>NW_026575122.1:19827320-29827320 GCF_905146905.1 Nyctereutes procyonoides
CAGGAACTAAGGAAAGGAATCGTGTAGGCCCCAGTGTAGGCATTTTCCCACAGGAGGGCTGGCATGGGGATGGTCTTAAATGCCTTCCAGTGGGGCCGCCTGGACAATTGGGGGCTGCACAATGACAAAGGGGAATGGAAACCAACAAGCGGATTCCTAGGGCAGTGGAGGGAATAAGGGACCACAGGCAAGAGGGAGTTCAGCCACATAAAGGGAACTTGCAGGAACCCAAGGGCAGGAATGCAGTGAGCCTCCAACAGTCCTAGAGGCTGAAGCAGGAGGCTCTCATGAAGGTACCTGGCCTGTCTCTCTCCTCTTTGGACTTCCATGGACACCATGCTGGGCCACTCCCTTTCCTCCTCTTTTCCTCCCTCTTTCTTCCTACTAAGGGTAGGGGTAACAGTTCCACCCCATCCACTGCTCTCTACTCACCTTCCCTTGGATCTTACCAAGTCCTCTGGAGTCAGATGACTTCTGTTGTGTGTGTCACTGCTGATTCCCCCTCTTACTGCCCACAGACATCCCCGACTTCCACTTCCTGCAGGAATCTTAAGTACTTAGCCAAAACAGAACTGAAAATTCCCGCCCCCCCGTATTTCCCCACAGCCCAACTTTTCTATTTTCCTACTCCCATTGATAGCTTCTCCCAAATCTCAAGGCTTAAAGGTCATAGAAATATTTCTTTAATCACACTGCCTCAGGCTATGTACAAACTTTCTTTGTAATTTCTTTCACATTGGTCTCTTCATTCTTTATTCAGACTTCTAGCAGTCGCCTCCAGTTCCTCCCCATTCAACCTCTAGAATATCCTGTGAATCTTTTCTATCCCTGTGACCTTTAGTTCAGGCCCTCATCGTCTCCTTGCTTGGATTACCACCGTAAGCTCCTAACAACTGCCCCCATTTCCACTTCCTCCCAGGCCTTCCAAGTGCCACTGCCAGGTTGGCCTTCTGAAGTGCAATCTGATCGTGCTCATCCCCTGTGCAAACCTCCCAAAGGCTGGCTCCTTGCTGGCCCCCATTCTGTAGAGGCTTCCGGGCCCCCACCTAAGATTCCACATTCTGCCCTTACCTACTTCCCCAGTTATATTTCTCTGGAATATAATATGACTCCCTTTGTTAAATGATTGTTCAATAGAGGATTTGGCTTCAGCAGCAAGGTTCTAGCATGAGGAATTTTAAAGGAAGGGAGGGAGGGAGAAGGGGGGGAGAGGGGAAGAAAGGAAAGGAGGGGCTGCAGGGGAGGGGGAGGGAATGAAGGGAGAGGGAGGGAATGAGGGGAGAGGGAGGGGGGAAGAACAAGAAGGAGGAAGGGAAGAAGGAAAGAAGGAAGGAAGTAGGGAGGAAGGGGAAGAAAGGGAGGGCAGGAGGTTAGGAAGGAAGGAAACTTTTGTCCCAGAGGCAGGAAGTAGAGAGGTGGTTACCTTTGTGAGAAGGGGGCAATGGGGAGTTAGTCTTTAATGGGTAGAGCTTCAGTGGAGAAGATGAAAAATTCTGAAGATGGATGGTGGTGATGGCACAACAATGTTGAATGTACTTAATGTCACTGAGCTGCACACTTAAAAATGACTAAAGTGATAAACTTGACCCCACACACAACTCTTAGACCACTGGACCTGAGAGGATAGAAGTGAGAGGCGAGGGATCCCTGGGTGGTGCAGCGGTTTGGCGCCTGCCTTTGGCCCGGGGCGCGATCCTGGAGACCCAGGATCGAATCCCACGTCGGGCTCCCGGTGCATGGAGCCTGCTTTTCCCTCTGCCTGTGTCTCTGCCTCTCTCTCTCTCTCTCTCTCTCTCTCTCTCTCTCTCTCTCTCTGTGACTATCATAAATAAATAAATAAAAATTAAAAAAAAAAGAAGTGAGAGGCGATTGAAGATGGGGATGAGCGGATCTTAGAGACAACAGTGCTGTGAGCCCTCCATGAGCCCCCTACTGCAGGGTGGTGGGGATGAAGGAAGGGCTACTGGCCTCACCCTAGATCTAGAGAGCACAGCTTAAGGGACAGCCCCTGGGGTGTTTGTCATGTGTTTTCCTCAGGTGGGGAGCCTAGTGCACTGATGTCCCCTGTCTGCCTGGGAAATCTAGAAGAAATGGCAAGCTGCTTTGAGGACTGCATGTGCCAGAGACCCTGCTTTGCTGGGCGGGGGGCCTGAACCTGCTGGGTCTGTCCTAATCAGGTACAGAGGCACCAGTCAGCCATGGCCCCAGTGTAGGCCATTTTCCCACAGGAGGGCTGGCATGGGGATGGTCTTAAATGCCTTCCAGTGGGGCCACCTAGACAATTGGGGGCTGCACAATGACAAACGGGAACAGAAGCCAACAGGTGGATTCCTAGGGCAGTAGAGGGAATAAGGGACCACAGGCAAGAGGGAGTTCAGCCACATAAAGGGAACTTGAGAAGAAAGATCACCTTGAAGGTAAAGGTCTCCGAAGACCCCATGCCTGAATCCCATGAGAGAAATGCCAGCTGGCCTACACAGTGTAAAAACATTCTAAAATGGGATAGCCAAGAGCTTTCCATCCTCTCTCCTTCCCTCCCTGCCCCCCTGCTCCTCTCACTCTTTCCTAGGGTCTGAAAAGACAGCTGGTGCGCTGGGGAGAAGGCAACAAGAGAGGGAGAGGGAGCCAATTCCTCCCCCCCCCACCCCCCCAAAAAAGGCTACCTGTAGACCCTTCCAGGGAGAGCCCAAGACTCACCCTCCCAGGAGGGGGAACTGGTGGACTAACACGTGGATCGGACCTTCTGGATTCTGAATCAAGACCATTTTGCTGTTTAAAGGACCATCACTAAATAAATAAATAAATAAATAAATAAATAAATAAATAAATAAAAATAAAGGACCATCACACTTTGTATTATATAAGAATTATCAGGTTATGGGCCTGCCTGAGTTTTCACCCAGGGACAGGAGAGGAACTCTTCCTACAGGGCAGGTTTAAAGAGACAGTGGAAGACAGAGTAAGGTTGCTTTTACGTTTATACCCTCTGAGTCTCGCTTACTCAAGATTCCACCTCTCAATTCTGGCCTTCCAGCCAAACCAGACAACATATTCCCTGAACACCCCAGGTAGAGTACAATTCCACCTTTGTGCTTTGGTTCCCAATCTTCCGGACTCCTCTTCCCACACCATATTTTAATTTTACCTCTTTTATTAGAGGGCTGTTTATACTTGTCTGATCATTTGTTTAGATATAAAGTGCTTGAGGGCAAGAGCCATGTCTTATTTGCATCTGTATCCCACGTATCTTCTATCACAGTACATAGAATAGACATTTTTAAAATGGTGGAATGACCAAATGATGAATGAAATAATGCTAATTGATAATTACTTTTGTGTACTGTATTTGCAAAAGTAGAAAAGACAGGATTGTTATATTCTCATTGCTTTTGTCCCTTCGGCCGCCAAGCAGAGTTTGAATAGGACTTATCCGATTTGCAAACCCACTCTTCCTTGAAGCTACCAGGCATACAGTGTTCTAAATGCTTCTAAAAAGGAAATAATCATCTTTTTATGGGCATATGTAGTTACTTTTTAATTTTTTTTAAATTTAAGTAAATGACAAAATATTTGTAGTTAGCATAGAAAAATTACAAGATACAAATGGGCATTGCAATAAGCAGTCACCTACCACCCACCCACCTCCCAGGCATAACCTACTGTTAACTTGTCCCTCATCTTTTTCCATGGGCCAGTTTTTTTCTTGGAATAGCAGAATAGGGTACTCACTTTATTATTTTAAGAAGAGATTCTTTTTTTCTTTTTAAATATAACAATTCTCTGGACTTCACTGTGTGAAGCTTATTTTTTTTTAAGATTTTATTTATTTATTCATAGGCACAGAGAGAGAGGGGCAGAGATACAGACAGAGGGAGAAGCAGGCTCCATGCAGGGAGCCCGATGTGGGACTCGATCCTTGGTCTCCAGGATCACACCCCAGGCTGCAGGTGGCACCAAACCGCTGTGCCACCGGGGCTGCTCCTTAAGAAGAGATTCTAAAAGGATTTATGACATATGCGAAGAGGGAAGATGATGGGAAAGAATAAGCCCTGGATGGATAGACATGTCCCTGGGTGTGGGGCTCAAAGCTAAGGGTGAGTGAAATGATTAATTCAACCATTGTTTTGTCAAGATACCTAAGGCAAAGGAAGAGAGGAACAGTGGGATCTCTTGCTGACTTGGGATCTGTTCCCAAATCAGCCTGTCTCCTGCCTCCTAGGCCGACCTGTCCAGGCACCAGCCTGAGATGGTGATTAATATGTGGGGGAGCCTTAAGCTAGAACTTAAGAGGAGGTTTTCTTTATTATTTGCCTTGGGTGCTGATTAAATCTGGGGGAAGAGGGTTGAACACGGAAGTGTGACAAAAATTTTACAGCAGTGATTTTCATTTGGAGCGATCTTGTCCCCCAGAGGATATTGGCAATGTCTGGAGTCATAGTGGTTGTCACACTTGGAGGATGGGTCCTACTGTCCCTACTGGGTAGAATCGAAGGATGTTGCTAGCCATCCTACAATGTACTGCACAGCCTCCCGAAATAAAGAAGTATATGATCCCAAATGTCAGAAGTGCTGAAGTTAAGAAAACCTGCTTTAACAAAAAAAGGCAAGAGAACAGTTGGCAATAATGCTATTGCACAGAAAAGCAAGGACTACAAAAATATTTCTTATATTATGTCTCACTTTCCCATTGAGATGTCAGTTTGAAAACTCTTCTTTTTTAAGTCTGGAGTCTATCAGGTAGATTAAAAATGCTAAAGATTTTTTTTTATCAGTAATCAGTGTTTTATGCATTTGTGAAAGGTCAAGAGTTGTCATAAGAAAGGGCAGAAAGCACTTCATGTAAATCATACTTGAAATTATCCCAAGTAGCTTTCAAAACCTGATACCATTCAAGTTAGTGGTACATATAGTCAGATGATTTTCAATCCAGGGGCAAAGCTGGGGAAAGGAGATGGAAAAAGATAAAGATAATGGAGCTTCTTTCTAGCTTTGTTCTTCATATCACTGAGATTTTTGTGGAATTAGTGAATCCTTTTCTAGTATGTTTTTGTGTTTGTCTTCAAGCCTTGGAATGACTTGCAGGGTTCAGAGACATCATTACACAACTGTGTCAGTGACCTCACTGTTTATTTTCCAAATATTAAGTACTTTGTGGGAGCACAAAGAGGGAAATGTGTGTTGTGATTGCACCTATGGGTGAGGTAGCTAGAGGTCAGGTTGGCTATCAGGTCACCAAATCCCTAAGAGGTTGCAAGGGGTGCAGTCAGCACTCCAGAAAGAATCAGGTGGACTACAAGTCAAGGCAAAGAAGCTAGGCGTGTAACTTTGAAAGCTTCATATTCTTTTCTTTTTTTCTTTTTGTTTTCTTTTAGCATGATTGAATCAACTTGGTTTTTGTGAGCTTCACAGATATGCGGAGAGACAACAGCTTGACAGGAATAGGGAAGGGGGGGACCTAAATTAAATATAACAGTTGCTTGCAGTTTAGTTGCTGACAAAAAAAAAAAAAAAAAAGTCATTTACCCTGAAAACCATGTGTAATATGTCGGGAAGGAGAAAAGAACAATTAGCACACTTCTTATATGGCTCTTATTGACAACACTATATTAACTGAAATCATTGAATTAAAAGTCTTCTGTGTCTTCTTTACTACAACTCAACAAACTGTACATTTACCTGGCTCTCACCTGTCTCTTGCTTTGTAAGGAAAGCATAGTTTTCTCTAACCACCTAGCTTATAGCAATGAAGTTCCCCTTTCACACCTGACCCATCCACTTCCTACCACTTCTTATTACTATATCCATCCATCTACCACGAATTACCACAAACTTGGTAGCATAAAACAACATAAATTGATTCCTTCATAGCCTGGAGCCCGGAAGCCCGAAATCTGAAGGCTCTAAAGGCAGCCTCTTTCCTTACCTCTCCCAGTTTCTGGTGGCCCTGGGAAATCCTTGACTTGTGGCCGCATGACTCCACTCTCTTGTCTTGCTCTGGTCAGACTGCTATAACAAAATTCCACAGACTGGGTGGCTTATAAACCACAAAAATTTCCTTCTCACAGACCTGGAGGCTGCAAATCCAAAATCCAAGAGCTCAAATATTCGCTGTATGGGAGCTCTCTGGGGTCTTTCTATAGGGGCACTAATCCATTCATGAGGGCTCCATCCTCATGACTGATCACCTCACAAAGGCCCCACCTCGAAATTCTATCACACTGGAAATGAAGTTCTTCAACATACTAATTTTGGGGTGCAGGGGTGGGGGTGGTGGAACACATACTCAATCCATAGCATTGTCTCTATTTTCACATGCCCTTTCCCTGTATCTGGTCTGTATCTATTTATTATAAGAACACTTATCATTGGATTTAGGGCCTACCTGGTTAATCTAGAACAATCTCATCTTGAGATCCTTAACTTAATCACATCTGCAAATACACTTTTTCCAAATAAGGAAACATTCACAGGTTTCCCAGGTTAGGACATAGACATATTTGGAGGGGCCACCATTCAACCCACTGTTCTATCTATCTGTATCCTCTTTTTTTTTTTTCCCAGAATGCTGAGTACAGTATAGTTACTAATAAATGCTTATTGATTTGAAAGTATGCGCTTTTTAAAGTGACCCAAATTAATGGCTGGGCTGATTGCCCCACCTTGTTTCGAAGATGCTCTGTCATTAGCTCTAAAAAATGCATGGACCTAAAAACAGTCCAACTTTGCGAGGCAAATGTAAGTTTCAGACTAAAGATCTAACATCTAGTAGTCACACCTAAAGCAACAACAGTCAGTAAATTGAACCATTATTATAACCTGTAAGATTGCTGTTTTTCTAAGTGTTGGTCCTTGGGCTGCAATTAACTTCCTAGGTGGTTTTGAGGATTGCTAGCTCCCAGCAAGGTATTAATATCTCAGTTGAATCGACCCTATTTACCCTTTATTAATTTAGGTGCCCTAGAAGAGAGAGAGAAAAAAATTGGTTGGAGCTTTATTTTTTTTTAAAGATTTTATTTATTTATTCATGAGAGACACAGAGAGAGAGGCAGAGACACAGGCAGAGGGAGAAGCAGGCTCCATGCAGGGAGCCCGATGCAGGACTCGATCCTGTGACCCCAGGATCACACCCTGGGCCAAAGGCAGGGGCCAAACTGCTGAGCCACCCAGGTGTCCCAGTTGGAGCTTTAACAATAGAGGGAGACAATCATAATATTAATATGTTTGCTTTTATTTGGTTTGCTGAAATTGAGTAAGTTCTGAAACAAAGACCGACGTTCACCATGTTCTCTGATAATTCTGGAAGCAGCATGGCAGGATAGATCATGTGAGGGAGTGGTCGGAAGACCCTGGTCACTGGACAAGAGTGGTAAATTCAGAGACCTGAGCCTGATTCTGCTGCCACTGGTGTAGCGTTGGGCAAGTCACTTAACCTCTCTGGGCTTCAGTTCCCCACCTTCTCAGGAAACCAGGTGGGCCAAACTAGTAGGTCTTCAAACTCCGTTCCCATGTGCTGTGGCAGTCTTCTCACCTGCGCCCAGACATGATCCTTGTGGTTCTCTTCTGGGATTAGAAACTGGGTTTGGTTCAGAATTTTGAAACCATGGTGTTTTTGTCTCTCCTCATTCACTTGCTTGCAGCGGAAAGCTACAAGGAAACTCAGATGGTGAAGATTAAAGAGGAGCCCATGGAGGTTGACATCCAGGACTCACATGTCTCGGTATCACCCAGCCGGAATGTTGGCTATAGCACTTTAATCGGGCGAGAGAAAACCGAACCCTTACAGAAGATGCCAGAGGGCAGAGTGCCCCCAGAGAGAAACCTCTTCAGTCAGGATATCTCTGTGAAGATGGCTTCCGAGCTTCTCTTTCAACTGTCAGGTATGTTTCTGTGCAGAAAAATGTCAATAATTGGGAATAATTGGAAGGAAAGCCACTCTAACAAAGTAAAAACACCGGCATTCTAGGATTTCTCAGACAGAAATCAATTTTGTTACTTTAACGTGCATACTGCCACTCAAACTAACAGTTAATAAAATATTGCCAAGTGGAACTCCTGCCAAACTTTCTTCAATAAATAGTTAAGAATCATTTGAAATTAGAACTCTATTCAATTTTGTGCAAATGATCCCTGTTGACTAGGCTAAACATCTCACCTCTACTTTTGCTTAGGCAGTTGATCTGATTAACAGCCTTTTTTTTTTTTCTAATGTTCAAAAGATAAACTTCCATTTACTCCAGCAGTGACTGAATTACCATGAATTCCACATTAGTATAGTTTGAATTAAGGCGATTTTACTGTATCTTGCCAAAAAAAAAAAAAAATCAAGGAAAGGGAAAAGACGAAAATATAAGGACTCTTTCCAGCCATCCCCTTGCAGAGCATATTTCTGTAAATTAACTGTTTCTACTTTGAATACTTGGAATTCACAGGTTTAGGAATTACCAGCTCAGCTGAGTGTCTTGATAGAACAGTTGAGAGTCCTATTTGTTTCCTTTGTTAGCCCTTTCAAGCTGGATAGTGTTTGTCCTTAACAGATTTATCATGCTGTTATTATTTGAACATGATTGAGATCAAAGATAAATACACATGTAAGGTTCAGATTCATATGAAATACACATAGCTTGTCTGTAGTCAAGCATTGACCTGCATATGGAAGTTCACGCATCAGTCAAGTTTGTTACTAATATCTGATAAGCTCTCTTTTGTTGTGGATAACATATTCAGAACACCATGAGATGCCTCATTATTTAAGGATTCACTCGCTTTCCCCACTAAGAAGAATGTCAGGGAAAGGAAGCTAAAATATGGACACCATCATGATAGTTCACCTTCTCGTTGGCCTGGTGACCCACCCCAGAGCTTGAAACTATCAGTTGGTCCCAAAAATGGTGGCCTTCTAGTTCTCAAACAGGGATTGTTATTTGTGCAGAGCCCTGCAGTAATGGAAATAGTTAATTCTCTAAATTTAACAGGACACAGAGATCTGTGCAAGCCCTCCAAAGCTCCAAATCATACAAGATGCTTTTAAAAAAAAAAAAAAACTGGCTGAAAGCATATCTAAAAACAATATAACTTTGAAAATTACTTAGCAGTTAAAATTTGCAGAAGTGAGGCCAATATGGTTTTTTTCAGAAAGTGTCTGTCTCTAACAGTACATTATCACTGTCTCCTATCAGTGAAAAACTTTGTGTCTGAGAGTTCTCACCCTTGCACTGTCACTCACTGCCTGGGTGACCTCAGGCAAGTCTTTTAGCCCCGATTTCCTACTCTTTGAAAGAATACTGCCTCTGAATCCAAAATCACCCTCGTTGTCATTGTTGAGTGGACAGAAAGCAACTGTCCACACCAGCTTGCATGCAGCAGCTTCAGACTGGTGTCACAAAGTATTGGGCAGATGTTGTAAGTCTTTAATTTTTCCAAATATCTCCTTAAATTTTTTCAGAAATCCCTAAGATCAGGAGTTTTTAACTTGCCCTGCCTTGGAAATCTGAAACCCTTGTAAGCTGGCCAGGTTTTCTCTGCCTGCTCCAGCCATTGAGAGCTGTGACAGTCAGGGCACAATCCTCACATTTGAACTGGATTGGGAAGGCCAGAGTTCAACTTTTGTGTTCTTGAAAGCTAATTAAATAATTTCTGACAGCTGGTAGATACAGACCTCAAGACAGAGTAAGGGAGGGTTTACCTCTGCTTGTCTAATGATATTTTTTGTCCCTTGTGACATTTATCAGAATAAGCGCTCGATGACTGCGGAACCCAGAGGTCTTATGGCTGTTTTTATATCCCCTCTCACAAAGGGGCCTGACAATACAGAATGCTTAAAGGTTGCCATCAAAGTCAGAAGCGGAACAGTTGCAACAACTGCAATTTTCATGCTGAATCAGAGGAAAGCAGAAATTTTCAGCTGGGGAAAGATGTAGTAGAAATAACCGGTTCTGTGCACGTCTCTCTGTGTGTATGTGTACTTCTTAAGGCCTCATTAAAATCAGACAACACACTTGAAATTTGTCAGTGACTATTTCCCTTTGATTGGTTTTTACTAAAATATTTTTGTGGCTGCTGTCTATATGCTTTTAATGATTGTCTTTACGAATAAGACTGGGAGGGTTTGAATATTGAGAAAAAGAAACCCAAAGCAAACCACAAGAAAGAAAAATGTTGAGGGAGTTTCTGTTTAAGCCTCAGAGACACAAATTGAATATAAGAATGACCTGAGGAACGTTTCATTCTTTCTCCTTACAGAAAAAGTGAGCAAAGAGCACAATCACACAAAAGAAAACACCATTCGGACGACCACCAGGTAGGCCATTTCATGGAGGGGGGTGGGGAATCCCCTCAGAGCACCCCCCATGTGGGCCATCAGGCACAGTCACGTGTTGCGCAGTGTTCCCCAAACTATTTTCTCAAAGGAGTCAAAGGAGTTCAAAGGAGTCATGCCCTTTGCCACCAGTGTGTATTAGAAATTTTGTGGAAATTTAGGAATTTCAATAAAGCAAGGGCGCCAAGGGGGAGATCACTAATAGTCATCAAACATCTAATAGCTGTTACTTGGCTGGAGAATTTTCCATATGTTCTTGTTTTTTATTCCTTATAATAGTTTTGTGAAGTAGATCATATTATCATCCTCCCTGCACAAGTTTCTTGATTTGGGAGTTTAAACTGGTGGCCCAGCTGACAGCAGGAGCTGGGTTCCATACCTCAGGAAGGCCTCACCCAGTCAGTAGACCAGGTTCTTACTATATACCTGTGCATCTACATAGCTCCGCAGGTGTGGACTGATCATTTGTCACCAAGGATATCTCAACTTTTTACCTCACAGCATTGTTAGAAGAGCAGACAATTTTAAATCGAGAGAAAAATGCTCTAAAGGGCTGCAGGAAAACCTTTGTCATTAACAGCTGTAGGTAAGGAAGCTTGACATTTGCCAAAGGCAGTTTGAGGAGGTCAGCCAGGGTGGGCTGCTCATCCATTTGCCATGTGGAAGGAGGAGGACTGGCCAGTGGCACCACCCATCCCAGCCTGGAAGGCCGTCCAGACCTGAACTACGTGAGCTCTGGCAAGTGCACACCCCACCACTACAGAAAAGGAACCCTGGAGGAGATAGGAGCTCTAGCTTTGAAGGACCATTCCCTGCCCTCAGACCACCCTCCAGTTCCTGAATTGCTCACAATACAGGCTTTACCAGATGAAAGAGGGACAGGGAGAATGAGGTGTGAGCTCCCAAAAAGGCTTTAAATCAAGGAGCTCTGCTTCCCTGAGCAAACTTAGGTTCTTCTTAATGGGAACAGTTGACTGGTTTTGTGTTTTTAATTCTTGCAATGAAAGATAAATGATGTCTTTCTTTTGGAGGTGGTATGAATTGACCTCGGAGCATTATCAGGCAAGTGAACAGTGCTCATCTGAACCTTACCCTGAGTTTTTTTTTCTTTTTAATTCGATGACTTGGAATTTAGGAATATCAAATATCTAACAGTAATTAAGAGAGCCAGCTGCCCTCACACAAAGTTCATATAGGATTAGGAACACGAAACCTACTGTAATAGAACGGAAGAGTGGTGCCAGCCTTGTTTCTTTATATTAAGCACACAGATGGAAAGTGGGCCTGGTGATCTGGTCAGCACATTGTTTGGGGAAACGGGTCTCAGGTCTGGGAGGGCTGTCTCTCTCCCAAGCTGGATGCCCGAGTAGGAGATGTTACCTACTACAGATATCAGTGGACCTTCTACATGTGATCAAAAGACTACTCAGTATCTATGCTTATGTCTGTGGGTCTCAACACATGAAGTTGTGCTGATTGGGAGATGATGAAAGACAGCAGACTAAACATAATAAATGTTCATTTTAATTTGCTTCCGTAGGTTTCTGGAAGCATCACAGGTCAGGTTTCCTAGAAGCAGAGCCTGAGGCAGGGATTCCGGTGATGGGGTGTATTGAGGGAGTGCTCGCCCAGGACTCTGCCAGGAACGAAGGTAGCAGGAGAGGGAAGGGGAAGCTGTGGAGCAAGGATGTGGTTTTCGCTGGATTCCAGCTGTAGCGCAATTCCACAGAGAATTCTGAAGCACGAATTGCACGACAGGGAGAATTCTGCCTGGGAGCAAGGGGGCCAGCTCTTAGGACCCCAATACTATGCACTAGCTTTGGGTCATCCTCCTCGTTGCAGGGGCACGAAGGGTGAAGGCAGTTCTCGCTTGCTGTTTGCAGCCAGCACTGCCAGCCACTTGCTCGCTCTAAACAGTAACGGAGCTCTGGTCAGGACCCAACAGCACCCCCTGTGGTGGTTTTCCTGCTGGATCTTTAAGATCACATAATAATATTTATACAACAGAAAGGTATGCTGTGAAGCCATGTTATTTTATGCTTTTCAGGTGTTCTCTGGGAAGAGTAAGAGGACGTTTGAACTTGCCCCAAATGAGTGAAATGCGTCTCATAGCCTAAATTGCCTTGGCTGGAGCTAGAGCATAATTATAGGAAAGAAGAGAAATTTTTTTAGCCATTTGGCAAAAATGAAGCAATCTTTAAATTCCTCTCTTGCTGGGAAATTATGAGTAAGAAGAAATCAAAATCAGATCTTTTTTCCCAAAGAAAAGGAAGAGGTTCTTGCTGTGAGCCCCCAACATAGTACAGTGTTCATAACGCAGTGTTGCAGAATTCTTGGTTTATCCTCCTTCTATAGAATCCTCGGTGTTTTTATTCTTCCTCTGAGTAGGAACTTGTTCAATTAGCCTCTCCTCAAATAGATCTCTTTTTTACCTTCTCACCTCATTACTTCAGGTGGAATAGAATCAAGCAGCTTTGTGCCAAGAAATCCTCCTTAACCTCAGTTAACTGATAGCAGGGCCAGGAAAAAAAAAAAAAAAGCCAGCTCCCTCTCTTTTTTGGTTCCTGTTTTAGAAGGAACTCTTATTTTGTATGCGCAAGGTCAGTTTAAGGAGGTTATGTTTTAAGGTAGGATTTGTGATACTTTTCAAAAAGATTGATGTCAAGCCTCCAAAGTTCCTTATCTCTGGATTTTTAGGTGCTTAAGTGGGATCTTCTTCTAGATTTTCCAGAAGAAGCTGGCTGGCCGGAATGGTGGCTCATGATTGCAGTCAAGTTCAGAATCTTCCATGTTTGAGAGTTGCTAGGTACTGAAGATAGTTTAATTCTGAAGGGCGGGCCTTGGTACGCTGGCCACAGCATGGTACTGGGATCAAGCTCTTCCAAATGCCAGGGGGTGCTTGAGCTCCTCCACTGGGTGAGATCTCCTGCCCTTAGAGTCTGGATATCCAGGGGGCTGAGAGCAAAGAAGAGATGTGCAAGACCAGAAGAAAGCAGCTAATTCTCTCCTCTCCTGCAT
The DNA here is from genome assembly GCF_905146905.1 of Nyctereutes procyonoides. Classification (NCBI taxonomy): domain Eukaryota; kingdom Metazoa; phylum Chordata; class Mammalia; order Carnivora; family Canidae; genus Nyctereutes; species Nyctereutes procyonoides. Next base: position 19,840,654 of record NW_026575122.1, read on the forward strand.
AAACCCACAACTTTCTCCACAGTTGTTTGTCATCTTTTGGTCTTGACTCTCATTCCAACCACAAGAACTAAGGAAAAGTGTGGCAGCCTAGGAAGAAAAACTGTAGCTTGCCATTCCAGTATGTGCTTAGCAAGGAGACGTGGGGTGTGGATCTCCTGGACCGATAATTGCACCTCCCTCCTTGACCAGTCCTTTCAATTGGCAACTCTGCTGTTTGTTAATATCTCTATTATAAGACGGGCAGATATGGAGAGAGAAAATGATGTTAGACAGCATTCTTTGTTAGCAGTTTTTTAAAAAAGGTTTAGATGAAGCTAAAGGTTGAAACTAATAACGATCAAGTTTCTGGATCATTGGCTGTCTACCTCATTTTTAGAAAACTCTTCCAATGGAAAATTTCAAACATATACAAAAGTAGAGAATGTACCCATCAGTCAGTTTAAACAAATACCATCTCATGACCCTTGTTGATAGGTCCCCTCCTTTTGTTCTCACTCACCCTGAATTATTTTAAAGTAAATCCTGTTAAGACATCATGTTAAGAGCTTGTTTGAGAATGCCTTTTTTTTTTTTACTCCAAGAACTGAGACTCAGCTGCTTAAATTAGTATCATCTTCCAAAAGTAAAGGAGAAAAACAATCTACCAAAGTGCACTGTGTAGCCAGGCAGAGAAATCAATCTACTTAACAGCTGGAATGATTGGATCATGTGGTCTTGCTCACCAATGCCTTGACCTTAACCCTCCTACCCTTGTTTGTACCCTCCTAGGGGCACCTCCACCAAGTCAGTCCTTGAGTTGGAGCTTCACTATAAATGCTAAAACAGCAGTTCTTTTGCCTGTTTAACCTCAGAGTCTAGCAAATTCAATCTAAGTGTAAAGAAGGCTGTGCATCTCCTTTGAGATAGTGTGTGGACTGAGTGTTCTTAATGCCATTCTACTTGATAAATGAGATGAGGAGACAGTCCAGCCAGACCCAGGAGAACAGAAGGACTGAACACTTAAGAGACTAATAAAATCCTGATTTTTTATTTCCGTTCCTAGCACAAGCTTAGATTCTGCAGGGGATAGATAACCAGCTAATATGATCATTTGTTGATGAAAATATATGAGGCATGATATCATAACCAGATCCCAAAGTTTAATGGAATAAAAAGAAGATCTACATCTTCTGACATGGACCATCACCCCGCCAGATGCTGGATAAGATCAAAATAGGAAAATGGAACCCTAGAGTAAGAATCAGATAGCTCCTGGCAGGTGAATTGGACATGCTCAATGTTGTGTAACACCATGAACGTCAAACAATGGCTGCCAAGAACCCTCTCTTGGTTATTTGTTCTCTCTTTTACCCATTAATAATTTAGTGTCCTTGGGGATATAAGATTGCAGGCCTTAAGAAAAACTTCTCACACCTGGCTTGCTTTATTCCAAAAGCAAGTAAGCATTTGCCCAAATTGGCCTTTTCCCTATTACAAGACAAAAAGCAGAAGTGGGAAAATCAGAGAAAGGTCGACTCATATCATGCCATGCCAACCAACATTTAATTTGCCCAATTTTCAGAACTTGAAATGTGGGCTCTTTGTTATTATTTAGATAATGGCACTTCTAAGTGCTCACTAAAAGACGTATGCACTTGGAAGAGTCCAATATAGAATTTTCCCGTGTGATGGTTTATATGCATGTCCTTAAATATTTATGATTCAGTAATAGAAAATACACACATTTGGAAAAGCATAATGTGCTGCCTCAATTTGCACAATCTCCTCTTAGTTTTTTGGAAGGCCAAAGAGAATAATGCTCTATTACCTTAAAAGAACATTGAATTAGACAAAAGCAATTAAGAAAATAAGAAACAGAGCACATGAAATTGGTAATTTTTGAGTAGCTCTCCACCTATTCTCATTACCCTTTAAATTTTAGGACTTTAAAATTAAATGCATTGAGATTCCACTTCTGAAAAAATGGAAATTGCTGCTTATTTCATGGAGTTAAGTTACTTCAGTTAAGACATGTGCTACTTTTTTGGGTGAAGTCAAGGCCCGTGGGGGGCCATTGCAAATTTTAAGACACCTTTCCTCAAGGTACTGCCACCTACTGTTATACTGTCACAATAAGTACATAAATTTTTGATATCTGTGATGTGAAGCAGGCCCTTCTACATGTGGTACCTTTGTGCAGTGCATAGCCTGCACCACTCTTGCAGCTGCTCTGATACAAGTGTCGAGTTGAGTTGTCCTTTCATTGACAGTACGTTGTTTTCAACTTACCTTTGTTTTCAACTTAACTTTGAGTTTTCATTTTTCAAAGAAATTAAACTCATCCTTGAAAACAGTAAATCTTTTTTTTGATATGCATATAGCCTGAAATTGTTTTGTGCATGGCTCCACTTGGCTTTTTTCCTTATTTCACCACACCTTTCTCAGTACTTTCTATTCCTGCCCTCCATTGTCCTGTAAGTATCACCCCTGCCATTTTTTTTCCCCACCTGAGATGTCTATACTGAACTGATGTGGTTGAAACAATGTGCTTCCAGAACCATTTGGTATTGTGTTATTGTAAGGAAACAAGTTTCAGTCTCCTTTTGAGGATCTAAAGAGGGCTGTACCTTTTCTTCATTTCCCACCAGCTCTGCCACCTTTGCTTCTGCTGGCTTGCAACAGTGTTCCGTCTTGTTTGTGTAACTCAAAATAGCCAGGGATGAAATATAAATGTGTAAGTCTCTGTAAGTAGACATCTAGCTTTCTCCCTTTGCCGCCTTTGACACGTTATGCACGGGTGACATGACCAGGAGGTATATGTGGTTTAGGTGCTAGCTCAATCCTGTTCTTCTCATCTGGGATTTTCCTCTCAAGAGTGTCTCCTAGAGACACATCAGATATGCAAGGGGTGACCTCTGTTTCAGGATAAAAAGCCCTCTTGGGTGATGCAGCAGACCTTGGAGCATCCCCATTTCACTGGCATATTGCCTACAACGTCCACAGGACAGAGTCTGATGTCACTGCAGGGAAGACTGAGTTTAGCTGTTCTCTGCTCACCTCAGCAGAAAGCCTGTTGTCCCTGCTGGAGCACAAAGTCAGAGTCCCGTGGGAGATCCAGGTCCCTCACAAGCTGACATTTCGCGGATCCGGACATGCAGGTTCACTTCCGTGGCCTGCAGTTGGCTCCGGCTCCCCGGGGCTGGCCTCCTCGCCGCAGCAGCCCTCCACAAGGCCTGGCATTGTGCTCCTTGTCCTGAGAAGTTTCCTGGCCCCGCAGTAGATGAATGCTCAAGCTGCAGCCGCAGGAATTGTTTCTTGAAAACTTGGTGTTAGGTTGTACAGATTGGCCTGCCTCTGAGACAACCCTAAATAGAAGGCATTTGTACTTTTGAAAGAATAAAATTTAAAGAATAATAAGTTACCAATATATATTTCTTCCCAAGATGCTCTATTGTTCTTCTATAATTATTTTTCAACAGCCTCTCCCGTCCACAGCTTTTGGCCTTTCTCCAGCTCAAGTGACTGATACTTGGTGGAGTCATGACTTACATACAGTTGTGTCTGCCTGGGTCTTAAAACTGCCTTCGATTACATTATTCCTCGGCTCACTCTTTAAAAGACTGAGAGGCTCTTTAAAAACAAAGGATCCTGAACTATAAAACTTAGTCTTTTTTTAAGTTTTAAAAATAACTTTTATTGGTGGAGAATACAGGAGAACATAAAGAAGAAAAAATAATCATGCTACTTAGAGACAGCTGCTGCTGAATTGGTGGTGTATCTCCTGGCTGAATTTTTGTCTGTGTATGTGCATATACTTTCCTATAAAAATTAGATCCTACTATAGATACAGTTTTTCAGATTTCTCTTTTTAGCTAGTGATATACTAAGAACTTCTTTCCATGTCAATAAAAGTAACTCAATATTTATTCTTTTAATGTTTACACAGTATTCAATGTTTGCATGTGTCACAATGTATTTAATCAATCCCCTGTTATTAGATATTAAGGATTTGGTTTTGTTTTGTTTTCCCAAGTTGTTGCTAATATAAACAATCTGAGGATAAATTGACAAAAAAAATACAGTTTTCAGGCTTTTGCATGGTTTGTCTAATGGACTTTCAAAAAAGGTCAATCTGCAGTTCTACCAGAAGCTAATTAAGAGATCAAGAAAATATTTCAAAGGTCTTGTGCTTTATCGTTAGAAAAATGTGTTTTTTTTACCAATTGAGAAACTAAAAATTATATTTTATAGTTAAAACCTTTTTATTTATTGATTCTTAGTGATGTCAAGCATTTTGTTCACAGGGAGGCATTTGTATTTGTTCTTTTGTATATTTTCTTTTACTGTCATTTATTCTTCTCTTTGGTGGTTTGTCTGGGTTGGAATTTTTGTTTGATTGTTATTGATTTTTTTATTATGAAAAATTTCAAAACAGAGTAGAAGGAATAATGAAATAACCACGATGCTCCCATCACCCACTGAAAAAACATTTGCCACGCTTTATTTCATGACCCTGTTCTTCCCTACAGTTTATTTTTTTAAATTTTATTTATTTATTCATGAGAGGCACAGAGAGAGAGGCAGAGACATAGGCAGTGGAGAAGCAGGTTCCCCATGGGGAGCCGATGTGGGACTCGATCCTGAGACCCCGGGATCACACCCTGAGCTGGAGGCAGATGCTCAACCACTGAGCCACCCAGGCGTCCCTTTCTGTACAGTTTAAATCACATACCAGACATCATAACATTCACTCTCAGATTTTTTTATATATTTCTCTAAGAAATAAGAATCTTTTTCACAATACCATTTAACACTATACAGAATTAACAACATATTTGATTGTTTTTAATTGCCAAGAAAGTTCTATTTGATCAGCACCAGCCAAGTATACAGTTATATCAATGGACTAGGAGGAGGAGACACATCTTAGCTTTCTTGTCAACTCTGAAAATTAAAGATGAAAATCTGGTGTAGAATGACCTTGGTTCTCCATCTGCCCACAAGCCCCATTTAGAAACCCACTGAGTCTGCAGTGCCAGCCTCAATTTGTAGATAAAATGTCCTGGCTGAAGCCTGCCAATGTATAGCAATTTCACATTTTATTCAGTATCATCCTTCTTTCTTTGAAAATGTGTGTACCTAACATGATCGACGACTGGGTTTCTAGGCCAGCCCACTGGGGTTGTAGGTCTCTGTCATGTCCCTTTCAAGCTTGAGTAGGGAATTTGCTATTTTGGATGGTCAGAGTTGTCTTCAGGTCAGAGGCTTACAGTCATTTTTAGTCTTGAGCACTCTTCCCCATCCCCATGTTCGAATTCTTTTATTAAAAGAAATACATTAAAATCGGGATGCCTGGGTGGCTCAGCGGTTGAGCATCTGCCTTTGGCTCAGGTCATGATCTTGGAGGGAGACTGCTTCTCCCTCTGCCTATGTGTCTGCTTCTCTCTTTGTATCTCTCATGAATAAATAAAATCTTAAAAATATACACTAAATCATTCAAGAATAGGAGATTCTTATTTCTGTGGTGTTGCAAAGGGAAAGGCACTGTTCATGAACCTCATTAAAACTGTTTTCTTTCATTGTAGATGATTCCCTTTTTAACTGACTGCTAGAATGTTCATAAGAAAATTGGCACTGACTGTTAAACCTAAAATGTTAATATCTGGGCCCATTTCAGAAGCAGCAGCTAATGTCTCATCCAAAATGAAATTGAGGGCCCAAGTTGGAAGTTGGGAGGACCACATATAGTCTAAGATGACATGGAGTGATTGCTACACTGTAGCAAAATGACCTGACAAGGGTTTTGTAAAGTACTAAAAATTCTTTTACAGAGATCTGTAGAACTGAGCATTTTGTGTATTTCAAATAAAATTATGTATAAATGTTATAAAATATGTAGTAGATATGTAAATAGATAAAAAATGGATTAAGCATCTATTATCTCATAAATTGTTAGCAGAGAAATTAATTAAGGCCAATGATATTTGAGATAAAAAACACTTCCTTAAAATTCAGGTGTTAATCATGACAATTAAGTTGAAAATGAAATAATGTTACTTGATCTTTTATAAACAATGAAATATGAAAAATAAAGTGCAGTGATGTTTTGTTGTTTAGTTGTGGGCATATTTTCATGCAAGCTGCTCCAGCTTCTCAGAATGTTTCTTCTGACCTTAAAGTACTTCAGGAAATGTTAAGAGAGTTATAGCTAATCCTAATAGTTCCTCTATTCCTTATCTTCGAATAATCCCGTCTTTTTTTATTGGATATGTGGGGAAAGCTTTAAAAAAAAAAAACAAAGCAACCCTTTCTTTGGCAAGGACCGTCTTCTGTTTTTGTCAGCCAGGTCTCTTGCCTATCTTTTCTGGAGGCTTCTGGAGGCACGGAAGATTACTTTTGTGGCTAGAGCTTCCTGTTCACTTCAAGAAGTTAATGCGGTGTGTCACTCTTGGGGTGTGTCTCCAGGTCGAAGTGATTTAGGGGTCAGAGTTTTTAAAAACCCAGTGCAGTGGTTTTAGATTAATATATGGAGTTTCAGTCCTTTAAAAAATAACAGGATGTATCAATACAGAAAACTAGTATTGTACTGATGTGAATTAATAGCTGAGGCTTAGTGGAGATTGAGGCAAGCCCTGTAAACAAGGCCATCTGGAGAGGTGGCCCAGGGGCCAGGGTCTGCTGGGAGTGGGTAGCAGCTAGAGAGAAGATGCTGACCCCCGCAGAACTTTTCCACTCCAGAATGGCCCTTTTGGTTCTCCTTTTGCAATATATAGCTTCTCAGAAATATCTGAGTCAAATCATTTATTCTTAAGATTTCCTTAAAAAAAACAAAACAAAACAAAAATTAACCCAGATTCTTTTGGACATATTTTACGCAGCTCTTGGAAAAAATCCTGAGGCCCTGTTATGTTGTGTGATACATAGCTGAATAGATAATCAAGTACTTTTACTTGAAAATACACCATCTTTTTTTAATTGATTAAAGAAAAATTTGTAAATGTGCAAATGAAGTCAGAATATCCCTTCAGCATGATGTGTCTGCAACTCTTACATTAATAGAATTTCATTCTATCTTGAAGTATAGAGATCCTTCTGGGTTCTGAGTAAAAACTCACTATAGAGCAGTCTCTTTCCCGTGTTTAGTCTTTCTTTTCTGTTGGTCATTCCCAAGTGCAGCCCTAAGAGTTATTATTGTCTTTTAGAAGAGGAAAAAATATTTCTTCTCTGTTGCTCCTTTGAAATAATTGTGTCGTTATTTAAAGTACTTTTTCCTGGGGCGCCTGGGTGGCTCAGTCAATTAAGTGTCCGCCTTTGGCTCAGGTCATGATCTGGGGTCCCAGGATAGAGCCCCACAATGGGCTCCCTGCTTCTCCTTCTCCCTCTGCCCTGCCCTGCCCCCCACTCGTATGCTCTCTCTCAAATAAATAAATAAAATCTTAAAAAAAAAGTAAAGTACCTTTTCCAACTTTCTTTTATATACTGTATCCACTTTCTTCTTTTCCTTTTTATTTTGCTATTGTTATCAACATGAGAATTCCTGTAACGTTTGGTTTCAGTGCTGTTGCACAGGGAGGGTGGCTTTTAAGTAGATGGGCCTTCTGTTCTGTATGAAGCACAGCTCCCTGTTGGCACTGAGATGTTAAAGGTGGAAATATTTGTGCCACAATCGGCACTTAGCAAAATGTATCACTATTTACAGCCATAATCTTTTACGAACTGTTTTATTATTTATTGTAAATCTTTCCTTCTCACAGCCCCGTGCTGTTGACCCTTTGGTCCATGCTGTCTGATGCCTGGAACTGTCCAGCCACGGTGACAGCAATGCCCCCTCAAGTTTTAACTCTTCAGTTTTCTACAAGAGACAAATGAAAACACACTTTCAGTGTTCATTTCACTTTTATCCAGAAAAGAAACTTGGATAAATAAACATCTTGTCTTTTCTAAGTAGCAAAAGGCAAGAAAAGTAATGGGGGAGTCTACACTGGTAGCTTCCAGATGCTGCTTCTGAAAATTTATACTCATTAACTAAGTCTTTCAGGTAGCCTGTCTGTGTCTGGGCCCAAAGGGGATATGCGTGGCAGGCGGGGATTTTGGTATATGAGGACAGATGATGATCCCTTTTCCTACTGGCCATTAGTTTCAACCTCTTACTTTACCAACTTTTCAGCAAAAATGTTAACCAGAAATAAATCACTTTGTGACAGTTTTTCCCTTTTCCCCTTCTTTAGTTCACTTTCTGTTGGAGAAGCTTTTTCATAGTGAAATGACTAAAATTCAGGCAGCTGGGGAGTCAGGAAGTGGGAGCCATGCAGCAGTCACAAGCTGCCTGCTTTTCTGGAAGAACTGGGAACCGTCTAAGTGACTAGTTGAAGGATAGTACAAATGTGCTTCAGAGTTGAGCATATCAGAAAGTCTGTATTTCATTTATTGTTCTCCTCCCTGGAGAGATGCCGACCCAGTTCATGCAGTGTTGGGCATGTCCCGGAGCTCCCCTCTCTGCCACCTTCTCCCACCGTTGCCATCACTGCAGCATGAACGCAGTGCCGGCTTTGTCCGCTGCAAACCTGGGCCTCCGCCAAGAGCAGGTTGGGGGCGACGGTGTTTACCAATGCATGAGGCATGGGAGAAGAAAAGAAGCTTAAAGAATACCATCTCGGCATTCTGGAAATTGCATTGCTCGGCTCCAGATTGCAAATGCTGTGTCTTCCATCCTCAGAACATGGGCAGAGTTGAAGATGACCAACATCATTGGAGATCTAATCCCATTAAGCAAGCACTTACTATACAAGCATGCTCCAAGTGTGGGTTTTTCTCCTCCTCTTCCTGAAACATAGATGCCAATCTAGGTGTCTGAAAGATTAATATACAATGTGTATGTAGCCATACTGCCACCATGAGCTTCATATCTGTGCTGAAATAGAGGCTTCTGAACACCTGATGGCCTCGTTACTCTAACCTCTTTGTTTAGGCTTAATAGCAGAGATGAACTTGCCCTCAAAAGCAGTGTGTGCCGGCAATAGGGAATGTTTAGGATTGCAAATTGACAGGCCTCAGGGTTGCAGAAGTTTTAGAAAATTGGGGCATATCTTCTAGAGGAAATAAAGACTAAATCATTTTCACTTGCTCTATTTCTCCATTGAAAAAGTTCTCCTTTAGGGATGCCTGGGTGGTTCAGCGGTTGAGTGCCTACCTTTGGCTCAGGTCGTGATCCTGGAGTCCTGGGATTGAGTCCCACTTCGGGGTCCCTGCGCGTGGAGCCTGCTTCTCCCTCTGCCTATGTTTCTGCCTCTCTCTCTGTGTCTCTTATGAATAAATAAATAAAATCTTTTTAAAAAGGGGGGGGGGATTTCTCCTCTAGTGACCTGAGATCTCTCATCCTGAAATGGTTGCTCCCATCCCCCCTTCAGCCCTCCTTCCTCTCTCTTCCTTTTGCTCTGTCCATTCCAAGGAGGATCTGCGGTTCTGTACTGTCCATGAGCTCCCTGGATATTAAGAGATCACAGGAGAGGTGGCGCAGCTTAGTGGGTAAGAGTGCAGACTTCAGTGCCAACCTGCTGGTAAAGGGACCTTGTGAGGATTAAGTGAAGTTAAAGTACACAAAGTATTTTAGGACAGTGCCAGATAGTAGCAATATATGCATCAGTTGCTACTTTTTATTGAGCATGTCCTATGTACTGAGGACTTGAATGTGAAATACCATACTTAACCCCTGCAGCACCCTTAGAAAGAAAGCATTTTAAAAGCTTTTTCCAGTGATGAAACTGATGCTGGAGAGGTTGCTTATGTGATCAGAAGGCACTTAACTATTAACTGGTTTGGAACTCAGACTCAGATCTTTCTGATGCCAAACTGTGTGCTAAACCACTGCACTCCGCGGAATGAACGAATGCAGTGGTGCAGCTGCACATGTGGCCTGGGACTGATGCTCTCCGTTGACCTTCTAGCGCCTCTTTTTTTTAGGTAAGACCTCACAATAGACTTATGCTGCCTTGACCTGTGAAAGTTTCTTTATTGATTCCTTGCCCCATAACATTACTTGTCCTTTTGTGTCTCTTTAGTATTCAGTGTGACTCCCCCTCCCTCAGAAGACTTTTCTGTTCTATGCAGGATAAAGCTGCACCCGGGGTAGAAAATTATTTGGAATGTTATTTTCCTCAGTGATTCTCTCCCTTTCGACTCAATTTCTTATGAATGGCTTGGTGATAATAGGGCTTCATTCCTCACATCAGTGGAAACCTGCGCTGTTGCAAAGAAGACGTGAAGATGCAGAGCTAACCCACTTCCACTACTTAGCAAGACCTAGGAGGCTATTCCCAGCATACGGTGCGGCAGCCTTGGCCCGGCTCACCTGGAAACCTGAGGGCTGATTTTAAACGCACCTATGGTCCTTACCTGCACTAGCTCTTAAACTGTTATTCCATCTGCCTGTGTCACTGCTGGTTTGAAGCCTTGGCCACCGGCATCACAATGCCCCACGTGGGCCGCTACTCTGGTCCCCTGTCTTGTCTTCAGCAAGTCCCCCGGGCAGAACTTCCCGGGACTGAAATCTTATTCCATCCCCCACTTTCTTGAAGTACAGCAGGGCTTTCTGCTGCTACTGGGACAAAGTCAGGATCCCTGCACGCAGCGTGCCTGCCCGAGGCTTTGGGGCCTCGTGTCCCTCCTCAGTGCACCTTCTGCGAGCTGCGCAGCCTGGCTGAGTTCTCTGGCTCTGCAGGGGACACTTCCCAGCCCCGTGGACGCTGACCACCATTCCCTCCGTTCAGGTCTCAGCTTGGTTGCCGTGTCTGCAGGAAAGCCATAGCTGGCCTCCCTGGCCAGGCTAGACCCCCACTGTAACACCATACCGTCTCCTGCATAGCAGTGGTCTCCGAACATTTCCCTCTCCTGAACCCACACAGGTCTCCCTGAGATTTGCAACGTAGCCACTTTTGCTGACCACTTTGCTCCCAGGGCCTTGCACCTAGTAAGCACTCACTAGATGGCTACTGTCAGGCCAAGGGAATGAGGGAATTACACGTGTTTCTCTGTGGCAAGAAGGGTAATATTTGGAGATACCTGTTAGGGGACCCTCTTGGGATTCTTGATGCCCTCAGAGGGAATCTCCACATTTCAGGCCAAACAATTGGTGTGCTTTCCTGAACTCTCAGATTTCTAGGTGCTTTCAATAGCCAGAGTCACAGTAACATGGAGGCCCATTGCCTGACCTTTACCATGTGCCCGGGGACCAGCCCCTGGTGTTTTCCTTGTGAACTGTCCACTCAGATACAAGGGTAGCTCTGCCCTCTTGTATGGAAGCTCTAGAGCTCATGAGGTAGGAACCCAGAAATCTTAATACTCTGAATTTGACCCACAATCCTCCATGGTATCTACGTCCCTAGAAGTCCTTTGATTGTAAACAGTTTTCTTACTTGGAAGAGTTGGACATTAACCTCGTCACCCAGAAGTCAACAACTCTTCAAGGGCAGCCCGGGTGGTGCAGCGGTTTGGAGCTGCCTGCAGCCCGGGGTGTGATCCTGGAGACCGGGGATTGAGTCCCACGTCGGACCCCCTGCGTGGAGCCTGCTTCTTCCTCTGCCTGTGTCTCTTTCTCTCTGGGTCTCTATGAATAAATAAATAAAATTAAAAAAAAAACAACTCTTCAAAATAAGAGTGACTTTTTCTTCATTTTATACAAGAAAACTCCACGCTTTCGGTCAACTTGTAAGGAAAAGTTGGTTCATTTATGCTCCTCTTTGAGTTAGACAGAGGTATAGATAAAAAGTATCTCACATTTATTGAGCACTTCGTGTTTACCAGGCACTATGAAAGCACATTCTATGGGCTGTCTTACTCAGTCCTGACAGCTTCTCTGTGAGCTGTGGATGCTGTGATCATCCCACTACACGGGCAAGAAACAGGCTCAGAGAAGCTAGGTCATATGTGTAAGGTCACACAGCCAAAGGTGATAGAGCTGGAATTTGAACTCAGAGCTGCCCACCTTTGAGCACATGCTGTTAACCACCATACTGCATTGCCTTGTCCTCTCAAGGATGCTGTATCACTTGCAGGTGATGAGTTGTCTGACATAAAACAGTATGTTTCCCCATTTCCCATCACCTACTAGCCTATAGCCGTTTCACTCTTTAAGCCTATTTAAATGGTTTTGTATTTAAGATATAAGTAAAAAGCAGGTGTTAAATCTAGCCTAACAGTCACATAAAATCATATTGTTAATTATGTCTTTTTTAATAAATATATGTCTCCCATTTTATCTTAATATTTCCTTTCAATATTTAATGACAGGAACCATAGCCTTGAGGCATGTTTAGAAAAGCAACAGCGGTCATGGCAGTCCTAGTCTGGTGTGCCCTGCAATCTTATCCTTCCCCTGCTCTGCTGTCTTTCCGGGACCTGATCCCTGCGGGCTGCCTCTCTCCGGCTTCTGGGAAGGTCTCCAGCTCCTGCTCCCGCAGGTGTCCCCAGCCTTGGGCTCCATTCACCCCCTTTCCTTGTTCCCCCAGCCTCTGTGATGGTTGCCTCCCATTCATCGTGGCTCTGGGCTGCATTACAGCCCCGATGGGCCCTCCACCACCTGTGTACCAGATCCCTCCAGTAAATTTGCTCTGTTGCCAATGAATTGGGCTTTCTGTTCTCCAGGCTGGAGTTGACAACTGCAGTATTCTCACATGTGATCGTGGTACTTATCTGCAGTTTACTTTAGAGGGATGAATAGTGGATGCTTACCATTGGGTTGACATCCTCTGGTTCAAAACGTCCAAAACCTTTGTGTTCACGGTTGCTGTGGTAGTAGAGCAGAACCCTGGCTCGGTGTCTGACATCCCTGATTCTAGTTCTTGCTGAGTCACTCATGGAACTTAGGAATCACTCGGGTTAGAGCCTCAGTTTCATGGGAAATCAAGGTCTCCCCAGTTAGAAGGCTTAACTCCTTCCAAACCAAGGCATTTCTAGGATGCAGTCACAGTTTCCGTGGGGACCAGTGAGTTGTCTCCGTCAGCACGATGGCCCCGGACTCTGGCCTGCCTTCTGTCCTTTGTGTTGCATGCTCTTGGTCCCGAGGGCTCCGGTGACAGAATGTGGGTGAGCCAGGGCAAATCTGTCGCCTCTCTGGGAAGAACCTCAAGAACTGTCTGATTCAGACAGTTGTCTTCATTTGGCTACAACACACTTGCATGACACCATAGTACAAGAGTAAAAGTTACTGCTCAGCTGTCCGGACGGCGGGTTTAGCAATGTTTCAAAGATGATATTTCATATAGTCACCTTAAGTCTAAAACGAACCAGCAGAATATACAGATGGCACTTGTCTGATGTCATAGATTTTGTCTTATTCCATTTTAAACACAATCTTCTTATATTCTCTAAACTCCATTTTAAAGAAATACCTTATCCTGCATTTGTGTGTGTTTGTAGGTGCATATAAATATATATGAGTGTGTATATATGTATATATTTGGGGCCAGATGCTCTGGATAATGTAAGTAACTTTAATTTACTAAACTTCACCCCCTCCCCCCACCCCAGCCCTTTCTTTTCAGAAGATACATTTAGACAATCACCATTCACCTCTAATTCAAAAGACCTGCTGCCCAGTGAATCTGTGCTTCACGGAAGAATATCAGCGCCAGGTATGGAAACATTATTGACTTTGCTTCTGCTTTGGTTGCTTAAAATTACTCCTCTGAAATGTGTAAATTTTCAGATACTTTCAGCTTAGATGTGGAGGTTATTCATATGAAGCTAGGTTTTTAAAAAGAGGAGAAACTCAATTTAAACAGCCACAAAAGTTTTTTAAAGTGTAGGCAGTAATAAAGTGCTTCATTTTTGCTTTCAGAGCTTATTGTTCTTTACCTGCTGATGTTTCATTCATATAACAAATTTCTTTTTCTTTGAAAGTGAAGTATAACCTGCAAATAATTTGCTTTACACGCTGTTCGTATTTCAGGCAGGCAGGCAGGAAGATATAGAAGGGCAGTGGAGAGAACTAATCACCAGCAGGGAAGGTCATGACCCGAGTGGGGTGTGAGTGGCCACAAAGACCACTTTGGTTTCCATGGAAGCAGCACAGCTCATTAAGATACTCTTGCCACCTGGATTCCGCCTCTCTTCTTAATCAGAGTATCTGCATATATATCCATCTAATGCTCCTTTTTGCAATCTCAGCATCAATACATAATTAATGTATTATCCACTCTTCCTTTAGCATTTCTCCTTTCCAGAGTAGAGGGCAAGATGTGTTTGCTGTCCCGTTATCAACTGCGTGGCCAACCCTCAGGGCTTGTGTGTGTGTTCTCAGAGTTATTATGAGATGAGAACATTTGAGGACCAACCACGCTGTATCCCATCTTCCTCACTGGCCTCCCATCCCCACCCCCTAACACCAGTGCAACAGCCAGGAAACTTCCTGTTGTTGTAACCTTAGTTCCAGCCATTGAGAGAATTTCAGAAGCTCCCTGTGGCCTCTCCACCCATTTACTTGTCCAGGATGGTGTGGGAGACCAAAGCTACGAGTGTTCAGGAGAAGCTCACAGCAGGGCTGTTGACCAGGAATGCCTGCAAGAATAAAGTCCAAGTGTCCTCCACACACCCAAGGACCCTGGTGTCACAGATGGCTGGAGATCTGAGTGTTTTGCAATTCAGAAAGAGCCAAGTAGCATCTTATGAAATATTGGCTTGGGGTATCACAGGTCACTGGAAGTAGTTTGTGACAAACAGTGGGGGGAAGGCAACTCTTTGTCACCCTTTATTCTTCTCATGACAGATCCATTTCTTCTCATCCCCAAAGAGTCCATGCTTTCTAGCTTTGCAGGACTTTTTAATTTTAACACCATAAATAACATGCTTACACAAAAACACATTAATTACATAATATCTGGTTCTTGAGGTGGAGAGAAATTTTACTTAGTTGATGTCTTCATTCTCAAACATTTGAGGCTATTTGAACTACTGTTTACTTCCCACAGTGTCATTTTGAATAGCCATCTCCCTGGTCCCCAAATTATCACCCTGCTGTTAAGTTGATGGATTGTGACTTTCTAATGTCAAAATAACTGCCTAGGACCTGCCTGTCAGAGTGCTGTGACCCATACAGCCAGCATCCCATGATGTATATACAAACCCTGTATGGCTGGCTTAATGTTTGGCTTGGCTATATTTTAAAGAAGGGTTTATTGGTCAAGTTACAACTCGGCCTCAAAGAGTGGTATCAGTGTGTTTGTGTATAGAGGGGGTTTCTGTGGTTTGCATGATAGACATATTGCAAATTAGATAAACTCCCACTTAAAAAGTTTACTTTTATTTTGGGTGGTAAATCAGCATAACTGGGATTTTTAAAACTTAAATCCACTGTTTTGAGAGATAATCACTCTATACTTCAAAAAGCCTTCATTTAGGCAAAGGAAAAGCAAAATAACTATATTTGCATTTTGCTAAAGTAGACATCTAAAAAGGGACTTTTAAAAAAATAAACAAGGTGAGAAAATGCTCTAGAAATGGAATCAAAATTAGAAAAGTTTTAAAATGACAAGGACAACCTTGTAGTCACAAAGTTCTCATAATCTGAACACATGTTTTGTAAGGAAAGCCTCAATAACTGGACTAATTGTGGGGAAGACCAATCTGAATTAGCAAGAGCTTGCAGTCCGGAGGTTTTTTAAGAAAACATCTCTTTCAAGTCTGGGTAGCAGTAAATGGCCACTGTATTCCTACTGGGGCTTCCCAGTCTCTTATCCTCAATTCTGAAATCCAAAAAGCTCTTCCAACCACAATTTTTTAAATAAGTTACTTGGTGGCAAAACCTAATGGGAGGCTATTTATAGACTATGTACTGCCAAGGGTGACATTCATACATTTTGCTACAGAAATATCAATATGCTTGATTATAAAGGCCCACTGGGGTGTTAACATAAAATATGTCTTAGGCACCACGTTAGCATTCTGAAATAAGAAAAAGTATGAATCCCCAAATACACCAGAGCCCAGGAGTCTCAGGTAGATACTGTGGACCTACAGTTATTCCAGGGCTCTGCTAAGTGCAGTGCTGGAAGCAAAGAAATTAAAGCTACAGCTGAAGAACTGAAGGTTCAAAGGTATAAGAGTCGTGGATTCTTATAGAACATTTTGGAAGACTTAGTGGGCAGCAGATTGCTAAGTCATTGGAGATACGGCAGGCAGGAAGCGTCCAATGGGGATGTTCTCTCACTAAGGCGGCATTATTAACAAGGGCCTGGGTTAAGGAGAAAAGGAAGAGGTGGGTAGGAGAGGCAGACAAAGGGCTAGCTCACTGGTTTGGGAGACTAGTTAGCTTTATCCTAGGCAGGTGGAATTAGGGAGCAATAGTTTCTGTGCAGAATTGGGGAAACCAGGAAGGAGACAGGCAGTGACCAGGCTGAAAATAACTTGTTAGTGTGTAAATAAAAGCCTCACAGTCCTTCAAAATCTTCAACAGTTTAACCATTACCATTAAAATATTATTTCTATTCTTTATTTACTTAACAAACTTCTTCTTTTGAGAGAAAGAATGCAAAGATAAATATCGTCCCAAAGAATGGTCTCAGATTCCCAGTTAGGAGACACCATAATCAATGAGGTCTAACATGCCTCGTTCCAATCTAAGAAGTCCTTTGCAAATGCTGAGGACCCATAGCATTAATTCAGCAATATGTATTGGTATGTATTTATGAACCTCCAGTCAATAGGATGTAGCTCTCTTCCAAATACCTATGGAGTCGGACCCTGGAGCAGAGGAGGTATGCCACAGAGCACCCCGTAGGCCCCACAGCTCCAGACCAGAGGCATCCATCCAGCGTGTTGCGATCGTGCCTCAGGCCCATGGAGAACGAGGCAAGCAGTGTGGGGGGTAGCAAAGTGGGGAGAGGTGGGTAGGACCATGGTCTGTGAAGAAATCGAGAATAGCACAGTTAACTAGGCATTTGCCTCCGGCAGATGGTATCTGAGACACACAGCTGCCACCATCCCAGAGAAACAGAATAAACACAAGAGCTTCACGGTGTCCTGGCCTTCGTTGGTGCCACTATTTCTAGACTGACTTTCCTGAGAACCAGAGATTATTCACGTGCCAAGACCTAACATTTTTACTTGCTGTGAATGTCTTAGACAGAGGTAACACCCAGAGTCCTTAATAAAACGAGTTAAAAGCTGCTGTCACCTTCTACTGGAGGGATGTGGGCACCAAATATCCTTAAAGCCACGAATAGATGACTGGGTGTGCCCTGGGTGTTGTGATGCCGATGGTGATTTTACAAAAGAAACAGCGGAGCTTTCCTATTAGGGAGGAGATAGAAATTCCAGGCGGCGTATCGTCTAACGTATTTTGTCTAACTTGCAGTTGTCTCACTTTGTAGAAGGTTCACATTCGTAGAGGACAGACGGCGCGGCCAGGCAGGTGCTCTCTGGGTGCGCGGCTGCCCCGTGTCAGGAGCAGACTACTGCCCCCCCCCCCCCCGCAGCCGCTCCCCGCTTGCCCGGCGGCCTTCCAGAAGCAGCACTTCTGTCTCAGCCCCGCTTTCAGACAATGTGGAGCTTCGATTCTGTTTTATTATGATTCTGAAGGCACAGTATGTTTGCTCTGTATAAGGCCAAAAAACAAAAACAGAAGCAGAGCGGGTGTGAAGGGAAATGTGGGTCTCCGCGGAATTCTCTCTCGGAGCTTGGAGCCACTGATGCTTCTGGTCGATAGTTCGGATGGAGCTTAGAGCCAGACCATGCGCAGTGTAAAAACAATTACATTTCTAAACCCCCACCCTCGTTATCTGCCAGCACCCCTTAAAAAGAAAACACCACTTGGTGGTGGTGGTGGTGGTGGTGGTGGTGGTCGTTGTTGTTTATGACACAGAAACAAGATGTAAAGAACATGGGGAAAGTTTAGTCCCTTGCAGGACTTGCCCTGCCAATCGGGATTGGCTGTTAAAGTTAAAAAGACTGGTTTGGTTTGGAGCGGCTGGCCTTGTCACCAGGCCAGTTCTCGATTGATTTTCCACCCTCCTTTCTGCCCGTCAATCTAATACAAGTGGTAGCACCTCATACACTTGGCTGAGGCCTAGGAAAGCCAGCCTTGCACTGAGTGCCACCGGAGCTGATGTCAGCCTGTCCTGCCACTGGCCAGACAGGGAGAGCCGCCTTCGGACTGCTGGCTTAGAAGAGGTGCAGGTTACCTTCCTTCAGGTTAACACTTACCAGCTCAGAGAAAGACAGACAGACAGACAGACAGAACTGTCCTGCATTACAGCAAAGTGTTTTCTTTAATCCTTTTTCAAACACAGCTGATTCTTTTTAAATTCAGGGCAAGTCACAGATAAACAATCGAATGTTGAGTGTTGTTGGCGTGTATCATTTTGTAGCTTAAGCCCCGTTTTGACTGCACCAATTCCTTGTGTACAGAGAAGGAAGCTAATATGATTGACCCTTGAACAACACAGGTTTGAACTGCCCAGGTCCACCTCTATGCAGCCTTTTGTTTGTTTGTTTTTGTCCGTAAATACAGTATGGTAACTGTAAATGTATTTTCTCTTCCTTATGATTTCCTTAATAACATTTTCTTTTCTCTAGCTGACTTTATTGTAAGAATACAGTATAGGGTACATACAACATACAGAATATGTGTTAACTGACTCTGTGTATTACTGGTAAGGCTACCGGTCAACAGTATGATACTAGTACTTCCATTTTGGGGGAGTCAGAACTTATATACAGGTTTTTGACTCCATGGGGTCGGCACCCCTAACACCTCTGTGTTGTTCAAGGGTCACATGAGTTATTAGGGCACAGGACATATGTCATCGCATTTAATTCTGAAAACAACTCATTGAGACATGGGAATCTCAATGACTAACTGGAGGTTCAGGGAGATATAATAACTTTTTTCCCAGTTTTATTGAGATATGATTGACATATAAGATTCTGGTTTTGGTATACAACATAATGATTTGATATATATATTGTAAAATGATTACCACAGTGTAAGTTTAGGTAACATCCATCACCATACATAGTTACAAATTTTTTTCTCATGATGAGAACTTTTAAGATCCACTCTCATAGCAACTTAAAAATCAACAATACAGTATCGTTAAATAAAATCTTTTTAAAAACCCAAAAATACAGTAAAACCCAACCATACAGTATCGTTAACTATAGTCACCGTGCCATACGTAACATCCCCATGACTTATTTGTCAACTGGAAGTTTGAACCTTTTGCAGAGAGATTTAATAGCTTGTACAAAGTCGTGCCACTGGGGAGTGGCAGCACTGGAATTCCAACCCAGAACTGCATGATACATTCTCTTCCTGCCCACCATGCCACCTAAGTCAGGTGAGGTGTCTGGCAGTGAGCAAAAGGAACATGTCTCTACAGTGTTTGCTCACACATACCCACACTTGGCATTTGAAGTAGCACTGGTGGATTGCCCTCTTTTCACCAGGAGTAAAAAGTAGTCCTTTTAACAAGATATTTCAAAGAAGTTAAGATAAGAATATACTGTTTATCCATGTAATTCTAATTTTGTCCTCTTCCCTTCCATTTCTCTCTTTTCTATCTTCCTTTAATACTGAGATGTCTGGTCATCATAGTCCCTTAAAATGTTTCTTTCAGTTACAAAAACTAAAGAAAGAGTTATTGTTTATTTTCAGTAATTTTTAAGAGCACCTGAGCCATAGAAATAGTTTCAGGAAACTGTGAAAACCCTCCTGATTAAATCAAACGCGTAGCGCTGAAGGTAGTGGGGATCTGGTCAGCAGTGTGGAAGAAAAAGTTCTAGACTGGGAATCAGGAGAACCCAGGTGTAATTCTAGTCCAGTTTCCAGGAGAAAGAGAGTAGAAGGCCTCCAAGCTTCTTCCATATCCCTTCTTTTTCAAAAACTCTGCCATCTGGAACTTCAGCCCAGGTGCCTTTATTTTCTTTGTAGGGCCCAAACTAGAATGTCGGGACCGAAGAAAAACAGGAGTCTCTGTGCCTGAAATTCCACCCCTCCCACTAAGAATTGGGGGAGGGACGGTCACCAGAAGTACTTCAGTCCTGGGGGTGGTAGTGGCTGGGAAGGGGCACAAGAACACAAGAAGGGTTTCTAGGAAGCTAGGATGTTCTGTTTCTCTCTCTGGCTGCTGATTGCATGCATATGTAATTTTGTGAAAATTCACCAAGCTGTGTGCTCTGACAGTACTTCTGCATTTGTTAGGGCTAATTGGCTTATTCACAAATAGGTGGGTCTCCATGCCAAGCGGTCACCTCCAAGCCATCAATCTGAGTGCACTTTCACTTCAGAGACTACGACAATGATGATGAGGACAGCATCCTTTCAATTATCCACCTTTTAGTCTGCAGGAACATTTCCATTTGTAGCACGAACTTATTGCCCTGAACTAAATGACATGGAGGCTGATAGATCTGATTCCTGTTGTGTTTCAAATTGGAAAGCTATTCTGTACGGTTTATAGCACCTCTTTGATGTACTTGCAGTAGATGAGCTGTAGTCTGTCCAACTGTTTACCAGAGGGGGGGAAGTTTTCATTGTGATGGATCTTCCTGATCCAGATAATGTTATTTGAGGCTAAAAGAGATGTGCTCACAACTAGCCCCGTCTGTCCCTCACCAGCCTTGTTTGGTCTTAGAACGTGGGCAAATTTCAAAAGAGAGCTATGGACTCCATTCAAAACTCCTTGTAGAGAAAAGTGTTTGCATCAGGCACTGTCAACTTTGTATCACAGTTAGCCCTTCTCAAAACTACAACTAATGGGGTCTCTGCAGACCAGTATTTGTGGGGTTCACACGCTAAAGTGTAGGCCCACGGTTCTCTAAGGGTGGTAAGCTTTGCCAAGGAGAAATTTGTTCCCAGTTTGGATGCCTCACTTGAGCTATCTATCAAGAGCCACGAAGACAGGGGGAAAAAGAAAAACAACTGTGGTTGTTTGGCTAAGCCTCTTTATCTCTGCCCACATGGCACAGGGGTTGAATCACTTGGTACTGAAGATAATCATCAACACTTTCATGTTTGTTCTTTGTGGGGAATGTAACAGCCAAAAGCCCTGGGGGCCGTGGCCACTTTGGCCCTGGCCGAGTGTGTTCCTGCAAGCACAGCAGATGTGTATGTGCTCACATAAAATTTTCTGCACACCATTTATAAGGCCTCGGCTGTGCCTTGTAGCCATGATTTTTACTTTGCAAAGACTATTGAGGTGCCTCAAGAATGAATAAAAGGCCAAATTCTCAAGAATGTGTAATGGATGATGAAGAGTATTTGTTTAAAAATTGGAATGTAGTAACCTCTGGCTTCCGTTTGGGACCGGCTAATTCAATCTGCAAGGTCTTTTCTGTATCTACAGTATGTTCTTCCATTCCTTTGCTATATCAAAAATACATATTCTCATTTCATGCAATTTCTACTTTGTGTTTATTTCTTTGCAGCGCAGCCGCTGCCCTCCAGTAACCCCGGCAGAAAAAACAGTCAGTGCAAACTAGACCACGTATTTTCATTGAAACAAAGCCATTCTGTATTCCATATGTAGGCCAAATGAGTGCTTCTCCGTGATAAGAAGGACACCCCCACATCACACCCCAACCCTTCCTTGATGTCGTTACAGGAATGACAGTCGGGCTTCATTTTTTGGCAGTTCCCCCTCATGAGGCATCTTTCCATTTCCAAGTACTTATCGTTTCTGTTGTCCACGTATCATCCAGAAAAGAAAAGTCAACTAGAGCCACAAAAGTATGGGCAGTTGAATTTGCTTAATGATATTTGGTTCCCTGTACCATTTGCTAGAGTTCAATTGCGATATCCCGTGCAGAAGTCCCTCACGCTCTTCCAACTCAACGGGTCCCAGACTAAGCATAACATTTCCCTTGACCCTTCCAAAAATAATTAATCAGTTTATTGGTTTGTTAATTGATTAAAGCCCTCCTCTCTATCCCGCGGTTTTCTTTCTTGGTGGATAGCATCATCATCGTCACCCACCATGACACAAACCTGAAGGTTGGACACCATGTGTTTGGGTTTCCTTAGAAGCAGATCCTGAGACAAAGATTTAAGTGCATGTTGTTTTCTAGCAAGTGATACAGGAAGCACTGGGAGAGGAATAGGGAAGAGAGCCAACGAAAGGAAGGCAGTTAGTAAAGGGAATGTCATCGCACAGGTCACCTTCTATGGACAACTAGAGTTAACTTCTGGGAAGCACTGGAGGGTGCCCACCTCAGCTTTCCTCCCCGGGCGGTCAGAGAGCCAGGATATTTATGTGGTCAGTCATCCATCAGTCAAACCTACTCTCAAGAGTCAACTCCCCAGTACTCTGGCCTCCTACACAGGAGGACAGAGCAGGCTTCAGGGGCCAGAGGAGCCCTTGGAAACATATGCAGGTGCTGGCAGCGGGAAGGCAGGCATTGAAGCGGTAACGGCCATCATTGATGATGATGTATTAGCGGCCTGTCTCTCATGATTACCTCTTCCTCTCCTTCCACTTCTGCTCAGTTACTTTTCCCCCCGGAGTGGATTCTCCCCCACAGCTCTCTCCTAAATGCATTCTTCTCTTTCAGTCCCAACCACCAATAACTTCATTCAAGTCTCCAGCATTGGTCCAATGGATTACAGCAGCCTCTGATTGATCTTGCTTTGTCCAGGGTCACCCCCACCAGTCCCTTCTCTCCATTCTGCAGTCATGCTCTTTCTAGAAAGTGGATCTCATCATGTCACTCTCAGCCCTGTTGGCTTCCATTCCCTCTGGATAAAGCCTAACTTTTGCACACACACTCTCCTGGACACTACCTGTTGGTATGGGTTTTTTGGATTGTTTTTTTTTTTTTTAAGAGTCTGTTTTCTTTGGAAATCATTCCCTGCCACTCCAAAACTGGATTAGCCACCACTTTCTTTGATATCCTTGGATATTCAGAATTCTCTGTTTACTCATCACCTTCTTGATTAACTGCAAGCTCTTTGATGGGCATAAACAGTCTTGTTAATCATTCTATCTCCCAGAAGCTAGCACCTAATATAGCTGCCCATCAAATCATAGGACAAAAACATATTGTTGAAAAACCATGCTGTTTGTAAGAACTAGTATTAAATGTTCGAAGGAGAGGTCTGATAAGGCTTTGATTATAACACAGATCTGGTTTTGACTACAGATAAAAATGGATCCCTTTATAAATATAAGATGTTCAGTAAAACCCTTTCCAAATATAGTTGGTCTCTCTATCTAATGTGAGTAGCACACTACCATGATGTAACTCTCTTTTTTAGAATTAAATGGTTTAGCTTGACAAGAGAAAGATTTCTGTGCTGTTGCATTCATTTTTTTTTCACCTTAGATATAGATCTAACTTTCAACCACCAAAGAAACTATAGGGCAGCATTTTTGAAGTCAGAGAGTGGAAATGGAAGTACAAGAAGAGTTTAGATGGTTTGATGTGAAAGGCCAGTAGCTGAATTACTGTTATTATTACACTGATTTTCACCTGTAATAATAAACTTACCAAGTATAAAATCCCCTATGTCATTAATCTCATATTAAAAAGTCTGGAATTATTTCATACAGAATGTTTTCCCCATCTGCGAGCCAGCTCCTTTATCAAACGAGGTTCTCTTTTAATGTAAATTATTTTAATTTAAGGACAGTGTTATATTTTGATCCAAATAGGGCAAGAGTTCACATAGGAGTCTCTCATAAATACTAAAGAGAAATTTTGTGTGAGACAGATTTGAATTCAGGCCTGAATCTCCCTGGAAATGAAAACATCTCCCCCTCCCCCCCTTTCAAATCATTAAAAAATTATACATGGCTTTTTCCTCTTGCTGGGAAACACGTTCCACAAATCTTCTGACACTTCTTCCATTGCTTCTTACACATGAAGAGAGAAGCTGTTTTCTACAGCTCTCAGGCTGCAGAGCTTTCTGGTCTTACAACCCTCTCCTCGCCTCTTCGCCTCTTCGAAAGACCATGGAGTTGGCCTTCCTAGAGCTGGAATGAACTCACATGCACAGCCATTCTTGCCCTCAGCTCCCTCCTCTCTCAGTGCCTCTGCATCCTATCTCATCTCAAACCTTTGGTTCCCTTTTTTTCTACTGTGAGCCATTGTGGGGCAAGACTTCATTGAAAACTCTATTAAACACATAAATAAGAAATGCGTTCTCACAGTTTCAGAGAAATATGATGGTCCATGTTACTTTGTGAGCTTGGAACCTGATGTCGCATTCTAGGAATTTAATCAACAAATAGACTTGAATAAGTAACACTACAGTATATGGACAAGATGTAAGGTATACGGACAGAGATGTGCTTTGCAGCATAGAGATTTGAAACGGATTCAATGTCCATAGGTAGGGAGTGGATGAAATGAGCCATGGGACATTGCATGGAAAACTTCACAGCCATTAAAAAAAAAAAAAGGATGAAGGGATCTAAAAAAAGAATGAAGGAAATCTGTAGGAATTTTATTTAAAAAGATGTTCAAGAGATAATGTTAGATTGAAAAAACAAACAGAAAAAGAAACTGGTTACATAAAGCAGGTATAACATGATCCCATTTATGTTTTTAAAAAAGAAAAAAAGAAGTGATGCATTTATGTGCACATAATATGCTTGCATGTGCATTGATAATTTCTCAACCAATAGACTGTTAACAGTGACTACCACCAAGGAGTGAAAAGGATTGGGGTTGGGTGGAGAGGGATATTAAGGGAGAGGTATTCGTTTATTTTTCAGTTTATATCCTTTGTTCTATTGTTTTTACCATTAATTTGCATTACTTTTATAACTTCTATAAATTAAAGAAAGTGAAGTGTGTGTTAAAATCACTTTTTTAGAATCTGTTGTTTACACATATGACTTAGAACCTTAATGAATAATCTGTAAATTAAGTGCACTACTAAAAATAATAGACAAAGCAGTGATTCTCAGCCACCTTCCTTCAGTGAGCCACCTCAGCTGGAAGCCAGTGAAGTGACTGTTTTGTACAGTTCATGAGAATATAAAGCAGGTTACAAATCCCCTTGAATGGTATGATCCCATAGTATATAAAACTCAGGAAGGATAAATGTAGAAATATTAATTGCTGTTTCTGTCTACTTAGGATTTCAAGTGATTTTTGCTTGTATTTTATGGACTTCTGTTTTACAATAAACATATATTATATTTATAATCAGAAAACATCAACAAGCTCCCTTCATTTTGAACAAGGAGAGATTATCTTGTATGTTCTGGTGCTGAATGCCTGACACCAGATCTTTCTGGAAGTTTCTGTCATAAGGATGTGGAGCTTTGGACAAGGAGATCAGCTTCCGCAGAACCACATTAAAATGCAATCCCAGCAAAAATGTTAGACTTTTACCTAAAAGCAACAAATATGAATGGAAATATTTTAAGCTAGAAGAGTTGAAAACGTAAGGGAAAAAAAGCTTGTAAGTGGTGTTTGGAAGTAGAACCCATCTTAGGATATCAAAAGCACCTCAGACTAAGTAAGGCATACTGTTTCAATACCTTGTGTTTATTGGCACCTACTACCTTCACGATTTCCCCATCCTCTGTTATACGCACCCTTGGGTACTTTTTCCCATCCAGGCTTTCCAGTCAAAATGACTCATCCATCTGCAGAATCTAATTCCTGCCTAAAGTATCCAGGAATGAGTCACTCAATCGGTTGCTTCTCTTTTAACTTGAATGGAATTAGGCTCAGGGACTTTGGTTTGAAAGATTCATGAATGGGTGGGTCCCGGGAAAGGCAGTGGTGAGGTTATCTGGGAAATCAGCTGTATTATAGAAATGAGAAAAAGGCTGGGGAAACAGAATAATTTAGGGAGTCAGACAGCCCAAAGGGAGAATGATTTACAGAAAAAGATTAAGTCCAAACTCTGCCTGTCAGTTTTTGCTAGAGGATGGCAGCAGGAATTAATTGGTTATATGGATTTTAGGTAAGTATTTTGTCTTTCAGGCAAAATGACTCATACCAATTATTTTCTTGCTCACTAATTTTGTATGTGCTGTGTAGGTACATGCCAAAAGAATAGAAAGGGAAAATTTTACTCAGAAAAAAAAAAAAAAAAAAGATGTGTACTCTTGCAAATGCTTTTAACATGTAGGCATGCTTTCGGTATGTGAAAGTTATTTTTGACACTATTTTTGGCCAAATTGGTTTTCATTTTTATGAAAAATGTTAATTTTTAAAGCACTCCGGTCTATCTCCCAACTGTTACTTTTATCACTCGAAAATGTGGTATTTTAAAAATATCATCACTGGTGTCATACTAAGACTTGCCTTGAATTACATGCCTTTCATAGTAATTAATGTTTTTTTTTAAAAAAAAAGGCATTTGGACATGAAAAAGGAATAAAAATGAAAGTTCACCAAAATGTTCATAGCAGTTGTCTTTGAGTGGTGATGGATCTGTGGTTGTGTTCCTTTTTATTTTTTTTCCACTTGTCTCTGTTCTTCTCATTTTCTATCATCACCATGGAACACTTTTATAAAGAAAGAAAACGAATTTATTAGAGGGAGTAAGGTGTTAAGGAGCAGAGAGAAGGTTCACCGTGCTTTAAGTTATACTCTAATAATTATGGTCACACCCAAGATGAGTCTTGTTGAAGGCTCCTAAACATCTTGTGTCACAATGAACAAATATCAGCAGAGTCATTTCTAAAATATTCTGCTAAATATCCTGCAAGTTACTAACAAAGAGCTGTGAAGCCCTCATGTGAAATTCGTATATGACCACATTCATTTAAATATATATTTTGGTTTGGGTACTTACTCAGCTCACTTGAGGACCAGTTAGAGCTTCAGGATGGTTACTTATTTTGAACCTTACAAGGAAGATTAATGAATTAAATTTACCTTAGGGCACCCACTGTTGGAACAGAACTGCACACTATCTTATTTAACTTGGCCGTGGAAATAGTGTTTCAGGGAACACTTCACTGGAGGATTGCATCACACTGCTAGCCTCATAAATGTCATTCATTTAGGCATTATTAATAACATGATAGCTGCTCTGGAGGAGATTTTCAGGAGTTCTACCAAAACAACAACAATGAGCATTCACATTTCTATTATATCTTTTTAGTCAATTACAAGGATACTCTCAGTGGCTACAGACAGGTTCACTGACCCTCCCCTTCCGTTGCTTGCATTCTGTTCCATCAGGGTTGGGGGACAACGAGATGTTATGAAATGAGGATGATGTATAAAAGGATTTGAGTTAGGGGAGCCTGGGTGGCTCAATCAGTTAAGGGTCCGACTCTTTGATCTCAGCTCAGTCTTGATCTCAGGGTCATGAGTTCAAGCCCCACAATGGGCTCCACTCTAGGTGTGGAGCACCACTTAAAAAATAATAACAACAATAATGTAATAAAAATAAAAGGATCTGAGTATCATTAAATATCTGGTAAACAGTGTGAGAAGCCATGGTGAGAGGTATGTACCAGTGGGATGAAAAGAAAGTTCATTCACTCATCCAACAAATAGTTGAGGAGCTGCTATTATATACCAGGTACTTTTTGGTCTTGAGGACCAGCAGTGGACAAAACGAAGTCTCTGTCCTTATGGGGTATACATTTAAGGGAGAGAAGTAAACAATAAGCAAATAATTACACAGAGTGTATATAATTATGTACACACACATATATAATAACATCCTAAAAACATGTTATATATATTTATATGTAATATATAGTAACACCATAGGAAAACTAAGCAAGGTGGGCAGGGGGTGGGGGTGGTGGAGAAAGCTCTCCCTAAGGTGTCTAGCAGAGACCTGCAGCAAGCGTGGGAGCAAGTCTTGTCGCACCATACACCAGGTGGGGTAGAGTGTTCAGGGTAAAGGGGGCAGTAACCAAGAGGCCTGAGGGGAGGGCGAATTTGGCAGGAGAAGTGACAGCCAGAGGAGAAGCAAGGCTGGAGGGAAATAAAGGAGAACGGCTTATAGGGAGGGCTTCATGGTGAATAGCGGGGACTTGGGCTGTTAGTGCAAGTATGCCAGGAACCAGTGGAATGTTTAGAGCAGAGAAATGGCATAATCTCACTTCCATTTTAAAGAGTTAATCCGACTCTTTCTTGTTTAATCTTTAAAGCCCAAATAAAGTCCCCTGAAGGGTTTAGTGGAAACAGGCCCTGCAGAAAGATAAGAGAGGCAAAGAGAGTTAATTTAATTTGCTGAGTATTATTTTTATAGTGGGTAGAATCTGTGCATATCCCTTTAATAATTAAGTATTGATAGTAAGTGTTGCCTGGTATTTGGCTTATTTAATCTTTCTTCCTATTAAGTTATTTTAAAAGAGATTAGATTTCTATTATGTTTGGTTGACATTTTGATGTTCTTTCTCAATTATTTAAAAATGGCTATCTAGATATTTAACTGAATATTTATTGGAAAAAGGCTGCAAAACTCAATGTAATAAAAAGGCTCAGAAAGTTATAGAATTTGAAATCAGAAGTTTTTTAAAACAAGACAAATTCATTATTTAGAATTCATTGTAGAAAAGAGAATGCCTTCATAAGAAAGGTGACTTTAGCTTCACATAAGAATTGCTCCAGTATTATTTGTAAAGAGCTATGTCAGGGAACTATGAATTCACCAATAAAACTGCAAATTACTCTAACAGATGCTCACAAAGTGTGCCTAGAGGCTATTGTATATGTTCGTTTTGCCAGTTCTGGCAATGAAGATGAGATTTACAATCCTAAAACCACTAATGATGGCATTTTACAAATGTTATACCCAATTATATTGTGTAGACAAATTCATTATTTACAACAGAATTCCTAAATATTTGTTATATACATGCATTACTGACGATCAGAAGAACTCATATTTGCTAGCACCATAGTATGAATCTTTTGGAGTGGGGGATTCGCCTCTGCCCCATTCGTGGAAACAGTATTGCATAAGGAATTTCTTTGTCTTCCATTCTTAGAAAGACCACCAACTACTAAATTATCAAAAACCTCATTACTAAGTAAGATCACCACCACCATCACTGAGGGATGCAGTTTCAAGACAACCTTTTGGCATATATGCCACATCTCACCTATCACCAATAATCCTCAGATGTTGAGATCCCTTTTTAAAAAATATTTTGTTGGGGCACCTGGGTGGCTTAGTCAGTTAAGCATCTACTTTCAGCTCAGGTCATGATCCCAGGGTCCTGGGATGGAGCCTTGCAACAGGCTCCCTGCTCGGCTGGGAGTCTGCTTCTACTTCTGCCTCTGCTGCTCCCCCTTGCTTGTGCTCTCTCTTGCTCACCCTCTCTCTCAAATAAATAAAATCCTTAAAAAATAAAAATAAAAAATATTTTATTATCCATATTATCTGAGGAAATGTAGATTTTTCAAGATTTGTGTTATACAAATATATTTTTCAGCCACTACATTTTAAAGTGGTTTTGGGAGTTTTGTTTTGTTTGCCATCAGAATAGAGTAGGTGATTCTCTAGTCTAGACCTACTGCCATACCATTTTTCAGCCAACCTATTCAGAGACAGTTTGCTGAGATAGGGAGTGAGATAATATGTTTCAATGATAAAATAAACAGTCCACTCCTTGCTGGCAAGCTACGAGGTTGACTACTTAATATGGGGCTAGAGAGTAAGTATGAATTGCAGTTTCCTCCAGGACGATGCAAACAAGCTTCAGAATTCACTGGAGCAAGGGAAGAGGGTGTAGAGACAAACCTTTACCAGTGAGGTCCATTTTCATTTGTGTGTGTGCATGTTCATTTCCTTGTTCCAAACGAGAGCACACTGGTCAAAAATCTCTAAAAGGGCTTTGCAATTTTAAACAGAAATTTCTACCTAAAAGACTTTATAGTTAAAAAATGGAAGTTTTAGTCAACTAGTTGTACCCTAGCAATGGTGGCCCTTCTTCAGGGTAACACACCATATATTAGAACAAGTCATAATAAAAAGAAATGAATTTAAGGATAACTGCAACCATTTTGAGAAAGTGGATTTTTTTTGTTGTTTGCATAAATAACCCAACCAGGATGTTCCTGTGTGCTTAGCACACTGAATGCATTGAAGTCATTTTTGTTTTATTGGGGAACTGGGATAAACCTGCAGTTAGACCTTTGGGAAATCATTACTGGCTCAAGCTAAATGATACCGCTGACTCTATTACATTCTTAGAGTCTTGGGGAGTCATATACACTGATTCATAAGGAATCCTTTGATGAATTGGAAAAAACTCTGCTCAGAAGGAAGGCAGAGAAGAAGCCTCACAGGTCAGATTTTGTGGTCAGCATTCTAGAGATGATATTAACTCCTCTCAGATTACATCCATAACACTTTGCAAATCCTTTTGCAAACAGCTGGATTCCAACATGACTCTTGGTTTGTGCAACTGAGAACTAGGAAGTGATTCTGATACACTGGTTCCTAGCAAAGAAGTGATTTTCTTACCCTCTTGCAGGTGGTAACAAGCTGAGCTCACTTTTTTTTTTTTAATTGCTGAGGTAGGCAGGATTAAAGAAATTTCTAAGAAAGACCTGTAAGTCTGCACTAGGAAAAGGATATTTGTTGTTTTATGTACCAGTTTTGATAGAGTTGGACTCTTAAGAGACTTTATCATAATAAAGTAGGTGGAATGATGTACTGACATGGTATATCTTTCAAGCTTTTTTGACAAAAGCCCAGAGTAAATTTCATGTTTTTATATGAGTGTGTGTTTCTATGTGCTAAATGACAATATAAAATATACAGAGAGAGATTGGTTGGTTAATAAATGAAACAATCTTTACATATGTACCATATGTAACATTTTCTAATCTATCCAATTTTATTTCACCTTTTCTCTATACTGGTTGAGACCCACTCACTAAGTCCATTTCACGATCTGCCAGTGGGTCACAACTGGACATTCAGACATCACTGGGCTATAAGGATACCTCGAGTCTTCTCTCACCTTTGAGTTCCCTCCTGGCAAATCCGAGAACTACCATCTTCGGTTTTGACTCAGCAGGCTGGTTTGTGCCAAACACCTTGTGGATCCGAATTCCCATTTGTATTGAAATAATCACTCCAGAATCAGAATTTGCAGTTAATTTGAAGCTGTGCCCTGCTGTACTAAAAACAAACGAAACAAAAGAAATCAAACCCTTTCCCAGTGTGGTCTGGTAATATTTGGCTTTGTATCTAGGTAAGAAAGAGAAAGTAATGATTTTACATTTGAGTGAATTTCATTGAAGAACAAATGTTTCTGAATGGCTTTTCAAAATCTCAAAGTAATGTCAAAGTGGACTTAAGTGGAAGGAAAATGATAGAAGAAATGTTTAAAGTTCTGTCATTAATTGAACTATTAGGGTCCTTAGTACCTAAAACTAGTCTGGTTTTGTACCTTGGATATAGGTAGCTATGACAATGCCCAGCCTTCCTTCTTATTCATGTGTTAGATAAGGGATAATTAACCCCCTCTCCCCAGTGTGTTGCCTTTAATTTCCATTATTGGAAATAATCTCTTCCTATGAATAGCAGATCACCGTTCCTGCCACTTCCACCCCCCACTCCCAACCTCCATGAAGGGTAAAATGCTCAGATTGAATTAATGGAAGTTTTTGTTTGCCAGAAATGATGGATTGCAGTAATGAGCTAAGATTTTAAAAGCATATGTAATACTGAAAGAGAAAAGAAGATAGGTCTTGGATTCCACCCACTCCAGAAATCAGGAAAAGAGAGAATTCTTTCAATTAAAACATAATGTCATTTTCATCCCACCCTTGGGGCATTACTTCTGCTTTGTTGATGAAAATGAACATCAAATTGATGGGCTTCCCACACCCTGACAATCAGCAATTATGCCAAAGGTGCTGGGGACCTTCCTGATGAGTGTAGTGATCCAAAAGAAATTCAAGGTGACAGCTTTTCCCTCACCTCACCCCCAGAGTTCCACAGGTGACAGGCCTGATGTATCAGTTCAGAGTACATTTCTTCCCCCACTTTCTCATGGGAAAGAGATTTTTGAAGCTATTATTCGCTTTGAATGAGCAGATCCCATGGAACTTAGCAAAGCTCCATTCGCCAAAATAGATTCAATGCTAAGTATTCTGAGAGGTATCAAGGTAGAAAAACTTGACTGGTAGGGCTAAAAAAGCTTACATGTTTGACAATACCTGCAAATCATTCTCACTTATTACATATACATAATATCCAAATATGTGAAAATACGGTGCTAGCAACATATAAAGGCTAAAAGAAACTGGAAGCTGAATAGGGCAATGCTCTCAATTCTGAAGGGTCAGATTTTCAACTGTTATTAGAATTTCTATAAAAGAATTCTCTTCATCCAGAGGGTTATTATTTTTTTTACTTCACATAATTATTTCCATCTTAACCTTGGATAGAGGAAGTTGGACTAATAGTTAAATGTGCTTGGAATTATGCCTCTGATTTTTTGACTACCCTGTGAATTTTCTTATTGAATGCTTGGTAAACTTAATTTGAAAAATAATAATCAGCTCATGCTCCTTGCCCCTGGTAATCACCAGGGCACCACTCTCATGAAAAAGTATATTAAGGATCTACCTGTCTGGATCCCTGCTAGAATTTAAATAGTCACAATCTCTGCTTTCCCAAAAGCTGCCACCTGCGATACATGAAATGTAGGGTTCTTAACTTGGGGTGATTTTGCCTCCCAGAGGACAGCTAGCAGAGTCTATGATATTTTTTTTCATTGTCATGACTAAGGGGAGAGATGCCACTGGCATCTGGTTGGTAGAAGCCAGCGATGCTACTAAACATCCTACCATGCGTGGAATAGACTCTATAACAAAGAATTATCTGGTCCAAAATATCAATAGGGCTGAGGTAGAAACTCTGCCTTAGGAGTTAGCAGATGTGTACAAAGGGCATGTTGAAAGCTTAAGCTCATTGAGCAGATATACAAATTAAATGATACCACTTCAACTGTGTGTAAAACATGTATTTCTAGAAAAATCTTAAAGTTTCTAAATGACAGTTTGGTTATTTAATAGCTCTATTAAACACTTGCACTTGTTCCATAATAAACAACTGGTCAATTTTGACACTGTTTCAGTAGATCAGTAGTATGAAAAACAAGCATTAAACATGACAGGATCTTGTTCATGAATTATCATTAAAATCTCAGGAAACAGTTTGAGAGTCGTACACACCATAAACTAGCTGAACATACTTTAAATGATCCAAGAAATTATGTGTATTTGTTAGGATAAAGTTTTGCCTGTAAAAAGGCCAAATAACAGTGGCTTAAAACCAGTAGAAGTTTATCTTTCTCTTAATGTAGCAACCAGAGCAGAATCAGTGCGGGGTTACTGTGTGGCATCAGGGTGCTCAGGCTCTTGCTTTCTATCTTGTTCTGCCGTCCTTGGCACACGGTTTCCATCTCATGGTCCAATATGACAGCTCCAGTGCCCACCATCCCATCCATATCATAAATAGCGGGGAAGCAAGAAGGAAGTCAAGGGCATGATCCCCTTTTAAGGGCGAGATCTGGAGGCTGTGCACACCACTTCTGCTCATCCTCTTGTCCAGAGCTTGCTCACATGGCTATAGCTACCCGTTAGGAAGACTGACTGTTTTGTTATGGAGCCACCTGTCCAGCTAAAACTCTGAGGTGCCTTTATTATTAAAGAAAGAAGAAACCCATGGATGTTGGAGGACAGCTAGCTGTCTCTGCCTCAAGTATCTTGTCTTAGGTTAATTCAAGGTCAAGGAACCCAGAGACTGCTTAATAATTCCAGTTGGCCTTTGGTGAGGATAGAGGTCATAGACTATGACGGTGTCCACCGTGGCCTGGTTTTTCACTCTGTTATATTAATCCTAAATCACATGAGAGGCAGTACTAGGGCAGGAGCTAAACCACCAGGGTTCAAATCTTAGCTCTGCCACTTGCTAGCTGAGTTGATTTTAGCAAGTTTATTTCCACTCTTTGTGCCTGGATTTCCTCCTTTTGTAAATTGTTAATGATGATAATCTCTAACTCACAGGATTATAGTAAGGATTCCTGAAGTAATACATGTAGAATACTCAGAACAGTCTTTAACATAGTACCACTAAGAGCTCTAAACATCATTATTATTGGAGGGTTCCTGCACCTGGCTAACTGATTTCTTATCAGCTAATTCGAGCCTTAATTTTTTTTTTTAGCCTTATCTTATTAAGCACAAAGATATCTATTAATTTCACTTGGTTTTAAAATCTCAATGAGGGCAGCCCCAGTGGCGCAGCGGTTTAGCGCCGCCTGCAGCCCAGGGCGTGATCCTGGAAACCTGGGATCGAGTCCCACGTCGGGGTCCCTGGGTGGAGCCTGCTTCTCCCTCTGCCTGTGTCTCTGCCTCTCTCTCTGTCTGTCATGAATAAATAAATAAAATATTTTAAAAATAAAATAAAATCTCAACGAATATGTATTAATTTGATCTAATTTTGAGTTGTACCCTCACCCCAACAAAGTATTAAAATGTGGTGTTTGACAAAACAAATGAATAAACAAAAAGCAGAATCAGACCTATGAACATAGAGAACAAATAGCTGGTTGCCAGAAGGGAGGGAGAGATGGGGATGGGCAAAGTGGGTGAAGGATGTAGTGGGAGGTACAGGTTTCCAGTTATGAAATGAATAAGTCATGAGGATGAAAGATACAGCACAGGGGATATAGTGAGTGGTATCCTAAGAGCCTTGTATGGTGACAGACGGTAGCTACACTTATAAGGGTAGCATAATGTACAGAGTTGTGAAATCTGTGTGTACACCTGAAACTAATGTAGCATTGTATGTCAACTATATTTCAGTAAAAAAGAAAGTAGGATTTTTTTTACATTTTTTAAATTTAAATTCAATTTGCCAGCATACAGTATAGCACCCCATGCTCATCCCATCAGTGCCCTCCTCAGTGCCTGTCACCCAGTTACCCCATCCCCCAACTCACCTCCCCTTCTGCAACCCTGTATTTCCCAGTTAGGAGTCTCTCATGGTTTGTCTTCCTCTCTAATGTTTCCCCACTCAGTGCCCCTCCTTTCCCCTATAATCCCTTTCACTATTTCTTGTATTCCACATATGAGTGAAACCATATGATTGTCCTTCTCTGATTGACTTATTTCACTCAGCAAATACCCTCCAGTTCCATCCACTAAAGTAGGATTTGATATGAAATGAAGATAAAGCTAAACTGGGATTGAGGTAGATTTGAGCTAACTCATGAATCAGTGGATTGCCAGCTTCTTACAATGAAGCCACATCAGTGGACAAGCTAGTCGGTGTAGACAACTAAGGTTCCAGCTGCTTTGTCAACATATAACCTTGCCTCTCATTTGTTGATTTCTCTTTTTATTATTTTATTTTATTATTTTTGATTTTATTTATTTTGATTTTATTTATTTATTTATTCATTTATTTATTTATTTATTCATGATTTATTTATTTATTTATTCATTTATTTATTCATGACACACACAGAGAGAGGCAGAGACACAGGCAGAGGGAGAAGCAGGCTCCATGCAGGGAGCCCGACGTGGGACTCGATCCCCGGACTCCAGGATCGCGCCCTGGGCTGCAAGCGGCGCTAAACCGCTGAGCAACTGGGGCTGCCCTCTTTTTTATTTTTAAGATTTTATTTATTTATTCATGAGAGACACAGAGGGAGAGAGAGGGGGAAAGAGAGCGAGAGTGAGAGAGAGAGAGGCAGAGACACAGGCAGAGGGAGAAGCAGGCTCCATACAGGAAGCCTGACATAGGACTCGATCCCCGGTCTCCAGGATGATGCCCTGGGCTGAAGGCGGCGCTAAACCACTGAGCCCCCCCCACTCCTACCCCCACCCAGGCTGCCCACATTTGTTGATTTCTCAACAGAGGTCAGAGATTTCTGGTTTGATCCAACAAAGTACACTAAACTTGATAGTTTTCTTTACTTCTTAGTAAAGGAAGTTAAGAATTCACAAGAAAAACATTGGAAGTCAGAAGATCTACAAATGGCTGTAATTGTCTGACTTTCTACACTATTTTATATTTTAACATCTTGTAGCAGATATCCTTCTCTGACATCCTGTCTCATGAGCTTTAAGAAGCAAATGACTCAAAATAAAGTTCAGTATCATTAATGCTGCTAACATGCTCGTGTGTGTGTCTGTGTGTCTGTGTGTGTGTGTGTGTGTGTGTGTGTGTGTGTGTGTGTGTGTATCAGAGAAAATCCTATATTGATGATAGTGTTGTTTGGCCCCTAAAACATCCATTGTTCATTGTTAGGTTGTTGCATACTTTTTACTAGTGTAACTTTTGAAAGCATGTGGCTATTTTACCTCTATACGGAGTGATAGAAATGCAAATCCTGTATATTGCTGCATTGGCACTGGATGCATTTTCTACAGGCTGTAACATACTCTGGAGTGAATGTGAAGTTAGTGCGAGCAGCTGAACTTCTATACATCAACCTTTGTCTTGATTTTCTTTTCTAAGTCCCTTTGGTCCTCACAACATAAAACTTAACAGGATGATTCTCTATCCATTTCATATTAAATTCAGTGAAGAAGGATGGTGATGACTCCATAGCATTATTACTTTACCAACAAGAAATGACAAAACAATTTCATAAGTCATATGGAAATGAAAATTATTTAGACTGACCTGTGCCAAAATATTTAGTAGGCTGGATAGTAAGCACTCAGAAGTCGTGTGGGTTTAACAACAGCATAATGGGAATTTTCAGATAAATGATTTCCATTTCTACCACAGAAGCTTTGATCTCTTAAAACTCAACATATTATAGTATAAGCTGAAAAATTATTCATGACTTAAAGAAACAGGTCTTAGAGTGTTAATTCCTCCAAACAGAAAAAGAAGAGTTCCACTCGTTTCTTCTTTCTCTTTAAAATAAATTAATACAGGAAACAGAAAGGCATAGAAGGAATGGATGGGAATGGAGACTGGTTGCCTTATGTTGGTGAACAAGCTCCAGTGAAAAGGGGACAAAATCCATTTCCCATAAGGCAGCATTTGTGAGTAGGGGGGCTATGAATAAGCTCTTAAAAGTTTAGAGACTTCACAAATCTTTCCTTGGCCAACTTGAACAAAGCATAAGACTCATGTGAGTGACTAGGTAATAATTGTAACTTGATAGAATGATAATCCTCTAACTAATATATATAAGAACAGTAGAGAGAGTGTCTGTAAAAGGTCAGCATGAAACTTTTGAAAATAATTTTACATAAAGGCAAAGAGTCTGCCTTTAAGAGCAAGATCTGTACTTTCTCAGTTCTGCAGAGTCTTTTTTCCCCAGGACAGAGACTCATACTCTTACTTGAACCATATGATTTGTTTGTGGGAGACTCTTCAGCACCTCAGTGTTTGTTTTGGAATATGAAATCATATCAAGATTCCATTGATTAATACTTATTGCAAATGTAGTCCCAAGATTGTGTAACTTGGGGCTGTCTTAGAAGGACACCCCCAGTATGTCTACTTCTGATCAGTGTGTGTGGTTTGGATCTATGGATCTATGGAAAGGGGACAGCACCTACCATATAGGTTGTTGGGAAGAGCAATGATAGAACTTCTGTCAGGTACTTTACAGAGTGCCTGGCACATCATTAACTCTCAATAAATTTTATTATTGGTACTGTTGCGAATTTCCTGCACAAGTGTTAAGAGGGTAAATGGAAAGATGATATCAACTCTTTAGAGTTGGTTAGAAATTCAATTTGCAAGTGATGAAATAAAGTGTTCCTGCCACCCTTCTTCCCACCACCAGTTCACTGCTCCTGGCTCCTACCACCCTCCCCCTCATCTCTTCTCTCCCCCACCTCCCCCTTTCTCTGCCACTCGACTAGTGTTACCAGTTTTCATGGCATACTTCCAGAGATACTGTATATACAGAAAAGTGAAAACATATCTGTGTATATTGATATTTATTTTTGGAACATTTATTCATAAGCAGCCCTCACTTGAAAGAGTAAAAAAACCCCTTTCCAGCTGATAATTAAAATGGGAAATGAAGTAATCTCTTTCCTCTATGGTTGCAAATGGCAAGCAAGTTCTTCTACCCTATGGAATCAAATGGTTATATCCTTCCTCATTTAACTAGAGATAGAGGATGTTAGCATCCTATTGATAGGATGCACATCAAGGCCCAAAGAAGTGGTTCAGTGGAGCCACGCTGAAGAATATTACTGTATTCAGTAGACCATTTTATCTCCATATAGAGACATGATTATTTAACTACTCGGCCAAATATATGGGTGCCCAAAATCAACAACCAACTCTCTATTATATATTTTTATATATTAGTTGACTGGCTCCATATTGAAAGGAAAATGGAAGCCTTAGTTGAAGACTGGTATGAGACACCCTACTCTAGCTGAACAGTTACAGCAAAGAATTTCAGAAAAGTGACAGCCACTTCTCTTCTTTTAAACATGCCCATTGCCCCACATAAAAGAACCTAATCAAATCGTGATTCAGCACTTCCACATTCTGTCCCTCAGGACAAAAATGGGTTAAAAAAGCACATTTATGATTATCATGGTGCCTTAGTAATGTGGTAATATTATCTGTAAGTAATGCAATGAGGGAAGCAGCAGCAGACGAGGTCACTCTGCATAAGCAGCTAATGGTGACTGGTGTCATCTGGCCCGTGCATGGTTAACAGACCTAGTCTAGGTATCATGGTTTGCCATTTTGGTTAAGCCTTCACTTTAGAATAGGTGTGCCTGTCTGTTTGAAAACCTTCCCTTTGGAAACTCACTTTTTACCCAGGATTACCTCCCAAACAAGTATCTGGGATTTGGTGTTATTCAGTGCTCTGTCCTGCTGAGGATGTTATTGGTCTCTTGAGCAGTAGAAATAGCTCTGTGGATTTGGTCTTGATAAGTAAAGAGCTTTTCCATTGGCCTTTACCATATCTGGTATGTGTGTGCTTTTTATATGAGAAATGTAGATATCTCTAGGAGTTTCACCTGACATTATCTCTTGTAAGATTAGAATGTGACCACATTTTCAGCTCTGAACACATCAACGGGACCTTGAGGCAAATTCATACGTTGAAAAAAAGAGCCATATGCTGTTAATCAGAATGTGGCAGCATTCCAATTCGAGGAGCATTTGTGAGTCCCCATATTAATATTAAATGTAAGAATCTTTGTTGATGCAACGTTAAGGTTACAAATGTGCACATGCCAAAATTGGGAAATAGCAGAAAATAAGATTCTCATGGTGACATCTGTTCTCCACTATAGTACATGTTCTATAATACAGTGTACAGTTTGAAGAATGATTAGTTATGCAAAGCCTTTGGTATGTGGTATGATTAAGAACCCTAAACTTCAGCATGTGGGGAAGCAGGAGGGATAAGGTGAAGACGTTACTAAGCTAAGATTGGTTCACTGCCAGTCAGGATTTTACGGCATGACTTTAAGCAATTAGTTGACCTGCACCTCAGGCTCTCTAGAAACTAGAAGTAATAATGTACCTTCTTTCTAGTTCTCCCTAGTTTACAGGAGGTGAGGCAAAGAATCTGCTGAGATGAAGTCTCCAAACGATGTTGAACTTTCATCATCAAAGTTAGAGGTAGTGGCTTTCTGTTATGGGGTAGGAAGTGGCACCCCAAAGAGTAGGACTTCTCAGTTTTGTCTATTTGCACATAATTTATATTAATTTACATATATCATGCATCGATGCATATGTTCTCTCCTTTGTCTATAATTAGTGAAATTTTAATCAAATCAACAAATGTTTGTTGTTTACTATATTCAAGATCTGTGTAAAGACAAAAGATAAGTAGAGATGCTTTCAAAGACGACCAAGTCAGAATACATAAGTAAAGCACATACATAGCATCTGCAGTAATACAGGACACATAACAAGAATATATTGCTTTTTCAGTATGGTGGAAAGTAGTGCCTCTGTTTTTCCAAATCTATTATTTGATTTTTTTTAACAGTTTGAGTTGTAGCTGAAATATTACATTGATATTTTTGTATTTAATTTATTTTATTTCCTCTTCAATTTTCAAATTGAAATGGAAGATTCCTTTTTTTTTTTTTAAGGTTTCTCCTTTGGCTGAACTACTTTGGAGTTGTATCTTCGAGTATTATCTGTTTCTTAATATTTTCAGGCTATTAGATATTTACATGTCGGGTTTATGAGCAAAAAATCTATTTTTCATTCTTTCAATCCTGAAATCATTAAATAGAAGATATTTTCATTAATAGAATTAGATTTTCCATTTATTTATGTTGATAATGGTAGTGCTGTAACTTTCAAATACAAGTTCAATTCTTCAGACCCCTTGTCAATAGGATATCTGTTTGGAATAAGATTGAATTTACATTAAACCTTCCACACTGCATTCAACAGGGACATTTGTGTTCAAGGCAGCTGATAAGGCTGTATTTTCATCTGAGACTATAGAATACAGTGACACTTGCCACCTGGGAAAGAGAAGAATTAAACAGGTGACAATGGCCCCCATAGGATTGGTCCAAATCAAGGTCATTAGCCTATGAAAATCTCAAAGCCAGCAGCTGTCACCCTTTTTCTACTTTGATATAGAGACTAAAGGAGTGACACACCCCATGGACACACCTAGATGGTTAGTGCCATATAAGGGAGGCATAGAGTACACACTCTTCTAGATTAAGCATCCTGGGTTCAGATCCTGCTCTACCTCTAAGCAGCTGTGTGAGAACAGGCCAATTCCTTAATTGTTCTGAGCTTTGATTTCTCTCATCTATAAAATGAGGATAATAATGAGACCAATCTCATTACTTGAAGTTTAAATGAAATAATGTAAGTAAAGGACTTAGCCTTAGTACAATGCCTAGAACAAAATAAGTGCTAAGTAAATTTTAGCCATAGATATTCAAACTATTGACAATGATATTTGTATGGAGATGGTCTTATATATTTCTTTTAGAAATATTTACCAACTGTGTTACTTATTATTCTTGGTAACAAATTACCAGTGCTGCCAATCACTATGGCATATTTTCATAGGAAAATGCTAACAATCCTTTCCCTTCTTTCCTAGCTAACAAGGTATTTCCCGATCCTGTCTGTGATCCCTACCTGGGGAAAAAAAATCATTAAATAAACCAACAAACAGAAGTCTCCACTATATGAAAACACACAACTCTGTTTAATCAAATAGATAGTATTTCTGGGTCAAGTAGAAAAATATTTGTGATGAGTATTGTATTGCCTTAAAATGTCAAAGCTGGCATCAACCAACACAAATTTTATAATGTGCGAAAGCCCAAGGTCAAGAGAAAGGCAAAATAGAAGAGTTATATTTTCTACTAATACAGAATTCAATAGATTAGGAGCAGAGAGAGAAGAAGACTGAAAATTTGAAACTGGATGTAGTCACACAAGAATATTACAGTGTCTGGGAGCTGATAAGGGCTTTAAGGAAATTTAGAAATCTTTAAAGGAATGGACGATATGATCAAAGCTTGTCCATAAGAAAAGAGGACTAGAATAATTGAGAATACCAGTGGATTCCAATCTTAGTGAAGAGAAGTTCAGAATCCCTTAGAGGCTTACTTGAATAATATTTGGAAACGGCTGTGACTTGAATTTTAAAAGAAAAATACTAAATATTTTTAAAGTACTCTAGAGGTGTGATGCATAGTGCATCATACAATTTTAGGAGTAAGTGGACTTTAAAAATCTTCGTACCTTAGGAGATATTTTTGAAATTCTGAATTTTCTTTTTTTTTAATATTTTATTTATTTATTCATGACAGAGAGAGAGAGGCAGAGACACAGGCAGAGGGAGAAGCAGGCTCCATGCAGGGAGCCTGACGTGGGACTCGATCCTGGGTCTCCAGGATCATACCCTGGGCTGAAGGCGGCGCCAAACCGCTGGACCATCAAGGCTGCCCAAATTCTGAATTTTCATATTTTATCGTACTGTGCTATTTTTAAGTTTATTCATTCCCTCATCTATTCAATAAATACGTATCGAGGATTGAGCACCTAGTTCAACACTAAACAAGAAAAGAGGGAATTCTATTTGCCCAAACAATGGCAATGCTTTTTCCCCAAGATGTTCTCATGTGTGCCCATACTTTCTAATAATTCGTAGAAGGAAACTCTTTCAGATTTAAAGATTTGCCATCACTTACTACTCGGTGGGGTAGCTCCACACTTGGCCCCTTCCCTGGGCCAAGTCGTAAGATCAGTCATTATAGGGCCTCATTCTGGGGCAAGTGAAAGGTGACCTGAAGGGAACTTGGTAATTAAAATTTACATAATTGGTGGTCAGAGTTTTGATATGTTGCAAGCCGCCAGCAGTCAAGAGCTGGGAAAAAGCCGGAGGAAATGGGCAAGAGAAATGAGAAGGAAGCTCTGAAGCCACCACTCTGTCCATTTAGGTCCTGGAGGAAGTGTTTGGGTTGCCCCAGTAAAGCCCCCTTTAAATTTATGTGATCATAGATGCTTATTCTTTATGATTGGTGAATACAGAAAAACTTAATGTAGAACAAATCAAGACTGTGACAGATTTGTCCTTGGTAAAATAAACCAAAAGGCCTGCATTTTCTTCTTTGCTCTTACAGTAAAGAATAGTGTATAACGTAATGAATGGTCAGGGATATGGGCCTTGGTGTCAGATAGACTTGGATTTGTGGTAGGCTGTCACTTACTAGCTAGGTGACCTTGAATTCATTGTTCAAAGCGCCTAAGCCTGCTACTCCCTTTTTAAAATTTTTTTTGTAAACTGAGAATGGTAATATCAGTAATGCATAGTGCTGTTATAAGGCTCAATATATAATATGTGTAAACTGCATAGTACAGTGGCTCACACAATGGTAAGCCCTCCGTAAACATAAGCTATTTTATTAATTATGCATTATCTCCTTGATATACTTTTAACAAACTCTAATTCTGTTTTTGCATAACGGAGATAAACTTTCAAAATGGGGTGAAACTAGTTATACAGTTTTACCTTTATCTGTTACAATTATAGCTTAACCACAGTGACTTAACCAAGTGGGGGTCTGTTTTTTTTTTTTCACACAATAAGGAACTCAGAAATAGAATAGGGCTGGTGTAGTTGTCTGAGCACCCAAGCTCCTAATTTTCTGCTCTACCACCCTTATTAGATGGCTTTTATCTTCATGGTTGAAAGAGGGCTGCTCTACCTCCAGATATCTGAGGAAGAACAGCCCAGGGTGACAAGATTGTCATTTTTTCCGGGAGTTGGGGGAAT
Source organism: Nyctereutes procyonoides (assembly GCF_905146905.1). NCBI lineage: Eukaryota > Metazoa > Chordata > Mammalia > Carnivora > Canidae > Nyctereutes > Nyctereutes procyonoides. The sequence goes on from NW_026575122.1 coordinate 19,883,796, forward strand.
GTCAGAGAGACTCACCCTAGGAACTCCCACCTGTATCTCATTGGCCTGAACTATGTTTCATGGCTAGCCTCTAACTGCAGTGGAGGCTGGGAAAGGAAGAGCATGTTTACTGGGCACATACCACCCTAAAAAAACAAAACAAAAAAAAAAAACGGTTGTACCTCAGATATTACATAAGCAATCAGCATTGTCTGCTACAAAGCCACAAGAAGGACACAGCTCCCAAGCCTGATGGTTTTCTAACAAAGATTTATAAATATCCTCAACATTGAGACATTCTGAGGACATCTGCTGAGACTTTACGTCCTCCGGTCATCATTAGGAAGAGAGATGGTCACTGATCTATGATTTGGCAAGATAATAACCAAAGTCCATTAGATGTGACTCCTAAATCAATACTCTCCGTTGGCTTTCACGCTGCAATGCAGAATCAGGTTGCCATTCAGTTCAACAGTCATGATCTTGGTGATATGACTCATTTATTCAGTAAGCATGTATTGAGGACTCACTGAGCTTGGAAATACAAGTAAGGGGAAAATACAGAAGCAACATCTGAAATCCCAATGGATTTTTTTTAAGGTTAAGTTAGATGACAGAGGCTGGCAGTGAAGCTCCATGTTTGGATGCTTAGAGAAGTTCGCTAAAGAATTGAATTCTATGTGATCAGCCTCCCTGGAATAAGGCATACCAAGTCCTAGCCGTTTTTGATTACCAGAGGCATTGAAGTTCAGTTTTCTTCTATTGACTTAAAATGACCTAAACAAACAAACAAACACAGATGCAGGAAGCATCTATGAATCTTTACCAGCTTAAGAGATTACAAATCTAAGGATTCTATTGAGGCTAACTGTTGCCCAGCAATAAGCAAAAAATGTCATCTAACTTTTCTGAGTTGATCCCAGGATGTTTATCAAGAACCAGTTTCACAAACCATTCTTGGTTGTAGACTTTGGCACTGATTTTTCAAGGCTGAAAGGAGCCTGAATGAAACCTAGAGACAATTGCTTAAGTACTCTGGGCTTAGTTTCCTTAAATGTAAGAAGAGTACTTTGAAGAAGAGGATCCTTAAGGTTCTTCCCTGACCTAAGGTTTGGGGCAGAATGGAGCCTTCATAACTTGATTCTGGTACTCAACCTTGATGCTGGTCCAAGTTGTGGGGTGCCCTGGGGTGGGAGAGGGCCTGGAATTTGGTGTTATTCAGTGCTCTGTTATTGGTTTCTTCCTCATTGAAATACAAGATTTGGATTCAAAGGAATCTGCATCCTTTACTTGATCTAATGTTCTGTTGAGTAGAGTTGGATAGAACTCGCTCCCAAATTCTACCAGCCAGGGTTTATTTCATGGAAATTTTTGGAGAAATGCCTGATGGGTTTCATCTTCCCAGGACCTGTGCATGGATTCTTCCAAGTTAGTTAAGAAGTAAAGTTTGAAATGAGCCTAAAGAAGATCAAGCCTGTGAACTCTTATGCCTAAGAATCACCACCCAATGTTTTTAATTGGGCACAGATTGGCCAAAACTATCACTAAATTCTGCTATCTTACCTGTTCGTTGAATTGACATCTTGACCTGCAAAAAATTCCCATGCTTTGGAAGAGTGTTTGAAATGGTCCTCAAAGGGGATTTGGTTACACCAAGACCTGCAGAGAGGTGATCCTAGGGAACCTTATAGATCTGGTAAGACCAGCCAAGTTACCCCAAGTTGAAGTGACCTTTAAAAAGAAAAAAAGGCTATAGAAGAACTGCAAGCACTGAAGCAAAGATGCCAACCCACCAGAGTCCTTCACCACAGCTGACTCCTTAATTCATAAGCAGCCCTCAGAAGGTGGCAGCTTATTTTAAGCAGAGGCCTGCAGAGCCATGAAATCAAAGGACAGAACCCATAGGGCCAGGATCTAGCCAGATAATCACCTATCTGGGATTCTGATGGTAAATGCACAGGATTGCAGAATTTCAGTTGAGATAGGCCTTAAAACTCCAGGCTTGACAATGAAAGAAAGAAATGATCAAAATACCATCTGTCATAATGGAAAACGCAGGCAGCCCCAGAGCCTCTTCCTCATGCGGCAGCCAATGCAGATTTCGTCAATCTGGACACTTCTTTATGCGTTGAGGTCACATTTTGGCCAATCTTTTGCTTACGGCTTGAACCAAATAAAGCCTCCTCATCTCCGCATTTCCCTTGCCAAAGTCAGGTTGAGAGATGGTTCTTTGAGAAGATTGTTTTGGCAGGAGATACAGAGATCTTCTCACACTGCAAAATGCACCAACAAAGCCAACCAGTTCACTAGTCGGGGGCTAAATAGTGTTCAGATGGAAACGAAGCAAACTCAAGTCCTTTCCTTTGCCCTGCTTGATCTTTTTTTGGTATGCCTTGGTGGGGATGGGGGTGGGGGTGGTATTTGTTTGTTTTACCAAAAATGCTCCCCAAGTTTCAATGAAAGGTACAAAAGAATTTTCTTCAGTAATAACTAGTTTATCTCAGAGGGAATTGGCTTTTAGGATTTTCCCATTGGATCTTTCTCTTATTCCTTCTTTATTCTGACTCTTGACATACTATAGTTTCTAACTTCTCTCTGACTAGAAATATTCTAGGCTGACACTTTCAAGAAGAAAAACGGAAAGAAATCCTGGTGTCTGTGAATTGTTGCTAAATCTGCACATGTCCACTTGTAACCAAGAATATTAAACTCAGAGCCAAAGAACAGGAGGAGAAGAAAAATCCCTTCCTTGCTTGTTGTAGACTTTGGCATTGATCCCACAAAGCTTGGAGGAGCTTCAGTGAGCCCATGGGTCTGAAGTCTCTGCTCTCCCAGATTCATGAGCCAGATTACCTGGGGCAATTTACTTCTCTAGGCCTCAGTTTCCTTATAAGTCAAAAGAGAACATTGAAAGAGAAATCCTTCATCTGCCTTCGGCTCAGGTCATGATCACGGGGTCTTAGAATTGAATCCCACATCAGGCTCCCTGCAAGGAGCCTGCTTCTCCCTTTGCCTATGTCTGTCTCTCTCTCCGTGTGTGTCTCTCATAAATAAATAAATAAAATCTTAAAAAAAATAAAAAAGAAAGAAGAAAGAAAGAAAGAAAGAAAGAAAGAAAGAAAGAAAGAAAGAAAAGAAAAGAAGAATAGAAAAGAAAAAAGAAAAAAGAAAAGAAAAGAAAAAGATTCTTAAGGTTCCTCCCTGAACTAAGGTTTGGGGCGGGATGGAGTCTTCGTTACTATGAAAACCCTGATTTTGGTATCAACCCTGTACAAGTTGTGGGGTGCTTTGGAGTGGGAGAGGGCCTGGAATTTATGCCTTGGTTTCTTCCTCATGGAAATGAAAGAGATAGATTCGAAGAAATCTGAGTCCTGTACTTGATGTAATGCTCTGTTGAGTAGAGTTTGATAGGACTCGCTCCCAGATTCAACCAGCTGGGTTTATTTCATGGAAATTTTTGGAGCAACGTTTGATAGGGTTCATCTTGTGTACCCTTGGATCACCGGGTCATAAGAAGCACAGTTTGGCATACCATCTCTTGGTCATTATGAACGAAGGGCCACAGTTCATCATAAACAGGAAGAGCTGAGACCTTGAGGTAGGGCTGCTAAGATAGAGACTCTCACTAGGTTCCTGTTTTTCCAACTGTACTATGAGGATCAAAGTACTTGCTCCTATATATGTATTTACTTCATGTAAAACAAAAACCTGTTTAAGAAAGAGGGAAAGTCCCAAATAACAACCAAGACAAAAACCACAGGTGGGAAAGTAGAGAGAAAACCATTTGATCAGATAAAACTGAGTAGAAGGGAATTTGTGGAAACAATGAATGGATATCCTGGGATTAGAGCCTAAGACTATGAAGATAAAATAAAATGCTTCGTAGAAAACAAAATCCTCTGAGACTCTATATCAAAAAGACATCACTAGATGAGTATTTTGCTCTAGAAGAAATGAAATCCTTATTCATAGCTCCTTAAAATAGTGAAACAAATGCTAAGGATATGGGAATAAAGATAAAGAAGAAAATGTTTTGGATCAGTGGTACCTGCGCCAGAAACTAATCCCTGTCCCAGCTGAAGGAAGGGAAGAAAAAAAATGTCTTAAAATAATACCTATATTCCAAACTAATTTGTGGGTATGAACAGTTTAAAAGCAGTTCCTGGGGATCCCTGGGTGGCTCAGCGGTTTGGCGCCTGCCTTTGGCCCAGGGCACAATCCTGGAGACCCAGGATAGAATCCCATGTCAGGCTCCCAGTGCATGGAGTCTGCTTCTCCCTCTGCCTGTGTCTCTGCCTCTCTCTCTCTCTCGTGTGTGTGTGTGTGTGTGTGTGTGACTATCATAAATAAATAAATAAATAAATTTTTTTAAAAAAGCAGTTCCTGTTAAGTGGAATTTTCTGTTAAATGTTACACTGCCTTAAAAGTTTTATAAAGCAAACTCCTACTTAATCTAAAAGAAACTAGGTTTTGTTTTTAGCAGAATAGGAGATAATTGAGGTGGAAATGTGCTCAGGTGACAAGTGACTGCACGCTGTTGCTACTGACAATGAATGTGAAGAGTTCTTCATAGGGTGCTGGAGCTTTGTGGTTAACTGATAAACAATATCTGCCAGAGAGTTTGTCTTGAAAAGAATAATCTTCTGGCTTGTTGTTATTGGGAGGAAGAAAGGATATAGAACCTTTGGAGTATGGCTCAGACCTGCAGATATTTTCACTAATAAAATCTTTAAATCACAGTTCTTGGTTTGACTTAAAACACCTATTCAGAAGGCAAGTAGCCTTGTTTTCACCCTGAATTGGCCATAAACCTTAACATATGCTGTCTCCAGGCCTCAGTCTATCCCACTATAAAATAAGAATAGTGTTTATTCCCTGCCTTACTTAGATTTTCATTCATTCACGTATGCAACACATAGATACTACGTCCTTATTATGTATCAGGCACTGTGCTGAGGATACAGAAGTAAATCATGTAGAACCCCTTCTGCTCAATGACTCACATTCTAATAGGAAAGAGAGTCCAGAGAATGCATTTATCGAGCACTACTGCATACTGGACTCACTGGCTGCTTTATGTGAAAAAGACATATGTAATATAGAAGGTGTGTAAACAAATAATATAATAGGTAAAGAGGTGCAATGAAGGTATTCGTAAAAGTGCTTTGGGACTGAGAAGGGGAAATGACTAACTCTCCCTGGAGAATTGGGAAGGCTTTACCAAGGAGATGAAACCTGGACAGGGCTTGAACATGAGCAGGACTTTGTCGTGCGAAAGGAATGCTGGGATGGGGAGTGGTTTCTGGTGCAGGTACAATTGATTCAGAAGTACTGCTGGCTTAGAAGGGACTGGTCTGTTTTCCAGAAGGGCAAGTAGCCCATTCTGCTGAGTATCTGGGTGGTTGGGGGTGAAGTGGGGAGCTGAAGGTGGGAGGTGGGTGGAGGAGGATTGTCAAGGATTTTGACACTCTTCAGAAGGCACGTGAAGGAAGGAGCTTGGCCTGGAGGGACCGTTGGGATACTGGACAAGACACGTCAGATTTGTGCCTTCAAAAGACCATTCTGAAACCAGTGACGGGAGCTATTAGAATGGGGAGGAGCTGTTCCAGAGGCTTTATTAGCAATCCTGGTGAGAAAAGAGGACTCCATTCAGGCAGTGCAGTCAGGTCAGTCACAGAAAGATCTTTCAGATTCGTTTGTTCATTTCCAAAGATTTTAAAGAATCAAATAATAGAAAAACTTTACTTAAAAATATGTCAATCTTCACTCCACAGTGTTGTCTACACACACAAATTGGAACCTGAAATCTCTTTGTTCAACCTGTAGCCTGTGACCACAAGTGATAGCCAGGCCAACTCATTCAAGGCCCAGGACAGCGATGGGGCTGGGCATCTGCATCTACGACTTGGGATACTTGCTGCTGTCCCACCAGTGGTCTCCCTAATGTAGGGTTCCAGTCACTATTGCTAATTCATAGAGACTAGTGTAGGCCTACAGTATCTGTTTTTATGAATGTTTCCTTATCACTAAGTTCACAATTTAAGTACTATTAAATATTAAAGTATTATTAAAGTTTTTGTGGGGGTGGGGGGCATCTGAGTGGCCCAATGGTTGAGCGTCTGCCTTTGGCTCAGGGCATGATCCCACATCCGGCTCCCCGCAGGGAGCCTGCTTCTCCCTCTGCCTGTGTCTCTGCCTCTCTCTCTGTGTCTCTCATGAATAAATAAATAAAATCTTTTATTATTCATCTGAGAGCGAGCTGGAGAGAACAGGGGCCGGGGAAGGGGCAGAGGCGGATGGAGAAGTAGGCCCCCCGCTGAGCAGGGAGCCCGATGGGAGACTCCATCCTGGGACCCCGGGATCAGACCTGAGCCGAAGGCAGGCGCCCCGGCGTCATAAAGGACTTGTGAGCCCCGGAGATCACCCAGAAGGAGAGGCGGCAGGTGCCGCTGGGTGCTGGCGGCCCCTCGGGAGCCTGCGGCGCGGTGGGCGGCTCTCGGGGGAAACTGGGCCTGTGCGGCTGCAGAAAGGCGCGCGGACGCCTGGGCGCCTGCCCTGCTGGGTACCAACCTCTGGAGCCACACGGACAGCTTCCGGCGACTGGCTCGCTGCGCCAGAGCAGCCGAGGGGGACTCCAAACGGACTCGGCGCTTTCTCGCGCCGCCCCGCCCCCTCGGAGCCCCGTGGGCTCCCTCGCCTGCGCCCAGAAGGAACCTGCTGGTGCCCGCAGCTGCCCAGCCCAGCCGCTTCCAGAGGCCCGGGGCTGTTCTCCCTGCTGGGCTGCAGCACGTACTCGTAGTTCTAGGAGTTTCCTAAGGCCCATGGAGAGAATTGGACTTCTGATGATGCTTCAACTTCTCAAGTGTGTGACTAATGCTTGAAAGAATTATTAGGAGACTTCTTTATTTCTAATTGCATCGACTTGTTCGGTATGTGACCCAATTAATTCATTCTTGTTGTGAATGTTATTGGAAGACCCTGTACCCTCTTGACCTCTCCGTATAATTATGACCGGGGTCCTCCTTTGAAGCACCATCTGGATTACACGCTTAACAGGAACTAAAATGCCCTCTCACCGCTGCTTGGGCCTAAGGACAGTCATCCAACAGTGGTTCTTGTGTTCTCAACCACTCAGTAGCCAGTACCTCCCTTTTGGTCTCCGTGCCCCCCCCCCCCAATCCCACCCCATCCCCGACAGGGTTTTAGCTGCATGGTCTTACTTTAATAAAACTGGCTGTTCTCCCCGAGGCCCAAAGAGCTGTGTTTTAACAAACACACATAAATCAATAAATGTGCCTTATCAGTGTTGGGATTGCTGGCAGGTGCCTCAGAGCAAACAGGACTGCGATGCCATCATCCTCCTGGTCCCTTCCCCCACCCCCCAAACACACTTGGATTTGTTTCTGCTTGTCTGTAGATCACACTATCTGGCACATCTGCATTCAAACAAAAACTGATCCCGCCCGCTCACCCCGATGCAGGTGGAAGCCCGTATCTGGGAAGCAGTGTTAACCCAATTGTGAGAAATAAAGTTCTTTCTTGTGATGTCTCTGTCCAGTGGTCTCAGCATTTTCATCTGCATGGATCCTTAGAAAAAGTTGTACCATTTAATTCTCACCACTTGGCATCCGGTTCTATAAAGCAACATCTAATGCATTTTAAGAAGTTTCACAATAATTTCCTAAAGTAAAGGACAAGCTGTCAATTCAGTAAACTGTTTTATTCTTCAGAGTGAGGCCTAAAGGCCTCTTAGTGGCCCAGACGAGTGTCCTCATTAATGTGTCCCCTTCACTCTTTTTTGGGGATTCTCTCTGTCACCCATCTCCCTATATTACTGTAGAAGTTATGTTTGTGCAGCCCATTACAGTTCAGTGAGAAGAAATACAGATGAGAAAATCAGAGGTAATTTCTATGGATGATGATGAGAAGTTAAAAACTTTTTAAGATGACAAGAAGGTGTATTAATGTCCACACACCTCAGTCATGGCTGTGAATTATGTAGAGATAACTGGCAATACTCATCACTTTCCCCAATAGGATGAGACCTTTGGGGAAATTCTAGTTGTGGAGTAGTGTCTGAGCCCATTCAGGCTGCCACAACAAAATCCCACAGACAGGCTAGCTTATAATAACAATAGAAGTCTATTGTTCACAGTTCCAGAGCCCCAAAGTCTGAAATCAGGGTGCCAGCATGGTGAAGTAAGGGTTTTGTTCCAGCTCTCTATTGCTCACTTTCTCTTCACAGGGCAAGAGGGGCAAGAGAGTTCTCTGGGATCTCCTTTATAAGAGCACTAATCCCATTCATGAGGCCCCGCCCTCACTACCTCGTCACCTCCCAGGGGTATGACCTCCTAATACCGTCACTGTGGGCAGTAGGGTCTCAATACATGGATTTGGGGGAGACACAAGCATTCAGACTACAGCAAGAAGGATGCAGTTGGCATCTCCGTGTCCGTGTAACACATTAAGTTCCTCATTAAGGATTTTGCCCCACCCCGGACATAGGGCAAAACGTTTCTTCATAAAGCGCAATGAAAGTGTATTTCCTTTAAGGGATCGAACCATTTGTTTTCCCATCAGAGTCCGAGATCCAGCCCTCTTTATTTACCGTCTTGTGGCAAGAATGTGCATGTCTGGAGTTCTGACATGCGACTCAACCAACCATTTGCTCACTTACATATGTTGAGTACCAACTGTATACTGGGCACAGCGCTAAACTAAACCCTGCTATCAACCTACTGGAAGGTTTGGTTGGCTGACCTTTAGTGACAGAGAAAACACGGGATTCTTGACTAGAATTGGAATCCATTTGCCACCACAACTTTCAAGAATAGCCCTCTTAGAAACAGGAAATGAACATGAAGCCTGGAGTTTCCTGGGACTTACTGGCAGTGCCCAGCCACAGTCTTCAGAAGGAAGCCCCCTCTGCTAAAGTCCTGATGAATTTTGACATAAAATGAAATTTGTTCATGATGCCTTGTTTACCCCTCATGATGCTTTGCTCTTTTGGCCCAGAAACAGAAAAGATAGTACTAGAGGCAGGAAACGGATTGCCATCTTGGAAATTCAATGACCAGCTTTTCCCCTGTGATGTGTGTGGGAAAGTGTTTGGCCGCCAGCAGACATTGTCCCGACATCTCTCGCTGCACACAGGTGAGTCAGGGCCTCACTCCTGTTTTCTGCACTCTGGATCACCCAGCTTTTCTCTCCTCAACAAGTTGAGTTTCTCTAGAGGATTATAACAGAAAATGGTGGAAATGTTTCTGTCCTGGCACGTTCAAACTAAGGCCCTGGAAAAGGCTTTTATTTATATTGAAAGTAGGATGGATGAGAAAAGATACATGTGGGCTCGTGCAGGTAAAGCTCTCAAACTCTAAGTAATGTACTGCTGTCATCTTGAGGGTGCAGGGGATGGGGACACACCCCATCTTACTGGTTTCATCCTAGAGTGGTAAATGGGAGCAGCAGAGGGACAGAGCAGCTGGTGGAGAAACTGTTGCTATCTTTACCTTCATGTAATAGTAGAGAAATGTGGCTGATTCTCCGTGTTGTGAAAGGGAAGGCAACCAAATTAAGACAGGATAAAGGAGGAATAAATAGTAACTTAATTAATGCAACAAAAATAAGTTCCTCCTCCCCCAGAAGAAAGGACTGTATTTTAACTTCACTGTGGGGGTCCTCCCCTGCCCTGCCAAGCCCAAGGCCACCAGCACTTAACATGTGGGACACCCCCCATAGTAATAATGATGAGAAAAACTTTTTTCCTCATTCTTTGCTGTGAGGTGAGTAAGACGGGCATTTTGTAAAGGCAAGCCCAGAAATACAAAGTAAGAATCCGGGAGAGAAAATGAAGTTGCTCCTTGCTTTTTTTCCTACCGCCTGCTACCTTTATCTGCACAATGAAAGCAAAGCTGGCTCCTTTTACTATAATTTGCTTGATTAATCGAATGAATTCAGAATGCCACTCTGGAAAGAGCCCTGAAACGTTGTCAGTTTTACGAGAGGTTTCTCATTAGGAAATTAATTGAAATTTTTAATTTTATTTGCGTAAAATGAAAATTTCCCATTAAATTATTTCACACGAGTCATTTTCCCCCCTTTAATTTCATTAGTTTTTGATTTCTTGGCTGACCTAGGCCTGGAGCTTAGGGAAAATGATGAGGCTTCTCTTACACCAGTCCCAGGAAGGCTGTGTTCCATTCTCCTTTCCACAGCTAAGTGCCCACCCTCGGCAGACACGTGGGGAGCATGTGCACACAGACAGTCACACATACACAATATTCTTTTACTCCTAGGAATCAAGAAGAGGGACCTATGGGTGTCTAGGAAAAAAGGAGATGGTCCACTTGCCCTGGGACTTTATCTTTGAAAGTACTAATCCAGCAGTGAGCTGCTGCATAATGACTTTTAGAGACTACAGTTCCAAGGTGTTCCCTCTGTGGCCGTCTGCAAAGAGATGTGAACTCCCCCGTGCTTGATAGCGTTAAGTAGTCTCTTGCAAGGTGTTGGGTTTCCATTTTTGAGAGCGGTTTGGGTTTTCTCCTCTTCCTTCTCCCCCAGAGGAAAGAAAATACAAATGCCACTTGTGCCCCTATGCTGCTAAGTGCCGTGCGAACCTTAACCAGCACCTGACCGTCCACTCGGTGAAGCTGGTGAGTACGGACACTGAGGACATTGTCAGCGCCGTCACCTCTGAAGGCAGTGATGGGAAGAAGCACCCTTATTATTACAGGTGAGCTGTGAATGGAACCTTCCCCGACTTTCCTGCACACTCCCTGCCTGTGTGCTAGGGCACAGGTGATGAGATGCTGCTTCTCCGTCACCGTGCCAACCTTCGCTTTAATAGCTGCTCTGCTGAGGCTGAACTGGGAAGCGGCGCTGACTCCTCTCTGGCTTGGGTGGCCCCAGTAGGATTAATTGAAAGGGACATGGTCTTGGAGGTGGCTTTCTGGGGTAGAACTCCGGAGAGTGACAGGGCTCTGGGAATTATTAGCTTTTAGGTTCGTGCAGCTGGGAAGTTTCTACCTTTGTAACAGAACACCTTGCTGCTTCCTGAGAATTGTCCTAAGGAGGAAAAGAGTAGGGAAAATAAATCTGAAACTCTGAGGAAATCGCCCTGAAAGCAATGCCTATTTTCCCCAGTCGTATTGTCTTCAGCACCTGAAATGTTGTATTTCCCTTCCACATTTGACCGCGAATCCATACTTGGTTTGGTTGCTGTATGATCCCAAGGCTCAGCATCTTGTCCAAGACGTAGACCATACAGACTGATGGAAACTTGCTTTTTCATGAAATGTCCCCGTGGATGGGTGGCTTCTACCAGGAATTGTCAGACAGGAGTTGCTCCTGCTTGCAGTGCCATCCGGGGACTTGCATGTGCCTTCGGTCCTACACGGAAGGTTTCCGGGGCCAGAGAGAGGCTCACCGGGTACGCGGGGTGCTCGGAATTTATCAGTGCATCACCGCTGCTAACATCTTGGCAAGGCTGCGCCGCTTCCCCTTGCCCAAAGGAATCAGTAAGGTGATGTGCAGCATCTGGAATCTCTGATTTTTAATCATCTTCATGATTATTTAGCATCATTATAGCATGTATGGGATTGTTACATTATGCTGGCGCTTGGTCCACTTGGCACGGTGATCACTTCAGAGCCGTCCCAGAAAGCGGGGAGAATTTTCTAATGCAAAAACCTTTTGGCGGGAGGAGAAACGTGTGCAAAGTCCAGTTTTCTGAGTGTACCACAAAGCGTCACTCCTCTCACTCTTCGTTTTTTTTTTATTTTTCCATCCCCTCATTTAGCTGTCACGTGTGTGGATTTGAGACTGAGCTCAACGTCCAGTTCGTCAGCCACATGTCACTCCACGTGGACAAGGAGCAGTGGATGTTTTCCATCTGCTGCACCGCCTGCGACTTCGTCACCATGGAGGAAGCAGAGATAAAGGCTCACATTGGCACCAAGCACACAGGTGACCGTCACTGCCCGCCCTTCTCGCCTGCACGCCCGCCCGGGCAGAAGCATCCCTATCACCGCGCGACCCGGACCGTCTCTCCCCCGCAGGGAAGGCCCCGGGGGGCAGAGCCCCGCTGCTCTGCGGCCGCAGGGCCATCGCCTCCGGACGCCGCAGGCTCCCGTGTCGCTGGGCGGTGCTGAGCCGGCGGCGTGGCCCTCCCCGGGGTCCTCGTCGTAGGCGACGCCCGCAGCCTGGAGCCTCCCGCGGGGCACCCGGCCTCCCCGCCCCCGCACTCCGTGGAGGCGGCTTTCCGGAGGGAGGCTCTCTGCCCCGGTCCGCAGCCCCGACGCGGCCCTCCGCACGCGGCTGCCGTGACAGGCGCGGCCCCGGGCGCCCCCTGGGCCGGGCCCCGCACGCCACGCTGCGGCTCCGCGAGGCCGCCTGTCGGGGCCGCTCGGGGCCCAGAGCGCCGCATTCCTGCGACGAGCCGGCGGGGCCAAGGCGCGGGCAGGGGCCGCCTTCGCGGAGGGCTCCCGCCCCTCGGGTCCACCTCGGGTCCACCTCGGGTCCACCTCGGGTCCGCGAGGTCCCGCTGTGACGTCACCGCGCAGCTCTCTCGCGAGGGAGGGCGCCAGTGACGGCGGCGGCGTCCGCACGTGCTCGCGCGCCCCGCCCTCCGCGCCGCTCGCGGCCCTGAGGCCGCCCTGGGCTTAGCCGCCGCCTTGGTTCCGGGGTGCCACAGCCCCGGGAGCTCGCCTTTGCCCGGCGTCGAGCGGCTGTGACTGGAGGTCGGCGGAGGCGCCGCCTCCCGGTCGGTAATGGGCTCGAGCCACCGTCGCGCCGGGGCGGCAGGCGAGCGGGAAACCGAAACCCGCGTCCCCGCGTCAAAGACAACCGGAAGCAGCGCCTCGGCAGTGGCTATACCGGAGGCAGAGGCCGGCCCTCTTCCAGTGCTGCCGGCTTTTCAGATATTTTTCCCTCCTTTCCGTGACTCCCCCATTCTTCCGGCCCCTTCCACACCCCGCCCGAGCTTGCCTGAGGCCGCTCAGGAACCTTCCTCCTCCCCCACCAGGCTCCAGCTCCTCTGCCACCACCCGCCTCAAGGAAACCATAGAAACCATAATGGCTGGAAAGCAGTTGGATTTAGAATCACTTGATTGTCACGGATGAAAACCTCACAGTCACAAGTAACCAATGCAGACACGCTCACGGCCACAAGAAACAGAGACATCTTGTTCCCTCCGAGGTGGTAGGGCTCCCTGTCCACCTGGGAAGAATATCCTCGTTTGTTACACAGACCAGAGTGAAATGCACTAAAGAGGTCGCTTTTTGAAGACAGCAGAAGCCTCGAACAGTGCTGCTATTAGGGAATAAGGTTATGGCCTTTTTATAGGTTTTTTTAGCCAGGGAAACTCAGAATTGCGTTTTGTTTTGTTTTTTTCCTTTCTGTTTTTTAAGGGCCAGATAGTGAACATCTTAGGGTTTCAGGCCATACGGTTTCTGCCACTACATTCATTGGAATGAATTGGAATTTGAAAGTTAGTGTAGACAATACACAAAAAAGCGAGCCTGGCACTGTTCCAGTAAAACTTTATTTACAGAAACAGGAGGCCAGATTTGGCCAAATCTAGGGCTATAATTTGCTGACCGCTTTTATAAGCTAATGGTCTTCAACAGTGAGAGTTTCTGGCATGTATTCAGTTGCTGTTGAAGTGTTTGAGTTTGACCCAAGATACGTCGATCTTCATCGGTTCATTAATAAGCTGTATAACTACAAAGTTATGATATAAGGCAGTATATATGCTATGTGATACATACTATACTACATATTCCCGAGAATAGGAAGCTTATCTAAGTTGCTGCTGTCTCTCAGGCACCTGGACCAGTGCCTGCACTGTGTAAGTGGGAACAAACGTTCATTCAGTGGATGAATATGTGTGTGCAAGCACATTTACACATGCTTGTGTGTGCTCAGCAAGAAAATTATTCTGATGAGGCCCTTATCAAACCCTGAGAGACTTATGCATTATAATCTATGTGCAAGAAGTTCCTTGGAATGGAGGAAAACATGCTTTGAATTCTAGATCCTAGTTCTAGACCCCATGGTAGCATAAATAGCGCTGCACTTCCAGAAATTCATTTTAACTGCTTTGGGCCTCCATCCATTCCTTGACTTTTTGAATGTGCAAGGGATGCCCAACAGGCATATGATGCTATAATTCTATGGACCTTGTCATCCGACTTGATTTCCCTGTCCTAGGAATGGGCACCTATTATTTCAGTGAAATAGTCGAGAAATCTGTGGTGCTTTCTTGTTACAGACGTGAAGCTGTGATCTACAGGATGAGCTTTGTCTCCCACAGAATCCATGTGCTTTCTGTACTTCCTTCCTGGCTACTCTCACCCAGGGCACATTTGTGAACAGGGTGCTGCTGAGTGGGCACCTGAGGAACTGCCCTCTGTTTAGGTAGTTTCTTCTCGGTGACCCCTCCTTACCCTCTTGCTCCCACTCCCTGGCTCCTTGTGTCTGTAGAGAACATCAACAAGGGAAAAATATTCCCTCTGGTTTTCCTGATTTCCTCAACGCAGATTTTGCTGCAATTTTTCAGTGTTGCAATAACAGCATTGAGGAATCTGAATAGCTATTTGGAAAATACAACCATCAATACCTTCACTTCACACCAACACCAAAGTAAGTATCCAACGACTTACACAATCCCCATTAACAAATCAGCCCTGGAAACGCTTGAAGCAAATTAAATGTTTATCAAACTTCCAGAGTGAGAAGGATTTGTGAAAGCTTAAGTGAATCAAGAAATGGGAAAAGAAAAGAATCAAGAGATTTGATGCATAAAAATATCGTCTTCTATTTGCAAAAGAAAAGGAAAAGAGAAGGAAAACAAAACCAAGAAAACCCATTCTGAAAAATGTGTTTGTAAAAATGACAAAGGCTGATATATTTGCTACATAGAAATGTCATATAAACTGGTAGGAAACACTTTAGGTCTCTAAGTGAAGAATTTACAAAAGGATAAAAACTGTCAATACACACACACAAAAAAAAAAGAAATAAAAGCTAACCACTCAACATAAGGAAAAATATTCAACCTCACTAGCCATCAAATTAAAACTCAAGAGTGGTTTATGTTTCACCGATTGCACTAGGAGTGTGTTTTACAGTGTCACCCATGGTCACTGGATGCTGCTGATACTTTTATGGCCATGACCCTACAGAGTGGGAGAACATTTGAAAACTCATTAGGTGGTATAGACCAAGTGACTTGAAAATGCCTGTAACTCTGTAGTCCTTCTGGGAGTCTGTCTATAGGGGGAAAAAATCAACCAATGGAATATTAATTTTTTTCTCTTTTTTAAGGAGTTACATGTGATTTGTAACTTTCTTTTTTTAATGACATTTATTTATTTTAGAGAGAAAGCATGCATGAACACGCAGGGGGAGGGGCAGAGGGAGAGAGAATCTCAAGGAGACTCCTTGCTGAGTGCAGAGCCCGATTTGGGCCAGCTCGATCCCAGCACCCTGAGATCATGACCTGAGCTGAGATCAGGAGTTGGCCACTCAACCAAGGGAGCCACCCAGGCACCCGTGAAATACTAATAATATTCACTTAAAATTCACTTTTAGGGCACCTGGGTGGCTCAGTGCTTAAGCGTCTGCCTTTGACTCAGGTCATGATCCCAGGGTCCTGGGTTGGAGTCCTGCATCAGGCTCCCTTCAGGGAGCCTGCTTCTCCCTCTGCCTGTGTCTCCACCTCTCTCTGTGTGTGTGTCTCATGAATAAATGAAATCTTTTAAAAAATAAATAATAAAATTCAATTTTAAGGCAATATTTTCAGTAGTGTAGGATAAGTATACCCCATGGATATGATACTATCATTTATTTTTTAAAAAGATATATTTAGGGACACCTGGGTGGCTCAGGAGTTGAGCCCCTGCCTTCAGCTCAGGACATGATCCTGGGGTCCCAGGATCAGGTCCCACATTGGGCTCCTGCATGGAGCCTGCTTCTCCCTCTGCCTGTGTCTCTGCCTCTCTCTGTATCTCTCATGAATAGATAAATAAAATATTTTAAAAATATAAAAAATAAAAAAAATAAAAGATATATTTATTTGAGAGAAAGAGCATGAGCATGTGAGCAAAGAGGGATAGAGAGGGAGAGAAGTGGATCCTCACCGAGCATGAAGCCTGACCTGGCACTTGATCTCATGATCCTGAGATCATGACCTGAGCCGAAACCAAAAGTTGAATGTTTAAATGACTGAGCCACCCAGGTGCTCCAATACTACCTTTTGAAACCATTAATTTATGATTATTTTTTTAAGATTTTATTTATTTATTAATGATAGACATAGAGAGAGACAGAGAGAGAGAGAGAGAGGCAGAGACACAGGCAGAGGGAGAAGCAGGATCCATGCCGGGAGCCCGACGTGGGACTCGATCCCGGGACTCCAGGATCACACCCTGGACCAAAGGCAGGCGCCAAACCGCTGAGCCACCCAGGGATCCCCTTTATAATTACTTTCATAAATTTTTTGAGAGCCAACTATGTGCCGGGTATATAAAACAGCATGGGAAAACACGAAGTGTTCATTATTGTTACTTATAAATGTTATATTTTATAATAATAATGCATTCTATAATGTTTGCAATGAGCTAGGCATTGTTCTTGGTGCCCTATATATAAAAACCCATTTAACCCTTACAACAAACATATGAAGCTGCTGATATTATCCCCATTTTTAAGATGAAATCGTTGAGGCACTAAATTAAATCCCTTGTCTTAAGTCGTTCAGCCATTAAGTGGTACTGGCAGCATTCAAACTCAGGTATTCTGGATCTGAGGTCCTTATTCTTAACTACTATGCAATTAATGGCAACAATTTTAAAACAGATATGCTTACTTCTAAAAAATATAAAAAGAAGTATATCAAAAATATGACGCTTATATTGAGGCAGCAAGACAATGGGTAATTTTTATAGTCTCAATTTATCATTTGGTGTCATTTTAGATTATGAAATATTTAGTTTTAAGTTCTCTTTAGCTGGCTGTCCTGAAGTATGAGGTCGCATTACCTGTGCACAGATGTCCTTCACCAAGAATCTGTGTGCTGCTGAAAGTGAATGACCCCTGGGATCGAAGTGAGCCAGCATGGACTGAGTTGACAAGGGCACCCCGGGTCACAGCCTACAGGAGTGAGAGCAGAGGAAGCGGTGGAGCTAAGGATTCCAACTTGAGCTGCCGTGGCTCTTTCCCCATGCCGAATCACAGAACGGCTGCCATGGCACCTGTATATTGGTACATCTATTAATTTAGGCAGCTTTCCCCAGTGCTTTAAGCCTGAGGGTACTTAGCTATTGCTAAAGATGGTAATTAAAATTATAGGCTTTGATTCTAAAAACTAATTTAAAATCATCACTTGCAAGATTCTATGGATAAGACCCACCTTAGATGATGGATTTGATGAAGCAATAGACTCAGGTCCCCCACCAAACATATTCTGTTTGTCTACAAAATGTGACTACCCTGGTTATATATTTAGGTAAGAGACTGGTAAGAGACTTGTACCAAGAGATGGGGAGGTTCCTATACTTCAAAGGCGTATTCCATCCCTCCTTGTGGGTCAGTGAGTGAGGTCACAGTGTCTGTCGAGGAACCAAGTTCAGTTCTGCCAGGAAAAAGACTTGGAAACATTGCAAGAGCGTAAATATTTTTTCCTTCCTCTTTTTAAAAACTGTTTTAAATTGGACAAGTGATTTATGGTCCCTCTAGAAAATTTTGAAAACCAAATGAAAGAAAACAAACATTCCGCCGATGATTTCACGCACTAGCTGTAACCACCATCAGCTTTTTTTACTTCTGGATTTTTTTAATGCCCATATATAATATATGACTTATTTTTTAATCTCCTAATAAAGTTCATTTCTAGAGTTTACAATGACTAGATTTACTTAATTGACTGTTTTGAAGGGAACTGATGCACAGTCTCCCCATATTTCCTACCCTAACCTAAAATGATGGGACTGCTTCGATTTTGTTTGGGGAGAACAGACATCTTAACAATATCAAGTCTTCTAAACCATGAACAATGTAGACCCCTCCTGTTATTTGGGGTGCATAACATACGTTGTTTTCATTACAATACAGGTTCAAGTGATATAATACCATTTCGGGTGCAGTGTAAGAGCCTGACAAAAACATACTTCCCTGTCTCCTCTCCCAGCCTTTATGCTATCACTGTCAAATACTTACTTATATATGTTATAAACCCTATATTACATTGTTCTTAAAAATTACTCTTATCTTTTAGAGATTTTTTTTTTTTTATGATAGTCACAGAGAGAGAGAGAGAGGCACAGAGACACAGGCAGAGGGAGAAGCAGCCTCCATGCACCAGGAGCCCGACACGGGATTCGATCCCGGGTCTCCAGGATCGCACCCTGGGCCAAAGGCAGGCGCCAAACCACTGCGCCACCCAGGGATCCCCTCTTTTAGAGATTTAAATAAGAAAACCTCATGTATTTAATCCATATAGTTGCCATTTCCTGTGCTTGCTTGTCATTGTTTTGCGTAGATTCACTTTTTACATTTCATGTCATTTTCCTTTTGCCTTAAAATTTTCTTTGAATTTTTTTTGTAATTCTAGTCTGCTGGTGATGAATTCTTCCTGCTTTTGGGGTGGGGAGGGAAGCTTCATTTTTTGAAATACATTTTCACATGGTATGAGATCTCAGATTGACAGTTGTTCATTTCAGCACTTTAAAGATGGCGCTCCACTACTTCTCACTTGCATTGTTTCCAGTGAGAAATCTGCTGTCATCCTTATTTTTGTTGCTTTACACAGAATGTATCCTTCTTCCTCAGGCTGCCTTTTTGGATATTTTCTTTATCACTGGTTTTGAGCAATTGGATTATGATATCCCTTGCTTTAGATTTCATCTTTCTTATGCATGGGATTCGTTTTGCCTTTTGGATCTGAGGTTTATGGTTTTCCTCAAATATAGAAAAGTCTTCACTCTTTCAGATTTTTCTGCCCTTTCCACCTGGTCAGGGACTCCAGTTATATTAAGCTACCTGAAGGCACCCCATAATCCACTGATGTACTTTTCATTTTTATACTACTTCCCCCGCCCCCCTCTGTTTCATTGCAGATAATTTCTATCAGTGTTATTTATCTTCAAGGTTCATTAATCTTCTGTCATGTTGAAATTGCTGGTAATCCCATCCAGTGTACTTTTCATCTTAGACATTATAATTTTCATCTCTAGAAATTGATTTAGATCTTTGTTATTTTGTTATATCTTTCATATCTCTATTGAACATTTTGAATCTATAGAATATAGTTATAATTGTGCCTATGACTGCAAATTCTAATGGCTGTGTCAGTTCTAGGTCAGTTTTAACTGGTTGGTTTTTCTCCCTGTTTTGGGTTGTGTTTTCTTGTTTCTGGGCATGCCTGCTAATCTTTGTTTGAATGTCAAACATAGTGATTTGCCTTGCTGGGTGCTGGATATTTTATATCCCCATAAAAATTCTTGACCTTTGTTTTAGGATGCAGTTAATCACTTGGAAAATTTGACTCCTTTGGATTTTGCTTTTGTGGCTTGTCAGGCAGGTCTGGAGCAGTGATCCAAGTAGCGCCAATCATTACCCACTCCTAAGAGATCTTCCTCAGTTTCCTACCCAATGCCTTGGGAATAGCAAGTCTTTCTAATCTGGCTACTAATGGAAACAGAAGTGTTTTCCAAGCCTTTCACATGACTTTTTTCCCTGCAGCCTTGGGTGGTTTTCTCACACGTGTGCTCTGGTCCCTACTCTGCTGAATTACTCATGGGGGACCCTCTGCAGGTCTTTGAGTTCTTCCTCTGTACAGCTCTCTGCCCTCTGGTACCCTGCCCTGCCAATCTAGCCACGTTGATCTCCCCAGGCCCTCAGCGCTGTCCTCTCAATTCAATATGAATCTGATGGGCAGTTCCCCATCCCTGCACTGCAGCCTAGGAAAGTAAAATCTCTCAAGGCAGGAAGTGGACCACCTCTTTCCTTTACTGTCTCTCAGGGATCAGTCTTCAGTGTCTGATGTCCAATGCTATAAAAACAGTTGTTCGGGGGGGGGGGGGACAACTATTGTTTGATATAGTTTGTCTGGTTTTGCTTTAGTTATTTCAGTAGCAGTGGTAAATCCAGTCTCTGGCACTTCATCTTGAGTGGAATTATTAGTCTCCTGACACTAGATTTTAATGGCCTACTGACTGGTTTACTTCTGGTTTTGAGGGAGAATCCAGTGCCCTGATGAAGACGTGGATCTTGGAGTCGAACCATCTGAAATCTCTGCTCCACCACTTCCTCACATGTGACTTAGGCCAGTTACCCTGACTGTGCCACCCCTGCCCCTCATCTGTAAAATGGGAGTGATAAAAGTTGTGTCTCATTGGATTTTTGAGAAGATAAAATGAGAGAATGTGTTTAAAGCATTACAGACTTCCCAGGTATCACAGGTGTCATCAAGTGTGTAGATGAGGGGGAACTAGGATCCCAGTGGTGCCTGGGACCACTGAAAAGCTCACCTGTGTTCCCTGAATGATGGTGTAGTAATGAGACCCAATTCTCCCACCCCTAATTGCTGTTATTAGAGTGTTATCGTCTCCCAAATAACAGACCTGGGGTTTTTTGGGGGGGTTTTGTGTTTGTTTCAGGAGAAGACAGGAAGACCCCCAGTGAATCAAATAGCCCCTCTTCATCCTCCCTCTCAGCTCTGAGTGATTCAGCCAACAGCAAAGATGATTCAGACAGCTCTCAGAAAAACAAGAGTGGGAACAACCTGCTGGTCATCTCTGTTGTGCCTGGGAGCCAGCCCTCAGTGAATAGTGAGGAAAAGCCAGAGAAAGGTAAGGGAGGAGGTGGGTTGGCCTACTTAAAAATAAACCCTTGAGGAGTGATGTTGGAAAACAGACATTAGGCCTAGGAACAGCATATTGCTGTCACCTAAAATTCTCATTTCTTTTGGCTTGATATGCATCCAAATATGGGGTGGATGGATGGGCAGTGTGGCATTGATTCTGGAGCTGTATGTTTAACTCCTTTACCACAGAGATGCAGGGAACAGTGCCTGAAAGGGTATAGCTGAGAAGAGGAGAAACCAGGAGATGTCTGTCCCACTCCTGCCCTCCTGTCCCTCTGCCCCATGCTGCACAGCACCGCCCCCGCCCCCCTGTACAATACAACCCAGCTCCCGTCCTTTCAGGGTTCGAATGCGTTTTTTGCAACTTTGTCTGCAAGACGAAGAACATGTTTGAGCGCCATCTGCAGATACACCTCATCACCCGGATGTTTGAGTGTGACGTGTGCCACAAGTTCATGAAGACACCTGAACAGTTGCTGGAGCATAAGAAATGCCACACTGTCCCCACCGGTGGGCTCAAGTAAGGAAAGCAAGTACAAAACCTTTTACTGTGTTGTTATTAAACACCCTCCCCCATCCCTCCCTTACCCCCTCCCCTGAAGGTTTTGGGTCATGAAGAAGGGAGAGCTTGGCATGGGGCTAGTTAGTTAGGCACCTCTGCTACCTTTAGCTGGACATGAATCAGACCTGTTCCCCAGGGGGTCAGCAGATGCAGCAGGAGAATCCATTCCACAAATTTCCCAGGATTCCTGGCAAGCAAGAAGACCTGTCGGAGCAGCTCAGCATGCAGGGGATCGACTCATCCTACACTGCTTAAGTTTTGTTCAGACTTGATTTTATGGACTCAGGGGTTAGTGTCCCCAAGTGTAAACCATTACACTGTCACAGCACTTTACCACCTCTATTTTTTTAGATAACTTGCCATATATCTTTTTAAACAAGCTTACAACAACCCCATCTGCACCCCACCCCCAAATATTGGACCCTTGCCTTTCTGAACAGGAAGCAGTGTTTTTCAGGCAGAGATCACGTGTCTCATGTCTTCCTGCAAACATGCCTTATGGCTTCCCAGGAGCGGCAATTGGGATCTCCCTCACTAGCTTTCATGAGATCTGACATCGCCAGGCACACGTTATTCACAGATCCCCAAAGACCTAGACAACAAGCATTATCATTAACCAATATTTGCAAGAAGCCCTCTGGTCTGAAGTGAGACCCGTCAGTTATTACCAAACGCACGGTGTGTCTGGCTTGATAATAGGCGCTGAAGGGCAAACGAGGAATAAAACATAATTTCTACCCTCAGGAAATGTATGTCCTAGCACTAGCAGAATTTAATCTTCCCAATGATTCTTCTAATCAGCCCCTGTTCACAAGGCATTTATGATCTAGTAGAGAAAGAAGCATATGTCGTTTAGTACACAAAGACACCCAAGTTTCAAGGCACAATTATTCCTGTTTAGCTGCAATAATCATGTAATTAAAGGAATGAAAATTTATATTTTACTTAACACAAGAAAAAAAAAACCTCTTGTTTTTAAACATTTTTATCTTTGAAACTAACAAATTGCCAGAGAGGTTGGCATGACTCTTCTGAATGGGCAAGGGATGGAGAGACCCCAAAAGGATCCTGTGGGTCAAGTGTTGGGGCAGTTCAGGGTTGACTCCTCCAGGCTCCTGCCTGGTCAGAGGCACCCTCCTCAAAATTTTTCCCACACAGTGGAGTCAATGAGCAGCACTGACTGTCAAATTCTATTTTCTTTCATACTTGGGGGCACTTAGGTGGGAGAGGGAGGGGAGGTTTGCAGGGATGGGGGAGGGGAGATTATAATTCAAGCCAGCCAGTAAACGGGAAATGCCCAGCAAGAGCTTATTTGGGAATCTGATTTGGTTTGTTCCCACTGTCCCTTTCTAAATACTTGTATACTCTTATTAAAAAAAAAAAAAAAAAACATGTATTTCTGTGGTTGGACTAGCGCTCGTTGCCCTTCCCAGCAGCCCCATCACACCCATTAACTCTGCAGCCCCTGCCAGTTGTGGCTTCGTCAGTTAGCCCTTCCTTGGGGACCTACAGAGTCCCAAGCCTCCGTCCCATTGGGGAGAATGCACAGTGAATGCTGATGCTTTTGCCAGTCCAGACACTTCCGGTGTGGTGCTAACGGTCCCCTGTGTAATAGTTTATGTTCTAGGATGACCAAGTAGAAGAATACTTTGAAAAAATTGATAATGCCTTCTGGCTATACAGTGAGTCTTTGTTTTGTTTTGTTTTGTTTTCCCTTTGCTATATCAGAGAATTAATTTGGCTGAGAGAGTGTCTTTACAATAAATAATGGGAGCACGGAAAACCCTTAGCACTTTGCCTGAGCAGCGGAAGAAAGATTGAGCTGTGGGTCACAGAAATGTTCTTAAAATGAAACGGACTGCCGATGTCTAAATTGCTTTTCTGTGATGGAACTGCTTGTACTCTATATCCTGTTCATAATGCAGATCAAATAAGATTATACTATTATTTTTCTTTTGCCGTAGCTCAGGACAGTGGTGAGTTTCAGACTCCTCTAGGTAAGGCCCAGCTTGGCGTAGGGGTTGTGTGTGCACCTGACCTGGGAATGGGCTTTATATTTCTCTCGTGTGCACTCTTCTGTGAGCTGAGGTTCAAAGGCTAACGGCGAGCTTGGCGCTGAGGAGCAGTGCACGGTGCACTTGGTTGTGTTGGGCTCTGCTGAACACCTCTCCAGACCCTCAGGGGACATTTCACTCCTGGGCCCCTGCCCTGCAGGTGCCAAGCCAGAGCTGAGGCAGCCACTTTTGCATCTGCATTCTTTTTGTAAAGAGAGCAAACACGCTACAGCTATCATTTCAGCCACCAACTTGAGCCTTGCAGCTTCCAAAAGAGAAGCTCAGCAAAATTTGTAAACATGCCCTCACTGCTCCTCCTAGCCCCTCTGGACAGCCAGGAGGCCAGGGGGTGGCATAGCCTCACTGCATAGGGTGGAGAAACCGAGCCACGGAGAGGCCCATGCTTCGTCCCAGGGCAGATCCAGCTATAGCCCGATAAGGTGACGGAGCTGGGACCAGAATCTGCCAAAATTTTGTGTAGAGACCAATCCAGTACTGAATCAGTGCCTATTGAGCACTGCAGAGAACGCAGAAGAAATGTAAGATATGGTCCTGCCCACTGAGAATTTATGATCCACCTGGATTACTATTATTTCCACGATGTGATACCGTTTCAATAATGTCTCTGGACTCTGGATAGCAGCTGCCTCCCTCCCTCCTCCTTCATTAGCCATGGGCTGGTGGGTGGGCCTTCCTCTGCCAAGCCCGGTCCTGGTCCTCAGCTGCCTTCCTTGATGGAGAACCAGGGCTGTAGGAGACAGGACTCATGAGTACAGATTTAGGTACACACACACACACACACACACACACACACACACATACACACACCCCACAGGCCTTCTCATCCTAACCACCTTTTAATAAGCACGATTCTGACCCCTACGACTTTCTGTTTGCTGGAGGTAGCTCTCCCCCTATAAGCTGTTCTTCAAAACTCTTAGCCTTTCTGCGTGTGCTTGGTGTGGTGCATGAAAAGTCGATTCTCTGTGTTGCTCCCATCTAGAGGGGAGGTCACGAGGTCTAGACCTCTGCTGTGTCTGGGGGGGTGCAGGGCGGGCTCCCGGGAACCGGGAATGGGGTGGGCGGACGGTAGGAGGGGAGCCGCTGCTTACTTGTTCCCCGCACTTTCTCTGCTCCCCTTCCTGTGGGCTGGTGCTCAGGGATCCAGCCAGAAGACCCACAGTAGGTAGCGCACCTTGCCGGAGCTCCTCCTTGGGGGGATAGCTCTGTCAGCAGAGAAGCCCAGAGGGTGGTCCTAACACCCCCCCCCCCAGAGGCGGCAGGGCAGGGGTAGGGGCAGGCCAGGCCCCAGAGTCTGGAGGTGGAGGGGGGCGGAGGCGGGGAGGCCGGCGAGGAGGGGAGGAGCAGCTGGGTGCCGCTGCCAGGCCCGGCTGATCCCCCGTTTCCCTGCTCTCCCCCTCCCGGCAGGTGCCCGCTCTGCATCTATTCCACCAACCGCCCCGCCGCCATGGAGTGCCACCTCAAGACCCACTACAGGATGGAGTACAAGTGCCGGATCTGCCAGACGGTGAAGGCCAACCAGCTGGAGCTGGAGACGCACACCCGGGAGCATCGCCTGGGCAACCACTACAAGTGCGACCAGTGCGGCTACCTGTCCAAGACCGCCAACAAGCTCATCGAGCACGTGCGCGTCCACACCGGGGAGCGGCCCTTTCACTGTGACCAGTGCAGCTACAGCTGCAAGCGAAAGGACAATCTCAACCTGCACAAGAAGCTGAAGCACGCCCCACGCCAGACCTTCAGCTGCGAGGAGTGCCTGTTCAAGACCACACACCCTTTCGTCTTCAGCCGCCACGTCAAGAAGCACCAGAGTGGGGACTGCCCCGAGGAGGACAAGAAGGGCCCGTGTCCGGCCCCCAAGGAACCAGCCGGCCCCGGGGCCCCGCTCCTCGTTGTCGGGAGCCCCCGGAGCCTCCTGTCTCCCCTGTCGGTCATGTCCGCCTCGCAGGCTCTGCAGACCGTGGCCCTGTCGGCTGCACACGGTGGTGGCTCAGAGCCCAACCTGGCCTTCAAGGCTCTGGCCCTCAACGGCTCCCCTGTGCGCTTTGACAAGTACCGGAACTCGGATTTTGCCCATCTCATTCCCTTGACGATGTTGTACCCCAAGAACCACTTGGATCTCACATTCCACCCTCCCCGACCTCAGACTGCGCCGCCCAGCATTCCCTCCCCCAAACACTCCTTCCTCGCCTATCTCGGACTAAGAGAACGAGCAGAGACTGTCTGAGGGCAGCCGTGTTCTGTACCAAAAACAAAGAGACAGAGACAAAAACAAAAACAAAAAACACAAAACCCACAAAACTTAAACACAACCCCAGCAGGTGTATGTTGCTGCAAAAGCTACAGACCCCCTGGGTCTGAACCATGTGTACTGTATATCTTTAGTAAGGAATAGAGAATTGGCTCTGTGTGTATACCTATTGCATTGACCTGAAAGCTGCTTTATCCAATCTTCAGAGGTGACCTACTGCATACTTCTACCTTCAGAGGCATGCCTCCCCAGCCACCCACTCCCATTCTCAGCCCTTTTCCGTATTTTTATCTGAAAGGAATTTTGTCTTGTTAAACCCTAAAGAGAGTGTCCTTAATAGCAATCAGCACTTGTAAGCTTATATACTGGTGCATTTTGTTTTCTGTTGGGTGAATGGGGTGTATGGGTGTCGTGGATTCTGGAGGAGAAAGCCGTGTGTTGTGTGCCATGACATTTCTGTTGCACATTTCTTTGTACTGGCCTCCTTAACAGCGATGAACATTCTGTTTCCCTCCTGGGATGAGAACTCTCATCCATTACAATCTCTCCCCAAGCTCCTTCATCACCTTTCCCTCTCTATTTTATAGCTACAGAGTGGTAGGGCCTGGTGCTTAGTTGATGAAAGACTGGTAGACACCCACAGTGCTGCTTGAGATTTCTGACCGAGCGCCAGAGACCTTGTGCTCAGATCTTCTTGGTTATGAAGATGCAAGAACCAAGAGTCCGCTCTGGAAGAAATATCTCGCAGCACTGCAGCCAATATCACAAAACTTAAGTGTGTTTTGTGTGTGTGTGTCCATACGTATACAATGTGTATGGTGCACACACACAGTGCATCATTTTTTAAGGGCAGATTATATATATATATATATATGATTTTCTATATTTATATATATATATATATATGATGTATTAATTCAGTGGTTACCGTTCATTTGCAGGCAAAAAAAAAAAATGGTATGAGTGAAAAATTTTATGGTTGATAAATCCAGCCAAGGAGATTAAAGGGGTTTGGATAAATTCTGGGTATAAATGCTCAGACTAAAAAAAAAAAAAAGAAAAAAGAAAAAAAAGAAAAAAAAAGAAATGGCAGTTTTGCACAGTGCTTTGGTCTTGCACTAGTTTTTGTTTCTCATCTGCAAAAAAAAAAAAAAAGTAAAATAAAAGGAAGAAAATGTACCTTTTATATGGAATGAGTAGACTGTATGTTTGAAAATTTTGTCACAACCTCTTTGACATATAACAACCCAACAAAAAAAGGTGCTGTTTAGTCCTACGGTTCAATTCATGCCCCTGAGAAGTTTCCCTTGTGTTTGCAGATCGTCTGGCTATAGCGGTATTCTCCATGTTATTAATTATTCTGTATTCCATTTTGTTAACGCCTGGTAGATATAACCTGCTAGGAGGCTAACTTTATACTTATTTAAAGCTTTTATTTTGTGGTCATTAAAATGGCAACTTATGTGCAGCACTTTATTGCAGCAAAAAGCAGATGTCGATTGGTTACATAGCCCCTTGCAAATCTTAAAAAGTAATGGGTGATTTAAAAAGAAAAGGAAAAGAATCTTTGGCCGACTATCTTAATCGCTTGTATTTGTAAGACAACAGAATTTCCAGTATGAAACAGGCTGAAAGAGCAGGAAGAAATGTGCTTTGTATAATAATGGGAAGTTTGGAATATAAAAGTCTATATATTATTTATCTATTGAAGAACTGGTGTACAAGAGGAATGCTTTCTTACTGCGTTGCTGTGTTCCATCATGTGTTATCCTAGAGTTGGGATTTTTCCTTTCATCTGTTTCACCAGGGGAAAATAAAAGCATCCCTTATTTTCTTCTCTAGTCAGTTTGCTTCACTGAAAGCCCCCTCGAACCTGGTACAGTTCGACAGGAAGCCAGAAGACTGTACCATCTGTCCACACCATGGGCTCCCCCACCCCATACCCACCCTCCTCCCCCTCAGACCTAGCAGGTGTGCTCCACTTCCCTTTGCCAGTCATCCAGCCCTGGCAAACCTGTTTACACTAAGGAGATGTCCCCAGGGGCAGGGAGGCTGAGCCAGCTAGGGCAGGAAGCTCCTGAACCCTCGGTCATTCTCCAGCAGAGACATTTGTCCTTGGCTCTGTTAGAAGCGTCGTTCAACCTCGCCATGTCAATGTCTCAGTAAAAGACACTAGACAGTTATGGACAATACACTCCAAGAATACTGGGCTTATGGGTGGGTTGGTTTTTTAAAAGTCCTGTCTTTATCCCCATGTAATGGAGAATGTGCCACTTGGCTAATAATGTGCTTTCAAATCTACAAGTTCAGTGATGACAGAAGAGGGCCATGGTGATCCCATAGAGGCTGGCAGGAAAGGTGAATCGCACATAAGCACCAGCAGGTTAAAAACCTGAAAGAGTGGCCCTGACGGTTGGGACTACAGGTTTTACAGCATGCCACTTGTGCAATATGAGGTCCTAGGTCGAAACCTTCAAGACTGAGAGGGGTGTTGGAAGGAGATGTTTACTGCTCAAATGCCATGCATTTCACTGCTTGCCACTGAACTTGTATTTGAATGACTTAGTTATGCTTAATATAATTGGGCAACTTTTTTAGCACTTTGGAAAGAGTCATCAATCTTTCTGGTAAATTATAAAAGTTTTCTGAGTGAGAAAAGGTGTGTTTGGAGTTTGTTTGACTTTTTATATTATTATTATTGTTATTAATAAAGAAAAATCTACAGCATTTTTCAGACTCCACCGAGATAATATATACCCCCGAATTTGGTTTGCAGTTCGATACTCAGGGAAGGATTATTCCATAGATATCCTTTCCGTGTAAAACACTAACGTCTTTGAGAAATTCACCTGCCAACTAACTTCGTTTCTGTTTTCACTATGCATTCTTCAATGAAAGCTAGCTTATTTGTCCATATAGTAATGCAGTTAGCGTTCTCAGCACTTTCTTGCTTCTATCCTTTTTTTAACTCCTCATATTATGTTCAGATGATCATACTGTCAAGGTTTGTGTACATTACTGAAAATTTGTATTGTATAAAGCTTTTTGCATTACAAGGCTGTACAGGGTCATTTTGACAGTAACTGGTATATTTCTTTGCATCTTATGTTGCATTGCCAATTTCTAGTGTATCCAGTTTGGAAGTATAATATACTCTAATTAAAACAAAAAAAAAGGTTGGCTATATTCTTTGTTTCTTTTTTTTTTCTTTCTTCCCCTCTCCCCCCCTCAGTTGCCATCCTTGACTACTTCTTAGTCTCAAGGTCTTATTTGTCTTGCTTTGTTCCCATTTTTTCAGTGTATTTTAAATAAGTTTAGGAAATGTCCACTACTAGTTGTAGCTATCACAAAATGCAAGTTTCAAACAGCCACGTTATGATGCAAACTGTCATTACGTAAGTCATTAATAGCCATTAAGGCTGAGAGCATATCCATCACTCAGTACAGTAGCAGACCGGCTCCTTCCTGAAATTGCCTAGTGACATTTAAAAGTGTTCACCAGCCTTCCCCTCTCCTGCTTAAGATCATTTTACTGACCCCATAGCCAAAGGGCAGGGGGGAAACAGATGAATAATTCCATTTATACTAATGAAGTTTGGCAACTATGAGATTTTAATGAAGGGGAAAACGGTCTATTTTGCAAGCTAAATAATAATCCAAATCCAAGTAATAATTTGCCATTCAAAGGAAGGTACGAGAGAAAGAAACTGAGGCCAAAACAAAACATGAAGAGCACACTGAGTTCAAACAATAATTTTTAAAAATCACTCATGAAGTTCTAGTTCTTAGAGATCTTCCCTATGAATCTGTGACGGTTGATAAAAAAAAATACAAAGCAGCAAAAGAGAATGTTCTATCTGGTTCACAGCTTGCATGCTTATAAATATAATGTCCTTTGCTCCTTGTGAGAAATTATGAACTGCTTCACTCTAACATTTTTAAAGATCACATTTACTTTTCATAAAATGAGATGATGTAGAAGAAGCCACTTTGAAAATGACCAGTCACTAACCAGACACCATCTTCCCTTTCACTTTTTCATCCAATAGCTCTTTTTGGGTGATCGAATCAAGTGCGAGAACTTGATTCAAGACCAGTTTTGTTGGGGGCGGGGCGGGGGCTGATACTGACTGAAAAATATTCAAATAAGTCAGACTTCCTTGCCTTTTGCTAGTACTACAGGCCAGAGTGACCTTTAATTTTGTATATTTTCTTTTCTTAGATCCCACACCTACCTCACATTTGTCCTGTGATTGAGAAAAGCTTCCAGGACTGAGGAATGACTGGGATCGGAGCCATCCGTGATGGAACAGACCACAGCCCCTAACATCTTTGCTTACCTAGCTTGCTGTTCATGCCCCAGGGCGGCTCCAAACCCGTACTGTGGCCCCTGCTTGAACTATTTGTTTTAAATATTTTATTTATTCATTCCTGAGATACACAGAGAGAGGCAGAGACACAGGCAGAGGGAGAACAGGATCCCCGCAGGGAGCCCGATGTGAGACTCCACCCCAGGACCCTAGGATCACAACTGGAGCCAAAGGCAGAGATGCTCAACCACTGAGCCTCCCAGGTGCCCCACCCCGCTTGAATTTAATCCAAAATCATACATACTTTTCCTACCGTCATGTTAAACAAATATACTTTAAGACTCAAGGCCATGTTTCCTATAATGTGTCTAGGCTGATTGGCTCCCTTTCCTGGCCACCAAAAGCTCCCTGATGATTTAACAGAGCCCTGGTGCTGGTCACAGACAAGGGCACAGGGAGAAATAGGAAGGTCTGATGAGCTCAGGTACCTCCTTACCACATGAAGCATCATGTTAGAACTCCTACCCGCCAAAGCTGATGTGGGGCTTGTGAACAATCTGAAGGAGAAGGCACATCTCATTAGCCGCTGAAACAGAGCTCAAGTCCCGCCACCCCACCCCACTCCCACCTGTGGCTTTCAGTCTTTGGGGAAGAAGGAGACCCAAGAGGAGCTCTAGGTCTACAAAAGGGAGGGAGAGATGAAAGGAGAGAGCAGCTGGGTGACTACATCGTGCTTGCAGAAGACAGAATGTAAAACTGGAATCCTTCTCAATGGTGCCTTGGAACCTGTGGGCACAATCCACAGAATAAAAGAATGCCCTTGGGGATTCAGACCCCATTCTGAAGAGCCATGAACCACAGATATTCCAGAGACCCCACCAACATTCTTACTTATCCCACTGTCTCAAAACAGAAAAGTCCTACACAAAAGGAGGTTTATTTTTGCAAAGAACTACCATTAACTGACAAAGCAAGTATCCCTAAAGCAGTCCCTGGGGGTAAATAAAGCGTGATGACTGTGGGGCTTGAGGGTACATTCTTTCCTTGTCTGAGGTCTGAATGGTCTCAAGTTATCAAGCAAGACCTCTTCTTTAGGAGGTAGCAGATATCCTATTCAGAATTCTTTCTTGATAGCTGGGGGAGTCTATAAAACAGGAAATGCAAATGTTGCTGACATTGGTCACTGGGCGGAGATGCAAAGGGGAAAAAGAAGGTCAAGTGCTATACCCCTTTGGAATTGTTTCCATAAGAGTTAGGACAGGGATTAGTTAATTAGTTCCTAGTCTTCAATATAATTATTGACCCAGAGCAGAGTCCACCTCAATTCTCACTTCAGGCTTACATTCCCCCAAGTCCATCCCTAACAGGTGGCTCTCTGCCCTAGTGGGTGGGACTATCTGGACTGCAGATGGTCTTTTCCAGCCTCGAGGGCCAATGCCATGGAATCAGATCACCAGAGTTTGAGGACTGACTCAGAAATTATAGGCTGAACAAAATGATCTATAAGGCCCCTTCCCCCCCGCAACACATAACATAATAAACAATCGAAGTCAGTCTTTGGAAACAAAAGTGGTCACAAAGCAGAATCCTTGCAATGCAGTTAAAGCAAAAATGACATCTCAACATTTTCAAACCACAAGAGACTCAAGGGAGAAAAAAAATTGGCTAAAAATATTTTTCTGCCCACTTCAGAGTTTGGGAGGTCTACAATTTTTCTCTTCTGATTAAACACTAAATCATCACGCTTAGATCACAACTACCAGTCCTTCTGCTAATAGAGGATTGGGCTAAGCATGGACCAATGGATAGTTATATAGAAAATATATTTAAAGAGTGCATACAGTATACACATAATACAGATATAAACATAATAGATATGTATTTGTGTGACAGCATCCAGAAGGAAGGCCGTGAATTTTATTATTCTGGGATTCACATTATTATTAAAAGATAATTTTTTTTCATTTTTCCTTTGTGCTGCTGAAAATAAATATAGGTTGATGAAAGAGTAACATATGAAAAGAATAATTAAGGGTCAAAGAAATCCCATTAATCAGAATATCCCCCTGCCCATCTTTTCTACAATTAAATAGATGGACACAGCAATGGGTCATCACCATACTATCAGTCAAGGTCCCATCTCTTTATGGCATCAGACAATAGACCTAGCAGCTGCAAGAGCTAAATATGCAGGAGTCTTGGTTACACAAAGAGACCATGTATCTTTTTAAATGGGCAGAATAATAATTTCCTGCCAATGAAGGACTTTACAACTTGGCTTGTCTGCCTGTGAGTAAGGCTAAATTGTATACATGCATGATTTTGTGTCACAAGATCCTGCCTTTAAATATGAACCCTGCACATTACCCAGAATCCACTGCCTCCCTCATTGTTATACCCTACAACTATTCTTCACACAGAGCATCCATCCTAGTTGGCCATATTCTAAAGCAGGTCCAAGCCTATCCTACCAATCACTTCTCCCTCACCCGACTCCCCTTCCTTCTAACCCTGACCAATTTCTCTGCTTTGCCTTCATTATTTAATGAGCAACAAGTATGTGGGAAGTCATGTGTAAGCAGCTGGTATGAAACAGAGACATATAAGAAGATGCATATAAGACATATAAGAATATGCAGCTCTGAGAAGCTTATCAGCCAGCAGAGAAAATGCACGTTTGAGCAAGTGCATCATAATACCAGGAAAAAATATACATAAATTGCTGTGGGAAAAATGAATAAAGAGTTACTAGTTCCAACCAGGGTGAGAGGAGGCTTTCTGAGGGACGTCATCCCATGCAACCTGCAATCTAAACGATGAGTGGAATTTTCTAGGCAGAAAAAGTGGGGATGAGCATTCCAGATTGAGACAACAGCTTGAGAAAAAGCAAAAAGGTGAGAAATTGCATGGTGGATTCTGTTGTGCTAGGGGATTAAATGAAACCAAACAAAGCCAGCTTGTGCAGGGCTTCAGACCCCTTGTTAAGGAGACTGAATGTCTAAGCTATTCCGTAGTTAATAAGCACTAAGAAAAACACTTGAAGAGGAGAATGGCATGATCTGACTCTTGTTTAAGGAAGAGAATTCTAGCAGCACTACCAAAGGAAGACTTGAATGACAAAAAAGGCGGAGAGATGTGGTATGTCCAGAATGTCCTAAAGGGAAACCATCATCCTGTCCCTCAGACCTGCCCCTGCCCCTTAACCACGTAGTCCTTAGCTCAGGAAGGGCAGCCCATCCTCCAGATGACCTAAGCTACAACACCTGGCCTCAACTTCTATCTCTCCTCCTCCTTTCTTTGGATAGCCAGTCCATCAGAGCTGTGTTTATCTGCCAAGTATTTCATGACTCTATCTGTCTTTCCACTCTTAACATCCTGATGCAGGTCCCTAGCATCCTTGCCAGGTGTCTTGCAATAGTTTCCTGTCTGAGTGGGACATTTTTTGCATAGGAAAGACTGTAAACAATTTATTCCATGGCTCGGAAGAAAGTTCATGATCAGACTCATAGACACAAAGATGAGAGGTGGAGCGAGCCAGCGGACAGGATGATAACATCATGGTAGCAACGGCAACAACAAAACAGCGGCAGAGGCGCCAAAGACAGAATGCTGGGAGATGCCAGCTTAGCGGAGAAGCAGGAGGAAGCAACTCCGGAGACTTAAAAGAAACCACCAGAGAAGTTAGAGGTAGTAAATGCAGCATTGTTAGAGAAGCCAAGGTTAGAGAGACTTTTATATGACACTGGACAGAGGGATGAGTAGGTTGAAGTTGGATTTTAGTCTTTACCAATTTGATGGTCCTCAGTGATCCTTGAGGTTTCAGTTTCAGTGACCGACTGGGGATGAAAACTGAATTCCTATAGGGAAAAGAATGAATTGATGGTGAGGACCTGGTGACAAGAAGAAAAGATTGCTCTTGTGTTAAGTTTGGTAGTGAAAGAAAAAAATCACATATGCCTGGCCCTTGCCAAAAAATGCCCAATCCTCCCTTCTCTCTCAAGGAAACCTACCCTTTTTCCTTTCCCTACCCCACATGCCTTCAAAGAGGAGAAGCATAAACTGCTGATATTACAATCTTCAGCCACACTCCAAACCAATTTTCCATATCACTTTGGATATAACTCATCCTTTGGTGCATCAAGTCTGTCTTCACACCATGCCTGCTATTGCTGTGCCTGGACCAGTTCCTGTTAGCCAGAGACATCCACAGGAAATGGGCTGCACGGATAAAATTTAGTAGCACTTCTTCTAAATATGCGAGTCTAGAGAAATGAAAAAAAGATGGTCAAGAGATGGAAAGTCACTCCCCAGCCCCTCTCTACTGTGGCTAGAATTATAAAACAAGGGTTTCAGTGTGGAAAGATGAAGGCTTAGAGGAGAATATGATAGGTCTAAAAAAAAAAAAAAAACAAAAAACAAAAAACATGATGGATGTGGCCAGAGAGCACAGACATAGTCACCAAATTCCAGAATATTAGACCCAGGGGGTAAATCTTGAAGCTCAAGAAAGGTTGTTTATGTTGGAGCCTTGACTAACTGTCCCTTTCTAAGGTTTTGCAAACTCGACCTTTGTGGAAAGCAACAGATCTCAAATTGTTCTAGACTGCACGCCGCTTCAGCTGAGGAAGAGAGCTGCAGCTCACTCACTTTACTACCTCTGCTTGCTGTCATCCCACAACAGGAGAAAAATCACCCTCATCAGACATAACGGAAAGAAAGGTACTGGATTTTATGAGATAGGAACGAAATCATCTGTTTTTTATTAAATATCATGAGAAAATTATTAATTCATGCCAGAAACACAAATATAAACATTATCATATTGAAAGCATTTATTCTGAAGGAGACCATCTGGCAGGGCCTCGCAGACCACACTTGGAGAAGCAGAGGGTATGTGTCACGGCGGCGGGCTCTTCCATAAAGCAGCAGATCCAGAGGAGGTGAAAATGTGAGGGTTTTGAGGGGAATGCTTTGCAGTAATGACATCTGCTAGATACTTTTCACATATTTCTTGAGAGGTGGGCCTGCTTTATACAAATGTTGTTCTATGAAAACTGACATTTTCAAAACAAGGGGTGGGTATTATTTCAGAATCTCTCCCTTTGAAAATGGATGCTCGGGCACCAAATTCCAGAAGAGTACTTACATATAAATGCATGGAGCACTGATTGTTGAGCATAAAGGCTACACGGAAGATGAAGGAGAACTGAGGAAATCTAAAGAGTTGGGAGCCACGGTCAATTATAGATTAACGGAGAACTGAAAACACCCCACA
This sequence comes from Nyctereutes procyonoides, assembly GCF_905146905.1. Classification (NCBI taxonomy): domain Eukaryota; kingdom Metazoa; phylum Chordata; class Mammalia; order Carnivora; family Canidae; genus Nyctereutes; species Nyctereutes procyonoides. The sequence continues at coordinate 19,919,112 of NW_026575122.1, forward strand.
GCATCATGAGATTATAAAGTAAATGCATGGTTATTTTTGTAAAGCGCAGTTTTTAAAACCTCGTGCTGCCACACTTTTTTGCAGAAGGGCAGGAATATCCATAATTTGGAAAGCACATACCCTCTCTGGAGATGGGCACAGCACTGGGCACGCACAAAGTAGAGAAAAACTTACATTCCAAAAAAGAAGAAATGCTGATGGCAACTCGAAGAAACATCCCATTCCCTTCAGGACCCAGATGAACTGCTTTCACCTGGCTGCCCTATATTTTCATAGGTTTCCTGAACTTAATGTTGTGTCATCTTCTGCCTTCAGCGATGCTACTGTCGGTTGAACATCAGTTGTTTCCCTTTCCAGATCTCTCTCCTCTACTTCCCACGTCAATTCCAAATGGGTGCACGTAGAGAATCTACCGAACAAACTCCTCAGTCTAGAATAGGGAGGGCCAGCAGACCTTGACCTTGGTAGAGTTTCAGCACTTGGGAGTTCATTCCCATCATCATCTCCCATCCTACCTAAGACCACTAGGCATCCACCTGCCAACGTGCAATCGTTATATCTGGAGTCATCTGAAAAGGGCCACACTGCACATCAAAATGGTACTAATATGATACACTGCACTCCTAGTTAGGCATGTCTCAAATTCTAATGAGAATAGCCACATCTATCAACTCGGAACTCAGTATTTGTCAGAGGTGGCAGGGCTGTAGCTACTCGAGCCCTAATTACTGTTTAGCTCCAAGAGTGAGTAATTCAGATTACACAGGCTACATATGTTTGCTGTTTCTTCATATCAAACACCTTTGTGTGCATATTTAGAAGTGGAAGAAATAGCCGTCATGCAATCCGAATCTCCCAGGAGAATTTAGGCCCTCGGTGATTACTCCACTATTCCTCATACTTTGAAAAGTTTAATAACTATTTCTTGTAGTACTGTGTAAGAGGTAAGGCATGCACATGATAAAATACAAACTGATTCCATGATTACGTTTCAAGAAGAATAACATGATTTTGTTGCCATCTTCTGCCTTTGTTTGCTCAGAGATGCTGTTATAAGTTGAGCCTTTTCCAAATCTCTCCTCTGCCACTTAGCAACTCCAATGGGTGGACCAAGAGAATCTATGGAATGAATTCCTTGGTCTAGAGGAGTAGTTTCTGAGGAGGTTGGCAGAGTTTCACGTGCCAGATCTTATACAGGAGTTCTCACCTGCTATAAGCTTGCTCATGTGCTGTCTTCTCAGTCCAAATCTATCATCTATTCATGACAGCTCATTTAGTGACTAATTAGATTACAGAAATGAGTGAACAAACTACTTGTCTAAGCTTCTTATAAGCTATTAGCCATTAAGAAAATGTGTAAGTAGGTAAATCAAAGATGAGGAAGAGAGAGGGAATGAGTCAGAGGGAAATGGTGGGACTTCAGAGCTTCTAATTCCATTTCTTCATCATATAAAAGAAGAACCTTTGGCCTGGACTAGGTAGGAGAAGTTAAGAGAGGACACAGAGAAAGAGTGAAAGAAAGAAACTTGCTAAACAGTCAATAATAATAATAATAGTCATTTTTGTAACTAATTAACCCAAGACAATCTCATGGTTCAGTCTCAGCACCAAATCTCTCACACACACACACATACACGCACACACACACAGTCCCACAGGAAAAATAGAATTAACAGCAATTCAACTCTTAGCATCTCCACAGAACCAAAGAGGAGAATATATTCTTAATGTACACACAAACTCTTAAAAATCTTCTGAGGACATTTTCTTCACCTTATTGGTAACGAATCCCTCCAAACCTTACTCTTCTCCCTCTCTCTAGAACCCCTTAAAATTCCCCCTCCAATACTCAAGCCACCCAGTCCCTTTTCTCCCCTCCTTAGCACTTTAGTATATAGATCCCTGTAAATTTTCTGGGGTTCTTTTCCTTACTGCTTCACATTCTAGAACTAAAGAAAGACTGGAGCCCTCAGACTGAAGGAGCCTATCAGTTCCAAGGAGGATAAACTTTAAAAATAAATTGACATATAGAGATATCATCATAAAACTCCAAAACATCAAGGTGAGAAAGATGTGAAAAATAAAACTCCAGAGCTTCAAAATGAAAAAGTCCAAAAAAGAAAAATAGGATACAGATAGATTACCTACAAAGGAGTGAAATTCAGATCAACCATTGAAGTTTCAAGAAAATAATGGAACAGTAGCTATTTTTCGGGAAAAATAAATTCCAACTCAGAGTTGTATAACAAACCACATTCACACCTGAGAGAGATCAAAATATATTTTCGGACATACAAACCCTCAAAATTTATTTTCCACAGATACCTTCTAGCAGAGAAAAGAGAGGAAAAGAAAACCTACCAAAGGATACACTCCAGCAAGAAGAATAATGAATATAAAAGGTAATCAGGTAGCAAAGAAGAATGTATTCATGTTTTTTAAGTAAGCTAAATGCCCACCATGGGGCTCAAACTCATGACCCCAAGATCAAGAGTCTCACACTCTACCGACTGAGCCAGCCAGGTGCCCCAAATGTATGTGGGTTCTATTTTGTGATTAAAAGGTTATTTTTGTGGTGATTCCCATGGCAAGGTGGGAAGAGATCAGCAAAATGGTGGAGCGGGAGGTACAGGCTTCCTATTATGGAATGAACACATCACAGGGATGAAAGAGACAGCACAGGGAATATAGTTAATGGTACTGTAATAGCCTGTGTGGAGACAGATGGTAAGTACACTTGTGAGGACACAGAATAACATACAGACTTGTCAAACGACTGTGTTGTACACTTGAAGCTAATGTAATATTGTGTGTTAACTATACTTCAAGGAAAAAAACAATTTTTTAAAAGATTAGGGAGAAAGGAAGGTAGAAGTCTTCAATTCTTTACTTCTTAAAAACTTTACTATGGAAGTATGATTTGCAGATAATGTTATATATTAGTTTCAAGCATACAACACAGTGATTCGGCAATTCTACACATTACTCAGTGCTCAGCACAGTAAGTGTAATCACGATCTGTCACACACAGTGTTAGAAGAATATTATTGACAATTTTCCCTATGCTGTATTTTTCTTCTCCGTAACTTATTTATTTTATATCTGGAAGTTTGCACCTCTTAATTCTCTTTACCTATTACACCCATCCCCCCACCCCCTCCTTTCTGGCAACTACCAGTTCGTTCTCTGTATTTATAAGTCTGTTTCTGGTTTTGGTTTCCATTCCATTTTACCTTTTCGCATAGTATGTCACTACAGTTTACAAGGTGCTTTCAGATAAATAGTCAGTAGCCAGAATCACAGGAACTACAAAAATATGTTTTAAGAGAGACCATAGAGGGGTAAATAATAATTCCAATAAAACTTGGAAATATATTCTTTTTTTTTTTACCTTAATTTTTTTTTATTTTATAAATTAATTTTTATTGGTGTTCAATTTACCAACATACAGAATAACACCCAGTGCTCATCCAGTCAAGTGTACCCCTCAGTGCCCGTCACCCATTCACCCTTGGAAATATATTCTGAATGTAGTAATGCACTCTCTGCCATGGAAGCTGACTGCTTTGCACCATTGATCATGATAACAATGACCGTGGGTCTGAGGAGGGATGATAAACCTCAGACTTAGCAGGCTGATTGTTTTTCTTACTCTGTCTACCAAGTTGGACTACGTTATGAATTGGTATAGAAGGAGATGACTTGGAGGTAAGAGCTACAAAATCTCAGACCAGCTGACACACTGCAAAGGGACTCATTAAACGTCCAGTCCATGGGGTCTATGGATGTGAGAGGCCTCTTGCCACCAGGGTGGAGCTGGCGGGACTCTGCAGAAGGGGCCTGCTAACGAAAGGTCTTAGCTCCACAAAGGCTTCTGCTGAGAGGTTCATAGTACTATTGCCTATATCCTATGCCATGAGTTTAAGGCTTGGAATCTCTCACTTGAACTTTTTTACACCATCACGGTATATGCCCAAAAAAAAAAAAAAGCAGCTGCCAAAAAGCAAACATTTTCCTGTCTCTAAAAATAAAATGCTGGCAACACTTCAGGCCTCTGTGCCAAGACCTGGCCCTTCCCAGGATAAACAATAGGTGGCCAAGCTGATCACAGGCGAGCACTGAGGGGGGGTGAGGGGGTGGGTGGGCCTGGGTCCAGCCTGGAATGCCTAGGTCGGGGCATGTGCAGCTGTAAAGCTAGAAGCCAAAGGTGGCTCTCCTGCCTCCCTAGCAGATGAAGGGCAGCCGTCACCCTCCCAGCCAGGGGCCAGGTGTGGCTGAGTGGGGACAGTCTCCGGTTCCACCAGAAACCTTGACCCAGCAGCGGTCACAGAGCTCCTACCGTCCCCTGCCCCCAGAGCCCCAGGGTACACTGTGACAGATTTGCAGGCTGTGAGAGCCTGTCCAGAGAAAGCTCCCTGGGAAGGAAAGTTTCCTAAGTACCCATCTGCATCTGTCACTCAGACTTGTGCCCATCACCTGTCAAAGCCTGCATGCCCAGCTGAGAGCCCTCACCTGCTAGACACCGGCCCAACCAAAGCACCTCAGTGCACAAACGCTAGAGTAACAGCCATCATTCCCGCTCTAATTGCCTCCCGGCTCCCACCGCATTTGTTCGAGCCCCTGTGCCTTGTCATTAGGGTTCAAACCCTTTCCTAGACCACAAGCTTGGCTTTTGGCTGGTTTGGGGGAGTTTAAAGGGCTAAGAGGGGGTTAGGGGAGGAGAGGGACTAAATATAGCAAATATTTGCAGGCATAATCACTCCATAAACTTGCTTCAGTGGAACAGAGGACCGACCCAGATGACGGATGTCACTCACTCGAGTGTCACATCATAAATAAAACTGAATGAGCCCATTCTCCGGCAGAACCAGAGTGACGCCTGTTCACACTATAAATATGTATGAAGTCATGGTTCTTAAAAGACTTTCTTTTTTCCAGGTAAGTAGACTTTAATGAAAAAGTGGAGCAGAGCTTTTCCTGCAATTATGGAATCATCACTGTAGCTTTTCAACAGGGTATTCCATGGAAAAGAAAAGAAAAAGAAAGAAAGAAAAAAAAAGGAAAAATACGGCCCTGTTCCAAGAGGCTGCTGCAGGGAGATCTCATTCCCGCCAGTCAAGATCCATTCTCATTCAGAGAGTGACAGCCTTCTCCGAGGTGGCGGGAACCCGAGGAGGCACTGTGGGTGCCCTTCCACCCGGCCTGTGTAGGGAAGGAAGCACAAACGCCTCCTTGTCACCCCCCGACCCCTCCGACCACCTTCTCCGGGCGCTCTCAGCCTGTCTCTTGTAACAGAAAAAAATGCACACCTCACCCCGTTACCACACTCATGGGCGAGGAATCCCCAGAACGTGCGCTGTGTGCCTGGGGGCCCCGGGGGGCCTACGCGCAGCCCCCCACTCCCGCGCCCAGAAACGGCGCTGGAAGGGCTCGCGGCGGCCCTGCCACATTCCCCTCCTCCGAGGCCCTGTGGCAACCCGGTCACCTGGCGCTCGAGCCCTTGTCTCCCAGGACCACACGGGCTAATCTCACGTCCCTTGGCAGCATACGCATTACCCATCCCTTCAGCGCACCAAAACCCTCGTCCAGGCCCCGCAAGCCGGGTTCCTTCCAGGGGCCGCGTCCTGCCCAGGCGCCCTGCCCCTGCAGGCCTCAAGGTGGCCCCTGCTATGTCAGCCCCAACTGGCCCCAAGGAAAAGCTGAAGATCCTTTGGCTCTCGCCCCCCCCCCCCCCGAAGTCTTGCCCCACAAAGAACAGGAGTCTCTGGTTTTATGAAAATGAGTCACAGGCTGCCTTGCCCGTGCCTATCTGGGGAGGCCAGGGCTGCCATGTATGGTCCGAGCTTCGTGCCACCCACCTCTCCATGTAAGTCGGAGTTCTCTGCCAGGACAGCCTGAGTCATAAAACTCAGCACATTCCTTAGGCGTTGGATAGTCTTTCCTTGTTATTACTTAGCCTTTGTTTTAGGCAGCACCTGGTTTCATTTTAAAAACCCAAATAAAATATCATGGTCAGGCCTGGCGTAGGGTGGGGAGATGGAAGAAAAAGAGAAAGAAGGGGACGAAGCCTAGGGTAGGGGTAGCAAGAAAGGGCTGTCAGCCCCACAGGCAAGACCCAGAGCAGAACAGAGAGAGAGCAGCAGAGGGAAGAGCCTGGGGGAGAGGATGTACTACAACTGAATTGTTGGCTCCAAGTCCTTTTTGCAGTATACTTACGGCTGGGTCTCCTCCCCAAGTTAGGCCACAGTACTGAGAGGCCAGTGACCTTGAAGCCCCTATACCTTTTCAGTCTTATCAATACATCTTGATGAGTTCTAAGAACTTTGCGATTATAACACTATGATTTTATGAACCTGGCTGTTTCCTTTTTTTCTTGGACCACAAACCCCAATCCATGTGTTAAGGGAATATTTTCCCACAAGCTCATGTTTGGTTGTTTTGTTTTTTTTGTTTTGTTTTGTTTTTGTTTTTGTTTCAGTGGTGGGTAAAGGAACGGGAGGCAACAAAAGATGTAGACCTAACCACACAAATGTTGCCGGTCGAACTCCATTTCTGTGGCCAGGTTATTTTGTAAACTCATCTGTAAAATTGTTAACGCAGAGTTTCAGAATTAAAACGGAATCCTAATAAGCAATGCTTCGCATACACCAAATACCGAATGAATGAATGAATGATACCAGTTAACGGGAGAATGTTATTTTCTTGGAGGAGTAAAGCATATTAATTACAGCAAAGACCAGGACCATAAGGTACTGGACTCGGAACTTAAACAGGGGCCTCTACCTCCCCATGCCTAAGATTCTCTAAACGAGGCTGGCAAAGGCCAAACTCCTGGAGGTTCCCGAGCGGCTCCAGGGCTGCATTGTCAATGCACGGCTTGGCGAGCTTAATGGAAACCATACGAAGGGATCCCGGGAACCAGACCAGATGGCTTCCTGGGAATGTATTTAGCCTAACCTGGGCTAAAGAACAAAAACCACCACCAGGGGCCTGGGGCGGCGGGGGTGGGAGCGCTGGTGCTACGACTTTTAATGAATTACCTCTTCTATTCGGCAGACGTCGGGAGAAGACGGTCTGGGTAAACGCAAGTAAACGGCGCAGGGCCAGAGGGCGGGGCGCAAGGTGGGGAGGAAGGGGAAGGGGGCAGCTATTTCGTGACCACACAGCTCCGCCCGCCCTCGAAGGACACCAGCCGTTGGGGCCCTTGGCCGCCCGGGACCGCGGCGAGCTGCTTCCCGGCCGGTCCCCGCCTCCAGCGCGCTCCGCTCGGGGGACGGGCCGCAGACGGGGAGGCGGGGCTCCGGGCAGACGGAGGCGGAGAGGAAGCCCGCGGCGGGCGGGGGCGGGACGGGGCGGGGCTCCGGGGAGGGGCGGGGCTATGGCGAGGAGGCGGGGCAGACGGAGGCGGAGAGGAAGCCCGAGGCGGGCGGGGGCGGGGCTCCGGGGAGGGGGCGGGGCTATGGCGAGGAGGCGGGGCAGACGGAGGCGGAGAGGAAGCCCGCGGCGGGGGCGGGGCAGGGCGGGGCTTCGGGCCGCGGGAGGCCGCCAGCTCCCCGCCCCCACCCGCCCTACGGCGCGGGCGCATCTGCTCCCCCGAGCGGAGGGAAGGCCGGCCGCGGAGGGCTGCGTTGCCTCCCGGCTACCGCCCGGAATACAGAATAGCCTCTCTCACGCCCCCTGCGCCCCTGCCCGCCCGGGACTCCCAGCCGAAGGGACTGGCTCCTCCTCCACGCTGGAGCCCAGGGCTGTGGGCCCGCAGCACCATCTCTGCGGTTCTTGCCAAGAAGGGTGGCCACAAGTACTTACTTTTTTAAAAAATCAGTAATGATGATAACGATAACTTTTGTTCTCGTTTCTAATATTGAGAGAGAGAAAATTTGAGGGATGAGGGTGTTGAAGCCCGGGGAAGTGTTCAAGAAAGCTAACCTGCCAAGGTCTACACAGTGCCGGGTCCTCTCCTACCTCAAAGCCCTTAATTAGGCAAAAGCTACAGGCCTCCACCTTTGGGCCTTGGTTGTCCGACTCAGCTAAGCGACGATAACGGTCCGCTCAGACTATCCACGGAGTACTGATCACCTTCTGAGTCTTCGGACGAGCCAACCTTGCTTGCAGAATTACTCTGTTTCTGAAGCTGGGAAAAAATGGCCTGGTTGGTAGTGCTCATGCATCCGCAGAAGTCACTTTTTGCACGGAACTGGGAATGAGGTTTGCTAAAACCTCATTCTTGAGCAGGAGTTGCAATTGTCCCTATATCGTGTCTCTGTCAGGCCAGTCAGTAAGCCAGTCAGCAGGGCACCCGGGTGGCTCAGTGGTTTGGCGCCTGCCTTCGGCCCAGGGCGTGATCCTGGGGACCTGAGATCGAGTCCCACGTCGGGCTCCCTGCATGGAGCCTGCTTCTCCCTCTGCCTGTGTCTTTGCCTCTCTCTGTGTCTCTCATGAATAAGTAAATAAAATCTTTTTTTAAAAAAAAATGTGTTAAAAAAAAAAGTAAGCCAATAAGCAGGAGGGGGGGGGGGAATGCAGGAACTCTGGAATCACAGGTGAACTATCACTGCTCCTCTACTGACCTTGCCTCATCATCCTTCAGTGGTAAGACTCTTTCCCCTGACTTCCTTTACTGTTCCTTTAAGCTAGAGCCAGGGTGTGAATTTCTCTGCTTTCTAGTTTTACACTGTGAGTTTCTTAAAGATAGGACCCAGAAATAGCAAGGCATTAGAATAAGAAGGCATTAGACACCAGGCAGATATTTTGAAAGGTGAGAATATTGTTAATGATGGTTGAGGGATCCCTGGGTGGCGCAGCGGTTTGGCGCCTGCCTTTGGCCCAGGGCGCGATCCTGGAGACCCGGAATCGAATCCCACGTCGGGCTCCCGGTGCATGGAGCCTGCTTCTCCCTCTGCCTGTGTCTCTGCCTCTCTCTCTCTCTCTCTGTGTGTGTGTGACTATCATAAATAAATTTTAAAAAAAATGATGGTTGAAAATTTCATCCAGTCCTTACTGGTGTTGCTGAAAATGTCTTTCAATCCCTTCTTATTGCTGATGTGGGAATTTGTACATTTTACATCTCAATGTGTGTCCTCCTCCCCCAAGATATAGCACCTCTAAAAAGGATTAAGATTTGGCCTTGTCTAGTAAGTTCAAGGTCATGATCTATTTTTTTGGTCAGAATTTCAGGCCCAGGGTTTCCCAAACAAGTACCCGGTATTTATTGTGTGAGCTGTAGGGGGTGGGGTGTTGGGAGGGGGAGGACTTTTAGCCTTCTGTGTACTATAGAAACAAGAGTAGGATGTAATGCCACTAATTTGTCAGGAATTGTTCACTGAAAAGAGGCTACTGTGAGGATAGGAAAATCACTTTAGGGGAGGGGGTCGGGAAGTACCTCACAGAGAAAGGCAACTGTTCCCCAGAACAGCTGCAGCCACTGGCAGTGGAATCGCTTGGCACCAGTACAGCTCCATGCAGCAAGAGGGATTTATTTATTTAGCAATAGTTAATGATTCTCCCAAGCAACTCCCAGGAGGCCCAGATAGCAGTAAATAGACTTTCAGGAAATCATCTACCCTTCCTAGAAGGATGCAGCAACCCTACAGAGAAGGGAGGTCCCCCAATATATCTATCTTTTAGTAGACTGCCCAGGTTCAGATGCCCCCCCAAAGAACTCCTTCCACAGCCTGCCACAGCCCTGCCTTCTCATGTTTGCAATGCTCCATAGGAGAATTATCAATTCCTAAAGCAGAAAAATCAAGAAAAGTGCACAATTTCTGGAAGGCCATCATTAAATAGACTAATTACCTGGGAATCCAGATGGGCTGGCCAACCCTACCCCATTAGCTAACTTTGTCAGATTAGCTAGTTGGTGCCCGTAGACTAGCATTTTCCAAGGTGATACGTGTGTATAACTAGTGGTTCTTGTGATAATGTTAGGCGGTACTTGAGTAACACTTCTTATTTTAATGGTTTAAGGTTTTTTTTCTAACACACATAACTAGAATACCAAATCCATGGTGTTGCAAATATAATTACTTAGGGTGAGGCTGAGATTTTTTCTAGTCAACTTAAAGATAAACCTTAATAAACAAAAGTAATAGGATAGTAAGAATAATTGTAACTTTGATATTAAATGAGGTGAAGTCAGTGGACTTTCTGCAAGCAGAAACTAGTTTTTATTCCTTTTTCCAAATCATTCCTTAGGAATCTCTGCTAGATCTTTTTAAGACATGAAAAGAATTCCATTTTAACATCCTGTTAAAAAAAATTACTGGATTTTGAGAAAGTCTGCTCAGGTGAGATAAAGCCCCTGCTCTGGAGGGCCATGTCAAGGAGGAACAGAGATGATGAATATTAAGTAGTAGAACAAGCATCTGAGGAAATTAAGCCCAGGACAGTGGGCACGCAGAGTGGGTCCCAGGAAAGAAAGACAGTCTGAGAACTCATTGCCTTTTTTGTAAGATGAAAAATCCAGCAAATCACTGATATCACTGATGAAAATTTGGGCAGTACAAGAGAAATTTCCAATTTCCATAAGCCTCACAGAGGCTTATAACTGGAGAGTTATAATAACTAAAACTATATGTAACTATATAACTATTTATATAATATAAATAACTGGAGAGATCTATACAAGGATGTTCATGCTGCTTTAAGAAAGAATGCTCATCAGAGCAGCCTGCTTTTCTCTGTGTCACTTGATTGTAAATTTGGGATCACCTTCATACCAACACTGAACATGCACATACCACCATCCTCACAGCCACACTGTGCACACTTACTGACACTACCCCAGGGATCCACTGTTGGATGACAAGCAAAAAGATTCTTACAGTCTTCAGAAAGTCCTTCTTTCATAGATGGTAGTTTATCAGATTCTTAGATGCTGGTTTTTTACTTCTCATACCTGGTATAAAGAGACAAGCAATGTGTAAGTGCTTGTGGTAGAGCCTACCATGACATGAATGAAATTGACTAATGTTCCTAAGTCACTTTCAATAGTTCCAAATACTCATGTACATACTAATGCCCAGCCCCACCCGACTTCTGCAACCCCCACAACCTTCTTACATGTACACTCTTTTTCAGAACTGCTGCAAGTGTCTCTCTGGAATTTCTCCCTCATTTCTGCATCTTACCACCCTTACTGTTTAGTAGGAGAGATACAGCAAAGTAACAAGGTGCATGTCAGGAGGAAAGAAGCAGAAATGCAAAAGGCCTTAAATGGCCTCAGACTCTGGAAGGGATGAAAATATCAGATGAAGACCATAATTAAAGGCAGAGCATGATACAAAGTGATAGTTTGGGACAGGACTTACATGGTTTTTCATAATTTGGAGGTGCTGGAGAAAAACCACCAAACAGAATTTGGTGTGCCTATGGAAGAAAAAGAGATAGAAAAATAAATACCAACTACCTTCACAACAATAGAGATTTAATAAAATTCCTATGTTGTGCTTCTTCATTCAAAAGGCAGTTTTTGATACTGCTGTCAAAAACCACTGTAATAACAGACACTAACAGTGAAATAGAAAGACAAAATTGGAGAATATATTTATAAGATAGGATAGGCAAGAGAGTACTATCCTGATATGGAAGTAGCTTATACAAACAAATCAATGTAGCTGAAGCTAAGCACCCTAATAGAAATATGGGCAAAGGAAATGAACATAATCAGTTTTCATTATTTCATGGATTCCAGATTTTCCAGTTTTCCTACTCAATACAATTTATTTCTAACACCAAAGTCAATATATGCAGCACTTTTGAGGCATTCAGGGACAGTCACAGAGCAGAAAACAATTTGAGTCACCTGACACATGTTCTCAATCAAGGTCAATCAAGAGAACACTTTGCCTTCTTGTTTTAGCTCTCATCTTTAAACAAGTGTCCTTTTTGTGGCCTATTTAGTGCCACATTTTCTGCATTCTTTTGCGTTTTGTTAGTAACTTCACTGTTTAAAATGGCCCCCTGTGTAATGCTGAAGTGCCATGTGATATTCCTAAGTACTAGAACACTTTGATGTGCTTTATAGAGATAATACATTTGTTAGCTAAACTTCATTTAGGCATGAATTATAGTGCTGCTGGCTGTAAGTTCAACATTAATGAATCAACAATACTTATGAAATAAGGTATCTTTAAACAGAAACACACATAGACACAGATTTACAGTTGATGAAAATGTTGTGACCAAAGGCTCATAGGAACCTGGCCCTACATTTCTCCTAGGAGCAATGGTTTGGTAATTCAGTGTTAGTAGGGATTTTAGAAAATATAACTACCTCAAATTATGAGAATTGACTATAGTCTCAGGGAACTATGAATAACTAATAAACATAAGATGCTCAAACTCACTAATAAATTAAAAATTAAAAGGAAATTAAAATATCTTCACCTATCCAATTGGGAAATATTAAAATTATTTTTTTAAGCCAGAGTTGGAGAAAATATATGAAAACAGATATTGTTGAGGGCTGCAGGTGCATGAGGCCAGTTTTCTAAAAGGCAATTTGGCCATATGTCAAAATTTAAAATAAGTGTAACTTCTGATCCAAGAACTCTACCTATGAGAAAGTACCCTGAGGAGATAATTGTACAATTGCAAAAATTTATCTTTAAATTTACTCATCTCTGCATTGTTTACAATAGTTGCCAACTTGAAAAACCAAAATGCCTAGCAATCTGGGATATTTTTAAATAGTGATATATCCAGTCAATGGAATCTTACATATCCATTAAAATGATAAATATCATTGCTAACACTGAAAGAATATGCCATGAAAAAATTCAGTGATTAAAGCAGATCAGAGGACAGTAGATCCCATCAATACATTCTGTGGGTGTATATGTGTGCACATCTTTATGCATAAGTATAGAGGGTATTTCAAAGGAAGTTCAATAAAATGTTAACAGTGATTATCCTGGGGTGGTGGGAAGGGAAAGGATTTCAGATAATTTTTCCCCTTGTCTCTCTATTCCTCTGTATTATTTGAAAGTTTAAAATCTGAGAAAAGCTGTTTTTGTTTTTAAACTGTCAATATGATATATATAGTTATTGTCTCACATGGGAAAGAAGAGAAGTTGGTGACTCTGAAAAAGATACAACATCATCAGTTAACAATTTAAAATCTTGGTTGTTTATCTTTGTACCCTCACCACCTTAAAGAAAGCTACACACGCAATAAGCACTCATAAATAAGTGTTTAATGAATAAATAATTTTAAACAATGACTCCAATCCATTTCCTCATTTGGTTTTTTATGAAATATGCAGGGTACAATTAAGCTCTCTCCATGTAAATGATGGGTGAGAAATATTGGACTTACCACACTGTGCTTGACATCATGTGAATTTTTAAAAGAATTCATTATTTGAGGAAATAGTCCTGCATGCATATAAAGAGGGGAAACCAGAATTAAACCCAGTGTTAGAATGAAATCTCTTACACTCCCAATTATACCATCCAAACAAATTGTACACACATGCCTTATTTCCCTTTAGAACTTGACCAACAGAAAATGAGTCAGGCAAGTAAAAAAAAACTGTGATTGAAAGTTAACTCAGTAAATACTTTGGAGCTTTTGAGGGTGGAGGTATTTTTTTTATGATACATTTCAATTTTATTTTAAAAAGAAAACCATACCGATAACGGCTAAGGGAACATTGAAATTACACAAGCCTATAATTTAAAAGTTATCAAAATAATTCAGTTTTACATGTCCTTTGGCTTTCTCTATGAGGTTTTTCTGAAGTGTAAAGTAGAGGCTGTGTTTCAGTCTTTGTTAATTTTCCTGAGTTTTAACTCAACTACAAATAATTATCTATGTCCCCATTCCCTTCTAAAAATAGTTAACCTTTCAAATGCTGCTCTTTTTTAAAAAGATTTTTTTAGAGCAATTTAAGTTCACAGCAAAACTGAGAGTAAGATACATAGAATCCCTATATACTCCTGCCTCCACACAGGCATAGCCTCCCTTTATCAACATCCCCCACCAGAATGGGGCATTTGTTTTTGTTTTTTTAAAAGATTTTATTTATTATTCGTGAGAGACACAGAAAGAGAGGCAGAGACACAGGCAGAGGGAGAAGCAGGCTCCATGCAGGGAGCCCAACGTGGGACTCGATCCTGGGACTCCAGGTTCACGCCCTGGGCTGAAAGGCGATGCTAAATGGCTGAGCCACCCAGGCTGCCCAGAGTGGAACATTTGTTACAAGTGATGAACCTACACTGACACATCACAATCACTATTCACATTACAGTTCCCTCTTGGTGGTGCACGGTCTATGGGTTTGGACAAACATAGAATGACATGTGTCCATCGTTACAGTGTCATACAATTTTCACTGCCCTAAAAATCCTGTGTTCTGTCCTTTCATCCCTTTTCCTTCTCAGCCCCTGGCAACCTCTGATCTTCTTACTTCATCCATGGTTTTGCCTTTTCCAGAATGTTAGGTAGTTGGAACGATATAGTTTGCAGCCTTGTCAGATGGGCTTCTTTCACTGAGTAATATGCACTTCAGATTCTTCCATGTCTTTCCATAGCTTGATAGCTCATTTCTTTTTAGTGCTGAATAAATCTTGCATTGTCTGGATGTACCACAGTTTGTCCATTCACCTATACTAAAGAATGTCTTGGTTGTTTCCCGTTTTTTGACATTATAGAGTTGCTGTAAATATCTGTGTGCAAGTATTTGTGTGGACATAAGTCTTCACTTTATTTGGATAAATCCTAAGGACCACAATTGCTAGATTGTGCAAGAATCCACCAAACTGGTTTTCAAAGTGGCTGCACCATTTTGCATTCCCACCAGCGATGAATGAGAGTTCCTGTTGTTCCACATCCTCACCACCTGGCATTTGGTGGTGTCAGTGTTCCAGATTTGGAGCATTCTAATATGTGTAATGATATTTCATTGCTGTTCTAATTTGCATTGCCCTGATGACATTTGGTGTGGAGCATCTTTTCACATGGTTATAAATATATATATATATTTAAGTAGGCTACATGCCCAGTGCAGAGCCCAGTGCAGAGGGCTTGAATTCACAACCCTGAGATCAAGACCTGAGCTGAAATCATGACCTGGATACTTAACCACCTAAGCC
Organism: Nyctereutes procyonoides; assembly: GCF_905146905.1. Lineage (NCBI taxonomy): Eukaryota > Metazoa > Chordata > Mammalia > Carnivora > Canidae > Nyctereutes > Nyctereutes procyonoides. Next base: position 19,934,205 of record NW_026575122.1, read on the forward strand.
ACCCAGGCACCCCAATTATTTGTCATTTATATCTTCCTTGGTGAGGTGTTTTTTAAAGACTTTGGCTCATTTTTAGTCAAGTTTTTGTTTCTTGTTGTTAAGTTTTAAGACTTCTTTGTATATTTAGAATAGCAATTCCATATCAAAAGTGTCTTTTGCTTGGGATGCCTGTGTGGCTCAGTGGTTGAGCGTCTGCCTTCAGTTTAGGTCATGATCTAGTTCAGGTCCTGGATCTAGTTCCACATCGAGGTCCCCGCAGGGAGCCTGCTTCTCCCTCTGCCTGTGTCTTTGCCTCTCTCTTTGTGCCTCTCATTAATAAATAAAATCTTTTTTTTAAGTGTCTTTTGCAAATATTTTCTCCCAATCTGAGAAAATATTGAGAATGAGAAGGGGAATGGCTTCTCATTCTCTTGACATTGTTTTTTGCAGAGCTGAAGTTTTAAATTTTAATAAAGTCCAGCTTATCTATTATTTCTTTCATGGATCATGCCTTTGGTGCTGTATCTAAATGTCATTGCCATACCAAGGTCATCTAAGTTTTTCCTGTGTTATATTCTAGGAATTTTACACTTTTGCATTTACCTTTAGGTCCATGGTCCATCTTGAGTTAATTTTTGTGAAGAATGTAAGATCTATATCTAGATTTTTTTTTCTTTTGCCTATGGATGTCCAGTTATTCCAACAAAATTTGTTGAAAAGACTCTTTTCTCCATTGTATTGCCTTTGTTCCTCTGTCAAAGATATGTTGCCTATATGTGGGTCTATTTTTGGGCTCTCTATTCTGTTCCATTGATCTTTATGTTTACTCTTTCAGCAAAACCACATTGTCTTAAGTACTGTAGCTTTATTGTAAGTATGTAAGTTGGGTAATATCAGTCCTCCAACTTTATTCTTATTCTCCAATATTGTATTTGCCATTCTGGCTCTTTTGCTTCCCCATACAAACTTTAGAATCACTTTGTTGATATCCACAAAATAACTTATGAAGATTAAGTGTACAAGAATTTAATTTTAAATTTCACTTTTGCATTGTTGGTTTATAGGAAAGCAATCAACCTTTGTATATTAACCTTGTATCTTGCAACCTTACTATAATCATTTATTAGTTCCAGAAGGGTTTTTTGTCAATTCTTTTAGATTTTCTTCATAAACAATATGTCATATGTGAACAAAGGCAGTTTTATTTCTTCCTTTCCAGTCTCTATAACTTACATTTTCTTTTCTCGTCTTAACTGCATTAGTTAGTACTTTCAGTATGATGTTGAAAGAAGTGGTAAGAGGAATTACCTTTAGGTGATCTTAGTGGAAAAGCTTGATGTTTCTCATCAACAGCTATGATGTTGGAACGCCTGGGTGACTCAGTGATTGAGCATCTGCCTTCGGCTGGGGTCCGGGGATTGAGTCCCACATCGGGCTCCCCACAGGGAACCTACTTCTCCCTCTGTCTATGCCTCTGCCTTTCTCTCTGTGTCTCATGAATAAATAAATTAAATCTTTAAAAAAAAAAAAAAGAAAACGATGATGTTACCTGTAGGTATTTTGTAGGTTTTCTTTATAAGTTGAGGAAGTTCTCTTCTGTTGTTGTTTACTGACACTTTTTATGATGAATGGGTGTTGGATTTTGTCAAGTGTTTTTTCTGCATCTATTGATATGATCGTGTGATTTTTCTTTTTTAGCTTTTTGATATAATGTATTACATGAATTGATTTCTAATTGTTGAACCAACCGTGCATGCCTGGGACAAATCCCACTTGGTCATGGTGTAGAATTCTTTTTAAATATAGTTGGATTTATTTATAATATTGTGTTGAGGATTTCTGCATCTATATTCATGAGATATTTGTAGTTTTCTTTCCTGGTAATGTCTTAACCTGGCTTTGGTATTACAGTAATGCTGACTTCACAGATGAGTTAGGGAGTATTTTCTCACCTTCTCTCCTCTGAAAGAGATTGCAGAGAATTGGTATGATTTCTCCCTTAAATGTTTGTTAAATTCATCAACGAAGCCATCTGGACCTAAGGCTATGTTTGGGAAGGTTGTGAATTACTGATTTAATTTCTTTAATAGATATGAGTCTATTTAGACTATTTTTCTTGTGTGAGTTTTGGCAGCTTGTGTCTTCAAGGAACGCATATCTTGGTTATCAAATTTGGGGGCATAAAGTTATACATAATATCCCCTTGCTATTCTTTTAATGTCCATGGGGTCTCTAGCAATGTCCTCTCTTTCATTTTTGGTATTAGTAATTAATGTCTTCTTTATTTTCTTAGCTAGATATTCTTTATCTTTTCAAAGAACCAGTATATGGTTTCCTTAATTCTCTCTGTTGATTTCCAGCTTTCAAGTTTGTTGATTTCTGCTCGAATTCTTATGATTTCTTTTCTTCTGCTTAGTTTGGATTTCTTTTTTTTATCTAGTTTCTTAACATAGAAATTAAATTGATTTTAGGTCTTTTTCTTTTCTAATATATGCAATCAATGCTATAAATTTCCCTCTAAGCATTGCTTTTATTACATTCCACAGATTAGTAAATTGTCGTTCAGTTCAAAATATTTAACTTCCCAGGATTTCTTCTTTGACTCACATGTTATTTAGAAGTGTGTTGTTTACTTATTTGGGGATTTTCCACTTATCCTTCTGTTATTGATTTCTAATTTAATTCCATTGTGGTCTGAGAACAAATATTTTATGATTGCTATTCTCTTAAATTTAAGTATGTTTTATATCTCAGACCAAGTGGTCTAACTTGGTCCATGTTCCATGTGAGCTTTAGGAGAATGTCTATTCTGCTGTTGTTGGATAAAGTCATTTAAGGAATGTTGATTATATCTAATTGATTGATACGTCATTGAGTTCAACTATGTCCTTACTGATTTTATGCCTGCTGGATCTGTCCAGCACAATTCTGATCGAGATGTGCTGAAGCCTCCAACTATGATAGTGGATTCATCTATTTCTCCTTATAACTTCATGTTTTTGCCTCACATACTTGGACTCTGTTGTTAGGCACATGCATATTAAAGATTATTTTGCCTTCTTGGATGATTGACACCTTTATAATTATTATTATTTAGTACCCTTCTTTATTTCTGATAACTTTCTCTCCTTTGAAGTCTGAAATTACTGTATCATATATATCATACATATCATATATATATAACATTATATATAATATGATCTATTACATATATTTGTGTAACATATCCAAATTAATATATCTATTCTTGCTTTTTTTCTTGCTTTATTTTTATTAGTATTATAATAGGATATTCTTCTCCAACCATTTACTTTTACTCTATATGTGTCTTTATGTTTAAAGTGGGTTTCTTGTAAACAACATGCTATTAGGTCTTGTCTTTTGATCCACTGACAATCTCTGCCTACTGATTAGTGTATTTAGACCATCAATATTCAAAGTGATTGATATAACTGAATTAACCCACCATATATTTTTAAAGATTTTATTTATTTATTTATTTATTTATTTATTCATTTATTTATGAGACATATAGAGAAAGAGAGAGAGAGAGGCAGAGACACAGGCAGAGGGAGAAGCAGGCTCCATGTAGGGAGCCCGACATGGGACTCGATCCCGGGTCTCCAGGATCACACCCTGGGCCAAAGGCAGGCGCTAAACCATTGAGCCACCCAGGGACCCCAAACACCCACCATATTTGTTACTGTTTTCTATTAGTTGCCCTTGTTTCTTGTTCCTATTTTTGTCTTTCACTCTTTTTCTGCCTCTTTTGGTTTTAATTGAGCATTTTACATGATTCCATTTTCTCCCCTTTCTTAGCATTTTACTTATACTTCTTTTTAAAACATTTTTAATGGTTGCTTTAGAGTTTGCAGTATATATCTACGACTAATCCAAATGCACTTTCAAATAACATTACACCACTCATGAGTAGTGCAAGTAGCCTATAATAACAAAATATTCCTAATTCCCCCCTCTAATCCCTTGTAGCATTGCTGTCATTCATTTCTCTTATACTTAAGCATAAAAACGTACACATACCTTTAACAGCTTGGTTTTTGACTGCAAAGGTCCTTATACATGATTTTCTTAATAACATTTTCTTTTCTCTAGCTTACTTTATTGAAAGAATAGTATATAATACATATAACATACAAAATATATGTTAATTAGCTGTTTGTGTTATCATAAGGCTTCCAGTCAACAGTAGGCTATTAGTAGTTAAGTTTTGGGGAAGTCCAAAGTTACACATAGATTTTCTACTGTGCAGAAGGTCAATGCCCATAACCCTCACATTATCCAAAGATCAATTGTACATACATAAGACACATGTGTAAGCCTATATAGTTGAATACATTGTTACTGTAATCATTTTGAACTATTATCTGTTAGATTAAGAGAAAAAAAGTTTTTACTTTATCTTTACCTATACCTTCTTCAGTGTTTTTCTTTTCTTTATATAGATCTGAGTTTCTGACCTATCATTTTCCTTCTCTGCATAGAACTTTTAACATTTCTTGCAAGGCAGATCTACTGGGAACAAATTCCCTCGCTTTTGTTTGAGAAATATTTCTCCTTCATTTTGAAGGATAATTTCAAAGGGTATGGAATTGCTAGGTTGCTGGGTTGGTTTTTTGTTTTGTTTTTTTTTTCTCTCTCAGCACTTAAGTATTTCACACTATTCTCTTCTTGCTCCTGTAGTTTCTAAGGAGAAGTTGGATATAATTCTTGTTTCTCTATAGGTAAGGTATTTTATCCCTCTGGCTTCTTTCAGGATTTTCTTTTTTGTTTATTTTCTTTTGTTTGAAAATGATATGCCTAGCTGTAATTATTTTGCTTGTTTTACATTTATACTGTTTGATGTTCCCAGAGATCCCTGGATCTGTGGTTTGATGTGTGACATTAATTTGTGGAAATTCTCAGTCTTTATTGTTCATATATTTCTTCCATTCCTTTCCTTCTCCTTCCAGTATTCCTATTACACATGTTACACCTTTGTAGTTGTTCCAATCCTTGGATATTCTGTTCTGTTTTTTGTCTTTGCTCTCTTTTCTTTTTTTAAAAAATATTTTATTTATTCATTCATGGGAGACACAGAGAGAAAGGCAGAGACATAGGCAGAGGGAGGAAAAGCAGGCTCCATGCAAGGAGCCTGATGCGGGACTCAGTCCTGGGACTCAGGGGTCACACACTGAGCCAAAGGCAGACGCTCAACCACTGAGCCACCCAGGTGTCCCTGTTCTCTTTACTTTTCAATTTTAGATGTTTCTACTGAAATAACCTTAAGTTCAGGATTTTTTTCCTCAGCTATATGCAGGGTACTTATAAGCCCATTAAAGGCATTCTTCTTTTTTTTTTCTTCAATGTTTTGGATGTCTAGCATTTCTTTTTGGTTCTTTTTTAGGATTTCCATCTCTCTGCTTACATTGTCCATCTGTTCTTATATGCTATCTACTTTATCCATTAGAGCTCTTAACATATTAATCATAGTTGTCTTAAATTCATGGCTGGATAATACCATATCCTGCCATGTCTGATTCTGATGCTTGCTCGCTCTTCAAATTGTGTTGTTGCCTTTTAGTATGCCTTGTAACTTTTTCCTGACAGCAGGACATGGTGTTGCAAGGGAAAAAAATAGCTGTAAATAGGCCCTTAATAATGAAGTGGTGGGGTGTAGGGAGAGGGGAAGCATTCTGCAGTCCTATGAGTAGGCCTCAGTCTTTCAGTGAGCTTATGCCTTTGGATAGTGAACTTCATAAGTGTTTCTAAGGTTTTTTCCTCCCCTGTTAGGTGGAATAGGGTCCAGAGTGGGCTGGAGTTGACTATTTCTCTTTTCTCTCCTGGAAGGCTAGGGTAGGCTAGAGTTTGGTATTTCTTTTCCCTCAGTTCAGTTAGGCTATGATAATACCCTGGTACATTAGGCTTTGGTAAACTAGTTTCTCCTGAGGCAGACCTTGTTAAAAAGAACATAGTACTCTGGAGTACTTCTCAATGATACTTTCCCTCTCCCCCTGCTGGAAACACTAGGGAATTTTTCACTGATATTTACTGGGGTGGCTTGGCCAAATTCCTGGTAGTAAATCTCACAGTACTCTAGGGGCTTTCCTATGCCTGGGTCCCCCTGGAGTTTTTAACTCCCAGACTTGTCTGTCCTAAGTCTCCAGCAATTCATCAATCACAGTTCAGATATTCAGACCCTGTTACTGGTTCTGATGGTGGTTTCTGCTTTTGAGTCTCTGTTCTGGTAAGCTGTAACTACCTATGCTTACTTCTTCATCTTTCCAATCTTGAGGGCAGCAGTTTGTCCTGCATCCTCACCTCTCTTATGAATCTAGAAGAGTTGTTGAGTTTTAATTCTGTTCAGCTTTTTACCTGTTGTTAGAAGGGAGGGGCATCTTCTAAGCTCCTTATAAGCAGAACCAGAAACCAGAAGTTGAGGTAAACATTTTTATGCCTGAAACATTCTATAGTACACAGCTTGTGCTTTTAGAATCAGGGTGAACCAAGTCTATGCTGAAATTCTAAGGCTGTAAATTTTTCTTTAAGTCTGAAAAAGCTCTGGTTTATTTTTAACAATTTTATTGAAAAGAAGTTTTTTTGAAATATAACTTACATATCATAAAGTTGACCCACTTTAAGTATATAATGATTTCAGGTAAATTTATTGAGTTATACAGCCATCATCATAATACCATAATCTAGTATTAGAGCATTTTCATTATCCCAATAAGATTTCTCATGCCCATTTATGGCTAATCTTTTCTGCACTCAGCCCCAGAAAACCACTACCCTACTTTCTCTATACATTTGCCTTTATTGGACATTGCACATAAATGGAATTATATACTATGTGGTTTCTTTATGCCTGGCTTCTCTTATGTAGCATAATGTTTTTAAGGTTCATCCATATTGGAGCTATTTGGTATTTTGTTCCTTCTTATTGATGAGCAATATTCCGTTGGATGAATACACCAATTTTTTCTGTCCATTCACCATTTGATAGACATAAGGGTTATTTGCAATTTTGGCTATTATAGATAATGCTGCAGTGAACGTTCATGTGCAAGTCGTTGTGTAGATATGTTTTTTTTCTCTTGGTATATACCTATATGTAGAATTGTTAAATCCTATGGTAAATTTATGTTTAACTTAAAAAAAATTTGTCAAAGTGTTTTCCAAAGTGACTGTACTATTTTACATTCTCATTAGCAATGAATGAAAGTTCTAGTTTCTCCATATCCTCTCCAACATTTGTTGTTGTCAGTCTTTGTGGATATTGCCATTCTCATGTGAAGTGGTATGTCACTGATTTTAATTTACATTTCCCTAATGACTAATCATGTTGAGTTCTCTGTGTATTTTGATTTAAAAAAATGAGAGAAAAAATTTTGATTAAAAATAAAGATCTGGATGCCTGAGTGGCACAGTTGGTTAAGCATCGGACTCTTGGTTTCAGCTCAGGTCGTGATCTCAGGGTTGTGCTCCACGTTAGGATCTGTGCTCAACACAGAGGTTGCTTGAGCTTCTCTCTCCCTCTCCCTCTGCTCCTCCCACTTGTGTTCTCTCTCTCTCTAAAATAAATAAATAAATAAATAAATAAATAAATAAATAAATAAATAAATCTTTTAAAATAAATAAATAAATATTGATTTATAAGAAGAAAGGGGGCCTTGCTTGGCATAATACGATGGAGTCTATTAGGAATAAGTCTAGGAAGAGGAAAAGTTTTTGTCAAATGCTCATTACTATTTGTGCAATTTTATGCTGAATGAATTTTTAAACAATATATCTTAAGCTAACGTCAAATACAGAGTTCAACAATTATTTAGTTAAATTCAAGAAAAACCCACCTTAACAGCTAAAGTAAAAGCAGGTGTATAAGAAGTTTATCCTGCACAATTAGTTCTGATTACTCCATTGGCTGTGAATCTTTAGCCTTTCAAAGCTCTATAAGACTTTTATAAATCCCACAGGCCTGCCAGAGGCTTTAACTAGTTTTATGTCACCCTTCCTTTCAAGAATTATATGAGATAATCAGTAATTAGTAAATGATATGATTCTATAATACTAAAGTTTTGTAGAAAGTATTTTTGAGGCATTTGGTGGATTATGGGAAAAAACCCTTAGAATTTGTGCTAGACCATGTGTGAGGGATTTACACATATATGTCCATTTTTTACCCAAACTTGGTCATTTTTATGAACCAGAAATGTCTCTTATTTTCTTTAGTCTGTTTATGGAGATGAACATCAGCAAGCCCACATATGTTGGTGTATAGTTAGCTAGTGATTTTTTTCTTTGTGAGTTCACAGTTGTCAAAATAGATCCCACAGTACAACTTGACAGTGGTAGTTTTAGCCAGCCTTTTAATTAAGGACATTTAATATTACCCTGATTTGCTAGTGTGGATCCATCTCCCTGCTTCCCCTTCCCAGTCCTAGAACAATAACCGAATTGAGCACTTTTGTTGATGAAACTAACAATGTTAGTGACATCCAACAAATTCTACTTTTACATATTGGGTCTTTAAATGTTGTGCCAAGACTGATGGAATGCTACAGGTATTTGGTTTCTAACAGCATGTTGTCAAGAAAGCAAGTGTAGGATTGTGAGCATCAGTGCTTTCAGAATCACATATGCTCAAGTTTAGAATGATTCTTTTAGGTCTTCTAATCCTTTAGTCTACCTACTGTGTGTCTGTCATAATATAACTCTCAGGCATATTTCTGATTGAGTTTTCTTTTCATAGATGGGAGACAATATAATTTCCTACCTACCCAACTCTGAATTCCTTAAAATTCTGAGTTTCTTTTTTTTTTTAAATATTTTATTTATTTATTAATGAGAGACACACACAGAGAGACAGAGAGAGAGAGAGAGAGAGAGGCAGAGACACAGGCAGAGAGAGAAGCAGGCTCCATGCAGGGAGCCAGATGTGGGACTCGATCCAGGGTCTCCAGGATCACTCCTTGGGCCAAAGGCAGGTTGACGCTGAGCCACCCAGGCATCCCAAACTCTGAGTTTCTTGAAATGAAAACTTCTGAACACAAAACAATGCTGGAAAGTGAAGACAAACTATTCTTAACCTTTTCTGAGAACTGTGGTCTTAAATTGTATATATACGATTTGTATATACTTTTGTATATATACAAAAAAGGAGAATTTCGATCAAAGATGAACAACACTTAGGCGTCCAAGATAGATGTGTTGTTGGCTTGCAAAGCTGTCTTTATGGATGTTTTTCTGAAGATAGGGCCCAGAGATTTCATGAGATTTTTCAAAGTGCCTCAAAAATATGAAGTGGGGCAGTCCGGGTGGCTCGGCGGTTTAGCACCGCCTTCAGCCCAGGGCCTGATCCTTGAGACCCAGGATGGAGTCCCAGGTTGAGCTCCCTGCATGGAGCCTGCTTATCCCTCTGCCTCTCTCTCTGTCTCATGAATAAGTTTTAAAAATCTTTAAAAAAAATATGAAGTGTCTTAAAGGAAGAGTTGCTAACCATTTGGATAGATGACAGAGCAAGTCTTTTCCTGACATATTTTTAAGAATAAGGCATGTCATGGTCTGTTTATTAGTTAAAAATTACTCTATCAATAGTAAGTTTCTTAAGTGTGGTAATAATACGATGATTATGTAAGAGAACACTCTTGCTCTAGGTTAGTGCGGAAGTATTTAAAGATATACTGTTATGATACCTGTAATGTACTCTCAAAACTTCATCAAAGGAGTGTATACAAGTACAGGTATAAAGAGACAGAGATAAAGCTCCATGTTCACAAATGTAGCAAAATGTTAACAATTGATGAATCTAGGCAAGAGTAAGTGAATATTGATGGTGCTATTCCTTCAACTTATGGATAAAAAGAAATGAAGTTGTAAATATGAGAATAAGGCATTCTTTTTCTACCTTAATTTTATAATTATAGGTAAAGAAAGAATGCTATTATCATATTTTATAGATGGCTAACATCAGGCAGAAAAAGATTTGGAAAGCCAGCCAGTATCATCCCAAATTACTCCTAACCAGGAACAGACCTAACAGCAGGGCTTTGCCATCTTCCCATCTTCTCCCCCATAACCCTGTGCATCCCATAGGCAGACACAGTTTGTTCACACAAGTCCACTAAAATCGCTGCAGTGCCCACCACGGTGCTGACTTTTGCATCCACAGACAGAATCCATTGCAGCCACCTCCTAGCTGATGTTATGCTTGAACAGTAAAGTGCACACGGGAACAGATGGCATCTTGTGACCTTCTTAATAACAGGCTTGGCTGCCAATGTTCCTTTGTGTCCAGTCTCTGCAGGGAATTTGGAAACTGTTGCCTTACACTTGAATATTTTCTGGCAAACTTGTTTAACCATTTATAGACTGGTTCCCAATATAAAATGGTCAGAGAGAGTAAAACAGAATTCCCAACTCCTGAAAGGGACATTGGTATTTCCTGAGTCTGGGGACCCTATCCTGGGATAGTCTGGGGTGGGCTGGCAATCACTCAGCATATTTGTCATTTTTAATGTGGTGAGGATGTAAATACGAGGCAAACTGCTTATCAGGCTATCGAGATATACTGGTGGCCAATGTGAAATTTTTTTCTTCTTATAGTTTAAAAGAAATGCACTTCCCACAGCAAGGCATACAAATGAGCCAGAAAACAAACTACATCCCAGTATTACAAGGTCCCTCTGCTGCTGTGCCGCCCACAGCAGGAGTGAATGTGGGAACCCTGCAGTGAGTGAGGCTTGTTCTAAGTCACTCTGTTTCCTCCATTGCACACCCTGGGCAACCAGTGGCTGTCAAGCTCCGAGCTCCGCAGTGAGAGGAGAAGGGAGGAGAATGAGGGCACTAGATGATGACTTGAGGGAGCAGCCTGCCTGTGGCCTGGCCCCCCTTGAGGGTTGGGAGGAGGGGGCAGCTTTCCTCCGGTAACAGTGGAAGGCAAACAAGATGGCCCTAAGAAAAGACAATGAAGACATTCACACCAAAGCCTGAGGAGTCTCCTTCTCCCAACAGAATGAATCTGGAAGGGCTGTATTAGGAGAAAAATGTAAAATTAGTCCCTGTCAGACAACAGGTGAGGAGGGATGAGTGGGGACAGAGCAAGAACGCCACTGCCAGTGCATATGGTAGGAGTGAAAAGCATGGGGTCTCAGGGTAGAAGCAGCTCAGCTCCCAGGCACAGGACTGTGTGGAAGAGATGGACAAGAACCTGTTTCTGTTTGCAGGAGGAGGTTTCATTCCAGGGTTTCTCCTGCTAGCTGAGGGGGAGTAGAGCTCTTTCCTGTTGGCCCCAGTTCTGCACCTGCAAGGATGCCTTGGAGTGGGGAGGTATTCCCTGATGCCTCTGCCTGGGAAAAGCTGCCCTAGTTGTGAAGGAACCTTAACTGGGGAGTTGTGAGTGTCTCCTGGGAAAGTAGGGGGAAGGTTGCCTGACTTGGCTATTTGCTCCTCTCTTATTCCATCCCAGGGCCAGCCTATTGCTCCTTTGTCAGGTAGACTAGAAAATCTGTAGAAAAAGCCTCTTCTATTTAGGCCTGTGCTAACCCATCTGCTTCCACCGTCACTTGGGGCCCCAGCCGCCAGAATCAATAAGCTTTGGAAATGTTCCAAAAACAGTAGCAGGGGCACATATCCCTGCGACATTATGGAAACAAGATTAACAAAGCTTGGAAGCCACAAGACACCAACAACACTAAGAAATGGGTGGCAGTTCCCCTGCCTTAAGCCCTACAGGCACCACTTACTCTTCTCTTTCCTCTCTCCCTCTCATCCTGAATCACGTTTGCCATATCTTGTTGGTACAACTGCACGTATTTTCAGATTTGAGGTTAGCCTTGCTGTATCTCCTTCAGTCCACTGCAGATCTGGGGTGGGGGATGAAAGAGTGTGAATAACTAAAACCATGTATACAGGCAACAGTCCCATATACTATTTATTTACTCAGTTTTTACAATATTACAATTTTATGTGCTACAATGCAGGATTCTAAAGATTTCCATTGGAAATACAAGTTTTTGTAAGGTTGCATCTGTGAAAACTACATTCTCATTTTTTTTAAGCTTTTATTTATTTATTCACGAGAGATACAGAGAGAGGCAGAGATACAGGCAGATGGAGAAGCAGGCTCCCTCAAGGGGAGCCCAATGTGGAACTCGATCCCTGGGCCCCAGGATTATGCCCTGAGCTGAAGGCAGATGCTCAACCACTGAGCCATCCAGATGTCCTTACATTCTCATTTTAAAAAGTACTTTATAAACTCCCTTTTGGAAGACAAATTATGAATAAGAAACTTCCTGTATAAGAAAATGTGTTGAGTGTGGTGGGAAAAGTCTACAATGGAAGGTCCATAAACACCATGGTTCAACACACACAACATGGAGCATCTGGTGTATGTTGAGCCCTGTTCCAGGTGCTGGAGGTACAGAGACAAATAAGACAAACAAGTCTGCTCTCAGGAAACTTATGTTGTAGGAAAGGACAGAGAAAATAAACAAGTAAACAAATACAATAGTACATAGGAAGCAAGCAAGGCACCAAGATAGTAATTAAGAGGGAAAGAGTGTGAAGGACTTACTTTAAATATGGTGGGCTGGGAAGACCTCTCTGAAGAGGTGACATTTAAACTCATACCTAAAGGATACAGCTAAGCAGAGCTGGGATAATTGCCTAACAAAGAGAACATATGTGCAAGGTCCTGAGGTGGGAAATGGCTTAGCATTTTCAAGTTACTGAAAGAAGCCAATGTAACTAGAACAGCAGGTGAGCAAAAGGGAGGGGCCATGCAGTGAGACTAGAAAGGTAGGGTCACATCCGTGCAAGACTTTTTTTGGTAAGGAATTGTGGTTTTATAGCAAGTGTGATAGGAAACAGAGAAGTGACATCATCGTGTTTATGCTTTAAGCTCCCCTTGTGTGAAGACATGACTTATAGGGTAGTCTGGTGACCTCTTACTGCCTATAGAAGTCTTTTGAGGTTTGGAGAAGGCTTCATAGATTAAAAGTGGGAGTAAAAGAATGAGTAAAAAAGAAGGATGTTAAAAATGGGCACAAATACTCTTGAACTAACACGACAAACTATCTTATGTTGCCCTCTTAAAATATTTGGTTCTTGTAAATATTCTTCTAAACATTGTCATCCTTATAAGAGGCTATATACCATACAAAACAGTTCCAGAGACACGCTTCGGGGGCTTAGAAGTTGTTGTCTGTGGTTAGGGAATATCCCAAGGAGATCTCACACATGTTGTCACATCTGGGCTTGGATGTGGTCATACTACAAAAAACCTCTTCCCTAGTATAAATTACACCTCCTGAACAGCAAGAATCAAGAGGCCAGTGTACCCCCTTGCAAGGGTAGCTTGGGCACATCCTCGAGGGCTACAAGGGTGGGAGAAGGGAAAAAGAGCTGGCAAGGCCTGCCATCTAGTCTGTATTCCACCACACTCTTCATAAATTGCTTCTGCAGGAGAGAAACTTTAATTAAAAATAATTTGTTAGTGTCTGTCTTAGGGTGTAAGTGGAGAGAAAGTTGAAGTGTTTAGCAATTTCTGTTTGCTGTACCGCAGTTTTAAAATGCTTGATATTTATTTGTCCAACCCAGAAATAAAACCACACATATATAGTCAATTAGGTTATAACAAAGAAGCCAAGGGGGAAAAAGACAGTATCTTCAATAAATGTTGTTGGCCATAAATGCCACATACAGCAGAATAAAACTAGACCACTCTCTTATACCATACACAAAAATTAACTCAAAATGGATTAAAGACTTGAATGTAAAATGCGAAGCCATAAAGCTCCTAGATGGAAACATAGGTGGTAAGCTCCTTGACATTGGTCCTTATGATGCTTTTTGGATCTGATTCCAAAGGCAAGAGAAGCAAAAGCAAAAATAAACAAATGGGACTGCATCAAGCATAAAAAGCTTCTGCATAGTGAAGGAAACCATCAACAAAACAAAAAGGCAGTCTACTGAATGGGAGAAGATATCTGCAAATGATATATCTGACAAGGGATTAATATCCAAAATATATAAAGAACTCACCCAACTCAACAACAACACAAACCCCCCCCCAAACAACCCAATTAAAAAGTGGGCAGAGGAGCTGAATAGACATTTTCCAAAGAAGACATACAGATAACCAACATATACATGAAAAGATGCTCATCATCACTAATCATTGGGGAAATGCAGATCAAAACCACAGTGAGATATCACCTCACACCTGTTAGAATGATTATCATCAAAAAGACAAGAATAACAAGTGTTGGCAAGGACGTAGAGAAAAGGGAACCCTTGTGCACTGTTGGTGGGAATGTGAATTGGTATAGCCACTAGGGAAACCAGTATGGATATTCTTCAAAAAATTAAATAGAACTACCATATGATCCAGCTATTCCATTTCTGCATATTTATCTGAAGAATATGAAAACACAAATTTGAAAAAATATATGCACACCTATGTCCATTACTGCACTATTTATAATAGCCAAGATATGGAAACAACCTAAGTATCCATTAATTATCCATTGAATGGATAAAGATGTGATATTTATATAATTAAATACTACTCAGCCATAAAAGACACTGAAGTCTTGCCATTTGTGACAACATGGATGTCACAACTGAAATAAGTCAGATGGAGAAAAACAAATACCATATGATTTAACTTCTGTGCTGAATCTGAAAAACAAAACAGACAAAGCCAAACAAAAACAAATTCATAGATACAGAGAATAGATTGGTAGTTACCAGAGGAAAAGGGGAATTGGGGTGGGCAAAATGGGTAAAGGGGCTCAACTGTATGGTGATAGGTGATAACTAGACATACGGTGGTGATCACTTTGCAGTATATACAAATATCGAATTATAATGTTATATACCTGAAACTTATATACCAATTATATACCAATTTTACTTCAATAAGAAAAAAGAGATTTTAATTTTCAGTAGCTATTGCTTTCTTCTTTGAGCATGAGAGACAAGCATGTGATAGACCGCAGGAGGGAAAGCCATAACCAAATCAAATACTTGGGAAGAAAACTAGTAGTAATGCAAAAGGAAAACCACATTATTGTGGGCAGAACTGAACGAACTCTTTGAAAGGCAGTTGTGAAGAAGGATTTGAGAATATATTTCCTATGATGATCATACATCCCACTTAAGGAGAGCCCACCTGATTTGCATAACTATAAATGGATATATATCTACAAAGAGACAATCAACAGACCAATGTTCACTTGACTTCATGTTTTAACTCCCGCCATTAGGGACTTCTAGCACAGTTACACTTGATAATCCAAAAAAAGCATGGAAATTGAAAAGAAGTAGCACAAGAAGTTATTACTTGGCCAAATTAAATAATTCTACCTTGACGTCCTGTCACCTCTTAAGGAAAAGAGTAGTTATCAGTTAAATTAAAACGACTGCTGGAGGAGAGTGAAAAAGGCAACATGGGCCAAGTCCCTGAAGAAGTCGTCATCATGAATATGCACCGATGTCCTCTCTACCTTTCCTCCTACCAGTACTTTACCATGACAGTAGGAGAGGAGGCAGGAAAACACAGTAATACTGATCATGGAGTAGAAAAGTATTGCTTCTGTCGCTTGTGTTATCACCCTCCAGGAACTTCCACCCATCCAGCTCCAGGACTGCTCAGCAACCAGCACTCATGGGCCACCGGCGATTAGCATGGATAATCAGCATTCTGAAGGGCATGGCAAGTAGAATAAATGCAGTAGGACTGGACTCTGTGCCACTCAGGTCAAATGCACTGTCACTTTGACTTTCTGTGAAGGACGTGATCAGGCTGTTTAGTTCCCCGTACCCTGGCTCAGACTTGTCTCCAAGCTATGCAGTGTGTTTTAATTTTATGTTCATTACTAAAAGAGGAGGAAAATGGTCTTTTCAATTTTCCATCATTTAATGATTTTTTAAATTTTATTTATTTATTCATGAGAGACACAGAGAGAGAGAGAGGCAGAGACACAGGCAGAGGGAGAAGCAGGCTCTATGCAGGGAGCCCGATGTGGGACTCCATCCCCGGTCTCCAGGATCAGGCCCTGGGCTGAAGGCGGTGCTAAACTGCTGAGCCACCTTGGCTGCCCAGTCTTTCCTGATTTTAACAACAGCACAAATAGTTAGCTGTCCTGTCTTCTTGCCTCAACATACCATAGAAGAACACATAAAACCCACCTCAAATGTACTGCTCTGATAAATCCAGGTTTTATTAGGAGAGCCAGCAGAATAGTGATTATTTAAGGCAGTCATTAAAAACTTGTATCTCCATTATTTAGGAAAACCCCATAAGGCTGCAGGATACTTTTTACCATCCATCCTCCCCCCATCACAACACACACAGTCATGTTAGACCTTTACATGCTACAGCAAAACAGATAGCCAGAATATTTTATAAAGTGCTAGGAAGTCCTAATTTGATATTTTAATTATTAGTCTTATTAAGCCTTCGAAGGTGGGACCCAGAGAGGTGGAAATTATATGGGAAAAATCTATTGTGTTTCTTCCTCAAAATCAGTGGGTGTGCAGGAGGGCCAGTTGCTCCCCTCCACAGTATGCAGTTGTCAGGAAGTGGCTGTCCAGCTGAGGAACCCACTTCTGAACTCTCTGGAATCTAGGTGGAGCCTTGTGGGTACTTCTGCCATTGGAATGTGAGCAGGAGAGATGCATCTCATTTCCAGGCTGAAGTGGTAAGAAAGCAGGTGTGCCTTCCCTACCCTTTACAAAGGACTCTGGCTCCCAGGGGATGGTGGAACCCCAAGATAAAAGGAATCTGTGTCCCTGAATCCTTATGTGGAACATTTGTCTGCAAAATACCTACTTTGGCCTTTATGTGAAGAAAAAAATGAATTTTTATTGTGTTAAACAACTAGAATTTAAGATTTATGTATCATAGCAGCTAGTGTTATTCTAATTTAACTAAAACAGGGTGGAAGTGGTTATAGATCAGTAAATACAGTTTACTAGGTGGCGGTTTATTTATTTTTTTTAATTTTTATTTATTTATGATAGTCACACACAGAGAGAGAGAGAGAGAGGCAGAGACATAGGCAGAGGGAGAAGCAGGCTCCATGCACCAGGTGCCTGACGTGGGATTCGATCCCGGGTCTCCAGGATCGTGCCCCAGGCCAAAGGCAGGTGCTAAACCGCTGCGCCACCCAAGGATCCCTGGGTGGCGGTTTAAAGCTTTGGTTCTCTTCTTAGTTTTTTTAATGTACCCAGTAAAGCTCAGATTACATTACCTAAAGCTTCAAACTCTGGCAGAAGGAACATTCTGATACTTACATGGAAGAGGACACTCGGGCCTTGGAATAACTCATTTTTAAGAGTGACAGATCCAGAGTACAACATACTCGTTTTCTTGCTAAAGACACCTTGCCTTTACTAGGCAAATGGAAACAAATGGGCTACAGTCAAGAACCTAAAAGTCACAAAGACAGAAACCCTGGCAAAAGGGCTGTGCTCACCCCCTGACTGTCGCACTTACCCTTAGCATCTGTGCTCTTTGGGAGTCGGCCCTACAGACTATGGGATTGAAGGCAGAAGAGTTAGGTGATGATATCCTGTAGCAAGTAGAAGAAACAAGTTATGAGTTCATGGATCTATAAGCCACAGCCTACATACTTAGAGGAATTTTCACTCCTCTTCTCATTTGGCTTTGTAAACTCTTGCTTCTTCTCCTCTCCTTGTTCTACACTCCCAGCCATAACCCTGAACTCCCATGAAATCAACCCGAGTTGGATTTTCTCATTGTCTTTGGTGATTTGTTTCTTCCGTTTTGTCATAAAAGGGCAAAATGTTCAGCTTTTATACGTGAAAAGCTCAAACATGAAGTTCATAATTGTTTTAACAGGATTTGTGGGTCTTTCTCTAGGTAGTTGTTTTCAGAATAAGCTAAGTGCTATGAATGGAACAGGAAATATTGCAGCAATTGTGATTTCCCACGAAAGTATAGAACAGAGTAGCAGAGGAGTAATTCAGGGACTTACAGATGTTGTGTCTGTCCTTCGAAACACATCTCTAGCTGGGTTTCCCCAAATCCAGATGTGATATTCTTTTTAGGCAAGTAGGGTCTTGGTGGGAGGCACCATTATTTTGTATGGAATGGACAGTCCTCAATTTCTAGAGTTCACCACATTGTTTTTGGTCTCTGATTAGGAGCATAAGAGGGTCTCCAAGCTCCTGGGACCTGGAATCGTGGTGTGAAGTAGAAGAGCAGAATTGATGTCAGCCTAGACAGTCCCAAAATGCTCCTGGATGTGCATTCAGCCAACAAACTAGCCCTAATCATCCCTGAGGCAGGGGCTGCTAGCCCACTCTGCTTTTTTTCTTCTCCTTACCTGCAATAGATGAATCAACTGAGGGTGTAATTTTAAAATGCAGATTTCTGAACCCAATCCCAGTAATTAATTTCAGTAGGTTTAGGGCAGGTGGTCTGATACAAGTAGGCAGTAAACCAGTTTACTGACTTCTATGGAAATCTTCATTTCTCTTTATATTTTTAATCACCTAAGCAGACATACCCAAACACTGTGATTTGAGCTGTTTTTAAATATATAGAGAGAAATACATAGAAATGGAATTATACAATATGTATTGCGTCTGGCTCAACATGATGTTTGTGACATTACTGGGTGTAACCATAGTTTATTCATATTCATTGACATTGAACATACCACTGTCTATCCATTCTGCTGGAAGTCAATAGTACTATTTCTACCTTTCACCTTTTAGCTTTTTTACTATAATGAAAAATGCTGCTATAAACACACTTGCACATACATGTCTCTTGGTGCATGTGTGAAATGCATTTCAGCTGTGTATAAACTTAGAAGCAGTATTGGTAAGTTTTACGGTGTCTGTAGCATCAACTTTAGAAGGTAAATCAGGGACACTTGGGTGGCTCAGCGGTTGAGCATGTGCCTTCGGTCCAGGACATGATCCTGGAGTCCCAGGATCGAGTCCCACATCGGGCTCCCTGCAAGGAGCCTACTTCTCTCTCTGCCTATGTCTCTGTTTCTCTCTTCTGTGTCTCTCATAAATAAATAAATGAATACATAAATACATAAATAAATACATAAACAAATAGTATTGTGTTTTGTACACCTTAATATTTTCCCAATTTAACACATTCTAAATAATCATTTTATATTTTATTCAATAATATCCCTTGGACAATTTTGATTTTATTGTAGTGTAAAAATGTCTGCTTATAGCCTTACAAAATTTTAATGAAACGGTTTTTGCTCAAAACCTAAGACATTTGCGTTGGGGCTAAAATTAACCAAGAAAAAGATAAAAACAAAAGCAAGTTTAGAATATAATCAGTGTTTTCAAAATGAGCTCAATCTGCCCTTTATCTTCATTTATAACAGTGGCTGCTTCTTCACCTGTAATAGAATAAGCTGTAGTTGTGCCAAGGCTACGTTTACATTTCTGAGGTCCCAGAAAACAGACCTCACAAGCTTGGGGTCTTCCGTGGTTTGCAAGGTCACAAGGAGCATTGGTTGGAATGATGCATGTAACGACCACGGTCTGAACAGGACACAGATTCAAAGTCCTGGAAATTTTCACCAGATGTCATATTTCTGCACTTTTTTAGTTATCAAATATTTTTTTCTACTCTGTAGATCTGAGTGGATCTGTTTCGATACCAGATTTCAAACATTAAGTTCAGAGAGGCCCCTGGCAGTGCGTAAAGAGTCCCCTAATCTGCCGAAAGGTACCTCAAAATTCGCAGAATTAGCCCAGGGATTTCCAAAATTAATTTAAGTGTCAACGTATTTGAGAGCCAGGAGAAAGACAGAGACTGTGATCTGCTGGGATAGACTAGACAAGGCATCCAATAGAAAACTAATTCTGAGACATCTTAGCTTTAGGCACCATTTTGATGATTTGGAAAGACCTGGAAGGCAATATAATTAGTAATTATTTAGGGCATTGTTTGAGTTGTTAATCACATCCAGTTGGAGCCAAAAGTCCAGCTGATGGTCAAATAAATTTCCAGAATCTGGACAGGATATTAGACAATATGCAGCGGGACATATTTCCTAACAAGTCCTCACCTTTTTCCACGTCTCTCCGTATGTCTCTGCCTCAGACTCACTGAGCTATTTGCGTCCCCAGACAATGCCTGGGATTAAGCGCTTCTTTGCCTTTGTGCATGCTCGGTCCTTCCTACCGTCTGCCTTTGCTTTCTCCTCCTAAACCAACTCGGAGGAAACCTGATTTCCTGAGATCTTTCCAGAAACACAATGCCTCTTCCCCCACCACAGACACTGATAAAATCTCCTTCCTTTGTGATTACTTATTTCGGTAGTTTCAGCTACCATATTAAACAAATTAATTTCTTCGGTGGGCCTCTCATAAGACTTTGCTTAAACGCTCAGAAAACGTCTTTCAGGCCCTCAAGGCTTGCACCTCCTGACGGTCAGCACGAGGTGCGGCAGGAGGAGGAGACGCTCCTGCTCTGAGCCAAGTTTTCAGCTTCTGAAAGTGGAACAACTAGGCAAGAAACGAAGTGAAATTCTCAGGAGCACGTCTCTGCCACGCACAGAACACGAAATACCTGCAATTCAATCGCATGCTTGCATTGTTCTCTTTGCGAGAGGAGGTGATGTCGGGACTAGGAGAGACCGTAGCATAGTCGCAGCCGCCGGCCTCCCGCCCACGCGCGCCTCCCGCCCACGCGCGCCTCCCCCATGCGCCCCCCCACGCCGCCACCCGCCCACGCCGCCTCCCCATGCGCCTCCCCCCCACGCGCCCCCTGCCCACGCCGCCTCCCCCCACGCGCCTCCCGCCCACGCGCCTCCGCCCACGCCGCCTCCCGCCCACGCGCCTCCTGCTCACACGGCCTCCCGCCCACGTGCCTCCCCACACCTCCCGCCCACGCCGCCTCCTGCCCACGCCGCCTCCCGCCCACGTGTCTCCCCCCACACCTCCCACCCACGCCGCCTCCCCCCACGCCGCCTCCCGCCCACGCGCGCCTCCCGCCCACGGCGCCTCCCGCCCACGTGCGCCTCCCCCATGCGCCCCCCCACGCCGCCACCCGCCCACTCCGCCTCCCCATGCGCCTCCCCCCCACGCGCCCCCTGCCCACGCCGCCTCCCCCCACGCGCCTCCCGCCCACGCGCCTCCTGCCCACGCCGCCTCCCGCCCACGCGCCTCCTGCCCACGCCGCCTCCCGCCCACGCGCCTCCTGCTCACACGGCCTCCCGCCCACGTGCCTCCCCACACCTCCCGCCCACGCCGCCTCCTGCCCACGCCGCCTCCCGCCCACGCGCCTCCTGCCCACGCCGCCTCCCCCCACACCTCCCACCCACGCCGCCTCCCCCACACCTCCCGCCCACGCCGCCTCCTGCTCACACGGCCTCCCGCCCACGTGCCTCCCCACACCTCCCGCCCACGCCGCCTCCTGCCCACGCCGCCTCCCGCCCACGTGTCTCCCCCCACACCTCCCACCCACGCCGCCTCCCCCCACACCTCCCGCCCACGCCGCCTCCCGCCCACGCCGCCTCCCGCCCACGGCGCCTCCCGCCCACGTGCGCCTCCCCCATGCGCCCCACCACGCCGCCTCCCGCCCACACCGCCTCCCCATCCGCCTCCCCCCCACGCGCCCCCTGCCCACGCCGCCTCCCGCCCACGCGCCTCCTGCTCACGCCGCCTCCCGCCCACGCACCTCCCGCCCACGTGCCTCCCCCCACACCTCCCACCCACGCCGCCTCCCCCCACACCTCCCGCCCACGCTGCCTCCCGCCCACGCGCCTCCCGCCCACGCCACCTCCCCCCCACGCAACCTCCCGCCCACGCGCCTCCCGCCCACGTGCCTCCCCCCACACCTCCCACCCACGCCGCCTCCCCCACACCTCCCGCCCACGCCGCCTCCCGCCCACGCCACCTCCCCCCCACGCCACCTCCCGCCCACGCGCCTCCCGCCCACGTGCCTCCCCCCACACCTCCCACCCACGCCGCCTCCCCCACACCTCCCGCCCACGCCGCCTCCCGCCCACGCCGCCTCCCGCCCACGCCACCTCCCCCCCACGCAACCTCCCGCCCACGCGCCTCCCGCCCACGTGCCTCCCCCCACACCTCCCACCCACGCTGCCTCCCCCCACACCTCCCCCCCACGCCGCCTCCCGCCCACGCGCCTCCCGCCCCCAGGGCCCCGGCGTGGCCCTCGCTTCGGCCCTCGCTTCCTCCCCGGCGCGCTCTGGGCTATTTATAGCGACATGTCCAGGTGCAAGTGACAAAGGAGTCCTACTGGTCACACTCGGGCCCGCGCCGTCCTGCCTTAAAAGACAAGCGGCTGCTCGTGGACTCGTCCCGTCGTTTTTTCCGGTAACTGCCCGTGTCGGTTGTCGCGGAAGAGTCCGACCATCTCGGCTCCTCCTGCCAGGAGGCCCGGGCCTCGCGTCCGAGCAGGGGGAACTCCTGAGGGGCGCGAGGGCTGCAGGGCAGAGGTGCGACCCAGCTGTGGAGGCCCCGCTCGGACGCCGCCGTTCACGCCCCGTAGCGGAGGGTTTCTGCCCTGCTGGCCGCGGGAGCCAGGCCCTGGGCTCCCCGAACTTTGCGACCCGCCCCGCACGGAAGGCAGAGCTTGACTCTTTTATTAAAGTCGCCAAGCAACCGGTCACAGAATTCCGCAGGTGCAAGCCCCTACCTCCTGCCCACCCCAATTTTAACCAGAAAATGTGTACGGTACGTGACTTTCTGGCCCTTGCTCGGAGCAGCAAACCGCTACAAACGGTGGCAAGGACCCTACTGATGGTGGTTTAAGAGGTGGGGACACTGCCAAACATTCATGGCTTCTGAAGACCGGGCTCTAAGGGCCTGGCCGCAAAACGAACTGCTTGTGATGTCAGCAATAGCAGGGGACTCAGACAGCGCCTCGTGTGCCATAGAGCGACGGTGCCTAAGCTGGCTGCACGCTAGAGTCACCCCAGGAGCTGTTAAAATAAGCAGAAGCTCAGCGCTCACGCACACCCGCATTCCACCCCCATACGTTCTGATTTAACTGGTCTGGAGTAGGGCCCAGGCACTGGTATATTTTAAAAGCTGCCTCCTGGAGAAGTCCCAAGACAGCCAGGGTTAAGAATTAAGGTCCTTGAAATACCGCTGTGAGCCTTTTTTAGGAGGAGACGTGATGGTAGTCAGTCTTCCGTTCCCCTGCTTGCCTCCGTCCCTCCCTAATAAATACTCTAAATCTGCCTCGCGTGTTTGCCTGTCCTCCTCCATGCTAACAAGCAATTCATTGACAAATCAAAATAGATCTCTCAACTTTCAGCTCTTGGAGCATTTCTCAGCCTTCTGTGTCCATTCACAGAACCTGTGGAATCCTTTAAAAGAGTCGATGTCATGCCTCACCCGGATCAGCAACTCTGCCAGTAGCTCTATCATCATCATTAAAAAAAAAAAAAAAAAAAAAAAAAAAACCATCTCCATAGGTGTTCGGGGCACGTTACACAAGCAGAGACCTCAGCCCTGCCTCCGCAGACGACTAGTCTGAGCAAAAGCCCAGCTAATCAGCATACAAACATTGTTGCGTGATTTGAATGCAACTGCTCTTGAATACTGGGAACGCTGCTCTAGGAGCTGGATTCAAACAGTCCTTTATAGCGAGGCTGACACACCACAGGCCGTGTTTCTTTGAGAATTAAGTTGTTTGCCAATAATTGGTAGTATTTAAAATTAGGAGTTTCTTTCCTTCAAACTCTGCAGTTTGGAACATAAGCACCTTCACCCTAGAATTAGGGGGAGGTTTCAGACCCAGCTGCTTTTTTTTCCATGGAATTGGGGCTCCTTAGAGAAATCCATGTCAGGTAAGAAGATGGAGATGCAGAAGGAAGGAGAGGACCGAAACCCTGGCTGCCCAGCTCCCTTCACCTACCCAGCGTCAGGTAATAACTGCGCATATGCTTCAACTGTTAGCCATTCTAGCAAAAATGATGGTTTTAGAGAAATCGCTGCTAGCAATGTGTATTAGAGACAGGAACATATATAGAACAGATTGTGAGAGATTATTTGTAGAAAATATTTTAAAATCTTCTTGTTAGGTTGTGTGGCAGTCTATAAACAAATATGGGATAAAATAAGTTCTTTAAAAAATAAATTATGGCATAAGTGTACTTTATCATAACATTGCTATCCTTTACGTTACTTTTATTTCTTCTTCCCAAATCAATTATGATACCACTTTAACAAACCATAACCTCAAGAACCAAGGGTAGTGAGAGGCACCTTGGTGGTTCAGTCTGTTAAGTGTCTGACTTGTGATTTTGGCTCAGGTTATGATCTCAAGGTCACAAGATTGAACCCTGCATCAGGCTCTGTGCTGAGCATGGAACATGCTTAAGATTCTTTCTCTCTCTGCCCCTTCCCAGCTCACGCACACATGTGCTCTTTCACTCAAAAAACAACAACAAACAACAACAACAAAAAAGTAATTAAAAAAAAAAAAGAACCAAGAGTAGTGAACCTTCACAATTTAAGTGAAAATGACTCATACTGGGTTTAGGTGGGATTTTAGCTTAGTTCATCAGCCTATTAGATATTGAACACATCTGTTAAAAATAACTCAGACTTCAAATTAGAGAATAAACAGAACAGACTAACTGAATTTATGAAAATAAGTATTTAATCTGTAAAATCCTGGAATTCTAAAGGACTTCGCACTCATTTTTTGTTCTCATTTGATCAGATGCTTCACTCCTCTTGGACACCGATACTCAGTGATTTGTATGGTCTGACTTCCAAATCGAGAGTCTGAACCCTCTAAAAACCTCTTTTTGTAACTGAATTATGGCAAGCTATGTTGTTTAGTCCCTGGTAATGTGAAGAAAAAGCTAATCTAGAGCACTAGGACAATGAACTCTGTATTGTGAATGAGATTTATGAAAACAGAAGCTTCCAGAGTAACCTCATACCCAGTAAAGCCAGCAGGTGGCGTCCTGGCAGGTGGGTAGGCCTTGACCAGGCTTCCAAGCATAAGCTGATTATTCTATTAAGGTGTTAATAGGTATTAATTAAAAGAGTTTCATGGTTAAATAGGTTTAGGACAAGTTGGAAAGAACATGTTTCTTTGCCATAGGACTCACAGCCTTTGATATTTCAATGTCCATTATGAATCTTTCAAAGGCCCTTGGATAGTGAAGCAATTCTAAACTTACCTGACCACAAAACTCCTTTTGTGGGGTGGAGAGCATCTCTGGGTATTGCCATTCTGCGGAACAGTCCAGCAATTGAAAAGGCTAATGGTCTCTATAGCTCACACAATGGCTAGTCTGTAGTCCTTGGAATTTACTAAATCTTGCCTGGGTTTCCAGCCCAAACCACAGACAGCCTCCCTCACAAGAGGATGAATCAAGGCAGGATTTTTTTTTTTTTTTAACTGAGCTATAACATCACATAGAAAGGTGCACAAAAATACTTTACATATGTGTACATCCATACAACTTCTTGTCCCTTTCCAGTCAAAACAACACATGCGTGTATGTGCACACATGCGTGCACACACACATAACCACTATTCCCATTTCTGTCACCGCAGACTAGATACGTCAGCTGTATTCTGTGGAGGCAGAAACTTACTGATGCCATTCCAAGATGAAGCCAGGAGGAAAACAAGTAATATAAAGGCCAGAAAAAGCAGAACTCCCTTGAGAAAAAAGATCCCATATGAAGCTGAAGCTTCCATCTCAGCAAAAATCTGTCTCCTCTCCACAAGGTGCCAAATTCTGATATTTGGATAAGTGTAGCCAACAGCTGAATGAGCATGCATAATGTGTTACAGTTAATAACTGTTTGTCAGTTACAATAATATTAATTTTCTAGTCGTTGATCTTGGAATACTTTCTTCATACTTATCAATTCTGTGATTTGGAAATTTTTATTAGCTTACTGATCAAAAACATGGCCTAAAAGACATGACAAACTGGTTGCAACAGGGCTAGATGAAAGTAAGAGAAGGGTAAAATGCAAAGGATCAGGAAAATAAAATCAATAAAATTAGCGAGGAGAAGCATAAAAGGAAGGCTCTTTTGTCTTTCCTGAAATTTATTTTTGGTTATGTTTAAAGTTTGAAAACTGAAACTGATTACAAACAATGTATACACTGTGATCCCAATTTTGTTTAATAAAAGGATATCTGTGTGTATATGTATTTATAAGAAGAGGCTTAGGGGGCTATATATAAAAATGTTAATGCTTATTATAGCTGAGTGGGAAGATTACATGTGATTTTTATATTTTACATTGCTTTCTTTATTGTCTAAACTTTTTTACAATGAATATATGTAACTCGTAATCAGAGCCCAGATGTTATTTTACAAAAACTCAAACAAATGGAATACATCCATATATAATCAACCTCCAAATCTTGCAAAGAATCTCTTTCAGGTTTACAATTATTTTTCTCTTCCGCTTCTCTCCAGAGTCCAAACCTTTAAAACAAGCAAACAAACAACTCTAGAGCAAAGAAATTGGAGTCAATTCAATCAAATACGATGTTTCTTAAACTATCTCTTCCTCTAGTTTTAAGTCTAGTAATCAGAGGTAGGGAAAAAAATAAGACCCACAGCTCTTTCAATGGTGTGTGTGTGTGGGGGGGGATGTGTTTGTGGGAGGGAATAGGGAAATAGAAAATAGAAACAGGAAAAGATCACTTATATATATAGTAGACCCCAAAGTGATGAAACTTGAATTAACAGTTGTTGTTCTCCAAGGAAATACCTATAAATAGGTACTCAAGGAAATCCACAGAGCATGTCCCACACTCACAAACAAAAAAGATTCATGATAATTGTAACTAACAAATGAGCCATAATAATACTCAAGGCTTTTTTGACATCCCAGTGGTACCTCCTGGGGTAAATATCATATAAGGATAGCTGATTTCTTCAGCTCATTGAAGGAGAGTGCAGGGGAAGTAGACACACCTTTCCAATCCTACTATTTTAGGCTACTTAAAACTATATCTTTAATTTGCTTTACTCTCTTTCCCTGTTGTCATCTCCCATCTCTGCCCAATACTCCCTTCTCACCTATTGTCTGGTCCCACACCCACTGACCACTTCCCTTCTCATTAGTCTGGTCCAAAAGCATCCACAACAACTTGTATATTACTGACTTTCATATTCAGAGAAGTTTCTAAACAATGAGCCAATAAATGTACTCTGAAAAGAAAGACCAAAAAAACATCGTCTTTACTTTTTAAATGAACTAGCTTATGCTCCCAAGTTAAGATCATAGACTTATTTACAAGGAAGGAAGTGAATGGCCTCTTGTTACACACATTATTTAAATACCTTGAAGATTTTGAAGTCAAGTTGAAGAACTATACATCAAATCTTGTCAATTAAATATTAACATGCAACAGGGCGCCATGGGTGGCTCAGTCAGTTAAGCATCTGACTCTTGGGGTTTTTTTGGCTCAGGTCCTGATATCAGTCCTATGGCAGGAGTCTGCTTGTCTCCCTCTGTTCCTCTTGCCCCACTCCCTCACCCCCCACTCACTCTCTCTTTCTCTAAAATAAATAAAATCTTTAAAAAATATATTAACAAACCCTCGCAAACTCATAAATCTTCCAAGCTAGGAAGAGAGCTTTTAGGAAAATATCAGCCATGCATATTTCCTAGCTGGGATTCTAGAATATTCTCTGTTGAAAATAAATTAATCTTAGTGGATTCTAGTTTCTAAATGCTTGGAGACAAATAATAGGTAGATGAATTCACAGCTTAAAAAAAAAAATAAAATCCTACCTGGAAGGTCATGACAGGTATAGGGAGGAGGAACCAAATAAAGTCACTAAAATGATCAGTTAATAGAAACATGTTGGTGAACAAAGACCAGAAGAGAAATCCTCTCTGTGTAACTGACAGATCTTCCCTCCCTGTTCAAAAGGGGAGTTTATTTGCCTATTGTTGTTGACTTAGTCAAATATGAATCCAAGTTCTACTTCCTTTTCTCTGTTACTTAACCTGACTACGTGTTGATTTGGGGTCCACAGGTTTGGAGATACATAAGAAGGGATGTGCGTAAGACCTGAGAATAGACTACCCTAGAACAATCAGATTAAGATTTCACTCCACTTCCTTTGGACACTTAATCTGCATGATGGTAGATTTGTAATGTGCGCAGATATTTACATGCCTGTTTCTGCATTTCCAGGGTGATGCTGAGAAATGCTTTGAGCTGAGAGACATACAACAGTATTTAGTCTTACAGAAATGCGGGTACCCTGGCAGATGCAATTTTAGGGTATGCTGGAGAATCAGGTTAATTCAATCTATTCCTGCTCTTTGATTTGATGTTTGTCCATTCTTTGTAGGGGCTGTTCAATATGCGGCTTTATCTGTCTCTGTGGCTATGTATGAGCTTTACTCAGAATCTGTTCATTCATCTGTTCATTCAATAAATATTTATTGTACATCCACTTGGGCCACTGAACAGCACCATGTATTATTTTGTGCCATATAGCTTTATTCCCTCCACATATAGTGATAGCCACTACACCTATGGCATTTTTCCTGTCACCCTGGTTAGGATTCATTCACTAATCAAGAGCAATTTCAGTAGGGAACTATGTAAAAAGGTAGCATAAACCTCATACAAATTTATTTGGAAATTTATTGGAAAGTTGGGAGGTGAGTGGGAGGATGGGTTAAATAGGTGATGGGGAATAAGGGGGGCACTTGTGATGAGCACCGGGTGTTGTACGGAAGTGTGGAATCACTATATAGTATGTCTGAAACTAATATTACACTGCATGTTAACTAACTGGAATTTAATAATTTAAATAAATTAAAAATAAATAAGTGTTGGAAAGTAGGTAAACCAAGTGCAGTGAGGTAACTTTTGTTGTTTGCAGATACAAATACGTATAATAATTTCTCAGCTACATTATTTTGAGCTAAAAATTTGTATTGCAGATACCATATGATAGGGCTTGATGCTAGAGAAGCTTAATGCACATCATAAAAAGCTGAATAAACCCAGAGGGAGTTTTATAAGGACAGAACCTTTTTTTATATATTCTACTCCTTCCGCACCCTGTGGTGAGTATCAGACTTTTTTTCGTCAAGGCAGAAGAGCCTGGAGTGGCCAGACATTGCAGATGGCTTTTCCATTGCTCACGAGGCTAATCACTTAGGATACTCTGTACTTCCCCGAATCCCTCTTAAAGGAACTCAACCCCCCTGACTTGTAAAAGTTAGATCCTTTGGGATAATCAGAGCCAATCCTGAGTTCAGTGCCAGGCTATGATAGAAATTGTGGAATACCAACAGAAACAAGTTACCATCACAAGAGAAACACGAGAAATCTCTCGTATTCCTTTTGTTTTGTGGGTTTTCACCGTCTTGAGGGAAGGCAGATATCGGGAGGTCAAAGAGTAGATTATTTAGGGTGGGGAGGGACGTAAAAAAATTTTTTTTTGAAGGATGTGCTAGGAAAAAAAAAAAAAAAACACAACCCTGACAGAAAAGAATGCCTTCAATGGGCTCATCAGTAGACTCAACATGGCCAAGAAAAAAGATCAGTAAGCCTAAAAATAGGCCACGAGCAACTTTCCAAACTGAAATGCAAGAGAAAAGGATGAAAAAACCAAAAAACCAAAAACCATAAAACAAAAAACGTGTGCATATCTGAGTCTGATTCTGACTGCTTGGTCTCTACAAACTGTTTTTTTCTTGCCTTTTGGCATGTCTTGTAATTGCTGAAATCCAGACACGGTGTCTTCAATAACAGGAACTGAGGTAAGCAGGCTAATCTGGCTAAGGTTGGTGTGTACTTCGTGCATGCTGCAGCTGGACGACCCAGAGGCCACAGCTGTCTCTGGTGTTGTTTTTGCCTCCCCTCCTGACTTTGGGCTTCCCTAGGTACTCCTCCTCAGAGTCTGCATTGTAGAACTCTTTCAGCTGTGATTCACTGTCATTACACCAAAGCCCTGTTGGCATGACAATAATGTGGGGTGGGGGGTGTTCTATAATCTTATGATTAAACATCAGTCTTTTAAATATTTAAATATCAGTCTGATACTTACTGATTTAAGTATCAGTCTCCTGTGTCCTTGGGCTATGACCTTTACAGGCTTTCTCCTGTAGTATAGCTTCCCCTCCCCGCACTCCGCACTCCATTCACTGGCTACAGGATTTCCAATCTATTCCCTTGAAGACCTGACCACTGTTGACCATGTTCCCTTTCCCACATTAGGTGAGGAGAAACGAAACAAAACAAACCAAAAACAAACCCTGGGGGGTGGGAGGAATGTCCTTATCCTAGTTGGGATAAGACCCCATTAAAGTCTCTTCTGGAGACCAGACCTTACAGAGAAGATCCTGGGTGTCCTGCAGACTATTACTCTTCCCTTCTTTCCAGAGCCACAAGGGGATTTTTCTTGGGTCTTCACTGTGACAGCACAGTTCCTACAGGTAAAGTCCATGAAAGTGTGTGGGCTCCCACAAGACCACAGCTCCAGGAGTTTCTCAAGCTCCCATTGGGTCACACTCAGACTTCAGCAGTTCTTCAGAGTAACCGCTAAAGCATTCCTACCAGTTTATGGCTCTAACAGTCTCTGCTCCAGATAAGCAGAGCCTGGCTGTGACTCCCTTGCCGTACCTGTATCTTCAGATTTCTGGGTGGTGGCTTCTCTATAGGTCCAAGAAAAATAATTAATTTTTAGTTTGGCCAGTTTTTGCTAAGTTGTAAGGATGAGAGGAGTGAAGACTTCCAAGTCCTTCACATATCAGAGTTTGAAATGTAAGTCCTTGTCATTGCCTCTTTTTCTGAAGACTGAACTTTGATTCCTGTCTTTGGATTTTCATGAGATCACCATAATCAAAATGAATCTATCTTCTCCTGAGTTGTTTTGTGTGGGTCAGCCATATAATCAAAAGACCCCTCTCCAAAATTTATTGCCTGCCATGAGTTGCAGCTTTTCCAACTGTATGAAGGGATACTTATGCTAAAATCCTATTAACCAGTTTGACATAAAAGGGAAATAATACTTAAAAGATACCACACTTTTTAAAACCATCCCTTTCCAGGGTACAGATCCTTTCTTGTTTTCAGATGCATCTTCACTCTAAGGAAGGCAAAATAACCTAGTGGTGGGGGTGGGGAAATACTCGTAAAACTGGATTAGGGAAAGGTACTTGCAACAAGTAAGAGTAGCAGAGCCACCTAAGTGTGAATTTAAGTGGCAGCTGACTACGTGAACGTCACGTGTGTTCTGGTGATATATTACTGACAATTAGGTGTTAAAAATCATTTTCACAAAGATTACATCTCTTAATATAATGCATTAATAACATTTATTTATATCTCATCTTAGTCCAAAATAGACAAAACAGATGAAAACATCTGTAGTAGGGGTGCCCGGGTGGCTCAGTCAGTTAAGCTTCTGATGCTGGGTTTTGGCTCAGGTCATGATTTTGGGGGCATAGAATCGAGCTCTGCATTGGGTCTGCTTGAGATTCTCCCTTTCTCTCTGCCCCTCTCCCTGCTCACACACACACTCCTTCTCTCAAATAAATAAATAAAATCCGTAAGAAAAGAAAAAAAGCATCTGTAGTAAACATGTTTTTGGTCTGCCTGGCATCCTACTTTATTCTGTGATTAGCAATCCAGTTATTTTGGAGTCTTCCTGCCATCCAGGTGTTTCCAGGCAATCATAGTACCCACACCACTCGCCACGGAGATGAACTTATGACCTTTCAGGCAGGTCAGCCTGAGTGCTTCCCTAAGATTTTCAGAATTGGATCTATGGAGAGAAGGGAAGTTCCCCTGAAACCGTTTATGAGGTTTATGAAAAGGGGACTTGTGAGGGGGAAGTTTTCTGCAGAGATTGTGTACTTAAGTCCTGGGAGAGGAGACAGGAGAGCTAAGTACAAGGAGAAATGTGTGGTAATCGGTCCCTACCCAAACCCAGGGGACCAGCCCCTATGAGGAGATAGGAAAGCATCCTGTTCTCTGGGAACACAGAACTATTTTGGGAACTTAAGAGTTTCACAGTTTGGGTACATCAAAGCAAGGCAGCATTATCCTACAGGAACGGCAGCAACTAAAATAGTGGAGGCCCAACAGAAGCCTGGGAGGAGCATGCTGCAGCCAAGAGTATGAGCCTATTTGTAAATCAGCGAGGAGCCCCTGAGACTTCCAGAAACATGTGAGAAGAGGACTTCCTGGGGGACTGAGATCCTGCATGATATGATGGAATCCCAAGTCGGCAAAATTTGAGTGTCAAACCTAATGTGAGTTTAGTCACAAGAAAAGAGTGTTCATCCTTGAAATAGTTGGGTTCTCTATGTAACAAGATTTGGCATTTAAGTAGGAGCCCGATAAATGGCTTTATTGTCCTCGTAAGCTATCTAACCATATCTTACGATTGGCCAGGCAGGTATGACAGAGCTTTGAGGATGAGGTCACATGATATCCTCTGTGTTGGTTAAAAGCAACACTATTTGAGATTAAGCATTTAGCTTTGCTGTGAGTAAAACAGTTCATGGACTTTCATGTGCCCTCCCTCACTCTCATCAAGAAGTTGAGGTGGCTAAGTAAATTGCCTAGTTTTACCTAACAGTGTTAACATTTAGCAAGTACTGGTCCCAGCCATCCTTCCAAAATTCTATGTGAGTTACAGCGGTGCCAGCGGTGCCCTAGATATACCCCTTAGAGGATGAGAGCTCAACTTCCCGAGGAGGTACCTAAAGTCTGGCTTAGGATGCATTTGTGTTGCATTTATTGAGCATAGTCCCACATGGCCTTCCAGGCTTCGGGAGCAGCTGAGCTCCACCATCTGCACAAACATATAAATCATAGAAGTTGCTTCACTTCTCAAAGTCCTTGTAGGTTTATTAATTTTTAGCAGTAGTGTCATGACTTCTATGATGGCAGTCTACTGGGTGAGCAGAATGTTAACAATTATTTTGATTTTTCCTCTTGCTCCTTTTTTTCTGTATTAAAAAAAGGTTAAACTGCATAAACACGGAGTATCCTATGCCTGTTGTTCATTAGCTTTTGTCTTCTGTGTATACTGGGAAGCTACGTGTGCTCAGGAAAGAAGTAAATAGCCATATTATAGAGTGATTATAAAGAGAGGCTTCTTTGCTAGGTTGTATTATGATAGGTAATGTTAACTGCAGCTATAACTGTACAAATAATTGTAGTCAAGTTAATGAAATTTGGTACTGTTTTAGCAAAATGTCTATCAATTTTGGAGCTCAGCTTAGAACGGAGCACCTTTTACCTACCTACAGAAATTAATGGTAATTATGCTTTTGACAAAGGCAAAATCAACCCAGGAGGTTTTTTTCAGAAAAGAATTATTCTTTTAGGATAAGGGGAGACTAACTCATTTAATCCTTAAAACACCTTAAGAAGTTAAATATTTTACTCTTTAAATATTTATTTAGCGCTATGTCCAGGTACTGCGTATATATTAACTAAGAGTCCTTTCAATAGCTCTGGGTGGATGCCACTGTCAACCCCATTTCATAACAAGGAAACTGGGACACAGGGAAATTAAGTAGTTTGGCCAAACTCAATTTAAATGATGCTAGTTTGTTTTATAGAACAACGAGCTGTCACGAGTATCCATGTATAATATTCCCATCACCTACCAATTATTGAGTGTTGACATTTTCCATACAACCTCTCATTTCATTATTTCAACAATGCTGCAGAGTAGCTATTCTTACCCTAATTGTAAATATAAGAAAAGTGGTGCATATAAAAGAGCAAAAACCTGCCCCAAATCATATGGCTAGTTAGTGACAGCTGAAATCTGACCTCATAAATACAAGTCAGAACCTATGCTTTTGACCAGGCAAAGGGTTTTGCACGATAGAATCACAGATGGCAGGGCAGGATGGCATTTTCAAGTGTAACAAAAGGGAGCATGGAATTTCCCTTTTTAAAGGCCACAAACATTTTCGTATATTATACAGCTTCCAGGATAGCAAATAACAGAAATAAAAGTAAACAATATCGGGCAGCCCCGGTGGTGCAGCGGTTTAGCGCTGCCTGCAGCCCAGGGCGTGATCCTGGAGACCCAGGATCGAGTCCCACATTAGGCTCTCTGTGTGGTGCCTGCTTCTTCCTCTGCCTGTGTCTCTGCCTCTCTCTCTCTGTCTCTATGAATAAATAAAATTAAAAAATTTAAAAAAAATAAACGATATCTTAGAAATTGGTCTCTATATTATAACCAGTGGTCCAATAACCACATAAACAGGACAAAGGGGAGAGGGTTCCAATGCTTTTTATGACTATATTTGTGACATTTAAAAGTAATTCAAACTTGAAAAGAAATGCATAGCTAAGTTGATGGCTAACAAAAGCCACCCTTTTGCCACCTTCTTCATAATGCAAGGTGCATATGCTCCACTGCCACCTACACTGTGCCACAAATGATAGGCTTGTCATTCCTTGTAATAGTTTACTAAGAGAAATTATGAAATTCTTTCTCTGGAAGATTCTAAAAACAGGTTTTCATCCAGTTTAATGATTGTCCTTTCTAAAACTAGGTGAATTGACTGGATAATCTTTTGGTTTCTCCTGGCCCTCATATAAGATGCCACTAACAGTATGCCACTAACAGAAATCCTTTTAAAAAATTATGGAATGTTTGCTAAAATAATACTCAAGTAATTCTTTAAAAATATTTTATTTATTTATTTGTTCATGAGAGACAAGAGAAGCAGAGACATAGGCAGAGTGCAGGGAGGCTGATGCAGGACCTGATCTAAGGACCTTGGGATCATGGCCTGAGCCAAAGGCAGATGCTCAATCAGTGAGCCACCCAGGCATCCCCAATACTCAAGTAATTTAATTCCAGATAAGAGGGTAACAGTGAAAACTGACATACTATGTAAAATATTCTAAAGGATTCAGAATAGTATAGGTTTGGAATTTCTGGGAAGAAATTTTGTGCAATGGAGAAATTTTATGGTTAGAAGTAATTTTATTCAGATGTACAAACTTATACCTACCATCAAACAGTATAAAATATATTTAAAGATTAACTATAGCAGGTACTTTAAAGAGAATTATAAAACATCACAAGAGCATGATGGTAATTGTAAGACCACGAGAGAAAATTCAACTTATATATAAGATTGGTACAGCTTCAAGTATTTATAACTAAAATAATAATAATAGCAAGCAGTCTCTGGATATTCCCCATGTACCATCACAGTAGCAAAATGATTCTCCTGAGTTATCTCATTTATCTTCATCAAACCTATAAAGTTAACATGTCAATTCCCTTTTAGCAGGGAAGAAACTAAAACTTAGAGGTAGGTTATTTGTCTAAACTTAAACAGCTAATAAACAACTGATTTAGGTTTAAAGTTTAAACCCACACAGTCCAACACCAGAACCCAACCCCTTATTACTGTGCCATGCTTCCTCTGGAACACAAAACTTGTTCCTCCTTATCAGGAGTAAGATAGATTTTTAAGATGCTACTATGAAGTCCAATGACCAAGAAGGAAGAGAAGCAAAAGACTTTGATAATTTCAAACTGAATTAACTCTTGAATCACTGGGACCTCACTTAGGTCTTTTGAGGGTTTACTCCAACTGTTAGGGATTAATGGGCCTCATTATTTGAAGCTGATTTCCCCTAATTCCCTTCAGGCTCTGCTACCTATTATGGGGGCGGGGGTGGTGCACAAGTCTAGACAAGTAGACTTTAAACTTGTGTTCACATCACTACACATCCCATTTGTTTTGTTACTCATGTACATGCCCATTTCAGAAATTCCTAGAATAGTCTGGTACACTAAGTATCAGTCATGACTTTCACCTCTTAGAAACCCATTGTGTATGATTCTGGCCTGAAGTAAGAATTCAGAAATGTGGTCAGTCTTGCTTACGTTTCCTCTGGATACTCAAGAGAATACGAATCAAAGAAAACATTTGAAGGTACATGAGCTTTCCCCATTCTCTTCAGCTTTCTCTGCTAGTGACTGATGAGAAGGAACTATCCTACCAGCTACCATGGGTATAAGAAGAGAAAGAAGTGGAAATCAGTAACATACAAGAGGCCCCTTATAAATACTGCCGACGGCCTGAACTTTGCCAGCCATATCCAATGTTCTTCAACTTTTTAAGCATGGTTCACAAACGAGGCCAAGGGCACCACAAAAGAATTACCAAAAACATAAGCATTCAAGTGACTGTTAATATTAAAATACTTTATGAAATGATAGATAAAGTCATTGTATAGGATAAACTCCATTAGTCTCTGCTTTTAAAAGTTTTCAACAACACGTCTGCTGCTAGTCCTGGGGACAGGGCCCCACTGAGCACCTTTTGTTCCAGAAGAGGAATCTGTTCCCGGACGGTGGGATGGGTCCTGAAATGTTCTAACACACTTTCCTGAATGAGATTCCACATCCACACTTTCTGCTGCCTCTGTCGTTTGGCCATCAGCTCTCCACTGGCAAGCATGAGGTCCCAGAACTCTTTCATTTTATCCCACATTTCAGTGATCCCCTCTCCACTTCTGGCAGAGATACGAATTACCTATTGAAAAGTTAAGAAACCAAAACTGTTTTACTTAAAACGGTAGGAAACATCTTCATAGGGACTCTGGTATCTGCCAATTGAGTCTTACGGTGTATGAAAATAGGTAAGTGAAAACTGAGACATTTTATCACTGTGTCAAGTAAAATATACCCAGAAATAGACTGAGGTCACTTACTATGATTACTAATACGTGCAGAAACAAGATACTGATTTCAGGGCAAAATTTTTAGCCCAAGGGTTAATTTGACTTAGGATTGCTCAGCTGGTCTTCAGAGGAAATGTAGATGAATTGTGGGAGGGTCATGAGGATGATGAGGGCAATGCTGGGTAGGTCTGAGTGCTAGAAAATGAAACAAAGTTGGGAAAATAGCCCCCTTCCCTGTGTCAGAGTTCCCTGATTCAGCAAGTGCTAAGAGCCAAGCACCCCGCACCTGCACCGGCACAGACTCACAGGCAAGGTGGCCCCATACCCAGTGTAGACAACGTGACTGTGGGGGGCGGACAATAAGAGAGGTCATTGCTGTTCTCACGCTAGTGACTACAGCTTACTCTCTAATTACTGTGTCCTCCTGCGCAGAAAGCTGCCCACATCAGTGTTATCATACCATTTATTACAGAACTTTTCTTTTTTTTTTCTTACTGAAGATAGCACCCAGCAAGCATAATGGAAGGGAAGCTATCACATCAAAAGCTTCTTCTCTCCTACTCAAACTCTAATATAGATAATCAAATCACTAATTGCTCCATAATCTTAAGAATGGTTCCTTTCAGAATGGATTTGCTATCACTTCCTAATGGCTCAAGTCGAGCATTAAGTAATCTAATCTATCTCCTTGCATCTAATTTTTGACACCTAGCGGTTGAAGGCTTATATTTAAAATCATGACTATCTGTGCTGGTTTTGTCATAATTTTTAAAGTTGTAACCTCACACCCAAGCAAACAAAGATGGATTATATATCTAGCCTGGGCCTCACATCCTCTCCTAACCTGTGCACAGTCCACTCAGGCTGAGAAACGCGGAACGGAATGCAAACTGACCTTTGGTCTCCAGACTTCTGAACGTTTGCGGAGTAACTTCAGTGCACTCACGTACTCTGCTTGGATCCTTCGAGCTGGCACAATCAAGTCTCCATCAGATTTAGTTACAGCCACCAGGTCTGCCATCTCAATTATACCTCTTTTGATACCCTGAAGTGAAAAAGACAGTGATGTGTCAGAAATTCTTCATTTAATTATAGCAAAAAATGGGACACCAGTCAATGCTAAGATTTCAAGAGTCACACACTTCATTAGCTAACTTTTCCTCTGCAACTGGCCAAGCCTTGGGTACCAGGAATCATGATTACTCAAGAGAAGTTACCCAAAAGTACCAGTTGTTGGGATTATGGAAGTCATCTATACTCTCTCTTCCATATTTAGAGACTAACATGTTAAAATACATTCACGATTCCAGTAAATATACCATCAAGACACAACCTGAATGAGTGGCAGGAGACAATTCCAATTGTCTCATGATGGATTCCGTCTGGGGGGGGGGGGGGGGAGCTACCCTGCAGAATGCAAAACCATCCAGCATCAAGTGCTTAGAAAGAAAAGACACCCATCGCTAACATCTGCATTTCCATAAACAAAGTCTTTGAAGTTTTCCTTCACGTTTAACATTTTTTTCAATTTGCATTTGAGGAAAAATGACCCTATAGCTAAAAATGCCCCAATCTCTGTACTACAAACACCTACACTGCAGTGGTCTCTTTTGGTTGGAGCTCTCCATGTACTCCATTCACTCCCAGATGCAGGTAGAAAAATCTAAGCTGTATGATTAGCTCAAGGTCATAAATTCTTTTTTTTTAAGATTTATTTTATTTATTTATGATAGACATAGAGAAAGTGGCAGAGACACAGCAGGAGGGAGAAGCAGGCTCCATGCCGGGAGCCCGACACAGGACTTGATCCCGGGACTCAATCCTGGGACTCCAGGACCGTGCGCCCTGGGCCAAAGGCAGGCGCTAAACCGCTGAGCCACCCAGCGATCCCCTAGGTCATAAATTCTTTAAGTTGGGAAGAAACATAGAGAATCTGCCTTTGACTTAGCTATTTTAGCCAATATGAAATATGCTGTTTCTTTTCCTACATTAACAGCAACTTATTTTACAGAAACACAACACTGGAAATTTGTACTTTCAGAGATGTATACTTTGTGTCTTGGAAGGAGAAAAAGTCAACATAATCACCTGCAATTCGTCTCCTCCCGCTGGTGGCAGCAGTAAAACAAACATGTCAACCATATCAGCAACAGCAAACTCCGACTGGCCCACACCTGAAATTGTAAATCACAACTATATACTAAAATATTCATAGTAATTAGACTTTCTCAACTACCTTGACCATCATTTCATTCACTCGTACTCATGGTCACACACTCAAGCAGATCCCACTTTAAACACCCCACCTCTAAAGAATTTATTAAATGCACTGCCTTCCCTTTGAGAAGCCCTGTGACCTCTCCTCTCTCCCTCACTTAACCTAGACCATGCCTGTCAAGACATTCAGCGTTCTGGTCTTGTCATCGTCTTAGGAGCCCTGCAGACCCCCACCCACCCATGGGTCAGTCCAACTCCCTGTGTTGTCTCCTCTGTAAGTATGCCCGAGAAATGGCCGAGAAGAGGCACCACCACAGGGCCATGGCATTTACCATCTGCCACACCCGCCCTGCACTGCCTGGTCAAAGCAATGCCCATGAGCGCCTTCAGTCAGCTGCTTTTCAGACGCCTGTCACAGTGCCATGACCTCCCCCACAAGGAGGATCATGGCATCCACTTGGCAGTGAAATAAAGGTGAGGGCTCCCTCAGCTTCTCCCTCTGCCCCTCCAGAGACAGGCAGGTTCCAATACCAGCTCTGCTCCCTGGCACCTCTCAGATCTCTGAGGATTAGCCTCTCCTTCCCTCCCACTTCCTCTGGGCCCTTGCTCTGCTTTGTCTTTGACCTCTCGTCAGTCCCCCACCTCTTGTCCCTTCAGCACCTCATAGGAACTGTGCTCATGTCTTTTCCATCCGAAAACTAAACAAGACAAGAAAAAAGCAGGACAAAACTCACAACCTCCTCCAATTATCACCATATTTCTCACTTTCTCTTTATAGCTAAGTATCCAGAAAAAAAAATCAATGTATGTTCATTACTTCACATTAATTTCAGTTCACTTAAATCTGATTCCCACATCACCTGCTACACTGAAACTCCTCTCAAAATTCTGTCCTTTGTTGGGTTGGCAGAGACTTCTAGTTGTCCAGCCCATATTTATTCTTCCCCATTTCCTAACCCCGGCGTTGTGAGGAGCACCTACACACCAGGTGAAAGCCCACATCACCAGACCCCAGTTCATCTAAAGATGATTAATGAGTGAAAACAGAAGTCACTAGATGGGGTTTCCAGGAAAATTCTTGAAGGGGGCTAACCCAGCTAGGAGGTACACCTCCTCTGCAGGCCCTGGTCCCCTCCCTCTGACTCTCCCTCTTCCCCCCTCCTCCTCCTGCCTGCAATGCGGATGTGACTGTCAGAGCCCCAAGAGCAATCCTGTGTATGGAAACTAAGTGCTAAGAATGGGGAGCAGGGACAGAAGCCAGAGACACTGAGGGTACGGTGGAACTACCGGGCCTGCTTGGGACTACTTGCCTGTACATTTCTGGTCTCCAGCCCCATCTCTCTTTACCCTCTATGCATCTCCACACTCTACACGCCAAGTATCCTGAGCAAACCATGGTTCTGTAAAGGGGCCGTCTCCTCCACTTTCTCTATTTAACTCCAATTCCTCCTTCAACACTAAGTTCAACTGTCACCTCCTCCTGGAAGTCTTCCTGATCCCTCAAACCTGAGTCAGGTTGTGTCACAAACATTTATCACTCAGTAACAGGAGACTATCTTTCCATAAGCAGGTAGATTTCTTGGGGTTTCCATTTCAGTATTTTTGTTGTGTATAACTATGTACTAGGGATATAAAGATGAAATAAAACATGGCCCTGAATTAAAGAGATACCCAACTACATGAATTTTCTCAGCAAATATTATAGACATGTGAAATGTACTTAAACAAAACAGGAATTAAGTATTGTTTCCAATGGTTATAGTACTCCTCTGGCACTTACAACATACCACTCTGTATAACAGTTCTCCAGATACATGGCTGTTCTTTTAAGGTCAGGATTATAGCCTGTATTTTTATATCACCTATAGAATCCAAGCTACCTTTAGTAAATATATGGTGAGTGAACACAATGTTAGTTATCACTTATCTTTATATAGCATTTGTTATAATAGTATTTTATTGTTATGAAATAGAAAATCACACTCACCTACGGTTTCAATAAGAACAATGTCATATCCCCCTCCTTCACACAACAGAATAGCTTCATTTGTGGTCCTTGTCACACCTCCTAAAGTACCTCTAGTAGGAGATGGCCTGATGTATGCATTCATATCTCTTGATAACTCAGTCATTCGGGTTTTATCACCTAGGAGTGATCCTAAAACAGAGAGTTACATTTTATAATCATGGAACACCTATAAGGGCCAATTGTCAGCCAATTCCCAGGTTAAGTGCTTTATGACATTCCTCCCAAAACCTCAAAATTATTTCATATTATTGAGCTTTGGTGCAACACTGTGTATGTGATGCCAAAGTAATCATTTATAACATTTCAAGTCCCTCAAAATTTGTAATGGTTTTCCACTGACTAGAGGTTCCAGTCTGGATTCTTTAGCCTACCATGAAAGGCCCTCAGGATGCAGCCCTACCTTACCCGTCCAATTTCAGCTTCCACAGTCCCTAAACCAATCTTCCATTCAGCCAAGATGGTTTCTTTACTGTCATCTTAACATTGTTATCTTTATGGTTTTCAACAGGGGATGAGTTTGCCCCCAGAGGAAACCTGGCAATGACTAGCGAGATTTTTACTTGTCGTAACTGGAGGTAGGATGCTACTGGTATCTGGTGGGTAGAGGGCAAGGCTAAACATCCTTCAGTGTCAGGAAGCTGCCCCAAACAAGAATGCCATTTGTGCCAAGGCTGAGAAATTCTGCTTTAATATAAGCTCCCTGCCCATGGAATCATGCCTTACAGATTGTGTAATGATTGCTTGTTCACAGTAGGCACTGAATATAATGCCTCCTATGGAATAAAACTAGTGATGTTCCAGGGCTTACTTCAGTATTTTGGCAAATATCACTCCTCGCAAATTCTAGAAGACTAAAAGACCTGGAACTATTGAAATTACCTCAAACTTTTACTTTCCTTTAGCCATATAACAACATTTGAAGGTATAGTGCTATTCTAGCTTGGATTTTAATTTTCCACTCTGCCTAAGAGCTAAGTTTTCCACATAAAGTTGATGCTAAACATTGAGAAGTCCCTCACAGATAGATATGATCTCTCCCCTCATGGTTCCAGTTTAGAGTTCTCATAGGTTCTAATTCTAGAGAGCATACATCTACCACATATCTCAACTACCTTATTTATTGCACACAAAACTTTTTTTTTAAGTCATTTCCTACATGAAATCATCTCTGTGTAAGTCAACAATCTGCCAAAGCTGTACTTGAAATTATTATCTGATAGATCCTAATATACAGAACTAAACATTATGAAATTACTCTCTCCTCTAATGGTCTCGGCCAATGAGTACAAAACTATCTGTTGTAGACTGCCGGGGTGGTTTCAAAGCTCCTGCAAAGGGTCTGTGAATCCAAAGCACAACAAGGATTGATTCCAGGCCAAAAAAGTAATACTTCTCAAGTTTAGCATCATGCTGTTTTTCAAATATATGGTACTGGAGCAATAATAGAAATGTAGAAACTTAGAGTGTTTCTATATAAAATAAAATGTTATTTTATGGTTAACATTTTTATTATAGTGAATCAAAAATTGTGCATATTCTCAGCTAAAGTTCTCAATAGATGGTAACAGAAATTGTTGTCTGCCTCTCTACTGACCTAACACCCTTGAAATATGATCATATCATCTATTTTTTTTTAGCAATAAGCCCATAGTATGTAAAGCAAACACTTCCACTAAATGCCCTGTATTTTCCCCTCACAACGCACATTATGTTGTAGTGGCCTGTGTTTACATGTCTGAATCCCTCATTAGATATAAACCTTTAGAGGTCAAGAGGACTGTACCATCACACAAGACAGTGCCTTCTTGGTACAGTGCCTTGCCCATAGTAAACATTCAAATACTTGTTAAATGAGGAACTGCAATGTGAGGGGGGTAAGGGAAGCAAGTTTCCTGAATATTCATATGGTACGCTTGATATTTTCCTGAAATAATCCTTTGAGGAAACTAAGTTCATTCATTTTCTCTCTGATGAGCTGCAATTTAAACTTTGAGTGACTATGTCCCCTCAAGCCAGTTACGTAGTTGCTGAACCCTAGAAGGGACACACCAAGCTAAGTGCTGGAGGGAGAACAGTGGCGTATTACATGGTCCCTCTAAGAGCTTTGTTTCACTGAACATGTAATGTGAACAGGTGACAAGTTATAAAAGGCAATAAGATACTCTTTTAAGCTTAAGAGATGTTACGACAATATAAGAAAAAAGTGATTGAGGACATGGACCCATTTTCTGAACCATGTAGGGGCTGATACAGCCAGGAAAAAACAACGAAGGGAAGAGGGGCCTAGCGTCAGCTGAATAGACACAGAGTTGAAATTGGCTTTTGATTTTTAACTTCTGGCCCCCTTTTCCTAGTTCTCTAAGAAGTCCCCAGGTTCTTCCTGGACTACCCACAAACTAAGGAGCCCAAGGCCCCAATCTCTGCCTCGCCCCCTAAAACTCTCTCCTTTCAGTGAGACCAAACTCAGATGGAGATTAGAAGTCACGGAACTGTGCAAATTCCCATTAAATTATGTAACAGGGAGCCCAATGAGCCCCTGCTCTGCAATTTAAAAAGAATCAGCAATACTTACCACCACTAGTACAAGAAGAAGGGTCCACAGCTAGTACAGATAATTTGTGGCCTCTCTCAGTAAGCATTTTTCCAAAATACTCTATAAAGGTTGATTTTCCAGCACCAGGGGGCCCAGACAATCCTATGTTAGAGAGAAACCTAATTTAAT
Source organism: Nyctereutes procyonoides (assembly GCF_905146905.1). Classification (NCBI taxonomy): domain Eukaryota; kingdom Metazoa; phylum Chordata; class Mammalia; order Carnivora; family Canidae; genus Nyctereutes; species Nyctereutes procyonoides. The sequence goes on from NW_026575122.1 coordinate 19,977,834, forward strand.
GAAAGGAATGAGATCAGCACTATGATAAGTTCTATTCACATATTAGATTACTTACTATTTCTCATAATGTATTGAAGCCATCATTAAAGTATTTTAACATTTCCTAAACGAAAAACCATTTATCTAAGTTCCTGAGTAATAGGAATATAGGAAGAAAACAATTCTGAGTTCCATATGTTCTTCACATTCACTTTGTAAAAATATGATTTGCCTTTTTACAATAACATAGATCTATTTGGACAGACTTCATTGCCTAGTTGTTAATGTGCTGAATTCCCACATTTCATCATGATCAGTGATTATTCCACCTACCCCATTGCTGTACACTTTATCTCCCCATCAGAAAAACAACTCACTACTCTAGAAATTCCCAGTGATTGCAAAAATAATTTTCTATTTATGAAAGATAATTTTTCTTCATCTTACCCATACTCAAAATATAGGATATAAGCTGAATCCTGAAAAAATTAGTCTTAAGAAAGGCAGAAAATTTTTCTGCTTGGAGAGTTCACAGAGCATGGCAGCTAAGAGCACCACACCCTGGAGCCAGGTGGCCAGTTTTGGTTCTAGCACTGCCTCTTATGCGTTATGTAATCCTGGTGAAGTTACTTAACCACTCTGTACCTGACTACACTCTGCAATAAAACGCATACGATAGTACGTATCTCTTCAGGTTGTTGTAAGAATTAGATGAGCTGATATTTGCAACGTTTAGAACAGCACACGGCATTAAATATACAGAATTTAAGCATTTAATTGTAATTATATTCCAAAGTATGTGTATGTCATAGGTATGCTTGGCTCCTTTCTGTAATTTTCAGGGCAGGTCTCTTTCTTAAACATCTTTATGGGTGCGGAACAAACATTTGTTACTATGTAACAAATATGTATCTATGATGTGATGTGATGTATCTATGATGGTGATAAAATAGCTACAATAAAGACAGGTTTATCTGGCCTCATAAGACCAAAATGAAAGAACCAGAATAGCAATGAAAATTTGTGAGTTACTAGTTAGTTACCGTTGAGTTGCTGGTTAACTCTGTATATTTCTGGGATGTTTTCTCTTCAAATATCCTTTAGATGTAATAAGTAAACACTTTGTCATAACTGGAATTTCTCTTTGGGAGTCTGCTATTTTGTCTGTCTACACAATACATAAAGATTAACAACAGTCAACACAGTACTCTCGAAATGAGAGTTCCTTCAGGACAGAAGAATAGGATGTATGAACAATGCAGACTAGTACCAGATATGTTGGTGAACTCTTTTTGAAATGATCTTTAAAGATTTATACCCTGTTACCCTAAAATTAGAAGGTTTTAATCCCATATCTTCAATAAACTAAGATATATGTCTAATATAATGACAATTTTTAAGTGTATTTACTCAATCCTCACAAAATTTCTGCACTTTGTCTACCATTTCAAGTTCTTTTCAGTGGGAAGGTTGGTTGGAATCACCTACTTTGCCATCATGAAAAGCTCTCATTCCACCCAAACATATCTAAATTGTTTAAAAATGCACAATTAAAAAATATATAACAAGCTTATTTGCAATCATGGAACCTCATCAATTGTTCAAGAAATCAAGTGAACATCTCATATTTTTAGACAGCAAATGAATACGGTCTCTCCTTTAAAACACATTTTGGTATTGAGATGGCTGGGCTTAGAGTCAAGCAACTCCCAGAAACTTTAACAAAAAGTACCTGAAAGAAGTGAGACTTGCTGTAGGGAGACTAATAAAACACCTAAGAAGTAGAATTTTGAAATGTGGTAAGGATAATTATACTTGATATAAATACAAAAACAAGGCATTCACTTCAGACCATCAAGCAGAAGGACTACCAAGAGAAAGCAGTAAACCAGTTAACAGTTATTCATATGCATATTCTATTCTGGGAGCCACAGATTCTTGCCAAAATAGGAGTCTTATATTATTCTCTTAAAATATAGAGCCTTGTTTCAAATGACCATGATATTTTCCCCTCAACATAAAAAGACTAATATTTGGGGAAAGGGGGGCGGGGAGCATTTAAAATCCAGCCCAAAATTCTGTAAAGAAAAAAAGAATTTCCATTAGATTACAAAATGTTTAGACTTATTTTAAAGCAGAAAATTTAGAAAAATAGTTACTGAATGGACCGAAAGGAAAATAAAAAAAAAAGACTGACCCACTCGAAATGCTAGTGGTTTTCCTTTATTTATTTGTTCTCGCTCTCTGTGGTAGACTAATACTTTCTGAAGAAGCACCTGAGCTAACTCTTTTTTCCTTTTGTGGGTTGATTCTATAAGAGTTATGGCCTCTGCTAAGCAGGCCCTGTGCCCTTGGATTAAACCGGTATAAAGTTTATCCACAAATCTTTGTTCTTTATCAGAAAGTTCTTCCGTGTGTTCCTTTAAGGTTGTTTGTACACATAATTTTCTCTTTAAACCATTTGACAGCAGTATCCATTCTGTACAATGGAGTCTGAGAGAATTAAATGGCCCAGCACAAGGGAGTCCTGATCCGAGATGAGTACTTGAGTGAAAGATGAAGTGGTAACGACGGAAAGGTGTTCTTAAAAGGCCTTTTAGGAAACGCTGGTGAGAATGCTGCAGTAGCATGGGAATATTCATTTTGTTTGTAACCGCAGAAAACACTGGATGTTTTTTGGCTCAATGTGATTTGTGACTCCCTAGAAGAAAGAAAAACGTAGTTTTTGCCAATTCAATATACAATTAAGATACTGAAGTTAGTAAAACTGCAAGCTTCGTGTTTTCCCTATATTCTAAACACACATAATCAAGCTTCTGGGCAGTACAAATGGGTGAAAATTTCTTACCAAATCTAAGGAAGATCTCCACCCCCCAACCACCACCGGTAGTTAATATTCAGAGGAGCCCAAATGATGGATTATTGCTCTACTGTGAAATACAAGGTACATTAAAATTTTCTTCTAAACAAAAAATAATATTAAAAAAATCCCGTTAGGGTGGAAATTTTATGTCATGCTTATTTTCTTCTGTCTACAGACTTAACAATTTCCTCAGGTCAAATACATCCTATTTTGCATTCTAAAGGTAAAAAAAAAAATCCTCCGATGCTAGCCTTTTATTCTTTTTCTACAAAAAAACAATAAAAAAAAGTGAATAGTAGTGTAGACACTTGTGGCATAAGTTTAGATAAATGTATGTATTCAATGGGCTCACCCTAGAACACAGATATATGCAAATAATGGCCTAACATAAGCACACCATTACCACCCCCACCCCACCCCCGGGCCTTCATGTGAAAAGAACTGTGAGGTTTGTATGGGAACTAGATCAGTGTATTTCTAAGTTTGGCTCAAACTGCCTGGTGCTTACGAAAAATGCATATTCCCAGGTCCAGGCATCACAATCTCTGTAGGTAAAAAAGCACACTGAAGTCTGAACCACTATGGAATTAGATGAGGAGGCTTTACATAGACTTACTGATACTCTCCATTTCAAACCGTATTCCACAGTGAAGCTGACAGTACATGGAAAGTCAGGAAAGTGCAGAGGTTATGAGCCTTGGCCACTGTGAGTCTCTGCCAACTTAAGCTACCATGATATGACCACCTTGTGCCTCAGCATCCTCTTGAGTTAACAAAACAGGTAAAGAGAATAGGATGGCTATGAAAATGAATTCAGTTAATTCATGCACAAAACCTCAAGTAAAAAGCCTGGAACAGTGCCTAGCATAGAGTAAGACCTCAATAAACATTAGCTTTTATTATTATTATACCAATTTATAAAACATTAGTACAAATTAGGTCATAGACCTAGCATCCAGTGGCAAACTAGAATTTACATACAAATGATACATATGGCCTACCAAATTTGGGTTTACAATTATTTGAAAATTTTGATTTTTCAACTACCTTATAGCAGAATGAAATAAATTACCATATTGCTCCAAAGTACATCTCTAAATTGTATTTCAAGGCCAATCAGCATGAAATTAATTTTACTAAATAAATTCTAATAGGAAAAAGAAGACATATTTTAAGCTTTCTATTGTTAGAACTACAACTGCTCATTATTTTTCCATGGGGGGGGCAAAGGGGCATTAGGACTTCTATTTTTACAAAATTAGTCTTATTCTAAAAGGACAGTTTATGGAAAACCTAGTAAAACCAGTCCTAAAAAAATTTAAAAACATCCTTCATGCAAACACACAAAAAGACATCTAAAAGAAGAGAATTAAGAGGGGATCTATTTTGGAAACTCTCTTTAAGCACACTTCTCAACAATACCACTGCCATTCCTACAGACTGGAAGCTCATAAGGAAGAACTGTTATTTTTACTCAACCACTCACTATTTTCTGAGCATATACTGCTTTTCAGGTCCCATACTAGGTTTAAGAATAATAATCATGGGGATCCCTGGGTGGCTCAGTGGTTCAATGCCTGCCTTTGGCCCAGGGCGTGATCCTGGAGACCCGGGATCAAGTCCCACGTCGGGCTCCCAGCATGGAACCTGCTTCTCCCTCTGCCTGTGTCTCTGCCTCTCTCTCTCTCTCTCTCTCTGTCTATCATGAATAAGAAAAAAAAAAGAATAATAATCATGACAGTGTTAGTGTTGGTGGTGACAATGATATTTTACTATGGTCCAGTCATTTCACTAGGACCTTTTATATTAGGTTCCTAAGGCTGCTGTAACAAATTACCACAAACTGGGTGGTTTAAAACAACAGAAATTTATTCTCTCACTGTTCTGGAAGCTGGAAGTCAGCAATCAAAGTGCTAGCAGGCCTGCACTCTCTATGAAAGCTCTAGGGAAAGACTCTTCCTGTCCCTCCTAGCTCCTGGTGGCTCCTGATGTTCCAGGGCTCACAGCCGCACAACTGCAATCTCTGCCTCTGGCTTTCATATGGTCTTCTATCCTCTGTGTCTCTCCTCTGTATGGATATTTGTCACTGAATTGGATCCACACAGATAATCCAGGATGATTTCATCTCAAGACCCATAACTTAGGGGCACCTGGGTGGCTCAATCAGTTAAGTATCGACTCTTGATTTTGGCTCAGGTCATGATCTCAGAGTCGTGAGACTGAGCCCCAAGACAGGATCTGTGCTGGACATGAAACCTGCTTGAGATTCTCCCTCTCCCTCTGCACACCCCTGGTTGCACACGAAAAAAGAAAGAAAGAAAGAGAGAGAGAGAGAGAGAGAAGAGAAGAAAGAAAGAAGAGAAAGAAAGAAAGAAAGAAAGAAAGAAAGAAAGAAAGAAAGAAAGAAAGAAATATCCTTAACTTAAATATCATCTGTAAAACCTCTTTTTCCAAATATAAGTCATATTCACAAGTTCCAAGGATTAGGACATGGGTATATCTTTTTGAAGACCACCATTCAATCTAAGGCAGACTGTCTTATTATATTACTCTAAATGACATAATCCCAGCACTTCATCTCACTTTATTCTCCCAGACAATTCTATGCTGACATTTATTATTATGATGATTTATTCTCATTTAACAAGGGAGGGAAAGGAAGAGTGAGTTAGGTGAATAACGTCATAGACAATGGGAGGGCCAGGACTGACTGACTATGGCATTTTTTTCTTAACAAATTATTTTAGGATCAAAGAAAAGTCCTCTAGCTAAAAGGTAAAGAGATATTACTAATCCTGCCCTTCCCAAAGCAAGTAAAAAACATTTTTTTTTAAAGTGTGTAGTGAGGGGCACCTGGGTGGCTCAGTCAGCTAAGCATCTGACTCTTGGTTTTGGCTCAGGTCATGATCTCATGGGTCATGAAATCAAGCTCAGTGGGGAGTCTACTTGAGATTGTCTCCCTCGGCTCCTTCCCCCACTCTCTCTCTCTCTCTAAAATAAATAAACTTAAAAAAAAAAAATAAAGTGTGCAGTGTGGTGGCATTAGGAAGAGCCAAAGAACACAGAAGAGGAAATGCTGACCAAGATACAGAACATTCTTACTACCAAACCTAGGCCTACCCTCCCTTAGGGAGAGATGCTATCTATGTGGTCTAAGAAAAAAAAAATTTTTAACTATTTAAAATATGCCCTTTAATTAATAAATCTTACCATGACTATCTTGTTACCCAACATAGTTATGATCAAAAAACAGCAAAGTAATATGCTGAGAGAGAGAGAGAAAGAGAGAGAAACAAGATTATAAAGCATTCATTCAATGAATATTTGAGCATTTACCATGTGTCGTGCAATAGTCTAGCACTGGGGATACAACAAAGATCAAAACAGAACAAAGTTCTTGCCCTCCTGAAGCTAACATAGTAAGGGAAGAGAGACAACAGACATATAAATAAGGAGGCCAGTGTGGCTAGACGTGAATAAGCAAGGGGGAAAGCATAAGAGAGAAAGCCAAAGAGGGGGTTAGATATATAGCCACAGATATGACTGGAAGAACTTTGACTTTGAACAAGAAGGGAAGCAAGAGGACAAAGGAGAACCTGATCTGACTTCTGTTCTAAAAAGATCTGATGGGGATGCAAGAACAGAAATGGGAAGACCAGCTAAGAGATGACTGCAATACTGCACATGAGAACTGATGAGGACATGGATCAGGTGGGGCTGGTGTTAAATCAGATTCTGGATGAATTCTAAAGGATCTGCTAATAAATGAGATGTGGGATGGGAGAGAAAGAAAGCAGTCAAGGATTCAGCACAGGTTTTACCCTGAGCCACAGCAAAGATGGAGTTGCCCTGTCATGAGCTGGGGAAGACTGATGCCTACCAAACTGCCAAGTGGGATCCTAAGTGGGAAATTGCATTACTAGTGTAAGAAAGAGGTCAGAGCTTAAGTGTAAATTTGAGAATCATTAATATCTAGGCGTTAATTAAATCTATAAGACCAAATGAGATTAGCAGAAGAGTGGCTAGAGATAAAGAGGTGTTACACCATTCTTCATAAAATTTTACACACACATGCACAGAAATGCATATGTCAAAATGTTAACTTCGTCTGTAGCTAAATGGTATTATAGTGCTTATATGTTGTTTTTTAGCTAATCATATTTTTCTGTTATAGGCAAAATAATGATCCCTCCCCCCCAAAAGATGTCCATGTCTTAACAAAGGGCTACTAATGCCTTGGTTTTAGCCCAGTAAAACCCTGTCAGACTTCTGACCTACAGAACTGTAAGATAATAAATTTGTGTTATTTTACGCCACTAAATTTGTGGTTATTTGCTATAGCAGCAAAAGAAAACTAATACAATTGCTATTGTAAAAAAATCTTTTTAAAAGATAAAACAAAATTTGCATACTTTTAATAAGAAATATCTAATAACTACTCATGATTTAATTTTACTTCTGTATCTATAACCTGTAACTTGCTTCCTTCTGTATTGAGATTTCTTCATAATGTGAGAATCAAACTTGATGAGTCCTTAATTTAAACAGTTACTATGACTATCAGCATTACATTAAATATATATTTATGTCAGTTTCTAAATTAGACATAAAATTAGCATATATACTTTAAAAACCTAGTAAAAAGAATTATATACAAGGTGAAAAAAGTGATAATCATGTTTTAGCTAGGCTTCTATGCACATTCTATCAGAATCATCACATTAAGATATGAAGTTCAACAGTACTCTGAAATAATGGGATACACATGGGCTAGTAATCATTTTGAGCAGGGCAGCTTTAAAAAAAGTCTTTATGCTATAATAAAAATTAGGTGTCTAGGATGCTTATCTTCCACTTTTTTGCCTGACAAAGTCCTACTCAGTTAAAATATCACGTCTTCTAAGACATATCTTCCCCTACCTTTCCCAGGCAATCAACTGTTCCATCTGCAAAGCTCCACAGCCTTTTATTCATCTTGTTTTCTAATTTATCCACTTACAGATCTCTCCCCACTAATTTTATACCTCAGCCCAGCTGATGATCCTCCTAAAGAAAAGACAATATTTTATTATGTTTCCTCAGAATCCAGCATAGTAATGTGTTAAATTTTTTCAAGGTTCCTGTTCCCTGTTTTGAATCAAAGCACCGTTGACATCTAATGTTCCAAAACAGAAAAAGAGAAATAGAAGTTTGTAAGGAATCAAGACCTAGAAACGAGATTTACTAGATGAAAATATGTCCACTTATAATAATGCAAACAGTAGTCTCTAAATGAGATGAAAAAATTGTCTAATAAATAGTACGCAGGTTGCTCTAACAGAAGAGTTATTTCTTAAAACAATGTATTCGAAGTCTTTGTCAGAAAATCCGTGCTGACAAGCTCATGGTTTATATTGCAGGGTTTACACAAATTGGGATTGTGAAGTGGTCTGCTCTTTGATGCCAATACAAATCTTAAAAGGCCTTAAGTAAAAAAAAAGAGCCAGGAAAAGGATGACATCATTTGCTAAAACCAAAAAGCTATCCAGATGTATATAATCCAAGGTTTTTACACCTTCAAATCTCTCCATGGAGGCTGATTTTCTTGATGCCCCCAAACCTTCTGGACCATGGGAATGGCAGAGCAGCAGCTACCTTTCACTGACCATTTATCATGTGTGAGATATTTTTGCATACATTTCTTCAGCTGAGCCTCACAACTGTACACACGATTCTCTTTTACAGATGAGGCTCAGTAAAGTTACACTGATTGACCAAGGCCTCACAACGAGCGGCAGAACTTGGGAGAAATGACAGATTTCAAAAATCCAGATGTATACGAGAGAAGTGGTGTAATGTTGCACCAAGGGAATACCAAATAACATTTAAATATGGAATGAGGGATGCCTGGGTGGCTCAGTGGTTGAGCTTCTGCCTTCAGCTCAGGGCGTGATCTCAGGAGTCCCAGGATTGAGTCCCATATCTGGCTCCTTGCATGGAGCCTGCTTCTCCTGTCTCTGCCTCACTCTCTGCCTCTCTCTTTGCCTCTCTGTCTCTCATGAATAAGTAAATAAAATCTTAAAAAAAAAAAAAAAGGAATGATTATGGCAAACTGTCTTCTCATTTTGTTTCTCTTTTCTTTGCTTAGGCCAAAATGAAAAATTGGTTTACATTTTCTGGGCAAACCTTACCAGCAGGACATCCCAATTAGTGTATTAGTTGACAGAACAACCAAATTTCTACAGTTTTAAAATGTTTTTCACTCCAGAGAATAATTCACATTTGACAATCAAGGGCATAACATGTAACTCATGCTTGTATGAACAACTCTTACAACATGTCACCGACAGAAAAAACTAAGTCTACTAGAGTGGCAAAATCATCGAGGTAGGGAGAAAGACCTCCCATCTACTTGTGTAACTAAGCACCTTTTCCTGCTTTCTTATGGAAAGACATTTTAAAACTTAGCCAAAAATCAAATCAAACTGTTTCAATGAATTTTCATGATTCCTGAGAATCATGGAGGTCTCATCCTATAATTTTAAGCTCAGTACTACCTAAATACACGAGAAATTTCACATTTACAACATTCAGTAAGATCCCCCAAAGCCTTGCCATTCTTAATAAACCAGGATGTTAATTTATTAATATACAATGAAAAATATGAAGTAGGCAAAAACAATAAAATGAGTAGGTGAGTGAACCCCTCTCAGGGAAAAAGGTTCATATGGATGGCAGCATTTAAGATTCACATTTGTTTTCCTCCAATATTTCTTTTTAAATTCTCTCTCTCTCTTTTTTTTTTTTTGACAGAGAATGAGAGAGAGAGAGAGAGAGACCAAGTGTTGGGTGGGCTGGGGGGAGGGCAGACAGAGAGAATCTTAAGCAGGCTATACACCCAGCATAATGCCTGAAGTGGGGCTTGATCTCACCACTCTGAGATTATGCCCTGAGCTGAAATTAAAAGTCAGAGGCTTAACCCATTGAGTCAACCAGGTGCCCCTCCGATACCTTTTATATCCATTTCCTCCTTCTCCACCTCCTTCCCATATTTCTCTACTCTAAAGGCTTTCAAGCTATGATCAATGGCCATAGGAAGAAATGTGCTTACATCAGTCAACACATAGGAACATAAGTGAAAGAAAAGTTTCACAAAACATTTCTTATTGTTAGTATATGTGATACATTCTAATATTATATTTCTATTCTGTATTTTATTTTTTATTATTTTTTATTTTTAAAGATTATTTATTTATTTATTCATGAGAGACACAGAGAGAGAGAGGCAGAGAGAGGCAGAGACACAGAGGGAGAAGCAGGCTCCTTCAGGGAGCCTGACGTGGCACTCAATCCCAGGTCTCCAGGATCACACCCTGGGCTGAAGATGGCGCTAAACCACTGAGCCACCTGAGCTGCCCATCTATTCTGTATTTTACTTTATTTTATTTTATTTTTTAAATTTTAAATTTTTTTAAAAGATTTTATTTATTTATTCATAGAGACACAGAGAGAAAGAGAGGCAGAGACACAGGCAGAGGGAGAAGCAGGCTCCAGGCAGAGAGCCCGACGTGGGACTCGATCCTAAGGTCTCCAGGATCAGGCCCTGGGCTGCAGGCGGCGCTAAACCGCTGCACCACCGGGGCTGCCCCTATTCTGTATTTTAAAATGCAGATTGCAAACTACCACAGGCGCAACATTAGGTTTGAAAAACCCTGATCTACTACAGCTACCTCTATGACCATTATTAATTCACCTTCCATATTACCACTTATCATAAAATGTAAATTTATTTTACTCCTCTGCTTAAAATACATTTAGAGTCCCCTTTGCCTTATCTGTAAAAGAAATAGTTTTTCTTTAATTCAGCCATTCATTTATTCAGCAGCTATTTATTGAGAACCTACTGCACACACTAGGTGCTGTGCTATACATTGGTGTATGGATCCAACATAGGTCCTAAAATCATAAAGTTTACCATCCAGTGAAGACAGTTATTACAAAAATATTACATACTACCTTTCCAATTTAATTCATTTTCCTCCTTCACTTTTACCGCATTGCTGTCACTATTCTGGTTTGCACACAGGTCCCAGAAAAAACATACTCTTTGCCCATTGTCCGTGATGTTCTTTCTGATTGGAATGACCTTCTCTCCTTTAATCATCTCACAGATTCCTCTTCAGCCTTCAAGAACTAAGTTCTTGAAACTAGAAACAATGCTCCCCCTTCCCATGCCCTTTCAATTGTCACTCCTATCTCTTGTCATCATGTATAGGTCACATCCCTCTACTCTAATATTGGTCACATTGTTTTGAGTTGTTCGTCCCGCCTACACTATGGGTTATCTTTGTACCCACAGCATAGTTTATTGGTCATAGAATGAATTAACGTATACTATAATTGTGCTTGGGTCAATAACTCCATTAGGCTGATTATTCAATGTTTGAAAACATACATTTTTCTAGATTTTACAGTAAATATATATTTATTTTAAGGACTTTCTTTTTAAAGTCTTATTTCAATATATGGATGTTTTCCTTCATTAAAAATTTGCTCAGCAGCAGCCAGTCTAACTTGGGATATTTGTCTTGACATTGATCCAATGAATATTCTCAATTTCAATAACTACTCTGGCAAGAAAAAGCATACAGGATTTCCAAAATCAATACATTAGGTCAGTGTCTGCAGCAAAGCACAGTTCATATAGGCAATACAGTGTTACACCATGTGTTTCCATTTCTCAATGCTAATCATTTTTGATTTGAAGATAAACTGTCAGATGCCAATAATCTGTTTCCCATTTCCCACCATCCCCCACAGAAGATTTTACATTGTCCTTTTCAGATAATCTCAGGAAATTTTAGTAGAGTAGAATGACTTTTTTAACAAGCAACCTTTAAATAGGTCATTGTTATATAAGAGTAGTACCAAATACATACTGAACTCATCAGGGAATATTCTAAGGTTCTCTGTCCACTTTACCTTTTATTACTTTTCCAGTTAAGACTCAAGATTTCCCAATTTCCACTTTCAGGTTTCAATCTGTTGGAGAAATCTCTATTTTTCTAAATTTCATCACCATTAAACATTTTCATTCACTCCCATTGCTATCACTTAAGTTCAAATCCAAAATGGTCTCAGGGAGCCCTATGTGTGATCTGCCTATGAGGGGCTCACATGCCCACATGGTAATAGTCAGCTGAGGGGCAAATGTTTCAGGTACTCACCAGTCTTTTCCACGCTAAATACACGTTTTCTTTAGACATCTTCAAATATCTCAAGTTGAGATTTAGATTTCTTGTGATTATCTAAACTTTCATGTTTCTTTTCCCTCTAATAGCAGCCCTTAAAATAGCTGAGTTGTTCCTTTATAAAAATTCTTATTACCTTGAACACAAAACAGTATTAAGTGTTTACCAGTAAAAGAGTATTTTGGACATTGCAGATGACCCCGAAATGATTAAGAATCTTCACAGGCGTCCTGGAAACTTGGGTTTTCTACCAACCTGGAAAAGCTACAGCAATCTATTCGTTTTCCAAAGTATACGTATTAGGGCACAGCTCTTAAGAAAGGTAATAAAATAAGAAATTTTATGCCCTTGCTGCTTAGATGCTCTTTCATTTGCTAAAGACAAATATAAATTTGAATATGGCACGACTGCTGGAAAGGACTTCGCCTCTCCAGAGTATCTGACAGAGCCTAGATTCTCTTTGCGACTTCAGTTTGAGCCCTACTTTTACACCCTGGATTTTTTTTTAATAATAAATTTATTTTTTCTTGGTGTTCAATTTGCCAACATACAGAATAACACCCAGTGCTCATCCCGTCAAGTGTCCCCCTCCGTGCCCGCCACCCAGTCACCCCCACCCCCCGCCCTCCTCCCCTTCCACCACCCCTAGTTCGTTTCCCAGAGTTAGGAGTCTTCATGTTCTGTCTCCCTTTCTGATATTTCCTACCCATTTCTTCTCCCTTCCCTTCTATTCCCTTTCACTATTATTTATATTCCCCAAATAAATGAGAACATACAATGTTTGTCCTTCTCCGATTGACTTACTTCACTCAGCATCATACCCTCCAGGTCCCTCCACGTCAAAGCAAATAGTATTTGTCGTTTCTAATGGCTGAGGAATATCCCACTGTATACATAGACCACAGCTTCTCTATCCATTCATCTCCCGATGGGCACCGAGGCTCCTTCCACAGTGTGGCTACCGTGGCCATTGCTGCCATAAACATCGGGGTGCACCTGGACTTTATTCCATAGAAGGGGAGTCTTGATTTCATTCTTTGGTAGTAGCTACACTGCTCCGTGCTTCCTCCGATCCATTCTCTGCTTACCCGCCCGCCAGCTCTGGCAGCGGAGGGACCAACACCCTTTCCAAAAGCCTCCTTACTGTGGCAGAACCGTAAGCTCACAAACCTGCCTAAATGATGTACATTTTAAATCACAGCGTCCAGAACGTTTCCTTTTCAAGGAAGAAAAGCAACGAACCTTCTCTGTGGAGCCCCTTTTGCCGACGCCTGCCACTGGGCGTCATACCCCGCATTCCCAGGAGCACCCAACTTAGTAATACTCTCCTCTTCCCTCCCCCACCCCGAATCCTCCAGGGGGCGCCCCCGACGCCGGGGTGGGCCCCCTACGGCAGCCCAGCCCCGGCTCCGGACTCACCCGCCCGAGGCCGCGGAAGCGCAGCCCGCCCCGCCCCTTCCGCCGCACGGGGCCCGCCCCCCCGCCCCCCCCCGCCCCGCGCTGGCCACGGCGCGCAGGCGCAAGGCGCACCGCCCGCCGCGAGAAGCCCGGGGGCGCCCGGGGCCCGGACGCGGGCGCGGGGGCGGGGCTAGGGCCCGGCGGACGTGGCCGCGGAATTCCGGCGGGGTGGGGGGGCGCGTGCGCGCGGAGGCCTGCGGGCCCGCGTCGGCGCGGCGGTGGGCGGGGCGCCGGGGAGCTGTCGGGAAGGGGTGGGGGAGGGCGGCGCTCGCGGCCTCGGGAGCTCTGCCCCGGCTGGGCGTTGGCCGTCGGCTCCGGAGCCCGAGGGTGGCGGCGCTCACTCCGTCCCGCGAGCGCGGAGGCTTCCAGGGTGGGGTAGAGGGCGAGCCGTGGGGTCCCGGACACCCCGGCCCCAGCAGGAAGACTCCCAGCCCCGCAGAGCACTTTCCAGCCTACGGGCATGAATGTCGACCGAAGTACAGCTCAGGCGTTTAAGTCGTGGCAGAGTTTTGTGGTTTTCATCTTTCTTAAAAGTTACCGTTGCTATTAACATTTTAACTCGGACCGAAAGTAAGGACCCGCGACTGCCCTTGCAACGTCACCGAGGGCGGGAAGGCTCCGCGCTGAAGCGGAGATGGAAACGAGCCTGCTTAATGCTTGCTACCTCGCTGCGGGGGCAGCGCGGGAGCTAAGATTTTGAAAACCTGTTGGATTATATAATAAGTGGTAAAACCGGAGTTGTACCCGAGTTCCAGGATTTCTGGGGAAAAAGGAAGTCTCCCAAATGTTTGCTGTAGCCAATAGGCAATAAGTAGGGACCAATAAGGCAAATAGAAATGGTCATGATTCGGGCTCTGTTATAATCAGTATCTGAAGCCGAGGCTGCAACCCGCGCCCCCCCCCCATAATGTGCATATGCGATTGTGAGGGGTTAGGCCTTCCTCAGGTGCTTGATAGGGGTTCATTGTCGCTGGATATGGAGCAATTTTTTAAAAATGAACTGCTGGTTTTCTTTTCTGTCTTCATTATTTTTGAGGCTAAAAGCCCACCACTTTTACCCCAATTGTAATTTACTCGAGTATAGTCAGTTACAGAAAACTAAACATTAAGTCTAAGGTAGACCGCCTGCTGGAAAACGTGGATGTACTCAAATCTGGATTCAAATCCCAGCTCCCGAACACAGTAAATACAATAAGGACAAAAACTGGGGAGAAGTTACTTCATCTCTTTAAATTTGGGGTTATTCGTCTGTACAATGTTTTGTGTTTGTTTTGTTTTTTTTTTTTAAGACTATTCATGAGAGACACAGAGCAGAAGCAGGCTCCATGCAGGGAGCCCGATGCGGGACTCAATCCCAGGACTCCAGGATCACGCCCTGGGCCAAAGGCAGGCTCTAACCCGCTGAGCCATCCAGGGATCCCTGTGTTTTGTTTTTTTTATTTTTTGGGTTTTTTAGCAAACTTCTGTTTGCATTACCGAAGGAAATGAGGCAGCTTGTTAATTTAAAAATCGTTTTTAATCCTTACCGGTTTTTATTCTACAAACTGTTTAACACTTTAGTTCATTTCTCATCTCTCTCTCTCTCTCTTTTTTTTTAAATATATATATATATATATCCAGGTGTTTCCTAAACTGTTCTATGGAACATTAGTCCTTTGCAAAATGTTAATAGATGCTTCGTGGAAAAAATTTCCAGCATCAGTGCTGGGAACGCTGTACTTTTTGCTTATTGCAAGTTCATCTATGTAGCATTCTTGCCAAAAACATTTAGCCTGAATTTGTGAGGAGCACTCAGATAAATTCACAGTGTGATTTATTTTGACTTTTCAGTAAGGTCGAAGCATAGAAGAAATAAAAAGACCGATCTGCCATTAGGGCAACTGAACTGGATAGCATTGTGGATTGTTTTTCTTTTTAAGTTTTCAAAGAATCCATAGACAATTGAAGAAATTTGAACACGAGAGCAAAATAGAGATGTTATTGACTTAATTTCTCAGGTATGATAAATTGTGATTATTGCAAAAATGCTTTTGTTTTTAGGAGATATATGTTCAAATCTTTAGGGAGAGATCATGATATTTGTCTGGGAACTTCTTTCAGATAGTCCAGGCCAAAACAAAGCATATATGTAAAGAGAAAACATAGCACTGTGTTAATTATGGTTCTAGGAGAAGAGTATATGTCTTTCAACTCTTCTATAGGTTTGAAATTTTTAAAGATTAAAAGTCGGGGAAGAAATTGTAGCTAGCAATTACTAGCTTTTATTTTATTTTTTTTTTGCTAGCAACTACTTTAGGAAATAAAATATACTAATAATGCTTATTTATAGGAAAATACAAAATTCATTTATATACTGATTTTCTTATAATCTGACCTTAAGAAGTGGTGTGCCATGTATAAGAACTGTAGGAAATTGAGAAATGACCTCATTCTTAAAGGCGTTATATTGAATCTACACTGAGGCTTATTCACTAGAGTAATGTTCATGTACATCGTCTAATGATCCCTGCTCTATGCCGTGTATGTTGCATCAGAATTAACAATATTAATGAACTCTTGTAATCTGTTAATAATTTTTAAAATGTTCATTTATTCCTACAAGTATTTCTTTACTGCTGTGTGCCCAGGCACTATACTAGGTTCTAGAGATAAAGCCTCCATCAATAATGTACAGATAAAGTTCCTGCCCACACACAGCTTACATTTAGGGAATCAGAAAGAACACAGAGTACAAGCAAATACCTATCGAATGATAAGTGCTATGTAGAATAATAAACTAGGCTTTTGAGATTAGGGAACACCAGGTAAGGATGAGCAAATACTACTTTATACAGGGTGAACAAAGAAGACTTCACTGAGAAGGTGACATTTGAGCAGAGATCTGAATGAGGTGAGGGAGTGGGTTGTGGATATAAGTAAAGTGTGGACTGAAGGGGATAGCATGCTTAGCATGTTTCAAAAATAGCAAGGAGACCAAGGAGAATGAATGATAATAAGCAAGAGGTAGAATTGTAGGCGATGAGGTGAGAGAAGTAGCCAAGGCCAGATCATGTAACATGCTTTCAGAGGTGTTTTCGCTCCTTTAGCTATCATCTGGGAAGCACTTGCTGTAGTGCTGGTACGTGTAGAACACAGTAACTGCTAACTCGTATTGTATTCGTTTTCTGTTGTGGTGGTGAGAAATTACCACAAATTTAGTGGTTTAAAAGAACGTAGATGTATTGTCTTATAACTCTAAGTCTGAAGTCCAACACAGGTCTCACTGGGGTAAAATCAAGGTATCAGTTGACTGCATTCCTTTCTGGACAGAATCCTCCCTAGGGAAGGCTCTGTTGCTTTGCCTTTTCCTGCTTATAGAGGCCACTTATATTCCTTAGCTTGTGGCCCCTTTCTATCTTCAAAGCCATTAACATTGGTCAAAGATTCTTCACTGTTAAGGATTCTTGTGATTAAATTGGGTACACCTAGATAATCCAGGATAATCTGTCCATATCAAGGTTCTTAACCTTAATCACATCTGCAAAATCCCTTTATCCTTATAAAATAACTCACAGATTCTGGTAATTAGGGTGTGAACATCGATGGGAGGGGCATTGCTTCTAACCACAGTCCATCCTCTGGCTTCCAAAGATTCATGTCCATTCATATGCAAAATCTACTTGCCTCCTCCCTCGATCCCTCAAATTCTCAACGTATTACAGCAGTCCATCTAAATTTCAAAATTCCCAACCTCATTTAAATTATGTATAGATGAGGCTCTGATAATCCATCCTAGGGAAAATCCCTTTCCATCTATAGACCTGGGAAGCTAAAAAACACGATGTCTGCTCCCAGACAGGCCCTGGAAGAGGAGGCACAGGAGAACAAGTGCAGCCGTTTCCATTCAAAAGGGAGAAAGTGGAAGAATAAAAGTAGTCACCACCCTGAAGAATTTCAAAACCCAATCAGGCAATCTCCATTAAATTTCAAGGCCTAGGAATAATCTGTGGTTCTTGGTTCTGCTCTCTGGGCTCACAATGGCTCCACTCTGGGCACTAGGAATTACAGCATGGATATCTTCGTGTGACTATTTTTCTGCCCATCACAAACATCGTTATTAGATTTAGTATTATTTTTTACTAATCTTCATTCAGTAGTGGCTCTTTACCTCTTAAGTTTCTCCATTAGCCCCAGTCAAGAGGTTAATTACCTTTACACAAATACACAATCAATACTTGAGAAGTTCACCATTGTAATGAACTTTATTGTACATAATTTCATGGTAAGCGCAAATATCTAATTTCTCTTAGGTAGAAAAGAATGCCTCCCAATTTTATATACAGATCATATTTTCTTTATCTGCAGTTAATTTATTCTAAAATTATTGATTTCTAAAAAAAATTAAAATTATTGATTTCTTTCAGGCCCAAGGGTACCTATATTATGCCTCGTTTTATGGGATAAGCAAAGTTTTACGTCTAAGGTCATCACTCTTGCCCTTTAAGGACACTGGAAACTCACTTCTGCCTCCCAGCAGGTGGCAGCAAATCAATATTCGATAAGGTACTGTAAAATTATTAAAATTTTCTTGTCTCAAATAAGCGTTCTGGGTGTTGTAGACTGTGGCTTTTCTTAGCTAGAAGAGCAAAAAGGCTATTGTTACAGATTGTAGGAATT
Organism: Nyctereutes procyonoides; assembly: GCF_905146905.1. Taxonomy (NCBI): domain Eukaryota; kingdom Metazoa; phylum Chordata; class Mammalia; order Carnivora; family Canidae; genus Nyctereutes; species Nyctereutes procyonoides. Next base: position 19,996,020 of record NW_026575122.1, read on the forward strand.
TTTTTTTTTTTCAGATGTAGGAATTTTTAAAAAATTTTATTTATTTATTTGTAGAGACACAGAGAGAGAGAAGGAGAGAAAGAGAGACAGGCAGAGGGAGAAGCAGGCTCCACGCAGGGAGCCCGACATGGGACTCGATCCTGGGTCTCCAGCATCACACCCCTGGCTGCAGGCGGCACCAAACCACTGCGCCACTGGGGCTGCCCAGATTGTAGGAATCTATATCAATTTATCAACTATGTGGGAGGATGTATTTATGTGACTTATATTTAATACTTATATTAATATTGTTCTTCATTGTCTCTCACAGATCCCAAGTCCATTTGTAATCATTTTGGAATAACAATAATGCTCATATAGTCTCTCCATAGATAAACAGTAACTCTCCCTAGCCATTATTTAGCTAATATCAATCAACACAACACAGCATTTAAAAATTTATGGGAGGGGATCCCTGGGTGGCTCAGTGGTTTAGCGCCTGCCTTTGGCCCAGGGCGCGATCCTGGAGTCCCGGGATTAAGTCCCACATCAGGCTCCCTGCATGGAGCCTGTTTCTCCCTCTGCCTGTGTCTCTGCCTCTTTCTCCCCCTATGTCTATCATGAATAAATAAATAAAATCTTAAAAAAAATAAATAAAAATTTATGGGATACAGATAAAGTGTTCTAGAGGAAATATGTATAGCTCTTTTATTCCCTTATTAAAAAAGAAAATTAATGATCTAAGTCAAGGTCAGCAAAATGATCCATGGGCCAAATTTGGGGCAGAGCCTACTTTTGTACACAATACAAAGCTCTTAACAGAGAAAAAAAAAAAAAAAAAATAGAGACAAATTACCCGTATTTGGAATGAAAGATCAGTAAAGATCCTACAGACATTAAAACACTGGCTCTCAACTGGAGGAGTTTTGCCCCAAGAAACATTTGACAATGTCTACAGATATTTTTGGTTATCACACCTGGGGAGGCTGCTACCAGTGTCTATTGTGTAGAAGCCAGGAATGCTGTTCTGCACAGGAGAGTTCCCTACAGCAATTTTCTGGCCCCAAATATCAACAGTATTGAGGCTGGAAAATTCTAATTAAAACAATAAAAGGAGAATATTATAAATTTAAGGTAATAAAGTTTGATAACTTAGAAGAAATGAATAAATTCTTTGAAAAACAAAACTCAACCAAAACTGACTAAAGAAGAAGTAGAAAATCTTAGTAGTTACGCATCTATTACAGGATTTGAATTCATAATTAAAGAACACTTTGCAAAGGAAACTCCACACCCAGATGCTTTCACTGGTGAATTCTATCAACACTGATACTGTCAATTTTACATAAACTCTTTGAGAAAACAGGAGGAGAGAATACTATCGCACTACTTTTATAATAACATCATAACCTTGACAGAAATATCTGACAAAGACATTAAAGGAAAAAGATCACAGGCCAATAATCACTCATGAATATAAGTGCAAAAATACTGTATAAAATACTAACAGGTTGACCCTAGCAATAAAGGATAAAATACAATGGCCAATTGGGGTTTTTTCCTAGCATGCACGTTTTGCTCAACATTTAATAAGTTAAACAGTGTAGCTTACCATATTAATAAAAGAGAAAAAATCTTACAATAATTTCAAAGCATTTAGAAAAAGCATTTGGCACAATTTATTGCCAATTTATGTGGAAAACATTCACAAAACTAGAAATAAAAAAGAACTGACTTTGGGGATCCCTGGGTGGCTCAGTGGTTTAGTGCCTGCCTTCAGCCCAGGGTGTGATCCTGGAGTCCTGGGATCAAGTCCCACGTTGGGCTCCCTGCATGGAGTCTGCTTTTCCCTCTGCCTGTGTCTCTGCCTCTCTCTCTCTCTCTGTCTCTCTCATGAATAAATAAATAAAATCTTTAAAAAAAAAAAAAAGAACTGACTTTGTTTTATAAAGAGAACCTATGAAAGACCAATAGCTACTATCATGCTTGCTGGTGAAATATTCAATACTAGGATTAGGAAAAAGTTGAAAATGTCTGCTCTCACCACTTCTATTCAACTTTGTGTCAGAGATCTTAGATACTGCAATAGGCAAAAATAAAATTATAAAAGCTGTAAAGATTAGAAAGGAAGAACAAAACCATCTATACACAGGGAGCTACATAGAAAGTTATTTTTATTTTACTTTATTTTTTAAAAGATTTTATTTACTTATTCATGAGAGACACAGAGAGAGAGGGAGAGCACAGCAGAGACACAGGGAGAGGGAGAAGCAGGCTCCACGCTGGGAGCCCGATGTGGGACTCAATCCCAGGACCTGGGAGTCAAGATCTGGCCCGAAGGCGGCGCTAAACCTTTGAGCCACCCAGGCTGCCCAGAAAGTTATTTTTAAAAACTATTAATTATTTGCCTTTAGGTTAATATCGTCCATGTAGAACATATTTGAAATCTACTAGAATGAATAATGGAAATTAGTGAGCTCAGGATAACAGATCAGTATATAGAAATCAGTATCTCTATGTATTAGCAAGCAGCAAGTAGAAAATTAGTTTTTATATATAACATTTAAAATAGCATTATAAATACCTGGGAATAAATTTAATGAAGGACATACAAGAACTGTACTACACTAAAATATTGCTGAAATGAAAGACCTAAATAAATGGATATGTGAGTGTGGATGGATTTCTCTCTCTTTCCTCCTATTCGCGCACACAGAGCATACACCAAGAAAGACCACATTCTGAGCTATAAAACAGGCTCAATTAATTTGTAAGGATTGAAATCATGCAAAATATGTTTTCTGACCACAATAAAATTAAAATAGATGTCAATAATAAGTTTCTGGAAAATCTCCAAATCTCAGTAATCAAAGGCATAGATTTTCTGAACTGCTGGCCACAGGAATTCCAGCTGATACTGAAGACATGTTTCTTCTCTCCACAGCCAGTTGAATCATACAGGAATTGATTGTGGACATATTAGCACCACATTCTAACCAACTGCACTAACCTGGCACTCCCCTGAGCATGGGGTATGCTGTGAGCAACTGTAGACGGCTGTTATATACTTGAATATTGCACTGGAACAGAGTTATAGCATATTTAAAATTCATGAGATCATTCCCATTTTTTGCTTTCTTTCCCTCACAGCCTGAAAAAACTGATGAAAAATCTGGGAACAAGACTGTGGGTGTAGTTGACAAAACAGAAAATCTGTTCCTGGACAGCTTTTGATGAATTTAATAAGTGAAAAGATAATGAACCTAGACTACATTTGCATAATGGCATAACAAAAATTCATTGAATGATGCTAACTATCTGGGGAAACTACACTTTGGAAACTGAATATAAGATTCTGATCCTGGCAAGACTATCCATTCTGTCTAATGATGTACATGGCTTTCAAGGGGAGGGAGGGATACCCCACATGCTTTATTCTCACTGATCTTAAATATCTTTTCATCCTATTTTTCTGGAAATAGTTACAATTCATTTTCTAACAGAAAAAGTTCCAGCATCCAGATTCATCCTAAATGTATCTATTTCAGGAATTTATAAAAGTATACATTTCTCTTTAGTAGACCTTCAGAGGATTTGGGGCTATAAATCATGTTTAATATTAAAAGGTTTTTTCCATCCTTTGAAAGAATTTTAGGTTACCTCCCGCCCCATAATTATTGATTTTTACTGTCAATTATGGTTAATTTAACCAGATAATTTTCAAATTTCACTTTGTAAGAATAGTTTAGAAGATCTTTCTTACCAGAAGTTTCCTTCCTTTTTTCCTAAAAATATATCTTTATTTAACTGTTCTTTCAGTATCTACCTTTTGCAGTTTTTAACTTCATGCTACTTCTGATCATTCTGAAATAATTATACCATTTTGGTAATTTGTTATACTATTTTGGCATACATTTCTAAAATCTCATGGGAAGTTTTCTTTTCTAATACTCTTTCTATTCTAGGATTGAACACAAAAAACCAAATGTGATGGTTTGTTAATAGCTAATCATAACTGATATTATTGAGCTATTTTATGGCCATTATGCTGTTATCATAATACTAATTGTTCCTCCCAACATTCCTATGAGATAGATACCACTGGTGTCCACATACTTATCAGGAAACGGAGACTCAAGGAGATTAACCAAAGTGCCCAAGATCATATCATAATGAGTAAGAAACCCAGGGCTTGAGTTCTTATAATTGACTACAGTCTCCACATAATTAATCATTGGTGTTTACTAGGTCTAATTTTGCTGTGCATTAACTAAAGTCATAGGATTGTTTCAGATCCCCCCAACTATTATGACTCTCCAATTTCAGTGCTCTCTCTATAAAATGTGCTATAATGGTACCCTGTCTTCCTCTATGTGGCAGGTTTTCTAATGTTATACACAATTCCACCACATGATGGTGCCAATGAAGTGAGAAGCCTTGTGCTGCCGGTAATTGACAGAGGCTCAGACCTAAATACAAATGTCAACAGAAAATAATTAAAGGTGGTAAAAAATAAGATTTTAAAAAAAATTGGCCACAAAGAATTACAGTCTAGAATATCTCTTTAAAACATAAGGAATGAAAAGATCATAACTATAAAAAGGCTAAGAGTAACTGACTCATAAAAGTTAAAAATAAAGATAAAAGATGAGCCTTTGTATTCATAAAGAAGTATGTGGGACAGATGTCAGAGACTTCCCACAGGAAGGAAAACACCAAAGGAAATGAATTAAATGAGAGCAGGTGACTTACAAAAGAAAAAAAGAAAAGAAAAGAAAAAAAGAGACCAGCTGTATAGTGATGCAGCTCCAGGGTCAAATGGATAAGTGTTCCAGTAAGATTCCACAGTAAGTGCAAATGCAGTAGCAAAAGCCAGTGAGTAAGGATTTTAGAGAACCTTTTAATAGACGTCACTATTTCTTTCTCTAGCCAAGATAAGTATTACTATTTTTTTCTCTGCAATATCAAAGATACAACTTACTGTGGAAGGAAGATGCATTCTTTTTCAGAAATTTATTGAAGCAAATCTGTATACATCCTGTTAATTACAGCTATTCCAGTGATGCTATATGTGATCTCTGGACAATCAGCATCACTTGAAGTTGTTATAAGTGCAAATTCTTCAGCTGCATCCCAGACTGAATCTGAAACTCTGGGCACGGGACTCTCCCAGTGCTTCTGATGCACCCAAAAGATTGAAGTCCAGCTGTATCACTTAAGAAAAACAAAGAAAAGAAATCCATCAAAGCATTATTCATACAGAGATATTGAAAATTAGAACATTAAAAGAATATTAAGTAAATAATGAAATGTTATCAGGGCATTTAAGCAATTCTGATAGTTTTTAATAATGAAAAATAAATGTAATAGTGGAAAATTCAGTATACAAATAGTGGAAAATTCAAAATACAAAATTGATCTCAATTATGTAAAAATAGTTCTGGAAAAAATAGAAGGAAACAAGCAAGACCAGTTAACAATGGTTGCCTTGGAGTGATAGGATTATATGCATCTTTCTTTCTGCTTCTTTATACTACAGATGCTGTTTTCAAAATTTCTATGAGAAGCCATTTTACAAAAAAAACCCAATCCTATCAATATAATGATTTAAACAACTTTAAAAAACCTTAGACTTTCCAAAGTCAAAATACTATTTACAGATTATATTCTTGCCCATTTGTTTCTCTATATATGGTTAATTAGGGAAAAGTTGACATAGTGACAGCCTAAAGCATAAAGAAGAAATGTACTTATGTTGCTTACTGGAGAGACAACACACAGAAAGATCATAGAGTTGATGTATTCAGTGTTGAAAGTGGTACAGGAAGTAAAAATTTGAGAGAGAAAATAATCTTTTTACATACACTAACCAGGAGCTTTACTCTTTCAAGTATCATTACTTAAAGTATTAAGCATTCTAAAGTAATGTAAAGGAAAATGTCTTCAAATTTAAGAGAACAGGCTTAAACATCTTACTCCCAAAAAGCTGCTTATTTTGTCCCTATGTCATTTGAATTAATGGCCTGACAAATCAAGTAGGAGGAAAAAATCCCTCATATGACTATAATTTTAAAGATTAATATCTATGTGTATAAATATCTTGAATGCTAGACCCTACATATGATTCTTTTTTTTTGACAAGCACTTGTAAAATATATGTTGAAATTGATAAATATATTAGGCCACAAAAACTCAATAAATTTCATTTATTTATTTTTTTTAGTAATTTTTTTTAAATCTGAAACTAAACAGGCCACACTCTCTAAAAAATAATAAAATACAATCAAAATCAATAATAAATGATCAAACAAGAGGGGGAAGAAAGGAATTGTTTGAAAATGGAGGAGGTAAATGATTCCAAATAAGTCTTAGGGCAAAAAGGAAATCAAAACTACAAACCTTCAGAAAAGGAGCATGTGAACAATAGAACTAATGGGATGCATCCAAAGTTGAAGTCAAAACGACATTTATTAATTAAATATTCTCATTACTCATTACTTAAAAAAGAAAACTTAAATGAGGTACTCAATAAGTTAGGAAGAATTTTTTTAAAAAAATCATAAGAAAGCAAATAAAAACAGAAATTAAATAACTATGAAATAAGAACTATTAGACATATAAGTGGACCAAGTTGTTTTGTTGGAGGAAAAGTACTATAAAAATGTCCTGGGAATTTCTTATTAAAACACACACACACACACACACACACACACACACACACACACACACACTAATACATTAAGAATGAGGAAGGGGATAGAAACACAAGTTGAACATAATTTTTTAAATTATAAAATAAGACCTACCTTTCTAATCATATGGCAGGCTACACTATAGAGGCCAACCCTCCCAGCTGGAAGGAAGGACAACTTAAAATAGTGAGTTACACAAAAAGTAAGTTCTTAAAATCAACACATCTGATGAGACTGTAAGGAATTTCTGGGCCAAAATCAAAATAGAGAGGACCCCTCAGATGTTAGCAGAGCACTTCAGTTGCTTTCCCCTTAAGAGCATTTGCTAAATTAAGCAAACTTCCACTTTATTTATTTATTTTTAAATGTTTTATTTATTTAGCCATGAGAGACACAGAGAGAGAGAGAAAGAGGCAGAGACAGAAGCAGGCTCCCTACTGGGAGCCGGATGTGGGACTTGATCTGGTAACCCCTGGATCATGCCCTGAGCCAAAGGCAGGGCCCAAAAGCTGAGCCACCCAGGCATCCCAAAAACTTTTACTTTAGTGACCTTGTAGAGTGTGGACAACAGAAATCAAAGCCCAGATGAAGATCTAAAAGGAAACCCTTCCCAAATAAAGTCAAGATACCCAAGGATATTCCCTCAATCTAAGGATGAATCAAAAGTTAACCTACCCCACTCGTGCAGGAAGGTTGCCTGAGCGCTAAGCAGAGCAGGGATGGGAAATAAAAAACATCCCTGAGATGTTTTAACCAGATGAATGCTTCAGGAGCTTGCAAATCATAGTACATCACCAAGATGGTTCCAAAACCTTTAAGCTGTTTTTCAATTGATAGTGTTCTTCTGTACCAGGCAGAGACAAAGATATCAGCACTCTAGGCCTGTAGGAATCCTTAAAAATAATTTTCCAAGGGAAAACAAAAAGCAGCTCACAGTCAAAAGTAACCAAGTGCCACAGGGAAATCACCAAGAAGAAAAACCAGAAGAAACAACAAACTGCAGAAACAAAAAACATATATTGAATTTGGCTATTCGAATTTTTCAGGGACAGATAATACAATTACTATGCTTACTTACTATGTTTTAAAAAATAAAAAACAAGCTTAAAATATTTTCGGAGATCAGGAAACTATAAAATATAAGCTAGCATGTTTGCAAGAGAACAAAACATGTTTACAGAACTTTACATACATGTTTACAGAACAAAACATGTTTACAGAACTTTACATACATGTTTACAGAACTTGTAAAAATAAAAAATAATTAAAATAAAAAACTCAATGGAGATTTAACAACATAAAGAAATAGTTGAAAAAAGAGTTAATGCATTTGAAGATAGGTAAGAAGAAATCATTCCTAATGCAGAGATACAAAGAGGTGTTAAGTATGAACAAGAGTTTATGTAACATGGAGCTTAGAGTAGTAAAGTCTACTACACATCTAATAATAGTTCCAGTTAAAGAGGAAAGAAAAAGAGATGAGGCATAGATAATGGCTGAGAATTTTCCAGAAGTACCCAAAACACTAAAAATAAACCTCCACCTGGAAACACAGTGTAACTGTAGAAAGCAAAACTTAAGATTTTAAAGGAAGCCAGAAGAAAAAAAAAAAGGACATTATATTCAAAAGATTTTCAGTTAGATTGACAGCAAATGATGAAAGCCAGTAGATAGTGAAATATCTTTAATATGTTGAAAGAAAGTCACTGCTAATCTAAAATCATACATCCAGTAAACATTTTTAAACAAAAAATATAGGTTACCACCAGTGCAAAAATCCCAAAAAAGAAATTACAAGATACAACTTTGACTGAAGGAAAATGATCTGAAAGGAAGAGTCTGATAGGCAAAAGGAAATAAAGGGCAGAGGAAAGGCCAAATGGTATGAGTAAATGTGAACAAGTATTGCACGTTTCAAACAAAAAATAATAGTGTTTAGTGGAATGAAAAATTACTTAGACTTAAAATCTATTAAAATAATGAAATGTTATTTGGGCACAAAAAGTAAATGGATTTAAAAGTGTTGTAGGTCCTGGTAGATAAATATATTAACTTTAGGTTCCAATAAAATTAAGTATTCATATTGTAATTTCTATGTAAACACTAAAAGGAATGGCGGAAACTGAAGTGATAAAAATGACTCAATCAACCCAAAGGAAGACCTAAATGTAGAGAAAAAGGAAACAGAAGAAATAAATGCAAAGGACAAAATAAAATGGCAATTTATGGGGCATCTGGGTGGCTCAGTGGTTGAGCATCTGCTTTTGGCTCAGGTCGTGATCCTGGGGTCCTGGGATCAGTCCCACATCAGGCTCCCTGTGGGAAGCCTGCTTCTCCCTCTGCCTGTGTCTCTGCCTCTCTCCTCGTGTCTCTCATGAATAAACAAATACAATCTTTTTTTAAAAATGGTAGTTTATAATGATCTATACAGATATACCCCTTATCTATTGGCAATTACATTTAATGTAAATGGATTAAATACTCAAAAGACAGATTGTGTGACTGGATTTTTAAAAATCAATACTTTTTACAAGGGGCACATCTAAAACATAAGAATACAAAAGTGCTGAAAGTAGGAAAATTGGCAAAATTCGAATAAGTTGTATAATTAGTTTTTACTATTATATAAATATTAATTTCCTGGTTTTGATAATAGTACTATGATTATTTACAATGCTATAATTAGGGAAATTTTAGTAAATGGTATATGGGAACTCTCTGTATCATTTTTGCAACTTTTTTTTTTTTTTTTTTTTTTGAGGATGGGGACAAGATGGGAGAGGGGCCAAGGTTGAGAGGGAGAGAATCTTAATAGGCTCCACACCCAGGGAGGAACCTGACTCAGGGCTCAATCTCATGAACTTGAGATCACGACCTAAGGTGAAATCAAGAGTCAAACACTTAAGTGACTGAGCCACCCAGGTGCCCCATTTTTGCAACTTTTCTAACAGTTTACAATTATTTCAAAATAAAGTTGTACATATGCAAGTCTTATGATGCAGTCATGCCACTCCCAGGTATATACCATAAAGAAGTGTTGGCAGTCATGTCCCTGGAGAAATATGTAAGAATGTTCAGGGGCGCCTAAGTGGCCCAGTTGGTTAAGTGTCTGACTCTTGATTTCTTCTCAGGTCATGATTTCAGGCTCAGGAGATCAAGCTCTATGTCGACCTCTGCTACTCGGCATGGTGTCTGGTTGAGATTCTCTCTCTCTCTCCCTCTGCCCCTCCTGTTTGTGCTCTCTCTCATAAATAAATAGATAAATAAATAAATAAATATTCAAAAAGAATGTTCACAGAAGCATTATGCCCTAGCATAGAAAGAAATGAATATGAATGTCCATTAACAGTAAGATAAATAGTGATATTTTCAAACAAATAAACTGCTACATGGATGAATACTAGGGAGTCACAGCAACAAAATATTCAGGGAAAGAATTTAGACACAGAATTTTTATGCTATATGATTCCATTTAAAGTTCAAAAATAAAAAAAAAAAGTTCAAAAATAAACAAATTACAATGTTCATGGATACATACCCGGGTGAGGAAACTAAGGGGAAAAAAAATAGAAAAGTGATTATTTTTCAAGTCACTATCATGGTTACCTGAAGTTGGAGGCGCTTGTGTTTGGGGAGAGGAATGAGGGAGCTAAGCGAAGGTATGGAAGCCCGGTACCTCTGCCCGCACTCCGTGTTTCTCCTCATCGGGCTGCTCGTTCGTACCCTTGTATTTTATCTGTAATGGACTGGCAGGCTGAGTGCTTCCCCGGGTTCTGCCAGCCGCTCTAGCAAATTAAAAGGACAGAAGGAGGAGGTGGCCAGAATCTCCAGTCTGTAGCCAGTGGGTCACAAGCATGTTACCAGCCTAGGACTCACTGGCCACTGGCATCTGGACTGGGGCACGGGACAGTCTCACAGAACTAGACCCTTAACCTGTGGCATCTGATGCTGCCTCCAGGTAGACAGTGTCAGACTTGTTTTGTGTGGTGTTCCCCGCAACCCACACCGGAACTGGGTCTGGGGAACCCAAAAAGAATTGACTTCATTAGAAGCAGGAGGACACAATGGAAGGAAAACTCTGAAAGTATAGAGAGGAGATGAGTTGATTCAGGACCCCAGGACAGGAGAACATCTGATGCTTTTACCCAGTTTGTCATCTGACTCAGGGAAGTCTTTTCTAAAGAAACTCTAATAGTGGATAAACAGCTTTGTTCCAAAGAAGTTTTAAGCAAAGAAAAATTAGGGTTGCCAGATTTAGTAAATAAAAATACTATGTCTAATGCAATATTCCAAATACTAAAAATGTTTTTATTGTTTATCTGAAATTCAAACTTGTCTAAGCATCCTCTATTTTATCTGTCAATCTAACCTAAACCTAAATGCATTTTGGACTTCTACAAGTTTAATGGTTAAATTACCACAATTATCTTAGAGCAGTGGTTCTTAACTTTAATGACAGATTACAATCAACTAGGGAGCTAGGATCTCAGGGGTGGGAATGGGGCATCAGTATTTTCACAATCAAACCCCACCCCCCACCCCTCTCCCAACCAGGGAATCCTAATGTGCAAGGTATAGAAAAACCGGATCAATGTTTTCAAATGTTTGAGTATTCTCCAGTTTATACAAAATGCCATAAAATGAAAAATCAAACTTCCACAATAGTTACCATAATCTAATTTAATGTCTTTAAATACATTGTCCTAACTTGACAGTAGTATGTGCAATTTAGCTGACATTACCCCATCATTTTACAGGCAGCCTGTTTTTTTACTACATTTCTCTGGAAATATTCAAGCTTCCTTTCCTCTCTTTCAGGAGAAAAATTGCTAAAGGTGATGGTATAAAAACAAGCAAGGGCTCTTTCTTAAACTGAAATGAAAAGCAATTCAATGTATTTTTTAAATTGTATTTGGTGATGGACTTTTATTTCAAAGTAGAAGGAAATAAATTTTTAAAAAACAGATTATATTAAAGTATGAGAATTGCCTTGAAGCATAATTCAATATTTATCAAATTGTTTGTGTATTTCTGCTGAACTTGGAAAGAGTAGCTTTGGTCTCAGAAGACTAATATTAAACTGTCTATATCTTTAGTTCCCTTTACACCAGATTCAATGTGCTTATTTTGTTTCTTTTCAATTTCACAAAAAAGGGAGACAAGACCAAACTGCTGAATGTTTTTTTAATCTCATACACTATTTCAACTTGTTAGAATAAATAAGAAATGTCTGTTTATTTAATTAAAAGACTTCCTTTGGCTGTTAGCCCGTCTTCCTACTGATAGTGAAGGTAACTCTACTTAAAAAAGGATCAAAAGTTGCAGGTACAATTTCCCCTACATTTTCTAGTCTGTTCTGACAGTTCTTAGTAGTATCAGCCAATTTTTAAAATGGTTTATTCTGAGACTTGAAATAACCATTTCCTACCTCACATTTTAAATCATTATTTCTTCCCTAGGGATTATTGATGGAGTGCCTCCAAAATATCTCATGATTTTTGATTAATGAAAATTCCTGATTGGAAAGAGAAGTTACAAAAAAAAAAAAAAAAAGGAAAGAGAAGTTACCCTAAAGCCAGGAGTCTCATAGGAAAAGCCTGCTGGTCACCCCAACATGGGTAGCGGGGTACACCACCTGTGGTCGACTGCTCCACTTCACCCAAGGCCAAACTTCAGCCTGGCAGACTCACGTGTGATTTATGATCTCTCAGGTAAAGACTCATTGTAAGCACACTCATGGACACTAATGTGTGTGACCAGAATTACAATTTATTGATTGGTCATAAAAATATAACATTTAATTGTCAATAATTTTACAGGCCAATTTCCACTTGAGGTCAAATTTCAATCACAAGAGGAGTCAGATGATCTTAGTAGTAACGTTATTGATCTATAATACCTAGTACACCAGTTTCGTTTTAGGGTTTTATCTCCTACACTGCTGATCACCAGTTTTGACTGATATACAGTTTTTTTTTACACATATATCTAAATATTCCATCAGATGACAGTAGAGTGTTGTTAGGTAAGAGTACTTTTCTTTATCCCCATGGAGATCTTGTGTTATTAGCGAAACGATGCTTCATAAGCTTTTCTAATGGCTCACTCCAGAGTTTAGTCATATTTTTCTCTTCATATTCTGAGTAGCATCTTGACCCTGAATAAAAGCTTCATGAAAAGCTCATTCACAAGTACACCTCCAGAGTCTAGAACAGTGCCCATAAGGCAGTTAAGCACTAATAATAATAGTAATAGAGCAAAGGAACAAGCAAGCCTGTATTTAGTTATTTCTACACTACACAAATGTTATAAGGAAAAAGAACATGTCCTAAGTACCCATGGATTATTCCTCTTTGAGGATCTCAAAGGAAATAGCTCACACAGCACTTGCCTTTGACCCATCAGTTTCAATTAGACCTTGCCGTTCTCACTCACCTACTTTATTATTCTCTCTCATCTTTTTACTTTTTCCTTCAGCACTTACCACAGTTGGTAGCTTGCAATTTATTTGTGTTTATTTATTTAAAGTCTCAATCAGAAGCTCTGGAAGGTAAAGACTGTATATTTTATATATAGTCTCTATCTATAGTCTACCTTTATGCTTTATGTGCTTCATGATATTTAACAAATATCGTTGATCTATCTTGTAGTCGTAGGAAGAATAACAAATGACTTGGGGATTTTGGATATCAGGCTAGTTGGATGATGAGCTATTTCTGCAGGTAGCCATCCCAACACCTCAAAATCGTACCCCATAGGAAAGTGCTGCCCACAGGCAAACCACGGATCATTGGTGTTCCCTTGGCTATCTATAGAAGGACAGAGCAAGGAAACAATTTCATGTTCATTTTGTAAATTTGGAAGTTAAGAATAATTTATTATATTTTATAGAAATCTATTTGTATACTTAATAATTATTGTGTTCCTAAAAGTTGCTCATCCCAGCTAATATTCCATTCATGGTGAACTTTGCCTTGACTATTGAATTTTATACATCTAAGTATGCTATTTACATCTGCTAATTTTACAATTTGATTGCATGTCATGATAGCCAATTCACAGGAATAAATCAAGTGCTTAAAGGTAGCTAAGTGTAAAAGCAGTGTTGCAACGATAACATAAACATAATAGAACCCTATAAATGTAAGCGAACAAGAGCCCAATGCAAATATCAATGTGAAACTGTATGCTAGAACAAGTGAATCTTGATGAATATGTGAAAATTGGATTTTATCAGACCAGCAATCAATTTGCCTCTAGTTTCTATTGCATTGTCTGTTACAAAACTTTGTTAAAGAATGGCAAGAAGCCACAGAAGCTTTTGCATTGCTTTCAAAGTACCGTGACCTTTCTGATAAACCAATTGAGTTTTTCCTGAACAAGCACAAAATAATGCTTTCTAATATGAAATTGATAAATTTTGTCATTTAAAGGTGAAGAGACCCAAACAAAAGAAACATTATTCAAAATTGTACACCAAAACCCCAAAACCAAAGAAGCGAATCACACTGTTGCTAAAAAGTTTATAAATCCAATTGTAAGGCTAATGATAATAATTACCATGCCCAGGAAGAAACTTAAATTAGATACTGGGAATTTCATAATCAAAGAGGGCCATTGTACATCATGTAATATTAATGGCATATAGTACAGAAGGGCAATGTCTATCATGAGTGCCTGCTAGCCGACATTTGGCTTACATTTGGAAAGAATCACAGATGTGCAGAGTATCAATCAACACTTGGCAGAAATGTGCAGAAATGTAGAAAAGGGAGGTGCTCAGGGACTTACTGGTGAGTTTAGTGCTCCACTCTCGTGCCAGAGGAGATATTTCATGTAGTTGGCGATTTTTTGTGCCATGATGCAGGCTGGAAAGACACCCACAGCACCAGTAATGTTTTCAACAAGGAAGTGTTTGCCTATTTGGATAAATTATCCCTTTACCTATTGCTTCATCTCACAACATAGTTGGCAAACATAGTTAATGTGTTCAAACCGTGGTCACTGCGTGTTTACCTTTTAAGCATGCTTTGTGAAGAAACTGGCAGTGAGTACAAGCCTTCCTTTCCACACAGAAGTAAACTGTTTATCAAGGTCAAAGTGTTTAGACAAGCTTTTGAAATCAGGGATGAGATAAAAGCATTTCTTCGTGACACTAGAAATGGCAATTAAAAAAAAAGTAGTTTCTTCAAGTGGCACATTTCAATGATATATTCTATTTTTTAATAGCCTCAGGGTATCACGCTAGAGTGGGAGTTTTGTCATTTTAAATGTTGTCACTATAAGTATTTCTTAAGCCAAACTATGGTATAAATATTTTAATCAACAACTTGATCTTAAACTTGATTTTTTTCATTCATTGGGGAAATCCAAGACAGTATGGGACATCCTTATATGTCATGTTCTCCAAAAATAAGATAAATAAAAGAAAGCAATCCAAATACACTTTTCCCAAAACTAGAAAAACACTTTTTAGAGACAAATAAAATCCAAGTGGAGTAGGATTCCATTTACCATCATCTCTGAGGTTGAAATAAAACATTCCAAGTATTAAGTATGGTATGTTCTTTTATTCTAGTGCCTGACTTATTGCCAAGAGAGAAATCAGAACAACTTTCTGGGTGTATGTTTGAGCCATATATTTAGGATTATCAGATGGAGATCCTGAACAATTTTGCCAATTCTGATAACCAATAATTATGGTTAGAACTTCTATTTCAGTAGAAATAGAGTAAGAAAAGACACTGACTCAAGCCTTCCATCTTTTAGAGAACTACAAAAGCCTTGGTAAAAGATTACAAACAGTATCATCTTTTTTCACTGATATAAGATACTTACTACTAATTAAACACTTTTGTTTTAAATGAACCTTGGCAACATACTAAGTGAAATAAAGCCAGATGCAAAAGGACAAATATTGTATAGTTCCACTTACATGAAGTACCTAGAATAATCAAATTCATAGAGACAGAAAATAAAATAGAAGTTACCAGGGACTTGGGAGGCAAAGAAGGGCAATGGGAAGTTGGTGAGTACGGAGTTTCTGTTTGGAGTGATCAAAAAGTTCTAGAAATGGATAGTGCTGATGGTTGCATAACAGTGCAAATGTACTTAATGCCACTGAATTAAACAATTAAAAGTGATCAAAATGATAAATAATATTGTATTTCACCAAAGTAAAAAACTGTTTTATTGCTATTTTAAAATTCTAATCAAAACATATTTCAATATTCTCCAAATTGTTAGTCTTATGTGTGCCAGCATCCAGCAAGTGATCTGTGCATGCTGAAAGCCAGCTCTGGAAATTTGTCTTATTAGGGAAATTCGAAGCATCATTTCTACAGGATGGAGGAAATGAGAACCCACTGGAGATGACCAAGAAGAGGCCTTATGGAGTTAAGGCCAGCAAGTGAAAGTTGGAGGTTCTGTGGTTTGTTCCAGGAGAATACACTCTCTTCTTATTGGGGAGATAAAGAGAAATTTAGCATTTGAGTTTCTTCCCACTGAGGACAACTCTGTCCACTGTCAGGCAACAAAGCACATTCGTTGCTGTTTGTTTGATAGTTCTGTATTTATTTTGCATTTTAACTCATTAGGCATGTTAAACTGAAAACCTTTGGTTGTGGAGTTTCTTCTTAGGCAAAGTAATCAAAATAAGAGGCCTTTGGGACTTCAAACGAAGAAGCAGTTCTCTTTGCGCTTTGAGCTTTACTAAAGGACAGTATTTCCTGAAGGGGGTCATGGAATATTCGTAAGTGTTCCATGAAAAGAGGTATTTGTGGTAAGTAAGCAATTGCTGCCATAGGTTTCTTCACTGCAGAACTTACTTCTTATTGCCAAAGTACGTTTTGAGACAATGCTGCTGACATTGCCATACGTATTAAAATAGACCTCCTTTTTATTTTTCTTTTCTTTTTTTTTAATTTTTATTTATTTATGATAGTCACACAGAGAGAGAGAGAGAGAGAGAGAGGCAGAGACATAGGCAGAGGGAGAAGCAGGCTCCATGCACCGGGAGCCCGACGTGGGATTCAATCCCGGGTCTCCAGGATCGTGCCCTGGGCCAAAGGCAGGCGCTAAACCGCTGCACCACCCAGGGATCCCTCCTTTTTATTTTTCATGCAGCATTTTGTGGGACCTGTGATCTGGGAAGCACACTTTGGGAAAGGCCGGCCCTATACAATTGTGATATTGTAATTTATAATAAGAAATACATATGTGGTCTTCATCCCCATTTCTGGCACAGAGCTCCTAAAATCCTTGGCATTTCCTAAGTGTTAAGAGCAATAAAAGTGTGTTGATATGCGTAACAAATTGCTTTCAACCTTATCTGAGTTTATGTTAAGGAGGTGACTTTTGGAAAGTACCAAAGACTGGGGGCTAGTGGCCAGAGGAACCAACCAGTTGAGAAGAGGGTTGATACTTCTGGTTCCATCCCACTGCCTTCAAGATGGGAGAGGAGCTGGAGATTGAATTAATTGCCAATGGCCCATGATTTAAATCAATCTGTGTTTTGTCTGTATGACGAAACCTTCATAAAAACCCCAAAAAGATAGGGTTGGGAGTTTCTGGGTTGCTGAACATGTGCAGGTGCTGAGAGAAAGGCCTGTTCACTGAGCATGGGATCTCTGCCCTTCCCCCACACCTTGCCCTGTGCATCTTTCCATCTGGTCCTGAGTTATATTCTTTGGTAGTAAACCAGTGATCTGGTAAGTAAACTGTTTCTCTGAGTGCTGTGAGCTGCTCTTGCAAACTAACCCAACCCAAGGAGGGGGTCCAGGGAACCTCTGATCTATAGCAGGAGGGTTGGAATTACAGGTGACAACCTGGACTTGCATTTGGCATCTGACGTATGTGTGGTGGAGGGAGGGAGAGGGATGAGGGAGAGGGAGGGAGGGAGAGGGACTGAACCCTGAACCTGTGGGATCTGGGGTGATCTATCTGAGTAGACAGTGCCAGAATTGAATTGTAGAACACCCAGCTGGTATTGGAGAATTGCTTGGTGGTAAGGAAAAAACCCACATGTTGGAATTTGTGTTAGAATTAAAGGAATCATTTACATCACCATTTCTTGGCTTTTCACCCTGTTCTATGTGATCACTGTAGGCGATCATTGGCTCAGTTGCTGTCAAATGATCTTAACACTTTTTGTTATATGGTATGTTTAAATAATCTTATTGGTTTTTTTTCTTATTCGAAAAGCAATGCGATCTTATTGAAGAAAATTGGAAAACTCAGATCAGCAAAAAAGAGTAAAATATCCGTGATCCCACCATCTGGGGGTAATCACTGTCAACAATTTTTAGATATCAATTCAGCCCTCTTCTTATTATAAATATATACATTTATTTACTACAAGAAGTCCATTCAGTACACACTTTTAAACCTGATGTTTAAATTAACAATCCAGCATAAACTCCTTCCCATGCCAGTATTTGTCTACAATATCATTTCTAATGGCTAAAAACTTCAATTGTAAATACATACATATAATATTAAAATGCAGGTCTGAACTATTGGCACAGACTTTGTTTTTTTGTTTTTGTTTTTTTTTTAATTTTTTTTTTTATTTATTTACGAGAGTCAGAGAGGCAGAAACACAGGCAGAGGGAGAAGCAGGCTCCACGCACCGGGAGCCCGACGTGGGACTCGATCCCGGGTGTCCAGGATCGCGCCCCAAGCCAAAGGCAGGCGCCAAACCGCTGCGCCACCCAGGGATCCCTTGGCACAGACTTTGTAGGCTCAGGAAATACATAGAGGCCTTCATTCATTTTGTTTCTTCCGAGTTCACTTTAATGCCATTTTTAAGAAAGGATTTGGTCAGCTTTTCCTAATCCCTCAACAGCTGCATTTTGACTATTTAGTTAGAGTCACAGCTGATCAAGGTTATGTGTGTCTCTAATACATTTGCCTATAACATAGTTCTTAGATGAATCCTGAAAAGGGACTATAAGGTCTATAGACACCTGTTAGCAATTCACGTATATTTATTTGTGCATTGATTGTCATCTCATTGCATCCTCTGGATGACCAATGGTGGTTAGCAACAGAAACTCAAAGTTCAAGATAGAAAGTGAGAAGAAATGCAAACCTTCTTCCAGGAAAGGAATTTGGCTTTTGAATTGAAATCTGTAGAGAAATCACCCTCTTTTCCAAAGATGATGCTACCTAAGTATTTCCATGTGCCACCCAAAGCCTTATGTGTAATTATGTTCATATTTCAAAGGCCCTCAGAGATCAAAAAGGATTGAGGACTGCATGCTGCTGGCGGAACCACTGTTTTCAGGAAGGAAAGGATGTGTTGGTGAAAGCCAGGGTCTTTTTCAAGGACTCCAGCAAGGCCCCTCCCCCGCCCTTGTCATCATGACTCCTTCTTTCTCACCACCTCAATACCACCCATGGAAGTCAGGGTCCAGCAAGGTACTTCTGCGACTTTAGCTACACTACACCTGACCATGAGGAGAGGGATCACTCCTCTCCTAAAACAACAAACTCTCTTAAGTTTGAGGACCTAGTGGATCACTGACTTGAAGCTCCGGAAGGCTAGAGGGTTTACTCCAAAGTAGGAATTAAAAGTAGGAACACGAAAAAGAAAAAAAAAAAAAAGGTAGGAACACAATGGGGGATACTTTGAAATTAAATTCAAAAATGGAAGTGTGTGCCTTTATTTTAAAAATATATGGGTGGTTGATTCGCTTAGTGATCTTATCATTTCTAAACCATAAACTTACGTGTTCAGGTGTAAGAATAAACACAAACTGATTGAAGATGAAGGATCGCACACTTCAAGAAACAGAACTAGCCTAATTCTAAAACCTACTTTGGTTTATTTATCATGTAGAAGTATCCCCTTTCAATTTGCCAAATCAGACCATTTCTAAGGATGTTTCTATGGACTTAGAAAATAGTATCTTGTGTTTCTGCCAAGGAGGGTTTTTGGTGTCAGTAAATAAACTCCATAAACATGCACTCATGCACGCAGACACAAGCTTCCATCTAGTTTCATGAACAATATTTCAAGAGCAGTCAACACTACTGTATGTTAACATTTTAGAAACTTTTACAATTTAAAATGAAGCCAGGAGCAGGAGTCCCAAAGGAATACTTAATTAATGCTCAAAAAATAATTGATTGAAACCCCTAGTTAACACATTTCCAAGAAAGAAAACATATATTTGCAGACATAGAGATGTATTTCTATTTTCACTCAAAATGGCTCAACTTACTCATATGTGCTTAGTCATTCTCTTGTCTCTCCACACACTCATGCAATTAGATAATAATAAGCTCTTAAAAGATACTTCTTGAACAAATATGCTTAGAATTGCAAAGTATATGTACATGACAGGAGCAGAATTATTTCTTAAGACACTTAACAGAGACAAAACTCTTAATGAAATGTACATATTTTGAGAGACATTTATTTATTTATTTAAAAGATTATATTTATTCATGAGAGACACACACACACACAGAGAGAGAGGCAGACAGAGGCAGAGGGAGAAGCAGGCTCCATGCAGGGAGCCTGATGTGGGACTTGATCCTGGGACCCCAGGATCATGCCCTGAGCCAAAGGCAAACACTCAGCTGCTGACCCACCCAGGCATCCCTTGAGAGACTTTTATTTTATTTTATTTTAAATTTTTTTTAAAATTTATTTATGATAGTCACACAGAGAGAGAGAGAGAGAGAGAGAGAGAGAGGCAGAGACATAGGCAGAGGGAGAAGCAGGCTCCATGCACCGGGAGCCCGACGTGGGATTCGATCCCGGGTCTCCAGGATTGCGCCCTGGGCCAAAGGCAGGCGCTAAACTGCTGTGCCACCCAGGGATCCCCCTTGAAAGACTTTTAGATCAGAAAACGACCCAACAGATCATTTCATTGGACCCCTTCATTTTATAGATAAAGGGCCTCCTGCCCCAGGGAAGTGAAGTCGAGTCATCCAAGGCCAGAGAGCCATCTGTTGGCAAAGCTGAAACTCAAGGACTCCAGGCCTCTGGAAACTTCAGTAGAATACTTTCCACTCCTACTCTACAATTTCTTACATGGTGTGTGTTTGAGGAAATCCACATACGCAATAGCAATATATACACAAAATATACAGTGGCATGTATTGAAAGTTATACTATTCCTAAGTATTGATGTATTGGCATGTATTGATAGTATACTAAGTCAGTTCCTCACAGAAATCTTCACCTATCCCTCAGATTTGGTCAGCAAGCCGCCACTCACTCTCATAGACTAATGTCCCCCTCATTCAGAGCACTAACCCCAGACATAATTTCACATTTACTGGTGTGATCACAAGACCATTAACTCTGTAAGGACATAGAACACATCTATTTTGGCTCACTATTATATCCCAAGCATCTAGCACAGCATCTGGCACTAATTAGATGCTTTTAAAAAAAAGATTTATGTATGTATGTATGTATGTATGTGTGTCAGATTGAGAGAGAGTGTGTGTGTGTGAGCAGGGGGAGGAGCAGAGGGAAAGAAGAGAATCTCTAGCAGACTCCCTGCTGAGCGCAGAGCCTGATGGGATGGTTTGATCTCACTATCCTGAGATCATGACCTGAGCCAAAATAAAGAGTTGGATGCTTAATTTATCCACTGAATCACCCAGGGGCCCCCTAAATAGATGCTTAATTATTTACTGAATGAATGGTGATCACTGATGCTAATGACTGAAAAAAATGCTGAGTTAATGTAAACACACACATGATTACATAACTATCTATATGTATACAAATTTATTATAGGAATTGGCTCACATATTGTAGAGGTTAAGAGAGATGCAGGAAAGCCAGGGGTATAATATGGTCTAGGTCCAAACGTCTGAGAACCAGGAGCACCAATGTCAGGCAGGAGAAGATGGAGGTCATAACTCAAGCAAAACAAGCAAATTCATCCTTCCTCTGCTTTTTTTGTTGTATTTCAGTCCTCAGGATATTGGATGGTGCCCACTCACATTGGTGAGGATTATCTTCTTTACTCAGTCTATGGATTTGAATGCTAATCTCTTCTGGAAATATCCACACAAACACACCCTGAAATAACATTTAACCAGCTCTCTGGGCATCCTTTAGCCCAGTCAAGGTGACACATAAAACAAACCATCACAAGGATGCATGCCAACACTGGAAGTGCTTCCTTCATGGCCCACTTAAAACTATTCTTAGTAATTCCTATACATACACACACACACATATATACATATATAAATATATATATATATATATAAATATATAGGAACCTCATGTTATTTTGTCTGTGGTTGTATTTCCTGTCCTTCAAGGCACAGTCAAGCCCATTTGCCTCAGATTTGCTTTTGTGGATTCTCCCTTTGACCACATTCTGGCCCACTTTTTGTTGTGTCAGAATTCCACAGCAGACCTTATTCAAGATGGCAGACCAAAGTGCCCACATGGAGCTCCATTCTCTCCTTTAGTATAACATTATACTAAAGTAACTTAATGTTAAAAAAAAAAAACCGTCTCAGCAATAAAAAAATAAATGGCAAGGGGATCCATCAGCAGATAAGAGAGCTCAACACATTTCTGGAATTCGTGATGAAGATGATGTATGTTGACCATGAGGCAGACAGGAAGCAGCAGCTGCCTAGAATGTAAGAAATGAGAGCTAGAGCTGCAGGAAGGGGACTGGAAATGATAGACATCACAGCACAAGATTGAGAAGTGAGGCAGAGAATAGAAGGACTAATATTTAGAAGCGTTCTCTCATCTCCCTCTCCAACTTTTGCTTGAGGACTGCTCCAAGCCTGGCAATTACTCCAAGACAAAGAAATTGGAGGATTCTTTCCCATCAAACTCTCCAGGAAGAACCAGGCAGCGAGCATGGATCTTAGGCTCCAGAATAAAACCCTGCTCATTTTGGCATTTAGGATGCCCCTAACAGAGTGCCTATGAAGGGACCCGTGCTGGTCAATGAGCCCCTTGCTGACACTCAGAGGGTGTTAGGCTTCTAATCAGCCTTTCCATTGCCTGTTTCTCCACGATGAATGGAACGTAGTGGTTCAACAGACATTTGAGAAAAGCAAACACCATGATGAGAAAGTCCAAAATTAAGAATCAACAACAATAGCAACAACAAACACCTGGAAAAATCTGTAGCAAGGAAGAAAAAAAAAATAAACAGAAGATATTTCAAACATTTTCAGAAAACACCAGCAGCCCTGGTAGCTCAGCAGTTTAGCGCCGCCTTCGGCCCAGGGCATGATCCTGCAGACCCGGGATCGAGTCCCATGTCCGGCTCCCTGCGTGGAGCTTGCTTCTCCTTCTGCTTGTGTCTCTGCCTCTCTCTCCCTGTGTCTCTCATGAATAAATAATAAAATCTATAAAAAAATTTTTCAGAAAACAGAAATTTTGAAAATAAAAGATATTTCAAATTCACTTTGAGATACTCTATCTGAAAGAAGATACATGTCCATAAAATATAATGTATATCTTTAAAGTAAGAATCAGTTCCTACAATCAAGGAACAACAGGCCGAGGAAATGTAATATGATATCTGAAATAAAGCATTCTTTTGAAGGGCTGGCTGACAAAGATGAGTAAATCAATCTCTCAGAAATCTGTATTGGTTTATATTATTCCTATACAAATTGCCACAACCTCACTGGCTTAAAACAACACAAATTTATTACCCTGGAAGTCAGACATTTAAAATGGATCTTCTTGGGCTAAACTCAAGGGGTGGGCAGGTCTATGTTCTAGAGGAGGATCAGTTTCCTTGATGTTTTCAGCTTCTAAGGCTGTCTGCATTCCTTAACCTGTGGCTCATTCTTCCACTTTGAAAGCCAGCAGTACAGTGTCTTCCGACCCCTCTCTCTCATCTGTTTCCCAGTTCCATCTCCTTCTTTGATTCTGACTCTCCAGCCTCCCTCTATCCCTTATAAGAACATTTGTGATTTCACTGGGCTCATCTGGCTAATCTCTCCATCTGAAGATCTCTAACTCACATACATGAGGTTCCTTTCACCATGCAAGGTAACATGTTCACAGATTCTAGGGATTAGGATGTCCCTAGGAAAACAAAAAAAAATAATTTTAATAACAGCTAGAACTATCATTGTGACTTTCAACATGACAAAGAAAGAGGAGATTCCACAAATTTCCAGAGAAAAAAAAGATCATCTAAAAAAGATTGGTAAGCAGTCTGGCATCAGTTTCTCACCATCAATCCCAGATAAAAAGGAAAACCTCTACCAGTGCCATCAAAGTTCTTTCTGGGAAATATTTTCAACTTGCAATTCTGCAAACTATCCATCAAGGGAGAGAGTGAAATGTAAGACATTTTCTCAAAGTCTAGTCTGTCTTCTTCTTCTTTTTTTTTTTTAAAGGAAATAACTTTTAGTTGAACTCCAACACAACGAAGAAGTAAGCCAACAAAGAGGATGATACAGAATCCAGGAAACCGAAGTTCAACCTGGGAGAGCCGTGAAGGAAGTCCTGAGAAGGTGGCCATCCAGGCCTGCTGACTTACATAGGAGGGGCAAGGGAGACAGTTCCAGGAGGGAGAGCTCCAGAAAAAGGTTGGGGGCAGCATGTGGTAAACCAAAAAATAACGATGAAGACTTCAGTAAAACTTGAAGATGTGATAAAGGACGAGAAGCGTTCAAGGAGAAAAGAACTAATTAGAGATGACAGAAGATTGATAGATTAGATGTAGGCATAGATGGATGAGAGATAGATAAGAGAGGTCAGTTACAAGGAATTGGCTCTCACCATCATGGGGCTTCACTCTGCAAGTCCGAAATCCACATGACAGGCTATCAGGAAGGGAAGATGGCAGCAGGTTGAAACCATGAGTACTGGTGAAGCTGAATCTGGAAGCAGGAAGAATTTCTTTTCCTCTGAGGGAGACACCAGCCCACCACTTTAATCTCTCCTTACTTAGAATCATCTGATGGGGGGCTTTGCTTACATCTTCAAAATCCCTTCACAGCATTGCATAGATTGGAGTTTGAATAATAGGACCGTAGTCTAGCCGCGTGACAATATCAAAGCTCTTATGACATGCAGGTGAAAGGAAGAAAGAAAAGAAAGAAAGAAAGAAAAGAAAAGAAAGAAAAGAAAAGAAAGAAAAGAAAGAAAGAAAAAAAAAGAACCAGTAATTTGGGTTGCCTGGGTAGCTCAAGCTCAAGTGGTTGAGCATCTGCCTTGGGCCGAGGGCAGGATCCAGGGTCGCTGGATCGAGTCCCACATCAGGCTTCCCACATGGAGCTCGCTTTTCCCCCTGCCTGTGTCTCTGCTGATCTGTGTCTCTCATGACTACATAAATAAAATCTTAAAAAAAAAAAAAAAAGAAACAAAAAACCAGTAACTCTAAGAAAAACAAACAAACAAAAAAATGCCATCATTAGAAGTTATGGCCGGGCCACCTGGGTGGCTCAGTTGGTTGAGCGTCTGCCTTCCGCTCAAATCATGGTCTCAGGGGCCTGGGGTCACAGCAAGTGAGGCTCCCGTGTCAGTGGGGAGCCTGCCTGTCCTGCTCCCTCTGTCCCTCCGTACCCCATCACCCCTCGTGTACACACTCTGTGTCCCAATAAATAAATAAAATATTTTAAAAAGAGAAAGTTATGGTCCAAATACAAAGCAAACTGCCCTCAAGTGTTATTTGATCACAAGGGTAGAACGCCCGAAAGGAGAAGCCGTGTAAAGTTGGCTCCAAGAACACTTCCTCTGAGGGCGGTGCGGCTGTTGTGACGTTAGAACCCAGGGCCGCTGGGCTCTCCGCGGATGCCATTCATGCCGTCACGATGATGCAGATGCTGGTCAGTGGCTGGGATACACTGGGAATCAACTGGTGGGCAAGTCACAGGAGACTTGACTCCCTTTCGGGGACGCGGTGTAAAGGGCCTGCGCCCCGACGGCGTGCGACCAGGCTGGGAGGGCAAGCTGAGGGCCAGGGGCAGGAAATCGTCAGGGGGCCAACAAACCAGGTCTGGAGTCGATAAATCAGGAAATGGAAGTAGAAGCCGATCATTTAGAGCTGTGGACATGGCCACCAAAGGAGAAACAGTAACAGAGGACGGTGGTGGCCTCGGGGCAGCGACCTTAGGGATGGGAGAGCAGCCTGGGATTGTTGCTTGGCAAGGATGAGCCCCGTCTGTCTTTTCTTTAATCAACCACAGGCATGTCACCTGAATGAGAAACGTAAACAACGGTATTTGTAAACAAAACAAAACAAAACAAAACAACCTGTATTTGTAAACAAAAATCTCAAAAAATCCAAAAAAAAAAAAAAAAAAACCAAAAAACCACCCAACCCCAACCCCAACCCCCAAAGGCTGTGCGAGATAAGGAAAGGAAGAGACAAGCCGGTGGTCGTCGCCGTGTTGCCAACGGAAACCCAGCTCTACCCCCAGGCCCCCTCGGCCGCCCCGGGCCGCGCGGGCTCGGCTTTGGGCCGACACGCGCGCGGGCGCGGGCGCGGGCGCGCGGGCGGCCCCGGGAGGAGCGCGCCCACCGCCCCGGCGCGACTCAGCGGCGGCCCGATCCCGGCCGCCCGCGGGGGAAGCTGGAGGCGAGGCCGCGCGGCCCGCGACCCGGGTCTCGAGAGCGTCCCGCCGCCGGGCGGGCGATCGCGCTGCCGTCGAGCGGCGCCCGGCCTCGCCGCCTCCTCGCGGTTTCCCGGCAGGAGGCCCGGTGAACCCGGGTCTCGCCAGAAGCCACTCGATTAAGCTTTCGCCGAACAAAGGCTCGCACACCGGGAAGGTGAGGAGAAGCTGGCGGGAAAAGGCTCCGAGACGGGCCTGCAGGGGGCGCGCAGGGCGCGGGTGCGAGCGCGTTCTCCCTGCGGGGCGGGCGCCCGGAGGTGTGGGGCTGGGCCCGGGCCGAGCACCCAACCGGCCGCCGCCGGGGAGCCGCAGCGCCGAAGCCTTCCTCCTCCCGCGCCTCCGCCCCCGCCTCCGCCTCGGCGGCCGCCCGCGCTCCCAGGCCGTCCCGTCATTTCCCTCCCGGCCTTTCTTCCTCCAGACTCTCGGCTTTCTTCGGAATTCCAAGAGAGGGGGTCAGGCGCCCCCCGCCCCGCGCCCCGCCCCGGACGCCGACGCACCTCGTGGAGCGGCCCCGCAGCCGCGGAGCTCTTGCGCCTCCTCCCCACGGCGCGGGCGCCTCAGCGGCGGGAGCCCGAGCTTCGAGCGGCATCACCGCGGGCGCCCGAGCGACCCCGATCCCGGGCCGACGGACGGACGCCCCCTGACGGCCTGTTCTTGGCGCCCCGCACGCGCGCCGCGGCAAGGCCGCAGTTCCAGGGAGGCGCCTGCTCCGCGAGGAAAGGGAGAACCTCCTTTGACCGTTCCACACGGAAGGGCTGCGACGCTTGTCTCTCTCAAAGCCCAGAAATGGAGCAGGAACGGGAATTCTCAAGGGAACGTCTCTTTGTTCCTCCCCACAGAGAAAACGAAGCAACAAAACGCGGAGTCCCTTAGAAGAAAGTTGACCGACTTGGCCCATGTATCAATAAAGCAAGTCATCCCGGTTTTAAGTGCGCCCACACAGCTCAGCGATTTTATTATGGGATCTGCATTGTGACCTGCAGTCCAGATTTAAATGAAACTTAAAAGGATCTCGAAAGCGGGGTTGGTGGGGGGGGGCGGGGCAGGGCGGGGCGGGGGACAAACAAAGGTATGGACTAGCACTCGGCGGGGGCACAGTTACGTGACCTGGTGTAAAACGGAGGTCAGGCGCCCGGTGCAGGTGCCTTAGCTCCGGCTTTAGAGTGGCACCCTTCCGTATTTGACTT
This sequence comes from Nyctereutes procyonoides, assembly GCF_905146905.1. NCBI lineage: Eukaryota > Metazoa > Chordata > Mammalia > Carnivora > Canidae > Nyctereutes > Nyctereutes procyonoides. The sequence continues at coordinate 20,023,459 of NW_026575122.1, forward strand.
AGGGCAAACGGAATGCTGCCATCAGTTTAAGGACGCTTTCTAAGAAAACTGCCCGAAGCGCCAGGCTTCTCTGATGGGAAGGCAACAGGGGCGAGCCGTGGGAAGATCCCCGGAGACTGGGTTCCACCCAGAGCTAGGACACCCAGGTGCCAGGCCGCGGGCGACTCACCCAGCCACCCAGGCCGAATCTTCCTTCGCTGACCGAAGGCCGTCGATATTGGGCTAGAGCTTAACCTTTTACTGGTCACACGTGGTTTTGAGACTGTAATGCAAGCTATGGGCCCATCCACCTGCAGGGAAAATCCACCTTTGTACATGCACAAAACATTGCACACGCAGCTTCCGGAGCTCACCCCACCCTCCCAGCCCCCCACCCCCACCCCATGCACCTGGAGGTCTGAGCGCTTGGGGGCCACCCGCCCTCTCTGGTTGGTTCTCCAAGCTCTCTCTCCTCCTGTGACTGTCGCTGGGCCATCTCAGCTTAGTTGTGCCACAGGCTGGGGCCACGTCCTCCCCTCTGGAAACCCCCTCATGATAGCTTTCTCGTCACAAATGCACCTGGTCAAAGCCTGTCGAATTTAGCCTTCATAAATATTCACCTGCCTCCGCGAATCTTCCGTGTTTTTACTGAGCACTATTCTGAAGAAGCAGAACCTGAGAATCCCAAGGAAAGGCAGCACAGATCTCAGTCAGACCCCGGGTGAGATTACCCTATGGAAAAAGCAAATCATGTTCAGGTGTGAGAGGGTAAAAATCATATTTAGGATAGCAGTTTTTGGAATATCAGTTTACCCCGGCAAAAGATCATGAACTTTTAGGTAAATTTATTTTTTCATTCAGGCAAGCATTCACTGAGTGCCTATTGTATTCTGAACCTCGGGTAACACCTGAGAGCCTAAGATAAATGAGATACTGTCTTCCTCTTTGCTTTCAAACAGCAGCTAGTTGAGTGGAGGAACGTAAGGAGAAAATTATCCTAGGAGTGTTCGTGGGAGAGTATCAAGGGTGTTAGGTTAGCGTAATGGAGCAGGAGGTGCAACGCCGCCCAAGACAGCTGCAGGGAGGCCCCAAATACTTCTTGATAATGAGTTGGAATTTTCTGGGAGCAGAAGGACCTCGGACAGAGGCTGTGTAAAGGCACGTGGTCATCGTGGTTGAGGATAACAACTTTTCCAGAGTGACTGGAGCTTAGGGCCTGTTCGGGGACATGCCAGGAGGCAGGAACAGCCAGCCCAGGCTCTGCAAGAAGGTGGCACTTCACTGAGCTCATTATTATACACGCCATATATGGTGATAAGGCCTAACTGAAGGATTTCCTTTGGAGTCGACTGATAACACTGGTATTTTAGAAAGAGCGTGTAGAGGATGGATTGAGGATGGGGGAGCCTGAAGGCAGGTTAGTTGACACTCTTTACACAGATCTCTTTTTGTATGCCCTCTTGATAAAAGTTTTATTTGCCTAAGCTCTGTGCTTATATGTCAGGTTTTCTGTTTTCTATTTTTATTTTTTTCAATTTTCAATTTATTTTTATTTGCATTTCTTCCATGCAGAATTTACTCCCAGGCCATAAGCTTCTGTTCTTCAGTTTCTTCTGGAATATCTTTTTCTTCTGTACAACCTCCTCTTCTGGTATAGGAACAATCTGCTCTTTTTCAGTAAGGATCATCTCAATGTGGCAGGGAGAGCTCGTGGCCAAGAGCCCTGTAAGTTCTACGCCATATCTAGGGCGCTTTGTTCACCTAGATGTGCTAAATGGTCAGAGAATCTATACCTAAACCCTTAAGTTCAGCATTACTCTCTGTACTTTTAAGCATGTGCAGTGAAAATTCAGCACTCTTCTTGGGCCACTGACCCTGTGTCCAGCCCCACTGTTTGGCCTGGGCACGCCTACCAATTCCACCACTGTAGCTAGTGACAGAATGGCACACACCACTTCTGCAAAGAGACACCCTTCAGATACTTGGTGGCTTTTCGGATATGCATACCCTTGATGGCCTGGGAAGTTTCACATGTGTTCTTAAAGTGAACACAAGGATTTGAACCTCTTGATTTGCATGGTTTTGTAGGGTTTTCTGGGTCAAGAGGATAGCAAACCACTTTCAGAGGTCACCTCAGGCCGCTTAGGGGAAGAGCTATATGCCAGTTCTTGATAAATATTTCTTTGTGCTTAATTGGTAACCAAGGTTTGCTGGGAGACATTTGACCTCATATTCTTCCAGTATGATTTTGTTTTTAACCCCAGTTTGTACAAGAAATCATTTAGATGAGATTTTATACCCTGCTTTTGTGACCACAAATATATTTTATACCTAAAAAATACCATACATAACCGGAGAAAAGAGCTTGCAATCTATTTATTTTTATTTTATTCATTTATTAATTGGAGTTCAATTTGCCAACATATAGCATAACACCCAGTGCTCATCCCGTCAAGTGCCCCCCTTAGTGCCTGTCACCCAGTCACCCCAATCCCCTGCCCACCTCCCCTTCCACTATCCCTTGTTCATTTCCCAGAGTTAGGAGTCTCTCATGTTCTGTCTCCCTTTCTGATATTTCCCACTCATTTTGTCTCCTTTCCCCTTTATTCCCTTTCTCTATTTTTTGTATTCCCCAAATGAATGAGACCATATGTTTGTCCTTCTCCGACTGACTTACTTCACTCAGCATAATACCCTCCAGTTCCAACCACATTGAAGCAAATGGGGGTAGTTGTCATTTCTAATGGCTAATATTCCACTGTATACATAGACCACATCTTCTTTATCCATCAACTTTCGATGGACACTGTGGCATCTTCCGCAGTCTGGCTATTGTGGACATTGCTGCTATAAACATTGGGGTGCAGGTGTCCTGGCATTTCACTGATTCTGTATCTTTGGGGTAAATCCCCAGCAGTGCAATTGCTGGGTTGTAGGGAAGTTCTATTTTTAACTCTTTGAGGAACCTCCACACAGTTTTCCAGAGGGGCTGCACCAGTTCACATTCCCACCAACAGTGCAAGAGGGTTCTCCTTTCTCCACATCCTCTTCAACATTTGTTATTTCCTGTCTTGTTAATTTTCCCCATTCTCATTGGTGTGAGGTGGTATCTCATTGTGGTTTTGATTTGTATTTCCCTGATGGCCAGTGATGTGGGGCATTTTCTGAGGTGCTTGTTGGCCATGTCTATGTCTTCCTCTGTGAGATTTCTCTTCATGTCTTTTGCCCATTTAATGATTGGATTGTTTGTTTCTTTGCTGTTGAATTTGATAAGTTCTTTATAGATCTTGGATACTAGCCCTTTATCTGATATGTCATTTGAAATATCTTCTCCCATTCTGTAGGTTGTCTTTTAGTTTTGTTGACTGTTTCTTTTGCTGTGCAGAAGCTTTTTTATCTTAAGTCCCAATAGTTCATTTTTGCTTTTGTTTCCCTTGCCTTCATAGATAATATCTTGCAAGAAGTTGCTGTGGCCAAGTTCAAAAGGCTGTTGCCTGTGTTCTCCTCTAGGAGATTCTTGTCTCATATTTGGATCTTTCATCCATTTTGAGTTAATATTTATGTATGGTGTAAGAGAATGGTCTAGTTTCATTCTTCTGCACATCGCTGTCCAATTTTCCCAGCACCATTTATTGAAGAGACTGTCCTTTTTCCAGGGCATGGTCTTTCCTGCTTTGTCAAATATTAGTTGACCATACAGTTCAGGGTCCACTTTTGGGTTCTCTATTCTGTTCCATTGATCTATGTGTCTGTTTTTGTGCCAGTACCACACTGTCTTGATGACCACAGCTTTGTAGTACAACCTGAAATCTGGCATTGTGATGCCCCCGGCTGTGGGTTTTTTTTTCCAATATTCCCCTGGCTATTCGGAGTCTTTTCAGATTCCACACAAATCTTAAGATGATTTGTTCCAAGTCTGTGAAGAAAGTCCATGGTATTTTGATAGGGATTGCATCAAACGTGTAAATTGCCCTGGGTAGCATTGACATTTTCACAATGTTAATTCTTCAATCCATGAGCATGGAATATTTTTCCATCTCTTTGTGTCTTCCTCAATTTCTTTCAGAAGTGTTCTGTAGTTTTTAGGGTATAGATCCTTAACCTCTTAGGTTAGGTTTATTCCTAGGTATCTTATGCTTTTGGGTGCAATTGTAAATGGGATTGACTCCTTAATTTCTCTTTCTTCATTTTCATTGTTAGTGTATAGAAATGCCACTGATTTCTGGGCATTGATTTTGTATCCTGCCATACTGCCGAATTGCTGTATGAGTTCTAGCAATCTTGGGGTGGAGGCTTTGGGTTCTATGTAGAGTATCATGTCATCTGCGAAGAGGGATAGTTTGACTTCTTCTTTGCCAATTTGAATGCCTTTTATTTCTTTTTGTTGCCTGATTGCTGAGGCTAGGACTTCTAGTACTATGTTGAATAGCAGTGGTGAGAGTGGACATTCCTGTCTTGTTCCTGATCTTAGCGGAAAGGCTCCCAGTGTTTCCCCACTGAGAATGATATTTGCTGTGGGCTTTTCATAGATGGCTTTTAAGATGCTGAGGAATGATCCCTCTAGCCCTACACTCTGAAGAGTTTTGATCGGGAATGGATGCTGTATTTTGTCAAATGCTATCTCTGCATCTATTGAGAGGATCATATGGTTCTTGTTTTTTCTCTTGTGAATATGATCTATCATGTTGATTGTTTTATGAGTGCTGAACCAGCCTTGCATCCCGGGGATAAATCCCACTTGGTCATGGTGAATAATCTTCTTAATGTACTGTTGGATCCTATTGGCTAGTATCTTGTTGAGAATTTTTGCATCTGTGTTCATCAGGGATATTGGTCTATAATTCCCCTTTTTGGTGGGGTCTTTGTCTGGTTTTGGAATTAAGGTGATGCTGGCCTCACAGAACGAGTTTGGAAGTACTCCATCCCTTTTTATCTTTCAGAGCAGCTTTAGTAGAATAGATATGGTTTCTTCTTTAAACGTTTGATAGAATTCCCCTGGGAAGCTGTCTGGCCCTGGGCTTTTGTGTCTTGGGAGGTTGTTGATGACTGCTTCAATTTCCTCCCTGGTTATCAGCCTGTTCAGGTTTTCTATTTCTTCCTGTTTCAGTTTTGGTAGTTTGTGGCTTTCCAGAAATGCGTCCTTTTCTTCTAGATTGCCTAATTTATTGGAGTATAGCTGTTCATAATATGTTTTTAAAATCATTTGTATTTCCTTGGTATTGGTTGTGATCTCTCCTTTTTCATTCATGATTTTATTAATTTGAGTCTTTTTTCTTTTTCATAAGGCTGGCTAATGGTTTATCTATCTTATTAATTCTTTCAAAGAACCAACTCCTGGTTTTGTTGATCTGTTCTACAGTTCTTCTGGTCTCTATTTCATTGAGTTCTGCTCGGATCTTTATTAACTCTCTTCTACTGCGTGTAGGTTTTATTTGCTGTTCTTTCTCCAGTTCCTTTACGTGCAAGGTTAGCTTGTGTATTTGAGTTTTTTCCAGTTTTTTCAGGGACGCTTGTATTGTGATGTATTTCCCTCTCAGGACTGCTTTTGCTGTATCCCAAAGATTTTGAACAGTTGCATCTTCATTCTCATTAGTTTCCATGAATCTTTTTAATTCTAATTTCCTGGTTGACCCTTTCATCTTTTAGCAGGATGGTCTTTAACTTCCACGTGTTTGAATTTCTTCCAAATTTCTTCTTGTGATTGAGTTCTAGTTTCATAGCATTATGGTCTGAAAATATGCAGGGGACAATCCCAATCTTTTGGGATCGGTTAAGACCTGATTTGTGACCACGTATGTGGTGTATTCTGAAGAAAGTTCCATGTGCACTTGAGAAGAATGTGTATTCAGCTGCATTTGTATGTAAAGTTCTGTAAATTTCTGTGAAATCCGTCTGGTCCAGTGTATCATTTAAAGCTCTTGTTTCTTTGGAGATGTTGTGCTTAGAAGATCTGTCATTTGCAGAAAGCGCCGTGTTGAAGTCTCCCAGTATAAGTGTATTATTATCTAAGTATGTCTTAACTTTGGTTTTTAATTGATTGATGTACTTGGCAGCTCCCACATTAGGGGCATAAATATTCATGATTGTTAGGTCCTCTTGTTGGATAGACCCTTTAGGTATGATATAGTGTCCCTCTTCATCTCTTACTACAGTCTTTGGGATAAACTTTAGTTTATCTGATATGAGGATTGCTACCCCTGTTTTCTTTTGAGGACCATTTGAATAGTAAATGGTTCTCCAACCTTTCATTTTCAGGCTGTAGGTGTCCTTAGGTCTAAAATGAATCTCTCGTAGACAGCAAATAGATGGGTCTTGCTCTTTTATCCAGTCTGAAACCTTGCGTCTTTTGATGGGATCATTAAGCCCATTCACGTTCAGAGTTACTATTGAAAGATATTAATTTAGTGTCATCATAATACCTATTCAGTCCCTTATTTTGTGGACTATTTCTTTGGACTTCCTACTTCATTTACAGAGTCCCCCTTAGTATTTCTTGCAGAGCTGGTTTGGTGGTCACACAGTCTTTCAGTTTCTGCCTATCTTGGAAGCTCTTAACTCTCCTTCTCTTCTGAATGAGAGCCTTGCTGGGTAGGGTATTCTTAGCTGCATGAATACTTTCTGGCCTGCCAGAGGTCTGCTGTTAACCTAATATTTCTCCCCATATAAGTTAGGGATCTCTTGTCTCTTGGTGCTCTTTATCTTTGGAATTTGCAAGTTTCACTATTAAATGTTGAGGTGGTGAATGGTTTTCATTGATTTTAGGGGTAATCTCTCTATCTCCTGGATCTGAATGCATGTTTCCCTCGCCAAGATAGGGAAGTTCTCAGCTATGATTTGTTCAAACACGCTTTCTGGACCTCTGTCCCTTTTGATGCCCTCTAGAACCCCAATTAAATGTAGATTTTTCCTTCTGAGGCTGTCATTTATTTCCCTTAACCTTGCCTCATGATCTTTTAATTGTTTTTCTCTTTTTTCCTCAGCTTCTTTCCTTGCCATCAACTTGTCTTCTACGTCACTCACTCTTCTACCTCATTAACCCTCATCGTTAGAACCTCCAGTTTGGACTGCATCTCATTTAATTGATTTTTAATTTCAGCCTGATTAGATCTAAATTGTGCAGTCACGAAGTCTCTTGAATCCTTTATGCTTTTTTCCAGAGCCACCAGTAGCTTTATAATTGTGCTTCTGAATTGGCTTTCTGACATCGAATTTAATCAAATTCTGTAACTCTGTGGGAGAGAGGACTGTTTCTGATTCTTTCTTTTGTGGTGAGTTCTTTCTAGTCATTTTGCTCAGTGCAGAGTGGCTAAAAACGAGTTGCACTGGAAAAAGGAAGAAAAAAAAACAAAAAAAAACAAACAGGCAAACAAACAACCCAAGGGTCAGTATCCTCTGGTTCTACATACTGTAAACCCCTTGAGTTCCCCTGGAGCTTTCCAGCGCTGCTTGGTCAAGAACTTGCTCTTCCCCTGTCCTTCCAGCTGGTCTTCTGGGGGAGGGGCCTGCTGCGCTCATTCTCAGGTGTGTGCACCTGGGGGAGCTGCCCCGCCCCCTGCCAGGTGCATGGCTCAGTGGGAGTTGTTGACCCTGTGAGGCCTCTGTTTCCTGGCGGCCGTGCTCTGTCCCCGGCACAGGGTGACACGGGGAGGAACAACAGCACCGGCGGTGGCCAGCTCTCCAGCCCTGGAGTCCGCTCCCGCAGGAACTACCACAGCTCCCAGTCCGCAGGGGCCTGGATGCTCCGGGAGCGGGGGACGCTGACCTGCAAGGTTGGGGGCTCCTGGCGGCAGGAGCGTCCTCGCTCTCCTGGGCCCTCCCCACCTCTGCCTGTCCTGAGGGGAGAGCAGGATCCTGGGCTGTGTCCCCCGGCGCCCTGGGCTCGCTGCTGGAATCGTGCTCCTGGGGCCGCGCAGCCCCCTCCCCGAGGAACCCCCCTGAGCTGCTCCCGAGACTCCGCTGGGCGCGCTCCAGGCTCCAGCCCTTTCCCGCTCTCGGCCTGCGGGTGTGGCGTGCTCTCCCCCGGGCGCCCCTCCTCTGTTAGTGACCCCGGGAGCCTGGGGGCTCCATGGCCCCTCCTGGGATCCTGCCCGAGCTCCCTGCGAGTGCCTTTCTGTCCGGGAAGAATCCGGTGCGGATTTTTTTTTAATCTTTTTTTTAAATTTTTATTTATGATAGTCACAGAGAGAGAGAGAGAGAGGCAGAGACACAGGCAGAGGGAGAAGCAGGCTCCATGCACCGGGAGCCCGACGTGGGATTCGATCTCGGGTCTCCAGGATCTAGCCCTGGGCTAAAGGCAGGCGCTAAACCACTGCGCCACCCAGGGATCCCCCGGTGCGGATTTTTAACGTCCCTGCTTCTTGGGGTTGGGCTTTCCTGTCCGGGAGGCTCTCGCCACCCCTCTTAGCCCGGCTCCTCGCGGGGCCCCTCCCCAACTGGATATTTATTTATTTATTTATTTGTTTATTTATTTATTTATTATTTATTATTTTTTCCGCCTTCCTACCTTGTTAGAAGTGCAAACTCTTCTCTCTGTAGCATTCCAACTCTTCTCTCTTTAAATCTCAGGTCGAATTCGTAGGTTTTCAGGATGATTTGAAAGTTATCTAGGTAAGTTGGTGGGGACAAGTGACTTGGGGACCCTACTCTTCCGCCATATTGTCCTGCCCCCCAGCTTGCAAATCTATTGTGAATGTACATTCAGTTAGCTCTAATTTCCAGTTTCTGAAATGGTAGGCATGGATGCTACTGATGTCATCGTATGGGTTCAAATGTCTTAACATTTTATTTCATAATGCAAGTATTTACAGGTTTGTGTGTTATAGTATGAATGCTATTTTTGTGTTACCACCAAAATGCTTTATCTTGCCTCACCTTATTGATTCTTTAATTCTACAAACATTTACTGGGCCCTTACCATATTCCCAGGCAATGCTCACTATTCTGTTGTGTAAGACAGATAAGGTCCCTGATCAGGTGGTGACCCCTGGTGATGTGATGGAGAGTGCCTCAGGGTCTCTACTGCCAGAGAGGTCCGAAGGACCGAAGGAAGTAATACTCAAGGAGCCATTGTGCAAACAGCAGGCAGAGGAGCCATCGGAGGAAGGGGGAAATAGTGGCTGCTGCAGAGGTGCTCAGGTGGGAATGAACTTGGATTGGAGTGGGATGAAGCCAGGTGGAAAAGGTAATTCAGAACCAGAGCATACAGGACACTGAATCTTTTTTTTTTTTTTTAAGATTTTATTTATTCATTCATGAGAGACAGAGAGAGAGAGAGGCAGAGACACAAGCAGAGGGAGAAGCAGGCTCCATGCAGGGAGCCCGATGTGGGACTCGATCCCAGGTCTCCAGGATCACGCCCTAGGCTGAAGGCGGTGTGGTAAATTGCTGAGCCCCCTGGGCTGCCTGGATACTGAATCTCAAATCTGAGACCCACTGCCTCTTTACAAAGAATTCTAGTGCTCCTCCTACTGCTCAAAATAAAATTCCTGAATATGTTAATTTCACCCTAAGTGTTTTAAAATTTAATCTATTGAGAAGACATAAGCTATCTAATTCCCCTATGAAACATAAGAATGGTATTAAACCATAAATCCCTGCCCCCGGCTTGTAAGTGGCCAATAAATTGATGGACTTCATCTGCAACTTTCTCCCGTGAGAAGAGTAAGACCTCTCCTACATGGCCCATGTTCATTGTTTATTTTGTTAAGAGATTGTTATGACAATCATAGTCTATGAATTGGGAAATAATTTATGCTGCACGTAGAAGTTCCCTCATCTCATCTCTCAATGGATGAATATGATTAGTCCAAAATTTTTGCTCATAAGCCCAAACTGGTATCATCAATCAACCATTACTTCTTGTTAAAGGACTAGTTTTTAAAAAGCAATTTATAATAGAGTACTTTGTATTTCAACATGTAAATTCTCAGGTATGACTCTGCTAGAAGACATATGTAAGTGCGTTAATGGACCAGTTAGAACCAATGTGCATGCGAAGGGATGTTGTAATAGTGACTCAAACGCAGCCAGTGGCTTCTTCAGCAATGAGGTGATTTTCTGAAATGGGGAACAGTTCTAGATAAAATTTGGAACAAAACACAGCACATCCTTTTCTACTTTGCATTTAATATATGGTACGGAGTCTGGATCCAGGCTCAGATAATTATCAACAGGCAGATTGAAGGCCCTTCCTGCAATTTCAGGAAATCTAGCATTCCTCACCCTGCCCCCTAAATGCCAGTTGCAGCAGCCCCTTTCAAACACTATGACAATCTCAATGTTCCCATAAAATTCTAATCATCCCTGGCAATGAGAACCACTAAGACACAGCCACATGAGCCACAGGAGGGAGTTTGGATTTGATTCTATGCACCTATGGGAACTCAACGAAAGGTTTTGTGCTAGGAAGTGACAGAAAATGATTTTAAAGGATTTCCCTGGGTACCATGTGGAGAATCAACTATGGCAAGAGCAAGACTGGTGATAGGGAGACCAGCCAGAAAGGGATGGTTGTAGTCCAGACAAGAAATAATGGTGCTTTAGGCAAAGATCGAAGGAGCAGAGGTGGAAAGAAATGGATAAAGGTGTGCTTTGAGGGTAGAGTCAATGGGATTGACTGATGGATGTGGGATGAGAAAATATTTTTGGCTTTAGCAACTGGATAAATGATAGTGGTCTTTACCAAGAAGGAGAAGAGCACATGAGGTAGTGGCGTGGGATCATAAGTTCAGTTTTGGCCATGTTTGACACCATGGGGAGATGTCAAGCAGGTAGTTAGATGTCTGAGTTCACAAGGGATGCCCTGGCTGGAGACACATCTGCAAGTCAATGGTCTATAGAACCCAAGCCATGGGATTGGAGAGTAGAGGAGGTCACCCTGGGAGAGTGAGTGTATGAAGGAGAGAAGGACAGCCAGGATAGTCTTAAGGCCCTCAACAGCATTAAATGAGGCCTCTACTCTATTAATTATTCCATTAAAAGAAACACTGAAGTTTTTACACTAATTTTAATGGGAATATTTAATGATTAATGACACTAGTTTTGGCTTATGAACAAAAATTTTGGAACTAATTATACTCATTTATCAAAGCATCAAGATGGACTTCTTCATGAATTTCAAATTATTTCCCAATGCATAGAGTATGACTATCCTAACAACCTTATGATACAAAAGTACTAATTAATGTTTGGATCAAGGGCAATCTACATGAGGGAGAACTTGGGCTTGTGTCCTCATGAAAACTATAGATGAAGTCTATTAATCAATATTTATTGGTCCCCTACAGAATAGGCACTGAGATTTTTCAGCTTAAAAATCACTTTTATATTTTCTAAGGGAATTTGATAGATTCTATTTTCTAAATTTAAGAAATCTTTCTTTGGGGCACCTGGGTGGCTCAGTGGTTGAACATCTGTCTGCCCTTAGCTCCCGGGACCCCAGGATTGAGTCCCACATTGGACTCTCCACAGAGAGCCTGCTTCTCCCTCTGCCTATGTCTCTGCCTTTCTCTGTGTCTCTCATGAATAAATAATAAAAAAATCTTTTAAAAAGTTAAAAAAATAAAAAAAATCTCTTTTTCACAAGCTTTATTAAGATATAACTTCCATACCACAGAACTTTAATGTTTTTGAATTTGAAGGCAGTTACGGTGAACTTTCAAATAGACCTATATATAGGTTGAAGAATAAATCACCCTGGCAGCCTAACCACACAACGATGGCATCTCTTGTTTACTGGGCACAGAGTCAGGTAACATAGGACAAGCAGACTTTACATCACTATCCCTCTTCGTCACAACATTCCTGAAGGGTATCCCCTCCATTTTACAGAGAGAAATCCAGGCTCAAGGAATTGAGGATCTTCACAGAGATCACCAGAGGTCACCAGCAGCCAGGGTTTGGATACAGGTCTCTGACTCAGACCTTTTCTCTCTCTCTTCCTCCCGCCCCCAGTCTCCTGGAAGACAGAAGCTCCAGTCTGGAATGTATATAATGATCTCCCATTTTAAAGGTAAGTCAGTGTCACAACCCATGGGGATTGGCATCTCAAGGATTCAAATTTTAAAGCGTTTTACTGTCACATGGGGATTAGTTTTAGAGCCATTTCTTACTGGTGTTACAGTTTAATGCCTTATGCTTAAGTAGAATTACAGATCCTGTAAAGGTTAAATTGGTTTATCTTGTCTCCTACCTCTCAAAAGGCCCTATGCTAATTCAGATTTCAAAATATATTTAGGCAAGTGAGGTGGTGGAGTAGGAAAGTTGGTAGGCACATGAGTTAACGGATTTTACTAGATACGAGTGAGTTATGAATGTATGATGACTGGTGACCAGTAGAATCTGCTGTGTATTTGGGCAGACCCCCAGGACCGGGTGGCCACCCGTTCACCCAGTTAGGAATCACACACTTCCAGAAGTCGAGTAGGAGCCTTCCATGTCCTGACCAGAGGAGACACAATTATACTACTAAGTAAATCCTTGCCTACAAAGGGATAAACAAGAACTTGGAATGTTGGAACCACACAGAAAAAAAAAATGGCTAAGGTTGTGGGAAAGGCATCTGCAGCATGGGAATTTCCAGTGGGGTCGCCTTTCAGCAGACCGAGCAGACTCTGGGTAAGGACTGAAGGGAAGCTTGACTCCTTCAGGGTGGGGGACACTCTGAGACCGATGGGGCAAGTTTGGCTCTGTGATCAGGTTTGGCAAATATTCAACATAGAATACCCCAGGATGCAACCGGGGATTAAGAAATTATTTTAATATTGGAAAACACAAGTGTAAGAAGTGACCTAATGAGCAGCTAGTCTATAAATTAGGGGTGGTATTGGGAATAATGTAAATCAATATTTATAAGTACTCTGAAAACACAGTTATTTAGTAAATAGAAAAAAACTGGCAATATTGTCACAGTCAAGAATCCATAAGTAGGATTCTTGTGGGAAGCAGCAGGGGGAAGATGGATAAGGTTTATGTCTCATTAACATCAGCAGCGCGATACACCGGGCATTGCTTTTTTCTCCCCCCTTTACTCTAATGCTTATTATTGTTGTGGGGATTTAACAATTTTTACTGGGTTTCAAATCCTCTACCATATCCAAAAAATACTGAGAATGCTCAAGAGTTCATTAGGCCTGTATTTATGAAGCCCTCTAGGTCATCACCACCCCTGTACCCGAGCCACTATTAAGTGCTTACTGTGTGCCTGGCTCTGTGCCAAGTATTTAGTACACATCACACCATCACACAACCTATGAGAGTGTGACTATTATTTTTCCATTTACAGATAATGAGACTGAAGCTCATACATTAATTCACTTCCCTGAGATGACACAGCTGGGAAGTGACAGAGTCAGCATTAAAAAATAAGTCTATAATAACTCATGTGTCCAGGCTCTTTAACTATCATATCTGCAACACAACTGTAAATCCACGGGCTGGAAATATGGTGGAGGTGAATCTGTCCTTTGTCCTCCATCTGATCCAAGACCAGCAGAAGAAAGAAGTATTTCTCTCATGTTCTCACAAGGTATCTAGTCCTAAAGAATAATGGCAGCTCAATTTCATTTTTTTTTTTTTTTCCCTAAAAGAGAAGGGGAGGAGACAGGCAGAGGAAGAATCTGCAGCAGACTCCCTGCCGGGTAGAGAGCTCATCTCATGACCCTGAGCTGAAACCAAGAGTTGGACACCTAATTGATGGAGCCACTCTAGTGTCCTTTTCTTTCTTTTTTCTTTTATTTATTCATGAGAGACTAAGAGAAAGGAAGAGACATAAGGAGAAGCAGGCTCCCTGTGGGAAGCCTGATGCAGGACTCGACCCCAGAACCCTGGGATCACGACCTGAGCCAAAGGCAGGTACTCAGCCGCTGAGCCACCCAGGTGCCCCTCTTTTTTTTTTTTTTTTTAACCTTTTTCAAAGTTACTGTGTTTAGGGACGAAGAGTGTTGTGTTACTTTGATATATACTTGTTTTTCGGATCAAGGGAGGCATATTTACAAATTGTCAGGTTTTCACAAAGTCTTCCTTAAAGCAGTCATTTCCAACCTTTTAAATATAACAGGGCCCTGGCCTTTTAAATATTGGATGCATATTGCATCCTGACGAGAATGTAGAATGGCTTCTCAGCTGCTAGCCCTAAGCTTCCAGATCTGCTGCGAAGAGGTTTTCAGTTCCACTGCTCGGAAACTGCAGGCCTGAGAATTCCCTACAGCACCATCCGTGGGGACCACTGCCTTAAAAACCACTTAAGAATTACAAGAATTATAAAATTACACACTCAACAGACTCAATTTAAAAAAAGAGCTTTTTCAGTAAAACTGCCTGCAATCCCAATTCCCCCAGAACAATAAGAAATGTATCTGTAACAAAGAAATCAATGAACATTGAGGCCAACAGCTCATCTTCTGTGTTGGGTGAAACCTGAGTTATGAGATCTAAATCTGGTACAATAATTTGCAAGGCATTTGGCACCATCCTCTCTGAGAAGTCTTCCCTGACTCTTCTGGTCCAGTTTATGTTCCCTTTTGTGTCCTTTGCTGACTTGTCTGTTCGCTTGTCTCCCCTCCTCCTCAGGGTTGCAGGCTCCTTAGGCGGGGCTGAGGATTTATTCTCTTTTATCACTCAGCACAATGGTTGGCACAGGGTTGCTGCCAGTAACTGTTTAACAAATGGAGCCAATCATCGTCTCTGTGCTAATAGGACTAACCTTTAGACCTGAATTTCCTATAGCGTGTTGAATATCTCCATGCCAGCCTGTCATAACCACCTGGTTCAAGGATAAACTAATTTAATTACCAACGGTTGGTACAGGTGACTTTTAGTTTCTTTTTTTTTTTAGACTTTTAAAATGTCTATTGTTTCGGCTAAGAGAAAATTATCTACAGAAATGTTTTTTTAAAAGATTTTATTTATTTGAGAGAGAGAGCACTAGAGAGAGTGAGCAAGCACAAGCGGGTGAGCAGAGGGAGAAGCAGGCTCCCCGCTGAGCAGGGAGGCCGACGCGTGGCTCTATTCCAGGACCCTGGAATCATAACCTGAGCTGAAAGGCAGACACTTAACCGACTGAGTCACCCACACGCCCCAGAAATGATCTATCTTTACAAAAGTCACATACATTCGTACTGTATTGCTTAAACCACATACTCTTGCAGGCTGATAGTAAATCAAACTACACGAAGCAAAAGAGGGGATTATCCATAGATTCTGGTGTCCCAGGAAAATCAGGAGCAGGAATGTGGAAGCGCTTGGTAAGTCCTACACTCCACAATCTGGATGCCCTTAGAACTCCCTCTTACCATCTCATCTTCAGCCCATGTAGCCATACAATCCATACAGGAACAATCCCAAGGTTTACTATAGCTTCAGCCAGGCACAAGAAAACCCTTCCTCACTTCCAGTCCCAGAACTCCCAAAGAACAGGTCCCTACCTAGATCTCCTAACAGTGACCAGAGGGACGATATAATAAATCCCACAGAAACCCTGTGGGTTGGAGGCATGTGTTCCTACCGGCAGGCAGACGCTGGGGTCTGGGGTCTACCAAGCAACAGGCATCTGCCACACATACTTTCACTCAGACTGTTCTCTTGCCCAAAAGCTTCTCCAATTATCAAAATGCTTCCCATTCTTCGAAGCTCAACCTTAAATACCACTTCCTCCATAAAACCTTTATTGATCTCTACTCATCCACGTCTGAACTATATCTTTTTCTTTTGTTCTCCACTGTGCTCTTCATTCTTCTTATTTTATACTGTTTCTATGTCTGCAAACTAACAAGAGAAAAGGATATAAATCCAGGAGAATCTTTGTGGATAATCCCCTTTTGTTCATGTAGCTTGAGTTTTTGTCAGCCTGCAAGAATATGTAGTTCATGCAATAATACAGTATGAACATATTTGTCTTTTTTAAAAAAGAGATTAAGTCTACATTTTAAGTCAGACCTGAATGCTAACAAGCTAGCTGAGATAGTTTCCTCACGTATAAGAAACTAGACATGAGTTGACGATGCAGTATTCTCTTACATTTTTATGAGGATGATACAGACAATGTATGGAAACACCCTGTGCAGTGCCTGGCATGGAAGGAACTTCCAAAATGCTAGTATTCTTCCTTTGGATTTCTCTCACTAGATTACAAACTCCTTGAGGTCAGTCAGGATTTCCCACTGTGCTTATTAAATATTTTAAAGGTAAATAGTCTTCATTAAATGTTTGTTGAACTCCCCTTATTATCTTCCCAGCCAGTTAATTGGTCATATTAATATCTCTAGATAAGTTCTAAATGCTTTGCATTTATTGACTTAATTTCCATGATAACTCCATGAGATAGGCTTTGTGGCCTTTATTTTATAGATGATGAAACAGGTGCAGGAAAGTTAAGAAACTTGCTGGAGCTCAAAAACCATTAAGTGATGAAGTAAGGCAGTAGCTCCAGGGCTTTCACTTCCAATCATCCCCGTTAGTGGTTCCTTAGGGGCAGAAAATATGTCTTGTATGAAACAGTTCACATTGCTTTCTTCTTGTTTGAACTAGTTTAGAGTAATCCAAACAAATAGTTGCTCTGATGTTCTCATTCCTTTAATTAGAAACTTCTAGGTGACTCATTAGCTTCCTATGGCTTACGATAATGACCGTCACCAAGATTTTACCAAAAATAACAAATAATTGCACTTAAGCATGAAGGGCTGATTTATGGGCCATGCTGCAAATTCCTAGGATCTCCAATTCCAATAAGTTTCAATCTCCTGGATTATATTGGAGTTTGACCTGGTAAGTCTCCAGGCTGCCCACAATGTGCTACACCCAGTTCACAATTTGCATAACTGTACCAACAGGCAGCTGTGGGATGTGGGGGAAAACAGAAAAATAGCTTTCCGTTAGGATGAGGGTGAGAAATCCTGACCTGCGTCCTTTACTAGGAGAAAATTTTCAGCGATGCTTCATTGTGGAAGCTCAATAGCTTTAATTTATTCATCTTCTCTTATTATATGGCACAAATTGCCATCATCAATCCAGGTCACTCGTGCAAGGAACGATTTAGCAGGGAAATGGGAAATTGGGAGTACAGGGGAAAGCTTAAGAAAACAGTGACACCTATAATTACAAATGGCGATTAGGTTTCCAACCTATTTTCACACTTTTTTCTTCCAATATATCTTTACCTCAACTTTGTGATAAGGAAACAACATCAGCTCCTTTTTTACAGGTAAGGAAACAGAGGTTCGTAAAAGTTAAGTGACCCAGCAGACATGCATAAACATGTATTCTAATATAGGTATTCTATCCAGGGCTGTTTCCACGTGTACCATGATGCTTTTGGAGGCAGCAAGATGCAGGAGAAATTTCTGTGTGACCATAGTTTGGGGAATAAGTGGAGCTGGTAAACAACTGTGGGGAAAATGGTATGAAAATACATAGGAGAAAGAGTGGCATCATCTTGGCCAGGGAAGAATCTAAATCTTCTCAGGTCTGTGTGGGGCCAGGGTGGGGGGTGGGAGAGAGGCAGCTCATTCCCCCGGTAAGAGGATGGGCAAGTGAGCCCTGTCCGGTTGCACTGTTAGTTCTCATTCCTTCCCAATATCACACTTGCATTCTCGTGTGAAGTTTAGATATTGGAACTTCTGGTTGACTGAGTGAGGTCCATCAATAATTGCTGGTGCTATAATTCCTCACATAAACAAGTATATACTTTTACATCTAAAATTCCAAATTTTGCAAGTTTTTTCTTAATTTCTTAAGTTCCACATGTCTGTTCTGAATTGAAGAGGCCTCTGCTCTCTTCACAATTCAGTTTCCCTGTGTCCATGCTAGTAATTTAGTTACGTGTGGCAAGGAATACTTCAGAAAAATCTCTCGAGAGAGTAGTAAATATTCCTATTCCTAAAATCTAGTGTGTGAATTCAGGAAGGAAACAACAAATTTTTAATCAAAGTAAGCAATAATGACAGGTTTATTTAAAATTCCAGTAGAGAAAACCCACTAGTTTTGGAATAAAAGTACTCAATGTACGAGAGCATAAGTGAATATAAAAGGTTAGCAGAAGAAAAATAAAACCAAACATAGTACAAAAAAATTTAAAAAGTTTGAAATGGATTTAAACAGGGATGTTCTTTAAATCCTCCAAATATTTAACAGTTACTAGGTTTGGCAAACAATTCACTTGAAAATTAAAGCCTATATCTGTAAACTCCATAAAAACTGCTTATTACATTCAAGCACTCCATACAATTGGTACTGAAACATGTAGGCAGTCGATTTCAGAGTAGCAGGAATTACTCATTTGCTCTCACAGTTATATGAATTAACCAGCTGCATAACTGCTTTTTGGAGAAGAAGGAAGAGAAGACACAGGAAAAAAAAGTAGGATAAAATCTCTAAAAAACTGAAACACAGCAAAATTCAGACATCAGTTTGTTTCTTGAAAGCACCAAACTGACTCTTTACCGTATATTCTACATTTGCAGTTGTCATTTCCCTCTCCCCCACCCCCCTCAAATACTCCTAAACGCACTAGTCTAATCAATTCTTAACTTCCAAATATTCTGTACATATATAATTAGCAAAGAGCATATGCCTAACATTATTCTGACAGCAGTATGGTCAGCATACAATTTTAGAAAGATTACTATGTATATCATCAAGATTAAACTTTACTTAAAAAACAAACAAAAACCATTACTAAACAGTTTTAAAATATTATGAAAACCCATGAAAAGAAGATTCAACATGGGTCCTAAACCTGATAAAAACACACTTCAGAGAGACTATTAATGCTAAACTTTTGCCAAATGATGACCTTAAAGTGCCAAACACAAAAGAATCTCTTAGGACCATTTCTCCAATAGATAATTTGTCCCTGGCTTGGCCATCTCTCCTTTAACTATATACGAAGTCCTGCTGAAAGTATGCATTTTAGTTGATTTTACCATAGAACGTTACAATGTAAACTAAACAGGTTCTTGATATCGACAGTATGTTACCAAGGCTTTTTTATTTCTGAATCCAACAGTTGGTCACAGAGGTCAAGTATTATCAAGGCTCCTTTGTCAGTTCTCAATCGTGTCTGATTCCATCCTTCAAGTACATGCAAGGCTCAATAGTTTTCAAGAGGCAGAAGCCTGAGGCCATTTAAGACACAGATGAAATAGGATTGTGAGGTGAACCCATCTGAGTAAGAACTTTATCCAGCCACTGGAGGGGGCCATGCAGGTGGATCTCAATCCAGCAGGGGGTGCTAGTAACATCCTGGCGGTGGTATTCGGCTCCCCAACCCTAGAAGACACATTGGAGGTCATTTCACTTGCTTAACTCCGTGATTAAACTTAGAAGAAGAGTTCTCATAATCAGACATGCTGATTAAAGACATGGATGCTTTCCATGACAGGTGCTTGTGCACACAAACACACTAAGAGGCAGGCAATTTCAGGGGATGGGTGTGTTCAAGGCTCCCTGAAGTCCTTACATAGATTCCAGGTCAAGAGTACTGGTCTTGGGGAATGGAAGTTTCAAAACACATTATAAGGCTGTTTTAATGAAGGCACTTTCTAACTTTCATTTTCATTGCCCAGTACCTTACTGATGGTACTGTAACATATTAAATTCTCATTTTACCATCAAGAAAATAAGACAGAAGTTACTGTTAGGCAAACAGACATTCTGCTTCTTGCCTACTCACTCACTGGTGGTCCTCCTATCAACACAAGAGCTTTTGATCTTTCAATCTCCAAGCAAACTGGCAGAAGCACATACATACCCAAAAAGCTATAATTGACACCTAATCATTGCTCTGAATCAATAGATTCCATTACATATTGTATACACGGATGTATATGTATATAATAGATCTATACATCCATTATACATCCAGACATCTTCAGCATTACTGAATTGGTACACTAAAATTGCAAAAGAGAAAGGTAATTTTGCAATTGCAAAGATCAAAAACTCACTGGTGTGGGCAATGGAAAATAAAGCTCTGATAAATACTTGTTTCGTGAGGGATATTAGAGAAGGTTGGGTTCTATTTATCTCTGACACCTACCTACTCCAGGAATTTCAAGAAATACATATGAACATCAGAACCTTCAAGAAAAAGTTGTGATATATGAACTGCATACCGATATACATCTATGCATTTGTACTTCTATCAATACATTGCTAAATTTAAAGGTTTGTGTGCATGTTTCCTACATTAGATAGTAAGTTCTTTGAAGACAGGGAAGACCAGATCTTATTTATCTTTGATCTCAAACACCTAGCACAGTGACTGGCACAAAGCAGAAGCCCTAAGAAATACCTGTTCAGCAGAACTGACTTAGACTTTTCAGATATATATGGGGAGTCCATTGTGCAAATAATTTATAAAATGAATGCTTTAAAGTCCAAAATGATGGTCTTCAAAATAGCACAAGATTGGCTATTAATATTAGTAAAATGTGCTGTTATCATTTCTCTAAGATGCTAAGTGACAGGGCAAGGTATGCAATCCTTATCATAATAAACAACAATACTGCACAAACACTATTGAATTTTGTTGTTGTTGTTGCAAATGTATAAGCAGCTGCCCTTTATCATGTCAGGAGTTTTAAAACGAAATTTGTTTACCCATAACTCTCCAAATCCAGCTTCCCAACTATGTCCATTATATCTTTATTATATATGATTTATTATATGTCCATAACCTTCCATTCCATCTCATTATTTTATAGTTAAACATGTAATAGGCTACTAGCATTGTGAACCTAGAGACGTTAGGTGCTTTTACATCTTTGCGTTAATTCTCTGGAATGGTGCTAAAAATATTTGCTTAATGAATGAAATCTAATACATTGTTAATGCATATCTTTATATCATACACACTTTTTATTAGTGTAAAGTTTGTACTTGTATAAAAATATTTTAAAATGTATAAAAGTAAAACCATTAAAATTAGGCAATCAATATGAAATGAGCATGAGGAGAAAGCCAGTTGGAGCAGTAGAGTCATTAATTTCCTCTTGAGTGGTTCTTCAAGAGTAGTAGACTCACCAAGGGACCTCTGTAATGATTACCACAGTTCCCAAACTCCACCTACCGGTCTTAAAGATGACAATCATGAGGATCAGCAAAGGATCCCTGTGCCTTAACCGCACAGTTAAAATGGCAGATAAAACTAGAACCTGGGTCTCTTGACTCTCAACAGGTATTCTTCCCTCCATACCAGTAAACAACAGACAAAAAAGCACTGCTGGCAAGTGACTGTCCTCATTTTAAAATTCATTTTAGCTAAAACGCAAAGTCAAAAACGAAACAGTGAATGTTAACTGTGGCTGAGAAAGATCTTTATAGTCCCATAGGTACATATAGCATATTGGTAAATCCCTTTAAAAGGTAAAAACCCTCCTTTAATACTAAAAAGGCACCAGACTCAGCCACAAAGAACTACTGAATTATGTTTCGAGAAAGCCAACATTCAGAGAACACAGTCAAAATCTGCTACTATGATTCAAAGAAGTAAGAAAACAATGATACTCAGGGAAAGGTATCTTTGATCTAAAGGATGATTAACAAAGTAAGTTTCCAAAATTACCCTCTGTAACACATACATTACAAACAGGTTTAACAACAAGTTAGGTGAGCTTCTAAAGAGAGGACATAAAAGGTGATTGCCTCACCCAAATATATAATTAGTTCTGTTTCTCAAGGTAACAGAGGATGAAAATTTATCTTTGAGAATTCAGAGACAAGTCAGTCATTAGAATAAGTTATAACCCATAAAATCTAACCAGATATTTAATGTTTTTACATTTCAATGACATCTTAAAACTTTTTATTTTTCAGAGGCAAATGCATAAAAGAGATCACTTAACCGTGAACAATGTCTTTACTTTAACCTTCCCCATCCTCAACCCTAACAATAATCTTAGAACTAAGGCATTTGTGGGCAAAGGTCTTATTAATTTTTGAATTATAAGAAAATCGTGAGTTTTTGCCGCAACCATTAAAAAAAGTCTGACCAATCAAAAATAAACCCCAATGTTACGAATTTTTATTTACAAAAAGATTACTTGTTCATTGTCAAAACTAAAGCAACAAGCATTGCCATCATAAAGGTATTAAGAACACAGAATAAAAAGAAAAGGAAGGGGGGTGTGTTTACTGAATTGATCTCTTAAGAAAACCACGCATTTAAATTATACAAGTTAAATGTATAACAAGACATTCTTTTATGGTACTACAATGACTAAAATAGTGCTTATTCAAATAGGACAGTTAGCCAAGCCGCCTATGCTGCTAACATGTAATACAAACTCTCCTATATTCTAATTATATTCTCCTGGTAACTGACATCCTCACTAAAGTTTAAAAACGTCTAGGTAATAAGTTGGCTTCTATGGGCACATACCAAGAAGATACAGATTTATATACACTAAGAGAAGGCGCAGCAAGTGTGTCAAACCCTGACCAGAGAAATCAGAATTCACTTACCTTTACAAAGCTCATGCGGATAGTGCACATTTTAGTGAGCTCATAGACTGTCTCGAAGCCATGGTTCACAGACTGTGCCAATAACTGAGCAAATTCTTGGTTATTAAAAATTTTCAAACTACACCCACTGGGGATCTTGCAAACAGTAGTGGGGTGAAATCCATGATGGTAGTTGCAGTTCCGACTTTGCACAAAGATACTGCTGTCACTGAGGCATTCGGCATACACCTCCCCTCCAACATAGTAAAGATGTACTCCTGTAGGAAGACAATGCATGCAATGTCTTCATTATCATTTTTCACAGCTGAAAAGCATCTGTGTAATAACTTCAATATATGAATCTGCATGGATCTAAAATTTGGCTAACTAGACATTCTCCAAATCTTGCACAACTGATAAAATCTTAGTTAATTGTATTAGTTCATACAATGTCCCTTTGTTATTTTGTATATTTAAGAGGTTTCTAGGAAATAATATAACAAAGAAAGGAGGATCAAGAAAAGTAAAAGAACTAGAAAACCACAGGTGGAGGAAGTAGTGCTAAGAGCTGTAAGATGTAAGGTCGAGGGGAAAAGAAAATTATAAAAATAATTCATACTATGTGGAATCTGATCTCCCCGAACTACCATCTGCTCCAAACTTCTTCCTGTGACATCTTAGAGTGCCAGGAGTGTAGGAAATTGATCCTACCCAGCCTTTAAAAAAAGGAAAGTGGGGGCGGTGGGGTGGGGGGGCATTCTGACAAAGTCCTACACCATTAATGGCAGATTATTATAGGCCACGCAGTGAACACAGTCACATCCCATGTGGCTTTAAACAATCTATCTTGCAGGTAACTCTAGCATGGCTCAGCCAATGCGAAAACTATGGTCTCCAATCCAATCTAAAAAATTATGTGTTGTGTTTACATGTACACACAATGGCTAAGACTTCCGTAATGATTAAATAGCTGCTAGAGCAGAAGCCCATTTTCCTGCCTGATGTAGAGAAAGCAATTTAAGAGAGAGAGAGAGAGTGTGTGTGTGTGTGTGTAACTCTTTTCCCTGATAATAAAAATGAGGAATTTGCATTTTTGAACATTTAGAAAGTAAAACAAAATATGAAGCAGCAAATACCATCCCTTGTTTAGTAATGTAGAGGTAGTAACTGTAAGTGTTGGATGCACTAGATTACAGGTTTTGAGTGTTACTAAACTTTCTCTGCCAACATTCAAAGTATCGATGGGATTATAAGGACACAACAATTTACGTTAGCCATTCTGCTATTATTGGATCATAGTGTTGATACCCATTTTCTGCTGTTATACCAATGCCAGGATAAATATCTCTGGATAATTTTTGATAATATCCTTAGGAGAGATTCCTGGAAGTTAAATCACTGGATCGAAGGCTCTTGATTCACTTTGCCAAACAACTTTCCAGAATGCTTGTATCAATTTACACCCTACAAGCAGTGTATGAATGCCTTTCTCATTTTGCCTATGCCAGGACTGAGTGAGCTTAAGACAAAAACAAATAAATTAAAATAAATTATAGCTGAAAAACAGTATTGTTTTAATTTGCATGTGAGACTGGATATGCTCTCATATTTTTATTAGCCATCTGTGTTTCTCTTACAAACTTACTGTTCATATTTCTTAC
This sequence comes from Nyctereutes procyonoides, assembly GCF_905146905.1. Classification (NCBI taxonomy): domain Eukaryota; kingdom Metazoa; phylum Chordata; class Mammalia; order Carnivora; family Canidae; genus Nyctereutes; species Nyctereutes procyonoides. Next base: position 20,047,536 of record NW_026575122.1, read on the forward strand.
CTATTTATCCCACTGGGGTTCTAGTATTTTTATTACTTTTTTATGAGCTGCGTGTAAGATATAAATAATTTATTTCCTATTTGTTTCCCCATTAGTCCTTTGTATTTTTTTTAATCTATAGAAGTTTGAAAGCTTTCAGTAGTCAAATCTCATGATCTTTCCTATTGCTTTTTATGCTTAAAAATTTCTACTTCTATGATCAGATGTATTTTCTTCTAGTTTCTTAATAACTTGCCATTAAAAAAAACCTCAGTTCATTAATCTATTTGCATATATGATACTGAGGTCAGGGTTTCTCCCGACAGCTTCACTTAGAAGCTAATGTCGTTCCTGCAGGACCACTAGGAGACTGCTGGTTTGTTATGCTTCACTTAATATACATTCATTTTGAAATACAATATAGTTTCAGTTTAATTTATTTTGCCATTTGTCTACACCCTGATTTAACTGTAGTTTTATAATATTTAATTAGCCTAACATCAAGAGTTTTTCCTTTACTTCTCCATTAAAAAATGAAGCTATTTTCACTCGTTTGTTCTCCCAGGTAATATCAGAAAATATTTGCCAACTTTCAAAAAATAACACATTATGATTCTGGCATGGATTGTTTTAAACCATACACTGAAATAGGAAGAACAGACATCTTTAAAATAGTCTCACGATATTAAGTCTTCTCTTTAAGGAACACTGACTGCTTATTTATCTAAATTTTCTCTCAGTAAAATTTAGTTTTCTTTACATAATTCTCATATATTGCTGATTCAGACTATTTCCAAAAAGTTATGTTTTCTATTGGTACAGGAAATGTGATTTTCTCCTCGACTATATTTTCTAACTGGTTATTGCCGGATTAAAGAAAACTGGCACATAGTTTCTAAAAATAAATTCTTGGGGATCCCTGGGTGGCTCAGCGGTTTGCCGCCTGCCTTTGGCCCAGGGCGCGATCCTGGAGTCCCGGGATCGAGTCCTGCGTCAGGCTCCTGGTGTGGAGCCTGCTTCTACCTCTGCCTGTGTCTCTGCCTCTCTCTCTCTCTATGTCTGTCATGAATAAATAAATAAGTAAATCTTAAAAAAAAATTCTTTAGAAGTTTCTAGATAAACAACCATAACTTCTGAATAAACACAATGACCATAAGTATCACCATACTAACTACATATTACTAACATAAGTAATACTGACATGGGTGAAGGAGGAAAGCCATTCATACACAGACTTATGGTACGAGTAGAAATTAATAAAAGCGTTTCGGAAGTAATTTGGCATAACATCAAAAGCTTTTGACCTACTAATTTCACTTCAAGAATCCATCCCAAGAATATTATCAATTAGTTAATATCATCTGCAATAATGGTAATTTTGGCTTATTTCCATTATTGATAATTCTACATTTGAATACTCCAGTCAAGGCATCTGAAACAATTTTAAATAACAGCATTCCCAGAATCCTTATTTTCTTCCTGTGTTTTTTTTTTAAGTAGGCTCCATGCTTGGCATGGGGCCCAATGTGGGGCTTGAACTCAAGGCCCTGAGATCAAGACCTGAGCTGAGATCAATAGTCAGATTCTTAATCCACTGAGTCCCCCAGGTGCCCCTCTTCCTAATTTTTAATAGAAATGTTCCAGAGTGCAATGACTTTTTAGTACTTTGGGGTAATGGTCAACTTTAGAACTTAATTAAAAATATAACCCTCCATCCTGAATATACGTAAAATTGTGTTTGTATACAATTTTCAGGGTTTAGAGATCATAGTAGGGTATCTATATGTTATGAACTTAGGTTTTAGCATTTCATCATCAAATGTAGAGTTTAGGGTTTGTCCCCCCCCCCCCCAATCATATAAAGGAACTATCTATTGATTCCTGTTTTAGGAGGTTTTTTGGTTTAAGGATCAAGTGTTGAACTTTATATCCAATGCCTTTTAAGCATTTATTAAATAACCACTTGATCTGGTCCACTGTCCTAAATTTTATGGTAGGTAATTTTTTTTAAATGTTTACTCTGGAAATAATTTCAAACTTTTAGAAATAGAACAGCCAAAAAAAAAAAAAAAAAAAACCAGAACAAAGAACATGCATATAACCACTGTCCTGATTCATCTATGGTGACAATTTATTCCATATGTTTTACCATTTGGACCTCCTTCCCCTCTCTGCTTTCATACACACCCTCATGTACATTCTATATATAGATAGATAGATAGATAGATAGATAGATAGATGTATATATACATATCCACATATATACGTATAGTTATATGTGTATATATATATATATCCACACATAGATACATGTATATGCATTTATCTATATATATATATATTCTGACATAGGATTTGTTTTAGATGGATATATAATCATATACACACACATTTATGTATGTATTTCTTAAGAATAGGGATGTTCTCTTATATAGCCACAGTACAGTTAGCAATGCTAGTGCATGTAACATTGATATAATACTCTTATCTAATCTACCACTCATGTTCTAACTCTGTCTGCAGACCCCAGTAAGGTCCTCTGTGGTCTTTTCCCCCTTTTCTGGTATAGATCACGTTCAGGGTCAACTTATTACACAGCTGTCATATCTTTTTAATCTCTCTTAATGTGGAACATCTTTATACCTTTGTCTTTTGACATTGATATTTTGGAAGAATACAGTTCCTCCTCACCCCCCCCCTCCTTTTTAAAGATCTTACTTATTTATTCAGAGACACATGGAGAAACAGAGGCAGAGACACAGGCAGAGGGAGGAGAAGCAGGCTCCCTGCAGTGAGCCTGATGTGGGACTCGATCCCAGGACCCTGGGATCATGACCTGAGCCAAAGGCAAATGCTCAACCACTGAGCCACTCCGGCATCCCTGCCTCACTCTTTCTAAAAGAATTTTGGCTTTGTCTGAAGTTTCCCCATGATGAGGCTCAGATTTGCATTCTCAATTGGAATTCTGCATAGGTGACGTTACTTCCTTCTCAGGGCATCACATCTGGTGGCATATGAGATCTATCTGTCTCTCATTGGTAATGATAATTTTGATCTCCCAGTCAAGATGCTGTCCAATGTTTCCACTGTATAGTTACTGATTTTTATTCTCTGTTGTACCTAACAGGCAGTCTGTGTGGAGACACTGTAAGACCTTGCAAATACCCCAATTCTTGCAAAAAATTTCTCTGCAAATTCAGGAATACACTGAAGATTCCTGACGGCTGCAAAATGATGACTTTCCAACTCTAGCATTCACTCTACGTTTACCAACCAGCCTTCCCCATTCATTCTTTTTCTACTTATTATTGGCATGGACTTACAAATTACTATTGTTTTTCAGTGGTTTAAAATCCATAGCTGGGTAATCCCTGGGTGGCTCTGTGGTTTAGCACCTGCCTTTGGTCCAGGGCGTGATCCTGGAGTCCCGGGATCGAGTCCCACATCAGGCTCCACGCAGGGAGCCTGCTTCTCCCTCTACCTGTGTCTCTGCCTTTCTCTCTCCTCTGTGTCTTTCATGAGTAAATAAATAAAATCTTAAAATAAATAAATAAATAAAATCCATAGCTGTACTAATTATTTCGGTGTTCAAACTGTCCCAGAATTGGCCAGGGGAAGCCTCTCCAAGTTGGCTCCTGTGACATGCTCCATCTAAACATTTCCTCGCTTTCTGATATAACAAAATGTTCCAGGGTCATCTTTGTCTATCTGTTCTGGCCTTGGAATTGGCGCTTTTCCTGAGAAACCCTGGATCCTCCCAGTGGAAACTGGTGTTAAGAGATGAAAAGCCGAGCAGCAGATGTGCTTATTGCTCCTGGGCATCTTTGCCTGTTAGCCCTTTCAGCAGACAGATCAGAAACCATATGCATGTCTGAACCCACCTATCTAAGTGCACACACACACACATACACACATCCATGAGAACATAAACATGCATATGCATATGTACACATATTCTTAAATCATGATTTCACTCTGATACCACCATGGGGTTTATTTTTGCCCTCCTCTACACTGTATTTTTCTTACTCCACAGTGAAAAGCCAGGTTCTCAGCAGCAACCATACATTCAGTCATTTGCTTAACCTTCTCTCTATAAGTTTCATAACTGTTTCATTCATACTGTTACAAGATAATCAAGTCTACTAACAAAAAAGAGTTCTGGATTTGTTTGCAAGCACTCTACCCTACTTGGCCCAGACTGAAGATAATATAGCCAAACATGACATTCATAGGTTATTCCGGATTAGTGCTTTCTTTTTTCCTCCCAAGTTATGGGGCGCATTTGAAACACATTAGGTTTTACTCGTTTTTAACTTATTATTTAGTTTTAGGTTGTAAGTCACTTTCTAACAGCTGTTTTTATTCTTCAGCAAAATCTAAGATAGACTAGTGCCCCCTGCCCTTCCTCCAATCACTATTTCAGCTAATTAGTATCAACTCCTTTGGGGTGGCAGACCACAGTAACTGCTGATTGGAAAGCAAGTAACTTCCAATATTTGCATACTGGAGCCAGTGTTTATTACCTGGTGTTTGCTATACGAATCTGCTCTAGGAATGACTAGGTCAGTTCTAGGGGAACAGGGACACAGCAGACAAACATCTAAAAGAGGTTCAAGTGCAAACTCACCTTTTCCAATGTGCCGCCTAGTGTTTTCAATAGTGGAATTCCGATTAACGTTGGAGAGCAGCCCAAGGCAGAAACGGTTCTTATTGTTGGAAGGATCGGTGAAACCATCCACCAACACACTTGTGGAGGAGGCATGGAACGCTTCACCCACACGATTATTGAGCTCATAGTAGACAATAGAGCACCAATGTTTAGGTTCCTCATAAGCAACCGCCTGAACGTCTATAAGAAAGAAAAGCTTACAGTCAACCTCGGTAAGTGCCTTGGGCTCTCAAAAACTGAAACTGTATTGTAAAATTGGCTCCGGATCATGGAATGAAGATATGGAAAAGCAAATGCTATTACAATGTATACGATTTCTCGATGAGATCTAAAACAGGTACTCCTTACTATGTGTGACATTCCTCTTTAATTGGAAAATAATCTTCTCCAATTACTATCAGATCCCCAGAATACCAGCTAAGCAAGCATACCAAAGCATTTGCTGAACACTCACAATATGCTACTTGCTCCGTCATATGCCAAAATGGAAGTCACCCCCACCACAGATGCTGGCTCCCCATCTAAAGAAATACAAGTGGCAAGTGAAAAACAAATGGGAAGAGCACAATAGAGGACAGGAAATGTGCCAAAGGTGCTGGCAGAAAAAGGGTGACTTTCAACAAAGCCTTCATAGGCCTATGCTTTTTCAAAGCAATGAAAATCAGTTTCTAATTATTGATAAGAAGTTCCTTTACTTCACATTCAGCTGCCAATAACCATCACGGCCATGGCTCTGCTCCGGTCCTCAAATGTAGGAAGAAATCTTGCCAGCTGGCCATTTTTACAGAATGAATCATATCTCTCTCATCCAGATTTCATGCTAACTTCCTTATATTTGCTTTAAGTCATGCAGAGCAGGTGTGTTTTGTCTCTCCATTCCCAGAATGGGCCAACAATGGAAATTACCCAACTTTACTGACAGGATGCAGCTTGTTAACTCAAATCTCTTAAGACTAACAAATCTCCAAACAGAACATGCTTCTAAACATTTGCAACTAAAAGGTTCTAAAGATAAGTTCCTTCTGTAGTAAAACCTCTTATACCACTGCTTTAGAGATTCCAGGAATACAAACCATGTATGCCCAGTATGCCCATACGTAATGACCTAAGGTTTACGAGGTCCTGAGTGTACAATTGTAAAAAGAGAAAGAATATCCAAATTAGAAGCTTAAGCTAGAACTGTTTACTTCTGCGTTAACATCAACCTCCACAGATATCACAACATACTTAATTTTAGAATTTGGTAAAGAAAACAAAGATAAAGATCATTTAAAAAAAAAAATCCATGCATATGGTAGCTGCTCTACACACTTAGGTGAGCCAAAAACAGGCATACACTATTTCTCTACTGAACAATTATCCCAGGTCAAGTTGCTGTATTTCAAAGAGCAAAATTTTACTGATTTAGCTAGTGCTAAAACTGAAAGGAAGGCTGTAACATCATTAGAGAAGGCTTTTTATAAGTTATCAGGATTGTTTAAGATACTATCCATTTAGGGCAGCCCGGGTGGCTCAGTGGTTTAGCGCCGCCTTCAGCCCAGGGCCTGATCCTGGAGACCCGGGAGTGAGTCCCACATCGGGCTCCCTGCATGGAGCCTGCTTCTCCCTCTGCCTGTGTCTCTGCCTCTGTGTGTGTCTCTCATGAATAAATAAAAGAAAATCTAAAAAAAAAAAAAAAGATACTATCCATTTAGGTCAGAGGACGACACATTTTTTTCTGTAAAAGACCAAAAATATTTTGTGGGCCATATGGTATCCACTGTAACTATTCAACTGTGCCCTAGTAGCGCTAAAGCTGCCACAGATAATATGTACTGGACATAGCTGTGCTCCCATAAAGTTTTATTTACAAAAACAGGCAGCAGGCTGAGTTGGTCTGTGGACTGTAGTGTGCTGACTCCTGCTTTAGGAAAACCACCAAAGGTAAAAGAGTAACAGATAGGCCAACATTCCTTCCTTAGGCAGATATTAACTGTAAACTTATTCTAATGGGGAAATTTTTTAAAGCTATTTAAAGGAAAAACCTTAAAGCAATTTAGAGGTCTATTTCCTGAAATCAGACATTTTAGGCTTAACCGCAATAGCTAATAGGGCCCACACTCTCCTAATCACACAGTTGTGCCGTGCCCATTCTCTCCTGCTATCCTGTTTTTGAAATACAAATTCCAGAGATGTGTAAGACAGGATTTTTTTTTTTTCCTCAACCAGAATCTTTATTTTTTGGTCCATAATTATGTTTGGGAGCTTGTTCTAGACATTACGACAAATACAGAGCCAATAAAATAGATGGAAAAATATTTTACAGATTAAAAAGGTATACATTCCAATTTATTATACTGCACATCTAAGAAAGGTTGAGTTTATGGTCAGATTTTAAGAACTTAAAAAACGTAAGCAACCCTGACAAAGTCTGAGGTATCTGCCATTTTAATTAAAAAAAAAAATAGTAAGAATGAAATGAGACCAATGCCTTGTAATTAGATCCCACTGTAGCTTCAATTTGCATAAAATGCTGCATATTGAAATGATCCATGCTACATGCTACATGGCACCAGCCAAACACTTTCTTCTGTGAGAGGCTGTTTGGGAACGGTTTTCTGGTCATAATCTCCTACCCCTGTGCTCAGGGATCCTCCAGAAGTTCACTGACCCAAGTTCTCTACTTGTCTAGGCCCACCCCACTTGCCAGCACAGAATGACGGCATTCTCCCCTCAGCTGCTGCCGGTGGTCACACAGGGCTGGAAACATACGCACCACCCTCTCCCAGAAAGGCAAAGAAATGCTCCATTCTGCTTAGAGGTTCTGCTTATATGTTCTTCCAGGTAAGAACAGGAAAAACATACACCTTGATACATTTTTGTAACACAATTTTATTTAGAAACAAATACAGCGAGAAAGAAACAAATGTTATTAGTTGGTTCCAGCTGCAGCTATATATGGATGAGAGCTAGAAAATAATGATACTTATGAATATCTATCCTAACAACAAAAGAACCTTTGGAAGGCCGTGTTATATGAACTTCTAATTTTGGAAATCACCAGTGACAACTCCACTTCGGCAATATTACTGTTTCTTAATAACCCTTTGTCCTTCCGCTTCAAAATATTCTTTTACCACCAATTCAAAATTATTAAGTACTGTGTTCTCAAGAGAGGACTGGACAATTATACTTAGGCCTTCATTAGTTAAATCAGTGTGTTTGTTCTTCATATGAAAAAGATTTGTAATCCAAAAAATTCTATCTAGCTTCTCTTGCTGTGTTCTTTCTCCTATAGCTATCTTTTTTACAGAATAAACATTTGGGAGGGAAAGTAACATTTGGACAGATAAACTTTAGACAGTAAAAGAGGAATAAACAGCAATCTATTTTACCTCCTCTGTTGATTTCTGAGGGCAGGGAAGGTGCCATCATATTTGTGTCCATTGGCTGAGAGCCATCTTGGGTCATGGGGTCTTCAGGAGGAAGGTAAGCAGGTGGGGGCGTATCAGCTACAAGAGTTAAAGAAAATGATTTTTTTCTCCATAAATAAACACACACACTTAAAAACATATATTCTGTGAAATTCTTGAGATTTAAATTGCCCATTTCAACCTCCCTATCAGAAAATAGCTGCTACAGACACTGAACTGGGTGTATACTTTCTGAAAGTGACTAACATCTCATCATCTGGTACAACCATAGTGAACATTAAGTGGTATGAAAAGCACTGTATGCCAGTAACAGAAGCTGTCTGCCTACTAGGTTCAGGCTGTTTTAAAATAATCAGAAGAACACTTAAACACACTTTCACACAAGCCACTTTGAGAGACCTGTGCATTTCAGTTTCACTGGTGGATGGGAAACCTTTGAAAGCTACATAGGATTTCTTCTTCTTCTTCTTTTTTTTTTTTTTAAAGATTTTATTTATTCACGAGAGACACACAGAGAAAGAAAGAGGCAGAGACACATACAGGAGAAGCAGGCTCCATGCAAGGATCGGGACTTGATCCTGGGACTCCAGGATCACGCCCTAGGCTGAAAGCGGTGCTAAACCGCTGAGCCACCCTGGGATCCCCAACATAGGATTTCTTTAAAAAAAAAAAAAAAAAAAAGCTTCAGGGTCTCTTACATTAAACACATTGGCTCCCAGGAATTTACCGAGTTTCATTACAATTTACTGATTTAAACTGTTAATTTCTCATGACTTTAAACAATCTGTTAAGAGTACCTACTTAATAATAATCATTAGTTTTAAAACCTCTAGGAGCTGAATAATAATCAGTTTATCACAGCTATGTTCTAATTCAGATTTTACATATGTTTCTTCTAAGAAAGCTCACAGCCAGCTGGCAGTAAGAGGCAAACAGCATGACTTCTGAAACAAAGAACACTAATATAGGTCTTGTGTTTTCTTAAGTTAAATAAGGGGTATGGGTTGCCCACAAATAATCCTTTGTGATCAAAAAGCAAGTGCTTCACTGGCTATTGTGAGCACATCTAGCACACGTGACAGAGCAGGGAACAAAGCTTTACCTTGGGGAACCATGAATAACTTGGATAAGTAGCCTAGATCCCTAAGGGCAACTGGGGAATACAAAAACGGCTGATACTGCTGCTCCTTTACAGTTTTTTAGAGATTTCCAAGACTGACTCTCCAGCTGAGTCACAACCCAGTAACTTCCACTGTCCAGCTGCTAACAAGTGAGGGCTCACAGCACAAAGACAGGACTAAGGGGATCTTATCTGGATGCTTCTGTCACCCTGTCTCCAGCTTCTTCCCTGCAGCTGTAACACTGACTCTGCTTTACTTGCAGCCAGGAATGAAGACAAAGAGCATCTTGCGAGACGGAATCCAGTAAATTTCTGCAAATGAGCTGGTGAGAATATCACCAGCACCCTATGGCAACAACACTACTGCATAGCTATGGGTGATACTCTACTTTTCCCACAAGTGCCTTTTCCCACCCCTGGCAGCTTTCTCTCTTCCACATTTCCTTTATTTGGCTTGTGCCTTATTCCTTCACAGCCAGGGACAGAGTGTAAACTCAAGCAAAAATCTTCCAGTTTTTCATTTTTGGGCCTACCCTGGGTTTCCCACTGCTGAAAAGCTTCTGGAACTGTCTCTTCATCACTAACCTGGTTCACCAAACCCGATGGGTTTGGGAGACAGTGGTATGAATAAGGAATCATCAGATGATATTTAGTTTGATTTTTAAACTAGTCTGTATTCTCAATGCCCTGCCTCATCCTAAACAGTTTTGGATGGAAAAACAAAATGCTGCAGAATAAAAGGCTCAAAAAGAAAAAATAAATAAATAAATAAATAAATAAATAAATAAATAAATAAATAAATAAATAAATAAATAAAAGATAGCACTATCAAGTATGTACCACTTTTCAATTTTTTAGGACATACCCAGCACTGTTGTCAAATTCACATTTACTTAAAAACATCTCAAGTGGCCTAATAAACAGGCTTGCCCGCCCATTTCCCTTCTTGAAATGTTAATCAGTGTTAAGTACATCTTTGTGTAGAGTATGCTCCTTGAGGTCTACTAGCAAGAAATTTGGCACTAATTATTTTTTTTGTGAGATGCTAGTTTACTAACCTATAATTTGAAAAATATAATGCCCTAATTAATCATTTATTTTGATAAACATTACACCATCAGTTAAGTCTAAAAAGGGAAGATAATTGTTTTTGTCTTTGCTAAGTTAAACAAGCAGATGGTCTCCAGTACTTCTGCTGCATTTCCTTTGTTGCTAAAGTATATGTTTCTTGGGATTACATCACCACTTAAATGAATTTGATTAAGTGTGGGGGGGGTGTGATCCCTCAGGAAGTATCTTTTCTGAGATTGCACTTACAACAGGGCTTTTTCCATTTTCGGCAAATGTGTGCAACACATTATTTTTCTCTTTCTTTTATCAAGAGCAAAGACTGTAACAATTATGCCACTCCAGAAGGATGCAGCTGTTTCAAAACCCTTCAAAATAAAAAATAAAATATATTCAAGCATCTATGCCTGGCAAATAAAACAGGACATTTGCTTCCTTGACTACGAGGTCTCCCTTCAGCCACAGCAGTATCTTGCAACCAAGAGCAGAGCACCAGGTACTAGAGCTGAAGAGCTCTCGGGTAGGCAGGTGTACCCAGCTCCCCCTGATGCTTGCAGCGGCAGCGGCACCATCTACCTGACTGGAAAATCACTGAACATTTCAACCTACCTGGCATCTGGAAAGGGCTTCCTGGGTCTGAGCTGGTGGGCGAGTGCGGGTAGGTACCACTGCTGCTTCCAGGAGAGTTGGGGTAGCTGCTACTAGGGGAGTGAGGGAATGGATGGCTGTTGGGTTGCTGGAAAGAATCTGGAAAAGTGGCGTTGAGCGGCATGTGAGGCTCGTTTTGTCCTAAGTTACGGAACTGAGCTAACAGGCTGTGCTGAGGATTATATTCGCTGTGTCTTGGAACCAGCACTGGAGGAAGAACTGGAAAAAGGGAAAGAAAAGAGAAAGACAAACATGAAAATGATGAAAATCTGTAATAACGTCACAGGAGAGCAGAAACATAATCTGTAAGTAACAATAAATTATCTGAACCCTGCCCTGCTGCCAGTTCAAAAGCATCATTCAGATGCAAAGCCATTTTCTACTCAGGAATAAATGCGGTAACAAATAGTCTCTTTAGAATTGCTGTGACTTGTGCTCGAGATCTGTAGCACTAACAAACTGCCCAAGAAAAGCGCAGGACACTTGTTATGTTCAAAATGTTAAGGTTTCCCGCTTCTGAATTTTTTCATTCACTGAAAACCAAAGCACAATTAACATATGCTACCATCGACAGTACCACGTTTACAGCCCCCGTTGATAAGACGTTACATTTAAAAAGTTAATATTTATTGAATGGTATGAATTATTCATCACAAACGTTTTGAATTGACACATTTAACTCACTTTACAACAAAAGGAGGCCCAGTATATTAACAAAGAGAGGATAAATACAGCCAGCAGCAAAAAATCCAAATGCCAATAAAGGTAGTTAGACAAAATACAACATCCTGGGGACAGACTTTATGTTGTGCCCAAGTAGTCATACTTCACAAAAATTTTTTTCTCTGAGGATATTAATGCATTTAACCCACTTCTCAGTAACCCTCAGAACTACCTGACAGGGAAAGGAAGAAACAGGTCATACAATTCACATTTTGCTAACTGGATACTCAAGGTATAAAGGTCAAAAACATCCACACCACTGGAGAATGAAAGAAAGCAGCTCAAGTCACTCCTAAAAAGCTCTGTATGTTAGGAACCTAAGGAGTTAATAATTAGCATGGTTTGAAACCTCCAGAAACCTCTAGAGGCAAAGCCACTATAAGTTATGATGCTTATTAAAGTGAAGGCCTGGCTAAGAAGCCCTAACTGGGTTAGATCCTCAACTCCCCACTACAGTCTCCAAACGGGCTCAGAATCCCTACTACTCTCATGGCCTTGGCTAGAAAAACCACCCATTTGGAAATCTGCATGAGGAAAAAGGAGGAGATTTAAAATCTGCTATTGTTGTTGGGAGTTAGAATATATTCTCTCGAGAGGATGCGGAGAAAAGGGAACCCTCTTACACTGTTGGTGGGAATGTGAACTGGCGCAGCCACTCTGGAAAACTGTGTGGAGGTTCCTCAAAGAGTTAAAAATAGACCTGCCCTACGACCCAGCAATTGCACCACTGGGGATTTACCCCAAAGATTCAGATGCAATGAAACGCCGGATACCTGCACCCCGATGTTTATAGCAGCAATGGCCACAATAGCCAAACTGTGGAAGGAGCCTCGGTGTCCATCGAAAGATGAATGGACAAAGAAGATGTGGTTTATGTATAAATGGAATATTACTCAGCCATTAGAAACGACAAATACCCACCATTTGCTTCAACACGGATGGAACTGGAAGGTATTATGCTGAGTGAAGTAAGTCAATCGGAGAAGGACAAACAGTGTATGTTCTCATTCCTTTGGGGAATATCAATAATAGTGAAAGGGAATATAAGGGAAGGGAGAAGAAATGTGTGGGAAATATCAGAAAGGGAGACAGAACATGAAGACTCCTAACTCTGGGAAACGAACTAGGGGTGATGGAAGGGGAGGAGGGCGGGGGGTGAGGAGGAATGGGTGACGGGCACTGAGGGGGGCACTTGACGGGATGAGCACTGGGTGTTATTCTGTATGTTGGTAAACTGAACACCAATAAAAAATAAATTTATTATTAAAAAAAACAATATATTCTCTCAAAAAAACAATTATGTCGTGGCATTAGGAGGAATTAAGTAGATTTTTGAGGGCTTTCCAGGGAATCTATCTATAACTTATACCATTTCTGCAGGAAAATGTGCCCCAAACACTTGGATTATCACTTATTCATGAGCTGAACATTGTTTTTCTTTTAAAAATAGGTTTTTGAAGGTCTTAAATGGTCTCATAACTCTATCTTAAATTGCTAATCGGTAAAAATAAATTCCCCACTGACTCCTTAAAAACAAATCTTTTTAGTAGAATAAATGTATTTCCTTTTCTGTACAGTTGATGGAATCTAACCCAAATTAAGTGACCAAAAGCATAATTACTCCTACATTTCAACAGTCACCTGAAATATAAGCTATTTTGTTGAAAAAACAAATTCCTAATTGTCATAAAGGCCCCCCTGGGTCAACAGAAATCTACATTCCAAAGTAAACAAAGGCTCTGAAATGGCACAATACCTTTGAATTACCTATGCAACACTGCAGCTTGAGTTACTACTTTCCAACTTGCCTTTCATGGCCATCTGAATTCTGATTAGTGCCTTTAAAGTAGGGTAAAAACTGGCCTCTAAACCCTACCCCCAAATGCAGCACCAGACAACACCCTGAATCCATCCTCTATCGTGACTCTTCAGAGGACCCCCCCGGCCCCCACATACATTCTACCTGCTGGAGCCACTGTTTCAGCAACTGCTATTGCCTATAATTTTAGAACCAGGAATTTGCTTCTTCTCATTGCCCACAAATGACAGTGGCAGCAGGAGGCAATGTACACCTGAAGTTCATGTCTAGTACCTGTGTTCCTATAGTAACTCTGTTCTGTGCTGTGGTGGTCAGTTCTATGGACCGAGCCAGCCAGGCATCCCAAGACAAGTATCTTTTAATAAACTTTAAAAAAACGTATCAAAAAAAAAAAAAAAAAAAGGCCGTATCAAGGGGCACCTGGGTGGCTCAGTGGTTGAGCCACTGTTGGTCTGCCTTTGGCTCAGGGTACGATCCCGGGATCTTAGGATTGAGTCCCACATCAGGGTCCCTGCAGGGAGTCTGCTTCTCTCTCTGCCTCTATCTCTGCCTCTTTCTCTGTGTCTCTCATGAATAAATAAAATCTTTACAAAAAATGTATTGAGGTGAATATATAGTAAGATGCACGGATATATAGTAAGATGCACAAGTATTCACATATATGGAATATATACTCCTGTGTCTGGTATCTTTGGTTCAATACTATGTCTATAGGATTCAACCAATGTTTTATATAGCATCTTATTTTATATATATATATATATATTACAATTTGTTTACTCAGTGCCCTTGTCTAACCTCCTCAGAGGCTAATCAATTTCTTTTTACCCCCTGGTTTATCCTTCCTGTATTTCTTCTTGAAAAAGTTAACCTGATAAATATGTACTTTTTAAAAGATTTTATTTGTTCGCTCATTCATTCATTCATTCATTCATGGGAGACACAGAGAGAGAGGCAGAGAGATAGAGGGAGAAGCAGGCTCCTATCAGGGAGCCTGATGTGGGACTCGATCCCCGGACCAGGATCACGCCCTGAGCCAAAGGCAGACGCTCAACCACTGAGCCACCCGGGCGTCCCAAATGCGTACTTTCCTATTTTGTCTTTACTACTAAAAAGAAAAGTAGCCTACTCTACATATTATTTTGCACTGCTTTATTCACTTATATCCTAAATTAACCTTCTAGTTTAGAGGGATCTTCCATATTTGTTTTTACAGGTAATGTAGCACCATACTTTCTTCAACCAATCTCCCACGTCTTGGCAGTTTATGGTATATTACCATTACCATAACCCTGTAATGAATAACTCTGTGCACATATATTGCAGTATTGTTAAAGGAGTACCTTCAGGGTAAATCCCTAGAAGTGGCCATACTAGGTGAAAATGAACATATAACTCTGTTAAGTACCCCTTTCCAGGGGTTGTGCCATTTCACATTGCCACCGGCCACATATGAGCGTGACTTTCCCCTCACAGCCCCTAAGACAAGACTTATTTTGTCAAGATTTTTTTAAAAGGAATTTCCTTCATCTTCTAAGATTTTATTTATTTAAGGAGAGAGAGTACAGTGCATGTGGTGGGGAGGCGCAGAGGGAGACAGAGAATCTCTAGCAGACTCATGCTGAGCATGGAGCCCAATGCGGGGCTCGACCCCACGACCCTGACTGAGCAACCCAAGTACCCTATGATTTTTATTTTTTGCACAAATATGAGTGAGAAATGGTATTTTGGTGCAATTTTAATTTGCATTTCTCTTATGGTGAAAGTTGATCCTTTTCCATGTATTTCAGGGGACATTTTAATATATTTTTTTGCAACTAGTCTACTTGAGCCTTTTGCTCATTTTTTAGTCTTTTCATTTTTCATTAAAAAATATGTATTAGAGATATTAGCCTGTGCTATTTTATATGTTACAATATTTTATCACAATCTGTCATTTGTCTTTTTGCTTATGTGAAAAAGCTTATTTTTTATAATCAAATTTATCAATATTTTCCTTTGCAGATGGACTCTGAGTCATAAAAAGGCTTCTCCTACACCCAGACTGTCAGGAGGAATTCAACCATACATTCTTCTAGTGCATACAGAGTTTCCGATTTTACTTAGATCTCTGATCCATCTGTAGCTCAGTTTTATTTGCTCAGTTTTATTTATACATGAGGAATAGATCTAATTTTATCTTTTTCCAAATGGTTGGCCAGTTGCCCCAACACCATTTATTAAAAAGCCCATCTTTGCTCCAACGACTGGATATACCACTTTTTTCATAAAGTTCCATATATGTTAGGGTCTATGTTTAGACATTCCATTCCATTCTATTCTAGTCAGTGCCCCACTACCACTGTGTTAATTATAGAGGCTTTAAGTTCTAATATCTGATAGGGCTAATCCCCTTTCACAGTTCTTTTTCAATGTTCTGCTTACATGCTTACTCCACATCAACTTTAGTTATCACCCTGTCTACCTCCAAAAAAAAGAGATTTTGGTGCTTTTACAGGGGTCACAATATACTTACAAATTAACTTAGTAAGAATACCTTGATGTTCAGATGTCCTATTCAAAACCTAGGAAGGTTTCTTCAAGTCTACTTCTGCATCTTTTAGGAATGTTCCATGCTAACTATATTCGTCTGCTCAGGCTGCTGTAACAAAATATCACAGACTGGGTGGCTTAAATAATAAACATTTATTTAGTCAAAGTCCTTGTGGTTGAAAATCTGAGCTCGAGGTGTTGGCAGGTTGGTTTCTCCCAAAGCCTCTCTTCTTGGCTAGCAGATGGCTATTTTCTTTTTGTGTGTCCTCACACAGCTTATTTCCCTGGTGTCTCCCTGTATGTCCCAATCTCCACTTATTAGGACACCAGTCAGACTGGATAAGGACTCACTCTAATGGCCTCACTTTAACTTTTTTTTTTTAATTTAAATTCAATTAGCCAATATATATTACAACATTAGTTTCAGATGTAGAGTTCACTTATCTTTTTAAAGGCCCTATCTCCAAATACAGTCAAATTCTGAGGGACTTATGATTATGGCTTCGAAATATAAATTGGTGGGGGAGGATGAACAATTCAATCTAGAAAACTACATTAAGTTTTATACATTTCATTTATTACATTTACTCCTCTATTTTTTCTGTTGCTACTCTAAATGGAGTTTTCTCTTCCATCATATCTTCTAACTGGTAACAACTTTTATATATGAACGTTATTGATATTTCCATGCTTTTATATACTGCCACCTTGTTGAATTCTTTTGTTGTCTTAGTTTTATTACTGATTCCTTACAGAATTCTCCAGGTAAATGATCATATCACTGACAGAGTTTTCCTTTTCCCTTCCCAATTGTTTTCTCTTGTCTAGTCGCATTGGCTAATAGTGCCAATATAATGTTAAAAAGTACCAGAGACCGTGAACTTTCTTGAAGTATTCTGGACCTTGGTGGGAATGCCTCTAGTATGTCCCCTTAAGATGCTGACTTTGGGAATTTGGTATATACGTTAATTATGTTAAGGAAGTAGCCATCCACTGCTATAGTTCAGTGTTGTTATTAGGAACAGGCATTAGTTTTTTAAAAGATTTATTTTGAGAGAGAGAGAGAAGCAGTGCATGTGAGGGGGGAAGGGGCAAAAGAAGGAGAGACCATCTCCAGCAAACTCCCCACTGAGCGGGGAGCCTGACTTAAGTCTCGATCTCATAACCCTGAGATGAATTCAAGAGTCAGACACTTAACCAAATGAGTCACGCAGGCACCCCCAGGCGTTAAATTTTTGTCAGAGAATTTTTCAGCATTTCTGGAGATAGTATTATGATTTTTCTTTTTAGATCTAATTAATAGGATTAATTATTCTTGCATTCCTGGCATAAAACCTGCTTGGGTCATGAAGTATTATTTTCTTAATGTAGGCTGTTAGAGTCTAACAATTAATATTTAGAAATTTTATGTCAATATTCATAAGGGATACTGATTCGTTTGTGTGTCTGTGATCTTTACCAGGTTAAAAAAAAAAAGCTTTTTTGGTCAGAAAGAGAGAGAGAGAGAGAATAAGCAATGGGGAACAGCAGGCAGAGGGAGAAGTGGGCTCCCCACTTGGAAAGGAGCCCAATGCAGGACTTGATCTCAAGAGCTTGGGATGCAGATGCTTAACCAACTGAGCCACTCAGGCACCCCTTTTATCAGGTTTTGATATCCACGTTGTATTTGCTTCATAAATGTTTCTGTGGGGGCCCCTGAGTGGCTCAGTTAAGCGTCTGCCTTTAGCTCAGGTCGTGATCTCAGGGTCCTGGGTTCGAGTCCCATGTCGGGCTCCCTGTTCAGCAGGGAGTCTGCTTCTCCTTCTACCCCTACCCCCTGCTTGTGCGTGCGTTCTCTCTCATGCTCTAATAAAATCTTTAAATATAAATAAATAAATGTTTCTGTGCTCAGAAAGAGTTTATGTTGCTAACCAGCCTCTAAATGTTAGGCAGACTTCCCCTGTTCAATTATTTGGGCTTAGTGCTTTCTTGTGGAGTAGTTCCTTAATAACTTTCTCAATTCTTTGTTCCATAGAAATAAATTTAAACTTTCTACGATTACTGAGGCTAATTCTGGTAAATTGTATGTTTCCTGGGAAATTATCCATTCTATCTAGGTTTTCAAATTTACTTGCATAAAGGTATGCAGAATAATCCTACAATTAAGTTTTATATCTTCTGTATCAATAACTGTTTCCTATCTTATATATACAATATATTTATGCTTTCTCCCCATCTGATCTTTTTTTCTTAATTACCTGATCCTTGGTCTTTTTTTGAAACCAGGATTTGGATTTGTTCATTTGGTCTTTTTCTTTGTTCTCTCATTAGTTTTTGCTTTCATCTCTACTCTCTCTTTCCTCATACTTTGATTTACTTTGTTGTTCTTTTCCTAGCTTTTCTGACTGGAAGTTTAAAATTAATCTATTGTTTTTATTCTTTCATTTTTACTGACATAGGTATTCAAGGCTATAAATTTTCTTCTGATCACTGGCTTAAATGTATCCCATAGATTCTGATATGCAGGTGTTTTGTGATCATTATTTTCCAGTTGGTCAGTTTTACATGCTCTTTTGACTCTCATCTGTTATCTATACAATCAATAGTCTTATTTTGCTTTTCTCCTTTTCTATTCTTCCATTCCATTTTTAAATTTGCACTTTACTACTTTGTCAGAACATCTTAGATTTACATATTATTTTTCCAACTATATCACCAATCTTATTTTTCTGAAATGCTTTTGCACGGATGCCAATTTCTGTGCGATGTTTTTGAGAAGTCTAGTTTCAGCACATTCTTGCCTTTACAAGCTATATGCTCTTCTTGCCTGGAGGCCCTGAGGACTTTTCTTTGTCTTGAAAGTCTAATACAGTTTTACTAGGGTTTGTCTCAAAGTTCATTATTCTAGATGTTTTCCCAAGTAGTTGGTAGGTCCTTTCGATATGGAAGTTTAGGTTTTCTCTAACTTCTGTTCCTTGGTCTTTAAGAATGTAGGAGCTCCAATTATACATATGTTAGATCTTCTTTGTTGTCCATTCCAAATGCTTTCACTAAGACCCTTATAGACTTCTTTTCATATCTCCAATTCGTTGTTTTCCTGCCTTCTTCAGTAAATCTTTCCATTTTAGTAAAAATCTTGTCTCCCTTTGGCACACTGCAACTTATTCTTTATTTATGAAGTGGTTTTGTCTTAAAATTTATTTCCTGAGTTCTATCACTTTTACTGATTTTCTTCTAATTTTTGTCCATATATCTATACTTAGTTTCTGAATCTTTGATTTTTCCTCCAAATGCTTGAGGATATTTATTATGAAATGTTGTCTTACATTGATGTTCAAGCCTCAAAGAAAATATTTGCAAATCACATAGATGATAAAGGATTGTATCCTGAATAAAGAACTTTAAAACTCATTAAAAAAGAAAAAAACAACAAACAATCCAATTAAAAATTAAGCAGAAGATGTGAAAAGAAGATGGACCATAGAATCATCATGCTTAATGAAATAGGCCTACACAAAAGGACAAAGATTTTGATTCTATTTATACAAAGGACTTAAAATAGGCAAATTCATAGATACAAAAAGTAGAATATAGGTTACCAGGGGCCGGGATAAAGAATAAAAAAGGAGTTATTGTTTAATGAATACAGAATTTTTGCTGGGTTGCTAATAAAGTTTTGGGTATGGATAGCGGTAATAATTATACAACATTGTGAGTTTATTTAATGCCATGGAATTATACATTTACAAATGGTTAAAGTAATAAGTACTATGTTATATATATTTTACCACAATAGATTTTTAAAAATTATTATTATATTGCTGGCTGTAAAGTGGTATAATCGCTTTGGATAACATCTTGGCAATTTCTCATAAAATTAAACATACCTACCATATGAGCCAACCATTGTAAGTATTTACCCAAGCAAAATGAAACACATATCCATACAGATGTGTGTTTTATCTGTGATAGCCAAAAACTGGAAACAAATGTCCAGTGACAAACAAATGAATAAATTATGGTATATCAATACAGCAGACTACTATTCAGCAACAAAATGGTATGACATACTGATTCATACAACATAGATGAATCTCAAAAGTGCTGAAGAAAGCAGACAGTAAAAGAAGGTAGGGGCGCCTGGGTGGCTCAATTAAGCGGCTGCCTTTGGCTCAGATTCATGGTCCCAGGATCCTGGGGTTGAGCCCCACAATAGGCTTCCTGCTCAGTAGGGAGCCTGCTTCTTTCCCTCTCCCTCTGCCCTTCTCCCTGTTCATGCTCACTTGTGCGAGCTCTCTCTCAAATAAATAAAATATTTAAAAAAGAAAGAGTGTATACTGTGTAATTCGATGCATATAAAATCTAGATTATGCAAACCAATGTATGGTGACAGAATGCAGAGCAGTAGCAGCCTGGGGATGATGGTAAGAGCTGGAGGGAGAAATTGCAAAGATGCAGGAGTAAACTTTTAGAGGTGATGTGTATGTAAGTCTTCATTGTGGTGATATTTTCACAGGACTATGTCAAAACTAATCACGTTGTACATTTTAAACATGTACAATTTATTCTGTCATTGTTTCTTAATAAAACTGTTCAAAAAATAAATGTGAAGAGGCAATTTAAAATTGTCTTCTACCAAGTTTTAAACATGGCTAAGATACTCTATTATCAATTCCCTTTTCCAATCCTATCTTCAAAGTTTTAGAAGCATTACTCTGAGCTCTTCAATAGTATATTAATAGCCAACTAAAGCAGCTTTGTCCTACTGTCTCTACTTCTGGCACCATATAATGTGTATCTCCCAATGCAGAATCCCCATCCAGGAGAGGAATTCCAGTTGGTTATCACAGACACACCAGCTCTTGCAGTGAAAACCAACTGAAGAGATCAAAAGTAAAGAGCTGCAAGAAAGCTCCATGTTAAAGTGGAGATAACATTTAAGAGTGTTTTAGATCTTCTTTAGATCTTTGAGAGACATTTTTGCAGTATTCTTCAACATTTTTTACCAAAGTAAACACCAGTGACAGAAAGTGAACTCATCTGGGATCCCAGCAGCTCCACTAGAATTGTGAAATTACACTGAAATTGTTCTTTGCCTTACCAAATTCATACACACTTTATGCCCTACTTCTTATTACTTACCAAACACAAAGGTGATATTTTAAGTAACTTGCCATCAAGGAAAACTGATACTGCGAGAAGATGTACCCTGTTACCTATGGCTCTGAGTACTCAAAATGCCACACTTCGTTGGGATGGGTGGTAGTACCCTAGACTCTGAATGTATGGGTTTTCTATTTACTAAGTGTCACAATTCTTTTTAATTTAATTAATTTATTTGAGAGAGACAGATAGACAGCATGAACAGGAGGGCCAAAAGGAGAGGGAGAGAGAGAATCTTAAGCAGACTCCCCAATGAGCTTGGAGCCTGACATGGGGCTCAATCAATCCCAGGACTCTGAGATCATGACCTGAGCCAAAACCAAGGGTTGGCTGCTTAATTGACTGTGCCACCCAGGTGCCTCTCAGTGTCACAATTCTTAAGTTATTTATTTCTCGGAAAACTACAGCAAAGAAGTGACCAGTAACAGCAAGAAGGGAGACAAATAATATGCAGAATAGACTCTAGAACTAAGAGCATTTACATATAAGCAAGGAGACACTTATCTAATTGATCACTGTATTCCACGAAATTTCATTAATATACTACTATCACCACAAATATTTGTTCTAAACCTGGACCCCTGCTGAGCATGTTCTATTACTTAAGAAGAGGGCTTACAGGGTAACTTAACTAAGGTCACACAAGAAGTATCAACATTACGAAGGCATGGAGCACTCTTCAACCATGATGTTCTACTGCCTCAATGACTCTAAGTCTCCAAGAATGTTCAATTATGTTCTATACTGTTTAAGGGATGGGTAGGTAAATTCCAGAAGTGTTTCTTGACAAATTAAAGTTAAGATCAGCTAATTTAAAGGAAAAGCTGTAGTCTAATTTAACAAGTTCGGTTATGAGGTACTTCTAACTCTCTGATGATACATAATAAATAATTATCAAATCTGATTTTTGTGAAGACCTAGAAACAGGATGTCTCTATGTCCCAGCTTGCCTGGCACAGTTCCAGTTTGTATGTGCTGTCCAGGGAAATTATTAAGAGGTGACCCACTTCCCTCTCAAAAGTGTCCTAGTTTGGACAACGAATATATATATGGGCATCCAAACTATCAACAATAATTGATATTGTCAAACTCCTATTTGAATTCAAGAAAGGAAAGGGCTGGGTCTGGGATGTGAAAGAGCTGCTAGTCCTAGAGAAAAGAGTTAATGTGGAAGAGACACATAGAGGCTAGTGGTGCAGGGTTGTGCCTACGCGCACACGCTGCTCTGAAATGACGGGCTCCAGGCCCCACTCACTTGTGCAGGCCCTAAAGAACAATGCTACTGCCCCCTCCCAGATGTCTCTTCACCCTGCCACCCCCCAGACCCTGGTCCCTTCATTCAGGGAAGATTAAGAGATCTGTTTTCTATTGGGGGAAAAGGAAAGAATAAACATCCAGATGAATACCCATGTTAAAATGCAACTTCCATGTACAATTCTTATTTCTTAGGCAAGAGGTTGTTGATGAACTAGCTGAAAAGAAACAGGACTGGCAAACTCTGGGCCTGACTCCAGTCAGGAATATGAAGGGGAAGAGGATGAAAAATGTCTTTAATATTTCTTTCTGTGTTTCAGGCTATTTCTTTTTTATGGAAGCACAGACTCTTCTGGGGAACCAACGTTTTCTTTGGTGTACCAAAAAGGTTACTCCTACTTGGCAATTTCAAACAGTGACTCAAATTTGTGGCTTCTCTTCCAGGGCTGCTCCTGGTTAATTTGAATTTTAAGAATCTCTTTGGAAAGAGAAGCCCAATGGTAAAACACCTTTCTTTATACACACAATTTCTTTTTGATTTCAAGCACTTAAAAATCAGACTGTGTTGTGTCATTACTATATTCTAAGAGTCCTAACCCTGGTAAGACTCTGACTGGCTTCACACCACCTCCTCAGGTGTATTTGGGGTGGATGGGGGCAGGGAGAAGACTCAGGCAATTTCACAATGCCTCCTTCCACCCACTTGAAAATCCCTGATTGCTGTTAAGTCTTTAAGAGGAGGAAGCTCTCTTCCTTTCTTTTCCTGACTAATCAAGGGGGAGGAAGGTCAGATGGCTGCCTTTTCTCAGAGAATACATCTTAGAGATGTATGCTGCTTTTCAAAGTTTTTAGAGGTCTCTTTTAGTTAAAAAAATAAATAAAAACCCCTTCTCAGTTGACAGGGAAACCAAACTAAGAAAGTTTCAGGAAGCGAATTTCAGGAGACATTCACGATTCTGCTACTGGACTCTGCTTTTCTGTGTTGCCAAGACACAAGGAAAAGGCATGAAAAAGAAACAGCTAAAATTGGAAAGAGGAGCTGAGCTCTGGAAAGCATTCATGCACACCCTGTAGGGTTGTGAGCTTTTTCAAGATTTTGAAATACTGCTTGAAATTCTATCACCAAGTCAGTGGTAGCCTAGTAATGAGACTAAGGCTGACAAATCCCTACCTAACTTGTGACGCATCAAATGCTGGTGAACAAGTTTTGTTTTGTTTTTTAAACACATGAGAGTTCTGATAACAAAGTGGTCAGGCCCTTGCCTACATTTGTCCACATACACATGGTGGCTAACAAGCTAGATGCTATCCCCTGGTACATAAATGCTTTTGAGTTCTGAAGGCTTGGAAAAGGCATTTAGGTAACAGGACATACAAGTTGAGCGTTGGCTAGGATAATAACTACTTTTCTGACTTTGAACAAATCACTTAACTTTCAGTCTCAATTTCCTGACTCAAAAAAAAAAAAAAAAAGACCCGAATTCCAAGGGACCTTCCTGCCCTGAATTCTGCAAGTCTTCTGACTAAGGACAGTGCTGTTTTATGTACATCTGGACCTTCACATGTATAAAATTCAGCGCCAGACCCCATCTCTGTTGGGTCTCAGGACACCTCAGGTCACCTCAAGGTGGCCCAGGGCTAATCAAAGAATGGCCCAAGAGCCACTCCAGTGGCTGCAGTTCCCATGTGAAAACAAGGGACGGCAAAGCTGCCAGAGCAGCTGTGCCCAGTATAATATCTGTACTAGACAGATGTCCCTAGATACAGTGTGTGTTCCGTGACCTTCTAAACAGAAACATTTCAAGCAGACAGTGATGGAGAGGGGAAGACCACTGGAAAGTTAACAGTATATGCATTTATGAAATAAAATTCCTCACCTCAGGATGTATCAGGAAGAAAAGATTCTCAGAACCTTTAATCAAGGTTAAGTTTGAAGAGAAAAAAAATATAGCCCCAAATCCCTGAGTGCTGGCATTTTATCTTTTTGTTTGCTTAGTGGTGGTGAGGCACCAGTAAGGAGGGTTTTGAAATATTAGTGTTCACTGAGCACTGCATGTATGCCCTCTGAATACCAACAAAGGGCAAGGGCCTGCACATGGCACTCTGGATGCAGAAGCCACCGTCCCAGCCTCCGTGGAGGCCCTAACAGCTCACCAAGTCTTCACAACTGACAAGGAAGCAGGCTTGGCCAAGCTCAGTCATATGTCCAAGGTCACCACAGCTGCAGCACTGAGGGCCAGGCTTTGAATCAAGGCCTGCGCATCACCACCATACAGCCCTGAAAAACTGGAAGGAGATTCAGGAAGTTTTTGCTAAAAATGCTCTTTCCATTCTTCTGTTTAGTTTTTTTGGGGGGGGAACATCTTTTTTAAAGTTACGACCGTTTTTGCCTAAAGGGAGTAATTTCTTAATATCTATTTTCTAGGAATCTATCAATTACTCTTAAGTACAAACACATTAATAGAAAACAAATATGTGAACACAGTTTGATATAAGCAAAGACATGAACTGCACTCAATAACAATACCTTCAGGCTTAAAAGAAAAAACCAAATGTTAAATTTACTTAAAAGTAGCCTGTATCCAACTCAACTTTGAGAATTCAATTTCCTAGATAGTTCCAGGCCAGTGATTCTTTCTGTATACTACAGTGCTTTCCTTGAAAGACATCATATCTGTGAGATTATATGCCCACAGTACATCTTCTGTGATTCTATGACCTAGCCCAGACTCCCGTTCCAATCGCCCTCTCTTCACTCAGCCATCCTGAGCTTCTTGCAATTTCCATCTGCTAGTTTCATGCTTCCATACCTTTGCTCACTTGATCATGTTTCCAAGTCTTAATTCTAAATGTCATTTCCTTTATGGTGCCCTTCTTTGTTTTTCTACACCCAGTAAAAATGAATTCTTCTGTTCTTTGTGCCCCACTATTGCCTAAAGAGACCTCCATTCATAGCATCTGTAACATTTTTATTGCTAATTTGACTCTACCTCACCCAGACCCTAAGCCCCTAGAGGGTAGAACTGAGTTTTGGGTTTTTTCCCTTCTGTATCATTCAGTGCACAGCACAGAGTAGATTCTTAATATTTTTTTTCAATTAGTGAATGTTTGTGAATTATATTACCATTCCCAAACTTCTTTGGGAAACTACTATACTTACTGTTATAAGCTGATTAATATAGACCAATCTTTCTCAAAGTTCTCATACTACCTGCATCTGAATTAGCAAGATAATTGTTTAAAAAGGCAGATTCTTTTGCCTCATCCCAAGTATGCTGAGTCAGACTGTCCGGGAGTCTGGGTGCAGGACAGTGAGGGGTTACTGTAGGCACCAGCAATGCAGGACTGGGTTTCTTACCCTATGTCTCTAAGCAGCTGTGAAACATGGAACATTCTTGGTCAGGTGGCATGGTAACATGAAAGAAGTGCTGGTTTGGGATCAAGACCACCAAGAGTGCCAGCTATATGAGCTAGGCAGTATAAGTTCTTACCTGTTTTTGTCAGGATAACGGGATAACGAAACAAGCTCCGCAATGGCTCTGTGAAGCTCCATGGCTGCGGCACAGGGCAGGCTCTAGACTAGACGCTGGCTCCCTCCCTGTCTCTTCTCCTCCTACTCTTCCCCCAGATTCCTTTTCTTTGCCGAATGTTTATTTGCTTAACTACCACAGAAGGAAGGTGCTATGTTATTAGAGCTTCAGAGTCTGTTAGAGGAAGAAGAACTTCAGAGTGTAAGCTAAAAATACCAGGGGGAAAAATCCTTTATAAGGTGTATACACAGCAGAACAACAATTAGAGGCCGATTTTAGCTTTATATTCCAAAACTGGAATTCCTGCTCAATTTCTTGCTAGCCAATTATCAGAACCTCACTTTCTTAGAAGTAAAATGGGAATAACAGTACTTCTCTCAGATTTTTTAATTTAACCCTTACATAGTGCTTACATAGGACAAGTGCTGTACAAATAACTCCTTTCGTTCTCTTAACTCTGACCCAGGCACTGTCATTACCTCCACTTTAAAAAAATGGACACTGGGGTACAGAAATTAACTTGCCTATGACAATATAACCAGTAACCAGTGGAGACAAGATTCAAATGTGGCTTCAGAATCTAGGCTCCTAACCACTGAGTGAAGGTGTCCTCCTATGTCACACAGGTCAGTTCACGGGTCACAAAGGCACTCAGTGAGGGGCAGTTACTGTTCCACAAGCAGTGGCTGGCTAGCAGGCCTTGTGTGCTTAATCATCTATTAAACACTGCTGATATGTAAATGACCATCCCCAGGGGTCAAACCAGGCAGTGTGGCTTAATTTGTAATTGCAGCTGAATGTAATTAGTTCTCATTCAGAGTTCAAATTTGATTCTATTAAATATATTCCATGAAACAGATACTTGTTATCTAATGATGAAGATTACTGACCAATGGGAAATAAACACACAGAAAGCCTCCAGAGACACCTGAAGCACAGGGGCCCCTCACTATACTGCTATGCACTCTGACTTCCAGCCGCTGGTATATAGTTCAGATCACAGGCTCTGCTACTAAAAATGTAGTGCCTTTCTCCTTCACTAAAGAGAGAAAACTGATGGGGGCGGGGGGGGGGGGGTGGGAGGGGAGGGAGGAGCTACTTCTCTGGGAAAGCAGCACAGTGTGGTGGTGAGCACCACAGATTCTGGAGTGACTTCAATCTGAGCCCCAGCTGGCCCGTTACAGTAGTGTGACAACTAGTTTAAGTGCATCTCTGTGGCCCGTTGGTACCTCTACCTCTTACAGTTGTGGTCAGTGTTAAATGAGAATACATGGGATGTGACAAGCACAGTGCCTGGCACACAGCAAGCATAAAAAGTAACTGTTTTAATTTTCATGGTTACTCTTATTATTATTGTAACTATTGTCATTAGTTTTCCAATGATTTGTTTAGTGAAAGTTTACTTACATTATGAATTTCATTTTTTAGTCTGCAGATGTACACAGAAGTTGTGTTCCTTATTTTAGTCATGTTACATTTCAAGAATGCATATAGAGCCTTTTCACAGGCATTATTTAATTCAATCCTTGTCATAACCCTGGAGAGTAGACTCTATCTCATAGGTTAGCAGGCACAAATTCAAAAAGGACAAGTAGCTGGCCCAAGGTTGAGGATATCAAGTGCCCAAATTTTAGTCCAGGCCTTCAGATCCGAGACTCCTCCCAACTTATTTTAACCTTACAACTAAAGAGAAATAAGCAAGTGCTTTAAATAGCCTTATTTGTTCTGAATATCCTAAAGAACTCCACTCCACATTTACCAGTCAGCAGCTGGCATTGTACCGTGAATAAGAGCTCTCTCCTTTCCCTCCATCATAGGATTCCTGTTTCTAGCCCTAAACAGTTGATAATTATTTTCTGTCCATAATTATTTTGTTGATCAAATTGTCTCTGATTAAGCTATGGGCAGCCCCCTGCAGGCTGATCCCTATGTCCTTCTGACATGCTCCCATCAATTTTCTTTTCTCTACATAGCTCATTTTAAAACTAGCTCTCCCTTTTCCTATTTAAAAGTTGTAGGTTATATTGTTTCAAAAGCATTTACCCCAAACTGTTTCCTACCTTGGCCATTATACTTAAATATCTGCCTGGCACACCACTATACCCTAGATAAACAGTTTAGACACTCAAGGAAGGATACAGTCACAGAAAAAAAATACTGCTAAATCTGCTAAAGAGCTAGCTAGACATAACCGTAAGGGAAATGATAGGGAAACATGAAGGAAAAAATATCCAAGGCAAATCCACTCTGTTGTCTTACATATGTTTTCCTTTACTTTACAAAAAGCTGCCCAAAACCACTTATAGAAACCAGTTAGACATAACTGAAGATCCCAGACAGGCAAGCAGGTAGGTGGTCAAGGGAAGGTGATATGCGACTCCTCCTGTGAGAAGGTTAAGACCTAAGAACAGCAGCCTGTCTTGGGGAGCAGTGTTAGAACTGAGGCAGTGGTGTAGAATGAAAACCTCATCTTCCATCATAAGGTCTGCTAAGATTCCAGAGCATAAAACTGATGATACAAAGAACTGGAGGAAAATCTGCCAAACAGTCCTTTGTTGCCCTCAATCTTTTTATTTAAACATGGCCCCTGTTTCTAGACTCTAGACCTGTTTTCAGGAAAGCTGCAGTTACTTCCGTTATATAACCCCTGTCACTCACAGCAGTTTTATGAAGAGTGGACCCACAACAGAGTATTACAGGCTTTGGTGCTAAGGTCATAGGAATGGAGAAATCCTGTGGAGGGGACTGACAATTAGGAAAGTAAAAGAGTGAGCGGCAAGTGAAGTGTTTATCTGCCCACCTCCCACACACGGGGAAGCACTGCTGTTGACACAGAGGGAGCCCAGGCCAGACTAAACTCCGGGGAAACAAAAGTATGCAGCTTTTCAAACCGGTCCTAACACCAATATCTAAAAACTACACTAATTCCCAGCCAAGCTGGCAAATTAACAAAACTGGTTGTTTTTTTTTTTTTTTTTGCCTTTTTTTTTTTTTTTTAAGCTTTCCTATTCTTCAGGCCCTCTGAGATGTTTAACATAGGGCTCGTGGCCCCTTACGGCTGCCCAAAGTACCCCAGCTCTCTTTAAAATAAACATCCTCTCTTTCCTTCCCTATCTCTTCCCCAAAGAAATATCATTTTTCCAAATATCAGGACCAAGGTCTGATAATTTGGCTAATTCAAGACTATCAGGCAGGGTGCTGAGTTTTTCAGAACATTTGCATTTTGAAGTAGAAAAAGACAAAGGAACGGGACACACATTTTGCGGAAAAGAAATCTCCAGTCTTCTTTGAGCCTTTTGTTACCTAGTACCAAAGAGGCTGGAAGTTAACATTGAGATACTCAACCTAAGAGCGTTCTATCCAACTTTCCCTTCTGTTTCTCCCACTTTTGCAAGTATCCATCAAGAGCACAGGACACTCCCATATGGGGCAAATAAGCTATCACTCCCCTACTCCAACCACATAAAAGATCCCAAACCTACAAAAAAAAAAAATCACTATTTGTGGATGTTCCACATGTAGGGACAGTAAGTCAAAAAGCCAACTCATAAGCCTCATTATTTTACCCAGTTAGTCTTAGAAGATAAGCTTTCCCTTTTAATTTAAATTATTTTCACACAATTGCAATCATTATATACATTACTTCTTTCATTTATTATGATGAACTTTTTATGATTTTTGAAATTGTTTTTCTTAAGCCATAGTTTTTTGTGTTTTGTTTTTAACAACTGCTAGCTGGTGAGTATTCCTTCGGCCCTAATACACTACCAGTGGTGGATGGAAGAATGTTGAATTTTGAATGAATCAGAAAGATGTGAAAATACCTTCTCCTGCCCACCTAATGTTGCAGAGGTAGAAAAAGAATGAAATATAAGATAATTGTTAGGAAAGCAAAAAGATGACAAAGATACCTTGTATAATCTGTATATTCTTAATATTTCAAATTGGAGTATATCTGCCAACAGAAAAATTCCATACAGAAATAAATCACATAATTGTCCAGATATCTGGACCTCAATATATGTACTTATGCAATTTTTGTAAATGTAACATATAGTAACTTTTGTAACTTTTCATATGTTCATCAATTAATACATTAACACAAAACCAATGCCCCAAATAAAGCACTAAAAACAGTTGCTCAGGAAAAAAAATAATCAGAATAAACTTCAGATTTTGCCTTTAAGAATATGCAATCTGCTAAAAGACTTGAGTATAAAAATCCTACTCATGATTATACTCATTCATCTGTTTCTAGTAATATGGTAGATGATAATGATGAAATTGTCAAACACAAGCCAAAGGCCAATGATAATGGCATGGAGAAAAATCCACTATCTAAACTCCATGTCCATTTGGTTGTGTGTTGAGCTTTTATAGAAGCAGGATCAGTGATGAAACAGAATGGAGTCTGAGAGGATTGAAGAGCAACTACAAAGGCAGGGACATTCGTGCCCTGAGTATCCCAACTGCAGTCAGCCTCTGCAGAGGGTCTCAAGGTCTCTTCCAACTACCCACCCTTCACAGGTACAAATTCCTTGAAACACTTCTTAACAGCTTTCAAAACATTCTTCCTTCATCTAAATATTGTACACATTTCTCTTCCACACTGGAAGTATTAGAGAACCACCCAGACTCTGATAGGAACATACTGTAACTACATACAGGTATGTATCTATCATAGTAACTCTTATGGAATGCATTATGTGTTAATTTTCCTCATGGTTTTGACCTTCCATTTTAATTTGTTTTCCCTGGTCTACTTTATTAGTAATACTTTCTACTTTCCCATATATCTCCTTATAAATGAATTTAAAGTCTGTGTACAATGAAATATACATAAACCTACAGATCTGTACCACCACACAGACTGGAACACAATTCCAGATGTGTTAGAGTTGAGTGACTTTTTTTTTCTTTTTTTTTAAAGATTTTATATTTATTTATTTATTTATTTATGAGAGAGAGAGAGAGAGAGAGAGAGAGGCAAAGACACAGGCAGAGGGAGAAGCAGGCTCCGGGCAGGTAGCCTGACGCGGGACTCGATCCCGGGTCCCCAGGATCAGGCCCTGGGCTGAAGGTGGCACTAAACCGCTGAGCCACCCGGGCTGCCCAAGTGAGCTTTTCTGTAGCCACTCTCAAGGCTTTAAGAGTTAGCTGCAACCCCTGTCCGGATTTCTACGATTTGACTTAGCAACCTTGTGCTATAATTGTATACTAAGCCCTGCTTGGGTGGACACAGTTCCTGAGGAGTTGTATATGTGCCATAAATGTTTAAATAGAAATTTAGATATAATTATAAGGTGTGATGGTTAATTTTATGTGTCAACTTGCCTGGGTTCCAGAATGCCCATATAGCTGGTAAAACATTTTTTCTTCTGGCTGTGTCTGTAGAGGGTGTCCCCAGAGGAGATTAGCATTTCAATCAGTAGATGGAGTAAAGATGATTGCTCTCACAAATGCAAAGTGGGCATCATCCAATCTGTTCAGTGCCTGAAAAACACAGAGGCAGGGGAGGGGCAAACGTGCACCCACCCCCACCCCTGTTGATCTGGGACAACCATCTTTGCCCTCAGAGGTGGGTGCTCTCAGTTCTCAGGCCTTTGGCCTAGGACTGGGACTTATACCACGAGCTTCCTGGTTCTCCAGACTGTAGACAACAGATCACAGGGATTTCTGGCCTCTATATTTGTGTGAGTCAATTCTTATAATAAATCTCTTCATATATATATGTCTCTATATATCCTATTGGTTGTTTCTCTAGAGAACCCTAATACACAAGTCATAATACTTTAATTTTTATAGTTAATATTGTTGGCTAATTAATCCCAAATCTTCAGAACACTCACAATGATTATATCTTGATATCTGGCTTACAATTTCCATTATCAGAATCTAATTAATCACCACTCAGATAAACTTAAGAAAAAGCCAATACTTCCCCTCCACTCCCATCCTCCAAATGAATATACTAACACAAACCTAAGAAAAATAAAAACCAACAACTTTACTTGGATGTAAATTTCTGTTATCACTGCTCAAGTGAAAACAGATTCGCAATATGAAGAAACTTTTTTTTAAAAGACTTTCATTTTGGTTTTTAAAAATATTAATCTTAAGTGTGCCTGGCTGGCTCAGTCAGTTTAGCATCTGCCTTTGGCTCAAGTCATGATCCCAGGGTCCTTGGGATCAAGCCCCTCCCTGCTCAGTGGGGAGCCTGCTTTTCCCTTTCCTGTTCTTTTTGTTTGTGCTGTCAGAAAATAAATAAAATATTTTAAAATGAAATAACAAAATATTAATTTTATTAAATCTCAATCCCTAAGTATGTATCTTTTTAATAACCTGTGTGGGAAATAACAAGTGCGCACAGAGCATCTCTGCTGTATTTACCAAAGTACGATGGTTTTGAGGAAAACCACTAGCATGATTGAGTCATGAGCTGAACTTAAGGGCTTTTGCACAGATCACGGTTTTTAAAATTGAGGTAACTATTCACATGCAGTTGTAAGAAATAATACAGAGAAATCCTGTCAGTCCTTTACCCAATTTCCTCCAATGGTGACATCCTACAAAACTAGAGAACATCACAATCAGAATATCAACATTGATACAGTCAAGACACAGGAAATTTCCATCAACCCAAGGATCCCCTCATGTTTTTGCGCTTTTATAGGGACACCCACTCCCCTTCTCAGCTCTTTGAAAGCACTAAATTCGTTCTCCATTTCTAGAATTTTAAGACTTTCTAAGGTAAAATTTTCCAAGGCAGGAATTACATGGTGACTAAGGTAGCCAAAGAGTCAAAACTTGCATTCAGCCAACAGATGAAGAGTATTTTAGATGTATCTGAATTTTAACAGCTGGGAGCCATTACGCTGAAAATAAAAGCACCCAAAGCGAGCTCCAGAGTGTTACTTTAAAGATTAAAATTAAAATCTCAGATTCCAAGCTCAGGTTTAGTATGGGCTTTCAAGTTGATTAAAGTAGAGAAGACAGTTTCCAAAAGCCATGTGAAAAACATAAAAAATAAGGCAAAATGACAGGAAGTCTCCATAAAGGCATGTTAGTATCAACAGCTAGCAACTGAATGGTCTTCTTAACACCACAGTTAGATGACTGACTTTACCACTATCAGCATTTACTTTGGTAAAGAAAAAGAAAACCTATATTTAACTCAACCACTAATAAGCAGCCTTGATTCTAAAGGCTACCAAAAGTCCAAGTAAACAGTCACCTGTTACATCATCAACAGGGTCACAGTGAGAAGCATGCACGAACTTTCTTTCCTGTAACTGTCACATTTGTAGAAAAGAAATCCTTAACGTTTACTTTCCCAAAGATACATTTTCGGTAATGGTCAAGGTGGTACCTTTCACCAAAAGGAAGGTTGTTCCCCTTTCACCCTCTTTACCACATAGTTAACAACTATGATGAATACAAGTTGCTGCAAAGTGCTTCCGTAACTTCCAGTCCCTCCCACTACAATTTTTAGAACTTTTTATTTTTAACAAAATAAATGACATAGGTTAAAGGAAAAAACCACAATTCCTTAAATCCATAAAAGTACTTTTGGTTGAACAAACAGTATCAGGTAGCCAAAAGAACAATTACAAAATCTGCACTGGGCCAAATAACAAAGCATTCCTTTCTCTCTGACTCTTCCACCCCCTTAAAGACACCATATGCTATTTTATCAGAGTGCCGATCTTTTTTTTTTTTAATTTTTTTATTTAGTTATGATAGTCACAGAGAGAGAGAGGCAGAGACACAGGCAGAGGGAGAAGCAGGCTCCATGCACCGGAAGCCCGACGTGGGATTCGATCCCGGGCCTCCAGGATCACGCCCTGGGCCAAAGGCAGGCGCCAAACCACTGCGCCACCCAGGGATCCCCAGAGTGCCGATCTTAATGAATATCAGAAAGAAGGAAAATTCTGGAAAGAGCAGGTCAATTTTATACCTGTAATAAAACATGCAAAGTTTAAAAATGCTGAATGCCTTTCAAAGAGAAAACCTTTTAGCATCTCTTTTCAATAAGAGACAACTTCATATAACCAATTGGACTTTATGACTTGCCTGGATACCTTAAACCAGCAGTTCTCAAACTGTAGCCTGTGTCAGAATCACCCAAAGAGCTTGTCAAAACACTGATTGCTGGCTCTATCCCCAGAGTTCAATCCAATAGGTCTGTGGAAAGGTCTAAAATTTTGCACTCCTCAAAAGATGATCCCAGGTGATGCTGATGCTGCTGGTCTGAGGAGCATACACTTTGAAAACCACTACTCTAAACCTACAGACACCCAATTTTTGTTGAATTTTTCTCTAGAGCTCTCAACAGGGATTTCTGCACAAAACACCAAGTTTGGGAGACCTAACTATCTTATGCTTAAACTGCTCAATTGCTCTTTGAGGTAATTTATGTAGTTCAAACTAATTCAGTGTTGAGCTGTTTATCTGCAGCTTAGAATTCCAGAGCCCTTTTACCCTAGTTCACAGAAACGATAACCAGGTGTGCTCCAAAATGCCTACTGAACTCTGGGAGAGTAAGGGGATTAGGCTCCCTTGTACTTCTGGTAAGACTTCTCCCCAAAAGGTGCAGGGGCAGCTTCAGAGTGATCTCTGGGAAAAGTCCATCTGTTCTTATCCCCACATCAGCCATTTTACAATATGAAGAACTTTAAGTAAAATCCTGGTATGTTCAAATACAACAAACCTTGGCCTCAGCCTCAAAATTTTCTAGAACTGTTCTATGTTTCCTGACAAGATTCTTGGCTAACAGGCGGAATGAAATGACATTTGTGCAGTCACAAATGTCTTATTTTAGCTGGTTTTCCACCACACCCCTATCAAACATTTTACATAAGTTATTAAGAATAACACAATCATCTCATTTTTTAACTAAAAACCTTTAACGTGTGTCAGAGATGTTACTAGTAATGTTAGGTGTTATTTCACCATTAGCAGTAAAATAAATGAATAAATGAAATAAACAAAGGAAGATGGTGTAAAGGGTACAGGTAAGCTGAAAATTCATCTCCAAAAAAATGTCCATACAGAGAAATTAAAACCAGTATTTTCATTTAACAGCAAAAATTGATTGAACCATGCTAATTGCTAAAGTGAAAATGCTAATAATATATATGGTCCCTGCCCTCATGGAGCTTTACTTACTATTTTGCAAAAAAGACTAACAGAAAGAATAACTGTAAATGTGAAGAACATTACGAAGAAATTCAGATACGGAAAGGATGTATAAAGAGGGGGTCCTCAGCAAAGCTGACCTCCACCAAGCTTAGAGCTAAAGGATAAATAAGAGTGAGCTAGGCAAAGTGAGAGGGAATGAATTAGAGATGGAGGACAAGAACACTGAGTGTTCCCACACAACTCAAACACATGAAACATGGAAAAGTGGGAAAAGCAGCTGGAAAGGTAGGCAGGACCAGAACCTGCAGAGCCCTGCATACAAGCAATAGGAAGCATGAAAATAACATGATCATAACATGCATCTTAAAAAAAACTCTCTCTATAGTGCAGATATTGGCCTGATGGGTGTGACAGATTAGGGACACAAGACGCAATACTACAAGGATGGAGTGGAGTGGCAGGAGGGTACACGGAGGAAATATAAGGAGTCTTAGTTGTCTGACACACAGGTCACTTAACTCATAGGGACCTCAGTTTCATCACTAATGAAGTAGGATTAGAATCTTCCCTGTGTATCTCTCTTAAGGTTACTATGCTGATAAAAAAAAAAAAAATCACACACCTAAATAATCTTGTTTGTATATATTACTTATACAGTACTTTTTTTCTTCTCCAAAACTCTTAACTCCATCTCAACTTCTGGCTAAAAGACCATGTATCTCTGCACTGAGTTTTTGCTTTTTAATTTATATCACAGCACGTATAACAGGCAGAAAAGAATATCTCTATTAGAATAAAGAGAATTCAGCAAAGTTGCTGGAAAAAAGCAAATGCAGTCCTAGCCAAGATCAACTCTAACAAAATGTTACTTTTACAATAAAAACCAACCTACTATCTAGACATAAATCTAAGAAAAGGCCTACAAGAACTTTATGAAGGACACTTAAAGAAAAAGACCTAAATAAATTTAGAAAAAGCATAATTAAGTCAATCCTTCCCACATGAAACCAATGAAATTCCAAAAAAAATTTCCAGAGGATTTTTCATAAAATTTGATAAGGTAATCCTAATGAATATAATATGGAAATCACAAAAACATAATGTTGAATGAATAGAACTTGTGGAAGGCACTATGACTGATGTCCTGGGTTGCCAGCCCAAGCCCTGACTGTAAAGGCCAAGAGTAAAACCGAGCCATTCCCAACCTCCGAGGTCAGCATCTTGGGCTCTGTGTCCTCCCTGCAAGAGGAAAGATGGGTTTTGTGAGCACAGAGCTGTGTAGATCAGAATGAGTGAAGGTAGTCAGGTGGGTTTCACTGCTGCCTTTTCTTCCCTCTGAATCTGAGAACACTGAACCCTGCCACTGCTCCTGGCTCTCTGCCCTGGAAATGGGCTAATAAATCCTTTTCCCTCTTGAAAACAAAAACAAAAACAAAAACAAAAACAAAAACAAAAAACAAACAAAAAACTTGTGGAAGGCTGTTCCAGTATCATTAATAATATATCTAAACATATAATATTACATGTTGTCATGGATTCATACAAGTATGTATGTATACGTATGTAACAACAGTATTAAAAACATGCATGGGAATGACAACTCTAACCAAAAAATTCAGAATAGTTACTGAAAGGGAAAAAACGAGCAAAGAGGCCTAGAGTTTCAGTTTTATTTGTAATCTTTTATTTCTTAAACTGAGTGTATGCAAAGATGTTTATTATATTATTCCCTAGTCTTTAAACTTTTTGTAGGTCTTAAATATTTCATTAAAAAATACCCAAAACAGAATGCCTTTTATTTGAGAACCACATTAGCACATGATCTAGCATAGTAGTTACTAACATCAGTTCAACAGCTACTCAACACCATATGAAGTATTTGTTAGAAACATGGGCTATCAGACTATGCCCGAATCAGAATTTCTGGGAGGGGAGCCATGTGATTCTAATGCACAGCCTCATTTGGGAACCCCTGGTAACCATAAGCTATTAATAACTAATCCATCAACAAAATGGGTTCCAACATGACAAGAGATATATTTAAGTGCTTAAGATTGCCTAATTACTTTCCAATTGATCCAACTGTCTAGAATGTGGATTCTAATCTGAGGAAGCAGAACCATAAACATTTTAAGGTACATCCTTTACTATACGCCCCCCCCCCAACAAAAAGGTCATAGTTATAAAACACTATGAATATCCTATAAAGTAATAGCATCTGATGATTCCACAGCAAAACATAATTCCTTCATATCCCTGGCGACAAAATTCCACCAGAGATGATAAAAGATGCTCTCCTTAAAAATAAAGTGGTACACAACATCAGCAACTGCAAAAATGTATCTCCCTCAAGTAATATAGACCCCATGTTTCTTTCCTTTCTGAATTTCTTTCCTTGCAATAAAATCACAGCTAAGATTATCTAGAGAAATTCACAGAACCAATGACAAACATAAAAAATAAACTTAGAAAATGATTGATTGATTGACAGAGGTGTTAGTGCTGCTATAACAATTTGCCCCGTTCCTGAGAAATAAAATTAACTAGAGAGGACTAAGTTCTTAGAATGTATGAAGCCCTTAAGGGCTGACATATTTTCCCTTAATATTTAAAAATCATAACTGAAAACACGAAAAGGGATTATTTTCCTATTTTAAACAATATGAATCAGCTAAATGTGTCAATATAAAAGGATTCACTTACCAGGGCTTTCTACGCGCTTATAGTGGTAGGGATTGATGCATACCTCCTTCTGCTTGGAACCAAAAGGAAACTCACAGCATTCCAGTGGTTTTAGTTCATGGTGGCTCTGAAGATCGGGCCAGCGCCACACACGGCAATAAATGACATGAGGCAGTCCCTTCCGGTGGGAAACTTGCAGCCTGCCATCCAGGGAGCGGGGAATGGTGACACAGTTACTTGGTTGCCCTGGGCAGCTCAAGGCTTTTTCCAGTTCCTCCATGGCACCCTTCTTTTTCTTCAGTTTTTTCACCAAAGCATCAACAGCTTTCTCTGCCCATTTTTCTTCTTCATCACCCTGTTTCCACCCAAGGAGTCTCTTCACAGCAGGACTTGTGAAGGAAAATAAACTTGTCACATTCATAATGACTGCACTAGTTATAGACTCCTTGGGTAGGGCAAAATAAAGAAGTCTCCAAATGCAAAAGGACAAGGGAAGAGATTTCACTTTATTTACATAGGATTCTCTTTAGCTGCTCGGTTTTGAGGTTCCGAAAGGCAGAAATCACCATTCCTGGTGTCTTAAAAAATAATCCAAAGCCAGCACCTAGAAAGGAAAAAAGGAAAAAAAAATTTTAAAATAATCACTACCCCAAAAGTTCATTAAGCAACTGCTATTGTTGCTGTTTTAAGTAATTTTCTGTATTACAATATGCTACAGACTGAATTATGTCCCCCCTAAAATTCACGCTGAAGCATAATCCCCAATGTGACTATATTTGCAGATGGAGCCTCAAAAGAAGTAGCTAAGGTTATACGTGGTGACAAGATTGGGGCCATAATCTGGTAAGAGCGGTGGTGTGGTTAAGAGGAAGGGACCCCCTCCTTGCACATGCAACGAGGAAAGGCTAGGTGAGAACACAGAGAGAAAGACAGCCGTCTACAAGCCTGGGACAGTGCTCCCCAGAAACCAAACGGTCTGGAACCTTGATCTTGGCCTTCTAGCCTCCAAAACTGTGAGAATAAATTCCTGTTGTTTTAAGCCACCCAGTCTGAGGTATTCTGTTGTGGTGGCCCAAGCACACTCACACACTCAGTAGTTTTTCTTAAACAGTCTTTTCAGAGAGGTTATACAATTGTTGCCCTTCTACAGAAGAACTGAGACGGTTTAAAAAAAGTAGTAAGTTACTGTTCTGAGATAGAAGCAGTAGACATCTTAGTGCACAGAAGCCCAAGTTCTTAACAGATATTGTAATGCTTTATATTTAGATTCATTTATAGGCTCTAACAGGCTCTAAACATGTATTTCAAAAACACCTCAACAAAAACTGAAAGCAACAGGAAGAAAAAATACAGTAGTCTTAACATTTGTTTTTGGTGTGTTCCTCAAGTATCTCTCTTATGCTAGAAGAAAAAGTAGTTATAGTTATACTATGTAAACATTACAATATTTTAGGGTATTTATTCAGTCAACAAGCCTGTGCCTATGGGCTATAGGGTAAGTAAGGTAGGAAATTTATTTGGTTTTTACTGATATGAAAGGAATGAAGCACATGAACATATACTCTACCAAATTCCTTAGTCCAGCTGTCTCATTTAAACCTCCTAATTACTCCTCCCCAGATGAAAACAGAAAAGGTAAGGAACCTTCAAGAGGATAACTTTACACCAAGTCCAGCTACGATGCAGTAGAGCATGTAACACATCAACCTCCCAAAATCACTAATACAGCTAATAAAATATAAACAAACAAAAAAGTCCCACTTTAATTTTAAAGACATCAGAGAGCAGCCAAGGTCCTCAGGACTAGAGAGGCCAAGATGCTGTGAAGGGAAAAAGCAATGAAGTGAGCTGAACCTTTTTTCCTGCTCTTCTTCTCAAGGCACTTACCAACGCCTGTGCTATAAACAGCAAGAA
The DNA here is from genome assembly GCF_905146905.1 of Nyctereutes procyonoides. Taxonomy (NCBI): domain Eukaryota; kingdom Metazoa; phylum Chordata; class Mammalia; order Carnivora; family Canidae; genus Nyctereutes; species Nyctereutes procyonoides. Next base: position 20,087,173 of record NW_026575122.1, read on the forward strand.
AGCTGGGTAGCCAAGCTGAAGGAAACTCAAGAACAAAGCAGAGATTTCAGTGGCCTCATGTAGTGGAGGAGACAAAAAACAAAACAAAAAACTACAGTGGAGGGCATGCAGAGAAGGAGGTCCTGGTGAATATACTAGACTTTCAGTTGAGACCCTCAAGAGGTATATGCTCATGTAAGGGCAAAAATGAAATGGACCAGCTTTTATACTAAAACACAGTCTGAAATCTTTTTTTTTAAATCATCTCAATATTAGACTTGATCAAGGTGATGGGAGAAGAGGAGAAAAAACTGTTGCAGAGGCACTATTTGTAAATACTGGTGAAGGATTTTCCAAAACTGTCAACAGATATCTAGACAGAGATACATGAAACTCTACAAATCCCAAGATGGATAAATACAAAGAAATCCATATTTCTGATGTGTCATATCCAGTTAAATTGCTGAAAACCTGTGACAAAAATCTTTAAAAAGACATTACTCTCAAGTACAATAAGGCTGACAGCTGATATTCCAACAGAAACAATGGAAATAAGACAATTCTGTGTGTGACAAATGTAAACAAATAACTAGTAACTTAGTAATCTATAGTTACTGGAAAAATCATGCAAAGGTGATTGTAAAATAAATGTGTTTTCCAACATACAAAATCTGAGACAAATGACATCCAGGAGGAATTTGTGAGACAGAAGGAAAACGATCCCAGGAAGAAGCAAGGAATGGCAGGAACAAATGAAGAGCTCCAGAAGGGTAAACAAAGGTAAGTCTAAATGAATACTGACTTTACAAAACAGGAATAGGAATCTTATGGTATTTAAAAAATAGAACTAGGGCAGCCCGGGTGGCTCAGCGGTTTAGCACCGCCTTCGGCCAAGGGAGTGACCCTGGAGACCCGGGATAGAGTCCCACGTTGGGTTCCCTGCATGGAGCCTGCTTCTCTCTCTGCCTGTGTCTCTGTCTCTGTCTCTCTCTCTGTGTCTCTCATAAATGAATAAAATCTTTTTTTAGTAAATAAAATCTTAAAAAGAACTAAAATGCATAACAAAAAAAAAAAGTAGAAAGGGGTAAATGAAATTAGTGTTCTAGGATCCTGTATTACCCAGGCTGTGATAAAGCACTGAATTATTATTGATACAGTCTTCTCTTAATAAAAAAACTACTGAGAGAGGAGCACCTGGGTGGCTCAGTTGGTTAAGTGTCTGACTCTTGATTTTGGCTCAGGTCATGATCTCAGAGTAGTGAGATCAAGCTGCAGGTCAGGCTCTGTGCTTAGTGAGGAGCATGCTTCTCGCTCTCTTCCTCTCCCTCTGCCCCTCTACCCACTTGCATGCATACACTCTCTCCACAATAAATAAATCCTTAAAAAATAACAAAAATAGAGAAGTTAAAAAATATGGAATTATTTTAAAAAATATGATTAATCCAAAGAATGTAAGAAGAGAGAAAAAAAAAAAGAGCAAACAGGACAGAAAATGGTAAGATTTAAAAAAGAAAAAAAAAAGAAAATGGTAAGATTTAGATCTAATCCCAAAAGTATCATTAATTATTTAGATATAAACAGCTTAAATATGCAAGTAAAAGATGGATAGGGATGGATGGTGAGCACCATTTAACCATACTGTACTAACAAGAGACACATATTAAATACAAAGGACAGAAAAAGGTTGAAAGAAAAAGGATAGTAAAAGATAAACTACACATATTCTAACCAAAAAAGCTGCTGTAACTACCTAATCAGACAAAACAGACTTTAAAATAAAAAGCATCACCAGATTTTTAAAAAGGAGCATTTCATAATGTTAAAAATTGATCTACCATGAATATAGTATAATCCCAAATTTTCATGTAACAATGTCAAAATATATAAAGCAGAAGCTGATAAGTAAAATAACAGACAAGCCCACAGTCTTAGTGGGAGATGAAAATAGTAACTGATAAAACAAGTCAACAAGAATCAATAGATATTTTTTAAAAACTTGATCCAATTCATGTACATAGATCACTACACTCAATGACTGTAAGAATACATAATACTTTCAAGTGCACATAGAATACTTACCCAAATTGACCATACAGAATATGTCCTTTGATCATAGTACAAGAAATCCGCAACAAAAATATTGTTCTTAGAAATAAATGCACTTAAGTAATTCATGGGTCAAAGAAGAAACTACAGTGAAAATATTAAAAATATTTTTAACTTAATGATTACAAAAATACAACACATCAAAACTTGCAGTATGTGACTCAAGCCACACTTATAGGGAAATTTATACTCTTAAATGCACATATTAGAAAAGACAAAAAAAAATGAAAACTAATGTTCTATGTATCTACCACATACACACAAAAAAGAACATTAAATTAAACCCAAAGAAAGCAGAAAGAAATGAGAGCAAAAACGGGGGCAGGGGGACAAGGGAGGAATTCTAACAGAAAATCTACAAAATCAAAGTTGCTGCTCTGAAAACACTAATAAAATTGGAAACTTTAGCAAGACTGGTCAATAAAGGAGTAGGCACAAATTACCAACAAGAGGAATAAAAGGGGAAAATTATCACGGATCCTCAGAAGTTCAAAAGATAAGGATTACAAACAGGTGTTACGGCAAATGGTGCCCATCTGCACCTACTCTGTGGTAGTTACATGTTGTATTCACTACTACAGGAAAGTGATTGAGGAATTCCATCTTATTTATCCCCTATCTTTAGAACCCAGCACTGTACCGGGCACACAGCAGACTCTCAAATGTTTAATGAATAATTTAGCTCCCTGAAGAAATCAGAAGGCCAAATGTGGAACTTCAACTTTATTCAAGAAATATGAATAAATATTACTAAATATACATATTATACAATGGGCTGTAAGGAGCCCATTGTCTCTTTTTTTTATTATTTTTCTTTTTATTTATTTTTATTTATTTATTTATTAATAAATTAATTTTTATTGGTGTTCAGTTTACCAACATACAGAATAACACCCAGTGCTCATCCCCTCAAGTGCCCCCCTCAGTGCCCGTCACCCATTCACCCCCACTCCCCACCCTCCTCCCCTTCCACCACCCCTAGTTCGTTTCCCAGAGTTAGGAGTCTTTATGTTCTGTCTCCCTTTCTTTCTTTCTTTCTTTCTTTCTTTCTTTCTTTCTTTCTTTCTTTCTTTCTTTCTTTCTTTCTTTTTAATAAATTAATTTTTATTGGTGTTCAATTTACCAACATACAGAATAACACCCAGTGCTCATCCCGTCAAGTGCCCCACTCAGTGCCCGTCACCCATTCACCCCCACCCTCCGCCCTCCTCCCCTTCCACCACCCCTAGTTCATTTCCCAGAGTTAGGAGTCTTTATGTTCTGTCTCCCTTTCTGATATTTCCCACACATTTCTTCTCCCTTCCCTTATATTCCCTTTCACTATTATTTATATTCCCCAAATGAATGAGAACATACACTGTTTGTCCTTCTCCGATTGACTTTCTTCACTCAGCATAATACCCTCCAGTTCCATCCACGTTGAAGCAAATGGTGGGTATTTGTCGTTTCTCATTGTCTCTTTTCTTTTTTTTTTAATTTTTTTTTATTTATTTATGATAGTCACACACAGAGAGAGAGGGGAGAGAGAGAGAGAGAGAGAGAGAGAGAGAGAGGCAGAGACATAGGCAGAGGGAGAAGCAGGCTCCATGCACCGGGAGCCCGACGTGGGATTCGATCCCGGGTCTCCAGGATCGCGCCCTGGGCCAAAGGCAGGTGCTAAACCGCTGCGCCACCCAGGGATCCCTCATTGTCTCTTTTCTTAAAGTAAAGAACGTACCCAAATGTACTAGTCCTTTTGAAGCTGGCATTATTTTCTTTCAACAGAAAGGGAAAGAGAAAACAAAACCATGCCACTATCAAAAGTCACAACTGGTGAGAGTGTACCTACTAAAATAATCATTTACTTTTAGGTTAGCTTTGCAAAAGAACAGGACGACTTCTTTCTAGTCCTCTAGTAACAAATTACAAAGGGAATATATTTCTTCTTATTCTAAATGGCCCCTTCTATTCCAATAACTGCTTTTTTATATTTTAGCCAATGATTTTCAAATAGAAGGGAGTAGGTTTATAGAAAAAGTCACCTGGGGCTATTTCAAACTCTGTTAGTGATGGGTTATACAAGGCATGTATGTTGAGGCGGGCATGAGATTAAGAACCACCATTTCAGACCCTTGTTTCTACTATTCAAATTGACAATCATTCAACAAAGCTATACTGAGTGCCTGCTAAGTGTTTGGCACTGTCTAGACACAGAGGCCAGGGGTAAAAATGTCTACATCCTGAAGGGGCTCACAGGCTAGGAGAAGAGCCAGTGAGTAAACAACTAACACTCACAGGGGTAAGCTGGTGTCCCTGCTTGCTAATGATAAGGGATGGGGCTGAGAAGTGTTAGTCCATCTCCAGGGCCTCATTGCAAGGAGTGTGTGGCTGTACCAAGGTAGACCACGCGTGCAGGAATAGAAGGGGAGGCCCAGGTGCCGTGCATTTGCCCACCGTGAACTAACTATAGCACTGCATGATAAAAGCTCTAAAACAAGTATAAACAATATATAAAAGAAGAGGAGAACAATTACTTCCAGGGATTTCAGGAAGTTTTCCCAAAAAGGAAATATCAGACACGTCTTAAAAGCTGAGCAGAATTTTATGAAACGGAGCTAACATTTTGAACTATCACTCCACAACAGATACTGTTCCTAGCACTTTATATCTCCTAACTAGTTTAGCCTTCACAACAAATTGAGTAAACAGTATCATTTCCCCCATTTTACAGGTAAGGAAAGTGAAATATGGAAAAGTTAAATAACCTGTCTAAAGTTTACACACACATCCGCATGCCAGACTCAGGGTTTGAATCCATGCTATTTGGCTCTAGAGCGTCAATTTTTTAACTGCTTGTTTAATTTGCTAGCTCTCACAGACACAAAGTAGAAATGCTGGAGTTCAAGGTGGCTGGCGATGACACAAGGCTACTAAGAAGGGCAGAGCAAGACTGTGAAGGGACTATGACGCATCTTATCCTGCAGACAAGTGGAAGGTTTTGTGTCAGATCACTGCTGCGATTAGCTCTACGTTCAAGAAAGACAGCCAAGGTGATCTCAATACAGGAAGGCTTCTCCAAACAGAGAACAAAAAACAGACTACTGCCTCTAAACACTGCAGGAGCCAGCTGGAGGGTGCACGTCCTGATGCCACCCACACAAATTAAAGTGGCAAGATCACAAACCTTTATGTATAAATGTGCATAAATGAAACAAAATGCGGACCGATGACTAATTTCTGCCTACTTGAATTAAGCTTTTTTTTTTTTTTGTATACAGGTCAAACAAGCCACTAACCTCCCCATCAGGAACTCAAATGAGTCCATGATAGCATGGCCTTGGCAAGACAACTCATTTTTTTCTGCCGCTTTTTGTACTTCCTGCTTTAGTTTATGTCAAAAGCTAAGTGGCCTTATCAGTTTAAAGTGCAAAATAAAAACATGAGTCAGCAAACAGAGATTTCCTTCCCTCTTCTCCAAATACAAACATTTCACGCGGACACTGACACACACACACACACCACACACACACACACACACACGGCATACATCTAGTAAAGAATTCACCAGAAGCCTTAAAAATACTATCTTTTGTTCCAACAACTTTACTTTTACAAGCTTATTCAAAGGAAAGATTCTGAACTAGAAAGATAAAAAGGTCTTACATAAATATTTTCATCAAAGCATTATCTATTTTAGGGGGAAAAGAGTAATAATATCCAATAACTGGAAAACAGTTCAGTAAGCTGTGGTACAATCCACTCATGTAGCCCTTAAAAAATTATGTCCATAAGAGGTATGTAACAACTTAGAAAAAAACCTTAAGCACAACATAAAATGGTATATACAGCATAAACAGTTATGTAAATATACCAAAATATTAACAGTGGCTGAGTTTGGAAGGTGATAATTTCTCTCTCCTACTTTTCTAAACTTTTCAAACATTTAAAGAAAAACTTTAACTTTCAAATTTTAAAATAGCTTCTAGATGCAAATATTGCAAATTGCAGAAACCAAAAATCAACTTCATGAGGTCAAGCCACATACAACCTCTATTTCTAACATCAGGTTGGATGTATAATATGATCTGACGTAGAAATAAAAATACAGTTTAAAACAGGCTCTATATAGGGAGTGTTTCCCTATGGAGTCCTTCCTATGGGAAGGGTTTCTATTAGCACTGTCGGAGGTCAAACAAGAAAAATACTCTTATAATACTCCTTTTGACTTGGCTATTTAATTTTTCAACCTACGTGTCATTCCTTAATGTTAAAAGGAAAAAAGCAAAAAATTTTAAAATACCTTAAACTACTATGTAACTTGCTTTACATTTAAAGGAAACCTAATTAGCCAATTGTACAACAATGGACATTTTCTTCATCCTGGCCTCATCTAGTAAAGAAACCAATAATTATCCAACTGTGTGAATAAAAACAAAATACACTATCTGGTGTTCAATATCGTTCAGATCTCAGATTCCCATACAAGTTTTAAAAGAATTATTCTAATTTGTATCTGAAAATACATTTTTTAAAAAAGGGCAGAGAGATGATAGCTGCCAAGTGGTGCAAACCAAGTACCTTTATAAACGGATGAGAGAGACAGGAGACAGGTCAGGACCAAATTAAATGCCCTCCGTAGCTTCAGACTAGTATGGTTTATAATTCTTGTACTGGCATGGAATTCAATGCAGTAGACAAAATAAAGGACTCCACTAAATATTGACGGAATAATTAAACAATTCAATAAAATAAGGATAAAACATAGGCTCCAAAACGTGACTGGCAAAAAAAAAAAAAAAAAAAATCAAAGACTCCTAGTACCTTAAAAAAAAGTAACTGACAGAAGATAAATGGTCTATTGTCAATGAAGCAAGCAACTCACGTTTTCTCTTCCCATTTCTTGTTCTTTGGCTCATTACTCTGTCTTAACTCTAATGGTAAAACAGCATGGCACAAAGATCAAAAGAATCGAGGAACTAAAAGCACAAGGTATTGATTAACTTCACTTTGGAACTGTTTAACAGTTGGATAAGTTATTTCAGAAAAAAAGACTTTACAAAAATTAGTCTATCTATAAAAATGTTTGAACCATTTTTTAGGAAGCAAGCATTTCCAATGAGGAAATAAACTGCATATTTCCTGACTTAAACCACTAGTTTTTTTCTTAAACAGATAATCTTGTGAATAAGCGGGAAAAGACTTGAACTCCCAAAGACAGAGCTACACTGGGGATTCAGAGAAATCCTAAGCCAACTGTATGATTTCTGTAGTGTGATAGTTTTTTATCTAAAATGTTTCAACATATACCAAACTAAAATGCCATGGAGATGTAAAATACCTCAGAGATGTGTTGTATAAATAATTGGTGGCAATGTTAGTACTATGGAAAGGTATGTATCATCTATCCTAACTTTCAATTTTAAATAGGATTCAAGGCTTGATAAGAACTCTTGCTTCCTCTGAGATGCTCGTCTAAATTAAAACATCAAAAAGGGCCAAAAAGTGAACATACTAGGGGATCTGTAACGTAACTTTTCATTACTTCATCTTTTTAGCCTACTTGTTTTCATTTGCGTACCCAAGTCAACTGTATACTTTTACCAAAGGGAGAATTGCCAAAACAGATCATGATTCTCAAGAAGAATAAAACAACGATAACCTAAAAATTCATGACACAGAAACGACAGAATCACAGATGAGTAGACACTACATATTAGGGTTAAAAATGCTTAAAAAGATGAAGGCTGCAAAGAAAAACATTCCAGAGATTCAATGCCAGTAAATATTTTAAAACATAAAGAGCAATCCATCATAAAGCCAAGAATTACAATGAGCTTTGTTGGTTAAGAGTAAGATGGAGAATTCACAAAATGGCAGGAGAAGGTGGGGGTGGGGGGTGGGGATTATAACCAGATTCATTAGACCTAAGTAAAATTAGGCTATGGACTCAAAAGTCCTGAAGAGTAGGTATCTTCTCAAACTTTTGATAGAACTAAATTACATATTACTTAAAAGAGGAACAGGAGACAATCCACATACTGTCTTAGGAGTGCTGAAGTAGAAGCAGCACATACACTCACATTTTGATGTGGAAAAACCATCCAATGAACAATACCTGTGAAAAATAGTAATGAACACAGGTGGAGACAGTACTCTGGAACAAGTAAAATACAACCATAAGCAGTATCAACTCTAAACAGTCCTTAACATGACACCTGGGTGACTCAGTTGGTTAAGCTTCTGCCTTGGGCTCAGCTCAGGCCATGATCTTGAGGTCCTGGGATCAAGCCTTTTGAGCCAAGCCGAGCTCCCTGCTCAGTAAGAAATCTGCTTCTCTCCCTCTGCTGCTCCCTGCTGCTCATGCTCCTGCGCTCTCTCAAATAAATAAAATCATTTAAAAAAAATAAATAGTTCCAAACAAAAGCACACGAGATTATTTATTATACAGCTCCTTAAAGAAAATAATACATCTTTATCCACTCTTAGGAAAAAATAAAGTTTAAATCTGCTATACAAGTATAATGCCATTACAACGAATATCAAAACAGAGACAGATTTTCCCAACTATTTTGGTCTCAAATACCCCAAAGTTAAAATACTCTGAATAAGGGGGGAGAATTGTAGAAGAAAATGATTAAAAAAATGAGGATGAATAAAATCTCTCCAACTTTTACAGACCTGAAAGCACTTTTTAAACTACCTACTTTGCTGCTGGGAAGCTTAGCTAAAAGGAACTCTACCTCGACTGAGTCCTCAGAAAAAGAAAATGTATTTAAACAAATTCCTACGCAAGAAAGTGCTATGAAAATCCACTGGAGATCACAGAAGAATTCTACTGGTCTTAGATCAAAGCAGCAGCAGACTCCTGCCATTACAAACACCCAGAAGTCAAATTTCACCTTACTGAGGTCTCTTATTATTATGCCTTGTTATTGTTCTTTCCAAATACTTCCCAACTTTCTAAACGTGTAACTAATGACATAGAATAATTTGCCGTTTTTTTCAGAGATTAATTTTCCAGATCTGGGGCAATAGGGGGAGGGAGTGAAGTTGGGAGGGAAGATAAACTCTTGAAAGCTTATTTTTAGTAGCAAGGCAATGATGCAGGTACTACTACCTTAACACGTGGGCTAACAGCCAGTTTCCCAGGCTCTTGGATGTGACTTAGGAGACATGCTAGCAAGAGCTGCGAGGTGCTCTCTCAACAGGGTTAACTGAGTGGAAACTGGAATCAAAGGAAAGGAGTAATACGTAGACTTTGAATAGCAGCTCACCACTTACCGCGTTTAAGTTCATTGCAAGCTGTGCCATTTCGGCCAGATCATGTCAAAAGTAGCGTCCCTTTGATGAAAATGAAGCGAGGAACTTATGGATGTCACAATGACACAAGACTCTAAAGAGTACAGGACTCTAGTTTACATATTTAGGTGTGCCAGGTATACTCTTCAGTACCTCTCCACTGTGTCAGGAAATTCCTGAAGACAAGAATGCTCTCTGGTTCTGTTCTGCATACACAATTTCTTCCATCCTGACAAACCTAGGAGGCTTATAGAACTGCTCAACTTTTCTTAGTCACAGAGACTCCCTGGAGGATAGCAAGTGTCGGCTCTGTTTCATTTCATTAGATGATTACTTGTTGAATAGATTGAAGGCACTTAGAAGTTTTCTCACTGTCCTCAACTTCAATAAAGAAATTTGGCTTATTTGTACATCTCCTTGCAACTTTCCATAAAAGTAGTATGGCATTCTTTAATCCCATTGAATCGCTGCTCTCAAATTCATGCTTGCAATGGAAGACTGTTGTTCAGCTCAGGGTAGCCTTCAAGATATGCAGGCCCTAATTACCTCACTCTGATAAATTTCATCTGTATTCACCTCAACTCAAACACTGGACAATCATTTGACCTCCAAGTGCTCACTCCTTAAACACAGGAGATTGATGACCAGAGACATCAAGAAAAACTCTACCACAGTTATCTCTTAGAAAAAAGAAAAATACTCTGAGTCACTGTTAAAGTAGAACAGCAATTTCACAGATTGCAAAGAATGCTAAAAGTGGTAAATTCCCACAAGTGGTCAGTTATGATTCATCACTAACAAATGAAATGAAAAAAATTATTCTTTTTTTTAAGATTTTATTTATTCATTCATGAGATGCAGAGAGAGAGAGAGGCAGAGACACAGGCAGAGGGAGAAGCAGGCTTCCTGAGAGGAGCCCAAAGTGGGTGGGGCTCAATCCCAAATCCCGGGATCACACCCTGAGCCAAAGGCAGACCCCCTCAACCGCTGAGCCATCCATGTATCCCAAACAAAATTATTCTAATTGTATTATTACCTTATGTAAGCTCTATATTAGTTTTTACAAACATTATCTCACTGACTCCTATAGCAATCCTTCATGGCCTGTATCATTACCTCAATTTTACTAATAAACCTGAGAATTAGAGGTCAAGTAACTTTCTTAAGACTATCTAAGTGGTAGATCTACATTTAAAACAGATAACTACACAGAACAGGTGCTACAGTCCATTAATCAAATTTTTAAAAAAGTAATTCAAATGCCAAATTCACAGATGAAAATGGAGTAGGCTAGAGGAGGAAAAAAACTGCTCTACTAAAAAAAAAAGTCCTGCTGTATTTCATTTTTTGGAACATATTTCTCCTTCCCCACTGATCTCACAGGTGCTGTTTATGACAACAAACACATCTGTAGGGGTGAGCTGACATACACAAGGCAGGACAGCTTGAACCCTCTCCCTATATTTAGATCCTTCTGCTCAGGTTTTAATTGAATAATTTAATCAGGACCCTCTAGAAGGGAAACACATCCATATTCATCACAGGCATCAAAGGAAACATCTTTACAAGTTATATCCTTTTACAAACCAACATATGGTCTCACGCCATTCTCCCAATTGTTGAACTCCTCCTCTGGGAAGAACATGGAATTTTATTCCTTTTTATCACTTGAAAAAATCACTTCCCTCCTAATTCAGTAAAACTGGGTGGAGGCCACTTCCTCCACAGGTGAGAGAAATAAAACTTGTTGATCTGTCATTGTCAGGAATTTTAAAGTTAACTATTTATTCCATGTACTTTCAAAATAGAAACAAAAGGCAGGATAAGTCCAAAATAAGAAATCAGGGCACATGTCCCACATTTTCAAATAAAACCCCTACAATTTTTCTGTCATCATAAGATGTTTCTAAATGAGAAAACAAGAGCCCTTCACTTGAGAGTGAAAAAGAGGTATGTTGAAATAGTTGCTTCCACTTAGAAGCTTGTACTCTGAACAAAACACCTCTCTGAGCTCCAATTTGCTTTTCCACAAAAGTTTAATTCCACCACCAATCCTGCTGGGTTGTTACGAGGCTTAAATATAAACATATAAAACTGATTTGAAATTAACAACATGCCAGAGAATATAAAACATTTTATTAACACAACAGTTTCACAAATAAGGAACTTAATTTTAATACTTTGTACACACAAAAAAACAAAGTTTCCATCCTAGTTTCGCCTGTTCTGTAAAGTTCTAACTTTATAAGAAAGAAAGAAAGAAAGAAAGAAAGAAAGAAAGAAAGAAAGAAAGAAAGAAAGAAAGAAAAGGAAAGGAGAAAAGAAAAGAAAGAAAAGAAAAGAAAAAAGAAAAGAAAGAGAAAGAGGGGGGAAGGGAGAGGCACTAGGGACACGGCACTTAACAAAAAGACAAAAAGCATATTTTTAAGTCTATGCCTTCATGAGGCCTACATTACAGTGGTCAGAGAAGGCCTCACTAAGAAGGTGACATTGGAATAGAGCCTAGGAAGGTGATGGATGGGCTGTGCTGTGTGGGGTAAGTGGAGCAGCACACCGGGAGCAGTGGGAAAACCAAGTGCAAAAACCACAAGACACAGTGCAGGGAGTGAGAACTGAGGTGGGACAAGTAACAAGCGGACACACAGGGAGCCAACCCCCAGGGACATCACAACCCTCACTCTAAATTGAGCTGGGGGCAGCCCAGGTGGCTCAGCAGTTTAGCGCCACCTTCAGCCCAGGGCATGATCCTGGAGACCCAGGATCCAGTCCCAGGTCGGGCTCCCTGCATGGAGCCTGCTTCTCCCTCTGCCTGTCTCTGTCTCTCTCTCTGTTTCTCTCATGAATAAATAAATAAAATCTTAAGAAAAAATAAAATAAAATTAATTAATTAAAAAAATAAACTGAGTTGGGAACCACTGGGGAGATGTGAGCAGAGTCTGGCAGGATAATCACGGGTTGGCCCGCTAAGGAATGGAAGTAGGAAGTAGCTGGAGTGGTGATATAGTGGTAGGGGCAGGAGAAAGAACTAGGTAGACCAATTAGGAAGCTAGGGCAATTATGGTTTGAGAGGGTCAAAGGTTTGGATCAGTGTGCCAGAACAATCAGATCTTGGATATATTCTGAAGGTATGGCCATGAACAAATATACTTTATTACTGAAGGAAATAAAGAAGATAATTAACCATAAAGTTGGAGAAATCAGTTTCATTTTTAGACATGCAAAATCCTATATTATGGAACTGTGAGGCTGAGTGTCTGAGGTGGGGTCACAAGTCACTGGAGAAGCAGTCTGAGAATTATCACAGAAACAGTAGAGGGGGATAACGATTGGAAGTTAAAATTTCTTAGGAATGAGGGTGAATGATGGGGACTGGGGTGATAAATCACTAACAAGGAAGGAAAGTGAGAGGTATAATCTGACATGATAGTCAAAGCTGGGTGTTTCTATGGAGGATGGTGGAAGAATGGTGTGGTGGTGGCAATGAACTGGACCCTCACTTCCAGGCAGCATGATATGAGGGCTATGAGAGAGAACAGCCACGCCTTGAGACAGCTGCAAGGGAAGTGACATCCTCAGATGAATATACACAAACATATTCATGTTCTAAATAACCCAGATGTTTAACAATAATGGAATGATTAAATAAATTATGGTACATCTGACAATGATGTAACTTTTTTTTTTTTGATGTAACTGTTAAAAAAGAAAAAACAGACTTTCATGTCTAACAGGGAAAGAAAATGATACTGTTAACTGTTCAGTTACAAAAAAACCCTGTAGAACAATATATACAGTATGGTTCCATTTCAAAAATACAAACAGAAACAAAAAATGCACAGATGCACAGGTATAATATAGGTGCATTTTTAAAGGCCTAGAAGGAAATGTAGGAAACCAAGTAAGCAGTTCCCTCTAGGAGTAAGTTGGAAAGAGGTGAGTGCAGAACATTTTTACTTATAACCAATTACTGTTTTCAATTTAAAACTCCAAAAATAAAAATAAAGAAAAATCAAGAAGGATAACATTTATTCTACATTGCTCTGTAAGACAGTATTATGACCAAGAGGTGGCAAGATTTATCTTTTTATAAGGAAGAAAATAATTGAAAGTGTTTCTGCACAGAGTGAAAGTATCACTGTGCTGGGATTTTTAAGAGAAATGTATTCCTGTATACAGAGTTGGAATATATGACTTAAATTCCAGGTGAATAGGATATGGATGGGAATGCACTTTTTTATTAAGCAATTCAGCCACATGATCAAAAAGTTCAATTTTACAGAACACATCTTATAACAAAAAATTGTTTTTCTTCCTACTGTAGTCCCTTAGTCCCCTTTCCACTAACAATTCAAATATCCTTCAAACTTTTTAATGCATGAATTTCTTACTAAAAAAAAGTTCACTAAAATATCTTCAAAAACAATTTGGTCCTGTCACTTTTCCAGTGTATAAATCTGTTACTTGAAAGATTGAAATAATTTCTAAAAATCGAAGTTTACACAACCATTGAAACAAACATTGACATTAGCCATATTTCACTCTCTTCTGCATGACAATCAGTAACAGCCTGTTTTCAATCTGCCAAAAACTTGACTGGACTTACATAGGTTTGCTTGGCAACCTAAGAGAAAAAGAACCTAACAAAACAATAGCAGCCCTCTTCCAGAATAGGACCAGCTCCCACCAGTTAAGAGTTAAAACAAGCAAATGCAACATCTCCCACTGGGTTAGAGGAAAAATGCTTTGGATAAAGGCAAGCATAACCTACAGAATTAGATGAGAACTGTACCATAAGTCCAGACCTTCTGTGCCAGACATACAGATGGCCAACAGGCACATGAAAACATGCTCGACATCACTACGCATCAGGGAAATGAAAATCAAACCACAAAGAGACACCTAACACCAGTTAGAATGGCTTTTATCAAAAAATTGTCAAAAAGACAAGAAATAACAAATGTTGGTGAGGATATGGAGAAAAAGGAACCCCTGTTGGTGGGAATGCAAATTGGTGTAGCCACTGTGGAAAAGAGTAGAGAGGTTCCTTAAAAAATTAAAAATAAAAATATCATGTGATCCAGCAATTCTACTAAGGATTATCTACCTGAAGAAAATGAAAATACTAATTCAAAAAGATATATGCACCCCTATGTACACTGCAACCTGTGTCCAACTATGGATGAATGGATATGGAAGATGTGGTACACACATACACACACAGAAATAAGAAAAGAACGAAACCTTGCCATTTGTGACAACGTGGATAGAACTTGAGGGTATTATCCTAAGTGAATTAAGCCCGATGGAGAAAGACAAATACCACAAGATGTCACTTACGTGTTGAATCTAAGAAACAAAACAAAACCCAGACTCACAAAGAGAATAGACTGGTAGTTGCCAAAAGGGATGAAGGTTGGGGGAAAGGGCAAAATAAGTGGAAGGCATTAAGAAGTACAAACTTCCACTTATAAAACAAATAAATCATGAGGATGTAATACACAGCATGACAGATACAGTCAATATTGTATTAACTTTGTAAGGCGACAGATGGTAACTAGACTTATTGTGGTGACCATTTCATAAGGTATACATACAAATGTCGAATCAGTATGTTGTATACCTGAAGCTAATAATAGTGTACATCAATTATACCACAATGAATTTTTTAAATTAACCATTATTTTTGGAGTATATTATGCTATTAAAGATTTCAATTCCTGGGACGCCTGGGTGGCTCAGCGGTTGGCCGTCTGCCTTCGGCCCAAGGTGTGATCCTGGACCCAGGATCAAGTCCCACATCAGGCATCCTGCACTGAGCCTGCTTCTCTATGTCTCTGCCTCTCTCTCTGTGTGTCTCTCATGAATAAATAAACAAAAATAAAAAAATAAAGATTTTAATTCCTTATCACATTTTGTTTACACTAATATTATATACTAATATTGTTTATGCTATATACCCTGAGAACACAGCAAATTCTAGCGAAATGCCTATTCAAGATTCAAATATTGCTGTGGAAAAATCTCTAAGTGGATGATGCAGTTAACCAGAATGGTTTTATTATATTATAAAAATGTATAAAGGCAAACATATCTTATCATGTAAATCTCTCATCTTGAAATTCCTACTATAGGCAATAAACAGCCTTAATAGAACATCAGAAACACACCAATTTGAATACTCCTCAAACTCTCATCACCATCACTACCAACTTCAAAGGGAAGGAGTTATGATGCACATGGTTCAGTGGGTGACATCATATGAGTGCATCCATGGTCTCCATTAATTTTCAACACAGCTCTAGAATTCAAAAAGAATAAAAAATCATCCTCCTATCACTACCACCACCACCACCACTCACAATGAAGCACCAAGCACCATTCTGACACTTTATACCTATTAACTCTCCTAATCCTTAAAAGAATCCTATTAGGACTACTTTAGGGGTACGTGGGTGGCTTAGCTGGTTTAGCATCTGCCTTCAGCTCAGGTCATGATCGTGGGGTCTCAGGCTGGAGCCCCTCATTGGGCTCCCTGCTTAGTGGGGAGTCTGCTTCTCCCTCTCCATCCTTTCTCATGCTTGCTGTCTTCCTCTCTCTCTAGTGCTCTCTCTCTCTCTCAAATAAATTAAAAAAAAAAAAAAGGATTATTTTAGAGATGATGAAACAGAGGTTAAGGAGCTTGCCAAGGAAACCACTCTACCATGCTGCTGCTCCTCCTACATAACCTCCTCCTGTGTCTCATGCATAAAACAGAACTACTAAGCAAGGATTTACTTGAAGTTTTGTTTTAGTCCCCCCAATTCCTTCCTTTGCCAACTTATTTTTGCTTTTGTTGTTCTTTCCTTCTTGATAACTTCCCACTTTCCTAGAACACGGGAAACCAAGAGTTTTATCAGGGCAGCAATGACAAAATTAAGTTCATTTTAATATAGAGCCTAAAATAGGGGATCAGAGGTCATAAGCTGTTAACTCAACAAGACATAAGGAAATGCACCATGGCTTTACATCAACAGACCATGT
Organism: Nyctereutes procyonoides; assembly: GCF_905146905.1. Lineage (NCBI taxonomy): Eukaryota > Metazoa > Chordata > Mammalia > Carnivora > Canidae > Nyctereutes > Nyctereutes procyonoides. Next base: position 20,103,556 of record NW_026575122.1, read on the forward strand.
GTTTGTTCAATTCGTAATTATCTTTTCTTATAAGTGTGGGACATTAAAATTAAGCTCCTTTTAAGAAATACATTTACTTTACATTCCAAATAATTATTCTTAGGTTTCTTCACTGAAAACATAAAACGAATCAAAACGAAACTACTGGCTCATTTTTTTTTTTTTAAGGTAATACTTTTCTACTCATGCAAATGTAGGGATGGAGAAAATTTAACCATAGGAAAAATATTAAAATATTTATTTTAATGGCTAACACACAGCTGACAGTCACAATGCTATCTATACCTAGTGGCAAAAAATAATACTCTGAACTCTGGAGAATTTGGGTGAGGGAATGAAGAGCAGAGAGGAAGACAAAGCAAACTGTGTACTGGTATGGCAGAAACATTGGCTGGTGGCACTACCACTTCAGTTCTAATCCTCCTTCTAATCCCCCTTTTCAGGCTCTTGTGAGATTTCTCAATCTTAGCATCATGGGATGTCAAGCAGCATGCATCCCTGCCTTCTACCTACTAGATGCTGGTACAATCACTCTCACCCTGCCTCCCCAACTTGTGACAACTCAAAATTTCTCCAGACACTGGCAGATGAACCATGGCTCTACTCCTCTACACTTTTTCTCTCCTTTTCTCCTTGTAATCTAAGTGCCTCAGGCTTCAGTACCTTTATATAGCTCCACTTCTAGACACTAAGACATAAGGAATTCACTGCTGATCTCTTCAAGAATGGAAAAGAGAAAGATGTCAAACATACATATCCTTTCTTCCTATCTCTTTTTCTCCTTGAACAAAAAAAAGCAAGAACAGGGAAGTCCAGGTGGCTCGACTGGTTTTAGATTTTGATTTTAACCCAAATTGTGATCTCAGAGTCCTGGGATTGAGCTCCACATCAGCTCCACGCTCATCAGGGAGTCTGCTTGAGATTCTCTCCCTCCCTCCCTCTGTCTCTGCCTGTTCTCCCTCTTGCGCACACACGTGCTAATATAAATAATTCTTTCAAAAAAAAAAAAAAGCAGGAACAAAACAATCAATCCTCAGAATTAACTGGTATGGCTTGAGCACCTACAACAGGTATCACACAGGGCCAAGTGCCTCTAGGTATAAAAGACACAGTTCATACCCACAATGAACTTTAATCAAAATGAAAAAAATTCACTCATCAAGTACCTATTGTGTGCTAAGCCAAAAGTTCTTAATGCTGATGTACATTAAACTTACCTATAATACTTTTATAAGAGCACTCCACCATAACCCTTGAGTAGAATCCCCCAGAGGCAGATCCATGGATTTCTGTGTTGGTTGTTCAAGTGATTCTGATGTGCAGACAAGGTGAGAATAATCGTGCTACCACACAGATCATAAGACACTGCCTGTGTACCCCCCAAGTAATTCGGTCATAATAAAAGCTATTAAAACAAAAGCTAGACTAGACAAGCTAGTTTGTTCTGTTCCTCAAAGTTACAAGAGTTTTAGTATAAGTCTAACATTTATAACCACTGATTCCAACTTTATCAATGGTATAGGACCTACCTATGAAGTGTTAATATGGACGCTTAAAAACTCCTGAAGGTCAGGAAGCAAGAGCTCTACCAATTGCATTAGCTTTCTTTCTCAATTCCTTGATTTTGAAAGGCTATCCCAATTATAGGAGAAATATCTTCAAACTAAGAATATGTAACATTAATAATGATGGCTTGTTACTTAACTTTCTTATTATTGTAGTCTCTTCTTACTGAGACTGTTTCTTCCAGGCAGAAACTGACATACATTTCTCTATCCCTGCCCCTACACCTAGCAGACACACAACAGGAGCAGGAGCATACAAATTACTTGCTGAATCGATTGATGTGGGCTTAACAAAAGGCAGGACCCCAGAGTGAGGATGCACCTTCTTAAAGGAGCCTTTCCTGGAATACAAATCAACATCACAGCCTGCACAATTTGACAAAACTCTTCAATGTTTAAATGCAAATAAATGCTATAAATACAGTTTGTGTGCCAATCATCTGAATGTTAATCAAGTTAATTTTGTTCACAGTTAACAGGAAAAACATTTAAAACCAATCAAACATTCCCCCAAGCTTGAACAAACTAAATGGAAATCCTGAGCACACAAACACCAACACAAGGAAAATAAAGAGGGTGTTATTAATCATGCCAGACTGTAAAGCCTGCAATGGGCAAAAAGCAAAACAGGAAGCTATAACAGATGAGATGGCAAGCCATATACAATCTGCTATCCTGGGTTCCAACAGAGACTAAGTGCTAACGCAACATGCACTGCATTTTATTCCCTTTCATGAAAAGCTACAGTGTCTGATAAAATTAAGACCCATTTTCAGGCGTTCATCCAACCTCTCCGGTTCAGCTTTTAAAGAGTCTGAGGGGATCCCTGGGTGGCGCAGCGGTTTGGCGCCTGCCTTTGGCCCAGGGCGCGATCCTGGAGACCCGGGATCGAGTCCCACGTCGGGCTCCCGGTGCATGGAGCCTGCTCTTCTCCCTCTGCCTGTGTCTCTGCCTCTCTCTCTCTCTCTGTGACTATCATAAATAAAAAAAAAAAAAAAAAAAGATTAAAAAAAAAAAAATAAAGAGTCTGAGACTGACCAAGGCATATCAGTTCAGGGTTCCTACTCAGTCTTTCACTTAGAAAACGGAGGGAAAAAAAGAGAGAAAGAAAAGAAAGAGAAGAGAGAGAAGAGAAGAGAAGAGAAGAGAAGAGAAGAGAAGAGAAGAGAAAAAGAAAACGGAGGAGGTGGGTATGGGCCCAAGTCATAAGCTTGTAAATGAGATTTAAAGGTGTTTCCCTCCCCTCTCCCAACTTTAAAATATTCATAGATCATCTAAGGGGTACCTGGATGGCTCATTTGGTAGAACATGCAACTCTTGATCTTGAGATCATGAGTTCAAGCCCTACACTAGGTACAGAGATTGCTTTAAAAAAAAAAATCTAAAAGAAAGGAGATGGTGAGGCAGAAAATGCTGATGAATAATTCTACTCTAACAGCTAGGTAAGAACTCAATTAATGCTGAGGTAAGACTAAGTATACTTCAGTCAGGAATGGATCTCACCCACAAGCAGCAGATGTTTTCCTTACAGGCAACATATCAAAAGCCTTTTATATACACTTATGATCATTGTTACACTTCAGAGAAAATCTGGGAAATTAAATGCCAATGCCTAACTCTTTAAATTCTTTTCATTTTATAAGAACTTCTACTACATGAGAGGACTTTTCTCATTTTGATACCACCTTATAAACTAATTCATTTCAACAATCAAAACCATATTCCAAGACCACTACATGTCTCCTGTGAATAAGAAAATGCCACTATAAATAGAACCTAATGCTGCAACTCAGGTAGGAGAGAAAGAGGCCCTGAAATGTGTTCTACAAAGCACTGGTGTCTCCAAGGTGCATCGATCATGTCAGTTGATTAAAAAACTGCATATAACTGATAACCCCTAATGGGCTGGGAACACCTCACATTATGCCAAGACTCTGACCCCAAAATCATATATGGAAAGGAGCAGTGTATTATTAAGGAATAAGAGGGAGAAGGCCTGTCTCTTATAACTCTGGCTCACATATATGGTGTACCTCCTAGTAATTTTGCTTTGGCAGCTGGGAAATTTGGGCTTCAGTGAAAAAAAAAAAACAGTTTTCCCAGGCCGATACTTCCTGGCACACAAAGAATAACTCAATAAAGTAAAAGAGATATCATCCTTACTCCAGTGAAGAATCTGACCAGGACACAGGAGAACCTTTTTTTAATAGTAGTTATTAGCATTTCATGTATGTTTTAAATTATTTGTTCATGTCCTTTACCAATTTCATTTTTTAGGGGTGGTGTTTTTCTATTGATTTTTAGAAGTTTCTTAAATAGAACAGAAACTTGCTGCAAATATGTCACCTAAAAAAAGTTGTGAGTCCATGTTTGGTTGTTTGTGTGTATTTGGCCACAAAGTTGCTGTCAAATCTATAAAATTTTCCTTTATTGTTTCTGCCTTCCACATTTAAAAGGGCTCTATAGCTGGCTATTAATTACCCTCTCCTGTCTCTTGATAAAATGGCATGAATCAATCTCCCTCTTTCCTTCTGACACGATGATAAGAATCCATGCCAGAATCGTTCTACACTGAGCACAGTGTATTACTCCACTAGGAAAAAAAAAAAAAAGTAACACTAATGAATGCTATAAAAAAAAAAAAAACCACAGATAAATTTGAATACTTATCTTTAAAAGCTCTGGGCAATTTAAGTAACTTCTTTAAATCATTAAGCAGCATTCTTTTCTTAGTTCAATTACTATATTTTTCTCAAAAACCTTTATCTACAATTATCAGGGAAATGCTCCATCTACAAATTCCCAAACTTGATATTTCAAATTTCATTACCAGGATTCCCATTGCTTAACTCTTCTCAATTCATTTAAGTCCATTAGACTCCTTATAACCTGTGACCCTTAATCTAGATTGGATTCAATACGGCTCTCATTAACATTCTAGATTCTAAAGTCACATTAATTTTTACAAACAGCTAACGTTGGGCAGCCCGGGTGGCTCAGTGGTTTAGCGCTGCCTACAGCCCAGGGCGTGATCCTGGAGACCCGGGATCAAGTCCCACGTCAGGCTCCCTGCATGGAGCCTGCTTCTCCCTCTGCCTGTGTCTCTGCTTCTGTCTCTGTCTCTCTCTCTCGATTAAATAAATAAAACCTTAAAAAAAAAAAAAACAGCTAACATTTTCTGAATGCTTATAATACACCAAATCCTATACTGACATAAATGCACCTCCCCTCTCTCCCTTTTTATCACCTCTGAAACCAGGAACTATACAGTTGATGGCTAAGTCATATCTAATTGACAGGTTTTTTTCCCCCTCAAGTAGTACATGAAATAGTGCAATGAAATAATTAGCATCTTAGATTAGATGAAATATGAAAGTATAACTCATTTCATCTTCCTATCAATCCTGAGGCTGATACTATTATATCTCTATTTTTCAGATGAGGACAAGCGAGGTACCAAAGCGAATGATAGCTTCCCCCAAAGCTATAAAAAGCAAGTAAGTCTTCAGGCTTAAACTGAAATCCAGCCAATCTGACTCTAGAGCCTCGTCTCTTAACTGATTTCTATGGCTAGGCCAGAATCCTTTTGCCAACATTTCTCTCCTATTTAACTATCAGGCCATCAAGTTACCCCAGAAAGTAACAATAACCTAGTCCACAGCCACATCAAACTTCCCACCACACTTTGCCCTTGCTGCTTAGACTTTGAATTTTCCAGATTCCCTGGCACACTACCTCCAACGGTTCTTTCGAAACTTCTGCATTATTCTTCCAGTACCATTTGCTAAGTCGTCTACCTCACCATACCGGTGAAGGGGCTCGCTTCCCACACCACTAGGAAAGTCAGGGCAAGCTGGCACACACTCCACCATCTCCCTTCTTCTAACTTAGACTCCGTTCTGCTTCTTTCTCAGACAACTCTCCCTCCTTACCGTGGTTAATATTTTGTCACCTGTGCTTCAGATCACTAATTCCATCATCTTTAATTGCTCTCTGTCCATTAACTTCTTTGCTTCAACTTCGGAATCAACACAATGGCATCTATTCTGAAATATAAGTCACGCATGCAAGGGCTTTTGAGAATCTACTTCTCACTTGTTAATATGTTCTGCATCTCTTCATACCTCCATTCACTTCATTTCCCTGACCTTTTCTCCTTTGCCATAAACCATACGACATTTTCCCACTCTATACCTCCTTCTGGAATCTCTCTTCTCTAGACTTTTTGGGTTCGCTGCTCCTCTGACCCCACATCTTTCTTCCAGTTTCTTCTTCCAACCACTTCAAACATGCCTCTTCCTTCTACTAATTCCCAATTGTGGACTTAAGACTCAACCCACCAGCTCTTTCTTTTCCATGGTGTCCTCAGAATATGTATCCATTCTTAGTGGTTTAACCATCATTTCCAGGAGAGGACACCTAAGAATCTACATGTGAAGTGAAGCTCTAAGCCCTTCCCGAAGCTTTGGTTATAGATCTCCAACTGGGAGACAGGATGTTTGTACTTAGATATCCCACCTTAATTTGACATTCAATCTCTATTCCTTCCACAACCAGTTCTTCCTTATTCTTATGAAGACTTTATTAGGGCACCTGGGAGGCTCAGTTAAAAAAAAGACTTAACATTAATTTTCTAGTCACTCTGATTGGAAACAAGAATACTCTCTGATACCTCTCTCCCATTACTCTATAGTCAAATAATCACCAACTGTTTTTTGCTCACAAAACCCATCTCATACCACATAGGTAACTAAATAGCTTTCCTATTATTCTCCTGGCATCCAGGCCCTACCTTCTCCAATCCTCACTGCACGTTCCCCTTCAGTGACTTCCCAATGCTTTCTTATTCTGGCCCTGTACTCAAATTCTCACCCCAACTTAACCTTTCTGAATGTGTCTTCCACCTCAGCATACTGAGCCCCATCGGGTGAGGCAGGGCTGCTCACTAGCCACTAGATCTGTGCTGTCCAACAGGATAGCCACAGGATAAACAGTTTGTTATGTTTAAACATAACATAATAAAAATTAAAAAATGCAACTCCCTTCAGTTGCACTGGCCACATTTTAAGTGCCACTATGGCTAGCAGCTATTATACTGGACAGTGTAGATAGCAAACATCTCCATCACTGCAGAAAGTTCTGCTGGGACAGTCCTGCTGTAGAGATCCTCAACACTCATGCTTAGCCTCCCTGGTCTCCCGTATCACTGCGCTACCTAGGATGTTTCTCCCTCCTACCTATGCCAATCTACATGTCCTTCTATACCACAATGGCCTCGTGTGAGTTGTTTGTACAACTTCCTCCTACATTATCTTGTAACAACTCTTACAATGTTGTTTTATTCAATTTTTCATTTTTGTGTGTCTTCTAATTATTGAGCCACTCAGAACTAATATTCAAGGGAATAAATGAAGTGTATACTCACTATAATACTGCATCAAAATTATCAAATTAATGGTATATGTAATACCCCTCCTTCCATCAAAAAAGATGTTTTCTTTCAATCTAAGCAAATATCATGCATTTAGCTAACTAAACTACTTAATTCCTAATTATAATACTTAAAAGATAATTAGTTCCCCCCCCCTTTTTTTTGCTTGTGGTGTTTGAAACCAAAAGAAAAAAACCTTAAAGGTCTGAAATACTTCCACTTTGCGTAAGTACACCACAAAGAAACCACAAAAGATAGACAAGGAAAGGAAAATGATTGAACAGTTTAAGTAACTATACCCTAACTATCTGAGATTATAGGAAAAAAATACAGTACAGCTACCCTAAAATTAAGGAGAAACTACAAATAAAGCATTTAAAAATTATGTATATAAATATATTTTTGAATCAATAGCTAGACCCCTCTATCCTCCTTTTTGTAAATATGACATAGAAATACTTATTTATATTCTGAGCTCGACAGCATATAGATACAGAATTAACTGCTGTACATATGTGTTCTTTCTTTAAATTCAGGATTATTGTCTAAAGAAAATTAGTTAAGAAACCAATCCACCACACCATGGACCTGGGATCTTAACAAGGGAACAAAGCTCCTGATCTGAATACTAGAACTGAGCAGGCATTCAGGGGAAATGGCCAGGTAAGGACTCCCTCAAACCTTCAAAAGTTGGGTGCTTTATTTTCAAGAGGGAGTCTTGACAGGAGTTCTGATTTGAGCTTCTAACAAAAACTGTAAAGATGTAAAATTGCTCAAATACTGCAGTTCCCAGCACCTTCCTAGAACTCTGATGTGATCACTGGAGTTGAACTATTTATGAAAGTCTTGACATTTTCTGTCTAAAAAATAGCCTCTCTTACATAAACGAATGTTCTACAGAACCTGTTCATTTCTGCTAATCAGCCAGCAGTTAGCTGTAAATGTTACTTTTTCAACTGATAGGACTTGTTGTACATCTCTAAAATTGACTCCACCTTAATAATGCATACCAAAATGAGAATTTTAATTTAGATTTTAAGCTACATTCATGCTACTTCGCTTTGCCTTTTTTTTTTTTTTTAAAGAAGTTCCTCCGGAGTGTAAAAAATATTTCAGGTGACAAATCACCACTATCTGCACTACCAGGTAATAGCAGAAAAGGAATATAAAGAGCCAAGAGGTTTAAGTTTGGAGGAAAAAGGTGATGCCCCTATTTGTTATCAAAGCATCCCCTGCTAATCTCAGTACAAAAAGTAAAACCAGAGCTCCCCAGTTGTTGAACACAACAAAGTGCTGGGAGAGTGGCATGCCTGGAGAGGACATGGAAGCTCTTTGTCCCTTCCTCTGTATCTTGCCCTGTGCACTTCTTCCATCTGGCTATTCCTGAGTTGAATCCTTTATAATAAACCAGTAATCTGCTAGAGAAAGGGAGAAAGAGAGAAAGAAAAAAGAACAGTAAAACCACACTTAAAAGTACCATTACAGAGGACACTTCATCAGTCTCATCTTATGATTTAACATCAAATTCCTCTACCCTCTGTATGTAAATTATCCTTCTCCTCAGACCTTTCCAATTCTCTCCCTAGTATCTACTGGCTCCTTCGTTAAATACCCCAAACTTTAGCTTTTGGTTAAGAATGGGATTTCTTTTTGAGAGTCAAGAGAGAAAATTCATATAGCAGAACTGCCTGATTTAATTTGATCTTTGTACAATCTTGGATCTCCCATTTTCTAGAAAGGTCCCACTGATTACATGAGACACAGAAATTTTCTTTTCCACCTATAAAATGAAAAAAAAAAGTCAATTTTAATCTGTAAAAAACATCTCTTGGAGGTGGTCAGACTTGATTCCTATTCACCTAAATGGTTAGGTACACAGAAGTCAATACCATGCCAAAAATTCTTTCCTCCCCTCCCCAAATTACGCTGGATATGCTCAGACCAAAGCTTTAGGAACAGAGTGAGTATAACAGGAAAGGTTAAACAAATGAGAACTCAACAACAATAAGAGTGATCCAGGTTCTGGCTTTCTCTCTTCTAGTTAGTTAGGTGGGTGACTCTAGGCCAGTCAGCAATCTTCTCTGGGCCTCAGATTGCTCAACTTGATATGAACTAACGGGATTAGGAAATCTTCAAAGCAGCTTTTAACACTAAATATCTCTATTCTCTACAAAGGAAATTACACTCTCAATGTTTATGAATGCACTTGGCAAGGCTGCCCCATGGATGTCCTTCACCTGAAATATCATGCAACTTGGGTACTTGTGTATACAAGCTCACCAGGGAATATAAACATCTTTGGATTGGAGGATGGGAATGACCAGATATTGGATCCATGGTTTCATCAGATTCTTAAACAGCCTGACCAAAAAAAAAAAAAAAAGAATAACTGCAAGACCTCACAAAAGTAGAGATTAAATGTGGAAAAAAATTTCCATGATTTGCCATGAACTGTTTTCATCTCAAAGTACAGTGTTCAGCAGCTAAGAGAAGACTAATTTTGATGAGATAAACTGTACTACTAGAACTTTTCACTACCATCAGCTTGTAATATCACAAGAAACACACAAGGGAAAGTGGCAGAATTATTCAGAAAAGCAGAGATGAATATAATTCAGCTTTGAAATGCATTACTTTTTTGTCAGATTTATTCTTCTAATTATGTTCTGCTTAGATACTGTATAATGTAAACATTATGTTTTTTCTTAAGCACGCAAAATAAGACAACACAAGAAGACAGCCTAGAAAAGCACAACAGAGGGCAGATTTGTCTAAAAACCTAAAAAACGTCTATACTGGAATGGTAAAGTCCAGAACAATGAATATTGGAATATTCTAGACAGAATATACATATAAATATACATTTAAAAATATATATATACATACATAGTTAAAAGTGAGGTTCTAGAGTCAAATTGTCTGTCATATCCCAGCTGATTATAAATCATAATCACTCACTAGTTATATGGCCTGAGGCAAGACACTGAATCATTCTGAACTCAAATTTCTTTGCCTGTAAAATGTGATAACAGTACTTAGGTAAGTTTTGGGGCTTAAAAAAGGTATGAGCATGGTATCGACTTTTGTGTACCTAACCATTATGATAAATATGATCCAGAGAAAAATCAACCTCATTTCATCCCGTACTTCAATTACCATTTCCAAACTTTCTTTTTTTAAAGATTCATTTATTTATTTATGATAGACATAGAGAGAAAGAGGCAGAGACACAGGAGGAGGGAGAAGTAGACTCCATGCCGGGAGCCCGACGTGGGACTCGATCCCAGGACTCCAGGATCGCGCCCTGGGCCAAAGGCAGGCGCTAAACCGCTGAGCCACCCAGGGATCCCCTCCAAATTGTTTTTTATTTTAACAAGAGCAACTAGTAGGTGGAAAAATTAATGATACATCTCCTTTTCCTGACCCCACAAGCTCATTAGTAGTAGTAAGCAGAGAAGTAGCTGAAAGAGTAAAAAGGAAAAGAAGTAAAAGTCCTAGAGCAGCCCTGTCCAGCAGACCCTTCTGTGATAACGGAAATGTTCCACATACATTGTCCAATATGATAGCCCCAAGCCACATGTGGCTAGTTCTACTGAGAAAATAAATTTTAATTTTACTAACATTTAAATACTGATATGTAGCTATAGCTGTTTTATTGGATAGTACCTCCCCAGATGACCCATAAACTGAATAAAGATTGCCAGAAATTTCAACAAAAAACAAGAGTCTTCTTTTCCTAAATTGTTCCCATGTTCAATTCAAATATCTTTGCTTTCAGTGGAGACCTGGTAACTGTGGCTAGTTAAGAAAAAACATGCCAACTGATACATCAATACAGTGCAACTCAGTGCTAATGACAGGACCAGAGATAAGAAGCATGTGGTCCTCTGATATTTTAGAAGGTCCCTAAGGCCACGTTAAATTCAAGCTCATATGAAGCCTGGTTCAGTATAAGAGCTGCAAAAGTTCTTATCAGAACCCCCAATGCATCTGTTTCTCCACTGCCAAACGGAAAGCTACTTAGACAATGCAGATTGAACATCCTTACATTTATTGTAAATTTCTTCAGAAATTCAGAGTTCTGTAAGCCTTTCCCTCTTTCAGAAACACTTGGGTTCCTGGTCAGCTCAGCCTTTCCACTATAAACAAAATCCATGTACCACCCATATCTGAAGTATAACGCCAGACTCCTGCTTAGCTGCCCCTGTAATATGGTTTAATTATGATGACTGAACTAATAGGCTGACATCATAGACTTTTACAGGCTGACCCCATGTCATCCTGATGTATCATTTTGCACCAGTTCAGTGCTGTAAATCAATTTAAGATCTCAAGCAGGTTGAAAAGGCTGGTAATGATGCTTTCTCTGCTGTCTCTGGAGACTCTACATTATACACAACTTACATTATTTATAAAGCCTCAATGATGCCTCCATTAGCCTTGTAAGACTACACAAATGAGATCTTTTATACACACACAACTTGGCCTTGATTATGTAGGTGACTACAGCTTAAACATAGTCATCTAATTACACCCCGGTTTCTTCTTTTTCTTATCTAACCAAGTCATTAAATTTTATCTTTAACCCAGAATTACTATAAATCAGAATCGCAAACTGAAATTTAGTTTTTAACTAACAAATGTATGGGGGTGGGGGGGGGGGAATGAGACTGACATATGCTTCAATGAATTTCGTAGGGAAAAATTTACTTAAATTCCAAGAATATAAGAGGTTAACATTTTCAAATACCTATAAAATGGTCATTTCTCTAAAATGCAAAGGTCATCCACTCTTCAAGGGTATAAAACCAACGGATACTGCAAAAAGGAAAAATGTATTTGGTTACATACCTATGGTTGGAGGGGTCAAAACTAAATCAAGGACAAATCCCTACACTCAGAAGAAACCCGATCTTGCCTGGATCCTCCAGAGGCTCTGGCATCACCCACTTCTAGAAAATCATCTCTCACGACCCTGGTTACAGTTTCCTAAGAATTGCAGTATCACACAAATGTACACCACCTGCAGAGAAATATCAAGTAACTGCAAATGGGAAAGAGAGAGGGAGTACGACAATCACCTTAATCATTTCAGCATAGGTAGGCCTGGCACCTACATCAGAAGAACACTGATGCAAAATATTTATACTACTTGAAAATGCTGGGTCCCTGAACATGGGTCCTGTCACTATTTTTTTTTTTTTTGAAACAGTGTTTCCAATACAGCTCACATACTTCCAATAAAACGTAAAGTGGTAACTATAAGCAACATGAAAAGTCAATACGGGCCGAGAACAGTTTTCTTATCGTGTTACTGAACGTAAGCATGTTATCACCACGGGCAAGGGGAGCAAGAAATGCTCCGAAACGAAGGCATTCTGTGATTTAGGTGCTCAGAGTTGCAGCAACAGGATGACAGAGTGACATCATGCAACTTCTGTATCATTCCACATGCCTTGAAACTTCGGATACAATGGAAAAGAAGAGAACAGGAAGGGAGGAGGGGGAGGGAAGGCCGGTTGCCACAGCACTCACGAAAACGATGCTTTCTCAAGAAGATGGTTCTGAGACGTGCCTCGATTTTCAGAAGGGAAGCGGCTCGCGGGCTATCTTGCACAGTGGAGGGAAGAATCGTACGAGCCTCAAAATAAACAAAAGCCGCAGCTACCGTAGTCGTGGGATCCGGCAGGCGCTTGTTCCTCCTCCCTTCCTAAAGTGCATCAAGGAAACGTTCTCCCTTTAAGCCTTCGTGCGTGTAAAGCAACTAGAAAAACAAGCCCACGTCGGTCTCGCTCACACCCACTCCCCCCACCTTCCTCCAGCAACCAGCCCGAGAAACGCCAACAAAGGCGGCGAGCGGAGTAAATGAACAGTTGTTCAGCAGCGAACTCACAAATACACACGCCGTGAGGCAATCGAATCCGGTAAAGGGAAAGGAATGAGACGACACTTGGAGGCGCGCGGGGTGTAGGCGGAAGAGGAAAAAAAAAAAAAAAAATACGCGCCGCCGCCAAGCCTTTGAATAAATTAGAGGGAATTTCGGTGCGAACTTTCCTTGACCTCGACCCCCAAGAGGCGCGCTGGGGCAGGGAAAGGCCCCCGTGCGGGATGCGGCGGCGCGCGGGGCACCGGGGGCCCCTGCAGCCGGCCCCGCTCGGCCGCGCGCCCACCGCGCAGAGCGCAGCGCCCCGCGGCCGTCCCCCGGGCCGTCCCCCGGGCCGTCCCCCGGGCCGTCCCCCCAGCTCCCGCAAGGGTCGCCCGGGCCGGCGGGACACAATGGGGCCGCGGGCGGCGCGCACGGGCCTCGGCCCGGCTGCGGAAAGGGAGAGAGATCCGGGAGCCGGCGCAGGGGAGAGGGCGGGAGGGGAGGTCCCGCGGCGGCCGGCGCCGGGGAGCGGCTCGGGCGGAGGAGCGCGGCTCCCCCACCGCAGAGCCAACAAAGACGCGAGGAGAACGGCGCCGAGCCCCGCCTGGCCGGCTGGGCGCCACGGCAGGAGGCGGTGGCAGGTCCGCTCCTCGGGGCGGCCGGGAGGCGCCATCATGGGGGGGGCCGGCCCGCCCCACGCGGGGAAGAGCCCCCTGCCCGCCGCGGCCCGCGTCACCGGCCCCGCGTAGCCGCGGCAGCCCGCGGGCCCGCGCCCACCCCACGGGAGGCGGCGGCGGCGGCGCTGGAAAGCGCTGGGCGCCGAAGGAGGGCGGGGACGCGGCCAAGGAGAAAGTTGGGTTCGGGTCTGTTTCGTTTTACCGGGTTGGCGGCGCGCCCGTCCGCGCGGGCGCACGAGGGGCCGGACGAGCGGGGTCCCGCGGCCCCGGTCCGGCCGGCGGGGCGCTGCGCTCGCAGGGTGCGTCCCCGCGCCTCGGCCCGGGCTCGGCCGCTCGGCCTCTGCTTCCTCCGCCCGCCCGCCCGCCCGCCCGCCCGCTCGCTCGCTCCCGGAGCCTGGATTGATCTGGTCGCGCTGGCGTCAGGGAGTCGGAGCCGCCCAGCCTCCACTCCGCGGCTGCCAACAGCCGGCGCACTCGCCCGCCCGCCCGCACGCTCGCTCGCTCGCTCGCCTGCTCACACGCGCACCCGCGCGCCGCCGCCGCCGCCGCCGCCGCCGCCGCCGCCGCGCGACCAGGGATCCTCTCCAAATTCCCGGCCGCTTAGCGCGAGCGCGGGGCCGCGGGGCCGCGGGGCCGGCCACCTCCCTGCTCCCGCCTCCCCCAGCCCGCCCCCGGCCCCACGCCCCGTTTACTCCAAGGAGAAAAAACCAGCCTTCTTTCCCCTGCTTCCTGGCGTCCCGGCGGAGCGGACTCGGTGCGTTATCCTCACGTGAAGTTCGATGTTTAGTCTTTTTTTATTTTCTGACCCCCCCCCCCCCCGCCCGTCTACCGCGCCCTCCGAACGCTACCAGCGCGCCCGCGGAGCGCAGTTTTGACCCTTCTCTTTCAGACCTCTTCTTCTCAGGTCTGGTTTCCACTGCCCCTCACTTCTGCATGCCCCAGAAGTTGCACGTACCCAGATTGGATAGCCTAGTGCTACTGCATGTGCTTACACCCGTATCAATGTTTTGTGTTTTGGGCCGGTTCAGTATGTGATGACTTGAGTGGGTAACGTAGTTGTTCTAAGTGATGGCACATGCCACAGTGGAACTCAACTTTTGATCCAATTTCTATGATCTTTTATATGACACCAACCCCCTAAAATAAAAACAGACTGGCTCTCATCTAACCTGATCTGCACAGACACCGAACACATCTTTTGTAAGAATTAATTTTTCCCTTGGCTAGCTCTCTGGAAGCTGGCATGAAATCTTGGATAATTACCATAATGTTGAGTTATGTTTAGAGAGGAATAATTACTCTGAGGAATAGATTTCTCACGAACTCAAAGAACCATTACCACCAATATAAAGAAAATATCAAAGACCGAAGTAAGTTAATGGTACTCTCCAATTGTTCATGCACCTTCACATGTCCACATTCTATTTTAAATTCATATTTCTTAATCTATTTCTGCATTCCATGTTTAATTATTCAAAAGAAATGCAACAAGCCCCATAAGACATACAACACTTTGTAAATTATAGATCGGAATATTTCAGTTCATCTCTTTGTTAAGCTATTTGAGCACTTACTGGTCAAGTCTTGGGCCTCATCTTATTTTCCCTAAAAGCAGCATTTGACACAGTTCATCATTCTCTGCTCCTTGAAACAACAGCTGGCCTGAGCCTTGTGAAATGCCACTCAGATCAGGTCACTCCTCTGCTCAAAACCCTTCCCTGATATATAGAATGTGCTGTATACACAATGGAACATTATTCAGTCATTAACAAGAATGAGATACTGACACATGCTGCATGAATGAACCTGGAAAATATTGTATCACATAAAAGAGGCCAGATACAAAGCCCACATATTTGATTCATATTGAAATACCCAGAATTGGCCCATCTGTAGAGACAGGAAGTAGAATGGTGGTTGCCTATGTTTGGGAGGATAGGGAGATCGAGGAAGAGCGATAGCTAAAGGTTATCGTGTTTCTTGCGGGGGGGGGGGGCGTGTAAAAAATGTTACAAAATTAGTCTGTGATGGTAGTTACACAACTCTGTGGATATATTAAAAGCCATTGAATCGTGCACTTTAAATGGGTAGATTAGACGGCGCGTGAATTTTGTTTCAATAAAGCTGTTTTAAAAAGATACAGCAACTAAATGCAGTGTGTGATCCTTAATTGGACCCAGGATTATGGGAGAAGCTATGCAATGACAATAAAACTCACTTTTTATTTTATAAAAATTATAAAATTATTACGTTTTAACCTACACATGACCTTGCTTAGTGCAGTTCTGGTCGCCACAAATGACAATTATTAACACTGCATATGCTATGCAATTTGATTTTACCCTTTGTGCAAGTTATTTCTTTAAATGGCAATACAAAATTGGATACTTTTCTCAAAAAAGGACATTATTTGGACAACTGTCAAAGCTTGAATATGGCTTGTGTATTGATATCACTATCAGAAAAACCTTCCCTTGGCTCCCCATTTCATTCAAGTAAGAGTTCTCACCATGTGTACAAAGCCCTCCCTGATCTGTGCTCCCAACTCCTACCTGATCTCCTACTCTCTCCCTTGCTTACTTCCTCAAGTCAACCTGGCCTCCTCACAAGTCCTGGAGCAACCTGAGTCCAATCCCATCTCAGGCCCTCCACAGTAGCTGTCTCCTCTCTGGAAAGCTCTTCCCACATGGCTGTGGGCCTTCCCTCACCTCTCTCAGGTCTTCATCCAACTGTTCCCCTCTCAATGAGACCCAGCCTGGCCGCTCTATCTAAACTTTTACCTACCCCTCCCAAACACACATGTTTTGTAATCCTCTTTCCCTATCACTACCTAACTACTTAGCTGAAAGAACAGGACTTTTGGTCTGTTCAGTTCATTGCTATTCTCTCAGAGCCTAGAACAGTATCTGGCACCCAGAAGGAGCTTATTAAACACCTGCTGAATGAATGAACGAACAAACAAATGTGTGAGGCACTGTTCTAATTACAAGGCATATAGTTACAAACTACACAGATAAAAAATCCCTGCTCTCATCAAAGAAGATAAATAATGAATAAATACACAAATATTCTAGGTGGTGGGTGGTACATGGGAAGGAAGAAGCAAGGTAGGAGGGATTGGGAGCAGGGGTGGGTCCTATGTCTATAGAGGTAGGGCAAAGCTCCCTAACAAAGAAGTCTTGAAGGAAGACAGGGAGCATGCCACTGATCTAGGAGGAGGGTCACCAAACTCCCAAGCAGAGTGAAGAACAAGTGCAAAGTCCCTGAACCTGAGTCTACTTCATCCAATCGCGGATGAGCCAGGAGGCCAGTGCAGTGATGCAGGGAGAAGCTAGACACAGGAGGGAAGACAGTGTGTGGACCAGGTGCACCTGTGCTGGTAGCTGCCCAGGTGGGAACACAGGGAACTTCTCTTCTACTACTTCTCTATCTTAGTGAAGAGCCCTACTTCCTGAGAATGGTTAGGGTGGGAGAGATTATGGAGGTTGGAAAAGAGAAGCAGATATGAAAGAGTTATCTTCTAGGAGAGTTTCAGAGCAAATGAACTACGCAAATACGGTAGGATTGCCAGGCAGTGCCAGTAAGTGCCGATTTGAGGTTAATGGTCATGAATGCAAAGCAAGAACACTCAGCAGGGCTGTGGACTTTTCTCCAGCCTTGTCAGCCTGAGGGGACAGCACTAGGGTTTTGCAGGTAAGTGTGATGGAGGGAAAGAGGGTCAGAGAGCAGAGAATGTGGGCAGGGGAGAGGCTGGGGTGGGCTGTGGGAGCGAGGGAGGTGAGGATATAAAGGAGCAGAAGACAAAGGAAAGGTGATAAGATCAATGGATTGAAGGTCCTAATGGAGTCCAAGAATTGCCAGAGTTGAGACTCACTCCCAAATAATAGGAACAGTCTGGGAATGGGATGCTTGAAATTATGGAGCTGGGGCAGTTTGGGGTGATGCCAATATCTAGTGGTGTGGCCAGAGAAAGTAGGTGGGTAAGGCAGGGAAGAGGACAGTCTCCTCAGAGAAAAAGAGGTATCAAGTCACCAAAGGCAAACTAATTCTCTTATTGAGCTAGCCTGCTTAAAAAATGAAAACAAAACCAAAACACAACTACTAATCACTTATCAATAAGGTGAGCCCTTAAAATTGGCTGCAAATACTAAATGTGCAAAATATGAACACCCCCCCCCAAATTTATGTTAAGAGATAGTTCTACTCAATAGAAAAATAAATGTCATGTAGGGTTTGTGTAGCAACCCCTTAAGTGAATTTAAATGAATCAATTCCCCTGGAATGAGCTGGCCAAGGATCACTGGTGTGGTTGGTATTCCACACTAAAAAGGAATGTTCCAATGATAACTATTGTTGAGGAAAAAGTGCAAATTATGAATTTTTTATGTTGAAATTCTTCTATTCTCTCATCACACCTTTTCCTCCAGAAAACTTTTGGCTGCTTATAGTTAGGAATGTGTTTAGGCACGCTGTTTTGAATATCAGTGGGAAGACCCTACCTGCCTTCTAAGTAATATGAGGATGGGAACCTTGTCAAGTGTTTCCCCACTGCATGCCCAAAGTTTACACAGACCTATAACAGGAGACACTCAAATATTTGCTGAAGGAATTAAATATCTAACTGAACTGCTGTGAAAATTCCAATTGGTGTTTTTCTTAAAATAGAGCATACTTTGCAGTAATGGTTCTTTCTCATGAATCCCTTCACTCTCAAATCTGAATTTCTCACTTACTTTTTATTTCAATTTATTTAAACTTCTAATGTCTAATTATAAATGTGAGGAATTTGCAAAAAATTATTACCCCTTCTCTGAGTTTCATAACAGTCTGTGCACAACAGGTTTTGTGTGAACATTTTACAGTAATTATCATCATGACAAAATTTTGTAGGAATTCCCACAGTTCCTGAAGTTTGTGGAGCATTCTATAATCTTTGCTTAGCAGAATTGTTCACGGTGACCCCATTTCCAGGTGGCATCAGACAGTACAGTATATGGCATCTAGACACAGGCCTGTGAAGACTATTTCTTCCTCCACTTGCCTGCAACACAGAACTTCAATGCTGTTATTCCCCAAAACCTCACATTGAATATCAATGCTACTGAAGTCCTAAAAGATAATATAGCGACAGCATTTTCTGCTTACCTGACCTCGATTAATTGAACCATTATTGGGGCACCTGGGTGGCTCAGTGGTTGCGCCCCTGCCTCTGGCTCGGGGTGTGATCCCGGGGTCCTGGGATCGAGTCCTGCATCTGGCTCCCTGCAGGGAGCCTGCTTCTCCCTCTGCCTGTGTCTTTGCCTCTTATTCTGTGTCTCTCATGAATAAATAAATAAAATCTTTAAAAAAAATTGACTGTTAGTAAAAAGACTGACTTCCTAATTTTTTGAGTGTTGTTCAAATTGTTGTTCCTAAATTCACCTAATAAATGTTTGGACCCAAGTTTGTGCGCCCCCCCCAAACTGCTGACTTGGCACATCAACTCCCTGCCAGTTAAATCATATGGGGAGTGGTTTCCACAGGTTCATTCCTTTCCTAAGATGTTCACATCTTTCTTCAAACTCTCTCACGTCCCTCCTTTCCCATTGCCCCCAGGTACTTTGATCCGATGCTTAGATATCTATGGTGTCCAACTCTCCTCCATGCCTCCAGTGACCCTTACATCATTCAAATTGCTGAATTATCTCCCAAAAGGAGTTGTTTGTCCACGTCATTCCACTGACCAAACAGTTTAGTGGGTCAGCAGTGCCTCCCAATCGACTTCCAACTCTGAGGCCTGGTACTCAAGGTCCCTTGAAGTACCCTGCCTGGTTTCCTTCATTCTCCTGCACAAACACCAGCAAATTTGCAGTGGTATTCCTCCAAAGCACTTAAATATGATTATTTTTCTCCATAGTTCTATGTGATCCCAGCATCTCTAGTTTTCAAATTTCTACCTGTTCCTTAAGAGCTAACATCATCTCCTAGCCATTAAACAAACAAAGATCCTTCTGAAAGCTGGGAGGGATGGGTTGGTTGAGCTCAAAATCTTCATTTTTACAAATGAGGGAAGTGAAGTCAAGAGTTCAGTAATATCAGGGAGGGGCAAGATGACGGAAGAGTAGGGTCCCCAAATCACCTGTCCCCACCAAATTACCCAGATAACCTTCAAATTATCCTGAAAATCTACGAATTCGGCCTGAGATTTAAAGAGAGACCAGCTGGAACGCTACAGTGAGAAGAGTTCGCGCTTCTATCAAGGTAGGAAGACGGGGAAAAAGAAATAAAGAAACAAAAGGCCTCCGAGGGGGAGGGGCCCCGCGAGGAGCCGGGCTGAGGCCGGGGCGAGTGTCCCCAGGACAGGAGAGCCCCGTCCCGGAGAAGCAGGAGCTGCACCAACCTTCCCGGGCGGCGAAAGGGGCTCGCAGGGAGTTGGAGCAGGACCCAGGAGGGCGGGGATGCCCTCGGGCTCCCTGGGACACTAACAGACACCTGCGCCCCGGGAGAGTGCGCCGAGCTCCCTAAGGGCTGCAGCGCGCACGGCGGGGCCGGAGCAGCTCGAGAGGGGCTCGGGCGGGCGGCTCCAGCGGAGGGGGCTGCGGCGGCGGGCAGCGCGAATCCCACAGCGCAGGCCCGGAGCACAGGGCGCCGGGACACAGCCCAGGATCCGGCCTCCCCCGGGACAGGCAGAGGCCGGGAGGGCCCAGGACAGCGAGGACGCTCCTGCCCGGAGCTGAGCAGATCAGCGGCCCCGCCCTGGAGCATCCAGGCCCTGCAGACGGAGAGCTCCGGAGTTACTGCGGGGCTGAATCCAGGCTGCAGAGCTGCCTCAGCCACTGGGGTTGTTCCTCCTGGGACCTCACGGGGTAAACAACCCCCGCTGAGCCCTGCACCAGGCAGGGGCAGAGCAGCTCCCCCAAGTGCTAACACCTGAAAATCAGCACAACAGGCCCCTCCACCAGAAGACCAGCTAGACGGACAAGTTCCAAGGGAAGTCAGGGACTTAAAGTATACAGAAACAGAAGATACTCCCCCGTGTTTTTTGTTTGTTTGTTTTTTTTTTGTTTTCCGATTTCTGATTGCTTCCCCCACCTTTTTTTTTCCTTTCTTTCTTTTTCTTTCTCTTTTTCTTCTCTTTTTTTCTTTTTTTCTTCCTTTTTTCTTTTTCTATTTTCTTTCCTTCTTTCTATCTCTCTTTTTCTCCTTTTCCCAATACAACTTGTTTTTGGCCACTCTGCACTGAGCAAAATGACTAGAAGGAAAACCTCACCTCAAAAGAAAGAATCAGAAACAGTCCTCTCTCCCACAGAGTTACAAAATCTGGATTACAATTCAATGTCAGAAAGCCAATTCTGAAGCACTATTATACAGCTACTGGTGGCTCTAGAAAAAAGCATAAAGGACTCAAGAGACTTCATGACTGCAGAATTTAGATCCAATCAGGCAGAAATGAAAAATCAATTGAATGAGATGCAATCCAAACTAGAAGTCCTAACGACGAGGGTTAACGAGGTGGAAGAACGAGTGAGTGACATAGAAGACAAGTTGATGGCAAAGAGGGAAACTGAGGAAAAAAGAGACAAACAATTAAAAGACCATGAAGACAGATTAAGGGAAATAAACGACAGCCTGAGGAAGAAAAACCTACATTTAATTGGGGTTCCCGAGGGTGCCGAAAGGGCCAGAGGGCCAGAATATGTATTTGAACAAATCCTAGCTGAAAACTTTCCTAATCTGGGAAGGGAAACAGGCATTCAGATCCAGGAAATAGAGAGATCCCCCCCTAAAATCAATAAAAACCGTTCAACACCTCGACATTTAATAGTGAAGCTTGCAAATTCCAAAGATAAAGAGAAGATCCTTAAAGCAGCAAGAGACAAGAAATCCCTGACTTTTATGGGGAGGAATATTAGGGTAACAGCAGACCTCTCCACAGAGACCTGGCAGGCCAGAAAGGGCTGGCAGGATATATTCAGGGTCCTAAATGAGAAGAACATGCAACCAAGAATACTTTATCCAGCAAGGCTCTCATTCAAAATGGAAGGAGAGATAAAGAGCTTCCAAGACAGGCAGGAACTGAAAGAATATGTGACCTCCAAACCAGCTCTGCAAGAAATTTTAAGGGGGACTCTTAAAATTCCCCTTTAAGAAGAAGTTCAGTGGAACAATCCACAAAAACAAGGACTGAATAGATATCATGATGACACTAAACTCATATCTCTCAATAGTAACTCTGAACGTGAACGGGCTTAATGACCCCATCAAAAGGCGCAGGGTTTCAGACTGGATAAAAAAGCAGGACCCATCTATTTGCTGTCTACAAGAGACTCATTTTAGACAGAAGGACACCTACAACCTGAAAATAAAAGGTTGGAGAACCATTTACCATTCAAATGGTCCTCAAAAGAAAGCAGGGGTAGCCATCCTTATATCAGATAAACTAAAATTTACCCTGAAGACTAGTAGTGAGAGATGAAGAGGGACACTATATCATACTTAAAGGATCTATCCAACAAGAGGACTTAACAATCCTCAATATACATGCCCCGAATGTGGGAGCTGCCAAATATAAAATCAATTAATAACCAAAGTGAAGAAATACTTAGATAATAATACACTTATACTCGGTGACTTCAATCTAGCTCTTTCTATACTCGATAGGTCTTCTAAGCACAACATCTCCAAAGAAACGAGAGCTTTAAATGATACACTGGACCAGATGGATTTCACAGATATCTACAGAACTTTACATCCAAACGCAACTGAATACACATTCTTCTCAAGTGCACATGGAACTTTCTCCAGAATAGACCACATACTGGGTCACAAATCGGGTCTGAACCGATACCAAAAGATTGGGATCGTCCCCTGCATATTCTCAGACCATAATGCCTTGAAATTAGAACTAAATCACAACAAGAAGTTTGGAAGGACCTCAAACACGTGGAGGTTAAGGACCATCCTGCTAAAAGATGAAAGGGTCAACCAGGAAATTAAGGAAGAATTAAAAAGATTCATGGAAACTAATGAGAATGAAGATACAACTGTTCAAAATCTTTGGGATGCAGCAAAAGCAGTCCTGAGGGGGAAATACATCGCAATACAAGCATCCATCCAAAAACTGGAAAGAACTCAAATACAAAAGCTAACCTTACACATAAAGGAGCTAGAGAAAAAACAGCAGATAGATCCTACACCCAGCAGAAGAAGAGAGTTAATTAAAGATTCAAGCAGAACTCAACGAAATCGAGACCAGAAGAACTGTGGAACAGATCAACAGAACCAGGAGTTGGTTCTTTGAAAGAATTAATAAGATAGATAAACCATTAGCCAGCCTTATTAAAAAGAAGAGAGAGAAGACTCAATAAAAAATCATGAATGAGAAAGGAGAGATCACTACCAACACCAAGGAAATACAAACAATTTTAAAAACATATTATGAACAGCTATACGCCAATAAATTAGGCAATCTAGAAGAAATGGACGCATTACTGGAAAGCCACAAACTACCAAAACTGGAACAGGAAGAAATAGAAAACCTGAACAGGCCAATAACCAGGGAGGAAATTGAAGCAGTCATCAAAAACCTCCCAAGACACAAAAGTCCAGGGCCAGATGGCTTCTCAGGGGAATTCTATCAAACATTTAAAGAAGAAACCATACCTATTCTACTAAAGCTGCTCTGAAAGATAGAAAGAGATGGAGTACTTCCAAATTCGTTCTATGAGGCCAGCATCACCTTAATTCCAAAACCAGACAAAGACCCCACCAAAAAGGAGAATTACAGACCAATATCCCTGATGAACATGGATGCAAAAATTCTCAACAAGATACTAGCCAATAGGATCCAACAACACATTAAGAAAATTATTCACCATGACCAAGTAGGATTTATCCCCGGGACACAAGGATGGTTCAACACTCGTAAAACAATCACTGTGATTCATCATATCAGCAAGAGAAAAACCAAGAACCATATGATCCTCTCATTAGATGCAGAGAAAGCATTTGACAAAATACAGCATCCATTCCTGATCAAAACTCTTCAGAGTGTAGGGATAGAGGGAACATTCCTCAACATCTTAAAAGCCATCTACGAAAAGCCCACAGCAAATATCATTCTCAATGGGGAAGCACTGGGAGCCTTTCCCCTAAGATCAGGAACAAGACAGGGATGTCCACTCTCACCACTGCTATTCAACATAGTACTGGAAGTCCTAGCCTCAGCAATCAGACAACAAAAAGACATTAAAGGCATTCAAATTGGCAAAGAAGAAGTCAAACTCTCCCTCTTCGCCGATGACATGATACTCTACATAGAAAACCCAAAAG
Source organism: Nyctereutes procyonoides (assembly GCF_905146905.1). NCBI lineage: Eukaryota > Metazoa > Chordata > Mammalia > Carnivora > Canidae > Nyctereutes > Nyctereutes procyonoides. The sequence goes on from NW_026575122.1 coordinate 20,127,406, forward strand.
CCTCCACCCCAAGATTGCTAGAACTCATACAGCAATTTGGTAGCGTGGCAGGATACAAAATCAATGCCCAGAAATCAGTGGCATTTCTATACACTAACAATGAGACTGAAGAAAGAGAAATTAAGGAGTCAATCCCATTTACAATTGCACCCAAAAGCATAAGATACCTAGGAATAAACCTAACCAAAGAGGTAAAGGATCTATACCCTAAAAACTATAGAACACTTCTGAAAGAAATTGAGGAAGACACAAAGAGATGGAAAAATATTCCATGCTCATGGATTGGCAGAATTAATATTGTGAAAATGTCAATGTTACCCAGGGCAACTTACACGTTTAATGCAATCCCTATCAAAATACCATGGACTTTCTTCAGAGAGTTAGAACAAATTATTTTAAGATTTGTGTGGAATCAGAAAAGACCCCGAATAGCCAGGGGAATTTTAAAAAAGAAAACCATATCTGGGGGCATCACAATGCCAGATTTCAGGTTGTACTACAAAGCTGTGGTCATCAAGACAGTGTGGTACTGGCACAAAAACAGACACATAGATCAATGGAACAGAATAGAGAACCCAGAAGTGGACCCTGAACTTTATGGTCAACTAATATTCGATAAAGGAGGAAAGACGATCCACTGGAAGAAAGACAGTCTCTTCAATAAATGGTGCTGGGAAAATTGGACATCCACATGCAGAAGAATGAAACTAGACCACTCTCTTTCACCATACACAAAGATAAACTCAAAATGGATGAAAGATCTAAATGTGAGACAAGATTCCATCAAAATCCTAGAGGAGAACACAGGCAACACCCTTTTTGAACTCAGCCACAGTAACTTCTTGCAAGATACATCCACGAAGGCAAAAGAAACAAAAGCAAAAATGAACTATTGGGACTTCATCAAGATAAGAAGCTTTTGCACAGCAAAGGATACAGTCAACAAAACTAAAAGACAACCTACAGAATGGGAGAAGATATTTGCAAATGACCTATCAGATAAAGGGCTAGTTTCCAAGATCTATAAAGAACTTATTAAACTCAACACCAAAGAAATAAACAATCCAATCATGAAATGGGCAAAAGACATGAAGAGAAATCTCACAGAGGAAGACATAGACATGGCCAACATGCACATGAGAAAATGCTCTGCATCACTTGCCATCAGGGAAATACAAATCAAAACCACAATGAGATACCACCTCACACCAGTGAGAATGGGGAAAATTAACAAGGCAGGAAACCACAAATGTTGGAGAGGATGCGGAGAAAAGGGAACCCTCTTACACTGTTGGTGGGAATGTGAACTGGTGCAGCCACTCTGGAAAACTGTGTGGAGGTTCCTCAAAGAGTTAAAAATAGACCTGCCCTACGACCCAGCAATTGCACTGCTGGGGATTTACCCCAAAGATACAGATGCAATGAAACACCGGGACACCTGCACCCCGATGTTTCTAGCAGCAATGTCCACAATAGCCAAACTGTGGAAGGAGCCCCGGTGTCCATCGAAAGATGAATGGATAAAGAAGATGTGGTTTATGTATACAATGGAATATTACTCAGCCATTAGAAACGACAAATACCCACCATTTGCTTCAACGTGGATGGAACTGGAGGGTATTATGCTGAGTGAAGTAAGTCGATTGGAGAAGGACAAACATTATATGTTCTCATTCATTTGGGGAATATAAAAAATAGTGAAAGTAAATATAAGGGAAGGGAGAAGAAATGTGTGGGAAATGTCAGAAAGGGAGACAGAACATAAAGACTCTAACTCTGGGAAACGAACTAGGGGTGGTGGAAGGGGAGGAGGGTGGGGGATGGGGGCGAATGGGTGACGGGCACTGAGGGGGCACTTGAGGGGATGAGCACTGGGTGTTATTCTGTATGTTGGTAAATTGAACACCAATAAAAAATAAATTTATTTTAAAAAAAAGTTCAGTAATGTGCACAAGGTCAAAAACCTGGTAAATGGCAGAATCAGGTCCAATTCTGGGCCTCCTACTCCAGAGCAATCTCTTCTCCATATGAAAGCTTTATCCCTAGGCATTCTCTGCTCCCTTCCTTGTGCTGTGCCCTGTTCACTTGGTTGCTGTGTGTTGCACATCACATAATACTCATCCTTTGACCGATTAACTACATATCAGGAGGCCCCATGAGTACATTGTAGAGATGGATGAATAATGACTAGCCTTTTCTCCCACAAAAAGCTAGTTTTTTTTTCTCTTCCCTGACACAATATTTAAACGCAAATCTGGAAAGGGCCGCATTTGAGTGCTTCTACATCAAACTCATAATAGCTAGAGTTTACTGGGCATTTACCTGGCACAATGTGAACATCTGAGAAGCATCGTCTTTGTAGTCTGAGGACCTCCCTATGAGATAGATGCCACTATCCTCATCTGCTGGTGGAATCAGGGCCTACTGCATAGGGTTTGTGGGGAACAATACTGATAATGGTAATAGCCAATACTTAGTCAGTGTTTACAATTTTCCAGGCATTGTTTTGAGCACCTTCCCTATATGTCATTAACTCCTTTATCCTTCAAAACAACCTGATGATATAGTTATTATGTTATCTCCATTTTATGGATGAAGAAAATGAAGCACCAACATGTGAAGTGACTTGCCCAAGGTCCCACAGCATGTATGCTGATGCATCTAAAGTGCTTAACATGGTATCTGGTATACGGTAGTCAGGTCAATAAAGGTAGTCAGTTTTCTTTTCACTGAATATTCATAGTGCCTACTGTGTGCTGGGCACAATTTCTGCTTCCAAAGTCAAGTGTTTGAGGTAGACTCACACTCACACTGACAAAATATTTAGTGGACTGGTCAGTTTTTAAGTTTTAACAACTACCCAATTTCAGAAGAAAAACTCTTAAATAGTTTTGCTTCTGGAAATTTGCTTTCTGCAATTTCTCTTCACTAAGCCTACATCCACTGGAAGTTTGCCCAAGTTGAAAGACTAGCCTTGGCTTCCTTTAACACAAAAGCAGAATGGCAGTGGCTTAAGCAATAAAGAAATTGACTTTATCTCTTGTAAAAAAGAAGATCAGAAATAGAAATTCCAGGGGAGGTGAGGCAACTGAAAAATGTTAGGGCCAAGATCACTGTGATTTCCTTGTCCTCTCCCATTGTTTATTATTAAATGGCTGCTGCAGCTCTCGTCATTGTGTCTGCATTCCAGACTGGAAAGTGAAAAGGACAAGTACAGAAGGGGTAAACTGAGTTCAAAGGCCCTGTAAGGAGCACACACTACCACCACCGGCTGGGGTAGGCCATTCCACCAAATGATATCAGCCCACTCCGTTAGTAAATACTATCCTATGGCCTCCTGTATTTGCAAAGATGGCTGGGAAATATCATTTTTTGTTTTTAATTCTAAAAAATTGCCACAATAGATAATATTTCTGCTAGTGATGAAGAAGGAAAGGATGAATGCAAACATGGGCTCCAAATGGTTTGTAGTGGCTTCTGAGAGCCGATGGTTAAATTTTCAAGTTTTTTACAACCTAGTTGTTAAACACCTCGGTAGCCTGAAATTGGTCATAGTGGGAGTCTTTACACCACAAAAATTGGCAAACACCATCAATTAAGGCCTTTAAAATAACTAACTAACTAACGAAATAAATAAATAAATAAATAAATAAATAAATAAATAAATAAATAAATAAAGCCAGTTGTCATTTACCAACATACCACTGAGTATTGGATAGGTGGCCAAGAGTCCCAGAAAATTTTTTATTTTGCCTTATTATATTTATCATTTATTTCCAACTAGAATGACTAAGACCTGTGAACACTTGGGCAGGCAATCTTTTGAAGTTGCTGGTATGCTAACAATCACCCTGTCTTTATTTCATAAAAGTGTTAAGCATGTGCATTTATATTGTGTCTTGACATTTCCTCAGACAATGTACAATTTGTTCTTTGGTAGTAAGTCAGGGATGTCATGAAAATATTCTAAATGTCTATTCAGGAACCTGAAGAGGTTTTGTGTAAAAAATAGTCCATTCTGGGAAGTTGTGCAGAAATACGTGCAGAAACAGCCTCTCTGTATTTGAAGCAATTGTATCAGGCCCTGCCTAAGACAGAGCAGCTTTTCTAAGTTAAAGTATAACTTCACTGAGGTATAAAAAAAATCCTTTAAAATAATTACCTCGTCCAAAATTTATTCCTGGGAAAAGAGTAAAGTGGAACATTTTCTCCTGCTGGTTATGAGGAGGAATCAATAGTTTGTCATTCTTAAGGAGGAGACTCCCTAGGTAGGTCTTTTTTGCTTTTCTTTGGAACACAAACAGGTACTTAAAAACACAACACTGATAGGAACAAAGAATGCCTTCCCTTTGATTTGAAGGAAGGAAATGAGAAGAATGATTTCAGGAACTGAGCCAAAAAAACGAGAAGAAAATCAATCTCAAGGGCTTGTGAAGATGACCCCACACTAGGGGTCTTGCCTCTAAAATAGAATTTAGACTATTTAGAAATGAGCACCAGAAACAAAGTCACACGTGAAATACAGTTGCAAAATGTATCTTCGAAGTTTCCTTTTCTATTATTGTGATAAATGGAAAAGAAGAAGCCTTTGAAATTTTGCATTAAACTTTCCTTTCAGTTTTTATTTCTTTGGATATTACCCTTTAGGACAGGAATTTTTAGTGTTGTTTTGTCACCTTTAAAGTCCATTATATAATAAAGATAGTAAGGGCTTTTTGTTTCCTTAAAAGATTTTTCTTTTCAAAATCTTGCTTGGTAGGATTTACCGTAGCTAATGTTATCCAACTGTAGGAGTAGTGATAAAGGTCCTTATTTGAAAATAAAAACACTGATCAATAGTGATCAATCTAGAAGGCTTGGCTATCCAACTAAACCAACCGCATTTGAGCTCTGTCCAGGATTTTTTTGGTGGATGGTCAATAAATAACACCTGCTTCCTGTCCTGAATGTGGAGACAAACCAGAACCAAACCCAGAAGTCAGACAGATGGAACTCAAAATATGATCTTTATTAATTATAAAGTGTATTGCAACATTTAGCCATAGATCTGTGGCCAAATTGCCTTGCTAATATTCCACCTCCAAATTAGAAAGTCTCAGGCATTAACATAGTGGAGCAGCCAACGGACTGCAATTCACTTGCACAGCTGTGCATCAAAAAGGTCATTCCCTTCCATAGAAGAATGCTCTTTTTCTAGTTTCCTGGAGGATTCTTTCACTCTGTATCTTCTACTCTGCATACACCCAGTTAGCTCATCCTTCTAAAGAAAGCCTAGTGTTGCCCTTTTCCACCTGAGACAAGGTGGTATTTGTTTTATTTTTTCCAGTTAACCCATGAATACAATACTTTGCCTGAATAATGTCCCCTAAAGTTTGCATTTTGTGTTTAAGAAGTTCAAACTCAGATTTTATCCATTTCAAAGTTTTTACAGTTGTATTGACACCCAAAGCTATAACTGCTAAATTAAAATGCCTCATGTAAAACCAAAGGAGAGAAAATAATAGGTAAAAGATGGGAAGATTATTATAGAGAGTCCTGGCAAAAGTGAAAGAACAATATTAATTCAATATTAATACATTAATTACTTGATTAAAAGACAGTATTAATTATTGAGTGCCTGCTATGTGGCAGTACAGTTAAAAGCACCAGGATTACTCTGGCGACCAGTAGCTTTTATTTCTGGTTCACACATATTTTAACTGGGGAGACAGACAATGAATAGGGGAAGACTGGGTAAGTTAAGATATGATTATTTAAGCTGCAAGGACATAGAACAGGATACTGTGACAGTGACTTCAGAGAGTGGGCAGGGTTCTATTTTAGATAGGGTAGCTGAGAGGGCCTACCTGTTTGGAGAACTTTGAGCTGAGATGTGGACAACAAGAAAGAAGCTGTAGAAGTTATACATCACTTGTAGCCCCTCATAAGGACTTCGGATTTTATTCAAAGTGAGACAGGAAGTCATTGAATAGTTTTAAGCAAGAAAGAGACAGGATTGGGATTACAATTTCCCAGCTTCTCTGTAGAAAAGTGGGAACAACAGAAGAATCAAAAGTGAAATCAGGCCAGGTAGGTAGCTGCTACAGTCATCACAAGAGAAAACTATAGCTTGAACTAGGAGTTAGTGATGGTGATGGACCAAAGAGGGGAGAATGCTATAATAAAGATGAACACTTCTTTACTATAAGCTTCAAGAAGACAAAGATTGGGCTGAGGCAAGTTACCTTTTCATGATGACTTGAGTTCCTATAAATTTGGTTTAGTATTAACTAAACATTTAATGATATTATGGAATTGTTAACTTTTTTGTTGAGATAATGATATTGTTATGATATTTTTTCAAAAGAGCTCTTATCTTTTAGAGATGTCTACTGAAATATTTGCTAATGAATCAATATGACACTTACTTTGTTTCAAAAATAATACAATTTAGTAGGCAGAAGGCAGTGGGTAGAGATCCAAGTAAGGTAAGATTGGGACAAAAAAGTAAAATAATACTAGCCATGAGTTGACCATTGCTGATGGCTCTAGGGGAAACTATTATACTATTCTTTCTACTCTTTGTGTTTTAAATTTTATATAATAAAAAGCAAAGCAAATAAATAAAATCCCTTGGCTCCCGAAGCACTGCCCTCCTCACTCATTCTCTTTTATCTCTCTGACCCTTTCCTTTTTCTTCCTTCCTTGTGCTCCTTCTTTGCCTGTCCCATAATATTTGGTGTTTCATTTTTAGCTCATTGCCCTTCTCACCCTACCTACCCACCTAGAGCAATTTTATGCAGAAATCTCATGGCTCTGACTCTGCCTGTCCATGTACCAGAGGGTTTCCAACCTGGGATCTCTGGCCCAGAGCTCTTGCTCTCAGATTTTCTAATTCTCACATCCAATCATCTAATGATTATATTCTCCTGGAAATCTCACACATCCTTTAAGTGCAACATATCTCAAACTGATCATCCTCACCCGAAATGCACCCTTTACTCTGGAGTATATGCCACTGTCGATGGCATCACTCACAGTCTTCCAAACTAGAAACCTGGACATAAGTCTTGTGTTTTCTATCTCATCTCCCATATCATCAGATAGTGTTGGTTTTCTTTCCTGAATATTTCTTGAATCTATTACTCATTTGTTTACTCAGTGAGTGTTTATTGAGCACTATCACGTTAGGCACTAATCTAGGTTACAAAATTAAACAAAACAGAAAAAAAATCCCTGCTCTCACGGAGTATATATTTTAGTTCTAGATTTTACATTAAATGTTCCTTTTCTCTTTCCTAAATTGGTGATATAGCCTCTGAAGTAATCTCCAGCCTAGCCTCCTTCCAGAACATTGTTCACAATAGTGATTCTCAAAATGTGGTCCCTGCAGCCACAGAAGATCACCTGGAAGCTGCTAGGAATGCAAATCCTCAGGCCTTATACCAAGCCTATGGGGAGTGGGACCCAGAAATCTGTCTTAAAACCCCTTAGGGTAATACTGATAACATTTGAAACCCCCTGCCCTGAAAAACCATCAGAGACATTTGTCTAAAATTCAAATCTGGCCATGCTGTTTCCCATTTAAAACCTTTCAGTAGCATCTTGCTGAATACAGGAAAAGACCAAGCTCCATGGAAAGGCACACAGGGCTGTCCATGATTGGCTCAAGCCTGCCTCAGTCTCAAACATCAACTGAACACACCCTCATCTTTCCAGGCTCAATTCTGGCATGACTTCCTCTAAGAAGATTTCCCTCATTGTTATTTCCAACCCAGTCAAAAGCCCTACTTGTGTATTTTTATAATAAAGCATCGATGGCCATCATTGCATATGTCATATATAAGGAGAGTGTGTCCAGGGCTCTGGACCCATAGATGTAGGTGAATTTGGGCAAGAAACTTATGGTCTTCACTTCATCTATAAAATAGATTAATGGGCCCTAGATTGGAAGATTGTGTAAGAATTGTGTATAGTGCTGGCTGGCGCTTGGTAAGAGCTCTGTGTTATCTATTTTTGTGAATTATCTTTAAATTCTTTTTATTTAAATATTTTATTTATTTATTTTGAGAGAGAGACAGCACAGGTGAGTGGGGGGAGGGGCAGAGGGACAGGGAGAGAAGAATCCCAGGCAGACTCACGCTGAGTGTGAAGCTCCATCCCATGACCTTGAGATGGTGAGCTGAGCTGAAATCAAGAGTAGGTGGCTTAACTAATTGAGCCACCCCAGACACCCCATGAATTATCTTTATATGTGCACCTCCTCACTAGATTTTGAGCTGCTTAAGGGCAAGTGCCTGGGTCTCACTTAGCCATGTGTTCAAAACACCTAGCTTGGGATCTGCCACATAATAGGTGCTCACTACATATTTGTAAATGAATTAACTTCCCAGGTGTTCATTTCAATTCGAATAGAAGACTCAGTGAGTAGGTTCTATTTAAGTCTCTGTTGTTAAGCGACCAGTATACACTGTTTATGGTGAGATATTTATTAATAGAAAAAGTACACTGAATCAAAACAGAAAAGTATGACAAATACATGATAGAATTCAATTGACTTTATTCTACATAGGTTTTTTTAAATGTCAATAATGCTAATGGTGCAGAACAATCTCACCACCAGCTTATTCTTTTGGCAAAATTGCCTTCACACATTTAAGCGGTGCTTTCCCTAACCAGAAAATGTGTATAAATTATAAAATGTTACTGCCTGCTAAGTTTACCTCTCCTTTCACAGTAGTGAGAATCCAGGCCTGCCTAAGCCCTAAATGTGTTTGTTTTCCCTGCTCAAGCTTTCTGAAGCCAGCTATTGTTCCAGTCTTTCAAACCCTTATGCTTTGACGTTCCTAATTTTGCAGAAAGAAGCCTTCCCATTAGGTCTGAATGAGGTATAAACTTTTCAGGCCAGAGGGATCCCGTGCCTTTGCAAGATTCTACCTCTCAAAAACTCTTCCCACACCAAAAGCAGCAAGATACAGTTGATTTGCTAGGTCATTCTCAGTATTAGCGTAAAGAAAAATATATTGTACAAAAAGTCCCTGAAAAACTGCAGCAATGGTGTTTTCAGACAGCATAACTAAATTTTTATCAAGGATAAAATATTCTTCTTTCCTGAGAAGTAAAGGTTCTCCAGACCCTTTCAGCTACTCTTTGGGGAAATCCACTATTATGAGTACATGCTCAGCCACAAGAAGTCTTGGATAAGATATGTCTTCTCATCTTCTCAGTTCTTCTCCCTTAGTCTGGACATTGCAGTCCACCTTAGACCTCAAGCCTCCCTGACAGTGGGGCTCCTTAAATTATAGAAAAAGGAACTTCTTTCCCCACACATCCTCTATTACTTCCCGGACACATATTACTCAATGCTGGCTCACCCGCAGAGGGAAGGAAATACACAATTTGGAATAGATCTTAAGGTGTTGTCGCCTTTGTCTGTCATCTTGAATGCGCTAGAATATCTGGCATCAGGCCCAGAAAAATCAAGACTTACTTCCCCTTCCCTGAAGCTATTTCCTTGAAGTAGGGACACTGTTCAGAAAGCATGTGTTCTTTGGCTCAGTGTGGCTTAAAGGAACTTAGGCTGAAGCCCTCCACCACACAAGCTTTCTCCCCTGTGTGTTTGTGTTAATGTGTTCCTTCCCCTCTCCAAACCTCTCCCAGAAAATGTCTCCCTTCTTACTAATGTTTTCAATGGACAAAAATTAACCCTCATCAATCTTCAACCCTAAATTGTAGTGTTTGGATATTTTCATGCCTGTCGGCTTACTAGTTCACAGATTATTTCCTGAGCATCTACTGGGCCCTCTTGCAGGTCAATAAGCAGCACAGAGCTCTTCTTGGTTTCATGGAGCGGTCATCCTAGTAGATCTTGCAGATGTCCTGTGCGGTGGCTTCAGGTAGGCAGCATGCTAGTATGTAAGAAGAGGCATAAAGAACCAGACTAGCACATGCAGAATTCCTGTTCTCAAAGCTCTCACCATTACCCTGTGGGTCCATTTTTTCTCGTAGATAGGCTGCATGCTTTGCTTCTTATATTCCCAGAAACATTAGGCTTAACTGCAGTGTTATGGGAATACATTTAAGAAATTTTAAGAAAGACCATGAGGGAAATGACTCATTTTGCAGAAATCCATGTCAAATAGTGTATTTGGAATGATCCTTTTACTGTCTTGGAGTATAGACACAACTGCCTCACTTTTATTGATTCAATTTATTGCTTGAGCACCCATCTGCCCTTGGTGAGAGGAAGTTCATGTATTTCCCAAGGTGTTCCCCAACCACCCTCCTGGGGCAGAAACACTAGGGTCTCACTCAGTTCAAAGGAGTTGGAACCTGCTGCAAAAAGCCAGAAAGCAGAAAATTGGGAAGTGTAACCAGTCTACTAAGACCATGGCTTGGGTCTCCGCCACATGAGGTCACAGGGGGGTACTGCACATTTCCATGTCAGGAAACTTGTTCATGGTTGCTACAATATGCCTATTGATTCAACTCTTTTCTTCCCATCACCCAGTTGTGTCTCCTGCCTGAGCTCTGAGGCCACGTGTCTTTTATTTTTATTTTATTTTAAAGATTTTATTTATTCATGAAAGACACACACACACAGAGGCAGAGACACAGGCACGGGGAAAAGCAGGCTCCATTCTGGGAGCCCAATGTGGGACTCGATCCCAGGACTCCAGGATCACACCCTGGGCTGAAGGCAGGCACCAAACTGTTGAGCCACCCAAGGATCCCTGCCACATGTCTTTTAGATCACATTCACATGCCAGCCGGTTCGCCCTAATGCTCTGCACAGGGCCAGGTGGGCCATAGCGGAGAACTCAGCCTCTGCCTCCTGTCAGACTGGAAAGGTCTTCCCGGAGAAGCCTTGTTCAGTCTGCTGTGGCATCTTTCCTTACCATGGCACCACATCAGCACATCCCAACAAGGGACCTCCCTGTTGCACATAAAAAGGAAAGACAGATGGTGTTAAACAACCAAAACATGTGCATTTTATTTTTTTAAGATTGTATCTACTTATTCGTGAGAGACACAGAGAGAGGCAGAGACATAGGCAGAGGGAGAGAGAGAAAAAGAGAGAGAGAGAGAGAGAGAGAGAGAGAGAGAGAGAGAAGCAGGCTCCCCAGGGAGCCTGATGTGGGATTTGATCCCAGGATTCTGGGATCACAAGCTGAGCTGAAGGCAGACACTCAACCACTGAGGCACCCAGGCGCCCAAAACATGTGCATTTTACACTCAAACCATCACACTGTGACTTAAATTTTCATAACTTGGGGATCCCTGGGTGGCGCAGCGGTTTGGCGCCTGCCTTTGGCCCAGGGTGCGATCCTGGAGACCCGGGATCGAATCCCACGTCAGGCTCCCGGTGCATGGAGCCTGCTTCTCCCTCTGCCTGTGTCTCTGCCTCTCTCTCTCTCTGTGTGTGTGACTATCATAAATAAATAAAAATTAAAAAAAATTTCATAACTTGGAGGATCTTTTAAATCATTCGTTATGATGAAGCAATGTCTTCCAAGGGAGTGTTCTGGGCCACACAGCAGATGGGGCACCTCATTACAACACTAACTTTTTATAAAGAACGTCTTCTTGGGATCCCTGGGTGGCGCAGCGGTTTGGCGCCTGCCTTTGGCCCAGGGCGCGATCCTGGAGACCCCGGATCGAATCCCACGTCGGGCTCCCGGTGCATGGAGCCTGCTTCTCCCTCTGCCTGTGTCTCTGCCTCTCTCTCTCTCTCTCTGTGACTATCATAAAATAAATAAAAATTAAAAAAAAAAGAACGTCTTCTTCTAGGACTATGGTTATTGAAAGGGTCCTAGGGCCCCCGATTGTGCACTGAGCATGACGGCTAAGCCCTTCTCTCACTGCTCCTCAACCAGATCTTATATTCCCATCAAACTGGACTATTCTTTATCCCCAAAACATAGATTGGGACTTAGGACTTAGAAGTTATTTTGCATTATGTCCTATCCCTTTACTCTCCAAGGGCGGGGACTTTGTGTCCTGGTGCTCAGTACTAAACTTTGAACACTATAGAATACTACACCAAATATTTGTTTTTCCTCCTTGTGATATTTTGGAAGACTTAAATTCTTTAAAATGAAAAAGTTTATGCACAATAAGAAATTCCAAAGTATAAACAAATAGAGTGACAAGTGAGAGATGCTTCTTTTTTTTTTTTTTTTTCTATTCCTTAGGGACAGATTGTTTAAAATTGTGACCTTGGCACAGATTGTTAAAAATTATAAATATTTTTAATTATAAAAGAAATACATGGATCCCTGGGTGGCTCAGCGGTTTAGAGCCTGCCTTCCGCCCAGGGAGTGATCCTGGAGTCCCGGGATGGAGTCCCACATTGGGGTCCCTGCATGGAGCCTGCTTCACCCTCTGCCTGTGTCTCTGCCCCTCTCTCTGTGTCTCTCATGAATAAATAAATAAAGTCTTAAAAAAAATAAAAGAAATACAGGCTTATGATCTTAAAAACTGAAAACTTTCCAATTATATGGCAGAATAAATACAAAAATATAATCTCCATACGTCCCACTTTTCGTTAGAAAACTGCTCTTGAAAGTTTAATATTTTAACACCTTCAGAAAAGTTGCTAAACCTATAAACTTCTTGTGTTATGCTTTTGTTTTTGAGGGAATTGGGTCCTGGCACACCACGCTGTGACCCTGACTGCGCCCCCTCCGGGCCAGGTGTTGCTAGACTTGTCTCTTTGACACTGTTAACCATTCTCCTTTTCCAACTCCAGCCATTCTCATTTTTTACACACTAGCTAATCTCGTTCCTCTTTCTGACTCAGTGCATTTATCTGGGATTTCTGTTCTTTCTCCAATATCTGCGCCCTCAGAGAATTTGTCCATTCCTACTCATTTCTGTTCTCAGTGATTCCCTTAATCTTCAGACTCTAGAACCACTTTGGTCTGGATCACATATTTAGAACACAGCATATACTGACCTGCATTGCTGTGTATCTTTTAAAATGTTGTTTGCCAAAATCAGCAGTTAAGGAAAAGATAATATCTCATTCATCTCCTTACCCCTGGCACATGTGTAGGCATCGTGGTTTCAATAAACACTTACTAGTGATGAATTTGTATATTCATGCTATATTACCATTAGCATACATACTCAGGAGTAGACTGTGCATATTAATTGAATTCTCAGAGGCCCAAGGTTACTACATTTATATTTTATAATATAATATATAGAAATGTAACTTGATGAGTAATAATAACAACTAATGTTTATTAGTGAGTGCCAACCGTATACCTGCTCCCTGATAAATACTTGAGTTGTAGCATCCTCCTTAATCCTTATGAAACTTTACATGGTAAATGCTATGGTTAGCCCCATGTGAGGTCAAGTAATTTGCCTAAGATATACAATATGAAAGAAGCCAACCCAAGCATTCCACCTCCAGAGCACACGTCCCCAATCACTTGCTAAAACTGCTTTTTGTCCCAGCAACTATTTCAGATAAGTAGTCTAGATTCAATGCCTCCTTTTCATCATCATTTGGTCTTTCCTCCTAAAACTGGGTGTCTCCAAAAACCCACTGACACTGTTCTTGAAAATTTCAAATTACTTTTTTCTTGTCAGTTCCAATGGTCTTATACAATTTTACCTCAAGATTAACATGTCAGAGCATGAAGTCATATCACCTTAAAACCTATTCTCTTTTTAACTTCCTTATTTCCATACTTAATGGTACCAGTGGCCACTTTCTAGTCTACCAGGGAACATATCGCTCCTTTCCCTCTTCCCTACACTTTGAGTCCTCTCAATTGCCTCTTCCACGAATTCTACTGCCAAATCTTAAAAAAAAAAAAAAAAAGATTTATTTGAGAGAGAGAGAGAGAGAGAGAGAGAGAAGGCAAGCAGGAGGAGGGGTTGGGGGAGAGGCTGAGGAGAGAAGGGCAGAGGGAGACTACCAAGTAGACTCTCTCTGTCCCTCCTCTCTGAGCTCCATCTCACATCCCTGAGAGCATGACCCCAGCTGAAACCGAGTCAAATACACTCGGCTGAGCCACCCAGGCACCTCTGCTGCTGTCTTTTAACATGCTGCTCCTTTCTTGTACTACCATCTCACTGCCTCTCAACTGCACCTGTCACGCCCTGGGCTGAAGGCAGGCACTAAACCGCTGAGCTCCCAGGCGTCCCAGTTTGGGCTTTTCAAAGCTTGTTTAGGTGGGACCAGAGCAGCCTTTAGTTTAGGGCTAATTTGGCCCCATTCCTGAAGCAATACCTTTCGGAGTACTCTGTTTCTCTGTGTACTATGAGGTTTTTCCACCTTGGCTGCATTAGACTTGTGTGATCTCTGGGGATTATTCCAACTGCTCCTTTTTGGTGGTTCTTTCCCTGGCTCTCAGTACATGCATGAGCTAATCAATAATCAGCGGAAGATTCAAGGGGAAATCTGCAAATTTCTAGACATGTCTTTATGTGGGTCTTTCCTCTCTTTGTAGCAATCTTTCTATTTTTTATTTCCATTCTCTCAGCGATTGCTGTCCTGGGCTTCTGATGTCCAATGTTTGAAAACTGTTGCTCCATGTCTTATGTTCACTTCTTGTAAGTTTTAAAGTTTTGTCCTTTGCATTTACAACCTTGATCAATCTGGAATAGATTTTTCATTATAATGGTATATAGTGGGCATTCTGTACAACTCGTGTCTCCTTCAAATTCATATGTGAAAGCCCTAATCCCCCAATGTGACTATACTTAGAGCCTTGAAGGGGGTAATTAAGGTTAAATGAAGTCATAAGGTGGGGCCCTACTCCAGTAGGATAAATGTCCTTTTAGAAGAGAAAGGGACACAGGAAAGTGTGCATACACAGAGGAAAGGCCACGTGAGATCCCAAGGAGAAGTCACCATCTGCAAGGCAAGGAAGGTGGTCTCATCAGAAACCCATTCTGCCAACACCTTGATCTTGAACTTTCAGAACTGTGACGAAGAGAAACCTCTGTTGCTTAAGCCACCTAGTTTGTGGCATTTTGTTAGGGCAGGCATAGCAGACAAATCCAGTAGAAGATACTCAGTTATGCTGACTTATTTACTGAGGGTCTTAATCTTTCCCCCACAGAGCTGCAGTATAGCCTCTGCCATACAATGTGTCTTCCTTCTGAGCCCTCTATCCTATTCCACTTGCCAACTTGTCTATTCTTGCACCAAGACAATATTGTCTTAATTACTGAGTTTTAAACTATTTTAATAGCTGACGAGCAAGTACATTCACCTTATTTCTCTTCACCAGGAGTATTGGTAATTTCCAGCACACACATATTTTAGAATAATTTCATCAGATTCCACCAAAAGCAATGTAGGGATTGTAATTGTGCTGCACTACAACTGTAGATCAGCTTGGGGACTATTAACATATTTAGAGTATCAAGTGTTCCTATTCATGAATATGGGATCTTATTTATCTAGTTCTTTAATGTCTTTCAATAGCATTTTACAGTTTATGCATAAGGGTCTTGTACATTTTTTTGGTGAAATTTGTGCCTAAGTACCTTTTGGTTGTTGTTGCTATTGCAAATGAAAATTTTAGAGTTTATTTGCTCTTTGTAGCTGATACATATAAAAGCAACTGATTTTTGTTGTATTGATATTTTGGTCAACCACCCTAACAAATTGCAGTAATCTTTGTATATCATCTGTAGGAAATGGCTGTTTTTTCTCCCTTCTTCCCCATCCCTTGTAACTTTTATCTTGTTCCCCAGACTTACTGCACTGGCAAAGGGCATCTCACACAATGTTCAACAGCAGCAGAACTTTTGACATTGTTCCTGATTTGAAAAGGAATATTTTCAATGTCTCTATCTAAAATGATAGTTTAAATAAATAGGTGTTTGGTAGTTATCCTTTATCCAGATGAGAATTCTCTTCTGTTTCTAATTTATAGGGATTTCTTTTATCAAAACTTATTGATATATTTATGTGATTCTAATTCTACATCTGTTGCAATGATTCTGTGGTTTTTCTCCTTTAATATATTTATGTAGTAACTGACATATATGGATTTTCTAATATCAAACCACTCTTACATTCTTGGGATAAACACAACTTAGTTATGGTATATTTTGTTTTTCTGTACATGCTAGATTCAGTTTGCTAATATTTTATTTAAATCTTTACATTATAGGGATCCCTGGGTGGCTCAGTGGTTTAGCACCTGCCTTCCACCCAGGGCGTGATCCTGGAGCCCCGGTATGGAGTCCCACATCGGGCTCCCTCCATGGAGCCTGCTTCTCCCTCTGCCTGTGTGTCTGCCTCTCTCTCTCTTTCATGAATAAGTAAATAAAATCTTTAAAAAAAATCTTTACATTATATTCCTAAATCAGATTGGTCTAAATTTTCTTTTCTGTACCATTCTTTTCTAGTTTTAGAATTAAAGCTAAGATGGCTCAGAAAATGCATTCCTGAGTTTTTCCTCTTTTTACATTTCTGTGTAAGTTTGTGTGAGACAAATTATTCATCTCATAAAGGCTGGTAAAATTTGCCTATTACATATACACAATAGATACATATTTCTTTTGAGTCAGTTTTGGGATATATTTTTCTAAGAATTTGTGCATCCTGTCTTTATTTTCAACTTTATATTGATGTAAGCTTGTCCATAGTTCTCTCTATATTATAACCATGGATACAATAGAGAGTATACCTCGCTTTTCAATTCTAGGATTGATCACTTGCACTCCCTCTCTCTTCCTTGATGAACCTTCTGAGAAAGAGATTGCCTTTTTGTTAAGTATTTTCAAGAACCAGCTTTGGTCTCATTGCTTTTCTCTTTTGTAATTGGCTTTCTAATTTGTTAAGTTTTGCTCTTATCTTATTCTTTCTTTCCCACAGGATTACACTGTGTTTGTTTGTTTTTCTAACTTTGGTTGGATATTTAACACATTAATTTTCAATCCCTATTCTTTTCTACAACATTCCCTCAAAGTGCCATTTATAACTCATTCCACAAGTCTTGATATGTTCAAGTTTCATTCATTTGTCACTGTTTCTAATTTTTTTGAGAGAGAGAAGATATGCCTGGAGGGAGAGACAGAGCCAGAGAATCCTAAGCAGGTTCCACACCCAGCTCAGAGCCTGATGGACTTGATCTCATGACCCTGAGATCATGACCTGAGCTGAAATCAAGAGTCAGACGCTTAACAAAAGAAGCCACCCACGTACGCCAATTTCTCAGTATTTTAAAATGTGATTTTGGAACCATGATTTAGTAGTCTATTTTTAATTTACAAATGTATGTAGATTTTTTTCATTATTGATGCTGTTTCACATTTTTAGGATTGTTATCTAATTTAGGAAAACCTCAACCCAGTTTCTTTTATAAGATTTCAAGACTCTTCAGATTTTCTAGTGTAGGACTAATTTTATTGAAAAAAAATTTTTTTTTAATTTATTTACGATAGTCATACAGAGAGAGAGAGAGGCAGAGACACAGGCAGAGGGAGAAGCAGGCTCCATGCACCGGGAGCCTGACGTGGGATTCCATCCCGGGTCTCCAGGATCGCGCCCTGGGCCAAAGGCAGGCGCCAAACCGCTGCGCCACCCAGGAATCCCTGTAGGACTAATTTTAAATGGTCTTTGAACTAGTAACACTCCATGAATAGTTTGTCATGGAAGACTGATGTATTTGCTTAGCAATACATTATGAATTTTTATCTTGGATGATATCAAAATTTTGTCAAATCAGCAAGGAATTTATATTTTTCCTATGTCTTTGAACGCACCACTCTCTCCATTCATAACGCTACTGAACAATTGAAACTATTCATTATTTCTGTTTGAAATGGATCTATTTTTCTTAATGATTTATGGTTTTTGGTAGGACCTGCAAGATTCTTTTTTGTTACAGTTTGCTTTATGTTAAAATAATTCCTATTTATTTCATTAATCATCATTATTACGTTCACATTCTAGTAATTTTAATTGAGTTTTACTTCTGTTGTTGAATATTTAACGTTAAAGATGACAAAAGAAAATACACTTTACATACGTTCAGAGTGGGCATCGTAAATGTTCCAAACATCTGGACAAATTGCAGTTAAGGAATGCCTGACTGGCTTGGCGGTTGAGTGTCTGCCCTTGGCTCAGGGAGTGACCCCGGGGTCCTGGGATCAAGTCCCATATCGGGCTCCCCGCAGGGAGCCTGCTTCTCCCTCTGCCTCTGTCTCTGCCTCTCTCTGTGTGTCTCATGAATAAAATAAATAAAATCCTTTTTAAAAATTACAGTTAAAATGGCATAATTTGCTGTATTGGTTTTCTGAATAAACATTTTTCAGTAATGAAAATGGATTTGGATTTGGGTTCTCCTTTCAAATCTTTGAAAACACAGGTCATCCTTAAAACACAAGATTGAACATACTTATGCAGGGTGGGCCATCCGAATACACTTAGTTTCTTTAAAGAAAAACCCAAGTTAGACAATGTGTCAGTTTGCCGGGGCTGCCATCATGAAATACCACAGACCAGTAGCTTACCCAACAGAAATTTATTTTCTCACAGTTCTGGTGTCCACATTAAGATGTTAGCAGGTTGGTTTCTCCTGAGGCGTCTCTCCTTGGGTTGCAGATGACTGCCTTCTCTCTGTGTCCTCCCAGGATCTCTCACCTGTACATACCCTCCTTTTTATGTGCAAATATCTTCTTGTATGGATTAAGGCCCATCCTAAGAGCCTCATTTTAACTCCATTGCCTCTTTTAAGGCCCAATCTCCAAATACAGTCCCATTTTGAAGTACTGGGGGTTAGGACTTCAACACATGAATTTTGGAGGTCCACAATGCAGCCCACAACAGTCTATATATTTAAAACAGCCCATCAATGGGCAAACTGGAAAGACACATAACTTTACAAAATTTGGATGATTTAAAAGGAGTGGCCCTCATACAGCACATGTGCAAACTTACTAATATTTTCAGTCATGCTTGCACCTTTTTGTCCTCACAATCACACAGGAGCATTGTCTTAAGATTGACCACAGCTGCTATTCGATGACAGATTATAACCATCCAGAACTTCATTTTGCTGAATAAAATAACAGAAAGATGAAAGAGAATTTTTGGTTGGAAAAAAATTTTTAAAAATAGCTCTTAGGATTTCCTGTGTCACACAGTAATTACCATTTGATTAGTACTTGTTACATTTGGTGTAGCATGGACAAGAACAGAATAGCATCTACTGTCCAGTTAATTTACTGAATTTGCTGTTTCACTGTATGCATATTTTTGCATTATTTTATTAATCTTTCATAAATTATTTTAGATAAATAAGTCACACTGAATTCTTTATTTTGACATATTTCCCTGTATCTGTAGGGAAAAAAGAATCAGGTTCAGCATATTGTTCGTGAAATTTTGATTGCTTAAAGTGCAGCACATTACATTGTGATTTCTGAAAGGCAAACTTCTTTCACTTAAAATTAAATAACCATGATTACCCTTTTTACTTTAAAATCAAACTAGACATTTTTCCTGGTCTACTCATCTGTCCAGTGCATCTTTATTTGATTTATGTGTAATTCAGGTAAACTTGCTTTCTTTTGTTCTATGGGAGCCAAATGACTTTTGAGGCAGTTCTCAGTATAACATTCAGTCAGAAAATATGTCTGATATAAATACATTCATCTCATTGAAAAAAGTTTGCAAACAAAACAAAATATGAAACTTGTAGTCTCATAGTAAGCCAGGACCTCATAAAAGTTTTACCACTTCTAAAATTTTTCAATATTTGCTGAGATAGCACCCCTTTCGTCCACTGTATGTTCTACTTGATTGTCTGTAAATACTACTGGGATCTTGATTTTGAAAACAAAACAAAACAAACAATTATCTCAATCAATAATGAATGAAATTATTCCTTACCATATCAGCATAATGAAAGATTCTCGTCACAGTTTTCATCAAAATAAAATTTGCAGGGCACCTGGGTGGCTCAGTTGGTTGTGTCCAACTCTTGGTTTTGGCTCAAGTCATGATCTCGGGGCATGGGATTGAACCTCATATTAGGTTCTGTGCTCAGCACGGAGTCTGCTGAAGACTCTTTCTCCCTCCCCCTCTGCTCCTCCCTGTGCTGTCTCTCCCCCTCTAAAATAAATAAAATCTTTTAAAAAAATTCACATTTTGGTATGATCAATAATTCTGAAAAGTGTAAAAATCAGAAATTAAGGCATAAATAAGAGCATTTAAAAATTGATCTAAGGGACGCCTGGGTGACTCAGTGGTTGAGTATCTGCCTTTGGCGCAGGCCATGATCCCAGGATCCTGGGTTTGAGTCCCATATCAGGCTCCCCTCAGGGAGCCTGCTTCTCCCTCTGTGTCTTTGCCTTTATGTGTCTCTCATAAATAAATTAAAAAATCTTTTTAAAAGTTATCTAAAATTTCACAGTCAAATTACCTTTACAATATATGTATATATATTGAGCTACTAAGAATATGGGAAGGTGTTTTGTCATTGCAACACTTGCACCTTCAGCCCATGTGACTATAGTCTTTTTTTTTTTATTATTTATTTATTCATGAGAAACACAGAGAGGAGAGAGAGAGAGGCAGAGACACACGCAGAGAGAGAAGCAGGCTCCATGCAGGGAGCCCGATGTGGGATTCGTCCCCGGGTCTCCAAGATCCTACCCTGCGCTAAAGGTGGTGCTAAACTGCTGAGCCACCCAGGTGTCCCCCATGTGACTATAGTTATGGCAGTTTTTATCTGTAGCTTCCCCATCTGTCACAGGACAAGATGTGTTAGGAAAACTACAGAGGGATGCATAAAATACACACTTCACAGTCAGCTTGTAGTATTGTTTACAAATACAGGAATTCTGATAAATTTTATTTCACTGTGTGTAGTTTAGGTCCATTGAAAAATTGATGCCAGGTAGACATGGAAGAGATTTTTTCAGGGAGGGCAGGAGAAGGTGAGGAAGGCCTTCGATTGTGAAGTAGATTTAGAAGAAGAGAAGGAAGGAAGATCAAAAGATTCTCAGACTCCAGCACAATTCTGAGGGTGTTCAGCCAGGCTAAGGGGGGTCCTTAAGCCAAGTCACCAACTGCAAGAGTCTCTCATCTCACTAGAATGGGCCAGCTTTGGGGCCCACTTCATTCTGTCCCAGGTATGATGACCTGCAGTAAGTGTAGCCTCAGCACAAATACAGTGCTGAGTCCAGAGGGACAGGAGCTGGGCTCTTGCAGCTTCTTGTAGCAAAATTCTCATGGCTGCCACAGCCACCTTTGTGCCACACATCTACTTCTCCATGCAGGTTCAGAAAGGGACTCCTCCTTGGTTTCCATGGACCTCTCTTCCTGGGGTAGATGCAGAAGTAATAGATTTGTGAGATGAACTTTAGCCTCCATCAATGCAGTGGGACACAGGGCTATACCTAGGCTCGTCCCTAAACCTCCTCTACTCTTCCTTCCCAGTTCTCCTCACTCCCCACTATCACCTCAGCAGACATTTGTGGCTTACCTGATGGTGGCATCCAAACCTGCATTCCTGAGGTGTCTGAGTTCTTGGCCATCATACATTTCCAGACTGGGGTTGCTGCCTGTATCTGATCACAGTTACCCTCACAAAAGAGTAAGGTATTATAGCAGGAGGCATAATACCTGAAGCCCACATGGGTTCCTTCATGTTCCACTATGTGAGAGCAGCCTTCTTCCTCTTGACCATGGTCAATTACCCCTGCCATGGTGTTGACTTATCACCTCCAATTCCTAATCACAAGGAATCCAAAGTGCACTGAGAGTAGTCAAGCTAGTTTGTTGTTCAATAGGATACTTGCTGTGTCTCCTACAAGCATGGGACACCAAAAGCAGGCCCTTTTGGGACCTCTAACCTTGCAGAACACAGAGTTGTGGGGATGAGAAGACATAATCTTAAGTGGGTCATTGGGAATAGTGGTAAGTGGGGGTGATTATACTTCCACCCTATGATTCCTAGGACCATGTTTTCTTCCTAGTGGAGACACAGCATTGCTCTCTGATTAAATGTATGTGTTACATCCTGGAGCATGGTACCTAATCCTTCCAGCATACTGTCTCAGAACTGGCATTGAAGTTGTACTTTAACCACATTATTCCAGTATTCTTGAGGCTGGCTGGTTCTGGGTGATGGTATGCAGAGACTGGTGGGTCTTTTGGCCATGGGCCACTCTCACACCTCTTTCAGCATGACAGGGCTTCTTGGTTGTATGCTATGTTCCATTGGATTCCATGCCTGTCTGAACTGTTGCAAGTTTGTTTCCCTCCCCTGGGACCTTTTCTCAGGTCATCACCACTAAAATCTTTAACAACAAGCTGCCACCTTGGGCCAGAATACCCCATCTCTCATTCAGAACGTCTTCTTTGCCTGCTGGGGCAGTAAGTAAACCAGTCCCAGATCTCCATCTGACTGTCTATTCTTTGGAACAGTTTCACGATCAGTTTCCATAGTTCAGGTTCCTGGAGAAGCAGATGCTAAAATAAGACTAGATATACACGAGATTTATTGGGAGAGGGAGGAAGAGAAGGCAAGGAGAGCCTTCAATTCCTGTTGCAGGGCTGACATTTATGGAAGGAAAGAGGGTAGGAAGGAGGTGGTGGGGGAGGGAGGGGAAGATAAGAAGGGAAGGAAAGGGAGGAAGAAGGAAAGAAAAGTAGCTGAAGGGGTGGAAGAGAAGGGAAGGGGTGTCAGGCTGCAGTGCACTTCCAGTGAAGGGGTTTCCAGGCTGATAGGAGTCTTCAAGCCATGGTGACCAATTGGAAGAGTCCTGCTTTTCCAGAATGGGCTGCCTTAGTAGCCCTGAGTACTCCTGCCATGCTCATCCATTGGTTGGTGAATGCAGCAATAGATTCAGTGGAACAGCAATTGGGACTGTTAGTCAGTTATGATTTCTGCAGCAGATGATCTGAATAGCATATTTTCATGGCCAACATAATAGATTCCAAGTGAAAAAAATACCGTCAGGTCCATTTTAAGTTGTATAAATTATATTGGTAAGTGTATCCCTAATAGAAGGGAACTTCGGTTTTGTCTCAGCATTGATAAGAATCAAATCTCCTGGTTAAAATATTTAAACTTTAAAATACAGAAAATGTATATACAGATTAATGCACATATTTTAAGTGTACTAAATTTTCCATACAAAACATAGCTATGATTGAAAGAATTTTTCACAGATTAGCTTCTGGTTTTACACATTTCATACATTGCTTCTTCTCCAATATCTAATGCAAATAATGTTGAGTGTCTTTGGAGGAATTTATTCAGAAAGTATTGCCAAGTCTTCTGTCATGATTCTCAGTGAAAGGACCCACCAGACAGTAACAAAATTTCCGGGAGACATTCTTACACTGGGATAACTGGTCATAACCTGCCCATACATGAAAGTAACAACAAACCATAGAAATATGTCTCACTCCACCCAAAACGAAGGTATCACCAATTCAACTTTCCTTTCCCAGATCCTAAAAGGCAGATACTCCATCATCACCTAAAGACACGGGACACGTGATATAGGGGAAGTTGGAATAGAAAGAGAAAATGGTTTTAACTGATGACAGATAAAATATCTTCATTTTGAAACATTTACAAAAACATTTGCCTATGGGAACACATTGTTTCCAAGTCCTTGCAAGGGGCACATGCCAGTAAGGGACACTGAAACTTCATAGGCTAAATCCACCTCTGAGAAGCAGCCAATAGAAATTCCTCTTCTGATATTTGCAAATGACATATCAGATAAAGGGCTAGTGTCCAAGATCTCTAAAGAACTTTTCAAACTCAACACTGAAAAAAACAAGCAATCCCATTAAGAAATGGGCAGAAGACATGAACAGACATTTCTCCAAAGAAGACCTATACATGGCCAACAAGCACATGAGAAAATGCTTCACATCGCTTGCCAACAGGGAAATACAAATCAAAACCAGAATGAGATACCACCTCACACCAGTGAGAATGGTGAAAATTAACAAGACAGGAAACAACAAATGTTGGCGAGGATGTGGAGAAAGGGGAACCCTCCGGCACTGTTGGTGGGAACGTGAACTGGTGCAGCCTCTCTGGAAAACTGTGTGGTGGTTCCTCAAAGAGTGAAAAATAGATTCGCCCTATGACCCAGCAATTGCACTGCTGGGGATTTACCCCAAAGATACAGATGCACTGAAATGCTGGGACACCTGCACCCCAATGTTTACAGCAGCAATGTCCACAATAGCCAAACTGGAAGGAACTGAGATGTCCTTCGACAGATGAAGGGATAAAGTAGATGTGGTCTGTATATACAATGGAATATTACTCAGCCATTAGAAAGGACAAATACCCTCCATTTATATCAACGTGGGTAGAACTGGAGGTTATTATGCTGAGTGAAGTAAGTCAATCAGAGAAAGACAATTATCATATGGTTTCACTCATATGTGGAATATAAGAAATAGTAAAAGGGACCATAAGGGAAGGGGGGAAGACAAACCATGAGATACTCCTAACTCTGGGAGACAAACAAAGGGTTGCAGAAGGGAAGGTGGGAGGCGGGATGGGGTAGCTGAGTGACACGCATTAAGGAGGTCACATGATGATATGAGCCCTGGGTGTTACACTGTATGTTAGCGAATTGGATTTAAATAAAATTCATAAATTAAAAAAAAATTCTCTGCCCCTAGAGCTTTTTAACTCTGGGGGCACACTGCCTTCCATGCTACTGCAGGAAAATTCTACTAGATGTTTTACTGTGGTATGAAAGAGGTCACCAACTTTCTAGACTACAATATCTATGATCTCATCACTTGCAACCTTACTGCTAAGCCAATGCAACATATTTTTAGTTGAGTTTTGTTTTTGTTTTGTTTTGTTTTGTTTTAGTGGCACAACATTCACCATACTCAAGGTACCAATTTTTGTTAGGATAACAGGCTATAACAAGAGATTCCACAATGTGTCTTAAAGAACAAAGAAGTTTATTTCTCTTCTATGTATCAGTTTCAAGGTGAACTATTAGAGCACATGGGCATCTTTGTTCCACCCAATTATTCAGAGGCCCGGGCTGACACTGGCTCTGTCGTCTTTGATATCTGGCTTCTAAACTTAATCTAATCATTGCCCTTTCAGGAAGTATGAGGGGCATTAAAGTGGATATCCTGGGCCAGGAGTTTTCTTCTAAGTAAATGGTGCAAAAGTGGCCCAGAGGGCTCCCATTCACATTAACAAGAGCTTTGTCACATAACCACAACGAACTCAAAGAGGCCGAGACATGTAGTTTGGTTGTATGTCCAGGAAGTAAGGATGGGATGGATTTTTAACAGCATAACTAGTAGTCTCTGCCACAAGACCTATTGAAGACATGTTCCTCCCTAGTGGCCCAGCCTCTGCTCCTACCTCCTTGGTGGCCACAAGGCTCAGTAGCCATGCTGCTGTCATCACCTGTCCTCTGTGCTCTCTTCTGCCCCATCCCTGAAGCTCTGCCTCAATTCATTTCTTGAGGATGGACTTTCAAACCAGTGGATGCTTCAAAGAAAGTGTCCCATTTGGATAGTGGTTCTGCACTGGAAGATTTCCCCAGAGTCCTGCTGAGCACAAAGCCTCATTAACCTCTACCCTGGCTTGTCTTCACTGCCTCACCACAAATGCTCTTACCAAGGCCCCCAGTGACCTTCATGCTCTTGGCCTTGATAGAGACCTTTTAGTCCTCCTCCCTCATAACACTTCAGCTATTCCAATGAGTTGAGCTGCCTTCTTAGAACCTCTTCCGTTGGGCTTTCCACTGATCTCAGGCCAGGCTTCCTCAAACTCCTTCCTTGCATATCTTTCTTCTATATGATCTCTACTTTTGTTCATCTGAGCTCAGTCTAAATCTCCCCTGAGTTTCAAAATCCTTCAAAATCTTCCTCTGCCTTTCTATTCAATTGCATTTCTCATGTCAGTCTAAAATGCACCCTTCACATTGAACGCCTCAGTCCGTACTATCCACACGGTGTCAATTCTCACTTCTGAAACTTGGCTCAGCATTCTCCTTCCTGGAATGCCAACATTTCACCCTTCTAGCTCTTCATATAATCCATCCTATCAAGACCATTAGACCTCCCCGCCCTTGAAGGAGGCTTTCCCCACAGGTTCTAGAGCACATCAGTATCTATTTCCCTTCTCCAAACTGCCCTTACAGTTAGTATGAACTTCTTTCTACTTACGCATTCTATATATTTTTGTGTCGTTTGGGTGCGTGTTGGTCTTAGCTCACTGAGGGCAGCAACCAGATCTTACTTTTTCTGTGCTCCCATCCACCACAGCATTTTCACCTTTCATAAAAGGCTTTCATCAAGAATTCCAATAATTGTTCTAGACTTTGAAGGAAGATCTCTCAGACTTTTCTGATCAGAAGACTTAATGAGAAAGCTTGTTAAATATAGATCCCCAGAACCCCAACATGTTTTCTGAAACTCTCCAGAGGAGAAAAGTAGGAATCTCATTATGGCGCTGTGGTTGACCCTTAGGAACAGAAGATCCAGCTAACCTCTGGTCTATGCAAAATCCCACTCATAGTATTTATCCTCTCATATGTGTACCCCATTTCCCTTCCTCTCCCACCATTACACCCATGCATTGTAACATATGTAGTGTTTTACCTTTTTGTTTGTATGTATTTTTACATTATGGTATTGTTGTCTTATCTACACATATTTTTAAATTTATGTAAATGTTGTTGGGCTATCTATACCTCTGCTTCTTACTTTTTCCATGAAATATTGTGCTATATGAAAAAAAGAGAAAGAAATATTGTGCTATATGTACATTTAAGTCACTATTTCTCACCACTGCACAATATTCCTTGTAGTGCATTCTCCATTCAGCAATAGATTTCAGGT
The DNA here is from genome assembly GCF_905146905.1 of Nyctereutes procyonoides. Taxonomy (NCBI): domain Eukaryota; kingdom Metazoa; phylum Chordata; class Mammalia; order Carnivora; family Canidae; genus Nyctereutes; species Nyctereutes procyonoides. The sequence goes on from NW_026575122.1 coordinate 20,154,227, forward strand.
TACCTCCATTTCCTGCTGCCCCACAAATACCTCCCACAAATACCATGACAACAAACAACCTAATTCTCTTCCTAGGACTCTAAGTTATCCTACTCATTTGGTAAGATTATTATTTATTTAGTGAAGATTAAGTAAACAAGTACAGAAGAAAGAGGGGGAAATCTCATGCTTTCCAAATAGCTGTTGGATACCAGCCCTGAAGGAAGGCTAGAAATCCAATTATGCTTTAACCAAGGATGCTAACACTACAAAACAATATTTATTTTCCAGATACAGACTTTAGTAAAATTGGTAGTCCCAACAAATCCCAAGTAATCTATAATAAGGTTTGTAAAAAGGCTGAAGGTTCTTAGCATAAAGCTTCCATTTATTTGGAGTCAATTATGGGAACACCCTCCCTGGTTATATCCTTGAGATAACCCTGACTCAAAAGAAAGTTTTGCAAACAACAGTGGTCTCCCCAAAGCACTCCTGAGGACAGTCTACCTTGAATGTCAATCAGGCCCAGTTGGGAGTCATCAAAAGAACTTTAGCAGAACCCAGTTGTCATGCACTGTAGTGCAGGTATTTTTAAAAGCTGAGCACAGCAGAGGCTCAATTTGTTGCCCAGAGCTATATTGCAGAACCTCAGATGTATTGCCAGAGGGGTCACTGGAGGATCATGTATTTGCTCAAAGGTACTCAGACCCTCGTGTCTTTGCCCATAAATCATGGCACTAAAATGCATGTATTGGCAAAAACTACTCCAGCTGCCCAGGGCTTCTTATGACAAGGCCTTCAGATCTTCTACCATCATATCGAACAATACATGGAAAGAAACAGAGATACATCTATCTATTGAAATACTGAGCATAGCACCAGGCCTGAGGAATCTGAAGAAAATCTAAGAAGTTAATAAGAAATCAGAGCAACAACTTGAGGCAGCAGAGCTTCACATCTATGAGAGCATCCCTTATTTACCTATGTCAAAGAAGTAGGACAGCTTATTATTTAAAAATGTAAGGAGCAAAGAAGGAGAATAAACTGCAGTTTCCTTCTATAGATTGTGCCACTGGGGTGCAAATGGAATCCAAATTTCAGTCTCTCTCTGCTCAGCCCACGGCTATAAGAGAAAGGGCACATTTTTAAAACTAGTCTAACCAAGCAGCACTCTTTTCTAATTGTTCAGTCTAAAACGGACACATTTTTGTAAAGCCCCACTCAGAGGGATTTGGATGAGATTTCCATCTCCTCTGTCTAAAGGCACTTTATGTTCTAGCTGCAGCTTCGTATTTTAACCCTCAGTGACAGGTGCAGTGAATAACATGGGGATCGGCAGTAAAAAGACAAGTCTGTTGAACTGAATGTTTGTCAAACTGGGATTTGTGGCTTCAAAATCCTGGTGTCTGCCCCCAAGACTACACTCATGATAAAGCTGATAAATGCATTTTACCTGCCTCCCTAACTAGATGGGTATTTGGCTTTTTAAGGATAGGAATCGTGTCTACTTCCTTTATGTTCCCTAAAGCAGCAGGTATAGTGTTATGCCCAAAGTACATATTCAATAAACTTTGGTGAATGGTTCATACAAATGAAATAGTTTATTTTTAAAATCTGTATTGCAGGGCCTATGCCATCTGAGAACTACCAGAGGTGATTTTCCAAGATGTTCCCCTTTAATGTAACTTTTGACACAGAACTTGGGAACCCTAAAGACATATTTTAATTTATACAAGTGTTCAAAATAGACTACCCTGAAGGTACACAGGTGTTTCTTAATACAGTTGTCAAGCCTGGCAATGGGAACAAAATAGTTTCTGAATTTCTTAAAGGGGCAGTATTTCTCAATACAGACAAAAAGTAGAATCCTTCTTTTATTTCCCAGTGCTTAAGTAGAATATAGACTTATCACACTTACAGGCAAATAATATGGTCTAATTGGTTTCCAATTCCATCTAACTTTTCACAGAAAGAATGAAACCAAGTATTCATGAATAGAAACTACAATAACACACTAAACAACATGCTATTCCTGAAGTTATTCACAAAGTTTAATACTGGCTCTCTTGGATGGCAAAATACTTATATTCTTTTATCAACTGTCTAATATTTCCATGATTTTTATAAATTACATATATTTTAATGGAAAAATGCTTTGTTAAAAAATCACATGGTAGCCTTCTCTCCCTGTGCTCATAGGTGGGCATATGATCCAATCTGGACTGATTTGAGCCCTTAGAATTTTTCCATTTGGAACTAGAGAATAAGGGAGTCTTATCTCTAGGGTCAAATTGCTGAAAAAAATGTGAAAAGGTAGTTGCTTGGAAATGTTGTCTCTGATCCATGGAGAAAGCCTGGCTATAAAAAGAAGACTGAAAACCAAGCATACACACATAGAGAGAGAATCCACAAGTCCGTCAGGCAACAGCTAAACCTAATGTCCCTCCAATATCTTTTGCATTTTACTTTGCTCATGATTCATTTTAAAGCTATTTATTAAAAAGCTACTATGTGCTATGTGATGGATACTTGAGTATTCAGGAGTGAATAAGGCATAACTGCAGGGGTTTACATATCCATTTTAGGTAAACACCTTTGTTGTTGTAGAATAGTAAAGCAAATATATATACTTTAGTGAGGCAACCTGCAGTCCTGCTGTAACACTATACCAGTTTGTGTTTTAAGGTACAGACAAAGGAGCACTTGGGTGGCTCAGTCAGTTGAGCATCCAACTCTTGGTTTTGGCTCAGATCCTGATCTCATGGCTCATGGATGGAGCCCCCCATTGGGATGCAAGTTCAGCAGGAGTCTGCTTGGATATTCTTTCCTTCTGCCCCTTGTCCTACTTACACACACTCTGTCTCTAAAATAAATAAATAAATAAAATAAATAAATAAATAAATATCTTAAAAAATAAAGATACAGTTTTACAACAGCATGCATCAGCAGTGTATATATTTACTTTATTATTTCACAGTAGGAAAACACAATAAAATGGATTTCTATTCTCAGCCAAAATGGGGAAACAGAGGCCAAATTTAACCTCCCTTTAGAAATAACAACCAAAAATAGACAAAATATATGAAAAAATGATTTTCAGAACCCTGGAAATGATTCTTAAGACATGGGAAATGGGGACACCTGAGTGGCTCAGTGGTTGAGCATCTGCCTTCGGCTCAGGGCATGATCCTGGGGTCCCACATCAGCCTCCCTGGGGGGGAGCCTGCTTCTCCCTCTGCCTATGTCTCTGCCTCTCTCTCTCTCTCTCTATGTCTTTCATCTTTCATGAATAAATAAATAAAAATCTTTAAAATAAAACCATGAGAAATGAAAAGGTAGACCCTGCAATTTCCCCAGTTTACTGATTTGAGAGAAACTCTGGGTTTAAGTTCAGGAAGGCCAACTCATGTGGAGCCCCCAAGACTTTGAGTTGAGGAGGTGGAATTTGAAAGTTCAGATAGATCAAGATGGTCAGTATTCATAGAGAACCAGAGAAGAGAGAATACTACAGACAGAAAACTCCAGAAACTGCACGAATACATATGACGAAATCATCCAAGGCTAGAAAAAGAACCACCTGAGGAGGTTAGAGGCAACATTGCCTAGTGGTCATAAGGGACTGGGAAAGTTTCTATTCCCACCAGCCAGACTGGAAAATTTCATAATTCATAGGTCAGAAACGGCTTACCTAAGAGGTGAGGAATAAATTACTCCTGGACTGAACACTGCTCTAGACATGCCTGCCAAATCTTCAAAGCAAGACCCTCTCCCCTACAAAACAAACTATCTCCAACTAATGTGACTACATGCCAGAAAAATATGAACTATATCTATAGAAAATTTTAAAATATCCAGCACCCAACAAGGTTAAACTCACATTGCCTGGCATTCAACCAAAAATTACCAGACTAGCAAAGAAGTGGAAAATATGACCCGCAATGAGGAGAAAAGTTAACCAGTTAAAACCAATCCAGAACTGACATAAATGTTAGGATTAATTAAAATAGCTATTATAACTGTATTCCATATGTTTAAAAATTGGACTAGAGGCAAGATTTTTTTAAAAATTGAACTTCTAGTGGTGAACACTATGATGTCTTAAGTGAAAAATGCACTGAACAGGATCGCTGGACATTGCAGAAGAAAAGAACAGTGAACTTGAAGATAATAGTAGCAGAAACTATCTAAAATGAAATAGTAGGAACTATCTAAAATAAAACAGAACAAAGAATAACAAGAAAATCAACAGCAACAGTACCTATGGGACAACTTCAAATGACTTAATAAAGGTATAATCAGAGTTCCTGAAAAAGGAAGGGCAGAAAAAGTATTTGAATAAATAATGACTGAAAACTTCCCAAATTTACTGAAAACTATAAACCCACAGATCTAATTAAATAAACCCAAGCACAAGAAACATGAAGAAAAGAACACCGAGGCATATCAGGTGGAGAGGAAGCACAAATTACCAATATCAGGAATGAGAGTAATATCACTTCAGATTCTACAGCTATTAAAAGGATAATAAGAGAATATTATGAACAAAGTTATACCAATAAATTGACAAGTCCAAGGAGTGGACAAATTCCTTAAAAGATACAAACTACCGAAGCTCATTTAAGAAAACACAGATTTTTTTTAAAAAAATATAAATAATCCAAACAGACCTATAACTAATAAATTGAATTTGCATTTAACTCCCCCCCACTAAAGAAAATCCCAAGGCTCACTGATAAATAATACTCATTCTACACATGCTCTTCCAGGAAATTGAAGGAGAGAGAATAATTTCCAACTCCTTCTAGAAGGCCAGTTTTATCCTGACATCAAAACTAAAGACCTTACAAGAAAAGAAAATTATAAACTTATGTCTCTCCTGAACCTAACTGCAAGAATTCTTAACAAAATTTTATTAAACTGAATCCAATAATATATAAAAAGGATAATGCATCATGACAAAATGAAGTTTGTCCCAATAAAACAAGTTGGTTTAATATTAGACAAATCAATCAAATTAATTGATCACATTAAAAAACTAAAGAGAAAGAAGAAAATATGATCATCTCTATAAACACATAATAAACATTTGACAAATCCAACCTCTATCTCTGAAAAAAAAAAACTCTCAGCAAACGAGAAATGGAAATGCATTTTCTTAATCTGATAAGAACATTTATGAAAAAACTTCAGCTGATATCATTCTTTTTTTTTTCTAGAGGGAGAGGTTGCAGGGAAAGAGATAAAATCTTAAGAAGGCTCCACACCCAACGTGAAGCCTGACACAGGGCTTGATCTCACCACCCTGAGATCATGACCTGACCCAAAATCAAGCATTGGATGCTTAATGGACTGAGCCACTCAGGCACCCCCTAGTATCATTCTTAATGGTAAAAGACTGAACATTTTTGCTTTAGGACCAGGAACAAGTCAAGGGTACCTGTTCTTGCTATTTTTATTCAAGAATGTATTGGAGGCTCTAGCCAGTGCAATATGGCCATTTTAGAACATCCAAATTGCAAGAGAAGTCAGTCTGCTCTCATTTGGAAAAGACATCTTTGTTTATATAGAACTAGTGAGTGAGTTTACCAAGGTTGCAAGATTGAAGATCAATATCATAAATCAATTCTATTTTTATCTACAGCAATGAACAATTCACAATTGAAATATTTTTTAAATACTATTTACAATAGCATCCAAAATTATGAAATACTTAGGTTTACATCTGACAAAAGATATGCAAGTCTTATATACTAAAAATGTACTTTGATCCATACTTCATACCATATAAAATATAAGCTCAAAAGTATAACAGACCTGACAAGAAATAACACACGTTGGTAAGGATGTGGAGAAAAAGAAACCCTCATACATTGTTGGTGGGATTATAAATTGGCTTAGCCACTGTGGAAAGCAGTATGGCGTTTCCTCAAAAAAGATTAAAAATAGAAATACTATATGACCCAATAATTCAACTACTAGGACTTTACATGTACCCCTATGTTCATTGAAGCATTATTTACCATAACCAAGTTACGAAAGCAACCGAAGTCCATCAATAATAGCTGAATGAATAAGGAAAATGTGGTATGTATAATATTATGCAGCCATAAAAAATGATGTGCCATTTGTAACAACGTGCCTGGATCTAGAGGGTATTATGCCAAGTAAAATTAGTCAGACTGAGAAAGACAAATACTGTATGACTTCATACATATGTGGAATCTGAAAAAATCCAAATGAATAAACAAACAAAAAGCAGAATCATAACTATAAATATTAGAACAAATTGATGGTTCCTGGGGTGGGATGGAGAGTATGGGCAAAGTAGGTGAAGGGCAGTAGGAGATACAGGATGCCAGTTATGGAATGAATAAACCATAGGAATAAAAGGTACAGCCCAAGGAATATAATCAGTGATATTGTAATAGCATAGTATGGCATCAGATGGTAGTTACACTTGTGGTGAGCATAGCATAATGCATAAACTTGTTGAATCACTATGTTACACACCTGAAGCTAGTGTAAAATTGTATGTCAACTACACTCAAATTAAAAAAAATTGAGTGTAATAGGCAAATATAAAACTATGAAGCTTCAGAGAAACATATAGAAAAAAATTGTTCATGACTTTGGTTAGATAAAGATTTCTTAGATACCAAAACACTATTCTAAAAATTGATAAATTGGGTTCACTTAAAAGAAGCAATTCATTAATTAGTGCAAGATTCCAATGGCATTTTTTACAGAAGTAGAAAAAAATACTCCCAAAATTTATATGGAACCACAAAAGACCCTGAAGAGCCAAAGAAATCCTGAGAAAGAACAAAGAGGGAGACCCCACACTTCCTGATTTTAAGCTACACTAAAAAACTACAGTAATTTTAAAAGTATGGTATGGACACAAAAACTGATGAATAGATAAATAGAACAGAATTGAGACCCCAGATATAAACTCAACCATATATGGTCAACTAGTATTTGATAAGGGAGTCAAGAATATTGATTGGAGAAAAGAGAATCTTTTCAGTAAATGGCACTGGAAACATTGGATACTCACATGTAAAATAATGAAACTAGACCCCTACCTTACACTATTCACAAATTAACTCAAAATTGATTAAAGACTTAAACATAAGACCTGAAACCATCAAAATTCTAAAAGAAAACAAGAGAAAAAAACTCCTTGACAGGGGTCTTAATAATGAATTTTTGGAAATCATACCCAAAGCACAGCAAAAAAATAAAAATAAAGAATTCAGACATCAAACTGAAAAGGTTCTGCACAGCAAAAGAAACAAACAAATGAAAAGACAGCCATGGGAGGGGAAAATATTTGTAAACCATATATCTGATAAGGGTTTAATATCCAAAATATATAAAGAACTCCTACAACTCAATAGCAAAAAAAAAAAAAAATCCAAATAATTCAATTAAAAATGGGCAAAGGATCTAAGTAGATATTTTTCCAAAGAAGATACACGAATGACCAACAGGTACATGAACAGCTGCTCAACCTCACCAGTCATCAGGAAAATGTAAATCAAAACCATGATAAGGAAAAAAAAAACATGATAAGGTATCACCTCATGCCTGTTAGAAGGACCATCATGAAAAAGACAAGACACAACAAATGCTCGTATGAATGTGGAGGAAGTGGATCTCTTGCACACTGTTGGTAGGACTGTGAATTGGTTCAGCCACTGTGGAAAACAGTATGGAGGTTCCTCAAAAAATTAAAAGTATAACTACCATATGATCTAGCAATTCCATTTCTGGGATTTTTATCCAAAAGAAACAAAGACTTGAAAAGATATCTGCACCCTCATACTCATAGCAGCATTATTTACAGCAGCCAAGACATGGAAACAGCCTAAGTATCCATAAGTGGATGAATGAATAAAAATGTGGTGTATATACATGCAATAAAATATTAAGCCATAATAAAACAGGGAAATCTTACCACTGTGACAATATCGATAGACCTTGAAGGCATTATGCTAAGTAAAATAAGTCAGAGAGAGACAGATACTGTATGATCTCACTTACATATGGAATCTAAAGCAAGAAAAATAACAACAACATAAACACCAAACTCATAGAAAAAAAGATTACATTTGTGGTTACCAGAGTTGGGGGGGGGGTGGAGGGATGGGGAATTGGAGGAAGGTGGTCAAAGGCATAAACTTCCAGTTACAAGATAAATAAGCACTGGGATGTCATGTACAACAGTATGACTATAGCTGACATTGCTGTATATGGTGTTGTGAGAAAGTTGTTAAGAGAGAATTCTCACCAAAAGGAGAAATCTTTCCTTTTCTTTTTACTGTATCTATGAGATGGTAGATGTTAACTACACCTATCATGGTAATCATTTCATAATATATGTAAATCAAATCATCATGTTGTACACTTTTAATTTACATGGTGGATATTTGTTGATTATTTCTCAGTAAAGGTGGGAAAAAATAAACACTCCTTCAGTTTTGAAAGATCCCATTAGAATGAAAAGGCAAGTTACAATTAAACACCAATAAAAAATAAATTTATACATAAAAAAAAGAAAAGTCAAGTTACAAACTGGGAAAAATATTTGCAAAGCAGATATTTGATACATTAGCTCCTGTTGCTGCTATAACAAATTGTCAAAGCTTATTGGTTTAAAACAACACAAATTATTCTTTTACATTTCTGGAGGTCAGAAATCCAAAATGGGTCTTCTATGGAGCTTAGGTTAAGGTCTCAACAGAGCTGGTTCCTTCTGGAGGGTGCAAGGGAAAATTTGTTCCATGCCTCCTCTAGCTTTTAGAGACCGTCAGTATCTTTCTCCTGAACCACATCAATCTCTGCTGCAATGGTCACAGCCCTACTTTCTGTCCTACTGACTCTCTTGCCTCTCTCTGATGAGGACTCCTAGGATTACATGTAGGATCTTCCCAGATAATCCAGGTAAACTCCTCATCTCAAGGTTCTTAACCTTAATCAGATCTGCAAAGTGTTTTTTGCCATTCAAGGTAGGATATAGACATCTTTGTGGAGTCATTATTTAGAGTAGCATAGCTAATAAATGACTTGCATTCAGAATATATAAAGAACTGTTAAACTCAATGATAAGAAAATAAGCCACCAAATTAAAAATTAGGCAAAAGTTTTGAACAGATTTAAGGCAGATACATTTAACCAAAAAAAGATATCCAAATTACAATAAATACATGAAAAGATGCTCCTCATTGGTCTTACAACTGTTAGAATGGCTAAAACTAAGAAGCTTGGCCATGTCAACTATTGGTGGGAATATGGAATAACTAGAATTCTCATACACTTCTGTGGGAATGTAAAATTGTACAACTACAAGTAACACAAAGTGAAACATCTACATACGATATGGTTCACTTCTGCTACTTCTGAGTATTTATCTAAGAGAATGAAACCATATGTCCATTCTAAAGTGAGATGACATTCTGAAATGAAAGCATTCTGACCAGTTGTACAGAAATGTTCATAGCGGCCTTATTTTTAATAGCCCAAAACTGAAAAGACCACAATGTCCACCAAAAGGGAAATGGATAAAAAAATCATCGTAGAGTTGAGCATTGGAATACTACTCTGCAACAAAAAGGGATACACTATTAATACATGCAATCACATGAATATATCCCCATCCTCCCCCAAAAGGAATATATACAATAAACATATTCCATATGTATACAACTCAAAAAGATGAAAACTAATCTATAGCGACAGAAAGAAAATCAGTATTTGCTTGTGGCAAGGGACAGTGCAGGGGGGCCAGGAGGGAGGAAGAGGCATAAGAAGAAACTGTTGATAATTGTCTTTGTCTGATTGACTTATTTCACTTAGCATATTATCCTCCAGTTCCATCTACATCGATTTAAAGACAATTGTCATATGGTTTCACACATATGTGGAATATAAGAAATAGTGCAAAGGACCATAAGGGGAGGGGGGAAAACTGGATGGGAAGTTATCAGAGAGGGAGACAAACCATGAGACTCTTAACTCTGGGAAACACCTGGGGATAGCTGGAGGGGAGGGAGATGGAAGGATGGGGTAATTGGGTGACAAGCACTAAGGAGGGCACGTGATAGGATGAGCACTGGGTGTTAGACGCAACCTATGAATTATTGAACACTACATCTGAAACAAATGATGTACTCTATGTCAGCTAATTGAATTTGTTTTTTAAAAGTTTCTTGATGGTGATAGGGATTAAGAGTATACTTACACCATGATGAGCACTGAGTTGTGTGTAGAATTGTTGAATTACTATCCTATACATCTGAAACTAATATAACACTGTATGTTAACTCTACTGGAATTACAATAAAAAACTTAAGTAAAAAAAAAGAAAAAACTCTTGATGGTGATGGATATGTTCATTAATCTTGACTGTGCAAATGGCTCTACGGCTGTACACATTTGTCAAAAACTTACAAAACATTACACTTCAAGTGGATGCAGTTTCTTAACACCAATTATACCTCAATAAAGTGGTTTTTAAAAAAAGAATACAAGCAATAAACACTAAGTCTATGTTGTGTACTATTCAAGGGGCTTTAGTTATGCAGTGATGTAGCAAGAGAAACTTGCTCCAGTCAGTTTTATTAACTTGACTCCTTTAATATGAAGTCATATCTATTGCAACATGATAACAATGACTTAATCTTTTTGCTTAAAAAGCTAAGTACATTTCATCCAGGCAATCTTCCTCCTTTTATACCCAGCTTTTTGTACAAGAAACAAAACTAAATTTCATCTCTACTGTAGCACATAGAGATGCTAAAGAGCATCAAAAACTAAAGAAAAAAATAGTCCAAATGGAAAGGGAAAAATCAAGGGACAATCAGATAATAATATGGCTTTGAATAATGAGATTACCAGTCTGGTTTATGCCATAAATACAGTTTCTGTATTTTCAGGAATGGTGTTTTAAAGATTCTGAGCATCATAAGGAAGACCAGGGTCTTTTACTTCTGTGATGCATGTGAACGTACCCTGCATCAGATAGGGTGGGGAGTAATGATTAAATGCAACCCATTTGTTTGATTGATGGCTGTGAAACTTGAACAAGTTACTTAATCTCTCCGGCACCCAGTTTCATTTATCTGTAAAATGGAGATAATAGTACTTGCCTAGGAAGGTTTGTTTTGAGGCTAAAATGATAAACCTTCTTAAATCAACTTTCCTATAATACATTTTGAGCTATAGATGCTCTTGAGTAATTAATCTTCATTAATCTTCATGACAACTTTGCAAAATGGGCATCATCACCTCCATTTTATAATTTAAGATATTAAAATTCAAAAGTTAATGTTTTTCAGTGATTTATCTATTTGAGAGGGGTAAGGAGCAGAGGGAGAGGGAGAGAATATTCAGGCAGATTCCCTGCTGAGTGTGTAGCCCAACAGAGGGCTTGATCTCACAATGCTGAGATCATGACCTGAGCTGAAATCGAGTCAGATATTTAATCAACTGAACCATCCAGGTACCCCAAAAGTTAAATAATTTATCAAGGTAACAGAATAGGTGGTAAAGTAGATTAATCTGACCCAAAAGGGCAAATTTTTTTTGCTGTGCCATTTTATTTTTGTAGCATAGTTAATAAATATTTGCTGACTGGTATTCAATATATGACTTCAAAAGATACTATAACATCAATATCCAAAGTGGAGTGTGTGTGGAGAGGCATTCTCTATAGAAGATGGTTACTTATACTGTGCCCAAACTTTTCAAATAGAAGCTCATTTTTTCTAATGTACTCAATGGTGGCAAAATTTTAGGATGGATATGATTAAGGAAAATAACCAAACACATTAAATATACACACCTAAATGATTAATCTGGGTAATTATATTTGTGGTGAAAGCAGGATAATAATATTCACTCTGCTTCTCTGTCTTTTTTTTTTTTTTTTTTTGTAGTTTTGAAAGAGCTTCAAAGTGGGAGTGCCAAAAATTTATCAAAAATGGCAGTATGGGGGCAGCCTGGGCAGCTCAGTGGTTTAGCGCCACCTTCAGCCCAAGGCCTTATCCTGGAGACCCGGGATGGAGTCCCAAGTCAGGCTCCCTCCTTCTGGGGAGGGACCTGCTTCTCCCTCTGCCTGTGTCACTGCCTCTCTCTCTGTCCCTGTGTCTCTCATGAATAAATAAATAAAATCTTTTAAAAAAATAATAATGGCAGTATCAATTGAAATAAGTCTGTAGCCTTTTATGGTGCCCACTTTAAAGTGACAAACAGTAGCTCAACTATAATCATACTCATCACAATTCATTTAGCCTTGATCCTGCCTCTGTTGGAGGGTAAAGCTCAAGGGTGAATCACTGAAGCCTCTTGTTTCTTTCTTCTTGTTGCTTCTTTCTTTCAAGTGCATCATTGAGTTATTAGCTGGTTAGTTGTCTTTGAATACTAATTTGAAAATCTGTTATATAGGGCAGCCCCAGTGGCTTAGTGGCTTAGTGGTTTAGCGCCGCCTTCAGCCTGGGGTGTGATCCTGAGGACTCAGGATCGAGTCCCACCTTGGGCTCCCTGTATGGAGCCTGCTTCTCCCTCTGCCTGTGTCTCTGCCTCTCTCTCCTGTGTCTCTCATGAATAAATAAATTAATTAGTTAAAAAAAAAAAGAAAAGAAAATCTGTTATATAGGTACTATCTATGTTTGGATGTGCCAGATTTTTTACTAATGCAATTCTCTAATATTGGAAAAGGAGAAATAAGTATTTGTTACATTTTTATTCCAACTGATTAAAGTGTAGAATCTGGGTTTATAAATAAAGTTACTTATAAGAACAATTCACAGATTTATGACTATCAACAAGAAAGAGGCTGGGTATCAAGATATCTGGTTTTAGTTCCAGTTGGAGCTGCTGTGTGACTATGGACAAAGAGTCATTCCCTTTGATCTTTCTTTCTCTCATTTAAAAAAATTAAGTGATGTATTGCATAGCTTGTTAATGGCAGCACCTCAGTGTTTGTTGATAGACTACTAGTTTTAACTGCTTTTTTTTTTTAAGATTTTATTTATTTATTCATGAGAGACCCAGAGAGAGAGGCAGAGACACAGGCAGAGGGAGAAGCAGGCTCCCAATGGGGAGCCTGATGTGGGACTTGACTGAGAGCGAGCCAAAGGCAGATGCTCAACCACTGAGCCACCCAGGTGCCCTTGCTTTTTTGGTTTTAAACTAAGTTTTCATTGAAGCTGTAAGAAAGTAATTAAATATTTTGATGGCAAGGACTTTTTCTTTACCCAGTACTTGAAATAAGGAAAATATATACATATAAATGTTACACTGGCATTAATTAAGTGAATGCCATCAAAAAGAATGTCATTGAATAATTTGCATAGATAATCTTAGTATTTATAAAGATACTTATCTGCTGGGATAAAGGATCTATATACCCGGGATCCCTGGGTGGCTCAGCGGTTTGGCGCCTGCCTTCGGCCCAGGGCAATCCTTGAGACCTGGAATCGAGTCCCACATCGGGTTCCCTGCATGGGGCCTGCTTCTCCCTCTGCCTGTGTCTCTGCCCCGCCCCCCCCCGCCCCCTCTCTCTCTCTGTGTCTCTCATGAATAAATAAATAAAATCTAAAAAAAAAAAAAAGCTATACCTTAAGTATAATACACAACCTTATCAACTATAAAATTTCCTGTAAAAAACTCAGTCATACACATTATAAACAATTTGTGATAAATTAAATGCAGAAATCATTCTGTTCATTTACACCTATAAACTAGAGTACATAGTGGAACCAAGCTTTCAAAAGTCAAAGACCAATCGGCCAAACACCCAACTTATCTAGCATATTAATGTTAACTAATTTACATAGGTTCATAGCTTCATTGCTGATTCTCAAAGCACACAATACAAGGTGTGGGCCAGCTCCTGATGAAAACTGTATTGAAATTCTTTGCTGTAAACTATTTTCTAAATGCCCATATAGGAACCATTTTATTACTGCCATCTGATTAGATTGGAAGCAAACAACATGACATCAATAAGCAAAGCTTATGTTTGATGTCTTTGGAAGGCAGCCACACACACACACACACACACACACACACACACACACACGGAAAAATAATTAACTGAACATCTGTTATTATCTTTCAAATGCAGGCTTGGTTAAAAGGACACAAAGTACACAGCAACAACCAGCTGCTGACAAGCCAAGTTCACCAAACGTTTTGACTTTGCCAAAATGTTTACTACCTATTTCTCTTTAAAATTTAATTGTGAAATACACATTCAGAAAGTGTATAAGAAAAACTCTTAATTATGGAATATAACATCAATTAAGTTGGGCTTAATTAATGATACAATGAAAATACATGCTACCATAACCAAGTTTGTCTCTAAGGTATGAATTTACCTCTGAGAATTCACTTTGAAACTAGCAACCCAGCCTTTTTAGTTTTTTGTCTCTAGACTTTAATAGGCCACTGCAGATCGGCTCCTGACCAAAACATTTTGGCTATAATTTTCAACACTTCAGTTTGTACTTTGTCATTTTTACTGCCGTTCAATTTCTTAATATTCACCTACAAATGCAGTAATTAACAGGTGTCTGTACTCTCAGAGATCTTGGCAAATTAACCAGGGTACTTCTTGTCATCTTTGAATATAAAAAGTCAATTCACTTAATTCAACAATCATTCATATGCCTTCTACTATGTGCCCAGAAGGGTCTCTGTATTTATAATGATGTATAAGACACACTCTTTTCCCCAAAGAAGTTATTATATAGCAAACAATAAGCAGGTATTCTCATGTCAAATAGTTGAATAATAGGACTTAGTGCAAGGGGGAAAGATTTTTATAACTCCCTTTTCATTTACTAATTTGGGGATATGCCCAGAGGTGTTAAGCATTTACTAGATACTAACCAGAGTCAGGAAACTCTATCTGTGGGATTTCACTAAGGAAACTATGTTAGGCATTTGCAAATGAAGATCTGAACACCTAGCAGCTAACATTAAAACTTCTCCCAATAATATAGGCATATTTCTGAGGCATGCAGAAGTACAAACATAGGAAATACTATCAACATTGTAGAGATTTAGTGGCCATGGTGGTCTGTAAAATGAAAGGGGAAAATGGTGATATAAAAATGTTTTACTGTATTTAATACAAAAATTTAGAACTCTCATGACATAGTCAATATCTGTTTTCTAATTATATAATCATAACTTTTGCCCAATTATATCAAACATCAGCTTTCACCAAGTTGGAATTAACTCACTGATAAGTTTTAGTATTTTCTTATTTGGCTGATTTTTGCCCGTACCCTGAGAACATAAAACAAATAACTCTTTTCAGCATATGTCCCATCAACATTAAAGAATCCAGCTTCTAAACACAATGGAAAACCAGGATCGGTTTTACTTCCCCAATTTAAATAAATATGAAGCTAGGTTAAATATAATTTATATACAAAATTATTATACAAAATTATACCAAAAATATTAATGATAGAATTAGCAGAAAAGAACATTAAACCATCTATTAAAATACTATACACATTCAAGAAGATAGAGGAAAATATAAATATGATTAAGGGAGAAATGGAAAACATCTTAACAACCCAAATGAAACTTTTAGAGATAAAATACACAATGCCTGATGAAAAAACAGTGGATAAAATTAGCAGAAGATTATATACTACAGAAGAAAAAAAATAGTGAACTTGAAGACCTCACAATAAATAAAACACACAGAGAAAAAAGACTAGAAAAAAGTGAATAGGGTATAAGTAAGTGGAAGAGCAAGGTCAAGCAGCCTACCATCTTTGTAATTGCTTTAAAAAAAAAATAAAGGTAGATCAGGGATGGGAACAGAAAAGATCCTTGAAAAAAATAATGACCACAATTTCCTTAAAAAGTACAGAGTTTGGGGTTCCTGGGTGGCTCAGTTGGTTAAGCATCTGCCCTAGGTTCAGGTGATGGTCCCAGGGTCCAGGGATCAAGCCCTGCATTGGACTGCTTGCTCTCCCTGCTTATGCTCTCTCTCTCTTTATCTTTGTCTCTTTTATTTATTTATTTATTTATTTATTTATTTATTTATTTATTTATTTATTTAAAAGAGATAGAGAGAGAGAAAGAGAGTACAAGTGGGGTGAGGGACGGAAGGAGAAGTAAACTCCCCACTGAGCAAGGAGCCTGATGTGGAGCTTGATCCTGAGATCCTGGGACCATGACTTGAGCTGAAGGCAGATACTTAACTGACTGAACCACTCAGACACCCTTAAATAAAAACCTTTTTTAAAAAAGGCACAGAATTTTCTCCAGCAGGAGTCATAGAGATGCAGCAGAAGGGGGAGTTCATATGATTCCAAGTGTAAGAAGGATTTGATGTGCTGCTTTTAGTCCTAAGATACAGGGGAGTACTGCCATGATTGGAGAAAGATCTCCAGGAGCTAAGGATGGCCCCCTGCTGACAGCCAGCAAAAAAGACAAGACCTCAGTGCTACAGCTGCAAGGAATGCAATTCTGCAGCAATCTGAATAAGCTGGGAACTGGATTGTTCTCCAGAACCTCTGGTTAGGACCACAGTGAGGCCTTATGATTTGACCTTAAAACTCTAAGCAGAATAGTCAGTTGGGCTGTGCCATACCTAGACTTCAGACCCACAGAGCTATTAAATAATAAATGTGTGTTGCTTTAAGCCACTGTTTGTGGTACTTTGTTATAGCAGCAATAGAAAATGAGTATAAGAAACCAGACACAAATGACTGGGTACTGTATGATTCCATTTGTATGAAATTCTAGAACAAGTAAAACTATGATAGAAACCAGATCAGTGGTTGATCATAGGGATTCCAGGTAGGAGACTGACTGCAAAGTGTCATAAGAGAACTTTTGGGGGTGATAGAAGTATCATGATTGCTAGAGTCATTACGTGACTGTGAACATTTGTTAAAATTTATCATATTGTATACTTTGAAGAATTGCATTGTTTTATGTAAATCGTGCTGCAATATAATTGACACACAAAAAATAACATTACAGTTCTTCTTGCCTTTTGACTTGTCACAGGTATTTTGATGTTAAATTCTTATTTTTTTAAAGATTTTATTTATTTATTCATGAGAGACACACACAGAGAGAGAGAGAGAGAGAGAGAGAGAGAGAGAGAGAGAGAGGCAGAGGGAGAAGCAGGCTCCATGCAGGGAGCCCAACGTGGGACTCGATCCTGGGTCTCCAGGATCAGGCCCTGGGCTGAAGGCAGCACTAAACTGTTGAGCCACCTGGGCTGCCCTGATGTTAAATTCTTAAAACCAAAAGCTAATAATAGCGCACCGATCACCTTGTATTCCTATATTCCTGAGATTGAATACATTTTTAACCATCTTAAAGACACTGATAGCAATGTATGAAATTATTACATGGTATAATCAATTTTTATGTGTATTATTATTATGTGTGCACACATATTATGTGTGCACAGACACACTATCAAACATATATACACATACACAGTCATAAAAATATAGAAAGATAGGGAGACACAGAGACTACTCTTAAGTCTATGCTATTGTTAATGAAGTGTTCAGATATATACATTGATCTGATCTTTTGGGGGCAACATGAACACATTCAGGGTGATGCTATAATTGGCAACAAATGGCACCCAGGACCCAAAAATCTGTGGTGTAGGTGAGATTTAAGGGAAAGAATTTTTTAATACAGAGCAAATCTATATGGTAAGTCAATATAATAAGTCTACATGATTTGTCTTATTATTAGGCCAAAACTCCTAGACTATCATGCTTTAGAGAGCTTCTGGGACTGGTGGAAGGTAAATACGGTCATGGACATCACTTACTGACCATGTGTTCTGCTACATACTGTATTAAAGAATCTGCATTTTTTTTTTATGTTTTATGGCTGACAGCTTTTAAGTCTCACCCCTCCTTATGCCCCATCTGGGCAAGATGATAAGAAAGCTAGTGCTCTCTTCTTTGGCATCAGTAGGAGCTTCAAACCACAAAAGCCCTGGCCCTCAGCCCACCCCACCTCCTACCCACAATAAGAACCCTAAGCCAGTCTCCTTTCCTTGCTTTCTCAAGACCTTTTTGGACCAGCCTGGGAAGCCTGCCATGTTTTTCCCCAAAAAATCTTCCTTACAATAAACCTTTTCACATCCCTTTGGCATGTGTGTGGCATCATCAATCTTGACACTTCTATCAGATTTTTGCCTTGGAGTCCATACCACTCCTGGGGGGTGGCCACACACAGATGTTCTTCTAATCATTTTACATATGTTTCCCACTTTACAGTTGGGGATACTGAGAAACTAGCTACAGGTCATACAGTGAAGAATAGAGCAGGGCTTCACAGCAAAGTCCATGCTCCTAACAAAGACAGTATTCTGCTTGACAGGATGACAGTGGTGATGAGCTAAATGATGATGATGATATATGTCTTCATTACTGAAAGTATATTATAAAAACACTAAAGGGAGTTTAAAAGGCTGTTTCAAAATAGCATAGAATAGCCTTGCTTTAGTTATCAGCTGGTTTAGGCTACTGTTAGGTTAGCCTAGTACATTAGACAAATGAGACTTATGATTCAGCTCTAGAAAGCTAAGGCTGGTCAATTTGGCACTAGAAAGAACTGTTTCAGGAATGTCTCCTTTTGACCCTCTACTGGTATTAGGTGGCCTCAGCAATCGGCACACTATATCTAGATAAAAAAACATAAGACTCCATTTCAAATGTCTTTCCAAAAGAGGTGGATGACCCACAAATTAAAGAATGTGTCACATAGTTACAAGGTTGATTCGCTGTTATGAAAGTATCAAATGGGTAAAGGATCATCACAAAGCCTTCCTGGAATTTTGGCAGTAGGGGATGGATTATGTGGGATCCTCAAGAATAGAATCAGAACAGCTAAAAATGCCCAAAACCCAAACACTCATGGTTGAGTTACCCAGGGTGGCAATCAGGAGTTCCTTTGGAAGTGACCTCTACTTTTCCTTGATCTTTTACACTGAGAGAACATATGAAACCAAAGTTTGTAGTAGTAAGTGTCATGTCTATAGGGATGTGATAAAAGTCAGTTAAAGGCATTTTTTTTTAAAGATTGAAAAAAAGCCCAAGCAAGAAAGGGCTAAGAAGAATACTAAAATAACTATTTTTGAGATCTTACTCTTTTTTCAGGGATATAAAGCATTTTATATTCACCATCTCTTTTAATCCTTATAATAATCATTGAAAAGAGAGATTGTTTCCATTTCACAGGTGACTGTAAACTGACAGTCAGAAAAATGCAGGGTCTTATCCAAGGTCACACACCTAGTAATTGGTAAAGTCCAAATTCAGACCCTGACTCCGAAGATCACACCCTACCTAACCACCCTGCAATACTGCCTCCTAAATGCTGCCTACCTACTGATCACTTTCCAAAAAAATGCTGTGAAAATCAGAATGCTATCTTTTGAAGATCCAGCCTCATTTCCAACCCCCATTTATTAACTCAGAAATATACCATAACTCTTAAACAATTTCTAAAACTGTGTTTCCCACACTTCATTCATTCATATGCCTTCATGGGTTTTTAATCTACGCATTGTTTTTTCTGTGTATTACATTAACTCCCTTTCTTTTTACTTTAGCTTCTTCCTAAATTGCAATATTCATGAAGCCACAGATCTGGTAAGCTACTTACATCTTTCTAATAGATACCAAACATATATAATTATTAAAATAAAAATATCCATCTGGTTGTACCGTTGTTCACATTGTATTTGGGAAATACTATTCTTGAGCTTATAAGCAGATGGAATTGAAATGCCTTCCACAGAGCTGACCTTCTCCTAAAGCACACCATCTCTGCTCCCTAAAGAGGACCTTTCATTTCCACCTCACCCAAGCAAGCAGTGAGATATCTTCCCAGTTTCCAAAATCTAAAAATCTTCCACCCTCACTTGGTAAAAGTTACCATCAAAAGATCCAGAGAGTAAATAGGACCCTGAGACTTTGCCCTTCTTCTGTAACTTCTACCTACCCTGGTTGGGGGTCCTCACACCCTTGGCTCACCAGTCTCTACTCCTCTCACAACTTAAGTAGATCCCATACTCAGGACCATTATTAGCTTCTTACTCATCTTCAAAATCTCCTTTCCCACTGAGCCATTTCTCCACCATACAATACAAACTTGTCAAATGTAGGATTAATATTATAAGGTAACACTTCTTTCAGGTAAAATACTTACATATTAACATGGTCTTCCTGGAGTTATTGCATGGCTCTGAAGGTGGAGCTCCAGGTATTTTGACAACTTAATGATGAGACAGTTTTGCAATATCCTTCAGATCATCACATCAGGTATGTGGCCACCAGTTCCCTCACTGTATGGTTGGATCCTGTATCCTCCAGGCATCCTGAGGCCCTTAGTAACATGGCCAAGCATGGGATTTCACTGCTATTATATCCCTGAAAGACTGGCTTGGATCTTGCTATTGCACAAGCTCCTGCTTTTATACAATACTCTTTCCTGTTAAGGTGTCTAGAAAACATCACACCATTTGTGAAAATTCATCCTTCTATTTACTATTTCAAAACATATTTTATTATTGTTGGTAACTTATTAAGACATTTTCTCAGTACTACATTGTCAATATGTAGAAAATGTGTATATGTATATATAATAATTATAGATCATTGAAAGTAAACTTTGTCTAACTTTGTTTTGGTGTTTGAGGTACAATTCTTTCAATCCTGGAAATCCTGGAAATGTAGAAGGGCTCAAGTTTTATGCTTGAAGATGGGGGAAAGAATAAAATTATTTCCTCCATTAATCTGAAAGACAGAAAGTAGGACCTGCTCTAGAATAGTCATGTAAAGATCAAGAAAATTTTACACTCATTCTAAGAAAAAAAGCAATAAAATAATGTTGAAGAAGATAGAAGATGTCAAATGCAGTTGGGGGAAACATGATACAGAGTATCTGTGTTCTTGATCTTTAAATTTGCCTTTATTTATGTAGTTGAGGCTCAACAGCTGCCTCCACACCTAACCAAGGAACTGTTGGTATGTTCACTCCCTCTTCTCTCTTCTTCCTGGGGGGTGTATCTCCTAGTCCACATGGTAGGTTTTGGTTGTCATTGTGTTTTTTTGTTTGTTTGTTTGTTTGTTTGTTTGTGCTAAAGGAACATCCACAAAGTGTGAGACAGGGCTGACCAAAAGGACCTGGAATTAGCCCAAAATATTTGACTATTTCTTGGCATCTGAAAAAAAACAAAACTTTTTTTTCTTAAGAATAGTAATATTTTCATTGTTCCCTAAACACATGCTATCTTGAGCAGCTGTGCGTGCCGGGAGACCTTTAGTTACCAAGGGAACATTCTCAATGTGTCCTATCACCTTTTTATCAAAGCACTTAGAGATATTCTATTAGATTTTTCCTTCCTAGCTAAAAATGGAAATTGTATAACTTGCTTAGGCAATTCTTTCACTAAATATAAAAGCATCCCATTCCTTACAACTGTAGAGTTATTCACTTCCCTTAAATATCAACTTGGAGAAATGTTGCCAAGATACATGTCTAGAGCCCTTGTACCCTTTATTTGTTAGAAATAAAGATTCCCACAAAAAATTTTGTATTTTTGACTCACATATGAAACACTGGCATCATGTAAAGTAAATGGTGCGTTACAAGTCTGTGGCCACATTCTTCATGAACATAATTGAAAATAATGCACATTTATACCTTTTGTCCAAGGCAAATCTCCTCACATTTTAAAGTTTGAGTAAATACAGCTGTTCAACATAGTGGGATTAATCAGGAATAATTAATCCCAAATTATTGTAGTTCTAGGAAGAACAAAAAGGTGCCCAGCCAATTTCTTTCTACTGATTTATGCCATGATGTGTGATGTAATGACTACTTGCCATCGATAATGTGCTATTGCATTAGGTGTCCTTCCAGATGTTAACACTGGCAGAAAGTAAATACTCCTTCATTTGTCTTGCTTGTCTACATATAAAGACTTTGGTATTTTTTGGGCTCATATTCTATGCCTTGGCACTGTGTTGGGCACTGGGGTCAGAAGAGTAAATAAGACATAGTTCATACTCTCAAAAAGCTTCCTGTGCCCCCTAGATATAGCGATCAAGTGTCTGCTAGATTCTTTGCATGAACAAGTGCCATAATGTAACCTTCAGGGATGGTTTGGAATGTCCCTACGGTAACCATAGTCATTCTTCAGTTTGTTTTTCCATAAACATTGCCTAAAAGTGAAGAAGCAAGTGAAGAAGAACCATTATCTAGACTATCACCTACTCCTAAACAAACTCAACATTGCTGTTGGAAGAAGTAGTAGAGTATCTATCTAGCTTTTACCTCAACTTCAAGCCTGTCCTTCTCACATTTCCCAGAATCCCAGATACACTTGGAAGAGTGAGGGGTTATGTTGATCTCATCATAGTTCCTCAGGGAGATTCTCAGCAGAGCTGGGACCTGAGATAGTGTTCCCTGGGTTGAGTCTCAGGGGAATATCTGCATCTTACTCTAGAATGGTGTTTCTCAAAGGATGAGTCACCTGAGGTAGATTTTTTTAAAAATAAAGATTCGCAAATTTCTTGATCCAGAATGTCTAGGAATGGAGTCTGTACTTTATAATTTTAATATCTTTTCAAGGTCATACTTGTGGCATACTGAAATCTGAGAAACAGTTCACTGAGGAGTAGTCTGAAGTCAAGTTTAAGGAATATATTCAATATCCAAGAAAATGAAGATGCTTTGAAGAATTCCAGAATCCTGTAATGTAAGAAGATCCAAGTGGGTGACACAAATTAAACCTTTTAGTCAGTCATGCCACTTCAAATTCTTCAATAATCAAATATTCCCTTGATCATATAAACTTAACTCTTTCAATTTGCAACTTATATAAGTTGAAAATTATACATATATATTTTATATATACATATATTAAATATATATTCCTCCCTGAGACCTTCCATTATGATCAGTTTTAGGTGTTAAGTTGGCAAGGCTACAGTACCCACTTATTTAATCGATCACTAATATAAGTGTTCCTATGAAGACATTTTGTAGACGTGATTGAATCAACTGACATTAAAGCAGATTATCTTTGATAATCTGGGTAGGCTTTATGCAATCGGTTGAAAGACCTTAAGAGTAAAACTGAGGTTTCTTTGAGAAATTAGAAATTCTGCTTTAAGACTGCAGTCTCAGATCCTGACTTTTTTTGCTGGCCTGCTGGCCTGCCCTACAAACTTTGGATTTGCCAGTTCCTCCACATCATATAAACCAACTCCTTGAAATAAGGAATATTATATATATATTATACATTATATCACTTACATACATCATACATACACATATACACATATATATTACATTATATCATATACA
This sequence comes from Nyctereutes procyonoides, assembly GCF_905146905.1. Classification (NCBI taxonomy): domain Eukaryota; kingdom Metazoa; phylum Chordata; class Mammalia; order Carnivora; family Canidae; genus Nyctereutes; species Nyctereutes procyonoides. The sequence continues at coordinate 20,177,597 of NW_026575122.1, forward strand.
TACATATATACATATGTCATATATAATTTTCTCTATATAGATAATACTTATATATGTATATAATATTCCTTTATATTATATATAATATGTACCATCACACACATTTCCTAATGGTTCTGTTTTTCTGGAGAACTCTGACCCATATACCATCTTACAAACTTTTTTCTTCCTGTATTAACAAAAAAGAGGTAGAAGGAGCAGGGGTGGAGGTGATGCTCAGGAGGGAGAAGAATGCCACATCCAAGGGACCCCTATTCCTGCCTTAGAGAAGGTGGACAGGGACACAAGACAGGAGAGGTTCCTGCTCTAGTACAACAACAAGTGTTCTTAGGTTGAGGGGCAAATAGACTCCTTTTATTTCTGACAGGCCTCCCAGAGATGCCTCTGGCCCTGATTTAAGTGCCATGCCCATGCTCTGCCCAAGCTTCTAAACCCACCTTCCTCTGCAGAACAGTGTGAGGGTTCATTGGGTGAGCAGCCACCAATGGATTTTTAGGCTAGACTTCACTGTTTGGACCCTGAGGTGGTTGGTCTCTCTGCTTTCTCTTCCACTCTGACTCTATTCTCCCATTTATTACTAAGATCAACTTAAAACAAAAACAAAAACAGAACAGAACTGAAGTTTCCCTCGTTGAAGGTCAAAAAACATCTATAAAATTTCTTCCCTTTGAAAATCTTCTTTGTAGCAGGTGAACCAATCTTCAGAGCTGTATTTCACCAGCCCATTAATGATAACCTTAGAATTCAGAAATAACTTGTAATTTGTGCTTTCCTATGCCTGCTTTCTGCCACATAGCCCACTAAAAACCCAACTTATTGAAATGGACTTGGATCAAAGATGTTGACTTTGCTACACCTGTTAGTGCACCTGAAAGTGCTGACACTATAGAAATATTAGAAAGATAGAAGTGCCACGGGTCAGCAATTATTTGCCCAGCCAAAGTAATTCATCTTATCAAAAACCAAGTATAGTGTCCATTCCACAACTCCTCCTGGCTTCCTCAGTAGATGAGGTCATTAAGTGATGTGGCATTTAAGGGTTCAGCAATTATAAGAGTTGGCAAAAATTAAAGGAAATAAAAGCTGATTCTCAAAAATCATCCAAGCAAGCAGTGGTTTCCTACCATAAAAAAAATCTCTTATTATATCATACCATCATCTTTATTTTATTTTATTTATTATTTTTTAAAGATTTTATTTATTTATTCATGAGAGACACAGAGAGAGAGAGAAGCAGGCTCCGTGCAGGGAGTTCGATGTGGAACTCGATCCCAGGACCCTAGGATCACACCTTGGGCCGAAGGCAGACACTAAACCGCTGAGCCACCAAGGGATCCCCACAACATTGCCTTTAGATTTCATGTTGAGATATGTTTTGGGCATTGTTCTTTCTATTTAAGAATTTAATACAAGGTTTCACATAAGAAAACTACAAAAGGACTTGGCCTGACTTCTGGAATTCATCCAGAACACAGTTTTTATTGTGCTTCACAGCAATTTATCTGTTTAAGAAGTACACAGCTAATAAGTGGCAGAAATAGGATTTGAATGCCTGTCTGCTCAGGTTCAATGCCCATTCACATTGTTTCATTCATCCATTTTACAGAGCCTTACTAATCACTCAGTAAGTACCAAGCGCTGTGTGTATGTGTGGGTGTCTGTGTGTGTATTATATTTTACATATAATCTGTGATACAAAACCTGCAGAAAAAAGATTAAGAAGGCACAGTGATAGTGCCTGCCCAAATCCACCTCCCACCAAGTGGCAATGATGGGAAGAGATTATATGAGCTCCCAAAGCTCCAACAATTAAGAAAAAACTGTTACTAGACCAATTTACAAATAAGAAATATCATTCAGAAAGTTTATTTAAAAAAAAGGTTATCCATTCCTCTATTTTTGTAATCTCACAGTCCCAGTCCGCTTCTACCCATTGATATCCTAAAATGAATTCATTTGGGAAAATGCCCCCTTTGGGGTGAAACAGATATCTTCACTGTATACTATTTAACCATTCATGTGCACTGAATAAGACAGTCAATTTCTAGAAACCTATCTTTTAAAAATAATCCAAAATAGAATTCTCCATGTATGAACATTTTTACCGCCATGTTACTTTAAAAAAAAAAAAGATTTTATTTATTCATTCATGAGAGACCCAGAGAGAGAGAGAGGCAGAGACACAGGCAGAAGGAGAAGCAGGCTCCATGCGGGGAGCCTGACGTGGGATTCGATCCTGGGACCCAGGATCACGCCCTGGGCTGAAGGCAGGTGCTAAACCACTGAGCCACCCGGGGATCCCCACCACCATGTTACTTAAAATGAAAAATTGGAAAGGGTTGGATAGGTTATGGTGCAGTTAGGTAAATTAGGATATTCTATAGTCATTAAAGTAGAATAGTCTTATAGATTATTAATCACATGGAAATTTTTATGAAACAATAGTAAAGGGAAATATTAACCCAACTACTGTATAAGTATGCTATGATTAAAACCAATTTTTTGGATTGTATCCCCACAGGACAAAAAATGCACCAAGATGCTAAAAGCGGTTGTTTTAAAATAATAATATGTGTGTAAGGATAGTGTTTATGGTGGATTTCCCTTATTTTTTAAACATTCTTTAAGAACTGGTTTTAATATCTTGGTAATAGACATTCTGTGCTAAATGAATTGATGGCAATTCCTATCCCAGTTTGTGGGGAAAGAATGTGGTACTGGAAGCATATTAAAAACAGATACTGAATTGGGAAAGTCCCGTACAGATGTGGTTACTACTCCCTGGCTATTCCTTCATAGGCATAACACTTTCATTTTAATTGTAATTTGTTTTCCTTGTATCATGATTTCTGTTTTATCTTAACACAATGACTGGAGAGACACCATTCCTTGCCAAAAAGCAGTCTAGATCGTCTAAAAACTTTTCTGCTAATGGAATTGCATATCTGCCAGAAGCCAGAGAATTGGGCCAAATGATTTCTTGGATTCTCTCTCAGCTCTAGGGTCGAAGCATTGGTGATTTCACTTCTTAATGTCACCGTTCTGGCAGCCTGATTGCCCTACTTTGACTTCATACCATTTCAAGGAAATGACTGACTAATCAAAATGGAACCGGGAATATTACAAGAATCCTGGAGATATTCATGAGCTACTGGGCACTCTGTAAGTGGGGCTGCTGCCTGGTCAGAAAGCTGGAAGAATGGCAGGAGGAGGGCATTTCCCCAATCTCTCAGCTTTCCAACTGGCGAGGCAAGACCACATTTTGGAGAAAAACTGAACAATTGGATAAGGCGTTCCATTTGAAAAACATAGGCCAGAACTTTAGATGCCACTGCTATATATCTCTACTTAATGGCTGTTTCATTATTTGTGACTCTTTTGGTGTTCAATGAGGCAATAGATAGCAAAGACTTGAAAACATTCATGCCCCTTCACCAAGAAATCCTAGGACCTAGGAATTCATCTAAAGAAGACAAACAGGTAAGTTAGGAAGAAATATATGTACTAGACAACTTATCTGTTTAAAACAGTAATATCAACAGCATCAGTAGCAACTCTATTAGTTACGTTTTCTCCAGAGAAACAGAACCAATAGAATAGGATACAGGGGAGATATTAGATAGGTAGATAGATAGATAGATAATATAGATGATGTATACATATTGTGAGGAATTGGCTCATGTGATTCTGTAGGCTAAGAAGTCCCACAACCTGCCCTCTGTAAGTTGGCAGCCCAGGAAAGCTGGGGGTGTAATTCAATCGACCAGAGCTGATGGTGTAAATCCTAGTCTAAAGGCAGAAGAGAAGATGAAATATCCAAGCCCAAGCAGCCAAACAGTCCAGAAAAAAAGGACAAATTCCTCCCTCCTCTGCCTTTTGCTCTATGCAGGCCTCCAACAAACTGACCTATGCCAGGGAGAGCAAGCTGTTTTACTGAGACCACTGATTCAAATGCTAATCTCATCCCAACACTCTCATAGACACACCCAGAAATAAGGTTTAATCCAGGTACCCCTTGGCTCAATCCAGTTGACACATAAAATTAACCATAACAACCTATGAAAACAATCCAAATGTCCAACAGTAGAGGATTAGTTAGATTATGGTATTCCCATACAATGAAATATTATATGGCCATTCAAACTGATATTATACCTCTATTCTTATGATGCTGATGAATTTTCACAACATATTAAATAATACGTTCCCTTATAATATTATAAGGGAATATGTGATTAATAACTTAATTTTTTAGAATATGCACACATTTGCTACGGTAGAAATCTGAAAGGATATGTACCAAGAAGTTAATAGTTATTTTTTCTCAGTGTTTTAGATTTTTGCTTGGTTTTAGTTTAATATGTATTTTTATTGCTTATTTGTGTTTCTAATATTTATACATTTCTTATGCAATTATGAAAAGAAACATCGTTTTAAAATCAGTTTAAAAATTAGTTTTAAAATCTTTTTCAAGTCTTTAAAATTTTTAAGAAAATATTGTAATATTCTGGAATATCTAATATGCACCACTTGTATAGGTGAAATGCAAGCATTTTTAGGGCCATAAGGGCCATATAAGGAAGTGTGGATTTTATCTTAAGAGTCAAGGAAAATCATAACAAAGACTGAGATGTACCAAAAAATATTGAGGGCAGGAGCGAGAGATTTCCTGGAGATCAAAAGATAAGAGCATAGTGGTTGGTAGTAGAGGGGAGGATAAGAGGAAAAAAGTAAAAAAGTGTAGTCAATCTGAAAGTCTAAGAAGAAAAATGTCAACACCAGACATTCAGACTTTGGCTTAAATGGTATAGAAAAGTCAATGCCACAGATTTAGGTTAGCAGGAAGAATCCAGAATATCTATGAAGACTTACAAGATAAGGCTTAGGAAAGTTTAATTACTAAGACAGTCCATGGGTCTTGATAGGTAAGTTAAATCCAAGATCTGAGCAGTCAATATGGGTGAGACAGCAAGAAACTAATGGGTCTTAGTTCAAGTGTGATGAGCAAAGTCTTAGGAAAATTAAAAAATAACTCTATAATCAATAAATGGAAAAGTAACTTTTCCAAAACCATACAACTATTAAACAAAGCCAAGATTTGAACCCAGGGCTGTCACACTTCCTCCCCATGGGTTCTTTCTTGAATACAAATCGAGGAGCAAAATATTTGAGTGAAAAGCAAGCAAACACTGAATTTAGATCTGCAGACACAACTCTGCTCAGAGATGAACTTATTGCTGGGCTCATGAAATAGTAATTGACCGAATTACTTATTGTTATTATTTCCACATTTGTCCCTTAGCTAGGTCTTCAACTACACTTGCCACATGTTCTCTTTCACTCCTGTACTCTGGCCACACTATCCTTCACACTGTAAGTGATAAAGGAGCCAGGTAGGTAAATGAACAAAGCAGGCTTGATGTGGGCTGTGATGAGCTAAAAGAGTCTAGAGGGGTAAACACTACCCCCTTTCTTCCCACTGTCTTCTGTGTTAAACTCTCAGCTCTATGAGGGCAGAGTTCAAGTATGCTTTTATTCATCATTGTATCCTCAACAAAGTGCCTGACACATAATAAATTCTCAATAAGCACTTGGAGATAGATGAATGGATGGATGCCAGGATGTCTAATTGAATCACGACAGAAGCCATGTTCCCGAGTACTGTAGTGGATGAGAATCTTTTAGTTATACAATGCAAAGTAAACATATGTCTTCATAATTGTATGTAGAGTGACTGAAATTGTCACTACTCCAAATCATAGTGGCTGACTACAACAAAAGCTTATCTCTAGCTTAGGGAACAGTTCAACATAAGTATTCTGGGTTTGTTGGCCCTCTGAGTGGTGGTTGTGACTGAGAAGCCAGGCTCCTTCTATCCGGTGGCTCTTTTATTTTCTATAGCAAGGATTGGTTAACTGTCCTCTGTGGAGGACCAGCTAGTAGGCTTTGGAGGACACGCATGTAGCATGAAAGCAGCCATAAACCATAAACCCATAGCTCTTTATAGACGTGTGCCTTAGGGCATCAGAAACCTTCCTTGGATCTCTCCTTCTGGCTGACAAAGGGAGAGTATGAACGATCATATGGAAAATTATTATGAACTAGACATAGCAGTGGCAATTTGTACCTATATCTGACTGGGCATAACTCAGTTACGTGGTCCCATCAAACTTTGGGGTGAGGGGGACTGGGAAAGATCAGTTAGCCATGTGTCTAAGAAGAGAGAACTCGGTTTGGTGAGCCCCTAACAGTATCCTTCCCTCAGTCTGTCCTTCCATTCACCAAGAATCTGTTATCTTCTTCCCACACAGAGAACACACTCAATCTTCTCCCAAAGGAACAATTTAAAATCCCAGACATGGCAGCCCGGGTGGCTCAGCGGTTTAGCGCTGCCTTCAGTCTAGGGCATGATCCTGGGGACCCGGGATCGAGTCCCACGTCAGGCTCCCTGCATGGAGCCTGCTTCTCTCTCTCTCTCTCTCTCCCTCTCTCTGTCTCTCATGAATAGATAAATAAAATATTTTTAAAAAGTCCCAGCCAGTCCTTGCATCCAGCTCAAGGTTCAGGACCTCCTGGTGATGCAAGTCCTCTCCATCTGGTCTAGATAGAATTTCTGATGGTTGTAAAAAGGCAGATTATTTGTCCCTTTCCCTCTCTCCCCACCCTAATGAAAAATTATGGAATAAGGATGCTATATCCACAGTAAAAAAAAAAACAAAACTCCTATTTAGAAAGAATAAGAAGACAAAGCAGGTGCTAGTGTGTTAAATCCCACTGTGTAGACCTTCTGAAATCTCTCTATCCTGTTCAATTAGGCACTAACTTAGCTCTCTGTTGGGAGCTCCACAGTCCACTGTTCTCCTTGGCCTCTATCCCTATCCTTTTGGAGGTTCCATCTTGGCCATCACCTTCTTTGGCCACATCTGAAGGAGGCCCTGGGGAGGATGCTTTTCTTAGGGCCTTCACAGATTTATAGATTGCTTCATGTTAGATTAACTTTAGGTCTTGAAAGTTGTTTTACATTTCAAAAATATTTTAAAAATGATATCTTTGACAATAAAATTCCTTTAAAAACTTAAGCTTTTTAGCCAGTTTTTGGTACACCCAAAGTACTTGCTCATAATTCTCAAATTTACTTTATTTCATTGGTTCTTTACCATGAGCCATTCAGTCTCAAAGTAATGGCTGCTACCCCACGTCCATCTCAAAGACTACATGGGAGGGCCACGTTTCTAACCTGATCTTGGCCCCAGAGCTGAGTCTTTTGTTTAACTGAAGAGTATCGTTGTTTTGAATACTCCAAGTCTTATCTCTTACTATTTGGGAATCTAATAGGTCTTGGCCACCCTGACATTTCAATGCCAGATTTCTAGACTCTTTATTCTTTTCATTTCAGTTTGCAAACCAGCCAGTTCTTCCTTGAACTCATGTCTCTTCTATAACACTTTAGCAAAGACAGCTAATAGTGACCAACACACACTGCACTCAAATTATTTCGAACCACTTCCCCTGGAGCTCAAGTCAGTAAGCACATAGTCTTCTTTCAAATTACTGCAAGTGACAGCTTTTCAAAGTGCCTTGCCACTTTATAGTACAGTATTCATTATCCTAGCTACCACCATTGGTTGTCTTACCATTCACCATCTCACTCACATATTTGAGATTTATGCCATGGCAGCACCCCACTCTAAGGCACCAGTTGCTGATTTGTAACAAAGGCACCAGTGTTTCAATAGGTTAAAATAATAAGTTATTTTTGACTTGAAACAGTCCAACACAGTGTCCATGGTTGGATGGATCTCCTGAGTAGCTTTCTTCCAAATGGCAACTCAGGAGCCCAGGCTGCTTCCAGTTTAGTGGCTTCACCACCCTCCAGGGTTCGAGAGTTCAGCAGGTTTCTGTCTCCAGCACTGGACCCATGACTGACCCATGTTCTGTTGGCCAGAACTCAGTTATATGGCTCCACCTAACAACAAAGGAGCCTGGAAAATATGGCCTAGCTGTATGCCCAGGAGGAAAACAATGATGTTGGCAAATGAGTAGCATTCTCTCTGAAGAATTGTTCTGTGCCTAATTGTAGGCAGTCACAGGGTCACCAGGCCTATAGAAAAGCGGTCCTTCTTTTCCTGTCTCTCAGCTTCTATGTTCTGACCAAGAAAGCAAAGAAAGAAGCCAAGAGTTGGAATGAGAAGCAGAAGCAGCAAGAAACAGAAATGGTGAGGGAAAGAGGGCAAACAGAGAAAGCCTGTGAATTAGAGGCCTCTCAACTGACAGCTGAAACTGCAAACAGCTGTAAAAAGGCAACCCGTGTGTTAAATGGCTTCAATCTGTGAACACAGTCCAGGGATCTTAACACCAGGAGTTGAAACATAGTTGAAACTTTTTTTCTCTGGGTAAGAAAGCTTGAGAACCAGATTTAGCTTTGATTTAATAGAGTTCCATATGAGAAGGATAGTTATTTATAGCTAGACATTTATAGATCTTTGAATAATATTCCTTATTGTATGCTCTTATTCCTTCATTTTCCATTGTAGGATTAGTTATCTGTTTTTGGAAATTGTAATCAATTGGATTATGAGCCTTTCTTGCTCTTTTTACTTGATTGTATTCATTGCCTAATTCATCTATTTATTCAATAAATAATTATTAAGTGTCAGACACTGTGGTAGTACTATTAAAACACAAACTGGTCCCTGCCCTCATGAAACATACAGTCTAGGGATACTGAGTGGCTCAGTTGGTTTGGCCTTCGACTCTTGGTTTTGGCAGGTAATGATCTCAGGGTCTTGGGATCAAGCCCCATGTTGGGCTTCATGCTCAGCACTCAGTCTGCTTAAGGTTCTTTCCCTCTCCCTCCTTGTCACTGTTCTCTATTGTCTTGAGTGCATGTGTGCTCTAAAATAAATAGAATCTTAAAATAAAAAAATAAACTTAGTCTAGTGGGTAAGACAGATATTGAATAAGTACTCTGGGACAATTAATTGTTTTTTTTAATTATTTTTTTTTAATTTTTATTTATTTATGATAGTCACAGAGAGAGAGAGAGAGAGAAGCAGAGACACAGGCAGAGGGAGAAGCAGGCTCCACGCACCGGGAGTCCGACGTGGGATTCGATCCTGGAGCCCGACGTGGGATTCGATCCTGGGTCTCCAGGATCGTGCCCTGGGCCAAAGGCAGGCGCCAAACCGCTGCACCACTCAGGGATCCCAATTAATTGTTTTAATATTATATTGTTACAAAGTATGAGGTTGAGGTTATGACACCACAGATCTTCCTCAACCTACAATGGGGATACATCTTGATAAAACCATTGTAAGCTGAAAATATCACAAGTTGAAATACATTTAATACACCTGATTTACCAAACACAATAGGTTAGCCTGCCTACCTTAAATGTGCTCATCACACTTAGATTGGCCTACAGTTGAACAAAATCAACTAGCACAGAGTCTATTTTATAATAAATATCCCATACCTCATGTAATTTATTGCATACTATACTGAAAGAATGGTTATACAACAGAAGTGTACAGAAGTGATGTCAGTGTATCAGTTGTATATGTGTGTGATCACATGGCTGACTGGGATCTGTAGCTTGCTGCCCAGTATCAGGAGAGTATTATACAGCACAGCACTAGCCCAGAAAAAGATCAAAATTCAAAATTTGAAGTGCAATTTCTATTAAATGCAGATCACTTTATCCAACCACTATAAAAACAAAAGATCCAAGTTGAACCATCATGACTCCTTTCATTAGCCCCAGTGTTAGTTTCCTAGTGCTGCTATAGCAAGTTGCCAAAAATTAGTGGCTTAAAGCAATACACGTCTATTACAGTGCAGTTCTGGAGATCAGAAATCTGAAATGGGTCTTACTGGGCTAACATCAAGGTGTTATAAGGACTTTGTTCTTTTCTGGAGGCTCAAGGGAGGAAATCAGTTTTCTTACCTCTTTCACACTCTAATTACTGCCTGCATCCCTGGGCTCACAGCCATCTTCAAAGTCAACAATGGTCCATAGTCTTTCTCATGCTCCAACACTCTGACACGGACTCTCCTGAGGCTCTCTTTCACTTTTAAAGACACTTGTGATTATACTGGGCCCACCTGGATAATATGGGATATTCTATTCCTCTCAGAATCAGCTGGTTGACAATCTTAATTCCATCTGCAATCCTAATTCCCTCCTGCTATGTAATATATTCAAAGATTCAGGGGATTAGGACATGGACATCATGGTGCATATGTGGGGGGATTATTCTGCCTACATTGGCCCTACTAATTGATATTTATGTTATTTCCAATTAAAAGAGATTTTTTAAATAAGCTCCACACCCAGCATGGAGCCCAATGAGGGGTTCGAACCCATAACCATGAGGTCAAGAGCTGAGCTGAGATCAAGAGTTGAACATTCAACCAACTGAGCCCCTCAGAGGCCCCCAGTTTTTTAATTTTTAAAAACAGCAAGGGATCCCTGGGTGGCGCAGTGGTTTAGCGCCTGCCTTTGGCCCAGGGCGCGATCCTGGAGATTGGGATCGAATCCCACGTCGGGCTCCCGGTGCATGGAGCCTGTTTCTCCCTCTGCCTGTGTCTCTGCCTCTTTCTCTCTCTCTGTGTGTGACTATCATAAAAAAAAAAAAAAAAAAAAAAAAAAGCAACATGGGCAGCCCGGGTGGCTCAGCGGTTTAGCGCCACCTTCGGCCCAGGGCCTGATCCTGGAGATCCAGGAACAAGTCCCACATCGGGCTCCCTGCATGGAGCCTGCTTCTCCCTCTGCCTGTGTCTCTCTCTGTGTCTCTCATGAATAAATAAATAAATAAAGGCTTTAAAATAAATAAATAAACTAACAAATCAATAAAACAGATTAAAAATAAATAATAATAATACATAAAATAAAAATAAAATAAATAAAAAACTAAAAATAAATAAATAAAAATAAAAACAGCAACAGAATAAATATATTCTTATCAATATGTCATATTCATAGAAGTTCCGGGTCAAAGACACCTAGTGTCAGGCATCATTTCATACATTAAAAGCTATTTGCATTTCCTTTCCTGTGACTGACTTCATATTCTTTGTACCATTGTAAAACATGTATCTTGAGGGGGGAAATCATTTTCCTTTTGACTGGTAGGAGTGGTTTACATATTAAAGCAATGATTGCTTTACCATAATAAGTATTGGAATTATTTCTTGAGGAAATTGTTCATTTTTTGACGTGTTTTATTGACTTCTTGCTATGTAGAAATTTAAAAATACATTTATGAAGTTGGATTTATTAATCTTATTTAAGGGCTTTTGGGTTTTATCCTATTCCCCCACTTCCCCCACTTTGAAGCTCTATTTTTAATTTTGCCAAGTTTTTTGTCTACAACATTGTAATCTTTGATTCATCTGGAACTTATTGTGGTTTTCTTTTCTTTCTTTCTTTTCTTTCTTTCTTCTTTCTTCCTTCCTTCCTTCGTTTCTTTCTTTCTTTCTTTCTTTCTTTCTTTCTTTCTTTCTTTCTTTCTTTCTTTTCTTGCTCTGGAACAGCCCAAATGGCTTTGGAATCACCTATTTTTAAAAGTTCTAGGATTTCCCAATGAAACCTTTTTGACTTGGTTCTTACCCCTTGGTTCCTGTCAATTTATCCTTATATTTCCCATATTTTTTACTTTATGGATGTTAATGTTGCATTTAACATTATAATTTGAGCTTTGTCTTGTTTAAATCCCCTCCCCTTAATCCAGTCTTTTCAAAGATTCAAATTCAAAGATTTCATCCTACTAAGATCAAACCACTGCTTTCTTTGTGTTTGCATTTGATGGATATGATTTTGGCCATCCTCTTATTTTCAACCTTTCTGAATCATCTGATTTTATATGTGACTCATGTCATAACAGTGAGACAGTATTTATTGATCTGTTACTATGTCACAGGAATCATTCTAAGTGCTTTACATACATTAACTTGCTAAATCCTCCCTGTGAGTTAACATTAGTTAATAACCCCTATATTTTTAAGGAGGAAATTGAGCCACTGAGAAATTAAGGAAGTTACTCCAAATAATATAGATTTAAATGTAGGCAGCTTAGCATCACAACTGTCAACAAACTCTCCTATATAGTGCCTTGTATCCTGAGTATGGTTGGTTGTTGTTTCTTTTTTTAATCCAATCAGATTTTTTTAAATGGGTGATTTTAGCCCATTTGTACTTATTGCTAAGACAGATATATTTGGGTTTATGTCTGTCATTTTTTGGATGTGTGTGTATAACACTTCTGATTGCTTGGAAGATTTATGTCTTTGTTTTAGTGGTTTTTTTTAAATATACTATAATTTTATATGATATACCTATATAAAGTATTATATAACATATTTAATCCTCTGTTTCCTTTGGCAATATATACTGGCGTCTTGCTCAAGCAGAAACAAGCTAATTCATTAAAAGGAAATTTTCCCAAAGCTGATTCACTGATCCAATTTACCAAAAGCCAATTTGCTGTAAGGCCAGTTTGTTGAATGACTTTTAGAACACTGGTCTGAAACCACTCTGAATAACATTAAAATTAACACATTTGTCTCTCTCCTTCCTTACGTCTGACTATTAAAAACAATAATATTTCATGACACTAAAGACAGTGAGGCCAATTTTATTTAGGGAAGCTGCTACAATAGGTTTTGTAGTAAAGGAGAGAGATCAGGCTCAACTCCAAACACAATAAGGAAAAGTGAGAATTTATAGCCAAGGAGCAGGCCAGTTAGTCATCAGATGGGAAATTCCTAAGGGGAAACTTCTAGGCTAGGAAGATTCTCACTAGACCAACTCAACAGGATTCTTGCAGAAGGCAGGCCAAGATCATTAGATACCAAGTGTGGAGGACGAGAAAGTTGATCAAATATCAAGAGTGGAGGATTTTCTCAAAACTGAACCATCAGGACTCTTGATGAAACTGGACAAAATGAGCCAGGGACAGAGTCCAAGGTCAGGGACCAGAGAATTCAGAAGAGCCTGATTCAAATTCTGTCAAAGGAGAGAATCTTTGCCACTATGCCCAAATCACTCATTTTAGTGTTATTTTTCTTAGTGTTTATTGTTATACCTTGAAGTAAAATTATACCTGCATTACTTGATTTATCTTTATCTTTTTACCCCTGGTCATAAAAGACGAGGAATCTGTACATTTGTCTTTCATCTTATTTCCCCCTTTCCTCAAATTTTTTAGTTATTTCATATGACATAATATTTATAGTCTGTTCCAGAACATTATCCCTTCAGTTTGCTTTTGTTTTTCCAATTAAATGGATCAAATGTACTCTGCCAATTTTGTGACTGTATGGTTTTCATTTATCATTTGATTGGCTAAAGTTTGACCTCTTCAAGAGGGTCATGGGACCTTTATTCCTTGAATTTTTATATATTCAAAAATATTTGTCTGTTGCCTTTAAACCTGAAAGGTTCATTGGGAATAAAATTTCTAAGTCACAGTATCTTTCCTAAACATTTGGTAAGTACTGCTCCACTTCCTTCTAGAACTGAATGTTGAGGTTTGAAGTCAGCTCTCTTCTATATTTTGACTACTCAAATTGTTCACTCTCTTTCAAATGTTAAATTTTGCCTGTCCCATTCATCGCCAGTCCCAATTTCCATCACCCTGAGGCAGCAATGTTTAACTTTCTAAGATACTTCTTTTAGTCTGTATCTCTATAGCAGTAAGTGATGCTATCTTATAATTTTCCAGTATTGATATCATGTATTGATTACCTACAGCACATGGTTTAGCTCTTTCACAACCTGCCCCCAACCCACATCATCCATGTGTACTCCCATACATAGAACTATACATTTCCCTTATTTTCCTCTTAATTTGGAGTTAAATCAAACTTCAGTAATCATATTATGACTGTATAACTACTAATTATAGCTGGGCTATATTGTATACAACAGTTAAATTTCTTTTCTTGAAAAACTTTTTGCTTTATTTTATTTTTTGCAGCTAAAAATTGCCTCCTTTTGTATAATTTTTCACATAAAACCTGTACCAGCACTGAAAATTTCTATAAAATATGATCAAATATATCAAGTATTCTAAACACTTCATTTTCTTCCTGAAAATGTCTCTCCTGTTATTCCTCTGTCCTGCTTTTCTCTGGACTGTGTGCTTCCTGGGCTCTGGCCAGCTTTCAGCATAGACCTTCCCTTCACTGTCATCCTGGGAATTCCTTTCCTGTCTAGAGCCTGTATTTTACGTGCATGTCTTCTACATTCTTCGCTATGTCCTCATTGTGTTATGTCACACCTCCTATTAGCTTTCTAGAAAACTGTGCTTGAGAGGAAAGTCCTTGAGAACCTGGGTTCTCAAATTATCTTTGTTTCACCCCCAGAATTTACCCTTTGGCTGGCTATGGAATTCTAAATGGGATATAATTGCATCAAAATTTTAGAAAAATTGCTCCATTGTCCTCTAGTGCTAATGGTGTTAAGTCTTTTGCCAGTTTGATCCTCAAACCCTCATGTGTTCTCTCTGCATACTTTTAGAAACTTCTCTTTATCCCTGATGTTCTTGAAATTTGCAACAAGAGGTCTCAGGGGAAGTCATTTTTCCATTAGTGTGCTGTACTCACTGTGCCCTTTCATCCTGGAAAATCATGTTCTTTGACAAAAATTTTGTATTAGTTACTTCATGATTTCCTCCCTTCCATTTTTTCTTTTCTTATTTTTGAGAAATCCAAATATTTGCCCATGAATTCCTAATAATCTATTAATTTTCTTTCCCATATTTTATTTCACCCTTCCCCCATTTTATCTGGGAAATTTTTCTTATTCTTTTATTTATCCTCTAGGAAATGTTCGGTTCTGGTATCTAATGAGTAATTTGAAGGAGTTCTTCTTTGTTTTCTATATGTTCCATGCATAAATATATATGTTCTTGTTTCGTGGATGTAATGTATTCTCTTATCTCTCTGATCTATTAATTTTCTTAAAGTTTCCTTTTCCTTTTCTTTTTTATTTTTATAATTATTTCAGTTTGTTTTTTCTTCTATGTCTTTTGTGTTAGAAACTTTTTTCAAATTCTTTTTGTTAGTTCATATTTAATAGTGAGAAGCTAGAAAGTGTATTGGGATTCAATATGCAGTGATGGAGCTTGGAAATTGATGAGCTTCCCTGAAGAGTAATTCAGGGAGACTTGGTTCTCTTGTAACCAATGACTTTCATCTGAAAGAAATTCTCCAGTTGCAAGTGGGATTGCGCCAGGGTTAAGGATGGTTTTTAGAATTCCAGACTTGAGAAAAGAAGTTGGAGGATGGTTCTCACTTCTCAGTAAGTAGACTTGTGCCACTCTTACCCTTAAGGTGTTCCTGGTGTCCCCAAGTCCAGAGTCAGTCTGTCTGGTTCAGTTTCTCTGGCAAGTAATTTCCAGCTTTCTGCTCAGGTTCATAAAAGGAGATCTCAGGGATATTTGGGATAGGGAAAGAATGGAGAAGTTTAACTTCATTTTAAAAAGATTTATACTCATTTTCCCTGATTTCAAACAGATTTTTTAAGGGGTGATTTTAGCCCATTTGCACTTATTGCCATGACAAATATATTTGGATTTACTTTCACTATTTTTGTACTGTTTTACGTTTTAAAGTTTTTTTTTTCATTTTAAAGTTTTTAAAATATTATTTCCTTTCCCTGTGTGTGTGTGTGATACTTCTGATTACTTGGAAGGATTATGTCCTTGTTTTGGTGGCTATCTTTGTATACTATAATTTTGTATAAAATAATATGTATATTTAATGCATTATAGAAAGTATTTAATCCTCTCTTCCTTTAGGTAGTACTTACTGGCTTCCTGCTTGAGCAGAAACAGGCCAATACACTAAAAGTGCATTTTCCCCAAAGTTAATTCCCTGATCCAACTCTTTAAAAGTTAATCTGATGTAAAGCTAGTTTGTTGAATGACTTTTAGAAAATTAGCCTGAAGTCACTTTGAGCAATGGCAAAATATTATATTGCCTGTGAATCTCAAGTAAAAATAAACTTAATATTTTAAATTTTATAGTAGTTTGGTTTTTCCAGAAATTACATCTAT
Source organism: Nyctereutes procyonoides (assembly GCF_905146905.1). NCBI lineage: Eukaryota > Metazoa > Chordata > Mammalia > Carnivora > Canidae > Nyctereutes > Nyctereutes procyonoides. Next base: position 20,193,658 of record NW_026575122.1, read on the forward strand.
TTATTGTTCTTTCATGTAAGGAACATAAAGAGATGTCTGAAATAATGGTCACAGATGTTAATGATAGTGATTCTAAGTGGTAGAATTTTTGGTGAATTTTTACTTTCTTTTTTCTACTTGAATACTTGTATGTATCACTTTTTACAAAGATTTTTAAGACATCGTGTGATTTTGTTAAAGTTAAGTAGAAAGAAGAATAAGGAAAATATGGGAGTAATTTTCTCAAGGATCCTGGAAATTTAGGGGCAGGTAACTTCAGAGAAAGAGGAAGAATAGCTTCTCCCCGAGATAAAAGGATAAAAAGATAATTGTAGAGATTTTAAAAATAAATCCATGTTAAGGGGTAGTTATAGTTTCACACCAGATGTTCAGATGAGCTCCATCATTTTAGAAAAGTAGATGAGGTCATTTCCAGTGAAATAATTCTTTCACAAGAAACACATCATGAAAAAACCTCCAGGTTTTGAGGCAGTTGAACCCTCTGATCTGAGAATTAATTGGGTGTGTCAGTTTTCTGACTTCATAATTCCCAGTCTAGATTATAATGTAGTTGAATAAAATGCAAAAAATGAGAATGTAAGTGGGGACATGGTAAAATGAAGAGGAATAACAGGAGTAGTGGCAGCAGCCACCATTTATTGAATGTAGACTATATGCCAAGAAGAATGACAAATGCTTTCCCTGGATGATCTTATTTAGTCCTCTTAACCACTGAGTTTTTGAGAAGTTAAGAAATATGCCCATGGTCACACAGCTAGCCGACGGCATATTAGAATGTAAACCGAGTCTGTCTGACCAAGAAAGATAAATCTTTGGTTTCTAAATATGAATTTTGGTTTATCTTTTCTACACATATTGATTTCTTCAAATAGAGATACACCTTTAAGTATTTTTAACCACCATGTAAGATTTTTATTTCCTTGGATATGTTAAAAGAACACATTCAAATGTCCTCCAAGTGTTCTTATCTCTGCATGATGTAAATTGAGTTTCCTCTATCTTGTTTCTGCCTCTAATGTTACTTTCATTTTTGCAAACTCAATTTCTGCCCAAATCATTGGAATGGCACCTTCTCACTCAGCCTGGATAGAATATCCATCTTTATTGCCTTCTGTTTGGTAATGTGATACCCAGATGTGGATCTAGGAATTCAATTTCAATGCCGACACACATTTCTCTTTTTGACCCTGGCCAATCTTTTTGCTTCCTCGTCCTTATACATATATGAAGCCAGCAGTGAGAATTGCATCTTAGAATACTCAAGATCCAGAAAACTTACTTTTCAACTATTGGAGGGTTCACTGACAAAACATTGAATAGAAGTATGAAGTATTAGTTAATATGTTTATTGCTTCAAAATAACATAAAGTCTCATGATATATTAAAATATTCCAAATTCCTATACATAATTCACTAGCCTATAGAATTCCCACCAATCCACCCCACATGTTAAAGGAAAGCATTTATGTTTGTTGATGCAGTTTGATCTTTATGACTAAAGGCAGTGAAATGCAGCATTTCAAGAGTACTGGTCTTTGTTGATATATTTTCTCAACTGCTGCCTAGATCCTTTTTTATTTAGCCTAATTTTCTTCCAGGTTCTGGACTGGAACTTAACACTACAATTCCAACTCATCCACAATCAAGCAAACTTTAGTCATTAGAAGCTCTCAACAAACATTCTTTAGATTTTTGGACTATGTTTGAGGAAAGTGGCAAGCAAATATACCTACTACTGCCTCTCCTGTAGTCAAGGCTAATGGAGATGGAGCAAGATCAATTCAACTTCATGGAGAAAAAAGACTAAATGTTAGTATTCTGGTGTGATAATTTAGTACTTTTCTTTCATGAAATCAGAGCACTTCACAACCTTTAGTTTGTTTATTAAAGAAAAACCCTATTTAAGTAGGTTCTTGAATATGAAAGGAAGAAAGGTTTAACTCTTTTCCAGGCCTTACTATAATAAATGTAGAGCTTGCATAAAGGTAAAATATAATAATCTAGTTGTTTCTTCTCTTTTTATTCAAGAGAATATATCTACATGTCTTTTCCTCTCCAGAGAAGATAGACTTTCCCTATCCTCTGACATTCTTTGGACTCATAGTTGGCCTTTGAAAATTTTCACTTAATGGTGGATAAGAAAGAGGAATTGGCAAAATGACAGACTCACTGTGCCTGTTCTTGGGTTCGTGTGGGAGGCAGTTGTGGTACAGCAGTAAGGACATTGGAGCAGAATCAGATTGTACTTAGCTGTAGCACATGCCAGCTCTGTGACCTCTAGCCAGTCCACCCTCCCCCTCAATTCCCATATTTATAAAAAGGAAAAATTCTCAAGATGTTACTTCACCTCTTCTGGCCTTTATTTAATATGTTGGTATGTTCCTTGTGAATGTCTCTTTCTCTGCAAGACTTTACCAGGCTTCTCTATCTAAAGTTTCATCCTATCTCCACCAAATTCTTCCTACGCCCCTTATCCTTCCTACTATGCATTTTACTTGTTTATCTATCTAGTTTACCATGTCTGGAAGCACCTGGCTGGCTGAGTCAGAAGAGATGTGACTCTTCGTTTCAGGGTCAGGAGTTCAAGCCCCATGTTGGGTGTAGAGATTCTGTACATAAATATAAGTAAACTTAAAAAATAAATAATAGTTTTTAAAAAGTTTACCATGCCTTTTCTATTAGAATGTAAGTCCTGAGGGCAGAGATTTTTGTCTGTTTTGTTCATTGCTGTATTCTCAGTTCTGAGAAGAGTTTGGCACAAACACTCGAAAAATATGTGTTATATTAATAGATTGAATGATTTTATACAGTCAAAATTTACTGAGTGTGTGTCATGTCCCAGGCACAGCGCTAAGTGCTAGGAATATAGTAAAGATAGAGAAATATAAAAACACACACAATAAAACACATGTAGTAGAGAGTCATTAGTTCTATGAATATATATCCAGCTAGGGAGTAATGGAGGCTCGCTAATACAAAGATCAGTTTGACTTACAACAACACAGGCTGAGGATTATCTGAAAAGGATTTGTGGATAGACTTGGGCTGAGTTGATCAAGTTGGAATGGAAGCTGGGAAAAGGCTTTGCAAATAGAAAATTCAACGTGAACAAAGGCATGAAACCTTGAAAAACTCCTGGCATGTCCTGGCAATTGTAAGTGGTTTGGCATGGTTGAAGCATAAAATGTTGGGGATTTAGGAAAGGCAGGCCAGAGGCAGGTCTTCTTTTGGGTTCTGTTTGCTATGTATAATTATTCAGGGGTCCTGCCAGAAATTGTGCACCCAAAAGGAATAATTGAAGAGTTTAATGAGGAGTGTACTTACAAAGGGGTGGACATGCTAAGGAAACCAAAAAGGGATGCTAAAGCATCCTGGATCTAGTTATAATGGCAGCCATACCACATAAAAGACCAAAAGGACAAAGGGAAGAACCAAGTATTGCAGAATTTTTCAATAATGGAACTATTGATATTTTAAACTGGATAATCTCTGACTGTGAGAGGCTATGCTGTGCATTGTAGGATGTTTAGCAGCAACCCTGGATTCTACTCACTAGAAACCAGTAGCAATCTCCATCCCTTGTTGTGACAATAATCAAAAATATTTCCAGAGTTTGCCAAGTATCTGCAGGGGGCCTAAATTATCCACTGATTTATGGGAACCCAGCATGGAGAGGAACTGCCTAAAAAGACCTATGAATTCAAACAGAGGACCACAATCATTGGAAGAATAAATACTCAACATCTTTCTTCTCTTACCCTCCCATCTCTTATTTATGCCTCCCATTCGCCAAGCCAAACTGGAAGCTGAAAAATAAGGAAGCCTAAGTGAGGTAGATTGTGGAAAACAGACTCCCGGGGTACAGAGCAGAATGAAGAAGAATGGGAAGAGGATCTAGAGGACAAACAAGGATTATCCAACAAACCACACTGGGACTTTAGACTTCATGATATTGGCCATGCAGGATCTTGAATGCACAATCTTTTTGAGGCTTGCTGAAAATACATTCTTCCACAGATTTTATAGCAGTCAGCTTTTCTCTTTGAAGGGAGAGGAGACTTATTTTTCTATTTTATTTCATCCCATGCTTTAGTTACTGTCTTTCTAACACTGGTGACATGTTGAGAAATGGAATCATGCATCAATTTCCAACTTCTGTTTAATAGTAACATTTCTCTAAGAAGTGTCATTACTCCTGATAATGACTACCTTGTTTAATCATTCCCTTTAGAAATGGGGTTATCTCAAAGACAGCTTGGACAGCATGGGTTTAAACCATGAGGACACTTTCCCACAATCAATGGTATCATGTGGATTCTGGGTACAGTATCCGCTTGTGAGTGTCAACACAAGGAAAGCAGCATAAGTTAATTAAATACTTATCCTAAATGCAGGCAGCAGGAGACAGTATGGTAATGGAAAAGAGTCCTTGGGTTGGGTGTCAGAAATAGTGACTATGCATCACATTCCAAAAATGATGATTATACTCCTAGTTAGCTCTGAGGTAGGGCTAAATGTATACTTCCTAAGTCTTGGTTTCTATATCTGTAAAATGTAGGTATTAACTGACCACTGAAGTCCCTTCACTAACAAATACAGAAGTTTTGCAGAGTGTGGAAGGATGCCAGGTATTTTGCTTTGTTTTGTTTTTTCTCTCTCTTTATAGTTTACCATTTAACAAAGACTGAGGGCAACAGCCAGAAACAAATGTACAAATCTACTGGACTTCATTTCTACCTTTGCACAAAAGAACAATATGTTCCTAGGAACCCCATAGGGTTCCAAGTTATACAAAATCACATCAAACTAAAGAGCCTAGGAAATAGATACTTGGCAAACAAGGCAAAATGGAGTATATTTGATAGAGCTTAGTCAAACGTAGGGTTTTTTGTGCATCTGGAAGCTGAAGTTAAAGTCCTTTTCATTGCCTTCATTTCTGGACGTGAATGAAGACTGAGCATCTCGGAAATTGTCCCAACTGAAGTTTGTTTAATGGGTTTTTAACTATCTTAGTTATAACTGTTAGAAATCTTTGTGTCCTGGGATATTAGAATTAGAATGCCGTAAGGAAGGGGCAGCATGACTCCGTACTCCTGAAGTGTGGGATGCACATACTGACTTCCAAAGAGTGGAGTACAGAAAGAAGAATAAAGAAGAGTAACTTTACAGTGGAGAAATCTGACAAACACTAAGTAAGCTAAGTGATCAAGGTCCACATTAATAGTTACAAACCATGAAAAAAAAATAGTTACAAACCATGTAGACAGTATGATGTCTGCCCCTTCCTTACGGCAGAATATCTACCAAATTTACTTGGAATTCTTCTGCAAGGGACATTTGTCTCTATTCCACCAATTATTAATTTATTCAACCATTTTTCTATCACCATGGACTCATGGATATTAATTTTATACTTTGAGTTATAATCTAATACTACTTTATTTATTTTGCTGCTTAACTTGTTCTAGCTTTAGCTGTTGGGAACTCTTTCAGTTGGTGACCATGTCACTTTGGCATACCTCCAACATTGGTGTTTGTTTGTTGGTTGGTTTTTGAGCACTTCCTTACTCTCTGGAACTACAAGACCCCCCAGGTTCATCTTATACATATCTTGACCCAGTCCTAGATTTAGCCATTTCTCCAATGAGCCTTTGTTCCTTTTATCGGAGAATGGTATTAGAAACCAAGGATGGTTTAGAAACCATGGTTAGAAACCTGGATGCTATGTGTGTCCATTGCTACTAGAGTGTTATTTGTTTGAGGTCCTCTCAGCTGACAGAGCAAAGGAATATATGTGTGCATGCTAATCCATGTAACAAGCACATCTATAGAGATTTCTATGTGTAACCATCTATATCTATATTAAATTAAGCTTACGCTATATTGATGTCTCTAACTCTAACTCATTACCGCATGGATCATTAAAATCTCTCTTGCTTATCTGTAGACTCTCACACCAACAACAAGAAACCTGGCTCCCGTCATTTGCCATTGAATTACTTAATTGTTCAATTTCAGTGTATATGGATAGCAATACCAGAATTGTTAACCTATACCCCACAAAAAGCTACTTTATCAAAGTACAGCATCTCTGCAGTTTATTTGGCCTTTAATTGATAGACTCCATTCATTTGCAAGTTTCTTGGATCAGCACATATTCCTGAGCCCTCTTCAGTGAGGTTGTTTCATACATCTGTGATATAGTCAGAGTCTCAGGCTGCATTCTTTTCTGACAACCCCAACCTCCTAAATGATTTTTAAAATAAGCCTACATTAGGGTTTATGTTTTATGTTAACATGAGGTTAAACTTTATTCGGACATTCTATAGGTTTTGACAAATGCATCCTGTCATTTGGCACCCTTACAGCATCATACAGAAGAGTTCCATCACCTTATTTCATTCATTCAATCCTCCCCTCCTCCTCCATGAACCTCTGGCAACCACTGATCTTTTTACTGACTCTACAGTTTTGCCTTTTCCAGAATGTCATAGAGCTGGAATCACATGGCACTTTTTAGTCTGGCTTCTCTCACTAAGCAATATGAATTTAAGGTTCTTCCACGTCTTTGCTTCGGGGATTTATGAGCTAGCTGCTTATAAAGATCTGTGTGCAGATTTTTGTGTGGACATAGGTTTTCAATTCACTTGAGTAAATACCTAGGAATGTAATTGCTGGGTCAGCATGGCAAGACTATGTTTAGTTTTATAAGAAACTGCCAAACTGCTGTTCAAAGTGGCTGTACCACTTTATACTCCCACCAGCAATGAATGAGAATTCCCATACTGTCAGTTTGGGGGATTTTAATCATTCTAATGGATGCATAAAGGTATCCCATTATTGTTTGAATTTCCACTTCCCTAATGACATGATGTCAAGTATCTTTTCATACGCTTACTTGGTTTTTGTATATCTTTTTTGGGGAGGTATCAGGTTATTTGTTTCCTTATTGTTGAGTTTTTAGTTGTCTTTGTATATTTTGGATATCTGTCTTTTATCGGATATGTCTTTTGCAAATACTTACTCCCAATCTCTGGCCTGTATCTTCACTCTCTTGTGTCTTTTACAGAGCAGAAAATTTTAATTTGAATAAAGTCCAGCGTGTTAACTTTCTTTTCCCTATTTTGTGCTTCCAGCGTTGTATATAAAAAGCACATTGCTAAGCCCAAGTTCACCAAGATTTCCTCCTGTGTTGTGTTCTAGAAGTTTTATAGCTTTGTCATTTACATATGGGTATGGTCTATTTTAAATTAATTTTTGTGGAAGGTGTAACTTCTCTATTTAGATTTATGTTTTTGTTTTTTAAAAGATTTTATTTATTTATTTGAGAGAGGGAGAGAGAGAGAGCACAAGCAGAGTGAGGATCAGAGAGACAAGCAGACTCCCTGCTGAGTTAGGAGCCTGATGTGGAGCTTGATCCCAAGACCCTGAGATCATGAGCCAAAGTCAGACACTTAACCAATTGAGCCAACCAGGCAACCCTAGATTTATTTATTTTTTTAATAGGAAAGTCCAGTTGTTTCAGTACCATTTGTTGAAAAAGCTATCCTTTCTCCATTGAATTGCCTTTACTCCTTTGCTTTGGCAGTTGACTACATCTGTATCTATTTCTGGGTTCTCTATAATGTTCCATTGATTGATGTGCCAATTCTTCTGCCTTTACCATGCTTCCCTGACTACCTTAGCTTTAGTCTTAAAGTTGGATAATATGTCAGTTCTTCTAATACTGTGTTTGTTATTCTGGGGCTCCTGTCTTTCCATTTAAACTTTACAATTAATTTGTTAATATCCACAAAACACTTTGCTGATATTTTGATTGGACTGCATTAAATCTATAGATTAAGTTGGCAAGAACTGGCATCTTGACAATATTGAATCTTCCTATCCATAAGTATGGAATATCTTTCCATATGTTTAGATCTTTAATTTTTCTCACATAAGTTTTGCAGTTTCTTCCTATGGATTCTGGACATATTTTGTTGTTAGATTTATATCTGAGTATTTTATTTTTGGTGTGCTAATGTAAATGGTAATGTATTTTTAATTTTAAATCCAAATTTGTTTTGAATTTTGTTGCTGGCATATAGGAAAGCTATTGGCTTTTAAGTATTAACTTGGTACCCAGCAGGAACACCTGGGTGGCTCAGTCAGTTGGGCATTCCACTCTTGGTTTCAGCTCAGGTCATGATCTCAGGGTTGTGAGATGGAGCCCCGAGCAGGACTCTGCACTCAATGGAGAGTCTACTTGAGATTCTTTCCCTATTCATCTACACTTCGCCTTGTGCTCTCTCTCTCTCAAATAAATAAATAAATAAATAAATAAATAAATAAATAAATCTTTAAAAAAAGAAACTTGATATCTTTCAAACTTGCTGGATAAAACTGCTAAAATTGTTTCTTCAGATTTTTGGGGGGCCATTCTTATTATTGGATGTGCTTTGCTAATATTTTGCTGAGGCTTGTTGCAGCTACGTTCATGAGAGATATTGGTCTCTAATTTTCCTCTTGTGATGTGTTTACTGCTCTGGTTTTAGGATAATGCTGGCTTCATAGAATGACTTAGGAAATGTTCCCTGCATTTCTATTTTTTGGAGTGATTTGATATTATTTCTTCCATAAATGTTTAGTGGAATTCTCTGTCTGGGGCTGAGGCTTTCTTGTTTTCAAGGTTATTAGTGAACATTTCAGTTTCTTCAGCAATTATAGACTCTGATGGCTAATTTTTGTGTGTCAATTTAACTGGGCCATAGAGTGCTCAGATATTTGGCCAAATGTTATTCTGGTGTTCCTGAATGAAATTAACATTTAAATCTGTGGGATTTGAATAAAGCAGATTGCCTTCCATAATGTGAGTGGGCTTTATCCAAGCAGTTGAAGGCCTAAATATAACCAAAAGACCAGCTTCCCCCAGAGGAGAAAATTTCTCTAGCAGACTGACCTTAGGTCTCATCTGACCTGGTTCTACAGCAGGTGCCTTAGGACAGGAATGATAACATCAACTCTCCTGGGTCTCCAGCCTGTTGGCCCATTCAATAGATTTTGTATCTACCAGTCTTCAAAATCATCTAAGCCAATGCCTTATAATAAATCTCTTTACATGTAGATATAGCCAGAGATTCTCTGGAGAATCCTGATGAATAAACGGGCCCATTCAGAATATCTATTTCTCCTTGTGTTGATTTTGGTAGTTGATATCTTTCAAAGAATTAGCATATTTCATCTAAGTGATCAAATTTGTAAGCATAGAGTTGTTAATAATATTCCTTAATTACCATTTTAATATTTAGGGGTTCAGTAGTGATGACCCTTCTTTATTCTGGTATTATTAATCTGTGTTTTTTCTGTTTTTGTTTTCTTGGTTAGCCTTGCTAGAATTGATTTATTAATCTTCTCAAAGAACTAGCTCTTGGTTTCTCTATTGATTTCCTGTTTTTTTATTTAATTGATTCCTACTTTAATTTTCATTATTTTTCTTCTGCTTAAATTTCTCTTCTTTTTCTAATTGCCCAAGACAGAAGCTTAGATTATCAGTTTTGGATTGTTCTTTTCTAAATATATGTATTCAATGTCATAAATTTCCCGCTAATCATTGCCTTCATTGCATCTCACAAATTGATAAATTGTTTTTTTTATTCTCCTATGGCAAAAATATGTGGTCTATGTTGTTGAATATTCTATGTGAGCCACCAACTCAAGTTTCATTAAAAATTCAGACTTAAAGTGAATTTACAAAATTAATGAGGTAAAATGGAAGTTGAAACAAGAAAAGGTAAAGATTAATAAGATTTAGGATGCCAGTATTTTAGTTGACTACCATGATAAAATAAATTTTCAAACTTGACTTGCCACATCCCTGTCTATCCAACCACATAGACAGTCTTTAGAAAGATTTCTTGTTCAGATTTTTTGGGTGAGATGTCTGAATCAGAGATTCTAAAAGAAGGGGAAATTGCACTTTTTAAAGTCTTTAACTCAGGCAGCCCGAGTGGCTCAGCGGTTTAGCGCTGCCTTCAGCCCAGGCCCTGATCCTGGAGACCCGGATCGGGTTCCACATAGGGCTCCCTCTGCCTGTGTCTCTGCCTCTTAATCTCTCTCTCTCTCTCATTAACAAATAAATAAAATATTAAAAAAATACATCCCTGTATATTAAAAAAATAATAAAGTCTTTAACTCTTTGGTTATATCCTTGTGTAGCATTGTCCAGGTTGCAGCTACTACTGCACAGTGCATTTATCAGGCCCATGGGGATGAAAAGTCATGTTTTACTCCTGAGCTCCACATGCCCACTTCCATACACTACAAGCAAAAATAAACATCCAGGGCTGCTGATATTTCAATAAAAGAGCAATCTATTGTTATTGCTGACTATATTTTTTTGTTGGTAGTATCAGCTGGAAATGTCTAGTGTATTACCACTTATAGCTCCAATGACACCTTTGCCACCAAGATGATGAAAATGATGAATAATGTTTAGTGGTAATGGAGGTTCTGGGTGATGTATCTTCTCTAGGACTTCTTATTCCTACTACATTCCAGTCTTACAGAAAAAGAATATTCCAGCAGGAATAATCCAACTCCCGACTCCATTTGTGGCAGGGCCAGCTTCCAGCGGGTTTGGAAGGCTCTCTTGGCTGGGCCTTCCATCACCAACGTCTCTGAGCAGACTGGCTGGGGCCCTAACCCGTGCAAACTCAAAACTGAAAAAATTAAGTTAAATCCTGGCTGTGGATCCAGTCAGAGATTCCACAAAATGGACCCAGGCTCTGTTTGAAAACACTTTTTTAAAAAAGTGAATCTTGATCTGTAAGATTTTTAGCAGCTTCCTGATGCAGCTGTTCATGAGTAGAAACGCATCACACACATACAGTGGTATCTTTCAGCTGTGCCAAACATCCCTCTTCCCCCACGCCTACTCCTTAGAAATTAAAACCTGTTCCTGGAGTTGGAACCTTAAACATGACTTGGCTTGGTTGCTTGGGGATAAGAAGGTCAGTGCAGGTAGGAGCTACACATAAGTCTCTCAGCCCCGTTACTGAGTGATAGGAGACCATCCTAGCCACAGAGTGAGAGGAGATAGGACACCATCTTTCCCCCAAAGGAAACCTTTTTCCCTTAGGAGCCAAGACAGTAAGACCATTCTTCAGGATGAGAAACTAAGTGAACTGAGGTAGGTCCACTAGGATGGGTGAAAGAGGTAATTTATGTAATAAAAGAAAATCTGGGTAAACAAGTTGTTTTCAAGTGTCCCCGCTAAGTGTTTGTTCTTCTCGATTTTCTATCATTTCTATCATAAATTCCTAGCACTGCTAAACTGAGAATTTGTCTAAGGACCTCTAAGTGAGTGGGCACCATTACCCTGCTTAGGAACAGCTTTACTTCATTTTGCTTTCCTAAGAACCCAGAGGAATGGTCAAGGTCAGGCGGCAGACTGTGCTAGCATGGACAGAGGTTCCACCTCTGCCCTCACAGCCTTCTTGGGGCCTCGGTTGCTTTGCCTCTTAAATTGCTCACTTCCAAAACTTATGGTGAGATAGTATGAAATATTTTACATTTTACAGAATTTCGAGTTTATAAAACATTTACATTTAAGCTTTGTAAGGAGCTTACACACGCTAAACCACAATGTGTAAGGAAGGTATTATTATCTTTGTATACAAGAATGAAAACTGAGGAGAAGTTATTTCTCTTACCCAAGATCATATAACTCACAGAAATTGAACCAGAAGCCAATTTGGATCCCTGGGCTCCAAATTCAGTGCAGGCTTTTTTTTCCCTCCTTTTTATCTTTGTTTTTTTTGGGGGTGGGGTAGGGAATAGTTGTAGGTTTTAATGTGGTAATATACACAAAACATAAAATATATCCTTTTAATCTTTTTAAGTGTGCAGTGCTATAGCATTAAGCACATTCACATTGTTCTGCAAACATCTCCAGGACTTTCACATCATCCCTGATTGAAACTCGGTGACCTATTAAACACTAAGTTCCTGTCTCTACCTCCTCGAACCTTCTACAAACACCATATTACCTTCCATGCCCATGAATCTGACTACTCTAGGTACCTCAGGTTAGTGGAGTCACACATTTGTCCTCTTGTAACTGGGTACATAGCATAGTGTTTCCAAGATTCCTCCATGTTGTAGCAGGTGTCAGAATTTCCCTGTTTTTGATGCCAAATGATATTCCATTGTGTGTATGCACATTTTGTTCATCCACTCATCTGTTGGTGGACACTTGGGTAGCTTCCACCTTTTGGCTATTGTGGATAGCAATGCTATGAATATTAGTGTACAACTATTGTTTGAGGCCTTTCTTTCACTTCTTTTGGATACATCCTTGGATGTGGAATTGGTGGTTAATTTTTATTTCTCTTTTTTTAATAAGTAAAGTCAGCTGTTCTTTTAAAGATTTTATTTTTTTTCTAAAGATTTTATTTATTTACTTATTCACGAGAGAGGCAGAGAGACAGAGATACAGGCAGGGGGAGAAGCAGGCTCGGTGCAGGGAGCCCAATGTAGGGCTCAATCCCAGGACCCCGGGATCACGACCTGAGCTGAAGGCAGATGCTCAACCACTGAGCCATCCAAGTATCCTTATTTATTTATTTATTTATTTATTTATTTATTTATTTATTTGGAAGTGAGAGCACAAGCAGGGGGAGGGAAAGGGACAAGCAGACTCCACGCTGAGTATGGAGCCCAACACGAGGCTCCATCCCACAATCCTAAAACCATGAACTAAGCCAAATTTAAGAGTTAGATGCTTAACTGAGCCACCCAGATGCCCCTAGCTGTTCTTTTAAAATTAAATTAAATTAAAATAATTTCTCACTTCTTGTTACTTAGATTTGAAGCCATATCTTCCTCTATTTTTTTCGTAAAGCAGCCATGGGTATCCTTTTGATGTTCTAGCCTAGATGTAGCATTATACTGCTAATGATAACAAAATGTCTTGCATTTATTTTGTGGTTTGTTTCTGCATGCAAAGCGTCACATTGATGCTCTTTTGTTTATCTTTTCAAGGTCTGTGAAAAGAGGATCAAAGGCAGATATTATTAACCTCTAAGGTTTAATTAAAAAAATAAGGTTTAAGAAGGTTAAGAGATTTTCTTCAGTAAGATTATAGTAGCCGTAAAACAAAAATCCAACTTTCCCTTAATCTACTGCTTACTCAGATGGGTTTCTGTATACTTAAATGGTATATGTTGTCAACTAATTCTAGCTTGATTCTCATATGATACTTATTTTATAAACTTAGAAAAGTCTCCAAAACTTTTCATGCCTGTTTCCTCATCTATAAGATACCAGTAATATTACTAGCCTCTAAGGAGAGTTTAGGGAATAGCCAACAAAACAGCAGCAAAGTTACTTCACAAAAGAAGAGTTATAGCAAATTATTAATGATTTAATTATATAGCCACTTAATAATTATTACTAAAACAGAACCTTCAATGGAATTACTAAAATTGCTTTTCTGGAATCATTTGAAAACATGAAAGTTTGAAAAAAAGGTTAAATATATGTATATCCTCATGACTCTGCTTCTTCCCTCTCTTGGGTGAGCTAATGGTTTAGGACAGATGTCAGAGATCAATGCATTTTCACACTTCAGGGTGTTTGCTCATGCTTTCCCTCTGCTTTACATATTTTTCCATCTGTAATGAATTTAGCTTTCAAGTCCCTGCTCAAGGTGACATCTTACCCACCATTGCTTCTCTACTTGATTTCCCTAACTGTTCCCTTCTATATGTTCTCAATGCATAGACACTTTTCTCAGCGCGCTTATGAAGTCACATTTTAGTTTGTGGTTTCTCTCTGTCCTTCTCTAGGCTGGGAGCACCATAAGAGGCACTGTCTCATTTATTCTTGTTTCCCCAATGCTCGTGTCAAATGCCACGTGCTCAAAAAATATTTGCTAAATGAAAAAAAAAAAGATAATATGAACAAATAAAGAAATCAGGGTTGATTTTCAAGGGCATACAAGTCCTTTACACAGGACACAGAAAACTCCTTCCTCTTGCAAAAACAATATCCCTCTACCCCTTCTTCTTTCCCTCAAGACTGTTAACATCACTCTGCTTCACTCCATTCTCCAATGTTTTAGAAAAAAAGCAAGCATTAGCAAGGAAACACATTGATTTGGAAAGGCTGACCCCTAGTTTAAAGGGATTCAAATGGAATGTACCATAAAAGCAGCAAGGATGACAGAAAGAAAAAAAAAAGTGGGAAGGCAAGAGATTCTTTGTGACTAACAGAGGGAGAAATTGAAAGGGAAGGGAAGTTTTTCACTAGTCATTGTGAATGTAATTGGGACTGGGACATGGAGAGTTCCTTTCAGGGAAGACTACTTCCTGTTCAACTTTCTGAGTAGCTAGTAAATAAATGGTGAGTGTCACTATAGGGTTATTGAACTTGCTGAGATCATTGCATAACTCACTATCAATAAAGAAATGCAATTGGCTAAAGACTAACCAAACAAACCAATATTAATAAAATAAGGTGTCAGAACCCCAAATGACAACCTCAGAGCTGCAATAAACCTGCTTTTGTACTTTTAAGAATTCCTGCCATGGTGAATGGAATTGTCTTCCAAAGGATTATTTATAAATCAGATGTTTGAAACAGAGAACTCATATGCCATAGAGATGTTATGAATAGTGGTGGGTTCCCAGGCCAGCAAACAAATACCTATTTTATCCTTGGGGTTGAACACTGAATGCTGTGGCAAAATTACCTCAGGCTTCAGAGATGATCAGACTCACTTTGATGTGGCCATTTACATTACAGGAGAAAACCAGACCCCAACCAGCACCAGGCTAGGATGGCAAGAGGAGTGTGTGGAAGGAGTGAGGAGGCATAGGGGTGAGAAGGCAAGGGGTAGCACAGGGCGGGAAACCTTCCTAGTTGTCCCTTAGCCCTGGAGCTGAGGGTTCTTGGTTGCTGCTCTAATTTTCTGGACTGCATCAGAATTACCTGGATATTAAAAAACAAACAGAGGCTCCTGGCTGGCTCAGTCAGTAGAGCATTGCAACTTTTGATCTCAGGGTTGTGAGTTCAAGCCCCACGTTGGGTGTGGAGCCTACTTTAAAACAACAACAACAACAACAAAAATTTAAAACAAACAAACGAACAGCAGCTCTAGGGCCCTAGTGGATCAGAACCTCCAGGGAGGGGGCTAGTGTTCTGGTGTGTTTCCCAGCTTCTTAACTACCTCTGGTGCACAGCCTGGTCTGGGAACCAGTCTCTAATCTCTGCCATCTCTCTTCCAGTTAATGGGCTCTGGGTGAGCAAAAAAGGAATGGGAGAGATGGGATCCTGGAAAGCTTTGGAGAGCAGCTAGAAAAGGAACAGGAACTCCCCAGTTTTAGTGGTGAGAAAGGAAAGGAAGTTGCAATGGCCCGCCATGTAACTAATGAGGAAACTGAGTCAGCCAAGGTCACAGAGCAGAGGGGAGAGCTGGGATTCTAACCAATCCCTGTCTTGTTCCTGAGCTTCTCCCTTCAGCTGCTACATATATGCTTCTGCCTCCCATATGGTGAACAGATATACTTCAGAACTTGCCAGTGCTGATAAAGTGTGAATTCCTAAGAATGTCAAGCTAATTGTAATGTCCAGGTGACAGAGGAAAAAGCTGGGGGCAAGGCCAGACCAATCACATTCATCAAAGCCCATGGAAGCCATCTTCCCCATCTCCTTTTTGGCCTCAGTGGGCTGGTGACTTTGCCCCATCCTCAGTATCTCCAGCTATAAGATAAAGATAATACTATTTACATATCTTCTTCATGGACCTGCAGTGAAACTTAATTGGTTCTTGTTTACTGTGTCCTTTGAAGATGAAAAGTCTGGGTGAGAGCTGACTGTCATCATTCCACATTTCTTGATTTTATGCGACAGCTCAAAAGCTCTACGTTCTGTAAGACTCTTCTTTTTCTTTATTTTCTGTTATTTATAACCTTTCCAAACCAGAAACTCATGGAATTTCTTGAGCTTTCCTAACTGAAAATGGTTTGAAAGATCTAATTGCTGGCCAAGATGGAGGGAAGGGAAGGAAGGGAGGGAAGAAGCACATCTGAACAGAAGCTCCAACCATCCCAGGTCTGCCCCTCAGCCTGGAATTGTGCCATTCTCCCAGCATTGGCTCTGACCTCCAGCTACTGGTGTTGTGTATTTATAGTCTCAGAGCTCCTGGCTCTTCAACTGTCTCTCACCATTGCCCTGCCCTTCCCCCTTCACTCCCACCCACATACTCACAATCCCTGTGAATGTGAAAATGTTGGAGGAGGACGGAAATTTGTTTTTTATGCAATATTTGACTGTTTTAACACTACTTTACAGAAGCATTAAATGTTATGAAATCTCTGCTCTTTTTTGTTTATTTTTATCTTTTAAATTATTTTTTATTCAAGTGTAGGTGACATATAATATTACATTACTTTCAGGTGTACAGCATAGTCATTTGACAACTGAATTACGTTATGCTATGCCCACCAAGTGTAGCTACAGCCTGTCACCATACCAGACTCTTACAATATCATTGACCATATTTCTTATGCTGTGACTTTCATCCCCACGAATTATTCATTCCATAACTGGAAGTCTGTGCTTCCCACTCCCCTTCACCCATTTTGCCCACCCTTCTCCTCCAGCAACCATTAGTTTGTTTTCTATATCCATGGGTCTGTTTCTGCTTTTTTTGTGGGCAGCCTGAGGGTGTGACTCTTGATCTCAGGGTCATGAGTTTAAGTCCCACGTTGGGTGTAGAGGTTATTTTTTTTTAATTTTTTTAATTTATTTATGATAGTCACAGAGAGAGAGAGAGAGAGGCAGAGACATAGGCAGAGGGAGAAGCAGGCTCCATGCACCGGGAGCCCGACGTGGGATTCGATCCCGGGTCTCCAGGATCGCGCCCTGGGCCAAAGGCAGGTGCTAAACCGCTGTGCCACCCAGAGATCCCTAAAAAAAGTAAGTAAGCTCTAAAAAATTACTGATCCTTACCTTCTTACACCTAAAGGATCTAGAAAAAGAATGACAAATGGAGCCACTAATGAAAGAGATTGAAGATGACACAAAGAAGTGGAAAGATATTCCTTGCTCTTGGATTGGAAGAATAAATATTGTTAAAATGTCAATACTATCCAAAGCAGTCTATACATTTAATGTAATCCCTAATAAAACACCAGCAGCATTTTTCACAGAACTAGGACAAACAGTCCTAAAAATTGTATGGAACCACAAAATATCTTGAATAGTCCAAATAATTTGAAAAAGAAAAGCAAAACAGGAAGCATCACAATTCCAGGCTTAAGTTATATTACAAAGCTGTAGTAAGCAAAACAGTATGGTACTGGCACAGAAATAAATACATAGATCAATAAAACAGAGTGGAAAACCCAGAAATGAAACCACAACTATAAGATCAATCTTCGACAAAGCAGGAAAGAATATCCAGTGAGAAAAAGATAGTCTCTTCAATAAATGGTGTTGGGAAAACTAGATAGCAACATGCAAAAGAATGAAACTGGACCACTTCCTTACACCATACACAAAAATAAATTCAAAATGGATGAAAACCTAAATGTGAGAGAGGAAACCATCAAAATCCTAGAGGAAAACACAGGCAGTAACTTCTTTGACATCAGCTGCAGCAACTTCTTACTAGATACATCTCCTGTGGCAAGGGAAACAAAAGTAAAAATAAACTACTGGGAATTCATCAAAATAAAAAGCTTCTGCACAGCAAAGGAAACAATCAACAAAACTAAAAGGCAACCTACAGAATAGGAGAAGACGTTTGCAAATGACATGTCTGATAAAAAGTTAGTATCCAAAATCTATAAAGAACTTATGAAACTCAACCCCCAAAAAACCAACCCAATTTAAAAATGAGCAAAAGACATAAATAGACATTTTTTTCCAAAGAAGACACACAGTTGGTCAACACGCACATAAAGAGGTGTTCAAAATTACTGATCATCAGGGAAATGCAAATCAAAACTACAATGAGATATCACCTCACACAAAAAACAACAGGTATTGACAAGAGTGTGGAGAAAGGGAAACCCTCTTGCACTATTGGTAGGAATGCAAACCAGTACTCTGGACAACAATATGGTCAAATTATGGAAACAGCCCAAGTGCCCATCAAATGATGAATAGATCAAATAATGTGAGATATATATATATATATATATATATAGAGAGAGAGAGAGAGAGAGAATTTTACTCAGCCATAAAAAAAGAATGAAATCTTGCCACTTGCAACGACATGGATGGGGCTAGAGAGTATAATGCTAAGCAAATCAGTCAGTCAGAGAAACACAAATACCATATGATCTCACTCATATGTAGAATTTAAGAAAGAAAACAAGCAAAAGGAGAAAAGAGAGAGAGAGAGAGAGAGAGAGAGGCAAACCTAGAAACAGGCTCTTAACTGGAGAGAACAAACTGATGGTTACCAAAGGGGAGGTTCATGGGGGGATGGGTGGAATAGATGATGGAGATTAAGGAGGGCACTTGTGATGAGCACCAGGTGCTGAATGGAAGTGCAGAATCACTGTATTGTACACCTGAAACTAATATTACACTGTATGTTAACTAACTGGAATTTAAATGAAAACTTTTTTTAAAAACGACAAGGAGTGATACGCCATGAAAGAGACAATGGTTTTTGGTCCTATTCTCTCACAGAATTAAATGCTGTTTTCAAGATAATGGTAAAAATATTTGTCCTCAAACAATCAAACAAAAAAATGTTAAACATTCTAATTTGGTAAGGCAATTCTTCTTTCCAGAAATACAACTCAATATAAAACTATGTCCATTTTGAAGACTTGAAAGCTTTGCTTATAGTTCTGGTTGGATGGCCTTTTGCCTTAATTCCTTTCAGTGAAATAACTCCTCAGCACTCAGCCGAGTGGAGAAGTTGGGACAGTTTGTCTTTGACATCCAGGGGGCTGGGTGTACACTATTCACCTGCGCTTCTCCTGTCATCCCATTCCTGTTAGGCACAAGTAGGAGTTGTTCCAAATATTTTCCAGTTGTTAGTATGAAAATGTTCCCTGCTCCCTCCCCAGGCCCTATCTCTCTATTCTGTTCCAATGTGCAAGGGTGGGAAGGAGGAGAGAGGGGAGCAGAAGTGATGGCCTAAGGTCTAAGGGCAGCCACCAGGCAACATGACAGAGAAGTCAATAGGTCAAGGGCTGAAAATGAGACATGAATTGCATGGTGGGTGGTCCCAGGTCTGCCAGGGAAAAGAGTTTTATCTCTTAGTTCAGGTAGTGTTATGTACACATATGGGTACTATATGGGTTTATAGCTGTAAACGTAGGTTTCTATTCAAAAGGATAGACTGGGGGCGCCTCGGGGGCTCAGACATTGAGTGTCTCCCTTTGGCTCAGGGTGTGATCCCAGGGTCCGAGATTGAGTCCCATATCAGGGTCCCTGAGGGGAGCCTGCTTCTCCCTCTGCCTGTCTCTCTGTGTCTCTCATGAATAAATGAATAAAATATTTTTTAAAAAAGGATAGACTGAAAGCCCCTGTGTGTGTAATCTGTGCACACAGCCTCTATTGGAGTCGTAGCTAAGAAGATTGACAAAGTTATAAATGACTCTGATCCCTGAGGAGGTAGGTGAGGACACTGGTCAAAGTGAATAAATAAACCTGGGGCTCTTCACGTTTCCACAAAAGAAAGGAAGTGGTTCTGTCACAATCTTTTCTTTTTTTGTTGTTGCTGAAGTGTAGGTGACAGTGTTCCATTAGGTTCCAGTGTATGACACAGTGACTCCACAACCCCGTGTGTTCTGCTGTGCTCACCACGAGTATAGCTACCCTCTAGCCCACACGACACTGTTACAATACCATAGAGGATGACACTGCATTTTGTGGATGAATAAGGTTCAATGGGTTGGGGCAAGAGAAAAATATGAGAAAGAGAAGATTAAAAGGACCATGTGTTAGCAGCATTAGGCTCAGCCAGGATCCACTCCTGGAACTTCTCTCCTGGTTTCTGTGAGATCCGTGGCACAAGAGATTTCCTCTTTAGGAACTTTCTGGAAAATGCCCTTGAGAAAGCCCTGTCCCGAATGCCTTTCAGAGAATCCGCGGAGCTGCCTGCAGAAGGGCGTTCTTTGCAGGCAGAGTGATGAAGCTGAAGTGAGTCTGTTCCAGGTGCTGGTAGGAAACGGCTCCATTCTCCTCTCCCAGGAGCAGGGCTTCTGCTCAGCATCTTCCAGAAACTGGAGCCGGATTCCCGTGGGTCAGGCCCTCCACTCTGCAGGCCGAGAATGAGTGCGTCTGGCAAGTCAGGCTGTGTGTGGGTTTTGAAACGTGTCTGCTGGTGGATGAAAGTCCTGAGAAGACTTCCCTTTTACACCTTAGGAACGGATTAGCTGCCTCCCCCTGCGGCTCACGCAGCGGCCCTGAGAACCGGGGCGACCTTGACCCCCAGCGGCGCTGCTTCTCCCCGGGGGCCGCAGGCCCGTGCAGGGTGACCCGGGGCCTCCTCCCCCGGGCTGTGAGGCTGACACCTTCCTACGGACCTTCCCCGCCCCACCTGCGCTTGGGGTCCGACCTGCGCTGCCTTCCGAGGGCTCTCCCAGCCTCTCCAGCTCCCTCTTCGCCTTCTCTCATTCAAACATTTCCTCCCTGCTCCCCCCCCTCCAAAAAAAATCCCTGCACATTTGATATCATCTTAGTATCTGCTTCTCAGAGGACATTGTATAAACGGGGATAAAAGGGTAAGTATTAAGCAGACATAAACGGTCCTATCGCCTGAAAATATTAGAGAAATCCATAGCTAGATGTGACCAATTTACATGAAAAAGTTTTCAATTTACATTGAGCATTTTAAAATCTGTCTGACCAAAGTTATCAGAAACATCTGTAAAATCTTATTTTCAGCATCAATTATGGCATATAGAGTCAACAGTTATTTGGCAAAAGAATTTAGAATGGATCATTGAGTTGTTAAAAACCTGCATCAAAAATGATGTCAAGAATATTAAAAGTATAAACAAATCCTTATAATGCTGTTGCTGCTGCTGATGCCAATAATACATAAACTCACCAGCATTTACTGTTTACTTAGCACTGCTCTAAGTGCCTTGTGCATGTTGACTTCCTTACCTTGTTAGTGCATGCAAGCATTATACAGAGACAACTGGCTTCCAACAGTTTCCAATATGATAAGGGCTTCTACATCAATGCAATGCTAATACATAAATATAAGTATGTACATATGCCCACAGATACCCTTTTACAAAAGTTCTAATGCCTGAAAGGAGATGAACTGAACAGAAACTAAAGAGTAAGTGTTTTGTATGTATGTGGAAATGGTAGTCAACACAGATCACAATGCTGGCACATAGTTCGTTAGATGAATGAAATGAACAGTTATTAAAATAAACATGTTTTCTTGTCATTAGGACCAGAAAAAATACATTTTGTAAGGCAGTATTTCACAAACTAGTCTATTAGATTCCCTTCATGGTGCTTACCTGGGGGTGCTTGTTGAGAATACAGATTCCTGAGAACCACTTTCCCAGTCTGTTTCAGTTGTCTCAGGTGGGGCACAGGAATTTGTTGTACCAAGCACCCTCAAATGATTCCAATACACACTAAAATCTGTGTCTCTGCTAAAAAGCTAGGAAGTCAAAATTGTTATTTTTGAAAATGATGGCTGTTTTTTAATTCAGATGTAGAGTTCAATTATCTATGGGTTTACACTCACACTCTTCAAAAGAAAGGTGATATTTTTTTTTTTTTAGCCTGGGAGGAGGGCCGCTCAGGATCATGATGAGCCAGCAGGAGATAGTAGCAGTGACAGGATCCCGTTCCTCCGAGCATCCGAGAGGTGGCCACAGAGAATGTCCTCTCAACCCTGCAGCTGGGCCATTTACCACTCAATCTGTGTTTCTGTTTGTACATGAGTTAAACTAAAGTTGCAGAGCAAAAATATCCAGTCTGTTCTTAGCTGTGAGCTAAAGGACATGCCCAGCCAGAACTAATATCATAAATAAACAGGGCTGGCTATGGGAAACATGGCCCTAAGACTCACTCACTATGAAAGTCATTTGGGAGATTATGAGGGTTCATGAAGAAAGATAAGGAAAGCAACTGTTCTAATGCAATATTCTGAAGAAACATCAGAGAGAGGGGAGAGAGAGAATCCCAAGCAGAATGCCCATTAATGGGGTGTGAGGAGGGGGACTGTTAATGCAGGGCTTAATCCCACGACCCTGAGATCCTGACCTGAGCCAAAATCAAAAGTCAGACGCTTAACCGACTGAGCCACCCAAGCACCCCAGAAATGTATATGTGTTTCTAAAGGGAAATCAAGTGCCTAACTGAGGTAGAAAACTAAAACAAGGGGCATATTATTTATCCAGACATATCTTCATTGCTGGGCTCGCTAGTGGAAAGTATTGCCGCTCATGATACGAGGGGTCAGAGAAAGTATTTTTTTGAAGGAGTTGAAAAAAATACAAAGTTTAAAAAAAAAGGAAGACAAAGACTAGAAAAATGAAAGAGCAAAGAAAAAAAACCTGGTTGCTTTGAGATTTTTGGTTTTTAGATGTGTCACTATCAACAGTTGTGCAGAAAGAACTGTGATCCTATGTATTTACTGAATAACTGTCCCTCCGTCTTTTCTTCGTATAGAAAGAAACAATCTGAGACATACGATTGAGTTGTAAGCATCCGTGGGCTTACGCTGAAAATCTAGGTCACACAGGAAAACTTTTAGACAGGAGGCCCCAGACTCACTGAACATACTTCTACTGAGATGTGTCCCTTTCTAGGCCTTCTGAAAAGAAATTCACAGCAAACCTGGCTACAAGCCCGAAGGTAACTGCATCACTTTAGGGAGCAGGGTGGCATCTGGCAGGCCCTCTAGGATAAATGGCACAAGTCTAGGGCTGGAGGTAGTGCCAGCAGAGGCCACTGCCCCCAGAAATTACCTTCTCTTCTATTATGGGATCTCATCAGGTCCATTTGGAACCTGCTTTAAAGTTCCTTGACAAAAATTACAGTGGAGCCAGCTGCTGTGACTGTTATTTTGTACCCGAAGAAGCAGTAGTTGGAAACACAGTTATTCACAGGGGCCAGGTGGAAAACTTGGGGCAGACCATGGTTGAGGGTACAAAGAATTGCACAAAACTGTAGAGCATGGTCTCTGTCTGAAAGCTCACAAATCTATCTCCTCTAAGCAGTTCAGCTTCCCCATCCTCCCTGTCTGATTCTCGGGTGCAGGAATGGTGTAGAATATAACACGATTGTGTTGGGGATCCTAAGCCATCCGAATCACACTGCACCCAGCCCATTACTTAGTCAATTCTAAGGCCAAATCAAGATTACACACATTCTTTCTTTCTTCTTTTTATTCCCCTGTGTTTTCTTATAAATCAGTATATTAAGACCTAGTTATCAACATCCTCCATAGGCAGGTAGGCACCGCATGAATCTCTAGAGAATGAAACAGTTTCTGACTGTGGGGAAGTTTAGAATGTCCTAGAGAAGGCGAGAAACAAGAGAAAAAGCAATATGGAATACATAACCCAAGAGTTTTCTCCAGGTGGTTAGCAAATGTGTTACTAGGACTCTGGAGGAATCACAGATCAAAGTGAATTGACTGCAATGCTCTCAAATTTCTTGAACAAGATGTGGCTTGAAAGCCTTGAAAAGGAAGTAAGATTAACTAGTTAGAGGAGAAAGGAGAAGAGAGGAGAGCTTAGGTGGTAGGTACAGAGTATGCAGAGGAGTACAAGTAGGTGAAGCTTTTAGCCTTCCCTTGATCCAAACTCTGAGTTACCAAAGATGATTGGAAAATAATTGGAAAGTATCAGGGGGAGGCATTGTCCTGATCGAAGAGAAGTTTTTCTTGTCCTTGTATTATGGAAAGTCCTCATGAGTGTGTTTTACTCCTTGTCGATCCAGGATTTTTAAATACTTTGTGGCCCTGGCCGGGGATTATGCCAAGGAAAGCACTAATTCCACATTCTGGAGGAGGAATGAAGTCTCCTCCAGGATATCAGGTAGCATAACCTCTGCCTGAAAATAACAGAAAACATGACTCAAAATGGCTTAAACAAGAACCATATCATCTCATGTAACAAGAGGTACAGAGGTTGGGGATATTCTCCAGGGTGGGTTAATGCAGGGACCTGACAACATCATCAAAACCTAGGTTCTCGTCAGTTTCCTCTCTGACATGCTCTGAGCATGTTACCTTTGTCCTCAGACTTGCTCTCTTGTTGGCTGCAAGATACTACAGCAATCCCAGGTGTCCCATCATGACATTGCAAAGGGGGGAGCCTGGGTGGCTCAGCTGTTAAGTGTCTGCCTATGGCTCAGGTCATGATCCTGGAATACCAGGATTGGGCCCCACATGGAGCCCTGCATCAGGCTCCCTGCTCAGTGGAGAGTCTGCTTCTTCCTCTGACTCTTCCCCCCTCCCATGCTTGCTCTCTCTCACTCTCTCTCTCTCTCTCTCAAATAAATAAATGTAATCTTAAAAAAAAAAGACATGAAAAGTTCCCATGATGGAAGATAACACCTGTGCCTTTAAAAAAAAATGAGGATATCTTTCTCATAAAGCCTCCAATAGACCTTCCCTAATGTATATTTGCTAAAATTGGGTCATATATTCCTTTAAAAACCAATCATTGTTAAGAGGAATGTGGCTAATACCAGCTGACTCAGACTAATCAGGATGTGTCTCTGAGTCACATGGGAGGAGAGAGGGACACCAGACAAAACAAAGGCTCTATTAGAAAAATGATAAAGAATAGTAGAAGGAGGGGGTGTAGATAGAGGAGGAGGAGGAAGAGGAGAAGTACACTAGGTAGATGTGGCTTTCAAATCAGTGCGCTGATTCTTTGATACTCCCTCTGTTTCAAGAAGTTGAAAGTAATTCTCCTCCCCTTGAGCACTGTGCCACCCAAGCAGCCAACAGAGAGGCCCACAGAGCAACGGAGTGAGGCCTCCTGCCAACAGCCACGTGAATACACCAGCTTGGAAATGGAGCCCCCAGGCCCACTCAAGTCTTCAGATGCCAGTAGCCCCCACCAACAGCCTGACTGCAAGTAAATGGAACGCCCTGAGCCAGGACAACCGAGCCCCAACTCTTGAATTTCTACCAACACAAACTGTGAGACATAAGTGTTTGTTGTTTGAAACCACTAAGTTTGAGGTAATATGTAACTTACAGGTAACCAGTGGTGACAATATTTCTTCCAATAAGTGGAATATTCATTTTGTGCATGAAAAATCACACCGTATCTTCAGAATGTTTGACTAAAGGAAGAGAAGACTGCCTTGAGCCATTGGATGAAGTGGAAAGAATTTGGATCTAGAAATCAATAGAATTCTCATCCTGGCTCTGTCACTAAGAAACCTTATAAGTCATTTCACTGCTTTTGATCTTATGCTTGTTATCGCTAACTGAAAGAACCTGGCAAAATGCTATCTGATGCCTCATCCAGCTCTTGAATACCATGTGTAAAATGCTTGCATTTTATTGTTTTAGGTTGGATGGCCCCACATTAAGAAACTCAAATCCAGAAGTAGGCACCTTGGGTTTAAATCCTGGTACAGTCACTTTTGAAATAGTTGTTCTCGGATGAATGATGTTACCATTTGAAGCCTCAGTTTCCTTGCAGGTTTATTGAGAGGGTTAAAAAAGATCATGCAGATACAGCTCTTAGCATGTAGTAGCACTTAGTAAGTTAGAGCAGCACATTTTTAAAAATAAACAAGCTTTTGAAATGACAGAGTTGTATTTTTTATGTCCTTTATAGATAGTTTATAATCAAGATATAAAGTGCACTCTGTAGAAACTTGGAGGGACGCCTGGGTGGCTCCAGGGGTTGAGCATCAGCCTTCGGTCCAGGGTGTGATCCTGGGGTCCCAAATCGAGTCCTGCATCAGGGAGCCCACTTCTCCCTCTGCCTGTGACTGCCTGCCTCTCTCTCTGTGTGTCTCTCATGAATAAATAAATAAATACTCTTAAAAAAAAAGAAACTTGGAGCATACTTTTATTGTTTTCAATAAAATAGAAATTTATATAGAGAGTTTTGCCTTATAATTTATCCCTGGATTTTGAAGTCAGCTCCAAGTTGCAATCTCATCCCTCTGGAAAGTGCATTCTGCTATAGGATGACCTATTTTGGTATGTGTTTCTAGGAAAGCTTCTCAGTGGAAAGTTAGGTGGGCCACACCTTGCTTCTCCCACATAGCACAGCCTGCGGTTGGTACTCCAGTTCATTTGTTTAAGCTGGATTTTTATCAGTATAAAAATTAATAAGACTCTAAGTCAGTTTCTGCTTGTGCCTTAAGGTCTGCTCATGAACAATTAAGTTCATTGTCCACCAGGTGCTCTGGACTTGGTTCTGCCAGTTTGGGAATCTCTTTTCTCAAGTCTCCCTGACTCGGGCTGCCGGCTGGCTGGACAAGCAGCAGTCCTCTGCCGGGCTGCTGCCTTCCTCCTTCCTGTCCAGAATGCTAAGCTCCCTTTGGCCCAGGTCAGTTTTCTGGGATAAGTTTCCAAAATCAATATCTGCTGTCTCTGCTCTGGCACCTGCTGTTAACAGGTAGTGGCAAGCAGGGTTAAATATTCTGAGCTTTCCATCACCCCGTGGTACAGCCAGGGTCACCCAAGGCTCCAGACTCTCTCCGACTGGAAGCCCAGAGTATCCTGGGAAGAATTCCTGTCACGGGGCGTTTGCTGGGCCTGGCAATTGAGGGTCAGTCAGGAGTCCAGGTTCCTGTGCTTTTAGGTTTTGAATTTTCTAATAAAGTTTTGTTTTATGGGCTAAGGTTTAAAAATACAAAATGATTTCTGTTGTTTTTTCTATCATTTTTTGTTGTTGTTAATTCCACTAGCACCATAAAACAGACATCCAGAAGCCTATTGTTCTACTACCCATGTTAGTGGGACTCTAAACACCCCCGGTTTACCTGATTGTGACCTGTAAGTATGAATTCGTTGATCAAATTTCTATCTTCGACCAGTTTATTACTGCTGTTCTCTTGTCCTTATTCTTCATGATTTTGAATTGAAGAAGGACCCCCTCTTTCTGCCTCAGGTTTCCAGCCTAGAATCCTAATTTTTATGCAACAGTGTTTATTCAGTGGTTCTGCATTCCCTTCATGATTTCAGATGCCCACCTGCCTGCCCCAGGATCTGCACCTGCTTGTTTATCCTACATCTGTTACATACCATTTCTCTTTTATCAGGCAAAACCATCCTCTTTACAGAGAACCATGCACTGTACTTTACATATGTTAACAGTCTCCAAGCCCTGACGGCTAGTCTCCTAATCTCAGTGTTGCATAGTTTTTAGGAAATTTAGAAACAGACTTGCTTGTAGAAGGAATGAATCTGTTTTCTGTAATATTCAGGGAATTTAAAATTGTAGACCTTGAGATTCCCTTATTGTAATTGTACTCAAATTTAATATTGGACACAATCAACAGACTGACAAGGCAAATGACGGAATGGGAGACATTATTTCCAATTATTATTATATCTGGTAAGGGGTGAGTACCCAAAATATATCAAGAATTACAACCCAATAGCAGCAATAAACAAGGAACCTGATTCAAAAATGGGCAAAGAACTTGAATGGGCCTTTCTCCAAAGATGATATATGAATGGCCAACACCTCATGAAAAGATGTTCAACATTAATCATTAGGGAAATGCAAATCAAAGTCACAATGATATATCCTCTTTACCCATTAGGGTGATTGCTACCAAAAAACAAAAATTGTCAAGTATTGGCAAGGGTGTGGAGAAACTGGAACTCTTGTGCACCATTGGGAATGTAAAATGATACTATGTCACTATGGAAAACAGTATGGTGGTTCCTCTAAAAATTAAAAATAGAAGTAATTCAGCAAGTATGCTACTGAATATGTGTGTATGTGGATATATATAAAGAGAGGCAAAACAATTGGCAAAACAATTGAAAACAGGATCTCAAAGAGATATTTGCACCGCCATGTTCATTCACAATAGCTAAGAGGTGAAGCAACCCAAGTGTCCACTAAGAGATGAATGGACAAACAAAATGTGGTCTATGCATACAATGGAACATTACTCAGCCTTAAAAAGGAAGGAAATTCTGACACATGCTACAACATGGATGAACTTTGAGGACATTATTCCAAGTGAAATAAGCTAGTAACAAAAGGACAAATACTGTATGATTCTAGTATATGAGATATCTAGACTAGTAATATTCATAGAAACAGAAAGCAGAATGGTGTAGCCAGGGGTTAGGGGAAGGGAAATGGAGAGTTGTTGTTTAGTAGGTATAAAGTTTCAGTTTTGCAAGATGAAAAAGCTGTAGACACTGATTGCATAACAATGTGAATACACTTGCTGAACTGTGCACTTAGAAATGGTTAAAATGATAAATTTTACATTATGTGGTTTTTACTACAATAAAAAAATTGGTATCTGTATTTCACATATCTGCAAAGCATAATATGCATAAATTTTTTCTTAGGAATGTCATGTCTTAATGGAGGTCATATCTATTTACCCAACTTTACAGCCAAACAGATTTGGCCCTCCTTTCCTAACCAGTGTCTGTGCCAAAACAGGCATAAGATAAGATACCAACATCCAAAAGTAGCTAAGTTGATTATTGATGGTGACCTTGTGGCACTAAATATATATTTTTATTGAATACCACTCAGTGGAGAATTATAAGAGTACTTCCCCCTTTTTTTCTTTTGAGCTAGGGAAATGGGTCTGGCCAAGCAAGAAGAAAGCTCTGAAAGGATGGAGCATTGCTCTGCCTCTACATTGTGTAGGCTTTTTCTAAGTGACAAGTCAGAAGTGACAATGCACATGGGTCATACTTCCCAGCCTATTATAGAGGCCATATGGCCAACCACTAGCAGGAAGAGGAGGAAGCTCTTTCCTGCTTGCAGAGCCCTTCAAAATGGAATATAGAGAGACGTTCAGCAGGTGCATGGGCAGGAAAAATTTGTTTAGCAAAGGAGAACCATAGAGCAGTCAAGTGGAAGTGTAAAACACTAGATGGTATTTAGAGAACATAGGAGGATCAGGCATGAATTTCAAAGGATGAATGATAGGAATGAATACATTTTAGTCTTTATTTCCACAGTCCACAGTTCTTGACAGTAAATTCTGTTGAACTGAACTAATTTCAAGAACTTGAAATTAGACATGTATGTCTTGGGTAGAAGAGGAAAGTGTTGGGAGGGTTTACATATATACATACTGATACCAACATATATACATACTGATACAAACAAAAAGAAAGATTATTATCTTCAGAAAAATCTAAACACTATAGTCTGCTAAGCTAACTCACTTCATGAGAAGTCTGCTGGTAATTATTTTTCCAAATCACATTCATGTTCACTTTATTTCTTCTAAGATGTAATATCAATTTTTAGAGGAATCTCAGATCATTTGAAAGGCACACTAAGTATTTAAATGAAACAAAAGGCACTACAGCAATGTCAAGAAGCTCCTACCATATTAAGCTACAGCAAAAACAAGAGCAAAGGTGAAGGGTTATAATAGGAAAGGAGTTTTCTTTCCAGAGAGCTGAGAAAAGTAATTGTCTTCAATACCTAATGATTTGGACCCAGAAGAACATATGCCAGGAAAAGGTCAAGAGGGCTGAAGATGAAAGCCAAACAGAAAGGTGTGAGGAAATAGCTGCCTGCCCCATGAGGAGCATCTTCTGTCCCCTCTGCCTCCTCTCCTGCCTTTTAGGCAGTCCTCCAGGACTACCAGGTTCAGGAGGCTCTTGGGTTCCTGATGAATTTTACAGGTCTTAAAGAACTGTCTCCACGTGTGTGTGTGTGTGTGTGTGTGTGTGTGTGTGTGTGTGTGTGTTCGTACCAGGGGTACCAGAATGGATCTTATCCTGACTTACGGAATCTTCACCACTCACCATTTCTCAATCCTTCAATAAGTGCTTGGAAGCAGTGGTAGCACCCAACTCCACACTTCAGGATAGAATGTTGATCTAAAATAGGGGGATACTTTCAGAAGCCATCAGGAGAACCTCAGTGGAGAGTGTTTCTATCTGTTCAGCTATGTCCTTTTCTAACAGAATAACTTCTGAGACTTTTTAAAAATAAAATAAACCCCACCTTTTATCTCTCCTACCACCCAGGCCTCCTAGCTGATAATCTGATAAACATTCTGCAGGAGATCCAGCTTGTCCCAGCAAAGCTGTCCACTTCTCTTCTTCACATCAGGTATGTAAAGTTTATCTTAAGTTGAGAAAACTTAGATTAAGTGATAGAATTCCTTCTTGAAATGCCTCATTTTGGCTCCTCTGTTGTTCTTGTGAGCCTCACAGCTTACCTGCAGTGCGGTTGTTGCAGATTTTAGACTTTTGATGGTGTTACACGGGAGTGTTTGAATTGGATTGGGGAAACTTAAAATAGTTTGGATGGGCATGCCCCCA
The DNA here is from genome assembly GCF_905146905.1 of Nyctereutes procyonoides. NCBI lineage: Eukaryota > Metazoa > Chordata > Mammalia > Carnivora > Canidae > Nyctereutes > Nyctereutes procyonoides. Next base: position 20,224,112 of record NW_026575122.1, read on the forward strand.
CTTTTTCTTTGTTGAAAGAACTAGCAGCATATTTGTGCATGTCGAATCAGAAAGCAAAGACAGAATCATTTATAATTGTTCTTATTGCTCTTGATCACATAGTAAATGTGGCAAAACAGAGATGTTAACAAGACATGAATATTTTGTCTCTTCTATTGGTCCATAACTTCTTTGGAAGCAATGTCTGTGTTTGATTCATTTTTGGCATCTTACAAAATTACTTAAATTATCAAATTATCAAAAAAGTTTATGAACTAGGTAAATAATATTTTTTTAATTTATTTATGATAGTCACACAGAGAGAGAGAGAGAGAGAGAGAGAGAGAGAGAGAAGCAGAGATATAGGCAGAGGGAGAAGCAGGCTCCATGCACCGGGAGCCCGACGTGGGATTCAATCCCGGGTCTCCAGGATCGCGCCCTGGGCCAAAGGCAGGCACCAAACCGCTGCGCCACCCAGGGATCCCGGTAAATAATATTAATAAGAAAAAAATAAGCCCTGGGTATCCTAAAATTGTTAGCTTTTAATCAACACGGTGCAAGGCAGTTCCTAGTGGGAACTATCCCCATTGGGATATTATTTTCAGAAACTCGCCTATCTGCCTCTCAACACTGGAAAAAAGGATCTGATAATCAGAAGTTTTATTCCTCTCTGACAGACGTTAATGATTTATGTTATTTATTTTAAATTGTCTTCTGCCTTCAGCAAACTATTCTGATTTATGTCATTTATTTTGAATTGTCATCTGCATTCAGAAAATTGTATTTCTAAATCTGGAAAGAAAGTTTGGCATTACAAACTAACCTTTGGGAGTGAAGATCTACTAATCTCTTGGCCCAACATTAGTAGGTCAGGAATTTTGAGCTGCCTTTCCAGGAACAGTAATAGATTTACATAGATCCATCTACATTCCCACACCTATATTTTTGCCCCATCACTATTGTGCTAAACAATTAATGAAAAGTATTTTGAGATGAGGCACCTGGATACTCAGTCAGTTGAGCACCTAACTCTTGGTTTTGGCTTAGATCATGATCTTGGGTCATGGGATCCAGCTCTGTGGAGGGCTCTGTGCTCAGCATGGAGTCTACTTGGGATCTTTCTCTTTCCCTTCCCCTCTGTCCCTTCCCCCTATGCACATGCACAAACACACTTTCTTTCTCAAATAAATAAATAAATAAATAAATAAATAAATAAATAAATAAGTAAAATCCTGGGGGTGAGGAGACATTTTGAGGCAACGATTGGACTTAAGTGTATCCCCTGGACAGTTAGACAAATCAACATAATTGGACTGAGAATTGAATCCTGCAGTCACGACATCATCAGCATCATGTTCTAGCAAGTAAAGCTCTTTATATAAATGTATAATACATCCTTTACCTTTCCACAAAATCACATATATGAAAGGACACCAATATACAAATATATGTTGTGCAAAGGTTTAAGCATATGTTTGAGCATATATGTATAATAGCAATTTCTATGACTGTTTCTAAATTCTGGTAATCTGATTTGTCCTAAAACTTCCTGGTTCTTAACCATATGTCTATCAATGACTCTCTTAAACATAGATTCAATCCTTTGAGGAGGCCAAAACAACACTTCTCTCTTCTGTTAGTGCTTCTCTAAGGCTATCAGCTCCCTGCCCTGAACTCTCCTGTCCAGACTCCTTTTTTCTTCCCTCTCTCCTATCTCCTTCTCTACCTACTTTCCTCCCTAGCTTTCTTCCATCTTTCCTCCCAGCACAAATAGTGTTGAACAACTGTTGTAATCACTGTGACTATAGGGTGAACAAGATCCCCAGGAGAGGAGATAGTAACATTAACTAGTGTGTTCCAGGAGGGCCTTACTACATAGACAATAAATACCTGAAGAAGATGAAGAAGCAAGCCCCAAAGCAGAGTCCTTGTATTGAAAGCTATAGGTGAATGACCCTTTAGAATAAATAGCAGACCCTCTTACTTGGCTCTGTGATGATCAGTGAGTCAATTATGCATCAAGAAGTATTCAGAATGGGAGAAGATATTTGCAAATAACATATCAGATAAAGGGCTAGTATCCAAGATCTATAAAGAACCTATTAAACTCAATACCCAGGAAACAAACGATCCAATCATGAAACGGGCAGAAGACATGAACAGAAATTTCACCAAAGAGGACATAGACATGGCCAACATGCACATGAGAAAATGCTCCGCATCACTTGCCATCAGGGAAATACAAATCAAAACCACAATGAGATACCACCTCACACCAGTGAGAATGGTGAAAATTAACAAGACAGGAAACAGTAAATGTCGGCGAGGATGTGGAGAAAGGGGAACCCTCTTGCACTGTTGGTGGGAATGTGAACTGGTACAGCCACTCTGGAAAACTGTGTGGAGGTTCCTTAAAGAGTTAAGAATAGAGCTACCCTGTGACCCAGCAATTGCACTGTTGGGGATTTACCCCAAAGATACAGATGCAGTGAAACGCCGGGACACCTGCACCCCGATGTTTTTAGCAGCCATGTCCACAATAGCCAAACTGTGGAAGGAGCCTCGGTGTCCACTGAAAGATGAATGGATAAAGAAGCTGTGGTCTATGTACACAATGGAATATTCCTCAGCCATTAGAAACAACAAATACCCACCATTTGCTTCAGTGTGGATGGAACTGGAAGGTATTATGCTGAGTGAAGTAATTCAATTGGAGAAGGTTTCACTCATATGGGGAATATAGGAAATAGTTGAAGGGATTAAAAGGGAAAGGATGGAAAATGAGCGGGAAAATTAGAGGGTGACAAAGCATGAGAGACTCCTAACTCTGGGAAATGACAAAGAATAGTGGAAGAGGAAGTGGATGGGGAGATGGGGTAACTGGGTGACATTCACTGAGGAGAGCACTTGATGGGATGAGCACTGAGTGTTATACTGTATGTTGGCAAATCGAACTTCAATTAAAAAAATAAAGAAGTATCCAATGATCTGTCTTTGGCAGAAAGACATAAAAGTCTCTCTCTTCTTCCCCTGATTGAAGCCTCAAAGACAGTGGTGAAGACTGTACATCCTGACTCTCCATAGAAAGAGAATTTATTGGGCAGCCCGGGTGTCTCAGCGGTTTAGCGCCGCCTTCATCCCAGGGCCTGATCCTGGAGACCTGGGATCAAGTCCCACATCGGGCTCCCTGCATGGAGCCTGCTTCTCCCTCTGCCTGTGTCTCTGCCTCTCTCTCTCTCCCTCTGTGTGTCTGTCATGAATAAATAAATAAAATCTTAAAAAAAAGAGAGAGAGAAAAGAGAATTTATCAGACAGGTAGGTGAGATGAGTCCTACAGACATGGGTCTAAAGCCTGGATGGCCTTCCCTTTCTCATAGCACCCTAATAAAACTCAAGGGTGAAATTAAACTCTTTCATACAGGAGATAGTCTTACTTGGTGCCAGACACAAGTTTCTTAAACAAGTCCTCAAAATTTCAACAAACAAAAGAAAACGGTAGAGAAGAAGAAAGAGAAAACTTGAGCAGAATCTATAAAGGAGAATGTAGCAAGTCCAGATATGCACACAGCCTCCAGAGAAACTCTCAGGATAATCCCGTGTTTGCCTGGATGGGCCAGATGTGCCGATGTTAGCAAATGAGTCCCTCTAGAAGGAAGGCATCCATACCACTGCTGTCATCAATATTTTAATATTTAACGACGTTGGTGAATAACTATGGTTGGTAAAATCCCGTGATAAATGCTAGAAATGAAAACAAATAAAACACAGTTCTTGTCAGATTTGGATTAGCTCAGCCCCACAAATTTATATAGTTCCCCAACAAATTGCACTGGATGCCTTTAACTACTCATCTTTGGATTAGTCCACTTAGAACTATATCATCACAAATTTGGATAATAGTAGAAGGTGTAATGTCTGTGTCAGATATGTATAAAATACCACCCAAACATAATATGAATGGAAGATGGAATCCAGAAAATGTGGGTCTGACATTCCAAAAGTCTGATTATTTTATAAAGAACAAAGGGCAAGAAAGCCTCTATTATATTTTTGTTTGGCCTGAACATGAGTTCATAGTGAATATTTTAAGTTAATATGTGAGTGTTCTATGCAGTTATCACCTTGAATCTGGAAGAGGGCTGATGATCGTGTGTTCTGGGAAGAACGTCTTTCTGGACCCAATAGCCACTTTTACTTTAGGGCACCCATTTCCCAGCAAGGGCCAGAATCAAATCTTGTACAGAACACACCCAAAGAAGAGAGCCAAAAGCTTTTTTCTACTTTTGCACACATGTCAGATGACTTTCATGGCTGTTGGGGAGTTAAAAACTTTTCCTGTTCCTCATAGGTTCACTGCCTGGAACCTGTAAATTAGATGGACAAAAGACAGATTAACAAGAGAAAACCAGACAGAAGTTTATTAACATATACATGATGTAAACTCATAGGATTATATATGGCAATGAATAACTCAAAGGGGTGGTTAGAATTTAGGCTTATCTAGGATCTTAACAAAAGAACAATACATTTTTAGAGAACTGACAAGACAAAGGAAAACAACTCTGTTTCTCAGATGGCAAATTGTAGGAAGGTAACTGTATGGGTGAACTAATGGAAAGATTGGTACAGAAGATTTGTAGATTCCTCTGGTGCTATCTCTGGACTGATAAAGGTCTAGATTTATTTCTGATGATTAACTTCTGTCCATCTTAATAGAGTAAAGGGGACATATTTATAAAGGTATGTCATACTTTTAGGTAAACAGAGGGAAGACAGACGGGTTTTTTGGTTTTGTTTTGTTTTTTTTTGGTACCTGCTTCTTAACTGTTCTAAACTCATGATAATCTTTATACCAAAGTGGCATATTTTGGATGGCACATTCTGCTATCCTTTATATCATGACACACATCTATAATTATGACCCCATCACCAACTGAGTAGTTTCCCTGCCTCAACAAAGAATTCAACCCATTTTTTTTTATTTACTTATGATAGTCACAGAGAGAGAGAGAGAGAGAGAGAAGCAGAGACACAGGCAGAGGGAGAAGCAGGCTCCATACACCGGGAGCCCGATGTGGGATTCGATCCCGGGTCTCCAGGATCGCGCCCCGGGCCAAAGACAGGCGCCAAACCGCTGCGCCACCCAGGGATCCCGAATTCAACCCATTTGTAAATATATTTGCTGAGTTCTGGGTTTCCAATACTTCAAAACAACACAAACCAAAACACCATCTTGTCTCAATTTCTAACACCCCAGTGAGTGACAAAGAGCTGTGCACATTTACCTAGTTATAATCAAGTCTTGATCATTGCACTAAATGAAGTAGATCTATAAGTAACCTTAAATGGCATGTGAACAATTATTCCTTTTTGACTTCAAAACATGTCCTGGAGTGAAAGGCACTTGGCAATAGAACTAGCCAATATGCTAGTAACAAATTCTATTCTATTTTATTTCAAAGATAGCAGTGAGTATATACTAGGAAGATCTGATTCCCAAATTTCTCAGTTTCCCAAACTCCCTTGATCAACCCTTCCCTATTCTCTATTCTGTGTTCTTTCAATGAATGTTGAATTGCTTTCCCTGAAACTTTCCTAGAGTAAGGGGGACAATTAAATCCTTGGGTATCAGAGTTCCCCCACTTATGAAATAAATAGAAGGTAATTAGATATTGACCTACAGAATATCTGCTGCCAGCAGTGAGAACCAGTATGGAGTAACAATGAACATTTCTGATAGGTTAACAGAAACAAAAGAAAAGAAATTTTTCTAAGATTTGTTCTGGTCTAGCAGAAACTGCTGTGGAATCAGGTAATCAGAAAGTGCCTTGCTTCATATTAGCTGTCTGACTTTGGGCACGTTACATAAGCTCTCTGATCTTTAGGGGTTTTTTTCCCTTCTATAAAATCAGAAGAATAATTCTCATGTTTTGCAGACTATTGTGAGGATTAGACACATCTAATAAAGCAAGCACCTTGTTTGGTGACTATCAGCAATAGCTCCTAGAATAGCACATAGTAAGTATTCAATGAATATTTATTGAATGAATGGCAGCTATAACAACAACAACAACAATATATAAAAGAAGAATATATAAAATAAAATTACTATAACTCTTACATTTTTATACAATTCAGAAATAACCTGGGTGACCGCCAGTTGGGGCAGAGGACACTAAGAGACAAATAACTTCATTTTAATACTCAGAAGATTAATTCCAACCCCTGTAGGAGAAACAGATTGTGGTGTCTGATAGTTACTGCCAAAAGAATTGGAATTTTTAGAGAATTCCAGGAAACCAGAGGCTTCTAGGTAATGTATGAATCATGGGTAAAGGAATCACCATTTTCTGATGAGAGGCTGATTCTCTAATGTTAAAATAAGGTCGTAGACTTTCCATTACCTTAACTTAAACTGACCTCTTCTAAGGAGAAAGCCAAGTATGACTCAGGGAAACCCTGAAGGCTTGGCTAGTGAGAAAGTGGTTTTTTCTGCTGTTGATGTTGATCTCTTGTATGAGTTTGAACTTCTATCTTCTTCACTTTGTTCTGGGCCTGCTTCCTAAAAAGTATTATTCTTTGGCTCTTTCTTTATTCCAATCTTAATTTCATTGGAGTATTTACTGCTTACTTTCCTAAGATCTATGTAACCAGAAGTAGCATGTGTGTGTATGTGTGTGGACTTCAGCGTGTTTTAGTCTCTTGCTTTTTCTACCTAACAGATTGCATGTTACTTCTGTTTCTTATGTGGAATTGAAGTGACCCTCAGCCCAGAGCAGAGTACCATGAACTTTTCCTAATCTAGTGTCTGAGTATAATCCCTGAGCTTCCTCATGACAATAGTTGCTAGTCCAGAGATCCATCTTTCTTCTTCTAATAGACCCCCTCATTAGGCATTCCAAAGTCCCATGCACAGGAGTGACTTCAGAAAGCAAGTTAAGTTGAAGGGACACTAAGGTCTGTGGCACAAGAGCTTTGGGTGATATGTGGAAGCTCCTCTTGGAGAATCACAGCCAAAAGGTAGAACTGGGGCAAGTCCTTGATTCTTGTAGTAACCAAAGGCCCTGGAGTGCCCTATGGATCAGAGTTACAATGGAGAGGTTTCCAATCAAACTAGCCTGGACCCACCTACTCAAAGCTCTTCTACTTCTCTATTGATTTGTAGAGCTGAGGCTCCACAAGTTCTAGCTCCAGAGAAGCGGTGTGCTAAAGGCCGAGACATCTGGGGTGAACGGAGTCTCAGAACACTTGTGTTGAATCATCTGGGATAACATCAAGAAGTTAAAGAGATGCTTACATCCTAGAAGCTGTCTCCAGGGCAGTGCTCAGCTCACTGGAGGAGGCACTGTTTTCTACTCCTATCACTGCTGCTGGTTCAAAATCAAGGCCTTTCAGAGCGGTTCCTACAGGGAAAGGCCATTCCCTACCATCTCGTCCACTACAGGACCCTCATGTCCTGAGATTTCTGATCCCAAAGATTTCTCAGTGATTAGCCTTTTTTGGTTCATGCAGAGTCACTTCTCAGAATGCAGCATGGCCCCAGGACTGTTGGCCAAAAAGGAAGTCCCCACCTGTTTCTGCAGGGATGGCCTTACAACTTTTCAAAGACACTTAAAACATCATAGTTCTGGTTACACTCTTCTCCCAGAATAACATCCAGCTCACCCTGCACTTAAGTGACTCAGGCCACTTAAGTGACCCTTCTCAAAACAAGGAAAATCTTTGCAAAGTGACACTGCCCATCAGGACAATGGAGTCTATTCACACCACACTTACGTAAGTGAGGAGACCACTTAAGTGATTCTTCTCCAAACAATAGTGATCTGCTTCACTGAATTTTCTGCCCCACATTCATTATACACTAAAACAGCCGCCAACTTCTGTCTTTGAAAATGAAAGAAAAATTAAAATGCTCAGATTAATCTCAAAATGGGGCATTAGTTTGGTGCGGTGCCCACCATAGATGTCCTGATGCTTTGTTGCTTTCCTTCTCAATTGCATTCTGTATGTTAGCTTCTAAATGTACCTATACCTTTGCCTTCAATCAGTAAAAATGACAGCATGTTTAAACATATAAATACACACACACACCATATTGACATATATATATTTCACTACAAAAATCTAAAATGTAGTTTTCTCTTGCTTTCAAAAGTTGCCTGAAAACCATGATCTTAACTACATTTGATAGAATATATTTTAGGAGTAAAGATATATGTCAGCTTAAGAGCTAATGTTATGATACACTTGTCTAAGCTCCACATGCTAAGGAAACCTCTATCATATTTTATGTTTTTTTTTAGAAGATTTATTTATTTATTTTAGAGAGAGAGACACACAGTATGAGCAGGGGGAGGGGCAGGGGGAGGGATCCCCAAGTAGACTCCCTACTGAGCGTGGAGCCCAACATAGGGCTCAATCCTGTGACTCATGAGCTCATGACCTACGCAGAAACCAAGAGTTGAACACTCAACCAACCGAGCCACCCAGGTGCTCCTCAATCATTTTTTTTCACAGAAAGTAGGAGGCTATGGAGAATCCCACCATAATATGTTAGGTAGGGTCCAGAAAGGCGTACTATATAGACTGCGTAACATATAAAGTTGCATTACCTTGACGTTAATAAATGACCTAGTCTGCCAGTCAGGAGTTATCTTAAGGAATTCTTAGTATGATTCAAATCCATCCAGATCCCTGCAGCATTTTGAAGCCTCTTGGTGTGAATTCTTCCCACTACCCCCCTCCAACAAGCCTAAATACCAATGAGGTTGGTTCTGGATTTCCTGCTGGCTGGGATTTCCAGAACTGTGAAAGTGACTCCAGGAATTTCCTTCTGCATTGAGAGCTGTTCCATCAACCCAACTTGAGAGACTGAACTGCAGACCTATTCTCTAGATCTTACTTCCCAGTTTGGGTTGCTGCCTGTTTGCCCATCAGACTTCCTATTCTCCTCCACAGTTTCAGCCTACTTTACACAACTTAAGAACATTAACCCACATGTGCTTGGAAATTGGGTCATATGCAAATGTGCATTGTCCTGGGGTGTGTTATGACAGGGTTTTACCCTACAATGGCCCTGTGTGCTTGTCTTCCTCACCCATTTCCTAAGCTCCCACCTAAGAGCAGAGGCAAACAAATATTTTTAAAGTCATTGTACAGCTTCTTTTATTCCGTAGCCTATAGTAATATATATAATCCCACAATAAACCAATAATAGCAGGGCCAAGAATATGTGTCAAGTTTGTGGGTCTCATGAATAAAAACTCACATTTAGTTTTAAAGTGGCCAGTACAAACATTTAGTTTTAAAGAGGAATGAGTGGCCTCCTGCTCTTCAAAAACTCCTGAAGTCATTAAATGGAGGGTAAAATGGAGCCATTAAATGGATGGTTTCTTAGAAGCCAAAGACAATTATCAAAAAAACTTTTCATAAAGTAAAGTCTTGAGCTGTGGCTGGCAGTAACGGGTTTTGTCCAGAGAGAGATTGTTTTACACTATCTCAGTAATAATTAGGCACAAAAATGTCATATCTGTGCCAGCGGTGAAACTAAAATGTCTGGATGTCAATATAAATAGACATCAGGATACAATACAAGGGGTTGAAAATATCACTGAGATTGTGGGAGTCTTTTGGCAAAATAAAGACATTGAGCAAGCACTTATGTTGTTCCAGGAAGCCACAGACTGCAAGAAATCAAAGCTTAAGTGCAGGATTGCATGTTCTCTCTTCAGTGAGGGGGCAAAAAACAAGGGTACTTTCCAAGCTGGTAAACCAAACATTCGTTAGTTGAGAACACTTGATACGTACCAGTACAGGTGCAGTCACAAATTTTTCTCCAGGGACAGGGATGTGGGAAGAAAAATATGTGTTTCAGGGTGAGGAGGTGGCAAATGGAATTGATTACTATCACCAACTGTTTAATCAAAGAGATATTGCTATCCATTCTAAGAGTGAGGTTTTCAACCTAAAGTGAGCTCAGAAATGACTGCAGATTGCTTATGGCTTTGTGAGGTTTTTAAAAGCAATTTTAAATGAAGATAGCTTTACAAAGAATTTCTAGATGCCTTAATTTGCTTCTATTGCTCTCAACTACATGCTAGGCCTTGAGAGCCAGAAATAAGAACCGGGAGCTTCACTTCTTCATCACTGCTGAGAGAGTTGTATGTGCAATTTCTATGGATTGGCTTAAGGTAAGCCGTGAGAGGTTCAGGATGCTGCTTTGGCTCTGGCACTTGGCCCTGTTCAGAACAGGGCATGTGCAGAGGTTCCCAGAGCTGGTGCATCATCAGTAGCATCATGGCTCCCACCCCTGGATTCCCAAAGCAACTCAGAGGAAAACCGTGAAGTAGGAATGGTTTGACCCTTTTTTCAGGGGTGTACACATACTGCCCAACCCCCCCCCAAAGTCTGATTCTTTTATAAACAATTAAACATATTACCTATAAATATATGAACCTTTTTTATCCATACAAAATTTAAACTATCACTTCAAAGTAAGAAGAGAAGAGAGAACTGGAAAAATCAAAACAAACCAATGAGTTGCAATAATCAGATCTTAACACCCAACTGACATAACCATAATCCCAATTTGCAAACTCTTCAACCTATCTTACTCAATTCAGCAAACTTTTTGCAGTTCATCTAGGCCATCTACTGTGCTTGGTGAATAACAGTATCAAATGGGTCTATAGTATACTTTAAAATATTCTTGGATTGGGGCACCTGGATGGCTCAGTAGGTTAAGCATCTGCCTTCTGCTCCGGGGTCTCATCTGCTTCTTGATTCCGGGGTCCTGGGATCAAGCCCCGTGTCAGGCTCCCTGCTCAGTGGGGAGTCTGCTTCTCCCGCACCATCTGCCTCTTCCCCCTGATGTTCTCTCTCTCTCACTCTCTTTCTCAAATAAATAAATAAAACCTTTAAAAATAAAAAAAAACAATAAAAATATTATTGAGTTAAGCTACAGAGTATTAATGTATCAGCTCAGGAATGTTCAGCCCACATTCCAGATGGAGCAATTACAGTTCATTCTGTTTTCTGTATCTTGAAATCAGTAATCTACACCTTACTAATCAGCATACTGAATGTCAGATATGAATCTCTGGTGTTTAACAGTGTTGATTTGTATGCTGAATGTTAAATGTTAGATATGGAACAAAATTGGTGAAATTAAAAGAATATATAGGGTGCCTAGCTGGCTCAGTCCAAGGAACATGTGCCTCTTGGTCTTGGGGTTGCGAGTTTGAGACCTGCTTTGGGTGTAGAGATTACTTTAAAATATATAATATAATATTTTCAAAAGTATTTATGATGCATGATTAGTCATAAATATTTTAGAGATTTTTTTTTCATTCTTGCCTCAATAGGGTATAAGAAAGAAAGACTTAGCTTTTATCCTTTGAAGTAGAACTCAAAGTTTGATTTGTAAGTAGTCTTGTGTCTAGCTGTTAGTTATGAGTGCTTCTGGTGACCTGATGAATACCACCAGAGTAAAAGATTCCTGACTCTGGAGTGCTATGTAAGCCTCTAACAGGCAAGGTAGTGTTCTTTTCTTTTCTTTCTTTTTTTTTTTTTTTTTTGGCAAGATAGTTTTCAAAGGACCTAGGATGACAGAAAGCTGGGACTTCATTAAAGAATTGCATAAATGGTTTTGGATCTGCTTGTTAATCACTGTTTGACTAATAAATGTCTATATAATGTGGCAAGATTTGTTGAGACTTGCTTTCATTTTGACCTAGAGCAAGGTAGAGGAGTAACTAACCCTCACCTGCTTCAATCCTACAATGGCTACTGTTACCTTCCAGAAAGAACCTAGGAATAGTATATGACCAAAATGACTTAGATCAATTGCAATGCATAGGACCGACTTCCAAGGAAAACAGAGGCCTAACTATAAGCATAATTGTCACTTAATAGAGGCTACCAGAGTTCAAGAGACAGGCCAGTCTATAGCCATGGTCCAAATAAAAGGTATATATAATAGATACTAAGCCACGGTCCTCGATGAAAGATACTAATTAGTCCCTAAGCTTCCTTTAGCCAATAACTAAATGGAGATCACTTTTCTTTTATAGAAATATACATCTTGGAAAAATCTATATATTTCCACATTCCCTAAGGGTTAACTAACTCTTAAAAGCTCAAAGAGAAGGCAATCTTACAGTGTGCTGTGAGCCCAATGGTCAAAGTATCAGAGATGATTTCTTGATGTCTCCCCTAAACTTTGTTACTGACAAAGAAATCATTCTGAATGGTAAAGATAAAGGTAGAATCTCTTGTATATCAATGTTTAACTCTGGGTTTCTCCTCAGAAGCTGTTGGTCTTAAGTTGTATTTTTTGTTTTTTTTTCCCCCAACTTTAGAGTTGGGTCACTGTAGTCCCATGGTGGGGGCTCTTCTGGCAGTTGCCCTTTGGAATAAATTGCTTGGTATAATTGTTAATAAGGAAACACAAGCCAGAATGCAATTTTTATTACACCAAAAATGCGACCTTAGTTATACAAGTATAAGTCACCGTCCTTTGGCTGACTTGCCCTCTGGCTGCCATTGATGAAGCATCATGTCCTGCCACAAGCTGTAATTTGCAGAACTGCAAACTTCACTTTCCTCCATTTCCTCCTTCTTACCCATCCCATCAACCACCACCAATTTTTAAATATAGAGCTGTCCTTTTTGGTCATAGTTCATGGCTAGTTACAGCAAGACTCTCTTGATACACAGCCAGACTTTGATGATTTTTTTTAAAGGTACCAGTTAAGAATACCATAAGTTAAAAATAAGTTTCTCTACAAGTTCAGAGTAAAATTCTCTCCTACTTCCTTTTCCATAAATACTAAAATAAAATTATTAAGCCCCTTTATTTATTATTATTTATTAACAGTGTTGATTTGTATGCTGAATGTTATTCATCCCCACAAAACTGTATTTGGCTTCAAATGCTCATCTTCTTTAATATTTGAAATCAGTCAGCAATATTCATTTTTCATGTCCTTTCTGAATACTTATTCTATGGTGGGTATCTCACTGCATGAATTTCTTTTAAAAAGGAGCTTACAAGTCTAGTGGAAGAGAAAGACTAGAATACAGATAATTACTACCCAATGACACATGTGAGATTCTGGGACATTTGGCTTCCTTCCTAGAATACAGGATAGTATGATGATTAAGATCACTGGCTTTGAAAGCAAACCATTTGCCTTCAAATCCACCCCCATCATTTATAAGGTGTGCAGTCTTGGGCAAATTAAATAATCTCTCTGAGCCCCAATCTCCACATCAGTAAAGTGGAGCTAATATTAATGTTTCTTTATAATAGATATAAAGCACTTAACACAGTGTCTGGCAAACAGTAAGCTTGCAACAAATGTTAGCTGTTGTTTGGCCCTCATCGTTCAAGGTCTGAATCAAATGTGAGGTCTTCATATATCAGCTAAATCCTAACTTTCCAACTTTATTGTTTGCAAATTTAAAAAATAAACTAAAAATGAATATGCATATAGAACACATGCAATATTATATTTCTTAATTTAAAAATTACTTAATTACAAATACCTTACCCTTCTAAATGATGTGGATTTCAGGAACAATACAATAGAATGATGCATAAAAAAAAACAAATTTAAATTGGTGAAGCTGAGAGAGATCATTGTTCTACAGAAGAAAAAGGATGGGCAGCCGGATGGCTCAGCGGTTCAGTGCCGCCTTCAGCCCAGGGCGTGATCCTGGAGACCCGGGATCAAGTCCCACATTGGGCTCCCTGCATGGAGCCTGCTTCTCCCTCTGCCTGTGTCTTTGCCTCTGTGTGTGTGTGTGTGTGTGTCTCTCATGAATAAATAAATAAAATCTTTAAAAAAAAAAGAAAAGAAAAAGGTTAGATGCTTAGTTAAATATGATATATTGGGAGTTTATTTTCTCTCCCAAGACTCTGCTAAAACAGTAAGTAGGCTTTAACGTTGTAGAAATTCAGAAACAAATACAAATAAAACAGATCTCAGGGGAAGACACTGCAGATGAAAGAGCTAAGCATATTTTTGGAAGAAATAAACTAATCGAAGACTGGTTACTGACTTAGCTACAGTCTAGAGCACCTACAAAGAGGCATCTGATTAAAAACAAGCCAAAGCTCTGAGATTCTCAAAAGGACTTGGAGCTGCTTGGCATCACAGACTACAAGGAAGAGGAATAATGAAAAATAGGGGTATAGATTGAATGTTTGAAAATGGAGCAGTGGGATTACCATGCAGACAGACCACTAGCTCTTGGTACTCTCTCCTGCTCAAAGGAGAATTAGGCCAAAGACACAATATGGGAGTTACTCCAACTGCCAAGCATGTCAATCACAATTATACAATTGGGGACCAGAGAAGTAACCATCGGGTAGGCCAATGGACCCTCATTGTAAGCTAGATTTTGGCCAGACCTCAATTATTACCTGACCTCCTTCCATGTGCCCTCTTAGGGGGCAGCATCTTGATGCTTTGTATCTCTGAATACCAATGTCAACCTGGACCCTGTGTCCAACAACACTTCACAATGTCTGGCTATTCCCTTTACCCCAATATACTATTACTTGAGTAAATGGTTGTAGATGTCTGAGAAAACACTAGGGTAATCATTGCAGTGCATACTTGCCATGATGATGTGTGTGTGTGAGAGAGAGAAAGTGTACATGTCTGTGTGTGTGTAGAAAAGAGCTAGGTAGTAACTCCAGAAAAAATAATAGATTACAAAAGATAATATATAATCATACTATATTAGTTGACTTTGTAGAAAACAATATTGACAATCATAACATGTAAAACAAAAAGTTATTATTTTAGCCAGTGAAAATGATGTGATTATAATGATAGGATGAGATTGTGGGGGGAGAAGTAGGTTCAGAGTATTGCCTATGAGCTGGCACTTCAGCTGCCCCTTCAGCAAGCCACTCCAACACACTCAATACTCCTGTGTGCTAGCTTGCAATGAGGAGGTAAAGCCACTTCTGCACATCCATAAGGTTCGGAATAGCCTGTGCAGTCAAAACCTATAGAGGCATCTGCCCAGATATTCTCCTCATATGTCAGGGACTCATGTTTTTTCCAGCCAGAGTCATGACAACCTTGGTTGAGCTTTCAACAGTCTTTATAATTTAGCCAGTCTGAATATCAAATCCTGGGCTTGATCTTCAGCTTTGTCTGTGAGCCCTTTGCATGAGATGAGAGCTTTGAAAGCCACTAAAAATATACTTGGCTCTTAAATCAAAATTTTTGTTTATGAATTGCCCTTCATTTTTCATTATCAATCTCTAGAGTTTCAACGCAATTTAGAAACAACCCACCCAATTCCACCATCACTGTATGCCTCATCCCCCCGCCCCCAACACAAATGTCAAATGCCTGAATCATTTCTTTGACTATTGCATTTCCTTCCACCACCACACCCCAGATCACTACCTGTGAAAGTTTTATCAGTTGGCCTGCCACCTTGTTCCAGGATTGTCTGTACACCAACTGCCACCAAGAATTAATCCCTCATTAACAGCCAGGGAGAGAGTGAACTGGCACCTCCATCCCACCTTGCTGTCTGCGTTTTTGGACCAATTTAGGCACCAATGGTCACAGGTTGGAATCTCCAGGAAACAGATGTGAGCTTGACTGGAGAGTGCAAAAGTTTATAGGAAGGAACACTTGTGAAAGAAAAGGGATGGAAACAGGATTAGGCAGGATAAGCGTCAGACCACAATGTAGATGTGACAAATCCCTTCCAGTCCAACAGGAGTTTTGGAGCAAAGATCACCTGCAAGAGAAGTCTTGCAAACGTCCAGACCCCTTTACCACCTTGTTATGTGCTGCCAGAGGAAAGTATACCAGTAACCCTACTTGGCTCAGTCATTGGCTGGAGCCCTGAGAAAGGATGCCCTTGACTTAAATGCTGATCTCCACCTTTAAAGAGCTAACTGCAATGAGTCTTTTCTTAAAGGGACATCTAAGCCATACATCTTCTCTGTATCTGTTACTAATGGTTCTTAACCTGTGTTTATATTCTGGCGAAGGAAACAGAAATATGAGCATATGATATCTATTCAATATGGTCATCTCAGCATGCATGGAGGGGTGCATGGGTGGGATAGAGTGGAAGTGAAGACTCTTCCACTCTCACCTGCACTGAATACCAATCTCAAGAATTGGTATTTTCTTGTCTTTTGTTAGGATGTCAACTTGAAAGACTGAAATTAGACCATACTGTGTATAGTAAGTATGTTCAGAGATGGTCAATCCATCTTTTACTCCCAAAATGAAAATAACTAAAACAATGTTTGACATCTCCCAACCACAAAAGGTGGAATATTTAGCCAAAGTAGAAACTAATTTGATTTTTCATGGAGTTATAAAAGAAAGCCAAGAAAATGTCTTAGTGTGGCTTTATGCTTACCCAATTTTAAGAGTTTAATAGATTTTCGAACAATCACCAAAAGGTTTTTATCAAGAGACTATCCTCTTCATGGTCCTTGTAACAGGAAGAAAGAAAACCTTTATTGTAGAAGGTATTTTGAGTTTGGGATAGTCAATTAATCATTGTAACTTCTAGACAAGCCATCATCTAGAAAAACTCAATCTATTCCTTCAAAATGCAACTGCTAAGAGTCATTATAAACTTACTTGACCTCTTTTCCCTCATTGCATTCTTTAAATTACAAAAGGAAAACATAGTTTAAAAGAGAGAGAGAGAATAATACAGAAATAGTAATACATCAGTTCTCTTTCAGAGGAAGAATACCAGTTTTATGATTTCCCAGGTACTTTTCTAAATACCTTTATTTCAGTTTGGGCAACGTGCTTTACCTTGCATGTGTAGAAGAATCACCAGACTTAAGCATTCAGATCTGTTTGCAGAATAGATCACAAATCTCTACAATAACTTCTTTTATCATTGAATAATTACAATATAGCACACCAAGATGGGGATAACTGCACTCCACTACATGCCCAATCTTACTTAGCCACTATCTAGATCTCTTTGAACTGTTACATCAGGGGATCTCCCCTAGAATATGTTACAAAGAAATCATTCTTATCTTGGTTCCTCAGATCTGTTTTCCAACCTTATTTATTGAACTATATATATGTATATGTATATATATAGTTATTTATTGAACTATATATATACATATACATATTGCCATCTGCACTGACTCCATCTGGATATGACTAGCACTCATATACACATATATATTCTATAAAAATCTAAAAAATTGTAGCTATAAATATATATTACTTAAAGATTACAAACAATTCTATTAAGTCATAATAGGTGCATAACGAATTTCAGGATCTGAAAAGGTCTAAAATGTTGGATACTTGCATGAGATCACTAAGAAAAACCACTCACAAATGAATAACGTAGGCCTTTCTAAAGTAACAATATTCTAAATCAGGTCGAAGTCAAGGTACTACGGCTAGATTCTTCTAAAAAACTCTGAGCTGTGAAATGCCTCTACAAGTCCTCAGTTATTGCAGTGGAAACCACCTACTAGTTTTTTTTTTTTCATCTACTAGTTTTTTAATCATATATTCAGCAATAGGGATTCCTTGGCCTCGGAGATTCTACTTAACTTTAATACTCCTTTGTCAAATATTGTGCAAGAAAACTGCTGAGATTCTACAGAGCCACATGTCCATGTGGGTTTGATTTAGTTAATCTATCAAGTACTTGTGTGCAATTTTTCAGGCACATGGTTTTGCTTCTCTGCTTTTCAAGTGAGTTCTGTTTACTTAGGCAGATGTTGCAAATTAGCTCTTAAAATATTGCAAATGAAGTAAAGAAATCCTTTATAGCCGTAGATCTGAGTCTAATGTGAATTTCATTACTGTGTCACAGACTAATCACAGAATTCTATATAAGTCCTCAAGGAAAAAAAATTTTTTTTTAATTTAAAGACATTTTTCTCCTCTACTTTCTTGTTTCTTGGTATGTGGTGTTACCACTGCATCTCATGAGCACTCCAGATATCTGGAAAATTTTGAACTCAGATTCACTCTTGGCCATAGAAAATGTAAATACCCTTAACCTTTTCTGAGTTTCTTCATTTGGTCCATTAAACCAAAACTTTATTGTCAAAGAAGTACTATTAAAGCATCCACTTTAGACTTCTAGTTGCAAGAATTTCATTAATTAGGTATGTGGGTCAACCCATTAAATTCAACATGAGGCAACATTAATTTATAGCACTTAAACCTATCCAGTTAAGACATTTTAAAATGCTGTTTGGGGAATATACATTATGAATAGAAAATATTTTGAGTCATTATTCAGAGAACACCAAGGTTTTTCTTTTCCTTTTAATCAGTTCCATCAAAAAAGAATAAACTATGAAAAAATTTTAAGTAGAATACATTTTCTCTCAGTAAGTCCATCCATTCACATGTTTTTCACCATTTACCCATGGCTGATGACTTCTAAACCTATGTCTCCAACACATTACTCCAGAATAATCCATCCCCATATTTTCAACCATCTGCACTATGACTTCACCTGGATATGACTAGCACTCACAATCATTATTTCAAAAGGAAACATACTATCAGTTATACCATGTCAAGGAGGGCAGGATGCTCACACTCAATAATCAAAGTATGATTTGAGCATCAGCAAGCCTCCCCTGAATCTCAATTTCCCCGTCTGTAAAATCAGGATAATGATACTTACTTGAAAAGGTTGTTGTGAACATGTCTGTGAAAAACATTTTGGGAGGCGCCTGGCTGGTTCAGTTGGTAAAGCATACAACTCTTGGTCTTGGAGATCATGAAGTCAAGCTCTACTTTGAGTATAGGGATTACTTAATTTTTAAAAAAAAAGTTTTAAAAAAAGAAAAAAACATTTTTGTGCGTGTGTGAGAGAGAAAATTAAGTAAGTTATTTATATAAACTATCAGGTTGAATCATCAAATACTGACAATTTCATACAGTTCAACCTTCCTGGCAGAGTAAGCTCTTAATAAAGCAGAAGTAACAGGTACCTATACTAGTTTCTGAGCTCTGCTTAACAAACTACTGCAAACTTAATGGCTTAAAACAGTAGCAATTTAGCCTCATGGTTCTGGAGGCCAGAAGTCTGAAAACAAGCTGTAGACAGAGTCCGTTCCTTTGGGAGGTTCTAAGAGAGAATCTGTTCCATATTCCTGTGCTATCTTCTGATGCTTGATGACAATCCTTGATGCTCCTTGGCTTGTAGACATGTCACTTCAACCTATGCCTCCATCTACACATGGCATTCTCTCTGTCTCCCTCTGTTCTTATTAGGACACTTGTCATCGGACTCTGTGTCCACAAAATATCGAGTATGATGGCATCTGGAGATCCTATTTCCAAAGGACACATTCTGGGTGAACATAAATGGCGGGAGACACTGTTCAACCCCACTACAAGACCCTTTCTCCCTCCTTCTCAGTGATACTGGTAACATCCATCTTAAAAAGTCAGGATTTTTTTTGACTGTCATGTTTCTTATATTCAGAGTTTTTCCCAGGTCTAGCAGTTTCCTCCTTCAAAAATGTTTCTCAGCTTTTAGTTATGTGGGGGCAAAGCTTGTGTTTTAAAGTTAGGCAAAAATAGAGTGGGACATCACACAGCCAGAGCTGAAAAAGATTCCATCTTGGAGTGAAAACGGGTCCAAGGGCACAGGGCTTGGTAAGCTTATAAAAGCTTTGTTAGCAAAAGGCATCCTTTCTCTGGATGGTTGTAGCCCTGCTTTCCATGCTCACTCACTTTCTCAGTAGAGTACCCTGTGCAGTATCCCTGAGTTATAAATGAGATACATTGGAGAACAGCATTTATGTCAAAACATAGAAAGAAAGTTTGTGGAGAAATGCATCAAAATGGTAACAGTAGATGTGTTTCCAGAGATAAAATTAAGGGCAGACTCTAGCTAGGCCCTCCTTGCCATTTCCTTGAATGTGCGTATATTAACTTATAATAGAAAAAAAAAACAAACTTGGGGCACCTGGGTGACTCAGTCAGTTGAGCGACTGACTCTTGGTTTCTGATCAGGTCATGATCTCAGGGTTGTGAGATCAAGTCCTGAGGTGGGCTCTGCACTCACTGAGGAGTCTGCTTGAGATTCACTCCTCCCTCTGCCCCTCCCTTTCATGCTTTCTCTCTCTAAAATAAATAAATAAATCTTTTTTAAAAATTAAAAGGAAATTTAGGTAAAGAGTTTCATTAGTATCTGTATCTTCTCAGTATTAAAGCAATAGGAGTGCTTCAGTTATCTATTGCTATTTTACAAACCACCTCAAAATTTAGTCCCTTAAAATAATCACAACCATTTATTACCTTCAAAGAGTCTCTGATTTGATGGGGATCAGCTGGGTAGTTCTAACATTCCAAGTAGTATTGAGGAGGGTACAGAAATTTGGAGGCTCAACAGTGCCAGGACACTCAAGATGTCTCTATTACGTGGCTTGCAGTTGTAACAGCTGTAGGCTGGGAGGTCAGCTGGAACTGTCAACTGGGGTGCCTCGCTTCCCCTCTATGGGGCTTCTCCATGTGGTTTGGGCTTCCCACAACATAGCAGCTCAGTTCCAAAGAATCAATGAAAGAGAATTGCAGATCTCTTAAGGTCCAAATTTGAACGTTATTCAATATCATTCCCTATATTCTATATACTACATATCAAAATAAGTCACAAGACCCACTCAGATTCAAACCAGAGAAAAGAGCCCCACTCTCAGTGGGAGGAGGGGCACCTTTAATCCACTGCCAGCAAAAATAAGAAAGGAAAAGATCAATTATTACAATGATAGAAAAAACTCTGAATGTCAAATGGTTCATAAAACAATAAAAGGACAAAATCAGAAAAAATCTGCAATAAATACAATTAACAAAAGCTTACTTTAAAACCCTCAAATGTAGAGATTTGAGTTACCACATTATTTTTTCCCATTAATGGCCTCTCTCTCGTATTTTACTTATTTTCTTGCCCTTCTTTTTAATTCCTACATCTCTTCCTCTCCTGACCCCAGGCCACCACCTGGGCTACTGTGTTGCATAATTCCAGGAATTGTGCTGTGTGCAGCAACTTTGGTACCCATTCTAACATATAGTATCTATATCTTAAATCCAACCTCTTAAATATGTAGCATTGTTTTGCTATTTTAAATGTACATACATAGTGGAGTCCCTTTTATTTTGCAAATATTTTCTCCTGCACAGTTTGATTTTAGTTTCTATTGTTCTTTCCTCTTCTTTTTTTTATTTGATTATAGTGCACACACCACGTTAGTTTCAAGTGTATAGCATATTGATTCTACAAGGTTATATATTACCTTACACTCACCACAAGTGTAAGTAGCTACCATCTGTCATCATACAAGGCTATTACAATACAATTGACTGTATTCCCTATGCTATACCTCTCATCCCTGTGACATATATTCCATAACTGAAAGCCTGTACCTCCCACTGCCCTTCACCCACTTTGTCCAACCCCTTCCCAACCTCCCCTGTGGCAAACATCCGTTAGTGTATCT
Organism: Nyctereutes procyonoides; assembly: GCF_905146905.1. NCBI lineage: Eukaryota > Metazoa > Chordata > Mammalia > Carnivora > Canidae > Nyctereutes > Nyctereutes procyonoides. Next base: position 20,245,596 of record NW_026575122.1, read on the forward strand.
ATAGGCCTGATTCTCTTTTTTGTTTATTTGTTTTGCATTTTAGATTCCACATATGAGTGAAGTCATATGGTGTTTGTCTTCAGTTCACTTAGCATTACACTCTCGAGGTCCATCCATGTTGTCACAAATGGCAAGATCTCATCTTCTTTATGGCTGAGTAATGTTCCGTTGTACATATATCACCTCTTTGGGGCACCTGGCTGACTCATTTGTAGAACATCTGACTCTTGATCTCAGAGTGGTGAATTCAAGCCCCATGTTGGATGTAGAGATTACTTTTTTAAAAGAGATGTATATCACATCTTCTTTATCCATTTATCTATCAATGGTCATTTGGGCTGCTTCCGTATCTCAGCTAGTATAAACAATGCTATAATAAACATAGGAGTGCATATATCTCTTTGAATTTGTGTTTCTGTTTCCTAATATCCAGTAGTGGAATTACTGGATCATATGGTATGTCTATTTTTAATTTTTTGAGGAAGTTCCATACTGTTTTCCACAGCAGCATCACCAGTTTATACTTGGTAATGGAATACTTTAAATCCCATGCCTTTTCCTAATTTTTTCTCTCAGCACTATGTTTCTGGAATTTATTCATGTTGCTTGTTTACATGTCTGCTTCTCCTGGCTGCATATTCCATCAACACATATTTTATTTTATTTTATTATTCCCCTAGCAATGGACACCTTTTGGCTACAATCTCCTGCTATCACATGAGCCTGAGATGGGAATCTTTTACCTATTTTCTCTCAGCCTCTAGCCAACCCTTCTGAACATTGGGCTCTGCAAACTGTATTTTCCCAGAATCCCCTTGACGCTCCCTTTTAATTATGTTCTTCCAATAGAAGGTGTTGGCAGGAGATCACAAGGCGTGGGGAGGATAAAGGGGATTCTCCTCCCGCTTGTGGCTTCCACTGGTGTTCTTCCAACAGCAGTAGCAGGCATCCAGGGCTCCAGCCCAGGGCTTCCTGCACAGCTGTCAGCAGCAGCAGCACCCCAACTCCTGGGAGCAGAGGATGGGTATGCTGAGCACCAGTTGTGTACCTTTTAGTGGCCCATGCATCAGGCTTGTGGCACCTTCCTCTTGGAGGAAGCACAACCCCCCAGGGCCACTTGTCAAAGCCCCTACATTGCGGTCACACCACCTCTTTCCTTTTGTTCCCCCATTTCTAGAGGCGGTAGCTGTGACCCAGTTACTAATCTCTGAATCTCCCCCATAGTTTCACTTCACCTCTCATTCTTCCAACCCCTGTTTAATCAGGCCCCTGTATTAAATACCCCCACTTGAAGTACAAGCATGATTTTTATTTTCTTGTCTGGATTCTGATGGATTAATCTACATTCCTGTGCAATTGTTTTAGGAAGAGAAGGAAATTATACCCAGGAGTGGGATCACTGGTTTATAGGAAGTGTGGATATATAGTTGTTCTAAATATTGATAAAGACTGGCCAGCATGTCTATCACACTTAAACTCCCTTGTCAGTGATTGAGAGTACCCAGTCCCTCACATCCCCATCAATATTTGATATTATCCACCTTCTTAATTTTTGACATTTGGGGGATCCCTGGGTGGCGCAGCGGTTTGGCGCTTGCCTTTGGCCCAGGGCGCAATCCTGGAGACCCGGGATCGAATCCCACGTCAGGCTCCCGGTGCATGGAACCTGCTTCTCCCTCTGCCTATGTCTCTGCCTCTCTATCTCTGACTATCATAAATAAATAAAAATTAAAAAAAAAAATAAAAAAAAAAAATTTTTGACATTTGGGCATAAAGTGCTATTTCATGGTTTTTAAATTTTTTATGTCATCGTTTTAATTTGGTTTTGTCCTGATTCTTAGAGAATTTTAGTTTTTCTTCATAACACTGTTTCCCATTCAGTCTTCACATTCTTGCCTGTGTATCTCCTTTGCTAAATTTTTTTGTGTGCTATATCCTTCTACCGCTGATTTACAGAAATTTGCTGTAGACTCTAGTTTTCAAACCCTTTTCATTTTTACAATTTGCAAATACTTTCAGTCTATTATCTGTCCACCACCTTTGTCATGTGTACATCCTTAAACAGAAATCCTAATTTTAGGTAGTCAAATCCAATGACCTTTTGCTGCATAATTTTTGCTTTTTAAAATCAGATTAGTTTAGATCTAATTGAAAATCCTTTAAAAAAAAAAAGAAAGAAAATCCTTTAATAAAGTTCAACCTTTTTTCGTAAAGATTTTGTGCATTCTTTGTCAAGCTCCTTACTAATTTCTTCATAGTTTTTGTTGCTATTCTGGATGCTTTATTTTTCGTTCTATTTTCCAATTTCTAACTGCTGAAAAAGAGGAACATATCTGACATTTGTCAGTTTGATCTTTGCTCCTTTTACTATTGCTGAAAAATCAGCCCCTTAAAACTCAGGGGCATAAGACAATCACTTTATTCTGCTCATGGATTGTGTACGTCAAGAATTCTGACAGGGAACAGAGGGACAGAGTTGAGTAGTATATCTCTCCTTCATGACAACTAGAGCCTCACCTGAAGAGACTCAATGCTGCCGGTGACTTGACAGCTGAGAGCTGGAACTATATGAAGGTGCCTTTACTCATCTGTCTAGTAATTGTGACCAGATGCTGACTAGGAACTCAGCAGATCTTTTGGTCAGAACACCTATATGTGGCCATTCTACTTGGCCTCTCCTCATGGGCTAATTTGGGCTTCCTCACAACATGGTAACTGAGATCCTGGGAGGCCAAGGGGGAAGTAGGTAGGCATCTTATGACCAAGCTTTGGCTATCATAGTTTCATTTCCACCATACTCTATAAATCAAGACAGTCACCCAGGTCCTCCCAGTAGAAGAATAGGGGACATAGCGCCCACCATTCAATGGAAAGACTATCAAAAATTTTTCAGGCATGTTTCAAATTATTTACATTTCTTCCATACACAAAATGTACTCATACTCTCCCAAGAACTCTCCAAATTCTCATTCTGTTATGAATCAGGCTCAAAGTCCCATCCAAATCAGGCCCACGTGCACCTAAGTTTTTCAGGTATGGTTCCCTGAATGCAGCTTCTTTAGCACCATCCTTATTAACATGAAGATTAGCAACAATTCATTGATTTGAGCCACTATTCAGGATGTGGGATTTGATAACCTTAAAAGACCTTAGTGATAAGGCAAACTCACTGCTAGGGTGGCCTCTAGTAGCCTGGAGGAGGTAGTTGCCTGCCCCAGAAAGGTGAAATACCTGAGCTACTGTAAGAAATTACATAGGAAGGAATAAAAAGGCTGAAAGAAATGGATGAGCCAAAATGGATATATTATGTGAGACCAAAGGAACCATCAGAGCTTTACATTCCATAAAGCCCAGACGGCCCAGAGAACACAGCATTCAACAAGGCAATCAGGAATGCGCCAATGAGAGAAAAACCCACGTTACTAGGTGTTCAGTGATGACTTCCTTCTGAAGGCCGGGCTGGTGCTATGGGATGTGGTCACAAAGCTGTATTCTTTAATAGTGATAGGGGCCTTGTGATAGCACTTAATCACTAAAAGCCAGGTAAGAGGGGCAGCCAAGGGCCTGTGACTCACAGAGAGTTGTTGAGATAGTTAATTAACATGGTGTCCTCAGGGGCAAAAGAGACAGGCAGCCAATAAGACTGCTGCTTAACATCTGTAGAAAGAAGAAAGCAAGAATGGAGGAGCAGGGAGTTGGAGATGGCTATCCAGATAAATATTCATGATCCCTGGCTTTGTTCCCTATCTGAGCCAATTTTCAGATCGGAAACCATTGATTAAAGAAGGACCAAGGCCCCTAGGAAGAAAGACTCTATAACACTGTAGCACCCTGGCAAGCATATACAGTACAGATTCCCTCAGTCGCTCCCCAAAGCCACCTACAGCCATGAATTTGAAGAGCTATCCAGTGCAGAAATAGAAATAGCCACACTTTGTGATGTCTGTGGGACACAAAGTCCTAGTTGACATTCGGTTCGTGGAGGATTACGTGGGTGCACCTGGTCACATTCACTTCGTATGAAAGCAGAAGTAACCTGAGGTAGAATATATGCAGACTCATGAAAGCAGAAAATGGCTTTTATGAGTTAGGGATTAACTGGCTCGCTAGGGACCTGGAAGGAAAAAAGATTAAAATCTTGGAATTCAAAGTGAGGAATTCTGGGGTAGATAAATGGGATAACTATATAGAATTGCCGGTGAAGTATGTAAAATAACCAAGTAGGCAAAATAAGTTGGCCAGTTAGCTAGTCTTTGTCAGCGTCTGCTGCAGTGCTGGCAAAGGCACACACAGAGTGCTAGAGCAGCTTCAACAGAGATTTTGTAGGGCCCAACAGAATAGATTCCCACTAACCAAGGCTAATCTAGCTACTTCCAATGTCTAACCTGCCAACACCAGAGAGCAGGGCTAAGGCCCTGATACGGCAGGGTCCATCAAGGAGATCAGCTGGCCACTTGGTAGCAAACTAACTTCAGTAGGATTCTTTCCCCTTGGAAGTCCCAGCGGTTTCTTCCCATAAGTATAGAAACTTTTTCCTGGTGTGGGTTAGCCTTTCCTGCCCACAGGAAAGCACCCCTATCTGAGAATTTACGGAATGCCTAATCTATAGATATGGAATTCCACATAACATTCAACCAGGGAACCCACCTTACCACGATAGAGGAGCAAAAAAAGTGAACCCATGACCATAGAATTGAGTGGTCATATCATATAAAACTTCCCCGCATCACCCAGAAGCTGCTGGCCTGTTAAAGAAATGAAGAGCTTGATGAAGGGGCAGCTAAAGCGCCAGCCAGAAGTAATGCTTTGTGAGGATCTAGCACAATCCTCCAGGAAGCAGTACACTCACTGAATCAGAGGCCTTTCCATGGCATTTTGATCCTTTCAGGAAGAGAACATGGGCTGGAACCAGAGGATAGCAGTTGAATCGGCCCCACGTACGATCACTCTCAGTGATCTCCCGAGATATTCAGTAGATTCCTGTCTTCACAACTCTGGACTCTGCAAGACGAGAACCCTTGGCTCCCAAAGGGCACGTGCTCTCATCAGGGAACACAAACGGTCTCGGCGAAGTAAGTTGCTGGTAAGCACTTAGAGATCTTTGTGTTCAGGGACCAGCAAGCAAGAAGAGGAGTCATCACCCTGTCAGAAGTCATTGAGCCTAGACAGCATGTGGAAGAAGTTCCTGGTACACCAGAGGGACAAGGAAGCATATATGTGGCACTCAGGTGACCTGATATGAATGGAAAAATGCAGAAATTTTGGTTAGAGAAGTTTATGTTTAAGAGGGAGTCAGACCCTTTAGAAAAACAGCTAAGACCAGCATAGGTGGCAGCGGAAGGTGAAAGAGACTTAGAAGGATGGGTGGAAGATGGAGAGGATGAGTACCAGTTGTAGCACTGAGAACACCTGCAGAGATGGGGCTCTAGTCTGTCACACTAACCTCAACCTCCCTTGACGTTAAGTGTCCCCTCAGGAAGTGAGGTCCGCCAGACCCCATGAGGAGCCCTTTCTAAATTTCACAGAGAAGTAGATCTGTGTGGCACAAATGGTGGACTACAGAAGATAAAAAGAGGTGTTACTTGGCTCCCCCTTCCGGAAAGGACTTGCCAACCAGGAAAATGAGGGTGGTTACCCGACAGATTGCAGCTGTTAGCTTCTTCAGGATTCATGTCAGCATTCAAGCCACGTTCATGGTCTCCTAGGAACAGACCCGGTTTAATGATAGAGCAAGGCAGTGGTAGAAGAAGCCAGGCTCTCCTAAAGGTGGCCCCCAGCCAATAACCGAGCAAGGCAGTGGTATAAAGGCCTGGCCCTTTGCACACAACACAGGCAATTTACTCTGGAACTTCCTGCCGGGATGGCTGAGGCACCATCAGGTCATCTTGTTTCAATAATCTCCTCTGGACATCCTGCTTCTTCCACTTCTAACTTACAAGGGTCACTCTCCCATGAAAAATTTGTGTACTTACAACTCCATCTCGGTTTCTGTTCTCCAGAGAACCCTACCTGCAACACGTGCTTTGTTCACTTTGGTAACCTAACAGGGTGCCTGGAAAGGTCACAGATGCTCAATACATGCTTTGCAAATAGGGCTAAATTGCCTACTACATTCTATGATGTACGATATACCTCCTCATGGTCAAGCAACGTGGCAGATGCAAACAAAATTTCTTTTCTTCTTTTTTATTGTCATCTTCTAATACGTGAAACTTTTAGGGATTCGAACAGAGCAAGGATGTTGATGTTTTCATTGGCCTCTTACTCATTAGACACAATCTAATTCTTCCAAGTCCTTTGCAGCTTTCTGATGCAGAAAATTTTCCACGCTGGGAAAAGAAGACAAATTTGTATTTATATCTTCACTAAGTATCCCTCTCAAGTGACTAAAGATGTGTTCATCAAAGCCAGTCGCATTCAAAATGCTGCCCGTAAGGACAAGGCAATTGAAATAGCCCATCAGTTTAAAAAAAAAAAAAGAAAAGAAAAGAAAAAAAGAAACAACAACCCACATAAAAGCCTTCACTGCAACTCAGAAGTCGCTCACATGGCCTCCAAGCAATCAGTCAAGGCACAGAGGCAGGAACCGACTCATGTGGTGGCTAAAGGACCATTTGAAGGAGTTGTCAAAAGTTTGTAGATTTTATGAGGGGGCCTTTAAGATGAGAAACAAAAAGTGATTTGGAAAGCCTGACACATTCTCCACCACAGTGTTTCCCAGGGGGCTCAACTTGGTTTAGCTTATAAAATTTGAGGAAGCTTAGAGACCTACTGGAAACTCCCATTTAGCCCTCTCTCTTCCCACTAAAAACCCGACAGTCACTTTTGAGTGTGAATTTTGGGGTAGCTTGTGGCAGCATTAGGAGCCGAGCACTGCAGAGCCCCACAGAGCTGCTAAGACCTGTGCCTGCCTTGTAGCTTAGGCCACTATGCCGATCTTGAACTCCCTCTTGGGCCTCCGTTACTGTGAGTTGTGCTGAAGTCTGCAGTGGCTCTGGATTGAAAACAGATGCAGTTGAAGGTCAAGGCCCTAAACTCCTTTCTTGAGATAGGGAGGAGCGCAAGTCTAAGCTTGTGCTTCATTTCATACCATCTTAGGAGACATGGGGTAATTTGGTATTCTCCTGCCACTTCATTTACCTTCAAGGTAAAATGTAACATTTTCCTTGTGCAGAATTTCCTCACCCCCCTGTTTTGTCAAAGCATAAGAGACTCATTTAATAAGAGGGACCCTTACGCATACAAAGCATAATTGACTTCATCTAAAGAGAATATTTTTCACAAGTTCCTGTGGATGTTTGTAATTTGTTTATACTGAGTACAAACAAACACCCCAGTTTGTTAGCACATTAAACAACTGTTACCATATGTCTGACATAATTCTGGGGATAGAGAGTGAATTTTAAAAGTAAATTCAATTTCAAGTGCTAAATACATCTCTTTTAAAAGGAAAAAGAATCGCCTTCAATGAAAGCTTCTTTACATGCAAATTGCTAGAGGAACCTTGCAAATCCCTTACCAATAATATACTGTACTCCTAATTTCTCTCTGACTGTCAGGCACAAAAACAATTGCTTTTCTAAGGTCACATTGCCAATGGTTAAAATATATGTGTGTGACAGACTTTGGTTTTTAACTGGTGTTAGGTTTTCAAAAGTGTAAATATGACATTGCAGCAAAAAAAAAGAGAAAAAAAACAAAGAGAGGGGTGGTGATAAATAATATTTGTTGACAATTCAAACGTGCCGAATAATTGTTTGGCACATTAAATAGTTTCTGGTAGCCACACAAAGAAATGAGCAAATCCAGTTGCTAATCATAGTTATCGAAACACATGATATTTCATTTCTTGGAAACTACCAGCAGTGTTCTGAACATTTTTGGTGCTAATAAGAAGTCTACTTTTTCCTGATATCAATTACAGTTCCATGGTCAGAGATGAAAACTCTTTCTTTTAAATAATTTAGTGAGCCTAATTGCACATGCCATGCCAAAAGGAAAAAAGTGCACAAAATAGTGTGTTGGTATCTTTTGCTTCAAATAAATGACACAAGAGTTTGAACAGTTGATTACTCAGTGACAAGAAGTGAGTCAGTATAGACTGGGCTCGGAGGCATAATATCACAAGGCAGAAATTCCAATTTTGAAGACTGGAGGTATTCTTGGATGCCATAAGGGAAACAATAGGGAAATTATAAGACAACCTGAAAGTAGCTTTACAGGAAAGATGATGTTCTGGTGTCCACTGGTACATAACAAACGCCTCCAAACATTAGCAGCTTTAAACAACAATTTATTATTATCATTATGTCTTACTCTCCTGGGGGTCAGGATTTGGATGGGACATAGGGGAAGGTTTTCTCTGTTCTACAGAGACTGAGGTCTCAGCTGGAAAGACTCAAATGACCAGGGGCTGGAAAAATGGAAAGGGGGAACTGCCTCTCTTTCTCTCGCTCTTTCTTCCTCTTCCCCTCACCCCCCAGATTCCTCTTGTGGCCACTTTGGGTCCTCCCATAGTGTGGTAGCTTCAGGGCTATCAAACTTCTTACATGAGAACTGAGGGTACAAGAGACCAGACCAAAGCCTCCAAGCTCCTAATGTCTAGGCCCAAGACTGGCATAGTGTTCCTGATCAGCCAGGGTCAGGGGGAAGGGAATCAATCACATCACACTCCTCAAGGGATAAATTATCAAGGAATTTATGGCCCTTTTTAGTTAACCACATGTAGATAAAAGAGATATTTGAAAATTTAGGGCCTATAAAAAATCACTATATCTTTTTAAAAATCTTTTTGATGAAAAAAAATTACCTGAGCTGTGCAATCACGTCCATTCTGAACTTCCATGAATGGGCACAGTTCAAAAACACTGCGTTTGATCACATGACTTTTATCCTATATCTTTACCACTATGACTTTGGTTTTCTGTGTCCTTAATATTTAATATCAATGACAGTTAAAACATAATATTTTAATCCATAACAATAGCATTATTTTCTCCTCTGATGTAAAATCAACAACCAAGAAAGGCAATCTATTAGGAATACCTACTGTGGCTTCAAACTATCTTTCTGACAAAAGGATGGTTTTGTATTCATATTAGCCTTTAAAAAAATGAAATTTTTAAAAATATAACACAGTAATTTAATATCAGAATAGCACATCTGAGTTTGAAGGAACGTTGGATCACTTGATTAAAGATAAAACAAATCTGTATCTACCAAAGATGCTAAAAACTTATCTTAAAGACCACATACTATATGCCTGAATAAAGTGAAATTGTGTAGCAACGCAGAACCATGGTAACCTGTTGGCGCTGAGACTCCTGACAGAGTAAAATCAGGACAGGTGGTTAAACTTCACGAATGCATCAGGAAGCACCAGCGCTTCTTCCCCTTAGCATCACATGCTTGGCTTAGAGCAACCTGTTTTGCCTGACATTCAGCTTGATTCAGCAAATGTGGGTGAGAAGCATGTTCTACTCTATAAATTAAATATTAAATGACATGGCCACTGCCCTGGTAGGTATCACTATCTAGTGATGACTTTCTTTCTTTCTTTCTTTCTTTCTTTCTTTCTTTCTTTCTTATGATGATTTCTTTTTTCCCTCCTTCCTTACCCCCATCTTCCTTGCCCTCCCTGAAGCAAACTCATAGCATCATATTCCCATTTCTCATCTAACATATACTGTTGAATGTTTAATCTGCACAAATTATGTGAATTACCTGTAAATAAAAACAAGGATACCATGGTTCCATGGGTCCTGTATTCATTTCCTAGGGCTACTGTAACATTATACCATAAACTAGGTGATTTAAACAACAGGAAGTTATTGGCTCACAGCAGTGGAGGCTAGAAATCTGAGCTCAAGGTGTTATCAGCATTGGTTCCTTCTGAGAAGGAATCCATTCCATGCTTCTCCTAGCTTCTGGTGGTTTGCTGATGAACTTTGGCATTCCTTGACTTAGAGATCTCTGCCTTCATCTTGACATGGCATTCTCCCTATATGTATGTCTATGTCTAAGTCCCCCTTTTTCATAAGGACACTAGTCATATAGAATTAGGGACCCACTGTACTCCAGTGCAACCTTGTCTTAATAATTACCTCTGCCACAACTCTACTTCCAAAAAAGGTTACACCCTGAGGTACTATAGGTTAGCCCTTCAACATATGAACCTGGGGATGATACAATTCAATCTATAGCTCTTTTGTGGTCAAATTTCCAGAGCAAGTATCCACTCCACCCAATAAGTAAATTAACTTTACCTCTATCCAAAAAATAAGAATAAATAAAGACACAGTGATCACAAGAGTTAGTCAGCTTTCAAATATTGTAAGCTTTATTCTGTACATGTTCTGGACAGGGATAATTTAGAATAAACATTTTATGCAAAAGAAAGTAGAAAGGTTTCCTTGAGTATCTGAAATTTATTAATGTATGCTTATTGGGCATTGTTCTGGGCACTGAGGAGACAGCAGTGAACGAAATGGACAAAAATCTCTACGCTCATGAAGATTCCATTTTAATGAAGGGAGACAGGAAAAATAAATATAAAAGCAAGTCACATAATACTTCAGAAGTTGTCAAGTGCTATGAAGAAAACCAAGATACGGTAAGAAGAATGGGGGAATGCAGGATGTGGAGCAGGGACTGAACGTTTAGATAGGGTGGTCAGGGAGGCCTCAGTCAGAAGGTGACAAATAAGTTGCTGATGGCCATGAGGGAGCAAGTGTTGGGGATAGCTGGTAAAGAAGTGTTGTGGACAAAAGAAAGAGTGGGATAGAAATATGGCTGATGTGTTTAAGGAAAACAAAGAGGTCAATATGACTGGAAAAAGAGAGGATGAGTGTGGTCTGTAGATAAGGTCAAAGAGATGTAAGGGGCAGATCGTGAAGTTGTGTAGGCCACTGTAAGGATTTCAGCTTTTCTCCAAGTAAAGGAAGAAGCCATTGGGAGTTTTGAGCAGAGGAGTGATGTAACTTGATTTGGGTTTTATTAGGATCACTCTGGCTCTAAAGGTAAAGCGAACAGGGAGATAATCAGGGAGAAACACCAGTAAGCCACTGTGATAGTCCAGGTGAGAGATGCCCAGGGTGGTAGAAGTGGAGGTGAGGAGTAGCATTTGGATTCTGGATGTATTTTGAAAGGAATGCCAATGGGGTTTGAGATGTACAGATGTAGGGTGCAAAAGGAAGGAGAGAAGCAAGGAAGCAAGGAAAGAAGGAAGGAAGGAAGAAATGATAACTCTATTTTTTACTTAGGTTAAATGGCAAATTCTCTTCACTTTTTTACAGTTACTAATTATTCATTTTTGTCAAGGTAAGATGAAACATATTGAATAAATTCAAAAATGAGTAAAACAGATAATAAATTGCTTTACATTTGACATCTAAAAAATTCTCTTGGAAAGATGCAATCAGCTAAGTCCAGAATGTGAGAAATTCCACAGGATGAAAAAATCCGGGTTGTTCAATAAATAAATTGCAAGTGGAAAAAAAAGCCAAGAAAGGTGAACCTATAGATTAAAAGATTATTAAGGGGTAACTGGGTGGCTCAGTCAGTTATGCATCTTACTCTTGATTTTGGCTCAGGTCACGATCTCAGAGTTGTGAGACCGAACCCTTATCAGGCTCCGCACTGGGCATGGAGCCTGCTTAGGATTCTCTCTGCCTCTCCCCTCCTACTCTCTCCTCCTCCTTAAAAAAGAAAGAAAAAGAAAGAAAGAAAGAAAGAAAGAAAGAAAGAAAGAAAGAAAGAAAGAAAGAAAGAAGAAAGAAAGAAACAGAAGAGATTTATCAATCAAATACAATGTGCAGACCTTGTTTGAATCCAACTCTGTAAAGGAAAAAAAATTATGAGATGATCAGAGAAATATAAAAATTGATTTATTTGATGGTTACTTGATAATATTAAGGAATTATTGGTAATTGGGGGGATGTGGTACTGATATAATGGTTGGCTTTTTGAAAATAAGTTCTTATTTTTGAAACATATTAAAAAGTTTATAGATAAAACATGATGTCTAGGATTTGCTTCCTCATAATCCAGTAGAAAAATGAAAGATGACCATAAATGGATGATTATTATTCATTTTTCTATTCTTTCTACTTATATGTATGTTAGAAATTTTACATAATAAAGAGTAAATGAATACAAAAATAAATAAATATGTAAAACAATGTTATGTCAATATATTAAATATTGGTAACATCAGCTGCCTTAAGAAAGGGGTGGCTGGGAGCAGGAATAAGGGAGATTCTTCTTATCCCTCCTTTGTTGTGTCTTTTGAAGATCAAACCATTGAAAGATACTATCTATTAATAAATACAAGAAAAAATGTTAAGCTAGTCAGGCAAGTGTGTGGAAGGAGCAGCAGCTTCTATAGAAGAAATGTCCCAGGACAAGCTGCTGAGTATTTTCTTCTTGAGTCTCCCTATACTGATCTCCTGCTAGCCCCAGGTTGTCTCATGACTTTTCATTCTGAGGCAATGCTTAATTCAGCAGAATATAAGCCAAAATTACAATGACTCAGAGAATAGTACCCCTGAGTATTAGAGCATATATCATTCTGAAGCAAATTTTTCCATGCAAGTTTCGTCGGCTCAGTGCTTACTTACAAAAATAGTGCTTACATTGCAGGGAACCGTGGACTACCATGAACCTCTGATTTAGGATGATGGCCTGTTTTCCTAACCTGATAAATTAATATCCTCATACTCTCAGTGAGCAGGTTAGATTTCATTATAGGACCACTGTCTATATTGTGGGAGTAACTTCTATTAATGAAAGGAACATATCTTATCTAAACGATAAATATATTTTATGTAAAATTTTATGCCATTCCACATAGTTCCACTAACTTTGCAGTGCACTTTCTGTACATTAATCATAAAGTCTTTTGAACTTCTAACAGTCAGAGACCAATTTCAAGGACATTAATCCAAAGCATCTTCCATGGTGCTTTCTGAACTTTAAGACCTTAACAAACAGCTTTTTCAGAAAGATGTGAGTTAATTATTTTCCTCACCCTTTTGGGGGTTCTAAAATCAGGTGAACTTTTACATTTTTAATTCCTTGGTCTAGGAATCTAATCACAGAATAAACAAAGTTGAATAGACTGATTCACATGAAAACTATCAAGAGTTTTTTGTTTGTTTGGGGTTTTTTTACCCAAATATTGGTCATCAACTAAGTTGCTGCCCCTATGCTTTATGGCTTAAACTTCCATTTTCTACTTCAACGTTGGAAATAAAACATGAAAAACAAAGTGAGTAGGGGCCCCTGGGTAGTGCAGTGGGTTAAGCAAACAACTCTTGGTTTTGGCTCAGGTTGTGATCTTGGGGTGGTGGGATCACCACATCTGGCTCTACACTCAGTGAAGAGTCTACTAAAGTTTCTCTCTCTCTCTCTCTCTCTCTCTCTCTCTCCTTTGCCCCTCCTCTCTCTCTCAACTAAATAAATCTTTTTTATTATTATTATTCATTTATAATAGTCATACAGAGAGAGAGAGAGAGGCAGACACAAGCAGAGGGAGAAGCAGGCTCCATGCCGGGAGCCCGACGTGGGATTCGATCCCGGGTCTCCAGGATCGCGCCCTGGGCCAAAGGCACGCGCTAAACCGCAGCGCCACCCAGGGATCTCTCAACTAAATAAATCTTTAAAAAAGAAAAGAAAAGAAAAGAAAAACCAGCAAAGTGAGTAGATGTTACGTTTAGCTACTAGGTCAGTGTTTTTTTGTGTGTGTCTAGTAGAAATTTGGCATCTAGTTTGGTAAAGAAATTATTAGGATCTTATTTCTAAAGATAAACTGCACAAGTGTGTTAGTTATCGAAGCAAGTAGAATGGAAAGAATTCCAATGTGAGAATCAAGGGTTCTGCTACTAACTAACCCCCTTTGTGAACTCTGGCTACCCTGCTTACATATCTCTGACTTCTTCATGTATAGAGTGAGAGACTTTCTTTCTTTCTCTCTCTCTCTCTCTCTCTCTCTCTCTCTGTCTCTCTCGTGCGTCATGAATAAATAAGTAAAAAATAAAAATAATAAAAAATAAAAAAATAAAAATTTAAAAAATAGCATTGTGTTTGGCTAATATACTGCCACTTCAGGTACCCTTGCCAATTAAAGCAGATGTTGCTGAATGAGGCTTCCAGTAAAGCTCTTACAAATATGGTAGCCATCCCTTGGCTTTTCTCTTCTTCCTGCCTGGAACTTGGACACATTACTAGAGAGAACAGCCACCCTGTGAATTCAAGGCAACAAGCACAGCTGAGCAGAAAAGTGTATTTGTTTCCTATGGCGGCCATAATAGAGAACCAAAACTGAATAACAACTTAGAACAACAGAAACTTATTCTTTTATTGTGCTAGGGGCAACACATCTGAAATCAAGACTTCAGTAGGGCCATACTCCCTTGGCTTTTCTAGATTGTGGTGGACCCAGGTCTTCCTTTGCTTGCGGAAATGTAACTCCAATCCCTACCTCTGTCTTCACATAACCATCTTCCTGTGTGTCTCTATCTAAATTTTCCTCTTCTCAGAAGGACATTAGTCCTATTGGATCCCAATAACCTCATTTTAACTTTACTACTTCTGCAAATACCGTATTTCTAAGAAGGTCACATTTACAGGCATTGGGGGGTTAGTGCTATCAGCACTTTTGTGGTGGGGATTCAGGGGACACAATTCAACCCACAACAGTCCCAGTGGCATTCTGGAGCTACTTTATCAGCTCTGAATTTTCTACTTCTGAACTTATTACATGAGAAAAACAAAGCCCCCAATTTGTTTAAGCCTCTATTTATTAGGAGATTTTTGTCTTCAGAAAAGAACTCAACTCCTAACTGACACAATAACTTCAAAGTGAAGACTGGCAATTACAAAATTATCTGTTGTAGGAAGCCCTATTCAGAGGATGATTGTAGTTTCTTAAAGATAGAGACGATCGTTTTCTTATGAGGAAGCAGGGTAATTGGTGGGAACCTGTTCTCAGCTAAGATTGTTCTAGTCATAATTTAAAGATCAAATATGTTTTCAAAATAGAATTTGCCAGATTCTGAAAAGGTCAATGGTCATGTATTCACCAGCCAGACTTAAGACATAACCCTGCCCTGGACCAACACCTGTCTCAGGTATGTCTTTATTAGTCACCACTACATACCTCAATTTATCAGAATATAAATACATTTTTTGTGCTTCAATGACCAGAAGCACAGTATATTTTTCCAACACAATCAGGTTCAATTTTACAATACTATCTTCCTGCCAGGTGTGGTGCTCAGAAACACATGTGCCAGAAAACACTTCAAGCAGCCAAGATTGAAATTTGTCTTAATCATAAGAGAGTTGCTGAGTCCTTAAACCATTTTCATGGCAACCATACCAGGAACACAACCATGATTTATTCAGCTTATTTATGGCTCCATCAGTGGGGACAAGCAATTATTCTCATCATTTCTCTTAGTCAGCATGCCCTGAATTGTTCATTCAACTTCTCAGCAGGCTCAAAAAGGCTGACATCAGAGTAAATAGATATTCCTATCACTTCTTCCTAAGAAATCCAAGGGCAAAGTCAATAAGTTAGGACTTTCCATCCTTCCATCTTTAAAAAATATTTATTGAGTTCCTATCTTATGCCAGACTAATGTCAGGCACTGAGGATTAAACAAATAAGACACAATCCCTACCTTCGAGGAACCTACAGTTTAGTTACTGAGATAGGCAAATCAACTGATAAGTCACAAGACATGGAAGTAAATGCTGAGATTGGTTGAATAGCAGCTGTGAGGGAAGCACACAGGCAGGACAATTAGTTCCTCTCTGGGCAGAGTGAAGCTCCTGATTAAACTGGTGTCAAAAGTTAGACCTGCAGGTACACTAGGAGTTAGTTAAGTGAGAGAGAAGCGCATATGCAAAAACTCAGAAGTAAAGGAGAACATGGCATAGTTTGAGACCTACACAGTATGGTGGAGTATGAGGTGGAAAATATGAATAAAAACAAATGAAATGCGGTTCACATTCTGTAGGCATTGGGGAGCCACGAGAACAGTGGTGAGTCAGTTACACGATCAGGTTTGTAGAAAGTATCTTTCTGGCAACAGTATACAGACGGATTAGACAGAGCAGAACCAGACATGGAGAAACCAGTAGGAGTCTACTGAAGTATTCTAAAGGAGGGAGGAGTAGTGGAGTCCATGAAAAGGACACACTTAGGAGTAAAACTGCCAGCACTTGATGAGTTATCAGATTTAGCAGGCACCCAAGAATGACACTAAAATTTATGGTTTAGTTAACTGGTATGCATGGGTGTGAAGAGGTGTTCTTATAGCTTAAAAGTTAGGAAATGACAAAAATTTTTAATTCTCCCATGTTGATGCTAAAAATCCATATTTAAATTTCATATTCATATTTAATAAAGTAACTGAGTTCTGGTCCCTAATCAAATTTCTAATATAAAAACTATTTGAATTTTTTATTTTTTTTTAAGATTTTATTTATTTATTCACAAGAGAGGCAGAGACACAGGCAGAGGGAGAAGCAGGCTCCATGCAGGGATTCCCCATGTGGGACTTGATCATGCCCAGGACTCCAGGATCACTCCCTGGGCCAAAGGCAGACACTTTATTAGTCTGAGCCACCCAGGAATCCCTATTTGAATTTTTTTTAATGTGAAAAGCAAATTCAGAGATCCCAGGCAGCCACTCTGCCCATCTGCAGAGCTGAGCTGGTAGCCCCTTCTGGCCAGAAAGTTCAATTGTTAGTTCCACCTGATTTGGGTCTCCAGTGAATAGGCCATACTGGCCGTGGAACCCATTCTACTACTCCAACCCAGCAGGAAAGCAAACTCACAACCCTGCCCAATTGTTGAGTATAGCCTCCAGTCCCTGTCTTCCCAAGAAGCCTGGGCAGAGGATATGAGCAGTAACAGAGCCTATCCTACAACCCTCTTAGGCCAGAGAGTCAAGCCAACAGACTAGACGAACTGTTAGGCATAGCCTTTGACCTCACATAAGCAAGGAGACTAAACAGTGACCCTGGGCAGTGCTGGAGCCTAGCCTACAGCACTACCAAGCCGCAGAACCTAACCCACAGCCCCACTGTAGGAATTTAAACATTTCACTACAAAAAAATCAACTATGCACAAAAGAAGACAGTATGCAGAAAAATGAAGAACAAAGGGATGCCTGGGTGGCTCAGTGGTTGAGCATCTGCCTTTGGCTCAGGTCATGATCCCTGGATCTTGAGATCAAGTCCCACATCAGGCTCCCCGCAGGGAGCCTGCCTCTCCCTCTACCTGTCTCTGCCTCGCTCTATGTGTCTCTCATGAATAAATAAATAAAGTCTTTATTTAAAAAAAAAGAAAATGAAGAACAAAAAAACTATAGGGCAGATAAAAAACAAATAACAAAATAATGGAAGTAAACTATTAAGAGTGAATCATGAAGAAATAGAAAATTTGAACAGACCAATAACAAGTGAGGAGATTGAATCAGTAACCAAAGACCTCTCAACAAAGAAAATCTCAGGACTTAATGGCTTCCCAGTGAATTGTACCAAACATTTAAAGAAAACTTAATGCCAACCCTTTTGGAATGCTTCCAAAAATTGAAAAAAGAACACTCCCAAACTTATTTTTATGAGGCCAGCATTATTCCAAACCCAAATGTGGACAAGGACACTATAAGAAAAGAAAACTGGAAGTCAATATCCTTGATGAATATAGATGCAAAAATTCTCAACAAAATACTAACAAACCAAATTCAAAAGCACATCAAAAGTATCATGCAACATGATCAAGTTGGATTCATTCCTGGGATGCAAGGATGGTTCAACATATGCATATCAATAAACGTGGTGCAACACATTAATAGAATGAAATATAAAAACCATATGATCATCTCAATAGATGCAGAAAAAGCACTTGAAAAAATTCAACACCCATTCATAATAAAAACTCTCAAAAATTAAGCATAGAATGAATGTACTTAAATATGATAAAGGACCACATATGATAAGCTCACAGCAAAATCATACTCAATAGTGAAATTTTGAAAACTTTTCCTCTACAATCAGGAAGGTTAAGACAATGGTGCCCACTCTCACATATTCAACATAGTACTGGAAGTTCTAGCCAGAGCAATCAGTCAAGTAAAGGAAATAGAAGGCATCTAAATCAGAAAAGTAAAATTGTCTCTGTTTGCAGATGATGTGATATGCATAGAAAATACTGAAGACTCCACCAAAAACTGTTAGAACTAATAAACAAATACAGTAAAGTTACAGGATATAAAATCAGCATACAAAAACCAGTTACCTTCCTAGGTACCAACTACAAACCAACTGAAAAAGAAATAAAACAATCCCTTTTACAACAGAATCAAGAACAAATACTTAGGAATAAATTTAACCAAGGAGGTGACATGTCTATATGCTGAAAACTATAAGACATTGCTGAAAGAAACTGAAGGAAATGTAAATAAAAAGAAAGGTACCTCATGCTCCTGGATTGGAAGAATGAATAGTGTTAAAATCTCCATGCTACCCAAAACTCTATAGATTGCATATAGATTCAATGCAACCTTTATCAAGAATCCAAAGTCACTTTTTACAGAAATAGAAGAAACGATCCTAAAATTTGAATGAAACCAAAAAAGATCCTGAATAGACAAATTCTGAGAAAAAACAACAAAGCTGGAAGCATCAGACATCCTGATTCCAAACTATATTTCAAAGCTATAGATATCAAAACAATATGGTACTGGCATAGAAAACAGATACGTAGCTGAATGGAACAGAATTGGGAGCCCCAAAATAAGCCTATGCATAACATATATTATCAACTAGTATTTGCAAAGGAGCCAAGAATACTCAATGGGAAAAGATAGTCTCTTCTTTAAATAGTGTTGGGAAAAGTGGATAGTCCATGCAAAAGAATGGCACTCCACCTGTATCTTACACCATTTACAAACATTAAGTCAAAACGGATTAAAGACTTACATGTAAGACCCAAAACCATAAAACTTCTGGAAGAAAACATAAAGGAAAAGCTCCTTGACGTTGGTTTTGGCAATGATATTTTGGATACGACATCAAAAGCACAAGAAACAAAAGCAAAAATAAATAAGAAGGACTATATCAAATCAAAAAGAAACAATCAACAAAATGAAAAGGCAACTTTCAAAGAATGAAGGAAAAAGTTGCAAACCACTTATCTAACAAGGGGTTAATATCCAAATATATAAGAAATTATATGACTCAATAGCAAAAAAACCTAAATAATCTGATTTTAAAATGAGCAAAGGACCTGAATAGAAATTTTTCCAAAGAAGATATTCAAATGGCCAGTGGATACACAAAAATATGTTTAACATCACTAATAATTAGGGAAATGCAAATCAAAACTATAAAGGAGACATCATCCCACACCTGTTAGGATGGCTATTCTCCAAAAGACAAGACAAGCGCTGGCGAGGATGCAGTGAAAGAGAACCCTTGTGCACTCTTGGTGGGAATGTAAACTGGTGCAGCCTCTAAGGAAAACAGTATGAAGTTTCCTCAAAAAATTAAAAATAGAACTACCATATGACTCAGCAATTCCTTTTCCAGATATATATCCAAAGGAAATGAAATCACTATCTTGAAGAAATATCTGGACCCCTGGTTCATTGCAGCATAATTTACAATAGCTAAGACATAAAAACAACCTGTGTCCACTGATCAATGAAGAAATGTGATTTTATACACACACACAGACACACACACCCACACACACACCCGAGAATATTATTCAACCATAAAAAAAGAAAATTGCCATTTGTGACAACATGGATGAAATGTGCATTTTGCTAATTGCAATAAGTCAGATAGAGAAAGATAATATTACATGAACTTACATATGAAATCTAAAAAACCAACTTACAGAAATGGAGAGTGGATTTATCATTGTGGAGAGGGCAGGGAGGGAGGAACGGGTAAAGGTAGTGCAAAAGGCGCAAACTTACAGGTATAAGATAAATAAATGGGGTACCTGGCTGGTTCAGTTGATAGAACATGTGACTCTTGTTCTCAGGGTTGTGAGTTCAAGCTCCACACTGAGCACAGAGCTTCTTTAAAAAATAATAATAAGGGATCCCTGGGTGGCGCAGTGGTTTAGCGCCAGTCTTTGGCCCAGGGCGCGATCCTGGAGACCTGGGATCGAATCCCACATCAGGCTCCCGGTGCATGGAGCCTGCTTCTCCCTCTGCCTGTGTCTCTGCCTCTCTCTCTCTCTCTCTCTCTCTGTGACTGTCATAAATAAATTAAATAAATAAATAAATAAATAAATAAATAAATAAATAAATAAATAAAAATAAAAAATCTTGTCTCCTCGGGAAAAAAAATAAAATAATAAAATAAAAAATAATAATAATAGCTAGAGAAAAAATATGAATAAGTTCTGGAGGTGTAATGTACAGCGTGGTTACTACTATTACTAATACTGTACTGTATATTTGAAAGTTGCTAAGAAAGTAGATCTTAAAAATTCTCAACACACTAGCAAATTGTAACTATGTTAATGATGGACGTCTTAACTAACCTTATTTTGGCAAACACTTCACAATATGCACATACATCAAATCATCACATTGTACACCTTAACTTTACACAGTTACATGTCAGTTATATCTCAATAAAGCTAGAAGAGTGAAATAGACTCCTCAGATAAGGTTGGAGCTGCAGACTGTGAAATAGGCAATTTTTAAAATACCAGTTCCTCAATAGCTGATTTTTCTGGTAGGACTTCTACAAAACAACAATTCACTCAACAATTCATTACTCTTTTCCCAAAACAGCCTAACTTCCTAAGTGGAAGTTGAAATCACCCTAAAAGCAACAAGAATTTTCCTGAAGAGCAAGTGCTCAATTGTTATTTTTTTTCCTTGATGGAAGAACAATGTGTACCTTTAGTTTTCTGACACCTGAAAGATTTGTGATTTTGTTTTCTTGAGAAGCTTAGCAAGAAATTAGTTCAATTTAGTATTATTTCAAAATAGTAGGCATTATTAAAATACTCTAGATAATATGGCAATTTAAGGATGCAGACAGGGTTAGACCAGAACTCAGTTCTTGTAGCGTAAGTAAACTAAGTAAACCCATTTCAAAACAAGTTAAAAGCATTTAGTAAGCACCTAAAGTATGCAAACCATTGTCTCAGATCCTCTCCATCCCCTGTGAGCTGTTACTGTCTTTGCAATCTAGTGGGGATGACACACAAATAACTAACTAATAAAAATTCATGGTAGAATAAAATTAATTCTACAATACTTATATAAGCAAAGTACATTTAGGTTATCTTCGAAGAAGAAATTAATTTAATAAATGTTGAAGTAGGGAGAAGAGGAGGAAAGTATCTGACAGCAGAAAATAAAGTCAGGGTTTACCTCCCCACCCCCAGCAATTCCCATTTCTCAGCCCGAGACTCACCTTCCTCTGGGATATTTGAGAAAGGATGTTTGCCTCACATTTGTTCGTGAGTCAACCCTCTTTGCAGCTGCTTCTGTGAGTCACTTGCTCCTTTTTGTTGCCCTCAGCTCTGCTCTGCCTCTCCATCCTGGCCCCCACCTGGATGATCTGGGATTCCTTTTCTCATGACACAATGATGCCGTCAATGGAAGGATATAAGATTACACTTCCTTTTGTTGCTTTTCTCTTTAATTTCCCACAACACCATCAATACAGAACTTGTGTATATCTAGTAGATTTAATTAAAGGATTGGTGAAAACTCGGGGTGTTTATTATATAGGAGGATAAAACTTAAAATTGGACGGCAAATATGACAATTCTCACAGCCCAAGGGGAAAAACCGGAAGTCCTATAAACATATATACATTTCCCTTTGGGGGAAACATCCTATTTCCTAACTTTGCTCTCTTGCATAAAGTCCAGCCTCCTCTTGCCCCTTCTAAGAATGGCTAAATTCTTCAACCCTCCAAATGCAAGTCCCCCTGAACCCTATACTTTTCAAGGATAGTATACTCTAATACTATTTATTTATTCATGAGAGAGACACAGGCAGAGGGAGAAGCAGGCTCCATGCAGGGAGCCCAATGTGGGACTCGATCTCTAGTCTCCAGGATCACGCCCTGGGCGGAAGGCGGCACTAAACCGCTGAGCCAGCCAGGGTGCCCAAGATTGGCCTTTTCTAAATGTGAAGTTATCTGCCTATATTCTCCTGTCCACGAGGGAAATAACACTTTACACAGTTGTGTCAAGAACTTTTGGTCTCTTTTTCCTACTTCCAGGCAATTCCTGGAGGCCTACCTGTGTTTCAGAAATAAAGCCTTCCAAGCAAGAAACAGAACCATCTCCCCTGGTGGCCAGCCTTTAGTTACATAAAAATGAAGAAGGAGCTTTCAGAGTTCATTCTTTCTTAGAGCCAGATTGAATTCATAGGCAGGCCTTTTCTTCTCAGTGATCTCAGGGTAAGGGAGACTGTGAAAGCATGGGAATAGACACCAAATGCTATAGCTATCTGGTGCCCAAGGACCCCTTATTACCTCTTCCTTAGGGTAATAGAATCTGCCTCCTTAGTCTCATGGACATGTGACTAGTCTGAGTCAATCACAATACTTCATATTCTCAGCCATACAAATTCATCGGAGGGTTGGAAACACGATTTAAGCCTGGCAGATCAGAGTCCTGCCTTACATTTTAACCTAAAATTGGATGAGAGAAGCCCTTTTTCCTCTAAGGAGCATGAATGACTGAAACCTTGTTTTCTGCCATAAGGAACCCTCCCCTACTGAAAGAGCAGTAAAATAGAATAAAACCAATATGAATAGGAAAGCAGAAGTGAGATTCAAAAGAGTATGTTATTTAGTACTTGAATGCCTGGTTCCAGCCACTGAGGTCTTCAAAATTGCAGTAGTTCCTAAGAACCACTATTCAATTCTCTGAATTATTCCAGCATTCTTTTAATTTAACTCAAATTTTACCTAAACTGGATTGAATTGCGTTTCTCTTCTTGCACACAAAATATTCCTGAGGTTATACCCCGTCCACACCAAATACCTTCCCTAAGGACGGGAATGAAGACAGGAGAAGTTACTCTTCCAGTTAAACATAAGCAAATCCTACACACGCAATCAGAAAGTCCTTCTCTGAGGCATGGCATTATTCTACATATAGTCAAATGTGACTCTTCAGAAAAGGATTTTCTAACATGCTAATATACCACAGATCCTATATATCCTAATCAGCCAGTTGTTAAATAGATCCCAGCACCTCCTAAGTATCAAACCAAGCATGTGCTACAAGCTTGTCTTCAGAACATAACTGCAATACATCTATGCATGTGATGTCTAATAATTACTGGGCAACATAAGGTCAGTGAAACAAAGTGGTGACGTGGCATACCAAGAATTGTACTTGAAATCCATTTGATCCAAGTGATAAATCTTACCATAAGTTTTTCTCTTCTTTTCCAACTTTACAAAAAATATGGTAGAGTTTTAGAGTTGCATGTTTGATGAGAAGTTTTATAAGCCTGTAACTGGGGTGGGTGTCCCCCAATCTGAGAGAACTAATCATGCTCATGCAGAATGCCATTGCCACTGACCCAGATCATCTCCTATGAAGAACTGGGGAGACTCAAGGAACCCCAGCCTGATAACTCCTGATGCTTTTGCTGCAAGTGTTTTTGTTGAGAATATAACAATAGCATCTCATCTCTGTAAGATTTTTGTGTCAATTCACAAAGCCTCTGACCCAGTCTTATAAAGAACTCCTTTGGGGCCATAGAAATCAAGAAGTACTGAGAAATGTAGATTCTAGTGACATCTTTACAAATACCTAGATCAGAAAGAGCTGGGTAACTTCTAGATATTCAGCCCATGCCCAAGTTGTTACCAAAGGGTAAGAAATCTCAATGCCTACATTATATGTCTTAACAACTACAGCTATATGCTTCAAAAGCACTGTGAGTTATTAACATGTAACCCAGATATCAGATGAGTCCCTTTGCCTGTTAAGATAGTTCAAACTCCCATTCCATATTTCTCCAGTGAAAGTCCAGTGCCCATCCCCAGAGTTCCAGGAATTCCCAGGGGACTTTAATTCCCACTTGTTATTTCTGACTCTTAACTGCTGCTTCCACTGATTAGTTTAACTGACAGATTGTCTTGCCACATGGCACACACAGTCCCTATTCTGCACCCCCATTAATCTAGATGTGGAACTGGCCCCTCAATCCCCACAGGACACTTGCTCATATATGCACTGCATTCACACCAAGCATTCATGTATATAGCAGTTTTCCAAAGATTTGGGACAGTAATGGCATTTTTCTGGAAATAAAAAGATTATACAACTGAATGCTGCAAGCTCCACATCTTAAAAGATTTTAAGGTCTCTCACATATTGTCCCACCAAGTGCTCTCCCACAGATCCTGTTGGCTCAGTTTTCCCCACCCTTAAGGTGTTTACTGCAAAGCAGTTTGTTTGCTCTGAGGATTCTTTCTTTGCATCCAGCTAGCTATGCCCTCAGGATGCACCTTCCACCCAAGTAACTTATGGAGTATTTCCCTAAAACAGATTCTGGTCCCAGCTGTCAAGATTTTTTTCCTCGTAATATGCATAGAATGAATTAAATCCTGATGCTGGAGAATTCTAAAGCACTCTAGCTTTTCTCACACTGCATTTCATGGGTTCTTGCATTGGAACAATAAAAGTGCTCCACTTACTTCACCGCCTACTGCACATTACTCATACTAAAGAGTAAGTACCATGCTACCCAGTCCCTTTGCCACAGGTAAGTCCCACCAAGTGACAATATTGTTACTATAATCCTGGATATTGGTCTGTTAGAACATTTAGGTTTTTGATAATGCACAATAAATTAATTTAACCCAAATTAAACTTAAAATGACACATTTGCAAGAATGAAAAGGAAGTTAAATTCCTTCCTGTAGCAGAACATGTGGGATTGAAGAATTTAAATGACATCAGGAAACAGCTGGTCCTCAGATAGATGTGTTTGTCCTCTAAAATGATTTATAACCACATCATTTTGAACTTTAAAATGGCTATTTTCCCAATTCTGCAAGATCATTCTAAAGAAATGTTTATCTTCTTTTTTTTTCTAAGATTATATTTATTTATTCATGAGAGACACAGAGAGAGACGGAGAGGCAGAGACACAGGCAGAGGAAGAAACAGGCTCCATTCAGGGAGCCCGACGTGGGACTCAATCCCAGGTCTCTAGGATCATGCCCTGGGCTGAAGGCGGCGCCAAACCGCTGGACCACCCAGGCTGCCCCTGTTTATCTTCTACTTTGATTTGATGGGGATAAGGAGCGGGCATCTCTCTCCCTCTGGAGAGGATGGGTAATGAGTGTGATCGAACAATTCATGAATTCGAACAATTCATGAGTTTGTATTCTTTCCTTTGAGTCCAGAAATATGGTTGCAAAGACTATCTCTGAGTATGGAGGGCTAGGATTTTAATGCTATGGCCTAAGGTCCCAGTTACCTAAAACCAATTCAAAAATAGCAGAATCAGGTGAGATGGAGTTAGCTTTATTTTCTGTGTAGAACTGCTGCCATCATGTCAGCTACACCCACTTTGCTGGCCTCATGGCTGTGATCTCTAACTCCTCCCACCCTCAGCCTGGCTCATCTACTCAGTCTAAACCTTCCCTCCCATTTCTCACTGAGTTCTAGCCTCAAACATCTGTATGCAGTTCCCCAAACACACGGGGCATGTTCTCTAGGTGGGCAGTTCATCCTTCATATATCCATCCCCATGGCAGCTTCACTCACTTCATCCCCTCACACAGGCTCTCTCTGACCACCTTACCTAAAATTGGGTCCTTGTCATCCTTTATCCCTCTTCCTTTCTGTATCTTTCTTCATACAACTTATTGCTACCTGATATTATATATAATAACTTATTATCTGTCTCCCCACTAGAGTCCTTGAGATCAAGGACTTTGTTCAGGTCATCACTGTATCTCCCATGCCTACAACAGTGACTCTCACACGATAATTGAATAATGAATGAATGAATGAATGAATGAGTGAGTGATAGCTCTGGAAGAGACTGTGTAACTTAGTGGTTTAGTGCATAGACTTTTGAGACAGCAAATCTGGTTCAAATTCTGGCTTCTCTGTTTACAAGCTGTCTGGACTTCACCAAGTCACTTACCCTGTATCACTGGATTCTTTAACAGACTAAATGTGGCACATATGAAAGTATTTAGCAGGATAAGCATCCTTGTTTCCCCAGCCTCTTATTTTATAGCTGAGGGACCAGAGGTAGACTGAGGCAAAGGAACTGGAGCAGAATCTCTAATCTTGGGGATAACTTGTGCAGAGAAGGAAACAAATCTCCTATTCCTTCATAAAGGCATCCTCAGCCAATATTAAAACCTTACAAGTATGCACTCACTTTGATTCAGAGATTTCATTTCTACAAATGTATCTCAAGGAAACGATCACCTATGCGGGCAAAG
Organism: Nyctereutes procyonoides; assembly: GCF_905146905.1. Classification (NCBI taxonomy): domain Eukaryota; kingdom Metazoa; phylum Chordata; class Mammalia; order Carnivora; family Canidae; genus Nyctereutes; species Nyctereutes procyonoides. Next base: position 20,272,083 of record NW_026575122.1, read on the forward strand.
ATTTTACCACACAGATTTTTATAATAGTCTGATTCAAAACAACAAGAAATTAGAAGTATACTAGGTGTCCAAGAGGAAATTGATTTGATGAATTATGGTACCGCTACATGATGTGATTATACGTGGCTATTTAAAACTAAATTGTAGAAGAGTAGTAAGAGGAGAAAATGCTTACATATAAAAGGACTAATAAATAAAATAGGACTAACAGACAAAAAGTCTGGGTGGTTGGAATCAGAATGAATTGTATTTTCTTTGTATATTTTTGAATTTCCCATATTCTCTTCAGTAAATAGGCATTATTTTCATAGTATTTTAAACAAAAATAATAATAGCTTGTTTGCATGACAAGAAAGTGTTACTTCATTTTATGGGGAGAGCAATGAGAGATGCCTAAACTTGAGGCAGTTTCCCAAGTTCTGAGGGAATGAAATTTTTCCCCCAAATTTCATGATTTTAAGTGAGCAATCCCCCTAAAAGCTTTGGCACACAGCAGATTCCAGAGTTGTCTAGCTTCTTTACCATTAGGACCAACTGCCCATATGTCCAGAACATCTACATCACTCTGTATTAGCACATTTAACTGATGACATTAGCAATGTTGCATTTTAAAAACCAAATTGACTTATAGCATTGCTCATTAGATTTAAATACTAGAGTGATTCATCATTTACAGTAAATCTATTAGATAAATTACACTGCAAAATTCAGCATCGTCAGTGTGGCAGGCCTGCCTGGAAATTAAGAATGGGAAGGGAAATTGAAAGAGAGGGATTCCTCTCCATGATTTGAAATTTAAACTTAGATAGCTATGGCAAGCATCCGAGCCCCAGCCAAAGAGGACAGGGCATCTGCCACATGTCTAAGATATTCCACTCTAATAATAGCCTAGGACCTCTTTTGGAACAGGTTAATGCCTTGCTTCAGAAGGAAGAATCTTGAATGTTAAAATGCTTTTAGGATCATTTCCTTACTATTTAATTTTTTTTTCACAATGTAACTGGGCTGCATATGTGATATATGCAACCATGGTTGGGTTTCTGCTGGTTAAATATAGTCCCAAATCCACAGCGTGTTCAGCTGGGGGCCCTCGATCACCAGATGTTATTCCACTAATAGTGAGTGAGCTCATCCTTGGTGTGGAAGGTTATTCATTTGGGAGAGAATAATGAAAGTGAGACAATCATTACGTCACCTTTTCCTGTACAGTATTCTCCCCTGCAGCTAACAAGGAAAACATGCTGCCATGTTAGTAGTAAGCTAAGTCATGTTCTTGCTTTCTTAGATCTGCTTAATGTGAATCATGGGGTAATTCGAGTCCAAATTAATTTTAAATATATTATGTGATAATTTGCATTTGGAGAGTGAGACTTGGGAATGGTCTTTGTCTCAGACCCAAGCACCATAACTTTCTGAGGTGTGATCATTAACACCCGATGCCCAGAGGCACTGTCCTCTTTCCACACCTTTGCAGAAGTTATCTCATTGTCCTCAGGTGGCCATTTGGGAGGCAGAGCCTGCTGTTTCTGGAAACATGAAGACTTCTGAATAATGGAGTAAACTCTTCGAATAATGCCCGTGAGATCATGTTTTTTGTTTGTTTGTTTGTTTGTTTTTTTTTTGCTTGAATGACTCATTTGGTGCTATCTATTAAACCTCAAGTCAAGTTCGGAGTAAAATTAATTGATAGATAATACAGCAAATGTGCAATGTCTCTCTCTCTCTCACACACACACACACACACACACACCTTTTCTAAAAAAATGAAAGCAAACTTTATGTGAAAAACTTTTTGTTGGGGGGGAATCCCTGTGTGGTTCAGCGGTTTGGTGCCTGCCTTCGGCCCATGGCTTGATCCTAGTCCCAGGATCGAGACCCGTGTCGGGCTCCTTGCATGGAGCCTGCTTCTTCCTCTGCCTGTGTCTCGGCCTCTCTCTCTCTCTGTGTCTCTCATGAATAAATGAATAAAATCTTAAAAAAGAAAAAGAAAAACTTTTTTTAAACACACATTTATAATTAAGAATTTTAACTCGTTACTGAATTTTATCACAGCTTTCCTTTAAATACAATAACAACTCAGCAGCAAGCAATTTTACTACATTTCTTTAAATGATTTTAACTTTCTGCCAAGGGCCTAAACTGACCTTGTTTCTCTAGTGTCATATTCATCTTTCTAAAACTTGACTACAAAAGAAAATGAAACATCCAATAATGACCCACTGATGAAGTTCTTCAGCTGGGCGCCGGTCAGTCCCCTCACGATCTCTCATGCTCTCTTGAGCTGCCCACATCTTCGTTTAGGCCCCCAAGTGTCATCTCAAAGAGAAAGATTGGTGCCCAGGGAAATTCTTGGCCCCTTATAAACCTTCCATATTTTTTTTATTTCTATCATGTTTCCCATTATCTCTACCTCATATCTGTCACCTCCCATGGCACACTTTGTGCAAAGAGCACTGAAGTAAAGTTCAGGACTGTTGGAATAGTTCCCAACTTTGCCACTTTTTCTCTCTCCTCTTCTTTCCACGTTTCAGACTCATTTGTCAAACTGGAATAATACCACAAGTGACAAAAAGTCCTGAAACAAATTTGAATACATTGGGACATGCCACTGGATGGAGGGCCCTAGGCACTCTTGCCTTCATGGGCCCCTTCCTCCATAAAAAAATACTTAAAATTTTATTTTATTCTCTGACATCGACCATAGCAACATCTTTCTAGCTATATCTCCTGAGGCAAGAGAAACAAAAACAAAAATAAACTAAAAAATTAAAAGCTTCTGCATAGCAATGGAAACAATTAACAAAACTGAAAGGCAACCTACTGAATGAAAGAAATTATTTGCAAGTGACATATCCAATAGGGCGTTAGTATTAAAAATATATAAAAGGGATCCCTGGGTGGGGCTCAGCAGTTTGGTGCCTGCCTTCAGCCCACGCCTTGGAGTCCGGGGATCGAATCCCACATCGGGCTCACTGCATGGAGCTTGCTTCTCCCTCTGCCTATGTCTCTGCTTCTCTCTCTGTGTCTCTCATGAATACATAAATAAATCTTTTAAAATAATAATAATAATAATAATAATAATCATAATCATAATAATGGCAGCCTGGGTGGCTCAGCGGTTTGGCACCGCCTTCAGCCTGGGGCGTGATCCTTCCTGGAGACCCGGATTGAGTGCCACATCAGGCTCCCTGCATGGAGCCTGCTTCTCCCTCTGCCTGTGTCTCTGCCTCTCTCTCTTTCTGTGTCTCTCATGAATAAATAAAATCTTAAAAAAATAAAATAAAAATAAAATAAAATAATAAAGTAAAATAAAATAAAAATGTATAAAGAACTTCTATAACTCAACACCCAAAAACCAAATAATCCAGTAAGAAAATGGAGAAGACATGGAAGGACATTTCTCCAAAAAGACACCCAAATGGCAAACGGATACATGAAAAGATTCTCAACATCACTCATCATCAGGGAAACGCAAATCAAACAATAATGAGCTATCACCTCACACCTGTCAGGATGGCTAAAATCAAAAACAAGAAATAATCAAGTGTTGGCAGACATGTGGAGAAAAGGGAACTCTGGTGCACTGTTGGTGGGAATGCAAACTGGTACACAGCCTCTATGAAAAACAGAAAGATTCCTCAAAAAGTTAAAAATAGAACTACCAGGCGCCTAGGTGGCTCAATTGGTTAAGTATCTGCATTCAGCTCAGGTCATGATCCCAGAGTCTTAGGATCAAGTCCCATAACCAGCTTCTTGCTCAGCAGGAAGTTTACTTCTCCCTCTTCTCCTTGTTTGTGCTATCTCACTATCTCTGTCTCTCTCTCTCTCTCTCAAATCAATCAATCAATCAATCAATAAATCTTTTTAAAAATTTAAAAAAATAAAAATAGAACTACCATATGATCCAGTAATCACACTACTATCTACCCTCAAAATACAGAAACACTAATTCAAAGGGATACCCCCATGTTTATAGTCAATGTAATAGCCAATTATATAATTGGCTTATAATAGCTAATTTATGCAAGCAGCCCAAGTGTCCATTGATAGATGAATGGATAAAGAAGTGGCATTTATACATGATGGAATATTATTCAGCCATAAAAAAGAATGTAATCTTGCCATTTCAAACAACATGGATGGAGCTAGAGAATATAAGGCTAAGCGAGGTAAGTCAGAGAAAAATAAATACCATATGATTTCACTCATATGTGGAACTTAAGAAACAAAACAAATAAAAAAAAACAAATGAGCAAAGGAGAAAAGAGAGAGAGGAAAAAAAATTAATAAACAGATCTTAACTATAGAGAACAAACTGATGGCTACCAGACTGGGGAAGAGGGTGAAATAAGGAATGGGGACTAAGAGTACCCTTGTTGGAGTGCCTGGCTGGCTCAGTCCGAAGAGCATGCAACTCTTGATCTAGAGGTGGTGAGTTCAAGCCCCACATGGAGTGTAGAGATCACCTAAATAGATAAAAAAAATTTTAAGAAGCATACTTATAGTGATGAGCAATGAGTAATGTGTAGAATTGCTGAATCACCGTATTACACTGGTCACTAATATAACATTGTATGTTAACTATACTGGGATTCAAATTAAAACAATTTAAAAATTTACCTAACTTTTAAAAAAATTGTGTTTTATAACCATGTTGGTATAATGATGATTATATTAATATTATAAATTAAACCATTTCCCTTGATGCAAAAGTTAATTTATTTCTCTTCTGATATTAAAGGAAATAAAATGCTATCATGGGTCCCTACAAGCATTAGGGGCCCTCAGCTCTGTGCCTAGTAGATAAATCAGCACTGTCCATATCACTAAGTCCCCACTGATGTTGTCATAGTTTGCCCTCACCTCACTATCCTAAACAGCTCTTATTGTTTCCCTTCTCCCTTCTTTCCCCCTTTTTTTGCTGATTGTTTCTAGTAGAGGTAGGTTGCCTCTCACCCTTGTTCCAGCCTCCCTTAGGTTCTTCAACTCTGGTGAATCAAGACACACTTGCACACAGACACAACTCAAAGAATTAAAAATATCATGGGGTGCCTGGGTGGCTCAGTCGGTTAAGGATCTGACTCTTGGTTTCAGCTCAGGTTGTGATCTCAGGGTTGTGAGATTGAGCCCCATATAGGGCTCCATGGTGGGCATGGAGTTGATTAAGATTCTTGCCCTCTGCCCTCTCTAAAAAAAAAATCAAAAACTATCCTAGGAGAGTGGAGGATGATTCCGGTTTAGTCCACACTTCTATCCTCTACCATCTCTAGGGACACTTCTAAGTGGGCCAGAACCACTTCTAAGTGGAGAAGAGATTTCTGGGATCACATGCACAAAATTTTAAGAATGGTTTTTATTAGGCTGTGGGCTTTGAGTGATTTTTCTTGCTCTTGGAAATTTCTATATTTCTCACATTTTTGAAATGAGCATAATTTTTAATAGAAAGGATATAAGTAGTAAAATTTAATTTTAATAAGGATCGACTACTATATTTGTCAGAATAGGTGCAGACCCAGATTCTATTTACCCATTCCAGAACTGTTCCTCAGTCTTGAAAGTACACCTCACTAACTCCATGCCCCAGATAGCCAGCTTCTTTCCAGAATAACCCTGGGCTTGGCCATATGACTTGCTTTGGCCAATAGGATAATGCTACAAGCAGAGTTTTAAATAAACGTTTTCTTGAAACCATGTTTTGGGTTGGAGATTAAGGCACCTAAGTCTTTCAAAAGACTTCCAAGTTTCTTTTAGCCAACACGATTACCAAGAGAGAGAACAAAAAAAAAAAAAAAAAAAAAAATCTTCACATTTTCCTTTAACACATTCTCCATTTGCTATCATCTGAAAGAGCAAAAGAACTTCAAGTGCCTCGGTAATTAAAAGGGAGGAGTTAATATGCTGAGACACAATAAGTTGAATATTTTTCTCAGTGGGTGGCCTTGCAAATACACCACACACACCACCACACACACAGAGCGGCCCTGGTCTGGCCAACCATATGGCCCTCATTTTCCGTATCTATTTCTACTTATGTTAACACAAGAATTCTGCCACTGTAAGATAGCTGACCAACCTTTGGCTCCTGGTTTCTTTCTTGTATTAAACAGAGGGCTTAGCTTGAGACATTTCTTGGGTGCTGTTTTCTCAATTTTCCTCACATGGGAAAAAGAGTTCAAGGCTAAATCGCTCAGTAAAAAATCTCACTTGCATTAATATTTTCTTTTAAGGGGCTCCCCTCTCTGCCTTGTCTAAATCCTCTACCTTTTGTGTTTCATTTAGTCAAGGCCATGGTCTTGCCATCTCCTTTTCCACCAAGAAACATAGCAAGAGATCCCGCATGACTTTAGCCATGAAGAGTCAGAATTAGTCAACAATCCAACAACTACTGGGAGCACACCACGGGCCTCGCGTCTCGCTGGACGCTGAAGGAAGTTATAAGTGGTTCCTGGAGAAACTGAGGAAATCTGCTGGTTCCTGGAGAAACTGGGTGTCCGCAAGCTCTCTGTTCTCAGGGTGGGTGGGGACCATAGGGAACTGGATAGCACAGGCTCAGGGAAAACGGCAGCTGCTACTCAGCTCCGGCCAACTGCTGCCATGTGGGAATGTAGGCCCTGTCTTGCCAGGTCAGCTAGTTTTTCCCCAAAAAGCTAGAAATCAAGATTTGTGCATGAAAATCTCTCCATTAAAAAAAAGTTGTCAACTAATTCAAATGTTTTTAAAAAATGCTATGTGGGCCAGCCAAGGTGCGAGCCAAATCAAGGAAGTCTGGATGGCCTGATTTGGGCCACAGCCTGCCAGTTTGCACCTTCTGCTTTACATTATAAACTTCCCCAGAATTTAAAAATGCTTACCACTCAGAATGACTTAGGGCCATTTATAATGATCTATGTACATGTTGCAGAGAAAAACCTTAAATAAGCCTACTGGTACACAAATTCTGAACAATAAAATCAGCCACTTCAGGCATTTAGCGCTACAGGGCAAAGTTATTTCTTGACGGAATTTTTCAAGAACTTCTAAATAACTGTTTTGATATCATGTAGATTCAGCCTAAATTATGTGTGTAGCAAGTCTTAATATTATATTTTTTAGGATCAGGTCTATATCAGCATCCTCCTCCCAACACACCCACATATAAAATCCTATTCCTGGGGCTTCCTGGGTGGCTCAGCGGTTTGGTGCCTGCCTTTGGCCCAGGGTGTGATCCTGGAGTCCTGGAATTGAGTCCCATATCGGGCTCCCTGCATGGAGCCTGCGTTTCCCTCTGCCTATGTTTCTGCGCCCCCCCCCACCCGTCTCTCATGAATAAATAAATAAAATCTTTAAAAAAAAATCCTATTCCACAACAAAAATGACCCTTATAGAAGATTATTTGGGATTCCCACAGGATTATTATTGCTTATATATAACAAGTGGTTGGCAAGGATGTGGAAAAATTGGAACCTTTGTACCTTCTTGGTGAGAATGTAAAATGATGCAGCTGCTATGTAAGCAGTATGACGGTTCTTCAAAAAATTAAAAATAGACTTACTATATGATCCAGCAATCCCACTTCTGAATATATATATATCTCCAAAAGGATTGAAAGCAGGGTCTTGAAGAGATATTCATACACCCATGTTCATAGCAGCATTATTTACAATAGCCAAAAGATTAAAGCAACCAAAGTGTTCATTGACAGTTGAACGGAAAAACAAAATGTGGTCTATACATACAACGGTTCATGTAGAATGGTGATCACCGGGGGCTGGGAAGAGGGAAAGAAGTAGTTTTTATTTAGTGGCTATATTCATCAGGGTTCTCCAGAGAAACAGAGCCAAAATGATGTTCATATACATACAGAGAGATTTATTTGAAAAAATGGCTCATGCAATTGTTGAAGCTGGCGAGTGGAAAATCTGCAGGGTAGGGCATCGGCCTGGAGGCCTAGGGAGGAGCCAAGATGTTACAGTTTATAAACTATTTTTTTTTATTTATTTATGATAGTCACAGAGAGAGAGAGAGGCAGAGACACAGGCAGAGGGAGAAGCAGGCTCCATGCACCGGGAGCCTGATGTGGGATTCGATCCCGGGTCTCCAGGATCGCGCCCTGGGCCAAAGGCAGGCGCCAAACCGCTGCGCCACCCAGGGATCCCAAGATGTTACAGTTTATATCTGAAGACTGTCTGCTTGTGGAATTCCCTCTTGCCTGGGGAGGTCAATCTTTTGTTCTATTCAGGCCTTCAACTGATTGCAAGTCCCATCCACCCTTACAGAGAGCAGTCTGTTTTACTCAGAGTCTACTGATTTATTTTATTTTATTTTATTTTATTTTATTTTATTTTATTTTATTTTAGTCTACTGATTTAAATGTAGATATCATCCAAAAACATCCTCAAAGAAATATCTACAATGACGTTTGATGAAATATTCAGGCACTGTGGCTTGCTAAAGTTGATACTTAAAATTAACCAACACAGGGTGCCTGGGTGGCTCAGTCAGTTAAGCATCTGCCTTCGGTTCAGGTCATGATCTGGGGGTCCTGGGATGGAGCCCCATGTCATCAAGCTCCCTGCTCAGCAAGGGGTTTCCTTCTCCCTCTCCCTCTGCCTCTCTCCCTGCTCATGCATGAACACATTCTTTCAAATAAATAAATAAATATTTTTAAAAAATTAACCATCAAAAAAAAAATTAACCATCACAATGGCTATACAGCACCAGGTTTATAAAATGAAAGTTTCTGGAAATTAGTAGCATGTCGGTGTGAATACACCTAACACTACTGAAATTTACATTTTAGAATGGTTAACCTGGTAAATTTTATGTTATGTGTATTTTGCCACAATTTTGTAAAAAAGTATATTAGACCTTTCAATTGGGTCTGCAGCACCAGCAAGATAGTGTCAGGGTCTTCGCACTACCAGGAAACTCCACAGCCACCAAAAGGACCCAAAGTGGCATGATAAACAGTACAAGAAAGAGCAGTTGGGCACAGCCCTAAAGGCCAACCCCCTTGGAGGCATATTACATTCAAAGAGAATCTTGCTGGAAAAAAAGTTGGGGATAAAGCCAAACCGCTAAATTCTGCCATCAGGAAGTGTGTCGGGGCCAACCGATCAAAAATGACAAGAAACTCACAGCTTTCATACCTATATGGCAGAAAACAATGACCTTCCGGTTGCTGGATTTGAGCAGCCAACGTCTTGCAAAGGTAAGAAGAAAAAACCAAAATCATAAGTTTTGATGATGCAAACACGATATTAACAAACGTTCTTATTCCCCAAAAAAGTACATTTGAGAGTGAGAGAGAAATTTTCTTTCACTAAATACCAAAATAGATCTTTCCAGGAGAGACACCAGACCACAAACTGGATTGTATCCTAACTATAGGGTTTTGCAAATGATCCCCAAAATGTTCTTCATATAGCAAACTTCTATCAAGGTTGAGAGGGTAAATTATTATATCTCAAAAAAAGCCATTTCTGTGGGGAGCTAAGATTATATAATCCAGGTATATTGCTTCCTAGGGATATAATTTTCCTCAGGAATAGAGCATAGAGTGTAAGAGAAATAGAAGTTAATATATCCCTTTGATTGTGGTTCTCGTGTAACAAACTTTTTTCAATTGAAGTGTTGGTAATGGCTGAATAGCAGCCAGTTCATGGATAATCTTTTGATAAACGTCTATAATTTTAGTATTATAGTGAACATTACCATGAACCCAGGAGGCAGAATGTGAGTCCTAGGTTAAGCAAATCCATGTTCCCGAAGCATTTCAAGTAGGTTTTCCAGAATTTCAAGCTCATCCTTGGGGATTCTCAGTGAAGAAAATGAGGCATCATTTAGTGACTAGTAGGACAATCTTAACTTGGAGACCCAAATCATTCACTCAATTTTCTGTATGGCCAGAGAAAGTCTTCCTAGTACAAGTTTCTGAAACTCTTTGGTGCCACTGTAATCCAGCCATTAGTGTATCCTATTAACAAGATTATATGAATGATAATAGTTCTGATCCTAATGCTGAGGATCGAAGTATGATCATGGCAGGCAAAATAATTACCAATTATAAAAGACGAGGTAAATTCTAGTTACTCTAAATTCCATAGGAAAGATCAATTTAGTTTTTCATATTTTATTAACAGTTTCTCTAAAGGCTTTTTTTCCCCTCATGAAATCAGAGAGTTAAATAAAAGACGTAATTACTGTTGAGGTAGAAAATGAGCTTTCCTTCACCACAGGAAGGCAATGCCTCGAGAAGCCTTCCTGTCTCAAGGAAAAGCACTAACACTTCCAGAAGCTCATTTAGGTTTAAGGAGAGCAAGTCCAATGAGGTGATGAGCTGACTGAAATGCTGAGTTCAGCCCGTTGCAATTTCAGATTTTTAAATCTTCCTGTTTCAAAAAGGAATTTAGTATTTTCTTTCATCTTTACTTCATTTTTTTAAAATCCTCAACTGTATACACAAACTTGGCAAACCAGTGAATCATAAATACGAAGGAAATCTATAAAGGCCATCTAGCATATTTCTCTGCTTCTGAGTAAAACAAAGTTCAAGCTTAGGTCCACCTTTTAAAAATAATCTCTAGGGGAGCCTGGGTGGCACAGTCAGTTGAGCGGCCGACTCTTGGTTTCTGCTCAGGTTGTGATCTCAGGGTCCTGAGATCGAGCCCCACTCCTAACAGTCAGGCTCCATACTTAGCAAGGAGTCTGCTGAAGACACTATCTCCAGCAGCCCAGGTAGCTCAGCAGTTTAGCGCCGCCTTCAGCCCAGAGTGAGATCCTGGAGACCCGGGATCGATTCCACGTCGGCTCCCTGCATGGAGCCTGCTTCTCCCTCAGCCTGTGTCTCTCTCTCTGTCTCTCTCTTTCTCTCTCTCTCTCTCTCTGTGTGTGTCTCTCATAAATAAATAAATTAAATCTTTTTTAAAAAAGAAAAGACCCTTTCTCCCTCACCCTTTCCTTCTTTCAAAAAATAAAGAATTCTTTAAAAATAATATAAAATGTATCTCTAGGAGAGGCTTTTCCATAACTTCTGTCCACCCCCCTGCCTCAGACTGGGTTAGGGTTTCTCTAGTGTAGCTTCCACAACATACAGCATCTGTCTTTCAAAGCACATACCACACATGGAACCAAATAATTACTTAGACTCTCATTTATGACCGCTGACTAAACTCACATTTTTGCCTCTCTTCTCTCGCCAAATCCTGCTGAGATGGTGAAAGAAATACAGAAATACAAAAAATCCATAACAGGAAGGATATATATATATATATATATACCAGAAGAGTGTGGAATTTCCAGATTTATTCCAGGTAGGAGAAAATTTATGGAGGCAAGGAGCCAGAAACTCCACGTAAGTGAAAAAAAAGAGAAACTTCTAAATAAATTTTCCTACTAGACAACAGGAATAAGCCCTCATCAGAAGTAGCTGAGGCTATTCAGAATCTGAGTCTGAGAGGAAGCTGGCACATAGTGAAGGGTCTGCAAAATACCCACAATGGCTTGCAACTCTCAGAACCACTGACATGGCCTCAGCCCTGGGGTAAACCCATGTGTATGTTTTTAAATAACCAAATAAAATTAGAGTTGTGATGAGGAACACTCCTAGTGTAAACAACGAGACTGGAGAAGGCAGGCAGTAGCCCCCCCCCCCCCCCCCCACGTAACTGACAACTAGCTCTGAGGGACAGGGAGCCGCTCTCACTCTCAAGACAAGGTAGACAGCCACCAGAAAGAAAGCAGCCAGGGACACCTGGGTGGCTCAGTCAGTTAAGCGTCTGCCCTCGGGTCAGGTCATGATCCCAGGGACCTGGGATGGAGCCCCACATTGGGCTCCCTGCTAAGCTCTGCACCCCCCCCTGCCATGTGCTCTTTCTCTCTCTCACTCAAATAAGTAAATAAAATCTTTTAAGATGAGCACTGGGGGATGCCTGGGTGGCTCAGTGGTTAAGCGTCTGCCTTTAGCCCAGGCCGTGATCCTGGGTTCCCGGGATCGAGTCCCACATCAGGCTCCCTGCATGGAGCCTGCTTCTCCCTCTGCCTACGTCTCTGCTTCCTTCTTTCTCTCTCTGTGTCTCTAATGAATAAATAAATAAAATCTTTAAAAAGAAAAATAAGATGAGCATGGGGGGTGGTGAGGGGTGCCTGTGTGGCTCAGTGGTTGAGCATCTGGCTTCAGCTCAGGTCATGATCCCAGAGTTCTAGGATGGAGTTCTGCATCAGGCTCCCCACAGGAGCCTGCTTCTCCCTCTGCCTGTGTCTCTGCCTCTCTCTCTCTGTTTCTCATGAATAAATAAATAGGATCTATAAATAAATAAATAAATAAATAAAAAAAATAAGATGAGAACTGGGTGTTACATTATATGTTGACAAATTGAATTTAAATAAAATATATTAAAACACAATAAAAATTTTAAAAATAAAGAAAGGAAAGAAAAGAAAAGAGCCCATTTGGCCCCCCTCGGTCCCCCTGGTCCCATTCTCTCTAACCACCACAGCTGTCTCCTATAATGGGAATCTGTCCACTGCCAGGAAACCAAACATTTTCAAACTTGCAACCATCAATATAGATCTTTTTACAAATATAAACAGACAATAAAAAACTGCCAAACATTGGAATAAAACCACATTGTTTCATTTTGTTATAGTATTTTGTTTCATTGGGTCGACCTCTGAGAAAATAGCGTTAATACAGGAAATGAAAGACAGTTTTAAAAGCATATAATTATTATCCTGAGAGAAATTAAGAGCATACTGCAGCGATTAAAACAGAAGAGGCTGCTGTGAAAAGATCAATTATAGTTTTTGAAAGTTAAAAATGTGATGATCTATTTTTAGAACTTTTCAGCTTTTTTAAATATTAAAATTAGGATTTTCCTGTGACTACTAGAGATGTTGAGCATCTTTTCATGTTTTTTGACTATAACCCCATTTCTCTGAATTGTCTGTTTATATTTCTTGCCCATTTTTTCCCTCTTGGGTCATTTAGCTATATTCTGTATATTGATATGTTGCTTGATTATGTATATTATGTATACATATATATATATATAGCAGATATTTTTCTCTCAGCCTGTTACTTGCCTTTTGAACTGTCTTTCAACACTCAAAAATTTAAAAATATTATACAGACTAATCGGTAATTATTTTCCTAAAAGCTGTGGGCTTTAATTTCCCTTACGAATGTCTTCTCCAACCTCAACATAATAATAGAACTTCTTCTGCTAACTGTTAACTATTAAAACCATCTAATCTTTTTAAACATTTTACAGTTTCCTAATCTGTGAACTGGAAATAATATCTTCCTTACAGGGTGGCTATGAGAATAAATAAGAAAACATATGTAAAATGTCTAGGACATGCAGGCACTCAATAGGCTTAGTCATAGTAGACTTACTATGGAGATAAGAAAACTGAGAGCAACTGAATCATGGGAATCCACTAAGATTAAATAGACATCATAGCACAGCCTCCCAAGTCATTGATTCAGGGCAGCCAGACTATACAGCCTCTCCTTAGTCTCTGTTGTGGAGTTGGACAGTTGGCTTTCCTTTTCTATGACTTTCTTTAAACAATTCCACAGCCACACCGAAGATGGCTCATCCATCCCCCTGTACAGTGAGGAAGATGGTTTCCATGGTTGGTGTAGGACTTTGTCATTCCCTTCTTTTCTACCTCCTGCTGGACCTACCATAGAGTATCTATGACTTTGTCCTGCCCTCTTCTCATTTTGTCATTTTCACCCCTGCCCTTCAAATCTATCAGTCCACATGCCTATCCCTAAAGCCCAGGATGCCAATGGACGGGTCACCAGCAAAGAAGGATCCAGGATTTCCAAACTCCACAGGGAGGAAGGAACACTTCGGACTCCTCTAACCCCTAACTCCTGAGTGTCTCATCTCATTCCCTTCCACATAAATTACTTCAACAGCCTCCATGCTTCTCACCTTCCTACCCATCTCCACTTCCCTCCCACACAACATAGCCTCCATTCTGCTGCCTTAAGATTCCTTTTTTTAAAAGATTTTATTTATTTATGCATGAGAGACACACACACAGAGAGGCAGAGACACAGGCAAAGGGAGAACCCAGGCACCCCATCTTAAGAATATCTCTAAAGCAACATATCATATCACTTTTTACTTAAAACCCTTTGGTTGCTCTGCAACTCCCTAGCTGTTTGGCATGAGGAAAATGCTCACTTTCATTTGGTCACTTTCTTCATTTGAAGAATAGGCATAATAATGGTGATCCATTGCTTTTAATATCAATTTAAATATCTTAGCCTGGCCTATAAATCCCAGTATGATCTCCAGTGTCATCCTAGCCACTCTCTCTCCTACATTTCTAGGTCCAGTCATTCCCGTCCCCTTTCTATTACTAAAACACAACACAATCACTCTTAACACTGTAATTCTAGGGCAGCCCTGGTGGCGCAGCGGTTTAGCACCGCCTGCAGCCCAGGGTGTGATCCTGAGACCCGGGATCGAGTCCCACATCGGGCTCCCTGCATGGAGCCTGCTTCTCCCTCTGCCTGTGTCTCTGCCTCTCTCTCTCTCTGTATCTCTCATGAATAAATAAATAAAATCTTTAAAAACAAAACAACAACAACAAAAAACACTGTAATTCTAGGGCAGCCCGGGGGGCTCAGCAATTTAGCGCCCTCTTCAGCCCAGGGTGTGATCCTGGAGTCCTGGGATCGAGTCCCACATCGGGTCCCTGCATGGAGCCTGCTTCTCCCTCTGCTTGTGTCTCTGCCTCTCTCTCTCTCTCTTGCTCGCTCTCTCTCTCTGTGTCTCCCATGAATAAATGCATAAAATCTTAAAAACAAACAAACAAACAACAAACACTAATTTTGCACATACCTTTCCCTCTGTTGGGAAGAACACTCTTTCCCCAGCTCCCAGTGCCCTTCCATCCTCATGATTACTCTTGTTTATATTTCAGCATTCACTTTCCCCCTGAACTATGTTTCTGACACATAATAGTCTCTGAATGAGTACTTGTTGAGTGAATGACTTGCCAAATATTGAATATCTACTATATTTATAATCTACTATATCAATAATTTTATGTACATTATCTCATTTAATGTCCACAAAATTCCTTTTTTTAATAATAAATTTATTTTTATTTGTGTTCAACCTGCCCACATACAGAATAACACCTAGTGCTCATCCCGTCAAGTGTCCCCCTCAGTGCCCGTCACCCATTCACCCCCACCCCCCGCCCTCCTCCCCTCCACTACCCCCAGTTCATTTCCCAGAGTTAGGAGTCTTTATGTTCTGTCTCCCTTTCTGATATTTCCCACACATTTCTTCTCCCTTCCCTTATATTCCCTTTCACTATTATTCATATTCCCCAAATGAATGAGAACATACACTGTTTGTCCTTCTCCGATTGACTTACTTCACTCAGCATAATACCCTCCAGTTCCATCCACGTTGAAGCAAATGGTGGGTATTTGTCGTTTCTAATGGCTGAGTAATATTCCATTGTATACATAAACCACATCTTCCTTATCCATTCATCTTTCGATGGACACCGAGGCTCCTTCCACAGTTTGGCTATTGTAATGTCCACAAAATTCCTGTCAGGTCAATACCATTATTCTCATCATCAGATGTTAAAACCAAGTCTGTAAAAACTTGAGTGATATGTCCATGTGTATACAGTTATACAGTTATAGGTGGAAGTACTGGTATCCAAATCCAGGTCTGTGTAACTCTAAGACCAAGTATAGAGTGAAATAAAGGGTCAAGCAAAACACAAAGGAAGAAATAATAACAAAATCAAATCTTAAACATAAAACTCTCAAGAATAAAGCCTTCTCCAGCAGAGTCTTCATAGGTTTTCAGAAGCAGGACCAAATCTTTAAAGCCAGGCTTTTTCACCAACTCCTGGAGAGAGATGCCAAGCAGTGGATTTCTCTTGGCTGGCAAAGAGGTGTGACAAACCTCTTTTCCAGACAACCCTCACCCACAATCACTCTTGTCCTGCAGTATCTCTAGCATGAGAAAATAGAAACTAGAAAGCTCTAAAAAGAAAGTTCTTCTTAAGAAATATATCTTTAAAAAAAAAGGTTTTATTTATTTATTCATGAGAGACACACAGAGAGAACCAGAGACACAGGCAAAGGAAGAAGCAGGCTCCCTGTAGGAAGCCTAATGTGAGACTGGATCCCAGGACCCCTGTCTGCCTGAGCTGAAGGCAGACGCCCAACCACTGAGCCACCCAGGCGTCCGAAAATGTGTGTGTCTCTCTCTCTCTCTTTTTTTTAAAGATGTTTATTTGTTCATTAGAGACATACACAGAGAGAGAGGCAAAGACACAGGCAGAGGGAGAAGTAGGCTCCATGCAGGGAGCCTGATGTGGGACTCGATCCCAGGACTCCAGGATCACACCCTGGGCTGAAGGCAGGTGCCAAACTGCTGAGATTTCCAGGGATTCCCTGGAAATGTCTCTTTTTTAACAAGGGCTGTTATTCTGACAAGTTTACCAAAAAATCAGAGTACGAATATTATAGATATAAAGAGTAAGCTACTTAAGCATCCACTTCCAGGACTTGGGACAGTCTAATGTGTAGTCACAGCACACTGAAGAGACTGTCTTAGTGTGCTACACATGGTCATGGGTTATAGGTACAGAAATAACACATGGAACAAATATAGGTTTCCATCTCTTCAAAAAGTTTGAGCGCCTTTATTCTCTGCTCATCATAAGAAAATATTTTACAAATAGTCACATGCTGCGGTACTGTTAAGTTTGGTGGGGGGTTTTGTTAATGATATGTATCAAATAAGTCTGTAATGGTTTGTCCTCAGGCAATGTTGACTTCAAATAGAAAAGAAGGCAACTTCCTTTGATGATGCATGTAATGATGAATAGAACCCAAAGAGAAGGAGGAGCAACAATTCGATATGTATTAATGACAGAATGGTCCAAACACAGGAACCGGGAGTGAGGCACTCAAAGCGTAATGGATAGGTAGGTCGTGAAGTGGGGGGCAGAGTCACGGACAGAATACAGTGCAATTTGTGGTATATGTAGGTGTGTTTTAATCATGTCCATGTATTTTCTTTCATTTCTAAGCAAAACAAGAATGTACAAGTTTGCCCAGAAGTGCAAGGCTTAGGTGTTTGGGGCATTTCAAGCTCAGCCAAGCTACCTTGGATGTAGTCTATCAGAAGGAGGTCTGAAATAAAGACACAAGTTTCAGAAAACTGAGGCTTAAAGAACTCCACTGTGCCCTGCCTGGAGAGAATCTGATGACCCATATAAGACACAAGGAGAGAGCAATGGGAAAACTGAAAGAGATGGGTATATGGTGCCAAGGAACATGAGAGCTGAAACTCGAGAGTTTATCCCCATTAAGGAGCCAGCTCCCAAGGTCAGTGTAAGTCTCAGTCTCTGTTGGGTCTTTCCAGAATAGTAGGCTGGTTTTCGGACCATCATAGCTAGGCAACATCTTCCACTTGTCTCTACTTGCTCTGGAGCAAGTTTGTTTCTTTTTTTTTTTTAAGATTTTATTTATTTATTCATGAGAGACACAGAGAAAGAGAGAGGCAGAGACACAGGCAGAGGGAGAAGCAGGCTCCACGCAGGAAGCCCGATGCCGGACTCGATCCCAGGACTCCAGGATCACACCCTGGGCCGAAGGCAGGCGCTAAACCACTGAGCCACCCAGGGATCCCTGGAGCAAGTTTCTAATGATCACTAGGCTTCCCATGTATCTTGATCACAGAGAAAATGTGTCCTAATCAGCAAAAGGAGAGACCAATGAGGGTGATCCTAGCATCCCCTATCTCACTGTATTTAAGTAAATGAAAAGAAAGTCATTTGTACACAGACAAGATAATAGCTCTGAAAGAATTTTTGTTTCCAAGCATTTCCTTCCCTCCATTGACATAGCTGAATCATTAGGTATTCATCAGCTCAGGGAAGATATGTGATAGGAGAAAACAGGGAAAAAATAGAAACTTTTTAGCTTTGTGTTTCAAAAGCTAGTTACTTAAAACTGAAAACAAAAAGGGGTCAATCATAGCAAGGTTCAAGAACAGTAAGAGCAGGCCTTCCCTGTCTACCTTTGCTACCAACTAGAAAAGGATTCTCTACATCTGGTGAAAGGCAAGAATAAAAGGAGAAGTGGTAAGAGGATAAAAGCAGTGTGACACTGAGAAAGGGAATCTGTGCCTTCCTCTTGAGGCTGAGCACTGGGAAGTGCAACAGGGCCAAGACTTCTGCGTGGCATTATGGAAACCCATAGCAGAAGACACTGTGCCCAACCAACTGGGTAGAATCCTGAGGAGGTAGCATAATACCAGAGAAGAAATATCTCTGTGATCTGTGTAGGCATATAGCCTTAACACCTAACTTCAGGCTATCATGACAGGGCAACAACAGAATGAGTCTCATGTCCAAGGGAGGTGAAGAAATAGTTGAGAGGGACAGGCTAGGTTCAAAGGATTGCACAGATGGAAACAGAAGATGTCTCCATGACAAATTGTGTGGACCAATTAAGGAGGAATAGATTTTCCCCTGGCCTCCTCAAGGAAAACCAGGTTTCCCCCTATCCTACATTACCACCACCAATGATTTGGAACCATATAACCCATGTAACCATATAAACTTACATAAACCTTGTAGAGTTAGAACTCAGAAATAACACCATGTAAGGGAGGGGGCAAAGATAAGTTTCTGCCATATTGATGGAATGGCTACTCAGAATATAAATTTAACTGAAATTTAGCTGAGCTACATAATAATAAAGCTGACATGTGGTACCTAAATTTGTGGCCTTAAATTAATACCCCTATACATATTATATACCTCAGCTTCCCATGAGTTTGAGAAGTTGGTCCAGAGCTATTTACATGCAACATGCCATTGGAATGTCAATTTTCCCATCAGTTGAATAAGGACTTTAATATCCATCGTATGGGGTTAATAAGAGGCTTTGATGTGGCATGTATGTGTAAGGCCAGGCCCAGTGTCAATGCTCTATAAATACTATTTCCTCATTCTAATATCACTTCTATCAATATCCATAGAATATTACAATTTCTAAGTTTATAGCTGGTTAGATGTTAATTATACTTTAAGTTGGCTGCCTCATTTTAGCATCTTAATCTCATCAGTAAAATATCCTCAAATCACATGGATTACTTCTGGGAACGGTTTTTGTGGCCAGTTAGTCCCACCCACAGTGTGTGGTTTCCAGTAAGCTTCAATCAAAGAGAGTGTCCCCTCCCTGACCTGAGCATGCTGTCATTTCCCAGTCCTTTTGCCACAACCATCTTGGAGTCCATCTTTCGGCATGCTAACTTTCTGTCCCTTATACATAAGATAAGCCGTGGCCTGCTTGCTCTAGGTCCAGGAAATGCTTACTATCCCATTGCAGAACATCTCTTCCTACGGCTAGGTAAGGAAAATAAAAGGTATCAGTGCTGGCCCTTCACATACATTATTTCATTCAACCTTTGCAATTATTACCATTTCACTGACAAAAAATTAAGGCTCAGAGAGGCTAAGTGGTTTCCCTTGTATCCAGGAAGGATAAGAGACAGAGTAAAAAGAGATATTAAGAGATAGAGTAAAACTGGAAGCTGAATCTGGAAGATTCCAAAGCTCATGTTCTTTTCACCACACAACCACACGTGGAGGAAAGGATATGAAGGCCAAGTGTAATCTGTACCAAAATGATAGTTGATTGGTGTACATGGCTAGTAATAAGGGGTATTTGCAGTCGTTACCAAAACACATGCTTGTGTATAGATAGTAGCAGGTAAACTCAGAAAGAGAGAGTGTTCAAACATCTTTCATTGGGCTATCATCAAAACTTGGGCTGACATTTAGCTCTATAATGGTAAAAATAATGCCTTGTTTATGTCTAGTACTCGACTTTTCTAAGTACTTTCACATCCATTATATGATTTAATTCTTACAACATTCCTGGCAAGATATGCAGGAAAAGCATCATTACTCCCATTCTTATGAGAAGGAAAACAGACACAGACTTATTCCACATGCCTTAGCAATCTCAGAAACACAGAGCTGAAGTCCCAAACGATGTTTGCAGTGTTTGTGGATACTCTGAGTGATGGCTGGAGATATGGAGGGGTAGGATCTCTGTTTTCTTGAAGTAGGGAATGAAGTGTACCAGCCAGGGACTCAGCAGGAAACAGATGAAGTGGTGAAGTTGGATAATTTGAGGAGATTTTAATAAAGAGATTGTTTACAAAAGAGCGCTCAGGGTGCAGAGAAACCACCAGACACAGTGAAGTTCTCCAGTTTGCTTCAGTCCAGGGACATAAATACCTGCGTCTTACTCTCCTCCATCCTTCCCTCTAATCACATGCAGCACTTCCTGATGGGCAAATCCAAATGAAAGCCAGAGGCAAGGATACTAATCAATGTGGTCAAAACAGTTGAGCTTCATGAGGCACAGAATAGGGAACAGAAGGGTAGAGTGGACCTGGAGGAGCAAATGAAGGCTATCCCGTGTATGAGGCTTTCTACTAAGGGTTGAGGCCACGCTAGAACAGTGTGTCAGTAAGACTTCAGCTTACCTGAAATGGTTCAACAATAAAGAGGAGTTACTGGGCAGGCTTCAGGTGCAGTCAAATCAGGAGTCTTGCATCCTGTGAGGGTGTGAGATCTGTCCTCCTCAGTGTACCATTTGTGTACTCAGGCTGCCTTACCACCTGGTAGCAAAATGGCTGCAGCAGTTCCTGGTGTGGCATCTGCATACCACATTGACTGGAGAAAGAGAGGGACCATGTTTCAGAATTCCCAGTGAAAGCCCTAAGACTCACTGCAGTTGGACTATCTTTGATCATATACTCAATTATGAACCAAAAGTTATGGCTGAGATGTGGAATGCACCAGTTGGCTTAGCCTAGGTCAAGTGCTTCATCCCTAGATAAAGGAATAAAATGGCTTTCTATAAAACACATAGATTCTGGAACAAAATTTGAGCTTTGAAGGATGGCTGGAGAGGTCACCAAGAAGTACTCACCCAAGTAGGATTGCTGAACTGCCTTTGTCAGTAAAGGAAAGAGCCAACTAAGGCTGAGTCTTTCGGTCCAAAGGGTAATCAAATGACAAAAACCTAAAACAGATTCAATGGACAAGGGTTTATTTATTTCAGTCAATGAAGCAACAATGGGTAGGCCATCAAGTGCTGTTATGGTGCCTCAATGATGCCTTTTGGTACTCTTATTCCCTTCTTTTGATTATTACTTCATGGCCAAAAAATGGCTGCTGCTCATTCAAGTTCAAGGCAGGAAAAAAGAAAAGAGGCAAATGATGGTCTAAAGGAAAAAGAAAAAAAAAAGAGAAAAAAAATAAAGGAAAAAGAATGTTCTTTTAGAGAGCTATTGCCTTTCTATTGGCAAAGGGAAACCCTTTACATCATTGCCAGAACTATACTATGTGGCCATCTCTTAGCTGCAAAGGAGGCTCAAGAGTAGGGAACGTTTGTGTCCCAGCCTGAGTCGTAGATGATGGGAGAAGAGGGTTGAGGATTGTTTTGGAGAGCTCACCCGTGGTCTCTGCCACAGGAATGATTGCCTAACAGCACTGAAGAAAGATCCAGCTGAGGCTGGAAATCATAAATCTGTGGTGGAGCCAATCAGCAGGGAATCACCCGCTCAACAATAAAATTAGGTTAACTGGAAAAAATGACAGTTTTTTACTAAATTTCACTGATTCTGCTAACACAGGAGAACTACAGGCCAAGCTTTCCTAGCAAAGAGGGCAGTGAAGCCAATCACATAGACAATTCAAGAAAACTCCTGGAACAATGGTGCTATCTCATTTTCAGAAAAATTAAGAGCTTTCCTGAATAAATTTATAAACCAAAGCCTATACACAGTCTATATCATATACCAACACTAAACTGATTATTTTTCCAGAGAAGCTCATCCATCAAGGGGAAACCTTTCCATCTAGTTTTAAAGACTACTAAAAGCTTTCAGCCCTTTTTAAGATCAACCCAAACTCTATTTAGGCAGGAATTCAAAAGGAATCCCTTAGCAGGCCGGTTCTCAATGTTTTTACATTATCATTGAAATACAATTTTTTTCTTTTATAAGTATCTAGAACAGGGCCATCTACAAATGTGTATTTAACTAAATGTAGCTTAATTAAATGAATTTTCTGTATGTGATGGTATAATCCAAATATAACTTTCCTCTGACCTTAGGACCCACAGTGAAACATTTACAAAATCAACTCCAAGAGACGTGCAGAAAAATGTTGACCATCTTTAGGTATTCTCTTGGAGGAGTTAAGAGAGTTTAGCCCCCACATAACACCCTACAATGTTCCTTCAAATCCTTCATCACATGGCAGCTGCTGTAACCACAACTTTCTTCCTGTCTCTCTTACCTACTCCTGGACAGACACTCATGTCATTGTTTATACAGAACCACTCACCCTCTTTCCTAGGCTCTCTTAAGTCCAAATCTTGTTACATTCTTTCACCAGTACATCAAAGTCTCTGTCTTTCTCAGCAAGAAAGGACCTTTCTTATGAAGCAAAAGAGTAGGAAGAAAGACTGACAAAGGTCAAATCCTAGCCATGTGAAACCCTCCACAAGTGCTTAATATAGCTCCTAGAAAGTACTAGTAACTTCCCACTTTTAATAGATAAGTATTGGAGTAAAAACATTAATAATTAATTTTCACATGGCACCATAAGGCAAAAATAACAAACATCACAGATTTTCAGTGTGAAACACAAGAGGGAAAGGACAAGGGGGAGATAATGACTTAAAAGATATGAAGCAAGAACAATAGCTAACATTGTCATTAACAGATCATGTGTACTGGAAAAAGGACTGCTAGAGAGACACCTGGGTGGCTCAAGTGGTTGGGCGTCTGCCTTTGGTTCAGGTTGTGATCCCGGAGTTCCGGGATCAAGTCCTGCATCAAGCTCCTACATGAAATCTGCTTCTCCCTCTGCCTGTGTCTCTATCTCTCTCTGTGTCTCTCATGAATAAATAAATAAAATCTTTTGGAAAAAAAAAGAAAAGAAAAAGAAAGGGACTGCTAGAAATATGGACTTTAAGCTCTTAAATAAAAGAAGTATGTGTTCTATTAAAAAATGAAATGGCTCCCACTGTAGTAAATATATAAAAAAAGTTATGCTTCAAAAAAAAGTTACACTTCATATAGCATGTGAACTAATAAAGTTTCTTTGTAGTTTGTGAATATCCTTAAATGTATTAATAACTAACAAGTAAAATAAAATTATTTCTATATCAAAAGAAACAAATGATTAGCATAGTTATTTGGCTGGCCACCAAGTCCATTAGTGACTGCTTTCAATCTCTACAGTGCGTATTAACAACATAAGTGACAAATACCTGTATTCAAGTTGGGTTCTTCGATTTACTACCCATGTGGTTTTCGTCCAGCCCTTTAGCTTTTTCCATGTCTCTACTTCTTCATCTGTTAAACTGAGAAGATAATATCTGTCCTATGTCTACTTCTCCAGGTGCAGTGAGGATCAAACTAGGTAATGCTTGTGCCAGCATTCTGGGAGTTGTGAAGTATGATCAAACCCAAAGTACTGCTATTATTAAAAATAGTGGTAGAAAAAAAAATAGTGGTAGATAGTATTTATTGCCTATTCACAGAGCATGTTGCAAGGTGATGCTAGCATATAGGATACACAATAAGATGTGTGATGCTTACTCTGAAATGCTGAGCCTTAGTGTCACTCTCTAGGACAGTACAACATGCTCCTTGAAATTTTAATAGTAGATCTAATACAGCTATTGTTTAGTGAGAGCTTCCAACGCACTAAACACTTCAAATACCATGTATCATTTAATGGTCGCAAGAACATTAAATAGCATATCATCATCTCTATTTTACAGAAGAGGAAGCCAAGACTCAAAGAGTTTAAGTAAATCACTCAATCACAGTTCATGAGGGTATTGAGTGGTAGAACTTGGAATGGGGGATGCCTGGGTGGCTTGGTGGTTGAGCATCTGCCTTAGACTCGGGGCGTGAACCTGGGGTCCTGTGATCGAATCCCACATCAGGCTCCTTGTGGGGAGCCTGCTTCTCCCTCTGCCTGTGTCTCTGCCTCTCTCTGTGTGTCTCTCATGAGGAAATAAATAAAATCTTAAAAAAAAAAAAGAACTTGGAATGGATGCAGGCGATAGACTCCAAATGCCATGTTATCTCCTTGTAGTTAAACCAGTGTTGTATCTATGTACACAGGCAACAAATATATTTTGACTGAATGAACAAAATACATCCCCATGTAGTTTCAAGTAAGTGGAACATTAAGAGATTCCTCTGACATTTATTATTATTTTCTAAATAAGGAAAGGGAAGGAAACTTTCTCATACCTGTAATAACCGTCGTCATCAAGAAATGAGCTTTCAAGAATAGAGTTTTCCAGATAGACACTTTAATCTTAAGAGACTAGGTTACACTGGGTGTTATACGCAACTGATAAGCTGTTGAACACTGCATCTGAGACTAATGATGTACTATATGTTGGCTAATCGAGATTTTTTTCTAAAGACTTTATTTATTTGAGAGAGAGATAGAGAACATGAGAAGGAGGGACGACACTGAGAGAAGCAAACTCCCCGCTGAGCAGGGAACCAGCCATAGGGCCTGATTTCAGGACCCTGGGAATGCAACCTGAGCCAAAGGCAGATGCTTAACTGACTGAGCCACCCAGGTGCCTGTTAACTATTTGAATTTAAAAAAAAAAAAAACT
This sequence comes from Nyctereutes procyonoides, assembly GCF_905146905.1. Classification (NCBI taxonomy): domain Eukaryota; kingdom Metazoa; phylum Chordata; class Mammalia; order Carnivora; family Canidae; genus Nyctereutes; species Nyctereutes procyonoides. The sequence goes on from NW_026575122.1 coordinate 20,296,807, forward strand.
AAACATCTTTATTTTGATGAAAATTTTATTTATTATTTTTTAAAGATTTATTTATTCGTGAGAGACACAGAGAGAGGTAGAGACACAGGCAGAGGGAGAAGCAGGCTCTTCACAGGGAACCCGACGTGGGACTCGATCCCAAATCTGGGATCAGGCCCTGAGCCGAAGGCAGATGCTCAACCGCTGAGCCACCCAGGTGTCCCCGATGAAATATTTATAAAATATACTTTAAAAAGAAGTTTGAGGATCAGTGGACTAGAGATGGCTATTTGATGCCCTCTCCAAGAACTGAATTGGCTGGCCTTCTAAATTATCCTTTCCACTGTCTGAGTACATTTTTTTTTTCTTTTTGCTACTCACTGTCCTTTCATTTAATATATGCAAATGTGATATATTTCTACTGCTTTCCACCTTTTTCTCTCTCTCTTTGCTCTTTTTTCCTCATAGATCATCTATTTCCTCTTTTCTCTATGCTTTCATTTGAAAATCTGGCTTTTTAAAGGCAGAATCCACCTTTTCACTCAATTATCAAAGTAAATAATCACAATGAATGAAACGTCCCTGATATTTATTTGTCTTTCCACTCAATTTCCTTGTTGCTTCTTGCCTAGGATCTGTCCTACTGGCCACAAAGAATTGTGGGGGGGGGGGGGTTAAATCCTAATTGGACAAAAGTTGGCCACCAGCACTTCCTGGCAATCCTTCCAATTTCATTACTTTATTTTCCTGCTTTCTAGAAAGACTGTCATACCTTATCTTTTTTCCTCAAACATTTGATGCCTCCTTCTCCATCTCAGCTGGTGATCTCAATACCAGTCGTTCTGAGCAGGTACAAGCAGTACAAGAGCTCTGCCGGATTTCCCACCACTAATGCACTAACATGCTGGTGTCCATACTTGTATGCCCTCTCCGTTTGCTCGCTATGCTGTGTTCTAGGCTACTCTTCTTTTATGATTTTACAAATCACTAATTCTCCCATTACCTATCTGAGAATTCAAATCTTCTTATATATTTGTACTCCATGACTGTATTTTTCATTTACAAATTTTTCAACACCTCTTTTGTGTTTCATTTTTGTTTATTTTTATTCCATAATTTCTTGTTCTTTTTAGTAGAAGTTATGCCTTTATCCTTTTCATCATCTCAATTATATTTATATTAAAATCTTATCAAACTGCTGCAGATAAAACTGATTTCATCTATAGTCAATTCACATTCTAATTGTTGATTCTTCTGTTGATTGTTGGCTTTCTTTCTGAGTATTAAACCTATCCACATATTCTGGAATCTGGGTTTGCAAGCTCATATGGACGCATTTGGAAGCTTTTAACATTTTTCTTCCTATCTCCCCCTATGCCTTCAGCCATGAGCTCACCCTACTCTGTCAGCAGACCTTCCATCAAAAGCCAAGTCTTATAGTAGCAGCTTGGAATTCCTGCCCTAAGGTGATATCGTGAATTTCACAGATCTAGTCACAGAACAATTAGGCAGCTTAGCTCAATTTTTGATTGTAAGATTGTAACTAGGTACCTCCATCTCCCTAGGTCCACAGCTTTCAAAAAGCCATGTCTCTAAGTAAAAATCATCAGGAGTTTTAATTTTTTTCAGGCTCAGTTTTGAAAAGGAAAGGATTTTCAAATGAAATTTGGATCCAGTTTCTCATGGAGCAATTTTAGTGTCCTCTACGCCTCAGGAGCAGAAACTCTGGCCTTCACAGTACTTCACACTTTCTGGATTTCCATGAACTTTGTGGCTTCAGCCTACTCCCTTGACATTTCTTCCTATTTCCATCTAGGAGATATTTGTCTTGTTTTCGAACCTGGATTTATCTTCCATTTCTCCCTTTAGGTTTGATCTATTATTGTCATATGTTTGGGGCACAGTGGGTTATCAAAGCTTGAGCTCAGAGAGCTGTGTTAACCTAAAAATTGTACCGATATACTCTATCTTCTCTTTCACTTCTATCACAACCCAAGCTCCTCATTTGTGCACTACATTTCAGTCACCTTGTCTTCTTGAGGACTTTGCTCCTGCAATTCTGGAGGAATTTCCCTTTTTCTGGAATCATTCATTTCTTCTTTTCCCCTGGGCATTCTCATCTCATACAGGTAAGCTGAAATTTCACCTATTTCATTATAAAAAGAAAAGGCAACAAATCTCTCCTTAGACTCCACATTCTCCTCCAGCTACTTCTCATTTTTTCTGCTCTTCTTTATACCAAAACTCTCTGAAGGAGTTCCCTATATTCACTGCCTTCACCTTTTCATTCCACCTTCTTCCCTCGGCTCATTCCAATCAGGCATCTCGTCTGAGACTGCATTAGAAAGAGAATGCTTTGCTCATGTGCACTTTGAGGTGCCAAGTAGGCATCCAAGCAAAGATAATAAGGCTCAGACAAGAGTTTAAGGCTAGAGATATTAATATGGCATCTTTCAATATATTGATGTTATGGCAGAGATTATCAGGTGCTTATCAAAACATCTTTCTCCTCTACCTCCTTAGTATAGAACTTCAATTTTTAGCTAAGCATATTGCTGCCTGGAATAAAGGCCACAACTACTAGCTCCTCCTTGCAAGAAGATGTAAACATCTTGACTTTACATCATGACTAAGTCCAGCCATTGAGCTAATGAGATAAACACGCAAAGAGTAGGGGGAGGGCATCCCCAAAAATCTCCTTTAAAAAAACTGATATGCTGGGAGGGGCCCCTTTCTCTTTTCCCTCTTTCTGGAGTATGTATATAGTGCCTAGAGCTAAGTCAGCCACCTCAGGTCATATGGTAGACATGAGAACTAAAGCCACATGCTAGAATGATGGAAGAAAAATCACAAGTAGCCTTAGTCTTAGGATTTTGTGGGTCTGCCACTTCATCTATGACCGACTCCTGACTCCTACTGTATGAGAGAATGATCTCCCATGTATTTAAGCTATTGTAATGGGATCTCTGTCATCAGCAGTGGAACACAATTCATTAAGGAACAGATAGCATTTAAAGCCATGGAACTAGGAGAGAATATCTAGGAAATAAGTGGAGATAGAGAACAGAAGAGGACCACACCAGAGCCTACGGAACTGGAACAGTCATAAGAAAAGGAAGAGGATCTAGAGGAGATGAATGTGAGGCATCAACAAGGTAACAGGAGAACCAGGCCAGTGTGGTGTCCTGGAGGCAAGGGAAGAAAATGTTTGAAGTAAGAAACAGTCATTGTCAAGTGTTTTTCATAAGTCAAGACATGTAGAACTGAGAATGATTGACCATTGGATTTAGCAACATGGAGCTCATGAGTGACCAGCACAAGAGCAAGTTTGAGGACTGAGGGGGAAAAGTCTGATGTGAATGTGTGTAGAAAGAAAGACAGGACAGAAAATGCAAGCAACATGTTAAGTACCTTTTTTTTTTTTTCAAAGAAGAGCAGAGAATTGAAGCAGTCACCAGAGAAGTAGACTTGAAATAAATTTTTGTTCACTTTTTTAAAAGATTTTATTTATTTATTCATGAGAGACACAGGGAAAGAGGCAGAGACACAGGCAGAGGGAGAAGCAGGCTCCATGCGTGGAGCCGGATGCCGGTCGATCCCGGGTCTACAGGATCAAGACCTGGGCAAAAGGCGACGCTAAACCGTTTAGCCGCTGAGCCACCCAGGGATCCCCTTTTGTTCATTATTTTAAACTGAGAAAAATAACAGTGTGTTTGATGCTTGTAGGAATGATGTAATTTAATGATGCACCAATGAGAAGGTAGAATTGTTGGTGTGTTTTCTTTTTTTTCTTTTTTTTTTTAAATTTTTTTGGTGTGTTTTCTTTAAATCAACTTGCTTTCTGAGCTTAACTCTAATAATCACTTCAATTAACACGTTACTATGTTTTTATAACTAGCCATCATGTAGTTCATTCTTCCTGGTCCTTTTTTATTTAGTATGTTAAAAAATAATAATAAACTTAATGCAATAAAAAAGGGCATAAATAATGACAGAAAAGAATTTTAAAGAGAATGTTTGATAAAACTATTAAAATAATTCAACCTTATTTAGATTACATCATTTAGATGTTAAGTGCTGCAAATACATACATACATACATACATACATCTCCAATGTATCAGGAGAAAGCATGAGTTGAAGGCAAAAGAGAGAGAGAGAGAAAAGTACAGTAATTTTACTTTAGGATATGCTTTGTGTTTGAAGATAGACATTTTGATGTACAATGTAAAGGCATGATTATGAGTTTGCCCTTCCTGTAGGAATGACAGCGAAAATAAATGAATAAATACAATTTAAAATAAAACTACTGTCTTCAAAAAATTCTTAAAGTGTGGGGCACCCAGGTGGCTGGTTGAGCATCCGCCTTCCACTTAGGGCGTGATCCCCGGGGTCCTGGGATAGAGTCCCACATCAGGTTCCCTGAGGGAAGCCTGCTTCTCCCCCTGCCTGTGTGCTTCTCCCTCTGCCTTTGCAAAAAATTCTTAAAGTGCTACCTAGTCTTAGATAAGAATGGGCATGACTAAAATGTGAATGTTGAGCCTTAAGTATTTATAAGGTTACTTGGAAACTGGAGCTGGATCAAGACTAGAAGGTGGATTCTTTAACTTGACAATGGGATGCTTGAGGTACCAGGCTCTCAGGAGAGGAACTAGGGTGACCCCTGCTGGGAGGATGAAGTGAAGGGCTCTCCATACAGATCTAGGCATGGTGTAAATAGGTTGCAAATTCAAAAACAAGTGGAGGAGGATTTAGAATGAGGAAAGAAAAACAATAAGTGATCAGTGGTCATGAATTACTGTCTGAAGTAATTAGTCTATGAGAAAAATTAAAGCAAAGACAGGGGAAAAGTCATAGCACGAAAAGAATCAGAGTACATGAAACTCCCAGTGGGTAAATTAACATGGAGGTTTTGGTTCCAGACCCCCTGAAAGCACATCTGCAAATCCCCTAAGAGCTCACAGGCCCAGCATAAGTCAAGACACCTTGCTAGGAGAAAGTAATATTCTCTGAGATGTGCAAATGGTCGGTTTAGATGCACAAAATCTCTTCAGAAACTCATCATAAATTCAGAGAAACACTGGGATTTAAAAAAAATAAAATCTGAGGGAGAAAAATGTCTGAGGAGAGGACATGACAATAGGAATGACAACAGGAGGACTGGGGAAGACTGGAAAAAGTGACTTGGTTTTTTTTTTTTCTTCAGTGGGCCATCAGTGATGCTTGCACCACAGTTTATAAATCCCCACGCTGAGTGATTTTAGTTATTTCTCTCTCACTTCAGACAGTCATACTTAATAGATAAAGTATAGGTGAAAATGAAGTGAAAATAGAGAGAGTTTAGTACTATAAGATCAGAGATTGGAGGGGCACCTGGGTGGCTCAGTGGTTGCACGTCTGCCTTCGGCTCAGGTCACGATGCCAGCGTCCTGGGATGAAGCCCCACATCCAGCTCCCAGTTCAAGTCAATACCCTGCTTCTCCCTCTCCCACAGTCTGCTTGCTGCTCCCCCTGCTTGTGTTCTCTCTCTCTCTGTCAAATAAATCACTAAAATATTTTTTTAAAAAAATAGAGATTGGACAGGTAAGAGTGGTAGTTTGGGCTTCACGACCCAGAGCTGCTGTGGATGGCTTCTGGAGGATCCACAAACTGGGAGAAAATAGATTTTCCTTTTATGTCTTCCCCAATATTTAGAATTATAGCTAGAGGGAGTAATTTTTTATATAACCTATATTTTTATTAAAGCATTGTATCATACTAAACAAGTGAAAGGCAACATGCAGAGCAATGTAAAGTTTGATGATTTATAACTGGCCGGTTATAATATCCACCAAGCCTTCCTTTGATATGAATTGGAAATGTGACACATCATTATGATTTGAACATCTATTGAACTATACCTTGATACCAGCTTAGGCTAGGAAATATCAAAAGAAAAAATCAAGGGGTTTTATTTGTACCCTGACCATAATGGAATGTAAAGTCAGAAGGCATCTTCTGTGGCAAGATTTGTACCTAGGGAAGCAGGAAGTCAAAGTGGTCCCTTATACCCTAAAAATACATTGCACCACCTGCTTCTCTTGCCTAAGTAAAAGGCTCAATTGGAAAATGTTAAAACTTTACCAAGATTGGACTTGGTCCCACAAAATGTTGTCCTGAGTCATCTTACAAAATTGCTCACTCTATTACCAGACAAAAGACCTACCTTGGTGAAGCAGTGTGTCTCGGAAATGGTTAAGTTGATTTGTGCTTTAGAGGAAAATTTAAACACTAGAAAAATGCCCCTCTCAAATGTTCCTATCCATTCCAAAATTACTATTATCTATTCCAGTATTTTGAAGCAAATCATAAAGGGATTTCCATTTCTCTTCAAAATGAAGAGTATTGACTTCTCTTAGCAGAGACAATTCCCGGTTCTCATGTTATTGGCACAAGGACAGAATCAGATGAGATTTTCCTATTTTAGGAGCCCTTTTGGAAAGTTTAAAGGCCTCCTGTGGTTTGAAATTGTAAAAATTTAATTTGCCAAACTCAAACGTTGGTACTGGCCATGGTCAAAGAACCAGCAATGCTTGGCAAGCGCCTCTGGGTTTTCTGCCTTGGTGAAGAAAGAAACTCCACACATCACTAAAATTCATTCCATTCCAGATTGCCTTGCATTCATGTCAATGACAAATCCTCAGTAAAATTTTGTTTATTACCACAAAAGTCATTAACCTGTTCAACATTAGAGCCTTGAAGTTCTGTTTTTTTCAGTTTTATTAGGAACGTAGAATAAAATTCTCCTCTGCTATACAGAAATCTCCTGGCTGTCTAAGAGCAAAGTCTAGTTGTACTTAATTGAATTTGAGGTAGATAACTCCTACTTGACCCTAAGGTCTCAGGTGAAACACTTCTTTAGCATCATATCCCTCTGCTGTTGGTACTCATAGAATCCCGTGCTTTTCCTCCATAACAATTTTATATTTGTGGTTGTGATGATTTGATTAATATCTGTCTTCCTTACTAGACTGTGGGCTCAATGAGACCAGGGACAAATTGTGTTTAGTTGATCATTGTATCTCTGGCACACAGCATGGTGCTGAGCATATACTGGTCTCAATAAATATTTAGAAATGCATAAATGAATAAACAGAAAAATAAGTGGCAAGAAAGAATTTTTCTACAGCCTTCCAGATACATGTGGCCATTTGAATGATAACAAAAGGTACTGTTCCTATTGTAAGTCTTCAACTGAATTAAGCTAATTCTCACAGTAATCTTGTCAAGTAGGTACTATTATTATCCCCCAATAAGGAAATCGTTGCATATAGAGGCAAGTAACTTGCTTAAGTTTTCATGATTAATAAATAAGGCATGGACCCAAACCTTGGGCAGTCTAAATTTAGAACCTACACTCCTAACTCACTCTTTATTAGGAGAGTTACTTGAAGATTACCTACTCTTTGGATGAAGCTGCCTCTCTGAAAGTGAAGGATAGAGATAGACAGGTACATCCGGGGGGAGGTTTTGTGCCAGCTAGAATCCAGGGTAGCAATTTCTCTGGAGGAAGAATTCTTTCAAACTGGGAAATGACAAAGAACTCTGCATGTTGCTTCTACTCAAAATACCACCTAAACAAGCGTGCTTGGGTGGCTTAGTTGGTTAAGCATCTGACTCTTGATTTCAGCTTGAGTCATGATCTCAAGATCATGACATTGAGCCCAGAAAGGGACTCAGCACTCACAGCAGAAGCTACTTGAGTTTTTATCCCTCTCCCTCTGCCCCTCCCCTGACCTGCCCATGCTCCCTCCCTCCGTTTTTCTCTCTCAAAAAAACAAAAAAAAACAACAAAAAAAAAACTACACAGTGTCAATGAGGCAGATCTTGACAAAGATGACCTTGGTGACTACAAAACAAAGAAATGGTATAAGTGGAATCCATCTCACAACATGTTTGAAAATTCTGACAGTTTTCCTGATTTAAGCCCAACTTCACCTGGGAAAGCAAGCAATGGGAATTCTTATTCTCTCCACAATACTTGCCCTTATACAGGGATTTCATAACTTACTGCCATGAGAGGTAGAGTTCACATAATAAAATGTCAAGTATGACATGTGTCACTATGCCTATGACCATTCCAAAAGTTAAAATTCTTACTGAAGTTAAAAAAAAAAAAGCCATGTACTTTGACATTTCCTTTTAAGCATAAATTTACCTATTGAAGTTTTTTATTTTAAGTATACAATCTGGATTTATTTTTTAAAATTTTAGGCATCGGTTGCTATATTTTTACAAAAAATATGGTGAAAAAGACTAATTACTTGTTTTAAAATAGTTTTCTATCTCTAAGTGGCAAAAGCATTGTATGTTAATTTGTATAGGTACTTATATGCCCTTTTGGGAATCTGTGACCAAAAAGAAATTAATAATCACCCATCTCTGAGTTGAAACTGTCTTTAACAACTTTCTAGCTAAGAAGTGGGTAGTTTTTCATTTTTTAAGATTTTATGTATTCATTCATGGGAGACACACAGAGACAGGTAGAGACACAGACAGAGGAAGAAGCAGCCTCCCTGTGGGGAAGCCAACAGGGAACTTGTTACCAGGACCCTGGGATCAGGACCTGAGCCAAAGGCAGATGCTCAACTGCTGAGCAACCCAGATGCCCCAGAAGTGGGTAGTTTAAAGAACAAATGTATGGGAAGAGTAGGATTTTATTGGAAGTCTATGTGGGGATATTCTCCATATGCCCCTCCAGATTCACTATCTATCTCTTCCCATCTCTTCTTTGAACTCCTGGAAACCGACCTGTGTGGAGTATCTCATGGATCTCCTGCTTTACAGCCTTCAGTTGGTTTCTCCAAGGCCACACTCTTGTCCAGTGGCCCCTCTCTTTCAGCTTCCCGTAGCTGTCACTTCCTTTCACCTCCTTAGGCTTTGAGCTAGAAACTATTTCCTGCTAGGTCATCATCTTTTGTTTCCCTCAAACTTGACTACATCTCAGTAAATAGCATCTTCATTACAATCTTTTCAGTGACCCTTGACTATGTTTTCTATTAGGACCCTGACGGATACAGGTTGCCTCTCTTCTTTCACTTTACCTCGTCAGAGGATTTTTTAAAAATAGAATTTTTTGAAAAAGTAATTATACCACTGAAGATCCAATCTATGAAGAAATCATTAATAAATTGAACTTCATTAAAATTAAAAACTTTTGCTCTACAAAAGACAATGCCAAGAAAATAAGACGACAAGCCACAGAGTGAGAGAAAACATTTGCAAAAGACACCCGATAAGGGACTTTATCCAATAAATACAAAAATTCATAAAATTCAATAGTAAGAAAATGAACAACCCAATTTAAAAATGAGCCAAAGGGATCCCTGGGTGGCGCAGTGGTTTAGCGCCAGTCTTTGGCCCAGGGCGCGATCCTGGAGACCCGGGATCGAATCCCACGTCAGGCTCCCGGTGCATGGAGCCTGCTTCTCCCTCTGCCTGTGTCTCTGCCTCTCTCTCTCTCTCTGTGACTGTCATAAATAAAAAAAAAATAATAATAATTAAAAATGAGCCAAAGACCTTTACAGACCCTTCACCAAAGAAGATAAACAGATGGCAAATGCGTATGAAAAGATGTTCCATATCACATGTCATCAGAGAAATGAAAATTAAGACAAGATACCTCTACATACCTATTAGAATGGCCAAAAGTCAGAGCACTGACAACCCAAATGCTGAAAAGGATGTGGGGCAATAGAAACTTTCATGCATTGCTGGTGAAATGCAAAATGATAGAGCCATTTTGGAAGATAGTCAGGCTGGTTTTTTTTAAATTTTTATTTATTTATGATAGTCACAGAGAGAGAGAGAGAGAGAGAGAGGCAGAGGGAGAAGCAGGCTCCATGCACCGGGAACCCGACCCCGACGTGGGATTCGATCCCAGGTCTCCAGGATCGCGCCCTGGGCCAAAGGCAGGCGCCAAACCATGCGCCACCCTGGGATCCCAGTTAGGGTGTTTCTTACAAAACTAAACATACTCAGTCTTACCATAGGATACAGCAATCACACTCTTTGGTATTTATCCAAAAGAATTAAAATCTATGTCTACACAAAAACCTGCACATGGATGTCTGTAGCAGCTTCGTTCATGATTGCCAAAACCTGGAAGCAACTAAGTCCTTCAGTAGAGAAATGGATAAATAAACTGTTGATATCCAGACAATGGAATATTCAGTGCTAACAAGAAATGAGCTATCAAGTCATAAGAAAATATGGAGGACCTTAAATGCATATTACCGAGTGAAAGAAAGATATGAAAAGGCTACATACTACATGATTCTAACTGTGTGACATTCTGGAAAAGGAAAGTTGTAGAGACAATAGCATTTTTCCAGGGGTTGCTGGGGTTGGGTGAAGGGAGAGGTGACTAGGAGGAGCAGAGATTTGAGGACAGTGAAAATACTTTGTATGGCAGTTTAGTGATAGATATATTTCATTATACATTTCTTCAAACCTATAGAATGTAGAACTCCATAAATGAACTCTAAAGTGAACCATGGGGTATGATCCCGGGGTCCTGGAATCGAGTCCCACATCCGGCTCCCTGCGGGTAGCCTGTTTCTCCCTCTGCCTCTGTCTTTGCCTCTCTCTTTGTGTCTCTCATGAATAAATAAATAAAAATCTTTTTAAAAAAATAAAGTGAACCGTGGACTTTGGGTGATTTGGGGTGATTATGATGTGCCAGTGTAGCTTCATGCCTGATTAAAATATATATATATAAAATAAAAAATAGGGGCAGCCCCGGTGGCGCAGCGGTTTAGCGCCGCCTGCAGCCCAGGGTATGATCCTGGATATCCAGGATCGAATCCCACGTTGGGTTCCCTGCATGGAGCCTCTCTCTCTCTCTCTCTCTCTCTCTCTCTCTCTCTCTGTCTCTGTGTGTGTCTCAATAAATCAATGAAATCTTTAGAAAATAAAATACAAATACAATAAAAAATATATATAAATACTATTCTGATGAGTGATGTTGGTAAGACTATGCATGTGTGGAAACAGGGGTACATGGAAAATCTGTATACCTCCTCTCAATTTTGTTGTAAACCTAACAGCACTCTAAAAAAGGAAAGTTTAAAAAATAATAAAGAAAGAAAGAAAGTTTTTTAAAAAGATGTTTAAAATTATAATTAAAAAATAAAGTGATTTAAGACTAAATTTTGTACTTGCTCTACACTTTTTTTTAAAATTTTTATTTATTTATGATAGTCACACACACACACACAGAGAGAGGCAGAGACATAGGCAGAGGGAGAAGCAGGCTCCATGCACCGGGAGCCCGACGTGGGATTCGATCCCGGGTCTCCAGGATCACGCCCTGGGCCAAAGGCAAGCGCCAAACCGCTGCGCCACCCAGGGACCCCCACACTTCTCTTCTTTTACTACCTCCTCTTCTCAGTCTAATAGTTTTTATAACCTGAATGCCCTAAAGATTCCTTGGCCTACCCCTGCTCTCAATACTAATCTGGAGTCTACGGCCATACCACCCTGAACGCGCCCGATCTCGTCAATACTAATCTGGAGAGCTCCAGAAAACACACATTGAACTCTGAAAAGTATTAATGAATAATGTCAATCTAAAGATGTTTTTCTGGGCAGATGAAGAAGAGGGTTATATTGCCCTTCCACAGAACAATGTCCTCTAAATTCCCTTGCTTTGACATCTCTTTCCCAAACTTTTTCGCCACAGGCGGCCTTCTCATCCTCTTGTCTCCAGAACTTGCCTGTCTTTCCAAACACTTGGCTCGCCTCCACCTCCTCCCCACCACATGTTTGCACAGCAAAACAAAGACCAACCAAACCTTGCTCTCACACTACCCTCCTTCCATCACATCTCCTGAGATGTTCTGTTCTCAGGAAGCATCCTTATAATGCGGTCTGAGAGAAGGTAGCAGTAACTATATATAATTCAATTCCCATTATTCTAAAATGATTATCTGGACCCTCTTCACCAAGTCACTAAATCTATAATGATTGTCTTGATTGCATGATTTGCAAGAAAAAAAAAAGACACATCTTTTTTGAATAAGGGAAGTAATGCATGCTCGTTGCAAAAAAAAATTCAAACATTTCAGAAATGCATAACTTACAAATTTAAATTCCCCTTTGATTCTAATATCCACAGATATCCACTCAACTGGTTTGGGGAATGGTCCTCCAAATCTTCTTCTTCGTATATACTAATCAATATTATGTTATTCTTTTTTAGTTTTTTTTTTTTTAAAGAGGACCATATTTTTTTAATAAGAAAAACATTTAAACAGATATGGATAACAAGCACATGAGAAGATGCTCTACAGTTTTAGTCATTAGAAAAATGGAAATTAAAACCACAATAACTGCAACAACATGGATGGACCTTTGGGGTATAATGCTGAGTGAAATAAAATCAGAGAAAGACAAATACCACATGATTTCACTTAAATGTGGAATCTAAAAAACAAAACAAACAAATGGAAACAGAAAAGGATCTATACATACAGAGAACATTGCCAGAGGGAAAAGCGATGGGGGATGTGCAAAATAGGTGAAGGAGATTAAGGGGTACAAACGTCCAGTTAAATAAGTCTGGTATGCATATAAATGTCAAATCACTATGTTGTACATCTGAAATTACTATAAAATTGTAAGTTAACTATACTTCAATTAAAACAAACAAACAGGGCACCCCGGGTGGCTCAGCAGTTTAGCGCCGCCTTCAGCCCATGTCGTATTCCTGGAGATTCAGGATCGAGTCCGACGTTAGGTACCCTGCATGCAGCCTGCTTCTCCCTCTGCCTGTGTCTCTACCTCTCTCTGTGTTTCTCTCAGTGTCTCTCATGAATAAATAAATGAATTTAAAAAAAACTTAAAAAAAAAAGAAAACCCAATGAGATACCACTATGAGCCTATTAGAATTATTAAAATTAAAAAGACTGACCGCATCAGGTGTGGGCCAGGATTCAAAGACTGGAACTCTCATACACTATTGGTAGAATATAAAATGATATAGTCACTTTGGAAAAACAGTTTGACAGTTTCTTAAAGAGTTAAACATACACCTGCCCTATGATCTAGTCATTCCACTCCTGAGTATTTACCCAAAAAGAAATGAAAGCATATGTCCATACAAAGACTTGTATACAGATGTTCATAGGTTTTTTTGAAATAACCCAAAATGGGAAGTAATCTAAACATCCATCAACATTTGAATGGATAAAAACACACTGTACTATATCCACACAATGAGATACTGCTTAATAATAGAAAGGAATGGATTATTGATAAAAGCAGCAGTATGGATGAATAAAATGCTGAGTAAAAGAAGCCAGACAAAGAGTATACACTAAATGTTTCCATTTTCCTAAAACTCTAGAAACTATAAACTAATCTACAATGTCAGAAGGCAGCTCAGTAATTGGGTGGTAGGGAGAAGCAAAAAAGAGATCATCAAGGTACGCAAGAAAACTTTTTTTCATTTATTTTTATTTTTATTTATTTATCTTTAAACTATTTTATTTAAATTCAAGTTAGTTAACATATAGTGTATTATTAGGTTCAGGTGGAGAATTTAGTGATTTATCAGCTCATATAAACTTTTAATGGTGATAAATATTCTCATTATCTTGATCATGGTAATGAATTTATATTTATAGAGATATGTCAAAATTTATCAAAGTGTACCCATTAAAATATGCAACTTATCATTTGTCAATTATATCTGAATAAAGCAGCTTAAAATGGTGACAAAACATACAACTTTGTAATTTATGATTCTCATAAAATTACATATGTGAATGATTTTTTATATGAAGAATGTGGAGAGCACAGTTAAGGTCATTTGTACTAAACAAAATGCTCACCAATAATAAGAAACTGCCTAGTTTAACAGATAATATGTTACTAAATCACCTGGGGTTTTTTTTCATATTTCATTTGTGGGATCTATAAATTTTCTTAAAAATAATGACTGGCGGGATCTCTGGGTGGCGCAGCGGTTTGGCGCCTGCCTTTGGCCCAGGGCGCGATCCTGGAGACCCGGGATCGAATCCCACATCGGGCTCCCGGTGCATGGAGCCTGCTTCTCCCTCTGCCTGTGTCTCTGCCTCTCTCTCTCTCTCTCTATCATAAATAAATAAAAATTAAAAAAAAAAAAAATAATGACTGGCTTAAAACTGCTAAAAGTCAATATTATAAATGTAGAGTTGAGTTATTCTATAAATTTTGTTTCCTTTCTCAGATATTTCTCAATCTCTAATTGGTTTGATTCTATTTCTATCTTAAAATCATTTGGAAAAATAAATGGTTTTAATATATACTTTTAAATGCTAATAATTTTGATGTCCATATATCAGAATCAAATAAATCTGAGTTTGATGGTAGGTAAAGCCTCCCAGTTTTAGTCTGCTCAATAATTAAAAGGGATCAAATGATACCTACTTGTTTGGGTTTTCATGAAGAGTGAATGTGATAATCCTATAACGTGCCTATCATTTAGCACATACTCAACAAATGTTAGTCCCCTTCCTCTTGTTCTTCCTAAGCAGATTTTTCTATTTCCTCCAAAATCTACTATGTGGGTAATAATAGGATGGCAAATAGGTTGTTTCTGATAATCTTGGAGTGTCAGACAGGGCCTTAAATTTGAGACCATTTGGGTAAGTGCTTACATATTCAAAGAGAGAAAATAAATACATCACCCTGGACATAGTCAAACTGTACATCAACCAACATCCACCAAGAGCCTAGAGATTCATTTCAGAAGAGATTTCCTTCATGGAAATCTTGAGAGTAGAGAACACTGAAGTTGCACAGACCCAAGGCTGCAAAAAGATCTCAATGCAATGGTTAGCAAGTACACATTTTTAGGGAAGCTTGTCCTGTGCCTGCCCCCTGCAGTTTGGAAGGACACAGGCTGGTGCCTGAATGAACCTAGCATAGGAGGCTAGCAGAAGCAACCAGCCATGTCAGGGCCAGGAGGCAAGACAGGAGGAGGCCTGCTGTTCATACATCAGTTGCAAATATTTTGAGATGCAGTGAAGCTGGTAACTTTTAAAAAATTTTAGTTAGTTAACATACAGAGCAATATTGATTTCAAAAGTAGAATTCAGTGATTTGTCACTTATATACAACACTCAGTGTTCTTCCCAACAAGTGCCCTCTTTAATACCCATCACCCAGGGATCCCTGGGTAGCTCAGTGGTTTGGCGCCTGCCCTCGGCCCAGGGCGTGATCCTGGAGTCCCAGGATCAAGTCCCACGTCAGGCTCCCTGCATGGAAACTGCTTCTCCCTCTGCCTGTGTCTCTGCCTTTCTCTGTGTCTCTCACGAATAAATGAATAAAATCTTAAAAAAAAAATACACATCACCCATCTGGCCCATCCCCCACCCATCTCCCTTCCAACAATCCTATTTGTTTTCTATCATTAAGAGTCTCTTATGATTTGTTTCCCTCTCCCATATGTTCATCTGTTTTCTTTCCTAAATTCCACAGCTGAGTGAGATCATATGGAATTTGTCTTTCTCTGACTGACTTGCAAATAACAAGATTTCATTCTTTTTTATAGCTGAGTAATATTCCTGTGTGTGTGTGTATGTGTGTGTGTATGCCACATTTTCTTTATCCATTCATGGGCATTTGGGCTCTCTCCACAGTTTGGCTATTGTTTTTGTTTTTGTTTTTGTTTTTGATAATGCTACTATAAACATGAGGATGCACATACCCCCTTAAATTTGTATTTTTGTATCCTTTGGGTAAATGTCTAGTAGTGCAATTGCTGGATTGTAGGATAGTTCTATTTTTAGTTTTTTTGGGGAACCTCCATATTGTTCTCCAAAGTGGCTGCACCAGTTAGCATTCCCACCAACAGTGTAAGAAGTTCCCCTTTCTCTGCATCCTGCCAACACCTGTTGTTTCTTGTGCTGTTAATTTTAGCCATTCTGACACGGGTGAGGTGGTATCTTATTATGGTTTTGATTTGTATTTCCCGGATGACAAGTCATGTTGAGCATCTTTGTGTCTATTAGCCATCGGGTTGTTTTCTTTGGAAAAATGTCTATTCATGTCTTCTGCCCATTTCTTAACTGGATTGTCCTTTGGATGTTGAGCTTGATAAGTTCAAAGCTGGAACTTTTCATATCAGAATAAGAATTCAAAAAAAAAAAAAGAAGAAGAAGAAGAATTTTCCTCATAAACTGAGGACAAATACATCTACAAGATGGAAAGGGATTTAGAGTTTCATTGGATTTCTCACTGATGTTTATATAGTTAATACACACATGGATAAGAAACAATTCAGCATTGGGGCATCTGGTTGGCACAGATAACAGTTAAGCTGACTCTTGGTTTTGGCTCACGTTGTGATCTCTCAGTTGTGAGATCTAGCCTCACACCAGGCTCCATGTTCAGTGCAGAGAATGCTTGAGATTCTCTCTCCCTCTCCCTCTGCCCCTCCCCTTCATGGTCTCTCTCTCTAAAATAAATGAATAAATCTTTTTTTTTAAAATGAATGAATCTTAAAAAAAAAAGAAGAATAAGAAGAAGGAAGAGTAATTCAGTATAAATCCTTAGGTAGATCTATCTGGAGGCAAATATATTTGAATATGTTACAAAGTGATAGCAAAATCTGTGATAATACAACATGAGATAAGCAGTGGGTGTTACATGTTGGCAAATTGAATTTAAATAAAATGTAAAAAAATTAAAAATTAAAAAAATCTGTGATAATAAATAATAACATGATTCTTTGGAATAAAATAATATTTGAAGATAATGCTACTTATTATATCCCTTACTATAAATAACGTTTGTTCTATACACAATTATAGGCGAATTGAAACCAGAAAAGGTAATATCATTGAACTCACAAACTAATGGTTTAGCTAAAACAGATAAACTTTCTATGATCCAAAGCTGTTCTCTGTTCCCAGAACAATTAAATGCCTTGAGATAGATTTATATATATTAAAGATTGCCTCTGCTTATTGGCTTCTAGTTTGCTTATTTCTTTACTACCGATTGAGATCCATGAACTCAATAGCCCTTTGGCACCAAACTCAAATTTTTACACATCCTAATTAAAAATAACTCAATCAAATTTTAGCCATTTAGTGCCTGCCGGCTTTGCATACCCCAAAAACCTCACTCAACTGTTATTATTAAGTCAGGGCCTTGCAGAGATAAGGCTCATCAGAGCAGTCTTTCACCCAGAAACTCCACATAAGGCTCTCATTCCTCTCTCCCTTAGGAGTTCCTTTGCCTTCCTATCCGAAGCTCCTGAATGGCTTCATGTTGGGGGGAATCTTCCTCTCTAAGGCAACTCCATTCAAGTACCACCCTGTGTGTTACTGTGCCTCTCCTGGCCATCTTTTTCCTTGATCAGCCCCACATCCCTCAAACTCCTCCCTTGATGAATTATAAATTTAGTGAAAAATTATGAAATGCTGCTGATATAGAACTACAAAAAGAAAAATTGTGAAATACATCTAAAATACATTTATTGTTATCTGAGACTATTAAGGAACAAAAAAGTGTGGAATATTACAAAGATTCAAAAGATGCCAGTTGGGGGTAGGCAACTAAATATTCCTCAAACTTAAATAAATTGTTCCTATTTCCACCTAACATTCAATAGGAATAGATCATGATCTTGGTACTGTCATTTACTAGTTGTATAAACCTGAGCAAGTTCTTTTTTAAAAAATTTCTCTGGACTTTTAGTTCTGTACCAATAAAATGGAGACAATCATGCTCATTGTGAAGTTAGTGTGGGTTATTGTAAATATTATTTGAGGTAATAAATGTAAGGCACGGGCACATAAAAGATTTTCAAAATTTGTTAGCTCTTCTCCCTCAATAGGGTGGAAACTTGTTTTTTCTTTAAAAGTGTTCAAAGTGTTATTACGTGTATGATATATGCCAGTTATCTATATAAACAGGCACAGTACTTTCAGCAGTAATTTACTGAAGAAAAAGCTAATGTTTCAAAAGATAAAGACAGAAAAAAAAAAAAGTAGAGATGATCCAAATCACTCACTAATGGAAAAACTATTCTTATTGTTCTCATCCTTGCCTTAAATGAAGTCTTTGTGCAAACAATCAAATGAGTTGAAGAGCTTTCTTCAGGCTTTCAGCAGCACTTTGGTTTCACTTGGAAGACAATGTGGTCTAGTGGCTAGACAAGCAAAAACGTGGAGCCAGTGGAGTCCAATACAGTGTATGGAAGGCTAGCAGCCTAGTCACCAGACACTGAGGTCCTGGGCAGATCCCTTGACCTCCCAAGTCCTAGTCAAACCCGTTTCAACAAAGTGAACTGGACTAGAGTCAGATTTCCTTTCCCTGAGAGTAAAGCATCTTTTAAAGGAGTCAAAGCAACTTGAGAATTAAAAAAAAAAAAAAAAAAAAAAAAGAGTACAGATGTCTTTGCTTCATTCCAAAATCCAAATATCAGAATTAGGGAGATGGCAGTTCCCCACATTCTTCATTGCTAAATGTTTGGTTTAAGCTTCCATTATGTCAAGCAGAACTTTAAATTCTGATGCCTGAAGTGTTGATTGAGAAAAATGAGTGTAAGGGATTCCTTACACTCACGAAAGAACCCCCCTTTCAATCCAAACTTTTACCATGTGTAGGAGAGAAGATAATCTCTATTTTGCTTAGGACCTCACAGTGAACTTCAAAACATTTTTAAGATTTTTGTTTTAAAACAACCTAATCCAAGGCAAAGACCTGGAGAATATTTGTTGTAGGAAAGAGTAGGAGCATAGAATTTAGTAACAATATAGCCTGCGTACTGAAAGAGGTCTCAAGATGTCCAGCTTCTATATTGATTTATCCTGCATTCTAGGCCGCAAATAACATTTGGATCAGACTTTAAATCCATCAAGCTGTCAAAACATACACATACACATGCAAGATCCAAAAATCTCCACAACACATGCCCAAGGATCTAATGCCATCTAAAGGCAGCTGAGGCAAATTGCAAACAAAACAAAACAAAACAAAAAGAAACAAAGCAAAAAACTATTAAAACTTTTCACTTTGGATACAAACATAAATGAGATATTTTTAGCTTAATATATTCGTGTATTGATTCTATATAATACCTATTGAAGTCAATGAAGCTTTTGTCCAAAAATACAGTATAAGCAAAATAAAAATACAAATAACTAATCAGGAGGGGAAAAAATGTGTCTGTCTATGTTTGTGTGTGTTCAACATAATAAATAGCATAAATACAATTAAATATACATAGGGGAAAGTTTTGTTTTAATTTAATACTGCTCAGCCAAAATACAGAAGCAACCCAAGTATTAAAAGACAGATGAATGGATGAACAAAATATGATATGTACTTGCAATGGAATATTCCATTTTAAAGAGAAGGAAATTCTGACATATGCTACAACATAGATGAACCTTGAAGATACTAAGCTAAGTGAAATAAGCCAGTGTCAAAAGGCCAAATACTGTATTATCTCATTTGTATAAGGAATCTAGTTAGTTGAATTTATAGAATAGAATGGTGGTTGCCAGGACTTGAGGAGAGGGAAGAGAAAGACTCAGAGTGTGTGGTTTTTTTAAAGATTTTGTTTATTTATTTGAGAGAGAGAGCAAGCACAGATAAACTGATACACCATTTCTGGAAAATAATGTGACAATAAGAAGCAAGCAATTCTTAAATGTTTATATTCTTTAATTTATTATGTTAGTTCTATGTCCAGGACTCCATCCAAAATATATCTGCCAGGGATTCATTCAAACAGTGATATACAAGGATGGTCATCAAAGCCTTCTTCATACTGGGGAAAAAAACAGGAAATAGCCTACAAATCCTATGACAAGGGGAGATAAATTATAGACAATCTATATAGATTAGTGTGCTGCAATTGAATCATGTTTATGAAGAATACTTAAGAATTAGATGGAGAAAAAGGATTCTTGTTTGGTTTATTTTTACAAATATTCTATTATAAGCATTTCTTACATTAAAAAAGTGTGTATAGATGTAAACAATTTGTGACTTGATGAAAGAGTTGAAGTCATTCTCTATTGGAAATGCATTGTGAAAAAAAAAGGAAATGCATTGTTTAAGAACTTTTAAGGCTCTTGTTGGGATATAATTAGTCCCCTCATTACACCAATAAAAATCTTCGAATATTCAAATGTATTAAAAATTAACATTATATCTACCATTATGAGAATCTACTATGAATGAAATTATAATAGACATTTAACACAGTAAATAAGTTGTATCTAAAACCACCATCTCGGGGCACCTGGGTGGCTCAATGGTTGAGCGGCTGCCTTTGGCTCAGGTCTTTTTTTTTTTTTTTTTTTTTAAGATTTTATTTATTTATTCATGAGAGACCCACAGAGAGAGAGGCAGAGGCACAGGCAGAGGGAGAAGCAGGCTCCTCACAGGTAACCGGGTGTGGGACTCAATCCCCAGTCCCAGGATCACGCCCTAAGCCACCCATCATCACCGCTCATTCATCACCTATCATCACCACATCACTCACCACTGCTGAGTCCCTGGCTCAGGTCAGATCCCGGGTTCCTGGGATCGAGTCCCACATCGCCTACTCTCCCTCTGCCTGTGTCTCTGCCTCTCTCTCTGTGTCTCTCATGAATAAATAAATAAAATCTTTAAAAAATAAAAGCACCATCCCTGGGTGCCTGGGTGACACAGTCAGTTAAGCAATTAAGCATCTGCATTTGGCTCAGATCATGATCCTGGGGTCTTGGGATTGAGCTCCACATGGGGTTCCCTGCTCAGCGGGTTGCCTGCTTCTCCCTCTCCCTCAGCCACTCCCCCTGTTTGTGCTCTCTCTGTCAAATAAATAAATAAAATATTAAAAAATAATAATAAAGCCATCATCTCTGGGGTGCCTGGCTGGCTCAGTCAGTGGAGCATGCGACTTTTGTCTCAGAATTGTGAGTTCAAGCCCCATGTCGGGTATGGAGCCTATTTTAATAAATACATAATACATACATACATACATACATACATTAATTAATAAAACTATCTCTCTTTAGTCCCTATTAGACTTCATGTCAACTTAAAAGCCATGATATAACGTTTGGATTAACAGAATGTTCATTCTGTTACAATAAATAAGATAAGCACTTGGCTGTATGTCAAAAATAATGTTTTAAAATATTGATTGCTTTATTTAATTCAGTAAGTTTATTTTAAACCTTATCTCGATATTAGAGCTATAGCAGTGAATAAAACATAAGTCTCTGCCCTCTCAGAATTTACAATCTAGTGGGGGAGGGAGAAAACAAACCAAATAAAAAAGTAAAATTTGGAGTATGTTAGATTGTGATAAGGACTGTGGAGAAAAATAAAACAGAAAAAGAGAAGTGTTGGAGGGGAGTAAGCTGGGTAACAAGGGAAGGTGACCTTTGAGGAGGTACAAAAGAATTGAGGGAAGATATCTGGGTTAAAGGTGAAGAGCATTCCAGATACCTGAAAGACCCTGGGGCAAAACAGTGCCTGTGTTTGAGGAAGAACAGTTAGGAAGTCAGTGTATCTGGAGCAGAAGGGGCAGGAGAGAAAAGAGGAAGATGATCTAAGAGGTGGAGGAAGTAGGAGCTCATATAGGCCTCCTTGTAAACCATTAGAAGAACTTCGGCTTTTGCTCTACAAAAATGCCCGTGAAGCCTGGAAACATAAATAACTATTTTATTTGTTTATTTATTCATTTATTTATCAGATTGAAGATGTCCTTGATCGAATTTAGCTTATGTTTCAGACTTTCTTTTTTTTTTTTTTTAAGATTTTATTTATTTATTCATCAAAGACACAGAGAGAGATACAGGCAGAGAGAGAAGCAAGCTCCATGCAGGGAGCCCAGACGTGGGACTCGATCTGGGACTCCAGTATCACACTCGGGGCCAAAGGCCAAACGCTCAACCGCTGAGCCACGCGGGCTGCCCTGTTTCAGACTTTCTGAACACCCAAAATAAGACAGGACGTCACGTGGAGAGGCAAGTCACTTGGATGACGTACCTCTGCTCCATATGTCTTAACCTTCTACAGGTTAGCCCTGAGATGTTCCCATGGTAAAGGCAAAGGAACCAGGAATTGAGTAGAAATGTGCCTGCACTTTTTCAACCCTCTGTTTGAAAACATTCCATTGGTCAAATCGAGTCATATGGTTAAGGCCAGTATAAACTCCTGAGGTGGAAAGTCCAATCCAGAATGGGAGGTGCTGCAAAGCCACAAAGGCATGGCTATAGGGAGGGGTGAAGAAGTGGGGTACTGGTTGTGAGGGAGCTGTTGCTGATCTCTCTCTCTTCTGAGCCAGAAGAAAGCCTAGGGACCCGGGCTAGAGAATATCAATGTTAGCAGTTGAAATCCATAGTTCCCATGGAAAGTGTGGTTCTCAAAGATAGGCAAACCCCCAAGAGGAAGGTCAATATTCTAGGTCTAGCAGCCAGGGTGGGATGAATAAACAATTCTCAGAGCAGTTCTTGCTGAAAGGGAGCTTCAGGAAGAGAATTAAAAGTATGATGGAAACTTTAAAGAAGTTTTGTGAACAGCATAAATGGACTACATATTTAGCATACTAATTCAAAGAAAAGATGTTTAAAGTTGAGGCTGAAATTTCTGGCCTGAAGATCAAGTGATCTTAGAACAAAAGCTTAAAACAAAAATACAGAGAGATGGAAATCATTAGGGAAATGATAAGAGATTTGAAGGATAGGTCCAGAAGACCCAACATATGAATAATAGTCATGCCATGGGGGAATAAAAAGAAATAATAGAAAAAAGGGAATAATAAAACATAGCAGAAGAACATTTCCTTGAGCTGAAGAAAGATATGCAGTCTAAAAGGGCTCACTGAATTCCAGATGGTTTTAATAAGAAAAGATACATTCCTAGGCATATTCTAGTAAACTTGAAACTCCAAGGAGATTGAGAAATAATAAAAGCCTTTAGTCATGAAAAACTTTACTTACCAAGAAAGACATACTGCCATCTGACTTCAAATCTGTAATTTTAGAAGCTAGAAATTAGTAGGATAATATCTATATATTATTATAAAAATAATTGAAACTCTAGGATACTTTACATAATTTTTTAAGAGTTTATTTATTCATGAGAGACAGAGAGAGAGAGAGGCAGAGACACAGGCAGAGAGAGAAGCAGGCTCCATGCAAAGATTCCGATGTGGGACTTGATCCCAGCGTTCCAGGATCATGCCCTGAGCCAAAGAGACGCTCAACCGCTCCAGGCGTCCCTACTTTACATAAATTAAAAACAAAAACAAAAACAAAAAAGAAACAGAAAATCAATTGGCCAATTGGGAAAGAAAGTTATAATCAGAGATTCAAAGAATCAGGTGTGGATTCAATCCAGAAAAATATCTGGGAAACCACTATAACCAAACAACATGTAAATCAAACAGAGGCTGCAGGTTGGGTGTTGAGCAAACAAGGCAAACTGACCACGCAGCACATATATATGTAGCTGCGTTCATAGTAAAAGACTCATGGAAACAGAAGTCTCAGGAGTACAGATCCTCCCTTTGCCCACACATTCTAGGGGCAAGGCAGAGACTTCTGGCTGAATCAAAGGAACTCCAGCCCTTGGGCTAGGAGGCTTTTAAGCTGCTTTTATGAGGTTGACAATAGCTTCTCCAGCACACCACTAGGCAAGATCACAGCTGGGACACAACAGCAATGTGACAGAGCAGGAACTTGGTTCTAGACATGAAATGGGGAATGAAGTTCTTGAAGCTTGTATGATGCCATAAGCTGTTACAGGACTCAGGATCTTAACATTCACAGTTGGGGGAGCAGGATTCCATTCTCTGCTACAATCAGGATGGAGGAGCATTGGTCCAACAATTGCCATTGGCCTTTATGCACTGTAATGGGTTTCCAAGGAATTTTACAGAAAGCCAGTTTTTTTGTTTTTTTTTTTTTCCAAAAGACCATCCTGCAAAAGAGTCAGTGCTGTACAAGTTAATCACCACCTTTTCGTGCATCTCCCAACGATTCTTATCTCCAAATTTGACCTCCATACGTCATATCTTCTCTATCAACACTGTTTCAACTACTGGGGCAGTAAGGCTGGTCCATTGATGCTATAGGGGTCACTAGAGGTGATTAGAAATGACCTAGTGTGAACCCCAGAACACAGATAATGTGTACTCAAAGTAGATAGAGGAGGCCGTTTGTGAGAACAGCCTAGGCCTGAAAGGCATGCACTGTCCGATCCTGGATATAAACCAAGTCCAGCATCTGTGGCTACAGTTCTGCAGTTCAGAATAAAGGCTAACCAAGACTTAAGACCTGGTTCTCAAGCCTCTTCCAATGACAGGGTATCCCATGTTTGCTGGAGGGAGGAAGAGCCATCTTGCAAGGCTTATCAGTCTCTCCTATATTTCATCTATCATTGCTTCCAGGTCCATAACTGGTCAGATGCCACTTGCCCTAGTAGGAGAATTATAAGGTCTGATCCAGAAGAAAACAGTTCTGTACTAGCAAGAAAAATAACCCAAGGAAAGTGGTACTGGGGCATCTGGCTGGCTCAGTCAGAAAAGCATGCAAACCTTGATCTTGGGGTTGTTGAGTTCGAACCCCACATGGGGTACAAAGATTACTAAAAACAATGATAATTTTTTAAAAGCTGAGCTGAACTATTATGGCCTCAGTTGTTTTAGAATAAAGATTGTAGTTAATGAAGTAAAGAATCCCAACCAACCATGGTACTAGATGAAGACAAAATGATTATAGAAGGGGAGGTAAAGAAAATAATAAATATCACCCTTGACCTTGACAGAAATAAGGATCACAGCAGCTATGATCTTTTTAAAAAAACACACACATACATATACACCAGATAGTTCTTTTTGTTTCAGATTTTTCCCTCTTTCCCACTGTGTTGAATGAGAACCCGTAGCGCTTAACTTTAAACCGAGCTCATAAGTCACTGGGACAACAATAAGGACCCACATCCAGGGAGGACTGCTTATCACCTTGAAAGCCTTGAGATGGACACAGTGGCTGATAGGGCTTTGTGTCCTTCTCCCTCCCCCAGAGCTCCCACCCCTCCCCCATCCCACCACCCTTGCTAGAAAGAAGAGGTCAGTATCTTCGTTTGCATGATGGCTAGCTGCTTCAGGTTAGGCAGAAGGTAAGAATGGTTGCTGGGTAGCAAAAAAGCCAGACCTCGAATCTGTCCTCTGCCCTTGCTGTGCTCAAACCTGTGTAAGAGGCAACTGCATCTCCTCGTTCCTTTCCCCTGGCTTCCAGGTAGCTTCAGCCAACCAAAGGCACATGCAAAAGATTGGAGGACAGGAGGAGAGAAGGTAAATTGTTCATAACTCAGCTCAGGCAGCACCTGTGGAAGTGGTTGTGTCACATTCTGGGTTTCAGTTTCTGCCTGCCTGGCCATCCTGTCCCAGCTCAGTTACCTGACTTTAGCCTATTTTCTAGACTTTAAAATCTGCCTCCTCTGGTTGTCTTCCTGCCCTGGGGCAGTGGGAGTGTCCTGAGTTGCTAATCCCCGTGTGGCCTCAATGTCCGAGGCTCGCCTTCTCAGCTTTTCAGTCACTTGTACGTGAAACATGTAATTCTCTGAATTAAAATCCCCTCTTGTGAAAGACCTTGAGTGGGTTCTGTTTTCTTGCCTGGACTTTGATAGAAACAATATGCACATTTCTTTATAAATGACCTCAAACTCTTGAGGAAGTAAATAGGAGTTTTAAAAAGTAAAAAATGCTGGAGTACTTGTCTGGCTCAGCCAGTAGAGCATGTGACTCTTGATTTTGGGGTCATGTGTTTGAATCCTTTGTCGGGTATAGGGGTTACATAAAAAATAAGAAAGTTTTTTTTTTTTTTTAAGATTTTGTTTATTTATTCATGAGAGACACAGAGAGAGAGAGGCAGAGACACAGGCAGAAGGAGAAGCAGGCTCCATGCCGGGAGCCTGATGTGGGACTGGATCCCAGGTCTCCAGGATCACACCCTGGGCCGAAGGTGGCGCTAAACCACTGAGCCACCCAG
Organism: Nyctereutes procyonoides; assembly: GCF_905146905.1. Classification (NCBI taxonomy): domain Eukaryota; kingdom Metazoa; phylum Chordata; class Mammalia; order Carnivora; family Canidae; genus Nyctereutes; species Nyctereutes procyonoides. Next base: position 20,322,818 of record NW_026575122.1, read on the forward strand.
AGATCCCACTTTTTTTTTTTTAAGTTAAAATTAAAAGATATTAAAATCATCTAAATACCTGAAATATTATTGAAATTATCTTTTAAAATTCAGTTATTAATTTCCTGAAATATTATTGAAATTATCTTTTAAAATTCAGTTCTTAATTTTAGAGTATTCAAAAGTTTTGCCTTTTCTTAAGCTATAAAGCACTTTAATGCAACATGGTGTTGTTATTTACATAAATATGGCTGAGTAGTTTTCTAGTAATGTGACAAGGTAATAATCTTTTAAATTTTAGTTTCTTGATTTACATAATGGTTAGAGGTAATCTTTTGATGGATGAAATTCCGCAAACTTATCCAAAGAAGTCTGTTTTCTAAATTTTGTATTTCACCAAGCCCTAAATATATTCTTCCAGGCATTTTATTTTTCCTCCTTAAAATCACAAGTAAAGTTGAAAATAATCCAGATGTTGCTCATTTGTTTATATTTAAGTGATCAGCATTGTTTGGCATAAAAACATTTGAAGGCATATATGCTTTTCAAATATGTTTATCCTTTGAAAACTAAAGTTGGCAATTTAGCATATTGCCAATGCTAAATGAAACTTGAACTAAAAAAGACTCAAGTCTAAGTCAGCCTAAGAAATTATAAGTTTGCCCAAGCCCAAAGCCAACTGATGTTTTCACATATGGCTCTGGATACTAAGCCACCAAGAAAGAGTTTTGTTTTATTTTTTTGTTTTTGTTTGTTTTGTTCTTGAGGGTTAATTCCACTCTTGTTAAAGGTTGCTATTCAATCACAAATAATATTTATTGACTTTTTCTTTTTTTTTTCTTTTGCTTTTCTATTTTAGTGAGTTGATGTACAGCCAAAGGTCTGAAAAAATCAAGTATACTGAAAGAAGAAAGGATGAACAGTATGGCCGAGTGATTAAACACAAGATTTTGGGTCAGTAAGAGTTAGTGTGGATCCTGGCCATATTATATCAATGTCCTCCTCTGTAACTTGAAGATATGATAGTAGCTGTTTCATGGAGTTGTGAGAAATAAGTGAGAATTTGGGGCAGGGTGGTAAAAAGGGAAAAAAATTAAGTGAGAAACCATAAGTCAAGAGTTGAGCATACTGCCTGGCACATAGCGTATGTTTAATTACCTATTGCTATTTTATTTTATTTTATTTTATTTTATTTTATTTTATTTTATTTTATTTATTTTTAAATTTTTTATTTATTTATGATAGTCACACACAGAGAGAGAGAGAGGCAGAGACATAGGCAGAGGGAGAAGCAGGCTCCATGCGCCGAGAGCCCGATGTGGGATTCGATTCCAGGTCTCCAGGATCGCGCCCTGGGCCAAAGGCAGGTGCTAAACCGCTGTGCCACCCAGGGATCCCCCCTATTGCTATTTTAATACGTTTTCCAGAACATGCTTTTTCCATGTTAGAAAATCCTTTTATACAAGGTAAAAGACAGAGATGAGAAGACATTTCTAAATGTGAATGGAACCAATGAAACTTTTGGGGGGGTCAGTGAATAGTTCCATTCACCTGTACATACTTTTGTTTTGTTTTGCTTAAATTTATTTATTTTTCAAATAGTACATTTACATAGTTCAAAATTAGTACTAAAAGTACTAATAGTACTTAGTTCATAGTTCAAAAGGTACTAAAAACTATACAATGAAAAGACTTCCTCCCACCTAGTACCCCAGTTACCCAGTTTCACTTTTCATGAGACGACCAGTGTTAGTGCTTTCTGGTGAACCCATCCAAATATATGTTATGCACATACAAACAAATAAATATGAATATGATCTCGCTTTTACACAAATAGTAGCATACTACCCACTTTGCTTATTACTGTGCTTATAGTATACCTTGTATATATCATTACATATCAATATGGCTGTGGAGTATTCCGTACTTAATTTTTTTGTTATTATTTTTTAAGATTTTATTTATTTATTAGAGAGAGAGCAGGAATAGGGGGAGGGGCTAAGGGAGAGGGAGAAGCAGACTCCCGCTGAGCAGGGAATCTAACTCGGGGGCTTAATCCCAGGACCCTGAGATCATGACCTGAGTTGAAGGTAGACACTTAACTGACTGAGCCATCCAGGTGTCCCCACTGCTGTACTTTATTTTAATCAGTGCCCTGTGAATACAAATTTAGGGTTTTTTCCAGGCTTTTGTTATTGCAAATAATGTTACAAGACATAATCTCATGTATTCATTACTTAGCATGTATGTATATGCTATACATATCTGCAGGATAAATTCTGTATATCCATAGAATAAGTTCTTCCCAGAAGATATGCTGGGTCAAAGAGTATGTGTAATTATAATTTTGATGATTATTTACAATTATTCCCCGTAGAGATTTTACCCCACAGTAAATTGAGGGAAGCTGGAAGCCAGTTTTGCTTTGAGGGCTGTCTCCCTGTATGTGCCTCTCCTCTGCTCACTCTGGAGGAACTCAGCCATAAGCCCCAGGGAGCAGAGAAGTAACTCCCCCAACACCCCTGGGGGCCTTGTTGAGAGGGAACGGTCTCAGAGTGGCCCACCCTTGTGGTTGCCCCAATTCCTGTGGCCAGAAGAGCCAACTGCTATGGGCCATGCTGCCTCAGCAGGGATGGGCCTGATCAGGTTGTGAGGTTCCCCAGTTTGGGCCTCACTTCTTCACATCTCTCTCCTTCCTGAGAAAGGCACTTAGGTATCATACCGGATCCTTAAGGCCAGCAACTACCTCCTTGGGGTAGAAGTGGAATTTTATGTATTTTTCAATTAATAAATATTAGAAACAGAAAAAAAAAGAAAAAAAAAACCTCTGTGAGTTTATATTTCATATAGCAACCACCAATGTATCTGGACATTTAAAAAAAACTGCCTTTTAGGGCAGCCTGGGTGGCTCAGCGGTTTAACGCCACCTTCAGCCCAGGGTGTGATCCTGGAGACCCGGAATCAAGTCCCATATTGGGCTCCCTGCATTAGAGCCTGCTTCTCCCTCTGCCTGTGTCTCTGCCTCTCTCTCTCTCTCTCTCTCTCTCTCTCTCTCTGTCTCTCATGAATAAATAAATAAAATCTTGTAAAAAAAAAAACAAAACAAAACTGCCTTTTAGGGCTAGCACAGACCAAGGGTTCAGCCCATGAGTTGATCTGAATATACTTTGAGCTTCACATCCTTTTTTTTAGTGATAAGCTCCAGGCAGAAGGATATCTCAGAGAGATTTCTTTTTGTCTCCATGGTGATACTTACCTACTTAGAAGCCTCAAATTTTTGTTCCTAGGTTACAACAGTAAAAACTCTGGATTAAAACACTCTGCCCACTCCATGTTTTAAATAGGAAACAGATAAGAAAAATTTACACAGGCAAACAGTGGTATACACACCACATCATGTGCCTGGGGACTGTTCTATTTAAGCATTTTCTTAGTGTGTTTTTGGGGGTGTCATTTTCTGCCCTCTGAAACTGTCTTTAGTCCTTCCCTCTGGCTTTTAAGAAAGAGCCTCTAATTTGTTTTCTTTACAAGCAGAACATGGAGAGAGGGTAGGGTGGAGGGGGCAGTTAATGAGTTTCTACTTAGTTTTCAGCCCCTCTAAGCAGAGAATTTTTCTATTTTCTGGCATGGCCTCTGATGACTTAATGCATTTGAGTTTCCTTTTTGCTATTAAGAGTTAAGATTGTAATAAACTGTTTTCCAAGGACAAAAATGTATCACTTGTCCAGTTTTCTGTTTCATTTCAGTAGTAATCAGAAAAAAGAATTCAACTGAGCTACTGGAAAATCTCACAGGGCAGAAGTAAACACACATACAGTCCTTAGTGTTACTAATCACAGGGGGAAAGTGCCTCTAAAATATACTTCAAGGAGCAGCTAGGGGGCTCAGTGGTTGAGTGTCTGCCTTTATTTCAGGTCGCAATCCCAGGATCCTGGGATAGAGTACTGCATCAGGCTCTCCCTCTCCTATGTCTCTGCCTCTCTCTCTCTGTGTCTCTCTTGAATAAATAAATAAAATCTAAAAAATAATATAAAATATCCTTCAAAAACAAGGGGGTGTGTGTCTGGCTGGCTCAGTTGGAAGAGCATAAACTCTTGAGTTCTAGCCCCATGTTAGGTATAGAGATTACTTAAATAAATAAACATTTTTTTTTATGAATCAGAGAGGTATGTACATGTGTTCCTATCACTTGGGATGGATATGGAAAAATCTGTCCATATGCCAAAAGGATTTGATTGGCTATGAATATATCTGTTTGCAACACTGCATTTGTGCATTTGTGAACAAATGCCCTGCTGCAGATTAACTGTCTTCTGTATTTGATTCAAACCATGGGAAGGTATTTAAAAGAAAAATCTTCTAGAGGATTTAAGCTTTTACTAGAACCTCCTCACAGTATTGATTCTAAATTCAAATTCAACATTAAGTGAGGCCTAATTTCATTGGTCCAACTTTACCATGCTCTTCAGAATGAAGATTTTATTTATCCTTGCTGTTTCTTTATTGGTACAAAATTAGTCTTTGAATTCTGAAAAACTTGTAATTTCAGTTTGAACTAGAGAAAAAGCAAAGCTTAATATATTGTGTGATAAGAAATCAGTTATTTATCATACTTGAGAACCAAAATTTGACTGATACAACAAATGTTTTGCTTTTCTTCTGTTTTGACATCATAAAAACAGCTACTGAAACATTATCTGACTGCAAATAGTCAATACAGCCCCACAAATCTTTTCGAGCTTCTTTCTGAGAACAGATGTAGAGCTGAAAAGTGAACTACAGCAAATGAATTGCAATTACGTTATTTACATCAGTAATAGTTCTTTTTAAAAAGCCAGCAATGAAACTCCAGCAACTACATTTTTTTTTCAGCAACTACATTTTTATGGACAATTGCTCAAAGTATCTTAGGAAAAAAGGGAATTAGTTGGGTAAACTAATGAAAAAAAAAACTTTAAAATTTGAAGTAATTTTGACGTGTGACCTAAAATCTAATAATCCCACACACTCCAAGATGTGGTGATTATTGAGAAAATGCTGTTCCATGTATCTCTTCTTAATGTATGAGCCTAAAATTTGATATAAAATTTTTATATAAAAATGGAAATAGGGGATCCTAAAATTTGATATAAAATTTTTATATAAAAATGGAAATAGGGGATCCCTCAGAGGTTTAGCGCCTGCTTTTGGCCCAGGGCGTGATCCTGGAGTCCCTGGATCGAGTCCCGCATTGGGCTCCTGGCACGGAGCCTGCTTCTCCCTCTGCCTGTGTCTCTGTTTCTGTCTCTGTCTCTCTCTCTCTCTCTCTATGTCTATCATGAATAAATAAATAAAATCTTTTAAAAAAATGAAAATAATTTCCTTTTATTTTTCTTAACAAAATTTAAACAAAAAGAAGGGAAGGCAATTTGGTCAGGGGATATTAAAACACAACCAACTACCAACCCTACTTGTACATACTTGTTTTATAGTCTTTTAAGATAAATAAAACTAGCTCTAATTGATCACTGGTTTATTTATTTGTTTATTTATTTAGAAAAAGCACAGTGGGCATGATCAGAGGGAGAAGCAGACTTCAGGCTGACCAGGGAATCCAAGAGGGGGTCTCCATCCCAGGACTGAGCCACTCAGGTGCCCCTAAATGGTCACTGGTTTTATTTCAAGACTGTGCAGGGTTTCTCTTCACTGCCATATAAAGCAATATCAAAGGCAAATCAGGCTGACGGAGCCATTCCTAACATTGCTCCCATCTCATTGTGTGTATACCATTAACACACAGGGTGGCTCAGTCATTTGGCTCAGGTCATGATCTTGGGTTCCTGGGATCAGTGGTTGTGGGGCAGGGGACTCAGCACTCAGCGGGAAGTCTGCCTCTCTCTCTCTCTCTCTCTCTCTCATTCTTGGTCTGCCCCCACCCAAAGTTCTTGCTTCTGAGCACGGGCATGCGCTCTCTCTCTCTCTCTCTCTCTCAAAAAAAAAAAAAAAAAAAAAGTTTAAAATGGAAATAATTCTTCATAGTGTTATAATTTAAATAAGATAATGTATATAAAACATAGTTCTTTAAACATACCAGAGTAATAAATAGAGGCTATTGCTATTATAATATGCTATTTAAATATTTCTTAGGTACTATTTACTGTAATAGATAAACAAGTCCCTGAAAAGGAAACAGATAACCCCATTTGTAGCCTCACGGGATTTCCAACTATCACTTAATCAGCAAACCTTGTGCATGGTGCTGTAATAGATGCGAAGATTCCCATCTAACCAGTTAGAGTGCTCTAACTCCAACAAATATTTTCCCCTTTCCTCCTATTGTTGCTTCCACCCCTCCCCCCCATATTAACTTATTGTCTTAGACTGACTTTTTCTACAAAGCTGGAACTCTCATTGGGTCCAAGTTCACATCTCCCCAAGCTGGTCAGACAGGAAATGACTTGCTTCTTTAACTTCTAAATCAGAAACATCCTAACCAAAGTCTCCAACTGGCTAGACTTGAGTCCTATGCGCAGTCCTACCACAGTGTGTGTTATTGGCAACTTGCAATAAAATCATACATTTAGAAGAGTGGGCAGGAAAGGGGAGGAGCAGACCCCCATAAAGGAATAGCTGCCTTTTCCAAAATGAGAGGGTGCAGACCAGGGTAGACAAAACAATCTATGTGCAACACTTAAGATGAAGTTTAAAAGTGAGGTGCATCTGTAATTGTCTGTTGGAGCAGGAATATGATAGGATAAAGTCTAAAAACCTACACTAAGATGAATAAACCTTTTAAAAACTTGACTTTCCCTCTAATGTACATTTGTGCTGTGATTCATCATTGGTCATAGATGATGCTTGATATTTGCTCAGTTGTGTATTGATAACTGATGGAGTGAGGCAAAATAAAGCAAATGAGTATGTATAATCAGGCTCCAATCAGGAGAAATGAATGACACTGTAATTTGAACAGGGAAAATTCTATATAAAGAATTATTAACTATAACAGGGGATTAGCTAAAGAGAATGCAAAAGGATGTGTGAATAGCAGATGCTGAGAGCAGCCATTACCCACACGCTGAGGTAGACCACCAAGGAAGGGGGACTCAGTGTTGACATCTAGACTTTGTCGGAAATAGCATAGCCTTATCTCACCATATCGCCAAGTTTGTGAAGGTGCCTCACTGGTGAAACTCATTTGAAGTCCATCCCCTGGAGTGCTGGAAGAAGGTGTTCATGGAGAAATACCTTTCCATCAGCACTCAGATACAGTCACCCAAGAGAAACCATGAAAGTCTGCTGATGGGAAAGTGCCATATGCTATTGGTGCCATATGCATATGGCACCTGAGTGCCACTGGTCACTGCTGAAGCCTGAGGAGGGAAGAGCACACTGCAGCCGGGAAGAGAAGCCTCTTTCTCCTCCAGCATGCTCACCACACCTCTAACTGACAATGCTCAAGGAGGAAGAAGAAAGTCCATTATTTTGGAGCAGGTAATGAAAGGTAGATTTGGAGGTGGGAGGCGATAAATTACTAACTGGTACAAAGTATTTATGAGATTTTCTTAAATGCTCATCTTGAAGAATATCTTGCATCAGTCTTATTCGGCCATACTTAAATGCAACTTAGCCAGAGAAGGAGGACATAACGTGTCCAGGAGGCTCTGCAAATCCTACAGGTGAAAGGACACTACTTAAAAACGTAAAAGAAAAACAAATGTAAAAGGAAGGGTTGAAAATCTTGGCACTAGAAGGGTTTTTTCAGTTTGAAATAGATGACTGAAGATGGAAATTTGGTAGTCTCTTACTTTGAACTGGGAAGTAGCATGGAAACACATTACTAGGTGACCCTTAGCTCTACAGATGCATTCGAAATTACATCTAAAGTAGATTTGTGTTTTTATAAAACTCTGCTACATACTCTAAGAGAAACTCAGATGTTTATATGAAAATTCATTCACTGGTATAGGAGGCTTTATAGGTGGTGTGTAGGCAGACTGAAAAACAAGTATGACATGTTTAAACTGAGATGAATTAAAAATTTTTAATTTAGAAGATGATAAGCATTAACTGAGGAGCAAAACTTACCAATGTGTTTTCCTTTTCGGTTCAGTCTTCCCTTTTTATTTTTTTATTTAAAAAACTTTTTTTTAAGATTTTATTTATCTATTCACAAGAGACACACACACAGAGAGAGAGAGGCAGAGGGAGAGGGAGAAGAAGGCTCCACACAGGGAACCCGACATGGGACTCGATCCCAGGTCTCCAGGATCAGGCCCTGGGCCGAAGGCGGCGCTAAACCACTAAGCCACCCGGGCTGCCCAGTCTTCCCTTTTTAAAAGAAGAAGTGGATGCCCCTTCATGTTACAGCTAGTGGAGCATAGTATTGTATCCATCGGAGTCCAATGAGGAAAAAGAAAAAGAAGATAAAAAAGTAAAACACTGGGTATGTTAACAGGGAGATTTTATAGTGACAACTAATTACTTGAGGGTTATAGAACTGAAAAAACAAGCATGGAGCAAGCAGGTAACCCGAAGCTAATGGCAGAAGCAATAGGTACACCTAGGCCTGGGGAAACAATAGGGAAGACTTTGAGATTACCCGTCACCTCCTTGGACCAAGTGACCTTTGTAGCTGGGGATGAGGCTTCTGAGAAGTGCTGGCACCTGGCTACCTCCAAGGGGCTGATAAAGCTGGGGCTGCTGACAGAAGTTAGGCCAACACAGAAACAGCACAAAATCAGGAAAGAAGTCTATTCCTTCCTCCTCCCACCTTCTAATCTGGTTCAGAATTGGCAGAATTTAACACTAGCTGGCAAAGGAGTCTGGGAAATGTAATCAGCAAAGGCCAAGTTGAAGCATCAAGAGAGAAGCTACAAAAGGGTACATTTGAGGATGAGCGACGATAGGTGAATAATCAGTCCGGTGAGCTAGCTACCTAGCTAAGGGGCATCATCTAAGAATTTTTTTCTTGGGCCACCTGGGTGGTTCAGTTAGCTAAGCATCTGACTTTGGCTCAGATCATGATCTCAGGGCCCTGGAATCAAACCCTGTTTTGGGCTCCACTCAAAGGGGAGTCTGCTTGTCCCTCTTTCTCTGCTCTTTCCCCCACTTATGTGTGTGTACACATGCTTTCTCTTTCTCAAATAAATAAATACAATCTTTAAAAAAAAAAAAGGAATTTTTTTTGGGAGGGTGCCTGAGTGGCTCAATCAGTTAAGTGTCAGACTCTTGGGCAGCCCGAGTGGCTCAGTGGTTTAGTGTTGCCTTCAGCCCAGGGCCTGATCCTGGAGACCCAGGATCGAGTCCCACGTCAGGTTCCCTTCATGGAGCCTGCGTATGTCTCTGCCTCTCTCTCTCTCTCTCTCTCTGTGTCTTTCATGAATAAAGAAATAAAATCTTAAAAAAAAAAAGTGTCTGACTCTTAGTTTTGGTGAAGGTCATGATCCCATACCATAGGGCAGGTCTGAGATCAGGAGTTGCATGCTCTACTGATTAAGCCAGCCAGGTGCCCCATTCTTTCATTTCTTTTTTTTTTTTTTTAAGATTTTATTTATTCATTTATTCATGAGAGACACAGAAAGAGAGGCAGAGACACAGGCAGAGGAAGAAGCAGGCTCCATGCAGCCCAGTGTGGTACTCGATCTCAGAATCCCAGGATCATGCCCTCAGCTGAAGGCAGATGCTCAATTGCTGAGCCACCCAGGCATCCCTTTAATTTCTTTTTAAACAAATTTTTAACAACTTTATAATTCACATACTACATCATTCACTAACTTAAATTGTACAATTCAATTGGTTTTAGTAGAGTTGTGACACCATCACTACAATTAATTTGAGAACATATTCATCAGCCTCAAAAGAAACCCTGCATACTTACTTCCCACTTTTTCCTGTAACTTGTAGCCCGAGGCAAACTCTCATCTTTCTGTCCCTATAGATGAACCTATTCTAGAGATTTCCAGTAAGTCATACAATATGTAGTATTTTATGACTGACTTCTTTCACTTGAACACAATGTTTTTAGCATGTATAATTACCTCTCTGATTTTTATTGCTGAATAAAAATGTATGGATATGATACATTTTATTTATTCATCCATCAGTAGATGATGGACATTTGGGTTTCTTTCACTTTATGACTATTATAAATTATGCACCTTTGAATATTCATATGGAGGTTTTGATACAGACAACTGTGCCTTCTTTAATTTCTTTTTGAAACTAAAGATGTTGTAAATAGAATTGTTTTCTTAATGTCTTTTTTATATTTTGTATTGCTAATGTGTAGAAATAAAATTGATTTTCGTATTGATCTTATACTCCAGCAACCTTGCTGAACTTGTTTATTAAATCTTAACATTTTCTGAAGGATTCCATTTTCTTTTTTCTTTTTTTTTTCCATTTTATTTTTCAAAGTGAAAATGTGTCTTTGGTATGTATCCCATATATACACTTCCTCCATTTTTAGAAAACCTTTTCTCTCCATTTACAACTCTATTGGTCATCTTTTGTTTAAAATCTTTCTCCTCTTATACTACTACCACTATTTTTGTATAACTTGTGAATTTGGTTGTAACAGGATTTGCTGAACAAATAAATCCTCAAATAAAAGTATATTTACACAAATCAATTAACAAACATGGATCAACAAAAAAAACATGGATCAACATATAAAAGTAATGAGGCAGTTTCTCAAAATTAGAATGTTTATAAAGAATGATCTTTGTATACATCAATTTGTGATTGTCCATTGCCACATGGTAGAAAGAAAAGCACAGGGCATTTCTAAAAGATAGATTGGATGCCTCAAGAAGGCATGACAGATAAAGATATAGAGATGATTGGGATTAGTCTCCAGTAGGAGCCAAGATAGTATAGCACTCTTAGAGTCAAAATCAGGGAAATCCGAACTTATTTTGTGGCACAGCTGAAGAATCTATAAAAAGTAAAAATATTCATTGTTTGTCCTGTATTTGTTTTCAAATTATTACTTCGGACTTTAGCTTTTAGCCAAGATGGAGTAACAGGAACCTTATTTACCTTTCCTTCGAAAATGATGAAAAATCCAGACAAAGCATATGAAACCATGGCTTTTAAGACACTGGACATTAGACAACAAAAGACAATAATCACCGAAAGATGGGAAACAGATAATTTGAGTTCTCTGATTATCCAAGCTTAATGTCTTGAGAGAGTTTTCAGGCCGTGGTATAAGGAGAGGGGACTTAAAGCCCAGGACTCTCTTGAGTTGAGGAGATGAGGCACAGAGACAAGAAAAGACCAAGGCTGCTACAATTCACTGGACATGTTACAAGAAAGGAGAAGCTACACAAAGAAAGAACTGTGGTAGATTTGTGGAGACCCATCTTACCAATGCATGGATAGGAGGAAAGTACCCAAGGTCAAGGAAAGAACTATCTGAGAAGATTAGAGACAACAATGCCCAGTGTATACAAAGGACTTGAAATAGTCCTGTATCCCACCAGTCAGATTAGAAAATCTTAAAATTCTTGGGACATTGGGTACAATACTCAAGGTTTTCCTTGGAGTGGGGATTTGAAGCTAAGGGCTGCTTTGATCCCATCTAACAAACCTTCAAAGGCCTTCCCATATTTGAACATTCAACCAAAGATACACAGACAAAACAAAAGCATACTTAAGGATGCTCAACATCATTAGTTATTAGGGAGATTCATATTAAAATTATAATGAGGGGCACCTGGCTGGCTCAGCAGTTGGGCATCTGCCTTTGGCTCAGGGGGTGATCCTGGGGTCCCGGGGTCGAGTCCCACACTGGGCTCCCTGCACAGAGCCTGCTTCTCCCTCTGCCTGTGTCTCTGCCTCTCTCTTTCTCTGTGTCTCTCATGAATAAATAAATAAAATCTTTAAAAGATAAAATTTTAAAAAAAGATAAAATAAAATATCTAACCATACCAAGTGCTGGTATGGATGAGGAGGAAATGGAATTTTTTTTTTAAGGATTTTATTTATTTATTCATGAGAGACATAGAGTGAGAGAGTCAGGGACACAGGCAGAGGGAGAAGCAGGCCCCTCCCAGGGACCCCAATGCAAGACTTGACACAGGACCAGGTACCATGCCTTTAGCCAAAGACAGATGCTCAACAGCTGAGCCACCCAAGCGTCCTGGAAATGGAATTCTTATATAATGCTGGTGGGAATGTAAAATGAAACAGCCCACCTGGAAAATAGTTTGGCAGTCTGATTCTGGCACCTGTTCCAATGTGTTTTTTTTTTTCACATCACCAAGCAATGTTCTGACACCAGTTGAATGTCCTGTAATTCAACTGAATTCAGACACTATCTACCTGAAAATAGTGTCAACCCCAAAGTTTAAGGGCTCAGTCCTGCAAGACTGTGTCTCACCTGCCCACAGCACTTCTGACACAGTCCTAAGACCAGGTGTCACTGGTTTTTTTGACCAATCTGCTGCAGATTGGACGTTATAAGGACTCCTCTCCCTAATTTGCTAGAGCTGCTCACAGAATTCAGGAAACATTTTAATTCCTATATTACCAGTTTATTATAAAAGGTTAACTGAGGAGGTACCTGGATGGCTCAGTTGATTGAGCGTCCAACTCTCGATTTTAGCTCAGTCATGATCGTAGGGTTGTGGGCTCGGTGCAGAGTCTGCTTGAGATTCTCTCCCCCTCCCTCCGCTCCTCTCCCTGCTCTTGTGCTCTCTATCTCTCTCAAATAAATAAATCTTGAATAAAATAAAATAAAATAAAATAAAATAAAATAAAATAAAATAAAATAAAATGTTAACTGAGGAATAGCCAGATGGGAGAGATGCAAGTATAGGAAGAGAGGCACAAAGTTTCCATGCTCTGAATGTTCTACTCTCTCCCAACCTATTATACATGTGTTCACCAACTCAGAAGCTCTCCAAACACTGTCCTTTAGCAATTTTATGGAGGCTTCATTACTTGGTCTGACTGATTAAATCGTTAGCCATTGGTGATTGAACTTAATCTTCAGCCTGTCTCCAATCCCCAGAGTTTGGGGTGGGACTAAAAGTTGGAATCTTCAGTTTGTGATTTCCTCCTTTGGTTATTTAGGGGCTTTCCCAAAGCCACCTATTAACATAACAAAGAAACCTTTATCACTCTTTTCACTTAGGAAATTCCAAGGGTTTTAGAAGCTCTGTGCCAGGTACTGAGATGGACAAAAACCAACTGCGTAGTTCTTATTATAAATCACTATATGACAGGCAATTTCTTAGAAAGTTTATACACACACTTACCATATGACCCAACAACTATTACACTCCTTAGTAATTTGCCTCAGAAAAATGAAGAGTTCATAGCAGCTTCCTTTTTAACTGCCCAAACTGGAAATAACCCAAATATCCAACAACAGGGAAATGGATAAACAATGTGTAGCGGATCCAGACAATGAAATATTTCTATAAATAAAAAGAAATGAACTATTTATACGTGAATGGATCAATCTCAAAGTAATGCTGAGGAATGAAATCAGGCAAAAAAAGAGTTCATATGGAAAGAGTTCCACTCACACAAGCCTCTAGAAAATGAAAACTAATATACAGGGACTGTTCTAAGCTGCACTATGTACTCTCACAATTCATCTGTTGGAATCTTAACCCTCAGTACCTCAGAATGTCACTGTACTTGGAGACAGGGTCTTTAAAGAGGTAATTAAGTTAAAATGAAGTCTTCGGGGTGGGCCCTGATCCAATCTAACTGATTTCCTTGAAGGAAATTTCTACTCAGATGGGTACAGAGTGAAGACCTTGTGAAGTCATAGTCAGGAGATGACGGTCTATAAACCGTGGGAGAAGACCCTCAAAAGAAATGTACTCTAAGCACACTTTGATACTGGATTTCTAATCTCCAGAACTGTGACAAAATAAATTTCTTTTCTGTAAGCCACCAGTCTGTGATATTTTATTATATAGCAGCCTTAGCCAATACAGTAACAGAAAGCAGATCAGTTCATGGATAGTTGAGGGTTGAGGAGAGGAGGGGTGTAGAGTGTTAACAAAGGGCAATAGAGAATTTAAAGGAATAATGGCTCTGTTTACCATCTTTTTTTTTTTTTTTTTTTGCTCTGTTTACCATCTTGACCATAGGGGGATGCTTTCATGGCTTTATACACACAGTATAGTAAGAGTTACCAAACTGTACGCTTTAAATATGTACAGTTTATTGTGTGTCAGTTGCATCCTCAATAAAACCAGTTTTAAGAGTAGCATGTTCCATATCTATTTTGATTTTGGTTATTATGGTACTTTTTTTTTATTTAATTTATTTGTTTATTCATGAGAGACAGAGAGAGAGAGGCAGAAGACAGAGAGAGAAGCAGGCTCCCCACAGGGATCCCGATGTGGGACTGGATCCCCAGACCAGGATCATGCCCTGAGCCAAAGGCTGGCGCTCAACTGCTGAACCACCCAGGTGTTCTATTATGGTACATTCTTGTACTTTTTATTAACGATGACTTTTGTATATTCTTATTTTAATTTTAAAATATTGATACTGTATTTTGCAACCATCTTAAGAAACCTAATTTTAGATGTCTTTGATAGTATCATATATAAAGTAATGAGTACAACATTAAGATTGGAGTCTTAAAGACTTTTTCATGATGCTTTAGGAATTATAAACATGAGAGTTTGTTTCCTCCTCTCATATCAATTTAAAAATCCATGATTTTCTTTTCTTGAGTGGTGTACACTGCCCCATGCCACCATCCCAATTTTCAGATGATCCCAGACCTGCTGGCTGATCTTTAGAATCACCTGGGGAAACTGATAAATAAAAGAGATTCCTGTGTCCCATCCCTTGTTACTATGGCTCAAGAAACATGAAGTTCAAAAGCCTTGCTTTTAACTTTTTTATTATAGAAAATTTCAAACTGTGTGTAAGGTAGACATAATAGTATAATTAACACCCATGTATTCATTACCTAATTTCAACAATAATTATTTATGGTCCAATCTTTGTTCATTCATCCCCATCCTCTCCCTTCAATTTCAGTGATCTGTAGTTTTGAGTTCTCTGGGTGATTGTGATAATAAAGACACACATGGAAACACACACACACACAGACATCATTAAAAAACTCAATATTATTGTAATTATATGGACATATTAAAATGTAAGCAATTTTCTATTGTTGAACATTCAGATTATCTTCAATTCTTTATAAAGAAGGACATGATGCATAACCTAACTTATAACTTTTTTTTTTTTAAAGATTTTACTGTTTGAGAGAGAGAAAGACAGTGAGAGAGAGCAGGGGATGGAGGGAAAGGGAGAAGCAGGCTCCCTGCTAGCAGGGACTCAGGGCTCAATCCTGGGATCCTGGGATCATGACCTGAGCCAAAGGCAGACACTTAACCCACTGAGCCACCCAGGTGCCCCAACCTAACACATAATCTTGACCAAATATTTAGACCTCAACTATAATTTGCATGATTATAAATTTTCACTCTAAATGGTTTCCTCATTGAGAGATTTATTGGGAATGCATTAAAATATGTAACAAATGTTGAAATATTCACCTAAATATGCAAAAATATTCTTAGACAGTTGGGAAATACAAAATAATCTTTAATTCTACAAAACTACAAAGAATTTATAATCCCACTGGAGATAATTCTCTGCAATGAGATTTTGTGAGTTTGCATTGGCGAATGTAGGAATTGAGAGGTGGTAGTGGAAAGAGGGGTAAAAAAGTCTGGAAATGTGTGAGTTTATATAGAGAGATGAGGGCCTCTGCCTACCTGCTTGCATAAAAGCTTCTGTCTACTGTGAGATTGCTTAGTCTTTGCAGCTTGGGAATGGCCATGTGTTCACCTCACAAGGAAGTGACAACCATGATAAGAAACTAAACCATGATTTGATTCTTCCAATCATGCTGATAATAAGGTTTTAGGACTACAGTTCTGTGGTTTAGAACTCACTCAGTTTATTCCCTGAAGCACAGATGGGTGTTCCCTCTCCTTTCCTTTGAGTAATTCATATAGGGACCAGGCAAGAGTCTCATGACATATACTTGTTTAGTCTTACAGAGCAGTCAAGCAGAGAAGTCCTGGTACAGTTAACTAAAATGGCTGGTGGGAGATGCTCCCTAGTAGGGAGACTAGGGGGCAGGATGAAAAGGACTCAGCCACCCTAGCTCTTGGGATCCCTAACCAAACTTCTTGCAAGATCCTTCTCTAGGTTTGCCCACCTGGCACTTAGTTGTCAGTTGGTACCAGGGGCATGCCAATTTATCCTCCCTCCTTTCTTCCCTCCCTTCTTTTTTAAAAAAAATTTTTAAGTTCTTGAATTAGTTTTGAGAGATACTAAGGCAGAGGAAAAAAATTTTTTTAATGTAGCAGCTGAAAGAGAATGTAGACTGGTGATAAAGTCATTGGTTGAAATGATGGAAAACCTTTTTGGAAATCCTTTAACATTTAGGTTTCCCAAATGTTCAGAAAAAACAATTTCTGAACTTCTCAAGAAAAAAAAAAGTATGCTCTGTTCAACTCAGGAAGTAATTCTTACACATTTTATCTGGTCTCCAATACTACTATCTATTTAATATTGGAAGAAAAATATACTAGCACACATAGACTAAGTAGTTATAACAAGAGAATAGCAAAAAATGGACAGATAAATAAGTTTATTTTTCTCTCACAAAGTGACCTGAATGTGAGTGTTCCAATCCTTGATGGCAATGGAGCATGTAGTAGAAACCCTGGTTCCTTCATCTCCTGCTCTGTCATCTTTTAGGGTATATTCTTTGTGGACGATGCTGGCTTAACTTCCACTGTTTTCATTTTTTTTTAAAAAGATTTTATTTATTTATTCATGAGAGACGAGAGAGAGAGAGAGAGAGAGAGAGAGAGAGAGAGAGAGAGAGAGAAGCAGGCTCCATGCAGGGAGCCCAATGTGGGATTCGATACCGGGACTCCAGGATTACTACCCCGGCGGAGGGCAGGCGCCAAACCTCTAAGCCACCCAAGGATCCCCAACTTCCACTGTTTTCAAGCCAGCTTATGGGAGGTAGGAAAAGCAGGAGAGGGCAAAAGGCTTCATCTTTAGTGAGATGACCTGGAAGTTAAATGCATCAATTCTGTTCACATCACTGGCCTAAAATAGTCACATGGTCACATTTAGGTCCAAGGTAGGTTGAGAAATGTGGTCCAAGGCTGGGTGGTCATGCATCCAGCTAATACTGAGGAGAAATAAACTGAGAAGTGGACTATAGTTAGTAGTTTCTAGCACATAGAGTCTGAAAGAAATAGGTCTTTCCCAACAAAACAATTTTTTGTAGGATTCAACTGCTTGAATTTTTCTTATTCTTAGATTACTCTATTTTTGTAAAGAATTTTATAAATCAAAAAAAAAAATCCCTTCACTGGCTAGTTTACTAGAGAACTAGGATAACCACGAAGGGTATTAAATTAGTGATTATTTTCATGAATTATTTAAATATATTTTATGTCTACCTATTAAAGAGAAATAATGGAGTATTAGATTTATATTCCTTGTTGATTGCTGTGTAATAAATTATTCTAAAATGTAGGAGCTTAATATAACAAACATTTGTTATCTCACACAGTTTCTGAGGTTAAGAACCTCAGAATCTCAGAATTAAAGATGTCAGAGTTTAGCTCAGTGGTTTTGGGGCAGGGTTTCCCATGATGTTGCAGTTAAGATTTTAGCCAAGACTGCAGTTATCTGAAAGCTTGACTGGGTTGGAGAATTCACTTCAAAACTAACTTGATGGCTGTTGGCAAAGGGCTCTAGTTCCCTACCTAGAAAACTTCTCTGTTAAGTCTGCTCAGGACTCATGGCAAACTGCTTCCACCAGCAGAGCCTAACAGAGCAACAGGAAGATGTATTATGATACATCTCTTATAAACTCTTTAACATTTAGGATTAAATGACAAGCTGTCACCTTTGCTCGATTCAATTGATCACATGGATCAACCTTGATACAAGGTGAGGAGATTTTACAAGAATGTGAATAATCAAGAGGCAGGGATCATGGGAGCCACCTTAGAGGCTGGCTACCACAGTACCCACCTTTTATCGGGAAAAAAAAAAACCCTCCAGAAAATCTATCATTTTTTAAAACAAAAAACTTCTATCCAAAGGTTTGTATGATTATTAATTCCAAAGTTTCTCAGTGCAAACAAACTTGAGGTGTTCACTTTGTGTGCACAAGAAAAAGTTGACACATTTGCATAAGATGATTTGATTAATTTCATTCAGTACTGAGGAGCATTCTGTCTTTCAGGTTTTATTTGATTAAAAATGTCTTTTTAAAAAGTTTTTCACTTTTGGGGTGCCTAGCTGGCTCACTTGGTAAAATATGTGACTCTTGATCTTCAGGTTGTGAGTTCGGGCCACATATTAAACATACTGAT
This sequence comes from Nyctereutes procyonoides, assembly GCF_905146905.1. Taxonomy (NCBI): domain Eukaryota; kingdom Metazoa; phylum Chordata; class Mammalia; order Carnivora; family Canidae; genus Nyctereutes; species Nyctereutes procyonoides. Next base: position 20,341,186 of record NW_026575122.1, read on the forward strand.
CACTCAAAAAAATAATGATAAAAAAAGAGTTCTTCACTTTGCTGTGCACACATGGATTCCTCAGAGTGAACATTTTCAATCAGATGTGGTTTCTTGGAAAGTTTCAGAAGTTAATGTTAACAAGGTCCTTTGAAGATGACGTTTTGTAAATTAGGGTCCAGTTTAAAGTCATAGGATCCTTTAACCTTGTCTGAACAGTGAGCTATATTTGGGGATTTGGAGTACAGAGGGTCTGTCTTGGATTAGGTCTCAAAATACCTAAAGGATTTCCTTAAACAGGCCCAGGGTCAGATACAACAGGTGGTTCATTTCTAATTTTAGAATCAGAAGAAGCCAGTTGAGAGTGAGGCTGTTCTTCACTCATTTAGCAGGAGTGAGAATAATTTTGCCAAGAAGTCAAATATCGAAAACACCAGAAATGTGTTATTCTAATACTTCTGGTAACAAGCCACAATTTTAGAAGACAATATAGAATTTTGATGAATTCTGATAAAGGCTTATTGGTATTTAATAAATTTGTCTAAAGATATCAAAGATATGCATGTCAGATTCTATACTAGAATACTTATTTAATTGATCATGTACATTCTTTTTTTTTTAAAGATTTTATTTATTTATTCATGAGAGACAGAGAGAGAGAGAGAGGCAGAGACACAGGCAGAGGGAGAATCAGGCTCCATGTGGGGAGCCTGATGTGGGAATCAATCTGGGGTCTCCAGGATCACACCCTGGGCTGAAGGCAGCGCTAAACCACAGAGCCACCGGGCTGCCCAATCATGTACTTTCTTATTTTGGTTATACTATTGTCAGTGAATCAAATTTTTGTAATGGAAAATAAAGACATGGTAAAGGATGTATCTAGGTTCCTTTTCTTTTCAAAGTATTCAAAGGAATTTTGAGGGCTTTAGGAGATGGTGATATTACTGTATTAAAAAATATATGCGTAGGGACACCTGGGTGGCTCAGTGGTTGAGTGTCTGCCTTTGGCTCAGGTCGTGATCCCATTGCAGGGATCAAGTCTGCAACAGGCTCCCTGTGAGGAGCCTGCTTCTCCCTCTGCCTGTGTCTCTGACTTTCTCTGTGTGTCTCTCATGAGTAAATAAATAAAATCTTAAAAAAAAAATATATATATATATGTGTGTGTGGTGTAAGCACAATTAAATAAGATTAAAATATGGTTAAGCTTTCAAATAAAAAATATGCCTGAAGCACAGTCACCGAAGATGAAATTATTGTGCATAGAAAAGTGAGCAAAACTTTTTATTTGAATGTATTTTTAAAAAACGGGGACGCCTGGGTGGCTCAGCAGTTGAGGGTCCGCCTTCAGCTGGGGCGTGATCTCAGGGTCCTGGGATTGAGTACCGCATCCAGCTCCTCGCATGGAGCCTGCTTCTCCCTTTGCCTATGTCTCTACCTCTCTCTCTGTGCCTCTCATGAATAAATAAAATCTTTAAAAAAAAATAAATATAAAAAAATAAATAAAAATAAATAAAAAACTAAAGCAATGCAATCATGAACTTTTTTTTTTTTTAAGATCTATTTTAGAGAAAGCTTATGCACATAGGGGGAGGAGCAGAGGGAAAGAATTTTAAGCGGACCCCTTCTCACCTCTGTGGAGTGTAGAGCCCAATTTGGGGCTCTACCTCAGGACCCTGAGATCATGGCCTGAGAGGAAATCAACAGTGAAATAAATGCTCAAGGACTGAATCACCCAGGTGCCTGGAACATTCCAACTACAAAATCAAGGTTGATAAATTTTCAAATGTGAAGCTCCTGGAAATATAGTTTTTTTTTTTTAAAAAGATTTTATTTATTCATGAGAGACACAGAGAGAGAGGCAGAAACAGAGGCAGAGGGGAGCAGGCTTCCTTTTTTTTTTTTTTTAATTTGAGTATTTTTTTTTTTTTTAAATTTTGTTTACTTATTCATAGACCCAGAGAGAGAGAGGCAGAGACACAGGCAGAGGGAGAATCAGGCTCCACGCAGGGAGCCCAATGTGGGACTTGATCCCAGGTCTCCAGGATCACACCCCAGGCTGCAGGCAGCACCAAACCGCTACGCCACAGGGGCTGCCCGAGGAGCAGGCTCCCTGTGGGGAGCCTGATGTGGGACCCTAAGCTGAAGGCAGATGCTCAACCACTGAGCCACCCAGGCGTCTCAAAATATAAAGTTTTTTTTTTTGTTTTTGTTTTTTGTTTTTTTAAATATAAGGTTTTAATATGGCCTCAAGATACTCAGCAACGCAATCTTAACATGATATATACCGTAGAATCCCTGTAAATACATACTGAACATGAGTTTAGCTTCAGAAAATCTTTTTGAAGGAATATTAAAATAAATACTAGAAAAGGCTTAGTTTTCTTTTGGCACATCATAAAGTCTGTTGCTTATAAAATTAATACCATAGAATCTACTCACTTTAGGAACTCAATATTTAAGCTCTACAGTTTAGATATTACTTGAATTTCTCTGTAGGTTTAAAAGGCAAAGCATGTTCAAATTTCTTTTTTTTTTTTTTTTTTTTTTAATTTGACAGCGAGCATGAGGGCGTTGGGTAGGGGCCGAAGAAGAGGGAGAAACAGGCTCTCCACTGAGCAGGGAGGGAGCCAATGAAAAGGCAAAACCTGTTAAAAAAAAAAAAAAGAGATAAGCCACGTTGTAGGTAGTGGCAAAGTTGGTAATTCTTTGTGAATGAAATGAGAAATATATATATATATATATATATATATATATATATATATATATGCAATGTAAATATATTTTTAAAACACTTTATTTGAGAGTGAGAGAGACAGCCCACAAGGGGGGAGGGCGGAGAGGCAGAGGGAGAATCCCACTCCCCTGCCCAGCAAGGAGCCTGACTTGGGGCTTGATCTCAAGACCTTGGGACCATGACCCCAGGAGATGCTTAACCCACTGAGCCACCACCCAGGCGCCCTGTAATGTAGATATTTTTAAATAAAGAAAAGCAACAGGTTTGACTTGAAACTAGATTTTTCTAAAAGTGATTCCAACGTGTCTGTACAAAATGTACAAAATTCAATACTGGGACAAGAAAAAATTCATTTGGGTCACAGTAACTTTGTGTTCTCGAAAAACAGCACAATTACGCATGGACTAAACATTAAGAATTCAAAATCAGCAGCACCGAGGAAACCGAACAGGGGCGTCATTAATGGCTTGCAGCTAAAGTACTGAAAACGAATTTCCGAAACAGAATTTTGAGTAATTGCGTTGGATCCTGACCATCTGGCTTGCCTTGCGACCGCTCCAGAGTTTTCTTGACCACGTGTCTAAACCTATGGTAACCCTACACCTTCTCCCTCTCTCCCTTGCCCCAAGGCCTCAAGACCGAGTACAGTCTATGATTAACCGTGTATCTCGGTAACTAGGACGCCAGATATGTCGTGTTTCAGCGAAGTGAATTCTGGTGTCCAAAAACCACGCTGCATAAATTCTGGGTTCTGAAGCATAAGGTGTTTGAAGGAAGAAGGTCGGAAGCCGCAGATGCCGCCGGAAGCCGTGGCAAATCCAGCCTGTTATCACGCAGTTAATCACCAGAGGAATTTTCTAAGAGGAAATAGAGAAAACGTTCCTCTTCTGGCCAGGGACCCCCCTTTGCGCCGGGGAGCGCAGCTCCAAGGCCAGGGTGAGCGAAGTCCGCGGCGGCAAAGGCACCGTCGGGCCAGCGTCGGGCCAGCGTGCGGGAGCTGTACTTCTAACACCTAATGGGAGCCGGCAGGCCACGGCTGCCTTGGGGCCAGCCGGTGACGTCCTGCACCGTGCCGGTTCCAGGGGACCTCGCCAATTAGCTCTATTTTCTGCCTAAGCCGTTAAAGCCACCTCCATGGAGACGCCAGAGGGGCGGGGGGAGGGGGCCGACAGGTGCGCCCTCTGTTTGGGGAGACACAAAGGGCCGACCCACCGCGCCCGTGTCCCTGGCAACTCCACGCACGCACTGGTCGCGGCGCCGCGGCGCCCGGGCGGCCGCGCGGCGGACGGCGGGACGGCGGGACGGCGGGACGGCGCGCGTAGGTAGCCGCGCGTCGGCTCGCGGACACCCTGGGCCTGCTCGCGGACGCGGGGCCCGGGAAGCGCCAGCCGGCTCCCGGCGGCGGCGGCGGCGGCGGCGGCGGCGGCGGCGGCGGCGGCGCCCGCGCTGTCGGGACTTGTAGTCCGCGCGCCTCCCGGCACCTCCTCCGAGTAGGCCGCTCCGCGCGGCCCCGCCCGCCGCAAGCCGACTTCCTGCCGCTGGCAAAACTACACCTCCCGGCGTCCTCTCCGTTGTGCGGCCGAAAGTGAAAACAAATTCTGGGCTGCGAGGGTGCTGCCCTCCGCCGGGCGCCCTCCCGCGAGGTGGGGAAACGAGAGGCCGCGTCTTTTCTCTTTCGGCTTCTCCGGCTCCCAGGGCGGGGAGCGCGCGAAGGACGCAGGCCCCGCTTCCCCTGAGCCGGCCCCGCGCACGCGGGAGGCGGGGGTTTCCTCGCCTCACCCCGGCCGGGACGAGGAAACTTGTGGGCGCGGCGCCCCCCGGCCGTGTTCCTGCGCGGGGCAGCGAGGCCGCCGGCAGCGGCTCCTCACGCTCGGGGTCCTCCAGTTTGCCTCCCGTTGCCGCCGGGCGCGTGGTCTCCCGGGAGGCGGCCGCGTGCGCACAGCCATGCATTAGGCAGGGCTCCCCTATGCGCGCGGGGAGCGCCGCCCGCCGCCTCGGGCCGCCGCCGCCTGCCGCCGCCCGCCGAGCCCGAGCCCGAGCCCGAGCCCGAGCCGCCGCCCGTCGTAGGCCGGGGCGTCGAGGAGCCGGCGGCGCGGCCATGTGGGGCTAGCCCGCGCCGCGCCGGGCCTGCGGTAGGACCCGCAACATGGAGGCGGCCGTCGGCACTCCCGACGGCGTGGACCAGGGCGGCGCGGGGCCCCGCGAGGACGCGACGCCCATGGACGCCTATCTGCGGAAACTGGGCTTGTATCGGAAGCTGGTCGCCAAGGACGGGTCGTGCCTGTTCCGGGCCGTGGCGGAGCAGGTAAGGGGCGGCGGGGAGGCTGGCTGGGCGGGCGGCGGCGGGCTGCGGTGCGGGCCGCCCACGTCTGGGGCAGCGCGTGGCCCGGCTGTCGTCCCCGCGGCCCATCGTAGCGCAGGAGCGGGACGCTGCCCTGGGTCTGGGAGCTGCAAATCGAAACTTAAAAACCCGTAAATTAACTGGGTGTCGTCCCCTCCGGGTGAAGAGGTAATGAGGGCAGCCTGTGAGGCCTGTGGAGCGCGCGTACGGTTGACGATTGCCGGGCACTTGGCGAAATACTCTTCCACTCCGTTCCGCATTCACCTTCTCTCGGGTTTATAAGCGCAGCGTTCACGCCAGTAAACCAGATGTTTACTAGAGGAGGTGGTGCGCCAGGCATTACTCGCAGAGCCTTGTTTTTTTCAGCTACTGGACTTTGGAATGTGGGGGAGGCTAGCCTGTCCTTGTCCACTTGAATCGAGCGGAAAAATATGCAGTTTGGGAAAGGCAGTTTCTTAAAAAATATAGAATATTTTGGAAGGATCGTCTTTGAGTAGATGCTACTCTTTGTTACGCTCTGCAAGGTTCACTGAAAGTACTTTACTTCTTAGAAGTCTGTTTTGGTGTTGGGGATTCTCTAGGCTTTTGACCGAATTTTTACTTGCTAATGGTCAACACGACTTTCTAACAGGAAGGTTTTTTTTTTTTTTTTTCTTTCATTAGAGATTTATTTTTTTCCGTGTTATATAACACTGTAGTTGGTATGCAATACCAAAACCCATCCTATATCGAAAAATAGCTGCTGAAATAGTTGGATAGAAGTTTCACATTACTGCCCTGGTGTATATTTCATACCTTTCACAGTTTGCTTTCCTTCAGCTTAAGATCTGTTCCTCCCTTCTCTTCCCCTCCCGTGGAGTTGTTATGATTCTGTTTTTCTCTCCTACTTTGAATGCTAACTAGTTTTTCAAATTTGTTTGTGAGTAAATGTTTTACTTAACATCTTCAGACTCCTCTGTTTTTTTTTTTTTTTTTTTTTTTCTGAAGAGCAGCCATTTATTTTCCAGAGGCCCTTGTTTTCACGTCGGTATCATAAAATCTTTTTTTTCAAATAAAATTGACTTAACTACTTAAGCTTTGCATTATGTTGCGGGCATTGTCATACAGTTCTTTGTCAAACTCCTCAAATCCAGCTGTTTTTCAGTTCATTAGATTTCCCTCATTTTTAGAAATTTAGGATGCTCCAGTGCTGTGGGGTATGTTCACACACTCCCACCCCACCCTTTACTATTAGTGGATAAACAGTCTGTCCGTTTGTGAATTTTTCGGATCTCCATCTGTCCTGCTGCTTCTGCCTCAGCCTCCCTGGACTCTTCACCTCCGGAAGCAGAAGGAAGGAGTGGAAGTGAATTCAGGCCTTATTTTACACACAGTGTTAGCTCTAGCAAGAATTTGGTAAGGAAGGAGGTGGAAACGAATGGAAATAAGGGAAGTATGGTGCTTATTTGGTATTGGATTATCCAGATCCTGATTCCTACTGAAGTAGAAAAGTGTGTCTGATTTCAGTATCCTGTGCCATAATTGGCAAACTGGATTATACAGAAACCTCTTATTGAAGGAGGATTTCTGTTTTTAAGTAGAAAGGGGCGAAAACTAGTATCATTAAGAACTCTTTGCTCACATCATATAACACATTTTATTGTCTCTAGGATTTAAATCAGGCATAAGAAAATATCCCCTTCTAATTATGTGACTATGATTTTTAGTATATTAAGCTTAGAAAGCTTAATACCATGAGTTTTGAGGGAAACTTGTTTCTTCAGTAGACGTGGACTAAGGGTGTAGCCTTCATGGGGTGGGGAGGGAAGTAACACCAACCTCAGGCTTAAAGGGTGTGCTCTGTAAAAATATGTACAGAGGATTTACTTTTTTGGCGACAGCTTTTCCAGTAATACCTAAGTAATTTTTTGTTTTTAAGAAGGAGCCAGAATCTAAATGGCAGTCTTTGGGAGATAAGGTGGGGTAGAGACTTAAATTAGGGGTAGTCTTTTCCTCCAACTTACCTGATTAAATAGGCCCTTCCCTTTTTACACTTCTGGACTTGGGCCTGCAGAAGGCCTGACCTGAATCAGCTCTGTGACCATGGAGCTAAAAATAGGACGCTTTTAGAGGATTTGCTAAAGCAGTGTGTCACTTGGTCTTTCCCGGTGTTTATCACTGTCTTGTCCCAAGTTAAGATCTGAAAGTCTCCCATTTTCTAGGTTATTTTCACATATATAATAATTTGCAGAGATATTTGTCTTACCGTTTGCCTTCTTAGTGTCCTTGAACTTGCACAAAGTTACACTTTTTAACAGTTGTCATTTAACTTTCCCTTGCAGTGCTTGGCTTTGTAAAGCTTCAGCACCCTACAATTTATGGAAGTTGCTGAGAATTTTGCTTCTGAGAGACAGGCTCAGATTTTGTTTGCTAATAAGATCTTTTAAAAGAGGAGGGAAAAAAAAGATAGAATTGTCATTGTTTTTGATGGAAAATAAGCTTTATTCAGTTATGGTTGCCACCTGTTGCTAGGTAAATGGCTTAAAGACTATCTTCAGTTTGTCTGCCAATGGCAGGAAAGACCTATCAGACGATACTGATTTACTCAAAGTAATAATACCTTGATTCATAGTAGTGTCTAAAATCGCTCCTGTGGAAGAAATGTTGCTAAATGTCATTTGGCAAAAATACTGTGGTGGTTATTTTTATATATGGACATTTCTTCCAGGGCTGAAAGCTTAGGATATATAAGTACGCTTTTTAATATTTTCCAAGATAGCAATGTAGGTGCATACTCCATTAAGCTGTAAACCAGAACACTGAAAACAAACTCATTGCTACCCTTAGTTAGTACATCTTTAGGGTATCTTAATGTAATGACATAATTAGCTGACCAGACAGTTGTGCCTCTGGTTCTGTGTGTATAAAGATTTTATTTATGTTAGAGAAAGTTGGGGAGGGAGGGGGAAGGGAGGGGAGAGCACAAGCCTGGGAAGGGGCAGAGCGGAGGGAAAGGGTGGAAAATCTCAAGCAGGCTCCAGTGTGGGCCTCTGTTTTATGACCCTGAGATCAAAGATCATGACCTGTGCTGAAACTAAGAGTTGGATGCTTAACTGAGTGAGCCACCCAGGCACCTCTCTGGTACTCTTAAGTATAAATGAACCTTGGCTGTTATCCATAGAGACCTGTAAAATGTGCAAGAGGAGCCTTCCTTTTCCTGAAATCTCTGCTCACCTTCCACATGAGGAAGAATCACTTATTTGGACCTGTAACTCTTTTTTTTTTTTTTTTTAAGATTTTATTTATTCATCAGAGACAGGTAGAGACTTAGCAGAGGGAGAAGCAGGCTCCCTGTGAAGAGCCCAATATGGGACTAGATCCCAGGACCCTGGGATCATGCCCTGAGCCAAAGGCAGATGCTCAACTCCTGAGCCACTCAGGCGTCCCAGGACCCGTAATTCTTTTTTTTTTTTTAATTTAATTTATTTTTTTTAATTTTTATTTATTTTTATTTATTTTTTTTAAAAGATTTTATTTATTTTTTCATGATAGTCACAGAGAGAGAGAGAGAGAGAGAGAGAGGCAGAGACACAGGCAGAGGGAGAAGCAGGCTCCATGCAGGGAACCCGACGTGGGATTCGATCCTGGGTCTCCAGGATCGTGCCCCGGGCCAAAGGCAGGCACTAAACCGCTGCGCCACCCAGGGATCCCTTTATTTTATTTTTATTTTTTTAAATTTTATTTATTCATGACACACACACACACACACACACACACAGAGGCAGAGACACAGGCAGAAAGAGAAGCTGACTCCATGCAAGGAGTCTGACATGGGACTCGATCCTGGGTCTCCAGGATCACACCCTGGGCTGAAGGTGGTGCTAAACTGTTGAACCACCTGGGCTGCCCAGACTTGTAGCTCTTTATATTGATATAATTTCTCAAGAGCCTTATTAGGAGTTTGACGTGGTTATTTTAAATGTTTCAGGGTTTGTTCCCCCCACCCCGATCCTTTAGGGATACCAAGAGCACCTTCATTTGAGATACTCACTAATAGAAAATAATTTCAATCTATTAGTGAGCATGATAAAATGTTGGAGGCTAGCCAAAAAGGGTTCTCAAGCATTTGATAATACTAGGTTGTTTCAAACCAAAGCTTCAGCATTTTATTAAGAGACAAAATGCTAAGAAGTTATCCTTATGTTGAAGTAGTTTAACAAGAATACAGAGGCTACAAAAGGAGAGAATTGGATCATCTTTGTAGTGTGGCTTATTTCAGTTGGTGCTTTAAGATTTTAGGCCAGGGCTCTTGGCTGGCTGTTGGTAGAGTACATGGCTGTTGGTCTCAGGGTTGTGAGTTTGAGCCCCCTCTTGGGCATGGAGCCTACTTAAAAATAAAAGATTTTTGGGCCTAAGAGCAAATTTCAAGGCTATTGGGATGACAGCACATAGCAGCATGTTTGCATCGTATGTGCTGCTCACTTGGCTATTTTGAGTTGTGTAAGCCTGACACCTAAGGATTTGAGAATGAGTACTTTAATTTTTCTGAAACCCCCAGTGGACTTAAATTTCTACAATAGGCAAATAATTCCAAATTATTGGGAAAAAAATCTAATTCTTCCAGGCTTGCTTTTTTTTTTTTTTTTAATATTTTATTTATTCATGAGAGACACAGAGAGATGCAGCGACATAGGCAAAGGGAGAAGCAGGCCCCATGCAGGGAGCCAGATGATTATTCTTACAGGCTTAATGTCCTAAAGAGGATTCCTGTTGAAGTTGCCTACTGTCTTTTCCAACAAGCATAGGATGAAGCTAAGCACTATGTAGCAGGGATTCTGTTAGTCTGCTTTGTGAAGAGGAAAGCTATAAGAGGGCTGGTCAGGAGAGGAAAAAGCACATTAAGTTTACAAAGATTTCCTCACAGAGTGACCTAAAGGAGAAATGGTAATAAGCTTTTCATAAAATGACTTAAGGAGTAACCCTGATTGTGTGTTATGTCCTCTGAGTAGAGGAAGAGGTGAGAATGAATGAAGATTTAGAAATTACTGAACAGTGGGGGATCCCTGGGTGGCTCAGCGGATTAGCACCTGCCTGCGGCCCAGGGTGTGATCTGGAGTCCCGGGATGGAGGCCCATATCAGGCTCCCTGCATGGAGCCTGCTTCTTCATTTGCCCCCCCCCCCCCCCCCGTATCTCTCATGAATAAATAAATAAAATCTTTAAAAAAAAAAAGAAATTACTGAACAGCAAATGGGGAGATTCACGTCTGTTATGAGGTTATGTAGGGTGTGGTGTGAAAGTGCTAGCTTGTAACTTAAATCCTCTTTTAACAAAATGTGTAATAGCTGTGTTGCTCTTCCTTTTCAGGTGTTGCACTCTCAGTCTCGCCATGTGGAAGTCAGAATGGCTTGTATTCACTATCTTCGAGAGAACAGAGAGAAATTTGAAGCGGTAACTTATAATTTTAAACATGGAATGGTGTCTTGAATTTACATTTCAACCTTTGGAAGTGGTCTAGTAGGACTTTCACAGGCTAGATCTTAATGCAGGTTATGAAAAAAAGAACTCAAAAATAACTGCCTTATTGAATTTAAATCCAGTTATATTCAATTGTGATATTTTTAGGCTATATTGTGATTTTCATTTCTTTAGACATTGAGAAAGCTTCTCTGATAGTTAAGAGACTGAGCTGTGGAAGATGGAAGGATGACTTGGAGAGAATCTTGCATATTAAGAGTGAGCTTTGTCATGGTCAGGGGATTGAGGGGGTCATGGTTAATAGTTTTCTGTGAGTGGTAGATAACCCCCTATGGATTTAAAAAAAATTCAGACTTGGAGTATAAGAAATATACTGAGCATAGTTAATACTGAGCCTTTATCAGAAGGCATTTATAGGTTTTTAATTTTCAGGGTTCGTCAATGTGAATCACATCAGAACACTAATTATGTAAATAATGATTGATAGTTACTAGAATGTTGTATAACAACTTATTGTAATTTCTTAGTAGTATGTAGTAGGCTGTGAAATAATATGCCACAGTGGCCTGTTTTTGTTTTACATTGAAAACCTTAATAGGATTTACCAGTTACTGGTTTTATGACCTACAATTACATCATCTGACTTTCAGGGATATTTTTCCCCTTTGACTGCCAAAAAAACAGTGACACCTTGCAAATAACTCAATTCTAAAACTTAACAGGTAAATAGTTCTTAACTTGGATTTTGGGTTGGTGTTCCTATATTCAAACTAGATGTTACTACTGGTGACATTCTGGGTGTATTTGGGTACCATGTTATAAGAAAGATAGTAATAAATATTCTAGGAAGGAGGGTTGCCCACAAATCAGGAGATTTGAGAACTTGTTCTACAAAACGGAACCTGGTAATGTCTTATCTGGAGGATAGATAAGAATATTGGGGTGTAATAAAGGGGGAAGGATAGAGAGAGGTGAAGTGCTCTTTAAGTATTTTAGAGAAATTACAAGTGAATTAATCATTATTATTGGCCCCAGAGAGTAGAACACTGTTGACAGTAATGGAAATTGCTCTCATTGGTTGAGCACTTCCTATGTGCCAGGCATTATTTAAGTTCTTTGCATATATTTATTTAGTCCTCAACAGTCTTTGATCAGAGGTTGAAAGTTCCAAGGGAAGTAGTTTCACTTTCCTTTTGTAATTTATAATAAGTACCCTCAAACAATTCTTATTGGCCAAAATTGGAAAACGCTGTCATGGGAAGGAGGGTGGGGTGTGTGGTTTGTTTGCTGACAGTGTTTAGTCAGAGTCTAGATGGATACTTTCTGATTAGAAAGGAGAATCTTAGATTGGTTGCAGGCATGTGTCAGAGCGCTGGTTAGATCTCTTCCAACTTTAAGTGGTTCCGTGGGTTTATTTTTTTCCCCGAAAGTATAAATAATCACCTAATACAGAATTGTGATTGGTGGGATATGTAAAATATATGGCTATAAAATACTGATTGACAGGATATTTAAAATATATGGCTGTTTTATTATAAACATGTGTTGAAACTTAGGATACTTTCTGGGAATTTGACAGCGCACAATCTATAAAAGAATTAATCTCAATCTCAAAAGAAATCCTTGGATGTTAAAAAGATTTTTATAGACTGGAGGGAGTACTTTCATGTCTTTAAGTGTATCACTTTGCTGAATTAACTGGGACTGTAAATATAATTGAATTTGGTATTATAGAAGAATGTCTTTTAGAGATTTCACAGTTAAATTAGTGTGATGGCTAACAAAAGCTTGAGTAAACTTTTTATGTTAAACAATGAAGCAGGCTGTGTTAGAAAAATCTTTTGGTTCTTCAAAATATCTTGCATTATTCTCATCTGTGTTTTTAGTGTGACTGAATTATGAGACAATATTCATATCTGTATTAGTAAAGTAATATTCCTTAGCTAGTATATTGTCTTTAATTCTGTTCTCCATGTTGGCCATTACTAAAGCAATTTGTATATTTCTCTGTTCATAATGTGACCGACAGTAACCTTGAATTGCCTTCTCCCTCAGTCTGCAATTCCTTCCTGGACTCAGGGCCCTCTATAAACAGGTGTCTACTTGAGTTCTTCTCTCACTCTGTTCTCCCCACCAAGTTGTCCAGTTCTTGCTGGCTGGTTGGTTTCTGTCTTCTCAATACAGTGCTCACTGCCTCTTCACTCTACATTGTACCTGCGTACCTCCATGTCCTGTCCAGGAAATCTTTTCTGATAATGTTCCCTTTTTAAAATTCTTTTCTATGTTTATAATCTTTACTTAGTGATTTTTATATATTTTAATAATTAGATTGTATACACATAAATATATACATTATTATTACTGTTGTATCCAATGTTCACATGAGAACTCAGTAATTCACAATGGAAAGGTTTTTTGTTTTGATGTATTTCTGATAGCTTTTTTTTTTTTTTACAGTTTATAGAAGGGTCATTTGAAGAGTATTTAAAACGTTTGGAAAATCCACAGGTATGCAGTGGTTCTGTAATAAATTTCTATTTTTTATATTTTGAAGTATGTATTTAAAGTTCATTAGAATGTAATACAGTGTATGGAGGGGTTACAGCAAGTACTGTTTTTCATAAATATTTCTTAGTCGCATATTTTGGGTAGCATTTAACTGGAAAATGGTTGGAGCTGTGTACTGGATGTCGCCTCAGTAAGGACAGAGTCGTGCTATCTTTATCTTTATCGTAATGTTATCTGAATGTAGCATTAAAAACCTACAATAACAGTGGTGATAATATTTAGGATACTGTATTGGTATGGGTATTGGGCTTGATGGACAGGGTATAGGATTTGCTTGCTTCTTTAGGCCACTGAGAAGACAGGTTCTTTTATGGAGGTTCCATTTCCCATCAGCAGCTTGAGAAGGGGGAAGAAAACAATGAGAGGAAAAAGATGGCACTTCCACCAGTCCTGCTGTGCCATACTTTTCTCAGTCATGTTGAAATTAAAATAATTTATCTATTTTTTTTCTGCTTACAAAACTAATATTCTCCCTATAAAGATCCAAATATCATGAAATGCCACATGGAATGCAGGAAGAAACTAAGAAGAGGAGTCAGGGAGGGAGGGAAAGGAATAATAACATAGGAACCGGGTGTTTGATTAACAACTGGTGTCTCCATTTGATTCTCTGAAACTAATGTGAGTCCTTGTTGAGTGCCAAGAATTGACAGACACTCTGGGGATGCAGAGGTAACTGGGTGTTTTGGGTGCTGTTTTCAGGACTTTTCCCTGTGGTAGGGAAAAATATCTAATAGAAGTGAAAAGCGTGGTCATAAGAAGTCTAAATAGGTTTTATAGGCATTCATAGTTTTATTTTTACCTAGGTAGGCAAAGCAAGAGGTAGTGGGTTGGCATTTGAAGTCTGACTAGATTCTGAATGAGAATCTATCTTCTAGGAAGGGAAAATTGTGAGCAAGGCAGATTCAGAAAGCAGTTCAATTTGCATGGAGTATGCGAAGGTAAGAGTAAGAAATCAGAGGGCAGGCTGTGGGATGGATCATGGAAGAGCCTTCACTGCTAGTTTGGAGCTTATGCTTTAGGCTAGCATTTCTCACAAGTGTCAGCTATAAACTGTCTGCATCAGAATTTCCCGAGGTGGTTGTAAAAATGCAGATTCCCTAAACAGGTCTATTTCAGACCTGAACCAAAGTCTATGTCTGGGGACTGAGTATCTGGTATGGAGAAATCTTTCAAATTTTTTGATGCAGGAAGTGAGTATGTCACTGCTGAGAACCAAGAATAGTGCCTGGCATCCTTGTTGGCTCTCTGGTTGAATAGAAGAATATTGTGCAGAGGTGGTTTGGAAGTGGATGAGACCAGAGGTGGGAAGACCAATTGCATGGTTTAAAAAAAAAAAAAATTTAATACATGGAAAAATGTGCACAGTACATGCAGTGTAAAAAAGGAAGTATTATTTTACTCCAGTTTTGGAGACATACACTCTAAAGGCTTTTTCACTAAATCCATACCTTATTCCATTTTTATTTCTGTCATTTCAGTAATAAGTTTTGCCCACATATTATGGTCACAAATACCATTTTCCTGAGGTTTTAATTTTTTTTCTCTTACCTTAAAGCCTCTTTGAAGACAAGGATTGGATATTTTATTGCTTTTGAGATTTTCATAGTTCCCTTTTAATTTGGAGTGCTGAACTGATTGATTTGTGTGTATGGTTTGACTGTTAAATCCACATGCATTTTATGGAACATACAGGAAGAGCAACACTAGAGTGTTATCTCTATGTAGTAATGTTCTTGGTGATTTTTACTCTAAAGGAAATGACAAAGTCTGTTTATTAACTGCCCCTCCACCCTTTTTTTTTTTTTTTTAAGTAAGCTCCATCCCCAGTGTGGGGCTTGGACTCATGACTCCGAGATCAAGAGTCATAAGCCCTACTGACTGAGCCACTCAGCTGCCCCCTGTGCATTAACTTTTTAATCAAGAAAAATCTCACAATTTTTTTTTAAGATTTTATTTATTCATGAGAGACACACAGAGGGAGAAAGCAGGCTCTCTGTGGGGAGCCTGGTACAGGACTTGATCCTGGGATCTGGGATCACAACCCGAGCCAAAGGCAGACACTCAGCCACTTAGCCACCCGCCCCCCCCCATGTTTTTTATAGTAATCTTTGTGTAAGCAGTTCAGACTGTCAAGCTGTGAAGTTCTGAGAAAGGGTGGACATGATGAGAATGGAGAGAAAGGGGATAGAGGGGAGGAAATGAGGTAGTGTGAACTGAGACTGATTTGGGAGTCCGGAGGAGGAGGAGGAGGGAAGTTGCTATGGTTTTGAGCACCTGGGACAGGTCTCCTTCCCAGGATGCTGGCTGACCAGCTTTTTTATTTTCACGACCTCCCCCTTCCCAGTCTGATCAGATTTCTCCTCCAGATGTTTTAGGACCTTCTGAACAGTTGTGTTTGTGCTTTTTAAAGATTTTGTTTATACGTATGTATGTACACATGCCACATGGATGGGGGCAGAGGGAGGGGGAGAAACAGATTTCCTGCTGAGTGTGAGCCCAGTGACGGACTCCATTACAAGACCCTGGGATCGTGACCTGAGCCAAGGTCCGACGTTTAACTGACTGAGCCACCCAGGAGCTCCCTGTGCTTCTTTATTAGCCGCATATATTTATGTCTTTATTTTTCTTTTTTCCTGATATATGGGATGTATGAAATGAAAGAGAAATATAGTTGATAAATTCTTATGTTTTGCTCAGTTTGCAGAGAAAACATCTTTATTCTTTACTTAAAATGCCAGTGGAACATTTTGAAAAATGCCTCAAACTTTTTGTAAGAATATATTTTTGTCACTTTATGGAGGTAAAAATGACATAGTGAAATTTACCAATTTTAAGTGTATAATTTGATGAGATTTGACAAGGGTATACAGTTGATTAACTACCACTACAAACACAATGGGACATTTCCATCACTTCACAAAGTTCCCTGTGCCCTTTTGCACTTAATCCCTTTTTCCCCACCTTCTGGTTGTTGGCAATCATTGATATGCTTTGTTAGGTTTTGCCTTTTCTAGACTATATATAAATGGAATGATATAGTTTATAGTCTTAGGTATCTCGCTTCTTTCAGTTAGCATAATGAAAACACATGGAGATTCATCCATGTTATTGTTGGGGTGTATCAGTAGTTTGGCTCCTTTTTATTGATGAATGGTTGTTCATTATATGGATGTACCAGAATTTGCTCGTCCATTTATCATTTTATGAATATTTGAGTTCTTTCCAGTTTTAGACTGTTTCATGATTAAAACTGCCAAGAATATTTGCCTATAAGTGTTCATGTGGACATATGTTTTCTTTTCTCTCGGATTAACACTTAGGAGTGGAATTGGTCTGTCATATGGTGAATTTATGCTTAACTTCATGAGAAACTGCCAAACTCTTTCCAAGTGGCCCTGCCATTTTACTTTCTCATTGGCAATGTACAAAAATTTCAACTGTTCTATGTCTTTGTTAACATTCAGTCTTGTCAGCCTATGAAATTGTAGCTGTTCTGGTGGTTGTGTAGTGGTATGTCATGATGGTTTTAACTTATATTTATTTCTCTAATGTTGAACATTTTTTCATGTGCTCATTTGCCATCCATGTATCTTTGTTGGTGAAATGTCTGTTCAAAGATTTTGCCCATCTTTTGTTATGCTGGTTTTATTGTAAGAATTTGTAAGAATTCTTTTTACTGGGTATAAATTCTGTATTGGATATGTGGTTTTCAAATATTTTCTTCTAACTTTATCTTTTCATTTTCTTAATGGCATCCTTAGAAAGGTTTGTTTTTAGTAACTATTGAACATTTAAATTTGATGTTTTTGGTATAGTTCATTAGTTAAAACAGATTTTTATTTACTTATTTATAGATTTTATTTATTTATTTATTCATGAGAGACAGAGAGAGGCAGAAACACAGGCAGGGGGAGAAGCAGGCTCCATGCAGGAAGCCTGATGTGGGACATGATCCCGGGATCACCCCCAGAACCGAAGGCAGATGCTCAACTGCTGAGCCACCCAGGTGTCTAGGTTAAAACAGATTTTATAGAAATGCTCATTGTCACCTACGATAAGGAAGTATGTTAAACATTGTAAGAAGTGATGAGTAAATAAAATTATAGCTTTAAGGTGGAAGACAATGGTAGAACATAGGTACTCTTTGTAATTTAAAATTGACCGTGGTTAGAGAGGATACTATGATAGCCATTGTTTATTTAACTAGACTACAACAAATTTATTCTGAAGATTAATAAGCACTTATAAAATAGTTCATTATTTGAGAGATGATATGTTGACAGTAATAGAATAATTTTCCTTTTTTAAAAGTTATTTAACACCTTTTGTATTGAGTAGATGTAGCTTATGTTTGTGATATAAGCAAACTGGTTTGAGTGAAGATTTTCTCTACACCACAATGTCACTTGTAGCAGTTTATGAGAAGCCATGATTGTTTGGCAGAGACCTATTTAAAAAAATCTATTTTAATATATGGTACCCATTTCATTTTGAAAATCAGAGTCAACTTTTAAGAACTATTGGAATGAAAAATCTCTAGGGGAAAGATTATCCTTGCCTGAGATAAAAATATCTTTTCCTTACCTCAAATTTCTTTTTTTTTTTTAATTTTTTTTTAATTTTTATTTATTTATGATAGTCACAGAGAGAGAGAGAGGCAGAGACACAGGCAGAGGGAGAAGTAGGCTCCATGCACCGGGAGCCCGATGTGGGATTCGATCCCAGGTCTCTAGGATCGCGCCCTGGGCCAAAGGCAGGCGCCAAACCGCTGCGCCACCCAGGGATCCCTCAAATTTCTTTTCTTTAAAGGAAAAAGTAGCAGCATTCACTTACCATAGCTTGTTATTTTTAGTGTGTCTTGATATTAAGTCTTTAGAAATTTCACAAGTAGTATAGGAATGCATTCTCATAGTAAAAGATTTAATACAGAATAAAGAGTGAAAATACTTTGTTTTCCCTCATCTTGGATTTCCTGTCTCCACTGTCAGATTAGGATGTATCCTTCTAGTCCTCATACACCTGCACATACATGTATTAAAGTACCTTTTTGTTTCTTTTACCCAAATGGGTTTTTTTTTTTAATGATTTAATGAATTCATTTTAGAGAGTGAATGTGTGCACAAATGAGCAAGGGGAGAAGTGGAGGGAGAGAGAGAATCTCAAGCAGACTTTGCTGAGCATGGAGCCTGACTGGGGCTCGATCAAGTGCCCCATGATTGACTTCTTATACTTAATAGTCTGACTGATCTTTCCAAGTCAGTTTATATAGGTATACCTCATTCTTAAATGATTGCATGGTGTGTCACACGTGGTGTGGATGAACCATAAATTATTTGATTATTCCTTTCCTATTAGTAGAATATGTAGGCTTTCTTTAAAAAAATTTTTTTTTAAAAAAACTATTACAAATAGCTACAGTGAACATCTTTGTTTATGTACGCTTTTGTGGACATATGAAATACTTTAGGATAGATACACAGAATTTGAATTGCTGGGTCAAAGGGTATATGTAGATACTTAAAATTTTGATATATACTGGCCGTTTCCTTCTAAAAGGCTTAAAGATGTAAAGTGACTCCTCTAGGGCTGTAGTGACTATAGAATTTCTATCTCATATCAAAAATTGCTAGCACACTGTTCTCTTAGAACTTTTAATTACCCTAAAAATAACAGACCTACTCCTTTTTTATCTCTTCTGATTCCTGAGTTCTCCTTCTATTCAACATCTAATTTTTTGGGCATATAACATGTTCCAAGCTCTGTCCTGGGTGCTAGGAGGTTAGAGGACAAAGCCCTTGCCTTCAGCAGGTTCTCCACTTGGAGAAGCCACTCCATGGTCTTAACACAACAATAGTAGGAACTATCATGTCACCTTGTGTTACTGAGTATTTTCATAACATAGGCTTAGGCTATTTTTTTTAAGTAGCTTTTTAGTTATATAAGGTCCATTTTATATACGTATTTTCATAATCACAATACTAATATACTAATATTATTGGGCTTTTTCTAGCTCATTAGGTATATTGTACAAAAGTATGTATTAAGGTATTATAGAAGCATGAGATACCTAAGTGACAACTTTTTTCTTCAATTACAGGAATGGGTTGGACAAGTGGAAATAAGTGCCCTTTCTCTTATGTACAGGTAAGCACTGTAGTAACATATGTAAAAGAGTGAGTGGGAAATTAGCATATTCCATTATATTAAAATTAAAATAGCAAAACAGTTTTATGCCTTGATTGTGAAACATCTTTTCTAATTAAAAAAAAAAGTTAAGTGCACCAATTAGATTTTGACATTAAATATGCCAGCATTTAGAAATTGTAATTCTCAAAATATTTTTGGAAAGGAGTACAGACATTTTTCCAGGCTTATAAATATGATTATCACTTATTAACTTGATAGAGGAATGATTTCCTACTTTGTCAGGGCTGGTAGCATCAGATAGCCACTAGAAACAGAGGAAAAACACCATATTACTATTAAACTACGTTTGGGAGAAGAGCAGGTGAATGCTTTATTTTTTCTTTTTGAAATGTCTGTATAAAATTTTGTCTTCACAATTTCTGTTATTTTAGAGTCTCTTTTTAGAATTATATCTGAAGTTAATGTATTTGAAGTTCTACTTTTTTAAAAAGGTACTTTCATATTTGGTGTTTTACAACTTACTGTATTTACTATCTTGTTGACTGCTCTATCTCTACTGCCTGGAACATGGCTTCGCACATATTAGGCTCTTCGTGAATGAATGAGCAAATGTTTAAATCAGGAAATATGTTTTCTGAGAAGTAATTGCTAAATTTTATTTTCAGGAAAGATTTTATAATTTATCGGGAACCAAATGTTTCTCCTTCACAAGTAACTGAAAATAATTTTCCTGAGAAGGTAAGAATTTTTCTAAGTGTTTCTAAAGAATTTAAGTAAAAGAAACATTTACCACCTTGACCTTCTAAGCTATAATTTTAAGGTGACCTTTTGAAATACTTTTGTAGGAACATTATGATAATTTTATTTAAAGTTCCTGTTAATCATTATTGAGTCATATTTTGTATTTGTTTTTTTCCCCACAAATCACTGTGTTGAATGCTATCAGAACATTTCATGAGAGGGAAAAATCTTGAGATACTAGTGTAGATTATTAACTAGACTGTTTTGCATCACTATAAACGTCAAGTAGTAAAATAACTTGTGAAAGCAAGTTCTGCCATTGTTTCCAAAAATACTTGGGTAATAGTAATATATTTTTCCTTACAAAGATAACTTACTGGCTGAGGTGTTATTATCTAGTCACAAACTGCAGTCAACTGAAAAATTATTTGAGGACTAGAAAGGGGGAAAAAAAACCCTCAATTGATTCATTGTTAAGAGAACTTTGTATTAATTAGCTGTTTTAGAATCATCCAGGCCAAGTTGAAGTGTTTTGTCATCATGCTATGGTAAGGGGGAAGGGAATTGAATGAAGTAACTACCTTTTATAGAAAGGATTTGAGAGTTTCTAAGGTGCTTGGCTCTGTATTAGGCCTTTCCCATGTAGGTTTTGGAATATGACATAATCCAAACAAAATCAGTGTGTATTTCTCCTTGCATAAATAATTGACTATTTATTTAATTTTTTAAAAATATTTTATTTATTCATGAGAGACACATAGGCAGAGACACAGAGCAGAAGCAGGCTCCATGCAGGGAGCCTGATGTGGGACTTGATCCCCGGACCCCAAGATCACACCCTGGGCCGAAGGCAGGCGCCAAACCACTGAGCCACCCAGAGATCTCCAGTAATTGACTATTTAGAAAGTACTTTAAAACTATAAAGCGGGGATCCCTGGGTGGCGCAGCGGCTTAGCGCCTGCCTTTGGCCCAGTACGCGAGCCTGGATACCCGCGATCGAATCCCACGTCAGGCTCCCGGTGCATGGAGCCTGCTTCTCCCTCTGCCTGTGTCTCTGCCTCTCTCTCTCTCTGTGTGACTATCATAAATAAATAAAAATTAAAAAAAAAAAAAAACACAACTATAAAGCAGCGGGCAGCACCAGGTGGCTCAGCGGTTTAGCGCCGCGGTCAGCCTGGGGCGTGATCCTGGAGACCTGGGATTGAGTCCCCTGTCGGCCTGCATGGAGCCTGCTTCTCCCCCGCCCCTGTCTCTCATGAATAAATAAAATCTTTAAAAACAAAACTGTAAAGCAGCAGAAAAAAATTTACTTTTGATTGTGCCTCTCAGAGGTAAGCATCTTAATAAGGTTTTGGAGTATTTAGTATTTTCTTACATCTTTTAACGGTCTTGTTTTTTAAGTAGTTGAAATTGTGTTGTGTATATTTTTTGTGATCCCATAAGCATTTCCCCAGGTCATTAAGAACTTTTTGATTTAATAGCTGTGTAACATTTTAGCATTGGATATACCATAGTTGACCACATCAAAGCCTAGGTTGCTTCTAAAATAATCTTTTTCTTTTCTTTTCTTTCTTTCTTTTTTTTTT
Source organism: Nyctereutes procyonoides (assembly GCF_905146905.1). Taxonomy (NCBI): domain Eukaryota; kingdom Metazoa; phylum Chordata; class Mammalia; order Carnivora; family Canidae; genus Nyctereutes; species Nyctereutes procyonoides. Next base: position 20,362,741 of record NW_026575122.1, read on the forward strand.
TTTTTTTGTAAAGATTTTATTTATTCATTCATGAGAGCCACAGAGAGAGGCAGAGGCAGAAGCAGAAGCAGGCTCCTTGCTGGGAGCCCAATGCGAGACTTGATCCCAGAATTCTAAGATCAAACGACAGGCAGAGGCTCTCAACTGCTGAGCCACCCAGGTGGCTCAGTAATCTTTTCTTTTAAGTAAGCTCCATGCCCAGCATGCAGCCCAACTCGGGGCTTGAACTCTGGATCCTGCGATCTAGAGCTGGGCTGAAATCAAGAATCAGATGCTTGACTGACTGAGTCACCGAGGCCCTCCTAAAATAATCATTTTCTAATTGGAAATTACTAGCAATTCAGAAAAATTTGAGATAAAAGTTTCTATGTAAGTTTCATAAATGAAGGACTGAAAGGTGTCTTTAATTTTTTTCCTTTCAGGTATTACTGTGTTTTTCAAATGGAAATCATTATGATATTGTCTATCCCATAAAGTATAAAGAGAACTCTGCAATGTGTCAGTGTGAGTATCACCCTTGTGTTTGTATAGGGAGTTCTATTTCTAAGCTATACAGTCTTAAATGCAAACAAGTCTGTTTTGTTGTATACAAAGGTATGCTAAGAATCTTAGGTTAGGAAAAGTACTAATACTGTAATAAAAACATGTTTGACTAGGGAAAAATGGAGCTAGTAGCTTGAGTTTGACTTGTAATTATAGAGTTCTTTCCTGCAGTAATTCATTTCAGTAATAGAGACACAGGGAGAGAAGCAGAGACATAGGCAGAGGGAGAAGCGAGAAGCATGCTCCATGCAGGAAGCCTGATGGGGGACTCGATCCTGGGACTCCGGGATCATGCCCTGAGTCAAAGGCAGATGCTCAACTGCTGAGCCACCCGGGTGTCTCCATATGTGTTTTTAAAGCTGTTGGTCTAGGGCTTGAAAATCTGAATAAGTAAGTCAAGCATTTATTTGATTTTTTTGCCTCTAGAACAAGGTTTCTTAATCTTGGCACTACTGACATTTTGGGCCGGATAATTCTTTAGAGCTGTTCTGTGCATTGTGGGATGTTTAGTAGTATCCCTGGCATGTACCATGTAGAGAGCTCTCTTTTCCATTGCAACAAACAAAACAAAATCTCTTCAGATTTTGCCAGGAATTTCCTGGAAGGATAAAAATCCCCTCTTCTTCCCAAGTTGAGAATTACTGCTCTAGTAGTTCCTTTCTACATTCTTACCCTTTATCATCTGTCTGACAAAGTGCACATCACTCATACAGAGCATCAGTGCCAGGAATGTAACAAATTTTTCCTCTCTTGTTCAGCTAGTGGTGATCAGTAAAGATACATGTAATGTGTAATGCAATTTTAGAAATTGATGGTTCTGTTTTAAGTTGTGAAAGTCTAGCTGTCTGTATCCTGGACTATGTCCTCCTCTCCCAACTGGTTAAAATCTAGACATTTCAGCTTTTGAAAGGCTAGCTCATGGAGCCTACCTTACCTGTACTTCTCAGTGCCTGTGGGTTGGATGATACCAGGAATGGAAGAAAGGTGATCTGTGAGAAGGTGGTCTCCTTGGGGACTCATTTAGAGGGTGGGCACCTATAGTTGATGAATTTTTAGTTTCATAAAGATCACTGCAGTATAATCAAGTGAGAATCCCAGATACCATGTGTAATGTCTTTGTGACTGTTTGGTAATCTATATTTTCTAGAGGTTTTGTTTTGTATTTAAAGCAAAAAAAGTTGATTATGCTTCTTTCCTTTCATGGCTGCTCAGAATACATTTTTTAATAGTTGTCTTTTGAGTCCCTCATGAAAAGTTATCCTCTTCTAGGAATCTTAATGTTTCTGTCCATGTCTCTTAAGGTTGAGCAGGTTGTGTGACCTCTAATTCTCAAGTTTCCTAATTTGTACTGTTAGAATAATATTATTTTGCTGTGCCACGGATTAAATATGAATATATGTAAAGGCTTTGCACAGTGCATGGAATGCAGTAATTGCTCAGTATGCATGTTTAGGTTTTACTGTCATACTTGTTTCACGGTTGTGATACCTTTTTGTGTTTTAAAATGGCAGTATTTTATGTAATGATTTCAAATTAATTACAGAGATAGAAATTCTAGTTGTTCTCTAGGTAACTTTTTGGTTAAATTGTGTTATTGATCATAAAATGTTATAGGTCCCCTAGTTAGGATTTTGGAAACCTGTGCAATAGATATTGTCAATTTTGTGTTAAAACATAAAATTAATGTTGCATAACATTTCTCTTATTAATTGCAGCTCTCCTTTATGAATTGTTGTATGAGAAGGTATTTAAAACTGATGTTAGTAAAATCTTGATGGGACTAGACCCCTCTGAAGTAGCTGATGAAAACAACAGTGAAATATCAGATTCAGAGGATGACAGTTGCAAGTAAGAATGAATTTAAGTCCTAAAATACAGTGCCCTGTAAAGAAACAGTTCAATAAGGAATGTGAGGCATGGAGTTGCCTCACATATTGAGGTATCATGTGTTCCTAAGATATAGCAGTTTGCAGTACAGGTTTCTTTTTTCTTGCCACTGATTTAATCTAATTTTTATTACAGGACTGTGTTTGAAAGTTGATGTTTTTGGTTGATAGGCACTATTTCTACATAATCTAGATGTATATGTGTATAATAGATTAAGCCTTGCCTGTATGTATTGTAAAATTTTTAAGGTTAACATGTCATTTGTTTGCATATCCAGTGACGAAAAAATGACCATTTTATTTCTGTGACCGTTATTGTTTCCTTACTTTAGATAATGCCTTTCTCTTTCTTTATAGAAAATAATCCCAAGTTAGTGTACAAGTATGTGAACAGTTCTGGATAATGCCTCTGTTTCAGGTTGTGAACAAACACCTTTTAACAGAGTCTCTGAGGCTTTTATTTTCCACACAGAATGTGTAGGGTAATGGTTAAGAGCTTGGGGCTGTAGACAGCCAAATCTGGTTTCAATCCTGGCTTCCTTGCAAGTAACTAGACTTGGGGCAAGTTATTGAAGTTCACTAGGAAGCCCCAATTCTATATAAAATTGAGATATGTTAGTATTTCCTTGAAGGAGGGAATTTGTAAGAATTAAAGGAAATAGTGTGTAATGTGTGTAGTCTAGTTTCTAGATACTGTGTCCAACATTTTTTAGTTTTTATTAACAATATTAAAACGTTTACTCTCTATTAGAACCTACCCTGTTCCATTCTTAGTGAAGATAAAAGTATTTTATTCCTAGTGTGTGGGAGTATGAAAGTATCCTCCTTGGTATTACGTACTGTAAATGGAATCAAGCTTTAGGGTATCTAATTCTTTATTAAATACTTGAAATCTATCTCCTTTTGTCTGAAATACCAGGCATTTGTTGAGTTACACTTTTCTGATCCTTATTATTATTTTTTAAAGATTCTATTTATTCTTGAGAGCCACAGAGAGAGAGAGAGAGGAGAGAGGCAGAGACATAGGCAGAGGGAGAAGCAGGCTCCATTCAGGGAGGCCGATGTGGGACTTGGATCTTGGGACTCCAGGATCATGCCCTGAGCTGAAGGCAGGCACTTTAACCGCTGAGCCACTCAGGCATCCCATTCTGATCCTTTTTTTTTTTTTTAAGATTTTTTTATTTATTTATTCATGAGAGACACAGAGACAGAGAGAGAGGCACAGACACAGGCAGAGGGAGAAGCAGGCTCCATGCAGGGAGGCTGACATGGGGGACTTGATCCCGGGTCTCCAGGATCACACCCTGGGCTGAAGGCGGCGCTAAACCACTGAGCCACCCAGGCTGCCCTAAGTTGAAGAAGTTTATGAGGAAAGTTGTGTTCATTGTAATGTGTAGTCTTTTTATTCTGTGCTAGTGTGTAGCCCGTGGAACATGGAAGCCTTTTATTCCTCCAGAGATTTTATTTGAGAGCAAGAGAGTGCACACACTGCAGGCGTGCACAAATGGGAGGGGCAGAGGGAGAGGGAGAATCTTGGGCAGACTCCACACTTAGCACAGAGCCTGATGTGGGCTCAGTCTCATGACCCTGAGATAATGACTGAAGGCTTCCCAACATGGAAGCCTTTTTAAAATTAACTTTTGTTGAATAAATAACGTTTCTTTTCACTTGCATCATGTCTGGCTTAAGGAGGGTAAGACTTCAATTAGGGAAGAATGCTGCATAATTATGGTACACTAAATAGGCATAGTTAGGTAATAAGGTGGAAAGACCAAGGATGTCATATTGGTCATCCTGAAGTAGTGGGGATTATGGGTAATTTTTTTTAGTCTAGACTATAGATACTTGGGGTCTCTTAAATATTGCTGCATTTAAGGACAGGTTTGGAGATTGTCCTGAAGACTAGAGATTGACTGGAGGAATTATAGGACAGAAGACTACAGGTAGTCTCATCTCCTCTTCCATTCAGACTGGCATCACTGTGTTCCTGCTTTGCCAATTTCTTGGCCACCCCATAGTCTTTTCCACTTGCTGTCCTCTCTGCCCAGAATACTCAATAGTCATTTGCTATTAACACCTTTATTTTTATTTTTATTTTTTTTTCTATCAACACCTTTAATTCTTTATTCAGAAAGGCATCTTAGCAAGTCCTTTCTTCATCTCAGTTTTTACTATTCAAACCTATGTTTCAGCATTATCATTTCTGCGGCCTGGACCCCACCCCACTGCATAGATGGCACTTAAGACCATCATTTCACATACTGATTATTTATTTAGTTTGTGTCTGCTCTAATTAGATTGTTGTGGAATATCTGCATTGCATATTGAAAGGAAATTTTTATATTAAATGTTTAATAAACTCAATTTTTCTGTCTACCCAAATTTCAGTTTTGTTTCTGTTTTCTTGATGATTGGCCCTTACACAAAGAATTACTACTGATAAAAGTTTTGATTTTTATCTTAATATGCATACACGTGTGTGTGTTTAAAAATGCATCCCTACACTAAAGCTTGTATGAGCTCACTGGACTGTATCTTTGATTATTTGGGATGTAGTTGTGACTGGAGATTTTTATGTGATGTTAAGATAAGTTATTCATGAACACATTTTTGTACTTTTAATTGTAGTTATATTTTTTTTCCTTTGTAGAAGTAAAACTACCACTGCTAATGATGTGAATGGAGTTAAAGCTTTGTCAAGTGATCAGGTATTTTTATTTAATGGTTTTAACTACTTTCTCCATATAAGCACATGAATTTAGTCTTCATTTTTTCTTGTACAATTTTAATGGAGTCAGAATCATCTGGTTCAGAAAATATTTGGTGACTTCCTAATTTTTTAAGTTTTCTTCTTTTGATTTTACTCTTACACGTATCTCAAACAAAAATGTTTTTAAAAGCATTTCTGTGTTGATTGGACTTCCTGACTTTGTTTGTTTAGCACCCGAAAAACAATGGGAACTCTTCTAGCCTCCCTTTGTCTAGAAAGGTTCTTAAGTCACTCAATCCAGCAGTCTATAGAAATGTGGAATATGAAATTTGGCTGAAGTCTAAGCAAGGTAAGTTAAACAATTTGTGTATTTTCTATAAATTTGCTTTGTGGCACTTGAAAATAATTAAGTCAACTTGATATTATACTGATATTGTTTACAGCTCAACAAAAACGTGATTATTCCATTGCTGCTGGCTTACAGTATGAAGTTGGAGATAAATGCCAAGTAAGTGATAGATAAAGAAAAGATTTCACATGAAATCTTCTTCTTCTTCTTTTTTTTTATTTTTAAAATTTTATTTATTCATGAGAGACCTAGGCAGAGAAGCAGGCTCCCTGTGGGGAACCTGATGTGGGACTCTACCCTAGGACCCCCGGGGTCACGACCTGAGCCAAAGGCAGACAGACCCTCAACCACTGAGCCACCCAGATGCCCCGATTTTACTTGAAATCTTAATTGATTCTGATAGGAACTAAGAAAAAACAGTTTAAGTTTGAATGTGTTATTAGTATGAGATTTCAGAATATACTTAATCACATACATATTTTAATAGTTGTAAATATTTAGCTTTTTGACCCATTAGAATACATTACCAAAACTGTATGTTTATAAAAACCATGACATCTCATCAAATGATCCTTAAGAACAGTGTCAGTGTTTGATACTACTTGTTTGAAAGAAGTAACGATAACATCTTAGATTTTTAGATATTTTCATTACAGTTAGCAAATTACCGAAATTGATTCAAACTTGACATTATAGGCTAGTTTTGTTTTATGAAAGCCATCCTGGAAGATTTTGATAGACTCAAAAAAGTTTTCTGTAGGATTAAGAAAGAGTGAATAGCAGTGAAAGGAGTTTTGCCGCTTAATTTGAATAAACTATTGTACTGGTCTACAGTAGCTGGTTGTTAAAGGGGAACGTTGGATTAGATCAGTTCTCAATTTGGAGTGATTTCGCAGTCCTCACTCCCCATTTGGCAGTGTTTGCAGAAACCTTTTGTAGTCACAACCTGGGAGGTGCTACTGACATCTACTGGGTAGAAGCCAAACATCCTACGATGCTCTGAACACCCCCACCCCACCCCACCCCCACCCAAGAAAGACTTGTCCAGTCTGTAGGGTCAATATGCAAGGCTGGAGAAACTGGATAATTTCCAAGGTTCTTTTTCTATTTTTTATTTATGAAAAAACAGTAATATTTTCAAAACAACCTATGTACACAAAAATTATTTGGGGGTAATTTTCATAAAAAATAGTTTTCAGTGAAGTGTTGCCTTTTTAAATTACTTTAAAATAGCCAATGACAGACATTTTTCCTTGCTCTTGGAGGTTAACACTCATTTCCTGTGTGGTAAAGTGCCTTGTGAAAAATATCTGATTGACCAGGAGTATATCAGCATCAGTGACAGACTACTACCTTTCTTAAGAACTTAAAAAGTGTTCTGATTCTGAGGTATTGAAAGAAAAGGAAGAAGAGGATATGATTCATTTATGTTCTTCCTTACAGAATTGTTAGAAACGTTATAATCCCAGAACAGAATTATGGAATCTTTTGTTATAGTGATTTGGAAAACTTGGAAAAAAAAAGAAGAGTGAATCTAGGGCTTAGGGCCTCCCCTCCCTTCTCGCTCCCCCTTAACAGAGGATTACTTCTCTTATGGTGCATTTCTAAAACTGTTATTTGTTATTTTAAATCAAGCTTTACTTCCTTTCACGTTGCATTTGTTTTGGGTCACATAGGTGCTGTTGGTAAAGTAGATGGTAAGCAGATATTTGAAATAGTTTTTTTCTTTTTAGAGTATTTTGTTTCTATACTTAGTAGACTTCTCATTTGGGTAAAATTTAATTGAAATTCTGGATGGAAACTGCTGTGACTCAAAGGTGATCCTTATTTACTCAAGCATTTAAGGTGTAGTTTAAACTTTTGATATAGATTAACTTCAGAAGGATGTTTTATTGCTAGACTGTTGAAAAGAGGAAGGCAAAGTGCCCTTTTGTGGTTAATGAAGGTGGAGACATCAACTTTAGGACTTGGATCTTCTAAAAGAAGTGGGAGGTTAACTTGCAGCAGTGCTACCTACATCGGGCCCCTAGTGCAGTGATTGGCAGGTGCCCTGTTCACTGAGTACCGTTTGATTCTGGGAAGAAACCTAAAGACTTCCTCTTGTTGGTTTGCTATTAGGTAATATGAATTGTGTATTAGAGAGTATGTCATGGTTCTATTTTTATGGAGAAGAAAGGTCACAGTTACACATTTTAAATATTGGAAAAGTGAGAAGATAATAGTAATATTAGTTGCTCTCATTTATAGAGTGGTTGCTGTGTACAAGTTAGTAGTGTCCTTTTTGTATATCATATGTACCTCATTCCATCTCCATGAGGCCTATGACCTAGGTACTATTATTAGCTCCATTTTGCATGTGAGGACACTGAAGCATGAAATCAGTAACTTGCCAGAGGTCATATTGCTGGTAAATAAAAAAGGCCTAGAACCTTGGTGTATGCGGTGCTATAGCCCTTTGTTCAGAACCAGGGCATGCTGCCACTCTTGTTTGGAGCCTTGATAGGTTGTGCTCCTACTTCTCCCTGAATTACTGAGAGAAACATTTTATAAAATTTTGGAAGTATAAACAAAGAAAAGTAATTTGGCTAGAGGTACAGAGGTCTGGGAGGTCAGAAAAACACTATGGTGTACCCTTTTGAACTTGGTTGTGTTTTTAACAGTGTATAGTCATTTTCTTTTTCATTGAAAACAAAATAAAAATTTAAAAGGTGATCACTGATGCAAAGGAAACAAGTGACTGATTTTTCTTTCTGGAATTGTTCAACAGGTCAGGTTGGATCACAATGGAAAATTTTCTAATGCAGACTTTCCAGGGGTTCACTCGGAGAATGGACCAGTTTTGGTTGAAGAACTTGGAAAGAAGTATGTATTGCTCTTCAACTAAGGCGTTTATTATCTCTCCCACTTATTGTAATCATGAGGATTTCTAAATGGCCCTGTGTGTTTGTAAATTAGTCAAAGATATTGCCTATGTGTAGAAAATGTATTCGTTTAGAACTCTTCAAGTTCACATTTGTGTTTTCCATGTGAACAGATTTTTAAAAACTTGCTGCTTACAGTTTAAAATGTGTCATTCTTTACAAAGGCAGTTTGGGAAATTGATTCTATCGTAACTGTTAAGTGGGGAGCATTGGAGGACAGGGACCATATTCATTTCAAATTTTCACTTAGTGTACTGTATTGCATGTACTTAGATTTCCTGAGATGTTTGTCACATGGAGTAGTAAAATGCTGTGGTTGACTTGCTGTGGTTGAGTCTTATGTTATAGCGCCTTTTGTTTCCATTGTCTCTATTAGGAAACAGGGTAATAAGTCACACCTAAAACTTTACTGGGAAAATTTCAAACATAACACAAATCTAAAGAGAGTATAGTAAACCCCACCATAACGATCTCCCTGTTTTAGCAACCAACAGTGTTTGGCAATCTTTTTCTAATCTCTTCTCCCTAACCCCCTTTTAAAAAAATGGGAATGGAATTGAATATTTAAAAGCAAATCCCAGATACCACATCATTTCTTTTTTTTTTAAGTGCTGAGCAATTTATTTTTATAAAATCTTATTCTTTTGTTACATACTTAATCTTAAATATTCTTCCTGTCTAAAATGTTCGTTATATTACAACTTTTTCTCTGTCTCTTATCTGTTCAGGATGAGACAGTACCTTATTTAGAATATCTTTTTGACATCCCATCATTTTTTAATAGACACCTAGATGCTTATATGTTTCTCTAACATAGTAAGAACTCTTCCTTCCCCACATTAACTGTAGTATCATCATCACATTTAACAGAATAAAGTCATTCCTTTTTTTTATCCAATCTTTTGCTTAGATTGTGTTTAAGGCCTTTTAGTCTTCCATTTTTTAGGTTAGAAAATAGGCTTTTGATTTATGTTATCTTAGTTGATTAGAATTACATCTGGATTGCTAAGTGCTTTGTACTTTAATTTTTAAATAAGAACTAAAACTAATTTATTTTGTAAGTTAAAAATACTCATGCAGAATACTTAGGTAGATATTTTTACTAGGAATACCTTGTTGTTATAAGTGTTTTTCTTTTGAAGACACTCCCCGAAGAACCTCAAACCACCTCCCTCAGAAAGCTGGAACACCGTATCAGGAAAGAAGATGAGAAAACCTTCCACTTCTGGACAAAATTTCCACTCTGGTTAGGATTTTATCAAATTAGTTTTTTTGTGGGCGGAGGGGAGGATGTTGGTACTTGGAATTTTTTTAAATAGGAAAACTATTTAAAAGGTATTTTTGGCTTCTTGTCACAGACATGGATTACAGAGGGCCAAAGAATCCAAGCAAGCCAATAAAAACTCCATCAGCACTACCTCCTCGACTCCAACATCCTTCGGGAGTAAGACAACATACATTCTCTAGTCATTCTGCAGGGTCACAGTCTCAGAAACCCTCCAGTGAGCACAAAAATCTTAATAGGACACCCTCACAAATCATAAGGTAACCTTCCCCTGAGTGTAAGAGAAATATAAATTGAGTGGCATTTTCTTCATCTGCCACATTACATGCATTTAAATTTAAAGTTACAACTTTGTGTTCGTTTACTTGTCTGTACTATAACAGTAAAAGTATTGTTGATTAAATATACCACGTGAGGATTTTAGTTCTGTATGGTTATATGTTTTTTTTTTAATCTTTTTTTTTTAATTTTTTTTTTACATTTATTTATGATAGTCACAGAGAGAGAGAGAGAGAGAGAGAGAGAGGCAGGCAGAGAGGCAGAGACACAGGCAGAGGGAGAAGCAGGCTCCATGCACCGGGAGCCCGACGTGGGATTCGATCCCGGGTCTCCCGGATCGCGCCCTGGGCCAAAGGCAGGCGCCAAACCGCTGCGCCACTCAGGGATCCCTAGTTAAATGTTTAATTCTCTTTAAATCAAAGTAATTTTAGGGCAAGGCATCTTTTTTGAATAATTTATCTTCAGATGTTTTGAGAGACCTTATTCCCAGCAGTCTTATTCTTGCACTTTTTTTTTTTTTTAAAGATTTATTTGTTTATTCATGAGAGACAGAGAGAGAGGCAGAGACACAGGCACAGGGAGAAGCAGGCTCTTTGCAGGAGCCCGATGTGGGACTTGATCCTGGATCCTGGGATTACGACCTGAGCCGAAGGCAGCCGCCCAACCGCTGAGCCACCCAGGCATCCCTTATTCTTGCACTTAATAGTTTTCTGGTAGCTTGCATTTTGTTAAATACTGAATGCCAAATTGCATTTCTATTCCTAGGTTACGAATGTTCCCTTTATATAGGAACTTAACCAACTTAACCAAAATGTTCAGTTTACTTTATTCTGATAAGTTTGGGTTGTGGTAAGTGCCTTATATTAAATGGGCCTATAAGTTTTATAAGTCAGTGTAAACATGCATATTAGTCTGAATATCCAGAGACAAGATGAACTTCAGGATCATAATTTTCCTGTGCAGTGCATTTTATTTTTTCCTTAATCTGCTTTTCTGTGGAGTATATAGCACTTTGGAGGAACTTTGAGAGGATGTGTTTTAGTTGAGGCCGTCCTTTTCATGCAAACTTAGCCATTGGAGCCCCCCTTGTAGGTTACTGTGACCAATGCCTTCGTCCTTCCAAGCTTCCTTTTTCCAATTGCCTGGGCATCAGTTTATGTGCTTCCAAACTCTGTCTTAAGTTCTTTTATTTCTGGCTTTTGGGCAGTCCCCTTTCTTGGGAATGTACCTTTTTCCTTTTTTTAGAAAATATTTATTTACTTATTTTAGAGAGCACACTAATTGGGGAAGGGGCAGGGGGAGGAGAGGGAGAGAATCTCCAGCAAACCCTCATCTGTGTAGGGCTTAATCTCACAACTATGAGGACTCTGAGAACGTGGTGTGAGCCAAAATCAGGAGTCAGACGCCTGACTGAACCACCCAGGCGCCCCCTTAACTTTTTGTTATTAAAGACTGCTTATGTAATGAAGATCTTCAAGGTAGAGTTGTAGGTTCTTAGGCTGAGATACACGAAATACTTGTTAGTTTTCTGGGGGCTATGGCAAGGTACCACAAACTGGATGGCATAAAACCACAGAAATTTATTTTCCCAGGTCTGGAGGCTAGAAGTCTAAAATCAAGTTGTCAGTAAGGCCATATGCTCTTTCTGAACACTCTAGGGGAGAGTGTTCTCATATCCCTCTCCTACTTCTCCTATTGCCTGTAGTCCTTCGTGTTCCCTAGCTGGTGAATGTATCACCCCGGTTTCTGCCTCTGTCATCACATGGTGTTCTCCCTGTGTGTCTGTTTCTTTTCTAATAAGGATATTAGTTGTATTGGGTTTAGGGCCCACCCCACCCTACCTTAGTATGACCTCATCTTAACCTTAGTATGACCTCATTTTAACTTGATTACTTCTGTAAAGACCCTATTTATAAATAAAATCATATGCACAGGTACCAGGGGTTAGGATTTGAATATATATATTTGGAAAGAACAGTTCAATCATGAACACCAGTACTTCATTAATTACATTTTTCTTTTTAGTCTAACAAACTATTACGAATAGGAAATTAATTTATGGGGACACCTGAGTGCCTTAGTGGTTGGGAACCTGCCTTCGGTCCAGGGCGTGATCCCGGAGTCCTGGGATCAAGTCCCACATCGGGCTCCCTGCATGGAGCCTGTTTCTCCCTTTGCCTGTGTCTCTGCTTCTCTCTCTCTCTGTGTCTCTTATGAATAAATAAAATCTTAAAAAAAAAAAAAGGAAATTAATTTATGTTGTTCAAAGTCTGAAACATTCCGAAGTTTGTTCATTCTGGTAATTCTACCTATCCCTATTTTCCCAGTGATGTAGTTTCCTTCTGTAGAGGCATCCAGTGTTTATAGATTCTTGTATATCCCTACAAGGATACCTTACATATGTGTAAAAAGTACATATATATTCACAAACCAAAAGTTCTAATGAGAACAAATGGTTAAAATTCAGTCAGAAGAAGGGATGTTACCTCATTCCTGAAGATTGGTCATAGACACAATCCTGAGAATTAGCCTGGGTAAAGAGTGGTCAGGGCCTTGCATTCTTGGCACGGCCAGAGCAACAGTGCTCAGGGCCATTCAGGGCTCCTGGTGGGTTATTGCTCCCAGCAGACAGAATTGGAGTCATTCATTAATCAACTGGTTGTGACTAAAGTCTTTTTGGACATTAGACTCCTCTAACATCTGTTGAATCTTATTCAGAGCAGGCACAGTACCTAAGAGGACTAGCTTATTTTGAATATTAACTTTTGAAACCTAAAAATGTGAAGTACATACATGAAGGTCATAGAATTAAGATTTTCCTTTAACAAAACTCTCACTTTTTTAATAGATTAGAAAAACATTTTTTTCCCTTGAACACAAAGGTACTCTTTAGTGTTTTAAATATTAAAGAAAATACATATAGGCTACTAAATGGCTGATTTTTTTTTTTTTTTAAGGATCCTATTTATTTATTCATGAGAGACAGAGAGAGACAGAGACATGGGCAGAGGGAGAAGCAGGCTTCTTGCAAAGAGCCTGATGCAGGACTTGATCCTGGGCCTGGGGTCACACCCAGAGCCAAAGGCAGACACTCAACCTCAGCCACCCAGACGTCCCCTAAATGGCTGATTTTATACTTTTGTTTACCATAAACTGAATTTATGGCTAGAGTGTTTGTGGTGTTGTATCCAATCTCCTAGGAATTGGTAGAATAATGAGAAAGTTGTGAAATGTCTTTGTCTTCCTAGGATATTTTTTTATATGTTAGCTACTTGATATATAAAAATACTTGCTGGCAGAAGACAGTGTGTATGTAATACATAGACATGAAGCTTTAAAGAATTTTTTTTTTAAAGATTTATTTATTAATGAGAGACACACAGAGAGGCAGAGACATAGGCAGAGGGAGACTTGATCCCAGGATTCAAGGATCACGACCTGAGCCAAAGGCAGCGGCTCAGCCGCTGAGCCACCCAGGCACCCCAAAGAATTTTTTGATGTTGTAACTAATTATATAGGAACCTCCTTGGATTTGTAGTGTGCCTTCTCCACTGTGGTTGAGAGTGAATTTTGTTAATATATTGAAACAAAATTAGGAGACCACAGATGATTAAATATTCACAGAATTTTAAAACTAAAGTATGGAATTTCATAGTTAATAGTCCAGTTGATTTAAGCCCATTACTTTATCTTGACTTTATTTCTTAAAAATTTTTTTTTTTTTAAGATTTTATTTATTCATGAGAGACAGAGAAAGGGAGAGAGGCAGAGACACAGGCAGAGGGAGAAGCAGGCTCCTCGATGCGGGTCTCCAGCATCACGCCCTGGCCGAAGGCAGGCGCCAGACCTCTGAGCCACCCAGGGATCCCTCTTCTATTTAACACATCAGTTTTGAACTCTTAGTTACAGAATAAAAGAACTCTAATGTTGGACGTGAGACCATTATGACCTCTCACTTTTTCATATCCTACTCGTATTGGTCTCTCTCTTTGGAGATAATAAAATAAAACAAATCAGCGCAGGATTGCCACGTATGCTTTCACTGTGCAAGTGCTGAAATAATGTAATGTTGCTGATTATCTTCTTTCCAGCTAACTGCAAATAGGAAGGATTTGGTTCTTGCTGTGTGATGGGTGAGGGTGAGGTGGACAGTTTGGGTGATGGGACACAGTGGTGAGATAGTGTTAGCTTTCCAAGGAAGCCTGGCACTTGCTGAATCCTCTCTGGAGTCTGAGGAAGACTGGTCTGTGATTTTGAGGGTCCAGTTTGCCTTCTTTTCCCCTGTTGAAATTAGGGTGTGATTTTATAATTAATTAATTAATTTATTTATTTAGATTTTTTATTTATGCATGAGAGACACACAGAGAGGCAGAGACACAGGCAGAGGGGAGAAGCAGGCTCCCTGCAGGGAGCCCGATGTGGGACTTGATCCCGGATCTCCAGCATCATGCCCTGGGCCAAAGGCGGTACTAAACTGCTGAGCCACCTGGGCTGCTCTAGGGTGTGATTTTAAATGGGACTATGTGAGGACATGAAATGGATATTCTTTATATATATATATGTGTGTGTGTGTGTGTGTGTGTGTATATTTTTTTAAATCAGGTGGTATTGTGTCCTCACATTTTTGTTTTTGTTTTAAGATTTATTTATTTTATGGTGGGGGCAGGGCAGAAGGAGAGAATCTCAAGCAGACTCCCTGCTAAGTTCGGAGCCCAACACAGGCTTTGATCTCGTGACCCTGAGGTCATGACCTGAGCCGAAACCAGGAGTCAGATTTTTAACGAACTCTAACACCCAGGTGCCCTGTGTCCTCACTTTTAAAAGGAAGATTGTAGGTCTTGACATTGTGACAGTATTTTTCCTGTATGATTTGGATTTTCATTTTTACTCTTGTGGAACTGTTAGACATGGTAGAAATAATATTCCTATTGCTTATAATAGTTACAAGTCATATAAACACATTAGAGTTTTCTTATAAGCTACTAAGCTATTCATGGATTTCTTGTCATCCTTCTCAGACCATAATTATATTGAGTTCATGGCCGTCTTATCTCTGCAGTTAGTAAGTTAGTATCTAGTCTGGTGTATTTTAATTTTTATTCTTTCTAGCTTTTCATCTCTCTCAGTAGTATCATCAGAAAATGGGAGAATAGTCCTTGTGTCTGCTTTGAATGGTTGCCCTTTACTTAGTACAGAAAATGAGAGTGCTCCTGAGATCCAAATTAATAACTTTCCCTTCATTTAGAAAATGAATTTTGTGACAGTATTGGACTATGACACAACAAAGAATATATATAGTGCTTAAATTTCTACCATGATGAAAAAAAATTTCAGTTATTTCTATACCACTTGGTACAGTGAGTTATGCTTTTCCTTTTTTTCTCTGTTTTTAGTTTTGACTGTCATGTGGCCTAAACTACAGGAACTTCCATTTTCTAAACATTCATTAGTCAGGCTGCCAAAAGTTCTGTAATGTCACAGTGTAGCTAAATTAGTCAAATATTTGTATTGCAAAAAGGTATTTTATTTTAGGTACTCAATATATTTTGTCTTTTTTTTTTCATGACGAGAATGTTTTATTTGACAGAAAACCTGATCGTGAGAGAGCTGAGGATTTTGATCACACGAGTCGAGAATCTAACTATTTTGGCCTCTCCCCAGAAGAGCGCAGAGAGAAGCAAGCTATAGAAGAATCTCGTTTACTCTACGAGATTCAGAACAGAGATGAACAGGCTTTCCCAGCCCTTTCCGTATGTATGAAAAGAGATTTTAAAAGTTCTTTAGAAGTCTATCCTTAATATAGTTTTTATATTAAACTGTAGTTTCTAATCGTAGACTAGTAATTTTTAAACTAAAGGTACCTTAAAGATCATGTAGTTGATCTTTATACATTTTTCATGAAGAAGATGAGGTTTGAAAATATTACTCGTTGGCAGAGTTGAGACCAGTAAGTTGGTTAGCTCTTCCAGTTTAGTATTTTCTCTTGAACCAAAACAAAAATACATTTTGCTACCTAAAGTTAGGCAGTAGAGGTTCACATTCCATAAACAAGATATGTCTATAGAATCAGGAAACTCTTTAGTGTCCTTTACTGATCATACCAGGACCTAATTAATACGGTAAGAATTGTCATTCAGTGTTTGCTGTTAGAGGTGGTGTACATGTAATCCTGTGGCTTGCCCTTGCTCTGTGTCTCAGACACCAGGCTGTGATGGATACTTCTCTGATGAAAGACATGTTCTCTACTCTTGGTTTTCTTAATTCTTTTGGGAGAGAACAGGGATGGGAAAACAGTTCTCATGTAAAGTGTGAAGTGAAATGCTCTTATGAGGAGGGTTCATTGGCAGCACACGGAGAAAGGTAACTAATTCATTCTGGGACACTGGAGGCCTTGTGCCTGTGAGCTTTTTATTGGTAAGTGTACCAAGTACTGTGTGATTCAGAGTGGTGGTTGGACACTTTTTCCTAAGATGGATGCTACCGGGTATACCAGTATTAAAAATTAAAGCACCATATACTCAATTCTCTGGCTTCTGTGGAATCCTTTAGAGGTGTGAGTGAGATGCTCTGCTGAAACTGCTGGTCTGGAGTAGTAGTTCAGTCTGGCTGCAGGAGTTGGAGCTTAGGAATTTTTGGAAGATGTGCCCAAATCCATATAGTGCACTAGGTGTGGTTTGTATGTTAAGTATATTTGTCTCTATGTGATAGATGTTATTTTCCCACAATATAACATGTAGATAATAAAAAAGTTCAAATGATTTACCCTTGTATCCTAGCTTTTTGTCCTATTGTTGTTAGGTAGTATTAGTTGTATTGTTAGGTAGAATATTAAAAATATAACTACTGTAATGTGGGGATAAATTGAAAGTTTTTAATAAAATGTGTCCTTATACTCATCATTTTTAGACCTATCTTGGACTTGATAGTGATTCAAGTTTTTCTTCTAGAAAACTGTCACAGAGGGTTGAGATACTGTTCTCAGCTGTGTGTAACATTTACAGAGAGCTAGAGAAGTAAAGGACTTTCAGTGATAGTTTAGCTTAGAAACCCAACTTTGTCCCTTTGTTTCACCAGTTAGAAGGTTTGATCTCATACAGAGCTTAAGTAATTTGCTGATGATCAGCATTTCAGTGGTAAGAAACCTAGTGCACGGTATCTGCTAATTTGCACTTAGGTATTTTTCCCTCACAAAGAACTGTGGCCCTGCAGTGGCTGCTTTTGAAGGTTGGTATGAAGGGTATTGTTCTTGGTGCAAAGAATATAAGTATAAATTGCAAGGGGAAGGTTTGGTCTGGGTGGCTTCCTGAAGAGGGGATATGAAGAAATCACTCTACTAATTTAGGCTAAAGGTCTGATTGCCTAATACTTTTGAGTTATTAATAATAAGCCTGTTGTCATAGAGTATGTAAGTAAACGTGAACCCTATGTCCTTTTTTTTTCTTTACAGTTTTGGAAATATAAAGACATAGGGCTGTGAATTTTGAAATTTACAATGAAATGTATGAAAAGTAAGCTTAACAAAATGGGTTTTTGTTCATTTTAAGAGCTCATCAGTTAGTCAGTCAGCTTCTCAGAGTAGCAACCCATGTGTCCAGAGAAAATCATCACATGTAAGTGACAGAAAAGGAAGCAGGCGGAGAATGGATACCGAAGAACGGAAAGATAAAGGTATGTTATTTCATCATTTGAAAGCAGATGCTACAGCTCTGTGTCTGGTTTAAAGCCATATGTTGGAAAAGAACCCTTTGTAAATCATTAAGTAGTGTAATGTTACATATCTCACTGTTGCAGAGATACATTGACTCAGGCTAAACATGTTAAATGTTATTCTGAAAACTGTGTTTTTCACTAACTACACATAGTTCATGTAGTACTTTTTGCTTTGTCTTCATATTTTGTTGTTCTGTACTCAGACCTATCCAGTGGCTAATACAGTCTTTTTTTAATCTTGATCTTTTACAGACTCTGTTCATGGACATACTCATTTGGATAAAAAACCTGAGCCAAGCACATTGGAGGTGAATGTTTTAAATAATAATTTTATCTTTTTTCCCCCCTTAGACATGATAGAATAGCAGAAGTAGGAGGAGAAGCTGGAGATGATTTCATCATTTCATTACTTAAGTGTTATGGAAGTAGAAAAGCAAAAAAGTGGGAAAACCTGATAGTGCCTGAGGAGAATTCACTCACAAATTATAACTATTTCTTCATGATAACCTATCTCAATCAGTGGAAAGTAGCTTTTAGTTTCCAATTTTCTATAGTAGATTGAGATTTTTAAAACCACATCCTCAGTAAAAACTGCCTAGTAATTTTGGTACAGTCAAGATGTGTGCAGGCCAAGGTACCTGTTGAAGACCAGATTTAATTGAAAAAATACTTAGTCATGAGAGGGTTCAGTCAGGTGCAGATAAGGTGAACTGTATAGGCAACCATGATTATCCTAGAATCCAGGTCTTTGAAACATAAAGTTTTGCTTTTGTAAAAAAAAAAAAAAAAAAAAAATTGCTTTTGTTTTACTTCCAAAGAATATTAGTGACGATAAATGTGCAAGAATATCATCACCATCAAAGTCAAAGAAATTAGAGTGCCCACCTGTGGAGCAAGTAAGTACATTGTTGCATTTGACATTGAATGTTTCATTTTCTAGGTTTCTTATGTCTTTATATATGATCATTTAAAAAACAAAATGGGAAGACTTAACTGTAGTATAACTTGGGGGCAGTTATGATTAACCTATAATTGTTGCTTACTTAATCTAGAATATTTTCATTTTTTTCTGTATATTTTAAAGATTTTTTTTTTAATTTTATTTTTTAAAAGATTTTATTTATTTATTTATGAGAGACACAGAGACATAGATGGGGGAGAAGCAGGCTCCCTGCGGGCAGCCCGATGCTGGACTGATCCCAGGACCCTGGGATCATGACCTGAGCCAAAGGCAGATGCTCAACCGCTGATTTACCCAGGAACCCTTTTATTAAGATTTTATTTTTAAGTAATCTCTACTCCCAACGTGGAGCTCAAACTCAGAACCCTGAGATCAGGAGCTGCAAACTCTACTGACTGAGCCAGCCCAGTGCCTCTGTGGAATGTTATTTTGATAATGCCATTTTTTGGACATAGAAGCCATATTTCTGAATTGATTTCAAATAAGTTTATGTTTGGTATCTTCTTTTGTCTTTGTGATGGGTTCAGTTGGCTTGAAAATTAGATTTTTGAAGGGGAATTAAAATTTCTACTTTCGGGACGGCTGGGTGGCTCAGCGGTTGAGCGTTTGCCTTTGCCTCAGGATGTGATCCCAGGATCTGGGATCAAGTCCCACATTGGGCTCCCTGCAAGGAGCCTGCTTTTCCCTCTGCCTGTGTCTCTGCCTCTCTCTGTGTCTCTCATGAAGAAATAAATCTTTAATAAAATTTCTACTTTATTTCAAAACTTTAAAAAGAGTTGTCCGGGGATCCCTGGGTGGTGCAGCGGTTTGGCGCCTGCCTTTGGCCCAGGGCGCGATCCTGGAGACCCGGGATCGAATCCCACATCGGGCTCCCGGTGCATGGAGCCTGCTTCTCCCTCTGCCTGTGTCTCTGCCTCTCTCTCTCGCTCTGTATCTCTCTCTGTGTGTGACTATCATAAAAAAAAAAAAAAAAAAAAAAAAAGAGTTGTCCGAACCTTTAACAGTTATTTCATAGGAGGGAGGGAATGTAATGATTGAAGAGATTAGAAAAACAGATATTTAGAAAGCAGTGCCACCAATTTACAAATGTAATGAAGAAGGATCTTGAGTGTCCGACATCTTGAGTTTCAGTCTAATACAGGAAGAAAGTTATTAGTCTTATCTTTCAGTTAACATCCTTCATATCATTTGGAAAGCATACAGTTTAGGGTATGTCTTTGTATGAGGAGCAGTTATAAATAACTCATGGATTTCAAAACAATTTCAGTGATTTGTACATTCTTTCCTTAAAAGCGTAATGTTTAGGGATCCCTGGGTGGCGCAGTGGTTTAGCGCCTGCCTTTGGCCCAGGGCGCGATCCTGGTGACCTGGGATTGAATCCCACTTCGGGCTCCCGATGCATGGAGCCTGCTTCTCCCTCTGCCTGTGTCTCTGCCTCTCTCTCTCTCTCTTTGACTATCATAAATTAAAAAAAAAAAAAAGCGTAATGTTTAGATTGCTTTATATCTTTTGATAGGCAGCCCCTGGTTACGATCAAATTTGTTTGTTTGGAATTTTTAGCTACTGCATTTTTCTTTCATTTCTAAGATCAGAAAGACTATATAAAAACTATAGTTATGTAAAAGGTAGTTGAGGGTACATTTGGTGTTAAAATTAATGTTAAGCACAATGAACTCTTGTCTTTTTCCACCCCCTCTCTTGAAGAAGCCAGCAGAACATGTGTCTTTGTCAAATCCAGCTCCCCTTCTAGTTTCTCCAGAGGTACATCTAACTCCTGCGGTGCCTTCTTTACCAGCCACTGTGCCAGCCTGGCCAAGTGAACCTACAACTTTTGGACCAACAGGTTAGATTGGAATTGAAAAAATCTTTGAACCAACCAACAAAACCTTTCCAAGTCAGAGACTCTTCAAGTTCTTTTTATTTTTGTCATTATCGTCATCATTATCATTTAATATTTTATTTTAGAAAGTAACCTTTACACCCAGTGTGGGGCTTGAACTCCCAACCCCAAGATCAGGAATCGCATGCTCTACCGACTGGGAGCCAGCTAGGTGCCCCAAAGATTTCAAGTTCTTGTTGGCTTTAAACTCAGAGCAGGGTTAGCTGTGTATGTGGAACCTTAGAGCTTTTTATGATCCTCTGCTTTGCTCTGTTTCCAGTGTGGGAGGGCCAGTTTAACTTGGTATTCATTTGAGATACACGCTCAAAATCTCAGGTACAAGATGCCTGAGCTGGTTGTCTCCACTGACAACCACTGACCCCACAATTGACATTTCCCACTGACCAGCTCTGTGTATTCCCACTGTCCCAGCCATTGAATTTTGGCTGGGCCCTGTGTCTTGCTCATGTTTGTAAGAGCTACTGTTAGAAGACATTGACTCAAAGCTAGTTTCCTGGGCTTATTTCCTATGTGTCTAAGAGAGTTCTTAGTTGATATAAAAGATACTCTTTTCGATTTCTTACGTATCTTTTTATCTATCTATAGCTCTATCAGTTGTATAGCATTATTTGCCTTTTCGCTTAATGTAAACATATTTGTAGGGAGAAATATTTTCACTTTTTATATACAGTTTGTGATTCCTTTCCCTCTCTTTTGTAGGTGTCCCTGCTCAAATTCCCGTTTTGTCAGTGACACAGACGCTGACCACTGGACCTGATTCTGCTGTGTCCCAAGCTCATTTAACACCCTCTCCAGTTCCTGTGTCAATACAGGCAGTTAACCAGCCCTTGATGCCTTTGCCTCAGACATTGAGCCTGTACCAAGACCCACTCTACCCTGGGTTTCCTTATAATGAAAAGGGAGATCGAGCCATCGCGCCACCTTATTCACTGTGTCACACTGGGGAGGACCTGCCTAAAGGTGAGATCCTTCTCTTAAGTTCCACTTGATTTTATTTATCAAGTGCTGATAGGAGTTCAGTGGGAACACACAGTGGGAAGTGTGAGTAGAGGTCAGAGGTTATGTTACTGAGTAAGCTGAAGGACTGACTTTGAGAAGGAGAGAAGAGATTTGGCTATAAGTGGTTAACTTTTTTGTTTTAGCTTGTGTTTGATTTGAATATGGTTTTTTTTTATGTTTAGTAACTGTCCCTCCGTTGTGTCATTCTTTTCAAAAGCGTCCTTAAAGCCATTTTGAATTAAATCTTAATATTACTAACTAAACATTACTGAGTTTTCTCATCCCTGGACTGGCTTTTTTTTTTTTTAATAAATTAATTTTTATTGGTGTTCAATTTACCAACATACAGAATAACACCCAGTGCTCATCCTGTCAAGTTGGACTGGCTTTTGAAACCACTCCTATTACTTCATCCATGAAAAAATGACAAAGAAGAATAACAATCTATATATTTTAAGAATTTCTTTTAAATTTGGCCTTTTTTTTAAAGGAATTTTCGTTTGCAAAATTTCCTGTCTGGAAAAATTGAAAGAGTCATGCAGTGACTGATTCCTCTTTACTTGGATTTTTGTGCCTAATTTTGTTAGTGGTTTGATCAAGTTGGAGCCTGTGGATAACTGGTTAATGTCAAATGAATACCTACTCATCTTATGTTATCAGTGAGTTAGGTTTATGTTGATTTTTGCCTATATCCCCCAACATTTTTATTTCATAATTTTTAAACCCTGCAGAATTGAAAAAGAAATACAGTGAACGGCTAAGTTTCCTTCACACAAAATTAATCTTATCAGATAAAAATCTCAGTTTAAGCCATTTTTGGACTTAGATGTTAGGATAGACAAAGTGTTTTGAACCTGGAATTACCCTATAGTAACAGAGCTTGCTTTTGGTTATATTAGGGTTTTTAATCTTTGTTTTATATCACAGGCTAGAGAAAACAATTTCAGTAGGCAAAATTGCCTTTGAGCTTTATATTGTTTGAGGATAGTTGGAGGGGGGCTTTTTGAATGTATAATTTTAGTGAGTGATTATTATGTCATTTATTTTTAGATAAGAACATTCTTCGATTCTTCTTTAATCTTGGTGTAAAGGTATTTACATTTTATCATTTTAAAGTTATTTTTAAGTTAATACCTTGTTAAATTGTTAGTATATAAACAGTCTTAACTCTTACCCTGTTGGTGAATAACTTAAGTTTACTGAATCACATTTTAAGAACTAGGGTTTTTCAGTCCTGTATAGTTTGTTTTCAATAGTGGCTGAGGCTCCAGTATTTGCTTGCTTTTCCTTTTAACTGGCAATGGTATAACCCTATGAGAATATTTGGGAAATATTCCTTGTCCCTTGTGCAGCCTAGTGAAAATGCACTCATTGAGGAATTCAGTGAAAGATCTGGGTTTGAAATTCTGCTCATCACTTTTTTAGCAGTATATATCCCTGGGCACATCATTTAATGTCTCTTAGCCTAGCTATTTTCATTTGTGTTATGTGAATAATATTCTTCTATCTGCCTATTTGTTGAAAGGATCAAAAGAAAGAACTTGTGGAAGTTCTCCTGTGGAAGGTGGCATTGTTCACTAGCATAGCAGAGGTATTTTTTTGGGAAGTGGTCAGCCTAGAAATAGCTTGTCTTAGAGAGGCTGGAGAACTCTTATGTCCTTGTCAGAGCTGTGTTATATCTCCTGTGTTGGATTAATTTCTGTGGGGTTTAGCCCATTAAAATATGAAATGAGGTGCCCTACTGTAGCCTAGTGGTCATTTCATAAAAGGAGACTCAATTTTATCGCTTGTGGTATTCACTGCCTAGTTTTATATTTAAGTAGTTAATGTTTGCTTCAGCTAATTAATTTGCCGTTTAACTGGGTAATTTTTTCTTTATGTTTGGTGTTCAGCTGGCCCTTTTGCAAGGGGATAGATTTGCTTTATTTTCAGTATTACCTTTCTCTGACTGGAGGTCTGACTTTTCATCTATGCAGTTGGAATGCTCTCAGGGCTTCTAAACCTGCAGTATCCCATTTTTCTGGTAGAACAGAGAGGTCCAGACCAGTTAACTCGTTGGCATGGGGTCACACAGAGAGTTTGGTGGTAGACCCGGAACATGAATGCAGGTCAAGCTAGAGAACCTGTGATTGAGATACTCCAAGCTGGGCTCAAGTACTTGATGGTGGTGGTTTCTGGGATGTGTATCACCCAAAATTATTTCCATGCAATTCTACCCAAAGGATGGAATTAATGATCATGGAATATGTGGGTGAGTTCATCATATTGTCTCCAGTCACCTCAATACCATGGGACCTTGGGTTAGTTTCAGGATAGGAATAAAGAATGGAATGTTAGAGTAGTGACTTACTTGACTTTTGTAATTCCTTTTCATGTTACATATCGTAGTGATGATATGGTCTTGGCAGGCATGAGCAACTTGAAACACTCGCTCTAAGCCCCCCCCCCTTTTGTTAATGTTTCTGTTTTTGTTTCTTTTAGGCATATAGTTGTCCTATGTGGGCTCCGCATTCTTACCTGTACCCTCTGCACCAGGCCTACCTGGCAGCTTGCAGGATGTACCCAAAGGTCTCTGTCCCAGTGTATCCTCCAAATCCTTGGTTCCAGGAAGCTCCTTCTGCTCAGAATGAAGGTGATTGTACCTGTACCGACGCACACTTTCCTATGCAGACTGAGGCCACTGTTAATGGTCAGATGCCACAGGCCGAGATTGGACCGCCAACGTTTTCTTCACCTCTGGTTATCCCTCCATCTCAGGTGTCTGAAAGTCATGGACAGTTGTCTTACCAGGCTGATATTGAATCTGAAAACTCTGGGCAGCTTCTTCATGCTGAGTATGAAGAGTCACTAAGTGGCAAGAATATGTTCCCGCAGCCGTCCTTTGGACCGAATCCATTCTTAGGCCCAGTTCCCATTGCACCTCCTTTCTTTCCTCATGTTTGGTATGGGTACCCTTTCCAGGGATTTGTAGAAAATCCAGTCATGCGGCAGAATATTGTTCTCCCCTCTGATGAGAAAGAATTGGATCTGCCCCTGGAAAGCCTGGATCTGTCTAAGGACTGTGTTTCAGTTTCAGCAGTGGATGAGTTTCAGGAGGCCAGAGGTGAAGGCACACATTGTCTCCCTGAAGCAAGTGTGGGTAAGCATGAAGGCCGGGCAGAGCAGTCATCCCAGACCCCTAAGGTGGATCTGGCACGGCCTTCCATCCTTCCTGTGGCGGAGGAAGAGGCTCATCTTCCCACTCAGATTCTAAACAGAGAGAGAGAAACTGTGCCTGTTGAACTTGAGCCTAAAAGGACCATTCCAAGTCTGAAAGAAAAATCAGAAAAAGTGAAAGATCCTAAGACTGCCGCCGATGCGGTCAGTGGGGCCAACTCTGTGGAGAGCAGAGTGCAGAGACCAAAAGAAGAGAGTTCCGAAGATGAAAATGAAGTGTCTAATATTTTGAGAAGTGGTCGATCCAAGCAATTTTATAATCAGACTTATGGAGGCAGGAAGTACAAAAGTGATTGGGGCTCTTCTGGTAGAGGAGGGTATCAGCACGCGAGAGGTGAGGAGTCCTGGAAAGGGCAGCCTGGCAGAAGCCGAGATGAAGGTTACCAGTACCATCGAAATGTCCGAGGACGGCCCTATCGCGGGGATAGGAGGAGATCGGGGATGGGAGATGGCCATCGGGGGCAAAACACTTGACGCTTGTTGCTGTGCTATTTTAGAGCAGAAACCTCTCCTGAGGTGGAATGTTTCTGAAGGCTTTAAAAAAAATACATTAAAATAAAAACCCAAATTGGAACTATCTCCTCCCCTCCCCCTTTGACCCCCGCCCCCAATCCTGGACAAGAGATTTTGGATATGCATTCAAGGAGGGGCAGATGAATTCCTGGCATTGCCATTTTTCTTTGTTCAGAATCTGTTTATCAGGTAACTGCCCCTATAAAAAGTAGAAAATAACTTTGTTAAAGTATTTTTTATAAACCGCTTAATATAAAACTTAGATTTAGTGTTTGGTTTTTTTTCCTTATTATAAGTTTAATTTCAAATGTTGGAAATGTGTGCTTTATAGTGTTTACTAAAGTGACAAGAAAAATATACCATTTGACACACTATAGATTCCAAAACATAACATTGCACCAAATAGAAATGTATATTTTATTATGCAATGCCTTAGTCATAAACTGGGCTCAAATAATTCTTAGCCTAAAACACTGTTGTCTTTTGAAATGCTTCCAACCCAAAGGCCTTTCATCTCAATATCTGTCAAACTTGAATAATGTCTTCTCTTTAATATTACACATAAGGCAGCCTATTAACCTGTGTCTTAGAAACGTTGTATATAGTTCTTTTAATATTCATAGGGTCTATTTTTGAATTTTGGTGAGTATTTGTTGAACTTGAGATCGCATACAAGACAGATGTTTAAGAAATAATAGGATAACTAATGAAATGGCTGTTTCCACCAAGAATTCCTAGCACTGGTGTAAATATCATGGTGCCTACTTGAAAGAAATGTAGATGCTATGCATTTTGAAAATAATCTGCATCTGTTAAAACTGCAGAAGTTTTTTAATGCCACTTTAACACTAATGCACTGACAGATTTAAATATTTTGTGAGAAGAAATGTTAAAAATTTTTAGCTTGACAGGTTTCTATGGAGTTACTGTGTTTTGTTTTTCTGTTTGCACCATTGGGTTATGTGTATCACTTTACATTTGCATGTTCAACTTGTCACACGCCTGGAACTATTGTTCAAAAAAAAGGATGATTGTGATTTCTAGTTCTTTTCTAGAAGATGCTGCTAGAAAGTGGTTGCTTTGCATTTTATGGCTTGTTACCCCTTAGGTAACCTAGCTCTCTGATCCTGCTTCTTTTCTGTCTTTGCAGTATTTGCAGAAATTCCCTTTGCATGTTGCACTCTGTTCTCAGTTCGGGATTTAACTCTGAATCAACACAGTATTCATGCACCTGTGTCACTCTTTAAAAATAACTATGGCTTATGGTTCTTGTTTGTACATATACCAATGTGAGAATCTACCCTTTTTTTATGTTCTCTTTTGATCAGGAAGTTTGAGTGCTATGCAAATAATGTAGTGATTTCTCTTTGCATGCCGTGTGTAATATACCTAGCCAAAAATAGATTTTTGTTTTTTTAAAGGCAAATTACTTTAAAGGCAAATACAATTCACTTGAATTTGACAAACTGAAGCAGATGAGTTTTCTGGGTTCTCTGATTACCCACAGGAATGTTTGGATGCCAGCTAGGCTCAGTTGAATCTCCACTGTACTGTAATAATGGTTATTTACCTCTGTGTTGTTTTAATTACCTAATGTCTGTGTAACTGCTGATTTGAGTAGTGATTAGCATTTAGATGTTTTGTAAGGTAGGATTTTAGAGAGCACTTTGAAAGATAACATTTTATTATGATGGTGCTAGGTAAACATTTGTAAAGATGGATGGTTGTGTGGAAAAGAACAAGTTTCTTGAGAGAACTTGTTGAGAGGAGTTTCTCGTCACCTAAGCTAGAACAATTGGGGAAGGTACTGCTGAAGCCATTTTGTTTTCTTCGTTAACATCAACAGTAGTTAATGGAATGAGAAGATTATAGGGTTCTCCACTTTCAGCTCCTGCTTTTTTATGGCATGTTAGCTTACCTGATAATGTTTATGAAAACACATTTAGATACAGTGACCAGACTTAAAAAATTCAGTAGAAGTTTGATCTCAGGAGTCCAAAAGAAATTGCTGTTTCTGGTGTCTTTCCGTTTTGTTGACTGAGATTTGATCTCTGTTTCTTCTGGAAATGTCTCAGATGTGGATAGGAAAGAATACTGTTCATTTCTTCACTGTCACTCTGTCTTACCTCAGCGGAGTAATGGAATGCTCTATAGTTCCTGCAGGAAATACCGAGTGGCTTCCTGTTTCCCATATCTCACCTCCAGGGCTTGATGGAAACAGAGCTGAAAGAGAACTTCAGCGGATCGTACTTGACGCAGTGACCTCTGGAATAAAAGAACTCTGACTCTTGATAATTAGTTTTAAAATTCTTAGTCTTTGCATGAAGGTCAGTTTTATTTTTTCCTTTAGTTTTGTTTTAAATGTATTAGGAGTGCAGGGGATTTTGCCTTATGCTGAGGTCAAACTAGGGCCAAGCAAGCTTTTGTCCTCCTTCATTTTAACGGAATCATAAGGTATGTTGACATGAGATATAATGTTTCTATATAAGAAAAATAAAAGGTTAGAAGTGAGAATCATTTGTATTTTGAGGTAGAAATTATGGAACTCCACTGTATTACGATTATACACGTTTTGAAGAACAGATGTTTAGAACGACCAAAGCTCACCTGTTCATTTGAGTTAGTTGCTTTTGCTGAACTTGATCCCTGTCCCTTTTGATACCGCGTGTATTTCTGTTCAAGTCCAGTTTCCTCTTCAGCTTTCGTTCCATGTACTCTGGCAGCAGGATGCTCGCCTCCGTGCGGTCCTCGTCTTGTTTTCCTGGTAACCAGCCCATATGTTCATTTTCATGGCTGACTGAAGCTCAGACCCTGCCTTGACCTGGCAGGAGTAGGTCTTCCCAAACCACAATGTTGATAACCGCTTATTTGATGCAGACCATGTTATATTCTTGCAGTGTGTTTCCTTTGTGACTCAAGGTTGAATTAAAATGCCTGTGAACTGCAAACTTGCTTATGATTGACTTGGTGCAATAAAGTTCCTTTCTAACCGTTTCTGGTTTAGAAAACATTCAGCCATCCTAGAAACTAGCAATATTTATTTATGCCTCATTTATTTTACCTTTGGTTTTTAGATGAGGTAACCTTAGTCTTTCACTTATGGGTACTAAGCAAGGTCCATTTTAGTGTAGCTGAAGAGAACGTGTATTTGGCTACACGATTTCTGTTTACTGTGTTTTGCTTCCTATTTAATGTCTAAATGCTATTGTTTTTGTTTAAAATCTTAGTAATGGCTCAGTTCCAGTATGTCATTTTTTTTTTTTCCAGTATGTCATTTTCAAAGAACTAAGGTTTTGCTACTAGTGTCAGCCATTTATTTTCCCACTAATTGGGATTTCCCACTAATTGGGAATTTTTTTCCCCCCTGAAATATAAGTTTTAGAAAATCTTAGAAGAGGGGTGGGTGCATGTCTTAATGCTGGGAAACAGCAACTTTGGGGTTGAATTTACTTGAATGGATTAAAAATTGTTACAGAGCTAGAAGAAAATTTATGTATGAAAAATGATAATAGCCTTACACTGAGTACAAATAATACTTAAAAGCATGTGAAGATGTGATCATTTGTGATGTTACTTGTAAAAAAAAAAGCATATATACCTATCTTTTGAAGTGTTGAAAGGAAAATAGTACTTTATATTCTTTATCATATCACTTTTTGTAAGTGTTGAATATATTCCTGTTTATTTTTCTATGTTCTGTTTTGTAGCCTTAAGAAGTGTTTCAAACATATCTGAATGTATAAAATAAGAGTAAATGCCCTACATGGTGTGATGCTGCATTATATATAAAACTGTGTGCATATATTAAATTTTGTCTCTTGATTCTGCTTGTGATTCTTTGGTTCCAGGGTTAACCAAGTAAATAGCATATAAATAAATCTTAGGAGGGTGTGTTAGTAAGCATCTGAAAATAGAGGATTTCCATGGTTTCTATCCAGGCAGAAGATAATTCTGGTATGTGCAACTCTTTAGTGGGTTTTATAATCTGTGGGGTAGATTAATTTACTTTCTCTACTTAATATATGTAATAAAATTGAGCTAGGCCAAGTAATTTAATGAGGCTCATGTAGCTAATAAGTGGTAGGATTTGGAGTTTTACCTAGCTGAGTGGTTTTAGAACCAGTGCTCTACCATTTTTTTCCAGCATTCATTAAATGAAATGAGATGTGTGGACTAAGAATATAATTTATAGATTCAATGACTTTTTTTTTTATTCTTATTTTTAAAAGATTTTATTTATTCATGAGGGACACAGAGGCAGAGAGACACAGGCAGAGGGAGAAGCAGGCTCCGTGCAGGGAGCCCGATGCAGGACTCGATCCTAGGACCCTGGGTCACGCCCTGAGCCGAAGGCAAACGCTTAACCACTGAGCCGCCCAGGTGCCCCTAACCTAAATGATTATTTTTTAAACGTGGTATTCAGTGCAGGCATACCTTGTTTTACTATGGTTTGCTCTATTGTCTTCGTAGATAATGTGTTTTTTTCAAAGAGGAGGTTTGTGGCAACCCTGCTTGGAGCAAGTCCATTGGCGCCATTTTCCCAACATTTGCCCACTCCGTCACATTTTGGCAATTCTTAAAATATTTTAAGGTTTTTCATTTTATCTGTCATGATCTGTCATCCATGATTATTGACTTGCCGAAAGCACAGGTGATGGTTAGCATCTTTTAGTAATAAGATAGTTTTCAGTTAAGGTTATGTACATTGTCTTTATATTTTTAAAGATTTTATTATTTATTGATGAGAATACACAGAGGAGACAGAGAGGCAGAGGCACAGGCGGAGGGAGAAGCAGGCTCCATGCAGGGAGCCCGACATGGGACTCGATCCGGGGTCTCCAGGGTCATGCCCTGGGATGAAGGCAGGCGCTAAACCGCTGAGCCACCCGGGCTGCCCCGCACATTGTCTTTATACATAATGCTATCATTGCATATTTAAAATAGACCACAGCGTAAACATTCATATGCACTGGGAAGCGAAAGCTTTGATTCCTTTAGGCGCACAGTATTGCTGAGGTATGCCTTGATGAAGATGGATAGATCATTTGAAAGTTTTACTTGAAAGCTGAGGTAGCAGGTGCCCTTGAACACTTTGAAAACCCAAGCTGCTGCTTAATGCTTATTTAATCTACTCACTACATGGAATGTCTTCAGAACGGCTTTCCCAGGAAGGAAAGCCTAAAGAAAGGCTTCCCTTTTCAGCAGTGTTTGGTGGGAAGGGAAGTTGATGAGACACGAAAGCCAGCTGTTGCGGGTTGCCCAAGCAGGTGAGTGGGCATCCCAGAATCTTGGAATGGAGAGAGGAGAAAAGGGGGGGGGGGCGAAGCTGGAGTCTGAGGAAAGCCAAGGGTGTCTTTTGGTGCCAGGTGGAGCCCTTTCAGGATTGGGCACTTGAAGTTGATGGGATAAAATGGTGAAACTAAGTGATGACAAATGTTCTACAGTTTCTCTAAATTAGAAGGCTTGCTTTCCTCTTTGTTACATTTTCACTTGACTGTTAGGTCCATGTCTAGGGAATAATAATAGTATGTAGACTAAACGAAGGATGTTAAACAGCTTCCTTTCCTGAATCCTTAAGCTCTTCTGAAAGTGTGAGTCATGCACTCATCAGAATAGTGAAGCTACAGATATTGGTTGTAAACATGTTAAGAGTTTGATCCTGAATTCATTAGAAATTGGAGCTTCAAAGTCCATCCTCTTTACATTCCTGTGATTATACAGCTTTCACATTTAGCAGAAAAAATGTCTAGGCCACAGATGTAAATATAGAAGATGAGCAGTGCGCAGTGCGATTCTCATGGCTTCCCATCCCCTTTATTTTACTTAACGGTCAACAACAAAAATAATGTGTAGTAAGCTAACTTTTCTCCTTTAAATGAAAACTGGCTTTGGACTGAGCATGGTGTAATGCTCTGTACCTCCCTAGGGATGTACCTATTACTGTGTCACTTGTGGCAAATTTGTTCCTTTCTAAATTAAGGTAAAAGCATCTAAGGCAAAGTATAATTACATAAGAAATATTCACAGACTAGGGGCCAAAAAAGGAGGCCAGAAACCAGAGGTACGGACGTGAAGCAGCACAAAGGCCGCAGCCCAGGAGATGGGAGGGACAGACATGGTTGATCTGAGACCAGCACAGGCAGCTTCGGGAGTTAGAACTAACATGCTTGCCTTAAATCAGGAGCATCCCAGTAAAAAGGGCCATCGTAAGAGTAAACATTCCCTATAAAAAAATCCCAAACACTGATAATGGTACCATTCGTTCCCTGTCGGCGAGCCGAGATGAAGAGTGGTTCCCAGCTGGTGCTACGCTGGGTCACTGGCAGAAACCACCTTTGGGGAGACGGACTCGGCCAAGGAGGGAGGCACGGTTACTTGAACAGGCAGCCTCGATAAGCCAGCCTTTCCCCTCCTAGGGAGCTGCCGGCAGCTGAGCACTTTCAACGTGAAGACTAGCAACCTGGTGGCCGCCTTGCATTTCCGGGTCACCTCCCGGGCAGAACGTGTCCACAAGCAGTACCACATACATAGCTCCTTTTATTAGGAAACCCAGACTTCTAAATTTAACATCTGCACTGTTGGTGTATTTGAATTGGTATTACTGATTTTTATAGAAAAACTTTCTGTGTTAGCAACGTACTGTAAGATCTTTTGCTATGTAAAAATTTAAATGTATTTTTAAAAATTTCGTTTATGTGCACAATATACATACTCTGTCATCAGCAATAAGCAGAACTCTTCTCATTTATCACAAGGGTTTTCTTTATGACAGAATACGGAATCAGTAAGTAAAAACAGCTTTTGTCTTCTTTTATTCAATATACTTGAAATAATCATTCACAAATTTAACCTATCCTTAAAAATAGGCACTACTTATTTTAGTATAATCCCATATATGTACAAAACAAACCCTTTACATATTCACACTTGGTAAGTGCACACAAAAAAAAGCATAAAAGGATATAATTAAATGCAAACACTGGTAACCTTTGGGAGGGTAATGTGAGGAGATATAACATTTTATTACATGTATTTCAGGTTTGAATTTTTCACAAATATTTATGGATCACTCCTAAATGAGTATTTTTAAAGGCCTGTTTTAAAGACCAGTTAAACCAAACCATTATTTCCAATTCACCATCTGCATATTAGTGCTTCTGTATTGTTTCAAGAAGCTCTCAAAGTCTGTTCAGTAATAATTTCTATTTTGTTTGCCCCATTAATTTATTAGTTAACTCTCTTCCTCACTTGTAGTAGAAGTTAGTTCCAGTTCACTGCATTAGAAGTGTAACTGCACGTGGTCTCACGCTGCATCTCAACTGTTCAAACTCAGGAACTCGAGATTAAGTTTTTAGAGTTCTTGCTGCATAGTATCCCAAACTCCCCACCCCGTTGCCCCCTTACCCTCCCCTCCCCGAGTCAGTCTCCCCGGGTGTAGATCATGTACTCTATACCAAACATGGATATAAATATATTTGGTACCAAGAGGTATTTTAACATTGCTATCTGGGGGCTTGTTTGCATTAATGTTGCCTTTAGGAAAGTGGCTGTCCTTGACTGTCCGTTAGAAATCTGTGGAAGTTTAAAATTACATGGATGAATCAACTCTGAAGAAAGATTTTGAGCCTATACTTTTAAAGAAAGGAAATATTCTTTAAAATGCTTTTCCTAAATCGTGATCAGTGATTACATAGACTTGTAAAGAATGACATTACTTTGAGAATTATACAGAATCATACAGAATGCTAAAACTGAGTAATTCATAGTAAAGTTAGGTATTTTTCTGGTGGTGGGGCAGAGGGATGTGGGAATGATTTTTTGATATTCAAAAGCACCAAAAACATGGTAAACAATGCTTAAGCTGGGAACATGGCCATTTTCCAACAGTGGTGTTTTGTGGTAGATCATCTTCCTTTGAAAGTCTAAACACACTGAAAACATAGTGCAAAGACTGAAAACAAGTAACAAATATAATCCTGATGTTTATTTATCAAATTTCATTAGTGGAATCTTCGACCGGCTTTTAAAATAAGGGCAGTTTCTATATTATAGTGGAATATTTGGCAAACGAAGTCTGGAAAGCTTTTTCAAGATTTTTAAAAGGGGGCAACACTGGTCAGCATTTGGTACATGAATATGGTACACCTACTGAAAATCTTCCCATACATCACGAAAACCTGGAGGTAATCTGTGTAGCTTGAAATGTCTTCATTTTAGAATGTTATACACAAGGGCCTCATCAAGAACAGAAAAGTGCATTTTCTGTGTTCAGACTATAATTTACAACACAACTGGCTTTTGATGTTACCTTAAGTAAATTATACTTCAAGCTCCAGAGTATGTGGGGCATAAAACCTGATTAAAGTTTTATACGACAAAAATCCCAATAAATGTTAAGAAATGGCTTCTCAATATTCTGATTCAGTCTAGTCATCCAAGAAAAAGTAGTTTCCACTCTTCTTTTGTTCTACATCCTAAAAAAAAAAAAAAAAAAAAAAAAAGCAACAAAATCAACACCACCCTCCTATACTTTCACCCACAGTACTGTTTAGCAGTGTTTACAACAGTGTCTATACAACTTCCTCTGCAGTCACTGTCTGCACTGCTGCTGGATATTCCCAGGTCTGCTAAATCAAAAGCAAGATTATTACCTCTGCTACTCTTCCCTACCACCAGAACACTTCCCTTGGTCCACCTCAAGTAAAGCCCCTTTATATAAAATGCCTTATTTACTTATGTAGAATTTTGCTACATACTATTTCCAGCTAAACTATTAAATTCCATTTTCATCATTTTGACTCTAAGCCCCTAGTCCAAAAGGTAACAGTCAACTGCCTATTACACAAAATGCATGTAAAAGTATTTTTTCCCAGGACTGTTTACAGACTGGCCAGTAATGATCCACCTACTCATCTGCCTATGTGCTTCCTTTACTAGGATCAAGGTATGATGAAGATGAGTGGGCACAGAGAAATGATGACTAGGTATACCTAGGGACAGAACCATGGATCTTTACACAAGAAAATGAAAGTACAACATCTGTGACATTTCAGAAGGAATTCTTAGTAAAATTAAGCTGTTCATAGTAAGCAGTGTAGGGTTTAGTCCCTCTTTTCTTCTTAGTGTGATTTTTTTTTTTAAAGATTTATTTATTCATGAGAGACACAGAGAGGCAGAGACATAGGCAGAGGGAGAAGCAGGCTGCCCGTGGGGAGCCCAATGTGGGACGTGACCCCAGGATCACGCCCTGAGCTGAAGGCAGATGCTCAACCACTGAGCCACTCTGGTGTCCCTTAGTGTGATTTTTTAAAACAAACTTTTCAATTTTAAGACAGAATCTGTAATTTCATTGTCTTGGCCA
Organism: Nyctereutes procyonoides; assembly: GCF_905146905.1. NCBI lineage: Eukaryota > Metazoa > Chordata > Mammalia > Carnivora > Canidae > Nyctereutes > Nyctereutes procyonoides. The sequence goes on from NW_026575122.1 coordinate 20,397,374, forward strand.
AGAGTAAAACCATTTATAAACAAAATACACAGCAAAATCTAAGACATCAATACACTCTGTCAGGTGCTTAAGGATACATTACGTATACACTGACCTTGTCTCTGCTAAGAGATCATAGTTTAATAGCAAAGCTAGAGTACAAATATGAAAATAATAAAATCTAGTAAAAGCTAGTATTAAGGACAAGAGTTAGAGGGCCATGAAATGTAAGCAGCATTTTAAGTAGGTATTGCAGGTGATAAAAACACAGAAATGCTTTTTTAGAGCTCATTCCCCCCCCCCCCCCCCAGGGACCAAGAGATTACTGCTTTCTAAAAAAAAAAAAAAAAAAAAATTTCACAAAGTACACGAATTGTAGGAGGCACAGTTAATAAGTTAATAATTTTATGTACCACAAAGAAAGGAAATCGTTGCCAATTAAACTGACAAAATGTTTTTCCATTGTGTAGAATTTTATGTTCACTGAAGAGCTTGTCTGCATTCTTAAAATATTTTAATCAGGTGTTGGCTCTTGTGTATGCACAAGAAAAATAGATGAGAGAAACTGGTTAAGGTCTTTGTAAAAATAACTGCTTTGTTTCAACAGTGAATTAGTATAATCTTTCTGAAGACATTTAAAATGGCAATTAAACTCAACACAGGCAGTACAACAGTGGGTACAACTCATAGACAACATGAACACGTCTGAGTCCATGGAGCAATAGCAACTACAACATAATTACTGCCTACCAGACTGAAGGATGCCATCAGATAGTAACGTGAAAAATATGAATCTTAGAATGAAATGACAAAATTTCCTGTGAAATAGCCTTCCAGTTTGAAATATTCCTTTCAATTATTATGAGAAATTATTCCTGATTTAATATAGTTTTTTTTACCTACCTTAATTGAATTCAGTTTGTTTATTCTTGGCCTATAGTTGTTTGGATCTCTTCTGAATGTAATTTCAAGCTGAGACAAAAATTTATTCATGCCAGCCAGAAGAGTCTGAGGACTAGAGGAAAAATAAGGTTAATTGTGATTAAAATTTACCTCATAAATTTAACTACATTTTGGAATGAAGAGGATTAAGCAGCACTGTTCCTTGAAATTCCCCAATCATAATAAGTCCTCTAGATAATAGTACAATCATAAATTCTATGTTTAGAAGGGTCTTTGCTTGGACTATTTGGCTATATTATTTTTGGGTAAAAGAAACCCAGTTTAAACTAGGTTTCTGATTTGGAAAAAGAAACATTTAAGAAATACTAGTTTAGAAAAACGAAAGATCATTAATTAGGAGATTACAGAATTTCCAATCTGACATTTTCAGGGAAGAAGAAAAAATTTAATAGAAAAAAGTAACATTAACATCAGAAATTTTGCACTGGAGGGACTATGTACAGCACAATGGATTGTACTCATATAACTCCTTTTTCTATTTCCATGCTTAATCCATCTCTTTTTAACCCAAACTAATTCTTACATCATACTAAACTGTAACAAACCTGTGGAACATTTTAAGCATTTTTATAAATACAAAGAACTGTTATTCAAGTAAGCTATTTAACAGTCCAAAAAACTTCCCTCTCAAAGAAATATGTTAATTCTCAATTGGTAAGTAAATTTAAAATGAAAACAAAGGAATTTTGGGAAGAAGCTCAGTAAAGTACTTTATTTTTTGGATGAATTATTCAAATAGGAACTCCATTCCTCCCTATTATCAGAAAACAGGCTGGACTCCCATGAAATTGCTATTTTGACAAGAAAAAGATGGCTGCATTTCAGTAATTCCGTATGTTTCAACCTAATGTAAGGTTCTAACACTAAAAAGTTTAAGAAATTTCTCATAAACTGATTTACATGTTAGGCTTCTCTATATCACAAGAGCTATCAAGCCAATAAGGTAAAATTAGAGAAAAAAAGGGGAAAAGTAAAATCATTCATTTTGACTCTGCTATAGATCAATACCAGATATCTGGGGTCTACTGTGAACATTACCACTAGCAGTCTAAGTTGGGCAAATCATGTAACCTATGTGCATCCTGTTTTATCTCCTGTATATAACATCAGTGGTTTCCAGGGAATCAAAATCCTAACCTGTTTTGAAAATCCAAATAATTAAGCAGACAAAAGTTAACTTGCAAGAAAAGGCAAGCAGCCCAGAGCTCTACATGCTTATTCCCCTGGGTCAGGAGTTCTATACTACAGTCTGAACACTAGTCTACCCAGTCCCTTCTAGTATTCAACATTAATAATCCTATGAGTCACACAATCATTCCTAGAATTTCTGGTTACTTCTTTCTTTTAAAAATAAAATGGTATCATTAATGTTTATAAGCTTATTGCATAGTTTTGACTAATAATTTTCTGATTGTTAGAACTTATAAGGACTTCTGAATGTTTCAGAAGATAGTTTTACCTGTTTGCAACCGTGTTCTTAGATGGAATACCATCAAAAACGATGACTCGATCTGCTAGATAGGTGGCCATAATGAAGTCATGTTCCACAACAAAGGCTGTCTTCTTAGCATGGAGTATGAAACTAAAATATATGATTTTGAAAATGTTTCCAGTTTTATATTATCAAATATTCAAATGCTATATTAAGCACCATTGCATACTGGTACACATAATTAAAAGCAATACTCTTACTGGCAGGACATTACCGTTTGACAACTCGAGCTGCCATCAATCTTTGCTCAGAATCCAAATATGCAGATGGTTCATCAATTAAATAGACATCAGCAGGCTTGCCCAAACAAAGTGCTAAAGCCACTCGCTGCAGTTCACCACCAGATAACGTCTGCACCTATTTGAAGTGTGTTTATTATTTTTTAAAGATTTTACTTATTTATTCCTGAGACACAGAGGAGAGAGAGAGAGAGAGAGAGAGACAGAGGCAGAGACACAGGCAGAGGGAGAAGCAGGCTCCACGTAGGGAGCCCAACGCAGGACCCGATCCCGGGACTCCAGGATTACACCCTTGGCCGAAGGCAGACACCAAACCCGCTGAGCCACCCAAGGATCCCTATTTGGAGAAGAATTTTAGCGAACTATGTAGAGTCACCCAAAGTTTAAATAATAAAATGACAAAAATCAGAGTATGTACTTCTTGATCGATGATGTTCTCAATTTGTAGAGGCTTCATTACATCAGTCACAAATTGTGGATGAGTGTAAGCATCTCTTATCTTTTCATGTAGCAACTGTCGAACACTTCCCTGTGGTTAATGAAAAAAAAAAGTATTGAAATTTTATTTCAGTACAGAACTCCCCTAATTATGAATCTTGACAAAGTTAAGCTGCAGAGCAAAAATAGATGAATTTGCCACCCACAGATAGGATAGTACTTTTATGCTTATTGTCTGTGGCATGTTCTGAAATTTTTATATTAAAAAACCCATCATGTCCAATAAGTAAAAAAACAAACAACAAAAAACCTTAAATCTAAAAGTAGTAAATGATGACTGTTTCAAGAAAGATATCATTTGAGACTAGGAATAATTCTCAAGGTCAGTGTGGTTATCAATTTCTCTTTGGCAATGAGTAAGATAACAAAATGCATAATGTAACAGTGAAGAACTTAAGATGTCTTGCTTGATATTTAAAGGAGGGCAGAGTCAGAACTTAAAAGCTAAGCTTATACAAAGGGTCAATAATAAAACTTTTATTGTAAGCTAAGCTATCTCACATAGGTGAATAAAGTGGTACTAAGGGCAAATACTATAGTTAAGAAATTTATTACAACACTTCTAGAACCAAAGGAGGTTAACTTCCTAATGTTTTAAAGGTTCATATTTTAACATTTATCAGTATTTTTAATGACCGAATGGCATTCAATTTCATTGATATACCATACTGTGTTATCCATTTACCAGTTGATGGACACTGAGTTTGTTTTCTTCTACTTTCTGGCTATTATGAATAACACATTTGTGTCAAATTTGTGCTTTGAGACAGGTCTTCATTTCTCCTTGGTATGTATCTAGGAGTGGAAATGCGGTTCATATGTAACTCTATGTTAACCATACGAGGAACTGGACAGACTTTTTTTTTTTTATTGGCTCTACCATTTTACATTCCCATCAGCAATAGGATGTTCCAATTTATCCACATCCACACCAATACTTGTTACTACTTTTTAAAGTCATCCTAGTGGGTGTACAGAATCTCACTGCAGTTCTGATTTGCATTTCCCTAATGACTAATGGTGCTGAGCATCTTTACATGTGCTTATTTGGTCATTTGTACATTTTCTTTGAAAAAAAAAATCTATTCAAATCCTTTGCCTGTTTTTAAACAGAGTTGTAACCGTTCTTTGTATATTCTAGAGATAAGCAATTATTAGATAAATAATTTGCAAATGTATTCTGTCTTGTACGTGGCCTTTTACTTTTTTTGCTGGCGTTATCTGCAGCACAAAACACATTAAGTTGTTGCTGATGTTTTCTTTTTTAAAGTAAGCTCTACACCCAACATAAGGCTTGAACTTAAGACCCTAAGATAAACAGTCACAAGCTCCAACAACTTGAGCCAGCCAGATGCCCCCTCCTTAGGTTTTTGTTTTGGAAAAAGATGGTGAATAAAGTTAAAAGCATTTCCTAACATTGGAAATGAATCAAGGACTGACATCTTAATACTCTTCCTTAGCCACTTTTGGTAAAACTATACAGAAACTAATTTGGAGAAGAATTTTGACACGGTGAAAGATTAAAGCTACAGGTGTGCTTTGTGTGTTATGTGTATAAACTTTCTTTTTAATAACCAAGTAACAGAATAATAACTCACAGTTGATTTGGGACTGATTTTCTGTGGCTTATAACTGACATTTAGAACAGGTACTTCACCTGCAAAATAATGCAAATAAAGAAGACAGTGGAAATTACTCATTATATTCAAAGTTTCCTATATGGGACAGAGTAAAAACATTCAACAACATACAACAGTACCTCCTTCATCAGGTTTAAGTCTTCCAGCAAGCATTCTGATAAATGTCGTTTTGCCAGTACCTGCCAACACGATATACAACAAATGAACTTGAAAGATGTTTCACATTTACAGGAAATCACTATGTGCACTACTAAAAATTAGTTTTAAAGATACACACTGACACTACTGAATTTTAAAAGTTATATAGAAAAATACTTAAAACTTTCATAGTTCACCTCTGAAGTATCATTTGAAACTAATTAGGAGTAGTAAAGAATAATAAATCTTACTAATAACCACTTTAAAATAAAGGTAGGTCTATAAAATACAAATCTTGGGTTAGCTTTTAGAACACTTAGCTAAAATACCAATACAATTTATTGTTGAGTAATATAGTACTGTTACAATTGATGCCATCCTTATAAAGTCCGTTTACATGAAATATTTAAGTCAAATGCAACCCAGTTCAAAATTCTTCCATTAAGCTAAAGCCTGTTACATTGTAAAATCTTCCTAGGGAATTTCTATAGATTTAGTAAGCTCTAAGTATAGAATTAAAATCTTCTTTTTTTTTTAAATCTTGAAAGCAATACCAGTCATTTGGTACTCAAATTCAACTCATAGCTGTTTATTACAGCAATCTAATATCGAAAATTCAGGTAATACAACTATTTACAAAGACAGACTAGCCTGAATTTAAAATAATGAGAGCGCAAATGGAGAAATGCAAGAAAAAAAAATTAAACTGGATTGTTTTTGCATTACCTAACTTATCCTTTCCTTTCTCATCTGTTTTTTTCTAAAACGAATAAATGCCCTATCAATTTATACAAAGAAAAACTAGTTTGGAAAAAAAAATCTTATTTTCATCTCAGATTATGAAACAAAAGATATACTTGACTGAATGGCAATAACAGGAAATCATACACTGTCACAAAATCTGAACTACACTGAGGAAATGTATGGATTCATTCTAGCTCCCAGACCTACATCTGAGTCAGTTTTCATGGAATAACTAAGTTATTGGATAAACAGGAGAGACTTTCAAATGTAATAAAGGAAAACTTACCATTTTCCCCCAACATCACCATGATTTCAGAATCTGTAAATTCTCCAGCTACAATTGCTAGCTCAAACTCTCCCATCTTTTTCTTCATTCCAGGATATTTATACATACACATCTTTTTAACTTCTTCCTCATTTGCTGTCTCAGCCACTTTAAAAACAAGTGAGGCATCTCTGAATCTCAAGTTTTCTGTTGGAACGTAGCCATCCAAAAAAATGTTTATGCCTGGTGGAAAGTCATTGACAAAAGATTAGTAAAGATCAATTAAAGACTAGTCTTTCTCCACAGCAAGAAATTATTTTGAGAGCAATCTAAGCATAGATTTCAAATTTCTGTGGATTTGTGGTAGCATGCAATGACAACATTGGTGTTTTAGGTATCTAATTCAAGTTGAAATAACTTTTGCATATATATGTGCCTATATACACAAAGCAGTAACTTTTCAATGATATGATTTTTAATGTGATTTTTATAAGATTTTTTTCCATCAGGTTTTACGCAAAAGAATATGGTGCCATTTCTGTATTTTTAAATCAAAACTTAAAATTTTTCTGAAAAAATGACAAAAATGGGATCTTTTCAGAGCAACATAAAATGATAGTTTGAGGAATAATTTTTTAGGAGTATGCATTTTCACATAGAGCTAGGTATCACAAACTGAAGTCATAATATATACTCCATTTTTTTCAGATTAATTTGCAGGTTTGTAATACATTTACAGGAATAAACTGACCTCATTTAATATTTTTTTGGCTTCCCTATACAAAAATAAACATCATTATCTAAACAGACTTTAGTAACTGAAAGAAAACATACATGATAATCCCTCTATACTAAAACTGCTAAGATCCACAATGGCAGATGCAGAAATGAAAAAGTGGATTATTCGGGAAAAATGAAAAGATGTTTTCAGTGTTTCCTATATTTAAGATAGTAAAAAAAAGCTCAAGCCTGGCCAAGGTCTTAAAAGAAAGCCTAAGGATGCTACTCGTCTCCTTTGGAATTGAGAGCCATATCAGGGAGTCTACAGCCTCAGCCTAGAACACAGATATTCATTATTTGTGGAAAGAACAAATGAATAGACAAACTTATTCTGCCAAAAGCAGCATATTTTTTTAACTTAAAGCTATTTAAAAATTACAAATAAGAGGTTAAAAAAACTAAAACCAAAAATTAAATTAAATAGGAACATAAACTTGAAGGAAACCTTAGTGGCTATTTAATCCAGATACCTAATTCATCAGGTAAGGGAATGAGGCTCAGAAAAGTATGACTGTGCAAAAAACCATTAACAAACCAGTCCTTCCATTTCTACTGTGTTTGTCAATTTAAAATAGTTCAAGGTATAACTGCCTTTACAGTTCAAGGAGAGCCTTTACATATATGTGTCACATTAACTTCAGTATATTAATGGGAAGCAGAAAGTAAGCTCAATTTACCTGAATTATTTTAACAGATGAGGAACCTCAAAAACTTCACCAGGAACCATTTCTTAAATGATACAGCTTTTAGACATGGCATTTATAACTAGTACTGTGAAGAGTGAATGCCAGCAGCCTACATCATTATCAGTGCAATTCTGGACCTACCAAATGGTACAGAGTAGGTACTCAACAAATGCTTGCTAATTGAGAACAAAAAATTTAATAATTGTTCCTGTTATCATCTCTTAAGACTACTGGAAAGAAAACTGGGCAATCTCACAACTTCTTCCTTAACATATGCATCTATTTATCTCAAATGTACAAGTAGGTGATAGCAATTCTATTATCTTAACATAAAAATTTTATGTATTCTTTATAAACTGAAAAGCTACAACTGCCTTTTTATGCAAGTGTATGACACAATATAAATGTCTTTTTCCAAAAGCTTCTTAGGTATATCGGAAATAATCTCTTTGAAGAGACTGCTTTCAAAAAAAAAAGGGAGCCTGCCCAATCTGAAGACAACACAAATAATTATTCTTCTAAAATATGGTGTTTTTTCAAAGTATGAACTAGGTAGTCCTTTTGGATGTTCCTAATTGTAGTTCTAGATTGTCAGCTGAAGGCACAGCTGGAGAGATGAAGTATAAAGTAAAAAAGGAGAGAATCAATGGAAGGAAATGCAAAAAAATTAAAAGGAAAAAGGCATACCAGGTAGAGAATGCACTGACATTTGGTTCCAGAGCCATTTAGTGGTAGATTATTATTATTATTTTTTGCCTAACTTATTAGGTAGATAAGAGACATGGAAAAGAGAGGCCAGAGTCCCTCTTTCCTGAAAGTAGAAGAAATATTTAGACTTGATTACTTATTAAACCATACTTACTAAACTTTCATATTTTAATATGCTTATTAAACTATCTTATGAAGTTTTTAGACAATCTACTACAAACTTAAGATCTAGATTACAGATAAATTTGAAACATGAAAACAAGATGAGCACTAAATCAATTATAGGAGTTTTACTACTGGTATTGGCCTTTCAAAGATAAAGATGACAAATACTATAATGATGCTATAGAAGCCAAAATCTAATAAAAATTTTAAGATTGCAAAGAATGAAATTGAAAAAGCATTTCTACCCCTTCCAATTGAAAATTCTCCAAAATGAAATGTTTTGAATAACAACTGATGGCTATAACCTCCTATATATACATTCTGTTGAGTGATTAAATTCCATTAAGGGGATCCCTGGGTGGCTCAGCGGTTTGGCAGATTGGAGTTTTAGATAATATCAGAGCAACATGTAACTACTTAATATCAACAATAATACATTTTCTAAGCATTAGAGTGAAAGAGAATACAGCATTGTGGAAACAGTTTTTCAAGTTACCTTCTCTTACACTAAAAGGCATAGTGACAACACCATAAGCACTTGGTACGCCATATAAACAGCAGATGAAGTCAGAGAGATAGTCTAATACACTTAGATCATGCTCCACCACAATGATATATCTGCAAATCAATATAGATTTTTATTTTTAAATGTAACATAACATAATGAAATTAAAATTATATTTAATTACAATTTAAACTCTTACACAGAACAGTGTAAATATCAAGGAAAATAGATACGTTAAAAAAAAATAAATGTAGAGACCATATTAAACAAAGCCTTAAAACATATTCTTTAAAGTAAGACTCATTATCAGTCTTTTGTTTCAAACTGTTTTCCTACACTAAAAGGAAGGGGAAAAAATTAACAGGAAACAACTTATGAATACGTGAAATAAATGTGTTTTGTCAATAAAGAACACATTTTAAAATACACTTTACCAAGCAGAAACAATTACAATAGATTTTTTAATCTGATGTAGCCTAAACTCTTTATTATGCTATTCATCCCATACATTAAGCCTTTCTAGTCGTCCTGTCCCGTATGTCAGCTGTAGTAGGGGATATAGAGAACACAACGGAACACTTAATCTGGGAATTTTCAATTTATCTCGGGAAAACACTGAATAGACATGAAACATTACCAAAAAACCTACACAGCCAAATATGTTTAGATATAAAATCCAGTGAAGATCAGAAAGGAAACAGGTGTGTACTGAAGTACTTTATAAGTGGGAGATTATGACATGACTTTTGAAGTGGTAAGAACACAGTATTGCTATGGTACAAATATCAGGCAAACAAAAGTTATGACACTTTTATGTAGCACTTTATTCCTATTCAAGTTGGTTCAAAATGTTAAAAAAGCAATGTCCTACAGACACCTCAAATTCCAACTTAGTTTCCTATACAAATAAAAAATCTCCATATTTGTATTAATGGAATCATCACTCCTGTTAAAAAAGCTAATTTTATTCCCAATGATATATTGCTTAAATTGTCAAGTCTGTCAACTTGAATTTCTCAACATGTGTATTTATTTCATCCTTTCCTTTTCTGCCTAGATTCTAGTTCAGGCTCTCAGATTTCTTTCAATATTGCTATAGACTTTTAACAAACCTCATCTTTTTCAGGTTCCCAGATATGGCTCTCAGTTGCAAATAAATTAATAACATCCTGAGACTTTCTTTCAAGACTTTCCAAAACTTCAGGTACTATTTTTCTTCATGAATATCTAAGATACACTGAAAAATGGATCTTTCATTGTTTCATGAATAATCCACTTTTCCATTTCCCTGTGTCTAAGGGATTGTTCCTTCTCCTAAATGGTCTCCTGTCTAAATCCTCACCTGCTGAAATCTTACTCAACACTTTAAGATCCATCACAATTTCAACCTATAGAACACTCCTTCTAATACGCAAATCAACTTTCCCCAACACTCGACCCCCTGTAACTATGAAAAGATACTTGGATTTTATTATTTTTGAGTACTTCTATAACCTGTTCCTCAATTTTATGAAGTTAGACTATATAACACATTTAGCACCTCTATGGCTTTTAATCTTGTGATATGTACTAAGAATATGTTTAACAAAGCTGTTGAATGACAAAAGAACTTGGACTTAAGCTGACAATGAAGGAAAATGGTAGGTTCTTAAATAGCATTGTCCAGTAGAACTTTCTATGGTTGTGAAAATGTTCTAGTGTCCATATATGGTAGCAAGTAGCTCCTTGGGATGTGGAACACGTGGAATGTGGGTAAGTCTGACTGAAGGAATAAATCTTCATTTCAATTAAAATTAAAATAGCAATGTATGGCTAGAGGGTACAGCACAGTTCTAAAATAAGAGAAAAATAAGAAAAAATATCACTTCAGAAAGACTACTCTGGCAAGAAGAAAGAACCATAGACTTTTTAAAGGAGGGTATCACAGCAATTTAGGTATCAGGTGGTAAAAGGAAAAAAAGAATAAGGGCAAATCTAATTATGAAAAGAAAATATTAAGAGGAAATGTTTTCTACCATACTGAAGAAGCATCAATTAAAACGGCAAATCAGGGACGCCTGGGTGGCTCAGTGGTTGAGTATCTGCCTTCGGCTCAGGTCATGATCCTGGAGCCCCGGGATCGAGTCGGGATTGAGTCCCGCATCGGGTTCCCTGCACAGAGCCTGCCTCTCCCTCTGCCTATATTTCTGCCCCTCTCTCTCATAAATAAATAAAATCTTAAGAAAACAACAACAAAAAAACCCCCAAAAAACAACAACAGCAAATCACTCAAGTGAGCCAATACTCATCCTTGCCTTGGTGTCTTTGTTGGCAATGTTCCATTATCTGGAATAACTATTTTTTTTACCATTAAAATCTTCAAGACTCAGTATAAGGCAGCATAGTATACCATTTAGGGGCTTTTAATTTGCTTTGAAAAGGGAAAAAAAACCTTCTGATATTGCTACTTTTAAATGGAGCTTACACAGAATTCCAAAATGTAAAAAACAATTTGGTGAGCCACTGTATCTTCTGAGGAACTGCTGCATGATGAGAAATCTATGCTGTGAAATTCGTATGATTCGTTTTGAGTCACCTATTGGTTTTTTATCTTACCACAGATGTCCTTAGAGGTCAAATGCTAAAAAAACCTTGTGTATTAGAGTCCTTTCTACAATCCATTCTCTATTTCTTTATTTTAAGGATATGCTCTTCAAAATCTTTTTATAGCATCAAGACTGAACATTGCCTTGACATGTCACAGATTTTCAGGATGCCTATACTTATTTTTTTTTATCACCGTATCACTTACAAAGAGATCATTTTAACCCTTTATCTATAAATAAGACGCAAAACAGTTGTAAAAACGTCTAACTCCTTTTCTTCGTCAATCTGTTTTGACATGTTATCCCTATTACAATCTCTCAAAATACAGAATTTGTAGTGATTTGCCTGAACATTTTTTATTTTTATTTACTTAATTTATTTTTTAAAAGATTTTATTTATTTATTCATGAGAGACAGAGAGAGAGAGAGAGAGAAGTAGAGACACAGGCAGAGGGAGAAACAGGCTCCATGCAGGAAGCCTGACATGGGACTCGATTCCGGTCTCCAGGATCACACCCTGGACTGAAGGTGGCGCTAAATCGCTGAGCCACCCAGGCTGCCTGAATATTTTATTTCTAAAGATTTGTTCCTATTATTTTAGAGAGAGTACGTGCATGTGAGAGTAGGAATGGGGGAGAGGGAGAGAATCTTAGCAGACTCTGTGCTTAGTGTGTAGCTTGATGTGGGCCTCAATCCTACCTATGACTCTGAAATCATGACCTGAGCTGAAACCAACACAACAGTCTGATGCTTAACTGACTGAGCCACCTGGACACTCCCTGAACATTTTACATAGTAAGATTATGTCATCTGGTTGTAAATTACTTTCCTTTTAGTTCTTTTATTAAAAATAATAATAATAATGTGTGAAAGTAGATGTTATCTGTGACTTTCATAATAAGGGAACATAAAAATATTTTATAAAAAGGGAGTAAGGTTGGTAAATACTGACTTGACTGCTTGTATATTCTTCTCTTTACCAGATTATGAAGTCTTTGAATATATTCTTATATTCCTCAAAGAGTCTATCATAATGCCCAGGCCTATATGTGAAGTAAAAATATTTGGCTCAACTAAGATTGTGTCTTTATCACGGATATTTTAAGTTTCTTTTTTTTTCTTTAAAGATTTTATTTATTTATTCATGAGAGACACACACAGAGAGAGAGAGAGAGAGAGAGAGGCAGAAACAATGCAGGGAGCCTGCTTCTCCCTCTGCCTGTGTTTCTGCCTCTCTCTCTCTCTCTCTCTCTCTCTGTGTCTCTCATGAATAAATAAATAAAATCTTAAAAAAAAAGTATATATGTGGATCACTTGCTCCTTTAAGAATCTAAGGAGTCAAATTTTTCACTTCAGAAATCTTCTCAGCCTTGTCATAGCTTTATTTTCCAGACCCCTATTAAAATATATGTAAATTGTCTCCTCATTCTATTCTGTAAACTTCCCTTCTGCACTCATTCTGAGTTCAATCTCAATCTCTGCTGCATTCTGGTAATTTACACAAATCAAGTTTTCAGGTTTTTCTTTTTTTTTATTTTTAAGATTTTACTTATTTATTCATGACAGACACAGAGAGAGAGAGACAGGCAGAGACACAGGCAAAAGGAGAAGCAGGCTCCATGCAGGGAGTCTGACGTGGAACTCGATCCCAGGTCTCCATGATCACACCCCAGGCTGAAGGCGGCGCTAAACCGCTGGGCCACTGGGGCTGCCCACTTTTCAGGTTTCTAATGCTCTTTTCAATTGTCTTTATTTCTTTCTTTTTTCTTTTCTACTGTCCTTAACCTGCCCAAGCTGTCCAGTGAATTTCTAATGTCACAGCTATACTTTCTAAAGCTGTTTGGGTTTTTGAACACTTACCTATTGCCTTTTTGTGGTACCATATTCTTAGAATTTTGTATCCTTTTGTTTTTATTTTAGATATTATTATTTTGCAGTTTCTTTGAGAATGTCACCTGAGACATTCCTGAAGGTCTAATCCTGTTGTCTGTTGTGTCGACTGATTCATTTGCAGAAGGTTTCCTCTTATCATTTGGATCATGAGTTTTTCTTGTGGGAATCGTGTGACCAGGGTTAAAGGTGTTATCTCTGCAGAGTGGTTTTATATTTGCTTCTGCTAGGTATCATACGACTAATGATTCTAGGACCCTCTTTTTATTACTTTCTTACCATGAAGAGTTTAGATTCCCGTTTATATAAATTTATAAATTTTAATTCCATATCCATGTAAGCTTATAATAAATGAATATATTTGAAGGGGAGCCATCCCTTCACTCTCAATGAACTCAGTAAGTGAGATATATGCTTCCTTGACATCTTCACATGCTTGCCTTTTGCTGAGAAAAGTTATTTGAGAGTCCTGGCATTTTATATGTGATAATCAAATATAAGGCTTTGTTTTCTGCTCACAAGTGGTTGTTAAAGCCCCAGACCCATTACAGATGAATAATGTCCCCCAGAAAATCTGTATCCTGGTCTTTTCTCTTTAATTTATAGTTTTCTCTTTGGTTTTGATCCCTAGGGATTTCTCCTACATTCTTATAATTTTGGCTATGCATTAAATCAGTTACTAAGGAGGGGCATAGAAAATGCTACATACAACATGATCCGTGGGTTTTGGCTATAGCTCTGCCATGCAGTAGATTTGTAACCTAGAACAGAGAACTACTTTTTCTGACCTTAAACTTCTTCATCTACAAAATGGGAATACTACCTAAAGACTATGAGGCTCAAATAAGAGAATGGATTTAAAAATTCTACAAATTACAAAAGCACCCCATAAACACAGGGTGGCTGTGATTATTTAACAGGTTAAGAGATCTCTGGAATTCAGTAACACCCTGAACAACCAGAGTTACTCTGGTGATCCTTATAATATTCTAAATTTTGTGTGTTTGAGTGACATATCCCCCCTTGAGGATCTGGTTAAAGCTAAAGATCTGCCTTCCAGAAATCAATACATAGATGCCAAAACTTTCCTATCATTTCAGAGTATCCCCAGAGTATTACCTCAACACAGGCATGGTAGTAAGTAAATCTTGTATTAAGAACCTCTATTCTAGATAGAAGATAGTAATTTTAACTGCTTGCTCTAAATAACCAAAATAGAAAACATACACATGTATAGGACATTGATGGTCCCAGTGTTTAATCTCCAGAAGTCTGTGTAAAACTCCCAAACAAATAATATAGATATATACCAAATCTGTACTTACCTATCTGGATTTATTAGAGATCGTATAGTGATAGCAGCCTTTAAACGCTGCTTGACATCTAGGTAACTAGAAGGTTCATCAAACATGAAACTATGAAAAAGAAAAGCAAATATAGTAATTTGCAAGACAAATATAATTTTCTCTTACGTGATATTTTAAATCCCTGTAACATAGTTTCTGATTTAACCAAAACAATAATCTCCTCTTACACTCATGAGGAGCCCACTGCCTAAGGGTAAGAGCTTCTGTATTCTGTTCAGAATTAAAAAGAAGAAAAAAAATTATGGAAGCAGAGCTGCATATCAAGTCTGGGGAGAGACTCTCAGCTTAGGGTAACTTACAAATTATTATCTCCTCATGAAAAATATTCCAATATAGTCTGAAGTAATTTAGGGATGTTTCTCTTTGTTAGCTGATGTCAGTTGGATTAAAACAAGTGAGAGTTTTTGAAAAGGAGGGCATTGCACAGAATTATAGAATACTTTGTGGAAAAGTCCACTGGATGCCAGAGTTGAAATGTGGACAACTGTTTCCATATCTTACCTCAAAAGCAGAACCTCAGATATTATTTCTTTTAATTTCTCTCAAATGCACTGCTTTATTAGCAGCATTACAAATGAAGACTCTAACATAAGGATTATGATATACAAAAGGTATAAAACAACCTACATATCAGCTTTCTGTATGCAAACGACAGCACAAGCAAATCTCTGCAACTCTCCTCCTGAAAGATCTTCAACATTTCGTTCTTTTAGATGGGTTAAATCTACAAAGAACATAGAGGCATTGTGTTCAATGTTGTTTTATTTTACCTCTTCTAGGCAAAATCATTCTGGGTGTGAATGATATTTCAGTTGAAAATCGTGTTAACACAGAACTTAAATACAACAATTAGAGATTTTCCCATTTATTTCAGCAATCCATAAAAAAGGTGTCTGTCTTTGTAAGTCAAGTTCAGGGCCAATTGAGTCAAGTTCAGGTTCAACTTACCAAGCTGCTGACATACAATTGCTTGTGTCTTTGTTTCATCCTTTCGGTCCAAAATAGACCCCACTGTCCCCTGTCATAATATACCAGAAATAGTTAACTACTACTTTTCTTCAATATTAAAATGAGTTACAAAGGAAAACAAGTTTAATACACCTCCACAAATACCTATAATATATAAATTTCCTCCTCAAGAGCAACTGACCTTTGCAGCCTTCGGAATCTGGTCTACATACTGAGGTTTGATAATGGCCTTTAAGTCATCTTCTAGAATCTTGGTAAAGTAATTTTGCAATTCCGATCCGCGGAAGTAAGTCAAAATTTCTTGCCAATCAGGTGGATCCTAGAAATACAATGATCTGAATTTAACAATACATAATAATACAAAAAAGGATGACTTCTACAGTTGAAGTCCTGAACAACATGGGTAAATTGTTTTTTTAATTCAAGTATTGTAAACATATTTTTTCTTCCTTAGGATTTACTCAGTAACATTATCTTTTCTTCAGCTTACTTTAACGTAAGGATACAATACATAGGGATCCCTGGGTGGCGCAGTGGTTTGGCGCCTGCCTTTGGCCCAGGGCGCGATCCTGGAGAACGGGATCGAATCCCACATCGGGCTCCTGGTGCATGGAGCCTGCTTCTCCCTCTGCCTGTGTCTCTGCCTCTCTCTCTCTCTCTCTCTCTGTGTGACTATCACAAATAATAAAAAAAATTAAAAAAAAAAAAAGGATACAATACATAATACACAAAATATGTAACTGTTTATGTTCTTGCTAAAGCTTTTGGTCAACAGTAGACTATTAATAGTTAAGTTTTTGGGAAGTCAAGTTATATACAGATTTTTTACTGTATGTGAGGGTGTCAGCAGCTCGAACACCTGCAATGTTCAAGGGGCCAATTCTATATCCAAATAGAATCATCTGTACTTTAAAACTTCTAAAATAGTTTAAGGAAACTCAGATTTGTCAGTTAAGTAGCATTAACAGCTCCTAGTTAAAAAGAAGTTTAATCTATATATATAGTTTCTCAGCATTAATTAATATGTTGAAAGTAAGAACATTAAAAAATTATACTCTCCTTCAAAGTCTCATAAAACTGACCTAAGTATTCATTTTCATAAGGTGGCATACATACGTCATATTTTCCAAGGTTTGGCTTTTGCTTTCCTGCTAAAATTTTTAAAGCAGTTGACTTTCCAATTCCATTAGTTCCAACTAATCCCAAAACTTCACCTGGACGAGGGATAGGCAACCTGTCATAAGTACACACACACAAAAAATAAAACAACTTGGACTTAGGTAAAAAAGCTACATAACATTAGAATCATGTATTTTAATGCACTTGCACTCCACACACATCCATTAATGAGCTAAGAGATATATGCCAGATAATACTGGCTATTCGAGAGAAAAAAAAAAAAAAAGCCAAGATTAACCTAAATTGTTAATTGTTAGAAATGCATCCATGACCAGTATTACTCCAAATTTTATTTTTCAGTTTTCATTCAAGTCCATTCTAAAGTAATTCTCCTTTGATAGAAGGTTGTTTTAATGTATAACCAAATGCTTTGGTACAAAATTACATAGCAGGTGCAACCTCACACTTTTTTTTTTTTTGGCCTGCCATTTACTTACAAGGAGAAAAGTATCACATCAACCAGACATATCCCACTTCACTCTCCCTGTTGCAGTAGGCTCTTTAAAGCTGGCAGGTTGAGAAATACCTTTTTATTAATTAAATCTAGACTCCCAGATTCAAAATATCAGTGTTCTGCAGATTAAGAACCTTGAAGAATTCCTGTGATTTAACAATATATGTCCAAGTTCAGAGTAATATTCTCTGTAGATGAGATTCATGGATACATAAGAGAGAACAAATTCCTTTAAAAGTTATTTTGGGAACGGGGGTATTAACAATAGTGATTGTCAACCCCACTTGCATATTTGAATCACCTGGGAGCTCTTACAACTTACTGAGGTCTAGACCCTATTATTTAGGGATATGACGTAATTCAACTGGGCTGAAACTGAGGTATTAGTTTTTTAAAAGAAATCCCAGGTAATTATAACGTTAGCCAGAATGAACTACCAACACATATAGCATGATTCTGTATGATGTTATAGTTTTGCATCTTTCTTTAGTGGATGGTTAATACCTTTTCCCATTTTTATATTTCTCTTAAAATTCCAAATGTATTTTACTTTTGACCGAAGCAAAGAGGAATGTTAACTTGAAAATATACCTGTGAAGTTTGAAGGCATTGGCACAATATCGATGTGTCGTTTCTTTTTCCAAGTTGCTTGGTAAATTGACAATTGATAAGGCGCCAAAGGGACATTTCTGTTATTTAAAGTAAAGAATTATGTGTTAATTTTTAGAAATATACACATGAAAAAAAAAAAAAAGAAAAGAAATATACACATGATTGGGCCCCTGGGTGGCTCAGTCAGATAAGTATCAGACTCTTGATGTGGCTTGGGTCATGATCCCGGGGTTGTGAGATCAAGCCCTATGTCAGGCTCTGTGCTCAGTGGGGGGTCCGCTTCCCCCATGTACTCTCTCAAAAATAAATGAATAGGGCAGTCCCGGCGGCGCAGCAGTTTAGCGCCGCCTGCAGCCCGAGGTGGGATCCTGGAGACCTGGGATCGAGTCCCCTGCATGGAGCCTGCTTCTCCCTCTGCCTGTGTCTCTGCCTCTCTCTCTCTCTCTCTCTGTGTCTCTATGAATAAATAAATAAAATCTTAAAAAAAAATAAATAAATCTTAAAATGTATGTATGTATATATATATATATGTATATACACACACAGACACACACACACACGACTAAAATAGATATGTTAAGAATATTTTTATAAGCAATCTTCTAAATGTGGGAATTATGGGGCACCTGGCTGGCTCAGTTAAGAGAGTATGTGACTCTTGATCTTGGGGTCATGAGTTGGAGCCCCACATTGGGTGCAGAGAGTGAAAAAAAAAATAAAAAACTTAAACTCACACCCAAATGTGGGAATTTCACAAAGATGTAAAATATCAACTCATTTATTTTTACTTAAAAAAATAAAAGTTAAGTTCTTTGAAAGCAAGAATCATATTAACTAGTTTTCTCCCTTAGTGACTAGCATACTTTTAGACTTTAATATAGGCTTAATACTTACTGGAAAACCTTACAAAAATGTAGGGTATTTTTTTCTCTATTTTTCTTTTAAAGATTATTAGATGAGGCTAAGAAGTAAGATAAAACATGGTTACTGAGTATGTCATTCCATATTCAGCTGATGACAGATACTTCTCATTACTTCCTTCTTCATATCTTCATATGCTTTCTTTTCTACTTTGTAGAGTCCTTGATGGTTAAGGTTTAGTGTATGCTTTTTGGGTCTATTTGTGTTCCATTAACAGCTAATAAAATATTTGCACAGACCAACGATTAAGGTCTTTCCATTGTGGTTTTTAACCAATATATGAAAAAAAACCCCTTTATATTCTTTATATTCCAATTGAGTAAATTCACATTAAAAAAAATTAACTCACAGCAAAATTTACTCAAATAACAGTTGATTATCAATCACATAACTGTCCAAGGTACAAGAATGGCAAGAACCGGAAGGTTACTGAAGCTCATCAACGTGACTAGAAAAATCTCCCAGAAAACTATATAAAGGTACATCAAAAGAATATAACCTCAGATTAGAGATTTGTTGAGCAGAACTGTTCAATGAGCTGAAGGGATCAATTCAAAAGTCTTTGAATATAAAGATTTCAGTCAATTCTAATTTTATAAGTTATAAGAACACAGAGAATTAAAAAACAAAAACAAAAATCTTACATTCTAACAAAGTAATTACCACTCTCTAACCAGAACTATTAATTCTTTACATAAGATAGTTTTCTGTCAGTGCAGTTACTGCCATTTACGGAAATTTTCCATTATTCCCAATGTACATAAAATATTTACAGGTTGCAAAGTAATATAAACTGTTTTAAATCTACAAAAAAAAAATCCATACTGTTTCATCTAAGGTACATTTTAAGTAAAAATGTATCTTAGTGTTCAGAAGGTATTTAATATCTCCACCCCAAAACAGATTCATCACATCAGTATCTTTTCAGCCACTAAAAGTGTATTTCTCCAAATTTGGGAATCCCCTTTTTTATAGCAGTAAAGAAGAAAACAGGGCAGAAGATAATAGAGCATTCAAAATCAGATCTCTGGAACCATCAACACTGATAGGCATATAATAAGATTTGTAAATGTTTGCTAGAAGGAATGTTTCCTGATTATATTTTCAAAACAAGGGAAAACGCTTTCAGATACCAATGAAGTCTTTCTGGATACTCAACTAAGGATTCAGAAACCAATGTACAATACGCATAAGCCTTATTAGAATCAGTAACAGGGTGGTATCCATACTCTGATAAAGTTGCTTTCTAAATAAAAATATTATCTATAAATAAAAATACCTATAATAAGAATAAAATGTACTGGTTCTTAAATAACATTTATGAACTAAATTTGGTGATCATTTTAAGGTCAAAATCCCTAACCAAACTATTCAGTGCAACAAAAACTAATTGAGGCATTTTGAAAAATTACTGTGATAACTCCAACAGAAGAATGTAAAGTATAGCAGAAGCATTAAGGATTAGGTTAAATTAAAATAATTTTGGCTGTATGCATTTCTATTAAAAATGTGTGATTTACAATTAAATACAGACTCAAAAATATTGTATGTCATATGACTCATACTTTTTATATTTACATTTCTAAGAAGTACCTGTAAAAACATGGGGAAGAATGTCCTTTTCATAAAATGGTGCAAAAAAAAGAGAAATTAATTTTTGTTGGAAATGGCTTTCCAAAGTTGAGTATGGCAAGGATAACTTTTTTTTTTTAAAGATTTTTTTTTTTAATTCGAGAGAGAGAGAGAGAGAGAGAGAGAGAGAGAGAGAGAAAGAGAGAGAGGGGCAACACAGGAGGAGGGAGAAGCAGGCTCCATGCTGGGAGCCTGATGTGGGACTCGATCCCAGGACCCCAGGATTGTGCCCTGGGCCAAAGGCAGGTGCCAAACCGCTGAGCCACCCAGGGATCCCCAGCAAGGATAACTTTTATAGGGAGGTTTAATTAATTCAAAAAGCAACAATATTAGATTGATAGAATACCATCCTCCTAAATCTACTTTTTTTAATTAACTGCTTTATATTTTGCCTCTTTAAAAATAGTTATAATGTATTCAGAATTTTCTGACTTCTTCAGGTTCCAAATTTGATCCCAAAAATAATATATCACTTACCTTAATACAAATACCACAACCAATACAAAGGGTTTCAGAAATCCATGCTATTTTGCTCTGGGGTGTAACCTCTATGCATAATTTTCCTGGCAAAGGAAAAGACGGAGTTATTTCCCTGCCATTCGAATTTTCTGAACATTGTTATATAGGTAATTCTGGTTCCAAATCTTCATATAAAAGCAGATTTCCAAAAACAAAGGCCACACAAAGAAATACAACTGAGATAATATCCTAAAAAACCAGTGCTTTTTGAGGATTTTAACATAATTAATATATATTAATTTACTAACAGGGAAGAAAATATGCTCATAAAACTATGGCAAATCCTAAAGTTTTACTTTAAATTTTTTTTGAAGTTTATTTGTTTAAGTAATCTCTACCCCCAATGTGAGGCTCATGACCCTGAGTTCAAGAATTGCATGCTCTTCTGACTGAGCCAGGTAGGTGCCCATAAACTAGTTTTATTTTTAAGTTGTCTGACCTGAATATTTAATTCACAAAATAAGCCTTAGAAATGATAATGTACATCAGAGGAGGAATATAATACATTAGCTAATTCAGTGAAGCTCCAAAAAGGTATGTAGTCATCCAATATACACACGAAATTAAACTTGGCATTAGGGATATTAATAACGGAATTTCTAAATAGCATGTAGACTAAGTTTCTTTTAAGATTTAAAAAGCTTACACCTCACTAGTACACTTACTTTAACATAGCCCTTAAAGACTACCAATAATTCTGAATTGTTTTAAATTTACTTAATCTTGAAAATACATCAAAGCCTCATGAATTAGCCATTCTTACTAAGTTATTTATTATTGCTTTTTAAAATTAGAATACTAACAAAAACAAATATATTGGTAGTCCTTTCTTCATGAAAAGTATAGAACTTTTCCAGAACAGTAAGAATCTCGGTAACAAACTGATTTTATAGTCAATGAACTTAAAAAATATGGATACTGTTATTCTAGCATTAACAAAAATGGAATCATTTAGTCACAAAGCAGTAAAAGAAATTTAGAAGAAAATCTGGTCTTAGCTCCATGTTTTAAAGAAATAGAAAAATGGCATATGCCTACAGAACTATAAAGCCAATTTACTTTTTAAAAAACCTCTTATCCATAGAACAGCTTACCCATTCGAACCACAGGGCAACTCTTTTTGCACTCCTGCCGACATTTCTTAGGTTTACATTTGTCATGGTTGACAATAGCAATTCTTGTTAATTTATCTGCCATAATTCGAAGAAAGTAAGAATATCCAGCTCTTCTATTAAAGAAAAATCAACAAAATTATGGCACAGTCAATGTAATTAGTTAAGAGAAATGAGTCATAGGCATAAAAATTAGAACATAAATTATCACTATATTCAGATACGATTAACTGGAACTACTGGAAAAACTTGTGAAAGCAAGAAAATAATTTAGTAAGGTTGAAAAAACAGAATTTTACATATATACTACTAATCAGAAGATTTATATAAAGAAAGAAAAAACACCATTTTCAATGGTCATAAAAAAGATCTAGGAATCAACTAACAAAGATATATCCATGTGAGGGAAACTTTAAAACCACAACTGAAAAACATAAAAGACCTGAACAAATAGAATGTCATACTATTTCAGTTTTTACAATTATATAGTAGTCATACCAGAAATTTCAACCTTCCCCAAATTTATATATTTAATTCAATTTAAAGGGAAAAAAATAAACTAGATAAACCAAGCTGAAAGCTCTTATGCAAAAAGAATGGCTAGGAAGAGGAAAAAGAGCAAAGGGGATGTGGGAAACTACACGACAGATGGAGAAAAATGATATAGTATCTCCACAATTAATATTGACACCAGTGTCTTAGTATAGTCCAATAAAACAGAATAGAAGGAGCTGATGTGAAGAAGTAACACATAATAAAGATGTTTACTCCTCTCTCAAGTATTACTTCATGTCATATTTGACTATTAATGATGCTACTAATGGAAATTATTAAGATTATGACCATGTTAAGGGACAAAAATAAAAACTGAATTTCTCTGGAAATTTATAATACGGCCAAGATGAATTTTATGCTAATCGCATTAAAACTAAAAGATCAAGGTATCATAAAATATAGACTGTGTTCACTTTTAAAGCTTTTCTAAGTCTTGATAATTAACAGTGCCATCAATTATGCAACTAAGGTCAAAGTGAACTTAAAAATCTTCTACAGTATTAGACTTAATGACAGATACCAATTTTCTCAGAATGGTGATTAAAGTAAATAATTCCAAAAATTATCTTAAAATTCCAGGTTGTTCCAGTATGTAATAGGAGAACCTGAAGTCAAAAGACTACCCACTGACCAAAACAATTTGTTCTATCAAGGGCTGTGATCCTCAATTCTGATTTTTTTTTTTTAAACCGACTGCTTCCCCTTCCAGACCTCTGTCATTCTCACACCCTGAAATACTATTAGATTTGGAGAGTGGTTAAGAGTTCCTGCTCCTCAGTGCTGCTCCCAGACTATCTCCTCTCTCTCTCTCCTCACTAAAGTCAGCTATTGCCTCTCAGATCATCCAACTGCTTTAGACATTTACTGACCATCAGATCACTCCCTCCCAATTTGAAGATTTCTGCCCTTGGCTAACTTCCACTCTCTCTTGATTTTATTTTTTTATTTTTAATAATTTTTATTTTTTTATTTATTCATGATAGTCACACACACAGAGAGAGAGAGAGAGAGAGAGAGAGAGAGAGAGAGAGAGAGGCAGAGACACAGGCAGAGGGAGAAGCAGGCTCCATGCACCGGGAGCCCGACGTGGGATTCGATCCCGGGTCTCCAGGATCGCGCCCTGGGCCAAAGGCAGGCGCCAAACCGCTGCGCCACCCAGGGATCCCTCTCTCTTGATTTTAATATGTTCATTGATATTTCTTTTCTTCTTAGTTCAGTAAGCTCTCTTCTCCAGTGACCTTTCTTTCAATCTCCCTAAGCCCTTCATTCTTTGGGGGGAAATCTTTGATCTTTTCATTACCAATAACTGCAATCCTTCTATAACCTCCACATCAAATACCCCATTCTCCAACTACCACTCCTATTTTTCAGTTTACCCCTGTCATACCCAAGAGCCCAACAACTCTTTGACTTTCTCCCTTCTCTAAACCAACTATCATTATCTCTTGATTCTACCACATTTCCACTGTCCGTCAGCTCTTATCTCTTCACGCCCCTCTGTACCCCAGCTAAAATTCCTTTGTCAATGATTTACACCCTTAACTACAACCTGGTTACATACAACTCTTCCCCTGTACTCAAAAAGCTGAAAATGCGTAGACAAAAAAGCGAAGCCATGCTGACTAGTGTCATTTCAAGTGAACCCTTATGCCAACCAGCAATCACATTATATATACTTCCAAAGTGAAGTCCACTTGCACACTCAAAGACATCTGCTAGGGAGAATGTTCTAACAATTCTCTCTCCTGTCTTTCACATCATCAATTATTCTTGCCAATAGCTCATTCCTATTAGCATTCAAACTTTCTATTATCTGGCCCCATCTTTCCCCATTGCTTTATTTCTCTTTCCTTTTATACAGGACTACTTGAAGGAGTTGCCTACAGTGTTCCAAACTTGTATGCATTTTTTCTGGACTCCATTTCAGACTTCAAAGCCCATCATTCCATCAAAACAGTTTATCAGGTCATCGCTACTCTATACATGGGTGAAACAAATAGTTAATTAACAGTTCTTAATTTACTTGAACACCTATTGTATCTGACACAAATTATGATTTTTTCCTACTAGATAGAAACCCTTTCTTAACTTGGTTCTGGGACACAGCACTAATCTGGTTTTCCTCCTATTTTCTTGGTTACTTCACCTCATCCTCTAGGCTAAAATTTGAGAGTGCTCCAATAGTCACATTTTTTATTTATATTCATTTTTATGAATGAATATTCATAAATATTCACCTTATATTCATAAGGTATTGTCTTCTGATCTCTTGGCTTTAAATCCTACTTATATGCTGTTAATTCCTAAATTTCTATCTCTAGTCAGGATACCTCTCCTAACTCTAAACTTGTATATCCACCTGACTATCCAACATCTCTTCCTGGAGGTCTGTATGCATCTCCCAAATTCAATTCCTAAAGTTCTCAACAAAATTTGTTTCTCTAGCAGTCTTGCCAATTCTGTTATTTTTTTTTAAGATTTTATTTATTTATTCATGAGACAGAGAGAGAGAGAGAGAGAGAGAGAGAGAGAAAGGGAGAGATAGAGACACAGGCAGATGGAGAAGCAGGCTCCATGCAGGGAGCCTGATGTGGGACTCAATCCCAGGTCTCCAGGATCAGGCCCTGGGCCGAAGGCGGCACCAAACCGCTGAGCCACCCAGACTGCCCATTGCCAATTCTGTTAAATGACAATTCTAGTCTTTCACTTACTCAAGCTAAAACCCTTGAAATTATCTTTTACAAGCCACAACAGCAAATTCTGTCCAATTTATCTTCATGAATCTGACTTCTCATTCTGATTTAAGCCACTATTATTCTTTATCTGTGTTACTCTAATAGCTCCCTATCATGTCTCTTTATTTTACTCTTAACTTTTCCTAATCTGACTTTTGACAGTTCCTTCTTACTACAAAAGCCGGGATGATCCTTTTTAAGTGTAAGCCAGATCATGTCACTCTCTACTCAAAGTCCTACAATAGCTTCCCTACTCACTCTAAGTAAAAGCCAAAGTTCTTAAAATAACTAATGAGGTATTGATCAACCTCTATTAGTTTCTGATCTCATCTCTAACTACTTTAGCTCTAGTTCATTCTGCTCTAGCCACACTGGCTCCTTGTTCTTAGCATATGTTCTTGCTTAGCATGTTCTTGCTTCAGGGCATTGGCATTTTCTATTCCCTCTGCCTGTAATGCTATTCACCCTAGTGAGTTACAAGGGTCACTACTTCAAGTCTTCAATGTCTATTTCTCAGGAAGCCTTCTCTAGCTATACTACCAAAAAATATACCCAAACTGCTTTTTTCTTCCCTGATATTTCTCTTTAGCTCTTTCTACTATATTGCAGTCTATATTTCATATGTATGTGCACAAATGGTTTATGTAATATTTATTGTGTGTATATACATGCATTTATTATATACTTTTTCTCTACACACAGAATTTTCCCCACCCCAAGTAAAAGATACTCCATAATGAGGGCAAAGATTTGTCTATTCAGCCCAGTGGTTACACTTGTGCCCAGCACATCATAAAAGCTCAAATATTTGTTGAATAAATGAGAAAATGAATTTAGATGTGATAATTTTCTTAAATGTTATGATACCAGAAATATTTTAATTATCAATACTTCAGTGACAGCTATCCACTAAAGTATATACTGAAAAAAAAATCACCCAAAAGCAGACTAAGTTATTTACGTAATTAACAGAACTATGGTTACTGATAGATCCACATTACCCCCTTAAAACCTTTAAAAATTGGTCCAGTTTTCATAGACTAGATGAGCAAGAAATTAAATGACTTCTGAATTGCTACAAAAAAGCTTTCGTTTTAAGTGACAACTCCCTGAAAACTGAAGAGTTAATTAGCTTTTAAAATAAAGCTGGACACCATACAAATTACGTGGTGAATGAATGTCACGAAGTCCTTTTTAGGGCAAATCTTTTAACACAAAATTGCTAAGATTTCTGCCAAACTACTAAAGTGTTTTATCTGATATTTCAAACCATTTCAAAAACCAAGTGACTGAAAGAGATGACTTACAGAATAAAACCATACCAGAAATAATAAGCTGATTTATATGAAATAGTAATAAATTAAAATGCATTTAAGAATAAAGAATATAGATTCTTTGTGGAACTGTTACTTATGTGAACACTATTGACTAAATTTATATATTATTTTCACATTTTTAAGAATTGGGGAGGAGGTGGGACGCGTGGATGGCTCAGTGGTTGAGCGTTTCCCTTCGGCCCAGGATGTAATCCTGGAGTCCCAGGATGGAGTCCACATGGCCCTGCAGGGAGCCTGCTTTTCTCTCTGCCTGTGTCTCTGCCTCATGTGAATAATTAAATAAAATCTTAAAAAAAAAAAAAATAGGACTGAGGAGAAGGGATCCCTACTTTCTTTTTCAATGACAGAGCACAGTGAAGTTGTGGAGGTGGTGGGGGGAGTGGAGTTTAATAAGAGAGTCTTAGAAACAAAGAGGAATTTGAAGGTATTTCAAATCTGAAAACAAACTGTTCGAAACAGGTATTCAAACAATGACCCTCACTGTCATTCTTCCAGCTGGGAGGAAAAAAAAGGAAGTGAGAGGCATTATGGAAAGAAAGTATTTGCAGTCTGAGACCAAAATCATATCACCATGTGAAAGCACTTAAAAGACTGCTGTGAACAAATGATGCTTGATATCACATAAAACATTCCAACCTATGGTTACTGTAGGTTATTAGTCTTATAAAACATGTAAATGGGGAGTGGTGCAGAACTCGTCATTTCAGAGTCTTAAACTGAAGACATTTAGAAGGGACACCAATTAATACCACTTTCTTTTTTTCCCCTCAGAAATTGTATTAAATGTTCTTCCTAAGAAAATGTTTTTAACGGGCATAACAAGATTCTTAACACGAAAAAAATACCCTTTTGGTACAAATAAAGATTCCTTGGTTAATACTGACAAAGCATTACTGTCAAGTAGCTGATACAGTATGAATATTCTCAATTCTCAGTATACGAGACAAATGTTCTGAAAAATGCAACACGAAATACCACCGTGATAAATGTCTAGCTAGCAGTCCCTGCGGAGGAGTAAACAAAACAAAACACAAACAAAACAAAACAAAACACAACCCCTTTCACAACCCTCCCCGTTGTTTTGACAAGTATTTCTCTCTTAGGGACTTTACCACGAACACAGAGAAAACAGACTTATGTAGTCTATGGGATGCGGTAATCAGCTTTGGCCATCGAGTCTACAAGGTATGAACCGCCGCACACCTGATTTCATGCACTTTATATAAAGGTAGCGAAAACAAGTCACTAAGAAGCAAGTGCTAGGTTCTATAAAAGCTTACAGGCGTTGAACTGGGAGATCGGGATAACCGAATACCCGCCGCTCTATAAGAAAAGCAGACCGACAACTGCCCATCGTCTCTGTAAAGACGGGATAAGGATTCGACTTAATGGCGGCAAAAATGCCGTGACTCATTCCATAATCACAGCAGAAGCCGTGGAAGGAAAGGCCACGACTTCCTATAATCAAATACGCACGTGTGACACTATGTCCATTTTACTGTGTCAGGGTAAGGACGGGAGGAGAAGAGATGCTTTAAGTTCTCAAGTTGCCTTCCTTCTCTGTTAAGATTCAGCTCTCGGGCGAGAGCGCCGTGAAGGGGGAGCGGAGACGACGGAGACTGGATCTCTGAGATGGCATCTAAGTCCATGCCGGCAGCCCCTGGCGGGTGGCAGGCAAGAGGCGGAGGTCCAGGTCCGCCGGAGGAGAGGAGCCACGCGCCTCCGAGCCCTCGGCGGCGCCCGCGCTCCGGCGATTCCAGCTGTGCCTCCCGAGCCGGCTGCCACGCGCCGCTGCGACCTCCGCCGCCGACTGCGGAGGCCTCACTAAGGACTCTCCGAGAACGTCCCTACGGCCTTTAAATCGCGTGCCACCTCGGCCAGCGGCCAAACCCTCCCGGGCTGTTCACGTACCTGGAGAAAACGATCCCCTCGCGAAGGGGAGCTCAGAGGCCAAATCAGTTCTTCCGTTCACTTCTTACCCACACGGCGTGCTCCTACGGCCACCGGCCAAAATGGCGGTGCTCAGCCGCCGCCTCGCGCACGCCTTAGGGACGTAGTGCGCGCGCGCGACAGAGAGCGACAGGCGGAGCCCTGGAGTTGGTCGGGAGACACGGCGATAACTGACGTCATTGTGCTGCGACTCCGAGTTAACGTCTCCGGGAAAGCCGGGCAGTGCTGAGTGGGAGTGGCACGGAGCTGCCGGGTATCCTAAAAAGCTGGGTTGCGGCGAGCCGCGTCTGTAAGCTGTAAGTTCGTGGGCTTTTCACCCTTGATGTTGAGGACTGGTTCTAGCGTAAGCGGATGCGTTCTCATCTCCATCCTCAATCCCCTTTTCCACCCCCGGTCTAGGGGCCCCGGAGAGCCATTGCCATTTCTAACATTTCTAGAAGAGGTATTAGGACCAACAGAGTCTGGTCCAGATACTGCTGTTGGTGGTGATCGCTCCTTGGCCGCTGCGCATTCTTAAGAGGGTGGCCAGGAACCCAGGCTTTTCCGAGCCTCGTGTTTTAGCCACTTGGTGGCGTCCAGTACCAAGTCGAGCAGTTGAATTGTGCTCCAGTGTAGACATGGGCTCCCCCTCAACCCCTTTTTTGAGTTTTGGAACGTTTGACGACAGGATATTCGGCTTGTAATGGTAGTCACAGGTTTACTTCTCTCATCCTAGACCTTTATTTAGCTAGCAGAAGGCAAATATTTTTGCTTACGACTGTACCTATTCATTCATTGATTTGTTCATTCAGTAAATTGCTAATTGAGCATTTAAGCCTCAGGCCTTTCTGAATTTTACAGTTTAGTGGCTCTGCTATTATTTAATGAATATCGAGTGCTGTGTGGAGATTAGGAAACATCTGAGATCTAAAAGGTGTCAAGGAGATGGTATACTGAACTCCTGGGCCAGGTTTACAATGGTGTATAATAGTGTATATAACCATGTGCAGTATCTGTAACTTTGCAGCACCTAAGCTGTTTTATATATTGTTTCCAATTGGAGGGTTTTTTTCATGTCTGCATAGATTTACCAAAATTAACCAAAGATGTGAAAGATGAAGTAAATTTTGGGATTTATTCACTTCTATGCTTTGAAACCATTTTCCCGACACCTTCTATGTCATATAAATGGGACTTTTGACAACTTGTGGGGAGAAGTGATTTTTCTCTGTACCACTTAATGGATTGTTTAAAATATAGACCAGACCAAAATATCATTGTGGTTTTGTTTTCATTTCTCCCGACAATTAGTGATGTTGAGTATTTTTTTTTCATGTTTCTGTTGTGAGATAATCGCGTTATACCTGTCAGAATGGCTAGAATCAAAGACAAGAAATAAATGTCACCAATGGTGTTGGAGGAAAAGGAGCCCTTGTGCACTGTTGGGGAGAATGCAAATTGGTGCAACCACTGTGGAAAACAGTAAGGAGGCACTTTAAAAAAATTAAAAATAGTATTACCATATAATCCAGTTACTCCACTACTGGGTAATTTATCCAAAGAAAACAAAAACACTAAAAAAGATACACGCACTCCTATATTCACTGCAATATTATTTACCATTGCCGAGATATGGAAGCAACACAAATGTCCATCAATATATGAATAGATAAGGAAGATATGGTATATACACACAGATAGATACAACATGCACACCAAACACGATGAAATATTAGCCATAAAAAAGAATGAGGTCTTGCCATTTGCAACAACATGGATGGACCTAGAGGGTATAAGGCTAAATGAAATAAGTCTGGTAGAGAAAGACAAATACCATATGATTTCCTACTCATACATGGAATTTAAGAAACAAAACGGACTCTTAAATATAGAGAACAAACTAGTGGTTACTAGAGGGGAAGTGGGTGAAACAGATAAAGGAGTTTAAGAGTAGAATTATTGTGGGGCACCAGGCTGGCTCAGTCAATGGAGCATGGGATTCTTGATCTTGGGGTTGTGGGTTTGAGTCCCATGTTGACTGTAGACATTACTTAAAAAAACAAAAATCTTAAAAAAAGACTTAACTGTGATGAGCAGTGAGAAATGTGTAGAATTGTTGAATCATTATATTGTATACCTGAAACTAATATAATACTGTATGTTAATTATACTTTAATAAAAAATAAATTATCAAAGTAAATTTACGTTCAAAATAAAAAAATGGAAAGTAACATTTACATATTCTTGGAATAAGGATATTTCAATTTAACTTTTCTAAAGAAAAAGATTCATTTGAATTTAGAATTTTTACTCAGAGTGGAGCCTGGCTGGCTCAGTTGGTGGAACGTGCAGCTCTTGATCTCAGGGTTGTGAGTTTGAGCCCCACGTTGGGTGTAGAGATTACTTAAAAATAAAATCTTTTTTAAAAAAGAATTTTTTCTCAGGTATAAAATTGTGTAGCATTATAGAATTTTAGATCAAGTCAACCTCTATTAGAGGTAAGGAAATAAAGCCCAGACATGCCCAAAGTTTAGGCTAGTTAGAGGAGAGACTGAAGTTAAAACCCTGATTCCATGCCCTTTTGGCTACTAAATTCTACTGTTTTGCATGTCTTGTTAAGTCTTAATATATTTTAGAAAAAAACCCTGAATTCCCGAGATTTTTTTTTTTTTATTACAGTGATTGAGTTATGTTACCTGCATTTGAGAAATAGATGATTAATATTAAGGGTATAGAAGTGCTACCCTTTTACTATTAAAATTTAATTTTTTACCTTTTGTAGAAGATGCACAGATCCCAGTATAATGTGGATATTCTTGTTTTCTACATAGTATATTTTAAAAATGACCACACCAAATAAGACACCTCCTGGTGCTGACCCTAAGCAGTTGGAAAGGACTGGAACAGTACGGGAAATTGGGTCACAAGCTGTTTGGTCACTCTCATCTTGCAAACCAGGTAAATCCAAACAAAACAAAAACATCGTTTATAATAACTACTTATAGTTACCTTGTACACTGGACTGACTTTAATTTTCTTTTTTGTTTAGATGCTTCATTTTCATTCTAAAATAAATTTGAGTTTTCACTTGTTATATGTTTCTTCCCAATTGCTTTACTAATATGCATTTCAATTTAACTGCATATTTTATAAGGTCTCTTCTTTATCCTCCTCTATATGTGAAATGAGTTAGTTATTTGGTGAGCACTTTTTTATTGGCTGTTTCTCTAGATGGGATAAATGGATGGTTCATTCTTTTGAATGATTGCGTATTCCTAGATAACTTCATTTTACTCTTGTTTGGGATAGAATTTTTGAGTGGCAGTCCTTTTCTCAAAATTTATGGATGCTATTTCATCATTTCCTTTTTTGTTACAAATAAGAAGGCCTATGCTTGTCTCTCCTTTTTTTCTAAGTGACTTGTTCTTTCTCTCTGGAAAGCATTTAAACTTTTTCTATTCTTAAAGTTCAAGACTTTTGCCAGGATATGCCACGATACATGTGTATCTTTTCTCATCTGTCTAATTTATAATTTGATGGGCACTTTCAATCTGTAGACTTAAGCTCAGAGAAAGTTTTTTTAGCTTGAGGAACTTTTATTATCATGTTATACTGGTTTAATAGTCACTTTTCTTTGGAATCTTGTTATTTACACATTAAGACTGCTGTAGCAGTATTCCCAACCAAGTTTCTTGTTTCCCCTTAAGATTCATTTCTCTCCTTTTATAAGTGATTTTTGAGATATAATTTATTTGCAATAAAACTTATCCTTTTTAGGTATGTAGTTTTATGAATTTTAACAAATGCATATGATCATATAAGCACCATTACAATCAAATATAGAATATTTCCTTTATCCAAAGAAATTTCTTCATGCCTCTTTGTAGTCAGTCTTCTGCCTCCTTCTCATCTCCTAACAACCTTTTTTTTTTTTTTTTTTTTTAAGATTTTATGTATTTATTAGAGAGAGACAGAGAGCACGTGAGCAGGGGAAGGAGCAGAGGGAGAAGCAGACTCCCCACTGAGCAGGGAGCCCAACATGGGACTCCATTCCAAGACCCTACAATCATGACCTAAGCCAAAGGCAGACACTTAACTGACTGAGCCACCCAGGTGCCCTCCTGACAACCTTTGATCTGTTTTGTATTCCTTTGTTATGCCTTTCCCAGAGTATAATACATCATACTGTACATAGCTTTTTGGGTCCGGCTTTTTCTCTTAGTATTTGTGATTTTTTTTTTTTCATGTTGTTACATATGTCAGTAGTTCTTTTTTTTTTTTTCAGTAGTTCTTTTTTATTGCTGATTACTATTCCACTGTATGGATATACCATAGTTTCTCTATTCACCAGTTAATGGACATTTAGATTGTGGTAGCCAGCTTCCAAAATGGTCCCAGTGATTCCTTGTCTCCTGGTATTTGTACCCTTCTGTTGACCTCTTGCACTGTCA
Source organism: Nyctereutes procyonoides (assembly GCF_905146905.1). Taxonomy (NCBI): domain Eukaryota; kingdom Metazoa; phylum Chordata; class Mammalia; order Carnivora; family Canidae; genus Nyctereutes; species Nyctereutes procyonoides. The sequence goes on from NW_026575122.1 coordinate 20,430,424, forward strand.
GGATTGGTATCTGGAACTTTTGGCAGAAGTGATAGTATGTTACTTCTGAGACTAGATTGATAAAAGACAGGGTGACTGCCTTGTTCTGGTTTTGATCACTCACTGGAGGAAGCCAACTGCTATTTTGTGAAGAAACAAGGAACCCTGTGGAGAGTTTTGTGTGGTAAGAGACTCTGGCCTCCTGACAGCAGCTAGGTAAATACTTAGGAGTAAAATTCTGTAGAATTTGTAGGAGTAGAATTTGTTTTTATTTCTTCCTTCCCAATCTGTACCTTTTATTTCCTTTCCCTATCTTACTCTATTAGGTAAGACTTCCAATATGATGTTGCATGGGAGTGGTGAGGAGGGACTTCCTTCTTATTCCTGGTCTCATTGGGAGAGCTCTTAGGGTCTCACAATTAAATATGGTGTTAGCTGTTGGTTTTTTCCGTGGATATTTACAATTGAGGAAGTTTCTTTTTATTATTAGTTTGCTAATAGATTTCATACTGAATGGGTGTTGGATTTTGTCCGATGCTTTCTCTAGATCTATTGATCATATATATATATTTTTTCCTCTTTAGCCTGTTGATCTGGTGAATAACATTAATTAATTTTGGAATGTTGGACCAGCTTTGCATGCCTGTTGTGTCATACATTGTACTTCTATCACTTTTGGATCTGTCAGTCAACTATCATTAAATGATTATCATTTTATATATAAAGAGTGAATGACTATGCTTTATTAATGAGATGAGAAGGTTGTTTAAGCTTTGCTTCCATGATCAGGTATTTTTCATTTCCAGGCAGCAGATAGTTGCTAAAGTCTATAATGCTGTTAGAGAATAAAAGATAAAAAAGACAGAATCCTTGCTATTAAGGAGTTCACAATCTAGTGGAGGACTTACAGCTTTAAACTAGTCATTATTATACAGTATAATAATTCATGACTTTTATTTAGTGCTTACTAAATTACAGGTCCTGTTCTAAGTACTTTACATGTGTATGCAGTATGGACTATTATTTTTATCATTTTCTAAATGAGGAAACTGTAGTAGAGAAAGATGAAGTATTTTGGCAATGATCACATAATTAGTGGGAATGTTGTGATTCCAGGCGGTCAGGTTCCATGGGCTCAGGTCAGTAGTGGCCTGGGGGAAAGTGACTGATTCTGCCTTAATCAAGGAAGGCTTCATGGAGATGCTTCTCTTTCATCACAGAAAAGAAAAGGGCTGAGTAAGGACATAAAGGCAAGAGGAACAGTATACACAAAGGTATACAGCTTGGACAAAACATAGCTCATTCAAAAATTATAAGTAAAACTAAAACAGAGGGAAGTGGCATAGGTAAAGCTAGCTAGTTAAGTAGAGGCCTGATCATAGAGGGCTTTGTTAAACAGTTGATACTTTATGGTACATAGCCCTGAAAAATTTTAAGTAGCAGAATAAAACAATCAGTGTTTGTTCACATTTGAGAAGTATAGAGGATGGATTGAAGTGAAGCAAGGCTAGAGGCTAAAGAAATCATTCAGAGGACATGCAATAATTCAGGTGAGAAGTGTTATAAGGAAGTCTTTTAATAAACTTTCAAAATGTTAATAAGTTTGTTGGAGGTACAAATTTCCTTGCCTGCCACATGTGGTAGGTCGTATAGAGCTTTCAAAATTATTTTTTCTGTCTTTGGAAATACTGGTTCAATATTTCACTCAGATTAAAGTTGGAATGTATTTAGTAGATTCAGCTTAGTTGAAGACACATCACAAAACAATTCCACAATTCAGCACAATTGTCAGTCTCTGTCCAAGAGACTGGAAAAGCTAAAGGTCAGATTTGTGTGACTGCTAGCATTATTAACAGAGTCTTATTATAATAACTTAATCATTTTAATTTCAAAAGCACTAAATTCATATCATGTTGGGAAACAGAATTAGGGGAAAAATAGGTACATCTTCTGTGTTTGATGCACTTTCGATACTTTGTAAGCCAACAAACATAAGGATTTAGTGAGGCTGTATTTTGTGAACATCTGATCTGTGATATATTTTCCATTCAGGATAAAGAAGATGTGGTCTATGTATACAATGGAATATTACTCAGCCATTAGAAACAACAAATACCCACTATTTGCTTCGATGTGGATGGAACTGGAGGGTATTATGCTGAGTGAAATAATTCAATCAGAGAAGGACAAACATATGGTCTCAGTCATTTGGGGAATATAAGAAATAGTGAGAGGGAATAAAGGGGAAAGGAGAGAGGATGAGTGGGAAATATCAGTGAGGGTGACAGAACATGAGAGACTCTCAACTCTGGGAAATGAACAAGGGGTAGTGGAAAGGGAGGTGGGCGGGGGTTTGGGGTGACTGGATGACAGGCACTGAGGGGGGGCACTTGATGGGATGAGCACTGGGTGATATGCTATATGTTGGCAAATTGAACTCCAATAAAAAAAATAAAAGAAAGAAATATAATAAAAAATATTTTCCATTTAATTCATATCTTTTACCAAGACATTGCTTTTATGAATTGATTTTGAGAAGCATAATTCTGTTCTTGTTAAAAAAATCACTAAATTTTAATTTTTTAAGTCCGTACCATAATTGACAATTGTGATCATTGAGTTTCTAGTTGAATAGCAATATGTGGTTTGGAGAAAATAAAAGAGCAATATAATAAATAGATCAAGAAAGGCTTCCCTTGGAAAATTAAATTTGTGCTGAGATATAAATATTAAGAAGAATACATTGTGCAAAGATATCAGAACCTTGCTGACACAGGAAATAGTTCAAAGGCTGCTCTGAGCTAAATGGTTTGCATGTTTGAGGTTTAGAAAGAAGTCTAATATAGCTAGAGGATGGTGGGTAAGGAGAAGTGGAGGTAGAAGATGAGGTTGGAGACATAATTAGACATATGAATTCTGGTAGAATTATGAAGTACAGTTTGGATCTGAAGTACAAATAGGTGCCACTGGCAATGTTAAGCAGGAAAGTGAGATGATCTGATACAGAGTTTTTTAAAAAATCCACTATGGCCACTGAGAATGATTGGTAAAAAAGTAATAGTGTAGACCAGAGGGGGAAAGGCTAGTACAGTAATTTGTGTCACATGGTATTGATTTGGAATAGGCTGATGGTCATTGATACGTAGAGAGATGATGGCTTTGGGATGTATTTTTAGAGATGGAAAAATCATGACTTACTAAAGGAAAGGAAAGGAAAGGAAAGATTCAAAGTGACTCTTAGGTGTCTGATTGAATAACTCGGTGTTATTCCCTAAGTTGAGAAAGTGAGGTGGGGGAAATAAATGGGTTTGGGTAAGAAAAAAAAAGGTATGATTCAGATACATTAGTTTTGAGATCAGCATTCTAGTGAGGTGTTTATTAAGCAATTGAGTAGAGAAGCTTGGAGCTTTGGGGAAATGTCTGGGTTGGAGACCCAAATTTCAGGGTTGTCTGTACACTGATGGTATTCTAAGCCTACACTAGGGAGAGATTGTATTTAGAAAAAAAGAGTAAAGCTTCAGGGCACTTGAAGATACAGACAGCTGGCAGAGCAGCAGGAGTAAGAATCAGTACACGGCACTGAGGAGAAGTAGCTGCTGAACTAGTGGAAAACCAGGACAGCAGAAGATCAAGGGTAGAAGCCAAGAGAGGACAATGTGACGAGAAGTTAGTTAATTCATCCCTTTTCTTTCTTTTTTCTTAAATTGAAGTATTTTTGACCTACAATGCTATGTTAGTTTCAGGTGTACACCATAATCATCCGATACTCAACTCAGAAGTTGTAGTTTCCGCCTGTCACCGTGCAATGGTGTTACAATATTATTGACTACATTTCCTATGCTTTACTTTAATGTCCATGATTTATTTTTAACTATAATAATAATTTGATTTAATTTAATTTATTTATTTTATAACTAGAAAGTTGTACCTCTTAATCTCCTTCACCTGTTTTGCCCCTCCTTCAGCACTCTCTTCCCCACTGGCAACCAGCAATTCTCTGTATTTATATTCTGGTTTGTGCACTTATTTTATTATTAGATTTATAAGTGAGGTTGTATGGTATTTTTCATTCTATGTCTGACTTATTTCACTTAGCATAATATCCTCTAGGTCCATCCATCAAAAAGAATGAGATCTTACCATTCACGACAACTTGGATGTCCCCTTTATTTTTGCTTTTGTTTCCCTTGCCTGAACAGACATATCTAGAAAAATGTTGCTGAGGCCAATTGTCTGAGAGATTACTGCCTATGTTTTCTTTTGGGAAGTTACAGTTCTAGGTCTTACATTTAAATCTTTAACCATTTTGAGTTTATTTAAAAGTAGATGGTATAAGAAAGTGGTCCAGATTTATTCTTTTTCACGTAGTCATCCAGTTTTCCAAAAGCCATTTATTGAAGCCATTTATCTTTACCCTATTGTATATTCTTGCCTCTTTTGTCATAGATTGATTAGCCATATGAGTGTGGGTTTATTTCTCAGCTCTCTATCTGTTCCATTGATCTATGTGCCTGGTTTTGTGCCATTACAATGCTGTTTTGATTACTGTAGCTTTGTATCGTAACTTGAAATCTGGGATTGAGATATGATCAGCTTTGTTCTTTCTCAAGATTGCTTTGGCTGTTCAGGTTCTTTTGTGATTTTTTAAAAAATATTTTATTTATTTATTCACGAGAGACAGAGAGAGAGAGGCAGAGACACAGGCAGAGGGAGAAGCAGGCTCCATGCAGGGAGCCTGACGTGGGCCTCGATCCAGGGTCTCCAGGATCACACCCTGGGCTGAAGGCGGCACTAAACCGCTGAGCCACCAGGGCTGCCCTCTTTTGTGATTTCATACAAATTTTAAGATTATTTGTTCTAGTTGTGAAAAATACTATTAGTATTTTGATAGGAATTGCACTGAATGTGTAGATTGCTTTGGGAAGTAAGGACATTTTAACAATATTAATTTTTCCAATCTGTGAACATGATATATTTTTCTATTTGTTTCTATCATTTTCAGTTTCTTTTATTAATATCTTACTGTTTTCAGATTACAGGTCTTTTACCGTTTTGATTAAATTTATTTCTAGGTATTTTATTCTTTTTCATATAACTGGATTATTTTTTCTTTTTTTTTTAGATTTATTTATTTTATTTTTTATTTTAGAGAAGCATAAGTGAGAGGGGCAGAGGGAGAGGGAGAGAGAATCTCAATCAGACAGAGCCTGAGGCTTGATCTCATCACCCTGAGATCTTGAACTGAGCCAAAGCCAAGCTTCTCTTGCTTAATTGCCTATGCCACTCAGGCGGCCCTGGATTATTTTCTTAATTCCTCTTTCTGCTACTTTGTTATTAGTGTATAGGAAGGCAACAGATTTGTTTACTAATTTTACATCCTGCAACTTTACTGAAATCGTTTATTAGGTCTAATAGTTTTTGGCAGAGTCTTTAAGGTTTTCTATATATACCATCATGTCATCTTTGAAGGGTGAGAGTTTTACTTCTTCCTCACCAGTTTTTTGGATGCCTTTTATTTCTTTTTATTTGGTTGATGCAACTAGGACTTCAGTATTACATTGAATAAAGTGAGTGTGGACATCCTTATCTTGTTCTTGGTCTTAAAGGAAAAGTTTTCAGTTTTTTACCATTGAATATGATGTTAGCTACCGGTTTTTCATATAGCCTTTATTATGTTGAAGTATGTTCCCTGTAAACTCACTTTGTTGAGAGTTTTTATCATGAATGGATGTTTTACTTTGTCAATTGCTTTTTCTTCATTTATTGAGCTGAATAATTATTTTATCCATTTTGTTAATGTGGTATATCATGTTGATTGATTTGTGGATATTAAACCATCCTTGTACCCCTGTAGTAAATCTCAGTTCATTGTGGTTAATGATCCTTTTAATGTATTGTTGAATTCCATTTGCTAAAATTTTCTTGAGGATTTTTGCATCAGTATTCATCAGGGATATTGGCCCATAATTTGTGTGTGTGTGTGTGTGTGTGTGTGTGTGTGTGTGTGTATGTAGTGTTTTTGTCTGGTTTCAGTGTGATGCTGGCCTTTCATTACTTGTCATAAGTATATTCAGATTTTCTATTTCTTCCTGATTCAGTCTCCAAAGATTATATGTTTTTAGAAATTTTATCTATTTCTTCCAGGATGTCCAATTTGTTGGCATATAATTTTTAATAGTAGTTTCTTATAATCCTTTCTATTTCTGTGGTATCCGTTGTTACTTCCTTCATTTCTGGTTTTATTTGAGTCCTCTTTCTCTCTCTTTTTTAAAGAATTATTTATTTTAGAGAGAGAGAGAGTGAATGGGGGCACTTGGCAGGATGACCACTGGGTGTTATGCTATGTGTTGGCAAATTGAACTCCAATAAAAAAATTTAAAAAAGAGAGAGAGAGAGAGAGAGAGAGAGAGAGAGTGTATGAGTGGGAGGAGGGGCAGAGATAGAGGCAGAGACAGAATCCCAAGCAGACTCCCCACTGAGTGTGAAGCCTGATGTGGGGCTTGATCCCATGACCCGTGAGATCTTGACTTGAGCTGAAATCACAAGTCAAATGCTTAACTGACTGAGCCACCTAGGGCACCCCCTTTTGATGAGCCTTACTAAATGTCAATTTTGTTTATCTTTTTAGAGAAACAGCTCTTAGTTTTATTAATCTTTGTGGGTTTTTTTAGTATATTTCATTTATTTCTGCTCTGCTCTTTATTATTTTTTTCCTTCTACTAACTTTATTGTTCTTTTTAAATTTCCTTTAACTTTAGACTATTTGAGACTTTTTGTGTTTCTTGAGGCAAGCCTGTATCTCTATAAAGGTCCCTTTTAGAACTGCTGTTGCTGCATCTCAAATATTTTGACTATGTTTCCATTTTCATTTGTCTCCAGGTATATTTTGGTTTCCTCTTTGATTTCTTTTCTGACCTATTGGTGGTTTAGTAGCATGTTGCTTAGCCTTCACTTTTTTTTTTTTAAGATTTTATTTATTTATTCATGAGGGACATAGAAAGGAGGCAGAGACACAGGCAGAGGGAGAAGCAGGCTCCCTATAGGGAGCCTGATGTGGGACTCCATCTCAGAACTCCGGGATCACGACCTGAGCTGAAGGCAGACTCTCAACCACTGAGCCACCCAGGTGCCCCTAGCCTTCATATGTTTGTGGGGCTTTTTTCTTCATCTCTTTGTTATAGCATTTAACACTTTATATTGTAATTTATCTACTTAAGTCCCTCAATGCTGGCCAGTAGAACATTGGGACTGTACAGTGAGGTAGCTGCTAGCTAGGTGTAGCTATTGAGTACTTTTAAATGTGACTAATGTTACTGAGGAATCAAATTTTAAATTTTATTTATTTTTAATTAGTCTAAATGTAAATAGGTAGCATAGATTATGTATTAGATGGATGAACTCCTCCACAGAGACCATGTGTTCTCTATCTTTGTGTCTTCAGAGTCAAGATATATGCCCTAATTATACTAGTGCCTTAGCAAATGTGAAGGGGTTTGTGTTAAAAGATATGCTTGTTGGGATGCCTGGCTGGCTCAGTGGTTGAGCATCTGCCTTTGGCTCAGGGTGTGATCCTGGAGTTCCGGGATCGAGACCCACATCAGGCTCCTTACAGGGAGCCTACTTCTCCCTCTGCCTGTGTCTCTGCCTCTCTCTGTGTGTCTCTCATGAATAAATAAATAAACTTTTTTTTTAAGATTTTTTAAAAAATTATTCATTTGAGACAGAGAGAGAGAGAGAGAGAGAGCACACGCTCATGAGCAGGGGGAGAGGCAGAGGCAGAGGCAGAGGGAGAAGCAGGCTACCTGCTGAGCCAGGAGCCTGACATGGGGCTTGATCTCAGGACCTGGAGATCACGACCTGAGGTGAAGGCAGATGCTTAATCATACAAGCCACCCAGGTGCCCCAATAAATAAACTCTTAAAAAAAAAAAAAAAGGTATGCTTGCTTTAGAAGTAAAACAGGATAATGGCTGTTTTACTCCTAAAGGCAATCTAAGCTGGGCTAATCAAATGTATCTCATCTACTGATGTTGTGTTAGTCAGCTCTTGCTGCACTAATGTTGTATAACAAACAACCATTATCTCTCAGTGGCATATTATAACAAAACTTATTTCTCGTTTGGCTGTGGCTTGGCTCTAGGTTAGGAGTTGGGCCCAGGCTTGCTCCATGTGTTCAGGCATGATGTATTACTGGGGTGCCAATATTTAAAAGGCCAAAGAAGACCTGTAGGCACACTTAAAACCACTGTTTGGGGGTGCCAGGGTGACTTGATCGATTGAGTGGCTCTTGGTTTCAGCTCAAGTCATGATCTCGGGGCCCTGGGTTGAGCCCTGCTTTGGGCTCCAAGCTTGGTTTGGAGTCTCCTTGTCCCTTTCTTCCTCTCTCCTCCTCCCTCAACTCATTCTGTCTCCCCCCACCTTCTCTTTCTCTTAAATAAATAAATAAATAAATAAATAAATAAATAAATAAATAAAATCTTTAAAATTAAACCCCTGTGTCACATTCATTTACATTTTGTTGACCAAAACAAGTCATGATTAAGCTCCAATATGACTGGAGTGCAAAATATTTTCTTCCCTTGGAGGATGGGTAGAGAAAAATGGATATTTATTAAACAGTAACCATAGGTGAATGCTGGTTTTCTTTTCCTTAGAGCAATAGTTCTCACCTGGGGATGATTTTGCCTCAAAGGAGACATCTGGTAATGTCTGCAGAGGTTTTTTGATATAACTGCTGGCATGGGGAGGATTGTGACTGGCAACCGGCAGATAGAAGCCAGAGATGCTGCTAAATATCCTGTAATGCGTAGGACACCCCCTGCCCCCAAAAGAATTATCCAGTGCACACTATCACTAGTGCTTAGGTTGAGAAGACTTTCCATTAAATAGTAGTTCTAAAATTTTAGGATGCATCAGCATTACCTATAGGATTTATTAAAATACAGATTCTCAGAGGAGTTAACTCTGGAAGCTTCTGATATAGTAGGTCTAGAATTCCTAACAAGTTCCCAGATGACAATGATACTGCTGATCCGGGGACCATACGGCGAGAACCACTTCCTTAAGAATCAGTCATTATCTACATTTTTTAAAATATCATTTGTGTGCATTATCATGGGACCTGTTAAAGCACTTATCACAGATCTGTCTTGTAGTTCTTTTGTTTGGACTAAAAGAATTGAGGTATAATACTGAGTGGGAAGCTTTGGAAAAGAAGCTTACTCTATGAGTCATGGCATTGGCACATAAACAGAGTTTATAAAATGTTGTGTTTGTGAGACATATTTTGAAGAAGTAGAAACTGATAATCATACTTAGCACTCCAGAGGTGCTAAGACTGGTCATTGATGAGATTGCAGAGATTGCACCTACCTAGTTGTATTGCTATCGTTTCACAAGCAGTATCTTAGAAAAAAACTTAAAATGATTATCTTGAGTTACAGGACATCTCTTACTCTTGTAAGTTTTTTGTTTAGTTTTTATTTTGCTTGTTAAGAACAAACACCATTTTTTGAAATTCTTTGAGCTCATACACATATAAAATTGTGAAATGAAGAGAAAGAAAAACTAGACAAATATCTAGTTACAATAGTCACAGTAGTTACATAGCTAGTTACAATGGTAAGTGACAAAAGTCTTTTAATCAATAGAATATTTAGTTGTGGAGTTCTTAATTATCTTCTTTTAGCAAACTCATAAACTGGTAAGAAGAAAAAGATTTAAAACTTAAGAACTCTTTATATTGGTGGCAAAACAACTTTTTATCTTATAACTTGCAGAAATAAATATTCTGGATTAGCCTTTGAATAATGTATAAAGAAAGAATAGCAGCCTAGTAAAAGTACTATCCAATAGAAGTATAATGCAAGTGGCATGTGTAATTAAAATTTTTCTAGTAGATACATTAAAAAGGATAAATTGGTTAAATTAATTATAATAATATGTTTTTAATCCAAATAAGTAGACTTATTATTAATGAGATATTTTGGATTTCTTACTAGTCTTCAAAAACCAATGTGTATAGCAAATCTCAAGTTGAACTAGCCTTATTTCAAGTGTTCAGTAGCCACACATGGCTAGTAGCTGCCATATTGTACAGCACAGATCTAAGAGTTACAGAGTGAGTAATGGAGAGTTCAGTTTTTATATTTTAAGATTTTCTTTGGGGCAATAGAAAGCTGTTTTTTGAGCATATATCTTGGTCACTGTCTGAATTCAGACTATCATCATTTGTCCCTTCCTGGCACTGAAGAACCTGTCTAAAGGTCCTAATCTGATTATTGCCTAATCATATGACTTCCCTACTAAAAATTCTTCAGTAGGTTATCATATTTTTCAAGGTAATTTATACTTCGTATCTTAGTGCACTAGAGTCTCTATGATATGACTCCTTTCATATGTCTCTGGCTCATTTCCTGATTCAACACAAAGTTGTAGCCTTAGCTTCCAAAAAGATCTGCTGTTGTTTCCTACAGATTCCACTTCTGTTTTCCCATGCCATTGCATGTTTTTCTATTTACTGAATGCTCTTTTTTTTTTTAAAGATTTATTTATTCATGAGAGACAGAGAGAGAGGCACAGACATAGGCAGAGGGAGAAGCAGGCTCCGTGCAGGGAGCCCGATGTGCGACTCGATCCCAGGACTCCAGGATCACGCTCTGAGCCGAAGGCAGACGCTCGACCGCTGAGCCACCCAGGCGTCCCTACTGAATGCTCTTTAACCTTGCTCTTCTACCTCTTTACTTAGCCAACTCCTATTTGTACTTCAGAATTCAATGCAAAGATTATTTTCTCTTGGAAAACTTCTCTTATTCACTAGTTAGTATATACTGTAAAGGCAGCATGTGCAGATTTAAGATACACATCTCAGACTGGGGAGAGCATATTTGGATCATATGGAACAAATATAGGCGTAATATCTATTAATAGGAAAAGAGTTACAAATCGATGAAAAGACCAAAATGCAATGAAAATATATGAAATTATGAATAGGTATATTCTATGAGAAAAAATATAAATGATCAATGAAAGTTTGAAATATAATTTTTCACCTATCACATTAGTAAATACTTGAAAGAATGATTATATTTTAGCATGAGTACAGAGCAGAGCTGTCCAACAGAAATTAATGCAAACCACATATGTAATTTAAAATTGTCTAGTACCCATATTAAAATTAAAAAATACAATTTTCCTAATTAATTTGTCTCAGTATATCCAAAATTATTTCAGTATTTAATCAATATAAAAGCTTATTAAATAGATATTTAATGTCTTTAAACTAAGTCTTCAACATTTTGTGTAAAGATTTCAGAATACCCCAATATTTACTAGTTATGTAGAGGAATAGATGTTTTTGTACAATATTGGTGAGAATGCATTTTGGAGGAGAATTTGGCAATATTCATCAAGTTAAAATTTTAATGACCCAGCATTCTATTCCTAGAAATCCATCCTCCAGAAATACTAATGTGCATTTAAAAATTAAAGATAGGTGGATGTTTACTGCAGTGTTGTACAGGAAGACATTGGTAATAACCTAAATGTCCTATAGGGTCTTTTTTTCCTGTAGGGGTTTTGTTAAATAATTATATTTCTAGATAGTGAGATACTGTATAACTTTTAAAAAATGTGGGGGCTGTTTATGTTAACTGAGTTATTATATGAGTTAAATAAATATTAACATGATATCATGTAGAATACTTAGAATATCTGGCACATAGTAAATGTGATATGTGTTTGCTGCTATTATTATTAATTATTATTACTGAATGGAAGAAACTTGCAGATACATTAAGTGAAACATAAATGCAAAGTATAAAACTATATTGTATGCCATTATTTGTGTAGAATGGAAAAAACGAGATATATGTGTGTGTGTGTATATATATATATTTGTATATGTGTACAATAGCTGTGAAAGAGTATGTAAAAAACTGATAACATTGATTATATTTGGAGAGGAAACCAGATAGTTGGGGGAGGCATACTTTCCACAATGTTCTTTTTTTCTATCTTTTGAATTTGATCCATAATGAATATAATACTAGTGAAAAATTTTAAATGTGAATTAGGTTTATTTGTCTTAAATATTTTTGAGAAATCTATACTTTACCATTAATTATTTCTGTAATTGGTATGCATTATTATGATTTTAATCAAGAAAAAACAATACTGGGTAGCTTTACTTCAGTTCTGTAGAATGGCTAGATGATACGAAATTCTGAGCAAATTTAAATTTTGATTAATCAGAATCTTGATCAGAAACACTTGGTTTCAAAATTTATATGACTTTTGAAAATATTTCTACATTGTCCTTTTTGTTGTCACAAGAAAGATATGTGGCATATTGAACTTAATAAAATCAGATTTTGCAGGACATGAGCATCATTCTTATTACCACTTTGTAGAAAGTGTAAAAAACTACATGCTATCTTGGGGCACCTGGGTGGCTCAGTGGTTGAGTGTCTACCTTTGGTTTGGGTCGTGATGCTGGGGTCCTGGGATCGAATCCTGTATCGGGCTCCTTGTGGGGAGCCTGCTTCTCCCTTTGCCTGTGTCTCTGCCTCTCTCTGTGTGTTTTTCATGAATAAATAAATAAAATTTTTAAAGATTTTATTTATTTACTCATGAGAGACAGAAAGAGAGAAGAGAGAGAGAGAGAGAGAGAGAGAGAGGCAGAGACACAGGCAGAGGGAAAAGCAGGCTCCATGCAAGGGAGTTCAATGTGGGGACTGGATCCCAGGTCTCCAGGATCACACCCTGGACTGAAGGTGGCACTAAACCGCTGATCCACCTGGGCTGCTCTAAAGAAAATATTTTTAAAAACCCTGCATGCTATCTTTAAAAGACATTTAGACATTCTTTAAAAGTTAAAGCTTACACCCAAGAATGCTTTGGCCCTAATAGAAACTTTTGCGTGTGCAGGTGATATTCTAAGAGTTGAGGTCTGGTGAAGAGGATGGAAGAATTCTAGTTAATTTAAATTTTACAATACTGACTATCCTGTTGATCACATTTTCTGGACAAATGTGGATGGTAATTTTATATTTGGAATATATAACTCTTTGTTTTTCATGAGAACTTACTGTCACTTGTGTTTTAGGATTTGGAGTGGATCAGTTACGGGATGATAATCTTGAAACTTATTGGCAATCAGATGGCTCCCAACCTCATTTAGTAAACATCCAATTCAGGTAATACATTTTTGTATTTTTTGATTTGTGTAGGTTAAGTGAACAAAGTAACCTATTTTATTTATATAAAATTTAAAGAAATATAGAAATTATAGTAAAATGCACTTAACTCTGGTTTTTATAAGCCTTGAGATTATTTTTCTACTCATGTAGATTGTTTTAAGTTTACTCATCTTATCTTTGTGAATTCTTTATAGTATTTTACACAGTTCCTTTTACATAGAGATTTTTTTTTTTTTTAAGATTTTATTTGTTCATGAGAGACAGAGAGAGAGAGAGAGGCAGACACAGGCAGAGGGAGAAGCAGGCTCCAGGCAGGGAGCCCAATGTGGGACTTGATCCCGGAACTCTGGGATCATGCCCACAACTAAAGGCAGATGCTCAACCGCTGAGCCACCCAGGTGGCCCTACATAGAGATGTCTTAAATATACTTTTCAAGATGATTTATCTCAGAAAAATATGCTCTGCTTATGACCCAAAGCAATGCCTTAATGTATTGCATTAACTACATCTGGAGTGATAACAGTATGTCCTTTATGTATAGTCTATTCATGTAATTCTCAAATTTGTATTTCCATTGGAAAAAAATTGTCTTAACTTAAAACCGTTAAGGACATTTTCAGTTTTGAAATGCTTACTTTCTTGGGGAAAGGAACATGGCCATATGTTTTTCAATTGCTTTGAGTTTATTGAGATAGGTGGAAAGCAGCTAACTTGGTTATCCTGCCCCATGGAAATCATCTATTATATAAATATACATATATCTGTAGATTATATAAATAGTTATATCATCTATTTTAACATTTTACAGCATTGTATTTTTAGGTTTTTTTTCTTTTCTTTTTAAAAAAAGATTTTATTTTTAAGTTATCTCTGCACTCAATGTGGGGCTTAAACCTGCAACCCCAGGTTGATCAAGACTCACATGAGCCAGCAAGATGCCCCTTTAGTTTGTTTTTCTCACTGATGGTACAGATCAGCACATTTCTTATGGAAAAGTCAGAAATTAACCATTTTTGCTTTCTGAGCTATTTGGTCTCTATTACAACTACTAGGGTCATTATAGCATAAAAGCAGCTTTAGGCAATGTACACTGGCTAAATTTAGTTATTCTAATTAAACTTTGTCTTAAAAAAGTAGTTGGTGGGCATAGTTTACCCAGTGGGTCATAGTATGCCAATTCTTGTCCTTATGTATTAAATATGTATTTACCAGAAATAAAAACAGCACCTAGTATTTTTAAAGACTTAAAACATCAGATACTTTGCTAGAATGTGTTATCTGTTCATTTCATTTAACCTTTACAGCTATTGTTATCCTTTTTTAAATAGTCTCAGAAGCAGACCTATATAAATTAAGTAACTTGCCCAAGATCACACAGCAAATAACTGGCAGCATTGCATCTGAACACAAGCACTCTGACCAGAGAGCCTGTGCTTTTAACTATTATACTGGGTAGGGTAAATTTCTTTTCCATGACAACAAAGGCTATCAAAGCTGGTACAATGAGTGTCTTAATTTAATTGTATTATATTAGAATGGCAGGATTTTTTCTTTTTTTTTTTTTAATCTTTTTAAATTTTTTTAATTTTATTTTTTAATTTTATTTATTTTTATTATTTTTATTTATTATTTTTTTAGGATTTTTTCTTTTTAGGAAATGCAATTTTATACAGAAGGCCAATGTATTGAAGAATTAATAATAAAAATGTTATATTTATAGAGCATTGAAAGTATCAGGTATTGTATTATCTCATTAAAAGTTTAATATTTAATAGTTGTTAATATATATCATTTTTAAATGATCCCCAAAACATCTTTGGTAAGATGTAGGTACTATCATTTTTCTCATTTTATAGATGAAAAAACTAAAATTTAGAAAAATTAGCTTATTCAGGTCACAATCCATGCAGTTATAGAGCCTGGATGTGATCTAGCAGTCCGGACTTAAAGAACTGTTTGTAGTTAGTATTCAGCTGTTTCTCAACTAAGCTTATTAAAACAGTCAGGAACTTAAGGCCCTCCCTGCTTAACTTAGCCTTTGCCCTAACTAGGGAAGCCTAAGGCTTTGACAAACACATTTTGAAAACAAATGTTTTAGAAAAAGGGAAATTGATTAAGAATTTTGAAACAATCTCACACTTAAAAGTTCTAAATACATTACAATCCCTCCCTCCCACAATTGTTTCAGACTACATTGCCAATGTATGTCTCAACTCTCCAGAATGCTTTCATATGTCATTCCTATAAATAAAGACCTTCTTCTATATAACAACAATACATCCTTAGGAAATTAACAGTGATACATTTAATTTTACAACCCCATTCCTGTTCTACCAATTGTAGCAGTGAAATTGAATCACAGGTTGAATTTGGTTGTCCCTTCTCTTTACTCTCTTTTTAATATGGAACATTTCTTCACTCTTTATTTGACTCAGCACTTTTGAAGATTATAGGCCAGTTATTTATTTTTTTAAAATTTTATTTATTTATGATAGTCACACACAGAGAGAGAGAGAGAGAGAGAGAGAGGCAGAGACATAGGCAGAGGGAGAAGCAGGCTCCATGCACCAGGAGCCCGACGTGGGATTCGATCCCGGGTCTCCAGGATCGCGCCCTGGGCCGAAGGCAGGCGCCAAACCGCTGTGCCACCCAGGGATCCCTAGGCCAGTTATTTTAAAGAATGTCCCTTAATTTGGGTTTCTTTGATCTTCATGAGTAACTTCAGGTTCTACATCTTTAGGGAAAGTAGCACAGAAGTGATGTTCTGTCCTTGTCATTGCATCTTAATACTTGAGGTACATGATTTTTATTTTGTCCCTTGACTGATGAGTGTTTACTTCTATTATATGATTAAGGTAGTATCTATATCCATTAAACTTCTCCACTGAAAAGATTCTTTCATTTTACTCAAAATTATTGCTATCAGCATGTGCTCAAAGTTTACTGTTTTATTCGCCTGTTTTAAATCTGTTATTATCATCTTTTGTGTCAGTGCTCAAATTGCCTCAGATTTGGCCAGTGGGAGTCCCCTCCAGTTGATGCTATTACGTTTTGATAGTCTCTGTTGATTATTTGAGCAATTTCTTATGTTCTGGCAAAAGATTCTGTGCCCCATTTCTCTAAAATCAGGTGTATTTTAGTGGAGAATAGTAGTTAGAACCAGATTTTGTGGGGGTACTGGGGTGTCTCAGTCAGTTAAGCAGTCTTGATTTCATCTCAGGTCATGGTCTTGGTTGAGAGATCGAGCCCCACATTGGGCACCCTGCTCAGTGGGGAGTCTGCTTGAGTTTCTCTCCCTCTGCTTCCCCCTCCCCCATTCTCTCTCTCTCAAAGAATTAAATCTAAAAAAAAAAAAAAAAAGCCCCAAAACAAAACAAAAAAAATGAAAAAAGAAAGAAACCAGCTTAGTGTATTGAGCATACCCAATATACCATGTCTTGTATTGGATATGCTCATTGCTGTATGATATTGCTGTTTCTAAGCCTTCTCAGTAAGGGGATATATGTATGTAACACATACATATATAAACATATTTACATCAGTATTTATTTCTCTGTCTTCATACATATACAAAAATCATAAATTCATTCCAACACTTCCAGTTACAGTCCAGAGTGAACAGGGTTTATTCTCTTTTTTTCCTTTGTATTCATAAGCCCTTTCATGAATGAGAACCTGGTTGGTTCTCTTGTCCTTCCTACTTACTTCATTAATTCCCCAGTATGTAACCAGTGTTCCAGTTCTCTCATTGTTCCTTCCCCTCCACAGATGCCCCTTTACCCCACCTAGGCTCTCAACCTATCCTGTGCTGTTGTCTTTTCACTCTATATGCTCTTCCCTATTTGTAGATAATCTTTTTCTCCTGGTCTGGGATCTGACACCTTACATCAGTCACTCCCTTGTGTGGATGTTCTCTTCAGTCCACTTGGACTTTGACGTTGCATGCCAGGCCAACTTTCTAACCCATCTTGGCTCTAGAACCTCACTGTATGGTGCGCATATGCTCTCTTATCCCTCTTTGGGCTTGACACTCCATAATAGACTACCTTACAATGTGGCTGACTTCTCATTCCACACAGGCTTTTATATGCCACATTGGGTCACCTTGTGGTGTGGATGTCTTCATCACTCTACTCAGGCTCAAACACCCCATTCCCCATGTGTAGCCGCTCTCCTCTTCAGAAGTTCTGCTCACTTCCACATGGGCCGTACTACACTTCCTCCCTTCCCCCATGTGAATGCACTCCTCACTTTGAACAGGCTCCAATATCCCATTTTGCTTGGTCCTCTCTATTTTTTTTTTTATGGTGAAAAAATTTAGACATTAAAAAAATAATAGGTACTAAGCTTATTAATAATTTAGTATATGTGCTGCCAAAGTGAGCACAGCTTATTAATAATTTAAGACAATTGTAACTATATTTGAAATTGTTATCAAGTAGCAAAATAGACTAGAAATTAAAACATTCCATCCTAGCTGTAATGAAATAAGCTAGTAGTCATAACTAACAGTGAAAGCCTCAGAGTTGCTTGTTTCTTTTAAGGTTTCTTCCTCTCCATAAGCTTCAATCTACTGTAAATGGAAGAAGAAGGTGTGGTTTGCTTCTATAGCTTTTACCCATATTTTTAATTCCTGAACTCTCCAGTCTTGCTGGATGGGAATGGAGAAGGAAAACTTATAATTGCCAATTCTGTCTTGGTGATTTAGCATTGGTGCTCTCTTTACTTGATTGTATGCTTAAAGCAACTCTTATCTTATGGATGCTTTTGTGGGTGGAGAGGATAGAAACTTACTGTTTAATGGGTATAGAATTTTGGTTTGGAATGATAAAAAGTTCTAGAGATGGATAGTGGCAATGGTGGTAACAATATGAATGTACTTAATGCCACTGACCTATACACTTAAAATAATAAAAAATATTATGTATATTTTACAATAAGAAAAAAATCAATGAAATTTGCCCTCTCAACAGACTAAAGAAAAATCATATGATCATATAAATAGATGTAGAAACAGCATTTGAGAAATTCCAATACCTACTTATTAAATTCTCAGCATACTAGAAATAGTATTTTTTAAATAAAATCTTCTTTGTTTTCTATTTTTTCTTGAATCAGTTTTGAAAATTTGTGTTTTTTGAAGAATTTTTCCTTTTTATCAAAATTAATTTATTGACCTAGGTATTTCTAATATTCATTTATTAACTTTAATTTCTGTTGGAACTATAGTAATATAGTTTATATATTTTATTTTATACCTGGTATTGATAACTATTACCATTTCTCTTTTTGGTGTCTAGTCAGACTGGCTGGAGATTTATCAGTTTTACTGATCTTTTTTGTTGTTGTTTACTTGTTTCAAGTTTTTATTTAAATTTTAGTTATCACATAGTATAATAATGGTTTCAGGAGTAGAATGTAGTGATTCATCACATTCATATATCACCCCGTGCTCACCACAAGTGCTCTCCTTGATACCCATCACCCATTTAACCCATCCCCAACTCACCTCTATCAGCCCAGTGCTCACCCCATTAAGTGCCCTCCTTGATGCCCATCACGCAGTTACACTATCCTGCCTCATCCCTCCTTTTCTGCAACCCTTTGTTTCCCAGAGTTAGGAGTCTTTCATGGTTTGTCTTCTCTAATGTTTCCCCACTCAGTTTCCCTCTTTTCCATTATAGTCCCTTTCACTATTTCTTATATTCCACCTATGAGTGAAATCATATGATAATTCTCTCTGATTGACTTATTTTTGCTCAGCATAATACCCTCTATTTCCATCTGCATTGTTGCAGATGGTAAGATTTCATTTTTTTGGTGGATGAGGAATATTCCATTTTATATATATATAAAACATCTTCTTTATCCATTCATTTGCTGATGGACATCTAGGCTCTTCCCATAGTTTGGCTACTGTGGACATTGCTGTTATGAACATTGGGGTGCAGGTGACCCTTCGAATCACTATGTTCGTATCCTTTGTATAAATACCTAGTAGTGCAATTGCTGGGGTTGTTCGGTAGCTTTAACTTTTTGAGGAATCTCCATACCGTTTTCCAGAGTGGAGGTACTGGCTTGCTTTCCCACCAACAGTGTAAGAAGGTTCCCCTCTTTCCACATTCTTGCCAACATCTGTTGTTTCCTGACTTGTTAATTTTAACTTTCTGACTGGTGTGAGGTGGTATCTCATTGTGTTGTTTTTTTTTTTAAAGATTTTATTTATTTATTTATTTATTTATTTATTTATTTATTTATTTATTTATTTATTTATGAGAGACAGAAAGGGGCAGAGACACAGGCAGAGGGAGAAGCAGGCTCCATGCTTGGAGCCGATGTGGGACTAGATCCCGAGTCCCCAGGATCATGCTCTGGGCTGAAGGCAGGCGCCAAACCGCTGAGCCACCCAGGGATCCCCCTCAGTGTGGTTTTGATTTGTATTTCTCTGATGTGCAGTGATGCTGAACATTTTTTCACGTGTCTGTTGGCCATTTGTACGTCTTTGGAGAAATATTCATGTTTTCTGCCTATTTCATGACTGGATAATTTGTTTTTAAGATGTTGAGTTTGGTAAGTTCTTTATAGATATTGATACTAGCCCTTTATCTGATAAAATATTTGCAAATATCTTCTCACATTCTGTAGGTTGGGTTTTAGTTTTGTCAACCCTTGCTCTGCAAAAGCATTTTATCTTGATTAAGTCCCAGTAGTTCGTTTTTGCTTTTGTTTCCTTCACCTTTAAAGATATGTCTAACAAGAAGTTGCTCTAGCCAAGGTCAAAGAGATTGCTGCCTGTATTCTCCTGTAGGGTTTTGATGGATTCCTGCCTCACATTTAGAGCTTTTATCCATTTTAAGTTTATTTTTGTGTATGATATAGGAAAGTGGTCCAGTTTTATTCTTTTGCATGTGACTGCCCAATTTTCCCAACACCATTTGTTGAAGAGACTGTCTTTTTTTTTTTTTTTTTTCCATTGGATATTCTTTCCTGCTTTGTTGAAGATTAGTTGGTCATAGAATTAGGGTCCATTTCTGGGTTCTCTAGTCTGTTCATTCGATCTATATGTCTATTTTTATGCCAGTACCATACTGTCTTGACAATTACGGTTTTGTAATACAGCTTGAAGTTCAGAATTGTGATGCCACCAGCTTTCATTTTCTTTTTCAACATTTCTTTGGCTATTCAGGGTCTTCTCTGGTTCCATACAAATTTTAGGATTATTTGTTCCAGCTATGTGAAAAATGTTGATGGTATTTTGATAGGGATTGCATTGACTGTGTAGATTGCTCTGGGCGGCAAAGATATTTTAACAATATTTGTTTTTCCAGTCCATGAGCATGGAATGTTTTTTTATTTCTTTGGGTCTTCTTCAATTTCTTTCATATACGTTCTATAGTTTTCAAAATACAGATACCTTTTTGGTTAGGTTTATTCCTAGGTATCTTAATGGATTTTGACGCAATTGTAAATGGGATCAATTCCTTGATTTCTCTTTCTTCTGTCTGTGTATAGAAATGCAATTGGGGGATTCCTGGGTGGCTCAGTAGTTTAGCTCTGCCTTCGGCCCAGGGCGTGATCCTTGGAATCCCGGGATGGAATCCCACATTAGACTCCCTGCATGGAGCCTGCTTCTCCCTCTGCTTGTGTCTCTGCCTCTCTCTGTGTGTCTCTCAAGAATAAATAAATAAAAATCTTAAAAAAAAAAAAAGAAATGCAGTTGATTTCTCTGCATTGGTTTTATATCCTGCCATTTTGCTGAATTTCTATATGAGTTCTAGCAATTTTTGGGTGGAGTCTTTTGAGTCTTCAACATAGAGTATCATGTCATGTACGAAGACCAAAATTTGACTTCAGTGCTGATTTGGATACCTTTTATTTCTTTTTGTTGTCTGATTGCTGAGGCTAGGGCTTCTAATACTATATTGAACAATGGTGATGAGAATGGATGTCTCTGTCCTATTCTGACCTTAGGGGAAAAAGCTCTGTTTTTCTCCATTGAGGATAATATTTGCTGTGGGTTTTTTGTATAATGCTTTTATGGTATTGAGGTATGTTCCCTCTATCCCTACACTGCAGAGAGTTTTAATCAAGAAAGGATGCTGTATTTTGTCAAATGCTTTCCCTGCATCTATGGTGAGGATATATGGTTCTTGTCCTTTCTTTTATTAATGTGGTGTATCACGTTGATTTGCAGATGCTGAATCACCCTTGCAGCCCAGGAATAAATCCCACTTCGTTGTGGTGAATAATCCTTTTAATGTAACTGTTGGATCCTATTAGCTAGTATCTTGATGAGAATTTTTGCATCCATATTCATCAGGGCTATTGGTCTTTAGTTCGCCTTTTTGGTGGATCTTTGTCTTGTTTTGGAATAAAGGTAATACTGGCCTCATAGAATGAGTTTGGAAGTTTTCTATATGCCATATCTTTTTTATCCATTCATCAGTTTTGGACATTTGGTCTCTTTTCATAATTTGGCTATTGTTGATATCAATTTTATTGTTCTTTACTATTAGCTTATTAAGTGTATGCCTTTATTTTATTTAATATTGTTTTAAAATGTTAATGATTCTAAGATTTACAATATGCATCTTTAACTTATTACAGTCTGCCTTCAAATAATATTTCACACATAATACAAGAATCTTAAATTCTTTATTCCCATTTCCCCATTTTCCTTTATGCTGCTATTGTCATGTACTTTATTTCTCCATTTCTTATAAAGTCCACAACATATTGCTTTGTTTATTTTTTCCACAACATATTGCTTTAAACAATTACCTTTAGAAAACATTTTAAATGTGAAAAATATTTTATATTCACTTATATATTTATTATTTTCAGTACTCTTTTTTAAATTTTTTTATTTTCAGTACTCTTTATTCCCTTACATAGATTCACGTTTCTATTTGGTATTTTCCTTCCTTCTGAAGAACTTTAATGTTACTCATTGTGCAAATTTGTTGGTGACCAATTCTCACGGCTTTTGTTTGTTTGAAAATGTCTCTATTTTGTCTTTTATTTAGTTTTTTAAAGATTTTATTTTTAGAGAGGGTAGGGGGAGGGGCAGAAGAAGAGTGAGAGAGAGAATCTCAAGCAGACTTCCTACTAAGTGGGGAACTGGACACGGGGCTTGGTCCTACAACCCGTAGATCATGACCTGAGCTAAAATCAAGAGTCGGATGCTTAATCGATTGACCTACTCACACGCTCCTGTTTTGTCTTTATTTTTACAATATAATTCACTGGGTTCTGAATTCTAGTTTTTTTTTTTTCTTTTCTTTACACTTTCAAGATGCTGTTCCATCAGTGATTCTGACATGAAGTTTCTTGTCTTTCTTATCTTTATTTCTCTGTATTTAATGTGTCTCCTCATCACCCCCACTCCTATTTTTAAGATTTTTTTCTTTATTGCTATTTTTTCTAAAGCAATGTAATTATGACTTATCCTGATGTGGATTTCTTTGTGTTTATCATTGACCTTCATGAATCTTTGGGTACTTTTCATTGAATTTGGAAAAATTTTGGCTATAATTCTTTCAAATGCTTTCTACTCGCTTTTTTTCCTGGGACTCCAATTACATGTTAGTCTACTTTACACTGTCTCATAGATCACCCATATGCTATTTATTTTAATGAGGGATGAGAGCTTTTTGTTTTGTATGATTAATTTTTGAGTTTCTATAATTATATATCATTACATTCATAGTCTTCTGCAATATTTAAACTGCTGTTAATCCTCTCCAGTGAATTTTTTATTTCAGATTTCTTCATGTCTACAAATTCCATTTTTAGAAATGCTTTTTATCTTTCCACATTGTGCTCATGTTTTCTTTTGAGTATCTTTATGACACATTGTATTTTCCAATATGCTCACAACATTCTTTTTTTTTTTAAGATTTTGAGAGAGAGAGGTAGTGCATGTGTATGAGAGAGAGCACCAAAGAGAGCATGAGAAAAAGCATGAGCAAGGGGGAAGGGGCAGAGAGAAAGAGGGAGAAGCAGATTCCCCACTCACCAGGGCACCCAATGCAGGTCAGGACTATGACCTGAGCTGAAGGCAGACACCTAACCAACCTAGGCATCCCATGACATTATTTTCTATTGCACATGTCCTTCTACAGCTTTGCAACTGCCTATTAAAGAGATGGCATTTATGTCTCCTCAGTTGCAACTGGTCAGGCCCTTGTGGGTTTGTTGCCTGAGAATATGGATGACAGTTATTTCTAAGCCTGGGTCATAAAAAGTATATAACCTCTACCTTTTTTCTCTTTTATGTGATTCTCTTCCTGATGCTCATCTATCATGCTGTGAGAAAACCCACATCAAAAAAGAGAAGCCCATGAAGAAATGGACCAAAGGCTAAAGCCTTAACTAATAAGCTCCCAGCCAATAACCAGCACCAGCTTTTCAGTCATATTAGTGAGCTGTCTTGGAAGCAGAGCCTTTAGATCTCAAGTCAGGCTGCCACACCTGAGCTGTGTAGAACTTCCCTTCTGAGTCCTGCCCAAATTCCAGATTCATAAACAAAATAATGATTATTTTTTAAGCCACAAAGTTTCAGATGGTTTGCTGGGCCTGTAGGTAGATATTTATATTTTCTCTTTTAATTCCTTGTTTTTTAAATCTGTCATCTCTGTCTTTTCCATATCTTTATTGACCAATTTTTTCCCCTTATTACTGGTCACATTTTTCTGATTCTTGTAGTAATTTTTGATTGGATGCTGGATTTAGTATTTTGTTTCATTTTATTTTTAAATATATATATATATATATATATATATATATATATATATATATATTTATTTATTTATTCATGAGAGACACAGAGACAGAGACAGAGAAGCAGAGACATAGGCAGAGGGAGAAGCAGGCTCCATGCAGGGAGCCCGATGTGGGACTCATCCCAGGACTCCAGGACTCCAGGATCATGCCCTGAGCTGAAGGCAGATGCTCAAACCACCCAGGTGCCCCTATTGTTTCATTTTAAAAGAGGATTGGATTTTGTTCTGGCAGTCAGTTAAATTACTTAGGAATCAACTTGATCTTTTTGAGAGTTGATCTCTTTACAGTGGGTTTGGAATACCTTTTACTCTAGGGTGGGGCTCAACAAGCTTTTTTGTAATAGGATAGATAGTAAATATTTTAAGCCTTGCAGACCATATTTTAGGCTGTTGCAGCTGTTCGAATTTGTAGTGCAGAGTAGCTGTGGACAGTAGATAAATGAATGGATACTTCTTTGTTTAAATAAAACTTTATTCACAGGAATAAGTGGTGAGCTACATTTGGCCTGTGAGCAATGTTTTGCTGATTTCTGTTCTAGGGCAGTAGTTCTTTAATTTTTTTGGTTTTATTTTATTTTAGGTTTTTTCTTTTTAAGATTTTATTTATTCATTCATGAGAAACACAGAGGGGAGGGGGGGCAGAGTCACAGGCAGAGGGAGAAGCAGGCTCCATGCAGGGAATCCAAATGGGACTCGATCCCGGGTCTCCAGGATCACACCCTGGGCTGAAGGCTGGTGCTAAATCGCTGAGCCACCCAGGGATCCCCATTTTATTTTAGTTTTTAAAGATTTTATTTATTTATTCATGAGAGACATAGAGAGAGTCAAAGACATAGGCAGAGAGAGGAGAAGCAGGCTCCATGCAGCCCGATGTGGGACTCGATCCTGGAACTCTGGGATCATATCCTGAGCTGAAGGCAGATGCTGAACCCTGGAGCCACCCAGGCATGCCTATTTTTTTTTTTTTTTTGTTTTAGTACCACTAACTTTTATCTAGGTCTCCAAAGATCTTTTATTTTATTTTATTTTTTTAATCTCTCAGTATTTACCATGTTAGAAATTATGGCTGAAGAATTTTAGAATATTTGTTCATCTAAAATTAAATAATGATTAACCTATTATATGTTTGCTTAAATAACATTTTTTGAAATGAAAAATAACTGTCTCCTCCAAAAAAAAATAGTGAAAATAATGTTACTGATTTACTTTTTTGGTGTGAATGTCTTTCATGACTGGCTTAAAAGAGAACAGCTGGAATCTCATATGTGCTTCTTCATTAAATCTTTTGCAACATCCCATGCCAAATAGTATTTGGAACACTCCACTGTGTACTCATAAGAGAGTGCTTCTGAAAAAGGCAAGTAACATCTTGGTATTATTAGGAATATAGTTGTGACCTTGTCAATCCCCCAAAAGGGTGTTGAAGTCCTCCACAAGTCCCTACACCACACTTTAAGATCACTTTTCTTGGGCAAGATTAGCCTCAAGTATACTAAGGCTTGACCCTTCTGGGATCTCAACTGAATGTACTAAATATCTGAAGAGGTGTTTGTACTCTCCCCACATTGGTTCTTGGGAACTCCAGTGATTCCCTACACTTTGTGACCTCTGGGAATTATTTAGCTTACTTTTTCCCAGTAATTGTTCCTTGCCCAGCAACTGATGTTCTTTGCTTGTCTTTGTAGAGTTTCATCCTGTGCATGTGCAGGACACTGCATGCAGACTTCTGGAGTTTTTCCACAGGATCACTCCTTCCTCAGCTTAGTGAGCCTGAAAGATTCTGTTGGGCTGTGCCCACCCTGCATTGCAGTCTGGAAATTGCCTTTCAGTTAGCAAGCCCAGTTGTTCATAGAGTTTGCCTCATTTATATCCAGTCTCTCAGAATTCTTAGTGCTGTCTTCTGTTCAGTGTCTGCAGGTAGTTGTTTCATATGTGTTTGTCTGGCATTTAGTTGTTTATGGTGTGGGGGTCAAGTCCTATAGCAGTTACTTCTTCATGTGCAGACATCCCTGACTGGTGTTTTTTGTTTTGTTTTGTTTTTAACCATTACTGCTGACAAAATTACACTGAGGTTTTATATATCCCATTAAAACATGGTATTTGTTGTCTTACCCTTTAGTGAAAACTTGCATTTTAGCATTATGTTCGTATTGATGAAAATTAACTTTACATGAAGAGACATTTTCTTTTTTTTTTAATAATAAATTTATTTTTTATTGGTGTTCAATTTGCCAACATACAGAATAACACCCAGTGCGCATCCCATCAAGTGCCCCCCTCAGTGCCCATCACCCATTCACCTCCACCTGCCGCCCTCCTCCCCTTCCACCACCCCTAGTTCGTTTCCCAGAGTTAGGAGTCTTCATGTTCTGTCTTCCTTTCTGATATTTTCTACCCATTTATTTCTTCTCCCTTCGAAGGGACATTTTCCACCATTGTATGAGGAACAAAGAAGAATGTAGTCATTTATTCTAAATGTAAACCATTTGTTTGCCTTTTGTGTTAGGCAAGTTTGTGGACTCTTTATGTCTTGGTCTCTTAGTAATAATGTATCTAGAATGTTAACATGAAATGATAAATAGAATATTGTAACTATTTCGTTAGTGTTAAGTCTTGTGCCTCAGGAGTTAGTACCTTCTCTTATATATTGTAGTCCTACAGACCTGGATTCACATTCTGGCTCTGGGCTTTACTAGATGTGTAAATCAGACTTTTTGCTTATCCTGCATCTGAGCCTTCATTTATTTATCTATAATGGGGGACATGATTAAATAGGAATGAGACCTTCTGCTAACAGAGCTGCTGCCTATTTATTTATTTATTTATTTTTTGTAATAGAGCTTCTAATAACAATGCTTTAAACAAAGTAGAGATTTATGTTCTCTTTCTCTTCATATAAGAGGAACCTGGCAATTCAAGAGTGGTATGGCAGCCACACAGTGTATTGTGGACTCAGATACCTTCTCTTTTGATTCTAGCATTCTTAGCTCAAGAGCTCTATCCTGAGGGTCACCTCATGATTCAAGGTGCCTATTGGAATTCTACCCATCATGTCCATATCCTAAGCAACAGGAAGGAGTAGGTGGGGAAGGTAAGAGGGTGTGTCTTCCTTTAAGGAAACTTTATAAAATATAGTCATTTGATTCAAATCTCACTGGCCATAATTTAGCCATATGGTCATTTATAGATTTAAGGGAAGCTGGGGAATATAGTCTTTTAGCAGGATGATATGAAGAAGAAAGGGAAAAGGGGCTGTTAGGTTGGCATCCAGGAGCATCTGTTACTAATGTCTTCTCTTACAATTTCATGGGTTCCCAGTGAGTTGAGAAATTTATCCAGGAGTCAGCAAGTGGAGACCAAAATATCACCACAAACCGACAAAGCTGATGCTTGAGAAAGGGGCTTACATCTGCAGTTACATGTGTTTCTTAATATTAAACCCTAGAATTAAACAGACATGCCCATCTAGTCATAAAAGTGCCAGGCCAGGTAGAGCCTGCCCCTATTAAATTTATGGCATGAAGGAACAAAGTCAATGTATGTATCCTGCCAGCAGCTCTTTCTCAGAAGAAAGGGAAGGGTGGGTAATAGAAATGTTACTTATGTCATCAGAAATGGGGAAGAGTTACTCTTTTCCCTTTTCCTTCCTACAGTACTTTATCCTGAGAGTTTAGCATGATGCTTGGCACTGAACAAGCATTCAGTATATGGTGATTATTATTATAATGATGTTTTGAGTAATTTGAATAGCTACCATGATGTCTTAGAATCTAATGTATTTAATCTATGTCAAATGCATTGCTATTTGACATATAGCATGGTTTTTTGCTGCACCATGAGATAAAATTGATAAATAATTTTAAAAGGTTTTATGGATACCTTCTAGAGTAACAATTTTTATTTTTTTATTTTTTTAAAGATTTTATTTATTTATTAATAAGAGAGAGAAAGAGAGAGAGAGAGAAGCAGGCTCCATGCAGAGAGCCCGACGTAGGTCTTGGTCTCCAGGATCAGGCCCTGGGCTGAAGGTGGCGTTAAACCGCTGAGCCACCTAGGCTGCCCTAGCGTAACAGTTTTTAAACCTGTGGTGACGTTGTAGTTTCCTTTGCAAATGTAATGAAATTATGTATATAGCAAACATTATACCTATGATTTCTGGGAATACATGGATCTTAAGAACTTATGGCAGATCAAATTTAATGAACTACAGATACCTACATATTACTGTAAACTAGTATCAATGACCATTGAATAAGTTAAGTACAATTAATTAACAGGAAGGTAAGACCATGTGAGGCAGACAGATGGACACATGTTTGAACTCCCAACTGTGCCCACCTACTAGCCAGTTATTATTAAAATAATGTTTTTTTCTTATTTTAAATCAGTGAAACGAAGGTGATAATAGCTTCTGTATCCAAGGTTGAGGAATGAATGAAATAATGCATATAAAGCCTTACTTCTGGGCCACAGTATCCACTTGCTATTTTCTAGCTGTTGCTGTTGTTTTTATAGTCATTATTTTTGTTACCCTTCTTTGTCTTTCTAATCTTACCCTGATGATCTTGCGGGTTCCAGTGACTAAATGATCGTGAATTTCATAACTTGGAGATAAAATATTCTGAGTAAACAGCTTGATCCTTTAGATCTGTTTTTGTTAAAAAGGAAAAGCAAAAGTCCTCAAGAGTCTTCATGATCTTTGATCTCTCCAGAATAAGAAAGACCTTTCATTTCACTCCCTGCCTCTGGCTCATCAGGGAAAATATCTTCTGTATGCCCTTCAAAATTTCTCCGGCTTCCCTTACTTCCTCTTATGTCTCCTTCCTGGCCCACCAGAAAGAGAAAGATGTCAGTTTGATACCTCTGGCCTCTTCTCAAAACCTGGAAATGGTATTTATCCTGTCAGCAGTTCCTGGGTATTTAAGTGTTTTACATCTTGATCTGTCTTTATTATTTAAGGAAAAGTCCTTAACTTTCCCCATTCCTTTCTGATGAATAGCTTGGGCTATAGAAGTTTGGTCCCCTCACTAAGAGCTACAGATCCCCTGCTGTTTTTATAGGTTGACTTTTGACACAGACTACTTCTGTTCAAGGAACTCATTGTTATTAAGTTAGTGCCAGTTTATACCAGAACTTAACTTTTAAAGCTCGTTTAAATAGACTTCTTAATGGTTTTTTTGGTTGATGTTTAAATTATCTAGTGTTTTTCTTTTTCCTAATGACCCAAGTAGCATATACTCAATGCAAAAAAAATTAATCAGAAAATACATGAATCATAAAGAAGAAAGCTCTCCCATAGTTCTACTCTACCAAACTAGTCACTTTTATTATTATTTTTTTTTTTAAATTTTTATTTATTTATGATAGTCACACAGAATGAGAGAGAGAGGCAGAGACACAGGTGGAGGGAGAAGCAGGCTCCATGCACCGGGAGCCCGACGTGGGATTCGATCCCGGGTCTCCAGGATCGCGCCCTGGGCCAAAGACAGGCGCTAAACCGCTGCGCCACCCAGGGATCCCACTTTTATTATTTTTTATATGATTCTATGTACATCTATGTATGTGTAGTATGTATATATGTATTTATATAGAACATGTATACTTATAGATAGGTTTATTATACGCCTTGAAATTTTTTTTGTTTTCCCCAAAATGCAGTCCTTCTGTATATATTGTTTTGTAATCTGCTTTTTCCTCTAACCTATATATGTATAACTTATACAGTTTTATAGACTGAGTATAATTTATTTAACTAATTTCCTATTGAGATGGATATTTAGGTTGTTTATGATTTTTTAGTAATTTAACCCCAGGATGGTAAACATTTTTCTGCATCCATTTTTGAGTAGTTGTATTATCTTTGCTTTTTAATGCATTCTTAGAAGTTGAATTCATGAGTCAAAGGCTGTGTACCATAACTAACTGGTTATGAAAGTACTTTTTTCTAATTAAATTTGAGTATTAGTCATTTTAATATTTTTCAGTGTGATAAAACTAATATCTGTATTTTAATTTCCCTTTCTTTGATTTCTAGAGATTAAACATTTTCATGTTTTTTGGCCACTTGCATTTTTTCTGAGATTAATTTTGTGTTATATTAGTCTTTGCTTATCTTCCTAAGATATGTGTGTTTTAAATTTTTTTTAATTTTCATTTATTTATGATAGTCACAGAGAGAGAGAGAGAGAGAGAGAGAAAGAGAAAGAGGCAGAGACATAGGCAGAAGGAGAAGCAGGCTCCATGCACCGGGACCCTGACGTGGGATTCGATCCTGGGTCTCCAGGTCGCACCCTGGACCAAAGGCAGGCGCCAAACCGCTGTGCCACCCAGGGATCCCGATATGTATGTTTTAAAGATGGCAGAATTTTATTTCTTGCAGTAAGACATTATATTTTAAAATTATGCTGTTGTAAAACATATGCTATAATATGTTTATATATTATAAAATTATATTACAAATGATTTTATTTTTGCTGGACTTAATTTCTTGCTGAGGTAGTTATTTTCAAGTATTGGCATAGGAAATTAAGTAATTTACTGATAAAACCAAGCTTGTTAGAATAATTTATTTGTCTAAAATATAATGAAGAGGACTGAAATTCTTAATGCTTATTTGCACTTTAAAGTTCCTCTTTTGGTTTAACTGTTTTTAATTTGCTAACATCTGATTCTTGACCATGTTCTTTTTGTTGTTGTTGTTGTTGTGGAAAGATTTTATTTATTTGAGAGAGAGAAAGAGCACGTGCAAGTAGTGGGAGAAGAGGGCAGAGCTGAGCAGGGAGCCCAATTGTGGGCTGGATCCCAGGACCCTGGGATCATGACGTGAGTCAAAGGCAGACACTTAACTCACTGAGCCACCCAGGCATCCCTTGACCATCTTCTAGATAAGAGATGCCTATATAAATGTGTATCTGTATATTTATTATTTATTTTTATTGCTAAAATGAAAGGAATTATAAATGATTGATTGAAGTACTCATTTTAGCAAACTATGATCAGAAGTTGTTTTAGATATGATCTTTCTATATGATAAAGAGCATATTTTTATTTTATTGTTTTTAGAAGAAAAACAACAGTGAAGACATTATGTATTTATGCAGACTACAAATCTGATGAAAGCTATACTCCAAGCAAGATATCAGTCAGAGTAGGAAATAATTTTCACAATCTTCAAGAAATTCGGGTATGTCATTCACATTTTAAAAAATATGTCATCCTGTAAATCTTGTTTTTAGAAAATAGTTATATTTGACATTAGATTAAGATGTTAATATATGAGGAAAATTACTAATATTTAAGAAAACATTTTAACTTTTTATATTTGAAAATTTTTTTGAATTCTGATTGTCATCTCACTTTTTTTTCCAGTATTTTATTATGGAGATTTTCAGACATACAGAAAAGCTGAATTGTATAGTGAACTGCAGTGTACTAACTTTGTAGATTTTGTAATTATTATTTTACTATATTTATTTTAATCTGTCCATCAGTTCATCTAATTTTTATATACATTTCAGTATAAGTTGCAGATATTTGTACTTACCACCTCAGATACTTCAGCATGTTCTGTGATAACTGCAATTACGAATATTTGCTTGAGGTTCATTTTTTAAAGTACAATTATATACAGTTTACACAAATCTTAAGTGTATTATTTGGTTTTGACAAAAGCAAACATATGTGTAATCCCGACTCCTGTTGAGTTATAGAACATTTTCATTACCCCATAAAATTCCCTCATATCCCTTCCCGATCAATCTCCATCTCTATCCTACTCTCAGAGGTAAGTGTTGTTCTAATTTTTTTTGTTTGCTTGTTCATTCATTCTATAGATCAGTTTTGCCTGTTCTAGCATGTTGTGTAAATGGAATCACAGATGATATAACTTTTTATAAGGCTTCTTTCGCTCAGCCTAATTTTTTGATAGTCCATCCCTGTTGTTGCATGTAAGAGTGCTTCATTGTTTTATATTCTGGAGTTGTACTCCATTGTTTGAATACCCCAATTTATTTATCTGCTATATAACTTTTTGAAGCTATTAGGATAATGCTTTTGTGACCTGAATGTTATTAGTCCCACAATACATTTCAGAGATACCTTCAATGAGTTTCAACTTTGTACTTGTTAAGTTCTGGCCCTTGTCAGAAAGTCACTGAGCTCAAATAATCATTAAAAATCTTTTAAATTAGGTGATTCTGTGAGATCTGGGAAGCACCTGTGATTTTTGAAAGACCTCCAGCCAATTTGTGGCCTGGACTAATTTGACTTAGTGTTTATAAGACCTTGTCTCTACATTTATATTTCTTCCCTGAGTTAGTTAAAATACTTAATAAGAATCACATATTCTTGGGGCATCTGGGTGGCTCAGTGATTGAGCATCTACCTTTGGCTCAGGGTGTGATCCTGGGGTCTTGGGATTGAGTACCTATCAAGTACCTTTCTCTGCCTATGTGTCTATTTCTCTCTGTGTGTCTCTCATGAATAAATAAGTAAGATCTTTAAAAAAAAAGAATCACATATTCTTTCATTATTTACTTATTTAATGCAGTGTTGGTTCCTTGTGAAATTTATTTATATACTGACAAATAAGTAAGGACATTGTCACACACAGGCATGTTGGTTTTTTGTTTCTTTGTCCTTCTTTGAGATAAGTTTGTCACTTTTTGAGATGATCATCTGATCTTATTCCTTTTTCTTTTTTTTTTTAAGATTTTATTTATTTATTCATGACAGACACAAAGAGAGAGAGAGAGAGAGAGAGAGAGAGAGAGAGAGAGAGAGAGAGGCAGAGACATAGGCAGAGGGGGAAGCAGACTCTATTCAGGGAGCCTGACATGGGACTCAATCCTAGGTCTCCAGGATCACACCCGAGGC
Source organism: Nyctereutes procyonoides (assembly GCF_905146905.1). Lineage (NCBI taxonomy): Eukaryota > Metazoa > Chordata > Mammalia > Carnivora > Canidae > Nyctereutes > Nyctereutes procyonoides. Next base: position 20,463,260 of record NW_026575122.1, read on the forward strand.
TGAAGGCGGCGCTAAACCGCTGCCCCCTGGTCTTATTCCTAAAGGAAGATAAAGTTATCTCCCTTTACTTTTAAAGAATGATCCTATAAATTTTCTTTTTCTTTTTTTTTAAATTTTCTTGAATACTAATTTGTCTTTGAAAAATAGTCCTAAGTAAGATACTCTTCTTTTAGTTTAAAAATACTTATTTTGCCTGACCATACTGGTTAATACGTAGTTTCCAGGCTTGAATAAATTCACAAATTGATCAGTTCTTCATTTTCTTTGTAAGTTACCTCATTTACTCCAGTACTTTTTTCATTCATAACATTTTAGATTCTTTTTATTACCATAATTATATTGAACCTTTTATACTGAACACCAGCCCTTCTTTTAGTCATGTATCTGATACATTTAATCAGTATTTAGTGCTTTAAAGACTTGAGATGCTACTTCTTTACTTTGTTAAACATTTTGTATTTACACAAGATTGGGTTACTCATATTGAGCAGCCTTTTGGGAGCAGAGCTGACTTGTTTTGGTTTAAAATTAAAGGTTTGTCCTTTAATCTCTCAGGGATTATGAATTATGTGACACACTGAAAATCAGATCTTGATCCAAGATGTGTGGCATATATTTGAAACGTCCACTAGATGTCACCATTGTCCTTTAATTGCTGGTCTCATAGTCTAGTTGTTAATAAGACCTTAAGTAGTTTTAGTTGTAACTCGTTTTTCTCAGAGTATATATATTCAAATATCTTTCGTGCATTTGGGGAAATTTACATCTTCATACATGATTTCTAGGCTTATGTATTAAATATATACTTTGTATTCTGTTGTAAATTGGACAAACTTGAAATGGTATTTGGACCATTGCAGAATACTTTAATCTGGTTTTTGCTTCTGTTATATCACTTAAGTACTGAAACATTAGCCACATAGAATAAGGGCTCTTTTAGGTAGTCTCTTAATTTTATTCCAAGTATGTTTATATTTCTGTGTAGTGACCACATAACCTCATGAGACCAGTAATACTAAACATTACCAGGTGATAATGTAAGTTGTTTTCCTGAAAAACTTAATGAACATACTGCTTTTCTGCCACAGTTCTCACTAAGGAACCATAATTTTTGGATTTTGCTTTAAGATATTAGTGCCACCTTTGCAGCTCATGATATAAATTATACTTTATCTTTTAATTATACATCTTTATATGTGATTTATTCTGTTTACCTTTTTTTCTAAGATAAGGAAATAATCTGATATTTTGTTTTTTAAGGGAAGATAAACAGATCATGATTTTATTTGCTTAAATTACTACTCTATAGGATCTAAATTGTTATTTTTAAAAAATCTTTCTTCCAACTCAGATACTAAGACAAGTGATTAAAGTAGTGTTAACTTTTATGAGGTTTTTAGAGCCATCATTTCATTAGTTATAGGACTGATTTAACTGAGTGGAAAATCCAACTAAATCTTTTTATATTTTTCCATGGAGGCTTGCCCACGGGAGGGTGTAGTGTGTATTAGAGTATTTAATGGGTTTTCTTTTTTTTACTAGAAATTATGGATTTGTTTACTTGAAACATTCTAAAAACCTACTTTCTGGCATTTTATCATTGATTTGAAGTAGTAACTTTACAAAAATTTAGTTCAGGGCAGGAAAAGCTAATGGCTACCATATCAAAAAATTATTCTTTTTCTATCCTGTGTTTTCCTTCATTTCAGTTATAAAGCACACTATTCTATCTTGATCTTTGTAACCTCTGTTGAAAAATCTCTACGGAGAGATCAGGCCTTCCCTTTACTCTTCCAGAATGCATATTTCAACCTCTATACCTGAGGAGGCACTTACAGTGGGAATGAAGTTTAGACTTTCTGCTTAATGATTACAAGATACTAACACTAGGTTTGGTCAAATAGAATGTTTTTGACACCAAAGCTTCTCTTGAATAACTTCCTTGATAACATGAATTCATTTATGCCACTCATGCTACTTTTTTGTTTTTATGATTGTCTGCCCTACAGAAGTTGGGAACCAACAGCCTAAGAACATTTCATGAGATGTGTGTCATTTATTGCTTCCACAAGATTCCTTCTGTATAGAAGTGAGGATTTAGCATTTCAGAGTCTTTATGGCATTATTTTCTTAAAACACTTCATCCCAAACTGTGTTTCTTTTATGCAGAAAGTCATGTCTATCATGACATTGGAGGGTTATTCAAGAGAAGTTTTCAAATAAAGATAGTTGCTTTAAAATTTTTTATCTATCCCGTTGGTTATTTATTTATTTATTTTTTCAAGTAGGCTTCATACCTAATATAAGGCTTGAACTCAAAGCTGTGTGATTGAGAGTCATGAGGTCTACCAACTAAGTCAGCCAGGTGCTCTGCTTTTAAAATTTTTAAATCCTTTGCCTTTTAGCATTATGTTTTGGTTTAATGCTGTTTTTTCCCTTTGCCCTCAGAAGGAAAAATATGTGTGAAGGAAATGTTTTGTCATTTAGAAATCAAAGAGTAGTCTATCTTAGATTAACCATTTTAACATTGAAGAAAACATCTCCAGCTAAAATTCAAGAAAACTTAAAGTCCTTTTCAGTTTGTTAACTAGTTCTTTATCTTTTTAAAAGTTATTATATATATTTTTGTACTTAAAAATGAAACTAAAGTGATTTATTAGATGTAGAATGACAGGTCTCAAAATTATTTCTATATAGTTCTGTAAAAAACAACTTGTTAACTGACGGTTAAGCAGATACTTTCAGCATATGTGAAAGTTGTTCTTTGATTCATTGTTAGCATTTTGCTTCTAACATTTGTGACCGCAAAAGGATAGAATATTAATGGAACACAAGATTGAGCACTTAAGTGAATTTTAAGCTTTGTTTTTGTCTTCAAATAATAAAGCTGTTACCAAAAGATTTTTTTTTTTTTAAGAGGAAGCTTGAAACAAATCATCTATGTTAAGAGAGCTTTAATGATATTTTTCTTTTCTTCCATCTGGGTGAGCTTTAGGCTCTCTTCCTTATGTCTTGAATCAGTAGCATGGCTATGGGAGTCCACATTTGGTACTTTGACAAAAGTGGTTAAAAAGTCAGCTCTTCTATTAGCATAACATTTACTATTATAATTTGAGTTCTGTTAATGTGTGTGGTAGTGTAAGAAGATGCAGACAAAGTCTTTAACTCTATCCATTGATCTTAAAATCTACTTATATTTACTTTCTAATGAGGGGTCTGTTTTAAACAACTTCATATAAAGTAGAATGATTTAGGCGGTACCTATAAACATAAATTGGTTTGATAGGACAGTGTTTAATTTATTGAGCCTTTGGAAAAATGGTTTTTGCTGAATTTAGGTAGTTTAAAAGAAATTTTTTTAAATTTGAGAGAGAGCAAGTGAGTGTGAGAGAGAGAATAGGAGCAGTAGAGAAGATTAGAGGGAGAAGCAGACTCCCTGCCGAGCAGGGAACCCGATGTGGGCTTCCATCCCAGGTGGGATCATGACCTGAGCTGAAGGCAGACTCTTAACTGACTGAGCCACCCAGATGCCCCCAAAAGAAAATATTTTTTTAAATTAATTTTTATAACTGACCCTGGAACATCTTTGAAATGAGTGTGGAATATTTTGTTGCAATACATATAATTTTTAGGCCAGAAATTTTATCCTCTCTTATCCCTTTCTAAAAGTAATATATACAATTAAAAAAAAAGTTATTCATGATTACACATTACTTATTTCCAAAATGGAGTTGAGAGGACTATGCATTTGGGGTATATTTCCTTTTGAATCTAAAATGTTACACAGTGGAATATATATTCCACTTGCAGTATTGTTGTGTCTCTGAATGTATATTTTTAAAGATCTTATTTATTTTGATAGATAAAGAGCAAGCATGAGTGTGAGAGCAGGAGAGGGAGAGAAGGAGCGGAAAAGAGAGAATCTCAAGCTGATATCACACTGAGCCTGGGGCCCCACACAGGGCTCCCATCTTCCCACCCTGAGATCATGACCAGAACTGAAACTAAGAGTCAGACACGTAACTGATAGAGCCACTCAAGCTCCCCTTTATATATATTTTAAGAGAGTAATATTCTTTGTCTCTTGTTTTTTGTTATTGTTTGACCACAGACTGTAGAGGTATAATCTAGCATTCCCATTACAAGACAGATTCATGCTTTATTTAGTAGATGCTTATTTATGGCCTGCTAAGTGCCAGGCCTTATATTAGGTACTGGGAATACAGTAAAGATAATCACTGTTTCTGCCCTTAAGCACTTAATAGTTTGGTGGAAAAGACAGGCAAATAAATAAAAGATTACAATAGCGTCTAGTACATACACATGGAGCTGTGGGAACACAATGGAATATTAGGAGCAATGGCTTAAAAAGTTTTTCTAAAGGAGGTGATGTGGTTCAACTGAATCTTGAGGATAAATATAAAACCTCAGGTGGGGATCAAGTGCAGGCATTTTAGAAGGGGCACGGTGTATAGAAAGGTATAGAAGCTGGTAAAGCATGGCATAATGGCAGAACTGCAAGTAATTTTCCTGGAAGTTGGGTAGGTATGGAGGAGTGGCAAGAAAGACTGAGGAAGTATGTATGCATTCTACACATTTATTGTGATGGTAATGGTAATATGGCCTCTGTACGTAAGGAGTTTACATTCATTCAGGGAATTGTTACAGTGAAGATACATAGGCCAAAATCAGATTGTGCTTAATGTTAGACTTCTAGGGAGTTTTAGACTTTAAATGAGGAGACATTGATAAAGTTTAATTTGGGGAATGCTAGGGCTGGAGCAACGGGAAGACTGGGTATGTTGTATCCAGGTGAAAATTATGAAGATTTAACCAAGGCAGTGGGAATTGGATTCAAAAGAAAGGGATGTTGTTGAAGTAGAATGAAAAGGGCTTGTGACTGATTGTTAGAGTATACTGGAAGTATGGGTGGGGGTTCAAGTAGGTAGAAGAGAGCATCTCACATTTGTCGCCTGTTTGATTGTTGCCATTAATCAGAAATGGAGTGCAGAATTAACTCTGGGGTTGGAGAGAAAGGTTAAGCTAATGAGATTAGTTTTTGTCACTAATTTCCAGTATTTTTTTCAGACGGAGGGCTTTTTAGTGGGTAATTGAATTAGAACCCAAGGAAAGAAGTTTAGGTTAGAGGTGTAGTTTTGAGAATCATCAGTTAATAAATAGAAGCTTAGGTGTGAGTTCTAATTCATTCAGGGAGTGCATGTAGTAGGAAAGAAGAGTGTTGGAGCTGAAACTATGGAAATGCTAGTATTCAAGGGCTGTGAACAAAAAGATGATTCAATGCGAAAAAGCTGGAGGAGCTGCCAGCAACGAGAAGGAAATTGAGAGACAGAGAATGGTCAGGAGTATCTAGTGAGATGAGGACTGAAGGCTTCCTGCCTAAGCCTGTGTTTTAACAGGCAATTTATTTAATGCGATTCGGTACTAAGGCAGCTTCTGCAAATAGTTTAATCACTCTTTGGAATAATAATTTCTGCAATTATAGATTGAAACTAAAAAAAATTATAGATTGAGACTAATGAAATCATTTAATAGCAGGAATTCAGTTTTTCCTACTCTAGTATTTGAGCCACATAAGAAGATTCTGAAGGAGATTCTTGTTTTGTTTCATGATGTTTTGAATTGGAAGGTTTACTGCAGATGCATACTTAATCTTTGAAGTTGATGAGGTTTCTTTTAAGAGTATTGTGCTCCAGAGTGGCTTTTCTCAAGTGCTCTTTCATAGCAGTTAAGGAAGAATTGCACTGTTTCTTTTAGGCAGAGTGACAGTAGTAACAGCCAAAGGCAAAGAAAACAAAATTTAAAACCCTTTATTTAATTATATGGCAGGATACAATACAATAAAAATATGCACCTTACTTACAAAAATAAAGATGCTGCGGTTTCAGAGACATAGATTATCAACACCCTTTATGTAAGGAAAGTCTACTGAGTATGGCCAGCTGAACAGGTGAGGGGTAGGCACCTGGCTGAGAGCTTAGCACAGTGTTGGAAATAGTAGGGACTTAATAAAAAGTTGTCAAATGAGTATACCAGCAGTCGGTCACTATGCTTGCCCATGCTTGTATAGTTTGCTTCAAAAAAGATTCTGGACAGGTCTGGTTCCTTCTAAAAATTAAAAAAGTTTTTGAATTGCTATAAAAAACATATAAAATTTACCATCTTGACTTTTTTTTTAAGTATATAGTTCAATAGTTAAGTGTATTTACATTGTTGAACAACAGTTATTCAGAATTTTTTCATCTTGCAAAACTGAAAATCTATATCCATTGAACAATTCCTCTTCACCTTAGCCCCTAATAACTACCATTCTACTTTCTGGTCCTATGAATTTGGCTGCTTTAGATACCTCATGTAAGTGGGCTCATAGTATTTGTCTTTCTCTGACTAGTTTATTTCACTTAGCACAGTGTCATCAAGGTTCACCCAGGTTGTAGCATATGACAGGATATCTTCCCTTCCCTTCCCTTCCCTTCCCTTCCCTTCCCCCTTCCCTTCCCTTCCCTTCCCTTCCGCTAAATAACATTCCACATTATGTTTATCTATCCACCTGTTGATCGACCTTCCATAGGAGGTATGAATAATGCTGCTATGAACATGAGTATGCAAACATAAATATGTCTTGGAGACCCTGCTTTCAGATCTTTTGGGTGTATACCCAGATGTGGGATTTCAGGATGATAAGATGGTTCTATTTTTAATTTTTTGTCTCTCTCAGCAATATGACTCACAGGAAAAGGCAAGTTAGTAGCAAGACTTGATACAGAGAGATAGTGCTATGAAGAGGGTGGGAAGGTGAAGAGCCATGTGCATTCTGAAGTTTTAAAGTTAGAAGAGTATAGACTATGAGACATGAGAGGAGGTAGGTTGGTATAGAATGAATAGAGTAGGTGCAAGGACACAGATTGGTCAACAGAGAGAAAAAATAGAGTTGAAGGAATGGCTGGTGCTCCCAATATTTTTCATTTGCTGATCTTTCTGGTACCTGGTTATTTACTTTATCCAGGGTTCCCATGGCTATCTTAAACTTTTTGATAAGCTCCCTTTCCCTGTGGAAAAATTTTTTTAAGATTTTATTTATTCATAAGAGACACAGAGAGAAAGAGAGGCAGCGACACAGGCAGAGGGAGAAGCAGGCTCCATGCAGGAAGCCCGACGTAGGACTCGATCCCAGGTCTCCAGGATCACACCCTGGGCTGAAGGCAGGCGCCAAGCCGCTGAGCCAGCCGGGCTGCCCTGTGGACTTGAATGCAACTTTCTTTATGCTTTGGCAACTAAAAATGGCCCTAATTAGAACAGAAGGAACTGCAGCAAATTTTGCTGAAAAACTACCTGCTGAAAAATTTTATCATAGTTTTAAAATAGATTTTAATTGAGGTCAGCCCACTCAGGACCTTCATTTTTTTCCCTCAGCCTCTTATTTTATACATGGTGAATGAAGAATGAATGATCTCTAAAAATTAGTGGCAAGTAGCATATTTTTGATGGTATCAGTGCTGTGTTTGGAAGAGGAGAATCAGCATGTCACTTACTTTTGATCTAGATTGGATTGACCATCATAGAACTGTATTTTGAGTCCTTAGTGCACTGTTACTTGTGTTTCTCATGTCTCCTGTTTATTCAGCGTTCTCAATATGCATGTCCCTGTGCTAAGCAGTTACCACTCACTATTTCATTCTGTCTCCAAAGTTCAAGTGGTGATCAGATGCTCTTAGTACTCCTACATTCAAGTAAAGTTGAGACTTAGGTTACATGGACCTTTGGCTATGTGGTTCATTCTAAATGTTTTGAGAGTGTTAGAGCTGAAAGAAACTTTGGAGGTAATCAATATCATCAAAAACTTAGAAACTGAGCAGTCAGGCAGGTGATATAACATGAAGATTCCATGCCTTTGTGCAAAGGAGGCAGCTTCTGTTCAGTTTCAGCTTTTATTACCACATGGGAAGGTAGGCCCAGTGATGTCAATCTTAATTTTTTTTTCAATCTTAAAATTTTTAACGAGAGAGTGGAAATCTTGATTTTAGTGTGAAATTTCCCAATTCTTAAAATACACTGGGCAAACAAGGTATGTCCTCAGGCTGGATGCGGCTAAGGGATCACTAGTGATCCACTTCTAATAAATTGCAGTATCGTTATTATTTTACAAATGAGACACAGAGGTGGAGTGAACTAACTACCCAATGTTACACAGCAAGTCAGTGGGATAGCTGGGAATCAACATGCAATACATATTCCTTCCATTTTTCCCCTTAAAATCACCTTATAAGTTACCATAATATTTCTTGAAATTAAAAAAAAAACTGAAGTGTGGAGTTGAGGAAATGAGCTACTAACGGGGTAGATTAACTATAGATTTTTGAAATATATTTAAAATTTATTTACTTCCTTGATATATTCTATGGAAAATTGATTGATACGGTAATGCTAATGCTTTTGGTATAAGCATTCACAAATATTTGCTTTTCTTTCTGTTGTTTGCTTTTGCTTAATGATTAACGGGCTTTACATGGTGTACTTTGGAGCATAAAATTTCTAAGGAAAGAAGAAAAAACATCTCCAAGGCTCTGAATAAAAAGAGTGAGAATATTGGAGTGGAAACTGTGGGAATATGAGCCAATTGATTCTTCTCTGCCCATTTTACCTTCATAAGAGAGTTATGAAATATCATCACACTAGGGTTTGCATGTTTGAGGGTGGGGTGGGTAGTCTTTCCTCTTGTGTTTGCAATTACATTTGATGGTAGAAAACAGAAACAGTAGCTCATCAATTTCAGCAACATTTTCAGAACAAATCATCTATTTTGTAATTAGCTTAGAATGATAATTTGGTAATTGAATGGTCCATGGTTAGTCTTCATCTTTAGTGCTTAATTAAGTAGGACAGAGGTACTGGACAGAGGAGATCCTCCAGGAGCACTGATGAGAAAATATCTAGCTTCAGACTAAGTGGTATCATAACTTTAAGACAGTAGTAGGGAAATTGTCCAGATAATATGTTAGCTCCATTTTTATTGAGGCTGAAGTCTTTTATCTTGTTCCAAATTAATGTGATGTTTACTAAATAGCTGTGTACATTTTTTGTTACTTATTTTTGATAATGAAGAGTATAAGTTCTTGCTCTGGGGGTGCCTGGGTGACTCAGTTGGTTAGGGGTCTGGCTCTTGATTTCTTTTCATGTCATGATCTCGGGGTCATGAGGCACTGCACTCATTGGGGAGTCTGCTTGAGATTCTCCCTCTTTCTTCCCCTTCTTATTATGTATGCTCTCTTTCTATCTCTTTCTCTCTCTATCTTTTTAAGATAGAGAACTCTATCTTAAAAAAATTAAGTTCTTGTTCTGGGACTTATATATTGGGTCATAGGTTCCCATTCTTTGCCACCAAATAAATAAAATCACATGGCAACAAGTACCTCAGGCTGAAAATACATAATATCAAGAGAATGAGAACATAAACTATAGACTGGGAGAAAATATTTGCAAAAGACACATCTGATAAAAGGCTGTTATCCAAAATATACATGATACTTTTAAAATTCAACAATAAGAAAAACAATAAGCCAAAAACCTTAATGTACACTTACTTCCCCAAAGAAGATTTGCAGATGGCAAATAAGCATATGAAAATATGCTTCATATCATGTCTTCAGGGAAGTGCAAATTAAAATGAGGTACCACTACAAACCTATTAGAATGGCCAAAATCTGGAACACTTTATAGTGCCCAGTGCTGACAAGGATGGGAAGGAGCATGGGCTCTCATTCACTGTTGGTAAGAATACAGAAGGGTATAGCCACTTTGGAAGAGTTTGGTGGTTTCTTACATGACAACATACCAACCATATGACTTAGCAGTAGTGCTCCTTGGTATTTACTTAAAGGAGTTGAAAAGTTATATCCATATAGAATCCTGCACATGGATAGTTATAGAGCTTTATTAATTATTGCAAAAACTTGGAGGCAACCAGGATGTCCTTCAGTAAGTGAACAGATTAATAAATGTGGTACATCCAGAAGGGAATGTTTATTCAGTGCAAAAAAGAAATGATCTGTCAAGCTATGAAAAGACATAGGAGGAGGAGACTTAAATGTATCTTACTAAATGAAAGAAACTAATCTGACTGAAAAGGCTGTATAATTCCAACTATGTGGAATTATTTGTATAATTTCAACTATGTGACATTTTGCAAAAGGCAAAACTACAGAGACAACAGGAAGATTAGGGATTGCTAGAAGTTGGGGGTGGTGGAAGGGATGAAAGTGCAGAGCACAGAGGATTTTTAGGGCAGTGAAAATACTCTTTATGACACCATAATCATAGACACGTGTCATTCTACATTTGTCCAAAACCACAGACTGCACAACACCAAGAGGGAACTGTAATGTTGATATAAAAGAGGCTCTGCATTTGGTGGTGGGAGGCAAGAGGTGTATGAGAAATCTTTGTACCTTCCTCTCAGTTTTACTGTGTATCAAACTGCTCTAAAAATTCTTTTTCTTAGTATTTTAAATATAAATATATATATAATATATATATATATTCTGCAAAGCAAATGAGATTTCATAATGATGAGTACCCCAGTATTTTTTTCTGTAGGAAAACATCTCCAGTTTTATAATAGAAAATCAATTATATCTCTGTTTTATCTCTATTTCTAAAGCAACTTTTAAAGTACAGATTCTAATTCTGTAGAATGTTTAATGTTATTTTACTGTAATTTAATTAAATTTATTTATTTATTTTGTTTTTTTTTTTTTAAGATTTTATGTATTTTTTCACAAGACACACACACAACACTCACACACACAGAGGCAGAGACACAGGCAGAGGAAGATGCAGGTTCCATGTAGGGAGCCTGATGTGGGACTCGATCCCGGGACTCCAGGATCATGCCCTGGGCTGAAGGCAGGTGCTAAACCAATGAGCTACCCAGGGATCCCCTAATTTATTTTATTTTAAGGAGTTTTATTTATTTATTTGACAGAGTAAGAGAGAGTACAAGCAGGGGGAGTGTCAGGCAGAGGGAGAGGAAGGACCAGGCTCCCCACTGAGCAGGAAGCCCAAAGTGGAACTCCATCCTCAGACCCCGGGATCATGACCTGAGCCACCCAGGTGCCCCTTTTACTCAATTTTAAAAGAAGAATCCCTGTGAACATAATCTTATATTCTTTAATTTAACTGAATTTCAGTTTTGTATGAGTTAATCTAAGTATTCATATTCAGTAAATTCCTCTGAAGTTGAGGAAAAGTTACTCCGATTATTTAGTAGTAGAGTGTTTAGAGTGTGTTTTTGCTTTTTCTCTTATTTAATTGTAGTGAATCTAGCCAATCAATATATATTGTTCCCATAGTGTATCTTTTTTTATAAAGCCATATACAATAATAACTGTGGCCTTTGGCTTACTCCTCTAATTGCAGTTTCTTTGAGATTGATGAGAAAAATGAACAGCCCTCTTAAAAAATAATGCATCTGTTTTCATTATCCACTAAGTATTATACTCGTTTTAGATATAATTGCTAAAGCATCAGAACTTAATTTGAAAGCTCTATTTTCCTATGTTTTATGAATTACAGTTAAGAGGTGTTAACACATAGAACTTGTGTAAGCAGTGACTGTATTACCAGTAGTCTTAAAAGCTTATTCTTAGATCTTCAGGCTGTTCTTCCAGGAGTTGAATTTCCTATTTTCTTTCCTTTCTCTCTCTCTTTTATTTAATTGGGAGTTGCTTGGAAGACATGCATGTGCTTTAGCTATTACAAATATTATATTTTGGCTACATTATTTTGTAAAATTGCTTTTATAGAAGTTCTCTTTAGTGGTATTCCATAGGCCTACATTGAGACACAGAGGAAATTGTAAAATTTATTATTGTAATTATGTTAGGAATATTGTTGAGGATGTAGTCCACTATATCACAAAGTGGCATTTTAGTACAGATCCAGAGTAAAAATTTCATTCAGATCTGAATTCAGGAAAGAGCATTTTGTTTGTATTTTAATAAACACACACACACACAGGTTCCTTTGCTCAAGACCTTTCAGCTTAGGGACTTTGGTAGATATGAAAAACCTATTGCTGTGAAGGAGCAGTGGTTGGGGGCAGAAGTATGGCAACTCTGTTAGTCACTAATAGATGGTATTAGCAGTTGCTTCTGTAGTTAAAAATTTGCACGTGATTAAATGGACTTAATGATAGCTCTTTGGAAACAAATCTGTTTATAAGTAGAAGAACCTCTGTACTATGTTAGAACCAATAATGATACTCACTTTGCTTTGCCAGGAACTGTGGAGCCGAATTTGTGACATACTTAATAATTGTGTATATGTTTTTGTGCACTAATCTTATCTTCTGCCATTTGTTTAGTAATTTCATGGAATAGTTCTTTTTCTTTTTAGTTTTCATTTAAATTCCAGTTAGGGGTGCCTGGATGGCTCAATCAGTTAAGCACCTTTTCTGCCTTTGACCCAGGTTGTGATCCCAGGATCCTGGGATGGAGCTCCATGTTGGGCTCCCAGCTCAACGGGGAGCTTGCTTCTCCCTCTCCTCCCTGCCTGTGCTCTCTGTTGCTATCTCTGTCTCTCTCTCTCAAATAAATAAATAAAATCTTTTTAAAAAATGCATTCCAATTAACATATAACATTATATTAGTTTCAGGTATACAATGTAGTGGTACCATACTTCATACAGTACCTGGTGCTCATCACAGCAAGTGACTTCCTTAGTCCCCATGACCTATTTAGCCCATGCCCCCATCCTCCCTCCTCTGTTTTCTATAGTTAAGAGTCTGTTTCTTTGCCCCTCTTTCTTTTTGTTTTTTCCCTTTGCTCATTTGTTTTGTTTCTTAAATTACACATATGAGTGAAATCATGGTATTTGTCTTTTTCTGATAGACTGATTTCATTTAGCATAATACTGTCTAGCTTCATCAATGGTAATTACAAATAGCAAAATTTCATTTTTTTATGGCTAATATTCTATTGTGTGTGTGGTATATTCTATATACCACATCGTTTTTATCCATTCATCAGTTGGTGGACACTTGGGCTTGCTTCCATAATTTGGCCTTTGTATATAATACTGCTATAAAATATCAGAGTGCATGTATACCTTTGAATTAGTATTTTTGTATTCCTTGGAGAAATGTCTAATAGTGTGATTGCTGGATCATAGGGTAGTTCTATTTTTAACCTTTTTTTCCTTCTGTCAAATAATACCATTTTTCATTTTTTTTAAGTTTTTATATAAATTTCAGTTAGTTAACATACTGTGTGATATTAGTTTCAGGAGTACATTTTAGTGATTCAGCACTTCCATACAACACCTGGTGCTCATCCCATATTTTTAACTTTTTGAGGAACCTCCATACTGTTTTCCAGAGTGGATGTACCAATTTGCATTCTCACCAACAGTACAAGACGGTTCCCCTCTCTCCACATCCTCGCCAAACCTGTTGTTTCTTGCATTGCTGATTTTAGTATAACATATTTCTTATCAGCTACCACAAGTCTTTGATGGCTTCTACCAGCACAGGGATAGTATCTGTCTTGATGAAACCTCATGCCTAAATAGTTAGCACATGTGTGTTCAGTTATATTTGTGCAATTTTTTTTTTTTTTTTTTGTCTATGCAGTGGCCCTTGAATTTACTTTAAAGATAGTGGAGGAGCATTTGTTTTAGCTTTACTTTAGAGAAAGGTCCAAAGCAGATTACTTTTTAAACTGAATCTATCCTAGCAACCCCACTGTCTGGTATAAGCATATGATCTTAGAGATAATGATTCAAGGGAATATAATTTACTAGAGAGAATCCAGGAGACTCATAACTTACCTCTTATCATGGCCCAAATGTGATGAGCCTCAGGTTAAGTATGATAATGAAGGTGCTTCAGGGAATGAGAACAAACTTAGGAATGGAAAGAAATCTCTGTCTTCACACATCTAAGTATTTTGGGTAGCTGCTTCACATTTAAGAGAATGAAAGGATAAAAAATGAAAATTATTCTCAGGTAGTTTGTAAAATCTAGTTGTTAAGTCTTCATTTTATCTGTTTAAATATTTTACTATTTCTCTGAGGAAAATTAGTGAAAGGCACTGAGAGGTTTTCCGTGCTTTAAAATACTTATTTTGGGGATCCCTGGGTGGCGCAGTGGTTTGGCGCCTGCCTTTGGCCCAGGGCGCGATCCTGGAGAACCGGGATCGAATCCCACATCGGGCTCCTGGTGCATGGAGCCTGCTTCTCCCTCTGCCTGTCTCTGTCTCTCTCTCTCTCTTTCTCTGTGACTATCATAAATAAATAAAAATTTAAAAAATAAAAATAAATAAAATACTTATTTTGTATGACAAGTTGCCTTGTGTTGAGAGAGAATTATCTAAGGCAGAAATGGAATTAAAATTTGAAAATTTTCTATTGACTATAATCAGGATTATCAGTGGCATGGAATCATCATGACTCACTGAACTCCATTTAACCTGAATTTGTAGTCCTCTGAAACTTGCTGCTATTCCCCCAGAGTCCTGTTGTACTCAACATTGAACTCAGAGTTCTCTTAACCTTGGCTTACAGGGGCAGAAACCCAGTCTGTTTCATAATCTGCAATCTGGGTTTTAAATAATGTATTCAAAATGGGACAGAAGGAAGAGACCTAAGCCAGAGGAAGGAACATGTTTCTCGATTGTCTTTGCCACATGCTGCTTTAATCACAGGTTTTATAGTCAGATCAGAGTTGCAGTCTTGGTACTATTACTTCTTTATTTTGTGATATAGGGCAGTTTCTCTGTTCTTTCTGAGCCTTTGTTTACTTTAAAAAATGATAATCATAATACCTGTTTTGTTTGGGTGGTTGTGTAGATGAAATGAGATTAAGCTGTGTAAAAACATCTGTAATGTACCAAACATAGGTTTCTCAGTCAATATAAATTTATATCTTTCCATATGTCTTTTTTCTTTAGTTTTGTAATGCCTGATTGCTTTATCTCTACTCTTTCATGACTGCAGAAGGTTGGAAAGTGGTAGATAAGGGTGTTCTCTTTAATAAGGAATGTTCTAGTAATAGAGAGTAGAGAGGTTATCTTGGATTTAGTTCCTTACTGCCAGATCTAAGTGTGAAGGTTTTTATTTTTAATTAATGTTGATATTTTGCATTTTAATATCAGTTGTTTGGCATAGCTTATATCCCATACAAATTTTCTTTTTTTTGTTTTTTATTCTAATGAAATTTCCCTTGGCAGTGGAGTTAAATATTACAGATTCAGTTCTTTGAAACTGCAGCATCAGTGACATTAGTATAATGTGGCTTTTAAAAGGGAATACTTAATTTAGCAATTTTAATTTTTCTGATATGATCCAGTTAATAGCATACGATCTGTTGGATCACATAGTGATCCATTGTGTCAATATATTAGATCTTTCTTTACTAATTAAGGCAGTAGTTTACTAACTTGGATACATCTTTTGATTTTGTATTCTGTTACTGAAATTTTTTGTGCTTATGGAATTTATTTTTGATTCCTTTAGAATGTAAGGAAAGCTGACAATATTGATGATTCTGAATTCTACTTCTCAGCCCTCCTACTTTCTTTGCAGAATATATTCTTGTAAACCAGCACAATATTGATAGTAAAAAGCATATAGAGTAGGGGGATAAATGGACATTTAAAAAAATGTCATTTATACACATCTGAACTGTCATTATTTTTAGTAAAGCCAGTATTTTCAT
This sequence comes from Nyctereutes procyonoides, assembly GCF_905146905.1. Taxonomy (NCBI): domain Eukaryota; kingdom Metazoa; phylum Chordata; class Mammalia; order Carnivora; family Canidae; genus Nyctereutes; species Nyctereutes procyonoides. The sequence goes on from NW_026575122.1 coordinate 20,478,991, forward strand.
AAAAGCTCTGTTTATCCTAATTGCTACAAATACTTTTACAGATATTTCCACTAAGCAGTGAATGAAGCGCTGAGAGTCACTCTAGCCACTCTGAAGGCTCCCATTGCAGGGAAGCTGGGAGTAATTGAGTTTTGGGAATGCACACAGGCTTGCTCCTGTTAATAGGCATTTGCTGTTAGGGCAGTTTGCCCTAATGATTGAACAAATTGTTTGAAATTGGTAAAGCAAAAACAGGTAATCACAATAGGCTTACTAGATCAGATAGTTTTTAAAAACAGTACTATAGGAAAAAGTTATTCCACTTAATTTAAAAATCTTTCATTGCAAAGAAATTTGATACCTTGATAACTGCAGGATTAAGGCAGCTTTTTACTTCCCTGTAGCCTGGCATAACAAACAATACTTTTGGTTTTAGAAATCAGGATTATTAGGTATGACAGTTTGGATTACTTTGTGTGTCCGTGTATGTGAGCAGGTAGTTGTACAGGCCTGTGTGTGGAAGATCACATGTACATTCATATATGTGAGAGTGCTTTTCGGTTGACAGTGATATGAAAAAAATGAATGTTGTTTTACTCTTAATAAAACTTTAGTGTTGATACGACTGTGTGGATATCAAAATGCCCTTATTCATTCATTCATTCATTCATTCATTCATTCATTCATTCATCTCTTGCTAGTTGTTGCAGAGTAATAATTGGATATCATTCTTCTGTACAGTGATTTTGAAGCTTTGGCAGTATAAGTGACCCTGGGAGGTGACTGGGTATTATCTCATAGTTTTTAGGCTGAGTAATGTTGAAAGACACAGTTTGGCAAACTATTCAGATCTGGGTTTACATCTCTTATTTTTGCCACTTATTAGCTGTGTGAAACTTGGGAACATATTTAACTCCTTCAAAACCTTAGGTTCCTCATACATAGAATAGGGTTAATAGTGCCTTTTTCATTGGATTCCTAAGATGATTAAGATCAAGTTTGCATATTGCCTGTCACATAAGGAAACACATAGTGCAAACTCTCCTTCCTTTTGTGTTTTTAAAAATTAAATAATACTTGACAACTTAAAGACTTTTGAATATTTGAAATACAATACAAACTACTTTCCACCTAACTTCTGGAAGACCAGTAGTGCTTTTTGCACTTTGGGGAAAGCTTGATAAGAGCACTGGGTATCGCACATTAAAGGATTCTCCTATTCTTTATTTACTTGTATAAACCATAAGCAAATGTAGGTGTGATAGCTGATGGGTTATGAACGGTCCTACTTGAATAATCCACCAAGTTATCAGGCAGAAAGACCAAGAAGAGTTCACAGGACTAGTTGACCTTGTCAGTATAACAGGAACACTTACAAATAAAATTCTCTTTGCCAACAACATTGCAAATGAAAACCCCAGAAGAAACTGTTATGTCCTGTAACTGTCCTGGAATGCTATGTATGATTCAGTTACCAGACTGTGGCTGGAGGTGGATCATGGTGGGCAGGAATTGGAGGGAGGGAAATGTAAAGGATAGGAGGGAGAATTTCAGAGGGAAATAAATCAGGCAAAATGTTAGAGGACACACACAGTTTTAGAAATTTTAGCCATCTTGAATCCCTACCAAGTAGTGTCATTGAATCTCTGTAAAAATAGTGTCTTAAGTTTTTAAAAAATTTTTCACCCTTCCTGATATGTAGATCAATCCCTTTTGTACAGATTTGATAGTCATTATTGCAGTGGGCTTTTTTCTGAAAGGTAAGAACACCTCTTTGACAAAGCACAGTGCTGTTATGAGGATGAAGTGTGTTTGTCATCCTGCAGTCTTGCTTCGTTTATGTTTTACCAATATAAGACAAGTATTGTCAGGGCACCATTATATCCTTGACTCTAAAATGGGTTTTCATTTTTGTTTGTTTGTTTTTTGGTATAGGTTTGGATTTGTGCCAGAGTGGGGGAAGGGAGGAATGTTAGGTGACTTAGAATGACACTCATTCTGTGACAAATTTTGACAGTTTGTTTCTCTCATTTTTGGTAATGATGAAAATCATGTATTTTGATAAAGAACCCTCAAAGCAGTAGATCAATTTTTCTAAAAGCAAATGTTTTCAAACTTAGTGAACCAATGTCAAGACTTGGTCTTTAAAGGAAAAATAAAAAGAACGTTAGCACAAAATGCATTTTAGGTAAATAGGTCCCCAGAATAAGCAATGAGAAATTGTGCAGCAGATAACAGCTTTCATGGTAATACTGTATAGGGTGATAATATTCCCGTTGAATTTTCTTTTTTTGAAAAGGCATCGTTTACGTTGTGAGGAAAAGACAGTCAGATTGTTAAATGGACTTCAAAAATAGTAATAAAAAAAGATTTATAGTGGAAAGAATTGATGGTATATTTCACCTAGAGTAAGAAACAATGTGTAATAAGGGATTTTGTGGTTTCACAGCTCAGTGCATGTGTTTGAAAGCTGTTCTCTCAGCAACGTGGGTGGCAGGTTATGCTACCATATAATGTATTGTAGTTGGCTCTCCACACTTGTCAGGGTTAGTGTTCAACCATTCGGAAAATTTTCCCATTGTTCTATCATGTGAACCAAGACTAGTGTTGAATTCCCAATAACTTACAGAAAAAAAAGTTTAATTAGAAAGTTTGAAATTTGATTACATCTTTTTGTTTCAATATAGTACTATATGTTTTAGTATTTTATCTTTAGCTGCAGTTACTTTTCAGTCAAAAAGATACCAAAATCAAAACTTCATCTTTTTCTTTTTTTAAATAGGTTTTACAGAAATTTGTATACTGAATCTTGGTCTTTTTTCTGTATTAACACTCTATTTCCATCTTAAGCATTTTGCTTTAGATGGACCATGGCTCTTGGCAGCTAGTGCATTTTTAGCAAATAATACTGTTTCTAGTAAGAGTTGCAGAGAGAGAGAAAAAAAACTTAGTGTGAGGTCCTTGTAAACTGAACCTTTGGAACATTACTTTATTTCTTTTATCCCCCTTTTGTGCTTCTCTATTTGTGTAATGGTTATAAATTATATCCTTTGAAAAGAAGAATTAAAAACATTTTGTTTTGTTATTTTTGTAGTTGATTTTTTTTCTTTACCTGTTATTTTAAAGATACACAGAGAAATAAGCAATTATAGTATTGAAATTCCATTGTGCCAGCACCTCCAGAGCATAATCCAAAAAAAACAGAAAACTGCCTGCTGGGTTGTCTGCAGTATGCTTGTGTGAACATCAGTGTCTGCTGTTCACACATCATTTTTTTTTTACCAAAAGTTCCTCTTGGAATAAAGACTCTGTGTTTTCTGAGTGTAGTGAAACATTTGTTGGTCCTTATATTTTAAATTTGTGAGGATTTCTGTTTATAGAAGAAATAAAGATGTATATTACATGATTGTCACTGGCACATCAAGAAATAGAGAAAAGCTTTGTATGTCTGTGTACAACAAAATAATGAAAAGCTTTAAGTGAAATAACTATTGAAGGTGAGAAGTAATGAGCTTTTGATATAACGAAGGATTAATTTAAATATTGACTTTTGCCTTTTAAAATCTATTTTATTTATAAAGTTGAAGTGTATCTTGGCTAGATGAATATGAAAATATCATAAATTTGTTCTGTATTCCACTTGAAATTCAGATACTTAAATATGGTGGCTTTTTGACAATATTAGTAAAATTTTTCAAATAACCCTGCATAATTACTCTAATCAAGAAATGTATTAGAAAGTGCATTTATGGATCCTTAGATTGATTTTTTTCATATCTAATCATATTCACTCATTTTTATTCTTATTATGCAGCTTATTATTCTTATTATGCAGGGTATCAGACAGACAGCAAACTTGGAAAATGTGGTCCAGTGTATTCACAGTTTCTGCCTTTCATTCAGATTCATAAAACATCGAAAAGAAGAAGCATTTACCAGATAATAGGGAACTTCAGGCTTAAATTCGGTTAAATGGAAGTCAATGTCCACAATATCCCATAAGGTTTCTTTGAATCATTCAACATCATTTGTTTTTTCTTTGAAACTTTCTGTGTAGAGGTTAATAAGAGTAAATATACACACATCTTTGCTGATCCTGGGTTTTTACCCATTTCAGCTATTTTTCATCAAGAGATAATTTCAGGTTTGTTTGCCTCTGAATTCCATTCTGAATTTCTTGACCAATTAAAATGTACATTTACATTTCATAATAATTGCATTAAACTTTAAATTATCATTTCTTCTGATTATTGGAATGAGATTACTGACTACCTGGGACCAGTTAGTACATTTAGTCACTAAGTCCAGTAGACCATGATGCTACTAATCTCTCAAATGTTCTACCCAATTTGTTTATCAGTTGTCTCAACCTTGTCAGTCCTGTCGATGGAAGAGATTGTCATCTATACAAGATGTATCTCACATATGCTTCCTGGAAAGGGAAGTAAAAACACCAAGTCCTTAACATACTAGTTTTCTAAGGGCCTAAGACTCCTGAGTCTCCTGATTGCCACGAAGCCTAATTGCTCACAAGGCAACCTGGCACACTGCCATTTCCCCACTGAGCTGTTTGTTGGTGCTTGTGAATAGAACAAAAATGTCTTTGCTTTTTTACTCAGTTGCCACTGATTGCAGTTTTAGGAAACAAGTTAACATTTTTCTTAAAATTATAGTAATTCTCATCAAGATGAAGTCAAACCTCATAGTGTCTAAGCAATAAGTTGTATAGTTAGTTCAAGAGCTTTTAAAATCTGTATAAAATAAAATTCATTATTTCATACTCCAAAATATTAATTTTGTATAATTCCACCTGAACTATTCTAGACAGCTGTTCTAGATTTGGATAAACACTTTTGAAAATAGATTATGAGGTGAATTTTTTGAGGTTTTTTTTTGGATACTTTTATTTATAAACAAAATCTGTTATGTATGTGAATTATGGGACCAAGGGAAATCACAGGTCTGGCAAACAGTGTATGTGTATGGGTGAACTACTTCAGCTGTTTTGAAACCGGTTATTGAAAATACTACAGATGTTTGCATTTTAATTTTTAATATAACTGGAGGTGTGTCATTGATTTTGACCTCTGCCCAGACCTGTAACAAGAATTTCATTTGTTCCTGTTGTCATGCTTTACTTCCAGGTACCATAACTAACAGGAAACAATGAGTATTGTGGGACTTTCACAGAGCTGCAGTACTTTTATTTTCTCCCCAAATTCCCTTCAGAGGTCCACATCTCTTTGAAGCAAAGATATAGTATTATAGCTTTTTGAATTGTCAATATTTATTCACTTGTACTCAGAATATATTCTTATTTTATTTTTATTCCAGACAGATGTATTTTTTTAAAGATTTTTTATTTATTTGAGAGAGAGAGACAGGGCGAGCGCACAAGTGAGCACTAGCAGAGGGAAGAAACAGAAGGAGAAGGAGAAGCAGACTCCCCGCTAAGCAGGCAGTCTGATGCAGGGCTCCATCCCAGGACCCTGGGATCATGACCTGAGCCAAAGGCAGATGCTTAACTGACTGAGCCACCCTGGTGCCCCCTCACAGACATTTTAAGACTCCTTTATTACTTTGATGTTCACAGTTTTGGCAGCAAAATTACTTTCAAATCTTGGCTTCATCCTTCATCAGCTAGGTGACACTCAGCAAACTATATAACCTCTCAGTGGACTTCAGGTTCCTCAGCTATAAATTAGGGATGTGGTGTTTGGAAGATTAAAACAAATATATGTTAAGTGCCTAACACATGGTAGCTCAATAAATGGTAGTTAAAAGGCACAAAGCCTTGAAAACTGGTAATGTTTTTATAGGTTGTAAAAGCATCCACTACTATGCTTTTCCATTTTATCTTTTGAAATTGGGTTTAACTACACATATCTATTGGGTATACATTTATGTCTTTGAGTTGATAAAGATTCAAGATCATAGGCTTTCAAGTCATCTGCTGGGGGTTGAGTTCCTGCTCTGCCACTCAACTGTGAACCTTGGAGATTAGCTTTCTTTTTGCTTAAGATTTCTTATATCTAAAATGATGATGAAAATAGTGTACATCATTGTTGCAAGGCTGGAATAAATCAGTAATGTAAAACTCTTAATGCCTGGCAAAGAGTAAGTGATTCAAATATGTTAGTTGGATCCAGCAAAAGAAAAACCATAAAGCAGTAAAACTTGGAGTCAGCCCTAGTTAATTAGTATCTCTTTCATCTGCTCCTAAAGACTTTGTATTACCTTTCTTTCCAGTCTCTGCAGAGCTCCACATCTCCTTATGTTTAGGATTATATGTAGCAGTTAGAATTCTGCTTTTTGTTCATTCTTGTCATAGAATTGTGATATCCTTATAGTAAAAATTTTAGATGTCTCTTAATCAAAAATAGCTGTTGAGTTTGTCACCTGCTTCTTATAGGTCTTGCCCTAGTTAGCTTTTTAACAGTCCTTTTGAAGGCAGCTTGATTGTGAAAAGACCTTTTAAAGGATTCATTGCTTTATTGAATGTTCTTTTTAAAAAGTATTTGCATCTCCATGTATCCTTCTTCTTCAAATGGATTTTGTACATAAGCAGTTATTTTCTTAGTAGTTAAATGATTGATACAAAAGCATTTTATAGTGATTCTTTGGAATCTCAAACTCCTGATTCTCCCATTGTTTTCCAGTGTTTTATGACCCAGTGGTAGGTCATCAAAGAGCCTGTTGCCTTAGATATATTACTGACGTGTGTGTGAATGCTATTTCTAACCTTTCCTAGTTTCAGGTATTTACTATTAAGATTTATGGTGCTAGAATGACAGTGTACTTTTTAATTTACTTAAAAATTACTCGTGCATGTGAAAAGTCCCAATTTGTATATATTTGCATGAGGTTTTCGCAGATTTGCAGTACAATTTCTGTTTCATTTTTGTTCTGGGATAAAAGATAATTTACCATCTAAATGAAATATACATTCAAATGTTTTAAAGCTCATTTAACAGCAAATTATAGTTCACTTCGACTATCAAGGACTAGTGAATTTATCAAGCTAAACTGTATGGCATGAGAAATTCTACAAATGTACACTGGAGTTTTAGTTGTTTACTTTGTGCTTTCTTGTCCCCAGAGTTTATAAAATACTCATACAGTTTATATGTGTATATAACCTATTTAAGGTAAGAAATAGAACTTTATGAGCATCCCAGAAGCTGGGGGTATACCCTCTTTTCTTCCCTACCACAATCTTTTCTTTACTCTTTAGAAGTAACCACTATCCTAACTTTTTATGGTAATTTCTTAGCTTTCTTTATAGTTTTACCACCTGTGTATGCATTCCTAAGTAATTAGTGCCTGTTTTTGACCTCTAAGCGGCTTAGACTTGGTATTGTCAGATTTTGCCTTCTCTTTTTTTGTTTCTGCCAACTTGATAAGTTTTAGTCTTTAATTTTCAATTATACTAACTTTGATTTTTTTAAGCTTACCTTTTAAAGTTTAATTTTTCAGCTTAAGTGTATTTTTACTAGAGTGAAACATGTACATAGGTTAAAAGTCTAGAAGGACTGTGATAGCATTTATAGCAATAGCACACCTATCTCCCTATCGCACATTCCTATCCCACTCCTTAGGAGCAATCCTTTTCCTTTAGCCTTTTCTCTTGTACTTGCTTTCATATTTCTAAATAATATATGTACACAGATTTCTGTAATGGATATGTGCAACTCTAGATGTATGGGTACCTATCTATATTTAAAGACATGATCTAATGTCTTAACTGAAGCATTGGGATTTAGTCATATAATCCCATTTCTTCTCTCTCTCACAGACTCCCCTTCTCTTCATCTTCCTAGTGTGACTTTTCATGGTATTTGCTGATATTTGCACATTTTCATTATTATGACCACATAAGTGTTGTTCATGCTTGGTTCATGTCATGTCCTATTCTTAAATTTCCTTTTTAGGTATAGTTTTATTTTTATGGAATTACTGGTTGCCTCATTTTTTCCTTAATGTTTAAAATGTTATCAGGTATCAATATATCCCTAAATTCTCTTACAGAACAGACCTATAAAACACCTTTTGAAAGAGTTACATGGACTTTTTCAGTTCCACCTGTTTTTCTTGAAGATATCCCTTCTGGACCTCCAGCTCAGTCAGCATTGTCAGCATGTCAGTAGAAGTTCAGTTAGAGAAGCAGAGCATGTGTATGTGTGTGCATGCAGCATATACACGTGTATGTACGTATATGCGTGTATAGAAATGATGGGTGGTGGTCTGTAATGGGGGTTTGATGTAGCGATTTTACATTACACAAATAGGAAGTGATTAAATTCTAAGGTTGTTGCTTTCATGTCTGATGCTGGAGATTGAAATTCAGAGAGCAGGAAGTCAAAAGTGAACACAAATATAAAGTGGTGGAAAGCAAAGATAAGCTGGAACCCATGCGCACAAACTAGATGACGTGGAATTCACATCAGTTCTCACTGCTTCCAACCTTGTGATGTGAGCATTCTGCAGAAGCTGATGCCCTTCATCATGGAGTAAACACAGCTGTCCCAGGAGTCAGAACTGCAGGAGGAAGGTAGAGCAGTTGCATGCCTGACTGCTGCCCCATGACAGCAAGCCAAACCAGCAGATAGTGATACCATGTGTGATCTACAAAAGCACCTACCTCAATTTGAGTGTAAAACCCAAAATATGGCTGCTGCTTCACTTTGGCTTTCCAAATAGTGCATGAAAATATCTCTTGTGTCTCATGTAACCAGAAACATGTGAGGAAGAGAATCCTGGGAAATGTAGTTTAGGCTAGCTACAGTGGCACATTACAAAGCCATCACAGATGGCCATGAGAATGTTCCTTTCAGATCTCTGACTGTGGGGAGTAACTGACCGATGGCCCCAGCTGCTGCTTTCTGAAATTCATCACTGCGTTTCTGCTGAGGCCATGCCTCCCACAGTCTGTCTCCAGCCAGTGACTGAGACACCAGGGGTATGAAAGCAGCTCATTCCTGGGGACTCTGGAGTCCTCTGACAGGCTGCCAATGGCTCACGGAGTCCCTGATGGCCTTGCTGAATATTCCCTAGAACTGCCTTGTAGTCAAACACGTGTCCACCCAACCTTCCAACCTTCTTTCCTTCCCTGTCTCCTTCCCTGGGGGTTAGACCTGCATTGTTGTCTGATGGCTCTTCTAGCCTTCCTCCCCATGTTCTCTCACAGATGTTCTGCCTAATAAATCTCTGGTATTTCTAATTTCTAATTGCTATGCATGCCTTGGTGTCTATTTCTCAGAGGACCCAGTCTGAAAGCTATTTTCTTAAGATGTCCCTTCAACATCATCCTGGGAATTTCCTTCACCTTCTCTTTTGGTAGATCCCTTGTTTCCTGGATCCCAGGTCTTCATCTTTTTGATTACTTCCTTTTTTGGTAGAATGCATCCTCCACATGGGAGGTAAAATTGTTGAAACCTTGCATGACTGAAAAGTTTGTTTTAATCTCACCCTCGAGGGATGATTTGGCTGGGTATGGAATTCTAGTTTGAAAATAATTTTTCATCAGACTTTTAAGCACATTCTCCATTGCCTCATAGTTTTCAGTGTAAAAGTTCAGAAATACAACACCACTTTTGATTCCTGATGCTATGCATGTGATTAGTTGTTCTCTGTAGGAGCTTTTTTAATCTCCTTACCCTTGATATTCAGAAATTTCGTGCTGCTATGCCATGCTTGTGTGTGTGTGTATGTGTGTGTGTGTGTGTGTGTGTGTGTGTGTGTTTCCTTCATTGTGCTGGATGCTCTGTGGAGCCCGTCATTGAGGAAGCACCTGTCCTCCTTCTGGGAGGTGCTCTTATGTTCTTTCATATTTTTCCTCTCTGTTTTCTCTGTTCTTTATGAGTTCACATTTGTTAGCTATGACGCCTCCTGCATTGAGCCACTGATTCTCTATATCTTCTGTTTTCCTTGTCTTCCAAGCAGATCACTAAAATTTTTAAAAATATTTGCTCTCACACGTATATCCATAGATATCCATAACAGTATACATCCAGGATAATTGATCCATTTTAAATGATATATAATTAATATCTGTCATCTCTTATCTTTAGAATATTTTCAGAGCCAGCTCCTGTACGATGTAAATTTGTTTTTGTATTATTGCAGGTTATATGGCTAAAATATAAATGAGAGGCCATTCAGAATATGGCTGAAGAGGTAAGCAGGGACCAGATCACGCAGGGCCTGATCAACTGTGTTAAGGATTGTGAATTTATTCTTACCGAAATAACCTAATGAAATATTTTTCAACTTTACATTTTTATCAGATGACTCTGTTGCTAACCCAAGCATAGACTGGAAGAAGACAAGTGACTATGGCAAGACTAGTTAAGAGGCCATTAATAATAATTCTGGGTAGCAGAAAGTATTGATTACCTATGCAGCATTCCTCCATCTTTCTTCCCTGCCAACAGAGTCGACTTTCCTCCATAAAAATAGAAAATGCCTGATTCTCTATTTCCATCTTCCCTTTCAGTTACCACTTAGACATGTGATTCAGACATGGCCAATGGGAAATCTGCTAGCTTCTGGAAAATATTTTCCTTCATAATTAAAAGAAGAAAAAGCCTTTTTGGACATCGTTGTATGAGAACATGATGCTTGCTGCTGCTGCAGACATCACACACACACAGCGCATGATAGAGCAGAAAGTTCTGGGTCTTTTTTTTTTTTTTTAGCTTTTAATTTTTTTTTTTTTTTTAGCTTTCAATTGTTATATTGAAACAGTAGAGTTCATATATCATAAGTGAAAAAGCTCATTGAATTTACAGAAACTGAACACCCCTATATAACCACCAACCAAATAAAAGTCCAGAAACCCTCTATGTTTCCTTATGCTCCTTCAAGGCTAATAATCATTATTCTGACTTGTAACTGTATAGATTACTTTCATCTGGGTTTTAAAATCCTTTTTTGTGTGTGTTTATTTTGTGATGTTTTACTTTATAAAGATGGAATCATATTGTGCCTATATATATTTTTTGAAGTAAGCTCTGCCCAATTTGGGGCTTGAACTCATGATCCTGAGATCAAGAGTGGCATGCTCTTCAGACCCAGCCAGCCAGGTACCCTGTGCCTATACTTTTTTGTGTCTGGTTTCTTTTACCCAACACATCTGTGAGAGTCATCTATATAGTTGGGTAGTTGTAGATTGTACATTCTCATTGGCTGTAGAATATTTCATTTTGTGACTTCATTCCAATTGATCCATTTGACTATTAGTGTGTATTTGGATAGTCTGGCTATTATAACTAATGTTCATGTGAGCATTTGAGTGTACACTGTTAAACATCTTTATGCATTTCTGTTGGGTATATACTTCTTTGATTTGTAGTGGTTATATATATATTCATAGGAGAACTCATAATTCAGTGGTTTTATATATATATATCCATATATACATATATATGTCTCTCTGTATAGATATATTTATATTTATATATTCAAGATAGATGTCCCTTGCTGGATATAGGCATAATACTTCCCAGTCTATAGTTTGTTTTTTACACTTGCTTAATTGTGTTTTTTAATGAATAAAAGTTCTTAATTTTAAGATAGCTGATCAATAGTTTTTGATTAGTGCTCATTGTGTCCTGTTTATTTATTTATTTAAAGATTTTATTTATTCATGAGAGAGAGAGAGAGAGAGAGAGGCAGAGAGGCAGAGACATACGCAGAGGGAGAAGCAAGGCTCCATGCAGGGAGCCTGATGTGAAACTCAATCCTGGGACTCCAGGAACACACCCTGGGCCAAAGGCAGGCGCTAAACCCCTGAACCACCCAGGTGTCTCTTGTGTCCTGTTTAAGAAAATTTTATCTACTTCAAGGTTACAAACATGTTTTATTTTCTTTTGGAAGCTTCTGACCTTTTATCTTTGAGATTTAGATTGAAATCCATCTGGAACTCATTTTTGTTTATGGTGAGAAATGTAGGTGTCAAGATTATTACGGTTTTTTTCCCCATCAAATGGAAGCCCAAATTATCTAGCATCATTATTTGAAGAAACCATCTTTCCTTTGCTGGACCAGAGTGTCATCTCTGACAGTAATCAAATGACTGTAAATGTGTGGGTTTGTTTCTGAAGTCTCTTAGCTGTTCCATTGGTCTATTACTCTATCTTTGCACTAATTCTAGGCTCTTTTAGTTATAACTTTATATATTGACCTTGTATCTAGTGACCTTGTTAAATTTTCTTATTAATCTAATAGTTTATAGAATCTTTTGGATTTCTAGATATGCAGTCATATAATTTACAAATAACGTTATTTTTTTCTTCTCTTACCATCCTTTTTTATCCTGTCTCTTCCCTCTTACTCCTCTATTTCCTTCCATTTTCCTTACAGTATTTCCCTGCTTGACACCTCTAGTACAGTGTTAAATTGAAGTGGTGATGATCTTGTTTTGCTTAGAATCTCATTGGGGAAGTTTCCAAGATTTCACCATTGTATATAAATGCTGTAGGTAATTTGTTTGAAAGATGCTATTTTTTCATATTAAGGAAATCCTATTTACCAAGAGTTTTAAAATTATAAATGCTTATTGAATTTTTCAGATGCCTTTTTTTTTTTTTGCATTTAACAAGTTGATTGTATGATTTTTCTCCCTTCTTCTATTAGCGAAGTCAATTCCACTAATTTTCAAATGACAATCTAACCTTGTATACCTGGAGTAAACCCTATTTGGCTGTGATACATTTTCCTTTTTATATATTGCTTGATATAATTTATTGCTAATATTTTGCTCTAAATTTATTTGTTATCATGAGAAAAATTGGTCTGTAATTTTTCTTTCTTATGTCCTCACCAAGTTTTGGAACTAAAGTTATGATACCTTCATAAAAACACTTAAAAGTGTTCCTTCTTTTTCTATTCCCAAAGCATTTGTGCAAAATTGATATAATTTCTTCTTTGAATATTTGGAAGAATTGACTGGCAAAATTCTGGAACTGGAGTTTTGTGATAGATTTTAAATTATGAGGTGGTTTCCTTAATAGTAGTTCTATTCGTATTTTGTTTCTTCTTTTTTAGCTCTGATAATTTTTTTTGAAGAATATGTTCATTTTTTCTTTTCATATGTATAACTTGTTAAATCAGTCTGATGAATTCTTAGTTGCAGGTATTTTATTTTCAGCTCTATCATTTCCATTTAAAAAGGACATTCCAATTCTCAGATGAAATTCTTTATCTTTTCATTTATTTTCTTCATCTTGGCCTCTTATTTCTTAGCCATGTTAATAGTAGTAATTTTTTATTGATTGCTAGACAGTGGGGGCGGAGGGGGGTGTTTTCAGTTCCACTAGCTGTGTGTGGATTTTAGTTTTAAGCATTTGCAATGTGATTAATCTTAAGATGTGCTGTAAGTGAAAAATGCTGGATTTTTTTGTATAACAAAAAAGAATGTAAAATATTTCATTAACAACCTTTTATATTGATCACATGTTGAAGTGTTATATACTAAATATATATATATATATACACTAAATATAAAATTAATTTGACATGTTTCTTTTTACTTTTTACAAATGCAGTTATTAGAAAATTTTAACTTATGTACACGGGTCACATTTGTGGCCCACACTCTTATTCTACTGGACAGTACTGCTCTTAATATATTCTTTCTCTAGAGAGTTTAGTTTTTCCTGGGCTAGACAGATAGATTGAATAGCTTTACTCCTCTCAGTCTCTAAGTTGGGTTGAGGTTTTGATGCAATTTGGGTAAGGTTCTGTCTACCTCTGTTCTTTAATACTCCTATATCACAAAAAAAAAAAATACTCCTATATCATAGCTACTCAAGGTTGCTCAAGGCTTTCATCTAGGGACCTGATGTATTTACTGGGTTCCTTCTCCTTGGCATGATCTAGACTGTAGTATTTGTTTCTTCACCCCTGAGAGATTACCAGAAACTATGCTCTGCTCTCAGTGACCGCTTGCTTATCCCTTTAGCCTCCCATTTCAGACAGTTTCACAATGTGGCAAATGTTTTGAGGGGAAAATAGGATGTGTGCTTGAAGCTCTTGAAGTTTCTAGTTTTGTCTTTTCTGAAAAATTACTAGTAATAGCTCTGCATGTGTCTCTGGCTTCAAGAATCAGCTCTCTGCCTGGACAAAAACCACAGTTCTCAGCATCTTGCCTCATCTTAGACCCTAGACCCTGCCCATGGTGGAAGTGGGTACAGAAAGACTTCTCCCCAGGATCCTGGGCTCCTCTAGTCTTCTTTGCCTCAGTAGCTCTGATAACTCTAAAATAATGATTGTATGATTATAGTTATTTTCAGCAGAAACACTGGTTTGCTACCAACCACCATTCTCCTTGGTGAGAAGATACTTTTAAAAGTATCTTCTTTACTTAAAAGAGATACTTTTAGAGTCCAGGCCTTTCTCATGTAGCTTCTATGGTGGAATCTTTCTGTCTTGCCTTTCCTTCCATAGGATCCTTGCTGGTCGCTTTAGGAGTTGCCTCTTAAAAAGGAGGTATAAAATTTTGAGTTATCAGCATATAGCCACTTGAGGTATCTGAAGTCATGGGTCTGGATATGATGATATAGGACAATTGTGTAGATTAAATTCTGTGTTGTGAGACTAGCTATAGGACAGGACTATGAGGAATATAACACTTAAGCAACAAACAAGGAATCTCCAGAAAGATAAGGAGGAAGAAAAGAAATAAAAAAGGAAAGGAGGGATCCCTGGGTGGCGCAGCGGTTTAGCGCCTGCCTCTGGCCCGGGGCGCGATCCTGGAGACCCGGGATCGAATCCCACGTCGGGCTCCCGGTGCATGGAGCCTGCTTCTCCCTCTGCCTGTGTCTCTGCTCCTCTCTTTCTCTCTGTGTCTCTCATGAATAAATAAAATCTTTAAAAAAAAAAAAAAGGAAAGGAAAGGGAAAGGGAGAAGAGGAATATCTGAAGAAGGTGAAATCAGAGGCCATGAGAAGAGAACATTTCAACAAAGAGGTTACATCAAGTTATGTAGAAAGGATAAGAAATTTCAAACTGAAAAGTGTCCCATGGATTGAGCAATGATGACACTTATTATATTACAACATTCTTATGAGGAAAGCTTATAAATTATACAGGAGTAAAATTATCCTACTTTTATTTTTGATCTACTATACTACATATTTTTATCTATTGTCATTTCTTGATTATTCATTAGATAAGACTTTTAGCTTTTCTTTTTATTTTTTTAATTTTTATTTATTTATTCATGAGAGACACAGACACAGGCAGTGGGAGAAGCAGGCTCCACACAGAGAGCCTGACGTGGGACTCGATCCCAGGACTCCAGGATCACACCCTGGGCCAAAGGTGGTGCTAAACCACTGAGCCACCCTGGCCGCCCCCTAGCTTTTCTTTAGAACTAAAACATAAACCAAAACTAAAACATAATTTTAGTATGTATATATGCATGTATTCATATTTACTGGTTTCTTTTAATGATAATTAAGTCTGGTTAACTTGGTTTCTCAAGTTTTTTTGTTGTCCAAAACTATTTAACAGTTTCTTCTTAACATTTCTTTGCCATTTTGGGTGTTTGATGAAATTATTATTTTAAATGACATTAATTTCAAATTTATTCAGAACTGCTCATGTAGATTAGTAGAATACTAGTTCTTTTCTCTTTGTTATACTTCTTTAAAAAATAAAACAAAACCAGGGCACTTTTAGACCAGTTAAGCAATATAATCTTAACTCTGTAGGAACTCTTTCTGTAGTAAATTTGTGTAGAAATTTTTTCTGACTTACCACCCAAAATGAATGTCTTGACAATCTGTAGCAAGGTGACTGGTTTTGACCTCAAAGTCACCTTGTTACGTAGTTGCCTTCTTCACTGGGGCAAAAGAGCTTGCTTTCCATACTGAGCTTTTTTCGAGTTGGATTCTCTTTTGTTAAGTTGCTTTTGTGGTATTCTTAAGTAAGAATAGCACATTTGGAACTTCTGAAGTTTCTTTTGGATCATATTAGACTTTTTTTTTTGTCTACAAGTAGGTCATCATTGCTGTTAACTGATTCTGTTCCTTCATAAGTGGAAGGATGGTTAAAATTCCAGGATGTGCTCCTTTGTGTGTTGACAGTTCTCTTTGAGATTTTATAGAATTTTTATCAAGTCACAGCTATGGCTTATGAAGGAGGAAAAGATAGAGTGAAGAGTAGAGGACAGCTTTCTTGAAACAGCTATCAAGCAGCTATTTCTTATTTCATTAATTTTCCAGGGATATGTGTTTAGCAATAGCAAAGGACTTATAAACAACTTTGTATTTAATACTGCACAGGATTTTTATTGATAAATGTTGCTTGTTTTTTTTAAATGTAAGCTTTGTTTATGGTGGATTTAATCAGTGTATCCTTGGAAGGGTACATCTGCTCATAAATAAATCATAGCCAGAGTAGAGGTAATGACTCAGGCTGGTGATTACAAGTAGAAGATCCCAGAGCCAGGCTGAGAGATACCTTGATAGAGAAACTAATGGATTGTATTTATATACAGTTTTTACCATTGTAGGCTTTGCACCATAGGAGCTGATATCAAGGAAGAAATATTAAGGAAAGGTGGTGGCTCCTGTTCAGAAGTGACTCAGTAGTAGACTTTGGGCTGTCAGTAGTGATGATGTTGTGGTCCATTACATGGCTTCTCCTGCCACTAGATGGAATACCTACTATGTAGGTTGCCTCTAAAACACATATTTTAGAACTAATTAACTAAACAAGATCATGGTTAAATAACGAAATGAGGGCAGTCTGGGTGGCTCAGCGGTTTAGCGCCGCCTTCAGCCCAGGGCGTGATCCTGGAGACCTGGAATCGAGTCCCATGTCAGGCTCCCTGCATGGAGCCTGCTTCACCCTCTGCCTGGGTCTCTGCCTCTCTCTCTCTCTTTCTCTCTGTCTCTCATGAATAAATAAATCTTTTTAAAAAAATAAATGAAATGTGTGGTTTTTTTTTTTTTTAAATATTTATATTTATGGGGCACCTCGTAGCTCAGTTGGTTAATTGTCTGCCTTCTGCTCAGATCATGATCTCAGGGTCCTGGGATCTAGCCCCACATCAGGCTTCTTGCTCAGCGGGCAGTCTGCTTCTCTCTCTCCCTCTACCACTCCCCCGGCTTGTGCTCTCTTGCTCTCTCCCTGTCAAGTAAATACATAAAATCTTTTTTTTTTTTTTTTTAAGATTTTACTTATTTATTCATGACAGAGAGAGAGAGGCAGAAACACAGAGACACAGGCAGAAGGAGAAGCAGGCTCCATGCAAGGAGCCCGATGTGGGACCAGTCCTGTGACTCTGGGATAACGCCTTGAGCCAAAGGCAGACACTAAACCACTGGGCCTCCCAGTCGTCCCATAAATACATAAAATCTTTAAAACATATATTTCATGTATTTATTAGAGACCAAGAGAGCACACGCTGCAGCAGGGAGGAGAGTAAAGGGGGAGGAAGAGGGACAAGCAGACCCTACACTGAGCACAGGGCCTGACGAGTCCTCGGATCATGACCTGAGCTGAAACCAAGAGTTGGACATTTAACTGACAGAGCTACCCAGGCTCCCCAAAATGAAATGTTGAAGAAATATCTATTTCTTTTTTTTTTTATTTTTTTTTAATAAATTAATTTTTATTGGTGTTCAATTTACCAACATACAGAATAACACCCAGGAAATATCTATTTCAAATTAACATTGGGAATTGTCTCAGTTTGTTATATCTGTTTGAGTTAGTTATAAACACTTGTAAAAACCCTAGATATTTTTTAACATGGAATTTTCACTAGTCTTATATAAATTTTTCAATATTCATTATTCATCTGATGCCCTTATGTATTAGTTTTCTGTTTCTGTGTAACATATTACTACAAATTTAGTAGGTTAAAACAGCACATATCTCAGTTTCTCTGAGTCAGGAGTCTAGGTATATCTAAGCTGCATCCTCTGCCTGCAATCTTACAAGGTTATAATCTTATCATAGGCTTGACTTGGGAAGGACCTCTTTCCAAGTTCACTCAGGTAGATGTATCTTTAAGCACATGATTTCAAATATTTAACTTACTTTAATAGGTCTTGACTTTATTAATCTTTTAAGTTTATCTCTTTGCCAAGTTTCCATTTATTTTCTCTGTAATTTAGAACATTCTTTTAACATTCTTTGATAAACCATGTTATGTATTTTGTGTACAAAACTGTGTTTAAACTACAATATTACATAAAGCCTTAAAGCTTTAAATATAAATACATATTGTGGTCAGGATCATTAGATAAAATCATTAGATAAAATCCAGAATTCAGTAACAAACTGTATCAAGAACTGTTCTGAGAGGAATTGATATGGCAAGTTGGGGGTCCCTGGTAACTTTGGCCAGATTGGTCAAAGATTGGTTTCAGTGATAGAAATAAATTCAGATTGCAGTGGGATAAAAATAAAAAGTAAAAAAAAAATTTTTTAAACTTTAAAGGAGTTTTGCTGTAAAAGGCAACAGAGGATTGGGTCAGTAGGTGGAGGAGAATATAGGATTAAGAAACGGTTTTATTTTAATTTTTAAAACAACAAATATTGTGGCATATTGAATGCTGATGACAGTGCTTTAGTTAAGAGGAGATTATTTGGAGAGAGAATGTTTATTAGGGATCAGGGTCTTTGGGTTGGGAAAGTCTTTGCAAAGGGATCTGTTGGCAAATGGAAGAACTGGCCTCAGAAAAATTCAGGAGCAGTTAGTTATTTTACTGTACAACAGATGATGGAAAGATGGTATTTTTTCTGATTGTCTCTGTTTTTTTAATAGACAGTTTTTTAATTGTCAATTAAACAGGGATTTTTTATTTTTTTTAATTTATTTTTTTAAAGATTTTATTTATTTATTCATGACAGACAGAGATAGAGAGAGGCAGAGACACAGGCAGAGGGAGAAGCAGGCTCCATGCAGAGAGCCCGACGTGGGACTCAATCCTGGGTCTCCAGGATCACACCCCAAGCCGAAGGCAGTGCTAAACCACTAAGCCACCGGGGCTGCCCTAAACAGTTGTTTTTTTTTTTATTTTTTAATAATAAATTTATTTTTTATTGGTGTTCAATTTACCAACATACAGAATAACACCCAGTGCTCATCCCGTCAAGTGCCCCCCTCAGTGCCCGTCACCCAGTCACCCCCACCCCCCGCCCTCCTCCCCTTACACCACCCCTAGTTCGTTTCCCAGAGTTAGGAGTCTTTATATTCTGTCTCCCTTTCTGATATTTCCCACACATTTCTTCTCCCTTCCCTTCTATTCTCTTTCACTATTATTTATATTCCCCAAATGAATGAGACCGTACAATGTTTGTCCTTCTCCGATTGACTTACTTCACTCAGCATAATACCCTCCAGTTCCATCCACATTGAAGCAAATGGTGGGTATTTGTCGTTTCTAATGGATAAGTAATATTCCATTGTATACATAAACCACATCATCTTTATCTATTCATCTTTCGATGGACACTGAGGCTCCTTCCACAGTTTGGCTATTGTGGACATTGCTGCTAGAAACATCAGGGTGCAGGTGTCCCGGGGTTTCATTGCAGCTGAATCTTTGGGGTAAATCCCCAGCAGTGCAATTGCTGGGTCGTAGGGCAGGTCTATTTTTAACTCTTTGAGGAACCTCCACACAGTTTTCCAGAGTGGCTGCGCCAGTTCACATTCCCACCAACAGTGTAAGAGTGTTCCCTTTTCTCCGCATCCTCTCCAACATTTGTGGTTTCCTGCCTTGTTAATTTTCCCCATTCTCACTGGTGTGAGGTGGTATCTCATTGTGGTTTTGATTTGTATTTCCCTGATGGCAAGTGATGCAGAGCATTTTCTCATGTGCATGTTGGCCATGTCTATGTCTTCCTCTGTGAGATTTCTGTTCGTGTCTTTTGCCCATTTCATGATTGGATTGTTTCTTTGGTGTTGAGTTTAAGAAGTTCTTTATAGATCTTGGAAACTAGCCCTTTATCTGATACGTCATTTGCAAATATCTTCTCCCATTCTGTAGGTTGTCTTTTAGTTTTGTTGACTGTATCCTTTGCTGTGCAAAAGCTTCTTATCTTGATGAAGTCCCAATAGCTCATTTTTGCTTTTGTTTCTTTTGCCTTCATGGATGTATCTTGCAAGAAGTTACTGTGGCTGAGTTCAAAAAAGGTGTTGCCTGTGTTCTCCTCTAGGATTTTGATGGACTCTTGTCTCACATTTAGATATTTCATCCATTTTGAGTTTATCTTTGTGTATGGTGCAAGAGAGTGGTCTAGTTTCATTCTTCTGCATGCGGATGTCCAATTTTCCCAGCACCATTTATTGAAGAGACTGTCTTTCTTCCAGTGGATAGTCTTTCCTCCTTTATCGAATATTAGTTGACCATAAAGTTCTGGGTCCACTTCTGGGTTCTCTATTCTGTTCCATTGATCTATGTGTCTGTTTTTGTGCCAGTACCACACTGTCTTGATGACCACAGCTTTGTAGTACAACCTGAAATCTGGCATTGTGATGCCCCCAGATATGGTTTTCTTTTTTAAAATTCCCCTGGCTATTCGGGGTCTTTTCTGATTCCACACAAATCTTAAAATAATTTGTTCTAACTCTCTGAAGAAAGTCCATGGTATTTTGATAGGGATTGCATTAAACGTGTAAATTGCCCTTGGTAACATTGACATTTTCACAATATTAATACTGCCAATCCATGAGCATGGAATATTTTTCCATCTCTTTGTGTCTTCCTCAGTTTCTTTCAGAAGTGTTCTACAGTTTTTAGGGTATAGATCCTTTACCTCTTTGGTCAGGTTTATTCCTAGGTACCTTATGCTTTTGGGTGCAATTGTAAATGGGATTGACTCCTTAATTTCTCTTTCTTCAGTCTCATTGTTAAGTGTATAGAAATGCCACTGATTTCTGGGCATTGATTTTGTATCCTGCCACGCTACCAAATTGCTGTATGAGTTCTAGCAATCTTGGGGTGGAGGCTTTTGGGTTTTCTACGTACAGTATCATGTCATCTGCAAAGAGGGAGAGTTTGACTTCTTCTTTGCCAATTTGAATGCCTTTAATGTCTTTTTGTTGTCTGAT
Organism: Nyctereutes procyonoides; assembly: GCF_905146905.1. Lineage (NCBI taxonomy): Eukaryota > Metazoa > Chordata > Mammalia > Carnivora > Canidae > Nyctereutes > Nyctereutes procyonoides. Next base: position 20,500,043 of record NW_026575122.1, read on the forward strand.
TGCTGAGGCTAGGACTTCCAGTACTATGTTGAATAGCAGTGGTGAGAGTGGACATCCCTGTCTTGTTCCTGATCTTAGGGGAAAGGCTCCCAGTGCTTCCCCACTGAGAATGATATTTGCTGTGGGCTTTTCGTAGATGGCTTTTAAGATGTCGAGGAATGTTCCCTCTATCCCTGCACTCTGAAGAGTTTTGATCAGGAATGGATGCTGTATTTTGTCAAATGCTTTCTCTGCATCTAATGAGAGGATCATTTGGTTCTTGGTTTTTCTCTTGCTGATATGATGAATCACATTGTTTTACGAGTGTTGAACCAGCCTTGGGTCCCGGGGATAAATCCTACTTGGTCATGGTGAATAATTTTCTTAATGTATTGTTGGATACTATCGGCTAGTATCTTGTTGAGAATTTTTGCATCCATGTTCATCAGGGATATTGGTCTGTAATTCTCCTTTTTGGTGGGGTCTTTGTCTGGTTTTGGAATTAAGATGATGCTGGCCTCATAGAACGAATTTGGAAGTACTCCATCTCTTTCTATCTTTCCAAACAGCTTTAGTAGAATAGGTATGGTTTCTTCTTTAAACGTTTGATAGAATTCCCCTGGGAAGCCATCTGGCCCTGGACTCTTGTGTCTTGGGAGGTTTTTGATGACTGCTTCAATTTCCTCCCTGGTTATTGGCCTGTTCAGGTTTTCTATTTCTTCCTGTTCCAGTTTTGGTAGTTTGTGGCTTTCCAGGAATGCGTCCATTTCTTCTAGATTGCCTAATTTATTGGCGTATAGCTGTTCATAATATGTTTTTAAAATCGTTTGTATTTCCTTGGTGTTGGTAGTGATCTCTCCTTTCTCATTCATGATTTTATTAATTTGAGTCTTCTCTCTTTTTAATAAGGCTGGCTAATGGTTTATCTATCTTATTAATTCTTTCAAAGAACCAACTCCTGGTTTTGTTGATCTGTTCCACAGTTCTTCTGGTCTCGATTTCGTTGAGTTCTGCTCGAATCTTAATTAACTCTCTTCTGCTGGGTGTAGGATCTATTTGCTGTTTTTTCTCTAGCTCCTTTATATGTAAGGTTAGCTTTTGTATTTGAGTTCTTTCCAGTTTTTTTTTTTAATTTATGATAGTCACAGAGAGAGAGAGAGAGAGAGAGAGAGAGAGAGAGAGAGGCAAAGACACAGGCAGAGGGAGAAGCAGGCTGCATGCACCGGGAGCCCAACGTGGGATTCGATCCCGGGTCTCCAGGATCGCGCCCTGGGACAAAGGCAGGTGCCAAACCGCTGCGCCACCCAGGGATCCCTCTTTCCAGTTTTTGAATGATGATGATTTCCCCCTCAGGACTGCTTTTGCTGCATCCCAAAGATTTTGAACGGTTGTATCTTCATTCTCATTAGTTTCCATGAATCTTTTTAATTCTTCCTTAATTTCCTGGTTGACCCTTTCATCTTTTAGCAGGATGGTCCTTAACCTCCACGTGTTTGAGGTCCTTCCAAACTTCTTGTTGTGATTTAGTTCTAATTTCAAGGCATTATGGTCTGAGAATATGCAGGGGATGATCCCAATCTTTTGGTATCGGTTCAGACCCAATTTGTGACCCAGTATGTGGTCTATTCTGGAGAAAGTTCCATGTGCACTTGAGAAGAATGTGTATTCAGTTGAGTTTGGATGTAAAGTTCTGTAGTTATCTGTGAAATCCATCTGGTCCAGTGTATCATTTAAAGCTCTCGTTTCTTTGGATATGTTGTGCTTAGAGGACCTATGTAGTATAGAAAGAGCTAGATTGAAGTCACCAAGTATAAGTGTATTATTATCTAAGTATTTCTTCACTTTGGTTATTAATTGATTTAAATATTTGGCAGCTCCCACATTCAGGGCATATATATTGAGGATTGTTAAGTCCTCTTGTTGGATAGATCCTTTAAGTATGATATAGTGTCCCTCTTCATCTCTCACTACAGTCTTCGGGGTAAATTTTAGTTTATCTGATATAAGGATGGCTACCCCTGCTTTCTTTTGAGGACCATTCGAATGGTACATGGTTCTCCAACCTTTTATTTTCAGGTTGTAGGTGTCCTTCTGTCTAAAATGAGTCTCTTGTAGACAGCAAATAGATGGGTCCTGCTTTTTTATCCAGTCTGAAACCCTGCACCTTTTGATGGGGTCATTAAGCCCGTTCACGTTCAGAGTTACTATTGAAAGATATGAGTTTAGTGTCATCATGATATGTATTCAGTCCTTGTTTTTGTGGATTGTTCCACTGAACTTCTTAAAGGGGAATTTTAAGAGTCCCCCTTAAAATTTCTTGCAGAGCTGGTTTGGAGGTCACATATTCTTTCAGTTCCTGCCTGTCTTGAAAGCTCTTTATCTCTCCTTCCATTTTGAATGAGAGCCTTGCTGGATAAAGTATTCTTGGTTGCATGTTCTTCTCATTTAGGACCCTGAATATATCCTGCCAGCCCTTTCTGGCCTGCCAGGTCTCTGTGGAGAGGTCTGCTGTTACCCTAATACTCCTCCCCATAAAAGTCAGGGATTTCTTGTCTCTTGCTGCTTTAAGGATCTTCTCTTTATCTTTGGAATTTGCAAGCTTAACTATTAGATGTCGAGGTGTTGAACAGTTTTTATTGATTTTAGGGGGGGATCTCTCTATTTCCTGGATCTGAATGCCTGTTTCCCTTCCCAGATTAGGAAAGTTTTCAGCTATGATTTGTTCAAATACATATTCTGGCCCACTGTCCCTTTCGGCGCCCTCGGGAACCCCAATTAAATGTAGGTTTTTCTTCCTCAGGCTGTCGTTTATTTCCCTTAATCTATCCTCATGGTCTTTTAATTGTTTGTGTCTTTTTTCCTCAGTTTCCCTCTTTGCCATCAACTTGTCTTCTATGTCACTCACTCATTCTTCCACCTCGTTAACTCTTGTCGTTAGGACTTCTAGTTTGGATTGCATCTCATTCGATTGATTTTTAATTTCTGCCTGATTAGATCTAAATTCTGCAGTCATGAAGTCTCTTGAGTCCTTTATGCTTTTTTCTAGAGCCACCAGTAGCTGTATAATGGTGCTTCTGAATTGGCTTTCTGACATTGAATTGTAATCCAGATTTTGTAACTCTGTGGGAGAGAGGATTCTTTCTTTTGAGGTGAGGTTTTCCTTCTAGTCATTTTGCTCAGTGCAGAGTGGCCAAAAACAAGTTGTATTGGGAAAAGGAGAAAAAGAGAGGAGAGAAAGAAGGAAAGAAAAGAGAAAAAGAAGAAAGAAAAAAAAGGAAGAAAAAAAGAAAAGAAAAAGAGAGAAAGAAAGGAAAAAAAGGGTGGGGGAAGCAAACAGAAATCAAAAAGAAAAAGAGAAAGAAAGAAAGAAAGAAAGAAAGAAAGAAAGAAAGAAAGAAAGAAAGAAAGAAAGAAAGAAAGAAAGAAAGAAAGAGAAAAGAAGAAAGAAAAAAAATCACGGGGATGTATCTTCTGATTCTGTATACTTTAAGTCCCTTGACTTCCCCTGGAACTGTCCGTCTAGCTGGTCTTCTGGGGAAGGGGCCTGTTGTGCTGATTTTCAGGTGTTAGCACTTGGGGGAGCTGCTCTGCCCCTTGCCTGGTGCAGGGCTCAGCGAGGGTAGCCCTGGCTTCAGCCCCCGCAGTAACCACAGAGCTCTCCATTAGCAGGGCCTGGATGCTCCGGGGCGGGGCCGCTGATCTGCTCAGCTCAGGGCAGGAGCGTCCTTGCGGTCCTGGGCCCTTCTGGCCTCTGCCTGTCCCGGGGGGAGGCCGGATCCTGGGCTGTGTCCCGGCGCCCTGTGCTCCGGGGCCTGCGCTGGTGGATTCGCGCTCCCGCCCCGCAGCCCCCTCCGCGGAGCCGCCGCCCGAGCCCCTCCGAGCTGCTCCGGTCCCGCGGTGCGCGCTGCAGCCCTTAGGGAGCTCGGCGCACTCTCCCGGGGCGCAGGTGTCTGTTAGTGTCCCCGGGAGCCCGAGGGCATCCCCGCCCTCCTGGGTCCTGCTCCAGCTCCCTGCGAGCCCCTTTCCGCCCGGGAAGGTTGGTGCAGCTCCTGCTCCTCCGGGACGGGGCTCTCCTGTCCTGCGGACACTCGCCCCGGCCTCAGCCCGGCTCCTCGCGGGGCCCCTCCCCCTCGGAGGCCTTTTGTTCCTTTATTTCTTTTTCCCCGTCTTCCTACCTTGATAGAAGCGCGAACTCTTCTCACTGTAGTGTTCCGGCTGTTCTCTCTCTAAATCTCAGCCCGAATTCGTAGATTTTCAGGATGATTTGAAGATTATCTAGGTAATTTGTGGGGACAGGTGATTTGGGGACCCTATTCTTCTGCCGTCTTGCCCCTCCCTCTAAACAGTTTTTTTAATAAGACAATAGCTCAGAGAGAAAAGATTAGAGATGTTAGGATTTGAGGACAAACCTAGAAACAGCTAATCCAGAGACCGTGAGCATGGCTATTTTTCTTCAATAGGCATAGAATAAGCAGAGAGTTGGATATAACCAGGATTATTTCCTTAAAAAAACAAAACAAACAAAGAAACAAACAAAAAAAGCCAGAGAGAGACATTGAATTTAAGTGTGTAAAGAGATTGTCATGATGAACTATCAGATGTCTTGAGATAAAGTAGGAACTAAGATTGAATGGATTAATGAATAGTCAAGAAGTAGGTGGAATCAGTGGTGTAGCTGTTTTGCTGGGGGTAAGACTATTGCCATGGGTATCACTAGAGAAAGCCAATAATTTAGGAGCCCATAAAGATGAGGTATTTTAAGTCAACATTTCAGCTATATTGCAGCCGTTGCTCATGATCAAGTGTGAATATGACTAATCAAAATTGTTGGAAGTGAAGAAATGAAGAAAAGGAGAATCCAGATTGTTAAATGGATGTATAAATCACCAAGAAGGATGAGTCTATTAGTGGAAGAAAGGAGTACTATTAATGAGATACTAAGCTCAGGTATTGAAACTTCCTGAAAATCTCTCTTCCCCCAACCACCATCAAATTAAAAATAGCTTTTTAAATAAGATAAATACATGTTTATTAAGAAAAACATAGGCAATACATAAAGTTAGAATAAAATGAAAATGGTTTACATTCTCATCACTATAGATATTGTCTATATTTTAGTGAATATCTTTAGACTTTTTCTCTATCCATAAAAAATCTTTAAAAAATATAAGATCATACAAGTTATTTATTAGTATTTTACTTTTTAAAATTAACCAGAGATAGCTGCAAATAACTGCAAATATATAGAAAGATACATCATTTTTACTTGCTGTAGGATATTCCAGGATATGGACTATTATTTAGTTAACCACTCTGTATTTTACTATTGCTATGTAACAAATAACCCAAAACTTAGTGGTATTAAACAACAGTTATCATTTATTATCTCTCATGATTTCTGTTCAAGGATTTGGAAAGATCTTGGCTAGCCAGTTCTCTCTCATAGTCTCTCATGCAGTTAAAGTGGTATGTCAGCTACGCTGACTGAGACTGGGGAATGAATCCACTTCTAAGGTGGTTCACTCATGTGCTGGCAGGTTGGGCCTAGATTTCTCTCCATATGGACCTCTCCTGGGGGCTTCTTCAGTGTCTTCATGTCATGGAGCTGGTTTCTCCAGAAGGAGTAGCACAACAGAGGAAGAAACTGTAGTGTCTTTTATGACCTATCTGCAAAGTCTCTCATTGTCACTTGTGACATACTCTGTTGGTTGCACAAAGCCAACCCTAACCCATTGTAGGAAGAAACTAGTTAAAAGCTGTGAATCACCAGGGTCATCTTGGGGGCTGGCTACCACGATCACCCTTCAATTGGTAGTCATATAACTTATTTGCAAATATGAATATTATTATATTTATAATCATTATGTGTATAGTTCCAGAAGTGAAGTTACTCTGTTAAATGCTAATTACATTTAAAATGTTGATAGGTCTTACCAGATTACTTTTCAGAAAGCTTATACCTATTTAATTTCTATATCAGTCTATGAGAGTACATTTCCCTTACCCTCACCAATAATGAGAGGTCTTAATTATTTTAATCTTTACCAGTATGATATTACACACACACACACACACACACACATTTTTAAACTTGTATCTATTATTGAGATTGAACAATTTCCTTGTGTTTGGTGGCGCATTACATTTCTCCTTTTGTGTGTATATATACGTACATGGCATATGTCTATTTTTTAAATTTGTGTTGATTTTTTCCCCTTAAGGTTTTGTGACCTGAGTTGATATCAAGAGTTAGTTGCTTAACTGACTGAGCCACCCAGGTGGTCCTCTGATTATTTCTAAGATCTCATTTCTTTGTTGTGAAATAGAGGTGTTTTTTACCCTCAGTTTACTGTTTTGTTTTTGTTTTTGTTCTTTACTATTTTTTACTTTATTTTTAGCCTTACAGAAATTTTTGATGTTTATTGTAGTCAAATTTGTTTTCTTCCTTTATCTTTTGGTTTGTGAACTGCTTTGGAAGGTGAACCCTACCAGAAGATTGTAAACGTGATCTTGTATAATTATTCTAATACTCTTGTAGTTTTGTTATTGTGATTGTTTATTTGTATAGATATTTAATTCTTTAAGAATGTACTTTTGAATTTGGTATAAAGTTAAAATCTAAACTTCTATTAAATAACCAGTCATTACAGTGCTAGTTTTGAAAGCCATCCTTTCTTCACTATGGCAGTTAGTTTTCCACCCAATATCCATTCTCTCTAACCTTTTTTTTCTGATAGAACTCCAGTTTCATTCAACTTTCTAACTTCCAGAAAGTAGCTATGTGCTGCCACTCAGGGAATGAGATCAAATTGAGGCAAACCAATCATGGTGGTCCCGCTCCTCTGTTGATGATTAAGCTAAGGATGGATATTTAACACGAGCTTCTGAGAATGTGTGCTTGTTCTTTTTTTTTTTTTTTTTGAGATTTTGTTTATTAATTTGAGAGAGAGAAAGAGAGAGCATGAGTAGGGGATGAGGAAGGTCAGAGGAGAAAGAGAAGCAGCCACCCCACTGAGCAGGGAGCCAGATGCTTCATCCCGCGACACTGGGATCATGACCTGAGCCAAAGACAGACCTTAACTGACTCAGCCACCCAGGTGCCCCAAGGTATGCTTATTCTTAAAAAAGATCCAAGACGTGAGTAGTATTTAATTTCTGCCTCTGGAGGAGTGCTGCAGCCATCAAGTGACTACTATAAGGGAAATCAGTTTGAGAACAATGCTATCCTGGAAGAGTGAGAAGATGAAAGGACCTGAGTCTTAGAGAGCATCCTTGAGCTTTTGAATTAACCTATCCTGTGACCATATTAACTCAGGCATTCCTATTATATTCCTATTGGCTAAATTTTCTCATTGTTTAAGTCTCATTGAATTAGATTTTATGCTACCTGCAGCCAAATGCACCCTGACTGGTACACCTACTGATATGAAATATAGTACCATACCATTTATTTAATATGGCTTTGTACTAGGTTTCACTTTCTAGACTTACCAGCTTTATTCCTTGTCCTCATTTTTCTCTTTTGGATATTAACTTTTCTTATCCTCCCCCATTTTTCCCCAGAAAAACTTAAGAATCTAATTAATATTTATAGTTCTACTTTCTTTCTTTCTTTCCTTTTTTTTTTTTTAAAGCCCAACATGGGGCTTGAATTCATGATCCTGAGATTAAAACCTGAGCTGAGATCAGAAATCAGGCACTTAACTGACTGAGCCACCCAGGCATATCTCTCTCTCTCTCTCTCTCTCTCTCTCTCTCTCTGTTTTCTCTTTGATTTCATTTGTCAAGTATATTTTTAACATTTGCTTGTATTTAGAATATTTCTTTTTTTTAATTTCTTTTTATTGGTGTATTTAGAATATTTCTTAATCACTGTATTAAAACATATTTGCCTTTTTTTATATATAGTCAGCTTTACTGAGATATAATTTACATACTATGTAGTTAATTTAAGATGTATAACCTTGGTTTTTAGTGTGTTCATGGAGTTGTACAAGCATCACCAGTTTTAGAACATTTTTATGACCCCCAAAAGAAACCATGTACTTACTGATAAGTAATCACTTCCCATCCCCTGCACCCCACCACCACCACTATTCGGCCCTACGCGATTACCAATTTACTTTTTGTCTGTATGGATTTACCTACTTTGGACATTGATATAAATGGAATCATATAGAATGTAGTCCTTTGTGACCAGCTTATTTCACTTACTTTCAAGGTTCAAAGTATTTATGTATATATCAGCGCTTCATTTCTTTTTATTGCTAAATTATATTGCATTGTATGAGTATGGCCTATTTTATTTATCCATTCATCAACTGTGGGACATTTAGGTTGTTTGCATCTTTTGGCTACTATGAATAATGCTGTTATAAACATTTGTGTACATATTTTTTGGGTGAACATGTGTTTTAATTTCTTTGGGATATATATCTGAGGATAGAATTGCTGATCATCTGGTAACTATGTTTAATCACTTGAGGAACTGTGAGATGATTTTCCAAAGTGGTGGCACTATTTTACAGTGTAAAATGTACAGCCAGTACAGTATTTTACAGCCAGCAGTATTTTAGGGTTTCAATATCACCACATGACTTGGGTTTTTTTTGTTGAACGGAGAACTGGAGTTTTTGTATGGTAAAATATACATAACATAAAATTTACCATTTTTTTTAATTTTTATTTATTTATGATAGTCACACACACAGAGAGAGAGAGAGAGGCAGAGACACAGGCAGAGGGAGAAGCAGGCTCCATGCACCAGGAGCCCGATGTGGGATTCGATCCCAGGTCTCCAGGATCGCGCCCTGGGCCAAAGGCAGGCGCTAAACTGCTGCACCACCCAGGGATCCCAAAATTTACCATTTTAATCATTTATAAGTACAGTTCTGTGGCATTAAGTACATTGTTGTACAGTCATCACCACCATCCACCTCTACAACTGTTTTATCTTCCCAAACTGAGACTCCATACCTATTAAACACTAACTCCCCATTCCCTTCTCCCTGCAGCCCCTGGCAAACATCATTCTACTTTCTGTCTCTGAATTTGACTACACTAGCAGGTACCTTACGTGAGTGGAATCATGCAGTATTGTTCTTCTATGACTGGCACATTTCACTAGCATAATATTCTCAAGAGAACCTGTTTTTGTTTTTTAGATGTTATTTTTAAGTAATCTCTCTACCAAACGTGCTGCTCAAACTTACAACCCTGAGATCAAGAGTTACATGCTCCACCAATTGAGCCAGCTGGGCACCCCAAGACCCTGATTTTTTTAAAGATGATGTTTGATGCATATATCTTTTATCAACTTATTTTATACTTTCTATATACCACCCTACCATGTTTTTTTAAAAAAAAAACTTTTTTCAATATATATAAAAAATAATAAATAAAAAATTTTAAAACATGAAAACTTTTTTTAGTATATATAATACTATTTACTTTTTTCCTCTTTAAGATTTTTGAAATTGAAATATATATTTAATTCTATTATTGTTCTCTTTTATAATTCCCTTTATGTTATATGTGTATATGTTTATGTGTTGGCTTAAAAGGAAATTGTGTTATGATACGATTGTGGGGAATTGTCTCCTATCCATAATTCATTTAATTCATGGTTTTTTTTGTATAATATAGGATTTCAGATAAAATTATAGCCACTAAATTATTATCTTTATATAATATAAAACACATTATATTTATAAAAGCATAGTCCCTGGAATCATACTGCCTGTTTGAATCACAGCTCTGCCACTTACCAGCTGTGTGGCTTCACTGAAATTACTTAACTTTTCTGTGTCTCACTTGTCTCATTTGTGACAGCAGGATAATAATACCTGCCTCATTGCTAGGATTAAGTAAATTAATATACTTAATGCACTTAGAACAGTACCTGGCACATAATAGTGCCAGGTAAGCACTTGCTGCTATTATTGTCATTAGCATTCTTTTTGAGGAATTATTATTGACACATTTTATTTTATAAGTATATTGATTTTTTTATTCTTTTTGTTGATTTTTCTTCCTCACTACTAGTATTTTTATTATGACTTCTTTCTTGAAGTCATGTGTTGTTGTTGTTGTTTTTTAAGATTTTATTTATTCATGAGAGACACACACAGAGAGAGGCAGAGACAACAGGCAAAGGAGAAGCAGGCTCCATGCAGGGAGCCTGACGTGGGACTCGATCCCAGGTCTCTAGGATCAGGCCCTGAGCTGAAGGTGGTGCTAAACAGCTGAGCCACCTGGGCTGCCCCTGAAGTCATGTTTAAACCCTATCTTTTTGTACCTCTTTGAGTAGTTTTTTTCAGGCATGATCTTATTTGCCACTGTATTTTTTTTTTTTTTTTTTTTTTTTTTTTAAATATTTTATTTATTTATTCATGAGAATACACAGAGAGGAGAGGAGAGAGAGAGAGAGAGAGAGGCAGAGACACAGGCAGAGGGAGAAGCAGGCTCCATGCAGGGAGCCTGATGTGGGACTCGATCCAGTGTCTCCAGGATCACACCCTGGGCTGCAGGCGGCGCTAAACCGCTGAGCCACCGGGGCTGCCCGCCACTGTATTTTTTATTTTTAGCCCCTATAACATTGTTCAACACATAATGGTTTCTCAGTAAAGATTTCATGTATGTGGAGCTCTTGCCTGGCTGTTAAGTTCTGGTAAAAGGGTAGGCTAGAGGGAGACTGCAGGGCAGGAAGAGGAAGAGACTTACTTCCCTCTGTTAATTGTCCTGTTTGCTTTCCATCATCCTAGCAGTGTTTCTCCACAGCAGCAGTTCCTTCCCATAGCGATATCTGAGTTCATTTTGCAGTTTTTCTAACACAGCATCAGCGTAGTGAATCCCACCCACATCAGAAATGTCAGCACCACAAGCTGCTGCCTTTGGCCCAGGGCAGGATCCTGGAGTTCTGGGATCGAGTCCCACATTGGGCTCCCTGCATGGAGCCTGCTTCCCCCTCTGCCTGTGTCTCTACCTCTCTATGTCTCTCATGAATAAGGAAATAAAATATTTTATTTATTTATTTATTTATTTATTTATTTATTTATTTATTTATTTATTTATTTATTTATTTTAAGAGATTTTATTTATTTATTCATGAGAGGCATAAAGAGAGAGAGAGTCAGAGACGGGCAGAGGGAGAAGCAGGCTCCATGCAGGAAGCCTGACGTGGGACTCGATGCCTCGATGCCGGGACTCCAGAATCACACCCTGAGCCAAAGGCAGATACTTAACTGCTAAGCCACCCAGGGATCCCCTCCCCCCCTCTTTTTTAAGGGTAAGTTAGCACTGATACAAGTTTTTTAAAAGCAACAACAACCACTGACTAAAAATACTATGAGGAGTAGAGATTTATTCATTCTTACATTCTATAGTTAAAAGGAGAAATCATTCAGTCTTAAAAAAATAACTACCTTTTCATAGGATTCCTTTTCTCTTTGTCTTGTCCACGTCTCTATTTTTATCTACCCACCCTTCTCCTCCATTAAAAAAAAAAATGAATAAAAGAATAAAGAAAGAAGAAGAAGGGAAGGAAGGAAGAAGGGAAAGAGGGAAGAAGGAAAAGGAGAGAAATGAAAAAGAGTGAAAGAAAGAAAAAAGAAAGAAGGGAGAGAGGAAAGGAAAATAAGAAGATACAGTCGTGTTCAATTAATTGTTTTAGTAGAGTAACTCATAGAATCCAGATTTAGATTCTTTGACACTGCCATTTGGTTGTGTTGTTAAAGTAAACCTGTGTTTTTGGTGATGTATATAGTTTACATATGTTCAATAATTAAGATAATTTAGAAATAAGTATTTATCTTTTAAAAACTACTTCAAAGAAAACATTTTAGAAACTTAGGTTTACCTTTTGACTTATGATTTTCTTTCCCTTGTTAAGGAAGGATATTTTGGACTCTTGATTAAAATAAAATTAAGAATTAAAAAAATTTATCTGGCATTTCTTATTAAAAATCTAGATTTTAGGCTTAGAATATCATCCAGAGTAGATAAATCACTTACTGTTGTTCAAGAAAAAAAAAGCTGTCTGTTTTTTTTTTAATTATTGATTTTCTTTTGTTAATATTTTTTGAAGTTTATATATAATCTGATTTATTCTTAAATGTGTTTCGGGTATATTAGGTATGGTCCTTGAAATAAAGTATACCTGAGATATAACATTAGATTCTTTTCCTACTTATATCAACATGGTCTTCCATTGGCTATATACATTAATACATGTCTGATGTCTGATTCTGAACTTGAATGGTATACAGGTTTCTGTAAACACTAAGACTGCGTACATCTATTTTTATTTTGTAACATGGTACATGTAGAGTGCTTATTAGCAAGTGTAAGAATGGATCATGATGTAAAAATGCCAAATAACTGGTAATGGTTGTTATACTGTCATTCTCTCAGTGAGCAAAATGTTAATTATAAGCCAACTTTAAAGTGTATTCATTATAATAAATTATATTCATTGGGTAAAAATATAATCTGACTTCTGTTTTCTTGGCAGCAACTTGAATTGGTGGAACCAAGTGGCTGGATTCATGTTCCCTTAACTGATAACCATAAGAAGCCAACTCGCACATTCATGATACAGATTGCTGTTCTAGCCAATCACCAAAATGGAAGAGACACCCACATGAGACAAATTAAAATATACACACCAGTGGAAGAGAGCTCCATTGGTAAATTTCCTAGATGTACAACTATCGATTTCATGATGTATCGTTCAATAAGGTGACCTTAACACAGAACAAAAGTCATTAAACATATCATTGTTTTATCTCATCAGTAAATATATCTGGAATCTTTATTGAAAAAAGCATCAGTTATTTTGCAATTTTGTATGCATCAAAGAGTACTTTATTGTAACTTTAATGAGTAAATTTTGGGTCATCCTATTTTTATTTTCTTTAACATATAATAAAGCTCACATATTTTACATTATTAAAAAAAGATTTAAAGCCAATCATTAAATTTTTCAGTATATCAAAAGAAAAACAATTGAACTGAAAATTTTAAGAGATACACAATTTTTTACTAAGTGATTATTTCATACAGTGAACATGCATTAGGTAATAATTTATTGCATGTTTGGGAACAATATTTTATCAATAGATACTATCTTTAATAGGCCAAAATTATTTTTTTTCCTTTCTCTAGAGGAAGCTTATTTTTTTAATATGGTACCTTTTAAAAAACAGTGTCAAAATACCTTAGCATTAGGTGTCTTATGAGAACCATTCTGATTTGGAGAATATAGGTAATTATGACATAATTACTTACATGAAATACTTTTAATCCCAGGGTTCTTTAAATCCTGATATTGGGTCAGAGATTGCTAGTATCATCTGCTATTTATCCCAGTTCTGCTGCTTATAGAAGAGTTCATTTCAAATTTGTGTCTGACACTGAAGCATAATGAGGGATAATGATTCTCCTAAAAATTTTAAAGGTATATAAAATTGTTCTTTGTATATAAAAATATTTTAAAGGAACTTAAATGTGCTTTCTTTCCATGGTTTAAAATGATTAGATTTGATTCTGTATCAATTTTTCCCCCCATATGTCTATTACTTTTTAGGAGGATCATTGTTTAGCTACAAGAGCTTCCACAGATTGGTTAATTGATTCCTTGGTGGTTCTTGCATTGCTGGGTAGACTGAAGTCTTAAGTAATAAAGTTTTCGTTCTTTTTTTGTTTTAATTGAAGTATAGTTAACATACAATGTTCTGTTTGTTTCAAGTGTATAACATAGTGATTTGATAATTCTATATGTTACTTAGTGCTCCCCAAGATGAGTGTAGTCACCATCTATCACCAAAGTAATTGACTATATTTTCTGTGTTGTACTTTTAATTTCCACGTTTTATTTATTTTATAACTCTTAATCCCATTTGCCTGTTCCACCCATCCCCCTAACTCCCTTCCCTCTAGCAACCACCAGTTTGTTCTCCATGTTTGAGAGTTCGTTTGGTTTTGTAGACTACACATATAAGTGAAATCGGATGGTCTTTGTCTTTCTTTATTTGATTTACTTCACTTAGCATAATACCCTCTAGGTCCCTCGATATCATGAATGGCAAGATCTCATTTTTTACGGCTGAGTAATATTCTATCATGTGTATTTATATAGCACATCTTCTTTGTTCAACTACTGATGGACACTTTAGGTTGCTTCCTTATCTTGGCTATTGTTAATAATCATTCAATAAACATAGGGTTGCATATATCTTTTTGAATTAGTGTTTTTGTTTTCTTTGGGTAAATACCCAAAGCAGTGGAATTGCTGGATCATATGGTGGTTCTTCTTTGTTTGTTTGTTTTTTTTTTTTTAAGATTTTATTTATTTATTTGAGACATAAAGACAGTGTGTGCACACATGAGCTGGGGGGGTATGGGTGGTGGTGGGGAGAGGCAGAGTGAAACGGAGAAGCAGATTCCCCACTGAGCCAGGACCCTAACGTGGGATCCAATCCCAGGACCCAGAGATCATGACCTGAGCAGAAGGCAAACTTAACCAACTAAGCCACCCAGGTGCCTTATGGTAGTTCTGTTTTTTACTTTTTGAGGATCCTCCATACTGTTTTCGACAGTGGTTCCATCAATTTACATTCCCACCAACAATGCGTAAGAGTTCCCTTTTCTCCATATCCTTCTCAACACTTGTTATTTTTTGTCTTTTTGATAATAGCCATTCTGACAGGTGGGAGGTGATACCTCATTATGGTTTTGATTTGCATTTCCTGGGTGATTAGTGATATTGAGCATTTTTTCATGTGTCTGTTAGTTATCTGAGTGTCTTCTTTGGAAAACTGTCTATTCAGTTGCTTTGCCTATTTTTTAATCACATTGTTTTTTGGTGTTAGATTGTGTAGGTTCTTTACATATTTTGGGTATTAACTTCTTATTGATATATCATAGCAAATATCTTCTCTCAATCAGTAGATTGCCTTTTTGTTTTATTGGTGGTTTCCTTTCCTGTGCAAAAGCTTTTTATTTTGATATAGTCCCAATATTTTATTTATTTTTGTTTGTTTGTTTTTGTTTTTTTTTTTTCCAATATTTTATTTTTGCTTTTGTTTCACTTGCCTGAGGAGAAAAATCCACAAATACGCTAAAGCTGATGTTCAACAGATTACTGCCTGTGTTTTCTTTTTAGAGTTTTATGTTTCAGGTCTCACATTTAGGTCTTTAATCCATTAAATAGTAAAGTTTAAAAAATAATTAGGTATATGCTTTATTCTGGCAAGGAGTACTAATTTACATGAATACTATAAAAAAAGGTTTCATTTTTTCACTCAGTAGAATCTCTGCTGTTCTTTCTATGAGTTCCAAAAAGAGTTTTATTGTTATTTTCATTTTGTTTCTTTGAAGTAAGCATGGTAGGTGATCTCTAGCGTCACCAAAAAAAAATGTGTAACCAAGACTCATTTCGGATCAGCACATTAATCCAAATGTAGATGTGTGATGCTGGAAATGGTAGAAGAGAGGAAAACATATGGATAAGAATTAAAAGAAAAGGAAAGAGGGTCACCTGGGTGGCTCAGTTGGTTAAGTGTCTCTCTCAGCTCAGGTCTTGATCTCAGGGTTGTGAGTTCAAGTCCTATTATGTTGGGCTCCATGCTGGGTATGGAACCTACTTAAAACAAAACGAAACAAAAAAAAAAAAAAAGAAAGAAAGAAAAGAGAAAAGGAGAGAATCAAGAAAATAATAGCAGTATTCACTAGGTACTGTATTTAATGTTTTGCTTTAGTCTAATAAGGAAAACATTCATATAAACATAGGGTCTTAGGAAAAGAGAGAAATCTAATAAAAAGTACAGAAGGTTTTATTAGTAATGTTACTATTTGCTAAATCCTTTTTAAAATTTTGCTTAGAAGAAACAAGGAAGAGGACTAATTATCATTTACATGATCCACTCTGTTATCTCCTATTAATAGTTTGTTAAGAGCCTACTAAAATCAGGAGGGATAAAGAAGAATGTTGAGAAAATCAGTATGTTTTCTATTTCTACTCTTATTCTTTATTTTTTATATGCCAGCTGGCTGATCACCTTTATTAGGCATGGGAAAACTTGGTAGCTGAGTATTATGGAGATAATGCATCCCTTTTTATAAGGATTATTTAAAACACAGATAGACCATGTATATTGGCAAAGGATAATTATCTAAAGTAGTTGCATTTCTCTTTTAAAAGTGCAAGTAATATACCCGACAAAGGATTTATATCTAGAATATATAATGAATTCTTACAACTCAAAAGAACACAACCCAATAAAGTAAGCAGAAAATTTGAATAGTCATTTTACCAAGGAAGATATTGAATTGGCAAATGAGTTTGTAAAGAGATGCTCAGCTTCACTGGACATTAGTGAAATGCAAAGTAAAACCACAATGAGGGGCACCTGGGTGGCTCAGTGGCGTGATCCTGGGGTCCTGGGATTGGGGCCCCGCATCAGGCTCCCTGCATGGAGCCTGCTTCTCCCTCTGCCTGTGTCTCTGCCTCTCTCTCTCTCTCTCTCTGTCTCTCATGAATAAATAAAATCTTAAACAAACACACACAGTGAGATACCATGTTGCAACTGCTAGGCTGGCTGCTGTTAAAAAGACAATTGCAAGCATTGGCAAAGATGAGGAACTGGACCTCCCAATGATGGTGAAATTGCAGTTACTGTATAACCACTTTGTAAAATAGTTCAGTAATTTCTTAAGAAGTTAAACATAGGGCAGCCTGGGTGGCTCAGTGGTTTAGTGCCGCCTTCAGCCCAGGGCCTGATCCTGGAGATCCCGGATCGAGTCCCACGTCAGGCTCTCTGCATGGAGCTTGCTTCTCCCTCTGCCTGTGTCTCTGCCTCTCTCTCTCTCTCTCTCTCTCTCTCTCTCTCTCTCTGTCTCTCATGAATAAATAAATAAAATCTTAAAAAATAAAATAAAAATAAAATAAAATAATAAAATAAAATCTTTAAAAAAATAAATAAATAAACATATACCTATTATGTGATCCAGTCATTTCACTTCTTGATATTTACCCGACAGAAAAAAAAAAGTGTGTTTATACAAAGAATATTCATAACTTTATTTGTAATACTTGAAAACTGGAAACAACCCAAATATTGATCAGTAGGAAAATATATGAACAAATGTTCATATACTCACATAATAGAATACTACTTAGCAATAAAAATGAAAAATTAATACATGCAACAACATGGATAAATTTTCATAATAATTATGCTGAGAGAAAGAAGCCATACAAAAAAGTATATACAATTTGTTTTTGTTTTTTTAATTCTAGAAAATACATATATGACAGAAACAGATCCATGATTGTATAGGATGGGAAGTGTGGAGAAGTAGGGAAGGATGGACTATTTTGGGGAATGATAGCTATGTTCATTATCTGGATTGTGATACTGGTTTCACAGATATATCCATATGTACAAATGTATCAAATTATACACTTTACATATGTGTAGTTTATTTCATGTCAATTATACCTCAATAAAGCTGATTAAAAAATAGCTTATTCTACCTGTTTCACATAGTAATCATTCAAAGATGCTAGATCTGAAGTAGTTTTATGTGTTACTGAAAGGATCTGAATGTAAAAAACCTAAGACTGAAGAACCATTTTAACAGTTAATAAAACAGTGACAGCAAATTAATTCACTCATTCATTTATAATCAGTAAATACTTTTGAGTATTGGACAAACCATGCAGTTTTAAGATTTAAATTTTTAAGTTTCACATATAATCTAAAATGTAAGATACTTTGAAAATGAGTTTATTAGCTGGGGAAATGTAAGAAACTGTAAAAACTGGAATTTTAAAATATAGGAGTTCATTGAATACTAATAAATACACAACTCTAAAAAAGACTAGTAGATTTTGGGTATTAACTTAGATTTAATCAAGAAACCAATGTAAATCTGATGCAGACCTTGTTTTCCAGTTGCTTCTAGTCTATTAGGGGAAGTAATAGGTCTCTCTCTACTTAGCCAAATCAGAAATTAGAGTGGTAAAATCTCTGATGGGCAAGGGGGTAGAATGGAGAGTTGACTTTCTCTTCAGGAAGATGGAGGTAAAGCTAAGACATTTGTGGAGAAAGTGGAATTTTTAAAAGAAAGACTATTTGTAATATCATCTAGTTATTTACTTTTCAAGCCTATTCTTGAATCCAGACTGTCATTGTTTTTATGAGTAACAATTAATTTGAAACAGATGATTTGTGTTTCAGAATTAAGTGATGTTTTGTATATTTACTCTTGTTTGAAAGTTTCCAACAATTAAAACACAATCTTGAAAAGCAATTTTAGTTACCATGCCTTCTGTTCTTTTAGCCATTATAACACCAAGATTATTTTCTTTTGCCCACATTGTTTTGGCTTTCCCCACTTCTCCTATGACTCCTTAGGTGAAAGTACCCTCTCTTTATTCTGTGGCTAATCCCATTACCATCGTTTGTCTTCTCTTGTCCTTTCTGGTGAATAGAACCCACTTACTATTTTGCACATATAGGCAAAATTACAGTTGGACCAATCTATAAGTGTTCTACTTGCTTATGAAACCTTTTCCTGGCTGAATTTTTATTTCAGGAAATGATATTTCACCTCCTGTATTACAGAAGCTCTAGCATTTACCATTTCAGTTGTTTTAATGACGGGTTTGTGGCCGTAAGCTTTCCACTGATGAAGTTCAGTGATCATCATAAGATATTCTTCCACTTTGCATTTGCTTTTCTGATGTTGGGAGTAAATTATGAGTCTCTCCCTGTGGTCCTAGGAGTAATTTCCCAAACTGTTTTTATAGACTTTATTCTGAGACTAGCTCTCCTCTTTACCCTGGCATTCATCTATAGCTGGAGATCCAGATTTTAACAGATCATTTCCTGTTATTACTACAGCAGTATCAAAATACTGATCACTTACCAAGAAGCAAAGTATCCAAAAGACTGAAGCAGAGAGTTCAGCCAGCTGTTTGTTTTTCAACTGTTAAAATTTGTGAGAATCACATGTTAAATGGATATGGCTACAGAATGAAGCAGGGGTGGTCTAGGTAAAAGGAGAATGATAACAAGCCATCCAGCTCTTAAGTTTTAACACACTCAGGTGTTTATCAAAGACAAAGAAAAGGAATTTCGCTATTTTAAAAGAGTGCTTATTTTTTAAGGTAGCATTCAGTAACTACTAGGAGATGCAAGTAACGTATTCTTCGGAAGTTTAATTTTTTTTCTCAGTCATTAGGACTGTTTAGAATAAAACTCATTTTTTTTTGTCTTGAAATTTTCAATTGTTAGACTGGCAGTCAGGTATGATTTTGATTCTTCTCCTTCTTCCCATACTCGGTAACCCCAAGTCCTGCAGATACTTTCTCCACATTCACTTTTAGTTTCACTCCATTTATATCACTGTAGGCCAATTGCAGGAAGCTCCCAGCTGGACCATTAGTCTTTAGTTTATGCTAAGATAAAATTATCCAAACAATATTCCATCATATGGCTTTCTGTAAAATCTATACTAATTCCACATTACCTATATAAATTTACCTATGTAAATAAACCTGAAGTCCTCTGGCATCCCTTCAAGGCCATACATCTTCCTTGCCTCTTTTATAACCTTTTCATTATCCTCAGACTTCTCGACCTAGCCCAGCAAATATGCTTGTCTGTCTTCTGTGCACAACTCCCTCCTCATTTTTAGTATTTTATATGTAACATCTAGTGGCCTTTAGTGTTGTCACTGTTCTACCGATTGATACCACTTTCCTAAACAAACTGGCTCAAGAGTCACTCCCTTGAATGCCTTTGCTTATCTGATTTTAATGCTGTGTATTTTGATAATTCTTTTATTCTAAATCCTCTTAGCACTTATGTGCTCTGCCAGCACTATATTATCACATAAATGCTATATTGTGTGTATTGCTAATAACTCTTGACAACAGAATCAGACAGGAACTCAATGGTTTGCATTATTACAATTCTCAACATACAGTAGCATGAAATAAATACACCTTGTTTTTCTAAGATCTTGCATTGACATACTTTTGCATCTTATATCTCATTTTCACAAAATCACTGTGTCGGGACTACATTTAGTTACAAATGATAGAAATCCCTGCCACAGTGACTTAAATAAGTTTTTATATTTCTTGTATATTAAAAGGTCTGGCGATCCATGTTTGCTTCATTGGTCCAGCAGCTTAATAACACTGGCTTTCTGAGAATTCTTAGGTCATTCTCAAGGTCAAAAAATAGTCATTATCATCCTAACTCTCACATTGGCACTTGAGAGAAAAGGGAGAAGACTAGCACTGGCCATATCTTCCTTTATCCCCAGGAATCTCCA
This sequence comes from Nyctereutes procyonoides, assembly GCF_905146905.1. NCBI lineage: Eukaryota > Metazoa > Chordata > Mammalia > Carnivora > Canidae > Nyctereutes > Nyctereutes procyonoides. The sequence goes on from NW_026575122.1 coordinate 20,520,371, forward strand.
GTGTGCTGCTTATATCATGTTGGTGAGAAATGGCTTACACAGCTGTCTCTACCTGAAAGAGAGGCAAGCTTGTCTGGGAAAGCAGGGAACATGATTATCATTGTTGCCTTAGGCAAACTACTATTTTCTTTCTTTCTTTTTTAAAGATTCATTCATTCATTCATTCATTCATGAGAGACACAGAGAGAGAGAGAGGCTGAGAGAGAGAAAGAGAGAGAGAGAGAGAGGCCGAGACACAGGCAGAGGGAGAAGCAGGCTCCATGCAGGGACCCTGACATGGGACTCCATCCTGGTCTCCAGGATCACACCCTAGGCTGAAGGCTGCGCTAAACCACTGAGTCACCCGGGCTGCCCAAACTACTATTTTCTAGGACAAAATACATCATCCTGAAGAAAACAAAAAACTACAAACAGTATTCTCTCTGCGAGGAAGAAGGGAGAATAGATAAGAGATAAACAGTAAGCAGCATCTGCCTCACACAATCTTTCTGAGCCTCGGCACCCTTATCTGCATACTGGAAATAACAGCAGTACTCACTTCAGAGGATTAAGTAAGATAATAAAAGTAAGCACTTAGCACAGTGTGTGGCAAATAGCAGTATCCAACAAAAAGTAGCTGGTTTCATTATTATTTTGTCTTAGGCTCATGTAGTTTAATCTGAGAAATCTATGGGGAAGAAATGGCTGTTTTTCCCCCTTTGTGAGTTCTACTGGACTTGAGAAGATAACCGCTAGTTCTGCAGCACTGCCTGTGTGGTAACCTTAGAACTCCTTTTTAGCATCTGCATTTTATCATCTACCATACCTTGGCCATGATAGTTAAAGTGGGTGGGGACTAACATAGCCTTTTTATTTATTAACTATGTTGTCCTTTTGACCTCATGCAAGATATCAAAACTCTTAATTCTTGCATTTTTCAACCTTACCAAAAAAGAAAACATACTTGATAAAACTTTCCAGTGTTGCAAGCTAGGAGTAGAAGAACAGCCCTGTAAATTCTTTAAAACACACATTCATTCCCAGAAGCAGGAAATGAGCATCATGCCAGAAGAGAAGCTCCACACTTACTGTGTCTAATCAGTTCTAAGCCAGTCTACTAGGCGCATTGTCACTTTTGATCTAGGTCGGAATCCCTTAGCTGCTGGTAGCTACTTGATGTCCTGTCTTGACCCTTCAGAATTTTATGATAAGCACTATTTTGCTAGCTCCAAACTTGTCTCTCTTCAGTGTTGTTCTTTTGGGCCACTAAGAGTAAGCTTCCTCTATTTTGATCCACTGAGTTGAAGTTCCTGTTCTAGATGATCTCTAATAACTGATCAAGATAGTGATACTGTGCCAATGAAGAAAGATAAGTAGTTTGGCTTAGGAAATACACTAAGGCTAGAAAGCATACATTTTACAAAGATTTACGTAGAAGGGAATAATCCACAGTGTCATGTTTTACTTATTATGGATACTGGATTGCTCATTCCTATCAAATAAAAAGATGTTTACAATGCTGTGATCAATTGTTTTACTTATAGTTTCTAGGAGAAAAATATTGCATCTTTTTTCAAACAATTAGCATGTACTATTGAATGCCTTAAATCCTGTGTAAAATACAAATAAGGAGAAAACATGTTTTCTTATTTATAAAGAATTTATAATCTAGCTGATGATGGCTAGGGACATTCACACATACTCAGTTGGAAGTAATAATAATCGAGTGAAACAGATTTTCGCTAATGCCTAGTGTAGTTGTAAGATTTCCTATGGAAGAGATAGACACTCATATATACAGCGTTATCTGAAGAGGCCTCCTTCCTTGATTCTATATAAATTGAGAAACAAATAGTGAAGATGAAGGCTGAAATAATTACCTTCTTTCCTGAAGGCTGATGGATGTCTTTTTAAGTCTTAGCTAATTTGGGTTTCTAATAATAAATCCCTAAGGTTCATGTTGTAGCTGGTTGCACACTGAATGGGGCAGGATGCTGTCTCAAAGCAGGAGGATGGAACGGAGCCATATATTCTCAATTGTTCTTCCTGTATTTTAAAATCAGATGTTAACCTCCTCAGGACCAGTGTGACAGGGTGGAGAGAAGCTCAGAGTAAAGGAATTGAGCTTCCTTACAGTTAGGAATCATCAGAAGTGGGGAAGAAGTGTTCCTAAATTTACATTCTAGTTCCAAAACATGTAAATTTAAGTAGAGATGAAATGGGGAGGCATTTTAGGGATGTACAACTGCACAAATTTACGGAGTGAGATTATATTCAGACTACAGTACAGTGGGATGCTAACCTGAGTAATCTGTAACATCTTTAAGGTACATAGTGGAAAAAAAGTAGGGTAGGGTGTGGTGAAAATTTAATCTTACCCTGTTATAGTTTTATATCCAAATTCTTCCATGATTCTTATATTTAATGCTATATTAAAACTTTGGAGGGGAAGAGAGGCAATATGAGTAGTCTAACACCCACCACCATTATAAGTTGTGAAAGAGACTGTGAAGTAAAACCCTTATTTTTTGAAACAATTTTATGTAAATTAAAGCATTTAGCTAATATTTGTCACATATAATTATCTAAGATTGAACCATGGAGAAGGTTATCAGAAGTTTGGGGTAAAAAGTTGGGTGGAATTCTGTGTTTTTCCGAAGAGCATTCCTTAGAGATTGACTCAGAGATGTCCATCCAGTTTGGATCCGTTATTCCAGGTTCCCTCCTTCCATTCCAGAGATTTAGATAGTAAGTGGAATTCTTAGAAAAATACACTTGTAAGCAAGACCATCAGAAATCATACACAGCTCCAAATAAGGCTCTCAAGTGGCCATTACAAAAATATTTGAGTTCTTGGGATATGGCACATTGTGTGTTTAAACAGAATCATCATTAGTAGAACACAACTTCATTCCTTTGGGTCCAATTTGTGCTTATCTTATGTCTAATTACTTTTGGATTCAAAATAAGAGAGCCTTGTTTTAAAACTGAAGAAGTCTTTGAAACAGTATTATTCATACTATAATTCTTCTTCAAGATATGTCAACTGAAGCATGAGATATACTAGTGATATAAAGAAACAATATAATGAAAGGAGTTTCTTTTAAATGTTAGTAATCATTTTGCATATACTCTGTAGCTGGTTAAAATCATAAGAGGAAATATTTTAATGGGAAGATTCTGTATGTGAAAATTTTTCTTCATTATTTGCAAGCTAGAAGGAAGTAACTTGATTGTATAAGAATTAGATGGGCACCTGAGTCCTAGCTACAATAATCTTTGGCTGATATTGTCAGCATTTTTCCTTTTATTTTTTTCTTTTTTAAGCCCCTATCCTTTTAATTGTGTGCATGAAACATAATGCAGATACAGTAAAATGTACGAAACAGCAGCTTGATGAATTAGGTCAAGGTGGACACCTATGTACGTGCCAAAGATTAGAATACCATGGTACTCTGGAAGCTCTCTTTGTGTCCCCTCTCAACCACTTTTTTCCCTCCTCTCCAAGGTTAGCTTCTACCCTGAATTAAATGGTGCAACTGAGTTTCGCCTCTGTTTAATGTAATAGAAATTATGTTCATATGTATATGTAAAGGTAATATATATTGTCCTTTGTGTTGGTTTTCTTTTACTCAGCATGATTTTTGTAGTATATATCCATGTTACTGCTTATAACTATAGTTTTCTTATAACTGTATGATTTTTTCTTTTTTATTATTATATTGAATTTATATTGGTTGATTTTTACATGTTGAATTAACCATCTTTCTGGAATAAATCCAACTTGACTATAGGCATTATTTTTTGCTATGAATCACTGAAGTTGGTTTGGTAAAAATTAGTTTAGAAATTTGTCATCCATGTACACCAATGGTTTTTGCATCATGAGTGATATTAGCCTATTATATTCCTTTTTGTGCTTTCCTTTTCATGTTTTGGAATGGGCATTATTTTGGCTTCATAAAATAAGTGAGAAAGTTTTTGTTTGTTTTCTGGAAGAGTTTGTATGAGCTTAGAATAATTCCTTAAATGATTTACAGAATTCATTGTGAATACATAATTATAGGTTTGATTTCTAATTCTAAATAGATGGAGAACTATTTAGATTTTTATACTTCCTCTTGTGTAAGTTTTAGTAATTTGTATTTTTCTGGGAGTTCATCCCTTTCATCTACATTTCAAATTTATTGCCACCAAGTTATTCATATTATTGCTTTATGATCTTTATATTGTCTGTAGGATCCATATTACTAGGTCCCTCATCATTCCTGATATTGGTTATTTGTGATATCTTTTTTCATTAGTCTCAGCAAAAACTGTTTTGATAATTATCCACTGTCATTCAGTTAGAATATGTCCTAGTATCTATTAGAATTTTTCTCCTTGACCCATGGGTTATTTAGAATTACATTTCATAATTTTCTTCCCAAATATATGGTGATTTTCTGAGTTTTTTTTAAATATTTCTTTATTTATTTTAGAGGAGGAGGATTTGAGGGAGAGGGAAAGAGAGAATCTCAAGCAGACTCCCCATTGAATGCAGAGCCCAACTGAGGTGCTCAGTCCCATGACCCTGAGATCATGACCTGAGCCAAAAATCAAGAGTCGGATGCTCAAGCAACTGAGCCACCCAGGTGCCCTTTAAAGTATGTTTATCATTGATTTCTAGCATAATTACTCTGTAGTCAGAGAACATATTTTGAAATTTGTTGAAACTTGCTTTAATAGCCCAGCATATGCTCAATTTTTATTAGTGTTTCATTAAAAAAATTATATACTACAGTTTTTTGTTACAGTGCTCCATATATGTTCATTAGATCAGGTTAATTATGTCATCCACTATTTTATATTCAACTATTTTTTTATCTGCTCATTCTATCAATTAATAAGATTGTATGAAAATCTACATGATTATGGATTTGTCTACCTTTCCTTGTAATTCTGTCAGTTTTCTTTATATATATATATTGAGTCTGTTGTACATACACATTTAGAATTGTGTATCTTTCTTTCTTTATTTTTTTTAAAGATTTATTTTTATTTATTTATGATAGAGAGAGAGAGAGGGAGAGAGGCAGAGACACAGGTAGAGGGAGAAGCAGGCTCCATGCCAGGAGCCCGACGCGGGACTCAATCCCGGGACTCCAGGATCCGCCCTGGGCCAAAGGCAGGCACGAAACCACTGAGCCACCCAGGGATTCCCTGTTATATCTTTCTGATGAATCAAACCATCTATAATGAGTGTATTTATTTGTCTCTAGTAATGGTTGTGGGTTTTTTTTTTTTTTTGCCATAAAGCTACTTTTCTTTTTTTCTTTTTAAGATTTTATTTATTCATGAGAGACACAGAGGGAGAGGCAGACATAGGCAGACAGAGAAGCAGGCTCCCTGTGGGGAGCCCGATGTGAGACTCGATCCCAGGACCCTGGGATCATGACCTGAGCCAAAGGTGGCACTCGACCACTGAACCACCCAGGCATCCCCATAAAGCTACTTTTCTGATTTAATAAAGCTATACCAGTTTTCTTTTGATTTGTGTTGAATTTATGTATTTTTCCATTCTTTTATTTTTTACCATGTCATATCCTTATATTTCTTATATGTTTTCTGTAAATTGAATATAATTGGGTTTTGTTTTATACTCAGTTTGGTGTTTGGGGATGAAGAAATCTGTATGGCTTATTTGGAAGATATTGCTTCTTAGGGTGCCTGGCTAGCTCAGTTAGACAAGCATGGGACTATTGACCTCAGGGTTGTGAGTTTGAGCACTATGTCGAGTTTAGAGATCACTTAAAAAAAAAGAAGTTAAAAAAAAAAAAGTTATTGCTTCTCACTTGACCTTAACCAAAAGGCCAAGAGGCCATGGAATATATTGCTTCTCAAACCAATACAAGTAAACAATTAGGAGAGAAGTGAGAGAAATCTTTAGAAAGGTAGTGTGGGGCCAGATTTTGGAGGGCCTTTTCATGTCAAGGTGAAAATTTTGGCCTGTATCTTCTTTCAGGGAACCCTTGACAAATTTTGAACAGGTAGGTAAGTGATACACATTTTAAGATGGTTAAATCAGTAAGGTTCAAATGGAACAGGTCGCATTGGAAGGAATAAAAATAGGTTCTGAAAACATCATAGTAACATAGCATTAGGAACAACAGTACGTGATATATAGTAAGTTTGCAATGAAATATTTGATGACTAAATGAAAAGCCCAGGTGAGATATGATGAGAAGCCAGATAGGAATATGGCACTGGAAGTGGCAAGGATGATTGGAAATATAAAATAGACAGAATTCCTTGTTTGCTTACTGTGGCTGAGAGGAGGTTTAAGTAAAAGAAAATCAACCAACAGATATAAATATCATGGTGAGATGTTTGCATAAGTATCTATTATAGGGGGCCTCAGAATAATAAATTAGGTAAGGAGAACATGCTCGATATATTAATTATTAATTTATAAAACATCACAATTAGTTAAATATAGGATAAAATTTAAAGATGAGTATAACATTTTTCTTTTTCACCACCTCTTCCAACTTTCAAAGTACTATGTTCGCTTTGATGTGTAGACCAGGAACCTCCAGATCCTATGTAGGTGCTTGCTCCACATCACTGTTTTTGCAGGTACTTTTGATGAAAGAGCCTCAATTTACACATTTCCAAAAGGAGGCCATGTTACCCTACAGTAGCTAACAATTATTAAGTGCATTTACAACTTTATATTCTTAAATGGTGCCAGAATAATTCAGTGGCAAATAATTGAATATTTCCTATTTCTGGGTTTGCCCTGATCTTTCCCCCACAATGCAATTATTAATCTTTCCATGAATGGCTGCTCATACATTTTTCATTTTTATGTATGTTAAGGAATGCAGATTTGAATTAGTTGTTAGAATTTTGGACTAATTAGTTAAGATACATGATAATTCTTTTAGTCATTATTTTGTGGTCTCTCAGACATTTCTATTGTGTTAATTTCTTGGGTGTTTTAATCCACTGTTTTTATTGTCTCTTTTGTCTCAAATCTTGGGTTATGAATTTATCTATAAAATTCCTGTACAGCTTGAGTTAGTGTTCTTCCAGAATTGTTTTGAGTTTACTTCTGTGTGCATTCATTGGAGATCCCTGGTTGAGGACTTAGTTCTTTGTAATTTTTTGACTTGTGGCTTACTAGACCACATGTGACATAAATGCAATTCTCTGTGTTGTGCAGGTCCAGATGATACATACCTAAGGAAGGGATTTACTTTGCCCCAGTACAGATAAACCAATTTCCCTATTGTCTATTGTCTTCTTTTGCTGGTGGGGAGATTTTTTTGCCCCCAACTGAGATTTTAGCCCTTCTAGTTTTATGCAGGGATCTTAATTTCAATTCTCCACCTTGCAAGAGCCAAGGTCTCATCTCCTGTCCTTTGTCTCAGCATTTCCAGCTAACCTAGCAAAAGATATATATATATATTTTTTGCAAAAGATATTTTTAATGTATAGTCTGCTGTATTGCTGAAGCTCAAATCTTGAATTCTTTCCCCATCTATAGAGTTTTTTTCTCCACATATTTCCAGATATCCTTGATTTTTTTTTAAAGGACATTGAATTTCACAGTTTGAGTGGCCTTAAAATAGGATATTTTCTCTTTTGATTTAATTTAAAATTCTGATGTTGCTAGACCTTGCCGCATCAAAATTCTACTCAGAGGCACAAAGGGAAAAATTAACTCTAAGTATTGATAGAAGACTAGCCTTTTTATCTTGGTCTGAGAAAGTAACCTTGAGATTATTTATATGTGTATTCTTTTCATTTAAAAATATATGAAATATTTATAAAAATGATTGTTAAGGGAATTATCACTATAATGAAATTGTATCATATCTTTAGTTTTTTCTATATTAGACTTTGTTTCCACATGCCTGTTAAATATATGACTGACCGCATACTTCAGCCTATCCAGTGATCATGCTACTTCCAACCTGGGGAGTAATTCTAGCATTATCCAGAATATCCACAGGTTAAAGCTGAATGATCTAATATTCTAAGAAAGCCCTTTCAAGTGTTTTCACAATCAAATTCCTTGCTGATTCTCTTTGTTCATGTTCATTGCAAGTGTTGCTGTTCAGTGATCTTGTTCACTCACATCGTTTAACACTTGAAATATGTAGAGCCATCGAGGTTCTTTGAGACGTTTACTGAGGCCTGGCATTCTACTTGCTGCCTTCCATAGACTGCCTCTTGTCCTCACAGCAACATGAAAAATAATTAACACTTTGTGAGTGCTCTCTTTGTGCCAGTCATTCTGAAGCATTCTTATTATTATATTTAGCCCCTATAGCAATCTCATAATTATTATTCTCCCTTTCTTTAAATGAAGGAAACAGATTAATTGCTTTGACTAAATCACACAGCTACTAAATGATGAAGTTGAATATTTACTGAAGTAACTTTCCTCTCTCTCGTCTGTCTCTGTCTATAAAACATCATCTAGTATTGATACCACATTGCAGTAATGAATAATTTCATATTACTTAAGCATCAGAAACATTCATGTAGCTGTGATCAAATGTAGGGTTTAGCTGTTTTGTGTTTAGAAACAGTAGAGAAGAGGAGAAAACAGGGAATGGATGAGCAGTCAGAAGCAAGCTGGGTTATCAGGATGCAGGAGTGGTTGGAGGGCAGCATGCTTGTTAGAATCCACTGCCTGAGGCTGTGGGAGCATACCTATTGATGTTGATGGTATGTGTGGATAAGATAGGTATGCGGCCTCTGGTTTTATGTTTTCTGTCATAACAAAGACTATTAAAAGGACAGTATTATCCTGGGACTCCCACCTTTGACCTGAACAAATAAAACCTTCCCTCTCATATCACTCCTGTGAGGAGACGGGGCAGTGCAGGATGGGGACACAAGGATAAAGAAATATGGAAAGGTGACCAGACCGTATTGCTTCTATTTCTTTATAGATTAGGTCTGTTGCTTTTTAGAAAAAGAAGGAAGAACGGAGGAGAAGGATGGAGCGACAGAGAGGTGGAAAGCAGGAAAGATTGATTCAATACAGAGAAAAGTATTTATATTTCTCTCTGTGACCCCTTGCAGAATAAGGGGCTTGCGTGATTGTTTTGTGACTGTACAACTTTGAGAATAAATCGATGTGATTTCATTTAAACTGAGCCTCATAAAGAGCAAGGGATCTCTGGACCCCTGGGTGGCTCAGTGGTTGACCATCTCTCTGCCTTCAACTCAGGTTGTGATCCCCAGGATCCCGGGATGAGTCCTGTATCAGGCTCCCCTCAGGGAGCCTGCTTCTCCCCCTGCCTATGTCTCTCTCTCTCTCTGTATCTCTCATGAATAAATAAATAAAATCTTTAAAAAAAAAAAAAAGAGCAAGGAATCTCTTTTCCTCCAGGCTTTCTTAGAGAAACTTACATATCTCCAAATTTTGTCTTGAACTGTTATTTATGTATCATACTGAAGCTTGTGTTTAATTATTCTGAGCTTGTTTAAATAATTCTGGGCCTGAAGCATTTAGACCTTTAGGGCTCTTCATTGGATTCTCAATAAATCATAAATGAGTTAGTCTAATCTCAAGTGAAATACTTCATATAGCCAATTTAGCATTGTCATCTAAATATGGCCCAATCTGAGTATGAATATACTATAATCATTATTAATAAATTAATAATTACTGATAGATTAATAATAATGTTGGGTCATAGGACCCAGAGACATGAATAGGGATGCAAGAGACATTTTCTTTTGCCTTCAGAATTTTGCAGGTGTCCAAAAACATTGTGAAGATGTGAGAAGGGGCCAATCTAAAGACCAGTACCCTGAGGTGACCGATAAATAGCTCTGCTTGTATGACTATTTTGCTGCTATGTAGTTATAAAATCAGTAATTAAATTGAAATTGGGTCTTGTGGAAAACTGCTAATCTGTTGTCTTCAAACTTTCTTGAAAGATTCAAGTGTTTTCAGTATTCTCCCTGATGTCAGATTTTGCTCTGTTCTCTGATCCCTTGGGCAGATGCTACCTTGCTATCCCCTTCCCTATGTTTCTGATAAGGACAGAAAATTTCACTGGAAATCTTTTATGGCCCTTTGGAAACTTTTTAATAAAAAAATTCTTCATTTTCTGTATACATAGGAGGAATGTGAATTATTCATATGTTATCTAAAGCACTTTATTGTTTACAAGGGACATTCATTTATACCCACTGTCTCATTTAAATGCTTAAAGCAGCCTTGTCTGGCAGGTAAGGTGGGTGTCACCCCCATAAAACAGATAAAACTAAAACCACAAGGCAGCACATGACCCAGGTCTTCTGACTCTTAACCGAGTTCTCTTTCCTTATTTCAACTCATTGCTTAACCAAATGCCAATGAAAGGGTTCTATTTTAATGTGGATTCTTGGGTTTTCATATTATTTACTTTTTGAAACCTAATAGAATTATTAGGACTATCACTTTTTTAAAAAAAATTATTTATTTATTCATGAGAGACACAAAGAGAGGCAGAGACATAGGCAGAGGGAGAAGCAGGCTCCCTGTGGGGAGCCTGATGTGGGCCTCTATCCCAGTGCCCCAGGATCACAACCTGAGCCAAAGGCAGATGCTCAACCACTGAGCCAACCAGGTGCCCCAGGACCATTATTGTTAATGAGAAGGACAATTAATAGTTAATAAATTATCAGTTGACTTCCATTAACTGACTTTGTTTTCTCTTCCTGTGTATGTTCTGTGTCTCAGAAGTGCAGGATCAAGTGTGAATGGAGAAGGTGGAGGCCTTATCACTAAACAGACATTTAACTTATTGCTGCTAGATGGTCAGCATGTAATGAATGCCAACTTCAAAGAACATTTCAACAGGATACAGAAGGAGATTCTTAATTCAGGATTGTAAGATTTAAACACTTTCTTCATTTAGTGGGAACTGCATACACTTCAAGTCACATCTTCCTAGGATTTAGGTGCTCTGCATTTTCTTGTGTCATCCCACAAGAGTAGCGTTAGTGCCAACAATACAACTGTGGTGCGTTGGTTCAAAGGTTGTGAACTCTAACATCACTGTGTTTATTTTTATGAGAATTAGGTCAGGATTAGTCTAAGCAGAGGCACGAAATAACTTAGGATCACAAGCAAAATGGGAAATAAAATGTGTTTTATACTGAATCTTTACAGATGGATTTTGCAAAGAACCGCTAATTGACTGTGGGACCAACTGGGGATACATTTTAAATGATTTGCAGGTAATCTAGAGAAAAGCTAAATAAAAAAATTCCAGCCCTAACTGCTCTTCTAAAATGGACTAAGAACTATAGCAGTGAATTAAAATAACCTGTGAATTTTTCTAACCAAAATAAAAATACCAGTTATGAAATATTTCTTTTACTCTTTGCCAATTCTTTAATAGTCCATTAGGTATTTCTAGGAGGTGGAGTAGTTGAGATGAAAATTTGAGCTCAGAAGCCTGAAAGGCCAGAATCTTGAATAAACTGATTGAGGCGAGATGGAACTGCATGTGACAGGAGGCTTTTTCTGTGGCAGACTTGCCTTCAGACTGGGCATGTATTTCATTTGGATAAGTCTTTGAAAGTTCCAGGAATCAGTGAAAAAAGAGACTTGAAGGAACTTAGAAATAGCTAGTCTAATCCTACCATAGCCTAAGAGTAGGCTACTTCCTGGAGAAGGGATTCAGTTCCTTCTGTATGACCTAGCTAAAGTATTCTGTCCATTTCAGACAAAGAGGTAAGCCACTCAACTTGGTTCAAGAACCTGCTCTTTCAACTCATTCCTTCTCCCCCATCAGACCCTCTTTATAAAACCGGATGTCTTGTATACTCCTTCTCCTTTCCCTGACCTGAAAATTATTGACTTTCCTGTCATTGTGTTGTCTTTCCTGTCATTGCTTATAGAGAAAAACAGAATGAGTATCTGGCCTTTACACTGTATTTCTTTCAGCCCCACAGGCCAACAATTAAGAAAATTTTAATCTTCTTTCTGTTGCTTGCACTGGAAATGCTGAGAATTACATTTTCCCTTAGGTAGTACATAGGAGTGATTTTCAACTCCCAAGGCCTTTCCACAGCTAGGTGGGGTTTTTTGGTCTAAAAAAAACTTACCTGCAATAAAAATAGTTCATTTATAGGGTCCCTTCTTTTGTGAGCTGTTTTATAACACAGGGATACTGGCATGGTATTTATACCTACATGGATAGGTTTAAAAAGAAGATGCACTCATATGGGACATTATTTCATTAAAGACAATTTTCTTCTAAATCATAAATTTTATCTTCTTTTTTTTTTTATGACTGCTTCTTTAAATAGCAGCCATTCCTGGTTTCATTCTTTAAATACTCCCCTAAAGGAATAAAGCTAAAATAGATGTCTTCAGCTTTTCTCGTTCCATAGATTTTATTTTAGAAAAAAAAGAAAAAAATCAGATTTCCTTGAGGAGACAACAATTGGAAATTTGGCTCTACCCAGGGTTCTTTAAACTACTAGTTACTGAAAGAAAAAGCGAGATAGAATTATGGAATGTTAGCTCTCAAAATCACTTAGATAAATTTCTTTATTTAATAAACAAGCCAAAGCCCTATGGGCTAGCCAGTTATCTCACAGGTTACAAAGATGTGTGGTGGGGAAGTCTGTGGGGACTTCTCTCAACTCAGAATGATTTTGTTTAATCCTGAATATTTGGTGGGATCTGGCTTGGAAGCAGCAAAAGAAGGGAAGCTAAGTAAAAACAACCCATGACAGGTTTATGGCCAGCTTGTTAAGTGAGATCCTTTGCTTGACACTGTATTGCTTTCTTTGCTGGGTGTGGATTGACAGGTATTGATGAAATGTCTTAGGTTCTAATTCAAAATGCCTGGTGACAAATTATAACTCTGATAACTTGAGGTTATCAGAAAACCACAGGGTGAGTCTGTGGACTGTAGTCTGCAAGAGCCATTATACTATCTCTAGCAAGCTTCTGTGCTTTAACAGGGATGTACTTGATCTCTTCACCCCCCAAGAGTAGATTAAGTGCTTCAGTAAGTATGCCATTAAAATACTTCATTATACTAAGCCCTTAGTGCACACCTCAAATACACTGGAAGCAGAGAGTCTTCAGCCACCCAAGAAGCATTGTAAATGGCCTAGAGAAATGCCTAGTGCTGTGTTTGCTGGGATATACACTATTAAATATACTTTTCCTATTAGATTGAATAAAGCCAGAGTGGAGAAAATAACAAATTCTTTTTTAGTCCACTCTAAATAAGTCCCTCTGCCACCATGTCCACTTTGTTGTGGTTCTGCCTACATTAATTCCTTAACTTTGTGCCTGACTCAGACTGTAGGCTACAGAGTACCTTTTTACCACCAGCTAAAACCCCTTTGGGATTTCATTTCCTTATGAAGAAGCTACATTGGAAGTGTTTTAGAAATGTTTATCATGGATATACTACTTATGTTGGTTGTCTGCTGTTTTCTTTCTTACCTTTCTGGATGTAGTTCTCATGATAATAGAAACAGCATGGTGATAGAATTTTGCCACCACATGAAACCCAAGGTATAGATATCATTTAACTCAATCTTTCATTTTAGAGGTGAAGAAATTATAGGTCAAAGACGTGAAGGGCAGTCAGTAGTGATGCCTTTGCTATCTTAAAGGAATTTGATATCTGTAGCTTTTTTTTTTCTCCAAAAATTTAAACCTATTTATCCTCTTAAATCCTTAGTTATGATTTGGTTTTCATCACCTTCTAGTGTTGGTATGATTTGTGTGAGAAAACTTAGGTACAAAGAGATGACTTGGCTAAAGTCAGAGTTTGAGGTAAAGAAAAACCTGGTATTGAATTTTGGGGTGCTAATCCAGAGAAGAAGCCCTTTTTAAAAAAGACTTGCACTCATTTCTTTTCACATTGAAAAAAAGAAATTAATTTGCATTTTTCACATTGATTTTTTTTTTTTGCATAGATCTAAAAAAAATTTTATCTTAATTTTTTTGCTTAAGTGTAGTTGACACTCAATGTTACACTAGTTTCGGATGTACAACATAGTGATTTAACAAGCTTACGCATTGTGCTCACCACCAGCATAGCTAGCGTCTGTCACCATACAAGGCTATTACAATATAATTGACTATGTTCCTTATACTATGCCTTCTATTTCCATGACTCATTCCTTCCATAAATGGAAACCTGTGTCTCCCACTCCCCTTTACCCATTTTGCCCAACCCCTCACCCCTCTTCCCTCTGACAGCCATAAGTTTGCTCTCTGTGTTTACAGGTCTGATTTGCTTTTTGTTTGTTGGTTTATTCATTTTTTTAAAAATTCTACTTATGAGTGAAATGGTATTTGTCTTCAGTCTGGCATATTTCACTTAGCATAATACCCTCTAGGTCTGTCTGTGTTGTTGCAAATGGCAAGATCTCCTTTTTTATGGCTGCATAATACTGTGTGGGTGTGTGTGTATGACATTTCCCTTATCCATTCATCTATCAATGGACTCTTAGATTGCTTCCATATCTTGGCTATTATAAATAATGCTGCAGTAAACATAAGGGTATGTATATCCTTTCAAATTAAAGTTTTCATTTTCTCTGGGTAAATACATAGTAGTGGAATTATTGGAAAATGTGGTATTTTTGTTTTTAATTTTTTGAGGAACCTTCATACTGTTTCCACTGGCTGTACCAGTTTGAATTCCCACCAATAGCATATAAGGATTCCTTTTCTCCACATCTTCAGCAATGCATGTTATTTCCTTTCTTTTTGATTTTAGCCATCCTGACAGGTATAAGGTAATATCTCCTTGTGCTTTTGATTTGCATTTCCCTTATGATCAGTAATGTTGAGCATCTTTTCATGTGTCTTTTGGCCAAATCCCTCTAAGCCCCCTTTTTATCATGAGGGTGAGTCGAGAGTTTTTTTTCTTTATCATGAATATATGATGAATTTTGTCAAGTGCTTTTTCTGCATCTCTTGAGATGAGATGATCATGTGATTTTTATCCTTCATTTTATTGATGTGGTGTATCATGGTCCTTGACTTGCAATCACTGAACTACCCTTGCCTCCCTGGAATAAATCCCACTCAATCCTGGTGAATGATCCTTTTCATGTATTTTTGAATGCACCTTGCTCATATTTTGTTGAAGATTTTTGCATCTGTGTTCATCAAGGATATTGGGCTACAGTTTTCTTTTTTTAGGATTCCCTTATCTGATTTTGGTATCAGGGTAATGCCAAGGTTGTAGAATATATTTGGAAGCTTTCCTTCCTCTTCTATTTAATAGTTTGAGCAGAATAGGTATTAACTCTTCTTTAAACAGTCATAGATGCTCTCTTTGTGTAGCTGATCCTTGAACAACATGGGGCTTAGGAGTGCTGACCTCCTGCATAATTGAAAATCTGTGCATAACTTTTGACTTCTTAAAACTTACTGTTGACCGGAAGCTTTACCAATACATAAAAAGTTGATTAATATATGTATTTTGTATGTTACTTGTATTATATACCATCTTATAATAAAGTAAGCTAGAAGAAAGAAAATGTTATTAATAAAATCATAAGAGAAAATACATTTAGAGAACTGTACCATATTTATTTTAAAAAAAAATTGTAAGTGGTTCCATGCAGTTCAAACCCGTATTGCTCAAGGGTCACTTGTATTCTACAGAATTAAGTCATATATTAAACTGGGATCTAGTAACTCTTTTTTATCAGTGAAAGCTTAAAAAAAGAAATGAAATAGAGACCATTGTTCTTAAGCAAATCCTTTTTTTCTGAATCAGCTCTAGGGATATAATATATCTTACATGAAGAATGAACAGGTTTTAGGAGTAATGTACTACTGACCAGTATTACTCTTGTTTTTCAGAAAAAAACATAGTTAAGAATATTAAAGTGATGGGATTGTGGATGGTTTTTTATAATAATCATATGTTACTTTTATTATTTTATTAGAAAATAGAAGAATGACTGTTAGCCATATTCTAACCTTGTGAAAATGTTGTCATACTCATTTGCACTGTCTTCTCCACAGAGACCCTATCTTACTTATCTTCATATCTTCAGTTTATAGAACAATAATGTACTCAATGACTATCATTTGAATGAATCTATTTATTAAGTTCTATAATCCTGGTGTGCATTCTGAATTCCTTATGGGTAGGGCAAAATTCCAATTCTAAATGTATATATAACAGAGTAGTGTTCTAATTTGGCATTATTGCTCCATCATATATTACTTGATACGGCTGTTAAGTAAATGGGAGGACATTGCAAGGCATAGTAAATGGTAGAGAATGAGCCCTTCTCGATGCTGATGACATGGTTTTATTAATACAAACCACGATTTCCCTTTAGAAGCTGCTGAACCTATTGCCTACTCACTGTCAGAACAGTTTAACATCAACTGTGCTACAACGAAAACCATTGTATTTGACAGACATTCTCCAGTATTTAAATGAACAATACTAAGTAACCCCATACAATAGGTCAACTCATTCAGCTATTGGAATGTATATTTTGCAGCTAACTTAGGCTGGTGGAATACAATTCTACTTAAAAAACAAAAAACAAAAAAACAAAAACAAAAAACCCCAGACATTCACCAAAGGCCAGGCTGAACTGCTTTTATGGTCAAAGCAGCTCATTGGTAGTTTACAGAGTGCCTGGCTGTCTAGGAACCACCCTCCTCCCTGTTTAGAGAAGGGGATCTTAATCCCTCCTACCAGTCTCCTTGCTCAAAATTACATGAGTCTTTAGATTCTGAGTAAAGCTGCCAGCTGCCTCGACTGGAAAATAGATAAGAAAAATATTCCTGAGGAGAGGGAGTGGTGCAGGTTAGAAGGAAGCTGAGGGGCTGAGGTCCAAAGAACAGATAGACCCACAAAACATTAGGATAGTGAACAAAGGCTCCTCCATGCCTGAATTGCAGTAGGATGACCAAGGGAGACCTCCGGTGGTGGTGAAGGGGGAGGATGGCCGAGGGTGAGGTCATGCTTGTCAGGGGATGGTGGCAGAGGGAAGAAGGCTTCAGCTTCTGAATCTAGTCCTGCCTTTGCATCTAGAGTCTTCCTTGCAGGGCTGTATCTTTGTTTCTGCCAGTTGGGCAGCTGACATAAAGGAGCACAGATACCAGGGAGAAGAGTTCTAAAGCTATGGAAATACTGTGGGCCCATCAGGGAAGCGCTACTCCTGAAGCAGTTACTGCAAATACCAATGAAGCCTGGTATTAGGTAACACCAGCTTTCAAACTTCCTCATGCCCAGATTGTCTTCCATAGTTCATGGCACAGGACCCTCGGTGTCAATCGAATACACACCGGAGTATTTGAGCAGAGTCATTATTGCATTTTGAGAAAATAATTTGGCCTTGCTTATTAGGAAAACCCTGTGTCCTATTCCTGCACAGAGGTAGAATTCTCTGTTCACCTAGTAGAGAATGTCAGGTTTCTAGGAATTTTAAAAATGTAAGGTTTGTTCTGCTACATGTGTGGCATTATTTTAATAAGCACAATGAAATATTGGCATCTCAGATACCAGTAGAGAATTCACTTATGAAATGACAGCAATTTGCTTGCCAAAGCATGGCTGAAACACCTGTTAGGTTAAAGAAAGCTGTTAGGGCCAAAGGTCAAGTAAACTCTGTAGAAAAACTTTGGTGTTTCAATGGAAAGCTAAACTTATCCAGAGCATACCCTTCCAAATGATGGAATTCTAGCCCCAGTGCACTGTCTTCCAGCTATTCTACTACTGTGTTAGTCGTAGGGAGCTAATAGATACAGATATTATGTCTGATCCAGCAATACTTTTAATTTACTTCCTCCCTCATGCAGAAAAGCTAGTTTTGCCCTATGTGCAATGTTCCTTTACTCCTTATGAATTTGTGCTGCGTTGACTTTTCCTTGGAACTGGCTTATAACATCTCCCTGGTGCCCTCATATCATATGGTTTAAAAGAAATTCTTTGACTCATGTTCATTTTAATAGCTGCACGGGAGCCATGATTTTATCTTTTTCTGAAACTTAGTTTTTTAACAACTCTCCTTTCTGCGAGGCTCTCAAGGCACTTTTTCTCTACTAGAGGTAAGGAAGAAAAATGAATATTTACATATTTTACCAAATATTATTCAAGTGACCCAAAGACATTTTGATGTTAATTCATCAGGAAGTAAATTACTACAGCCTAGTTCTAGCTTCCTCGCTAGCCTAACACTTTAATCATTTGCCTTGATGTCCTGGTGCTTCAGTTTTTTTTTTTTTAATTTTTATTATTTATTTATGATTTTATTTATTTATTCATGACAGACACACAGAGAGGCAGAGACACAGGCAGAGGGAGAAGCAGGCCCCATACAGGGAGCCCGATGTGGGACTCGATCCTGGGTCTCCAGGATCACTCCCTGGGCTGAAGGCAGGTGCTCAACCACTGAGCCACCCGGGCATCCCTAATTTTTGTTTAAATTCAATTTGCCAACATATAGTATAACACCCAGTGTTCATCAAGTGCCCTCCTTAATGCCCATCACCCAGTCACCCTATCTCCCCACCACCTCCCCTTCTGTAACCCTTTGTTTCCCAGAGTCAGGAATCTCTCATGGTTTGTCTTCTTTTCTCATTTTCCCCACTCAGTTTCCCCCCTTCCTTTATGGTTCCTTCCACTGTTTCTTACATTCCACATATGAGTGAAACCATATGGTAATTGTCTTTCTCTGACTGACTTTTTTCACTTCTCATAATACCCTCCAATTCCATCCATGTCAATGTAAATGGTGGGTATTCGTCCTTTCTGATGGCTGAGTGATATTCCATTGTACATATAGACCACATCTTCTTTTTCCATTCATCTGTTGAAGGACATTGTGACTCCCTCCACAGTTTGGCTGTTGTGGACATTGCTGCTGTGAACATTGGGGTGCAGGTGTCCTGTCATTTCACTAAATCAATATCTTTGGGATAAATACCCAGTAGTGCAATTGCTGGATCATAGGGTAGCTCTATTTTTAACTTCTTGGGGAACCTCCATAGTGTTTTCCAGAGTGGCTTGGTGCTTCGGTTCTTATGCAAATTCGTGTGAGCTGTTTTCTTTCTGGGCAGGAAGATTCAGGGCTTCTGGGCAGCAGTCAGGTGAGGTTTGCCAATTCCCACCTCTTTGGGGTCATTGTGGGCCATTGTAAATTGCCCTAAGTTCTCTTTGAGGAAGGTAGACCCTATTAATTCATCAAATAATTGCTCCCCCCTCCATTTTCTTACTATCAAACAGCCAAAAGATCTTAAGGTTGCTCTGATGAAGTTAAACATGACTAATTTTATCTAAAAATGACTTTTTCGGGATGTCAGGAACTGTTAAGAACTATAAAGAAAACTTATTTCACAAATTTTGCTTAAGTGTGTAGTATTGTGGGTGTTGTCTTGTGACTTATTCATGTTTGCAGTTCACTCTGTTTACTGAAGCCTACTGTGAGCTCATAACCATGTAAGAAACTCAGCTACAAGGACCAAGTAAAACAAAAGCTCTGTCTTCAAAGAAGTCATAGGAAAAAAACTCACATGTACAACTAACTATAAAGTAGTGTGAGAGATCATCCAGTAGCGGTGGCCAGTGAGGAGACAAGAGCACCATGGTGGGATGCCATGCCTTTCTTTGATGTGCAAAAAAGGCTGGCCCTTAACTTGGCTCATTGGATGACAATCCAAAGTGCTTTATCCAGCAAGGCTCTCATTCAAAATGGAAGGAGAGATAAAGAGCTTCCAAGACAGGCAGGAACTGAAAGAATATGTGACCTCCAAACCAGCTCTGCAAGAAATTTTAAGGGGGACTCTTAAAACTCCCCTTTAAGAAGAAGTTCAGTGGAACAATCCACAAAAACAAGGACTAAATAGATATCATGATGACACTAAACTCATATCTGTCAATAGTAACTCTGAACATGAATGGGCTTAATGACCCCATCAAAAGGCGCAGGGTTTCAGACTGGATAAAAAAGCAGGACCCATCTATTTGCTGTCTACAAGAGACTCATTTTAGACAGAAGGACACCTACAACCTGAAAATAAAAGGTTGGAGAACCATTTACCATTCAAATGGTTCTCAAAATATACCCTAAAAACTATAGAACACTTCTGAAAGAAATTGAGGAAGACACAAAGAGATGGAAAAATATTCCATGCTCATGGATTGGCAGAATTAATATTGTGAAAATGTCAATGTTACCCAGGGCAATTTACACATATAATGCAATCCCTATCAAAATACCATGGACTTTCTTCAGAGACTTAGAACAAATTATTTTAAGATTTGTGTGGAATCAGAAAAGACCCCAAACAGCCAGGGGAATTTTAAAAAAGAAAACCATATCTGGGGGCATCACAATGCCAGATTTCAGGTTGTACTACAAAGCTGTGTTCATCAAGACAGTGTGGTACTGGCACAAAAACAGACATATAGATCAATGGAACAGAACAGAGAACCCAGAAGTGGACCCTGAACTTTATGGTCAACTAATATACGATAAAGGAGGAAAGACGATCCACTGGAAGAAAGACACTCTCTTCAATAAATGGTGCTGGGAAAATTGGACATCCACATGCAGAAGAATGAAACTGGACCACTCTCTTTCACCATACACAAAGATAAACTCAAAATAGATGAAAGATCTAAATGTGAGACAAGATTCCATCAAAATCCCAGAGGAGAACTCAGGCAACACCCTTTTTGAACTTGGCCACAGTAACCGGAGAAGGACAAACAGTGTATGTTCTCATTCATTTGGGGAATATGAATAATAGTGAAAGGGAATATAAGGGAAGGGAGAAGAAATGTGTGAGAAATATCAGAAAGGGAGACAGAACATAAAGACTTCTAACTCTGGGAAATGAACTAGGGGTGGTGGAGGGGGAGGTGGGCGGGGGGTGGGGGTGAATGGGTGACAGGCACTGAGGGGTACACTTGACGGGATGAGCACTGGGTGTTATCCTGTATGTTGGTAAATTGAACACCAATAAAAATTAATTTATAAAAAAAAAAAAAAAAGAAAACAGTATAAAAAAAAAAAAAAAGTGCTGAGCGGCCTGACCAGATTCCAGGTGTTGTGCCCAAGATTGCGAATCCAAGAAACCGCCAAGGAGCTGACACGGATGCAAGTACATGAGGATTTATTAGCAAGCTCAAGCTTGAGTCCAAGTATACCTGACACAGCGGAGCAGGGGCTTGGACACTGAGGTTAAGAGGCGTAGCAGTTTTATAGGGACCAGTGGCCAACGGGGATTGTAACACATACAGAAAGTTACATGGTCATGTCAGTCCACATGCAGGTGGCCAATTGAATTATAATTCATCCTATAGGGTCCGTTTGAACTAGCCTGTTATTCTGGTCAGAATTGGCAGGCAAAGGGCAGGGTTTACATTCTTCAGCTGTTGGGGGTCCCGCATTCCTATATGAGCCGGTGGCTTGACTAGAGTGGGTGAGTGGTTTCTTCCTGTAGAGTTCAGCTCTTATTCACAGGGGCCTGAGATGGTTGTACTTGTGCTAATGCTAAACTTGAGGTGTAATGGCCTTAATTTTCTCAGCCTCCACACAGGTCGATGGAATTCGATCCTATTTCTTTTGAAAAAGAATGGATAGAATGTACACATGGAATTGGTGGTATCTGTGCAGAGAAACGGTGCAAGATAGAATTTGATGATTTTGTAGAATGTGTGCTTCCACAGGAGGCAGCAGGATAAGCTAATAAAGGCAGGGAAATACACACCTCCACCTCACCACTTGGGCAAGGGGGATCCTGCCCTGAGCAGAGCTGCTGCTGATGTCTGGAGGCTGATGTTTTTCATGTTCTCTCTTCCACTAGAAAGTTCATTTACTGAAAACCCCTTTGTGAAAATGTCTAAAAATAAAGGCTTGATCTATCCTATTTATTTTTTTAAATCATGTGACATCATGGCTATACTTAGCAATAAGAATACTATAGGAGAAACAGAATGGGTCTAAAAGTGAATATAATTGCTTGGTAAAAAGAAATCTATCTAGAATTTTAATTGAACAGACTTGAGAGTTGTCCAATCAGTTTACAGATGAGGAGACTAAGCCCCAAAGATGTTATATGATCACAAACCATTCAATAATGCAAGCACAGAATTATGTATTAATGTGTGTGCTCCTACCATGGCTGAATAGCAAATACATTTCACCTTTTCAGCTATAGCTGCTATTTTTGTCAGTACAGTGAATTAGCCTGCAAAATGTGTTGCTGTATTTCTAGTCAGTCTACTTGTGAATGTAAAGAAGTCATTTGTAAAGGCTTTTTGGCAGGTTAATGTGTTAGGCCTGGGGGAGAATTTCTCAGGTTTTGCTGGATATCCCATTATCTGAGCTGTTATCTGAGCAGCAATTCTGGGAGGTCTTCCTGGGCTAAAGCAGACAATCTAGCAACTGGGGAAGCTGGGCTGGGAGTGGTGGTGGTACCCCTAGCAGGGTTTGTCTCCTGGGCTGGCAAGAATTAAGTAGAGCGAGGGCTACAGCTTTTTTGGCTGGGGTTCAAGGCTGGGCTCCTATCCCAACAGGGAACTAGGGTGAAAACCAGAAGCTGGGCAGGAGGCCAGTCAGATGAAATGGTAGTTCAATTCTTAGGGGTCTCAGTGTACCTCCAGGAACATTGGACAAACTAATTCCAGATTCTGCTCAGTCATGAAAAGAAGCTTCATACATATTGACAGACTGAACCATTCCCAGCATAGGGCTCAGGTGGGGAGCAGTTGGGAAGGGTTGGGACAGTCAGGGATTCACAAGGATGGGTGAATAGATTTGGGATTTCTTTTAAAAATATACCTATTGATAGTAGAAAATACAGGTAAGGAGGAAAAGTTAGAATTAACCAGGAATTCAAAGATAATTTAAAATGAGACAATATTATATACATTATTAATGAAACTGATTTTCCACTATTTTGTGTACATTTTTGAAATCATTAAATGTATATTTTTATGAGAAATGACTCTTTTATTATACACATATAATGGATATTATATGGATAATTGAGTTGGTATTATCCCTGTTTGTATAAATAATCTTAATTTTAATCACAGATTGAATTTAACAGTTGAGAAGGACATAGTCATCCTGTCACTCTCATTTTACAGATGGAGAAACTGAGGTCCAGTTTGATTCAGTGATTTGCAAGTTTAAACGCGGTAGGTTTAAACACAGCCAAGTCTAAAATCACTCCAGCATACTTTATGCTGCACAGTGATATCCTAAATTATTCATCTCACTGGCATATGGCTTGTCTGCCTTGCCAGACTATGCATTTTCCTTGAGGACAGAGCTCGTGTCATATGGTGCTTTGCTACTTCAAGTGTGTCTTTAGATCAACAATAATGGCATCATCTGGAAGCTGGTTAGAAATGTGGAATCTCATACTCTACCTCAGGCCCAATGAATCAGAATCTATATTTTCAAAGATGCCTGGGTGATTCATATCCACACTAAAGTTTGAGTAGCACGGAGGGAATGGTCATTTAATGTTTGTGATTGTTATGGTGTTTGGTCCCCATCCTTCCCCACCTCTGGGCAAACTCGTATGTTGAAACCTAATCTTCAATGTTAGGGTGTTCAGAGAAGGGTCTTTGAGAGATAATTAGGTCATGAGGGCTGAACCTTTTGTCTGTGAACCAGGAAATGAGTTCTCACTAGACACCAAATCTGCCAGGGCCTTGATCCTAGACTTCCCAGCCTTCAGATGTAAGAGAAATGCATTTCTATTGTTTATAAGCTCTCTGGTCTCTGGTATTTTGTTGTAA
The DNA here is from genome assembly GCF_905146905.1 of Nyctereutes procyonoides. Lineage (NCBI taxonomy): Eukaryota > Metazoa > Chordata > Mammalia > Carnivora > Canidae > Nyctereutes > Nyctereutes procyonoides. Next base: position 20,544,121 of record NW_026575122.1, read on the forward strand.
CAGCCCGAATGGAAAGACCAATGGTATTAATTGTTTTGTTCAAAACAATGGAAACTGATTTCTGGTCCCTGAAAGGAGAAAAAGGAGTGATGGCATTTGTTGAAAAGGGACTGGTGTGTTATGGAGAATTGAAAACCAAACCTCAGGGATTAAGCTTCAGAGACTTTAGAGATAAGACTTGGTTGACATTTTCTATGGGACTCTCCCATAAACTTGACTCCCAGTAGCAATATCTTTACATTCCAAGTTTTAAATGTGAGGGAGGGAGAAAGAGAGGGAGGGAGGGAGAGGGATACATTTTTCCTTGTACCGGGTTTCTATTATTTTCATCAGTACCCAAGGTGCGGAGTCATGAGGCAGCGTGGGCACTGGACTCCATCCCTGTGGCCATAAGCCCTTCTCAGAGATGGAGGATCATTGAGAAGCAGGTACTATCACAAAATTTGCTTGCTGTAATTTTAAAACTGAAGTGGCCCATTTTCTGTTAATAATTGGGCCTAGAAGTCTGAGAAGGGCCTATTTTTATTCTTCCCCTTCGTAGCCCCCATTTCTCTGATTTTCTTTATTGCGATTTTTCCGTCAAAGAGATCATGCATTCTAATGATTTCAGCAGTTAACATTTCTGCTGGTGACACCTAAATGTACTTCCAGCTTGAATCTCTTTTCTGTGTTCCAGCCTCATATCTCCAAATGTTCTGTCACTACTTAAAGTTCAACATGGCCAAAATTGGGTTCATCATATGTCCCTCCCAATTTCTTTATTTCTATCAAGATGCTACTGTTTTCCATGATAACTAGCATCTGTGGCTCCTTCCTTGTTTTTCAGATTTCAAATTCCGAACTTTAAAATGTGAACAACTTTAATACCTGCCCTCTATGCTGACTGCCAACCAGAGTTCAAATCCTCCTCCACTCTCATTTAGGTCATAGTCTATTACCTGGCTATGCCCCTCTTCCTTTCTAATCTTTCTGTCTTACCATCTGCCATGTAGATTTTTCTTAGATGCCACTTCTATCATACTACTGCCCACCTCAAAACATACTGAATGCTATTTCAGGGTATTTCATATATAGGTCTGAGGTTGTCACCACAAGATAACACTGGTAACTCAGAGGTACCCACTGTCAGTGTTCTACTTAAAAATGAATTGAAAACTTTTTTTCTAGAAATATTCTGTGACACAGATAGCCAACTCTATTAGACATGAAGAGCATATTGTTGACATAAGGAATAATATGTTATCATAACCATTAACTTATTAGAGGAAAAACTATTTCTTCTACTCACATAGCCATTTCTGACACCCAACCTGTGGGTTTTGTACACCAAGAAATTCTCCAACTCAGCATACCAACTAAGATGTCCTATTATAATTCGATTATCACATTAACTACCTGGAGTTAGTGTAAACCCCATATGTTAAAGGGCTCTGGTCCACAAGACTGCGCCCCACTTAAGATGCCAATTTGCAATTGCTATACATCAGAGGTTCCCATAATCCCTTCCTCAGGTTTGATAATTTGCCGGAAAGGCTCAAGAGAACTCAGAAAATGTGCTTAACTTAGTAGGCTACTGATTTATCATAAGAAGATACAACTCAAGAGCAACTAGTTGGAAAAGATGCATGAGACAAGGTATTCAATGCTTCCATGCCCTTTGAGCTTGCCACCCTCCCAAGTTCAGGAACCTGGAAGTTCTCTAAACCGTATGGTCAGGGTTTTTAATGGGGGCTTTATTAAGTAGGCATGACTGATTAAATCATTGGCTGTTAGTGGTTAACTCCAGCTTTTCCCTCCCCCAGAGATCTGGAGGTGGGACTGAAAGACCCAACCCTCTAATCAGATGGTTGGTTTTTCTAGCAACCAGCCCCCATCCTGAGCTATTCAAGTGCTATTCAAGTGCTCCCACCACCAGTTATTTTCTTAGCATACAAAAAGACACATCATTTGGGAGGTTCCAAGGGATACGGAAGCTATAAATCAGAAAACAGGGACAAAGACCAAAATATATATTTCTTTTTATATCTCAGTATCACACCTGTTAGTTTTTTTAACTTTTTCTTTTGAAATAATTTCAGAGTTCCAAAAAAGTTACAAAAATATTTCCCATGTGCCCTTTGTTCAGCTTAACCAAATATTAGTATGCTATAGCCATGATACAATAATCAACGCCAGCAAGTTAACATTGAAACAATATTATTAACTAATTTACAGACTTCATTCAAATCTTGCCATTTGTCCCACTCAAGTCCTGTTTATGGTCCAAGATCCAATCCAAGATTTTGCATTGCATTTAATTGGCATGTCACTTTAATTTCCTCTAACCTGAGATAGTTCTTTGGGTATCATTTGTTGCTCGTGACTTTGACACTTTTGAAGAGTTCTGGCCGTTATTTTCATAGAATGTCTTTTGATTTAGATTTGTCTGATGTTTCCTCATGTTGAAACATGCATGTTGAATTATGCCTTCTTGGCAAGAATACCACCAAAGTGATGTAATATCCTTCTAAGGCATCATATCAGGAAGTGTGTGATGTTGATTTGTCTCATTGTAGATGATGTTATTTTTGATCACTTGGTTGAGAAAGTGTCTGCAAGATTTTGCACTTAAAGTTAGTATTTCCCCTTTGTGATTAATAAGTATTTTATAGAAAGATATATTGAGACCATGTAATATCCTGGGTGATTTTTTTTTTTTTTTACCATGGCTTTGCTTACTAATTTTTTAATCCATTGATTTTTCTAGCCTGCAATAATTATTAACTCAGGTATTACCAAATGCTAATTCTTATTTCCATCATTCAATGTACATTTATTAGTTGGAATTCTGCTGTAAGAAAGTTATCTCAGGGCATCTGGATGGCTCAGTTGGTTAAGTGTCCAACTCTTGGTTTCTGCTCAGGCCATAATCTCAAGATGGTGAGATCGAGCCCTACCTCAGTCTCTTCTTCCACATTTACTTATTTATTCAATTATTTATATTAGTATGGACTTGTGAATGTTTATTCTATGGATTACAATCTATTACTATCATCATTTATTTTCTTGTTCAAATTGCCCCATACTGAGCCATCAGATTGCCTCCAGAGAGATTGGCTCCTGTGTCCTTTCAACATGCCCACATCATCTTGTGGTTGTTGTTATTACTTCTTTACTTTCTGGCAGGAAATTTCCAGCTCATCCTGTATTTTCCCTGCCGTAGTAGTGGAATCAGCTATTTCTCTCCAATGTCCTGGTTCTTTCTATTGCCATGAGGAGAATGACATTTGAAAATCAAGATCTGGATACATGATATGTTCATCTCTACTGCAGTGTCATTGCATCTAGGCCTATCAGTGGACAGAGCTAGGAAATATATGCATGTATATACATACATAACATTAACTTTTAGTGTGCTTTCTGTGTCCCCAGCGAGGGGTCATAAATAGGTGACTTGTTAGCTAGATATAGACCACAGATATATTTTACTTTGTATTTAAAAAGAAAATATGAAATAATAGAATTTATTTAGCTACATAAAACAAACACCCTTTCTCCAAACAATATTTGAAACAAGATAATGGTTAATTTTTCCATTTTTCTATTATGTAAAAGAAGTTTGGAAGTAGGCAGTCAGGGTGGAATGGAAATGTCACAGTCATCAAGGACCTAGATATCACCCATGTTTGTGCTTTACCATCTCTAACTCATAGCTTTTATTTTCAAAGTCATGTCATGAACTCAGAGCTCCAGCCATCATGTCCAATTTCAGGCTGGAAGAAGGTAGAAAGGAATAAGGGCAAAAGGAGCATCTGTTCCAAGTGACTCAACCCTCTCTAGAAGTCACCTGACAACTCTGCTGACATTTCACTGGCTGCCCCATCAGCAAATGAAGCCAGGAAGTGTCAACTTTTAATTGGGACAGTGTGGCTACAATAAAATTGGGTTTCTGTTAGTAAGAAAGGAGGGGAGAATGGGTGTTGAAGAGGCACAGAGGAGTCTCTTTCACAGCGCCAACATTTAAAAACCAGAAGGATTCACATAAAATCTGAATTTATGACTTTTCTTGAAAAGTTTCAAAATCAGGCATTGCTGAGCCCACATTTGAGTGGCATTTGTCAGCTGAAGTGTCCTTCTTTGGATAAAATGTAACTTCTTCATGGAGTATAAATTGTTCACCAATCCTCCAATCTTTTTTTGCTGTTATTTCTACTAATAATAAATATTTTGCTTTTAAACATGCACTCCAGCAAAGCACTCTGAAAGAAAAAAAAAATCAAAGAAGCTTAATTTCTTCCAGCCTTTAATCATTTGATATTCCCTAGACAAATCCTCCAGATCAGACATTTTTGATTCATGATCTCCTAATATTGTTTACAATGTTGCTGTGAGTGTATGTTTGTGTGTCTGTATGTTTAACATATATGCATTTTCCTAGAGAGAGTATCCATAATTTTACTTAGACACTCAAAGGAGTTTTTGACTAAGAAAGGGGTGTCTTATTTAGGTCTATATCTTAGCATCTAGCAGAGAGCCTGTTACAGTATTCAGTATGCAATAATGTTTTCTTAGATTAAAAAGCTGATTTGTTTATTTCTGAATTCCATTGCATTTATAGTGTTAATATGTGAGCTAGTTCTTAGCTATATTCTTATATTGTCCATTAATTGTTATATAATTCATTAATCATTTCATTTTGGTTCATCTTTTCCACTAATCTAAGTTATAAGGGCAAAGATCATGCTTTATCTTTCTTTTCTTTGTCCCATAGCACCCAGCACAGTACTAAGCATCTAGGAAATTTCAAAAAAAGTTCATTACTGATTTATTTCCTAAGCTCACTGACCCAGGAATTTGATTTCTATATAATTTACACAGCAAATTTGAAGAGTAGGTCTACAAATGGTCTGTTGATTATGATGGAAACCGAGCTATTTCTAAGGTAACTTTCAGGTCTTTGCACTTATGGAAACACAGAAACATAATAATTACTCTGATTCATGTTTTTTTCATCAATCACATATTAATTTTTCTAATTATTTAACAAATATTTTTTGGAATCCTACTACGTATCTGGCACTGTGTAAGACACTGAAAGAAAGAAAATGATATTTGTTCCCTCCCATTGAAGAGTTTATACCCTAGTATAAGACCGATCTCTAACAGTCAACTATAATATATTAAGTGCTATTATAGAAATAGCTTCGAGGTGCTATAAAGAAGTGAATAAGTAGCTATAGAAGTCAGGTAAGTCTTTATGGAAGTGACATTTGAGCATGTTTTGAAGGAATGGGCAAAGAATGGGCATAAATCATTTTAGACAAGAAACTTCGAAATAAGAGAAAGATTTTCTATTCATTAAATAAAGAATCCTTAAGTGTGATTGAGAAGAGGCTTGGGGACCTGGGTTGGAGATAAATTGTGGGAAGTGGGTGATGCAACAAAAGTTTATTAATTCAATAAATATATATGGCAGGCACCATGGTAGGTAATGTGGATGTAGGGATGAATCAGACAGACATAGTCTTTACCTTCTGGAGCTTATAATGTAGCAGAGGACAGAAACTAAGCACATGGTGAAATGTTGGCCTATAATAAGGATAATAGAATAATTTCTATTAAATATCTAAATAATAGAATAGCATCTATTCTGAGAGGGAGGGAGCAGGTATACAAGGAAGGTAACATTTAAGCCCTGAAACATATATAGGGGGTGGAAAGGGGAGGTGGGAGGAGATGGAGAAGAGGATGGGGGAAAATTCTTTTATAGTGCTGGACATCTGGATATCCACACGTAAAAGAGTCAAGTTGGACTTTTACCTCCCATCATATATAAAAAACTAACCCAAAATGGATCAATGGCCTTATGAATATAAGAGCTAAAACCATAAAACTCTTAGAAATAAATGTAGGGGCAAATCTTCATGACCATGGATTTGATAATTGATTCTCAGATATGACACTGAAAGCATAAGCAACAAAAGAAGAAATAGATAAATTAGACTTCATTAAAGGGGTGCCTGGGTGGCTCAGTTGGTTAAGCATTCAACTCTTGGTTTCCACTCAGCTTTTGCTCTCATAGCTTGTGAGATCAAGCCTGCATCAGGCTCCAGAGTCAGCAAGAGTAGGCTTGGATCTTCTCTCCCTCTACCCCTCCCCCCACTTGTGCTCTCTCTAGGTCTCAAATAAAAAAATAAAAATAATTATCTCATTAAAAAAATGAGACCATTAAAATCAAAAGCTTTTGTGGATCAAATGGCATTATCAAGAAAGTGGAAAGACAGCTATACAGTGGAAGAAAATATGTGCAAATACATATCTAACAAGAGTTTAATATCTAGAATATATAAACAACTCTATAATTTAACAGCAAAAAGATAAGCAACCCAATTTAAGAAATGGGCAAAGGACTTGAATAGACATTTCTCCAAAGCAGATATACAAACAGGCAAGAAGCTTTATATGTTCTCCCTTTGTGTATATGTATGATGCTCAAAATCATTAGTCATTGGGAAGTGTAAATCAAAACCATATGAGACACACCTCATACCCACTAGGATGGCTATAATCGAAATGTCAGAAAAGTGTGATGAGGATGTGGAGAAATTTGAACCCTCATACATTGCTAATGGGAATATGAAATGGTTCGGCTGCTATGGAAAACAGTTTAGTGGTTCTTCAAAAAGTTATGAGTTAAGCTACAGAGTTACCATATGATTCACATTTCCATGCTTAGATATATACCCAAAAGAACTGAAAACAGGTAGTCAAAAAAGTACATGTACCAGCATGTTTTTAGCAACACTATTCAAAATAGCCAAAAGATGGAGGTGGCCCAACAGTCCATCTACAGTGAGTGGATAAACAAATAATGGGTTGTTATCCAAACAAATACACACAATGGAATATCATTCAGCCACAAAAAGTAATGAAGAACTGATACATCCCATAATATGAATGACCTTCCCAAACGTTATGCTAAATGAGAGAAGCCAGACACATGATACCACATATTATATGATTCCATTTATACGAAGTATCTAAAATACGCAAGTCCATGGAGACAGAGAGTAGTTTGTTGTTGCCAGGAGCTAAGGAGAGGTGGGAATGGGAAGAAACTGCTTAATGAGTAAAAGGTTTTACTCTGGTGTGATGGAAATGTTTTGCAACATTATAGAAGTAGAGGTTGCACAATGTTGTGACTATACTAAATTTCGCTGAATTGTTCACTTTAAAATGATTAAATTTCTTTTATGCAAATTTCACCTCAATACATTACAAATTTTGTTATCAGTGGTCTGTAAAGTCCAGGGCAGTGGAAATAGTAGTATGTATGAAGGCAGATAGGCCCTAAAAGAATTTTAAGAATTGAAATAAGATAATTGTAGCCAAAACATAATAAACTAGATTGAATCACTAAAGTATAGGCTAGAGAGATAGGCAGAGGTGATAGTAGTAAGGGATTTGTTGATGGTAGATAAGAAGATGAATATCATGATACAATTCATGTTTGTTTTTCTAATTCAGTTTTTTTAAAACATCATTATATTTACTGTGTAGGAAATGGATTTTAAGGGGTCATGAAGCATTCAAGAAGTCTGACTAGAAGGCTATTTTAGAGATCTAAGCAATAGATAATGGTGGGTAGGTCTAGGATAGAGGCAACGGGAAATTGTTTGATCAGATTGCAAGATAAAATACAGTGTGCTCAGTTAAACTTCAGTATTTGGGAAATATTAATACTGAAAAAGTATTCATTGTTTATTTGAAATTAAAATTTAGTTGAAAGTCCTATATTTTAATTGCTATATCTGGTAACCCTACATGAGAGGTAAAGGACATCTAGGTTTCTGGCACCAGCATCTCTTAAATAATATCTTCCTTTCCTGAAATATGGGACATGGAGGAAAGAATCTGTTTTTCTTGGAGAAGGGGACATCATGCATTCACTTTGAATTATTACCATACAGTCAGTAGATTAAGATCAATAGAATTGATAGAATCACTCAAAGGCTATTTGTAGAGTGAAAAGAAGACTGTATAGGATGATATAGGGTCATCTGTAATTAAAAGATGTTCAGAGAAAAGAAGCCAGTGACGGAGACAGAAGAAGTTCTAAGACTGGAGGATGGGAACCATCATGCTGGTGGTGTGAAAGCCCAAGTCAGAGAGAGTTTCATGGAGGCAGAAGTACTCTATAAGGTAGAAGTTATAGAGAAGTCAAATCAACCAAGGACTGAAAAAAAGACCAGCAATGTTGGCAATTAGGAGATCAGGAGACTTAAACAAGAACTACTTTAGTGTAATGTTGTAGGGGGAGGATTGTGCAGATCTAAATTTGATGGGCTATGGAATGACCAGGTAAAGAAATAGAAGGAGCTACAAATTTGGTAATTAAGGGTTTTATGCTGGAATATCTAGTTCAACAGTGGTGGCAGTAAAGAACGTCAATTCTAAATTCTATATGTTGCCCTCATCTATTTTTTTCTGCAGAGCACTGAAGCAAAAAACTAAGAATCCATTTTTTTATACTATACACAAATACAAAATGATGTTATTGGGTTTTTCAAGAGAGTTCCTTTTGTTTTGCAGAGGAAGGTCACAACTTTTTATATCTGACTCAACTTTGTTGTAAGTAGTAGCTAGACTCTAGGCAAATACAAAATGAGTTTTCTTTTTCTTTTCAAGATTTGCTTTTCAGCTCCAGTGATCTAATGTAGTTATTCTCTTGAATATCTGGAGAGTTGATTAACAGTATTTATCACTTCATAATATGTAGAGCAGGTGTGTTTATGGGTATATGAGCTAGAGATAGAAGAGCGTGTCTAAATGCTAAGTCAATTAACATCGATTTGGTATATAGTGAAGCATAGCATGTTATAAGAAAAATAAATATAACTTAAAGGCAAAGAAACACTAAACACCCAGTTAATTTATGATGAAGCATACTTAGTTTATGATTTTGGTACATACTTTAACTAGAACAGTGTTCTGTGCTCATTTTTATTAAATACTGTAGGTGTTTGCTAGGGCATGAGGTAATAACCCAAATACAATTAAAATGACCATAAAATTAGGGTCTCCACGTAGGCTCCCAAGGATGGGTCTGTTTGGAGCTTCTAGTCATCAGCATTGGGTGGTCTGCTATTGGTGCATGATACTTAAATAGAGCTTTTTCCCCTTAGGTCTGTAAGGTGTTAAGGTGTTTTTATAAAACCCCATAAACCCTTGTTAAACACTTTTTTTTCATAAAGAAAACTTAAATCTTTATTTCACATGTTTTCTGTGGCACTATTTTGGCATTTTAACAAGTCCTTTAAAGAATCACTCTAATAATTGCATACACCTCTGGGGTGGGAGTGGAGAAGTATTTATTCAGGTTTTTTTTTTTTTTTTTTTTTTTTACATCAAACTGCCTGACCCACTCAGCAATAAGCACAGCATTTTGGTACATTTTAATTTAATAAGGAAAAAGATCAAAAGATTCTCCAGGTGGAGAAAGTTAGGCTAATTTGGGTATTGTATATTAACTGATTGAAAGGAAGGTTTAACTACTGACAGAACTGACTATGATTCAAATATATTAGATAATTTACTGCAGTGAGAGTTTCCCTAAACACTACAGAAGAAATGGCAGTGCTTTTACCGCTCTGACACTCTTCATTCCTTTTCCCACTTTATATTTTTTCTCCATAGCACTTACCACCTTTGAACATACCATATAATTTATTTGTCATGTCTACAATTTTTTGTCCAAGTGTAAACTCCATTAAGAAGAGACTCTGTTGGGACACCTGGATGGCTCAGCAGTTTCGCGCCTGCCTTTGGCCCAGGGCGTGATCCTGGAGACCCTGGATCGAGTCCCATGTCAGGCTCCCTGCATGGAGCCTGCTTCTCTCTCTCTGCCTCTCTCTCTGTGTCTCTCATAAATAAATAAATCTTAAGAAGAAAAAAAAAAGAGACTCTTTGTGTTCATTGCTTATTTAGTGTCTTAAAACAGTGCTTGGTACATGATGGTATATAATAACTTTCCTTAATGATGGAAGGAAGGAGAGAAAGGAAGAGTGGAGGGAAGGAAGGAAGGAAGGAAAGGGAGGAAGGAATAAATTATGTTTCATTTGTGTTCCAATATACAGCATGAATTCAGCTCTCTCAGAGTCCAGATTTTACATGTATGTAAGTTTCTCTTACTTAAAGATCTCATTTCTTTCCTTTAACTCCACATCTTGAACAAAATCTTGGCATCATTAAGAATAATATTCATTCTAAAAAAAGAATAATATTTGTATGTTATAGGAATCATGTGATGTCAGACCATGTTTTTTCTATGATGTCATGAGGCAGTATTCTATATAAATGCATTAGCACTCCAGAATTTCTTCCAAGCAGAAACAGGTGGTTATGTTAACTTTTTCTCTTCTTTCTTTCTTTCTTTTCTTTCTTCTTTCTTTCTTTCTTTCTTTCTTTCTTTCTTTCCACTTTAAAAGAAAGAAAAGACTTCAGTTCACAGCAATGTTGATATTTGCAGACTCTATTTCTTAAAAATATTTAGCGGGGCAGGAGGATTCTGGAATGATGAAGTAGGAAGCACCAGGAATCTCTCTTTTCACCTAGACAATAATCACACTACAAAATCTGTCTGGTGTAACTATTTTAGAACCCTCGAGTCTATTAAAGACTTGCAGCTTCCAAAGAAAGACTTGGACATTTCATTTCAATTAATTTCAACTCTTAGCACAGAGGTAGTTCCCCTATCTTCCACTCCCTAGGCTAAGGCAGGCAGCTTGGTACATGATCCTATAGTGGCTTACATGCAACTTACGGGAGCCAGGGTGGGCATTAAGGACTCTGTCCTTTAAATATTGAAGGTCTGGTATTTAGTTCTGATTCCTGCTTTTACTCATGGAAGTGCAGATGCAGAAGTGGCCAGCCATTGTTGCACCATTCCTCTCCATTGTTATAAGCCTTTCTCTGCCTGGCTCAAGTGACTTCCAGGGGCTTTGATGAGCTGGCACACCCTTTCATTTACCTCTCCCTTTTCCCCCTTTTGGGAGCCACACATTAAAGACTAGGACATTTGAAAACAGCTGCAGATCCAAGGGAAATGAGAAAGTCATTACACATGCCTAAGAAGAGGTGTAGGCTCAGAAAAGATCTGAAAAGACCTTGTTTATATCCCAGGATTATCCTCAGCAAGGAGATAGTGTACAAGGATCAAAACAAACAAACAAAACCGGCAAACCCTTGAAGGAAGAGGAGAATCTGATCTCAAGAGATACCACATTATTAGATTCAAATGTCCAGTTTTCAACAAAAATATCTCAAGACATATAAAGAAAGAAAGTAATATTGCCCATTCAAAGGAAAGAAATACAAATAGAAACTATTCTTGAGGAAGACCAGAAGGCAGAACTACTAGACAAAGCAAGTATCATAATAGTGCTCAAAGAATTAAAGGAAGATGTGGAAAAAGTTCAAGAAAAATGTATGAACAAAATGGAAATATCACTGAAGAGAGAGAAAACCATAAAAGAAGCCAAAAAGAAGTTCTATAGTTGAGAAGTATAATAACTGAAGTAGAAAATTCACTAGAGGGATTCAAAGAGTAGAATAGGCAGAAGAAAGATTCAGCAAATTTGAAGATAGGGCAGCTGAAATTATCCAGAATGAAGAACAGGAAAAAGAAAAGATAAGAAAGTGAAGAGAGCCTAAGGAACCTGTGGGACACCACCAAGTGGACTGTACTACACACTGTGGGAGTCCTAGAAAGAAAAGAGAGAGAGAAAGGGAAGGAGAGATCATTTGAAGAAATAATGGCTGAAAACCTCAAAAATTTGATGAAAGACATGAAGATAAACATCCAAGTTGCTCAATGAATTCCAAGTAGGATGATCAAAAGAGATCCACACCAAGACACACCATAATCAAATTGTCAAAAAGTTAAAGACAGAGAGTCTTGAGAGCAACAAGAGGAAAGCAAATGGTCATACACAGGAGATCCTCAATAAGATTATTTGCAGATTTATTACCAGAAACTTAGGAAACCAGAAGGCAGTAGGCCAATATATTCAAAGTGTTAAAAGAAAGAACTCTCAACCAAGAATCTTATATCCGGCAAATCTGTTTCTCAGAAGTAAGGGAGAAATTAGGACATTCCTTAGTAAACAAAATCAGGTACAGTTCCTTACCACTAGACCTGCCCTACAAGAAATCTTAGAGGGAGTCCTGAAGATTGAAATAAAAGGACATTAGATAATAATTTGAAGCTGTATGAAGAAATAAAGTTCTCAGTAGTCTATAACTCTACTTTTTATTTTTCACATGACTTAGACTAATACTTTTAAAAAATTTATTGGCTTAAAAGCTAGTGTTACTGTAACTTTTACTTATAACCACATGTTTTGTTTTTAACATAATTTCAAGAGACTAGTGCATTTTTAAAAAAATTATTAGTTTAAATTCTTGAACATATAATGTACAAAGACATAATTTTGTGACATCATTAATCAAAGAGATAGGGATAATATATAAAAGGCAGAGCTTTTGTATCTTTTTGGAGTTAATCTGGTATAAATTCAAATTATAGTGTTATAACTTTGGGATATTAAATGTAATCTCCATGGTAACTACATGAAAAATAGTTATAGAATATACATAAAAGAAAATTAGAAGGGAATTAAAACATTTTACTCCCCTAAAATTAACTACATAGAAAAAAGACCATATGTAGGAAACGAAGGATAAGAAAGCTGTAAGAAATATAGAAAATAAATAACAAAATGACAGAAGTAAGTGCCTCCTTATCAATGATTATTTTAAATGTAAATACATTAAACTCTCCAATAAAAAGACAGATATTGGTAGAATGGTTTATTTTTTTTTTAATTTTTATTTATTTATGATAGTCACAGAGAGAGAGAGAGAGGCAGAGACATAGGCAGAGGGAGAAAGCAGGCTCCATGCACCGGGAGCCCGACGTGGGATTCGATCCCGGGTCTCCAGGACCGTGCCCTGGGCCAAAGGAAGGCGCTAAACTGCTGTGCCACCCAGGGTTCCCGGTAGAATGGTTTAAACAACAGATCCAGGGGTGCCTGAGTAGCTAAGTCAGTTAAGTGTCCATCTCTTGATTTTGGCTCAGGTCATGATCTCAGGGTCATGAAATCAAGGCCTGTGTCAGACTCTGTGCAGCCTGTTTGAGATTCTTTCTTTCCCTCTCCTCTCCACCTCCCAACTTGCTCTCTCTTTCTCTCTCAAAAACAAAACAAAACAGATCCAACTATATGCAGTCTACAAGAGGCTTATTTTAGATCCAAAGACACAAATTAGTTGAAAGTGGAAGGATGGAAAAAGATATTCCATGCAAGAAGTAACCAAAAGAGAGCAGAGGTAGTTATGCTAATATCGGACAAAATAGACTTTAAATCAAAAAAGATCACAAGAGACAGAGGAGGACATTATATATTAATAAAAAGTTTAATACAGTAAAGATAAAACCATTATAAACATTTATACATCTAATAATAGACCATCACAATTTTTATATTTAGCAAAAATTGATAGAATTGAAGGGAGAGAAAGATATTTCTACAATAATAGTTGGAGACTTTAATACTCAATTCTCAATGATGGACAGAACAACAAGATAGAAGATAAGTAAAGAATTAGAGGACTTGAACAACAGAATAAACCAACTAGATCTAATAGACATATATAGGATACTCTACTCAATAACAAAAGAATACACATTCTTCTCAGGCGAACATGGAATGGTCTCTGGGATAGACATATGTTAGGTCATGAATTTTAAATTTAAAATAGATTTTAAGATATAGATGTCATACAAAGTATCTTCTTTGAGCACAACAGGATGATGTTAGAAATCAATAACAGAAGGAAACTGGAAAATTCACAAATTTATGAAAATTAAACAACCAGTGGGTCAAAGAAAAAGATACAAGGGAATTAGCAAATAGTTAGAAACTGTTATGGACTGAATGTTTATGTCCCCCTAAAATTCATATATTGAAAACTTAACCCCCAGTATGGCTATATTTGGAGATGAGGTCCCTCAGGAAGTAATTAAGGTTAAATGAATTTAAAAATGTGTAGCCCTAATTTACCAGGGTCAGTCTCCTTATAAGAAGAAACACCAGAGAGGACTCTACACACCCACCAAAGAGAAGCCATGTGAAGACACACTGAGAAAGTGAACATCTGTCAATCAAGAAGAGAACTGAAGCCAGGAAACTTAATCCTGCTGGACCCTGATCATTCTAGCCTCTAAGAATGTGAGAAAATGAATCTGTTATTTGAGCCACACAGTCTGTGGTATTTTCTTATAGCAGCCTGAGCAGACACATTTGGTACCCTGAAGTAGGTATGCAGCTATAACAAATACCAAAAGATATGGAAGTGGCTTTGGAAAGGGCACTGGGTGGAGGCTGTTGGAGATAAGTGCTTTAAAAATTCTAGATTTTCATGAAGAGACTGTTGGTCAAAATATGGATGTCAATGGTGATTCTGGTGGGGTCTCCTAAAAAAGAGAACAGAGCTGGAGAGAAAGCCTCCATTTAAAAAAATAATGAATAGAATGTTGGCAAAAATATGGATGTTAAAGGCTACTCTGGTGAGGTCTTGGATGGAAATGAAGAACAGTTATTGGAAATTGGAAGAAAGGTGATCTGTGTTATAAAGTGGCAAAGAAGTTGGCTGAATTGTGTTCTAGTATTTTGTGAAAGATAGAACTTGTGAACAATGAAATTGGATATTTAGCTGAAGAGATTTCTAAGCAAAATGTTGAAGGTGCCACCTGGCCCAGGAGCAGAATGTTATGAACTGAATGTGTCTCCCCAAAATTCGTATGTTGAAGCCCTGACTCCCAGTGTGGCTGCATTTGGAGATGGGACCCTTAAGGAAGCAATTAAGGTTAAATGAGGTAGTAATGGTGAGACCCTGAGTCAGTAGGATTAGTGTTCTTGTTAGAAGAGACACCAGAGAGCTCTTTCTGCCACTACCTCTCTCCCTCATCCCACGTGCACAAGAATTTATGTGAGCAGACGATGAGACAATGGCAGTATACAACTCAAGGGGAGAGTTCTTATCAGACATCAACTCTCCTGGTACTTGGATCTTTGACTTCCAGTCTTCAGAACTGTGACAAAAGTAAATTTCTGTTAATGTACCCAAACTATGATATTTTGTTATGGTGTCCCACACTAAGCACACTAAGACAGAGACAAATTAAAATGACAACATGCCAAAACTTATGGGGTGCAGTGAAAGCAGTGCTAAGGGAGAATTTATGGTTGTAAATACTTATACTAAAAAACAAAGAAGATCTCAAATTAACACTTACAACTTAAGGAACTAAAAAAAGAGCAAACTAAGCTGAAAGTTAGTAGAAGAAAGAAAATAAAAATTAACTAAGAATATAAGAGAGAGAAGACTCAAAATACTAAAATAAAAAAAGTGGTGACATTACTTCTGATTCTGTAGAATTTTTAAAATATTTTATTTATTTATTCACGATAGACATAGGGAGAGAGGCAGAGACACAGGCAGAGGGAGAAGCAGGCTCCATGCCAGGAGCCCAACACGGGACTCGATCCCGGGACTCCAGGATCGTGCCCTGGGCCAAAAGCAAGTGCTAAACCACTGAGCCACCCAGGGATCCCGTGATTCTGTAGAATTAAATGGATTATAAGAGAGCACTATGAATGATTGTATGCCAACAAATTGCATAACTTAGATGGAATGGACAAATTCTTAAAAATACAAAACCTATCAAGACTAAATAATGAAGAATTAGAAAATCTGAATAAACCTACAACTAGTAATGAAATTGAATCTGCAATCAAAGATCCCCTAACAAGGAAAGCTCTGGACCTGGGGGCTTCCTTGGTGAATTCTATCAAATATTTTTATTTCTTTCTTCTTTCTTTCTTTCTTTCTTTCTTTCTTTCTTTCTTTCTTTCTTTCTTTTCTTTCAAATATTTAAAGAAGAGCTAACACCAGTCCTTCTCAAACTTTTCCCAAATATTGAAGAGAAATAAACACTTCCTAACTCATTCTGTAAGGCCAACATTACCCTGATAACAAAGCCAGATAAAGAAACTACAGGAAACACACACACACACACACACACACACACACACACACACACACACACAATGACAGGAAAAAAAGTACAGACTACTATCTCTTATGAACATCGATGCAAAAATTGTCAGCAAAATACTTACAAACTGAATTCAAACAGTGTGTTAGAGGGATTATACACCATGACCAAGTGGGATTTATTCCTGGAATGAATTATGAATCATCCAATGATGATTTAACGTACAAAAATCAGCCAATGTAATATACAACATTAACAGAATGAAGGGAAAATTCACGATCATCTCAATTGAGGCAGAAAAAGCATTTGACAAAATTCAACACCCTTTCATAATAAAAAACCCTTAACAAACTAGGAACAGAAGGAAACTACCTCAACATAATAAAAACAATATCTGGAAAACTCACCATGAACATCATTCTCAAGGTGAAAGGCTGAATATGTTTCCTCTAAGATAAAGCAAGCTTCAATTTAACATAATAATAAAAGTTGCAGCCAGAGCCATTAGGCAAGAAAAAGAAATGAAAGGCATCCAAATGTGAAAGGAAGTAGTAAGATTATCTTATATGTAGACTCTTTTTTTGCCCAAGGCTTTAGGAGGTACATTTTTATTTCTCTAGCTCAGTAATGGAATTTCTCTAGTCTCTTTTTACCCACAAAGAAGCCTTCCTAGATTCCTGGCCTTACACAGTAGCTCAACTTTACCTTCCTGGGGTGCAGGATCTACCCTTGAGTCCTCTTCAGTTCCCAGGCATAAAGCTCTAGCTCGTGGATGGTAAGGCTCATCACTGGTCCTGATTACCCAGTAAGCCCCATATCCTTGGCTTCAGCTCACCACTTGTATTAGTTTTCTGGGACTCCTGTAGCAAAGTAAAAAAAAAAAATGTGTGGCTAAAACAACAAAAATGTATTACCTCACTGTTCTGGAGGTTAGAAATCTGGGATCAAGGTGTCAGCAGGGTTGGTTCTTCTGAGGGCTATGAGAAAGATTCTGTTTCATGCCTCTCACCTAAGTTTTGGTGTTTTGCTGGCCGCCTTTGGTGTTCCTTGGTGTATAGGAATGTCTCCCAGATCTTTGCCTTCATTTTCACATGACATTTTTCTGCACGTGTGTGTGTGTGTGTGTGTATGTGTGTGTGTGTCCAAATTTCCCCTTCTTATAAAGATACCATCATGTTGGATTAGGGGCTCACCCTACTCTAATATGACTTTATTCTAACTTAACCATTTATATTTGCAGTGAACCTATTTCCAAATCAGACCATATTCTGAGGTACTGAGGGTCAAAACTTCAATATATGAATTTAGGGGAGGATGTAATTCAACCCATACAGTCTTCTTTAAGTTCCTTCTTCATTTTTAGCACCTGCACATTTCTTTTTTAAATTTATAATTCAACTATTTAATTTTGTTTGTGCTATTTTATTCAGCATAGGTATGTATTTGAAGTGAGAGGGTAGGTCCCACTCCAGCACAATCTGCTCACTGGCTGGAATGCTGTTCTCCCATGATTTAAATGGTGAGAAAAAAAAAAAGAATCATCAACTAATATTGTAAAAGAAATTAAATAATTTAGGCCACAAAAGAAGGACAAAAAACAATTTTAAAAGATTCTATCATTAAAGAAAATGTAAATTTGAAAAAATAACTGAAGAGAACTTTTAGAAATGAAAAATGTAGTCATTAGAAATGCAAAAAACAATGGATAGACAGAAGTTTATGTTATGTTAGGCACAACTGAAGAAAGATTAGTAAATTAAAAGATCTGAGAACATAAGAATGCAGAAAATAAAAAATGAAAAAAAGTGGGGCGCCTGTGTGGCTCAGTGGTTGAGTATCTGCCTTTGGCTCAGGTCGTGGTCCCAGGGTCCTGGGATCAAGTCCCACATCAGGCTCACTGCAGGGAGCCTGCTTCTCCCTCTGCCTGTGTCTCTGCCTCTCTCTGTGTGTCTCTCATGAATAAATGAATTTTTTTAAAAATGAAAAAATTAAGAAAAGTGTTTAAAAGCACGGATTTTAATTTAAAATTAATCTAATTTTAATTTAAAAATTAAAATGAGGAGATATAATATTTGCTTCATGAGAAGTTGTAGAAGAGGAGATGGGAGGGACAGAAAGAACTGGTGATTCCCATATATGAAGAGAAAATGCAGAGAAATTTTCAGAAGTGAGAAAAGCATTGATTTATAAAAATACTGACTGTGGTTAATTCCTGATTATTCAAGAGTTGACACAATAGAGTCTTGCTTCTTCCTACCACCTACGGAGGGAAACTCTAAGGAGGATCCTTAATTTTGTGTTGGTATTTCTGGGAAAAGATTTGCTGGCCAAGATGTTTAAACTACTGGCTAGGAGGTAAAAAAGACTTGTCTGAAGACTTCTCCCATTTTTCTCCATTTCCAAATCACATTATGTTACAATAATCCAAATTTTCCTTTTAGTTGTTGGATGGTGTATTATCAAAGTGAAATTTAGTGTATTTGTTTTACTGAGCAGTTGAATGAATTAAATAATATTATAAATTGAACTATCTCACCAAAGAAGATTTAGAAAATGAAATTTAGACTAAAGCTATGGCCATACATACTTAGGGTGTGTTTCATAATGCTTAACTAGTATGTGGTTCTTATTCTGAATGTAATACTTGTTTTGAAATTTAAATAATAAACAATACTTTATACATATTTTGCTAAAAGTCACATTTTGTCATATTTGGCTGCAAAGCATATGGTGGAATCAGCACAGTGCCCAACCAATGGAAATATGAACAGGACCACACAAAATGGTTCCACTGTGTCATTTTGTTCAATGTGGCTTCACGAAAATAAACTCTTCTCACCACAAAAACTTGCTTGTCATTTCCCACTTTTTAAAATGATCTCTTCTAACTTCATTTCCAGCACCTTATCCCTTTTCTAACCGTTGTCTACTCTAAAGTGACTTGAAGATTTGTTTATTTTGATTTGGAATCCCTCATTCTTCATTTTTACCACATTTCTAGCAATAAAATGCATATTATTAAAACATGTTGAACCTTTGGGATAGTTTGATGCTGGTAATGTAAGATTTTTGGCTCATTCATTTAGAGTTTTGTGGTATTTGTATTTTTGGTGTATTTAATATTTTTCTATGTATTTTAACTTTTAGAGATTTTCTTTTAGCACACAACTGAGAACTCACTTTATTCTCCAGAGCATTCAATTTAAATTTTACTCAGATTTCTTTTTTAGTCTGTTTATCAGACAGTATATTTGTGAGTATTTTTTTATCCAGAAATCTTAGCTTTCTTGATGCTAACCTATGACATGGAATTCAGTTTTAAAATGGGCATAAATTATTTCCACATCTTCTAAATAGGTGGGAGACAGAGTAATAACATAATGCATTATGTTATAAGCAGACGTGCAAGACATGGGCAATTATAGTAGAACCTATTTTTAATAATTCACAACTTACATTTTCTAAAGGGTCATACCCTAACTAGGATACCATGTTCTAATAAGGATTTGGTACAGAATATTGTTGAGGGGAAACTTTAAATGCCTATTATCATTTATTTTATTATATTTCTATATCACATATTTTTATTTTATTTTATTTTTTTTATATCACATATTTTTAAAATTTGTTTCTCAACTTAAACATATTGAAAATTTGGGTCAGATAATTTTTTGTTGTGGTGGTGAACTTTTGTTGTGTGTAGGATGCATAGTATATCCTATCCCTGGCTTCTATCCACTAGAAGGTGGTAGGTAGCACCTTTCCCCATCATAACAGTGAAACATGTCTCCAGATGTTGCCAAATGTGTCCAGTGGGGCAAAATCATCCCTGGTGGAGAACGACAGGTTTAGGACATTAGGTTACTAACCCATTCTGCTCATGGTCAAATTTAGCCCCTTATGTTCCAATTGTTTTCTTTTGTACCTAAGGTTTACCTGTCATTTATACTTTATTCTACATATGAATTATTTATTTTGGTTTCAAAATATACACATATTTTGTTTCTTCTTCTTTTATTTAATTTTATAGGAAATTTACCCATTTAATCAAAGCTATTTAAATTAATCATTTAAAGCTTTTATTTATTTATTTGAGAGAGAGAAAGAACATGAGTGGGTTGGCCAGGAATGGCGGAGTGACAAGCAGACTCCCAGCTGAGCACAGATCCCGACACAGGGCTTTACCTCAGGACCCTGAGATGGTGACCTGAGCTGAAATCAATAGTGGGCTGCTTAACTGACTCCCCCCAAGTGTCCCTAAATTAATTTTTAACAGAGCACAACCAACTGCAAGTTTTTAACTCCTTTATTCTGAACATTAATAATGATAAGAAATGTAGTGCTTATACCTGTGAAACAACGTGGAAGGTTTCTCCAAATTGATTATATACCACTGATAGTTGTCCTCTGAATGTAACCCCCATGTCAGTCATTCACTTGTTTAATATACACATGACTCAAAACCTCTTTTTCTAAATGTCTTTAACTTTGTTTTGTAAAACAATCAAAATACCTTATCAACATAAGGAGAGATTACATCTCTCTTTGGTAGAAGAATATTAATTAAGTCTCTCAAAGTTTCTTTTTCACAGTCACATCAGTTGCTCTCTAGTGACTGAGTGGAATCATTCTTGAATTATACAGCAGAACACTGTATAGTCTATGATCTTCTGTGAAAATGGAGCATGCTGAGAATGGCCGGGGTGTGTCAATAAATGCCCTTTTTATAAGTCATGGATGGTAGCAAGTGGCATTTCTTTTATTTTTTTATTTTATTTTATTTTATTTTATTTTGCATTTCTTTTACAGATGTAGAAAACCTTTATGGTTGAGCTGTGAATAAGCATTATTAAGCATCTTTTCTCCCAGATTTATTTATTTATTTTTCCTTCTCTCTTTCTTGTTCTCTCTCTCTCTCTCTCTCTCTCTCTCTCTCTCTCTCTTTCCCACTTACCTATTTATTCAACTAACATTTATTGATCACTCACTATATGTCAGGCATTGAGAGTACAGTGAAGAAAACAATAGGGACTTTGCCTTCAAGTAACAGGAAAACTAAATTGGAGAATAGAGTAGAGGAAGAGAACACTTATTTATGCTATAATGTGCCACATGTAGTGATAAAAGGAGCACACCATTATAGGAGTATCTAGAAAAGGTGGTGCCAGAGTTTACTTCTCAAAGTAGTCAGTATTAAAGAGTAGGAATTATTCTTGGGAAAAGTGAGAGAGATGTTCTAGGTGAAAGGAGTGGAATGAAAGAAGGCATGATTGGGGAAACTCAAATGGTTCAGTTTATATGGAAAGTTGTCTGTGACCAGAACAAAATCAAGAAGGAGACACTGAATATACTAGATGACCACCCATGATTTAGATAAATACAGTAAGTGTCCACAGCGCATGACTATTTGTTTATTCCTCCCAGATTTATACTGGTAATGGGAATATCCAAAAAATTGCCACATCATTTTTTTGAGTGAACATTTCTTAATGGAGACATAGGTAGTTTTTCTAATGGAATATTAGCAAAAAAAGCTGTTGCCTCATATAATGACCAACAGTCAAGTTTGCATTAATTTATTCTCATATTCCCTTATGCTTTCAATACCATATTATGCTATTTTATACCAATATTTCAATTTAAGTCATACCTTGTGAAAAAATAAGGCAGCCACCATGTAACCACTGCTTAAATTACAAGGAAATTAGTGCTCCCTCTCATTTATTTGTAATAGTTCTAGTCTCCTTTCTTCCTAGGTTTTTCTCCCTTTACTGATTTATTCTTCCTTTTTTTCTTTTTTGTACTTTAGAACTCCTGCCTTTATCCTACCATATCTTATATATAGTTATATACTGGACTAGCCCATGTTCACTGTTGTCTAAGAGGATAAACAGATCACAAGACATAAATAATCCTTATGTCTGCTTACAAATGGGCATATCATTTTTGTGTCAGTTTATTATAAGTTGAAAGCAAAGACTAATTATTGTTCATCTTTATTTAGTAACTTGAAAAAAATTAAACCAAGATATTGATCACTACCTCAAAAAAAGCAGCAATTATTATCATACACTTTGCAGGTAAGGAAAGAGGTAAAAACAAGGACTTGAAGAGGGTTTGTGGTATCAAGGAACCTATCAATATTCAAGCTTGATGCATTGAATTGACTGAGTGTAGCTTATCAAAAATATATAAAATATTCCAATTATATTCTTTCAAATGATCCTTCTTATTGTCAAAAAAGAATGTGATACATTCTTTTCCATTTCAATGATGATATGATAGATATTTCTAGAATTTGCATTGGGAAGATGCAATTTGCCATCTAAAAAAATTCTTGGTATCATAAGCATGTGCTGCAAAGTCTCTCTTGGGAAGAATTGGTTCACATCATTACACATCAGTATTTAAGGTAGTCTGAGAAAAGAGATGAGATGGCCTAGATTTTGTGATTGGCAGAATTGTGGCCTCCCAAAGATGTCCATGTCCTAATCTCGGGAACCTGTGAATATGTTATGATATACGGCAAAGAGGAATTAAGGTAGGAGACAGATTTAAGGTTCTTAATCAAGTGACTTTAAATAGGGAGATTATCCTGGATTTGGGTGAGTCTGATATAATCACAGTGGTCCTTAAAACTGAAAGTGGGAGGTAGAAGAATTTGTGCCAGAGTGATGTGATGTGATGTGAAAGACCAAACAGCCACTGCTGGCTTTGAAGGTGGAAAGAGGCCACAAGCCAAGGAATGCAGGCAGTCTATAGAAGCTCAAAAAAGCAAGAAATGGAGTCTTGCTTAGAGCCTCTGGAAAGGAATGCAGCCTATTGACAACCAGTGACATCTATTGGAGGCATTTGACCTCCAAAACTGTAAAGATAATAAATCTGTATCATTTTAAGCCACTACGTTTGTGGTCATTTGTTATAGTGGCAACAATAAACCAATACAGAATTATAGAGAGGAATTTGGGATAAAATGGAGGATTCATCCTAGTGGATTCAGTCATTACACCAATTCATTTAAAATTCAGGGGAAGAATATAAGAAGAATTAAAGCATTTAAGTATCAAAAAAGATCTCTTCTAGACATGTATACCCTTTGATAATGGTAAAGTCAGACTTGATGGAAACTAAATACACCTGAATAAAGGACTTATGTTTTGCTAAATTTAGTCAACTATTGTCAATTATTTGCTAAATTTCCTATAGTCAACTACTTTTTTGCTGTTCTTTCCAGGGGGAAGAAAAACATAACCATACTCAGACCTATTTATAGCTGATTTTTGATGATACCACAGCATCTGTTGGGTCCATCATCACACACTCAGGGCACATTATGAGTTCAATATTTCCTGTTTGGAATTTTTAACATCCTAAAGTTTTTCTGTGCTTTCTGGAAATAGTGTTTTTTAGGGTTCTGATCTAGTGGGTGATGTTAGTGCTATTTACTCTAGAATCCTTGAGGAAAGCCTTGAAGTCCCTACTTGATAGAGTTGGACATAAAAACTGATGCAGACATTTAGAATATTCAGTGTCATTTTTCTCAGCTGGCCATCAGTATTGCTAACATTCATTCCACTGTGTATATGTGTAATCCATGATGTCCTGTTTCAATAACAAAGTGAGAACTTTAAGTTGTGTGGAGCATATTTATTTCCTAACATATCTTTCAGAAAAGTATTGAAGATTTCTTGCTTGCCACTAGGAAAAAGATATTCTGTTGGCTCTGGACTGGACATAAGGGCACTTTCTGGAATGTCAAGCAGTTATTGATTTCTGCACTTATATATCACGGTAAAAATAAACTCCTGCTTTTTCTTTTAACCCCATTACTTTGTTTTCATTGCAGAAAATTATTAACTTAGGTTCATGACAGGTATGGTGAATTGATGGAAAAATTGGCCCCGATTCTCTATCCCTTCCTGTAATAATACCCTTTGCAATATAATTTTATAACAGCTTACATTAAGAGGTAGGGTCTATTTCTAGCCCAATGAGTTTGGGCTGGACTCGTGACTTGCTTTAGTTAAGAGAATGAGGCATAGCACCAATTATGAGATTTGGCTTTAGTTGGCTTTAGGAGGCCTTGAGCATTTCAACTGTTTCACTTGGACACCTGTCTCCACCATGAGGATAAGTCCAGACAAATTTGAGGATGATAGACCACATGGGACTTTGTTAGATAGAGCCAAGGTATCCTGGCCTCCAGGAGCCAGCACCCAGAAGCATAAACAGCATCCATAATTGACCTGTGGCTCACCAAAAGTGGGGGTAGGGAACCCAGACAAGACTAGAAGAACTGTTCAGCTGAATCCAGCCTAAATTGTTGACCCAAAGAATCCTCAGGTAAATAGTATTGTCTTACACTATTATGTTTGGGTTGGTTTGTGATGCATTCAGTAATAGCTAACTGATCAATAGATTTTATGGTAGTCTGTGAACCATCTGAAATTTTTCATAAAATTGATGTGTATGTATGTTTTTCTGGAAAGAACTTTTACTGTTTGGCAATTCTCAGACAATTATGGCCCAGAAAAGTTTTACAAATTGCTACCATTGGTTTATTGATAGGCTTAAACATGTGCCAGATATCAGACCCATTCACCTATTGAATGAAACTGCACAGATTCTGATGAAGACAAGTTGTTAGTGTTAAAAAACAAATAAAGCCATTTCGTATGTGTGTGTGCATGCACACTTTTGTCCATTGAACTGGAAATCTTTAGGTCTCTTTTCTAGGTATATGCTGGCATAGCTTGGTATCACCTGTTATGTAGAACTTAAGTCTTTTGTGCACTGCTTGTGATTAAATGCTAGAGTATTAGATTAAAAGATCAATATCAAGTGCTAATACCCCAATCAGATTGCTAATATATTCTTCTTTGGAGAATTTGCTGTTAAAAAACTTTCATAGTCCATGACTTAGGATAATTTCTTTCAACTCTTGCTACTTCCATCCTCACTCTGAGCTGATAGCCTCTCCTCCTTCTTTAGAGGAAAGATAAATCATCAGAGGGAGACCTTCTCAAATGTTGTTTAGGACAACAGTTATGTGAATTAAATAAATCCTATAACATATGACCAACTGCTTATCAAATGTAGCTAATGGAAGCTTTAGCAATTGTTTAATTGTTTTAACATTGAAAAGCTAATTTATTTTTTTAGAATTTTTGTTCCCGAGGTTGCAGGGTATTTTTGTCTGTGGTGTCCTTTGGTGAGCTGATGAGGCCAACACACAAGGCTTTGCTTGAATGTGTGGTATTTGCTCTGCACTTATCTATCATGTGCCAAGGCTTGAGAACTGTGCATTTTCCCCAAACTCAGATCTTCTGGCTCATTGTCAGTCAAGTCATGCCAGAGCTGCTAGCCAACAAAAGCATATAGGGAAAATAAATTTGTCATAGGAAAAGTACAGAAAAGTGATCACTTTCGGGCAAGACTACAGTAAGAACACTGTTAGGCTGCATTTCACTAATGTCAAAAACAAAATGCCCTGCCAAATATCTTAAAAAAAATCTTTTTTGGTATGTGTCAATTAAAGTACAAGTGTTTGGTTATTTTCACCATATAGTTAGACCCAAATTTAGTTATGCACATAATACCACAGACATTTGCAAGAGTTGTTTATCCAGGAACCATATTTTAACCCTTCCCCCACATCCTACCCATATGTGGTTTTGCTAGCCAGCTCCCAGATGTGAGTGGTTGAGAGATGGGGGTCTGGGGGAGTGGGAGGTTTGAATTTCAGTAAAGCATAGCAGGTGTAATGGTGGTCTCAGAGAAACACCTTCTTTCTTTTGACAGAATAACAGGTTATTTCACTGAGGAAAGAGCTGGGTTTTCTCCAGCACTTGCACCTTACAGCTTCAAATACATACCACATGGAGAGGATTTACAGAAGAGTATGGAATGGCTGTTATAAACACCAGTGGCTAGAAATGGAGGTTTCTATCAGTTCTTTGTCTTTTCTCTAAGGTAGACCATAATAGTAATAATGTCTGCCTTCTTTATGGCTCTGGAATTGCTTTGAAATGCATATAAAAAGATAAAAGGAGGTAAAGCAATCTACCAAAATTGATGTTCTAGGTATTTAAATACTCATTTTCAAAGACAACATTGTCTACTTTGTGTGCATCTGTCAGATTCTAGTAGATTTTGTCACCCATAGATGTAGAATGGAATAGGTACAGAAATCTGAGGTGTCCTCCACATGCCATATTTATCACAAAAATAATTTCTGATGTTGCTTAAACAGGGATTCAGCAATTTGGTGGGCTCAAATGCTGATGCTGTGAGAACCAGGCATCTGAACTTCCTTAGGAAGGTAATCATAGCGGACAAAGGAGGTGGTGCCTACCACCCAGTGGAAAAGAAAACGAACCACACATAAAGTCCATACAGTTCAGAAGTAGTTATGAGAGTCTCCTTACTGCTTCCATATTCCCTAAGTCACATGCTCTTCTGTTACATCTGCATCCTTTTTGTCCCCAGCAAGGTGGCCATTAGTGTTCATTTTCACTAGATATTATCTGTATAAACATTTTGGATTTTCAGGATGGGAGACACACACTGCATTTTGCCTTGCCCCACATGTTAAGGAAGGCTATGTATGTTTATTACATATTATCCTCAGAAGATGAACATGATTTAGGGATTTCGGCCATGCTTGTCCTGGGAGGTGCATGTTGGAATGAAAAAATCCCACACAAAGAGATTAGGCACAAGTTGAGTTCCAAAGTTCCATGCTCTGTTTCCTTTTATTATTTTTTTAAAAGAAAATGTTCTCAGATTTTCCTCTTACATCAACCCAAGATAGTCTTTTGAGCAACTTTTAAATTTTCAGCTGCCTCCACCCTCTGTTTTTGGATTGCTTTTGTTTTCTAACTCTTGTGGGCACTTAGTTATTTACTAATGGTTCAACAAGTGTCATTAAGCAGAAAAGTGATTTTGTTGCTATATGTAATTAGTGACATACACATAAAATATGTGCCATGTAAATTTATCTCTAAATGGATTCTAAGGTGGCAAGAAGATAATCTACAGTTGGCATAATATAGCTAAACTTGTTTTGACAATTGTTTTCTTTAGTAAAGAGAACTTTTAAAAAGTTTCTATAGTAGATGAACTTTGATCATTTTTTCCTTCCTCCCTCCCTCCTTCCCTCCCTCTCCTTTTCTTTCTTTCTTTCTTTCTTTCTTTCTTTCTTTCTTTCTTTCTTTATTTCTTCTTTTTCTTTTTTTTTTAGTGAATCAACAAGTTCATATATTGTGCTGTGTTCACTACCAGTATAGCTACTCTCTGCCCTGTTTCATCACTATTACAATATCATTTACTATATTCCTTATGTAGTGCTATTATTCCCATGACTTATTCATTCTCTAACTGGAAACCTGTATTTCCCATTCCCATTCACCCATTTGACCCATCCCCCACCTCCTTCCCTCTGTCAATCATGAGTTTGTTCTCTATTTCTAGATCTGATTCTGCTTTGTTTTGTTTCCACTCATGAGTGAAACCATATGGTATTTGTCTTTCTCATTCTAACTTATTTCACTTAGTGTAATACCCTCTGGGTTCGTCCATGTTATGTCAAATGGTACAATCTCATTCTTCATTATGGCTGCGAAATATTCCAGTGTGTATGTGTGTGTGTGTGTGTCTTATAGTGTATAATCTCCCTCATCCGTTTGTCCATTGATGGACATTAGGTACTTCCATATCTTGGATATTATAAATAATGCTACAATAAACGTAGGGATGCATATATCTTTTTGAATTAGTAGTTTTTTTTTTTTTTTTTGGGTAAATGCCCAGTAGTAGAATTGCTGGATAATATGGTAGTTTTATTTATTTGAGAAAACCTCCATTCTGTTTTCCACGGTGGCTACACCAATTTACATTTCCACCAACAGTGCATGAAGGTTACTTTTTCTCCAAATCCTTACAAAGCTTGTTATTTCTTGTCTTTTTTATTTTTGCTATTATAAAAGGTATAAGATGATATCTCATTGTAGTTTTGATTTGCATTTCCCTGATGATGAGTGATATTGAACATCTTTTCATGTGTCTGTTGGCCATCTGTCTGTCTTTATTGGAAAAATGTCTCTTCAGGTCCACTGCCCATTTTTTAATTAGACTAGTTTTTGTTTTGTTTTGTTTTGGTGTTGAGTTGTATAAGGTCTTTATATATTTTGGGTATTAACCCCTTATTGGATATATCACTTGCAAATATCTTCTCCCATTCAGTCGGTTGCCTTTTTTTATTGTTAATGGTTTTCTTTGTTGTGCAAATGATTTTTATTTTGATGTAGTCCCTTGATATTTTTTTCTTAAAAGTATTTTGTGCTGTACAAATATAGTCAACTATTTATATATATTTCTTTTTAAAAGAGAGAGGGAGAAAGTGAGTTGGGTGTGGGGGAAGGAGCAGAAGGAGAAAGAGAGAGACTCTTAAGCAGACTCCACACCCAGTGTGGAGCCCAATAAAGGCTCCATCTCACAACTCTGACTGAGATCATAACCTGAGCCAAAATCAAGAGTCAGAAGCTTAACCCACTGAACCACCCAGGCACGCCAAATATAGTCAACTATTTTTAAAATTTGCCTTATCTTTATTTCAACTCAGGAGTTATAGAAACTGTAGGGCTCAAGTTTTTCCCTAGTTTGTATGACAGATACCTACAACTTAGAAGCAAGAGTGCAGGCAAAGCTCGAGTCCTCAGTATAAACTTAGGTCTCTGAATTGTCACAATTGACTCTAACTTGATCTGAAATCCTGGGATATAGAAATGTTCATATTTATGAAAAGTTGGGAGAATAAAATGTTCATAACTTGAGCTGTTTTTTAAATGTCATAGAATTTGATATTTAAAGGAATTCTATTGTGAATCTTGTTTTTGTTTGTTTTGTTTTGTTTGTTTTTTGAGTCTTTTGGGGAAAGAATTATCTTGAAATCTATTTTCTGTATGGATCCAGACCTTGTATTTTTGCCTTAGGTGATACACACCTCCCTTCATCCTAGCTAGTAATATCTATATAGTGAGTTCCATTTTATTACTTACCATAAATTCTATACTCTACCATTACTTCTGAAACTTTTTCACTAAATTACTCTCAGTGGTAGAGAACATGAATTCTAAATTCATCTGCCCTGGGGAAGTCTAAGCCTCAGTCTAAAATGTTCCAAATCATGTTTGAACTTTCTTTGACCATTTTACCTTCAGTATTAATCTTCTGTGTTTATACTATGATTTGTAGTAAGTCTTTGCTTATTTTAATTTAAAATATTTTAACTTACTTGCCATTGTATAAAAGTGAAGCAATAGGAAGAGGTGTCATGTGCATTCTGTCCCACTCCAGCACCTGTAGCATGGCTTTAAGGCAGTAAACTGGATTCACATTCTTCATCCACTCATTCATTAACATATTCAGGAAGCTTTTTTTTTTTTGAGTGTTTATTCTGTGTTCAGCACTGTGCAAGGTGTTAGGGATAAAGATGGCAGATTCTTTCTTCCATTATCTAACAATTTAGTGGAAAGGATAAACAGAGAACCTCAAGTGTAATAAAGTCTATTGATGCTATGATTGAACTGTGTGCAGAATACAGTTAGGGCCCCAATGCACAGGAGAAATGATATCAAGAAACTTCATAGAGAAGATCATATTTGAGGAATATTCTGAAGCCAAGTCAAATGTTCAGCAGGAGAAAAAGAAAGGACATTTTTTAAAAAAAATTTTATTTATTTATTCACGAGAGACACAGAGAAAGAGAGGCAGAGACACAGGCAGAGGGAAAAGCAGGCTCCCTGCAAGGAGCCCAATATGGGACTCGATCCTGGATCCCGGGATCACACCCTGAGCCAGAGGCAGATGCTCAACCATTGAGCCACTCAGGCATCCCAAAGAAAGGGCATTTTAGAGAAAGCAGCATGAGCAAAGGCATGGAGGTATGGAAGGGGTGGGGGTTTTGGAGATATTTCAACATGACTGGTACTTGGGCATGCAGTAAGAGGGGAAAGAGAGAAGGTTAGAGAAAGAGGTAGAAGCCAGATTGTGTTGGGCCTTATATGCCATATTTCATCATGGAGTTTATCTTAGTGGACAGTCAGGAATCACAAAGAGTTTTAGCAGCACAGTGGATAATGAATTGAAGAAAACAAGACTTGAGGCAAAGAGATAGGTCAGGTGACTGTAACAAGAGTCCAGGTGCAAAGTATTGACAGCTTGAATGAAAGCTATAAAAATGTGATGAAGATGAAGGGATATAAATGAGAGATGTTATAGAGAGGAAATTGACAGAACTTGGTCATCAATTTGATGTGGAAGGTTAGGAGAGAAGATAAAGGGAAGAGAAGAGTTTAGAATGATTCTGAGTTTTTGACTTGGGTGAGGGCAAATAGTGTCTTAACTTAATACAAGAGGAAGATCACTTTTGTTTATTTGTTGATTGGTCCTGGGTGTTTTTTATACCTACACGAGTGATACACTCATTCAACAATGAGACTCTGGATTGTGGCAGCAGGAAGCAAGTCTGATGCACATGAGTCAGGCCTATGTGGTTCACATATTGCAGACAAATTCCTGCTGTGCCTTTTAAGATAGAGAACTAGTGACTTCCTCTGCGGGGGAAGTACCCAAGGATCTTTAAGGTCTACTACCTCTGCTCTTTCCCAGCCTTCTTTTGAGGTCCTTAATCTTTTACCTTGTCCAAATGTCTCCATCTCTAGCCTTTACTAACCGAATACCAAACTTTTTATGCAATATTTTGGCCATTTCCTCTCTTATTCCCGGTCTAGGTGTATAGCTTCATATGCCCGAGCAACCTCTAAGTGACGATGACTACTGGCACTGCTAGGCTTCCTGGACACACGTCTGTAAATGCAGTCAATGTGGAAACAATGAGCCAAATAGACTTGGACTGTTACTTACTTATGGCACAGCACCAGTTCTTCTTCCCTAAGTCAGGTGGACAATGTGGAGCACACCCAGTGAATGTTAAGCACACTGTCATCTGTCAGAGCTGAGGAACTCTGTGCAAAGGAATCTCCTAATCTTTTAAGGGGCTGCTAGCAAAGCTTCCCAATCTTGGCCCATAATAGAGACATTGGTCTGAGATGTGTAGCTGAAAGTGCCATAAAAAATTGGCTCCTTAGAATGACTCCCATTTATACCAGTTCCTTGTGGTGGAATCGATGAGTTTCATTTTGGGAATATTAAGTTTGAGGTGTTAATGGGGTGTTAAGGTAGGTACTTTCACTTCCTAACATAGAACAGGTAAGCAGTTTGCTATATGCACTTAGAACTTCAGGGAAGGAGTTATATTGAGAAGTTGATTAGGTTTTCATCCATATGTGTGGTAGTTAAAGCCACAGAAAAAGATGAGGTTCTCCAGGGAGCCATTAAGGAGAGGAAGGCCAGGAGTAGAAAGAACCTAGAGTGTTAGCAATGTTTACAGGACTAGGAAAATGAACAACAGGGGAATTTATGATGATATGGGGCAGGAGAGAAAGAGAATTAGGAGAGATTTACACCTTAGAATTCGAGAAAAGGATACATTCCAAAAAGAGTGGAGGCAGTAGTATCAAATACAGCAATGAGGTCAAATATGATGAAAGGTGACAAGAGTTCACTGGCTTTAGCAATGTTGAGAACACAGATGACCTTTACAAGGGTATTTCACTGGAGTGGTAGGTAGAGTAGTTTGACTACAGCAGTATGAAATATGAGAGGGAGCAAATGGAGAGGGAACAAAGCATGCAGACTATTTTATTTATTTGTTTGTTTATTTTTTATTGGTGTTCAATTTGCCAACATATAGAAAACACCCAGTACTCATCCCATCAAGTGCCCCCCTCAGTGCCCGTCACCCAGTCATCCCATCCCCCACCCACCTCCCTTCCCACCACCCCTCGTTTGTTTCCCAGTTAGGAGTCTCTCATGTTCTGTCTCCCTTTCTGATATTTCTCATTCATTTTTTTCTCCTTTCTCCTTTATTCCCTTTCACTATTTTTTATATTCCCCAAATGAATGAGACCATATAATGTTTGTTCTTCTCCGATTGACTTACTTCACTCAGCATAATACCCTCCAGTTCCATCCACGTCGAAGCAAATGGTGGGTATTTGTCGTTTCTAATGGCTGAGTAATATTCCATTGTATACATGGACCACATCTTCTTTATCCATTCATCTTTCGATGGACACCGAGGCTCCTTCCACAGTTTGGCTAATGTGGACATCGCTTCTATAAACATCGGGGTGCAGGTGTCCCGGCGTTTCACTGCATCTGTATCTTTGGGGTAAATCCCCAACAGTGCAATTGCTGGGTCGTAGGGCAGATCTATTTTTAACTCTTTGAGGAACCTCCACACAGTTTTCCAGAGTGGCATGCAGACTATTTTAAAAGTGTTTACTTGAAAAGAATACAGCGGTACAGAGTAAAAAAAAAAAATAATGATAAGTAATTTTTTTTTTAAGATGAGAGAATATTGCAAGGATGTATGGGCTAAGGGAAAAGTGGCAGTAAAAGATTGAAAGTGTAGGAGAAAGAGAGCTAATTGATATGGCCAGATCTTTCTGGCAGGGAAGCTATATTTGTTTCCTATGGTTGCTATAACAAATGACCAAAAATTTGGTGGCTTAAAACATCAGAAAATTTTTTTCAGTTCTAGAAGTCAGAATTCTTCTGAAATCAAAGTGTCAGCAGGGCCACCTCTCTCTGGAGCCTGGGGAATTGGGAAGACCCCTGCCTCACCTTTTCTAGCTTCTGATGGCTGCTGCCTGTCCTTGGCATCTTTGGTTATATTTTTCATCAGTAGTATGCAAAACAACTACAACAACAAACAAAGCAATGCAAAACAAACACCCATGAAAATAAAGCATCAGTCTGCTAACTCAGTCTAGACTAGTCCAGCAAATTCACTTCTTTCTCATCATGAAACCTAGGGAAACACTGATGGTGACTAACGCACAGCCAGAATTAATGTGGGAGAGAAGGGAATGAAAGCCTTCAGTCATTGGGAGGTCTATGGGGAGCAGGGCAAATTGAGCTGAATTTTCTTTGGCTTCTGATCTGAAGTTTCTCCAGAAAAGTCTTTTCGAGGAAATGAGAGAAATGCCAAGAAGGGGAGTGTGCTAAATGTGTGGTAGATAAGCCTCTGAACATACTGTACTTGTCTAAATGATCAAACCATAGGAACAAACTTCAGTTTGTAATTTTAGCCTTATTATCACTTAAAAAAATTAACAGGGGGTATTTACTGGGCACCTGCCATGTGTTGGCCTCCATATTACCTTGAGTCTGTATTTGGTGGAAATAGTGCCAGCATTTATCTAAATGACTCCAAGCAAGTTCTGATCTTTCGTCTTTCCAGTGTGTACTATGAAATCCAAGTGTAAATGTTGAAACTGTAAAAAAATAAAATAAAATAAAATAATAAAAATAAATTAATGAATAAATAAATGTCTAAACTGTTTTAATGTGATCAGAAGAAGGGATCAGACATTTTTCTGGCATCCTTCATATTTAGATGAATGAGTAAATGAAGTCTTGATATTAGAATTTTACTTTTTTTTTTTTTTTTTAGAATTTTACTTTTGGGGCCCATGATGTTAATTTCTTGGTTCCTCAAGTTCCATGCTAAAATAGGTTATATTACCCTGTATTTGCTGTATTTCATATTATGTATAGTATCCCCCAGGCACCAGGAGCCAAGGAAGTGACTACATATACCTTGTGGTAGTGCTTCTCAGACTTTAATGTGCATATTAATCTCTTGGAAATCTTGTTTAAATGCAGATTCTGTAAGTTTGAGCTGGGCCTGAGATTTTGCATTTCACACAAGCTCTCACATGATGCTGATGCTTCTGGTCCAAGGAATATATTTTGAATAGCAAGATGTTAGGCTATTTAAAAAACTTGTAGGGATCCCTGGGTGGCGAGCGGTTTAGCTCCTGTCTTTGGCCCAGGGCGCAATCCTGGAGACCCAGGATCGAATCCCACGTCAGGCTCCCGGTGCATGGAGCCTGCTTCTCCCTCTGCCTATGTCTCTGCCTCTCTCTTTCATTCTGTGTGACTATCATAAATAAATAAAAATTAAAAAATAAATAAATAAATAAAAAATAAAAAACTTGTAAAATACTTACATGGGATCCCAAAATATGTGGATCAGTAGCTATAGCATCAGAAAAAATCATAGATCACAACAAACTGGAAATGTTTCCTATATCTTTTGAGAAGATCCATAATTTTTTAGCCTTTCAGCAAGTCTTTCTATTGACCATAAATCCATACAGCTTTCTCTGTGGTGAGTATTTGGCAAATAAAAGGAGCCAAAATATCTATTCTAAAGATAGTGAGTGTGAAATTTCTTAGTTTTGAGGTTGAAAAGGCTCCATAAATCTCGAAGAATATATAAGATTTTTATTTTCTTCTTCCTTTCCTATTTTTTTCCTATTTTCTTCTTCCTTTCCTTTTCTTTCCTATTAAACCTCATGCAGAAACTGGAAAATCTTTGGGGCACCTGGGTGGCTCTATGGTTGAGCGTCTGCCTT
Organism: Nyctereutes procyonoides; assembly: GCF_905146905.1. Classification (NCBI taxonomy): domain Eukaryota; kingdom Metazoa; phylum Chordata; class Mammalia; order Carnivora; family Canidae; genus Nyctereutes; species Nyctereutes procyonoides. The sequence continues at coordinate 20,578,765 of NW_026575122.1, forward strand.
TGGTTCAGGTTGTGATCCTGGGGTCCTGGGATCAAGTCCTGTATCCAGCTCCCCTCAGAGAGCCTGCTTCTCCCTCTGCCTATGTCTCTGCCTCTCTCTCTGTGTCTCTCATGAATAAATAAAATATTAAAAAAATAAACTGGACAATCTCTTAAAATCTAAGATCTTTATGTTTTTATAATCAGAATTTCAGTAGTAGTTTGGAGACACTAAAATGTCTTAAACTCCAGTCAACCCTTGAATAATGTTGGGGTTGGGTCACTGACCATCTGTATGGTTGAAAATCCCTGTGTAACATTTGACTCCCCGGAAATTTAACTACTAATAGCCTACTGTTGACTAGAAGCCTTACTGATAGGATACACAATTAACACATATTTTGTACATGTATTATATGCCATATTCTTACAGTAAGGCTGGAATAAAGAAAATAGTGGTAAAAAATCATTAGGAAGAGAAAATACATTTATGGTACTCTACTGTATTTATCAAAAAATATCCATATATAAATGGACCCAAGCAAAGCAAACCATTGTTTTTCAAGGGTCAGATGCACTTCCAGATTTAGCTATCAGAGAGGATTATATTGGTTCCTCATTTAGTATCCATTTTCTCTTTCTTTTTTTCTACCAGAAACCCATTTTTATGAAACTATTGCCTCTCTCTCTCCACTCCCCCAACACCATGGAGTCATGTACCTGGGACTAATGGATGTCTCCTCAGCTCCAACAATAGGGCTGATTTATTTAAGGATAATTTCATTGCCTTTGCCAGTGGTGATTTAGGAATGAGATGTAGAAACTTTGAGGAGAGCCTCTGGGACACATTTTCTTGTTCCTAAGAGAGATCCATACAAGAGAAAAATATATCATCTGTATTTTATCAGGATATGAGCTCTGGAACTACCAAAATCTTGTAACCAGCCTGAGAATAAAGCTAACCACAGTGGAGAGAAGGATAGAACTGTTAATGTTGCTCACCACTGACTTAGCCATCTTATAGCCCTCTCTACTTCTGGACCTTTTATTATGTGAAATAATTTGTTTGTATTTTGAGAGCCTCATTACTTGTAACTGAAAACATCCTCCTTTTTATCTTCACACTAAATAAAGTTGAGAAGGACAACACTTGGAGAGCAGTCATCTCTGGATAGTTGCCTTTGGAATCCCCAAGAAGATCACAATGCAATGAAAATTTATAACCATCTTATTAAAACCATATAAACTCAGTTTGATTACATTGAAATAACCAACCACATTGATTCTCCTCAACTAGGTGAATAGATGAATATCTTTAATTTTAACAAAGTTTTTCAGAGGGTGTTATTTAAAAAGTCAACTTTCAAATTACACTGAGCAAATTAGAACTGAGCAGGTTTTTAAAACATTTATTCATTTATTTTTATTTTCTATTTTATGTACTTTGTGTGGCTTCTGATGAGTGGTCCTAGATTATTCATGACTGCTTCTACTGTGAGTAGATATATTTTAAGAAAAACAAGTCACCAGCCACTCTTTCTGCACTCCGAACACACACATTGCCAGAGTGGATACTGTACAAATTTGAAAAATTAGAACTCATATTACAGTTCAGGCAGCTGCAATGCTTTGACACTGGCTTCTCCAAAAGTAAATAGTCTTAGTTTGTTGATCATTTTTTGTTAAAACTCCATTTGTGAGTGTTGTGAAACATTAAATAATCCTTACATTTGCACTGCTGAGTATGATGCTGTGTGAAGCAAAGGAGTTGAAGAATGACTTCTTTATAATAGCATATGGCAAATCTCTCTAATGAAAGGCCATTTACAGTACAAGTCTCCTACATGTGGTACTTGATAGCAGGTGTCTGGAGAAAATCCTGTGAACATTTTCAAGTATACTGTTATTGGCGATTGGTAAGAAAAGGTAAAGATCTGAATGTGGAAGATTGAACCAAAAAGGAGAATAAAATGCAAAACAATAATGAAAAAGAAAGAAAGAAAACCTAAAAACCCCACCTCACTAGCTTGTTTCTGCATTAAGGAAGTATATAAATAACTCCATTAGAGGGCACTAAACATGACATATTACCTACAGCAAAGAGAAAGGTCTTATTGTACTCGAACCACTAAGTTACCTAAGGCTCCTTTCTCAATAGAGAATGGATGCTAGTGACTGGCTCACGTCAGTGTGGAGTTTAATTAAACCACTCAACACTAGTCTGCAGAAGCTGAGAATGAAATTTATTGGGGAAAAATATTCATTTGGACAAGTTTTACATGAGATTTTTGCATCCCATGCTTAATGTCAAATGCAGGGCTGTCACTCATAATTGTGTGTTTGTGCACTGAACAAAGGCACCTGGTCCAAGAGGTGAGTGGGGGCTTCAATCAAAGCCACATTGCACTTGCCAAGCTGAAACCTTGGCTAACAGACTACATTTGCTGGGAGCAAAATGCATTTTTTTTTCATCCTACAAAGGTACTTTCTTTAGTTAAGCCATGTGCTCTCCTTCAGGGGGCATCTTTAACTAACTCACCATGTGGGAGGAAGGGGAACTTTTTATAATGATATTTTCCTAATCTGTCCACCAAGGGGAGACACCGTTTTCATCGTTAGCACAAAAGCCTGTATAAGTTACAAGAAGATTGAGTCTCTGCTCCTGAAATTGGACCATACAAAAAGAATAATGTAGAGTATATTTGGGCATTTAGCTAGTGATCTGTAGCAGATTTTTCTGATAGTTTGAGATCTCTTATTAATAAAGGATAGATGTGGTCTTATGATTTACATGCTATTCTAGGAATTGGCCTACTCTGCTAGTGAAAGTTAATAAACCAAAGGAGGGAGGAATACACCTCTGTCCCTGAAAGGTGGAATCTGTAATCCCACCATTCCACTGCCACCCAGTGTCCCTGGTCTCAGCGGTCTTAGTGATGGAAAGTGAGCAGAATTAATGGGGACTGGTTTGTTTGTTTGTTTTACATAGTACACTTTATGTATAAGTAGAGAGGGAGTGAAAACAAAGCATTCGAGAGCAAAAGGAAATCACACACACAGTCTGTTTTTTCTTTTTCTTCTTATAAAAGTTTTAGTGGGGATTTTTGACTCATTTATTAATTCTCTTGCTTGTCAAGATCAAGGGAGAAAAATATATTTCTTTAATAGTTCTATCCTTAACCAATGTAGTTGATTTTATGATTTCTTTAATTATTTGCTTCCTGTCCTTGTGAGATTATACATTTTTACCCTGCAGTTCTCATCCATTAAAGAGTATTCTTTTTGTCCCATTGATATTCAGTTTTGCCACGTGACTTCCTTTGGCTAGTCCTATCTGAGCAGATGTGGTAAATGCCATTAAGCGGTTGACTATACCACATAGTCTTTTATAAGCCACAGAAATTCGGGGGATCATTTGTTATTACAGGAAAGCTGACTGGTACCAGAAGTGAAATGCTGCATAACAAAAATCCTAATAGATATGGCCATTGGCTTATGGCCAGTGTGTGACAGGAAACTTTAAAGACGGGGGGAATAATGGTAATCTATGACATTGAGTGGTATTTGTTATAATGGCTGTTCAGAATAATTTGAAGGTAGATAGTTTTATCTTAATATACTTGTGACTTTAGGTTAAGATGTGGTGAAACTAATGTGCTGCAATGGTTACTAGGTGCATTTGACAACTATAAAGAAGAAATGAACTCAGCAAGGAATTAGCCAAGCAGGGATGAGAGGAAAGAGAGAATTCAGAAGTGTTGAGAGTTGTAGGGTTGAAATATGTAACTGTTTCTCTTATCTACCAATAAAAGATAAACTTTAGGAATGCTTTCAGGAACAGAGGTCAATTCAAACTTAATCTGGGCAGAAGAACAAATCAAGGGGCATGGTTACCATATCCCTTCTTAAAATTTCTAACTGTATTAAGGTATCTCCCTCTCTCCCAAATAAATCCTTTAGCTGAACAGGAGAAAAGAGATGGCTCAGAGAAAAGAGATAAGGGCCTGTCTATCCTATAAAAGACCAATAAACTCAAACTACTTATGGTGGAGAAGAGGTCTTAAAAAAATTATAGTGGCTATTGTCACATGGACCTAACTGGAATCAAATAGATATGAAGACAACAACTGTGTGTGTGTGTGTGTGTGTGTGTGGTGTGTGTGTGTGTGTGTGTGTGTGTGTGTGTGTGAGAGAGAGAGAGAGAGAGAGAGAGAGAGAGATTCTCAAAAGAGCCACCACTGGCTTGAATTTGAAAAGACCATGACTGCAAGACATAAGAGCAAACTTTTGAGTCCCTGCATATCTATAGATAGAAAGCAGGCTGAGAAAGATGCTGACCCTTAGGAGCCCTCTTTTCAACTACTTTTCCCCTCTGACTCCCATTCTAGAATTCCTTCCACCCTTGATCTCTGGTCATCCTAGCAGATGGCTTGCCTTCAGCAAGAATCCCACATCTTCTTTACCTATTCACCTATCGACAGACATCTGGGTTCTCTCCATATTTTGGCTATTATGGAATATATACTATATATATGATATTATATGTAGCAGCAATGTATATAATATACACACACATATACACACATATTATATATTATATACACACACACACACAATGGAATATTACTCAGCCATCAAAAGAATGAAATCTTGCCATTTGCAATGATGTGGATGGAACTAGAATTTATTATGCTAAGCAAAATAAGCCAGAGAAAGACAAATACCATATAATTTCACTCATATGTGGAATTTAAGAAACAAAACAGATGAACATAAGGGAAAGGAAGGAAAAATAAAATAAGACAAAAAAAGAGAGGCAAACTATAATAAACTTAACTATAGGAAACAAACTGAGGGTTGCTGGAGGGGAGGTGGGTGGGGGGATGGGGTAACTAACTGGGTGATGGGCCTAAGGAGGACACATGATATAATGAGCACTGGGTGTTATAAGCAACTGATGAATCACTGAATTCTACTTCTGAAACTAATAATACAGTATATGTTAATCAAATTGAATTTAAATAAAAAAATTAAAAAAAAGAATTGCTATTATCATGTTACTGCTGTGTATCTCTCATTCTTCCCCTTTCTGAAGAATGTTTGTTGCTGTTATCTTATTCCTGAGCTACTATTATAGCTTAACCACATAACTTGTGTTTTAGTCCATATATCTCTGAAGAAAGAGTACTCATACCAGTTGCAAAGTAGAGACTATCAGGAGATCCTTGGACTTCAGATGTGCTTTCATAATTCATGAGATTTTGCATGTGGAGAGGATGAAAGCAACTCTTCATGATTCAGAGGGTAAACTGTGGCAGATTGTGTATTGTCCCCCCTCTACTTTTTCTTCCCTTCCCTCACAGGGAATTATTCATACTCACCCATTGCCATATGATTTGCGGTAACCCTCCCCACCTGACCCTCCCACCATGGGAGGGGTATATTTTGTGGAAACAAGCAAAGACCACCCAACTGAGAATAAACAGAGGCTATTTATTCAGAGTTTGCTACATAGCAAGGCAGTCAGCCTCCATCACTAGCATTTGGCAGAGATTCAAAGGTACGCAGGGGAGTAGGAGAGCGATTTTATGGAGAAAGAAAGGGAAGGCTTTGGGTATGCTGATTGGATGTTGTTGGCAAGGGGAAGCTGGCGGCAGATCTAACTGGAAGTGGGGAATGTAATGTGATTGGTTTGGGAGCATAGTTGGCTTGCTCTGCTTGATGCTGAGTTGGAAGCAGGGGCAAACATTTCTGGCAGTCATTGATAAAGTCCTGATCATTTGGGGCCAATTGCTAAAGATGTTGTGGTTTGGCTTCCTGGGCTGGTTGCTGCCCAGGTTATGGGTCTGAGTCTTATTGCATAGGTTTGATCACTGTTCACTTGTATATTCAGTCTCTCCACTTTGACTCATTGATATTGAGCTTAGCTGTGGGACTCTTGGGCCAATAAGGGGTAAGTGGGCATCATATATGTCATGTTTGAGCAGGAGGTTTGAGAGCCATGATGTGTTTGACTATGGCCCTCTTCTCCATCTGCAGTGAGAATGGCATGCCCCACACAGGGGCTGCTTCTTTAGTCTATGTTCTAGAATGTGAAGACTCACAGAGCAGAACCACAGCCTGCACATTATCAAAAACAGCTGTGGTGGACCTGAAGTCCAGGTGAAATGCTAGTGAAAAAATAAAACTTTGTTTTAAGTTATTGTCAATTGAGATTCATTGTTAATTTTTTTGACTTTGCATTTTGGTTTTATTTATTTATTTTTATTTTTTTATTTTTAGTTTCTTTTTATTGGAGTTCAATTTGCCAACATATAGCATAGCACCCAGAGCTTATCCCATCAAGTGCCCCCTTAGTGCCCATGACCCAGTCACCCCCACCCCCTACCCACCTCCCTTTCTACCACCCCTTGTTCATTTCCCAGAGTTAAGAGTCTGTCATGTTCTGTCACCTTACTGATATTTCCCACTCATTTCTTCTACTTTCCCCTTTATTCCCTTTCACTATTTTTTATATTTCCCAAATGAATGAGAACATATAATGTTTGTCCTTCTCTGATTGACTTACTTAACTCAGCATAATACCCTCCAGTTCCATCCACGTTGAAGCAAATGGTGGGTATTTGTCGTTTCTAATGGCTGAGTAATATTCCATTGTATACATAGACCACATCTTCTTTATCCATTCATCTTTCGATGGACACCGAGGCTCCTTCCACAGTTTGGCTATTGTGGACATTGCTGCTATAAACATTGGGAAGCAGGTTTCCCGGCATTTCACTGCATCTGTATCTTTGGGGTAAATCCCCAGCAGTGCAATTGGTGGGTTGAAGGGCAGGTCTATTTTTAACTCTTTGAGGAACCTCCACACAGTTTTCCAGAGGGGCTGCACCAGTTCACATCCCCACCAAAAGTGCAGGAGGAATCCCCTCTCTCCACATCCTCTCCAACATTTGTTGTTTCCTGTCTTGTTAATTTTTACCACTCTCGCTGGTGTGAGGTGGTATCTCATTGTGGCTTTGATTTGTATTTCCCTGATGGCAAGTGATGTGGAGCATTTTCTCATGTGCTTGTTGGCCATGTCTATGTCTTCCTCTGTGAGATTTCTCTTCATGTCTTTTGCCATTTCATGATTGGATTGTTTGTTTCTTTGGTGTTCAGTTTAATAAGTTCTTTATAGATCTTGGATACTAGCTCTTTATCTGATATGTCATTTGCAAAATCTTCTCTAGTTCTGTAGGTTGTCTTTGAGTTTTGTTGACTTTTACTTTTGCTGAGCAGAAGCTTTTTATCTTGATTAAGTCCCAGTAATTCATTTTGCTTTTGTTTCACTTGCCTTAACAGATATATCTTGCAAGAAATTGCTGTGGCCAAATTCAAAAAGGGTGTTGCCTGTGTTCTCCTCTAGGATTTTGACGGATTCTTGTCTCACATTTAGATCTTTCATCCATTTTGAGTTTATCTTTCTGTATGGTGTAAGAGAATGGTCTAGTTTCATTCTCCTGCATGTGGATGTCCAATTTTCCCAGCACCATTTATTGAAGAGACTGTCCTTTTTCCAGTGGATAGTCTTTCCTCCTTTGTCGAATATTAGTTGACCATAAAGTTGAGGGCCCATTTCTGGATTCTCTATTCTGTTCCATTGATCTATGTGTTGTTTCTGTGCCAGTACCACAATGTCTTGATGATCACAGCTTTGTAGTACAACCTGAAATCTGGCATAGTGATGCCCCCAGCTCTGGTTTTCTTTTTCAATATTCCCTTGGCTATTTGGGGTCTTTTCTGATTCCACACAAATCTTAAGTTGATTTGTTTCAACTCTCTGAAGAAAGTCCATGATATTTTGATAGGGATTGCATTAAATGTGTAAATTGCCCTGGGTAACACTGACATTTTCACAATGTTAATTCTTCCAATCCATGAACATGGACTATTTTCTCATCTCTTTTGTGTCTTCCTTAATTTCTTTCAGAAGTGTTCTGTAGTTGTTAGGGTATAGATCCTCTGCCTCCTGGGTTAGGTCTATTCCTAGGTATCTTATGCTTTTGGGTGCAATTGTAAATGGGACTGACTCCTTAATTTCTCTTTCTTCAGTCTCATTGTTAGTGTATAGAAATGCCACTGACTTCTGGGCATTGATTTTGTATCCTGCCACGCTACCAAATTGCTGTATGAGTTCTAGCAATCTTCGGGTGGAGTCTTTTGGGTTTTCTATGTACAGTATCATGTCATCTGCAAAGAGGGAGAGTTTGACTTCTTCTTTGCCAATTTGAATGCCTTTTATTTCTTTTTGTTGCCTGATTGCCGAGGCTAGGACTTCTAGTACTATGTTGAATACCAGTGGTGAGAGTGGACATCCCTGTCTTTTTCCTGATCTAGGGGAAAGGCTCCCAGTGTTTCCCCTTTGAGAATGATATTTGCTGTGGGCTTTTCGTAGATGGCTTTTAAAATGTCGAGGAATGTTCCCTCTATCCCTACACTCTGAAGAGTTTTGATCAGGAATGGATGCTGTATTTTGTCAAATGCTTTCTCTGCATCTATTGAGAGAATCATATGGTTCTAGTTTTTTCTCTTGCTGATATGATGAATCACATTGATTGTTTTATGAGTGTTGAACCAGCCTTGCATCCCGGGGATAAATCCCACTTGGTCATGATGAATAATCTTCTTAATGTATTGTTGTATCCTATTGGCTAGTATCTTGTTGAGAATTTTTGCATCCATGTTCATCAGGGATATTGGTCTATAATTCTCCTTTTTGGTGGGGTTTGGAATTAAGGTTTTGGAATTAAGGTGATGCTGGCCTCATAGAACGAGTTTGGAAGTATCCCATCCCTTTCTATCTTTCAGAACAGCTTTAGTAGAATAGGTATTGTTTCTTCTTTAAACATTTGATAGAATTCCCTGGGAAGTCGTCTGGCCCTGGCCTTTCGTGTTTTGGGAGGCTTTTGATGACTGCTTCAATTTCCTCCCTGGTTATCGGCCCTTTCAGGTTTTCTATTTCTTGTTCCAGTTTTGGTAGTTGGGGGCTTTCCAGATTTGCATCCTTTTATTCTAGATTGCCTAATTTATTGGTGTATAGCTGCTCATAATGTTTTTAAAACTGTTTGTATTTCATTGGTATTGGTGGTGATCTCTCCTTTTTCATTCATGATTTTATTTTTTATTTCCTTTTTTTTTAGATTTTATTTATTTATTCATGAGAGACAGAGAAAGAGAGAGAGGGAGAGAGAGAGAGAGAGAGAGGTAGACACACAGGCAGAGGGAGAAGCAGGCTCCATGCAGGAAGCCTGACATGGGACTTGATCCTTGGTCTCCAGGATCATGCCCTGGGCTGAAGGCGGTGCTAAACCGCTAAGCCACCAGGGTGCCCTCGTGATTTTATTAATTAGAGTCATTTCTCTTTTTGTTTTTGATAAGACTGGCTAATGGTTTATCTATCTTCTTAATTCTTTCGAAGAACCAACTCCTGGTTTTGTTGATCTGTTCTACAGTTCTTCTGGTCTCCTGAGTTCTGCTCAGATCTTTATTAACTCTCTTCTTCTGCTGGGTGTAGGTTTTATTTGCTGTTCTTTCTCCAGTTCCTTTAGGTGCAAGGTTAGCTTGTGTGTTTGATTTTTTTCCCAGTTTTTTGATGGATGCTTGTATTGCGATGTATTTCCCTCTCAGGACTGCTTTTGCTGTATCCCAAAGATTTTTGAATGGTTGTATCTTCATTCTCATTAGTTTCCATGAATCTTTTTAATTCTTCTCTAATTTCCTGGTTGACCCTTTCATCTTTTAGCAGGGTGGTCTTTAAACTTTCTAGTCATTTTGCTCAGTGCAGAGTGGCTAAAAACGAGTTGCACTGGAAAAAGGAAGAAAATAAAATAAAAAACAAAGAAAAAACAAACAAGTAAACAAAGGAAAAACCCAAGGGGCAGTATCTTCTGGTTCTACATACTGTAAATTCCTTGACTTCCCCTGGAGCTTTCCAGCGCTGCTTGGTCAAGAACTTGCTCTTCCCCCGTCCTTCCAGCTGGTCTTCTGGGGGAGGGGCCTGCTGTGCTCATTCTCAGGTGTGTGCACCTGGGGGAGTTGCCCCGCCCCCTGCCAGGTGCACGGCTCAGTGGGAGATGTTGACCCTGTGAGGCCTCTGTTCCCTGGCGCCTCCAATCCTCTCAGGGTGACACCGGGAGGAACAACAGCACTGGCGGCGGCCAGCTCTCCAGCCCTGGAGTCTGCTTCCGCAGGAACTACCGCAGCTCCCAGTCTGCAGGGGCCTGGATGCTCCGGGATCTGGGGGCACTGACCTGCACGGTTGGGGGCTCCCTGCGGCAGGAGCATCTTCGCTCTCCTGGGCCCTCCCCGCCTCTGCCTGTCCTAAGGGGAGAGCAGGATCCTGGGCTGTGTCCCCCGGCGCCCTGGGCTCCCTGCTGGAATCGCGCTCACGGGGCGCACAGCCCCCTCCCCAAGGAACCCCCCTGAGCTGCTCCCGAGGCTCCGCTGGGCCAGCTCCAGGTTCCAGCCCTTTCCCGCGATCGGCCCGCAGGTGTGGCGCGCTCTCCCCCCGGGCGCCCCTCCTCTGTTAGTGACCCCGGGAGCCTGGGGGCTCCACGGCCCCTCCTGGGATCCTGCCCGAGCTCCCTGCGAGCGCCTTTCTGTTCAGGAAGAATCCGGTGTGGATTTTTAAAGTTCCTGCTTCTTGGGGTTGGGCTTTCCTGTCTGGGAGGCTCTCGCCACCCCCCTTAGCCCGGCTCCTCGCGGGGCCCCTCCCCAACTGGATATTTATTTATTTATTTATCTATTTATTAATTTATCTATTTATTTATTATTTATTATTTTTTCCACCTTCCTCCTTGTTAGAAGTGCAAACTCCTCTCTGTAGCATTCCAGCTGTTCTCTCTTTAAATCTCAGGTCGAAATTGTAGGTTTTCAGGATGATTTGAAAGTTATCTAGGTAAGTTGGTGGGGACAGGTAACCTGGGAACCCTACTCTTCCGCTATCTTGCCCCACCTTCCGAGATTCATGTTTAGGCAACACACTAACTAATACTGTTATCCTTGGTTCGGATAAGAGAGATTTTGATAGGCGGGTGGTTCTGCCTTAAGGGAAATCTAAATAAAAGGTCAAAGGCATGTTTTTCTACATACTAAGGAACAGTATGTCTGCACCAACAAATAATTGTAAGACCGATAATAGCAGCTGATGGAGCCTGGCTGGGTCCAAGGACCCAGAGAGGATCCCACAGGACCAGCTAAGAGGATCCTTGCTTTGAAAAGGATAGCAGTCAAACACAATCCAGGAGGAGGTGAGAGAGAGTTTATTGAAGACACAAAGAGAGTGCAGATGCAGACAAAGCATCTGGGAGACTTGGAAAGAAAAAAAAAAAGAGTCTTGTCTTTGCTTGGGGCCTGGGGTTTTTAATGAAGATTATGGTCTGGTGCACATGTCTTCTCAGGCATTCAGGAACAAAGATAAGTGTTTAGGTGTCCTCCCTAAGTCACTTATGCCCTGGAGCCAGGGGTCTTGTTGAGTCATTGGTCTTGGAAAATGTTCATGACATGACGACCCTGGTCACTCCTTGGATGTTATCTGTTGTCTTGGAAGATGCCAAAGAAATCATTAACTCCTTGACCTTTACAAGGAGGACATACATTATCAGTTCTATAAGCCACATGTAGGGTAGAGGTGCAGATCCTTCAAAGAACAGAAGCAGGGAAAGGAGCAAACAAGCCGTCCTTCATGGGGTCCTTTCTGTTTCCCTGTCCCACAGCTACCATCTATAGTTAGTGATTTTGAAATCTGCATGTAAAATGATATGAAGACAAAGTTTTTCACCATAATTCCTCTTAAAAGAGGAGAGCTGTTTTTGCTAGGGAAATACTGTGATGATGACTGATAACGTGAGATTGTGAGGATAGAGGCATGGGCATGGTCACTCTTAGTAAGTGAGGCACAGTTTTGGTTGTTGTTGAGTGAGACAGAAAGGGGACCAGGAAGAGAGGAAGACAAAAGATGGAATCGATGAGGTGATGGAAGACTAGCACCCCACATCATCATCTCATCCTCCTCCTCCCTGGGAGCCCTGAAATTTATGCAATATCTGAGTCTAGAAATTTGGTGAGAATGTGAAGGGGCCAGCCTTCCTTTCATATGACTATGCAGAGGTAGCTTCGTGGGTGAAATCTAGAAGTGGGGATCTTCCAAGGCCCTGAGCCCTTGGAAGTTACAGGAAGTTGTAGGAAGGGTTTTAATCATGGATTAGAGAGTTAGGCCAAATTCAACCAGACTTCTAAGTTTTAGAGGGCTCCTGTTGGTAGGTAAATGGTAGTAAGAAATGCATGTAAGTAAATACTATTCCCATTTCACTGATGAGGAAGTTGAGACACATAGCAATGACATAACTTTTCTTGAATCACATAGTAATTTGAACGGTGGGGATGAAAGTATGATATGAATTCTCCAAATGCTATGCTCCTTGGTCTCTGTTTTTTTGGTCCATGCTAAATTTAGGTTTTGATGGTAAATTTATAGCATTTCAGGAAAAAAAATTGTTTAAAGGTTATTATGGAAATATTTACATAGACTTTTCCTTTTATTAATGAAATTCTAACAATATACTTTTTAAATTTTTAAAAAAGATTTATTTATTTATTTTAGAGAGCAAGCCAGAGCGAGTGAGTGCACACACATGAGTGGGGGGAGGAGGGGCAGAGGCTGAGGGAGAGAGAAAATCCACAAGCAGACTTTCCACTGAGTGTGGAGCCCAATGCAGGGCTCCATCCCAGGACCCTGAGATCATGATCTAAGCTGAAAGCAAGAGTCAGCTGCTTAACCTATTGAGCCACCCAGGTACCCCTGCATTGTACATTTTTTAGTGTGTTAAACTCATCTTCTTTAAAACCACTGCATTGTTCATGTTACTTCTGGCTTAAAACTCTTTGGAGGTGAAGGATCAAGTCCAAATACTTTGCCAGGGCACCCATCTGACCTGATCACCAGGCCACAGCTCCAGTTTCAGCTCACACCACACTCTGCCTCTGTCTGAATTCCAGCTGCACTGGCTTCTTCAAAGGTACCACTGTACACTTGCATTTGCCTCCACCCCCTTGTTGGAAGAGAAGAGAAAAGCCTTTCACAGAACTAAATGCTGCTCATCTTCCAGAATTCAGTTTAAATATTTCTTCTTCATTACAGCCTTTCCTAACTACCTGCCTGTTCTCTCCAGATTAGGTTGTGTCCTCATGTTACATATTCTCATAGCTCCTTGTCCTCCTCCTTTGTAAGTACTTGTCTTGGTTGTAGCTATAAATCTCTGGGTTCATGATATAATCTCTTGTCGGTTTAGTGAGAGGTAGTGGAGTTGTAGGGGTTTTCAGGGAGAGTGATGGAGCCTAGGTTCAAGCCTCAGTTGTGCCATGTATTAACAAAGACGGCCTGGTCCAGTTACTTAAGATCTCTATGTCTTGCTTCCCTCTTCTGTATAATGGGCATGGTGCAACAGGACCTACTTCTGGGAAAAAAACCGTTTCTCTACACTCTTACACAGAACACTTCTGAGACCAGGTGTGTGTGTGTGTGTGTGTGTGTGTGTGTGTGTGTGTGTGTTTTCCACAAGAGTGCAATTCCCTTCTCTGTTGGACATCAACTGGATGTCCTACAATTTAACTCAATTGTGACACTAACTGCTTGGACTTAGAACAAACCTCACAACATCAAGTGTTCAGTCCCACAGGACTTATTGCTGCACTTCAGATACCAGTTAAAAACAGTGGGTTCCCAAGTTACCTACAACTTCTGTTGGACTGGGCTATAAACAGAAGTGCCCACGACAGTCTCCTCAGGTTTGATATTTTTCTAGAATGGCATACAAGACTCCAGGAAACATTTACTTACATTTCCTTATTTATTATAAAGGATACAGATGAACAGCCAGAAGAACAGCCTTACATAGGGTAAGGTCCAGAAGTTTTCTTAGTGCAGGAGCTTTTGTCCCTGTGGACTTGGGTCTGTCATCCTTCCAGCAAATGGATGAATTCAACCTGGAAGATCATCAAGTCTCATCCTTCAAGAGTTTTTATACATATTTATTATTCAGCTCCCCACTCCAACCTTCTTCCTGAAGGTCAGTGGCTAGAATTTCCAACCCTCTAATCATTTGGTCTTTCTGGTGACCAACCCTGTCATGAGGCTATTTGGGACTTCACCCTAAGTCACCTCATTCACATAAATCCGGTGTAAATAAAATGAATTAGGGATAACAAAAGACTTCTATCACTTAGGAAATTCCTAGGATTTTAGTGAATTCTGCATAAAAACCAAGAATTTATACAATTCTGTATAAAAACAAAGTATGCTCTAATAAGCATCCTGTATTACTCAGGATATCATAAAGGTTTTTTTTTTATTGGTGTTCAATTTGCCAACATATAGAAAACACCCAGTGCTCATACCATCAAGTGCCCCCCTCAGTGCCCATCACCCAGTCACCTCCACCCCCCGCCCACCTCCCTTTCTACCACCCCTTGTTTGTTTCCCAGAGTTAGGAGTCTCTCATGTTCTGTCTCCCTTTCTGATATTTCCCACTCATTTTTTCTCCTTTCCCCTTTATTCTCTTTCACTATATTTTATGTTCCTCAAATGAATGAGACCATATAATGTTTGTCCTTCTCCGATTGACTTATTTCACTCAGCATAATACCCTCCAGGTCCCTCCACGTCGAAGCAAATGGTGGGTATTTGTCGTTTCTAATGGCTGAGTAATATTCCATTGTGTACATAGACCACATCTTCTTTATCCATCATCTTCAGTGGACACCGAGGCTCCTTCCAGTTTGGCTATTGTGGACATTGCTGCTAGAAACATCGGGGTGCAGGTTTCCCGGCATTTCACTGCATCTGTATCTTTGGGGTAAATCCCCAACAGTGCAATTGCTGGGTCATAGGGCAGGTCTATTTTTAACTCTTTGAGGAACCTCCACACAGTTTTCCAGAGTGGCTGCGCCAGTTCACATTCCCACCAACAGTGCAAGAGGGTTCCCCTCTCTCCACATCCTCTCCAACATTTGTTTTCCTGCTTTGTTAATTTTCCCCATTCTCATTGGTGTAAGGTGGTATCTCATTGGGGTTTTGATTTGTATTTCCCTGATGGCAAGCAATGCGGAGCATTCTCATGTGCGTGTTGGCCATGTGTATGTTTTCCTCTGTGAGATTTCTGTTCATGTCTTTTGCCCATTTCATGATTGGATTGTTTGTTTCTTTGCTGTTGAGTTTAATAAGTTCTTTATAGATCTTGGGTACTAGTCCTTTATCTGATACGTCATTTGCAAATATCTTCTTCCATTCTGTAGGTTGTCTTTTAATTTTGTGGACTGTTTCTTTTGCTGTGCAAAAGCTTCTTATCTTGATGAAGTCCCAATAGTTCATTTTTGCTTTTGTTTCTCTTCCCTTCATGGATGTATATACATTCTTCTCATGTGCACATAGAACTTTTTCCAGAATAGACCACATACTGGGTCACAAATCAGGTCTTAACCAATACCAAAAGATTGGGATTGTCCCCTGCTTATTTTCAGACCATAATGCTTTGGAATTAGAACTCAATCACAAGAAGAAATTTGGAAGAAATTCAAGCACGTGGAGGTTAAAGACCACCCTGCTAAAAGGTGAAAGGGTCAACCAGGAAATTAGAGAAGAATTAAAAAGATTCATGGAAACTAATGAGAATGAAGATACAATCATTCAAAATCTCTGGGTACAGCAAAAGCAGTCCTGAGGGGGAAAAACATTGCAATACAAACATCCATCCAAAAACTGGAAAGAACTCAAATGCAAAAGGTAACCTTGCACCTAAAGGAGCTGGAGAAAAAACAGCAAATAGATCCTACACCCAACAGAAGAAGAGAGTTAATTAAGATTCTAGCAGAACTCAATGAAATAGAGACCAGAAGAACTGTGGAACAGATCAACAAAACCAGGAGTTGGTTCTTTGAAAGAATTAATAAGATAGATAAACCATTAGCCAGCCTTATTAAAAAGAAGAGAGAAAAGACTCAAATTAATAAAATCATGATTGAGAAGGGAGAGATCACTACCAACACCAAGGAAATACAAACGATTTTATTTTTTTTATTTATTTTTTTTTTTTATAATTTTTATTTTTTTTTTAAATTTTTTTTTAATTTTTATTTATTTATGATAGTCACATAGAATGAGAGAGAGAGAGGCAGAGACACAGGCAGAGGGAGAAGCAGGCTCCATGCACCGGGAGCCCGATGTGGGATTCGATCCCGGGTCTCCAGGATCGCGCCCTGGGCCAAAGGCAGGCGCCAAACCGCTGCGCCACCCAGGGATCCCCAATACAAACGATTTTAAAAACATATTATGAGGGGATCCTTGGGTGGCTCAGCGGTTTGGCACCTGCCTTTGGCCTAGGGTGTGATCCTGGAGACCCAGGATCGAGTCCTACATCAGGCTCCCTGCATGGACCCTGCTTCTCCCTCTGCCTGTGTCGCTGCCTCTTTCTCTCTCTATGTCTATCATGAATAAATAAATAAAATCTTTAAAAAAAACATTATGAGCAGCTATACGCCAATAAATTAGGCAGTCTAGAAGAAATGGACGCATTTCTGGAAAAGCACAAACTACCAAAACTGGAATAGGAAGAAATAGAAAACGTGAACAGGCCAATAACCAGGGAGGAAATTGAAGCACTCATCAAAAACCTCCCAAGACACAAAAGGCCAGTGCCAGATGGCTTTCCTGGTGAATTCTATCAAACGTTTAAAGAAGAAACAATACCTATTGTACTAAAGCTGTTCAGAAAGATAGAAAGAGATGGAGTACTTCCAAACTCGTTCTATGAGATCAGCATCACCTTAATTCCAAAACCAAAGACCCCACCAAAATAGAGAATTATAGGCCAATATCCCTGATGAACATGGATGCAAAAATTCTCAACAAGATACTAGCCAATAGGATACAACAATACATTAAGAAGATTATTCACCATGACCAAGTGGGATTTATCCCCGGGATGCAAGGCTGGTTTAACACTTGTAAAACAATCAATGCGATTCATCATATCAGCAAGAGAAAAAACTAGAACCATATGATTCTCTCAATAGATGCAGAGAAAGCATTTGACAAAATACAGCATCCATTCCTGATCAAAACTCTTCAGAGTGTAGGGATAGAGGGAACATTCCTCGACATCTTAAAAGCCATCTACGAAAAGCCCACAGCAAATATCATTCTCAATGGGGAAGCACTGGGAGCCTTTCCCCTAAGATCAGGAAAAAGACAGGGATGCCCACTCTCACCACTGCTATTCAACATAATACTAGAAGTCCTAGCCTCGGCAATCAGGCAACAAAAAGAAATAAAAGGCATTCAAATTGGCAAAGAAGAAGTCAAACTCTCCCTCTTTGCAGATGACATGATACTGTACATAGAAAACCCAAAAGACTCCACCCCAAGATTGCCAGAACTCATACAGCAATTTGGCAGTGTGGCAGGATACAAAATCAATGCCCAGAAGTCAGTGGCATTTCTATACACTAACAATGAGACTGAAGAAAGAGAAATTAAGGAGTCAATCCCATTTACAATTGCACCCAAAAGCATAAGATTTCTAGAAATAAACCTAATGAAAGAGGTAAAGGATCTATACCCTAACAACTACAGAACACTTCTGAAAGAAATTGAGGAAGACACAAAGAGATGGAAAAATATTCCATGTTCATGGATTGGAAGAATTAATATTGTGAGAATGTCAATGTTACCTACACGTTTTTGCAATTTACACGTTTAATGCAATCCCTATCAAAATACCATGGACTTTCTTCAGAGAGTTGAAACAAATCAACTTAAGATTTGTGTGGAATCAGAAAAGACCCCAAATAGCCAAGGGAATTTTCAAAAAGAAAACCGTAGTTGGGGGCATCACAATGCCAGATTTCAGGTTGTACTACAAAGCTGTGATCATCAAGACAGTGTGGTACTGGCACAAAAACAGACACATAGATCAATGGAACAGAATAGAGAATCCAGAAGTGGACCCTCAACTTTATGGTCAACTAATATTCGATAAAGGAGGAAAGACTATCCACTGGAAAAAGGACAGTCTCTTCAATAAATGGTGCTAGGAAAATTGGACATCCACATGCAGAAGAATGAAACTAGACCACTCTCTTTCACCATACACAAAGATAAACTCAAAATTAATGAAAGATCTAAATGTGAGACAAGATTCCATCAAAATCCTAGTGGAGAACACAGGCAACACCTTTTTTGAACTTGGCCACAGTAACTTCTTGCAGGATATTATAAAGGTTTTAGGAGCTGTGTGACAGGAACTGGGGAAGAAGACCAAATCTATATATTTTGAAGCTTTTATTTTAATCTCTCGATGCTCATCAAAAGTGCCCTCCTTAATCCCCGTCACCTATTTTACCCAACCCCCCACCCACCTCCCCTCTGGTAACCATCTGTTTGTTCTCTATAATAAAGAGTCTATTTCTTGGTTTCTCTCTCTCTCTCTCTCTCTCTCTCTCTCTCTCTCTCTCTCTTCTTTGCTTGTTTTGTTTCTTAGATTCCACATATGAGCGAAAGCATGCGGTATTTTCTTTTTCTGACTGACATTTCATTTACCATTCTAGTTCCATTCATGTCACAAATGGCAAGATTTCATTCTATTTTTTTATGGCTGAATAATATCCATTGTATACATATACCACACCTTCTCTATCCATTTATCAGTTGATGGACACTTAGGCTGCTACCATATCTTAGCTATTGTAAATAATGCTGCTGTAGGGGTACATGTACCCCTTTGAATTAGTATTTTTTTATTCTTTGGGTAAATACCCAACAACTGCTGCATTGTAGACTATTTCAATTTTTAACTTTTTGAGGAACCTCTGTACTGCTTTCCAGAGTGGCTGCACCAGTTTGCATCCCCACCAACAGTTCACATCCTTGCCAAAAACTGCTGTTTCTTGTGTTTTTGATTTTAGGCGTTCTGACCAGTGTGAGGTGATAACTCGTTATAGTTTTGATTTGCATTTCCCTGATGATAAGCAACTTTTCATGTGTCTGTTGGCCATCTGTATGTCTTTGAAGAAATGTCTGTTCATGTCTTTGGTACATTTTTTAATTGGATTATTTGCTTTTTGGGTGTTGAATTAAGTTCTTTATATATTTTGGATACTAACCCTTTCTCAGATATGTCATTTGCGAGTATCTTCTACCATTCAATAGATTGTCTTTTAGTTTTGTCAATTATTTCCTTCTCTGTGCAGAAACTGTTTACTTTGATGTAGTCTGATAGCTTATTCTTGCTTTTATTTCCCTTTCTTCGGGGGATCCATGTAGGAAAAAAGTTTCTATGGCCAATGTCAGAGAAATTATTGCCTGTGCTCTCTTCTAGGATTTTTATGGTTTTAGGTCACACATTTAGTCTTTTAATCCATTTTGAATTTATTTTTGTGCATGTCATAAGAAGCTGGCCCAGTGTCATTGCTTTGCATGTTGATGTCCAGTTTTTTCAGTGCCATTTGTTAAAGAGAGTGCTTTTTTCCCATTGGATATTATTTCCTGACTTGTTAAAGATTGACTATATAATAGTGGGTTTATTTCAGGATTTTCTATTGTGTTCTACTGATCTATGTGTCTGTTTTTGTGCCACTATGTTACTGTTTTGATTACTACAGGTTTGTAGTATACTTTGAAGTCCATAATTGTGATACTTCCAGTTGTTTTTTGTTCGTTTGTTTGTTTGTTTTTCATGATTGCCTTGGTTGTTGAGGATCTTTTGTGGTTCCATACAGATTTTAGGATTGTTTTTTCTAGTTCTGTGAAAAATGCTGTTGTATTTTTATAAGGATTGCATTAACATCATAGATTGCTTTGGGTAGTATAGATATTTTAATATTTGTCCTTCCAATCTATGAGCATTGGATGTCTTTCCATTTTTTTGTTTCATCTTCAATTTCTTTTTTCAGTGTTTTATCATTTTCAGAGTACCAGGTGAAAGCACCTCTTTGGTTAAGTTTATTCCTAGGTATCTTATTATTTTTGGTGCAATTATAAATGGAATTATTTTCTTAATTTCTCTTTCTGCAGGTTCAATATTAGTGTATAGAAATGCAACAGATTTCTGTAGATTGATTTTGTATCCTGGGATTTTACTGAATTCATTTATCAGTTCTAGAACTTTTTAGGTGGGTCTTTTTTGTTTTCTATATATAGTAAATGTTGTCTGCAAATAGTGAAAGTTTGACTTCTTCCTTGTTGATCTGAATGCCTTTTATTTCTTTTTGTTGTCTGATTTCTATGGTTAGGACTTCCAGTACTATGTTGAATAAGTGGTGAGAGTGGATGTCCTTCTCCTGTTTCTTACTATAGAGGAAAAGCTCTCAGTTTCTCCCCATTGAGGATGATGTTAGCTATGGGGTTTTCATGTATGTCCTTTATTATGTTGAGGGATGTTCCCTCAAATTTACTTTGTTGAAGGTTTTTATCATGAAGGGCTGTTGTACTTTGTCAAATGCTTTTACTATATCTATTGAAATGATCATATGGTTCCTATTCTTTCTCTTACTGATGTTATATATCATGTTGATTGATTTGCAAATATTGAACCATACTTGCAATCCAGAAATAAATTTAATTTGACTGTGGTGATGATTTTTTAAAATCTATCATTGGATTCAGTTTGCTGTATTTTGTTGAAGATTTTTGCATCTATGTTCATCAGAGATATTGGCCTGTAGTTTTTTTCGTGTGGTGTTTGTATCTGTTTTTTTTAGCAGGATAATGGAAGTTTTCCTTCCTTTTCCATTTTTTAGAATAATGTTAGAAGAATAGGTATTCACTCTTCTTTAAATGTTGTTAGAGGGGTGCCTGAGTGGCCCAATCAGTTAAGTGTCCAACTCTTGATTCAGCTCAGATCATGATCTCAGGGTTGTGAGATTGAGCTCTGTGTTGGACTTCATGTTTGGTGTGGAGCCTGCTTAAGATTCTCACTCTCCATCTTCTGCCTCTCCTCAATAAATAAATAAATCAATAAATCAATCAATCAATCAATCAATCAATAAATAAATAATAGAATTCACCTGTGAGGGGCGCCTGGGTGGCTCAGTTGGTTAAGCGTCTGCCTTCAGCTCAAGTTATGATCCTGGAGTCCTGGGATGGCATTGGCAGGGATTCTGCTTCTCCTTCTGCTCCCCTGCACCCCTGGCTTGTGTGGTGTCTCTTTCCCTCAAATAAATAAGCAAAATCTTAAAAAAAAAAAAAAAAAAAGGAATTTACCTGTGAAGCCGTCTGATCCTGGACTTTGTTGAGAATTTTTTTTATTACTTATTTAGTTTCTTTGCTGGTTATCAGTCTGTTCAAATTTTCTGTTTCTTTTTGTTTTAGTTTTGATAGTTTATATGGTTTTAGGAATTTATACATTTCTTTTACATTGTCCAATTTGTTAATGTATAGGTTTTCATGATATTCTCTCTAATTGTTTGTATTTCTGTGTTGTTCGTTGTTATTTCTCCTCCTTCTTTTGTGATTTTATTTATTTCAGTCCTTTCTCTTTTTTTCTTGATAAGTCTAGCTAGAAGTTTATCAATTTTGTTGATACTTTTGAACAACCAGCTCCTAATTTCATTGATCTGTTCTATTGTATTTTTTTTTTTTAGTTTCTACTTATTTCCATTCTAATCTTTATTATTTCCTTCCTTCTGCTAGATTCAGGATTTGTTTGTTGTTCATTTTCTTGCTCCTCTAGGTGTAAGATTAGATTGTCTATTTGAGATTTTTCTTGCTTCTTATGGTAGGGCTGTAATTGCTACAAAATTCCCTCTTAAAACTGTTTTTTTGCTGCACCCAAAGGTTTTCAACCATTAGGTTTTCATTTTCATGTTTCCTTGTACTTTTTAGTTTGTTCTTTTATTTCCTGGTTGAGCCAGTCATTGTCTAGTAGCATGTTATTTAGCCTCCATGTATTTGTGATCCTCACAAACTTTTAGTTTCATAGTATTGTAGTCAAAAGATATGCGTGGGGGATCCCTGGATGGCTCAATGGTTTAGCGCCTGCCTTCGGCCCCGGACATGATCCTGGAGTCCCGGGATCAAGTCCCATGTAGGGCTCCCTGCATGGAGCCTGCTTCTCCCTCTGGCTGGGTCTCTGCTTCTCTCTCTCTCTCTCTCTCTTTCTCTGTATCTCTCATGAATAAATAAATAAAATCTTTTTTAAAAAAAGAGAGGGATGCATGGTATGACTTTGATCTTTTTAAATTTGTTGAGGCTTATTTTGTGGCCTGATACATAATCTATTCTGGAGGATATTCCATGTGCACTTGAAAAGAATGTGTATTCTGCTGTTTTAGGATGGAATGTTCTGAATATATCTGTTAAGTCCATCTGGTCCAGTGTGTCATTCAAAGCCATTTTTCCTTATAGATTTTCTGTTTAGATGATCTGTCCATTGATGTAAGTGGGGTGTGACAGTCCCCTACTATTATTGTCTTATTATTGATTAGTTCCTTTATATTTGTTTTTAACTGTTTTATGTATTTGGGTGCTCCCATGTTGGGTGCATAAATATTTACAGTTGTTATATCTTCTTATCGGATTGTCCCCTTTATTATTATATAGTGTCCTTTTTTGTCTCTTGTTATAATTTTTGTTTTATTTTTTTAAATTTTTTAATCTTTGTTTTAAAGTCTATTTTGTTCTATATAAGTATTGATACTCTTGCTTTCTTTGACATCCAGTTGCATGATAAATGTTTCTCAGTCCTCTCACTTTCCATCTGCAGGTGTCTCTAGGTCTAAAAAGGGTCTGTTGGAGGCAGCATATAGATGGGTCTTGTTTTTTATACATTCTGTCACCTTGTGTCTTTTGATTAGAGTGTTTAGTCCATTTACATTCAAAGTAATTATTGATAAGAATGTATTTATTGGCATTTTAGTACTTGTTTTGTGGTTGTTTCTGAAGACTCTCTGATCCTTTCTTGTCATTCTCTCTTTCATGGTTTACTGGTTTTCTTTAGTGATATATTTTGAATTCTCTCTTTTTATTCTTTGCATATTTATTAGTGGTTTTTGATTTATGGTTACCATTGCAGTAGTATATAACATCTTCTGCATATGGCAGTCTATATTGAGTTGATAGTTGTTTAAGTTTTAATTCCTTACTCCTTTCCTCATGTTTTAGGTATAAGGTGTGATATTTTACATCTTTTTATCTTGTGATTCCTTGACTGATTTTTTTTACAGAAATATGAATATTTACTGCTTTTTTGTTTCCTACCTTCATACTTTTGCTTTTGGCCCTTCCTTTCCACTCAAAGGGTCCCCTTTAATATTTCCTGCAGGTGTGGGTTAGTGGTCATGAGTTTCTTTAGTTTTTGTTTGTCTTGGGATCTTTTTATCTCTCCTATTCTGAATAATAGCCTTGCTGGATAGAATGTTCTTGGCTTCAGGTTTTTCCCATTCAGCACTTTGAATATATCATGCCACTTTATTCTGCCTTGGAAAGTTTCTGCTGAAAAATCTGCTTATAATCTTATGGGGTTTCCTTTGTATGTAACTGTCTTCTGTCTTGCTGCTTTTAATATTTTTTATCATTATATTTTAATTACAAATATGTATTGATGTGGATCTGCTTTTGTTGATTTTGTTGGGGGTTCTCTGTGCCTCCTAGATCTGGATATCTGTTTCCTTCCCCAGATTAAGGAAGTTTTCAGTTATTATTTCTTTAATTAAATTCTGTCTCCCTTTTTCTCTCTTCTTCTTCTGGGACTCCTATAATACAAATGTCATTATATTTGATGGTGTCACTGAGTTCCCTAAGTCTATTCTTACTTTGCATGATTCGGTTTCTCTCTTTGTTCAGCTTAACTACTTTCCATTACTCTGTCTTCTAGGTCATGATTTTTTCCTCTACTTTTTCCAACCTGCTGTTCATCCCTTCAAGGGATGCCTTCATTTCATTTACTAAACCTTTTATCTCTGCTATGTTATTTCTTATCTCTGTGTTAATGGTCTCACTAGAGCCCCCTACTCTTTTCCTCAGTCCAGTCCAGGATACTTATGATCATTACTTTAAATTCTCTATCAGTAATGCTACTTATATCTGTTTCACTTGGATATTTGGCCGTGGCCCTGTCTTGTTCTTTCATTTGGGACAAATTCCTCTGTCTTCTTATTTTGTCTCTGTCTGTCTCCTCTTTCTTTGTGTTAGGAAAGTCAGCTATCTCTCCTGTTCTTGAAGGTTATGTTTTTATGAAGAAGAGGTTCTGTAGTGTCCTGCAGTATATTGTCCCCTATTCCCCAGGGTGCTTTTGGGATTGTCTTCCATGTGTGCTGTGTGACTCTGCTGTTGTGTCTTGGCTTCTTTATCCTTTAGGCCAGTAGTCTGCAAAGGTTCTCTTTGCCTGTTGTGGGTAGTGTTTGGTCCCTATCCTGAATGTGGCTCATTCTAACTAGGTGTGCTCTGATCTGCTTGTAAAATGAGACCTGTTGCCACTGAACCAGAACTGAGGCTTTGCAAAACTCCCTGATTGGGAAACATGGTGATGGCAGGAGTTTGAGCTGGTCTTCTGAAGGAGAGGTCCCCCCATACTGGGACTGAAGCAGGTGTGACTGGGAAGGGCAGTTCCACCAGAGCATGGGGTGGCAGGGCTGGGTGTATGCAAGTTAGGTAGCAGCTGTGCTGGTTCCTGAAGGTGGCTCTGTGTTTATACTGAGGGGCAGGGAAGGGAAATGGTACCAGCCAGTTCCCATGTTCCTGGAATGGTCTTTCTGTGAACACTGCCTCTCTGGGACATGCTCCAAGAAGAGCAAATAATCTCCCCACTGTGTGCCCCAGGCATTCCCCAGATCACTGTTTCCATACTGTATGTCTGTTGGATGTTTGCCCTGTGTTTTCTCCAAAATTAGCCTCAGTGCCCTCCAAGCTCCCCCAGAGCCAAGCATGGTGACCTTTAAAACTCTAGGCTTTAAGGCCCCCTGGTTGCAAGAGCTGAGGAAATTCAGGCTTTCTTGCTTTCCAAGCCAATTGCTATGGGCAAACATTTTCCTTGTGTGCTCTCCTGTATGTCAGTTTGTCTTTCACCCTTCTCTGTGACCATAACTCCCTCCCCATCAGAGTGGCCATGATCCATTTCTCTCCCAAGTCTCATCTCCATACTTCCTACTTTCTTTGATGTGGCTTCTTCTCTACCTTTAGTCATGGAATTTGTTCTGCCAGTCTTCAGATCAATTTCTGGAGTATTTAGGATGATTTGATAATTATCTAGTTGTATTTGTGGGATGAGGCAAGCTTAGGGTCCTCCTACTCTACCACCATCTTCCTTCCCTAGAATCCAAATCTGTTTTTTCTTTCTTTCTTTCTTTTTTTTTTTTTTATTTATGATAGTCACACAGAGAGAGAGAGGCAGAGACACAGGCAGAGGGAGAAGCAGGCTCCATGCACCGGGAACCTGACGTGGGATTCGATCCCGGGTCTCCAGGATCACGCCCTGGGCCAAAGGCAGGCGCCAAACCGCTGCGCCACCCAGGGATCCCCAAATCTGTATTTCTTATTAAACACTACTTCATATGTATGTTGTGAGAATTAAATGAGTCAGGTCTATGGAATGCTTTGTATAGGGAGGATCACTCTTAAATTTAAATGAAAAGCAGACTGTCAAAATAGGTTACTTGGAGGTAGGGAAAATTGAAAGATGAACTGGATATGCACAAATACATACATGTACACTTTTTTTTAGTATCAAAGGAAATTACAAGACCCAGAGATAAACAGATTGGAAATATCATTTTATAAATGTCTTTGTGGCTGAATAGTATGGTAATTAAAGCACAAGTTTAAAAAATGGGTTTTAGGATCCACTGATCTACTTGATGAATTATGTGTAATTATTCCTAGTTAATCAGAATGAACAAAAGGTTATTGAAGTTGAAGGTCAAAAATTTAAAATAATAAATTCAGTTAAGGGAAAACATATTGATAGAGTCCAGAATGTAGTATTTTATCTGTCTAAAAGTATGAGTCACATGATACACCCTAATCTATCTGCATTGGTTAACTTCATTTCTTGTAGTCCACAAATATAGCCTTTTGCCTTCCCAGAATAGCCAAAACAAGTTTTAACAAAAATGCTGTGAGGCTTACTCTACCAGATGTCAAAGCTTATAAAAATTAAATCTGTGGTACTGCTGCAAGCTTGAAAAAATAAGCAATGAAACTGACTAGACCCAGAAAAAAACGTGTGCGTATGTAGAATCCTGGAGCAGGACAGAGGCAACATTACAATTAGTGGGGTAAAGACTAACTACCTAATGGTTCTGAAATAACTACGCAAAACATAAAAATCACATTGCTATCTCATATAGCTACAAAGATAAATTCCAGATTTCTTACAGAGGTAAAAATGAAAAAGTTCAAAACTTTTAAAAGAAGACTAAAAGAAGACATAAGAAAATATCTTTATGACATGTAATAACAGATTTCTTAGATAAGACACAAAAAGCATGGACAATGAAACAAAAGCTTGATATATTTAACTACATTAACGTGAAGATTTTTTTGTGTAGCTATAATAACCCTAGTAAAATGAGAAAGCATGCTATTAGAAGATATTTGGAATTGCAAAACTATAGTGTACATAATATATAAAGAATTCACAAATCAATACAAATAAGCAGTTCAGCAGAAAAATGAACAAACCATGTTACCAGGCAATTCATTAAAAAAGAAAACTGAATTACCAATTAACATATGAAAAATCATTAATTGCAAATTAAAATGAGATCCTTTTTTGTACCCATCCATTTAACAAAAATTAAAAGTGTCATAATAACAAATTTTGGTGGAGTTTTCTTATGAGAATGCAAATTGGCACAGTAGATTGTAGAATATTTTGGCAATATCTAAAAAAGCTAAGAGTGTTTATACTGTAACCCAAGAATTACACTCCTGGATACATACCCTGGAGAAACTTACATGCAGTTGGTATCAATCTCAGTTCCTCTTCAAGGAATAGAATCTATTCTAGCTTGTTAAGCAAGAAGGCATTTATTAGAAGTAGTTAAATGGCTTTAGAATGATTGAGAGGGCTGAAAAACTCTAGGTTGTGATTTCAGGAATGACTTCCCAGGATAACAGAACCGGATCAACATGGGAGCTGCTGCTCCTCTGCGATCAGGAAGCTGCTGGTTCCAGAACCAGATTGCCCCTGCCAGGTTCAATAAGTTGTCACTGCAGGTAACTGTCAGGATCAGGAAACCACCGTGATCAGAAAGCTGCTGCTGTCACTGCTGGATCCAGATCAGTGCCATGCCTACGATGATCACATCACCAAAACAGATAACTTGCTCGGGCTCTTGACACCTACAAAGCTCATGACTAGCTGCTGGGATTTGGCCAACACATAGTCCATGATCACTCTTGCCAGAGAGCACAGAAGCAGGAGAAAGCTGTACCTTTTTAGATTATATTTTAAAGAAGATTTTATTTTAAAGAAGGGCTCTGCCTCACTTCTACCTCCTAAATCTAGAGTTCATCCGATTGGAAGAATCTAAATCACTTCCAGAACCTAGTTGTAAAGGTGAGGGGAAATTGTTTTTATCTGTCTAGTGTCTGCATGTGTGAATCTCAATCTGTGATATACCACATTGTACCTCTGTGGTTTTTCAGCGCACCAACATGCCCTTTTTCCCTGACTTAGGTTTCCAAACGACAACAATATAAAAGCTTAACTTATTTTTTCTGTCACTCACACAAATAAGAACTTGCTTATCTCCACCAGAGTAGGGGAAAACTAAAGTCCCATCAATCTTTGCATGTAATTTTGCGAGTTATTCATTCCTTCTTTATTTCAGTTTACAATTCTATCTTGATATCCAGTGACATATGAACTGAATTGTCAGGACTTTGAACTTTTATGAGGTTTATCTTCTATGTACATCTTATTTTCTAACATACATCTCCCTTAAGGAAGAGATTCAGGGTAACTGCTACTCCTTGCTCACCAGGTCCGATCAGTCTGATGTCATCAACTTAATCACCACTGTGACCTCCTGGGGAAAGTAAGATGATAAAGGACGCTGTGACTAGAGCTGGAGAGTTAATCAGCCTTGTGGCAAGATGGTAATGGCACATGCCTATCCCTGCCATGTGCAATGGAAGGGCTTCTGTTGTTTTCTGCTTACTAACATAGGGATAGAGAGTCGCTAGATCTATAGCTGCTAATCAAGTGCTTATCAGAGTCATTCCAAAATGAACTGAATGGCTGTATCTCCCCCAATATTCATATATTGTAACAATAACCTCAATGTAATGGTATTAGGGAGTGAGGCTTTTGGGAGTTAAATTTAGATGAGGTCATGAGGGTGGAGCCCCAAAATGGGATTAATGCCCTAATAAGAAGAGGAAGAGACTAGAGGTCTCTCCCCTAATCTGAGGATCCAGCAAGAAGGCATCCCTTTATAAACCAGGAAGAAGGCTCTCCCTAGACCCTGAATCTATGGTCACCTTGATTTTGGAATTCCCAGCCTCCAGAACTACAAGAAATGAATGTCTGTTGTTAAGCTACCCAGTCTATGGTATTTTGTTATAGCAGACCAAGCCAGTTTGGGATAATCCACTATTGTTCTCCAAGAATGTCTTCTGCACAATCTAAATAAGAGTTAAAGGGATATGTGACAAGAATCACCATCCTTATGTCTTTTAGATCTTTGATGATAGCACTAATCTCTGATTCCTCTTAGAGATTTGATATTACCTTTTGTTTTCTACTGTGGAAAGAAGTGGTAATTCCAGAAACTTCCCCTTGGCTTTCCTACATGTATAATAGCCATCAGTCCACAGATCAGGAAGCTATTGTGAGAATTAATTTAGTTGTCAATCTTTTCTTTATTAAAAAGTTTTTTTTAAGTAATCTCTATATCCAATGTGGGGCTCAAACTCAAAACCCTGAGATCAAAAGTCGTTTGCTCTTCTGACTGAGCCAGCCAGGTGCCCCTAGTTGTCATTTTTTTTCAAGTCTGCATTACAGGGATAGGAAATAACTACAGGATGTCTTCAAGAACACGCTGGGCCCATTGTGAGATGGACTTGTATCAAAATTCCATTTATCACTTGACACCAATAAATCCCCCTTCTTAATAGTTGATTACAAAGGCAATATAGGGCCCCAGGGATTAGCATGTACTCAGAGCCCCCCATATTATAATTCTTTAAGTAAAGGTATGGGTAGTTCTCTTTTTCCAGGGTACAATTATACTATTAAATGTCCCCAGGAAGGTGAGGTAGAACAATGATAGTAGGGGACTTTCAGCAACATTTTGACTTTCTTCCTCAGGTATTCCTGGTTTCTTCTTCAGTCATGGGGCTCGGGTGCTCAGATCTAGGAATTGGGGAGCAACCTTCATTGTCTATCATTTTCATCCAAGTCAAGCCTCCATTTATCAGCCAAAGAAGTTTTTTGCTTTTGGTGGGAGGTATATAGAATAGATTAAACCATTCTGACTATCCCCGATTTCTATTCAATAAGTCTATTTCTTTGACCTTAGGTCGTTACTTGCTGCCACATGGTTTCTGCTACTCTGAAATGGCCTCATCCTTATTAAACTCAGGATTCTATTTCTGGGAAAATGTCTGCTATCTTGATCTGTAGCCTACAAAAGAATGACACTGCAGTGATTTTTCAATGTTTTGGTAAAGAGAGGGTCCTCCGAGTCCCTTCAAGGCTCACAGATAATGGGTGGGTAAGTCAGTCATGCATGTTAAATTTTCCCAACATTCCTTTCTCTCAAAATCTCTGCCTTTTTCAAGGAATTCTTGGTGCCTAACTTTATTTCGTGAGTTCAGTTTCAGTTAACTAATTGAACAAACACTTTAGATTACTTCCAAACCCTACGAACTGGAATACTGAATCCAGAATCTCTAGTAAATGCTCCATGTTGATAAATTTAGCCTGAATGATCATTCTCAGAATTTATTCCCATAAATCTCTAGATTTTTATTAATACAATTTAGCAAAATCTTAACACTATTTTGTTATCTAAGGTTTCTCCTCCATAGTCAAACTTTGTACTTGCGTGGTATCTGACTCCTTGACCAGAGTGAACAAGAACTAGCAGGATGAACCATAAGAAGAATTAATATTTCCTACGAGTTAATTATGGCAGGTACAGTTGCATTGGGTCTTTAAGTATGACAGATTTATCTGACAGAGGTGGGAGTGTGACATTTGCTAGCCTGGAGTGCTCAGCAGGGCTTGTACCTTCAGACATTTAAATCCGTTCAAACATCCCATCCCTATTTATAGTGTCCCACTCTCTCCAAACTAATGTGTTTTTACACAAGAGGCTAAGTGAAACGGAATTAACCTAAGTTGTATTTTGGCAACCTGTTGCATCTGCTTTTTAGCTATATCTGTCCTGCAGGTAGAAGAGGTAAGGTGTTCATTTAGGGCCATAGAACCAAACCACCCACTATCCTGAACAGGAAGCTGCCACAAACAGGAAACATATCATGTCGTCAGGTCCAATTCCAAACCCTCTGTGCACTGAATTAAGAACTTAAAATATGGACTTTGTCCTGCTCCTCCTCCTCCTTAACTCTCTAATGCAGTTAGAATTAGCCAGCTCACTCCCCATTTCTTTTATTCCTCATTCTTACCAGAAGGGTTGTACAACAGCCAGCTGTTCTACTAAGGCTTCCATTTGATAGGTATTTCATTCTTGGCAAACATAATTCATCATCTGCTGCAAATGTCATAGCTTTCAAACCCACCCAGGTGAGATAACTATTTCCAGCAGATCATTTCTTTGAAAATCGGTTACATGCAACCATACCTGATACTAATTAATTACTCTTTTAGAATTCCATTGCAGGGAATAGAATCCACTTTAGTTAGTTTAAGCAATTGATTTATTACTGACAAAGAAAGACCTAGTTCTTTGGGGACATGAATTTAATACAAAATTTGGCAGCATCTTTAGGAAGAAAATACAATATCACAAAAACAAAATTGGGTATGAAATTCAAAATTTATTCATAATGAGAAAAGAAATCACCACAAATTACAAATTCTAAAAAGCTGACATTTACCACAAAGAACACAAAATCCAGTAAAGTAAAATAATATTTTATTAATCAAATACTTAACGTATCTTTACAGTATTTTCCTACATTTTTGCCTTTTACATGCTTTGATTGCCTCTTGATAATAACTTTATATTGTCACTTTTATAGAGAGAATAAAAAGACAAGTTAGTCTTTTTTTGTAACTATGGTTTTATTATCCATAGTTTAGAAAATTTCTTTCATCTTTACAACTCATTATTGATAATGACATGTATATTTTTAGAATTATTGTCAAAATTGGAAAAACCACTGTCAAATCTCTTTCTTATATGAACTATAAAATTTGGAAGTTTTCTACCAATTGTCTTCTTGCTCTGTCGACTTTCAACTTTGTTACTCCTCCAGTACTCACTCTTATGGTGGTAGCACTGTAGGATACCTTCTGACTGTAATATGATCTCCAAATCTGTCCCTTCCTGTCACAGAAGTATATCTTTTAACCCTATCTAAATATATACCCTTTATTCCTCCTTAATTGGATCCCCAAAATGCCTAAGGCCACTCCATCAACCCTAGAAACAAATGTAACTAAGGGGAAGTTTGAGTGGGAAAAGATAATAGCCTTAATTTAGAGTAGTGAAAATATCTTACTTCTGCAATTTTTATAAAAACACATACCAGCCATGGGCTCCACACAGTGAGGAACTCTGAAGCTTAAGCTTCATAGTAAATCCATCTCTAATGATAGGGATTCAATTAAATCTTTAGTGGTATGAAAAAATAGACTCTTGGTTGAGCTCTCAGGTATGACATCCAAAGTCACACTACAGAATTGGCTCCTGAGGCCAGCTCTTTTATGATCAGAAAGCTGCCAGCCATAGAACCAAACTACCCACTACCCTGAGCAGGAAGCTGCCACAAACAGGAAGCTATCATGTCATCAGGCATCACTTGCTGCCAGTTCCAAACCCACAGCAGGTCTGCAACGATTCACATTGACAGAATGGATACACTATGCCCTGCCTCTCAAGCCTCACAAAATGACTGTACACTAGGATTTCTGCCATCTCTATGTAGAAAAATTCGGTACCTCCATGACATGTGAATAAACAGCAGCAGCAGAAATGGCAGGCATTTAGCGTCTATCTTACTTCCATGCTGAAAACTTTTCATGATTGCCTTTGATTAGCTAAACCTAAATCTCTTGCTGTAAGGGGAACTGATAAATGTAGTTTTTAGCTTTTTAGATACTGATTTATAGAAGGACACACAAGAAGGAGCATGGAATAGTTGTTCACCAGTGTATTGAATGCAAAAAAGACATGTAATAATAGCTAACATTTATTGTATATTTACAATGTTCTCATAAAAAAAAAAGCAGAGAGAGAAAAAAAGCCATAACTGTCCTCAAAAAGGAGACTCGATAAATAATTACATTGGTTGTTCATATATTGAAATTCTATTCAGCACTTAAAAATGGATAAACCGCGGCTACACCAGTCAATTGGACTATCTCTTACAAGTATAATGTTGAGTTTATAAAAAGCAAGTTACAGAATGATTTGTAAGAGTGATACTGTTCATATAAAGCCCAAAGCAGAGGAAATCTATACAAATAGATACATATGTAATAAAAGTATCAAAATGGGAATAATCAACACCAAATTGAGGGTGCGGGCTCCTGAATGATACATGGAAATAGTAGTAACTGGAGGTCTGGGATTGTGTTCAAGTTCATTGTTGCATAGCTCAATCCTAGGGGACACCCTTCACATAGAATACATTGTAGTAACCTCCACGGGAATCATTCATCCACATTGTAGGAAGTACAGTGCCTTCTGCACAGTAGTTGCTGGACATGCCAGCCCTGAGTGTACTGGGAATGTATATTCTCTACAAATCTGTATATATAAGAAAGGTTTTATAATAAAATATTCTATAAATTATAATTGAAAGTTCTAATTCCATCTACGGAATTCTATGTAACCTGATCTGGGGAAAAATAATCTTTCAGACCTATGAATTTGATAGCCAAGCTCCACTTCGCAGTTCTTATTCTTAGGATTTTACACTAGGAAGACTAGGCACATACCTTTTATCAGTGCTAGTCCTCATTTTGGCAGTTTTCTGGTACCAATAGGCCAAAAGAGGCTAAGAGAGCTAACAATAAGTATGTGAGAAGTGATTCACCTTCTAATGAAAATTTTTAAGAACTGACTCATGGCACATTTACTAAACACTTTGAGGTCATTGAGTTTCACTGGAATTGCTGCTTGGACTCAGGATTCTGATGATTGAACAATAATTTTTTTTGTTGAAATCTTGTTTTTTACACCATCACCTAAAATATAACTATGATAATCATTACTAACATTTATTGAGTACTTATTATGTTCTAGGCACAATTCTAAGTGCTTTATATATACAATGATTCATTTAAAACTCATACCTGTTTTTGGAGATAGGTACTATTATTATCTTCATTTTACAGATGAAGAAACTGAGCAATAAAGATGAAGGAATGTATCACATGACCAAAAAAGTGATAGAGTTGAATCCAGGTAGGGTTGATCCCAAAGCATGTAATGTTCCACTTCTAAAACACAGTTCTCTAAGTTCTCTTTGATAGCTTTTCACTCAGATGGTACAGAAGTAGATTCCCTCCTTCCCTCTAACCCCCACTTTCCAGACTTACACGCCTTAAATATTTAATACTGTAGAAGATATAATTTCCATCCATGGAAGAGAGCCATTCTAGAATATCAAGTTGAAGATTAGTCAGTAGATGGAAAGAGGAAATTCTAATGTTATTCTGGAATTCAATAAAATTTACACACACCCACACATATTAAATTCTCCTTCAAATGAAGACTTCTGAGTATTAATTTCATATTATTGTGCCAAATAATATGAAATTATTCACATAGTCTGGTGAATGTAGCCTTTTAAAAATTCCAAACCTTTCTCTCATTCTGTTTTGTGGTTTGTATAGCTGATTGTTCAACTACTTCTGAAATTATTCCCCAAAGCTACCTTGGGTAGCCCATCTCAAACATTACCATCTAGTACATTTGTCAGAGAGAAAAACTTCTGGCAAGTAGCAAAGTGTGTTCATTGAAATATTATGTTTTCAAAAACAAATATAAGCAGTGAGACCTTGGGTCCTAGGTCAAAGACTTGAGGTATTTTGAGCATCATTTTCATAAGTGTGGGTCAAAGACTTTCTATTTTAATAGCTCATTTTAGAGAGGTTAAAAATGATTTCTCTGAATGCTGACAGAGAAGGAAAACTCACAGAGGCCCTTTACACACAACCTTGGCCCAGCAGCAGTAGCCAGGGAGAGGGTTAGAGGTTGCTGTGGCAATGACCTGTATTACATAATGCCTCCCATCGGTCCACAGATGTGTGAGTTTGCTCACATGTTTTATTAGATTTTTATTACATTTTCATGCAGCTCCAGCCCATCTGCATTCGCCAGCCTGGGTGCAATTTCTAAAATACCTAATCCATTAGTTATTCAATATATGCAGATATATATTGAAATATGTTCTCTGACCAAGTCCCTCGTGCCATTTGAGTAATACTAACACCCACTTTATGGATATGATACATAGGATTGGTCGGGTAGGGATTGCAGTCCTCTTGATGACTCCAGTGATGGTGACAATGATGACCATGATGACAACGGTGATGTCTGTCTGGATCAGCTCAGTGCCAAAGGCTCTAAATGAGAGTTAGTGTTCTGTGGTTAGTAACTTTAATCTTACTCCAATCCACTCATGATTGGGTCTACAGAGAGAGGAGACAGAGGACACAATAACAACTGCAATGAAAACAAAACAAAAAGTTCATAATAAATTTTAGTTTGTTTGGATTTCTATAACAAAAATACCATAGACTGGGTAGCAAAATGGAAGGGTTCTGGTGAGAACCCTCTTTTGGGTTGCAGACTGCTGACTTCTCTTTCTAAGCTCACATGGTGGAGAGCTGAGGAAGGAAGCTTTCCTAACTCCTAAGAGTGCTAATCTCATTCACAGGGACTTGACCCCGTGACCTCATCTAACCCTTATCAGACACCAAAGGCCTCACCTCCTAATACCACCACATTGGGAGATAGAGTTTCAACATGTGAATTTTGGGAGGACACATTCAGTCTACATAGCAAACTCTATGTAAATTTTTTTTAAAACTTATTCCTTATTTGACAGAGAGAGAGAGAGAGAAAGAATGAGAGAGAGAACACAAGCAGGCGTAGCAGGCAGAGGGAGAGGGAGAAGCAGGCTCCTTACTGAGCAGGGAGCTCAATATGGGGCTCAACCCAGGACCCTGGGATCATGACCTGAGCGAAAGGCAGATGCTTAACTGAGCCACTTGGGTGCCCCTATGTAATTTTTTTTTTTTTTTAACTCGCAGAAGTGTTTTAAGCGTATTTGTTCTTTGCAACCCCATCAGTAGTTTGGCCTGGAGGAAGTTGGAGCAAGAGTTCTCCCATTCTGACACCAATGATAATAGCTCTTTCATCAATCTGAGATGTCACTACCATTTATAGCTTGGCAAGCCCAGTATTGGAGTGAGACCATTTTTACCCTACATGAGAAGAGCACTATGTCTATCTTGCTCACACCCCAGCTCCCAGCACGGGACTGAGTATGTGGTAGGCCCTTAATAAATATGTCCTGAATAGATGATGGAATAGATATAGATTTTTATTTGGTGTGTCTTTTCCAGTTGGCTCATAGTTACTGAACGCTTACTGACCGAATAGATTTCTAGCCTACTGTCAACTTTAAATTTTGTGGTAGAATTTTAGTTAGTCATAACCATCATTTGTCATGAAAATGCAATCTTGGAACTCCTCTGAGAGCTTGAGAAAACTTTCTGTTGCATATGAGAGATTCCATGCTGGCTAATAGTGGCTTTCTTAGGCTGAATTATTCATATGGTTAGTTGGAAAGGTCTGCATACTAAAGCTGAATGATTTTCATCTTTTGATTTAGGGGTAGGATTTGTAGGAGACTCATTTTTAAAAATTTATTTATTTATTTATTTTTACTTAAACTGAGAAAGCTTTTGAGTTTTTAATTTCTGGCAGCTCTCTATTAATAGATGGAGTGTCTCTCACCTCCCATAAGCAACTGTTTCATTCAGATGCCATTTGTGAATATAATACACTTTCAGGTTGTTTATTCCAGCTAAAAATGTGTTTCACATATATTGGAAGGTCAAGAAATAATGTCTTCTCTTTTCTGTTTCAGCATGTGTGAAACTCATCTTGGTGTTATTTCACTTTTGTTTAAAAGGAAAACAACAACATCGAAGACATCATGAAATAGCATTCATCTGGCACGTAGGTCCTGGACTTTCTAGTTCCAATTCCATCCCTTTCTGTGCCAAATCCAGTAGGGGGGTAAAGATGGTTTGCAGGTGTAATGGAATTCCAGTGTCTCATTTGCATTAGGTAACCCTAGGAAGGAGAATTTCCATACATGTAGCCAATGTTGATTTGTCCAAAGAAAGCATCCTTGAATCTCAGGCTGAAAATAAGGTATTCGGTTGTATGAGAGGATGAGCTCAGCAGTTGGTAACCCAGCGGGTGATTCTTCCCTGAGAAATTGTGATTATTTTCACATGCAAAGAAAGAGACAAATGAATATCATTTTCAAACCTCTATCAGACTAAACACACTAACCAGAAATGCATCTACCTACATCATTTTAAAGGAAATCCAGTGGGGCTTTGACAGCATATGAGCTACTTCCACTGACCTTCTTTCACTGAATGTTTCTCACACTTATTTGCTCTCTATTTTCATGTTTATAAAACGTGTTCCCAAGCCCTTTAGGATAAAATCAACAATAGTGCCCAGGGCTCCAGCTAAAGATTCCCAGTAGGAGGGTCTGAGCCTTTTGTTCTGGAGGATCTAATAGAGTGCGAAGCTGACACAAAAATGGGAGGACCATTCAGTGAAAATTAAAGTCTTTGTCCCTTCATTAGTTGAACGTGAACTTCACATTTCTGAAGTTCTGCTAGGTTACTTTCTATAAAATTCTGATTTAATCAAGGTGAACAGGGAAGCTCATTAAAATCTCTCCCTTTTAGAGATCACAAAAAATCCCATTTGTCCGGTACAGCTAACATTCCGGTATTTTTCATGAAATTTTTGAGAAATTGACTTGACTCTCAAGTGTACATTATTCTTAATCATTAAACACGGTTGTTGTTGCTGCTGTTTTTTTTTAAAGTTCTGAGAGAGACTTCATTTTATTTATCACTTTATTGACTTTCTCAGCCTTATGGGAAAGGTGGAAAGTCAACACCTGGGTCTTCATGGGATTAATGAGTTAATGTGATTAAATAAAATTTATTTTTATTATCTTTCATTTTCATGGGAACCATGAATGTGGGAGGAAACTTTTGACAGTAAGTTTTCTGATTGATCCCTTAACTTTCATATCAGACTTGCTGTATCCTATTTTTAATATGAGCTCACTTCTTGCTTTCTTCAGTTAGCAGAAAAAAGGTGAGAATTATTAAAATGCAATGATTGAGGGTATGTTGATAGGTGGCTTTGGCATTTCTGTGACATAAATTCTTTTGTATTTCCATAACGCAGCAAAACTTATTGCCAAAGCCAGTGAGACTTTGTGAGATCCTGATATAACAGATTCTAACCATGAGTATTTTTTAGTTTTATTTTATTTCTTCTCTTTGAGAATGGAAATTTCTGGGGATCCCTGGGTGGCTCAGCGGTTTGGCGCCTGCCTTTGGCCCAGGGCACGATCCTGGAGTCCCGGGATCGAGTCCCACGTCGGGCTCCCTACATGGAGCCTGCTTCTCCCTCCTCCTGTGTCTCTGCCTCTCTCTCTCTCTCTCTCTCTCTCTCTGTCATGGATAAATAAATAAATCTTAAAAAAAAAAGAGAGAATGGAAATTTCTTTTGTTTCTCCCTCCCTCACTGTGCCAATCATCAAAACATGGTCACAGTCAGTTCTTCCCTACTCTCTTTCTAAGTGAAGAATGATATTCTTTGAGCTTTTATTGTATTTTTTACATAATACAGAACTTCCTATATTATTTGTCTCTGGATGTGCAATTTCTTGCTACTTATAGTAGGAGGTAATAAAAATTCCACAAGACCCTCCGATTTTAAGCAAATTAGGCATGAAATAGGCAGTTAGCGTTTTTTACTCTGATCACGGCAGATATTTAAGGTAATGAGAGTGAAAGGGTGAGTGAACTATGGATGTACCATTGGGTAAATCAACATCAAATTCAGATTTTAAAAAGTGCAATTATATACAAATGCTGATTTAT
This sequence comes from Nyctereutes procyonoides, assembly GCF_905146905.1. Taxonomy (NCBI): domain Eukaryota; kingdom Metazoa; phylum Chordata; class Mammalia; order Carnivora; family Canidae; genus Nyctereutes; species Nyctereutes procyonoides. Next base: position 20,617,133 of record NW_026575122.1, read on the forward strand.
CCTAAGCCAAAAGGAAAACAAACAAACCCCATAAAAACCTCAAACCAAAAAGCAAAAAGCTTCAGAAAATGCTTGGGGGAATACCTATTATCTACCCATGGCAGAGTGCTGTGGGAATCAAAAGGAGAATAAAGCATAAGGTCTGATATCAAAGAACTTCCTTTTAATGGGGAAGAGAAACTGGGTTATAAGCAGCTGCTGCAGGAGGCAAATTCTTCCATGTCTCTGATTCTACCCAGGAGGTTACAAATTTAGGTGCCTACAGGGAGCAGCAGGTAAATAAGATCAGAGAAACCAATGACAGGGCCACCAGGGTGGCTCAGCAGTTGAGCATCTGCCTTTGGCTCAGGGCGTGATCCCAGGGTCCTGGGGTGGAGTCCTGCATCGGGCTCCCCACAGGGAACCTGCTTCTCCCTCTGCCTGTGTGTCTGCCTCTCTCTCTGTGTCTCTCATGAATAAGTAAATAAAATCTTATTAAACAAAAAAAGAAACCAATGACAGTGGTAGCTAACTGAAGGACCAGTGGTCATTCTAAAGGTAGCCATTGCTTCTCAATTCCTTCTAATTATTGCCAAGCGGAAGCACGAGACCAGTGTTGCAAAGTCTTCGAATTTTCAAAAAAAGCAAAAATTGATTTTTTTTTTGGATGAAATTTTTGAACCTTTAAGTGTCATCAGATAGCACTGTTTTTAAAAACATTGGGTGGGGCAAACAGAACTCCTGTGTTGGTTCAGTCCAGAGCAGGCTGCCATTGGTGGCCTCTGCTTTTCTCCCTGTCTTCTTGTTGGCCTCATCCATTCCCATGGGCTTTTATTATTTTTTTAAGATTTTATTTACTTATTTAGTTTTTTTTTATTGGAGTTCAATTTGCCAACATATAGCATAACACCCAGTCAAGTGCCCCCCTCAGTGCCCATCACTCAGTCACCCCAACGCCCTGCCCACTTCCCCTCCACCACCCCTCGTTTGTTTCCCAGAATTGGGAATCTCTCATGTTCTGTCACCCTCACTGATATTTCCCACTCATTTTCTCTCCTTTCCTCTTTCAGCATAATACCCTCCAGTTCCCTCCATGTCGAAGAAATTGGTGGGTATTTGTCGTTTCTAATGGCTGAGTAATATTCCATTGTATACATAGACCACAGCTTCTTTATCCATCATCTTCAATGGACACCGAGGCTCCTTCCACAGTTTGGCTATTGTGGACATTGCTGCTATAAACATCGGGATGCAGGTGTCCCGGCGTTTCACTGCATCTGTATCTTTGGGGTAAATCCCCAGCAGTGCAATTGCTGGGTCGTAGGGCAGGTCTATTTTTAACTCTTTGAGGAACCTCCACACAGTTTTCCAGAGTGGCTGCACCAGTTCACATTCCCACCAACAGTGCAAGAGGGTTCCACTGTCTCCACGTCCTCTCCAACATTTGTTGTTTCCTGTCTTGTTAATTTTCCCCATTCTCACTGGTGTGAGGTGGTATCTCATTGGGGTTTTGATTTGTATTCCCTGATGGCAAGGGATGTGGAGCATTTTCTCATGTGCTTGTTGGCCATGTGTATGTTTTCCTCTGTGAGATTTCTGTTCATGTCTTTTGCCCATTTCATGATTGGATTGTTTGTTTCTTTGCTGTTGAGTTTAATAAGTTCTTTATAGATCTTGGATACTAGCTCTTTATCTGATACGTCATTTGCAAATATCTTCTCCCATTCTGTAGGTTGTCTTTTAGTTTGTGGACTGTTTCTTTTGCTGCGCAGAAGCTTTTTATATTAATTAAGTCCCAGTAATTCATTTTGCTTTTGTTTCCCTTGCCTTCACAGATATATCTTGCAAGAAGTTGCTGTGGCCAAGTTCACAAGGGGTGTTGCCTGTGTTCTCCTCAAGGATTTTGATGGATTCTTTGTTTTTTTTTTTTTTAATATTTTATTTATTTATTTATGAGAGAGAGAGAGAGAGAGAGAGAGAGAGAGAGAGAGAGGCAGAGACACAGGCAGAGGGAGAAGCAGGCTCCATGTAGGGAGCCTGACGTGCGGACTTGATCTTGGGTCTCCAGGATCACGCCCTGGGCTGAAGGCGGTGCTAAACCCCTAAGCCACCGGGGTGCCCTCTGATTTTATTAATTAGAGTCATCTCTCTTTTTGTTTTTAATAAGGCTGGCTAATGGTTTATCTATCTTATTAATTCTTTTGAAGAACCAACTCCTGGTTTTGTTGATCTGTTCTACAGTTCTTCTGGTCTCCTGAGTTCTGCTCGGATCTTTATTAACTCTCTTCTTCTGCTGGGTGTAGGTTTTATTTGCTGTTCTTTCTCCAGTTCCTTTAGATGCAAGGTTAGCTTGTGTATTTGAGTTTTTTCCAGTTTTTTGATGGATGCTTGTATTGCGATGTTTTTCCCCCTCAGGACTGCTTTTGCTGTATACCAAAGATTTTTGAATGGTTGTATCTTCATTCTCATTAGTTTCCATGAATCTTTTTAATTTTTCTCTAATTTCCTGGTTGACCCTTTCATCTTTTAGCAGGGTGGTCTTTAGCTTCCACGTGCTTAAATTTCTTCCAAATTTCTTCTTGTGATTGAGTTCTAGTTTCAAAGCGTTATGGTCTGAAAATTGCAGGGGACAATCCCAACCTTTTGATATCCTAAGACCTGATTTGTGACCCAGTATGTGGTCTATTCTGGAGAAAGTTCCACGTGGACTTGAGAAGAATGTGTATTCAGTTGCGTTTGGATTTAAAGTTCTGTAAATATCTGTGAAGCCCATCTGGTCCAGTGTATCATTTAAAGCTCTTGTTTCTTTGGAGATGTTGTGCTTAGAAGATCAGTCATTTGCAGAAAGCGCCATGTTGAAGTCTCCCAGTATAAGTGTATTATTATCTAAGTATGTCTTAACTTTGGTTTTTAATTGATTGATATACTTGGCAGCTCCCACATTAGGGGCATAAATATTCATGATTGTTAGGTCCTCTTGTTGGATAGACCCTTTAAGTATGATATAGTGTCCCTCTTCATCTCTTACTACAGTCTTTGGGATAAACTTTAATATATCTGATATGAGGATTGCTACCCCTGCTTTCTTTTGAGGACCATTTGAATGGTAAATGGTTCTCCAACCTTTCATTTTCAGGCTGTAGGTGCCCTTAGGTCTAAAATGAGTCTCGTAGACAGCAAATAGATGGGTCTTGCTCTTTTATCCAGTCTGAAACCTTGCGTCTTTTGATGGGATCATTAAGCCCATTCACATTCGGAGTTACTATTGAAAGATATGAATTTAGTCTCATCATAATACCTATTCAGTCCCTGTTTTTGTGGCTTATTTCTTTGGGCTTCCTCTTTCTTTTACAGAGTCCCCCTTAGTATTTCTTGCAGAGCTGGTTTGGTGGTCACATATTTCAGTTTCTGCCTATCTTGGAAGCCCTTTATGTCTCCTATTCTGAATTAGAGCCTTGCTGGATAAAGTATTCTTGGCTGCATGTTCTTCACATTTAGGACCCTGAATATATCCTGCCAGCCCTTTCTGGCCTGCCAGGCCTCTGTGGAGAGGTCTGCTGTTAATCTAATATTTCTCCCCATATAAGTTAGGGATCTCTTGTCTCTTACTGCTTTAAGGATTTTCTCTTTATCTTTGGAATCTGCAATTTTCACTATTAAATGTCGAGGTGTTGAACGGTTTTTATTGATTTTAGAGGGGATCTCTCTATCTCCTGGATCTGAATGCCTGTTTCCATCCCCAGGTTAGGGAAGTTCTCAGCTATGATTTGTTAAATACACTTTCTGGTCCTCTGTCCCTTTCGGCGCCCTCTGGAACCCCAATTAAACGTAGATTTTTCCTTCTGAGTCTATCATTTATTTCTCTTAACCTTTCCTCATGGTCTTTTAATTGTTTTTCTCTTTTTTCCTCAGCTTCCTTCTTTGCCGTCAACTTGTCTTCTATGTGCTCCCTCTTTCTTCCACCTCATTAACTCTCGTCATTAGGACCTCCAGTTTGGATTGCATCTCATTTAATTTTGGCCTGATTAGATCTAAATTCTGCAGTCATGAAGTCTCTTGAATCCTTCATGCTTTTTTTTCCAGAGCCACCAGTAGCTTTATAATTGTGCTTCTGCATTGGCTTTCTGACTTTAAATTGTAATCCAAATTCTGTAGCTTTATAGGAGAGAGGACTGTTTCTGATCCTTTCTTTTGTGGTGAGTTCTTCTTTCTATCTAGTTTGCTCAGTGCAGAGTGGCTAAAAATGAGTTGTACTTGTTAGAAGCGCAAACTCTTCTCTCTGTAGCGTTCTAGCTGTTCTCTCTTTAAGTCTCAGGTCGAATTCGTAGGTTTTCAGAATGATTTAAAAGTTATCTTTTTGTTTCCCGAATCCTCGTCCTGGTTCACCTGGCAGGAGAGCTGGAAGCCATCCTCACCTGGTCCCGTCGTGCCCACTCATACCAGCCCACGATGCAGGGAGAGAGAGAGCTATGTTACATGGATCTGAAAACTGGATCTGAGTCCTACCTCTGCTGTTTAACACCAACAAGTGATCTCCAACAAGTTGCTTGACCCTTCTGAGCCTGTTTTATCATCTGTAAAACTGCGGACTGGGGGTGGCCACAGTTGTCAGGGTCCCATGTGGGTAGGTGGCTGTCGGGGGGCATGGGGGTGCACTCCAACATGGCACGGACTGCTGGGCTGGTGTTTCTTGTGCTGCCCACACTTGTCGCTGGTGACATCTGGCTGGAGCTGGAGTGTAGGACGAGATTTTATTTATTTATTCATGAGAGACACAGAGAGAGAGTCAGGGACACAGGCAGAGGGAGAAGCAGGCTCCATGCAGGGAGCCCAATATGGGATTAGATTCCAGGACCCGGATCACTCCCTGAACCAACTAGGGAGATGCTCAGGTAGATGCTCAACCACTGAGCCATCCAGGTGTCCTTCCCATGGACATTATGCCTAGAACTTCACATCAGATGTATCTTGATAGCCATTGTTGCTAGCTGATCCCACTCAGGTAGCTCTTGGGGACATCTCGGTGTCTCCCCACTGTTATCCTTCCTTCTGAGGAAGTGTTGGTTTAGGTAGCATTGCTCCGTGATGAGCTGGTCTGCAAGAAGTATGTGCAGGATATCCACGGAGACTCACCAGCATTTGCATTCCCAGTGACTCTGACCTCAAGCCCAGCTTGGTCTCACAGGACTTGGCTGGGAAGGGTACCACTCTTGTTCCAGGTACTGAGGAAAGATTTGTGGTTCTTTAAGCACCCTCTGACCAAAGAATGCATTCCTAAGATGGACCTCAATATTTTCATGGTTAGAACATGAAAGACCAGAGACTTCTTCTAAGATGCAGTTCTAATTATGTTTTGCCCTTGCTCAGAACCTTTAGGGGTAGATTCTTACAGTTATAAAATTCAAATTTCCTAACTTGGAGTAAAAGCCCTTCCCATCTTGATTCCAGTTTTCTCCAGTTGTATCTGCCATACCTTAACCTTAACTATGTATCTCACCCTCCAGCTGTGCGTATTTGCTTTTCTTAACATAAATCAGGCATTTTTAACATTTCTGCGTTGTTGTTATCCCTGCCATTCCACAGTCTGAAAGACTCTTTCTGTTTGTGGGGCTCCCTCTTGCATTGGAAGAATAATTTCTTTGAGAAAGCCTCTGCATTTCTCAGGAGACTTAAAATTTCCTTCTCTGTTGCTATACCGCCTGACATGTGCTTTCATTATTGGATCTGATGCATTATATTATAATTCTTTACAAATGAGTCAATAGCTTCCATGACTGCACTGTATTAACCTTTTGGGAGGAGACCAGCTCCTTGGAGAAATTGATGAAAACTATGAGCTCCACTTTACCCATAGGGAAAAAAAAACGCCTGAGGATCCATGCCAGATATCACATTCAATTTCGGAGAAGTCAAGGTCTCTTTAAATTCCTCAGTGGGCCCCCAATTAAAAAATCGTGTCCCCAGAAGATAAGTCCTTGAAGAGAAGAAATGACCAGTTTCCATCTCTTTATTATACCTAATACATAATTGTATTGTACCCCAAAACTGCCTAACAAAATACCTCGAAACTTAGTTGCTTAAAACAATAGCTGTTCATTAGCTTATAATTCTGTGAGTTTCCACCTTAGAGTTCAGTTGGGTGGCTCTTCTGCTCTTAGCTCATGCTGTCATCCATGTATAAGTCTGGTCGCTCAGCTTCAGAGCATTTGTGAGCCATCATTTGGAGCTTGTCAGCTATCTGGCATGTGGACAGTCATCTAGCCCTCCTTTATTCTATGGGGTAGTCAGGGTCCCAAGTGACATATTACAAGTAGGCAAGACACACTATTACCTCTGCTACATTTTATTGACCAAAGAAAGTCCCAAAGGTCATCCACATGTGAAAAGTGGGAAAGTAGACTCTACTCCGTGATGAGGTGAACTGCAAAGCCACGTTGCAAAGAGCTTATAGGCATAGGAAACAAGACCATTTTTGCAAGTCATCTACCATAGTCATATGTAACACAGTAGTATCCCCAAAAAGTTGCTGAATGAAACTTGGGTATGGACCCCAAAGGACAAAGAAAACTCAGGTAAGATGGAAGAAGGTGAGGTAAGGCATTCTAAATAATGAGAATATAATCTAACTGTTTTGTGATATAAGCATAATGTTTTTCCCTCTGTTGTGTGTTTATGTGAAGAGAGAGGTCAGATAAAAAGAAAATAATATAGTGTTTATTTATGTAATTATTTACTTTAATATGTCTCAGCACATTCCAAAACAGATTTGAGAACCTTATTTATGAAAGTAGAAGTATATTGAATATTATATAGGAAAATCTACATGTACAGTGTTATTTCCCTAAGAAAGCATATTCTTGACTGCAGATATATACTCTGAATTCTTTCATGGACAACATTTAATACAAAGAAGACAAGAGCTACATAGTATTCCTTGAATAAATGAACTGATCTCTCTACTCTGAGGAAGAATGATACCTAAATCATTCCGATGGATGAGGATTTATTTTGTGTCTCCTTACCTTTACTATAAAGAAAAGTCTTTCTCATATCCAGTTTTGGCCTTCTAAATCAGTTTTAGACCATTTGCTTTTATAATGAAGAGTAATACATTTCTTCCCAACTGGTTTCCCAGAATTTTTACAACAGTGTTCTCTCAATTTTGTATGCCTATCAGTGCTTGCTTTGGCAGCACATATATTAAATTTTATATCCCTATCCCTAAAAACAATGTTATGTATGAACAAAATTAACTCATTCATGAATTATATCCATATGCTATTTATTGATATGCACATTATAAAATGTATAAAAGAGAAATTAACATAGGCTTAAATGAAAATAAAAATATTTTAAAAATTATTTTACTTTGGGGGCACCTGGGTGGCACAGTTGGTTAAGCGTCTGCCTTCAGCTCAGGTCATGATTCCAGGGTCCTTGAGATTGAGCCCCACGCTGGGCTCCCTGCTCAGCGGGGAGCCTGCTTCTCCCTCTGCTTGTGCTTTCTCTTTCTCTCTCATGCTCTCTCTCTCGGTCAAGTAAATAATAAAATCTTTGAAATAATTATTTTCCTGTTTTATTTGTGGTACCAATCCCCCTTTTGCTGTTATCAGTGAAGGTTATGTGAATTAATATGCTTCATTATTTTTCCTAACTTATGGTTTAATATTTTGTAATGTAGTGAATCCAAAATATGTCTCAGTTTTGAATTTTTTCTCAGTTTTGAATTTTTGATTATCTTATCTTAAAAAGATGCTTTATAAATATTTGTAGATCCAAATAAAAAGAACCCATTATTGACTAGGCTTACTAAATCATAATACTCCTATTTTTCAATTTTGCAAAGATTTATGGAAATCTGGGTAAAAATTTTTCATCTTTCTTAATGTCAATCAATTGTTCTTACAGGCTAATTAGAAGTTACTATATTGGCATTGTCTTACTAATCAGATTCTAAATCATTAAAACTCTGATAAATTATTAGATAGCTTAAATACTAGATTTTTAAGTGAAATTGTTCTGTTATAAAAATTTACATAGGGCTACATGTGTATAATTATCTGCAACAACACCTACAGTGATAAGTGTACTTTTAAGTATGTTTTGAAATATTCTCACCATAGCTTGAGTTCCCTTAAAGAACAGTTATTTTTTTAGCTATTGTAAAATACCATCCTTACTTTGGAAGCAGATTGTGTGTGTGTGTGTGTGTGTGTGTGTGTGCGTGTGTGTGTGTGTTCTTTGCTCTTTAAAAAAAACAGCAAACTTCTGAGTGGTAGAAAATATTTTCAAGATTCCTCCATATCTCACTACAAAATATTGTTAAGACTCCTTTGTTTTTAAAACAATTTTAATTATAATAAAATACATATTGCAAACTTACCATATTACCCACTTCTAAGTGTACCGTTCACTAGTGTTAAGTACATTCACATTGTTGTATGACCAGTCTCCAGAATTCTTTTCATCATGTGAAACTGAAACCCTATAGTGATTAAATAACTGCTCCCCATTCCTGTTCCCCAGTCTCTGGCAATCTCTGTCTCAATTTGACTGCTCTAGGTATTCATGTAAATGAAATCGTCCAGTGTAAATGTAAAAAATCGTCTTTTTGGGATCCCTGGGTGGCGCAGTGGTTTGGCGCCTGCCTTTGGCCCAGGGCGCGATCCTGGAGACCCGGGATCGAATCCCACGTCGGGCTTCCGGTGCATGGAGCCTGCTTCTCCCTCTGCCTGTGTCTCTGCCTCTCTCTCTCTCTCTCTCTCTCTCTCCATCTCTGTGTGACTATCATAAATAAATAAACATTTTTAAAAAATCGTCTTTTTTTATGGCTGACTTATTTCTCTCAGCATAATGTCTTCAAGGTTCATCCATGTTGTAGTATGTATCAGCATTTTCTTCCTTTTAAGGCTGAATAATATCCCATTGTATGCAGTTACAACATTTAATTTTTTCATTCATCTGTCAGTAGACACGTAGGTTGCTTCTACCATTCTGGTTTTTGTGAACGATGCTGTTATGAATGTGTGCATACAGATAACTCTTTCCGACACTGCTTTTTGGGCACCTGGGTGGCTTAGTCAATTGAGCATCTGACTCTTGGTTTCAGCTCAGGTCATGACAACCCTGCCTCTGGCTTCATGCTCAGTGGGGAGTCTGCTCAGGATTCTCTTGCTCCTTCTCCCCCCCACAATAAATAAATCGATCTTAAAAAAAAAAACATTGCTTTCAGTTATTTTGGGTATACACTCAGGAGTAGAGTTTCTGGGTCATATGGTAACTCTATTTTTAATTTTTGAAGAACTGCCATATTGTTTTCCATAATGGCTGCACCATTTTATATTCCTACAAACAATGCACAAGGGTTCCAATTTCTCCATATCCTCTTCAACACTGATTGTCTGGTTTTTTGATGTAGCCATCATAATGAGTATGAGATGATTGACTCCTCTATATTTTAAAGGTCTAGTTTTTATAAAAGTAACCACACCCATGACATTTTATAGCATTTTCTTGCAGTAGCTTATCTATGAATGGTGGAACAAATATATTTCACTTGTGCTACTTCAGTAAACTTTTCCCAGAAACCTATTAAAACACTGAGTCAAAGAAATTGTCCCATCAGTGGCTATGCTTACACAGTACAATTTTCTCTTAAAATACTGGTTTTGCTAACTTTACTATTGATACTTTAATGAAAACTCCATTATGGTAAGAGTAGGCGCTTAATAAGTACTGGTTGAATGACTGTTGAGAAGATACATTCTCTAGTATATAAATACTGAAATGTATTTGAAATGAAATAATATATATGAAATATATATATATGTAGTGAGTGTGCAGGTAGGCACAGATGTGCAACAGACACCTACACACAGATCATTGTATATTGATAAAGGATCTAGGGATCCCTGGGTGGCGCAGCGGTTTAGCTCCTGCCTTTGGCCCAGGGCGCGATCCTGGAGACCTGGGATCGAATCCCACATCGGCTCCTGGTGCATGGAGCCTGCTTCTCCCTCTGCCTGTGTCTCTGCCTCTCTCTCTCTGTGTGACTATCATAAATAAATAAAAATTAAAAAAAAAGGATCTAGCAAGTGCTATAATCTGGGATATGTGGAAATAACTGTACTTACATTCATTTATAAATCAAACCTCAATATTTAATAGAATACTTTCTTATTTCTTATAATCTTAATTTTTTCAATGTTGACAAAGGAACATGCCTTTATTTGATGCCAATTGTTTCACATTTATTTCACATTTATCTTGACATTTTAATACAGAGGAAAGGAAAAATGAGGAGAACCCAGTGCTATGTGGCTTTTTGTATTTTGTTATTAAACAAGAAATCTCAAAAGAAGCTTCTACACATCTATCAACAAGATTAAGAAAACTTCTCAAAATAATATATTAAGTATATTATTACACTAAACTGTAACATAAGGGGCACCTGGGTGGCTCAGTGGTTGAGCATCTGCCTTCAGCTCAGGGCATGACCATGGGCCCTGGGATCAAGTCCCGCATCGAGCTCCACACAGGGCGCCTGTCTCTCCCTCTGCCTATGTCTCTGCCTCTCTCTCTCTCTGTGTCTCTCATGTTCATTTTGTGAGATTAAATTTCATTACAACAGTTAAACCTGCATAAGGGGAACACGTAGACTGTGACATGTTTTGATAGCCAGATGGCTGAGGGTGCCTATGGTAGAGACTGCCGGCTGCTCCCCATGATCCATTTTCCTCTTTTTGGGCCCAGCACCAAGTTCCATTTCCTGGCCTCATTTGTAGTTAGGTGTGGTTATGAGACTAAGTTCTTTCCAGGGAGGGCTGAAATGTGTGCTTCTTCTAGGCTGGGCCTATAAAAAATCTCCTAAGACTAATTCTCCACGTCCCACCCTTCTTCTGTTGGAAGAAATGCAGATGGCCATGCTGACCGTTGGTGGAAATTCCTGTGTACCTTGGGCTATCCTGATGATCACCAAAACTATCACCTGAGCAAGAAATAGATTTCTATTGTGTTGAGCCATTACATGTTTGGTCTAGTTATTGCTGCAGCCCATCTTACCTGAACTGACATAGCATCTGTCATTCCCTTAACACTGTTGACCTCAGCTTTCTTTCAGGAAGACTCAACAGTCCACAGTGATATGTGACCATTTACATCTGACAAAGTGAGGATACCTGGTGTCGTTCTGATTTTAATTATTAATGAGGCTTTCTTTCTTTCTTATTGTTTATGTCAAGAGTCAATAGAAATAGAAGTTCTAATATTTCTTCCTGCATTCTGAGAAATGACTTCACTTAGCAAACTATTGCTTTAAGAAACTTGTGTCAGTGGGTGTCACATTTCTTCATTGAGTCAACTATACAGTGACAGTGGGAGGAAGAGTTTAGTGTTGTCAGGAATGCATTATTCTGTAAGAAGAGGAAAGGAGGTCTGATTCTGATTCTGCAGTCCTGGCTATAGAAACAGAAGCAGCACGAAATGTGGCTTTGGTTTATCTTCCATTGTTCATGTGCCCTTAATGGGATTTCCTGACTGCCCCCTCTTTATTCCATAATGTCACCGGTTGTTAATTTGCCATATGTGAAGAGTTTGGGTATTGCTAACCATTTTGTTTCTTTTTCCTTTTTTAATTTTTCTTTAGCAAGTGATGGGAAATAGAACTACACTTGAGTTCCAATCCCATTTGGTGTGAGACTGGGCGACCCCATCGAGCCCAGATTTGTCTCTCTCCTCGAGATTAGCTTTTTCTTATGAAAGCATGTTCCTTCAGTTAGCCCAATCCCTGCCCTCCCACCCATGGAATAAATCACAAATGTAGAAGATTGCTGAAATCCAGTTGATCCACTGCCATTGAATAGCTTCATCCGATTTTCCTGGCCCCTGCCCCACCTGCCCATCTTCATCTTATATGAATTGATATTAAACAAATGTACAACCACCCAAAGCAGACAGCATTTTTAGAATGACTAGGGCAGGCTGAATCTCAACACCCTGGTTGACAGAATTAAAACTGATGAGAAAGTAAAACATTACTTCAAATGTTTGCTTAAGGATCGGGAAGTTGGGCCCGGCCCCTTTGTATTGCCAAATGTTACATGGAGCATCGTAAAATCAAATTCTCACATCTTGTTGTCCTCCCATTAGATCACATTAAACTCTGGCAGCGAGGCCAGCCCGCCTTGGTGGTTTTCTGATTTGTGGTTTGCACTTGGCTCTCCTCTCAGGCTTTAAAAATGGTTTTATTTTGCGAACAGTCAGTGATAGACTCTAGAGTAAACTTGCCTGGGCCAACATTCACAGTAATAACACTTCACATTATCAAGAGTTTCCTGAAGGACTGCAAAGAATGAAAACAAAGAAGAGCTTTTCTGGTAGTGGTTGTTTTTCTTGAGATGCTGGTAACCTCCTGCATGGTGGTGGGGCTGAGAATTTAGGCTTTCAAGGGCTTCGCACAAACATCCACAGTTCCCTGCTTTTAAGGTGAAACTAGAGAACTGGAACAGATTTGAGTTTTCTTGTTCCCGGAGTTGTTGAATATGTAACTGATTCTCCCTTTTTCTTTTCTTGGGTGGTTTTTCTGATTATCTCATTCAATCTTTTTGTGGCTTTTTGTGGCGTGGGATATGGAGAGTGGTGGGCTGGGGAGAGAGGTTGCCCTGGGCAAGGGGAGTGAATGTGGAGTTCAGGCAAATCCATCTAAATATTCCAAATAAGGAATCTCTTGATGTCCTTGTTAGAGTTTTTCACCAAAAACCATTTTGAATGTACAGTTCAGTGGGATTAGGTACATTCATATGGGTACAACCATCACCACTATCCATCTCCAGAACTTTTTTCATCTTGCAAAACTCTGTACCCTAAACAATAACTCCCCATTCTCTCGTCTCCTCAGCCCCTGGCATCCACCATTCTGCTTTCTAATCTCTATGAATTTGACTATTCTAAGTACTTCGTATGGAATCAGCTCATTGTGTCCTTTTGTGACTGGCTTCCTTCACTTAACGTAATGTCCTAAAGCCTCATCCATGTTTAGCATGTGTCAGAATTTCCTTTCTTTTAAAGGCTGAATAATATTCCATTCTCTGTAAACACCATAATTTATTTAGGTGTTCATCCATTGATAGACACTTGGGTTTGCAGACTCAATTCTATCAATGGGATTTGAATGGCAAAGACTGAAGTTTTGGAGAGAACTGAATAGTCATTCAAATTATATTGGTTTGAAATTCTTATAAGCCAAGTCAAATGGACAATATTGTATCAATAAATTCACTGACATGTATTTGCCAAATGTCATAAGTGACCTCTCTCTCTTATAATCTTTTATTATTACAAAGATATGTCATTTTTAAAAACCTAGAAAATATGGAAAAGTGTGAAGACAAATATAAAGAATACTTCTAGAACTGTAGCCATCTTAGCACTGTCAATATTTATTTGAAAAATAATAATTTAAATCTAAACCTAAGTACTGTAAATATGAATATAGATAGAGATTTTGTATTTTTACAGAACTGGAAACATGTTCACATGCTTGCAAACTGCTCTTCTTAATTTGCAATATATTGGAGACATACATAAATATAGTTTTACTTGGTAGTTTTAAAATTCTTTAAAATAGTGGACCTTCCTTCATATGAACTCTCAGAATACTAATTTATAAGGGAGGGAACTTTTCTACTTAAAATGAATAAGAGAAGTCCAGAACTCATCAGCTCAGTACCCACAGTTCTTCAGTAGTGGTTTTTGAGGCACTTCGCAGAAACGCTAAGACTCTGTTGTGCATTTGAATTGTAACTCACAAAAGATGTTGAAATCCTAACCCCAGATACCTGTAAGTGTGACCTTATTTGGAAATAGACTTTGCAGATGATCAAGTTAAGATGAAGTCATTAGGGTTGGCCCCAACCCCATATGACTGGTGTCTTTATCAAAAAGGAAAATTTGATCACAGAAAGGGAGAAAATTTGATACACACGGAGAGGACACCATACAAGATGAAGGCCAAGATCAGGGTGATGCTTCTACAAGCCAAGGAACACCAAAGATTGCCAGCAGACACAAGAAGCTAGGAGAGAAGCATGTAAGATCTCCCTCACAGCCCTTGAAAGGAACTAACCCCCTGGACACCTTTACCTAAGATTTCTAGTCTACAGAACTATGAGACAATTTCTGTGGCTCTAAGCCACCCAGTTTTGTACTTTGCTATGGCAGCCCTGGAAAAATAGTCCAGCCTCTTGGAGCATGATTTGGAAACCACTACTTTATATAATTATTTTATAAGCCTGCAGGTATTCCACTGTTAGGAAGTACATAATGTACTTAATCATTCCCTTAGTAATGTATATGCATAGCACAAGTATCTCAATATTTTAAAGAATGAAGCTTTGAATATTTTTTAAGGTGAATCTTGGCATATCTGCTGTGTTGTTTTCCTGAAAATAATTTGCCAGAGGAGGAATTAATTGGGCTAAGAGAGAGAAACATTTGAAATTTTGATACTTACTGCCAACATGCTCAACTGAAAAGCTTATAATAATTTATTCTCTCTCTCTATAGTGTCCAAGTATATATATTTCTCCACATCCTTAGTAGGTATTGTCATTCTTGCTTTCTAAAAATCTAGAGGTCACACACACACAGAGGAATATTACACAGCCATAGAAGGATGAGATCTTGCCATTTGCAACAACATGAATAGACCTAGAGGGTATTATGCTAAGTGAAGTAAGTCAGACAGAGAAAGATAAATACCATATGATTTCACCCGTGTGGAATCTAAAAAACAGAACAAGTGAATAAATAAACAAAAGGCAGAATCAGACCTAAAAATACAGAGAACAAACTGATGGTTGCCAGAGGGGAGAGGGTTGTGCGGGTGTGTGGATTGGCATAAAGGGAAGTGGGAGATACTTCAGCTGTGGAATAACTAAGTCATGGAAGAAATAAGAGGCACAGTGTCGGGAACGTAGTCAATGGTATTTTAATAGTGTTGCCCCGGGACAGGTAGGAGCTATACACGCTTGTGAACATGGCATAGCATACAAAGCTGTTGAACCACTGTGTGTACACCTGAAAGGAATGAAACATGTGTCCACTATACTCAAATTTAAAAACATAATAAATTTAAGTTTTTTTTTTTTAATTTATTTATGATAGTCACAGAGAGAGAGAGAGAGGCAGAGACACAGGCAGAGGGAGAAGCAGGCTCCACGCACCGGGAGCCCGACGTGGGATTCGATCCCAGGTCTCCAGGATCGCGCCCTGGGCCAAAGGCAGGCGCCAAACCGCTGCGCCACCCAGGGATCCCCTAAATTTAAGTTTTTATCAGAGTAATACATCCGGATATTTAAATAAATGAATGAGTTTTAAAAGTGAACAAGCTTGCAACAAAACCCAGCGGTCCTAGCTGCATTGCTGTCTACCCCTGCACTCCCCAGTAGCATCACTTTCAGTTCTTACAGCTGCTTCTTCCGGTTTTCACATTTATACTTCTAAATAATATGCTTCTGCTAGTGTCTTTTTTTACTTTTAAATTTTAGATATTATCTAATGACTTCTGACTATGGAAAATAAGGAATTAGCTTTCTTGTACGAATGGCCCCTCCCACCATCCCACTCTCCCAGAAAGGTTATATCACAATTTTGGTTAAATCAATATTCAGGGTTTACATTTATGGTTATATATATTATTTGCAGATAAGTCATATAATGTACTATAATCTGATTATTTTTCTTAAATAACTCTCCCCAGAGTTAATAGTTTACTACTTTTTGTTTGTTTATCTAGGTACGTAGTAGTAATTCATATGGAAATTCTGCCTGAAGTCTACATCTCTTCTCATTATATTCTAACAGTGTTCTATCAGTTTCTGTCTTTGCTTTTCTTTCCTCTTTTGTTCAAATTATCCTGCCTGTGGCCATTCAGCTTCCTACCCCTCACTCTCTAGATCTGCTGCTGCACATCTATCTGGTTGGCTTTTCTTTCACCACAATTCTGGGGCTTTCATTTGCCTTTCTGCTGTGTTGCATTACCTGTTTCCTGGGTCATACATCTCCCTGTTCCCTCATTTGCTGCCTTGTTCTACCAGAGTAGTTTCTGCTGACAGTGGCAGGACCCTTCACTCTAGTGGAAATGCTCTTTATGATTCATTGAAAACATCATGCAAGTGTCTGGTAGCATCTTCTATCAAGTTGCTTAAGAAAAACTGTTCTTATCAGGAAAAACTGCTAATTTTAGCAAATGCCTTCTCATATGTACTGAGATAATCAAATAATTTTTCTCTTTTAAGCTCTTAGGGTAGTGAATTACACTAAAAGACAGACTAATGAGAGACACACAGAGCGAGGCAGAGACACAGGCAGAGGGAGAAGTAGGCTCCCTGTGGGAGCTGGATGTGGGACTCGATCCCAGGACTCTGGGATCACAACCTGAGCCAAAGACAGATGTGCAGCCACTGAGCCCCCCACGTGCCCTTATCCTAGGCATTATTGTGAAAATGACTACTAGTTCATGATATAATTCTCTTTGTGAAGTATTGCATTAAATTCCCTTATATATTATTTGGGATTTTTGCCTCTATTTGTCTTTGGGTTTCTTGTTTTGTTGTGGGTGGTTTTTCTCTCTATTTTTATCTGGTTATGATTTAGTGTTATGCTGTATTTGTAGAATGAACTGAAAACTTTCCACCTCTTTCAATGTTCTTTAATAGTGTAAATAATGCAGGAATTATCTATTCTTTGCAGGTTTAATACAATGTGCCCAGAAGGTTATCTGGGCATTGTGCCCTTTTTAGGGTTTTTGTTTCCTCTACGGTTATTGGTTTTTTCAGGATTTCAGTTCTTTTTGAGTCAATTTCATTATTTAGTTTCTCCTACAAAAATAATCTATTTCAACTAATTTTCAAGTTTGTTCCACATTTTTTTCTCAGTCCTAATGTTGATTATTTTAGTTGTCTTCTTCTTCTTCTTTACCATGGTCACATTTGACAGTCTGTTTATTTAATTGCTCTTTTTAAAGAACTCATCAAAAATTATATTTTCATTTGATTAATCATCCACTTATTTGTGTTTTCTAATTTTTATGATTATTAACTTATCTTTTAGCTTATTTGGTTTTCCTCCCTCTTCTATCTCCTCCTCCTCCTTCTTCTTCTCCCTGTTTCTCTCCTTCCCTTTCTCTGTCTTGCTCTTTCTTTAGCTTCTTGAGTTGATACTTAGTTCATATACTTTTTAGGACTTTGCCTTCCACTCTCAAAAGGCAGGTTTTGTCCAGTATTTGCATCATTTGGTAGATTCTGCAAGAATATCAATGTAATTTATGCCAATATCAATGTAAATATTTTTCTTAATTATATCTTTTCCTGTTTTGTTTTCTAATATTAATATTAGTACTCCAGCATTATTTTTCCAGTACATCTTCCTAGTTATTTACAATAAACCTTTCTGCATCATTTTCCTTTTTAAGATTTTATTTTTAAGTAATCTCTATACCCAATGTGGGGCATGAACTCACAACCCTGAGATCAAGAGTCACATGTGCTATCAACAGAGCCAGCCAGGCTCCCCTGCATCATTTTCTTTTACAATATCTATTATATAATCATCATATAGCTGGTTCCTGCCACCTGTCTCTGCAATCTGAGTTTTGTTATCTTTTAATATTATGATTAATAATTGTTTTGATTTATTGTTTCCATTATATTTACTCTGCATTTTTTTCATTTTCTTTCTTACTTCCTGCCATTGTCTTCCAGCATCCAGAGTTGGTGAT
Source organism: Nyctereutes procyonoides (assembly GCF_905146905.1). Lineage (NCBI taxonomy): Eukaryota > Metazoa > Chordata > Mammalia > Carnivora > Canidae > Nyctereutes > Nyctereutes procyonoides. The sequence continues at coordinate 20,634,888 of NW_026575122.1, forward strand.
GAGAAAGTGAATACCAATCTGAATTTCATTTATTTGTGAACAGCTCCTTATTTTACTCTGACCATTTTTAGGATTTGTACTTTATGCTTGGAGTTCTGAAATTTTACCAAGATGTATTTAGTATTTTTTTTCTTTACTAATTCTGAAACTTTTAAATATATGAATTTATTACTTTGAGTAACTTCTTTCTTTTTTATTTCTTTTTTTAAAATTTAAACTCAATTGGCCCACATACAGTACATCATTAGTTTCAGATGTAGAGTTCAATAATTTGTCAGTTGCATATAACACCCAGTCCTTCTTTTATTCTTAAATAATCACTTCCATTCTCTGTTTCTTCTGAAATTCCTAATTCCTATCATTTGTCTTCTATGTCTCCATTTTTCTGTGCCATAGCCCTGTGTTTGGGGATATTCTTTCCTCTCAATCTTCCAGCTAAACTATTTAATATTCACTCATATCCATTTCCCCTCTTCAGTCTCTATTTTGAATTATTTAAATCAATAGTTATATCTCAAATTTCCAATTATTTCTAAAATAATTTTAGAATATTTTTCATATCATACCTGTTTTATCTTATGGATGTAATATTTTCAAATCTCCCTGAGAATGAATGAATGTACATTAAAAAAAAGTTTTCTGACGTTTCCTCATGGCAAGGCATTTAGTACAGCATTTTCTTTATCTTCCCTAGTGAGAGAAAGTCCACATTGCTGAGCCGCACATCATTTCCATCTCTATCGGCCGAGGTGATGCTATGCCGAATGTGCAGGCTCTAGAGGAGGTAGGAGAAGAGGCTAAATGAAGTTCACAGAATGGGTTTTCTCCTCCTGACTAAGTGGGCCTCCCCCTCTCTCTGCCATTTCTGAAGTCTGTGCACAGGCCTTTTCTCTAGACCTTCTCTAGTCCTCTAATTTTGTTCCGTTTCTACCCATGACTGTCTGGCCAACCTTATTCTGTTGCCTATGGAGCACTATAGACCCACACCTCTCTGTGTCTCCTTTCAGTCAAAGTGGAGAACTGGGTACACAGCTTGAGCTTTTGCCCATTGAATATATTTCTCTTTCTGATTGTCCTTCTGCTGGGCTGTGTCTAACTGGGGATTTCTTGTGCAGCAGTTCAGTTTTAGCTGGTGCTGGCATATCTTGCAAAGCTATAAACTGGCCTGACATTTTTTCCTTCTGCAGCATGTTGGCTATAGGGAACTCCTCATAAAGCAAGGCTATTGGTTTGGGGAGAGGTTGCAGTGTAGTAGGGGTGGGTGCCATGGGCACCTGAGTCACTTACTTACATAATTTTTGTATCTGCTTGTACCCAGTGGCCTCTTCAGTTCGGGAACCTTATAGTTCTGGTATCAGATAGCACCAGGTTTTATTGGCCGTTCAGATCTTATGCTCACTTACTTTTTCAAGAGCAGACATTTAGTCACTACTAGTACTTACTTGAAAAACCTATTGCAGAGGGTATATCTTGCTCCAGAAACTTTAGGATTTTCCTCTCAAGGCTTGCTGGAGGACTCATGTTGTGTCTGCATCTTTTGTAAACACTTTAAATAGTATTGGGTTTACTGGGGCATAAAGCCAGAGCCGCTTCAACTGCAGCCTGGACTAGTAGCAAAGCCTTCTCTTGCTCTGGGCCCTACTCAAAACTGGCAGCTTTAAAATTTATTCAGTTTAGAAGACCATTATTTTACTAGCTCCCAACTAATGGCCTGCATGTATCCATATACTTGGACTTGTAACTTTGTAGTCTCTTCCTACTCTGACTCTGACTGGGCTACCAGATTTGTCTTGGTCAATAGGATAATAGATAACTTGACTCAGGAAGAAGCTGGAAAGGTCCTCATGTGTTTTTGCTTCCTCCCCTGAATCCTCTACTAGGTAGGCTGCTGGAGGATTTGAGATCATGTGGAGGAGGGCTGAGTTTTCCCAGCTGGAACAGCCAATCCTCTGTTGACTGATAAGAAATAATAAATGAGTTTTATTTTCAGCCACTAATTTTTGGGTTTAGTTTGTTTTGCAGCATTACTGAGACTATTGATAACTTATGCTCTTGGTAAGTGGATAGGAACAGCACACTTAAAGTTGGCACCTACATAACATCTCCTCTAAGCCTAAAAGAGGCTACCAAATCCCACCTTTTTCATAATTCTAGGGGTTGCAAGGTGCAGTGACTTATCTTCACTTTGGAGGAGTGATCCCTACCTGACTTCAGAAAAATAGACTCCTGAAAGCTTCCCTGAAATGTCCTCCAAATTTTCAATCTTGTCAGTGGATACTGCTGTTGCACAAACCTGGCTTCCATCTTCCTTCTGCTTTCCAAATTTCACAAGAGTACATCTCACCAACAGAATCTTTTATTTCATTTATTTTAAAGATTTTATTTATTTATTCATGAGAGACACAGAGGGAGGCATAGACACAGGCAGAAGAAGAAGCAGGCTCCATGTGGGGAGCCCGATGTGGGACTTGATCCTGCAACTCTGGGATCACTCCCTGAGCCAAAGGCTCTACCACTGAGCCACCCAGGCGTCCCTCATTGACAGAATCTAAATTGTATATAAAATCTTAGCTGCATAGGAGCCTTACAAACATAATATTTAACTTTCTAGATCCTGCTGTATGAGAGCAGGGTATAGGATTGAAAGGGCTGTGAGTACATACCAAGTACCAGTAGGAACTATTGCCCTGAGCCTGGAGAAAACATTGCTGATTGAATCTACCTTTCCAGCCCCAGCCTTCACTTTTCTTTTTGTATCTCCTTTTCCCCAGCCAACAGGACAACAAGAGAATCTCTGACTGCTTGTTTTCTGTACTCATACCAAGGAGTTTCCTCCTTTTAGCCCTGCAAGTTGAAATCCTGTTGATCTGTCACTGCTGTCTCGATCACCATTTCCTCTCATTAGACTTTCTGCAGGCCTCCAGAAACAGATGCCTCCTTCCTTCTTTAAAATTCCTTCATGTAAAAAAAAAAAAAAATTCCTTCATGTTTGTGGTACCCAGGTGGCTTAGTTGGTGAAGCATCTGCCTTTGGCTCAGGTCATGATCCCCGGATTCTGGGATTGAGCCCCTGCTTCTCTCTCTCCTCCCTGCTGGTTCTGTCTGTCTGTCTGTCTCTCTCTCTGTCAAATAAATAAATAAAATCTTTAAAAATAAATAAAATTCCTTCACATTTTGGTACTTCTCTCATGACACTGCTCTTACTTTACCTGGCCTTCCTGTATAATCTATCTCTAATTCCCTTCCTCTGCAGGACAAGGACCTGAGAATAGGAATCATCTCTTAGCTTCCTTTATAACCCATGTAATACTAATAAAGTATTTTGGACAATGTGTACTCTCAGTAAATATTTGCTGATGCAAACTGAAACAGATCCACACACACTCTGGTAGATCCTGTGCTAAATACCAAAAAGAGCTTGGACGGCACTCTTCAGGGATAGGCTGCTGATATCGGACATCTTAGTCCTGTGGCTTTGAAGAGGACAAAATTTATAATGTTTTACTTGGGGCTACAGTTAGTAGGTCGGGTTCTCTCACAACCTACTGGGGCAAGACTCAATTAGAGAAGTGTGGAGAACTTACTCCCTTCAAGCTTATTTTTAATGAATAAGGTGTTGCCTGGGAAGTACTTGAGCCATAACAAAGAGTTAATGGCATAGTCACAGGTTTGCTTTACTTCCTAGCCAGTCCTAGCTTAAGCATAGTGGAAAAAAAAAAGGCCTTTTGGCTATTTTCATGGTCATCGGGACATACTCTGTCTCTCTACGGTTCCGTGTATGTGCAATTTCCTGATGCAGGTGACTGTCAAGTTCCATGACCAGTAACTGGTGGCGTCCCTCTCAACTCCGCTTCCTCCTGCTGCTGGAATGGACCCCCAATTGCTTTGACTCCAGATGGGCCATCGTTAATTAGGTCAGCAGGTGAGTTGACTGTCACAATTTTTCCTCTGCCATGTTCTACTAATGGGGGAAAATGGGAGGAGAAGAAACCTCTCCTGGCCTCTTCTATTCAGCTGCTGGTTGGCTTTGGGAAACGCAGGAAGCCCCGAAGGAAAGGGAGAGGTACCGTCTGTGGTGACTTTGAATCCACTAGGCTGTGGGTATAACTTTCTCCACTCTAAGCCTGAGCGAGACTGATGTTTTGCAGACTCACAGAGGATGATCGTCTCTATATGAATACATGGATGGCAAGTGTCATGTTCAGACATGAGTGATGACTGCCCTCTATTGTTCCCATATTAGGAAAGTGGAGCCTCCAAAGCTGGGTGCCTGTGGAAAAATGAACAAGTATACCTGTCACTGAGGAAAGTAGTTCAGCGAGATTTTGTTTTACCCTTTGCCCACCTCAGCTCACTAATGTGCAGGCTACATATGTTTAGAATTAGCAAGTAAGGTTCTTATCCTTCATTTCCCCGTTTCCCATCCCCCCACTTTTGAGGTTGCTTATTCAAAATGGAACTAAGCTTCCAGGCTCCTTGGAGGTCACCCATCTCTCAGTACAGGTGCAGTGGAAACCTGTTTACTGAGCTCTCATTAGGTCTGGAGCTGTTTTACTTTCATAGCTCTCTGGAGGGCTAATGAGGTTTTAAGAACCACTTGCAGCAACTCCAGATTTTACACAGCAACCTAATTTTTCAGAGAATGTTTTCAAGAGTACCTTGTGGGGGGATACATTCTTTGCCCAGATAAATGCAATTGCGAATATGAGAGAAGTTAATCCAACATCCACATTCACTTCCTTTTTTTAAAAAACTGATATGCCCAAGCTCTAATACCTTCATTTCCCCCTTCATTTGTAACGGCAAGGCCCTTGACCAGAAAAATGAGTGTGCAGTTGGCAAGAGCTGAAAAGAGGTCTGCTTAAATGATTTTTAATTTATGTTAAAATGCTAAGGGCAGTTTTCCAGGTCCCTGTTGAATACCTCACAAAATTAAGGTTTTTGAAGCCTACCTTTAAAAGAAGAACTAAAATATTTTAAAACATTCCTTTTAATTTTAGCTGCTCCAACTATATCTTTTATTCTTACCCTACTGGGATGCAGCCACTAGTTAGGAGTGGGTCTTAGAGCTCTGGTCTGGAAGTTAGAGACCTGTCTTCTACTCTTGCCCCCAAAACAAAAAGTGGTGTTAGTGTGAACTTATGAAACGGTACCCCTTCTTTTCTTCTTCTAAAGTGAACACTGACTTGATGCGAAGAATCATAAACATGCCTTTCCAAAATACTTTGCATTTACTGGTGTTTTTATGTTCGCAGCATGTACTATCTCTTTGGATTGGTGTCTTCTTGGAAAGAAACCACAAAATAGTTGATCATCTAAATTGTGAACTCTTGATACTGTTGATTATTTGGCCTAATTTTTACAGGAGGCTGACTTTTCATTCACCACTTAACATGTATCAAAGTTAAAATTGTAACAGTATTTCTTTTTTTTAATATTTTATTTATTTATTAATTCATGAGAAACACACAGAGAGAGAGAGAGAGAGAGAGAGAGAGAGAGGCAGAGATACAGGCAGAGGGAGAAGCAGGCTCCATGCAGGGACCCCGACGTGGGACTCGATCCCAGGTCTCCAGGATCACGCCCTGGGCTGAAGGTGGCACTAAACCACTGAGCCACAGGTGCTGCCCTGTAACAGTATTTCTTGAATAAGATACAATCATGCAGATATACACCAGGAGATAAATGCTTAAAAAATAAGAATCATCTTAAATGTTGAAACTAGGTAAAAAAAAGATGCCATTTTAAAGAAAATTTGTAAGATGCACTCTCCAAATAAAAAGAGATACCTTTTAAAATGATCTTTACAGTGACACCACATCATTATTTAGGATGATAGTCATTATTATTCTTCACTGAGGTAGTTAATCATCACACAATTTTCAGGGTTTTTTTTTAAATTCATTTTTTAGTTTTTTAATTTAGGTTTTTGCCTATCACTGTGCTAAGTTCCATAGGAGATATTAAAGACACACAAAGTCTTGACCTTATGGAATTTATAGTTTAGGCCACACGATTACTGGGTGGGTGAGGGTGGGATGTGGGTATAACATAAATGATCAAGGTTGAATGAGGCATGCTAATCCTAGATGCAAGCAGCTCAAAGAAAGGAAGCACAGAAATGTAAATGATCAGGAGGAGCGTTTAAGACGTTTGCTAGGTTGGGGGGGGTACTTTCAAATATGAAAACGGATGAAAGACACAAGGGAGGTTTAGACAACTCTCCCCTAGGTATGGCCACCTAGAGGGCTCAGATCTAGAAACCAAACCCAACTGAATGTAACCATCTTCTCTCTGAAACCCTCTCTCCTTTTGTGTTCCTGAGTCAGCGGACAGTACCAGTGTCCTCCCAGTTTCTTAGACTAGAAAACTGGGACTTATCTTAAATTCTCCCCTCTCCCTTTCCTCCCACATCAGTTCTGTCATTTTCTCTTTGGGGGCCACCTTTCGAGAGCTCCCAAGATGCCCATTGCCACAGAACTGAGACCAGTTTGATATTGTTACTACTCTGCTCCCCCCATTCATTGCAATCTTCTCTTCCATTAGCTCCTTTTCTGAGAGGTTTATTCTTGTATTTCTCATCTTGCCTAAAGTTTTCAAATCAGTGAATTGATTTAGATTGACTTCCCTGTGCCAGACACTTCCTGAGTTAAAGGTTCTGGTCTAGTTTCTTAGTGTCCTGACAAGGTTCATCCCTGCCCATCCCACCTCGCTCCAGCCCCCAGACTCTGGTTATGGGGTGTTTCAGCTTTCCTGACTCCCTCTTGTCCATTCCTACTCTGCCTACCTTGGTTTAGGTGTTCATAATCTTTTCTTGGTGTGGTAGGTTGAGTTAATATGTTCAGCAAATATTTACTGTCCCCTTTTACCCTATGGGTAGAGAATCCTACTGTGTCCTGTACACACTGAGGTTGGCCATGTGACTTTGGCTGGTGTAGTGTGGGCAGCAGGGATAGTGTGCTATCTCTGAGCAGGGGCTTTAGGGGACATCACACATTCCTACCCACCTCCCCTGCATGCCTGTCATCCATCAATAGAAGAGCATGGCCCACAGAAGTCATTGCTCCTTCATCTTGTGTCCCAATGCGGAAGACCCACGGAGCACACATGATCTGCCATGTCTGGAGCCAAGCCACACTCGGTCCTGCACAGCCCAGCTGAATTAATACCAACCTACAGCTGACCAACAGACCCCTGAGTCTGTTGTTGTAAAATACAAAGGTTTTGGAGGAAATGAGTATTTGTTGTTGTATGCCGCTAAGATTTTGGATTGTGTATTACTGTGGTAAACCTGACACATACATCTGAATTTCAGCAAAAACCTCCTACCCAATCTTCTAGTCTTCAGTTTTACCTTCCTCCCATTTATCCTTCACACTGAATACAAATTCTTCAGTAGCTTCCATGTGCCACAGGATAGATATCCAAGATAGAGTAAAAGATTTACATGCCCACCTTCACCTGTTCTCGATCTTGCATTTTAAGCTCTAGCCATGTCTACATACCCAATGTCCCTAATATTCACAGTACTGTCTCTCTGTGCTCTCTTTGCAAATGCTGTCAATTCTCAAGCAAATACTTCTCCCAGACTCTCTCCCTCTACACCCTCCATCCAGCCCTTTCACCTGCAAAACCCTTTTGAGGTTGAAGTTTGCCACCTCTGGAAATCCTTCCCTGGCTTCCCTAAACTCTCAGAACAGTTTGCACCATTCCGTGATTGCACACTATGGTTTGAAATCGATTATTTTTATACATCTCTTTCAGTTAGGTTGTAAACAATTTGCTGACAGGAAGTTTGTCTTTTCATCTTCTTGACTGAAGGACTTAGCATTGTTCCAGGCATATTTTAGATACTCAAAAAGCGAAGCAATGAATGTGTAGTTGATATTGCAGTGAATTCTGCTTAATGTCTTTCTCATCTGGTTGAACTATGTTCACTTATTGTAGACCATGAATTTGGATTGGCCCACATCTGTCACCAAGGTGCTCCTTCGCAAACTATACCTGAAACACCAAGTGAATACTCTCAAGTGACCAATGACCAGGTCAAGAAATGAAGCATTCCTGGCACCTTTCTTTTTCTGCAGTCACTACAGCTTCCTCTCAGATGTAGGTGGTGTTCTGCCTTCTATCACCATAGATTTGTTTCGCCTGTTTTAAAACAATATATAAATGGAATCATAAAGTATATGCTTTGTGTCTGGCTTCTTTTGGTCAACATTATAATTTGTGACATTCATTCAAGTCATTGTGAACAGCAGTATTTCATTTTCACTGCTGTATAGCACCTCATGGTATAAATATAACACTATTTATCTTCACTGTTAATAGATATTTAGGTTGTATCCTAAATGAATAAGGATGCTGTGCACATTTTTGTTTGTGTCTTTTTGTGTCCATATATAAATTTCTGTTGAGTATATATGTAGGAGTAGAATTTTTGGGCCACAGAGTATATAAATGTTCACTTGTGGCAGATGCTTCTAGACTCTTCTTCAAAGTGTACCAATTTTTGCTCTCATCAATAGTGTGTGAGAGTTCCTCTTATTTTACATCCTTATCAACTCCGGATATTATCATCTTTTTCATTTTATTAAATCTGGTGGATATGCGATGGCTTTAATTTGCCCTTCCCTGATGACTAATGATGTTAAACATTTAAAAATATATATATGTTTACTTACCATTTGGATAACTTCTATGAAATCCCATTTTTCCATTTGATTGTCTTTTTCTTAAGAACTCTCTGAAATCAGATGCTAATATTTTGTATAGTATGCTTTGTTTCTATCTTCCCAAGAGAGATTGGCTGATAATTTTCCTTTTTTGTAATATTCTTCTCAGTTCAGAGTGAAGAATATTTTGGTCTTATGAGATAAGTTGGAAAATGTTCTTTTTCTAGTCTCTGGAAAAGTTTAATGTAAGAGGGTGTTATTTCCAATGTTTTCTTTAAGAGTCCGTATACATAGTGCTTAAGTCATATGAGCCTTGAAATCAGACTGTTGATTCCAGCGTGAATCATGGCTTTGCCACTTTCTTAGTGTGTTGACCTTGGGAAAGTAACATAATCTCTTTGTGCCTCAGCCTTCCTGCCTATTGAATGGGGTAATAAAAGTACCAGCTTCATAAAATCATTGTCAGGATCTCACGGGTTTTATATGTAAAATTCCTAGTACTGTGTCTAACACGTTAGGAATTGACTGATTATTAGCTATAGTTATTATTTATCTGTCTAATCTGTGCTTTTGCTCATGGCATAGTGTTTCGTAGAAACAGAAGCTGGATTCTCTTCATGGTGTTGGTTTGACAATAAGCCTCATATGGATTGAGGAAGTAAGTAGAGATTTTTAAATGGGATGCCAAATCAAATTCTTCTTCACATTTGGCCTTTTCTCAGGCATATTTTTTCCTTTCCTTTTTCTCTCTTTTGTGAAATGTCAGGGAAGAGACATAAGAAGCTCTCTGTGGAAAATGTACCCAGGGAAAGACACGGATCTTAGTCATGGTACTTTCTTGGGGTTTTGGCAATATCCTAGGTGGCAGATATTCCGTGGTTAGAGGACCTCAGAGATCTTCAGTTTTTGTTCTTAACAAAAGGAAGCCCAGCCTTCCCAGGGTGTGGTTTGAATTCTTGATTTGGTGGTTGTTAGGGTCTCTGAAAATACCATGCAGCTTTAAAGCAATGATCGAGTCATTACTATGCAAATCTTTTTTTTTTTTCTCTTTTCAGCCCTTGTGTCACTAAAATACCACTTAAGTGGGATGTCTGTTTTCATCTGGTTTATATCTGAGATTGAAGACACATGGCTCTCTGATTAACTCTGAAACCATTAACACCACATCTTCATCAGAAAAACCACAGAAATTAGGGTTAAATCGGTCCTCCTGTGATTTTCTCTAATCCTTGTCCAGCTTTACTGGCTTCTCTCTCTGCTTCCCTTATGTCTTCTCTCTGCTTTTTACTTTGGATGGAATTACCCATCCCAGACCTCCCATACCTACTGCTACCTTGACATTTTCTTCTTGCACAGTTCCTGCCTTCAGGATGCAGACCATGCTCCTCTCATCCTTCTTTATGAGCACTGAGAAAACAGAAAGATAACAGCTGTGGATTCCTATTGTTTGCAGGTGTCTGGTCTGAAGATAATCACTGTATTCTATGCAGCCACAAAAATATTTGCCATTGAAAAAATAGTTTTAATAATGCTGTGCTTCTGTTTAACCTCAGTTGTTTGAAATCCGACTCATTTTTTGTAACATAGACCAAATCAAACATTGTGTTATTTATTTGTGGTGTTACTCTGATGTCAGGATGAGATGCCGGACTTCCTTCGCATTTTGTTCGTACTCTTATTTTAATATTCTTGTCTGTCACAGGTATGAATCTCAGTTCAAAATCCTACATGTGCAAGCATCAAGAAAAATGTGATTTTATTTTTTTTAATCACAGATTTTTAGCTTTTTACAGTCCCATCATTGTTTTTTCTTCCTTCTCTTTCAGAGGCATCATTTAATTTTAGATGTGGCAGAGACAGAATTAATAGCCCTCATTCCCTACCATTCCCTTATCATGTAACTTTGTATTGCCCTCCAACTATGGGCAAGATTATCCACAGCCCTTGACTCTAGGACTTGCTTTAGTCAGTGGGATATTGGCAAACATAATTGATCAAAAGCTTGAAACATGTATGAAGAGTTGGACTTGCTCACTCTTGAGCCTTCCCTGTCACTGTTAGAGAAAAAAAAGCCTAGACTAGTTGACTAGTTCCAGGAAAATGGTGAGAGACAGGTAGAGCAGAACTCATCCCCCAGTTACAGCAACCTAGGCCCGTGAAACCCAGCTGATCTGCAACTAAGCAAGTGGTTGTTTTAAATCATTGTGTTTTGGGATAGTTATGCAGCATTTTTATAGCAAGAGCTGATACATTAAGTCCATTAGGCTCAAGAGAGTGGCGTCTTGGTAAGATTCTTTGCTACATCCTTGTCCCCCTCTATACTTTGATCATAAATCCATTGAAATCATTATCATGTTTTTCTTATATTGACCAGAAGGTCCCTAGAATTCAGATCTCTCTCAGCTACTTCTGTGATTTTCTCATACCTTACCAGGGTGTGGGAAACTCAACCTATTGAGGCAGGTCTGCTTATTTCCCTGGGCCATACTGAGGCAACTCTGAAGGACATGTACCTCCCTGGGCTCCGCATGAAGTCTAAGGTTTCCTCTGCTGTTTTACCCCCTAACATATCTGGGATTTCTGTTATTTCCTCTTCCTCCCCTAAGACTCAGCCCAGGGTAGGTAGAGCTACAAGGTGAGGAATAAGTTTCTTTATCAGAGAAATAACCCAAGACCAAGGTCTGTTATTTCCATTTATCCAGCCCTTCACTCAAACCCTTTATCTTTCCTGGAGCAGAAAAACTAATCAACTGGTTGTGTATTCTTCCGAATCTATTATTTATTGTGCAGAGTTTGGACCTTGGCATCCTTCAAAGCTTTTAACTTGGAAGTCTAGAATTTGACTCTTTTGTTCTTTTCATGCAATTAATGTCTTATGGTAAAGTTTTGTTGCCTGAATGGAGGATGGTTATGGGGTAAAATTCTGAGGGGAAAAAAAAGTAAATGTTAACATGGTACAATATTACCCTACTGCACATTCTGTTATCAATAAAAAGTAGAACTGCTAACACCCTATTGAGGCCTCTCTCCTAAATTTCAGATTGATATATCCAGCTGTCTACCTCAGACCTCCAGACCTGGGTGACCTGTAGAGATCTCAAGCTCAACACGACCAAAATGAACACATCTTCTTGCTCTGATGTAATCACTTATTTCAGTAATTGGCATCACTATCCACCCAATTGTTTGGGAGGATCCTTGGGAAGCCTCTCTGACTTGAGGCTTTCCTTCACATGTGACATTCAATCATCAGAGTACATCCTACATTTTTTTCTCTCTATTCCTTCTGACCAGACTCCTGTCACTGTCATTTCTCACCTGTGCTACCACAACAGCCTCCTAAATTGTCTCTCCACTCCAGTCTTCCTTCCCTTTCATGAATTCTCCACATGGTAGCCATCTTCTCATAATATAAACCAGGTCACATGAGTCTGTGCTAAAAGTCCATCTATGCATTTCTTATGTTCATAAGATGGAATTCAAACTTCTTACTGTGGCTTTGAAGACCACACTCTATCTGTGTCTCCAGCTTAGTGAAGCTAAGCTTGCCACTTGTACCCTAGCTCTCTTTGCTCTTGGCAGTCTCCTGTCAATATCTTGAATAAGCTATGCTTTTTTTATGCTTCCAGGATTTTGTTCAAATTGTTCGTTCCCTGGAGAAGTCTTCTCATTTTGACTCCTCACACACCACACACCCTTCCCTGGTTAATTCCTATAGATCAATTTAAATATTATGTCCTTGAAGACACCTGCCCTGACTTCATCTGTACTCCATGATGTACTTGTATATCATCCTATTTTCTAAAACTCTCATCAGACTTACACTTACTGATTATTCCTTTTGAGTGATTTTTTAAAGATCTTTTAATTTATTCATTCATGAGAGACAGACAGAGAGAGAGAGAGAGAGAGAGAGAGAGAGGCAGAGACACAGGCAGAGGGAGAAGTTTATAGTGTACCCAGCATCCCCGTTGAGTGATTTTTTAATTGAAGTATACATCATACAAAAATGTGTACCGATCTTGGGTATATAATGATGAATTTTTACAAAAAGAACACACCCATGTTATCACCCACCTAGATCAAGAAATCAGAAATTAGCAGCACACCAGAAATCCACTTGTGCCTTCTTCCAATAAAAACTGCCTTCAAGGTAACCACTATCTTGACTTCTGCTGTCACAGATTAAATTTGTATTTTCTTTAATTTTATATAAATAAATAGATATAGTATGTATTTTTTAAGGTCATCTTTTGCCCAGTATTATGTGTGTGAAATTCATGGTATGTGTGGCAATGATCTTTCTTTCTCATTCTTCTCAATGAGTATACCACAATCTGTTCTCTGGTTAACTGACATTTGGGTATTTCCAATTTCCAGCTGTTATGAATGCTACTACTATGATCAATATTCTCACATCCTTATATCCATTTTTGTTTTTGTCTTTTTGGGAAAGATTTCCATATTTCTATTCTAAATATAAGTAAGAGTGGATTATAGGGTCATTGGGTGGACATATGTTTGTTTAACTTTAGTAGATACCATCAAACAATTTTCCAATGACATTGTACTTATTTAAACTCCCACCAGAAATGTAGGAAAATTTTGGTGGTTTTACATTCATGCTAACATCTGGTACTGTCAGTATTTTTTATTGAGTCTTTCTTGTGGGTGCATAGTGGTATCTTTATTGTGTTTTATAATTTGGGTCTAATGGCTAATGAAGTTGAATATCCTTTTATTGTCTATATGTGTATACTCTTTTGTGCCATTCTTTTTCAAGTCTTTGGGCTATCTTTTTTTTCTTATTGATATGTTAGGGATTTTGTGTGTGTGTGTGTGTGTGTGTGTGTGTGTTTAATATATTCTGTACATCATCTCTTTCTTTTAATTTAAATTCAATTTGCCAATATGTATCATTAGTTTCAGATGTAGTGTTCAATAATTTATCAATTGCCTGTAACCCAGTGCTCATCACATCATGTGCCCTCCTTAATACACATCACCCAATGTCCTTAGGTTATCTTTCACACTTCCAAGGGTGTCTTCTCAGAACAGAAGTTCTTGATTTTATTTTATTTTTTTTAAAGATTTTATTTATTTATTCATAAGAGACACAGAGAGAGAGCCAGAGACACAGGCAGAGGGAGAAGCAAGCTCCATACAGGGAGCCCAACATGGGACTGGATCCCCAGTCTCCAGGATCACACCCTGGGCTGAAGGTGGCGCTAAATCACTGAGCCACCCAGGCTGCCCTTTTGATTTTATTTTTTTATTTTTATTTTATTTATTTTCTTATTTATGATAGTCACACACACACACACACACACAGAGAGAGAGAGAGGGGGGCAGAGACATAGGCAGAGGGAGAAGCAGGCTCCATGCACCGGGAGCCCGATGTGGGATTCGATCCCGGGTCTCCAGTATCGCGCCCTGGGCCAAAGGCAGGCGCTAAACCACTGCGCCACCCAGGGATCCCTGCCCTTTTGATTTTAATAAGGTCTAGTTTATCAGTATTTTTCTTTGTGGATTTTTGTGTCTTATTTAAAAATTGCTCCCTATCCCAGAATTATGGGATCAATCCTTGCCTGGGATTTGATTTTGAATGTCACTGGATTTATAGAACAGTTTGAGGAGAATCAAATCTTAATAATCTTGAATTCTTCCAATCCATTAACATGTTCCATGTCTCAGTTTATTTAGGTCTTCTTTACTTTCCCTTTAATATTTTGTAGTTTTCAGTATATATTGCTCATATACATCTTTTGTTAAATTCATTTCTAGTTATTTTATTTTTTATGAGATTATATACAGTATTTTTTTAAAATTTCAATTTCCAGTTGTCTTTTTGTTAGGTCATAGAAATGCAATTAATCTTTGTATGTTGATTTTGATATTAGTGATGCTCTAAATTCACTTATTAATTCTAATAGTTTGCAGATTACTTTAAAGTTTTTATGTATATAGTCGTGTCTTTTGCAAATAAAGCTAGTGCTTTTTCTCTTTCCAATCTTTTTACCTTTCCCTTCTTTTTCTTTTCTATTGTATTGACTAGGGCTTCCCATACAATGCTGAGAAAATGCATTGGTAGTACACATTGTTGTTCTTAGACATTATTGGTTGTTGCCACTGAGGAGGTGGTGCCACTAGCACTAGTGGGTACAGGTCAAGGATGCTGCTAAGCCTCCAAAATGAACAGGCCATACTCCTACAACAAAGGATTATCCAGACCCAAATCACAATAATGCCTAGCTGAGAAATCTTGATGTAAAGGAAAGCAAACTAACATCTCATAAACCTCAGGACATGGCTACTGATATTCATAACCTTGACCCTGAATCATTAGGAAAACATTAGATTATGATCAGTATACACTAAAATATAATGCATTCTAGAAAGATTTATGTAAAAGTAGTTAATATTTGCAACAATTTGGGGCCTTACGACATGTTTTAACTGTCTAAAGAATTAATTTATGTGAAAGATCTCATTTCCAAATAGTGCCAAATGCAGGAAGTATTACAGAAAGTCAAGACCTCTTTACAATTTTTGTATTGTTCAAGATAATTTAAAAAACATTTTTGGCTTACTGGATTGATATTTACACAAAGAGATTATTTTTTTAAAAAAATTCTAAAACAAATTGTGGTTTGGACTTCAGGGCACCAGTGAACATTCTTCCTCTCTATAGAGACTTTTTAGAAAATAGTCGGCCTGGACCTCGGACCTCAACAGCATTTGGCTATCAGCTGGGCACTCATTCAAGGGAGTTCCTCCTGCAGACTAATCATTCCTTTCTCTTTCAGAGCTGGGGCACATTCAGTTGGGGCATGGAAAAGCCAACTGAATTTGGTGTAATTGCAGCAGGTTTCTGGAATTCATCTGAATGGAGTGGAGGAGGCGCAGGAAGGTGTCATGGGAAAGAATTATGCAAAAGTTCAGGAAAGGATAAAATGTGCTGGAAATAAAATGAATAAGAAGTGACATCTGGAAATTGATTGAAAAAAGGCAACAACTGAAAGTACATCTGGGATAGAGAAAACAGGATCCAGATTGCCACAGATCTGGAAAGATCAGGAGTCTAGAGAAAGTTCTATTAAAAACAAAACAAGACATAAATCCCTGTGGCCTGGTGACATGCATTGGGCAGCAAACAAACTTGGGTTGACTTTCTGACCAAGATATCTCTATCTGTATTTAAGCATGCTTTCTAAGCTACGAAATATGTGCAGAAAGGAAGCCTAGAAGGGCCAGAAATTCCAGTGGTAAGGAAAGATGGCACTGCTGTGGCAAAATACAAAAACGTGCAGTTGAGTGGAGACGGTCTTTCTAACTGATAGGTCATGTATTAGGCAGCAAGAAGCCAATTTTGTTGCTTTTTTGATCCCTGCATTTATGTCTCACATTCCACCTGTCTCCTTAATGAAATACTTTGCTGAGTCCTGGGTCATAATATCATCAAGCTGCTCAGATGACATTGGCTTGTGATGTGACATGAGTGTATTTCTCAGTGTATTTATAACATAATACTGAATAATAGCCACATTGGCATTGCTGGTCATAAATCATGCTATCATCACAGTCTCCAATCATGCAGAGCCAATCGTAATTTCCCCTATCCATCTACAGGCTGAAGAGAGCCTAGCATTATCCACTGGACCTCAATGTCCTCATTTAAGTCACAGAGGAATGAGTGTGTAATGCAATCTCAAGATACAAAATAAATCTGTCATATCAAATCTCCAGGGGTGATGAGGTGAAGACCACCAGAACTTCTGGCTAGTGATTTTTGTGGAGACTTGAAACCAGGACAGAATCCCAGCCTTTCACTGCGGGGATTGTGATAGGACTCTTCATCAAGTAACATTCAGTCATGTTACTCAGGAAGCACACAGATTCCTTCCTGCTGTATATTTTGGTTTTCAGTATCTTTTCCCTTTAGTTCTTTTGGTCCACTCTGTAATGCTAAGCGTCAAAGTCTAAACAAAGGACACTATTTTGTGGTATGCATTATACTAATCTGTGGAGAAGAGTGTGACAGGGAAATCATCTATCCATTTTGCCTCTAATGACAAACATGACACAATACACAGATACCTCCTGTTATGAGTTGAATGCACCCTCACTTCATATATTAAAGGCCTAACCCCCTGTGTCTCAGAATGTGACTGTATTTGGAGAAGTTAGTAAATAATTAAAGAAGTAATTAAATTAAAATGTGGACTCTAGGGTAGGCCATAATATAATATGTCTTGTGTTATTATAAGAAAAGATTCAGGTCCTCATACATGCAGAGGGAAGACTATATGAAGACACAGAGAAAACAGCTATCTACTACCTGAGGAGAGAGGCCTCAAAAGAAACCACTGTGCCAACATCCTGATCTTGGACTTCTAGTCTCCAGAACTGTGAGGTAACACATTTTTGTTGTTTGAGCCACCCAGTTTGTGGTATTCGTTATGGCATCCCTAACAAATGAATATATCCACATACAATTTGATGTATTTTTCTGGATAAATATTTTCTTCAAGTTTAAGTATTAAATAAATACTGAGTGTTCTAAAGAAAATGAAGAGATAATGCCAAATAGCTCCTACAAATTTTTTTTCACATAAAATGGACAGACAACAGTATGAATTTACCCTCCATGATACATGTTTTTTTTTTTAATACAGATTTTATTTATTTACTCATGAGAGACACAGAGAGAGGCAGAGACACAGGCAAAGGGAGAAGCAGGCTCCCTGTGGGGAGCCTGATATGGGACTCGATCTCAGGGCCCCAGGATCATGACCTGAACTGAAGGTAGACACTCAACCACTGAGCCACCCAGGTGCTCCACCAATGTTGTCTTAATTTGAGTTTCCATAAAATCAGATCCACAGACTGGGATTGAAGTGTATATAGACTATTATGGGAAGTGACAACAGGAAACCATTGTAGAGAAGTAAAACAGAAAAGCTGGGTTAAAAAGCAGGCTATCATTTTGGGCAAATGGGGCTTAATCCTATCACAGAACTCTGGGAGAAGGTGTAGAACATGCCTCACAACTGTTGCTCTTGAAGAGTGAGGTGGGTGCAAACAGCAAAATAACTAGGAATAAACTTAAGTGAAGAGGTGAAAGATCTGTACTCTGAAAACTAAAACACAGATGAAAGAAATTCAAGATGATGCAAAGAAATGGAAAGACATTCCATGCTTATGGGTTGAAAGAACAAATATTGTTAAAATGTCTATACTACTCATTCTATACATTTAATGCAATCCCTATCAAAATACCAACATTATTTTTCACAGAACTAGAATAAACAATCCTAAAATTTGTATAAAACCACAAAAGACCTCGAACAGCCAAAGCAATCTTGAAAAAGAAAAACAAAACATCACAATTCCAGATTTCAAGTTATATTACAAAGTGGTAGTAATTGAAACAGTATGGTATTGTCACAAAAGTAGACACATGGATCAATGGGATAAAACAGAAAACCCAGAAATAAACCCACAATTATATGGCCAATTCAGCTTTGACAAAGCAGGAAAGAATATCTAATGGGAAAAAGACAGTTCTCTTCAACAAATGGTGTTGGGAAAACTGAACAGCAACATGCAGAAGAATGAAACTGGGCCACTTTATTATACCATACACAAAAATAAATTCAAAATGGATTAAAGACCTAAGTGTGTGACTTGAAACCATAAAAAGCCTTAAAGAGAACACGGACAGTAATTTCTCTGATATTGGCTATAGCATCTTTTTTCCAGACAGGTCTCCTGAGGCAAGGGGAATAAAAGCAAAAGTAAACTATTGGGACTACATCAAAATAAGAATTTTCTGCATAATGTCCACAATAGCCAAACTGTGGAAGGAGCCTCGGTGTCCATCGAAAGATGAATGGATAAAGGAGATGTGGTCTATGTATACAATGGAATATTACTCAGCCATTAGAAACGACAAATACCCACCATTTGCTTTGACGTGGAGGGACCTGGAGGGTATTATGCTGAGTGAAGTAAGTCAATCGGAAAAGGACAAACATTATATGGTCTCATTCATTTGGGGAATATAAAAATTAGTGAAGGGGAGTAAAGGGAAAGGAGAGAAAATGAGTGAAAGTATCAGTGACGGTGACAAAACATGAGAGACACCTAACTCTGGGAAATGAACAAGAGGTAGTGGAAGGGGAGGTGGGTGGGGGGGTTGGGGTGACGGGCACTGAGGGGGGCACTTGATGGGATGAGCACTGAGTGTTATGCTATATGTTGGCAAATTTAACTCCAATAAAAAGAAATAAAAAAAAAAGAATTTTCTGCATAGAGAAGGAAACAATCAACAAAACTAAAGATAAGAAGAAGATATTTGCAAATGACATATCTAATAAAGAATCAGCATCCAAAATAAATAAAGAACTTAATTCAACACCCCAAAAACCAAATGACCCAATTAAAAAAATGGGCAGAAGATGAACAGACATTTCTCCAAAGAAGACATAGAGGTCACCAACAGACAAATGAAAAGATGCTCAACATCACTTATTATCAGAGAAATGCAAATCAAAACTACGGTGGGGTATTACATTACACCTATCAGAATCACTTAAAAACAAAAACACAACAAACAACAGGTATTATATGTGAGGATGTGGAGAAAAAGGAACCCTTTTGCACTGTTGGTGGGAATGCAAACTGGCACAGCCACTCTGGAAGACAGTGTGGAGGTTCCTCAAAAAGTTAAAAATAGAGCTACCTTACAATCCAGTAATCACAGTACTGGGTATTTACCCTCAAAATACAAAAACACTAATTCAAAGGGATACATGTATCCCTGTGTTTACAGCAGCATTATTTACAATTGCCAAAGTATGGAAGCAGCCCAATTGTCTATCAATACATGACTGGATAAAGATGTGGTATATATACAACGGAATATTATTCAGCCATAAAAAGAATGAGATCTTGCCATTTGCAACAACATGGGTAGAGCTAGAGAATATAATCCTAAGTGAAAAAGTCCATCAGACAGAGAAAGAATAAATATCATATGATTTCACTCACAGGGAATTAAAAAACTAAACAAATGAGCAAAGGAAAGAGAGAGAGAGAGAGGGGGGGGGGCAAACCAAGAAACTAACTCTTAACTACAGAGAACAAATTGATGGTTACTGGAGGGGATGTGGGAGGGAGGATGAGTGAAATAGGGGATGGGATTAAAGAGTGCACTTATCATGATGGGAAAAAATTAGGTCGTGACATCCAAGTGCTTAGCCCCATGCCTGGAACAGCATAAACAATGGTTGCTCACCATCAATATCATCATTGTTAAGGTGGCTACTATTACTCTGGTGGATGGCTGGGCTGCTCTGGGGGCCTGGCCCTCCACAGCTCAATGGTCAACCGTAGCAAGTCGTTTTGGGGGGAGGCATAGATGGCACTCCCTGCCAATAATGAAACCAGTCTTTCCTACTGTGTTTATAACAGCGTTGTAAGTGTATTTGTGTGGTGAATAGGCCCATGATAACCATGTTTTTACCCAATTACAATTCAGTTTCTATCTCCTCTGACAGGAGGTTATGTTAATATTGAATCAATTCACTCAAACATAATCTTTAGAAAGAAAAAAAAAAAAAGTCTTGTTAAATAAAATGCCCAGGCCACCTGTCCTGTGGTTCCTGGCTGGGGAGAATGTGTTATTCACTCACACAAAAACTCCCATCAGAGTAATTTTCCCAGAATGTGTTAATTATTTGCAATGTCTCATGCAAGCGTTGGTGACACATGATGACATCTTGGCTAAATGCGCGAGGGATGAATCAAGGTTTATCAGTCTTCTGTGCACTGGCACCGGGACCTCGTCTGTTACCTAACCATAGCTGGGCCTTCATCCTGTAGAAGACATGCCAGGCCCAGTGGGCCCACCTGAATGAGCACTGAAACTGAGCCTGAACCCCCAGCAGAGGGGCCCACTGGAGCATTTGGGGCTTCCTGAAGAAATGTGAGGGCCCAGGGGCGGGAAAGCACCAAAAGAAGATAGTGGTGGTGTGGGATAGCACTTATTCAGCTCCCAGTTGAATCCAGATTCTGTGGGTTCAAATCCCACCTTCATCTCGTATTACCTTGTGACTTTGGACAAGTCTCTTCATATATTTACTTACTCCAGACCCCGCCTTTAGGAGTTGGAAGGTAAATGGGGGACACAGGCAAGTAAGGGCAGAAATTGCAAGACAATGTCATGTTAACCCAGGACATAGTGAGCGAAAAGAAAAGAAAAGAAAAAAAAAAAGGAAGAAAGAAAAAGAGTGAGACAGGTGCAATATTTCCCCCATCAGATCCATTTGTCACTGGCTGAAAGCTTCCCATCCCCAGGAGGCCTGAGTGCTCTGCTCAGGGAGTCCTCAGGCGGAGCCTCAGCGGCGGCGGTGGGCAGCCGGGCTTCTGGGGAGCAGCCCCCGGGGACCGTCCCCGCGCGCCTGGCTGCCGGCGGCTCTGCGGAGGAGGAAGCCTTCCCTAGCCCTTGGGCCGCGAGCCTGGGCCGCCCCGCAGTCCCGCGCTGGCGCGGCCTGGGCCTGCGGTTGTGCGGTCGCAGAGCGCCCGCGGGAGCCGCCGGGGGCGGGGCTGCCTGGGCCGCGGGGTTGTAGGCTGCGGGCCGCCAGCTCTAGCCCCAGTCGGGGGGAGGCCCTGCGGCCCACGGCGGCCCACGGCGGCCCACGGCGGCCCACGGCTGAGCCGGTCAGGCCAGTGGGGCGGCGGCTCCCGCTCCGTGGGGGGCTGCTTCTCCCCGCTGCACGTGCAACCCCACCCCACCCCACCCCCACTTGTGCGCGCTCTCTGTCTCTCTGTCTCTCCCTCTCTCTGTCAAATAAATACATTAAATCTTAAAAAATTAAAAAAGGATACATCCCAGGATCCAGACTTAAGCTTGGGCCTCGTAGTTACACGCATCCATCAATCAATTCCCTTTGCTCAAATTATTCATTTCAACTGGGGTTTTTTGTGACTTTGAACTGGAAGAGGCTCATCTTACCATTAAAAATACTTGTAAATCATATATTACTTTCACTTTTCTTTCTCGGATTTTAACATTTTAGGATACAAATTCTTTTTTTTTTTTAAAGTTGTAGTAAAATGTACTTAACATAAAATATACTTTTTGTCTTAGGTTGCTATAACTGAATACCGTAACCTGAGTGGCTTAAACAGTAGAAATGTATTTCTAATTTTTTGGAAACTGGCAAGTTTGAGATCAGGGTGCCAGCATGGTTGGGTTTGGGTGCAGGCTTTCTTCCTGATTTATAGATGGCCACTTTCTCACTCTATCCTCATGTGGCCAAAAGAACAAGAAACTTTCTTCTGTCTCTTCTTAGAAGGGCTCTAAGCCCATTCATGAAGGCTCTACTCTCACGACTTTAATTAATTTTAATTCCCAAATGTCCCACCTTTGAGTAGGATCACATTGGCAATTAGGGCTTCAACACACAATTTTGGGGAGGACACAAATATTCAGTCCCTAGCACCATTTTATCCATTTTTAAGTCTTATTAGTTCATCCACATTGTTGTGTAACCATCACCATTATTCATCTACAGAACTTTTTCATCACCTCAACCAGAAACTCTGTGCCTATTAAACAGTAATTCTGGGGGCACCTGGGTGGCTCAGTGGGTGAGCATCTGCCTTTGGCTCAGGTTGTGATCCCAGGGTCCCGAGATCAAGTCTCGCATCAGGCTCCCTGCAGGGAGCCTGCTGCTCCCTCTGCCTGTGTCTCTGCCTCTCTCTGTGTCTCTCATGAATAAAAAAATAAAATCTTTTTTAATAAACCCAATAACTCTGCATTACCCCTTTTCCTTGCCCCTGTTAACCACTGTACTACTTTTTCTCTGTGAATTTTCCTCTTCTAGATACCTTATATAAGTGGAGTTGTACAATATTCCATTTTTGCATATGGCTTATTTCACTTAGCATACTGTCTTCAAGGGTCATCTGTGTTGTAACATGTGTCAGAATTTCATTCCTTTTTCAGGCTGGCTACTATTCCATTGTATGTATATACTACATTTCGTTCGTCTGTTTATTTGTCGATGAACGGTTGGGTGGTTTCCATCTTTTGGCTATTGTGAACAATGCTGCTGTGAACCTTGGGGCATGAGCACATTCTGCCAGTAGGAGTTCAGGTCAGTCCTGAGGTGTCGTTCAGCGTACTCTGTGGGCAGCTGCTTCCACAGCTTCAAGATTGGCTAAGAGCCCCAATATCTCACCCTCTCTTATTCCTACCTATTGCCTTATCCCTTTCAAAGTGAATTATATAAATGAATCCTGTAGTCAGATAGTTCTGTTTGATTCCTACCTCTTCCACTTACTAGACTGCTATTTGTTTATTTTCTTCCAACATTTTATTTAAATTCCTGTTACCATACAGCATCATATTGGTTGCAGGTATAGAATTTAGTGACTGAGCACTTCCATACATCACCCGGTGCTTATCACAAGTGTGCTCTTAATGCCCATCACCCATTTAACCCAGCCCACCACTCTCCTCCCCTCTGGTAACCAACAGTTTGTTCTCTATAGTTATGAGTCTGTTTCTTATTTGCCTCTCTTTTTTTCCCCCTGTTCATTAATTTTGTCTTTCTCTGATTGACTTATTTTGATTAGGATAATATTCTCTAGCTCCATCCACATCATTGCCAATGGTAAGATTTCATTCTTTTATGGCTGAATAATATTCCATTGTATTATATACACCGCATCTTTATCCAGTCAGCAGTCAATGGACATTTTGCCACTTACTAGCTTTGAACCTTTGACTAGTTATTTAACAATCACAACTATACCCATTAACAATTATTTTAATATCTACCAATATTAAAATAGGATTTTGTGCAAGCACCAAAATCCACCTCTGACTAATATAAAAAAAAAAAAAAGAATAAAACAAAAGGACATTTTCCCCAAACTGATGGGGAAACAGACTTGAAAAAAGGAATATTTAGTCACTAGGGGGCTACTCCTGGAGTGACAGAAACCAGCTATTTCATCTCTCATTGAGTCATTTCCCTTAAGATTTTAAGTTGCAGAAGAGGGAGTCTGATAGAGTTGATGATCCTATACCCATTCATCTGTTGGCTGGGGTCAGGCTAGAGTGAGTGGGGAAAGGAGTGGTCATGAAAGGCGGGTGGTCAGTAATAAGAGAAAGGATGTTCCAGGATCCCTTTGACCTCTGAAGACCAATCAGAGCATCTGAATTTACCATCCCACTGATATGGTACACAGTTGTAATCCCCCAAAGGAAATTAGAGTGCTTCTGGGACACCATTTAATTTTTTTCATATACACCCTAAAATAGAATGAAAACTCTTAAATTAGAGTAGTGTTTCTCAAATTTTAATGTGCATATGAATTACCTGGGGATCTTGTTAAAATACAGATTCTGTATTTTCTGGTTCAGTAGATCTGAGGCAAGCCTGAGATTTGCATGTAACAAACTCACAGGTCGATGCCTTTGGTGCTGACCTATGAACAACATTGTGAGAACAAGGCATTGGAAAATTGTGTGTGGAGCAACAGTTTGATACTAATAATCATCTTTTTATTTTTATGTTATATATAATTCAAAAATTTAAATTTCTTTTATTGAGATACAATTCATATACTATTGAACTTATCTGTTTATACTGTACAGGTCAATGGCATATTGTGTATTCACACAGTTGGGTAAATACCACCACTATCTAATTTCAGAACATTTTCATTATCTCCAAAAGAATTCTCCCATGAGTAGTCATTCACCACTTCTCCCTTTCCTCAGCTCCTGGCATCCACCAAACGACCCTCTGTCTCCATGGAGTTGCCTATTCCGGACATTTCATATAAATGAAATCATATAATGTGTCACCTTTTATGTCTGGCTGCTTTAAGTTAGCATAATGTCTTCAAGGTTCATCCATTCAGGGCAAGCCTGAGGCTTCAAATCTTTTTATGGCTGAACAATATTCCATTGAATGGACATCTCACCTTTTGTTTATCCTCTCATCATTTGAGGTTATTTCCATTGTTTTTACTATTATGAATAGCGATGTGACATTTGTGTGCATATTTACGTGTTTATATACTTCGGATCTCCTACATATATCTAAGAGTGAAACTCTATGTTTAACTTTTTGAGAAAGTACCAAACCTTTTCACACAGAGCTGCTTCATTTTACACACCCACCAACAATGTCTGAAGGCTTTCATACTCCACATCCTCATCGACACTTGTTACTATCAGTCTTTGATTATAATTATTCTAGTGAGTATAAAGTGGTATCTTACTGTGGTTTTTGCATTTCTCTAATGACTAATCATGGTAAGCATTTTTTCATGTGCTTATTGGCCATTTATGTATTTCCTTTGGAAAAAATATCAACTAAAAGCTTTTGTCCATTTTTAATGGTGTTATTTAATCTTTTTATTATTTAATTGTAAGAATTCCTTAAGTCTGGATACTATTTGTTCAAAAGACCATTCTTTTCACCTATTGAATGTTGTTGGCAGCCTTGTCTAAATCATCTGACCATAGATGTGTGGGTTTATTTCTGAACCCTCAATTCTGTACCATTGATCTATCCTTATGCTGGTACCACAGAGTCTTAATTACTGTAGCTTTAGAGTAAATTTGAAATTAGGAAATGTAAGTTCTCCATCTTGGTTCTTCAGTAAATTATTTTGGGTATCCTTTTGTCCCTTGCATTTCCGTAAGACTTTTAGAATCATGTTAATTTGTCAGAAAGGAAAATTTCTTTGGGTTTAGTTTTCTTTCTTTTCTTTTCTTTTCTTTCTTTCTTTTTTCTTTCTTTCTTTCTTTCTTTCTTTCTTTCTTTCTTTCTTTCTTTCTTTCTTTCTCTCTAAGATTTTATTTATTTATTCATGAGAGACACACAGAGAGAGAGAGAGGCAGAGACACAGGCTGAGAGAGAAGCAGGCTCCATGCAGGGAGCCGATGCAGAACTCTATCCTGGGACTCCGGGATCATGCCCTGGGCTGAAGGCAGATGCTCAACTGCTGAGCCACCTGGGCATCCATTAGCTTTCTCTTCTTAGGGTGGAAGAGTAGTTATGAATTTGAGATCATCTATCTTTCTTTAAAAAAAAAAAGGTTGTATTTATTTATTTGAGATAGAGAGAGCATGAGCAGGAAGGAGGAGCAGAGGGAGAAGAAGCAGACTCTCCACTGAGCAGGGAGCCTGACATGGGCTTTGATCCTGGTATTCTGGAATCATGACCCGAGCTATAGGCAGATGCTTAACCAACTGGTGCCCCTGAGATCGTCTTTCTTAATATAGGCATTTTACAGCTATAAATTTCCCTCTAAGTTATGGTTAACTTAGTCTCATAAGTTATGGTATGCTCATAAGTTATGGTATGTTGTGTTTTAACTGCATCTCATAAGTTATGGTATGTTGTGTTTTAGGTTTATTCATCTCTAAGCATTTTCTGATTTTCCTGCGATTTCTTCTTTGAAGCATTGTTTCTTAAGAAGGTGTTTAATTTTCACACTTTTGTGACTTTTTCAAATTTCCTTCTATTATTGATTTCTAATTTTATTCTTTTGTGCTCAGAAAAGATACTTGGTATGATTTTACACCTTTTAAATTTATTGATATTTGTATCAATAAAAACATTGAGAGCCTGGAGAATATCTCATGTACATTTGAGAAGAATGTGCATTCTCCCATTCTTGAGTAAAATGTTCTCTCCATTAGGTGTGGTTGGCTTAGAATGCATTTCAAGTCTTCTATTTAATTGTTGATTTTTTTTGGTCTCTTGTTCTATTATTGAAAGTGGAGTATTTGAAGTCTTTAACTATTACTGTTGAATTGTCTGTTTCTCCCTTCAATCCTGTCAGTTGTTGCTTCATGTTTTTTTGGTGTTCTATTGTTAGATGCTGTTGTCTTTTAAATCAGAGAGGAGGGAAAAAGAAGAGTTATAAACAAAATTTCATTTATTCTGTCTTTTATTTTTATCCATATACTTGCCTTTACAGGCCCTCTTTTTTCTTTATGTAAATTTAAGTAACTGTCTAGTGTCCTTTCATTTCACCCAGAAGGACTCTCTGCTATTTTTTGTAGGGCAAGCCTCAGGTTCATTTACTGGCTTCTTATTTAATTTTTTTTAGAAAGAAGATGATGTAACCATAGAAGTGGCTATGAAATCTTTAGAGATAACTGATTAAATGATAAAACAAAAATTAGTCCTTGTTATAAAAAATATTTTGCATTCTTTGGAAATACTGTAGTTCTTTTATTTTGATCCAGTTCTATAGGTTCTCTTGTTTCTAAAACTGAAAAAAAAAATCTGTAAGAGTGATGGAAAAACCCTTCTTGAATGTAGCAATACTAACAATTAAATTATGAAAAGCACTTCAGTCTTCAATTGTGAAATAAATTCTTCGTGAAATCAAATCTAAGTCGGTAAACAATGGTGTTTGTTAAAAAAAAAAAAAACCTGAACAAATAATGGCAAGTTTGGATAAAGATACAGAACATAATTCTTGAATATTGAGTGGTAGGATTGTCTTTCATAACTCCTTCCAAAGTGTTTTATACATATTAATTTAAACATCACAAGTGTTCACTGGTAGATCATTTATCCACAAGTGTTTGCCAGTAGATCGTTTGTCCCAGAGATAGAGGATGGAATTGAAGATACAATTAATATTGGAGCCTGGAATCGTAATTTTTTTTACCAGAAGCAAATGTTGTTTCTCTCAGAATAGCCCTGGACCTTTGGAGAGGGCTAGTGGCCTAGTAGCGTTTGCATTTAATCATGGACAGAGAAGAATCTAAAATCGGCCTTGGCAAATGGCAAGTGTATTTAGTGGCCTTGCACCATAGAAACATGTCAATTTGCGATGTACAGTAATCCCACACTATTTCTGATCTTGCCCATCACAGACTCTCTTGTTTCCTTGGCCAGGTAGACAGGGAGGCAAGTTCCCTTCTTCAAGTCACTGAGGAACTGACTGCTGTCATAACACATCTGTTGTTATCATTTGGGCCAAGCAAGCATTGTTGATCTTATTCATGAATACTACTATGCTCAAAGTTCTTCTGGAGAGCTCCTTCCCAATGTGACTCATCAGGAAGTTTTCTCAGAAACTTAGTGGCTATCTGTGAGGTCCAGCCGCTAATGATCTACCTTCCTTCCTGTTCAGGCAGGATATTTTCCTTTTGCCAACTAAAGAAATTCTTTTTATAAAGAGTCTTCCTGCTGAGCTTTTGGAGGATTAAGTGCCTAGTTGAGTGCCCTCCACCAGGAAAAGCTGGAATGGATTTGGTTTATTTCTTAACTTTGTGGATTCACCCATAGTTGAGGGCTTGATCTTAAGTCTTACGTATCTTGAATGTGATGCATTGAACAGGAAAAGTAGAACAACCCTTTTCAATAAATCTTGATACTTTATGAATATCAGGCCTAATGCTAACCCAATATGATTTTTCAAGTGAAGTCTTGTTGATAGAGGAGCTATTCTTCTCAAGGTCTCTCCATCTAGCAGGGTACCAGAGGTCTAGTTTATTTACTTCTTCCACTAGGTGGCAGGACTTTTAAGCAATGTTGGTAATGAGTCCCAGAAAGTTCTCTTGGAACAGAGGAGTTAGAATTGTCAACATTTGATGCAGGTCAAGAAGTTTAACTGGATTATGCCTCTGGGTTTCTATGATTACCTTGCTCTACATTCCTCCCTGTAATGCAGTTTATTTTTCCAGACAAACAATGCATTAGAATGTGTTTTTGCTTTTGGCATGATGTCTCCATTGCAGAAATTATTTTAATCACAGAAATTTGACTGAAACATCTGTGGTTTCTTGTTTTCAACAGGAAAGAGGAGTGCACTCTGGACTCTGAAATGACAAAGGATAGAATCTTTCATTTCCATCTTGAAATGTCAAGGGAGGAGGATGGAGTGTTGTTGGTGCTGGTGGGAGAAGGTTGGAGTGTTTGGCTCTGAATAGAATGAAAATACATAAAAGGAAATAAAAGGTATGATATTTAACATGTGGCAAATACTACAAATGTAACACAGAGTCAGTTGCTTCTATTAAGGAGTATCTCATGGATTATAGGGTTCAAATTATGTTTCGGACATTTTGGCCCATGATTCAGTGTGAGTGGCATTTGGGGTGATCCTGGCTAATTGAGAAATTAGTCAAGATATGTTAGAAATCATGTCATCGAATACAAGTGAAAAATATTTTCCCAGCTATCTGAAAGCAAACTGGTGAAAAATGAAAAAGTCAAATTACCATAAACGCTTTAACTTTTGTTATGGGCAGTTGTGAAGAGCATCACTCACTCTCAGCTAACTGGAGCCTGAGTTGCATGAAATAAGCTTTTGGAATTAAGTTGATGGGTGGTCTTTATTTTACTTTGTTACTCTGGCACTTGGGTACCAATACTTAATATTCACGATTAAGTCCAAGGAGGAAAATGCTTGAAATTACAACCTTCTTTTGTGTTTGGGGAAGAATCTAGTTTCAGCCAAGCTTTTCATTTAACCAACATGTTTTAACCATCCCTAACAGAGAAGGAGTAGAGTTCCAAGTACTATTAGATGTTTACCTTTGGTTCACTTGCTGTAGAATGCAACAGGTTTACAGATATGTCTCCAATATGAAGACAGGGAACCTGTTCCTTTCTCTCTCCTGCAACACAAACCTCACAAAAGCCTATATAGGCTATTATATAATGCAGATCCAGCTGTTGGGAAAATTCAGGCATAAAAACTCCCCAAACATATCCTCTATTGTCTCCTTGGCTGCTCCTGTGAATGTCTGGCTCTCACAGACAGGTGCCCTTATTTATAAACACCCTCCATGAAGATAGCCAAAGGTGTAAGGTGTGCCTGTCAGGGTGAGTGATGGGTGCGGTAGGGCCGAGTAAATGGGTGGGACGGTAGGGAGTTGAAACGTGATCTCTTCTAATCTCTTGGCCTTGGACACCTGGAAGCTCCTCCTGCCACTTCCCACTTACAGTCCCTGTTTTTTTTCAGATCTGGGAGGTGGAGAGAAGTAAATAAATAGCCTGTGTCTGTGGAGGGGGGATGGAATGAAGAGACATTTGGGGAGTTTAATCCCAGTCAGTGAATTTCAAAAAGCCTCTCATGCGTGAAAACAAAGCTCTCAAGGGGTGGTTCTTTGAGTTTCACCTTGGTGGCCCTTGCAGCGCAGGTCCTGCCTTTGACCCACTGCTCTGCCAGCCATGCTTCTTTTGCCTCTTGAAATTCCCTGGATGGTGGAAGCTAGGGTGAGGTATGGAAATACTTGAAAAGAACGACCACTGTGAAATTGTAGTTGGCTGTGGAAGCCAACCCCTTTGGTGACTTTTGAAACATTGGTTGGATCCATCACACACTGGTTTTCAGATCTGTAAAATGCAAATATTCTCTTATCCTCTATTTTGATTTCATGTTAGTACTCATTGAATTCAATAGTTTGTGCCTGATAAAGTGTTATGATCTCATGACTCTGCATGCTTTTGTCTTGAGGAAGGAAACTTGGGCAGCCCCGGTGGCACAGCGGTTTAGAGCCGCCTGCAGCCTGGGGTGTGATCCAGGAGACCCGGGATCAAGTCCCACGTGGGGCTCCCTGCATGGAGCCTGCTTCTCCCTCTGCCTGTGTCTCTGCCTCTCTCTCTCTCTCTGTGTCTCTCATGAATAAATAAATAAAATCTTTAAAAAGAGAGAGAGAGAAAGGAAACTTGACTTTGATACCATTAATAAGCTAAGTTTTTTCTAAGAGGCAAAACCTTGTACAAACAAGTTCATCCGCCATAAAGGCAAGGCTTTGGAACTAGGCACATTTGATTTAAATTTCTAAGTCAGCATTTATTACACATAAATGACCCGGGACAAGTTATCTTCTTTGTGCCTTAGTTTTCTCCCTAAGAAGGGATACAATCTCCCTCTTTAAGTGCCGTGGCTGAGTGAGTGCCTAATATTAAGTGTGGAGCACACAGTCTCATGCAGAATATGGGCTCAGTGCCTGCCAACTCCTGATTTGTGACAGCACCTGTTTTAAAACAAGGATCAATCATGAAGCAGCACCTCTAAAATGTTGTCTTCTTGGTCAAATTTTAATCACAGGAGAAAAGGTTTTCCTGGATGTGTTGGAGTGTTCTGTTTTCCCTCTCCTGGAAAAAACCCTAGGTACAAGAAGGGCAGTTAAAGACAATGTTTGGCGAATGGGAAATGAGTAGAACACAAGTGGTGTCCTAATCAGGAAGATTTTTTCTTTTTCTGGTCATAGAATTTTCATTTGCCCCTATTAATACCATTTCAAGAGATGAAAGTGTGTATGTGCCTTTCTCTACCCACGTGACCGCATCTTGGAAGATACTTACGTACTCCTACCTGTTTGACAAGAATCTCATTCTGAGGTTTAGAAAATATTAGGACTGGGAGAAACTATCCTTATTTTAAAAACAGAATGTTGGAGGACTTAGAAGGAGTTTGAGAACCTGGAGATGCCAGACAGTGAGTTCACAACAGAGCAGGATTTAAAATCCAGAGTATTTGATTTTTAATCCAAAACCCTGTATTTCAGAAAGGGCGATTCATTGCAAGTGGTTGTGTGTTTCTTCTCTTAGCTGCTACTCTTGGTTGATGAGAAAGATGAAAGCTGACATTAAGAAGGTAGGCTTGGGACGCCTGGGTGTCTCAGCAGTTGAGCGTTCGCCTTAGGCTCAGGTCGTGATCCTGAGGTCCCAGGATTGAGTCCCACATTGGCCTCCCTGTGCGGAGTCTGCTTCTCCCTCTACCTGTGTCTCTGCCTCTCTTTCTGTGTCTCTCATAAATAAATAAAATCTTAAAAAAAAAAAAAAAAAGAAGGTGGCCTTTTTTTGCTTGTCTTCAAACAATCCTTTATTGACTTGAAAGAGAAGAGGCAGATGGATTCCCAGGGCCAAAAAGGCAAGAATCAAGAATGGCTTTTCCAGGCTGCAATCACCCTGGAAGTTTCTGTTTGGGGCAAATATTGGAATATTGAATCTCAAGTTTGCCATTTATTCTATCAATTAATGATAAGCACAGGCTCACTGATTTGAGGAGCATCTAATTAATATAATTTGTGGGAAATCAGAGGCATATTTATTAAAGATGTATGAGGAACTATCTCACATGGGTATGTTTTGATTAGTGTCTGAAACTAAATCATAGTGAGATTTCTCAGGCTTTACAACTATGCATTAAAAATTAACAACGAGTCTCTGGCCAAAATCTTCTCTCTAACCTGTGTTCCATATCTTATTCCAAGAGCAGCATACTTGGCCAAGCATACCGGATGGGACATCTGCAACAGGGATTGGAAAGGAGAATTTTGCCCTCAGTTTGAAGGTGTTATTTTTCCCATGGTTTGATTTGCCTGGCATTCTTTGCCTGGCATTTTTTTTTTTCCTTTGCCTTTGCAAGGAAAGGGAGAAATGAGGAGTGTTAGTTGCTGACGAAGTCAAGAGGGCGCTGAGGCTGGCTGGGTTTATTACTTTTGGCCGATAAATAGTGTGATGTGGTTTTACTTCCTATTTGTAGAGCCTTTCTAGAAACCTGGGCCCTGTTCTTCAGTGAGTCCTTCTTGTCGGCTTATATACATATTAAAAGAGAGAGAATGAAAGTCCAAAAGAAGGAAAGGAATTTTAAAAAGCAGTTTCTTCAAGAGAACAGGGAATCCCACGGGGAAGCAATGGAATCAGAAGGGATAGCACAGAAGATGATTATCAGCATGTCAAGTGTGCCTGTCTTTCCAGGATAGAATTTGTGGAATTTGCATGCGTCATGTCCCTCTCCTCACCCACTGGAGGTACTAATAATGAAAACAACAGCATCAGAGAGGACATGTATGTGCACATCCCAGTTCATCAGTGACTTGTTTGCACATATTATTTCATTTAAATAATGAAGGTATGGAGCACAAAGCAATCTTTTTGAGTTTTTGTATTGAAAGCCCCCAGGCCTTAGGCCCCAGGATGTCACTCCAGTGCAGCACAGAGCGGGAGTACGTGGGCCCGGGATCTAGGTATCTGGTTTTGGCTCTGCTCTGTCATCAAAGCCTTGAATACAGCATAAGCCCCCATCTGTTTTCTCATCTTTATTATTATTTTTTTAATTATTTATTCATTCATGAGAGACATAGGGAGAGAGAGAGGCAGAGACACAGGCAGAGGGAGAAGCAGGCTCCATGCAGGGAGCCCCATGTGGGACTTGATCCCGGGTCCCCAGGATCACGCCCTGGGCTGAAGGCGGCGCTAAACCGCTGAGCCACCCGGGCTGCCCATGTTTTCTCATCTTTAATACAGTAAAATTACATGAGATGATCTTTAAGAATCCTCCTAGCACTAACAATCTAATTCTATGATCCATTTCCCTTGATGAGAAGTTTTCATCTTAGACAAGGCATCATTAGAATGTTGAAAGGCTATCTCTGGAGAGCCTGGGTGGCTCAGTTGGTTAAGCACCTGACTCTTGATCTCAGTTCAGGTCTTGATCTCAGGGTCATGAGTTCAGGCCCTGCATTGGAGCCTACTTAGGAAAAAAAAAAGAAAAAGAAAGGCTGTCTCTGCTCTTGGAGGAAACTGTATGGCAGCCAGCAGTTTGTTCAGAGGTTTATACTTGGTTTACAAAACCATTATCTTTTCAAGCATGCAACTAGCTAAAAAAAATTGCCTTCATCACCACCATTCTATTTTGAAAGAGAAAATTCTCCTTGAAAAGATTTAAGTGGGAGTGTATACTGCACATATTGTGTAACTACCCCACCGTGTAACAAGTCTAACAAAAACAAGGATCATTTATTGGTTGCTGCAAGCCAAGTCTTTTTGAATGTAATTCTAAGCCAGGAATATCTTCAATCTGCACACATAAATACTTATGTTACTTAAAAAGAAGTTTCTACATGGCTAGGCAAATATAGGAAAATGAAGAGCATGTGTGCATACACGAAAGGACGAGCTAACTGTGTTTCAGCAATGTTCTGGGGTGTGTGTGTGTGAGAGAGAGAGAGGAAAAGAGATTTAGGGAAGGTGGCAATGAATAAAAGAACGAGTATTGTAAATTCAGAGTTAAAAAATAAAATTGTAAGAATCTTGCTTCTTTAACCTGGAATGTAAGATTCCACTACATACTTGTTCATTTTACACAAGCCTTGAAAGGTGATCTTAAAACCAATGAGAGCAAATTCAAAGTAGCATGAGAGAGGGAAAAGTCCAAAGTATTGTCTTTCGTAGACCATCCGTTTTCAAGGTTTGGAGTTTTTACGTATATTTCTCCTTAGCTTCAAGAAAACTTTGTATTTTGTCACTGGGAGCTAGATGGTTTCCTAACACCAATTATGTGCTCTTCTTTTTTAGTAGCTTATTATTCATTTTGAGGATTCTTTTTTTTTTTTTTTTAAACCAATTTATTTTTTTAATTTTTATTTATTTATGATAGTCACAGAGAGAGAAAGAGAGAGAGGCAGAGACATAGGCAGAGGGAGAAGCAGGCTCCATGCACGGGGAGCCCGATGTGGGATTCGATCCAGGGTCTCCAGGATCGCGCTCTGGGTCAAAGGCAGGCGCCAAACCGCTGCGCCACCCAGGGATCCCCATTTTGAGGATTCTTTTTCATAAACAAGCATTTAAAAAATAAACTTATTGGGCCACCTGGGTGGCTCAGTTGGTTGAGCATCTGACTCTTGGTTTCAACTCAGGTCATGATCTCAGGGCCATGGGATCGAGCCCTGCATCAGGCTCCACACTTGGCAGGGAGTCTGCCTGAAGAATCTCTCCCTCTGCCCTTCTCCCCTTGTGCACATGTGTGCTCTCCTGCTCAAGTAAATACATCTTTTTTTTTTTAAGATTTTTAAAAAAGATTTTGTTTATTTATTCATGAGAGAGAGAAAAAGAGAGAGAGAGAGAGAGAGAGAGAGAGAGAGAGAGGCAGAGACACAGGCAGAGGGAGAAGCAGGCTCCATGCAGGGAGCCCGACATGGGACTCCATCCTGGGTCTCCAGGATCATACCCTGGGCTGAAGGTGGTGCTAAACTGCTGAGCCACCCAGGCTGCCCTCAAGTAAATACATCTTTAAAAAAAAATGAAAATAAAAAACAAATCTATTATTTTGGCATAGTCTTAGAATCGTGGAAAAGTTGCTAAGATAGTGTGACAAGTTTCTAAACATCTGTCCCCGTTTCCCCAGTGTTACATCTACACTGCGATGCACATTAGACAAAACTAAGAAATCGATATTGGCATGTTGTTATTAACTGAACTCCAGACTTTGTATGGATTTTACCTTTTTTCCACTCATGGCCTTTTTCTCTTTCAGAATCCAAACCAGAATACCATGCCGCATTTGGCTGGCCGCATTTGGCTGGCCACGTTTCCTATGGGCAGGCAGAGGGGTCCACAGATTCCTCTAAGAAGCATTGCCTTTCATCTAGAGTTCCCCTCCACACGGTTCTAGAGGCACAGTGCTTATCTAGCCACCGATTGCCCCCAAAGTGGCTTTGGCTGCCCCCCTTGCCGTGCCATGTGCAGAGCCCAGCCAGGGCACTGGCTCCTCAGGTTGTATTGCAGGCCCCCTGGCAGGGGATGGAAGTGAGTGCGCACCAAAGCCGTGTGTCAGGGACAGGAGCGACGCTGCACGTTCAACTGGTGTGCTGTGTTTCGCATGAGCGCATGGTAGCGACTGAAGGAGCTCTGAGGCCTTTGTTCATAGCTGGTAGGGCTGGGCCCGAAGCCATGAGCCCATGAGGCAAAGGTTGATTCTGTGTGGGTAACCACGGTCTTTCCAGGCCCACCTCGTGCCTGGCACAAAGTGGGCTCCTAATAAATATTTGTTGACTGGATGAAGGCACAGAGAAGTGAGCCGCTGCGGGGCTGCAGGAACACCAGCAAAGCCAGGGAACCCCGCGGTTGGCCAAGGAAGGCATCTGGCGGGCTCCCTCCCCACCCAGGCAGCCTTGGCAGGGAGCAGGAAGGAATCCTCCCCAGCGGGGGGCAGTTTGGAGCTCCTCAGCTGTTCCTAGTTGGAAGGCTCCCTTCACTACATCACACCTGGCTGTATTTCAAAGATTAATGAACAGCATCTTGTCAGATTTAATATATTGCATTTGGGGAGTTGACTTTGACGATGTAATCATAAATTCCCTGAGCTGCGAATTATACCTTAAGGACTTCAATGAAGTTCTAGTGAGAACCAAAGAAACAGGAATCACTATAAAATGTAAAAAGTGCCAGTTTTGAGAGAAAACTGTAAATTTTCTAGGACATTAGGTTTCAAAAGAAGGATTACACACAGACTAAACAAAGTAGAAGTCATAAAAATTTAAAGACACCACAAAACATAACAAAAATAAGATCCTTTTTAGTTATGACAGAATTCTAAAAGGAAACTTACACCAAATTATGCCACCCAAGCAGAGCCATTAATTAACCTAATGAGAAAATATGTTCCATTTCCATGGCCAAAGCATGTCAGGAAGTCTTTGACATTTTAAAATAGGAAAGAGAGAGAGAGGGAGAAAGAGACAGAGACAGAAAGGAAAAGAAAAAGAAGAAAAAGGAAAAAAAAAAAGGAAAGAAAGGAGAGAGAGAAGAAAAGAAAGAAAAGCAATCACAACATTCTAGAAAGCTTTAGATATTAACTTATCAGTTCAGAAAACCCGAGGTACTTTTGATAACATCCTCAATGACCCCCTTGGGGGAAATTTTCGCAATTGTTGCATAAATAAAATGTGGATTACAAAAGTGGTATTGGGAAACTCATAGGGAACCATCAGGAAACCAAGTATCAGGATCTTAAGTGTAAGCTTAGCCACTGACCCTCAGGCAGCACGTCCCAAGATGAATTTGAGCAACATGGAGAGAGCTGGAACCTCCCTTCAACCCTGCTCCCCTCAAACTAACACCGACCCGGTCGAAAGACTAGCACAGGACATGAAGAGAGAAAAATACACATTCTGACGCAAAAACAACATTTCCGGAAGTCTGCCCTCTTTCTGTTGCCTGGGAATTCTGCTGGTTTCGTGATTAATGTCGCTTACATCACAAGCAGAGTTGTTTCCTCTCAGGATGACCTTTTTCTTTTTGATTCCCCTCTTCCTGAGCGCCCTTGGGGACCCAAATCTCTCTTGGTGCGCTGAGCCCCGAGCCCAGTCAGAAGCTCCGATGAGGCCTGGGCAAACACGCTCTCTTCTCTCTCCTCTGATGAGGATTGGAGACCATGATGTTTCGGTTTCACTGAAGTTGTTTGAAGGAGTGGAGAGGTCGTGCGGGCTGGTGCTTTGAGGGCTTCAGAGGCCAAAACGGGCTGTAGGAGCCTAACATCCTGTTAGTCAGCACTATTCTGCTGCAAGGTCTTGGGCTCCCACAGTTACAGTTGAGGAGGCATTGGTGAGGGGTTTATGTATTTCTCCACAAGATCACTCTTATAACTGAAATTGCAAAGTGATCCCAGTTGTGAAAGCTGAAATCAGAGTAGGTATGAAGGCTCTAAGCCTGATTCATGGGTGTCTCAGGTGGTGGCCTGTGGCCTGGACAGGCTCCAGATTTCACCTTCTCTGGTGACCTGAGAGGTAACCTGCCCTTTCACACTCTCAGAGGTGATAGACAGTTAACAGGGTCTTGGCAACCCTGGAAATTTTGCCTCAAGGTCTGGGGTCAGAGATGTTTTTCCAGCCTACGCAAGGAGGGCGGTCTAATTCTTGCTAGACTACTGATCCTGCCAATCATTTTAGGAGGTTGCTCCATTTGGCCTACTCCATTGGAGTAAAAGAAATGACTCAAGTCCACCACTTTTCAACCTGAGATATCCCTGAGCCATCTATTCACCTCCCTCTAAGGATAACCACCAGGCCCCCGGAAATGTTCAAAGATGTGCCTAGACTCCAAGAACTCCAGTGCTCCTTGGCTTGGCATCTATACTTGGGCATTAAGAGCCTGGCTTTCAGGATTTTGGACTTGTCCCGAGATCATATTATTTTTAAACAATTAATCTTTTTAAATGCGAAAAATGCTGAGGATTTTTATATGGAAATTGCATTCCGGTGATGATGAAACATTTTGAAATGATTTTCAACTCTAAACTCTAGATTTGTGTTAAATACATCAAACTTGTTGATTCTAGAGTTGTTGATTATTAGATCAAAGTTTGGAGAGAGGGACTAAAAATTCTTACGTCCCCTTGAGTGAGGGAATCATGAGAGTGCCTTAGGTCTCACTCTTTTGTGTACATCAGAATCCCCTGTGTGCTCACTAACATACTGAGTGAGGAACCTTGCTGCTGAAATTTCAGATCCAGTAGGTGAGGCCTGTGAATTTGCATTTTTAATAAGTTCCCTGGTGATGCTGCTGGTCTGGGTACCATGCTTTGGGAACCACTGTCCTGGGGCATGGGCTGTAGAATCTGGAGTCTAAACTAGAATCTGGAATCTAGACTCTTCCTACCTCAAGTGTGGTTCTGGACAATAGCATTGACATCCCATGGAAGCTTGTTAGAAGCTTGTTAGAGTTTTGGGTCCCACTCAAGACCCGTTGTATCTGAATCTGCCTTTTATAAGATGCCCAGGCAATTAGTACAGAAATGAAAATGTGAGAAGTGCCATTCTCGAGGTTCCTGTATAACTGTTATTATCTAGTAACCTGTGAGTTGTTCTGGATTCTCAGAATGGAAAGCTCTCTGAGTTGCAGAACTTCCAGTGTTAATACAGCTCTGATGGAGTATGTCCAAGGACTCCCTGAGAATCAGCGTAGCACAATATAGTCTAGGTTTTTCTTGTCTTTCACTCATGTCTCCTTAAAGAGTGAATTGAGACCTGTAAAAATGATCAATGAACAAAATCAAGTAGCCTAAGTGTGCTGACAAGCTTGCTTTTACCACAAGCACTAAAAGCACAA
Organism: Nyctereutes procyonoides; assembly: GCF_905146905.1. Taxonomy (NCBI): domain Eukaryota; kingdom Metazoa; phylum Chordata; class Mammalia; order Carnivora; family Canidae; genus Nyctereutes; species Nyctereutes procyonoides. The sequence goes on from NW_026575122.1 coordinate 20,673,459, forward strand.
GTAGAGAGTCTTCTCTTCTATAATCATGGATAAGGTGACTCCTCTGGAACCGGAACCATGAAGCAGATGGGAGCTTGTGGGTGTCCATCTTTTAGCCCTGTTACACAATTCTATGGAGCAGCAATGTCGATGCTGCTCTTGGCAGGGCTAGCTGCAGCTCTCCCTGTGTGAAGGCAGGTGTTCAACATCAAATAACACTGCCCTGGACCTGAGAAACCCAGAGAAAAATGTAAATGAAACTAAACAGTTATGATAAGAACCAGTTGACCACCCGGTCCACCCTGCCCAACTCATCCCACTCCCCCTCTACCTCCCTTCTTTGCTCACAGAACTCTGATGTCTGGGAATGTCTCTAAATTCCAGATGCCATTTAAAAAACAGACTCCACAAACCTCAGAAATCAAGGCAGATTTATTGAAGGCCCTTAGCACAAAGGACTTCATCCAGAAGAACCCATCAAGATAAGTTAAGGATGGAGTTTGCAGGGTTAAGAGCAGGGTTTGCAGGCTGCATTTTATTGCATGCACAGAGTTGGCTACTAAATCAAACATTTGGTGTGTCTTTCATGGTTTTGCGTTGTTCTAGCAAGTCATTCATTCAACAAGTCTCTACTCAGTAGTAGGGTCTGCAGGGAAATGCGAAAATGAAATTCCTTGTCTGGAAGTAAGTATGAAGATTAAAAACTAGAGTGCACAGTTGAGAGGGTTTGAAACTGGACATCTTGGTCAGCAGGAAACCCTGTATAGAACATACAGTGCCAGTCTCTGAGATAAAAGAGACATCTGCCATTGCATTATGAGCAGACACTGCTGATTGAGATGGTGGATGTATTGTTTATTGACGTCAGTCAACTTCAGTTTCCATAGGATACCGAGGCCCATTTTTGGGACTTGTGGCCTGGAGGGAGAGCCTTGGAACTAAGGCGTCTGCAGTAATGGTTTGGACTGGTGTTAGTTAGTGGCTTCAAATCACCCAAAGGCTTTTCAACGCACTTAAAAACCCATACTGCTTATCAGGTGCCTACAAGACCTTATATGATTGTCTCCTAACTACATGCAACTCATTCTTCCTTTTGCTTCCAATACTTCAGCCACACTGACCCCCCTGACCACGACTGGTCTTTTCCTCCTTCAAGATCTTGGGTGCTGCTTCTGTCTGGATGGCCTTTTCCAGATGCTTCACATCCTTCTCTTGAGACGTGATTTCGGTGACCTCTCCATTTCAGGTAGCTCTCACTTCCCATTACTCTCTGCCATCACCCCGTTCATTTCCTTTTAACTGCTTTATTTATCAACCACTGTACAACAAATCACTCCGAAACTTAGAGGCTTAAAGCAAAAGCAATCATTCTATTCATGTATCTCTAAGTTTCTTTGGGACAGGGATTGAGAAAGGCTTGGCTGAGTGGCTTTTGTTCAGAGTGTCTCATGCAATTGCAGTTAGGAAGTGACCGGAGCTGGAACAGCATGGGGGCCAGGAGCGTGGGCTCAGCTGGGCAGCACTCTCCTTCATGTAATCTCAAGGTCTCTCCAGGCAGGCTAGTTTTAGCTGCTTCATAGCATAGTGGCCTCAGGCTAATCCAGCTGCTTACATCATGGTTGAGGCTTCAAAAGGGAAGTGTTCCTGTGAGCAAAGTGCAACTTGCATGACCTTTCATGACGTGGTGATACTGAAAGGCTTGCAGCTTCGTTTCTACTTCTTATTGGCCCCGGTTCAAGATGAGGGCAATAAGTCTTATGTCTCCATGTGAGTTGACTCTAGGAAGGCATGTGGGATAGGAGATCTTGTTGCAGCCATCTTGGAGGATACAGCCAGCCATAATACCATTTGTTACAATATATAACAAATCACTCCGAAATTCACTGTCTATTGTGAATTTCTCTACTATGTCTCCCTCCTTAGTAGGAAAGTTCTTCCCGGCTTGGATCTTTGTCTTTGTACAGAGCCCAAAGTGAGTGTGCAGTTATTGTTTAATGGAATTTTGAATGAATGCCCAAAAGCCAGGATAAACCGATGCTTTAACTCAATTTTGTTAAAAACACAGAATTTGTGCAATATCTTTCCCCTTAACCCACAGAGTCTCTAAAGAACGCAACAATAGGGTAGCCCGGTGGCTCAGCGGTTTAGCACCGCCTGCAGCCCAGGGCGTGATCCTGGAGACCCTGGATTGAGTCCCACGTCAGGCTCCCTGAACGCAACCTGTGTCTCTGCCCCCCCCGCATCTTTATGAATAAATAAATAAAATCTTAAAAAAAAAAAAAAGAACGCAACAATAACCATACAGCAGGGTAAGAAGCCTGGCCTACCCCCTTCTTCCTCCCAAGTCAACATTCCTCCAGTGGTTTAGTTCCTATTCGGAAGACACAGACATTCTGACATGCCCTGCGTTTCTGGGCCTTCCTGTCCTCGAAGCCCACCACCCAGCCCCACATTGCAGAAATGCAGGCTGTGCCAGCAAGGACCTTCCTTCCTTCTGGTCTGCTACCCTGTCTAGTCTTTCCTGTAGCCCCCCAAGCCCCCGAGGCAGGCCAGTGGGTACATCAAGGGAGTTCTCTGCTGCAGACACTCCACTGACTGATCACTGGATCACATTTTACCTAGTCAGATAGTGAGACGTTTGGCTACTCGTTAGCTTTCCATATAATGTTTTATATCTGGGTAAGGAGCTATTTCCTGAACAGTTTGGCCTCCCTTTAAGTTTTTCCCTTAATTAGCTCTACTTTCACTACACATGCTGCAAGTGTTTTTGTTAAATTGCTTGGAAAGGAATTTGGGGACAAGTAGAATTGAGGTTGAATAGATTCAATCAAAGTGTTCCAAGTAGACTTTTTTTTGGGGGGGGGGGATCTCAAAAGCTGCTTTTTTTTTTTTCGTATGTGAAATGCACTTTGTCTCCCAAAGGAAGAGTAATGATGTATCTTCACATGGTGGTTTTCAGATAAGAATTCCTTGCAAATATTAGCCTCGCTGTTTCTCTTCCCTACTGAGTAGAGAAGCAACTTAGATAATGAAGAAAGACTGGTAGTATGAAGTTTTAATCTCAAGAAGTTCCATAATCTTGTTTCACTTTTATGGAGATGTTCAGGTGGTATCTTTTTGTTAGGAAATTTAACTTCATAGAAACATTAACTAAATATATTATGTTTGTAGCAGTCTGACAATGCCACATTTATATTGGCCCAGGCTGCCTGCCTGTGAGTAAACTTTTCTGAATCTGGGCATGTATATGTCGTGGCTGTCTCTGCTTCTAGTGAGGTAGCTCATAAACACAATAATGAAAGGAAGAGTATCCATCCTGAGGTGGAGTTGAATTGACAGGCTGATCAAAGAGGCTGAAAGCAGGAGCTTATGACACTTACGGTGATGGTGGGAAGATTGTTTGGCTGGCCTGAGGGTCTGGTCAGTCTGGATATAGGGAAATGGGAAGAGCAGGGAATCTCCACGGTGCCCAGGGTGACAAATGATGATGGGTTCATTTAATGGACTGAGTGAAAAATCTCATCTGGAATTTTAATTGTGACACAAGATCTCACCCTTCTCTCTTGACTCAGGCCCCAAACACAGGCCTTAGGTGAATAATCGAAGTGGGTTGGATTTAAGCCTAAAAATTTGCTTTGCCAGGTAAGTACTTTGAGACACAAATAATGTTATCTTTTAAGTCTGCATATTTTCCCTTCTCCCACAGTCTCTCAGCATTTTGAGAAAGAAGAACTTGCCCTCTACACCTTTGTCTTCCCAACAGGGCCTGGACTGCTCTTCAGTAACTATTTATCAATTGGTGCATTGTTGTAAATGTTCTTAACACCATCATGTGATTAAATCAGTGTTTTCTGGCCCTAATGTCTAGTTGTATTTTATAAATGTGAAAGAAAGAGGCACCTGGATGGCTCAGTGGTCAAGCATCTGCCCTTTGGCTCAGGTTGTGATCCCAGGATCCTGGGATTGAGTCCCACATCAGGCTCCCCACAGGGAGCCTGCTTCTCCCCCTGCCTGTGTCTCTGCCTCTCTCTCTGTGCCTCTCATGAATAAATAAAAAGCAAAAAAATCTTATAAAAAAAAAAAAGCAAGAGAAAGCGTATAGCAAAGAAACCTCCCAATTTCTTCCCCTCTCTCTCCTTCCTTCTTTTTTCTCCTTCTTCTTTCCCTTCATCTCTTGTACCTTCTTTCTTTGATTTTCTCTCATTATAGAGATGCAGGGCTGGGTTTATATTGTTTTGTGGGACCTAGGAAATTTAACAAAAATCCCCTACCCCTGGACAAGCAGAACAGTACTAACTCCATTTTGTGCTGCACCTGCCACCTCCTGTATCACCCCCACATGACCTGCTTATTGCTTAAGGCGCTGCCCCACCCTAGTCAAGCTGCTGGGCACACCCTAATCGGAAATCGGCTCATAACAATGTAACCCCCCCCTTGTGCCCACCAAAACTGCCCGCGGATTCTGGCCAAAATAATAGGCCAGCTCAAATGGACTATAGGGTAAAATGTAATTCAATCGCCACCTGCGTGTGAACCGACATGACTGTGCAACTTTCTGCGTATGATACAATCCCATTGACCACTGGCCCCTATAAAGCTGCTACCCCTCTTAGTCTCGGGGTCCAAGTCCCTGCTCCGCTGCGTTGGGTACACTTGGACCCAAGGTCGAGCTTGTAAATAAACCCTCATGCACTTGCATCAGTGTCGGCTCCTTGGTGGTTTCTCGGATTCGCAATCTTGGGCACAACAGTTTTTGGTTCTTTTTCTAAAACTTTGGTAATCAAACTTTTCTTTCTCACTTTATGTTGCAGTAAGTATAATACATTGATATGAATGTTTTATTGATTTCTCATGTTGTAGATGGGATCAATTAGGGGGAGTACATTTTTTTTTATTATAAATTAATTTTTATTGGTGTTCAATTTACCAACATACAGAATAACACCCAGTGCTCATCCCGTCAAGTGTCCCCCTCCGTGCCCGTCACCCATTCACCCCCACCCCCCGCCCTCCTCCCCTTCCACCACCCCTAGTTCATTTCCCAGAGTTAGAAGTCTTTATGTTCTGTGTCCCTTTCTGATATCTTAGGGGGAGTACATTAATATGAGATCCTAAGTTGGAACAAGTGGGAGCAAAACACGTTAAAACAAGCTTCTAAGAAGCCAACAGGAACAAATCAAATCATTTCTTACGAAGAAACAAGGAAGTACAGAAGCCAGTCTGCACATATATCTTTGGTGGGAACAGGGGTTGAAAGTAGGTAAAAAAAATTGTGAACTCATGTCCAGAATGATATCACGGCACTTTGAGATAAATGCTATAGGCCCCCCATGTGATTGCCATGTTTGATACTCAGCATGCCTTTGAAAAATCCTGTGGACTTTGTTTTTACCAAAGTTGGTAACATAGTGAGTCTGGCTAGACAATGAGCAAACTTACCAACAAAATATGACTGTATCATGGTGTATTAAACTCATCATCGGAAATAAATGTTTGAAAACAAGATGAGAATAAATATTATCATGAATTTGGCAGTCACTTGTGGGAGGCAATACAAATACCTAGAAATTTGTAGTAATTAAGTCATTGTAACCCTAATAAGGTTTTCAAAGAAATAGACACATTTAAGGAAACCCCAATCTCCCTTCCCCCTTTTCTCCTTACCAGACAGAAGAACCAAACCGTGTTGTCTATTATGCCAAAGAGATAATGGCCAATTTTGTCTGTCAGACTTCAAATGAATTACATCTATACCTGTGGAACACTATTTTTGAGACACTTTCACAATGTTACCTTATTTAACATTTACAGAAATATAGCAGTTATCCTTGTATTTATCTTACCAAATATGAAATAACAAGAGATCATGACATCTTCCAAATGTTAACCTTCCAGTGTCTCTTGAATATGGCACTGGGAAGACCACTGGTCAGTGACTTCTGACTTAATTTCCACTGCTGGTCCAGCGATCCCAGCACTATGTCATTATCTACTCCAAGTTACCCTGGGCCTCGAACTATGAACACAGAGTAACTCATTTAGTCATCATTAATTCATAGATTTCCAGTTAGAATAATACATGATCTTGAATTACATTCTGAAGTCAAAGGAATAGAGTAAGCATTGCCCTGAGGTCCATCCACCCCCATCTTCTCTTGCTAAGAGCATGGTTCTTAGAAGCCATCCTTAAAATTCAGCTGTCTCTCAGCTTCCGTATTCATTTAAGGCTTTTCCCCTTGCACAGGCCTACAGGAGAAGAAGACAATTTTTAGTTTATTCCTGTAGTTTTTTAGTCGAAGACTTTGGAGGTTACTTTTGAAAAAAGTTGGAATGTGAAATAGAATTTCCAGAAATGTTGCTACACAAAGAGGAGTTTATGGGGCAGCAACGTTGGAATCCGAATCTGCTTAGAAACAGACTCTGGGCAGCCCAGGTGGCTCAGCGGTTTAGCGCCACCTTCAGGGCATGATCCTGGAGACCCAGGATTGAGTCCCATGTCGGGCTCCCTGCATGGAGCCTGCTTCTCCCTCTGCCTGTGTCTCTGCCTCTTTCTTTCTCTGTGTCTCTCATGAATAAATAAATAAAATCTTAAAAAAAAAAAAGAAAGAAACATAGACTCTCAGGTTCCACTTCATACTTAGTGAGTCAACTGTTCTTCACAAGACTAGCTGGCAAGTGGTAAGAAAGGACATTAAAGTTTGAGAAGCACTGGCCTAAAAGCCAGCATACTGTTGAACAGGGCCGGGGCCTGGGGGACCTGGAGCCAACCAGCATCTGAAGTTGAAGTAATGAAGGCTTCCTTTCTGAGGTTTGGTGTTCTGGAGGTTTGGTATGTGCTGTCTGCTGTTCAAGGTTTCTGGCACTAGAGGGTGACATTGGGCCACGTCCTGAGGGAACAAGGCCTCTCTCCAGGAAGCAAATGGGCATCGTAAAATGAGGTACCATTAAACATTTTTGGTGGCATGTTAAATTTTCTCTAGTTACCAAACAATGACTGACATTTATTTAGCATGAATTATGTGCCAAGCACTGGGCCAGGCCCTTTATGTGAATGGCTTCATTTAATCCTCAGAGGTGTTATTGCCCTACCTTAAGGATAAATTGGGGCTTCAGGAGGTCAGGAAATATGTTGATTGTCACCAGAGAAGTGCTGAGAAGTGATGGGTCGGGCTGAGCCATCTGACCAGAGCCTGTGCTCTGAGCTTCCCCACTGCACTACCCTCTCTTTGCTTCTCCCAACGGCCCTGCAGGGCTTGCATGATGAAATAAACTGTGACTCTGTTAAATAATGAAAATAGAAGAACAGAGAATTAAGTTAAAGTTCTGTACACATTTAATATACTTTGTGAGGCGGGAGAGCACAGAGGTTATGTCTATGGGCTCTAAAGTCAGTCTGTGCAATATGGGAGCCACTGTGTTGTTCACTAGCTGATGAGCACTTGGAATGTGGCTACTGTGACTGAAGAAATGAATGTTTAAATTGTTTCATCCTGATTAGTATACCTTCAAAAACCAAGACTTGATTCAGTTATTGGAAGCTTTTAAGTCTACTTGCCACAAATTGGGTACGTGAATCTACTTTTTCAACTGTCAAGTAGTTTTGATAAAAATTTCATGTCTGAATTACAATGTATTGTACGTGTAGAGTACACACTAGTTTTCAAAGATTTAGTGTAAAAAAGAATATAGACTATTTCATGAATAATTTATATATCGATTACATGTTGAAATCATATCCTGGGTACATGGTGTTACATAAAATAGATTATTAAAAATAGTTTCACTTGTTTCTTTTTTTACTTTTTAACTGTGGCTACTAGAACATGTTAGGTGATACACACATAATGGTCCTGTTGGACAATGCGGCTCCTGGAGCCCAATTGTTGACTTCAAATTCTCATTCTGCCATTTAATAGCTGTGGGAACATTGTGTTCCTCTATTTCCTCATTTGTGAAATGGCGTGAGAACACCGACCTCGCACGGCTGTTGTGAAGGTTAAGTGAATTAATAATATTTGTGAAGTGTTCACTGGGCGACAATCCTTCATGGGTCTTCCATGTTTCTGCACATCTTGTAAAGCAGAAGCCCCGAAAGCCTTTGTTCTGAACGTTCTTTTCAAGGATGCTTATGTAGCAAACAGCCTTGGACAACAGGGGTGGTGGCTTCTCCCTCTAACAAAATGATCAGGTAGGTTTGCCTACTGTCCATCGTAAAGAGTTGGCATTCCTAAGCTCAAAGTTCCTTTTCTGCAACTCAACCCACTGTGTGTGCAAGTACCACCTGGCCCTTCCTGTGTTATTTTATAAAATTGGGAGCTCAGAAAACTAGATGCTGGTTATGGCTATCGTTTTGAGTAATAAACTGTCCTTCGACTCTGAGCCAGGAGTGTCGTGTCTCCTGCCAGCGTTCATGAAAGTGTGGCAGGCTACCTTGTTAGCTTCTAAGGAGAGTGAAATTCTCAGACTTCATGGTCTCGTGGTACTTAGAACAGGTGCCTGGCGCATAGCATTATGTAAGGATTAGGTATTATTATTTTCACTCCCACTTATTTCCACTTGGTTTAGCTGAATTGCTACCGTCTTGTGCCTTTTGTGTCTATTTTCATTTAGGGAAAGATCTTTTCTTCACTTCACTTCCCACTTCCTTTGGGTCCCAGACCCTCTGCTTGGCCATACCTTACATAGTGGCCCTGCAGGGCTTGCATGATGAAATAAACTGTGACTCTGTTAAATAATGAAAATAGAAGAACAGAGAATTAAGTTAAAGTTCTGTACACATTTAATACACTTTGTGGGGTGGGAGAGCACAGAGGTTATGTCTATGGGCTCTAAAGTCAGTCTGTACAATATTGGAGCCTCACAGGCTCATGCCTCACAGGCACATCAGGTTGCATGTGGTAAAATTGTTAGAACTGAATCTTACAGGCAGCCTAACGGATTTGATTTTCTCTCTCTAAATGTTGATTATTGCTCCAAAATTCTTCTTTTCCAGGAGAATTTTATACAACCCCAAATAAAAGCACACAGTTATACTCTCATGACCCTGGTTCCTCTGTCTGTACTTTGGGAAGTTTGGCACATGACAAGTGTCTGTCCACCAGCACTCTGTGTGTGTGGTGCTACTTCTTCACTTGTTTATACTCAGAGATGTGCATACACATTATTACAGTGCATAGTTTCCACACATGCATAATGGTTAACTGTACTATAAAACTATACCTAGAGTTAAAAATTTTATTGGTTTTGGTCCAAAGCCAATGTAAAAAATCTCAGAGCGAAGAGTATACAGTACTCTTTGGTACTGCAATAGTACAGTATGCTATTTCGAATAAGCTACAGGATCAAAACAGAACAAAGTTACAGGGAATATGAAACATTTCAATGTGAATAATATATATATATATATATATATATATATATATATGGGATTATGAAACAAACACATCACCAAAACATTTAAACTAACCTGTCTGAATTACCTTTAGTTCTAGCTTTTGAAGTAGCCAATATAAAAAGACATTCTATTTCATATTGGTAACTTAAATTCACATTTAATTAAAACTAAATAAAATTAAACATTCAATTCCTCAGTCACATCAGCCACATTTCAAGGGCTCGATAGCCACATGTAACTGGCTAGTGGCTACTATAACAGACAGTGCAGACCTAATACATTTTTATCATCACAGAAAGTTCTAGTGGACAGACCTGCGCTAAAAAGTGCATAAATATTTGAATCAGATAGTATTATTCTTTAGTGAACAGTGTTAAAAGTTGCTTCCAAGGCATTTTGACATAATTCTGGATAGGTTTATAACTCTAAGTAACATGATTATATCTTGGTGTTATGATAAAGGTATAAAACTTTATCTCTGAAAACTCAGTATAACACAGAAGTTATTTTCTATTTTTTCAAGTCTATATCTTCATTTAAATATTTTTATTCATAGTGATATTTTCCTTTTTAAGGTTTTTTCTCTTGATAGGAGTCATTCCCGGTTTCCTGTTATTATTACATACTATCTTGGCACAATTTCCACAGCTTTAAACTAACATAGATTTTATTTATGGGACATATAGCCTCAGCAGCCCAGTTTAAGTTTATTTTGAACAGATAGATGAATTCCAGCATACATGAAAATATTGTACTTGTTTGTGCGATTACAATGCCGAAAATGAAAACAGCGGGCAGCCCCAGCTCCACATCACGGGAATGACTGACTGCCACGCATGAATATTTACTCTGTGCTCTGGTGCACATTCTACTCCATTAAGCACAAGCCTGGTATTAAGATGCAAGACATTTGCTTCTTTCCCTTTTGGAGACAGAGTCATGTTTCCATCGAGGACAGTGATACTCTTCTGTCCTTAGAGTAAAAACAGCCTATGGACCATGCTTTAGATTCTCGCCATTCAAAGTGTGACCTGGCCTGGGGATTTATTAGAGACACGAAACCTGAGGCCCCACCCTGGATCTACTGAATCAAAATTGTACTTTAGTAAAGTCCCCGAGTGACTAGAGGCACAGGGGAGCTTGAGAAGCACCTACCTGTAAGACAATGGAAACGGGGCCTAAGTGTGGTGCCATTTCTGGAGCATGGCATTATGAGTTGAATTGTGTCTCCCTCACAAAATTCCTATGTTAGAGTTCGAACCTCAGCGCTTCACAACGCGTCCTTATTTGGAGATACAACCTTTTACAGAGGTCATCTAGTTAGAATGAGGCCACTAAGGTAAGCCCAAATCCAACATACTGAGACATGGCTAAAATGTTTTAAACAAAAGGTATAGGGTCTCTGGGCCTATTTGTATGTTATGTATGTTATGGATATGTGGTATTTTTCTACCTGTAGACCATATTGGCAAAATTAATTTGTAAAGAGCCCTATTTAATTGGCTTAAATAAAAATAAGCACTTATGTAAATTAAGTTAACAAACCCAAATATTTTTTGAGTTCACATGAGCTGAGATCATCTTCGATAAATAAAAGCTCCTTTTAAGTTGTTGCTTAAATAAAAATAGGCATGTCTTCAGAGTTAACAGCATTAAATACAATGCCAATAAATAACTGATTCCACCTGGGTTTACTAGTCAAATAAATCCATGTTCTGTTACAAAACTTGTTAGCAAGAAAATCCACTTGAGATGATGACTAACTTTGCCTAATGTCTCATAATGTTTTTGTGAGTAATGTAAACATAATTGTTGGGAACGAATGATTAAGACAGATAAAAATGGGATAAGAGTTTTTAGATGCCATAATTATGTTTTATGGTATGTGTAGTTAAAAAAGTAGCTTCCACAAATCTTTTTGGTAACTTGAAACTGTTGAGTTCTGCTAAGTTAAATTAAACGTTGGAATTTCATTAAATATCTGGATCATTTTCCAAGGGAGATAAAACACTAAAACATTAGTCACTGAACAGAGGTTTATCTACTTTTGGCTTCTTATTACAGAGAAACTAAAGTTAAATTTGGGACTGCAAATAATCATGTCTTGTGCCACACCGAAAGACCGTACTATTCAAAAGGGCGTATGCTTCTAGATATCATAAAATGTATTTATAAATCTGTCAGTCCACAATTGCTTACTTCTTAATTTTCACTATGAATTAAGGATTCTAATGGTTAAGAATTCTAATTAATCTATGTAAAAATAAACTCGTAGGGACAATAAGGAGGGAAGAGAATGACCATATATGAGAAGGAGGCAAAGAAAGTAAGATGTGCATTGTCAGTAAGAGAATAGTAAGTTCTAGAAAGTTTGCGGAATAGACATCTTTAAAAAAGAATTTTAATATGTGGTCAAGCTGGCTAAGATTAAAATGAACTTATTTAAAAATCAGCTTTAATATTAGGATACTTTCATGCAAAATTAGAATTTCTCTCTGTTAAAAGGATGACTTTTTGTTGTGGATTTGTTTGGATTATTGGTCTCTTAATAAGAAATTGTAAACAAAGTTTATTTATCTTTAATGTAATTTGTCTAGCAAACAGAGATTCTGTGTTTTTTCTTTATCGGGTCATTGATTACTTAGAAAAGCTGAGTTTTCTCTATTAAAAGAGCAAACAGACAAAACCCCCAGATTCTTAAATACAGAAAATAAACTGGTGGTTGCCAGAGGGGAGGGATGGGCAAAACAGGTGAAAGGGATTAAGAGTACACTTCCCTCCATGAGCACCGAGTGATGCATAGAAATGTTGAATCATTATGTTGTACACCTGAAATTAATATAGCACCATATGTTAATTGTACTACGATTATAAAATGAACTAAGGCTTTTGCTGTCATGCCACCTTTACTTGTCTTTGAAATCTTTTGGGCACTTTGGTTAAATGAATAATTAAATATTGTTTTATAATTTCCTGTGATCCTATTTGGTCAACTGTGCAAAACGTTTTGATATTTTTCACAGACTTCCCCAAACCAAATTCCAAGTCTTTTAGACTATAGGGACTAGGTTGGTTTTTTTTTTTTCAGAGGACCCTTAGAACATCTCAAAGGATTCATTCTCTTTCTTTATAAAAAGGGAGATGTTAAACCAATGAGGCTTATTTGATATGTTAAATTACATGGGAAACATTGTCAAAAGTAACACTAAACCTTCTTTACCTTATATTTTTATAGGCATGTGTTCATGTAAGTGTCCCACAAATTATATACAATTTCTAAAATTCTCAACATGTCCTGAAATAATGTTATCAGTCATCATTTTAAAATGTATGTCACAAAAATAAGAAAAATAAACCTTTTGCCATTTATAGGCAGTTATTGCTTTACTCAATGCTTTTACAAATGTGTTTCATCTCGGGGTGCCTGAGTGTCAGACTCTTGGTTTTTGCTAAGATCATTATCTTATGGCTCCTGGGATTGAGCCCCAGGTTGGGCTCTGAGCTCAGAGGGGAGAGTCTGCTTGAGTCTCCTCTGCCCCTCCCCTCACACTCTCTTTTTCTTTCTCTCTAAAATAAATCTTTAAAACAATAACAACAAAACCAAATGTGTTTCTCCTTCAGAGAAATTCATAAAAAGGACTCTGACAAGTTCTTTTGAATACAGATCTCTAGTAACTTCATACCACTGAATTGAATTAAAGGAAACTTTTCTCAAACTATCTGTGAATTGCAGCAATTTGGTAAAATATATCTTTGTGAACATACATAAAACAACGACTTTTTCTCCCTATCTGATACCTCAAGAATTCAAGAACTCAATGAGTATTCTTATTTTCATGGTAATAAAACTATTTGCATAAGTTTGATAAGAGCCTGTTCTCCTTGTGGACAGGCTACTGCTTTCTCCACGGCTAAAATTCTATTAGAAAGGATCCTTCATACTTGGAGAACCACCCCCCAACTTTTGAACTACATGGTGATTGGGGGAACCCACTTGACTGGCCAGGTACTTTGACAAGTTTGCACTGTTTGGCCAGTTCTACAGTATTTTCACTGAGCTTATCACCCTCAACTTCCAGGACTAATGGCTTATGAAGACTTAATTGACAGATTTGTAGAAACTCTTCAAATACCCTGGCTAAAAGCACCACCGTTGCTTCTTCTGAATCTTAGATCTCCTTCTTTTGGAACCCGTATCCTCTCTTCTTTTGAGATACTCCCAGGATGCCCACTGCATCCAGTTTACTTTAATCCAGAACTGATAAAAGGGGGTAGTTTCAGTGTGGTTAAGTCCAACTGCTTCTGTTGGAAATAACTGTACTTCAGTAGAGTAGTCTTTCCAAAGTGCACTCCCAGGAAACAAAAACATCAGACATCATAATCTAAAGAGTATGATGAATATTTCATCACTGGAAAGGAGGCCTTCAGAAAGACTCCCTCCCTGAGAGGGACTTACCAGGAATTGGAGCAGATGACAGCTGAAGCAGACAGCTTTCCCAAGGTGACTGGACTAGACTTTTATACCTTTTTTAAGTTAGCTTTTTTTTTTTCTTCAGACCTGTATACCTTTTCCCTGTTTACCTTATTTTTCTCTTTCTTTAAGACAATGCTTTTATTCACTTTTCCCAATCTGTTGCAAAAGGGGAAAACCTTGGGGCACCTGGGTGGCTCAGTCAGTTGGGTGTCTGACTTGGTCTTAGCTCAGGTCTTGATCTCAGGGTCGTGAGTTCAAGCCCCACATTGGGCTCTATGCTGGGTGTGGAACCTGCTGAAAGAAAAGAGAGAAGAAAAAAAAGGAGAGGGGTACCTTTCTGATGATTGGATATGTTCATGATATCTGATTCCTCTTGGTCTTAACCTGTAACAATCTCTTTAGTTCCCCTTTCCACGTCAGTTATACCTGCAAGATTACCAGTGTAAACTATTGGCTTAGGATATTAGAGCCAGGTGTTCCCATACTGTACTATCTCAACTAAAGACTTCCACTTTTGAAAATCATATGCTATTCAGTTCTCCATGTTTTTTTCCTTATTTAAATATGATCTGTCCCCGTGCACCCAAGGGAGATGCAAAAGGTTAACTCCTTTCTTCAAGGCTTTTAAAAAAGGCCTCTTTAGGAGTGGATGGTACCTCACAGAATGTTGTTCCAATTCCTCTGACCCTTTGCTTAAAAGGTCATCAGGACATTTCAGCTAATGGATCTTTCAATGACCAGACCTTATCTAGAGCCTCTGTGCTCCACCTGGCTTCTTTTTTGTCTGTGGTGGATGGTATTTTCACGGGCATATGAATGTTAGATAGTTGGTGAATTGGAGGTCAATGTTTATTAGGACATTTAACTGTCCCTTTTGATATCCATAACAACTTAGAAGCTTTCCATTTGTCCTCCCATTGGTTCATCCCATTAAGCCTCCATGGCTATCTTAAACAGCAACTTCCAGGAGTCACAGATGACTCTGAGTTTGCCTCAGTAGGGACAGCCTTTTTCCCTTGGGTCACAGTAAGTGCCAATGAATATCCATGATCAGAAATCTCTCCCCATTGTTAAGAGATTCACAGCCAAAGCAGTAGCAACCCAACAATGATCACTTGACTCACTGGCTAAGGTAGTTTTGGACAATCTTATAGCCCTTGATTACCTACTTGCTGAAGAAGGAGGCATTTGTGCAATAGCCAATACCACCTGTTGTATCTGAATAAATGCCAGTAGAGAGGTAGAAGCCCAATTATACAAGATCAGGGAACAAGCACACTGATTATAACAAATTTTGCCCAACTCTCCCTGATTCTTTGTTCAGTTGGCTACTTTCAGGTCTTACAGTCATGGTTTAGAATTGTCCTATAACTTGGATTTGACATGTTATTTTTAATTCTGTTTTGCATAATTATTTTTAAACTTCATACCTGTTGCCTGTCAAATCTCTGCAGAAGTGATGCACTAAAAATAGTATGATGTTAGCTCAATGCTTTGAGATGATTTCCAATGCATACAATCTAGACAAGGTATGAATGTGAGGGTGGAAAATGCCTAAGAGCTCCGCCTTATACTTTCATTGTTGTTCAAATGTGGCTTCTATAGTTTCCATCACCACCTGCTCTCCTCTGCAATATGGGACATAACTCTCAGGAAAGGTCCTTCCTGGCATCAAGGAACATAGACAAACATTTAATAAATAAATAACCAGATACTTGAGTACTGATGTATTTGAGGAAAGATCTAGATCCAAAGGGGCAAATGTGAAAATAAAGAAAACCTAATTCAAAATAGAGTCAGAGAGCAAGGAAGGGAGAGTTCTCACTCATGTACCATTAATCACAGCTTACTTTACATCCCCCAGCAGGAAGAAGCTTACTTTACATACTCCAGAAGAAAGAAGGAAGATTTTCCTCTTGCCTAGCAACACCCCAGCCAATGAGAAACCACCACAACCTGAATTCTTGCTTTCCTCCAATAGACTTTTGTTTAAAATAATCCCTCCCTACTCCCTTCATTCCCTTATAAGAGCAACCCCCTCTCCTTTATTCTTTGGATTTGCCTATGGTTCACCATATCTTGCATGTCCCAAATTGTAATTCCTCTGCTATTCTCAAATAAACTATTTTTGCTGGTTAAATAACTGGCTATTTTATTTTTAAGGCTGACACTTCTGTATCATGAACTGTCCACTTTTTAGACGATATGTATCAGGCATTTATGCCCTGCATCTGGCTAGAATATGGTATCTATCTGTCAGGTAGGGTGCCTAGAGCAGTCTTTTTGAGAATATAGTTCGTGGAAGACAAAATAATGTTCCCGACAGGTTCTGGTAGCAAAAGTAAACATTTAGGGTCCTGGAGGGAATGTAGCCTCCCCCTAACGGTGTACTTCTTCAGCACAAAGAAAATGATTAGATAGTGTGGTAGAAATTTAGAGTGAGAACTGTAGGAAACCTGAAAGGACTTAAGAATGAACCATGCTCAGATGGAAGGAGCAGAAAAAGGAGATTCCAAGAACACATCAGAGAAAACAATAGAGAAGCCCAGAAGGTAGGAGAAGAGGCTGGGAGACTCCTCGAGAAAAATGAGTATGGCTTTCTTTTCTAATTATTTAGCCACCACAAATAAATGAAATGGGGTAGTTAATAGACTCTTAAGATGTGCCAATTTCAGATCTGCAATCCACACAAATCCTGGGATTAGTAACATCTAATAGCAATACCTGTTAGGGTTGAGTCTCTCATTTTCTACATAAGGAAACTGAGTCCTGGTACGTTGAGAAACTTATGCAGTATCACCTGGCTTATGAGCTAGAGACATGAGCCCAGGATCCACATCTCACAGCTCCAGCCCAGAGTTGCTGCCAATACACCTGGCACACATGGCTTTTAGTAACTGCAGATCATAGAACACACTATGATAATATAAATTGCTTTACATGAAGACACGGATTTTGCATCAAGTAATTTTAATTATAAAGCTAAAAATATGTCAAAAGAATCTGACAACATCTTATTAAGTTATAAGAATGAGCTCAAGTAGTTTCTGATGTGGGCATGTCCCCAAGAAGAATGAGTTTCAGTCAGGAGCTACCCAGGCTTCTCACTCCCTCTTCCTGCCCCTCTTTCCCTTTTTAAAATTGTTTGTTTTAATCATCAAAGATATTGCATGAAAATCAAACATAAATCAAATTATGGAAATGCAGAAGAAATATTTCATCCAAGTTGTTTTTCTTCCTTTTATCTTCTCATTTCTTTGAATGATGATAGGATCTAATCTCCAGAGGGACCTGTTTGGGACTCCAAAAAGGAAAAACTGTGTTTTTTTCTGATGAGATACTAGGTGTAGCTGCTATTTTAGGTTGTACTTCCTTTGGAAATTGTACATTAGCTTAAAAAAATCTAAAAAAAAAAATGTGAGTGCAAAGAAGCAAGTTCAAAGAACTATCTCTTACATTAGCAATCAGATTCCTGGACAAAACTAGAAGCTGATAGTTTTTCGTTTTGTTTTGTTTTAGAAACTGATAGTACACATGTGAGGTATGAAGATTCTTAGTGTCAACTGTTGAGTATAATGGCCTTTTCCATCGGTCGCTGCCTAAATAATTCAAGAGTTTGTATCTGGTTTAGGTAGGATCTCACTGATTACATCTTCCTGTGATCACTCTGGGATTCAAGGCAATGATTTCTGAATGTGTTCTCCTCCGGGAGATCTCATCATGTCCCTTTGCAGTTCCACTATGTTCTCTCTCCTCATCTGTGTCTGAAGCACTTTTATGAATACATGTATCAGTTTCTAAAAAAAGGAAAACAGAAACCATTTCAAGTGTTCACAACAAAGGGAATTTAATGCAGGGGAATTTATTACATTGGTGATGGCAGAGTTCAGAAGCCAAACCGGGGAGACTGAGGGAACCCAGAGAGATTAGCAACAGCAAGAAACACTTGAGTCTCTAGTCTGTTACATACATAGGATTATCATTTTCTTTATGGCAATTATTCAGGAGCTGTTCTAGGTCTGCCAGGGATTATAGAAGTGAAGATATCGGGACTCCTGGGTGGCTCAGTGGTTGGCCCAGGACGTGATCCTGAGTCAGGGGATCGAGTCCCACATCAGGCTTCCTGCATGGAGCCTGCTTCTCCTTCTGCCTATGTCTCTGTCTCTCTCTCTCTGTCTCTCTCTCTCTCTGTGTGTCTCTCGCTAATAAATAAAAAAAAATCTTTGAAAAAAAAAAGAAGTGAAGGTATCCTCAGGAGATTTATAATCTGGTGGGAAGACCAGATCTGCACAGGAAATACAGGGTGATTAAGTGCTGAGTGGTGGGGATGCAAGCTAAGAACCAGAAGGGCCGTGCCTGAGGAATAGAGCACTCTGGGCCTTCCCAGATAACTGTGCAATGAACTACAGGATACTTTTCATGGGGTGATTTTGCCTAACTTAAAACTTTTAGAGACTAATCTGGCCTCAGGGACTATGACACTTATAATGCTTTTTATTCCCTTTGAAATAAACATGTTTTAAAGGGAGAAACAGCTTTTCTTCTCAATGAGTCAAAGAGATGTATTTATTCAGGAAGAAAGGAGACTCAGGTGAAATAATTTTGCTTTCTAAAGAATACTGGCAGATTTAAAATTTACGCTCAAAATAGCTTATTGACCATGTTTAAATATTTTGATATGGTCATATATATGCAATAACTGACCCTTAACATTGGCATATACTTTGGGGAATAACATTTTAAAATTAGAACATGAAAAGTGACAAAAAGCAAGAATATTTTGAAGAAGTCATTTGAGTATAGAATATTTAAAATAAGCATTTATATAACTATGAATATTTAGGAAAAACTTTTAAATACTAAAATAAAAAAGAAATTTAGAATAGCACATGTACATCAGGTCATAAGATAAAGTTTAATACATTTGATCATGTTAAAGGACACAAAACACAGCCAATCTAACCAAATTTCAGGCATGCATTTACATAAATATATTAAATTAAGAAAAGAAATTGTACACTTAAACATCCTTTTCACCTAAAAATCATTAAATCCACAGATCAACAATAAAAACCAATTCTCTGCATTTACCACTTCAAGATACAATCGTTCTATTTTAAAGATAACACAAATACACTTGTTAGAATTTATATGCATTATACATATATTATATATTACATAGATAGTGTGTATACATATGTAGTGTTTGTACAGATAGATAAATATATATACATGGGTGTGTGCACACGTACAGATACACACAGATGTACTTTAGGCCATCTGTACTATTATTGCTGGATTCTACAGTTGAGCTGAATTGGAGCTGGTTGGGTGTGATTATTGTCTTTTGCTTCAAACATGTTCATCATACCCACTGGGCTCACAATCCCCCACAGTAAACGTCCTTGCCTTTTCTATAGCACATAATCATCCTAGGCACTTCAATAAATATTTGTTGGATTAATAAGTGGAATGATAGCTGAATAATAGAGGATTGATCAAAGAGAACTGCATATTATAATAACTGGGTTAAATACATCAGATTAAGTCAAATTTAGAGGGATTATCTGAGCCAATGGCTTTGCATGTTACTCTTTCTAAGAACATTTATAGAAGTCCCAACTAGTACCTGTATTAACTCGGCTCCCTCAAACACATACCTGTTTTTACTACTTGTTCCCATAGCTTTCCACCTCTTAACAGAAGTTCAAGCAAGGATTTGTTATGGTATCTTTTGTAAATAAGGTTATGGACAAATTGTCCTATTTATCCACAACCCAGAGGAAAATGAACAGCTAGGAACACTAAAATATGTTGGAAGAATGATAAAGTGAATAATTCTTTAAAACTGGACGAAGTTAGTCACAGATAAAGCCAGGAAAGACACAAGAGTTTCTTTTCAGATTTCTTCTATGCTTACTGATGATAATGATTTGATAATTTTTTCTTTGAATTAGATTCCTTTCTTTCAAATTAATAGTCTTCTTTAACATGTTCTAGGGAATCAAGCCTCCCAAATTCCATAGTACTTTTGTATCATTTACCTTGCTACTACATGGTTCTTGGTGAAATTCAATGTCCAAAAATGTCCTATGAATATGAGATATGGGAAACACCTGATTCCCATAAGGTTGTCAATTCAACTTCTCAGTATTATGAATAGAATGCATTAATGTATTAATACTATTAGGTTCTACTATACATGAAATCTTAATCTACTCTAGGAAAGGCATGTCTGAGATTTTAAGAACGAGGTAAAGAAATATCCAACATACATTTGGGGCGTAGGCTACAACCAACCTGACAACACATTGTTCAAATGAATGGAAACTATTGGCTGGTTGTTTTTTAGTGCAAAAGGAAATATATAGGAATTAGCTTTTAACTGTGAAGACAAAGCTTATTTTAAATTTATCCATTATGAATTTCCCATTACTGTTAATGTTCTGCTTTTTCTATCCTATGTGTTAAAATGTGTTTTTTTAACTTAAGATATTATAGTCAATTGAGATAACTCACCAAACATTTGTTAATTTGCATGTATATGTATACATGTATTTTGATTTTAAGTAATATATGATCAACACATGAAAAAAATATCCCTACTGAAACTTGATGTCTGATTTTGTGATATGCAATAAGATGTGACTTTAGAATTCATGCTGAACTGAAACTTTTTTTTTTTGTAAGTCAGTATGTACAGTCTGGCTATAAAAAAGGCAATAACAAGTTTTAGGCCTAAGACTTTATGTTGATACAAGGAATCTATTACTTATTTTTTCAATCCACTTACATATGATCTTTATAAAAGAAAGCAAGGTAAATGACAGGTGTCTCTTGGGTTCATATTTAATCGGAGATTAGAAAAGTGCTAATCTGATAAAGGAATACATCTTTTCCTAGCAGCAGGGAAACTACCACTATGATTGAGAAGATTATGGCACTACAGCCCTCATGCTCTCTTGAATACAACTTACTCTCCTAAGCAGCTATTTTAAAGCAATTTCCAAAACTTAGCAGAAGACATTTAAGATAAAGAAGTGTTGAAATTGGCTAGGATTAGTGTTTGACAGGTCTTATGGTCATGTTTTTAGTAGTTTTAATATCGAAATGCTTCTAAGGTTTCCACCTTCTCGGACATTGTTAATTATTGGAGGCATGACTAATTTGGGTTAGTGTGATGAAAGAATGTAAGATAGTAAATGTATTTCTTTAGATATTCTAAAGAAGAA
The DNA here is from genome assembly GCF_905146905.1 of Nyctereutes procyonoides. Lineage (NCBI taxonomy): Eukaryota > Metazoa > Chordata > Mammalia > Carnivora > Canidae > Nyctereutes > Nyctereutes procyonoides. The sequence goes on from NW_026575122.1 coordinate 20,694,538, forward strand.
CTTTCTGAAAGTACTGCTGGCATTCACAACAATGAGCTGACTAACTTCCTACCGCTAATACAGAAATATGTACATTTTCTGGGCATAGGACTTTGGTCTAATTTCTCTGCAAGTTCAAGCCTCATCCCAGAGGTGGGGAAAGAAGAGATTTGGAATAATCCTTTTCAAAGTAGATTACAAAGAGATCTGAATAACTATTCAGGTATTATAAGAACTATTCCTAATAAATTGGAATATTTCCTATTCCTGAAGAGGAAATAGCTACTAACTTTTCCTATTGTTAGCTCAAACTCTTGACTGGGATATTCTGTTTTCCTATATGAATGATGGAATACAAGTCAAACTGGAGCATCCAGGCTGGTAGTCATTTGTGCTTTTGGTTTTTTCTTTCAATAACTGTAATAATCAATCTAATATTTTCATATTTGTCTACTGTTCTTCATGATAGAGAGTCTGAGCAAATGTGACCCTGGAAGAGGGTATTTCTTAGGAAAATAAATGGTCATAATGAGCAAAAGCAATAGCAACCTACCCCACAACATCTTCATTATGGGTGTACTGAGAACATATCTGTTTATGAAATATGGTAGAGAAGGAAGAGGTTGAAAGAAAGAAGGATACATAGGAGATGGGTGTGAAAAGAAAGAGACAGAGACAGAGGTGGGGGCTAGAGATAAATACTGTAGGTAACATTCTATAGAGATGCCAGAAACTTTAACTCATTGATCAGCCAACTACATCTGCCTATTGTATACCTTATTTTTCCACTTAAAAATTTTGGGTTTGGTTTCTCTTTTCTGTTTCAGAGTTAATAATGTTAGATTAATAATTAAAGTTAATGTGTACTTTAAAAGACCCTAGATGCAGCATCTAACCTCATGTCTTACACCTGGTTGGCCTGTTACAGTTTATGATTCAGAAATAAAAGCAATATCAAAAGAAATATATTAAATTTGTTAATTCATTGGTATGTGATCATTTTCAAAGAAATCAAAAGAGAAGAGGTGCCTGCTTTGAAGTATATAAATGGAAAAGAGAATGGTTTTCTATTTAGATTGTGTGTATATTTTGTAAGTGTAGGGTTCTCTGCTCTTTCTTTATAATATAGTCCATTAATCTGAGAAAACTTCTGAGTCTTCTTTGTGATAAAATATTTTATAATAGCCACACTGAAACAAAATTCCAAGAAGAAAAGGTATGGATGGAACTTTTTATCATCACAAGGTTTTTGTTTTTTTTTTTTTTTTAAATCCTTCCCTTCTCTGTAGTTTAGTGATTCAGTTTTCTTCTCACTACCTTAAAAACTGGCAAGAAAAAAGGTTCTATTAACCAGGACAAGAGTTTGGAAAAAGCAGTGGTAGAAAGCTTTTTTTCCAGCTCTTTATAACTACCATAACAGCATTTCACATTAAATCGACACCCAAAGTTAAGCTCCAGTATGGACAAAGGGGTAATAATATATATTTTTCTATTTCTTTATTTTATCTTTATCTTGCAAATCCACATTCATGACAAGAACATTTTTCTCCATTCTGACTGTGCTTTAAGAACCAAGTAGATGTTGCCATTCACATGATAAAACAATCAACTTTTCCCTCGCTCATACTTGAAACCAATTCCAACCTGTGTACCATGGAGCATTTAAGATAATTCTCCAGTCACACAGGTTAAAAATCTCATTGAAAAAAAAAAAAAAAGGTTAAAAGATTTTTTTTTTTTTTTAATGATCAGAGGGTTTAAAGTTTGTAGCCATCAATTAGCCACTGCTCTTTATGTCTCTCCCAAGAACAGAAAGAAATGACTCCAACGACTTGACTGTCTTTGCTCAGATTTAATACCCATGGATCTTGCTATCTTCTCTTTTAGAAGATTTTGGTCTTTTATTCTAATGACTCATGATAGAAAAGGCTGTGACACCTGGGGTACATATGTTTTTCTAAGACATTTGAAACTCTTTCATCTGGGAATGGTCTGTGTAAAAAGTCTGGGCCTGGTCAACTGAACAGAGATATTTTTAAATAGGAGGATGAATGGCACTATAACACCTTTTCTTTTGGAAGGATTCTTTTGGAAGAGATGGAAAGATTAAGTGTGTAAGAAGAAACCTTGAATTTTTCAGATTTTTCTGAATATACAGCAGGGTCTTTATTGTTTTTAGTGAAACTATGAACAGGAGAATGTGTAATAAAACTGCACAATTTGACAGATTTAGACAGCTGGCTCCCTCACCAGAAGTTCACATTTTGTTAATGTCACCCACGTTGAATAAGGGACGATTAGATGGTAAGGTCCATTTACAAAAATGGTTGTCAGGACATTTTATTTTTAATTGTAAAACTTTCTGTGATGGAATTCAGTAAAAGGGCTATGAAGAGAAAGCAATGGAGACAAAAGACTGCTATTAACCTCCAGATGCAGGCTACTGCAGGTTCATGGCAAGATTTGTCACACTCTTGGGCCAATGAAGTGTTAGTGTGACTAGAAGGGACCACCCCTTTTCTGGGGTAAGAGGGCAATTTGGTCTCCATGCTCATTTAATCCTGAGACTTCTTTGAATAGACTGTCAATTGAATCTAAATTGTGCAAAATTATGCATGCACTTTTTAATGCAGGCTATTGTTCACTAAGCACTGAAGCAAGGTTTCTCAACCCATTTCCATTTGGCATGAGGTCACTTGAAACTTAAGTAATCATATATGGAAGACAAGAGCAGTGTACTTAAACAACCTTTCTACATAAATGCTCACTGTGCTTTAATTGCAAATCTCTCGCTTTAAAACAATAGAGAAATACAGGTTACACGATTTTATTCTTTTTTAATTGAGGTTCATATTCCTCTAGGTATGGAGCAGGTTTGGGAAGTCAGCCTGTGCTGCATAATCTATACTAGTCTATAATTCAGATTCTGGAAAAACAGATGTTTACAGAAGGACAACCTATAGCGGGTGTGTGCACATCAGAATAGATGTTTTCTCAGTAGTGCAAAGAGGCCTTATAATATTGTTCTAATCCAAATGTGGAGAACTGGCCTCAAAAACCATTAAGAAAAATGTCTATCGACTTTTTTTGCTGTTTTAAATCAGAATATGGAGTTTCTATAGAAACCTGAACAGAACACTTACAGAAATTTTTCATACATTAACCAAAGAGGATTTTCATTGAGTTCTAAAGGAACATATACATTAAAACTCATATTTGGCAAGAATTATTATTTAAAACATTTGTACAAGTGACAGCTTACATAGCCAAGGTTTGTTAAAAATGAGTGAGCTCTTCTCCAGTGAGGTTTCGTTCAGTGTGAAATTTGCAACATTCTATTCACATATACACTGACAGTCTTGCTATGGTGAAAAGCATTTTACATATGTTTAATGCTGGAATTTTATAAGGATTGGCTGTTTTCTTGCTTTTTCATCCGTCGTTAATGATTACATGTTGGCACAAGGATACATTGCTAGATTAGATCCACAGCACATTAAAGACTGTTTGCTTTCTCACTCCCCTTCTTTCCAATTAAGTTGGTGAAAAATGTAACTTTAGTATTTTACAGGACAGGGCAAAGGTGTTTCATCTAGGTGATGTCTATATTATAAAAATAAAATAAAAAATATAAATAGGTAACATAAACCCAGTGCCTATTGTTAGATACAATATATAATAAAAGCAGACCTTTTAGGAAGATTGATTTTAGAATACGCTGTTATGATTTAATTATAAAACACTTGAAAACAATCTTGAGATTAAACTAGAGTAACCAGATTTTTCCGCCAATAAAAAGGTATGTGGGTAACATTCTGTAATTGGATACATCGATACAAATGAAGATTACAGTTTTATATCAAATTGCCCATTTAGAAATTCATCAGGGAGTTCTGAAACATTTTCTCACATTACAATCCTTTAATATAAAAATATTGCCTTTTTTATTAGATCCATCAGATTGCACAGTAATGTTTCAAAACTCCATTTAAGTTGAGTTTAGTTATTACAGACAGAAAATTTCTGGGAAGTCAAATAATCTCTTTTGGTGACATAAAAATTCCGTTATCAATTTACAATGGAATTTCTGTGTAAATTACTCCACACAAGGAAATATGTATTTTTAAAACCCATCTGTTATGCAACCACATGTATAGGGGTTGTGAGTGTGTGTGTGTACGTGCATATGTGAACAAACGTGCCAACATACACACACAGGATCTGCACATTTCTGGAAATTATTTTTAAATTAAGAAAAGAAAATGAAATCACAGGAAGTGTGTAGCAGGATAACAGTCTTTCTTTTTAATGACAAGATAGAAAATAAATGCCCATTGGAAAGGAATATTCAAACAGTCCCAAACAGAAACTATACAATGTAACTTGTTAGATCCAGCAAATAAGATGTCATGTCAATGATCTGATCAAGAATACCTGCCCTGGTCACTCGGCGGATGTTTCTGTCCACTTGTTCACACTGAGGACCAAGATATCCTTTTTTACAGAGGCACTTGTTCGGTCTAACACAGACACCTCCATGACGACATGCTGGCTCACATTTTGCTGGGAGGGAAAAAAAAAATCAATAAAATCACACTTTCGTTTTGTATGTCAGAAACAGTACCAAGTATGAGGCCAACAAATATTTGATGAGTAAGGGAAGGAAGGGGAAGAAACAGGTAGCCAGTCACAAAATGATCCAAAAGATAATAAATACAAGAAGGAAAGAAGGTTTCCAGAGCCATAGTTATGTGGGGGCTAGAACTCAGTAGAGAATGGGAGACATTTGCAGGGAAGCAGAGATCATGGCAAACAATTTCAATCCCTTGCAGAACGACTCTATTTAAAATGAGGATTTCAGGTCTTTCAAGCCTCTGTTCCACTAGGCCATTTCCAACAGAGGGCCTTCCAAGTAACTCTCTGTTTCCATTCCTCCAGGGTAAGACCTTAAAATGTGGGAAGGGCCTGGCCTAAGACGGGGAGACCTAGCGGCTTGAGCATCTCCAGTGCAGTATAAAGGAACAGTCAGTTCTCAATTTTGGTTAGATGGGATATCTCCCATGTGGACTCCCTTGGATTCCCCTTTCCCTTTGCTCCCAGGGGGTGCAGTGCATTGCTTCATCTCTGATTACACTTTGTAGCCCATTCTTGGGTCAGTGCAGTTGGCCAGGGAAGGACATTCTTAGCAATCCTTTTCAGTGTTACTCTACACACAGAATCTCTTCATATGAGGCTTCTTACCACTACGATATAGGTAGGAAATGTAAAGATATACTGCTGGGGAACTCAGTCAGTTAAGTTTCTGACTCTTGGTTTCAGCTCAGGTTGTGATCTCAGGGTCATGAGATTGAGTCCTGCCTCAGGCTCCATGCTGGGTGGGGAGTCTGCCAAAGATTCTCTCTCTCTCTCTCTCTCTCTCTTTCCCTCTGCCCCTCCCCCTGCTTGCACACACTGTGTCTCTAAAAAATAAGTAAATAAATGGTTTCTAAGAAAAAAAAAAGATTTACTACTAAGATGAGATATAGAGATAAAATTGGTTGTATAAGTTAATTGTGTTTTAGTGATGGGATAAAACTGGGATGTGTAGCCACTGTAGACAGAATCAAATTCCTTGAACACATTTTTTTATACATTCAGGAGACAGGGTTATTTAACCTTTTCAAGTGCATTTATCAAAACCCAGGGGTCTGTGGCTGATAAATGGAAAAGACAAAAGCAAGAGAAAAATTAGACAATTTAAAAAAACTTCTGGGAGATGAACTATGTCAGTATATTAATAGAGTTCTTGCTTCATATATAGATATTATTAATATCTAAAATGGCATATATAATGCCACCTATATTCAAAATAACATGTTTACTCTCAGTTTAAACATACTATTACCAGAAGGCACTCAGTAAATTTTTGTTATTTGGTAACTTGAGGTGACTTAAGAGGTCAGGCAAAATGCAAAGTAAGAAGTACAACAGAATGGACACTAACTATATAAAAGAACTAGAGAGAATAGGTATTGTCAGGCATTAAGGAGCAGAAGGAAGATATTAAGAATTAGAATATTTCTGCATTTGAACACTGTCATTTTTTTTGTCAACTAACGAAAAAAGAAAACAGAATGGGTCAATAAAAGGTAAGTATTTGTTTTAACTGCTGTAATTACTTAATTTTTGTAGAGCTTTAATTATGATAGCTCTCTCCGAGATATATATAGTATTAATCAACCAGGTAGAGTTATCTGTGCCGAAGCAATTTAAGCTTAAAATGTATACTGTGTATATGACTAAATGCTGGCTACATTGTGTTAGACAATATATAGACAAGTTGTGATTATAATTTTTGGAACAAACATATGTTTGGAATAAAGAAAATATAACATTTAGGCATTAAATATTAATATTAAATATTAATTTGAAACAAATTTTCTTTGGCAAGAGAAGCTTTAATATTGAATATAGCAGAGATCGAATTCTTGTGTAAGAATATGTATATGCTGGTTGTTGAAAATGCATTAAAAGTGCATTTATTCTTATGGCAATCTTTTCTGGTTTTACTGATAAATAAATGGCATACACAATGATGGTTTAGTTTACATATGCTGTGAAATGATTCCCATAATTGATTTAACTAACACCCATCATCTCATCTAGATAAAAGAAAAAAAAATTTCTCCTGAAAATGCATTTTCAACACATACTTCTTAAACCAGGTATCTGAATTTACCTAATTTTCTTCACATTAAGTAGAATTGCATGTAATTGAGGAAATCCCTGGTAAAAGGATAGAGTAACCCTGGAATAAATCTCTTTTGCTGTCTCTGAGCAGCTGCACACCTAGTTGATGGTTCACAAGGGAGTGGCAAAAAGAATTAAAAAATCTCATAATGTGCCTCCAGATAATTGCATTTTCCCCTTTTATTTAATAACACCCCCTGAAAAACCCTGTTTTTAGTGCACTGTAGCAAGAAAGCAAGCAGTAAAGTTAGGGAAGGCCTTTATGGGGTGTCTGGAAAATGCTGGCACTTGGAGAGGGGCTTTCCAAACACTAGGTCTTGGCTGGTGTGAAATCTCAAACCTAGGACTGAGAGCGTGTACAGAGGATTGAGTTGTACTGTTTTCATTTTTGACTTTTTGAAAGGACTCAATTCTTTTATGTTTATGTTGACTTATATAAGTGAATTGTTTACAATAAGAAAATGGGAAAGATTTCATTGACAAGTTCAGAAACAGCACATTAATATTATAAATGGCTAAATTTTGAACAGTAGATAATTCTAGAAGAAATAGCTAACATTAAGTTCTTGATTTCCCAAGGACTGTCCTCTGCCCAGTCTTTACCGGGGACAACAGAAATACTAACCAATTCTGCAGAAGTCCCCTTCCCATCCTGGGGTGCAGCAGCACTTGCCCGTGGGGGTACAGTAGCCATTCCGACAGAGTCGGGAACACTCCGAAGTCAACACCTGTGCAGGTTGTACCGTGGCTCTGCATTCCTCAGGCATTAGAGGTCTGCATCAGAAGACAACAGTTCAATGTGTATTTTGGTTGAAAATCAACATGAGAATGAAGTTTAGTGGTCTTGGAGCGCCTGGGTGGCTCTGTTGGTTAAGCATCTGACTTCGGCTCAGGTCATGATTGCAGGGTCCTAAGATAGAGTCCTGTGTCAGGCTCCCTGCTCAGTGGGGAGTCTGCTTCTCTCTGCCCTCCTGTCCCTCTCCCAACTTGTTCTCTCTCAAGTACATAAATAAAATCTTCAAAAAGAAATAAGAGAGAGAGAGAGAGAAAGGAAGGAAGGAAGGAAGGAAGGAAGGAAGGAAGGAAGGAAGGAAGGAAGGAAGGAAGGAAGAAAGAGAAAGAAACCGCGTGATCTTACAGCTTGCAAAGCATTTCTTTTGCTTTCTAAGGAGACTTATTTTAAGTGACTCAAAAAGACAGACAATTGTCTGAGAAAGGAAAATCCACACCAGTGAGGAAAAATCTAACTAACCAGTTTTGAACCAGAGAACATGGTAAACATTATAAGAAACTGTAACATGATCAAAATTCATTGATTAAAATTGTAATTAAATTGATATTTTCCATTCAGTAGCTAAACATCTCTAGCAATTAAAATTCTTAAAGACATATCAACATTTTTCCTACTATTTTTAGGAATAGTATCTGAGATAGTTTTTGCTTGTTTTGGTATATTTGGTAATATTACAGAGCTGAAGGCATTCACCTAAATGAGCGGTTGCAGCCTAAAATACCTTGGGAATCCATTTTTGTTTCATTTTACATTTCTCTTGAAATACCTATCTCACACTGATTTTCTGGAAGGGGTGTGTGTGTGTGTGTGTGTGTGTGTGTGTGTATACTATTGACTCCACATTTTAGCACTTTATGCAAAAAATTATCCATATACATATGCGTTTTCAGATTTTTTATCTTGTATTGCCATGAAGAAAAAGAATGTTATTAGCAAACAGAAACATCATATCTGCTAAGTAAAAGTCATAGACTTTAACTTGCTCTACAACTGCCAGCATTGAGAGATGCCTTCACAGATGTTTACAGTGCTTACTGTTTTTGAAATAAGAGGTTGTTTTTCAAGTGAGATGAGGCTGGAAGCAGGGTCACCACTGCTCATTACCTAATCTTAGAGAAACCATGCATAGTGGCACTTCTCTATCGGTCACTGTTGCCTGGGCCACAGTGTGGTGAGAAGGCTCTTTCCAGTTCAGGAATGTAAACTAAGTTAGGTCAAACACCACTAGGATGGCCAAGGCAGTTGGACTTCTTAAGTATCATAACAAAGAAGGTGATAATTATAGGTCAAAGCCACTAAAATAAGTAAATGAATGAGCCTCCAGAGATAAGCAAATAATTTGGCCCTGTAAACTCCAGTTTCTTGAGATAGGTTATCTTGTTGTCTTTCTGGCAATATGAAGTGATAATAATTTAGGGCCTGACTTCAGGCTGTTTCTTCACTGACTCCAAACTGTATTCAAAATACCGTGTCTTCTTTGGCTCCTCTCTCCAGTAAGAGTCTCCCTCTGTGTTGAAAGTACTGTGTATTGCAACTAATGGGACAATTCAGAAAACTCCCTTAAATTTATTCGACCTGTTATTTAAATCTAGAAGAATTACATCTGTCAATTTATGTGAAAGGTTCTCAAGGCATTCTATGAACTGAGCATATTTTCACTCAGACAACATTAATGAATAATTTCCATGTGTTCCCCAAGGTCATCTTTCTGGGGGTAAGAGAAAGAGGGGTTGAAGTGGAGAAAGAGTGAAATGGGTATGCCAAGGAAGGCGGGGGCATTGACTTTGCTTTCCTTTTATGTTATTGAATAACCCAGGTTGGCTCTAGGTCTTCCTTGATAAAATTCTTACTTTGTGAAACAATGGTGGCATTTTTGATCATCAGAAGAACCATTTTTCAAAGGCTATGAAACTCTTCTGTCACAGGCTATGGCATTCAGTGAACAGGTATTTTACTGGTAATGGAAATTCTGTTTATCCAATTTCTACTGATTACTCAATTATCCTCCCTCTTTCTGACTCATTCAAGAGGAGATTCTAAAGTAGAGCATGTGAAAAATCACTTATAAAGTCCAAGGTAGCTTTCAAAGCAGGAAACTTACACAAAAGGATATTTAGGTTTATAATAAAGAATGTATCAGACCCATTTGTTGACAGTTATTTCTATAGTCCTCAAACATAATTTATTTTTTTTTAAATTTTATTTATTTATTTATTTATTTATTTATTTATTTATTTATTTATTTATGATAGTCACAGAGAGAGAGAGAGGCAGAGACACAGGCAGAGGGAGAAGCAGGCCCCATGCACCGGGAGCCTGACGTGGGATTCGATCCCGGGTCTCCAGGATCGCGCCCTGGGCCAAAGGCAGGCGCCAAACCGCTGCGCCACCCAGGGATCCCCTCAAACATAATTTAAATCAGAAAAACACACTTTATAAACCTTGTACCTGACAATGAAACAATAAGGACTAGTGCCAAAAATTGTCCAACATTCTTTAATGCATAAAGCATTGTTTCTGGAATTTAAGATGTTTTTTTTTTAGAAACCTTAGAAAACCAGAACCACTTTGTCTGGTTTTGAGTAGAGGCATAAAGGTTTTAGATACTTTCTTGAATTAAAAAGAGTTGTAGGGCAGCCCGGGTGGCTCAGCGGTTTGGCACCTGCCTTCAACCCAGGGCATGATCCTGGAGACCTGGGATCGAGTCCCACGTCGGGCTCCCAGCATGGAGCCTGCTTCTCCCTCTGCCTGTGTCTCTGCCTCTCCCTCTCTCTCAAGAATAAATAAATAAAATCTTAAAAAAAAGAAGTTGTAACATATCCCATGTGATGACTTTTTGTGATTAGCTAAAGCCAACCCAGTGAATGTCTCTAGGTAATGAGATTATAAATATTTTTAATTTTATGATATTGTTAATAATGAATAAGTAAATCAATAAATGAGAAATATTCTGTATATCCATACAGAAGCACAGGATAAATCCTGTCTGAGTAGGCCTGCTCTTCAGATTGAGAGTGTTAGAAATCTTTTGTGTTTTTTATAAAAAGTAAAGAGATTCATTCTGAAATTATTGTTAGGGGCTTATATTTTAAATTCATGTTATTGTAAACCAAGGTAAATAAACCATAAGTAACACTCACTTATAAAATCCTGACTCATTAAGGGGTTTCAGAAGAAGCAATAATTCTATAGGTTCTCTTAATAAACCATCTGCTTAATGGTGGAAGGTGATGTAAGAACTGTCTTATTCTTAGGGCGCCTCAGCGGTTCAGTCGGTCAAGCAGTTAAGCGTCTGCCTTCGAATGGAGTCATGATCCCTGGGTCCTGGGATTGAGCACCGCATCAAGCCCCCCATCAATCCTCCTGCTCCGCAGGGAGTTGTCTTCTCCCTCTCCCTCTCCCTCTGACCCTCCCTGCTCTCTCTCTCAAATGAATAAATAAAAAATCTTTAAAAAAGGAACTGTCTTATTCTTTTATATATATTCACATTGAGACACTTGGAAAGGTGTTCCTTTGCAACTGTAAACTTTGCAACTGGTTTTCTTCCATGTTTTTCCTATTCTCATGAGAAACAACAAAGTGCTAAGTCTAAATCTTTACCACCCATAGCATGGTGCCAGACCAGAAGAACCAGCATCACCTAGGAAATTGTTAGAAATACAGAATATCAGGCCCCTCCATAGATTTACTGATTCTAGACTTTCGTCAGGTGATTCACATACATATTCAAATTTGAGACCCACTGTTCTAAGTTAAGGCCATTTCCCAGCCAGCAGCAAATAATGTGGCCATGAATTAGTGTGGCCAGGGGCCTCCAAGTAGAGAATGCTTTGAAATTGTATGCTTGGATGGAAGTCTTCACCTCTACACAAAAAGGCAGGCTTTGGAAGCCACCACAGATTCTATGGTTTAACAAGTTTCCTCACTGTGAACATTTTGATATGCAGCAATAATCTGTAACCACTGCTTGTTTCTAAAACCAATACTCAGCACTTTTACGTTAAAAAAAAAAAAAGGTAAGGGGGTGGATACTTCTCATGATGGGATAGATTTTACTCTTTTCCACCTGTCTAGCTTGGTAGGACTGCATGGTCATCTCTCACATACTCCTTTCAATGCTTTTCTCCAAGGTCAACACATAAATAGAATTTTCTTTAAGTCTGGATGTTCACTAAATTCTTTTTGTTTACATTGATATTTGTCTTTTCAGAGTCAGTTTACCTACAAGGAGTAGAATTTGGGATTCCACTGAATTTGCAGCCTGTTTTGGGACTACAGATAACCATTTTGCGGCAGCTAGTACATGATACAAATTCCACTTGGTTGTAAGGAATCTTACACATTCATAATACAATCATATTCAGGTAAAAGAACAGCGAAAATTGAATCTATTTCTGCATAACCATGCAACGTTTGTCTCTTTGGGACGTCATGGCAGTATAGATGACAATACCATTTCCTAATAGTATTTTTCAAGTACCATTTGAGGTATTATTTTTAAAAATTATTTGCTTATTTAAGTCATCTCTATACCCAACGTGGGGCTCGAACTCACAACCCCAAGATCAAGAATCTTATATACTCTTCAGATTGAGCCCCAGCCAGGTGCCCCCTATTTGAGGTATTCTTAAGGAATACTGTCCTTGACATTATATCACATGTAGGCTGCAAAAATCTTTTTACATATGTCCCAAGCAATCTTGATACTGGAGTAGAGGGAAACAGTTCAAATTCAGGAAGAGCTCTGAACTTATATACATTCTGTGTCATATTAAAATTTTAAATTTGTATTGTATATTTATAGAATTTCAATTTAGGATGAATAAAGCCAGTGTTTCGTCTTCTTTCCAGACATCACTTTGAACTACTATATTTCTCTCTTCTGCAACGTGCTGAAAAAGTGGGCCTGGGTCTCGACCCTTTTTTCTGAGACCAATGTTGTCTTCATGTTGAGGTCTGCAATTTAAATGCCGAGCATGTGCTCACTCAAAATAGTGCTGATTGGTGGTTAGGCTGAGACTAAGCAAGCAGTAAATTCAAAGGGGAAACATGCACTGATGATTTGGTGAAGGGGGCTGTGGGTCTGGAAGTATCTACTAGCCCAGTGTTTTTTCCAGTCAACTGTCCCTCTTTAGGAGAAAGGCACCCATATTTAAGGCCTTGTTAATCTCACTATCCAAACACCACCACCACAATACACAAGTATGTAAAAGGGTGTGTGGATGTCCTTCATTCAACTTTTCAGGTTAACTCAATGTATATATATTTCCATGGGAAAATGAGGAAATGAAAACGTCATTATTTCCTTAAAGGGAAAACCTAGGAAAAATAATTAAGGAGACTGGATGATAACGTCATTTGCTTTTACAAACCAAAAAAAAAAAGTTCACTTTTATTAAATTGCATTCAATGTCCGTTGCATTTTTCAACGTCCTCAATTCAGAAACTAGTCTACCCAATTATTAGCAATGAATGTAGAAAAACAGGCATTTCCACTTTAATTTAATGTACACATTGCTGAAAAATCTTGTATGCTACATAATTGCATACTAAAAATAATAGGGTTTATGGGAAAAACAGGGATGGGACAGACCCCTGAAGATGTGTGCAACTTTGTAACTAAAGCACTAAAACAGCAAAACTCGGTTCTTAGTGGGAGAGCTGGGGCAGCCCTGGGAACACCCCCAGGAGCTGGAGGTTGCCTCAGGGGAGTTCAGGAACACCCAAACCCAAAGTGGAGCGGAGGTGGGCTATGAACACCAGGGTCAAGTAGCACCTGTAGAGAGCCCAGGCTGCAGGAAGGCCCCACTGGGGACAAGAATCCAGTGCGGACACTTGTTTTTCATTTTACCCCTTAGCTAACAGCTGGGCTGAGGGGTTGTGATTTTTCCTGTAATTCTGGCCATACTTGCTTGAAAAGCTACATAATTTCCATGTTATGGAATCATCATTCTCTTTTATATGGGAGCTAATTAGTGTTAAATGCACAGTGGAGCAGAACGGACTGGGCCGGGGAGCCAAATCATGGCGAATTTTACCTATCACAGTATCCATAGCTTTCTGGACCATTAATTCGGCAATTGACAGCACATAATATTCTTGCTTAATATTTTTGTCCCAAAGTATTATTTATCTCAAATAATATTTATGTTTTTGATAACATGTGTGATCTCCCACTTCAGAGTAAAAATAAGGTCCTCAGAGAATGGGACTAAGTTCTCACTTATATTTTCCCATTGTAGCACATAATACATTATCTTGAACATGTGAGCAGATAAAAGATTCTTGTTGATTGATAAAATCTCCTGATTTAAAAATTAGGGTACATTTAAAGTCAATGCCACTGCTTCCTAATATAAAGAAGGAAATATATTCTGTTCAGAATTTTATGTCCAAAAGCAAGATTTGAACTTAAAAACTTAATTCATAAGCCATAATTCTTAAAAAAAATAATGTTAGATACTAAATAAGAAATGTCTATAATTGGGAAAATAGGCATTTTAAAAAAACCACCTTGGTTACATTATAATCCAAGATTTAAAGCCTACGGTATTTTTCTTTTTAAGAAATCGCCAAAAAAAAAAAAATCTTTTTCCACTTAAAGTTGTAGAAGTACCAGTGTTTTAATTTTACATCATAGGAAGTCAGAAATTTTAAATTTCTGGGAAATTTAAAATTGGACACAATTTTATGGGAATGGGAAACAAACATTGGACACAAGTTTCTTCCCTTTAAGAGAACACAAGAATGTTGGTTTAAATTCTCTTTCAAGACTCTTAGGGTGACTAATTCCGAAATTTTGATGTTACACTTTTTGATTCATTTGTAAATGTTGACAAAAACAAGTCACATAAGCCATAAGCATTTAACTCCACTACGATGGATTAGTTAAAAAAAAAAAAAAAAAGCTGCTAAAATGCTAAGATGCAGTTTTTCCTTTAAAAAAAATAGAGCTTCCAGGATGCATGAGTGGCTCAGTAATTGTGCATGAGGGTGTGATCCCGGGGTCCTAGGATCGAGTCCCATATCAGGCTCCCTGCATGGAGCCTGCTTCTCCCTCTGCCTATGTCTCTGTCTCTCTCTCTGTATGTCTCATGAATAAATAAATAAAATCTTTGAAAAAAAAATAGAGCTTCTTCCACATCCCTGGACCCATTGGTAGATCATGTGACTCTTGGTCTTGAGGTTTTAAGTTTGAGCCCCATGTTGGGTGCAGAGATTACTTAAAAATAAAATCTTAAAAAAATAATAAAAAAGAATAAAAAGTACACCTTCCTGTAGAAAACAGCTTTCTACAAATTTATGTAGCGTTTTATGCAAGGTTAAATCTATTTTTATTTCGAGTATTGCAATATCTGATGATAAATTGCCTTACAATCAAATTATAAAAAATTCAGAAGATCTAATAATATCTGACTTTTGTCCCAGGCTAAGAAGAAACATGGTAATTAAAAAGAAATGCTTTTAAGAATTTTTGACTCTTAACGAGTCTCATTTTGAAAAAATATACGCTTCATTATTCGTATTTTTCAACTTCTGTCTTTTTAACAAATGCTATTTGTAAGTGGCAACTCAACCAAGTCTTCATTGCAGTCTGTACAATTACTCTAGGAATTGATAATCCAACATTCAAAGTTGATAGTTTAAGGGAGACTGTAATTAGCATAAAACAGAACATTCCTTTGAGTGCCATGGTCATATGCCACATGTCCAGGAAATGGGATATATATATATATGAAGCCTCATATGGACATCTTAAATGACATGGTTATTTAGATACTTTTTTTCTGTGAATCATTATATAATATTTTCTACTCATTTTGAAATAGGTGATGGCTCTACGCAGCAGGGTGTGTGTGACCTGAATATGTTTAAATGTGTGTGCAGATATCTACATATGCAAATCCTGGTAAAGTAGGACTAAAATTCCAGTTACACTTAGGCCATTACCATACATTATGTACATATGTATGCTCGTTCATTCATTAGAAGTTTCTACTTTGATCTTATCCCATTCTTTTATAATAAATCCTCAAAATTTCAAATGCTATATGGCAGCTTGGAAAGGATTTATTAGTCACAAATGTACTAACAAATGCATCACAACATAAAATATAGTACATTAAAAAAAATGTAAGCAGGAGATAAGAATATAACCACTTTCAGTTATTGGTATGTAAAAAAATAATAACAGCAAACATGTAGAACATGCTTCCTGGTCTTTTGGACTTCAAATCCACCATGCTGAATGGATTTTTATAGGGCATATACTTGTTCATGACCTCCAGTGTTAAGAAATTCTGTCATGTTTGAAAACTAGTCCCTAGTGGAGCCTGTGTCCCTGTTAATAGCTGAAAGGTCAATGGAGCTGCTAAACAGTTTGTATTACTGTCAGGGTGGCCATGAAAACACCGCCTGCAGCAAGAGGACTTGGCAGCTGGGTCAACAGGCACTGTGGGGATTTATCAACCTAGGGGGGCCACTTGCATAAAACTTTGACTGATGAATTGGGACTAGACTGGCTTATTGGGCTAAAGCTTCTCTATTATGTGTGACTTTCTTTAGGATGGCAGAGCTGCCTGCTGGCTCCCTGAGACATATGTGAAGGATAAACAGAACTGATTTCCTCTTATGAAGTGATTTTTTTGGGAAAAAAAAAAAGAACACTCTTTAGCATCCAGTATAATAAGGAGTAGGATGAAGATATTAAGAAAAAAATAAACAAAAGGCAGTAAGTAGGGCCATGGAGGGGAAGACTGGGGAGGAGGCTGGGGGGGCTGTTTTTGATACTGGTCACACAGGAGTTTGAGGATACACATTTCTGTAAAATGACCTCTCAAGCCAGGAATTTGCATTGTTAATTTATAGACCTCTTAAGGGAATGGTCTGTGTGACTTGGTTAGATTACAGATAAATGATATATCAAAATATAGTGAGACTGGGTACACAGTAATTAAATTAATATGATTAAGAATAATTTTGTTTTACAAATTCCTGGAGAAAAAACCCTGGAAACATTTCAAAAAAAAAAAAAGCCATTTGGTCTAAGTTCATCTGATACAAAAATTAAAGAATCTTTGGCAGCAATGTGAAAAAAAAATTGTGTTCTATAAAAATAAAGCTTAGAAGGTACATAACTGTTAGAATTCTTTAATTTCTACCCCACAGGAGCATTTGTTTGATTCTGAAAAGATTTAATTAAGAACACGCATCCAGGACATGATTCGGACATTTGGAAACTAAGTATTAAGAGCTCTTGAAAGCTCCACAGATATTCTTATCCCAGTTTTGGAAAGACAACCTTAAAAGTTGAGAAACCACCTGAAAATAACTCTTGAATGCATAGAATGAATGCCAACAATATTAAAGAACTTACTATGTTTTAAGTGTATTATTTAATTATCTTCAAAAGCACTCTGTGGAAATGAGGAAGGGGCAGAATGATCATTTGCACTTTGCTCATCGGCAAAGAGCACAGTAGGGTGAAGTAACTTGATGCAGGGTCTCCCAGTAAGGAAGATTCCGGACACAAGACCAGTTGACTCCCTGTCCTTCCAGGATGGCCCTGTTCCTAGTCTTGATTAGTCTTAGATGGCACAAGTAAATGAAACTAAAATTACTGCCCACCTCTTGTGCTTACTAGGGCAGAGAAGACCCAGGACTACAGACTTTTTGAGACCTAGTGAGTTGACTCAGCAAGCTGGATATTGGTATTGACTGGATCCTAACTGCACTCTCTCATGAGATGCAGCTGTTTTACCTTTGACAATATTCCTGAGGTGT
The DNA here is from genome assembly GCF_905146905.1 of Nyctereutes procyonoides. NCBI lineage: Eukaryota > Metazoa > Chordata > Mammalia > Carnivora > Canidae > Nyctereutes > Nyctereutes procyonoides. Next base: position 20,711,822 of record NW_026575122.1, read on the forward strand.
TCAATATTCTAGCCTGGAGGAAAATTTACTCCTTTACTTTTTCCTTAAATGACTCCTGAGTTTTACTTAAGCCTTAGGAAAACCTGGTTGCAGTCTTACTGCATTTTCACTTTAAAAAATTATAAATAATGATATTTGAATTTTTTATAATATTTTATTTATTTATTCATGACAGGCACAGAGAGAGAGAGAGAGAGGCAGAGACACAGGCAGAGGGAGAAGCAGGCTCCGTGCAGGGAGCCCGACGTGGGACTCGATCCCAGGTCTCCAGGATCACACCTGGGGCTGAAAGCAGCGATAAACCACTGGGTCACAGGGGCTGCCCCCTGATATTTGATTTTTATAAAAGGTTATCTTGCCACCCTTTTCTGAGATGGACACTCACTATAAAATGATTTTACACTCATATAAGTGATTATGTAACATATAACCTTAGACCAAATTGCCCTTACAGACTGAAGTGGTAATGCTGTAACCTCATCTACTTTTGCAAGAATGACTTCAGAATATTGCAGATGGTTTTTAAATTCCCTTGTCTTTTTTATATGTGAATGTGTGTGTGTATGTATGTGTGTATAGGGAAAAACAGAAAAAAAAACATAAATCCTATGGTGAGAAAGAATGTAACTTCTATTACATGTAATATAGAATATAATTTTTTTAAGTAGGCTCCACACCAAGCATGGAGGCCAACATGGGGCTTGAACTCACAACCCCTGAGATCAAGACCTGAGCTGAGACCAAGAGTTTGATACTTAACCAACTGAGCCACCCAGGTGCCCCAACCACAAAAATTTTATGATTCTTTGTTATTCTCTTCCAGGACCATGAGTCAAGTGCTGTTTGAAAATAAGTGATTCTAAAGACAGTAGATCTAAAATACAATTAACCTAAGATTGAATTTGAGTTAGATTTTTGATATAACAAGAAATGTCTATAACAAGAAATGTTTTTTCAGTTGATGAGGCTCTTTCTTCAAATTCTCCCTCAAAAGTTTTGGAGAAACAGTTGGGCTCTGAAGCAGACATTCTGAACTCTGTTACACTAGTAATTAGCTTGTGTTTCTAAAATAATCCCGTTCACATACACTAAAGTGTCTGCTTATATAAAACTTCAACTCATCTAGGGAGAAATACTATAATAATAAACGTTGGCATCCAAATTGAAACAGCATGAAGCTCCCAACAAATGTTTATGAAAACATTTGTTTTCTTATAGTCAGCTTCATTTTGAAATTTATGCCTATGCCTGTGTATGAGGACAGCATGTTTGGGACTCTGTTACTCCCCCCACCTTCTGAAAACCAAACACACATCTTAACCCTGGCCCCACACGTGACAGGACTCACCAGAAACAGGCACCATAATGAGAAGTCAGGCCTTTCAGGTATGTCACTCTGAGACCACCCTACTAGAGGAGGCCCCAAGATCACAAAGCCAAGGTCCCTTATGGAAACTCTGGTAATTAGACACTAATAATGGACTGAAGGTGTAAAATTCACCTCAATTCACCACCAGCAGACTAAACAATCCAGATGAAGAGAGAAAGATTTTGTGAGAAGACGGAAGAATTCATTCTAACACTACCAGGAAGCCTGTAAAAGCAGATCAACTTTGACAAACATAATGGACTAACGACCACTATTTGGAAACGAAGAGCATTCGATCTGAGTAAAATCCCTAGCATTATTTTTCATCATGAGAATGCTGCTACTTTGTTTGATTTTTGTTTTAATATTGCCAACTTCAACCGCACAGAAGTGTCTGATATTTTTTTCATTCATTACTTTGCTTTTTACAAAGAGGGCATTCATTTCACACCCAAGGAGGAAAAGGTCTTCTACAAGGCATAGATGGGTGCTTCTCTTTCTTTGGAGGAAAATTTGGATTGTTACATAGAGGAGGAATGCGATCAGGGTGTGACAGGTGAGTATATGGGATATGCCGAGAGACCGTGTAGAACTGATTACTCCTCTTTTAATTCTGTAGTACCAACACCAACTTATAGTTTTCTCAAGAAACATCATGTTTTGTGGTATGGGAAAAGGATGAAAATCTCTATTTTGTTAGTCTGTGATTTTTTTTTCGGAAAAAAACATATGCTATGACTTATAAATAATATTTTTAAAGTGGAACTAAATTCATGCTTCTAGGAAGCTTTTTAGGTTATTAGAATTTATTCTTCTAAAAGAGACTTGAAATATGGGAATTTAAATATGCAGATAGGTTCACAAAGATAAGTTAGTACAGAGAGAATTTGAAATCCACAGCATGCTGTACCTACAGTCTGACAACAGGGGTGGTATCTGAGGACTTAGGTTTTGTTAACAGTCATTTCTAAGCTTATGACTAATACATTTTTGATAGTATATAATTTTAGCAGTTGCTGACAGTTCTGCCTTTATTCATGAAATTTTCTAATTATGGTTCAAGATAATGCTGTTGTGACGGGCAAGTGGAAAGGAACAGGGGACCAAATGTATTTTTTGAAAGATTCAACATTCAAGTCTTCCTCTTGCTGAGGTAAATGAGGACATTTCTTCAGTTTCCATTTGTTCAGTCACAGAAGCCTGCATGAGAGCTGTGAGCTGCCAGACAGTTTTGAAATGAGGCTCAGATGTTGAACTGCCAAATAGCTTATCTTGATTACCTGATGAAAAAATCGTACTAAACAGCTGTCACTTCTGCTAGTATGTTTCCAGTTTTCTGGAAAAAAGAGGAGGGTTTATTGTTTCCAAAATGAAAGCCGAAGCCACAGTCCTACATGTTAGGTCCTCCTCTGGAGTGTAACTGGGCTTGCTGATTCCACAAATAGAATTCGCTCCCTGATAGCACAAAGAATGACAGGAATATGTAGACACATTAAGGCTTTAGAGTCCAGCAGAGTCAAGTCTAGCCCTCACAGCCTGGAGTTGAGGGTCCTCCCAGGAAGCACTTGGCATACTGGCCAAGGCAGAAGTGTTCATGTTGGTTGACTGGTAGTTGCAATTCATCACCAATTTGAACACAGTAAAACTCGGAGAAACACTACTTGACTTAAAGGAATATAATAAAGAGATCTCACCTTTTGGGATCTACAATTTTGTAAAGTTTTCCATTGTGAGTCTGGGTCATACTTTTACTACTCGACAGAATGTAAACTTCACCTGTGAAGACAGAAATACAGTATGTTAATCTATAGTATTATAAAGCCTTCCTTCCTATTGCCTAAACAGATATTTTATATAAATAGGTAGATGGGATATTTTACATTTATTTTTATATCTATTTATATATCTACGTATATATGTATGTGTAGGTGTATGCATATTTGTGTGTGTGTGTGTGTATCTGTATGTCTATGTATCTCTGTATATCCTCAGGAAATCACTTGCCTGAAGATGATGAGAGTTGCACAAGTCTGCCTTACAGTGCATCCAGAATCCAATCACTTCTTTCCACATCCTGTCCACTCCTATTCCAGAGCAAGGAGACATCCGTCCCTCTTGGATTAAGGCAGCAGCCTCCTAACTTATCTCCCTGCTTCTACCCTTTTTCTTCTATGTTTAATTTCAATATATCAGCTATAGAAATTCTTTCAGTCAGATCATTTAAGTTGGGTCATGCTCCTTCGTTTCAATACTTCCAATATCTCTCAGAGCAAAAGTAAGTCCTGACAGTGGCCTATGATGTCCTCCCTTATTGCTCTGTCTGACCTTATCTGCATTTTTTAAGGTAATCTCTATACCCAACATGGGGTTCAAACTCATAACCCTGAGATCAAGAGTTGGATGAGCCGGTCAGGCACCCCCATGTGGCTCTTAAGTAAAGCTAAAGAGTTTCACATTAAAGCATAATTCAAGGAAGATATGTTTAATTTTAATTATAAGGTATACACAATGCTATAGCTTTTTGACACTAAGGATTGTATATGCTTCATTTGTTAGTTCTGCTCCCAACATAGTATTATGTGCAGATAGATGTTTGGATATTTTAACCAACGGTGGTGACACTCACAGGATGATTGACAGTGAATCATTTGCAGTAAGGTCTGGGGAAATCAGAATGATTCAGTCACAACATCTAAATATTCATCTCTAACTCTGCCACAAACACTTTAATTCTCATTTATATTTTAAAACTAGAGTTTGCCAGTGAAATTTAAATTCTATAATAGAGGATTTCAGCGAGAAAGAGTATCTCTTGGTACTTTTGAGTGAGCTAGGAGATGTATCAAGGAAAAATTAACTGTAAATGTTTCAATTCTGGAATGAGAAAAAAAGGGATTGGAGTTCTCATCTTTAAGTCATTACAGTCCTATAGCTCTGAAATACACGCTAAGTCTCTTGTTAACCTAAATGAATGGCATGGAACTCTTCCTGATGAATTCTATATTTGATTAATAAAACCCAAACTGGACTTCTGGGGAAAGTATTCTGATTTACATGGGAAACACAACTCTTCTTTTTTTAACAACTAAAATTCATCCTAGAGGCAAAAGGAGCATAGTGGCCATGGTTTGTTTGGACGCTATTCTTTAGATTGAGTCATTATGAAAGCTACATTTATCTCTATAATTTAAAATTAGGAGGATTTTCACTCTGTGATAGCATTCCAATATCAGCTTCTTTTTGCTTATAAGCTGTGTACATTTTCATAACACACCAGCAAATGTATGTTAACACATATCATCATTCAGAAGATAACTTTTATTCTGTTGGAAAGCAGATCTAAAAATTTAGCTTATCATGTACAAATTGCGTGCCTCGATAGACCAAAAAAATAAGTTAGAAATAGAGGATAAGGTGATGCTGAGATTATAACAAATTTTTTACTTATTCCAAGAGACATGGACAAGTGGAAATGCTTTCAGATAGAGAACAGAAACCAATGAGCTCAGATTTTCTAAAATATCAGTAGACATTTAAGATTTTCTCTTTTTAGGGCTCAAAAATTTCTTTTTGTTGCCTTCATTACAAACAACTGCTTTGTTAGTTTTATATTTTTGGAGTGGAAATAAGATTTAAAGACACCCCCCCCCCCCCCCCCAGAGAAAGGTCATTGGGAGAGAATAGGTAGCTGGGCCGTCTCTAATCTCCATGGTAGGTCACCCTTGCTGCAGGTACACTGCCAGCAAATGGAGGATGAGATTGTTACACTTATTCTTCAGAACAAAACAAAGCCTCTTGGGCAAGGGAGTGAGAATGGAATTTCATAGAAATGGTGTGTACAGTACCTAATTCATCTTCTCCAAATCCCAATATGTGACCTGAAAAGTAACCTCTACAGGAACCACTGTTGCCGAGACAGAGTGGTTTTTCTTGCCATTGCTTGCTCACAGGACTTTGCTGGAGGGTTAAGAAATTCCTACAACAAAGAGATACCGTAAACTTACAATGAAAATAAGTTTTAGCTTAAAAAAAAACACAATAAAATGCTTAAAATAAAACTCACAATGAATAATTGTGCCATAAACCTGGCTTCTAAAAGGAAAAATAAAATAGCCCATAATGTGTGCGAATACTGTGAAATTCTCATGTGGTGAGAAAGTACTTAAAGATAGTATTTTGTTTGGAGGGGGGCACTAAAAGTACCTGAGTATGAGAAAAGCCCTCCCCTTCATCCAGAGAATGATACTTCCTCTCCAGGACTAGACTCCATGCTGTGCTATTAATCAGAGAGAGGGACAGGGGGGAGATCATGGGGTCAGTAAACTTTTCTGGTTCCTTTTAGCGACCAAGCATATCAGCTCTGCCATATGCCTGAATGCCAGTGATTTGGGAAACAAGATTCATAATTTGGGTTTCATCACAGAGTTCCTGAGAATCGTCCACAAAGTGACCTCGAAAAATTAGGCTAAGATTTAATTTTGTAGTTTTCTTATTGACAGAGACAAATTAAGTTCTCTAAAACTCCTGAAAGTCTGGCAAAAATAAAGGTTCTGAGCCTTCCAGTTTCCAAATAATTTGGAAAATATTCACACAACTCATGTATAACAATAGTTTTCAAATTACTCATTATCATGGTAAAATTATGTTAAGGATGAAGGGAAAAGCCTACATGATACGAAAAGTCCACCTGAAGACTTCTCTGCTCCAAAAAATTATTTTATGAACTTAATCAAATTTGTTTAAAAAGCATCTCTTAGGAAGTTCTTTAATTAAACTGTCATACATAATGAAACAATGAGAAAATAATAATCTTTATGGGTGTTCCAGACCTGACCCCCAAAGGGAGACAATCATTTAAATATTTTATGGTTGTGTGTCCACTCATCAATGGATATGTCATTTGATACATCAAATTGTGGTATCAGGAAACCTACCCATTACGATCTCCAAACACATAGCTTCCATACAGTCTTTCAGACTGGCAGCCTCGGTAAACAAATCCACCAACCAAAGGACCATTACTGAATGGCTTGAATTCTAAAAGTGATGGCTCACTTTCTGGAAAGAAATAAACACAACATTAGATCAAATGAAATACTTTTATGAAATAAAAGTAACACAGGCTCAGTAATATTATTATGGTAATTTATGTTAAATTTGAAATGTGTTCCATGATGAAATGTGTTCCATGATGAATACTTGTTATAGATATTTAATAAATATAATTGTCTGTGGCTAAAATAGTATAACATATAAAGAGCTTCCCTGTGCAGCTTATTGAAATGGGGATGCTCTGCAATGCTTGTTGTTAAAATTGCCACACATACCAAATTTTCAATAAAATTAGAATCTGAGTATTTTGGAAATCATGGTTATTTACTTAAGAACTAAAGTATTTTATTTTTTTAGTTTTTTAGTTTTTGAACTAAAATATTTTAAAAAATAATAATTTTGGAGCACCTGGATGGCTCAGTGGTTGAGCACCTGCCTTTGGCTCAGAGTATGATCCCAGGGTCCTGGGGTCCAGTCCCACACTGGGCTCCCTCAGCCTATGTCTCTGCCTCTCTCTCTCTCTCTCATGAATAAAAAAAAAAAATCTTAAAAAAATAATAATTGTTTTAATATTGATTTTTTGGTAGAAATGCTTCTGCATATGTTTAGTAAATTAAGCCAGACCTCTGTCAAGTCATATAAAATGTTTGAAAGTTCATATTTTAATGAAAATAAAAGTATAGTACATAAAAGTTCTTTGAACCACATTTGTATAATTTAAAATATCATCACTCAAGTAATATCTTCATTTAAACCATTTTAATAGTTTTGTTTATAGAGTTGTATGATTAACAATGTTATTGCAGCCATTCTTTTTAATTACAAGTGTGTAGTCAAATATCTCAATCTTTCCATGCATGTCATTATATACTTGAATACATTTACACTAATTGCAATGGAAAAGATTGAAAGCCAGTTGCAAATTAATCTGAAAATTTATTATGTGCTTCATGTCAATAAGTCAGTATCAACAGGCAGTATTTTAGGCAAAAGCTTTTGTGGGAAGATGGCAATTTTGAGTAATTCTCCTTTCCCACGTGGTTATGGTGACTGTATTTTAAAAAGTAGAAAAGATTAAGTTTTAACTAGTTCACTGAAAGGCAGCATAACTGAATGGTGAAGGTCATGACCTCTGGAATCAGTCATCCTGGGTTCAAATCCAGGCCTTGCCACTTTGTGTTGTATGATAATTAGCCTCTCTGTGTCTCAGGTCCCTCATCTGTACAATGTGGCCAGTAGCAGGACTCACTACACAGAGTTGTTTGGTGAATGCAATGGGTCAAGTTTATAAAGTTACTAGGGGGCTGGCATGTAGTAAGTCCTGTGGATGTGGTTATTTTGTTTTCTGCTTTATTGAAGTCAAGATGACAAAGAAAGTTGTAAAGTATTTAAAGTGTGCATCATGGTGATTTGATATATGTGTTTGCTGTGAGAGGACTCTGTGTATGTGTTTTGAAAACATAAATGTAACGCTATCAATAGTGTAGCCAGTTTCTGCTGAACCCCAATGAATGTGATCGAGAATTTAGTTTAATCTACAAATATAGCCAAAATTCCATCAAACCAGTGACTCATAAGATTTTTTTTCAAACCACATCATTCTTTGGTTTGGCTTTCATAAGATACACACACACACACACACACACACACACACACACACACATACCTGAAAAAAAATTAAGTAAAATAACTGAATACCACTGAGCTAACACAGCTGCTTCATTCCTGGTGCTAAATAAATATCTGCATTGAATGAGTAAATAGAAGGAGCAATCAATTTAATAATCTTAATCTACTGTGTTCTCTGAATCATAATAATCTATATATTTCTTCCTCCAAAAGAAGTAAATAGGAAAACACCGAAAAATATTAAGCTTTTTGGCCTTCATTACGCAACTTGATTTTGTATATATATCTCTAAAACAGTTTAGGGACACCTGGGTGGCTCAGTGGTTGAGCATCTGCCTTTGGCTCCAGGCATGATCCCAGGTCAGAGGTCGATTCCCACATCAGGCTCTCTGCAAGAAGCCAGGTTCTCCCTCTATGTCTCTGCCTCTCTGTCTGTGTCTCTCATGAATAAATAAATAAAATCTTAAAAATAATGTCTAAACATCCCATTTTCATGACTTGGGTAAATAACAAGTCTATTAGGTTGTTTTCTCTAAAATAGCACCTTAAAAGTTACATTCTTATTTGAAACATATAATTTTTCTAATTGCTGAGACTAGCATATTGGGTATTGAAAAAGTTCTTACCTTTAACTTGTTTTTTCCTCTGTATATAAGATGTGAAGACAAGTTCTCCTTCATGTATCAAATAAATAGAACTTATTCATTTTGACTCTCGAGCAAAATATAAACAGCTAATTTTTGAAGATCCATTAAATTTTTGGACCTACAGAGCTCACTTCAACCCATGGGAAAGGTAATTCCCCAAACTGAACTCTTGGGGCTTGTAAGTGTCACTGGACCTTTTAGACTTGTGCAATTTAATCCCTTACCACTGTTAGGTCAGTGTTTTTATGCTTTCCCAAATTTTGCAGAAATCCTTTTCTCTTCAGTTAATATAGTAAAATAAAACAAAGCCCAAACTGAAGCCAAATCAACGAATTATGCTCTACTTACCATAATCTTTCCCTTTTATTATCTGTAGGATTCTGGCAGATGATCTGTTCTTTCCATTGGAGTCTGAACAAAGTATTGTTAAATTGATGTTTATATCAGTGGGGTGTCGATCCACAGCACATCTGCATAACACATGGGGGACATCCATGAATTCCTACCAGGGTTTTTTTCTAAACTCATACTGGAGATTCCTGACTTAGGAACCCTATTGTGGACTGGCAAGAACCTTGTAAGCTATTTCATTTGGATCCTCAACAGAAACATTCAGATTTTTTGTTTACTCTGCTGAAGCTAAATGACCTCTGGAGAATATTTCCTTATTTCCCTTGGTATCTCCCTCTAATATGAATGTGCACTGTGACTTAAAACATTTGTTGGTGTGTTATGAGGTATGAGAACCAGCAGCAGCAGCAATTCACAGTTGCAACACACAAATCAGAATTAGTTTTGGCATTAGTTTTGGGTTTTTTACATGGGATTGCTATATTCTAAAGCTCAAGCTGCTCTAGCAAAGGAAAGAAAGTGAGCACTACAATTTAGAGAATAAAATAAAGCTGGTCCTCATGACCACTGAACCTTCTACACTGACTTTGTCTTCATCTCACCTGCAATCTGGAGCTAGAATATTTCTATGACTTAAGCCATTGACTGTGAACTCCATGAGTACAGGGACCACTTTCAGCTTCTTTATCACTGCATTTTTGTTACCTAATTCAAACCCAGGAACATAAAACGGGTTCAATACTTGTTGGATGTTTAAGTCAATGAAGGAATGGGCATGTGAAGCTTGGGTTGGGGAAAAAAATAAACTGTATAATATAATTTTTGAAGTTCTCACAAATGTGGAAAATAGTGTTAAATTGTTTTCAGGTTTCTCAACTTTGACATTATTGACATTTTGAGCCAGATAATTCTTTGAGCAGGGGACTGGAAGGTGGAGGAGAGGGGAGGTTCTGTAAGGAACACTAGGATGTTTAGCAGCACCTTTGGCCTCCAGCCACTAGATGCCAGTAGCCGAACCCCTCCAAAAATATTTTTAGACCCTGCCAAATGCTGGCTGGAGGCAAAATCAGCCCATTGGGAATCACTGTTTTAGATCAACAAAATACATTAATGACTTGACAACCAAACCAAACCATTTTGGGGCTATTAAATAAAATAGAAAACAAAACAACCTGAGAGTAAGTTCTGGATCTTAAAAGACATTAAGAGTCATATGTAGCAATCATCTCAACAGTAACAACTACAAAACAAAAACTGTTACATCCAAATGATCCCATTCATAATAGGGAAACTATAAGCCTGACCTGCCAAAGATGAGTTAGTTGTTCTGTGGCAACAGTCCCTTTATTGTCCTCTTTAATTCAATGATTCACAGAGTACAATGCCTGGCAGGGAACATGACACAGACATGATGTGACTTAAGGTGGAATTAAATCCATACGGGGGGGGGGGCAGCCTGGGTGGCTCAGTGGTTTAGCACCTGCCTTCAGCCCAGGGTCTGATCCTGGAGACCCCGGATCAAGTCCCACGTCAGGCTCCCTGCATGGAGCCTGCTTCTTTCTCCCTCTGCCTGTGTCTCTGCCTCTCTCTCTCTCTCTCTTTCTCTCTCTCTCTCTCTCTCTCTCTCTCTCTGTGTCTCTCATGAATAAAAAAAAATAAAATCTTAAAAAAAGAAAAGAAAATATATATAAAAAAAATAAATCCATACAGGTGGAGAAATTTTCCCTGTATTGTCTTTCTTTTAAAGATGGAGAAACCAAGACAAAAGACGGTCTGACCTCTTTCTATGCAGAAAAGAGCAAACCTAGAAGAAAAGGCCAGGTCTCCCGAAGGTGGGAAGCCATCAGTCCTAGCTCAGGGTGAATATTATGGCCACTGTGAACCACCTGGCCCTTCTAACCTTTACTTTCTTATGGAAAAAAAGAGATCAGACAGTGAAGCTTCTCTGTATGATACCATGTGGTGGGTACATGTCATTCTATATCTGTCCAAATCCATAGAGTGTACAACCCCCAGGCAGCCCTAAGGTAAACTCTGAACTTTGGGTGATAACGACGTGTCAGTGTAGGTTCATCCATTGTAACGATGTCCCACTCCAGTGGTTGCAAATGGGGAGGCTACGCCTGCGTGGGGGCCAGGTGGTCTATGGGAAATATCTAGGCCTTCTGTCCAATGCCAGCTACCACAGAGTCCTGCTGAGGGGCATAAATGAGATAATGGGGTAAGATACTTAGTACAGTACTCTGCACCAAAGTGCTTAATACAAGCCAGTTTTACTTTTAGCCAATAATTGGTTTAGTTTCCTTTCTGCTTTATTAAATCTTTCTCTGCTTGAAATACTCTTGGAGGGATGCACAACTTCCCTTTAGCCCGCTGCTGCCAGAGCAGGTAAGACCCCACAGCACAGGCATCCTGCCACTTGCAAGACATGTCAAGCGCCTCACCCTGTGTTTTTGCACTGAGGGTCCAGGACCCCTGGGAAGGTTGCACAAAAACCCCAGTGAGATTGTGGTGACTCAGGCAGCTTCACTTCAAAGTGCTGCTTTGCGGTGGTATCTGTGAGTTCTGAGCTATAGGAATGGAATGTGACAGTTTCCTCCACATCCTGAACCCACCTTAAGTATTCCCTGTCGCACAGATTTTAAGATCTGCTGAGATGCCAAAAAGGAAATGAACTGTAGACTTGGACTTTGATGGAGGGGAGATGAAGGGCATGAGGGATTATAAAAATAAAAAGTTTGAGAAATACTCACCTTGCACATAGTGAACACTCAATAAACATTAAATAGCAATAATAACCTAGCCAGTAAATGAATGAATATGGCCAAATATCCCATAGTATGAATAAGACACCACAGATTGAATCAAGCTTTCATCATAGAATTGCTATATTATGCTTCATAGCATTTTTAAGTGTACCCCAAATTTCTCACTCTATATACATCTTAGTATTCCTTTCTTTATAGTTCATTATAGTAAACAGTCCATATGAATTACTTTAGTATTTACAATTTTTTTTAAGTGAAAAAATGTTAACATTGGGCTCAACTCCTTACAAACTGATACTGATCATCATATGTTAAGTGAAACTATGATAAGAACTATAATTTATTTAAAACTACCAGGTGTGTCAGGCGCTTTGTGCTTTACTTCTAGATTTGTATTAAATCATTATAGTACCCTTACAAGATAGCTATTACCACCCCCAGTTAATGTATATGGAAATGGGGCACTTCTTGGTTTTGGCTCAGGGAGGGATGGAACCCCACGTGGGGCTCAGTGCTCAGTGTGGAATCTGTTTAAGATTCTCCCTTGACCTCTGCTCCTCCTCTCCTCTCTCTCAAATAAATAAATAAATGTTTTTAAAAAATAAAAATAAACTTAAAAAATTAATGTGTATGGAAAATTTCATTTAGAAGGGTTTAAGGAGAAAATTTAAAAGGTCTGTTATCTCTCTCAGTTTGAACAACTGAAGTCTTCATTACACGAGTCCAACAGTGTTGGTCTAATAACACTCCAGAACCTTATGGCAATTTTTCTCCATGAATGTGTTCCTTTACATATGTCTACTCTGTCTCCTCAATCTGCTTCACACATTAATAGAAGAAAGAGTGTTCAGATAATGAGCTGGTGATTTTGGAGGCGCAGCCTTGGATGCCACCCATGGATGCTCTGTGCCTAGACCCCTCTTTCTTCTCCCAGTTCCCGAGGCCCGGCCTGTCTTTATGGCAGGCAAGAGGACAAGATTGCTTCTCACCTGCCTGGATCATGCAGGCCGTGTGCAAACACTTCTGGGGGCTGGTTGGTGCTGTTGAAATGCGGATTGCTCCTCGGTATGGAGTAAGGCACATTGCACATATCCGTGTCCACGTCCAGCCGGAGCACTGAACCTGTGAAATCACTGAGAAATTGTAGGACAACGTTCAGTGTGTTCTGCTTCCGTTATGTATTTCACCTAAACCGAAATGTGGGGAGTTGCTCTATGGTCAAAAGAATTCCCTCCCTCGAGACCGAAGTATTAATGCTACATCTTCCATATTGCGGGAAATGGAAGTAGGGGCAGTTTGGTTTCAGACAAGCGGCACACCGAGACGCAGCCCTCGGAGCCAGGCTGCAGCACCCTTACTGAGCTGCATCTTGCAGCTGCTCCGCAGCCTTAGCCCATGCACGCAGGGTGGCAGCCCAAGGGCGCGGGGGCTGTGTGTATCTGGGGGCGCAGTGTAAACCTCGCCCCGGATAATGCACTTTACAACTCTGGCTATGAGGCATTCCCAAAATACCCTCCAGCATACGACTGAATTCTTCTTCTCTACTTTACAAATGCACTCATAACCAAAGTTAAATATTTAATATTTAACCAAGGCCACCTAATTCAAAGATAGGTTTTGTTTGTTTGGTTTGTTTCTTTCCCCAAAGACATTTCTTGACCGACTGGCTCTGACCCCTTTTCCCTGGCTGGCTCTTAATATTTTAACATCAAGGGGAGGGGAGGGGTGGTTTATTTATTTATTTATTTATTTATTTATTTATTTATTTATTTTTTACCTTAACCCATCCATTTCTTCCATATCATCCAGCGTGATCATTCCATCACCAAGAATGACGTATAAAAAGCCTTCCGGGCCAAAGAGCAGTTGCCCTCCTAGATGCTTCCTGTGGAGTTCTGCGACTTCAAGAAATACTCTGGCTGTTCTCAAATCAACTTGATGGGGATTTTTTCTACATTGTGGTGAGGAAGCAACACCATAATTGTTAAAGATGGAACGTGAGCCCACCAGAAAGTAAATGGTACACAAATAGGGGAGCAGACACTTGGCATGTAAATTAGGAAACATACACTTGAAATGGATCTAATAAAAATTACCGATAAATGACATTATTTTTGTTTCAGAAGTAGCATGTAGGCTGAAAGAGCATTGAGTGCCAAAGCTACCATTTCTCTCAATTCTCCTTAAGTACACGTGTGCGGTTTTCAGCAAGATGGGGATTGTGGTTTAATTACTGTCACCTTCACGTCTAAAATAATTAGGAAGAGATCATGAGAAAATACGGTTGAAGAATATTTATGCTGCAGGGCATTTTAGTGATACCTGGATACTGTGTATTCCACAACTCGAAGAATGTGGTCATGAGGCCCGATAGCCCACCGTTCTTGGTTGGTGGTATAAGACACATACAGCTTTCCATTTTTCTTGTAATTGGGATGGAATGCAAGGCTTAGCAGACCTCTTTCATCTCCTCCCTGCAGTCAAATGAAAAACAAAGAATTGTGAAGTTAATTATGTTCTTTATTGTGTTTCAACTGGAACCCCAAAAGAGTCTTTCTTTCTTTCTTCTGGATAATCTTTGCCCAAACTCTTTTCTTCCTGGGCTACTGCACAAAAAAGGATTATAAAACATTTCACTTTGTAGCACTCCTTAAGGGCTAGAACAAGACAATTGTCTTGTGTGGTTATCTGTGCACAAGACCCTTACACCACTTTTGTCAAGTGATTTGTGTACGCAATCTTGGGAAGCTAGGAAGACAAATTTAAGTACTGTGAAGAATTCTTTGCTGGGTTACTAGGTTGCTTGTAGTTCATAGAATACAAATAAAAAGGTTCATAATCAGCAGTCACTTCTAATCCAAGTCTCCCAAACCTAAAACACAGTGTGGGCTGCCAACTCCCACTGTCTTGGCAATATGTTTAGAAAACAGTTAAATTGCTTGTGTAATATGTAAACCTTTGTTTTACCCTGGAGGCATCTACATCAGTTGTCACAACGGTGGTGGTCTGTTCATCATAACTAGGTAATAAGCAGCCTTGGCCCATCTACATAGGAATGAGGTATTTTTACGTGTGTCTTTCACAGCATAGAGCTTTCTTTATAGAAGGATGGAGAAATAGGAGGAGAGCTAAAAACCAGGGCTGGCACGGGGGTGAGAGAAATACCAGAGAGGAAAGGGGACACTAGGAAATAAAAGAAATATTCCCAAACAACTTTCTTTGTTATTGTATGAATGTCAAGGATTGTATACATTAGGCATGCCAAATGCTGTAACAATTAAAACATCATCATGTTCTTAAACAGAAAGGCATTTTATCTTTATTTTCTGCTAACTCAGCTAGATGAAACTCAATATGGTTGTAGCATTTGTTTTATCCCACAAGTAGTCTAAGAATTTCTATCATGAAATTAAAGTATCTGAAATTATCCAGATCAGAGACTAAAAGTTCAAATTCTAGTGAATCAGGGAGCACTTTCTCTGTAGTCTGAGGAGTTATCCAAACTGGTGAAAAAACGTGACATGGAAACTGTATGAAGCAACTGCTGCTAGTACATCACTTTGCCCAGGCGATTTCATTACACACCACATCTCCTGTGGCCAACAGCTGGAACTTACCCTCAGATGTCTTACAGGAGGGCAATAATCTCCAAACCCTGCGACTTCCTCACAGGGTATACTCAGTAATGGAAGCACCCTTATGCTCTTCTCTCCCCAGAAGAGCATGCATTACTACCAAAGCAAAGAGCTGTGTGTGGTTTGGATTCTATATGGATTGAAGAGTTTAAAGTTTTAGGCGTAAAAGCTCACTTTAAGTAAACATGGTTTGATTTATCTCTTGGATTAGATAAAAACTGCTTCAGATATATGCCATACAAAGTGGAAACAACCAAATTTTAAGAGTGTATAAATACTAAAGTGGATGCAAATCTCCCAGTACTACTACCAAAGCATTATTCAAACGTCAAAAAAGTCAACCTCTCCATTTGTATGTCATAATATGCATAGTATGAATTTCAATCAAAACAATCTCATTGATGGGTATAGATCTAATGACTATGGTTAATGAAAAATGAACCTCTATTTTTCAGGTCATTTTATAGTGATTTTAATATTGATTGGATGTTATTTTTTTATATCTTCATTAAACAAATATCTTTTCTTATGAGGCAATGAAAGCTGGGATGCATAACTAAGGACTGCTTGCAGAAAAGCACATTTAAACCTCTTTGGCGAATGGATAAGAAAGCTGGGGGGTGGGATTTAGTTTGTGATTAATTCCTCCTCCGAATGTATTTCACTTTAAAAGCTGTGAGTGCAGGGTAAGTACTTTATGCCTACTTCACAAATATTTGTGTTCCACTATAAGAAGCTTTTGCTTAAAGTAGTTCTTTTTTAGTTTTTAAGCAAATCATCTGAAATAGAATTTGAGTTGGAGAGCAACATGGCTTAAAACTGTGCTAGCTGCTTCTCAGGAATTAGGAACGTAGAATTCATGCACTGTGGAAAGATGGGGAAAGATATTTAAATGAATCCACAGGTGACAGAAGACAATTATTCACTTTAGAGATTCACCTATCCAATGAATGAATTTGGGGGCATCAGTGGCATTTATTGAAATGCCAAATATGGAAACAGAATGAGATATTCGGATGACAAGAAAATAAATTTAAAACACAGTTTTAAAAAGCCCATAATTCTGAAATTTTCAGCTTGTACGTTTTGTTTAATTGTTACATATGATTTCACATTTTTAAACTTAACTTCCAGGTACAAGGTAGTGATCTGGTTGGCTTAGATATAGGACTAATGACTCTTAAGTTATTTCTGAGAAATACTTTCATAACTATATTGATGAAAAATGCAATGTATTATATAAATATGCTAGAGTGTCTTTCAAAATTGGCTTTGTAAACTACATGGTATAACATGACTCAGGGGTTGAGAAGGGGGGATATACCACCACTGTCAGGAGTATCTATAGACTCACATTTAGCTTGAATTGGGTCTTCAGAGTTACATTGTCTATTTGAAGTATGTGACTGACGAATCATGATTTACCTCTCAAATGCAAACCTATCTTTGAGGTGTGGGCCATTTTTCAAGATCTATATGGAGAAATATGTTGATTGAGCTTAAAGGTGTAATTTTGGAGCAGCATCTATTAGAGGCTACAATACCAGAAACACTGCCAGACATTTGAGGCCTTCAGGGCTCTCTGGCTGCTTCAACTAGTCTTCACCAGAAAACCGCCCAGCCTGAAATCTTGAGCATTGGTGCCTAGAGGCATGGCAGGCCAACAGAAACCAGCTTTCCAGGCTCAGGGGAAAGCCCTGCGCTAATGTTATTGACTCTCCTCTTCTTTTTCTCTACCCTTTCCCCTCAATTATGTGTAGCTTTATGGAATGAAAATCATGGATTCCTTCCAGAAATGTCAAATTATCAAATTATTTCTAGTGAGCATCTGGGGAGAATGAATCTCTAGTGATTAGTTTAGCCAAGCTGGCAAAAATGGGAAAAAACAATTAATAGAATGGCAAATGGAAAAGTCATGGTCCAGGGAACCATTCCTTTCAAAAAGATATTAACTTCTAACATTATACTTTTGGAAACATTAACTAATGTCCAAAATGCTTATCCTGACTTATGTGAAAAACAGTGATTTATCAAAACATTCATATTATACTCTGTAATTCATTATTAATACTGAATCCTTGATGTGCATATTATGCTTCTGAGAATGTATGTATGCTAGAGATGGACAACAGGTAATTTACAAATAATGTTTTAGGGTTTCCTCAGTTTGAGGGTAATGCTTTTTTTTTTTTTTTTAAGTGCACTGACTGAAATGTCACCCAAGCATCATAAGGCCACCTACCACAGGACCCTTTCTTCCCTTTGCTCAGCTTTCTCAAACTGCATCAACTTCTGGGCAGTGCCATGCCAAGCTCAAATGATTTTTAAAAATCAAGTAGTTGAACGATTTGAAAATAATGTTCCTGTAGATTTTAAATTGACCCATGTTTCAGAGTAAACCATAAAACCCTCCTAGAGACTTTAAATAATTAATTAACTGCCATTCTAGTTATCATTCAGCTTTCAGGAGTAATTTCACACGGTCAACAGAAAAGAAACAAAAGCCCCAAAGAAAGAGTATTGATGACTTCGATGTGAATACAAGATCAGATCCTGTCCTATAGTTTTGGGACCAACTCTTCCCTGATGAACACATCAAAGTTCTAACCAACTGACCAAAAATATTCTTCTTTGAAGACAATGGAGGGATCCATTAGAAAAAGAGACATAATAGTAAAATGATTATATAATATACATGATATATAATACATAGAATATTTATATTATATATATAATTATTCTTTTTAAGGTAAATTGTAGGCATAATCATTCATTATAATTTTTAAGGAAAATACTCTCTTCATACTTCCAATGTAGTTAGTTAATTTTTTTCTGATTTCAATCTTTAAAATGTGCTTTACTTTTTTTCAGGGAATGCTGACTTCTATATTTTACCATAAAAGGCTGGGCAGCCCTGAACGAGAAGCATCATTTCTCTCTCTTTTTTTCTTTAAAGATTTTATTTATTTATTCATGAGAGACACAGAGAGGCAGAGACAGGCAGAGGGAGAAGCAGGCTCCTCGCAGAGACCCCAATGTGGGACTCAATCCCGGAACTCTGGGATCACGTCCTGAACCAAAGGCAGACACCCAACTGCTGAGCCACCCAGGCATCCCATCATTTCTCATTTCTGCACAGTTTTCTTAGTGACCCTTTGCAAATGACTTACTTCAAGTTTGGAGTCTACAGAATGGCCTTACTGTTGAGAAAGCAATGAAATGTAAATTAAACTAATGCAGTGCTAAGCTCAAGATATACCTTGTTATATATAGTGTTCATAAAAAAAAGTTTGTATTTGACATTCACTCAACAAATATTTATTAAATACCTACTATGTGTTAGGCATTATGCTTTGTACCAGGTATAAGACAAAACAATCGGTAAGAACCAATCTCTATCCTTCAGAAGCTAATAGTATATATGAAAACAGATAACAAAGTCAGATAACATAGTAAGTTTTTAGTTGTTTCACTCATCATACTTTGTGCTGCTGATTTTTGGGTGCAAGGTTGGGAGAGAGTTAAATGTTGCTACATGGTTAGATAGACAAGTGCATGGCCCAAAAAACAAGTAGTAAATGGAATTTAAATTCTGGGTAATTTTGGACACACAGGCTAATTAGCATATTAGCACCCAAAGTTTCTCCACTCTAAAACTTGGTAAGAAAAAAGCTTGGTTTTATGAAATCTAAATTACATGAAGAATATTAGGTAGAGTTTCTGCAAACAGTAAGATCATCTTCCAGTTTATTTTATGCATAGGACACAGATAAGAATCAAGACCTTGAGTCGAATTGGTGTTCTCTTAATAAGGAAGGAGTTTCTGAGAATTAATATAAGAAGAGAATGGTGATATTTTTAAAATTTTCTATAAAATATATACTTTTTTTAGGAGGCAGGTTTCCCTTATTGTCATTCATGTATCTACAGTTTGTTGTGACACACTAGGAAAGGAACAAGAGAACTTGGAAATCAATGTGGGCTCCTCCTCATGCAAAAAACATTGCTTCTCTTAGACTCGAAATTTTTGCTATTCAGAAATGAGAAATAGGTTTGTCTGAGAATTGTTAGTTCAAAGACAATACCAGATGTATTCATTTTTTGTTGTTGCTGTAAAAAAATTACCACTAAGTGGCTTGAAACAACACAAATCTATTATCTTAAAATCTGTAGGTTAGCATCCAACATGGGTCTCACTGGGCTAAATTTTATTTTTTATTTTTTTTATTTTTATTTATTTATGATAGTCACACAGAGAGAAAGAGAGAGGCAGAGACACAGGCAGAGGGAGAAGCAGGCTCCATGCACCGGGAGCCCGACGTGGGATTCGATCCTGGGTCTCCAGGATCGCGCCCTGGGCCAAAGGCAGGCACTAAACCGCTGCGCCACCCAGGGATCCCTCACTGGGCTAAAATAAATGTGTCGGTAGGGCTGTGTTTCTCTCTGGAGGCTCTAGAGGATAATCCGTTTCCTCTTCCTGTCCAGCTTCTTAGAAGCCATCTGGCATTCCTTGGTTTTGTCCTCCTTCCTCTGTCTTCAAAGCCAGTAATGGGGATGAATCCTCCTATGGCACCACTCAGACCTCCTCTGCTTTTTCTTCCACTTTTAAGAATTTATGATGCCACTGGCCTACCCAGATAATCCAGGATAATCTCCCTAGGTGTGGTCTAGCAATTCAACACCATTGCAACCTTAATTCCCCTTTGCTATGCAAAGTAACATATTCTAGGGATTAGAATGAGGACATCTTTTGGAGAGGGACATTATTCTGCCTACTACATGGATATTTTAATCTGTTTTTAAAAAAGAATCAAAAGAATTTATGACCTGAGCCGTCTTGGCCATGCCCTACTGGGAGCATCCTGAAAGAGAAGACAAGTGAAGTTCATCTATAAATTCACAGAGAGATACTTAAGGGAAGCTTTGTCACAGCAAGCACTCTTTTACTGTCAGTGATGAAAGAGCAACCACCACCCTTCAAAATGAAGTAAGAACACCTTTCAGAATTGAGGAGGAGGAGGAGAAAGAGAAGACTGTCAGGTAACATGTGGACATACATGAACTCAATCATGAGCAATACTACTGTGTCAATCACAGGATGCAAAGAAGGCAAAAATTAAATGTAGACAAACTACTTCTACTAACTAGAGGATTTTAAGCTCACTATACCTGTATTACTTTGTTTTGTTCATAAGTTTCAAAACATCCTATAGAGCATTAATTTCTTCACAACTCCTGGGAAAAATGAGAAGCAATGCTTTTCAGTAGTTCCAAAAGTGTAACTTGGTCTCAGAAGGAGTCAATTCCCTGAGGATCCTGGGTTAGTTTATGGGAGGGCCTGCATCATTTGGTTCTATGGTATAATGAAAAATATATTTGCGGTCTTGGTCCTGGGTTCCTGGCTTGGAGCTCCTAAAACCCCTGGAATTTCCTGAGTGACAGGAGTATCTTTTGTTATTCACAATAAACCCCTGTCAACCTTACCTGAGTCTTGGCAGACTTGGCAGTCACTTGAAGTGACTCTTGGCAGGCCCCTGGAGAGCTTCAGGATGAGGGCTGATAGCCAGAGGAACCAAAAAATGTGATTTGTGGATTGTAACTTTGAACCCCCACCCCTGCCAATCTCCAGGGAAGGAAGAGAAACAGAAAGTTGAGTTCAATCATCAGTGCACAGGATTTAATCAGTCACATCTAATGATTTAATCAGTCAAACATAATAAAGCCTCCCTAAAACCCCTAAACAACAGAGTTTAGACAGCCTCAGGGTTGGTTAACATAATAAGGTACTGGGAGGGTGATGTGAAGCTCCACGTCCCCTTCCCCATACCTTGCCAGATGCATCAATTCCATCTGGCTATTCTTGAGCTGTAGACTTAATAATAAACCAGTAATTGTAATTAAAGCAATTTCCTGAGTTCTGTGGGGCTTATGGGAGGCTTACAGGAACCCCTGAATTTGTAGTCAGCTGAGTAGAAATGCGGGCAGCCTGGGCACCCTCTGTGCAACTGGTCCCAGAAGTGGAGGCAGTCTTGTGGTACTGAGTCTTGTGGTACTGAGCCCTTAATCAGCAATCTCTAGGCTAACTCTGGCTAGTTAGCATCAGAGCTGAAATTGATGGACACCCAGTTGGTGTTGGACACAACTGGCTGGTGTGAGAAAAAAAACTCTCTCACCTGCTATCAGAAAATACTCCAGAAAAAAATCTGAGAGGTTTATTAGCCCATCCTCCTTCCTGGGGAGAAAGAGAGCTTGATCAACTCTATCAAAGAAACTGAAGTTAAAGAGTACTTGGGAAAAATTTGGTAGTTTTCCTGTCATACATATCTTACTTGGAAATTAACATTTTTATAAATTAAAAGAAATTAACATTTTATTATCCACTCTTTTGGCTTTTCTTACCTTTATTATTCTCTGAGAATGAAACAAGCCAGAATATAGTGACGGCCAATTATAATAGTACTTGTTTTCTTCTTGTTAAAATTGCCTGTATTTTTCCAGGTTTGGCTTTTCTTTTAGATACATCTTTAACTTACTCCAATTATTCTCTTCATTTCTTGATAACTGAATGCTCTTCAAAGCACTGTCTTGTCTCTTCAAGGCCTCATTTTTGCCTAATTATATTCACCCACTCTTCTAGTTCTTCAAGAACCTATATACAATTTTCAAATTCTTGCAGTACCCAAGCTCACCTCTACCACACTCCCCTGACAAAGAGATCTGTCCTGCTTCAAAGGAAGTTGGAGAGCTGTTGCTGGACACCCAACAATTCGGAATTTTTAGGAAGTATTTTATGAAGTGTATGATTTCTGTTATGTAGCAATTGGTCCATGTCAAAGCTGTGTTTAGGACTCTACATTTTATCTTCTGATGCAAATGCAAAAACAGACTTGAAAAGTACAAATGGCAGCTATTGTGGATGAAAATCACTAGACCTCTAGCTTTCCTCAACAATTCTCTTCCCCACTCTTTTTAAACATAAGCCATATAGATCAGTCATGCTGGGTTTAAGTTACGACCTACACAGAATAAAGTTATTAGAAGTGGTTCTTTTCTAGAAATCCAGCTTCCCAGTTGCTCCTTATCCCAAATATTAATGTTCTTTTGATATCTCACATGTACGGGGAAAAACATAAACAAACTCATTTACATACTTAAAAACTATTATGGCCATAATAGTATATGTGTGTATATATATATATATTTGATTTATTTTCCATAAACTTTCTATTTGTCAGATGGAATGAAATCTCATATTTCTATCTTCCCCTAAGCTTTTTACCTATTTGAACTGTGGTTTTTGATACAGTATGGCATATTAGATAGTGGACTGACTTGGACCTTTTCCTTTGTTCAGGCAGTGTTGAGCTGCCATAGAACCTGTAATAGATGCTGCGCAAGGAATCCAGTATGATACCAGGGAATGGCTTGAACACTGGGGACTATTTGTTTCAAAATGTGTCAGAGGATAGTAATATCTGTGATATTCCAAATTTCAGTTTTCCAAAACATCTTCTCTAAAGGAAAAAAAATGCTTCATTAAAATTGTGTGAAACACCTATTGGAAATAGCAAAATAATAAAGCTACAAAAAGTATAAATTCTCAAAAGCAAAATACTGGCCCTAAACACTTTTTGAAGAAAGAAAATTTATAGAGATGTTGGAAGCATCTAGAGAAAGCAAAGCTTTTATGCTATGTGTTTAGGTGACATAAAAACAAATTAAGAGTTTGGCAAAACTGTAAGAATATTCATGGGAATTAAAAATGAATAAAAAAGATAATTTAGAAAAGTTTTGTAGCTACACTAAACTTTGCTATTACAACTTAGAGGCTTAATACTCATTAGACCTTACATTTGAAAAGTATACATTTCTTGACCAAACTGTAAATGGATAAAATATTGGGCAGCCACCTTGTTAGACACAGCAAAATGTCAGATATGTAAATTAGAAACTAGATCATTCTCTACTAGCCTGTAAGCTTTCTGAAGGCAGGGATTTCTGGTCTTTCTGGTATCTTATGAAGAATCTTATCCAGAGTTGAAACCTTGTTCTAAAAGATAACTACTGAACTCTTACTATGTGCCTGAGACCATGCTAAGTAATTTGCAAGCATTATCTTGCTTAAACTTTATAAAAACTTTAGATTTTAACACTATTTTGTCATTGTCTTTATTTTCTGGATAAGGATGCAGAGGCATAGAGGAATTGAATAACTAGCCCAAAATGAACAATCAGAAGTGGCAAAGCAGAGACTGTCTGTGATTGGAGGACAAATAATGTAAACTATTATGTTACACTGCCCCACCAACTATTTCCTAAATGAAGAAATGAACAAACAATGGATAGATTGTATTTCTTCATCAGTACCCATTGTTCATGGCTTGAGGCATGACTGAAATGGTCTTAACTTTCCAAAGCTTTATGAGGGAATAAAATGAAGGTTATATATCAGTTATTTTAACACAAATGTTAACCTGGTTTTAGGGCAATGTGCTGATAAATTGACTATCTGGAAAAAAAAATTCCTGATTTGTGTATATTTCCACGGTGTGAGTACTCCCACCGTGGCCAATTTCAAACTGGCAACTTGATGTCACTGACTGGTATGTGAAGAGATGAACACAATTAGCTCCCAATGACTACCATTGTGGAATACTTCTATTCTTCTTCAAACCTCTTTTATTATTTCACTCCATTATATTGTGCTTTCTATTTTCTCCTGCTTTAAAATTTTAATTTACCTGTCCCTTTCAATGTGAAGCACCCAAATATTTTTGTGAGTTAAGCAGGGGTTTAAAATAACTAAATACATCATTATTTTAACATGAGGGAGGAGGTATTTCTTACTGGATTTTTATTCATTTTATTTTTCATTTATTATCCTTCTTACTGGATTTTTAAATGAAACATACATAAAAACTAACATACCACCAAAAAATAGAGCAGAACACTCAAGAATCCTTTGAAGGTGTTTACTTGGTTATTTAATGAGGCAAGTAAAAACTTTTTAGTAAATATCTTTCCTCCCTCTCATAAGGTTGCTTAGATAATCAAAGAATGTAAAATCACTTTGTAAATTCCAACAGGCTCTTTGAATAATAAAAAGCTACTGCAAATAGATAGAGGTCAGAGCCATCCTCAAATTCAACGGGCCCGTAAAATAGTGAAGATTTTAGAAGGTAATGTTATTTTGAAAACAGAATGTGTTTTATTTTAATCGGATGAGGAATACATTTAAATTATGTACAAGAAGTATTATCTTGCTGCCTACCATTCAAAGAACTTTTAGACTTCAGAAAATTACAGGAATGGAAAGGCACATTTATACTTATATTTAGCACCAAGCTCAGCACATAGTTTTGATCA
Organism: Nyctereutes procyonoides; assembly: GCF_905146905.1. Classification (NCBI taxonomy): domain Eukaryota; kingdom Metazoa; phylum Chordata; class Mammalia; order Carnivora; family Canidae; genus Nyctereutes; species Nyctereutes procyonoides. Next base: position 20,736,639 of record NW_026575122.1, read on the forward strand.
AGATCATTCCACATCTTTTCAAATGATTTAGATGGTATTTATTACCAACGGCTTATTAATAAATGATTTGCAAGACCGGAGGTAACCTGATTTTATCTTTGAGTTGAAACATACATACTTTGGCCACTGTGGAATTATTATAATTACTATTTTTTTCTTAGTTAAAAAAATACATATAGTATTCATATACTCTAAAGTTAAACATAGAGTGAATTTTTAGAAATCAAGTCCAACATTTGAGTGTTCTCTAATGATACTGATGCAAATCACAAGCATCTCTCCTCTATACTAAAAACAAACTATATCTAAAAATACACTTCCAAGATTTATGACAAACACAAATGCATTCTTGATATTGACAAACAGCTGTGACAGTGACCTCAGAGTAATATTGAATAGTACAACACATTTATCTGAATAAAAGATACTGAATTTAGATTCAAATTTGCATATCCAGTTAAAGTAAGGGAGAATTTAAGATTATTCAAAAAGTGTATTAGACAATGCACATCCATTCAAAAATATACATATGCCCAAAGATTAGGTGATGCTATAAAATAAAGGAAATATTTATGTTTGGGGAGTTTCATTTTTCCATCTCATACTCTCTCAAAGATTTCCTTTATAGGATCATTCTTAAATATATTATTTTTAAAAATTATTAAGTTGGTAAGTATTGGCAAATCTTGTTAGTAATTTCTACAAAGCCCCCAAATTTATTTTACTTAATGAGTAGGAAAAAGTAGATGTCCTTCTATTGTCTTGCAGCTTGGAAATATCTTTCTTAGAATGACGTGGTCTATGATAATGAAGAATAATTTTCATTTTATTAATTAAGCTCTTAAGAAAATTAATAGTTCTTATGTTTGTAAGAATGAAAGTAAATTTTTATGGAATTATTAGGAATATTAAATGTTTAATTGGAAAACTTATGAAATAAAATGGACTAATACAATCTCACCATCCTTAAAGCTAAAATCTTTGAGGCATAAAGTCTGACCATTTTGTTTTAAACATTAAACCTAGAAATATAAAGCATGCTTCCTTGATAGTTTTATCTGGTCTATGCTTTTGTAGTTTGAGAAGTCCTTTTTGTCCTGTCAGAAAATGGAAGATTCAGGGTCCTTTCAATAAAAGAAAATCACAATATTAAAAATAAATGCTTAACTACAGGAAAAGGTACAAAGTTGTTTTTAATGAATTTGACCTCTTGCTTTTATCAAATTTGTTGTTTATGATGTGTGGCTAATATGGTGGTCATGCAGCTAAAAGCATTATCCTCACATCATTATATAGAAATATAACACTCGGATTCTTGAGTTTCATAGCCATGTTTCACTGCTTTTGGCCATTATATATTTCCTATTGTTACTCTAAGAACTCAAATTGACTTATATGAGAACAAACATTAAACGATTAAGTAAGATTATTGCTTTGAAAAGAGACCTTGAAAAAACCCCCAACCATTTAGACCACCAAGGAACACTAATAAATCTAAGAAAATATGAGGTTTCTTCTATGTGACTTCTCTTCAAAAGTTATGCAATAGATTACTGCAACCTCAAGGTCATATAAAAATTATGGTACTTTAAAAATTATTTTCTGAGTAGGGTTTGTATTCACATGATTTATATGTCAATTAAACTCGCAATTTATCAAAATGGCAAAATCAAATTCTTTGAATTGTTGATACTTTTATTAACTACTATCTTGCAAAATGATCAAATGCAGAATTTTGGCAACACTAAAAGACTAAAAAGTGATCAATTAAAACATTTTTATATTGAAAAACCATCCTTATTCAAAGTATCATTAGCTTCAAATCAACATTTAGAAAACAAACTTTTGCTATGTGTCAGATATCCAAATTCAGCAGCTCTTTTTGGTGTTTGACATATTACATATCTATACTAATTCTGAATAAAAGCAATTGATATATACTTCTGAAAAATGCATCCTTAATGTTAAATTATGTAACAATTTAAAATATAAATTTTTGCAGTCCCATGTTTTCTGTAATCAGGAAAGTATACTACTATTTCATTGGGATGGAATAAGTGTGGAACCATAATATATAGATACGTATAATATACATAGATACTTATAGGTATCCAAAAAATCTGAAGTCCACATTAAAAGACAAGAAGCCAATTATAAAATCATGAAGGAAGACTAAAGTTCAAAAAAGAAAAAAAAATCTGCGAACACATACACATACATGAAGAACAATGCATGTTACTGCCTCAAACATATGAAGACCAGTCTTAAGGAGGACAATGTCTGTCTGTCCCCCTTTTCCATGCAAGTGTCACAGTAGGGCAGTGTTACATGTAAACAAAGCTCTGTTCTCTACAATTCTTAATACAATGACAAATTTACTTTAAATATCTAGGATAATATAACTTTGGGCCAAAAGACAGAATTTGGGGAAACTTCTGATATTCAAACTGCATAAGATTATGTTCTAAGTGAACTGAGGTAAGAGCCAAGGAGTGAAAGACGGATGAGAGTTTTTTAATGTTTATAATTCAACATATGTAGCAATTTGGACAAAACTGATGGCATGCAAACGCTTCCCATTTTAATGCACAGAATCCCCATGCAAAGAAACGTTTCTGGTTTTAAATCAAATGAAGTGTTTATAAAGGTTCCACCTTCCTGACTGGCGGCATCCACTCTCTTCAATACCTGTAATGTCATTACCACTTATCCTCACTTACTGCCCAGCCCTTGCTGAGATTCCCAGCACCCCATTCAGTCATCAGGGGTAAATATGGTAAGCCAGTTGCTTCCATGTCATGGTGCATCAAATTCCTACTCATTCGTGTTTAAGAGCATGAGCTCAGGGGTTCAGATTGCCTGGGTTTGGAACTTGGCTGCTTCACTTGTTAGCTTTTTGACTTAACCTCTCTGTGTCTCCATTTAATCAACTTCAAAGGACACTTTCTGTCTCCTAGGTTGTCCAGGAGGTAGTTAAGGGAGAGGTGTAGAGTGGGCCCTCACAGGCAGTTGATACTCAGTAAAGTGAGCCACTGTTACTAGATGCCATGACTGGGGCTATTTTATTCTAGTTGGAGAAGGACACTTTAAGCAAGTAAGCTCTCAAATTAATACATAATTAAATTTTGAAAAGGACTACAAAAGAACAGGGTGTTCAGGGAGAGCATATCAAGGGGAATCTAATTTAGACTAGGGGGCCAGGGAAAGCTTCTGTGAAGATGTACATTCAAGCCAAGACTTCAGGGAGGACAGAGAAAGAGAGGGAAGAAAAGTCCAAGGCAAGAAGAACAGTATCTCCCAGAGAGAAACTTTATCGAGTTTAATTCTCGAGGAAAAGAGAAATGCGAGGGAAGAGCACAAGAGTAGAGACACTCTCCCACATGTGCCCTCTGGCCATGGGAGTGTTAGGTGTCTGAGGGCACAACGTTAATGGAGTGGAACAAATGAGGGTTCTTCGATGTGAGAGGCAGGCTTGAATCCTTGCCTTGCGACTTACAGGCTGTTTGACTCTGGGAAAGTAATAGAACACCCTTGAGCTTCAAGGTTTTTTTTTTTTCTACTTAAATGAATTACAACTTCTATTTCACAGGGCTTCTTTTTAAATGGCAAATACACAAAATAAAAGTTTACAGTTACTAGCACTCAGCTGGCACCTATTCGATGCTTACTAATCAGCTCTTTTCTTCCTCATGCTAGAGGGCAGAGAGGTGGGCTTATGGTTCATGTAGACAGCAGAAGGCAACTGGAATACTATCCTTAAATGTAAGGGAGGATTCAGAGTTGGAGATTATTACCAAGGATGAATAATCATTCATTCATTCATTGATTATTCTGTCAGAAATATAACCTCAAACTAAGATGCCACTTTTGAAAAGTAAAAGGTCAGCTTCAAAAGAGAGGATTGAGGCACCTGGGTGGCTCAGTCAGTTACACATCTGACTCTTGGTTTTGGTTCAGGTCATGATCTCAGGATTTTTTCATTTCAATAGGGAAAACTATTTTTTCTACTTTGATGGTTTCAAGTGGAAAACTGCAGTTAGATGAAATGTTTGATATTTTTTCCCCATTTGATGGTGTGTGTGTGACAAGTGACTTTAAGGGTGAGGACCCTGAAAGGGGCACTGATGAGAACAATTGGTTTTCTCATATGTAGCATTTGCAGTAAAGCTGCTTGTTTTCATGTATATTTGTAATTACTTTAAATCAAATAAAGGAACCAATTTATAAAGGGCTTCTTATATATGAAATCTCAATTTACATAGGCTCATTCAGTTATATAAGATACTTATATGTGATGTGTGAATATTAATAAAGAAAATATAAACACACATTAACAAAAACTATAAAGATATTTTAATAATTATCATAAATGTAAAAAAAGTAAAATTCTAGAAACAGCAGTTGATCAGTTAAGTTTTGGACACAATTATCATCAATATTAAGAAACTACTTTGTTCTTCTCTTTTTTAAAAAAAAGATTTTATTTATTTATTCATGAGAGACATAGAGAGAGGCAGAGACACAGGCAGAAGAAAAAGCAGGAAAAAAAAAAAAAGAAAAGAAAAGCAGGGAGTCTGATGTGAGACTCCATCCTGGGACTCCAGGACCACGCCCTGAGCCAAAGGCAGGTGCCAAACCACTGAGCCACCCAGGGATCTCGATATAAAACTTTTAAAGAAATTTTTTGTCTTACTCTTATAACCAAAATGTAAGGTCCTGATGATGTAAATATTAGAAATCCAGTATCTGGAAGCCCACATTCTTATCACTATAATAATAATTTATTCCTTTTATTGAAAAACTAGCAATCTTTCCATCGCATGATAAACAGCAGACTATCACAGAAACATGTGAGATTGTCTAGAGAACTGTCAAATGTATGGTGAATATTATTTTGTATAATACCATATATCATTCCAGAACAGTCTAGAAGCAGGAAATGGCCCAAGACAGAACTGCCTTCATTAATGCTGGAGTAACTTGCATCAATGCTGGAGTAATGTCCATTGCACTGGTCAAAACACAGATAAAGCTAAGGTTCCTTTGAACCAAGTAATTTTCTAATACAGGTCAAAATGGAGTTAAGAAAAGCATGGACAGGATAAAGGATGACTCATTGTTGTTCTTTAGCTATGAAAGTTTTTTGTTTCTATTGGCTGTGTCAGATGATTAGAAAGGCTGTACCCCATCTCTTTCATGCAGGTTTGTGAAAAATCCAATTATTTTACTTGTCTTCTTAAAACATTAATGAAACTTTCTCACTCTCATCACCTAAAGAACTAATCCAAATTACTCAACAGGAAACACAAGACCAATCACAAAGCAGTCCTAATCTTTTTCTCTGGCCTCAACATCTTCTGCTCTATCTCATGTTCTTCCAATTTCAGCCAGTCAACTTCACATCCTGATGCCTTTACTCTTGGGTATTCCCTCTGCTTGGAAGACCACTGCCATCCAGTTGCTCTGGAGGAATGTACTGATCTTTAAGTTCCAGATCCAGCTCTTCTACAAAGTATTCTCTGACTCCAGAGTTCAACACACCTCTCTCTTTTCTACCTAGTACTCTCTACATATTACCAGAACACCACACCACACAACATCACCATCGTATCATTTGGTGTTGATTGTACCTACCAGTCTCCTTACACCATAAAGAAGTCCTCAATGGAACTCAAGTCTTATTTTTTTTTTACTGTACCCCAGCACTCAGCCCATGACTGATATCTAATTGGCACTCAACTATATGTTGAGTATATGAAGACTATAAGACCTATAGCTCTATCCCATGTGTTATGTATATCTCTACCCTAAACTCTTTTAAGACTTAATTGTATCAAATAAATCATTTAAAGAGATTTATCTAGGGAACGTATGACTTCCACTTGGTATGAATAGGACAAAGAAGCTTATTGGTAACATATATGATAAATAGTTATGAAAAGCTTTTCTCTGATACCAATAAGTAATAGGCTATAAATTACTAATCTAAAATTGTTTTTTGAGTTGTAGGCTAAGTGAAGCAGTAGTTCAGACAAAAATAAAAGGTAATTATTTCCCATTATGAGTTTTAACAAATTTTGTGCTCTACTACCATGTTGTTTTTTGGGATAAATGGGTATAAGACAACTAATGATAATATAGTAGTCCTGGAATCACTTCCTAGGATTAATGTCACTAGAAAACATAAGGCAAAGTATTAGGGAGTAACACTAGACAATTTGTTTTTCCTTATAACTACTTGTCTAGAGCTTCAGAGCACAAACACCAATAAAGGTCAGTCATCATTATGATGTCATTCTCATAATTTCCTTAGAAATAAACTAGCGAGTACAAAAAATATTTATAATGTACGACATCATCTATGTGCCTTTCCATTGCTTAAACTTTGGGTTATATTTAGTGAGGTTTCCTGTTTGTTACAAAGAACACCTTCTGGGTGAAATAAAATACATTAATAAAAGTTTTCTGAAGTTAAACTATCTTTTCAGATCACATATGTGCAGGTGTAGCTTAAACACTATGACCTGAGACAACTGTATGACCTAATCTGGCGTATTAGGAAAATAGTTTTTCAGTTTTGCAACCCAAACTCTTTGGAAGGAATTTATCTGTATTTTTGGAAGGTATTTATCTGAAATCACTGAAATGATTTCAATATTTAAAACCAGCTCCCAAATGTTATCTGCATAATGGTGTGGCATGGGCTCTGGATGACATTAGCAACACACCAACCTTTTTGGAGAAATGAGTGCTCCAATGACATTTATAGTTAAGAGTTTTTGATGCTCCCACTGTAAACCCATCAAACATCTATGCCCTTTACCCACATTCAGTTTACGAGTAATTACATCTTGCAAAGAATAGGAGATACAAGAGAATTGAGAAGTTTTGTCTGTAAGAGGATGAATTTTCAACCTCTATTCTTGGCATATAATTTCCTGGATGATGCATTTCCTCACTTCCCACTCTACAAGTGTTTCATCTGGCAGAGTTAATTAATATCTATCATTTTACCTAGTTTCTTTGACATTTAACATGCTCCCTATAACATGTGTCTTTTGGAGTATAAAATGGACTTAGGAAAACAAAAGAACAAAAGAACCTTGGGTTTCTTTAAATAAATTAGAAGGGCATAACCCTTCCCCATAGTTCTAATATTTAGACTCTCAATTTATTTTGGCAGAAAAATCAAACTTCCCACTCACTCAGGATAGGGGTAGGCTTATCTCACCACAGGTGAACCTTTTCCCTAATACCTGCAAGAGCATTTTCACCTGTTAGCTGCTTACGACTTCAAAAAAAGAATCTATAATTAATTCTACAGAAGGGCACTCTGTCAACCAGCATCAAACTGGGACTCTTCTAGCAAGCCACACTTAGCTTCCTTTACAATTTATACTGCTTAAGGCCAGATCAAATGGAGCCATTTTTTCTGCTTCAACAAGTTAGTCCAAGGTTGGCCTTTACCTGAAAACAGGCTGCCTGGAGCAGGAACTTGCTAAGTGTAGCTTTCTATTAGTTTATTATGTAATGCGTGAGAAGACAGTCTTATTGGAAATCAGTGCTGATTCTGGAACAAAGTTTTTTCCAAATGTTCACAGATTGGATCTTAGTTACCGAATGAATTTTACACAACTATCAGAGTCAGACAGCATGAATTTGAACCGTAGTTCTGTCATTTACCAGATACATATCATTTATAAGATTACATAACTTTTCTGAACACGAGTTTTCTTATCTATAAAATAGGATAATAATGCCCAGATTATAGGACTATTGCAAGGATTAAATGGAAATGTGTTTTGTAACATCTCTGAAATGTAGTGGATTTTAAAAAGGTGCATCCGCTTCTCTATACCAAAGTTATGTAGAAGACTGGCTGTATAAAAGATGAATTTGCCAGAGACTATATTAAGCCCCTTGATTTGTTTGGCCAGTGTCATCTGAAGGGTCATACTTTACATTAAGTAGCTGTCCTTCTCTACCCCAAAGCACTCTACTTTTATGAAAGCAATGTTTATTGCAATGTCACTAGGCAGGTCACATGGAGAGAATATTATTAGGACATTGAAGGAGACATAAGTAGGATTACCTGCTATATTATTCAGTTGCAACCAATGGATGATAAGAGGACTGGCTAAATATAACAATTATATAGAATGACAAAGCTGTGGTATATTACCAAAGAATAAATCACCCTTGCCCTGAAGACCTGATCGTCTATTTTAAGCCAACTGTCATGGAGCCTAAGAAATAAAGAGTAATGTCTTGAACAACAATAATTTGGAAAGAAATCCAGGCTAAGCATCTTTCTTTTCAGTGTTTTATGATTTCATACATATTCTGAGAAACTTTGTGTCCCTGTGACTGTTGAGCCAGACTAAAGTCTATTGGGAAGCTCTGACAACCACACAAGCTGTTTTGCCGAGAATGCTGTGGCCTTATGACAAGCCAGTAAATGGCTCTACTATCTCATTCCTTTGTCCCCTTCTTTCCACTCAGAATCATTTACATCTTTAATAACCTTTTAATAGTCTACGTGAAGTCTGTAACTTACTAGTATAAATTATCAGAAAATTTATTTTTAAGTACAATTTGGATAAGCAGAGAGCAAATGTCTTCCCAATAATTTCTTTTAAGAATATTTCCTATTTTTATTTTGTTTTCAATATTTGAACACATCTTTAATTCCCCATCCCCCACCCCCCATTCTAACTCCAATAGCATCTTTAACCCAAGACATCTTACTCTTTTAGAAAGATACACTTAATGCACTCAGGATCACGGATAACAAAATTTTGCATTTTAACCAGCCTTTTTCCTTGAACAACTTTTATGCTGTTTCTACTGATTTTCTTTTTCTACTGATTTCTTTAAACCTTGCAACATTTCCCCAAAGACTGCTTCTCACTAATTTCCTGGCTCTTAAAAATTCCTTTTCTTTAAGTTTGGTGTCATAATAATACTTCTCAGAGCCTCCAGGGAGGATACTGAACTTAATTATATTATGGCCACTGTAATTTGGTGGGTCAGCCACACTTACTTCCTTAACCAATTCACATGCTACTCAAGGCTAAACCAAGAGTAACCTCTCTTTATGCTTCAGCAACAAGCTGTTCCAAGAAAGCCGTTGTTTATAGTATTGAGAAACTGTTCCTCCAAGCCACATCCCAGTGTAATGTTCAGCTGGCAAAAAGAAGGTTGTATGTTGTTCAACACGGAAATCTGCCTCATTTGACCACCCAAGAGGGCAGCAAAAATAAGTCACCTAGTAAAGGTGGTCTTTTTATACAAAGGTCAAACAGAACTTTACTGGAAACTTTGGGTGGACTGGAAAGTCCTGGCTGAATATAGTGAACTGCATAATTTAACATGTGCTCAAGTTTTACTGTATAAGTGAAGCTTATTCCAAGATTGATGCATGCTTGATTACATTTTTTCTTTAAGAAACTGATTTAAAAAAGAAAAAAAAATGAAACAAGATTCCTTGTGCAAGATATTGTTTCCTAATCCTGACACAAGCCTAGATCAGCCCCCTTCTTAGTCCTGTTTTTTTTTTTTTCTTTTATTGGCAATTGTCTGTAGTGACAGCCACCTGCTTTTCCTGCTTTTCTTGATGACTGCAAGGAGAAGACACTAGAGAAGTAGGAGAGCAAAAGAAGGAGGCTTGGTCTTTGTGTTGCTTGCATCGGGCACAAAATACTGGGTTAAAGTTAACTGACATTATCTCAATTTTTAAAACATTTTGTTTTTAGTCATTTTATTGCCATTATCAAAGTCATTTTTATGCCTATTTTATGTAAAGAGTTAGTGATCGGGTATGGTATAGTCAAGGACATTTTGTAACTTTAAAATAATGAAATTTTAGGGTGACCATTTGTCCTGGCTTGCTTGGCTACAGTTCTGGTCTATGTTCTTATAAAATCAGGAGGCTCTCCTTTCACTCACAAAAATATACCAGTTTGGGGATGCCTCGTGGCTCAATGGTTGAGCATCTGCCTTTGGCTCAGAGCGTGATCCCGGAGTCCTGGAATCGAGTCCACATCGGGCTCCCTGCATGGAGCCTGCTTCTCCCTCTGCCTGGGTCTTTGCCTCTCTCTGTGTCTCTCATGAATAAATAAATAAAATCTTTTTTAAAGAAAGAAAGAAGGAAAGAAAGGGTAACAACTTGTCATCCCAACTGGTATTTTTTAGAAGATTGATCATTCATTCATTCATTCATTCATTCATTCATTCATGAGACACAGAGAGAGAGGCAGAGCCATAGGCAGTGGGGGAAGCAGGCTCCCTGTGAGAAGCCCGATAAGAGACTTGATCCCAGAACCCTGGGATCACACCCTGAACCAAAGGCAGACGTTCAACCCCTGAGCCACCCAGGCACCCCTGTCACCCTTACTTTCATACCTATTTCATCTGCTAAACATGAGTAAAGGAGGAAAAATTTAAAAGTATGCTTTTAGATAAAAGTATGCTTTTAGATAAAAGTATAGGTTTTGTTTAGTAAATGATTCCAAAGGCTGGCATATAGGAAGATGACATCAGTATGGTCCCTGTCTTCTAGGAGCTTATGGTCTACAGGGAGAGATAATGGCAGTGTAATGTTGTTAGTCTTACAATAAAGGATGTAACTCACAAAGAATGTTCTTAGGCTATTTTGCAGAGAGCAGAAGGATGGAATTATATATAGACAATATAGACAATGTTCCGCGGTTAATGGAAGAAAGCAGCAGCATATCCAGGGGGTCAAGACAACACATTTAGGATCTGAGACATGTATAAAATCCCAAGGTGTGCCAATGACCGATGGAAATCCAACATAAGTCATTTAGAATAGGAAATAGCAGAATGCAATCAAAAGCACCTATATATTTTCTTTTCAGTAGTACCATACATAGAACACTTAAAAACAGTTCTTGGTAATGGTGTCTTAAACAGTGAAAAACTCTAAGAAATATAAACCATAAAAAATCAGGTTTTTCAGTTAAGACTAAAATGTGCATTTAGACAAATACATGAACTTTTTAAAGATACCCCTAATTTTGTTAAAATATTGTACAAATGACATTCTAGTGGTCTTTAAAGATTTAAAGCAACATAACTTCTCAGAGAGGAGTGTACTGAGAATAACTAATTGATCATCTAAATTTGAGGTCAGTCAACTTTTTTGTAATGGGCAAAACAGTAAATATTTAAGGTTTTATGGGTTGTAAAAGCTCTGACAACTACTCAATTCTACTGTAGGAGCACAAAAGAAGCCACAGATAATATGTAAACAAATGGTATGGCTGTGTTCCAATATAACTTTATTTATAAAAACAGGCAGCGGGTCAGATTTGGTCTGTAGTTTGCCAACCCCTAATCTAAGTGATTATTATATAGTATGCCTTAAGCATATTGTACTCTGGCCTACAAACTATATAATATCCACATATGTTGATAATTGGTATAATATATTACATACTTTAAATTCAATTATTTAACTATAATCTTAAATTTATTTTCCAAGAACCAACCATTGAAACCACAGTGATCTTTTGTTAATATTTTAACACTACTAAAACAAAAAGAAATGATGTGATTAGCTCCAGTTTTTTAACAATAGGTCACCTTTTACATTCCAAAACTCATAAGTATATCATACTTATTCTTTATTTCTTCTATAAAAATGAAGAATAGAGTAAAAGCATTCACTTTGGACATTTATCCTAAGTGAGGATAGAGACTGAAAAGTATTCTATCTCTGTTCAGTCTGATCCAACTTCTTTATTTTAAGAAGAAAATAAGGAACGTCACGTTGCATATGAATAGCCTAAGCAAATTAATAAGCCTTCAAAATTCTTAGACAAGAACATAACCTCCCTGCCCCCCCCCCCAAAAAAAAGGATGCCTGCATGGCTCAGTTGGTTAAGCATCTGCCTTCAGCTCAGGTCATGATTTCAGGGTCCTGGTATCCAGCCCCATGTGGGGCTCTGTGCTCAGTGGGGAATCTGCTCCGTGTCCCTCTGCTCCCCATGCCCTTTGTACTGTCTCTCAAATAAATACATGAAATGAAAGAAGAAAAACACCTTAAAATCCTGAGATCTGACAATGGAGCATAATTCTGGAAGTTACTATGTTAATGTGGGTCAGATTATAAAACTAGAGATTTGTTTCTCAGGTTTCACATTTCTTTTTATTTCTTCCTCTTTGAACCCCAAACATTCTCAAACTTGCTTAACATCAAAATCTGCACTTAAGAAAAGAGCTAAAGTATCACTAAACTAAAAACACTGGTAAGGTTAAGAGTCAGTTTTCTCAGGGCCATTTGCATTTTAAGAGAGCAAATGAATAAAATTTTTTCTGTTGAACTTTTTTTTTTCCTGTTGAGCTTTAAAAAATATATTTCATACATTCTTGCTTTTGAAAATACAATTTTAATGCCTTAGTGTCATCCTTTTAAAGAACAATCTCATCTGTATTTTGTTTCATACCTGGAAATCATTTTCCTGAAAATAACTCTAATCATCAATAGCATTAATAGTGCTATTTCATGTCTCTCTTCCCTTAAGAAATTCCATTTAACTGAAATATCATTGAAAAGTGAATACAATTCCTTTTTTCTATTTTGACATTGGACGATGTTTTAAAAGAAATAGATCTAACCTGGGGTGCATAGGTTGGCAACGAGTAGTGCCATGTAGACCTTCACTTTGTGTTCATGAATAAACATTATTTTCTTTTATGAGGAGCACCCAAACAACTCACAGGTATTGTCATCCTGACAGGACTCTGTTATGCTGTCTAGACTCCAGGATAGGTTATGGCACATTCTATCAGTTTCCACTTCTTGGTAAGTCAGCCCCTAGAGTGCCCTCTAGGTTCTCCACATTTCTAATCCACTCTTCACTGTCACTCAGAAACATGAACATTCTGGGAAAACTAGCAGAACAGCAGACTTGTTAAATAATGAAGATAAATTTTACATATAATTCAATGTCAGCATGACTCTGTGTGGCTAACCAACCTCAAACAAATTATTTCATTTCTCTAGGCTCTAGTTTCCTCAACTGTAGAATGTAAGTGATTCCAAAGGTCCCTTTGACTTCTAAAAGTTTTATGATTTTATGACTAAAGCACATGGTGGTTAGTGACAGCTATTTTCTTTGAAGTTCAGAAGCCATTTTTGCTTAATTTTGCTTTTCCGGCTCTGTCCCTAAGAGTTGATGTTGAACCAACTGCCAGACAAATAGACGCTAAAGCACAGTACTATGATTTGAGAGGTCCACTATCTCTTCTAGGCATTTTTGCAATCCAAAAAGCTTTATTTACCAGAAAAACTAGACTTGAACTGTTGTGAAGCATTTTATAGTCTTTATTCCACGGAGTTTGAATATTCAGATGTTTTTCTGTACATTTGTTTAAAAGTGCTATCCCAGATCCACCAGGGTTGTCAGGTAATACATAATATGTGAACCATATTGATTTAGTATAAGTCAGAAAATCCTAGAATTCTGAAAACTTATCTTGTCTCAAGGGTTTCATGTAAATGACGGTAAGGGATGGCAAACTTGATATATTTCAAAGGATGACCTTAATACTACAATGTTTCAAACTTTGCATCTAAGGACAAATGATACTTGGCATTATTTTCATGTTTTTCATGACACTTTTGTGTGTATTCTTTGAAAACTAATAACTCTCACCAGGCAACTTTTAAATTATTAATCAAAATATTCAGTTAATAAGAAGTTCCCATTTCCTGTTATGGATAAATGGGAATTTTATGCATTTTAGTATTTGCAGGTCAATATTGGGAACAATCAGCCTCATGCCAAATAAGTGAGCAAATAAATGGGGAGATATTTGAACCTGCTTGGAAAGTAACCCTGGCACACAAATCCAAAACTCTTCATTCCCTCCATCTTTTTCTCTAACACTACCAGTCTCTATCTGAATGTTTATAATTAATTCATTGTAATCCATCAACATACAAAAAGAACATTTCTGGACTTTTCCCAGTTCTTCTGGCTCAACCCAAAGAAGTGCAATAAACATTAGCTTGATGAATGAATCCATCAATGAATGAATGACATACCTAAAGCCATCTCCCCCCATGTGGAACTGAGCCATATGGCTTTTGCAGATCTACAAAGCACAGGGGAGACATTCCGTAAGTTCCTACACAGAAACCCTGTGGAAAATAGGTTATTCCTCTGAGCTGAATTCCATAGCCTTGCTTTTCGAACAAACTGAAAGTAGCTTTATTACCATCTTCTGGTTGATAATCCTTTGGCTGGATTGCACCTGGACCTTCTAAGAGTGAAAGGCCAGTTTCAAAGAAAAATGCTTTCCCATCATATGACAGAACCAAGTGGCAGAATGAACAGTCTGACAAGGGGTCAGAGTAGTGAAATAAAGCAGAAGGTCAAGTCATTTCAACTTGTACATGAGCAAATTAAACATTGCTTTAGAAGGAATGAATACAATGGATATAACTGAGAATGGTATAATAATATGTGTTATAGAAAACAAGCAAACTTTTTAAGTGAAGGCTAGTGAGTGCTTAGGCATGATTCAGGCAGAGAGAACAAAAGGAAAAGTCTGTCATACACTTGTGTAGTACTACTCCTATTTAAAACTCAGACATACAAGGTATAAAATAGTTTTTTTCATTAAAAAGAAATTAGCTTTTTATTTTTGAATGCTTATGGTATGTAGTTAGCATTAATATGAAGAACATGTTTAAATGTGACAAATGCTTCCTATGAGAAAACAAATGACTAAAGATTTTCTTGTTAGAGATAAAAGCATACACATTCTTGGGTAGAGTCAGGATCTGTGCTTTTCAAACTTCCTCTTGCTTTCATTTAGGTAAATAAACAAGAACAGATTTTCACATGCATATTAAATACCTAGCAAAGGCACATTAATGGACTCATGTAAACACTGAAAGTATAAAAAAAGTGACAATATTACTCCTTAGGCACATTAATCGTACTATTATGACTAAAGACAAATTAAAACATGTCATACTTGTTTACCAAAGTTAATTAAATTGCACATAATGGAGCTCAACATCAATGGAAAGAAAGTGTGAATTTTACAGCTCTAGGGTGCAAAATATCCCAAAACTATATGTTATAAAAATACAAAACCTTATCATTAAATGTTTCATATTCTCTAAGCATGTTGGGGGCAGTTCCCTACCTACATCTGGAATCCTTGTAGATTTGGATGCAAACTCTATAGTGACTTATTAATAAATATGATTAATGAATGAAATTGAAATAGAAGTTTTACAACAGAAGACTTTGAAATTAAGGAGGCCTTTGGGTTGTGTAGATGTGCCTCCTAAAGGACCTCATCTATCCTTTTTTGGAGCAGCCATATTTTGCAGCTTAGAAGTTATTCAGTCAGTCTCTTGGATCACATTGTTTCTGGTGATTCAGCAATGTTTCCTGAGGGATATTTTACTGATCATCAAATATAGGTATCTTAGTCTATATGTCTTAAAAATAAAAGTGGACATAAGCAAAAAATAGTATGAAGTCAACATTGAGAAAGCACCACCTAATTAGGTATATTGCACCTAAAGAAAGATTTAGTTGGGCTGCTTAGGGACTCTTGAATGTCCCTAAGATACGACAGATGAAACCTCAGTAATAAAGAAGCATGGGGAAGAGGGAAAACAGAATTAAATATTAAGAACCTGGACTCTGATTCAGAGAAGGCTTACTTGCCCCATGAGCAGTGAATGTCTGCGGTCTACACAGGGGGCCCAACATCCACACCCTCTTCCCTTAGTTAGAACTTT
This sequence comes from Nyctereutes procyonoides, assembly GCF_905146905.1. Taxonomy (NCBI): domain Eukaryota; kingdom Metazoa; phylum Chordata; class Mammalia; order Carnivora; family Canidae; genus Nyctereutes; species Nyctereutes procyonoides. The sequence goes on from NW_026575122.1 coordinate 20,752,432, forward strand.
CATCCGGGGCACTACTCCTTTTACGCTTGGGATTCAGTGCTTTGGACTATGCTGATCTCTGCCCCTAGCTCCAGAGAAGGGCAGGTGACCCACGCCTGGCCAATCACAGAAGCAACATGTTCTGAAATCCATGAGTGGCATCAGTTTGTGAGACACATGTTGGAACTCTTAGGAAAAAGCAGCTCGTATTCCTCTGGATTTGCTAAACTAGTGAGCCTGGGGCTGCTACAGTCTGTGCCACGGGAAGCAAGTCTGCCCAAGCATGAAGCTAGCATAAGGGAAAGCTCCAAGTCAAAACAGGGGAAAGCAAAGCTGAGAGTTGTTTTGTTTTGGTTTTGGATTAAGCCCATTTGAACTGAGTTTCTGTTTTTCCTAGGATCTTCTCCCCTTGCATGCAGTTTTCAATTCTTTCTAGATTCAGTTCTCAAGCTGCCTTGCCCTCTGGACTAGGAAAAGTTCCCAAATCCCCTACAAGGGGAAATAGAGCAGTCACAGCACCTGAAGAAGCCAGCTGGTTCCACAGAAGCCTACCACATCACTGGGGGCTGGCCATAACTGTCCGTATTGTCTACCATAGTAAGAAACTCCGAATCTTTTGTTTAGTGCATAAGACTCTTTATGGGTCCCTTGCCTCAGTTTACATGTCTAGTCTTATCTCAATTCTTACGATGTTTCCTGAATAAACGGCTCTTGTCTCTTTTCTGCCAATACCCTTTAAGAGTCATTTCCTATGTACCAGCTATTTGTTTCCTTTCCCTCATTAAATTTTTCTCATATCCCTATTCCTTTTCCTGCCCACCATCCATTCCTTGTGGTCAGAGCACTCTGATTTTCCTTTAGGGGATTACCTTCCATACTCCAAGTCCTGTGTTTTGGGTCAGATAGATCCTGTTTGGTACCTAATGCATATTATGAATTGTCTCCTGGTCCATGTTTAATGGTAATAATTGAATAGCAAGACTCCAGACAATGACAATATGGAGTAGGCTGTATTGATTAAAATCATCAAGATGTTTTAACATAAAATTTTTGATGAAGCAAAACAAAAACAAACACACAAATTAAAACCACCTAGCCAAATCTCAGCAGGTGTAGACATGATGAAAAACAAATGCTTTGGTAGGATTAAAATAAGCAAATAGCTTAAGACAGTCTGAATATTAATGTCTTTACACATATCATTCTATTCTCTTATTTCCAAATTTGGTTCAAAACTGTGAGTTTGCCATTTTCTCAAGTAAGATCTTCTTAGGGTTATCAGCAGGTTACATCTACATTCTACTTTACTATTATACTTCCCAGATCCAAAAATAAACAACTGGGGGTGGGGTGCAGGGAAGAGGACATTTTGTGCTGAAATGTTTGGAAGCACATGCCCCCTTGTACTCCTAACATTAGTGTCACCAATTTAATATTGTCTCCATCATTTAAAGATTCCTTTCTGTCTGTTGACAACTCTTTTACCATTGAGTTTCTCTCCTGGGTGGCATTTAAGTTATATTTAAAACTTACATCTTGTTTATATATGCTCTGAGCCAGAATCTTTGATTTACAGGAAGGAATTTGCTGATCTCTTTCTTTCCCCACTGAAAAATTACTGTTACAGTAAATGCGTCTATGACCGTTATTGTTGTTCTCCTAAAGGGTTGATACCAAATGCAAAGCTTAGATAGCTATAATCCGAAATAAAAGTCAAAAAGATTATAGAAATATTCTACATTTAGTTTATGCATTTACACTTATACCTAAACTGTGTGATTCAAAATTAGGTGTGCCATGTTGGGGAAAAACTTATCTTTAGCAATATTTCATTCACCACACAGGGTTCTGGTGTATACATATATGTGTAAATATGTAAGTATTACATTTTTTAAAAAGATTTTATTTATTCATGAGAGACACAGAAAGAGAGGCAGAGACACAGGCAGAGGGAGAGGCAGGCTCCGTGAAGGGAGCCCAACATGGGACTCGATCCCAGGTCTCCAGGATCAGGCCCTGGGCCAATGGCAGGCGCTAAACCGCTGAGCCACCCGGGCTGCCCAAGTATTACGTATTTTTAAACCATGTAATACTCTTATAGACAATAAAACTGAACAATGAAATATTGGCCCATTAAATGTCATCCAAAACTAATGGGAAAAGAAATTAGACATTGAGGCAAATAAAACATGAACATCTGGATCAACAAAGTTATGCCCTGATTATTAACAAGAAATTAATTATCACTTTGTATTTTCTATCTCATAAGAAGGCATTATTTCCCAATGTTTTCAGTCTAACATAGCCAAATAAGGGTATGTTTTTTCATCCAAAACTTGAATCTAAATTTGTTTGATAATGTCAATGTACATTATTATTCCAAAAGCACAATAAAAACTTTCTCATGATGGAGACAACAAAAAAACTGACAAGACTTGTTTTCAATAACTAAATATTTTGTGAAAAATTAAATGTATTCTGATGCAATACTGTCATTCATATTTAATATCTCTTATAAATTTTCAAGTGCCCAATAAATTCAAATTAGCAAAATTATGGGATTAAATTTTCTACAGTGTTTTCCAAATGTCACCCACGGCAGTCGTAATTTAACTATGAATCCGTTTTGAACTCATTTATACTTTAACTCATTAAATGGCATTTAAAATTCAATTGTAATGAATTATAGAAAGGGAAAAAATTAAATTGTAGAAATAAAAACTTGACTGGTATGCTTCATCTGGAAGTTTGACAACAAATGTGTAGCTAAGCCTATCTTATGGGTACAGGAAAGGTCTCACTTTTCTTTCTTTTTTCTTTTTTTCACTTTTCATATGATATCCAACAATGTGACTAAGTGCCTCCCAGAAATTTAGAATTAGAAATGCAAAGGTTAGATAAAGTTAAAGGTCATCCCCCTACAGGCAAGAGGGGGCCAGCTCCCTACCAAGTTTCTAGCAGACCTGCTTCCCTAGGGCACATCATAAAAGTAATTTACTGACAACTCACCTTACCAGGGGTCACTGGGGGCCTCAAGTCTTCTGGAATTCACTTTTAAGAAGCATGATTAAGTGGGGACAACTATTGGCCCCAAAGTATTTATGCTGAGAACAAATGTCCGTCAGAATTAAATTCTTTGTGTGTGGTGGTTTCAGACTTAAAAAAAAAGATGTGTGGCCTGATGAAAAGCACATATATTCTATTCACCAAATTAAATCTTAGAATGAATATTGCTTAATTGATTTATTAGGTTTTAAAAAAAATACCCCAGAAATCCAAATAGACAACACAACCTAATAAAGTGGAGAACGGATTTACTAAGTTAGTTGAATCATTTTCAATCTTTTCTAGTCCAGTTTGTCTTATGCTGGAGGAACAAAGGCATTCACATCATTTCAAAGAAAAAATGAAAATGTCATTTAAACGAAGCCAAGAAAAGTTGACTTACTTTAAAATTTTTGCAAGAAAATCGATTTCCTGACTAAAACAAATCTCCAGCTTTTCGTGTTTTTGATAGTGTTGACATGAAATATTTGATTTAATATTAGGTTGGGATGGCTTTTCCACATTAAAAAAAATTACTAAAGGTTAAAAGTGTGCATTGAACAAAATTAAAGCAGATTATCTGACACTGTGTGTGGGATACAGCTCTAATCTCTACAGCGCATGGAAACGAAGCTGGTACTTTCAATTGCACAGCACACATCTCAGTAATAACAGGGGATGAGGCATACAATTTCAAGGAACACCCACAATGAAAATTATTCTTTCCAAACAGAGAATTGTTTTGGAATAAGTTAGGTTAATTGGCACCATGGGATTTCTCTCAAAGAAACACAGTGCACTGAAATCCTTGCAAGTGCAAGTAAAATGATCAAGCACTACCCTCTTTCCCTTTTCAATTTTTCACATCTAGTTTATTCTATCCACAACCAAATTAACTTCTGTAGATTCACAGGCAGGTAGAAAAGGAGATCGTTTTTGGCAGCTGAATTTATACTCTGAAGGACTGGTTAGTTAAATGAGCTCCAGTAGCCAACAACAAAGGAGAAATTCACTGAGTATATTTGGGAATATTACACTTTTGAGATTGAATTATGAGTACTAAGTCAGGTCATTATTTTATATTTTATATAAATTATATTGTATACGGTATATACAATTATATGTAGTATATGTAATTATATAGTATATTATATAACATAATTATGTATACTATATTATATGTAAATATATATAATGCAAATATTATATAATTAAATCGTTAGAAACCCCCTGCAACATTTGAGTATCCTTATTAGAAGTCTATAGTTTTGTGTTCTGTCATCACTTTTATCCTCTCTGACTTCACGATACCTGGATTTGGCCTCTTGTATGCTAAATCCAAGTATAATTATACTTAAAAAAGATAATCCTCTGACCCTTTCTCTCCACTTAAAGTTGCATTTCCTAAGGAGGTGTGTGTGTGTGCATGCGTGCACACATACAGTATTTCACTGTGGTTACTATTTTCAGGAATTATTTACAACTGGTGTGGAGTGAGCCCTCTCCTTTATATTACCATGACTGATATTTTCCTGTCATTTACAACCTTTCACTGGAACCCATTAAATGTTCAATGTTGTTAATGTACCGAGTTTAAAAATTTGTACTTTAAACCTATAGGAAAGGAGGTACAAATTCAGTAAGCAGTATATGTAAAAATGCTTATATTTAATAGGGTAAATTTTTTCCTTTCTTTAAAAGATTATTTATTTATTTATTCATTTATTTATTTAGAGAGAGTGCACACAAGCAGCGGGGGGTTGGGGGGCAGAAGGAGAAGGAGAGAAAGAATCTTAAACAGGCTCCACGCCCAGCTTGAAGTCTGATGTGGGACTCAATCTCATGATTCTGAGGTCATGACTGAACTGGAATCAAGAGTCAGATGCTTAACCAAGTGAGCCACCCAGGTCTCCTAATAGGGTAAATTTCTGAATATTCCTCCAAGTATTCACCTACTAAAAGTTGGAACTGAAAGGAAACTCAGCTATCACTGATCCTCTCATTTACAAGTGAAAAAAATTGAAGCTTGAGTAGTCAATGACTGGCCCATGGGCACAAAGCACATTTACAGGAGAGCTTGTGCTAGGAGTCAGTGTTCAATATCCCTGCTTCACCTATACCCCTATACACCTCTCTTACCCTTCCTGGTCTACTCTCAAAAAAGGCTGCTATTGATCTTGTTGAAACCGTTAAAGTCAGATCATATCACTCTTCTGTTGAAAATCCTCCAATGATTCCCCATTTCACTTGACGTAAAAGCCAAAGACCTTGGAAAATGTTAAGACCCTCCACTAAACAATGCAGCTTCCCATCCTCACCAACACACAGATGTGCAACTCTGTGACCTTGCCTTCTTGGACTACGTTTCTCTTCCTTCACTCAGCTACAGACTGGTCTCCTCCTCAGCCCACTTTAAGGTCATAATACATCTTCACCTTCATTCTTGGAGGTTTGAAAACTTGCCACCCTGTTATCCCTACACACTAAAGATGTTATCCTGCCATTATTAACTGAAACCTGATGTCTCAGTCCATGCTGACGTTCATAGCTTTTAAAAATTTAACTGGAGGGGATCCCTGGGTGGCTCAGCGGTTCAGCGCCTTCCTTTGACCCAGGGCGTGATCCTGGAATCCTGGGATCGAGTCCCACATCGGGCTCCCTGCATGGAGCCTGCTTCTCCCTCTGCCTGTGTCTCTGCCTCTCTCTCTCTCTCTCTCTCTCTCTATCATGAATAAATAAATAAAATCTTTAAAAAAAAAAGTTTAACTGGAGTGATGAGGACCACACAGAAAGGCGAGGGCACTTCTTTGCCAGTGTGGTAGGGTGCTCAGTAAGCCCTGCACTGGCAGATACTGGCAGGGTTTCTGCATCTGGACAAAGGAGGAAAAAAAAGTCAGAATAAAGGGAAGTAAGCCTCACACTCTCTGAACCTGGGCAAGCGCGAAGTGTCTAGTGCCTGAGTCCCACTGATTGCTTCCCCCTGGAAACAGCTGGAGACTTGTACTGCTTTCCATTTCACAGAATTTGGAGCTAGAAAGGACCTAAGGTTTCATTTAGCCTACTCCTTTGACTTCAAAGATGAGGACGCAGAGATCCCAGAAAGTTAAGTAGACTGTTCCAAGTCCTATAACCACTGGCAAAACTGGTACCCTTATCTTGGCAGTGGATGAGTGCTATGGCCACTAGTGATTTGTTCTCACACATACCCAGGTGAGGTGGGATATGACAGGAATGTAACACTTTAGGGATCAAAGGTGTTGAAAATGGATGCTGTCAACACAGGTTTCCTTCCCTTGGTAGGTGCCTGTAATAATTATTTACAACGGTAGAAGCTCACCTAGTCAGTCATGTCCAAAAAGCTACGTTTTGTTTTTGTTTGTTTCTGTGCAGAAGTTTTTATATGTATTGACATTTAATCAAAGCCAAAATCTTAAAATAGACACAACATCCTTACGCGCATGCGCACGCGCAGACACACACACACATACACACATTCATACACAAGCTTCCTTGGACAAAGAGACATTGTCTTTAGGTTGCGATTAAAGAGATATGCCAGCAAAAAAAAAAAAAAAAAAAGAAAAGAAAAGAAAAGAAAAGAGATATGCCAGCTATTGGCTAAATCTTTTTGGAGCTAGCCACATCACTGTGAGTCACAAAATCCTGAAATCGGCCGCAAGTGATACACACAGAGACCCTGGGTGTAAATACATTATTACTGCCATGGGGTTAATCTGATCTTCCAAACCCCTGGAGACTTAAAGAGAAGTTTTAATGGTGGTTAAACAGGGAAAACCCACAGCAGACTGGATAAGAGAGTACAAGCTGTGTGGCTTTTTCAACCTCAGTTCACAGGCTTGAGTCTGGTGTAAGGTTAGGAACTGATCACTTATAACAGATGGCTGGTGACCTGCGTGCAAAAGGAAGTCAGTTCAAGTTTTATTTCACCTTTTCTGAACAGGTGTGTTCACATCCGTCCAAGAAACATGTTGGAATTGTGAGAACTTCATCACCATTCTTTCATAAAAAGCCCAAGATTTAATGGGAATTAAATTTGGTTATCTTTTTATCCTTTTTCAGTAGTGCTTTCCTAATTTTTTTCTAATGTCAAGAATCTTCTATTGTCACTGTGTACAGTTTTTTTTTTTTCCTTTCTTTTAGGAATTTTTTTGAACAGTTTCAAACTGTTGGCTAAGAGTTCTTAGAACAGATGTGTTTTCCATATCTAGAAATAGCCTACGGTCAGATGTAATTTTATTGAGTTTGTGATCCATTTGGATCAAAGGTGCTTTAGGGTAAGAGGCTGGTTTAGAAATAGCTTATTAAAAAATTTTTTTTAAAAAACTAAGAATTTAAAGAGAAAGCCAGAATATTTTATATTTGGGCATTTGAAAGGAGTATTATTTTCTCAAGAATTTTTTAACAATATGTAAAATTTTAAGATCCTTTTGTCATAATGTTTTATTTTTATATTAGCTTCAGTTTATTGGGTTCAGATCACAATTAGATTGAATGACTTTAATTGCTAACAATGATGGAATTAATCAAATTCATTGATGTTATCTTTTTCTGTTTTTGTCCTACATATACTTTGATAGAGTAATTAGCACATATTTTATCTTAAATAACTTCTTTTTTACAGATTTTCTGTGATTTGGAATTTAGACCTGTGGAATTACACAATATTTTTAAATGAGTGAATGGATGAACTTAAAATTAAATTGTACATGTCATGTCCAGATAAAGTAAAAAAAAAAATTCACTCACTAAAGGATTCAAATTTTACCTCCCTTTTGATGGTAATTCCTGAGCCACTCTGACCACATGTGTTGTCACCTGGTATCACAAAATCATGCTGAGATAGAAAATTAGATGGTTGAAAGAAAGAGTTTTTCAAGCTTTTCTCATTATATTACATTACAGAATGGCCTCAATAAACAGCATTTTGTTTTTCAAAGTATATTTTGACTGCAAAGTCCAAAGCTGATTTAATATCCAGGCAGTGATCCAGGTTTTAAAAACACTTTATAGGGGCGCCTGGGTGGCTTATTCAATTGAGTATCCGGCCCTTGATTTCAGCTCAGTTCATGATCTCAGGGTGGGGAGACAGAGCCTCGTGTGGGGCTCTGTGCTGGGCATGGAAGACTACTTAAGATGCCCTCTCTCTCTCTCTTATCCTGTCCCCCTCCCTTTCTAAACCTCCCCCTCAAAACAAATAAAATAAATAAATAATAAAAAAAAACTTTATACATGCCCTCAGTTCTGGTCATCTTGACATTATGATAGCTCAACATAATCACACTCTTTACGGCTTAAAAACTAAAAGTCAATTGCAGAATACTACCGAGAAATAAACTAAAATGTATTGTAATTGAGAACATAGTTATTGTATATGATCATTACATATTACATAACATAAATAAACCTATCTATATATTTATTATAGAAATGCAAACATTAATGTCTGTTAAAAGAAAAATGCTACATAAACAAGAAGGAGATAGTTGAGGTCATTCCATTTACATATTCTTGAAACTGATCTCCAGCACTTTTCACTGTGGTTGCTCTTGTTTAACTTTGAAGTTTTCCTTTAAAGTTCTCTCATCCCTGACTTCATGGTATGTTTTACTAATCTCTGTTTTTAAACAAATATTTTGTTGAGTAGTACACTCTCTTTGTCATGACATTACATGTTAACTTCATAGCAACTTGGCCCAACGGCTTGCCTCCCAAATCCTGAGATTTTACAACTGTGCTTTGGGCAATAGTTGCTAGTGGGCAAAAATATGTGCCTTCTTAGTTTTCAGTCCCAGTATATTTCCTTTGCAAATCCTACAATTTATTAACTCCATGGCAGATTGACACAAACCATGTTCCAAAATAAACACACAAAAAGACCTTCATTACTATAATATCCAGGTTGAGAAAAACTACTATGGAAGCACAGAAATTCTAAGGAAAGGCTGCTGCCATGCTTAGGGGTCACTGCTCTGTGCTTAATCATCCTTAGCCATGTGTTCTGAGAAATCCCAGAACTAGGGACTTTTGCATCATTAGGCAGGGTAGCAATGCCATATTACCTACTATCAAGAGACAATGCTATAAAAGTGAAGGTATTGTCTTTCTCTAGTTACACACTTAAATAAAAATATATTCTAGGTTTATCTTTTTGAATTAAAGAAAATTCACACACATACCTCAATATAACTTTGTTTCCATGGGTCTGCTATATATCTTTGGGGGAAATGCTAATACTATCAGAGAGCTCCCATTAGTTAGCATTCAATCCCATATCAAGGGGTGTGTAACATGCCAGGGCATAAGGTTCACAGTAGCCCCTGGAGCTTGTGTGTCATTCTGGGGCTTGTCTTGTTTTCTCTCCTTCACTCCCTTTTCATGTTAGTATGATAGATGATAAGAGCTAATACTTACAAAGTATTTCAGATTCATGTGAGATTGTACATGGAAAGTGTTAGACACCACCTTTTATTATCCCGTTCTACAGACAAACTAAGACTAGGGAGATTAAATCACTTGCCTAAGGCCAAACAAGCAGCACATGGTGTGGATGCAGTGACTGGAACCCAAGTTTGTATGCTTGATGCTAGGTCTAGGCTGTCAGCTTCCTTGGGCAAGCACCAGAGCCAGAGGCAGAGAGCGGGAGAGCATAGCATCAGAACACTGCCTTGGAAATCTGGCTCTGGTGCTTGCTAGCTGGGTTATCCTGGGCAGTTTACCTAACTTCTGGGCCTCAGTCTCTCCATCTGTGAAATGGGATATTAATATGTGCCTCACAGGGTCACTGTCAGGATTACTGGGGTAATCTGTGTCACGGCTGAGCAAAGTAAGTGCTTAAAAAATGGTGAATATGATTAGTAACGAAGACTGCAGGATACTTGCTGACAACAAGGCTTGCCTGAGGACTGTAGTTTGGGGAAAGAAAAGCTATTGAATGTCTCTAAAACAGAGTGCTATGCTACTTTCTTCCATTTACAGCTCGTTTTCTGATGCCCGCTATCTTCTTTTTGTGAGATAACATAGCTACTGGGCAGCAATGACAGGTGGTATCAACAATAGCTCTTCTTTCTTCTCTTTCTAGTCAGATCTGTGAGGTGGTGGCAGCCACGTTCAGACAGATGCTTTTTAAGAAGTGGCAGGGTCCCTCTCTAGGGTCCCGATTTCTTAGTTTTTCACCTGTGTTAATGATTACCACAGACTTCTGAGATTTATAGGCTCTATTTCCTCTGCCCTTTAAGTCTTAGATAAATATAGAGACATTAATGTAAAAACTTTCTTCACCTCAGCTGTGACTTATGGGATCTAAAATGTAGAAGGGGCCTTTCTCTACTCAATGGAGGGACATTACATCTGCCACTTCACAGTTTCTGCTTCAGTAAAAACAGGATGCATGATGAAAAATACTTTATAGATTAAACTGGCTTATACTGGCATGCACTATATATATGCACATTTATATTTATTAAAATGCTTTATCAATAGGATTGCAAATGCCAAAATAAAGAAATAAGAACACCAGAGATGAATGATACAGACATTATTTCACAACACCAGGGGACTTTTTGCTTTACATAAAATAATTGCTCTGTGGACATTCCTAATAGATTTGAAATGAGATTCAACCTCTTTAAAAATTACAAAAAACATTTTTCACAGAGTACAGGGCATTCTGTTGTAAAGTGTCAGTGACACTCAATAAAAAAAAATAGTTGTGTTTAATACCATCTCATTACTACCTTGATATAAAAAAATAACTGTGGCCCCAAATTTTACTTGCAGATCTGTTTTGCTTGCATTTTAACTTAATGGTTTGGAACCAGAATGTTAAACTACAAAGAAAGGGAAGGCATTAAAAAGTTTTTATTTGAGGGCAGACTATTTAATTAACTTTCTAATCATTTTTAGAGTAAAGTTATCTCATGGTTATTTCCACCGCTGTAGCAATTCTCTTCTAATGCAGTATTTGGATCGGTCAGGAACTTGAAAAATGCCATATACACAAAAACATTTTAGGATGGTGATTATCTATTGCAATATTTACCAAATATATTTTGCAGCTTTCTTTCAAGGGAACACATACTTTCTTCCAACCTAAAGTATGCTTAAAAGCAGGCTTCTCATGATTTTCTGTGGAACTATTTGACACATGGTACAATCATCGACATATGCATTTGTGTGCATGCAGTTTTCCACTACCACTTTTGATAAGTAAATTGCTTTCCACTTCTGCTCTTATTTCACTCCAGCAAAAAATACTAATGTTTCATGGGCTGCCGTAAGACAGCAATTTGAAGGCAGAGGAAAACATGAAAAGTTAAGTCTCTGACAAACTTCAGCGAAATAGGACATCAGCCCCAATGGGTTGATGAGCACTTGGATTTCATTAAACTTTCGATGCTCATAATTATGCGTGTGATTTACAAGCATGTGAAATCACAGGCTGCCCCACTGGGGCTTGCCCCGGCACACCCTGCGTCCTCCTCCACATGCTCCCGTGGCTCCCGGGCGCCCAGGCCACTGTCTCTCAAGAGTCCCACCTCAATGGGCTCAGTCACCCGGACAATCAGCAGCTTTCAGCCTTATGTCCTCTCCTCCCCTGGTAAAAGGATTGCTTCAAAAAGCATCTTTTGAAATGAGGATCCAAGTAGATAGAGAGGGACAGGAGTCCAGTCACACTTGTTCCAATGATAGACAAGTCTTTTGGCTTTGTCTGCTGCACGTTGCTAGCCAAAAGGGCTGTTGTGGGTGTGAGCCTCTCTGTCTTCTGGCCGCTCATGAGAACTGAGTGGCAGAGAAAGCTGCGTGTTGGTTTTCTTGAGAGGCCACCCTGTAGGTAACAGGTGCAGGCTTGTCCTTACTGCACACACACAGAGCTAAGGCTGACTTTCAGATCCGTGGTAGTCAGAAGTTTGGTAAAATTACCCTAGAATAACTTTTGGTGTCCTTGTCATTTTTAAAAGGGTATACAGATATAAATGCAAACTACATACTTTAGGAACAGGAACAATAATGTTTTGCCAACTAGCTGAATACTAGGTTCCAAAAGGAACAAAAACAGGAAAAATTTAACAGGCAAAGCAACTGTCCAATTAGAATTGTTGAGATTTTAAAATACTATTTTTTAAAACTTTATATCAAGAATCTTACAGGGCAAAAGAATGAACTCATCTTCTCACTCAAAGTGGACAAGCAGTATGTATGGGCCAAATAAGTGACAAAAGGCATAGGTTAAATGACAACTAGGATCCAACCATTTGCTCCCAGTGGTCATTTCAGTAATAGCACTTGGGTATACTCTGGGCAGAGAGAAAACGCGTCTCATTCAATGTGTAACTGACCCAGGGGTTTGGTTCTGTCTAGACCAGTGCCTCTCATATTGGCTACACATTGAAATTGAGAAAGCTGTAAAATCATATCAATACCTAAGTTCCAATCCCAGACAGTGCGATTTAATTTGAACAGCAGGATTTTTGAAAGATCTTAGGCAATTATACTGTGCAGCCATTCTTGAGAACCACTGGTTTGTCATTCCCTAGGACTTCAGATAGATGAAGCTGGTTCTAGAACTTGCTGCAAGGTCTGACTCAGGATTCAGATATAAGCTCAATTTAAAGATTTCAAACTACCAGTATCTTAAAGAAGTTTTTACCCAGGGAGATAGTATAATTTTAAAAATTTCTGCCTTTGGAATAAAACAACAAACAACGCATGTGCAAACATATACACACATACACACCCACAAATGATGATTTTAAAGACTGCGCACCAGTTGAGCACTTGGATCATTCTTCAATGTACTAATGGTTAATTTACACGGTGCACTATAATCAAAAGTCTATCAAATCACTGCACACTCTTAAAACATTTTTCTGACTCACTCTTTACAGGGCAATTTCACAAAACTCAGTCTTCTAGGATCTGAGCTGTTGTGAATGGAATCATCTCTTCCCAAATGAATGGCAGTTTAAATTCATATGTCATGAGAATTTATTGCATTCAATCCAACTCAACAATTTATTTCCTGTAGGAAGGAAAGTCAATTCTTCAGCTTGTGTTTTGCATTTTTGCATATAACTTTGGTTTGGTGAGACATAGACAATTACGTGTACTGAAATCTCCTACAAGTATAGGCAGCACAATATGGGTGTTTAAAATAAGACATCATATTTTTAGCTTCAGATAGGACCACTTAGGGAAGAGTTGTCGAAGTTCCCTGGGTGATTGGCTATGCTGATGGCACTTCTCTGAAGTAGCTTGAAGAATTTCAAGAATTTACCAGCTTTACTAGGGCTGGTAAAGGTTTGAGGATATCAACCAAGTCCAGTTTCTTGCCACGAAAAGGTCAATCCTTTACCAGGTGACAGAAATTCCTGCTGATTCCTAATTGACAATTAGCAGAAATGGAATTCCGGTTTCCCTTATAGCAAGCTTTTAGAAACTCTTATAATCAGGAATTCCTCTTTATGTTTGACTCAAACTGGTCATTATTTAATATTCATGGGGGGGGGACCTTCACTGTGGTTTGTCTTGCTTCCATTTCAAACATACGAAGGTTAGGTTTTAGTATACATTATTAATTTCTGTGATCTGAGTATTGCAATCAGCATTTTAGTCAGTGGAAGAAGCTTTATGTCCTCTCTTAGAATTTTAAAACTGAAAGAACAGAAAAGTTATATACATAATAATTTATGAAAATGGTATTTGTGTTTTTATGTAAAATGATTGTTGATGAACACAGAATACTGCCACGAACACACTAACTACCCATATATCAAGAAGCCTGAAAAAAATTACTGTGAAATAGGTGTGAAAATATTTTTACTGCAGAAGTCTCTGAGGGGCATATCACAAAAATCAGTGGTAGGATCACTCCACAATTGTGTTGGCATCTGCCCCATCATACCAACAGTGGCCTCTTCTAACACTTCCAATTCATGACTTGTGATGGAAGTTTCACGGAGCCTAAGATAAGGAGGGACAGTCATAGCATCACCTGCCTGAGGGAACAAGGCTGTGGTCTCATTGCTCACTATACAGGATGCACTCAAATATCCATGTGATTGGTTCTTATCTTATTGACATCACTAGTCTCAAACTCCAAGAGAATTCAAATATTGCACTTTAAAATATGTCATATTATATATTCTACAAATGTTGAATAATGAGCTTGAAGTTTAAGTCCTAAAAGCCCTGGAACTGTCCTAGGAAACAAGACACAAAGGGTGTTCCACAGAATTTCCAGAGGCCTGCAGAACATAGATACTCTAGAACCATGGCACTGTCATAATCTGGCTTGTGCAATTTTATTGCATGATGAAATGTCTCAAAGTCGGAGAAGATAAACTTTCATTCATTATCGCAATAAATGGGCATAAGTTGAAAGAAGCATTTTGAAGGAGCCCCAATTAAAAGGCAGTCAGTCATTCCTTAGCCATTTAAATTGAAGTAGAAACAAGAACATGAGTTCCTTACTTCGTACGACAAAATTGAGACCATTTCTTATACCTACATTTTATCATGCATTATCTTTTTAAAACCAATACTGTTATTCAAATAATATTTAAAAGCTATATGTTATTCTTTCAAATCCTTGAAAATATATTCCAAAGCCACTGGCAATGTGTATCACGGTTTATGTCCTTCATCTCAGTAATGCTCCTTCTATAAATGCACAGTAAGAAGTCATTCATGAGCAGGTTAGACAATACACACGAGAATGATAAGTCATCTTTTTTACACTGATAAAAAGAAAATACTGGAGTCACACTAAATGTCTCGTAATTAGGAAATGGAATACCCAGAAAAGATAAAAACTAAAGTTTTGAGAGAAGTTTTCAACTGTTAACATATTCACGACAAATTGTTATGTCAAAAAAAGAAGGCTAAAAAGATGTATATACAGTTTGATTTCAATTTTATTTTAAAGCTGCTTAGGAGAAAAACAAAACATGTTCTTGTGTGTTTCCACATTTATTAATATGGACCTGTATTACCTGTGCAGTCAGGATAAGTTCATCTAGTTTTAATATAAAAGCTGGAAGTATATCAAAATGTTAGTGGTGGTATCTTTTAACTGATGAGATTATAGGTGATGATTTTGAAAATACATTCTCCAATTTTTTTCCTTCATATAGAGTATGCTTAACTTTCACAGTAAGAAAAATACACTGCTAGTGAGTAATGTTCTTGCTGTTGTATCTTAATCCTTGCTCTTTAGGTACCACTGGCAGTGAATTACCAGAATACATTTCAAAATGTATTTACTGAAGTCTCATGTGCAAAACATTAATGCTTCATTTTAAGAGACTTTTGGTGATTTGCTCTGAATTCTAATGAAAATTTTTACTGGGGAAAATTGAAACTACTGAGTTAAACAGATTTTCCAAATGATCTGTGTGTTGGTGTTAAAGTCCTTTTCCAAAAAGGACCATAAGTACCACAAAGTGCTTCTCTTATGCAGAATGTCTTGGTGACACTGTCGCAATGCACACCTGAATTTGGGTGGTACCAACAACACAGAATTTAGAATCCCTCTATTCTAACTGAATCATTCTAATTATTTTACATGGTAGGTAATCAACCGATATCAGGAATATACCTCTACTTTTTCCACTTGTTTCTTCTGGTTCTGATGTTCTTACCTTTGAGAAGAGCTCAATACAGCAAGGAGGAGTTCATTTCCATATGAGTAGAAGAGTATAAATCCTCCTTTGACTTTTTTCCCCAGGTAAAAAATAAAAAAGAAAACCAGTTCTTCTCAAATCATACTGTTTCTTTGTTTCACTCTAAATTAGTCATGAGCTCTTGAGTGTGCCTTGATTGATTTTAAAATGCCACAATTTGCTTTATAGCTTAGCACTGCTCATAGTAAAGTATGTTATGCTCTTGTCAAACACACTTGACAAACATTTATTTATACACTACTAGATTATTTAACATGAGAATTCAAATTGGAGAAGTCAGAAAGAAGGCAGTATATGCGCATATGTAATATAAAAATGGCCAATTATAGATGAAAACATTTGACTTACCTGTAAAAACATTGTACAACAAAGGCACAGTAAAAGTAGCATTTTTTTATGACACAGACTCAAAAACAGATGTGGTAAGAGAATGCTTTGCTATTGCCAAAATAACCGAAAGACCTCTTTGTGTCTACTAGCAAGTGCTGATACAAAATTCTAAATATTATGCCTGTTAAGCAACATTTAAACACAGACTTCATAAAATCAAGAATTATTTTAAACGTGTAAATTACATAAGGAAAGCATGTCAAGATATCAACCTGATTGCACTGCTTACCAAATAACATTAAAAATTTAATGTCACCGTCCCAATTTAGTTGCCATAATTATTGTCCCCTTATGTTGAATCCTTATTTTCTCCTTAAATATTATTTCTTTTATTACAAATACTTTTAATGAGAATGGTAACAACTAAAATAAAATTAACATAGCCAGAACAAAAATAAATAAAATTTAAAAAGCCAACCTTTATTCCACTTTGAACAAGTTTGTGAATGTCCAAATAAGGCTCCTTGAAAATTTCTCCTTCGGGGGTAAGGATCTTCACGTAACCTTCTTTTTCCAGAATGAAGAGACGGTGAGAGCCATCCCCACTATGCAGGGCGCCGACAGGCTGGCGCAGCCCACTCACAACCTCCTGAATACAGAAGCAGTTGTGTTTGTGCTTTCTAAACAAATTAAAGAAAACTGGTAAGCTTTTCTTGAGGTGAAGGATGTAAAGAATGCACTTAGCATCCTTTTCAAAATATATTTCCTCTAGGTACCAATGGTTTTGAGAATCGTGACATGCTGTTAACCCAAGTCACAATATGAGTCTTTTAAATTTTCAGTGGAACAAATAAAACAGCCTCTATCAAAAAGTCAAAGAGAGATTTAAAATAAAAATTTTACATATTTTAAAATTTAATATGCTCATCATCTTATCTTTCAGTGACTATAATAAAATTTAGCTTTACTCTAATAAAACGCCTTCAGAGAGAAAGTTCTAAGATCTATTTATAAAACTCTGATTTGCTGATTTGCTAATAATAATTGTGCTGAATATTTCCATAAGCTAACAACAATCATAAAGGTCAAGCTTAAAACTATAATCATGAAGTTCATATGAATCACAGAGAAGCCAAACTTATAATAAAAGATTAGCCTAAGCATTAAAAGCATTTAAGCAAATATGATATTAGAGAAGCAAACTACCAAAAAGGAAAAAAAAAAAAAAAAAGCATCTGGAGGATATAGCTGCTGGAATCAAGCACAGACAGTTGATTTACTATCAAAACCACAAGATTTGTCAGTTGTTTTTTTTGTTTTTGTTTTTTAAGATTAAAGAGCATTTATCTTTATGAACCTGCTGATCTCTTCCACTTTGTCATATTCTTCCATCTGGTCCAAGTAGTTAGATGCTGGTCCTCTGATTTGTTTTCTTGGAAAATCTGGAAAGCACAACCCACCATCTTTTCTTGCGTAGTAAAAGCAAAACTCTTCAGCAGTAGTTTGAATGAAACCTTTAAAGAAATGCAAAAAGACTGATGAGAAATATGTAGCATCACAGTAAAAACATCCTATTTAAGAGATAAAATACAGGAAAAAATTTTTTAGAAACAATATGAATATCCTAGAAAAATAATGAAAGAAAAACCTTTTTTTTTTTTTTTTTTTTGGTCTTGGGATTTCCATTTTTAACCAAAAGTTAAGAATTTCAATTAAAATGAAACAATATTGCATTGGATATTTCAAAAGACTCAAACAAAATACACATAATACAAATCCAGCATTAATCTTGTTATTGCATTGGCTCTGTTTGCAAGCTTCTTCAGTTACCATATGTTGTACTTATAAGTTTATCTGATCACTATTCAGCACTTTTTCCCCCTACACTAATAATAAATAACTTCTTAAGAAGAACACATTAGAATGAGAAAGAGATGGGCCATCATGGGGCCAAGTTGGGTCATTTTATAATTCTTTTTGTACTGTCACTCACTCCTTATATGCTGTAATAAATGTCTGACTCACTACAATGGTGCTAAGAACAGAGTGTCCATTTTCAAATACATATGTGATGTGCCCTTTTCCTATCCCTCTTATAGAAAATCCATGATTATTTTCTAAGACATAAACTGTATTTAAAATATCCCTTCAAAAAAAATAAAATATCCCTTCAGTCTTCTCAATCAGAAAGCTGGTAAGCCACCCACACCAAAAAAAAAATAATAATAATAATAATAATAATAATAAGTCAAAACAAAAATGCAAAACAGATACTTAAAGAGATCTGAAAGATGTTTTCTCTTTTTGTACAAATTGACAATATTTATCAAATAAAAACAGCTATATTTGACTAAAAAAGAAGAGGACTTTATGACAAAAAAATAATTTTGACATTATTTTCACAATTGAATTAATAAGGTATTAGGTGTTTTGGGGGGGAGAGCATATTACTAAGATTCCTTCCATATTCTGATGATTTCTGCTCTCAAAATATGATATTGCTACCAGAGTTGACCTTGTGTAACGTCCTAACTTCCTGCTGTAGGTCTCACATCTTTATGGATGTTTTGATTTTTACCTAACAAATCAGATTACTGTATACCTAACAGCTTTGTGATAAAGGCACCTTGTAACTTAGCTGATGTTTAGAAGTTGTATGATTCACCCAGGATTCCAAGGATTTCCAAGAACAAGAATTTGGGACAACCAAGTGACACCGGTAGAACATGGTAAAAGTCTATTTTCTATGAGCCTGACCTACGGCCCCTCAAACCTAAAACTAATCTTAGAATTCTGAGGGTCTTGAGGTACATTTTGACCTAACTTTTGGGTAAAATGTATCACTCCTAAATTTCTGAGACAGACTCTTCAAGGCTACTATGTGACTAGGCTATTGGGAAACATCTTCTTGGAAATCAGGCAAGTGAGAGCAGATGTCCTTGGGAGAGAGACAGAGAGAGAGACAGAGAGAGAGAGAGTGTGTGTGTGAGAGAGAGAGTGTCTGGGTGGGGGTGGGGGTGAGACTGAAAGGAGGCATGGCAGCTGGGAGGGGTGCTCTATGGGAGGGACAAGGCAGCTGGAAGGAGGTTATCTTTCTTTGAAAAAATTCAGGGATTAGAAATTGGGGAGAGGAATGAAGGCTGCAGCCGCATTTACTCTTCTTCAGCAATTCCCTGTTTACAAAAGATAACTTTTTCTCCCCCATTCTTTCCTAGCTAAGCATATAGATGAAAACTGCCCAGTAGTGTTGAACAAGTCTGTTTGATGTAAAAAGAAGAAAAGGAAAACTGCGTTGCTAAATCAAACTTTTTGCAGTTTTGGGCTAGATCTTTTTTTGGGGACACACACAGAGCTCCCATCAGGCAGCAAGATCTCCATGCCAATATTATGCATGCAGAAATACTGTCATACTATGGATATATTTATAACTGAATGTGTAAATGAGAAATTTTGTTTTAATGTGATATTTGCCTGTAGGATCACAAAAAAATTTCAAAGTGCAACTGAGAAGAAATTTCAAGTTTGCTTTTTAAAAAGTAACTGTATTCCATGATTACAGTATGCAAAACCATGCCATTTTAAGAGAAAATTAATAAATACTGATGGCTGATTCTATTTTACAAGGAGTTATTAGCTGGAGACAAACATGCAGCAGCGAGAAATCATTTTCAAATGGAATATCTGAGGATTAATGACTACAGATTAATAAGCTCTATGGCTCCAGAGGTGTTATCTTACCAAATTAAAACAAAAACAAAAAGGCATTATTAATGAATTACTACAAATATTTTACAGAATCTAAGCAAACTGAGTAAGTGTGAAGGAGGGAGCCAACTCAAAAGACTTTCTCATAAAAGTAAGGGCATTTTCCTCATAATTACAATATTTGAATTGCAACATCTGATACTTTTATTAATACTTTAACTTAAAGAATCTGATTTTGTGGACAGTGATTAATAAGATATATTTTGCTGTGAAGAGCTAACAGGGACCTGGTTTCAGGACACCGGGCTTACATTTATTGCCAGGGAAGCTATAATTTACCAAATGGCACCCGTCTATTTGGAACAATACCCTAAAGAGCATTTTACTGAAGGTGGGTATTTAGTTCACCCTGGATCATCACAGTATGATCAAGTCTACAATGATGGAAATGCACTGATTATTCCAGCAGCTGCATTAAAAAAAAATTCCTGATAACTTATCAAATATCGTTGACCTATAATTATTCTCCGGTGTCATGATGAATCCAGTCCTACTATGCCACAAAACACCCTGTAACATACTGATGTAAATAAATATTCTCTGTGGAATATTCTAAGCTCTAGCTTTTCTCTTGGCCATGTATGCTAGGGAAAAACTACTTTTCCTCATTGTATATGCTGTTCACCATGATAAGGAAAAAACAAAACAAAACCCATGGTCAATAAGGCTGCATTTGGCAGCATTTTCTAATAGAGGTAGTGGATTTTGATGTATCCATCCATTCTGTCTTGTTTGCTTTCCTGGGGACAAATAAGACACATGTGTAAGATATCTTACGGGGGTCAGGAGTGGCTATGGAATCAAACCCTTGACCTTGGCCTCATTAGCAACAGGATTAAGCCAACCAAACTAATTGTATACAAGCGTTTCACACTAAATAACCTACAGCTGAAAAGATGATGGTCTAGGAGTGATAAAAACTATATCACGATTCTCATGGTAACAGGTGAAGACGCAAGGCTAATTTAGCAGGTCCGTTTATATGCTTCCCACACAGTGTACTATGCCATCACCGAGTTGAATAGCAAAACATTTACCCTGCTCACCATACTGCAGGCAAAAAACAGGACCGGTGGTGCGAGCAAGGAGCTCCTGTGTGCGTGTGTGGTTTGTTTTGTTTTTTCGAATGCAATTTGGTTATTCTTAGAAGCTTTAAGAATTTACTTCCCTAAGTCAATTCACAACTGGAGAATACTACGACTAATAAAACACTAGTGTATCCTCATGATGGACTTAATTTCTTATGTTTTGAAAATAGGCAGACTGAATATTTCTGAATTAAAGTTTCTAAAAAGCAGTTATCTTCCAGATCTGCATGTATTCCGAAGTGACTGGTGTTTTCTTAAAGTCATGAAGGTGAAGCAAAGGGATAGAGCATTTGTATGTTTATTTCTTGGCCTACTGGGCAATTGGGGAAAAATGAAGATGCCTCTGAGATTTCTTTTATTCCTCTCTCAACTCCTTACAGCATTTGCCTTAGTCATGTATTTTCAAGTTTTTGATGTACAGAAAGATGAGGCTATTAATGAGAATAGTCAAATATATTGACTTCTTGTAAGAAAGTATCACAAAAAATCTATTTTTCACACTTTTGAACTCCAGAGAAAAGTAAACCGTGTCATTAAGTAGACTTAAGAAGTTGAAAATATTAAAAATTTGCTTTGAGGGCGATTTCTGAAAAATAAGTGTTCTATAATTGTAAAGAGCCTCTGTGTTGGGACAAGGGCTGTGGGGAGGATTACCATCTTATCTATCATACTTTAGAAAATGGTCAACTGTGTGCCAAGGATCAGTCTGGAAACAAATCAATTAACATAAATTAACACAAAGTGTGTTTTTACAACTTACTTTTGGGACAAGTATTTAGGGTGATTATTAGCATTTGACAGATGCAGGGGAAGTCCCCTCTGCTGGTTGCTAAAGCCTGTAGCCTGTCCCTGGAAAGCACCCTTGCTGCTCTATCCACCACTGGAGTGGAGCTTTCATCTGGTTATCTTTCAAGGCAGCCTGGGTGGCCACCAAAAGCACTTGACATCTTGATGCACTTCAGCAGTTTTACATATATACAAACTTTGTAGAAAAATAAATTTGTCATTCGTCACCACATATGTTGATCCTGGGGAGCGAGGTGCTTGCAGTTCTGGCTTTTGAGCTATTTGCTGCGCTCTCTCTTTTGCTGGATACTGCTTTTTGTTGTTTGTTTTGGAAGCTAAAATAACGTCACATCTATGGAGAACTTGTGGGTGAGTCCTTAAATCCACCATAGTTGTATTTATCTCAGGTAGATAAAGGTAGGTGAAAATGGTTAAGTGTCCATATTACTTTCAAATTATATTGGTAAAGCTGAACCTTGGAGACTTGAAATTTGCAGCAAACCTTTATGGTACCTAATCTGTTATCGCTTCTCAGCAGGACATCTAGGCAACCCTGACCTGTCCCACTCTGCTTTGGGGAATGTGATAAAGAGGAAGAAACAGCTGGTTTAAGAAAAGCCTTACAAACATGGCTGTAGTTTATAGAAACAATAATAATATTTTCACATGAATGGGTTTAGATACTTGTCATGGTACCCCAGAGGAAGCAAGCAATCCTAGTCAAAATGTTTTCTTAGGTTATTAAGGCAACTCTATGCAAAAATTAAAAATGTACACTTTTCAAAAAAAATGTACACTTTTCTGGATCAGAGAAAAATGTAAAATATGCATAGCAGTTAAAAAAGTTCTCCAAGTGCATCCTACAGTTCTTAAAGCTTAGCCTTTCCTGAGTGTCATTTAGTTTTATAAACTGTTAGCTTCAGTAGATTTGTTTGTGTGTGACTTTGCCTAACTAAACAGAATCTGTCTCATTAAATTCTTTTGTATCTCTATGTTGATTCTTCCAACTAGAGCAACAACAACCAAAGTCTATAAACTTTTGATGGTAAAAGTAATCAAGTTCCAGGGACCTATGTGTATATTAGGGTCCAAATATGGTAATGAGGTATATTTGTGACACTGTCAGCCTAAGAACTTCTCTAGCTATCCTATCACTTCCTCGCCACACAACTTTGGTTAAGGCATTTAACTTCTTCTGAGGTTTGGTTATCTTCATTGGTCAAATGGAAAGGACTCCACGTTTCCTACTTGCACTACAGAGTTTTTGAGGAACAAATTAGGCATTGTACATTGAAGGTGCTTTGTAAGATGTTACTTTGTTTGGATTTCTAATGATACTTTATTCAAGGAAGAAAGACCTTAAGAGTCCAAGTCCAAGTCGGTGGACAATCTGCACTTTTTTATCAGCTAAGTAGAAGAGGAGGCTGTCTTGATATTGATGCTGATGGATGAAGATGACACCAACAAGAAATTTGTACTGAAAATACAATGTGTGTAAAGATGACCAATGTATTATCGATTTAGCAAATGTAAAACACCTCATCAAAACGAACATACTGTTTGTATACTGAAATAACAGTAATTCTAACAGCAAGGAAATGTTACAACTTTGTAAATGGTTAATTGTGAGGCCAAAACAGGTATATGGGAAGGTGAGAAAATTTTTACCCTCTTAGAAGTGAGCATGTAAGAACAGGTATCTTATAAGGATATTCTGCAGTAGTTTATTTAATTTATCCATTTTATTTTATTTTTTACCTGGAATATGGCTTCGGCAAGTATAAAAGAATTCTTTGCAATAGTCTTTGCAGAGCAGGGGAAGTACAAGGTCTCTTTCCAAGGCTTCTCTTTCAGGTGAGTGAAACAGGCTCTGGGAATATGGAGAGCAAAGTGCACATTTGATTTCCTCCAGTAACTTCCCACATTCTGTGTTGTTGGTCATAGAAAATATCTGAAAGCCATAAATCAGAAACAAACTTCTTTTTAGTCAGGTGACGTTAGGTTTAGTTCTTTTTTTGTTTTGTTTTGTTTTTGTAATCATATAAGTAGAATCATGTAGTTTAGCCAATGCTGTTGTCTGAAATTACCGTGTCACAAATACAGAATGCTTTAAATAAGGATATAAGTAAGGTCTCTTGGCCTGGAATGGGGAAGCAGAGGGTAAGGATGCACAAAAGTGCTTCTTACTCTTGCAAATCAAAGTCTATTTATCTTTTG
This sequence comes from Nyctereutes procyonoides, assembly GCF_905146905.1. Lineage (NCBI taxonomy): Eukaryota > Metazoa > Chordata > Mammalia > Carnivora > Canidae > Nyctereutes > Nyctereutes procyonoides. The sequence goes on from NW_026575122.1 coordinate 20,776,343, forward strand.
GGGTATGAAAAATTAAATGACAACTGTATTGAGACCCTTTACCATTTTACTCTGCATCAAAGTGTATGGTGACTGATATTTAACTTTAAAACTATAAAACTTTAAAACTCTTTAAAACTTTATCCAACTGCAAGCAAAGCAGTTTTTAAGACATGGTTATTTGGGTCTTAGGTAAAAATATATTTCACTCCTGATATTCCTAATATGATATTCTCAGGCATATTACTGGAATTACATTTCTCTAATTTCAGTTAATTTTCAGTCTACAGATTGCACAGGGAGAGTTTCCTAAAGTGGGGGAAATACCTCCTTTTCATGTTGCATAAAAATAGTATCTGAAGCTGAATAAAACCGATTTAAGACCAATTTTTATTATTCATTTTATCTTGGCCAGGAAAAACTTTCTAACTAGCTCCTCAGGTATGTTATATGCATGAATCAACACAGGAGTTTAATAAAAGTGCTTTTGTATAGGATTTAGTGAATTTTAGTAAAACAAGGAATATCTTTATCTTTATCTATACAGTATTATGTCTTTTATTCCAGTAAGACCAATTTGGGAGTTACAAATTCACTACAGTTAGTAATTGGTTGATAAAGTAGGTCTTGATGTCTAGTACTAACTTAAAAAAAATTATTTTAATAGCTCCTCTAATAAATATAGAAGACAATACCAGCACAATATTGAGATAATATTTAGACGGCACTGGTTTTTCATAATAAAAAACATAATGGGAATGAATTTTATACCTTTCTTATGTATCTATATTTATACTTTATTTCTTTAGAACTAGGAACTGAAATTACCATCTGAAACTTCAGATCATTGTTTAAGGCAAATACTTCATTCACAAGGAGGTTCTGATCTAAGTAAATGTGTTGGCTTCTATTTTTTAGGATAAACATATTCTAGTTGATCGCAAAATTTGGACCCGAAAGAACAAAGCAACTAAAAAATATCATTGAATATAAGCATGCTAAAATGTTAGCATGCAGGGATTGAAAGTTCCTTCTATGTTACCCTATTTCAATATATATATACATATATATATATATGCAATGTGTTGTAACTCTCTACAACAGTTAGAAAAGTTATTATTAATCATAATTATATTTACATTTTGATTTTTATCAATTTATTTAAATGACAATTGCTTAAATGGTTAAAGTTTTCTAAAAGGAAACATATGCCAGGCACTTAGAATTTGCATTCCAAGAATGTTTTAAATGTCTTTTATTGTCCATACTCTGGCAGACCTCACCAGATCTATTCAATATTAATACTGTTCAACTTTGTTCTGTTTGCTTATCGTATAGCAGTCCACTAAGAACAAAACAACTGCAGGATGCTGAAGCCACCTTTTTTGCTGGCTGAAAAACTGGAATGTAACTACCTTGTTTTATGGAGAATATGCATGCTTCCATTTTTTTACAGCTGAAACAAAATGATTCCCATATACTCTCCCAGCTGCTGTCCAGGAAGAGCTTGATTTTAGTACCTAAAGAATTTTCTCTTTTACAATTTTTGGAATGTGTCCTGGCCACAAGATCTCTCATGAAAAGTTTCAGAAATAAGATTCAATAAATTATCTGAAATCAAGTATAATATTATTCTTTGTAGAGTTTCATGCTGTTCTGGCCCAGCAGGATGGTAACATTTTGCTCTGTGTGAGGTCTGCAGTGTAAATACCTATTTGAAGATAGATAGAGCCATCATTCTGGCTTTGGTTTCAATGAACCAATAGTCTTACTGAAGTCAATTAAAGTGACTCAGTCCAAGATGCAACACTGTTTTAGACAGATGAGTCTTGGTGTGTGTAGGGAAGTTTTTCTTTTTTCGCCTATGTGCTCCTGTCGATATAGGTCCTTAACTTTATGTCTGACAACATCATCAATCTTAAAAGAAATTTAAGCTAATTTCCTGCTTCGATTTTAAAAAGCCATATATGAAACCATCAAATTATAGTGGTTTAAACTAAACATACTTTGAAAGTCATGTAAAACTTCGAAACATTATTACAGCATGCCTAGTAATGATTGTGGCTGTTGCTGACTAATTTATAACATCTGGCAGGTCATCCTTTAATCTTTAGCCACAAGAAAGTAAAATCCATAGAAGAAAGGTAAGATAAATACTGAAATACACAGTGAAGCGTGTGGCCTACCACTATAGCTTATCAACAAAGAGTAAAATGGGTGACAGAGACCTTCTGTATTTCTCTTTATTTATCAAGTAACTGAACAAAGAAGATAAAAAGGCACCCACATGGGTTCGATGAGCAGACAAAAGGAGAAAATACATGACAGTATATTAAGATGTCGCCTTAAGATCACTTGGTACACAAAAAGTTATTTCTAAAAATCATATGCCTACAAGGTTGTTCAGCTGTTGGGTAGAACACATGCGACTCTGGACTATAGTGCTGGATTATGTCATTAAAGAGTTCAGTTTCAATTTTAGGCTAATATGTAAATAGATCATTGTACTAAGGCAGCTGTTAAAGGGACCCCAGGATGAGTTATTTGTTTAGTTGGATGTGTTCAACAATAGCCTTTGTCCCTGAAAGAGCCAGAGCAAACAAATGATTGTAAAAGGGCACACTTGAAAACAATTACTTTTCACCCATTCCTTGACAGCTTCGCTGTGAAACCACCCAAGGTAGAGAGAGCGTCTATGCCTCTGTGGCTACAAGTTAAGTTTTAGAAATGGGGGTATTTCAGTTGGCTGCAGATTCAGTTTGGCTAATGGGAATTAGATCCTTTTAGCATGTTGCGTTTAGAAGCTGCAAAGATATTGCCAAGACAATATAACTTCCTAAATTTTGGTAGTATTTATTTATAATGGTAGTTAATTATCTCGTTACAATACATAAAATTACTAAAATATACCCCAAAATCAAAATATAAAGGCGTGATACCACGGCCAAAGAATTGAACTCAATGCTAGTTCATTACATTAAAGAAAATGTGTTAGTTCAGAAACTGGATTTAATTGCACAGTTGAGCATGCTCAGTATTCCTACCTCGTTGGCTACTATCTATGAAATTTCTTCCTGTAGGAGAATGCTATGCCTGTACCTTCTTGAAAAGCCGCAGAAATCTTTCTTGGTATTTTTTTTTTTTCATAAACGAAAACGGGTCCTTTCAAATAGCCATCATCTCTCCTGTACACACATTATGAAATAAGACCCTAACATATATTATAAGCCAGAAAGGCTTAGGGGAAAACAGGGAAACACTGAAGTTTATTATAAAATAACATGTTTTAAAAACTATTAAAACTTGAGAACTAACACAGGTCAAGAATGCACATGCACAGCTATATCACTCTTCTGGTTTGAACAATTTGAGTATTGTTAGTTTATAAAGCACTTGTAATGGAACCAGCAAAGTCTAGTGTACCAAATTTAATTCAGACACATTTTCCAAATGAGTAGGGGTTTGTTGGAGATTGGAAGCACGTAAAACGGAAAGGAATGTGGATAGCTAACATGGCAGATTTCTTCCTAAAGAATGATTTCTTGAAAAAAAAAATGTATATAACTCCTCTTAAGGGTTATAACTCCCCTCAGTTCCTCCCCCCACCCCTCCAACTCCCTACTATATTTAGTTAGCAAAGTTTTCATTCCTCGTGTTCCTGGAAGAGTTCAGTATTGCAGGGGTCTGCAGATCATTGGTATATTCACAATGCACACTGCAAACAGGGAGACTTAATGGCAAATATTCCTAAACCTTTCTATGAATTTCCTGGTTCCTTTGGGCTCCTGGTAAAACCCTGCAGATGATATGAATGTAGCTTTTTTGTAATTTAATTCAATTACCACACAGGAGCTTAATGACATTGTTTTGAATAAAATGCTGGAATATCTGTTCCCTGAATCTCAAGACTACTGCTGCATATGGTAAGAATAAAGAGAGAGTTGCAGCTGAAAACCTGCAGCAAGACAGTTCTCACTCATCTGGGAATAGAGGGAGTTGGACAAATGCTCCCTCAAAAGGCATGAACATTTGGACAGAGCTGGGGACTGAAAGAGAATGATGTTCTCTAGTTTCACCCATTAGTGAACCAACTAACAAACACAATGGTGTTGTTGTTATTCTTTTGCCATAAGCAACAGGACTCTGTGTGTGGGCAGCAGTTTAGTGGGGAGGAGGATAAGTCGACCCCTTTTTGTCCTATTGATTTTTTCCTATTTGCATGACTTGAGCAAATTAAATGATGCAATATGGCTTTTTGTTACAAAACAAAGTGAGAGATACCACCCAGACACATATGTTGATTCGTAGGAGCTGTTTACATGAGAATAGAGTGAAATCTACCGTGAACTGAGCATAAAAATTAGATTCAGCCTGGGTATTTTTTTTTTTTTAAATGCCTGGGCCAGCAAGACTGAAGCACAAGTTTTCCAAGAGTCTCTCAGACCTTGACAACTGCAGTGTTGTAACGGAGGAATTCTTAATTAAACCTAAAATGGGGAAAGGGAGGGGGAGCAAAGACACCTGATTGTTTATTTCACGTGCAGTGATTGTTAATGACGTGATTCTCCACCCCCCCTTGCAGTACGGTGGATAGCACACGTTGCTGCTGCATCCCATGACAAGATGTTGCAAAGTCAAAAATAAGCTTGCCTTTACGCTCAACCAACACTGTTCCATATTTGTTTAAACTTAAGAACACAAGCAAAGTGTAAATGCATAACTCCTTAAACAAATTTCTAGAGCAGATCTTCCTGGACAACTAACCTGACACTGAAAGCCTGAATTTATAATGTTCCAAAACATTACGAACTGAGGCGGAGAACAATCTCCGTTTTGGGTGACAAATATACCCCAGCAAAATCTTTCCCCAGTTTTTCGGCTTCCCAACTGGAGTACCAGGAGTTCCTTTCCGCAGCGTTTAACTATTGTAATGCAAGACAATCCCTTCTGACGGGGCCGGGGGGGTCTTACACCGACCGCGCTTCAGCATCCTGTAAGATTCCATCCTCTCCCTAACCGAGCACGTGGAGAAAACTGCACAAATCTCGTTACCCTAGAAAAATAAACCGGAAACCACAGCCACCTTAATTTACAGTGGCGCCGCAGCCAATGCCCGATCCGATCCCAAACACAGTGTGAATCGCGATTCCTTGAACTATTTACCCCAGCCCAGAACGCGGGTACCGCGGAAGCTTCCCTCTTCTGAGACAGGCAGATTTTGCACAGCGTCCCGACCACGGACTCCCGGGGCTGGGGGAGCTACCTGTGCACCCCAGGGAAACACGCAGCTCGCATCACGCCCGCACTCCGCAAAAGTCATCCAAAAGGGCTCTCTAAAGCAGCTTCGCCCTTCTCCCAGCCGCCAGCATCTCCGGAGGCGCCGGGAACCCCCAGCCAGCCAGCCAGCCCGGACGTCAACCTCGCGTCTGCGAGGCGGGTGCGCGCTTACCTGGGTGTCCAGGCGCCCCAGCCCCGGGCTGTCACTCCGCAGGCAGCAGGACAGCCGCGGGTAGAAGCCGCCGCACAGCACCTCTCCCCCACTCAGCAGCTCCAGCTGAGACATCAGCCGCCTATCTCTCCTTTTCAGGCGCTTCGGGGGGTTCCCATTTAGGCACCTTCTCCTCCTCGCTCCGCTCCCTTCGCTTCTTTCCCCAAACTTAGCATCTCCTTCGAAGAAGCCCAGAGCCACGGCCAACAGCAGCAGCTTAAAGGAGAGCATCTTCAGCATCGTCTGCCCCGAGCGGCAGGGGCTGGGCGCGCGAGGCTGGGGGGGAGCGCCGCTGCCCAGCAGGGGCACTAGGGCGCAGCTCCAGGAGGAGGCTGCGGGGGACACTCGAGAGGCGGAGAGCGGTGGCGGGGGCAAAAATAAGTAGAGCGACGCGACTTTGCAAAAAATAAGGGACAAGGCGATGTGTCCAGTGCCTTGGGGGAGTCCGAGGAGCAAGATAAAGTTGTGCGGATGGCACCGTTTGCAGTTGTGCCAGTGTCAGCTGGGTTAGGGGTTTCCTGCCGCGGCCGGCAAGTGGGAGGAGGAGGAGGAGATGGAAAAGGAGGAGGAAGAAGAGGAGGAGAAGACGGCCACAGAGGTTCACTTTTCCGTGTAATGGGAGTTGTTTAGGTGAGACAGTAGCAGGAAGAGAAACGGCGGCGGCGGCGGCGGGGCAGGCGCGGGCAGGGCCGGCGCTGGGCTCTGGATGATGCTGAGGTCTCCTCTGCCGGCGGCTGCAGCTTCTCACACAGCCTCTCATGTTTCGCTCCCTCTTTTCTTCTTCTTTTTAACTAGCGCGCGGGGAGGTGCTGCCACCGCGCGCCCCTTGACGTCACCGCTCCTCGCGCGCCCCCGCCCGGGCCGGGGGAAGGGGAGGGGAGGGGAGGGGGCGGCCCCGGCGCAGGAGCGTCCCCGGGCCCGACGGCCTGGTGGCCGCGGCGGGGCGGGGGCGGGGGCGAGGGCGGGGGCGAGGGCGCGGCCGACCAGGGCGGGACCGAGCGCGCCGGCCTCGCCGCGGCGCCCGGCGGGGGGCGTGCGGGGCCCGCGTCCTGCAGCCCGCGGGGCCCGGGGCGAGGGCGCGGCGCGGAGACGGCTCTTCCGCCCTCTCGCCTCCCCTCGGCCCCCCGCGCTCCCGCTGGGTCAAGGCGGCCCAGCCGAGGCTCAGGAGAGCGAGCGAGAGAAAGTGGGCCGCGGGAGGTGAGGAGGGAGGGGCCCCTCCAGGGCTCCCCCAACCCCCGGCCCCCGCCCGCCCCTCGCCCCGCGCGCGGGGAGGACGAGCCCGGCGGGCTGGGGTTGGCGGGAGGGCGTTTTGCGGCCCCTTTCCCGCCTCCTGGCCGCACGGACCCCCCCCCAGCCCCCGCATTTTCAACCTGAATTTCGAGTCGGTAAAGATCTCCTTTGGCTTCTGACTTAGAGGCGGGAGGCCAACGCGAATGCTGCGAGCCGCGGAATAGGTTAAGACGTTCGAAGACTGTTCGAGAAGAAGTTTCCATCCTTGGCTGGGGAGCTGCGCGCTCCCGAAGTGGAGCGGGCGCGCGTGCCTGCGTGCGGTGGGGCGGCCCGGGCCGCGCGCTCCCGGGGCCCGCCGGTGCGCTGGGGCACCTCCCCGAGCGCGGGGGCGCAGGTTCCGCCGCGTCAGGTGGAGGAGAGAAGGAGCTGGCCGCGCCAGGCAATCAGCGTTCATTATAAATGGGGAGAAAAAAAAATCCTGGGGAGACCTCCCCGGGAGTGTGAATACCGAGGCCACCACGGAGGCGTTAGTTCTGGAGGAAGAATTAGTAGCCAGTTTGCGGGCATCCAGAAGTGGGATGCCCAGCGTATCCCAAGTACCCCGGTACAAACCTGTCCCCGGATAGACAACGTCTGTAAGCGTTTCTAAAAAGATCGGCACGTTATCGAGAGTGCTGACGTGATGTTAAGTTGACGCGAGGATGAGCCAGGACAGGGTCGCCCGCTAAATGTGCTTTCTGCCATGTGAGCATGTAACGGGGGGGGGGGGGGATTTTCTGGTAGGTAGGATTTTGGAGAGGAGATAAGGCAGTTTTCCCATCTTGGCAATGGAAGAATATTCCCCATATTTGGGTTGGCTGCACTTCTCCGGTATAAGCTTCGCCCAGCGCACGTGAAAGTTGGTGATGGTGGATTAAACTAATTACTGTTAAAGTGGCCACAGTGCCTAGATAAGGCTGCTTCTGCGCCTTTCGATTTCTGGACCCGGGTTTACCAGTGGAGCTAAGATTTTTCCACGGAGGTGGTGACCGATTAGAATAACAAAAAAAAAAAAAAAAAAAAAGAATCTGCTGCGATATTTGGTCCAGTCCTGAGCTCAGTACAGGTCCGGGATGACATACTTGCCATTTCTCTCAGGGGCTCTTGTATACACGGCTTCTTTATGTGTCCCACAGACTGCCGTATCTGACATTCTTCCTGCATTGAGGACTCTTAATATAAAATAAATCATAGAGCTAAAAGGACTTAAGACTTTAAACTCATTTAATAAACAGGAGAAGACAGACATTCCACCAAGATTAAATCACTTGCATAATCTCATGTAATTAGGTAGCTTAAAAACCAGGACTCGGGGGCCCAATCTAGGTCGTTTTCCACTATCCAATACTTTATTCCCAAATACCCAGTTTTATGTTCTATTTCCAAAATAAAAATCCTTTTAAAATTATATTTCAGTGGTTTCAGCTCCCACTCTAAGTGATGAATTCATCTTAGTAGTTTTGGAACAGGCTTTCCTTATGATTTGTGCTTCGAGACTAAAGACGTTGAAAAGGTAAATTAATTTGGTTTTTGGAAATTTTGTGGCTTTTATAATCTGTGACCCTATGGTTTAAGAATAGAGTTTATAAAAGATTGCTGAAATGAGATAAACATGTTCTTTCTTGATACATGGGAGCTAGAATTGATCCTATACGTTGTTAGTCATGACAGTAAATAAATGGAGTCAGTGATGAGATAGCTGAGCTTATTCTCAGTACCACTGATAAAATTTCCAAAAAGTCTATGAGCAGTGCCATAGAAGTTAACTAACTTCTGATTCTTTCTTTCTTTCTTTCTTTCTTTTCTTTCTTTCTTTCTTTCTTTCTTTCTTTTTGCAGGGGGGAAGTTGCTTAGTTCACATATAGCCAACTTGACAGCAGAATATTTAGGAATCAAAAATTTTGTTTGTTTCTTAAGAGTAATCCTTGAAGGTCCACTTGGATATGGCAAACCATGTGCACACTTAACGTGAAAATGATCTTCCATCAAAGAGATCTGTCTCTTCAGCTAAATCAACAGAAGCGGTTCAAAGAAGAGACCCTCTATCTGACCAAACTCAGCCAGACAAATTAAATCAGCCTTTTTGAGCAAGGAGTAAAGCTGTGCAAGCGTGGCCTGATCACCCCTCTCTGCCCGCACCAGCACTGACCTGCCCCCTCTAGTTTTGCCACCTGTGTGCAAATCATGCCCTGTACAAGGGCACCTCGCTGAGATAGCCAATGAGAGCTGAAATCCTGCCAAGCTCCGCTGATCAAGCTCAGTTTATGGGTATAAGGCTGTGTCTACCCAGGTAGTGTGGCCTCTTTTCTAAGTTGTACCAAGGCACTCTGTGTGGGCCGGGGGGCAATTCTAACCATACCAGTACCATATCCCAGTTCTACCCAGGATTCCTTACCTCTGACAGAATGAAGATTCTCATGAACAGATTAGGTTTATCGTAAAAGATGAATTATTTGACCCAAATTGAAATTAATTTCATAGATAAAGCTCAAAATATTGCTATGGATATGTTTATATGTATTTATATGTGTATGTATATATTACTATGGATGTGAATTATATTTGTAGGTATTTTTATGCATAAAAAAAGTTATGTGGGTACACATTTCTATGTGTCAAAAATTAGCACAACTTAAACTTCGTAAATGTTGAAAATAAAACTATTTTAGGTATTGGAAATGGATTTCTGGTCTTCACAGAAATACGTACTATTAACATTTCAACAAATATGTATTAAGTGCCAGGTACTTATATACATGTATACAGTCATGACAAATAATATACCCTGCTTCTAGATAATTTATTCTCTAGCAAGGAGGACAAAAGATAAGGTCACAAAATAACTTCTGATTTTATAAATTGTGGTGAGGGCTGTGAGACATGCCAAGATGGAGAATAATAAGCACACTTACCTCACATTAAGTGACTGGAGAAAAGTCTCTGTGAAAATGACATTCAGTTGAGACCTGAGGTGAGTTGGTATGAGTTTATGGTGTAATTCCACCTTGACGTTTAAAGTATAGAAGCATTTGAATTCAGAACAGAATATGAGACATTTAAGGGAAAGCACAGAATAAAGATGTAAATAAGAAAGGTGAGAGATTAAATTCTTAGTTTAGTTTATAAACTCTAGGTAACTAATGAGGTTATATTCATGTATTTTTCGCTTCCTTTTGCGAGTACCTAGTTCTCATTTTTTGTCTTTCTTTAAATTGTGGGTTTTTATTCAACTTCTAGGGATTATTGTAGTTTGAATGGCCATGCATGATAATGGCCATTGCATCTTACCTAACCAGCACTTAGGTGTTATGTTTTTGTTTTCATTTGTGCCTGTTGATAACTGTCAAGATTTTTTTCATTTGTGGAGTTAAATATCCATGAGATTTTAAGCTCTGTGAGGGTAGGAATTATATTTCCTTCTTGTTTGGCTTCCCAGCGAAGAGTCTTATCAGTGTTATACATTTCATACTCATCAACCTATTCATACAGTGTCATACACCAACCTCACCGTGCCAGGACCAGTCTCTTTATAAATTCTGCTGGCTGACCAGTCTTGCTCGACTTACTACTCTTAAAGGTTTAAAATGGAAAAATATTTGGATTATAAAAAATCCAAGTTGTTAAACAGAAGGGGGCACACAACTTAAAGCACACTATCATGAAAGAATTTCAGGAGATGCCACTACAAAGTGTGGCTCCATGGAGGAAAGGCAGCCAACAAAGCCAAAGAAAATCACATAGCTTTTTAAAATTAAAGATTCGTTATAGTTCAAGCACACTGATTTAATGGTAGGGCCGCTAATAATGGTTTTTCTACAGTTATTCAGTCTTCCTTTCAAAAATTGGCACTCTGCTCTGGGCACTGGGCATTTAGTAGTCAACAGTGATTCTCTTGGGAGCTTGTATGCTACTGGAGAAGGCAGTAGATAACAAATGGATAGAAAATATGCCATGAGGTGATGTGTGCTATAGAGGAAAGGGATTATGGGGAAAGACAAGGCAGGAGTTGAGAGAAATAATAATTAGGAAAGTCAGGAAATAATAGGAAAGATGTCTTCAGAGGTATGGGCAGAGACTTGAAGTAGTGAGCCACATCCACGCAGATGTCTACAAGCATAGGGAACAGCAAGTCAAAGACCAGGAAGCAAGCATGCTTGGTATGTCTAAGGATTAGCAAAGAGACCAGTATGGCTGGAACAGAGTGGGTGACAGAGGAAATGACGAGAAGTAGCAAGGGCAGGGCAGACATCACACGGTTTTGTAAGCTGTGTTTCAGACTTTGGCTTTTACTCTGAATGAATGATTATCTCTGGGGGTCCTCATCAGAGGTAAAGAAACTGCTGGTTATTTCCTGTATCTACAGAATGAATTAAATGTAAGGCATTGGTTAAATGGGTGTCAGGAAACTGAAAAAAGCAAAAAGAGAGCGCTGGAGTAAAAACAGTAACTGCAGGGAGCAGCTCCCATTCTTAGGGAGTGAGGAACAAAAGAGGGATTGGCGTTTACAGAACTCAGAAGCTGACCTCTTTATCCATTCATCTTTCGATGGACTGTGTATACAATGGAATATTACTCGGCGTTAGAAACGACAAATACGGGATCCCTGGGTGGCGCAGCGGTTTAGCGCCTGCCTTTGGCCCAGGGTGCGATCCTGGAGACCCGGGATCGAATCCCACGTCGGGCTCCCGGTGCATGGAGCCTGCTTCTCCCTCTGCCTATGTCTCTGCCTCTCTCTCTCTCTCTCTCACTGTGTGCCTATCATAAATAAATAAAATTAAAAAAATAAAAATAAATAAATAAAAAAAAGAAACGACAAATACTCACTAATTGCTTCGCGGTGGAGGGACCTGGAGGGTATTATGCTGAGTGAAATAAGTCAATCAGAAAAGGACAAACATTATATGGTCTCATTCATTTGGGGAATATAAAAATTAGTGAAAGGGAAAGGAGAGAAAATGAGTGAAAATATAAGTGAGGGTGACAAAACATGACAGACACCTAACTCTGGGAAATGAACAAGGGGTAGTGGAAGGGGAGGTGGGGGGGGGTTGGGGTGACTGGGTGATGGGCACTGAGGGGGACGCTTAGCGGGATGAGCACTGGGTGTTATGCTATATGTTGGCAAATTGAACTCCAGTAAAAAAAAAATTAAAAAAAAAAAGAAGCTGACCTCTGAGATCCTGAGGGCACCTTGGAGATAGGACTGCTGCCCAGCTCCATGGGGGGTACCGTCCAGGATGGTGAAATGAGGTTGGTTCTGGGAGTGCTAGAAGAAAGCTGGGGACTGGAGCCACATGCCACTAACAGGATGTATTTGTTTTGTAAGGCTGCCATCACGAGGTACCACAAACTAGGTGGTTTAAAACAACCAGCTCTGGAAAGCTGTAAGTCTGAAATCTAAGTGTTAGCAATGTGCCACTTGTAAGGGCTATGAGGAAGAATCTGTTCTGCACCTCTCTCCTAGTTCTCATAGGCCCAGGGGTTCTTTTCCTGGTTTGTAGATGGACTTCCCTTTATGTCCTCATAGCATATCCTGATGTCCATATCTGTCTATGTGTCCATATTGCTCCTTTTTATAAAGACACCAGTCCCTGGATGAAGGTCCACCTCTTCTTGATCATCTGCAAAGACCTTATTTGAAAATAAGGTCACATTCATAGATACTGGGGAGTAGGCCTTTAATATCTTTTGAGGGGGGACACAATTTAGTGCACAACACAATATAAAGAAAGGGTCATTGCCAGGAGGATGCAGACAGGAACATGCATCCTTCCTGCCTTCCTTTTTTTTTTTTTTAAAGATTTTATTTATTCATGAGACACACACACACACACACACACACACACACACAGGCAGAGACACAGATGGAGGGAGAAGCAGGCTCCATGCAGGGAGCCTGGTGTGGGACTTGATCCCGGGACTCCAGGATCACGCCCTGGGCTGAAGGCGGTGCTAAACCTCTGAGCCACTCGGGCTGCTCTCCTGCCATCCTTTTACCTTCAATAGCCATGTATAACTTCTGACTTCCCCCACTCAATTAGCACATATTTTGTATGTTATATGCATTTTATGCTATATTCTATTTATGCTTATTCTTATAAGCAAGAGAAAATACAGTACTGTATTGTTTTCACTGAAAAAAAAAAATCAGTGTGTAAGTGGACCTGCACAGTTTCAGCCCATGTTGTTCAAGAGTCAGCTGCATTGCCTAATTGTCCTTTTATTATGTAGAATCTGTAGTAATGTCACCTCTCTCATTTCTGATATTGATAATTTGTGTCTCTGTCTTGCTTCAACTTGATCAATGTGGCTGAAGATTTATCAATTTTATTGGTTTTCTCAAAGAATCAGACTTTGGTTTCATTGATTTTTCTCCATTACTTTGTTGTTAGTTGATTTCCCCTTTGATCGTTATTTTTTACTCTGTTTTGCTTACTTTGGGTTTTTATTTGCTCTGATTTTGCTGGTTGCTTAAAATGGAATCTGAAGTCATTAATTTGGGACCTCTCTCTGTAAATGTATGCATCTAGCACTATACATCTCCCTCTTTGTACTGCTTTAACCACACGCTATGGTTAAGTTTTAAAATGCTATGTTTTCAGTTTCAATCAGTTCAAAATACTTTCCATTATTCCTTTTGAGTCTTTTTTTTTTAAAGATTTTAATGTATTTATTCATGAGAGAAACAGAGAAAGGGGCAGAGTGAGAAGCAGGCTCCTCGCAGGGAGCCTGACGTGGGACCTGATCCCAGGACTCCAGGATCACACTGTGGGCTGAAGGCAGGCGCTTAACCGCTGAGCCAACCAGGCATCCCTACTTTTGAGTCTTTGAATCAGAGGTTATTTAAAATGTTTTATTTCGTTTCCAAATATTTGTGATATTTTTGAGGCCTTTCTGACATGGATTCAAATTCAATTACATTGTAGTGAGAGGGTATAATATGCACAAACTGATTTTTTTTTATTTTATTTTTTTTTAAATTTTTTATTTATTTATTTATGATAGTCACAGAGAGAGAGAGGCAGAGACACAGGCAGAGGGAGAAGCAGGCTCCATGCACCGGGAGCCTGATGTGGGATTCGATCCCAGGTCTCCAGGATCGCGCCCTGGGCCAAAGGCAGGCACCAAACCGCTGCGCCACCCAGGGATCCCACAAACTGATTCTTTAAAAAAAAAATCTTGAGACTTTTTATGGGTAGAAAAATGTCTATCTTGGTAAACATTCTGTGTAAAATTGAAAACCATGTATATTTTGGGTGGAGTGTTGCATCAATGTTGATCAGGTTGATTTGGTAGATAGTGTTGTTCAGTGTTTTGCCTCCTTACTAATTTTCTGTCTACATGTTCTATTGGTCATTGAGAGACAGAAATATTGACATTTCTGACTATGGTAAGAATTTTTATGTTTCTTCTTACAGTTCTATCAGTCTTTGTTTCATATATTTTCAAGTTCTGTTAACTGAGTGTATAAATATTTAAGATTGTTATGTCTCTGATGAATCATCCCCTTTGTCATCATGAAATGTCCTTTATCTTTGGGAATGATCTTTGCTCTAATATGTACTTTATTACTAATACAACCACTTTTTTTTCTTTTGATTAGTATTGATAGACTTTCCCCCATCCTATTGTTTTTACTTTATTTCTGTCTTTATATTTAAGGTGCATTTATTGTAGGCAGCATATAGTTGAGTTTTGTTTATTTTTGCCAATAAGGCAAACTATGACTTTTATTTGAGGTGTTTAGACCCTTTATATTTGATTTAAGTACTGATTCAGTTTGGTTTAAAATTCTTTACCTTACTATTTGCTTTTTATTTGTTCTATTTATTCTTTATTTGCTTATTATTCTTTTTCTCTTTTTTTAGATCGAGCATTTTTATTTATTCCCTGCAGGGAGATTTCAAAATAAGAATAAAAGTTTTATCTTCACACATATACCATTTCTGATGCTTTTCATTCCTTAACATAGATCCAGATTTTTATCTGGTGTGATTTTGCTTGTGTCTGAAGAACATGTCTTTTTTTTTTTTTTTTTTTTTTTTTTTAATGATAGTCACACAGAGAGAGAGAGAGAGAGAGAGAGAGAGAGAGAGAGGCAGAGACATAGGCAGAGGGAGAAGCAGGCTCCATGCACCGGGAGCCCGATGTGGGATTCGATCCCAGGTCTCCAGGATCATGCCCTGGGCCAAAGGCAGGTGCTAAACTGCTGCGCCACCCAGGGATCCCCTGAAGAACATGTCTTAACAGTTTTTGTAAGTAAGGGTCTAATTGTGATGATTTTATTTTTAGTTTTGGGCTGTCTGGAAAAATCTTTCTTGTGCCTTGGTTTTTGAGAGGTATTTGTGCTGGGTATAGAATTTGGGGCTGACTGTTCCACCCCTCACTGCCAGTACTTTAAAGATACTGTTTTACTGTCTTAATTATATTTTCCAACAAGAACTCATTCTCATTCTTATTTATCTACTTTTGTATATTATGTGTCTTTTTTCTCTGGTTGCTTATCACATTTTCCCTTTTTTAGTGAGTTTTAGCTCTTTAATTCTAATATATCTTGGTGTAGTTTTCTTCATAGTTCTTGTGTTTGGGGTTTGTTGAGATTCTTAGATTTGTTGGTCTACAGTTTCATCAAATTTGGAAAAATTTCTGTCCATTATGTCTTCCAATATCCAACCCTCCTTTAGGAATTCTAATTATATGTATATTAGACCAGTTGTATTCTACAGCTTATTGGTGCACCTTTATTTATTTTATTTTATTTATTTTTAGTCTTTATTCTCTCTGTATTTTATGTTAGGTGAATTCTATATATTTAAGTTTACTAGTCTTTAATTCTGCAATGTGTAAACTGCTATTTATCCCATCCCAGATATTTTTTATTTCAGGCATTACACTTTTCATCTCAAAAAGTTTGATTTCAGCCTTCTTAATATCTTTCAAGTTTGTAGAGGAAAGATTGAGCAGGTAAAGTACTTTCTTGAACATATGCAATATAGTTGCACAACTGTTTTGATGTCCTTGTTTGACAATTCTATCATCTGTGCCACTTTCTGGGACTGTGTTTACTTAGTGATTTTTGTCTTTGTTATGGTTCATATTATCCAATTTCTTTGCATGCCTGCTAGTTTTTTATTTAATCCCAAATATTTTTTACCTTGTTAGATGCTTAATATTCCTATAAACATTCTTGAGCTTTGCTCTGAAGTACAGTTAAATGACTTGGTAATAGTTTGATCTTTTTAAGTTTGCTTTTAAACAGTGTTAGGTGAAGCTAGAATTACCTTTAATCTAAGGCTAATTTTCTCCACTACTGAAGTGATATCATTGTAGATGCTCTTCCTGATTTTCCTTTCATTATGAAGTTTGTAGCTATTTGGAGCATGTACTATTCTTGGACTTGTCTGAGTTCTAGGTATCTGCTCCTTTCAAGTGGTTCTTTCCCTTTCCTCTGGCAATTTCCCCATAGCCATATGCTACTAAAAACCCAGCTGAAGACTTGAGGGGTATCCTCTGTGGATTTGCAAAGCTCTCTTTCTGTGCAGCTGTCTCCTCTCTGGGACTTGGCGTTTTGAACTCCACCTCTTGGCCTCTCTAGATTCCATGTGTCTTTTCTGTCAACTCAAGGCTATTGCCTGCTTCTGTTTGGATTCCGTCCCCGGCACTGCAGCCTGGAAATTCTGTCTAGGCAGTATGCTGGGGATAGTCACCTAGCTCTCAGGGATCAACATTCTCTACTTACTTAGTTGATATGCAATACCTGAATATCTTGTCTGGTATTTTCGTTTTCATGGTTATAACATTATAATATTACCCGTTGAGTTGTTTCAGGTGGTACAGTAAATCTGGTCCCTGTTACTCCATCTTGGCTAGAAGCAGGCATCTGATGGTATCTTTTTTGTGTGTGAAAGAGTTTTTGGTGACCAATTCAATTTCTTGATTTAGAAAATAATGGTAACCAAGTTAGTGGAAGATTCATTTCAATTTCTTATTGCCAGCCAATGTTCATGTCTTTCTTCTTCCTTAGACCTATAGCTTTATATAATCTGTACCCTCATGAAGTAGTTGGCAAGAGTTTATTTCAGTCTTTTGCCATTTTTGCTCTTCATTATAGCTAATGATCCTAACTGTATTTCTCCTTCTATCAAGCCCTTTTAGCTCTGTCTACCATCTTTTTTGTTCAGACTCATGCCAGACCTTCTTCCTGGCTCTATTATTACCCTGGGGAACCCTGACTCTCAGAATGTTTTTCCCGTATGCTCCAACAGCAGCAGTTATTTATTTTGTTTATGCTGAACAGTGTATTAAATTTATTTAGAAAACACACAAAAAAACCTTTGCTTACTTTTTTTTTTCTACCTAGAGGGTAACACCTGGCTGCTGTGTATTCTGAATATAAGGATGAGGAAATAGGGGGATCCCTGGGTGGCGCAGCGGTTTGGCGCCTGCCTTTGGCCTAGGGCGCGATCCTGGAGACCCGGGATCGAATCCCACATCAGGCTCCTGATGCATGGAGCCTGCTTCTCCCTCTGCCTGTGTCTCTGCCTCTCTCTCTGTGACTATCATAAATAAATAAATAACAATTAAAAAAAAGAAATTTAAGAATAATATCGTAACTTAAAAAAAAGATTAAAAAAAAAAAGGATGAGGAAATAGCAGACTTTAGTACATGCTTCTGTTTTCAGCCCTCTGTTATACTCTGCTGCCATCACACCTGGCATCCTTGAGTCAATAACCCCTCATAAGTTCTAAAAGGCAGGATGGCTCCTTCGTTGGCTGCAGCCTCTTCCTATTTATTCTGGAGTGTGTCTTTTCCTAGCCTACTTAACTTTTCCTCTCATTTTCCACCTCCCAGAACTGTGTTGAAATAGTTCATCCATTGGTAACTCCTTCATGTCCTTCTTCCTGCTCTGTGTTTACCTCTTGCTTTTAAACTGATATATTCTAATTTTAATGGGTTCTGAGGAATGAGGGGAAACAAATTCATATGCTCAGTTTGTAATCTTGAACGGGCACTGATTGCTGTTTAGTTACTAAAGCTAAGGATTAGTTTTTGTTACTTATAGGTCTTTCACACTACTGACCAATTCCTTTTCCTGAAGCTGTCTCTTTCCTTATTTTAGTAACTCCAATCTCAAATGATTTTCCTTTTATTTACCTGGATTCTACTCCTCAGTCTTCACTTCCTTTCTACACCTCTTACATGTTTCTATACCCTGGACTTACATTCTTGATTCTCTGCTCTGCCGAGTATACCTGTTGAACACTTGCACTTTGATATCTGTTATTTCAAACTCAGCACACCCCACCCAGACCTGTCAACTTCACTCCTAAATCTGCTCCTCATCTGTACCTTCTACTTTGGTGAACAGCACTTCTATACCTCTCTCTAATCACTAAGCCAGAAACCTAGGAGCCATCTGTCCTCCCTCTTTCAAATACAACATCTTGCCTGTAACATCTTGCCTCTATCCCCTTACCTTCTGCCTCTTTTATTGCCATTATTCCTAATTTTTTACTATAGGAAAATTTAATCATGGTAAAATGTACCTATCACTCAGTTTCAACAATCACCAGAAGTTGGCTAATATTGTTTCATTTCTATTCCCTTCTTATTTTGTCCTTCTGCTGAATTATTTTAAAACAAGTACCAGGTTGTCATCTCATTCATCAGTAAAAACTTCAGTTCATTTCTAAAGGGAAAAGATTTTTTAAAACCTAGGCACAACACCTTTATCATCATAAAATAATATTTCCTTAATAATATATTTATATATCCAGTAAGTGTTTATATTTCCTGGGTTGTCTTATAGTTTCTTGTTTTTACAATAGATCGGTTCAAATCTGAAACTAAGCAAGTACCATGCATTGCATTTGGTTTATGTTTCTTTATCGAGTCTCATTTAGTTTAGAGATTCTTCCTCCTTTTTGTTTTTCCTTTCTATTTGTTTGCTGAATGAATCAGGTCATCTTTCTTATAGAATTTCCCACATTGTGGATTTTTCTGATTGTATCCTCATGGTATCTTTAAAGATATTTATTTCTCTATCTCTATAATTTCTATAAACTCATATTTAGATCTAGAAGCTTGATTAGAATTTTTGTAAGAATGCTCTATGGATGGTTACTATTTCATCATTTCGGGGGGCATATAATAAACAAGTTTCTAGTGGCTTAGTGTGTTATCACACTAATCCAGCCTTTAAAAAAATCCCTATAGTGTTTCATCTAGTGGTTTCTCCAGTTATTGATAAGTATTGTGTAGGTCCATTATTTATTAGGAACCCATCATTTCTTACCAGATTTACTTCAACAATTTCTTAAGGTTTCCACACTTATAATTTCTTTCTCTAACTTGACTTCTTTATACCTACTGCGACTAAATGGATTTTTGTATGCTACAAATAATTTCATATGATTCCCCTGGATAAAATTCTTCAGTAAATTTTTAGTGAATTCAGAATAAAATCTATAGTAAGATACACAAAAGACTTTACCTCTGGTCCCTGCTCCATTTATATTCCATTTATATTTAGTTTATCCATAATTAATTTTAGTTATTTTGCTACATATCATTTGTTGTAAAACAACTTTTAAAAAACCACAGATTAATTAGGTCTTTTTTCTTATACATTACACATTATACTTACTTATTTAATTTAACTGAATAAAATTTTATTGCTATATATAAATTCTCTAAGAGCAGGAGCACCAGTTAGCAGATGGCATTTACATGAGTTTCTTTACAGATAGTTGACCTTTACTAAATACATACAGTCGGTTCTTTTTTTTTTTTTTTTTTTTTTTTTTTTATGATAGTCACACAGAGAGAGATGAGAGAGAGGCAGAGAGAAGCAGGCTCCATGCACTGGGAGCCTGACGTGGGATTTGATCCCGGATCTTCAGGATCGTGCCCTGGGCCAAAGGCAGGTGCTAAACCGCTGTGCCACCCAGGGATCCCCCATACCGTTGATTCTTAATCATGTTGAGTCACTGATGGAATGATGGAATCATGTCGGAGTCAGATGGATTCTTTTTGATTTTTAAAGATTTATTTATTATTTATTTATTTATTATTTATTTATTTATTCATGAGAGAGAGAGAGAGAAGAGAGAGAGGAGAGAGAGATAGAGACACAGGCTCCATGCTGGGAGCCCGACGTGGGACTCTATCCTGGCACTCCAGGATCGCCCCCTTCCCCCAGACCAAAGGCAGGCGCTAAACCGCCGAGCCACCCAGGGATCCCCCAGATGGATTCTATCTGCAGCATTCATGGTACTTCATCACAGCTGCAAGGACTGTAACCTGCCTTTATCACCAGGCTCTTTTATGTAGCCAGCTCCACATCTTTTTTTTTTTTTTTTTTGGTCTCCAAAACCTTTGTTCATGTGCCCTTGAAAATCCTTAATTCACTGATTTGCTCTCTGCTCATTGAATGGAGTAGGTCTCAGAGAGAGGGACTATTAGAACGGAGGTCCCTGGGTGCCTGCAACAGGAGTTTCTTACATATATTTCTCATGATGGCTAGAAGTAGAAGTTACGTCTCTTGGAATTGAGTGTTACTGATTCAAACTTATTTTTATTTTTTAAAGATTTTATTTATTTATTCATAGACAGAGAGAGAGAGAGAGAGAGAGAGAGGCAGAGACACAGGCAGAGGGAGAAGCAGGATCCATGCAGGGAGCCCGACGTGGGACTTGATCCCAGGTCTCCGGGATCATGCCCTGGGCTGCAGGCGGCGCTAAACCGCTACACCACCGGGGCTGCCCTCAAACCTATTTTTAAAAAGTAGTTTTATTTAACGGTAGTGACTTAAAGTGTTATTTTTATAGTATATGCTAGACTTTTTCTTTAGTAAATGTCAATTTCTTAAAATACCTGAATCAGCTGCAGTGTTATAATTTGCTAATACATTTTACTTCAATGGAATTGGAAGGGTGAGCTAATGGGACCAGAGGGTGTTCAGAAATGGTACTTAATTATAAAATAATGGAAAATAGTCTACATCATGAAATGACCTCATAAACAGAATTACAACTGAGATGATTCAGTAATTAATGATTACATCAAGTAAATTAACTCATTTGTATCTCAGCCCTACGTAAATAAAAAAGTATAATACCTTAACTATGTAGACAATTAATAAAATATGTAAGACATTATAAATCCACAGAATTGAAAGCCCACACAGCTATAGAATTCTTTTTGTGTGCATTAGGTGTTTTGGAAACTGAGCATTAATTTTCTGGCTTTGACTCATATCAAGACCACCCTGTAGCAAAATTTAATTCGTCAATGAGTATCTATTTATCATTTAGCTAAATGTTTGGCAACTAAGCCACCAAAATAACATATGCAAATGAACTTTACTAATTATTGAATGAAAACATGCTCTATTTCTAGATGTGTTTAATTCAAGAGTAATGTAAAAATACTAAGACTTACTTATTCAAAACAGGCTACCTTAATCAAGATGAAGACCTAATTCTCAAAGATGCCAAGCTGTGTACAATTTTCTCAATTTGACAATCTGGCAAAACATTTCTTTAGAAATAAGAAATATGAATCTAATTAAATCAAAGTTAAATATGTAATCATTTAAACATTTTCAAGTAAACATTTAAAACATTATTTATCTTAAACATAATTGTCCTGAAGAAAATTTATGTTATAGAAACCTTTATCATATAGTTTAAAATGTGGATTTGCAGTAGTCTTGTGGTTATTGGTCTGGACGGGGACAGATACATTTATTTGTAAAAGAATGTTATAACTAAAACAAAAACTTAGCATTTAAATTTTAGGGCCAAAGAAATCATTACATCTAAGGCAACAATATATCAAAATTTGATAGAATATGATATAGTTAAAAAATTATTTGTGTGGGGTGGTTTGAGACCACAAATTTGGCCTTATTCTAAAATTCATGAATTGCATGTACCCTTTTATTTTCAAAATGGGTGGTTTACTCATCAAAGAAATCCTTCAGTTCTTTGTTGGAAATGTGTCTAAATGTTATGTCCTGGCCAAGGGCATGAAGTTCTGCAAACATTTTCACTTATTAATAATTATAAACACCTGGGCATTTTGTAGACATTACAGATATTTTTACATGCACAAATTTAGAATAAATGTTGGATGAGAAAGAAAGCTTTCTAACTTTAAAATCTATTTGTATTTCATAAGACCATAGGTTCCACAAGATTCAATCTTTTGGTGTTTTGGTTTGTTTACCTTACATAAAATGTGATTTTTCTATTTAAAATATCTGAAATATATATTCTCAAATATCAACTAGTTTTTGAAATATGTTTGGATAATTTAAGTGTAAATTAACCCAAATGTCAGGATTTCATATCCTTTAAAACAGATGACTCCCCCCCCCCCCTTTTTGGTAAAGAAATGGAGAATTGTGGGTTTATTCTTGGGAGCATGAATTTAAAACGTACTGAGCTAGACTTCATTTTCCTATGAAAAATAATTCTATTTTAATCATCAAATGTACATTGTTTATTGCTTTTAAAGAATAACTTAACATGAGGAAGAATACGCACCTGAGGAAGTCTAATTTTATTTTACTCCTGAAGAAGTGAGAGGCTCTGCATGTGAAACCAACACAAAGGCCAGCCAGTACACATGGAGATAGTCCTAAAATGAAGTCTTTACTCACAGGAAAAGAAACGTTTAAAAGTGTGTTGATCTTGTGAAGTATGGATATTGATTCAGTGTCTCTTCAGGAAAAACTTAGATCATATTTCTGAAGTTTTTGTTACATTCTGTAAAATTTTAATCCATTATCTCATTTCTTTAAAAACTAAGATTTTCCTCTTTCTTCATATTTGGTGAGACATAATGAATTTCTCCATTCCTTATGTGCTATTCTATTTATAGAGATGAGTGGCTATTTTTTCATATTGGTTCTTCTAAGAGCTTTCTCTCTTTAACTGCCTATGTGACATTGCTTTCTAGTCCATTTGAGCAATTACTCTTGTGAAATCAAAGTGTCTTGAAGCAAAGAGTTGTATTTGAGCTGTATTTATGCCGGGCACAGGAGTAAGTGTTTTGCATCTATCATCTCATTTAATCATTATAGCAACCCCACACTGAAACAAATACATTTTACATGAAAGAAACAAAAACTCAGTGACCTGAGGATAATTTCTAATGGCCATATACCTGGTAAATCACAGAGCTATGGTACAAACACAGACATGTCCAAAGACCATGTTCATGATGGTGCTTCCAAAAGAGCTGGTGGTTTGTATTATCATTTTATACTAAACACAGATGTCCCAGTATGGTGCTTATCTTCTCATTATTGATGTGAGACCACATCTTTCTGTATATGCACAGCTGAGGATTCTTGGTACTTATTTTCATCACATGTTTTTAAAGTCTGAAGCTCATTGCAGATATAAGTTCTTGGTCATTGTGAAACAAATAACACAACTTGTTTCTCTAATTCTCCTTGTTTCCACTGACCCCTTTCTTTACTTCATGTCCTCTACCTCCTCTGGAGCTAATACCCTGTGCTTTGTCATCCCCTCTGGTTTGATATTTCTCCATTTGACTACATCTTCTCTATTAATTATATATGCTTTGTGATAATATCATTACAAACTTAAAAGCATATTTATTACCTCATAGTTTCTATGTGAGAAACTGTGGCAGCTTAAAACATATTTATTACCTCATAGTTTCTATGTGTTAGGAGTACAGACTCAGCTTTAGGGTCTCTCAGTGTTGCCAAAAAGCTGTTGACTGGGGATCCAGTCTAAACTGAGGCAAGACTGGAGAAGGATCTGTTTTCAAGCTCATGTGATTGTTGGCAGATTTCAGTTTTTTTACAGGCTGTTGGATTGAAAGCCTTAGTTTCAGGGCTTTTGGGTGGCTCAGTCAGTTAAGTGTCTGCTTTTGGCTCAGGTCATGATCCCAGGGTCCTGGGATCGAGCCCCGAGTCCTGTGGAGGCCGAGAAAATTAGGGCCATTCAAGTTTAACATTGGCACGAGTATAGCCATTGTAGTTTCGGCAGCCATCTCAGGCCAATGTGACCAGGCCACTGTGACCAGGAACTGAACTCTACCTTACCCTGGCTACAGAAAAAAACCACAAAGCATGCCCTTATCGGAATAAGGAAGCAAGAGCTTGTGAGACCTCTTTACTGGAGATTCTCACACCCCCACCTTACCCCCTAGATCAGCCCATAAAAACCCAGCTGTAACCCATCTCAGGGTCCAAGTCCCTGCTCCACTGTGTCGGGTATACTTGGACCCAAGCTTGAGCTTGTTAATAAACCCTCATGTACTTGCATCAGTGTCAGCTCCTTAGTGGTTTTCTCGGATTCGCAATCTTGGGCACAAGTTGGGCTCCCTGCTTGGCGGGAAGCCTATTTCTCCCTCTCCCTCTGCCATTCCTCCTGCTTATGATCTTTGGCTCTCTCTCTCTGTCAAATAAATAAATAAAATCTTTACAAAAATAAAAATGACTGGGTGATGGGCACTGAGGGGGCACTTGACGGGATGAGCACTGTGTGTTATACTATATGTTGGCAAATTGAACTCCAATAAAAAATATATATATATAAAAGATAAACATGGTCATGTAAAAAAACAAACAAACAAAAATAAGAGAAAGAGAGGAAGCCTTAGTTTCTTGTTGACTGCTGGCAAGAGGACATTTTCAGTTACTTATTACATGGCCCTTGACATGGGTGCGTGGTTCAGCTCACAACGTGGCAGCTTGCTTCTTCAAACTTGCAAAGAAGACAAGGTTCCTCTTAAGATGGCCATTATAGTCTTGTGTAATGTAATCATGCTCATCTTGTTACCTTTGCTGTATTCTATTGGTTAGAAGCAATTGATAGGTCCTACTTAACTCTCAAGTGAAGAGAATCACACAAAAGTGTGAGCACTGGGAGGTGAGCATCATGGGGGTCACCCTAAGGTCTGCTTGTCCTCTCGTCCTCAAGGCTTCCTGCTTAACTATTTCTGCCCTGTTCTACCTCATTTGGTGCTCTAGGCCATTGATCTCTCTTCTTTCTCTTGATGAATCAGTTTCCTCCTATTTTTACCTCTCTCATTATCCTCCTTTGATTAGATTCCTTGCTCCTGTGGTAGTTCAACTATCTTGCTAATGATTCCCTTGACCTTTTGCCTGTTGGCCACATTCACCTGAAAAGCCTTCAACTCCAGGTGATTCCCAATAATCCCTCTCCCCCAGTCTAAACTCAAATGGCACTACTATAAAATTCATGCTCACAAATTCAACTTGGTTCTCAACAGTGCTCAGCAATTTTACCCAGCTTCCCAACTCAGTTTGCTTTCCCTCTTTCCATAACAACTATTTCAGACTTTCTTCACTCTCCTGAAATCTCCAAGTCTCACTTCCCTCACCTCTTTATTATCAGCATAACAACTACCTCCTGTATTTTGCATGTAAAGAGAGAAATCATCATATCAGATCTCCTCTGACTTCTTGCCACTAGATTCACAAATATTCCTGCATCTGCTATCTCTTCTTCCCCCCTCCCCCCCCACTCTCTGGACAAACTGCTTTGTCTCCTATAAACAATCATCTCTTCCACCTGAATTTCATCCCTACTTTAACGTATAGCTTCAACCTCTTCATCTTTATTGGCTTCTTCTCATCAGTATTAAAATATGTAAATATTTAAGCCATTCTTTGACCCCATTTTCCCTGTGCGGTCACATTCTTATCTTTCCTCTCCTATTCACAGCCTGATATCTTTTTGTTTTTTATTTTTTATTTTTTAAAAATTTTATTATTTATGAGAGAGAGAGCGAGAGAGAGGCAGAGACACAGGCAGAGGGAGAAGCAGGCTCCACACAGGCAGCCGGACGCGGGACCCAATCCCGGATCTCCAGGATCACGCCCCGGGCTGAAGGCAGGCGCCAAACCACTGAGCCACCCAGGGATCCCCCGTCTTTTTGTTTTTTAAAGACTTTTTTAGAGAGATATATAGAGAGAATGTGTGAGCAAGAGGAAGAGCAGAGGGAGACGGAGAGAGAGAATCCCAAGCAGATTCCAGGCTGAATAAAGAGCCCATTGCAGGACAAAATCCCATGACCTGGAGATGATGACCTGAGCTGAAATCAAGAGCCAGAGATTTAACCAGCTGAGCCACCCAGGTGCACCTTCACAGCCTGACTTCTTGACAATGTTGTGTACACTGTCACTTTTACCTTGTTTTCCACTGCCTTTTCACTCCATTCCATCCTGGCTTCCAACTGCAGTCCTCCTCTATAGTAATATCTGCTATGTCATCCATGGCCTCCCAGTTACTATATCCAAATAAGATATTTCAGTCCTCAGTTATTTTAGCCACTCAGCAACATTCAATAGAGTTGACCATTTTTTTCTTAAAATATTCTTTTCCTTTTTTTTTTTTTTTTTTTTTTTTACATTAAGACACATTCTAGGTTCCCATTCTGGTGATTTTTTTTCTCAAAATTTTTTTAGATAGATTCTCCTTCTCCGCTAAACCATTAAATGTTGTCATTCCTCCAAATTCTGTCCAAAGTCTTCCATTCTTCTCCTTTTCACTATCCACTCTCTAGGCAATCTCATCTACTCCTGTGGGTTAATTTCCATCGCTATGCCAAATAATTCCAAATTTATATATGTAGATCAGATGTTTCATGTAGCTCCAGAATTATCTTTTTGCTATTTTTACTTTAATATTTCATGAGCATTTCAAATCTGAACTGATGATCTTTATTACATAGACCTTATCTACTTTTCATGTTCTTTACTCCAGTAAATGGCAGAATTATTTACTGAGGACTTGCTCAAGCTAGAAACCTGTGAGTCATCCTAGATCATCCTTTTTCCCTACTCCATAGTTTTAATCAATTACCAAATCCTGTCCTTTCTGTATCTTAGCTAACTAATCTCTCTTCTTTATGACCACTGGTATCATCTCAGTTTAAGTCACAATTATCCCTCATCTGACTATTGTGTCAGTCTCTTAACTCATCTTTCAGTGTATATACTTACCTTTTCCAATCTATTCTCCATGTTGTAACTAGAACAATCTTTTAAAAATGCAAATTGAATTAATTAGCTCTTATTTTAAAGACTTTTAATAGTTT
Source organism: Nyctereutes procyonoides (assembly GCF_905146905.1). NCBI lineage: Eukaryota > Metazoa > Chordata > Mammalia > Carnivora > Canidae > Nyctereutes > Nyctereutes procyonoides. Next base: position 20,803,189 of record NW_026575122.1, read on the forward strand.
TTTTTTTAAATTTTCCTATGACAAATCAAATTCCTTAGTATGGCCAATAAGAATGTAAACTCCATCAGAGCAGAGACCTTGTGTCTTGGATACTGGTGCATCTCCATTGCCTACTTAACACACTGTCTGATATATAGTTAGTGGCTTAATAAATATGGGGTAAATTAATAATAACCATAAGAGCTCATATATTCTGTCCTCTACTTGTATCAGTTAGCATTTGCTAACATAGCATTCCAAAACATAGCAGCTTATTTTTTTTTAAGATTTTATTTATTTATTCATGAGAAATAGAGAGAGAGAGGCAGAGACATAGGCAGAGGGAGAAGCAGGCTCCATGCAAGAAGCCCAATGTGGGACTTGATCCCGGAACTCCAAGGTCATGCCCTGAGCCAAAGGCAGACGCTCAACCACTGAGCCACCCAGGCATCCCCAAAACATAGCAGCTTAAAACAATTTATTTGCTCATGATTCTGTAGGTCAGCTAGGCATTTCTCATCTGGGCTATTTTGGCAGATCTCTGTGGTCATCTTGCAGCTTTGCTGGAGGTTAGATACAGCCTAACTCATTACAGGTTGGTTTGTCTAAAGTTGCTCAGCTGGGACTATACATTTCTGCTCTACATGGTCTCTCATCTTTCAACAGGCTAGCTCAGGCTTGTTCACAGGTGGTGGTTTCAGGGTTCAAAAGAGCAATGTAAAAAAAAAAAAAAAGCAGTGTGAGGGAGAAAACATTATGTATAAGCACTTTTCAAGTCTTTGCTAACATTCTTGGGTGCTGTCTAGTTAGCCAAGGGAAATCACATGGTCAGGCTTAGATGAATACTTGGAGACACTAATAAATTGGTGGTCATTTCTACAACAATCTGCTATAGCACTTTTACAACTTCAACTTGATAAATCTGCCTTTATCTACTTCCATTCCAGAAATATTGAATAAGTTTAGTTTCATGAATGAGTTCTGCATAATTATCTATTTGTCTAGGAAGCTGTGCTCTTCTTCTGGTTTATGTAGCCTGTTCCTTCAAGACAGTGTTAACATATATGTACAACTGTGTGTGACAGAGAACAAAAATAACAGTGATTTAAATAAGACAGGTTTATTTAAGTTGGTATGATTACTATACTCTGAATATCAACAGAGGCCCATACTCTTTTCTTATTATTTTGCTATCCTCATAGGATTTCCCTTAATCATGTTCTCTAGGATGCCTTGTCTCCATTATCATATTCTAGACAGTAGAAAGTGAGGAAAAGAGAAATAAGATCATATACTTTCCCTCTGAGGGTACAAAACAAAAGTTCCATACATTGTCTCTATTCATATTTCCTTTGCCAAAAATTAGTCTTTTGACTTCATTTAGCTCCAGAGAAAGGAAGGAGTCTTTGTTCTGAACCTCTATATATCCAGGTAAAGTCCTATTACAGTGGTATAAGGAGAAAAATATTGGGAGACAACTACCATTAGGTCTCAGCCTAAATGTAATTTCCTCCAGAGAACCTTTTCTAAAACCTCACTCAATATTCATTTTCCCTTATGGGATTCCATAGTATTTTGCACTTCTTAGAACCTGTCTTGCTTTATTTGGTTATTGTTGGTTGAGTAGCAGTTATTCCCATTACATTATAGGTGACTAGAGATAATAGTCTGCTTAGTCATACCATTATTTACTTAGCACCAAGCATAGTGTTTGGAACATTGTATGCAATTGATGGATATTAGTTCTAGAATAATTGTGGGCAGAGCCAAACCAATTACAAACAGTTCTAAGAGAAAGGAAAGCTGACTGCTTTTATAATTGTATTGTCCACATTAACTTTCTGAAATTTAAATTAACTGAAAATAACATTAAAACATGAACTAAAAATCAAGACTTGGTTAACAAAAAGTAAGAAGTTCTTGCAAGTAATTGGTACACTATCCTAATTACCTGTAATTAAAAGCAATTCCTAAAGGGGGCACATGAGTGACTCAGTCAGTTAAGCATCTGACTCTTGATTTTGGCTCAGGTCATGATCTCAGGGTTGTGAGATGGAGCCCTACCCCAGGCTCTATGCTGGGCATGGCGTCTGCTTAAGATGCTCTCTCTCCCTCTCCTTTCAGCCCTCCTCCCCCAAATCATGAACACATACTCTATCTCTCTCTCTCTCCCTCTCCCTCTAAAATAAAGCAATTTTTGGAGATGGGACTTCCTTGGACAGACTAACTTTGACCACAGTTTGGAAAACAAAATATTTTTAAACAATTTTCATAAAATGTATGAAGTAGAGATAATCTGTAAACTGCAAAGTAAGTCTTTACAAATCCAATTCCCACATCTTTTGGAAGGAATTCCATAATGTAATAATATATATTTATCCATGAAATTAAAAACAAATTCTTGATATCATAGACATTTTCAATAAATGGTTATTGTGCTACTCATTCAACTATTATTTTAAAAAAGATTTTATTTATTTATTTGAGAGAGAGAGAGAACAGAGGAAGAGAGAGAAGCAGACTCTCTGCTTGCCGAGCAGAGAGCCCAATGTGGAGCTTGATCCCAGGACTCTGGGATCATGACACGAGTCAAAGGCAGACACTCAACTGGCTGAGCCACTCAGGAGCCCCCCACTCATTCAATTATACATTTCTACAATATTTTAAAATACTGAAACGGGTGTATGGGTAGCTCAATCAGTTAAGTGCCTGACTCTTGATCTTGATTCAGGTTATGATCTTGGGGTTGTGAGATCAAGCCCTCATCAGGCTCTGCACTGAGCATAGAGCCTGCTTAAGATTCTCTCTCTCCCTTCCCTTTCCCCCCACTGCCCTTTTAAAAAATTGCTGAAATTTATAACCTATCAAAACTGAAGCCAAAAGAAATAGAAAATTTGAGTACACCTATTACCAATAATAAAATGGAATTGGTACTCAAAAAACTCTCAATTAACAAAAGTCCTGGACCAGATAGCAACACATGAGCATTCTGCTACCCCATTCTGTCAAACATTTAAAGAAGAGTTAATAACTGTTCCTCTCAAACATTTCCAAAAAATAGAAGAGGAAGGGGAACTTCCAAATTGATTCTATGAGGCCAGCATTATCCTGACACCAAACCCTGATAAAGACACCACAAAAAAAGAGAACTACAGGCCAATGTCTCTGATGAATATAGACATAAAAATTCTCAACAAAACATTAACAAACTGAATCCAACAATACATTAAAAAAATTATTCACTGTGATCAAGTGGAGTTTACTCCTGGGATGCAAGGATAGTTCAATAGTCACAAATCAATCAACGTGATACATAATATCAATAAGAGAAAGAATAAAAACCATATGATCATTTGAATAGAAGCAGAAAAGGCATTTGACAAAATACAATATCCATTTATGATAATACCTTCAACAAAGTAAGTTTAGAAGTAACATACCTCAACATAATAAGGACCTTATATGAAAAGCCCACAGTGAACGTCTTACTCAATGGGCAAAAAACTGAGCACTTTTTGTCCAAGGTCAGGAATAAGACAAGGATGTCCACTATCATCACTTTTATTCAACATGGTATGAAAGTCCTAGCCACAGCAATAAGACAACCAAAAAGAAATAAAAGGCATCCAAGTTGGTAAAGAAGAAGTAAAATTTTCCCTGTTTGCAGGTGATATTATCCTCTATATATAAAACCCTAATGACTCCACCAAAAAACTACTAGAAATGGCAAATGAATTCAGTAAAGTCACAGGATATAAAATCCATGTACAGAAATCCATTGCATTTCTATATAGTACTAATGAAGCAGCAGAAAGAGAAATTAAGAAAACAATCCCATTTACAATTGCACCAAAAATAGTAAAATGCCTGGGCATAAACTTAACCAAGGTCAAAACCTGTACTCTGAAAACTATAAAACATTGATGAAAGAAACTGAAAATGACACAGAAATGGAAAGATATTCCATGCTCATAGATTAGAAGAACAGATATTGTTAAAATGTCTGTACTACTCCAAGCAATCTACAGATTTAATGAATTCTCCATCAAAATACCAACAGCAATTTCACAGAACTAGAACAAATAATTCTAAAATTTGTATAGAACCACAAAAGACCTCAGGTAGACAAAGCAATCTTGAAGAATGAAAACAAAACTAGGGGAATCACAATTAAAGATTTCACGTTATATTACAAAGCTAGAGTAACCAAAACAGAGTGCTACTGGCACAAAAAAATAGACACATAGATTAATGGAACAGAATAAACAGCTCAGAAATAAATTCATACTTATATGGTCAATTAATCTATGACAAGAGAGGCAAGAATGTATAATGGAGCAAAGACAGTCTCTAACAAATGGTATTGGGAAAACTGGAAAGCTACACACAAAGGAATAAAACTGGACCACTTTATTGCATCATATTAAAAAATAAACTCAAAATTGATTAAAGTTCTAACTGTGAGATCTGAAATCACAAAACTCCTGAAAGAGAACACAGGCAATAATCTCTTGGACATTGGCCCCAGCAACATTTTTCTGGATATGTCTCCTCAGGCAAGAGAAACAAAAGCAAAAATAAACTGTTGGGACTATACCAAAATAAAAGGTGCTTGCACAGTAGAAGAAACCATCAACGAAACAAAAAGACAACCTACTGAATGAGAGAAGATATTTGTAAATGGTATATCTGATAGGAGTTAATATACAAAATATATAGTGAACTTATACAAGTCAACATGAAAAACTCCAATAATCCAATTAAAAATGGATAGAAAACATTAACAGACACATCTCCAAAGAAGATACAAATGGCCAAAAGACACATGATAAGATGTTCAACATCACTCATCATCTGGGAAATGCAGGTCAAAACCACAATGAGATATCCCCTGAAACCTGTCAGAATGGCTAAATAAAATACCAAGAAACAATAAGTGTTTGGTGAGGATGTGAAGAAAAAGGAACCCTTGTGCATTGTTGGTGGGAATGCAAACTGGTGCAGCCACTCTGGAAGACAGTATGGAGGTTCCTCAAAAACTTAAAAACTACCCTATGATCCAGTAATCACACTATTGGGTATTTATCAAAAAAAAATACAAAAACATCAATTCACAGGGATGTATGCACCCATATGTTTATTGCAGCAACATTATTTACAATAGCCAAACTATGGAAGCAGCCCAAGTGTCCACTGATAGATGATTGGATAAAGAAGAGGTTTTTACACACACACACACACACACACACACACACACACACACACACACACTGGAATATTATTGAGCCATAAAAAAGAATGAAATCTTGCCATTTGTAATAACATGGATGAAGCTAGAGAGTATAATGGTTAAGTGAAATAAATCAGTCTGAGAAAGACAAATATCATATGATTTCATTCATCTGGAATTTAAGAAACAAAACAAATAAACAAAGGGAAAAAAGACAAAGACAGGCCAACAAAACAGCCTCTTAGCTACAGAAAACAAACTGAGGGCACTTGTATGGATGTGGTAAATTACTATACTGTACACCTGAAACTAATGTAACACTATGTTAACTACACTGGAATATAAGTTTAAAATGCTTTTGGAAGTTTTCTTTTTTAAGAAATGTACTTTTATTTGAGGAACCAAGAGATTTGTGAATCTATGTACATTTTTTCTTTTTGTTACACCTTCCAAGTAATATTATAATATTAGAACCTTGAGAACTCCAAGTAAACCAAAGGAATGATTTTTAGGAATTGTGTCTTTTAAACTTGTATTAACTCCTTCATAAATAAAGAAGTGGTACCCCCAGTGACTGTATTTTACCTTATCTTCATATTTTGCATATGGATATTTCTTTCTTTCTTTTTTTTTTTTAAGATTTTATCTATTTATTCATGAGAGACACAGAGAGAGAGAGGCAGAGACACAGGCAGAGCAAGAAGCAGGCTCCATGCAGGGAGCCCGATGTGGGACTCGATCCTGGGTCTCTAGGATCAGGCCCTGGGCTGAAGGCGGCACTAAACCGCTGAGCCACCCAGGCTGCCCCTGCATATGGATATTTCCATAGATACTGTATCTCTGAATAGAAATCTAGTGAAATGAGATGAGCTTGAAATGTTTGCACAAAAAAAAAAAAAGATGTCTCTGGCTGCTAATATTTTCTTAACTGATACCATTTCACACTTGCTTTGAATGGAGGTTGATGTCCAGGTACATAAAGAAAATAAAATGGACATTGAGTTGGCTTAAAACATAGAGTCAAAAAACAAAAACAAAACAAAACAAAACCCCAGAGTCAAGTAAAGCTCAGTAGCTAGTGTCTAATCCAAAATGAGACTGGAGGGGGGGGAGGGGCAAGATGGCGGAAGAGCAGGATCCCCAAATCACCTGTCCCCACCAAATTACCTAGATAACCTTCAAATCATCCTGAATATCTACGAATTCGGCCTGAGATGTAAAGAGAGACCAGCTGGAATGCTACAGTGAGCAGAGTTCGCGCTTCTATCAAGGTAGGAAGACGGGGAAAAAGAAATAAAGGAACAAAAGGCCTCCGAGGGGGAGGGGCCCCGCGAGGAGCCGGGCTGAGGCCGGGGCGAGTGTCCCCAGGACAGGAGAGCCCCGTCCCCGTCCCGGAGGAGCAGGAGCTGCACCAACCTTCCCGGGGGAAAGGGGCTCGCAGGGAGCTGGAGCAGGACCCAGGAGGGCGGGGATGCCCTCGGGCTCCCGGGGACACTAACAGACACCTGCGAGCACAGGGGAGTGCTCCGAGCTCCCTAAGGGCTGCAGCGACCGCACAGCGGACCCGGAGCCGGAGCAGCTCGGAGGGCTCCGGAGCCGCTCCAGGGAGGGGGCTGCGGGGCGGGAGCGCGAATCCAACAGCGCAGGCCCCGGAGCACAGGGCGCCGGGACACAGCCCAGGATCCCGCCTCCCCCTGGGACAGGCAGAGGCCGGGAGGGCCCAGGACAGCGAGGACGCTCCTGCCCCGAGCTGAGCAGATCAGCGGCCCCGCCCCGGAGCCTCCAGGCCCTGCAGACGGAGAACGAGAGCCCCGAGCCCCGTTGTTCCTGCGGAGGCTGAATCCAGGCTTCCAGAGTTGCCATAGCAACTGCGGCTGATCCTCCTGGGGCCCCACGGGGTGAACAACCCCCGCTGAGCCCTGCAGCAGGCAGGGGCAGAGCAGCTCCCCCAAGTGCTAACACCTGAGAATCAGCACAGCAGGCCCCTCCCCCAGAAGACCAGCTGGACGGACCAGTGATACTCCCCCGTGTTCCAATACAACTTGTTTTTGGCTACTCTGCACTGAGCAAAATGACTAGAAGGAAAACCTCACCTCAAAAGAAAGAATCAGAAACAGCCCTCTCTCCCACAGAGTTACAGAATCTGGATTACACTTCAATGTCAGAAAGCCAATTCAGAAGCACTATTCTACAGCTACTGGTGGCTCTAGAAAAAAGCATTAAGGACTCACGAGACTTCATGACTGCAGAATTTAGATCCAATCAGGCAGAAATTAAAAATCAATTGAATGAGATGCAATCCAAACTAGAAGTCCTAACGACGAGGGTTAACGAGGTGGAAGAACGAGTGAGTGACATAGAAGACAAGTTGATGGCAAGGAGGGAAACTGAGGAAAAAAGAGATAAACAATTAAAGAACCATGAAGACAGATTAAGGCAAATAAATGACACTCTAAGGAGGAAAAACCTACGTTTAATTGGGGTTCCCGAGGGCGCCGAAAGGGACAGAGGGCCAGAATATGTATTTGAACAAATCCTAGCTGAAAACTTTCCCAATCTGGGAAGGGAAACTGGCATTCAGATCCAGGAAATAGAGAGATCCCCCCCTAAAATCAATAAAAACCGTTCAACACCTCGACATCTAATAGTGAAGCTTGCAAATTCCAAAGATAAAGAGAAGATCCTTAAAGCAGCAAGAGACAAGAAGTCCCTGACTTTCATGGGGAGGAATATTAGGGTAACAGCAGACCTCTCCACAGAGACCTGGCAGGCCAGAAAGGGCTGGCAGGATATATTCAGGGTCCTAAATGAGAAGAACCTGCAACCAAGAATACTTTATCCAGCAAGGCTCTCATTCAAAATGGAAGGAGAGATAAAGAGCTTCCAAGACAGGCAGGAACTGAAAGAATATGTGACCTCCAAACCAGCTCTGCAAGAAATTTTAAGGGGGACTCTTAAAACTCCCCTTTAAGAAGAAGTTCAGTGGAACAATCCACAAAAACAAGGACTAAATAGATATCATGATGACACTAAACTCATATCTGTCAATAGTAACTCTGAACGTGAATGGGCTTAATGACCCCATCAAAAGGCGCAGGGTTTCAGACTGGATAAAAAAGCAGGACCCATCTATTTGATGTCTACAAGAGACTCATTTTAGACAGAAGGACACCTACAACCTGAAAATAAAAGGTTAGAGAACGATTTACCATTCAAATGGTTCTCAAAATATACCCTAAAAACTATAGAACACTTCTGAAAGAAATTGAGGAAGACACAAAGAGATGGAAAAATATTCCATGCTCATGGATTGGCAGAATTAATATTGTGAAAATGTCAATGTTACCCAGGGCAATTTACACGTATAATGCAATCCCTATCAAAATACCATGGACTTTCTTCAGAGACTTAGAACAAATTATTTTAAGATTTGTGTGGAATCAGAAAAAACCCCGAACAGCCAGGGGAATTTTAAAAAAGAAAACCATATCTGGGGGCATCACAATGCCAGATTTCAGGTTGTACTACAAAGCTGTGTTCATCAAGACAGTGTGGTACTGGCACAAAAACAGACACATAGATCAATGGAACAGAATAGAGAACCCAGAAGTGGACCCTGAACTTTATGGTCAACTAATATACGATAAAGGAGGAAAGACGATCCACTGGAAGAAAGACACTCTCTTCAATAAATGGTGCTGGGAAAATTGGACATCCACATGCAGAAGAATGAAACTGGACCACTCTCTTGCACCATACACAAAGATAAACTCAAAATAGATGAAAGATCTAAATGTGAGACAAGATTCCATCAAAATCCCAGAGGAGAACTCAGGCAACACCCTTTTTGAACTTGGCCACAGTAACCGGAGAAGGACAAACAGTGTATGTTCTCATTCATTTGGGGAATATGAATAATAGCGAAAGGGAATATAAGGGAAGGGAGAAGAAATGTGTGAGAAATATCAGAAAGGGAGACAGAACATAAAGACTTCTAACTCTGGGAAATGAACTAGGGGTGGTAGAGGGGGAGGAGGGCGGGGGGTGGGGGTGAATGGGTGACAGGCACTGAGGGGGACACTTGACGGGATGAGCACTGGGTGTTATTCTGTATGTTGGTAAATTGAACACCAATAAAAATTAATTTATTAAAAAAAAAAAAACAAAAAAAACAAAATGAGACTGGAAAATTTTATTTTACTTCTGCTTCATTACTGAGTATCCACTGGCAATATCAGATTTTCATATCTAGTCTAGAGTCATGCTGAGAATAACAATACATGTCAGAGGGCAAAATATAAATTCTATCTTTAGAGAAATAAGGCTCATTGATTCCCTAATAACAATTCCTTATGGAACTGGAAGAAAACTGTAGAAACCAGAAGAATCTAACTTTTAACTTTATTCATCACTATATGACAGTTAAATCAGGTTTTCTATTGTTACCTGAACCAGAAGGGTTGATGTGAATAAGAATAAAGAGGAAAGTCCTTAAGGCAGTTAAAAAGTTGGGATTTTAATTACACTACAGAATAATTTTTAATTTAAAAAGAACCCTACAAAAAAAAAAAAAGAGGTTTGCCCATGTCTAAGTTGGACACGTAACATTACTCAAGATGAGAAGAACAAATGAATGGGTAAAATATTTCTATTTTCTCAAATGCTTTGTGTTATGAAACCCCTCTGCATGCTTTTTCTCTAAATGAAGTCCTCCTTAATTTAAACCTACTGGCATCTTAAGGAAAATTCAATAAACAAATGCTTCCCTGGCCCAAAAGAATTCTGGGCTATGTAAACAATGAAGAGAACCATGACAGAAGATGCTGAGTGCCTGCTGAGCTAGGTTTCAGTTCCATTCCCTAGATAGCTTGTTCACACACAGAACTCCTTGGAAGTCAATGAGAGAAAATTAATGTGCCACCCAGAGCAGAGAACATTGAAATGTGCTGAATTAATATTTTGGATCATAAAATCCACTCAAAGAAAATTCTTTCAATAGGGTGCCAACCAGAGTCTGGTTATATAATTCTTATATAAACCTTATTTCTTCTTATGAAAGGAAATTTTGGTTTTTCTCAGAAGGAATAATGGTACTGCTTAACACCCTCCACCCCCCCCAGAGTACAGTATGAATAAGCTTACTTTATAAATAATTCTTAATTTTTTATGATTATAAAAGAAATACATTCTCAATGTAGAAAATGTGGAAAATATAGAAAGCCATAAAGGAAACAAAAACTATAACAATCACACTCTGTCCCCTAGCCTGAGATGAAAATTTATATATTTTGGTATATTTTTTATAATTGTATTGCTTTAAAGCTAATAAAGTGGACACAAATTATTATTGTAATATATGAGTATATTTTATCTGAATGATGAATATATATATTCATATTTATATTGATATATATTTATATTCATATATTTTTATATATCTGAATATATAAATATATGCATATATATATAAAACCATTAAAAAGCAAGATCAACTTTGTTCAACAGAAACCTCTTCAAAAAAGAAGGAAGCATAAAGAGAAGGCAGCACTGTACCCTTGAAAATTGTTACCTTGGAAAACTAGACACTTAACTCTCCTAATGATTCCTTAGTTCCAGCATTTTAACATTACTTTCTCATGTTGTCCTCAGAACCAGTTTATGAACCACAAGAAAAAATCATCTTGTAATTTTACAAGCTAAGTGCTTCTTTAAAAACTGTTCTTTTTCTTCTTTTATTTTTCAGGTCATCTTTAACTAGAGAAGCAGAGTAGAGTTACTTGTAGATCATTTGTGGGAAATAAACATCTGAGTAAATTATTATAGTTTTTATGTATATTTAAGGTAGGTTCAAACTCAAAAATTTTGGTTAATGTGAAGTGACACCTTGCATAAATACTGCAAAATTTCATATTAGTCACTGGTATCTGTTCCTGTTACATTTGCTAAAGAGCAGTTCAGCAGTCACAGCACCAACAAATTTAAAATTTAGTTTTAGTGATATACTGATGGAGGCAAATTCAAACTCCTCTAGAGCTTAGTCATTTGAAACATAGGAGTTGCTAGAATTCCAGAAAAGACTGAGGATACAGGGGACTGTCTTAGCATGTCTTAGTTCACAACCTTGTTGGGATATAGCTGTGGCTGTGAGGTAGAAAGACTTGATATGATGGGTGAATAGTAGTAGAAGGTGTCTATAATCACACTATGTACCAACTGTCCAGTGGATATGGTGGTTGAGTGGTGGGGAGTTTTAAACTCTGAAGTTACCTTTCAATGGAGAAAAAGGTGGGGGATACAAAAGAGATTTAAGAGCACTTTGAAAAATGAAGCCTTGAGTAAATTCAGCATTCAAAACTTCTGATGACTGCCATCTTGAAAATCACCTTGTTAGGTGTTTGTGGGACCATTACATTCAAATTCTTTTCTTATCTCTCTGATTACATACAAATATATTTTATTCCATGGATCAAAGATTCTCTACTGGTTTTCCTGAGGAGTGTTAACTAATTAGTCATGTCTCTACCTCATGAAAAGCACTGTTCCACATTGTTCTTCTTCTGTGTTAGGTGGGTGTGGCAATAGGAAGAGGGGTGGTGTTAAGGTCAGAAAACTGAAGACCAATACTCCCACCTTACTTACTAACCTGTTTCACAAACAGGAAACTCCTGCCTTCCCTACTAGTAAAATGACTTCAACTACTCCTTAGTTGTTCATAGAAAAATCTTCACTTTGAGAATAATAGGTAGATTTGACTAAGACTCACTTTTACCTCAGGGACCACCACCTTTAACACCACAAATGAAAAGAAAAAAAAAAAAAACAAGAAAAAAAAAACACCACAAATGTCTCAGGAGTACATTTGCTCTTTGCTCTTTGCAACTCAGCACTGAAGACCAATATATTCAGCTAAGATGTTGAAAGTTGGGGTTGAGTGAGGACAAAAGGGAAAACAAACAAACACAGCCAGAAAATACCATGAATTGAGGATTGTAAGGGTTACAAAATGGTTTACATCCTCTGGGACTGGACAACCCTGTCCCACTCTGAGGGCCTGGCCAGCCACTTTGTGGTAGGTGGACATGTTCTATATCAATTATCAGGAGTCTCCACCCTCTTTGAAGAATAAGATCAAGACACTGAGGCCCAAAGGAATAAAAGCTCCTTCTCCTGCAGGCTGAATATAAAAGTTTTGGGTTCTTGGTTTGGAGACCTGCTTGTTTTCCAGATGTTCAACTCTGGCAATACCTATGCCCAACAAAGGAGATCATGACAACCTATGGTCTTACCTGGTCCTCCGTATCTTAGTTCTATCTAAACATAGCACAATAACTCAACGACTGGTAAGAGAAAATATCAGGAAAGCTGCCTCATTACTAGAACTGTCAGAAAGTGACTTTGAAATTGCTGAACCATTGGACTCTCATCTGTAAAAGAGAGACAAGACCAATTTCTCAGATTGATTATCAGGATTAAATGAGACTATGCCAGTGAAAATTCTGTATGCTGTTGTACTGTGCTTATGTAAATCTCTATTATCCTGTAAATAAATGCTTTCCTTACTACCATTGGTAAATTTAACCATGGTTTTGTTTTGCAAATTTTTATATGTCTATGGCTTGTCTTTGGAACTGGTTTACCAGTTTCTTGAAGATAGAGATTTTGTAACCCTGCACTTTGTGCCACACACAATAAATACTTGGCACAAAGATGTCCAGTTGTTTTTCTCTGATTAACTTTGCCACTGCTGTTTGGAAAGGAGCTGCACTTATCATTTATAATCACTGCTACTTGAGCTGTGCTGGGGCATCTGGAGAAATGATAATCAACTGTAGCAGCTTTTCTTTCCCTCTTGACTGTATGACTCAATCCTGTGCTGTCATCATTCCCATTAGCAGCCACTCCACATGACTCAAAGGGAGAGATGGAATTGAATTTCACTCAAGACAACATAAAAGCAAAGATAATATAATAAATTAAGACTTCTGCTAAAACTACGAAGGAAGAGTGGTGGTTCTGAGAAACAGAGATGTTCACTTTTCACAGTTTCTTCCAAGTACTGCCTCAGCCCTATCACTCATTTTTTTATTTACAGGAGCTGTTTTCTGAATGAAAAGATGGAGGTACCAGGATAGTTTTGGTGAGTGATGGTTGTGGAGCCTGTTATAATAATGACACTGCTATGTGTATGTCTTCTGGAATATCCGTTGGAAATTATGATACTATTAGCTAAGAATCTCCTGCTGATGCAAGAATGTCATGTTTGGGATAGGTCATCTTGTTTAAATTAGCAGCACTCTGACACAATTAAATTACTTTATGAATGAAATTATTGCCAAGCATGAGTATTTCCGGTTAATTTACGCATAACTCACTCAAAAGATGTATCGTTAAATTTTTTTATTGAATGTACCAAAAATCATCTATCAATTTAAACTTAGAAAGAATACTAATGCTCATGAGCTTTACCAAGGCTAAATCTTAATTGTTTCTTTACCATAGAATTCTTTAATATACAAAGAGAAAATTCAGTCTTGCAATCACATGTAACATTCTAAAGAAGCCATTTTATTGTTTAATTTTGGTTGCTTGAACTTTTTTATCCACAAAATACCAGCAACTGCTGCTTTCCCTTTGCTGCTTTCTAAGGATAATGGCTTTTTTTTAAAAGGGTATTATTTTAAAGATTTTATTTATTTATTTATTTATTTATTTATTTATTTATTTATTCATGAGAGACACAGAGAGAGAGGCAGAGACACAGGCAGAGGAAGAAGCAGGCTCCATGCAGGGAACCCGATGTGTGACTTCATCCCAGGACCCTGAGATCATGCCCTGAGCCCAAGGCAGATGCTCTGGCTGAGCCACCCAGGTGTCCCCTAAAAAAGGGTATTAACATGAGTTGCTGATTTTCTCCTCCGTGCTGTCAATTTTTTCTACGTGATTGTGTTTCTGATAGTGTTTTGTAATTTTTTGTTCTTTTTGTCATTCCTCTACTAATGAAGGGGAGTGATCATATTTTATTTTTCTTATATAAGCAGTGGCTGGTAAAGTCTCTGACACTTTTTATCTGAAACTACCTGTAATAAGCCAGAGGGAAGGAAAATGCCAGCCCCCTTCAGTCCCTGAACTTGAGGCGGAAATTTCAGGGTTTGATCCAGATGCTGCTCAATAGGGATAGGCTACAGGCAAGAATTTGGAAGAAGGAGCTGTGGAAATCCTAACTCAGGACTTAAAATCTGTTCTCTTTCCACCCCATGGTTAGGCCCTCAGAGAGTTCATAGGGGAAGAATTCAAAGGAGCACAGAATTTCACAGGTGTGGGGTAAGGATGGAGGAGTAATAAGCTCTTGAATACTTGCCCAAATTACAATAACGTCTTATTCCCTCAGAATTCAATATGATCACACACCTGTGGAGGTGCGCTGTCCTGCTCCTTCAAGTCAGCTATATTTGGTTGGGCTACAGTTAATTGGAGGAGGCAGGTGAGGGGAAAGAAAGGAATAGGAATACATCTAACCCAAGCTATACGAATTCATTTCTCTAGCACAGGAGTCTGGCTTTTGGATTCAGAGGGCTGTGTTAGTCTCTGCAGTGGCTGGAAGTGGGGTGATGTAAACTAGGGAGCTCCGGGGCAGCCAACTTCTGCATACTGAGAAGCAGAGACAGCATGTAGGCATAGAGAAAAAAAAAATGAGTTTGTGAAGAGAGTTGAGAGACTGAGAGGACAAATATTTTCTTGAATTCTGGACACTTTTCCATTTCCTGGTTACATCCCTTTAAGAAGCCCAACTACCCTTGAGTTCTGTAAGATATGTCTGTCTCATTTTAGTAAATTGTTTCTTTTGACTTATACTATTTTAAGCTGGTGTTTTGACTAAGAAAAGAAGCATTCAGGGCCTCTACAGAACCTCTGCAGAACTGAAGGACTGCAGCTTGATCCTTCCATATAGTTTTTGTTTCCTTTTATTTTTTTTTAAAGATTTATTTGTTCATTTGAAATAGAGAGCTCACAGGAGTGGGGGGAGGGGCAGAGGAAGAGAATCTCCAAGTAGACTCCCCACTGAGCACAGAGCCAGACACAGAGCTTGATCCCAGAGCTCAATTCCACCAACCATGAAATCATGACTCAAGCAGAAACAGAGTTGCACACTCAACTGACTGAGCTAAGTAGGTGCCCCTACTTTTGGTTTTCTTTCAATTCTTTATTCTATATTGATTTAGCATTCATATAGTCAATTCATAGCCTGCCATTTTTGCAATAACTGTTTCTATAACTTTTCAAACCACTTTCTATTACCCTTGTATCTTCTAGAGCATTGCATGTCTAGTACATGATTCAGGTTCTTAGAGTTCATTATAAGCTCAATAACTACCCCAGGGGGCTGGCATCTACTGTTGCTACTATTCTGAGGTCTCTTATTATCCACAGGAAGCTCAGGCTTATAAGAATCCTGAAGCAGAGATGAGTTTAGAATCTTGTTCCAGGGCAGCCCTGGTGGCTCAGCGGTTTAGCGCTGCCTTCAGGCCAGGGCCTGATCCTAAAGACCCGGATCGAGTCCAACTTCGGGCTCCCTGTGTGGAGCCTGCTTCTCCCTCTGCCTCTGTCTCTGCCTCTCCCTCTCTCTGTGTGTCTCTCATGAATAAATAAATAAAATCTTTGAAAAAAAAATCTTGTTCCAAACCTGTTCCTTTCCTAAGAAAGTCCACAGTCAGGGTCAGTCTTTGGCAGGATTGAATCTTGTTTGTCTGTCTGGAACTGAACTAGAAGAAGTGGTAAGTGATTATATTTTTGCAAGGTAAAGTGCCAATAATTAGATCTCATGAATTCGTGTTGGGATGAATTATTTAATTTTTTTTCTTTTAGTGATGTGGAAGAAAATTAAATGAGGAGACCTCCAAGTTTTGGATGAAACAAAATTCTTTTAGACAAGAAGTGGCAAGTTGGAACATTGTGAACTTCAGGTCTGTAAGCCACAGCATGGTAATATATCTGGGAATAAATATTTTTCTCCATTCTGAGGCTCTGAGTTCTCAATTACAACTCAGGAAAGATATCTAGAAATATTTGGTCCTTAATGGAATTTGGCACTCTTCTAAATTGGAGTTCAAATTTGTTTATATAGCCAATAGTTCATTCTAATTCTATGCTGGGCTTTGTGCTAAATGCCTTCAATACAGAGTCTCATTTAATTCATGTAACTATCCAGTGAACCAGGTGCAACTATTCCTATTTTATTCAGAAAGGTTCATCAAATTGTGTGAGTTTCCATGGTTTGTATATGTTAAGTGACACAAGAGTTAAAGCTAAGTGAATGATACTATATTCACCTATTCATCATTCAGTATATTTAAGTGCCCACAATGTAGTAGACATAGTTTATACTTGATACTTGAATATATTAATGAACAAAACAAAAAAGATCTCTCTCCTTATGTAGCTTATATTTTAATGAGAGTAGACAGAAAACAAATATTATAAATTATATGGCATATTGGAAGGTGAGAAGTGCTATGGGAAAATTAAAAAAAAAAACATGGTAGGTAAAGAGGAACAAGAGAGTGAGGGTGATGGGAATGTAAGTAGCCATTCCTAAAGTGGGTGGTCAGAGTAGGTTTTAACAAGAAAGTAACATTTAAAAAATATATTTTATTTATTTATTCACAAGAAACACAGAGAGAGAGGCAGAGACACAGGCAGAGGGAGAAGCAGGCTCCATGCAGGGAGCCCCACGTGGGACTCAATCCCAGGTCTCCAGGATCACGCCCTGGACCAAAGGTGGTGCTAAACCGCTGAGCCACCTGGCTGCCCCAAGAAAGCAGTGTTTGCTCAAAGGTTTAGGAAAGTGAGAGTTGCCCATGTAGATGTTTGGGGGGAACAACAATTCAGGCACAAATAACAACAGTGCCAAGTCTCCAAGACAAGCCTTGTGTGTTCAAGGAAAAACAAAGACGTACGTGGGGCTGGACTGGAATGAAGTTTGAGAGCTAGTGGTTGAGTAGGTGCAGATCATGAAGCTTCCTGAAGGCCACTGTAAAGCTTTTTGATTATACTTTTAGTAAAATGGAGAGGTTACTGCAAAGCCTGACAACTGCCTTTTCTGCCTTAAACATTTTTTTCTAATATTCTGGTGATACAGACAGAGAAAGAAGACCAGATTGAAAGAAAGACTGTGACACAGAACAATGGAAATCCTTCTCATCTTTATCCACCCTATGCTTCTACTGTAGAAAAACTTTTCCCCACTTTCAACAATTAGAAGCTTATTTGGGCTTATAAATCATCTTGAACATATTATCTTCACACTATTGGTTTTGATATCTTTTTTGTGAATCATTTATATAATAAGATTGATCTCTTTTCAATATCTAGCTGAGATGTACTCCTTTTTAAAAAATCTCATCCTTTATTATCAATAAATAGGTTATGAGCGATATGTATTTGAAGGATAATATTCTATTTGTATTCTGGAAATAAAAGTGTTCAAAATCTTATGAACTGTATTCCTAAGTAACCAACCTTGAAATGTTATATCAACAATCCCCCATTTTACAATAGCTCTAAATATTGAGTCTATAATAAGTTTAAAAGGAAAATATAAGATTCTTCATAGCAGACAAAAGGTACCTATTCAACAAATATTTAATGCTTCTTGCTGTACTGATTATTGAGTCATAGTTCTCCATTGGTCTCTTGTATTACTGTAGGTTTTGAGAGCAGAGACACTGAGTACCTTTATTTCAGACTATCTTGTCAACAATGTTTGTAGTGAACAGCTTTGGAAGATATACCTCCCTCTTGAGCAAAGGGCGAGTTTGTTTACTATCTGTAAAATAAAGATGATATCTCTTTCTAGGGCAAAGGTCAGGCAAGCTTAATGCTCATTATAAAAGATTTTGGTTCCTTTCTCTTCTGTAACACACCCAGTGTATGTGTCAGTGTCAATTTACTCTGTGGGAACTGGGGCTTGGGGAATCTGGAAAAAAAAAAAAAAAAAAGCTGATATGAGTAATAAACTGTCCTTTGTTTCTGATCTGGGAGTGTCATGTCTCTACTAGCAAACGTGGCAGGGTAACTTGTTAGCTGGCAAGTAGGGCAAAATCTCAGCGCTTTCACACTTCTTGACATTGACTTCCTGTTGAAAATTATAATATAAACCTTAATTCATTTCAGAAGCATCATACATGTGCTTCATTTGTTGTGTTTTTGAAAGAAGGTAAAAATATCTACTTAATGCAGTAGGCATTTCCTTTTTTAAACCAACTACTCCCTCATACCAGATGTATTAGTTGCAACTCTTGGTTGCAGGTGTTAGAAACTAACTTAATCAAAGACAATTTATTTATTTATATATCAAAGAAAGGTATGTCTAGGAAAGATATTGGGTTGGGCCCGGTAGAAATCAGTGGTTGAAGGATTAGAACTGAATGGGCAGCATGTCTGAACTTTGTGTGTTCTCTTTCTAGGTTGGTGCAATAATGCTCTCCTCCTTTCTATGGCAGAAGGAATATTTTCAATGGCAGCATTAGCTTAATGACCTGAGAGAAAAGAGAATTTGTTTCTTCTTATTGATCTTTGTAACGTGCATTCCTATAGCCAGGGTAGGCCATTAGAAATCTGTAAAATGCTAGAGCTGTGATTCACTGAAGAAAGAGATGCTGAGCAGAGAAAGTAGCTATACCCACCACAAAAGTGGGTTTACTGCCTGTAAGTTAGATGCATTTGAGCTTTGCCTGGAAATGTCTATGTAGAGCCAGCAGCTCTACATACTAGCAAATGCAAGTCATTTGAGAATGATAAAGGACTTCAAGGCAATGAAATGTCATACATAGCATTAATATATTAATTTACTATGCAAGATTTTTAAAATTTTAGCTTTCAGAGTGCAGTGTCTAGTTATTTGACAACTTCCTAAGGATAGCAGATAAATATTATTATGCCTATTTTATTTTATGGATGAATTACCTGAAATTACGAAGAATTTAGTAACCCATTAAAAGACCACATAGTAAATCAAGAAAAACAGGGATAAGTATCCATAATTTCTAGTTTCTGATCTGTACTTGTTCAATTAGGCCAGAAATCTTTGACTTTAGAATGCTGAAGCTTGGGATCCCTGGGTGGCGCAGTGGTTTGGCGCCTGCCTTTGACCCAGGGCGCGATCCTGGAGACCTGGGATCGAATCCCACGTCGGGCTCCCGGTGCATGGAGCCTGCTTCTCCCTCTGCCTGTGTCTCTGCCTCTCTCTCTCTCTCTGTGTGACTATCATAAATTAAAAAAAAAAAAAAAAGAATGCTTAAGCACAGAGTCTCAGAAAACCATATAGTGCCTCTCGTTTCCTGGGATAGTAATTTATTATTATTATTGTTGTTGTTATTATTATTATTATTATCATCATCATTTATAGCATTAGTAATATATGGTGAACATAAGAAAAATGAGATTCCAAATATTTCATATATCATTTTTATGCAAAGTAGGTGACTAGGAAATCCATTTAACTATGTGAGAGTAAAGATGAGCTTTTGAATTTTGTACCTGTACTTATAGAATTTTTGTCATTAGCATTCTGTTATACTTTTGCATTAATGCATGGTAGTGGTGACTGAAGTGCTGTAAATTAATCTCCCCATGTTACATTTATTTATTTGTTTATTTAAATTTAAATTATTTAACATATAGTGCAGCATTGGTTTCTGAAATAGAATTCAGTGATATATCACTTACATGCAACACCCAGTGCTCCTCACAACAAGTTCTCTCCCCAGTACTCATCACCAGTCTAGTCCATCCCCAACCCACCTCCCTCCATCAAACCTCAGTTTGTTCTCTATGGTTAAGAATCTCTTATGGGTGAGATGCCTGGGTGGCTCAGCAGTTGAGTGTCTGCCTTTGGCTCAGGGCATGATCCTGGGGTCTCGAGATCAAGTCCCACATCAGGCTCCCTGCATGGAGCCTGCTTCTCCCTCTGCCTATGTCTCTGCCTCTCAATCTGTGTCTTTCATGAATAAATTAATAAAATATTTTTAAAAAATCTCATATGGTTGGTTTCCCTCTCTCCCCCTTTTCCATTTGTTCATCTGTTTTCTTTCTTAAATTCTATGCATGAGATCATATGGTATATATCATTCCCTGACTGACTTATTTCCCTTAGCATAATACACCCTAGCTCCATCTACAGTGTTGGAAGATTTCATTCTTTTTTTGGCTGAATAATACTCCAGTGTGTGTGTGTGTGTGTGTGTGTGTGTGTGCGCGCGCGCGCGCGTATCCATTCATCAGTCAATGGACATTTGGGCTCTGTCCATGACTGGCTATTGTTGATGCTGCTGCTATAAACAGTGTTACTTTTAACATAGTGTGAGGATTGACAGGTAAGACAATTCTGATTGTTATAGTTTGTTTTTAATTTGCGACTGTACATTTGACTTGGCTTTTGTTTTTTCCATCTGGTTTTGTGCAAATATTTAAATCTTAATGGCTGTGTACTTCATCATTGAGACAAAAAGAGAAAACCAGTCAGGTTACTTTGTGATGTATCTTGAAAATATGGGAACACAAAGAGGAATATAATGGTGTACTAGAGCCAGTGCTTACTGACTCATGAGAAGCAATTGTTAGCTTCCTCTTCCATGGTAGACAGAATAATGGACCTCCAAAGATATTCATGTCTTACTCCCTGAAGCCTGTGAATATGTTACCTTATGTGGTAATAAGCAAAAAGGACTTTGCAGATGCAATTAAGGTAAAGGACCTTGATTTGGGAAAATTATCCTGGATTATCCAGGTAGGTCCATATAATCACATAGATCCTTAAAAGTGGAGAACCTTTCCTGGCTGGGTGTCAGAGGGGGATATAGGATGGAAGAAAGGTCAGAGGGGTGCAATGTAGAAAAGACTTGACCCATCACTGCTGGTTTTGAAGATGAAGGAAGGGGCCATGAGTCAAGGAATGTGCCTGGCCTCTAAAAGCTGGAAAAGGCAAAGGAAGGAATTCTGACCTAGAGATTCCAGAAAATAGTGCAGCCCTGGCAACACTATGATTTTAACCTAGTGAGACGTGGGTCAGAATCTCAAGCTGCAGAACTGTGAGATAATAAAGTTGTTTTGTCTTAAGCTACTATGTTTGTGCTAGTGTTTTAATGACTGCAGTAAAAAACCAGTGCACCACCCAAGTGTATATTCAGTGACATCATGCTGGTATCTTGAAATTAGCCATAGTGGGAGTAGTTACATTCCTAAAATTGGCTAATGCTACAAAATAGGGATTTATTTCTTCAGAGAGCCAGTTGTCCAACATTTTATAGCACAACCTGGAAATAATTCCTTTTCAATAAGCCTACCCAAGCAAAGTGAAATGAGTTGAACAAATATCCAATAAACGCAGTCACTTCAGGAAATCAATCTGTAATTTGAAGATAAAATCACTGTTTATTAATACAGAAATATATGACAGAGTAAAGGAGGCATCTTGCAGATTAGAGTAGGAGATGGGTAGAAGGAGAATGGTGATAGGTCGGAAGAGGATACTTATTAAAATCCCATTTCATTTTACTACTGTTAGCATGACTTAAAAGATGTAGGCTCATTCCCATGAATTCTTTAATAACTTGTACAAAACTGGGAACAGATAATCCACAAAATGATGTGGGACTGACCAGTAAGTATATCTTCAAGGAAGCTGCTCTGGTCATGTTACATATTTGATAATTGGATTTCTTATCAAATGTCTTGCTATACTTTATTTAACACCTTAAGTGACTAGAAACCAAATTTTTGTTTGTTTGTTTTTCACGGCCACCCACATCTTTGAATAGCTGTTAATCCTAGTTTTGTTTTAGACTGAGCTATAATCTGATTTGCTTTAACTAAACCATTCCAAACCATGGGTGAACTCTGGGAATTTTTTGGCTTACAATTCTCTAGTAATTTGTTTTTTTTACCTAGAACTCGTTTTTGCCTGGCTTTGTGGAATTTCACCCTCCACATGCGCATATTTAACTAAGAACTCACAGTCTCTCTGTATAGATTTGTGGAGTTTTCCTGTATGGAGTCTCTCCTTTGGTACTCTGTTTTTCCAGTTCTAATTGACTCCTATGGCTGCTCTCTCAATGTAACTGTACTGCCAATTTGTTTGGCTTACCCTCCTGTGCCATGGCCCAAAAATTGTCTTCAGTTAGAAAGTTGGTATAACCTTAGGGGTCACTTCATTTTTTTCCCCTTCTCTTTGTGATCAGTCTTATGTTGCCTATATTCTAATATCTGAAACTGTTGTTTTATATATATCGTTCAATTTTCTATTGTTTATGGTGGAAGAATAAATTTGGGCTAAGTGATCATCTCATGGCTAGAAGCAGAATCTTCTAGGAGAGTAATATTTTAGATAATTAAATTTGATATATTCTTGCTAATTGTTATATATTGGGGTCTTCGGATAAGATCTTAAAAATACAAACAAAAGGGTAGTTACCCCTATATTGTTTTTCCTATTTGAAACTTTTCCTTCAGGCTTTTATAATTATAGAGTATATATTTTCTAAAGATGATTCTTAACTCTTTAGCATATTTTTATTCTATTCTGCATCCACAATTAAGTAAGCAACATATCCTAAAAGTAAGAATTCACAGGAACAAGTGGTTAAAATTCTGAATTTTAATTAAAAACTTAAACTTCTAACCTAGAATAGATTTTGGAAAGGTTTCACATCCTATTGAAATTATTATAAATTTTACTTATGAATATAGAATTATAGAAAGTAGGTCATGGGTTTTTTAATTTTATTTTTTTGTCTTGTTTTTATAAATGTTGTCATTGATGTAAGATATATTTCTGTGTAAAGGCCTCAGAAAAATTCATCAGCAGTCTGAAATTTTATGTGTAAATCAAAGATAAAAATGACTTTTTGCTTCATACATATTTTCTTTCCTTTGTGTGCTCATTCTTATTTTTCAGTGGCAGTTTTTGTCATTACCATTCAGAAGTACTAACTGTAGTTTTATTTTATTTTATTTTTTCAAGATTTATTTATTTTGAGAGAGAGAAAGAGAGCATGGACACAGGTGCATGAGTGGGTGGGGGGAGAGGTATAGGGAGAGAGAGACTCTCAAGCCAACTCCCCACTGAGCTCAGAGCCCGATGTGAAGCTCAATCCCATAACCTTGAGATCATGACCTGAGTCAAAATCAAGAGTCGGGCACTCAACTGACTGAGCCACCCAGGCAGCTCCTAATTGTAATTTAGAAATCTTAAAAAGACATAAGTTTAAATAGATTCTGTTAACGTATGAGACTTCATTTATGTTTCTGCTGATAAGATTAGCATGCTTGTATATGATACAAATCTCAGCCAACAAACAAATGTAACAAATGTATGCAAAAATGTAATCTTTATTTTCCATAATTTACTGTTTATTTTGGACTCCTATTCTGTAGGAATGAATATAGTCCCAGTAAATTTAGGGTTGCTAAGGTGTCAGAGCTGTGAGTATAGCCAATTCATGGTGGCATTTTCAGTTGATCCATCTGTCCCTGCAGACTGTTGTGTTACACGCATATATCAGTGTCCATCTTGGGTGCAGTGAAAACATTCTGCTCCTCCAGGGTTTTGTTGAGCCATGGAAACTCCCTGTTACCCCTGTGCTGTTCTCGGGTGTGTAGGATCAGAACTCTCTGAGGCTCTCTTAGGCCTGTCTGTGTCAACACATCACTCAACAACCACAATTTTGGGGCAAGGCACACACTGTTTTATTGATTCCTCCACACTAACTGAGGCTTCTGGCAGTTCCTTGTCTTCTTATTCCACTCTCCTGTCCAACAATTAATCAATTAATTTAGGATGGAAAGTAGAGTATAGTGCAATGAAAGTCTTTCAGTCTAGGAAATAGTATCTAGATTTGGGGGTTGGGAAGATTTGCTCTACTTTATCATGTAATCTCCTAAATCTCTTTCTATATACTAGCAGCTAACATTTGCTGTGATGAATACCATCCCAGAACTCAATGGCTTAAAGTGTTTCTTATCACTCTTGTGTCTGAGGATTGGCTGATATAAACTGGGTTCAACTGGGATTGCTCAGCAGGATGTCTTTGGTCCACATTTCTCTAATCCTCTTCCTTAGACCTGTGGGATGGCCAAGTGTATACTTAAGGTGATAGCAGGAACATAAGAGGGCAAGTATAAATATACAACATATGTAAACAACCTACTAGCGCTTCTGCTTCATTCTATTGGTCAGAGAAAGTGAAACGTTTGGGCCTAAAGTCAAGTGATGGGGAAATAGACTGTGTCTTTGTGGAGGAATTTCTAAGTCCTGATGAATGGTATAAGTACAGATTGGGAAGAATTAGGGTCAGTAATGCCAGTCACTCCACCAGAGTCATTTCTGGTTCTCCAGGCTTTGGAATTCAAAAGACAGAAGCAGCTCCATTTTCCTGTTTGTGCTGCCTCATCTCTTTCTTTAGGTGGTATAGTTAAAAACCACTTTGCTTGAATGGAGGAAGAACCAATGTGTAGAAATGCTGAGAATTAATTAATGCTTTAGAATGCTTTCCCGTTGTATTTACGGTCTCTCTGCTGAGTTCTAGGATAAGCAATGGGAGAATCTATGGTATACAAGTTCAGTGTAATTCATTTTACAAGGAAAATCTAATGCAGTATGATATATATAATGGGTTAGCTTAGCCCTAGAACCAGATCTAAGGTGGATCCAACTGTGCCTTGGGTGTCCCTTAGCCTTGGGAAAGTCACGTAACTTCTAGTTAGAATAAATTAAAGTCTCAATACATTAGTTTTCTCAACTGTAAAATACAAATAAAATAGTACTTTCCTTATATGGTTGTTGGGAGGTAATGTGTATAAAATATTTAGAACAGTGCTTGTTCATGAGTTCCCCAAATGGATTATGTATGTATATATTATGTATCATTATTTGGGCTCTTTCTCATTTATCAAATGAGGATAATAATAAAGCCTCCTTTGCCTATCCCAAATTAAATATATTCTTATTTGTCAAATCTTATACACATGCACACACAAACCTCTTGGAAAATATAATTCTAAATATATATGTATATATGTAAAATTTGACAAAAAGACATGAAGAAAATTAAAATAAATGAGAACTGTTTCACTTATAGAAAAGAAAAAAATGGGTAAGTTAGAGTGCTTATTATAGAAGTTGGTAATTAGGTGTTCTTTGTCTACTAAGAATGGAAAATGGAATTTAATTGTAGCATGAAAAAATTAGATTGACTTAAGGAGTTTCTTACAGTGAATCATTAGTATGCATTGCTAAGGTTGCTGTTAAATTTACATGAGATTTTTAAAGAAATGGGCTGATGATTTTTTTTCTGGGGTTTTTGAATTCTGTTTAATTGTGGGAGAGGAGTTGAAACAACTTGTAGAGGTTATTTCTGTCTTTATGATTTTGACTTATTTGCTTCACTATTTTTTGTCATCATTTAAGTTATGAATGTATTTACTTCTGCTAGCTGTATAGATAAGTCAGTTTCTCGAGTTCAGCTTTTTAATGTTTTAATATGTTCTAATTTCTGTTTTTCAACAAATTTCCTCCAATTTCTTCTTGCTGTAAAATGCCATATTATTATATACATTGCAGTCTGTTTGTATTACACATAGTCTCTGATTAGGATTTAAACCAATTTAACTGAAGATGTTTTTCAATTTAAATGACTTAACATTTACATAAAAATACTGTGGTGAAGATTTTCTTAAAAAAAATCTTAAAAAAAGATTTTCTTTAAAAAAGAAAGCCTGACATTAAAATAAAATCCTGTGCATATATTAAATGTTTTAGAATATTTCTATTCTTAATGTTTGAAATCATTCTGAAAGAGTTATTTACTTCATTTTCAGTTAAGAGGACTCAAAGAAGGTAGGAGGAAAAGAATGATAGATAATTATAAACTTACATTTTTGGGTAAATTATGCATTTATTTTCTAAAGTTATTTGGTAGAATTAAACATCTCCTTTAATTATTCAGTTAAGTGATTTTCAATTGTTTTTCTTTACTAGATATCTGAAGGATGTATGTGCCAAGAGGCTATGCTATGATTTACTAGAGATATTATTTCTTCTTCAGACTTTGCTAGGCATGTGCAATATAAGATATTTATTCATTGGTTCAGCAAGTGTGAATACTTTGATCCACATCTTTAATATATTTAAGTTATTTGGTCATCTATACTACATGTATTTTTAAATGAATCTTATAAGAAATAGCTTAAACTTAGGATTTTGGGAAACTACTAGCCACACTTTTTTTTTATTTAAAAAAAATTATTAATTTTATTTTAGAGACAGAGAATGCAATGGGAAGGGGCAGAGGGAGATGGAAAGAGAATCTCAAGCAGACTCCCAGCTAAGCATAGAGCCAGATTCTGGACTTGAACCCAAGACTGTAAGACTGTGACCTAAGCTGAAATCAGGAGTTGGACATTCAACTAACTGAGCCACCCAGGTGCCCCCATTTTTGCTGATTTTTAATTCACTCAATAACGCATGAAGCTGGCCATGAGATAAAACATGTTTATTTTGGCAATAGCACACTTAAGTACGAGATTAGGAGGTATCCCCTTAAAATCTCTCCTCTTAAGGATTTTGATTTCAAATTCTCCCCATTTCACAGGCAAATCAACTGCACAAATTTCAGAGATCCTCACCTAGTGAGTTTCATATTTCACCAGATTACATAACACTAGAAAGCAAAATTGCATTTGTTGGGGCCTGTCTGCCTTACTATATATGTGTGTGGGGTAGTGTGCATCTTTTGAATTTGTTCAGAGCGGGTGAGATCTGGGAGCTTATGTGTGGCATAGTCATGTCCTGGCGTCATGAAAAGCTCTGCTGGATGGCATGTCATGCCATGAATTTGCCAGAAACAACATAGCATTGGCAGCTTTTCCTAAAAATAAAGTCTCATAAGGGTTACAAGCACATTATTCCAAAGGAAGGGATGATCATCATCATCAGGACTTAGCCACTACCATGTCATTCAGATTTTTGGCAAGGAATCTAGGGCCTCTGTTTTTTCAGGAATTATTCTGAGGGGAAAATCTTTGACTTTATTCCATCATTCTTAAATCTCTATAAGCTGTCTCATTCATCTTAATTTTTCATAATTTATAATTGTGTTTTTGCAAAACTTTTGTGCATTGTAAGTCCCAGACTGAGAATTTGAGTTTACTAAACCTAGATCAGCTATCATCTTCCTCTGGACTGAGAAACTCCACATTTTTTTTCCTTCTCTGTCTAAGACTAATTGCACCACCAGCTTATTTTTGATGTAATATGAAGTACCTGGCTTCAAAAAGAAATTCTTGATTTTTGTGTCATGTTGGAAGCACATGCCATGATTTTCTTTATACAGTATATACATGTTGCCATAAGAAAATAATTTAAATCTCTTTCCATTAAAGGTAGCTAAATAATGATATATATTTAAACAAACTTTCTATTGAAGAATAACAAGAAGAAGTCTCAACGATATGACTTAATAACACTAGGTGAGCACATCTGTGTAATTACTACTCCAATCAAAAAATCAAACAGCAAAATACAAAAATCCCTCTTGTGCCATCTCTTACTAATTAATCCTCCAATTAACCACTATCCTGATTTCTGACATTACAGATTAATTTTACTTGTTTTTGAATCTTCTATGAAAGATTTCATAGAAGAAAGATTTGGTGTTAGGTATTTTACTTAGCATTCAGTTTGTCAGATTCATCCAGGCTATTTCTTATAGTAGTAGTTTGCTCACCTCCACTGTTACATAGCCCTCCAATCTATGAACTTACCATTATTTATTGATTGATTCTACTGTTGGTAGAGATTTAGATTCTTTCCAGTTTTAGCTATTCTAAATGATACTGTTATGTATATTCTTGTACATGTCTTTTTGCATCCATATATATGCACTTCTATGTGGTATATATCTAAAATAGAAGTCCTGGAGGGGCACCTGGGTGGCTCAGTGTTTGAGCATCTGCCTTTGGCTCAGGGTGTTAACCCCTGGGGCCTGGGATGGAGTCCTGCATCAGGCTCTCTACGGGGAGCCTGCTTCTCCCTCTGCCTGTGTCTCTGCCTCTCTCTTGGTATCTCTCATGAATAAATAAATAAAATCTTAAAAAAAAATAAAAAATGAAATTGAACTCCTGGGTTATATGGTATTAGTATGTTCAACTTTAGTAAATATTCCTAAACAGTTTTCTAAATGATTATACCAATTTATATGACAGTTTAAGTTGCTCTTCATCCTTACTAATTTTTGGTTTTGTTATGAAGTTTTAATTTGCTCACAATGACTAATGAGGTTGAGTACCTTTTCGTGCTTATTGGCCATTTAGATATTTTTGTGTGAATTTACTGTTAAAAATGATTTTTTTATTTTTCTGTTGAATTATCTCTATCTTTCAAACTGATTTGGAGTTCTTTATATATTCTAGATATAAGCTGATTTTGTATTGTAAATTGCTCCTCTTGCTATGTATGTGGGTTCTTTTCCCTGTCTTAATGATGTCTTTGGATGAAGAGGAGTTCTTAATTTTAGTGAGGTTCAGTGTCTCAATATTTTCCTTTATGATTAGGATGGATAAAAAAATCTTACTAAAGGTAGAGTTGTGGTTTAATTGATGAGGATTTAGAACACCATAGTAAGGAATTAACCTGGCATAGCTGTAAGCAATAGCAAGCTTTTAAAGATTTTACTGGTAGTGATATATACAGTGGATTAAAAGACCGAAGAGGAAATTCTAGTCTGTTGGGTTTTTTTTTCTTTTTTGAGAGAGAAAGAGAGTGAGAGAGGGGAGGGAGGTAGGCAGAGGGAGAAGGAGAGAGAGAATCTTAAGCAGGTTCCATGCCCCAGTGTGCCCCACCACGGGGCTCCGTCTCATAACCCTGAGATCATGACCTGAACTGAAATCAAGAGTCGGATGCTTAACGGATGAACCACCCAGGCGCCCCAGAAACTCCAGTCCTGAATACCAGTTAAAAGTTCTGAAAGTAGTCAGGGGACAGCAATAAGATTCGATTTCAGCTGTGCTGTGTTTGAAATTCTGGAAGGGTATCTAGGCAGAGATGTGCAGAAGGCACTTAGTTTTAAAGAGGGAATATAGGTGAGATGCTGAATTCAGAGGATGCTGTTTTTGCATTTGGTTGCCTTTAAAATTATAGGAATGTTATGAGTATATTAGAGGAAGAATATAAAAGAAGAGGTTGGACAACATATATATATATATATATAATTTGTTACTTTGAATAGAACTTGTATATATGTACTTATAATCTGCAATAATCTTTACACTTTTAAATGTCTTTAAATCATGTGTATTGATTTCTGATGATAATATCACATAAACTCCTTGTAAAACACTGGAAAATATAAAAAGCAAATAAAAGTAACCTATAGTCCATCATTCAGATGTAGCTATTTTTAACACATTTTCCCCCCATTCCACTGCTAAGCAAATAGTTGTTTTTTTAAAGATTTTATTTATTTATTCATGAGACACACACACACACACACACACACACAGAGGCAGAGACACAGGTAAAGGGAGAAGCAGGCTCCATGCAGGGAGCCTGATGTGGGACTCAATCCTGGGACTCCAGGATCACACCCTGGGCCAAAGGCAGATGCTAAGCCGCTGAGCCACCCAGGAATCCCCAGCAAATAGTTTTTTATTTCAAAGTTAGGATCATTGTGCTTCAAACTTCTTATGTCCTGACTTTCATTTTGACCAGAGGTACAAAGTTGACTTATTTTATATCTCAGTATATGGCTTACTGTGAGTATTGACCCATAAAAGTCTCCTTTTTATTTTTATCTTTTTATCTATGTACCCCTCTATTCATCTCTCTATCATCTACCTACTTACCTACTTAACCTACACATCTATCCATGTAATCTATCATCTTCTCCTTCATTCCTTCTTATTGTCTTCTTAGCTCAGACTGCCATTGTAACATATTTGACATATGCTATTTTTTGTATGTATTCTTTGAAAAATGTGTATTTAGTGTGTGTGTGTGTGTGTGTGTACATTCAACTTTTATTCTGAAATAATTATAGATTGACAGTAAGTTGTAGAAGATTGTACAGGGAGGTCCCAGGAATCCTTCAGCCAGCCACTTGCAGTGCCATTGTACACCATAGCCATGGCACACTGTAACCACAGGACACTACCTAAACCAGGAAATCATCATTGACAGTTTACAGAGTTTATTCAGATTTTAGAAGTTTTACAAGCACTTGTTTGCATGTATGTGTGCTTAAAGTTCTATATATTTTATCACTTGTGTAGTTTCATGTAACCACTTCTACATTCCAGGTGCTGAATTACTCTATCAACATCTCCACAAAGGCTCCCTCCTGCTACCCCTCTATATTGACTCCACACTCTGCCCTACCAATCCCCAAACTCTGACAACCACTAACTCTTCTCCATTTCTGTAATTTTAGAAAATGTTACATAAATACATTATATAATACGTAATTTTCCAGATTGGCTTTTTTCACTTAGCATAATTCCCCTTGAGATCCATCCAAGCTGTTGCATGTATCAGTAGTTTATTCCTTTTTATTACTGAGTAATACTCCATTGTATGGATATACCACCATTATGGATATTTTACATTTACGTTATGATTTTTTTTGTATAGAAATCATTCTGTCATTTATGCTTTTACCCTTCAACATTGTATATATTTTTAAATATTTATTTATTTATTTGAGACAGGGAGCATAAGTGGAGTTGGGAGGGACAGGAGAGGGAGAAGTGGTCTCCCTGCTGAGTAGTGAGCTGGTCGTGGGGCTTGATCCCAGGACCCCATTGTCATGACCTGAGCTGAAGGCAGCCACCTAACTGACTGAGTCATCCAGGCACCCCTCAACATTATATTTTTAAGACCCATGCAGGTTGCTTGCATTCTTCTCAGCTTTTCTTTTTTTTTTTTAAATTTTTTTAAATTTATTTATGATAGTCACACAGAGAGAGAGAGAGAGAGGCAGAGACACAGGCAGAGGGAGAAGCAGGCTCCATGCAGGGAGCCCGACGTGGGATTCGATCCCGGGTCTCCAGGATCACGCCCTGGGCCAAAGGCAGGCGCTAAACCGCTGCGCCACCCAGGGTTCCCTCTTCTCAGCTTTTCATTTTTAATCTCCACATAATATTTTATAACGTGTGTCTTTCACATTTTACTTATTCGTTCCATCAGAGATGGACACCTAAATCATCTCCAACCCTCTACCATCACAAATAACAGCAAAAGGAATGTTATTATATTATCCCACTTAAAGTTACATGTAAAAAATTTTCTGGAAGTCTCATGCCCAGGAATGAGATTGTTGGGTTATAGGGATGTATATACTACATTTGGCTAAATATTGACATTGTATACACTGTTCTACTTACCCACAAGCAGCACACAGGTCCTCATATCCCTATGTCTCTAACATTACCAGGTATTAGCCTGCTTTGTGATTTTTGCCATATGCTAGATGTAAAGTGATACCTCATTGTCAATTTCATTTGATTTTCTGTAATTTTTAAATTACATTCTGACCATTTCTTCATATGATTGTCTATTGATTTATTTCTAACATAATTATCTTTGGACCATTTTGGGGAGTGGTTCTTGTCTTTTTTGTTGTTATTTGTTGATTTGTAAGACTTCCTGACCTAGTTTAGATATTAACTACTTGTAAATTTTAGAAATTTCAAGCAATTTCTTTAAAATTATTTTTTCCATGATGTTATTCATTTCACTGAAATCCTTAATAATGATATAATTAAAGTTATCAATTTTTGGCCTTCTGTCTCATACTTCAGGACCTTAAGAAGTACTTTCCTACCATTAGCTCAAAATATATATTTTGACATGGTACTTAATTTGCTCAATTGATGGTAATTCCATCCTTCCAGTTACTAAGACCAAAAACTCAGGTCATATTAGCTTCATTCTTCTTCTCTCATACAGATCACTCCATCTATCAGGAATTCAGGTGATTTTAGCTTCAAAATGTATTTAACACATGACTGTCTTGTCCCACCTATATTGTTACCATCCAACTACCCTTACCCTCTTACTCTGTTTTGCATCACAGCAGCCAGAGGATTCCTTTAAAATGTAAATCAGATGATGTCACTTTGCTACTCAAAATCTGCCAGTGCCTTCCCACTTGAAGCCCCAAACTTAACTCTATTCTAGCCATGCTGACATTTCTCTTGTTCCTACCACATGATGGGCACATCTGCCTTTAGGGTCTTTGCACTGACTGCTACCTCTTCCTTTAGATACCTACATGGCTAATTCTCTCACCTCCTTCAATCTTCTGTTCTTTTTTGTTTGTTTATTTTTTAAAAACATTTTAAGTAATTTCTACATCTCACATGGGGCTTGAATTTACAACCCCAAGATCAAGGTTTGCATGCTCCACCAACTGAATCAGCCAGGTGCCCCAAGCTTCTGTTCTAATATCACTTTCTCATTGAATCCTACCCTGAGCACTCCTTTTAAACATTGTGACCCCATACACTTGTCCTTCCTAACCACCCTTATTTCTTTTTTGCCCCATTTTCACTTATTTGATTATTATTATTTACTTTGTTGATTCTTCACTATCTTCTTTTCTAGAATATAATCTCCTCAAAGCAAGGGATCTTGGTCTGTTTTGCAAACTGAGATGTATGCTTAGTACCTAGAACAGTAGTTGGCACAGAGTAGGTACTCAATAAATGCATGTTGAATCAATGTTAAATAAATTAATTTTACAACATAATGTTTCACATTTAGGTTTGTAATTCAAGCAGGAGTTTAGTTTTATTTCTCCCCCTAAGCTTTGCCAGTTTTCCCAACATCATTTACCAGTTTATACTTTCTCCAGAGGTTTGTGGGTGTGAATTAAACTCCCTTTTATTAATTTTTTCCAGCTTTACAGATATATTATTGACATATAACTATTTAAAGTATAAATGTAAAAAAAAAGTATAAACGTGATGATTTGGCAGACATATATTAAATGATTACCACATAAGGTTAGGTAACACCTCTATTTCCTTACATAATTACCACTGTGTGTGTGTGTGTGTGTGTGTGTGTGTGTATGCATACACACATGTATGTGGTGGTAACATTTAAAATTTATTATCTTAACAACTTTCAAGTATATAACACAGTACTGTTAATTATAGTCACCATGCTATACATTAGATCCCCAAGGCTTATTTATCTCTAGCTGAAAGCTTGTACCATTTAATCAATATTTAATCAATATCTCCTCATTCCCTCACCCTCCAGCCTCTAGCAACCACCATGGTACTCTGTTTCTATGAGTTTGGCTTTTTTAGATAACACATATAAATGATATCATAAAGTATTGCTCCCTCTTGTTTATTTCACTTTGTATACTGTCTACCCATGTGACAAAAGACAGGATTTCCTTCTTTTTTAGGGATGAATGGTATTCCATTTTGTGTGTGTATGTGTGTGTATGTGTATGTAATTTTCTTTATCCATTCATCCACTGATGAACACCTAGGTTTTTCTATGTCTTGGCTATTGTGAATAAAGCTGCAATAAGAATGCAGTTAAATCTCCAAGATAGGGGATCCCTGGGTGGCTCAGTGGTTTAGTGCCTGCCTTTGGCCCAGGGCATGATCCCAAAGACCTGGGATTGAGTCTCACATCGGGCTCCCTGCATGGAGCCTGCTTCTCCCTCTGCCTGCGTCTCTGCCTCTCTGTGTGTGTGTCTCTCATGAATAAATAAATTAAATCTTAAAAAAAAAGAAATTTGATAGATACTAAAGATAAAATAAAATTTGAAAGCTCCTGTCAAAAAAAAAAAAAAGAATTAACTTCAAATTCAATAAAAAAAATGTTTCAGGAAGTCTCTGTAGCCATATCAGGCTAGTTCCAGTTAGAAGATTTTTTAGATATTTTGTGTACAGAATGGTGAATGTTCTGAAAAATAACTGATTTTGAAAAAAGTTTAGAGTGGATCAAAGAATTTTCTGGATTTTCATAGATTTCATCCTTCAGCACTATGGGCTATAAGGCCATAATCAAGAAAAGGACACACAGGCAGGTTAATTTTAAGATTTCAGGCAGAATAAAATGGCAAATTCTGTAATTTTCATGCTGCTTTGCAATTTTCTGGTTTGAGCATTGGGTACCTATGAACCTCTGACTGGATGACATTTTTGCTTCCACCTGCACATGTGAAATGTTTATTTGACAGCCTGTTCTCCACAGAAGTTTGGTTTTCCTCTAAGAATTATTTTCAAAAGTACCTCAAGAAAAACTTCTTTTTTAAAAATTTATTTTTTATTTATTCATGAGAGACACATACACACACACGCACACACAGAGAGAGAGAGAGAGAGAGAGAGAGAGAGAGAGAGGTAGAGACACAGGCAGAGGGAGAAGCAGGCTCCATGCAGGGAGCCTGAAGTGGGACTCGATCCCGGGTCTCCAGGATCACACCCTGGACTGAAGGTGGCACTAAACCACTGAGCCACCCAGGTTGCCCAAGAAAAACTTCTTTAATTAAGAATGACAACTTTATAATTATAAGTTGTATCCTCTTACAGTCAATGGCCATTTCCTTTTATAGAATAATAGACCAAATACATTGGGAAACTCACAAAGTTTAGAGTAATCCTGTGTTATCATCAAATGTGACCATTTTCTCTCAGCCCCAAACATTCAGTTTTGGGCAGAGGACATGGTGGTCAGGAGTGGATTTTGGAAATTAGAGAAATATTTTAAGATAAATAAGATGGTAAGACCATCTCCCTCTTAGGAGATAGGTAAGAGTTAAGGCACAAATGAAGGACAAAGGACTTGCTTTCTTCTCAAACATTGATGACTAAAAGAATTTCTTCATATATCATAGAAAATGTATTAGGTATGTATGAGTTTGAAACGATTTAAAGGCTGTATCATCCTCCTACCTCAAACTTCCAGCCTGTGCGAATGTCTTGGCTCCAAACATCCATTTCCTATCCCAAAAGATAGGAAAGTAAAGAGAAATATGAGACAGAGTAGAAAGGCCATTGCTATGGGTGTCCCAACACCTGGACTCTGATACCAGCTCAGCTCTGAGCTCATTCTAGAATAAAGTTTAAGCCACTTTACTTTTCTGAGACTCATTTTACCACTTGTCAAGGGAAAACTAGATGGCTTCCATGTTCCCTTTTCATTCAGGGCCCTGGTGACTATATGACTGATCTCCCAGTCGGCAATGAACTCCGGCCACTATTAGGACAATTCTTTGCCTCTGGTTCTCTTTCCCCTACATGATTTCCCTCAACACATTCTATCAGGACTTGAGGTCATCAATGGCTCCTTCCTGAGCATAGCATTCCTGAGTGGATTCTGGTAGGCAGCAAAGACCCCATCAATGAAAGGGGATGTGCTTTGAAGTGAGAATCATTGGTAGAGACTTAAAAAAAATTCCCTTAGAATTATCAGAGGAAGGAGAAAACAAACAACTAGGCTTCCACCCTTCCCTTTGTCAACTGGATGATTTGGGAAGATTCTTGACCTGTTTGTATCTCAGGTTTTCCCAACTGTAAAATGGAATAATCACCCTCCTCATCCTGAGGCATATATATATCACAAGGCATAATTAAGACTCATAAGTTTTGAGGTTTTGATGAGAAACACTTTAGGAGTGTAACATATCATTAGAAGTAATTACAGAGCATCTGTACTCAAAACTGATAATATACTAACCTAGAGAAAGAGGAAGGTGGAGATGGAAAGTGAAATGAGTAAGGAAGGAGAAATAAAGGGAAAAAGAAATAAAGAAGTGTAACTGAAGTAAGGCCAAACAAAAACAATTTCAAAAAGTCAACTGGAAGAAAAGAGATGAGTTTAGTATCTTTGGAGAATAACTAAAGGACTAAGGTATTCAGAATTTATTAGGAATTTACAATAGCTATAGTAGCTATTACAAACAATAATGCAAATAATAAGTAAAATATTATAGTCTGTGTGGCAGGCAGAGTTCTAAGATGGCTCCATGACCTCCGTGTTTTGGTGTTATTCCTGTGATTATGTTATCTTATATAGTAAAAGGATTTTGGAGATGTGTTTAAACTTACTGATCTGCTGATATTAAGACACAAATTATCTGAGTAGGCCTAACCTAATTACACAAGTTCTTTAAAAGCAAAGAGTTTTCTTTGGTTGGTATTAAAAAAAGAGGGGTCTAGAGATGCTCTCTGGCAGTCCTGGAAGAAAGCAAACAT
This sequence comes from Nyctereutes procyonoides, assembly GCF_905146905.1. Classification (NCBI taxonomy): domain Eukaryota; kingdom Metazoa; phylum Chordata; class Mammalia; order Carnivora; family Canidae; genus Nyctereutes; species Nyctereutes procyonoides. The sequence goes on from NW_026575122.1 coordinate 20,839,670, forward strand.
CATGGTATAAACTGTCAGTGGGGACAAGATGGAAAGCGCCAGAGAGTATTTTCTAGGAACTAACCAGTCAGCAAGGAAATGGGGACTTTAGTCCTACAACTGCAAGAAACTGAATTCTATCAATATATTTATATATATGTTTGGAAGTAGAGTTTTCTTGGAACTTCCAATCTCAGATGACTAACAACTTGATTTCAGCCTTGGGATATACTGAGCTGAGAAGCTAGTCGTGCCATGATGAATTTATGATTTATAGAACTGTGAACCAATCAATGGGCATGTTTTAAGCTGCTAAACTTGTGGCAATTTGTCACTCAGCAGTAGAAGAACAACATAGAATGCATAATACAAAATTGAAATCACTATGCCATTGCTCAATCAGCTAAAAACTCTTATTGATTAGCTTCTAGGCATCTGGCAAGGTTAAAACTTATAGTCACAGTAGCAAAGCTGTAGGTTTTCTGCACTGACCATGACAGTCAAGGAGAACAAAGATAAATGAAATCTTAAACCCAATTGTGATCCCATTTGATGTAGTTTTAATATTAAAATGATAAGAATTGCATCACCATACATGTTCAGTTAACATTTTTGGGTATGAGCAGTTGATCCTTGAATAATTCAGAGGTTAGGGGCACCAACCCTCTCCTCACCATGCAGTCAAAAAATACATGGGTGACTTTTTACTCCCTTTAAACTTATCAAGTAATAGTCTACCAGTGACTGGACACGTTAATAACATAAATAACATAACGTGTATATGTATAATAACATAGTAACATAAACAGTTGACTAGCATATATTTTGTATGTTATATATATTATATACTGTATTCTTACAATAAAGTAAATTAGAGAAAAGATGTCATTTAAAAAATCCTAAGGAAGAGAAAATATATTTATGGTACTATACTGTATTTACTGGAAAAAAAATCTGTGTATAAATGGAATCCAATAGTTCAATCATATTGTTCAAGAATCAACTATATTTGTAAACAAAGCCATATTAGGGAGAGTATTCAAAAGGGGTTTTGGGGTTGACTGTTTTGAAAGGAAGAAAATCTTTTTTCATATAATATGATAATCACTAGTTTATTTTTGAGGATTTCTATTTTCTTTCATTAGATTTCCTTATGGCAAACTTCTCCTTTGGCTGAAACTTTGTTGTTAAAAAAAAAAAAAAAAAAAATGCTGGGCAGCCCGGGTGGCTCAGCGGTTTAGCGCCACCTTCAGCCCAGGGCGTGATCCTGGGGACCTGGGATGAGTCCCACATCGGGCTGCAAGTGTGGAGCTTGCTTCACTCTCTGCCTCTCTCTATCTGTTTCTTGAATAAATAAACAAAATCTTAAAACAAAAACAAAAACAAAAAACCTTTGAGTCAAGTAGCAAAATGGGCTTATTTGAATCATATCTTCTCTATATGTTTTATTTTATCCACTGAGAGAGTAACTGCCAGACAATGAAGGGACCCAGGAAAGAAATCAAAGACGAGGAAAGGTGGAAAACAACTAGCATGTCTCTTCTACAGACTTTACCACTTATCACTCCTGTTTTATGTTTCATCTGTGCTGAATATTAAGGTCCTGGTCAAGGACAGTTTTAAGAAGTTAGTGGTAAAGCCTTGCCCTTTCTCCCACCAGCTAAACAACAACTCCTCTTGATGTCCCTTCTAATGTGAATAATGCCTCCATTGGTCCAGCTTCCAAGACTTCAAAGCTCTGAGTCATCTTCTACCCCACCTCTCTCTCTAATCCCTCATATCCTACAATTAGTTGCCAAATTCCCAAAAAAACCTCTTTTTTCCCCCTAGCTCCACTGCCATTAACTTAATTTGACTCCTTTTTATGATTTGCCAGACTATTGTTATAGCCTCTTAGGTCATTCAGTTGTCTGATTTTCTATCATAATCCATTACAAATTACTAACAAGATAGTCCTACTAAAATATAGTTCTAACCTTGACCATTCATTTTTTCACTCAAAAAATATTCAACATCTTTTTTTGTTTCAGAGAATAAAATCCAAACTCTTTATTTTGGTATTAAATTCTTTCACAATACAGACCCAGTTATTTTCTGGTCTTATTTTTCAGTACCCTCTGTCTACCCTATTCTTTTTTTTTTTTTCCCTATTCTTTAGCTGAATTAGATTCCTATGTTTCCTGAAATAATGACACACTCCACTGGAAATGCCCAACCCTCTATTTCTGCCTGTGTAATTGCAGACTATCCATTGTGATGAAGCCTCCAAATCCTTTCCACTATCAAGGATGAGTGGTCTAATCCAATCCTGGGGACTCCCTTTCTTTTGCAGAGATGGGTTTAGGAAACTTTCTTTGGCCCATTCATGGCCAATGAAATATAAAAGAAATCTGCTGGTAAAGGCTTTCTCTTTCCAACGAGGAGCCTGTCCCTCATCTTTATTAGGCCATGGCTGTGCTGGATATGGTGCTTGAACTACTACAACTCAAGTAAGGATACACGTGAAGATGGAGGCTGAAAGAGGTGGGAGGAGATGGATAGAATCTAATGGACTTCATGAAGCTACTCATGCTGAACCTGGTGCCCTCTCTACCTCTGGTCTTCTTGTCATGTGAAACAAAACCTTTCCTTATTGAAGCCAGTCTGAGATATAGCTTTCTTCTTGCAATCAAAAAAACAGTAAGATATTCACTATCTTTCAAGGCTAAGTTCCAACGCTACTTTCCTGGGGAAACTGTCCTCAGTTTCTCTGGCAGAGGCAAATGTGTCTTCTGAGAAGATCTCTGTATGCCCATTGCACATTGTTGGGTCTCTCTCTTGCAACTAACACAAGCCACCGTGGATGGTAGCCATGTCCTCAGGCATCTTGTCTTATAGGAGAGGTGTTTCACTGGAGGTGGTCAACTGCATTTTGATCTCTTTTGTATCCTCTGCAGTGTGTATCATGATGCCTTGCATATGCCATGGTGATTTGTGCAACAGTATTTGTTCAAAAAAGATCATTTGTTTGTTATTTGTTGTGCTTTTCTATTGTGATTTGTATAGTGTAGATAAAATTCAGTGTTGTTTTTCTTTCTTTCTTTCTTTTTTTTTTTAAAGAATAGTGGACCTGGAATACAGGTGTGTAGATTCCAAATTTTCTTGAAAAAGAGCATTTTTAGAAATCAGTTTGTTTAGAGGGAACCCCAAATATACCACTGCTAGTGGCTCTCAAACAGAAGAGAACCTAACAGGTTAAGAGTTTAGTGGAGGAAGAAAGATGAAGTCTAAATGCTCTGTTTAATGAAGGTTATTTGCCACGCCAGTGGGCATGACTGAATAGACCTGTGGGCATTGTTTTACCAATGTATCGATGACTTTATTTGTGATAAAGGTGAATGGTTATCCTTTTGTAATGTATCCGAGCCATCTCCTTATTTTAAGTCTCCAAAGCACTGATTGTCTTGACATTCACATCCAAGAACACAAAAAATATATTTATAGGTTTTGACTTTATTGCCAGTTAGCATTCATTCCTTAATATAAGTCTCTGATAACTTCTTAAACTTTTAATGTTACTAAATGTAATCAAAGACCACGTCATGGTCTTCTGGGATGAGAAGTAACCCACCCATCTCTGTCAATAACTTGAGTTATGATTAAAGATCTTGGAATTCCTGTCTCCAGGGCTTAAAATAAAATAGGTAATAGATTCTCATCTTCTACAATTTGTTTAAATATGCCTGTGTCTGGAAATGGGAAAGATTTGGCTCAAATTACCTCTTGATGTTTCTTTTAGCCTCTGATGCTATGATTGATATGTTTGTCATACTACAGGGTTCCAGAAGAGACTTGAAGGAATTCAAGTATGAGGAAATCTCAAAGTGGAACATGTAGGAGGAAGCAGGGAGACACTCTGAGGTGGCTCTAGGGAGGGGGTTTACTTATGTGGACTATTTGTCTGATGTAAGTTTTGGTACATGGATTTATGCTCTGAAGGAGCAATGCAATGTCTCCCCACACTGGGAAGGCTGGGGAGTTTAGCTGGCCCAAGGGAGGGCCCAAGAGCTGGGACAGAGAGAAGGGTGTGGGCCTGAGCTGGGGGGGAGGGCATGACTATTAGTTATGACTGCATCTCAGCAGCTGCTTTGCTCTTTAGCAAACACATCTTATTGCCCCACGGGCAAGCATCCCAGAGGGAGGGCTTTCTTTCTTCAGTGTCTGCTGGTGGAGAGGCACTGCTGGTGATCCTTGTGAGTAACTAATGCCTCCCAAGTTTAGTGGACAAAACAAAATGATAGAAGTTGAAGCCACTGAGTGTCATTTTTACTAACTTCCTCTATGGTTTTTAAGATCTTGTTCTTTATGTTACATATTGGTCTTGCCAGACCTAACACTTTAATAACTAGCTACTTTATTTTATTAATTCAATAAAATGGCTTCAATAAATGTTTTTTGGGCATCTGCTCTGTGCCAGTCACCTTTGTCCACACAGAGGACATTGCCAGAATGGACCAGAACAACATGATCTCCGTAGTTCGTGAATTTATGATCTAAAGTAGGAGGCACGGGATCAAGTCTCATGTCGGGCTTCCTGCATGGAGCCTGCTTCTCCGTCTGCCTGTGTCTCTGCCCCCCGCCCTCCTCTGGGTCTCTCATGAATAAATAAATAAAAAATCTTAAAAAAAAAAGAAATAAAGTAGGAGGCAGAAAATTAAAGAGTTAATTAAAATATAGCTTCAGTCTTTGAGGAGCTCTTCCAGGTTGGAGTGCTTTATCCCCAGACTTTTTCATGTCATACATCTTCATACACCTTTCCCATATCTGTTTCAATGTTGCTTCCCTAAGAGAGGCTTTCTTGGCTCACCCAGTCTCAAGGCCCCCCTCACAAGCCTCTCTATTCCATCATCTTCATCTACAGTTCCTGAATGCAAATATCTCTGGAAATGAAGAGAAATTTTCTCTTAATTTGAGTGCAAATTAATTAGTACTATAATCTTTATTCAATGTATTATGAATACTTATATATTTTACTGCAGTCCCATTAATGTGTTTGATTATGGGGTGCTGCCTCAGACCTTGTTGGTTCAACAAATAGTATGAGCAACTATATTACCTTTCTAAATTTAAAAAAACCCTGAATTTGAAAATATGTATAGTCCTATGGTTTTGGGTAAAGGATTGTGGGCCTGTCCTAGCTAAATTTCTCCTGTGTACTAATTAGTACTTATTTATTAATTAACTAATTTATTTTCTTGTTCTACCAACTAGAATGATAGCAGAGACTGTGTCTCTCTTGTTCATTCTAGAATCCAGAGCAGTAACCAGATACTTAACAAAAATTTAAGTGAGTGTGTGAATGCTTTTATATAAAGTACCCCATATTCTAATATAGATTGGCTAGAGAAGAGGGGAAGCAATATCAGAGAAAGCTTATTGGAAAAATTAATGTCAAATCTAAAATTTAGAATATATAATCTTTTAATTCATATAGAACCACAAAAAAATCCTGAATAATCCAAAAAAAATCTTGGCATGAGAAGAACAAAGCTGGAGGTAGCTCAATCCCAGATTTCAAACTATACTACAAAGCTGTAGTAATCAAAATAGAATGTTGCTGGCACATGCAAAATAAAATAGACATATAGATTAATGAAACAATAGAGAGCCCGGAAATAAGCCCACACTTATATGGTCAATTAATCTATGACAAGGGAGGCAAGGATATATAATGGGGCAAAGACAGTTTCTTTAACAAATGGTGTTGGGAAAACTGGAAAGCAACACACAAAGGAATAAAACTGGACCACTTTATTGCATCATATTAAAAAATAAACTCAAAATCGATTAAAGATCTAACTGTGAGATCTGAAACCACAAAACTTCTGAAAGAAAACATAGACAATAATCTCTTGGACATTGGCCCCAGCAACATTTTTCTGGATATGTCTCCTCAGGCAAGAGAAACAAAAGCAAAAATAAACTGTGGCGACTATACCAAAATAAAAGGTGCTTGCATAGCAGAAGAAACCATCAACGAAACAAAAAGTCAACCTACTGAATGGGAGAAGATATTTACAAATGATATATCTGATAGAGGTTAATATACAAAATATGTAAAGAACTTAGACAAGTCAACTTAAAACGAAATAAATAATTTAATTTAAAAATGGACAGAGAAGCCAAAGAGACATTTTTCCAAAGAAGTCATACAGATAGCCAATGGATACATGAAAAGATGCTCAATATCACTCATCATCAGGGAAATGCAAATCAAAACCATGATGAGAGGGCTGCTCGGGTGGCTCAGCGGTTTAGCACCACCTTCAGCCCAGCCCAGGGTGTGATCCTGGAGACCTGGGATCAAGTCCCACATCAGGCTCCCTGCATGGAGCCTGCTTCTCCCTCTGCCTGTGTCTCTGCCTCTCTCTCTCTCTCTCTCTCTCTCTCTCTCTCTCTCCTCTGTGTATTCTCATGAATAAATAAATAAAATCTTTTAAAAAAAACCATGATATCACCTCACACCTGTCGGAAGGGCTAAAATCAAAAACACAAAAAATAATAAGCTTTGGTGAGGATGTCTAGGAAAAGGAACCCTTGTGCACTGTTGATGGGCATGCAAACTGGTGCAGCCACTGTGGAAAACAGTATGGAAGTTCCTCAAAAAATTACAAATAGAAAATACCATATGATCCAGTAACTCCAGTACTGAATATTTACCCACTGAAAGTAAAAACATTAGTTTGAGAAGATATATACACTCTATGTTTATTGCAACATTATTTATAATAGACAAGATATGGAAGCAATCCATGTCCATTGATAGATGAATGGATAAGGAAGATATGGCACACAGACATGCACACACACACATATGAACACACTGGAATATTACTGAGCCATATAAAAGGAATGAGATCCTGCCACTTGTGACAATGTGGATGAACAAGACATATTAACTGCTACAGTTAGGTATAGTGAAAGGTGTCAGGGGGACTCATGGGAGGGTTAGTGGTTGAGCACCTGCCTTCGGCTCAGGGTGTTATCTGGGAGACCCAGGATGGAGTCCCACATTGGGCTCCCTGCATGGAGCCTGCTTCTCTCTCTGCCTGTGTCTCTGCCTCTCTCTTTGTGTCTCTCATGAATAAATAAATAAAATCTTTTTAAAAAAGAAAATGAAGAAAGGTGCGGGGCACTTGTTTGTCACTCCTGGAAATGGTAGTTAACTAGGAAGTAAATAAGAAATGAGCACTGTTAAAAAAATTTTAGACATCATATCCAGAATCTATCTCATCTATCAAATCTACTGGCCTTTACTTTTTGCCTTCAAGCTTTAAGAACCCATCCTGTAGAAGTACATGTTGTTTAAAACCTACCTGATGTGAGCATGGAAATGTGTTATTCCAAAAGGCAAAATAGCTAAGGTATATATATATTTATCATAGTTTATGATGCTTATTCTTGCTAGTGACTTAGATTTTTCAAATAGGCTTCCATGAGTAGCATATTTCATGGACTGCTAGCTCCAACAAAGGTCTAGACTTGAACTTTATAAGGGATTGGGTCAGCAGAATCATCCCTCACTTCAGGAAAGAAAGATAAAAACCCACAAGTTGGTAATGGCTCATCTCAGTGATGTTTTTTATGACATTTGATGTGACCTTAAGTTTTGCTTTGTCTCTTTTTGCTCACTCTAGGAGCCCTTCCTTCAGGTAAAAAGAAAGTATGTATTTTGGCTTTTGCTGTAGGTCCTTATAAAGATCTAGAAAGGGACTAACTATCTGCCAATTTGACATTAGGAATGTGGTGAAGCAGTGGCCTTGGTTTTGGAGTCAAAGGTCTGAGCTTGTCAACTTTATCACTCCTGGCTATGAGCTCTTGCAAGGTTATCTAAACTCTCTGACCCTTAGTTTTTCCACTTATAAAATGAGATAATAGTATCTAATCCACAGGGATGTTGTGGGTATTAAATGAGATTATACTTTGTGAAGACAGCTTTAAAAGAATGGTGTGGGGCACCTGGGGGGCTCAGTCAGTTAAGCATCTGCCTTCAGCTCAGGTCATGAACTGGATCCTACATTGTGCTCTATAAACCTACATGCTCAGTGGGGAGTCTGCTTCTCCCTTTTCCTCTGCTGTTCTTTCTGCTGTGTTTGGTTTCTCTCACTGTCAAAAAAAAAAATTTAAAAGAAGAATGGTGCAAATGCCTACTATTAATAGTTGATAGAGATAGGAGAACTCCAAGGGTCTTCTAAATATCAGGGTCCATACAAATTTGTCCAGATTGTTTATATGTGGAAATTGACATCATGGCCTCCCTGGAATGACTTCTACTCTCATCTGCACAGCTTTATGAAAGTTGTGCCATAAGAAGTACAGTTGAATTAACAAGGAATTTGAGCAAATGCAAAAGTGTCTTAGGAAAAAAACCCTAGAGCAATAATACCATGCTGAACATTTAGCATGTCAGGTAACATGTTTGAAATATTTTAGTGATGTATTTGAGGGAGTTTTGCAACTGTCAGGCAGTCAGTCTGTTGTAATGGGAGAGGTCATGACACTGAGACATGACAGGCCACAGTAGTCAACAGATGACCTCCCAATTCAGCACGTAGACCTTACATGGTTAAGGAGGGGCAGGAGCATGTTCCATTATCCTGGGGCTTTATATTACTCTATTAAAAATATCAGCAGTACAGATTTTTTAAAAAGATTTTATTTATTTATGAGAGAGAGAGAGAGAGAGAGAGGAAGAATCAGGCTCCATGCAGGGAGCCCGACGTGGGACTTGATCCTGGGTCTCCAGGATCACACCCTGGACTGAAGGCAGCACTAAACCGCTGAGCCACCCAGGCTGCCCCACAGTACAGATTTTTAAAAAAATTATAAATAGAGGAGCTAGCAATAAACAAACAAATAAATAAAAGCTGGCAGCTATAGTGCCTTCAATTTTAAATGATCATTAAGATAACTTAGATAATATAAATTTGCCAGTAAGGAGAGGCTCTTTGGGGAGGAAGTTAGGAGCACAGGCTTTGGATTTAGTAAAATACATATACTCGTATTTCTGCTTTGATATTTTCTCATTTGAGACCTTATGCAGGTTACTTAGTCCGAGCCTATGTATACATCTGTAAAATGGAGACAGTAACAATACAGTCATCAGATGATTGTATTGATTTAAAAGGGCAGTGCACATAGGCCTGTAGCCAGTCCCTGAAGTGAACACACAGTAAATGATTAATCTATAAACCTACATGTATAGATTATTTCAAAGCTTTAAAAAAGCTAACCTTTCAATCTATTTCTGCATCATCCTTTCCCCAAGGAAGAGAATTAATCAGACAGTAGCAAAATAAATTGCTGTGATTTTGGTTCCCTGTCCATTGCTTTCCTAATGAAAGAATAGATAAAAGGACTGGGATAGGCAATCTCTGCATAACTGGGTCCTCAGCCTGGAAACAGCTCAGGCATGGGCAATGGTGGGACTTCTGTGCCTAAGGTTTTTGCAAGTGCTTGCACTCAAAATGAAATTAAAAAAAAAAAAAAAGTAGCCTGACATTGCATGCCATCCAATAGCACTTGTGGTGTAGTGCTTTTTGGAAAGAACTCCCAAGTGGGGAAAAGAAATATTAAAGCAATGGAGTTTTACCAAACCTATGAGTGTGCATAGGAAATCCTTTGTTGAAGAAACGACGCTCTTACTTTTACAGAAATGGGCCAGGGGCCAGAGAAAAGAAGCAGGGAAAAAAACCCAGGTAAGGTATACTGTGATAGTAAGCAGAACCCAATGTGAAGCACACACAGGAACCTGCTTTCCACCTGCAGCAAGAAGCAATAGCAATAACTGGAACCTTTTCATCACAATTGACCTATTTACTACCCAGAGGGCCCAGCCAGAGACAACTGAAATGTTGACTGAGTGGGGAGACGTCTCAGTGGGGCCTGTAAAGGGAAGAAATCCAAAAAGACTTGGGGGTGGGAATGTTGTCCTTAGGACAGTAAAACACTTATGTTCAGAGGTGGATCAACTCTAGTTCTAGGCTCTGTTCCCTGGGGAGGCCTGGAGGAGAGACCACAGGCTTAGCTGCTATGGAGAGTGGTACCTCTGCTCCCTTGCTTGGCTCTGGATGCAAAGCATGGTTTATGGATGGGCAGAAGGAGAACACAGTTTTGTACTTCCTGGCCGTGTCTGCAATGCCCAGTGGTCCAAAAGAGACATACACTCTCTCTAGAGATGAATGGGTGTGAAACTGTGAAGGTAAATACGACTTGTCTTACCCCTTTCTATTTCAAATTCTCAATTGAAAAACAATCTTATAATGGGACCTTTATTGTATAATAACACTGAAAAAAAGCTGAGACCCTCAAGGGAACAGGCATACATAGACATTATTTTGATAGGATTGCTAGCAATGCTGTTATTAAGCACCGAGGATAAACAGCTTTGCTTTAAGCATGGCTAATTGAATCGATCAAAGCAGCAATGGCAGTAAAAAGATGGATAAAAAAGATATGGCATTTGTATCTTGGAAACTCTGAGTAGCCTAAAAACTATCTCTGAAATGGCCAAAAAGACAGGGTGATGTTGAGAATCTTGGTTTTTTTTTTTTTTTTAATTTTTATTTATTTATGATAGGCACACAGTGTGAGAGAGAGAGAGGCAGAGACACAAGGCAGAGGGAGAAGCAGGCTCCATGCACCGGGAGCCCGACGTGGGATTCGATCCCAGGTCTCCAGGATCGCGCTCTGGGCCAAAGGCAGGCGCCAAACCACTGTGCCACCCAGGGATCCCGAGAATCTTGGTTTTGAAATGATGGAGGCTACCACTGGAGCTGGTGTTAAGGGAGCCATTGGCTGCAGTCAAAGGTGGCTGGGAAGTCTGGTAGGAAGAACAGACAATGGTGCCCATGGGCAGGGCAGGAGGTATGAAGAAGCAGACTGGTTGTCTTTCTTCCCTTCTACCACCCTCCGTAATGTAGACTGTATCCCTTCGGTTAGATTCCCTAGGTAGGGGGCTTTGAAGACGCAGTGAAGAGGAGACAAGGGAAGGGAAAAATGAAGGTCAGGTGGAGGACAGATAAGAAGGGCAATGGAGGGCACTTTGAAATCTTTTCAAATGCAGCGATGTAGTAACACTCAAGGAACTGCGATGTTTTTCTTCCTCTCTTTGCCCCACTTCAAGCTTTGATATTGCTGTTCTGTGTTGCAACCTAAGGTCCTATGACAGCTTTGGGAGTGAATGATTGACAACACTGGATTGTACCCAAGTACTGCCCGCAGCAGAGGGCCATGAGCTACCGCAATGGCTGCCTTAGGTCCCTTTCCACATCTTCCAGGGACAATTTTTCTTTTCTTCTCTTCCCTTCCTTTTCTTCCTCTCTCCTCTCTCTGTCTCTGTGTGTTTCTTTTATTGGTGTTGATTTTGCATTTAAGTATACTTTAATCCTACCACCCAAGGGGTGGTTATTGGTTTTCAAAATTGTCACATGAGGGCAGAGAAATGGGCACCCTGGCTTCTGGAGTATGGAGCAGCCACTCAGGGACAGAGAATTTACCTGAGCTAACCCCCTGGGCCACATTCTGCCCTGTTGTTGCTTCCTTAGTCTTGATAAAAGTAAAAGCATTATTTACCACAGAGTTGTTAGAAACACTAGACCAAATACTAGACTCTTTGGCAGATGTTCTTCTCAAGAACAACACAATTTTCTTTCCTTACCATCATGACTGCAAAAGAAAAGAATACAGGGCAGCCCCAGTGGCGCAGCGGTTTAGCACCGCCTGCAGCCCGGGGTGTGATCCTGGAGACCCAGGATCGAGTCCCACATTGGGCTTCCTGCATGGAGCCTGCTTCTCCCTCTGCCTGTGTCTCTGCCTCTCTCTTCGCTCTCTCTGAATGAATAAATAAATAAATCTTTAACAAAAAAAAAAAAAAAAAAGAAAGAAAGTACAGAGCCCTTGAATTGTGGGGCACTAGGGAAATGAAGACAGTTACGCAAATATTAGTTCATACGTGGTGATCCTCTCCTTTGTGTACACTTTGAACTAAAACAACAGCCTCTTAGCAGAGTGGTTGAAATTAAAGTGTTCTGACACACATGGAAAAAAAAGAACTTTTCAAGCAGCAGTCTGCCTCTGCACCATACAAGGCCTCCCAAAGGTTTAGAAGGATGAAATTAATGTGCTCTTATGGTGTCTGCTTCTTGCACTGGTACAGAATTAAGTAGACTATAATTAGTTATTCAGCACCATTGGAATTCCAAAGGTGATAAAAGAAAAGGAAATATTCTGGAGTCAGAGTGCCCCGTTTGACTACTGCCAGGACGTTAATACATTAACGAGGAAATACTGGACCTAAATGGACTAAATTCATTATTTTTTCTGCTGCTAAAATTTTGTTTGGATTACTGAAAAAGATGAAGTGGAAAAAGGAGACATTCATGTCTCCTATGGAAGGAAAGGCCTGGTTGTGTCTGATATTGGAGAACAAATTTTTCTAGGACTATTCATTCTAGTGAAAATATTACCTTTGTGTCTCTGCCAATGGGAGCGTTCTAATTTGTGATTCAGGATTATTTGTCCTGTTGTGGTTGTTTCATTCTCCTTTAAAATTCTTCCCTTTCTCTTTACTACTTGTTTTGCTTTCCAACTCCAGTTGATGTACATGGCTGAATAGTTTTCCAGAAGACGAAGTGAAAATGTCAGCTGGCCCTCAGCTATGTGACCATCAAAGTTGCTCTCTATTCCAAGGTTGCATACCACTTCCCCTTCCGAAATAGATTTGTGCATTTCTACCGGGCAGTTAGGCAGTTAGTTAACAAGGCCTCTTTCTTGAAATGGAGCCATAACTCAATGACTTTTGTTCTATATCAAGCTGAGGCATGAAAATGATGCCCAGCAACACAGAAAGGACATTTTGGCCCTGAAGTAATCATTGGGACTACCCGAGGGTCTGAGCATTAGAAGCTGGACCACTGGGTTCTCTTTGTAGTCAAATTGTCCAGCTCCAAGACACTCAAGGAATGTTTGTCTGGAATATACCAGATCCTTGGGGATTCCAGGATGCACAGCGGCTTTGGGGGCTTTGTTTTGATATTGGTCTTTTCTTCTTCTAAAACTATATCTACTCCAGGTGTTCTGAAATGTACAGGAGAAAATACAGGGGCCCAGAGATTTCCAGTTATTCAGAGAGTCTCATAGGACACTAATGAAAAAAAATATTTTTTAGATAAGTACTAAATTAGTCTATGGAAGCACCAGAGGCTTGGTCCCATTTGCTGGTAGTGCAAAAAGCCAACTTTCCCCTCCCCACATCTCCATCCGCATCTTGATAAGGTTGAGGGCTTTGTTGCTGGTGGCAGGAAGGCAGATTTTATATGTATGAGGACCTTGAGGAGGTAGGTGATATGAAATATCATAGTATTTAGATCCTACCATGTCTCTTAAAATAAATGAACATCCATGGTTAGGTGAGAAGGAATTATTTTTTAAAAAGTCTCATTTGGTGCATTGTTGGGCATAGACTATTGTTTCAGAGCTCAGGAAACCAGGCTCTAAGTTAGTTGTGAGAGTCCTTCTCTCTGGAATCCAGCACGGCTCTAGAGCTTTGCAGACCAGTGGCTTCTTTTCTCCATAAGTGGATTAGCCCTGTTGTAATGAGGTTTCTATAAATAGCTTCTTGGGCTACTTATAGAAGGACACAGACAAGCAGAAGCCAGAGCAGAGGAGGAGAACATCACTGATTCTACTTAATGACTGGGGCAGTCTGGTTTTCAATGTGGAGACCCCAGAAAAAAACTGGGGAGGCTTTGAAGGGTGTATATATGTAGAGGATAGAAAGCACTAGGATTTTACAGGGACTTGGGTTTCAGGGCCATTGTAATTTGGATATAGAACCAATTTATTGGGGAATGATTGATATCCAAAAAGCTGTAATGTATACAATTTGATGATATTTGGAGATAAGTGTATATTTATGCAACCATCATCATAATCTATGCCATAAACATATCCATCACCTCTGAAGGTTTTCTCCTGACCTCTTTATTTATTATTATCATTTGTTTGTGATAAGAACATTTAACATGAGATTTGCTCTCAGCAAATCTTTTTTTTTGTTTTCAGCAAATCTTTAAGTATACAATACAGTATTGTTAATTATAGGTACTATGCTGTATAGTAGTTCTCTGGGACTTACTCACCTGACTTAATGAAACTTTGTACCCTTTGACTAATATTTTAGTCTGTTTCCCTTTAGCCCCAGTCCCTGGTAACCACTCTGCTTTTATCAGCTTGTTTTTTTTAGATTCCTCATATAAGTGGTATCTTGTAATATTTGTCCTTCTATGTTTGGCTCATTTCACTTAGCATAATGTCCTCTAGGTTCATGTTGCAAATAGCTGGATTTTCTTTTTTTTAAGGCTGAATAATATTCCATTGGATTTATATGTATATCACGTTTTCTTTATGCATTCAACCATCAAGAGATTTTTAGGTTGTTTCTATATCTTGGCTATTGTTAATAATGCTACAATGAACATGGAGGTACAGATATTTCTTTGAGACACTGATTTTAATTCCTTTGGATATATGCCCAGTTACTAGATTATATAGTAGTTCTATTTTTAGTATTTTGAGAAACTGCCATATTGTTTTCTATAATGGCTACCCTATTTCATAGTCCTTTCAATAGTGTATTAGGGGACACCTGGATGGCCCAGTGGTTTAGCACCTGCCTTCCACCCAGGGCGTGATCCAGGAATCCTGAGATCAAGTCCCAGTTTGAGTCCCACATCGGGTTCCCTGCATGGAGCCTGCTTCTCCCTCTGCCTGTGTCTGCCTCTCTCTCTGTGTTCCTCAGGAATACATAAATAAAATCTTAAAAAAAATAGGATTCTCTTTCCATTTCTCCATGTCCTTGCCAACACTTACTTTTTTTTTTTTTTTAATAATAGCCACCTTAACAGATGTGAGGTGATACCACACTGTGGTTTTGCTTTATATTTTCTGAATCATTAGTGATGGTGAGTACCTTTTCATTTATCTCTTGTCCATTTGTATGTCTTCTTTGGGAATGTCTATTTAGTTCTTGGCCCTTTTCATCAGGTTGTTTGTTTTTTTGCTACTGATTTGAAGGGGTTCCTTATATATTTTGGATGTTAACCCTTTATCAAATAAATACATTGCAGGTGTTTTCTGCAAAGTGATCTGCAGATTCAATGGAATCTTTATAAAAATCCCAAAGGCATATTTTATAGAAATAGAAAAAAAAACAATCCTAAAATTCATGAGGAACCACAAAAGATTACAGATAGCTAAAGCAATTTTGAACAAGAAGGACAAAGCTGCAGGCAACATATTTCTTGATTTCAAAATATATTACAAAGCTCCAATAATCAAAATAGTATGGTACTGATATAAAAATAGATACACAGAGATCGCTGAGTAGCTCAGTGGTTCAGCGCCTGCCTTTGGCCCAGGGTATGATCCTGGAGTCCCAGGGTCGAGTCCCGTGTCAGGCTCCCTGCATGGAGCCTGCTTCTCCCTCTGCCTGTCTCTCTCTCTCTCTCTCTGTCTATCATGAATAAATAAATAAAGTCTTCAAAAAAACAGATACACAAATCAATGAAACAGAATGGAGAGCCCAGAAATAAACCCACACATATATGGTCAACTGATATTTGACAAAGGTTACAAGAATGCCCAATGTCGAGACCAGAAGAACTGTGGAACAGATCAACAAAACCAGGAGTTGGTTCTTTGAAAGAATTAATAAGATAGATAAACCATTAGCCAGCCTTATTAAAAAGAAGAGAGAGAAGACTCAAATTAATAAAATCATGAATGAGAAAGGAGAGATCACTACCAACACCAAGGAAATACAAACAATTTTAAAAACATATTATGAACAGCTATACGCCAATAAATTAGGCAATCTAGAAGAAATGGACGCATTCCTGGAAAGCCACAAACTACCAAAACTGGAACCAGAAGAAATAGAAAACCTGAACAGGCCAATAACCAGGGAGGAAATTGAAGCAGTCATCAAAAACCTCCCAAGACACAAAAGTCCAGGGCCAGATGGCTTCCCAGGGAATTCTATCAAACATTTAAAGAAGAAACCATACCTATTCTACTAAAGCTGTTTGGAAAGATAGAAAGAGATGGAGTACTTCCAAATTCGTTCTATGAGGCCAGCATCACCTTAATTCCAAAACCAGACAAAGACCCCACCAAAAAGGAGAATTACAGACCAGTATCCCTGATGAACATGGAGGCAAAAATTCTCAACAAGATACTAGCCAATAGGATCCAACAACACATTAAGAAAATTATTCACTATGACCAAGTAGGATTTATCCCCGGGACACAAGGCTGGTTCAACACTCGTAAAACAATCAATGTGATTCATCATATCAGCAAGAGAAAAGCCAAGAACCATATGATCCTCTCATTAGATGCAGAGAAAGCATTTGACAAAATACAGCATCCATTCCTGATCAAAACTCTTGAGAGTGTAGGGATAGAGGGAACATTCCTCGACATCTTAAAAGTCATCTACGAAAAGCCCACAGCAAATATTCTCAATGGGGAAGCACTGGGAGCCTTTCCCCTAAGATCAGGAACATGACAGGGATGTCCACTCTCACCACTGCTATTCAACATAGTACTGGAAGTCCTAGCCTCAGCAACCAGACAACAAAAAGACATTAACGGCATTCAAATTGGCAAAGAAGAAGTCAAACTCTCCCTCTTTGCTGATGACATGATACTCTACATAGAAAACCCAAAAGCCTCCACCCCAAGATTGCTAGAACTCATACAGCAATTTGGCAGCGTGGCAGGATACAAAATCAATGCCCAGAAATCAGTGGCATTTCTCTACACTAACAATGAGACTGAAGAAAGAGAAATTAAGGAGTCAATCCCATTTACAATTGCACCCAAAAGCATAAGATACCTAGGAATAAACCTAACCAAAGAGGTAAAGGATCTATACCCTAAAAACTATAGAACACTTCTGAAAGAAATTGAGGAAGACACAAAGAGATGGAAAAATATTCCATGCTCAGGATTGGCAGAATTAATCGGAAATGTCTCATGGATTGGCAGAATTAATATCGTGAAAATGTCAATGTTACCCAGGGCAATTTACACATTTAATGCAATCCCAATCAAAATACCATGGACTTTCTTCAGAGAGTTAGAACAAATTATTTTAAGATTTGTCTGGAGTCAGAAAAGACCCCGAACAGCCAGGGGAATTTTAAAAAAGAAAACCATATCTGGGGGCATCACAATGCCAGATTTCAGGTTGTACTACAAAGCTGTGGTCATCAAGACAGTGTGGTACTGGCACAAAAACAGACACATAGATCAATGGAACAGAATAGAGAACCCAGAAGTGGACCCTGAACTTTATGGTCAACTAATATTCGATAAAGGAGGAAAGACGATCCACTGGAAGAAAGACAGTCTCTTCAATAAATGGTGCTGGGAAAATTGGACATCCACATGCAGAAGAATGAAACTAGACCACTCTCTTTCACCATACACAAAGATAAACTCAAAATGGATGAAAGATTTAAATGTGAGACAAGAGTCCATCAAAATCCTAGAGGAGAACACAGGCAACACCCTTTTTGAACTCAGTCACAGTAACTTCTTGCAAGATACATCCACGAAGGCAAAAGAAACAAAAGCAAAAATGAACTATTGGGACTTCATTAAGATAAGAAGCTTTTGCACAGCAAAGGATACGGTCAACAAAACTAAAAGACAACCTACAGAAGGGGAGAAGGTATTTGCAAATGACGTATCAGATAAAGGGCTAATTTCCAAGATCTATAAAGAACTTCTTAAACTCAACACCAAAGAAACAAACAATCCAATCATGAAATGGGCAAAGACATGAAGAGAAATCTCACAGAGGAAGACATAGACATGGCCAACATGCACATGAGAAAATGCTCTGCATCACTTGCCATCAGGGAAATACAAATCAAAAACCACAAAGAGATACCACCTCACACCAGTGAGAATGGGGAGAATTAACAAGGCAGGAAACCACAAATGTTGGAGAGGATGCGGAGAAAAGGGAACCCTCTTACACTGTTGGTGGGAATGTGAACTGATGCAGCCACTCTGGAAAACTGTGTGGAGGTTCCTCAAAGAGTTAAAAATAGACCTGCCCTACGACCCAGCAATTGCACTATTGGGGATTTACCCCAAGGATTCAGATGCAATGAAACGCCGGGACACCTGCACCCCGATGTTTCTAGCAGCAATGTCCACAATAGCCAAACTGTGGAAGGAGCCTCGGTGTCCATCGAAAGATGAATAGATAAAGAAGATGTGGTTTATGTATACAATGGAATATTACTCAGCCATTAGAAATGACAACTACCCACCATTTGCTTCGACGTGGATGGAACTGGAGGGTATTATGCTGAGTGAAGTAAGTCAATCGGAGAAGGACAAACATTGTATGTTCTCATTCATTTGGGGAATATAAATAATAGTGAAAGGGAATATAAGAGAAGGGAGAAGAAATGTGTGGGAAATATCAGAAAGGGAGACAGAACATAAAGACTCCTAACTCTGGGAAACGAACTAGGGGTGATGGAAGGGGAGGAGGGCAGGGGGTGGGGGTGAATGGGTGATGGGCACTGAGTGGGGCACTTGACGGGATGAGCACTGGGTGTTATTCTGTATGTTGGTAAATTGAACACCAATAAAAAATAAATTTATTATTAAAAAAAAAACAAAAAAGAATGCCCAATGGAGGAAGGTTAATCTATTTAGGAAATGGTATCAGGACACTTTGCTAGCCACGTGCAAAATAATGAAATTGGACCTTTATTTTACACCATACATAAAAATCAACTAAAATCAATTAGAAGACCTGAATCCTTAAAACTTCTAGGAGAAAACATAAGGAAATATTTCTTTGACATAAGTCTTGACAATGATTTCTTGGATATGACACTAAAAGCACAGGCAACAAAAGCAAAAATAGACAACTGAGGCTATAGTATCCAACTAAAAAGCTTCCACACAACAAAGCAAACAATCAACAAAATAAGTTGACAACCTATATTAATTTATGAGGTTTGGAGTAGGAGTGCAGAGTACACAATTTTTTTTCACAATTGTTTGTGAATGAGACTTTTGCACCAACAATGCACCAAATGAGACTTTTATAAAAATAATTCCTTCTGGCCTAAATTATGCTTTTAGGCTTTGGAAAACTACAATCATGTTCCACTTCCCAAACAAAATATTTCTACCTGATTTCCATAGATCAAATCCAAACTTTCCAGACGTGTGCGTGTGGCTTTTCACAATCTGGCCTAACAATCTTCTGTGGTCCTTTTGCCCCCACCCTGCCTTTTTTCCCATTCAGCCTGTTCTCTGGCCACTTTCTTCCTTAAGGCCCCTCAGATTGGTGTCTTATGCCTCTCTCTCTTTTTTATAGCTTTCCCACACCCATTTGTTTCTGATGTATTTATTTTCATAAATCTCTCCTTTGGCTGTTGAAATAATTATCTTCTCTCTCTCTCTTTCTCTCTCTAACCAGACTATGATCTCCTTGGGGGTGGGCCATGAGCCATGATTTAGATTCTTAATAAATATTAAATAAATGCATAAACTTAGTGTAGGCCAAGGAAATTAGAACAGTAGAAATGAGAATAGTAGAAGAATTGTTATCAGTAAAAAAACCTTATATTGGATGTTTGTTGGTTGTCTACATAGCATCCATTCTATCCTACTCCCCTCTAACAAATGTCAGATTTTTAGGGGGCAGGCACACTTCTCCTACACAGCTAAGGCACTTTTGGGGTAGTGGTCCCCGTTAGTCTAACCAGAAGAAAAATGCAAAGCAGTTTGCGTCAAATGTGAGGCAGACATGTTGTCTCTGAATGTGTATCCTCAGGTGTTGGCAGCTATTTGGTGACCATGAGGGTGGACAGGCTGAGGATGCAGCCAACACCAAGGGTGGAGACGTGAGGAGAATCAGTCCTTCGTAATATTACTGAGATGGAGCCTGAGTACAGCCCTAAAACCCTCCCTACCTCTGGACTCCCACACTCCCTAAATCAGAAAATCCCTTATCCTTTCAGATAATTTGAGCTAGATTTTTCTGCCCATGCAACATAAATCACTTGAATACAGAACATTATGGTCTCTCCCTCCCACAATATTTGGTGAACAGGAAACTGATGGCCTGGATCGTGCAGCATATTTGTGACTAAGTGGAAAATAGAATCCAGTCTCTGTACTCCTACAAACCTCATTCTGTTAAGTCATACTTTATCCCATACTTTCAAAGCTATTTCTTTCACTTCTTATCAGAGATGTAATAATTTCAAAAATCTTTTAGCACTCATGGGGTTTACTACTTAATGATGAATTTGAGTATATTGGCAATATGGCTCAACAACTATTTAAATTTATATAGATGAGTCTCATGAAAATAATATGCAGATTTATGCCACATATTTTTCAAGTGAAGAGTTTGGGACTTTTTTGTTGTTGTTGTTGATTTTTTAAAGCAGGACTCTGGCTTTATTTTCTTTCTGAAAAGTACTGAGACCAATCATATGAATATTGTAGTAAGTTCATGATCCTGGGTAGGAAATATCTGGTTCTATAAAATCTGATGAGAATAAAATATTAACTGTTGTATCAATACTCATTTAAAATTCAATGTGATTATCATTGAAAGAGTATAAAAAGTGCTTCAGATAACTTTCTATGTAGTCAACCTTAATAAAAATGTTGACAGGCATCCAAAGTCATGTTATCAAAGGACTACAGAAGTACTTAGGCATATATGTACATATAATACCTATTTGGCCACAAGGCATAATGTAGCACTTTTACATTCTTTCTAGGGTTGATGCCTCCCACTTACATTATATTATTTAACAATATAATTGCACACTGGCCAGTCATCCCCTCATGAACCCGGGATGGCAAATCATACTCACCATGGTAAGCTGTGTTAAGTATCTGGTAGTGTAAATAAATTCCCCACAAAGATTTGGGAGCCGCTATGAGACAAAGTTTATCATTTTTGGTTCCTTGTGTCAAATCAGTAAGAACATTCTATTTATTTATGCAAGGAAGTGCTTCTAATGGGCCAGATTCCTGGAGGCAGTGGGGAGTCCCAACTGCTTAATATTAAGAGGTCATGAATGTCTTTCTCTTACCTACACCTTCTTTATTGGATGCTATAATGCATCCCAGCTTTTCACCTCTCCATGAACAACAGCTGCATACACATCACTTACCCTGACACTTGGAAAACAGACAAATAGCCTTTCTATTACTGCCATAAATGCCACTCAATGAATCAGCCACTAGGTCATGCTCATGTGCAATGTAATCTATTTTCTCCCTCCTGGGCTCCAGCCTCACCTTCATGATGACTGAGCTGGAGCATCTCTTGGGGAATCTGTTGTCCCACATGTAGGCTTTTGGTGGCTGATAAACATACAGCCACTATTTTCCAAGTAAACTGGTTATATACAAACGTGAAATTTCCAGATTGGGAAACTGTCATCTAGGCTCACATTCCGTTGATGGAATGAACTTCTTTATAATTTCTAAGAGAATATTTAATTATGGAAAATATTCTGGTGTTTTTATTTGCTAATATAGAATATATATTAGCAATAATATAGAATATAATAAAACCTTCTCTTTTACATGTTCTTAAGGAAAACCCATGCTCTCTTCCCAGGGTCTATAAAGGGCATATTACAATAATCCCAAAGTTGAAATCATGAGAGAGATGGTGGAGAAACTTGGAGATACAGATTAGGAAGCATTGCCAATATGAGATAAATCATCATAGAAAACAGACCAGCTCTAAAGTTATTTTGTTAGCCACTGGGAATATAGGAATAAATGTACAAAAAATTCTCAGCAGATCTCATATTTAAAAAGTAGGCAGCATCTTACCATTCCAAAATTATGAACTACTGCTATTTTCTTCAAGTGTTCAGAAAACCAGACCCATAGTCCCAATGTTCGACCTCTCAAAATGTACTTGGTTTAAATTTAGGCAGAAGGACATGGGTCAGATTTGTGGTTTATCATGCTCACTATGCCAGTGAAGGAAAGGCTTCCCTTTTTAACCATGCTTGTTCTTTGCAAATTCAATATAAAAGAGCCAAGAATGTCCACTCTAAGCTAGAGGTCCTTTCTGACCTTAGAAATTGATTGTGAATTTAAGATTCAGTGTTTAACACAGTGCTTGGTGCATAGTAGGGTCTCGGTAAATATTTGTTGAAGAGATGAGGAAATGGATGAATGAATCCCTTTCTGCGTTTGTTGTACTTCTAACCTCCTGGGGAAGGGAATTCCACTGGTGCCTCCATGAATCAGATTCCTTAACCTTGGGTTTTCCTTTTTGAAATTTTGCGGAGTGCCTTCTAGGTCTACTGTGTGGAAGACAAGTCTGTGTTGGTTTTTTTGCAACTTAAAGATACTAACAGTACGTGCTTCGGAGTCAGGCCATTCTTGGAGTCCCTTCTCTGCTCTACCAGTTATGTGATCTCAGGCCCTTAGACCCATCTCCTCACTTGTGGGGTGAGGATGGGAATACCTCCTTCCTAGGCTGATTGGGAGGACTAAATGGGATAACATTGCAAAGATTTACCATATTGCCTGGCTTACAGTAAACATATAGTACATTTATTATTATTATTATTTTAATTTTGCACCTGTGAGGAAGAATCCTGCTTTCTAAAGTTTATTTTCATAGCCTCTCAATCCCTGAGATGTTTTATTTTCCTTTCTCTCTAGAGAGTCACTGACCATCAATCAGTATTGCATATAATATTCCAGGGACTGTCCACTATCGTTTTGAATGCCATTTCACATTTGATATCTGATATTTTATTGCTCCTTTTGTCCACAGCAGTATATTAGGTATCTTATATTCAGCAAACAGCACTCAGTGATTCTTAGAACTCTAATTTCTAGTTGATAGTCTCACTGTTAAGTATTACATTTGGGCATTTCTTTCCAAAAGCAATTCTTCCCATATGTCTAACCTATAGCTCACCTGACTGCTTGAATGTTCTGTGATACTATCAGTTACCATCTCAGTTTTACATTTCCAATATTCCTTCTATCTGGAAACATTGAGTGGCATTTTCAGTGCAGAATATTTTAAGAAAATGCTGATCATGACCAGCACCGGTATTTGTTTTCTGGAAGAAACATTGTTAGCATGATTCCAGTGAAGTTCCTTTTCTATTCTTGGTCTTTAAACCTATTTCTGGTCATGGTGGTTAGGGTTTGGTTTTGGTTTTTATAAAAAAATAAATTTGTATATGATAAAAAAATTATTGTCATTTTTGGCAAACTTTTCTAGTTTGGTTTTAATTTTGTTTATATACTTTTGATCTATAGAAGTTTTATGTTTTTATCTAGTTTATGCTGTAGTATATCCTCCTTTGTGATTTCTTTTATTGCTCTTAAATTCAGAAGTTCTATAGGTACTCAGTTCAGATAAAAATTCATCAAAATTTTCTCCTTTTTTAAAGATTTTATTTATTTATTCGTGAGAGACACACAGGCTCCCCATGGGGAGCCTGATGAGGGACTCAATCCCAAGACCCTGGGATCGTGACCTGAACCAAACCACTGAACCGCCCAGGTGCCCCCCAAATTTTCTTCTAGATATTAATAGTTGCCTTTAAAGAATTGATCACATAAAATTTATCACTCCATCCACTATTCTTTGGCTTTGTAATAGCTAAGAATATGACTTGAAAATATATTATGAGTTAACTTGGCATCATTTATTTTTTTTAATTTTTTTTTAATTTTTATTTATTTATGATAGAGAGAGAGAGAGAGAGACAGAGACATAGGCAGAGGGAGAAGCAGGCTCCATGCACCGGGAGCCCGACGTGGGACTCGATCCCGGGTCTCCAGGATCGCGCCCTGGGCCAAAGGCAGGCGCCAAACCGCTGCGCCACCCAGGGATCCCGGCATCATTTATTAATTCCTTCTTCTCCACATATTTGATTTGTAAAGTCAAGCTTATCATATACTTAATTTTAAAAATATATTCTAGCATCTGTTAATGGGTTGTCTATTTACATAGGTCTAGTTACTGATCCTTGCACTGAACCAGTGCTCTACTGTTTGCTTTGGTTTTTGTGTGTTTGTTTATTTGTTTTTACAGCTTATTAAGATGTTTTACTGTCTTAGAGTTTAAGTTCTCCTCATTCATCAGCAAATCCTGTCAGCTCCATATTTAGGATGAATCCAGAATCTGGCACTAATATATTCAAAGTTTACTACTTCCATTTGTGACTACCCTGGTTTCAGCCACCATCATCTCTTGATGGAATTATAGCAATGACCTAGCTGTTCTTCCAGCTTTCTCCTTGTACCCCAGAGTCTATTCTCCACACTATGATCACAGTATGGATTTCAAGTGTAGGTTAGATCATGTCAGATCAGGACCACACAGTGGCTTCCTTCCTATTCAGAGTGCAATGCCTTGGAGGCCCACATGACCTGCCTGGGTCTTATCACTTTTGTCTGACTCATTCAGCTCCAGACATGGGCACACCTTTTACTACAGGGCCCTTTCATTTTTTGTCTTCTCTGGAACTATTTTTGCTCATTGTGTGTATTGGTTGCTCTTCATTTTCTTCAGGGGTGCTGCTTAGATAACACCACAGGGACCTTCTCTGACTTCCTTGAGGAATGACTATCCATGGCTCCCTGCCCCTTTCCTCTCATTCTGTTGTAGTTTCATTCGCAGCACATATCAGCACCTGTTTGTTGGTGTGTTTATGTGTGTATGTGTGTGCATTTTTTTTGTTGATAATAGGAAAAGAATAAAACTTTATGAAGGTAATTATTTTGGGTGGTCATAGTTGCCTATTTTCAGTGTTTAGTATAGCTTCTGGCATATAGTATTGCTCAGTAAATATCTACTGAACGAGAGGGCTTGGGAATTTGAGATAATCCTTTGATAACATAAAGTATTCCCTTCACTAGAGTTTTTGCTCTTTTTAGTGTCTATATTTCTCAAGACAAGTAATACTTTGTGGTAAAGTTTATGTATTCATCATATTTCTTGAAAACCTCTGTGTCTCAGGCACTGTTCTAGATGCTGTGGAATCAGCACTGAAAATTAAGATCCAAATTTTTATTAGGATAATTATTTTCTATAATTTTAAAATTTAAAAAAATCATCCCTATATATTCCTATATGTCCTTTCTCATATTATTTGATTGAAGTTTTCCTTGACTAAGCTTTTATAGTTTTTTTTCTATTTTTAAATGATCAGAAACAGAAAACAATATGATTTATAAATCTAAGAATTTCTTCTTTTATTTATTTTTTTAAAAGATTTTATTTTAAAAAAAAGATTTTATTTATTCATGAGAGACAGAGAAAGAGAGAGAGAGAGGCAGAGACACAGGCAGAGGGAGAAGCAGACTCCATGCAGGGAAGCTGTTGTGGAACTTGATCCCAGATCTCCAGGATCAGGCCCTGGGCTGAAGGTGGCACTAAACCACTGAGCCACCCAGGCTGCCCCCTGTTTTTTTTCCCCAAATATTTTATTTATTTATTTATTTATTTATTTATTTATCTATTTATTTATTTATTTATTTGAGAGAGAGAGAGAGAGAGAGAGAGAGAGAGAGAATTTCTTCTTTTAAAGGAGGATATTTTTCAAATAGTTTGTATGCAAGTTTTAAAAAATTTATTTTTAGTCCTTATTTTTTAATAAAGGCATTTACAGCTATGGCCTTATCTTTACATAGAATTTTGGTGACAGATGATAAATTTTGCCCTTGCTTTAGTAATATTTTAGTTACCCTATAATTTTCTATCCAATTAGATCCAGCATTTATATGGAACTATCCAGCAATGTGGCTGGAGTATAGTGAGTGAAGGACAAGAGGTATACATATTGATTTAAATGACTTCACTGCATTATTCCAATATTCCATGAAATATATTTATTGAAAACTAAAGCTGTCAAAGGCTCTGAGAGGCATGCTAAATCCAGGATATGGTTGAAGCAGCAATGTGGGGCCAGAACATGCAGGACACATGAAGGCGTCAGCGTTCTATTACAAAAGCAGTGGGAAGCCTTTGGAGAGTGTGAAAGATGGTGCTGTGTTTTATGGGTGGCTGAAGAGATGATTAAAGGGGGCTAAGACAAAAGTTAGGGAGATCATTTAGGAAGTTACAGAGGCAGTCAGAGGTGGGAAGAATGGTAGTTACTTGCACTAAGGGTGTAACAAAGAAAAGAGCAAATTGGATAAAGAAGGGACATTTCTGTTGGATTAAACACAGATTATGTAGGAAGGGAAATAATGAAAAATAACTCCTAGTTTTTTGGCTTGAGTAATGGATGAAAGGTGTGAGTATTTAGGGAAATGATGAGAGATGGGAAAATAATGATGGGGGGGGGAGAAGGAGAGGGAGATTTTAACCACATTTATCTCAACTATGTGTAATTCCCCTAAAGGATTTTACTACCCACTTTCTCTCAATTTCTGAGTTAAAAACATTTCAGATTTGTAAATTCAGGCTATTATATCCAGTTTTTAGTTATGTAACCCAGGACAATTTACTGAAATTCTCACTGCCTCAATTTTCTCATCTGGAAAATAGGGATAATAATGGCAACCACTTGATAAATTTTCTTGTTAAGATTCAGTGAATTTGCACAGTAAAAGGGTGTCTGGCAAATACGAGCAATCAATAGAGGCTATTATTATTTTAGTTGCTTATATGTTTGATATTTCAAATTTCCCTGGGAAATTTGCATTCCGGTCTTTGATTTATTTATATTATTACTTAGACGACTATATTGAATGGAGTTCAGGGTGTTCTACCCCCCATGCTTTTATAGAATGCTTTCCAACTGGTAGGCTTTTATTTTTGAAATAAATCTTGACCACTGTGTCGTATAATTTTTTCCAGAATAACATTTGACTTTTTGTTTGTTTGTTTTTAGGCCTGACATACCAAGAAATAGCATCATTCTGTTGCTTTCTCACACTGAAAACATCTTCACTGGGGCATCAGACTTTTACCTGAGTTTCTTCCTGTAAAACTGTGTGCAGCTATGTTTCTATTGTCTTCTGACTTTTCCTATTTCAAAGAAAACCAACCTGATTTCAGACCTTCAGTCAGCTTGCATTTCTATCTAGATTTTTAAAAAAAGATTTTATTTATTTATTCATGATAGACACAGAGAGAGAGGGGGAGGGGGTGCAGAGACACAGGCAGAGGGAGAAGCAGGCTCGATGCAGGGGGCCCGACGCGGAACTAGATCCCGGACTCCAGGATCACGCCCTGGGCCAAAGGCAGGCGCTAAACCGCTGAGCCACCCAGAGATCCCCTGTATCTAGATTTTTAATAGGACATTTTCCCTTTGTCCTTATCTTTCCACACTGATAAGTTAGCATGTCTCTATGTGGATCTTCTTTCATTAATTTTGTCTCAATCAACATAAGGCCTTGAAGAGCAGCAGAGTGAGTAAAAACTGCCAGGTTCCTCTACTGTAGACTGTTCTTCCAGTTACTCAGCCAATGAAACCATACTTCAATCAGCTTCTCCCCACTTTTTTCCCCCTAGAAAGCAATGTGCAATCATCAGTATTTTTCCAACTTCTTACTCCTTTATTTTCTGGGATATAGAGCCGCAAAATGGATATGAAAAGTGTGTCTGGGAATGTAGTACTCTGCTGGTCTCAGAAAACATGTTCTGACCCACAGAAGAGTGATGCCCCCTATTTCTTATTGGTAAAGGGCTCTGGGTCACCGACCTAGATGTCAATAGAAAGGTCTTCTTCCCTTCTAAGTAAAAAAGGCTGCTCTATTTCAAGAAGTAAAGCATAGCATAAGCAGTCTCCTTTTTTTTTGTTTTGTAGAATTAGCTTCATTTATGAAAATACATCCCTAACTCTAGTAATAGATAATTGGCCTTCGTTTTTATTTTGTATGTCTCTGTGGGAGTTGAATGGGAGCTTGGGACAAATTGTTAGGAGGAGCTTCCTTGACATGCCATTTTAAACTGCAAAATCTCTTTGATTTTCATTTATATTTTAGTGTTCTCATCTTATCCCCTCCCAGAAAAACTTTTCTCAGCCTTTGCATGCCATTTTAGGTCTCTATATTTTTTTAGACTAAACATGTTTTCTCTATTTCTTAGACCTCAAACTGCAATTTACATTATCTGAATTGTTTGCCTACTTAGATCACATTCTCTAGACAGTGCTCAACTCTTTACAAGACTGCAGATAAATAGGCTTATATACAAAATCTTCTATTTATAAAGCCTCTCTTTGGGATAGCAGAGTGCTTTTTGTAATTCATAGAACTCTTTTAGATTCGAATGCCTAATTTTGAATATTCTTTTTTTTTTAATTTTGAATATTCTTAATTGCAAACTTGACTTTTTCCCTCAGGGAATACCTATATTTATAGTGATATACAATATATACATATGTAAATATATTTTCATTTTTACTTTAGTTTTGTTTAAAAGAAATCTGCTCTCATATGTCCATCAATGTGATGACAGAGAAGTCTTTTATGCTACTAAGCTTTCACTGTAATGTGTATGAGTTCAACCCATTGTTCATTTCATCTCTGCCCAATCCTCTGAGTACATGGAAAGGAGACAAGAAGGTGAAGCTTTCTTTTCAACCAGTAGAATCCAAACTAGGCAAATTTGGTGCACTTGAGTTTTTAGCCCTTAACAAAAAACCCAAGGTTTTCCATTAGCAGCAGGGTGATAAAATAAGGGAAACTGTGGCCCAGGGTAGAAGATCTAAAGTGCTGAAGGAAGACTCTGGAGAGGAGCCCCCTTCTTATTCTTAGCATGGACTGTAGCCTTGCCCAGATTTAGCTGTCTCTCCTCCATTATCACCACCTCGTACTTCACGTCCCCATCTTAGTAAAAGCATGTGTATTGTTTGCTCTTCAAAAAGGGAGTTTATTTAGAAAATACACAGATAAGGCCAAGAAATTATTTTTCTCTTTTCAAAATTGTGTACAAAAAGTCCTTTCACTTATTCTTCTGGTGTCTTTTTAAACATATATATATATATATATATATATATATATATTTAAAGCATTATATACATACATATAATGTGTGTCTTTGTGTCAGTCTTTCTGTTATCCATTCATTCTTTCCTTCAACATTTATTAGTCATCTGTAAATTCTAGGTGTGTCCTTGGCCTTAGAAGTTCCTTAATGAGTGCAACATCATTGCAGAAATTAAAGGCTTTGTATTTTTGAATTGAATATAAACATGTAACAAATTAATGTCATGATCTATCCAATAAAATACTACAACAAATATAACTGACTGATGGACAGGTATTGAGTATCATGGGACCCAAAGGAAAGGCAGTAAATAATATTAAAATGGGGGCAGAAAGTGATTTTGAAATGTTGTAAGAGAGTTCAGACGTCGGGGGTAGTTTTTGCATCACAGTACTTTCATGGGTGGGTGTGAATGTTAAATTTTAGTGACTCCATACTTAGTAAAAAATTGCTTGGATGTTTTTCAGACCGATCATTGAAGAAGAAAGTATACTCAGTTCACCGTACTCTAGATGCAAATGTTGACAGATTCATGTCTCCTCCTCCCTTAACATGTTTTTAATGCATAGGGGAAACATTCTAAATAGTTGAGATTTTCAAAAAGCTGGTCTATGAAGCTAATCCATATTTTTCTGTAAATATTACAAAATACAAAAGACAACGGCTATTTTGAAGAAAAAGTAGAAACAAGTGTGGTCATTTTGTGTAGCTATGAGGATATAGATACTCTGATCTATATAGAATATATTTCTCTTTCTTCACATAAAAAATAACCCAACATTATGAGAAGCCCTAGGAAACAGAAAAATTTTCTTCTGTTTTTTTTAACCTGATAATAATAATAATAATAATAAAAAACCCTTTCCACTTTGTTGAAAATTTCCCCTGAAAATATGCCCTTGAACACCAATTGCATTTTTGTCACACTGGAAAATAACATGATTTCACTCCCTCTACCCCAGGGGCTGCCAAAGTAGAAGCAGAAATTACTTTGTGGCCCACCACCATGGAGAGAAAATGGTTCTCCTCGCATGGCATAATGCAGGCCTCAAATCATTCCAACTCTCTCTTACCCTTGTTTTTAAGTATAGCTCAGGAACTCATGCTAGGTGGAGTTGTTGCTAAATGGGACACACTATTTTCCACAGAGAGCTTGTGGGACACCCAAGTAGGCCACCAGGGTGTTGGGGAGAACCAGAAAAACAAAGGTATGAGGCCTTTCCTGCCACTCCCAGCCTTCAATTGCAGGGTTATCAAACCAGGGCACTGAGCAAGCTAGTGGCTGAAGAGTTTGGGGTTTGGATGAGAGAACAGGAGGGTGGGAAGCAACATTGCAGAAAACTGATCCCATTAAATACTCAAAGCAAGTTCAAGACATTTCAAAAGCTCTTCTGTTAAAAAGAAAATACTGTTTTGCTTTCCATGAAAAATTCATGAAACAAAACCTAGGAATTTCTCACAGTGCACGCAGGGGGATGGGTGTTTCCACTTCAGAGCCAGCAGAATGGGAGGCAAGTAATGGGGAATATTGTTTCTGCGAACATGAGTATAGAATATGCCTAATCACTTGGGAACTCTTTGTAGTCGGAGCCTTTGCTAAAATGCAGCAATCCCTCCTACGTACTCAAGGGCAGTTCTCTTAGTTCATTGTAAAACCTGAGGAGAGACTATCAAGGGGCTGACCGGAGCTTCCCCTTATCGGTGAGGCAGCCAGATGCTCTCACAGCTCAGAAAAATCAAACAGGCGTGCTGGCTCCCCTGGAGCTCCCTAACTCTAACTGCGTTAGAGCCCCCTCCTTAGGGACACAGCGTAGATCTTCCCCGGACGCTCCCCGGCCCTTTCTCTCCACCAGCACCCCCGTGGGAGGCTAAGTGGATGGTTCAAACACACCTGGACGAACTCACAGGACAGTGTGGCTGTCGCATGGGGGCCGGTGGTAAGCGACAGATGGAAATCAGCAAGTGCACAGAGAAGATGTTTAGACGGTTCCAAAACTTCCCAACAGGCTCAAATCCCTTTCATTCCCTGTCGGGGCTTCCCCCAAGTGTCGGTGAGCCCAGGCAGCTTACCAGAGTTTTCAGATAATCAAGACACACCATTTGTGGAAAGAAGTTACGAAAACAGTTTCTGCTTTAATGTTATGGTCTGATTCCTCTGATTCTTAAAGTAGGGTTCATTCTGCACGTTTTGAATCCCTTTTGTGCTTCTCTGCCCAACCACTTTTCACCCATTCAACTTCCTGTTCCTCCCTTGCATCCAGTTCTTTGTGTGACTTGGCACCTCAGACCTTCACATGTCCGGAATTCTTTCTGAGCAAATATTTTATTGGACTTCCTAAAAATACACAGGTAGAATGAAAATATGGCCATGTAAATAAAGGCGATGGAGTGCTTATGTTTACTAGAAAACGTGCATAAATATGCCCATGTAGCATTCTCTGATCCTGCCTCCACTGTCATTCTTTCCAGTATTAAAAATGCCATTAAGACAGAAATAAACTCATGGCAATTTCCACATGACTTTCTGAACACCAATTTCCATAGTAATATGTTTTTGAAGTTCAGAACAGTCTGTTCTGCCATAATGTGATGGTTGTGTTCCTCAAACATCCCCTGTTATCAAGAAGAAAGAAGAAAGAAAGAAAGAAAGAAAGAAAGAAGAAAGCAAGAAAGCAAGAAAGCAAGAAAGCAAGAAAGCAAGAAAGAAAAGAAAGAAAATCACATGATGAAAAGAATTGCTGGAAAAGATATGGTTCAGAGCTAGAGCGATACAGGTAATTTTCTAGTGGTGATATGGGTGCCTGCTTTAAAAAGTAAACCTATAGGTACTTAGATGATACCACCTAAGTTTATTGAGCAAACCCAGTGCTTGATTATTTTCCTATTATTATTTTCTTATTATCACCAACACTGTCCTTAACCTAGCATCTTTACACATTTTACCATCATTACAACTTTGTCATGCATCAGAAACATAAATCAAATAAAAAATGATCTGTGTTATTCGGCTTTCTTCTTACCCAGGTGCTAATTTCTGTTCAAAATTATCCTACTATTTAAAGCCGTCTGGTAAAAGCAAATCACGCTTCCTCATTAACAGGTTCCATTATATCTTACTGGTTTTATGGTAAGCTGTACTGCATTTGTAGAGGCAAAATGCAAGTAAGGAGTTAAAATTACATGTAAGTTGATTTTGGATCAAAACAAACAGCCTTTTTTGAGGCCGCAATATTATCTAACTGTTGACATTCGCTGAGAATCTTTTATTCCTTTGCATGCTGTAAACTATTGAGACAGGAGCCAAAAAAAGTGGTCTTTTCTAAGGAATGCTCCATGTTTCTCCGGAGACATTTATTGCTGTTTTGCTTTTGTCTATTCTTTTTAATGGCACTAAAACCCTAACTTTGCATTTGCCTATCGTAGTCGTTTACGGCTACACACTAAAAAATAACGGGGCTTACTGACTATGTCTCAGATTCTGACGACTCGGATATATACTTTCCAAACATATTTTCAAGTGAGTTTGCTGTACCGCGAAGCTGCACAGATTTAATGAGGGCGAACCAGGTATTACTAAACAGCTTGCCCAGAGAGGGGAATTCTGAGTTAAAGGAAAGCAAGCAAAATCCCTTTTTTCCCCTCCTAACTAAAGAGACCAGTGAACTTGCCAAGTGAACACTCTGAGTCCCAAGAAATAGCCTCAACACAGAAAAATAAGCACATAGATGAATGCCTCCCCTCTTCTTGTTGGTCTGAGGCCGACTGACAGCACCAGGTGGCAGCCCTCGGAGCCGCCGCTGCAGACGCCCCACCTGACAGCCCGGGGCTGGCGGGAGGCAGCGGCAGCATGTGCTTCCTGCGGGGGGCGCGGGGCGCGCGGGGGGCGGGCAGGCTGCGCCCGGGCCGTCCGCCTGTGTGGTCATCTGGGCACGTCCTCGGGGGCACGGGCGCCTGGAACACGGCATCTTCTGTGTGCTGGGAGCTGTTCAGATGCAATCATGCTGCGCGTCGTTGCCGAGTAGGTGACTTAGACGTTCTGCACAAATTGAATTTTGAGGCCGGCTTAAAATCGCATTAGATTTCGGGGCTTGGACCAAAGTGTCTGAATCCCCCCGCATTCCCCTTAGGGTCATCTTTCTTTAATTGTTCACTGATGTTTTTCCGGTTGGGTCACTGATGAACGGATGACATAAATCTCCTGCTCCCATCCCGCCCCCCCCCCCCCACCCGCACCCTTTTCAGGACGGTCCGTAATGTTGCAATAATCTGTCCTTTTTGGCTCCTGTCAAGACAGCAAATATGAAACTAATTTCTGAGCCTCAAGAAATTGACTTTTCTAATTCCACTTTGTACCCTAAGTCTCCAATGCAAAGAGCTATGGCCAACATGTGATAAAAGCCGAGGTGTCCTAGCTCTCTGCAGTTGTCTGTAAGGACACTTTTACAAAGAGAGAGACATCAAGGGAATTAAACAGATTTGACTCAAAAATAATAAGAGCTTGCCCTTCAGGGCGGGAAGCACAAATGCCCACACTCAGAATGATATAGCATCTTGTGTCTCAGATGATTACTTCATTTTTCTTGATACTTCTTAAAGCAATAAACCGTGACTCTCAGAAAATTGTTTAAGGTGTAACGAAGCTAGAAAGCTTCCACCATCCTTACTTTGTCTCTGCGAAGTTCAGTACATCATTTAAATACATAACCATGCATGTGTTTGGTTATAATATTTCTCTGCTATGTTTCAGAGTTAGCTAGACTATGTACAGGTTTTGTTTTCATCTTTCAATCATGGAATCTACTAGAAAACTTTAATGAGGAAGGTGATGCTGTCTGCTGCCTCTGATCAGAAGAGCTACTTCTGATCCTCTGATCAGAAGAGCTACTTATGTAAAGAGCTACATAAAACCAGGGAAAGACAGTCAATGATTTACGTGAAATCTGGCAGAGAACTCAGAAGACAGTTGACATAAACTGTTGGGTGGCTCACTTGACAAAAACTGATGTTTCAGCCATCTTGGCATCAAAATGTATTTCTATGAAATATAAAGTAAGAGGATCTCATTTCTTACTAGTTTTATTTTGTGTTTATTCAAGAAACTTTTCTAAGAACCCTACTATGTGCCAAGCTCTGCCTTGAATACTGGAGATAAAATGATAAATAAGATACAGTCTTATTTGGCTGTGGCCTTAAGCAGATTATGGCTGAGTAGGGAACACAAACATCTAAGCAAGCAATTTCGATGCATCGTGTTAAGGTGCCAGGATACAGGGTTAATTGGTAGCACAAAGGAGAGAGTGCCTGGGGAGCTTAGTACTTTTAAGGTCCTGATGGTTTCTTAATAGTTAAACTGCTCAAGACACCTATTTGCATTTAAAATTTTTCTGAAGTTTAACGTACATGCACATGCATACACATATGTGTGTATTTTTGAAGTGTAGCATGCATATATTGTTTGTATGCCCATGTATGTATGTGTGTGTACACATATGTGCACATCCTGGCAAATTTTCACTAAAGTGAACACACTCATGTGATCTGTCCCCAGAACCACATATAGAGCGCAAGATCACTCTGGAAGTACCCTGGCTCCCTTTCCCATTACCAGCTCACTCGAAGGACAATGACTATTCCGACTTCTAACACCATAATTTAGTTTTGCCTGCTTTTAAACTTTGTACAAATGGAATCATAAAGTACTCACTCTTTTATATAATGGCAACTTTTCTCAATATTGTTTGTAAGATTCAACTATGTTGTGTAACAATGGTTTGTTTGTTCTCTATGATATATAGCCTTCTATTTTGTGAATATACCACAATTTATTTACCCATGCTTCTGTGATGGAATTTGGGTTGTTTCCTGTTTGGACTGTTATAAATATTGTCCCTATGAACATTTCTGTGCATGCCTTTTGGTGAACATATGTATTCATTTCTATTGGGTATATACCTAGAAGTGGAATTTCTGGATCACAAAGAATGCATATGCTCAGCTCTCATAGATACTGCCAACCAGTATTCCAAAGTGGTTTTTAGCAGTTTACGTGACCACCATCTGTGTACCGGAGTTCCATTGCTCCACACCCTCCCCTGTGCTTGGCGTTGTCTATTTTTTTCCACTTTAGCTATTCTCATAGATATGTAGTGGTCTTATATTGTGGTTTTATTTATGAAACCTGGGAGTTTTTAAATTATAAAATCAGAGATGTGTTCCCCTGGACAACTTCTCTGAATAGAGAGCTGGAAAATCTTGGAAAGGAAGAGATCCAGTGGTTTTATCTGCTACTCTGTGGAGCTTTTATATTGTGACGTTGCCATAACACTCAGAATTTTAAGGTATCTCCCGACTTCATACCTCTTCTGTTGTTCCTTTCATTCTATCCACCTTCTACCTCTTCAGGGCTTCCTCAAACTCTGGAAATAAGAATGAAAGTGATAGAAATATCTGATAATTATTGTGGGCTATTATTGGCTAGGCAATAGTGCAACACACTTTACAGGTACATATTTATTTAAATCTCACAACATTTCTGTGAGTTGGATGGTGTTATTCCCTCCATTTTTAAAAAGATTTATTTATTCATGAGAGACACAGACGGATAGGCAGAGGGAGAAGCAGGCTCCCTGTAGGAAGCCCGATGTGGGACTCCATCCCAGGACTCCGGGATCACTCCCTGAGCCAAAGGTAGATGCTCAACCACTGAGCCACCCAGGTGTCCCTATTCCCTCCATTTTTGCAGGTAAGAAGAATGAGACATATAGAGGATGAGCAACTCATCCAGGTTACACAGGCATTCATGAAGCCTTGATTTGAACTGAGCTGGACAGACTCTGAACACAAACTTTTGATCCTTATACTGCCCTATGCTAGTGGAGTTTGAAGCCTGCCCCTTTTCTCCCTAGTGCGCATTTCTATTTTATAGTAGAAATAGATTAGAGAAACTCTCATTTCTTGATAGGTGTTCTTATCTAAAAAAGGTGCTCCATCAGTTATAAGCTATCTATTGAATGTGTGTCCTGAGCTATTGTTAGACACTAAGGTGAAGAGTTTAGCAACATTTTGTCCTTGAGCAGAACCTGTAAACTTCCAAATTCTTTTCCATATATCATCTCATTTGATCTTCATGAACATTAACTGAGGAGATCTAGGACTGAGAAGTTAATCAACTTGCTGGAGCTCAAATGGTGCTTTAGTGGCAGAAGCAGGATCTGAACCTAGATTCGGCCCCTGGGATTTCCTGATAAACTTTAGAATCTAATGCACAGAGAACTTGAGTACAAGGTTAAAAAAAGAGTGAAGTATAAAATTCTATATAATTCAAGCCAAAAGTTCCCCCAGGTTCTACATGTGAATGAATCTATTAACTCTGTGAACCAAAACCATCCATGTTGATTTTAATTTGTGTTTGCCACAGCATATTTTAATTGGTTTTCTCCCCAAGTCTCAGATCTATTTTTTGGAGGGTAGGAGTTGTATTTTTAGTAATACAGATATCTAAACGGCTTCATAAGAACCAAGTACTTGAATCCCTAATAAATTTAAATACATATACAAATTTGACTTTATACTAGATGACAGCCAATAACCAAAAACAAATAGTGTAGTCCTATTGTGTTTTTTGAGTCATAAAAAATCTGTTATTAGTAACTTTTATGCCATCCAGTGGACAACACTGTAATTTTCCTAACACTTATTCACTAAAGAAAACAAACCTAATTTCCATGTGCCACCTTGTTGATAAATGTTGACTCTAAAAAGGGCATTAAATATTTCAGTGCCACCCACCATGTAAACACCTATGTCATATGGTACTTTCAAACATACATCTGTAATGTTGATGGATAAGGCAGGGTCAAAACTAAAATGTGAATCTTGCTGACTCCACCACAATAATATTCTCTGGGGTTTCCTTTTTGTTTTTGTTTTTGTTTTTTGCAAAGACTACTATGAGATCAGAAAAGTAAGTCTTCCCATGCTTTCCCCACACTTTCCAAATTGCTTATAGACTTTTGTTTGAATTTGATAGGAATCTTTTTTGTTTGTTTGTTTCTCAACTAGATATACTTTGCTCCCATGGAGTCTAAGGAATTACCCACTCCTTTTATAGATTTGAGACTCTTCTAGGATGTTGGTGGATCATGAAATTATTGGGGGGGGGTGTAAATAGCATTAAAAAATAAAATGGAATAGAGTATATTAGAAAAGAAAATCTAGTATGTCCTATTGGTGCATGAGACTGGTTCCAAGTGGACATGCATGCAAATGTTGTGTACTGAGTTCTGATGTGAATTATATTTCTTACTGAGTTTGTGTTTGTGGCAGAATTTGCCCTTTGTCTCTCAATTCCAAATCCACCCTTGTATATACTGCTCTGTGATTGGCATTGGGATTCTTCTGTGCCAGCTTGTTCTCTGTTAGGTTCTGCAAGTAGGGGAAGCTAGAAGGAGATAAGACGGTGGGAGGAGGGGAGAGAGGCTTTCTGTTTGTTTTTCTGTTTCCCTCAGCTTGGCTCCAGTGACAGCACTGACTCCAAACTCCAGCTTCTTTCAGCTTCTTTTAGGTCTGTAGCTGCAGAGTACCAGCCAAAGTGTCCCTTCCTCAAAGGTATGATGTCATCTCCTTGGAACCTTTTTTTAGGCTTCTGGTTCTAGCAGCCCCACTGTGTTTTATTCTTCTTCTCTGTCTTCTTCTCAAGCCATAGTAGCTCATTCCTGCAGTTATTATCTATAGATATTAGTTTGGCATTCCCTTTCTGCTCTCTCAGTCTTTCAACACTTAGATAACCAATTTCTTATTTTAAATCCCTTTGTTTGAAATACCTAATGAGATTTTCATTTTCTTGACTGGACTCTGAATAATACATGGTAAGAAAAAAAGAGAAAGAAAAAGTTTAAAATCATGGCTCCTAGGCATCGACTTTTCAGTCTTACCTTATTCATGTGGTGACTATCACAGCAGCTTGAACACATTGGTATCCACTAAACACCACCAATCATCAATGATTGTGCAATGCCTGGCTCATTTTTCTTTTTTTCCAAAAGGGAAAAAAAGACATAAAAGGAAATGTGTACAACATAGGTAATTTAACGTTAGAGTTTAAGGCATCCCAGCACTTGTCTTGGTGTGAGACAAGATTCTAAATGACTAAAAAAAACTTTTTAAAAAAGGTTTTAAATAAAAGGGAGCTAGGGATCCCTGGGTGGTGCAGCGGTTTGGTGCCTGCCTTTGGCCCGGGGCGTGATCCTGGAGACCTGGGATCGAATCCCATGTCGGGCTCCCTGCATGGAGCCTGCTTCTCCCTCTGCCTGTGTCTCTGCCCCTCTCTCTCTCTCTGTGACTATCATGAATAAATAAATAAAATCTTTAAAAAAAAATAAAAGGGAGCTAAACAGGAACTGGCGCCAGCTTTCCTGACATAGGTTGCCCTAACTGCAAAATGTAAGGCTCTATTGGAAAGTTTTGGTGTCTATAATCTTATACCTCTCTCTCACACACACAGACACATACACACAGAAAAATCGAGTCATTTACATTCACCCAAGCAGTGGCTAATGTTTGTTTATACAAATTGAGGACACCAAGAGAAGGCTAACTTGGTCCACTTAGGAAGAGAAAACAGAGATCTAGAGAAGTCACAAATTGGAAGCCCAATGGGTTTCATCTGGCTGGCAAATACTTTTATTTTGCCTGCATAGTATCTTTTTAAAATGTGGATTAGTTGTCAAGATGTGAAAAATATCGTATTTTGAGTATCTCCTGACAATTGGAAACTCAGGGAATACTGGGTTCTCATTCCCATAGAGTACCAAGTACACTATGGGACATATGCTCTCTAATTCGTCATAGTCCACCAGTCCTTCATACTTGGATTTTCATTCTTTCCTTTATGTTATCTACCTCTCCTGTGGGCATTTGACCTAGGGGGAAGCAACCTAGTGTGGTAGGGGCTGGATACCATATGGGAGGGAGAAGAAAAAGTAAAATAGAAAAAGGGGATGCAAAATGAGCTAGGAGGTTTCAGACAGCTGCCAAGGGAAGGGTGTTTTGAGAATGAAGAAAAGAAAATGTGTTGTTTATAAAGTTGTGCTGTATGACATACCCCACTTTCTGTCCATAGGAATGTCAGTAAAACTACCTTACTGGTGTGTGTGTGTGTGTGTGTGTGTGTGTGTGTGTGTGTAGAGATCTTGACGATGGGCTGACACACGGACAGGTGGGACTAGAGAAATGGCTCAAGAAAGCCCAAGCACAGGCAGTTACATAACGTTTTCTAAGTGATTTTTTTTTCTAAGAAAGTTTTTGAAGTTTATAGTGATAGCTATCTAAACATTTGGTAATAGAAAAGTAATTATAATTGATGAGACCCATTAACTCTAATCAGTCAAAAAATTACTGCAAAAACAACATTTCTCAACTATTCCTCGATGAAGTCACCCTCTTTTTACTAAGTGTCCCATGGTTTGTTTTGTTTGTTTAGATTTATTTATGTATTTCAAAGAGAGAGAGAGAGCATGAAAGGGAGGGGTAAAGGGAGAGGAAAGGGCACAGGGAGAGGCAGAGGGAGAGGGAGAGGGAGAGAGAATCTGAAGTAGACAGACTTGCCTGAACACTGAGTGCAGAGCCTGAACACTGAACTTGGTCTCACCACCCTGAGATCATGACGAGCTGAAACCAAGAGTTGGATGCTCAGTTGACTGTGCCACCCAGGGGCCCCAACTGTAGAAACATTTGACCCTCAGTCTCAGATTTTTAAATATACATTAACTTATGATTAAACAAATAAACTCTATATCTGTGACTTATCTATATACATATAACTGTAAAACTATATAGTTATAAAACTATATGCATAAAACAATATATAACTTTATAAAGCTATCAATCTATGAATAACCTGACATTAGTGATATATTGGGAACATACACTTTTGTCTTTGTGAAACTTTGTAATTTCTCAGATTATACATACTTATTGAAATATTACTTTATAAGTAATAATATAAAGTCATTTAGAATAATCTACAATGCATGTTCAGATTTAATAAGTGTTAAAATTTGGGTATTTTCAACTAACATCATAATTAATGGGGTAAAACTGAAAGCTTTCTCTCTAAGATCCAGTACAAAGCACAGTGGCCCATTCTTGCCACTTTTATTTAACATAGTCCTGGAATTTTGGCTGAGAACAATTAGACAAGAAAATAAATAAAAGGCCTCCAAGTTGGAAAAGAAGAGGTAAAAGTTATCTACAAAAACCTATTAGAACTAATAAATGGATTTGGTAAAGTTGCAGGAAACAAACCCAATGTACAAAATTGGCTGTGTTTCTGCATGCTAACAAAAAACTATTCAAAAAGAAAACCGATAAAGCAGTTCCATTTACAATTGCATTTATTTTAGTTTTCTTTAAAGATTTTATTTATTTAATCGAGAGAGACACAGAGAGAGAGGCAGAGACATAGGGAGAAGGAGGGAGAAGCAGGATCCCTGCAGGGAGCCCAATGTGGGACGCAATTCCAGGACCCCGGGATCACACCCTGAGCTAAAGGCATATGTTCAACCACTGAGCCACCAAGGCATCCCTACGATTGCATTTAAGCATAAAACACATAGGAATAAATTTAATGAAGTTAAAGATCTGTACACTGAAAGCTATAAAACACTGATGAAAAAAGTTGAGGAAAACATAAATAAATTGAAAGATATCCTGTGTTCATGAATTGGAATAATTAATATTGTTAACCTGTAACAGATTACAGAATCTACAGATTCAATACAAAATTTCAATAGCAGTTTTCAAAGAAATAGAAAAAAAAATCCTAAAATTTGTATGGACCTAAAAAGACCCTGAATAACCAAATCAGTCTTGAGAAAAAGAACAAAATTGAAGACATCCCACTTCCTGATTTCAAATTATATTATAAAGTTAGTAGTCAAAACAATATGGTACTGCCAAGAAACAGATCCATAATATGATGAAACAATGGAGAGCACAGAAATAAACTTACACATAATCAGTCAACTAATCTTCAGCAGAGCACCAAGAATGGAGGAAAGATGGTCACTTCAATAAATTGGAAAAACTAGATATCCATATGCAAAAAATGAAATTGGATCCTTACCCTATACCATACACAAAATCAACCCAAAATGGGTCAAAACCTTAAATGTAAGTTCTGAAACTATAAAACTCCTAGAAAAAAACATAG
This sequence comes from Nyctereutes procyonoides, assembly GCF_905146905.1. Classification (NCBI taxonomy): domain Eukaryota; kingdom Metazoa; phylum Chordata; class Mammalia; order Carnivora; family Canidae; genus Nyctereutes; species Nyctereutes procyonoides. The sequence continues at coordinate 20,880,955 of NW_026575122.1, forward strand.
GGGAAAAGCTCCTTGACATTGGTCTTAGTGATGACATTTTGAATATGACACCAAAAGCACAAGCAACAGAAGCAATAATGAATCAGTGGAAGTACACATCCAGCTAAGAAGCATCTCCAAAGAAATAAAAATTTACCAAGATGAAAGAGAAACCTACTTGCAAATTATATATATGATAAGTTAAAATCCAAAATATATAAGTACCTCATACAATTCAATAACAAAAACCCAAATACCTGATTAAAAAGTGAGTAGAGGTCCTAAATAGACACTTTTTCCAAGAAGGACATACAAGTGGGCAATAGGTACATGAAAAGATAATTGACACCGCTAATCATCAGGAAATGTGAATCAAAACCACAATGAGATATCACCTCACACCTGTTAGAATGGCATATATCAAAAAGACAGAAATAACCAGTGTTGGTAAGGATGTGGAGAAAAGGAAATCCTGTGTACTGTTGGTGGGAATGTAAATTCGTACAGCCATTTTGGAAAATAGTATGGAGCTTTCCCCCAGATTTGAACTAGAACTACCATATGATCCAATAATCCCACTTCTGGGTATCCATCCTGTGCTATTGTAATTTATAATAAGAAATATATACTTGATCCTGATCTGCCTTTCTGACACAGAGCTCCTTTGGAATTCCCTGTGATGAGAACTTCAGGATGTCTTTTGTTATGTTAATAAGGTGGTTTTTGGAGAGCATCTAAAGATGGGGGCTGATTGCCAATGGAGCCCACCATGTGATTAGAGGATTGGAACTTTTAGTTCTACCCTTTGACATCTGGGAGGGGAGAAGGTTTAGAGGTTGAATCAGGCACCAATGGCTGATTTAATCAGTCACGCCAAAGTAATGAAGCCAAAGTAATGAAGCCTCTGTAAAAACCCAAAAGGATAGGGTTCAGAGAGCTTCTAGATTGGTAAACCAGAACATATCCATGTGTTGCCATGCTAGGTTTCAAACTCCATGAGGACAGAAGCTACTTTGCTTGAGCCTTTACCCTATATATATTTTTATCTGGCTGTTGATTAACAACCTTTAGTATCTTTTGTAATAAACCAGTAATTTAGTGAGTAAATTGGTTTCCCGAGTTCTGTGAGCTGTTCTAGCAAGTTAATTGAACCCAAGGAGGAGGTTGAGACCAGTCAATCAGAAGTGCAGATATCAGCTGGACTTGTGATTGGCATCTAAAATGCGAGGCAGTCTTGTGGAATGTAGTTTGTGGGACTGAGGTCTTACTTAAGCTATGGCTTCTGATGCTATTGCCAGGTAGAGTCAGGATTGACTTGAGCTGCGGGACACCCAGCTGTGGTTGGAGTATTGGTTGGTGTGGAAAAAAGCCCACACATTGAAGTTAGTGTCAGAAACGTATATTCAAAGGAAATGAGACCAGTATCTGAAATGGATATCTGCACTTTCATATTCCCTGCAGCATTATTCACCATAACCAATACATGGAAATAGCCTAAGTGTTTGTCCATGGATGAATGAATAAAGAAATCATGGTGTATCTGTAAAATGGAATATTAGTCCTTTTACAAAAGGAGGCAATTCTGCCGTTTTTGACAACATGGATGGGATTCACCTCACTTCTAGTTGTGAGGAAGTTGAGGAGGGATAAAAGGGGTCACACCTTCCTGGCTACAGGAAGGGCTGGGAAATAAGAAACAAGTCAAACAAACCAGGACCTAAACTGTTTTTTGTTTAGACTTTTCTTCTCATATAATTTGAATGAGGCTACATGTAGCCCCCGGAAAATCTCTAGGGTAGGACCTTCCTGAGAATGGGAACAATTCCACTGAGGTAGAGTGGAGATATCTTATATGACAAACTAGATTTTAACCTTGGATCAAGCCTCTCTGAAGCCAATTCCATCTCTGAATTGTTTAGTTACATTGTCAATCATCCCCAATCCTGTGCAAGATATATTGCTTTAATTTTTCATTTCTATATTTGTAACATAGTATGCACATGTGTATATTGTATTTGTGTGGATATGTATAAAAAACTGCTGTTATTCTGAATATAAAGTTCATATCCTGCTTTCTCTTTCAAGTAATATTATATCATCAACAATTTTTGGTATCATTAAATAATCTTCAAAAGTGTGACATTAGGGGCACCTGGGTGGCTCAGTGGTTGAGCGATTTGCCTTTGGCTCAGGTAATGATCCCTGGGGTCCTGGGATCAAGTTCTGCATCGGGCTCCCCATAGGGAGCCTGCTTCTTCCTCTGCCTGCGTCTCTGACTCTCTCTCTCTGTGTCTCTAAGAATAAATAAATAAAAATCTTTTTAAAAAGTGCATGAAATTAAGGGTGTACAGTATTGTATACCCACTGTATACAATGGATGTGCCATCTTTTATTGAAATAGTTCCTACTGGTGAATAGTTAGGTGGACTACAGGCTTTCAAATATTTGTGTCAATTTCTTCGATGTGTCTATGATTCTACATAATTTGCTTGTTTAAAATAGCCTTCATCTTGTTTCTGTCTGCTTTAATAAGATCTATGCATTTTTATAGGCATAAGATAAATCTATCATGTTCTATCCATCAAATAATCTGCCTTTGTTTGCTTAAAATTGTCTTCAAGTGTCACTTTATTAAAAAAAAACTAACCTTAAAAACATGGCTCAAAACCACTCATTATAGTATCACTGACAGATGATCCATCTTTGCCAAGTCATCCAAAGGAAACAGCTTCTTGCTTAAAAGAGAGGAAAGTATACATATCTGGCAAAAGCATTCTTCTTGTGTTTCATCATGGTGCTAGTACATAATAGGTATTCCATCAATATAAAACAGCAGCAAGTGTGTGACTACTTATTATAACTTCCAGGTTGATGACTTCTTCCTAAACTCTCACCATTAGTTCATTCCTCAAGATCCTTTATTAATTCCAGAGGCAGTTTATTGAAAGTAACAAAGAACCATGGCATCAATTCATTTTCCTCACAGAGCAGACGTAGAAGACTCCAGAAACCAACTCAGAGCACTGGAATGTTGCAAATTGGTGCTGTTTCCTTTGCAACCAGAAGTTTGAACTGAAAGATTTGCAGCATTGAAAGGGGTGGGTTTCTTTATTTTGGCAGGCAGCTCCACAACATTTGGTAGAGATGAAGGTGGTCATCTGTGCTGCATTTTCCTGCTTTTTACCTTAAAGGTTTAACTCCAGAGGGAAGGAGCTGGCGCCCTTGGTCTCTATGAAGCCCTTTTCCTATCTTTATCAAGGTTTTAATTTTAATGTAGCTTGCTATATGACATCTTAATATTTGAATCATTCATTTCTTTATAAGTGTGTCTAGTTTCTGATCTGTAAAATGACTACAAAATACTTCATAGAATGTGAGGGCACCTAGCTGGCTCAGTTAAAGGAATGTGTGACTCTTGATCTCGGGATTGTGAGTTAGAGCCCATGCTGAGTATAGAGATCACTTAAAATAAATACGTAGTTAATTAATTAAAAAATAAAATACTTTTTAGAATATGAAGAATCAAAGGACACAACACATGTGTAAATGCTTAGAACTGATGAAACATTAAAATTATGTAAGTTAACTCAGAGAATGGAAATTTATAATGGTTCTGAAAGGTTTTTAAAATTTGTACTTTATTAAGACAAAATGATCTAGAATGAAAAAAATAATAACATGGAATGAATACTGTTTACACTTTATTAAATAATTAACTTAAGATTAATTATGCATGTAATAAACTACAAATGCTCTGTGATATAAATGTGGTTCCTCCTTACTATTACTCTTAATTCAAATATAAACTAAATGAAATCTCTACATGAACTACATCACATTCTTGATTTTCTAATAGGTAAAAATAATCCTCTTCCCATAGCCTATTTTTGTTGTTGTCATTATTACATTTTCTTACTTGTATTATTAGTGCCTTAAGAACATATAAAGACTTCTCAAAGTTGTCTTTGTCCACAATTGGTCAACATTCCTCACCTGTATTTCTCAAGAAGTTTACTTAAAAATATTTCTGAGGAAAAAAAAAATATTTCTGAGGGGTGCCTGGATGGCTCATGTTCTCTCTGCCCCTAAAATAAAAAAATCTTTAAAAAATATTTCTGATTTTTTTGGTGCATATACATATATTACAGATACATTATTATAGAAGTGAAGAAAAGAACAATTTGGAGATTACTATTTTCAAGCTCTGTTTTTAATTCCTCCTAACCAGTGACCAATATATGTTTCAATGAAACAGAATATTTTTCTGTTTCATTGAAATGTATATGTTTCTCTACATCCTAGGAGCACTGGGATTGCCACAAGAACAGAGCAGGTGGATCTGATTTATCCTTGTTTAATTAGCTTCTTTGTATGTGTGTGTGAAAGACTTTATTATTAAAAACTTTTTTTAATGTAGTTGACCTCTTTTATTCCTTTTGTATATTGTTCTACATAAGATTTACATTAATAGTTGAGTGACTTTGGTTAGAAAAATAAGTTTATTTAGATTATCAAACAGGATAATGTACTAAGTTATCTACAGGTATAGCCTAAATATAAATGTCTTTGTATTACCTGTGAGACAATGACAGAATGCATGCATTAACAAGAATGAGGCAGATGTTTGCTTCTGCCTAGGATGTTGACAGCTGGAAAAAATACCGCCTCTGCCTTCACAGGGGAAAAAAGCCAGATAAACTACAAAATAATTTTTCTTGAAGTCATCAGAAAACTGAGGTTGCAGACCAATCAGGCAATCTGAAATCTAAAACCTCCTCAATCACAGCAAGAAAGACAGAATGTCGGAACTGGCTTACCTGTGGCTGGCAAAGCATGGGAAAAAGATGCAAGTGGGTAAGAAGAAATCAGCTAATATTTTGATGAATTTCTAAAGGTCAGCTGTGGGCTAGTCCCAGACACATGGAAGGTTCACAGTCATTGGTAGACTCTTTTAACTTTTTCTGGGTGCTCATGAGAAAGATTGGGAGAGAAGGTTTGAGAGAAAGCCTCTTTTGGTACTTCAGGTTTAGTGGAGGGCATCGGTCATCACTGTGGGAAAAAGCAGGAAGCCTTTCATCTCTTTTATATCAAAAGAAGCAAAAGGTTTAAGCATGAGGATAGGGCAGCAAACTTTTATGTCTGACCTACTTTAGTTCATGGCTGAATCACTATCATAGAATTCTAGTGTAATATTATGTCTTTATCTTTTTAAAAAATACTCATAGAAATATATAGGAAAAATTAATAAAAAATAAACTCTATACTCATAACAAAAGTTGTCCTGAAGCACATCACTAAGCCTTTATAATTTACTTTTAAAAACATAATGGCAATTCCAATAAGAAAGAACTCTAACAGAATAATAAATACATAAGATTTTCAAGGAGCTTTAGAAAAGAAGATTATAAGGGAAAATTTACCTAAGGGATTTAAAAATATACAATGATAGGAATTAATGCAATTTAGTATTGACACAAAAGTAGGCATCAAAGTTAGGGATTCCAGGAGTAAATCTAAATATATATAGGAATTTACTATTTGATCAAGTTGACATTCAAATGAGTCAGAAAGGTTGGAATGGCAAGTTAGAGACATGGCAGTTGAAATAAGGAGAAAGGATTATATACATTATATTATATAGGCTTATAATGTATATTATATGCATAATAATATAAATATATATATGCTATGTTATATTTATTATGTATAATATATAGGCTTTTATTTTACAGGGTATTCAAGCCCATGGCCCAATCAGTGTGATTATTTTGGTTTTCTTCCTGGCTCAGTGCTTCTGAAAGTGCTAGAATGGCTAAAGGAAGGCCAAATAGCAAAAGTCCTATTCTGATAGTTGATTTCCACTAAAATATTAATTCTATAGATTGTGGACTATAAAATATAAGCTTTATAAAGGCAGGGAGAAGGTCAGTCTTAGTAATCATTGTACCTCTAACCTAGTAGAAACTCAATACTGTTGAATACTGAATAAATGTATAGAAATGCCCGTCATTACTCCACTAAATAGTAGGCCTTACCCCATTTCCTTGTGCTTCTAAACTATCTTGTTATTTGGTTTCATTATCATTAGCAGTAGTCTTATTAAGTGACTTTGTATTTTACCCTATTGGTCTGTTGAGTCAGTTCCCTAAAGCCAGAGAGTGGACCAGTGTTGATCTATGATAAACGTTTCATTGGTCTGTGACGAAATGAGGGGAGAATTTATTCTTTGTTTATTTATTCATGGTGATAAAATATTGCCAGATGTCCCACAGGGGGAAGGATTACTGTATTTTTGCTTGAAATTATGTCTTTTATATTTTTTGGAACCAAAAGCATGGTGATAATAAATGGTAGTTATTTTTTAATGCCCTTGCTTAAATATTCGGTTAAATGTTGAGTGTTGTATGTAAATCCCAACTGAAAAGAGAATTGTCCTTAAATGTACCTTCTAACATAGTGGTTAGCAGCTTGGAGTCTGGGGCACCTGGGTGGCTCAGTAGGTTAAGCATCTGCCTTGGGCTCAGGTCATGATCTCAGGGTCCTGGAATGGAGCCCCATGTTGGGGGGTCCCCACTCAGCAGGGAGTCTGCTTCTCTCTCTCCCACCCCCTGCTTGTGCTCACTCTTTCTCTCTCTCTCGTTCACTCTGTCTCTCAAATAAATAATATATAAAATCTTTAATAATAATAATTTTAAAAAGCTTGGCATCTTGAGTCAGAAAAACTTTGTGTCTTGTTCTGACTCTGCCATTTACTAGTTACATGACATTAAGTCTCAAACTCCTCAACTTTTGTTTTAAAATGAATATGATAATAATTTTTTAAAGATTTATTTTTTATTTATTCATGAAAGACACAGAGAGAGACAGAGAGGCAGAGACATAGGCAGAGGGAGAAGCAGGTTCCGTGCAGGAAGCCTGATGTGGGACTCAAGCCTGGGATTCTGGGATCACTCCCTGAGCTGAAGGCAGATGCTCAACTGCTGAGCCACCCAAGCATCCCTGATAATAATATTTAGAAAAGTACTTTAATTTGTGTGTGTGTGTGTGTGTGTGTGTGTGTATATACACACATTTATATATAAATGTACATATACATTTATAATACACATTATAAATATAATTTATATACAAATGTATATATGTATATATAAAATATGTAATTTTTATATATTTATATATAAAATTTTAATATTTATATATAAAATATATATGTATATAAAACATACATATTTATATATGTATTTATATGTAAATGTGTATATATATGTATATATATATACACACACACACACACATTTTTTTGGAAAGAAATATTCACATACTCTTTTTAGTGTTCTGTGTTCCTGCATGAAGTTCCTTGCTTCCAACTGGAATAATTTTCTTCCAGCCTGAAAAACTTCCTTCAGTATTTCATTTAGTGAAACTTTGCTAGCAATACATGATCTCAGCTTTTGTATGCCTAAAAACGTCTCTATCCCACCTTCACTTTTGAAGGACATTTTCAATGGGTATAAAATTCTAGATTGGTAGTTTACTCCCTACCCCCACCCCAGTGGCAGATTCAAAATGTCATTTTGCTTTCTTTGAGTTCCCTGGTTTCTATCGAAAAGTTCACTGTTAGTCTAATGGTTGTTCCTGGGTTTTGTTGTTGCTGCTGTTCTTTCTGTTTTGTTGTTGTTGTTGTTGTTTTTCCCTCTGGCTCGTTTAAAATCTTTCTCTTTGCTGTTGGTTTTCAGCAGTTTGACCACAATATACCTAGGTGTGTTTTTGTTTATTTGTTTTTTTTTTTCCTGGGGGGGGGGCGTATTTATCCTGCTTAAGATTGAATAAAACTCTTGAATTTGTGTTGCTGTTTTTCACCAACTTTGAAAAATTTTGAGATATTATCTTTTCAAATATTGCTTCTGCTCCATTTTCTCCTTCTCCATTTTTGTGTCCTTCTGGGATTCCAATTATAGGTAGTTTGACATTTTTACTAGATATCACATTTCTTTTATCCTCACCTCTAATTTTAGAAAAATTTGGAAAATCTTTCTCTTTTTGTGTTTAAATTTAGATGTTTTCTATTGATCTATCTTTTATGAAATTATGCTATCTCCTGCATGTCAGTCTGCTGTTATTCAAGGACTTCTTATTTTCAGATGTTATATTTTGTTGTTTTGGAGTGTCAACCTGATTCTTTGAAATAAGTCCAATTTTCTGATAAAATTCTTCATCTTTTCATCAATTTTGCCCCTCTTTCCCTTGAATTTCTTTGATATATTAAAACTGGTTATTTCAAAGCTTTTGTCTGTTAATGCCATATGTGCATGATTTAAAGATCTCCTACCATTATTATTTTTTTCCCTACCATTATGTTTTATTCCCTTGATTATCAGCCACATTTACCAGGCTCTCCACAATCTAGTAATTTTTAATTGTATGACAAACATTTTGTTTATGGATCTTTAGAAGGGCACAATGACATCTTCTAATAGTGAACTTTTCACATTATGAAGATAGTGTTAGGCATTGATGTCTCATGCCAACCTGCACTATGCTGAGTTAGGACTGGGTTGCAGAAATATACAACTCAGTTTAAACCAGTTTATCTCTTTTTCTCAAGCATGTTTTTCCACATCTTTTTATTAAAAGTCAGTAGGTCTCTTAGCAGCCTCGAAAGGCTGTAGGAGATTCTGCTCTTCAGAGGTTTGGGATTTTCCTTTTGACCTCCTGCTTCCCACTGCTTCCAGATGTGGCAAACATACTGAGAAGGAGTCCAGTCATGTGTTTTGAGGCAGGTCCCATCCTCAAGCTGGACTTTGCCTCTTAAATACCAAGGTAGTACAGGAGACCTTAGTTTGCTTTATAAAAGCTTCCCAGTCTCAGAATTCAGCAAATGTACTGTTGGGAAAAGTAACCATGTGTTAAGATGTCTGAAGTTTCCAATTGTCCCTCCAACCTCACCTGACCACTACAAGCTTTGCTGATTTCATATTCTCCCAGTGAAGTGCCTCTGTGCAGGCCACACCCAGTCATCAGCCCATGTCTTCATAGGCAAATCCTCCATAAAAAATGGGCAGTGAGAGGCTGCTCAACTGTTTAATACTCCTTGATTCCTCAACTTCTCTCTCTCTCTCTCTCTCTCTCTCTCTCTATATATATATATATATATATATATATATAACAATGTAACCAGTTTTTAAAAGTTATTATAGTAGAAATAGTTGTCCTTGTTACCTACTCTTTTCCTACTTAGAATTAGAAGACTAAATAAATAAATTTGAAAGAATGAATGCATTTCTCAAAAGGTTGTTATGAGAATGTAATGCTATAATATATGTAAAATTATGCAGCATGCTCACCTTCATTGATAAATTTATATTAGTTATTGTTATAATTGGCTCATGGTCTTCAGCTTTTCAGCCTATTGTTCTAATTTTCATTTTAAGTACATTTTTCTCCTTAGGCCTAAAAAAATATCCCACTCTGCTTATATCTCATGTTTTTGTGGGTCAAAGTAAGTCTGTATACTTGCTTAACATTTGCACACGTTTTGCTTCCTTGACTGTTCTTTTTTCCTTTCTCTTTGCATCTTGCTATAGAGTTAAGATCATATCTGCCATGATATGGTCTCCACATAAGATCGTGGGTCATATGCCTCAGTGATTATGGCAATGTTTTCTGCCTGGCAATCTTCAACAAAGTTGGCACATCAAAGGATCTGGTGTGCATCTCTACTCATTTTTTTAGGAGTAAACATACTTTAGAAATATTGAAGCTACTGCAGCATTGGATACTGTTTGAGAGAACAGAAATGGGGTCAAGTTCTTGACTATGAGACATGGTGAAACTTAGAATTCAAGGACAATAGAATCTAGTCTCAGTATTATCACAGGATTAAAACATTCTTGGTGTGTTACATATGCTAATTACTTTTGGTTCTGTGACTCATTTACCACAGTTATAGAAAGTTATTGATTGGTCCGATATCTTTAATGAGTCTGTCCTCCCCAACCATTAAAAACAAAGAAAGAAATAAACAAACAAAAGCCAGGAGACAGATTACTGTATTACTCCTGCTCTCAGGGGGCCTTGTGGCTATATTTTCAAGCAGGTTTCAGTAGCATATAGAAGTTGCAGGCAGCTTTACACAGGAATTAATGATCTAAGATAATTCTTTCAAAATATTTAGTGTTATGTTAGGCTTCTTACCCCTTTATTTGTCAGCAAGGTAGAAAAATAACATGAAGGAAATAAGCTAGGGTTTGCTTTCTATCATCTTTACCATTAGACTGACATGAAAATCTCAGTACACTTTAATTTCCTTCTACATAAAAGTGACCTAATGTGGCCTCTCTACTCTGTAACATGCCATTATCATTTACGAGCATTTATGGTACACTGGACTTTGAATGCACTTTATAATCACTAATTAGCTATTCAACACAACACCCCAATGAAATAGGTCAGTAGAATTATCTCCATTCTATGGCCATGTAAACTGAGACACCAAGAGATTCAGAGAAAGGACTGAAGGTATACAGCAAGCCAGAATAGAGAAGCAAGTCAGAACTAGTGGGTTCTTGATGCTCACTCCCTGCATGACACTAAATATTTTACATACATTTTAAGATCCTGAAACAAAAGGAATTTCTTACTAATGCAATGCCAGAGAAATGTTAGAAATATGAGAGTTGTGCATCATAGTTGTACTTGGATCTTAAATCTGACTACTGCACTTTCAGGCAAATGCAATCTGGAGATTTTCCTTAAAATATGATTTTGAGAGAGTTCATTGATTTTTTTTTTAAATGTACATTGAGCTTCTTCGGAATTTTAACATTATCATAAATAGGTCACAGTAGCCCAACCAGGAAGGAGAACAGAGGGCCCTCACAATTTCAAGTTCAGTGATGAGTATAGAACCCCTCCAACTCAAATGCCAGTTTTGATTTGCCCAAGCAAAAGCCTGTTGTTTTGGCCAGCCTTTCAAGCAAAACCCAGAAACCTATTTACTCATTAACAAATGTGCCAAGCCCAGTGCTGGGTCCTAGAGAAACAATTCTTAAGTAAAGGATGGTTATAAACAAATAAAATAATGTTCAAAGTGTTTTAAACAATTCATGTTGTGTAAGCACATAAGCTACTTGGCCTGTAATCAGTGGTTTCCTTACTTGTTGCGTGTGCCGTGCCCGTTCTGGCCTCAATGCGGCAAAGAATCCTGTGATTAACTGGCTAGAGGAAAGGCAGCAACAGCAACCAACCTAATTTTAAATCCTTTAAATGGCAGCTTGACATTGAAACACAGAGAATACAACTGATCAGAGGGTTTTTTTTTTTTTATTAACCACTCTTGATGGAAGGAAATGGTAACCCTTAAGAAAGAATAGAAACCTCTTTGGCCTAAAGCAGTTATTCTGCTGTAGATCCCAAGGCTGGGAGGGATGGCCACACAAGAGGAGGACAGGCAATTCAAAATGTGACTCTCTGTGGAAGTGAATCATGCTCAGAGTAACAAGCATTTTTTTTTCTGCTTTATTGTGTGGGTGCTCTCCAGCCAAATAGCAGAGGGGAATGAGTGAGCAGAGAGGGGGGTAGGAGTCAAGGCAGTTTTCCAAGATGGTGCCAATGAGAGTGACTTGGGGGAGTTTTAGAAAGGGTAATATTATGGCTGGTTTTTCTGACTAACTGCCTCAACTCAATTTTACTAAAAGACATCACTGGCAATTCTGTGTTTGCATCCAAAAGAATGTGAAAAACAACTACAAAATAAGCCAGTTGCCCCATTTCCTCTCCTTTTCTAAGTAATAATAGCTTTCTATCTTTTGATGTGCTGATTTTTAAAAAAAACCTTTTTATAACTCATGTTTTGCTGCTAGCAGCAATTGATTGCAAGAAAGACCAGATGCATTCAAACATACACACGGAGGCTCAAACACAGCAGTTTTGAAACATGAGGTCATTTTAATGTTAATTTTCAAATTACGAAGACTTTTACCTGCTTTTTAATGAAATTGGACTAGTTTCTCAACTGAACTCTTTTCTGTTTGAAATAATCTGTAAGAAAATACGGTGGGTAGAGACAATCCATATTTCTTTCTCTCTTATGCTATTTAAGCATAAGATCTCTCTTATGCCCTGTCCTGAGACAATACCAGCCCAGAAGTCTGCACTAAACATCCAGTTGCCTGAAAGTTTCCTCATTCCTTTCAGAAACCTAGAAAGAAAGAAGACAATTTGGACAAATAGCAATGGCCTTTATGTTGTTAGTCTGCTGGAGTTGGCCAATGCTCTTAGTCTTAAGGAAGAACTGTTTGACACTGTCTTCCTCCCTTTTGGTCCTCTTCTCCAGGAGTCTCATGGGAAATTTCTACCCTGTAGAGCCAACTAGCTATAATGCATTGGTTCATCTGCTTCCCTTCTTCTTTGCCTTATTAAGATCATGGTAGTAAGGATCCAGCACTCATCACTTTGCATTTGACTTTTCTGAAGTGGTAACACTATATAGCTAACCCCTTTCTCAGACCATCAGGCACCTCGGAAAAAGATCCCTGATGTTTGCCTAAAAACTGCAGTGGGTTATCAGAGCCATGTTTGGACTTTCTCTCTGATAGATGGTGTGACATTCATAAATCAGAACACATTGTAGATGTTAAACTTTTACTGTATAGTTATATCTATTTACATAATAGAGGTCCGTGATATATTAAGTGGAAAAGACAGATTGTAAAACAGTGCATGAATAGTTTGATTTCACTTTATAATTGTATATGCATATTAGAAAGCCTGGACTTATATATAAGACTGTATCAGTAAAATATCTTTGAGGAACAAATTTTGTATTCCCTTTTCTCTTATCACTATTTAAAAAATGTTTTAAAATATACATATACAATACATACATATATAGGAATGCCATATAATAATGTTTTTATTATTTCAAAGTATGTTGTAGTGATAGACAAGTTTTAGTAGCAGACAAAGAAGGAGAGACATTTGTCAAGAAAGTGACAAATGTCAAAAAGTGCATTGTTCAGTGGCCAAGAAGAAAATGTAGTGTCAGTGTAACACTTCCCAGATGAATAATAATAATAATAATAATAATAATAATACAGCCCTATGTCAGCTACTCTATTAATATTATCACTAATCTTCACAATAGTTCTGCAAAAGGAATATTATTCTTATTATTCTTTCCATTTTACAATAAACTGAAGCTCACAGAGTCTATGTGACTTGTTCAAGTTACAGCTAAGGAGTTGTGAAGCTGAATTTAATTTGCTAGTACATGGAAATGCCTGATTGTACATAAGATGAGGAGACGGTAACTGACACTTATTTCACAAATAGGTCTATTGTCATTGCTGAGAAGGATTGCACGTGAATGGCTAATAAGGTTTATTATTGATTGCTGTCTTACAGCCAATCCATTGTATTATAGTTTTGTCCCTGCAGGAAATTTCCTAGATGAGGTGTGGATACATATAAATGTGGGTACACATAAAATATATAGGAGACAGAAGTACATCCTTTCATTTACTTGTAATTCCCCCAAATACTTTATAGACACTGACTATGTGCATGGAAATGAAAAGGACTTGACATATGTTTCTATTTGGATATCTAATTTGCTGCTAGTTTTAGGGGAAAGGCTCAGAGACTAGAGAGTTTAGTTGGAGAATAATTTATAGAATGGGGAAAGGTAGGTATTATGACAGTTTAGAAAAAATGGAAAATAAAAGGGAAAGACAGAAGATTCATGGAAAGCAAAAATGAGTCAGTTTGTTTCTAGACAAATCTTTGAACTCAATTAATTTATGAAACAGAACCTTTAACCTTTAAGTTATTTTAGTGATTAAAAGAAGACTCAGCAGTGTTTGTGGAAGAGGAGATTGCAGACATACAGGAATTAAACAGCTTGATGTGAGGAAAATCATAAAACAGTGGTATTCTGCTAAACGTTTAACAACTGGCTCTCACGGGAAAGCAAACCCTCAATTGTTCCCTTACCAATTTGTATGGTGAAAATACTCCTACCAATGCTGATTTCAAATGGCCAATGTTGATGAAAATGGAATTGAAAAGATAATGCACAACATTGACTCTTGAGAGTCAGAGGTAAGTGGCTTAAGTACACCACTGAATTATGCTGTTGAAGAATGAAGTCAGAATAAGACTGCTCATTTCATACTGTAGGTTTAGAACTTATTATCTCTAGAGACAGGTGGTAGGCTTAACAAATCCCTTAGCACATGCTTTCTTCATAGAAAGTATATGACAATAATTTAAACAAGATTGTTGAGGGGAAAATATATTGGGATTTGGCAAAGGACTTGGATTAATTGTTGGAGAGTATGTTCACACTGGCTTATTGTGGCATATAATAAATGCTCAATAAATGATGGTGCCTCTCATTTCTATTCCTTCAATACATGCACACACATAAACATACACACACACATCTGCTTCTTCCCACTTGACTCATATCTTCTTCAAACAGCTCTGTTGTTATGGCCCAGACTAGACATACTTATGCCTGCTCTGGCAGCAGCTGCTATTGCCCTCCTTCTAAGAACATATTCATTCTAACAACATGTGAATTTATATAAATTATATAAATAAAATAGAATAATAGCTCATTACTTTTGTATAGAGGTTTACAGTATTCCAGCTCTTTTGTGTATCTTATCTCATCCTCTGACGGTGAACTGGTAAGGCATATATTTAATACAGGAATGATTTATCTCCATTTTACAAATGAGAAAAAAATGAGACTGACAAAGATAATGTGATTTATTCAAGTGTTCACATGTGGAATGACCAAAATCTGGGTCTTCAAATTTCCAACTCTAATGCTTTTTCCACCACACCTTTATTTTTATGATAAAATTGAAAAGCAGAACATTTGTGGCTCCACAGGCAACTAACTGTCTGCAAAAGAGTAGCTGGAAGTGGTGTGTTCCAGAAATGTGGCAGAGATGAGTTTTCCTTCTTTTTTTTTTATGATAGCTTAAGTTTGCCTCAGTCTTTTATATGTTGAAATAAGGATGGAATAAGAATAAATAGTTTTTTTGAAGGCTTTACTATTGGTCTTTCACCATGTTGGGGGTGCATGTGGGTTATACATTCATTACATTTATTTTGTTTGTTCCAATATTTCTTAAGATCCCATTATGTGCCATGCCCTGGGCTGGGAGCTGGGATGCAAGTTTGTATAGGAGGATCATAGTTCTTGCCTTTATGGAACAAACTATAGTTAGAACCTTAGTTCATGGAAGTGATAAATGCACTATGGGAGGTACCTGAGAAGATTCCTGGGCAAAGTGATCACATGCTAGGAGGTGATCATTTTTAGATTTCTTAATAAGTTTTGTTTAGTAAGTGGAGGGGGAGGCAAACATTAACTGGATGCCTACTAAGTGCTACTGCCCCACTCACTTCCTACAAAGACCCCATCAACTCTATATAAAAAAAGAGGAAATGTGTTGCTAAGAGAAACAACTTGACTTGCTCAAGTGTGCACATCTATTATATGGTAAAAGTGAAACCTGAGTATGCTTGCCTTTCCCACTACACTGTGCTGCCTCCTTTGACCAAATCTTAGTCTTTGGGATTTTAATTCTCTCTTATTTCATTAACATGGGCATTTAGAATTCTCTAGCCAGATAGATTTCAGTATGTGCATTACTTGCCCTACCCACCCCTACTGCACACACACATAATGGGTACACAAACATAAAATAATCCTCCTGTTAGGAGCTTCCACTAGAAGTTTGCCCATTCTTTCTATTTTAATCATCAAGACAGGTGGCAACTGAACCAACCCCTTACACTGTTATGAACACCAACTTCTCCTTTGTATATACTGTGTTACTTAAGTGTTTCTGGCTTGAGTTGAGGTCAATGGCAAGATACACTTTATCAGAAACAAGACAGAAGGATTGATTTCAGAATAAACTAAACATTTACAAGAAATAAAACCTCTTTACTCATGTACTAGCTTGTAGAATTAAAACTATCTTTCTCCTCCCTACCTCCCAAGGTTTGGAGACTTTAGGAAATTATAGCTCTGACCTCTCTAGGATGCTGTTGCATGCGCAGTCCCTATCGTATTTCCCCTGGATATGGTCCACTCATAGCATTACCACCCTGTCACAAAGGGAAGTGGTTCCCAGCAATACTGCCCTGTATCCTATAAATACTCTACTGACCCCACCTGAATATGTACACAAAGGTTATACATGAATGTTAAGTGTAGGGAAAGCTTCTGTAATTGGTGATATTTAAATATATGTTTTGGACACTTAATGGGTGTTCTCTCTCCCTCTCTGTCAAGTTATACACACACACACACACACACACACACACACACACACACGCCCTTCTTAAATTCACAAGACTTCTTTCAAAACAGAAACAGAAAAGACTATCTGTTCTGGGGAAAACCGTACATTTTTTCTTAAAGCATCTTTCACAAATTCTTGATAAGGTTTTAATCAGTATATTCAAATTACTAAGGCAACTCAGTTGTAAGCTAAGACTAGAATAATTTTTTGTAATTTACAGGTGTAATTAAAATATGCTTTAATTTGAAAAAATGTTTTTGAGTTGGCTTCGAATGTGCTATTTGAAGAGTTGAATTTTGGGTTGTTTGGAAAAGACTTTTTTTTTTTTTTACAGGTTTTTGTTTGTTTCTTTTTCACATAGAGAAGAACTATTGAAAAAAGTAATTTGACTTATTATTATTTAAGAATTCTTCAAGAGAAATGCATGAAACTTGTCTATAAACAGATTAGATGAAAAGTTTAAGTGGTTGATGTTTCTAGCTAACTAGATTTAATGGGCCAAAGGTTAATTTTAAATGAAAAGGTATTCCCAAAACAGAGTATAGCTACATAGGTGAGATATGTGGCCTAAAAATGTATCTGAAACCAGTCATTTCATTATAGAATGGAAAATGTCATCATCTAGGCTGAGTTAAGGTGTGCCAGGTCCAGATTATCTCAAATTCTACAAAATTGCCAGCACTGTAATTGTTAAGTCCCATGGGGAAAAAGTATGTGTGGGCTCAAACTTTGGACTTAAAAACATAATTAAGTGTCTGATAAAAATGGTTTACTAGAATAATTTGTTAATTAAAATTATTTTATTATTTACCTAAGATAGCTTTGGACAATTGCATAAAGTAGAGTTTATGTTCATTCTTTTCTTTTCAAAATAAGAGAATGTTTTGCTTTGTGTATTTTGTGCTTCAGCATCAGGATATTGAGGTTGTATAAATTAATTGTATCTTTGCAGCCTGACATGAATAGACTCTTTAGGAATTACATGTTGAAGTAAGGATGGCTTTTTTTCTTTTACCACCCACATTATGTTATGAGTAGCACAGGGCATTTAAATGCTTTGGCACAGAACATGAATAAAGAGCTGATCTTGAAAATACCATTATCATTATTTATTTTGAAATTGACACTTTGCTCTATTTTAAGGCTTACACCCAGTTTTATTTGCGTAGTTCAGATAATCCAACACATACATAAAACTAGACCCAAATGTCTTTCTTTCTTCACCCCATCCATGGGTCTTTCCATTTAATTTTTTGAGGAAAAAATAAAAGGTGAAGAAAACATGGGTCCAGAAAAAGACATCAACTGAGGAATTTTGTTTATTATAATTGGACAGCTGCTGTTGGCCTAGTAAGGATCATTTTATGTTTTATTTTGATTGAAGAGATATCACTTTGCCAACCATAATTTTTACAATTCAGCTTTTGAGTGGAAATGAGATGACCTTTAGATTTCTTTTTCTTTTTTTTCCCCAGCAGCTGGTTGTTCCCTAAAAGTGTCATTGTCTGGCAGATGATTATGCCAGTACCTTAAAAGTGACTGATTTGATGTTATATTTAAGAGATTCTTCTTTTAATCTTCCCTTGGCTGAAATCCATGTATTGGCTACATATGTTTACTCTAGTAGTATGAAAATGTCCAGTGAGGATTCTAAGGGAAGGAATTTGGCCCTCAGTCTTGGAGAGGATGCTCCTGATGTCTTTATCTGACAAAGACTTTACTTTTGAATTAAGGAGGTACTTCAAAAATATACTCTACAAAGTGATGAACATGAAGCAGGTCTATTGAACTCCTCCAACTTTGGTTTGGGGATTGTGGGGGCAGAGCGTGTGTCTGCTATTTCTGTGTTCCCATTGTCTAGTGCATAATAAGAATTTAAATAAGACTGCTTATGCTTTTCATCTGCATCTATGACCGTTGGCTTTTTGGAGAGTCCCATTATTTGGATACTGTGAAATGGGTTTGCTATGGACTATTAGTATCCCCCACAAACTGACATATTGAAATCCTCACTCCCAAGTTGGTGGTGTTAGGATATGGAATTTTTAGGGGGTGATTAAGTCATGAGGGTGGTGCCCTCATGAATGGGATCAGTGCCTTTATGAAAGGGATGCCTTGCCCCGTCTGTCATGTGAAGACACAGGGGGAAGATGGCCACCGATGAAGCCAGAAGCAGGCACTCAGCAGACACCAAATCTGCTGGTGCCCTGGACTTTCCAGAGAAAAGAACTGGGAAAAATAAATTTCTGCTACTTATAAGCCACTGAACATGTGGTATTTTGTTATAGCAGCTCAAACAGACTGAGACAGTGTTAACATATGGAACTTTTATTTTTTTATTTTTTATTTTTTCATATAGAACTTTTAAAAGTACTGGGTTGTACAGCTGAATTTTATATTGATATACCTAACAGAGCTTAGAACAAAAACTGACACTGAGAAAGAACTAAATGCATTGGATGGATGTCTTTTCTGGGTAACTTAGTCTGGAGTCATAGGGATTCCATTTTTATTGACCATATGCTCTTAATTCCTGAAGTGCTAAAGGACACATGTGGTATCTTATGCAGGACTATTTTGGGATGAGGTCTGGTATAAGGATAATAAATAGAAATAGCACAAGTGAATTTTGCCAATGACATGCCAATGTCTTTGCAAAATGAGTATTTGTGTCTAGAATAGTTAGAAGAAAAAGGAAATGGACATTCCATTTATTGGCATGATTTCTAAGAAGGGAAGGACAAAGTTTTAAAGGTCAGTTGGTCAGTCTTCCAGGACCACATATGTTGTGGGTTAAAGGTAAAGATCTTGCTCATCATAGAGCTTCATCTCATCAAATGAAGTGCTGCAGTATTTTCTCTCAGGATCACAAAGTATTTCTTATAGAAGTAAGGCATTAAATAGTATCATATTCTCCTGAAATTAAGTAAATTCCAGAATACCCAGGTTTAGTACATTTGGAAGATTAGTTTATAGACTTCTAATTTGGGTGGATTAAGGAAGTTTTTCATGTAGTCATATATATGCTAATATGGAGTTCCAACTACCCAGCTCCCACCCCTCCTGTGCACATTTCCATAGTATTTATTACCTTAACCTTGATACTTGTGGTTTTTCTCTATTCATCCCTACGTTTATGCTCCCAAAGCATTACATTCTAATTATTTTTTAGGAGATTTATTTATTTGGCACACACAGAGAGAGAGATAGAGTGCATGCATGAATGGGGGTGGGGGAGGGCCAGAGGGAGAGCATGAAAGAGAATCCCAAACAGAGTGCAAAGCCTGATGCAGGGCTCAGTCTCACGACCCCGAGGTGATGACCTGAGCTAAAATCAAGTCAGCAGTTCAATCAATTGAGCCATCCATGTGCCCTGCATTTTAGTTATTTTTTATATTTCTGTTTCCCCTACTAGGATGCATTCTTTCTTTATTACTTTTTTTTTTCTGGGCAAAAAAGATTTTTTCCAGTTTTGTTGAGAAAAGTTGACATATATTACTGTATAAGTAAGGTATACAGCATAATAGTTTGGTTTACATATACTCTGAAATGAACGCCACAATGCGTTTAGCTGGCATCCATCATCTCATATAGATACAATTTAAAAAATTCCCCTTTTTAGCCTAGTTTAACCCCTAGTCAGGGTTCAAATCTCAGCTTTTTCAGTGACAAAAGTCTGTGTGAGCTTGGTTGAGTTACTTCATCTCTGTGACTCAATGCTCAATTCTGTAAAATTTAAAAGTCAATATACCCGACTCATAGGATTTTTATAAAGATTAAATGAGTAAATTTGTGAAATTTGAACATTGCTCAGGACCTAGTAAGTGCTAAATAAATATTAAATGTTCCTGATACATAGCACTGATTAAACAAATGTTGATTCAATGGATGAAAAATTATTAGAAATATTTGAATGAGCATCTCTCACTGTTGAGGCGATCCAAACTTTTTTTTTTTATAAAAATCTTGTTTGTTTATTTATTTAAGAAATAGAGAGATAAATAGAGAGCACAGGTTGGGGAGGAGCAGAGGGAGAGGAACAAGCAGACTCCTTGATGAACATGGAGCCTGACACAGGGCTCGATCCGAGGACCCTGAGATTATGACCTGAGCCAAAGTCAAGAGCCAGCCACTTAACTGAGCCACCCAGGCACCCAAATATGGTCATTTTCTTATTTGCTAGTGTGAGTCACTGTCTTTATATACCAAGTAAAAATATTCTTATGCAGTCAGTTTGGTTCTTCTTTTGTCATCCTCCATAAAGATACTAGATCTTGTTTGGGATCTATGGTATCAGCATTTTGATTAGACAGCCACACTGTAATGCTGTGCCAAACATATCCATTGAATTTATAATTTCATCCTCTGCTACGCCATTGTTAACACCTCTAGTCATGCCACGTGTTCATTTTGGGCCTGGATTTCAGACCTTTCAGATTCCTTATATATTGCAGTGGTATTCATGGCAGAAAACACTATTCCTAGATTTGACTCAACACAAAGGGGTTGATCTCACAGATAATGGAGGATGTGTATTGGGGATTAAAACAAAGAACAATAAGCACATATATTAGCTTGGATCATGTTTATACTTTGTTGTCAACTGTCATCATTTGTTTGAAACAAGATCTCCTGCATTTATTTGACTAATAGAGCCTGGCAGAGAGTGATACAGTGTTTAAATTTCTTCAATTATGTTTAAATTTTGGTTTCCTTATATTTCACAGTGGGAATCTACTTTACAGTCAGGGTTTTAGAAAATGATTCTTACAATCATCGTTGGGTCTTAAATGATTAATCTTTGCAACTGAACCATAAACTTCAGTGAATGTAAGGTCTTCATTTTTTGTCTGAACTTCTGATACTTGGAGAAATTCTATATGCTTTGAGAGTGAGTGAGGTCCCATCTAGAGCTAAATTAATATTTGCTGCAATGTATTTTTCAACCTTTAAAAAAATCTTTAAAGGCAACAGGTGCTTGTTAAATTGAACTAAATCTTAAAAAGGGTTGTAAAGGGAAAGAAAGAAAGGAAGAGACTTTCCTCATCTTAATTTCACTTTTCAGGAATTATTACTAGTAATGTTTGCCTTCCTTTTCTGTGCTCATAGGGATACACACACGTACACACAGAAGCAGCATGGTTTTTTTCTTAAACAAATGAGATCAGATCAGATCAGATCTTCTAAAAAATCAGATCAGTCTCATATCATCCTATAGTTTGCCTTTTCACTTCACAGCGTTCATAGGATCTTTCCAAGTCAGCCTGTAAAGACATACACATCGTTTTTAATGTTTACATAGAATTCCATTGTATCTGTTTACTGTGATTTATTTAACCATCTCCCCTCTTGGTAGACATTTAAATTATCTCTAATTTTTCACTATAACAAGCACTGGTGCAATAATCATGTCTGTCTCTACCTCTTTACACATATCTATGATTATATTTTTTGTAGGGTAGCAATGGATTGCTATAGCTCTGCAGGAGAGTAGTAGATTGCTAGGTGATAAATTTGATATTTTGGAAATATTACCAGTGTTTTTTCTCTCTCCCTCCTGCCCCTGCCATATTCAAGCAGCTACGGTCTTCTATGTTCATTGTCACTGAGAAACTATGTTCCAGTTATGAAATCAAAAGGGGGAAAATGTCTTCAGGACTTTGGTTTCCAAAAGCCCAAATCCTTAGGGGAATGAAGAAAACTGGCAAAGACAAAATGTGTGGGAGACACATCATAAAAGACCGCAGAACTTCTGTTTTAGGTTAGAGAAAGTTTTTCTGGCATGGTGCAGAGGGAGGAGGGATGGAGGGAAAGTGAGGACAGCAGAGGCATTTGCAGGTCTAGAGCCAGGCCAGGCCCTATGTTTCCCAGGTTGTAATCTCAGTGAGGAAGCTGGCCCCAGGGAATGAAGGAAGTGGGACCCCAGAGAAGAAATGCTGTGTGTTGCATAGAGGCAAATATGCCCACAAACAACCTTGCCAAGATTCCAAATCTCCAGCTTAGCAGAGGAGCCACAGAATTATTCCCAGGCCCTCAAGCTTGGCATGAAAGGATCAGAGAAAGTTGCTGGACATAAAATGATCATGCCACCAGGAACAAGGGACATCGCATCAGTGACCTGTCTGGGGTGACAGCTGAAGACTGGGTGAGCCAATAACTTCCTAGAGGATTTCATGTGGACTAATGACTTAGAAGATCATGTGTGTCTCTCTCTCGTCCTGAACATCTTGACAGGACATCAGGACTTAGCATTGTTGGTAGGGATGGAGAGGAATCGTGAAATGGTTACAATTGAGTTTCTATGATTCTGTAATTGGTTACTGAGATTCTTATCTATTCTGTAGGATTTGTGCATTTATTTTTTTTATTTTAAATGTTTATTTATTTATTTATTTATTTATTTATTTATTTATTTATTTATTTTGGATTTGTGCATTTAAAAATCAGGGGTGCCTGGATGGCACAGTCAGTTAAGCGTCCGACTCTTGATTTCAGCTTGGGTCATGACTTCAGGGTTGTTAGATTGAGCCCTGAGTGGGGCTCTGAACTGGGTGTGGAGCCTGCTCAAGATTCTCTCTCTTCCTCTCCTTCTGCCCCTATGCCTTTCTCTCTCTTAAAAAAAAATTACCATTTATTTAAAATGTTTTAAGCCATTACATTTTTTTCCTTCTCCTTGGAAATGGTTATTCCACTTTATGTCCTACCAATAATATAAAAGAAGACCCATTTATTTTTCTCGCCAACACTAAATGTTATTACTCTTTTGATTTTTGTTTTTTGTTAATTTAATAGGAGAAAAAAATGTTATTGTTGTTTTATTTTGTGTCTCCCTGGCCATTGGTGAGGATCTTTTCATGTTAATTGATTATTTATATTTGTTTTTTTTTGTAAAGTGCTAATGTAATTCATTTTATTCTTTTATATTGTTAGATGATAAATTATCTTCTACTTAAAGACTAACTACTGACACTTAAGACTAATTAATGACACTTAAGTGATGTTTAGTTTTTAGACACTACCTCTCAACCCAAAGGAGAATAGATCATGCTCTCCAAAGATAGCTATTGCTCTGTCATAGAATTGGTCTTTTTAGGTAAGCACTTCTCACCTAATTAGTCTTGTTTTAATGTTTTAATGAAAGACATTATGATTCTCACATAGAAAGAAATTCAGGTTGGGAAGGGATGGAAGGGACACTAAAAAATGTTTTCAGTTATCTTACAATGTTTTTTGTATTGCTAGTGAAAAATAATATTTAGAAAACACATCATTGATTTCTTAAGTCAGAAGAGCAAGATTATAAGGATTATGACTGGCTATTTGCTAAAATATATCTCTTTAAGCTTCTTTCCAGTGGATTTAAATCTGATTTGAAAACCCATTTACTTGTTTTATTTTGTTTAAATTCTTCTCCAGGGGTATTCTTTTCTCCTGTATTCTGACAAATCTCTATTTGTGATATTTTGGTGATTCTTTTAATATTTTAATATGCATCATTGGCCAAATCATGGTTCCCTCCAACTGTGTACTCCAATGGGGTCACCCTGAGAAATAGTTTACTTTAAAGGTAGGAAAACTGATATTTGGGTGATGTCAGCACCCATCAGAAGCACCCCCAGGCCAGCTCCCTGCTTCTCCCTTCCCTTCTGTCCAGTATTCAACGTCCTCTCTTTCTTAGCTGTCTTTCTGTTTAATAGGCTCTGGGAATTAGACAGTTGGAAGAACTGCTAGCTGTTCAAATAGAGGCCAGGTTGTTAGTCTTTACTATGTGAAAGCGGCTTTGATGGTCTCTGTAAAATGACCTCGTTGACACCCACCGCACCGTTGGCACCCCTGTGGCAGCTCAGTAGAGATCAAAGCCGCTGGTTGCGTGGTGGCAGCTCCCTGAGGACAGTGTGGAAGCTTCCTGGCAGGCTCCCTTTGCTGGATTCACAGTGCTGTTATCTGCGCCCTGCTTGCTGGAGAGCACCACTACCTGTCGGCCGGCCACGGATTAAAGAGGGCTTTCAGTGTTCAAACCCATTCTCTGGCAGCTGGAATTCCAAGTGTACTTAGAAACTATAACCAACTCTATTAATTTTAAAATGAAGCAAGAATACCACTGCTTTTCTTTCTCCAACACTGTCCTTTTGTCCCTTCTGGGCTGAGCTGTGCTTTTGGCTGTCATCTACCGCAGCTGAAATGATTTATTATTTTTTATTTTTTAAAGATTTTATTTATTTATTCATGAGAGATACAGAGAGAGAGAGAGGCAGAGACACAGGCAGAGGGAGAAGCAGGCTCCATGCAGGGAGCCCGATGTGGGACTCCATCCCAGGGCTCCAGGATCACACCCCGGCTGAAGGCAGCACTAAACCGCTGAGCCACCAGGGCTGCCCAGCTGAGATGATTTAAAATGTTATGCAGTAGGGTACCAGGGTGGGCAGCCAGGAATAAGGTTCTCTCTGGTTATCAGAATCGAAGCCAGCCAAACTCTCTGTCTAATGCTTACCACCAGAAGGTTGAGGACATACATTTATTGTCCTAAAACCACTTTTATTCTTCTTGCCAGCAGGATCCCATATTCTTGGCTAATCTGGTAAATACCTGGCATTTGGCAAAAAAAGAGCCTGTTTTATGGAAGTGATTGTTCTGCCTCTGAGTAAAGACTGGATCCCAGGCACTTTATAAAGGTGCCTTCAGTATTTTTCAAAATATCCAATATAAAGTAAGAATTATTAGAATGCCCTTATCATTCTTAACTCAGAGGCCAGGGAGCCTAGAAGGTTCCAAACAAGGCAGATGCTCCCTTGGTAACTTGGTTTGTCATTTTCCAACAGGAGTAAAAGATTCTTTTTCAGCAAGCAGACGATGGTATCCTCCTTTCCAGCTACCTGAGGAAACTCATTTCTCTCATGTAAGTCCAAGCTGTTTTCTGCAGGCTTGAGAGCCAAGAAGCATGTGACTCAAAAACTAATAGTCTAGGCTCCACAGCTTGGGCAGCTAAGTCTTCAGACATAATAAACTCTGTATGAGACTTTCATTTTTTATCAATGCAGGGACAGGAGCTAGATAAGCAGCAGGAAATTTAAAGATGAAGAAAGTCTCCCAAGTAGAGGGACTTTTTTCTAGAGTGACTACTCAAAGTATATTGCAGATTTGTGAAGTAGGACCTCTCCTTCATGTGGCCATTGTGACATTCTGGTGGAAAAATGAAAACAGAGTGCACTGTGTATACCATGGCATATTTAACATCGACAAGGAAGGGCTTCAAAGTGCAGTGGAATTGTCTGAGGCGCTACACCCTGCAGGTGGGTAGTTAGCAGCAGGCTCACTGGGTTACTAGAAATGAATGTAAGAAAACACAGAGCTGGCTTTTTGACTCTTTGCACATCTGCTAGTGCTGAATTCATGGATGGAAACAGAGAAGTGAGCTTCATTGTGAAACTGGTGAGCTGAATTCCTTGCTAGTGCAGAAGAGAAGCTGAAGCAGGTAAAGGGTGGATAGATTAGGAGAGTGCCTCAGCCTGTTGGATTGGCCTGTGATTTGCTGTTTGCATCCTCTGCTGATTCCCGCTTACTCCCTTTGCTTGATACACTTAATTTTTCCAAGCCTTTTTGCTTTTATTATTTCATCTGATGCCTGTAATAATAGCGTGAGACATACAGGGTAGCCGCGGTGCCCTTATTGAAAAGGTGGGGAAACTAAGACCCAGGAAAGTAAAGGGATCACTGATTCACACTGAGTGAAGCTGTGCAAGCAGGCCAAGCTAGGATTTCAGGCCTGAAGCCAAGTCCAAAATTCCTTCTATGATCTATCTCCCCTCGACATGCAGGCTAGCCCTACCAGTCTACTGAAATTTAAACATCAATTGACTTCATTGACTTGAGAAACAAATCCCCCCACCCAAGAAAACCCCACAAACTGCGAATATTTTTTATTACTAAGCAAGTAATGTGTAATTACATTTTTAATAATTTTTTTAATTTTTTTATTTATTTATGATAGGCACACAGTGAAAGAGAGAGAGGCAGAGACATAGGCAGAGGGTGAAGCAGGCTCCATGCACCGGGAGCCCGATGTGGGATTCGATCCCGGGTCTCCAGGATCGCGCCCTGGGCCAAAGGCAGGCGCTAAACCGCTGTGCCACCCAGGGATCCCTGTAATTACATTTTTAAAACAAGCTGGAAAATGCAGATAAAGAAACAAAGGAGAAAATAAATGTCACCCATAATCCCACCACATAATAACTATCTATATTTCAGGGACTACCCTGCTGCTTTGACTGTATAAATGCATACATTTAGGCAGGTTTATAGCTCCCTCCCCCCCCACCAAATGAGATCATTTGGTATAGAATGGGACTATATTTTTTATTTGCCTGTGTATTGAGAAAGTCTGTCAAAGTCAATATTACAGACACTTTTGCAATATGTAGTTTCAGGGCTACTTTTCCATTCTATAGGTATATTTCATTTTACCCTTATGTGTTTTCAAATTTGCTTTACTATAAACAATGCTGCAATGACTATGTTAGTGATTAAATTTTTGCACACACCCTTAGTATTTCCTTAGGATTAATTTCTAGAATTGAAATTGCCAGATTGATGAGTACCTGTATTTTTACAGTTTCCACCAGGAAGCAATGTATGAGAGGGCCTATTTCTTTGGCAGGACCAAGTTTAAAAATAAGACTCCAGGGCAGCCTGGGTGACTCAGCGGTTTAGCACCGCCTTCAGCCCAGGGCCTGATCCTGGAGACCTGGAATCAAGTCCCAGGTCCGGCTCCCTGCATGGAGCCTGCTTCTCCCTCTGCCTGTATCTCTGCCTCTCTCTCTCTCACTCTCTGTGTCTCTCATGAATAAATAAATAAATAAATAAATAAATAAATAAATAAATAAATAAATAAAATCTTTAAAAAACAAAATAAAAGAAATAAAAATAAGACTCCAGAGACTTTATATAGTTGCAGAGCAGCAGGCCCCAGAATGTTATGAAGGAAACTTTAAGTCCTTGCAAAGGTAGGCCATTTATGAGCAAAATAAGCACAATGCATTCTTTTGCCACTTTCCTAATTCCAGAAGATCAGCTACTGTATCAAAACAAGATCGATGACACAGAACATTAAGGAAGATTGTACTCAATCTATACTTCAAAGGCTCTAAGAAAACACAACAATGGGAAGTCTAATCCATCAGTGGCCCATGGCCATATACCTTCTTCTATAATCCCTTCATTTTTTACAAGTTAAGTAGGGTTAAGCCAGGTCAGCACTATGGATAAAGGTCCTCTAAAGAAATCCTAAGTACCACATAAAGTGTTGTTCATGATTGTGTAAATGTCAATCCTGTGCAAAAAGCATGTGTAGAATTTTCCAAAGTATCTATCTCAGAGCAGGATGTATTCTGTCTCCTGAAATGATGCTGATGAAGACAAAGACAAATCAATTGGGAATGAGCTCTGTTTGGTTTGTGAGATTTCTTGGAAAGCTTGTGATGCAATTGGTATGGCTGTACCTCATGGCTTAGGGGCATGAATTTCCACCAGAGTTCTTGGTCTAGAGAGAAAACCACCCATTTTCACTGTCTCGAGACAGTTCAAGAAAGTACCAGAGCCTTCCAGCTGGGATGATCACATTGTACTTTCAGACTGTCAACACAAGCAAAATGAAGAACTGATGCAATTATCTAAGCACTTCAAGAAAAAAAGAAAAAAAACTGAAGAAAAAGGCATTTTTACTGGGGAATTGAAATCCTCAGTGGGCTCTCTCCCAATTCATAAACTCCACCAATTAATACCCAGACTTTCCTGCACCCCTCATAAGGAAAAATGCCGTGAAAGTGGGATGGGAAAACACTGCAAGGAAACAAACTTTTGAAGATCTAAAGGGCAATTGGGATGCAATAAGAGAGCTGTTTAGAGCTCTAAGGTGCTTATGTAGATTCTTTGTATTTTAAATGTGCTGGTGGGTTTTATAGCTCTGTTATATTATACAAATTTAATTTTCAATCCCAATGTTGTCCATAAGAACTGCGATCCCCAATGCCTAAAGTACATTAAAAAATCCACTTCAGGGCACTCCTAGTGGCTCAGCTCCCTGCATGGAGCCTGCTTCTCCCTCTGCCTGTGTCTCTGCCTCTCTCTCTCTCTCTGTGTGTGTCTCTCATGAATAAATAAATAAAATCTTTTAAAAAAAATCCACTCCAGATATCCAATCCAGATAACTTCTTACCATAAGTTAAGAAGATATTCTCCTATTAGCTTTCCATCTGTAGGTAGAAAACTTTCAGGTGCTCTTAACAAGAGTTGATAAGAACGCCCGGGTGACTCAATTGGTTGGGCGTCTGCTTTGGGTTCAGGTCATGATCTCAGGGTTCTGGGATTGAGCCCTACATCAGGCTCCCCACTCAGTGAAGAGCCTGTTTCTCCCTCTTCCTCCTGCTCATGCTCTCTCTCATTCTTTCTCTCTCAAATAAATAGATAAAAGCTTTAAAAAAATGCAAGAGTAGATGAATCATAGCAGTATGTTGATAATAGATGAGTTCAAAAATATATAAAGGATTTATATAGAGATTTTTTAGTTTTAAAGGCTGATATTATTCCTTTCGTGATTCTATTGATTTTTATACCCACTAAAACTTCTAGGATGAATAGTCAAAGCAAGTAAAGTTGACTCCATAATTTTCCAAACATGTTTTTAAAATCCATACGTGTATTTATTTACTGTGGGCAAGTATTTTATAGCACTTAATCTAGATGATGGTACAAAATATTGTTTAATAGGTTTCTATTGAATTAATTAAAGGATGCCTGGATGGCTCAGCGGTTGAGCATCTGCCTTTGGCTCAGGGCGTGATCCCAGGGTCCTGGGATTGAGTCCACATCAGGCTCCCCACAGGGAACCTGCTTCTCTCTCCACCTATGTCTCTGCCTCTCTCTCTCTGTGTCTCTCATGAATAAATAAATAAAACATTTTTTAAAAGAATTAATTAAATAATAAAGGAAAGCCAGGTTCAAAAGAAACTCCTAACTGTAGCAACATGTAGTTAATAATGAAATACTCATAATGCATACTTAGTTTCGATCGATAAAACATTTTATTTTTATTTTTTTAAAGATTTATTTATTTATTTATGATATACAGAGAGAGAAAGAGAGAGAGAGAGAGGCAGAGACACAGGAGGAGGGAGAAGCAGGCTCCATGCCGGGAGCCCGACATGGGACTCGATCCCGGGACTCCAGGATCGCGCCCTGGGCCAAAGGCAGGCGCTAAACCGCCGAGCCACCCAGGGATCCCCTCGACAAAACATTTTAAAGAATGGAGGCTTTGGGAAAACTGCCACTAAATGCATTCATTTGTTTATTCAGCATTTCTTGAATATCTACAGTTGCTTCATACTGTGCTAGGATGCAGGAAATTTCACCAAGTTGAATAGACAGTTGTCCCTGTCCTCAAGGAGTTTGCTCACTGTCCTCAAGAAACTTTATAACTGTGGTGCATTCCCCACACAGAATTTCTCCAATGTCTGAGGAATTTTCCATTTTCTAGTTTAATCTGACTGTTGGATTCAATGAGTCCCAGAAAATTAAAGAATCTGCTTTTAAAGTTTGAACGACTGAGATTGAATACCTTCAGTGGGTTAATGGCCTTCCCATCCTCCAATTCTTCTCCAGTGGCTTTAGGAAGAGGAGAGAAATGGATGGTCACCAGCATTGAATAGCTTTTTGGAGTCAGCTTTTGAGGTGCACAAAGCAACCTCAAGCTAGTGTTATTTGGATCCCATCTAAAATAACTTGGCAACACTATTCTAATCAATCAGGTAGTGTGTCCCTTAGACGTCCCTTAGTATCCCTTGTTTCCCAGCAAAATTCCAAAATTGCTCTGCTGGCCCCCTCAACTCCTCTTAGGTGGATTAGCAGGAAAAAGACTCATTTTCTTTACTTCCTGTCCTCAACAGCTGGGGGGAGTTGAATGGGCTTTTAAGGCATATTAGAAATACCGAGTATATGACTTATACAGAATTTCAAAGTCTGCAACATTTTCTGGAGTAGAAAGCTATTAAATAAATGGGATCTATTTTATGACACTGTGATTTATCTTGCTTAACGTCACTGTTTCTATTCCCTAGAAGGAAAAGAGTGTTGTGGAGAAAGAAACTTCTAACAATAAGGGAAAGACTATTAGCCTAATGTAAATTGCCATTTCTCAAGTTCTCAACGGATAAGGTGTCCCGAAATAAGTAATTGGATACCTGTGAGTGGGCCTGGCATGCCCAGGGCAGCGGCACAGTATATTCAGGTGTGGGTGGCTCTGCAGACTGGTGACTTCAGAGCCCATGTCCCTATGGAGGGTCCCACTAATGCTATTACACTTGTGGTGTCTTACTGGAATGGTGGGTTAGACATGTGAAACTTTGGCCTGTTTTCTTTCTGAAAAATATATTTGTTTAATGCTGAAAATATCAAATTTATTTTCACAAGCAAAATCCTAGGGGAGATGAGGAAATGGGCCATAAATTCCTTTTTAAAGTATCCACTAGTGCCTCTGTTCTGTTTATTTTAGGTTTTAGCTTGCAGCAGGTCCTACAGCCTCTTGCTGTCTCCCAATTAGGGTGTCGTTCTGCATTTTACAAAACACACATGCCGGTTCTTTGGAAATAATGTTGAATGTTCAGCTGTCCCAGCCTGAAAGACAACAAATATAAGATAACAGGAAGAAGCTAGTCAGATGGTGAAACAAATCAGGTTCATTTCAGTTGACAGAGAAAAAAATTTTGTGCATCAATGAGTACCTAAATGGCTTTATTAGACCAGTGATTTTTAAAAAATTCTTTTTAATTCTGTAAATGTCCTTCTCTCCTTGTTCTTTCTGATGGTTTACAATTCGATTTATTTATCTGTGGGATGCAATTAACTTATGATCATAAATTGTTATTTTCCAAGACATGGAGTGTCATGTTGTTTTCATTTTTACTCTTTTCAACCTTTAAAAGAACTTTATTTTTAGGTTCATTCTCTTTCTTGAGACATGTAATCAGTGCTTATCTTCTGTATTTTTCCTCCCTCATTCTCTCCCTACTCAAGAACATTATCAATGCCTTAGAAAGAACAGTTTAAGAGTTGATAGTGGAAACTTTGTGGAAGGCATTTATTCTTATAATGACAGCACATTTGTCATTTAAGTCACCGTGGAACACGCAGAGTCCATTTTATATAGAAACCTCATTCTACTGACACTGAGTAGCATTTCCATAAGAAGAATTCTCTTATGACTATCTGAGATTACTCTTTACTGTTTTGGGTTTTTTGTTTTTTTTGTTTTTTTTTTTTTTTTTTTTTTGCCTAGAGCTCCTGGGGCATTTGATTATCAACCCCCCTCCAAATGTTTCCAATGTTTCCCAATATTTTTTCCCCCACTGGTCCACATGCTTTCTTCACACTACTCATGATGAGCAAGAATGGACCTTGTGCTTCCTTTGAACAGAGCTCTGTACTTTATATAATGTCCCATGGGTGTTCAAACTCAGTTTTCCTTCCCAGTGTACCACACCTTTTAGACCAGAGGAACAATATTCTGTCTATGCTTTCATTCCACTGTTACCTGGAACTTACTGCAGAGTTCACTTTGTATTTCAATTACTTATGCCCTCTCTACCCTGGCATGAGAACATCTGAGGTTGTCTCTCTCCACGAAGGGAAACATCAAGGACTTTAAGTACTTTGCTTTCATTACTTGTAAATAGATACCTTTTAAATTTAAACCAAATATTTGTTTGAAGAACAACTAATAACTGTTTTACTTAATTTTCGCAATGTTCCTCAGGGCCACATGAAAGAACCCTGAGGCTGAATCAGATGACCTGGTTAAACCCAGTTTTGAGATGCCAGCCAGGAGCGGAATGATGCTACCCTCAGGGTGAGATATTGTTCACACTATTTGGAGTTAACAGTGATGCCCTCATCCCAGTTAAGAGACGGCAGAAGCCGTCTCCAAGAGTGAAGCGTTCATCATCTTCGAGGTGGCAGCAGCCTTCATTGATAAATTCTCCCTAGTTGAGGTATATGACCTCACTTTGGTAATAGAAGAGTTGTTCATTTTTCCAGCACTTTCTGTTGTAGCTATCAAGAAGGAGAGACAGTGGGGGGTCAGGGCTGGTGGGGAGAAGGCTGAGCTTACCCACTGAACTAGCAAAAGGCTTCACTGGTTGGGACTGCCATGTATATCTTCAGCCATAGACCTTGGAGGACCTTGCAAGCATGGGGTACGATGTAGGAAATGTACCACAGCGGAGCAATGGGTGAGATGCACCTACAGGGTAAAAAAAATCATCAGGAAAATGGAAATGAGAATCACTGGATAAGGAGGGAAGGAAGCAAGGAGAAACAGAATGTGCACTGGGGAATAAAGCTTAAAATGCACATACATATTCTTGAGGCAAAGCACCGTATATTTAATTCTAAGCTTTTTAGAACTAATGTAAAAAGGAAACTTGCCAAGTATCCAGATGTCTCAAATGAATTAAAAGTATGATATACACCCTTATTCTTCTCTCAAGAGTCTAACAGGAGTTGATTTTTTTTTTTAAACAGAGGTGGGCAGAGGAAAAGACGGTTTTGATGGGCACCTGGGTGAGAAGAGGGTGTTACAGAGATAGTAACTAGGACATGACCACATATAGCTTAACCGGCCCTTGTTCTGGTAACTGGGAATCAGAACAAGTACATGAAGCAGTGCTTTATGTGAGGTGGTTTGTAAGGATTGGAATGGACATGGTGTTATTCTATAGTTGGATACATGATATGACATCATAGCCAGGGTCGAATTCTCCAGCGGGTGTGGTAGTCTGGTGAAGGGCCAGTGAGAGCCTGGCAAGGATGGCTGATGTCCTATCGCCATGGTTACCACCCTATGGACAAGTAGATTTCTGATACACCCTGGCTGGAGGCAAAATATCCAGAGACTATGTGTTCCTTTTTCCATATGCCCAAGACATACCTATGGGGCCTCTTGAGAATATTTGAAAGTAGGAGAATATTATGGGAGAGTGATCCTTGAAGGCATGAATGCAGAGGCTATAGTGACAGTAAGAATTATGCATTCCCTCCAAACTCTATTAGTCCTTAGAGGCTGTTAGATTAGAAGATATTTGAGTTACATACTGTTTACAATGTTTGTGAGGTAAAACATAACAGATGCTCAGGAGACAGTAATTCATGGCTTATAGACCACACAGGAGTTTCTGCCTCAGGTCATTTGAAAGAGATACTGTCCCTAAATATGGCAGATATTTATTGGCTGACTTTTTGGCATCATTTACAAAAATCCTTTTCTAATAGTACTGATTTCTGTTTGGAGGTCTGTGTGATTCTGAGAAAAATGACTTCACCTCTGGGTCTAAGGTGGAACACATGAGCTTCCTAGGCTTATTTAATCAGTGAGTCCTATTCACAAATTATAATAACTAGTTAAGGTGGGGGCATACATTTTAAGCCATCTGTATAGATTAAATCTCATATCTTTTCCTGGAAATATTGGAACATCAGTGCTGTTGTTGAAGAAATTAATGAGAAAGTGTGTTACTTTGGGCAGTGGCATCCATCTGGGGATAGTAAAGTAAGCCAGTCTTAGGATGAATGCTACTTAGAAAGAAGTGAAAAAGAAAAGAAAAAAAAAAGATGTTGGATTCATAACTGAGTGGCTTGATCAAAGTTTACCTATAACTTACTCTCTCTCTGGTATTTTTAATTACATGAGCCAGTGAGCCTTCCCTTATGGTTTAAACACATCCAGTGAAGTTTTCTGCTAGTTATTACTGAAAGTATTCTTACTAGTAAAGGTGTAAAGTACCTTTATATCCATACTCCCAATAGCATGGCAAAAAAGTGTTCTGCTTCCTTAGACAAAGAAAATTCTCATGACATTATGAAGTTAGACAAGATTGATAAAGGTGACTGGGTTTTCCCTCTAGAGGACACCAAAGTGGAAGGAAACCCATAAGCTATATTTATTTGTATTTCAGGCTACTCCATTCCAGATACTAACCAGCTAGGGAGTAGGGAATAGACAACATGCCTACGTACTTTGCTCTAAGTCATACTGAACACAGTATTAATTGTAAAAAGAAAAAAAAAGTTAATGATGTTGGTAACATTTAATTAACATTTAATTTTTTTTGGGGGGTAACAGAATAAGGTAACCAGTAATTAATTAACACACTACCAATTTTCTAGGAAAACAAAATAAAGAAAAGAAGTTGTTTAGTGAAGGAAGCTCCTGGAATTAATGGCGGGATCAGACAGTTCAGTAGCATTCAATAAATGTTTTCTGAAGCCAGCTATGTGCTGGATACTGAGGTACGTTCCAGAGCCACACAGTGAATGACTATGGTCCTTGTGCTCCTAGTATGCACAGCTTATCCCTGAGAAGACAAATGAGTTTTGTTGTTTCAAGTGCTAACTTTGATAAATTGGTCATGGTTACCTGTGGATTCGGGTTGAGAAAAAGACTCAGCTTGTGTTTTGATTCAATCAGAAGGGGCTATTGGATCGAGGTTTACCTGAGCCCCTACTTCTGTGACCATTAATACTAGCAGCTGTGGTCACAAGAATGGCAGGCTTGTTGAGCAAGCTCTTATAATTGCTATCCTTGGCCAAAGAGATAGAATTTAGGTGTCAATCCCAGTGCCATATGCCTTCTACTAAGTCACTCTGGTAGTACAGGTTCAGAGCTCATGTGCTAATGGTACTATGCTCAAAAACAAAATACTTTAGTGATGAAAATATATTTGTCTCTGAGCCCTAGAGATTCCAGGAAGGATTTTGAAGAAAATCATGAAATAAACTGTAAGAATACAAGAAAAATTTCTGAAAACAAAACAAAACAACAGCATCCGTGGTCTTTCTTTTAGCTTCATTTGATTGGGAAACTTGGAATTTATGAGTAAGATATTTGTTTGTGTTCTCCAACAACCTCCAAAAATGATGGGCCTGGGAAGATATGATAAATGTGGGCAAAGCAAACACAGATTTTGTTGGCGCTGATGATTTTGTACACTATGTTTTTTGTAAGGCAGTTTGCTGAATCCAAATTTCTTGATGAAGATCACATTTTCTCTAGTGGGACATAGCCCAAGAAAGCAGTTCAAAATGGTTGGTGTGGATCAAGAAAAGAAAGGGTATTTTAGTATGCTCATGTCTCTAATTTAATTCTAAAATGTGAGTCCTGTACCCCCAGCACAGTTAAATGCTTTTTGTAGCATGATGAAGGGGAGTAGGAGGGAATTCAACCTGCCAGAGCCACGCAGATTTATACCTTATAATAGCTACCAATGCGATGCAGTAAAATTTTACGTTTCAGCTAAATTACTAATGACTTTCAGGCCCGTGCCAGAAATTTTAGAGTAGGCTTATAAAGGGAGATGAGAGAATGTACAGTCAAGCCTTCTTAGGAGTGGTGTGTGTGTGTGTGTGTGTCCGTGTGTGTGCATATGCGTGTGTTTTTCATTTGGGATTATGGGACACGTGCTCATCATTTTTCGCCATCTTGATTAAATATAATTAGGTTCTGGCAAGCTACCCTTCCCTCCTCTTGGACGCTGGCGCTTTTTTGTATTTTCACATGGGTTATCCGCAGGAGGTTAGAGCAGGAGGTTATTTTGTTGCCTTATGCCTTTACTCCAGGGGTGGCCACATTTTTTTGACGTATTGGGCTTCACAGTGATTTACAGATTAAGGCTCTGGCCTGTACCCAGGCCAGCAGGGCTGCTGTTCTCTCTCGCTGACACATCTTGCTGCTTGGAACCAGTGGCTCCTTGCTTACCCTCTCATTATAGTTCTTAGCCCACATTTCCTTTTGGCACAGAACACTTGGTTATTTTGACGATGTGCTGGATTTGCCTCCTGCCTCTACCCCCTGCTGACTTGTGAAAATGACCACAGACAGGGAAGCAGGTGATGGGAGGGAGCTGCTCTGCTGCTGCCCCCACCCCTACTGGGGGCCCCA
Organism: Nyctereutes procyonoides; assembly: GCF_905146905.1. NCBI lineage: Eukaryota > Metazoa > Chordata > Mammalia > Carnivora > Canidae > Nyctereutes > Nyctereutes procyonoides. The sequence continues at coordinate 20,917,243 of NW_026575122.1, forward strand.
GAAAATTACTCCTTAAGAAAGAGAGTTGCTTTACCAGAAGCTTCAGAGTGTCAGGTTTGCTTTGCTAACGTTGATCTGGTCCACCCCGGGTCCACCCTCTCTCTCTCTCTTTAACTGCAGGGTCTTGAGAGAACACAAATACTTCACGCACCAGTAAGTAGCTCTCAGCTTTCTGGAGGGGGAAGGGGCCCTCCCTGGAGTGCTCTGCTGCCAAGGACACTGACCACTTCTTTCATGATCTCAGGACCCTTTGAAAATGTAGGTCCCTTTCACTGTGACAATGCTTCTGTTTAAGTGATGTTTATAAATATGCAAAAAGAGAAAATTAAAATATAGCTAAAATGATCTATCCTAAGATAGAAAGCAAAGGCCGTTAAGCCTTCTGCATAATAATAAAAAGCCACAAAGCCCAGTGTTTTCCTATATGACTTCCTTTCTTGATCTTTATACTTTAGTTTTTACTCACAATTACCAACACATAATGTTATTTTGATTTTATTCTTTCCTATTTATTTTACACCTAAAATTTTCTTATTGGCCTAATAAGAATCTTTCTCTTTCTTTTTTCTTTGTCTTTGGGACTCCCAATCTTTGTGCTGTTATGTATTCATTTTGTTGAGTCATTTTCACTTGTTTCACGGTGTCTTTATACTTTTAAAATTAAGGAAGTCCTACCTTAAGGTGCTACCACGCAAAACTTTGCCACAGGAATGAACACATTTCTAGTGTATATAAGAGACCCAGTGATATACGTAAGTTCTGCAGGATTGATTTCTATGGGCGTTTTTAATTATTGGCTTATGATGGATTTGAAAGTTGTTAAAACCTGACAACTTACTAATGTATTTAAATAATCATTGTTCTTTGATATTTTGGGTTTTCTCCCAATATGTTTTTAATAAGGGCCCCATATTCACTTTAACTGCATTCTTTAACAAAAGAGGAAACTCAGACTTAGGTCAATGTGACTTTTAACTGGCTCGTTCAGATGGGTAGGTCTAGGGTTAGTACCCAACCCTGGGTAAGTTCCGTATTCTTTCTGTTATGGATGAGAGTCTGCACTGTGTGAATGTGGGTCACTGTCCTTGGATTCCCCATGGATTTATGTGAGAATCCTGGAAATAAAGACAGCCAGAAGGAAAGTAGCATGGACAAAACAGGATTTATTTATTTCTTTGTTTATTTATTTATTCATTCATTCATTCGTTCATTCATGAGAGACACACACAGGGAGGCAGAGACATAGGCAAAGGAAGAAGCAGGCTCCCTCCAAGGACCCTGATGCAGCACTTGATTACCAGGACCCTAGTACCCCAGGATCACAACCATATCCAAAGGCAGACACGTTCAACCACTGAGCCACCCAAGTGCTCCCAAAGAAGTTTATCAAGGTGGGAGAGTGGGCAGGATCTGGAAGGTGGAACTGGCCTAGGTTCTTTTGGGATTAGATATTATTGGGTCTTTCTGGGCTGGGAGGAGCTGGCAGTGCAGTGGGAGGTGGGTGGTCTCTAATAGAAGCTCCTTCCACTCATTTAGGAAACTCCTCCCAAAGGCTGAGAAGGGGAGTTTTTGAAGCTACAAGGTTTGTAATCAGAACTGCTTTGGTAGCTTTTCTCCATTGGGTGGGGCTGTAGGTGCAATGCAAATGAATTAATTATAATGAGTCTAAGGGGTTATCCTGGGGCAGAGGTGAAAGAGGAGAGTACCTGTGTGTCACAGTGGCTCTTGATCTGTCAGCCCCAGGGTCTTAGAAGCCACAAACTCAGGATTTGTGCCCCCCGCCCCTGCTTTTAATATATAGCTTATTTATCGTGGCTTACCTCCAGCTCCTGTCTCTATTCCCCTTCAAGGACTTGGGGTTCTGCCTCCAGGCATTCCTTCGGGCATTCCTTCGACTGCTCCTGTCTATAGCTTCTACCTAACATTTCCATTCGACTATTGGCCATCACAAAATCATGCAGCTAACCTGATGGGTTGGGTAAGTCATGAATGCAAAGAAGATATTTCCATTTTAAAATAATTTAACTTTGATAGGAAGGAAGAAGGAGAAGGAGGAGGAGGAAAAGAAGCAAGAAGGGAAGAAGAATCCATTCCTTCCTAATACATTTTCAGGCTAATGTTACCTTTTCAAAATCTGGGTCCATCCCAGACTATGTTCTCCTTTCCTAACTCTTTTAGAGGCAGTCTGAGAATTGTAGTATCTCCCACCAAACTGTTAGATAAGCTTTGTGCTTAATCCATTTCGATGGGGCTGGATTTACTCTGCCAAGGCTGACTTCTCGGTGGGGCTAACTTACTGAGCTGTGGGTCTGGCCACCAAGTTTACTCAGCTGCTTTTGCTTTGGCAGGCAGCCTCCGAGACCTTCATGAAAACCAGTGCCTCGGCTGTTCTGGCTTTCTTTTGAAACATCCATAGGCTTGGCCCAGAAGATTAGACTGAGTGGTACCAGAGTGTTCAGATGTCTCCCAAAGACTCCCAGAGAATACCACTTTATAGAGCTGATAGCCAGAAATGTTGTTTAATTCTGAGTTCTGGCACTTATGATGAGGCCATCACCTCTCTGAATATTAAATCTTGGAAAAGGTAGCCAAGCATGACTTGTATTTTTCACATCAGTTTTCTGTGAGGAAGAAAAGAATGGTGGATTTGTAACTCTTGTAAACTCATCAGAGTGACTTGGCAGCATTGGAGATTGTGAGCTATGCAGAGTTCACTCAGTCCTACGACCCAGCAATTGCACTGCTGGGGATTTACCCCAAAGATACAGATGCAATGAAATGCCGGGACACCTGCACCCCGATGTTTCTAGCAGCAATGTCCACAATAGCCAAACTGTGGAAGGAGCCTCGGTGTCCATCGAAAGATGAATGGATAAAGGAGATGTGGTTTATGTATACAATGGAATATTACTCAGCCATTAGAAACGACAAATACCCACCATTTGCTTCAACGTGGATGGAACTGGAGGGTATTATGCTGAGTGAAATAAGTCAACCGGAGAAGGACAAACATTATATGGTCTCATTCATTTGGGGAATATAAATAATAGTGAAAGGGAATAGAGGGGAAGGGAGAAGAAATGTGTGGGAAATATCAGAAAGGGAGACAGAACATGAGAGACTCCTAACTCTGGGAAACGAACTAGGAGTGGTGGAAGGGGAGGAGGGCGGGGGGTGGGGGTGACTGGGTGGCGGGCACTGAGCGGGGCACTTGAGAGGATGAGCATTGGGTGTTATTCTGTATGTTGGCAAATTGAACACCAATAAAAAATAAATTTATTATTACAAAAAAACCCCCACAAACATGTAAACAAAAGAAGAAATTAGCAAATTGGAAGCAAAGGTGTCCACTCCATCATTGGAGTGGCAAGAACCACCTGTGCGGCTAGAAGTGGTGGGACTAGAACAGTGGCACAGAGCCTTCATACCAACCTGAGACAGAAGACATGGTAGAGATCCAGGCCCACTGGAGTTATTTTTAAAATAAAATTTTACAGATTATAAAAAACAAAACAAAAACAAACAACTCTGTCCCATTTGGAGTGAGGGTTCCTGTTCAGAATTCAGGTTGCAGTGATGTCTGTGGGACAAGAATACATATGAATCTTCTTTTTTATCTTCTGTCTCTTCTCTAATAATGCGAGCTTCTTTTCATGGGGCACTGTTACCTATAGCTGATTTTCACAGCTACTGTTTTACTATACCATTTTTGCCATTTACCTCAATAGTATGAGTATATAAGGATGAGGATGTGAGGGAAATAGGGCAAGGGAGAGGCAAGGACAGACCACCATGCTTGAGTGCATATGACTTAGAAGATTTCTGCTCCCCACTCCTCACTAACAAGACTATTCACTTCTGGAATTTTCTTGCATATTCTGCTCCAATGCAGAAGTCACTTAACAGAACTCTAGGCCAGAAGCCAATTGTACTTGTCCTAATGTTCCAAAAGAAAGAGCTCTCTCCCCTATGGCTCTGGTCAATTGACACAGGGGAACGATAAAGATAATAAAGACTCTTCCAGCTGGAGACTGCTAGGAAGTAAGACAGAGTCTGTTCTTATAGATAACGCACAATGATATGAACTTTAGTAAAATCAGAGGATAGAGTCAACATTTTTAGGGACAATCTCAACATCAGTGTTTGTATGGGTGTCTTCTTCTTACACCTTCACTACTCATCTCCTCAAATCTTCCCAAAGGAAAAAATTGCCTATTTTTTCTCTCAGCTCCTCATTTGTTTCTTTTATGACACTTACCACCACTTGTAATAGCTTCTTTTCTTGTTTTGGCTTTGTTCTTCTATGAGGCTGTGAGCTCCATAATGACAGGGCCTGGGTCTATTGTGTTTATCACTGAATCCCCCAGGGCCTTTGTAAACATCTGGGTCATAGCACCTTATGAATCAATATTTGTGGACTCATAAATGAGTGAGCAAGTGAATAAGTGGCCAGCCTACTGGTGTGCTGAGATAGAGACAAGAAAATATCCTAGGCTGAAGTTGAGACAACAGCATACGTTGCAAAATAAGTTGGTGAATTCAGTTATCTGGGAAGAGCATAGTGACAAAAATTTTTCATCAATTTCTTCCTTCTTACTACCACCAGTATCCCTGCTACAATTTCCCATAAATAATAGTATAATATTAAAATTAAAAGACTCTTGGAGAGTTTTAAATTTAAGAGAAATACCAGAAGCACAATAAATAAAACCAAAAGTAATTAATGGGTTATGAGTTAAAGCTACTGAAAATATTATATATATTCACTGGAGTCAAATTTCCTGTTAGGAATGATAATAGGAGAAAGAACCGACTTTGATGTCTTGCCAAAACCCACCAGTATGGTGATCCCAGTTACTGTGATGTGGGCACCTGGCCTACAGATTTCAGAATTCTGTGTGGTTTCCCTCAACCAAGTTTCTGAAGGAGCCAGCAAAAGGGGTAAGGGTGGGAAATGTGTTATCTATAAAAGTAAGCCACAAAAATAATTTCCAAGTGCCACTAAAGGCCTCAATTTAGGCTGTAAAAGCCAAGACATTAAGAATAAACTATTGTAACTTCTCACAAGTGTGGTAACACACATGGCCAACAGCATGCTGGATGCAGGGGGAGTGTGGAATATGTCAACATGGGTGGGGAAGAGGGAGAGGCCATGGGGGTGGAGAAGCTAGCTTCCTGGGTTTGAAGATTTGCTCTGCCCTTTTGGGAATTTTGCTTCTGACTCTTAACATTAATCTCACTCAGTAATTTGACATTTATTGTCAAAATACCATGGTATTATTGAAAAATATCTGTGAGTGAAAGGATGCATATACCGCTGAGTATAATGCTTAGAAACTTTGATAAACTATGCCAAAATCTAATCTCCCTTCTGAATACAAGTAAAACCATTTACTTACCAACAGTTAGGAGGATTCAGTCTATTTTTTTAATGATAGTTCTTCTAAATTAAGAATTAGTTGTAAAAACTGTACCCAGAGATGTGTTTATCCAAGATTCAAAACTTATGTATCAGAAGGGATAGATTAATAAATATATTGCTTATTCCATTAGGACAAGATCAGCATTTCTTTTCTTTTTCTCTTTTTTTTTTCTTTTTTGATAGATGAAGCCAAGAAATATTTCCTGTAAGCCATTACCTATACAGGGTATATCAGGTTGCTTCTGATCTGAAGGGGATGGGACAGGGAAAGAAACAACTAGAAGCAGATTTGATAGTAGAGAAATTTCATTACTTTACATACCAAATTCCCAGGTAGGTGGCTTGAAAGTTGATTTTTTTTTTTTTTTTTTTTGTCAACTTTCCACTAGACCTATCTCCTTAGTCTGTGGGTTACAGGATGTCTACCGTGATTCCGGGCATTATGTCTTTACGAGTGATGTCCAAAGGTGACAGGGGAGAAGAAGACATGTTTTTTTCCTTGGATTCTCTTTTAAGAATAAGTAAACTGTTTTCATGCATCCCACAGCTAATTTACCCTTATGATTTATTGGCCAGATTTACAACTTTTGCCAAATCCCAAACCAATCACTGGCAAGGGGAATGGAATTACCTCAACTGGATTCACTGAAACTTACCTCCCTGAGGAGGAGGACAGCCTGAGGCTCCCCTGAAACACATGGCTGCCTGATACGCAATCCTGATTGCCAGAGAATATCTGCTGGGGAGATATTCCAACAGTGTTTGCCACACAAGGGAAACTATTTAGAAAAGGCTTTAATCAGAATTTCCTTTGTGTCAGGGTCAGATTTGGCTACAGTTTCCTTCTTGCACTTTCTTTATGTCCTCATACTAAATGATCTAAAATGAAATCATATTCTGCAACTAAGGCCAACCATGTCTCTAGACCCCGGGGTCTCCAGACCAGAACTTTGCTCTACAGTATTTTAAACTTTGCAAGCCACATCCAGTCTCTGCCACTGGGGCTGTTGCTGCCTTCATCTTCTTCTCCTCCTCCTGTCCCTCCTCTCACCCTCTCTTCTCCTCATTGGCCTCCATCCTTTCTTTTCCTTCTTCCCACAGCCTTTTGAAGCAATATAAAAAAATTCTTAGCTTATGACCTGTACAAAAAAAGGCTGGTACCATATGGCCTGAGCGCTTTACTTGGCCAACCTCTGCCCTAGACAGAATGTGCAGAACCAGGGAAATTTCATCCAATGTGCTCATTAAGAGCTAGCATTTTGACATACTTGAATGAAATCTGTGGGGTCTCCTAGAACCTGATTTCCATGAACTTGGAAAGAGGAAAGAGTGGAAGAAGGTGTCACACATAGGTAGTTTGGTTTGATTTGGTGTGAGCAGAGAATCTTGATGGCATGTAGACAGCAGTGGAAGAGAAAGGCAGATGCCATATTAAGGCCAAGGGATGTCTGGCTGTGGTGGCTATGTAATCCATTGGTCTTCCTAGGTTAGGGGATCTGGGGAAATCTGGGGGATCCATTAGCTTTAGAAATCTGAGATTTCTGTCCAAGTTCCAAAGAATAAGTATAATAGATAAGAACTCAAGTTCTCCATTATTAATGGAAGCATGTCATATTCATGCCTGTACTTCCAATTTTACCTTAAGCTTTCAGCTACTTCCTAATAAGAGTTAACCACTTAGCTAATGTTTTTTCAATTTTGTTTTGATGTTTTTCTTGGAAAGGAAACAAATGCAAAAAGCTGTCTTAACCATGTACAAGACTATGAAAATATAATGATCTAAATCTAGCCGTTAAGAGTAACATACTTCAATAAAACACTCTATAATGCTCAAAAAATTAATGACTACCTCTTGTATCAATAAGAAATATCTTTAAACCTTGAATGCTCTTTCTTCACTTACGTGTAGCCTTCCTGTTAGAATTAAAACGAATACTAGAAGCCTGGGACATTAAGTCTACTTAGCACTGGTGATCTATTGTCAGTTTTAATTTGACCTAATTTCCTCTCCTATTTGATACTATGTGAGACAACTAGGGGGCAAAATCAGTCTTAAAAAGGACCTGGGTATGTTTAGTATATTGTGACTAAAGATCTGAAATGTATTATGCAATGTGGCTTCAGGGAATGACATGGCTGCCGGAAAGAAGCGGTATCATCATCTGGCAGGCCGGAGAACAGGATGGAGAAAACTCGAGTTCTTACAGGTACCCCCCAGGTCAGTGGGGAAACTGCCCAGGGAACCTGGAAAGCCCTTTAAGCACTGCACTTCCTTAGTAGTGATGGGGGAAGAAATATGAAAAATCCCCTCAAGCCATCCATGTTTGGATGGGAAAAATTATATCTAAAGAGTTGTATGTAATACATTCCAGATATTGAGAAATGAACTTGAAAATTATATCCTCTAAAGTGAGGAAAAATTGTTTCAGGGCTTCTACTAACTGCTGAAGTTTTTATAGGGAGCTTGACTGTGACAATTATTTTTATTTTTTGTATGGCCCTGATTGGTGCTACTTGTAACTTGCTGTCGACCTGGAGGTGGGAGTGCGAGGGCTGAAGATTTTTCTTACTAATTTGTTTGAGGTTTATATGAAATTTAGTTTTAGGAGAAGAATCCCCATAGATTCTAGTATTTACAAATTCCATGTTGTTTTTTACTCTTGGAGTCATGGTATTTGCAAATCAAATTGTATTTGGAAAATTACTGAGCTTAGAACTGTTAGTAATGAGTTGATTACATTGAAGAATAAGAGCAATATCCTTTCTGAAAAGACAAAAAAAAAATCAATGAAATTTGGAGATCAAAGATAAATCTCTGTGATATGCTGAAGTCTGCATTTAACAGATCACATGGTGACAGATCCCGGATGCTTCAGGTTACCCCTTCCGCCTCTCCAGCTCCTGGCTGGATTCAAATGATAGATGGATAATGAACTGGACTGAGGTACTGTTTACATGTGAAGACTCCTTTGTGGTTTCAGGCTGTTGACTGTATTTGCGTCACTGTTGGTGGTGTTTTGGCTTTGCTTTTATTTTCTCTCCTTGCTCCTCCCCTCCCTCACACCATCTGATTGATGGGCCCTTTGCCATATTTCTTTGGTCCACAGTTACCTAACGTTCAGGGCCAGCAAGAAGGGCTGGTTTTACGATTTCTCCAGCTTGCCCACCTTAGAAAGCTCCTCTCACCTTCGGAGTTTCTCCCCAGCCCCTCCTTGCTAGGAGAGGTTCCAGGGCATATTGGAGCTGTGTGTTGTCATGTACTCAGCAGGCTGAGGACCCCACTTTGCTGGTACCCAGAAAGAGTGGGAAGGAACCACACCTCCTGCTGTTGTGCCAATTCGGTCTCCGGAAGAGGAGCACAGCAGACTACTTAGATATATTTAGATTAATTACATTCTATCCTAAATTGTCAAGGCAATTTCCTAAAGAAGTTACAATAAAGGAAGAATGAGATTAAAGCCATAGTTCCCTTTGGCTTTCTCTTTGATTTCAAAAAAGACAAATTCTTAAAGATTGAGACCCCCGAAGAAGGGATCCTGTGGTTAATCTCACCCATTTCTAACTTGGATTCTGGCACATTCCCCACACCTCCATCATTTTCTTTGTTTTCTCCATTCCCAACTCCCTAGTGTTTTCTGAGTAAAACACCACCACCCCTTCCATAGGAAAAACTCCTGGGCTGGAGTCTCAAGTAGCATCTAGACTTTAGTAGTGGTAGATGGGGGACAGTATTGCTCATTGTCACTCGATCTTGCTGGCTACGGTGGTGAGGATCAGTTTCTGTACCAGGGTGATGATGGGTGAGGGCCGTACAGTTTCTTTCCTCTTTTATGGCTCTGAGTGAGCTGTTAAACTGCTGGGTCTCTGTCTAAGGAATGTTTCCATTGGCAGGTGCAGAAATTAAACCCAGAGAGGTTTAGTGACTCTACTAAATTCATGTGGCTGCTAAAGATTAGCTCTAGAGCCCACAGCCTCCCCCTCGACTTTTACTGGCTGCTTTCTCTTTACCGTAGTGACACTGATTCATGCCAATTTACCTTAGGAATAATAGATTTATGATAGCATTTTCTTCCTTGTTTTATCAAAACAGAGGAAAGAAATGAGGAAAGAATTGAAGGCAGAATAATAGTAACAAATTAGTGTCATCTTGCATTAACATAGGAAACTGCAACAAAGGATATACTAAAAGTGTCAAAATAATGTAGTAGTAGTAAAAAAAAAGCAGCTTAGCTCTTGTGTTTCTTGATTTTTTTTTTTTTACTGTATTTGGATTTTTTTTCAGAAAAGGCAAATATTCTGCATGATCTTGGACTTATGTATCAAAGATAAATATTTATAAAACAATTGTGAATGAATGCTGGCATTCTTCAGGATCCTTAGGTTATCTATACCCCAACCTAAATTCCTATGGCAAGAAGTTCCAACACACTCAGAAGAATATTCACAGGAAAAATGGCATTTTTCAAGGTGGAATGAGGGCCCTTTGACTTTGGTACAATTTATAGCAATAGATTCTCCCAGCAGTCAGGAGGTTCTGAGTGCCAGCAGGCCTGTATAGAGTGATATATTAAGCTGTCACTCACTGTTTTCTCAAAGGTATGTTTCCTGGACTAAAGTCTATGGGTCTTATTGATGAGGGTAAATTATTGGCCTTCCCATAATTACCACGTACTTCTAGCCCTATACAAATTTTCAATATTTTATTCCTTTTGCATGTCTTCTGGCTTGAGCATGTGTGTATCTATGTGCGTGGGAGAAAGAGAGTATGTATGTGAATGTGTGTGTGAATATGTGATGAACATGTGGGTGTATGTGTATGCATGTGAGTGTGTGTATGTGTATAAGTGTATGTATGTGTGCACATGTGTGTATGTGTTTCAGCCAGAATCAATAAGATATAGTCATACTTAGACCACTGTTTCAAGGCCCTAAAGTAAGATAGGTGTGAGAGAGACTGAAATATTGTTCATAAAAGTTCAAGTCTTTATTAGTGTCTTTTTATAAGTTGAAGAAATAAAACTCTACCAGAAAAACATCATTTCATTTCTCCACTTGCTGCGAGAACAGAATTGCACAGCTTCTTCCATATGCTGCCAACTGTCCCATTATGGTAGAGCTCAAGAAACCAGGTATTTAATACCTATTGTGTGCCAGGCAATGTGTATGTAAAGATGATAAGATATGGTTCCTGCCTGTGAGGCCTGAAGTCTACTGGGCCTACAGATACACGAATAAATAACTATAATGTAATGTGATAAGTAAAACGACATCAGTGTAATCAAGGGGTTATGAGATCATAGAGAAACCATTCTTAACCCAGCCTAAGAGTGAAGGCTATGTCTCTGGAACTTTCTAAAGAAGCTTCACGCAAGAACTGTGTTTTAATGGACATGTGGTAAATTTCTATGGACATTTATTCCTCATTAGAGCCTTGCTTTTAATAACATAATTTGTAAGAATGCTCGTTACTAAGATTCTTTTTCAACTGTGGTGTGCTGATGGGTTTTTCCCACTTTTTTTTTCCTGTGTTCCAATCTTGCCATGTTTGGATGACACAACCTATATATGTGATACCATGATGCTACTTTTTTTTTTTTAAATCAGCTTTGCAAATGGAAAGCTGTAGTAAGTGCAAATAAGGTCATTGTCATAAGACAAGTCAAGATTCTTACTGTATGATTGAGATTGAGAATGTCGCTAAATGACTTGTCCAAGGCCACACAGTAAGTGGGTGGTCAAACCAGCTTTGGAAATGAGAAATTCTTAATTCCTGGCGGGGTATATTACCAGGCCACAAATGAATGGAAGAGCTAAGTGATATTTATGGCTGGTGAGGATGAAAACCTCAAGAGGGTTGGATGATCATTCAAAAGAGTGGATATTTCTCTGTACTTATTTATACTGTGTGGGGTTGAAAACTGGGATGGCCATTCCACAATAACCATTTGCTGGCTTCATTTTTGCGAAAAGCGTTTTTTTTTTTTTTTTTTTTTTTTTTCCAGTGTCACTAAACGTCTCTGTGAAAGCCATCTTAGAAAGCACTGATGTATGTGACATTTTCAAAACTTCGGGAAATGTTTAGGTTATTTCCAGCTTGTGATTATAGCCGGGAGCCTGTTTGGGGAGATCTGAAACAGCAACGCAAAGAGAGAGCCTGGGGCTCTGAGGAGACAGCCGGGTTTGTGTTCTGGCTCAGATACTCAGTAACTGGGCAGGTCACAGGCTCCTCCAGAGAGCTTCAGTTTCTTATTCTGTTATGTAAGGATTAGACTATGAAGTGCCTGATTTCACTGTTACAAATTCTGTTTTCTTTTATTGGATCCCTACTGATCAATTCTAGACCAACTGAAGCTCTTCGTAGGCTGGACATAAGTAATAAAACTTGCTTGTGTCCATATTATAATGCTAATTTACAGAGACATTCGCTGCTCCTTCCTGATGAGAGGAACTTAGGTTTGCATGACTAGTTTTCCTATTAGGAGATGGTTCCTTAAACCGTAGGCATGCACTGCACTGTAACTAGCATGCTTAGAGTTCATTCTCTTTTAGATGACTTTTATGTCATGCCTTGACCAGTGTGCACTGATTCATGGTGTACAGGATAAGTAGAAATTAAGATAGAGTCATTGTGACTTTTCCAGATAAGTACTTATCAACTGGAGTTTTTAAAAAAATCTATATGACTCAGGCCAACGTCAGACAATGTTGTAGAATCCAGTAGAAAACTTCTAAATTCATTCTCCAGTTGTCGAAATACTAAAGCCAGAAACTGTCGAAGAGCGGTGCTTGGTGAGATAAATGTGCTTGTATCATAGGTACAATAAAAAGTGGTAGAGCCCACTGATTTGGTGATGTTCTTATTTTAAGGGAATGGGTGAAGAAGGAGCCAGGACGAGGCAGACACTGCTGATCAGCCTCCTTGTTATCCTATTTAAACCTCACAACAATGATGAAAGGCATGTATCATTATATCTGTTCAACCCAGAGGAAGCTGAGACCCAGGGAGGCTTAGAGATTCACCCAGGATCCTCCAGTTAGTAGGTAACGAAGAAAGGGGTCAACCTTTGTTCTTGTGACTTTAAGCTCTAGCTCCTTCTGTGAGCTTCCTGCTTATCAACTGTAGAAGGCTGTGCTCAATTCAAGTTAAAGTCCAGATTAGATTATTGAAGTGCATTTTCTCCTCTTATTTAGAAGCGAGGCTTTTCTGTTTCTTCTTCTGTCAAGGCTCAGTGTCCCTCACATTGTTAGGCTGTGAAAGGACCACCCCTGATATGTTGACAAGAAATCAGCTTCTAATCTGCAACACTTCTTTATATGGCTTGTCAGCTCAGAGCTCCTACCAAAGAAGTATTTCACAACTGGCCTGGCCACCTTATCACATTCCAAGCAGAGTGCAGGCCTTCGTGGGCTGCAATACTTGGAAACCCTTACAGTGATAAGTTATTTACTTTTTATTTTAACGCCACCAGTACTTATTCCATTCCCTCCCCCCACCCCCCACCCCCTTCAAAGAAGCCAGATTATTTTCTGTCATATACCAGAGGTCATTTTGCATTGGGTTACAATATCAAATAAATCACAGCAGCCAGCAGCTTATTGTTCCAGCTCACCCTTAGGCACACACAGAAAACAGGAAGAGCACGCTTGGTCATTTTAGGTGGCACACCAGTGGGCCAACTATGAAAGGAATTTTTCATTTGATTTACATCCCAAGACTGTTTTGTGAAATTTGGATGAATTTTATCTCTGAGCTTAAATGAAAGGCCCCTGGTTTTGTTCTTTCCTTCTCTCCTGCAGAAGACTCTGCTTCTCCTGTAAGCTATCCAGTGTGTGCCTGAAAAAGATTAAGATGGTCTGCAGGGCGGGAGACTTCTCATCAGAATTTATTACTGTTCAAAGCTGCTATAAAGGCTTTCATTTAACCCTGGCCTTTGTATTTCCATCCATGAAAATTGTTCATACCATGACCAATCTGATGCATTGTCAGTGTTCTTCATGGAATATTCCAAACAAGACCACAGTGAACCAACTCCTCGGTGGGAGGAAAAGGGGAAGATACTGGGGCAGTCAAAAACACTAAAGTTTGCTTTAATACTTTGTGGTATTTTCTATCCAGGTCATAGCTCCCTTAGGCAAGGACTGATGGAAACTCTGTTTTGACAGTTCAAAGAATACCTTGGATAGATACTCCCCCACCCTGTGGATTCATACAATGAAACAAAATTTCAATTAGACACAAGGAAAAGAATGGCTCTAAAATGTAGTCTTTTGTCTCCATTGAAAACCCAACACCTGCCAATTACAGGAGCCAATCTAATTTGTTGTATTTGTATTTTTCTTTCATTAAGTAAAAAATCTTTTTTAGCACCCATCAGAGCTGTGTTCTAAGAAAAAAGAATTGAATACACCCATACCCTCTTTATAATTCCTTGATTTAAAACATTTCTATATGCATTAAACACACACATTTACAGTACATGGTATTCAAATAATCTCCAAATACAGGAAGAAAGAAGGCAGGAAGAAAAAAAAAAGTTCTTGAAAACAGATAACAAATCTAAAGCGGAACTGGTTCTACATTCGTCTTAAGACGTGATTTCTTTAATACTATAGATGAGCAAAGGATTAAAGATGAGAATCTATAACTGAGTCCTGCGTACACGGACACTTGGAATTTGTAGTCAATTTCTGTAACTATACTGAGGCCACAATTCTAATGACTTAAATGCTAACAATAAAACCTTGAAAAAAAATCTGCATTTTAAAAGCATGCACTGTAAATCACACAGGAAAGGGAGTAATGCGAACAGGAATTGGAATGTGGGCCCAGGGAGAGCCAGAGGCATTATTTGCTTCAGGTTGTGTAGATACCAGTCTTACTGGGAGGGTCTGGAGAATGTACCCTTTTAGTTTGCAGCTTGGGCCCTGACCTCATGCTTATTAGATCCTTTGGGGATCACTTTTGATCTAGCTCCCAGCACCCTAAAATAAATTTGTTGCTGTTCCTTCAGTTGCTCTAGGAGATGGTTAGTGATTTAAGTTACGTTCCTGCTGATAAAGGGCCGTGGCAGCTTTTAGTAATTATTAACTTTATAAAAATCTTCCCTGACCCTCACCACCTCCAATCAACTTACTTACTCTTACTCATTAAAATAAAAAAAGAAAAATATCAGTCTGAGTTACCATAGTGGTCCCCTTCTCTTCATAACAGCATGTGTGCTCCTGCATCCAGGGAGTCTATGTGGTCCACTGGGCCTGGGATGGGTCATTTTTGGTAGTTTTTAATTCAGTGCCTAGCAGAGTATCTGGCACCAAACAGCTTGAAATGAACGTAAACATTTCCAGCTTTTGCTATGAACTGCCGAATTGCGGTTCATAGCAAAGATATGAACAAGATAATCAAGTGGCAACAGAACTTCATATTACTTGAAACAGAAACAAAAAGAAAAACCAACCAACCCGCCAAACAAAAAACACTGAAAACTTGCTCATGTAATGGAGGTAGAGAAAAAAATATCTCATTATTTCCATATACTAGGGTTGCTTTTTTTTTTTTTAAACATATTTATTGGCAACTTAGTCTTCTATTTTGTGTGAATTCCATGTCCTTATCTGTAGTCCCTTTCTCTATTGGGTTGTCCATCTTTTCCTTTTTGAGTCATAAGAGGTCTTACTTACTATCTTAAGAATTTTAAACTACTTACAGCACAAAATATTGCAGATATGTTTTCCCATTTCGTCTATAGTTTTTTTTTTCTACGTGTCTCTCAGATACTTGTTCATTTGAGATGGATTGAATTATGACTTGTACCATGCCTCTTGCTTCATGAAAAACAGTCAGTGTGGCTCCCCCTCAGCCTCAGTGAGTTGGGTGAACCTTTCCTACTGGTACCTATAAGTCAGGAATTACAGAATCATATAACTCAAAGTCTCAACGTGAACGTTTGTATTATTTTCCTATTCTTTGTATGTTCTACAATATATCTTCCATTTACAAAAATACTTTTGTTAAGTGGAACTCCATGGAGGAAACACTAAAAAAGTTATGGCTTATTGCCTTTTCTCCCCCTGGCATTATTATCACCAGTGTACAAAAACAAACATAACTTGCTTTTAGGAAGCAAATTGCTCCATATTCAACCTTTTAGGTCCTTTCTTATTTAGTTAATATCAGAAATTATGTGACATCTATAACGAAAATGTATTTCTTCTGGTCCAGCATCCTGACTCAGCTGCCATGTCAAATATCTTAGGTGCCTAGAACAATCCAACATCCTTCTGAATGTTATTTACTTTGACCGACTTATGTTAGTAGTCTTGAAAGTCAAACATTGTTAACGAATCAGTCAGAGCCTCCTTAACAGAATTCTAGGCAGAGAAAGATATTTTCCTCTGGGTTATTTCTGAAACAGAAAGGAAAATGTCTATACCTACAATTTGTTACTATAATCTATAATTTTTAGCATCAGTGTATAGATTAACTCTATGGGCCATTTCACTATTGATACTGATCATGAATTCAGCATTATTCTTGTCTAATGAGATTTTTCACCTTCAACTTTGGTACAATAATTTTTGACAAATTTTAGATCTTCAACATTGTCGTCTATGAATCTTAATATATATAAATGTATATAACTAATATATTAAAATTAGATGGATAAAATGGTGTGGTGCTGGCTTCCTCTCAATTGCTGATATTTTATGAGATATAAAGTATTTCTAGTGCTCTCCTTAAGTTCTATTTAGTACAATTAGCTCTATTATATTTGTAGAAGAAAGAACACATTTCTTATTTTTCTAAGTCAGATTGAATCTGGAGTGGTATCCTCTCAAGGATCAGAAGAAAATCCACTCGCAGACATTTGACTGGGTACTTCCGAGGTATCCTGGCCAGAAAACTAAGACGTCACATTATCTAGAGGAATTGGAAAGGTTCTTGTCAATGTGCTTGAACTAACTGTTTCAGGCTCCTTGCAGGTGGCTGGTATGGCCCAGCAAAATCATGTGGCCCCTTGCCTTAAAGTCAAGCTCAGGCCTTAAGATTCATAAGGTGAACATTTAGTGATGAGTTCTGCTCATCACAGCAAAGCCTAGGGATGTGATGTCCCTTCACGAGAGGCAGTACGACATGGAAGTGATGGGTTGAGGGAACAAGAGAAATTGTATATGGGATAAAGAAGTGAAAGTCAGAATGCCATTATCCTTCTTGTGGAGCACAGGGTGGGGTTGAGTGGTTGGCAAGGCCATGGAAAACAGTTTGGATTTTATTCTTAATGGGAAGACATTAGAAGGTATGAAGCAAATAAATATGATCTAATTTGTGTTTTAAAAGACCTCTTCTAGGTCATATCTTACAGAATTAAAAATATGAATCTGTAAATATATTTGCACAAGGATGATCACTGTGACATGGTTAGTAATAGCAAAAAAGAAAGAAAAAAGAAAGAAAAAAGAAAGAAAGAAAGAAAGAAAGAAAAGCAAAGAAAAAAGAAAACAATCTAATAGTTCATCAATAATGGTTAATGAATTAGAACATATTCATATTATAGAATACCATGTAGTTACTAAAAATAACCAAGTAAGACTCTGTACCTCATCTGGAAATGTTTTAATTATGTATTACAGACAAAAGGAAAGCAAGTTGCATCCTAGTATGTTTAGCATAATTTTATTTTGTTACAGATATGTATGTCTGCGTCACTGAATAAATTTAGAAAAATGGGGGGAAATGCACACTGAGCTATCATGGTTATTTCTGGCTAATGCGTACTTCTAAATAATGACACAAAAGTTGGCTGAAAGAGAAATTTCACTCAAATTTAAGATACTTTGTGATCTTCCCAAATATTTTAATTCCTGAATTCTTATTTGAAATCGTCTAAAGTGAAAAAAAAAGAAAGAGAAATGCTTAAAAAGTCTCTTGCTACAAATAGAACTTATCTTGAACAATAGGTCCTAATTCTCGTCCAAATTACCTAATTACTCACATAATACCTCAGGGTAGATTCAAGATATGTTAGAACACACCCTCCTGAAGCATATATTCAAGTCAGTGTCTCCAAAACTAGTATCTTACCTGAGGAGGGAGCAGGTTTCTGGTGTGATTATTGCTTTTCTTTGTTTTATTTCCCTTGAAAAATATTTGAGAAAGACAGGATTTTCTCTTGAGTTCATATTTACCGAGGGCCCAGTGCAGTGATTTCCGTATACCTTTCAGCTTACGGATTGTGGGATTGTGATGGGCATGTGGGTTTGGGCTGCTTGGCATCTAATTCTACCTGGTTAGGAAGATCCTTCATCTTGTGAGATCTTAGGGGCGCGTAAAACTCCTTAACTCTCTGTGCTGAGAAACAGACTCCAGGGCCATCCTGCTTGATAAGGCATGTCAGCAACTCTGCAAAACAGCTGGGCAACCACGGGAGGTAGGGAAGTTCTTTCTCAGTTTCCTCCTCCCTAACCTGGAGGTAAAGCAGGCTCCTTCCTTACAGAGTTGGTGTGAGGCTTACCTGAGTCAATAATGACCAGTGTGACACAGGTAAGTGCTAAGGAAGTGCTACACTCCTATATCAACACAGCGCAGGGCATTGTGAAGTCTGTGTGGTGCACCAGCATCAGGGTGAACCGAGGTGCAGGTCGGTGCTCCCACTGCCTTCCCACAGAAGCCCCAGGCAGCACACCTGGTTGGAGTGATGGTTTTATTAGCTGGCATTCAGACTTAAAAATTGACTTTAATTTTTATTAAATCTATACACGCACATGGTTTGAATAATCCTGTTGTTCTACATTTTGTAAAAATAAAAAATATAAAAAACAAAATAATAATTACAAACCCCAGTGTTCTGCCCACGTTGGCTCCTCATTTTCCACCCCTTAATGGCAACCCCTTTCAAGTCTTTTGTTAAATAACGTGCTTAGATTGCTAGTCCTTGACGTTTCAATGCGAAGTGTTGCCACTATGGAAAATGAGGATTTAGTGCTTTTTTTTTTTTCTTTTTTTAAAGCCAGTCCTTCTCCTCACCACAACTCCCACATCTTCTAGGCCTTCAAATTTAGCTATGCTTTGGTTTCGAGCAATGTTATGTATTTGCATTATTATGACCATGTAAATATTTTTCCGAGCTGAGCAAGGGTATATTCTGTGACTCCTTCCTCTTCTCTTCTCCTCCTTCTTTTCCTTGAAAACCTTATCCTGGAGCTAATAAATGTCATGGTTTTTTATTTGCTTGGTTTTCTATAGTCTTCTTATTAATTCATCCTCACATTCTTCCCCATGTGCTAAACCTTCTCTCCCTGTGTTCCAAAATTACAGTTCTATCAACTCCCTTTTGTGACCTTCTCTAGTCAGGGTATGTGAGCCTATTCCTGGACAGCTCTCATTCAGGGCAATCCTTCGTGCCATTCTAGGTATAAACTTTCACCTTTTCTTAGTCTGATCCCGTTTCCTGGATTTCTGATCTTCTTACTTCTTCACGCTATCTGCAAAGCTTCTTCACCCAGTAGCTTCCTGAGAAATGGTGCATGGAAACAAGTCTGAAATTCTGTATATCTGAACATTTCTTTCTTGTACCTGACAATTAAAACCTACAGTTTGGCGGTAGAGAGAATAGCTTCTTGCATACTTTTGAAAGGTTGCTCCTTGGACTTTTTGTTTCCTGTCTTGCTTTGATAAAAGTGGACTCTGTCTGATTTCTGATACTTTGTGTGTGACTTGTCACATTTCCCCCTGCCCTAACCCTCAGCAAGGAGACTTTTAAGGTATTCCCTTTCTGCCTGGTATTTTAAAAGTATTTTGATATAAGTCTATTTTTATCCATTGACTGAGTATACAGTGCTTTCTTTGAGTTGGGAATCTAATGTCTTTCAGTTCTGAGAAATTTTCTTGAATTATTTCTTTGGTGATTCACGCTTCTTGATTTTCTCTACTCTTTCTGAAACTCAGGTCGTTGAGTTCTTGAACCTCTCGACCCATTTCTTAAATTTGTTACCTCTTCTCTCCTCTAATCCAGTAGTAACCTACTTCAAGTTATGCTTGTATATTTTCTTTTTTTTTTTCAACTTTTTTTTTTAATTCTTATTTATTTATGATAGTCACAGAGAGAGAGAGAGAGGCAGAGACACAGGCAGAGGGAGAAGCAGGCTCCATGCACCGGAAGCCTGATGTGGGATTCGATCCCGGGTCTCCAGGATTGCGCCCTGGGCCAAAGGCAGGCGCCAAACCGCTGCGCCACCCAGGGATCCCTGCTTGTATATTTTCAAGTAGAGTTTACATACAATAAAATTCATCATTTTAAAGTATATAGATTTAGGATTTTGACAAATGTATTACAGTCAGGTAACTACCACCTAACAGAAGATAGAATTGTTTTGTGCTTGCCTTTTTCCTCTTAACAGAACACACACATCAGGAGTTCATTCTTTTTTATTGCTAAGTAGTGCCATTCCGTTGTATAGCTGCACCACATTTTATCAGCTGATAGATATTTCAGTTATTCCCATTTTTAGTTACTTGGCATGCAGGCTTTTCAATGAAGACATATTTTCATTTCTTTTCATTAAATTCCAAAGAGTAGAAATGGGGGGGGGTCATATGGTAAGGATAGATTCATCTTCCAAACCAATTTCCAAAATGAATGTACCATTTTGCATTCCCATTAGCATGAGAAATCTAGTTTCTCCTCATCCTCACAACTCTTGCATTGTGATTCTTTTAAAATTTAACCATTCTAGGGGGTATATTTGAAATCTCATTTTTTTAAAAAAATTGTTTTCCTGATGACAATATTGAGCATATTTTCATCATAATTTTTGTTTCTTTTTGTGAGCTGTCTTCAAATATTTTGCTCCCCCCTTTTTGGATTATTTGTCTTGTTATTGAATTGTACAAGCTCTTTATATATTTAGACACAAGTCTTATGTCGGATAGGAGTTTTATAAATATTTTCCCTCAGATTGTCTTGTTTTGTAATTTTCTTAACAGTACCCTTTAAAAAGCAGAAGTTTTAAATTTTTATAAAGTTCAATTTCTAATTTTTTAAATATTTTGTGTTTTTCTTTGATATCTAATTTAAGAACAATTTTACCAATCCCAAATTCATAAAGATTTTCTCCTAAGTTTTGTCCTAGAATCTTCCTAGTTTTAGCCATTATGTCTGGTTTATGATCATGTCAAGTTAATTTTTGTTTGCAACATGACGTGATAGTTGAGGTTCATTTGTTTTGGCATACAAATATTCAAGTGTTCCAGAACTATTTGTTGAAAAGATTTTCTTCTCTTCACTGAATTACCTTGATAGTATTGTTAAATATCATATGCCATATATACATAGGTCTGTGTTGTTTTTTTTTTATTTACCTTTATGTCTGTTCTTATTCCAATACCACATCATCTTGATTGAGGTAGATTTATAGAAAATCTTGAAATCAGGTAATGTGAGTGCTCCAAATTTTTCCTACATTTTCAAATTTGTTTTGGGTCTTCCAAACATTTGCATTTTCATATAAATTTCAGATTCAATTTATTGATAGGATTTTGATTGGAATTATATAAAGTCTGTGGGTAAATATGGATAAATTATATTAATATTCAGGCTTCTGATATATCTTTTTATCTATTTAGGTCTTTAAAAAATTCTCTCAGCAATCTTTTAGTGTATAGGTCTTCATATATTTTGTTAAATGAATAACTAAGTAATTAATGCTTTTGTAATTTTTAAATTTTCAGTTTTCAACTGTGCATTGCTATGAACATTCACATATCAGTTGTATAGCAATACATATGGAAATGTTTTTTCCTCTTGGGATATATCTAAGGGGAGATTGTTGGAACAGATGGCAGATGCATGTTTAACCTTTTAAGATTTTTATGTGTTGACTTTTTTTATCCTACTGTCATGCCAAACTCTTCTATAAATTCTAGAAGTATCTTTTCTAAATTTCATAAGATTTTCTACACATACAGTCATGTCATTGGCAATTAATGATAGTTTTTCTTCTTCCTAATTTATATGCCTTTTCTTTCTCTTTTACTGTATGATGTTAAATAGAAGTGGTAAGAATGAAAATCCTGTTTCTGTGTCTACTTACCAATCCAGGAGGAAGGCATCCAATTTTTAAAACAAATTCAATTTCTTTAATACATACACTGGTAGTCTATTTTTTCTTGAGTGAGCTTGATAGTGTGTAATTTTCAAAAAAAATTTATCATTCATTTACATTGTTAAAATTATTATCAATAAAACATATATAATATTCTTTTTAAACTTCTGTAGGATCTGTAGAGATGTTACACCTCTCATTCTTGATATTGATAAATTATATCTTCTCTGTGCTTCTCCTGATCAGTCTGGCTGAAAGTTTATTGATTTTACTGAATTTTTCAGAGTCTGTTTTGTTTATTCTATTGATTTTTTCTATTATTTGTCGCTTTTCTATTTCATCTTATCTCTATTATTTCTATCTATTTACTTTGTTTTAAGTTGGCTCTTTTTTTTCTAGTTTCTTGAGATGGAAACTTATGATTTTAGGCCTTTCAAATCTTCTGATATAGATGTTAAAATTATACATTTCCCTCCAGTGTAATGGCTGTATCTTTTGCCTTCCACATATTTTGATACAGTCTGCTTTTATTTACATCCAGTTCAAAATGTAATCTGATTTCTTTTGTTGTTTCTTCTTCAATCAAAAGCTATTTTGAAGTTTAACTTCTGAATATTTGGGGAATTTTCAGATTTTAAAAAAAATTAGTTGAAGTACAGTTGACATCTTATATTAGTTGCAGGTGTACAAACTAGTGATCTGAGAGTTATGTACATTATGAAATGCTCACTGCAATAGCTATAGTTATCATCTGTCATCATACAAAGTTATTGTGATATTATTGACTATACCTATGCTGTACTTTTCATCCCTGTGACTTATTTATTCTATAACTGGATTTGTACCTCTTAATCTCTTTCAACCTATTTCATTTATTCTTCTCAGATTTTAAAAATTATTGATTGCTAATTTAATCCCATTACATCAGAGAACATACTTTGTATAATTTTATTTAAAAATTTTTTAATGATTTGTTTCATTGCACAAAATATGGTCTATCTTCATGAATAGGCCATTTGCATTAGAAAAAATGTGTTCTATATGGACTTTGGTTGGAGTGTTTTATAATTATTAGATCAAATTGCTTAATAGTGTTGTTAAAATCTTTTATATCCTATTCATATTTTTGTCTACTTGTTTTATCAACTACTAAGAAAAGAGTATTAAAAAGCCCAAATGTAATTGTGTATTTATTTAGTTTTTGAGTTCTACCACATTTTTTTCTTCATGCATTTTTTTAAAAAAAGATTTTATTTATTTATTAGAGAGTGAGAGAGAAAGTGATTGAGGGGAGGGGCAGGAGGGAGAAGCAGACTCCCTGCTGAGCAGTGAGCCCAACTCAGGGCAAGATCCTGGGGCTCAATCCCAGGACCCTGAAATCATGACCTGAGCTGAAGGTAGACACTGAACCAACTAAACCACCTGGGGGCCCCTCTTCATGCATTTTAAAGTCCTGTTATTAGGCACATACATATTTAGGATTATGTCTTCTTAATAAACTGATCTGAATATACCTTTTTCATGGTAGTAGTCTCTTGTAGGAATCATTTATCTGATATTAATAAAGCAAATAAACTTTCTTTTGGATAGTCTTTGTAGTCTTAGTCTTCTGATCGTCTTTCCCTATTCTTTTCTTTTTAACCTTTGTTTCTATATTTAAAGGAGGTTTTGTTAGACAGTATATAGTTAGACATCTGACTTTCAACTAGACTGGTCTTAAAGACCAATGTTATCTTGGTTATCTTTTTGCTGCCCTCAGCATGTAGTGCAGTGTCTTTCAATGTTGAATGTGAATTGAGGAATGGAATAGCAGGAAGTAGATAATCACAGTGGACAGTGCTGAGCCATGTAGCATAATAGAATGTGTGTATGAGTTGGTTCAATTTTCCCTTTCCATGAAAATGTACTAAGCATTCAATTATGGCCAGAGCATATTTAGGAATAATTAATGAAGAGAGTGTATTTGGCTTTGAACATTGATAACTTTATTCCTATTCAGTTAACACGGTTTCCATTACTTTTTTTTTCTCAATTGTTTAAAACAATTAAAACATTTCTCAGTTTCAGCCCTCAGGGATTGTCAGAAATAAATTTAATTTATTTCTGGACCTTGAAGAAAATGTCTTTTATTATTGGGTAATGGGTAATGGGGAGGAATTATGCTTTAATATCTTTAAAAAATAAAAGAAGGGGAAACATAAAATGTAATAAAGTAAAACATTTGGAATTATTTCATACACTCTAGTTTATTTTCTCAATTACATTAAATTAAATACTTTTTTGGGCTATGAAGACTCTAAGAAATGTGTTCTATATAATCTCCATGTCCTTTTTAGTAGATCACTTAGAATTATAAATTATCTAAGTTTCTTAAAAGGCAGAAATAATTTCAGAAGTCATCTAATAATTCTAAATTTAAACAGTGGACATAATTAATGGCATATGCTTTAAATAAGACAATTAAGTGCAAACATAATTTGCTAAATATTCACATGATTGAAAATTAATTTTTAAAAACTCAGGTAGATGATGTGCAATGTCAACTAAAGCATTGTGAGCCTGGGCATGTGCCAGAGCATATAGATGTTAACTACACATTTGTGTGCATCCAACAGCCATGTTGAGCTGTTATTACTAGAGAAAATTATCTATAGTCAGGCTGTGTCCCAAGAAGCTACAGAAGGTAGCATTTATGACATTAGGAAGTTGTATCAAAGTTCAGCATCTAGCTCTGAGACTGACAAGCTTTGAAAGTTGATTTCATGTGTACTCTGAGAACTGATCCTTCTCTTTAGAGAAGATTCATGACACTTGTTTCAAACCCAAGAGGCTATTTAATGAATTGGCAATGACAGGAATAGTCATAGGAATCACAGCACTCTTAGTCCATTTTCTTCCTGTGGTCAGATTTTATTAGAAACCAAATTATAACCTTAAAGCACTTCACATTGAGAAATTACTCTTACAAGGACCAGAAATACTCTAAATCAGACCAGAATTTCTGGTAATATGGCAGATGAAGCTGACATGAACACCCCTTCTTATTCCATTTATTTGATAATATGAAACAGAATAACAACAGAAGTCCTACAAAACCTAGCACAAGAGAGAGAGAAACCCCCAGATGCCAGAAATAAATAAGGAATGCAATGCCAGAAACTATAAGACCTAAGGCATACTGCTAAATATTTATGTAAAAACTGGTCTAGGACCAGTGGGTTTCCAGCAGATGCAAAGACAAAACCACTCCTTAAGAATGTTTTCACAACCCTTGGTGCACAGGACTCATGCCTGACAAGAAAAGCAACAACCTTTACTGAAGATAATACACTCACCATAAAAAGTCACCAAGTACTTGAGGAAACAAACCAAGTATTTGTAAGAATATTAATCATATTGGGAACGCTCCTACTCTGCTGTCGAGAATTTACAACTGTATAGCTCCCTGTTTCTTGCAACATCAAAGGGATGTGGCCAGTTCAAGGGAGGGGTCATAGTGGACAACAGAGATCGGGAAGAGTGGGGGCTCCTTGATGAACTCAGATTTACTTGAGTAACCCCCTCAAATATTTTCCCACCAACACATCGGGACATGTTAGTTCATTGCCAACATGCCTCTGGGTATGGCTTTATTAGGGACTTTAAACGGTTTGACTGGAAAAATAAGAAACCATGATATAGAGAAGGAAGATTCTGGGCAATCATGTAGAGAATGTGAAAAAAAAGTAAGAATGGATGATGAGAGTAGGTAGTGTATCTCAGCAAACTAAAAGTATGTGGGACATGCTCTTATCCTCTGCCAACCTTTTTACAAATCATAAAGTTACCTTATTGGGATGCCTGGGTGGCTCCGTGGTTGAGTGTCTGCCTTTGGCTCAGGGCGTGACCCCGGGATCCAGAATCGAGTCCCACATTGGGCTCCTTGCATGGAGCCTGCTTCTCCCTTTGCCTCTGTCTCTGCCTCTCTCCCTCCCTCCTTCTGCCCTTTTTTGTGTTTGTTTGCATTTTGGTTTTTTATAATTCTCCCCTCCCCAACTCTGAAAAAGCATTATGCTAACTTATAAGGGCCCTACGTGGTTATTTGTGTGTGTGTGTTTGTCCCGAGTTACAAAAGAGTATTTATAACAAAATACTCTTTTGTGACCTCATCTGTTTAGTTTTCTTGCCAAATGTTGCTCTTCAGAGTAGATATTTCTATAGAAAATGTTCAAAGTAAGAGACAGTGTATTAAAATTGAATTATGGCCTCGTAGATATTAAAAACATTGAAGGCCAACATGGATGGAATATGGTACCAAATTGTATTAAACTCAGAGAAGGAATAGTAGTTGATTTGAAGTCACATTAAATAGGACGGAGCAAAGAGAACCCTTTGTAAGCCTAGTGCATGAATTCGATTCAACACATGCCACCATCTTCAAATAACACTTATTAAGTACACAAGTGTTTGAGGTCTGTACTCTGTTTATTAACAGAAAAAAAGACATATGTTTTAAAGAAGATGTGAGGTGTTCCTGTGCTTTTGTCATTTAAGTGATACGCCTGTGAGGTGTAAATGAAATTTTATTGATAAAACACTTCTTCATTCATTTACTTCATATGAGATTTCATACCCATCTGATCCCTCTCCTCCACAAGTCAGACTACAGCAAGACTGGAATCATAGGCGTGCATAAAATCCCCGCCGGCTGGGTCTGTGCTGTGTTCCCAGGCACACTGAACAAGCTGTTTACAATGAGTAGCCATTTGGAAAGCAGAGCAGAGCCTCTCACTATATCTCACAGAATGGCCCCAGTTGCCCCAAGCCATGCCTGTGTTGCTCACACAGTACACTCTTTATAAGTCCAGAGACGGAATTTCAATGAGGAGTACTGAGGTATGTTTTTCCAAAAGTGGCATCTGGCTCAAGGATTGGTTACGTGAATGGCCTAGCAGCTGGTTATACCTGTGGTTTCTGCTAATTAGCCTGAGGTGGTGTTGGCTGCCTCCTTGGGCTTTCAGAATACATCCAACCTTTCGTCATCATTACAACTCTAAAGATGGCCTAAATGTGTGTGTGGTAAAGTCCGGGGGCCTTTGAACTTGGTGTGGATACCTGTCTTATTGTGGACAGTGTGGATATTTATTCCCTGGCCTACACTTATCCACTAATGATGGGTCAAGTCATTTGGATTTCAAATACAGTAATAATTAATCCTGAGGAAGTTTAGCCTAAGTACAGGTTTCCTTTCCTTTAGAACCTTAGGAACAACCGTTTCTCCCCAAAGCGGGCAAATGTTTTCTTAAAAAATTAAAAATACTTCTATATCCATCTGTCTCTGTCATGCTTCTTTATTCTGTATTTATCTCTGTGGATACAGAACTGCTCTGGACATTTGAGGGATGTATATGTTTGTGTGTGGGTGCATGTATATTTATAAACAGGGTTTTTACTATAAGGGGAAAAGAAGATTCCTGGTAGAACTGTGGCCGGAAGGGCCCACTTCCAGCAGTAAAGGCCTTTGGACCACACAGACAACAGCCTCATCCAGTCCTCCTCCCCATTTCTCTCTTCTGTTCAGGAGAGGACCAATGTACCGGACCAATGTCTCTCAAACTAGAGTATAACCACACCCCTTCTCTCACTTTCTGGGGCCTCTGTGCGTCTGAGAGCTGGCAGCCTAGCCAGATAAATGCTGTCTAAAACATAGAGCATAGAAGCAGAAGTCTGAAGACTTGGTTCTATTTCCAGATCTATCCTTGAACAAAAGAGATGCTTAGGTCCAAATCCCGTCAATCCCTCTACTCTGTTCCCAGTTGATTCAAAATGGTGATAAATAAATCGTATTTGCATGCATCTTGATTCGCAGGGTCCATATGACTTTACCATGAAACTTTCTCAGGTAACAATCTGAGAAAAAGATTCAGAAAATGAAAAGAATTAATGAAGTTCTAGCCAGGAGAGAGTCTTCAGTCTAACGCTCTCCCAACTGAGCTATTTCGGCTCTGAGAGAGTCTTAAATACTTAAAATTGAGGGCCTAATGTGATTAGAAGGCTATATCAGACTGTACCAAAATTGGATCCATGTTTTGCATCAAGAGAACATAGAGATCTTGGATAATGATGTCATAACATTGTTGGCTTAGCCACGTAGTCCCGAAATCTAATGCAATTCATGTATTTTACATTACCCTTCCTCTGCCTTTTCTCTATCATTAACTATGGCCAGCCATGTGAGTTGAAACTCCCTAGCAATAAAAAACCAAAACAAACAAACAAAAAACCCCTCTGTTTCTTCTTTCTTAGAAACCTTCTGTCCACCTGACTTCTACTTTTTGCTCTCTGAAATTACTTTTGACATGCAAGGTTGTTACCCCCAGAGTCAACCTGAATTTTATTTCTGCACCAATCCTGAAGCAGGCCTCCACATTTTTAAATTCATACTCACCCACCCTACCCCTATTGCCACACAAAATTCATCCCAAAGCACTAGGGAGCAATGTAGAGCTTACCAAAGATTTCACAGATGAAATAGAAAGGATGTTTATGTAGCCTCCCCACCCCAAATACGTACAATAAGTAAGCTAGTAAGCTACAGTTACACGATTTCCCCCCCACTCAAATGTGTAAACAATTTTTTTTCCCCAACAGGATGTGTAACATCTGACTCAGGCCCTTACCCCTCTGCACTCAAATTTCTATCCTTGATCTCCTACCATAATTCTTCTCTTTCAAGAAGTTTGGATACCAGTCTGAGGGTCTCCTTACGCACGCATAGCTTATCAACTCTCTTTTTCAAGAATTCAATTTAGGGGCGCCTGGGTGGCTCAGTGGTTGAGCCTCTGCCTTTGGCTCAGGGCGTGATCCCGGGGTCCTGGGATTGAGTCCCACATCGGGCTCCCTGCATGGAGCCTGCTTCTCTCTCTCTGTCTCTGCCTCTCTCTCTGTGTCTCTCATGAATAAATTAAAAAAAAGAAATTCAATTCAGGTATGCACCACAGTCAAGCAGGAGCCTGTGTGCGTGCATGTCTTCCCGTGGTGTTCAGCGACGCCATGTTGTTAGATTGAAATTAGCTGTGATGGGAAACCAAGGAAATTGGCAAATGCCACACATCAAGGTAGCCTCTCCCTTCCCCCCATTTTTTCCCCCAGAGAACCAGTTGTTAAACATCCACCAACACACAACTGGGTGATATGCAGAGCTTTTAGTGACAGGTGCAGCATGGGAACCAGACAATCAAAACCAGCACGGCCATTTTTGCCCCATAAGTGCATGCAGCTAGTAGCAGCCCAGTTGTTTTCAATAAAGCAGGTGTCTCTTTGCAAAACAATGTTTCTTCCAACTTCTGAGTAGTTAAATGTTTCTACAGATCATCCAGAATTGCTTTTATTGGAATGCCAGGGACGTATATTTTGTAATATACGTCCTTCCAAAAATTTGAAGGGATTATTTAAAATCTAAATAAAGAAAAAAATTAACATCTTTAAAAATCTCAGTTTAAAGATTTGTTTTGTAGGGGAGAGATCCGTTTTTGAGAAAACAGTCATTCATTAAATGATGCTTTGTATTTTACAAGTTTTATATTGAATATAATCTATTGTCTTTATTCGAAAGGACTTCTGCATTGCGATTAAGGTAATGGATGAAAGGTAATTAGGAAATTTTGGCAAATTCAATTAGAACCCCAGTCTTAGAGGGGTGCCTGACTGGCTCAGTGGGTAGAGTGTGCGCGACTCTTGATCTTGCGGTTGTGAGTTCGAGCCCCATGTTAGGTATATAGGTTACTTAAAATATTTTTTTAAAATTCCAGTTTTAGAAGTACAAAAATGTAAAAAGTAATGTGTTTCTTAGAATTCAGGAAATGCAGTGAAGGGGGTTGAAGCAGGAAACAGAGAGTGATGAGCATGTCAAGACAGATCCTTAAACTGGAAAAAGCAGCTGAGGAATCCACAGTGCTGCCATGGAGATGGTCAGCCTAACCTCCTTGTGGATTTCTTTGTACTTCCAGGAGAGACTTAGACAAAAGTAATCTTTTACCTTATTAGGTGAGAAAGCGTGTATAGGAAACATTTTTCAATAAGAGAGTTAGCATTTCCAATTACAGAAGAAAAGATTTGATGTAAGAAGCAGCTCTGGGGTTCCTGAGATAGGGCTGTTGAGGAGGCCAATTTAGCTTAAA
The DNA here is from genome assembly GCF_905146905.1 of Nyctereutes procyonoides. Classification (NCBI taxonomy): domain Eukaryota; kingdom Metazoa; phylum Chordata; class Mammalia; order Carnivora; family Canidae; genus Nyctereutes; species Nyctereutes procyonoides. Next base: position 20,946,922 of record NW_026575122.1, read on the forward strand.
ATTAGGAGATAAGGGTGATGTAAAGTAGCACTTTAAAATAAAATCAATGAAGGAATTGAAAATTGTATCAGACAGTTGGGATAGAAGCGTACCAAATTGAATTAATGTCTACTGAACACAACTCATCATTAAAACATAGAAGTTTTAGTGTTATTTCACTGGATTTTTTTTGAAGTCTTTTTTTTTTTTTTTAAATTAAAAAGATGAAAAAAAATCCAACGCTTCTCTCCTAGTGTGCTATTGTGGCTGTGTGTCTGTCTGAGTCCATTATGGCCACTATAACAAAATATCAGATTGGGTAGCTTATGAACAACAGAAATTTAGTTCTCACAGTTCTGGAGGCTAGGAAGTTCAAGATCTAGACACTAGTGTGATCCTGTTCTCTGGTGAGGGCCTTCTTGCTGGGTCCTTCCATGGAGGAGGAAGCCAGGATCTCTCTGCAGCCTCTTTAGTGAAGGTACTAATCCCCTTCACTAGCGCTCCACCCTTATCACTTAAGTACCTCCCAAAGGCCCCACCTCTTTTTTTAAATTTTTTTTTAATTTTTATTTATTTATGACAGTCACAGAGAGAGAAAGAGAGAGAGGCAGAGACACAGGCAGAAGCAGGCTCCATGCACCAGGAGCCCGATGTAGGATTCGATCCCCGGTCTCCAGGATCATGCCCTGGGCCAAAGGCAGGCGCCAAACCGCTGCGTCACCCAGGGATCCCCCCCCACCTCTTAATCCCATCATCCTTGAGGGTTAGAATTTCATTGTATGAATTTGTGGGGGACACAAGCATTCAGATGATAGCAGTGTCAGATCACATCTTTTAGATTTATCAAGTAAGTGCCTGCTTCACAATTAGAACATAAATGCTGCAAATATTACTTCTGTTTGTTTTCTATTTTCTTAATTATTAGTATCAATATTTAGGCCATTTGCTTAGATTTCTTCTTTTAAAAAGTTAATGTGTAAGTTTTGACAAGCAGTGATTTATTATGTATTTGAATCTGTACATACTCTCTGAATTCTTTCATTGATTTTTATGCCGTGAAAGACCTCCATCCAGAGAGCACATAAAACTAACCTATATTTCCTTTTTTTATAGTTTTATATATGCAGTTAACTCTTTAACACACTTGAAAAGAATTTTAGTGAATGGTTTGTGATAAAGCTCTAATTTTATTATCAATTTTTGATTAATAGATTGTATTCGAACTTTGCCTTTTCTTTTTTATTTCATTTATAATGTGGCCTTTATAATATAACATTATTACACATAACAGGATCTGTCTTTGACTTTTCTTTCTTGTATCATTTATTTGACTGTAGAATCTTTATATTATTAATTATTACACCTCCTATAAGGATTTTAACAATGAGAACTGACTGAATGTACCTCTCCATTGATTTTCATTTTCAACTGATCTAGTTGTTTTTATCCATTTATTAATCAACACAAATCTCACCAAAATATTGACTAAATATATATTAGACCAACAGAAGTTTTATTTAAGAAAAATTTCTATTTTCACAACATTTATCTAGAGACATGGTACTTTTTTCCCTTTTAAGAAGACATAGAATGTTTCTACTTTACTGCTATATGCTAAGTGTGGGGTTGCTCCCCAACAAATATTTATGGAAGAATGCAATTTTAAGCAGTAAACACAGTCTGAGGAGATTTGTGAGAAGTACCTATTCTTCACTATAAAATAGCAGAAAATTGAGGAAAAGTAGAAGAACAATGAGCTTTGAATCAACCCTTACACCACTGGTATTTTTTTTCTCTGTTAGGTCTTGTGTTCTATGTCTTTCTGTATCAGGTTTAAATTTTTCTGCCTAGATTTGAAGACTCTGAGTAACCAGATTATTCCCTCTATATTCTTCCTTGACTTCCACTTTAACTAGACCCCATCCTTCACCCCACCCTTCCAACCACACCATTTGCTCTTTGTCTTTGCTCCTTTGTCTCCTTCACAGGGCAGGTATCTGTCTGCATCTCTAATAATCACCAGCCACCAATGTCTACCCACTTCCATTCTCATGCTATTAATCTTCTAAATAATCTCTTTAACAACTTAATAATTTTTAAAATAATTACTTTGTACGTATCTTTTTTCAACATTCACACCCTCTTGCTGTAATTCTTTTATTAGTTTTAATTGCTTGCCAGTTCCTTATATTGGCTATTTAAAAAGGCAGAATCACAATCATGAGAAACTAAGATTAATTTGCACTCCCCTTTTCATTTGTGAGGTATCTTATTTATGTTTAATATCTCAATGTATTGGCTAAAACTTCAAGATAATCCTAAATGGTGGGGCAGTAATGGACCTCCTTACCTTGTTTCTGATATTAGTGGAAATAGAAATGTGTCAGATGTCTTGAAGTAAATATTACTTGCTATGGACAGAATTTCTCTTTTTAGTCTGTAGCTGAAATTTTAATGAATAATTGGAATATTAGTCGCTAGCCCCTTGTATTTCAAATTAATAATATTGTTTTGTGGCACTTCACCTCAGGAGCCCCGTCTGAGGGGGGGACTGGTTAAATCAGATTCAGGAGTACTCCCATCCTTCAGATCCAGGCATGGTTCATCATATTCTGACATCTCTTTCTGGCAGGTTGGAACCTTCAGTTATTATAGGTAGAAAATGAGAACTGATCCTAAATTGCAAGCTGACACCCTCAAAATCACAGGGTCAGAGAGAGCAGGGCTGGGATGGGACCTTGGTCTCCTTCTTATTCATTCGCTGCTTTTACATTTTGAGGAGGGCAGGTTATCTCTAGGAGCCCCAGGTCTTTACATGCCCTCAAGTGCTTCGACAATGTGATTTGTTCTGTCAGTGGGAAGGTGTCACAGGAGTGATCCAGTCGCTCTGGAGTTCCCTAGAATGAAAGAAAGTGACCCACAGCCTCTCTGGATCCATTGAATTTACTCAAGTGGTACATGTTCAACCCAAACTTGGAGCAAATGAAGGAGATGTTTCTCTCAGTCAGCTGTAAATAGCAGCAAAGATGAGCCTGATTGAGGGGACACATGGAAAACATGGGAAACCACGATAACAGAGTATCTCTGGTCTTGTCTTTTCATGTTTCTTTTCTTCCTTTCTAGCCCCTCCCCACTTCTTTCTGGATCTACCACAGGTCCTTCAAGGAAAATACAAAGCTGCATACTAAGAATGTGCAGGGATAGATTTCAGGAGGTTTAAAAAGAGCTGCATGATCAGTACAAGGAGGACATTACAGTCTGTCTTGGTGACCAGTGGGGGTCCATGACACTATGTTTTCTGCATGTTTGAATTTCACAAAACAGTAAAATAGCAAAGAATGAATAAGCAAACTAATGTGAGAGTGAAAGAAAGATGAAGAAGGAAAGGAGAGAGGAAAGAAGGGAGGAAGGGAAGGGAATAACATGATTTTCATCTTTGTATTTCACAAAGTAAGGATATAAGGGAAAACTTGCCATAGGTTCATTGCCATCATTTTTTTAGAAGAAAGAACACCAAAAAGTGGAAAGGTTCTTAGAAATACATAAAGTTAGCCTACAGATAGCCTTTTTTAAAAAATTATTTATATAAGAGAGAGCTTGCACGGGGAGGGGCAGCGGGAGAGGGAGACAGACTCCCTACTGAGCATGGGGCCAGACATGGGGCCCTGAGGTCACTATCTGAGCAGAAAACAAGAGTCAGACTCTTAACTGACGGAGCCACCTGACGCCCCTAGATAGCTTTAATAGAGTCTACCTTAAGTTTAGGGAAAAAAAAACAAAAAAAAAAACAAATCACTACCTTGCCCTCTGTTTCCTTTCTGTGTTTTGCCACAGACTAGTAAAATACTTCAACACAGTATTTTGGTCACTGCACTGGCCTTTAGAAGCATCAGACATTGTGGAATGTCAGAAGTAACTTACTTGACTCTGAAGGATGGTGACTTTTGGGACTAGAAGAACCAAAGGTATGTTCGTTCTTAGGGTGCTGGATCCAAAGGGTCTTTAAGGGCTAGAAGTAAATATGAAGGGAAATTGACTCCAATATGATGTAAGGCAATGTGCCACTGCCCATGGGCAGAATGCTGAAGCCATTGGCAGAGTCATTACACTTGCAGTAAATGCACAGACAGACCCGTGGCCCTGTCACTGGTAACTACCTCAGCCTGTGTGGGGATCAGTATGAAGGTAACTGGTGTTGTGAAGGGGGTATAACGAGGAGTCAGGACTGAAGCTCCAGCCTCTTTCTAGGGAGATGTGTATTTCAAGGTCCTGTGACATGTGTACAGTATCTCTATCCCTTTATTCTGACATGCATTTTCTCAGATAATTATTTTCATTGAATATGCTGACCTTTTTTAACAGTCACTTGCCTGGGAATATCTGAAATATGGATGGCAATAATGCCTACGGTGACTTTAATACACTGAGTAGTATAAAATGGCATTCTTTCTGGGAATTGGTTCTACAAATCAAGCTAATTCTATTTTTCCTGTCAGCTAACTTTCTCAACTTATGAGCATTTACTTAAAATGCTTGATTATCCGCCATCTTTTTCCTTTGGATAGTGGATGATTTCATGCTTATACCTGTGCAGGTCATTCTGCCTACTCATTAGAATATTTTGTCACTGAAATGGATGCTGATTGTCCCACTTTCATGGGACATCCCATTTGGTGCATGGATTATCTTCCTTGAGCCCAACTCAAGTTTTGCTGTCAGCAATCATAACTGATTCTTCATTTTTATTTTTATGTTTTAAAGATTTTATTTATTTATTTATGAGAGACACAGAGAGAGAGGCAGAGACACAGGCAGAGGGAGAAGCAGGCTCCATGCAGGGAGTCCGATGTGGGACTTGATTTCAGGAGTCTGGGATCACGCCCTGAACCAAAGGCAGACGCTCAACCACTGAGCCACCCAGGTGCCCCTAATTGATTCTTCTGAGTGAACAGAAGTTACCACTATATCACATGCCTGACCTATTTAGTATACCTTCGTATTTTATATCTACAATGTTATTTCAGTTATTCTCAATATTTTTAAGTTGTTTTCTATTGCCCAGTTTTAAATAATGCTTGCCTAGTCCAAACCAAAAATACTGCACTAATATGAGCTCAGATAACCACTGGGTACATCAGAGCCTTCCATATAATTGGTACACGGATTCCTGTTTCTGATTTCCAGGTAAGTGTTACACAGAAGGAAACTGTTGGAAGTGAAGCATTTAAGGACAATGACATTTTGCCTTGTTATTTTTAAATCATATTTCCTTAGTCAACACACCCAGAATACTAGCCAATAATCTTGGATTTCATTAAAGACTGGAGGCAGAAGAATCAGGTTGTAGGTATTCTCTACTGAAAATTGCTATTTCATATTCATTTTCTTCAAAATCATAATTAGTTTCTGTGATGGTAGGAGCTGAATAGGCAGACCAACTTGTCTGTGGCATCCAGCCGGCAAGTGTGTGTACCTCATGGCACCCTGTCACGAAGAGTCATGCCATCTTACTGCTACCTACTTTATTGTGGAAGCTGAGGGAACTCACCAAAACTTCCATTTACAGGTATCCATTCTCAAGGGTGTTTCCTACCTTGTACTTGTATCCAATCCACTTCCTTGCCTAGAAGTGGTGAATTTACATGGAGATTCAAAAGTTGCAAAATATCAACAGTCCCAATACATTTCTTAAAAAGCTCAGTGACTAAGGCTGATGAAAGGGCATGAGACCACCAACCTAAGCCAGATGGGCCCTGGGGAGGCAGAGACACTTCAGTCATGTCAGCCTATGACCGTTAACAACTAGACAACTGATGCATTCTGTACCAACAGCTGGAGCTTCTGGGAGGTCTTTAACCATAGCCCTAAGCAAAGGGCATTGAGGTAATCCAGGATGGAGGTCACCAACGGATGGAAAACTGTGGTGGGATTCTCACTGGTTAGGAGAGAGAAGAGGTTACAGCCTTTTTGCCAAATCCTCTGTGGCTGGATTCAGTGCCCAAATGATGATTTCCATTGCGAATGCAGTCTAACATTGGTGGTATCTGTCTTTGGGAGAAAAACAAGTCCCGATACTGAGTACCACTCTTTCGGCAAGAAACACTGCCCGAATGTGTTCTCTGGGTCTGATTTCACATAGTTGTGATAGGGAATTTTCTTATCTGGAATAATTATTTCAGGGACAAAATGCCTTTAGGAAAATAAATGAATGGTGAAGCTATCCTGGATTGAAATCATCCTGGAGCTAGAAGGTCCTGTATTGTTCTTTTTTTCAAGATTTCCAGGTTGAAAGAGAAGATGGGCAGTTTCTTAACCTAATTAAGACAAATATACTATAAAAGAGAAGCAACTTCCCCCCCCCACCCCTCCAACCTCCACATTTTTCTTTGAGATTTTAGTACTGGATTATTAGTTGGTAACTCAACTCACACAAAGCCTTGTTCAGAATACACTTCAGAACTCCACTCTAAGCAATAAAGCAACAAAAAGACATGTCCATATACTTTGGCATTGTGCTGGCAGTAACTGAAATGCATAGCTTCATACTCTTCGGGGGCTGCTTCCCCAGGCAAGCAGGGAGGACAGATGTATGAAAGAACAAACACTCCCAGCTATGCCTAATATTGTACAAATGCACAGAATTGAAGTATTTATAGCTTCTATAGGCAGAGATATAAATGAGTTTTGTTTTGTGGTTTGGAAATATCTGTGGCTCTGCCTGTGATGAAGGGAGACATGTGAGTCACATATTAAGCAAGGATTTCTTCTGCTCATGTCTGATGTGCATGCAACATGGCCTTTGCCATCAACAGCCAAGAATAGAACATTCATATTTAAGCAATAGGCAAATGCATACAAGACTTGACAATGCAAACAGGGCTGTCCTGGGGTTGGGCTCAAGAGCAGTATGCTCTGTGAGCACCAGAAGAGGGGGATTCATTTTGAGAAAGCTCACTTCCCATGTCAGATGCAGATCACTTGAAACTCCAGCAGAAGTTTCAGCCATGTCCTCCTTTCCCTCTCCCTGTTAAGATGATGTCAGTGCAGTGAGGATCTTCTTGTCTGTTCAGATTATTGGTTTTTTTTTTAGATTATTGTTTTTTTTAAGTCCATATGAATGCTTTTTGGTTTTTCTGGGTTCCAGATATTGGACAGGAATTCCCAAGTTGCCAGATGTGTGCTTGCACACACACACACACACACACACACACACAGAGTTGTATTGCATTAGAATTAATGGTTTAAAACATAGCAAGTAGTGAAACACTTTACATGTCTTTTTATTACAAAAATAGGTAGAATTATGGAAGGGGTAATTCCTGGGAATAAAAGGTATCGTCAATGATAGTGTAACAGCATTGCACAGATGATACAGAGGGTGACAGATGGCAGCTACATTCGTGGGGAGCATGGCATAACATAGAAGTTGAATCCTACGTCACACACCTGAAACAAATGTAACATTGTGTGTCAACTATACTACAAAAGGGATGGAGTCACCATGACGTATCTCTTACAGTGGCCGAATGCCCTAGCAGATTTTCAGAATAAACGAATTGTGTGTAATGAACCATGTATAAGCTTTTATCAGTCCTTCACACTGAGTCTATCCTCAAATCCTAGCAATTTTTCTGAAGTGATAGTGTCATGATAGCTGTAGGACAAACCTAGAAATAGACTTGTAAGTTAACCTCATTCAAGTCTTCTCTCTCTTCAAGCAGTCTCACCAGAAACTCTGGTTCTTAGGAATCCTCATTTCCTGTGTTACTGCAGTGGTCTCCTGTCTAGCCCTCTGACTGCTTACAGGTCTGATTAAATTCAATAAACAAGTAGTAAGTACCTATTTTCCAGGCTCAATGCCAGGCTCTATCCCTTTATTTAGAACCAAATTACAAAGTGTATGTATGTACGTATGTATGTTTCCTCTAGGGATGGCATCTAACCAACCAGAAAAAAAGCCTGCTCCCCAGGGCATGGGCCTGCTCATACACGTCTTGTGGCAAACCTCGTGAGTAACACAGGCACACACACACATACTTCTTGGTTGGTTTATTTACCCCGTCTTGCCAGATCAATCAATGCTGTACACTACATGTTGTCCAGCTCTCTAATCCTTCCCACTTCCCTGACTGTGCATAATTTAGAGCTGCGTCCCAGTAGAGCTGAAATGTATGAATCCCACTACCTACCTTTCTCTTGCACTAAGCATTTGATTATAAGCACCTTCTAGGCAGAAGCTGTATCCCCCATCCTCTTTGTCACTCCCCACAGCTCCTTCTCTGCTACAGCAAAATTTACACATAGCACATTTTCATTTACAGTAGACTTCTTTGCTATAGCAAACTTTCTGTAAGTTCTATTTTCCTTAAAACAGGAGGCTTATGGGGAATGGAGAGCCATGCACCTCTCCCCTCTCTCTCTCTCTCTCTCTCTCTCTCTCTCTCCCTCTCTTTAAAAAAGATTTTATTTATTTATTCATGAAAGACAGAGAGAGGCAGAGACATCGGCAGAGGGAGAAGCAGGCTCTGTGTGGGGAACCTAATTTGGGACTTGATCCCAGGACCCCAGGATCACACCCTGAGCCAAAGAGCTCAACCACGGAGCCACCCAGGCATGCCTCCTCTCTCCCTCTTGTCCAGCTGCTTCTGGTGGGGTGAGTGCTTGCTGCTCAACTCCCCTTTGCCCATCTGCCCAAGTTGGGGAGAAACCCGGGCCTTTTGTTCAGTCAAGCAGGAAAGAGACATTCAGATGAAATTGAATAGTATTTGGTCAGGTGCCTAAGTTAGTGTTTGGGGAAAAAGCATGGGAATATTTCGTCTTTACATTTGGCCTCCTTGTTATATACTATTCTAATTATGCAGGCGATTCAAAGCTCAGTTCAATGGTTATTTTTCAGGTGCACCAATTAGGAGTAGAAATAGGAGCCTGGGGCACTTCCCATGACATTCAATATTCAACATTCAACACCCAGCATAGCAAGACTAGGCCGTCACTCACTGAAGGTGTTTGGCTCCAGTTATAGAGATTTGAAAGCTTGGAAACTTTAGAAAATGGGTCATACTCTATATACTTTTCCCCCATGCCAAATAAAATAATATGAAGCATCTAAAAAATGTTATCAATAGCATATTTTTTCTAACAAAAATATATGTTATGGAAAAATAGAAAAACAAGTATGTAATTATCTACAAAAATAGGATCATCGTGTATACAGTGACATTTTTCTTTTACACTTTTTTTCATTTATGTTAATAAATGTTTTCCTAAACCAGTATACTGCAAAGTAAGTTCTGTGTTCCATGAGTTATTGATAAATATTACATATAAAAAAAGAAAAGAAAAGACTCTTGATTAGCTAAATCTTAGCAGTCTTGGGTTAAACAGGGTTTTCTGCTATTGGACATTTGGAAGTCTTTAATGTATATTGTGATTCTTAAAATAAGGGATATAGTACAGAAGTTCTCTAAATTATTTACCAAGTATATTATTTATATATTACATATATTGCATATATTTGTGTAGTTTTTATAAACACGTGTTCCCTTGGACGCCTCTGGATATAGAAGTAGAAGTAGGATGGAGAACTATGATCAATCTTAGGACATAGCCTGAAAAATTAATCAACACATGTTGTAAACATTTCTGCATTGATCATGTTTCTTATGTGTATCTGTATATATGTGCTTCTTTATTAGCAAGAGAGTGAGGGATTTGACTGCAGAACCATTAATTTGGCATTATCACCTGCTAACATTCGATACTACTAATGTTTTGTGTGACATAATTTAAGAAATGTGGCTCTGCAGTATTCCCTGATATTACAAATGATGCTTTAGGGCTACATGACCCTTATTCATCCCAAGAGTTGATGCTGGTTTTCTGTATCTAACCGTGTTCAGAATATGATATCACTGCTTGCTTTATTAAAGACACAATGATCTATATCAGTTAATTAATTTTTCCAATTTTAGTCTGGGGCTTCATAAAAATACACTGGCCGGAGAGGAAGCTGTTAGTTGATACTGTATAATTTCGGTTTAGAAATTCTTAGAATATTTAAGCAGAAATGCTCGTTTGTGGGAGAAAAAAGAGCAACGGCCTGAGTTTTTAGAAGGAATTCACCTCCACTCACAACGGTCATTTTTTTTCTCTGACTTTGTGCTCTGCCTAGGATTTTGTTTTACCCATCCAGCATCTTTGTTTGCCTTCTCCTAAGCATATTCATCTCCTGCTCCCACAGTTGTATATGTCCTGTGGTTTCCCATTTGCTCTGTGTTTAAATGAAAAATGTATATAGTTTCTCTCTCAAATTAAGTTGTACTTATCAGCATTTTATGCAAAACAGTTTAAAGACAAATCTGCAGCAAATGAGCTGCTTGGTGCTGCTGATACGGTTCTTTAAAAAGCAGAGGTTTCAGAAACAGCTTATCCATCAATAGCTCCGATGGCACTTTGTGGTTGCTTTGCACAAACATATCCCCTTTCTCTCCCAACCCTATCACCACAAAAGATAATTTACTTGCCATTTTGGCCGCTTTTCTTTTGATTTCAAGAATCTTTCCTTTCCTATTCTGTTTATCCTAGGTAGTGCTAGGAGACTTCTATAAATGTACAAGTCAACAGTGGGTGATGCGTTTCATGTCAGGAGCATAAGAGGAAACAATGATTGGGACTTTGTTCTCCAGCAGAATGTAAAGATGGCTTATCCTTTAAACCTCAACTTCAGTCTCCTGATGAAAATAGATTGCCGCCATGAATTTTTGATGCACAAGTCATAAATGTTTGAAAACTATAAACTGTGTGAAATACATGCCTAGAGGGTTGGTTATATCCTGCATCGTTTTAAAAAATTACTTCCTAGTGTTCTCACCCGCCTGATGTATCCATTTATTGGTGTACTACTTCTCATAGTGACCCATTTTCTTTTCTTCCCTCACCCTTTATTCATGGGGCAGTTATGACTGCTGTATGGATAGGGTAGGCTGTGATGTGGATCTCCTCAGCAGTTCATTAAGCACACTCCAAAACATGTCATTATCAGTGCTATGCATTTATTTCTTAGTCACCACGTGCAAAGGGTTATTCTGGGCATTGAAGGAAGGTGTAAAATTGGAGCCCTGCTTGCCAGCGGCTGGAAACAAACCAGAGGAACAGGGCCAAGCTGTAAGAAGGGAAGTACGCAAGTGTCACCTGAGTGGTCCGGTCAGGTATGAAGCAAGGGGGGCACAAGACCTGAGTTTTGAAGAAAGGAGGGTAATATTTCAGTAAGTGAAGAAAAGCAACACATATGTTTCAGTCAAATATAGCAACTTGAAATTGTTATTCTTGTAACTTTGGAAAGATCAATTTATCTGGAACAACTATGTTTACTTTGGTGCTACTCTTAATGTTTTCCAACTGTTTTCCCTTATTCCGGGAGCCATTGATCATTGGAGGACTTTCGATGAAACTTATGGACCCTTTCTTCAGATAGCCGCTCATGGGCACCAAATTTCCAAGGCTCCACTCACCCCTCAGAGGCTGTTGTTGTCACCACAATTCTGCACATTTCTGGGGTGCAAATTGCATTTTATATATGCACGTTATCTCTTTTAATTGTCAACAACATTCCCATGAAGCAACCACCTTTGCCACCCCTGGTTTCACAGGACGCTAAAGATTTGATTAAGTGGATCACCTGAAGCCACTCAGCTAGTAAGAATCAGACCTGGGATTCCAATATCTTGGTAAAGTGTCCCTTCCTTGTGTCTTTTCTCCTCCTGACTAGGAAGGTCCTTCCTTAACCAATCTCAGAGTCAACTTATCCTGGTCTCAATCTGGTGGCTGGCTACTGTGTGCTTTAAGTAATGGTAAACACTCTCTTCACTTCCTTGGAGATGCTTATTGACAGGACAGCTCCATCACCCTGTGTGTTTACAGAACTCATACGTGTGTTTGTGCCGGCACCGGTGTGACAGTGTGTAAAAACAGAAGTACCTCTTCCAGGGATGTCATTAAATGGAACAAGATCACGCTTGTAATTTAAAGTGATAAAGAACACAGGACATGGTATTGGAAGGAGTCTTCAGCATATTTGTATGGGAGCTGAGGACTGAAGATTCAAAGCTGGGCGGTCAGCTCCTGGCTTGGGTCCACTTGTCCAAAGCAGGGTACCAGATATTAGGCTAGGCATCAGTTATTAGTATATCAGGACGTGAACTCGTGGGAGAAGCTGCTGTAGGAAAAAAGGAAGTTGTAGAGAAAAAAATATTTTCCAAGTTCCCTAACGTGTCACCCTAGGGCACCAGGGAGGAGTCTGTGAGAGGAGGCTTTCCACCCCTGTCAGCACCTTCGCGGGGCCTTTCCGCCTCATGTGCTTCCATTTCTCCTAGAGGCAGCTGATTTCGGGCTGAAATTACCGTCATGTAAGTTCAGCCAAGTAGCAGTCACATCCAAGTCATGCCAGCCCCACCCTGACAGGACTGAGGGTGAGTCAGGCTTTCCCTGGGATTCAGGGAACCTTCTGTGAATCCAGAGAAAATCCCTCAGGAAGTCACGCCTAACCATAAAGGCTGCTGGGCCAGCGTGAATCTATCACAGGAGAGGAAAAACACTATCTGCCCCCTGATGAATAAGGGGTCTGTTCCCTCACCACAGTGTCTCTGAAGTGCCACCCAGAGCCATTCCTCAGTGGTGAAATGACCCACTTTCCCTGGGCTGCAGGCGAGCTGGGAGACTGCCTTTCCTCTGAAGGCTCAGGCAACCCGCTCCAGCTTCTCTGTTTCCTTGACTGAAGTCACTTCCATTAGCTCCTGCACCTTGAAGGAATGGAAATCTCTTTGATGGGTCTGACAGAGCACACATTCAGCATCCCTGCCATCCCTAACCACTTCTGTCTTTTGCAAACTAGAGGCACGTTTATAGTACAGAAATGCTCTGCTGATCTGGGGGACCAATGGGCATTTCAGGCAGAAATGATGAAAAAGCACTGGGAGTAGCCAAAGGAAGTATCATTCTTACCACACAGGGCAAGAAAACCTTTATGGTGGTTTGCTAGTAATTACTAAGCACAAAATAACATAACATGAAAATCTGGAAAATACTGAGTTAAACAATATTGTATAGATTTCTTCACTGTACAGATTTTTTTCTCTGTCTTTTATATGTTCATATTTATTGCGAATCTTCATGAGGGGAGTAATTAGGCAATATTTCCCAAATGTTCTTGGTCAAGGAATACTTTTTAGGTGAAACATACCACAGTATTTATTTAAGTGCAAACATCCAGAGGGTACCATGGTATCACAATGTAAGAAAACATTTGAAGTTCACGACAAGAACTCTGAATATATAGAAAAGATTTTGTTTTGTTCATAAAATAAGTTTATGATGATGAACTAAAGTGTTAAAGATAAGTCAAAATGATTTTTTTGGAAGAAGAATAATATAAGACAGGACATTTAGATATATGGTTGGTGAATATGCCTGTTGGATATATAAACATACATTAAGCACTAATAACTAAATCTGTGTAGAACTGGCTAGGAATTATTTATAATAAATAACAGCAGAAAGCTAAATATAGCCTATAATATATAAGCAGTTAATAACCTGCTTTTAAAAAAGGGCATGTCAAATCCTTTGAAAATGAATGGATTATGAAAAAATATTATACTGCAGAAGATTGGTTATTTATTTGGAAACAAAAAACCAATTTAAATTCTTACTGCCTCCAGATGTTACAATAAATTCCAGATCAATAAGAGTGGTAATATAAATAAAAAGAACCATGGAAACTAAAAGAAAAGAGAAACACATATCTGTTTCATCTCTAAGTGGATGGGAGAAGAATTAAAAGCATTTAAAATATTAAAATTAAAATTCACATACTTGAATACCTAAAATATTTGAATCTCAAATATTAACATATTTGAATATCTTTGTGTATCTAAAAGTTTAAACAAATCAAATGATGATCAATAAGTTGGGAAGTGTTAGAAGCCAATTATGTAATATTACTAAATGAACCATATAGTGGGAAACATACCCACACTCAAATAATTATACAGAGAATTAAGATAGACAATTATTTCACAATAGAAGAAATACCAATGCTATTTAATATAGGTAATTTAATATAGATTAACTTTGAGAATGCTCATATCTCGTGGTTTAGTATTAATTGCTTTACTATTTACAATAGCAAAAACGTGTTAAAATCGAGGAGTTTAGTATTATTAAGTCAGTATATCAATTTTCTTTGTACTTTGATGCTGCTAGACAATAGCCCTTTATAAATCTATTTTTACCATAAGTTTATTTTTTTAAATGTTATTTATTTATTTGAGAGTGAAAGCAGAGCAAGAGAAAGCATGAGGTGGGGAGGGGGCATAGAGAGAGGGAGGTGCAGACTCCCTGCTGAGCTGGATCCTACAAACCCCTGTGATCATAACCTGAGTTGAAGACAGACGTTAAACCAACTGAGCCACCCAGGTACCCCTATTTATACCATAAATTTAGCCAAGCAGAGGAATATTTTGGAAGAAAACAAATGAATTCCTGATGACTCCCTATTTTGGCTCAAAGACATAAGTCAATGTTTATAGAACCAGAGTGGTTCTATTGAGGTTGCTTTATTTTAAAAATGTCAAAAAAGCTACAAACGTTGAGATCCTCAGGGGTGATAAAGGAGAGTATGGATTGCTGATTACAATTCAAAAACTGTAACTAGTGATAAAAAAGGAAGCAATATTTCTACTAAAATTGTTACTATTCGATATTTGAAAGATTAATCTACTAATTTGCAAAATTTCTTTAGGTGGACAGATAATTCCCCAGCATGAAGAAGAAATGAAAGGTTATTATATTTCTACTCCCTTCAAAATCTAGTTTGCAAAAGCAAATTAACTTACATATTCACCATAGTAATTTTCCAGTTGACTTTAAATATAGAAATGGCATTTGTTGACACAACATAAATACATTTATACAATCTCTAATAATTTATAATGACTGAATATTTTGTTAAACTAAAAGTTTTTAAAATAGAAAGGACATACATATATCGAAACTCTCTCTTGTAAATGGAAGCTCACATACTTGGAAGCTTTATGATGATTAAGAATATCTGCCACTGATTCAAGATAACTTTGGGTTTCTATACTAGTTCTATCTCTATAAGGCATTCTCCCAGATTCAAATTCTGTTTTCCTATTTATAAAATGGGAATAATAATAGTATCTACTTAGAATGCTATTAATGAGATAATGCACATAAAGTGGCATAGTTCCTGTCACATTTTGAAGGTTCAATTAGTGTTGTAATTGAATTGTAATTATTTGCATGCAAACTATAATTATTTGCATGTAAAGTATCATTGTACATGTGGGATGTGTGTATGTATGTGTATATGTATGTGTCTAGTTAAGAAGTAGGACAGTTATATAAAAGAGAATACTTACTAGACTTTCTAAGATAATATGTATCAATCTAATTTATTTTCAGAAACAAAGAAAGAATTGAAAACCAGAGTTATAAGTAAATAGCTATACTAAGGGTTAAAAGGAGGCTGTCAGTCTAGGTAATATGAATTTATTTACCTGAAGCTTTGCAGCCCCACATAAGAACCTGGATTTCCCCAGATAAAAACCTGGATGCTCCAAGCCTGAACCCTCAGTGAAAAACTGGGCTATAAAAATCCTTCCTTTTGGCAGAAGGATATAACAAAGAAACTTGTTTGTTTCTGACTGTATTATTGCTAGGGCAAAGTGTCTCCCGAGAATTCATTCCTACACTTGGGTTTGATGTTCCAATGACAGTACTTGCATAATGGTGCCCTTAAAGCAAAATAATTAACATGAAAATGAGTCTCAAGGTGGGTATTTCCCAGGGGTGTTTAGAAGAAACAATTGCAAAGTGACTCTAGAGGGACATGACCTTGATTCTTTATGGAATAAAGAATTCTTCCAGGTAGAGTTCCATTGAAGATGAGCTCACAATCCAAAATTATAAAACGCACAAAGAAAACTCCATTACTCTAAGCAACAATTGGAGGACACATCAAATTGTAGGATTAGATGCTCAAAAGCTTCAGAAAATACATTTAACTAATGTTTTCTAAAATAAGTATGTTTATAATGAAGTCATGGAAGTAGAAAACAAAAAGAAGAGGAAAGAGCAAAGCACTACAGAAAAAAAAGGAAAAGAAACCTATGGTAAAGAATCAAAAAGAGGTCACCTGACCTCAATGGTTGAGCATCTGCCTTTCACTCAGGTCGTGATCCTGGGGTCCTGGGATCGAGTCCCACATCAGGCTCCCTGAAGGGAGCCAGCTTCTCCCTTTGCATGTGTCTCTGCCACATTCTGTGTATCTCTGATGAATAAATAAATAAAATCCTTTTAAAAAAATTCAAAAAGAATGTCTAGAGATGAAAAACATAAGCATTGTTATAAAAATACTTAATGTTTGAGTTAAAGGCATATTGAACATAACTGAGAATAAAATTCATAAACAGAAAGATAGTTGTAAGAAAATTTCTAAGCATGCAGCATAGAGAGATAAATAAACAAAAAATAAGAAAAGAGATTATGGATGTGGGAAACTGAATTTCAGTATATATCCAGTAGAAGTGCTACAAAGTCAGAATAAAAAAAATTGGGTGTGTGTGGGTAGGATGAGAATAATATCCAAAGAGATAAAGATAAAAACTTTGCAGATTTGCTTAAATATATGAATTCTCAGATTAAGGAGATAGAGTAAGTCTTAGCCATGATAGAAAAAAAAAATCTATCTGCAGAACTGCAGAACCCTAAAGGCAAAGATGTTAAACCAACCAGAGAAAAAGGATGCAGTTCTCAGGAAAACTTGCAAGAGCATACTTCTCTTGGGGGAGGGGATAATCTGAGTTATGAAGCCAATAATCTTTGATCTGCATCTATAGGAATAGGAGCTTCCCTGAATCCTGTTTGGTGTGAATGAGAAGGATGAATGAAAAATACAGATAAGCCCTATATTTAAAAGTCCAAATATCTCAGTAGGAGAGAGATTATATCTTTCACCACACTGCAGTATTGATCTCAGTAGGCTGGGAAGAACTCCTCTCACATAAAAATTCTATGTCATAAGGAGAATACTTGCCAGCCTGGACACAAGTCTGACTCCTTGCTGATCCAAATCTCCTACAGATAGAGATAAAAATAAACAATAAAAGAAACCAGCACAGTTTCTAAACAAACATGCCAAAAGACAAAAAGAGGAAATAAACTGGATAAAAACAACAGGCATATGAAGAACACTCACCAGAAAAATATTGTCAGTAATAATGGCAAAGTGGAAGCAATATTAGGAAGAATATAAATGGTCAAAAACAAAATAGTAGACATAGAGGATGGGATTGAGAATTTTAAATAAAATAAAATGGAAAGGAATAGAGTTAAAAAGCATTAATTAAAAAAATCTTAGACATGGTAAAGACAAGCGAAGGTGATCCAACATGCATATAATTGGTCTCCTAAAGAAAAAAAGCACAAAAATAATAGAAAAAAAAACTGTTTAAGATTTAAGAAAATTATTCCAAAATAATGGGAGAACTTGAAATGCAAAACAAAAAGCCACACCATGTTTATGGTGAGATTATCATTGAACTTCAACAATAAATTAAAAATTTGATGAATATCAAGGCAAAAAGTTTTAGTCATCTCTAAGGGGAAAATTCATTCCAGAGTTTCCCATGGAAAATTTCATTCTTTTGAGTCAGTGGAGAAAATGCCTATAATGTCTACAAGGAAAGAAAACATAACTCAATAATTTCTTCCCAGTAACCATTGTTCAAGAAAAAAGGCAGCATCAGTGTGTTTTGAACATATTAGGAATCAGTTAATATAGTTCCTATGAGCCCTTGGAAAAACTATTACAGTATAAATTGTACTAAACCTAGTTTATATATATAATGTAATTAAAGCAAATATGCAGATTATGCTTTTAGAACATGATGTGTTATACCTCTTTAAGATATAGAAATAATTTAAGTAATACCAGGAGGGGAGGGAGAAAATGGAATGGTATAGTTACACTGATTTATTTTCCTTTTGTAGTTGGAAATAAAAGAAATTGCTTAAAATTGATGATTGAAGCAGTAGAGCTGTCGAGTATATTTAAAAGTATAAAGAACAGGAAAAGATATGATTAATACAGAAGTATACAGATAAATATAAACATGGCTATAATGTAATCAAGAGATGAAGGTGAGAGAAGAGGAGATCAAAGGGGAAATAGCTACCTTTATCAATGCTAATAGTAGAGAGTCAAAGGTACTATGGAAATGAAGTATAAATCAAAAGTTTTAGTTACAAAAGTAACAATTAGAAGGAAAATGGAAACCTTCTGAATTATCAAGAAAAAAAATCATAAAATATCTTCAGAAGCAATATAAATGCATTACCCAAATACCAAACATATCCATGATCTCCATGATGCTTAACTATTTCTTACAAAGACAGACTGAATGACAAAGTTAACCCAGCTTTCTTCTCTCTACAAGACTGATGTCTAGTTGATTTCAAAGAAAAAAATATTTTTTTTACTTCTTTAAAAGCACTCTAATGGACTCATTTGATATTCTTATCCTTTGAATTTATGAGTAAATTAACTCTTATTTTTAGTGCAACCATATACAAAGCAAAAATAGTGCAAGGATGAAAAAAATCTTCACACTGCACTTTCTATTCCATTTGAAAATAGAGTTCAGTTGTGACATTCATAAAATATATGCATGTCCGAATATCCTCTCTAAATCTATGTGGTCTAATATAGGATTCTCTGTGTGGTTTACCTACACTGGGCAACAAAAAGAGCACTAGAGATTTGATGTCAGGGCACTTAGATAGGTGTTAAGCTTATTTATTCTTCACCTTGAGTGAATTTGTGCAAGTTTCTTAGTCTTTATAAACCTTGATTCCCTTATCTGAAACATGGGGAATTGATAAGTGTGATGGTGAGTCCAGATGCTGCTGGGAAGGTATTTTGCAGATGTGGTTAGCATATACAATCAGTTGATTATGTAAAGGTGGTTATCCTTAATAATGTGGATGGGCATCATTTAATCAGTTGAAGACCTTAAGAGCAACAATTGAAGTTTCCTGGAGAAGAACGAATTCTGCCTCAAGACTGAAACATTAACTCCTGCCTGAATTTCCAGCCTGCTCTACAGATTTTGGACTTTCTAGCATCTGCAGTGGTATAATTGCATGAGGCTATTCCTTAAAAACACCTTTTGATACATACACATATATTTATATACATACACACATATGATATTGGGTTCTATTTTTCTGGAAAACCCTGACTGATATGCTGAGATGAAGAATACAAAAATCTTAAATCATGACTCATATGTGTCCTCGAGAAGCCAGGAGATACATGCGCCTGCTGTGCTCTTTCCCAGATGCCTACATCATACTTTCACCTCCTTCCTGTCTCTGGTCTAGTGTCACTTTCTCAGTGAGACATTCCGTAAACACTTTACTTACAATGATGACCCACAATCAGCCACTTCCATTGTCCTTCTTTTCTTTGTTTTTGTCTCTAAGACTTGTCACTCTCTGACATGTGACATATTTTACTATTATTTATTGCCTTTTGTGTTCCCCCATTGGAATGGGAGCTTCATGGACTATGAAACAGTCTTTCTAAATGATCTTATGTCTTCATCTTGTCTCCTGGAATTTGTCCTCTTCAGGCTCTGCTATTAATCTAAGACCTAAATCTGACTTCCCTATGTGAAACACTTTGCTGGTTCAGGACTGCCCAAACCAGCACTGCCCCACTAGGACTCTCTGTGCTGATGAAAATGTCCTACAATCTGCACTCTTTATGCTGGCTGCAAACCTCATGTGAGGTTTGATTGAGCACATAAAATGTGACTAGTACAACTGAAGGACTAAATTTTTATTTTTTGAAATATTATTTAATTTACATGTAAACAGTCACATGTGACTAGAGGTAGAGATTATGGGAAGCACATGTCCATATCAGAAACTTCAGGCCCTCCATATTGATGACTGCCTGATTTCTTCAGCACCATTTCTTTGTTCACACCTCACACTTTACAAAACAGAAAAGCTGCACTGTATGGAGTTCTCCAAATGTGTCACATGAGTTGTCAACTTGGTGTATCTGCTGCTATGTCAACTTGGTCCTCATAGCCTTCCATGCTCCAAGCTTGCCTCTATATCTACTCCTCATATTGACCATTCAACTCAGAAATCCTTCCCCCAGGGTCACTGCAGCTGGATTAGGGACCCTTTCTCCCAATTTTCATAATTGCTAGTACATAGATCTATTTTATTTTTACTATTGGACTCTATTTATCTGCTAATACGCCTATCCCTCTCTTAAGATGTGGCCTATCTTGAGGCCAGGCCTTATTTGTGTCTTTATTTTTTTAAAGATTTTATTTATTTATTCTTGAGAGACACAGATAGAGAGGCAGAGACATAGGCAGAGGGAGAAGCAGGCTCCTCACAGGGATCCCAATGTGGGACTCGATCCCCAGACCAGGATCATGCACTGAGCCAACAGCAGATGCTCAACCACTGAGCCACCCAGGTGTCCCTATTTGTGTCTTTATATTTTGAGTTCCTAGCTCTATGTCTGGCCCAGAGTAGTGCCCCAATAAATCTTTGTTGAATAATGAAAGAAGGAAAGAATGCATGGGACCAAGTGCTACACTGGAGTATACTAGAGACGTGGCCTAGTAGACATGCCAGTTTCCACACCCTTCTTGCTCCTTATATGAACCTTGAAAAACCTGACATTGAGCAGAGGTCAGGGAGCTCCACTATAAGACAGGACACTGTCTCATCCTGTGACCTAACTCTTCTTTGCTTCCTTTATGGATTCCAACTGGATTTTGAAGCCAACTCCATACCAGGAGAGTTTATACTTGTCTGGCCCTTGTTGTCATTAGCTGTCCAAAGACAGCCTTTGAAGCTTCTTTATAATCATTTTCTGATTCCTTCCTCCCCTGTTTCTTTCCATACTTGAAGTTTTCACTTGGGAAAGGAGAAGTCTGGGTAAGTGGCCACAGCAGTTACTGGATTTAGCTTTTTGGAAGGTTTACAGATCATCACCTATACATGCTGTGATTTGGGAGAGCTCTCAGAATGGTACTTTGGGTGAAGAAAACAAACATCTTTGCTCTCAGTGAGCTGGCTCTGATTCCCCAAATTGCACAGAATAGTGCAAATTCATGCTGTAAGGACTTCTGTGGCTATTGCTTTTTTTTTTTTTTAATGGGGTTACACATTTACTACGGATAGTTATGATGTGCCTAAAACACATCCATAGTGTATTTAGTCAAGGAGTTAAAAAAAAAAAGAGGGAAGGGGAAGGGTCTACAGAGAGGTGGGTAAGAGGAAAAGGCAATAAATCTCAGGCCCATGGGATTTGGATAACAATCTGCACTGGCAAATCTAACAACTGCCAGTTTTGGAATGTGTCAGCATAATATCATACTAACTGTTACCTGGTAGGTTGTCAGAATTCTAAGAAATGTGAAGATCAAAAATGTTGCAACTGGGAAGTATTCCAAATGCCTTTCAATGTATATCTGTTGAAACAAGGAGGCTATTAAAATGCCCTTTAAAAAGTCCCATTAAAGTAATAATCCAATAAAAGGAGTGTATAATCTGAGAGCTTTGAGGCCAACAGCAAGTGAGTGCCAACATAGCTTACTGACTTTACTGGAGGATTTTCCATCTTCTGTTTCCCTCTTTGTGTTCTGAGCAGTGACTTTTAGTTTTGATTCTCCATTAAGCAATGCAACATAACCATCTCTACTATCACAAAACTATAACATACGCGTGTATCTGCCCATATAAATACAAATGTATGACAATTACGAACTTTTGTAGAAAATAGTCACTATCTGGAACAATGGCAGATAACAAAGAAAGTGAGATCTTGACTCGTTGTTCCACTATGGATATAAATATTGTGCCCTAGAAAATAATCCATTTTCAATTCCAGAAGAACCATTACAAATCACTGAAAAAAAAGTCACATAAACTTTGTTATATGTGATTTTTGTTATAAAATTATCTAAGCATTGAACGGCATGACACAGGATAGCTGAGAGAAAGTTTGTGCTTCTTGATTTTTAGAAAAATTTTAAAATCTTATCCAAATTTTTCTTAATTTCATTAACTACATTCTCTGTCAAGTTCATTGTTTTAATATAAATCTCTTGTGCTATTTTATAAAATAAGATGAGAATAGAGAGGGAGGCAAACCATAAGAAACTCTTAACTCTAGGGAACAAACTGAGGGTTGTGGGAGGGAAGGCGGGTCGAGGGATGGGATAACAGGGTGATGGGCATTGAGGAGTGCCTGTGATGTGATGAACACTGGGTGTTGTATGCAACTGATGAATAACTAAATTCTACCTTAAACTAATAAAAAACAAAGAAATCTCTTGTGCTATTTTAAATGTTTTGTACTTTCTGAATAGACTAAGCCTGAATTTCCTGCCTACCTTTGTAATCTTACCATGTTGGGCCGTATAATAAGACACCTCCATTTCCTGCTCTTCGCCTCTGTAGTATACAAAGGTTTTATCTCCTCATATAAAAATCTAGATGTTTGAAATAGGGAGCCAACCCTTTCATTGATTTCTCCATGCATCACTCTGTGCAAATACACTTAGCTCTACAATCATTCATTCATTTTCCATTCATTCATTTAATAAACTGACCACTTGCCATGTACCAAACTCTGTATTAAGAACTGGGGACATAATAGAGAACAAGACAGAAGTGAGATTTATTCCAGATTACTCTATAATTGGCAATGGTTCCATGGTTTTTTAGAGGAAGAATGTAAACTCTTCTTGTTGAAGGTCCCCATAAACTAATCCTACCTGACAGTTCTGATTTTACCTCTGACCTTTCCCCAACATAAATTTCCCATTCTTCCACCTCCAACCACATTTTGTGCTCATTTTCACTTCTAATTTTATTCCTTCTGCTGGAAATTCAGAGCATTCCTCCCTTAACCATTTCAATCCAATCCTTTTTCAAGGGCAAATCTTCATTCACTCACAAGTTCCTCCTGGAGGGGAAGAACTCTCTCCAACTTAATGTATCTGCTTGGCTAATTCAAGTCATCTCAAACTTTTAGAATTTTGATTACCTGATTTTTCCCTCTCAATAAGTGATATTGTTATTTATCCAGGTGCTCTAGCCAAAATCCTAGGAAGAACTCTTGATTTCTACCTTTTCATCAACAAGTCCTATTGACTTTGCCTTGAGAATATATCTCACACATAACCTCTATCCCCATCTTCATTCCAACTTGGGATGAACCACTATTGCCTTTTCTGCTTTGGGTCATAGTCTATCCATCACTGCTTCTGTTTCCACTTTTTCTTGGTTATTGTGTGCAGACAATTCCATATCTTTGCAGCAGCAAGAATGATTTCTTTTAAAACAGCTCTTGATACTGTCTCTTGCTTAAAATCTTTCACTGTCTTTCAGTGATACTTAGAACAAAATCCTGACCTAAATGGCCCTGTCTCCCCCTCCCCCTTGCTGACTCAGCCATTCAGGCCCTCTCTCTATTCCTCTATAAGCTTGTTCTTGCTGTGGCCACTTCTACCTTAGGGTCTTCATACTACCTCCATCCTCTGCTGAAAGACTGATTCTCCACAATCTTATAGGTTTTTCCTTCTTGCATGGGAAAAACTTGCTTGCCCGAAATCTAGGTTTACCCACTACCTCCCTTCTTATAGTCATCATAGAAACTATTACTAGTAGACATTTCCTTGTGAATTCATTTTTCTATTCTATCTACTCTCAACTAGAATGGAAGTACCATAAGACAAGAGACTTTGATTTATTCATGCTTTTCTCAACAAGGCCTGACAATGGCTCTTACTGATCCATAAATAAATGAATGAGTCTGTATAGCACACACTTAACACTGGATAAGTTGCAGGCCTTTATTATTTTCTGAATGGACCCCACTCCTTAACATGAATTTAGTTAAGCTCCTTACACCAAAAGACTGCATCTTGATTTTCTGCTGACACAGCATGGAAGAGTGTTAGATTATACTATGTACTTCATAAATTCTTCCTTAATGTCCACTTAAAAGTGTTTGATTAAAGGTGATTAAGAGTTAGGTTGAGATAGCTACCAGATGCTGTTCTAGTATTTTAGCTGCACTTGTTAAGATAGTTGTTACTGGACCTTTATCTTATGTCCAGAGCAGTGTACATAGGCCAATGAAGAAAGGAATTAGGAAATGACTATTTATGCTACTGTTTGTTTGTTTTCTTTTCAGGTAATATGTAAGCTAATTACTTAAAGGGTAAAATATTGAGTCTGGGAAATCCAGAGTGATTTCATCTAATATCTTTGGGAGAGTTGTCAGATTTAGCAAATTAAAATTCAGGACGCCCAGTTAAAACTGGATTTCGGATAAACAGTGAATAATATTTAATTCAGTATTTCCAAGCTAAAAAATTATTTGTCATTTATCTTAAATTTAAATGTGACCTGGCATCCTGTATTTTATCTACCAACCTTATTTTGAAGTTTTTGATAGACTTACCAGATACTTGCCATGTGTTACTTATATAATTGTGATAATGTAAATATCTTTGTAAATAGTTTTTGCTCTTTCATGCCACTAATGTGCTCCTTTAAAGAAAATTGAAATCTAATTGATACATATCTACTGTAAGTTTAAGATGTAGAGCCTGTCAATTTGATACATTTATGTATTGAAATATGATTACCATGTTAGCCAACACTTCTACTGCTCTTGGCAAATGATTGCTTTATGGATAAAGCGTATCCATATGATATCAACGAATAATGGTTCCTTCTAGGAGTTCAAGACTAAAAACCAGGACTAAAAAACTAACAAACAGGGTCTGCATGTCTCTGACATAGAGCCTTTATTGAGCATTCTTTTCCTGGATTGCTGCCCTAATAGTGACCTTTGGGCCTTGGGGCCAGGGTAATCTATCTACTCCAGATTGGACCTTCAGTTTGTGGCTCACTTACGTCGAAGTCCAACACTGGAGTAAATAACATTCCAGAATAGTTTGTTTTGGATGACATTTGGTCCTTTTCCTTATTTTGTCCTTCAATTACTGTACTCACACTTCAATAGCATTTTTATTGGTCATGTTTTTCTGAAATTAAGAATAAATCTAATGCAAATGTCAGCATTTTCCCCTTACATAAAAACCTTGGTGGATGCAAAATAAAAATTTGCTCTAGGAAGCATACATTTTTATGTCTTTTATTCAAGAGGAGATTAGACTTGAGAAAGACAGAAAATCTTCAAGATCCTCAGTAAGAAACAGTGACTTCTTAAATTGGTTATGTTTCACACAGCCATATTCCACGAGCTAGTCTGCCTTCAGTACTGCTGCCCCCGAATGCCTGGATCTCCCATAAGATGCTAATGCCAACCTCATTGAGGTCTGAGCTTTTGACAACTGGGGAATCACCAGGAGTGAATTACATCATTTACTCCGATTTCATACAGAAACCTCACACTAGACCCTGAGGATAAGAATTGGAAAACTAGTAATTTCCCTCAAGTAGTCTCAAGTTTCCTGATGATCCTTCCAATTACATAATGAGAACCTTCAGAAAACTGTAGAGTTCAATCAATGAACATCCCTCATTAAAGCAAGAGCTGAGGAATTCAGAGGCTAATGTGGGGTTCTATGTCTTTCCAATCTAGAATACTGTTGAAGTTCCCCTGAAAGAGATGTTAGCATGACCTGAGATTGGTGAAGGCATTTTTTCACATTGACCTAATTTTTGAGATAGCAGTCTTCATAGAAAGAGTGACACGTGAGGCAAGAAGGAAAGATGATTATACTGCTGAAGCTTTAGGTGAAATCATAGCCCTGGAATTCTGTTTCATTATGATGATTCTAATTGGTGATTTTGTTTGACTATAGTAGTGTTTTAAGTATTTCATCAATATGTATTGTAAATATGTCTCTAAATCTTAATTTTTAAGGCATTTGGTTGTAAAGCCTTTGTGCTTTCATAATTACCTGCCCCTATTCTTCCACTCAATTATAATTTATAGACAGACTGTTTCTACTTATCTCTCCCTTCTATACAGCCTCATTAAAGTCATTCACTAATTCACAAACTATTCATTAAATACTTGACGGTTACAAGGTACTCTGCTGATATGATACACTGTGAGAAACTCTAAAAGAGTTTCTTTTTTTAGAGTTTACAATTCTAAAAGATCATATTGGGTGCTACAGAAAATACAAAGATCAACCACACAGAACAGTGCTAACACAATACAGAAGTGGGAGGGATTAATTTCATTATAACTAAACAGTTGAAAATCTTAACCTAGTTCTCAACCATTGTGGAAAGACTTAGTTGTCAACCATTGTGGAAAGGACTTTGGAATAGATCAATTTTTTTTTTCTAATTTTGACTTTCTACTGGTAACCGTTTACTAGTCAATTATTCTGAACCTGTTTTCTCATCTATAAAATAGGAGGGGTCTAGGTTTCAGCTTAAATATTCCAAAGATGAAATGAGTTTGTCTTTGCTATTACGTATCTATCATGAGTTGTCTCAAATAGTGACAGTTCAGAGGAATGAATGTAAAGCTGCTGATTGGGGGAAATTAATTACCAAACACCTTACAATGCCCTTGAATGGATTCACGTGCTGTGTGTATTAGTTGTCTATAACAAAGGACCACAGTGTAGTGACTTAAAACAAAATAGAACATTATCTCATAAGTTTTCATAGATCAGGAGCCCAGACACAAGTTCCCTGGGTCCTCTGTTCATCATGTCACTAGGTTAAAGTCAAGGTATCAGTCTGGGCTCTGATTTCATCTGAGACTCAGGGTCTTCCAAACTCATTCAGGTTTTGGAAGACTTTAGTTTCTTGCAGCTATAGGACTCAGGTTCCCATTTTCTTACAGGCCATCAGATAGGGGTCACTCTCCACTCCTACATGCCATTCACCATTTCCTGTATCTGGCCATCTCTATAAGGAAGCAGTTTGCTCCTTTAGGGCCAGCAGGAGAAGCCCTTGCACTTTGAATCTCTTCTTTGAAGATGGACTCATCCCTTCTCAGGGTTCACTTGATTAGGCCACAGCTATTCAGCATTTCCCCTTTTCTTACTAAAAGTCATTTGATTTGGAACATTAATTACACCTGCAAAAACTTGTCACATTTACTATAATGTGATCGAATGACAGTAGTGAAACCCATCATATTCACAATCTCATTCACACTCAAGGAGAGGGAGTCTGCAGTGTGTGCACACTGTAGGGAGGACTTTCAGAATTCTGCCTACCACACTCTACATAAGAATGATGTGCACAAGTAAGAACCCCCCCTAGAAAAAGGAGAATTCTAGCCTGAAGCAGTTCATACTACTTCTTAGCTCTTGTGAATGAGGAATCAACTTTCTGTTCTAAAGCAGCTCAAATGAATAGGGAGGATGCTTTTTCATTTGAATCATTAAAGTGGAATAGATGGAAAAGGTAAAGTCAGTTAGAGAAGGAAATGAATTCAGGAAGAGATCCTTAATCTCATATTAATGAGCTTTATAATCAACTATCCTGTTAAGTCAGAATCACTCAATCTGTTCTATACACAAATGGAAATGGATTAAGGAGACTCTTGCTCTCCAGTACAATCTCTTAAGTTCCCTAGTTTGTAACACACTGTATTTCATTTCTAATAATATTTTCAATATTTTTCACAGGCGAGAAATTAAATGCAGCACTTCAGGGAATAGTGTTTTATACATATTCTTTTTTTTAAGATTTTATTTATTTACTCATGAGAGACAGAGAGAGAGAGGCAGAGACACAGGCAAAGGGAGAAGAAGGCTCCACGCAGGGAGCCTGATGCAGGACTCGATCCCGGGACTACCAGGATCACGCTCTGGGCCACAGGCAGGCGCTAAACCATTGAGCCACCCAGGGATCCCCCTGTTTTATACATATTCTAAATAAACTTTAAAAACATAAGCCAAATAGGTATTTTCTGAAGAAAAGATTTAGTTCCTGGAGAGGAAAACAGAAAGACACAGTTGATCACTAATTACATTGGCCAATGACTGTTTCCATGTTGGGAAAATTGATTTTACAATTTACTGAGAAATCCTGACTGGTGATGAAAATAATAAACATATATTTTTCTTTCAGAGGAATCCAAATCTTACCTCTCTCTTCTTTGCCTACATCTTTTTTGTAGCTTCACCACATCTTTCTTTTTTTTTTTTTTTTTGAAGGTTAAAGTCAAGAAGGGAGAAAAAGGGTAGGGCAGCAGTCTGAGAATTTACAACAAACACAGGGATAAATGAGGCTACTATTTTCCCCAGGGTCCTGTACTAAAAACTAGTAGCTACACAGAAAAACAGTAGCTGCCTTGCATCTTGGGTGGCTTTGCCTTAGTGATACATCACATTAAAGATGGGATGTGTTGTAGTCCATTAGCTTGCCTATCCTATTATATTTGGTTACAATGGGACACTACTCAAAATCAACATGCCTGAAATTGAAGACAGATGGCCAAGTAAAGGGCTACAGGGTTTAATATAATTATCTACTATTTCCTTTTTTATTGTGCTTTTCTCTCCATTTATTATGAGTGCCATGTTAGAACATTTGCACTTTTTAAGAAGTCTCATTTCTTTAGTAAGTAGGCAACAAGAGTCCCAAGGCAAGGCAATAAAGGTTGATACACTGTTAATACCAGCAGCTGGAAGTGATATTTGCTTTTGGCAATGTTGTTTGTCTCTATCTTTGCACAGGTTGATGTTTGTAGAAAAATAAAATGAAAGAAATTTATTTTAGTTCTATCTCTATAATAAAGAGTTTGTAACTCTTAAAGGGAGGATTCTGAAATGGTTCCTTATTCATGATAGTTGTAGGAAATTAGTCTAAAAATAATGTCCATCAAGTTAAAGTCTATGAGACTATAATGTTCTGAGTTTTAACAAATGGTATCCTCATTGACTTTCATCTAGCAGCTTGGGGCTTATAGAGGCACCAGATCAATTTCTTCAGTTTGTACTCATCTCATTTCCTTAGGGCCCAGTGTTAAGGCAGAAATTGATTTTTGGGAAGCCCCCTTCTTCTAAACACACAGAGAGACCTCCACACATTTTACAGTTTATTTCTAGGGCTTTTAATCAGCACCAGAACTTCTACCATTGAACAGCTCTTGGGACACAATTCTACAGACTGGCATGCAGATAAATATGCCCAAATTTTGCCAAGTGGCATGATAAAGTTTGAGAAGCAACCATGAGTAGAAGGAGCAAAATAAGAAATAACACTTAGAGGCATTTTATATGCCTGGTTCTAGGAACAAAGTTGATGATTTCTTACATAGTTTCATACTGGATTTTGTTTAGAGGAAAGGCCATTTGTTTGGGTACACAGATACATAATTACATAATTTTGTTTTCTAAATAAGAAAGTGACAACTTTTAAAGTTGCAACAGAAACTTTAAAAAATTGATGGAATGTATGTGGATTTGTTATTGCCTGAGAGGAATAGCCACACAGGGTAAGGGAAAACAGTGAATTTTTTTTCTGTTTACATTTCAATTCTCAAAGATAATTGTTTAGCCAAGATGTTTAGCCTTCATTGTGGGTCATTAGGAGCCACTAATAAAAGACTCTGTTTGGATTTTCCAAGTTTGTTTGAATCTGTATGCTTTCTTCCCCTCTACAAATACAAGCTACATCAATACTTGTATATTGACTGTAGTGATGATTTAGTAATGGTATTTAAACTATTAGTCACATTTAGAATTTGCATAAACACAAAGGCATTAATAAATTAACATTGATAACAGATACTTGTATGAGTTTAAAAAGGGAATTGCTGTATTTTGCCATTTAGACTTTCAGCATGTCACCTGTGCATGAGAGATATATGTGTGGTATGTTGACCTGCCAGGGTATATGATGTAGTACAATGAACATAGGGTTTGTTTGTTTTTGTCCACTTTTATAATTTTTTAAAATTAAGCAAGTAATATATATTTATTTTTTGAAAAGTTAAGTAATATAGACTTTAAAAAATCTTTAAATCAAGCAGAATCCCATTATGCTGAGATAAAAATTCTTTAAAAAATGTATTTATTTATTCATGAGAGACACAGAGAGAGGTGGAGACAGGCAGAGGGAGAAGCAGGCTCCTTGTGGGAGGACCCCGGGATCAAGACCTGAGCGAAAGACAGATGCTCAACCACTGAGCCACCCAGAGCCTCTACATTGAGATAACAATTTTTAGTTGAAATTTTAAAGTACAATCTCCATACTGTGTGAAACCTTTTTTTTTTTTTAGGAAATTGAATTTATGTTCTTTAGCTTGCTTATAAGAGGAAAAAACAAAAAGAAACATCCTCAATGTCCACCTATAAAGAATTCAGTTATGATATATGTTGTTATGTGTAAATATATATGTGCCTATATGCATAAGACTTATTTAAATAGTATCATATTGTATGTATTATTTTGCACCTGTCATTTTCAATTAATATATCATGAATTGCTCTTGATACTAATAAATAAAAAAATCCACATTAACATTTCATGTAGAATGGACCATTTCACATAAATGGGTGTTTCAAAGTATGTTTAACCAACTCCTTATAGCTGGGCATTGAGGATATTTCCTTTTATTTTTTTCCTATTACAAACATGTGAAAGAACAGAGGTGTGATTTCTGAAGAAATGCTTTAGGGTTTGTAGTGGGAGTGTTAACTTTATGGACTAGAGGGAGATCGCTTTCAGAAACTCTCATGAAGAGGCTAGCAGAGGAGAAATAAAGGAAAACAGCTTTATATTGTGCCAAGTGTTACATCAGGCACTAGATAAACATTATTTTTCATTCTAGGGCATCATCACCATTTTATAAATGCATCAACCATAGTTTAGTAGAGGTGAGATAATTTTCCCCAGGTTGCCAAGCTAGTCAGTGGTGAAGCTATCAGAGAGCATTGTAATAAGATTCACAAAGTCAGCATCATGTCATCTTATTGGTGCATGCAACCCTCGCTGAGCACCCAGCTGTGGCACCTACTTATAGGGTGTCACCACATACCTCATGGTTCACATGATGGTTTTGAAAAGTTTTTATGTAAATCAAACTCTGAAGATTAAATGCTTTTTTTAAAAAAGATTTTATTTATTTATTCATGAGAGACACAGAGAGAGAGAGAGAAAGGCAGAGACACAGGCAGAGGGGGAAGCAGGCTCCATGCAGGGAGCCTGACGTGGGACTCGATCCCGGGTCTCCAGGATCAGGCCCTGGGCTGAAGTGGTGCTAAACCACTGAGCCACCTGGGCTGCCCAATTAAATGCTTTTTTAAATGACAGAATATTTATACAACAATATGTATATTTAATTATACAAATTGTATAATTTACATCAGATTTTAAGTAACAATCTACTGCACTTTTTAGCGGTACTTCTATCAGCAGGTCCCTCTTGGTAAAACAAGTATCTTTTTGTAATGCATTCTTCTCTGTTTTTCTTTTTTCTTTTTTTTTAATAATAAATTTATTTTTTATTGGTGTTCAATTTGCCAACATACAGAATAACACCCAGTGCTCTTCTCTGTTTTTCAAATTCGTTTTGTCTTTGCATCTCTTAGTTTGTTTTAAACTGGGGCATATTTACCAATCGTATGGTTAGAACTCCCTGTTTCAAATAATTGCTAAATCTGGAAGTCTCCTTGGAGTTTGCAGAAATGAAATTTCATGGTATAAAGTATACTTTAGCAGCAGAAAAGTCAAATGGACAATCAGTATACCTGTACCTGGAGATGTAACCGCTGGTTCCTGGTTCTTATACAGTTAGTGATTAGACCTAAAAGCTAGGAAAATTTAATCAATCTTTTGGTACTCAGTTTCTGCCTGTGAAATAAAATCTCATGGTGTTGCTATGGACAAAGAGAAGAGGAAACATAAAGAGTTGATATTTAAGGAACTATTATGTGCCACACATTGCACTAGTTGCCTAAGAGCGTTCATATCAAATTGAATATTTCTCAGTGCTTACAATACAGGTTGAGTGTTGTTTGGTTATAATGGAACCAGAAAGATGGTGTTGAATCAATGACTGATTAGAGACGGGAAGTGAACAAACACAAAAGTGGTCAATATCTGCAGTGCTGAAGATAGAGAGTGGGCAGGACCAAAAGTCAAAATCTTGAGAAGCAGCAGTTGACTTTGGCTTTGACTCTGAAACTGACTTGTTAATTTCTTGTTACTACTGCAATTAAGTCTCAAATTGGAAGGGAATAAGGAATTTCCCCATGGATTTAGACATGATGAACAGTAGGAGAATCTCGAGTGGCAGTTGGATTAACATGTGGAATATCGTGATAACTTTGCGAGGATAAGCAAGACCTGTGCACATCCAAATGTGCCCTGAAAGGAGCCTGGGGAGGAGGACAGGGATAAGAGATTAATAACAAAAGAACATGTATTGGGTGAAGGGGCAGCTGAAATTCAGTGATGACTGTTTTTGAAAAGTAAAAGCCAACTCTCTTGAACAAAGCTGAGAAAGATCCTGAAGGAGAAATAGATTAATGAAAAGTAGAAGAGGAGCAAGCTTGAGGCCAGGGTTATCAACAATTGAGGAGATATGGGGTCAAGACAGGTGGAAGGGCTACGGTCTTGGAGGTTGGGAGAAGGAAGAGAATTAGGATTGTCATCAGGTTTGGAAGTAATGCAGAAAGAATGTTGGGGCTTATAGGAAAATAAAAGTGATGACAAATCTAGATGGTTTGTAGGTGAGTGAGAATGTCTGGCAGCAGTTGTCCGAAGTATCTGGGTAGGATGGTATTTAGGTTCTGAAACATTTAGTTGGATGTTCAGAGATTGGTTAGTAGAAGTAGGTAGGGGATAGTTCTGTCAGTTTGGCTAGAGTAAGAGAATCAGGATCGTGAAATAAAAAAAAAATTAGGTCACTTCCACAGACTGTTGATGATGCAGGAAAAGTTTCAGGGTAGAATAATTAATCCTACATATCTGTACTACTATAATCATTACACTAATTCAGTCATTCACCCGCCTATTCTGCAAAGTTCTTTTTAGATTTCCACTTATGTCCTAGGTATTGTTGTGCCAGAGATAGAAGATCGGTAAGAAATAGTTTCTATCTCTAAGAGATTTATCATTAGTGCAAAGATAGAAACATGTATCATTGAAGAACAAAAAGTATTTCCTGTGTAATTACAGAAGTTTATAGAGAGTGATCGGCCTCGGGGCCAGTTTGTCAGTAGGGCTTCCTAGAGGAGATGACATACAGGCCAAGTTGGGAGATTAGGCTGCTCTGCTGGCTGGTCAGGGATGGATGGTTGGAACAAAGGAAGCAATTTACGAAATCTTCTGTGTGGAGGCACAAATAGCCCTGCCTTCTCAGGAGCCTGCAGGCAGCTCAGAGGGAAGACAGTTGAGGTATGGCAAAGTCAGCAGCTAAGCCCCATTTGCCACAAACCACACACTGCCATTGCCACCATACTGCCACTTAAGATAATTTTGGCAACACTGACTTGTCTCTCTAATCCATAGTAAGGTCCAACTGATGCTCAACAAAGAATACACAGATAGCAAACTGTCCCAAGGAGCACAACACGACTCTTCCTTGACTTAGGTCATATGACAAAGCAATAGAGATTCAGTTATACCACTTTTGAATGGACTGTTCCCAAAGAGGCAAAAAAGTCTAGTTTCCTCAGCTAGACATGAGATCTTGCAACATGTCTATTCACCTTTCAATGCCGATAATTTCAGTATCCTGCATTTGGTAGGAATTTAATAAACATTTGTTGAGGGGCACCTGGGTGGCTCAGTTAGTTAAGCATCTGCCTTCAGCTCAGGTTGTAATCTTGGGGTCCTGGAATCGAGCCCCATGTCGGGCTCCCTGCTCAGTGGGGAGTCTGCTTCTCCCTTTCCTTCTCCCTCTGCCTCTCCCCGCCCTGCTCGTGCTTGCTCTCTCTCCCTATCTCTCTCAAATAAATAAAATCTTAAAAAATAAATGATAAACATTTGTTGAAAGAATGAAACAATAATCATAATACTGAAGTTCTGAAGGGCACAGCAGAAAACCAGAAAGCTACCTAGTCATAAAATAATAATAATCACATTAACAACAATAATGTTGGTAATAAGTAATAACAGCTGTGATTTAATGAGTGCTTACCCAATATTATCAGGCAATAAACAAAGCATTGGTTATACATTCTTTTACTTAATCCTCCCCAAAGCAGAATGATATAAAAAAAAATTATCTTCACTTTACAAATGAAGACACAGGCTTAGATATGTTCAGGACACTACTCAGGATCATCTAGGCTATGAGGTGTGGAGTCAGCCATGCCTTGATTCAAAGTGAGGGGCTCCCCGTGCTGTGACCTGAATGATCACACTGCAGTAGCTAGGGCAGCATCATGAGGCCTTCACAGCTCACTGACTCACCTAGAGGTGCTACTGTTCCCAGTGAGATGCTGACATAGTCTGGTCTGCAGTTTTCCTGATAGCTACCAAGAAAACTTCACCTTCACTCCGTGTGCTGTCCCCCACCCCCGCCGCCCCGTGTGACATTCGAGCTCCAGCTGGTTGTGCCTGTCCACAGATCTATGCTTACTTGGGTGCAGCAAACAGGACCATGAGTGCTTCTCCTAGTCTTCCTTTCTTCCTCCCCACCAGCATCTGTCTCGACTACGTTCTGCAGGTGTTGTGCTAGGCCCTTGGCCATTTCCTGGCATAAGGATCATTGCCTTAAGAAGACTGTAAAGGAGATCACTCGCGGACACTTAGGTATGGTTCAAGAAGAAAGTAATCCTTCAGCATAATGTCCTTACAGGGGAAGGGCATCTTGGTTGTTAGATCCTCCTGGCCCTTCTGCTGCCTTTCTCTCTCTCCTTTCCATCCTCTCTTTCTCCTTCCTTTCCTCCCCTCCTTCCCTCTCTTCCTCTTTCCTTCCATTTTCTTACTTGATGGACAACAATTAAAAAATGATGGCTTTACTTCTCTCTTCTGCACAGATGTCATCTAAAATTAAAAAGTGATTATACCGACCAGATGTGAAAGATTGAAATCCAGTGATTTAGTCTAACTTCTCTCCTGATTCAGATGTGCCATCTTCAGCATCCTTTACCAGGCTCATTTTATTCTGTTCTCAAAATTCTGGAGGACATGACATCCACTACTGTCTTCCTGTGATGCCTAATCTAGCTCTCATTGGCCACTGAAAGAAGGACGACCACACAATTTGTCAAAACTGTGATACATTTAAAACCAAGAGGATGGATATTAAAACTAATTCAGTAATTTAATTTTTGAAATGTTTATTGATTGACAAATTGATCTTAGTAAATTGGTGGACCTATAAAATAGTTGTATTTGAAAACTATTTCAAAACATCTATATAAATTAAAACATTTAAAATGATTCCTCATATTGATCTCAACATTTTAAAAAATCACATAGTCGAAATAGTTCTTTCTTGTACACATTCCTGTATTGGTTAATTTCTTAGCTATGTATATCTCTAAAAACATGTCATTGGCATTTTGCCAAGGAACATATTATTTCAATGTGGTCTTAATATTTTAATTTTTTCATAAAATTGTCTTCAATCCACTTCAAAATGATATTTTATGATGAATGCATATGAAATTATTGACATCATCAATTGATCCTTCTCTATACCATGATATTTATAATTGAGAAATTAATTTATGCACATACTGAGGTGACTGGTAAGCTCAGAGCAAATTCTACTAAAGGAAACTTTCAATTCTAATTTTTTTTCTACATTGAAATGCATAGATATTTTCACAGGTGCTATGTTTTTGCCTTGATGCAGGGTATTTTTCTTTGCTATAAATAAGATCTACTTATAATTCTTTTAGACATTTCACCAAATTTAAATGCTGTAAAATTATGCCTTTTCAATTTCATTCTTTTTTTTTTTTTTATCTATGAGAGACGGCGGGGGGCGGGGGGCAGGGACACAGGCAGGGTGAAAAGCAGGCTCCATGCAGGGAGCCCGATGGGGGACTCGATCCCAGGTCTCCAGGATCAGGCCCTTGTCCAAAAACGGTGCTAAACCGCTGAGCCACCCGGGCTGCCCTCATTTCATTCTTATTTAGAAGATACATATATCCAATAAAAGTAGGAACTTGATCAAATGATTCTTCCCACAACTCAAAATATTTCAAAAGGTAATTCTAGGATTTAAAAATGAAATCTGGTACAGAATTTGAGCTCTCCTGGCTGTGTTTGCTCAGTTATTCCCTTGCTTCTAAGGGGAGCAATTTCAATGTGTTCTGGTCTGTAAACTTTGCTTTCAATTATTGCAATTTTTTTAAAACTTCACCTGCTTTTTTTTTTTTAATTTATTTATTTATGATAGTCACAGAGAGAGAGAGAGGCAGAGACATAGGCAGAGGGAGAAGCAGGCTCCATGCACCGGCAGCCCGATATGGGATTCAATCCCGGGTCTCCAGGATCGCGCCCTGAGCCAAAGGCAGGCGCCAAACCGCTGCGCCACCCAGGGATCCCTTCACCTGCTTTTTGAAAATGTTTATTTGTGATGTACACTGGGTGGTATATGTAAGTGATGAATCACTAATTTCTGTTTCTGAAACCAGTATTACACTATATGTTAACTAGCTAGAATTTAAATAAAAACTTGAAACAATAAAAAAAAGAAAATTTGTTTGTTGAAGACTTTGATTAAATATTTTTATTGATTAAAAAAGCTGTAACCAAAATCTAGAGGAGTTACATACAAAAAGTTCCCTGCTATTTAGGATATGTAGACAATTTACAAAGAAGTTCTTTAGAAGCTTGTCATTTCTAGTGCTGAACTGATGATGGACGGGAAAGAAAAAAAGTGTATATTACCCTGTTAAATGAATTTCTCTTATTTAACATAGGTTTCATCACAATTCAGAGATTATTGCTTTATGTGAATGTGAAAGTATAAATTTTAACAACTCGAGATCATCCTATTGTGAGATGCAATCACGAATTATTTGTATGGCAAAACCAATTCTTTTTTTTTTTTTTTTTAGATTTTATTATTTATTCATGAAAGACAGAGAAAGAGAGAGAGGCAGAGACACAAGCAGAAGGAGAAGCAGGCTCCTCACAAGGAACCCTGTGTGGGACTCAATCCCAGATCCTGGGATCACCCCCTGAGCCAAAGGCAGCTGCTCAAACTCTGAGCCACCCAGGCATCCCGGCAAATCCAATTCTAAGTATATTTCTGTTTCACAGGTTTCTTAATTTGGAAAGAAAATTTATTTCACTAAAGTTATTTGCTCCTCCAAAATTTGTATTCATATTACCAAGGTACTTTGCCACTTGTGAATTTCCAGTTATAATCTACTTAGCTGATTTCTCAGTTGAAGCATCTGATATTTCCTGATATGAAACTGGTATCATTTAAATGTTTGCAAGTTCTTTTATTGCTAACAAAGTCAACTTTTGGTAATGCATACAAAATAAAACCCCACAACTCCTATAATGGAAAATGAGTGAAATTTGTGTATGAAAGTAGTCATTTGATTAAATGGAAAGTTAGGTTTCAAAAATAATACATAAATTCACTTAACAGAAAGTGTTAGTGTCATGATAAATTATCATCATACTATAACTAATAACAGGAGGTATTTTAATTGAATTGTATGATATTACTGAAACTCTTTGCATTGGATCTACAAAATAGCAATTTTATATAGTTCAACCTAATGAAACACTAATGCGTTGTTAGCAGATTAGTGTTTTCTGGATTTGTATGACAGGGAATTGTCAATAAATTTTGTGAACTAGAAATTCAGAACTTAAATTTTAATTACACATATAGTTTCATTTTTTTCCAGCATACTGTTGCTAACAGGGTTTGTTGAAAAAATAAAAATAGAATTAAATAGTAAAATAACGAAAAAATTGAAGATCCAACACTGTTTGTTCCAATTATTTGTTTCATGTTCTGTTCCTGCATATGGCTATGAACACCTACTTTGTCATTTTCTACATTCTTTTCTGCCCTTGCTGACTGGTGCATGGTGGCTTTGTGTACCTTGCAAGCCAAGTATGAGCAAAGGCATGGTAGATTGGGCCACCAAGTGGCCCACAGCAATAGCAACATAGACTGCTTATCTCTGCACTATCTGTGGCTGGACCAAGTTAGCTGCCCTCGGTTGTTGGGATCCTAAGGTACTGATTTACCAGCCAGCTTTCTGCATGTTGTCTTATAAAGGGCGGTGTTGGGAATGGATACGGGAAACAGAGGAAGAATCATTGCTGGTCACCTTTCAGATTTAACCACATGTTAAAAGTGAGAATTCTGTTTACCTACGTATACCGCACAAGTAGTGGGTGAGACCATGGCAGAAGCTGGAAATACAAAGTGGAAGTAGGCTTAACTACCCTGTCTTGTTTTAATGTACCTAGTGATAATAATAACACTTTCCTTTAAAAAAATGAGAAATCTAGCACTGAGCGATGTGTGATATATGGAATTGTTGAATCACTGTATTAAATACTGTGCACCTGAAACTAATGCAGCACTGCATGTTAACTATGCTGGAATTAAAATTAAAAGAGAAATCCAGGAGAAAATGCTAAACTGGAAAAGCTATTGCTTTAAGAGGTGTAAAGCAAGAACCGCCCTATGAAACCAAATAACCAGAATATATGATCATTCTGATTAGAGAGTTACTCACTTGCCCATTCTACAATTATTTACCTGGCACCATAACACGAATGTACTTTGTTGAGAAATGAAGGTATGCGGAAGAAAATAAAACTGTCTCTGATGAAAAAAATGCTTCTGATTTCAAGGGTTCGTTTTACTGAAATCTGCCTCCCTGTGGTTGTGTTCCATCTATGGATCAATATCACATGCATCCCCTCCTCTGCCTACGTTATGATGGCCCATTGATCTCTGGAAGATTGCACTCAGACTCTCCATTCCAGCGGTTCTCAAATGCTTGTGTGCAGGAAGGTCACCTGAGAAGCTTTAAGAAGTGCATCACTCCCCAGCTGGCCCTCAGGATTCTGATTCTGTAATTTACAGGTGCAGCCAAGAAATCTGCATTAAAAATAAAAAAAGTGATTCTGACTCAGGTGTCAGTCAAACACACTTTAGAAATGCAACATACTCCTTGTTGAGTCTGAGATAAATATGTTGACTCTCTTTTATTCTTCCACAAATATCTTGTCTTTAGTGCTAGGGTTACTTGGTGGCCAATTTAGGTAAGTTCTAATTTGTTACCATCCTCTTTAGATTGATAGTTGGATTCACTGCAATCCTTCAAAGCAATGTGAAAGCAACAGCATCCAGAGGGACTTCTGCATTCTATGATTCAGGCACCATGTTTCCAACAGTGCAGCCTAATAAGGTCTTTTTTTTTTTCATGCATCAAATCGCACTGTGGGTTAATATTGTACTCACAGCCGTCTGTGAATAACCATCAAGCTATATCTTTCCTATCTTGTACCAAAACACTCGAGTATGATTATCTAGGTAATGGAATATTTATTTAAATGAATTCCACAGTAAGTCCTGCTTTCTTTCTCAAAACTCTGAAATATAAAGTCCATCTGATATGCTCTGTTTCTTCCTTATCCCTCTCTGCCTCCCTCCTTTCCCTTTCCTTCCAACAGAGGTTATTCCTGGCAAGGTCTCTGCAAGGGAGTATGATACCACCTGAGAAGCAAAACAGACCCAGATACAAATCATTCTACTCAAGTCTTGGAATAGCCTTCAAAGAAAAACAGATTCCATACCAACCAGAACCTGAGGGGAAGCCAAGAACTGCCAACATATTTGGAAGACCAGACCCCTACAGAAACATGGTCCCCTAACCACCTTCTTGAGTTGAGAACGAAAGTAAGTCGCAATTTCATTATTTACAAGTCCATCACTGAATTCAGTGTTCAGGGTTTTTTAACAAGATTTTTTATTTTATTTATTTATTCATGAAAGACTCAGAGAAAGGCAGAGACATAGGCAGAGGGAGAAGCAGGCTCCCCTCAGGGACTTGGATCCCAGGAGCCTGAGATCATGATGTGAGCGAAAGTTAGACGCTCAACCACTGAACCACCCAGGTGCCCCCAGTGTTCAGGATTTTATATCAATAGCAGACCTAACTCATCTGCATGATAATAACACCAAATAAGGCTAATAACACCAAAAAAGACTAATTGGGAGCTACCCAGATCTTCCATATGCTTAATATTGTCACAAATTCTTCAGTTCCCATTCATAAACATGCAAAAATAAGGATTTAAAACATGCAGTATATTTGAAGAAAGCAGAACTATCAACTGAAACTGAATAGTTTGTGGGATATTTGAATCCATGCAACATATTTCTTATATATTTGTGATTTTGTGACTTTATCATTAAGCTAAAGTCAGCCCATTGCACTTATGCCTTAGATTTAAATTGAGAACACTGGCAAGTCCCATGGGGAGAAGAAGCAAAACCAATAAATGAGTTTCTGGTTTTCTTGAATATACAACTGTATGGGCAGAGGAAGGGAAATGATATCCTGATGGTCATAGAGGCAGTAATGTCAAACTCATTCTCTTGAGCATTCATATGAAAAACTGAAAAAATTCAGTTCCACTACTTTCCTTTAAATTTACATTGCTTTTGTGAAGATAACCTTAAACCAGTCAAGAACACTATTACTAAACATTAAAAAATGTCTTCAGGGTTTTGCCTTGGTCTTTTTCATAAGAAAAAGGTTATTTTTGAGTCC
Organism: Nyctereutes procyonoides; assembly: GCF_905146905.1. Lineage (NCBI taxonomy): Eukaryota > Metazoa > Chordata > Mammalia > Carnivora > Canidae > Nyctereutes > Nyctereutes procyonoides. The sequence goes on from NW_026575122.1 coordinate 20,987,709, forward strand.
TTTGACAGGCTGAATATTAAATTTAGGAAAGGAAAAAATGTTTAATTTTTATTTTATAGAAAAAAGGAATAGTAAATAGATACCCTTTGTTATTTGACTTCTGCTTCAGAATATCTTATCATATTTGGCACTCTGAGAGTCATAGTTCCTAAAAGAAAAAGATATCTTAGTGTCAAAATACTTAGAGAATGGAGGTGCTATCCTAAAAGGAAAGCCTCCAGCTGACGAAGCTCTGGAAATTTTTTTGATGAGATGGCATACCCATTCCATTCTAATAAGCATGCCGACTCACTCTTTTAGGACTCATTCAATAATGAGGTCGTTGGCTTGTTGTTGTCCAACACAGTACAGATTTTGTTGTTAAAGGAGCCAGATGGAGAATGTAGGAACCATGTAGTTCAGCATACTCAGAAAAATGAGGTCCAGAGACTGGCTTAAGAGCACATGGTCATTAATTCCAGAACAATGTAAATACAAAAGAACTTTTTGATTCTTTGGGGTAGACTCTGCACTGACTTCTGGTTCATAGTGTCATTCCTTTTTCATCTGAAAGAGAAAGAAGATTATTAGTCCATTATCCTTCAGCATTAGCATAAGTGTGTATGAGACCCTTTCTCAGCCAGTGGGCAGAACTGAGGAAGCAGATACCTGTGAAACACTCCCCTTGGACATCCCAGAAAATCACCTCTTCCAGACTCTATTTCAAGGACAAGCAGGTACCACAGTCTGCTAACATCATCAATCTTTTGAAATCCCCAGAAATGTGTTGGCTTGTTTCCTAGTGTGCTTCATGAGTCTACTCTTCACATAGTAGATGCCCCAGATCCAAAAGATGAGTCATCTTGGCCTCTTCCTCTTCTGTCCCCAATCACATTCCAACAGGATCAAGTCCTAATGATCAACAAGCGTTCCCCTCTTTCGCTCCCACTGAGGTAGCCTACCGCTTAGGCTTTTGCTTTCTCTCACTGTTCTATTATAATAGTTGTTGTTGTTGTTGTTGCTGCTGTTTTTAACTATGACTCACTTGTCTCCATGCACCCATTTACTGTCCAAAATACCTCCAGAGAAATCTTTCTAAAATATAAGTCTAATTCTCACTGCTCACTTGCTCAGAATGCTTCAGTAATTTCCCTATCATCTACAGAGACAAGTCTGAACTCAGCATGGTGTGGCATGCTGAGCTCTCCATGATCCAGCCTCAGACACTCTCTTTCACCTCTTACCTGTTTTGCTGCTAATCCCGCTCCTTCCTCTCCCTGCTTCATGCCCCATGACATATTAATATCCATGCCAAGCACCATTTCCTTCATTTTACATCTTTGGTAATATCGTTCCGTATACCTGCAATATGCTCTCTTTCTTTGACATCTTGTCCAAGTAGAAGCACCCATTTACCTCCCACATCAAGAGTTAACTTGGATATAAAGCTTTCACTATGGCCTTCTCACCTAGATGATCCTGTACTCTGGCATCCTGTTCACAACGGCTTAGTCATATATGTGCCCTCTCCCACAGCAGTACTTGATTGTATTTCTGTGGCAAAAATACATAACAGATGCCCTCCACCATGTGTGACATTTCATGGGTACATCTAGAATTAGATCTAGGGACTACAGCCTCATCCCTTTCTCTTCTACTTAAAATAGTACAGAAAAAATGTAAATAACAGAGGGTGCATTTCTAATACAGAGATCCTTAAAACAATATAATTTAAAAGCTTTAGGGCTCTACTAACTAAAGCGCAATTCACTCCAGTGATAATCTCTAAAAACCAGGGCTTTGAGAAGCTGCAAGAGGGTCTTTGTCTTCTCCATTGTTGTAATATTAGTCTAGTATCGGGCCTAGCACATAGTAGATAATGAAGAAATGTTTGCTGAGTGTATAAATTAATGAGCTACATATTGGAGATTTCAACACAAACATCTGGCATTAACAACTTCTGGCAGGAGACATGATTCCAAATAAGGCTCATATAAATTAATCCATAATGACCGAACTATTCTAATGAAGATTATTTTTTAATTTTATTTTCCTTGGAAATGTACACTAAAATGAAAAAAATATATCAATTATTTAACTATTTATGTCCCTTCTTTATATATTGATAGCCATAATACACTGCATCAAAAACAAGTCAAATGTATAAATAAAGTTGAAGATCAAGGTCAAGGGAACTGCTTGTATTTCTAATTAAATAATTCTTTAAAGTCACTCCGGTCCTTCATTTTAGTTTGATCCCTCTCCTCCCTGCCGATCACTTAGCAGGGCAAAGTTGTGAAAGAAGTTGAAAGTTGGAAATGATTTTCAGGTCAGCCGTTTGATCTAGGTTCTGCTGACAGTTTGCTGCCATAGGTTGGACTCAACTCATCTCAGGTGTCTGGGATCTGCTCCATGGTAGCTGTAAGTTAGGGAACACTGGCTCTCTTCCCAGTGGTCGCTTATCATCCAGCAGTACAGCTCAGGCTTGTTCTTGTGTTGTGGCAGGCTTCCAAAAGCAAGAATGGAAACAAGGTCTCTTGAGTTCTAAGCTTGAACCAACTGAATTCACCTCTGCTGTTTTCTATTGGCCAAAGCGGTGAATGAGGACAGATTCCAAGGATGGAGGCATAGAGTATTCCTCTTGATGGGATGAAATTTTAAAGTAACATTGCAAAGGAGCATGCCTTCATGAATAAAAATAATTTGTTGTCCTCTTTTTTTTTTTTTTTGCATTTTACCAGAGACCTGAAGTTAGATTTTGGTCGATTTGAAAGCAGTTCGAACCTGAGTCTCCCAGGGAGTTTGTTCTTTCACAGACAGCTTTGAACCCAAACGTAAAAAGTAAAATTGAAAAAATGATGTATCTTTTTGCGTATTATTAGATTTGATTTGCCAATATTTTCTAATGCATTTCTGCATCTAATTTCACAAGGGGTATGAGTCTGCAATTTTCTTTAAACTCGGTCTGCTGGAATTAATATTGTGAAAATGTCAATGTTACCCAGGGCAATTTACACGTATAATGCAATCCCTATCAAAATACCATGGACTTTCTTCAGAGACTTAGAACAAATTATTTTAAGATTTGTGTGGAATCAGAAAAGACCCCGAATAGCCAGGGTAATTTTAAAAAAGAAAACCATATCTGGGGGCATCACAATGCCAGATTTCAGGTTGTACTACAAAGCTGTGGTCATCAAGACAGTGTGGTACTGGCACAAAAACAGACACATAGATCAATGGAACAGAATAGAGAACCCAGAGGTGGACCCTGAACTTTATGGTCAACTAATATTCGATAAAGGAGGAAAGACGATCCACTGGAAGAAAGACAGTCTCTTCAATAAATGGTGCTGGGAAAATTGGACATCCACATGCAGAAGAATGAAACTGGACCACTCTCTTGCACCATACACAAAGGTAAACTCAAAATGGATGAAAGATCTAAATGTGAGACAAGATTCCATCAAAATCCTAGAGGAGAACTCAGGCAACACCCTTTTTGAACTTGGCCACAGTAACCGGAGAAGGACAAACAGTGTATGTTCTCATTCATTTGGAGAATATGAATAATAGTGAAAGGGAATATAAAGGAAGGGAGAAGAAATGTGTGAGAAATATCAGAAAGGGAGACAGAACATAAAGACTTCTAACTCTGGGAAATGAACTAGGGGTGGTGGAGGGGGAGGAGGGCGGGGGGTGGGGGTGAATGGGTGACGGGCACTGAGGGGGACACTTGACGGGATGAGCACTGGGTGTTATTCTGTATGTTGGTAAATTGAACACCAATAAAAATTAATTTATATAAAAAAAACTCGGTCTGCTGGTGGTATCAATTTTTTGGAGGTACTAATTTTGATAAAATAAATTAAGAAATGTGCCTTCCCTCCTCTACTTTCTAAAATAATTTGCATAAGATTGGCATTATTTATTCAGTAAATATTTGTTATAATTTTCGGGTGAAGCTATCTGAACCTTTATTACTCTTTAAGGGAAATTTAAAAAAATTTTAATTGAGGTATAATAGACATACATTACATTGGTTCACATGTGTGATATAATAATTTGGCATTTGAATGTATTGGAAATGATCACCACAATAAGTCTAGTTAACATACATTGCTACAGAATTTTTTTCTTGTGATGAGAACTTTTAGGATCTAGGGGATCCCTGGGTGGCTCAGTGGTTTGGCACCTGCCTTTGACCCAGGGTGCGATCCTGGAGTCCTGGCATGGAGCCTGCTTCTCCCTCCTCCTGTGTCCCCCACCCCCCCATGTCTATCATAAAAAAAAAAAATCTTAAAAAAAAAAAGAACTTTTAGGATCTATTCTCTCAGCAACTTCAAATATGAAATACAGTATTATTAACTATAGTCACCATGCTGTCTGTAAGTTACATCTCTAAGACTTATTTATTTTAAAATTGGATGAGAAGAGGTTTTTCATTATAGTTTTAATAACCATAGGGCTATTCAAATTTTAATTACCTGTTTGGTCAGTTTTGGAAATTTTTCTATTTCAAGGAATGTGTTAATTTTTTTATCTAAGCTTACAAATTATGGGCATATATTTGTTCTAATAATTCCTTATTATAATTTACTATCTATAGGTTTCGTAGAGATGTTCCCCTTTCACTCTTGATATTAGTTTTTGTGTCTTTTCTCTCCATCTTTTTTTCTCATCAATCTAATTTTAGCCTTATGAATTTTATTACTCTTTTCAGAGAACCAGGTTTTGGTTTTATTTTGTAATTGTTTATGATCTATTTCATTGGTTTACATTCCATTATTTCCTTTCTTCTCCTGAGTGTAATTTGCACTGTTTTTTCTAGTTTGTGGTGGAAAATATAAGGATCATTGATTTTAGACATTTATGATTTTCTGATATAAGCATTTTTTTTTAGTTTTAGTCAGCATTGTTTTAGCTTTAACCCACACATTTTAATGTGCTGTGATTTCATCTCAACTCAGTTAAAAATATTTTCCAATATCCCCTGTGATATCTTCTTTGACCCTTGGTTATTTAGAAATGTGTTTATTTTCAAATATTTGGGAATGTAAGAATACATTTCATTATTGACTTATGATTTAATTCCATTGATGTTAACATATTCTAGATGATTATAATCCTTTTAGATCTATTGACACTTGTTTGATTGACCAACATGTAGCTTGTAAGTGTCCATGTGCCTTTGATAGTGATGTGTGCATTCTGCTGATGTCGAGGAGAATGCTCAATAAATGATAATTAGGTCAAATTGGTTGATAGTGTATACATGCCTGTTAAATCCTGCTGATTTTGTCTACTTATGCTATCAATTACTCAGAGAGGATTTTTGCTTTTCCTTCATCTATTTTGAACTTCTCTTGTTTGGTGTATGCACATTTGAAATTGTTTTATCTTCTTTATCATTACAAAATATTCTTCCCTTATGGTAATTTTTGTTCTGAAATTTACTTTGTTTGTTATTAATATAGCTACCCCAACTTCCTTTAGGTTATTGTGAGCATGATATATATTTTCAATCATTGTACTTGTGACCAGTGTCTGTATATTTAAATTGTATTTCTGTAGAGACAATATAGTTAAGTCTTGCTCTTTTTAAAAAAATCCAGTACAATAATCCCTGCTGTCACTTGTATGGTTTATATCATTTGCATCCAATGTAATTATTGACAGGGTTTCCTTTAAATCTAGCATCTACTTGTTTTCTAATTATTCTTTGTTTTCTCATTCCCTGCCTTCTTTTGGATAATTATCTATATTTTAGCAATCATGTCATTTTTACTCTTCAATTTTAAGCTAAAGTTATTTAATATTTTAGTACTTGCTCTGGAGTTCAGAATATGCATCATTAATGTATCATATTCTACCTTCATATAATACTATACCACCTAATATATAAGGTAGTATCCTTAAAACAGTGTATTTCCATTTTATCTCTTGAACTTTGTTCTATTTTTGTCATATATTTCATTTTCTACAGGTTATAAACATCATAAATACCTTCATTGTTTTAATTAGTCAAATATGTATATATATTTTAAATTAGGAAAGATTCTTTTTTTTTTAGGAAAGATTCTTAATATTTAATCACATACTTACCATTTTGGCTCTTTTCATTCTTTGAAATAGACATAAGTTTCCATCTGTTATCATTTCCTTTTACTGAAAGAACTCTCTTTAACATTTCCTGTAGAGGAGGAAACTGCTAGCTACAGTTTCATAGTTTTTTGTTGGCCTGATTTTGCTTGCATTTTAGAAGGTTATTTCCAGAATGACATTTTTTCCCCCTCATTCTTTCAGCACTTTAAAGATCTTCTGGCTTGCACAGTTTAATTCAAGATGTCTGTAGTCATTCTTATCTTTGTTCCTTTCCACAAGATGTGCTTGTTTTTCTCTGAATTTTTTCAGCAGTTTAATTATGATATGCCTAGACATAGTTTTCTTTTTATTCTGCGTAAGGTTTATTGGGCTTTTTAGAATTGTTATGGATTTATAAACCATAGGTTTGTAGTTTTTATTTGAAAAATTTTCAATTAGTCTTCCAATATTTCTCCTCTTCTCCTCTGCCCCACTTTTCAAGATTAGCATTACACGGATATTAGATTCCTTGATATTTTCCCACAGGCTCTGTTAATTTCATTTTCATGTTTCAGTTTGTGCTTTACTTTGAAAAGTATCTTCTGTATTCAAGCTCACTGATATTTTCTTCTGAGTGTCTATTCTATTGTTAATCCCTTTCAGTTAAATTTTCATTTCAGATGTTATATTTTTAAAGTCCTCATCTGCTAATTGTATTGTCTCTGTCATTTTTGAGTCTATTACTTTCTACTGATTTTTCTCCTGGATGTGGATTATATTTTCCTATTAACTTATCCCTATCACCAATCTAGAAATCTTTTCATTAGATTGTAGACATCATCAATGCTACATTGGTGACTATATGGTTTGTGTTTTCTTCTTTTTACGAGTGCTGGATTTATTCTGGCAGGCAGTTCATTACTTACATGTCATCTTGATCTTTTCATCCTGTTTTTAAAGCTCAATGAGGACTACTCCAATGCAGTTTAGATTTCCTACTTAAGAATGACCTTTCTGAGATCTTTACCAAATTTCTCAAATGTTGAAGAAATTTTTGCACTATGGAAATTTGTACATAAATATCTCATGAATAATGTCTGAGAATGATTCAGATCTTTGGTCATTCTTTGCTCAGACCCACTGAGCTTTATACTAAGTATATATGGCTTAGTATTCGGCCAAAGGCTTAAGGGAACCCTTAAGGAGAGATCTTGAGTTCTTCCATGGATTTCTCCCTTCTTTCCAATACTCTGCTCCTTAAATTCCAATTGTCTCTGTCTCCTCAAATTAGTAATACACCTGTGCTCTGCTTGAGATCCTTCTTTTTATACCACAAGTCAGGCATATCTCTAAGCAGAGAGCCAGGGCAGCATGGGGGACTTGCCTTGTTTCCTTTCTTTCAGGGATTATAGTGCTATACTTTGTGCTATCTCAATGTCTGTGAATAATTGTTACTCATATTCTTTCCAGTTTTATAGCTGTTTATGGCAAGGAGACAACACCAGGCCTAGTTCTCTAGCATGATAAGATCTTTGAGTTAGATTTTCAATGGAACTTCTTAGGAATTTTGGCACAGTTTTTTCGTTGCACAATAAGAATTTAACTTTATAGAAAAACTACCTATTAAAATATATTTCTAACATAATAATGCCCTCAGTGGAATGGTGTATATTGAATTGACACACCATTTTAGAAAAGCTGGCAATTCTTGAGATTATGTATAGAATTCTTCTATTTTCAGATTTTCCTCAAATCTGTTATGTTGGTTATGATACGAACTTCTTAGTTTTGAAAGAATCATTTACTAAGGAGATCTTTCACTCTACAAGATATGGTGATACTTACTTCTTTATGGGTTTTTCCCCTCATCTCTCAGTCATTTCCATCTGCCAAATTTTAATAGTCTCCTCTTAACAGTTCTCATGAACTGCTAACACTCTTATTTACACTCTTGCTTCCACCATTCTTCATGACACTTCTTCATATGACTTCTGAGACACCATACTCTCCTGATGTTGCTTACTGATCATTTAGTATTTTCTGTGGGCTCATTGTCTTCCCAAACTTTAAATTGTTACTCAGGAGTCAGCCCTATGTGGTCTTTTCTTCTGAGTCTGTGTTCATTGTCTAAGTGATCTCAGTCATTGCCACACCTTTAATACTATTTACAAGTCTATGGGTCCCAAAGATAACTCTTCAATTAAGACTTCTTTCCTTCCTGAATCTATTTCTTCAGATTCTTTTTTTTTTTTAAAGAAGAGCTCTTCTTTTAAAGACACTCTTCTTCTTCTTCTTCTTCTTCTTCTTCTTCTTCTTCTTCTTCTTCTTCTTCTTTTAAGATTTTGTTTATTTATTCATGATAGAGAGAGAGAGAGAGGGAGAGGCAGAGACACAGGCAGAGGGAGAAGCAGGTTCCATGCCAGAAGCCTGACGTGGGACTCCATCCTGAGACTCCAGGATCACGCCCTGGGCCAAAGGCAGGCACTAAACCACTGAGCCACCCAGGGATCCCTCTTCAGATTCTTACATGCATTTTTTTTCTTTTCTTTTTTTTTGGAAATCACCATTTGGACTACAATGTTTAGAAAGTAAATATGCCCCATATTTTACTATTGTTATCCCTTTACACATCTATTTCTCATCTAATTGTTTCAACTCACCTGCTCAAGCCATCACCATAAGAATCGTCCTTCACATTACCACCTTCTTCTTCATGTTTCTCAGCCATGAGCTACTTTTGGTGACTTTACCTTCAAAACCATGTTTCCTCCTTTCCGTCTTTACCACCACTCTTCTTTCTGTCTTATGTTGCTTTCAACCCATTCAGCATCTTTAATTTGTTCTCTCCAATCACGACTTGTAGTGATCCAACTTTTAAAAACAGTTTCAGCTTTTAACAGTTTTTAACCTGTTAAACTGTTAACAGGTTAACAGTTTCCAAGACTGGCAGTTGGCAAGCTGGAGACCCTGGAGAGCCAATGGTGTAGTTCTGGTACAAAGGTCGGTAGGCTGGAGACCCAGGAAGAGCTAACATTTCAGTTTGAATCAGAAGATAGGATGTCCTAGACAGGAGGAGTTATCCTGTGCTCCAACTTTTTGTTCTATTCAGGGATCCAACTGATTGGATGAAGCCCACTCACGTTGGAGAGAGCAATCTGCTTTTTTCTATTTAGTCTATCAATTCAAACGTTAATCTCACAAGGGTGCCTGAGTGGCTCAGTTGGTTAAGCAGTTAAGCATCTGCCTTGGTTTAGGTCATAATCTCAGGGTCCTGGGATCAAGCCCAACATCGAACTCCCTGCTCAGTGGGTAACCTGCTGCTCCCTCACCTTCTGTTGTTCCTCCTTCTTGTGCTCTCTTTCTCTGTCTCTTAAATAAATATTTTTTTTTAAAAAAAGGAAAATAAAAAAGAAACATCCTCACAGACATACCCAGAAAAATGTTTAATTAAATATCTAGGCACCCATGGACCACTAGACCTATAATATTAACCATCACACTATCTATGAATGACAAAATTAAATAAGTCTTACTGTATTGTTTGTTTTCTTCATTGTACATATTACCATTTCATTTATTTACTTGTTGGTTTAGGTGTTCATGAGTGTGTTTATTGTATGATTATAAGTCCTATGAGGGCAGAGCTTCTGATTGCTTTGTTTATCATTGAACATTTAATGCCTAACACAGCATTTAACTATCTTTAAGATTAAAATTCTAAATAGTGTTTAGATCATATTTAATATAGTAGCTTACATTTAATACAGAGGTAGCATTAAATTATGCTACCTGCTGTCATATATTATACTACAATATTAACATCAAGTTGGTATTTCTAATCAATTCTATGGCAATTAGTGAATTCATGAAGTCAAGTTGTTTTTTAAAAAATTTGATTACTTATTTCTTTGAACTTCTGTAGCTGCAGTGAATTTTAAAAGTTTAAATCAAGGATGTAAATGTGTTTTAAAAACCGGTATGTTTTTGTTTAATATATCATTGCCATTAGTATTATCCTCTAAAAGGAAAGGAAAGATTTTTATGTAGACTATTTAAATATAGCTGGAGAAAAGTGATATATGGTTAGAATTTTGGATGCCCAAGGGAAGAGTATCAAAGGAACTTAAGGATTTCTTTACTCTCTTAAGGATATTAGCATAAAATGTAGCCCCATCTCTACCAACATATTAGTACTAGCTGTGAAGCTATAGCTTGTGGTTTGCTCCATTCACTCAAGACTGTGGGAGCGGCAAGGCTGGTGCCCTTGATTGCTGACTGTACACCTCCATCATAAGGACACACTGTGGACAACAGAGCAGTGCAGATTTTGAAGGGCTGATCCGTTCAATGTCAGCAATTTTCAAAGGGCCAAATGAGGGAGTTTGGTTTTCCTCCTGGCCTAATATTTAGCAGACCTTAACAAAACTCTGTGTGTGTGTGTGTGTGTGTGTGTGTGTACATGCATGCATACTGCACATGTATGTAACATTTCTTGAACAAATAATTTTTTAAATTAAAAAAAATAAAGAGAAAAACATGGTCTGAAGGACCTTGATTTTTTTTTCTTTTTTCATTTCAAAGGCATTTATGGTCCTTGGCTCATGTCAACCCTGGTGAATACGACCTGATCACACGCACAGTCAATTTTTTACAAAAATGTTTTGGATCTTTCAAGCTTGATATTGATAACTGAAGCTGAGCAGAGAGACATTAGCATCTGGTTTTGATGAATGTGGTCTGCTTGTACTTTAAAGGAAAAGCATTTAGGAAAAGACTGGAAATTCCTGCTCAGAAAATCAAAGTCTAATACAGTTTTTCAATACCTGATACTTGTATGTTACAAGTGACCTTGGAGACTTTATTCTACAAGTTCCACATATTTTTTAGATTATAGCATTATGCTTCATTTCAGGATATATTTAAATTTTTGTTCTATGTTTTTCTTTAAATATATATACTTGTTTACTTTTCTGCCGTATATACAAAATAATGTCTTGCTTAGAGAAAAAATCAGATACTCTCATTTAAAAATAAGATGAATTGATTCTCTGTCCCACAGGAAAATGCTTGCTACCAAAATCAAAATGATTTCTATTGTTTTGTATTAAACTGGCAGAAAGACATCACATGCAGCACAACATAAGGAAGGATTTACCAGATTATATCATCCTCTAGTAAATACAATTTTCTTAGGACAGTAATCATGTCTTTTGTATTATTATGTATGTCAAAGTATATCTAGCCTAGGGCCCTGAAAATTGTCGATCTTCAAAAAAAAATTAAAAAAATTAATAAACGAGTCCCCAAAACAATTGATCTTTAGACATTTAACTACAAATATATTGAATAATAATCTTAATAAAATCATTATTTTAATTTCTGAGGGCTTCTATTCAGTTCTGCAGTCATCTAAGTCCTGGATTTTCTCTGTGTTTTCTGTTATGCTACCTAAAATCAGTACTATCAGGGCAGAAAAGGGAGAAAGAGAAAAAAAAGCCAATGTTTAATCTTATGTGTATTTCTTTTTTTTCTGAAATAGTCTGGTAAAGGGCTGTTTTGAGAAAGCAATTAAAGCAGAGGTTAAAATGAGGTTTGGGGATTATCAATAGCCATCATTTATCAGTGTTGTCCCTGTTCTACATCAAAAGAGATCATCAAGAAAGCATTTACTAGAGACCCTGTGCATTGGCTGTGCTAAGGAAATGACTGTACTCAACATGAGGAAAACAAAAATCATTTGTGCATGCACAAAATACCTACCTGCTTTATGATTAAAGTATTTATCTTTCTACTTTTGTAATGAAAGCCATGGATAACTTGAATCTATGTAAAATATTATGGTTCCGATGTTGAGCGCTGTAACAAAATGACCTTTTCTTTGTATTTCCACTAATTGGCTTTTAAGATGCTTTTGATGTGGCTGAAAAGGTCAAAGATCAATGAGTGGCTTGTTAGTCTGAATCGTTTATTTTATCAGAAAAAAAGCACAAGCTATTGAAAAAAAAATAGAATTTTGAAAGAAATACACAGTCTATTTGCCTTTGGCAGGCTCCACAATTTTTCTTTGGCTCCTCTGAGCATGGGATGGTCTAATCAGGGGATTATCAAGTAGACGGAAGAACTAAAACAAAGTTTGGTGTGGCAGTAAATATTTGTAAAGCAAAACTTTGGAAAAATCCATGATACATTTTCTGTTACTAATTTAAGAAATCCAAGGTATTTCTGAAATCATATGATTATCAAATTGCCTGAAGAAACATGGGTCACTTTGTCGTTAGATAACGCTATTATAGATTTCAAGAAATGAATCAAATTTGTGCTAAAAGAGAAAAGGTGAATAGAGAGTTACATAGGACATTGAAATAAAATGTTATACAATTTGTTACTTTTAAAATATCAAATCTTAAATATCATGATTTGATCCATGGAAGAAATAACCAATATGACCTGACCTCTCAGGATAGTATGTTTAAAATTTTATAAAAGTGAAGGACACAATTTTTGTTATTGCCAAGAACCAAGTCACATGTAAACAACTGATTAAATTCATGGAAATCTGTGCTCATTATGTTTAAAGGAGAGAGATAGGCAATGTTCTGCCCGCATAGTAGTTTGTGCTTAAATTAAGCAATAATCATGGAGTTTCAGGCCATGTAGGGGGAGACTAATGACTGATTAGAAATAGTTTTGGGCCTAGAGCAAGGCACTGGGTCATTAACCCTTAATGATTTTTTATTCAAAAGAAATGCTATAGGCTGAGGTCCTTAGTTCTCTTAAATAACACTCAGGGACTGAAAGGTATGTTTGACAGCAGGTGATGTTTTAATGGTTACAGCTGGCAAGTGGAATTCACCTGGTAGTGTGGAGTTTAATGTCCTAGGTGCATGCACAAAAACAAATGGCAAAAGTGCCGTGCTGACACTATAATGGCAACATCTCAGGTAAAATTTTATTTCCCTTCCTATACATTTATTCCTTTAATTTCATTTTTATTTTAATTAAGTAATGTGTTTGTCGTCACTTGTTTGTTCATTTATGTAATGGATGTTGTTGAACACCCAATGACTAGGACTTCCTTGGATATTGGGGAAAATGATGCGAGCAGAGAGACAGGTAGAAAAGCTGTTGTTACGGTAGAGGATTTATAGGCTGCCTTCTGAGTCAATGGGAGGGTAGGCAACCCAGGGCTGGTTTCAGGCAAAGTTAGGGAGGATGTGAAGCCTATAACTAAACTAACATGATAATTAAAAGTTAACCATACTAACTTCGTTGCAGGGGCAGGTTATAGAGAGAGGCTCAAAGAAGCTAGAGAGGCCTTTAACCTATTTCTAGATTACGATTACCACTAGGCTGAGTGTTTCAGTTTCTCTGTAGTGGGATTAACACTTATCCCAATGTGGTTAAATAGTTGTAGTAGCTGTGAACTTTAAGTAGATCATCAATTCTATGGTACTTAATCTAAAATGCATTTGGAGAAAATCCTAGTAGACCTTCACACTTAGCATTGGGTGAGTCTCTCCATCCCCCAAACCCATTTCCTCTGACCTTTGGTTGGGAAATCTTGCCTTTTTTTAGCTCGCAGACAGACTAGATAATTTTTTGCTTAACATGTGCAATAATCACTAATTTATCACAAGCTGTGGGCATTTTATTTTAGTTTACATCAGGAGGTCTAATTTAGACTTAGCAGTTCATTAAGACAATTATTTTTGAACTGATTATTTGGCTTTTCTTCTCACAGTAGAAATTGCTTTTTATTTATTTTATAGCTATTTTCTTTATGAGATAATGGAAAAAGAAACTAGGAAAGTGAAGTGTAGACCAGTGGGGATGATATCCCTCAGATAGATAAAATGGAATTTCTAGAGACCCAGAACACTAAGGTTCCTACCTCCAAGAAAATAGCTTCAAGACAAATCCTGCTTATTACCTGGGATTGTCCAAATGGAAAAGGTGGAGATGTTTGAAAAGACCTAACGTTCCTGTTTCATGCTTCTTAAAATTTTATACCAATGACAACTTTCTTCATTTCTGTCTTTTCAATTTCCTCCTTAAGAGAAATGTGTTTTTTTTTAATGCATAAGTAACCACACAAGACAATGTTAAATTAAATACCTAGGCTACAGAAGTGTATTCATTATGATAGTGGCGATGTTTCTGCATCCACACATCCACGGAATAGCTGATAATGGGCCTACATTTGATTTGATCTCACTTTAAAAATTCCTTTCTACATGTCCAAATTTTTTGACAATGGAAACGTATTATGTTTATAGCCCAAAGAATAATTATTTTTTATATTAGCACACTCCTCTCCTTAGTTGCTTCCTTATAAAATCTTTTCTTACTTTTTTTCTGTAGGTTAATAACTGATTTACATTTCCATATTGAATACTGAATTTATTCAAATTTCAAGACAATTCTACTAGTCTACATAAATTCTTATTTGAGGGGAAAAAAACAGAGTCTTCTTGCTAAAAAACAGCCATTCTGGATTTCTGCAATCCCTCTGGTAACACATTAATTTAGAGTATGTATTTTGTGATATTTCTTTCTTTCTCTGAGGGGCAGAATCTTTTCCCAAATGGAATCTTATGATGACCTTCTATGTACACAACAGCCAAATGTATGGTCATGTGGCTGAAAGGGTAGTTTTCTCTCTGGGCCTTTCTCCCACCTCCTTTTTTTTTTATTTATTTTTTTTTTATTTATGATAGGCACACAGTGAGAGAGAGAGGCAGAGACATAGGCAGAGGGAGAAGCAGGCTCCATGCACCGGGAGCCCGACGTGGGATTCGATCCCGGGTCCCCAGGATCGCGCCCTGGGCCAAAGGCAGGCGCCAAACCGCTGTGCCACCCAGGTATCCCTCCCACCTCCCTTTGAGCTCCTTTCCTACTGAGCCTCCCAGGGACACTGTGGGGAAGCCCCTGATTTTGAGTAAGCCATAGGTTGCTCGTTGAGTATTGTGAGTTTTGAAAATGTAACCTAAATCATACAATCCAAAGGGTTTTTGAAAATTGCAAAATTTGAATATTCTCAGGATTATTGTTTTTGTTTGCTTTTTCTGATTCCTTATAAACAGTTCTGAGAAATAAATCTTCTGCAATCAGAAAGCTTTTCCGTGGAAGATAACAAATGTATTTCCCACTAGCTGAGATTCAAAGAATATCTTTTAAAATACTCTCAGCAAGTATTATATGTGTCTTCAAGTCTTGTGTGTGCCTCTGGATGCAAATCCCTAAAATGTGTGAGCTCCAGGAATGAGAAGGGTTTAGGTCAGTCAAGTTTTCCTCCTGTCAACATTTGCATACATGCTGTCCCTTCAGCCCTCCAGAATCAGGTGAGGGAAGGTAATAGTGAGTCATTTCTGAAAGACAGTAGGCAATCCCACACTTGAACGGTATCTTATGATCTACTTTTTGATGTCCAACGAAAGAGAATTTGACTTAAGGTAATTTTTCTCACAGGCATACTGGGTAAAGACACAATCTGTGTTGGTACCACATTTTTAGCAAGATGCCTACCAGAACTCCAGATCTCCTAGACATTAAGAAGTGATCTTTATGAACCTCATGAACCTCTGTAATTTAGTACAAGGGCTACTAAAAATATTTTTAAAAGCAATAAATGGATTAATGTGCATAAAGTAAAGCATATAGACCCTGTGGTTAAATATATAGATGAAATAGCATCTACTTTTTTTTTGATCCAAGTCAAGAAATCCATACAGATAATTGTGGTTTGGAAATGCCGAACTCCTGAATTTAGGAAGGCAAGTCATATTTGCCTACTCTTAAAATAAATACTTATATATTGTGAATTACCGCCAAATCTGAGGTTCTCTGATACTCTGTTAAAATAGTTTAGACTTAATGGTTGCAGAACTTAAATGACGAGGAGAGTTTTGCATAAGTCTATGTTTTCTAGAACAGTAATGTTAGACTGAAGACTTATATTACATCCTTCAGGATTTCAGGAAGGAAGAAAACCCAGGATGTTCCATTTAATTAAAAACAAATTGAACCGATACCCTAAAACAAAGTATTTGGCAACCTACACCCCAAGTAGATTATGACTTGCAGGTAAACATGCAGTGTTCAGAGTGTTGGTTATATGTCCTTGCTGATAGAAAGCATTGCTGTATCAGTTGCCTGGAATCACCCACTGTAAACAGTTGCTTGGTAGGAAAGCAATTACTGTAAATGATTTTTTAAGACTATTTTTAGCATTTCAGAAAAAGGTAACTGAATAACTTAATAACCATTAAATTCATGTGTAAGTAGAAATGAGCCCTCCCTCAGACAAATGTAGTGTTATTTGTTTTGTTTACTGCTATATCATGCTACAGCTAGAGGAGCCATGAAAGAGTTAATGCTTATCCAAAAGTGACTTTATTACCATAGAGGAAATAACCAATGGGGAAAACCTCGCTGCCTTGAGTAATGGGAAAAATCCACAGGGGCCACGAAATCTTTAAGATCAGACATTGTAGCATCTGTTGACTAATGTAGAGTGACAGGGAACTTCTGTGAAAATGTATGTTGAGGATATAAATAGTAGAATACTGTAATTCATTACAATTACAGTGGAGTGAATAAAAATGAAAGGAATTCTGTCTGACTCAAAGTTTGGAACGCTCCTGCATCCATTTTAATAAGGAGAAATTGTGACTGTTTCAAGACCGACCCATAAATCAGAAAAAGGAGCTTATACCAGTCTGGCCGTGTACAGTCTAGAATATCATACCCAGACCTCCTCTCTGTGTCACCCAAATACCAACACATGGCAGTTTGCGGGCATGCAAATGATTGAGGAACTTTGTTTTGCACTGAATCATTCACCCTAGCAGACTGTCACTCAAAGCAGTACGAGTGTCTTTACAATCTTTTTCTGTCAGAGATTATAATGTGGGGAACCTTAGTGTTTTAGTACAGTCGATGGCCAGATCTGATAAAAACTCAGTCATTATAACAAATTAAAGAAAGAAAATCCTTCAGCAGGCTGTCATGACTTTGTGCTCTACTTCTGCAGGCACTAGGAAGTCAAAGACATACCTTCCCCTACAGCCATATATGGCCCGACGGCCATTGAACACTTTTTTTTTTTTTAAGATGAATGTTCTGGTATGAGCATGCTCCTAGAATCCAGTGACGTTCTTACTCAGGGTGGTCTGTAAATATTCTAAATCTTTGCTTACTATATAAAATTACAAGAAAGTGTTATCTTGCATCACTCACAAGCACTAGATTCCTTAAGCTATGCAAACCCTACTGAGAAATCATTCCTTTAAAAAAAAATTAAATGGTTCCCCACCCACCCACCTCCCCACCATGTTTAGCTAGGAACTATCTTTTGGATCTCTATATTCTGGTTTATATCAAAGGGATAAAATGTTACACTTATAAATCAAGTATATCACTCAGCTTTTGCTTTAAAATACATGGAAAGATCCGTTTCCTACATATAGTTTTGTCTGTGTCTCTCTGTCCACTTCTTCACTTTTCTCTCTGGCTTCATGCTGTGGTTGCCTGATTCTGCAAGGGAGATTTCTCTCACTTTACCTACTTTCTGACTTTTCATCTAAACCACCCTGAGTGCATGAACACAATCCCAGATGAAGATGGAAATGATGAAGAATAAAAAAAAAAACCTTTAAAATATATTCCAGGTATCCAGGAGAAAGGGACATATACTGGAGAAATGGATCCTTTTTAAAGTATATGTACAAATGAGTGAAAACTGAAATTTTATTGGGGCTTTATTATTGGATATGTTGGTGTTTGGGCTTTGTTTTGTGATTTTTGCATGCTTGTGGTATAATGAATTGTATTACTTTTAACTTGATGATGAGATAAAAACCACAACATTGAATTAATACTGGCACATTTCCCAGCTAGATTATACTGTTACTATCATGTGACCACTAGTAGAATTCCCTCTCAAATTAATATTATCTTAGGACCAAATGTGGAGAACTTGAACCATGGCTCTGTACTCCTTCAGCTTCTAGGGAATTAAAATGATTTTTCTGCCTATGGCTTTGATTTTTTGAGAAGGCAAAATCAACTGTGCATTTTGCTTTAACACATGTAATGTTGTTTTGCCAAATCAGTCATCTTTCCTCACGGGATGAGATTATAATGGGATTGCAAAGTAGTTCTCTTGAAACCTTCTAAAACAGATTATGTTCTTAAAAAACTTGATTCTTGACTTTGCATGTTTTAGCACTGCATTCCATTAAACCTGTGTTTGAAGTTACTAGGATTTGCTAAAATATTTGATAATGCCTAAGCAGATAAGAGATTATATGCTTTATGTATATAGTGGAAGGATTTGTTTCAGCTTGGATACAGGGTATTAATTGGCCACCTACAGTGAGCAGTGTTTAATATTTTGCTCCTACCCACCCCCGCTCCGGCCTCGCTCCTTTCTTGCTGCTTTTCAGGCAGAAGAGCATATAAGTATTCCCTGAACTAAATTTGCTAGCTTTCTGGAACACATTTAAACAATGTGTGCTACTTGTGTCATATTACATTAACTTCACTTATAATGACAAGTTGTATATATCTGTAATAAATAGCCCCTCAGGGATCAGATCAAGATTAAGGGAGAGAAAGTACACTGCTGTAGTTAAGTAATTTATAATATCTCAGTAAATGCTTACAAAGAAATGTTTGCATCAGTAGAGCTGGTTAACAGCACTTGTAGACACTGATGATTGTAGGATGTTAAACTCTCCAGTGGAAAGTTACAGTCACTTTTGGGTTCAATTTTTAAAGAGCGAGCTTGAAGCTCTATACTGTTTGATATTGTGTTGTCCGCCATATCTTAGAATGTTCCCCAACAGAGAATCACCAGTTTGAAACAGACCACCACTGGCACCAAGCAGTGGGGGGTAGGGGGGAGGAGGGGTGATGCTGGCAGGAATCATCTCATCAGTGGTCATGAGGCTGAGAAGAAAACCTTTTTAAAATAAAAAAACTGGGGTGCCTAGGTGGCACAGTCTGTTCAGCACCTGACTCTTGGTTTCAACTCAGGTCATGATCTCAGGGTCTTGAGATTGAGTCCTGCGTCAGTCTCTGTGCTCAGCACAGAGTCTGCTTGTCCCTCTCCCTCTGCTCTGACCTCCATGTTATCTCTTACTCCCTTGAATAAATAAATATATAAAAATCTTAAAACAAACAAACAACTCTTCCTCAGGCTCATTTCAAGTCAAAGTATTTGTAATTAATCAGAATAACACACAAAAGAAAAATAACAAATATTTATGGGTAGAGTACAGTCAGTTTGTGCTCTTAGGTCTGATGAACCAGGGCATGTACAGGGTGACAGACCATGCAGAGAAGTCTGTGATGAGTGAGCAAGTCAGGTTCACCTGCAGACTTAGAAGTGTGGGGATTACAGGATTTTAAATTTAAATTCAGTCATTTCCCTCTTAACATTTATTCATTTCTGTTCCAAAGTTGAACTTAAATGTCAAGTAGTCTCTGGATGATTAGTATTTGAATGACATTCAGCAAATCTTGCTTTGGGGTTTGGACAGTTTTCATCCATTTCCATGGCAAGTGGTTGGAAGTGATGTCCTGTGAAACCAGAATGCTTAATTGTGTCTTGGCTTCTGGGAAAGTTCTGAGAGAAAGTGATTTTCATCAATCTACAGTGGAATTCAGTCAATTTCCGGAAAGAGTTATACAGAGAAAGCAAGTGAAGACTCTCAGCAGCTCCCTGCCTTTGCTGAAGTTTCTCTTCATTGTGAATCTGGCCTGCTATTTAGTTTGAAGTGACTTGAACATCAAGTGTTCTCCTACATAAAAACTTGAAAGTTGAATCTCATGCCTTTAAAATCCTCCAAAAAAATCATTGTGGTGGGAGTGTGTAGCACCCAACACCAGAGTGCCCTGTGCCAGGACTCTGTGAAGCAGTCCTGCCTTCCCATTCACCTGTCCTTTCAATTTCACTCTCACTGTGCCTTTGATAGGCTGCCAGGAAGCAGGAAGAGGTGGCTTATTTTTTTTAAGATTTTATTTATTGATTGATGAGAGACACACTCAGAGAGAGGCAGAGACATAGGCAGAGGGAGAAGCAGGCTCCCTGTGGGGAGCCCAATGTGGGACTCGATCCCAGGACCCCGGGGTTACCCTCTGAGCCAAACGCAGATGCTCAACGGCTGAGCCACCCAGGTGCCCCAGGAAGAGGATTTTTGAAATCCATCTGTGTCTCCAAGGTTCTCTCCCAGGCTCTAGGGAAATTTCAGAGAAATAGCAACACCAAAACCCTAGCTTTGAGGAGCTGTCCCCAGCCTGAGATTTGCCAGGTGTAAGAGACAGCGACAACAGTCTTCATGGATGTAAATTTGGGAAACCAAAGCCAGGAACATCAGTAGTATTCTCCTTCTGCTTTTTACTCTTTCCTAACCATCTCTGATGCAGTGAACTACACCCCACAATTTGCTAAAAGGAGCTGGAAGAGGTGGGAAAAGATGGATAGAGCACAGAGAGGAGAAAAGAATTGATGCTTTTGTAAAAATTATTTCCCTTTATCCTTTGGGTTGTCATGATTTTGTGCAGCCCCTTAGACTGGATAACTGACAGATCTTTGGACACATGAGAGCTTCACTTCCTTCCTTGGGTCTAGCTTTGAACAAATCTGAGATTATTTTCACTGAGGTTTGTATTGGTTCAGCAGATTTAAAAATCTTTAGTGAATCTCAGCAGATTTCTTGTACTTGAAAGGCAATTATTGCTTCTAATGGATGTGCCCCTGGTTTACTTTTTTTAAGAGTTTAATTCTAATTGTCCTATTTTCCTTGTATTATTTTTTATGCAAAAGGCTATTCCTATTTTCCATTATTTATGAACTTCATTTTTAAAAAGCAATTAAATAAAGTTTATGCAAAATATTGAAGACCAGCCTGGATTTTTGACACTTGTTTAGAGAAGATTTGAGGCATCTTTAATAACTTCAGGATATGCCATAACATTATCTTTTAAAAAACAGAATCTCCACTTAAAAAGACATTAAAGTATACTTATCTTTATATATAACTCTAATCTTCAAAATAAATTTATACCAAGTGAAATTTCATTTATGTAAAATCAACTGCAAAATGATAAAATATGACAATTTCAAGATCCTGGAGAAAATTGGTCTAAAGAATGTAACTACCATTTTGCTACCTTTTTCCTAGTTTTTCCAATTAAGCTCCATTGTAATCACTCCCATTTTATGTTTAAAATGAGATACATGGGACGCCTGGGTGTTTCAGTGTTTGAGCATCTGCCTTTGGCTCAGGCATGATATGGAGTCCCGGGATCGAGTTCCACATTGGGCTCCCTGCATGGAGCCTCCTTCTTCCTCTGCCTGTGTCTCTACCTCTCTCTCTCTCTCTCTCTCTCTCTCTCTCTGTGTGTCTCTCATGAATAAATAAATAAAATCTAAATAAATAAATAAATAAATATATAAATAAATAAATAAGATGCAGAACTATAATGTGAATTCCAATGTTTTCAAAATGCATTCACTTTAG
Source organism: Nyctereutes procyonoides (assembly GCF_905146905.1). Lineage (NCBI taxonomy): Eukaryota > Metazoa > Chordata > Mammalia > Carnivora > Canidae > Nyctereutes > Nyctereutes procyonoides. The sequence goes on from NW_026575122.1 coordinate 21,009,299, forward strand.
CCAAGACAAACCTCAAAACTCCCAACCCTCTACATATTTGTCCCATAATTTCTGGTTCTGGGTTTGGCATCATATCAAATAATATTTTCCTGGGGAATAAGTCATTTCCATAGAGGGAAACTATTTATTAACTAATTCATTTGGAAAATATTAAGTCTGTGATTTTCAGAATTGATTAATTTTTTTTACCATGCTTCATGAGGAGGTTTGACAAATTTCTAGTTTTGTAAAATATTCTCCAGTATTAGATGAAATATTTGACATGGTATAGTATAGTACATTTGACCTGACACAGTATAAATAATGACTTCTTCAAGTTCTGAAAAAATGAATGTTCTCTGGAAGAACTGACCTAATTCATTCCCAGTTAATGATATGGGGAAAATAATGGCAATGCCCTGGACTCCTCTCCTCATCCTCCTAAATCAGTAGGTAGGTAGTTCATAACCTGGTCCTGGCTGCAGAGCAGGGTATTGGGCTAGTGTCTAATCTGACTTCTAACCCTAATACTTTCTCTTGCCTTGAGTAAAACACTTAAGTAACTGCTCTTTTTTCAGTTTTCCTGCTGTGAGAAGATATGATAATAATCTTTTTCTTTCCTACAGTGGTGTTAGGAGCAATATTTAGTTAAAGTTTGAAAAGTATGTTGACAGTAATAAGATAACATTTCATAGCAGATTATTCATGCTCTTATGGCTAAATACCCACTGAAATATCTCAATAGGACATACTCAAAATCATTTTGGTGTGTGAGCAAAGGATTCCGACGATTATATTATCTTTTTTTTTTCTCCTGAAGAAATTTTAACTTCTTAGCTGCAAAAGAGAAGAGAAAGAATAATTAAACACATTGATTTTTGTAAATATGGCATAAGATGGGTAGATCTTTTTCCTCGTTCAGATTGTCAGTGCTGCTAAGACTTAGGTGTAAGTATTGAGTAAGTGACAAAACAATTTTATGTTTCTTAGCAATATAGTTTACAAATTGGTGTAGATCCAACTCCAAGTAGATATGATATTTGATGTCATTGTATCCTCTAACTTTGGGACTGTGATCTTCATTGAAACCGGATTTTTCCATGTTCTTAGAGGCTTTATTCCTTTTTTTCATCTCCACCCTGTAATGGCAGTACAAACAGGGAGTCCCCTTGACCTCAAAGGGAGCTTTGTGCTTAGATTCACTACTTTGGACAAGAAACAAATTTGAAAAAAAAAATTTAAAAGGGACATGAAGTTCTAAATTCCACCTGATTTAGCTGGACTAGTGTCTACAGATATGTCTCCAAAATGCTATATTTTTTCTTAATTATTTTGTTTTTGTTATAAAAGTAAAAAACCAAAATGGATTTTACATTCTATATCCAATGTACAATACTTTATGCCAATGCAAAAATAAGTTTAAGTTGCCATGGTACCATGTATACACCAGGCTTACTTGTCACATACATTTCAGAAACCTGTCCAATCTTAGATGTTTTCTTTTTGAAATTTCAATGAAAATAGCCTTAGAGCTGTATCAAGTGCAACCAAAATAAAACAAAATAAATTGCAAACCTACCACGAATTCAAGAATTATGTGGACACCATCTAAGTTACTTTAACGTAAGATATAAATCCAGAGATTTCTCATGCCATCATTTTGTAAATAATTACAGTTCTGCTGAATCTGTTGTATAAAGTTTACATGGGAGGTTCAGCGCACCCTTGCTCTTGTTTAGAACATTCGGAACCACCCGAGAGCTGTTGATATATGGCTGTGCTGTTTCAGTGCCTAAGACATCTACTACATGGGAGCATAATAAACAGGGGCATAAAGACAGGTTTGTGCAAGCAGTTTGGAGTGACCTTTTTGGCAGCTGAAATCCATCTTGAGTACATGGTGCTGATGTGGACAGACATGTAAACTTAGTCTTGTTACCACAACTACTAGTTCTACAAATATACTCAGATGCCCAAAATGTACATTACTCTCAGGAAAGTGATTTTAAATGGAGAGTTGTAGTTGAGGAACAGCAATTCAGATAAGATCAAAAACCATATATTACCAAGAAATCTCTGTGATGGGAGTTAAAAGTGTTGAAAGAATGAGTTAGGTAGATTTAACTCAAAAAACTATAAAGTGAGAGCTTCTTGCTAGCTTGTTTAGATAAAAAGATATAGTTTCTTAGGTGTTTTGTTTTTTGTTTTTTTTAATCAATAGAAATGTATTAGTTTCTTGGTTCTCAAAGTTAAACCTACCATCAGAAAGACAAAGTCAAGGTGTCTATAACACCTTGTTTAAATATATGCTTAAATATAAGTGTAGGTATACTTACCTAATGATTAGAGACATAAAATAAACATTTGTGTCTTGAATTCGGTCAGCTGGGGGGAACATGAAACTTTAATCCAACATTGAAATATCTTCTAACCAATGAGGTCAGCTTGGGCTGGAATTCTATTTCTGCTCTCCTGGTTTTCCTGATCTTTTAAGGCAGTGCTGAGGGGAAGCCCTCTGATTTAGCAAAATGACTTGGGCCCATTTTCCACTAGTAGTCAAACATACCAATGACATCAATTTTAGTCTCCCGATGTGGTTGATGCTCTAAGAGCACTTAGATTTCCTCTGAATCAGAGGAGCCTCTTGATGAATCCATTCCTCTTCTCTACTTATGAGCTAACTGCTTGCAGAACTCAGAGCATGTTCTAAGAATACTCCACCAGGTTGCCCTGTAAGACGAACTGGGCCTCTATGGGGAGTGGTGTTGGGTACTGTGGTGCCTGTGCCTAGCGGATTGATCAGTTTAATTTTGGGATTCAGTATGTAAAAACGAAGCTTCAACCTAGACCTTATCAATTTAAAAAAAGGTGGCATTTTAATCTGCATCTGCCTTATTTTGTCTTATTTTCTCTCTTCCTTGAGAAACCTGGTGAAGAAAAAGATGCTCTAGGAGAAAAGGTTATTTGTTTCTGGGCCTACTCAAAACCAAACAAAGAGAACTTAAATATTATGAGGCAAATGTGTTTATTGGGAACTTGAAATAAATTCGAAAGCCATTAATGTCTAGAATATATGAGAATCCATGTTGGTATTTACAATTCTTTCGGGAGGTGAGGTATGGTTGTATCTTACTGGGAAAACCATTCTTTTTTAAAGATTTTATTTATTCATGACAGCAGAGAGAGAGAGAGAGAGAGAGAGAGAGAGGCAGAGACACAGGCAGAGGGAGAAGCAGGCTCCATGCAAGGAGCCCGACGTGGGACTCGATCCTGGGTCTCCAGGATCACACCTCAGGCTGAAGGCAGCGCTAAACCGCTGGGCCGCCAGAGCTGCCCCTGGGAAAACCATTCTTGAATGAGTTGTGAAAGAAATGAGAACTGGCAAGTCAAGGAAGAGTCTTCTGTATAGTGGCCCTTCGGCAAAATCTTTATGTGTTTCTCTCTCTGACTACTGTTGTTAGATATATGAATCGAATAAAGGCTTTGTTCAGAGCATGTGGGAAATGTCTAGTCTTTTTCATGCTTAGATATAGCTTTAAGTTCAAAGGGAATAGATCAGTTTTACCAAAGTAAGTGAATCCTTAAAATAAGTTTAGCAGTTTGATATTCTCTTTCCTAATTATTTTTCTTTTATATCTATCTTCAAGACTATTTTTTTGGTTACAGTGTTTAAAGAAACATTCACCCCAGAGGTGAAATGTCAGAGACTTGAGAATAGCTTTCATAAATAAATAAATAAATGGACACCTGGGTGGCTCAGTGGTTGAGCATCTGCCTTCAGGTGAGGGCATGATTCCAGTTCCAGGGATCGAATCCTGCATAGGGCTCTCTGTGGGAGCCTGTTTTCTCCCTCTATGTCTCTGCCTCTCTCTGTGTCTCTCATGAATAAATAAATTAAAACTTTATAAAATAAAGCTATACATAAATAAATAAACAAGCAAACAAATAAATGTACATATGTGGTTGTATATCTATATACATGTATAGGTGTCATATATATCCAGCCACTGATCAGGAAAGGCCAGTATTTAAGGTTTCAGATGGTTTTAATAGCAAAAAGATAATTTATTAATAGCCTTCTAGTTGCATATGATGCTTGTTAAGTACCAAAGAAAGATTTTAAAAATGGCATAAAACCAGTTCCTGACTTTTGAAGAATTTATAGCCTCAGGTAGAGCCAAAAACCTTTAGGGGGAAATACCACTCTGAAACATGCCAGTAGGCAAAAAGATTGGACACAGTGTCAGTTAGGAATTACTGTAGGCCCTTAGTTGTTAAGATACAGGGAAAGGGGGCCTAAACAAATGCAAGGGTTTATTTCTCCCATATATAAAATCAAGTCTGGGAGTAGGCAGCTCATAGATAGTTTAAAGGTTCTCCAATATCATCAGCCTTCTAGGGTCCTTCTATGTTTCTGTTGTATCTTCCTTTGTGACCATTTTTGAGGTCACCTAGTATTTGGAAGGTGGTCCCCATCACTCCAGCCATCACATCGATGTTCTAGGGAAGAAATGATAAAGAAGGAGCCCAAAGACTGCTCGAATTATTGAAGAACTTTTCTGGAAGCTCTGCTCATCAATTTCCTCTTATATGCCATTGTCTTTCCCCCTGTGAGGGAAGCTGAAAAATGAACACTTGTATCTGGTTACATGGCTTTCATCGAAGTAGAATGAATATTAGGTATATCCACTATTGTGGCTTCTGCCACAGAAACTTAAGATGGTTTCAAGTAATACAAGTGAAAGGAAAAAAGTTCATTAATAATAGGAAAACACAAATTTGAGCATCTTAAAGTATCTCACCATCAAGGCAAAATAAATATCCCAAAGACCTGCAACATGGCATGAAATTCAGAAGCACACATGGAGGATTTACATAAATGTCTGCAGAAGCTTTTCCACAATCCATGAGAACGAGACAATGACACATGGTTTCTGATGGCAGCTGCTTGATTACTACTGGTGGCATCCTGATCTGAAACCTGCTGTACAATTTCAAAAAGCACAAGGCAGATTTGACCTCAATGCAATAGAGATGTAATCTTGGTTGACACAGAAGTGCAGAGAATGCCAGTACTGGTTTCAAAGTTTATAAAGCTTTGTTCCCATAGACCTTGGCAACCTCTAAAAAAGCTTGGCTTCTTGACTAGTGCTCATGAAGATCTCCAAGCTACTTAATGAAGGTTTGTTCAATTGTGTCACCATTGACATCATCACAGCCAATCCATTCCTCATTACCAATGGACTAAAACAGAGTTGTGTAATAGGTCAATTTTTATTAAATCCATATTCCACAGCCATAGTTCAAAGACTCAACAAAGGAAGTTAGACTTAGTCAATGTAAGATTTTCATTGGCAACATGGCTAAAAATCATCACTGAATTTTCTTTCCTTGGCAGAACTGTATCTAACAGTGTGCTGATTGACCAAGATGCATAAAATTAAATCCATAAGGCCAGGATGTCTTTCAGGAGTCTGGTGGACGGAATGAGACACAATTCGATCAAGCATCACTCTCAAAAACCAAAGCTTTTTCCAAAGCAGTATTCAGGCCAATCTCTTTTGCTGCTCCAAGACTTGGACCTGCTACAGGAATTGATTAAGGCTCTTTAGTAATTCATCAAAATCACTTATGCTATTAGTTAATATTAACTAGCAGGAGTGAATTAATAAAAGCCTGTAACGCAGCCAATCTAACAGCGTTGAAATGGAGATTATTCCCTGGGTGAGACATATGTACAGAAGGGATGACAGCAGAAACCACAGTGGCCATTGTCTGTGCAGCAAACCACACCAAAACAGCTTAGAAGTGGAAGAAACTAAAATATTCTGCAACAGAATTTCAACTTGGAGCAGCAGATAAGCCAATCATAGGGAACACAGCAATCAGGAAATTATTACCGCAAAAGCCATGAGCCCTGTAAAATTAAATAAAAGAGCCACTAGCTGTGATAGCTTTTGCTGCTGTTAGCTACGATTTCAAAATACCAGTCAGCCTATGGAGAGGACTCTTCAAGTAGCAATCCTTAAGTCATATTCAGAGGAAACATCAATTGTTTTATGTTAAATATGGAGAATGTACACATATATAGTTTATTTGTATTTGTTTGTCAGTAGATGTGTCGCTCAGAAGTCCAAACGCTCAATTCTGGTGTTCCATACCTGTTGCCCTCTTGGATCAATCTATCCAGCTTTATTTTTATGCATGATTACTTTATTTTTGGTGCTCATCTTTTACACATTAATCTTAGAAAAGATTTTTCATGCAACCAAACTAGCCTCCTTACTGTCTTCAAAGTCCCCTACCATCTTTTCTAATGTATGCCTCTGGCTAGAATACCTTTCCTTCTTCTCTTCATTTCTGCAAGCTCCTTTCTAGCCATCCTGAAAACCATATAAAATCATTCCCTTATGGGGACCACATCCTGCTGTGATCCCTAAGGGAAACTATTATTTTTTAAAAGATTTATTTATTTGAGAGAGAAAGAGAGAAGGAGCAGAGGGAGAGGGACAAGCAGACTCCCTGCTGAGCCTGGAGCCTAACACGAGGCTCCATCCCAGGATCCTGAGATCATGACCTGAGCTGAAACCAAGAGGTAGAGTCTTAACCGATTGAGCCATCCAGACTCCTGTAAGGGAAACTATTATTATCACCAATCGCTGGGCACTAAATCATAAGCTAATTTGCATTCTTACTTAGCAGTGGGCATGTTCTTTTTTTTTTTTTTGTCTCTTCTGCAAATGGATTATCACCTTCCTGTGAAAGGGATCATATCTTCTCCTCCTTTTGTGCTTATACCTAAGACAGAGCAATGCACATTCTAGTAAGCATCACTCTGAAAACCAGCACTTTTCTAAAGTGATGTTTTTGCCAATCTCTTTCGATGTTCCAACAGTTGGACTTACTACCGACGTCAATTCAGATTCCTCTTTAGTAATTTATCTAAGTCATTTGTGTCATTCATTAACATGAACTAGCAGGAGTGAATTTTGGTGCTTTTCATGATGCTTTTCAGGATACTGAACTATTATTACAACTTAGGTCACTAGTTTCATGATGACTGTAGAATGGTCGTTATTATTTGCATTTTAAAGATGAAGGCTAAGAAGCCTAGCCTTGTCTAAGGATATCCAACTGGTTAGTGGCAAGGCTAGATATATGGACCGTATTTCTCATCCTCAACATTACTTAAGAAAATAATTGGTATAAAAATATTATAATCAACAATATCTATCTGGATCTTCTGCACTCAGCTTTTGCTATGAATCTGCCAAGTGAATGCTATCAGAGCCAGTATTTTACAGGAATTGCTGTGTAAAGGAGTTGGGCCTTCATTATTCACCAATCATTCGATTGTTCGATTTCATACTCTTTTTGTTTTCTTTCCCCAGTTTTACAAATGAAACTTAAGAGTCAGTGAGCTTTTTAAAGTGAAGCTTCTTGCATAGTTTAGCTATCTGGTGGCATTTAATAGCATTGAAACTGCCACTGATGATTTCTTTTTCTATTCATTTCCACAATACAAACAATGTTATTAAAAGTAAACTGTCAGAGATATGCTTACAAGTTGAGTCTCTGAAATCTTGCCCCACTTCCCTTAATACATAGGCACAAGAAGTAAGTGGGCAGAGGCTGGGGCAGCTGGCTGCCACAGAATCAGCTTGCTGACTCCTTAATGGTGTTCTGCATCATTACCTATTACATCTGTGAAAATCTTTTTTTTACTCGTGCTGTCAAGGCCTCATTTTTACCTTCATTTAATTAGCTGAATCAAAAAAAAAAAAAGCCTCACAATGAGATTTGCCATGCTCATATGCCCACTCTCTCTTTTGGGAGCCACTCCCTTTCATCCCTTACCACATAAGCAAAGAGATCCACTTGTGTGGATCAAGGCACTTGTGTGGCTCATTGTCCACATCTTAGGGGAGTGAGTCCCAGTGCTATGAACTATAGCAGGAAAACGAGGGCACACTTAGGACTGCCAGATTAAATAAAGGACACCCAGTGAAGTTTGAATTCAGATAAAAAACAAATAATGTTTCCATATGAACATGTCCCATGCAACATTTGAGACAAAATATTATTCATTGTTTACCAGAAATTTTAATTTAGCCGGCCATCCTGTGTATGTTTGCTATATCTAGCGACCACAGGTACCATTGGAGATCTACAATGTCAGTGTTTTCACAATGGTCCTAGATCAGTGAGCCCATTGTTCACTAGGTCCCACTGCAGGGGCATTCCCCTCTCTCCTAGCTGTAGCTGCTCCACCAAAAAACACAGCGGAGCAGTGGTAGGAGCTTCTCTACCTTCGGAGGGCTGCCTCAACTGCTGCTCCAAGCTGAAAGCAGAGAAGAATGGCCATGTTTCCAGGTGGTACCGCAAAAGTAGACTTTCTTACGCAATATTTTAATGGTTCTAAAAGGAAATTAGACTCTGTAGCACTGCTTGGGACAATAATTGGCTTTGGTACTATGTATTACTTTGTAAATGAATGAAGATTCTCCCCAACTCAAAAGTTATTTTAGCCACCCTAAAACAAAAACAACAGCTGTGACAAAAACAAATGAAAAACTCACAGGAAATCAAGGAACATGGTATTTAGCAACATAACTTGAAATTTTATTTTTGAAAGTGGGTTGAATCCTAAGGAAATTACTGGAAGTGCCATTGCAGAAGTCAACACCTTTGAGAAGTGATTCACTAACAGCTCTCAAATTCATGCAAGTGTATTAAATAGATGTGTGGAGGAGGAGGGTAGGAACTGCTTCATTATGCTTATCATTTATAACCAAGATATATTACAGAGATGTGTTTGTGGTATCACATGGAGATATTACAGGATTTGGGATCTAGTAGTGGCTTCTCAGGTTTGCTTTATTTCTTTTACTGAAACAAAACAAAACAAATCCCAGATCTTTTAAAGACATAGTACTATCTCCAAAATGGCTTTAGAGATGGCTTAAAAATTCAGATACATCTTATTCACCAAGTCTATTTGAACTAGTCCAACAAATAACAAACTCTTCATCAAATAGAGTTCATTCATTTAAGAAATGCTTCTTGAGCATTCACTATGCCTCAGGCCCTAATTTAGGCAGTGAGGATATAGCAATGAATAAAACAGATCAAACCACTACCAGTGGGAGACAGATGCTAATAAGTAAAACGCTTATTTTGATGACCAGTATTAAGTGCTAAGGAGAAAAAAAGCAAGAAAGTTTTGGAAATACAGTTTTCCATCTAATTTAATTATTTGATTACCCATTTGTTTTTGGGGTTTTTTAAGATTTTATTTATTTATTCATGATAGTCACACAGAGAGAGAGAGAGAGAGAGAGAGAGGCAGAGACACAGGCAGAGGGAGAAGCAGGCTTCATGCACCGGGAGCCCGACGTGGGATTCGATCCTGGGTCTCCAGGATCGCGCCCTGGGCCAAAGGCAGGCGCCAAACCGCTGTGCCACCCGGGGATCCCTGATTACCCATTTGTTAATCAGAAAATGCCACTTAGTTCAAGATCTTGTTGTTAAAACCTTTCTAAATTATATGCACTATACTTTCAACAAATATTTAGCCATCACAGTGCTATGATGGTAATTACCCCAGAAATCTTGATGATGGTCACTCATCTCCCTCTCCCTTGAATTTCAAGCCATATATCTTTACCTCCCATTTCTCCTTGTTTATGTTATGAACCCATTTTTCCATCATTCTCCATTATATATATATATAATTGGAATTCAATTTGCCAACATATAGCATAACACCCAGTGCTCATCCTGCCAAGTGCCCCTCTCAGTGCCCATCACCCAGTCACCCCAACCCCCCACCCACCTCCCTTTCCACTACCCCTTTTTCATTTCCCAGAGTTAGGTGTCTCTCATGTTTTGTCACCCTCACTGATATTATCACTCATTTTCTCTCCTTTCCCCTTTATTCCCTTTCACTATTTTTTATATTCCCCAAATGAATGAGACCATATAATGTTTGTCCTTCTCTCATTGACTTATTTCACTCACCATAATACCCTCCGGTTCCATCCATGTCAAAGCAAATGGTGGGTATTTGTCATTTCTAATGGCTGAGGAATATTCCATTGTATACATAGACCACATCTTCTTTATTTATTCATCATTCTTCATTCTTAACTAAGGATTTGGACCCTAGGATTTTATGCTGTTTTCCAACCACAGTTGTACCAATATGGTGAGTGCTTTCCATGGTCACTTGAGGAAATAAAGACTCTAACACACCAGTGTTCCAGTTCCTTGAAATTTACAACTGCAGATGCCACCACTCACTGCATAATGCTCTCTGGGCACCTTGAGCAATGCTATTGTGGTGAATCTCTCCAACTCCATCCTCCATCTGCCCATGCTCACTCTCTCATGTCTTCCCTTGTAGCCTCGTGAGGGCCTTTTAGGATTATTAACTCATCAGGTCATTCTCTCAGCAAATGTTCGTTGAGCATCTGTTATGAGCAGAGCACTATGAAAAATGCAGGAGGGAGTAGTAAATAGGAGAAACATACTCAATGAGCTTGCAAAATATAGGGGAAGAAAGATGGTGGGCAAGTAATTACGTGTGTGATGAACATTAAGGAATAGAGTTAAGGGGAGCTTACCTAGCCAGGGGACCTAAGAATGTTTCTGTGACATGCTTTCTCTGAAGTAGAAACTGAAGAATGAGAAGCTAACCATGCAGAGAGTTAAGAAAGGCATTCCCACAGAGAGATAAACATGTTTAAAAACTCTGAGGTATGAGATATTTACACTTTCAAGGTGTACAAAGAAACAGAAAATATCCCAGTGAGTCTGGGGTATAGAAGCTGTGCCAAAGAATAAAGGCTGAGAGAGCTATAGCAGGGCCAAATCATGTGGATTGTTGGGTTAGTGTTTAAGGATTTTGACTTTATCCCAACAGCAATAGAGCTATGCCCAAACTAGACCCCTAGTCAATCATATATTTACTCTTACTAGTTCTATGACATCTTTGAATCACAAGCTTGGATCCAATTAAAATCTGCCTCCTCGAATCCTTTTTCTCAGTAGCTCAGTGCTATTGAGGAACATTGCACAGCTAGGATGGCTGGCATCATTGTAATCTTTTGCCTTCTCAGCTCATTTGGAATTGTTGTGCCATTTTTCTATCTCTTTACTCACTCCTCTTTGATCAACTATCTCGTTCCTCTCAGTAGATCGCACAAACTGTGTCCATTCTTTGTATTGTTCTATCTGCCCCCGACTCCTAGCCCCCAGACAGAGGTTTCATTTCCAACACAAGCCGGGCCATTGAGCAGGAACTACTCTCTAGGTAGAATGCCTCTACCTAAACACGATCCATAATCTTGCTGCCACACTTATCCCTTTCCCCCATTTGTGGGTTGGGGGTCATTTTCTTTACTTCACAACCCATTTCTCCACTTTTAGTTCGATCATTTTTCTCACATCTCGCTCCTTCGTTATCCCTTTACTTTTCTAAATCTTTAGCCTGCCTACCACCCTGGATTTTGTTTCTATATGGTATGCATTATTTCCCTATACCCCACATCACACTATCATGGAATAATGTGTTTGTTTTTTTTTTTTTTAAAGATTTTATGTATTGATTCATGAGAGACACACACAGAGAGAGGCAGAGACACAAGCAGAGGGAGAAGCAGGCTCCATGCAGTGAGCCAGATGTGGGACTTGATCCCGGGTCTCCAGGATCACACCCTGGGCTGAAGGCAGGCACTAAACCACTGAGCCACCCAGGCATTCCATGTTTGTTTATCTAATGGGCCACATGCTACTCAAGGGTGGGGTTATGTGTCCCATCTTGTGCCCTGTCCACAGGCATCACCTCTCCAGGTAGGACTTCCCTTCTTCCCCAGGCCTTTCTGAAACAGAACACGAGGTGACAGCTTCTTCACATCCATGTATGTTTTTGAGGTTTTATGTGAACCAGAGACAAAGAAGGTCAAAAGACTGCCCAGATCCAGGAGAGAAGGTATGTTCAGATGGTTACAATGGTTGTAGAGCACTTTGGAAGAGTGCCTACACGTAGGGGGTCCCCTGGTATTGGCTTCCAGGCTGGAGGCTGGGCTGAGGAGTGGCTCAGAGGAAGGTGGAAATGGTGAGCAAAGGGGAAGGGTGCTAGGGGCTGCTTGTAGGACCCAGCTAGTTGAGCCCAAAGGTCCTGCCTTCTAAACCTGAGTGTCCAGGGTCAAAATAAAGGCCCAGAAGAATCAGAAACTTGATGAGAGGATGTGAGGATACTAAGGTGTAGTAGGTCTCAAGTCCTGAGAAGGGAATAGGAAAGGGGGGAAAGCACATTCACCATTCATGGGGGAGCCATTCGTAATTAACAGACACAAATAGGTGACAATTTTCTAAGTTCAGTGATCTGCCTTTAGTGGGTTTTTTATTTGCTTATATTCTGAATCTGAAGTGGGGCCAAAGTGTCCAGTATTACTCAAAGAGAACCCTCACATCTACGTGCTGTCAAAGCACCCTGTGCGTACTTCTATATCATATGCCTTTCCAAGGACGCTGCAAGTGATTGTGGCAGGCTGTGCATAGCACCAAAGATCACTGCTCTGACGGCAAGTTCATCCATTCAAAGCGCGTGTCACTTGCTAATTAATTCAAAGTCACCATGCAAAGTAGCAACAACCCTGGCATTCACCACATCATAGGTCCTCATAAGACTATGAAGCTCCAAAAGGCAGGCAGGATCCCATGTCTTGTAACTTTTCTGCTTCCAGTACATCATAATAATAGCTAATGATTATTGAGGTACCATTATTATTCTCAATTTATAGATAAGACAACTGAGTCACCAAAAGATCGAGAACCTTGTCCAAGGTTACATAGGTTGCATTAAACTGGGCTGGTTCAGTTGTGTGTCAGCCTTTAGCTCAGGTCATGATCCCAGAGTTCCAGGATGGAGTCCCACATCAGGCTTCCTGCTCAGTGGGAGTCTGCTTTTCCCTCTGCCTGTCACCAACCCTCCATCTCTCTCTCTCTCTCTCTCTCTCTCTCTCTCTCTCTCTGTCTCTCAAATAAATAATAAATAAATAAATAAATAAATAAATAAATAAATAAATTTTTAAAAATAAATAAACTGGGAGTTGAAGCATCATTACTTTTTTTTTAAGTGCCATGCCCATTATCTCTGATAATACCAACCATCTAGTAGGTTTCTCCTTATAACGATAAATCACATGTGGACCAAAAGCTTGAATGTAGGCAATACAGTATGGCTCAACTTGATAGGTGCTTGGTGGTGGTGATTCCAGTTTAAAAAGATATTATTATTCATTAATTTTAGGCTTTAGACTGGGGAAGAAATGTATGCTGATTTTGTAACAAGTGGATTTTTCATGTGGTGTATAACTTGTGTTACAGTAGTTGCTTTTCTCATGACCAGAGTTCAACTGTACTGAGGAGGGACAAGTCTACTTTGGGGAGAAGGCAAAAGTAAAATGGAAGGGGACGGCGTGGGCAGGCCATGCCTAAGAGAGCAGAGGCCAGGAGAAGAACAGAGAGAGAGAGGGGGGGGTGGCCACCCCTAGATCCTATCTGAAGAAGTGTGGTCACTGTTAGGCTGGGGGTGGGTAACCTGTGTTGAAAACAGTATTGTTTGTGAAGTAAAGTGATCCACTCCAATGCTACTATCTTAATTGTCATGACTCAAAGTTCCAGCTTCTCAATTTTTTACGTCACCATCTATAAAATTTCCAATCGGTGTGCATCCAAGTGATATAGTCTATACACATGACCTCTAGTACGCAAACGCACAGTTTTAGTGCCACCAAAGCAAATCAGTTCTGGCAGAGGTTAACTAAATGCGAGAAAGTTGCAAATTATACAGCATAAGAGCCAATCTTCCAAGTGACTGATGTCTATTAATAATGAAAGGAGTTTGTTTCCACAGTTTTTTAAAAAAATTCTTCTGTTTTTCAGTGGGGTTTCTATTTCTTCTGGACTATTTTCCTTGGAATTGTTTACCTTCTCCTGCAATTCAGAGACCCCAAAGATGCAAGTGCAGACCACTTTGTTCACGCTGTGTCTGATGTGGCTAGGGGATGCCCTCCCAGGAGGAGTTAGGTGGGTCACAGATAACCAGCTAGACACTGTGCAACAGTTGGCCTGATTCTTCCAAGTGCTCTTACTTAGGAAGGAAGCTTCAGAGCATCTGCCCCAGCTTAGCTTATTTCTCAGTGATGTGGAAAATATGCATATGAAAGAAGAGAAATGAAAATCACTCCACAAGATGAGTGAAAAGTTTGTGAGCGAAGGGTTTTATTTACTATGTTTTTATGTCTCTGTGGTGCCTGTCGCCATGTTCCTGCTTTTCTTTTTATATGGTCAAGTCGATGTGTAAGCTCACAAATGCAGACTTTACCTAATTTTAATGGGCATAGGTCATGGATAGATGGATTTACTGATCTTCTGGCTGTGATTTCCAGGACATGCACTGTTGACAGTTAGGATTGCTTCACCGTGACCCTGAAACTCACATATTAGGTCACAAATGATAGAAGCGATCTTGCCCTCCTCCCTAGTGGGCACATGCCACAAAATCACCTTGTAATGGGTCCCAGGGTGGACCCACTGGCTGTCTTGCCTTCAGCAGTGAGAGAGAGCTCCCCGCAGACCAGGACTCTGGGGAGTTTTCAGGCAGCTTTATGTGACTCATGGAGAAGTCACCTGCGCTCCCTTGACTTTTTAGGCCAAGGTTAAATACAGTTTATTGCTTTAAGAACTTTATTTTCCTAAATAACAAATGAAAGCTAACAAGCAAGTCTCAAGATCACAAACTGAAGTTTGTCAGATGCCAGGGAGGCAGTTCACAAGGGACGGTCACTTAGCTTCAGCCTCCATCAGGGTCCTGAGCACTACCTGCCGGAGAGACTTTGGGACTCCGGAGAATCCACGTAGAATGCATTTCCCTTTCTGCCAAACAGTAGTGGGGGGAGGGGTAATAGTTGGGGAGAAGAGGAAGGGTCGCAGTTTCCGTGCCTATTAGGCTGTGGCACAGTAGTTTTCAGTCCAGCGCACTTTCAAGACCTGCAAGCAAAGCCCCGGTGTCTGCCCCGCACCCCGCCAAGGGGCTGCAGGCCAAGGAGCCGGGCCCTGCCTGCTAATTGTTGTGCTTAAAATTCCTGTTTCTTATCTTATTTACTGATTGATGGGAACGCGACTTCGCAGCCCTTCCTCCCCGACTTGACACAGGGAGCATCAGGCGACAACGTCTGCTGCCTTGTTACACCGCGTGGACCACGGAATCGCGGCCGCCTGGTGTCTTATCGGAGCCACCTGAAGAGCCCGGCCACACAGGGTGGCCTCCCTTCATTTAAAATCCACAGAGAGGAAAAAAAAAAAAAATCACAAAACCATTTTGTCAACAAACTCCAGCAAACGACAAAAGGCGTGCATGTGGCTTTATTTTTCCACTACTTTTCTTCTTAAATCAGGCTCCCTGGTTTTAACAAAATAAATAAACAAATAAACAAGTCTCTGGGTTACTCTCAAGGAGATCACATTTTTAAAAAATCAAATAATTTCCTACAGCCAGTCTGTTTTGCAGTGTTTTTTTCTTGTTTTTCTTTTTCTGCTCTTTTTTCCCCCCCTGTAGATTCTGAAAAGAAATAAGCGGCTGTAGGCATCGCCTGTGGCTCTCTGGTCTTGCTCCTTGGGTGGTCTGAGCCGACTTTATGATTTATTCAGCTAATGGGAAGGGAGCATGACCCCCAGTGGCCACAGAAAGAGAGCTGCATGTGGGTTTAATGCTTTCACCACAAAAATGTCTGCTATGACTAAGCTCTGTGGCTGAAGTCACTGTCTGAATGGTGCTAAAAAGGAATTTAGGCATTAAGTGTGCACTATTTACTATAGATCGGCTCTTGGGATTAGGCCAAGGGGTTCGTACTCAGTTTCAAAGAATAGCATGGAAGCTGCTAGGAAAATTAGAGCTGTGCAATTTATTTTTACCAGTCTCCCTGGTGAGTTACCCGGTGAAGGATTTACCTCATATGCTTTTTTTCTCCCCTCTGGTACTAAAGAGTCATTTAAAATGTGCCAGTTTGTGCATTTTATAGAGTTTTATTGTGGAGGTATCCCTAGGTTTTTGTTTGTTTGTTTATCAGAGCCTCAAGTCACTATGTTATTGTTCTTTAATGTGATTTTGAAACTATAAAAGAATGCCTAATGTTGAAAAAAAAAAGGACAGGCATGAGGGAGGGAGGGAGGGAGGGAGGGAGGGAGGGAGGGAGGGAGGGAGGGAGGAAGAGAGAGAGAGAGAGGCAGAGAAGAGAGGAAAGTCCTCTTGCTGCACGCTGCCCTGCTAGAGAGGCCTCTTTGATCCAGCGAGGGTCCTGACAGCAGTATTATTGGTGCAAAGGAATGAACACATTCTGCTTTATGTTGATTCTTTGACGATGAGGAAAGCGGATGGATGGAGTGAGGAGGAGGGAGACAGGGGGACCTGTTTGTAATTTTGACTAAGATGGATGATCTTTACGGTCAAGTCACTGTACTACCTGCTGTTGCAATTCCGGCATGTTTGCTTCTGCTGGGTTCACAAATGTGCCAAACTGAGAAGTGAATCCCCTGAAGTCTGTAGCTCAGGTTCCTGGGTCCAGTATGCAACGAGCCTCCTCAGAATGTTTCTTGATGTCACTTTGTACTTCAAAGTCCACAAGAACACCCAGGCCAGTCCGAGTCACTGGCTTTCAAACATAACACATATGAAAGCCCCACGTTACTTAGCTGCTTGTGATTGCAGCTTAAACCAATTGAAATTACTAGACTTAGCTGTGTGCCAGCCGGAGTTCATTACTACAGGGGAGTGTGCCCCCCATCTCCCTCCACCCCCCTCAATGTGCTAAGGGACTCCATTTGCAGTTTCTGCTCCACATTTTTCCTTGTAAAAGCACTTTGCTTGTATCCTTGCAAACCAATGCCATTTCCAGTAATGAGAGTTAATATCTGAGACTTCAGGACACTTCAGTTCCCCGGTAAGCCTTAGGCTTAGTCTTCCTCTATGTTTCACAGGTCGCGTAGCAAGGCAGGGCTGCATTTTCCCCATCTATGACATGGAAAGAGAAAGCCAGGGCTGCATCGGACTAGCTGGCCGGACTAGCTGGCCGTCAGGTCCCAGGAGATTAACAAATTTACCAAAACAGAGTACTTGACCTTTCATTTTCCCGGGGCTGAGCAGATAGGAAGGGTCAGAAAAACCACTTCCTTAAATTACTCTGTTCTCCTTGCATGCATTTTTATTACAAAAATAATAAGAAGAAGAAGAAGAAAAATCAAAGAAGCTTTTCCCCATCTTTCTACTTTGTATTGTTTCTGATCTCCTTTTCTGCATTTTACAGATCCAAAGAGGCAGAACTTCCTCCCCCAAAATGGTGATATGGTGACAGTATAACTCCTACTGAGAAGAGATAAATACCTCAGTTAAAACTAAACAAAAGCTAAATGCAATGTGATATGCTGGATTAGATCTTAGAACAGAAGGAGGTTATTAGTGGAAAAACTGGTTCAGATCAAATAAAGTCTGTCATAGAGTCAACAGCATTGTACTGTACTTAATGTCTTAGTTTGGGTACATGCACCGTGCATTCAGGGAAGCTACAGAGACGCTCTGCAGGAACTCTGCACCATCTCTGCATCTCTTCTGTAAATCTAATATTGTCTCAAAATGAAAAGTATACAAAAATAAAACAACAATTTTTGTCCGAAGACTGATTTGTTTTAGGCTCTGATTGGTAGCCTCCATCTCTTCTCCTCACCCATCCACTCTCTAGACCCAGTCCATTTTCTGTAGCTGTCTAGAAAGTTCATTTGCGTAATGCCCAGTGTTTAAAGGCCTACTCCTGTGTCCCAACTTTTTTTTTTTAAGATTTTATTTATTCATTCATGAAAGATATACAGAGAGAGGCAGAGGCACAGGCAGAGGGAGAGCCAGGCTCCCTGCAGGGAGCCCGATGAGGGACTCCATTCCAGGTCTCCAGGATCACACCCTGAGCAGAAGGCAGACATTCAACCACTGAGTCCCCTGGGCATCCCTGTGTCCCAACTTTTAATGTCTTACTATCCTCGCAGAGCTGTTATAAACTGGCTGTGCCATGCATCGTGCCATACTCAGCAAGGTAGTGCGGCTCTAGGCTCTCTGAGGACACCCACCCCATAGGAAAGAAGAAATCAGGTTATAGATAAAAGTAGTGGAATGACAGTGACGACACTGTGAATGTATGAGATGTGAGGTTGTTTTTCACGCCACAGTGCAGTTGTTTTTACCGTGTTCATGGACAAGGTCTGATGAGGTCCTTTGCCAGGCGTCATAGCTCCAGGGCTGCTCACAATACAAGGCAGAGTTGCGCCCAATAGGTATTTTCAGAGTGAGGGAAGCTCAGCACACACTTCACATTCCACATGAGCGAAAGAGTCACAACCATGACATAAAGGACAGATTTGTTATAACAAAGGCTCTGTTAACACTGAGTATTACATTGCTTTTCTTTCCATTCGTCCTTCCAGCCTGGATCAAAAAGGCAGGATGAGTGATGATGGAGGGAAGATACCACCTGAAATATAACTGCCTCTCAGGCCTTTCAAAAGCAAAAGGTTGTTTTTGGCATTGTGTATTCATTTTTTGGTAGAGAGCTGGTGAGAGAGAGAGAAATGTGAGAAGAAGAATTGCAAGGAAATGGGGATAATGAGGACCAAAGGAATCTTTCCCTGTGGTGTGGGTTTCCCACCCTAATTGGTCGCCACCCCAAACCACCCGAGTGAGCACACTGGGCAGATGGAGGCAGATGGATCAGCAGCAGCACTGTGCCTGTCTACATCTGCATGTTTCTGGCACACAGGTGTTTCAACTTTATTCAGCCAGGAAGCAGCTTTTCCCCTTCTTTTTCAGGGGAGGGAGTTTTGGGGAGGTGGGAACACCCACGATTGTTTCTCAGAATAAGAAGGAGGCAGGGGTTGGGGGAGGGTGCACAGCCCACCCACCGCCTATAGATTCCGTTGCTTTCCTGTGGGTCAGCCTTATTCTGCAAGGTGTAAATCAGAGGGCAGATGCATGATCTGGGAAGTTTTCCAGATGCACATTGCACAAAGGCCCATGTGTTCTCATTGTGCAGAAATCACATGCCATCAGAGCAGGTCTGGGACACCAGACCTGTGTGGGGACGTGTCATTCTGTCTGCAGGTCTCCACTTAGTGGAGAACGATGTTGCAGACGCAGTGTGAGAGCTTAGAAGCCAAGGGAACGGACGGTTAAGAAAAGCCACCTTGTCCCCTGGTGGAGGCTGGAGGCTCCACGGAGCCGGGTGCCAGACAGTGGTGCCAGCTGTGCCCAGGAGAGCGCCCGGGGCGGCTAGGGCAGGCGGCTCGAACCAGCCAGCCCCGCGCCAGGCCCCTCCGCAGTCCTGTTCCCCCACGGCTGGTAGGCAGCGGCGGCAGACGGGCAGAAACCGTGCGGTTCTGAGCTCCTTCTACCTGTGATGGGCCTCCACTCTGCTGGGCCTCTGCTGGGCCTCTGCTGGGCCTCTGCTGGGCCTGCGCGGTGAAGCTGCCCTCGCCTATATATTTTGCCTCCCTCTCCAGTTTTTGAAGCGGCTTTCCAGGCAGAATCTAACTGAGAGTAAATTGTTTTCTTGAAAGTAAATCATATGCTAGGAGGTTACATTGGCTTCCAGATCATTTGGGTGACATTTGGTTATTTCCTTCCCCAGTCTGGAATTAATATTGCATCCAGAAACCTCTGAGGGGAGGGCTTATTCATGGGGAACATACATTTCCAGTTGTGTTAACTCCTCTCTTTCGAAGTGTTTTCCTTTTAACAGGATTCTTTTCCTCCTTTTGTTCTGAGTGACAACTATGTATTGTCACTGATTCTCCTCGCCTCCATCAGACTTTGGGTGACCCGACTCTATTTTCCCTTAGCAATTTGCTCTTCCAGAGCTTGTTTAATTTTTTTTTTTTTTTTTTTTTTTTAGTTATCCTTGCTACGTGGGGACAAACATGCTTTCAATGACCGCTGGGAAGGTGAAAACTTAGCATTTCTGCTCCGTTGTCATAATTATTCTTAGGCTACTATCACAGCACAGCTATCTCTTCTTTTAAGAACAAGGCTCTTTTCCTTTGTGTTCCCCTTGAGTTAATGATTCCATTTCTCTGGCATTTGAAACAGGCCACCTCAGTTCCTTTTAGGAAGTTGTTAGCATATAAAATACAATTAATTAGTGAAATGGGGAATGGAGACGGAAGACTGACAGGTCAGGAAAGAGGCTCGGGATTCTACAGAGGCTATTGCCCTCAGCTCCAAGGCTCCAGAAATAACCAATAATAGGATTGTGAATTATGGAAATTCCATTCTCAGGAATCCATTTGAGGTCATAATTCAACTGGAAATTATCTTGGTTTTTCTGGCTTATTTTCCGACCCTGTTTGCAATCCTGTTTTCCAGTCTCCCTCCAAACCACTAAATAAATTCCAGACATAGAACTCTATTAAGAAAAATAAATTTCTTATCCACCTGTTAATTGGACTCAAATGCTTGGGAGATGAGACCTGACTCTGCTTTTGCCCCACTTTGCTTTCCAAGCGCAGTGGTAAAGGGTTGAAGGATAATGTATTACAACGGAACCGCTTTTTTGTACTTCAAGAAATTTTAACACAATAACTTTTAAGCATATTTAATACTTGTCTACAAAGGAAAAACTTTTAAAACAATATTTATTTATTTATTTATTTATTTATTTATTTATTTATTTATTTATTTATGTGACAGAGAGAGAAAAAACGTGTGTGCATGAGCATGGGAGCAGGGGCAAGAAGAGGGAGAGAAACTTAAGCAGATTCTGCGCTGAGCACAAAGCCTGAGAGGGGTTCAGTCTCACAACCCTGAGATCACGATCTGAGCTGAAACCAAGAGTTGGATGCTCAACTGACTGTACCATCCAGGTGGCCCAAAACTTTTTTTCTAAGCAAAATGAACTATACCCCTGGGCACCAAAATTAGAAAACTGCTTTAAAGTTAGTGCATTATTTGATGGTCTCTTCATCTTTATCCAAGTCCAAGATAAGATGCTATGGTTGATCCTTTATTCAGAGCCACCATCCAAATGAAAGATATTAACAGTCGTACGAACATGTAGGGGCTGATGAGGAAATAGCTTTCCAATGAGATTATCTTTATGCTGGTCAAAAAACCAATTAGAAACTGTGGAGTAAATTTTAAAAGCCATTTTTAGTATTTGTAATTTATAGATAAGTCCAGTCTATTATAGTTACAATTCAGCAAGGGAAAACATATAATTTTGGCATCCACTTACTAGACACATATTCTTTGGGCTTATAGTATATGGAGTACTTTTCCATGTATTGTCGTTTTTGGGCACAGCTATGTGCTTGCCACCACCTGTAACATCGGTTGCAACGTGAACGGTGGTGAATTGCACATTCAGGCACTCGTGGATGTAATTTTGCAATATCAATGATTTGAGAGTGATTCCTAAGTTCCATGACAAGTGGTGATCTCCAGTTTTGCCGGTGGGGTATTTAAGAGAGGCTCTGGAGTGAGAGCTGCAGTGAAACCTTTGCTCTGTTACCAGGGATGAGTGACCTTGAACTAGAGCCAGAACCTTCCTAAACTTCATCTGTAAATTGAGGTGGTAACAACTGCTACCTCAAGAAGTTATTATGAGAATTGAGTTTAATGAAATGCAAGATAAAATGATTAGTCTAGTGCTTGGTGTTTGTGGAACAGTGAAAACATCAAAGAGCAGAGAATTTAGAATGGATGAATTGCACCACCTGCGAGATCATGGCATCTGCAAGTGTGTATGTGAGCAGGTAACACGGATCACGTTAGTACTGGTAGCACAAATATAGATTTATGACTGTATTGGTTTCGACCCCATATATGGATTAACTTCCATAAATTAGTAAGAACTTAATTTTTAATGAGAAAATGGCCTGAGAGAGAACCAAGAGCTTGTACTGAAGATGGATGTTGAGAAAACACAGATAAGCTTAAGGAAGTGATGGTTTTCAGCCAGCAAGTGGAAGTGTAAACTGAATCATAGCAGAGAGTCAATTCACTTGCAAAGTGGAGCCGTGATGCAATACAGCCACCATATGCCCTGTTTTAGAATAAAAAAGTGATTGGTAAAATTACTTCAGTGACTGTTCCAACCAAGACAAAAGCAGAAAGGGCAATGTAAAACTTCAGTGACAGTGAAAAGGGGAATTAATTTGTGGAATGAGGCTCAGCACAAAAACCAGGAAACTTTTAGCAGCAATGCAATTTAGGAGAATGTATAAACCTGTGCAATGTTGTAAGTGTAAAAAATTAGGGATTTTTGACCCCCTTTGTTATATATACCATTAAAACCATCAGTTACACAATTATACCTGTACCTGATAAAATTTCAAGCAATTGCACAGGCTACTATTTATTACATTACCAAATATCAAAGAACTGAACATAGGATAAAAAGTAAGTACAACTTCTAAGGGGGTAAATATCAACAACATGGCTTTAACTTTGCAACATAGCCTGTCATTACTCTCTATCTATACTTACTTCGAATAACGCCTTATGTCCAATTCCGAACCTAATCTTTGTCTCTATCCTGGTGTCCACGGAGATGTGAGGATAGTGGCGAGTGACAAAAGATACCACAGAAGGAAAAACACAAGCAACAAAAAGGAACAGTTAAAATCACAAAATGATGGGGCTGGCTGGAAGGAACCTGAGAAATTACTAGTCCGACCTCCTGATTTTGCACATCAGAAAGGTTTGGCACTGGGAGGCACAGTACCTCTTCTGAATAACTAAAGTTAGTGCAATATCTGACATTAGAACTCAGGATGCTTGGTTCCACTATTCTAACCTATTGCTCCATTTCAGCGTGGTACCCAACTGGTCCCAGCTCCACCCACATGGACCTGTGACCCTTCCCTTACTATGACCTGCCTGCATTTTTTTCATTGCATGGTTAGAAGGCTTGACCAAACTACGCAAGTATGAAATTGGGCAATTTTGTTGACTTCATACATTTATTGGATTAGTGAGTATGCAACCAACTTGAATGCTTTCTTATTATTAGTTTATTAAGGAAAATACATTTGTTATGATCTGGGCTTGTTCTGGCCTGGGTAATTTTTATTTATATATTTGAATTCAGTGCCACTTTGTATGCTCTTAAGTAATCGGAACATCCATTTATTTAATTTATATTTTTAAAATATTTTATTTTATTTATTCATGAAAGACACAGAGGGAGAGAGGCAGAGAGAGAAGCAGACTCCCTGTGGAGAACCTGATGTAAAACTTGATCCCAGGACCCTGAGATCATGACTTGAGCCAAAGGCAGATGCTTAACCACTGAGCCACCCAGGCACCACCCCCCAGAATATCAATTTAAATGTGATCTTTAATTTAGAATATAATGACTGGCAACACAAAATTGAGGGCAGAAAAATTATATGTATAATTTCTCTCAATTCTTGGAAGAGTATATTAGCGTTCTTGCACAGCTTTTTTTTTAAGTTTTTATTTAACTTCTAGTTAGTTAACATATATGGTAATATTGATTTCTGGAGTAGAATTTAGTGATTCATCACTTACAGACAACATTCGGCTCTCATCCCAGCAAGTGCCCTCCCTAACGCCTGTCACCCATTTAGCCCATTCCCCACCCACCTCCCCGCCAGCAACCTTCAGTTTGTTCCCTGTTCTTAAAAGTCTCTTATGGCTTGCCTCCCTCTTTTTTATTTTCCCTTCCCCTGTGTTCGTCTGTTTTGTTTTTTAAAGCATTCTTGCATAGCTTTTGCTCTGTCCCTGCTATTATGTGAAGTTTGAGTCTTTCAGCAATCCTCGGCAGTAAGTTACTAAACTAGTACGCACAATTCTGAAATACTTCCACAAGTTATTGTGAATCGCGTTGATGTGGAGTGATTTACAGTTATGTCTTCATCTGTTGCCTTACAAGCTTTCTGGTGTAATATTGTCATCAGCCATGGCTGGGAGGTTTATTATTCCTTTGGACTCCTCCTCTCTCCATTAGCCAATATTTGTCACTGTGACATGTGACAGGTCTCTCTCAGACCTGAGGTTCAGACTTTCACATCTCTCCGCGCTGTCTTTTCTTTAGTATCTTAAGCTCTCCCAAGAGAAGTTTTCCTGGTCACAGTTGAAGATTTCATTCTTTTGCTTTTTCTTTGCTTTTTCACAGACAAGCTATGATTTTTATTTTCAAACCATCAGTATGTTGTAGGAGTCTCTCAGAAGAGATGTTCAGCTTCTTTTCATTTTTTTTTTTCTAGGAAATGTTTCCTTGTTTTCTAATCTGAATCACTGCTTGGGACACTGAGGAGCATATTATTACTAATAGAATGGGTGGGGATGCATTGAATGCTTACTGTGTGCCAGCCACTCTGCTATACACTGTGATCCTTACATTACAACGACCTAAGAGACATGCTATGTTAGTATTTTTACAGATGAAAATCATGTAGGCTTCCATAAGTCACTTTCGTTGCCCAGGGTCCTTCAATATAAAAGAGGCAGAGTGGGATCTGAAGCCCAGTAGGTCTGACTCCACTTGTTAATGCTCTGAACCACCGTAATAAATGCTCCCCCAGTGGCTTGCCTCCTCTCTCTTGGGGATTTCACACTTGAGTTATGATACGAGTGGTTTCTTTAGGGGAAAGTGTTATTGATGACAATTGTGTTCTATGGTAGCATCCCTTTGAAAACTATACATTAGGAACCTGGACTGAAATTTTAAAACTTCTATATTTGAAGTTACATGTGACTAATTCCATTCTTTCTTTTTTAAAGAAATTACATGTATGAATGAATTATATGTATGCAGTTCATTGTTCTTTGGTAAAATGTGTAGTAACTTCCTGTATTACATCACCTCATCCTCAAAGAATGGCACACTGCAAGCTCAATTTCCAACAAAGTGCATCTTTTAAAGCAAATAACTGCACATGAATCCCAACATTTTCCTTATCATTTTATTACATCTGTTAAGAGCCTCTCATATGGAAAGTTTCTATTCTACAGAACTTTAGTTGTTCAATGACAATGCATTAATTTCCTGTGTTAAACAGTTGGAGAACTGTGAATCAGAATCAATGCTTCACATGATTAAGAGCTATCAAGTACAGGTAGAGAATTATTAATTAAGCAATGAAACAGAACGTTTTAATCTACTGACTGACTACAGCATAATTCAATTTTTTCTCCCTGATTCTGTACAGAATGAGGAGTCTTCCTGGAGGACAGTCTGCTGCACTGCCTCAGTTTCCTGTAGCACACTTCCAGTGAGGCCTAGGACCATTTCAGGACTGGCTGGGAGTGATAAACTGAGACCTTAAATAACTCATACAATTGACGCAAAGTTACAGAACTTAAGCTGGCTCTTTTAAGCTAGGAATTAGCTTGGCTCTAACAGGGTGATAGGAGCTGTGGGGCTCTGCTCCATGTGGGTGGAAAACCAGCATTAAATCACCACCTTTGTGACTCTTTGTAACCCAGAACTCGGAGAATCTCGGACCAGAACTTTCCTTTTTTTCCTTGACGTGGTTCCTTTTATGAAAAGCATGGAGAAAGAGCTGGGCAATGTGCCTGAATACATTATTTTACCACTACTTAGTTCCTACTTACTTCTTTCACTAAAAACAAGGACACTTTTTTTTTTTTTTTTAACTAGGACCAAAGCCCTCCCTTCTCTTCCTCGTGATGGGGCAATAAACACGTAGAGATGAACCTTATGAAAGCGAGCACTAGAAGAGATGGGGGCTGGAGATGGATGTTTCTCCTCAGAGTCCTTCGAAAGCTGTTCCTTATAAATAGAGCCATTGCTGTTATGAAGTACAAAACCACATTGTTCCTTTCTTTAGTTCTGAATGGAGTTGGTTAAGCTTTCAGCGTAAGTGTGAAAAAGGCAAGAGAGAGGAGAACATAACCTTGTTCAGCGACTCTAAATAAAAGAGACCGAGGACGACAGTGGCACCAGTTATAAAATGTTTAGAATTCATTAATGAGAGTATGTGGTTTTAATTAATTTCTGAACTATCATCTAAAAGGAAGTTCACCAAAGGAATAATATTACAGCAAATTGAATGTGCCACCTCTCAGCATCAGGGAAATTCACAGCGACAGCATCACCTCCTTTCAATGCCCAGGAAAAAAAAAAGTATTCAAAGTATCAGCATTCATCAGTCATTTCCAACAATGTGATTTCTCTACTGCCTTCAGTGTCTGTCCTGAAAGATGGAAAGAGAAGGCCAGGACCCCAATTATCAAATCTCTGAGCTGTTACCTATCTGTATGTTGAATTTCTTAATGATTTATGCATGAAGATAGTCCAGGCAAAAGCAACACTTCATTATTGGTGTTCATTCATTCATCCATTCATTCACCATTAGTAAGGATGCCAGATGCATTATCTCCTAGCACAACATTCTGGGAAAAACCATGTTGGGGCTCCTTGATTCTTTTGCACAAATTCTAGGTTAGGGACAAGCTCAAGGAACTTGCTTACAATTTTTTTCCATTTGGATCTCTCCTTTGGCTCCTACTTGGCATTCAGAAGGGCAGCTCACATGCAGAAGTCACCTTTAGGCTTTTGCTTGCCACAATGGTTTCATAATCAGGAAAGGCAGAAAATACAGAGAAATAGTGGCCAAAATCAGATAGAGGAGATCTGATTTCCAGTTTAATTTGAAGTATGTAATCTCTTTTCTTTTCTCACTTAAAAACTTCATCCATTATTACACCAGACCATTTGAGTCCCTAAAGACTCCAATGGGGTGACCCAATGTGAGGTAAAGGGAGGGGTTTCTAGTTTAGAGGACTCTGTCCCTGAAATTCATTTTTATAGGATTTATGGGTAATTGACATTCTCATAATACAATAACCTGGATAAATAACTTCAGTAACACTGGTTTAGGCTGGAGTCCTTATGAAATATTAATGTTAGAAAAGGGATTTCTATATTCTATTTTGCTTGTTAAATTTCAAACTTTAACATATACTAAATGTTCCTGATCATAGATGTATTGAAAGTCAATATTTTACAGCGTGTGTGAACTTAAAACTACTATATTTATAACAAAGACAAAAAAGAGACTTCTCCCCCAAAAGGATGATATCTGTTTTTAATATAAAATTACATACACGAAGGGGAAAATTATTTCGTGGTGGATGGGAAAGGGTAATTAAATGTAGCACTTGGTGGTTCGAATTGTTAGATGCTACTAGCTGGCGTTAAAAAAAAACCCTGATACAATACACAATTACCCTGACTCTGTGGAAATTTATATTTCCTCATTTACAAAAGGGAGCTAATAGTCATGTTTACTTCAGAAGTAGTAAGGATTGAATGAAATAATAATAATAATTAAAATAATAATATTCCATCACCACAGTGTCTAACACATAGTAGTTGCTGAACTAATGCTAGTCATTGTTGCTGTTGTTATTACTGTGATGTAATCTCTGTAGAGCAGAGATTAAATGTCGGTTAGAACTGAGTCTGAAGGGTACAGATTTTCTGATAAAATTAGGAAGGAGATGAGGACAGAATCTGAAGTGGGGAAATAACCATACTAAATGCATGGATGGGGATGGGTGACCCAGGTCAGGGAGATCGAATAAGTATATCCACAATCAGCTGAAAAATCTGTCAGTCATTTCCTGTGGGCAGGCACAAGCATCAGGGCTTCATGTCAGAGTCCCAGAGCAGTCCCTTGGAACTGAAGTCAAGTGGGTCTAGTGGGAATCACTTTGGCTTCACCTCTTCAGGGAGCCAGAGCATTAAAGGAGAAAGCCAAGCCTGAGCTCAGGAATGGAAATAGAGTTTGTTTCCATCTTATAAGTTGTATCAGTGAAAAATGATCACCTTATGAAGCATGGTCCAGACGAGGAAGTGGGTCTCTCCAAGATGGCGGTAACAAGGGAAGGGAGTAGTTACTGTTCTCTAAATTCCATGGCACATAGATAGTAGATAAGCAAATATTTGTTGATTGAATGACCAGCTGATTGACTGACTGAATGAATAAATGAACAAATGTCCATCAGCTCAAGAGCATGGTTTTTTAGGGATTGTTTGACCCCCTTTTTTACTTCATGTGGAGACAACAAAGATTTCCCAAGACAAATAGCAATAGTGAATCTCAGGCATGATGCTGCATCATTCATTCATTCATTCATTCATTCATTTGTAGGCTTTCGTTGAACCTTATGTACAGTTGCTATTGAAAGGACACAGGAAAAATGCTTCAGTTAGACTATAAGCTGTGAACATGTGGGACAGTGTTTTATGATATCCATAAAACAGTTACTAATAGAACATTTAAGAAACTAGCAAAATAATATATATTCAGCAATTCAGAGGAATGGGAAATACACATGAGCCTGAATAACCATAAATGTTCATCTTCCTTTCTCTCTTTCTTTTTCTTTTTTTTTTTTTTCATTTTTTTCCTGGGCTTTGAAAAACAGGTGGGATTTGGATGGATAGAGAAGAACAGAAAAGCATTGCTGTTGAGGGAAGCTATGCGTAGTATGCATATGTTTATGTGTAGAGGGTATATATGTAGCTTATTTCTGAAACAGTCCAGAGATGGGCGGTGCTGGGGGTTCACACTGATAATTAATGGCAGCTATTAATTACATAAGGAAGGATATGACTAGATGATAGAGATTGTTAGTTGAAGAGCTTATTAGCGAGTCTACTTGCTCTTGTGGGTATGAAAAGAATGTTAAGGATTTTTGGAAACAAAAAATGACATGATGATGATCTCAATGTCTACAGCTGATAATAGAAAAGCAACACAGGACGCCAAAAACAAAGGTAAAAGACCACTGACACAGTGGGGAAGATACAGATGTTGGGGGCTCATACTGGTACTTTGGTGATAGCAAGGAAGGAAAAAGTCAAAGGATCAAAAAAAAAGTCAAGGTTTTGAACTACCTAAGATACTGGGGAAGTACAATAGCTCTGGTGACAATATGGGCAAGCGTAAGGTTTAAGGGGATGTGGTGCAGAGAAAATGGTCTGATAGGTGTGATTATTTAGAATTCAAATTTAAAATGGATCTTATAAAAAGAAGCAGGAGTTTCTTTTTTAATTTTGTGCCAGAGGCCTTAAAATTTATGGAAAAAAAAAAAACAACTAACGTTTGAAGTGGGAGATAAATCTGACACCGTGTGTGGCATTGAGCAAGTCACTTCATTCCTTGTGACCTGGGTTTCCTGATACATCAAATGTGGGAATTGGACACGTTACCCCTGGGTCTCCTCCAGTTCTGACATTCTATGACTCCATGAAATAGGCCTGGCACCTGTTTTCAATTTAAGCTCCAACACGAGTTTCCTTATTCTTTAAACCTGCCTTTCTAGTAAGCTGCCACATTTATTACCAGGCTTGTAGTCATTTCCTTTTATTCTAAAAAGAATATATATTCACTTTTTCAGCTCTAGCTTTTCTGTATTATAACCTCATCGTGTTGAAACCATTTTGTGAGAACAGCTGCTAAAGTCATCTTTCCGTTTTAGACATGGTCATGGTTGTGAAGCTACACTGGTCAGGCTACTTTTGGAACGCTAATCCCGAGACAGTGGTTTCCCTACTTTGATGAGAATTCAAAGTGATGTTTTATACCATTGGAAGCTGTTTTAACTTATCTGGAGCAGGAAGGAATGCCTGTGACAGCCCCTTATCCTGCACTTCATTATTTCCGCCATGGGCTTCCTAACTAACTCCCACCATTCCAGCAGAGGTCTCTTTGTGGGACTCACGTGATCTGTTTGTCATTACTCATTTGCTTCTTTTTCACTTCCTTTCTCTATATTCCATTATTACAGCATTCACTGTCATCATTATCAGTCATCCAAATTAGCCTGTGCTTTCTGCCAGGCACATAAAGAAAAAAAAAAAAAAAAAAAAAAGCAAGGACAGGCTTAGAGGAAAAATAACATCAAGCCCGAAGACATTCTAGTAAAATTGTGGGTGGGAGGGTGCTGACCCTCTCTTTATGTGGCAAAGAGATGCTTCTGGGTGGGTCGGACAAAAGGACACAATAGCCACTGAGGCACCTACAACTCTTTGCCAACCTGTCATGAATGGAGTCTGTATCACGAGAGTCACTAGGGAAGTTTTCTCTTTGTAGATTCTGGCTGTGTTGACTCTAGTGGATTGAAATATCAAGAAGACCTTATGATAAGGCAGTCCTGTCTCTAAGATGTCTTCCTTATGTACCCATTCCCAGAGCCCTGACCTAAAACTAGCTGACCAGCAACACATGATGCTGCAGAAATACAAGAAAGCCTCCAAAGAGAACAATTCTCATCTTAGGCATTTATCCAGACCACCCACCCATTCATCCCCTCCACCCATTACTCCCTCCTCTTTGATGCCTCTTACTACATTCCAGATCCCCATGTCTGCTCCAAGCCTTCCTCATTATGTTGGCAACCCTTTGACATTCTAACTCTGGCTTAATGAGTGAGCCCCCTTGAAGGGTTAATATTCAAAATATTGAGCAGCGCTGTAGCAGGGACCAACCAATCAGGATGCTGACTGTAAACAACCAGAGCACCAACTCACGGTGTTCCCAGTAAATATCACTCCATCTGTTCTACTGGACTCTGACTCAGGCTTCTCTTTCAGTTCCTGCAAAGAAAGTCCATCTTTACTTGAGCCCCACAGGACAGCCACGGGATGCCCTTATCCCTCATGCTCCTTCCCCTCTGGTGACAGATAAGAAGGGTCATGTAACACAAATTGAAGACAGTGTTTGATCAGATCATCACGTTGCCATGACAGATAGGGGTTCATCTTCTCATCCCTGGTGGAGAAGCATAGCAGATGCTATTGCAACCCCACTCTTATGCCTTCAGTCCCTACTATTTCCATGCAGATAGGCTTCACTTCTGCCACTGACAATAATATCTTTGCAGACTCTGGAGGATGAAGTCAGTTCTGCCCTGTGCATGTGGCAGAAGGGAGGCACCAG
Source organism: Nyctereutes procyonoides (assembly GCF_905146905.1). Lineage (NCBI taxonomy): Eukaryota > Metazoa > Chordata > Mammalia > Carnivora > Canidae > Nyctereutes > Nyctereutes procyonoides. The sequence goes on from NW_026575122.1 coordinate 21,040,319, forward strand.
ACAATCAGTGCCCCTCCTGGAGCTTGATGGACAAGGACCCTGCCTCCTGTGGAATAACTCTAAGGTCAACGTGGCACCCCCAAATGGGCAACTTTGACATTATTTCGAACTGAAAGCAACTGAGAAAGAGCAAATGTTCTCTGACTTCCTCTTTCTGGAAATTTACTATGAGAAAGGTTCTTTCCTATACCAGGAAGAGGGCACATCCTTATCACTGGATATAGGCAGTTGATACCAAGATGAATCTGTACAAAATTACTAAAATGATCTTTATTATTTATTAGTTTCCCTTGTATTTTCCAGTCATTTTCCCACAGCTTACCTCCCCTCAAAGTGCAAACCCCATTGCCCTTTGCCTTGTCACATGTCCGCAGGTTATTAGTCTTTGTTAAACCAGTCCATAAGTTCTTGGGACCATCTACCTCTCTGTGCTTTCATTTCTTATCTATGAAAGGCCTCACATCATGTAAAGATATTAACCTCAAATAGAACACGTGTGCTTTTATCCTGCTAATCTGTCTTTTGTCAGTTTAAATCTCAGGCCCAGCAGCAGAACATGAGAGGGTAGAGGAGAAGTCTTTTTTCCCCTTCAGAAGGATATGTTCTCTGATTTCCAGAGTGCCCATCCTGGGCTTACGCTCCAGTTCCCCACAATTTAACTGGAGGGTTTGAAAACATTACCCTTCATCAGCTGCCTTCCCTTCCCTGTCTCACTTGCCCAGACCCCTAATACTGTTTACTAGGATCACCTTCCAAATAAACTGCTTGCACCTGGATTGCTGCCTGAGGGTCAGCTTCTGGAAGAGCCCAAACTGAAACAGAAAGGACTATTTATTTATTTATTTTTAAAGATTTTATTCATTTACTCATGAGAGACACAAAGAGGGAGAGGCAAAGACAGGCAGAGGGAGAAGCAGGCTCCATGCAGGGAGCCTGATGTGGGACTCAATCCTGGGACTCCAGGATCACGCCCTGAGCTGAAGGCAGACGCTTAACCACTGAGCCACCCAGGTGTTCCAGGACTCTTTATTTACTCATTCAAATATTTTTTTGTGCACCTACTAGATATAAGGTATTATTTGAGGATACTGGCATGAACAGATAAGACAAAAATCCCTACATTCTGAGAGCTTATAATAAATACAATAATTAAGTTGTTATACATAGAATGTTAGATGGTAGTAAGTGCTATAGAGAAAAAATAAGCCAGGATAAAAGGGTTAGAAAGTGTAAGGAGAGAGACATGGGTTACAAATTTTAATAGGATGTCAGGGTAGGTGTCAATAAGAAGGGGACATTTGACCAAATACTTGAAGGATGTGAGAAAACCAGTCATTTAGGTGTTGCAGACAGATCTTTGCAGCCTAAAGGATCAGCAAAAACAAAGACCAAAGACTGAGGTACAGATGTGTCTGGAGCATTTGAGGAACAGCAAGAAGGCTGGTTTGGCTGGAACAGTGAGTGAAAGGGAGAATAGCAGGAGACAGAATCTGAGACGTAACTGGCTGGATGACATAGGGCTTGCAGTCCCCTTGTGAAGACTGAGTGGCGTGGAGGCCCTGTGAGAGTTTGAGCAGGACAGTGACATGGTCTGACTTGCCTGTTAATAGGGTCACCCAGCCCGCTGTTGCAGAGGACCATTGGAGCGTTGCTATGTAGAGATGCAGAGGCTGTGTTCTGTATAAGGATACTCAGTCTCAACTCTGCTTGCCTCACTGTATACCCTGGCATGGGATTGTTTCTGCTTGAACGAAGGATACTTTTTTTTAGTTTCTCCTGAAGCTGCTATATGAGCTAGCAGTGGCTGACCAGGGGAAAAGGACAGGAGAATGGAAACCAGTGGATGAGAACCATTAGCACTCTGCTGAAATCATCTAGAGCAGAGACAATGAAGTCTTGGACCAGGTGGCAGCAGGGGAGGTAGTGAGAAAAGGCTCCATCCTGGACATATTGAAGATAAAATCAATAAGACATTCCCTGAGAAAGTGGCTATGTTAGTTCTCTATTGCTGCTATAATAAAGCATCACGAACAGTGGCTTCGAACAATATAAACTAATTATTTTACAGTTCTGGAGCTCAGAAGTCTGAAATTGGTCTCAGTGGGCTAAAGTCAAGATGTTAGCAAGATGGTTTCAGGCTGGAGGCTGAAGGGAAAATTCATTCCTTGCCTCTTTCAGCTTCTGAAAGCTGCCTATATTCCTTGGCTTGTGACCCCTTTCTCCATCTTCAAACTGCACCACGCCAAGCCCTATTTCCACTGCTACATGTCCTCCTCTGACTCAGATTCTGTCCATCCCTCCTGTAAGTGCCACTGGGAATATTGGGAACCCAGGATAATCTTCCCATCTCAAAATCCTTAACTTAGCTACATCTACAGTCTCTTTTGCCATAAAATATTCTGGGGATTAGGGCATGGAGATGGTCAGGATCCCCCTATTTAACCTACCACGTGGAGTGTGAGGGGAAGAGAGTTTACTTTTTTGTTTTTGACCTGAACAACTGAAAGGATGCAGTTGCCATTGCAAGTGGCCAGTTTGCAAACTGTGCTGAGGGGAGAGAAGAGCAGGTGGTCAGCAGGGACATGTTAATTTTGAGATGTAGCCATGAGACTTCCATATTGCTCTTTTGTTGTATCAACTTGGCTAAGCCAGAGCTACCAATTGTTTAACCAAACATTAATCTGAGTGTTGCTGTGAAAGTATTTTATAGATGTTAGTAAAGTCCATAACTGGTTGACTTCAAAAAGGGAGTTTACTTGGATCTTCTGGGTGGGCCTAACTCAATCAGTTGAAAGACCTCAAAAGCCTAGCTAAGGTCTCCCTGAGAAAGCAATTCCTCCTTTGTCCTGTAGCTCCAGGTTGGGTAGGAGAGTTCCAGTCTGCCCTTCCTGGCAGCCTGCCTGTGGTTTTAAGGCTTCTCTAGCCAGACCCCACAGTTTTGCTTAAGCCAATTCTTTGTAATGTATCTCATAATGTGTATCTCCTACTGGTTCTCTTCTGCAGTAAACCCTGATTGATAGAATGCTTAAGCAGTAGTGGTGAGGAGGAAGTGGGATAAATGAGTCTGGAATTCAAAAGGAAGCATGATAATACTTAACAAAGTTATCCAATCAGTGGTGATTAATGTTAGCAAAGAGAAGTGTGTGTAAAAGCTTCAAAGTTGTGTTTGCTTTGGCCAAAATGGCTGTCTGGCTTCTGGCTTTTTAAGGTAAAGTAAGGCATGGGATAAAGGTGGAAGGCTAGAGTGACAAAGTGGGTGAGGAAGAAGAGAAAGTGATCAAGGGTTATGGGGTAGAATTCTAGTTGTCCATAGGAAGAAGACTCCTTATGGACCCAAAAAAGATTCATTGGGAAGACTAAGGAGATGTTTTCTATTTCCTCTAAATACAATGGGTATGCACATAATTAGCTATATTTCTGGTAATCACTGAACTCTGAATTCTTTTCCATGTCATAAAGTGAAATACTTAGGTTTGCTCCTCGGGGGTAGAGTCTGGGCAAAGGAAGATGGGGGTTGAACTTGGTTTAATTAGGGATACTGAGGACAGTAGATTCTCTGAGGTAGAAACAGTCAAATTAGACAACTATTAATTGAATGTGGTTGGTGAGGAGAGAGAACAAGTTGTGTTCTCTCCAGCCATAGGAGCCACCAAAGAAACTTGGAGCCATTTAGCATTCTGGATCCAGATATCCTGAAGACCCAAAGGGAGAGGTCCCCGATCCAGGCTATGGAACAGTTTGTTGCTGCAGAGTAAACAGTGTTTTGATACCAGGAAGAGTTGGGTTAGGAAGGACACTGCAGGTAGGAACTTAGAAGGGAAAAAGAAAGCATCTAAAGGGCTGAAATTGAAGGTCAAATGAGTGGGATGCCATGTGGGTCAGGCCGAGCAGATGGGAACTGGCTCAGTGATGGTGGTGGGCAGGGAGGCCAGCCCCACTCCACTAGCTGGGACAGTAACTCCTCCCTGCGTGCAGATCTTCCACTGGGCACTACACCGTGCCCTCTACCTGGGGCTCTCTCTGTGGGGTAAGGGCAAAACTGGCACACTATGCTCCAGGCATGAAAGTTAGGAAACAGGTTGCCTGGAATAAGCCAATGTGTTTAGTTTTCCATGCGTTCAGTTTGAGGGCACCCATGATACCTGGAAGCTGGAAATCTGGGTGACGTGGGATCACATTGCAGGGTCTTACAGCACCCCAATTTTCACAAAGCAATGGATAAACTTTTCATGACCATTTTATTTCATGCATACAGTTTCACCGAAGTGATAACAAATTATAAACATTATGTATCCAGTGTTATTTAACAGAAAAAGCAGGAACCTGAAAGTCGGAAAACCTAGATCATTACCCACACTCTGGCAGGAGTAAACTGTGCGAACTGGTTCTAGCCGTTTCTACTGGAGGCTGAGTTCTCCCATGCACCCACTCTTCCACAGAAGGTTGCAGTTAGCATCAAACAACAAAAGAATACGAACATTAGAGCATGGAGTGCAAAGGTATAGGATGATTACTGCTTGTCATTCGCCTATGTCTATCTTATATGTTCCCCCCCCCCATATGTCAGATGGAAACACATTTTATAAACAAAACAAAATAAAACCGGAAATTTATGTTGGATTGAATTTTCGAGTTAAATACCTGAGAAAAGGTATTGAATAATTGCTCTAAGACCCCACTTGGTGAGCACTGTTTAGAAAATAAAATCCCAGGTTTGACAAAGTGATAATAGCTCCATGTACTGGATGCTCCTTTCTCTGTTTAGCTCTCCTTCCAGTTGGTGGGTGGGCTAAGTACACAGAGGCCTTTTACATGGTACTTTGCTATCTTCTAAACAGAGCTGCTATGCATGCTTTCTGCTTTATACACAATGTATTGTTTTTTTTTAAAGCAAAGCACCCTTATATTACCCTATTTCAAAAGATGAAGCATTACAGGAAATAATTATATAAATTATCTTACATTTGCATTAAATTTTCCCTTGCTTATTTGTGCTTCCATATGTTTTTAAAATAACTATGCTTAGGCCCTAAAATTGTAACAATGTTCTTAACAGATTTATTTTTTTCTCTCTCTCTTACAGATGAAGAGAATCTGCTTTGTGTGCATGTAGGTTTTAAGATCTCACTGTTTTAAAAAGTTTTGATTAATATGGGGAGCAGAAAAACAAAACTACATGATTAATCTGGAATAAATAAGACAACTCTCCTATTTAGGTAATAAAATAGAAGATTCATTTGCTGTCGGGGACTGCATTTCTTAGGATGAGAAAGCTGTCATTTATTATCATTAGAGATCACAAATAGAGAAAGAATGAGTTGCTAACAAAGATTTTAATCGCTCTTAAAATTCTGTATTAGGTAACCAAGTCAATTGGAACAATTAAGTGTCACACAGAAACAAATTTATGCTTTCAAAGACCATTGAAACTTGCTCATACATAGACATAGCATTGGCCATGTAAGACAGTTCTAGAATTATTTTCCCTAAAAATTCTGATCTGTTGCAGTTTTTGCCAAGACGTGAAGGATTTTATAGGACGAGTTAAAATACTGGGGTCCCACAGCTGGAAAGAATGCACTTCACAATGCATCTGTACCTGGAAAGTCAACTTAAAATGGAAAACCTTTGGAAAGATTTTCAATTCTGTGGGGAAAATGTTTTTAATAGGCAGTTAAGACTTAGATTATACACTAATTGGAAAGGGCTTCATTTCTACAATATAGATCACTTTCTTCTTCCTTAGCAAAATAAATTATTAAAACAACTTTATTCTCTGACATTCTGATGCCCTGAAGTTTGGATGCAATCTCACAAATTATCATCACATTGTGTTTCACACATGATACAGAAAGAGGAGAACTGGCTTGACAGCATTGCCAGCATAAATGCATGTGCTCACGACAAATCACCACTGAGATGAGACACCATCAAAATGCAAAAGGAGAGAGTCTTGGTTGGCACTTGGTGAAATGTAGCTTCCAACAATCAGCAGACTATCAGAATTCTACCATATTCTGAACACACTCGAAGTGATGTGTCTAATTTTTGATGCCTCTTTTTTAGAGAAATTCATATATATAAAAATTCCATATACATATAGAAATCATGTAAATCAGTGATAGGAATTGGGTAGTTGGTGGAGGCAAAGTTCATTGTGGGCCTACTTCAGTGGCTCAAAATCTGTGCAGTCAAACAAGAAAATCATTTAATCTCTCTGGGTCTCATTTTACACAGGACATCTATAAAACAAAAGGGTGGACTTGATGAATAACTTATTATAAGGATTTTGTTCAGTCTTGAAATTCCAACATTTTGGCAGGACATTTTGAGGTAATAACTAAGGTTTGTCCTTCCAGCATTCCTGTTGTTGCCCTCCCCAATGAAGCTGCTCGCTTTCATTGCTTACAACAAGGGTAAATATAGTAAGCAATGAAGTCATTTGAATTTTATTGTTGTTTTTAAACTAATTTTAGCTACAATAATCTTGAAACCCAAGGCATTTGACTGCAAGTGTGAAGCTATTTGATAGAGGGTTCCAAAAAATAACAGCCAAATTTTCAACTATGTCTACGTAAATACTATGGAATGATTTAAGAGCTAGTTTTTCACCAAAAAGAGATAAAGTCAACTTTCTGGGAAGGAGAAATAAGAGAGGATGTGATCAGACCTGAGACAGTGATGAATCCCTGAATAGGATCCCAGTGCCATCGCCTCAAGCAAGTGGCAGGAGTGGAGAGGAACAATACAAACCTCAAATTATGTTGAGGGTATCCTAGACTACAGAGAACCCACTGGCTGACTTCCTAAGGAAGTTACAAGCCTCAGAGAGAAACCTGACATTCATCATGGCATCTGAGCAGTAGAGTTGCAATGGTAGAATGACCAGTTGAGGCAAAATGCCTAATGGGCAGTCTCACAGAATTCCATCCTTCTCTATAAGACAGAAAGGAGGTACTATCTTCCCAAGAGGAACACAGAAGTGATTGAGAAGGCCAGAAGAGTAGGGATCTTTTACAGACAGGGAGAAGAGGATTGAAAATGAGCCATTCTTGGAAAAGAGATTAAAAACAAATATGTCAATTTGGATTCGGACGCTGTGGAACTAGGTGTTGACAACCAAAGATGAGCCAAAACTGTGCATCTGAAATCTGATGGCAATGGACACGATGTTCCTTACTTCATGATAATAAGATTCCTAAGTATGGGGCCTCAAAATTTAGTGTCCAAGTGATAAGGACTGAACTGTGTCTCCCTAAAAATTCATGTGATGAAAACCTAAGCCACGATGTGGTGATCTTTGAAGATGGAGCCTTTGAGAAGTACTTACATGAAGATGAGGACATGAGGCTGGGGCCCTCATGATAGGATTAGAGACCTCGGAAGTAGAGACAGCACAGATCTTGGTCTCTCTCTCCCAACCATCTGAAGACATAGAGAGAAGGCAGCCATCTGCAAGTTAGGAGGAGAGCTCTCACCAGAATCCAGAACCCATACATGCTGGTACCCTGGTCTCAGACTTCCAGCCTCCAGAACTGTGAAAAAATAAATATCTGCTGTTTAAGCTGCTCAGTCTATAATACCTTGTTATGGTAACCTGAGCAGAATAAGACACCAAGTAAAGACATTTTTGAGAATGAAAGGGTACGTTAAAATTAACTGGAATTTTATATTTGGAATGTTTATGCATTTAACCACAATTCACTATATTATTTGTATTGGCCGATACATAAAATAGTTTTTGTTAAAAATTATTTTCAAAAATAAAGTTATTTCTAAAAAGTAAAAACTTATTTCTAAAATGTAAAATGGCTTTACTTTTGTAAAGCAAAAATAAAAATTATATTGATTGCCTAAACATATAGCACAAACCATATTTCTCTAATATTAATTCACTAATATTTTTCTGCAGGATGTATTATTTTTTCAATATGGTCTTATCTTTTTAATTTTTAAAAATTGCCTAAAATCCTCAGTTACATTTTATATGAATACACTTGAAAAGAACACATACTTTTTCTTGTAGACTATATAACAGTTCAGTTGAGGAAATATTTAGAGGTTTTGAATTACCTCTTGTGTTCAAAGAAAATTCTAAGTGGAGGATAGTCTCAATTTTAATTGAGAAATGTGTAAATGTATCAGCCCAAGTATTTTTATAGGCACTGTCTTTTGCCTCAATTTAGAGTTTTTCTTTTCTACAAATATACCCTATAAAGCTTTACCCTATAAAAATCTACCCTATAAAGCACATAAAATAAATTCTCTATTTATAATAATTTTAGTGTTTTTGCCAAACAGATGCTGTAAAATCATACGTCTTTTCAATTTCATTGCATTTCACTACCTAATATAATCCAATTACCAAAAAAAAAAAAAAAAAGGAAACTGGATCAAAAGATTTTTTTCTGAAAGTCATTTCAAAGGCTTTTTACAGAATTTTAAAATTAAATCTTCCACACTGTTTGAGGCCTCATCATTTAATTTGTTTTTGTCCCTGTTTTTGTAGGAATAAATTTGCCTTTGTTTGCAGCTATTGCAAAAACTAAAGTTTTCTGGCTTCTAATTCATTGGATATTTTGATAATAGATTCCCAACCATTTTTTTTAATGCAGAGTTGTTAAGAAAATATTCAATGCCATTATAGGATTTGTAGGTTGATTTACAAAGTAAATCAGGCTGAAACATTTCTAAATCTGAGGATGAACAGCAAGAGAGAAAGCACCTATGACCTTGCAAAGGTATATTTTGGATACTTAACATAAGCTTCATTGTGAAATTTTTATAGAACTTTAATGTTTATAAACTTTGACATCAAGTTTCTACTTTAAATGGTAGACTATTGGCAGTTTGTTGGATGAAGTTATAACTTATTTGCATGCCAAAGTCAATTCCAAGAGTACTTTTCTCTGGTTTCTTTTTTTAAGATTTTATTTGTTCATGAAAAACAGAGAGAGAGAGAGAGAGAGAGAGAGAGAGAGGGAGAGGCAGAGACACAGGCAGAGGGAAAAGCAGGCTCCATGCAGGGAGCCTGACATGGGACTCGATTCTGGGTCTCCAGGATCCCACCCTGGGTTGAAGGTGGAGCTAAACCGCTGAGCCACCCGGGCTGCCCTCTCTGTAAGTTTCTTTTATTGAGTAAGACTATTATTTTATCCATGATGTGCAGTGCTCTGCTAAATATGCATCCATATTAATATTGCAAAAGAAAATAATTGTATATGTAATGCTGAACTTTTTAACTGAACATACAGTAGATTTATCTTCAACAGACTGACCTTCCAAAAGCTTTACTTTGTTATGTGAATTTAATGAAAGAAATCCCACCAATAATAGAATAACTGATTTTCTATGCAAAGCATGTTATTAAACTTTTACAAAATGGCATCCTTTAACTGTTTATGGACATTTTCCTTTGCCAATAAAACCAACATATTATACTTATTACTTTCCATGGGTTTACAGGAAACACTTGGATTCAGAAAATGAATGAGAGGTGCCTAAATGGCTCAGTGGGTTAAGTGTCAGACTCTTGATTTCGGCTCAGGTCGTGATCTCAGGGACATGAGATTGAAACCTGCATCTGCACACTCAGCACAGGGTCTGCTTGAAATTCTCTCTCCCTCTTCCCTCCACTCACGTGCATGCCCTCTCTCTGTCTAAATAAATAAACTCTTTTTAAAAAGGAATGAAATCAATTTAGAAGGAAAGTAATTTGGTTGCAATGAAAAGTCACACTTCAGAATTATATATAAATACAGGTGCACCTGTGAAATTGATATATTTGGACACAGTTTTCTAAAAATAATCATTACCTCTAAAAATAGCTGCTGCAAGATTCCTGGGTGGCTTAGTCAGTTAAGTATCTGCTTTTGGCTCAGGTTATGATTTCTGGGTCCTAAGATGGAGCCCCATGTGGGCTCACTGCTCACCACGGAGTTTACTTCTCCCTTTCCTTCTGCCCCCTTCTTTGCTTGTGTGCTCTGTCTCTCCCTTTCTCTGAAATAAACAAATAAAAATCTTTAAATAAATAAATAAATAAAAATAGGTGCTATCTTCAGCATATTTATTTATTTTCAGTTTTTACATGATTAATTTTACCTCTAAAGCTTCCATGGAGTCAAAACTATTTTGTGTAATTCACATGTTTGCTATCAACTCTCTTGAGAAATAGAAACTTAGTACTTAATTATTCATTACACCTGCATGAACATCTTGGTGCTGAAAAAGGGCTTATTGCAAAAAAATTTAAGCATTTATCAAACGTGCCAGTTTTCACATAATTTTACTTTCAACTTCAAACTCACCCTCCTAGATAGATTCTGCTTTGTGACACTGGAGCTGGATCTTGTAAACCCAGATTTTGGGTGCTGTCTCCTTGTTAGACTCTGATAACAATGGAGTGAGAGGAGGACCATGAGGAGGTTGTTAGATGGAGAGGGAAGACCCCTAATGTGTTTATTCCCGTGGGCTCCTTGCATGTCTTTTATTTTTTTAAATATCAGCTTTATTGAGTTATAACTGACATGTAAAATAGTAAGATATTTAAAGGGCATGTCATATATGTATACAGTGTAAAAGGATTTCCCCAATTAACACATCCATTACCTTACATATTTACCCCTCCCCAATTCTGTGGTGAGAACATTTAATTTCTATTGTCTTAGCAAATTCCAATGATACAATAAGGTTTCAACAACAATAGTTGCCATGTTCCACATTAGATCCTCAGACCTTTTCCATCTTAAAGCTACAAATCTGTGACTGTAGGCTTTTGATTTCTGTGTGCCTCCCTCTACCAAGGCATCCTCACCACATCTGGAGGAGAACCTTCCTAGAGCTGCAGGTGAGCTGGTTTTTCCTAAATTTGCAGAACCAGATTCCTCCGTCAGCCCTAAGGGCTGCAGCTGCTTCCCTCAGGTGCTATTTCCTTGTTACTTCAGTGTCCCTTTTGCTTATCAAGTTACCTTATCTATTCAATGAGCCCATTAACATCCTTATACCTAGTGACAAATCATTTGTGTTAAATTCTTTCTGTTCATAATTGATGTCGTTTATCTTTTGACTAGACCCTGACTGGTATAATAACTGCTATAAGAAGTAGACTCTAAAAGCAGGCACTTGATGATGGGATTTGGTCAATGGTTTGGCTGTGTTTTTGGACTTGAATGAAACGTTGAGCCTCTTGCCAGTGCAAAATGGGATGCTATTAATTCATCGCATGCAGTGCATCATGATTAATCAAACTAACCTACCTGTGGTTAGTTGTAATAATATTCCTACTGAAGAAATTATTTAGGGGGGAAATGACTGCTTTACTTGACCATTATGGTTATAATGATGACTAGAAGGTCTTTGGCACAGGATAGATTCTTCTAAGTGCAGAGGAGCATTTATAAAGAGAAAATGACAAGTTCAGGTTTTAAGCTCTTGCTCAAAATTAAAACAAAACAAAACAAAACAAAATGGAATTTCTCTGGCCACCCAATTTTTAATAGCAGACATTTCTTATTTTTAATAGTAACATAGCCAATATTAATGGAAAATTAAATCCCAAATTTAATTGTGTGGTTGCAGAATTACAACATCAATTGAATTCACAGTTTTTCCAAATATGTCATATGACAGTTAAGGCATTGATCGGGCAGGAGTGGGGGCCTTTTAACTGGGAAGAAGAACATCTGGTTGGACTTAGATGAAGCTGACAATTTGGTACCCCTGAGTCATGCTGAGGTTTTTTGTCAGTGGAAATATCTTGTCTTCCATGTCTGAGAATACCATCCTTCCCTGTGTTGGAAAAGCCTCTAATGACTTCACCTAGCCTTTTGTCACGTACCATCTCAAAACCCTTCCAAATACCCTTGTTGCCTCTATGCTCTTTATATAATGTCAGATTTCCTTGTGCTCCAGGGAAGAAATGATACATTTTGAACTAGGAGCAATAACTTATATACTAAGAAAATTAGCAGGTTTATATTGAAAGAAACCTGGGAAATAAATATGTGTGGGAATAAGTCCTCAAGCATAATAGAATATAACATGAAATCAGGTCAACTTTATTTATGTGGTTTACTTACCAATGATTCCAGAATGAATGTGCTAACTCTTCCTGGCAGATTGATGCCATAGTAACTTAGCCAAGCTGAAACTACATTTATCAGAGTTCCTTTCCATGAGCAGGTCTGGATTTTCGTGGGCCAAATGACATGTTACTTAAGATTTGTAAGTGGATGTGGAATAGCAGCCATGCCCTTTGAATGCTAGGAAGCATGATGCAGATCCCTGGGTACTGCCACTCATTCACACAGTTATGGATGCTGGATCAATTACCTTGAGACATGGGGCCGCAGCCTGGCCACAGTTTGCCTGGCTTCACCCCTCCTCTAGGTTTTCTGAATTCTGGACCAAGTGCCATAACAGTGAGTGCCAGCTTTTGCTGCAAGCCACAGGATCAAAGTTGGAAGTTTAGAAGTGGTAACAGACTCTATTACTTTTGCATTGCTATTATTACAAATTGTCACAAACTTAGTGGGTTAAAACAAAACAAATTTGTTAGCTCAATAATAAGTTCTGTCAGTTAGAAAGCTGGCCTCGTATTGGCTAGAGTGCATTCCTTTCTAAGGATTCTAGAAGGAATCTGTTTCCTTGCCTGTTCAGGTTGTTGGCATAGTTCATTTCCTATCTCTTGTAGTACTGAGGCCCCTATTTCTTTGCAGCTGCCTGCTGAGAGCCATTCCCAGCTCTTCAAGGCTGCCATCATAGGCCCCTTTCCTCTACCTTCAAAGTTCACATAGTGGGTCAATTTGCTCTTGCATCTCATCCCTTCTGCCTTTCTCCCATTACACCTCCCTATCTTAATATCAGCAGATTAACATCATTGACTCTATCTATAAACCTAATTCTCTTTTGCCATGTAATGTAACATAGTCACAGGTTCTGGGTGTTAGTATGTAGACATCTTTGAAGCTATAATTTTTAATGCTTCATACACAAACTGCCATGGGTTCCAGATCATTCTCATGGATTTCAATTTTTTCTATTATCCCTTGCTTCAATGTTCACCTTTCTTTTCCAACTTCTTCCCTATTGACCTCAGGTCTAGCACCAGTTCAGAAGTAACAGTCACATACAAACTTCTTAATTAGCTCCCACAATTGCATAAGGTCAAGTTTCTATATAAATCTCATATCCTATACCACCTGTACTGATTCTGTTTCTCTTATTGAAGCCTGAGAGATACACTAAGACATATAGAAATGACTCTAGCCATTTATTTGGCTAGTTGACTAAACTTAACATTGGCCTATGCCAAAACTTCCCTGACATAATGTAAACAAAGGGAATTCAAAGGTTTAAGAGATGGGAATTTTGGAGTAGATTATTTCTTTACTTTTATTTACTTATTTATTTGTAAGATTTATTTATTTATTCATGAGAGACACAGAGAGAGGCAGAGACACAGGCAGAGGAAGGGGACCTCAGGATCACACCCTGAGCCAAAGGCAGGCGTTAAAATGCTGAGCCACCCAGGGATCCCCTGGAGTAGATTGATTACTTGCAATCTGTACTACCACTCCTCAATTCCATTCTATGAGAAGGCCCATAGCATGACTCTTTCACTAAGACTTTGGGAAATAAACTAGTGAGTGGACATCTGCATCCTTAAAAGATTTCTGGTGATTATCCTATGTTGGCTACATATGAGAGCGGTGATGCTGCCATCAAGATGGTGCCATATATATATATATATATATATATATATATATATATTTGTTGATTACTATACACTAGCCCTGAAATAATGGTAATTTCTTAAAACCACAAATTCTACTCTGGTCCATTAGTCATAATGGAGATTTATGATTATCAAGTAACTAAATGGAGTCTTTGCCCAAGTGTGAATCACACTAGGCACAGTAAGTCTACAAAAGCACTTTATGGTTATTTTCCTAGTTTCTGGATTTACAGTTGAAATAGATATACTCGACAACTGGCAGGATTCTCACATTTGCTCTCTGACCTACAAAGAGCCCAAGGGAAGCTTAGACTTCCCCTCCCTAACAAGACCCTAGGGATCATGACCCTAGCCAAAGGCAGATGCCCAACCAAATGAGCCACCCAGGTGCCCTGAGTTTGCTACTCTCAACCATAATGTCATCTACAGGTATCTTGATCATCTTCCCCTTCCATGGAATATCCCACTGGCCCAGGATAGTGATGACATTCTTCTGATTACATCTGTTGAGAGGGATTAAAAAGTACTTTAAGTGCCTCAGGAAGACCTATGCAACACAGAAGTTGAGAGAACAAGTCCAAGGAACTTAAGTAGTTCTCAACCTCAGTGGATTTCATGGGAGTCTAGGAGTCTGAAACATGTTGAGAAGTCCTTTTCAATAGGAAAAATAATTTGCTGTATCTTGGACACCTACCACTAAAACTGAGGCATGGTATGTGGTGGGTATATTTTTTTTAATTTTTTGAGTACGTATACATATACCATATTTAAGTGTGCTATTTTGACTAATTTACTAGGTAATCCATCATATTGACAGTTCTGAGTAGAGACAGGAACAAGAGAAGCTGCATTAAGTCCATACTGAAGTGTAAGCTGCTCTTCCATTGGGTCCTTGTGTTTCAACTTCTGAAACCTGGAGTGTCTGAGGAATGTCCAAGGAGTATCTGAGGCAAATAAGGATCCTGTATGGAACCTTTGGCAAACACTAAGAAGAGAATCACATCACAAATGTTTGGCTTTGGAGGAAAATCCAGGCTGTCTTCTGCAGGTAACTTCTTTTGAGAAAAAGCAGCTCCTGGCTTGTAAGGTGGACCTTGCAGTTGGTACACAAAATCAGAGGACATCAAGTGACCTTGTGGCCTGAGCTTCTCATTAAAAACTGGGTATTTTTTGACCAGTTGTACCTGAGAAGAGCCTCATCCTCAGACCCTGGAGTTTCAGCTCTCTGGAGACCCCTCCTCTAAATTTCTAAGTTTTAATAGTTCCAATCTCTTCTCTTTGTCCCTTCAGCCTTAGGGAAGGTAACTACATCCTGAAGTTGTTCTCTCAGTGTTATCTTACAGGTTTTTTGTTTGTTTTTGTTTGTTTGACCCTTTTAGTAAACTAGTTAACAATTTAGATATAGTTAAAAATTATTTATATTAAGTAGCTCTTGAGATAACTGGTGTTCTATCTGTCTCTTGATTGACATAGCAAAAAATAATTTGAAAAATCTGTTTTAGATTAACAATATACAATAAATAGCAAAACCACAGTAAGCAATGCTACATGTTCTAAAGCAAAAACGCTCAACCTCTACCTTCTGCACATTTTTCAGGATACCTAATGTGTATTTTTTATAGTTTCATTCTGCTCCAAAGTCCTTGAGCTAGGTGACTTTGTGGATGTCACAGGCAGTGGCTATTGCCTAACTGGCTGTTACACCAAGTGACCAGCAGGGGCAGCAGTGCCACACATGGAAATACAAACCCAATTCCTCTTCCCAAGTTGCTCATGATAAAACGCATTTTGTCAGTAAGTACTTCCCATGCTGATCTTGAGAGGAAAATGTTCGTTTCCTTGGGTCTAGGAAAGCTTAAAAAATAGAGGCAGGTTATCACTGGTCATCTTCAGATTTTCACATACAACCTGGAAACTGTGTTCACCATGTACCTGTATTATATGCCACTACAGGAGGCCAATGTGGAGGCTATAGGTACAAAGGGCAGGTCTATCAAACCCATTCCAGATTATTTTATTTTACTTTTAAAAGAGTTTTATTTATTTACTTACTTATTTGAGAGAGTGAGCAAGAGAGAGAGAGCACAGGAGCAGGGGCAGAAGGAGAGGGAGAAGCAGACTTCCTGCTGATCAGGGAGCCCAAAGTGGGCCTCTATTCTAGGACCCTGGGATCATGACCTGAGCCTTGAGCTAAAGGTAGATACTGAACTGACTGAACCACCCAGGTACCCTCTATTGTTTTAATAAAATTATTATTAATAATATTTCATTAAAATTTTAAACTTTAAGGTAGTTGCTAAACCTGTTTGGACCCCAGGACAAAGAAATAACTCAAGACCATAGCAGACAAACCAAGGTGTACAGTTAATACATGGGCATCCGTGTGCACACATGCGCGCACACACACACATTCTCTAATCTCATCTCTATCTACTCAATAATCTTGATCATTAGATTAGAGATATGAGAATGAATGAAATGGCAAAGGATAAACTTAAAGTGATTTACTTTTACCCAAAAAGAAGCTAAGGAAAATCCAAATTGAAAAAGTTTGGTCTGAATTATCAAGATTAACTTTTGTACCACAAGTCGAACTGAAACCTCGAGGATGTATATAAATCAGGAATAAAGAAAATAAGAAAGTTTCAATTTTGGACACTATTTTTGTGACTATAAAACTTATTTTTTACAAAAACTTCATAATGATGAGGCAACTGCTAGTCTTTCCTTACATGATCGTTTTTCTCCTTATTTCTCCATCATTGTCTTAAGCCTGTGTTTTCCAAGCTGCCTGAAATTCTGATATCTCCTAGACCACACCAACATTTTTCTTTCCTTAAAGGATTTGTTCTTGCTATTCCACCTGTCTGAAACTATCTGGCATTTTGCATGGCCTTTTCTCATTTTTCAGACATAATTTTTAACAGAACTTCCAAAAATAGGTTTTTCATGATCATCTAAATTAGCCCTCAATCATTTTTCTTTATAAATAACTCCTTGTTATCTATTCTAAGTTCTTCATCTTAATCTGTAATTATTTTATTTATCCATTTATTCACTGATTTATTATATCTCTACCATTTGACTGTAAGCTCTGTGAAGGGGAGGAAGACTACAGGAATCACTTTTTTTGGTGCATTGCTAGATCTCCTGTGCAGACTGAAATGCTCAGCACAGAGCAGGTTCTAAATAAATATTAATTTAGAGCATAAATGAAAGAATAAATGCAGTATAAGAAATCATTAAGAGAGCCAAATTCTTCTTTTTTTCTTCTTCAGCAAGGCTATAGGAGAGATTTTGGCTCAATAAAGAACTTTCTGATTCTATCAAAATGTATATATCTGAGCCAGGTAAATTTCCTAGTAGTTCTAATTGCATATGTCCCATAGGTGCCTCAAAATCAACATTTCTAAATGTACTCATGATGATGTCTCCAAACCTGTTTCTCTATTTCAAGTCATGGTGGAAAGCATCACTCAAACATGACTAAGTCTGACAAATTCTTGCTCATTAATCTGTGTATTTGTCTATTTCCTTTTCATTCTTATTATTCCTTCTTTAATTCAGTATCTCCTATTCTGCAAGGAATTACTAATTAGTTTTCTGCTTCCAGCTTTATTCCTTTTCTGATTATTCTGCACAACAGTCTTTAAGACAAGCCTTTCTAAAGCACAAAGCTGATCAACTTAAAACTGTTCACTATTTCCCATAGGAACCTAGTTAAAATTCCTTAGCCTGGTATAAAGAACCACCACAGTTTGATCTTTGCTCACCTCTGGCTTCAGTTCTCAATGATTCCATTTCTCTCTATCCTTAAACTTATCTTATGCTTTTGTCTACAGAACTACTTATAGTTCTCTGATCTTGCTGTACCCTTTTATGTTCATATCTTTACTTGTCCTCCTCCCTATGCCAGAAATACTTCTTCTCTGCCTGGTGAGATCATATATCTGTCTTTTAAATTTTGACTCAAACAATAAGACTTTACAAAGTTTTTGACCCTGCATGAAGAAATTGGCTATAGTTAAATATGAAATCTGCTGTTTTCTGAGATATTATGCTATTAGTGTTGTTAAAAATTAATGCTAAAAGAACTAAAGAGATAATTGATCCAGTTGGTAGTTTATGTCCATTCATTTCCTTATATTCTGGGAAATTGAGCATCAGCAATTAAATTAGAATCACAATGAAAATAGAATGAGAAAATATATGAACTGGACCTGCAGAAAATCTTTTAAATGCTTTAGGATATTTGACAACACAAACATAAATGACCACCTTGTTGCTCAATTCTATAAAAAATTAAAGCAAAATAAGTAAAATAAACTTGAAATAAAATCTCCAGGTGTCAGAAGAAATAATAAAGAATAGTGAATCTGTGGCTGAGCGTATCAGTCACAGATATGGGCCCTAGACATTGGATACTGCGAGTTTTAGCAACTTTCAGATAACAGTAGATGAAGTCTTAAATCCAAGAAGGTAGAGATCTGGAATAAAGCCCCCTGCATAAAACCAAAAACTGCTCAGACCATGAAAAGGGAGCTAGAAAAGCTTTTCCACTTCCTAGGAATTCAGCAATAGAGGCACCCATCTGGGACTGTGGATAAGAAAAAAAGGCACCTACAAGAAACCAAAGGGTAGCTCTCAGCAAAACTTAGGGATTTGGGATGATACTACCCTACTTGTGGGGAGTTCCCCAAAAGAAATTAATATAGATGTATTTTAAAATAAATAAATACTATATGTAAGAAATTAATATAAAATATGAAACCAGCAGGCCCTAGGTAAAAGAAAACTTGAAACCAATTTCTAAAGATATTCACAAGGTGTGAGACTCTCACATATCTCTGAGAGTCAGACAGGAGAGAGAATGTGCATGAGAATGCTCACAGTAAAAATATATAAATTGCAAGGAGACATTAATTACTGAGGGATAATTAATAATTAATAGACAATAAAGTTAGTTCCCCAAGAATTAAAGGTACTAGAAGAATCTGAAAAAAGTTATAAAATAAATGTCAAGATGAAAAAAAGATAGAACTCATGATAAAATAGGTCCACATGAAAAATGAACAGGCAGATTTGAATAGATTCAAACTTAACATTAAGAAGATGTTTAACATACATGGTCATTAAAATTAAAAATTTATCAGATAGGTAATGAAGTAAATTATATATAGCCAAAGAGTGAATCAGTGAACTAGCAGACAGGCCTTAGGAAATTACACAGGATGAAAGTGCATAGAAACAAAAAATGTATTTGTTTATGTTTAAGAAGAACCCTAGAAGGATCAAGAATATAGGGAAAGTAATATTCAAATAATAAATAAAGCATTATCCAGAGTTGGAAAAGAAATCCAAGAGAAAAGGTAATTTATCTACAAAAGAGGTGTCCTTTGCCTGGTAGCAGACTTTACATCTTTATGAAGAAGATAATGTAATCACATCTACATTCTGAGGGACAATAATTTTCTGCTAAGGATTTAAGTACGGAGAAATCACCACTCAGTAATGAAAGTAAAATAAAGACATTTTTAGGTAATCTTAAGAATATTTGTCACTAGACAGACCCTCACTAAAACAAAACAAACACTAAGAAATATATTTTAGAACAAGAAAGATCTCAGGAAGAGGAGCAGAATGCAGATGTAATAAATTTATGTCAAGTACGCATGCTAAAAGTTTAATAGGAACCATTTAAAATACAGACCTTAAATTTTTTAATTTCTCTAATGCTTGCTAAACATTTCTAGAGGCAGGATGGAATGTGTGAAACAGCAGAAACCTATCTGGGCTAAATTACTAGCTGTGAGACTTTACATATGCATTTTTTTTCTGTGAAATGAGAAAATCGTGCTCGATTTTGAACTAGTTGTCCTAAGGCCTTTGTCTACTGTGATTTTATTATCTATGATAACTGAAATTATTAAGCAAGGATTTATACTTGTGAAAAAAAAAAGAATCATAGTTACTAGGAATTGTAAAGGATCTTAAAGGTTATGTAGTTCAAACTATGGTTGAGTTTTTAATTTCTTCATTAGTGGAAAATGCATATTAATTTTGAATAGTTTACTTGCCACGGTCCATATTTTAATTTTATTCTTAACATACTTCTAATTTTTAGTTCTTAGAGAAGTAGTAGCAGGAGAGGAATCACTGTGAGGCCTTTTTTTTAAGTAAAAGAAATAATTTCCTTCTGAAAATTAAATGAAGAAATTTGCAAGTGGGTCAGGTTATAGGTTGGGAAAGTCACTTTAAGAATATAATAAATAGGTCTCACATCTGTGAGACTTTATTACAACCAAGCGAAATCTATTAATATTGTTAGATTTTTTTTTTTTAAAAAAAGGATATTTGTGGTGGAAGAGGACTGTCTATCCTCAAAAGTCTAGAGAAGGGAAAAAACCCCAAAGCACATACTGTTACCTAAGCTCTGGTGCCTTCTGACAAAATCTTCAGACCTCTAGAAGGCATTAGTGCTGAAGTAGGAAAGGTAAAACATTAATTCTCTAAGACACAGAGAGAATAGGGCCTAGGGCAGGTGAGTTTTAATAGTGATGGAACTCAGAAAAGATTTAGCATTTTTTTTAGCAGGAAAGATTTAGCATTTAGCATAAGGAAGCTATAAAAGGCAGATGCAAGCCATGGTAGGGAAAGAGATAGCAGCAAATATTTTGTGCAAAGACTTTCTTCAAAGCTGGGCTGTCTCCCATGTGGGAAGGAGAGAGCTCAATGGCTCTATGTAAGCTTGACCTCTTTATACATTTTTAAACATTAATCTTATTCTGAGAGAATCGCTTCATATCTTCATTTAATAAATTTGTCTTTTCTAACTCTTCTCATAAGCTATAATAAGAATGGATCAATTTAATAGAACTGTTGCTTTTTCCTGTGATTTCACATAGACATTTGATCAGAATTATTTTAACTTTGCCCCAAAGATGAAACCTATTGTCTGTTTTAGGTCATAACTTGTTTTTTTATCTGTTATTTTCTTTTTTTTTATTTTTTTATCTGTTATTTTCCTCTGAAAATGAAATTTTTTTTCCTAATTTTTAATATATTTTTAAAAGCTTTTATTTTATTTTTAATATATTATTTGAAAGATTTTATTTATTTTATTTAAAATAAAATCTCACACAGAGAGAGGCAGAGACAAAGACAGAGGGAGAAGCAGGCTCCCTGCAGGAAGCCTGATGCAGGACTCCATCCTAGGGCCCTGGGATCATGACCTGAGCTGAAGGCAGATGCTCAACCACTGAGCCACTCAGGTATTTTGAGTGTATTTTTAATGTATTTTGAATTGAACTGATTCTCACTCACAGCTAAGGTTGTAAAAGAAAATTAGCAATCTTCTAAGATCTTTTCCCAGCCAGGAGGATGGTGGCTTGTACACTATAAAAGGAATTTAAAGACAGAATCATTTAGGAGAAGACAATAAGTTAAAATATATATATATATATATATTTTAATATTTTAATATATTTATATTATATACACACACACACACACACACACACACACACACACAGAGAGAGAAAAGCACAAAGAAACCCTGATTTATTTTCCCAAAATTATCCCATATAAAGACCTTGAACTGGCTTAAATCTGGATTTGGCTTGTCATGAGATTACACATTTTAACTTGCTCTTGATTGAATCAATGATCTAAAATATCTAAGTAAAAGGCTTTTGTGTATTTGCAAAAGAAATAACCTTGAAAGTTTGTTGTGAACTTGGTAAAATCCTGGTGGTTTGGTTGTGAGCATTAAACGAGAGTGACCACAGGCTGCCTAAAATATGCATAGCCTCTTCCTTCTAATCTGGTTTTCATACTTGAGAATATTGGTGGTTTGGAATTTCGAAGTTCTTTTACCCACCCTTGTCTGCATATGAACAATGAAAAGTGTCTATTTATCAGTACTTTGGATTCCGTTCCACTATTTTTCTTAAGTTCGCCAAAATTAAGTTTTCCATGTCCAGCCAATTTTCCAGAGCGAGATAGCCAACCTGCATCTAATTATGATATTACTTGGCTTCTGATGCAGTCTTCCGGCTGCTTAATGTACAACCAGAGAAGAATGTACATCCCAGAAAAGACTGTCTTTTCATCGACTTCTCATCTACAGTGTTGTAATAAATGGAACTCAACTTCAGGAATCAAGAGAAGTATTACTTACTTTATTTTATTTTTATTTTTAAAAGATTTTATTTATTTATTCATGAGAGAGAGAGAAGCAGAGACACAGGCAGAGGGAGCCCGATGCAGGACTCAGATCCCAGGACCCCAGAGTCATGCCCTGAGCAAAAGGCAGACACTCAACCACTGAACCACCCAGGCGTCCCAAAGTATTACTACTTTAGATACCTTTAGTGTAACCATAAGGAACATTTAACATAAAAAAAATAAAATAAAATGCAGGATTGTTTTTTTTCAGGATTGTTTTAAATACCATTAAGATGATTATCATTTTCTAGCTGATGATAAGGCAGTGTATAAAATAAGGAAAAGACATCATTCCTGTCCTCACATACTTACATAATATGGAAAAGATTGGTGACAAACAATTTGGAGATATTTCATATTTTGGGATATTCTTTTTGGAACTTTTAAAACTGTGACCAAGATTGAAAGATATTTTAAATGTTATTTTTGCAGCACTTCACATAAAAGTGTCATTGCTTTTTGGGAAAGGTACATGAGAGGTGCATTTCTTCAATGTTTTCTCCTTGATCTGCTTTCTCCTTAAATCTTAGTCCTTTCTGGGGCCTCTTAGTCATAGCATCATTTTTCAACCACTGAATAAAGTGATAATCAAGCGTTTGGGGGCTAGATTCTTTTTTCTAGGACATGATATAAAAATGTATGGAGAATGATATCGATTTTATTTTTGCAGGTGAAGGGAGTTTTTCACCCGTTGAAAAATGATGCCATGACTAATATGACATCATTTGGTCCCCCACGCAGTTGGCTTTTCTACAGACTTGGAAGAGACAGCTGTGAGAGAAGCAAAAATCTTTCCAACCATAAATGTGAAGCTGATTTTTGCCTGTGAAAAGGATCTACAATTAAAAGAGTTGGAAGAGAGTATGGAGGACTGGCAATATCTGAGGGCCTTATACTATGGTGATAGCTGAGAACTCATCAATTGAACATTAATGCAAAGGATTGGTTGATTTGTTTTGAAGCGTTTTCAGGCACTGATGCCAATAGCTGACACGGGACTCCCAAGGCATCTGCTCCATACCAGCCCCCACAAACACAAAGCCAATGACATATCCGAGGGCACCATTGCTCCATGGGTCTCAGCTCAGGCAGTATTCACTAGGCTCAGCTTTTCTTCCCGACTCTTTAATTTATATAAATAGTACGTTTATGCTTCTTCTACCATCAACACTATTTATATCTAAAGAAGGAATTTAACTGTGATGAAGGAGTAGGGACAGGTTACTTCTGTCCATAAGTGAGTCACTAGGACTTCCCAGGATGCCTAAAGACTAGGCAAAGACACGTACTTAAATCCTGACTTTAGGTGACATGTTTTGGCAGGCATAGCTCCCCCTATTTTCAGTTATCATAGCCTTTCCCAGGAAGTTGGGAATCTCTTTACTTTGAAGAATCTTTCAGTGTTTCTTTCTTTTTTTTTTTTTAATTTACTTATTCATGAGAGACAGAGAGAGCAGAGACAGGCAGAGGGAGAAGCAGGTTTCTCACAGGGAGCTTGATGTGGGACTCGATCCCAAGACCACGGGACCATGACCTGAGCTGAAGGCAGACTCTCAACCACTGAGCTAGCCAGACATCCCTCAGTGTGTCTTATCATGAATTTACTGTGATCCTTGGACCTGAGCTGAGACCTCTATCCCAGGTGAGTTAGCACCTCAGCAGATGTCAGAGCTGGGAATTGAGACACCAACCCGGCCACTTAGCAGCTCTGGTAAAAAGTTTGGTTTGGAAGACAGATGAAATTAATGACTAAAGCAAGGCTTGGGAATTCACAAAGGACCTCCATTAGTCATGCTCCCCTACCCCAATCACCATGGTTGAGCGACAGTTGGCTGTAGCCACAGTACTTCCTGGGGTCTGAGTGGAACAGAGCATCAAGGGTCAGACAGGCCGTGGAAGTGCTTTCTCATGCCTTTCTCAGGCCTTTCTCATGCCATTTCTCATGCCTCAAATTTCCCTAATGATCCAGGTCCACCCCCTTGCTGTTCCAGAGCCAGAATGTCTTCTGATTCATATTTTCTAAAAGAGGTATGAATGCTAAAACTTTTCTTTTCCCTTCATAGCCAAGTTTGCCTAGGTCTCAGGACAGGTGTGCTCATGCTGTGCTTTACTGAGCAACAGGCAGCTTGTGTTTCCCACTTACTTCAAAGCATTTTTGCCACTGAATGTCAGCCTGGGAGGAGACCAATTCCGGTAGGAGAATAGATGAGTCTGAACCGAGAATGCCACCTTGGCAAGCTCTGCCTAGGAAGAATCAGGAGTGTGTGTTCCAAAGGACAATAGGTACAGGACTGGTGGTGACAAGGGCATCAGGAAGGCTTACTCTGAAAGTGACAACATCATTCTTTCTGAATGGCTCTAGCATGGTGTGGTAGTCCCCCCGCCATCCACGGTTTTGCTTTTTGTGGTTTCAGTTACCCACGGTCAACTGCAGTCCAGAAGCAGAGGATTCTCCTCTAACACAGGTCAGAAGGTCAATAGTAGCCTAACACTACATAACAATACCTCCATCATTCACCTCATTTATTCTCATTTGTAAGCATTTTATCATCTCCTTTTATCACCAGAAGGTTGAACAAGTACAGTAAGATATTTTGAGAGAACACATTGATATAACTTTTTTTATAGAATACTATTATAATTGTTCTTTTTTATTAGTTAATATTGTTAATCTCTTACTGTGCCTAATCTACTAATTTCTTTTTTTCTTATTATCTTAATTAATCTTTACCAAATGTGTGCATATATAGAAAAAAGCATAGTATACATAGGGTTCGGAGCTATCCGTGGTTTCAGGCATCCATGGGGGGGTCTTGGAACATGAACATTATCTACCCTTGCAGATAATGGGGGGCAACTGTAATTGGAAATGAATCCTAAAAATTTCAAACTACAGCTAACTTGTCTGCACTAGTTAGATGGAATTCAACATGGGCCTGTCTCGGCAAAGTCTGGTAAGCAGATCATGTCAATTCTCTTGCCAGGACACCACTACGCCAGATGGGGTTTCCGAAGGCCATAGAGAGACCTTGATGTTCAGATGCCCTGTGGATTGACTCACCTCTGAAACCTGAGGAAACAGTGGGATGCATCTTGTGGTCAGATGTAAACTTGGTGCTTGAGTGTGGCATTTAATACAACTGTGGGGTGGGAAGGTAGCTGGAGCACTCAGAAGTAGAAAGAAAGTTTCAGGAGAGTTCATACTCATTAAGGCCCTCATCTTATTCCTTTATGACTTGCATAGGTACTTAAGAAAATTTCCTAAGGACCAGATGAAATTTATGATCATAGACAACCAACTTTTATTGTGTGCCTATCATGAATGAGATACAGCTAGTTGATCCAAGTGCTAATGTGTCAAAGATAGTCATGGTCCTCAAGAAAGTTACAATCAAGTACAGGAAAAGACATATTCATATACGAGATACACAGATGTACATGTATATATGTATATATACTGGGCATATATATATATACACACAAACGTGTACATACACACATATACATACATGTCTGTAGACATATACGTGTGTATATATACATTTACTGCCATTGCCACTATGTCAGTTTTGTGTGTAAACTGGAATGCAATTTCTAGTAGCTTATTCCTCAAGGTCTTATTTTCTAATTATTTTTTAAAGGTTTCTAATGCCCTTGGATACCATGGCCACATGGTAGATATTTCCTGCATCAAATCCTAAAACTAGTCACTCAAATGTGATTACTTCCTGTGGCTAACCCTTTATTTGGTGGCAGATTGTTGGCCTTGGCTTATTTCCTTGGAATTAAAACTTTTGGTCTTCCTGAGCCCTCCTTCATCCAGGGCTCAGACTTAGGCTCCCCTTTTTCTATATTTTAAGCTACAGCCAGTGCCTTATTCTTCAATGTCAAGACATCAGCCAAGAAAAAGCAGAGACTCAGACCCCCTCAGGATCAGAGGAAGAGATGCTGGGATTCCATGGGCCTAGTTATCACTTGGATTCCATGGGCCTCAGTTATCACTTGTATAAAAGAGCAAACAAATATATAATTGTCTAAAGTCCCTTCCACCCCTAAAATATTGGGATTTGACAGAAGAAATGTAGTAATGGTCAAATCAGTGGTAGAAAAAGCACTAAAGGCAATTGAGAGGGGGCTAAATTTCACAGGGCTGGGTCAGTTGGGCAGAGTCAATGGAAGGTGGTGGGGCGTGGGTTTGAATTTAAAGGATGATTAGACTGAGGCCAGTGAAGAGCAACTGAGGGAGTGGATGCTATGCAGAGGAACAACTGTGAACAAAAGTAGACAAGAGGCTAGGTGTGTAGAGGGAATCAATACACTAATATACCGATTTGCCTAATACCAGGATTAATAACAATGGAACTTAGGATGGGCACTGCACACCAAACAAGAGTTTTGAGGTATATTGCCTTGGACCTAACAATAGAGAGCTGTTAGAAGGACAGCTGCTATGGGTACTGTAGGCAAGGGTGACCCCAGAATTGCCTAGGGGAAGTTATTTCCTTATTAGTGGTGCATAGTCTCTCTAGATGATAGCATTCCTGGGAACAGTGGCCAGCACTCTTCATGGGGAATTAGTCTGCCCAAGAATAGACCCAGCTGGTGTGATTAGCATCTCAGCCTGTAGGAAGCATAGAATTTGGGTGTGTGTGTGTGTGTGTAATAATTGCAGTAGACAATAGACATGATGCAAGCTGAGTATGACCCAACAGCTGTTGCCAATCGGCAGCAGGTCAGAAAGGAAGACAGACGTCTCGAGGGTGACCTTCTTGAATGAGTGTGTTTGAGAACTTAGGATTCCCTTGGGGCTTAATGACATGCCATTGCTTGGCAACCATAATGAACAGTGTAGCATTACATACCATAGGTGCAAACAAACCATAAAACTCTGACAGGATGGCTGGAGGAACTCTAGCAGCCAGGTTGGGGAGAGTGGTAAATAGAAACGGACTTTAGGGCAAAGATAGGGGGATGGTGAGGAATGGAGAAGGAAAGTGGTGAGACTAAAATTACCTTAGGAGGCATTCTTAAACATAAGATTCTGTACATGTAGATGGGACGGGAAGTAAGAGACAAAAGCAGAAGCAAAAGAGGACTAAGTTACATGTAAAGACAGAGCAGTGAAGCTGCCAGCTGCAGTTCCAGCATGCACTTGACAGAGATGGCATAGGCCTGTGAGGGAGCCACGAGTGGCCCATCTCCTGCCTACAGGAAAGGGGGTACAATTTCCTCAGTCCCAAACTCCATTGGCCACGTGAAGCAGCCCTATGCCATGCCTTGACTTTAACATTGACCAGAGCCTGAGGGGGGCATCTATTTCTCACGTGGCCTGTCCAGAGGCTCCTGCGACCACAAAGAAGAGGGAGATTGGTTCTCCTAATCATGTAGAGATGCCAAGACATCTAGAAACTGCACATTAACCGTCATTTATACACGTTTCTTAATTTTACTTTAAATTCTAAACACCTGTCTGTATATGCAAATTAAATTAGCAAGGTTTTTCCCATGTCAGAAAGGATCTGTCACTTCACAAAAAAGATCATTATTACTCTATTAAATTTTCAAATACCCTGCCTGTATCTAACTTTCTGTAACACATCTACTATGAGAATAGTGTAAACTTGGATTTCCCTGTTTGTTTTTCTAAGTAAGAACTATTTTATAAGAAATCATATGCAAAAGCTTCACACTAATAAATATTTATTGGCTCCATAATTATAGATTTACTTTTCATTTTGAAGGAGTTTTATCCATTTTTCACTCTTCAGAGTGCTAATTTCACTATCAAGAACACCGTGTAATTTGCACTTTTAATATACCACTAAACATCAAATTATATTTCTTATTAGCTATCATTGAATAATACTGATACCACTTTATTGCTAACCTCACTACAAAAGTGGGATGACCTGATATCTTTAAGCTTTTCAGTTGGAATTGAAAAGAATATATGATGAAAGAAAACGAGCTATTATTAAAGCAAGCACTCACATGGCACTTAATGTTTCAAGTATTCACAAACACTTTCCACCTAATGACCTATGTAATCAGTACTACAAGTCTGTGAGGTAGTGACAGTGTTCACCCCTTCTACAGAGGAAGCTACAGAGGCTGGAAGAGGATACCTTCCTTGCCTAAATTAACAGAGCTAGCAGTCTGAAGCAGATCTGGAAACAATACTCAGGGAGTCTTGCCTTGGAATCCATTTTCTTAAGCACTCCACTCTTCTACCTTTAGTCATTTAGGGTTTTCTGGTAATTGTTTTGAAAATTTTTTGGAAGTAGCTAGGTAAAGTTTATTAAATAGTCACATGACTCTTGAAACCTCTTCTGCTCTCTCTATTTGGGATTGAGTGCCATTATCTGGTCTTCCAGAGCATAGATGAATTTCTTGTTTACTGTTACTGAACTAATGTATTTCTAGTTTCAATTCTATGACATTTTCCGATATATTTATCCTCTGTTTTTATCACACTATTAAATACAAATGACTAGAAATTTAGGCAAAACCGGAAACAATGAAATCTAGTTATCCATCTTTCCTATAGTGGTTTCTCCCAATGTTTTCTATATCAGATCTGTTGGAGAAGAATGTATGAGCATCACTCCTGTTGTGTTTCTTTGGGCCTGATTTTTTTTTTTTTTTAAGTCTCTCACATTCCATAGGCAGCATTCCGTAAGATTGATGACAAGTAGAGCTGAAATGCCTGAGGCAGGTATAGGAGCCTCTACTGTCCGTCAACTAAGCCAGCATATGCAAATGATATTTTGCTTGTCAAGAGTCTCTACATTCCTTCTCAAGTACAACATGTGCATTGCATCAAGAATGGTAATGTTCCGTAAGTCCTCCTTCCCAGGACACTGGCTACCATTGACTGCATGTAGAATTCTGCCAACAATTCTTTCCTTTTCCCTGCTCTTTTAATTTAGCTCACTGCCAAGGGAATAATAAAGATGCATTCTGTGGCAGGATAATGAATTTCGGGGATGTAGCCTGAGATACCATCTACTATCAGTACTGATAGTGTCCCTACCCGAACCCCTGCCCCTGAGACTTCCTTTTTTCTATGTTTCCTATCAATCTTTCTTCATTTAGCAAAAATAGGAAGCTATCAACGGAATTCCCATTATCTTAACTCTGCTGGTTAAAGTTCACATTTAGTTCTTATGATTTCCAGGGCTCTTCTTCTAGTAGTCCATTGCTTCACTTAACCTGTGCCTTACTTTACTTTTTTTTTCAGTTTAACTTCTACCTATTTTACTTTATTTTCTTTAGAAGAAGTGATGTGGAATTCCTTGTGTGAGCAGAATATGCTCCCTCACTGTGTATGTCTACTGACAAAATTTTAAAATAATCAAGTCCTAAGGATGGACACACAGGTCACTGGAACAGAATTGAGAGTCCAGAAATAAATAAACCCTTTTATTTATGATCAACTTTTGATCAGTTGCCAAAGCAATTTCAGTAAGGAAGGGATCGTCCTCTTTTCAACAATTGGTACTAGGACATTTGGATAGTCAAACTCAGAAATATAAACTTAGGTTCTTATTCCACCCCATACCCAGAAATTAGCTCAATATGGATTAGATTTGTAAATAAATCTATACATTTATGGTCAATTAATTTTACACATGGCAAGATAATCCAATAGGTAAAGAATTATTTTTTTAACAACTGGTGATAAGACAGCTGAAACCTACATACAGAAAAATGAAGGAGGGGCCCTTGGCTCATATAAAAATTAAATCAAAATGGATTAAATACTTGAATGTAATAGTTAAACCCATAAAATATCTAGAGAAAAAAATATGTGTGCATCTTGAAACCGGATTAGGCACCGGTTTCTTAGGTATAACACCTAAAGAAAATAGATAAATTAGAATTTTTTGAAATTTAAAAAATATTTATGCTTCCAAGGACATTATTTAGAAAATTAGAAGATAATCCATTGAATGGGAAGTAATATTTCCACATAATGTATTTCATAAGGATCTAGTATATAGAATATATAAAGAACCCTTACAACTCAATAATGAAAAGACAAAAAGCAATTTTCTTAATGGACAAAGGATTTGAAAAGACAGTTCTCCAAAGAAGAAATAAAATGGCCAAAAGCACATGACCAGATGTTCAATATCATTAGTCATTAGGGAAATGCAAATCAAAACCACAATGAAATACTGCTTCATACTCTACGATAATCGTGGTTTTTGTTTTTTAATTTTTATTTATTTATGATAGTCACACACAGAGAGAGAGAGGCAGAGACACAGGCAGAGGGAGAAGCAGGCTCCATGCACCAGGAGCCTGACGTGGGATTCGATCCCGGGTCTCCAGGATCGCGCCCTGGGCCAAAGGCAGGCGCCAAACCGCTGCACCACCCAGGGATCCCTGGTTTTTGTTTTTAAAGATAATAACAAGTGTTGGTGAGAATGTGGAGGAATTGGAACCCTCATACACGACACTGCTGGTAGGAATGTAAAATGGTGTAGTTACCTTCAGAAATAGCTTGGTATTTCCTAAAAAGTTAAAACAGAATTATCGTGTAACTCAGTAATTCTATACATAGGTATATACACAAAAGAATTAAAAAAATAAATTTACACAAAAACTTGTACATGCATATTTGTAGCTGCATTATTCATAATAGTTCAAATGTGGAAACAGTCCCAATGTTAGCAACTAATAAATGATTAAACAAAATGTGGTATGGCCACACAATGGAATGTTATTCAGCTGTAAGAAGGAATGAACTATCAATACATGCTACAACACGTATGACCTTGGAAAGTGAAAGAAGCCAGGCACAAAAGGTCCCATGT
This sequence comes from Nyctereutes procyonoides, assembly GCF_905146905.1. Taxonomy (NCBI): domain Eukaryota; kingdom Metazoa; phylum Chordata; class Mammalia; order Carnivora; family Canidae; genus Nyctereutes; species Nyctereutes procyonoides. The sequence goes on from NW_026575122.1 coordinate 21,071,102, forward strand.
CGTATGATTACATCTACATGAAGTGTCCAGAAAAGTCAAATCACTCATAGAGACAGAGTAAAGTGGTGTTTGTTTAGGGCTAGGGTGAGGACAATGATTAGGATATGGTTAGGTTCTGTCATAGAGAATTTTGCTTGGGTCTCCAAAAAGCCTCCCAGAAGGAGCTCATATTAAAATGCACTCATTAAATGCTTTACATGGATTATTTAATTAATCCTCACAAAAACACTACGCAGTAGACATTCTTCTTATGATTCCCATTTTTCAGAAGTAAACACTAAAGAAAGGAGATTGGATAATATACCCAAAACTGGTCAATTAGCAAGCAGCTTGTCTGAGGTTCAAATACAAGGCGATTGGATTCCAGAATCACCCTTTTAACCTTTCTAAGATGAGACAGTTTCATGGTTATTCGGCAAACCTTATTTGAATTTATCAGGCAAAACATCATCTGTGGCTTAATTACAATATGATGGACTCATCAAGCATTTCCTTGGGGGGATTTCATTTTAGGGGAATTGGACAGTTCTCTAAATCATTAAAAGACAATCCTATAAACATTATTTTGAAAAAAATTAGATATTATGTCTAACTTAATTATCAGCTTAGCAGAAAGCAGGTTGGGGAAGACTCCCCTGACCTCATGGTGTCTATACTTCCCTGGCTAGGTTTTAAGCAGCACCTCCCAGTCTAAGTTCAGACTGCTTTGTTGGTCTTTACTCTACTATGATGAGCTTGATGCCAAAGCCTGGATCCTAATGCAGAGCAGGTGACAGGTCTGTAACACATAGTGACCCTTCAAATGACTAACGTGGGTCAGAGGCCTGAACAGGTGGCTCAGAGGGTCCATGCCTCCTGAACATGCCCCAGACACTCAATCCTTGGACTCCAAGAAGAGCTCTGAGAGAATGGAGGAAGGCTGCTTAGATTCTCAGAACTTGGTAATTCATTTGTAGAGATAGTAATCAACTCCATATAACAGATTTTTTTTTGAGCATTAAAAAAAAAAGTGTGACAACCTTGAAAATTATAAAGCACTATAAACAACCAAGTCCTGCTTATTAATGTGTAATGAGTTTTGTGAATCTAATCTGATTTTGCTCTGAACTTCTACTACACACAGATTTCCCTCTTGGGCTAAACTTAAATCCTGCCATCATCATTACTGAACATCAATTTTACAAAATCAGACCTGGCCAAAAACGTTGCCATCATAATTCAAGACTTTGGAAAGCAGAATGATTTATGGCACTGGAAAAGTAAACATTAGATCTTCCACCGAAGTTTTATTATTCACCTAGCAACATGACAAAATTGCCTACAGATGACTTAACCAGGCATTAGTTTTTCTTTAAAATAAATTTAAAGTAATTAACATTTCAATATCAAAGGGAAAAGTGAGTATCTTTTAAATCTTAATGTCTCAAGTATGCTTTCTGTTGGTTTTCTTTATCTTTCTGGGATGTACCTCTGTCTTTAGTGGTTGTGTTTTCCAAAGCTTTTATTAGTGGGACAAAGATGACTTTATTTGGCTTTTGTTCCTTGAAAAAAAAATGGAGTTCGTGTGCTAGTATCTGGAGAATTTCAAACCTCATTCTTTTATTATTTTTTTTCTTTTTCCCAAAAGATCAATCTATCCCCCTGTGCCTTCTTAACCCCCTTTCCGTGGAATCCCTGTGTGAGCACACAAGTGTTAGAACTTGTGTGGCTGTTCCTGCTTCAGCTTATTTAGTGCATATTGCAGAACCAACGTGTGTATTTTTCTTGTCCATGGATCATTTCATTGCCACATACCTAAACAGCTGGAAAGAACTGACACTCAGTGTTGGTAATTCACTCTATGTGATGTTTGCATTTGTGTCTTTTTGGTAACTCAAGGGCTAGTTTGGGGGTGAGTGTCAATTTTATAAACTTCTCTTCAGCCAAATGTAACTTGATTTATCTGCTGCTTGGTATGCTTAGCTTATCTTTCCATTTTTACTATTCCTTACAAAGAGATATTCTTATTAAAATAAATATATATTAGTATGCATTTTTTAGCTTAGAAATTCTAAGAAACTTGTGGTATATGACAGATCAGGGAACAAAAGTATAAGGGAGAAAAGTCAGTCTCTCCTTGATAAATCATCTTGTTTTTCTTTGATACTACATATGGATCTCTATCAACAGGTCCAGGTAGAGGAGTCTACCTCTCAACAAGTTTAGGAGCAAAGAGAAAAACTGAATTAAATTTTGAGCCAGATTTTAAGAGGAAAGAGATTTACAAAAAGCTAAGTGAAGCAAGAAAAAATGTTTTTTAAAGCTTTCCACTGAAGTTCTTTTTTAATATATAGTCACCATCAATGTTTAATTCTCTGCCTTTATTGAAATATCATCTTTTTGTTCAACTTCTGTAAAAAATTACACTTGCCAATGTTTATAATGTTTAGGCATCAGTAGAACACAGAGAAAATTGTAGGGAATTGCATCACATACTAGGTCTATAGCCCAAGCCAACAACTGGGTTCCTTGGTGACTGAGTGACGGTCAACTGAATCACATCATTTGACTTGTCACTAAATTGGTGAGCTTGTTTCTTTCTCTTGAAAAACAGCTCCTCATTCAATGAGATTAACCAAGTGGATCACACAACCTATAGTGCACTCATAGCATTAAAATATTTTTGGAGGGAGCTGCTTCTCGGGGTTAGGTATGAGTGAGATGTTTCTTCCTCAGAGAAGAGTTCTGAGGATCTGTCTTCCTGTCTCTACTCTTGTTCTGTTCCAGCTCCTGGGGGTCCGGGATTCTGGAGGACCTTATCTGGCTAATATAACTCTATTATTAGTTGAGGCAAGCATGATTTCACTTGTATACATATCTAGTTCTCCAACTTTACTCTCAATTACAGTATCTCCTGTTTAAAGTTTCAGACCAGACTAAAAAGTCTAGTGAATTATTTACTAACCCAACATAAATTTTCTTCAGCAAGTGGTCTTTGATTCTTTGACTTACAACATTATTCTGTGCCAAATCTGAAAAGCACTCTGGAAAGTTTATTTACAGGCCAAGCAATCAAAACTGTGCCTTTTTAGTTTTGAGAGGTGTTTTTTTTTTTTAACTGCCACAATTTCATCATAAAAAATTTTCAAACAAAGCTGTCTTCTGTAGTGAAATTGCCTATTTGCCCACATACATGTACAGGTAATTACCAGGGTTAACCGGTAATGTTATTTAAGTAATCGTTTTTATATTGTATAATTATGTAATTGTGATTATATGTGGCATATTATTATAGAGGTTTTCAAAAGCACATGGCTTTTCAGTATAGATAGATAAATTCAACCATGGCAAGGTAATTGGAATCATCCGGGTCCATGTGAACTAGCCTCTCAGAGAACTTCTTTCTTTCTCTTTTCTTTCATTTATTTTTTACTGTTTCCATGACCCAGAACAAAAATATCTGGAAAATGTACCTTAACTCAAAAAGAGAAGGAAGATTCTGGATCTTTGTGTGTTTCTATTGACACATACAAACAAATAAATTAACAGAGATAGATAGGATTTGAAAAATGCTTCCAGGACCTACAATTTTTTTCCTTTTTTTTTTTTTTTTTTAGATTTAATTTATTTATTCATGAGAGACATAGAGAGAGAGGCACAGACATAGGCAGAGGGAGAAGCAAGCTCCCCTCAGGGAGTGCGATGTGGAACTTGATCCCAGGACCCCAGGATAAGACCCGAGGGGAAGGCTCAATCACTGAGCCACCCAGGGGCCCCTTTTATCCTTTTTTTTTTTTTAAGATTTTTACAATTTATTTACTTGAGAAGAGAAAAAGAGAGAACAGAGGGAGAAGTAGACCCTCACTGAGCATGGAGATTGATGTGGGGTTCGATCCCAAGACCCTGGGATCATGACCTGAGCAGAAGTTAGATGCTTAACCAATTGGAGCTACCCAGATGCCTCATTTTCTATCCTTTTCTCTTTCATGCAATGAACTTCATTAAAACCTTAGACAACATCAATGAGATCAGAATAGACTAATGAAGGTAGAAGTGAGAAATGATCATAGAAGCTTAGGCTACAACGCTCATCAGCCGTGTTTAGCCTCACATACATGTCTTTCCCCAGGAAGGTGACTATCACCCCCTCCCTTAAAGAATTTCTACCTGAACAAAGCTCCTGTCATTATGAGTATTTTCCCACTAAATCTATGTTTCTTTTGCTATAAAATCCAGCGAGTAAAATTCCTTGCAAGTCCTTTAGGAAAATGAAGAATTTTACTAAGCATGCAAGTTCCCTTGAGACATGGATGTGAAGCATTTGAAAAGGATGGATTAATTTGAAAAATGGTTGGCATGTATGCATTAGTCATTTTTTTTCCTATACAATATATTTAGTTATATATTTTCAGAGAACACATGATTTTGAAATGATCAAGGAATGTGCTTCAAACAGCTTACTTCATGGAAGTGTTTAAGCTAATTTATCAATTTAAAGCATTACCTTCTAACTAAACAATAAACATTTCCAATTTTAATACGTGTTTTATAAAACACACATTTCTAATCACTGCAACACCTCAGATTCTCTAAATTCCTATAGTGTAGTTTTCATAACCTTTAGGCTCTTTTCCAAATTTCTGCTCAAGCATATTTTTATTGTATCAACTTTAATGAGAGAAAAATAAGTCTTGCAAAACAGAAATTTCAGGATCCAGGAAGTGAATTAATGAGGCAACTTGATTTCTCTTTTCCACTGAAGCTGGTTCACATGTATTTTGACTAATGAAAATATTTATGACACTCTCAGTATAGCCTAGGGATTATGGCCTGTGTTTGAATCCTAGCCAAAACACTTACCAACCTTGGGCAAAATGCTGGACATCCTTAACTTCTGTTTCTTCCCTAACATCTTGGGGGACATGTTCATCCCAACTTTGTGGACATATTGGAAGGAATGAATGAGTCAAAGGGTAGAAAGTACTCAGCACCGTGCATTAAACATAGTTTGTTTTACTACATGTTAGCTTTAAAATAATAACATTTTAACCTGCTAATAGGCTTCCTACATCATTCTTGAACCATATTTAAAATCCGGGTCATGGACTTTATGGCAGGGCACCAACCACTGAATGCTTCCTTATATTCAATCAAACAAAGCATCTCCTCATTTGCTTACATATTTATCATGTTAGCAAGTCCATGCCTCTCCTTGAAGTCCTATCCTATCTTTCACCAAAACCGTGTTGCCCTTTTTGCAAATACTAATTATTTCTTACCTGCTTCATGAAGTCTTCTCCATAGGTAAGATGCTAATTCTCACCTGTTTATTGTTCTACTCAGTTGGACTGCTGCAGTTTGGTTACACTTGTAGTTGTTTTATAGTGTGTGTGTGTGTGTGTGTGTGTGTGTGTGTGCATATATGGTATGTACTAACACAGGTTTGGTTTTGTTTTGTTTTGTTTTGTCTAGCTTCTTTTTTAATCTAAGAGATCAATGCTTCCCTTGTAGACCGTGTGCAGAAATGCCATTCTGGGGGCCCAAGCAAGATCTACTATGGTCAGCTGATTGCTTGAGTGGCCTTGGAGAGTGAAGAAGCTGCTAGAGACTCTTTTTAAACTTTAAAAATACAGATTCATTTAAAATGTAATGCTTCAATATTATAGCTATAAAATAGAGACTCATACTTAAAGAACAAGAAATACATTACTTATCTATATGGTCCCATATATAGTTATATTATGAAGGAAATTATTTTAGGAAGTTTTTTTTTTTTTTTTTTTTTTTGCTTGTGAGAAAGAGACCTATTCACAGGTGTAGGAGAGAGGGTAATCATTTCAATTATTTTGTGTGGGAACTAAGGAAAAACTAAAAGGAAGAATAGTATGAGCTCTAAGAACCCAGAGTAGCAGGATCTTGTCTTCTGGGTCACCATTACTGAGACTCAGCTCCCCTCAGCATGTTTCTCCTCTCTGCTCTCACTGTTGACTGGCTCAGATTTTGCCAAACCCCATTCAGCTGCATCCAGTGATCCAATTTTTGCCATGTTGGATTGCTACCTACTCTGTTAGTCCCTAAAGAACTTTTTAAAAGTCAATTCGCTTTTTATTTTTACCACAAACCAAAATAATGCAGTACACTAGCCTTGCAACACAGGAAAAATGAAGACAATAACATTCTCAGCTTGTGCGTCACTTCCATCTTCTTGATGAGCAGAGGGAATCTACAAATATCCCTCTCCTTGTTTCCCATCCCCCAGCAGCAGGTCCCAACCTTGGTTGCATTTTGGAATCACCTGAGTGATTTAAAAATACCTTTGCCTAGAAAGTACTTCCGGAGATTATCTTCTGGTGAGGCTTGAGCATCAGTATTTTTAAAGTCCTGGGTGATTCTCATGTATAGTGAAGGCTGAAGACCACTGTCTGAGAGACTGTCCCACCTTAGGTCCCTCTATTTTGAAAGCTTCAGAGACATGAGTCTGCAAAAAGCAAGGCAGACCTCCCATGGAAAATCCTACCGTCTGATTTGGTATTAAATATATATACCACAGTTTTAGAAATGCTCAGTTTCTCCATATAGTCTGTTTATTGTTGTGTTTTTTGGTTTTGGTTCGTTTTTGTGTGTTTGTGGAGGGTTTTCGGCTTTTGTTTTGTTTTTGTTTTTTCTTCTAGCGTCTGAAACTTCTTCAATAACCACCAGGGTTTCAATTTCTCATGAATTTTTCCTGTGTATACTCAATATCAGTTCCCTTGGAGAACTGTGACTCCATCATCTCTGTATTTTCTAATGCAAAGTGCTAACAGAAGTTGATGGGCCTGGGTCATCTTTGCAGTCTGCATCATTGTGGATGTTAATACTGTTGGCCATGGGTCCGGAGCGCCTGTCTGACACACAGGGAAAAGACCAGAGAAAATAGTCATCTGCTATTGAACAACAACATCTCAGCAATGAGGCTTAGAGATTCTTTGAACGGATATTGCCCTGACTTCGGCATTAAATGCCCTGGAAAGACCAGGCCAAATGCTGGTCAAATGAGTCAGCATTAGAATCAACTCAGGGGATCCCTGGGTGGCTCAGCGGTTTGGTGCCTGCCTTTGGCCCAGGGCATGATCCCGGAGACCCGGGATCAAATCCCACGTTGGGCTCCCGGCATGGAGCCTGCTTCTCCCTCTGCCTGTGTCTCTGCCTCTCTCACTCTCATAAATAAATCTTAAAAAAAAAAAAAAAGAATCAACTCAGGGCCTTGAGAATTCTATCTATCCACATTCTAAGTCAGTAAGTCTTGGGGGCAGGGGCAGACTTTGAGAATTCACATTTTTCAATGACTGCCAAGGAAAATTTATTTATTTATTTAAAAAAATTTTATTTATTTTTTCATGAGAGACACAGAGAGGCAGAGACACCGGCAGAGGGAGAAGCAAGCTCTATGCAGGGAGCCCAATATGGGACTTGATCCCAGGACTCCAGGATCACACCCGGGGCCAAAGGCAGGCACTAAATCGCTGAGTCACCCAGGTATCCCTGCCAAGGAAAATTTAATATTGACTTTGGTTTGGGAATCCTGGGTGAAATGAACTCTGATGTCCTTTACTCAAGATGTATGGTTCTGGAATAAATTCTATGAGATATTAACCTCCCCTCTGAATGCAAAGACCATGGCTTCTTTTTTTTTTTCTAATTTTTTATTTATTTTATTTGTTTATCTATTTTTTAAGACCATGGCTTCTATTGAGATTCACAAAGAAGTATTTCCAGGAAACATTAATTGGTGCTTGGATAACAAAGTTTAGTGATGGGAAATGCTGAATACTAAATCCCCTTCTTAGACATTAACAATGCATTAGAAGATTCAAAGCTGAGAAGGCCTGTGGTCACAAGAAACCCATTTCATAACTATTGAGCTAATTTACTTGCAGAGGTGATAACTTTGTCTTAAGAAGCCTATTAATACTTCTACAAGCTGGTTTTCCCTTAGTAGGGTTTGGAGGCTCCATGTCTGCACAATATTCTGTATACAGTGAATTCTCAATAAATGTTACTGATTGACAAATGACCAGTAGAAAAAAGGCAGAGGCTGAAACTTAGATTCATCAATTTTGTTAATTGTTAGCAGCCTGAGTAAAAGTTTTGGTAAAGAGGTCAGAACTAATGGTTCCAATGAGGCTTTCATATTAACCAAGGTTTCATTCATCTCAGCTGCCAGTACATTTGATTAATGTATACTAGGACCTCCTCCCAACCATAGAGAATTATAATTTTGCGTCTATACCATATGGTGGTGGAACAAGAACAGGACTTATAAATGTGGACTGTAAGCTATTCATCATCCTCTTAAGCCTCATTTACATTTCAGTTTCAAGAACAGTAAAATTGATATCTATTAATTAAGTATACTGCCTATCCAGGGTCTGTGCATTAAGTGGCATCCTACATGTGTTTGTTAAATGAATCAGATAATTTTTGCATTTTTGCTCCCTGGATTTTCTTTTTTAGCCACACCTAGATCAGATACTGCAAACAACAAGGTGAGCTGGCATTATTGATATAAGGGAGAGGGAACCAGTGTTTGCCAGAAGTTGATCTTTGTCTTGGGTGGATTAATCACAGCTGAGGTCAAGATGAATAAATCTATGTTCCAGAATGTCCCGGTTACAGTTCAAGACTAAAAGAAAACAAAGGAAGTTAAGGGCTAGAAAGAGGAAGGAAGTGAAAGACTCTCCAAAAGAAAATACAGATGTTCTAAGAGTTCCATTATTGTTATAATTTGACTTTGTAAAAAGTCCAGTTGGACTTTGTGATGTTTAGTCTTAATCAACAACATGCTCTATTGTGTCAATTCTATCACAGGACAGGGAAAATGAAATATCTTGGGGCCAATTTTATTAAAAGTTATATTTACATACAAAAGAGGAATATGTACTTTTAATTCTTTTTAATTAAAAGTAATATATATGACATACATGTATATACATACATATAACACATATACACGCAGAATCACTCTAAAGCTTGCTTTCTCCTACAGGAAAAATAGCTAAATATTTTCTTTTGAAATTTTCCATGCCATTACTCTTCAAAATAAACTAGGACTGTGAATAGCCATATTTTTACAAAAGTTCCTGGTTTAGGTAAAAACAGTTTAAATAGCTAGATGCCAGCAAATGCACTTAGAATATGTTTATAATATAGAAGATTCATTTCTAGTGGTATTTCACTGAAGCAGTTGCTTACATTATTGGAAATGGGGAAATTGTTGCCACTTGGGTCAGTCCATTTTCATCTCTGACTACCCAGAAGCATGTGTGCATATTAACTCTTCGAGAGTTTGCCCAGACTCACTGTACACTGATTTCAATTGAATGGAGGTAGAAATTTTTCTTGTTGTAAAGCTTCTAGTCTGGGTGTCTAGATAGCATGGCGATAAGCATCATATAAACACTAAGAGGGATGGAATTCACGTTACCTTTATCTATGCCTCCTTTCATATACAGTATGTGTCATAGACAGACACCAGTGTCTCATTACATGACCACCCACAGAACATTACCCAATGTGACATTCTTCAGGGAAAATTAACAGACTTGTTTCACCACATCAGTCTCTTCCAAGAACACTGATTCAATAATTGTACTTAAAAAAGTGACCAGATGCCCATGGAAGCTTCCTTCTTCCACTGTTTTGGCTGGGAGGCATAATAAATACCTCAAATTCTAAAGCTATTCAAAGCAGAATGATGCAGAAGGAAACACACTAACACATAGAAATATTCTCATGGACAAATATACACACACATGTATACAGATTCCAGCTTAGTGTCTAGTTGGTGTTTCTACTTCTCAGTATTTTCTCGCTACAGGCATGGAGCCATCCCGTCTGTTAGTCTCCAAATTCTCCTACTAATTGTACAAAACTATAGTAAATGCATAGTGAATGGTTCTCTTTTCCTTTAAAGACATTTTTAAGAAGTCTTCTATTGGACTTCAAGGAATAATGATGATCACAAATGAAGTTCCATTCTAGAAATATTCAAGAATGCAGTCAGTAACAGAAATCTTAGAAATATGTATTTTTATTACCTAATACTTCTTTAGGAGTCATATATGAAAGATATTTTTGTGTGCATTTCATAATAGCTAGTTTTTAAAATAAAAAGAACCTGACAAAGATTTTTTTATGGATATTGCTCTTCCAATGGAAGTGGAACTTGATCTGAGGGTTGACATAGTAACATGGACATACAATGTCCATGGCAGAGTGGAAGACCATCATCAACCTCACTTTGTTTTTATACAGTATTTTTGTGTGAGCTGAGAGGGAAATTGTATGACCATTTTTTTTGTTTGTTTTTCAATAGGAGGCATGGAATTTGGTGATTAGGAGGGATGAAATAAAAATAAAAGATAGGTAATGACAAAGTCCTGTGAAAGAATGGGCCCTGGTGGAAAAGAAGAATTTGGAGGAAGAAGATATGCAGAACCACCATTTATTGAACATGGACATGATTAAGGTACAGACCAGGAGTAGTATGTGTGAATGTATGATAGAAGATGATAAAATCATGCTTTATGTTTTCCAGCTTCACGAGATACTCAGCTGTTATCATCTCTAAGACTTGATCAAACAGGCTTAACTATCTAATACCATGCTGAGTTGAATAAGAGCCTCAAAAGCCCAGTTGGATAAGGAGTTAAAGGGCAATCTCTTCTCCAAATAAGCTTATAATTATAGTCTCAACTTTGGGGCTCTCACTTATGTCCTCTCCATTAGTTTTCCACTTAAAATAAAATGCAAGACAAAATAGGAACTATAAAGACAATTTTTATTTTCTCTTCAGCTTCGTATTATCAACTGGCCCAAAAATAATCTGCAATCCCTTGGAATCTAGTATGTAATATTTTCTAATTCCCTAAAATTGATAATTCCTCAGGGTTTTTGGTTTTGGGGGACTTTGAGGGGGCTTAAAAGTAATAACCATTTTGGGAGTAGGAGTATGCTCTAAAGAAACTATTTTGTTTGTTCAGAGGAGTTCTCTACATGTAAGTTATCTTTAGAAGAACAGGAGGTGCTGATAGAATAATTGTGTTTACTCTTCCCACTTCATGATTTCTCTCTTATAAACATTGTTTTTGCATTATTGGGCTCCACGTTCCTTTTTCTCATCTGTTGTTTTACAAATATTTTTCTAATTGCCTGAGACAGTGTGGTCCAATAAAGTTAAATTGACTTTGGGTTGAACTTGTTTGTCTGATCTCTTGCCAGAGGTTATAGTCACCCACTTGAACTGACTTTCACTATGTTTCTTGGTCTCTCTCTCTCTCTCTTTTTCCCTTTTATGTCCTTTTGTATTCATTATCCACATTCCCCTTTTCCCACCCTAACATACAACTGTAGAATTAATTCTCAAGACATCCATAGACAAGGTATTTAATAAAGAAGTTCATCCATATGAACTTACCTCCTATCATCTATCTTATCTGTCCACTCATCCACCCATCTTCCATCCATCTACTTTAGCCACATAAATCAACAGATCAGAGTTTCAATCCAAGCCACTGGAGGAGGTGCATTAAATACTTAGAAAACAAGAGTGCTTAGAATAACTCATTTGTTTGACGTCTGGAAACACTTTACAAATAACCTCCAGGAAAATAACAAAGCAAATAGTGCTGGTCTACCGCAATGGAACAGATATGGTGTGTGATCAGTTAGCTGCAACCCACAAATAAACACAGACAGGCAATATAGCAAGCAAAAACAGAAACCACATTATTGTCTATCACAGACTGAAGAGTTTAGAATAAACTTAAAGCCTCATATGTGTGACTTCTAGACTCTGAAGAGAAGGTTAAAAGCTTCAAGGACTCTTCCTGGTTTTGTATAGTAAGCTCCCGAGTTTCCCTTTAACACCAAAGATCAACATTTATTTTAACATCTACCCACTTTGACCAAAACCTAAGTCTTGGAAGTCCTCATACTTGTTGCTCTCTCTCACTGCTTTAAGAGAATAGAGCCACACAGCACTGTAGGCCTTGGCCTCCCACAGTACAGTGATAGTTCCCTTGTCACATATCAAGCTAAACCTGGGACTGGTCCACCAAACTGGCACCAAGCAAAGCGAGCCTTTTCCATGTATTTGAGCTATAGTTCTATATTTGCCAAGATTAATGGGCATTCTCTGCTTATTTGGAAACTTGAAACAACTTTTTTCTTTCTTTATGTTATGCCTATTGTTTTCACTTTCTTTCACTTAGTCTCTATGGACATATGACCATCCTCATCTCTATTATATTCCAGTTGGAAAGGTGAGTTGTTCACGTTTTTCCTATCCTTAATTATAGACTTGTGTCTTAACCTATTTGCAAAGTGGAATTGACCATAATTTAGGAACAAAGATAGAATTTGTTTTGTCTGAGGCAAAAATTGTTTGTTCTTCCAGTGTTTCATTTTCCTGTTTAAAACTTTATTCTTTTTGATTCTTCCTAAACAGTCTACTTGGTTACTATTCTTCTGTTTCCTTTTTCTCTGATCTGTGGCAGTACCATGTTATAGATTAGATTTATAGAAGTTAAATTAAGAAACTAGATCTTAATTATTTAAGCCACTAAAAAGAAATTTTAATTATGTGACATGATAGAAGTTCTATTATCATTACCATGGCAATTATAATATACAAATGTATCAAATCAGCATGTTGTATACCATTAGTTTATACAATGTTATATGTCAAATATATTTCAATAAAATATTGCATCAGACACTAAACAGTGATTCAAGGGAATGAGAAGATATTTTCTCTAATATGTTGAAGTGAGATGAGGCCTATGATTAGAATAGGGAAGAGGACACAAAATAACTAACTCATTTGTCCAACTGGCATTTTTTGCAGAAATGAAGTGAGTCGCCGGTTTTACTTCTTCTAATGCTTCTCTTACAAAAAGATGCAAAATAAACATGGTTCCACAGGTTAAGATACCAATAGCCAATGGTTGTCTGGACAGGACTAACTCTAGACAACTATCCTCTTACCTTCTTTATTGGTGTTTTGGTAAGAAAATGATGGTACCCCATTACTCCTAACCCCACAGATTTATCAGAATGTATCCAAAGAATTCAGTCAGAACCCTCACCATGCCCTGATAAACAAAGAAAAAAAGATGTTAAAAGTCATTGTAGTTCTTGATTGATGCCACTGGTTTCCAGAAAGAGAAGAAAAGAATCTGACATTCCTCAGCCTAATTATGAGAAATTATGAAATCTATTGGTAAGGGCCAGAGTTTTGCAAATAATAGGAATTTGCAGTTCTTTAAAATGTTGTTAAGATGATAAGTAATTCTTATATTTAAAAGATATGATGAAAAATAGGCCTCAATAAGAATCCATGACACCTCTCATTGATGGGAAGATTGAAGCAGAAATGGGAGTACCATATTTATTTTTGCTCATGGACTGGAGCCAATGCTTCCCCATCATTGTTCTTCTCCTATACAGGTGAGCATTAGTCCTTATGTAGCCAATGCCTTGGTTGCCACCGTGAGGATTGGCTCACTCAGCATCATTTCCAACCTCCTTCCAGTGTGCCTTCTAGCTGCAAAGAACAAAAATGAAAAATTTTATTTTTAGACCCTCTTAAAGCTAGAGTTCTGGATCTGATATAGTTTCTACCAATCATATGTATTCATAAAGGACTTGAACTCAGACATGAGTGGGAGGCAGTGATCATGAGGCACTAGGAAGGTTCTAGTGGGTGCAGAATGGCTCTTGAGCCAATAGTTATGACAGGTATATTCCTAAGAGGTAACAATTGCAGCCATCACTTTTTAGTCCCTGGATGTGCAGTAAGATGGTAGGATTTTGCAGCCATCAGCTGCGATAGTGCCTCCTGATCTCTTGGTTTGCAAAACGCGCAAAAACAATGGTTCTGTTGGTATGTGTTTTTTTTTAATAATCAGTTGGAGGCCTAACGTAGAACCTCCTACTCTTGCTATCCCAATAATTTGGCAAGTATTTAATGACTTTCATTTTAACTGAATGCTGACTGTGATGAGGGACTCCTTGAGCTGTATGTTAAAAATACCCTTTAAGGATAATTTGGGCTAAGATCTCCTGAATTAGAAAGAAGCAGCCTGAGAAGAGCCAAGAGAAGGGCACTCTAGGTGAGGAGACTAGTAAGTGCAAATATCTTATGGCTAAAAGTGCTTGCATTTTGCATCATGGGGAAATGAAAGGAGACTTTTAGTACAAGATGAGATTAAAAATATTGGGAGGAACCAATTTATGACAAAGGATTTGAATATTAGAATATTTGTGACAGGAAGCCATCAGATGGTATGAAGCAGGGAAGTGCCATGATCTGATTTACATTTTCAAAAGATCATACTGGCTAACATGTGGAGAATTGGACAGAGTGAAACAAGAACATCTTCAAAGAGGCTACTTCGGGAATTCATGCAAGAGTTGATGATGTTTTAGACCAGGATCATAGTAGTAAAAAAAAAAAAAATCAGAGTGGTATAAAGGATATACTAAAGACATATTTTGGAGGGAGAACATATAAAAATTGCTGATAGATTGTATGGGAGTATAAAAATAGGGAAGGCAAGAAGGATAACACCAAGGGATTTAGCTTGATCAACTAGGTAGCATTAAGAATAGAACTCATGATAAAGGTCGGATTTGACTAGGAATAAAGAGTTCAGTCTCATACATGTTAAGTTTGGTGAACCTACAGACTCTGTATCAGTTATTTTTTATTGTGTAAAGATTCACTCCAAAACATACTGGCCTGAAACAACAGCAATTTGTCATTTCTCACAATTCTGAGGGTTGGCTGCCTGGCTGCTGGCTCTCCTGATGGTCTCATTTGACCTAACTCATGTGGCTGTGCTCAGCTGGATAATTTTATGGTCTAGGAGTTCTGAGATGAACTGAAGATTTCATTCATATCTCAAAGTTGGCACTTGCTGCTGCCTGGGAAACCCATTTACCTCCTGGTCTGTCATCCTCCAGTAGGCTAGACTGGCTTCCTTACATGGCGATCTCTCAGGCTAGCCATCTAAGAAAATAAAAGCAGAGGCCTCAAGGCCTCTTGGGACTGACGCCTGGGCCTTGCACTTTTACCACAATCTGTTGGTCAAAGCAAGTCAGAGACAGCCCAGATTCAAGGGAAGGAGAAATAGACTCCAACTCTTGTTGGAAACAGCACCAGGCAAAGAATCGTGGGAGAAATTGTTGCTGCAATCTTTGAAGTCAGTCTACCACCATTTCCTGGTGGAAATGTGTAGACAATTAGATATGAGTCTGAAACTAAACAGAGAATCTCAGTTTGCCTATATGACTTTATTGCTAACTACTTATGCAAGAATTGAGTACAAACTCACTTATCGATCTCTTACATTAAATATTACTATTTGCAGACTATTTTTTCTTCCTATAACACAACTGATTTTTTTCAGCATTTCACAGGAAGGTGAGATAATACAAATACTGTATTACTCATCTATTATTTTATTACAAATTATCCCCAAACTTAACTGTTTAGAAAAACATTTATTATCTCATAGTATTAAAGAGTCAGTAATTTGGGTGGTTTCTTCTCACAATTCCTCCTGAGGCTGCAGTCAAGTTGTCACTCAGGCCCACAGTCTCTTGAAGGCTTGACTGAGGCTGGAGGATGCACTTTAAAACGCTGTATTCACATGACTAGTGGTAGGAATTCTTACTTCCTTTCCATAGGGACCTCTCGAAAGGACTCCTTGGGTGTTTTTGCAGCATGTCAGCTACTTTCCCAGAGCAAGTGATTCAAGAGAGAAGGTAAAAAAGAGACTATAGTGCCTTTTATGATCAAGTCCAAAGTGACACACTCTCACTTCCACCATATTGTGTGTTAGAAGCAAAGTCCAGCTCACATTGGGGAAGTAACAAATTAAGTTTCACCTCTTAAAGAGAGGATTCAAAGAAATTCTGGAGAAATTTTAAATCCACCAAAAGTATAGATGGAAGCATACACATTCTGTTGGGAGAAAGTAAAGAAATTCCTTTCGGGTTGCTATTTGTCAGACTTCCTGGTGCAATGAAAGAGAAAATCCAAATTAGCTAGAAAATTTCTCTTATATTTTAACCTCTTTCTGAGATTTCACTTGACACTGGGGACAAATGTTTATGTTTTGCAGCTCAGAATGTTATGCTGGTAAAAGTAGAAAGGACTGAGAAGCAAAAGAGGGGATGGTATAAAGAAATAGCCGGAGTTTTAAGCCCATCTCCCTATTATCTCTGAAAGCTCATATAAGCCACTCCAAATAAACACACAATAAAAATATTGTTCCTGCCCTGCAAATGTTACCTCAGGACATTCTCTAGGTCCCCTCTTTATTCTCCCTCTTTCTTTCTTTCTTTCTTTCTTTCTTTCTTTCTTTCTTTCTTTCTTCTTTCTTTCTCTCTTCTTTCTTTCTTTCTCTTTCTTTCTTTCTTTTTCTTTCTTTCTTTCTTTCTTTCTTTTTCTTTCTTTCTTTTTAAGATTTTATATATTTATTTGCTAGAGAGCACGAGCCAGAGGGGAGGGACGAGGGAAAAGCAGACTCCTCTCTGAGCAGGGAGCCCGATGGGGTCCTTATTCCCATCTTTTTAGTAAATTTCTTCTTCTAAATTCCTTCAGTGGGACATTCTGGAGCTGCCTGTGGATTAGGAGGAAAGGGAATATGTTCCATGCTCTTCTGGGCTCCAACAGGGAAAGGGGCATTGGCTCTTCAGGAGGGCCTGACACCAAGTCGCAGGTGATGATTAGCCTCAATGGAGATATCTTGTAGATAACCAAAATGATATGAGAGAGAGCCAATAAGACCAACCTCTGTTTATCCTATAAGTTATTAAGAACACCCTAAATGTTTAACATCACTCTACATCTACACGCAGCTTTAGGCTGGGTGCTGAAAATACAAAACTTTTGCCCTCAAAGAGCTTATAGCACAATATGGGGGGCCAGGATACATAAACTAGTAAGTGTATGAAATGGTATAAGCACTACTATACAGTAACTACCACAGCCATGTATGAAAGTAAGGTGAGTGCCCAAAATATTCTTAGAGGAGATTTATATTTAAGTTACTCTCGAACAATAAGAGCGAAGGGCCTTCAGGCAGGAGGAACAGCAGAATAAAACATGAAAGAAATGGACCCAATTTCAAATGGTATAGTGGGCATCAGAAACCTTGGAATCAGATAGTACTGACTTCAAAAAACTGATTTTCAAGATTCAGCTGAGAGGAAGGAGAGGAAGGATGTTCATTAGATGGTTATTTATTTAGGGCAAGATTACTGTCACTTATTCTAATGGTTCCTTTTGAGGCAAGTCCTTTCAGATCAAAGGAGTACTTATCCAAGTAATTGTCTCTGAAATGAATATTCAGAACCTTTTTTTTCTTTTATAGAGAAGAAAGGGAATGGTTAATTGGCAAAACCCCTTTCTTGAACCCTTAGATACCATGTATGTGTATGTCCTAAAGGACATACATACCAGATTTAGGTATGTAGGGAAACTAAATATGTTCACTGAATTTCCTCTTATTCCTAGTAATGAGAAACACAGACACTTAAGTAAAATGGATTTAGGGATAAATTTACTACTATTTACAACAATAATATTATTTACTAATTACAGTAGATGTACCGTGAACCAAACCCTTGAGAACATAATGCATTAAGAAAATATGGGGGAAAGACTTTAAAGTATGTAGAGAATGTTCCCAATTGAATATCTCTGGTTATTTTCCAAGCCATCATCATTCCCTTCAAGAAAATTGAATACTGTCAAAGAATTTAAATATTCTTAAACATTTTTTTATTTTAATGAAAGAGTATAACAGCAGAGATACTGTAAATATTCATTTAAAAAATCAAACTATTTTTACTACTGAATTAGAAGGCTTTGTTATTATTAGAATAATTTATTTAAAGTGTTTTTAAGCTAAAGATGAAAAATTGAAGTAGGTCTCCTACTTTTCCTATAATCATGTTTCTTCTGCTTGGTGTTATATTTTTTGTTTTTCTTTATAAACAGGCATGTCCCTTAGATCAGGGGTGAGTAAACTGTGGCTTGTGGGCCAATTCCAACTCATTGCCTGTTTTGTGGCTCATGAGCTGAGAATGATTTTTCTATTTTTAAAAAGGTTGAAAAAAGGAAAAAAGAATAATTTTTTATGACATATGAAAATTATATGACATTCAAATTTCAGAGTCCACAAATAAGTCATGAGCACAGCATTCCTTTATTTACATATTGTTCAGGACTGCTTTCATGATGCAGAAGCAGTTGCAAATGAGCCTATATGGTTCAACAAAGCCAGATATTTGCCATCTGGTCCTTTGCAGAAAGTTTTCTGACACTTACCTTATATAATAGGTTGAAATGCATCTGCACAACATTGCACTGTTTAACCCTTACACTTATTATTTTTAGCTAGTTAAATGTTCAAATGTTACCCTTCTTCCTAGTTTCAGAGAAGGGAGAACTAGACATGAAGTTTTTGGATCAAGACTTTGGAACTTATGTTTTACTATCTGATGGGACATTATCCACTGGGATTGAATCAAAAAGTTTTGATCTGAGCCTATGGAGAGTTTTTGATGATTTTAACATAAGTGTTGAAAGTATGTGCCTATACAGAATCCCACGAGGCCACTCCTAGGCCCATTCGAATATAAATATAGAGGGTTACAGTGTTTTGTACATTTTTGTTGTCTGAAATCTTATAGGGCAGTAGATGAAGTATAATATGAATTGTTTTGGCAACACCGGCTTCATTGAAAGCCACCATGCATCTACACATCTGTGTCTGCAACAAGAAGGGATAATTGTTCTGTTCTGCTGTTACTGTTTATGAATCAGAAGAACAAAAAGGCAATAGAATAAACAAAATGTCATGTTCATACAAATCTTGATTGGGGTAAAATCATCTGGCTGGCATTGCTTGCATACAACATCATCAACAGGGCTGCCAGCTAGTGAGGGGAACCTCACGGTTCCCCTGTCTCGAGGCTTCAAAGCTTGGAACAGCTTGTTTGAGGGTTTCACAAAAGCTAGATCTACCCAAAATAGTCAAGATCTAGTCTCTGAGTCTTCACCAATATTAATCAACATGTCTTGGGCTGCCTGGGTGGCTCAGCAGTTGAGCGTCTGCCTTCAGCTCAGGGCATGATCTTGGGGTCCGGGATTGAGTCTCACATCGGGTTCCTTGTGGGGAGCCTGCTTCTCCCTCTGCCTATGTCTCTGTCTCTCTCTCTCTCTCTGTCTCTCATGAATAAATAAATTAAATATTTTTTAAAAATCAATATGTCTTTAAGAATTCCTGAAGTCCTAGGATATTTCAAAATAACTGCAGCATCCATTATAGGATGCCTGCAAAAATGTGCTTGATTAATATCTTAGAGTGCGGTTTCTCAACCTCAGCACTATTGACAATTGGGGCCAGATAATTTCTTTGTGATTTCTGTGCACTATGTTTATCAGCATCCATGGCCTCTTCCTGTTAGATGCCAGTAGCACTTTCCCAGTTGAGATGACATAAACTGTCTGCAAATGTTGCCAAAGATACCCTGCCACGGTATGTGTGTGTGTGTGGGGGGCATTCAGCCCTGACTGAGAACCAGTGTTTCAGAAGATGGTTCTACAGTGTAATCCAAGGAGCTCTGAGGAGCATTCAAACCTGAGAACAGAACTATAGGCAGACCTCAGACATATTGTAGGCTTGGTTCTAAACCACCAAAGTAAGTGAATATTGCAAAAAAGTGTATCAAATGAATTTTTTGGTTTCCTAGTATATATAAAAGTTAAGTTTATACTATATTATAGTCTATTAAGGGTGCAACAGCATTGCATCTAAAAAAAGAAAAGATATATACTTTAATTTTAAAAATATTTTATTGCTAAAAGCTGTTAACAATCATCTGAACTTTCAATGAGTCATAATCTTTTTGCTGGTGGAGGGTCTTGCCTCAATGCTGTTGGCTGCTGACTGCTCAGGGTGATGGTTGCTGAAGGTCAGGGTGGCTGTGGCAATTTCTTAAAACAAGACAATAATGAAATTCACTGCATTGGTTGATTCTTCCCTTTCATGAATGATTTCACTGTAGTATGTGATTCTGTTGGATAGCATTTTACCCACAGCAGAACTTCTTTCAATCCTGTCAACCCCTGTCACTACTATAACAGCCAAGTTTATGGAATATTCTAAATCCTTTGTTTTTATCTCAACAACCTTGACATCATCTTCACCAGGAGCAATTTCTATATCAAGAAATCACTTTCTTTGTTCATCTATCAAAAGCAACTCCTCATTCATTCAAGTTTTATCATGAGATGGCAACAAGTCATTCACAGCTTCAGGCTCCACTTCTAATTCTAGTTCTCTTGCTATTCCCACCACATCTGTGATTACTTCCTCCTCTAAAGTCTGGAATTCCTCAAAAGCATGCATAAGGTTGGAATCAAATTCTTCCAAACCCCTGTTAATGTTGATATTTTGACCTCTTCCCATGAACCATAAATGTTCTTTTTTTTTAAGATTTAATTTATTTATTCATGAGAGAGAGAGAGAGAGAGAGAGAGAGGCACTGACACAGGCAGAGGGAGAAGCAGGCTCCATTCCATGCAGGGAGCCTGACATGGAACTCGATCCCAAGTCTCCAGGACCACACCCTGGGCTGAAGGCAGCGCTAAACTGCTGAGCCACCTGGGCTGCCCCATAAATGTTCTTAATGGCATCTAGAATGGCATATCCTTTCCGGAAGGGTTTCTATTAACTTTGCCCAGATCCATCAGAAAAATCATTACATATGGCAGGTATAGTCTTATGAAGTGTATTTCTTAAATAAGACTTGAAAGTCAAAATGACTCCTTGATTCATGAGCTGCAGAGTGGACGCTGTGTCAGCTGGCATGAAAACAATTTTCATCTTGTTGTCTATCTCCGAAAGGGCTCTTAAGTGACTGGATGTATTGTCAATGAGCAGTCATATTTTGAAAAGACTCTTTTTCTGAGCAGTAGGTCTCAAGAGTGGATTTATAATCTTCAGTAAACCATGTTATAAAAAAAGATGCACTGTCATCCAGACTTTTTGTTCCATTGATAGAACATGGGCAGAGTAGAGTTGGTATCATTTTTAAGGACCCTAGGATGTTCAGAATGGTAGTTGAGCATTGACTTTTCCTGAAGGCACCAGCTACATTAGCCCCTAACAAGAGAGTCAGCCTGTCTTTGAACTTGGAAGCTTTAAAGCCAGTCATTGACTTCTCCTTTCTATCTGGAAAGTCCTAGACGTCATCTTCTTTCAATAGAAGGCTGTTTTATCTACATTGAAAATCTGTTTAGTGTAGCCATCTTCATGAATTATCTTAACTGGACCTTCTGGATAACTTGCTGTAGTTTCTACATCTGCACTTGTTGCTTCACTTTGCAATTTGATGTTTTGGAAATGGTTTCTTTCCTTAAACCTCATGAAACAAACTTTGCTAGTTCCAGACTTTTTTCTGCAGCTTTCTCACCTCTCTCAGCCCTCATAGATTTGAGGAGTGTTAGGGCCTTGCTCTGGGTTAGGCTTTGGCTTAAGGGAATATTGTGGCTGGTTTGATCTTCTATCAAGACCACTAAAACTTTCTCCGTATCAGTGATAGGGCTATTTCACTTTCCAGCATTCACATACTCACTGGGGTAGCACTTTTTATTTCCTTTAAGAACTTTTCCTTTGCACTCTCAATTTGGCTTTTTGGCACAATAGGCCTAACTTTTGGCCTATCTTAACGTTTGATGTGCCTTCTTTACTAAGCTTAATCACTTCTAATTTTTTATTTGAAGTGAGGGATGTGCAACTAGTCCTCTCACTTGAATACTTAGAGGCCATCATAAGGTTAATAATTAGCCTAACTTCAATATTGTTGTGTCTCAGGGAATAAGAAGGCCTGAGGAGAGGGAGAAAGATGGGGGCAATAGCTGGTCACTGGAGCAGTCAGAACACACACAGCATGTATTGCTTAAGGTCACTGCCTTATATAAGTGTGGGTCATGGCCCCCCAAAACAATTACAGCAGCAACATCAAAAATCATTAATCACAGATCACCCTAACAAATATGATAATAATGAAAATGTTTGAAATATTTCGAGAAGTCTGAAATGTGACACAGAGACATGAAGTAAGCAGATGTCATTGGAAAAATGGCACTAATAGGTTCACTTAACACAAGACTGTCACAAAACTTCAATTTGTAAAATATGCAGTATATGCCAAAAAATGAGGCATGCCTGTAGCTTAAAAAAGACTCAGAGTCAGCATAGAACATAAGATAATAACATAAGAACATAAAATAATTATCTAAAAAGTGAAATATCTGATATATATATATATCCAGATTTCCAAAATCATCATAGGTTTGCTTATAATGAACATAAAAACAGAATATTTGGTGGATCTTTTACCTGTTCTGGTTCACATGCTCTGTGGATGCAAGGGCTGCACCTTCAGACCAGCATCCTTGTCTCCATCATCTTCCATCCATTCCTTCATTCAACAGATGTTGATTGAATACCTCCTGAGGTCTTGGACAGGCTCTCAGCTAGGTGGTAAGGCCCAGAGCTCAGAGTTACCTTTAGATTACACAGCCCCAGTCTCTGATTAGAAACTATTCATGGCTTCCCTCAGCCTAGAAAATAAGGTAAAAATTCAAACTAAAATGAGGCATTTATAGTGTTGTCTTTTAATTCCCAACATTACTCTATCTCTATCCATCTAAGTTAGCATTTCTAAATTCTGACTGTACATAGAATATTGTAGGGAGATTTTTAAAAATACCAAGACCAAAGCCAGATCAGTTAATCAAATCTCTATTGTTGAGCATCAGCTTTTTAGGATAGCTCTCTGGAAGGTCCAACATGGAAACAAGATTGAGACCTGTGATTGAAGCCACAAGACAGTAATCTCATTTACTCTTGACAATCATTGTTTAGAAATGGGCATATGGTAGGGCATCCTAATGGGATATGAGAAGTCTATATACATGGGAACATGATGCTGGGAAGTTTTCCCTTACTTCAAAATACTGATCATGGAGGAAATTTTTGTGTTTGCTCCTGGATGCTGTTAGATCTGGGTATCTTACCTGCAACTGATATAGCCTTCTTGTTTCAAACCTGAGGGTGAAATCAACACACGGAAGAAGAGAGAGACAAGAGACTTCATTACACAAAGGCTTATAAATGTATCCAGAGCCTGATTCCTCGGAATTCCTTGATTTATTAAATAATAAACTATCCTTTAAAAAATCCAATTTCAGGTCTCTGTGACTTGCAACCAAAGCATCCTAAATTATATATCATCCTGGGATCTGTTCAATCCTCCCTGTCCCATCCTCTAAAACCAGTCGTTTTGTCCACACAGGCCCTACTGATGCTATAGTCGCTCCTATTTGCTATTCCTGGTGATATTTCCATAATTTTACTAATATTTTCTCTCTCAGTGCAAGAACATCTTTTTTTCACTTCTGGTATTGTAGTAAACCTACCTATTAGGGTAAATTAAGCTTCTGTATTAAATAAACTCAAAATATATAATTACTAAAACTCCTTAGGGTGTTACTTCTTCTTCACTTCTCCAAAGATGTAATAAATCAATTTCTTGTAAAAAATCAGATTTCTTCCACATTGAGAATCAACCATTTCTAGAGTCTTGACATTTTCACTTATTTGCAGCATACAGAAATATAAAGAAAGAGTTCATAGACGGAAAATACCCACTTCTGAAAAGCTGTGGCTCAGAAACAACACATATCACTTCTGCTCATATTACACTGAGAAAATTTGATCTTTTGGCTACATGTAACAGTAAAGGAAACTGGGAATATGGCCCTGCTATGTGCCAAGGAAGAAAGGAAACAGGGTTTTTGTGAACAGCTAGTAGTCTCAGCCACAAAAACCCATGTCAAATCTCAACTTTCCCATAACCCAGCCAGACGGGATCTCTCTATCTATGGTCCTGTGCAGACTGGGAGGTAGCATTTAACTGTGTTGGAATCATGAATGATCTTTCCACCCAGTTGGTGTTTTTCTCCAACCAGATGGTAAGTTCTTTGAGAATTTATTTTTACATTCTTGTCTGTCTACAGCATCTAGCTCAGAAGTTTTATTCTGGAACAACAATCCTCAAACTTTAGGTGTGTTAGAATCACCTGGGGTGGCTGTTACAGCATGATTTGCTAAGCCCCACCCTTAGAGTTTCTGTGTCAGTTGCTCAAGGATAGGGTCTACAAATCTGCATTTCTAACAAGTTCCTGGGTGATTCTGATGATGTTGGAAAACTCTTGACTTAGACTATACTGGTTATTGTTTTATAATTAACGAACAGTAAGGGGCACACTTCTGAATCTGTAGAGGACCAGAAGTTAGACTTAATGCCACCTTTTTAATCAATACCAACTCCTCTCTCTCCTTCATGCTCCTCTTGTTTGAATTTGTCTCTGAGCCATCTTATTGGAGCAGGGAAACCTGAGTAGATAACTTTTCACCTTGTTTTTTTTTTTTTAAATGTAGATGGATTTTTTTAAAAAATGGAAGAAATTTAAAATTCATTTTGAAAAGTGACTTCAGTTAAAAGTTGTTAATTTAATTTTAAAAATCCTCAAATTTGGCTTAGGGGAAGGAAGAGAAAATACTAGCAGATTTATGATAAAAAGAATTCTTTGAACACCAATAAAACTATTATTTTAAATAAAAAATAAATAAATAAATAATAAAAAGAATTCTTTGGATCATTGTTATTTGCCATAATAACTATAAGAGTCCCAGTAAAGAAAATGTCCTTTGAAGTGACAGAGTATTGGTTATATTCTAAAAATTAATTTTTTTAGTATAAACTATTAGAGTTTTATTCCATACAACAATAAATTCCCTTTTGAATACTAATTGTATCACTGGATACATAACTTTCTCTTAAAAATAATAAAGGCATTTTCATTTTGACAAAATATTTCTGAGATTTTAACAAATTAACTGTCTTACTTAGATTTTCTGGAAAGCACTGAATAAAATAGTTAAGGATCTATGAGTCATATGAGTTGCTGTGTCATAAGAAATTGTGATAAAATATTGTTCATTTGAGTCATTTAAAAGATTGTTCATTGTACTCTGAAGGAAAGAGTACAATGTAGCATCAGTGGGAAAGAAGCACACATGAGATATGCTGATCTGATGTGTCCTTCTAGAATTGGGGTAATACTTCATCCTAAGCCAGGTTTACCAAGACTCACCCTAATATTTGCATATGGCACTTAAAAGATTATGGAAAGCTTAAAATGAAAGGAGCTCCAAAGAAGTGACTATATTGGAAAAGAGAAAATATAGGTTTTTCCCTAACAGTGAAAAACTGCTTATGAAGCTTTAGTATTAGGTGCAGAAAACCCAGAATTGCTGAAAATTGGATACAAGTTCAAAGCAGCTTTCATGTTAAAGTAGATTAATTAAGGCAGATACTATAACATAGTGTAATTAGAAGGGCTAATTTACTTTGGGTTTTAAAAAAA
This sequence comes from Nyctereutes procyonoides, assembly GCF_905146905.1. Taxonomy (NCBI): domain Eukaryota; kingdom Metazoa; phylum Chordata; class Mammalia; order Carnivora; family Canidae; genus Nyctereutes; species Nyctereutes procyonoides. The sequence goes on from NW_026575122.1 coordinate 21,096,639, forward strand.
ATCTGTATCTAAGAAGCTCTATTTAGGTTATACTGGTATCCCCTGTGAGCAACATTAAATTAAGCAGAGCATGGAATAGAATAGCTGGCAGTAGAGAGTAAGGCCTGAAGGAAGTACGTTTTTGGGGCAAGTAACTTTGATAAAGAGTGTGATAGAAGTCAAAGTTCCTAGCAGATGCAGTCATAGTTTGGGCCCCAAACAATGGAACCACAATGGATCCTGAGAAGGTAGTGGCCAAGAGACCCCTGAAAGGTAGGATGGTGAGATACATCATCTAAAATGCAATACTTTGGGGACCCCTGGGTGGCTCAATCAATTGAGCATCCGGCTTTTGATCTTGGCTCAAGTCTTGATCTCATAGTTGAGAGTTTGAATCCCATGTTGGGCTCTGTACTGGGCATGGAGCCTACTTAATAAAATTAAATATAAATAAAAAAATATTTTAAAAAATACAACACTTTTGAGTGAAAGAGGGTGCTATTTATAATCTCACCAGGACAATAAACACAAACTGGGACTGCATCTACAGAACTTGGGGTTATGTTTCCCTAACAAGTGAAGGAGGATGCTGGAAGTACTAGGAAAGACTATGATAGTTGAAAGAAAATTAGGCAAACCTTAGTTCATTGGGTTGGTTGGAAGTCTAGTGATCATACCTCCTGGATTATCTGGACCAGTTTCAAATCTTGATGAATTTTTAAAGATTTTATTTATTCACTTGAGAGCAAGAGAGAGCATGAGCTGGGGAGAAGAGCAGAGAATAGGAGAAGCAGATTCCATGCCGAGCAAGGAGCTTGATGGTGGGCTCGATCCCAGGACCCAAAAATCATGACTTGAGCCAAAGACAGATGCTTAACCATCTGAACCACCCAGGTGCCCTATTGATGTTTTAGATTTTATACCAACGTTATTATCTTTCCCATATATTAAAACTTACAGGTACCTTTTTATCAAACAATTTGTGACCAATGTGTGGATCAGTACTCAGACCTCAATAAGAAGAATAATTCTAGTATTTTCTATCTGTGTGATCTATCTCAACCCATTTCCCTGTCTATAAAATAATGACAAGAATAACTAGTTGTTCAGCTTTTGTAATGATTGAATTAGATGGTGTACACAGTATGTGGCATGATGCTTGACATGCACTCAATAACTCTAATAGTTCTCCTGCTTCAGAATCATTTATTATTTTTTTAATTAAAGAATGATTGATACATAATGTTACATTAGTTTCAGGTGTACAACATGGTGACTAGATGACTTTATACATTATGCTCCTTTCTCCACCAGTGTAGCTACTATCTTCCACCACACTTCACTGTTACTATACCATTGGCCATATTCCCTATGGTGTACTTTTCATTACCCTGTGGAATCTTTTAAACTTAACTCAAAAATATTTTATCAGTTTTTTTTATCCAAATGATTCCCTTATTCAATAGATATTTATTAAGCCCTTGGTACATGATAGATAATTTGCTAGGCACCAACCTTAAGAAAACAAAACCATCCTGGCCTCAAACTCACAGAGACTTCAGAATAGTAATAAGAACAGTGAGGAAACAGAATATTAGATAAGGAAACAATCATATGTAAAATTTCAACTGGATTTCCATTACCTATCTTGTACCTGCGTGTGTAGGATCTGACTGAGTCTTGGAGAATGAGACGGATTTCCCATTTCCTGAGAAAATTTCTGTGTTGAAAAGATCACTTTGACTGAAGTTTCAGAACACATTGGAGGGGTGCCATCTGAGAGTGGCTGTGGGTTGCCCATTTAACAGCATGTCACATTTGCTTAGGAAAGAGATGGTTCTGTTTTTTCCTCCAGAAAATAAGGTGATCATACAACCAAACTTATAACCTACCTATGAGATAGCAGCTTGTTTGGGGTTCATTGGACAAAAGAAGCAGATTTATGTCTTTGATATTTATTTGTTAGGATGCTCAAAAAGATCTTATCATGCACTTTCACCTTTAAAGCAAATTTTCTACTTACAATACCATTACTTTATCATCATGTGCTATTTATTCAAAGGTAACAGCAGAGGAAAAAAATCTAGGCATAGAAGTTTAAAAGAAATATTTTTTTAGTTAATAAATATATTGCCCTGCTGTATGCAGAGTATATGAATATTACATGGGCTAGGTTTTCAGAGAAATCTTCATGTTTCAGACTTGTCTTTGGAACAAGTTCTCATGAAGTCATTTTGAATGTAGAACCTCATTAGCAATTCTCCCCAGTAAATTCTCAATGATTTCAGATCTTTAACAATGGTTTAATATAACTTCATATTCAGAGACAGGGTACACAGGATTATTTTCTTCAACCTTACATTCAAGAGGTTTACATTTAACCTCTTAACATTTAAACACATGAATGAGTATACTTTGTGGCCAGTGTTAAGACTGTGGAGTGTGGAGATCTTGGGCAGACCCAGCAGCTGGGGAAGAGGGCAGGGCAGAGCATGTGGCAGTACCCAACAAGAATGCACATGGTGGTGTGGTATCCACTTACATATGTTCTGCTAACCGTCTATTTTATACACCACATATCAGCAAAATGTTAAAAAAAAAGGACCCCAAAGCAGCTGATGCTTTATCAAATACTTCAGAAAAGAAAATGCAGAACATGGTGCATATGTATCTCTTCCTACTCTGTCTGGAGTCAGATCCTAATAGTCAAGAAAGATTCTGAGAAACTGTTTTTCTCCTGTACTCCCTAGTCATGCTCAGTTGCAGTAAGATTTTTGATTTCATGTGACTTGAAAGTCTTGCAAATTATACTTCTTATTTTAGAGACCTTTATAGCCTATGGTTTTTAAACATTAGAATGAAGCAGATCTGCGTTTGAACTCTCCACTCACTGGCCCTGAGCAAGATATGAAACTGTTTAACCTTTCATCTGTCTCTCAAGCAGCTAAAAGTGAAGAAAGACAGCTATTTCATGGTGTTGTTGAAAGAATTAAATGAGATAATGTAAGGAAGATTCTTTGCCATAAGTGCACTATAAATTAATAATAATAAAAATAATAAATTGGACCTTAATAATATAAGTGTTAGATAAACTGTTTATTGCTAAATTTTTATCACTAAAAAACTAGTGATTTTTATCACTAAAAATTGCCACAGCATAACTTCTGAACCAGAATATAGCCACTAATTGACTTCATTCTAGGAGATAGACTACAAGCTCCATTTCTACTTTGTTCATCCTTGAATCTTGGGTGACTAATGCCATGTTCAGAGCATATTATATGCTTAATAAATTATTGTTGAAGAATTAATAAATGTACTTCCCAAGCTGAAAGAAACCATCTTGTTTTATAACTAAACAACATTAGTCCATGTAACAAACTACTGATCAATAAGCTGAGCAAGAGAACTAGATTTAGACAGACATTCCAGTAGTCAGAGGCTATAATGTTTCCTCAAAGGACATGTCATAATATTTAGTTTAATGGATATTAGGTTTAGATATTGATAGATGATATGATCAATAATTTATTGTTATAAACTACTTTTCTAATGAGTATTATTTATGTTAGCATAAATATGAATATGATTCCTCTGATTTCTTTCTACATCTGGGTCAACTGTTCAGTGATATTACACACATAAGAGAAACAAAAACAGTCTGCCTTCATATTTGGATCATTGTACTTTCCTCCAGCATCCAGTTGTGTTTGTAATATATTACTCTTCAGGCCTCCCCTGTGTGCAGAGCTCTCTCTACAGTGATTAGAATGTGCCTTGTTCTGCAATGGAAGTTATCACAAGTTCTATGCTGGACTCCATGTTGTACCCTCATCTCACTTCAACATGGAGGGCTCCAATTAGCTTCAAAGACCATTCCATGTGTAGAAAAGCTCTGATGAAGTGGAACAAAATCTTAGTGTACGGTTGAAGTTCATAGGAATATTAATGAGAAGAGGTAAGGATTACTACTATGTTTAAAAAGGGGGGGGCAAAGAAAGTTAGTGTCTTGCTATAGTCATATATGTTTTTTTCATTGTCACAGGCAAATTCACCCAAGATACACAAGGACAAGTAAATACAACTCAGGAAGGTATCTTCTAGATTTAGTTATGTGAAAAACACATGTTTGATAACCATTCTTTAATTAGGGTGATAAGTTTGTAACTTTCCCTTCGTTTCACATTTAAAGTACATTTGTTTTCTATTATGAAATAGTTTGTAAAAAGCACCAAACCAGAAACTTAACTGTCAACAAAATATGTTTTCACCTTAGTCCAGCACTGTTCGCTAGAACATGTTTCACAGGCAATCGTACCTATGATTTTCAGAGACTATAAAGAAGTGCCACCACCCCTCTAATGTCATCTAAGCCTTCTGTGAAGGAAGTAGAGAAAGTAATATAAGATCTACAAGAACCTGTGATAAACTGAGGACACAGACATCACCAAACAAGTCCTTAAAGTAGCCAACAGTGGTAAGGAGAACATATATTGGATACTCTCTTGACCCCAAATGTTGTTGCACTGTTTGGAACTAACTAATATTACCAAATATAGCCTAATCATTTTTTAGCAAAAAGAGGATGAATATGAATAATGGTATGGGGTAAAGCAGTTTCTTATTTCAAAATGAGTTTTTACCTCAGGACTCTGAGGTGGTTCAGAGAAGACAGATCCGTGTGCTCAACATGAGCCCTTGGAGCAAGACCACAGGGCATAGTGAAGATGGTGCACTGAAAAAGCACTCAGAACCAGGAAGAGAGTAGGAAGACCTGAGGTCCACTCTCACTGATTACTCTGTGCTCCTGGATAGGTTATTTAACCTCTCTGAGTATCATACAGTTGGGTTTTAGATACAGAATATAAATGAAAGTGCATGGTAGCAATAGGAATATTATGTCAATCAAGAAATTTTGTCCTTGAAGAGAAACCTGTAAGTGTTCTCAAAGATGTGTAGTTTTATCCTAGATAGTTAAATCTGATCCTTTAAGAATTAGAAAGATAATCTAGAACATAACTTGAATTTTTGTTAGCATGACTGTCAGCAAAAGTGTTTAATTTGAAATTTTGCAAGATATTCATGTACTTTTTGGAATTTAATTTTCTGGGAAGAAAACACACAATTGAAACTTATAGTAACATAACAGACATTTAGAATAAAAATGGAACTTAGGGAGCGCCTGGATGGCTCAGTGGTTGAGTGTCTCCCTTCGGCTCAGGGTGTGATCCTGGGGTCCTGGGGTCGAGGCCCACATCGGGCTCCCTGCGTGGAGCCTGCTTCTCCCTCTGCCTGTGTCTCTGCCTCTGTGTGTCTCTCATGAGACATAAATAAATAAAATTTAAAAAAAGGACATTTTCTCTAAATTGATCTATAGATCTAATGCAATCCTAATCAAAATTGAAGTAGCCTTTAAAAAAAAAAGAAAGAAAGTGACAACTTGAATCTAATATAGAAATGCAAAGGAACTAGAATTTACAAACAATGTTGAAAAAGAATAGTCAGATGATCTATACTGCATGGTTTCTAAACCTAGGATAAAGCTGCAGTAATCAAGACAACATGGTATTGATGAAAGGAGAGACAAATAGACCAACAGAATAGAATAGAGAGCATAGAAATGTCTCTAATAAATATTGGATGAAATTATTTTTGGTAAGGCTACCAAGGCAATTCAATGAAAATGGTAAATTTCAACAAATGGTACTGGAACACCTGTATATTTACATGGAAAAGTAACGTTATCCTTTCCTCATATCATACACAAAATTAATTCCAAAAGGATCAGAAACTTAAGTGTAAGAGCTAGAACTGTAATGGAAATTATTTTCACAGCCTTGGGAATCAGTGAAAATTTCTTAAAAAGAATACAAAAAGTACTAAATATACAAGATAAAATTGTTAAATTTGAGCTCATCAAAATTTAAAACTTTTGGTTATCAAAAGAAACAACAGAAACCAGTGAGTGGGAGAAAATATTTACAACACATGTCTGACAGAAGACATGTATGCAGAATATACAAAAATTAAACTCAACAATAAAAACAGAAAAGAACCCTCATTTTTTTAAAAAATGGGAAAAATAAAGTCTTCTTAATTTATTTATTCTTTAAATTTTGAGTAAGGTTGACACACAATCTTACATTACTTTCAGCTATACAACATAGTGGTTCTATAAGTTTATACATTATGCTGTGCTCACCACAAGTGTAGCTACTATCTGTCACCATACAACACTATTACAATGTCATTGATCTTATTACTTATGCTACACCTTTTATTCCTATACTTATTCATTCCATAACTAGAAGCCTGTATATCTGCCATTTCCCTTCACCCATAATAAAGTCTTTCCTAAAAAGGGTGAAAGGAGAGACACTAACAAAAAAGATACACAAATAGCTAATAAGTGTATGAAAATAGGAGCAACATCGTTTCCTGTCAGAAAACTATAAATTCAAATGACAAGATCACATTTTACATCACGTAGTAGCAAGTTGAAAACAACTGGCAATACTAAATTTTACTGAATATGCAGACCATCTAGAGCTCTTATATATTGCTGGTTTGGGGAGTAAAATATTAAAACTTCTTTGTAAAACTGTTTGCCAGTTTCTTGAGCAGTGAAACGTACATCTATCCCTTGACCTAGCATTCTACTCATAGTTGTTTATCAAGAAAAATGAAAACATATGTCCATAGAAAACCTTCTAAATAAAATAAATTTTCATACCTGCCTTATTCATAACTGAAAAACTGTATGCCAGGTGTCTATCAACAGGAGAATTAATAAACTGTGGAATGCTCACATTATGGAATATTAGTTAGCAACAAAAGGAATGGACTACTGAGTGTTCAATAAATATTAAATCTCAAAACAAAAATTCTGAGAAAAATAAGCCAGGACAAAAAATATATGTGGTGTATGATTCTGTTTATATGAAGTTCTAAAATAAGTAATGGAGAGCAATCAAAGATGATAAAAAACGGAATCATGGCTGCTTCTGCAAGAGCACAATGGAAATTTCTGAAATGATAGAACCGTTCTATATCTTGATAGGATATAGGTTACCTTTCTATGGGTCAAATTGGATCCAACTCTTAAGTTCCAGACACTTCACTGTAGGTAAATTATACCTTAGTTTTTTAAAAAATAAAGTAGGGCTGGACAAAAAACATAAAATGATTCTGATATTACAAAAGATCATTGGTGACCATAGGCAGAATAGTTTCTGGAACACATTAACAAAGCATTTTTTCCTAGACTGTGGCTTTAGTGAAAGCTGAAAGCACAAAGAGCTGAGATAACAGGATGGATACTGTTAAAATGCTGATGGGCAGAAGAGAAGATAAGGAGATTCTTTGGCATAAGATCCTGCCAAATTTGTCAAAAAGCATCATGGAATGGAATTGGAAGAGGGTGACATTCCCTCCCTGCCTGCTGAACAATTTTGATCTGGAGGAGAATTTATCGGCAGCAGAGGCTTCATGATGGTTACCATCACCATCACAGCAATTCTTATAATCTCAGTGTCAATCTTCCATGTCTTGAGTACATCTGTTTTTTTTTAAAGTCTAGCCTTCCAAGAACAGGATTTCTCTGAACAAATGGGATCATAGCTCCAACCGAGAATTTCAGGGATAATCTACCCTGACACCAATCCCATAGTGAGGTCTGGCACTCTTGGTAGACAGGTAAAGCGAGAACTTAGGTACTTCAACTGGTGATCTCTGAAGGCCTAGAGAATAGAGGTTGAGTCTGAAGGGAATGAGATGAAATGCATACATCGAAAAGAATCCCAGGAGATTATGAAAGAAGTAGCTTTCCTTTCTATTTGTTTTCCTTTCTTTTCTCCATCAATTCCCAAATCCTGTCACCAGTCTGAGTCAGCATTATCCACCACTCCCCATTCCAATGACAACTAATGTTATGTTGTGGTAAGACTCAGGCTTGGAGCACTGATGGGAGCAGTGGGGTGAAGATTCGAGTTAGATATTCTGATGGGGGAAGAGGACTGATAAGGGCAGGAGTCGCACACTGAGAAATGGGGTAAGGAGAAGAAACTATGATAACAACAGGTAGTAGCTTGAGATTCTTCCTTTCTTCCCCTTCCCCTTTTCTACTGTTATTTCCCTTATGATTCCATTATTTTCCCCAAGCTTTCTCGGTTATGGCACAGCAGGAGCAAGAACTGGGCAAAAGAGAGCAGGAGTCTGAGTCTGGAGCAGAAACCTGAGAGTAATATTAGTGGGGCCAGCTCTGGCCATGGGCCTATTTTAGGGCTAGCACTGTTCAACAGGGTAGGTGGCAGGATTGAGAGACCAAGAGAAAAACATGAGGCAAAAGAGTGGCAAACAAAAAGAAGGTATCACAGAAGCCACCACTGGGATTCCATTGGAAAAGTGAGCCCTTAGCTGAGGTATGGACATGATAGGACATATACGTGTATGTAATATATGTACATGGTGATTCTAACATAGTATTCACGAGATGGGGTATTCTTGCATAGGTAGGCAGCAATAAATATTTTGATCATTTTTGTTTTTCTCTTTTTACACACAATAGAAGAGTTCTCAGAGACTGATGGGCATTAGGTCACATAGCTTGGATATGGCTTGGTATCTTTTAAAATAGATCTATGTCTTTTGGGCTTAAGACTAAGCCAATTTTAATGGTTGAGATTTCATATTCAATAGAGTTTTACCTTAAATAATTTGCAAATAATTTTTTGACTTAATGAGAATAGTTTCCAATTGCTTTTTAAACTTATGCAAGCTCTCTCTCTCTCTCTCTCTCTCTCCCTCCTTCCCCTTCCATCTCCCCTTCCCCTCATAACTCCTTCTTTCATTACTATCTGTAAATAATAATAATTGTACATATTTGTGTTAATGGACAGCAGAGAGAAGGATCGATATTTTTAACTCTATAAGAAAAATATTACAGTCATTTAGTCTTCTTTTCATAATTTTGTTCTTAATTTACATTGTCTACATATCTATGGTATCATGATCAGGATTTTTACCTACCACCGTATTGTGAGTTTCCTGGGGGCAGGAACTTTACTTTCATCTTCTAATTCATCCCTCTATGCCCAGCACCTCACTCATTCTTGAGTGGTATTCCTGAAATGGACAATGCAAGATTTGCAAGGAAAGATGTATTCTAAAGAAGAAAAGAATGATATTTGTAGTCACTAGGGAAATGATACAAATCAAAATGATGATGGGATACCACTAATATACCCCTATCTATATTACTAGATAGGCTAAACACTTCTAATACACCTGTTAGGGATGCTAAAAGGAAGAATACTGATGGTACCTAGAGCTGACAAGGGGAGTATAGAATTTCCGGATAATATGGTCAGAATGCATAATGTACAGCCATTCAGGAAAACAATTTGGCAGTTTCTCATAAATTTAAACATACACTTCCCATATCACCCTGCAATCCAACTCCTACATATTTACTCAAAGAAATGAAAATTTGTGTTCAAAAACCCATATATGGATAACTATGGCAGCTCTATTCATAATAGCTAAAATGTGGAAATTACTCAAATGTCCTTACAATGGAATACTATTCAGCAGTAAAAAAAAGCAAATCAGTGATACAGGAAAAAACTTGAATTAATCTCCAGGCATTTTATGAGTGAAAGAGCCAGTCTCAAAAAAGTACCCACTACATCATTCCATTTGTGTGACATTCTCAAAAAGACAAAATTATATGACAGAGAATAGATCAGTGGTGGAGTGGTGGCCAGGATTGGGTAAGGAGGTGGGTGTAACTATAAAGACAGCATGAGGAGGATTTGGGAGTAATGGAACTGCTCTGGATCCCGTTGTGTTGATGGCTACACAATCTACACAATGTGTTAAAATTCATAGAACTTTAAACCAAAAATAAAAGTTAATTTTACTATATGTTAATAAAAAATTATTTTAAAATAACAAAAATAATAAATACAAAACACCAAAGAAATGTAAAGCATTCATAACTAAACCTGGAAATGTAAGCTAAACACCTCCAACCAAACTTCAACCCCTGAGGAACTGCTCTACACAGGAAGGTCACAAATCATATTGCATCTCTTCTGCTCACAACAAACCTAGAAATGTACCCTGATGCGTAATTTGAAAGTTTCCACTGCGTCTGTATGTTAGTCTCTGTGAGTAGAGGGCTTGATAATGAGCACTAATTCTTAGATACTTGTAAAGGCCCCCGATAAAGCCTAATCAAAAAGAGGACTGACATTACCCAACTGGTAATATCCACATTTTATTTTCACGTGGATAGCCATCCCACACAGGCCATATTACTCACTGGGATTTTGTTTTCTTTCTTCCTGTGGACCTAAAGTCGAGATTACAATGTCTGTGTGAATTAATATGTTTATCTTTGTGAGCTGTGTGTGCCTGAGCCTGTGTGGTGTCTGGGGTGTGTATGCACGCTCCAGATAACTAGATAAATCCATCATTCTGCACTGATAACTGTCTTGGGACATTTTTAAGGAGTCGAGGCCTGAAGTGTCAAAGCTGACACTGCACCATCCTGCTGTAGGAAGTCACTCCTCATCCACCCCCTGCCAATGAGGCTAAACTGCTGTACTCCAATTTCAGAAACTACGGATGTTCTTCTGGGGACACTGTGTCTTCGGCAGTGCTAGATAAAGAGAAAGGAATGAGTCATCAGACAACAATATCCTTGTGGGAGAGGTGCGGATGTTTCCTTAAGAAGAGTCCAGGAACATCTGGGCCAAGTCTGCAGGACTGGCACTGAGAATCAGGGTTTGTCTACAAGGGCATACTTGATGTGCATTCTCTTCTCATGGAAAAGAGCTATCGGCCAGCTTGTAAACCATGTAGCTTTGCGTTTACATCCTGTGTCTTTGCTTCCCCTAGTGGACCTCAGCCCTTCGTTGAAGTCTGGGATCCCCTCTTCTGTTAGCATTGCGTGGCAAGGGAAAACAGACACAAGAGTGGGCAGAGAGAGAATAGGTGTACAACTCCACATGTCCCCTTGCACCAATACCATGAAGAGAAGGAGTGCAGGATGGCAGGTGGCCCTCCCATGGTTGTGAGGTAAGTGGTGGCCCTTGGCAAAGCCAGAAGCATAGACAGTTTTGAGTGGCTGTCTCCAGGAGTAGACATGAGACACAACTCTTTCATTTTCTAAAGTTGCAAAGCCGCATTTCTCAAAGGGTTGTCTACAGACCTGTGGAGTCATATTTTAAGTGCAGTTTCCTAGGCCCTACTTCAGACACCTTGTATCAGAATATCTGGGGGTGGAACAGAGAAATCTGTTTTAAAATCTAGCTCCCAGGCAATTCTCATGCAGCATCAATTCTGAGATTTTTATCCTCAAGGTGAAAGCATGTGGGTAATCTGACCCTTGGCCACCTTTCCTCCCTTCCTTTCTTCCTTACTTTGTCTCCTCTTCCTCTTCCTCCTTCTTCTCTTCCCCTCTTTCCTTTTTCTCCCCACACTCATTCTTCTTCTTATTACTATCATTGTCTTTACCAGAGGAATGAGAGGGTAGGGATTTTTCTACAATGGGCTAATTTACATAATGAGCCAAAGATTTAAAACAAACTATGAAAACTATGAAACTATGTATTACCTAGGACCTCCTCCCCCCTTTAATTAGGGATGAAAAGTTGCTGTGTTGCATGCTTTCAAAAGAGAATACCATTTGTATAATTAGGGGTGCTGCCTCCAGTAAGCTGCCATGGTGGAAGAATCATTTTATACAAAGTCTTAGAGAAAATCTCTTGCCTGGTGAAGAAGTCCACATTAGTTATATGAACCCAATAAGTGTATCTGTTAGCAAGAAGAGCAGTAATAATTCTGTTTACATGTATTTTTATTTGCCATAATTTTCAAAAATTAAGTTTTGTGCCCTAAATATATTGTCATAATACTGAATATTTCACAATCTAGAATATTTCCTAAACATTTTGGATTGGTGACACCACTTTTTTAAAAAACATTGTAAAACCCATCTTCACTTTTCTCTGAGTGACTCAGGTTATGAACTTCAACAATATTCAGGGTAATTTTACTACATTTTAAAGTCTAACGTTTTATCTTTTTCCATGCTTAAAATGTACCCCTTAGTCTCAACAGTGAAAAAGTAATAAAAATATGAAAGAGTTGAACACAGAGAGGAAAAGTGCTTCTCTTCTAAATGTGCAGTAGTTCCCAAAGTCAAGCTCAAAATTGCTCATTATTATATGTTTCATTCATAAGAACATGATTCATCCATTATGTTCAGTTCTCTCAAAAACCTAGTGTATTAGAGAAAACTTTTCAAAATCACTTTGGGAGAAATTCCTGTGCTTTAAAATAATATCATTATAGATTTAAAACTTAATGGGTTAGGGAATATTAGAGACATTTGTTTTATTTTAAAATTACATCCGGACATCTTATAACTTTGACATATTTATTGACTATCTCCTATGTGCTCCACAAAAAATATTCAGTGAGTGGGCAATATTTTTTAGACAATTAAAAACACCTGCATATATTGAATGCCAGGCACTTGACATAAAATAACTCTTTGACCTTACATCCTAACATTGTATTTACTCCCATTTTACAGATAGGAATACTGACAGTCAAAGAAGTTAAACAGCTTCCCAAGCTCCCATACCCAGGGTGTGAAACAACTGGGAATCCTGCTCAGGTGTCTGTATGACCCCAAAGCCTTAAACCACATTTGTCCAACTGCAAAGCTTGTGCATTTTAGGGCTTGTCTGCTTTTGAGATTACTCCCAGGCCTTGTATGCTATGATTTTACTCAGCCCAGGGTATGTATATATATATATATATATATATATATATATATATATATATATATATTAAGATTTTATTTTTTATTTATTCATGAGAGAGAAAGAGAAGGAGAGGCAGAGACACAGGCAGAGGGAAAAGCAAGCTCCATGCAGGGAGCCTGACGTGGGACTCGATCCTGGGACTCCAAGATCACCCAGGGCATATTTTGAATTTGTGGGGTTTTTTTTCCTAACAAATTCCTGCCATCAGCTGGTTGTCTTTGACTTGCCTTTTCATATGAAATACCAAATAATGAAAAATAATCGGTTAATTAAAGGTTCCAGACTCATTGATCAACTTTTTAAGCATACTAAATAATAAAATAATTCACATGGGCTGGGGGGTAGGAAGTGGGGTAAAAGCAGAAACAAATAACATTTGTTTAAAGCACCAATTGCTTTTATTTCAACCCAGCAATGCTGGATTTTAAACCACAGTATGGCTCTTTTGTCTGTTTAGGCTTTTCTTGGTAACTTTTTCCAAAAGTTTAATTCTGTTGATTTTGTTTGGTTTTATGTTTTTTGTTCTACAAAACATAAGATTGACTAGTTCCTCTGGAGGTACGCTTTTGCCATAAGGCTATGTAAAAATAATTTACTAATTATTTTTTTATTGGTTTTATGTCTATTCAAGCCTTTTAAATTGTAAGGTTTCAGAGATCTAAAAAAGTTACATATTTTTGCATGAAAGATAAATTCTTGCAATAGGAAAAAGAATGTTATCCCACTGAGGTATGGAATATAGGAAAGAGAGGTTATAGGGAAAACTCTGAGTCAGTAAGCTGCTCTAAGATGGTAAACAATTTCAAAATGGTGTCAGCAAATCAAGTGAGGCAGCTTAATGTTTCTTTTTAACTAGAAAAGTCTCATAATCCCAAACAATATGTCTCAATAGATCTATGAATGTCACCAGTTTCATAATTTAAAAAAAAAAAAAACAATGTGTTCTGGTGTTCATTTCTTTTTTACTATCTGTGTTTATGTCTCATTAGGCCATACAGGAAATCCGCTACTTGTTTATATTGCTGTGCCTTGGGAAAAGACAAAGAGACAACATTTTTTTCTAAAGCTATTTCACATTTTTTCAGCCTCTTACTATAACTCTCCCAAAATTATCTTTGCGAAGTTTTTTTTTTAAAGTTCTGTCACTTCAAAAGACTAGTCATTGACTCAATTTGAATCTCTTGTTAAAAATTGAATGGAAGGAACCAGAGCCATGTTGAGGAGTTTCACTTAATTTTGTAATAATTTTGGAAAATGTTTTCCCTCTACACTTTATTCAGGAGAAGACCTACAGCTGTATTTCAGCAGAAATAAAGTAAAAGCAAGAACAAATAACTTTTGTGATTAATTAGATGCCTATTAAGCATCTTTCATCTAACACTGTCTTTCCCTTTCTGTAGTCCAGACTTCTCTTTTTTTCTCATTCCTTTTAAACACCACTTCCTGTCTCCTCCCTAATTTGCCTCTACTTGACTGTAGCCATGTTAGCCTTTCACCAAACCTAATACACAGCCATATTCGGTACATGTATGCATGTTTTTATGCATTTCTACATTTGCACCTTTTTAAAAATTTTTCATTTACTTTTGCACTTGACCCCTTTTAATGTATTTTAAACTTGAGGAAGAGAGAAACTTTGTCTTTCTTGACCTTAAAAACTTGTCTATGCAAGGTATTTTCTTCATCCGTTACTGATTGATTACTAAAGAAAAAAAAACACTCCATATTCTTCAAATAACAGAAGTTAAGCGAGAAAAAGAACATCCACTTTATCAGAAAAGACTATAGTCACCTTTAGTCACTTGATTGAATCCTTATTTTTAACACGTTAGGGACATGTTAGGGTAGTCTTCCAAGTGAGAAGTTGTGTGTAATGGGAGCTTATGTAACATAAATCCTGCTAAAACTTAGCTAGATTGTTCACCTCAAGATGGATAATGTGTTAGCAATATAATAGAGGGATTTTGTGCCATGTAAACCAAAAATGCAGAATGCAAACCATTGCACCCACAAGATAGGTTTGTTTTATCTGAGCTTGGAAGAAAACGACCTATGAAAACAAACCAATTTGTTTCCAATCCAAATTATCAACTGGAGATATTCTTCAACAAATACCAGAAACAGATGTGAATGCCTTTTCTCCATGACTGCAAGCCAGTAAATGATTTCTTGCCATTTTATCCTTTTATGATAAAACCTCAAGCTCCCATCCACACCAGGAGAGAGGAAAACCCCAGAAGAAATATAATACTATTTGGGTCTTTTTTTTTTTTTCATCTTCCCTGTAGATATTGGATGCGTTACTAGTCTCCTGACTGTGGATTTTATACTGACAATGTTTTTAGGATATTTCCTCATTAGAACATATTTTCTTCAGTCTGCAAAAGGAACTTGCTTTCTGAGTTTGGGGAGATGACATTAAGCATCTTTCTGCTTTTAAAAGGGAAAGGGCTTCTGTAGGAATGATTTGATGTTTCAAAATGACTGAATTTTCTTCTGAGAATGATTTATTGTTCTGGAGTTTGTATTTTCCAAGAGAAGCTAGTGTACTAGCTTTTGAACCCTTGGAAGCATGAGTTCAAATTTGGCCCATAGTACACAGCAAGCAACAACGTTTGGCTTGGTCTCAAACTATTCCCTTGGTTTCTACATCATCATACCCCACACACAACTCAACACCATTAACACAACTGAAAACATCTGCTGGACAAAAATCCCAGATTTGGGAAGAAAGGATAGCCAAATACTCCTAATACCTCACTATTAGAAAACCAAAACTTACCACTGATGTTCGAAAGCAAAGTTAGGAAACTATTTGAGATTCAGATAGATTGATTATAGGACCCTGGCCAAGGGGTTCTAGAATTCTTTATACAAATCTGGATTTTTTTAAATGGTAACATTCTCTTATGCTTACAACTATTTGCCCACTTGGGTGGGCCTTCTCGAAAGCTAAATTTGTGGAGCCATATCCCCTCAAAAAGCACATAGGTTGTAGGTTTCAAATTGGTGCAAAACTTCTTAGGTCCTTAGAAACATGAACACAACAGATGTTCTGGAATGTGGAAAAGTGTTGTATTTAAAAACACCAGAGGATAGAATGATTACAGTTTAAAACTACATGAACTCATTTTTCAAAAACTTTCTTATCTTGTTTTTAGAACCCATTTTCCCCCACATTCCCCATCCTTAAAAAAAAAAGAAGAAACACAGAAAAAAGATTAAAAACTTTGGGTAACACTGGGAAGCGAACTGGGGGTGGTGTAAGGGGAGGAGGGCGGGGGATGGGGGTGAATGGGTGACGGGCACTGAGGGGGGCACTTGACGGGATGAGCACTGGGTGTTATTCTGTATGTTGGCAAATTGAACACCAATAAAAAATAAATTTATTATTAAAAAAACAGAATAAGGCAAAACAGAAAAAAAAAACTTTGAGTAGCAGATGGAGGGCATTTAAATTAAATATTAAACCAATAATCATTCCCTAAGAGAGTTTATTTTTGAAGTTTGACATTTGCCTTAAGTATGAAGTCCATCATTTTATGGCAGCTTATGAAGGTACTTCAACTCTCAGCTACGTTGCTCATAATTATGCCTATTTTATGGACTATTTCACTTTATATTGTCTTAAAAATCCTATGACAAAAATGTATTCTACTTTATGTGACAAAGAATATTCAAAAGAAAACAATGGTCATCTCTCTTAAGAAAATGTTCTTACGTGATTACATAAGAACAAGTGTACATGGATGTGTGTTTAGGACCAAGGGTAAAGTAGAAAAGAGGAGAGTTCAAATTTGTCAAGCAGTATCTCCCAAAGGGATATATATATATATATATATATATATATATATATATATATATATATAAAATCTTTATTAGGACATCAAAGGGATAGGTTGTTGTATTTGAGGGACAAGCTCTGAGCAGAGATCATAGCAAGAAATGGTGGAAAGATGCCCTCATACTGCACCTGTGGGCCAACTTCTTCCTAGTTGGCATAATTGCAGCATCTGACAGCCGCATCTTTTTCATAGACACAGTTCAGTCTGGAATCTGTTTGGGAGCAGAGAGCAAAAGTCATGCTGTATCAATATCTGTCCCTCGGTGCAAACAAAGTAGAAGAAACAGATATGGAGTTACTGAAGCAAGCTAGTCCATTAAAGGGCCTCCCAGCACATTCCCACAGCTCCCCGGCAAGCCCACAGATGACATTAAACCAGGCCCAAAATTGACTGTTGCTGGGTTCTGGGATGGAAAAGGAAGGGCAGGCTGGTGATCATAGACTAAAATTGAATAGTGGGCACATCCTGGCATCCTGGCAAAACTCTCATCATAAAATCCAGGGAATTTTAGAGCCAAGGGAATAGAAAATTACCTATTCTTATCTTCTAACTTTTTGCTCAAGGACATAACAGTGGAGAAGGGACAGAGTCAGCTGCAGAATCTAGTCCCTAACTCCCCATTCAGTGCTATTTCCTCTGCCTTGTGCTTGTGTGATTTAGTGGACACTGAATAGGTCAAGCCAATGGCAGGGCTGGTTTAGCCTCTGGCTAGTGCAGGGTGGCCCCACGTGGCCCTGTGCCTTGGGGCTTTGAGTAAGTGAATGGCCCACAGCCCTAAATGTCTCATCTGCCTACTTCGGTTTTCTTTGTACGGTATTGGAATGTGTCTGATTTCCATACCTTTAGGAAGCTGATAAAAACTGTAGTTTAAAAAAGAAAAATATATAGTGAAAGCTGAGTAAAGAAAAAGCCATTTGACAAAAATGGCTTCTCAGAAATCAATTTGTCGGATTTTGAGTTTTCTAAGTAATCTTTAAGTCCTTTAAGTTGGGCCCAAGTCAGCTTCAGACAGTTTTCAGCTCCTTGTTATAAAGTGATGATGTCATGTAACATTTCTCTGAGTACTCTATAATAACTCTTATTTATTCCACACTGACAACCAAGGCAACAACCAATAGATTTGTAAGAAAAGTGAAAAGAAGTGAAAAGAAGGCTTAAATGATCTCTTTCCTTGATTAGGTAAGTCACAGACTGATAACTGTGGAAGAATTTTAAAAATTTTCCTTAGTCTATAATGACATTTTCACTAGAATGAGGCAAAGTAAAAAACATAGTGAATTTCTGCAAAAAGTTAAATTTCCCCTGATTTCACGCATCTTACTCCCAGAAGCAAAATGTCATTTCCTCTATGAAAATGTGAAAATTATAGATAGTAGGCTTGTTTTTAATGTTATACTTGGCAAAATTAAATACTAATATTTCCATTTATTAGTAATTTCGATTACCTGATCTTCCATTTCCTTACTAATAAGCACATTAATAATAATTTCCCTATCAATCTCATAAAGGTGTTGTATCAATTAAAATGATGAATATAAAAATAATGTAAATGAATTTAAGTTTTTAATATTTAGTTGTCAATTACTATCTTTGTGGCAACCAATTAACTGTGTACTATTAGGAGGAGGGGAAGCGATGGAAACATTCTAGTTGAGATGAATAGAAATATATTCTGTTGGAATTTTTAATGGGGTGGGTATTTCAGTTAAAGTTCATCTGTAAAAGCATCATGGAGGCTCTGCAATCTGGGAATGTTTTGGCTTTGTCTCTAGAGGTAGAAGGGCTTGTGCTTCTCTATTGAGCAGAAACTCAAGTGTAACGACAAAAGAAAGAAATAAGCAAGCTTACTGCAAAGAATGGTGAAGGACTTCCCAGCTGAAGGAAGAAATCCAATATGGGAAGAAGTGGAAGATACATTTCAATACATTAGGTGAAACCAATTGAAGATGGGCAATAAAAGCCAAACTCGGGCATTGGCACTTGCCATGAAAAACATGAGTCATTGACAATTCTTCTGTCAGAGGGGACAGGAGTGGCATATGGAAGTGATGCTTATGCACACAATTATCATATAGGACATAGGGTCTCCTACAGTATGAGTGTAAGCAAAGAAACTGTGGAGGTCTCTTGGGGTCTCGCCTTTAGGAGACTGGGTGGGAAACACATACAGCAAAAGTGTGAGAGGGCAGATCTAAGAAATAACAAACTCAGGAATATAAAGGGAGGAGGGAATTTCAAAAAAAGGTTAGATCATAATTTCAATTGTGTGAGGATTTTTTAAAAGCCACTAGAACTTCTGTAGCTTTTTCAGTATACAAATTATCTGTCATACACAAGTCAAACTAACCAACTCTTGATATTCAACAACTTCTATGTATTTTGGCAATAAACATATTCCCCCAAATACCATGTATTTACTCAGGTGAAAAAATACACAAACATTGCTAGTATCTTTCTCACCTGAAGAGTATTTAAAAAAGATACATAAATGAAAGACTAAATTATAATTATCCTGAGTCTTTTCATCTCATTTAATCCTTTTTCTTTCAAGTAACGTAATGAGCAAAAGCAGGTATACCAGCAAAACTACCAAGTTGGAAAACAGAAGACCTGAGTTCCTGCCCTAATTCTGCCACTAATTAACTATGAGGGAAAAAGTCATTTCATCTTTCCATGTTAGTTTCTTCCTTTTAAAATTATGAGGTTAAAATATGTTAATCTCTAAGGTTTTTTTTTTTAATTATGGGGTTAAACAAGTTAACCTCCATGATTTGTTTTTCAGTCTTAACATTTCCCGACTGTAATTTCTTAGTCCTGTGACACTGTAGTGAGTTGTTGACTACCTAGTCTAGACAGTTATAGATAAAAGTATTTTGGGAAAAAAGAAATGAAGCTGTCTATAACAATGTGAGAAACAGGGTCTTTTTTTTTTTTTTTAGTTTTGTATAGAGCTATTTTTACAGACTGGTTTCAACATTATTCAGGAGATGAAACCCATGGAATTCACTATTCTAAATAAAATACAGTGCTAAATCTCATTTGAATCTGTGGAGACAGATGATAAAGGAAAGAAAGAATATTTAAAACAAAATAAAGTACAATTTGTAAAACCTAACTGTCGTGAAAGCTAAAGAGTTCTTGCTACCACAAATGCTGTTTACAGAATATCTTTCCATTAGGGATATATACATATAGGCATGTGTGCACACACATACATACACACAGATGGGCAGAAATTGAACAGAGTCAAAGTGTATGTGTTTGTGTGTTGTGAGAGAGAGTGTGATATGAGTGTATCATAGAAAATAAAGTCAAGGGATCCCTGGGTGGCGCAGCGGTTTGGCGCCTGCCTTTGGCCCAGGGCGCGATCCTGGAGACCCGGGATCGAATCCCACGTCGGGCTCCCGGTGCATGGAGCCTGCTTCTCCCTCTGCCTATGTCTCTGCCTCTCTCTCTCTCTCTGTGGCTATCATAAATAAAAAAAAAAAATTAAAAAATCTATTTAAAAAAAAAAAAAGAAAATAAAGTCAAACAGAGTACCCTTTGTCCCTTGAGATGCGAAGGCTATCAAACTTCTGAATAAAGAGAGAATTATGTACACCAAAGGTTTCATTCTACTCAGAAAAATAAAGTCAGTTGTTTACAGATAGAAGGTATTAGAGTTTTGGGGTCCAATTTCAAATTGATGGCTACCCTTGTTTTTAATATATTTCCCAAATTTAGGCTCATTGAAAACATATCTAATGCTTTTTAGCTCATGGGAAATTGTTCTAGGAATGTGACTTAATCAAAAGATCAGAGATTATAGTTGATCATAAACTAAATTAGAAGATGTATATCTGTTGTTATTTGGTTGGTTGTTTTGGTTATTTAAAGAAAATATATCACATTGAAATGCTTAATCTCAAACCATAGTTTGTAGGAACTAAAAGGTAAATATCGAAATAGATTTATCACATTACTTTCAAGACCCCGGATACAGTTCTGGACTGTTCACTTTAAACTAATGGAGGTGACTTAGATTGGATTCAGAGAAAATTGCTGTAGGCATCTATGAGAAAGGGAAAAAAACAGATTGGTTAGCCAAAGCCTTCCACTCTTCAACTGTGGCACACTGAGAGTGCCACAGGTCATAGATGCTCCAGAATATCGATGATCCCAGCGTTGTGGGTTGGGCCTGGGGCCTTCAGTAGGTGGGATGCAGCCTCAAACAAACCTATCCACCCATCCCAATGTGCTGTACAAATATTGCCATTTTCTATGTGTTCTATCCACAGAGGATAGGGAAGTATTGGTTTAATCTCTACATGAGAAATACACAGTACAACCTACAGGCCCATGTTCAGAAGACAAGCACAAAGTATCAGTCAAATAAACATTTGTTCTCCCTCCTTCTTAACATCTGAACATCCTGAACATCTATTGACATCATGTAAATATATATTTGTATTAGCTCCTAGGTCCCCACAGACACTAAGTGTCACATAGTAAATAATGGGGCCAACCGCTTTCATCACTTCACAGTGCAGAACAATAAGCCTATCTTCCAAACGGCTTTTGCAAATATATGAAAAGATATCAAATCAAGCAGGGTCTTATAGAACTACCATAAAGTTTCCTATGTAATAGGAGTTGCTGAGATGTGCCACATTTACTCCAGGAAAGCTATGACTCAGAATCCATATATGTTTGCACACCTTGTCAGCTGATAACTGGAACCCTCATAGGGACTTGCAGGAGGAGCAGTTAGGAGGGTGAAGATCTGAGTTGTTTTCTAGTTGCAAGCTAGTATCCTGAGAATGTAGAGCACTTATTAATAATGATTACATTACAAGAGCACATTTTCCATTTCTACATCAGAAAGATTTATGAAGCTGTGTGGTCATGCCTTGTAGCTGATGTTTCCAATACAGAATAATCTAATTTCCTAGTGCAAATCACACTGATGTGACCTAGAGACATTTCTGTTGTGTCACAACAGCATTTAATTTGAACTGAAATTAGCCAGAATTACACCATGTTCCTGGCAAACAGTATGATCCAAAAATATCACCATAGTAACATGTGTATTCTATCAACAAGTCCCCTTTCATTATGTTTAAGGTCTCATTCTATCAATAATTCTGAAATGCATGAAAAAAATCATTTTGGAACACCATCCTGTTGCTAGAAGCTATCTGTAACCCAATTTAAATGACATATAGGATTTAAAAAATAGATTTCCCTTTACTTCAAGAAACATTTATGTGCTCATTAGGCCAGATCAACTTTGCAGATGTAGTGAGAGCTTCCAGAGATGTTTTATATGACCAAGTGCTGAAATTCATTTTCTTTTTACTGTTTCTTTCATCACCTTCTAAGAAATTGTATGTTCATTCCAAGGAGTTAGGTCTCAACTGACCACGGAAAAGTAATTTTTAAAAGTTTGTTTCTTTTTTTCTAATAATAAATTTATTTTTTATTGGTGTTCAATTTACCAACATACAGAATAACACCCAGTGCTTAACCCGTCAAGTGCCCCACTCAGTGCCCGTCACCCATTCACCCCCACCCCCCGCCCTCCTCCCCTTCCACCACCCCTAGTTCGTTTCCCAGAGTTAGGAGTCTTCATGTTCTGTCTCCCTTTCTGATATTTCCTACCCATTTCTTCTCCCTTCCCTTCTATTCCCTTTCACTATTATTTATATTCCCCAAATGAATGAGAACATACAATGTTTGTCCTTCTCCGATTGACTTATTTCACTCAGCGTAATACCCTCCAGTTCCATCCACGTCGAAGCGAATGGTGGGTATTCGTCATTTCTAATGGCTGAGTAATATTCCATTGTATACATAAACCACATCTTCTTTATCCATTCATCTTTCGATGGACACCGAGGCTCCTTCCACAGTTTGGCTATTGTGGACATTGCTGCTAGAAACATCGGGGTGCAGGTGTCCCGGCGTTTCACTGCATCTGTATCTTTGGGGTAAATCCCCAGCAGTGCAATTGCTGGTTTGTAGGGAAGGTCTATTTTTAACTCTTTGAGGAACCTCCACACAGTTTTCCAGAGTGGCTGCACCAGTTCACATTCCCATCAACAGTGTAAGAGGGTTCCCTTTTCTCCGCATCCTCTCCAACATTTGTGGTTTCCTGCCTTGTTAATGTTCCCCATTCTCACTGGTGTGAGGTGGTATCTCATTGTGGTTTTGATTTGTATTTCCCTGATGGCAAGTGATGCAGAGCATTTTCTCATGTGCATGTTGGCCATGTCTATGTCTTCCTGTATGAGATTTCTCTTCATGTCTTTTGCCCATTTCATGATTGGATTGTTTGTTTCTTGGGTGTTGAGTTTAATAAGTTCTTTATAAATCTTGGAAACTAGCCCTTTATCTGATAACGTCATTTGCAAATATCTTCTCCTATTCTGTAGGTTGTCTTTGAGTTTTGTTGACTGTATCCTTCGCTGTGCAAAAGCTTCTTATCTTGATGAAGTCCCAATAGTTCATTTTTCCTTTTGTTTCTTTTGCCTTCGTGGATGTATCTTGCAAGAAGTTACTGTGGCCGAGTTCAAAAAGGGTGTTGCCTGTGTTCTCCTCTAGGATTTTGATAGCCACATGCAGAAGAATGAAACTAGACCACTCTCTTTCACCATACACAAAGATAAACTCAAAATGGATGAAAGATCTAAATGTGAGACAAGATTCGTTTCTTTAAGCTAAGAGAAATCATAGAGGAAACACTGATAGTTCATATTCTCAAAGAGACTTTAGTTCTCGCTTCAGCAATTGAAAGAGAAATCCCTTTTGATTATATATCTATGAAACAGTTAGGTTTGTCCCTTCATGGGTTTAGAGCACTTCATTCCCACCCTTCATCGGCTAGGTTTGTTAAATGTTTATAGAAGTAATAATTTGTTCAGAGACACATTAGAAAAATGGTAATTACATTTATTACAGTGTCCCAGGTTGATGTGTGGGTGAAGGAATGAGGGAAAAGATAGAAAAAGAGAGAGGGGAAAACATTTCAATGCCATTGATTGCTACCAATGGGCATTGTAAAGTATAACAACTGAATTTTAAAGAAAAGAAAGGCTGATTTTCCTGAAAAAGGAGTAAGAGTTCTATAATGCCAAACATCAATGTTTGTGCATGAAAGATAAATGATGATGATAGAGGATGGGAAAGCATTTCAAAAAAAATGTTTGAAAATAATTTCAAGAGGCTGAGAAAGGAATGGTCACAAAAACCCTCGGTAAAGGTTTGAAATGCACTCAACTGTGGTAGTGGTCTATCATGTGCAGATCATGTGTGAACACTTTCGTTCTTCTGTGTATAATAAGCTTCAGCTTGATACCATTAAGAATGAAAAAAGGATTGTTTTGTATAGAAAGATTGCATTTGATTAATCATGCTCAGGATGCAGCATAGGAACAATGAACTTTTCAAGGATATTGGCTTTATCTTTATGTTTTGTCACCGTCAGGAGATTAATGATCTAGAAAGCAAAGCATTACATGTAAAGTCATTTATTTTTCAGTTTGACTTGAACTCCTTGACCGTATTGCAGCTCTATGTTGGCATTTTCACTTATCACAACATTGTGAGCTCGATGGCCTCATTTGAAATAACTTTTTGTTTGTTTCTCTCTGTGTTTGTTATCTTTCTGGTTGCTTGTATCTCATTCCATTAAGTTTATAGCAATGAGGACAGTGACCCATATTTTATTTCCTTTAGTAGAGTTCTTCTTTATTCTTCGATAAACAGTCATTCATAACTTGTGGGAAATTTTGACATAGAGAGACAGGATCGTTTTTTGTTTAAACTATGACAACAGAAAGACTTTCTTGGGTATAGTGTTTAATTAATAACTGTGTTGCTCTAAGTACTATGCACCTCAGTAGATAGACATACGTGCGCAAAATAGGCATGATCTCTGCTCACCAAGGCAAATGCCAATAAACACACAGCAACATTTCTAATGATAAATGTTGGCAAGTGTCATAAACAAAGGGTGAGGCTCTTAGGATAAAAAGATGGGACATAAGTGGGAAGCTAGGAAAGATTCCCCTAAAGCTTAATCCAATCATTGAAGGTTAGTCAAAGGTGGTCAAAGAAAGAGTGCAAATGGTAGCTGGTGGAAGAGAGTGTGTGGGGAGGGTGAGATAGGGATCTGTACTGAAAGTCTTAGAGGGGAGCAGTTCAAGAGATGAGTTCTGCAGGCATTGATAAGTTTAAATTTTATTCTAAGAGGGGCATGGCATTATTGGAGAATAGCAAGAGTGACATAATGTGACATATTTTCAAAAATCACACTGGCTACCCTGAAAAGTGGATTAGAAAGAAGCATGAGTAGAGCAGCCCGGGTGTCTCAGCAGTTTAGCGCTGCCTTTAGCCCAGGGCATGATCCTGGAGCCCCGGAATCAAGTCCCACATCAGGCTCCCTGCATGGAGCCTGCTTCTCCCTCTGCCTGTGTCTCTGCCTCTTTCTCGGTGTGTCTCTCATGAATAAATAAATAAAATCTTAAAAATAAAAAGAAGCATGAGGGGGATCCCTGGGTGGCTCAGCGGTTTAGTGCCTGCCTTCGGCCCAGGGCATGATCCTGGAGTCCCGGGATTGAGTCCCACATCGGGCTCCCTGCATGGAGCCTGCCTCTTCCTCTGCCTGTGTCTCTGCCTTTCTCCTTTCTGTGTGTCTCATGAATGAATAAATAAAATATTAAAAAAAAAAAAAAAGAAGCATGAGTAAAGACAAGAAAACTGAGCGAGAAGACTTCAGTCCAAGCAAGATATTATGATGGCAGTGAAGACAGGGTAAAGTAAATATATTTGAAATATATTTGAAATATATTTCGGGGTAAATCAACAGGACTTGCTGAGACAACAAATCTTGGAAGAAAAAAGATCAAAGATTACTCTCAGATTTCTTGCAGTGATAGGCAGCCTCCATGATGGCCAGCAAGTTTCCCTACCTCCTGATATTCACACTCTTGTGTGATTCCCTCCTACGTTGTGTCAGTCTGTGTGATCAGTAGAATAAGTAGAAGCAATGTCATGTGGCTTAGAAGGCAAAGTCATAAAAGACATTGTAGCTTCTGCTTCTCTTGAATCACCTGATTTAGTGGAAGCAATCCCACAAAGAGGCCCATGTGGCAGGAAATTGAGGCTTCCTGCTAACAACCATTAAGGGATTCAGGTTTCTTGCTAAAATCCACGTGAGGGGAACAGTTCAGGAGCGAGTCTTCCAGGTCTAATAGAATCTTCCACTGACTGTAGCCCCAGCCAACATAATAACTGCAGTTTCATGACAGACCCAAAGCCAGACCCACCCAGCTGAGCTGCTCTGGCACTCCTTACCCACAGAACCTGTGAGATACCAAATTGTTTTTCTCAACCACTGAATATTGTGGTAATTTGTCACACTGAAAAAGATAAATAATGCATTTGCTTAAGCAAAGGTTGCTAGTATTTGCTAAGGTGATAAAGCTAGGAAAGGAATAGACCTGTAGGGAAAGATAAAGAGTTGGTTTTAAACATATAGAAATGTGTGTGCTTTAAAATATTCTATAGCTGATAATATGTAGAGTACAGAATAAATGAATGTGGAATTCAGAAGTGTAATCTGAGAGAATGATATAAATTTGGGAATAATAAGCTTATAGATGATAATTACAATCACAAGAAGAGATGTGATCACCTAGAAAGAGTAAGATTTATTAAGGGAGAAGAGGATCCAGGAACCTAAATATTAGTTATCTGTATTTTTGTACCTCTTTTTATCTCTTTAGTCCATTTGATATCCCTCTTATTCTGGCCACTGGCATGGTAGACTCATTCCATGAGCTTTTCTATCTCTTCACAGGTGCAAGCTGACAAGGTCTCTTAATCGGCCCACACTGGAGCTTCTCTGCTGTGCTGCCTAAGGACACTCTCAGGAATAATTCAGTACCCATGCAAGTGTCCTCTGGAAGTCAGCAACAGTTATTGTCCATGGCATCTCCAATGGGAGACCAAGAGGTAATAGACAAATGCTTCTCCTCCTCCCTGGGTAGACAGTTCTGAGATGAATTTCATAAGGCTCCTCAAAAGTTCCTGTAGGATTTCAGACTAATTTCCCAAAGTGGAGGCCAATTCACCTTTGCATTGGTTTTCCTTCTTTTTCTATTATACTCTCCCATCCCTCAATCTTGCTTCCTAGAATCACCACCCAAATAAATGACCTGCCTGCAGGCTCTTATCTCCTTTCTGGGAAATCCAGTCTGTCTGGTAAGAAAGGACCATCTGAGCCAGTTCAGTAGATGTTAAAGTAGAAGCCCAAATGGCAGAGGAAAACCAGAAGATGAGTGCCATGAATACCAAGAGAAAAGGGGGGCTCTGCTGTATTAAATGGTACTTGGAGGACAGTCAGACAAAGAAAGTTGCAAAACACTTTACTTTTCATTAAATTTTCACATCATCTGGCCTTCGTGGCAGCCTCATGAGGTAGATAAGATACATGTTCTTTTTCTCAAGGTCCAGGTAAGATGAAAAAAAAGCTCAGTGATATATCCAAACTATTGTGTTAAGGGCTCACATGTTCTGACTCTAGTATATATATGTCACAAATCATTGACTGTGGTTGCCGGAAACCAACTTCACTGAGTATTGAGTAAACTCCATAATTTATAAGAATTTAATTGCAGACATATGTTGGCAATCTATAAATAGTTCAAATTCTAAAAGTTCTCTGAAAATTTTATATTGTAGAAAATTGGAGACTTTTTAAAGGGACTTAATTCTGACAAAATAATCATAAGGTGTTATAAACTGCAACTATTTTATAGCTACTAAAAAATCACCTATAAAAATTGTAGGAAAGTAAAAGGAAACACTTTTCATATTCTTACTGAAGACTGAGGCATGTCGTCCTGAGATTTATTTCAACAATCCATTATTTGAGAAAATCCTTAAGCTAAGTAACGGAGTGGAATAAGTTGAAAATTTGGATTATACTTGCTCACATAGTTGTTGAGATTTGAGGATGCAGGGTAAATGATACCCCTTTTCCATGTCTGAGCCCTGAAGAATTGCCTGAATTCTGAATATTGAAAGAGCAATCAGTCAGTCAGAGATGAAAATACCAACTTTATGTAATAGCTAGATTAGAGGACATGGCTTAAATAGCAGCCCTGGGTGTTTTTTGTTTTGTTTTGTTTTGTTTTGTTTCCTTTCAAAACTCAAACCACCATGAATGTTGGTCTTGTGAAAATATGTTAACACAATACCCAGAATTGCTGCATTGGCCTGTTTAGGTAGGGAAGAAAAGAGGAAATCCCCTGTATGTACAGGCCTTTAATAGATTTGTCTTCTGCATGAAGAAATGTTACACCAGTCAGAGAGAGGAATGGCAAAGGAGGAACAGTGTGTAAGGAGTGAGGCTAGGAACCAGGCGTGTTACTCTATTGAATAGCATTTCCTCCAGACTAACCTAATGACATCTAAGTATCCCAGGCTGGTCCTGGTCACCTAGATCTCCATCCTGCAGTGAGAGGATTGGGTTAGAAGGGAACATAGGGCAGGATAGGGATAAGAGGGCATAAAGAATACTATCTAGCCTCTAAAGGAAGTACAGTTTGTATGCACACAATTGCAAATGTAGAAACACAGACAAGATGATCTGGGAACCTCCTGGGGAGTACATATTTCATCTCTTACCAGCTGGCTAACCAGCAAGCCGAGTGTCCCAGCTTCACTTCCTTCATGTCAATAAACATTGCTGGAACATGCTTACATCCAATACTTTTTGATACTACAAAACACATCAGCTTTAATAAAATTATGTTTGTAAAGCTCATCTTTCAGGCAATCATTTCTGATATTCCAAAACAGGCACTGATTTAATCCCTGCTCAATCTTTGATTTTCAGTACAAGAATTTTTTGTTTGTTTGTTTGTTTGTTTGTTTTTAAAAAGAAGTCAAGTCTTTTACCTGGGAAATACTAGAACAATAATTGAAATAAAATCATGGGGTGAAAAAAATCTAGTCTTCACTTTTTAAAATTAACAGTAAAGCCCATGATGATTGAAGGTAGTGTTGTTTTATCCATGCCATAAAACATAAGCTGAGCAAAATATTTCTTCCTATAGAATTTATAGGGCTGTCTCTTAAATATCTTAAGCAAAATTCAAATGTAGTAGTGATTTTTTTTAAGATTACCGAGCCCTAGTCCCAGAGATTCAGATTTAATTGATATCAGTAGGTTTTTTTTTTTAATTTTTATTTATTTATGATAGTCACACAGGGAGAGAGAGAGGCAGAGACATGGGCAGAGGGAGAAGCAGGCTCCATGCACCGGGAGCCTGACGTGGGATTTGATCCCGGGTCTGCAAGATCGCACCCTGGGCCAAAGGCAGGCGCCAAACCGCTGCGCCACCCAGGGTTCCCTGTAGTAGTGATTGTCATCTTTGAGGCTACCAACATATTCAAGCTCCCAAAATTACTAATAACATTTAGTATATGCATAATAGTTTTACCTTTCCTTTCTCTGGCTACATTCCAAGGCAACAGGTATACACTTATGAATATGATTTAGTTAAAAGACTAGAAGGAAATACATAGTTGGATGCCTAAAGGCAATTGAAGAAAAATGTTAGGATAAATCTCTAAACCAGTAAAAATTGTGATTATTGTTGAAAATCTGTTTTCTGCCTTTTTAATTTCAATACTCAGTAATATAATCCAGGTATCTCAAGTCCACCATCAC
This sequence comes from Nyctereutes procyonoides, assembly GCF_905146905.1. Classification (NCBI taxonomy): domain Eukaryota; kingdom Metazoa; phylum Chordata; class Mammalia; order Carnivora; family Canidae; genus Nyctereutes; species Nyctereutes procyonoides. The sequence continues at coordinate 21,126,023 of NW_026575122.1, forward strand.
TCATCGATGAAAGAAAGGATTTCATAAATCTGTTTTAACTACATTGTATTTATAAAAAAACTTTCTATATACATAAACACATCCAAAGAGTTGTTTTTTTATTATTTTTTATTTTTTTAAAATTTTTTTTATTTATTTATGATAGTCACAGAGAGAGAGAGAGAGAGGCAGAGACATAGGCAGAGGGAGAAGCAGGCTCCATGCACCAGGAACCCGATGTGGGATTCGATCCCAGGTCTCCAGGATCGCGCCCTGAGCCAAAGGCAGGCACCAAACCGCTGCGCCACCCAGGGATCCCCCAAAGAGTTGTTTTTTAACGAGTGATGGTTGAGGTGTGCTGCTCTCACTGCCCCTTATTATCTATTTTTATCCCCCCTCCCCTTTTCTTTTTCATCAGGGCTACATCCTGATAGCTGTTTTCTTGTACCTGACAGAAAAGAGCTATGTCTTTTAAGGCCTTACAGTTGCTAGATCCAATTAATAATTAGGAGTCAACAATGATGAGCAAGAACGTTTTCTTTACACCAGTGTGAAGAATCCTTCACGTATAAACAAAGTAATTTTTTCGGAATCTGACAGCTTGCATGCAATTTCAATCCAGGGTCCTGCAGAGTGTTTAGTGACTGAGGACCAGCTAAAGACTTAGCTCTGTCCTTCATGGCTGGCATGCCCTGGGATCGTGACATGATGTAGGTAACAGTGTGGGCTCATTGTGGGCTCACAATTCCTGCATTGTCTGGGCTCACAATTCCTGCTTTCCAAAAACTGACTTATTCTTTATTTTCTCAGCACACATGTACAAGATTCCAATCTGAGCCCTAGCAATAGGGTATTATATCTTATTCTTGTTTCAAGTCAATCAAGAACTCTATTCACTTTTACTACCTAGTAAGTACGTACCCTACATTTGGCTTAGTTCTGAAGGAGATTGGAAAACCCTTTCCAACATAGCCCCTGACTTTTAAAAAATCTACAATCCAGTTTAGGGGAAAAGACCCTTTTAGTATAGAATCACTATACTTTTGTATATATTTTCTTGATATTAATATTAATTGCTTAAAGTTATTAAGCAGCTTTTATAGACTCTGTACTAAGTGCTTTACATACTGTACCTTATTTAACATTCATACTAACCTCTGAGATAGGTTTCATGATTATCCCCATTTTATAGATGAGCAACTTGTATGAACAATGAGCCATTTTGGTTAAAAAGACTTAACTCTCGAGGACACAGTAGTGAGCCTGTCAGAGGGGTCACTTGGCCCTTGAATGTGTGGAAAGGTAGGAGAGAAAGAGGTCAGGGGTAGGCAGGGTCTGACATGCCAAGCCTATATTCTCTGGATCCCCATGGTGTGGCCAGTGATATCCTGATGTGGTATCTTGTGAGAACCTTGTAAGCTGGTTGTTCACTTAACCAATGAAATAGAGGGATGTATTCCTAGGTGACAACCATTTAAAATCATGACTTTATCTCTCTCAACTTTGCAGGTTTTTCAATACAGAAGATAGGCTTTCCCAAGCCCCAGTAAAGTGGACCATTTTCTTAAACTTTTCTGGGAGAAATTGCAATGGAGAATCACAGGGCTACAAGCCAGTTTCTTCTTTTTTTATCATCACTGACCTGAGTACCTTGAATGTTTGCTAATTCTCTCTCTTACACTGTTAGAGGCATTAAAAGGTTTAAAAGCCTTTTATGTTGCAGTATCTTATCTCTAAACTTTCCCAGCTGGCTTTGCAAAGAAATATTCCCATCACTCTGAGGTTTTTCACTTATTATATAATGCAAAATTAGTGAGATCACTTAAACTAAAGCATTTAATCCACTAATCCCAGTTATGCTCCTCTGAGCTTGTTCAGGATTTAAGAAGATATTTGTTCATTGCAAGGGATTATTCCTTATGTCCTCTGCTTGTTTGTAGCCTGGGCTATAGAGATGCCAAGGCAGGTGGGGTTCATGAGATAAGCCTACCACAATACTAGAGATCCGTGGTAGGAGCTCCAGAGTCAAAGATGCTTATATTTGGGTGGCACTGGCAGTGGGTGCCCTTTCATTAGACACAGCCAGATTTACTGACAAATTCTGGAAAGTGCGATAGGAGAAAGAGAGAGTCCCAGTCTGAGGAGTCACAGGACATGCAGGCCATTCCTAGCCTAGTGACTCAGTATTTGACCAGGGACAAGTAGCTTAACTGTACTCAGACTCTTCAACCTTCAAATCAGATGAAAATAGCAATTAACATGTTTTAGTGCCTTAGGCATCCCATCTAACACGCTAGTTTCTTTCCCACCTAGAGAAAGGAAGAGACTTGTCCAAGGTCAAGAATTCCTTAATGTTCAGGCAAAGAGGGGTTCGCAGGATTCCTGTTTTGCAGCCTGGTGCCCTGTTTACTGTACTGTTACCATGGCACCACTGCCAGCGCAGGGAAAAGTTTTGAAGCAGTGGAAGTTTGATTCTGCTGAGTATTCAGCTTGCCATTTTACAGAGTTATAGACCAATGTTTCTTTTTAAGGCAAATGTTAAAAATATATAAATAAGCTGTTTCAGGCTTGTAAGTAAGCTTCGTAAACTTGAATTTCATTCTTTAGAAGTTGACTCAGGCTGGATTTTATGCAAACTCCTGTCCTAACTCAAAAGAAAAATGGCTTCCAAATGTTAGTTTCCTGACACCTGTACTTCACACTGGCCCAGAGGTCCTGGGATTTCAAAGATCCATTCAGCTCTGAAGCAGAGAATAGTACCCTAAATATAAAAAGCTGACATAAGGTTCTCAAAGGCCATTTGTTCATTTATCTATAAATCTGTTTGTAAGTCAAGGTTGTCTTGATAGATTTAAACACATAGCTATTAGAGTACTTCCAAGTAGGAGTATGGATCTATCTTTCATCTCTTTAAAATCAAGTTCACTTTTCTTTCTCTTCTTTGCTGCTCTAGGATCTAGCAGGCATCATTTTCCAAGAGTCTGGGGTTGTCTACATTACAATCTATAGAGGAGGTTCACTCCTCTTGGTAATTTCCACAAGCTGGCAGGCAACTTCTTGGCCACTTGGCTGCCTTGCCTCTGACCTGATATAAAATCCAATCAGCAGCATTGTCAACACGCTCACTCTTTCAGTCCTCAAAACAATGTCTGACCACTTCTTGAATGAATATTAGGCTCACAGGTACTTGCCATTGATATCAATCCTTTAGCTCAGACTTCAAATTTTCTATTTTTTCTCTGTAGTAAATATGATCAGTTGCATTTTACTCTCTGCTTCTTCCTTCATACAGAATCTTAACTGACCCCCAGGAATAGCCCCTGTATCTCCTAGGAAGCTGATTCCTTGCCTCACCCCTGCCGTCCCAGTTTCAAGAATGGAACTGAGTAATATTTTCAAACTCGCCAATTGATGTGACTGATTCAGAAATAGGGGTGGACATAAAGTACAGAAAAAGTATGAGCCAAGTAACTACATTATAGGGTAGCTCAAAGCTCAAGTTGAACTGCATGACTACTGGCAACATCTACACTGTTGATATTAACTTAACATCATCTTTCTCTGGAAAGGCTTTTGGCTCAAAAGGTCCTAAGAAGAGGCTGCTGTATACAGTTCTTAGCCTTTCTGTGAGCTTTCATGGGGAATTCAAAGGATTTTTTTACCCTCGGATAACTCACTTTGCTCCAAAGGCTTATATCTCTTATCTGTGGGGTAAAGAAGATGAAAAGTAAGCTATTTGATTGCATATGGTATGAGATTAGCAGGAGGGGTTACACTATAGATTCTGATATGCCTTAAAGGGTAGGGGTTCCTATGTCTTAAAATTGCTGGAATATTCCCATATATTGTGTCCGTTAAATTGAAGAAAATATTTTAAAAACTAATTGTAGAAAACAAAACAATAAATGAGAGAAGGTGAGAAAAAACTATATATATATATATATATACAGCAAAATTATTAGTAGTAAAATATCAGAGAAGAGCAATAATATTTTTGTTTTGCTTTGTTGCATGTTTGCTGGAATAGCATTTAAATGTTAAACATATGGAATAAAAAATAAATAATGACAATATTAACTGGCTCCTTCCGCCCCCTTCCCACAGCCCTCCCCAGTATTTTCCTCATCCTTCAGGTAGTTAGGTTTATCTGTAGATCTTTTTACCTCAGGGAAGGAATGTGACAACAAAAGGCAGTGTTCTTTCTTTCTGCCTCTTTCTGGCTTTTGAGTTTCAAAACACTCAGGCTCTTAATGAATGGAAAGAACTCAGGTGTGGATAAAATATTTTAGACAAGACAGCATGAGTCAGAGCAAATATTCCTCATCCCTTATGTTCCCATCCCACCCAGGGCCTCAGACTATGACAAAATACTCAGGTTGAAAGAGAAAATGAACATCAGAGATAAGAGACAAGTTGGGTGGTTTTCAAACTTGGCTCCCAAATTCCTTGACACCCTCCTCCCATGGAGAGGTGGAGGTCTAGGTCTCCTTGCCTTGAATCTGCATGGGCTTTTAATTTCTACAACCAGTAGAGTATGGCAGAAGTACCTTGTGTGACTTGTAAGGCTGGGCCATAAGGCAGCTTCTACCTTACTTTCTAGAACAAGGGCTCTCAGTGCCAAAAACTGCCATGTAAGAATCCTCGCTAAAACTTGAGGCCACCATGCTCTGAGGAAGCCAAGCCACATAGAGAGGCCGTGGTAGGAGCTCCAGTCAGCAGTCCTAGTCTCAAGCTTTCCCCACTCAGCTCCAGACAAGTGAGTGAATGAATGCATCTTCAGATGACTCCAGTCCCAGTCATTGAGTCTCCCCAGCTGAAGACCAGGTGTGGCAGAGCAGAGCCAGCATGCCTGCTGTGCCTAGTCTCAATTCTCAACCCACCCAATTCTCTGAGATCATAAGAAGTTATTTAAGATGCTAAATTTTAAGCTGATTTATTATGAAGCAATAGTACCTGGAATAGAAAAGATTGTTTTGCTGTCTCTGAGAAATTTCTCGTGAAAGATAAAGGTCTCAGATGTCTGTAGAACCTGGGAGCAAAAAAGACTTGTGTCCATCTCTGGGTACAGCCTCAGGAAGACAGAAGTCTCCAGTGAAGAAACACTGCAGTATGTCTAGGCACAAAAGGCCAGAGATAGGCTCATAGAGTTGTCCTCTTCTCTGTGGCACAGGTTCCCGAGAGGGACCTCTATATATCCCCAAACAGCATGGAGTTAAGAGAGGGAACTGCTAGACCTTTCATAGCCTGAAGACATATCCCAGAGGAGCCTGGGTACCCTTTGTACTAGGTTAGCCCTGCAAAGCCTATACACAATTCTGAAGTAAAGAGGTACCCAAAAAGTTACTGACCACTTTTTTCTTTTGTCATCCTGTAGAATGGAGGTATAAGGCAGAAATTATGTTCAATTTTAGTAAAATTAAGAAAATAATCTTACTTATACACTCAAGTGTGTGTACTGAGATACATTCTCTCCTTGTGCCTGCTGGAGTCACCTTCTTGTCCCACCAAAATGCTGCATTGGGTTCATCTTCCAATGTCACCAATTGTTTGACCACCGATATTCTGAGTACCCTGATAAAGTATATTCTCTGATCCAACAGTGTCAATTTATTCCTAACTCCTTGGCATAGACTTTTATCATCACCTGGCACTACCTATGTGTGCAGCCCATTTCGCAGTACTGTCTACTAAAACCTCAGTATGATTAAGCTCTTCTGAACTCCCACACAGGCCATATTCTTTCTGACTTCCATGTTTTTTCATGTACTCTTACTTTCCCTTTCTAGACTGTCCTTTCTCCTTTTCCACCACCAAGTCATGTACTCACGGCACTCCTAACAAAATCCTCTCATCTTCCAACAGCCAGCACCAAAATTACCTTATTTGTGTAAGTTTTGCCATGAGGCTCAGACTAAGCAGAGTTAGCCATTCCCCTTTTGAGTGCCCCCTTAGCATTGTTCTCATGCTTTGGTTCTAATGCTTCTCATAAGAGTATTGTAATTATTTATATGCCTCTCTCTTAGAATTCTGAGCTCACTAAGAGCAATGTACTCATCAAGTGTGGTGTAGTGATTGTTAAGCTGCTAGCTCCTAGGGAATCATGTTTCTCCATAGCCATAATCTTGTGCAATGTGCAAATTGACTCTAAGCCTGGCTATATGATTGGTTTGGGGCAATAGAACACTGGTAAACATGATTCATGCAGAGGCTTTAAAGATGCTTAGAAAGTGAGGCTTGCCTTACCTCTCAAAGAAGTCCAGGCTAGCATGCTGGAAGCATCGCTGAGCAAACAGCCAGCACCAACTACCAGACTCATGAGAGAAGCCCATTGGTACTGGTCAGCTTCTAACTGACTTACAAACTGACCGTGAACCCTTGAGTAAGCCTAGCAGTGCCTTGAGGAAAACAGATGATCCATCCTAGTTGACCATGTTCAAACTGCTAACACACAGAATGCTTCTGTTCTAAGCCACTAAATTTGGAGGGTGTTTGTTATATAGGAAAACTTACAGTTAACTAACTGCTCTAATAAGCAGTTAGAGCATCTTAGTGGCCTAATGCAATGAAATTTATTTCTTGTTTAATCACATGCAAATGTAGATTGACAGGAATGGGAAGAATCTATGTACTACATAGCCAGGAACCCAGGCTCCTGTCTTCTTGTGATTCCGCTCTCTCTATTTCAGGTCCTTTGAGTCCTCTTCATTTATGTAGCCGATGAAAAGAGAGATAGAGGTGAGAATCACACATGGGATATATTTATGGGGAAGGTCTAAAAGAGGCACATGACACTTCCATTGCATTCTGTTGGTAGGAACATGGTAAAGGAGACTGGAAAATGCAATCTAGCTGTGTGTCCCAAAAGAAGAGGAGAACACAAATACTGGTAAGGATCAATGGTTACTGCCATAGGCAGAAATGTCTTATTCTACTTTCTATGTTCCTCAGTGCCTAGCACAACACTTGGCTAATAATAAATACTTCATAAATACTTATGGAACGAATGAATGAAATATTCAGTGATGTTGTAGTGCCTTATTTAGGATAAGATCTGAGAATTATGCATGAAGGAACATCTGTCTCATCCAGGCTCCTAAATCTTTGAAGCACTAATTTTATGACTGAGTACTCATCGATTTAAAAGCCAAGCCAAGAAATAGATGTTGATGTTGTACTGTGGCTGGCTTCCTAATACTGAGATGATGACATAATAGTTATTTTCTTATCCTGGAGTTTGTATGAATATCAAATCTAAAAGAACACATTGAAAGTTTATTGACAGTTAAATCTCCGAATAAGAATTTAAGGAGGGCACCATGTTGTGATGAGCACTGGGTGTTATACTATATATTGGCAAATTGAATTTAAATTAAAAAAAAAAAGTTCTCTGATTCCTCAAGTCTGTGTGTGTGTGTATAACATTAGCATTCTATTCAACTGAGCTACCAGTAACTTAAGTACTTTTAATGAAATACATTACAAGTAATATAGTTAGAATATTTATACAACATAATTTTCACTGAAATGTATGATCCCATATAAGCACAAGGACTTGAAAAGCCAAAAGGTCTTGAGTTCTAGTCTTCATTCTGTTATTATGTCTTATGTTCCTTTAGTTTCCTACCAGCTGTAAAATCCTAGAATTCTCTAATTCTTCATTATTAAGTATATTTTGAAAGTGCCCTTCATTTTTCTCTACACATAAGTGAAAACAAATATAGACCAAGCTTCTTTATTCAAACTCCAAAGAATAGTCTCTTTCCTGTTTTATTTTACTTGATAAATGAGAATATGAGTAAATAAACTATAAGATGTAAACTCTAAATACCAAGCATTCAGGTAAAGAAGATTAAATGGGCTCCAGGCAGCATTTAACAGAGTCAGGGCAGCTACTCAGCCATGGGGTAGGACGTGAGGGGTAACCGGTAACCTTCCTTTTCTCCTTAACATCATCTTCAATGCTTGTCAATTACGATTGATTAATGCATTGTAAGGCATGATCATTCTAAGCATCATATTTTGAAATGCACCAAAGATAGTTTGAACAAACTGTTATCATCTTGGCCTGACAGAGCATTTTTAGATTATCAAGTACACTAGTAGGAACTTTAGAGAAAGGGATAGCAAGTAGGAAAGTTTTAGACAGGAGGAGTAGTGGGGGGTCCGCCTGGCAAGTCAGGACCCTGAAGGGCCCCTCCAGAGAGCAGAGGGAAGATGCCGGGCACCCGACAATGGTACCAGAAGCCCCATGCTCCTGGCTATGCCATCCCCCAGAGGAAATTAACAATAAGGACTGCTGCGGTAAGTAGACGGGCCACACAGATCACAGGGAGCCTACCTGGGCAAGTGGGAGGAAGAATGGGGAAGCAATGTTCTTGGTTGTAAGGCACTGTGGCATAGAGATCAGAAAAGAAACGAAGAGTGGAACAAGGCTGAGTGCGAGGGGTAAGACTTCTTAATCGATTCACTTGTTCATTAGTGCATATCCAAACTTTTTTTTTTCAATATTGCCCTTTAACTGTTGTAAGGTGTATAGGCTCTCAGCGTAATTTCAGCCTGTACCTATGATGTTAATTTGTCGATTCAGTGAGGGCAAAGTAACCCAGGTAATTCAAGGAAAGGAATAAAGTCCAGCATGGATATGTAGTTTAAGTTTTTACCTTTGATTGGCTACTTTGATCCCGTTAGCGGCAGTGATAATCTGCTCCTAAAAATTTTGATATTTGGAACTGTTTTGATAATACTGGTATCACTCTGAAATTAGAGTCTGTCCCTCATTTCCTCACAACTTAATTCCCTTTCAAAAGAACTCTACAGAACAGATTAACGGTACATTGTTCTCCTGTAATTCTCTGGTTACTCTCACAGAGTCAGGATAAATTGGAAGAGAAGAAATGCAAACCAGCTTGAGGCAGCACTGCCCAATTTGATCAAAATGAAATGCAACCATCGTGGGTTCGAGTTTGGTGGTCCAAAACATTGGAATGTTTCAAAGACATCTAAAATGCAATGCCAGTGTTGTTTTATTTGGTTTGGGGTTTGCTATCCCTTTATGTTAAACAGGAGTTTGGAAAAATTGCACAAAAGACTCACTGTCTATTTTCATGGATGCCTACATACTAAGTAGCCAGTGTTACTGATAAAGGAAAACATCAAATAGACATAGACAAAGTCTCCACTCACCTACCTCATGAGGTCAGAGGAAGAAGCTGAGGATAAATCACATCTGATCTTTATTTAGCACACTACCTCATGGTAGCAATTTCTATCTGAGGAACTAGATTCTGACTCTTCAAACTGCATATAAAACAGACACTCACCTGGAACCTCCTGCAGCAACCCACGTAATAGCTGTGTTGAGGCCTTTGTGCATCAGGATGGCTCTCTTTGAGGCTGGACCAAGGGTTGAATTTCACACCATCCAGATCTTCTTAAGGAAGATACAGGTACTAGATACTGTCTTCGAACCCTGGAAAAATATTATACTAGAAACCAAGTTTGGAGGAGGGGAAGTGAAGTTCAGGAACCAGAACGGCAAATTATATCTTTGTGATTCACCAAAACATATTCTTCCAATATACTAGTTTAAATGTTTTATTTTGTTTGTTTAGCCCAGATAGCAAAATACAGTCTTGTCAGTCAAGACAGACTTCAAACTGCCTGCGCCCGTTAGAAACGTTTCATTAATAACATGTGTTTACCATTGAGAGAAGTCGACTTTGTGTGCTCAGATTTTGTTTGTCAGTCATTCATTGGAACCCCACTGTTAATAGCATACAATGGTTTGTGGTTATGCCACAATTTAACCCAGGTTTAAAAATACAAACTAGAGCCCTGGTGGTCTAGAAGGAACAGGGAATGAGTGAAGGTATTGGCTCAACCTGCTTTGTGGGCTGGTGGCTTGGAATGCTTTACAAACTAATCAAATTTATTGACTATGATCCTGAGGAAAAAAATATCACATGCTGGGGTGTGCATCCTGGTTTGACTGCAGTTTGGTGAGGTTCTGAATGTCTGAAGGGGGAAACGAGGCAACTACTTGGCATTCCTTTCTCCAAAGAAAAATTAGAAACAGATATCACAAAATATGAGATTCTTTTTTTCAACAGTCTAATTGGAAAAAGAGATTTTCTTTTATAGTTTTAATTCCACTGTATGTCGAGGATAAGTAAACAGAATTAATATTGCACTAGGCTGAATAGGCAGTGAAAATTCTATTAATTCAGTAGTTTGAACAGCAAGTGTTCTAAATGCAGCACATGAAAAAGAGTCAGTTTTGCCTGTAATATCAGTTTACCTTTGTAGGGCTGACCGAAAGTTAGCTGGAATTGAACACTGTTAACTGTACATGCACTTCAGGCAGATATATAATCAGAGAGAAAAAAATTACATTTTGTACAGATATGTATGTAAAATCTCATTTAGAATATAACAAAACATAGCTGTCTCAGTAATGGATAGAAAATATCTTCATATTTAATAAACCGCCCATTATGTAGAAGTGAGCTGAACAATAAGTAGTTGCTATATGATGTTTATGAAACCTCGTAGTCATGGAAATAACACCATGATCCTAAACATTTGTGAAGTCTTATATGTGCTTAAAACCAATTTTAAAAGCATAGTGTATGCTTTTAAAAATTTTGTATTTCAAAATAAAACAAGATCACATTTAGAGAAAATGTAACCCATAAAAAAATTGTGTTAGCCTGTCCTTAAGTTATCTCTTTACACATTCCTAGAGGAAAGATTTGATACCTTAAAACTTTTTAATGGTTTGAGGGGTTTTTTTTCCTTTCTTTTCATCATTTTTTGTTAACAGAAAGAACATACCTGGAGAGACAATATCCATCTTCCAAGTTCTGAGTACATAGAAAATGAATAATAAGAGACAACATCTGTTAAATGCACACTTTATGTTTTCAAAAGTTGAAGTTGACGTTCACTTAGTCCACAAGTTGGGCATGCGGCAATATGCCAGGGATAATGAAGGACAGAAAGCTGAATAAAACTGGATCTACCTCGCAGGACCTGGTGTTCTGGCAAAGTACACAAACACCCAATAGTCCTTAAATCCTTTGGTATTGGAGAGAGTAGTGTTTCGATCTCATTTTTACTTGCATATGATTATTGGAGGTATTTCCTTTGACACTTTGGGTGTTTGTTTTTGCCAGGACTTTGTGTATAACAAAATTTTCCTGTAATTGATTTGATGGAAATATAAAAAGGGCACAAATAGGTGGTTCAGTGGTTAAGCATCTGCCTTTGGCTGGGGTCATCATCCTGGGGTCCTGGGATCGAGTCCCACATCGTGCTCCCTGTGTGGAGCCTGCTTATCCCTCTGCCTATGTCTCTGCTTCTCTCTGTGTCTCTCATGAATAAATAAATAAAATATTTTCTTAAAAAAAAAGGCACAAATAGTATTTAGGGTAAATGGCCCTTTCTCCGGGGAATGGTGGGGAGGCAGCACACACAGACAATAAACCTGCTGAGCGGTCTTTGATACCCAGACTGAAGGAAAAAATTCTAGAAACTATGTCCTCTGCTTAAACTCTGACCAGACCATAATACAGTCGGCTTTAATTCTAAATTTTAGTTAGTCCACTATAAAACAGCATTTGAAGTTGTAAAATGTTTAATAATATGACAAGAATTTATTTTGTCTTATGAGGAAAATAATCATGTCACTAAATCACTTTACAGCCAAGATTTTTTAAAAATATCCCTTATTTATAAGATTTCACATAGTAAATTCCATTTTTCTAGAGAATATGTCCACTAATTTATGTTATTGCATAGAGAGCTGTAATTTGCTTTGTTTATTTGTTTTTCTCCAGCATGAATCTTATGCTGGATTTGAACCAGTTCTAGACATTAAGATAACACTATAATACTATTTCATGTACTGATTTTCCTTAATTAAAAATATCACTGATTACAGAATCCTACAACTCAGGTCCTAAGAAGAGTCTCAGAGGTAAATCTTTGACTTAAAATTTGTCAATTTGTTGGGATGCTTGGATGGCTCAGCAGTTGAGCATCTGCCTTTGGCTCAGGACGTGATCCTGGAGTTCTGGGATCAAGTCCCACGTCTGGCTCCTGCACGGAGCCTGCTTCTCCCTCTGCCTATGTCTCTGCCCCTCTCTGTGTCTCTCATGAATAAATAAATAAAATCTCTTTTAAAAATTGTCAATTTAATACTAAATGTGGCTAGTATCAAGTTAACAGTGAAAACTATATAGTGCCCTTTACCGTTCTAGTCATCTTTGCTAAGATTTTCATTGTTTAAGTCTTCAGATGGGAATCCTTGAGTAGTATGATTTCAAAAACCTCCCCTTTATTCTAATTACCCCTACAAACAGCTACTGCTTTTCCAACATAATGGCTGGAAAGAGCAAGTTGCAGAAAGATGTGACTTTCTGTGAGTTTGATACACAGTCTAACAGTGCTGTGAATCCTAACCCCAATTCTACACATGGAATCTAATCATCTCTTTTCAAGTCTTAGTATAGTATCATTTTTGCTTAATAGTTTTGCCTAATTAAAATTAAGAACTTCTGTTCATCAAAATAATAACATTAAGAGACCAATAGGGCAACTCACAGAGTGGATAAAAATATTTATAAATATATATCACAAAGGACTATTATCTAGAGCATACAAAGAACTCCTACAAATCAATGAGAAAAATGTGGACAACTGAATAGAGAAATGAGCTGAAATTTAAAGAGGTACTTTATAAAAGAGTCTATCCCAATGGCCAATAAACATAGGGAAAAATCCTCAAGTTCATTAGTCATCAAGAAAATGCTGATTTAACTTCAATATAATCCCATTAAATGACTAAAACAATAAAGATAAAAAATATCCAAGTATTGACAAAGATATGAAGTAACTCAAATCTTTATCCACTGCTGGTAGTGGTGTAAATTAGCTAGTAAAACTGTTCATAGTATCAGTTAATTCTTTTAGGAATATATACATATCTTTTTCAACAAAAATACATGCTTGGATTTACCAAAGACTTAACTGGAGTGTTCATAGCAACACTATTTGTAATAGCTCCAAACCAAACTGGATACTATCCAGATGTCTATTAGCAGTAGAGTATACAAATAAATTGTGGCATATTTACTCAATGGAATTTTGTACAGCCATGAGCATGAATGGTCTGCAAGTACATGCAACAATAGGGTAAATCTTGCAAAAAAAAAATTCAGCAAAATAAGTCAGGCAAAAAAGAGTACCTACTGTATGATCCCATTTGTATAAATTACAAAAAAAGGCAAAACTAAACTGTGCTGTTAGAAGTCAGGATAGTGGTTCATCTTATGATTGGAAAGGAGCATCTGAGGGGTTCCACAGTGTTGGTTCTGTTGGCTTGGTTTTGTTCTTAGGTTCCAGTTTCAGAAGTCTTTTCAGTTTGTGAAAAATTCATCAAGGATACACTTAAGATAAATACACATTTCAATATATGCATTTTATATCAATAAGAAGTTTTTAAAATAGCTTTGCCCCCTCAGTTTACATTGCTTAGGAAAAGAGATGTGCTCTATCTTCTGTATTATCAAAGTAATAATCATGAAAGATGGGCCTGCTGGCTGACAAAATTAAGCGTATGGATTCCCAGTTCATTTTTTCTTTAAAAATTTTCCTTCCTTCCTTGTTTCCATTTATTTACTTATTTATTTAATTAATGAAAGAACTACATTAAACAAATTTTGTCTAATTCTGGAAGAAATATTGTACCAACTTACCCACCTAGATTAGTCTGATAATAAGTCATTCATAAACCAGCTGCCATTTCAAACCAGGGAGGAAGCGAAGGTTGATGCTTGTGGTGAGGAAGATGACAAAGCAGCAGCAGAATTGGTATGAGTATTTTCTGCCTGCCTGCCAACTTTATAAGGAGACAAGGAGAACACCCTTTTCCCATAAAGAGCCTTTACCACAGTAACACAGGGAATCTACCAAATTAATGCTTTCTTTCTCAATGGACCTATTTGATCTGCACAAAGGTAAGTAATAATTCATTTACTGAAAGGCAAGCCATGAATTTTATAAAATTAATAGACTTCTTTTCAAGGTTTATAACACAAGTAGCAGCAAAACAAATTATGTAGAGTAACTACGACACTATATTTATTTACGTGATAACTGGAGTCCTGGGGGTATCCCAAACAGCTGAGTCCAGTGACCTCAATCACATTTCAGGGAAAGGTATTCATACAATCTTAATCCTGGAAAGCATGAGACATAATATCATCAAGACAAGAGTCGATTTGACCTGATTAGAGAATTCCAACTACCTAAGAAAATCTTTATCCACAAATTCTTCTCACTTGGCTCTTTTCTGGATAAAAAGGGACCTGTTTGTACATCAAAAAAAAAAAAAAACAGCAAATGAGTTGTACTGATTGCTTTCACAAGATTATACTGAAACTTAGAAAAATACAAAGTATCTCTGACATTTCTTCTAGTCCAAAACATCTGCAAACCTATTTCAAAATTTCCACCAAATCCTTATCACCTAAAATTTTACCGAGCTATTCACAAATATAGGTAACAGATATTTAAGCAAACCCTAAATTTGCAGAGACTTAATCTAATGGAAGTTTATTTACAATTATTCGAAATGTCTGTTACTCCTAAGGATAGCAGGTGATTTTCCTCCACGTGGTGATTCAGAGACCTGAACTTCTTCCATCTTTTGGGTCCACCACCCTTGGGATCTTATCACTATCATCTTCACTGAGTTGGAGGGAAGGAAAAAATGTAAAAATGTAGAAGGCATACTTGCTGCTCAAAAAACCAACTCTGAAACAACTTCTTTTCATATTCTATCATTGAAGACTAATTGTGTGGCTGCCTCAAGGTTCAGGGAGAGGGTTTAGGGAACTAGCTTTAGCTAACCAGTCACCCCGGAGCCCTATGCCTCAATGTGGAAGGAGAAATGTGGGTTCTGCTGAACGTGTGGCCATCTGTGCCACAATTGTCTTCCCCTCCACTGGTAGTAAATTTTGCAGTTCAACAAGGTGATGAGTAAATTGAGGCTTGATATTTCAGTTATATATGGAAGGGGAAATGGAGGGAGGGTAGAAGTTAGAATTAGAGATTTGAGGCTAGTCATGATTTTTTCCCTCTGCTTATGGAATATTCATAGCAACACTTAACTGATTCATTGACCAAACAAGTACATATAGAACATCTCTTAAATTTTAGGCTTAAGCTCTATAGATACACCAATGAACAAAACAAAGTGCTTGACTCCATGAAGCATACATACATTTCAATATGAGTAAAAAATTAAACAACTATGCAAATAGATAATATCACATACAGACGAGTTCTGTGAAGAAAAGTAGGGAGCAAAAGGTGATTGCAAATAACAGAAGTCACATATTCAGTGGTGAGGTCAAGGAGGTAATAGCTGAGTGGGGAACAGAATGAAGTGAAGGAGGGACTAATTAGGACACCTGGGGGGAAAGTAGAGTCCTCAGGTAAAAGCAAGCCATCCAAAGAAGGGCAGAGCAGCGGATTCCGTCTTGGCAGTGCTACCAGGCCAATTCATGCAACTTATGCAGGGCTGATGAGGAAAGAGGCACTGGGGAATAGAAAGAGATAGGACTTTCCAGAGAAGTCATGGAAAAAGACATGATTCAAAACTGAAGTCTGCCACTCACAGCTGGGTATGAGTTTTGGCAATTCATTAATATAATTGACCTCTGATTTTCTCATTTGCAAAATGTGGAGACCTCTCTCTTTGAATTGTTAGGTTTACATGAAGTAATATACATAAATCACTACTGCTATGCAGTACCACAAACATTAGCTAAATCTTAATTACTCCTCCTTTATACCTAGTCCTGGAGTTGGTAAATGGGAAATAATCTCTTTTTTCTTTTCCATTCCTCTTCAAACTGCCCAACTTTCATGCTTTGTCCATCTCATGAGTTCTGACATCTTTTTCTCATCTCAGAGAACTGGCTTTGCTTCACAATGATGATGATAAAGAGGAAAGAGTGACTAATCATTCTAAAAGGAGATGGTCATTGAGAGAGTCATCCACCCAACCGTGGTCCCATCCCTAATAATTCATGCCATGTATATATATTCAAGGATTTGGTTGGGAGAAGCCAGAAGTTCATGGCTATTCAGCACAGTTTGAAGGTCAAACTTCTAAGTAGGCCTCTTTCCTATCTTATTCTATCTCTGCTCATTACTCATTCATTTAATTTAATTTCTGGGGCAAGCTGTTGTCCTTTGGAAAAGTGTTGAGGAAAGATGAGGTCAGTGGCTTTGTTGTTGTTTTTTTTTCTTCCCAGATTCACCTTTATGGTTTCTCCATCTGCCTTGTGACTTGAACATGGCCAAGAAATTTCTGCATTCCTTGGTAGACAAATTTGGTTTGGTTTAGCACAAATACATATTTAAAAGCCCTACTGTGCTTCTCTTGGAACAGATCCGTATTAGTCCACAAGCTACAGTATGAACTACTTTGTGTGCATTGCTTTACGTACAATTTTGAGAGTATGGTCCCCATTCTTTCAGAATGCATTTATCATCACAGTGTATACATGTACTTCTGAATTTGTCTCTTTGACTTAGTCAGTTGATGGTAATATCCTTAAAGCATTCCTCCCTCTCTAGTAAGTCCTCAACTCCCTGGGGAAACACTCAATGCTTCCCATCTTCAGAGAAGCACCTAGTCACTCTCAAGAGTGCACTATACCACAGGTTATTAAATATTTACTTATGTGCACTTGTAGTCACCTACATCCTAGAGTTTTGGTTGAAATCGCCTTTCCAGAATGGTAGCGGCTTTATCATATGCATAGTACTTTGAGAACTGTTTATAGAGCTCCTTTGACTAGAGTTTACAATCACTCATTTATTTTACTTGCTTGGAGTCAAATCAGGTCTTCCTTTTCCTTGAAACTATCTGTCCTATCTCCAGGCCTAGTGTATCTCAAACACAGAAATGTTTTAGTAATTTCATTTTTAAAAACACTCACCAATTGAAACACCAAATTGCAAAATCAGGGCCTCAGTGAGACAAACAGAATATCCAAGAGTGTCATCATAATAGGGTTATTTGGATGATGAAAATTTGAAAGAGTGCTAGAACATCTCTGGCCTCTGTAACACCAAGAGATCATTCTCATTTAAAAAAAAAAAAAAGTGAAGCTGTTTCCTAGACAACAGGTTATGCTTGTAGCCTGGAAAACCCTGCCCAGCTGCCTTCCTCTGTCTTCTCTCTCACTCTGCCAGCTCCCTTCAAGTTTTACCGCTTCTTTCAGCATCCTGCTTCAAGTAAATCCTGCAAAGATGCTTTTGGGAACATCTGCACTCTCTCATGCGGGAAGACAAGCAGAGCAGATATCCTGCAGAAGGAAATACCAGTAAACATTAAAACACCAGGAAAGACATTGTTGGGGTATCTGCAGAAACTTCTCAGGACAAACTAAGTCCACAAATATGCCCCACTTCATGTAGTGAGCTATTGAAACTCTGTAAATGCTTCAGAAAACTTCTGTATTGCTTTTTATATCTCCAAATGCCAACCTCTGATGTGTTGGGGCAGGGCCTAGATTTCATGGTGCAAATAAAAAATAAACATTTGCACCAACTTTTCTTTCCAAAAACACCTTCAGATTCCTCATGAATCTTGGACTGTAGTACCGTTGACTAAGAAAGCACTGTGCCTTGCACTTACAAGGTATTTAATAAATATCTGCTAAAAATCAATGAATTTTAGAATTAGAAGTTTCCTTAGAGACTCTCTAGACCAGGCACATAGTACCTTTGGTAAAGTGGGCCACCCGAAAAGCAAAAGCATCTTAATAGTTACCAACCAAGGAGCCTAGTTATTACATTTGAATCTCTACAAAATACTCCAAAAAATACTTGGACCTGTTTAAAAATAAATCAAAGTATAATCTTTCTATCCTAAGATTAACTAACTGAACTAAACTTAGAATACTTCAGTATATTGTCTGGTAAATGACTTGAGTTTTATTAGAACATCTTCGAGTCAATATAAAACTAATTAGTATTAAAAGCTCAATATATTTTCTGAGTTTTTTGGCTTGGCATTTTGAACTCTATCTGTTATAGCACCAAATGTTCTTGATGTATACTGCTGCATATTTGATTGCTTTTTATTTTTAATGTTATTTCAGAGAATTAGATCTTAATATCTATTTGCATTGGTTATATCTGATGATTCAACCATCCAAGGCAAACACATTAGCTTTCCCTTCATACTTACTCTCTGTTGTTGTTGTTTTTTTTTTTCCCTCATTCCAGGGAATAGCTCCACCCCCTCACAGTCTACTCTAGAAACCCAAGAGTCATCTTCAGACTCTCCCATCTGGGCGCCTGGGTGGCTCAGTTGGTTAAGCCTCTGCCTTTGGCTCAGGTCATGATTCCAAGGTCCTAGGGTTGAGTCTGCATTAGGTTCCTTCTCCCTGTCCTTCTACCTGATACTCCCCCTGTTTATGTACTCTTTCTTTCTCTTTGTCAAATAAATAAGTAAAATCTTTAAAAATTAAAAACATTCTTCCATGTCACCCCTTACATGCACTCCACCCCTTATCTTTAAGGGATCGATTCCCTTCTCCATTCCAGCCCCACTGCTACTTGCCTTAGCACAAATTTTGTTCAATCTCCCAGACTGTATCCCTATCTTGATTTTCAATCTTCTCTTACCCATGGCTCTCTGTTGCCATGATGGGCTTGTTACTTACTCTTGGAAACACTAATGGTAATTTGATTTTATTGAGCTATAATCATGTATTTTTATCTTCTACTTCTATGACTGCTTTACTGAACACTGTAATGCTAATATTTTTTGAACAAAGACTGTAATTATTTTCATGAGAAAACAAACAAATACCTGGACAAATTATACCTACCCATTGTGAAAAGGCATGGCTTTTATTGACCAATTCAATGAACCATCCAAGAGGATTTAGGGATTGTAGATGCAAATCTTGGCAGTATCAAGAGAAAATCTGCCTGAGGAAAAATCATCCCTTCCTCTGCCTCTCTTGGAACATTCACTCTAGTTGGGGTTTTGTTTGGCCTTCCTTTAGGAAATCCCCTCACCCTTCCAGGTAGACTTCACAATACTTGGCACAGGCTGTCAGACTAGGGGCAACCTCAGGCAGCCCCAGAGTTAAGTGTAGATGATGAAGAAAAATAACAGAGTGAAGATGATGCATCATTTTCCCCTTGGCTATCAACAGTTACCTACTTTGGAGCATTTTGGTATTCAGAGGAAAAAAGTTGGTAATTGTTCCAAATAATAAAGTTAATTTTTTGTTAATTATTATAAAATTTTTCTTAGGGAAAAAAAAATGGATGCCGTCTTGAATTTGGCTTTGGATTATCTGGTAAAATTACCATATCAATTCTGGGCCATCAATTTTGTCAGCTGAAGTAACCAAAAAGAACTAAGATCAAGTAGGAGTTTGAATGTATTTTATATATATTTATAGGAATATAGCATTTTTAATGTACCTCCTCTAGCTGACTTGTATAAAATAAAATAAAATATTTTTTATTTTAGCCTTATTTTAGCCAAAGCTAAAAGTAAATAATATGTTTTAAGTTCTCTGGGCACAATACGTGATTTCCAAAGTTCAAGGGACACATCTTCTAGGTTGAGGCTGTTTCTACTTAGTCTAGTGTCACTATTATTTGAAGAGACATTGAAAGAACATATTAGAATATGATTCCCATTTTGTTTGGTTCTTGTTATCTAAGCAGTCATTTTTCACTCTCAGTTAAAATTAGCACAGAACATTCTTCAGGACAGCCCCTGCATTCCTAACATATTTCCACAAAGGGCCCTTGGTTGGAGGCCCCTATCTTCATGATGGAGTATTTTATTAATAATATTATTCATAGTCACAGCTACTTATTATTTGCTGAACACGGTACTAAAATTTTTAAACACACTTTCTCATTTAATCTGCAAGCCAGTGCTGCAACATATCATTATTATCTCCATCTTCTAGATGAAGAAATTGAAGCTTGTAGTTTGAGCAAGTTGACCAAAGTCACAAAGTAAGGGGCAGGAACAGGCTAGTTTAACACTAAAGCAAGTTCTCTCAGCCTATTTGCTGTTTCTTCTCTTCTGACTCATTGCCTTGTAATTTCATATCAAGATTGACTTATGACCTTGATTCTTCTAAGATATCTTCTAAGACTTTGCACAAGTCACTGTACATTAGGACCCTGATTTATGAAGAAACATCCCCACAGAGAATTAACCTGGATTTAACGAATTCCAATTGCTTCCTGCTCAGAGGAGAAAAGTCTGTATATATTCTGTGTTCTAG
The DNA here is from genome assembly GCF_905146905.1 of Nyctereutes procyonoides. Lineage (NCBI taxonomy): Eukaryota > Metazoa > Chordata > Mammalia > Carnivora > Canidae > Nyctereutes > Nyctereutes procyonoides. The sequence goes on from NW_026575122.1 coordinate 21,146,350, forward strand.
TGACTTACATATTCAGTTTCTATTTTTAATGTCCCCTCAGAAGTACACAGTAATATTTCTTGAAGAGCACTAAATTCTCAGGGTCTATCCCTCAAGTGGCATTAGCTTTTACCAGGATGGACTTAGGACTTCGTCTGCACAATTTAAATTTTTCCTATACACAGGTGGGAACTTCCAGAATAGCTTCCTCCTCAAAAGTATGCTTTCAGGCTTTTCCAGGCCTATTTACTGATATGTGTTTACTTGTAGGTGTCAAATAGACATTTCTTTCAAAATAAACTACATCTTAAAATGGTTTTCCATTCTTTTTTTTTAATAAAGATTTTATTTATTCATTCATTCATGAGAGACACACACACAGAGAGGCAGAGACACAGGCAGAGGGATAAGCAGGCTCCATGCAGGGAGCCCGACATGGGACTCGATCCTGGGTCTCCAGGATCACACCCTGGACTGAAAGCGGCGCTCAACTGCTGAGCCACCCGGACTGCCCATGTTTTCCATTCTTTAAAGTAATTAGGAACACAGGCCACATTTAATCATCCACAAGGTAGATTGTTCTGCTTTCTTCCTGATTTCCTTCTTTTCTTTCTTTCTCTTGCCCCCCCCCCCCCCTATGTATTTTCTTATTTACCTTTGGAGCATTTTGGTGTTCGTAAGAAAGATGAGAGCTATTCCAAAAAAATAAGGTTAGTTCTTTGTTAAATCAGTTATGATTTTTATTGGGAGAAAATGTAGATTCTAAAATTTAGTTTTGGATTATTTGTTAGAATATAGAATATTTGTCCAGTCCAGGCAGTATATTTATGCCTGAAGTTGTCCAAAAGAAGCAGGTACATATCAAATACAGCTTAAAAAAAAAAAAACATTAACAATGATTGACATTGGATTAGCATTTTGTAGGTTACAAAGCACTTTCACAAATATTAAGCTATTTAATCCTACAACAACTTTCTGTGGAAGGGAACACATTTTTATTAAGCATTTACTACAATCTAGACGTTATGTTAACGCTTTACATTGAGATTCTCCTTGTCTTCACAATACTCTTCTAAGGCATGTATTATCTCCATTTTGCAGATGATAAATTGATATGGAAAGAAGTTAAGAAACTTTTTAGTATCACAAAGCTTTAGGATCAAGCTAAGAGCACTGAGATCCAAAATCCAGTGCCTGGCCGCATGCCGTTACAGATATCATAGCCTACTAAGGTGGCTTCCAGTGTCATCTCAAAGAACACAGTCAAAGCCATGAGAGACTTAGCATCTACCATGTATCTCATTCTACAGCAATGGTTTTCATCCAGGAGAACGGGTAGACTTCCCTAAGTTTCCTCATTATAGACAAGTGAATAAATTCCTTTCTGTTTTTCCTCCTGATGTCCATGGGAAGGTAAAGAGTTGATATAGGAACGAGACCTCTTGTCTCCAGATATATGAAGAGTATATTCCACTCCAAAATGTTCCTCAAACCCACGGGTAATTCAATTGTACCAAGTTCTTAAGTGCATCACTGTTCAGACTACATGTCCAATAACAATTCTGGTTTGTATTTTGACAGAATCAGACTTGCTCAAAAGAGAATTAACTCTTCCAGATGACCTGAATGATAACTCACACTCTTTGCTACTTGCTGGAAAAGCTCCAACATAGTAACAAGAAATGCCCTCCGGACACTGCTAAGAATCTGGAATCACATAAATGTGCTGGTTCTCTTTAATAGAGGAAAGTTCCACTTTGCAGATTTAGACAAAAGAGAATGACTACGGAAGCAAAGCATCACAGAAGAGAGAAATGGTACCTGGGTCGGCTAAATTTCAAAATCTCTCAAAAAAAGAAAATTTCTCCCTAATACTTTCTAAGACAAATTTTATAAACAAAACAACTGATTCTACTTTCGTGCAAATGATCACTTCATACACATACACACACATATGCATACATATGTACCCGTGTGATTGTATATATGTACTTCATTATTAAATAAAATTACTGTATCATAATGAGAAAAAATAGTCCCAGAAATCGGAAGCATAATAAGAGTAAAACAAAATTAATGAGTGCTCTGGATCACTTAATAAATACAAATGCAAACCTGGATGTCTAGTAGACTTTAGAATACAGTCTGTGAAATTCCGTAAAGAAGCAAGCTTTCAGGTATGAGATCTACAATATTAGAATCCCTATATAAATATTTCCTTTAGGTTAACAGCTATTTCTTGGTAATGATTTTTCAGGACATCATTAACTACTATCTGTAGATTGAACTAAATTTTCCCCTGAATCCTACAACAGGTTCCCAACAACATGTTTTCCAATGTGTCTCTGAAAACATAACAGAAAAATGTGACTTCTATTTACAGCTTAATAAATAATGCAATGATATGAAGTGTTTTACGTACAGCGATGTGCTACTTTAAACAAAGTGGTGAAAATATATAACTGTGTCTAGTTGTTTTCACTTCTTTTAAAGGTTTAGATTTCCCTTGCCTGCCTGTTGGATTGAACTTAAAAAAAAAAAAAGAAACTTATGAAATATGGGAACCTTGGATACCTCAAAGTTAACCAAGATCAAACGCAAATGAAGTCCACCGAATAAGGAACAAGCCTGAATGCAAAATGTATCACGTTGATATTGGCTTGAAGTCTCTTAGTTTATGGTTGTACCAAAGCCTTAACCTTGGATTTGTCAGGTATCTGAGCACTGAGAGTTCTTATAGAAAAGAATGGTTTGCTTAGTTTCTCTGGGAGGCTAATTCAAACACAGACTCATCAACATGACCAGGTAACTAATTTCACTATTGGTAACTGAAACACTGAAAATATGAGAGGCTTCTCATCTATTGCATTTCTGTCCTTTATTTGTAACTCCTGACAAACATACACCTTCCATATGCCACATCTTGCTTAATTACAGAAACCTCATTTTTAAAATATGAATTACGGGGGCACGCTAAGCACATTGAAATTGGTTGTTATATCTTTCGCTGCTTGATGCACCCTCTGGAATGAGACAGTTTCTTTCAATGTTTGCAAGATTCCAATCAAGCTTTTAAATCTTCCCCAGTTCTCCATAATCTTAGGGTCTCAGGATTTAGGCTTATGTTGAATTTAAAAAGTGCAGAATTATTGATGTGCAAAAAAAGTAGTGTGGTCTGTAATTCAAAAGATGCAATGGGTGTTCTTGAATGTTCTGCTTCATTAAAGCCCTCATACACCACACATGTTACCAGTAAAGGTACAACGTTTTTTCCTTGAAATGGTCCATGCTGTTTCATTTGAAACGATGTGTGCTGCTGCTGGGTGTTCTGTGGTTCTGTCTCAACAACATTGCTCAGAACTCACATTCAGCAGGTATCAGCCAATAGGCCCTTTGGTATCAGAGGAGGAAATAAATCACATTCTACAGAAACACCCATCTGTTTTGAATAGTCCCATAGATAGATGACTCTCTGTTTCAGGGAATATTTAATGTTAGAAAAAACTAGTCCAAACAGTTTACTCTCCTTAAGACTAGGCAGCAAGAGGCTTTCCAGTAAATGCTTCAAAAACTGCGTAACAGGAGAGGCCAGAAACATCCCTCTGTGACTCAGGAAAAGAAAAAATTTTACTAATAATCTTTGTGACTTTGGTGACCTCTAGTGATCAAAATGGGAACAAACCCCCAGGGTTTTTTTTCCCCCCTTTAGAAGAGAGGGATCTTCTTAAATCAGAAATTATACATCTGTTTTGTAATTTTTCTAGTCATTATTTAAATAAATTAACTGTAACTAATTTTTATTATTAGCAAAGAGCAGTGTATTCTCATAGTAGAATACTTCAGATGCAAAAGGAGAAAAAAAATCCCATTATTTGAGAATATATGCTTTGCAGTCCTGTTTCTATGCATTCACATACAGGTTCCCAGCAACATACAAAAGTAAGTAATTCTCCACAAAGGATCGTATGGGGCATTTATTTTGCAACTTATATTTTTAACAATAAATTGTGACTTTCTTTCCATGCCATTAAATATCCTTCTATGATAATTTTTTTGCCCACTTAATATTTCATAATAATGGATTTAAACATTTCTCTACTACTGGCTATTTAGGTTGTTTTACATTTTTTCTCCTGTCCTTGGGGCTAATTCTTTGGGCTCCACCAGCATTATAGCATCAAAATAAAGTCTCAGAAATGACATCTCTGGTTCAACAAATGTGCCACACGGAATGGTTTTCAATTCATAGTGTCAAATTGCCAAATAATTCTAAGAAAAAAACAGTCACCTAGACACGATCAAAGTGTCATCCACAGGGAACATGTGGTAAACTGGAAACTCTGGCAGTCTACGTGCAGAGCCACCATGCAAGCATTCCTTAAAGCTTGTGGCTAAAAAGGGAAGCAAGAGAAATGCTGTACGAGAGCTACATAATAGCACTTGTTCAGTAATGTGAGCTTATGCCACTTGAGGAAAGGAACATGCAGATTTTCAGGTTCTGAGGAATTCTGTTTTGTAAACACATATAGACGTATGGCTCCCACATCAGTGAAAAACCCTAATTATTCTTAATTTACTTATTTACTAGCTATCGACTAAAAATTCTACATGGAAAATTGTTGCTAAAGGCTTAATTTCCTCAATGTTTTTTGCATTCATAGAGTAAATACACAGTTAAATAATGCCTAGGTAAAGTTTGCAGTATAAGGGAAAGCAAGGAGAAGAGGAATTCTGGACATCTGCTTTCGCAATTATCTGAGTAAGATAATTCTGAAATACACATTTCACATTCTGAAATACTTTCTGAATGTATAAATTAAATTTCCTGGCTAACTGCTTTATGAGTTTACACTGTCAAAGAGATGTACCGTATTCAGCAACTACTCTGCACACTCCCTCTCCATCCCAGGAGGATGCATTAGAATCTCACAGGACTGTCACTTTTAAAAACTGTGTTCATATACTTTTAATTTCTCAATACTAATTACAGAAAGTAAAAATCAATAAAATCTCCAGGGTTAATTAAAAATGAGGAAGGATAGAAGGGATGAGTGGCATGACCTAAAAAAATTGAGAGACACTGCCTCGGAGCAACGTACATAAACCATTCTTTGTGGCAGAAGTATCATTTGGTTAAGTTGAAGGACATGTATTAAGGTCCAACCAACTTGCCCTTGCTTTCAAGCCATCCTCTCAAGGCACTGCTGGTCTCCCAGGAGCTACAACTAGCGTGTTGGCTTTTTCCCAAGATTGAATAACAAAAGTAGAAACACCTCCTCCACAGACATTGGGGCTTCATGGGCTGTCTTCTCAGTCTTCAGCCTTCTCCCCACATGAAGATACAGATGCCACAAACATGATAGTGCTTTGATTAAAAGACCCCCAGCTATACTGGACATGCTAGGGTCCTGGGGCATAGCATAGCCTCAGATTCCAAATTTCTAATGTGTGCCTTCTATTTGCCAATACTGGCAAGTAATGAAGCCAAAAATTAAAATTGGGGAAAAAAAGGTGAATAAAAAGAGTAGCTCAGAGGATCCAGGAGAAAGGTATTACAGGACAGTTTCTCCTGGGTCTGGATAGGAAGAACCAGCTCAAGCGATATTCTCTGCTTGAGTCTCTCTACTCAAAATACCATGTGGAATGCACACAGTTACCTCTTCGACCCTGCTCACCCAAGGCAAAGCCTCTATAGAGAGCCAAAGTAGTTGTTCTTTACTGAATGGTACATGTCATCAAAGTGAGACATTTACTTTGTACTTTAATGTTCTCCCCAGATAAGCAATGATGTTAACTAGGTGTCTCATTGACAGTCTTGTACCTTTTAAGGAATAATGTTTATTTCTAGGTTTTAATTTTTTATTAGTTATGGCATCTTGCAGAATCATTATAATCTATAAAATTTAAACACAGAGATCTCTAAATCACCACGGAAACTATTGCAGGACCACATTCCTGCAATCTTGTTTTCTTTCTTATGACGCAGTATTTTCTTGTATATTCTTTCAAGCTATGTCTAGCATCAGTCACAGTTTTTATACTGAAGGCATTAGGAACATTCCATATGACTCATTTATTAAATCATACCAGCTAATAGAATGTGAGTCTAGTAACATAGTAATTAGCTGTGTGTTTGAAAATGCCTTCTCCTATCATTTCTTGTTCCAAGAGTTTTTGTCCTATAAAACCAGACATCGAAATTTTCCAGTAATTTCTTCTTCCCTCTTCTGTCCAGGATCTGAACAGAATGTCTGAATAAAAAGGATGCCGGCCTTCTGTACTGTCACATTCTATGAGGGAAAAAACCAGCCCTGGCTCTTTGGCTGAACCACATAAATGAGAAACAGATTTGTGCAATATGAGCTTGCTCCAAGCCACAGAAGGCCAGCACCATCCTTTGGCATATTTTTAAGGCTATAGGGTAATTGAATCCCTTCTACACTAGACAGATAGTTAAAAAAAAAAAAACACAAAAACAAAAACAAAACCCTTCTTGTCTGGAAGAGACAGTGCAGGCTCACATCTCACTTATGGGAGTGTCAAGGCAGGACTAAAGGGCCTATATGGATATGGCCAGAACATCCCAGCAGTTCAATGGAGCTCAGGACATTTTTGTTGATGTTCACCCAAGAACACCATCATTAATAGAGCTTAACCTCTAACTTCTACTTTTCAGTGTTTTTCAATAAAATATTCTCCAGAGGGGAACCAGATAGTTGTATCAGGTGTCCATGTGTGAGCTAATTAGCTATGGTCAAAATTAGTGGTCACATAATAAAATATATGTCATCTGTGGGCCTGCCTCTGAAGGGAAGAAAGGCTCCCCAAGAAAAGGGTTGAATTCTTGGGCAGAAACATGTCTTCTGTAAGGTTTCAGCTGGATGTTCTAGAAATCTGGAACTTATTTGACAATATAGCTTGGGCCACCTCCATGACTCCAGTTCCTGAGGGGAAGGCTTAGCAATATTCTGGGACCTGACCACTCAGCCTAGAGACTGTATGAACTTTCCCTTGTCTCCTGTCCAGTAGTAGTTCCTTCTCTCTATAGGCTGACAGCTCTGCACCTTTGTCTCCATTCCAGATCCCTCTTCTGAGTGCCAAATTTAATCATCCATTTCCTCCTTGACCTCTCCATTTCCTCCTTGACTCCTTGATCTTCTAGAGAAATCTCAATCTCAGCATACCCAAATGAAACTCATGATCTTCCTTCACAAACCTGGTTTTGAAACCTGGTTTGCTTGTAGAATCCCCTAGAAAGGTTGAAAGCACATGTGGCCTGCCTCTCATTCCCCTCATCCAGTTAAATACAAGAGCATTCAATATTGAGTTCTAAATTGTTGTTGAATAATTTCAACAAACTCCTCAAAACACCTGACTTTTCTGTCCTTCAGTTTCTGCTAAGGTCTTCTTACTCTTCTTGGCAGCGGAGTTGTCTCCCTAGCAGCTGTTTTCCATCCTGAGGAAGTATGGCACCTTACTGCTGCACAGCCTGCCATGGCTTAGCAATTGTCCATGGTATGAAACTTCAAATTCCAACATGGTTGATGATCTCACTGACCACCATCTTTAGCCATACCTTTTGCCATTCTCACCTCTCACTCTCTATTCCCTGGCCATAATGAGTCCAGTCCACTCATCTGAACAGTATGCACCTGTCTCAGGGCACAGAGAAGTCTCTATTTAAAACATCTTTACCTACCCTTGCATGCAAATAAGGAACAATGCCCTAATTTTAGTATTTGATCTCTCCCTGTCCTTCTAGACCATGCTAACTGACCTTACATTCTATGGTCCAGTAAAACAGGAGGGAATATAGTTTATAGAATATAAACCTGGCCCTTGGTGACAGACTGCTTGGATTCAAATCCTGACTCCACCACACTCTAGGGGAATGGTAGTTAATTCATAGAATCATGATGAGGATTAATAAATTACCCACAAGAAGTAATTAGTACAATGCTTGATCCTTGGTTAGTATTCAATAACTTTTCATTAATGTCATGGATTTATCAGACAAAGCCAACAGAGTAACAGTATAATAGGTATCCTATGGTTTTGTAACCTGAAAATAAATGCATTATTTGTGGTTAGACTGGCCCCAAATAGAAGCTCATTTACAGAAGCTCTTCTGTATTTATGACTATAGCAAGCCCCACAGTTTCTGTCCTCTGACTTTAAGAATGTAGTCAAGAAAAAACAAAATAGGAGAGATATTGGGATGAATAATCCCAGAATTTTATCAAATACCACCAGTTTCTTTGGGTTATTTTTTTTAAGTTTTTAAAAAATTGGAAGTCCATTACTAAAAATGACTCTTGGCTATTTGCTCATTGACATTTGAAACATGTGATCCAACTACTCTTCCACATTCGGCATTTGGGGGAGAAAGGTGAGAACATCATTGAACATTCTGCTATTGGTGTCCTAATTCTCTGCAGATATGAGAGATAATAGGGAGTTACATAGTCTCATAGAGGGAATCTTTTCTTTCCCTGGTAGGGGTGGGGGGGCCAGGGGTGTGCCTTCTCCTATCTGTTGATTTCTTCCATGGGAAGATTAATAAGCTGCAAGCAGAATGACACTATAGGGAGGAAAAATCATCAGAGATTTTGGAGGTTAATCAGTGCTGGCATAACAGGTTGGGGACTAGAGGAGCCCCAACCATAAAGCCTGTTTCTCCCTCAGCACACCGCAGAAATCTAGAAAGGTACAGTAGTCTGGGGAGCTACCTTGGAAAAAACAGAACAAGCTCCTGCCAGAGGGAAGTGCCTCCAACAAACCATAATGAATCTCTTCCTTGGGACATCTTCATTGAAACTGTATAGATGGGAAGCTGAAAAGCTTGGCTTTTTATATGTCCTACATTAAAAAAAATTATTAGGCATGCAAAGAGATAGGAAAATGTACCAAAAAATTATTTTTAAAAACAAAAGCTGATAGTTATATAGCACTGTGAATAAACTTAAGTATGCCATTCAAAGGTAAGCTTAAAAATTGTTAAAATGATAAATTTTATGTGACACATATTTCACCATAATAAAAATAACTAAGATAAAAGCTGAACTACATCTGTCCAGATTTTAGAGTCAGCAGACAAGAACACTAGAATAACTATGATTAGTTATGTTCAAGAAATCAAAGTAAAAGTTACATAGAACAGATGAAAATAAGCAGAATTTTAGCTGAGAATGGGAACTTACATCAAGAATCAAATGCACATTCTGAATTTAAAATGTAATATCAGAATCAAAGAACTCATGATATAGGTTTTTTTTTTTTAAAAAAGATTTTATTTATTTATTTTAGAGAGAGGGAAAGAAAGCACAAATAGAGGAAAGGGCAGAAGAGGAGGGAGAAAGAGAATCCCAAGCAGACTCCCCTGAACATGGAGCTGGTTGTGGGGATCCGTCTGACAACCCTGAGACCATGACCTGAGTGAAAGCAAGAGTCAGATGCTTGACTGACTGAGCCACCCACGCACCCATCATAATGTACATTTAACAGCATACTAGACACAGCAAATGGCAGGCTTATTAAAAGTCATTAGATAATATCCAAACTAAAGCACATAAGAAAAAAAAGGAATGGGAAAAAATATGTAAAATGAGGATAGTTTAAAAAAAATCTAATGTATACTTAACCAGAAACCCAGAGGGTAAAGTGAGAAACAATAATTGAATATATTTGAAGGAACAATGGTCAAGATGTTCCAAAACTGCTAAAAATGTCAATTCACAAATTTATGAAGCTCAGATTCCCTTTCCCCCAATTACATGCAGACATATAATAACCAAAATCCTAAGAATATAAGACAAAGAGAAAAATCTTAAAAGCAGCTGGAAGACAAAAGCACACATTACCCTCAGTGAATTACCTTGGGAACAGATGATCTTTTCAATAAGGTGTGCAGAGTCAATTGGGTAACTATAGTGACATAGAAGAAACATCTCCTTAGCAACCTGAGTGAATCTCTTAGATTTCATGTTAAGCAGGGAAAAATCCAGACATGAAAGAGTATAACTGGATAATATGTCATTTGATTCATATGAAATTCAAGAATTGACAAAAACAATCAATGATGTTAGAAGTTAGAGTAGTGGTTACCTCAGTGAGCAGGATAGGGACCGGGAAGGAGAAAGAGAGAAATCACTGGGAATGTTGGAAAGTTCTATATACTCATCTGTGAGGTGGTTTCACACACACACACACACGCACACACGCACACACGTACGTGTGTGTATATATAACTGATACATCATGTTGCACACTTAAATTTTGTGTATATCTCAGTAAAAAATACATAAGAAATTACTATATATTTGTCTTTTATCTTTTGCTGATACACTTCCCCCAGTATTTCTTTATGTAGAGAATGAGGGCCAAATTCACATACACAGAGGTAAGGGGCAGAATGAATTGACATCCTAGACACTGAAAAGCATAAACATGCACATTTTTGTGAATGTCCTTAGAATTTCAGTTTTGCAAACCACTATGATGCTGTTTCTCAATTCCAGACCGCTATTCCAGACCGCTATTTATGCTATTTTCTTTACCTAAAATGTGCTTTCTTCTCCCTTGACCTGGTTACTCATCCTCTATGTCTATTTGCTTCATCTGGAAAGTCTTTCCAGAACCTGATGTTTGAGTTAGAAGCCTTCCTTTTAAAAAATTTTTATTATTGAAATATGATTTACATACAATGCTGTATTAGTTTCAGGTGTACAACATACTGATACATTATCCAGTGCTCACCACAATAAGTGTAGTCACCATCTGTCACCATGTATTATTACAATATTTTTTAGGTGTTATTTATTCATTTGAGAGAGAGAGAATGAGAGAGCATGAGTGGGGGGGAGGGACAGAGGGACAAGCAGACTTCCCACTGAGCACTGAGCCCAACATGGGGCTTGATCCCACAACCCTGAGATCATGACCTGAGCAGAAATCAAGAGTCAGATGCTTAATCAACTGAGCCACCCAGGCACCCCTATTATTACAATATTATTAACTGTATTTCCTATGATGTACTTTCATCTCTGTGAGTTACTTATTCTATAACTGGATTTTGGCACATATTAATGCCCTTCATTTTGAGTCTGGAACCTCTCTTTGTGTTCCTATGGTGCCCTTTGCTCACTATTATGTACTCTGGCGCTTCAGAATATGATTGCCTTCTTACTTATCTGCCCCCCAGGTGAGCTGCAAGCTCCTGAAGAGGAACCTGAGTTACTGATGATTGTATTTCTGGCACTTGATACAGTGCCTGGTAGGTGCTCACTAATCATTTGTTGAATGGTTGATCAGATGCAGAGCCAACTGGACCTGTTAAGCCTCCATGGAAAGATCATGCCTGATACCAGATTCCAGTGGGATGGCTCAATGGAAGTGGAAACAGCCTGGAGCACTTGTTCATGGCATACTCCTCATGTTGAGATGAGAATTTCTGACCTCTTGGGCATTTACCCAGCACGCCTCCAACACACAGCATATTATCTCATGGTTGTAAAGAAAGGAAATGGGACCTGGGTTAAATCTAAAAAGCCCTAGACAGGTGTCCTAACTAAACTGGATTTATAAACTCAGATGCAGACCGAAGCTGGGCCCAGAGTATAAGTAGATACGGTCGATTAAAATTATTGTCCTCAATGATTACTGCCCTTCTCGAAAGTGTGTTATATATCCTCACCATTACCGTATGACTTGCAGAACTTCTCTCTGGAAGAAGTATATTTCCTGGCCCCACTGATGTCAGCTTGGCCTGTGATATGCTTTGGCTGAAAACTGTGGGCAAAAGTGGCATGTTCCATGTGTGAGCAGAAGAGTTAAAAGCCATTGCCCTGGGGCAACCTGGGTGACTCAGTGGTTGAGCATCTGCCTTTAGCTCAGGGAGTGACTCCAGGAGGCCTGGGATTGAGTCCCCCATCGGGCTCCCTGCATGGAGCTTGCTTCTCTCTCTGCCTGCTTCTCTCTCTGTGTGTCTCTCATGAATACATAACTCTTTAAAAACAAACAAACAACAACACATTGTCCTGTTTGGCCATTTTTCTCTCCCCTCTGCACCAAGAACAGCATATTCCAAGTTGGGGCTGCTCCTTCAGTCTCCATCATGGAAACCCTAGCTTTTCAATAGACAAAAAGTAAGGTGAGTAGGAAATGAACCAGCACTGCTGAAGACACTGAGGTTTTGGCATTCTTCCAGATTATAAGGTAGTCTAAGCTGACTGCTGCAAGCTGGTGAAAGGGGGAGGCTAACTCAAGAAAGACTATCAGTCCCAAGGGACAGCCAGTCCTCCCTCAACTCCAGGGGATCCTGGCTATTTGGGAACGCAAGCTCACTCTTGACAAATATTTCTGATGTTTAAGAGGGGAGAGACTTTTAAGTAAATCCTCTGCTAATAAATGCCTAATATGTACAATAAATCATTTTCATTAAACAATTAGTAAATCCTTTCCCTATTTTTTATTTTTTTAAAGATTTTATTTATTTATTTGAGAGACAGAGCGGGCATGGGTGCCCGGCCGTGTGGGAGGAGGGGCAGAGGGAGAAGAAGAAGCAGAGTCTCCGCTGAGCAGGGAGCCCACGGGGCCACCGGGCCTGGATCTCAGGACTCTGGGCTCATGACCTGAACTGAAGGTAGACATGAAACCACCTGAGTCACCCAGACACCCCCCTTTCCTGATTTTCAATTAAAATACACCTCCTCCTAAATAGTGGCAACTAAATCAATATGCTTAAAATCAAATTAAGGAATACATTTTCAATCTCTTATCTGCCCCTTTATTTTTTCATGTATAAAACAAGAATGATAAGACCCGTATCCCCTGCGTTTTTGAAAGTTCGTCTTGCAACTTGGCTTTTACAAGGGCCCTATGGTAGAACCTGTTTCCAGGAACCACAAGAAATCTGCAAAGCATTTTTGCTTTTAGGAAAAAAGACAAGTGGAACTAGTATTGGGTGTGTGTTTGGCAGCTGACAGCTGTGGAGGCCGCAGAACCCGGAGCAGCCGGGGCAGCCCCGCGAGCTCCCCCCCCCCGGGGACCCCACGCGCGCCGCTGCATCTCAGCTTCAAGCCCCACCGCCCGAGCTGTGTCTGTGAGCTCCAGGGCTTTATCTCAACTTGTTTGTGCATCCGTTAGCAAGATGTGTCCTAAGGTATTAGAAAAGTCTGAGAGAGGTTTTTTTGGGGGGGATTCTGGAAATGCTCAGATATAATTCTATATAAATTAATGGTAATTGCTTCTTTGGTTTATGCCATTTTGATCTACGAAAAGTTTCACAAAAACACTCTACTTTTGGATAGCAGGGGAAACCTGACCCTGTTGTGCCTCTCTAATACGGTTATTTTGAGCATCAGATTCGTGGAATTTGTGTTTACTTAATTTTGAAATGCTAAGACAATGAAAGAAGGTCAGGGAAAGAAGTTAAACCATTCTGGCAAGGTAGGCTACGGCTTCCTAGGGTGACTAATGAGGGGCCCATTAGCGCAAGCCCGGTCGCCCCTTCGCATCCTCTTGTGTTCTCCGTGTGAAACAAATACAGTAGACCTCGCCACAGACTGCTTAGACCCGCGTGCAACCAGCTTGAGGAATAATAGTCTGATCCTGAGATAGCTGGGACATAAGCAATTGGCAAAAAGGCATACTTCCCCATGGTGAATCAAGTTGGGGCTAGACTGGTAGATCCAAACTGATTTTCCTCCTTTGCCCATTGTAATTAATCCTTCTTCTGGACTAGTGGCAATGATGAAAAAATAGCCCAAAGCCATACAGTGCCTCTCAGCAGTTGAGTGTCTGCCTTCAGCCCAGGGCATGATCCTGGAGTCCAAGGATCGAGTCCCACATCCGGCTCCCTGCATGGAGCCTGCTTCTCCCTCTGCCTGTGTCTCTGCTTCTCTATATCTCTGTGTCTCTCATGAATAAATAAATAAATAAATAAAATCTTTAAAAAAAATTGAAATAAGCTTCCTATGTTCGATTAAATGTCCGGAAAGTTTTTGTTTACTTTAGGCGTTGACTCAAAATTCTCAAAAGATACGTAAATTTGTCTGACACATTTGCATGATGTATCTCACAGGTGGGGTTTTACGGTGATCTGGAATACGTGTTTCAGTAAGAATATAAAGAAAACTGGGGAAATGCGTGGAAGGGAGAAGTATAATCTGATGCATGTTTTTTTCTGTTGCTTTTTTTCAGGTCTTACATTTTCCTCTCCATTATGCAGACATGCCACAAGAGGTCACTACGCAGTCCTGCTTCCAGGCACCTCGTGTGCTATGCCTGGGCTCACCTCCACTCTCTGTCCTGAGAACACTCCTGGTTTTGCCTGTCCTTAATCCGGTCAGGTGGAGTCAACAAGTCTGCCTGAAGGATGCTACAAATCGGTTTCCAAGATCAATTCCCGCTCTTCACATTAGTAAGAGCAAGTCCTTCCCGGTGACCAAGAGCGAAGCATCCACTCTGCCCTGCGGCCTCGCGTTCACGCAAGCGGCGGTCTGGGCCTTCCAGGGGCCAGCACTGGCGATGACTCCCCGACTGCCCGTCAGCCTCTGCAGGCTGTCCTGTCGGATGCTGGAGGTGGAACAAGGGAGACAAGACCTAGAAAGACGATGAGATAATCACGCAGGACAACAAATGAACTAGTGCTGAGTTTTACAAGAGCTCCAAGAGTGGTTAATCAAGGGATTATCTAGGAAAGCAGGGGGTCACATTAAGAAAAGTGTTCTCGGAGGCCACTCAGTCCACGCTGAAGAAGGCACGGATTTTAGACTGATTTTCCTTTTCTCTTTCCGCCTTAGTGAGAGATTTCCATGTTGGGGGTAACCTGAATCTACCATACTACATAGGAGTTAGGTAGGTAGATAGGGGAGAGAGCGCTGGATAGATCTGCCTCTGCTCCCCAAGATTGCCGGAGAGAAATCGCTTCTCTCTGCAGTGCAGTATGCATTTATCATTTATTGATTTGACAAATATTTTTTGTCAGCTGTGCTCCCAGAACTCAGTGGTAAATAAGATAGCCTCAAGCAGAGCATGCACGTTTAGAATTTATAGTCCACTGAGGACACAAAGATGACTGTAGTGCACTATGGTAAGTCCCATGACTTACGGGGTACGATATGAGTACACAGCAGGGACCCCTGACCAAGACTTAGGAAGTCATGGAAGACTTCCTGGAGGAAATACTCTTAAACTGAGATCCTAAGCAGAATAGAAATAGATCATGTAAGAAGATAGTAAGTATGTTCCGGGCAGAGGTAACAAGTACAGAAGAAAAAAAAATCAAACAGGATTTTATTTTTGTATATACAGTTTTGGATCTTGCCATTTTCTATTTTTATTCTGAGTCTCCATATCAACTGTTTTCGAAACATGATTTTATTTTTTCGAAAACATGATTCTAGTACCTGACTAGTAATCCATTGTGAGGGTAGTGACTAATCTATTTACCTATTTTCAAAGGGAAATAGCATTTTTAAAGGTCATGCTAATTGTTCTCTCCTTAAAAATATGAAATCATGTGAAATAATCTTTATTGCTCAGATTAATATCCAAAATAAATCTCCTTTATTTGGCTACCTGTTGAAAACAATTTCTGCAACCTAACCTGATATCCAGCCATAGCAAATACTAAATTTAAGCAAGTTATTGGTTTCCTAAATATTGGTTACATTTTAACTATTTGTAAACTTTGCTGTAATTGTTTTACATAAATTGGCCATGTCTTCCGAGAGCCTCCAAGATTCCAGGGCTTTAACTTTCTTGCACTGTTCCTCAGAGCCCCCTGTTTGGGATGTTAGCTGACATTTATCTCCATCTTTTCCCCAGTAAAGGTGTTGTCCCACCCACCCCCACCCACCCCCGTGGCTCCATTTTCTGAGGCTACAAACCATTAGTTTCATAAATAGTTTTTTAAACCACATTTTGGGTAAAAGTATACATAAAGTTTATTTGACAAGTTGCTGACTTAGCAAGTTGATTTTCTGGGGCGAGCAGGAAAGATATTCACGACTCTAACAGAAAGATTTAGGTAGAGTACCAAATCACCTTCTTTTGAGCTGTTTCAGATTTAATTCAGATTGTGGGGTGTTTTTTTTTTTTTTTTTCTGCCTCCCTTTAAAATGGGTCTTCCTCGGGATCCCTGGGTGGCGCAGTGGTTTGGCTCCTGCCTTTGGCTCAGGGCGCGATCCTGGAGACCCGGGATTGAATCCCATATCAGGCTCCCGGTGCATGGAGCCTGCTTCTCCCTCTGCCTGTGTCTCTGCCTCTCTCTCTCTCTCTGTGTGTGACTATCATAAATAAATAAATTTTTAAAAAAATTTTTAAATAAAATAAAATAAAATGGGTCTTCCTCAAGCTGCCATACTCCTCATTTTAATCTGCTTTACAACAAGGTCTCAGGGGCGTCTGTTTTTATTTGTGAGTGTTTGCATTTATTGTGCTGGCCCTCACTTGTGCTTGCTGAGGGAGGTGTAATTTGGAGGGGAATGATGCTCTGACTGCAGCCATGTGGGCACTAGCTGTTCAGTTGAAACGCTGTTTTGAATTAAAATTGTCTTGTGTCTCATGTATTCTCCTATCACTGTGTGACTTGTCAGGAGTTTGAAAGTTCTATCAAACCTCAGAGCACTCAACGGTAATGTAAGTTCTCCAATACATTCATTTCACACCTAAGAAGCCACTTTCATCCTGGCCCGCAAGAATCTCTGCATGAAGAATGAGGAGCTCTCTGGCTCCCACACAGCTACTCCAGCCTGATTCAGGACCCCAGCCTCAGGCCTCAAAGGCAAAGGCCCAGTTTTGATTTGTCCTATTGGATAGATCCTGAAGACCACTGCCTTGCAATGCCCACTTAAGCAAAGGAAGTTTAACACGTAGCAGCAGCCGGTTGCCTGCAGTAAAGATTTTACTTAATACTTTAATAATGCCAGGTAGCTATCCATGTATCTTCACTGACAAATGTTTGACAAATGTGCATAATTTAAAATACCTCCCAGGCCTATCAACTGCTGCCTCAAAAATGTGTGTCTGAAAGATAACAGCACCCGGGCTGGGGCCTTGGACCGCCACAGCAGCCCGTCCTTGGTGGGTTACAGGCACTGAGTTTTGAGTTTTGAGAGCCAGCTCCTCATCTCAGGATGTATGAAAAAATAGTAATTGTATTACTACTCTCAGGTAAGTGGATTTTTTTTAGCATGATGCTGTTATAGTGGATATTAAATTATAGATTAAAATATAAACTGCCTGCTTTTAGTTCTTACTTAAACAAAAAACTAAATGAATAGTATTTCAGATCCCAGTCTGGTGGATGGATCTTTATTGGGCCTGAGCTGGTAGGGTGGAAGGAATTGGATTGAGGTGGTTGGTAATCATGGCTGGATCACAATTTTCTAATATGAAAAGCATGCTTCAGTGCTAAGCCTAGCTGGAGGGAAAAGAATTGCATTAAATATCATGAGAAATATCTCTGTGTGAATAAATTTGTTGCCTTGTCTTCAACTTCTAAATGGTTATTTGGTCCTCGGGTTTCAAAAAGTTTTATGAAAAATTCGAATTTCCTCCACCTGCCAAAAGAGTCCAAGCTACAAGAAGGAACTCTGAATTCATGGGGGGAGTTGTTTCCCACTCTGGGGTCTGTTACTGAGGTATGATTAGAGGAAAAAGAGAAAGCAATGCTTATTGGTTTATTGGCTTATTACGTGGTTTGGGAAGAAATCAAAATATCAAAATCAATTCATTACAATAAATAAATAACATGGAGTATTATTATTTTTTATTTTTTTATCTTGAGAGAGAGAGCAAGCAGGCAGGGAGGGGCAGAGGGAAAGGGAGAGAAAGAATCCTGAGCGTTCCATGCTCAGTGCTGAGGCCAATGAGGGGTTCCATCTCACGATCTCTGAGATCATGACATGGAGTATTGTTAAGTTGTATTAAATTAGCAATATTTTTGGCCTCTTCCTGAGAGTAATATAGTCAATGTCTTCTCAAATGCAGTGTTTATGTGCTGAAAATATTAGTAGTGCCTGGCACAGAGGTAAGGAGCAGGCAGTTACTTGAAATGTCTCAAGTTGGAGCACACGTCAAGGACCTCTGTAGGAGACACGGAACGGATCTAGCATTTTCCAAGATATAATTAGAGGATCAAATAGTGTAATGGTGGGATGCCTGGGTGGCTCAGCGGTTGAGCATCTACCTTCAGCTCAGGTCATGATCCCAGGGTCCTGGGATCGAGTCCCGCATTGGGCTCCCTGCAGGGAGCCTGCTTCTCCCTCTGCCTGTCTCTGCCTCTCTCTGTGTGTCTCTCATGAATAAATACAATCTTTTTAAAAAATAGTTTAATGGCTAAAACGTAAGCATGAGGAACAGATGGAACTAGCTCAAACCTTCTTCCACACCTGAAAGGCTGGGGAATATTAAGGCAAAGGATCCTCTCTTTGCTTCAGTGTCTTCATCTGTAAAATGTGCATGATGTTGGTACCTGCCTGCTAGGAATGGAGACTAAACAAAGTCATAGTAAATTAATAAATAACTTAGCTATGAGAGTAATGATTGATTAGAGAGCAAATCTGGGGACGGGATGATGATTTCTGAGTGTTTTCAGGAAAACAGAAAACTAACACAATTGCTCTCATTTGTTCTCAAGTCATAAAGCATAAATAAGGACATTTAGCTTGAAGAAGAAGAAACAAGCAGAGGAGACGTGGTAATATTTAAATGTAGTCCCATACTTGGAGAGCTATTACACAGAAGAGAGAAGAGGTATTCTCTGTGTTGTTCAGAGGGCAGAGGGGGCCTACTCCATCAAACTGGATGCATTATTCCTTTTTTTTTTTTTTTTTTTTGCGGTGGTGTTGGGGTGGGATATTTGGAAAAGTTTCCTGGTAAAGAAAGAACTTCTTCAGGTTTACAACTGCTCAAGCAATAGTGTACTAAGACCTTTGATGACACTTCCTGAGAGCTCATCAAGGCCACGTGATCCCAAAGACCCCCTTTGCCATCAGTGCCAGTGCTGCTACCATCTTTGCCTTTTCTGAAACATCTGAAGAAATTCTCTGGATGTGACTACTTTATAGAATAATGGAAGGTGTTTGAACAGGATCCTGCCCCCACTCCCCCCTCCTTATCAGTTGAGATGAAGAAACTGGAAAGTGAGAGGCTAATTCAACATCTTTGGTTAGGGAGAGAGAAAAAAAGAGGTTCTTTTTATTTCTCAAGGAATCTTAAGGGTAAAAACAATATTTGAGTCTTTCAAAAATGCATTTTATTTAAATTCAATTTGCCAGCATGTAGTATAACACCCAGTGCTCATACCATCAAGTGCCCTCCTTAGTGCCTGTCACCCAGTTACCCCAACCCCCATGCAGATATTTCTAATTCTAAATTTATCAGATGTCATCCTCCAAATGGAGAGCCAGTTCTCTTGAAATTATGGGATTCCTAGTCCCTGAATTCAAGTGTTCTTTTGGCATTTCTGTGCCAGGGGCTGGATGCTGAGGCCACAGCAGACCAGTGAGCTCCACAGGAGGATCAACTCAGGGTGGGTGGGGGCACCCCACAGTGGGAAGGATCACCAACACTCCACCCAATCCGTAAATTACTCACACAAGAACAATGATAAATACCACACAGAAAATTAAACCAGGAAAGGTGATACACATAATGCAGAAGGCTGACTTGCAAAAGGGTAGCAGGAAATTTTTGTCAGAGCAAGTGACATTTATGCTGAGAACTGACCCCCCCCCCAAAAAAAAAGCCAACTTAAGAAATCTGGGGGGAAGGCATGGAAGGAAAAGGGAAGGGCAAGGTCAAAAACTCTGACATGGGAGAAAACTTAAGTGTGTTCAAAACCTTTCTTTGAAAATCAAATTCTGACACTAAGAAGGATTTGAGAATATGGTATTGCAACACTCCCACCAGCACATAATGTCATCAACTGAGATCCTCTAAAAGTTCCCTGATTTTACTTTAAAATTTTTGCAAAAATTTGTATTCTAGGCCATAATATACTAATTTAATTGGAAGATCCAAAGGGGCAGGTATTATGGCTGTTTTCTTCATTAGGGTATCTCCAGAATCTAGCACAACTCTCGACATGTAGTAGGATATTGGTTGAATCAACAAGGAAGCAGGTAAAGGGAGGGAAGGAAAGGAGAAGGGAGGGAGAGAGGAGAAGAAAAGAAGGAATATTCATTGTCATTTGCTTAGAAAAAATGAGAGCTCCATGGAGATAAACCCGGATACCCTGAGCCTCTTACTACATAGGTCTGCAGGTATAGCAGTTTGAAAAGCACATGCTTAGAGTGACTAAGTAAAGAAACAAGGCATCTCCTTTTTCTTCAACAATCCAAGAGACTTTCCTCCTTGTGCCTATTGAATAAAATACAGAGTAGATAGTACCTAAACTCCCTTCCATCCTAACATTCAGTGACTTCTCAAAGCTCAGCCTGAGATGGCCTGTAGTGGAGTTCCCAAACCTATGAATCTCATTAGCTTGGTGTGAAACTGGGTTTTTAGAAAGAAATGGGCACTCCACTATGAACGCCTGGGGAAAGATCCCTAAGAGAAGGGAAAGAAGAGATGGTACCTCAAAATTGACAGGCACTTGGGGTGCCTGGGTAGCACAGTTGGTGAAGTGTCCCACTCTTGGTTTTGGCTCAGGTTGTGGAGCTCCAGGTCAGGCTCTTCACTCAGCAGGAAATCTGCTTGAGATTCTCTTCCTCTTCCTGCCTCTCTTGCTCGTGTTCTCTGTCTCTCTCTCAAGTAAATAAATAAACTTAAAAAAAAAAAAACTGGCACTAATTTTAAATTGGGAACCGGATTTAACACTCTTGTGATGAATTTCTTTTTACTTTGATTTATAGAGAATTATTGAAAACATTTATCTTAAAAAGAAAGGAGGCCCCTGGGTGGCCCAGTGGTTGAACATCTGCCTTTTGCTCAAATCGTGATCCCAGGGTCCTGGGATCAAGTCCCACATCGGGATCCCTGCAGGGAGCCTGCTTCTCCCTCTGCCTTTGTCTCTGCCTCTCTCTCTCTCTGTGCCTCTCATGAATATATAAATAAAATCTTTTTTAAAAAAAAATATCTATAAACCAATTTGGGAAGCACATTTTAAGTAATTTCTCCAACTTGTTTTTATAGGTTATGTTTCTACTCAAGCTGTCACTGAAATCATTCCTCATGAAAAATCAAGTGAGTTACCGACACAAGCAGGTATGTAATAGATTTCCAGCCATTATCAACATTTCTGCATATTTAATAAGTACCTGCCTGTGTGGTCTTCTATGAGACATGACCTAGGTTGAAACTAACACAAAAGTCCTGAGGAGAAACATCCCAAGGTTATTTCTGCGTGTTGGGATTGTAGGTGACTTTTTTTTATTGTTTTCTAAGGCTTTTTAAATTTTCTGCAGAGAATCAATAAAATGTAATTAGGAAAAGTTAAAAAAAATTAAAAGTAAACTGAACAAATAACCTCTGCTTTCTAAGGCCTCTATCATGAAACGATGCTGACAAATATTAGCAGTAAAACCAAGATCCTGGCAGATGCATTTCTTTTTCTTTTATTTTTTAATAAATTTATTTTTT
This sequence comes from Nyctereutes procyonoides, assembly GCF_905146905.1. Lineage (NCBI taxonomy): Eukaryota > Metazoa > Chordata > Mammalia > Carnivora > Canidae > Nyctereutes > Nyctereutes procyonoides. The sequence goes on from NW_026575122.1 coordinate 21,167,917, forward strand.
ATTGGTGTTCAATTTGCCAATATACAGAATAACACCCAGTGCTCATCCCGTCAAGTGCCCACCTCAGTGCCCGTCACCCAGTCACCCCCACCCCCCGCCCACCTCCCCTTCGACCACCCCTAGTACATTTCCCAGAGTTAGGAGTCTACATGTTCTGTCTCCCTTTCTGATATTTCCCACTTATTTCTTCTCCTTTCCCCTCTATTCCTTTCACTATTTTTTATATTCCCCAAATGAATGAGACCATATAGTTTGTCCTTCTCTGATTGACTTCTTTTTTTTTAAATAAATTAATTTTTATTGGTGTTCAATTTACCAACATACAGAATAACACCCAGTGATCATCCCGTCGTGTCCCCCTCAGTGCCCATCACCCACTCACCCCCACCCCCTGCCCTCCTCCCCTTCCACCACCCCTAGTTCATTTCCCAGAGTTAGGAGTCTTTATGTTCTGTCTCCCTTTCTGATATTTCCCACACATTTCCTCTCCCTTCCCTTCTATTCCCTTTCACTATTATTCATATTCCCCAAATGAATGAGAACATACACTGTTTGTCCTTCTCCGATTGACTTACTTCACTCAGCATAATACCCTCCAGTTCCATCCACGTTGAAGCAAATGGTGGGTATTTGTCGTTTCTAATGGCTGAGTAATATTCCATTGTGTACATAAACCACATCTTCTTTATCCATTCCTGGCAGATGCATTTCATTGTGGTTATTACTCCTCAAATAAACTTGGTTATAATGCCTAGTGAAACTGATTTCAGGGATCTGGTAGTGAAAAAAAGCAAGAATTGTTGGTGAACAGATGAAATAAACCATCCTTGATAATTTTCCCATTTTCCATTATTTATAAGGTTTGTGTTTTCTGTTATGATACACAATTCATACACATGTCCTGTGACACACAACTCTGTTATGATACACAACCCAAGTTGCCAGCTGCCATGTTCCAGCAGCTGAGAGTACCAGAAAAGTGGCAGCATATAGAACCTTAGAGCGCTTTGTTCGCTAAGAGACTTCTATCCCTCATGGGAGTCATGGAGTGTTCTGGCCCATGTCTGTCTCAGAAAAGTACGTGACTGTAAAATCATCGTAAGCCCCAAACCATAAAACACTGTACAGTCTTCTTTCAGTCCCTGAGCTCGATACCAGCCTCCAAAGCAAAAGTGCAGGAGGAGATTCTACCCTCTTCCGGCTGGAGTCTCATCTCCCTTGGCATTTTAGAATCAGACCAAATTTAGCAAGTGGCTTTTGAAGATCCAAGCAAAGTGCCGGGTTTCTCTCCGAGGTGTACATAACCAACCGGTGGAGGTGTTAAGTGTAAGCGATTAACTAGGTACCTCAGGAAAAACAAACTTGCTTGATGTAGGGAAGAAGAGTTTAGATCCCTGGTAGTAAGTGGAGAATGAGTCAAGTTAAGGGTTTTCTGCTAAGCTATGTTTCTTCTAATCCAATATGAGAACCAGACTTCTTTGTGATTGACATTAGTCTTTTGTAGTATTAGCCTCCTGTGGCCCTAACTTGTTACTATACCTTCAAAGTCTCCATACAAATAGCGATCACAGGTCTACTTTCACTGCCTCTGACCCTAGGTACTGTGAGTCCAGTGATACAAAATATTTACTCAGTGCTACAAAGAGTTTTCCACTCGACAAAAACCATAGGTAAAGAGAAGACAAGGGTCAGGGCCTATATTTAACTTTTCACATATTTATTAGAGGAAAGATAAGAATTGGAAAATATTAGTGGCTAAAACTGAACACTTTCTATACAGGCACCATGCTAAGCCCCTTACATGGATTTTATTCTGACAATAACTATGGAATAGATATTATCCTCATTGTGCAGATGAAAAAACAGAGGTTCAGAGAGTTTTAAAAACTTGCCTAAGAGGGGCACCTGGGTGGCTCAGTTGGTTAAGCATCCATACTCTTGATTTTGGCCCAGGTCATGATCTCAGAGTCATGAGCTTGAGTCCGGCGTTGGGCTCCGTGATCAGCAGAGTCCGCATATCCCTCTCTCTGCTCCTCCCGTCCTGCCTTCCGCTTTCTCTCTCTCTCAAGTAAATAAATAAAATATTTTTAAAGTGCCTAAAGACACATAGTGAGCAGGAAAACTGGATGCAATTCCAGGAGGTTTGACTGTAGAGCCCTCAGCCTTAACCAACATGTTCTACTTCTTTTCTCAAGAGAAGAGAACAATCATTCCAAATCTGCTATCTAGAAAGAAGCACTGTTGACATTTTGGTACAAATATTCCAGAAATTTTTTTCTAGGTATGTTTATAAACATATACTTTAAAAAGTTACTCTATGCAGTATTCTGAAATCTGAAAGAGCATATTTTCCATTTTAGTAAATAGCACTTATAAAACTTCTTAATGGCTTCACAATATTACATCTGATGTATAATCAGAGTTTATTTAACCTATGCCACATTTCAAATACTTTAGGTCATTTCTGCTTTCCAGCCTTTTGTTTGTTGTTTCAAGTTTTTATTTAAATTCTAGTTAGTTGGGACACCTGGGTGGCTCAGGAGTTGAACATCTGCCTTTGGCTCAGGTCATGACCCCAGAGTCCCGGGATCGAGTCCCACATCAGGCTCCATGAAGGGAGCCTGCTTCTCCCTCTGCCTATGTCTCTGCCTCTCTCTGTGTCTCTCATGAATAATTAAATCTTTAAAAAAACAAAACAAAAAAAAAAAACAACACAAACTTCTGGCTTCGGTTCAAGGCAAACCAGCTTGTTGCAGACCAAGCCTCCTGTCCATAATAAGTAGAGAAGCTGAGCAAATGTAAGGTATCTAGGGAGGGCATCACAGCCTACCAGGACAGCAGGGTCTGCCGATGCGGGACTCAATCCCGGGACTCCAGGATCATGCCCTGAGCCAAAGGCAGATGCTCAACCACTGAGCCACCCGGGTGCCCCTGAAGCCAGAAGTTTTTGTTTATTCTTCCAGATGAATTTCAGAATCCTTTGGGAAAGTCATCCTTAGAGCAGCATAAAAATACTCCTACGTTATTTGGTAAGAATAAAATGAATGATGGAATTAAATGAATAAATTGGCTCATAGCAAATAAAAAATTTTGCAATTATAAATCTCTGAATTTGGAATATATCATGTTTTTCCACTGAGTCCTATCTTATATCCTCCAAAGAGTTTGAAAAGAATTCTGAAAGAAACTTTAGATAAATATATGTGTCTCCTTTTTGGAGAGGTATTTTACATGTTCTGTTACTGTCTTTTTTTTTTTAGTATTTTATTTATTCATTCATGAGAAACACACAGAGAGAGAGAGAGAGAGAGGGAGGGAGGGAGAGAGAGAGAGAGGGAGAGAGAGGCAGAGACACAGGCAGAGGCAGAAGCAAGCCTCATGCAGGGAGCCCGACTTGGGACTTGATCCCCGGTCTCTAGGATCACACCCTGGGCCGAAGGTGGTGCTAAACCGCTGAGCCACCTGGGCTACCCCTAATTTTTTTTTATTGTGGAGATATACATGTAACAAATTTCACCATTTGCACCATTTTAAAATATGCAACTAGGTGGTATTTAGTACATTCACCATGTCGTAAACCCATAGTGTCAATCTAATCACAGAACATTTTCATAACACTAAAAGAAAATACCAGATCATTAAACTCTCATTTCCTCTCCCACCAACCCTTGGCAACCATTAATTTACTTTCTGTTTCTACCAGTTTTCCTATTCTGAATATTTCATATGAATGTAATCATCCAACACATGGCCCTTTATGTCCGGCTTTCCTCACTTAGTATGCTAAGTGCTTTCATCCATGTTGTAGCAAGTGTCAAGTGTCTCTTCATAAATGAATACTCTTCCGTTGCATGGATATACCACATTTTATTTACTCATTCATCAATTGACGGACATTGGGTCATTTCTACTTGTTTGGCTTTTGTAAAAAGTGCTATTATAAATAAAGATTTCTGTACTTTTTTTTTTGAACTCCTGTTTTCAATTCTCTTTTGAGGTTACCTAAGGAGTAGAAATTTGGTGTCTTGTGGTGTTTTATGTATAACTTATTGAGGAGATGCCATACTTTTTTCCACAGAAGCTGCCCTATTTTACAGCCCCTCCAGGAGTGTATGAGGGCTCCAATCTCTCTACATCTTCGGCCAAACTTGTTATTTTCTAGTGGATGTGAAGTCGTATCTCATTGTGGGTTTGATCTGCATTTCCTCAGTGACTGATGGTATTTAGCGTCTTTTCATGTTGGCCATTTGTATGTCTTTTTTTGAGAAATGTCTACTTGAGTGCTTTGCCCATATTTAAATTGGGCTGTTTGAGTTTTTGTTACATTGTAATAGTTCTTTATATATTCTGGATACTAGCCTCTTAGTAGACAGATGATTTGCAAATATTTTCTCCCACCCTGTGGATTATCTTTTTACTCTCCTAAGAGCATCCTTTGATACACAAAAGTTTGTAATTTTGATGAAGTCCAATTTATCTATTTTTTAAAAAAAATTTTGCAGGTGCTTTTCGCATCATATTTTAAAAAAGAAAACCACTGACTGCAAATCCAAGGTCTTACTCTCATGTTTCCTTCTAAAGGTTTTATAGTTTAACTCATATATTTATGTCTTTGGTCCATTTTTTTTACTTGATTTTTTTAGATGATGTAGGATAAGAATCCGACTTCATTCTTTCACATTAGGATACTAGTTGTCCTAGCACGGTTTGTTGAAGAGACTATTCTTTCTCCATTTGATGGCCTCGGCACCGTTGTTGAAAATCAATTGATATATGTATGGGTTTACTTCTAGACTCTTGATTCTATTCCATTGATTCTCTGAGCAGCAGCATACTGTTTTGATTACTGTTGCATTGTAGTAAGTTTTGAAATTTTGAAGTGTAAGTCCTCCACTTCTGTTCAAGATTAGTTTGGTTATTTGTGGTTCCTAGCAATTCCATGTTTAAGAGCAGCTTTCCTATTTGTGTGAAAATTTAGACATATTTTAATTAGATGTCATTTAATTCAGTCAATAATTTTTAAGATAGAGACAATTATTATCCCCATTTTACAAAAGATGAAACAAAGGTATAGAGAGATTAATCAAGCTGCCCAAGGACTCAGCAAGTAGTTAGGGAAATTAGTTTGAACCCATGCAGGCTGGCTCTAGAATCCGTGCCCTTAATCAATACATTAAATTGCCTAATTTGTCTCTTTCAGAGCAATAGTCCAGGTTTCGACACTTCCTCTCCTTGCAACGTTGTCCCTCAGTGCTCTGCTTGTGCTTTCACTAAAGTGGAGACTGTAATGAAGGCTGATGGTCTTCTGGTGCAGTTAATGAACTTGAATTGTGTGGCTATGATACTAGCCTTTTGTTCCTTTTAATCTGGGCTAGATAAGTCTTTTATCTCAGGATCTCCCTTTCATGATTATCACTTCAAATGAAATAAAATAATCCCAAAGTATTAAACATGAATACAGTACATGGGTTGAAGGCAACTGGAAAGATGAATCATGGCAGTGAAGTTGCATCCTGCTAGGAGAAACACTGCACAGATATGTCTCTTGTGTCCTCCCTGAACTACTCTGTCAGGTACAGATCTGAAAAGCATCCTGACAGGCAATTCAGCAATGTCACTTCAAAATGAGTGTATGGGAATATAGGAACACGCAATCACTTGTGGTTGCAAGCCAGGTGTTTTTCAGGTCCGGTCAGTGTTTATATTTTTGCTTCATTGACCTATCACAAAACTGTTAAAACTTTCCACTAATATTGTAATTCTGTCAATTTCTTCTTTTGTTCTCTATATCTTGTTACTATATTTTCGGGATATAATGGCCCATATTTACCTAAAAGTCCTTGTGCAATATATCCTTTAATGGTATAAATTAATCCTCCATGTCTTTTTAATTGTCTTTGCTTTTAATTGTACTTTTTCTAGTTTTAAAATTTCGATTCCTGTTTTTACTTATTTTTACTTGTCTAATATACCTTTGCATTTATTTTTTTACACATCTTGCATTCTTTTATTTGTGTTCCCTGTGATCTAGCATACATGCATTGGAGTCTTTTTTCCCTTCTATTTTGACTAAATCTAAAAGTCTTTTTAGTTTAGTCTGGAAATTTAATGTATATGCATTTATGGATTCACAACTCCTATTAGTATCTTTTGTTGTCTTTATTCCATACTTTCTTTTTTTAATGATTTATTTCTGATGTTTTGACCTATATGCTATGGTCAGTTTGCCTTTATTCTCTGACATGTTTTGAAGGTACATAGCCTATTTGTAATTATCCTGTTAGCTAACTTTATGTGCTTAATGAATTCTCTCTCAGAGCTCTCTAATCATTTTAATGGCACAGTACACATAGAAACTCTGCTTTAACGGACCTTAGAAAATCTGTATAATATTGTTCTATGGTGGAGTCAACTACCCCGCCAACAACTCATTTGTGCCTTGAATGGATTTCAGTTGTGTCATGGGCTGTTGATTCTCTCAGCCCCTCTGGGGGCCAGGTGTTCAGGTAGAGTATAGCAAGGCATATTAATCTACAGATGTATTCAAATGTGGTTAAGACATAGTGAATGTACATTGCAACTCACTTTACACAAATGCATAAACATATATGAATTAAAATTCCACAAAATAATAACTGTCCTTATTATGTGTGATGCACTGTCTTCTGTTTCATATAGTTTAATATTTTAATGCCAGTAACGACACAGTGAGTTGATTTTAAGGCTGATTACTGTAGGAATTCACTATCTTGAGTAAATGCTAGAATCATCTAAGAGGCTGTCTCTAGAAAAATAGTGATGATTGGGTTCTATAGCCAGAGATTCTAAATACAGTAATGTAAGCACCAGCGAACGACAGCCTGTGAGCCAAATCCAACCCACTACCTGGTTTTGTACAACCTTCAACCTTCAAGTTAACAAAGGTTTTTGCTTTTTAGGTGTTTTAAAAAATCAAAAGAATAATATTTTGTGTCAAGAGAATATTATATGAAATTAAAATGTTAGTATCCATGAGTAATTATTGGAACAAATCCATACTTAGTTATTTATGCTTTGGCTTATGTATTGTCTATGGCTGCTTTTGTACTGTAATGACATCATGAAAGATTTGTAACAGAGACTAACCATGATGCCTGCAAAGCCTAAAATATTTATTCTGTATTCTTTGTCCTTTTACAGAAAGTCTGCCAAGGGATATCAATTTGAAAACTGCAATTTGAAAACTAAGTTTTAGACTAAAGAACAATAAGTTCTTGTGGGGTTTCTTGGAACTGCTCCCAGCTGGCCATGGACACAGGGTGTGAGGCTCCAGGCCTACTACCCATGTTTCCATCCAAGCCATTCTGCTTTCTCTGTTCCACACTTACCCTTGGAAAATGCATAACTTTAAATCAAATGTGGGGGAGAGGGGCTTTTCTAAGACAAAACCACAAGAAATATCATCATTTAATATGGCAAATGGTGTACATTTTTATTTCTCAAGCAAATCAGGCTAATATCTAGTTGTTTTTCTGAATTTGTTCAAGCTCTAGATAAGGGTGATGCAAGAACCTTAGAAAATGTAAGAGGGGCATCTGGGTGGGTCAGTCAGTTAAACATCTGCCTTTGGCTCAGAATGTGATCCCAGAGTCCTGGGATCCACCCCTCATTGGGGCTGAGCATCAGCTGAGCAGGGAGCCTACTTTTCTCTCACCTCTCTGTCTACCTGCAATGTGCTCTCTCTCTCTGTCAAATAAATAGCTAAAATAATTTTTTTAAAGAAAATGTAATAAGAGATCTTAAAACTCTGGAAAATGAAGTTTCTACGTGTGACGTTAGTCTGGAGCAGTGGCTCTCACTGCTGGCAGCCCCCTGGAATCTCATATCTGTGTATCACAGATGATTGATTCTAATATGCGATCAGGACTGAGAATACTGATCTAGTTTCTATTGTTGCCATTTGTCATTGTTCAAGCAGGGGCAGTGGTGTGAGAGCTTTGAGATAAAATTTTCACTTTTCATTAGAATTTTTCAAACCCAGTCTAACCTTTTTAAGCTCAAACCTAATGTGTGGAGGAGCTACCAAAATGCCAATGCCTTAAATAAAGCTGGCACACTTGAACTATGTGAAATCCTCTTCTGTCCTGAGAATTTAAAATAGGCAATGGTAATTGGATTGGAAGATGCTTGGCTCAAAAAGATGATATTTCAGGTAGCAAATTGTTGCTTAACAGAAAACACCTGTCTTTCCATAATGTGGCTACATTCTATTCTATACACTCTACACTTCTATGTTAGGGGTATGCCCCTCCCACCTCAGTTATGCACAAGGTAAATTATTATTTTTGTATTCTTCAGTTAGCCCTGATTTGCCATAAATGAAGGTTTCTTCAGAGTTGTTACATAATTTTTTGAGAATTTAATCTCTGAGAACAATTTATTTGGTGGTCTCATTTCTTTTTATTCTGCATAGATCATGGTAGACCTTCACAGATGGTTCTGCAGTCAAATAGATCTGAATTCAAAACCCAGCTCTGCTATTATTCAACAATCTTAGGCAAGCTAGGCAATGTTTCTGATCTTTGTTTTTCTCCTCTACAAATAATGATTAATATATAATATGTGCTCAGGTAATTGCTTTGAAGATAGCAAAAAAGGGTACCCAGAATGTGGTAAATACACAATGCGCTAATATGAATATTATTATCTCAGCCATATAAATATCCAGGGACTAGTGAGGTTCCTTAGAGGATATCTGTTCCATTACTCTCGTATTAGAAGCAAGAAACCGAGGCCCAGATGTGTTCAGTGACATAATCATATCATCAACTAGTTAGTGGCAGCAGCTGCATCAATCATATCAGACTGAAATCTGATCTCCTTTATCACTAAGATAATAGACATAAATATCTCTTGCTTTCTGTCTGGGCCAAAGAAAGCACAATGGCTGAGATTATAGGCTGATTTTTCTTTCCATCCCTGCTGCTTCACCAATAACTTGGGACAGTAAGGATAGCCAGCAGCTGGGCCATCCAGAAGCAGGCTATCATGTTCAAGGTCCCTTGAGGAAAGCTGTTGTTATCCTAGTCCACAGCAGCTTCAAGGCAGACTCAGTGAGGAGCTCTTATTCTATCAAGTTAAGGAAGGTGGAAATGTGATCACTCAGCTGCGTGGGAACTGCCAGAGGATGCCACTCTGTAAATGAACAGAAACTGGGTCTTTGCATTGACACTTCTCCCAATAACTGCACCAGTTACCAGGCTGCTTCCTTCTTTAAGAGCTGTCTATCAGAGAGTTCAAAAATATTGAGGGCTCTCCAAAACACTAGGCTCAGATGTTATCACAACAACCACTTTATTCTTTAGAAAGCTCAATTTTTCTAGATATTAAGGGCTATTTCAGCCTACTAAACCCTTTCAAAAAAGAAAAATGAATGACAACGGACAGGATGAACATCTAATTATATTATTATAACTCGAGCCAGACTGAGTTTGTTAATGCTTTGGTTCAAGAGCAAAACCAAATACTTCCTTTAAAATATTGCTTCACAGCAATAGTCTTCTCCAAACATTTTTTGGAGCACACAGATCCCCCATGTATAAATTTACTCTGTATAAAACAATAGGGCCTGGCAGGAAAGATACTGAGTTGGAAGTCAAGAGATGTGAATTTTTGTCCCTATTTTACCACAAATGAGCTGTGTAGAACTTCCAGAGATAAATTTATCAATCAATTTTTATGGTCATTACAATGCCAAAATAAAAACTACAGCACTTAGAGAATTTAGTTTTCTGACTTGGAAACTACTTACAGGCATTTCATATGCAGGGTGTGGCCTTGTTAGAGTTTGCTCTTGCAAGATAAGACTTCTATCAAATGCAAGTCAGAAAGGAACCAAATCCAAACCAGCAGCTGCAAGAGCTGGCTTTATCACATCATGACAGGAGCTCAGCTACCTGAAGCTGGGGCATTAAGCAAGACTATAGAGTATTTGTCCAAAATTGCACTTTGTTATTTTTTTTAAGATTTTATTTATTTGAGAGAGTGTGTGAGAGAGCACAAGTGGTGGAGAGGGAGAAGCAGGCTGCCCATCAAGCAGGGAGCCTGATACGGGGCTGGATCCCAGGACCCTGGGATCATGACCTGAGGTGAAGGCAGATGCTTAACCAACTGAGTCACCCAGGTGACCCTGGATATGTTCTTCCTAAAAGAAGTGAACAGATTTAAAAAAAATGATCCTCATGTGAATGTTACTAGAACAGAAAACAGCTTCTCATAGTGACTATATCAAGAGAACACTGAAAGCTAAGAGATATAATTAGTTCAATAAATTAGTATGAAAAAATCAAAATGAAGAATATATGACTATTTTAAAACTCCTAGCCCCTGGGATCCCAGAATCTCAAGGAATTTAATTGTCTTTTTGTGTGTGTGCACAATGCACCCCAATGTTCACCAACTAATATGCTAAAACATCCAAGAAATCTTGCTGACAAGATTTGACCAGGCACAGATCTGGAAATGGATATATTATTGGAAGTCAGCAGAATTAGGTCACCATTCTCTTCCTTACCAGCTGTGTTAAATTAAGTTTATCAGTTATTTTTTATGATATCAAATTTCTTATCTGTAAAGTAAGGAACTTGGATTATATGTTCCAAAAGACCTTGTAATAGGTACACCTGGGTGGCCCAGTGATTGAGCATCTGCCTTCCACTCAGGGTGTGATCTCACATCTGGGGCTTGTGTTCCACATGGGGCTCCCAGCAGGGAACCTGCTTCTCCCTCTGCCTGTATCTCTTCCTCTCTCTCTGTGTGTCTCTCATGAATAAATAACTAGAGCCTTTAAAAAAAAAAAAAAGACCTTATAATATAAAGTATAAAAGCACATTCTGAATTAAAGAGGACAGTATTTAAGTTGACCTTTGATTTGCAAATGATGCAATAGGATTTGCTGAAACGTGATTTAGCTATAGAGATCTAGTGGCCCAGAGCACGGGAGAAAAAAGAGAGAGAGACATTTCTCATAACCCTAAGAGTTGTAAGCAACTCACATCTGTTATTTAATGGTTACAGATTTGCTCGGATACTTTTACCTCGTCAACCCAACTAAAGATTCTATTGTAAAAAGCCCTACTTAAAATCCCTGTATTCACAGAAATTTTGCAGCTTTGCATCACTGCATATGTCCACAGATATCTCTTACTTAGCTGGTTGGGGCTCAGGGAATGTGGGAGAGCTACACAGACTTAAGGGACTCTTACTGTTAAATGTAGGCATCAAAACATTCCTTGGTGGTTTTTAGGGGTATTGTGGGATTTTGGTTTCCTTACCCTGAATTTTGAAAGTAGCTTAAGCACCTGAGAACGTACAAAGAGATACTTCTTTTGTCTCTCGTGACATTTTTCAACCAGCAGCTAGTATATTTAATTTGAACTGATTGATAAAATTCTTCAGATTGTCTTATGTGAATTTGTCTTAGAATAACCAGCAAGTTCTTTAAAACTTAACTGAATTCCTAAAAAATAGAAAACGTATGTGAGTGAGCAGAGCTATTGTTCCTTCAAGCCGACTTTTTTTTTTTCCTTTGGGAACTGTGTATTTTAGTAAGAGATGTCTAAGCCCTCCTCACACTGCTAAGCAAGCATGGGTGTTAACTACTATCGAAATACTTATATTTTTATTTTTTTCCCAAAAATGGAAGGAAAACTATGACAAAGATCATTTTTAGAGAAGTCTAGATATTTGATTGTTGAGAAAAGAAGTATCTCTTTGTACATTTTTTTATCAAGTTGCTCTTAGGGCATTTATTTACCGTATTTATTTACTTACAGTGTTGGTGGCTTAAGGTGACTATAATAAGAAATTGCATCAAAGCAACTAAATCTGGAGAACTAAAGCAACTATTTCTAGGAACAATAGTGGAAAATTTCAGCTTCAAATCAATTTGGCCACCAATCAGTTTTCGTAAGGGTGCAAGTAGAATGCAACATTGGCAGTTGGGACTTGAAACAAGTAAATGCAATTTTTGAAAATTACCTCAAGGACTTTGTTTCTCTAAACAATGTGTTGTCTTCAATGTTTGATATTCCTGAGTTCTGACTAGTTGGGAGCCTTGAGCTTCAGTCTCTACTTCTTTAGAACAAAATTTCCATTAAATGCTCGCTTGCTTCCTCTGAGAAATAGCTGTTGGAGAAGAAGGACACCTATTTGGTAGAGGATGAAAATGGTTTTGATAAAGTTCAAAACTTAATTTAATGTGCTCTGTCTCCCTAAGCATCTTCTCAATTTTTATACAAAAAAAAGTTATATATACTTTATTTCTACATTTAAAATACTTTTTTCTCCTTCTCTTTGTTTAAAATTCAAAGCCCTAAAGTACCAGTTTTGTTTTGTTTTTTTAAGATTTATTTATTCAGGAGAGACACAGAGAGAGAGGCAGAGACACAGGCAGAGAGAGAAGCAGGGAGCCGGATGTGGGACTCTGGACCCCGGGATCACGCCCTGGGCCACAGCAGACACTCAACCGCTGAGCCACCCAGGTGCCCCTAAAGTACCAATTTTAAGAGATGCTAAATCCTCTTGCTGGATCTTTTATATATATATATATATACAATTTTCTAGTCTGTGAAGCTCTCAGACTATAGGTCTTCTCCACCAGAAGCAACACCAAGTAGTGATAAGGACCCTGTGGGAGGAGGAGTGGCTGGCTGGTTTACGAAGGGACTGCTTATCTTGGCCACTACAGAACACAAGATGGGGTCCTCTTATGATAAGTTCTAGGCATGCTGTTTTTCCCCACATCATCCAACCCACCATTGACAGTGATCTCCCTAAAATGAAATTTTGGTTCAGATCTTTCTTGTCTCTCCACTGGTTTAAGGATAAAGTCTGACTTCCCTGCCAGGGCCCAGGGAACATGGTGTTCCACCACCTCTTCAGCTGTTTCCCTTGCTCACTGCATTGCTCTCTCCACGTCTTACTCTGCAGCCCCATAGATGCTTGAAGTTCCCTCAATGATGTCTCAGTTTCAGGGCATTGCTGGCACTGCTAACTGCACCTAAATGTCCACACAGTCGAAATCCTACAGTTCTTACAAGATGAGTTCAAAGAACACCTCCATGAGGTCTTTCCATCTCCTCTTCCTCCCCATAGAACTGACCACAGCCTTTTTTGTGTGCCACATCACCACCACACTAAAATACCTTATGAGACTTAGATCGAATTGTTGTGTCTCTTTACTAAGTTGGAATTTCCCTGCAGGGAAATTTATTATCTATCTATCTATTTATTATCTATCTATCTATCTATCTATCTATCTATCTATCTATCTATTGTGTTCTTTGTACATAGCACAAAGTAGGAATGCAAAAATACTTTTGTGAACTAACGAATAAATGAATGAATACCCAAAGTTCCCAGTAACCACCAGAGCCCTTGGAAGACATATCTGGATTCCAAACAGTCAATCATAAGATTTCATTGAGCCTTTCTCACACCATGCCAAACACTGGGGACTTGGTGGAGTTTATGGTCCAAGTAGGGGAGATAAGAAAGAGCCTCCAAAAGGAAATGGTATTGGGCTGAGACCTGAAAAGCAGACAGTTAGGCAAGATGGGAGTGGGAGGGGATGCTTCAGGCAAAGAGAAGAGGAGGAACAAAGGTGTGGACGTGGGAAAGAGTGCGGTGCATTTGAGGAAACAAGAGGTGTCTAGTGTGGCTGGAGCCTGGAGAGAGAAGGTTGAGGGGCGAGCAATGAAATGGGGAGGTGGGGGGGGAGGCTGGATCACGTAGGGTCTTATAGGTGTTCAGAAGGAGGAGGAGCATCAACCCATAGACTGAGCACCTCCCTAACTGACCCCTGCTAATCCCAATTCAGGCTGTCCCTGATGACCTGCAGAAGAGTTAGGCAGCCTGGAGGAGGGCATATTTGTGTTCACAGTCAAAATTCCTCAGTGGCTTTGGTTACATTTTTAACATTTTAACTCTTTTAACACTTAAAAACTTTGGTGTGGTTTGCTTTGCTTTTCAGTTTAAGTTTTTTGTTGTTGTTGTTGTTGTTGTTGTTGTTGTTGTTTTCCAGTCTTAAAAGTGTGTGTGTACATGTTACTGAAATGTTGAAAATATTTTGTTGGTCTTCTATGAATGTGTGATTTTCAAATATGCTTGTACTCATTCTGTACATGCCACTTTGCCATATGGCTTGTTTAATTCATTGTTTTCATTTTAGATGTGATCTGGAAACTCATTCAGTTGTTTCTCTTAAGAAATTAGCTAAAAATTTATAACTATTAGTATTTGACTGAACCCCTCTTATGTACAAAACACTGTTCTAATGCTGAGGAGATTCAAAAGGAGCTAGCTCTGGGAACTAGCAGCCCCAGAAACAAATTTTATGTCTCAAAAGAGTCCATTTGGTATCCTAAAGTGATTATAGGTTTATGCCCTACCTGTAAATAATCACACTGAACTGAAAGATGGAAAGGAGATGTAACATTAACTAAGAAATATAGATTATTTTTGTTCATTAGTTATCCCTTTTGATATTTTTTACATACTTTCATTGATTCTTAATAAAAATATTCCTTTCTTTACTTTTGATTTTAATATTTGCCAAAACTTAAAATTTCTATTATCAATTTATTGTTTTAAAGTAGTTCTTCTTATATTATCTTTGAAATCTCACAGCTGAGTGTTGAAGATGAGCTTAGAGATATATGTCATTTTTCATGCTATTTAGTTAATTTGTGTAGCAATTGCTTAAATACATGTGATGAATCAGGTAGTAGGACCAAGTCGAGGAACAAGATGAAAACAGAATTTATAAGAGAGGAGAAAACATTGCAGAGTTTGAGGACAATGATTCCTGCCTGCACAATTTGTATGTAAGGATGAGTTGGCAGCTGATAGAAAGAGGCAGGTCTTGGTACTTGATCCTCGAGTAAGCTGACTAGAAATGTCAAGGACATTTTCAATTCTTTGTGGACTCTCCAGGAAACATCAAACATTTAGCTGAAGAGCCAAGGTGACAGTCTCTTTGAGGAATGTCTGCAGGTGCTCTTCCACCCCTTCTTCCTCATACCTGGACACCATTTCCCTCACTAGAATGTCTCAAAGGAATGAGCAGAAATACATCCTCAGAGTTTAGCTCACTGATGGTCATCTAAGATGATTTACAACTCTCAAAAGCATAAAAATAACATAAATGCTTGAAGTCAAAGATTGATAACTAAACTATGGTACATTTACATAGTGGAATACTATGCAGCCATTAAAAATCTTGTCATAGGGATCCCTGGGTGGCGCAGCGGTTTGGCGCCTGCCTTTGGCCCAGGGCGTGATCCTGGAGACCCGGGATCAAATCCCACATCAGGCTCCCGGTGCATGGAGCCTGCTTCTCCCTCTGCCTGTGTCTCTGCCTCCCTTTCTCTCTCTCTCTGTGACTATCATAAATAAATAAAAATTAAAAAAATAAGAGTTTATAAAAAAAAATCTTGTCATAGGAGAATACTCAACAACAAAGGGCACATGTCTTAGCATATATATAAAACACTATATACATATTTATATATACTTAAACACAATGATCCTATATTTGGATGCAACAGCTTAAAGTTCAGATGGCTATACATCAATATGTTTAAAGTGTCCATCTCTGGGTGGTTTTATTCCCAACTTTTCTTTATTGAATCTAGATTACTTTTTAAAAAAAATATTTTATTTATTTACTAGCGATAGAAAGAGAGAGCTTGAGAGAGCAAGGTAAGTGGGGAGGGACAAAGAGAGAGGGAGAAACAGACTCTCCACAGAGCAAGGAGCCAGACACAGGGCTCAATCTCAAGACCCTGAGATTATGACCTGAGCCAAAGGCAGATGCTTAACAGACTGAGCCACCTAGTTGCCCCAGATTACTCTTGTAATTTAAAAAAAATCCTATTTAACTTATAAAAATTTTAAAAAATAATTCATAAATTTCATATTCATAAAATTTAAAAATGCAAGCATAATTGTGTAACTATAAAAATCAATTTACAATGTAATGAGATTTTAAAAGGATATATGAGAATACATACCTTATATTCATGTTTGTGTGCCTATATTTTTATTCTAAAGAATAACCATGGCCTAGAACTCAATGTATCACTTGGTTGTCTGGATCCCCAGCCTGTAATCTTAGAATTGAGCTATCATTTCCCACCATTCCATTACAATTCTGAAATGCTATTTTTGAAAAAGAAAAAAGAAGTATGGGTGGGGAACTTTAGAATTGACTCATCCTCTATCAAGTGAGAAGAAAATTGAATTCAGTTCATGTCTCTGTTTTAATCTTTACCAGTGAAATAGAATGGTACCAAGGAGGTGGAGACAGGAAGACATGGGGCAGAACTTATGTCCTACATAATTGTCATGGGTCTCTTCCTTTCTTTAACATTGACAATTATCCAAAGTTATGGAAAATGCCATGCAAAAGCAGCTTCCAGCCTCTCCTTCTTTTATAAGAATGATAATAATAAGCAACATGCATGTAATGCTCATTAGGTGCCAAGTACTCTACTAGCGTGTGTATGTATATGTACACACCTGCACAAAACTAGTTCAGTCCTTACAATGACATTTTGAGGCAGATTTCATCATTTTACACATGAGGGAATTAAGATAGACTTTTCTGTGAGCCCTTGCTATGTAGAAATTCTGGATCTGCTACTGGAAGGGACATGGGATAAATTTGCATTATGATATGCTCTAGAATCCACTCATTCACCTCATTGCTGTTTTTTTTTCCAACTTCTGTTTTATACAGGTTTCATTTCCACAGAAGACCCATCATTCAACATTCCTAGTACAAGACAAGACCCTTCAGGCAATATGTACCAACATCTCCCAAATGGGGGACAAAGTTAGCTCACCATTTTTTTTTATTCAAGTATAAATAACATACAGTATATTAGTTCTGGATGTACAATATAATGATCACAAGAAATGTACTTGTAATCCCCTTCACCTATCTCATTACCGGTGGAAACGCAAGCTGGTGCAGCCACTGTGAAAAACAGTATGGAGTTTCCTCAAAAAATTAAAAATAGAAATACCACATGAGCCAGTAATTCCACTCCTGAATATTTTCCCAATGAAAATGAAAACACTAATTTGAAAATATATATGCATCCCTATGTTCACTAGAGCATTATTTACAGTAGCCAAGATATGGAAACAGCCCAAGTGTCCATCCATAGATGAATGGATTAAGGAGGATATAGTACATATACACAATGGAATGTTACTCAGCCATAAAAAAGAGTGAAATCTTGCCTTTTGCAACAATGTGGATGGATCTAGAGAGTATAATGCTAAGTGAGATAAGTCAGAGAAAAACAAATACCATATGATTTCACTCATATATGGAATTTAAGAAACAAAGAAAAAAGAAACACAAAAAAACAGGGTTTATTCATGTTTTAAAATAGTTGCTTCTGAGTGCACTGTTATGATGCAACTCTATTTAATTGAACCTGTCACTGGTGAAACTCTGACCAACACTGAGAAACACCGCTAAGTGGATGCAATCCTTACTCCAAGGGAATTCTCACTTCTGGAATATCTCACAGAAATAATACTGTGGGATAAAGCAACTAAAACCATCTAGCAGAGTGTATAATTACCGAAAGTGACCATGAAATGGTGGGCCAGATAGAAGGGATCTTATTGTACAGTGGTGATGAGGGCCCTGGGTCAAACCATGCAGGGCTCAGCTGTCCCACCTGCTAACGCTGAGGTAGTTTCTGCAAAGGCTTTCTATCTTCTTCATTTTAAAATGGGCCCATAATATTCATCTTATAGTATTTCTCTAGAGGTCAAATAAGAAGCTGTATGCAAAATTGCTCCACCCCGAGCCTGACATATCATAACTGCCTGCTAAATGAGAACTTTAAGCCACGCTGGGTATTAAGAGAAGTGCAGTCAGGCTACATTCACTGCCTCTATTTTTCTCAGGAAACAATGACTCCACAAGAGCTGGTTGAAAGTAGGAAGGGAGTGTCTCTTGAAGGGGGGTTAGGCAGGATACTCCAGATTTTTTTTTTTTTTTAAACTCAGAAAATACCTAGAGTGACTGCAGGATCATTAGTTAATAGAAACATGGAGAAAATGCTCTGGGATAAATGGAAGCAGCAGATTTTAAGAACAGAGACCACGGGAGGAAAATTAGGTTAAGTGCTTGGAACTAATTATTAGGTTTCTGCATTCAATGAAACAATCTAATTTTCAAAGTGACTTCAATGTGAAGCCAATATGATGGTGTCCAACCAGAAAACATTTAAAAGTCAAATACAGACACACAATGCTATATGCCCTGAATTTTAGAAATAATGGCTAGCATGGTGGGGCATTGCAAGTGTTTTCATGCATTACCTAATTTTATCCTCATAGGAACCCAAAGAGATAGGAACTATAATCTTTGTCTGCCTAAGAAATTACTAAAGCACAGAGAAATTAAGTAACGTGTCCAACACCCATAACTAGTAAGAGAGATTCTTGTGAATGAAAACCCACCTATCTTGCTCCAGAGCTCATATACAACCATCAACTGCCATGAAGAAAGAGAAGATAAGCCCCAATTAAGCTTTAAACATAAACTCTAAAGAATGACCAAATATAACCAAGTCCTTGACTACATGATACCATGTGGTATAATGTGTTATATTCAAGAAGACCGTAAGGCTGTAGTAGTCTTACTACTTCATGACATAAAGGGGTATTGGTGACAGCAGAGAAAGAAATGTAATCAGGTTAATGCTAGTGGTGCATTAAGGTACATTAAGGCAACAACACTAGAAACTTCTGCAGATAGGGAATCCAGACAAAAGCTCAGAAGAGACACAATAAGGATTTGGCTTCAGATGGTGGCTCTGGCATAAGTCTGGAAAATTGATACCAACATGACTCTGTTGGCTTTGGACTGAAGTTCATGTGGGGTGATGGCTTATTGTGTCTCCTTTCTTCTCTCCATTTTTACACCTATTTTTAAATGCCCTGCTTTTTGTAGAAGTCAATAAATGGTTCTTCCAGTACTTTCTCATACCCTTTCCTTCATTTAAGGAGATGGTTTGCTAATTTCTGCCCATGAGTATTTGTTGAGTAGTTCAAAGTAGATAGTGGAATTACTAGTGTTAAGATTGACACAGTACTTCATAAGTTTTACTAGCTAACTACTTAAATTGAACAGTAGCTCCCCAAACACAGTTAAAAAGAGACCCACTAAACAATCTAATTCCAATATGGAAGTTTAAAGACTTACCATATGTATTCTGACTTTATTTTGAAATTTTGTCTTTTTAGAAGCAAGACGACAACAACTTGTCCACATTTTCTCTGAACCAGGTAAGTTAATATTTGACATAGAATAACAATAATTTCATCTTAAATTATACATTGCTAGTTCCCAATGTCTAAGAAAATAAGAAGCATCAATTTTTATCTTTTGTATTTTTAAAAGATTTTATTTATTTATTTCAAAGAGAGAGAGGACAGCAACAGAGGGGAGGGAAAGGAAGAGCAAAAGAATGCCAAGCTGACTTTGTGCTAAGTATGGAGCCCAATGTGGGGCCCAATCTCACACCCCCTAGATCTTGGCCTGAATCGGAATTAAGAGTCAGATATCTAACTGACTGAGCCACTCAGGTGCCCCAAAAAGCATCAATTTTTAAAACAGAATAGGGTATATTATTAACTTTCATGATATAAGATTGTAAAGGCAAGCAATATATGCTCTTTTTAAAATCGAAATATGCATTTCTTATTTTCCTAAATATTTTGGAACTAGAAGTACATAATACGATAATACTTTTTCTTTTAATTTAGGTTTTTTAGCTTCATAACCAACACGGTTACTTGAGAAAAGTATCGTCGGAACTTATAAAACAATTGAACTTCCTTCTTTCCTACTTGTAAAGAAAGCAAGAAGCTTAAAATCATTTGATTAATTGGCACATGTCGAGACTAAATATGAACCATTTATATCTCAATTCTGATTCATTTTGGGCCTTATGCTACCACTTTGGGGTTATTCTCCCAGTCTTCTGTGCCTGGAGGACTGTCACCCCCCTTCTTTGGTGCTGCTGTGGATCAGGCTTTAGTTGATTTATGAGCTCATTTACTATTTGGCCTTTCTAAGTCTCCCTTCACAGTTGGCTTGTGTCCATACTTCACACAAGAAAAAGGGTTGTAGAACCGAATCACTAGCTCATGAGTTACAGCTACATGGACACGAAGTTTGGGCAATATTAGTGGCAGGAAAAGCTACTTTTACTTTTTAAATATCAATAATAAGTATTTTAAACATAAATTAGCCAAATAAATGTGCCATTTTACTTGTATGTCTTGCCTTCAGTTCTATTGACCTCATTTGAAAGCACTACAAATATGCACAAATAGGCAAGACTACTTCTAACTTAAATTTTGTTTCATTTTCAACATGTAAAACTTGAGAAATATTTTAGTATACCTCCAGTATAGTCTATATTGTATATTACATTAGAACTACACTAATTAGTATACACATGTTATAAAATATTAGTGTATATTATATTTAGTTTATTTCCTCCAAAACTTTCCAACAAGATTCAATGATCTGTCCAATATCCTTTTGTACATCAAGACATTATTTTCTCTCATAGTTTTGAAACTATGAAAGGGTGTGTGGTTTTTTTCCATATCGAGGTAGAATGTCCTCATGGCTCTTATCCATAATTATGCCTGTGAGGTCCTGTAAAGAACAATGGGAGTGAGTTGGAACTCTGCAGTCTTGGTTGTCATTAGATGTGTGACCTTGGACAAGACGTTAGTGCTCCAAGTTCCAGTCTCCCATGTGGTTACTGTGAAAAATCTATTTTTTTAATATATAATATACATAAAAGTATATTAATGTATTTCCTATAAAAAGACAAAGTGATATTACCCTGATTTTAATTGTTTTATTTTTCAGTTGATATGTGGTAGTTTATTTCACACTTTGGTAATTTTCTGTTCTCTTTTTCTCCCATAGTGATAATAGGGATTATTTATGCAGTAATGCTTGGTATCATTGTAACTATCCTCTCAATTGCCTTCTGTATTGGCCAACTGACAAAGGTGAGAATTCAGTTTTTAATTTTGCTGTAAGTGCTTGTGTGAACAACTCTATTCCTCTGAGTTCAATTAAACTCAAAGAGAAGCAAAACTGCGTAAAACTCCCATCTTTTTCAACTGGACACATATAAGTCACTGGGTTATTCAGGTGGAAGTAGTTTTTTGCATTTGCCCTATGAAGGAACTCAAAATATAAAGGTCTCCCCCACTTTGCAACGAAAAAATTTTCAAAGTTTTTGTCTCATTTGATTTAATGTAATTTGGTGGATATAGACGAAACAATCAAATTTCTAATTATAGTATGTATTTTAACTTGTGTGTGCAAAATATTTAAACTAACTTGATGTATTTACACATGTTTAAAACTTTTGCTTTTTTTCATTCTAATATTTCCTGGTACAAATTTTTCAAACCCCACCCATGTGTTTTCCAGCATGAGTGGTTTTTTTCATCACTAAAGCTAACTTTAAATCCATATGATACAACATTCCAAAACATGTAATGTTGACTATAACTTTCTAAGATGTTTAAGACACAGCACTTGTGTGTATATTTCTGATGCTATAATTAGAACTATAATCCTAGATCATTAAGTACCTGGTCACCAAAGAATGCTATGGTTGAGTTCTCGTTTATTCTCTGTTCTTGATCTCTCTTTGTGATCTCCACACCCTAACCTCTATATATGTAGTCTTTTAAAAAAGGCTTATGTAGAAGGGTAACAACGTTGCAATGACAAGTGTATAACAACAACTTCCATTGGGTGACTTCTATAATGATCCAAACTTATGATTGATTATCATTACTCTATGTAAATGTATCTTCTCTAAAGAATACTTCTTAATAAAAGTGATTGAGAGTGCCTGTTGGGACACGAGGGATGTTGTACAAGTGTGAATGTAAGATGACACCTCTTGTCTGTGGTATAAATACTAGGGGAAAATAATCTCCTTGTGATTGGGCACATATGGCAAAACGAGTTGTCTTCTCTCTTGACTGATGCTCTAAAATAAAAAAAAAGTCAACAAAATACTTAGTTGGCAAAATTCAGAGAAAATCTTCTGTAAATATATAGAAAAATTGGATCATGATCAATATGCTAAGACATCTTGCCTCTTTTTAAAAAAACTTTCCATTTTAGCTTTTCATTACAGCAGGGAAATATGAAAGTCAGTGTTCGGGGGTAACAATTTACCTATGAAAATATCAAATACTATTTCAAAATACAAATACAAGTGTAAATCAAAGTTTGTAATTATCTATGAAATTGTGCATTTTTCCAAAAGTAACCTTTACAAAGCATATTTTCATCAAAAGAAAACAAACGTTAGCCAAAAAAAAGTTTTTTGAACTTGAGGCATTTTTTATAAGGTTTTAAGTTTTGAAAATTGTGGCATTAATATTTTTCTGGATTTTATTCATAGAAAAGTTCACTTCCTGCCCAAGTTGCATCTCAGGAAGATGTAGACCCTGAGGTTCTGTAGAAACAAGAAATCCAGGTTGGTGCTAATATTCTTTATGCCTTTTGTCTTTTGGGGAGGGAAATAAATTAGTTACTACTTTCCAAGTTGGGAGGGGTATGCCCAATTAGGATTCTTTTATATTCTATTTCCTCAACGCTACCTCTGTAAAGAATTTTTATGTGAACATTTGTCTTCGGCATAGTGAAATTATCCCTTAGGCACAAAGTATCTTAAAAAAAAAAAAAAGTAAAGCAAATACTGTAACTAAAAGCAAAGTTAAATTCTTTTGTATACTTCCTATTTTCTAAACTGCAAAGTTTTTATAAGAGACCTTACAGTAGGCATAGTTTAAGAGCCCCTTATCTTCAGCTAGACCTGAATTTGCATCCATATTTCAGCACTTACTTGCTGTGTAACCATGCGCAAGCTACTAATATGGAGATAATGATAGTTAATGTGGTGATAATTTAATATGAACATAATGATAATGTCAACCTCATGGAATTTCATGAGGATGAAATGAGCTACAGCCAGTAAAACAGTTGCAATAGTTCTTGGCCATAGTAAGTGCTCACGCCTGTTAGCTCTAATAAATAATGCAGGCTCTATGCCCAAATGACCTTCTCTGCACGACTGGCTAGTCACCTGGCCCTCTGTTTTCATTTCTACCTGCAGGTGCTCGGTAGATACACAACATGTGGAAAACTGCAGGTCAATTTTGTTCACACAGAATAGTTTTAACTTCCACAGTGGTTTTTTAAAAGAGCATTCATTGCCAACTTAGAAAAATAGGAAATTTTTACATTAAAAAACACACAAATATTAGTACTATCTCACAGGAAAAAAAATGTAAACCCTAACAACCCTGGAGCCTCTGTACCAGCATGAGAGTAATTTGTAAGAGCTGAGTAGTGGTGGCTCCCTCAGCTATTGGTTTAAATACCAAGCCAATTTTATTGATTTCATTCATTATGGCTCTTGTACAACCTCGATAATTAAGCATATAGTTCCTATTAGATGTCACCTGAAGCATAAGCCCAAGTGATGTCTATTTTGGGAGATGTCCACCAAGAACAAATCTCTGTGAAATGGGCTTTAAGGCTCAAGCAAAAATGACCTGACTTCTCCTTCTACAAAATCAACTAGGCTTTTTCCATAATTATAAAAAATCATGAAGGGGCACCTGGGTACCTCAGTCAGTTGAGCCTCTGACTCTTGGTTTTTGGCTCAGATCATGATCTCAGGGTTGTAGGATTGAGCCTGAGGCAGGCTCTGCACTCAGCAGGGAGTCTGTTTGAGATTCTCTCTCTCCCCTTCCCTTTGCCCTTCTCCCTGTCTCATAAATAGATAAATAAATAAATAAATAAATAAATAAATAAATAAATAAATACTTTTAAAAAGTCATGATAGAACTGAAGACCTGTAAATTTTTGGATTCTAGTTTTAACCTAGGACTAAGCACTTATCTTCAAAAGACTTGCTAGGTTTCCTAGACTTTGGAATGAGGAAGGAAAGTTTTAAAATTCATTCTAGCTACATAACCTATAGGCAGGACTTGCATCATTAAGTTATTTTGTGGATTGTTCTTAAAGCTTAACCATGATTGTTACCTAAGTACTTAGTCCTAGGAAAGTCATGCTTTATAGAGTAAATTGCATATGCAAGGTTCTCAGCAAAATGGATTAAAAAAAAAAACAATTTGTTGATACTTAACAAAATTTTGAGTCATGTGCCAGATTCATTTCACTTACTAAGGCTATCTTGTCATAGGACTTGCAGGTGGAACTAATGTCTGTATTTTTAACCTATATTATGCATTATTTTAAAAAAGAATGTTTTTATGCTGTTTCTAAAATGGAGCGATTGCCACCCAAACCCATGAACATTACGCAGGGCAAGATAAGGCAGTTCCGGGCAGATGGACAACATGACAGAAAGCATAGGAGACGACCAAATATGCTGTACCCAGGGAATTATGTGCATTTCTATATATTAGCAAGATTAATGCTTTGGTTCTGAGTTCATGCCTCAAATATATGGAAAGACAGGAGAAAGTCAAATGAACCAAATTTCAGACTTCTTTTATTTCCCCATATTTGCACAAGTGAAGTTATTAAATGTGTCTTAGTAAGTTAGTGACATGGGTTATAAAATCTGATCTATCTTACAGGAAATATAGGGAAATATATAAAATTATTTAAAAATACTCTAGTCCTATTTTCATAGCATACTTCTATGAAGAAATGTACAAGTCCAAGACAGCAAGAGACAGAGGAACCATGCCATCTCAAAGAGAACTAGAAATGTTAGGGTGTAAAGTAGTAATTACTTTAATTACCATGAACTTGCACATAGTTTATGCCTGATAGGAAGTGAGACTAAATGGATCTGAGTGAGCTGCCCATGGTGGTGGCCGGAGGTGATTCTTTTTTTTTTTAATATTTATTTATTTATTCATGAGAGATACAGAGAGAGAAATAGAGGAAGAGACACAGGCAGAGGGAGAAGCAGGCTCCATGCAGGGAGCCTGACGTGGGACTCGATCCTGGGTCTACAGGATCACACCCTGGGCTGAAGGCAGCACTAAACCACTGAGCCACCAGGGCTGCCCCAGAGGTGATTCTATAGCTCATTTCTCACAGGAGAATGTTTGGGATACAAAGATCCCGTGATACCCAAATAGAAGAAACTGTGGAAAACTCTCCATTTTCACAAGAGCAAAGACTCTTCTCCTCCTTTTAACTCACTCTGCAGGAGTAATATAAATCCAACTTTCTAGCCAAGAAAGGTTGAGGGTCAGATTTGATGAAAGAAACCAACCCAGCACCCTTTTCCCACTGCTAGAGAGGAATTTAGCAGTGTGGTGCTGTACAGACTTCTTATTGCTTATGTCCAAAAAACAAAGTTATTCCCAAGAAAGATTGTAGACTAGGGAGGTTGCCTTGGTTCAAAGACACATATGTAATTCAACTCACTTATCAGCTGCTGCCTTCCCACCATATGCAGCCCCTATACAAGTTCTGTGTTAGTTTCTCATCTCTTTAGAAATTAGGAACAGGATTACTATGTTTGTGACTTACCAAAGGCTTTTAGAATAGATTTTCTAAGAAATTCTTTTTTTCTTCACATATTATTCTCTAATAGTGCTAAACTGAAAGAAAATTCCTTTCATTTCCTAATAATTATATTCAAGGACACCTCCGTGAGAATGTAGAATTCGAAAGTGTATTTTACACATTAATTTCCTATTGTGCTTAAATATGTCTCATACCACTGCTTCTTTTCCCCTCTATAATCCTTCTGCAGAAAAGTAATTCATGAGAATCTGCTCATCAAGCCAAATTTTGGAAGAAGTCAAAGACACAGGACTTCAGCCAAATGAAAAATGAATGTGTGAATTACGTACTCTAATATATTGTATTCCTCTCCTAAGTGGTATAACTTGAGGATGAAAATTTCATCATGAGGAGTCCAGTGACTTGATAATGGAAAATGCCTCTGCTCATCCCAAAATGAAGAATAATTATTTCCTTTCATGCTTGCTTTTTTGTGTTAGCATTATTTTTATAATTAATTGATTTGGAATTCTGATCCCCAAACTTCACTTGGCTTTGTCCACAGTTCTTTACAACTGACTTATTCTGTTATTGCATTTCAATGATTGTGCTGTCAAAGGAAAAGCTTGTAATATCTAGATGAAATCTAAGTTCTCATTCCAAAGTTCGGAGACTTGTCATTGTTTTAAATATATTTAGGGGACTTGCAATCCTAATATTTCCTTCCATTGCAAGGTAGGGTATTACACTGATGATGATGATATTTTAGTCACATTAATAAACCTTGTGCTTGGAGAGTCCCTGCACACATGTGTAAACACATACATTATAGGTATAGATATATAAAATGACACTCACTTTCATCCTCAACACAAATCAACGCAAAAAAATTTTCCCATTTTAAAAAGTGACATGTTACACATGTGTAAATGATCTATTTAAAAGAATTTGGGTGACAGTCCGGTGTTAACTCTTTCAGGGCACTGACTGATGGGTTGTGTTCCACTGGAAGAGTTATTTATTTAAGAGATCATGGCATCCTGGCAAAGAAAAGAATTAATGACTTTTCCTTGAAAAGTTAATAACTCTGTAAGTGCAAACTTAATAACTTTATAAATGGAATAAGATGTGCAAACTTGACAAGCAGGTGAATATTTTAATAGGTTGTTCTGTGCTCTCAATTGAATTATTTAATACATCCAGTCCTATTTTCTCTTTAATAAAGCTTTGAAAAGCAGGCTAAATAATCCAAAAGAAATTTCTAGGCATGAAACTAGGGCTCTGTAATCATAGAACTATCACTCATTTATAGTAAAACTTAAAAAATCATATAAAAACAAAGGAGTACCCTCCTGCAATGCTGTATTTCCGAATTACTAAAAATCCTTGTGGCTTTTCATTGTGTGATAATCAAGTAAATAATATTATGTACATATTTGGGCCTAGCAGCTTAAATTTTTTTAAATAAAGTACAAAATCTAAATCTTAACCTTCTTGTTTGTTCTGAGAGTGTTCTTGTGTTGAATTGACTCTTTAACTGAAAATAAGAATATATATTATTAAAGTAGTTTAACTGTATTATTGGGTTAATCAAGTGAATTACTCAAGCACCAAGGCAACTTTAAATGTACTTTTTTCATAAAAATAAAATGTTGAACCAAGAGAGAACAGGGAATTAGGCTTGTCTCTAAAGAAATTTGCAAGTCAAAGACAATAGACCAGAGTGTCTGTCCCATCTCAACAAGAGTAAGAGAATTCAGAGAATAATTAAAGTATGAATTGTTTTAACCTCTTGGAACTTTTCCAGTTAATTTCTCTATACTTCCATCTATGGACTTTTCATATTTGAACTTAATGCTTGTAGAAAGAAATCACCTTTACTCTCTTTATATTTTTATAATTAAATCAGCCTAAGATTATAGATTATAGTAAGGAAATTAGTAAGATTATAGTAAGGAAATCTTACCTTGGAGGCCAACGTGAATGGTTCATGTTGAATTTCTTAAAATTGAGACTGGAGTCAGGGTGATTAGAAAATTTTATCCTGAGGCCAGGGTGTTTGCTTGTCGGTGTAAGCAGAGGGTCTACATGATGGGGAAGGAATGGAGAAAGGTGAGAAATGCGTGAGTGAGGACCATAGGGAGCCAAGGAATGACATGGAGGAAGGGATATTTTAGTATATTAATATACAGTAATAGATCAAGAGCCTTCTGTCTTAATTTAAGTATTTGTCTTATCAAATGTAGCAAATTTCTCATAAAAAAACTCCCAAGAGCAAAATGTCATCGAAACAAAAATCAATACAAAATTCTACCCAGTATCATGCACAGGCCTGTTACTGTGTCAACTGGAACCTATCTAATGAGTATATTGTGCCCTCAGCTGTGTTCAGCTATAATATGTACACTGGCAACTAACCAATAACCCACTTCCAGCTTCGAGATTGAAACATGTAGTCTGAATCCTCACAGCCCTCATGCATATCGTCCTGCATTTACTATGATCTGAATTCTATCCCCTACTTAACTATGAGTCCTCAGGAGTAGGGATTTTAATTCATTTTTTGCAACTCCTATGAAGCTTCACAAAACATGCTCTTATCTCATGATGCCTTTCTTAATATTTAAAATGACACTATTCATAATGGTATAAAGGCTTAGTCTGGACTGGTATAGAAAGAGAATCAGTTTTGGATTCAGATCAAACCCTTACTTGTTTATCCATATAACTTCAGTTTCCTTATCTGTAATGTGAGGATAAGACTAACTACATCCCAAAAAGGCCTTGACATTCATGTGAGATGAGGTGTATAGGGAGTGCCCCAAACCAGGCAGGTGCTTTATATAGGACAGCTCTGATTAACATCATCTGTGACAAACTCTTCCTTACTACCAGCAAAGCAGCATAGAATTCTGTGGCCAATCCACTTTAACTGCCCTGTGAAATATTTAGCCTTTAAAGGCTGTTCCTGTATTTCTTTTTGCCATCTTGCTATTTTGTTTGCAAAACAGGAAAGCTAGTATTTCTTATCTTTCATTGCTGGAATATTACAATGTGTTTTCCCTGATTAGATGTATGAAATGACATCAGCTGCCTTTTAGGATGTCAGTTTGTCATTAGTAACTTTAAAAATATTCTTGAAAATAAAATAAAATAAAATATTCCTTGAGATTAAATGGAAAAAGTAAGTTTGTTTTGAAGACAATAGATTTAGAGAAATTGGATCTCAGTGAGAAAAGCAAGTAATCTACTAATTTTCATCATTTTAAAAACATCCAACACTCCCTCACTCACTGTAGGGATTTTTAATTGGAAAAAAAACCTTCCCCTCTCATACATCTGACTTGCTTTCTTTCCCTTCTTCGAGAATTAGTTGGAAAGCATATAGAGATTCAGAATGTTATGAAAAACATTCTTGTCATTTGTGCTTAACAGCTAATAATAGAACCAACCTATAAATTTTTAAGTGTCAGTTACAGTGTATATACTTTACCTCAAAGTAAAAATTTCCTCAAAGTACGAAGTCACTATATTTTGGATATTAAATGATTAAACTGACAGAAGCATAGCCATTATTCTCAGAATTACTGATTCTAGGGGTACCAAGTGGCTCAAGTGGTTAAGTGTCTGCTTTCAGCTCAGTCATGATCTCAGGGTCCTGAGATCAAGTCCCTGCTCAGTGGGGAATCTGCTTCTCCCTCTGACCCTCTCCTCACTGCTTGTGTTCTCTCTCTCTCTTTTTTTGGTATGAGACACATACCAAAAAAAAAAAATTACTGAATCTATTTACTTTTAAACCCAGAAAGTTTTGATCATTTTGACATACTCTCTTCAAAAAGAGAATTCTCTTCTCTAATTCCGTGTGCTTCCTGGATTCATAAACCTTCCTAAACTGTCTCTTCTCCCTAAGTGACCTGTTTGTGATTATAACAATGATTTGTTTCATTTTGCTGCATAAATGTGAACACTGGCAGTATATATCTTAGATTTTAAGGTCTTAGCAGAATCAAGATTGAATTTTTTTTCCTTTTTTATTACCACAGCATCATAGTACAATTTTGTATTCAATAAACATTTTACCATTTAAATTTATTTTAAACACAAACTTCATGGATAATGATATGTTAACATTTATTGAGCATTTACCATGTACCATGTGTTTTAAACATTTAGTGTGATCTTCACAAAACCCTTGAGATAGACACTAGTTTATTCTTAAAAATGTAGAAAACAGTATGTTTACTCCTAACTAGAAAAAAAATACAGGTGCATAAATTAATAAGTTCAGAAAAAAAGTGCAGCAATATTCAATAATTTCTTTTTTCTTGTTGTCAAGAGGCACTAATTTAAAATGAGGTGGTACCAACATCGCAGGATCCTGTTGAGTATCTGTAAGCTAGAGCTCTATGTTAAAACTGAATGCCAGCAACATCTTGATGTCGCATCATTGTCCATATCTCAGGAAACATGTTTTTGGGTGTGCTCAAAATGTGCTGTGACTTGGCAAAAATCATCCTTGAAAGTTGAAGGATAAATGTTTCAAAGAAACTGCAAAACAGAAAAATTCATGAGTAAAATAACCTGGTCTGTGTACTTCAAAAGGAATGTGATCCTATTTTTTGAATGTGCTATGGTCTTAACTATTTTTTTCATATTAGGAGATCTATCAGTTTGGTGCAGTGTGAGGTGCAGGTGATCTTCCGTGAGCTCAACAAATTTTACATCATTTAAATCCTTGTTTGAAAGACTCAGGCACTTCTCCCTCTTAGAAACCCAAGGAAGCAGTAACAGAGTGTCATCCCAACAATGGAATGCTGAATATCATGCATCTGTTTTCCTCTCAAACTAAGTCTACTAGAGGATAGTGTTTATTCCCAGATATCTGAGAGCCCCCTCATTCCGCAGTGCCCTTGGTTCCCACAGGGGCTTATGAAGAACACCCAAAAGAATCCATCTCTCTCTTATTGGGCCATTTGAGCAAAAGGTATGGGAGTTATGTTATCCATTTATGCTGACATATATATAACAGTTCTTTTTCACTTCTAAAGCTAAGCACAATCCTCTATGTAATGATAACCATGAAATGATTTTTTAAAAAAAATATCTGATAGTTTGTTTTGATCTTCTCACTTCAGGGTTATTACAAAGCTTCCAATATATAGAAGTCCAAGTTCCCAGTCTTCTTCCCTTATTCATGTTCAATCCAGCTATACAGCATGACCTCTCAAATCATGTGATTTACTCTTCTCTTGCTTGCAGGGTGTACTGTGAGAATCTCAAGGGCAATACAGAGGGTCATCACATCATAACTCTCCACTGGGCTCAAAATAGAGCCCACCACAATGATATATTATTCATATAGTAACTCTTTCTTGAAATAAAAACTAAGGTAGACCAAGGGGTGACTGGGTGGTTTAGTTGGTTAAGTATCTGACTCTTGTTTTCAGCTCAAACATGACCTCAGGGTCATGAGATTGAGCCCCATGTCAGGCACCATGCTGGCTGTGGAGACTGTTTAAGATTCTCTCTCTTCCTCTTCCCTCCTACATGCCCCCATGCATGTCTACTCTTTCTCTCTTTATTTAAAAAAAATTTTTTAAACTAGGACAAAGAGTTCATGTATTTTTTCAAGTTTTCTGTAGACATACTTGGAAGTGAGAATGGTACTGTGTTTCCTGGTAGTTGGAAAAAGGATTCTTAAAGTGACCAATACAGATTTTTAGATTTATAAGAATGGCTTTTCCCACAATTCCTCCACTTGTATTGGAAAATGGACTTGAACTCTTTCATCTCGTTGCTGACCACTTGGATAGCCTATTCTTGTGAGAGATAACTTCTCTGTATCCTCAGGACCTGATGTGATCATGATTCTAAACCTACCCACACTGTTTGATGCCATCCATTTGAGTCTGAATATTGTCATTGCCTGAAACTACTGCTACATTATCTAACCCACCGGATTGCATGTGGCTTTAATTCAGTCACACTGCCACACTTAATTGCAAGGAAGTCTAGCAAAAGTCAAGTCCTGTGCCCAGGAATAAAGGTATGCTAAGACCCAAAATGTAATGATGCTAACACATAGCAGTCTATTTTTTTGTTCAGATAATGGTGCAGAAATACTCCAGGGCAGTGGAGAATAGAGATTATCTTTTGCATAGTCATTTACGGATCTAAGCTGATAGCATCTTTGCCATTGTCGACACATGGTTTCCAAAATTTCCCTGGACATCACTATTCCAGAAAAGAGAAAAATAGTAAGTAGGAGCACACATGAGAGGTTTGATCCATCCTTCTCGTGAATCAAGAACTAAAAGGAGGTGGGTAGGGAATGGCCATTTCTCAACTTGCATTCTATTAACATTCTATAGTATTCAGTCACACTGCCACACTTAATTGCAAGGAAGTCTGGCAAAAGTCAAGTCCTGTGCCCAGTAATAAAGGTAGAATGGATTTTACTTGCTAGCTGCCAGTCTCTGCCATGACCCATGCCTCTAGTCATGACATATTCATGTACAGTCTTATTTTCACACATATATCACATTCTTCTCCCCACTGTTACTGCACATGGCTCAAAGCCCAGGACCTCTTGGTAATGTCCAGTTTTCTCATCGGGTTGATATGTAGTTCTCCATGGTCAGACAATCAAAAAAATAAGAAGGCAAGTTTTCTGCCCACTGCTATACCCAATACATAGTGGCAGAGATAGGCTCTCTGCAATAAAAATTACCATCCAAAAAAGAGACGAATATGAAACACACATCAGTCATTGGTCTGTGGCACGGAGAGAATCCGATAGGCAAACATTGTGAAGATTCCTGCCCAGGATATTGAAGTGTCTGCTGTTCTCTGTGGGAGTGCACTTTGCTTTTGGCTTTGCCCTTTGTATGTTCTTCTTGGTCATTAAATCACTTGGCCACATTTGAAGCAAGTGGTGAGCAGTGTGCCAGCTTGTGAGCTATTCAAATTTGATAACACATTTTCTAATGGTGCTAGGGTTGTTTTATAGAGAAAAAGGCACAAGCTTTTTCAAGCCAGGCTCACACTTACTTTGGAGACAAGGAATCCCTTAGATAATTAAGTGACTTCTAGTCAATTTGTGTTTAATCAGTTATTTCCAAGACAAAATTATAATTTTTTTCATTTCTTTGTGTACTTGCATTAATCCTTGCCTCTAACTGAGTGACAGCTCCTTTGGGGCATCTTAAATAATGGGCTATGATAAAAAGCAATATTCTCGATGTGATCTCAGCCCAGGGCTGCGTTCTTTTAGTTAATGAGAAGCATTGATGTCTTTTTCCTCTAAGTCTCTTTTCAGTCTTATTTGTCCTATTGTTTTAGGTCTGGAAGCATTTGCTTTCCCCAACACTCTGAGATTCTTAATTTCTTCTTGAAAATCAGCCAATTCTTTCCTAAACTCACTTTTTGTTATAATACTGTTAAAAGCAAATAACAATGAGCAAACACTAAAACTTGGGTTCTAACCATTCTCCTATACTCTAGATGCAGAAGGCATGTATCCCTTCCAAGGTATCATAGATACCACTCACCAATCATAGCATCAATAGTCCACTTTCCTGAAGGAATATCTCATTCTCCTGACAGTCAAATACTAAACCAATGCCATCATTTCAGGGTTTTGCTATGGTAGCATCTCTATTTCTGTATTCGACAGGCTAAATGCTATAAAGGTAAGGCCAAAATTTTAGGGCTCAGCACAATTAAAGTTGGTAATTTTGCTCATATAACTGTCCATTGTGAATTGGGAAGGGGAAAGGGAGTGATTTCTGCTCTGCACAGCTATTTAGGGTTCTAAGCTTATAGTTCCTCTTATTCTGCAAAGTCATCTTCCCAATTACCTAGCAGAGGGGGAAAGAATGAAGGATCATTCACATGAGGTTTTCTAGGCCAGACTGGCAAGTGGTATAACTGGTAACCTTCACTTACATGCCATTGGCCAGAATAGTTGCATGATTGCAACTAAAGATCATATAGAAGCTAAGATTTGTTGTTTTAGCCTCTATCTTCAGTAATATGTTACACCGGGGCAGTGATAGTTGGCATCCTTCTTCCTTTTTCTTAAAGGGAATATGTCTGAGCTGGTATGTCCATCAAGAGTAATGTTTTCTTGTAAGTTTTATTTAAATCTATAAACATTATAGTTTAAGAAAGCTCTTTCCTAGTTGCTAGGGGATGTTTTTTCATCATTAGCAGTTATTTAATCCTATCAAGTGCTTTTTCTTTCCTGCAGCTATGGAGAATTTGTAAATTTAAACCTTTCTTACTCTTACAATTATTACTTGAGTATGGCTGCACCTGATTTCAAGCCCAGGTTTTTTTTTTCCCCTACTAAAGGATTTGGCAACTACTCGTTAGAAGCTTCTGTGTAACATGGAAATGAAATTATGCATAGAAATGATCGTAATAAAGAAGAAATCATGGGGCACAACACCAGTGAAGTACCACAGTGTTCTGGGATTTGAGATGGAGGAGAAAGAGCATGTTCAGCTGCAGGTTTCAAGAAAGACCAAAGGGATTGGAGATGAGAAGTAGATGACCAGAGTCAGAAAAACATAAAGCCTAAAAGTAGGAGTTAAGTTTGGGAGAGCAGGCTGGGGGTGGATCACAAAGTATACCTGATGAACCCTAATGCAAATCCCACCTCTCTAGGTCATGTCAAAGTAGACTTTTCATTCAAAATGGTACCATGAGCATGCGACTCTATATTTTCTCTTTTCTAAGACTCCATATATTAATAGTAAAGGGTAAGAAACAAAATTGAAAGAACAGAAGAAAGAATAATAACAACAGATGAATATTTCAGTAAAGATCTAGAAAACTGAAAACAAATGAAATAGTTAACTGATGAATTAGAAAGGAAGAGGAAATGTGATTTGTGCAATAGAATACCCCCCGCCCCCTGCCAAAACTGAATAAGCTACCTGATGATTTGTTATTTTCAGTACATTTTAAAGATTTTAAACACAGTAGGATAAGTGTGAAGAAATGAAGGTGTGAACAAAGCCAAGAGCAGAGACCCTGCAGAAGGGGGAGGGAAACTTCAGCCTGCATTTTCACTCCATGGCTGTCCAGACACAAGTAAAATAATATGTGAGAGATGGCAAAGGAACGTGGCAGAAAAGCTGATTTAGTCAAGTACCCCAGGTGCCTGGCTGCTGAAATGGCACTGTGATTAAAACAAGCAAAAGAGCAAGTTTATTATTCTGTGAGCTCCTTGAGGGCAGGGACTGAGTTTATTTCAAATATTTTGTCTCTAGGGAGGGTTTTTGAAAGGCTTCCATTGGTATGAAATGATCTCAATTATAATTCACTTGCCTGGAGCCGAGAGCCCTCCCTTGACAATAAAGAGAGACAGGCATAGGGTAGGAACACACAGAGGAGGCCCTGCCTTCCAAATGATCTCTGGAGAGTGAGTACCTGTCATCTCAAGGACAGGGCAGATCCTGGGTCAGAAATCTCAAAAGGGCCATATGATGCTCTCATGCCTATGACATTAAGTTAAGATCAAAGGGTCTCGTGTTACAATATGTAGTCCTCCCCCTCCCCATCCTTCACACCAGACACACCATGACAGTCTTGCTCTGGGAGTGAGGGTGAGGGATTTCATTTCTCCTGTCCCAAAAGAGACAGGGTATGGCAGGGCCCTGGCCATGTGCCACATGCCTTCCCTCGGTAGATAGCAAAAAGACTGTCACAAATTTGTTGCTCAGTATCAGCATTTGAATAAACATATACCATGAACTCCCAAAGTGACTGCTCTGAATGTGTAAATTCTAGCATATTTTGGAAATCTCAGAACATTCCCTGACAGTCACATTATGCTGAAATCAGTTGGATTTAATGGCAAGGAATAGGGTCTGTTGAGCATTTGAAAGATTACAAATGGGTCCTATTGTAATTGCTCATTGTGTGTGTATATGTCAATGGTGGTGACCACCCATAGGGGTGGTATTTACATCTAATTTTAAGGTTTTCTTCTATTTTACATTTGCCCAACTTCCAAATTTTCTATAGTAAGCCTGTATTATATCTTTAAAGAAAAAATACAAAAAAAATTTACTTTTTCAAAGTCAAAAAAAAAAAAATCATGACCAGACAATTGCTAACCCATATTTCCCTAATAGATAGACTGCATTAGTCTACTTGGGATTTTACTTATAAATGATAAAAACAGTCCTCCAGATCTGTGAGTTCCTGGACTGTGATGCCTGCATGCCCAACACATTCCAGTGACTGTTTAATTGTGATTTACAGAAAAATGTGACTGTCAGTTCAAATTAGAGAAAAAAAACTTCAGTCCTGCAATGGGTCTCCCAAAAGCTCTTCAGTTGAGATGGGTTTGGAAATAGAACTTGAGATGATCAACAGGTGCTTAGTGGTTTCTGGTTTTTGGAGGTTTGGCCTTGAAATTATCTGCCCCTTAGAGTCATTCTTATAATTGAACTTTTTTTTTAAGATTTAATTTATTTATTCATGAGAGACACACACAGAAAGAGAGAGAGAGAGGCAGACACACAGGCAGAGGGAGAAGTAGGCTCTATGCAGGGAGCCCAATGTGGGACTTAATCCCGGGTCTCCAGGACCACACCCTGGACTGAAGGCCGTGCTAAACCGTTGAGCCACCCGGGCTGTCCCTAGAATTGATCTTATACTCTGGCCCATCACTTCACAGTGAGGAACATACAATTTCTCAAACTTCCCTCTTTCCAAGTCTTATGACTAGAGTTCAACCTAAGTTCACATTATCAGTTGATGAACATCACTCAGTGGAGCTTATTAACTGGGATTATTGTCTCAGTTTGGGTCTCTTCCAGATGGTTTTGCCAAATGCTGTCAGTGCATCATATATTAGGAGAACATGGTATTTTAGCCTTTACCTCAGTTACTCATAGGATGTCCTTGACCCTTCTCGTGGTTCTTCTCTCATGTGGCTAGTGTTATTTGTAATAAATGTGCTCTTAGGAGAGCTAATAAAGTAATTTTTAGACCGTTTATCAACTGAAGTTGAGTAATTATTTCCAACATTGCCAACCATGTGAAAATAATTTCCATTCTCATATGAAAGATAATATTAAATCAAAAGCAATCAGTTTAATGTAAGTCTTACTTAACCTAAATCAATTAAATTCTTTCTAGGCCTACTAAAGCACAAAAGTGCTGAACATTTTAATTTTCTCAGATCAAAGTATCTCTATCCCTGAGTATTTTGAAATGAAGGAAAAGGAGTGCTGAAAAGTGACCAACATCATTTATTCTTACTACAAAGAACGGATGAGATTGTCAGGAACATAGTGAGAACCCACATTTTATCTCCCTACCTCTATTCTTATTTCCTACCCGCCCCCCACCACAAAGCAATCAGAGTAATTTTACTAAAAACATAAGACATACATAAAACATAAACATCTACTTCCCCTATTTAAAAGTCTCCGAATGGCTTCCCATCCCATCCAATGGGGATTCCCAGAGTAAAATCCCCACTCTTCAGCATGCTCTTCATGGATCTCACCTGTCCTTAAGCCCAATCTTTTTTTAAAAAGATTTTATTTATTTATTCATGAGAGACAGAGAGAGAGAGAGGCAGAGGGAGAAGCAGACTCCACGCAGGGAGCCCGACATGGGACTCGATCCTGGGTCTCCAGGATCACACCCTGGGCTGAAGGCAGTGCTAAACCACTGAGCCATCCAGGCTGCAGCCAATCTTATCTCTTCCCCCCCACACCCTCTCTAAATCTCTACTTTTTTCATAGGCTTTAGCCACTGACTTCTCCTTCTAAAACTCTAATATACTATGCTTCTTCCTTTCTTGTTCTTTTTCTGCTCTTTGTCTCCTATCTTTGCTTGGTTACCCCCTTCATATAATTCCTGTCTCACACCTTCAAAACAGATTATTGATGGTTTTACTTTTGTCTGCATTGTTTATTACTATATCCTCAAAGCTGGGAATAGTGCATGGACAGAAAAACAATAAAATTTTGTTGAATGAAATAAGTCTCGGTTGCCTACCCAAGGCAAAGCAGCTTCTTCTCTCCTTCCTCCATGAAATTCTATCTCATTTCTTCCATTTATTTTCTTCATAGCACTCAACTTCTGGAACTATCCTCTTTGTTTGTATAACTGGATATTGGCAGGTCCCAATTCAATAGTAAACAATATTTAATCTTTTATTCACTTTTGATGTATGGCATATACATTTCCTATTACTTCCAGACATCTAAGAGAGACAATAAAATCTCTAGTCTCTTTTGTTATTAAAACTATTTCAATTTCAAAATGCTAGTCTCATATCCAATTCAGTTTTGTGGCTGCCTTTCCCTTCTAGCTTTAGCTTCCTGAGGGTTAGAAGCAGAGAACACAAACCAGGGAAAGGACATCATTGTACTTAACTGTTCCAGGTTGTGGTTCTCTGCTTGCTGGCTGTAGCTGCTGACCCAGCTTACACAAATGCCACTAATGGACTCTGGGAATCAAAGTCCAGGGCTGGATCTCTCAACAGTGTGGGGGAAATGCAGAAGGCCTTGCCATCACGTGGGGATTCCCAGCAACTCTGCCTCTTCCATTCTTGCTCAACTCTTATCGCCAAATTCTTATCCCAAGGCTCTTCTTGTCAGTGTCCCTTGCTTAGGGGACAGGCCTTTTGTGGGGGATATGAGCAAAATAATTCTGTGACCACTTTCCATTTGATCCGTTGGATGCTCTGACATCTGTACACACCAAATGGATGGAGTTGGCTTCTCCAGCACTGCCCTTCTCTAAGCCCTGTTGTCCACTCCAATTTTCTTCTCTCAAATCGTGTAGAAAAAGGGACACGTTGGCAAAATTCTGCCCAAACCGCCTTCCAACAATAAACAAAATGCCAGTGTCCCCCATTTTCTTGCCAGCATCCCAAACCTCTATAAGCTTCTATTTCAGAGTTTCCCTTGCCCTTCCCATTTAGATTCTGGGAATGGAAAGCACCTTTCTGTCCTCCTCCATATTTTCCCTACCAAATAAGTAACAAGGAACCCCCAGAGTTTCTTCCCTCGACATTGCTCACCATATATGGACTTGGCCCATAGAAAGTCTGGTTCTATAAAGCCTAGGAAACTTCTGTGAGGTGATTGGGCCCCAGTAGTGAGCAGCAGTTTAATGGTTCTCTTTAGAATGAGGTGGTATGCAGTAGTCCTTGTTTTGTCATGGATGCCAATTATGAGAGAATAGGACTATAAGCCACCTACAACCCCACAGACACCAGGATGTTAAGTTTCCTGAGAGCAATGACTATGTGAGTCTCTATATGCCTAGACTAGTGAGTAGAAGAAAGACAGCATTCAATGAATAGGTGTTGGAATAACTTAACAAGAAATTTTCAAAGCAATCTTAGGATGTATAAAAATTTGTTGAGCAATCAGCAGATCACATTTTTTTAAATATTTAACACACTCAATTTTTTTTTTTCAAAACAACTAACTTATTCAAAACACATTCTACCTTCTGGTCAATACACTTCTTTTTTGTGTGTGTGTATATTTTTTATTAGAGTTCGATTTGCCAACCTATATTATGACACCAAGTGCTCATCCCATCAAGCTCCCCTCAGTGCCCATCACCCAGTCACACCAACGTCCCGCCCATCTCCCCTTCCACTACT
This sequence comes from Nyctereutes procyonoides, assembly GCF_905146905.1. Lineage (NCBI taxonomy): Eukaryota > Metazoa > Chordata > Mammalia > Carnivora > Canidae > Nyctereutes > Nyctereutes procyonoides. Next base: position 21,207,189 of record NW_026575122.1, read on the forward strand.
CCTTGTTCATTTCCCAGAGTTAGGAGTCTCACATGTTCTGTCACCCTCACTGATATTTCCCATTCATTTTCTCTCCCTTCCTCTATAATCCCTTTCACTATTTTTTATATTCCCCAAATGAAAAAGACCATATAATGTTTGTCCTTCTCTGATTGACTTACTTCACTCAGCATAATACCCTCCAGTTCCATCCACATTGAAGCAAATGGTGGGTATTTGTCATTTCTAATGGCCGAGTAATATTCCATTGTGTACATACACCACATCTTCTTTACCCATTCATCTTTCGATGGGCAGCCAAGTCTCATTCCACAGCTTGACTATTGTGGACATTGCTGCTATGAACATTGGGGTGCAGGTGTCTTGGTCTTTCACTGCATCTGTATCTTTGGGGCAATTCCGCAGCAGTGCAATTGCTGGATCGTAGGGCAGGTCTATTTTTAACTCTTTGAGGAACCTCCACACAGTTTTCCAGAGTGGCTGCACCAGTGCACATTCTCACCAACAGTGCAAGAGGGTTCCCTTCTCTCCACATCCTCTCCAACATTTGTTGTTTCCTGTCCTGTTAATTTTCACCACTATCGCTGGTGTGAGGTGGTATCTCATTGTGGTTTTGATTTGTATTTCCCTGACGGCCAGTGATGCGGAGCATTTTTTTCATGGGCTTGTTGGCCATGTGTATGTCTTCTTTGGTGAAATTTCTGTTCATGTCTATTTCCCATTTCATGATTGGATTGTTTGTTTCTTGGGTGTTGAGTTTGATTAAGTTCTTTATAGATCTTGGATACTAGCCCTTATCTGATGTGTCATTTTCAAATACCTTCTCCCATTCTGTAGGTTGTCTTTTAGTTTTGTTGACTGTATCCTTTGCTGTGCAAAAGCTTCTTATCTTGATGAAGTCTCAATAGTTCATTTTTGCTTTTGTTTCTCTTGCCTCCATAGATGTATCTTGCAAGAAGCTGCTGTGGCCAAGTTCAAAAAGGGTGTTGCCTGTGCTCTCCTCTAGGATTTTGATGGATTCTTGTCTCACATTTAGATCTTTCATCCATTTTGAGTTTATCTTTGTGTATGGTGCAAGAGAATGGTCTAGTTTCATTCTCCTGCACATGGCTGTCCAATTTTCCCAGCACCATTTATTGAAGAGACTGTCCTTTTTCCAGGAGACAGTATTTCCTGCTTTGTCGAAGATGAGTTGACCATAGAGTTGAGGGCCCATTTCTGGGTTCTTTATTCTGTTCCATTGATCTATGTGTCTGTTTCTGTGGCAGTACCACACTGTCTCGATGACCATAGCTTTGTAGTACAACTTGAAATCCGGCATTGTGATGCCCCCCGCTCCGGTTTTCTTTTTCAATATTCCCCTGGCTATTCGGGGTCTTTTCTGATTCCACACAAATCTTAAGATGATTTGTTCCAACTCTCTGAAGAGAGTCCATGGTATTTTGATAGGGATTGCATTGAACATGTACATTGCCCTGGGAAGCATAGACATTTTCACAATATTAATTCTGCCAATCTATGAGCATGGAATGTTTTTCCATCTCTTTGTGTCTTCCTCAATTTCTTTCAGAAGTGTTCTGTAGTTTTTAGGGTATAGATCCTTTACCTCCTTGGCTAGGTTTATTCCTAGGTATCTTATGCTTTTGGGTGCAATTGTAAATGGGATTGACTCCTCAATTTCTCTTTCTTCAGTCTCATTGTTAGTGTGTAGAAACGCCATTGATTTCTGGGCATTGATTTTGTATCCTGCCACACTGCCGAATTGCTGTATGAGTTCTAGCAATCTTGGGGTGGAATCTTTTGGGTTTCTACGTAAAGTTTCATGACATCTGTGAACAGGGAGAGTTTGACTTCTTCTTTGTCAATTTGAATGCCTTTTATTTATTTTTGTTGCCTGATTGCTGAGGCTAGGACTTCTAGTACTATGTTGAATAGCAGTGGTGAGAGTGGACATCCCTGTTGTGTTCCTGATCTTAGGAGAAAGGCTCTCAGTGTTTCCCTACTGAAAATGATATTTGTTATGGGGTTTTTAGTATATTTTTTATTGGAGTTCAATTTGCCAACATATAGTACAACACCCAGTGCTCATCCCCTCAAGTGCCCCCCTCAGTGCCCCATCCCCCCATCCACCTCCCCTTCCACTACCCTTTGTTCATTTCCCAGAGTTAGGAGTCCCTCACGTTTTGTCTCCCTCTCTGATATTTCCCACTGATTTTCTTTCCTTTCCCCTATAAAGCTGTGGGCTTTTCATAGATGGCTTTTAAGATGCTGAGGAATGTTCCCTCTATCCCTACACTCTGAAGAGTTTTGATCAGGAATGGATGTTGTGTTTTGTCGAACGCTTTCTTTGCATCTATTGAGAGGATCATATGGTTCTCATTTTTTTCTCTCATTGATGTGATCTATCAAGTTGATTGTTTTATGAGTGTTGAACCAAACTTGCATCCTAGGGATAAATCCCACTTGGTCATAGTGCATAATCTTAATGTACTATTGGATTCTATTGGCTAGTATCTTGTTGAGAAATTTTGCATCCGTGTTCATCAGGGATACTGGTCTTTAAAACTCCTTTTTGGTGGGGTCTTTGGTTTTGGAATTAAGGTGATGTTGGCCTCATAAAATGAGATTGGTGGTATTCTGTGTCCCTTTCTATCTTTCGGAACAGCTTTAGTAGAATAGGTGTTGTTTCTCCTTAAAAGTTTGATAGAGGGGGTCCCTGGGTGGCGCAGCGGTTTGGCGCCTGCCTTTGGCCCAGGGCGCGATCCTGGAGACCCGGGATCGAATCCCACGTCGGGCTCCCGGTGCATGGAGCCTGCTTCTCCCTCTGCCTGTGTCTCTGCCTCTCTCTCTCTGTGTGTGACTATCATAAATAAAATAAAAAAATTAAAAAAAATTTAAAATGAGTTAAGCAGTAAGGGGCCATATTCTACTATTTTTCCTTTAAACCTTTCATGTAAATGCTTTTTCCTCAGCTGCCATATTAAGAGATGCTCTAGGGATCCCTGGGTGGCGCAGCGGTTTAGCGCCTGCCTTTGGCCCAGGGCGTGATCCTGGAGACCCAGGATCGAATCCCACGTCAGGCTCCCGGTGCGTGGAGCCTGCTTCTCCCTCTGCCTATGTCTCTGCCTCTCTCTCTCTCTCTGTGACTATCATAAATAAATAAAAATTAAAAAAAAGAGAGATGCTCTAATATTGATGCTACAAACCAGTGGGGCATTTCTGATCTGAGGGCAAGTTTTGCTTGGCTTGCACAGCATATGTTTACTGTGAATTATTAATAGCATCTTGTAATAGACCTCACATAAAATGTTTTATCCTCTATTGAAATATCAAAAGATCTATAAATAATGACCTCACAACCCCTCATGACAACAAGGACCAGCAGTTGCTTCTTTCAGAAGGGACATGCTCCTGGTGTGAATGCAGTTGCCACTGGTCATGTTCTACACTTTTAAGTAACATGCCATGCTTATGGACACATGACCTTGAAACGTGGGTAGGGTTCAATTAGTCAAACTACTGAGAACAGCTTCAAGCTTCTCATGCATTTAAGTCATCTAATTAGAGTTCCTCTACCCCATACATTCTTCCACAAACCAATCAAACTGTTGGCATAAATAGAAACAGCCTCAAAGATAAATAAGTGACTTGGAAAAGAATATAAGTAGTATGAACAGCTGTCTACAAAACAAGCAGAGTACAAGACTATATTGTGATTTTACCTTAAAAAAAGAGTGTTTCCAATGTCATTTCCTGTGGCAGTTTGTCACAATGCCCCTGTACAAGGAGTTATTATTCCAAACATAGTGCCCTAAATTGGAATCAAAATTGGATGTCAGATAAACAATTTCATGTCTCCTAAAATTTTGATTAAAATTTCAGACTTCTTTTATTTTGCTAATAAAGACCTTAGATAGCTGTGATTGGCTGAAGTGTTAGGAGCAAAGCAATTAGTGAGCTTTGACTCTTCTTGTGACTCAGATACACACATTTGTAAACTCCTCAGACTATAGTCCAACAGAGTTGACTAGACAATAAGAGTATGAAATACTTCCAATTGCAAGTGCTTAATAACAGTTTATTAATATTGATCAAAGAAGGTACAGAAGAGGGATGCAAAGCCCAGTCAATTTCTAATCATATCAAATAAAACTTGCTTCCTTTTTCCAATAGGGTCTCCAGACTGGTAATCAAGGGAATGTGGCTACATAGTGTATCTACAAATAATAAGTGTTTACATGGGCTTTTTAAAATTATATTATTTGGACATATGGAAGAATATGAGCTAAATGAAATCACAGTTAGGATGTTATCTTTTCCTTTAAACCTGCTTTTTCTCCAGGATTTTCTTTCTTAGTTTACAGTATCCTCATTGACCACCAGATATCTAAGCTCTCTCCTATACAGCTATAGCATGCTGGCTCCTGTTCTGATGTGGTAACTCTCTTGGAGGAAAATCCAGACATAGATAAACAGGAGGATAGACAGATCTAGGGAGCATGCATTGAAAGAGAAACAGGAATAGTAATTCAGTTTCTTGCATAGCTTGCCATTCACTGGTCATCATACCACATGTCCTAAATGGGACCAATCTATGCCTGCTCTCAGTCTGGACTTTGACGGGGGAAGGGTTAAGGGAGGGGGCTTGATGAGCATTCTGGAATCTTCAGTTTAGAAATTCAGAGAGAGGGAAGTCTCTCCTCATTACACCTAACTTCGAAATATCAATAAATTACCCTCAGTATCTTTTCCGAAATATCCAATGATGTATGGACTCTCATGGAATGTTAATATAAAATCAGAAAGGAAACTTCAGACGACCATAAAGCATAAAAAATGTGGTCATTAATCCTCTCTCCATTCATAGTTCTGTTAATCAGCTTTCCTTGAATCTTTGAGGCATAATAACTCCCATTTGCACCCTTTCTGGAAATAGCTAAGTATGTTTTGAAATTGTATGGCTCATTTCATGGTCATTCTCACAGCAATTACAATATTCTGTGGTTAACACAGCATAATGCTCACTGAAACTCTATCATAATTATTTCAGCCAGTTATTAGTGAATTACCATGGCAGGTACTCTGGGAATATATACTGTTAAATAACCTTCCCTGGCCACCCACACAGAGAGCTCTCCCTCTCAGAGTGGAGAATAAAATTTGTGTATCTCTCTCAGGGCCTCTGAAAGAAGTTATACAATGCAACCGAAAAAACACCTTTTGACCATACCATTTGTTTCTAAATAGTGATGACCTGAAGGAGTTCAAAAGCACTAGTCTCCAAGCCACATTTTTCCCTATGGTAGATAATATCTCATGCCCTACAGTGTTTTCTTGTTGCTAATGAATCATTTTAAATAACTGCTCTCCCCCTGGCTTGTTGCTGCCAAGCTTTTATGCCGTTTTCCGTTATAAATGGGCTCTTGTGATCATACAAAGTTAGTTTCAATTATAATATATTTTGAATAGGGTTTATACATACACAGAACTAGGAGAATTCCATTACTGTCTTGTTCTTCTTGACCACAGTAGTCATCCCAAACAGAGGCAAGACATGGAAGAGCAGGAAAGTGGAAGAATCCAGTTTTCAGGAGCCCAACTATCTACACATAAAGAGCTCCTGGCTTTGATCCTACACTAGGACAAGCGGCCTGACTCCATAATTCTTGCTCGAGCTTTCTGTGTGTGACCCAATTCCATAGTTTCTGGCATCTTTAGGAAAAAGTAACACACACACCAAAAAACTGTACCGGGCATGCCATCCTTTCAGTGTCTATAAGCTGGAATTCTGTTCTCAAAGCACCACTGAAGGTTTTCCTCTGTTCTGTTTGCTTCTGCTCCAAGTAGGAACCCAGTGGCAAAATAATATAATAAAATAAAATAAAATAAAATAAAATAAAATAAAATAAAATAAAACAAAATAAAATAAAATAAAATAAAATAAAAATAAATCTTAATCTTAATTTAAAAATTTAATAAATTCTTTAAAAACTAAAGCTCAGAGGGAGGGGCAAGATGGCGGAAGAGCAGGGTCCCCAAATCACCTGTCCCCACCAAGTTACCTAGATAACCTTCAAACCATCCTGAAAATCTACGAATTCAGCCTGAGATGTAAAGAGAGACCAGCTGGAACGCTACAGTGAGAGGAGTTCACGCTTCTATCAAGGTAGGAAGACGGGGAAAAAGAAATAAAGGAACAAAAGCCCTCCGAGGGGGAGGGGCCCCGCGAGGAGCCGGGCTGAGGCCGGGGCGAGTGTCCCCAGGACAGGAGAGCCCCGTCCCGGAGGAGCAGGAGCTGCACCAACCTTCCCGGGCGGGCGGAAAGGGGCCCGCAGGGAGGTGGAGCAGGACCCAGGAGGGCGGGGATGCCCTCGGGCTCCCGGGTACACTAACAGACACCTGCGCCCCGGGAGAGTGCGCCGAGCTCCCTAAGGGCTGCAGCGCGCACGGCGGGGCCGGAGCAGCTCGGAGGGGCTCGGGCGGCGGCTCCGCGGAGGGGGATGCGGGGCGGGAGCGCGAATCCCACAGCGCAGGCCCCGGAGCACAGGGCGCCGGGACACAGCCCAGGATCCGGCCTCCCCCGGGACAGGCAGAGGCCGGGAGGGCCCAGGACAGCGAGGACGCTCCTGCCCCGAGCTGAGCAGATCAGCGGCCCCGCCCCGGAGCCTCCAGGCCCTGCGGACGGAGAACCGAGAGCCCTGAGCCCCGTAGTTCCTGCGGAGGCTGAATCCAGGCTTCCAGAGTTGCCATAGCAACTGCGGCTGATCCTCCTGGGGCCCGACGGGGTAAACAACCCCCGCTGAGCCCTGCAGCAGGCAGGGGCAGAGCAGCTCCCCCAAGTGCTAACACCTGAAAATCAGCACAGCAGGCCCCTCCCCCAGAAGACCAGCTGGACGGACCAGTGATACTCCCCCGTGTTCCAACACAACTTGTTTTTGGCCACTCTGCACTGAGCAAAATGACTAGAAGGAAAACCTCACTTCAAAAGAAAGAATCAGAAACAGCCCTCTTTCCCACAGAGTTACAAAATCTGGATTACACTTCAATGTCAGAAAGCCAATTCAGAAGCACCATTATACAGCTACTGGTGGCTCTAGAAAAAAGCATAAAGGACTCAAGAGACTTCATGACTGCAGAATTTAGATCCAATCAGGCAGAAATGAAAAATCAATTGAATGAGATGCAATCCAAACTAGAAGTCCTAACGACGAGGGTTAACGAGGTGGAAGAACGAGTGAGTGACATAGAAGACAAGTTAATGGCAAAGAGGGAAACTGAGGAAAAAAGAGACAATCAATTAAGGGACCATGAAGACAGATTAAGGCAAATAAATGACAGTCTGAGGAAGAAAAACCTACGTTTAATTGGGGTTCCCGAGGGCGCCGAAAGGGACAGTGGGCCAGAATATGTATTTGAACAAATCCTAGCTGAAAATTTTCCCAATCTGGGAAGGGAAACAGGCATTCAGATCCAGGAAATAGAGAGATCCCCCCCTAAAATCAATAAAAACCGTTCAACACCTCGACATTTAATAGTGAAGCTTGCAAATTCCAAAGATAAAGAGAAGATCCTTAAAGCAGCAAGAGACAAGAAGTCCCTGACTTTCATGGGGAGGAATATTAGGGTAACAGCAGACCTCTCCACAGAGACCTGGCAGGCCAGAAAGGGCTGGCAGGATATATTCAGGGTCCTAAATGAGAAGAACATGCAACCAAGAATACTTTATCCAGCAAGGCTCTCATTCAAAATGGAAGGAGAGATAAAGAGCTTCCAAGACAGGCAGGAACTGAAAGAATATGTGACCTCCAAACCAGCTCTGCAAGAAATTTTAAGGGGAACTCTTAAAACTCCCCTTTAAGAAGAAGTTCAAGTAACTCTGAACGTGAATGGGCTTAATGACCCCATCAAAAGGCGCAGAGTTTCAGACTGGATAAAAAAAACAGGACCCATCTATTTGCTGTCTACAAGAGACTCATTTTAGACAGAAGGACACCTACAACCTGAAAATAAAAGGTTGGAGAACCATTTACCATTCAAATGGTTCTCAAAATATACCCTAAAAACTACAGAACACTTCTGAAAGAAATTGAGGAAGACACAAAGAGATGGAAAAATATTCCATGCTCATGGATTGGCAGAATTAATATTGTGAAAATGTCAATGTTACCCAGGGCAATTTACACGTATAATGCAATCCCTATCAAAATACCATGGACTTTCTTCAGAGACTTAGAACAAATTATTTTAAGATTTGTGTGGAATCAGAAAAGACCCCAAACAGCCAGGGGAATTTTAAAAAAAGAAAACCATATCTGGGGGCATCACAATGCCAGATTTCAGGTTGTACTACAAAGCTGTGTTCATCAAGACAGTGTGGTACTGGCACAAAAACAGACACATAGATCAATGGAACAGAACAGAGAACCCAGAAGTGGACCCTAAACTTTATGCTCAACTAATATACGATAAAGGAGGAAAGACGATCCACTAGAAGAAAGACAGTCTCTTCAATAAATGGTGCTGGGAAAATTGGACATCCACATGCAGAAGAATGAAACTGGACCACTCTCTTGCACCATACACAAAGATAAACTCAAAATGGATGAAAGATCTAAATGTGAGACAAGATTCCATCAAAATCCCAGAGAAGAACTCAGGCAACACCCTTTTTGAACTTGGCCACAGTAACCGGAGAAGGACAAACAGTGTATGTTCTCATTCATTTGGGGAATATGAATAATAGTGAAAGGGAATATAAGGGAAGGGAGAAGAAATGTGTGGGAAATATCAGAAAGGGAGACAGAACATAAAGACTTCTAACTCTGGGAAATGAACTAGGGGTGGTGGAGGGGGAGGAGGGCGGGGGGTGGGGGTGAATGGGTGACGGGCACTGAGGGGTACACTTGATGGGATGAGCACTGGGTGTTATTCTGTATGTTGGTAAATTGAACACCAATAAAAATTAATTCATAAAAAAAAAAACTAAAGCTCATAAAAATAAAAATGAAAGAAAAGAAGTCACAGCACACATCCAGGAAGACTTCTGAAGCACCTCTATGTGCCAACAATTCCAAAAAAGGTGTGTATATCTAAATGCCTGCCTCACTAGCATTAAGTCACAGGAGTAGCAAAACCAAGAATTAGGCTAATGAGTGAAATGGTGGGCTGCGGTTGGCCATTCTGGTCTCATCCATTGAAATTCTGAAGAACAGGGGATCCCTGGGTGGCGCAGCGGTTTGGCACCTGCCTTTGGCCCAGGGCGCGATCCTGGAGACCCGGGATCGAATCCCACGTCGGGCTCCCGGTGCATGGAGCCTGCTTCTCCCTCTGCCTGTGTCTCTGCCTCTCTCTCTCTCTGCGACTATCATAAATAAATTTAAAAAAATTAAAAAAAAAAGAAAAAAAGAAATTCTGAAGAACAGCACTGTGTCCTCTGTCACTGGCATGGCACATATCTGTCCTTGACAGGTGACCACAGCTCCAGGCAACTGGCCAGAGCTTTTTAAATTCTGGAAACTTATATACACAACTGCCACCAGATAATGTTTTTGATTTTTGATACCTAAGTTTCTTTCTCTCCCTTGAGAGAAATGACACAGTCATGCATTTCTTGACTGGGAAGTGTAATCTAACAACAAAAAAGCAGAATTTACTCTGAGTTTCTCCAGCCTTTGGATTCCAAACACACAAGCTCCAGAGGAGGAAGGTTACATGGTGTTAACAAAATATTTTTAAGAAGCATGGGGTTGAGAACAAATAGCCCCAGCGGAGGGATTCTCCGGGGCTGCAGGAAATGAGAAGGTGGGGCCTGCTGCTCGCTTGGTGGGCAGTGCAGACAAGGCAGTGGAAACATCACAGAGGGGAAATGGTTCTGAGTGCACCTTGGAAATGGACACAAGGCAAGGGGTGTACCAAGGAGCCAGAGGACCTTGAGGGCCTCAAGGACTGAAAGCCAGAATGGCTGTCTTACTGTTCACATGTGTGCGTTAGTGGCTCAGTGACGTGCCTCAATGACCAGATGCCATGCCACGAATTCCTAGTAGGAAGTAAGTTCTTACAACTATGACACAAGTTTCATGAAGAGAGAAGAACCCTTCAAAAGACTAGGGTTAAGGTTTCCTGCCTTTCTGAAGGTACAGAAGCCCCAATTAAGACTTACAATGAATTATGGAAAACTGAAGAGGTATGTCCTCCCCACTTGCACTGTTTCCCCAACCAGGGTAGGTAAGGAATCATGATCTCGCTGCAGCCAGCATGTAGCCATGCAACAATGAACCACAGTCCTCCAAGTGTTCAAGAACTCCTTCGCTCCCACCTACAAATCCATTCCAGCAGCTAATATTTCTTCCGCCTCAGCAAAGAATGGAGGCAACTCTATATTTCCCAGCTGTGTAATCATTAGGCACCTATGTCACCTACAATTTGCAAACACTTGTTTCACTGAGAATTTTTAGATACTAATTCCCCTCTCAGCTCTGGGGTTTTGATTCTTCCTTAGGAAATAGTTCCTGCAAAATAGACAGCAAACTTCTTTCCATTATCCTCTGATGTATGCCCTTCACACTTTTGCATGCTTCACAAGCCCCAGAACTACTTCTGCAACCTTGAACAGGTGAGAAAAATGTCTTCTACAGATATAGCTTCTTCCTGGACATTTTCATGCAGCAATCAGAAATTGAATTCTACATGTGTCTCGGCCACCCAAGTGATTGACTACAGTACAAAGAAAATTCATCTCAGTCTTTTCTGTTGTTTGAGAGCAATGCTGGGTTGATACCCACTGCATAGTTTCACTGCTATTGGTTCAATCAATGTCATCATTTTTGTCCTCTGCTTCTTACCTGATGTTTCACTTTATCAGTAACAGAGCAAAGGCTGATGACGAGGCATTTTATTCTAAACCACAATTGACAACCTATTTTAGTTTTTTCCCTACTTGGAGACTCAGAGCAAGTACAAATCACTGTCTCTTTGTGTTGTTGCCTTTTTGATGGCATCTTCACAATGAGAAGTAATCTACTCACCTGGCACATGGTATGTGCTCAATACATGTTAATTAATAACTGTAGCCTTTGTTGTGATGATAGTAATGAAACGTGAAAGTGAGGATAGAAAAGATGATATCCCAGGGTCTGGGCCAGGAAATAGATTGCTTCCACATGGCCAAAAGACAAGCTCAGGAGGCATACATGTTGAAGAATAGTTGGTAGAGTGGAAGAAAGAAATGGAAGAGAGCTAGAAGACTAAGAAGGAGGAGCCAGATCCATTAAGAGAGTAGCACCCAGGAAGATTTCCAGAGGTGAATAAAGATCCCCTACATACAGAGAAATATGTAGAAAGAGAGAACTACAAAAAAAAGAGATATAAACAGTGAAAATAAACGAGAAGCAGGAGAAGAGAGAGCTCAGAAAGCCCAGAATTACTTTAGTTGGCTTATGGGTTTCAGAGGAAATTATCACAAATTACTCTTACCCTTTGGAATTCTAATCTGATTATTAGCTTTAATCTATAATTTTGATTTTTGTGAAGCTTTAAGTGGGTCCTTGCTGATGACAGCTTCCCACTTGATGAACAGAGGAACAAAGATAAAACTGTCAGAAGTGACCAAAGCAATACTTTCACCGAGACCAGATATAGTATCTGAGAATTGTATCAGGTGGCCAAATACTTCATCACCCTCTGTATTAATCTTTTGAATGAGTTCAACTCAAAGACTGAATTATGCTACCTCTGAAAGTGTTAAGAAGATTAATGACCTTAATATCTATAAAGTTCTTTGAAGGTTAAAAAGTACACGTACTAAGTTTTTAAAAGCCCACATGTAATTTGTGTAACTAAAATATATTGTAACGTTTCATTTAGACAAGTCTTTGAGAAAGAAGGAAACATACATGAATTACACTGATTTATGTCCCTGTGCTGCTCCTTATTGGGAAAGTGATTTGTTACATGACCTTAGAGAGATAGAAGATGGTGTGGAGAGAAAGCTAAGTAAGAAAAGCCACCTATTTTGAAATCATAGCTATTACAGGAGCACATCTGGGGACTATAAGACTGGAAAATAGAGTTGGCCTTTGTGAACACCTTCACCTCCTGTTAAGGCGACCCTCAAGTGAAGCCTTCATGCCCTTGCTTAGCCCACCCCCTTGGCTGCCTAGAAGCACTCCATATTCTGCACCCCAGACCATAGGTCAACTATTTGGAACTGTTCCCCCTCCAACTTCTCAGATTAAAAAATCTCACTTTCTTACAATGCCTCCCATCTTTCCATTTCTCTCATCCCCATCCTGCCGCCATAGCTGTTCTTCCACCATGGAGAGATTTGTTTTCCACCTTTAGCCCATCCTGCCTGCCTCGTCGGGAGCTCTAACCACCCTACTTGCTTCTTCAGCTTCTTCTCTCTGTGCTGCCAAGCAGCAAAGCCAGTCCTGGACAAGTGCAATCTCATATGTCTTAGTTTGTGCTCAAAGATCCCCAGCTTTGCCTCGACCAATTAAATCAAGTAAGATAAAGTAAAATCCAATACACAAGATAGGAATGGAATGGAATGGAATGGAATGGAATGGAATGGAATGGAATGGAATGGAATGGAATGGCATGGCATAGAATAGAATAGAATAGCATAGCATAGGATAGAATGGAATGGAATAGAATAGAATAGAATAGAATAGAATAGAATAGAATAGAATAGAATAGAATAGAATAGAATAGAAGTAAGATAACACTGTTTTTATGGGCCTCAGATACAAAATGATGGCTTCAATTGGACTGTTGGTTTAATTGGACTCAGAACTCTCTCCATTCAGCTGATGTTTGTATTCTTTGGGGTAACAGTTCCAATCCTTTACCCTTCTCAAATTCTCTTTTTTTAAAAAATAGATTTTTATTTATTTATGTGAGAGAAAGAGAGAAAGCATGAGTGGTGGGTTGGGGGAGAGGTAAACAGAGAAGGAGAAGCAGACTCCCGACTGACCAGGGAACCTGATGCAGGACTTGATCCCAAGACTCTGAAATCATGACCTGAGCCGAAGGCAGATGCTTAGCCAACTGAGTCACCCAGGCACCCCACCCTTTTCAGATTCTTTCATTACCACTTATAATTTTCCATGGATGGTCTGGTCTTATACTTCACACAGAAAAGAGAGACCATCAGATGGGACCTTCTTCAACCTGTAGAATATTCCTTTCTCTAGATTTAACATATACAGACCAGGAGTAATTGGTTAAAATGAAGTCATACTGGAGTAGGGAGGGAGATGTTGGGATGTCCTCAACATCATGTGAAGATAAAAGTAGAAATTGGGGTGATGCAGCAGAAGCCAAAGAACACCAAAGCTGGTCAGAAAACCCCTGGAAGCTACGAAAGATCTAGGGAAGCAGACTTGCCCTCATAGGCCTGGAGTGACCAACCTAGATCTCAGACTTCCAGCTTCCAGAACCGTGAGACAATACATTTCTGTTGTTTAAGCCACTCAATCTGAAGCACTTTGCTACAGCATCTCTAGTAAACTAGTAGAGGTGTCTTCAAAGTAGCAAAAACATCTGTTGATGCAAAGGGACTAGAAATAGGGGAGAAAGTTTTAAAGAATGAAGTATACAAAACTACTGTGTAAACATTTTTTTCTGATGCTCTTTTCTTTCATTACAGTTTCTATTCTTTCATCTTTTTTCCATCCCACTATACTTAATCTATAGCCTCTTTCTATTATCTACAGTTCTTAAAGGGCTTTTTTGAGAGGAAATGTTTGTCTACTTTCTGATTTTTTTTCTCATGGTGCTTTGTTTCCCTGTCTGGTTAATAATGTTTCATTATGAGTTCGTGATTCTCAGTGTGCTTATGTTATTCTTCAGTAATCTGTTTTGTCCTGGGATGGGGAAGTTTTCCTATGGAAATTTTCTCCCAGAACCCATCCTGAGTTTATTTAGATTCCTTCTCTACTTATGGGATCCAAGGATTTCTTTTTCTTCTTCTCAAGCTTGTCCATGATCATTTTTGGTGGTATTGTTTGCTATTATATCCAGCACTGTTTATCCAACATCCAAATATTTTCAGCATCTGCTCATTTAGCCAATTGCCCAGACTTTCAATTTCAGAGACTCTCAAGAATATTTCTATGCAAATAATACTAATAATAGGAAAATGATCATTTCTCTATTTTACAGTATCTTAGACATTTCTCTCTCTTTCTGTAACCTGGCAAAACTGAAGTGATAGCAGCTTATTGGCTTTTCACCTGGACCAAGTCTTTTGCATCTTATGATACCATAAACAAAACAAACTAAAAACCAGAAAATTTTAAAGCAGCTTTTAAGAATGATTCCAGAAAAAATGTGTTCCTTTAGAAGTTTGCTAAAATGTAAACTTTGCAAGACCAACAAAGAGAACTGTAGTAGTGCCAGATGCTTTTAAACACTTGTCATGCAAATCCAATTCAAAATTCCAAGATTGAAGAAACATAACTGCCCTTCATTTGCCTTACTAAGTTGGAGATATTATAAGCATCACCTCAACGTGATACTCACAAAGTGACTTTAGATGTTTATCCCCACTTAATATCTGAGGAATCTAAGACTCAGAGTGTTAATTAAGGTCCCTAAACTACTTATTAGAGCATCTGGGATGTATGTGCAGCCTTCCTGTGTCCAGGCTCATTGGGTTTTTGTTTGCTACTGTACTATGCTATTTTTCATTAAACAACTATTTTAGTCTTTAATCCAACTGTTTCTGTTTATTTCTGATGAAAATGCTTCCTTTTTTTTTTTTTTTGTCTCAGAAACCATTTTAGGTAAGAGAATTTAATCCTGTTTCATCATAAAATAAAAGACCAATGTATTCCCATTCTGTTATCACTAAGCTAAACCAAGTATCAAACACCATTCTAATTTCATGTAGTTTGTGCAGAATTTAGCCATGGAAAAATGCTAACGTTTATCCTGGACGAGTACCTTGAGCTCTTTCAAGATGAAGCAGAACTAGTAATAGCCATGGTATTTTAATACAGATCCTACAGGTTTGGGGGCAATAGATGCATTTATAACATGTTATTATAATGAGTTTAATAGGAATATAGTTAAAAAAGTAGAGATTACTTTTCTAACAAAGGCTTGTGTTACCAGTACCCAGTTTGAAATTGGACAGTAATACCTGCTAGTGACACGGGGCTGTGTTCACTGCGGGCCTTCAAGATTATCTTTACTTACCTAAAGCAAACCAGAGAGGTAGTCAGCTATTTAAAACAAGAAAATTTGCATAAATTGGTTTGCATAAGGACATTACTTTTGGGTAAAAGCAGATGAGGGTTTTAGGGAAAGACCCAGAGTGCAAAAGGAGAAATAGAGAGAAGGAGTTGCTGTTGGGGTATATGGAAGGACGACATGAGATTCAGAATTTAGACTATGTTAGGTTCTTAATGTATAAAGTGCAAAACCCTCTAGGGAAAGTGGAACAAAAATCTCATGTACACTGAGGGCTGATAACTTTGAGAACACCAGATAATAATGACCATAGCTTTGACACTGTTATTCTAAGGTGAGCATAAAAGCAGTGGCAGGAAAGAGGCATCATGAGGTCTCAGAGCATCAACAATGAGGGTGGAAACAAAGTGTGGGGCAAACAGCTTATGATGAGTGTGGCTGGCAGACCAGTTTGTGCAGGAGGACGTTCTAAGTGACATATCTCCTCCTTCCGACTAAGGCTTGTTCTCTGACAAAGGATGTGGGCCCAACAGCTTCCTCTAAGATAAACTCTTGTTCAGGAGATTTCCCAATCTTTCCTGAGGGGGAAAACAAATATGTCAATATCCCTGATAGATGCAAAAGGTCTCAGTAAAATATTAGCAAATCAAATTCAGCAGCACATTGAAAGGATCATTCACCATGATGAAGTAGGATTTACCTCTGGGATACAAGGATGGTGTAACATACAAAAATCAATCTTTTTGAAGATCATAAGCCATATCCTCCAGATAAGCCAGCATCCTGAGATGAGCATAGCTTTAGGCCAAGCTGAGGGCACACAAATGATATTTAATCAATATTTCCCTGTAATTACTGTTCCACATTTTTCTAGACTTTCTGTTACAAAGGTCACACTCAAGCACTCCCAGGAACAGAGACCAAAGAATTCAGCTATTCTGGTCTAGGTCCTTGTGAGGGGTTGATGGCTTCAGTGGTCTGCGTTTAGAACCCAGCAAGGGTGGGGGTGGGAGTAGGAATCACAGAATTCCTGTGTCCTTTCACAGAGAAGAGACTTTTCAGCTTGCTAAAGTCTACTTTGATTACTTCCACCCTGCTACAACTCCAGACATTCCTCCTCCTCCTCCTCTTCCTCCTCCTCCTCCCTGATGTTAACCATTTCCCTAAGTATCTCAGACGAATCTTTACAGTTCCAGCCCCCCCAAGTTTGTCCATTTACCTAAGAGTAACATCTTTAAAAATCTGCCATGAGAGGGTGACAGAACATGAGAGACTGCTAACTCTGGGAAACAAGGGGTAGTGGAAGGGGAAGTGGGTGGGGGATGGGGTTACTGGGTGACAGGCACTGAGGGGGACACTTGACGGGATGAGCACTGGATGTTATACTATATGTTGGCAAATCGAACTCCAATAAAAAAATACCAAAAAAAAGTGTAAAGAAGGAATCACATATATAAAAGCCCATCTTATTTTATAATGTAAAGGTAATTCTCCTTAACAAACTGGAGGTAAAGTAAATCATTTTTGTTTGGGATTCAGATTTAATATCACCATACAAAAATAGAGCAAAGCAGCTATCCCTGACGGTTCACAAAATGGTTATTGTGACTTCTGGAAAAATCGTGTGCACTAAAATTTCTCAGCACAAAACCACTTTCTTGCCTAAAGGGGTGGATTCTAATAAGAACCAAGGATCTTTATGTTTCCTAACATTTAAACATCCTCTTCTATTCATCATGGAAATAAACCAAGGATTCTTGGGTCTGCTCTGTAGGCAAAAATTTTGTGCATACACAGAAGTACAATTCAGTTATTTATAGTTTTGCAAAGCAGATAATAAAGTGAAGAAATAAATATTTCTTTATTTAATAAAGAAATAGCCATGATATTTTGAGTACATGATAAGGATTCAAGAAATATTCCTTCATTTCAAGTTTTCTTCCCCAGATGTTTCTGATACTACAAAAAATCGAGGATGCCACTTTCAATCTGAAGCATTAAGCAGGTGAAGGAAATAACTCACATTTTTCCATTTCCCTGGAATAGCTTTGTGCAGACCAATCCTCCCAAGGAAAACAACTGCAAACCAGATAATCCATTCAAAATATTTGTTTGAAGGTATCAGAGAGCTAACAGGGCAGCAGAATTGAGGAACCAACATACTGCAAAGGAATACGTGGTGAGGTAAGCCAACGTTCAGGACCACCTTTCCTGTAGGCCTGTGGCAACTCCTAAACAGCAGCCTCATAAAGAAGAAACTGAGAAAATATTCTAGTAGCTTTATGTGGCCAAGAGATACCACTGAAGTCAGGCACAATAAAAAGCAGGTAAAGTATCCCAGGATATCAGTTGGAACCTGAATGTTTGTTTTTATCCTATTTTGTCCTGGTTGCACAGGGGGGTTCATTTCGTGTTAATGCAACAATTTTTACAGTTGGGATTTTTGCACTTTTCTGTATGTATGTTATATATTATATGTTAATAGAAAATGTTAGTAAAAAATAAAAAGAAATAACTCAAACAAAAGGAATAAAGTCTTGTTAAAAATCAAGTTATTGAGCTATGCTCGATACTTTATCCACTTGAGTTTCCTCATATGACTAGAAATTTGGATTGACTGAGTTGTGATTTTGTAGTATTTCAGGGCATTGCATCATTGCTTCTTTGCTCTCTCCAAGGAGATAGGGGTGTGGAGATATAGTAGAAGACACTAGATTTATCAGTCAACAAATTGTTCTAATTTTTTTAGTGCAATTAGAACACGATTAGATTCACACATATTCCCTGTTGGTTTCTCATCCTGTGCGAATGAAATTCCTTCTCTGGGGTGCCTGGGTGGCTCAGTTGATTATGCGTTGACTCTTGATTTCAGCTCAGGTTGCAATCTCAGGGTCCTGAGATCGAGCCTGGGATCTGCCAGGCTCTGTGCTCAGCAGGAAGCTTGGTTTTCCCTCTCCCTCTGCCCCTCCCGACTGTTCATGCTTTCTCTCTCTCCAATAAATAAATAAAATCTTAAAAAAAAAAAAGAAAGAAAGAAATTCCTTCTCTTGTTCTCTAGTCCAGAGAAGTCCATTGCAATTAAAAAAGGACTTCAACCACCTCCCTTTTTATCTTAGTTTGTACTTGTTAATTGAATAAGTTCTTCTTTCCAGCTAATCTCTTAACTCTGGCAAAGGACCCTGCAGGGAAAGCATCCCTTGATGGTAACAGAAACTAGTCCCCAAGAAATAAGGACTACCCTGAGCCATCAAGACCCCACCTGACTGACCCCAAGATAAAGATCAACCTGACCTTTACTGCCCACCTACTTGTTCCCACCCAACTTTGTCTCGCATTTTCCTTATATAAACCTAGAAGTATTTTCAGCAACTTGGAGAGTCTTTGAGATGTTAGTCCACTGTCTTCCTGGTGTTGGACTCATTGAAACAAATGCCTTTTTTGTTGTACCACCACTGCTCTGCTTCTGGATTTGGTTGGCAGTGAGGGGCCGAATCCAGTATGCTTGGAATCCCAGAAGCCAGGTGTTCTTACAGCCCTGCGCATGGCTGCAATTTTGGTGAGCCAGCCAGGAACAGTGCTTCTGATTTCTCTAGTGCTTTCCCTCCACCAGTCTGGAGTCCCCGGGATGGAGCAGTTGACCAGGGCAGTGCACCAGGGCTCACTCATTCATTTTCTGAGCTAGTGGCTGTGACAGGTCAGTGTGAACTACTTGTGGCTAGTCCACCCTGGATGGGGAGGACAGGACAGAAGTCCTCTGCAGCTGCTGAAACCTGTTTCACTTCAACAGTGTTCTTTCTCTTTCACCATGGACTCGCATCAACTGCCTTAACTGCATTTGTGAAACAGAGAAATGAATTAGAAGTAACAGGCCCGGGCAGCCCTGGTGGCTCAGCGATTTAGCACTGCCTTCAGCCCAGGGCCTGATCCTGGAGACCCGGGATCGAGTCCCACATCGGGCTCTCTGCATGGGGCCTGCTTCTCTCTCCACCTGTGTCTCTGCGTGTCTCTCCTCTCTCTCTGTCTCTCATGAATAAATAAATAAAACCTTAAAAAAAAAAAAAAAGAAGTAGCAGGCCCTAGAAATTCATCACCGACTGGTAAGTTCCCTGGTAAGTGCACACCGTCCTGTCCTTTCTTGGCTCATTGCTATTGGGTAATTTTCAAACATTTGTCAGGTTTCCATAACCCATTGGTTCAGGCTTGCATAGCTTGACTGCTATAATCAAGCAGGGACTGCTATAATCTGTGAAGAGGAATGGGTGTGAGATAAAATGGGAAGCCAGGTACACATTTGGGGAGATCACTGTTGGAGTGTGTGTGTGTCTGTATGTGTGTACATGATAGAGAATGCTAATCCTATTCCCTTCCAAAGCCTCCTAGGAAGAATATTGTCCAACGGTCAACTTTTAACCTATAACCAAGTTATAGACCTATGACTGAGAAGAAAATGACTTTTATTGGAACACCACCTGGTCTACGTATATATCAAGCTCAGAGGAAAGATGACCAATGACTACTGAATGGCTCTCTTGGATTCCTTCCTCCCATTTGGTTGTCTCCAAATAGGCAAAGAAAAAAAAAAACTCCAATAGGGGTTTTTTTTTTGTTTGGCTCTCTCAGCTCATCTGGGAAGCCATTTGGTTCCATTGGTGAAGCTCTGACTTATGGGAAAGAACCAGAAACTAGGAAGTCATTTGGTTCAATCAGTGAGTCCCCAGACTTTGGGGGATTAACAAAGACTGACAGAGGTACTCTGGGCTTCATTTAATTATAGTTTTATTTCTTCTGTGTTTTTCCTGAACTTTTGCCTAGAAAGAAGGGGAATACTCCCTCTGTTTTAAAAGAGAGTCCATTAGGACATATTCTGAGTAAATAGTGAAGAGGGCTGAAAAGCAACAGAAAAGGCCTATTTCACAGGAAGGAGAGACAGGAGGTGGAGAAAAAGAAATGTTAGTCCAAACTTTGAATCTTTCTTCAGCCTCGCTGGTGGCACCTTTGTGCCTCTGCCTCCTGACCCCATTCCGGTTCCTGTATCACCTCTTGGGCTGCTCCCACAGCTGGCCCCTATACCACCCTCAGCACCTCCACACCAACAGCTTCTGCTCCTCCTACCCTCACTAGCAAGGAGCAAAAAGCACCTGAAGCTGTTGGGCCACCTCCTCGTGAGGTTCAAACTGAAGCACCTCCCAAACCAGCACACAGGGACCCAAGGACTCCCCTGGCCTTTAACAGCTCACTTCAGATTTCCCCACAGGAGCGGCAGGTAAAATTGACAGCGGGGAACAAACAGATTGACTTTTTATGGATACAGGTGCAACATATTCAATATTAAAGCTAATTCAAGGTTGTTGGTTCAATTAAAATAAACATTTCTTTAGAGTTCTCAGCATTAAATATAAAACTTTTGTTCTACGATGGATTACTAAAAATCACATAAGTTCATGTTATCTCTGTTGCAGTTTGTCAGCAAAAAGATGACTTAAAATGATCGTCAATTTTGTTTGTTTCATAAAGTTTTCATGGGCAACTGTTAAGGGACAGTAGTTTAAGTAAATAAAATGGTTTATGCCTTTCAAAACCTTTAGTAATCTTGAAGTTTTGATAAGCTAAATGATAAATTGGGTTGAATTCACTGGATATCTAAGTCTTTTCCAAATAAGATAGAATACTAAAGTGTTCATTATTGAATGTAGGTTTATCTGCTTTGGCTTCTTATTGCAGAGAAACCAAGGATGCTTGTGTCTATTAGTAAACATGCTTGGTGCTTTATTTAAAGTTGTACTAAAAGGGATCCCTGGGTGGTGCAGTGGTTTAGTGCCTGCCTTTGGCCCAGGGCGCGATCCTGGAGACCCAGGATCGAATCCCACGTCGGGCTCCCGGTGCATGGAGCCTGCTTCTCCCTCTGCCTGTGTCTCTGCCTCTCTCTCTCTGTGACTATCATAAATAAATTTTAAAAAAATTTAAAGTTGTACTAAAAAAAGCATGCTTCTAGAGATTATGAAATATATTCATAAATTTTTGATTTAAATAATCCTGAGGTAACAAACAGTTTACAATCGGTTACTACTTAGTTTTCCCTGGAGACTAATGTTTCTAAAAGTAAAATTCTGATCAATGTAATTAAGACTGCTGGAAAATAATAAGGAGAGCAACTGTGTATGCAAAGAAAGTAAGATGTGTTTTGATTTAAAAAGGTATGAGGAATAGGAATACAGGAATGGGAATACATTTTTGTTGAGGGGAAAAGAAAGTAATTTTGTTTTGTTTTTTATTTTCATTTTTTTCTTTTTTTAGAAAGTAATTTTGTCCTAAAATGAGACTGGTTATTTAGGAAGAAAAAAACTTAGGAAAAATCTGAATGAAAAAGAAAGATGTGGAATGTTTGTAAAAGAAAGTCTTTGGAAAAGAAGTTTATGCATGGTCACAACTAAGATTGGAATGAATGAGTTTTAAAATTACACTAGTGTATAGGCAGCCCAGGTAGCTCAGCAGTTTGGCACCACCTTCAGCCCAGGGCATGACCCTGGGGACCAGGATCGAGTCCCACATCAGGCTCCCTGCATGGAGCCTGCTTCTCCCTCTGCCTGTGTCTCTGCCTCTGTGTCTCTCATGAATAAATAAATAAAATCTTAAAAAATAAAATAAAATAAAATTACACTAGTGAAGGATTGTGATTTGACTTTCTTCTCCGTTAGAGAGACAAAGTTTTCTCAGATTGTTGGTCTGTTTTTATAAACAAAGTTTAATTATATGTTTAATTATAAACAAAGTTTTTTCTTTCTTTTATCAACCCAGAAAGCCAAAGTTTGTTTCTATGTTTTGTCTTTAGAGGTCTTTGATTACTTAAGAAAATTAAAACTTCTCCATATTAAAGGAGTTAAGTTTTGCTAACAACCGTATAACCTTCTGTAGAATCTCTCATTGCCACCTTGGGTAAATATATAATTAAATATTAAGTTGTGTAATGACCTGTAATCCTATTTACGTCTGTGCTTTTAACAAACTTCCCAAGCTTCGAATTATAATTGAAGTCATTTTGGCTAATTAGGCTTTGGTATGTTAAGTTACATGAGAAATATTATCAAACAAATGATAAATGTTGGGTTTTACTATATGGGCAAATACTATAAGTGTTCTAGAAAGTATATGAAATTCCTAAAGTTTTAATGTATCCTGATATAAGGTCACCTCTTGACATTCTAATCGTTGAAATGTTGTGTATCACATATACAACTCGATTTTCTTACAACCCGATTTTCATTTCAACTGCATTGTAATGAACTCTCATCAGATCTTTAACCATGTCTGTTTTTTAGTCTTTTGTCATTATTCTGGTGCTCTTGAAAATGTGTTTCTTCTTCAAGGAAATTCATGGAAAGGACTTTTGTTGAGTACAGGTTTCAGATGGATATCTTTAAGATCATAAAACTAAACTGGGCGGGAATTTCCAGAACTAAAGGAAAAGCTACATCCAACAGAACAAGAATTACTAACATGGGACCAAATGAATTAAGGAAGGTGATTATAGTTTTTCTGACTCTTGTTTAAAACATTGCTAGTTGTCTAATGTTTCCTCTTCCAGATTTAAGGAGGCTCTCTTAAGATATCCATGACTTACAAAAATATGATAAAATATTCTTTGTGAACAAATTGAGGCATTTAGCTTTTCTCCCTACCTGAACCCTCCAGAACTCAGAAACTTTCAGTGAGTATTTTTTCTTTCATGGCAATTAAAGTGATTTGCCTAGGTTCAACGGGAACCTGTTCTCCTTGTAACAGTACACCATCAGAAACTTTGGTTATTTTACCAAGACTTTAACTAGAATGTCATATTTGAGAGAGGCATGCATAGACTCATATATGGCCAGATAGCTTTAAGGAACTAAGGGTTGACTTTATGGAGTCAATAGAGCCCCCAGAAATTGGGGGGACCTTGCTTACAGAGTTCCCAGCAGCCTCACCAGGTGCATATTCCTTCCTGGCAGGTACAGGAAACCTCAGGATATTTGGGGGGACCCCAAGAAGAGGAATTCACCCAAATCTATGTATTACAAGCAAATCTGATGGCAAGTATTTGACTTGGCTTCTGGCCTGCAGAGGCTATTAACAGTTCAATGTGAAATTCCTTATAAAAAGTTCTAGCAAAGCAGATTTAAAAGAATTTATATAGTCAACCCCGCTTCTTGCTGTGCTTATCTAAATAATTAAGGCCAAGTTTGTTAAAACAAGATTATTTTACAATTCGTCTCAATTTGGTTATCTTTGATGGAAATGAGAGTGAATTTAGAGAGAAAATTTTTTTTCAGTAATACATCTTTATGAATGTTAGATTCTAGTTCTGATCAATTGTCTTTGAATGTTTCTGTATGCCTGTGAAACTGGGCTAGACCCTAAATTCCTCTCTTTTTTTCTATCTGGCTATGACTCTCCTAAGACTTCTAATTTTCCTTCATTTTCTTTACTTTAAATCATTGAGAACTAAAACTGCTCTGTTTCATGAAGCCCTGCAAACTGAAACTAGACAATTTGAGGTAGATTTCAGAGAAATTGCCACCATAGCTCATGTATAGACAATCTTCATGCCTATTGCCCTGTGGGGTAATAAAAATACCCCATGGGTATATGATTATTTGAACAGCTGGACAATAGAATGGACTCACCAATAATTAGTAACTCACCTCTCACCTTGACTGATTCTATGTGGCTGGCATGGAGAAATTGCTCTTAAAAGCTGGAGCATACCCCCACTGGAGTCAGCTATGGACTTGTGGAAATAGTGGATGATCCCACTTTCCTTAATGACTGGATTGGATGATACATTTGGGGAAGCCCTTATCTCCTGGGACAAGCCATCTCCCACCTAACAATGATTCCTCATAATTAGGATATTATTATAGATAGACAGCAGGCAAAGAGGGCTTCTTGATGGTTTTATCCCTCAGCTGTATTTGTCTCAGGAGGCACCTCTGATGATACAGAATTAAGAGTAGAGGCTTTAGCCCAGCATACCATGGGCATCTTTAAAGAAACCTGGCATGCAGTCACCCACAGATTCGAAAAGTGGTCCTTCAAAACCAAATGGTCCTCAGTATCTTGCTTGCAGCCCAAAGAGGAATCTGTGCTCTCATTAAAACAGTGTTGCATTATATATATTCCAAAAAAAGCATAACTGAAGCCATGAAAGATTTAAATATATCACTGCTATAGATGTCCTGGCTATAGATCCTTTTAGCAGTTGATTGAATCTGATTCCTTCCAAATGGAAACATGCCATGCTAAGCATCATTATATTTCTTGTTCTTTTTCTTTTTGGTTATTGTTTGACTTCTTCTGTTTGTCAAACAGGAGCCTGTGCTATTTGCACAAGCATGGAGACGCCCTCACTTGGTTTCAAGAGAGATTAAATAAATGAAGTTCTCCTACCCTGTCAAAGTCTTCCATTCCCTATGTCACCCCTGGTCATCAAGAAGTAGTTACAGAAGAAATGACCATTGTCCCTTTTCCTTCCATAGAAATGGAATGGTGTTTTGATAGTGGGGATCTGAAAGAGGACACCAACTACCTCCATTTTGACCTCAGTCTGTACTTTCTAATTGATTAAGTAATTCTTTCCAGGTTATCTCTAAACTCAGGCAAAAACCCTGAGGGCAAAGCATCCCAGATGGGAACCAAAGCTACCCCCTCCTTCTGACAAGCAATAAGGACTGCCTTGAGCCAGAAAGATTTTGTCAGTGACAAGTGGCCAAACCTAGCCTGTTTGGGTCCCCCACCCCCACCCCCAGCCAGTGGCTCTTGTGATCCTGTACCCTGGTTACGTGGAGATGGTTAATAATGATTATTACTCATAAAAAAGATGTGCTACAGAAATATGTGGAATTTTGAAAGGACAAAGTCAATATTAAGGAAACAAAATTATAAAAACAAAGTTTTGGAAAGACACTATGGATAAATTTTCAGGGCTCCCGAATGTGGGATGATGGTCAGGTGGAAGCTGGTGGTGTGGGCAGGAACATACCTCAGGGAGGGGCAGGATAGCAGAACAGAGACTGTCTGCAATGGACTAGTGGGTGGGGGCTAAATTAAAAGCAAGAAGATAAGGAGGTATATAGGGACATATGGGATTTTCCTTTTTTTTTTTTTTTTTTTTTTTTTTGGTAACTGTGCTGGTTTTAAGTAGCTCATCCAGCCAGGTGGGCTCTTTTGTCTTGATCAAGTTTCCATTGTTCCAGCCTGTTGTCTAAAAGCAGCCTCTATGCCTAGACCTTCTTTAGCTCTTAATTTGTTTTTCATGTTCACAGTTTGTAATGTTTATTTTCCTATTTGTTTAACAATTGCAGTATTAGGTACAATAAAACCAACTAAAGACATAGCAAATAGAATTTCCATTCTGTCTATATATGAAATCTTTAGTTTTCTACTTCACTTTTTTGCATATTTTTTAAATGCAGCCTCACTCACAGGAGTCCCCTGGAGCTAAAATACCAACTTTTCAGTTGGTCTGTTGAGCATAATTACCAAGCCAACCCTCAGAATCTTTTGTCAGCATAAGTCAGTGCTATGCTAGAAAGAATAGCAAATTCAATCCCTTCCACTGTTATAATGGAGGAAAGTTAAAAGAGCAGAAGTATGGTTGTCTCCCTGATACAAATAGAAGAAAACCCTCTTTGACCTCTTTCTTGAGCCTTTCGAAAGAGCCTTAAATTTTACACGAAGCTGCAAGAATCTAAGGACTGCACTCCCGGCAAGGGGTCATTGTTTCTTTATAAGGAGTTCAGAAAAATTGCATTAGAAAAGATGTTTAACTACAATTGTGGGTCGCACCCATCTCTTCACCCTTAAAGGCCATGTGCCGGAATTTGCCCAAGAACCTAAGGCTGCTCCGTCAGAGCACCTGGGCTAGAGGCAGGAGGTCTGCAGTTACCTCAGATGCCCTACACACTCTCTATCGGAGATGTGATAACCACAGATATCATCCCCAAAACAAAGAGTTTATCACAATATTTATACATGAAATCCAGCTCTGTGGCCTTGGAAGAACTGATTAACATCCCTAAGTTCAAAATCACATATTTCATAAAGCTGGAAAATTATAGGAGATAATGCCTGAAAAGCACTGAACATAAAATATAGTAAATACTCATCATTAATGAGGCTCAGAGTGGGAATATGCTTTTCTCTGTTATGTGTGTGGTACTCACACTATTTTACATTTTAAGGCCAGAGCACCTATTAGTCTTCATTGGTTCATTATACTCTTTGAAAATAAATGTTCAAAGAATTGAAAACTACTTTCCTCACAGACCTCCGTTCTTATACTGTGGAATTCATTTTCAGAGACTCCTAGGACCTTGCCAATGAGTATATTCTTTGTCACATTACTTATGTGGTTTGGAGTGGTGGGGTTGGAGCCAATGGCCAAGAAAAAATTCTGGAGGTGTCTTGGTGCAAAAAGGTGGTTTTATTAAAGTGCAAGGACTGGACTGGTGGGCAGAAAGAGCTGCATTCTAAGTGCTAGTGGTGACTGATTATAGATTTTTTATCCTATGGAGGGGAGGGTGATGTTAGCGGTCTAGAATATTGAGTCTATAGATTTCTGGAAGTTTGGCTATTGATAAGATTGCTTTTTTCTTGTAAATCAATAAGATAGTTGCAAACTGATGGAGACTTATGTACTGCAGGACTGTGATCTCTATCAGTTAACCATTTGTTTTTTCCCTTTCCTTTGTTCCAGGGCAGCCAGGAGCACCTGAGGAATGTCACACATATCCCACTGGGGGGTGGGGCTGTGTGGTGTCAGCTTGTGCTTTGCCCTCAGCTTGCCTTCTGCTCCTTCATTATTATTTTGTTTTTAGTTCTCTAGAGGTTGTTCATAAAAAAATACTGCATTTCAGAAGCTTCAAGAGAATAATATTGACACAGGCAGTGTGATTATGAAAAAACAATTACCAAATTACTAACAGAAAGTTCAAGGAGCACCTGGGTGGCTCAGTCGGTTAAGCATCCAACTCCGGATTTTGGCTCAGGTTATGATCTTAGGGTCTTGAGATCAAGCCTCTTGTCAGTCCCTGCCCTCAGTGAGGAGTCTGCTCAAGATTCTCTCTCTTCTTCTAACTCTGCCCCTCCCCCTGCTTGAGCTCTCTCTTTCTCAAATAAATGAATAAATCTTTTTTTAAAAGTTCAAAATAAATAACTAGAACGTTTCTTTCCTTATTCTCCTAACATAAATTTTGAACTTCTAGATGTTCTCTTAAAATTTCCATTCTGTTAAAAAAAAATGAACTTTTAGATCATCAAAGAGCTTATGCCATTCCATAAAAAATAAATTTTTATAAAAATGATAAACTATTTTTCTGCTCAGAATAATTTACATATTAATTGACAATTATCATATTCAAGTTTTTTGCCATCATTCATGCTACAAAATATTTCAATTCAACGCACACAATAATTACAATTCTTTACAATAATTATCCAGTTTTAATAGGGAATAAATAACGTGTGTTACCGAATTTGTGCCTTTAGAGCAAAACCGTCTCAGTGTCAAGCTATGCAAGATTGCCTCAGCTTAGCATCAACATTGCTCCAAGTAACTGCAATGGCTTTAGAAAGAGATTTAGACAAGTAAGATCATTTCCCTCTTTGCTCCAATGTCACTAGATTGGTCCCAAGCTAGTCTAATTAAAAAGATAACTCACCACTGAATCCCATCATTTACTCAGGACTTCTGATTCATCTCAATCTCTTATTTGGCCCAGTTTCCTTTGGTTTTCTCAATATGATTTCTCCATCTCTCACTTTCCCAGTCCCTCTCCCACTTTGTCCTACACTGCCCACTCTCCATGGAAAGACCTTCATTTCCCTTGCATTTAAATCCTCTTCAAAAGGCCCAAAAGTATTCCCTGACTCATTCTTAAAGTTTAATAGATATTACTGGACCACAGAACTCAGCGATTGGGATATCCATAATCCAAATTCTTGCAGAGTGATTAATGCATGCAATATGTGAGAATAAGGATCCCTCTATTTTACGGAGAATTTTCAGGAAAGACCTTATAACAATATCAGTACCGAATTGCTGTTTTGGAATATGATGGTTAAAATAGAAATATTTCTGCCATCAGAGATCTCGGTTCCAATCCTGATGCGGCCATTGCTTATTTTATGTTTCTGATCTTTAGTTGCCTTGTTTGTAAAGTAAGGAAACTAGAGTATGTGGTCTATTTCAGTTCTAAAATACTTTGCCCAAAGTTTAGAATTTACGAATCAACTATAAATCAAAATTATTTTAATATTTTAAATAATATTCAAGCCCTGTTAACTTTCTGGGAGGCTTTTTTTCTTTTACTAATCCCATCTCTGGCTATAGCAATTATGGAAAAGTCATGCCTACTCTGAATGTGTAATTTCATTATGCCTTTTTAGAAATATGCTTCTCCTGTATAAATCAGAGCACACAATACCTGGTCTGAAGGCTCGATTCTCAGAGCACAAACCGTAGTCATTTCATAATCTTTTAAAACAACTATGTTTAACACTTGTACAGCTACTCCAAGGTTAATCAAAAATCTTTAAGCAAGACAGCCTATTTCCTTTGCAAATTAATCTATTTATTATGGAGTTGGTAGTCAATTAAAGCAGGAAATCATGAAGATTGATTCAGGTGTATCCCAGGCCAGTGGTTTGCTAAGTAGGGTCAATAATCAATTAGCTCATTCTTCTAAATGTTCTTCAGGCATTAAGTTTATGAGCATCTGCTAGCAAGCAAAACTGGAGTTAAATTGTATCTCCTATCAAAGACATAAATTCAAGTCTCAGAGTAAAATCTGACTTATAGTCTGCAGTCTATAATACTGGAAAATTTTATCTGACATTCAGATAAAATAAGATCCTTGGTTGAGTAAAAAGATAAATAACATACAGAGAGGAAAACATGTGTAAAAGATGTACTTATTTTTTGTTTGGAGTGGTGAGATCTTGTGGTTCTTAGGTGAGATTAAGAATTCATGTTTGAAAAAAAAAAAAAGAATTCATATTTACATCTCCAGAGTCTGTTTTCTAGACTGTCTTATCTTTAAGGAAACATCTCCTGCTCCAAAGAAACAGGTTTGTGGCAAGAAAATACAATTGCCTGATTTATATAGATCCAACCTTGAATTACTTCAGGAAAAGCTCTGATCTTCTTTATCTCACTCTCTTGAGCAATTAAGTGATTTAATAGCATAAAAAAAATACTGTAAGAACTGAAAGTGTAAGGCAGAGCAATCAATATAGTTAAAGAATAGGCTTTCTTATCTGTCCTCCTTAACCTGACATTGTTACTGTGAAAAAGAAGTCTTCAGATATAAGTAAAATCTTTATGAGAATTAAAATATTAAATATGAAAAGAAAGGATATATTTTGCTACTTCAAAAATTTTTATTTTAAATTGTGATTTTAATTTTCTTTGATAAGTACCCTGTAGAATCCTCAGAGTAATTTCAGATATGTTCAATACTAGGTAGATTATAATATATTTGACAGCTTATTCTGAAGAATTCAAAGTTCTTGACCTTTCAGGTTTTTTATTCATTTATATGTAGTCTGAAATGGTCTTTTTAGAGTACAGCATTGATTTAAAATAACCAAAGCATAAAGATTCGATTCTATCCATTCATATCAAGAGCTACAGCATCTTTCATTTGCAAAATTAAGTCAGACACTCAACAAGATCTATTTGACCTATATTGCATGTACCCACTTGAGTAAAATGTAAGAAGGTGTTCATTAGCTTGCTCTGCCGAATATTTAATTCCTTGAGCAGAGAAGAATTCTACATTGTGTCTTCCAAGAACATAGCAAGAAAAAATGTATACAATAAATGAATAAATAATTCATTAATAGGATGACCTCAGATGCATTTACAAGTTAAATACAAGCAAAGCTTTCTGAGCAGGCAGAAGATTGCCAATGATCATAGTCCTACCATTACAAATAGACAATAATCCCTATAGGCCAAAGCATCATACTGCATAATTGTCTTTTGAGGAATTCTACTCAGGTTGCTCTTTGAAGCAGAGGTGCCAGCTTCTCTTGAGAAACCCACTTCCTGGCTTCACAGCAAAAGAATAGCTCAGACCACCTCCTCCAAAGAGTCTGGCCTTGGAAGAAGATAAAGGATTAAAGGCATTATGAAAATCAAGTCACAAAAAGGCTTGTTTTGAGAGCTAAATATGCTATTTTATTAAGTACCATATTATCAAGATCCTCTAAGAGGAATTAATATCTAAAATTATTCTCCTGGATCGCACAAGGACACCTAAATGAATGGGCTGTAGATGCTGAACCTAGCCCCTCATTCCACTTAATGAGATTTGAGTTATGAGGCCCAGTCTATACAAGCAAGCGACCTTTTCCTAATTCACACAAAGTAATGATATGAACTAGCTGGACCTTGTTTATTGTGAACTAAACAACAAATCCCACAAGCCTAACAGATTCCATAAAGTACAATGTCAATCCCAAATGGAAAACAACATATGCTTTAAATCTTTCAAGGAAATAGAGTCCAGGGAAAAGGCCACTTTGTGGCTCCAACCCAAAGACCAGAGACGAAATACAAGTGTGTTGAGTACATGAATGTGCCTGTGGGAACATAATGGGTTTCTATCATTAGTTCTGGGCTTACTTTTACCCACTGGATGAAAATTCACAACTGAAGTCATTAAACAATAGTTAGAACATACCTTTATTTGTATATCATTATAAACTTATAGGATGCCATGTTTTAATGTAGCAAACCAATGAAAAACTAATGAATGTTGAAATATATGAAAACGCAGGTTGTTTTCTGTTGTTTTTTTAACAATACTCTACCTAATAGATGTGAGGTATCACATTGTGGGTTTTTTTTTAAGATTTTATTTATTTATTCATAAGAGACACAGAGAGAGAGAGGCAGAGACATAAGCAGAGAGAAGCAGGCTTCCTGCGGGGAGCCTGATGTAGGACTGGATCCCAGGACCCCGAGATCACAACCTGAGCCAAAAGCAGATGCTCAACCACTGAGCCACCCAGGTGCCCCTCATTGTGGTTTTGATTTGCATTTCCTAATGATTATTGGTGCTGAATATCTCTTCACATGCTTATTGGCCATTTATATAGCATCTTTGGAGAAATGTCTATTCAAGTTTTTTGCCCATATTTTTTTCATCGGGTTATTTTTTGTTGAGTTGTGAGAGTTTTTATATATTTTGGATATTAAACCCTTATCAAATATGTGATTTGAAAATATTTTCTCTCAATCTGTTGCTTTTGCACTCTGATGATTATGTCTTCTGATGCACAACGTTGAAGTTAAAGTTGATTCAGTCTCATTTATCTATTTTTGCTTTTGTTGTCTTTAAACAGTATCATAAACAAAAAATGATTGTCAAATATGCTACCATAGGGGATCCCTGGGTGGCTCAATGGTTTAGTGCCTGCCTTTGGCCCAGGGCACGATCTTGGAGTCCCGGGATCGAGTCCCACATCAGGCTCCCAGCATTGAGCCTGCTTCTCCCTCCTCCTGTGTCTCTGCCTCTCTCTCTCCCTCTATGTCTATCATAAATAAATAAATAAATCTTAAAAAAAATGCTACCATAAAGTTTTTCCCTTGTTTTCTTCTAGGAGTTTGATAGTTTCAGGTCCTACATTTAGATCTTTTTTTTTTTTCTACATTTAGATCTTAACTTCATTTGAGGTAATTTTTGTATATAGTGTCAGAGTCCAGTTTCTTTCCTTTGCATTTAGATAACAAGTGTTGATGAGCATGTGGAGAAATTAGAACCCTGTGCACAGTTGATGGGAATGTAAAATGGTAAAGCTACTCTGGAAAACAGCATGGGAATTCCTCAAGAGAAAATTCATATGATAGAATTACCATATGTTCCAACAGTTCCACTTCTGGGTTTATAGCTAGAAGAACTGAAAACAGAGTGTCAAAGAAATACTTGCTCATTCATGTTCATAGCAGCTTTATTCACAACAGGTCAAAAGTGGAAGCAACCCAAGCTCCATCAATGGATGAATGGGTAAACAAAATGTGTTTTATACATACAATGGAATATATTCAGCCTTAAAAAAGAAGGAAATACTGTCACCTGCTACAACATGGATAAACCTTGAGGACATTATTCTAAGTGAAATAAGTCAGTTACAAAAGGACAAATACTGTCTGATTACACTTATATGAGGTTTTTAAAGTAGTCATATTCATTGAGACATAAAATAGAGTGGAGGTTGCCAAGGACTGAGGGGAAGAGGCAGAAATGGGGATTTTTTTTGTTTAATGAATATAGAGTTTGAGTTTTGCAGGATGAAAAGGTTCTGGATATCTGTTGTACAACAATGAATAAACCTAGCACAACTGCACTGTACGTTTAAAAATGGTTAACATGGTAAATATTATATTATGTTTTTACTACAGTTAAAATTAGATATATTTATATATGATATATAAACACAAACAGTTGTATACCATAGCTGCTCAAAGTTATATTTATTTATTTAAATTTTTTTTATTTTATTTATTTATGATAGGCACACAGTGAGAGAGAGAGAGGCAGAGACACGGGCAGAGGGAGAAGCAGGCTCCATGCACCGGGAGCCCAACGAGGGACTCGATCCCGGGTCTCCAGGATTGTGCCCCGGGCCAAAGGCAGGCGCTAAACCACTGCGCCACCCAGGGATCCATTTATTTATTTGTTTGTTTGTTTATTTATTTATTTATTTATTTATTTATTTATTTTAAGATTTTATTTATTTATTCATGAAAGACACAGAGGAGAGAGAGAGGCAGAGACACAGACAGAGGGAGAAGCAGGCTCCATACAGGGAGCCTGAGGTAGGACTTGATCCCAGGACTCCAGGATCATACCCTGGGCCAAAGGCAGGCACTCAACCACCGAGCTACCCTAGGATTCCCTCAAAGTTACTTTTAAAAGATCAAAACAATATTTATTACCAAAATGTGTCATTTTGTGATTTTTGAAATGGGAGAGTAAAATTTAGAAAAGGCAGTGAGGAATCAATAGAAAACTCTGCCCTTTTACAAGATCTAGAAACACATTTTTTTTTTTTTGCAATTCTTTGAATTTCAGATCCTATGCTACCATATATTTAGATTATTAACAAAGTAATAGTATGATGTTAATGTTGCATGACAGTTCTGAGATAGCTTTTTAAAAGATTTTACTTTTCTATAGGTCCTATTAAACATTCAATAATGATTTTATTAGATTTCTTCATAAGAGAATAAAATAAAATCATTCTAGCTCCTGGGAATGGTCACACTAATTTTCTTCATTCAAAGTCATGGATACTGACCTCAGACAGGTTAGAGTCCCTAATCCACAATTTCTAGAAGTCAGATATTAAGTATGTTAATTTTGCTTAGCCCTAATTTTCATTATCTGTTAAGTGGGGATAGTTTTCTTAGTATTAAACTAAATAAGGTAATCTATGTGATGCTTAGTAGAGTAATTTGGCCTGTATTAAGAAAAAAGAGTAATATGGGAAATTACCAGCTAGAACTGATGGCTTTCTACTTCTGGTAGATTGTTTTCAATTGTCCCTTAAGATATGGTAGGTCATCAACAACAGTGAGATCCCAAAAGAAAACTTGAAAAAAAAAATTTTAACTGAGGATATATT
This sequence comes from Nyctereutes procyonoides, assembly GCF_905146905.1. Taxonomy (NCBI): domain Eukaryota; kingdom Metazoa; phylum Chordata; class Mammalia; order Carnivora; family Canidae; genus Nyctereutes; species Nyctereutes procyonoides. The sequence goes on from NW_026575122.1 coordinate 21,241,053, forward strand.
AAAGAGGACATAGGAGATTCTAAATTCCAAGTGAGAGGATTACTTCTCTGGATGTGGTCAGTTTCATGCCCTGTAGATGTGAGAGGCATGGGGATATTACTGTGGTTTGGGAAAAGTGCATCCAAAATGCACTTTTATTTTGTATAAAAGGATGCCAGATACTAGATGCTACTAGTGACCTTAAATGTCTTTTGGAAACTTAATATCTAGTTTTACACGCCCTTCCAATTGGGTGGAGAGAGTTGTATTCCTGTTCCTCTGATGGGAAAAAAGAAAGATGTATCTGGGTTACTTTGTGGTGTGAAACTCATCCCACGCCAGTGGAGTGGAGATGGTCAGTGAAGGCCTTACATAAGTTTCCTGCTAGTAAAGTGTCAGGCAATGAGGCTATTGATAGGAAGAACAAAGTTCACTGTTGTATGTCACAGAAATTTTTTTTAAATGTATTATTAACACATATATTTAAGCACTATTCCCCCCAGGATAGTGATAAAACAGTTCAGTTCCTTTGGTTTTGCTCTAATGAGGATCTGTATTCAAGAAAGTGATATCCCTGGGATTTTTGGCATTTCCTCAGTCCATACTAAGTATTTTAGCATGATCAGGAAGCCAGATATAAAATAGATACAATGGTTTTGAGCCTTTTCATAATTTATTTTTCCTGATGAAAACGCTTGATTTTTATTTTTACAGCATAGAGATTTAAATACTCTGTGATATCAATCACTTGATCTCCCACTATCATTGTAGATTATTGTTCTTGAAGTCATTAGACAGTCGGTGGACCTTGCAAAGTGATGAATGCAAGCTTCCAGTCTTTGGGTTCTTTTGAAATTTATGGTCTTTATACACCGTCAATTCAAAACCATGCTTTGAATTAAAAAATGGATGATGAGGCAAAACTTATTTTTTTCTAGTTTGTTCATCCAGTCCATCAGTATGTATGAACTGCATCTTCACTCATCCTCTCCCTTGATGACGTCTATGTTCTAATCCCCAGATCTAGGACTATGCCGTGTGACCTGTAAAGAGGATACAAGGTTGCAGATGGAATTACGGTTACTAATGAGCTGACTCTGAGATGGGGAGATCATCCCAGATTATGTGTGTGGGTCTGATGTAATCACAAGGGTCCTTAAAAGTAAAAGAGGGAGGTAGAAAAGGGGGTACCAGAAAGAAGGCAACCTGGAAAGGACTTGGCACGACATCACTAGTTGTGAGGAGGGAGGAAGAGGGCACAAACCAACTAATGTGAGCAGCCTCTAGAAGGTGAAAAAGGTAAGAAACTCATCTCCCCTGGAGCCTCCAGAAGAAATCCAGCCCTCCTGACACCTTGATGTTAGCATAGTGAGACACATTTTGAACTTCTGGCCTCCTGAAAGGTAAGATAAAAAATTCTCATTGTTTTAAACCACTAAGTTTATGGTCATTTGTGCAGCAATAACAGAAAACTAGTACAGTCCACAACTGTTTATTGAGCAACTTCTCTGGACCCAGGGAAGTAGGTCCCTCAGGGTCTGAACAAAAATTATAGGGGCAGTTTTGAGAGTGGGATCTCTAAGAAAGGGCTGTGGGGCTGGAGAGGGAATGTGAGATATCTCAAGGAGATAGCATTTATGTTTGGGACTAGTGTCTCTTCATCTAGTCATCCTCTTCATGCTTTCAGAAGGTGCATTCCTCTCTCAGAAAACCAGCATTTTCTGCAGGTGGAATTGTTCCATGGAAATACTTATCCTTACAAAAGTAAATGAAGTTTCAAAATATGGGATTTTAGGCATCTAAGTAATTAGACTTTTTTTTATTGTTTAGCATCTGTCAACTAAATAGAAAATTGATTTTGTGCCTTTCAATAGCATTTGATTTTTATCTTAAGGATCAGATAAAGTATATTCTTTAGACCTATTTCACAGCTTTCCCTCCACTTTGCTCCCTGGGAATATGAATATATCCCTGTGACTGCTCGAGGTCCTCCAGTGAGGAAGGAATGCCCTGCCACTCAGCTAAGGAAAATGTTTGGGGAGACTGCAAGAAAGACTAAAGACTCACAGGAAGCTCACCAAAGCAGGATCATATGAAGCACAAAAATATAGTACATGAGAAAGCTGAAAAACACCTTCTACTTGTCACACCACACTGGCATATTCTTCTATGAGTTTTATTTTCATTTTCTACTATGAACCATATTCAAAATACCTTTATTTATGATTACATTTGTATGAACTTCAAGTTTTTTGTTGGTTTGTTTCTGTGTTTTTCTGGTCTTGTTTTTAAAGGAGAGAAATCTTTTTAAAAATCTTCTCAGGCAGTGTGCTACATAGAAAGGGTGACTGCTTTGGCATCAGAAGTCCTGTGACAATATGGCATCATCATCTACTAGTGGAGAAACCTAAGACAGGTTTCTCCAATGACTTCTATCAATTTCTTCCTCTGTAAACCGGGAGTGGTGATTAAAAACACACACTTTGTAGGGTTATTGTTGCAGGGTTGTTCATGTGCATGAAATACAATATATAAAAACCCAGGACGGGGTTCTGGGGTGGCTCAGTCAGTAAAGTATCTGCCTTCAGCTCAGGTCATGGCCTTGGTCCTTGGTCCTTGGACCAAGTGGGGAGTCTGCTTCTCCCTCTGCCCCTCTCCCTCACTCGTACTCTCTCTCTCTCTCTCTCTCAAATGAATAAATCTTTTTTTAAAAAAACCAAACCTACAACATGTAGGAAGTACTGAATAAATGGTAGCTTGATGAGTGAATGGCAGCTAATGGAACAGAGAAAGGTCACTACATTTAGGTGTTCTGGTCCTCGTTGCTAGCTGTGTGACCCTCAGCTAAGGGTCATTCATCTCGGTCCTTCATCTCCAAAAGAGAAATAATCATAACCACCTCCTTGTTGTGAGACTCAATTAGGCCATGTATGTGAAACTGTGATGTTTAATTTGAAACCGCCTTAATTTGAACTGAAAAAGAATCTGACTGTGTAGTAAATGTTAAAAGTACTTAGCTGGTTTACACATACACACAAACACACACACTTAATACAGATACAATAAAGCCTTTTTATCCAAAGTTAATTTTTTTCATCCACTGTCAGTATTACTCACTGGTTAAGGCCCAGAGTTGTAATTCATAAGTGATAAAGTCTCATAAATACAGAAGTGACTTAATATGCTCAGTGGTTTTTAATCTTTCATAAATGTTTATAAAACAATCTGATGCACAATGTAAAAAGACACCCATCTCTCCCTCTGCTGTAGGACACTAGTTTTTCTTGTGGGTTTTTTTTCCCCTATTAGTCTTCTCTCTCCTTTTGAGTTCTAAAATAAGTGTGTCATCCAGTTTGTGGTGAGAGCATAAATCTGGATTTTGTCTCATGGTTCTGAGAAGGAATTAGATTTTGCTTTTTTGCTTAATACAAAGTGAAACTCAGGTATTGAGCAGTTGACATTGATGAAGTAGCATTTTGTCTCATTAAGAGGGAGTGTGGAGTTCACTTAATCTTTCTCAGTGACCACTGCTGATGCAAAGAAGGTAAATACTGGCACTTGAACTGGCTGCTGCTCAGATCCTGGGACGTGGGCACCTCCCTGTTTGTTTGTGGGGTTTTTTGGTTTTTGTTTTTGTTTGTTTTGTGTGGTTTTGTTGTTGTTGTTGTTGGTTTTTTTTTTTTTTTTTTGATGCCTAAGGGGAGGTGAACTCCAGGGCCTGCACTGTGCTTCATCATTTATATTGAGAATGTGTCAAGCCCCGTCTGCAACCTGCCAGCTTGTTTTGTTGTTTTAAATCAAACACTCAGCCTTGGGGAAAACACTCAACCTTGAAATACCTGGCCTGAAGAATTGTCATTTTCACTTTAACGGCCAGATCCCCTTTCTTGGTATGTATTTCGGAAGACAAGTCTGTGTATAATTTCAATATCTGCTTTCAGAGAAAACCAAGGAAAGGGACCTCTGTTTAAACAATAGCACACATACTTCAGTTGGGTTGGAATGTTGTTTTAGGAATAGTTGCCCTTTCCACACAACTCCACCAAACTGCTCAGACCACTATCGTGGTTCCCAAAAAGGAAGCTTATGCTACTGATCTGTCATGTGTACCCCTGGAGATAAAGACTCCTCTCAACTTCTGGCTTACACATAAGCCTGCATGTGCTTTCTTAGCATGCCCTACTTCCTTCCACAATTAGGCTGACAACAAAAAAGCAGCAACAACATACAAGGAATGTTTTTAAAGGAAGCTTGTGATGTGTGTATGTGGGAGGGGGGAATAGGATCAGTGAGAGATAAGAACAACTCCGAGGACTTGGGAAATTTGCAATACCCATTATATTGACCCAAACCCTCAGTCTCCCGCAGATTCCAGCCCCTTCCTGGAACAAATGCTTACACCATGATTAAATATTTGTTCATTTGGTTTAAACTCCAATTTCACAGCCCATAGAAACTGCCATATCAATCCTATGAACTTTGGCTTTATAGAGCAAGGTTTCTGAGCTCCCCTCAAATCCTGCCCCCCTATTTCCAACTAGTCCCCTCTGTCTCACCTCTGGCTTCCACACCCCATCCTACCACTCCCCCACCCCTGCTGGTCAAGTGGTCTTAAGAAAATTAATTATAAGCCTCTAGGGCCACAAAGGCCCTTGCCTAGATGGAAAAGACTGACTAGTGCTTATCATTCATTCATTCATTTCTTCAACTATTTGTGGAGCATCTGTTTTGTGCCAGGCACCATTTTAGATTCTGGGAATCCATCAATGAAAAGCTTAGTCAAAAATCCTTCTCTGATGGAGTTTGGATCACTGTGAGATTGCATATACTGTGTTAGATGATCATGGTTGCAACAGGAAAAATAAGGCAGAGAAGGGAGGAAAGAATTGTTGTGGGAGGTTGCAATTTAAACATCATGGAAAGGATAGCATCTAACCAAAGATCCTACAAGAGGCATGAGCCAAGACATTATGTTGGGAAAGAGCATTCCAGACTGAAGGAGTATCAGGGGGCAAAGATCATGAGGCCAACAAAGGTAGAATGAGTAAAGGGCAGAGTTAAAAAGGACACAGGGAGAGGCGGGGCAAGATGGCGGAAGAGTAGGGTCCCCAGGTCACCTGTCCCCACCAAATTACCTAGATAACCTTCAAATCATCCTGAAAATCTACGAATTCGGCCTGAGATTTAAAGAGAGACCAGCTGGAACGCTACAGTGAGAAGAGTTCACGCTTCTATCAAGGTAGGAAGACGGGGAAAAAGAAATAAAGAAGCAAAAGGCCTCCAAGGGGGAGGGGCCCCGCGAGGAGCCGGGCTGAGGCCGGGGCGAGTGTCCCCAGGACAGGAGAGCCCCGTCCCGGAGAAGCAGGAGCTGCACCAACCTTCCCAAGCGGAAAGGCGCTAGCAGGGAGTTGGAGCAGGACCCAGGAGGGCGGGGATGCCCTCGGGCTCCCTGGGACACTAACAGACACCTGCGCCCCGGGGAGAGTGCGCCGAGCTCCCTGAAGAGCTTCAGCGCGCACCGCGGGACCCAGGAGCAGCTCGGAGGGGCTCGGGCGGCGGCTCCGCGGAGGGGGCTGCGCAGCCGGGAGCCGAATTCAACAGGGCAGACCGGGAGCACAGGGCGCCGGGACACAGCCCAGGATCCGGCCTCCCCCCGGGACAGGCAGAGACCGGGAGGGCCCAGGACAGCAAGGACGCTCCTGCCCCGAGCTGAGCAGATCAGCGGCCCCGCCCCGGAGCCTCCAGGCCCTGCAGGCGGAAAGCTCCATAGTTACTGCAGGAGCTGACTCCAGGGCTGGAGAGCTGGGCGCTGCCACTGCGGTTGTTCCTCCTGGGGCCTCACCGGGTAAACAACCCCCACTGAGCCTCACAGTGGCCTCACCTGATAAACAGGTTAAACATCTTTCACTGAGCAGTGCACCAGGCAGGGGGCTGAGCAGCTCCCCCAAGTGCTAAGACCTGAAAATCAGGGGATCCCTGGGTGGCGCAGCGGTTTGGCGCTTGCCTTTGGCCCAGGGCGCGATCCTGGAGACCCGGGATCGAATCCCACGTCAGGCTCCCAGTGCATGGAGCCTGCTTCTCCCTCTGCCTGTGTCTCTGCCTCTCTCTCTCTCTCTCTCTGTGTGTGTGACTATCATAAATAAATAAAAATTAAAAAAAATTAAAAAAAAAAAAAAGACCTGAAAATCAGCACAGCAGGCCCCTCCCCCAGAAGACCAGCTAGATGGACGGGGGAAAACAAATTATTGACCAAGCAACACTGGAAAGTTCCAGGGGAAGTCAAGGTATTTACAGTATACAGAATCGGAGGATACTCCCCCTTGTTTTTTGTTTTTTGATTTCTGTTTGCTTCCCCCCCTTTTTTCTTTTTTCTTTTCTTCTTTTTTTTCTCTTTTTTTTTCCTTTCTTTCTTTTTTCTTTTTTCTTTTTTCTTTTTTCTTTTCTTCTTTCTCTTCTCTCTTTTTCTCCTTTTCCCAATGCAACTTGTTTTTGGCCACTCTGCACTGAGCAAAATGACTAGAAGGAAAACCTCACCTCAAAAGAAAGAATTAGAAACAGTCCTCTCTCCCACAGAGTTACAAAATCTGGATTACAATTCAATGTCAGAAAGCCAATTCAAAAGCACAATTATAAAGCTGCTGGTGACTCTAGAAAAAAGCATAAAGGACTCAAGAGACTTCATGACTGCAGAATTTAGATCCAATCAGGCAGAAATGAAAAATCAGTTAAATGAGATGCAATCCAAACTAGAAGTCCTAACGACGAGGGTTAACAAGGTGGAAGAACAAGTGAGTGACATAGAAGACAAGTTGATGGCAAAGAGGGAAACTGAGGAAAAAAGAGACAAACAATTAAAAAGATCATGAGGATAGATTAAGGGAAATAAATGACAGCCTGAGGAAGAAAAACCTACGTTTAATTGGGGTTCCCGAGGGCACCGAAAGGGACAGAGGGCCAGAATATGTATTTGAACAAATCATAGCTGAAAACTTTCCTAATCTGAGAAGGGAAACAGGCATTCAGATCCAGGAAATAGAGAGATACCTGCCCCCCTAAAATCAATAAAAACCGATCAACACCTTGACATTTAATAGTGAAGCTTGCAAATTCCAAAGATAAAGAGAAGATCCTGAAAGCAGGAAGAGTTAAGAAATCTCTAAATTTTATGGGGAGAAATATTAGATTAACAACAGACCTCTCCACAGGGACCTGGCAGGCCAGAAAGGGCTGGCAGGATATATTCAAGGTCCTAAATGAGAAGAACATGCAGCCAAGAATACTTTATCCAGCAAGGCTTTCATTCAGAATAGAAGGAGAGATAAAGAGCTTCCAAAACAGGCAGGAACTGAAAGAATATGTGACCACCAATCCAGCTCTGTAAGAAATTTTAAGGGGAACTCTTAAAATTTAAGAAGTCCAATGGAACAATCCACAAAAACAGGGACTGAATATGTATCATGATGACACTAAACTCATATCTTTCAATAGTAACTCTGAACGTGAATGGGCTTAATGACCCCATCAAAAGGTGCAGGGTTTCAGACTGGATAAAAGAGCAGGACCCATCTATTTGCTGTCTACAAGAGACTCATTTTAGACAGAAGGACACCTACAGCCTGAAAATAAAAGGTTGGAGAACCATGTACCATTCAAATGGTCCTCAAAAGAAAGCAGGGGTAGCCATCCTTATATCAGATAAACTAAAGTTTATCCCTAAGACTGTAGTGAGAGATGAAGAGGGACACTATATCATACTTAAAGGATCTACCCAACAAGAGGACTTAACAATCCTCAATATATATGCCCCAAATGTGGGAGCTCCCAAATATTTAAATCAATAAATAACCAAAGTGAAAAAATACTTAGATAATAATACACTTATACTTGGTGACTTCAATCTAGTGCTTTTTACCCTCTATAGGTCTTCTAAGCACAACATCTCCAAAGAAACAAGAGCTTTAAATGATACACTGGAACGGATGGATTTCACAGATAACTACAGAACTTTACATCCAAACACATTCTTCTCAAGTGCACATGGAACTTTCTCCAGAATAGACCACATACTGGGTCACAAATTGGGTCTGAACTGATACCAAAAGATTGGGATCGTCCCCTGCATATTCTCAGACCATAATGCCTTGAAATTAGAGCTAAATCACAACAAGAAGTTTGGAAGGACCTCAAACACGTGGAGGTTAAGGACCATCCTGCTAAAAGATGAAAGGATCAACCAGGAAATTAAGGAAGAATTAAAAAGATTCATGGAAACTAATGAGAATGAAGATACAACCATTCAAAATCTTTGGGATGCAGTTAAAGCAGTCCTGAGGGGGAAATACATCGCAATACAAGCATCCATCCAAAAACTGGAAAGAACGCAAATGCAAAAGCTAACCTTACACATAAAGGAGCTAGAGAAAAAACAGCAAATAGATCCTACACCCAGCAGAAGAAGAGAGTTAATAAAGATTCGAGCAGAACTCAATGAAATAGAGACCAGAAGAACATGAAACAGATCAACAAAACCAGGAGTTGGTTCTTTGAAAGAATTAATAAGATAGATAAACCATTAGCCAGCCTTATTAAAAAGAAGAGAGAGAGGACTCAAATTAATAAAATCATGAATGAGAAAGGAGAGATCACTACCAACACCAAGGAAATACAGATGATTTTAAAAACATATTATGAGCAGCTATACGCCAATAAATTAGGCAATCTAGAAGAAATGGACGCATTTCTGGAAAGCCACAAACTACCAAAACTGGAACAGGAAGAAATAGAAAACCTGAAGAGGCCAATAACCAGGGAGGAAATTGAAGCAGTCATCAAAAACCTCCCAAGACACAAAAGTCCAGGGCCAGATGGCTTCCCAGGGGAATTCTATCAAACATTTAAAGAAGAAACCATACCTATTCTACTAAAGCTGTTTGGAAAGATAGAAAGAGATGGAGTACTTCCAAATTCGTTCTATGAGGCCAGCATCACCTTAATTCCAAAACCAGACAAAGACCCCACCAAAAAGGAGAATTACAGACCAATATCCCTGATGAACATGGATGCAAAAATTCTCAACAAGAACTAGCCAATAGGGGGATCCCTGGGTGGCACAGCGGTTTGGCACCTGCCTTTGGCCCAGGGCGCGATCCTGGAGACCCGGGATCGAGTCCCACGTCGGGCTCTTGGTGCTGCTTCTCCCTCTGCCTGTGTCTCTGCCTCTCTCTCTCTCTCTCTCTGAGTGACTACCATAAATACATAAAAATTAAAAAAAAAAGAACTAGCCAATAGGATCCAACAATACATTAAGAAAATTATTCACCATGACCAAGTAGGATTTATTCCCGGGATGCAAGGCTGGTTCAACACTCATAAAACAATCAGTGTGATTCATCATATCAGTAAGAGAAAAACCAAGAACCATATGATCCTCTCATTAGATGCAGAGAAAGCATTTGACAAAATACAGCATCCATTCCTGATCAAAACTCTTCAGAGTGTAGGGATAGAGGGAACATTCCTCGACATCTTAAAAGCCATCTACGAAAATCCCACAGCAAATATCATTCTCAATGGAGAAGCACTGGGAGACTTTCCCCTAAGATCAGGAACAAGACAGGGATGTCCACTCTCACCACTGCTATTCAACATAGTACTGGAAGTACTGATTTTAACCTATCAATTGCATTAACTTTTACCAGCACCTTATTAAAAATATTTTTAAATTACTAAGTTGAAAGATTTTCATATCATGTAGTATGAAATTTTTTATTTGTTTACAGTGGTAGTGAATCAAAAACTAAACTGTAGCTGAACTGGGAAGTGGGGAGACAAGGGCATACACAGTCAGCCACTGAATTATACAAATAAAAATATCTTTTCAGGAAAAGGTAATAAACAAAAGCTACAGAAACATAATGATACACCCATAAATATTGTGTATGTTCTCTGTGTTCTGTTGTTTTTCCTTTGTATCATAAAATTTGTGTTGAGGAACCCAGATTGTGTGGTCATAATCACACCCCTTAGTCTAAGGGAAGTATGAGGAAACCATTTCAGCAACTCTGACGAAAAAAAATAAATGAATAATTTAGGGCTCTGTCTCCTGCTCAAGAGTCTTGGCAGACCTCATGCAAAACAGAGGGAGCATTTTGAAATTCTGCTTTTATAAAATTTGTTCTTGAGTTGACCTTCCTCTTCCCTATAACTCCCCTACATCTCTACCCACTCTGTGTCTAACCCTGGCTTGTGATTTGATTCTGCTTTTTATTTTAGATTGGAACTTTCCAGCTTCAATTTCTTGGTTGACCTGCTTTTCCAGTCTTCATTCAGCCCAATGCTTTGCTTTTCAGCTCACAGTCAGCCATTTAACAAGTGCTCTGTTATTTCAAACAATGGGGATCCAATGAAAAAGGGAAAAATGTTCTACCTGGGAAGGTGAACATAGAATAATTACCATGAGTATTGTAAAAAGGAATGATGGGGGTGTGCTGGCTTGAGCTCTTCCTCCAACAAGGATATATTGAAGTTCTAGCCCAGAGTACCTATAGACAGCAATTTATTGGAAAATAGTCTTTGCAGATGTAATTAAGTTAAGTTGAGGTCATTAGGATGGGCCCTAATCCAATATGACTATTGTTCTTTGGAAATAGAAAACAATATATGAAGATGGAGACATAGAAAGAATGCCATGCCATTTGATGACAGGGACAAAATGCTAGCTTGCCATAAAAGAGGGAGATTTCCAAGCTCAGGGTAACTCAACTGTGATAGAAATCCACAGCATTCACTTTCTGGCACCCTACATGCCCACCTGGGCCTCTCTGTACCACCTCTATGGGATTCAGAGAACAAGGGACCCGATCCAAATGTGATACTCCTACTGTGTGCTGTTCTGTGATTAATAAAATGTTTTCTTTTCACCCAGCATCCATGAAACAGCAATAGGCTAGTTTATAGGCTTTTCAAGAGGGCAAAGTCAAATCCTAGAGCTGACATATATGAGTTGAGATTTGGGAGGAGATATGGGAAGGGATGAGTATATGCTGAGTGTGGGACAAATGTAAAAAATATATGGCCATGCAAAAAATGTGAATGTACTTATTAATGCCACTGAATTGTACACTAAAAAAGGTTAAAATGGTAAATTTTATGTTATATATATTTTACTACAATAAAAATATATGTGAAGAACATAATCACATATACACACACAGCCAGAAAGCAGGCTGTGATCGTTTTAAATATGATCACAGATTTTTTTTTGTAATCTTCTCTTCAAAAGGTGGAGCCCAATTCCCCTCCCCTTGAGTGTGGGCTAGACTTGGTAATTTGCTATTAGTGAGTAAAGGATAGTGGATATGACAGTGGTGTGTGACATTCAAGACTAGGTCACAAAAGATGTGGGATGCTTGGGTGGCTCAACAGTTGAGTGTCTGCCTTTGGCTCAGGACGTGATCCTGGAGTCCCGTGATCGAGTTCCACATCAGGCTCCCTACATGGAGCCTGCCTCTTCCTCTGCCTGTGTCTCTGCCTCTCTCTGTGTGTCTCTCATGAATAAATAAATGAAATCTTTAAAAAAAAAAAAAAGGTGTTTTGATGGTCTCTCTCTGTTTGATCAGTCACCATAGGGGAAAACAGCTGTCAACAGAACTATGCTATGGGGATCCCTGGGTGGTGCAGCGGTTTAGCGCCTGCCTTTGGCCCAGGGCGCGATCCTGGAGACCCAGGATCGAATCCCACGTCAGGCTCCCGGTGCATGGAGCCTGCTTCTCCATCTGCCTGTGTCTCTGCCTCTCTCTCTCTCTCTCTCTGTCTCTCTGTGACTATCGTAAATAAATAAAAATTAAAAAAAAAGAACTATGCTATGATTCAGCAATTACACTACTATCCTTTTATATAAAACTACTGATTCAAAGGGATACATGCACCCTGATATTTATAGCAACCTTCTCAACAATAGCCATATTATGGAAAGAGACCAAATGTCCATCGACTGATGAATTGATAAAGAAATGGCATATATATACAATGGAATGTCATTCAACCATAAAAAAAAAAGATTGAAATCTTGCCATTTGCAATATCATGAATGGAGCTGGAGAGTATTATGCTAAGTGAAAAAAGCAGTCAGAGAAAGACAAATACCATATGATCTGACACATATGTGGAATTTAAGTAAGAAAACAGATGAACATAGAGGGAAGAAAAGAGAAGCAAGCAAGGAAACAAACTCTTAACTATAGAGAAAAAAACTGAGGTTATTGAAGGAGAGGTGGGCAGGGGCATGTTTTAAATGGTTGATAGGGATTAAGGAAGGCACTTGTGATGAGCACTGGGTATTGTAAGTGATGAATTACTAAATTGCACACCTGAAACTAATATTACACTGTATGTTAACTAACTGGAATTTAAATAAAACTTGTAAAAAGATAAACAAAAAGAAAGGAAAGCTGCTTCTATGTCGTGAAGATACTCAAGCAACCTTTTGGGGATGTCCATATAGCAAATAATTCAAGCCTCCTACCAAGAACCAAATGCGTGCACCATCTTGGAAGTAGATCCTCAGCCCCAGTTCAGTCTTCAGATGATTGCAGACCTGGCCAACGTCTTGAATGAAACTTATGAGAGACCCTGAACCAGAACTTTCCATGAAAGTCACTCTCGAACTTTTTTAACCTTTTCCATTCTTTAATAATACTGCAAAAATCTCAGAAAGGATATATTGTTTCTAATGAATATCAAAATAGTCACAGCAAGGACTTTCCTCCACCACATTACCCTGTCCCTCCCCCCAGAGTTGCCCAAATATGAGTAGAAAATTACAAAAACAAAGAACAAAAGCCTTCCTTCCACCTTGCCACCTGAATAGTGGTAAGATATGAATTGTCACTCATACATTGTAGTGCATCCTTGTGAGACTTTAGGGGCTGTGCCTCTGTGAAAGGTGTCGGTGGAGAATTGATAGCAGCAGCAGTAGGAAGACTCCCTCCCTAGGACCTGTCCCATCTGAACCATATAAACTGTGAGATATAGATGTTTGTTCTTTTAAGCTGCTAAATTTTAGAGTAATTTATTACACAGTAATAGATGATTATTATGGATGAGAAGTAGATATACATTATTTATGTATTACTCTTTAGGTTTCTAGAACCCAAAGAACCACATTTGAAACTGATGGAAAGGACTGTGTACCACTTAATGTTCTGGAGTCTGAGCTGATTTGTCTGTCTTGGGGAGAGAACTAAGGTGGTATAAAAGTGAAAATAAGTGTATATGGATACTTAAGTCAACAGAACAGCTACTTATTCCCCAATACCCATTTTCTCTTTTCTTTCTATTTTTTAAGATTTTATTTATTTATTCATGAGAAACACACACAGAGAGAAAGAGGCAGAAACAGGCAGAAGGAGAAGCAGGCTCCATACATGGAGCCTGATATGGAACTTGATCCCAGGACTCCAGGATCATGCCCTAGGCTGAAGGCAGACGCTCAACCACTGAGCCACCCAGGCATCCCTTTCTCTTCTTTATTTTAGTAGTAGAAGCTGGTAACAGCCTGCCATCTAGAGACTACATTTTCCACTTCTCTTGCTGTATAACCAGCTTCAAATAAATGAGGTGTGAGAGGAAGTGCTGTGTGTAATTCTGAGTCATCATCTCTTTAACTCAAAAGCTGCTGGCTCTGGAATCTCTCTTTCCCCTTTTCCTAAGGTCAGAAGGATGTTCAGGGAGATGAGCCACCTAACGGATTCAGACAAGGACAAGCTAGAGTGCATGGCAAAGCGGTAAAGTGAGATTTTGTATCCACAGGGCTTGAGTATGGATAAAACTCTTTTTTAAATTTGTTTTTCTTATTAAAATGGGAGTAGAAGAAAAATGGCCCAAACCTATTTGCACATTTTAAATAATTCAAAGGAAAGGAATGCATGAACAAATAGCTGAGAAAGGAAATATTTTTCTGTATAGTTTAGGATTAGGCTTACTACTATAACAAACAGATCTCGCCATTCAGCACTTTTCACAATAAAAGTTTATTTCTTGTTCACATAACAGTCTGATCTCTGGATATTCCTGGTTGAGTACCTTTCCTCCTTCCAGTGGCAAAAGAACAGAGTCTTTTCTCTCCATCTTGTGCTCTCTTTTTTAACATCTGGTTTCCATGGTCCCCATAGGAATCTTTTCCATTCCTGCCACCAGCAAGTGGAAAAGAGCAAGGAAGATTAGCATGGGAGGTTTCTGTGACTCAGCTAGAATACAGCACATGTCCTTTCCACTCACAATCCATTGGCAGAACTGAGTCATGTGGCCTTACCTGTCTCCCTGGGAATCTGGAAAAATGGTCATTCAAAGTGCCCAGGTAAAGAGGACAACTTATCCATTTGACAACCAGCTAGCAATTTCTTCCATGCATGGAGCATAATATGAAGGATATTTATTGAGGCCTTGTAGATTTATAGCTATCTCTTGTAATCTAGACCTTTGATCCACTATTGTAGTATGAATGCTCTATATCCTCTATCCCCTTTAAGTACAGGCATAAAAAAGCAGACGAGAAGACTTGTTTTTACTTTATAGAGCTTTAAAAACTCTTGGGCAACCCAGGTGGCTCAGCGGTTTAGCACTGCCTTCAGCCCAGGGCATGATCCTGGAGACGCAGGATCGAGTTCCACGTCCAGCTCCCTGCATGGAGCCTGCTTCTCCCTCTGCCTGTGTCTCTGCTTCTCCCTCTGCCTGTGTCTCTGCCTCTCTCTCTCTCTCTCTCTCTCTCTCTCTCTCTTTCTCTCTCATGAATAAATAAAATACTTTTTAAAAATTCTCATGACATCTTTATAAAAATGTTATGATAATTTTTCTATGCATTCCCTTAAACCTAAGTCTTCTCCTATTCCACATCACCAGTCATCCCCAAATTTAAAGATACAGCACTATGCATGAAGTCGTTGTGTTAAGGCTAGCAGTTTTTGTGATAATTCCAGAAATAGGAAGGTTTTTTTTAAGATTTTATTTATGCATGACATGGACATGCATAAATAAAAGACATGGAGGCATAATTAGATGAGAGCAAAAAGGTCACTTTGGCTGGACCAAAGAATAAATGGGAGACAGGACAGTAGAGGAGTCAGTCAGGAGTCTGTGTTCAGATTATAAAAACTATATACACAGGCTACAGAGTTGGAGGGTTTTTTCCCTATAAGTTTGGGGCACTCTCAAATAATATTACCTGCATAATTGCATGAGTAGTTGGCATGCAGTGGTTATGCTTCACAGTGAGTCCGGAGACAGAAAATCTATAGAGACAGTTCTTCAACTGTCTCCTTGAGAAATCACGGTGGATGGCATTAGAACAGTGCCTTAGAGGCTAAAGAAGGAGAAGAAAAATAAATTACACTGAGTTTGTTCAGTATGAGACATGGTGAAGAATTGGTGATATTATTAAGAAAGAGGACTGGGACACTGAGTCATGGGTGTCTGGCGGCTTAGATTCCTGGGTGGTGTGTACCGGGAGCAGGTATTCCTTCTTCGAAGGAGAATAAGGGATATGATGATTTCAATGTGGCCATACTGAGTTTGAAGTGTCTATATGATTTTCAGGATGTGGTATCCAGTGGAACATTTATAAAAAGGGCATAAAACTCAGCAAAAACATGGTAGGGAATTTTAGCCAAGTGATAAAATTATAGCACAGTTGCTTGAGAGAATAGAGTAAAAAGCAAACTGGGACCATAAAAATGATTTCCAAGCAGATTGACAGTCTAACCAAGACTAAATAACATAAGTGAGTCAAGTTGTAAATATCTTTTAATGTTTGATCATCCCTGCATCACCCCAGATTCCAGAGCCTGTGAAAAGGTAGATAATCAAAACTGCCAACGTCGGCAGTTTCCTGAGTGAATATGGTGAGAAGGAAAGAGACTAAAGATGTTGAAAGTGCTAACACAACATGAATGACAAGTATGAAATGCCAGAGGGTCGCCAGAGGAGAAAGGGCTAATCAGGCAAGGATTGGTGGCTGTTAAGAAAAAAATAAAATAAAAAGGAATCAACGGACTAAGGTAACATTGAAATCTGACATTGAAGAATGGGTTGAGATACTGGGGTGTATAAAAGATTGTGGTTGCTCTGGTCTGAGTGTCCCCTAAAATTCATATGTTGAAATCCTTGCGCACCCCCCAAGGTGATGGTTTCAAGGGATGGCCCTTTGGGAGGTGATTAGATCATAAGGATAGAGCCCTCATGAGTGAGATTAGCAGCCTCATGAAAGAGATCCCAGAGACACTGAGGAGATGAGCACTGGATGTTATACTATATGTTGGGAAATTGAACTCCAATAAAAAAAAAATATACATAAAAAAGAAAAAAAAAGAGAGAGAGCCCAGAGAGTTAGTTCACCACTTTCACTATGTGAGGACCCAGGGAGAAGGCGCATCTGTGAACCAGAAAGTGGGCTCTCACTAGACACGGAATATGCTGGTTCTTTGATCTCCCACTTTCAGCTCCAGAAATGTGAGAAATAAATGTCCGTTGTTTATAAACCACACAGTCTATGGTAATTTGTCAGCGCAGCCTGAACAAATTAAAACAGTGATCAAAGAGAAGAATATTAGATTTTCTTTGAACTCTTTTATGTGAGAAAAATTGTACATAAAATTAAGATTTTTAAAATAATTACGAAATGAACCACTACGTCAAAAAAAAAAAAACAGTTTCCAGGATCCTAGAAGCCCTTTGATCCAATACCCCCTTTCTTTCTTCAGAAGACTCTTGTGAAAATCATTTCTGGCTTTTCTGTAGTTTTGCTACCTATGTGTTTTCCCTAAACAATATAGTTTGGTTTTCTCTATTTTTGAACTATATTTAAATGGAGTCATTTTGAATGCACTCTTTTGTAATTGACTTTTTGTTCTTTCCTTATGTTTGTAATATACAACCATATTTTTCAGATAGCTATAGTTCTTTAATTTTCAGTGATATATAATATTATATTATATGAACACACCACAACTTATCCATTTGACTATTGATGTACTTTGGGTCATTTCCATTTTGGGCTGTTATCACAGTACTACAATGCACATATTTGTATAAGCATCCTGATTCATTTGTGCACTATTTTCTCTAGTATACATAACTAGGAGAGGAATTGAAGGGTTGCAGGATATGTGAATTTTAGCAGATTATGCCAAATGATTTTCTGAAATGGTTTTACCAATTTAGGCTCCCACCTTCAATGTTTAAAAATTCCTATTGCTCCATACCCTCATCATTATTTATTGTTATTAGACTTAATTGTTAATCTGGTAGGTACTTAATATATCAAAACACATGTGTATTTTCAAGTTCCTTATTACTAGTGAGACTGAACATCTTTTTATATGATTATTGCTTATATGATTATTGCTTATTTGGAGTTAGATTTTCAGAAGAGGCCTACCCAAGTCCTTTGCCCACTTTTCAATTGGGATGTCTGTGTTTCTTGTCAACTTATGATCATTCTTTATATATGGATACTAGTTCTTGTTGGCTCTATGTGTTGTGCGTATCTTTAACATTCAATGGCTTGTCTTTTCTCCCTTTTTATAGAGATTTTGTATATGGACAGTTCTTAATATTACTTCACTAGAATTGATCAGTCATTTCCTTTGTGGGTAATGGTTTTTGTATCTTATCTGAGAAAACCTGACCTACAGCAAGGTCACAAAAAAATTTTTTTATAACTTTTCAAAAGGTGTTATGCTTTTGCCATTTACATTTAGTACTTTAAGCCACCTGGACTGACTAAATATGGATGCTGTCTTAGGTTGAGTGCTTTGTAAGTAGTTCCCAAAATGAGGATCTTTGAGCAGGTGACTCATTAAGGACATCCTTCTAGGGAAAGCTGTAAGGGAGTTGGAAGCAAGAGATGGGAGAAAGCCAATGAAGAGTACACTCTCAGGCAAGCCCTGAAAGTAGTACAGAAACTAGTTGCCTCCCATCCTGGAGGAAACCTCTAAAGCAGTGGTTCTCAATAGGGGGTGATTTTTGACCCCAGGGGGCATCTGGAAATATCTGGAGATATTTTCTGATGGTCATGATTGGGGGTTGCTACCAGCATCCAGTGGGTAGAAGGCAGGCATGTGACTATCAGTGCATAGGGCAGCCCTCACAACAAAGAACTATCACATCCAAAATGTCAACAGTGCCAAGGTTGAGAAACCCTGCTCTAGAGTGTGACTTACACCTTGGAGCTCTTAGGCAAGAAAGCTTATCAGTCTTGTGCTTATCAGTCATTCATGAGAACTGACAGTAGGAGGTCAGGGGGATACATTTCTGGGCATTTCTGGGTCTCTAAAGGATGTGGAGATACATAGCTCAAGTTCAATCTTCCAGGGGGAAAAAAGTACACCCAAGCTGTTCACAGAAGTGGTATAATGGCAGTCAATGACATCTGAGTGGAGCAGAGCACCAAGTCTTCCTACTATGGTTCACTCCTTGAACTGCTCATATGCACCCATATTTCAGTCCTTTCCCTTGTGTGCCTCAGAATGGTGCTTGGTCACAATGTATAGTGAGAAAACTTGCAAGAGATGGATCACTGACACAAACTATAATCTCTGCTGCCTCAACCGGTGTGAAGGCTGAAACTAATCATATTATCCATTTTATATTTCCTCACCCTTTCCTAGCCCTTTTGCTAAGTTGCTTACCTGATGGGTTGATCTTCATCTTGGCCTTCACTCCTGGGGGGCTGCTGGTAACCATGATCTTCTTGGGTGATGGTTGAGTAATTGCCCATTCACAGTTAAATTTAGGCATACCAAGAGATGCCCTATGGATCCCACAAATTCTAAACACATTTCTCTCTATCCCCATTGTGTAACAGCAATTACACTTCTTCATGATAAACTAAACCCATTGCCTCCTCATCTAACAGCAACCAAATGACCAGGCAACCTCTGGATTTTTAGCTTTAATAGGATTCTTACTGAGTTCCCTCTCTAGGAAGTAGACCTCTCCACTCATAGAATCTAAAGCTATTGGAACTAGAAGCAAAAAGTCTCTTAAGGGCTGATGGTAAATGATGGTGAGAGGGGCCACTCATTCTTTTTATCATTGGTGGTTTATTTTCTTAACTTGGCAGCTTCAGGGGGTGTCAGGGAAGAGGTCAGGATCTTCCACTCAGCCTTTCATTATAATATAGCTTGTATTTCATAAGTTAATGAATCAAAATGAGAATTTATTCCAGCTGTTCTCATGCCCCTCACATGCCAGGAATGAATTTATCACCTGAACTCCACATGCCTCTATTCTAACAAGGATGTAATGATAGGTGGCTTGAGTCCCTTGCTATCAGTGTCCGCTCAAACTCTATCCAACTGCCCTCAAACAACTAGCATACAGTTAGTGCCCACTTACTTATAAAGTGATTCCTTTGGGGAAAGACTGGGAGAATTACTTACTATTGCATACATTTGCTGTGCTTTGCTGAGTGCTTCTTCAGGAGGACACAGCCATTCATTCCATGAACTTTGTGTCTAAAAGCTGGCTCATCTATGTGTCTAGAAACTGCCCCACTGGGGTGTCTAACATCTCATCCATTCTGATATTTTTTGATTATATAATCCCTCTTCAGATGTCCTTATTATGAGTATAGTGATCTGTTAATCATCACCATGTGGATCTACAGGCCAGAGCCCTCTGGCTGCAGCTCTGACCTTTTGCGCATTACTCATCTCCATTTTGCCTCTGATCATCTGACCTCAAGTTGTGCCATTTCCATTACACTAGCAAGTCACATTTCATAATAGAAAATGCTACTAACAGGGAGCCGGGTGGCTCAGTCGGTTAAGCATCTGACTCTTGGTTTTGGCTCAGGTCATGATCTCATAGGTCGTGGGATTGAGCCCAATGTTCCACTCTTCCCTCATTGGGGAGTCTGCTTAAAAGATTCTCTCCCTCTGACCCTCCCCGCTGCTCACATGCTCATGCTCTCTCTCTCTTTAAAAAAGAAAAAAGAAAATCCCACTAATAGTCATTAGCATGAGGACAACCGTTTTTGAGTTTCTAACTGCTATCAGGAGATTTCTTAATACCTTAGTGAAGGGAGTGTCCTCTGGACCCCTCTAAAGAACATCATCACTTGGAGAGTCTCCCATGGGATCTTATAGAATATAATAGAGAATCTACTCAAATATCCTTATTTCTCTGCACCTTTTGAGCCCTTCCGCAGCACTACCAAGGCAACTGTGGTATCTCCACCTCATTTAATGTGTGCTCTTATTTCTTTCAAACTTAATAGCCCTCACAGCAGTACAAGAATGGTTCCAGGAGCCCTTGCCAGAGCATCATGTCCTAAATCATTGGCAAATGACATATATCAATAAATTTGGCTTTACCCAGCCTTATATTCTGCCTCCACACCCCAGTCCAGTCCCTTCAATATCCATTTCCAGGCAAGTTTTCTGCAAGCCGACCAGGGAAGGGGAGCCTGGGTGGCTCAGTTAGTTAGCATCTGCTTTTGGCCAGGATCATGGGACCAAGTCACGTCTGCTCCCTGCTCAGCAGGAGTCTGCTTCTCCCTCTACCATTCCCCCCTTCTTGGGATCTCATTCTCTCTTTCTCAGATAAGACCCTGGGAAAAGTTTAGACTTAGGTATGATTGTTCAAGATGAGGAAACAATCAGGATCTCTAAGGAGAAACCTTCAGGATGAAATGGTCACAGAATTATTCCAGGGAGGCTAAGTGACGCAAAAACTGTCCCTCAGGCCCTGCAATACTTGAAGAATGAAATCCTGGACAGTCTGCAAAGAGATCTGCCCCACTTACATGCAGAGAGAGGAAAGATCCCCTATTCTACAAGAGTCAGTTCCCTGAAATCCTGCTTCAAAAGGAAATCAAGAAAAAAAAAAATCTGCTCCTAAAATATAGCACTTACCTTCTCCCTCATTTAAAAAAAAAAAATCATTAAAAAAAACATTAACTCTACAAACTACCAAGCTATCATACAAATTCTTTCATAATTGTTCTTCATATCCTAGAATACCTTTAATCTTTGGGATGAAATCCAAAGCAGAATCACCTTATACTCCATTCAGTTTTAGTATTGAGATTCTGCTGTATGGCAAGGGGCGGGGGAGGAGATACTGCTCATACTGGTATTGAGGAACATAGTTGGTTCCAGTAATCCTAATTCTGGGTATACATCCAAATACAATCATTATCTCCAAGAGATAGCTGCATTCCAATGTTCATTACAGCATTATTCACAATAGCCAAGATATGGAAACAACCTGTCTGTTGCTGAATGAATAGGTGAAAAAAAAATGTGGTATATATACACAATGGAATATTATCTGGCTTAAAAAAAAAAAGAAATCCTTCCATTTGCAATGTCATGGAAGGACTTGGAGGACATTATGCTAAGTGAAACAAGCCAGACAGAGAAAGACAAATTAATACTGTATGGTATCACTTATATGTAGAATCTTAAAAAAGAAAGAAGGAAGTTGAACTCAGAAATAAAGAATGGTGGTTGCCAGTGGCTTCAGAGGTGGGCGTGAAATAGGGAGAGGCTGGGATGCCTGGGTGGCTCAGCTTTTGAGCATCTACCTTCGGCTCAGGTCCTGATCCCGGGGTCTTGGAATCGAATCCTGCATCGGGCTCCTTGCAGGGAGCCTGCTTCTCTCTCTGCCTGTTTCTCTGCCTCTCTCTGTCTCTCATGAATAAATAAATAAAAATCCTTAAAAAAAAACAAAAGAAAGAAAGAAATAGGGAGAGGCTGACAAAAGGGTGCAAACTTTTGGTTATAAGATGAATTAGATCTGAGGACCTAATGTGTCACATGGTGATTGTGGTTGATAATCCTGTATCGTATAATTGAAACTTGCAAAGAGAGTAGAACTTAAAATTCCACTAATAATAATAATAAATAATAATAATAATAGCTATAAGGTAATTATGTAAAGTGTTGGATATGTTCATTAACTTAGTGGTGGGAAATCTTTCAAATTGTATACATATATCAGATCATCACTTTGTACCCTAAATAAATTACAGTTTTGTCAGTTACATCTCAATAAAGCTGAAGAAAAAAAAAAGGAAATAGTTTGTTGATCAGATTGAACCCATCAGTTGAGTTCTCATTCCTTCCACAAATTGCCTCTTTCTTTGAACTTGAGACTTTTTGAGATTCAGATTCTACTTATTACTGCACCTTAATTACCTTAAGTGAATTTCCAGGGACTTACACCATGAAGCACAGAGTTTCTAAAATATTGAGCAACTGTTCTGATTTGCTGTAAGCTTAATATCTTCACCTTGTAATAATTGAAGATGACATTCTATATTCTCAATCACTTCATCTTGTGGTGAATAAGCCCATTTAAGCATACTTGCCAAATCTTTTAAAAAAAGTGGAACTTATTCACAAGTTATCTCAGTGAAGTGTTAGAGTCATTGTTTTATCCACCATTTTCAGCCCATGGATACAATTCCATTTCACACCCACCATGTGCCAGACAAAGTACTAGACTCCAGAAGTGCCATGTATACAAAGGGCAGCAGGTCCCTGCCCTCAGAAAGCTTACAGTTCAAAAAAAAAAAAAAAGAAAGCTTACAGTTCTGCAGAGAAAATAATGATTAACCAGATCTGCAAATAATTAATTAAATCATTACCCAGATTGTGAAATGTTTTAAAGGAGAACAAGAAGCAGGGGACAGCCTGGTTTATAAAACACAGAGACGATAATCTCTCTGCAGCATTTTCAAGGTGAATAATACCAGGAAGTCAAATATGATTGAGAAGAAGAAGAAGAAAATTGCATGTTTTTGGCAAAACAGAGTATTTATTATTTTTAGAAAGACAGAGTGTGTTAGCAGGGTGGGGGAAGGGGTAGGGGAAGAGGAGAAAGAGAATCTTAAGCAGGCTCCACTCTGTGCCTGACCCTGAGATCACAACTGATGTAAAGGGGGTGAGGTCTGGAGCCAATGACCAAAAAAGAGTTCTTGAGATGTCTTTGGTGCAAAATGGTGGTTTTATGAAAGCCCAGGGCCAGGACCTGTGGGCAGGAAGAGCTACTGCCCCAGGGTTGTGAGGGGTGGTTGCTTATATACCTAGAAGTTGGGGGAGGTAAGGAAAACAGAAGGATTTCAAAAGAATTTTTGCATGCTGAAGACGACCTACAAGATATTGAAGGCGTCATTAAGCCCGTTCATGTTCAGAGTTACTATTGACAGATAGGAGTTTAGTGTCATCATGATATCTATTTAGTCCTTGTTTTTGTGGATTGTTCCACTGGACTTCTTCTTAAAGGGGAATTTTAAGAGTCCCCCTTAAAATTTCTTGCAGAGCTGGTTTGGAGGTCACATATTCTTTCAGTTCCTGCCTGACCCCATCAAAAAGACTGGATAAAAAAGCAGGACCCATCTATTTGCTGTCTACAAGAGACTCATTTTAGACAGAAGGACACCTACAACCTGAAAATAAAAGGTTGGAGAGCCATTTGCCATTCAAATGGTTCTCAAAATATACCCTAGGGACTATAGAGCGCTTCTGAGGGGAATTGAGGAGGACACAGGGAGACAGAAGAATGTTCCATGCTCATGGATTGGCAGAATTAATGCTGTGGGAATGTCGATGTTGCCCAGGGCAATTTACACGTATAATGCGGTCCCTGTCAGAATACCATGGACTTTCTTCAGAGACTTGGAGCAAATTGTTTTAAGATTTGTGTGGAATCGGAGGGGGCCCCGAATGGCCAGGGGAATTTTAAAAAAGAGGACCATATCTGGGGGCATCGCAGTGCCAGATTTCAGGTTGTACTACAGGGCTGTGGTCGTCAGGACAGTGTGGTACTGGCACAAAAACAGACACATGGATCAGTGGAGCAGAGTGGAGAACCCAGAAGTGGACCCTGAACTTTATGGTCAACTAATATTCGATGGAGGAGGAGGGACGATCCACTGGAGGAAAGACAGTCTCTTCAATGGATGGTGCTGGGAGGATTGGACATCCACATGCAGAAGAATGAAACTAGACCACTCTCTTGCACCATACACAAAGATAAACTCAAAATGGATGAAAGATCTAAATGTGAGACAAGATTCCATCAAAATCCTAGAGGAGAACACAGGCAACACCCTTTTTGAACTCGGCCACAGTAACTTCTTGCAAGATACATCCACGAAAGCAAAAGAAACAAAAGCAAAAATGAACTATTGGGACTTCATCAAGATAAGAAGCTTTTGCACAGCAAAGGATGCAGTCAACAAAACTAAAAGACAACCTACAGAATGGGAGAAGATATTTGCAAATGACCTATCAGATAAAGGGCTAGTTTCCAAAATCTATAAAGAACTTATTAAACTCAACAGCAAAGAAACAAACAATCCAATCATGAAATGGGCAAAAGACATGAAGAGAAATCTCACAGAGGAAGACATAGACATGGCCAACATGCACATGAGAAAATGCTCTGCATCACTTGCCATCAGGGAAATGCAGGTCAAGACCGCAATGAGATACCACCTCACACCAGTGAGAATGGGGAGAATTAACAAGGCAGGAAACAACAAATGTTGGAGAGGATGTGGAGAGAGGGGAACCCTCTTGCACTGTTGGTGGGAATGTGAACTGGTGCAGCCACTCTGGAAAACTGTGTGGAGGTTCCTCAAAGAGTTAAAAATAGACCTGCCCTACGACCCAGCAATTGCACTGTTGGGGATTTACCCCAAAGATTCAGATGCAATGAAACGCCGGGACACCTGCACCCCGATGTTTCTAGCAGCCATGTCCACAATAGCCAAACTGTGGAGGGAGCCTCGGTGTCCATCGAAAGATGAATGGATAAAGAAGATGTGGTTTATGTATACAATGGAATATTACTCAGCCATTAGAAACGACAAATACCCACCATTTGCTTCAACGTGGATGGAACTGGAGGGTATTATGCTGAGTGAAGTAAGTCAATCGGAGAAGGACAAACAGTGTATGTTCTCATTCATTTGGGGAATATGAATAATAGTGAAAGGGAATATAAGGGAAGGGAGAAGAAATGTGTGGGAAATATCAGAAAGGGAGACAGAACATAAAGACTCCTAACTCTGGGAAACGAACTAGGGGTGGTGGAGGGGGAGGAGGGCGGGGGGTGGGGGTAGATGGGTGACCGGCACTGAGGGGGACACTTGACGGGATGAGCACTGGGTGTTATTCTGTATGTTGGTAAATTGAACACCAATAAAAATTAATTTATTAAAAAAAAAAGATATTGAAGGCCTTGCAATTGTCGCGTTAAGGTTGTTTTTCCCTCTAGTAAAACATTAACATTAAGATAGTTGAGAATTTCCCTTCTGGAAGTTAGGTTATTGATGAGAATGCTTTTTTTTTTCTTGTAAATCACTAAGTTTTGTAAACTGAGGAAGATTCATGTCTTTAGAACTATAATCTCTATAAGTTAACTGTTTGTTTTTCCTTTCCCTTAGCTTTAGGGCAGCCAGGAGTGCCTAAAGAATGTCACACACATCCCAGAGTCACACACAGGGGGAGTGGGCTGTCCTTTGTGGGCTGTCAGCTTACATTCTGTCCCCAGCTAGCCTTCGTTCCATCATCAATGACCTGAGCTGAAATCAAGAGTAGCATGCTTAACTGACGGAGCCACCCACGTGCCCCAAAATGTAGAGTATTTAAGCCAAGGAAAAAAATGCTTTAAGAGATGAAACCATAAAATTCCTTTCTACCAGTAGTCAAATGAAGTTTAACTATTTGCAAGCAAAATGGCATACAATAATGAACGGTAGTTTTTTCCTATAGTACACTTTGTTTGTGATGGTTGGCAGATTAACTGGTATAATCCCAGTGAAACTGGTACAATTCCATTTTTTTCAATAAATGTACATCACGTAAAATTATGCTTCACAAACTTGTAAGTCATATTACAAATCTAACGCATAATCAAATACCACGTAAAAGGTCTACTCCCAATTACAAATATCTTAATTTTACCTGATGGCCCCATGTCCTCTTACAGAAAAATCAAACATGCCTTGTACATGTTCCCAAGGATTTAGGTTATTTTGCCATAGAGCACTGGGGAGATAATTATGAAACAATTTCTTCTTCAGCAAACACTCAACATATAATTTATTTTACTAGCCCCAGATTCTGGAAAACTTAATTTTGTTCTTTTTAAGCAGGAAGTGCAAATCTCTCAACATACAATGAAAATTTTAACTCAATTCTATTTTTTCAAACATAGAAACTGAGGCAAAGAGCACTTACCTTCCTAATTATTATCTGCTATTATTACCTTTGGATGAACTGAACTCCTTCAGCTCCAATGAAAACTATGAAATTTTGAATTGCTTTCAAATAAGCGTTCTGAACTTAAAAATTAGAAAGGATGGACTATTGCCAACAGACTTTCTGGAGCGGAGTAAAATTTCAGCCCCAGACATTGGTGACCCAAAAACAAGTAAATGCCCCCCATATTCAACATTCATTTTTTTTTAAGATTTTATTTATTTATTCATGAGAGATCAGAGAGAGAGAGAGGGAGAGGCAGAGACAGGCAGAGAGAGAAGCAGGCTCCATGCAGAGAGCCTGATATGGGACTCGATCCCAGGACTCCAGGATCACACCCTGGGCTGAAGGCGGCACTAAACCACTGAGCCACCTGGGCTGCCCTATATTCAACATTCAAATACGAATCTGTAAACTGGATCTTTTGTTGCCTACGAAGCAGTAAAGAAGGCACGTGGAGAGGTCAACATCTAATTTCACAGTGTTTTACCAAACATCTCATTTCAGGAATATAACCCATCTCATGCCACATTTTAATCCACATTAAAAACTCACCGCAGGTGTTATCTGTCAGGGGAGGGGTTGGGGACGGAGGGGAGGCTGTGGGGAGAAGTCAATTTGTTGAAGGAAGTCAAGAGCACCAAGAGAAACAGAGGAATTCCCAAAATCCAGAGGACAGAGGACAATCTCAGGGGACAGAAGTCAGTGTACGACAGAGTATGGGATGCCATAGAGCAGCACCTTTGGGAAGGGTTGCAGAAAACAAGGCTCCAGATCTCATTGCCATTTACATTACAGAGAATTTTACATATTACAGAGAGCTTTCATGTACATTACTTTATTCAGACCTCATTGTGGAGAGGCAGTTACTTGCTATTAAACTACCTGTTGCAGCCAGGGGAGCAGAGACCCAGAGGGGGACTTGAGCTCTGGCACTTGCCTTGAGCTCTGGAACATAACCAATAAGCCGAGTCCAGATCTTCCCAAAACAAGCCCACTCCTCCTCCCATCATTTCACATTTGGACCCCACTGTTATCACCAGAAGCACCAAACTTTATTGTAGGCAACAACTTCACCTATAAACTTGAGCATGTTTCATCAGCTTAAGATCCAGTTCGTTTCTTTATTCTGCTTTGATTGCCCAGTATGTAGGAAATCTGATTCAAATGGATACACAATTGTAAATGGTAACAATTTCTTAGTAGCTCCTCTTGTGATTTCGGGAAAACCTCAATTAAATAAACATATCAGGAAAAGCATTTTTCCAAAAACTGCACAAAAATGAGTTAAGCTGGCAACACAAGTTACGGTATTGATCGCCTCCAATCTGTGAAGATACAGGATTCAATTCAATGTACCTGTGTTTTAATAAAACCATTTAAAAAGTGTCTGTGTGCATACACACACTCCCGAGTATGTGTATATACATATATGGGAGATTTATGACATGTACACATGTACATATACAGACAGCAACATATATAAATACATACATGTATTTAGTGACTTAAAATTAGAACCAAGCATTTGAAAAACAAGGCATTACTCTATGATATGTCACCAAAGTTTGCTCTGAGTCTGAAAAAACAATAGAGGTAATAACCAAGTGATTTATCAACAAGAATTAATTGGATTGTATAAGAAGGCTATGACAGAAGCTTACAATGCTGTAGACTTGGCCTTAGATCATCATATTCCTGTGCCTGAGCTTCATATGAATGAATAAACAAATGAGTTAATTCGTCTTTATTTGAGGCAATCAATCCATAGATATTTACTGAGTGACTTCTGCTTGCTAAAAGCGCAGTGTTATGAACTCTAGGGGATATAAAGACACAGTCTAAATAGAAGTTAATAATGAAGTACAAACAGGAAGAGATAATCAATCTTCCCGAGCAGTGAATAATGAGTACCATGAGAGCAGTGTGAACAGTAAGTAGTTAAGTGATTCAGAAAAGGGAGAAATCACTTCCCTCCTGGGGACTCAGGATGTTGCAGTGGAGGTTCAGCTGGTGCCTAAGAGGTGACTGAAATGGGACTTGCCGAAAAATGGAAGAAGGGCATTCTGAGCAAAGTAGATAATACAAATAACATCATAGTTTAAAGAAAAATTTAAAAGGCAGGCTGGAGCTTTCTGTGGGAGGCTTTACCTGACAGACAACAGAATTTGAACTCTATCTGAGAAGTAAGAGCAGTCACAGAAAGCTTTGAGGGAAAGGAGAAGCATGATCAAAGTGGTAGTATGCAAGATGATGAGAGATTTGAAGACTAGTATAGTAGTCCAGGCATAAAGTGACAAAAGCCTGAAGGAGGATAGTTGCAGTGGAAAAGGAAAGTGAAGATAGGGAGAAAAATTAAGTCCTAAGAAGCCAAGGCTCTGAGAGACTCTACACCCCCTAGAGGACAGAGATTGTGTTGTATTCATCACAGCTCCTGACTCAGCAAGTGGATATTTGGCCATCTGGATATTTGCAGAGAGAATGAATACAGAAGACAAGAGAAGGGTGGCTTTCGATGATTATACTTTTGAAAAGTATATATTGGTATAAAAAGTATATAGTGGTACAGTATAATCGTGATAGAAGGAAGGGAGCACTGTTCGTTAAAATGGGAAAATCAGTGGTGAGACGATTCTGATCTTCAACAGAACTACAGGCATACTTGTTTTATTATACTTCAAAGATAACTGCATTTTTAAAAAATTGAAGGTTTGTGGCAACCCTGTGTCAAGAAATCATCAGTTGCCATGTTTCCAACAGCATTTGCTCACTTTGTGTCTCTGTGTCACATTTTGGTAACTTTCACAATACTTCAATTTTTTTCATTATTATTACATTTGATTTGCTGCAACGTCATGATAAAACATTTATGGATAAGGGGTCGCTTGTCATGGATGAACAAAGAAAGAATGTGGTTTCTTGATATAGAAACAGCTCCTGATAAAGATGCTGTGAAGACTGTTAAAATGACAACGTAGGCTTTAGAACACTCCACAGACTTGGCTGATCAAGTAAAGGCAAGGTGTGAGAGGACTGACTTCAATGTTGAAAGTTCTGCTGTGGGTAAAATGCTATACTGTATGCTCGTGTGCTGCAGAGAAATCATTCATGAAAGGAAGAGTCAGTTGATGTGATGGATTTCATTGTTGTCTTATTTTAAGAAATTACCCCAGACGCCCTGACCCTCACTCGGCAGCTGCCACTCTGGTCAGCAGTCATCAACATCACCGCAAGACCCTCCACAAGCAAAAAGATTATAACTCACTGAAATCTCAGGTGATGGTTATTGTTTTTTAGCAATAAAGTACTTCTTAAATAAGGTATGTACAGTTTTCTAGACATGCTATTGCACACTTGTTAGACTACAGTATAGTGTAGACATACCTTTTATACGTGCTGGAAATAAAAAAATTCATTTGACTCCCCTTATTGAGATATTTGCTATAATGGCCTTGTTTGGAACCAAACCTGCAGTATCTCCAAAGTATGTCTGTAGAGTGAATTGCAATAACTGTGTTGATGTGGAATATTTCTGTTATCCTATTCCCCTTTAACACCTAATCTGTATTTTTAGGTCAGGTCTTACTGGTATTTCTATAATAACATGAGTCATTCTTTTCCTCAGGATCATGGTCTTCTTTCCTAAATCCTAACACCAAACTTCTGTAACTCTATGAAGTAATTATGAGGGCAAAGTAAAAAAAAAAAAAAGTCAAAAGTACTGATTGTACCCTGTCTGGAACCACAGCACCAAAAAGACCCAATGGGTGGGAGTGCCATCTAGCTATGCTATATGTCCAAGGGGATAAAAGACAACCCTGAAGATGGTCCTACAGACCTCAGATCCCATGGACCTGTAATGACACCAAACGTAAAATACATCTGGCTCAATTGGGCCATATCACAGATACACAGAAGCAGTTAAACTCTGACTCAATGAGTACTATGCGTGGAGGTAGCTATTTTAAGACCAGGAAAAAAACAATTTTTTAATCTCTCAGATTATTTAGTTGGAATTGTTCTTTCAATTGTTTATTTTCTTATCAATGCTTCTGTGGGCCTTTTTATATAAAAAGGACATTATTTATTTCTGCCAAGTCTGAAAATGTTATCCAATTCTTTCTCATAAAGGCTGCAGTTTGCAAACATAGCTCGCAAATCCAAATAACTATGTAATTACCAGCCGCATCTTTAATTTAGAGCATCTGCCATTATAAGGCATAGAAGTAAAAGTAATGGTACTGAACACCATAAATGTCTTGATAACAAATAAACCAATAAAAATATTACTCAAGAAATGCATGCAATAAGAAAACTCATAGAGAATTTATATGTAAATTCTATGCTTAAAGCATCCATTCAAAATTTGCTTTTACAATCACTTTAAATGAGTAATAAACATGTTACTAATTATAAACTCATTCAACAACAGTAACAAGAGAATGCAGCTGATATCCTGTGCTCTTACTGCAGCTGTTTTGTATTATTAAAATTTTACATTTTGCAACAGACAGTAAAGCTATCTAGACTTTTTTAAATGCTATACTGATTTGGACTACTTTAAAATTTTCTCTCATAGGGACACCTGGGTGCTCAGCAGTTGAGGGTCTGCCTTTGGCTCAGGGTGTGAACCCAGAGTTCCAGGATCAAGTCCCACATCGGGCTCCCTGCATGGAGCCTGCTTCTCCCTCTGTCTGTGTCTCTGCCTCCGTCTCTCTCTCTCTCTCTCTCTCTGTGTGTGTGTGTGTGTGTCTCTCATGAATAAATAAATAAAATCTTTAAAAGTAAATAAATAAAATAAAATTTTTTCTCATAGCCTAAAAATATAACCTTTTAAGCCTAAAGCCATAAACGTAAATCTACATATTGCAATGGGTCTAACTGTGTCTTTGCATCTGTTTACAAGATTTTTGTTTCAAGAAGACCTGAAAAGGAAAATAAACACAATCTTCAAGACACAAACTATTGGGAGGGGCAAGATGGCGGAAGAGTAGGGTCCCCAAGTCACCTGTCCCCACCAAATTACCTAGATAACCTTCAAATTATCCTGAACATCTACGAATTTGGCCTGAGATTTAAAGAGAGAACAGCTAGAATGCTACAGTGAGAAGAGTTCGCGCTTCTATCAAGGTAGGAAGACGGGGAAAAAGAAATAAAGGAACAAAAGGCCTCCGAGGGGGAGGGGCCCCGCGAGGAGCCGGGCTGAGGCCGGGGCGAGGGTCCCCAGGACAGGAGAGCCCCGTCCCGGAGGAGCAGGAGCTGCACCAACCTTCCCGGGCGGGCGGAAAGGGGCTCGCAGGGAGTTAGAGCAGGACCCAGGAGGGCGGGGATGCCCTCGGGCTCCCTGGGACACTAACAGACACCTGCGCCCCGGGGAGTGCTCCGAGCTCCCTAAGGGCTGCAGCGCGCACGGCGGGGCCGGAGCAGCTCGGAGGGGCTCGGGCGGCGGCTCCGCGGAGGGGGATGCGGGGCGGGAGCGCGAATCCACCAGCGCAGGCCCCGGAGCACAGGGCGCCGGGACACAGCCCAGGATCCGGCCTCCCCCGGGACAGGCAGAGGCCGGGAGGGCCCAGGACAGCAAGGACGCTCCTGCCCCGAGCTGAGCAGATCAGCGGCCCCGCCCCGAAGCCTCCAGGCCCTGCAGACGGAGAGCTCCAGAGTTACTGCAGGAGCTGACTCTAGGGCTGGAGAGCTGGGCGCTGCCACTGGGGTTGTTCCTCCTGGGGCCTCACGGGGTAAACAACCCCCACTGAGCCCTGCACCAGGCAGGGGGCAGAGCAGACCCCCAAGTGCTAACACCTGAAAATCAGCACAACAGGCCCCTCCCCCAGAAGACCAGCTGGACGGACCAGTTCCAGGGGAAGTCAAGGGACTTAAAGTATACAGAATCAGAAGATACTCCCCCTGGGTTTTTTTTTTTTGTTTGTTTGTTTCTTTGTTTTGTTTGTTGTTGTTTTGTTTTGTTTTGTTTTTTTGCTTTTTGATTTCTGTTTGCTTCCCCCACCCTTTTTTTTCCTTTCTTTCTTTCTCTTCCTCTTTTTCTTCTCTTTTTTCTTTTTTCTTCCTTTTTTCTTTTTTTCTTTTTCTCTTTTCTTTCCTTCTTTCTCTCTCTTTTTCTCCTTTTCCCAATACAACTTGTTTTTGGCCACTCTGCACTGAGCAAAATGACTAGAAGGAAAACCTCACCTCAAAAGAAAGAATCAGAAACAGTCCTCTCTCCCACAGAGTTACAAAATCTGGATTACAATTCAATGTCATAAAGCCAATTCAGAAGCACTATTATACACCTACTGGTGGCTCTAGAAAAAAGCATAAAGGACTCAAGAGATTTCATGACTGCAGAATTTAGATCCAATCAGGCAGAAATGAAAAATCAGTTGAATGAGATGCAATCCAAACTAGAAGTCCTAACGACGAGGGTTAACGAGGTGGAAGAATGAGTGAGTGACATAGAAGACAAGTTGATGGCAAAGAGGGAAACTGAGGAAAAAAGAGACAAACAATTAAAAGACCATGAGGATAGATTAAGGGAAATAAACGACAGCCTGAGGAAGAAAAACCTACTTTTAACTGGGGTTCCCAAGGGCTCCAAAAGGGACAGAGGGCCAGAATATGTATTTGAACAAATCATAGCTGAAAACTTTCCTAATCTGGAAAGGGAAACAGGCATTCAGATCCAGGAAATAGAGAGATACCTGCCCCCCTAAAATCAATAAAAACCGTTCAACACCTCGACATCTAATAATTAAGCTTGCAAATTTCAAAGATAAAGAGAAGATCCTTAAAGCAGCAAGAGACAAGAAATCCCTGACTTTTATGGGGAGGAGTATTAGGGTAACAGCAGACCTCTCCACAGAGACCTGGCAGGCCAGAAAGGGCTGGCAGGATATATTCAGGGTCCTAAATGAGAAGAACATGCAACCAAGAATACTTTATCCAGCAAGGCTCTCATTCAAAATGGAAGGAGAGATAAAGAGCTTCCAAAACAGGCAGGAACTGAAAGAATATGTGACCTCCAAACCAGCTCTGCAAGAAATTTTAAGGGGGACTCTTAAAATTCCCCTTTAAGAAGAAGTTCAGTGGAACAATCCACAAAAACAAGGACTGAATAGATATCATGGTGACACTAAACTCATATCTTTCAATAGTAACTCTGAACGTGAATGGGCTTAATGACCCCATAAAAAGGTGCAGGGTTTCAGAAAGGATAAAAAAGCAGGATGCATCTATGTGCTGTCTACAAGAGACTCATTTTAGACAGAAGGACACCTACAGCCTGAAAATAATAGGTTGGAGAACAATTTACCATTCAAGTGGTCCTCAAAAGAAAGCAGGGGTAGCCATCCTTATATCAGATAAACTAAAATTTACCCCGAAGACTGTAGTGAGAGATGAAGAGGGACACTATATCATACTTAAAGGATCTATCCAACAAGAGGACTTAACAATCCTCAATATATATGCCCCAAATGTGGGAGCTCCCAAATATTTAAATCAATTAATAACCAAAGTGAAGAAATACTTAGATAATAATACACTTATACTTGGTGACTTCAATGTAGCTCTTTCTATACTCGATAGGTCTTCTAAGCACAACATCTTCAAAGAAACAAGAGCTTTAAATGATACACTGGACCAGATGGATTTCACAGATATCTACAGAACTTTACATCCAAACTCAACTGAATACACATTCTTCTCAAGTGCACATGGAACTTTCTCCAGAATAGACCACATATTGGGTCACAAATCAGGTCTGAACCGATACAAAAGATTGGGATCGTCGCCTGCATATTCTCAGACCATAATGCCTTGAAATTAGAACTAAATCACAAGAAGTTTGGAAGGACTTCAACACATGGAGGTTAAGGACCATCTTGCTAAAAGATGAAAGGGTCAACCAGGAAATTAAGGAAGAATTTAAAAGATTCATGGAAACTAATGAGAATGAAGATACAACCATTCAAAATCTTTGTGATACAGCAAAAGCAGTCCTAAGGGGGAAATACATCACAATACAATCATCCATCCAAAAACTGGAAAGAACGCAAATGCAAAAGCTAACCTTACACATAAAGGAGCTAGAGAAAAAACAGCAGATAGATCCTACACCCAGCAGAAGAAGAGAGTTAATAAAGATTTGAGCAGAACTCAATGAAATAGAGACCAGAAGGACTGTGGAACAGATCAACAAAACCAGGAGTTGGTTCTTTGAAAGAATTAATAAGATAGATAAACCATTAGCCAGCCTTATTAAAAGGAAGAGAGAGAAGACTCAAATTAATAAAATCATGAATGAGAAAGGAGAGATCACTACCAACACCAAGGAAATACAAATGATTTTTAAAAACATATTATGAACAGCTATACACCAATAAATTAGGCAATCTAGAAGAAATGGATGCATTCCTGGAAAGCCACAAACTACCAAAACTGGAACAGGAAGAAATAGAAAACCTGAAGGGGCCAATAACCAGGGAAGAAATTGAAGCAGTCATCAAAAACTTCCCAAGACACAAAAGTCCAGGGCCAGATAGCTTCCCAGGGGAATTCCATCAAACGTTTAAAGAAGAAACCATACTTATTCTACTAAAGCTATTTGGAAAGATAGAAAGAGATGGGGTACTTCCAAATTTGTTCTATGAGGCCAGCATCACCTTAATTCCAAAACCAGACAAAGACCCCACCAAAAAGGAGAATTACAGACGAATATCGCTAATGAACATGGAGGCAAAAATTCTCAACAAGATACTAGCCAATAGGATCCAATAACACATTAAGAAAATTATTCACCATTACCAAGTAGGATTTATCCCCGGGACACAAGGCTGGTTCAACACTTGTAAAACAATCAATGTGATTCATCATATCAGCAAGAGAAAAACCAAGAACCATATGATCCTCTCATTAGATGCAGAGAAAGCATTTGACAAAATACAGCATCCATTCCTGATCAAAACTCTTCAGAGTGTAGGGATAGAGGGAACATTCCTTGACATCTTAAAAGCCATCTACGAAAAGCCCACAGCAAATATCATTCTCAATGGTGAAGCACTGGGAACCTTTCCCCTAAGATCAGGAACGAGTCAGGGATGCCCACTCTCATCACTGTTATTCAACATAGTACTGGAAGTCCTAGCCTCAGCAATCAGACAACAAAAAGACATTAAAGGCATTCAAATTGGCAAAGAAGAAGTCAAACTCTCCCTCTTCGCAGATGACATGATACTCGACATAGAAAACCCAAAAGCCTCCACCCCCAGATTGCTAGAACTCATACAGCAATTTGGCAGCGTGGCAGGATACAAAATCAATGCCCAGAAATCAATGGCATTTCTATACACTAACAATGAGACTGAAGAAAGAGAAATTAAGGAGTCAATCCGATTTACAATTGCACCCAAAAGCATAAGATACCTAGGAATAAACCTAACCAAAGAGGTAAAGGATCTATACCCTAAAAACTATAGAACACTTCTGAAAGAAATGGAGGAAGACACAAAGAGATGGAAAAATATTCCATGCTCATGGATTGGCAGAATTAATATTGTGAAAATGTCAATGTTACCCAGGGCAATTTACACGTTTAATGCAATCCCTATCAAAATACCATGGACTTTCTTCAGAGAGTTAGAACAAATTATTTTAAGATATGTGTGGAATCAGAAAAGACCCCGGATAGCCAGGGGAATTTTAAAAAAGAGAACCATAGCTGGGGGCATCACAATGCCAGACTTCAGGTTGCACTACAAAGCTGTGGTCATCAAGACAGTGTGGTACTGGCACAAAAACAGACACATATCAATGGAACAGAATAGAGAACCCAGAAGTAGACCCTCAACTTTATGGTCAACTAATATTCGACAAAGGAGGAAAGACTATCCACTGGAAGAAAGACAGTCTCTTCAATAAATGGTGCTGGGAAAATTGGACATCCACATGCAGAAGAATGAAACTAGACCACTCTCTTGCACCATACACAAAGATAAACTCAAAATGGATGAAAGATCTAAATGGGAGACAAGATTCCATCAAAATCCTAGAGGAGAACACAGGCAACACCCTTTTTGAACTTGGCCACAGTAACTTCTTGCAAGATACATCCACGAAAGCAAAAGAAACAAAAGCAAAAATGAACTATTGGGACTTCATCAAGATAAGAAGCTTTTGCACAGCAAAGAATGCAGTCAACAAAACTAAAAGACAACCTACAGAATGGGAGAAGATATTTGCAAATAACATATCAGATAAAGGGCTAGTTTCCAAGATCTATAAAGAACTTATTAAACTCTACACCAAAGAAACAAACAATCCAGTCATGAAATGAGCAAAAGACATGAAGAGAGGGGATCCCTGGGTGGCGCAGCGGTTTGGCGCCTGCCTTTGGCCCAGGGCGCGATCCTGGAGACCCGGAATCGAGTCCCACGTCAGGCTCCCGGTGCGTGGAGCCTGCTTCTCCTATGCCTGTGTCTCTGCGCCTCTCTCTCTCTCTCTCTCTCTCTCTCTCTCTCTCTGACTATCATAAATAAATAAAAAAAAAAGACATGAAGAGAAATCTCATACAGGAAGACATAGACGTGGCCAACAAGCACATGAGAAAATGCTCTGTATCACTTGCCATCAGGGAAATACAAATCAAAACCACAATGAGAT
Source organism: Nyctereutes procyonoides (assembly GCF_905146905.1). NCBI lineage: Eukaryota > Metazoa > Chordata > Mammalia > Carnivora > Canidae > Nyctereutes > Nyctereutes procyonoides. The sequence goes on from NW_026575122.1 coordinate 21,277,958, forward strand.
ACCACCTCACACCAGTGAGAATGGGGAAAATTAACAAGGCAGGAAACAACAAATGTTGGAGAGGATGCGGAGAAAAGGGAACCCTCTTACACTGTTGGTGGGAATGTGAACTGGTGCAGCCACTCTGGAAAACTGTGTGGAGGTTCCTCAAAGAGTTAAAAATAGACCTGCCCTACGACCCAGCAATTGCACTGTTGGGGATTTACCCCAAAGATACAGATGCAATGAAACGCCGGGACACCTGCATCCCGATGTTTATAGCAGCAATGTCCACAATAGCCCAACTGTGGAAGGAGCCTCAGTGTCCATCGAAAGATGAATGGATAAAGAAGATGTGGTTTATGTATACAATGGAATATTACTCAGCCATTAGAAATGACAAATACCCACCATTTGCTTCAACGTGGATGGAACTGGAGGGTATTATGCTGAGTGAAGTAAGTCAATCGGAGAAGGACAAACATTGTATGTTCTCATTCATTTGGGGAATATAAATAATAGTGAAAGGGAATATAAGGGAGGGGAGAACACATGTGTGGGAAATATCAGAAAGGGAGACAGAACATAAAGACTCCTAACTCTGGGAAACGAACTAGGGGTGGTGGAAGGGGAGGAGGGCAGGGGGTGGGGGTGAATGGGTGACGGGCACTGACTGGGGGGGGGCACTTGATGGGATGAGCACTGGGTGTTATTCTGTATGTTGGTAAATTGAACACCAATAAAAAATAAATTTATTATTAAAAAAAAGACACAAACCATTTATTCCTGTCCATATTATATAGGTACTAAGGGCAAACCCAGAAAGATCTATACATAACATAACTTGTTAATATGTGGACTCTAACAACCAGACATACACTTTGGAATGATTCAATGAAAAAATCTTATTGGACACCACTATGCACTGGGTCCTGTGGACACAAATAAATGAAAAAGCAATTCATACCTCTAAAGGGAAGGCATGAGCAAGGAAACCGCACGTGCTGGGAGGCCTGGATGCCTCCATCCCTGGCACTTGCCACATCATCTCCTTTAAGTCTCACTCTGAGAGTTCATCTTATTGTCTTCATTCTCTCTCTCCCCATGAGCCTTCTCTCCCCTTCTGTTGTATTTCCCCCTATAATTATCCACCACCACTTTCCTTTCCTCTGTCTTTTCCTTCCCCTAAAACATCGTGATTTCCATTCTATAAATCCTCCAAAATAGAATAATGAGGCACTGAGTAGATATTGGACCTAGAGATGGCCTGCATACAAAATTTAGGACCAATTCATAGTGTATGGCCACTATGAAACCCAATCTTGGCTTCAACACCCCTCCAGGGTCAACTGCCATGTCCCCAGGAAGCTCCTTTGCCATGCAGCTTTCTTCTCTACTACAATAGGGTCAATGGATACAGCTGTATACCAATGGTCATTTCTCATCATCTCAATTTAAGATGAAACTACATTTATATGAAAGTCCTTTCTCCCTGGCCCATGCTGTACTATATATGCTGTAATGCTAAATATTGTAGTGCTAAATAATGTCTAAAATATGGACATCTTCCAAAAATCTCACATCTTGGCAAACAAAAGATACTTTGCAAAACAACACTGTGTCCCTTAATAGATGACAACCATGCTTGAGTATAAAGCATGCACTTTGTTGGGGCAGACCAAGACACAGTCTCTCTCTTCTATTTTCTTCTGCCCTTATGTCTTGATTAATTCATGCTATCTGTCTAAGCTTTAAGTAGTTGAGATCAGAACTCCTTCAAATTCTCCAAACACAGTGTGATCACACCTGTTAACTTTGTCAATCCTCCAAAATAATAATGACATTTGACCTTAATGGTTCAAAAATAAGTTTTTCTAAGCAAGATTTTGGCAGTGACTCTAAAGTGCCCACACCTATCATTTAGTGGGGAGGGAGAGAATGATGGGTTGTGCTGCTTGATGTGATTTCAAGAAGCCCTACCTACTGGTCTCCAGGCTGCCTTCAGCAAATCCACCATGATTCTCTCTTGCTGAGATAGCACATATCCTCATTCACACAGGCAAATATACTCTTATTGGACCATCCTGCTACTTTTAAAGTCTTTTAAGAATACTTATGTTATGCCAGTAATACATTAGTCTTTAGTAAATGATTAGGTCAATTTCCTTTGGAATACCTAACAGAAAGTATTTAATAAAACTTGTTTAAGTTTTCTGAATGTGGGTGCCTGGGTAGCTCAGTTGGTAAAGAGTCTGCCTTCAGCTCGGGTTGTGATCCCGGAATCCTAGGTTTGAGACCCAGATCGGGCTCCCTGCATGGTAGGAAATCTGCTTCTCCCTCTGCCTTTGCTCCTCCCCCCTCCCCACCACTGTGCACTCTCTTTCTAAATATAAATAAATAAAATATTTTTTAAAATGTGGGAGGCATCTGGTAGCTTAGTCAGCTAAGTATCTGCCTTCAGCTCAGGTCATGATCCCAGGAGTCCCCCTGCTCAGGGGGAGTCTGCTTCTCCCTCTCCCTCCGCCCCTCACCCCTGTTCATGCTCTCTCTCTCTCTCTCTCTCTCTCTCTCTCAAATAAACAAATAAAATCTTTAAAAAAAATTTTTACTGAACATAAACTTAACTTGGAAATGCCCTTGAAAGTCAAAATTAAATAAATTTGCCACTTTAAAAAATAGTTTGAACATCGTAATTAAAGCCTCCTTGCAGTTAGCGTGAATAAGTTTCAAAATTGACAAGTCAATTAGTGAAGCAACATTTATATGGCATCCTCTCCATCTTCATTCCCTGATCACTTTAAAAGGGAAAGTTTTTAGTCCAATCTGAGGGAAATATACACATCTATAACCTGAGGATTTTCCATATGTCAGTTTGGTGTTGGTTTGCAAAAATTTGACTCTAGAGAAAAAAATCATGGTAGGAATAAATGTGGCGACATGATATATTGTTGATGATTTTTATGGTCATTATTTCTGGGGGAAAAAAACTAATAATAAAGTGGATTTACTCTTCTCCATAAGACCTTCCAGAATTGATTTTCTACCTAACCAGCCTCATATGAATTTACATGGAGCATTCATTGCATTAATTCGAAGTACGAATAATCAGTTCCTTATTTTTTTTTGAAGATTTTATTTATTTATTTATTTGAGAGAGAGAGAGAGAGAGCATGAGGAGGGGGGAAGGGCAGAGGGAGAGGGAGAAGCAGACTCCTCACTGAGCAGGGAGCCTGCTGGGCATGTGGCTTGATTCCAGAACCCCAAGATCATGACCTGAGTCAAAGGCAGATGCTTAACCAACTGGGCCACCCAAGTGCCCCTAATCAGTCCCTTATTAATGAGGTAGAATTCAAATTAGATTGTTCCCCCCACCCCCCAGGCAGCCCAGGTGGCTCAGGGGTTTAACGCCGCCTCCAGCCCAGGGCCTGATCCTGGAGACCAGGGATCAAGTCCCACATCAGGCCTCCTGCATGGACCTGCTTCTCCCTCTGCCTTTGTGTCTGCCTCTCTCTCCCAATCTGTGTGTGTCTCTCATGAATAAATAAATAAAATCTTTAAAATAAAAAAAAAGATTGTTCCCCCCTTCAACTTGCCTGGCAAATGTTTTTCTACCAAGTTAGTAACCTTTACAGGTTACACCTAGTTCAGAATATTGTTACATACCCACCCTCCACTGACGAATGGGACTGCTACTCATGCAGGTGGTTCCAAAGGACAGAGCAAGCACTTGGCCGGTTAGCTCAGTTGGTCAAAGGACAGAGCAGTGACAGCACCCAGCCAAAGAGGATTAGTCTCAAGACTTGAAATTTAATGGCATTTGCCCTGCCAAGGTCAGACATGTTTGGGACCCACGACTCTTACTTCCTTTCTCATCTTATCCTTTTAGAATGGAAATGTCTGTCCTATGCCTGACCCACCATTGTATTTTGGAAACTGCTAACTCCATTTTCTGGTTTCATAGGTTCACAGATGGAGAGGAATTTTGCCCCAGGATGAATTAAATGCCAAGTGTCACCCATAACTGATTTAGATGGTATTTGGATATTTTGGACTTAGAGTTGATGCTGGAATGGGTTAAGCTTTAGAGATGTTGAGATGGGATGAATGTGTTTTGTATGTGAAAGGGGTATGAATCTGGAGGGCCAAAGCAAGAATGCTATGGCTTAAATCATGTCTCCCCAAGATCCATACATCACTCTCCTGACCCTCAGTACCTCAGAATGTGATCTTATTTGGAGACAGGATCTTTACAAAGATGATCAAACTTAAAGGAGGCCATTAGAGTGGACTCTAACCCAATATGATTGGTGTCCTTAGAAAAAGAGGAAATTTGGCCACGGAGATACGCATAGAGGGAAGATAACACATAAAGACACAGAAGGAGGAGATGGTTATCTACAAATCAAGGAGAGAGGTCTGGACCAGAGCCCCCTCTCAAGGAAGGAACCAAGCCTGTGGAACCTTGATTTCAGACTTCCATCCTCCAGAGTTGTGAGACTATAAATTTCTATTGGTTAAGCCACTCAGTCTGTGGTACTTTGTTATAGCAGCCCTAGGAAACTAACACAACATCATTTAATACCAATGATTTAACACAAAAACTATGTTGATATTTAAGTATTTAAGTCATCATGTGTATGTGATATTGAATATCTATTCAATGCTATTAATTATATTTTGCAGTAAGATTGATAAAGCTTTAATTTCCTTACAAAACAATTAAAAATGGTAGAATTATATTATCATAGTCATGTATTTACTATGAATATTCTGCACTTGTATAATTGATTAAAAGGAAAAAATTAGAACACCACTCTGAAAGCATATGCAAAAGAAAAAATGAGAAGCAATAGTAATTATATTTAATTGATAAATATGCTACCAAATTATTTTCAGAATTTGGCTAAGCTTTACATTTCAGGGCTGAAACCATTATTGCAATATTCACCATATTGATTCTTAAGAGAAAGAAAAAGCTGATTTATTAAAAATGCATAATTCCCATCAGATAAAACTTACATACAAAGTAATGGGACTATGCCTAAGAGACAAACTTCCTAACTCATTCAATTGATTAATTAAAAACACAAATAACGAACAAAATAGCATCTTTAAGTCATTCTGACATCAGATTCAACAGAGATTTCTTAAAAAAAAAAAAAAACACTGCCAATTAAATACCGCTCATGAGAGCTTTTGCTTCTAAAATTTTAAACTACTTATAGAAATCTCTGCCAAATAGACACTGTACCTACATATACTATAAATGAACGAAGAATGCCAGATAAACTTAAAAAACTCAATCCTTTGGTTCTGTTTTTTCATGTGTTCTTCATGCCTTCCTTTGAAATAAAAAATACTTATTTTATATGTTGTATGGTTTCATGTAACAGGATCAATTATCGTGTCATAAATTGGTGCTGAATAATGCCTTTTGTTCTCCCAGGGTCTTATTTTCAACCAGGACTGAAGGAATTTGAATCAGCTCTTTGTCCTTGTGCAGAGCCAAAAAGAACCTTCATCACTACTTCCCAGAGGCTCCCCTGCCTGGGACTCCTCGCCAACCATCATCTTCCCTGGGCAGCCACCTCCAAAACAGGAGCCCTGGGAGTCAGGAATCTTGTACCCAATGGCCTGAAGGATGGCTCTTTCTTGCATGAAAAAGCTAGGACCACCTGCTCTTTTCCAGATGTCAGCTGAAATCTCAGAAGAGCAGACAAAACATTCTGATCCTGTCCTTCTCCTTCCCCACACCCCCTAGGTCCCAAACGCTTGGACAGTAACAGTGTACTTTACATTCATAGGATGACTGGAAGTGATTGCTGGGAATATTTTAGAAGTTGATGAATGCAGTGCCATATCTTCAATACAAGCTGTGTGGTTCCTCCCCTTGGGCGTGATGATCTCCTTGCCTCCTTGGGTGAAGCTTGTCTTTAACAACACCCTGTGACATGTGGAAACACAGAGAACAATGGTGCCCATGCCAGGGCATTGAGACCCCTGACCAGATCTATGCAAAGGAAGCTGTGACCCTGGGATACAATCACTGAGGTGGAGCTGCAGCCACTGCATTCTTCAGGATAGGAGGGGCTGGTAAGAAATAGGGGTGCCGCACTGACTCTGGTGGGACAAGGATGACTGGCCATTACAGGCTATGTGCTTAATGGACTTAACCTCTCTTGGAGCTGCTGTCCTGACAGATGACAAATGACCTACACAGCCAGTGGATGCCATTTTAAATTTTTTTTTTGAGGGGGAGGCTTATTTGTTTTTTTAATCTGTACCCTCCTAAATCATATTCTTCAATGTCTAGGAAACCATTGCTGGGCCCAAGGCCAATTAGAATAAAGCCTCTAGGTAGGTTCTACTGCAATATATAATGGTAAACATTTGCAAGCAATTTGATTCAAGGTACTCATTTGTGATATTTAGGCCCTTCTATTCCCCAGCTGGTAGAGAAAAAAAAAAAAAAACAACTTCAGCAAAGAGCAGGTTCCACAGCTTAGCCTTGATGAGGAGTAGAGACACTATTCTGGGACTTATTAGTTCATAGGGCAGAAATCTGCCCTGCTTGTTCTCAGTCACTTCCCCTAAAAGCTGGATGTGACTTTTTCAAAAATGGACTGTCTCCCTGCCAAAGCACAGAGAGGATATTTGGACACATTGTCTCCATTCTATGACCTATTAAATGTCATTTATGTACTTAGGACAGAGACAATTATTTATGGAGCAAGACTTGACAGAAAGTTCCCTGGAGTGACAGGGACATATGAGGAGTCCTTCCCCAGAGGACATGCTTTTGGTGAAAATTGAATTAATTTACAAAGTAAAATGCAGCTCAGTTTAAAAGAATAAATTTAGGATGATGAGAGATGAAAAAGATATATAATGTGAATAAATGAAATTGTTCGGTGGCAGGGGGGCGACTTTGATAAAATAAAGATTTGACTAGAAATCAAATTTGCATTCTCTACACAGAACTGTCACCAGCCTCTAAGGAACTGACAAAATCTGAGGATGGAAGAAAGTAAAATTGGTAACCAAAGGGTCAATGGGACCAATAAGCACAGATGCAGCTTTTTACCCAGATCTTTTTCATTTGCCCTTAAATTTCCCTGACCCACCTCCTCCCAGGAGGTGCCTTGTAGGTTTGTCTTTTGGTCTCCTCATTTGGCGCCTCTCAGAGAAGCCCTTTCTTTACTGTACTCCTGATGTCTCAGTGATCATCTTGGCTGCCTATCAGGCACAGGAATTTGGGTTTGGTTACAAAGTGGACGAGCCAACCCCAAGCTTTTTTGCCTATGGTTCATGGGTCCCCAGCTGGTAATGGAAGTCCAGTGACAAATCCAAACAGCTGCCTAGGATCTTTTTCCTGGGGACCGTCCCTGTGGCCCCACCGCACCTGGCACCTAACCTTGGCAATTTAATTCTTGCTGCAAGAAATGGTTTAGGGGTTTAGTTTGCACAGACAGATGTCTTTTGGTGAGTACCGCATGTGGAATAGCACCTGAGCATATTTCTTCTCCTATTTGCCTTGGCTCTCCTAGATTTCTTCCTCTTATTTTGTTGCTTCCATATAGGGGCTTCTGGGTCTCTTCACCTCCTTTTCTAGCTTAAAAAGCTGATGAAGAAGCCATTTGGTTCAGTCAATGACACTCTGACTTTTCAGGAGGAACTAGAAAGTAGAAAGCCATTTGGGGGCAGCCCTGGTGGCTCAGCGGTTTAGCACCTGCCTTCGGCCCAGGGCGTGGTCCTGGAGACCTGGGATTGAGTCCCACATCAGGCTCCCTGCATGGAGCCTGCTTCTCCCTCTGCCTGTGTTTCTGCCTCTCTCTCTCTCTCTCTCTCTCTCTCTCTGTGTGTGTGTGTGTGTGTGTGTGTCTCATGAATAAATAAGTAAAATGTTTAAAAAAAAAAAAAGGTCATTTGGTTCAGTCGGACAAGCCCCAACTTTTGAGGAGAAGCCAATGCTCACAGAGGTCCTCTGAGCTTCATTTGGTTTGCCTGCCTCTGCAGCTTTCCATATATTTGCATAAAACCATCCATGTTCTAACTGGAAAATAGGAAATGACAATTCAATTTCCAGATGCAGCCCTTCGGGCGCTATTCTCCAAAACTCCAAGTTTTTTTTTGCAACATTGCTTGACCACATTCATTAGACTCCTGATAAAAACGACCAAGTAGTGGATCTGTGAATTATAATACTATCTTGCAATTAGCTTTGTTTTGTAAAAGGGAAATATTTGGAAATTGGGCCTTTAAGATTCTGTTTGCATCTTGTTTGTGTATTTGTGTATGTTCGTGTATGTTGTGCCAGCTTGACAACTTCTCTACCTTCGATGGTGTTGCTAAAATTAATTTGTAAAAGAGCTCTATTTAGTTTAAAGGCAAGTACTTTTAAGAATTGGACATTCTAAAACTCAAAAAAATTGAAATCAAGTTCACAAAATCTTGAAAAATAGTATTAAAGTTAAGGTTGTTGGTTTAATTAAAATGGATATGTCGTTAGAATTAACAGCATTAAATGTAAAATTTTTATTCTGCTTGTGTTTACTGAAAGTCAAATAAGTCAATGTTACCTCCATTGCAAAATTTGTCAGAAAAGAAAAAATAATAGACCTCAGAACTTTGTTGAATGCCTCAAAGTTTTATGGGTAATTTAAGAACAAATAGATGTAAATAGTTTTAATAAATAAAGACTACTGGAAATAATAAGGGAACAACTCTGCGGGCCAGGAAAGCGAGAAAGAAAACTTAGGACAAAATCTGAACGAATGTAAAAGGAAAGTTGTAGAAGGTTTGTGAGAAGGGACTCTTTGGAAAGGAATTTTGTGCCTGGTCAGGACTAAGATTCTGGAGATTCATGTGTAAAGGTTATTAGGAGTGATCACCTGAGGAAGCAAAGGAAGAATAAAAAGGCAAGATTAGGCAGTAGGCGAGCAGTGGTGCATCAGCAGAAGTCTTCGTGATTCTCTGAGGAGCTCCAAACATTGGATCACCCTTCAGAACTACCCTAGCCTGGGACAAAAGGGCTGGATTTCTGTATCCTCAGGTTGGACAGTCATTGAACGTGACCACCTGGGGGAGGGCATGCCCTAGGCGAGGCAATTGTCTTAGGTCTGGCTTTGGGGAGTTGAGAACTGTTGGCCTCGTTCCTACAGCCCAGAGTCCTTTGTTCCTGATCGGGATTCTGGTCAGTACATCCCAGCACCTGTCACAGGCACGCAGGTCCTCGCAGTGCCCCGGAGTCCTTGCCTCAACATCATCAGCATGGGACAGGGGAGGGAGGATACCAGAAGAGACTGAATAATTCTTAAAAATTCACCCTCTTGGATTGAATGAGTCTTCATATCAGAAGTACAGCAGTATGGGATTGGAATTTGGCTTTTCTCTCTATTAAAATGACAGTTTTTAGATCAGTCTAAATTGCAAAGTTTTTTTTATCTTTCATCTGCCTAGAAAAAAACAAAGTGCCTGTGTTTTATCTTTATTAGGTCTTTGATTAATTGAAGTTGAAACAACTGTGCAACCCTCTGCACTTGCCTTTAGAATCTTATTGCCACCTTGCCTAAATACATAAATATTAAGGTTTGTAATGATCTTCTAATCCTATTTAGGCATATTGTTTAAAGCCTCTGATACTTTTTTTTTTAAGATTTTATTTATTTGACAGAAAGCATAAGCAGAGGGAGCTGCAGTCAGAGGGAGAGGGAGAGGGTGAGGGAGAGGCAGGCTAGATCCCAGGACCCTGGGGTCATGACCTGAGCAGAAGGCAGACGCCCGACTGACTAAGCCACCCAGGCACCCCTAAGCCTTCTGATATTTCTGACAAACTTTCCAGAATTGAACTTCTAAGTGAAGTGTTTTGTTTTGTTTTGTTTAAATAATTAGGCTTGTTGATTTGGTATGTCAAATTACATGGGAAGCCTTGTCAAATAAGTGATGATAAACCTCCTTAGGTTATACGGTAGGGGTGATTGCTATCAATGTCCCAGAAATTATAAAATTCTAAGGTTTTGATATGTCCTGGTACAATGTTATGACCTATAATTCTAATTATTAAAGTGTTGTATGTCACAGAATTTCCTTGTCAGTTGCATCATAAGAACAATTACAGGTCTCAGATACCTTTAAGATCATAAAACTAAACCGAGTAAGAATTTGTGGATCTAATGGGAAAACTGTGTTCAAACAGACTCTTGTTTGAAACATTGCTGGTTCTCTAATGTTTGGTCTTCCAGATTTAAGGCAATCTATGATTTATAGAAATTTGGTAAAACATTACTTTGCAAACAAATATGAAACATGTATCTTTATCTCCCTACCTGATCCTCCAGAATTCAGAAAGTCCCAGTGAGTATTTTTCTATTTCCATAGCAATGAATTTATTTACAAAAGTTTAATAAGAATCTGTTCTCCTTATGTCAGGAAACAATTGGAAACATTAGTTATATTATCAAGACTTTGACCCAAATGTCCTATTTGAGGGAGATATGCATGGACTCAGATATGACCAGACAGCTTTCAGGGACTAAGGTTGACTTTATGGAACCAATAAAGCCCTTTGGAAAAACTGGCCTGATACCTTGCTTATAGGGGTACCGGCAGCTTTCCCACGTGAATAGGGAAGGTCACTTCCCAGCAGGTACAGAAACTTCAGGCTATTTTGGAGACCTCAAGAAGAGAGGAATTCACCCAAAGCTCTAGGTATTGCGGGTGAAGTCTGATGGCAAGTATTTAGCTTGGCCTCTTAACCTTGAAAGGCTATTAGAAGTTCGATCTGAAATTTCTTAGGAAAGGTTCCAGGAAAACAGATTTAAAAAAATAAACAAACAAACAAAAAACCTATATGTCAATCACTATTTTGCTGCACTTAGGTAAATAATTAGGCCAAGTTTATTTCAAACATTTTACAAATTATTTTTTAAGCAATTTAGTCCTAATTTAGCTATCTTTGGAAAGGAGGGTCATTTTAGAGAAATGGTGTGGATTTCTCAAAATGACAACACATTTTGTTTCGCAAAACACACTTTTGTGGATGCTAGATTCTAGTTCTTATTAGCTGTTTACAGAGTGCTTCCTCACCTCTAAAACTGAGCTGGATTCCAAATACTTCTAGTTTCTTCAAATATCTGACCAAGACTCGACACACTAATATTTCCAATTCTCTCCCATTCTTTCAACTTGAAATCATAGAGAAACAAAACTGCTGCTCTTTTTCCTAAAGCCCTGCAAACTGAAGCCAGACAACTTAATAAACTTCAGGGAAAAACTGAACAATGGCCCAAATTTAGGCCATCTTCATGCCTGTTGCCATATAAATCACTCAAATATCACCAGAGACCTATAGAAAATTGAGCACGTTCATTCCAGCGATCCTGATTTGATGGATCTGCCACTGGAAAAATCCAGACTTTGAGATGTTTATGGATAAGAACAGTTCTATCAATCAAAGACCATTAAGAGCTGGATATGATCCTATCAGCTATTGTCCACTGCTGAGAACACCAGAAATCAGACTGCTCGCCCAAGGAAACAGCTGGGCAGATCAGGCTACCAAGTTGGAACCCTGGACAAAGATCCAAAACCCTCTCTAATGGCTTTAGTACCAGACATAGACTTAACTAGAGTATCAAACCACAATAGTCCTTGGAGGACCCAGGAAGAACCAAGGAATGGGGATTTAAACAACATGTTGGCATTAAACCCAGCTGGAAATACAATGAATCCTTACCCCCAGGATGTCTTATGGGAGAAATATTTAACCGTATTTCCCCAAAGTATCTATCATGGGTGAGATGCTACTCTTCGATGGATCCAGAAGTATATTGCACGTCCCAATCTTTAGAGAACTATTTAAAAATGTGACATGTGTGCTAAAAAACAATCCTAAGACTGGGGCCCTACCAGTTCTAAATGGTTTACAACTTAGAGACACCAAGCCTGGAGAAGCCTGGCAGGTAGATCCTACCATGATGCCAAAAACAACAAGTAAATTTATGAGATTTGCTAGTATTTATAGACAACCTTACAGATTTTGGTGAAGCTTTTCCATGCTGTTCACGGAAGGCCTCAGAAATTGTTAAAACACTTTAAGCAAAATCATTCCTAGGTTTTGACTGCCGCTAACAATTTAGAGCGACAATGGAGCTGCATTTGTGGCAAAAGTCACACAAGCAGCATCCAAAGCCGTGGGCATTAATGGAAATTAAACCCTCCTGGAGACCCAAATAAACTGGAAAAACAGAATAAATGAATATCAAAAGGAACCCTGCTTGGACCAGCAAGCCTCTGGTGGACCTGTGACTACTATTTAGAGTTGGTCCAAAGACATCCATGGACAAGTACAATGAGCTACTTGGTTATAACAAATCTACCCTAAGGCTCTAGATAAAATAGTATAAGAACTATTAACCAAGGTACAAAAATCCTGGTAATGTAAAATATTGGCTTTCAACTTAGAACTAAAGATTTCTAAATCAGTGCAAAAAGTTTCCATTCCTTTAATCCTGATCTCTGCCCCATTTTTAGCAGGAAGGAAGCAGAAGGGTCATTATCCCAATTCCCTCAAGAATGAGCAATAATCCGAAGACAATGGGGATTGAGACTGGTAATCAAAGGGTTAACAGGATTGATAAAGCACAGCTACAACTTTCACCCAGACCTTTTTCATATGCCTTTAAATCACCTTGACTCTCCTCCTTCAGGGAGGTGGGTTTGAGGCTCTCGCCCTCCCCTGCTTTGGCCACCTCCAGAATCAACCCAATGTCTCCATGATTGTCTTTGCTATACATTGGGTAGATGGACTCGGGTTTAGTTACAAAAGAAGTTACCCTATACTACTCGCATTGGTTTGGTTTTTTTCTTTGGCACCTAGACTTCGCAGTACATCGATTACTACTTCTCAATCCTTTATTCATTCAATCAACAAATACTTTTATGTACCTGCTATGTGCCAATCCTTGGCATCAGCACTGGCTATCAGGGGTCAACACTGCATGCCCCCTGCTCTCATGCAGCTTACTCAGGTTATCCACAAATGCATAATTACAGATTGAATATGGCTTGGGGAGCATAGGAAAGGGACTTCCTGAAGAAGATAGACTTAAATGGAGAAGGAGGAGGAAAACCAGAAGGGTGTGGCAAACGAACAAGATGAGACCTAGTCATGGGATTTTACCACATGGAGGTTAGTAATGAACTCACATAGATTTTTTTTTTTTTGATGTCTTTAAAGTGGAAGCCAGACGTCTGTTCTAAGTGAGTGAAGTGGCAGAGTGAGTGGCAGAGTAAGTCCTCTAGATAGCAGGAAAAACAAAAACCCCACTTTCAAGAAACTCGGTAGGGAAGAACAGAAGAACAGTAGAGAGAATGGTACCTAGAAGTGGAGGATCAGAGGACAGAAATAAACACCTAGGAGTTTGTCATCTTGGGTGCCTACTCCCATCTCTGCCTATAATGGAAACAGCACATGGACAACATAGTTGCCCAGAGTGAGTGGTGCTTGGACAGGAACCAAAATTATACTTGTACAGGAATATTCACTTGGTGAAGTTTAGTATATGCAAAAAAGCTCTATTCTAGAAAAACCATCCTTTGGACAAGGTAGTAGTTTTATGAAATACCATGTCTCTTTCATTTACAATGGAATTTTACCTGTTTCAATTTAAAATATTTTTAAAACAATTTCTAGATACACAGGACTAGCATAATTAGGCTAAACATTTTGTTTCAAATTTACTGTCTCTTAATATTCAATTATATGAACAAATTTGTGCTAATGAGGTGTACTGGCATTCCACGTTAGTGGATTATATAGACCCCATGGACCCTTCACTGGCTAATTAAATATTTAAAGAGAATATTAAGGTTTTCCAGCCAATAGCAGATTATTTCTGCTCTGGGAGTCAGTGCTGCTACTGCTGCTGAAATGCAGAAGACTGGCATCTTGCAACAGAGTAAAACAAACTAATTATCAAATTATAACATTGTATATATCTATAGTCCCCCTTTAAGCCATATTTACCACTGCAGTTTCAGACACGCCTATTTTCATTGACATCAACAAGTCTCACGTTAAATTATTGCCTAAGAAAGCACATTACCATCTCCATTACAGGGAAAGATTAGTCTGCCTTGTGCCTAAACGGGCACCTCTAATATTTAATAACAACAAAAAAAAGACATGAAGGGGCACCTGGGTGGCTCAGGTCAAGATCTCGGGGTCCTGGGATTGAGCCCCACCCCCTACCCTGCACTCAACAGGGAGTCTGCTGCGCTCTCTTTCTCCTCTCCCTCTGCCCCTCCCTCCCAACTTGTGCATAAGCGTGCCCGCTTTCTCTCTCAAATAAATGCTTTTTAAAAAAAAAATTAAAAAGGAATATGAAACTAAGTAGCTAACACTACACCCAGGGAAGACAGGCATCCTTAAAGCCACAAAGAAAGCCTAATTTCATTCCAAGTGTTAATTCACAGAGGTTGATCCAAGTACCTGGGGTATTTTCTCTGCTACTGTTTCTCTTGACATTCTCTCCTCTGGCTACTATATATTTTTCTACAAAGAAAGTATTTAGGAAACAGCATGTCTAATAAACTCAGAGGGAGCCACTGTTGACCAGATATGGAAATCATATTCTAAAAAAAAAAGCCGGAAGGAAGCCAACCTGCACACGGGATTGTGGTATGTGAGACCCACTGACTAGAAACAGATTTTTTTAAGCTCTTCACGTTCACCAACCTGGACGCTAATCTTTTTCCTTAAGAACTGAGCAGAAGAAAAATGCCAGGGTTGTTTGGGAAGCACCTACTTACGAGGTCTGGAACAAGCTGCTTCAATCACACAGGCAGCTAGAAAATCCTATTTGCAAAACAGCTCCCACTAGCTTCTTTTATGTCCGAAGTAAGACTCAATTTTGGCTAGAAAGCGCGCGCCGTCAGCGGTAAGGAAGGGGGACGGTACCCCCCCCCCCCATCAGAAACCCCGTTTCCGGGCTGAACGGACCGCAGGAGCGCTGGGTCCTCCACGCGCAGGACCGACCTGGGGACAGTGGCGGTCCGGCTCCCGGTCCTAAAGGACAATCTCCTGGGGGCTCCTGGAGGCTCCCGGGGACAGCATCCCGACCAGCTGGTCTGAGGCCGGCAGCCGGGGCTGCGCGGCTGCACGGTGGCCGACGACCCTGCGGCACGAAGGTCAGTAAGGCAGCCGGCTCCCAGGCACGCAGGAGCGCAGGGCGAACTCCGGCACTCTCGCTAGGGTCCCCGGTGTTGGGGCGTCTCCAGGCGGCCCCTGAGTCAGCCCGGGAGAGACTCGGGACGCAGGCAGGGCAGATGGGGGGCAGAGCCCGTTCTCCCCGCTGCTTTTACCCGCCACAGCTGAAGCTGGGCCACTGGCTCTGAGCCCGCGCCTCGGCTCCCGACGGACAGCGGCCACCTCCCCCCCCCCCCCCGCCTGCACCTGTACTTGAGCCGGCCCTCTTTGGGTCGGGTCCTCTCCAGGCATCCATCCCAGCGGCAAGGACCCATGGCTGGGACATCTCGGCGCCCAGCTGGGACGCCCCGGCAGCCTGGCGCGGCGCTTGCCTACATGTTCCTGAGCTGCCCGGTGCTGCAGGGACAGGTACCCTCATCCGGGACCGAATCCCGCCCTGCGCTCTACCGGCCCACCTGGGGCGCACTGACCCGCAGTAGCCCCGACCCCGCCAGCATCCTGATCGCCAACCCTGGACTCCGGGTTCCCGTGGGCCGCTCGCTTTGGCTCGACCCGCTCCGGGACCTGGTAATTCAAGTGCAGCCCGGGGACCGGTGCGAGGTGACGGTGCTGGACGCCCTGCTCTCTCTCTCCCCCCGGCCGCTTCCCCTGCGCCTTCGGACCCCACCAGGTCGGGAACACTCACTTTGGCTACGGCTGCACCTGCGCTACGACGCCCCGACTTACACGCTGGCACTGCCCTTCACGCCGGCTGTGGACCTGACCTTCCCCCAGCCGGAGCTGGTGACGCGCAACAGGCCCTTGGTGGTGGAGAAGCTGCGGGGCTGGAGCCCAGCCATCGACAGGAGCCTGCTGGACTTCGCCTCCCCGGTGAACCGGAGGGGAACCTCTGGGACCCGCAGGTGCCGGCTCACCCTTCTTCCTCCCCAGGGCGCCCACTGCCCAGGTATGGACGTTTGGTGGACGCCACGGGGGCTCCTGTCCCCAGAGGCAAAGGCATGGACTGTGAGGCTTTCGTCAGAGCCGGCGTGCGCTACCAGCATACCGCCACCACCCGGTCGCCCAACTGGGACTATGTGCCCTTGATGGCGGAGCTGCTAGGGCCAGAAGACAGAGGCGCTGGGTCAGTGGAGGTGCTGCCTCGGGAGCACTTCCAGTTGCTGGTGAGCATCCACGACGGAGTAAAGAACACTGTGCCCAGGCCCAGTTTTGGGGCCTGATGACAATGGAGGTCAATCAGTTCTTGCTAACAGCCCTAACGCCTGATGCACTGGCTGCAGAGGACACGGAGTCTGACCCTGATGACCTGGTCTTCAACATTCTCAGTGCCCCCACAACCACACCAGGGAAGCAGGGGTATGTGGTCAGCACCGATGACCCCCTGGGTCTCCCAGTTTCTTTCTTCACCCAGCGGGAACTGCGGGAACTGAAAATTGCCTATCAGCCCCCAACAGAGAACTTGAATTCAGAGCACCTCTTCCAGCTGGAGCTAGAGGTGGTGGACGGAGGCGGTGCCACCTCAGACCCCTTTGCCTTCAGGGTGATAATGAAGCCCATGAACACCCTGGCCCCAGTGGCTAGATATAACCAGGGACTACTGCTATTTGAAGATCAGTTAAAGCCCCTGTCCAGCAGCCACAGCCTTCAGATCAGTGATGATGATAACCTGGAAGAAGTGACAGTAATGGTAGTAAGGGGCTTGAGACACGGGCAGCTGGTGGTACTTGGGGCACCTGGTGGGTGCGAGCATTTCACACCAGTGGACCTGGCAGCAGGGCGAGTGGTATACCAACATGATGGCAGCAACACCTACAGTGACAGTATCATTTTCCGGATGCAGGATGGGCACCACCAGGTGGAATTCCTCTTCCCTGTCACCATCATACCTGTCGATGTTGAACCACCAAAGGTCAAGGCCAACATTGCACTCCCAGTTACAGAAGGACAGGTGGTCCAGATTTCCCCCTTTGCCCTGAGTGCTACTGATATTGACTCTGATGACTCAACTATCCACTTTGTGCTGGAGGACCAGCCTCTAGAAGGAGAAAAGGAAGAAAAAGAGGGGGATCTGACCTCTGGCTCCTCCCACTCAAGTCAGCACCCAGGAGAGATGCTGCTGCAGCAGACTGAACCACCTCTCTATCCTGAAGATGAAGATTGGTATTATGTGGAAAAAGAAGGACTTTATGAGAAGGTGGTGACTGAGTGGCTTCAGCAAGACATAATGGAAGGGAAACTCTTCTACCGCCATCTTGGACCCCATAGCCCTCAACCTGTAATGGCCCAGATGACTTTCCATGTACAGGATGACCATGACCTACCCAATCTATCTAACCAGCACTTATTCACCATTAAAGTTCAACCAGTGGATCTGCAGAGTCCAGAACTATTTCCATAAACTATCCTAGAAATGACTGTGCACCAGTACCAACTCACTCACTTCCAGAAGAAATTCCTCCAATATATTGACCAGGACTCGGATGACCAGAACCTTTGGTACACCCTACTGACACCCCCAACTGATACAGATGACAACCATCAAGTACGGGCTGGAGAAATTGTGCTAACTGACTCACCAGATACGCCCATCACGCAATTCACCCAGGCCCAGGTAAATCTCTACAAAGTTGCCTACCAGCCCCCATGGAAGAAGCTGGGTATTGTACCACGGGTTGTGCTGTTCACATACCAAGTGGAGGATGCTGCAGTAAACACTGTACCTGGCACATTCACATTATTCCTGAAGCCTGTGACAATCAGCCTCCAGAAGTCACCAACAGAGGCTTTACTGTCTTAGAGGGAGAAAGTTTTATCATCAGTAATAATGAATTGGATGTCAAAGACCCGGACATAGATGTTGACCAGATTGCCTTCATATTAGTCTGGGGTCCCCAACATGGACACCTGCATTACTTAAATAAAGATATGATTCCAGGGGAACTTTTCATGCAAGCTGCTATTGTTAATGGGAATGTCTCTTACCAACACAGGAGAGACCAAACCGCCAATGACACCTTCCATCTGAAGATAAGTGACACGGTGCACCACATACCCATCACCGTCCAGATTTCCGTGCATCCCACTGTAGCTGACAAAACTCCCAGGATCTCTATTACAGGTAGTCCAATATTAGATGTTTCCATAGATGTACTAGAGAGCAGAGCCACTGAGATCACCATAGGTGTCATACAAGGCAAAAAGAAAGGCACAGGCGACTTGATGCTATCTTTCATTATGGAGGATAGCCCAAAACTGGGACTCTTCTAGTGAATGGTTTACCTACAGAACAATTCACCCAAGAGGATCTCATCAATGGGGTAGTAGTCTATCTCCACACGGGAGGTGAAGTTGGTTTCCAGAAACAACATGATGCCTTCAGCCTCACCCTCTCCAAAGATTCTTATCAATGGGTGGTGGGAGACAGCATAGTAAAGAGAGTGCAGGTGCAAGTGGTTGTGCTGCCTGTGGACAATGTGGCACCCACAGTCTTGGTGGGGAAGTCCCACATTGTTGATGAAAGCAGGAAGAATCCCTTGACCTTACAACATCAAAGCATTGAAGATGTAGACACATCCCAAGATAAAATCCTATGCACAGTGACTGGTCAGCCAGCCTCTGGCTACCTGGAAAACATTGCACCAGCTCCTGGCTCAAAAGAATCACGGGCTGGTAGCCCCATCAGTGCTTTCTCCATCAGAGATGTCCAAGTGAGGCATATCAATTATGTACAGAGTATTCACAAGGGGTTAGAGCCACAGAAAGATCAATTCACCTTTCATTGTTCTGATGGCATCAACTTCTCCCCAAATGTCTTCTTCCCTATAACCATCTTACCCACCAATGATGAGCAGCCTGAACTTTTTGCTGGTGAGTTTGTGGTATTAGAGGGGATGAGCCTTGTCATAGACACCACAGTGGAGCAGATGCTGACTTGCCACCGAATGAGCTCCACTTTCAGCTCACAGTGCTCCCTCAGCATGGACGAATCCTACAGCAGCTGGCCACAGGCAGCCAGCCTATTCACAGCTTCACCTTACAGGAGATCCAGGAGGCCTCCACAATTGTGTATGAGCATGATGATTCTGAGACCACGGAAGATAGTTTTGGGGTCTGGCTGAGTGATGGCAAACACACCATCCACAGGAAGGTACCCATTATGGTGATCCTGCTGGATGATGAAACCCCTCATCTGACCATCAATGATGGGCTGGAAGTAGAGAATGGACACACCAAGGTAATCACAAATTGGATCCTTAAGGCCACGGACCCTGACTCCGATGAAAAGAGCCTCAGTTTTGTCCTCCGTTCAGAGCCTCAACAAGGGCTTCTACAGAGACTGAGAAAACCCAGAGGGGAGGGGAGGAATAACCTCACCTTAGGGATGAACTTTACCCAGGATGAGATTGACAGAGGCCTCATCTGTTATACCCACACAGGCCAAGAAGGAGTTCTTGACATTATCAAGTTTGATGTGACTGATGGGATTAACCCTTTGATAGGCCACTACTTCTACATCACTATTGGCAGCTTAAACAAGGTCTTCCCTGAGGTGGTTAGCTAAGGGCTTACCCTGACTGAAGGTGGCAGAGTGGCCCTTACCACCAATCTGTTTAGCACCCGTGACATCAACAGCCATAATGAACAGCATCACTTCAGAATCACACGGGCCCCTAGCCTGGGGCACTTGGAGAGCTCTGACCACCCAGGGAAGCCCGTTGCCTCTTTCACTCAGCTTCAGTTGGCTAGCAACAAAATAGTCTATGTCCACACTTCAAATGATGAGATAAAGTTGGACAGCTTTGAGTTTCAAGTGACTGATGGACTCAACACTGTGTTCCAGACCTTCAGGATCTTTATCACAGAGGTAGATGATAAGAAGCCTATCTTGACCATCCATAAACTAATACTGCAGGAAGGGGAAAGCAAACAGATCACTCCCTTCGAGTTGACAGTGGAAGATGAGGATACTCCAGATCATCTTCTCCTCTTTACTATCACCCAGCTCCCCATCCATGGCAGGATCTTGTATAATGGCAGCCATCCTGCGGCCACCTTCACCAAGCAGGACCTGAATGAGAACCTTATTAGCTACTGGCATCCTGGCAGTGAGACAACTGAAGACAGTTTCTCCTTGACTGTGACAGATGGAACTCATGCCGATTTCTATGTTTTCCCAGACCCTGTCCTAGAGACACACAAACCTCAGGTAATGAGGACCCATATAAGTCCTCTAGACAACAGGCTCCCCCAGGTTGCCATTAACAAAGGGGCATCAGCCTTGAAGTGCCTTCACACTGGACACATGAGCTTCCTGATTACCAGCAGGTCCCTGAAGGCAGAGTATCAAGACAGTTTCCATGTGTTCCTGAAGTATAAAGTGACCAGAGGACCAGAGCATGGCTTCATTATCAACACTGGTCTTGGAAACGAGAGCACTCGAGTGTTTACACAAGGTTAGTAACAATGTCCCTGATGCCTCTGTCCCTCTCCTTTAGCAAATCAAATCTCCCAATTCTGTATAAAATTGTCCCAACCTGAGCCCATTGGCAGAATGATTCTGATTCTAATGAAATATGGTGGAATATGAGATTATTCTGATAACCAAAAAAAGGCAACTAGTCCTTTTGCAGCCATTTCATCAGGATATTCATTTAACCCTCAGATATCTAGTAAGGCTGGTAGTTATGCCTTAAAATTTTAGAACACAGGTGGACAGTTTCTGCTTCTGAACTATCATCATAATATATGATTACATTAATTTTGAAATCGGTTTAATTTCTAATTTTAAGAATCACATATCTAGGGATTGTTTTCATAGTTTATCAGCAAGTTTAGATTTCTGAAGATATTTTATATTTAGATTATGGACATAAATATTACACTGCACATTTTATTGTACTATTCAAATGTAATTTATGCATCTAAAAACATAGAACCAAATTTTCCTCAGTGTGTAGAAGGATGTGCTTTAAAGATCTTTTTAAAATATATTTGTCATTACTACTAAAAGTGAACTTGAGGCAGGTTCCTCTGTTTTCCCAGGACATGTGACACCTGCTGTCTTTGGCAGCTCTTTACACTGTCTTAAAACTTTTTCATGTAGCTTTATGCATGAGATATGAAGAGATACATGGAATTTTCTACACATGATACATATATACCTAAATAGAGTTAAAATTTAGAAGAGTGTTTAAAAAATAGTTTAGTTACATTTTCAGAATTACTTCTAAAGCCAATAAAATCATAGGTACTTTTATAAGAATTATATTTATAATTCTTATAATTATAAGAATAATTAAAATGCAAAATTATCTTTAATATACTAATAATTATCTATACTAAACACTCAAATATAGACCAAGTGAAAAATTGTTAAAAATCCAAGAGAATAGGTAATTTTAAAAATCATGATTTTATTCCCATTTTATTTTTTCTTAGAAATGCAGCAGATGGGATCCCTGGGTGGCGCAGCGGTTTGGCGCCTGCCTTTGGCCCGGGGCGCGATCCTGGAGACCCGGGATCGAATCCCACATCGGGCTCCCGGTGCATGGAGCCTGCTTCTCCCTCTGCCTATGTCTCTGCGCCTCTCTCTCTCTCTCTCTCTCTGTGACTATCATAAATAAATAAAAATTAAAAAAAATAAAAAATTAGAAATGCATCAGTTATTTAAATTTATTTTGACAAATAGTTAATGAATAACCATCATCATGCCAAGCTCCATGCTTGTATAGTAAACCTAAACCAGATAGACTCAATTCTCCATAGAGGGCCAGGATGTTGTAAAACATGCTTAACTAGAATGTCTTTCTTGTTGTGTATTATCCTACAGATCATACACATAGCACAGGAACAAAATTTTAAACTAACATTCTAGTTTTGCCAGTGCAACTTTAAGAAAAAATTTTTAAGAAAAAATTAAATTTATGTTCACGTAGTCATTTTTTAAGTTAGATTTGTATTCCTTTAATAATTTTAAAATTCATTTATTGTAGTATTTTCATGCCTTAAACCATTGAAGTTCTTATCATACTCATTTTCTATTGAGTCAACATGATGAGTGATACTTGCTCTTTTATTAGCTGACATGGATGAAAGGAAGATCTGGTATGTGTTGAATGAAGGAAGAAAAGTAACAAAAGATATCTTAGACTTCTCTGTTGAAGACAATGGTAAGTCACTATTGAAACCTTAATAGAGAGTCTTGGTTATTTAGAATCAATATAAAATTGAAAAAAAATTAAATTATTTACATAGTAATCACAGTCAGTATATGCCATAATGAGTAATGTTTCATAGAAACAAATGAATTCTTTTTGCTTTATTTGTAATCCTATGCCAAATGATCCTTGAAAAATTTCTGTTTTGAAAGGGAAAGCAAGAAGAAATGTCAATAATGAAATATGAAGTATTTTACCTATGAAATATTTATGTGCGACAATCCTATAGTCAAGTAAATCTCTTCAGGTGGTTCTGAGGATCTGACTGATGGTTACTGTCATTCTGGAACAAATTAGAAAGTCCACCTTTGGATTCTGTGAGGATTTTTAGCTCCAAAACTGAATCTTAGTGACTCCTTGATCTCTGAATTGTAATCTTCCTAGATGGGGTGAAAAAAATCTATTGACCAGCATGGAAGAAAACTTGCTTTAAAAATTGCCTGTATATGCTATACCTGTATCCATTTAGTCTGTCTTCATAGTAGCATAATGAGAAGCAAAGAGCTAACAGAAGGCACTCTAGGAATGGGCTGATTATGTTGTCAAAGAAAAATTATTTTACAATATGACATAATAATTGCAAAAATTATGTCAATGTGTGGCTTGCCACTCAATAACCTCTTTCAGTGTAAATCATAACTCATTCCCAGTAAGTAACATGCATTTTATTCCTTAATCATGGCAATCATTCAGGACTGTTTTGAAAAGCAGTCCTATATGAAGGCCACATAGTATTCTGAGTTTGAACCCCAGCTTACCCCATGTGACCTTGAAAAAGTTACCTGTTCTCCCTGTGATTCATTTCATTCTCATATAAAGTAGTGGGCTTCATACCACTTCCAAAGGGCTGCCAAGAGGTTTAAGTGAGTTAATATATGTAAAGCATTTGGCACAAAGTAGATGCTCATTAAAAATGAGTTACCTTCTTTGCTTCTGATGAGACTAACTGTAGTGGAAGCCACTGCCCCCTCTTCTCCATCTTCTCACTTAAAGTTTAAAATCTGATCTTTCCTTCATTCCCCAAGTTCCCAAGGACCAAAATCATTAAAAAGATGAAGATGAATTTAAGCCTTATAAACTAAGTAAAGCACATATGAGATTCAAATACTTTATAGTGATTATTTTTCTGCCCATTTTCTAGAAGGATGATATCTAAAAAGTCGTATACCTAACTTGGACGCTATACTTTCTGGGTGACATCAGAAACAAGTCTGTGATGATAAATGTGAATTTCATATGGCTACCATTCTTGGGTACTTTCTATGGACCAGGCAATGCGTATATACATTTTGGCTTTTGATCCTTACTAAAACGAGAGGTAAACGTTAGGATGCCCATTTTAAAATAAAGGCACCAAACTTGACTATAATTGGACTGAAGTCATACAGGTGAACTGGGATCAAGCCCAGGTATTGAGATTCCAAAGCCAAGGTTCTTAACCACCATTGCTAAACTACTCTGTCCAGGAAGCTAAAACCATGGACAGAAGTCTAGGAATAAGACAAAGACGGCACTTCCTCACCTCACAAAGAAGCCTCTAGTAAATTAAAGTGATGGTAATATCCAAATATAGACTCCAAAATATTTGAAGACACATTGCTCAAAGTTGGATCTTAAAACACATATGTATATGCATATGCTGATTAAATATTTATGCATTTATCTGTTCACTGGATTTCTTTTATTGTTTTCTGAGTGCCATGCCCATTTTGAGCATTCTTAGAATAGCCTACAACTGCTTAAGAACTCAAACGTTTTCATGTCAGGTATTTTCAAATGTTGTTAATTTATTTCTCTACAAGATCCAATTTGATCTTTTCTTTTAAAATATCCCAATTTTTGCACTTTCTAATTTCTAGAAACTGTCCCGTTCCTCCATATTCAAAGCCAAAAGTTCCAGTCTTTTCTCATGTTGCTTCACTCTGGCACCAATTCTCCTGTCTCCCTCTTTCACTGTAAGAATCCCTGTGATTTCATTGGGCTCACCTGGATAATCCAGGATCCTCTCCCCACTTCAGGATCTTTAATCACATCTGCAGAGTCCCTTTTGCCATATGATATAACATACGCACAGGTTCTGGGAATTAAGATGTGACAGTCTTTAGGGGGCTATCACTCTAAGTACCATGAGTACTAAAGAAATGACACACATGAGGCACAAAGCAAGCACACAGTAGGTGTTACTATCTTAAGAATTATTAGCTGAGCTTCCAAATGCTGTATTTCTCTTCTTTTAGGTAAAAAGAAGTTTAACAATTTATTCCTGAAAATCTATAGTTAGATCAGTTGATTATATAAATAGTTTAACTTTTAGGGCACCTGATTATATAAATAGTTTAACTTTTAGGGCTTAGCGGTTGAATGTCTGCCTTTGGCTCAGGGTGTGATCCTGGGGTCCTGGGATGGAGTCCTGCTTCAGGATCCCCACAGGGAGCCTGCTTCTTCCTCTGTCTGTGTCTCTGCCTCTCTCTGTGGCTCTCATGAATAAATAAATAAAAATCTTAAGGGAAAAAGTTCAACTTTTAAACTATTATGATGACTTATCTATCAGGGTATTGCCTGTAACTCTTTGTTTCTCATCTTTTTCTCTGCCCACTTATAAACTGATTTCATATTTATTAGAAGTTCACTAAGAAAAAAAAGTCCACTAAGGAGACAAAGAAGAGGAAGTAACTCAGATTCACTGTTCTAGGCTTTGTTTGCTACTGCATGCTGACCCACTATACCAAGGAATACCTTGCCTATGCACATCCTGTTTCCTGTATCAAGTGTGCCTTTTTCTTCCTGCTCTGCTGTAGATCAATGAAGTAACATATGCCAAAAAATGTAATAGGATACCCCGCATATATCAATTCCCCAATAAATAGGAGTTTTCATTTCTTCTTCCCTCTTAAATAGTTATGCACACACCTATACTTGGGTACACAGTATCCAAGTATATCCTCGAACTGAGGATTCGAATGGAAATTTTTGACAATGTACCTAGTTAGTATGTTCCATCAGTTTCTGCAATCATCAATTTTGAGCAACCCAGACTAAGGTCAATGCTGTATAAGATCTCAGCCTTTTTGATGACATTGTGATAAAATTCATTATGTTCAGGTTATCATGAAAGCCACTGGCAAAATGGGGGAATACATCAGATTTCTAAGGCTCTGAACTATGCCAGTTCAGCATACTGTCAAGTTCATTAGTCTTCCCCTCTCTAAGTCATTATACTCATAGATTTGTCTTGAAATTTTGCATATCAATACTATATGTAATGTTGAGTGGATCTCTTCTACTTACGAAATGATAACATAACCTTACATCTATATAGCACTTAATATTTCTACACAGTGTTTTTACAGATGTTATTCCAACTGATCCTTACTATAACGTCTTACAGGTTACTGTAAGACAGAAATTATTATCTCAGATTTTAAGATGAAGAAATGGGCTTGAAGAATTAAAATGATCCATACAAAGGAAACATTAGAAACATTAAGTGAATACTTTCTAATAAGCCACACTAAATGATTATATGGGAGTGAGACAATTTTAGTTTGGGTACGTGCTATAGATATTTCATATTCTCAAGACCTAAAATAAATTGTTTTATTTCCTCTTGAACTATCCAGTGTCTAAAACCAATCTGATTAACACTATGCATTTTGATATTTTATTTTTTTTAATTTGACCTGATACTTGCTTCATGATCCATGTGAGTAATAATATTCTATTTAGGTGTGAACTATCTTTTTAAAGCAAGTTATGAAAGTAAAGTAAGAACAACAAAAAGGTTTTTTAGCACCAGTGAGAGAACTAACTGTAAGTCCAGTCCTCATGTTCAGTAGCAATCTGGGGAAGAAGTAAATCAGAGTTGCAAGGTATAGGAAAAATCTAGAGGGTTGGTGTGCTCACACTATGCTAAAGCAAAACTTGGTCATACCCACTCCTTTGTGAAATATAGTAGGTAATCCTCCCCTTGTGGCATTTGTGATTTAATTAGACTTTTTCACTTTCATAATGAAACCATTGATTCTTTATAGAAAAATGGAAGAGATACCTCTGTTGGATAACCTTACAAGTTTGTCTAGATAGGCACCTCAACCATATTTCCTATCTCTGTTTGGAGGTCACACCTGAAGTGTAACTATTATGCAGTAGTATTTTCCTACAAATTAATTCTTTTAGAAATGGCAACATCTTTCACAACACCCGGTAATGAGTTATTTTTAGGAGAGCATTCCATGAGCAGGAGAATGATAAGGAACTAATATTGAAACTACCCTAATGCCACACCATTTAAGCCTTGTTTTTAGCATTGCTAATTAAACTTCCACCTGAAAGATTTAAGTCTACAATTTAGACTACATGAGCAGTCTAAAATTTTTTAAATGGCCAGTAAGTCCTCCACCAGATAAGTTGCTATAAACATTTTTTTAAAATAAGGACATGTACATAGTTTAGCTATAATAATAATAATTATTATTAATTAAGCTAATTATAATAATAATTAAATAATAACCAAGCTGTGCATTGATACCTAATCCCTTTCCCAAAAGAGGACTTGTTCTTTCAAAAAGAAAATCGCGTAGCAGAAAATATACATATATCCTTTATTATTTACACAAAAGAGATTATTTTTTATGCTTGGCTCTAAGCCTTGCCTTCTTTTATTTAATATATGTCTATATTATATCCAGAAATATATAGAAGTAGCACAAACAGATCTATGTTATCTGCTTTATCCTTTTTAAAACAGGTATATGGTATTTTATTTTATGGCTATACAAACCAAAAATTATTCTTCCATATTTATGGCTATACTTTTCTCTCTCATTTTCAATGCTGCCATGAACTTACTCTTGGCCTATTGTTGTGAATGCACACCTTTTCTTAGTGAAAATGCTGATTTAACCTGGATACTTCCATGTCTAAAACATTCCAGCTTTTCCCTAAATTCATAGTTACTTCAAACATACCAGGCTTTTTCATACAAGGGTACCAAGACAGATCTGTAGTTCAGATAGAAAATGTGAAAGCAATTTATTCCAAAATTAACTATTAATCCTTAGAAGTTTAAAAGTATGAGCAAAGGAAAAGAAAAAATATGCAAAGCCTTTTCTGCTGGCAGGTGCTCCCAGAACACACACACACACACACACACACCGATTTCTTATTTCTTGCTTCCTTGGCTCTGCTAAGGCTGATTCTGGAGGAGTTCTGGTTTTGGTTTTTTTAAGATCTGTCATGCTGAACTTTCAAGGTTGAGTCTGCAATTTAGAATGAAGTCTGAAGTCACAGGTACAGTGAACTGCCCCAAGATGAACTGCTCCTCTGAGTACAGGTCAAAAGTTTTGCTAATTTCTAGCTCACTAGTCAGTGGGTCATGAGGATCACTACCTAGTAGCAATGAGAGACACAGGGCAACTTCATCCATTTACATGACACACAGCAGAGTGAGTCTGAGGCACAACATTTTATAAAATATTGTACATCAGTGCCTGGTACTTGACTATTACACTTTGTTCATAGTGTAGGAACACTTTTAAACCTCCTAATTCGAGGGGAGTCCAGGCGTCTCAGTTGGTTAATTATCTGCCTTCAGGTCAGGTCATGATTCCAGGGTCCTGGAGTGGAGACCCATGTCAGTCTCCCTGCTAAGCTCCCTGCTTCTCCCTCTCCTGCTGCTGCTCCCCCTGCTGTGCTCTCTCTTTGTCAAGTAAATAAAAAACCTTTAAAAAGCAAACAACAACAAAAAAATACCCTCCTAATTCCATATAATTCCCACACCTTATTTTTTTGACATAGGCTTGTCCATGCTTGAAAAACATTGATGCTTTTTAATAACAAGTAGAATTCTTAGTTTCCACAAAGAAAATTAAGAAACGATTTCTAGATGATTTTCTTAGTTCTTTATTTTATTCTGTTACTGCTAAAACATCCCTAATGTTTTCAGCCACAATTTTTAGAACCGGAAATAATATGTGCACAAACAAATGGTACAAATATTCAAATAGTGCAAAAGAATATAAAATAAAAAACAAAAGTTCTCTCCTGTTCCCATCTGTAGTCCTAGTCCACGTGAAACCAAAAATCGTTTTTACATAAGCAAACACTAGCACACACACACACGTACGTTTTGCTGTAATTATGTCTTCTGTTAATTTTTAAAGCCCTAGAGATCTGGGAGATAGCAGATAAACTTAAATTTTATCCGTCTGATTTTTAATTTTTATGTAAATGGAGGCTGTTTAGGATTGTAGTTTGGATTGTGTATACTTGGCAAAGAAAAGGAGGAGCTAATCTGGCTAATTAAGTGAATACACTCAATCTATAATCTATAGATTCAAATCTATAATCCTGATCATAACCTGTATTAGAATTGATATGTTCCCCCAAAATACCTGGCATATTATAATAGGGACTCAAATCATTTTGGTCAAATAAAAGGATAAATACAAATTCATGAAGAAAAATGACCAAATCTCAAATTAATTTTGTGTTTTGTAGAGGCTGTTATGCTCTGTCATAGTTGTGATCTTAAAAATAATTGATCATAATTATGGATAATTTGGAAGGGGGTTTTGAAATTAATAAATAAATGTATTTTGGAGTTTATGATCCATAGCAAATAACCTCAAAGAAAAATGGCTTTAAAAAAAAAAAAGAAAGGAAAATGGCTTTAGTCTCTTTATCTTTGAGTATTTGCATGAAAGGTTTTGTTCATATTTTTCTCCCCATAAAAAAAAAAAACACAGGCTTATTTTTTTAACCATACTCTATTTTTTAAAGCATGCAATTCCATGTATAAAAATAGAAGGCCAAGTTGAGCATGCAGTAACCTAAGAAATCTCTGATACAAGAAAATAATCACACTTCATAAAGATAATTAATGAAAGGAGAAAACATTTTGAAAGCAAAGAAATACTATGAATGATACTCTTTTAGTATTCTCTACTAGTAAATCAATACCTACTATATTCAGGGAGTGTCTCATTTAGATCAATCACATTATTGTGTTTCTCTTGCTTTTCATTTTCCAGTTGCTAAATATCCTCATTATCACATACATCAATTTAAGAAACATTTTATTGCTTGAAAAGAGAATTTGTTGCTGAAAAACAGCAAAGCTATTTTTGTCTTGCATTATGTAAACAGGCTCTTACATAATCACCTCAGGGAACAATTTAAAATAAAATCTGACCACCTCATGATTCAGTCCTAAATTCCATGTACATAACACATGTACCTAATTAATAGGTAATTATAAATAAAAATACACATATGTATATACACACATATAATATATGTATGTTAGTTTAGGAGGTATAGATGAACACACAGAGCTCTCTAAAATGAGAAAGGTATTTTGACTCATTTGGAATGGCTAGTTAACATATCCATCTTCTTGATGAGGAAGTAAAATAGTTTGATTTCAAATTCAGGTTCAGCACTTATTGAACATCTGTCTTGTCCCAGGTATTGTGCTACATTTAAGTACCTTACCTCTCATTTTGTTTCCACAGTACTATCATGAGATAGATATTATGCCCCATTCTATAGATAAAAAAAAAACTAAATCTTGGTGACATTGAGTGAAATTATTATTATTGTTATTAATGTTATTAGCGCTTGAACATTCTAGGGAGTCATGTGGAAGGATAAGATAATCACAAAATCCTGATCCTTATGAAATTAAGTCAGTATTAAAATTGTCCTTATGTATTGATTCACTCACTCTCCAAAAATTACATTTCTCTGGAATGCAGAAGATACTTAATTTAAAGCTGAAATTATAGGCAAATATTTGGAAACTGATGTTTATATACTGGCAAGAAACACAAATGATGGAATGATGCCCATTGCCACTTTGAGAAATTAGAAACCACTGTTTCAACTTAGATCAGATGACTCATCTGTAGTTTTGAATGACTAAAGTCACTGAGGACAATATTCTTTTTTTTTTTAAGATTTTATTTATTTATTCATGAGAGACACACAGAGAGAGGCAGAGACAGAGGCAGAGGGAGCAGAAGCAGGCTCCATGCAGGGAGCCTGATATGGGACTCGATCCTGGGACTCCAGGATCACGCTCTGAGCCGAAGGCAAGCGCTCGACCGCTGAGGCACCCAGGCATCCCAGAGACAATATTCTTAATAGAAAAATTATCTACAGGCTATTCTGACTGAGAGCTTCATATAAATTGGGCTGCTGGGCATTTTGCTCATCATTCTCTATCAGGACACAGACACTGCGTTTTCTCCAAGTATGATAATGATTCAGACTTTCCTGAAGTAATTTACAAAAAGTCGGAATGAATATGCATATACCATCTGCATACTTCAGCCCAAATTTATGAGAAACTGACAGAGAAACAAAACATATGTAAGAACCGCAGAATGGATTTCAAATCCTGACCTCACTAGCAGGAAACCATGCAGTAAAATATGCTGATCATACCTGGTGCTTAACCTGGTCAGGTTCCCAGACGCTTTGGCCCTAGTAGTAGCACAAACCAGAAAGTCAGTGGCAGTGTGATTTCAGCCCCTTGAAATCTCAAGCCAACATTAAGGATAAGGAGAACTGCACAGATGATTAAGGATCACAGTGTTTTGTTCATTAGGTGTGTTATTAGAAGTAGGATGTGCAAGTAGAATGTTTGGCTCTCATTTTTAAAATTTTATTTTTTTATTCATGAGAGACACAGAGAGAGAGGCAGAGACACAGGCAGAGGGAGAAGCAGGCTCCAGAAGGGAGCCTGATGTGGGACTCGATCCCAGGACCCTGAGATCACGACCTGAGCCAAAGGCAGGCACTCAACCGCTGAGCCACCCAGGTGTCCCTTCACTTTTCTTTTTTGACAAGTATAAGAAAATGAACATGGGGATGTATTCTTAAGCAAGGTGGCATAAGCAGAGGGAGCCCTGGAGCCTCCGAATCATTGCTAGTGATGCCTTTGGTAGTCTGGTTTTCAGCTTTTCCTTTCTTTTTTCTCTCCTTTCACCTTCTCAACTCCTGTTCTTCCTCGTTTGCTTTTAATTTCTTCTACGCAACTGATAGAATCCAGAAGTTCTGGATTCTTATATTCCTCTTGCTTTTTTCCCCAGCCCCACGATATGTACTCCACCAGTGACTTTATTTACATAATTTAATCCTACTTATGCCTTCTTTTCCATTCTCTGGGACAGTTTCCAGTAAATATAATCTCCTTTGGTGTATTTATTTACATACTTTAAGATTTTATTTATTTATTCATGAGAGACACAGAGAGAGAGGCAGAGACACAGGCAGAGGGAAAAGCAGGTTCCCCTCAGGGAGCCCGATGCAGGCCTCAATCCCAGGACCCCGGGTTCATGCCCTGAGCCAAAGGCAAACACTCAACCACTGAGCCACCCCGGCATCCCTGGTGTATTTATTTAAAAAGTGTTGGTAAAGGGTTAACAATACTGTTATTAAAACAATCTCTATGTCTTATAATGAGAACATTCTTAATACCTGACCTTAGTTGTATCTAATCAATATGCTGAAGGAGGAATGCAATTTGTTACTGTTAGAAGTAAAAAGTCTCTGAAACGGAATGCAGCGTTATGATGTCTACTCAAAAAAGCCAAGAACATTAGAAACATCTGCTAGAAAATAAAATCCTACTGAAGGGAGGGACATTGAATCCCTTTGAGATCAGCGCTGTATAAAGTTTCATCCACATGATGAGCTTTAAGGAGCCAGCACTCATCCCTGCTCAAGACCCTGGTGGAGCTGGCTCTGTTACAGCTGGAAGCATGTTTGCTCTGAAGAGCCAGCCAAGGTCCTCCGTGCAAGCAATTATGATAGAGTGAAAATGGCTGTGGTCTCTGCTTCCTGTGATGAAAGAAAAGTGGAATATGTACCAGTTGACACAGCATTAGAAGAAAAAAGATAATAGATTTCTTGAGACAATGACTTTCTAATCTTTTAAAGTGACTGCATAGAACTGCTGGAATTCAATGATTGGGGGAAGATCTATAATAGATTTCCCATTTACTTTTTTAAATTAATAAATACTGCCCGCATCAGAGTCTCGGTGGCCAGAATTATGTATGTAGTTGAATTAAAGGCATCAAAGGTAAGTCCAATGTTCCTCCTTTGTAGTTTATTTTCAATGAAATAGATTTGTAGATCTTAACCCAAGAGATCTGCAGATAGAATTCAGAGAGTCAGTGAACTTGAATGAAAAAAAAAATAGTATCTTTATTTTTACTAAGATCCACCTAAAATATAGCTTTCCCCCCAGTTATAAACGTAGGTAACAAGTAAGAACACGACCGGCAGTACTTGTGGCTTTGTAACCAATAGAACTAACAGATATTTTAATATCAAATTATAGGAATTGTAGAGTTGTCAAAGTATCCTTTATATTCATCATTACTTTGAAATTTTCGTGGTAATTACTATCGGAAATTTCTTTTTTTTTAATAGCCTTATGAGATAATTCACATAACAAAATAATTCATATCCATCCACTTAGAGTGTACAATTCAATGGATTTGGGCATATTATTAATTTTTAAGACTATAGTGATATATAGCACACAATTTGCTGTTTTAGTCATTTTATACATATAGTTCAGTAGCACTAATTGCATTCATAGTATCATGCAATTGTCACCACTATTTTCAAAATTTTTTATTTATTCCAAACAAAAATTCTCTAACTATTCATTTTTTTTTCTTTTTTTTCTCTAACTATTCGATAGTAGTTACCCACTCTCCCTTTCCCCCAGCCCTTGGTAATATCTTTTCTACTTCCTGTTTCTGTAAGTGAAATCATACAATATTTGTCCTTCTGTGTCCAGTTTATTTCACTGAGCATGATTTTTTTTAAAAAAATTTATTTAAATTCAATTTGCCAACATATAGTATAACACCCAGTGCTCATCTTGTCATGTTCCCTCCTTAGGGCCTGTCACCCAGTCACCCCATCCCCCCGCCCAGCTCCCCTTCCACAACCCTTCATTTGTTCCCCAGAGTTAGGAGTCTCTTGTGGTTTGTCTTCCTCTCTAATGTTTCCCCATTCCTAAAGTGATTCTTAAAGGTTCATCCACATATCAGTATCAGATGTATCAGTACTTCCTTTTTATAGCTGAATAATATTTCATTGTATGCATATACAATGTTTTGTTTTTCCATTCATCTGTTAACAGATACTTAGTTTCCACCTTTCGGCTATTGTGAATGATGCCATAATGAACACTAGCAAATAAGTGTGTATTCAAATTCTTGCTTTTAATTCCTTTGGATATATACCTAAGAGTAGAATTGATAGTTCTCATTTGCTAATTCTATGCTTAGTTTTTTTGTTTTTTTTTTTTTTTTAGTAACCACCGAATTGTTTTCCATAACAGCTTCAGAAAATTTTTTAGTATTCTGATAATTGCGTTTTTATAATTTAGTTTTACATGATCCTATAGATTTTCACATCTACATTCAGAAACATTGTTTGAAGAAGGGGACCAGAGGCTTCCCAGACTGCCAAAGCACTTTCATGGCACATACACAAAAATGTCAAGAACTTCTGCACACTGGCTTCTCTTTTGTCTAAGCAAACTAATTTAAATCTATAAAGTCCTGGCAGGTGTTTGATGTCTAGAACTAAATAGGCAATCATTATAAAAATAGTGATTTTGCATTCTCTTGGAAATTCAGTACAGCTGAACTAGACTAATGACTAAACTTTAAAAATACTTTCAGAACCAAATTTTCTTGATTGATAACATAATAGGCACCTTTACCAACAAACATGTTGAGAAAACATAATATGCGCTTCAATGGTGGTATAAGTTCAGGCCTTCAATATACCAGAGCATAAAGGCTACTTAGATGAGTATACTTTGAAAAGCCAGATAGTTCCTGAAATGTGGTTGATTTATCAATCAGTTATATTGGAGTTCTGAAAAGAGAATAAAAAATACAAATGCTTCAACAATTTTCATCTCT
This sequence comes from Nyctereutes procyonoides, assembly GCF_905146905.1. Taxonomy (NCBI): domain Eukaryota; kingdom Metazoa; phylum Chordata; class Mammalia; order Carnivora; family Canidae; genus Nyctereutes; species Nyctereutes procyonoides. The sequence continues at coordinate 21,312,322 of NW_026575122.1, forward strand.
CATAAAGCTATAATCAATTTAAAACATCATGAAATACATTCATTCATAGTCTTATGCTGCCATCATCACTCTGTATTTTCAAAATTTTCATCACTTCAAACAGAAGCCACATAACCATTAAATAGTATCTGACTATTTATGACTGTATCATTTATGTAGAGGTTCATGTAAACTCTGTTTTACAATGAGAAATATATTGTAGCTACTTACTCAAGTGTTTAGGATTTGGCATATGATTGTCATCAACTATGAAAAGAAACACATAGGAAGAATTTGAACTCAAATTTCAGAAATGGCCTAGTACTTTTCTGACTTAAGTATCATTCATTTAATTAGCAAATGGTTATTGAGTACCTGCTATAAGCCAGGCTCATGAGATATGACAGGAAAAAAGACATGGTTCCTCCTGTCAAGGAACTTAGAGTCCAATGGAGGATAAGTTAAAAGGAAGAATAAGTGCTATGTTAGGAGTCAGCTTAGATAGCTGTGAGAACAAATGTGCAAGGCATCTTATCCAAGACTGAAACAAGGCTTCCCAAGAAAGTGACAATCTGAGCTGAGACCTGAATGAGTGGGAGTTAGCCCGGGGTGGGTGGGGGGGGGTGGCAGAGAAGAGTGGAAAGGCATAACAGAAGAAAGAGCAGAGGAAATTTGGAGACTGCTATGAACTCACTTTGACTGCAAAGACCAGAGAGCTGAGGCTGTGGCAGGAGTTGAAGCAGGGAGCAGACTCCAGACCAGAAGGATGTTCTAAATGTGTCCATGGACTTTTTCCTAAAGGTGATTAAGAAACAGTAAAAGTTCAGACAGAGCAGTGACATGATTACCAAGTGCTCTGTACACATAATTTTGCATTATAGAGAATACACCCGAAGTAGAAACAAAAATAGAAAGGGAGAAATTGCAGTAAAATAAATGAGAAATAATGCTGATATAAGCTTAAGTGGTGGCAATAATGTGGAGATAAGTGGATAGGTTTTTTTTTTAAATCTGTGACAGCTAGAATTGACATTTCTTGGATTTGAGAGAGTAGAGAGAGGAAGTCAAGAGTGATGCCTGGTGTTTTCTTTCTAACAATTATTATTACCTCCCTAATATGCTGTGTTCTCTCAAAGTTTTAAATGCATGTCAGCAGCCATTGGCCAGTGACACATGCTCTGTCTCTCACTGAAACAGCGAAAGAGAACAGAAAAACATAACCAGATTTAAGAATACAAGCCTGATATTGCCTTTTGTAAAAACTACACTGAGATCCAAAGAGGCACTGGTACCTGAGAGTCATTCAAAGACTGATATTTTTTTTTATCAAACTTCTTGAATGGTCAAGAAAATAATCAAAAAGGGGGACTCTTGACATAAATTTCTAGCCCAAGATGGAACTGTTTCTGCCCAGAGTGCCACATCAGGGAACTGACACTTGGATAATTTTCATGTCCCTGCAAATGCTCCACTTGACCAGAAATGCAGTGTATGTTATCATCCAATCTCCAAATGCCAAGCCAACTCTGTGCCTTCTCACCCCAAACAAGGCTGACTGACTACATGGCCCCCACCAATCAGATATTGTCTACTTGTTTCTTCCTTGGTCTTTATTCTTAAATACTATTTTATTTAAGATTTTATTTATTTATTTTGAGAGAGAATGCATGTGCACATAAGAGAGGGAGGGGGCAAAAGGAGAGGAAGAAGCAGATTCCCCACTGAGCAGGGAGCCCAATGGTCATGGGGCTCAATCCCAGGACCCCAGGATCATGACCTGAGCCAAAGGCAGACACTTAACCGACTGAGCCACCCAGGTGCCCCATTCCTTGGTCTTTATTCTTTGCCCTGTAAAAGCTTCTTGTTGGAGCACCTGGGTGGTGAAGTTGGTTAAGCATCCAACTCTTGATTTCAACTCAGGTCATGATCTCAAGGGTTGTGAATTGAGTAAAGTGTATGTTTCAGTGCACAGTCTGCCTCAGATTCTTCTCTCCCTCTGCCCCTGCCCCTACTCCCCTCCCCCAATAAAAAATAAAATCTTTAAAGAAACAAATTCTTACCTTCCATCCTATTTTGCAGTTCTCTAAAAGGAGACAGTTCACCTCATGAAGTGTTCCATAAAATTCATTTGTATCACCTAGGACAAAGTGATGCCCAGGTTTCTAAACTGAGAACCTGGAGACATAGTGGCAAGGAATAATGAGTTCTGCTTGGAAAATGCTGAGTGTCGAGTTCTCATTCCAGAGCCAGTACTTACCAACCCTATGGCTTTGGGCAAATCTTATAATCTTTTTGAACCTATGTCCAAAATGGAGATGCTGATATCTGTCTGGTTCACAGGATGTGATGAGGCCCTAATAAATTATGTTTGTGAAAGTGTTTATAAACTATACAACTGAAAAATAAAAATAAAAAATAAAAAATAAATAAATAAACTATACAACTGGGCAGCCCAGGTGGCTCAGAAGTTTAGCACTGCCTTCAGCCCAGGGTGTGATCCTGGAGTCCTGGGATTGAGTCCTATATCAGGCTCCCTGCATGGAACCTGCTTCTTCCTCTGCCTGTGTCTGTTCCTCTCTCTCACTCTCTCTCTCTCTGTCTTTCATGAATAAATAAATAAAATCTTTAAAAAATTTTATATACTATACAACTGAAAAATACTGTGATTGAGGCCAGTGCTTCAGGAACTGATTAAAACCTTATTTAGTGTCATCATTGCTCATGAATTACCATTTGGAAACAGGCTTAGTGGGAGAATACAAGCATGTTAATCAGGAGACCCGAGTGCGTGCTAGCACCCAATGGAGGGCTGGTCCTTCTCTGAAAAATGAACAAGTTGAATTGTTCATCTCCGAGGGCCCTTCTAGTCCTAAAATTATAAGGAGACTGTTAACTGTTTTGTTGAAATCTATTGGATATCTAACATGATCTTAGTAGGTCGAAGGAGATTACTCTTAGGGAAAGTAATTCAAGAATTTTCCATCATGTTAACCTACTTTACGGAGAAAAGAAGGCTTGGGCTTTCTGAGAACTGTTATTACACACACAACTACATAGTGATTAATATGTTACTTGATAAATGTGAATGTGTTACAGAAACAGTATAACAGAATATGACTAAGGATGGTAAGATGTGATGCATTTGGTGCAATATACAGTCAAGCAAGATATGAAATCATTCTAGTATCTCCTGTTAGATTTCATTTTGTGGATTGAATACATAAAGCTTGGTTTTCCCTTGTGCATTTAATTGCAAACAGCAGAAAATTTGTAAATCCCTGAACAATCCCCTACTAAGTGATTTTGTATTCTGGGTTGTTGAATATAATCAGCTACTCCTGGGACTTCCCCTGCCCCTTAGTTTTTGTTTTGTTTTCTACAAAATCTACTTATTTACATGAAATATACATACATAAAAATACATGAAAGGTAAATAAAATATTTTAATACCTTTATTGAAACATAATTCATGGATTATACAATTCACCCATTTAAAGTACACAATTTGGTGGTTTTAATACATTCCCAGGATATGCAACCAACACCACAATCTAGTTTTCTAACATTTTCATTGCCCAAGAAAAAAAACCCATTATCTATTAGCAGTCACTCTCATTTTTTCCACCCTGCCTCCCCACTCTAGACCTTGCCAACCACTAAACTACTTTCTGTATCTGTAGATTTGCCTATTTTAGACTTTTCATATAAATGGAATCATGGAATGTGTGGTTCTATCTGGTTTCTTTCACTTACTGTAATGTTTTCAAAATTCATCCACATTGTAGCAGTTATCAGTACATAATTCCTTTTATAGGTGAATAATATTCTATCACTTTTTAGTTATCCATTCATCAACTGATGGACATTTGGCTTTTTTGCACTTTTTGGATATTATGAATAATGTTAGGAGCAGTCACGAGCAAGTGTTTCGGTGGATGTGTGCTTTCATTTCTCTCAGATGTATACCTAGAGGTGGAAGCCTTCCCCTAAGTTTTAAGAACCCAGGACTTGGGGATCCCTGGGTGGCGCAGCGGTTTGGCGCCTGCCTTTGGCCCGGGGGCACGATCCTGGAGACCCGGGATCGAGTCCCACGTCGGGCTCCCGGTGCATGGAGCCTGCTTCTCTCTCTGCCTGTGTCTCTGCCTCTCTCTCTTTCTCTGTGTGACTATCATAAATAAATAAAAAAATAAAAAAATAAAGAACCCAGGACTAGAGGGGCCTGGGTGGCTCATTCAGTTAAGCAATGGACTCTTGATTTTGATTTTGACTCAAGTCATGATCTCAGGGTCCTGGGATTGAGCCCCACATGGAGCTCCATGCCTAGTGGGGAGTCTGCTAGGTATTCTGTCTCTCTACCTCTGCCCTCCACCTGTTCACATGCTCTCTCTCTCACTCTCTGTCAAATAAATAAACCTTAAAAAAAGTATCCAAGGCTTAATATGTGCCATCATTGATGCCTTGAGGACCCCTTTTATTTCAGTTGGAAGACTAATAATGAGTGTCAACTAATAGGAAATCAGTTGAATTTCTTTTGAAAACACATTTTAGGGCTAGGCATTTTTTTTAAATTATGTATTTATTTGAGGGAGAGAGCACATGTGTGCACAAGTCGGGGACGGGCAGAGAGAATCTCAAGTAGACTCCCTACTAAGTAAGGAGCCTGACACAAGGCTGATCCCCAGACCCTGATATCGTGACCGGAGCCAAAATCAAGAGTCCATCGCTTAACCAACTGAGCCACTGAGGCACCCCAGGGCTAGGTAATTTTTAAGTGTATGCAAATCAGTTGTTTTCAAGTTCATAATTATAACAGGGTGAGAAGTCTGTAGGGCAGTGCATGAGAGAGACTCGGTAACCTGTCAGCTGTTTTCTTTAGAGATACTTCATGACTTCTTAATGCTTATCACAAGTAATACCCATCATTAATGCAGGGTTTGTGTCCATGAGCTAGGTGGCATATGAGAAAATTCAGTAAATTTGGTACAGATCCCCTGAGCAGAGTTTTCCTTTCAATTAACACAAGTTTTTCTATTATGAAGCAGACTACAAAATTCACAGGGAATTTTTAAGGTGTCTCCAAGATTCAAAGCTCATAGACTATAGCTATGCCCCAGGTTCCTGGCTCTCGCCCCTCCTCAGGACAAGTTCACTATTTTATGTCCTTAGGGTTATTTTGGTGTGAGGTGTGAAAAGCACTGTTGGAATAAATTTTTTTCATATGGCTATGACAAGACTTCAAAATAATTTAAATGATATTTCCTGATTGGAACCCTGTAGAACTAGTTGTTAAAAAATGTTGTAAAAGAAAAAAAAAAACAACTCTGTGTTTGAATACATCTGAGATATACCAGGCTTAACAAATGTATAGTTTCTTTAATTTAAAACTTCTCAGATGCCAGAGAGTTCCTTCATCTCTTGCTCAAAATGAAAGATCTAGAACTATCTGCTACAACTTTCAACCTTAGGCCTGTAGAGCATTTCACAAGTCAGACATTTGCCTTTTATTTCAAAAGTTGCTAACCAAAACAATTAATTAGAAAACATTCCAAATGTTAATTTTAGAGACCTGAGGAGATATTCATGAGAGAGTACTCTCTAGATGTAGAATACAGTTTTGTCTGCCTGCAATGTTTCTCTTCTCTCATTTGCTCATGTGTGACAGTGTTGGGATTGGTAATGCCATTTCCCTAACTGTTTCACCTGGGTTACTTCCTGATAAAATGGCTTCATGCTGGCAGACACATTTTCTGTGATTAATTAAGCATGATAGGGTGATTTTTTTTTTCTACACAATTTCCCTGTTCAAGCTTTATATTGATTTTCCTTCACAGCTCCAATTTTTCTCTCCCGTGAACTCATTTGTTAGGACAAAGAACCCTAAACAGGAACCTGCTGGTGTATGTTATAACAGGAATATGCGGAAGGGGTCTGTGACAGTCAAGTCTCTACAGACTCTCTAGGTCCTAGCTACAGCCTGTATCCCCAGGACCCAGTTCCCTGCCTGGACCGCCTGGTATAGAAATGGAGCGAACAGCTCTACTAGGGCTGTTCTCCCCAGCTATTTTCTCCATGCTTGCTCCAATTTCTTCATTTACATATCTCTTTAACTCTGACCGGTTTTATTACTGGGCCCAACATACTCCACACAGTTCACCGCAAAGTAGAATGGTGTTATAGAAAAAAACACCAGTTTGGAACTACTGCTTGAAGACTCATCATATGGCAAGTTCAGAAGAGTTGAGTCTTCCCTTTCTCTGGCAGGAGTTTCAAATGCTAAGGAAAACAAGGTCACTCCAGATTAGTGGATGTCATTGCTTTATTCACAGTTGTTTAGGAAGAATCTGGTTATAAATCATATGGCAAAATATAGAAGCTCCTTTTAATAGAAAGCAAGCACCGCTAGAAGACCGGAAAGAATGGGATCAATTCCAACTTATCTCTTCCTTTTATTCTTACAAACAATCATTTTATTACTTTTTTCATTTCACTCCAAGTTACTTTTTTTGTTTTTTTTTATTGGAGGTCAATTTGCCAACATATAGCATAACACCCAGTGCTCATCCTGCCAAGTGCCCCCCTCAGTGTCCATCACCCAGTCACCTCAACCCCCTGGACACTTCCCCTTCCACTACCCCTTGTTCATTTCTCAGAGTTAGGTGTCTCTCATTTTTGTCACCCTCACTGATATTTTCACTCATTTTCTCTCCTTTCCCTTTCACTAATTTTTATATTCCCCAAATGAATGAGACCATATAATGTTTCTCCTTTTCTGATTGACTTATTTCACTCAGCATAATACCCTACAGGTCACTCCACATCAAAGCAAATGGTGGGTATTCATCATTTCTAATGGCTGAGTAATAATCCATTGTATACATAGACCACAGCTTCTTTATCCATTCATCTTTCGATGGACACCGAGGCTCCTTCCACAGTTTGCCTATTATGGACATTGCTGCTATAAACATTGGGGTGCAGGTGTCCTAGCATGTCCTTAAATCTGTATCTTTGGGGTAAATCCCCAGCGGTGCAATTGCTGGGTCGTAGGGCAGATCTATTTTTAACACTTTGAGGAACCTCCACACAGTTTTCCAGAGTGGCTGCACCAGTTCATATTCCCACCAACAGTGCAAGAGGGTTCTCCTTTCTCCACATCCTCTCCAACATTTGTGGTTTCCTGCCTTGTTAATTTTCCCCATTCTCACTGGTGTGAGGTGGTATCTCATTGTGGTTTTGATTTGTATTTCCCTGATAGCAAGTGATGCCGGGCATTTTCTCATGTGCTTGTTGGATATGTCTGTGTCTTGCTCTGTGAGATTTCTGTTCATGTCTTTTTCCATTTCATGATTAGATTGTTTGTTTCTTTTCTGTTGAGTTTAATAAGTTATTTATAGATCTTGGGTCCTACTCTTTTATCTGATAGGTCATTTGCAAATATCTTCTCCCATTCTGGAGGTTGTCTTTTAGTTTTGTTGACTGTTTCTTTTGCTGTGCAGAAGCTTCTTATCTTGATGAAGTCCCAATAATTCATTTTTGCTTTTGTTTCTCTTGCCTGGATGTATCTTACAAGAAGTTGCTGTGGCCAAGTTCAAAAAGGGTGTTGCCTATGCTCTCCTCTAGAATTTTGATGGAATCTTGTCTCGCATTTAGATCTTTCATCCATTTTGAGTTTATCTTTGTGTATGGTGTAAGAGAATGGTCTAGTTTCATTCTTTTGCATGTGGATGTACAATTTTCCCAGCACCATTTATTGAAGAGATCGTCTTTCCTCCAGTGGATAGTCTTTCCACCTTTGTCAATATTAGTTGACCATAAAGTTCAGGGTCCACTTCTGCATTCTCTATTCTCTTCCATTGATCTATGTGTCTGTTTTTGTGCCAGTACCACACTCTCTTGATGACCACAGCTTTGTAGCACAATCTGAAATCTGACATTTTGATGCCCCCAGCTACGGTTTTCTTTTTTAATATTCCCCTGGCTATTCGGAGTCTTTTATGATTCCACACAAATCTTAAGATGATTTGTTCCAACTCTCTGAAGAAAGTCCAAGGTATTTTGATAGGGATTGTACATTGCCCTGGGTAACATTGACATTTTCACAATATTAACTCTTCCAATCCATGAGCATGGAATATTTTTCCATCTCTTTGTGTCTTCCTCAATTTCTTTCAGAAGTGCTCTGTAGTTTTTAGGGTATAGATCATTTACCTCTTTGGTTAGGTTTATTCCTAGGTATCTTATGCTTTTGGTGCAACTGTAAATGGGATTGACTCCTTAATTTCTCTTTCTTCAGTCTCATTGTTAGTGTATAGAAATGCCACTGATTTCTGGGCATTGATTTTGTATCCTGCCACGCTGCCAAATTGCTGTATGAATTCTAGCAATCTTGGGGTGGGGGCTTTTGGGTTTTCTATGTACAGTATCATGTCATCTGCAAAGAGGGAGAGTTTGACTTCTTCTTTGCCAATTTGAATGCCTTTTATTTCTTTTTGTTGCCTGATTGCTATGGCTAGGACTTCTAGTACTATGTTGAATAGCAGTGGTGAGAGTGGACATCCCTGTTGTGTTCCTGATCTTAGGGAAAGGCTCCCAGTGCTTCCCCATTGAGAATGATATTTGCTGTGGGCTTTTCGTAGATGGCTTTTAAGATGTCAAGGAATGTTCCCTCTATCCCTACACTCTGAAGAGTTTTGATCAGGAATGGATGCTGTATTTTGTAAAATGCTTTCTCTGCATCTGTTGAGAGGATCATATGGTTCTTGGTTTTTCTCTTGCTGATATGATCAATCACACTGATTGCTTTACAAGTGTTGAACCAGCCTTGCATTCCAGGGATAAATCCCACTTGGTCATGATGAATAATCTTCTTAATGTATTGTTGGATCCTATTGGCTAGTATCTTATTGTGAATTTTTGCATCCATGTTCATCAGGGATATTGGTCTTATAATTCTCCTTTTTGGTGGGGCCTTTGGTTTTGGAATTAAGGTGATGCTGGCCTCATAGAACGAGTTTGGAAGTACTCCATCTCTTTCTATCTTTCCAAACAGCTTTTAGTACAATATGTATGGTTTCTTCTTTAAACGTTTGATAGAATTCCCCTGGGAAGCCCTCTGGCCCTGGACTTTTGTGTCTTGGGAGGTTTTTGATGACTGCTTGAATTTCCTCCCTGGTTATTGGCCTCTTCAGGTTTTCTATTTCTTCCTGTTCCAGTTTTGGTACTTTGTAGCTTTCCAGAAATGCATCCATTTCTTCTAGGTTGCCTAATTTATTGGTGTATAGCTGCTCATAATATGTTTTTAAAATCGTTTCTATTTCCTTGGTGTTGGTGGTGATCTCTCCTTTCTCATTCATGATTTTATTAATTTGAGTCTTCTCTATCTTCTTTTTAATAAGGCTGGCTAATGGTTTATCTATCTTATTAATTCTTTCAAAGAACCAACTCTTGGTTTTGTTGATCTGTTTCATGTTCTTCTGGTCTCTATTTCATTGAGTTCTGCTCGAATCTTTATTAACTCTCTTCTTCTGCTGGGTGTAGGATCTATTTGCTGTTTTTTCTCTAGCTCCTTTATGTGTAAGGTTAGCTTTTGCATTTGAGTTCTTTCCAGTTTTTGGATGGATGTTTGTATTGCAATGTATTTCCCCCTCAGGACTGCTTTTGCTGTATCACAAAGATTTTGAATGGTTGTATCTTCATTCTCATTAGTTTCCATGAATCTTTTTAATTCTTCTCTAATTTTCTGGTTGACCCTTTCATCTTTTAGCAGGATGTTCCTTAACTTCCACGTGCTTGAAATCCTTCCAAACTTCTTATTGTGATTTAGTTCTAATTTCAAATATTATGGTCTGGAAATATGCAGGGGACAATCCCAATCTTTTGGTATCAGTTAAGACCTGATTTGTGACCCAGTATTTGGTCTATTCTGCAGAAAGTTCCATGTGCACTTGAGAAGAATGTGTATTCAGTTGATTTTGGATGTAAAGTTCTGTAGAAATCTGTGAAATCCATCTGGTCCAGTGTATCATTTAAAGCTCTTGTTTCTTTGGAGATGTTTTGCTTAGAAGACCTATAGAGTGTAGAAAGAGCTAGATTGAAGTCACTAAGTATAAGTGTATTATTATCTAAGTATGTGTTAACTTTGGTCATTAACTGATTGATATACTTGGTAGCTCCCACATTTGGGACATAAATCTTCATGATTGTTAGGTCCTCTTGTTGCATAGACCCTTTAAGTACGATATAGTGTCCCTCTTCATCTCTTACTACAGTCTTTGGGATAAAATTTAATTTATCTGATATAAGGATTGCTACCCCTGCTTTCTTTTGAGGATCATTTGAATGGTAAATGGTTCTCCAACTTTTTATTTTCAGGCTGTATGTGTCCTTCTGTCTAAAATGAGTCTCTTGTAGACAGCAAATAGATGGGTCTTGCTTTTTTATCCAGTCTGAAACCCTGTGCCTTTTTATGGGGTCATTAAGCCCATTTACGTTCAGAGTTACTATTGGAAGATATGAATTTAGTGTCATCATGATACCTATTCAGTCCCTGTTTTGTGGATTGTTTCCTTGGACTTCCTCTTTCTTTTACAGAAAAAGGAATTAATATTCCTTAATATTTCTTGCAGAGCTGGTTTGGTGGTCACATATTCTTTCAGTTTCTGCCTATCTTGGAAGCCCTTTATGTCTCCTTCTATTCTGAATTAGAGCCTTGCTGGATAAAGTATTCTTGGCTGCATGTTCTTCTCATTTAGGAGCCTGAATATATCTTGCCTGCCCTTTCTGGCCTGCCATGTCTCTGTGGAGATGTCTGCTGTTATCCTAATACTTCTCCCCATAAATGTTATGGATTTTTTGTCTCTTGCTGCTCTTGGATCTCTTTATCTTTGGAATTTGCAAGTTTCACTATTAAATGTTGAGGTGTTGAGCGGTTTTTATTGATTTTAGGGGGGATCCCTCTATCTCCTGGATCTGAATGCCTGTTTCCCTTCCCAAGTTAGGGACGTTCTCAGCTATGATTTGTTCAAATACACTTTCTGGACCTCTGTCCCTTTCGGCGCCCTTGGGAACCCCAATTAATTTTTCCTTCTGAGGCTGTCATTTATTTCCCTTAACCTATCCTCATGATCTTTTGTTTTTCTCTTTTTCCCTCAGTTTCCTTTCTTGCCATCAACTTGTCTTCTATGTCACTCACTTGTTCTTCTACCTTGTTAACCCTCATTATTAGGACCTCCACTTTGGATTGCATCTCATTTAACTGATATTTAATTTCTACCTGATTAGATCTAAATTCTGCAGTCATGAAGTCTCTTGAATCTTTTATGCTTTTTTCTAGAGCCACCAGTAGCTGTATAATGGTGCTTCTCAATTGGCTTTCTGACATTGAATTGTAATCCAAATTTTGTAACTCTGTGGGAGAGAGGACTGTTTCTGATTCTTTCTTTTGTGGTGAGTTCTTCCTTCTAGTCATTTTGCTCAGTGCAGAGTGGCCAAAAACCATTTGTACTGGAGAAAGGAGAAAAAGAGAGAAAAAAAAGGGGGGGGAAGTAGGGGGAACAAACAGAAAACAAAAAACAAGGGGGAGTATCCTCTGTTTCTATATACTGTAAATCCCTCAACTTCCCCTGGAACTTTCCAGTGCTGCTTGGTCAATAACTTGCTTTTCCCCTGTCCTCTAGCTGGTGTTCTGGAGGAGGGGCCTGCTGTGCCAATTCCCAAGTGTGTGCTCCTTGGGGAGCTGCCCAGCCCCCTGCCAGGTGCATGGCTCAGTGGGAGCTGTTTATCCTGTGAGGCCCCTGCTCATTCCCAGGTACAAGGCGACACCAGGAGGAGAAACAACAGTGGTGGCGGCCTGCTCTCCAACTCTGGAGTCTGCTCCCGCAGCAACTACCGCAGCTCCCAGTCCACAAGGGCCTGGATGCTCCAGGGGTGGGGGGCGCCCGGCAGCAGGAGCGTCCTTGCTGCCCTGGGCCCTCCCCGCCTCCGCCTGTCCTGGGGGTAGTGCCGGATCTTGGGCTGTGTCACCCGCGCCCTGGGCTCCGGGGCCTGTGCCGCTGGAATTGCACCCCCAGGGCCATGCAGCCCCCTCCGCGCGGAGCCGCCGGAGCCACCACCTGAGCCACCACCCGAGCTGCTCCCGGCCCCCTCCAGCACGGGCTCCAGGCCTCTAGGGAGCTCGGCCCGGTGTATATCGGGCTCTCCCCGGGGCACAGGTCCTCTGTTAGTGCCCCTGGGAGCCTGAGGGCATCCCTGCCCCTCCTGGGATCCTGCCCGAGCTCCCTGCGAGTAGCTTCGATCCAAGAAGATTGGTGAAGCTCCTGCTTCTCCAGGCCTGGGCTTTCCTGTCCTGGGGACACTCGCTGCACAGCTTTAGCCTGGCCCCTCCCCCTTGGATGATTTTTTATTTCTTTTTTTTTTCCTGTCTTCCTACCTTGATAGAAGCACAAACTCTTCTCACTGTAGTATTCCAGCTGTTCTCTCTTTAAATCTCAGACCGAATTCGTAGGTTTTCAGGATGATTTGAAAGTTACCTAGGTAAGTTGGTGGGAACAGGTGACTTGAGGACCCTACTCTTCTACCATCTTGCCTCGCCTCAGATTCCTTAATTGTTGTTCTGCTGTCTGAATTTAAATCAGTGTCTGGGGACATCTGAGTGGCTCAGTGGTTGAGCATCTGCCTTCGGCTCAGGTCGTGATCCCGGGGTCCTGGGATCCAGTGCAGCACCAGATTTCCCGCAGGGAGCCTGCTTCTCTCTCTGCCTGTGTCTCTGCCTTTCTCTATCTCTGTGTCTCTCATGAATAAATAAATAAAATCTTCAAAAATAAATAAATAAATCAGTGTGTATCTTGCTAGCACCTACTAGAGAGATTGTCTGCTGGCCTTGAAGAAGCAAATGGCCACATTGCAAACTACCTGTTGAAAGCCCCATGTGGCAGGAAACTTTAGGAGGCCTCCAGAGGCTGAAGGAAGCATCCAAAAATAGCCAGTAAGAAGTTGGGACCCCCAGTCCCACAATTACAGGAAAATGAATGTTGTCAATAATCTGAATGAACTTGTGTTCTGAACGAAAGATTCACAACAGCCGTGTTTTGGTTTCTAAAAGGAAAGAAAACTTTATTATCATTATAGAAACCTAATAGAAACAGAAGAGGAAAGGAATCGACACACAGATGAAGGTAATAGGCAATAAATGAGAATAAGCCAAAGTTACCCAGATTTGGTACTTACAACATCCAACCTCATCAGCTGGGGAAACCCCGTGGAGACACCCAGGCTGGAGTCCTAAGTGAGAGGCCTGGGCCTGGGCAGAGGGTCCTCCCCCCAGGTGAGACTTCCAACTGACCATCCCCATACAGGTCATATTTATAGGGCAAATAACAGGGTTTGAAATTAAACATTTATTTGCCTATGTGCAGTTTGGAGCAACCTGCATTTCTGTTATTGTGTTTCTAGATTTCCAAGCTCTGTCCCGCCCCTAGATTCCATTCCAGGGGGCCAGTCCAGCCTGGCACAGGAGGGAATGTGAAACAAGATTTGCAGCTCCTGGCATCCAGAACAGAAGGGCCAGTTCTGAACATGCATATGCATGGTCTTCACCTTAATCTATCCAAGTCATGATATCCAAAGGGACTGAATGAGATTTCTTTCTTTTTTTCTTTCCTTTCTCTCTCTCTCTCTCTCTCTCTCTCTTTAGCTTTTCTTATTTTTTCTTTTTGTTATAATTACATAACCTAACTCATTTATGATAGGATAGCAATTTTTCAAGTGGTAAAGCTCACACTGATGTTTCAACTTCCTTCAGTCTTCCGATGGCCAACATTATTGATGACAGAAGTGGTGGTTGTGGGTCCAGGTACCATCAGCTACAGTTTGCACATAGGAAGCACTGTGACAGATCCCCACAGCTTATCTTTTCATCTTGGTTTCAGAAGGAGTAAGTGTAGCTGGCATGCTGATTTCAATTTTCTTCACCATTTTCCTGAGGGAGGCACCATAATAGGTTCCATATTTACTGATGATTCTGACCTTTTTGGTGCTTTTAGCCATGTCATCACAAACTAGGTCTGAGTCCAGAGAGCTGAATGGGATTTATTTCTATATTCCATTAAATTTTCCAGACTTATTTTCAATTGATCATTATGGCTTTTAAAACTCTTATATATTATTCTTTTCTTCTAAAGTAAAAACAAAAGTCCATTTGAAGGAATAGTTCAGTTATTATTAAAATTATGTCTTTAGAGCACACCAGGAAAACCAAATAAACAGAAAGGAAATGGGCAACATTTAATATTAAGCACAAAATGGTGAGATGCCATACACAGCCGGGAACTTATGAAAAATTACAAAAGATAGAAAAAAATTAAACCATTAGTTCTTCAGAGACTAGAATAAATGTAGCACTAAGAATTGGTCCATTAAAATGTAAATATAATAATACTGAATTAAAATACACAATTCCAGTTAGTGCTTAACAGATTCCTTTGCCCTATGCCATCTGTTCCTTCCTTTCTTCCTTTATTTTCTAAGAAGTATAGAGAGAAGCAGATGATTTTAGGATGGCTTTTATTTCTTTCTCAGAGGTCAAAGAGTTTTCTGATGTCCTTATTGGGTGCTCACAATTCTAATTAATATAGAAACCAGTTCTTTGAGGGTCCAATGAACTCGTTAATAAAAGAAATAGATGGAGCAGCCCCGGTGGCACAGTGGTTTAGTGCCACCTGCAGCCCGGGGTGTGATCCTGGAGATCTGGGATTGAGTCCCACATCGGACTCCCTGCATGGAGCCTGCTCCTCCCTCTGCCTGTGTCTCTGCCTCTCTCTCTCTCTCTCTCTCTCTCTGTGACTATCATAAGTAAATAAAAAAAATTTAAAAAAAAAACTGTAGAGATATATTACTTACCTGGCCAAAAAAAAAAAACAAAAAAAAAAACGCCTAGATAAATACTGAGTAATATAATAGAAACATATGAATATTATTGAAAGAAATACTTACAGTGCCTGGGTGACTCAGTCAGTTAGGCATCTGCCTTTGGCTCAGGTCATGATCCTGGGGTTCTGGGATTGAGCCCTGCATCAGGCTTCCTGCTCAGTGAGGAGTCTGCTTCTCCCTCTGCCTGTCCCCCATGCTTGTTTTCTCTCTCTCTCTCTCTCTCTCTCTCTCTCAAATAAATAAATAAACAAAATCTTAAAAAAATGAAAAGTGAAAAAATAAAAGAAATACTGAAACCACTGCAGTAGTCAAATAAATGAGGACTGAGTTTACTGAGTTGCTAGGCAAGGAAATACACATCAGTGAGGAAATTCAGAGTGGTTCACTGAAAATGAAGAGTCAGACCCGGAAAGAAGTTCATTGTGTGCTAATTAAGAACCAAAGCCTACATACAGGAGAAGGTGAAATGATTCCACAGAACTGATATAACTGATTAAAACAAGTCCCATAGTTCATTGACCATGGAAGACTAGCATACCAGTCATTGATGATCTTTAGCTAGTGAGTGCTTTAAATTCATAGCAGTTTATCAGTTATGGCTGGTTAGAACCAACTATGGGAGATGCAGCATCAACTTTTGATATCTCCTGGGTAAGAGCTGCTACAAGTACAAAGCTCACTTATAGTCCTTCCTGTTGATTTTCATCTATCCAGACAAAATATGGTGACTACAGAAGGATATGCTAATTATCAGATTTCCAGGTGTATACCACTTTTTGAGGAGGAGGGCTAATTTTATGCAACATCACAATTTTTATCAGAGTCCCTTCAGACCCCTTTTGCTCTATAACCATCAAAGGTATGAACAATTGGAATAGTAACTATGCAACAGCATTTATGATTTTGTTAACAATTGCCATGACAACAGCAATAATTAGAAACAAGGATAGAAAGAGCATAACTAATATGTACAGGATACCCCCAACCAGCTTCCTGTTTTGCTAAGCCTAAGCTATGAAAATAGATGCCATAGATTGGTTTGTTCAATTTGAACAACCAGTTGTTTTGCTCTAAATTTTATGCAAGTCATGAACTTGTCCTAACACTTTCCCCCAAAAGCAACAAAAGATGCTAACCAGTGTGAAAACAGAACTCTGATTGGCCAGTAAATAAACTGGATCAATTCTGCTATCTAGTACCATTATAGCAAGTACATGGAGGCTCATATATGAACTGTGTACTGTGTATATAGTTTCATATGCAGTGACAGACAAGGTGAGAGAAAGATTTGTATACAGCTTCTAATGTAGGTACTCTAAGCCATGATAAAAAGCCTCATAATAAATATAAAGTGAGGAGAGTCTTCAATTCTTCCAGGAAGGCCTACCTATCCTCAAAAGTGTGATAAGAGAAAATGACACCTAGAAAAGAAAACTAGAGGCCAATGTCTACATATAGATGCAGTAAAATCCTAGCAACCCAAATTCAGCAGTACACTAAAGGACCCCACACCATGATATAGTGGGATTTATCCTGAGGATGCAAGGGTAGTTCAACATACACAAGTCAATCAATGTGATATATCACATTAATAGAATGAAAGAAAAGAATCATTTGATCAACTCAATAGATGCAGAAAAAGCATTTGACAAAATCCAACATCTATTCGTGATAGTCTTAAAATATTACACAAAACAGAACATATCTCAACATAATAAAGGCCATATATAACTAAGCCATAGCTAACATCAATGATGAAAAGGTGAAAGTTTTTCTTCTAAGATCGGGAATAAAACAAGGGTGTCCATTCTCACCATTCCTATTCAACAAAGTAATGGAAGTGCTAGTTAGAGCAATCAGGTAAAAAAAGAAAGAACAGAATTGGAAAGGAAGAAGTAAAATTGTCTCTATTTTCAGATGACATGATTTTATAATATAGAATATCCTAAAGATTCAACCAAGAAATCCATTATGTATAATCAATAAGTTCATTAAAGTAGCACAATACAAAATTAACATACAAAAATTAGTCATGTTTCCATAGATCAGTGGGACAAAATAGAGAACCCAGAAATGAACCCTCAACTCTATGGCCAACTAATCTTTGACAAAGCATGAAAGAATATCCAATGGAAAAAAAAAAACATCTCTTCAACAAATGGTGTTGGAAAAATTGGGCAGCCACATGCAGAAGAATGAAACTGGACCATTTCCTTACAGCATAGACAAAAATAGACTCAAAATGGATAAAAGACCTAAATGTGAGACAGGAATCCATCAAAATCCTAGAGTAGAACACAGGCAGCAACCTCTGTGACTTCAGCCACAACAACTTCTTGTCAGACACGTCTCCAAAGACAAGGGAAATAAAGGCAAAAATGAACTATTGGGACTTCATCAAGATAAAAAGCTTTTGTACAGCAAAGGAAGAAGTTGACAAAACCAAAAGACAACCGACCGAATGGGAGAGGATATTTGCAAATGACATATCAGGTAAAGGGCTAGTATCCAAGATATGTAAAGAACTTATTAAACTCAACACCCAAAGAACAAATTATCCAATCAAGAAATGGGCAGAAGACATGAACAGACATTTCTCCAAAGATGTACAAATGGCTGACACATGAGAAAATGCTCAGCATCACTCGGCATCAGGGAAATACAAAATAAAACCACAATGAGATACCACCTCACACCAATCAAAATGGCTAAAATTAACAAGTCAAGAAATCACAGATGTTGGCGAGGATGCAGAAAAAGGGGGACCCTCTTGCACCGCTGATGGGAATGCAAGCTGGTGTTTCCATACTAGAAAACAGTATGGAGGTTCCTCAGAAAGTTGAAAATAGAGCTACCCTATGACTCGATAATTGCTCTACTAGGAATGTACCCCAAAGATACAAATGTAATGATCTGAGGGTACGTGCACCCCAATGTTTATAACAGGAAAACTATGGAAAAAGCCCAGATGTCCATCAACAGATAAATGAATAAAGAAGATGTGGTATACATATACATACAATGGAATACTACTCAGCCATCAAAAAATGAAATCTTCCCACTTGCAATAATATGAAGGGAAATCAGTCACAGAAAGACAATTATCATATGATTTCACTCATATGTGGAATTTAAGAAACAAAACAGAGGATCATAGGGGAAGAGAGGAAAAAAATAAAACAAGACAAAATCAAAGCAAGAGACACACCATAAGAAACTCTTAGTCATAGGAAACAAACTGAGGGTTACTGCAGGAGAGAGAGGTGAGGGGATAGGGTAACTGGGTGATAAACATTAAGTGACGTAATGAGAACCGGGTATTGTGTAAGTCTGATGAATCACTGGCCTCTACCTCTGAAACTAATAGTACATTATATGTTAATTAATTGAATTTAATTTTTTTTAAGATAGGGGAAAAAAAAGAATGTAGATGTTGGATTCCTAAATAAAGGGCTGGCAAATTTAATTTGGCAGTGTAATGAAAATAATAGGTATTCATTTGCAATGACATGGATGGAGCTAGAGATTTATAATGCTAAGTGAAATAAGTCAGTCAGAGAAAGACAAGTACCATATAACCTCACTTATATGTGAAATTTAAGAAATAAAACAAGCAAACAGGAAAAAAAAAAGAGAGAGGGAGACACAAATCAAGAAACAGACTCTTATCTGTAGAGAACAAACTGATGGCTACCAGAGGAGAGGTGGATGGGGGACAGGTGAACTAGGTGATGGAGATTAAGGAAGGCACTTGTCATGAGCACCAGGTGATATATGGAATTATTGAGTCACTCTAGTATATACCTGGAATTAATATAACACTGCATGTTAACTAACTGGATTTAGGTATACTTTATGTAAAAACACTCTTAAACCTTTGTGTTTCATCTCTAATCTTTCCTTGCATTTTCAAGCAGTTGTAAAGTTTCAGTCAGTTTTATAACCATAGATTTTTCTTTTCCACCTATTAATGTTGTCTTTTTGAAGGATCTGAGTTTAAAGCTTCATAAAAGCTCTTTGGGCAAATTAAGTAGATTAAAATGGTTCATGTCTGTCACAGGGAAAGGGAAAAACTCTTCCCATAGAATTCATATCACAATGGCTGTGTGCTAAATGCATCTCACTGGATTAAAATAAGAAAACCAAACAGGAAGATGGGGTCCAAACATCTAAATATGATTAAAAGGACATGTTGGAAGATGCTTGCCTCTAGAATACTTTTAAAGGAATTGATATGCCTTGTAGATTGAGCTTTCATCTTAACATTTTTAAAAGAGCAAAATTGTAAAAACTATTGTCAGTCTTATTATTG
This sequence comes from Nyctereutes procyonoides, assembly GCF_905146905.1. NCBI lineage: Eukaryota > Metazoa > Chordata > Mammalia > Carnivora > Canidae > Nyctereutes > Nyctereutes procyonoides. Next base: position 21,331,538 of record NW_026575122.1, read on the forward strand.
CCACTTAGAATCATATACTGGAAGACCAGAAATGACCTCAGAGATTGTACCCATATTTTAAAAAATTTTTATTAGTTTTATACCCATTTTCATATTTCAGCATGTTTGATGAAAGATATGGAAGTGAAGCCTTATCTTGAGATTTTATCACAAACCTCAAGGGAGCTACTAGATTGGATTCCATTTGGTATGGAATAGGCAAAGAATAAATTGAGAAACTGCTTGGTAGATGCTGCTTATGCAATCCTCATTCCTTATGTTTTAAATTTTTTCGATATAGTGTATACAAATACTAACTCGTCTTCCAGGAGCTGGAAAGAGCTCATGCAAACACAAAGACAAAATAGAAATACAGGAGAGGCAGATATGTGGGAAGACCAAGATGAAAGAAGCAAGGAGGGTCTTTGACCAAACAAGCACATGCACACAGTGGGGAGGAACAAATGTGAAGGAGACTCAGAGAAACGGAAAGCCTAGACAATTCTGTGTTAGGCCCTAGTCACATTTCTTTCCGCTTTTGAATGCCTTCTGATGATTATATATAATTGTATTCAATGTCAAATTATACAGCAGCATAATTCAAAAAAAATATGTAATCCAAAGTCTTCAAAACAAATTTTGTTTTTGTAAAATATATCTTAAGCGATTGTTACACTGAATTTCCCTCACCATTACTACAGCAGTGGGTTGGGTCTGTCTATTCTGCCATTTTTTATCCTGTGAATCTATAGCATCATTGAACATGATGCCTAACAGAGCCACTTCCAGTTTCCATAAGGGTCTATAAGACTTACGGATCTGGCATTTGTTGCTTCAGTGGTACCCACTGGAAGTGCTTATAGCTTGTGCTATAAAAAAGGCATTTTTATTTCTAGAAAATAAATACTTTACCCAGGAGTTTGTAAATTGAGTGGAAGCATTTCATTTATCTAGCAATTGTTGATTTGCGGTCTGGCAGAAAGGAATTGCTGACAAATGAAATCCTCCCCAGGGAAAAACTCAGCATCTATTCTTTGCCTGATAAGTGCTTGCCAAGAACTGGGCTAATGACATCTGTTGGCTCCCTGGCTTGCCCATTTTTATAATGCCTGGACTAATGATGCAGATGACACAGAGACAGGCTGTGGTTTACCTTAACTTCCAAACTTTCCTCTCTAATTATTGTCTTGTCAGACTTCAAGAAGAACTCTATGAGAGGTCATTCCCCATTTATTTAGAGCTTAGATGGTTCCAGGGTTTCGCCAAACCCACTTACAAGAGTGAATGAATACACTTGGCCCTATAATCTGGGCTGTGACAAGTACAACTTTATTTTTATGCCGTCACAAAGCTTCCTTTTGACACTTTTTTCATGTGGCTGCTTCCTTCCCAACTCTTACGGACCAAATTGCTTTTGGAACAGTCTTACACCTCCTTTGAGATAACTGTGGACATAAGCCAGGATGGGGATGTGACATTTATCTCTTTCTTTGTAGGAGAATGAGTGATTTGAGCTCTCACACCCATTATTTCAGAGGTGCTAGTCACCAACATTAGAGTAGACCCCCTGGAAGATGTGTTCTGTAAGATATGTGTAAGAAACTGTAGGGCCTTGCCCCGGCTATGATCATGTCCCCCTAAGGTATAGAGTGCACTATGGTTTTTCAGGAAATATTCCTTTTCATTGTATATACATGTATAATTTTTATTATACTATCTCACTTCTAATGCTAATCAAGTACAAACTTATATGCCTAGTGTTATGTCAGTTTCTAGAACATGAGCAGGACACTGAACTGTGGGGGGAAAGTTAAATAATCTGTACTATGGAAATGTAAAATAATACTTTTATTATTTTATAAAGGTTTCTCTAGAGCTAGACCCTCAAACTTAAAGATCAGTTCACCACCTGTACACACGGTATTTTGTAGAAGAGACTCTAGCTAAGAGTATAAGAACCTAGAGTGCAGGTTCTGGCTCCCTTTCTAACTAGAATAAAACTACATATATATATACTATGTTATCACTAGATTTTTTTTTAATTTTTTTTAGTTTTTATTTATTTATGATAGTCACAGAGAGAGAGAGAGAGAGAGAGAGAAGCAGAGACACAGGCAGAGGGAGAAGCAGGCTCCATGCACCGGGAGCCCGACGTGGGATTCGATCCTGGGTCTCCAGGATCGCGCCCTGGGCCAAAGGCAGGCACCAAACTGCTGCGCCACCCGGGGATCCCTATCACTAGATTTTTAAAAACCATTATCTACATTCTTATTAAGCAAGGTAATATATTATTTACAGATTGTACATAGGCTAAATTATTAGCAGTGCTCCTTCTAGTCTTTAAATCTCTATTTAGGTCAGCTTTTCTCCAGGAGACATTCAGTCATTCAACAGGTATTTATCAAGCCTCTGTAATTTCTAGACTCTGTGCCAAGTGTTAGGGACTCCACGGTGAAAAGCAGCTACCGATAAGGGAAGAGAACCAGACATAGAGACAATTCACTGCAGAACTGTGAGTGCCACTAGCAAGAAGTTATGTGCATGAGTGGCAGAGATGAGCCATCACTCAGGGAAGTTGTTCCAAGTAGCAAAGTTTCAACTGAGCTTTGAGGAATGCGTGTTTTCAGAGCTGGGAAGCCACACTGTTAGCTTCACAACCTGCATATAACTTAGAACAATCTCTCATAGACTCCAAAGACAGCAAGAGAGGTAGGAGCTGATGAGGAGGTAGAAAGGATCCAGATCATGGAGGGCTTTGCACATTTTTCAATGTATTGACTAGCTCTGTGACCTTGAGTGAGGCACAGCTACTGACCCTCAGGGACTCTACTTGTCGAATGTCAAGTATGCCCACTTCCACTCTTCAAGGTGGTGGTAAGCATTGGAATTTCACATGACATCACAAGTATGGAAAAAGATTTGATTATAATATGCAGATGGGGCTACAATCACACCTTGGGAAGTGCTGTACCCAGTTTGTGTGCCTTCCCAAGAACTTATCCTCCTCACATATGCCTCTTGAAAGCTTAAAGTTCATACTTCATTTATCAAGTTTATATACCAACATACGCTGAGTAACATTATTTTTCCAAACTGGGGCATAATAAATTTATATGTTTTCTTTGTTGCTGTGACAGTGCCACCTGCCAAGGGGGGCAGAAAGCATTATGGAATGTTAAACCTGGAAGGAACTCAGAAAACTTCTAATTCCACCCCTCATGGGAGAGAAGAATAATAAGGTTCTGACAAGGACCCAGTTGTTTTCTTTGGCTCTACCTAGATCATATCCAAAATTGAGAATGATTATTCTGATCTCCAAAGAGGAATTTGCCCTATATAGTGCATTGCATTCTATTTCCATTCCATTCCATTCCATTCTGTTCCGTTCCATTCCATTCCATTCTCTGGGAGGAAGAGTTTGCTTCAACATCTTCCTTGAATCCTATACAGTCTTGAAAAAGAAGAAGGCACCATGTTTTCTCCCTTCCAGTTAAGCCATGTGGATCTCCAAATCCCAAAGAGAAATGGCCATTGCATGTGATCATACAATCAGTATACTTTTACTTTCCTAGTAGTTGGAAACCTCTGCAAATGCAGTCTTATCCCCCCCTTTTTTAATTCTCTAAAATCTTGCTTTGAGAATATTTTGGGTAGTTTTGTTTTGTGTCAAGAGCAGGATGTGGTGCCCCTATTGAGGCATGCAAAAGAATCTTTAAAAAGCTTCTGGTCTTTATTTTTTCTCACTCCCTCCACTGTGCTAATATTGAAGAACTCTATTTTAGGAAGGCAAGAAAGGGCACAGAAAACCTGTATTGTTATTCAAAGCAGTAACATATTGGGTTTTTATCCTTCAAAATGGAGAGCCAAATATATCATCAAGACAGTCTGGAGACATCTCCAAAAAGAATACACCAAACACTACTTTCAAACTGCATTGCACCTGCCAACCCCTGCTGCCTTTCCTGCCCACCTCTCCCAACATTTCCAAAGATTACAGAAATGGACAGGAAACACAGTCCAGGAGGTGACATTACCGTAGCTTAGAAGAACACAAGGAGGGGCCCCTGAGTGGCTCCAGTTGGTTAAGTGTTTGCCTTTGGCTCAGGTCATGATCTCAGGGTCCTGGGATCCAGCCCTGCATCGGGCCCCCTGCTCAGCAAGAGTCTGTTTCTCTCCTTCTCCTTCTGCCCCTGCCCACCTCACATTCTCTTCCTCTGTCCCTCTCTCTTTCTCTCTCTCTCTCAAATCAAGGAAGAAAAAAAAAGAATTCAAGAAGATAAATGACTGCCACTATCTCATCTGTTTGCTCTTCTCTACTCCCCCTACTTTTATGAAAAACCTGCTGTGTGGTTCACCAAACTACCTGTTGTGCCTCAAGAAGAGAATGGATATGCACCTATGTGTTGGAGACTCCATCTCTCCTTCCCAGCTTTGGCTTGTGGGTGGTTGCACCCTGAAGCATTGAAGGAAGAATCAGAATCAGTCAGGCCCATAGAATTATTGAATAAAAGTGAATTATGCAAAAGAAATGGAGGTGGAATAATTTCCTGTTGTAAGCAGGGGATGTGGTGCATCTCACCCGACAAAACACATTTTTCAAATGACTACCCACAGCCCCAGGGACACTAAAGAGAGCTAGGGGAAGAAAATGGAAATCTGTCTGACATTCAGTTGCACTTTTGCCTTATCTAATTTTGCTAATTCTTCTATCTGAAGTTACTTTCTTTTCCCTGAAATTATAACTCTAAATGGGAGAATACATTGTATTTATTATATTTATATCCTGGACATGCAGCTTAGTTGTACACGGCATGCCTCAATTCAGGGTACCCATTCCATCATAATGGGGCACTGTGAAGTGTCTTCCACAGACAAATGATATTAACGAACACTATGTGACGATAGAGGTATTATGATGCGGTGCATAAGAAATTCAGATACATTTTAAAGCTGGTAGCTGTAGAAGCTAAATGCTTATGATGATGAAGCTATTTGCAAATGTCACGGAGTAATAAAAAACATAAGAAGAGTACTAGATTTTCATTGAGTAATTATTAAATATTTAAGATCAGATATCCTAGTCAATTAAATCTTTTTTTGAAGTTCAAGGCCATAAGCCATTACCATTTGACAATAGTGGCTACCTTATCATTCAGTACTGTATTTTACTCATTTGAGAGTCAGCATTTATTATTTATTTATTTATTGTACTATGGAACACTTCATGAATTTATGTACCATCCTGGCACAGGGGCCATGCCAATCTTCTCTGTATCTTTCCAATTTTAGTATATGTGTTTCTGAAGTGAGCACAAGAGTCAGCTTTAAAAAAAAATTATTTATTTATTCATGACAGACACAGAGAGAGAGAGAGGCAGAGACACAGACAGAGGGAGAAGCAGGCTCCTCGCTGGGATCCCACTGTGGGTCTCAATCCCCGGACCAGGATCACGCCCTGAGTGGAAGGCAGATGCTCAACTGCTGAGCCACCCAGGTGTCCCCATTAGGTGTATTTTCAAAATTGTCTTTAGCAATATAATCTTTTTTATTTTAAGGGTTTCTTTATTTTTAAATTATTGTTTTTATTTTTTTTAATTATTGTTTTTAAAAGAAGAAATTATATCAGAAACTAGAATGGTAAATAAGTTACATCAAAATTAAATCTTCCTGAATATAGTAAAACACTCAGTGTATATTTCCTTTTTTTTTTTCCTTAACCCAAGAGAAATGATCGTGAAAATGTAAATGCCTAATGTTCTGGTTTTGTCCACTTCCACAAGTGCATAGGTCCTTTGAGAGGCAGTGCCTGACAAAATACAGAGATTATATAATATCTATTTAGCTCTCTATTGTTACAATTTTAAAAATTGAGCTTTAGGGCACCTGGGTGGCTCAGTGGTTGAGCATCTGCATTCGGCTCAGGCCATGAACCCGGGGACCTGGGATCAAGTCCTACATCAGGCTCCCTATAGTCTTTGCCTCTCTCTGTGTCTCTCATGAATAAATAAATAAAATCTTTAAAAAGAAAAGCCTAGGCTTTAAAACTCCCTTTCAGAAACACCCAAATATACATTTCTCACCTTTGTAACTCCCCAAAAACTTTTTCCCATACATCGACATATCCAAATAGCTGATGAACTTGGACTTCTTACCAAACTTTCAAAGCCAAATCTGAAATTAAAACTCACAAGCTGTCTTCCCTCCTGACTTCTCTGTATCTGCTCATACTGGACAATTCCTCCAGCTGCCTGACTTGAGCTCTGAGTCATCTCTAATGGCTCTCCTCCAGCGTGCTGGCTTCTCATCCCCCAAACCTGTCGATGCTCCTTTATTTCTCTCTAAACTATTCTTTCATTTCCACTATCACTGCCCAGGTGCTTAAGCCCTTTCTACCTCTGTTTGATTTGACACATCAAATCTGTCCACATCCTCTTTGAAGAAATTATACCTTGTGTCAAATAACAAAAATAATACAACTGAGCAACCAGTTTGATATAGTTTATTCAAGGGAAAGCAATTCATGGACTGGGTGAAACTGCCTTGAAAGCAGTGGAGCACCGTTCCCAAGGGATGTGGGACAAGAGCAAGTCTCACAGAGCTTTTAGAAGAGGCAACTCAGAAACAGAGTATGATTGGCTAGGAGGTTGGAGATTTCCTTATAAGGCTGGTAGGTTCTATTTTCTAGAGTAAAGTAAATTAGCTATAGTTGAGCTGAAGGCTTATGATTGGTGTATGTTGGGTTTCCTTGACAGGTGTTTCAGGTAAACACAGGCCAACCTTGGTTTTGACTTGTGACGTGGACTGGGCCACTGGGGGGCCTCCATTTTGTGGGTCCTGGTGTACAAATAAACTTTATCACTTGCATGTTTTTGATCCACAACACCTATCACAGTGCTTAGCACTGTATCTGCTGATTGGCCAGAATTTAATTATTTATGGGATGTGTAAATGAGCTAGTAAATGGTCCTCTGTACCTAATTGATTTATGCATTATGCATTAAAAATACTGATTTGTATTTATTTTCTCCTGTCTCTCCATTAAAATGTGTGCATCGATGATAATACAACCTTAATGTGACCCGTTTCCTGAGTGGCAGGCATCGTGCAACTCATTTCCACCTTCTCTATCCAGGGTAATCCTTACAACTCTGCGAGAATGATATTATTCATGTCATTGTTATTGTTATCATGCTCATTTAACAGTCAAGGAATCTAAAATTCAAAGGTGTTTGGTAACTTTTTCCGAGTTCATATAGCTAATTAGTAGCAGATACTATATTCAAAGTCCCTGCTATTTCTATGCCACCTAGCTGCTTCTTTGTATTATCTACGCATTTTATTTTAGGAATCCAAGTACAGAAGAATTACTGGAGACAAGAATATAAAAGGGGCCCTCTCTATTTTCACCTAGTTTTTGCATCCTAATATTAAAGTTAAATACCGTTTAGATATCTCTAGATCTCTGAGCCCTCTTCTCTGAGAACTGCCTTCCTCCTCAACCTCACATTCCAGCAAGGCCACAGCCGTGTGTACTTAGGCCCACTTTTTTTTTTTGAGAAATTCATACTATGTACATATGGGATGTGAAAATGTTTTTGCCTCTAATTCCTGATTCTTTTTTATCATACATGTCTTGATCCAAATGGTCTTGTTTGGAATAGATTTTGCCCAGTTCCCTTTTGCAGTATTTGAGTTGCACTGATCCAGGAGCATTGATCATAGGAGCAGCAGGTCAGTCAAAAACAGAGCACTGGATTAGAGACTTACAGTCCACACAAGACCCAGACCTTGCCACTACCCTGCATAAACCTGGTCAAGTCACTTCATTGTTCTGAAACTGTTTGCCTAGATTTACAAGGAGACTCATATTTGTCCTACTCTGTAGTGTGGTAGTCAGAATAAAATGAAGATTAAATGAAAGAACTTTGAAAAAGAATAAGTAAACATAGACTGTTATTTTGACTCATAATTTCAAAATCCAAAAAACTATATACTTGAATAATTAAAGTGGTTTCAAACTAGAAACAAGACCAATATCTTACTTTTTAATAACATGAAAGGATTTCTGGTATATTTGTCTTATGTTTTCTTGCATTTATTAGAATATCCACAATAATATTAATAATGTTATCTCTAAAGAGAGAAAAGATAGATGGAGAATAAACATGTGAAATCCATCAGGAGCATTTACCCTGCAGTTATACCTCAGTGAGTTCCTGGGATGCCAAACTGAGCACGATTTGTTATATAATCAAATTATAATTTTAGCTGTATGTCCTTTTACCATCCAGTGATGGTTTGGGGAAGAAGGGAATTCTTCCCCTCATCCTACAATGGATGGGCAGGTCACACAGCTTTTCAAATCACTCTCAGATAATAACATCTTAACAGTCATATTAAATCAAAAACTGTGTTAATCTGGTCATTAGAATTCACAGCCTCAAGCAGTAACTAAATCTCAGAACTTCTATGTTAAGCCTTTTGTGCAGCTATTAGCCAGAACCTGTGACAATGGAGGACAGCAGAGGCCAGCTTCTGCCCTTTCCATGCTCATGGTTCTCCTCGCTCCCTCACAAGGTTTCGATCCTTGGGTTAGCCCCAGAGAGAGAGAGAGAGAGAAGAGATGGGGGGCAGAGCACAGTCTGGTAAGGGAAGTATTGTCATCTGATGTTGGGGCCCCTGGATGGCAACTATTTAACAGTGACTCTTTCTTTAGTTGATGTTTTCATGAGTTCCTTAAAGATTCCTGACTCTGGAATCTGTACCTCCTTGTCTTTTACTGTTTCTGCAGTAAATCTGGTTGTCAGCTTCTAGCTTCCTTCCGCTGAGATCCCACTGCCTCCTCAACAGGTTCTGTTGGACAGATGACCCACCTCTGGCCCACATGCATGCTTCCTTTGTCCTACTCTTCGTAGATACCTAATTATGTCCCAGATGCTGGCCCCTCTACTCTCCCTTCCCTGCCAAGGCTACATAAGCTTTTTGGAGAATGCATTAGTCACATGGACCTACAATTACAGAAGGACATGTCAACCCTCCAAGAGGTTTGTGAAGCCCATACCCTCTAGGCTGGAGGGGAGACTGTAGCCCTACTCCATGCCACACCCATCTTGGGTGCTGGTAGAGATTCCCACCAGTTTTTTCTAAAGTGCTCTTCATAAATCCTCCTTTCTTATCTATATGCTGCCTTTTTTTTTTTTTGCTGTGCTTGATCTTATTTAGGGGTTTAGTAGTTGTGGAACTGACTAGTAAAGCTCTCTGTTGTAAACTTTGCATATGGTAGCCTGCCCACATTCACTTTGTTACACTGGTGCATCAGCTGCAACTCAGAGAGCCCTATTTCAACATCCTTTTACTAGTGGTTATTTGTAACAGCTGCTCCCCAGTTGAGGCAGACCTGTTTTTTCTTCCAATCCACACACATTGCACAGTGCCAATATGGGGCTAGGCTGCCATTATCAAAGAAGCCTATGACCTAGTGTGGACAAGAGCAAATCAGATAGAGCCTTATATCACTGTCTCTTGAACTCCACTTGGACAGTTTTAAACACTAAGATTCTAAGTTCAAGACACCATACCAGAGCCTCACAGTGATAAAATAAGGAAATATAATGTGGGCTCTGCCCTGTCTTTAAGAAACTTCCAGCCTGGGACGCCTGGGTGGCTCAGTGGTTGAGTGTCTGCCTTTGGCTTAGGGCCTGATCCTGGAGTCCTGGGATCGAGTCCCACATCCAGCTCCCCGTAGGGAGGCTGCTTCTCCCTCTGCCTATGTCTCCGCCGCTTTCCACGTGTCTCTCATGAATAAATAAATAAAAATCTTAGAAAAAAAAGAAAAGAAAACCTCCAGCCTGTTGTGAGGGCAAACAGATACATGAACAATACAAAGGCATAAACAGAGGGCAGAGGAAGAAAATGAGAGGAGGTGGGGTGAGAGGAAGCAAACAAAGGAAGCAATGAGCAAAGGATGAAAGTGTTGTATATAAGTGGAATTTAAGACTACCAACCTTTGGCTCTTCGGAATCTAGTGTATAAAGCCTTTTAAGAATAGACCCAGGCGAATAATCCTGCATTAAGCAGGGGGAACAGGCCTTATAGATAGTGCTCATGACACTCTAGAAAAGCAAAGCACTTCTCTCTATATAAAAGAAAGGGGCATATATTTTGAAATCCTTGGCTTTAGAAGCAAAATGCAAACCATTAGATGATTTTTCCATTTAATTCTGCAACTTTCATCCAACTTCTTTACCCTTATCAATTGCAGAAGGAAATAAGCTAACACACCAACATTACCATCTAAACTGGGCTTGGATTTCTTTGGAGAAAGAGTACTACATTGTAGATAAAGACTCCACATTCTTAGAGGTAACCCTCACACACAGAGGGTATCTTAAAGAAACATCCTTTATCAGTAAGTAAATTTAGACTGCTTGTTGGCAATGGGAAATGGAAATGTGAAAATTAGGCTTAAAAATAATTATGAGAGAATAGATTGGAGAAGAATCGACAACATCGCTTGGGGGAACCTCTAAAAAATGTGTGAAATCGTGCCATAGTTTTTACTCCACACAAGTTACAGGCTTAAATATACACACCAGCTTTTCATCTTCCTCCTCCTAATTGCACCCTTCTGGAAGGTTACAGTCTTTCTCTCTTTTTCAACCCAAAAGATGCCAGGAAAAATAAAACATTTCATAGCCATATACCACAATCCCCAAGTCACTCAGTTTCTTTTAAAATTGCTTTTAAGCATATGATACATGATTATCCTTAGTTCTATTTCTTTTGAAAAATTATTTGTAAGTACATGATATATTATTATGTTTTGTTGTAGCTATTTCTTTTGATTATACATAATTGTTTTCACCCTGCTACTAGGTTCTAAATTCTTCCAAAACATGTACAGCATCAAATTTTTCTGTGTTCTACAAAGACCTATGCCTCCTTGGGGTAAACAGATGTATAAAACTCACATAATACATGTCATTATCATCATTAATATTTAACAATATTCTAATAATGCATTAGATTTTTATGACATCTTTAACTGCCAAAATTTTCAGAGACCATTTTGCCTTTATTTTCATAACCTATTGGGAAGACAGATAGGAGTGTGTTATTTTCATTTTACAAATGAGCATTCTGAGTTTTGCAGACATTTGGCACCCAATCAGAGGCCTGCCAACATATCAAAACTATTGGATAGAAGCCAAGAAGGTTATGGCTGAGGATATGCAATTAAGAAAAGGCAAGCTTTCCCCAGTCTTTTCTCTAGGCATGAGGCTCTGGGATAGGACTGCTCCCCTAGGGGAAAAGGTCAGCAAAAGAGCACTCTTATTTCTGGGTGGCCCTTAGCCTCAGTTTACACTGCAGGTTACTTGGTCAACACACAGCAGAACTTGCTGTAGGAACTTTAGCTGAAATATACTCCTTTTCTCTTGTAGGGTTCTGTCATTATAATTCTTTACCTCGGGGATTTCTCATGGGCACAAGATTTGGGTTATTATGTCAGAAAGTATTTTCATATCCTATTCAAGAAATAAACTCATTTAACTGCCCAGAACCACATGGATGGTTGTAAACTCCCCAGAGAGATGTCCCCAGCCTCTATCTGAACCAGTCCCTCCACCAGTGCTATCCATGTGCTTTGCATTATTCTTCATAGCACTGACCCTCCCAAGCTTGCATCATATGCCCATCTGTCCATTGTCTGTCTTTCCCAGTAGATTTCTAGTCCCATTAGGGCAGGCATCACAACTTGGGTTATGCCCAATTCTGAAAACAGCATGAGGCATGTGGCAATCACCTGATATATGTTGTTAAGTGAGCTACATATAATCAACTCATCTGTCCTACAAAAAAACTACTTAAAACCACATCAACACCACAGTAGAGAACCTTCCTCAGTGCTCCCAGAAGCCCTCCTAATCCCCTCACCCCCACCCTATGCTGGGGCTAGCAGTCAAAAGGCAGGAGCTAGAAGAAAACAAGACAAAGCAAAACAACTGTAGGGTTTGAATTTCTGCTCTGATACATATTCCCTTTTGTGATGCTCTCGTGACCTTTAATTTCTTTATCTGTAAAATATCCATTTCAAGATTTGTTTGTGGATTTAAATAAGATGAGCGTGAATCAATCTAGCATAGTCTCTGGCACACATTAAATACATAGTAAATGTTAACTATCTTTCACCAGACAGAATTGAAATCTTTTATTTCCCCTTGTAAATCTCTCAAGGATAGTAGTGGTTGTACCTAATTCAGCACTGCTTCCTTAGCACTTCACACAGAGCTAATGCTCTCCAAATATTATATAGTCAGGTGTCTACTCAATTTATATAGCAGTGCCATCTACCCAAACTCGGTAGAACACCACTCCCTCTTCCTTATCTTCTCTAATTCCAACATATGGCCAGACAAGGCTCTTCCTAGATATTGGACATTCATTCTCAGTAGGATCGATGGAAGCTTTCTTCAGCAGTTTTGAAAAGTCAACATGAGCTCTCTTATCTTGGAAATTATTTTCACACTTTACAGGTTTGGGTGTCTTTAACAAAATATCAGATTCTCTGAGAATGAGACAGAGGGAAGAGCAAAAGGAACTATTCGTTTCATTTTATGTAAAGTTTGTCATAATAGCTGGTATCAGGTCATGATATTTGACTTCACACATTCCGATGTGTGAAGACTGCAGAGTCTTCACCTTATGATGGGACCCAAAGAGATTAAGTATAGGTACTCTTGCTTCATTAGGCCTTTATATGACAATAAATATGAGGCTTCAGAGACCTTCCAGATCATTCTGCTGAACCCTGTCATGGCTGCACTGGAATTTCCAGAAATGGCAACAGTTGAAATTATAGACCCTGGTGATGGTATGTGGTTTCTGTTGGTATGGCTTATTAACCAGTACATGTTCCTGGCTCCATTTCCAGCATTCATACCTCCTCAGGCTCCATAAGCCACCAAACATGTTCATACCGTCTAGGATTTAAAGTGAAGTAATCACTTTAAGGCAGTATTTTTTCCTTTGCTCTTAGGATTTTTGAAAAGGAATATAAGAGATTGAAACAGACATGACTTAACCAGCATTCCTCCAAAATATGCACAAGCCCTCATATTTAGCTCTCTACAGACTCATAGTTAGCTCTCCATACATGTTGCAGCTTTGCCCACAGGTGGCTGATCCTCAGGCTCATTCCAGGCCAATGATCTTCTCACCATTTTCTGGGAGCATCCCACCACATCGGTGGGGGGACTTTAGATAACCCTTGTCCTAGATGTGGCTGCTGGGAACCAAACAACTTTTAGCATGTGTTCCACAAAGTTCTGTTATAGTTGTGCATCATATTCCTGAATTCACAGGTTCATCTTATTCATTTATTTGTTCATTCGTACTGCAAATATCTCCCAAGATAAGTTAAAAAGGGAAAAAAGAAGTTTTAACTAATAATTGTGCGATTTACTGCCCCTTTTTGTGAAAGGAGAATAATACTCCCTTAAGGAATGTTTTAGTATTCATCTTTGAATTTTAATTAGACACACTGATTTTCACAATAACTGAAAGAATTTAAGCATCTCTAGAATTGCATGACTTACTACCAGGGCATAAGTCTTGTAATTCACAGGAATGCATGGAGAGTCCTCTGTATTATTATGTCCCAAACTGCATAACAGAAAACAGTAGTATAATAGAATTTCTACAACAGGATCAGAAAGCTTTTCATGGACCAAATAAATCTAGAAACTGTTTCAAATATCTTCTTTCCTTTGAAGCATCATAATTCATGCTGGCATAGTAAACTTTCTAAGGAACTCTCCTATAAAGAAACCTGTTTAACTTTGTTTAACCAGTTTTAACTAGACCTTAAGCTTTCTAAAATTTATTGTCCCCAAAGAATATTCTATACAATTACAGTTTTAGTTACAGTTTTCTCTGAATGCAACCTGGAAATACTGTTCTATACACTTTGGGTTTTGGCAGACAAAAGTAGAAAACATTGCCCCATTACCCAGTGAACAAGATATCTTATCAGTTTTGTTGATAACAACACTTAGACACATGAATCGATTAAGAAAGCCCAAAGTTAGGATACATGCCTAAAGCAGTTAAGAGTTCTGAGGCAAGAAAGTGAAGAGATCACCATAATCCTAAGCAATTAAGCCTCCTACAGGAGGGAGGGTTTGAGCTGAGACTTGAAGAATAAATGGGATTTGGATTCATAGATGGAAGGGAGTAGGCTTTTCAAAATGGAACAATAGAGAACATGTCTGAGTAACTCAATATTAAAGATTTATCCAGTTTTTTCCACATGATATTAATAACTTAACTTACTTTTAGCTTCTTCCATGATGCCAGCATTTTGAATCAAGAGATGTCAAGACAGTATACGACCATAGGAAAGTAAAATGGCAGAAAGAAAATTTTCACTGGTCTTTTCCCTCTGTAAATCAGGACCAGTATTTCTTTAAAGGCAGAAGAAAAAACTAACCCACAACAATTAGTTCAACATTGAATTCTGGGTTATCACTTAGTAACAGTTCCAAAAGAAGAAATGATGGTCTACTACAATATTTTTCCTTCTTGCTTCCTTTTCCATGAAGGAAAGAACTAAAGCAATTAAATGTGGTTTGATCAGTTGTCCACTTGACTCTGTGAATAGTAGTAACAACCTATTTTACATTTCTGATTTTTTTAAACAAACACATATATTTAATTGCACAATGCATGCTTAATGAAAAGCCTTTTGGAAAACACTGAAATGCCCAAAGAAAAATAGTACACATAATTCCATCAACAGGCGATGACCAATATTCATATCTGTATTCCAGTGAAGGTTCTGATGATGTGTGTACATGCACAAATATACACACATGTGAATGCTTACAGGTTCACACACACAGCTCAGTAAATTTCAATGGGAATATTATTTTAAAAATTGAGGGTAGGAGTATGTTAACTATACCATAATTAAAATAAAAAGCTTAATAAAAAGATTAAGGGAGAACCAGTAACTTACCTTTCTCAAAATATAATTGGTCGGTGTCTTCCACCAATATCTGCACAATAAGTGTTGAATAAAATGTTTGTTGAACAAAACAGGAAAAAAATTTCTGCATTAATGAATGAGATTACCTGACCATTAAAAACATTTTTCTTAAAAAAAAAAAGCAGTAAAACTAAAGCAAGAGTAGAAATGTGTGATCTCTAGAACACCTAAAATTTGACCTCAAAAGGAAAAAAAGACACAATTGCTGCAAGATTTTCTTTTCCAATTTAGTGCTAGCTTTCCTTTTTACCTTTCAGAAGCCTCCTAAACCCAATTCCACTGCCTCTCTAGCTCCACTTAATAAGAAACATTTCCTATTCCCACTATATTTCATACAGTTAATCATGTTAAATATAGGTGTCAGAGAGTTTCTACATTTCTACTCAGATTTAAATGTCACCACTATCACCAATACAATTGAAGTCTTGCTGAAGTGTCTTCTACCATCTTTTCTAGAATCAACAGTTTATATTCCAGAGGCAGAATACAAAATAGAGGAGCATGTTGGAGAGCTTTTGATTCCACTAAGATGGCCTGGAGATGTTAGCCAAGAACTGATGGTCATTTGCTCTACACATGAAGGTATGAGGCTTTATGGGGGTACTGACAGGAATGATTCTTAGTCAGGGCTGTGGGGCTGAAGGAGTGGCTAGGTAGTGGGCCAACTGCTTACAGAAGACTGAAGTCCAGACCACACCCTGGTCTATGCCCTGCTGCTTAACTACCTTGCAACCATGTGCAGGTGCCTCAACTCTTCTGGAGCTTGTCTCTTCAACCAAGGATAAAATTTTACTGGAAACTGGGATGAAAACATATGTTATAACCACCTAATAAA
This sequence comes from Nyctereutes procyonoides, assembly GCF_905146905.1. NCBI lineage: Eukaryota > Metazoa > Chordata > Mammalia > Carnivora > Canidae > Nyctereutes > Nyctereutes procyonoides. The sequence goes on from NW_026575122.1 coordinate 21,347,398, forward strand.
GTTTTCTGAGAGTGAAATGAGATATTTTATGTGAAAATAGTTTATATACAAGGACAAGCCCCTGTGGTACATCTTCAAGATCTTCATGTTTGTGCTTGGCTTAAATCCAGAGATTAACGGCACTATAGGCAGTCCTTAACCAAGACTCCTCTCTTGAAGACATCAGACACTGCTGGCTACATGTAACTTCCGTACCTCTTAAGTTTTAACCTGTTGTTACCCTGTGCGGGAAGTGAAAAGCAAAGACAAGAAATAATGAGATGAGGCAGTCCTTGAGGTCTTCTTTGCCAGGTGATCCCTGGGAGGATGTGCTTCGCTCTCTCTTCCAAGTCCATGCTGGGCTCTGGTTCCATTCCTAGAATGAATGAGGACCTAGGCATGCGGGGGAGGGGCTGCAGCTGGGCAGAGAGGCTAATGGGGAAAGTGCACTCCTTTTCTGCCCTAGGCTTCCAGCTGGGCTGCTTCTGGTATATTCTCTGTCCACATGCATACAGTCGAGAAGACAATGATTCTAGAGATTCCAGATGTGAATGGGAGAAATGAAGTGGTAAATAGCCAAACTTGGAAAATCAGTTGCAATTGCTAAACTGGATAGGATCACCAAGGTCTGACCATCCCTTTGTTTCTGGAAAGAGCTACATTGTAGAAAGATAAGCAGAACAAACTAGGAAGTCCATAAGCTTTAGCAGTGAGCCAGCTAGAATAAGGGGATGCCTCCTCGCCACGTGAGAGAAGCTACACAGATCTAGCTTCCCACAGAACTCTTCAACGGGACCCAACTTCGAATAAGGTCTCCAGATTCAAGACTGTTATTCCCAGAAAACTCCATACCTACTCAGATGGCTCAGCACCTGAGCCTTGACCCACCCAAAACACAGTTCTCAGGCTTTCAGTAAAAAACAAACAAAAAATTTTAAAAGTATAACAGGGCCAGGGTCCTTCCCCAGAACACAAAGTCATGGAGTTCATGGTCACACTCTGATTTTCGCACACCACTGTGGAATTAAAAGAGAGCAAGAACTTGTAAATTTTGTGTGCGCATTTGAGTAGGATTGTATTTATCCTCACCACTTAAAAATCTCAGAGGTTGAAAGATTATTTAAAGATTTATTTATTTATTTATTTATTTATTTATTTATGGAAGGGGAGGGAGGGGCAGAGGGAGAGAGAATCTTAAGCAGACTCCACGCTGAGCAGAGACCCATGTGGGGCTCCATCTCATGACCCCAAGATTATGATCTGTGCTGAAACCAAGAGTTGGATGCTTAACCAACTGTGCCACCCAGGCACCCCTTAATTTGGTTATTTAAACCTTTATGGAAGTCTTATTAAAATAAATCTTTACCAATTCTTATTTTCATGGATAAAAGAAGCATGAGTTGTATAAATGGTTGTATGGAAAGCAAACTCGTGCTTTGTACAGTGGCACTAATTCACAAACACTAAGTGCATATCACAGTCACAGGTGGATGAAAGGAATGACTAGTCTTATGCTGTGCTTTGATGGGGATGCCAAGGGCCCACCACTAAGGTTTTAGTTGGCTGTGGCATCACCTGCCTGAAGTGTCCTGCCTTGCTACCTACCTAAAATGCCCATCCATCCTCAGTATTCTCAGACAGTGACATGGGGCATTGCATTTTTTAAAAAAATTTTTGGAAGAAGCAGAGCTGGAGAAATAAACCCCTTGATGACTGTGAACAATTACTCTCTAGTGAAATGTTTCAAGCTCAAGGATACCTTGGGAACAGAGTTGTACAAATTAGTTCTTGGCCTTGTTTTATTCTCAGACAGATGTTCATCTTTTTCTTCTCATTAGTCACTTCCTTGTTAGGAAACTGCTCTTATTGGGAAAAGACAGCCAATGAAGAGCAAACCACAGAACCTAAAACCAACAGTCCAGGAGTGGTACTGAATTATCCCGTGGTTTTGGTCAGCCCCAAGTCAAATATGTTGAGGTTTTGAAATGATCGACTTTATGCAGCTGTAAAGGGCTGTGTGGTGAACCACAAGCTGTGGCCCAGTCCCACTTCTCTGATTGGACTATTTCTCTGGGTCATGTTAAGGAGATAGAATTCTAACAGATTATTCTGAACAGGTTCCAAGCACATCCAAACAAAAGACTTTTTCCTTTTTTTTTCTTTAAAAAAAACTCTGTGTCTGTTTATTTGATTACAAGTGTGTTTATAGGTTGTAGAAGTTACACCTTGCATCTCAGAGAGGCCCTTTGGATCATTTAGAAGTCCCTTGACTGTATAGGCTTTGGGGGTAAACTTCAATTTTTTGTTTATCGGAATATGTTTTCATTTCAACCTCAGTCTTGAAATTCTAGGTAGACAGTGATTTACTCCTAGCATTTTGAAGGTCCAGCATCTTCCAGCCTACACGGTTGCTGTTAAAAAGCCTGCACATGGTCTAAGGTCATCTTTGTGGTGATTGGTCTTTTCTATGCATTCAAAATCTTCTCACAATTGTTTGACTGAATCTGTGAAAGATCTGAGGGCTTTACTTGAGGATGCTTTCCCCCAAGAAGGATTTGTGTTGCTTTTTCCAGGATTTAAGAGCAGTGCTGACCCAGAGACACCCCTGCTCCCCAGGATCCCCAGGCTTAATTGTAGAATTTCAGATTCTGCTCCCTGATGGAGCCTCAGGCCCAAAACACTGTGTCCCTGGCAGTGCTGATACTGTACTTGTTCTCAGGATGACCCTGCTTCTAAGACAAATTCCCTTCTCTAGCTTTATGACACTTGGGATTTTAGGATATTATTGCTATTTTATTCTGGCCCTTGATTATTTTCCTTATTCCGATGACACAGAAAAGCCAGAATAACATTTCTTCTACATATTTTGTAGTGGGAGAGCACCACAGTGTACCTAATCGGCCAGTCTATTGGGAACAACTTTCCTAAAGACTCTTCTAGACAGCGCTCTGGTGCCGCACCAGTCCAGCCTTGCCCACCCTTCATTTCTCTTCACTTGCTCCCCTATCTGTCCCAGTCACAGACCCTCCTGGGCATTACATGAACTGTGCCTGGGGCTTCTAACAATGACCTGCTCCAACCAGAAGTTAAATGCTATGCTTTTAAAGAGAGGTGACTTCCTGTCTTGCTGCCCTGTTAAAAATCTATACTAAAGGAAATTTGTATGTTTAAAAGAATTTATAATTAAGTAATGCAATAACTAAAGATAATGGCGGGAAGTAAACTATGCCCCATCAGGAGATGGGTCTTTGATTCATGGACAAGTCACTGGGGCATTCTCTGCCTCAATTTTATCATTGCTAAAATGCCCTAGCCACCTTATAAAGTTATCAAATACCATAATATAGTGATCCAATAGCCCTTTAGTATAGTTTCTAGATAGGGCTTTCTCTGACTTTAAGTATGATCTATGATTTTTATAAAGCAAATGTACTATGTAGCCACAGAAACTGAGCTATATATACTCTCTGTAAAGAAACAATTATTTTTTTAAAATAACTTCATAGACTCTCAGACTCCCATGATGTCTGAGATGGGCTTGGGCCAGGGAAAACGTATACCATCATCATTATGGATACAGTGGCATGCTGGATCCAGCCAGAATCTGCTGGTAAGAGTCCATTGTGTACAATGTCATCCCAAACCTGGATTCTGACTTCACATTGATAGTGAAACTAGCTAGTGGGAATGACATGACAAAAATGAGCAAGGACTATAGATCAGGGCTTTCGTGTGTTTTGCATAGTTAGAGACCCAGTTGTTAGACTTTGCCAGCAAAACTTCATGCCAGAGGGCACAGGGGAGAGTTAGTATGAAATGAATCCTTTGGTCTAATCTTAATTTTGAAGAATTAAATGATACTCCGTAAGGCAGTCCAACCTGCCTCATAATCTACCTCTGCAAACAACAATGTATTATATGAGAGCCTTCCCTAATGTTCCTTGCAAAAATGCTATAGCACAACCATGGTCTAGTGGCCCTAGTAAGACTTGAGGCCCAGTTGCTAAATCATCTTTTTGAAAACCACCTGGAACAACATTCAATACTTCTGGAACATGCTTCACTATTAAATAAGAGATATGTATAGACATTGCCAAGGACCTGTTCTTAGATTCAGGTTACATCTAATGTTTTCAGAACAGAATTTTCTCTCTTAATTCCTGGGAATTGTTCACTTGCTACCAATAAAATAGTGGGTTTTTTTTTTTAACTAAAATAAATACCAGTATTTTCTGTTCTTGACTATTACATATTTGGATCATTGGTTTTCCAAAGTAAAAGTTCCAGAATCCTAGGAAGAATTGGCCATTTAGATAAACTGAATTTTTTTTTATTAAATAAGATGTAAATTAGACTTTTTTTCTATCAACACTAGGTGTTTTAAAAAGTTTTGCCAGGGGCATCTGGGTGGCTCAGTCAGTTTAGCAGCAAACTCTTGATTTTGGCTCAGGTCATGACCTCAGGATCCTGAGAATGGAGGCCCAGGGTGGGCTTCCACTCAGCTGGGAGTCTGCTTGAGATTTTCTCTCCCTCTTCTCTGCCCCTCCCCCACCCCTATTCTCCCCACCCAAGAATAAATAACTAAATCTTTTTTTTAAAGACTTGCTTAAAAATTGCTAAAATGTATTGTTTTACTTTTTGTTTTAGTAGAATTCCACATTTCACAGCCAAATGATTTTCAATAAGAATTATATTTCACTCTATCATTGAACCCAGAAAGCTAATTAAATAAATGTCTATTTCACCAAGTGGATCAGTCAGCTGAAAAAAATTGAACAGAAAAGGGGAAAACCCCAATTACTCTTATTTTATGAACTATGATAAATCATTATTTGACCATTCACAAGATGAAATATATTGAGAAAGAGATTTAATAAAGATAGTGTTGAATATGCTATTCAACAAACATAGCATTGGATACTTACTATGCAAGTCCAGTGTGTATCTGCTTTTGGTAGTTATTCTGAGGAGTTAAATGTGCAGTTTCTGATCAGGTTGTTTTCTCACATTGGCTGTCATATCAATATTCTGCATACCAGATGACTAGGGGGAAGAAAAGAGTGTATTCTCATGTATAATCCCTTTTAAACTTTGAGCTCTTAAAAAAAAAAAATCCCAAAGGTTGTTTGTTATCTAATCAGATTATTGTAAAATTTTATGACCTTTTCCCCATTTTTTGTGTATATCCTGAAGCATAAAAATCTTCCCAATAGAGTATCTCATCATGTCCTGTGAGCTTTCAGTACTGTAGCCCTTACCTCTCTGTCTAGCTGGGGAGTAGCCCTCTCTAGCACTTGTTAAGAGCTCTGTCTCTGAAATCCCAAGGACTAGACTCTTCTTCCTGACTTGGATTTTCAATGTGCAGATTTCACAGGATTGAAACAGGAAGGAACGTCATAAAGGAATAAGTTTCAAAGCACAAGCTGGCACTAGAACTTGGCTAGCTTCCCCTGCAAATGGCCATCCCCCTGTAGCTGTCCATGTCTAGCAGTCTCTGCCCTCTGCCTTTGTAAACATGTTTATTCTCATCAGTCCCTCCAACCTGAAACTTTTTTTAGGTTCCCAGAAGAACAGAACAGTCCATTTGCTATACCTCATCATTCTCAATTAGAATCTGTTCTGTTGAACATAAAGACTTCTAACTCTGGGAAATGAACTAGGGGTGGTGGAGGGGGAGGAGGGCGGGGGGTGGGGGTGAGTGGGTGACGGGCACGGAGGGGGACGCTTGACGGGATGAGCACTGGGTGTTATTCTGTATGTTGGCAAATTGAACACCAATAAAAAATAAATTTATTTATAAAAAAAAAGAATCTGTTCTGTTGAAAAATCATTCCAAAATATTTTGTGAATTAGTGCCCCTCTAAGCAAAACCTATGAAGCCAATTTGGAAAGCATTTTCGTTTTTGAACAAGCTATATGTATACATGCAACACACACTCATAGATATCAACTTGTATTTATATTGATTCTTTCACATTATCCAAAAGACAGTGGACATTGGTGCTATGCATATACCAGAGCTACAAGTAAGAGAGACACTTGCAAGACTAGAATGTCAGTTCAGAAGCTCACTGTCATATCCCCGCCACTTCCTATTAAGAAGTGTGGTGGGAAATATTTAGGCTTTTCAAAAATTGCTTATTTAACATATTGAGTTATTCTACACAGTTTTTGTTCGACCCAAATCTGATCTGCCTAAATCATTTAAATTACTGTGACTACTTTTTACTCTTTTAGCTCTAAATCTGTGTGTTGCTGTTTTTTTTTAATACTGCAAAAAATGCACTGATGAACCGTTGGTGGGGATTATAAAATGGTACAACTGATATGGAAGGCAGGATAGAGATTCTTCAAAAAATTAAAAGTAGAACTCCTCTATGGTCCAGCAATCCCATTTCAAAGAAGTTAAAGGCAAAGTTGAGGAGATATTTGCACATCCTTATTCATAGCAACATTATTCACAATAGCCTAGGTGAAGCAACCCAAGTATCCATGGACAAATGAATGGATAAACAAAATGTGGTTTATGCATACAATGGAATATTATTCAGCCTTAAAAAAGAAGAAAATCATATCACATGCTACAACATGGATGAAGTTTGAGGACATTGTGCCAACTGAAACAAAGCAGTCACAAAAAAGACAAATACTGTATAATTCCACTTACATGAAATGCCTAGAGTTGATGAATTCATGGTGGTTGCCAGAGACTAGTGGGGCAGGGGAAGGAAATGGAGAGTTGTTATTTAATGGGTAGAGAGTTTCCATTTTGCAAGATGAAAAAAGTTCTGGATATTTATTTCACAATAATATGAATAGACCACACTACTGATACGTACCCTTAAATGGTTAAGATGACTAATTTTAGGTTATGTGTATTTTACCATAATAATAACACTATACTAATTTCCAGGAATTTTACTCCTAAGTATTAACTCAAGAGAAATAAAATTATGTATCCAAAGACCTGTACTAGAATATTCATAGCAGCATTATTCAGAATAGCTAAAAACCAGAAACAACCCACATTATCAACTGGTAAATGGGAAAACAAATTGTGGTATAACCATAAAATGAAGAATACTATTCAGCAACACAAAGTGAAAAAAAAAAACCTGCTGACTCTCAAAAGCATTGTGCTAAGTAACAGAACTCAGAGACAGAAGAGTAAGAAATGGGGATCCTTGGGTGGCGCAGCGGTTTGGCGCCTGCCTTTGGCCCAGGGCGCGATCCTGGAGACCCGGGATCGAATCCCACATCAGGCTCCCGGTGCATGGAGCCTGCTTCTCCCTCTGCCTCTCTCTCTCTCTCTCTGTGACTATCATAAATAAATTTAAAAAAAAGAGTAAGAAATGTATATTTCATTTATATGAAATTCGCATAAAGACAAATAAATCTGTAGTGCCGGAAGACAGATTCATGGTTTCCAGGTCAGCGAGACAGGGAAGGAGAGGGATTGCAAGGGGTATACGTCAACTTCTGTGGGTGGATAAAAATGTTCTCTGTTGTGCTGATAGTAATGGTTACACAACTATATACATTTGTCAAAACTCATCAAATAGTGTGTTTAAATTTGTGAATGATAATGTATGTAAATCATTACAATAAAATTTAAAACACACTGCATCTAAACTGAAATCTTCCCATCAATCCTATACTTCTTGTAAAATAACAAGTAATTTTGTGGCTGCATTTCAATGCCATGCAAGGAACTCTAGTCAGGGCATGAAAGTCAGATTACATAGATGCTGCTTGCAGCTCTGCCACTGTGGGAAGGGTAGGAGCAGGAAAACATCTGCACCACTACCATGCCATGGATTCTCTGGTCCTAATTTATCTGCACTTCAATTTTCCCACCTGTGATATGAACAAATAAAGCTAAACCAAGCCTACTATCTTATGATCCTTCAGTTTATTTAGCCCCTAATCCAAACAGACCTTATTCAATATGTACCCTGTTTAGAGACCACTAACTGTGGATCATATCAAAATGCCAGCGTCTGTCCTGAAAACCTTCTAATTGCAATATTAACATCTGTGACTGTCGGAGCAAAGTGTGATTTATAATTCATATATCATTGTACTCAATGCTATTACCTCAAACAGTTTGAAGAACCAGAGGAAAACAGGTTTCCTATTTAGAATTCCACTTCTTCTCACCTTCTCTGTTCCATCTCCTATTTCTATAGGTTCTGCCACAGGCTCCATTCCTTCAACAGCATTATATTTCACTGACTACATCTCACATCTAGAAGACCACACCAGCATCCTCCGCTTTGACAAGGATGAGGTTGAGAAGAGCTGCGGGGTCTTGATCATCAATGACTCCCTCTATGAAGAGGAGGAATTCTTTAGCATTTCACTGAGCCTGCCAGTGGGAGGGCGACTAGGAGCCCAGTTCCCCACCACCAGGGTGATTATCCTGGCTGATCCTGATGATGGTAAGTCCATTTCCTGCTTTCAATTCTTGGCAATAATTGCCTTCTTCGTATACTGTCTTTCAAAAGTTGAGAGACAAATTTACTTCAATTATCTATTAAAGGAATATTTGATGTTCCTCCTTCTCCAAAGGCTGTGAGTAGCTTGTCAAACACATAGATATCACCAACACCAAAAACAAAAAAGCAATTTAGGAAGATGAAATATTTGTATCTGACCCTACTTAAAAAAAAAGTCTAGGGATACCTGCGTGGCTCAGTGGTTGAGCATCTGCCTTTGGCTCCGGTTGTGATCCTGAGGTCCTGGGATCAGGCTCCTTCCCTACAGGGAGCCTTCTTCTCCCTCTGCCTATGTCTCTGCCTCTCTGTCTCTCATGAATAAATAAATAAAATCTTTTTTAAAAAAAATTCTAAAGAAGTCACCTAAGGACCAAAGTTAAGTATCTCATTCCTCAAACAGATCTGCCCACAAAAACCTTCATCTTAGTAGCAAAAGGAGGCTTGCTCACAACAGTAAGTACATGAGTCTTCAGATGGTACAAGGGTACCTGGAGGTCCAGCGTGGAGGCATCCAGATTTTTTTTCCTACCCCTGTGTGGCAGGAAATTTGGCTCCACTCACTTCCTGGGGAGCTCAGCTGAAATTCAGCCAGAGAAGTGGGGCGGGGGGGGGGGGGGGGAGATGTCCTCACTTCTCAATACCAACTCCCTGGCCCAGATGTGATAAGAAGTATCAAACCCAATATTATTTTCCTAGGTCTCACTCGCCCTTTCTACAAGAGGCACTTTCAAGAGAAAATGTTGATAAAGCCAGGGGCAGGATCAGACTATTTTATCACTAGTCTCAGCCTGCTTCATCTATCAAATGTGCCTCCATTAGGACTTGAGAATCTGTGAGTTGTGTGTTCAAATCTAGGCAAGATAAGGCTGGTTGTTACCACAGACCCAAAATTCGTGTGACTGCTTTATGGATATGCACAGAGCTTTCATGAAACTGAGAGCTGTGCCAAGTGATAAAAACAGATTGAATTGGGGGTGAAGAGTGTATACAGTTTCTAGATGGTATGGCAAATGTACTACATTATTTCAGTGAAATGATGTTTTTATAGCAACCATAGAGAAAAAGAAAATATGAGTGAGATTAAAAGTAATTAAAGGTAATTTGTTTTTTGTTTGTTTGCTTGGTCTCCTAAGTGGGTTTATTTGTTGATGTTGCACCCTATGGACAAAATCTCAGAGTTGGACAGTCAACCAGTTTTGCTCCATTAAAAAGAAAAAAATCAAAAAAAAAAAAAAAAAGAAAAAAAGCATCAAAGACTAAGTTCCATCCCAAAACGTATTTTCACAAGCTAAGAATAAGTATAGATCCTGAGGTCTAGGCTTCCTTCACTGTGTATTTTTCTTTTAAAATATTTCCCTATTAGCAGCCCCGGTGGCCCAGTGGTTTAGCACCACCTTCAGCCCAGGGCATGATCCTAGAGACCCGGAATTGAGTCCCACGTTGGGCTCCCTGCATGGAGCCTGCTTGTCCCTCCGCCTGTGTCTCAGCCTATCTCTCTCTCTGTGTCTCTCATGAATAAATAAATAAAATCTTTTTTAAAAATTTCCCTATTAGAATTAAGAGAATGATATTTTTCTTAAAAAATGTGAATGAATTTTTACTATATGGAAATTTAGAATTTATATAATCTTCTCTGCTAAACCAAAGAGTTACTAGGTAATGATTACTAAGAATATTAGTATTGATTATCCAATATTTCTGGAAAGAGAAATGTTATTTATAGTCTTATATATAAATTATCTGTTGTTTCCCAACAGAAGAGAAGGAAAATCTGAGTAACTTTAACTGAGACTCCTGAAAAATCCAATAATCAAGTATATTTGAAAAATATGAAGAGTCGGTAAAAGAGCAAGAACAGTCTGAAAGGAAAGAATGATAATATGATATTATATGGTTTTTGAAGTTCAAATGAAAGATTCTTTTTAGTATCAGGCTTATAATTAGAATTATGGCTAGAGCACCTATCTCTCTCTTTTTTTTTTAAGATTTATTTATTTATTTATTCATGAGAGACACACAGAGAGAGAGAGAGAGAGGCAGAGACACAGGCCAAGGGAGAAACAGACTCCATACAGGGAGCCTAACATAGGACTCCATCCCAAGTCTCCAGGATCAGGCCCTAGGCTGAAGGCGGCGCTAAACCGCTGAGCCACCCAGGCTGCCCTAGAGCACCTATCTCTTACTGTGAGGTAAGGAAAGTTTGCAGGACTAAGTTCCAGAGACTGAGAAATTCAGCACCAAACAAGAAGAGAAAGGAAGGGACTTCTCAGATCATTCTATATACTTTTCTTCATGGTAACTTTCCTTTTATAACTAATTTTCAGTTTGATGAGGAGCAATTCACATGAAAATGTGGAAATCTATAAACATAAAGCTTCAAATTCCTTTCACCTTCATCATACCTTTCCCTATGCCAGAAAGAGTGATGTCAGTACAGTTTGAGTTCTCTTTCTCTGCTAGACCTAGTTATTGCTCCAAGTACACAAGAAAAAAAAAAGTGGGAGGAAAAAGAAAATCAGGAAGTGGAATGCCAGAATGAGAAAATCTTGCCCTGGGAGCCTGGAGACTTGGATCCTGAGTTTGGGCACTACTACTGCTCCAGGTGACGTTGGGAAGATCAAGGTATCTGGGGCTCAGTTTCCCAATTTGTAAAATAAGGAAGTTTAAGTGGGTGATCTCTGGGGAGGGACTCTAGCAAACTCTAGCATTTGATGGTTCTTGAAGTCATTTTAAGATGAAGACTTCAGTTAATTATTACTCATACCCATAAAATGAAGTATCTTACAGAATATTTGAGTATTTTTTAATAAAATTGTGCCATGAACTTAAAAATTTGTAATAAAATTTTACTCCTAAAAAAGTCAGATAAAGAACAGAGCTAATCACTGTACTTGAATGGTCTTGTGATTAAGACTGTCCATTTTGGGGATCCCTGGGTGGCGCAGCAGTTTGGCGCCTGCCTTTGGCCCAGGGCGCGATCCTGGAGAGCCAGGATCGAATCCCACATCGGGCTCCCGGTGCATGGAGCCTGCTTCTCCCTCTGCCTATGTCTCTGCCTCTCTCTCTCTCTCTCTGTGTGTAACTATCATAAATAAAAATAAAAATAAAAAAAATTTAAGACTGTCCATTTTGTCTTCTATTTCTCCAGGGCTTCCCCCAGATAAATAAATTCCTATTGTTTAACTCAGGCTGTTCTTTCTCACATGGGTGCTAAGAGACTCCTCAAAATAAAGCATAGAGTTTTAAGCTCTATTTTAAATATAATATAGTGTTCCATGCTTTAATACTTTCTAGGCACATAATGACTTACCTTTGATAAGGAAGTACATTACAATCTCACCCACACATTTAGAAAGATGTGTATCTTAAAAAATCATCCTGGAAAACTAAAGCAAAAGTAAAGAATAAGAGTGCCTGACTGTCAATAATTTTCTTTTTTCCCAATAAGAAGTATGTTTCCTGCAGCTCTTTACCTAATACTTTCTAAGAGTTTATCAAAAAACCAGTGTCTCTCAACACTACAAACACCAGAGATGGTCATAAATTAACACAAAATCCAGTATATTATACATTTGCTAACTTGTAGTATTGTTTGAAATGATTTTAGTAGATTTTTAAGTAATTAATTTATTCAAGAAATATTTATAGTGGCCTACTGTGCACTTAGTATAAGAATACAAAGTCAAACAAGCTCTTTCTTCTGCCTTCTATCACATCTGACTTGATCTCTAATTAAACTATTCTCAAACTCATGAAGGATTTTGAATGGGGGAAAAAAAGCATGTGCAGAAATAACGATGGAAGATTTTTAGTTCATTATAAACAATCTTTATCACTACACATTTTTCTGAGCAAGTCACTGTTAATTGTTGAATTCAGGAAACTTGCATTCAGATCCTGTAACACTTATTGAAGATTGAACACTGCTAAGCTTAAAACAAAAACAAAAACAAACCAACAGTTACTTGTTAACATATGCTCTTCTTTTTTTTTTTTTTTTTAAGATTTTATTTATTGGGATGCCTGGGTGGCTTGGTTGAGTGTCTGCCTTTGGTTCAGGGTGTGATCCCAGGGTCCCAGGATTGAGTCCCACATTGGGCTTATTTATTCATGAGAGACACACAGAGAGAGGCAGAGGGAGAAGCAAGCTCCCCATGAGGAGCCAGATGCAGGACTCAATCCCGGGACTCCGGGATCACACCCTGAGCCAAAGTCAGCTGCTCAACCACTGAGCCACCCAAGGACCCCCTAACATATCCTCTTCTTAAAGGAGACTCTATATGGGCAGTGACTTTACAGGCAGGAAATTGCTTGATAAGCTTGGGATCTGAGCAACACCATCAAGCCACAAGCCATCTCTACCCCTGGGTAAATACTGCCAGAGGTCCTGGACTGTCAAGATCCGAGGTCAGAATACTCTTCCTCTTAACATGGCTGAAAATGGGCAGCCCATTCTTTCTTATTCTGGCTGCTTTCTCTTTTCTAGATTCCACACAGAGTAAACTTCAGCTAAAACTATTTTGCTACAGATGTGACCAAACTAATCTAGTCCCACTCTCCTGAGATTGCATGGTCACATTCCCTGTAGTTCTACTAAGTGCCCAATCTCCATGATCCGAATTAATGATATCCATTGATATCCATTGATCCATCCCAATCTCCATGATCAGAATTAATGATATTTCAGAAAAGGTATCCTGTGAAATTCTAATGTGTGACTTCCTCCCCTTTCAGCTAGTGAGCAGGTGCTCATTTAGCAGCTGTTCTTGAATGACTGCTATAGGTACTACTTCCACTTTAGTCACTAGACTTAAGATAGAGATTTTGCCATTCATGCTGCTATCATTTTATCTTCTTGAGAAAACATCTACAGTGATTATTAGCATACCTACCACATGATTATAATCTTTTGAAATATTGATGTGAAATGATAATTCCTCTAATTCAGTTTTTAAGCATTAAGCTTTTATTAAACCCTAATGTGTAGTGTATCTCAGGTAATAATATAGTTGTCATTTCAGTCAGGAATAAAAACAAGTGTCATACAAAATTGATGATTTGGGAAAATATTGAGGAAAGTGTACATTCGTTTTCCAGGGTTATGGTTTTGTGTGTAATTTGCCACAGTGTAATTTGACACTTGTTAAGTGCCAATAGTGCTTTCTTTGTTCAGACATGTCAAGTCCATCATCTCATAGCAAAAGCATGTTTTTATTTAGGCCAACTAATGACACAGTATCCAGCAATCTAAAGATTTACCCAGGTAAGTTAAAGGAAAACTTTTTTTTTTCTAGTTAGAATTGGGATGAAATGGGGTTTTATGTTTAGTTGGTTTTGGGTTTTTTAGATAATTTTTTTAATTGAAGTATAATTTACACACAATGTTACATTAGTTTCAGGTGTACAACATAGTGATTTGACCGTCTATGTCTTATTATTTCATCACAAGCGTAGCTACCATCTGTCACCATACAATGCTATTATAATACCAATAACTATATTCCCTGTGCTGTACCTTTAAAAGGATGAAGTTTTTTTCATTCTACTTAGCTAGATTCTGAGAAACGTTTTGCCTCCTTAAACAGGGGTCAAATATCCCCTTGTCAAATGGGTCACCCACAGAATATCTTTGTAAAGGCGACTACCATGGAGTAATATTAGAAAAGAAATTGTACAGAAGCAGAAACAACCTAACCATCCAAGATCCCAGCCCTACACCACCACAAGAACCCTTCTACCAAACATCAGCTATATGGGGGCAGATAACACAGAATATGGCCAATAAGTGTTAGCTGAATGAATGCAGGCTTCACTAGGCTTCAGACCCTAGCTTCCATTTGCTCTATACCAAGGGCAAGAAGAAGCTGAAGACACTTCTTAATTAGCAAATTGTGTCTGTTTTATATATAAACACTTATGACAGGTTTCTGCTTTTCTAGTGAGAATGTTTCTTTCCATTTTTAGTATGTGCTTTGAAAACTTATAATCTGCTACAAAACAAGAATTGATGCCCAATTTCATAGAGGGCTGTTAATTTTGCCCTGAGGCAATAAGATTTGTATAACATGCATAAAATTTGCCTATAAAGATTGCCAGCTAGATTAGTATCTTTATCATTAAATGAGTATCTAACAGAATGATGATAGATTGAAGAAAACATTGTAAAGAAAAACTGCACTTAACGTGTCATTTTGGTGAGATCAGCACATCCAGTTTTTTTTTTTTAATGTGGTTAATAATGTTGCATGGGCCAAGATAAACTTCAACACATCAATGTTTTTAAAACTTGAAAGACATTGCTGTGCTGTAAAACCAGGAAACCATTCAGAAGAGCATCACTATGCTGTATAGGGCTATTCATATTATAATACAATTGCCGTAGGCTTTACAAGTAGAAAAAGTTTATTTCAGCCCTTACTCTTAACTTGGGTGCCAAGGATAACTGGAGATACTGCTGGACAATGCATAGTTTTCTCTAGAAGCCCCCAATATCCAGCCACTGGGTGCTGCTCAGGGCACTTAACACATTCATCTCCGACTACAACCCTAATACTAGTGCATAGTTCAAACCATGGCCATGTCTCACCTGGATAATTGCAATAGTTTCCTAATTGGTAGCCTTAACTCTTCCTTAAATCTGTGGCTCACCTGGAGTTAACAGATGTACAGAAACAACAACAACAACATTCCTCCCACCATTTCCATTGGCCCATTTTCATTCATCCTTGAGATCTAGCACAGCTTTATTTCCTCCCAGTCCTCCTCCTCTGAGCCTTTAGGTTGCTTCCTTCTTTTGTCAAAGCACTCAGAGGTTAGCTGACTGAAACTGGTGTGGCTGCCCTCTTATACCAAAAACACCTCAAAGACAAAGAATGAGTATTCCTCTACATCCCCAGTAGCTACCACAGTACTTAGAGCACAGAAAGGATGCTCAGTAGATGTTTAGCTGAACAACAACAAAAAATTGAATCTGATGACATGAAGTCTTACATTAAAGAACTAATGCTGACTCATAGGCATCACCTCTTTCTTTCTGAAAAATTCAGAAATCATTTTAAATAAGCGATTCTAGAATTTTTCTAGAGATTAAGCTTACCAGTTTGCTTCTAGATTTTATTTTCTCTGCTGAGGCAACAGAAAAAAACATTTTCCTATCTTCCAACTTTTGACACCTATCCTGTTCTGAGTGGTTTCTCAAAGTTTACCAATACTGTTTCTGTCACTTCATCTGCAAGTCCTTTTTGGATCTTGTCATGCCATTTCTCTGAATCTGGACATTGAATTAATTTTAAGTAGTGGCAGATCTCTTTTGAGAGCTTCACTTTCCAACTTTTCATATTCCCTTTTCCTATTTCCATTTAAAGAACATTCTCTGTGAAAGATAAAAACCATCTATAGCTATGGAATCAATTTAATATAGGAATGATATGGTTAAAACATCATACTCTCATAATGGCCCCACCCTTAAGGATTACTGCCACTGTCTCAGTTCTTCAGACAGAGCAGGGCCAAAGATAATAGGAGATGCTGCTGGGCAACACATAGTTGTCTCCATTTCAGCAAATCCCGTGATGCTCAATACACAGAGCATCTCAGAAGAGGTTCATGATTTTTCTTCTAAGTGATGTTATCCTCCTCTTGCATCTTGTATCTATCTTCATAGATATTTGATACATTTTTTCTCTGCACAGCAGCATAAGTGACCCAAATATGTTTTCTCTTTGTTACCTCTTGCCCTTCCCTAATACTTTACAGAATAAGTTCTGTGCTAAAAAATATATATATCACTTTGTCCCAACTTTTTTTAAAAAGCTTTGTAATAAGTTCAAAATACTTCAGAAGTGAATTAAAATTATCCATTAGACAAATTCTTGCATTCTTATTATAAACCAGCCTCTGTATCACTAAGGGGACAAAGACATTTGGACTATGGTCACTGACCTTGAGACGTTTGTATGGTTCAATAAAAATACAGAACAATGTGTTAGCTTGTTGGCTTTAACATTTTAACTTCTCACATAATTCATAAATCAGGAGATGGAGTTCTAAGGAGACCATTTGGGAAGTCATATGTGTCATGTGCAATATGGAAGATGCAGTGAATTGAAGTCTAGCGTTACCTGGAAAATCACAATGTAGAAGACAAGCTGGTTGGCCACTCTGATGGATGAGCAAAAAATAAGGGCTGCATCAGGATTAGGCAGTATTCTTAGAGTTTATCAAGGAAACGGTTGCAGGAGGTTTGCAATGGACCTAACATGAGCCTTGCATGCAAGAGAGAACAAAAATGAATTTGTCGTGGGTCTTGTCTAAAAGCGCCATCTAGAGGGGTGAACAATCCTCAGCAGAAGTGTTCCCAACATTAATGGGTTGAAGAATTGAGTGACCAGTAAGAATAGAGAAGCATCATCCCCTTCAAGGGAGCAGAGAAATATCCAGCTATGGGAGTGAGGGGTCTCCACAGAACACACAAAAGTGCCCACGAGAAACAGAATCAGTTTTCTTCCATCATCTAAGACCAGAGAGTGTGATCACCATGATAATACCAAGAAAAAGCTTCCCTTCTCCTCTTGCCTCTCCTCCCTCTTTCCTGCCCCAAATTTGGAACTATAAGAAACATTCAGCAATAGGGAGATGGCATGAAAGGTCTAGGCAAGAATAAAAAAGAGGAGGCCCCTCCTCTTCTGAGTGCAAGCCTCCCATCTGTGGTACAACTGAGGTGAGCCAATAGCAAGTGTGGCCCATCATCGCAGGCATAGAGCTATTCAAAATCTTAGGAACCATGGGTAAAGAATGCTTAATTTCTTAAGGGAGTTATTATACAGTTTCCCAAAGCGGGTAACTCTTAACAACAGTCTTAAAGAATGAGCAGAAATGTGTGAAACTGGCAGTTTGGGAAGAGAGTTCCAGCTCAGAGAACATCACCAGCAACAAAAGAGGCCTGTAAACACATGGTGTGTTGGGTACATGGTGAGCTGTTTTGTGCAGGTCCTGGGAGCATAACCTGAGCAAAAGGCAGATGCTTAACAGACTGAGCTACCCAGGTGCCCCTCTGGCTCACTTTCTATCTTTCTCCAAAATAAATAAATAAAATATTTTTTAAAAAATAAACATTTGTTTCAAATCCTTTTCATAGCAACGTATCTGGTATAGCAGCTAGAACTTGTGTAAGCTTTAAATAGCTGAATTCATAGACTACTTTCTGAAACACAGAGAACTAGATACAAACAGGTATACCCATAAAAATGCCAGCTTTCTCATTGTCAAACTTCTCCTCCCTTCAGGAAATGCACACTACTCTGCCACCTGCCCCCCAAAGTCTGATGCCCACTCTGGTTTCCTTCGATCTTGTCTTTCTAGGGACCCCTTCTCTGCCTCCAGGAGAGCATTTCTGGTATCCCAGCTGATGCAACTCTGCCTTCCTCTAGGATTTCTGTCTATCCCTGCAATCAACAAATAACATGAGAAAAGGATCAGCAGCAGTCCCCGAATTCAGAACCCTGGCTGGACTATCCCTCAACATAAAGAGCAATTTCTCCCGAGAAGAAAGCCTTCTAAATTCCCCCACCATCTTTTCCCAAATAATAGCAGACTTGCCTGAGTCACAGCTAGTTGGCCAATTTTCCCCAATTGGGAAATTTCTTTATATGACAGAAATCTTTTGAAACAGAAAAATGAATAGAATTCTAACAGATCTTATTTCACTGTACCACCTCAGGTTTGTGGCATGTGACTCTGACATGGTTTTGTGTGTGTGTGTGTGTGTGTGTGTGTGTGTGTGGCAGGGGTGTGGGGTGTCTGTTCTTCCTTGAGCCTGTGGGATCTGTCAAGTCTGATGATTGTGACAAATACCCAGGGTCACAGAAGCCAACGAAATATTGGCCTGGAGGGCTGAAGCATTCTTAGTCTGTCTTTTGATGCCTCCTTAGAGCCTATCCTGCACTTTGGGGATGCTGAGTATCATGTCGAGGAAAGTGCTGGCTCTGTGGAGATCTCTGTCTGGAGGACCAGCACTGACCTTTCACAAGCATCCTCTGTCATTGTGCGCTCCAGGAAGAGCGAGCCAGCCACAGCAGAAGGTGAAAGGGCCATTTAAAAAATATATCATTATCAACATATATGTATAAGGACCTCTGAAACTAATAATACACTATATGTTAATTAGTAGAATTTAAATTTTTAAAAAAGATATACATATTGGGTGGGATCTGGTCTGTCATGTGTAGTATGCCTGGTCTTTATTGACGGAGTCTGATCGTAAGTCTCTCCCACCTGAGCACATAAATTGTCTGTATATGTAATGATTTCGGCTGTTTATAAAGTAAACAGACTATTTCAACAGCAACCTTTATGATTCATTCATTACCCGCTGGCTTGTCATGGACCCAAATTAATTTCCAAAGCTCAGAATATTTGTAGATACTGTAAGCTATTCATAAACAGTTTTTCAGACCAAGGTATACCTTTAATGGTTGAGCAAGGCCTCCCAGGAAAATCCAGGCCCCTCATAGACCCTAGCAGGACAGGAGATTTGCACTAGGACTCAGGCACTTTCCTTGGCTTCAAGCAGCATGTCTTCGTGTCCCGCTCACCTTTGCCTCTCTTGATATGGACAATCAAGACCTGGCCAGCAGAGGAGCTAGACAGTTCTGATAACACTTCCTCTGGGTAGCCTGTCAGCTGCTTTACCAAAAAATAAACAAAAAAAAAAAAAAAAGAAGAAGAAGAAGAATTCAACGGGATATGAAGGGGAAATTTCCATTTGCACTGATACCCACATTTTCTTGTTTGCCACCTGCACATTTTAGTCTTCTACCCAGAAGGGTTATGGAACATTCAGGACTAGCATCATCTATATCCAAGACAATGACAATATTTTAAGATAAAAGCACAAATCCTGCAGATAAAACCCAGTGATATAAAAGCCTATGCTACCTGATGAGATATAAAGAGATTAAATATGCATTTATATCTGAGAATGTCAACCCAGATTCAATATGCATCCAGAAACACTTAAGGAAAATAAAGACATCCAGTTGAGTTTAGAGCACAGAGCTTACTCGTGGAAGAGTTCTTGGAAGAATTCACAGGTTATAACTCTCCAATGAATGTATCATAGCATATGGCACATGAAACTAGTAATGATGCTTACAAGTTGTTGGGGCAGTGCTTTTTTTCCTTTTCTTTCTTTTTCTTAATTGTCAGATAAGCCACTTTTCAGTCTGTTTTTGTGGAAATGAAAATAAATAGACTAATTGGCTCATTGGGCCATTTTGCTTGGGGTTGGGAAAATTAATTCTAATTCATTTAGATAAATCCCCTTGCATGTGAGATCACCCTTCTGCTAGTTCTCAGGTAGGGATGGACTAATAGAAGCAATACGTCTGCTCATCTTGGTTAACAAACAACAATAATTATGCATATGTAGTTAACTATATCATTACAACTTGTTGCATAAATAATAATTATAATTTCTTTGATGCCTATTATTTGCTAGACTCCGTGCTAGAATCCTTGTTGTACTATCTACAACCTTGTAAAATAGCAATAATTATCCCCATTTTCCAGTAAAAGAAACTGAGACTCAAGGAGGTTAAATAGTTTATACAAGTAAGCAGTGGTTTCAAGATCCAAACCACAGAGTGCAAATCCCATGGTCTCCTTACTCTCCTGCCTTGGCACTCTTCAGCATAATCTTGTTTTGCTTTTCTTAACATAACTACTTAATGGCTTTTTAAAAAATATAATTGAAAGCACCTGTGTGGCTCAGTTGGTTAAGGTCTGACTTCAGCTCAGGTCATGATCTCAAGGTCCTAGGATTGAGCCCCACGTCAGGCGCTGTGCTGTCCCTCTGCCCCTCCTCCTGCTTGTCTCTCTTTCTCTCTCTCTCAAATGAAGAAATAAAATTGTTTTAAAAAAAAAAGAAAGAAAAAGAAAAAATATCTTTGCAGCAATCTCAAACTTACCAGAAAAGTGACAAGAACAATAAAAAAGCACTTTTTCCCCTGAACCATTGAAAGCAAGTTGCCAACAAATTTGGAATCATCTTTCTGAAAACTTAGAATGCCATTTCTACAAAGACATTCTCCTCTATGACCACAATGCAAGCATGAAATCAGGAAATTAACTTAATACATTACTACAGTCTAATCCTTAGACCTAGGGCAGGGCAAGATGGCAGAGGAATTGGGCCCTCAACCCACCTGGCCCCACCAACCTACCTAGATAACTTTCAAACCATCCTGAACACCAACTAAGTCGACCTGAGATTTAAAGAGAGAACAGTTGGAACGCTACAGAGACAAGGGTTTTCACTTCTAACAAGGTGGGAAGGCAGAAAAAAAATAAAATATAAAAGAATTAAGCTGGGAGGGGCCCCGCGAGGAGCTAGGCTAAAGCCGGGCAGCAAGAGCCTCCCCTACTGGAAAGCCCAGCCCCAGAGGAGTGGAAACTTTAAAAAATCCGCACTGGATTCTTCCCAGAGGGAAAGGCGCTGAGCAGGGAAACCGAGCAGAATCGAGGGGCAGTGGAGCCTCCAGGCTCCCGGAGTCACTAATAGGGGAAGTGCGGCCGAGGGAGGGCGCACCACAAACCACAGGCCGATCTCGGTAAAGGGCTGGAACTCGCACCCGGCCGGGCCCCGGGAAAAGCCAGTCGGTCAGGCGGGGGCTCCGGATGGAGGGGCTGCAGCCTGCTGCCTTCGGGAGCCACGGCCCCGGGAGCGCGACTCCAGCAGCACAAGCCCCAGATCCCAGGGCACTGGGAGACACGGCCCAGGATCCTGCATTCCCCCGGGATGGGCAGAGGCAGGGAGGGCACAGGACAGTGAGGACTCTCCTGCCGCGGGGCACCCCCAAGCTGTGCAGGTCAGCGCCCCTGCTCCCTGGGAGCACCTAGACCAGTGCGGACTGGGAGCTGCGGTAGTTACTGCAGCAGCTGACTCCAGAGCTGGGGAGCTGGCCACTGCCAGTGTTGTTCCTCCTTGTGTCACCCTGTGCCTGGGAGAGGCAGGGCTGCCAGGGGACAGAGGCCTCATAGGGTAAACAGGTCCCACTGAGCCCGGCACCCGGCAGGAAGCAGGGCATCCCCACCAGGTGCACACACCTGAGAATCAGCACGGCAAGCCCCTCCCCCAGAAGACCAGCTGGAAGGATGCGGGAAGAGCAAGTTCTTGACAAAGCAGCGCTGGAAAGCTCCAGGGGAAGTCGAGGGCTTTACAGGATATAGAACCAGAGGGTACACCTCTATTTTTTTTCTTCCTTTTTCCAGTACAACTCTTTTTTGTATAAGACTGTAAATGTCCATTTTTTTTTCTCTTTTCCCAACTTAACTACGATATTTTACCACCTCTTCATTTTTAAGTTTCTTCCTTTTTGACTTTCATATTTCTAAAACTACATGTCCTAGATATATTTTCCACTTCCCTTCAACATACTCAACTTAATTTTGGGAGAAATACAAGAAAAGTTTTTTTGTTTTGTGTTTTTTGTTTTCTCTTCCTCGTGTTGTTCTACAATGGCAGAAGTTAATACCTTCTGAAACATGACCAGCAGGCACACAGAACCAAGTGGTATACCGTGCTGGTTCATTCTGTGAGATTCCTCATTCCCATTCTGCCCCTCTCTTTTATCTCATTTATGTTTTGGTAGTCAATGGTTGGGTCCTCTACAAGTATTTCTGGTTTATGTAAATTTGGCACTGAGCATGTTCTAGCATACAGAACTTAATATACTCTGAACCAAGATGATCACCCTCTAGGACCCCGCAGGTAGACTACATTCTCCATCAACTACAACTTCATCACCACCACCATCTCCCAGTCCCCCCTTTTTTCTTCTCCTTTTTTTCTTTTTTCTTTTTTTTTTCTCTTTACTTTTACCTTTTTCTTTCTTTTTTCTTTTTTTCTTTCTTCTTCTTTGGGATTCTTGGTCTTTCATTCTTTACTACTTTGTTTTAAAATTTGTTTTTCACTTTAGTGCTCCTTTTGTTTTATTTTATTCTGATCTTTAATTTCAATTTCTGGCCTCTGACCTTGGCAGAATAATCTAGGGTGATATTTACTTAGGTTGTGGTTGATATTCTTGATTCAGCCTGTTCATACAACCACTCTGCACTGAGCAAAATGACTAGAAGGAAGAACTCACCACAAAAGGAAGAATCAGAAACAGTACTCTCTCACACAGAGTTATAGAATTTAGTTTACAATTTGATGTCAGAAAGCCAATTCAAAAGCACAAATATAAAGCTACTGGTGGCTCTGGAAAAAAAGCATGAAGGAATCAAGAGACTTCGTGACTGCACAATTTAGATCTAATCAGGCCAAAATTAAAAATCAATCAAATGAGATGCAATCCAAACTGGAGGTCCTAACAACGAGGGTTAATGAGATGGATGAAAGAAGGAGCACATAGAAGACAAGTTGATGGCAAGGAAGGAAGCTGAGGAAAAAAGTGAAAAAACAATTAAAAGACCATGAGGAAAGGTTAGGGGAAATAAATGATAGCCTTAGAAGGAAAAATCTACATATAATTCAGCTTACAGAGAGCGCCAAAAGTGACAGAGGGCCAGAAAGCATATTTGAACAAATCATAGGTGAGAATTTCCCTAATTTGCGGGAGTGGGGGTAGGAAACAGGCACCCAGATCCAGGGGATAGAGAGGTTCCCCCTCCAAATCAATAAAAACCATTCAACACCTTGACATTTAATAGTGAAAATTGTGAATTCCAAAAATAAAGAGAAAATCCTTAAGGCAGCAAGAGACAAGAGATCCCTAACTTATATGGGGAGAAGTATTAGATTAACAGCAGACCTCTCCACAGAGACCTGGCAGGCCAGAAAGGGCTGGAAGGATATATTCAGGACACTAAATGAGAAGAACATGCAGTCAAGAACTCTTTATCCAGCACAGCTCTCATTCAGAATAGAAGGAGAGATAAAGAGCTTCCAGGATAGGCAGAAACTGAAAGAGTTTGTGACCACCAAACCAGCTCTGCAAGAAATATTGAGGGGGACTGTGTAAATGAAAGAGGAAGCCCAAAGAAATAACCCACAGAAACAGACACTGAACAGGTATTACAATGACACTATGTCTTTCAATAGTTATTCTGAAGATGAATGGGCTAAATGATCCAATCAAAAGACACAGGGTTACTGACTGGATAAAAAAGCAAGACACATCTATTTGCTGTCTACAAGAGACTCATTTTAGACCTAAGAACACCTCTAGCCTGAAAATGAAAGTTTGGAGAACCATTTACCATTCAACTGGTCCTCAAAAGAAAGCTGAGGTAGTAATCCTCATATCAGCTAAATTAAAGTTTATCCCAAAGACTGTACTAAGAAATGAAGAGGGACACTATATCATAATTAAAGGGTCTATACAACAAGGAGACCTAACAATCATGAATATTTATGCCCCTGATGTGGGAGCTGCCAAGTATATCTATCAATTAATAACCAAAGTAAAGACATACTGAGATAATAATACACTAATAGTAGGAGACTTCAACATGGCACTTTCTGCAAATGACAGACTTTCTAAGCACAACATCACCAAAGAAACAAGAGCTTTAAATAATACGCTGGACCAGATGGGTTTCACAGATATATACAGAACTTTGCATCCAAATGGAACTGAATACACATTCTTCTCAAGTGCACATGGAACTTTCTCCAGAAGACCACGTACTGGGTCACAAATCAGGTCTCAACCGACACCAAAAGACTGGGATTGTCCCTGCATATTTTCTGACCACAATGCTTTGTAACTAGAACTCAATCACAAGAAGAAATTTGGAAGAAATTCAAACATGTGAATGTTAAAGAGCATCTGCTAAAAGATAAATGGGTCAACCAGGAAATTAGAGGAGAATTAATAAGATTCATGGAAACTAATGAAAATGAAGATAAAACCATTCAAAATCTTTAGGATACAGCAAAAGCAATCCTACGAGGGAAATACATCACAATACAAACCTCCCTTAAAAATTGGAAAAATCTCAAATACACAACCTAACCTCGCACCTACAGGAACTGGAGAAAGAACAGCAAATAAAACCTACACCAAGCAGAAGAAGAGAGTTAATAAAAATTCGAGAGAGCTCAATGAAATAGAGACCAGAAAACTGTAGAACAGATCAACAAAACCAGAAGTTGGTTCTTTGAAAGAATGAATAAGGTAGATAAACCATTAGCCAGTCTTGTTAAAAAGAAAAAAGACTTAAGTAATAAAATCATGAATGAAAGAGGAGAGATCACAACCAATGCCAAGGAAATACAAATGATTTTAAAATGAGCAGCTATATGCCAATAAAATAGGCAATCTAGAAGAAATGGATGCATTTCTGGAAAACCACAAATTACCAAAACTGGAACAGGAGGAATTGAAAACTGAACATGCCAATAACCAGGGAGGAAATAGAAGCAGTCATCAAAAACCTCCCAAGACACAAAAGTCCAGGGCCAGATGGCTTCCCAGGGGAATTCTATCAAACTTTTAAAAGAGAAACAACACCTATTCTACTAAGGCTGTTTCGAAAGATAGAAAGGGACACAGAATACCACCAATCTCGTTATATGAAGCCAACATAACCTTAATTCCAAAACCAGACAAAGACCCCACCAAAAAGGAGAATTATAGACCCATATCCCTGATGAACACAGAGGCAAAAATTCTCAACAAGATACTAGCCAATAGGATCCAATAGTATATTAAGAAGATTATTCACCATAACCAGGTGGGATTTATCCCCGGGATGCAAGGTTGGTTCAACACTCATAAAACAATCACCTTGATAGATCACATCAATGAGAGAACAAACGAGAACCATATGATCCTCTCAATAAATGTGGAGAAAGCATTTTAGCAAATACAGAATCCATTCCTGATCAAAACTCTTCAGACTGTAGGGATAGAGGGAACATTCCTCAGCATCTTAAAAGCCATCTACGAAAAGCCCACAGCAAATATCATTCTCAGTGGGGAAACACTGAGAGTCTTTCCCCTAAGATCAGGAACAGGACAGGGATGTCCACTCTCACCACTGCTATTCAACATAGTACTAGAAGTCCTAGCCTCAGCAATCAGACAACAAAAAGAAATAAAAGGCATTCAAATTGGCAAAGAAGAAGTCAAACTCTCCCTCTTCACAGATGACATGATACTGTACATAGAAAACCCAAAAGACTCCACCCCAAGATTGCTAGAACTCTTATAGCAATTAAGCAGTGTGGCAGGATACAAAATCAATGCCCAGAAGTCAGTGGCATTTCTATACACTAACAATGAGACTGAAGAAAGAGAAGGAGTCAATCCCATTTACAATTGCACCCAAAAGCATAAGATACCTAGGGATAAACCTCATCTCTTGGTAAAGGATCTATACCCTAAAAACTACAGGACACTACTGAAAGAAATTGAGGAAGACACAAAGAGTTGGAAAAATAATCCATGCTCATGGATTGGAAGAATTAATATTGTGAAAATGTCTATGCCACCCAGGGCAATGTACACGTTCAATGCAATCCCTATCAAAATACCATGGACTTTCTTCAGAGAGTTGGAACAAATCATCCTAAGATTTGTGTGGAATCAGAAAAGACCCTGAATAGCCCGGGGAATATTGAAAAAGAAAACCAGAGCCAGGGGCATCACAATGCCGGATTTCAAGCTATACTACAAAGCTGTAATCATCAAGACAGTGTGGTACTGGCACAAAAACAAACACATAGATCAATGGAACAGAATAGAGAACCCAGAAATGGGCCCTCAACTCTATGGTCAACTCATCTTCGACAAAGCAGGAAAGACTATCCACTGGAAAAAGGACAGTCTCTTCAACAAATGGTATTGAGGAAATTGGACAGTCATGTGCAGAAGAGTGAAAGTAGACCTTTCTCTTACATCAGACACAAAGATAAACTCAAAATGGATGAAAGATCTAAATGTGAAACAAGAATCCATCAAAATCCTAGAGGAGAACATGGGCAACACCCTTTTTGAACTCGGCCACAGCAGCTTCTTGCAAGATACATCTATAGAGGCAAGAGAAACAAAAGCAAAAGTGAACTATTGGGACTTCATCAAGATTAAAAGCTTCTGCACAGCAAAAGAAACAGTCAACAAAACTCAAAGACAACCTACAGAATGGGAGAAGGTATTTGCAAATGACATATCAGATAAAGGGCTAGTATCCAAGACCTATAAAGAACTTATCAAACTCAACAGCAAAGAAACAAACAATCCAATCATGAAATAGGCAAAAGACATGAACAGAAATTTCACCAAAGAAGACATACACATGGCCAACAAGCACATGAGAAAATACTCCGCATCACTGGCCATCAGGGAAATACAAATCAAAACCACAATGAGATACCACCTCACACCAGTAAGAACGATGAAAATTATCAAGACAGGAAATAACAAATGTTGGAGAGGATGTGGAGAAAGGGGAACCCTCTTGCACTGTTGGTGGGTATGTGCACTGGTACAGCCACTCTGGAAAACTGTGTGGAGATTCCTCAAAGAGTTAAAAATAGAGCTACCCAGCAATTGCACTGCTTGGGATTTGCCCCAAAGATACAGATCTGGTGAAACACCAAGACACCTGCACCCTGATGTTTATAGCAGCAATGTCCACAATAGCCAAACTGTGGAAGGAGCCTCAGTGTCCACTGAAAGATTAATAGATAAAGAAGATGCAGTCTATATATGTAATGGAATATTACTTAGCCATTAGAAATGATGAATACCCACCATTTGCTTCAACATGGATGGAACTGGAGGGTATTATGCTGAGTGAGTCAATCAGAAGTAATCAATCAGAGAAGGACAAACATTATATGGTTTCATTCATATAGGGAATATAAAAAATAGTGAAAGAGATTATAGGGGAAAGGAGAGAAAATGAGTAGGAAATATCAGAGAGGGTGAAAGAACATGAGAGACTCCTAACTCTGGGAAACGAACAAGGGGTAGTGGAAGGGGTGTTGGGCAGGGGGATGGGGTGACTGGGTGACAGGCACATAAGGGGGCACTTGACAGGATGAGTACTGGGTGTTCTACTATATGTTGGCAAATTGAACTCCAATTTAAAAAAAACACCAAAAAAAAAAAAATCCTTAAACCTCATTCAAGATGCACCAGGTGTTGTCCAGTCATTGTTTACAGCAAGAATCCAGTTGAGATTTTCATTCTGTTTAGTTGTCATGTCTGTTTAGTTTCCTTCAATCTGAAATAGTTCCTTGTATTTCCTTGACTTTCGTGACCTTGATATTTTTCATGATTATCAGGTT
Source organism: Nyctereutes procyonoides (assembly GCF_905146905.1). Classification (NCBI taxonomy): domain Eukaryota; kingdom Metazoa; phylum Chordata; class Mammalia; order Carnivora; family Canidae; genus Nyctereutes; species Nyctereutes procyonoides. The sequence continues at coordinate 21,375,172 of NW_026575122.1, forward strand.
TGGTGACATATAAAATGTCCCTCAGTTTGGGATTTGTCTTATGTTTCCTTATAATTAGACTCAGACTATGCATCTTTGGCAGTAATGCTTGCAGATATGACACTGTGTTCTTGCTGGATTCTATCAAATGGCACACAGTTCCCATTTTCTCATCAATGGTGCTGTTAACTTTGATCACCTGGTTAAGTGGTATCTGCCAGGTTTCCCCACTACAAAGTTATTTTTCTTCCTTTGCAATTAATATGTATTTTATGACTTGACGGGATGAGCACTGGGTGATATGCAATATTTTGGCAAATTGAACTCCAATATTAAAATATTTTATAAAAAAATATGCTTTTTATGGAGAGATACCTTGAGATAATATAAATATTCTGTTCCTCAATTTACTAACATATTTATTTATATCACTTAAGGTTTTCTATTTTATTCCATTGGTTATAATTGCTATCATTACATTTGATGACTTTTTAAATGAGTAGCAAAGAAACTACATGATTGGGTGATCCAATTTACAAAGTAACTAATAACCCAGGAAGTGGCAGAAACTCCATGCCTTAGTAAAATCGAGTGGAATGTGGTAATATTAACCAAATATCCGGCAAAGGTGAATGAGTGAAACCTAATGAAAACAAAATTCATGATAGTGTCCTTAATAATTAAAAAAGTGAATTTCTTCCCTACAAATTGAAGTTGCCTTCCGAGAGCCTTCAGTCTATTGGTGGGATTTTTGTGGAAGTACTTAGAAAATGTTGTGCCTGGTCTCAACATAGAGAACACTGATGAGGATGGCTTTATGATCGTGGATGAGCAAGACTATCATTGCATTTAGTAGAATATGGAAACCCCCTTTCTGGGGTTGAGCCCACAAACTAGGATTCTGAGAGTGCTGTGTATGTAGGAGAATGCTGTTTTTCTTTGAAGGAAATTTTTCTCTGAGGGAAAATTTATGACAATGAATCCTACAATCTCACTCTTGAATTTTCCTTTCCCATTAGCTGGAATAGACCACGTTGGCATCAGCCAAAATCTGGACTTTGCTCCGGGAGTGCATATGCAGATATTCCAAGTGATGATCCTTGGTGACCTGAAACAGCGCACCTTGGAGGGTCCTGAGAGGTTTAAATTAGTTCTCCTGATGCCAGTGGGTGCAGTGCTTGGAGAACCAGATAAAACCACCATTTTCATCAATGACACCATCTGACTATAAGCAGAGTGCTTGTAGCTCATTTGACTGAAAGACTTTAAGGATTTTAATACTCAAAATACATCTCCTAACAACAGAATGAGACTATATGTCTTTAGAGCTTAGCAGCTCTGAGTTATCAATGATATTGTACTGTCATTGGTGATATATCTATTCTGGTGATATGTGCAAATATAGACATGTGACTGTATAGATACATAGAGAGAAAGATACACATACGCAGAGAAAAGACTGAGCCCACAAAGGATTAGACTGTGCTCTTCTTTTCCTTTTCCTATTTTCTTTTACTTTGTTTCTGAAACTAGTGAAAGCCACTGTCACCAATTAAATCAAAAGTCAAGAACACAAGGGTTGGCTTCTCTTTGCCCATTGACGCTGGACATGAAGTACCTTTCAACTCTATACATACTGTCCACCTTCTTCCAGTGTACCAAGTTATTGTGATGAGCATGCCCTAACAAATTTGCAGAGAAGCCTAAAGCTCCTTTTTGCCAATTGCTCACTTTTCCTCCACAAGTCTTTATCAGAGCTACTTATGTAGGGAAATCCTTTCATCAGCTGTCCCTTCTTTTGTAAATTCCCTTATAAAAGAGGATCCAAAAACAATAACATGATTTTTTTCAACATGCAAGTATAAAGGAGATTGAAAAAAAGTTGAAGAGTTGCATAATCCCTTTACTGCCCAATTCCTTCTTAACTAAGTTTCAGTTGGCAATATACATTACCATCAGCATGCCTCAGCTAATGTCACATAAATCAGAGTTTCCAAATTATTTTGAAATCCACGTCTTTATTCCCGTCATCATCTTTTAGGTATTTCTTAGGCAAATCCTTTTTAAATTTGTGTTTCAGACATAACCTATTCATAAGTCAACATGGCACATGATAAAAACTATTTCCAAAAAAAAAAAAATTTCAAGTAGCCTTCCTCCCCCTTCCCCCCATACTAAAGAGCAGACAAGAAGGCCCTTCGCTGCCACGTGATCTGCATATATATGTAGAGAAGTCCCTACATATTGTCAGCCTGGCTTTGCTTCCATGCTGGACAGCATCAGCTTCCCCAGCCAGAGAGAGATTTTTCCAAGCAACTTTTTTAACTCTTGATCTCACTTCCCCTTCTGTAAGATGAGAAATTTGCACTCAATTTCCAGTTCTAATTCCTGTCTGGGTACTTATCTACCAACAGAAAATCTCTCTCCCTCATCTTATAATTTGCTCAGCTACCAGGATCAACATTCTTTTAAACTTGGGGTGCCTGGCTGGCATGACTCTTGATCATGGGGCTGTGAGTTCGATCTCCATTGTTGAGTATAGAGATTACTTAAAAATAAAATCCTAAAAATATATATATATATATTTTAAAGATTTTATTTATTTATTCATAGAAACAGAGAGAATGAGAGGCAGAGACACAGACAGAGGCTCCAAGCAGGGAGCCCGACGTGGGACTCAATCCAGGGTCTCCAGGATCACGCCCTGGGCTGCAGGCGGCGCTAAACCGCTGCGCCACCCGGGCTGCCCCTAAAAAAAAATATTTTAAACTCAGTTCAATTCAACAGATATTCATTGGGCTTCCAATAGGTCAGAAAGATATGAACCCTTCACAAATGTAAATAATAATAATAATAATAATAATAATAATAATAATAATGAAAAAACTACATACTGGCCAGGATAATTCAGATACACCCAACAGTCCCCAAATGAAACAACCATCCTGAACTTCTAGCTGAGTAACTAGGCCCAAGAAAAATCCACATTGTCAGGTTTGTAGAGAAAGCCACAGAGGATTCAGTTTTGAACCTGAAATTAATCCCTAGCTTGCAGTGTCTTTCAGACAATTCCTTTCTCTCTTTCTTGTTCTGGAGCTCCATTCAGAAGAATGCAGTGTTTTTGCATGCATCTTTTTTCCTGGGTGATTTTACAAACACTGCTTTCTGTGAAGTGTACCTGTTCAATTCCTAGTTTCCTCACAGGAAGACATGCCAGGGAAGCAAAACTACTGTTTTTAGGCGTCTAGGATAAAACCCAGTGTATTCAAGATATGACTTAAATTGTACTACAGGAATGTACATATTGAATGAAAGTGATCTAGTGTCTAAAAGAGTGAAAAATATCCAATTTCCTATGGAGAATGGACTTACACAATCTCAAAAATCGGGCTCATTTTCATTCCTCACATATTCTTCCAACGTGTTGACATTTTTATGGAATAAAAAGTATGTACACTTTTTTCTCATTAGTACTTCAGTTTTCAGGGTGCCTGGGTGGTGCAGTCAGTTGAGCGATCAACTGGGTTTCTGCTCCTGTTGTGATCTCAGGATTGTGGGATTGAGTCTCCCACTGGGCTCTGTGATCAGCTCAGAGTTTGTTTAAGACTCCCCCTGCCCCTCCCCCATTCTCTCTCTCTCTCTCTCTCTCTCTCTCTCTCTGTGTGTGTGTGTGTGTGTGTGTGTGTGTGTGTGTGTCTCAGGAATAAATAAAGTCTTTTAAAAAAGAGAATATGTTACTCTTAAAAAAAGAATATTTTATTGTAATTCTCTTAAAAATTTGTGATTCGTGTGGCTACTCTCTACTAATCAAAAAGTTTAATCAGAACTACTCAACCCATTTTTCTAGAAATTCAGCAGTGTACTTATTCTTTTTAATATAATCTATCTGTGTGGTAAATGTTAGGAAGCATAAAAAAACAGTTTACTTCTCTAAAAGATGAACACTGCAGATGTGATGGTGTTCTGTAAGGAAACAAGATTGGGATGTTCTACGTGATGCCTCATTTCCTTACTGTAAGTAACACTAAGCACCTGCATAAGTGACTGAATACAGATTATGAATTTGAAATTCCTAAAACATCTTCAGTAAAAGAAAGTTCAAGTGTATGTCATGTTTACTCTTCTTACGTCCAGTACCTGACACCACACCTGGCACATAGGATTATGTTTCAAGATTAAAAACATATGAGCAAATAAATTGATGACCCCAAGTATATGATTAAAGTACTATTCTTCCTAAAGGAATTTTTATCAGTCAAGTTCCCAGCAGGAAAGTCATGAAACATTCAAAAGTATTTAACTGGAGAGTATTCAATGAAAGGAATATTACAGAGGTGTGGGCAGGATTGAAGGAACCAAAAGGGGTGCAGAAACATGAGGGGCCAGCAACAGTGAGGCATCCTCACCACCATGAGGCTTCAAGAGGCAAGGACAGAGCAGCATACCAGAGCCTGGAAAGAATGGCTGGAACCCTATGGAGAGAAGAACCAACCAGAGAAGCCATATGTACAGGGTGAGCCAGGGAATCAGTATCCTAAACTCTGTGCTCCTACACTCTGCTGTCCTGCGGGCACATACCACTGGGCAGAATCAGTGGGAAGCCAGAGGGAAAGGGAGCCCAGTTGTTGTGGTCCACTAGACTCATCTCCCAAGGGGCATAGAGAAGCAAGGACAGTGGGTCTGGAGGAGGCAGACCGAGACTATAACTGGCTCAAAAATGAACTGTATGAACAACCTCTGTGGGCCTCATGGGCCTCTGACTCTGAAAAAGCTCAGCTCATCAGTACCGGGTGGGTATCTACATCCAAACCTGAAGGACAAAGGGACAGATTAATGCAATAAAATAAGAACTGCAGTTTCCTTAGTACAGTCACTTCAGGATTGTCAGTAGGCATCCCAGAGCTGAACACTGAGATAATCTAATGAAAACTATGGCAAATACACTGGGATCACATATTGCCCATTTTGCTTTTTTTGAAGTGACATATTCATATCTCTATTTCAGATAGCCAAAGCTATTGTGTACATTGAAAGACACAAAGAGTTTCTCACATGTCATCTTTCCAGCTGTGGCCCAAGTGATGTCTCTTCTCATTGACAATGACACATCTGCCACCAAAAACAGAGGCAGACCTCTGCTGGCTTCCCACTTGTGTGTGTAACCATAGGACACATTTGTCAGTGCTCTGCTCAACCCAGCACACATCAGCCCTCAAAACAGTCCCTTGCCCTCTTAGCTAACAAATGCCATGGCTATGACGTAGACAAAAATCTGTGAGCCTCCTATTTTAGCTTATTCTTATTTCTCTATAATCCAAAATCCTTTAAGGCTTGAATTACTTTATAAAACCTTGATGCTGGTGTTCCTTGGTGTTGCAAAAGTAAATAGGTATGGATTCTTCTCCAATTGGAGTGTGGATACTTCGCTGTGGTACAGTACCCACCCGGGTGTCAGGATGTGCCAAAGCAGATCGTAATGTGAAATCTGATGCATCTCCCTCAAGCATTAGTGATATGTATTTGAAATATTTTAATGAAAACAAATATAGTATGGACCAAAATAGAATATTTTCCTTACTGAGACAAGCCACAAATTTTAAACATGTTTTGTCATTTCTGCTTCTTGCTTAGATCCCCAGAGTGACATGTATTTGGCCTTTTTGCCCTCAGAGCTACTGTCAGTAGAAACGTTTGATCCACACAGACGTAGCCTAAAAGAACGCATCTTTTTCTGCCATTTTTTGGTCCTATTTTGGGCCTGTACTCCCAAATCTTCCAATTACAAGAAGACAAGAGCCATCTGCTTGACTGAGAGCATTAATGACACCCTGACCTTGTGTGGCTGGCTGGCCAGAGCTCCCAGCACCAGTGACAGCCACTGCAGGAATCAGATTGCAACACTTTCTTCACTGACACAAAGTCAATCACACTTGACCCCATCTGTGTCCAAGCCTGCTCAGGGGTACAATGTGCAGGTCGAGCTGTCAGCACTGGTGGTGATACGGGGCTTGCACTTCTGAGTCCAGCTGTCATTGTAAACAAAGAGGATGGGGAGTGGTAGTATCCCAAAAGGAAATTCTTTGGCACAAGGGCTGCATAATGAAAGAGAAAATCATAACTGCTTGAAACCTGTTGAAGTTCATTTTTGTGATGTTCATTCTTTACCACTGAAATTACATGACTTCCAATATATATAAAATATCTAAGAGCACAATAAGCCAGGTTTGGGGGTAAGGATTTTTCTTTATGACCATTTTGAATTTTTTCTGTACTGTAATGAGACAAATGGAAGATAAATGGACTTTTTAAAACTTTCCAAAAAAGAAACCCTCATGCACTGTTAGTTTGAATATAAGTTGGTGCAGCTGCTGTGGAAAATAGTATGGAGTTTCCTCAAAAAATGAAAAATAGAAATACCATACAATCCAATGCCATTTCAATTCCCAAAGGAAATGAAAACAACTGATTCAAAGATATATGTATCCCTATATTCATTGCAGCACTACTTACAATAGCCAAGAAATGGAAGTGGCCTAAGTGTCTATCCATGGACAAATGGATAAAGAAGATTCCATGGGTGCCTGGGTGGTTCAGTTGGTTAAGTATCTGCCTTTGGTTCAGGTCATGATCTTGGGGTCCTGGGTTGAGCCCCGCATCAGGCTCCCTGCTCAGTGGGGCATTTCTTCTCCCTCTGTTCCTTCCTCCTCCCCAGCTCATGCTCAGTCTCTAGCTCGCTCGCTCGCTCTCTCTCTCTCTCAAATAAATAAATTAAATATTTAAAAATAAATAAATTCTTAAAAAAAAAAAGATTCCACATAGAGTGGAATATTACTCAGCCACAAAAAAAAGAATGACATCATGCCATTTGCAACAATATGGATGGATCTACAGGGCATTATGCTAAGTGAAGTAATTCAGACAGAGAAAAACAAATATCACATGTTTTTACTTATATGGATAATCTAAAAAACAGGACAAATAAAAAACAGAAATAGTCTTATAAATACAGAGAACAAACGTGGTTGCCAGGGGTGGGGGTGGGTGGGTGAAATAGGTGAAGAGGATTAAGAGATACAAACTTTCTCAGTTATAAAATAATTCACAGAGATGAAAAGTACAGCATAGGGAATATAGTCAATAATATTATAATAATGGTTTATGGTGAGGGATGCTACTTACATGGTGAGCAATGAAAATGTATAGAAGTATCGAATCACTATGTTGTGCACCTGAAACCAATATAACATTATATGCCAGCTATAATTTAACAATAAAAGATTTTTTTAATTTTAATTTAATTTTTAATTTTAATTAAGACAATAAAAGTTATAGATTTTGTAAGTTTGAGTCCAATGCATACAGCATTGGCAGGACTGTATGGGAGGCTCTCTCATTTATTTTGACTTGACCACTGACCAGACACTGTATGAAGTGCACTGCAAACATTTTTTTCATTTAATCTTACAGCATTCCTATCAGGGATGTATTATTATCATCAGGTGAAAGAACCATTTTACAGACAATGAAACTTCTCCAAAGTCATTTGGAGAATCAAGATTGCAGCTGAGTCTGATTCTAAAGTTAGAGTTCTTTCTAGCTCACCCTGCACCTCCTCGATACTATACTGCTCAAAAACAAAAACCAAATGTAATGACATCCCCTAAGTATTTTAAGATCTCTATCTCCTGGACAGTAGGTTTTAAAGATTATAGGTATTGCCCTTACAATATCATAAACAACCCATTTCTGAGGTCTACTTAAAAAAATACATCATGTTATACATAATATGTACATACAAAGGTATTGATTTCAATTGTAGAGGTTCTACAATTGGGTTGCTTAACTCAAATTGATACAGTGCTACTAGAAATATATTAACTGAGGAGAATCTTGAAATTTGCAACTTTTATACTCATAAAAGGAATGTTAAATCAAAGGCATAGCCATCTCCAGCCCACAGAATACATGCCAGTCTCAGTGTGTGAGGTGGACGGCAAGTGTCTCTAAGATAGAATGCTCCACTTACATGATAGTGTGTGGGAAGGGTCCAGGTCAGGGCCAGATGGGTGGGACCCCGCCTGAGGAAGAAGCCTCTACAAACTACCCAGACCTTATATCAGTGCAAACCCCATGTAACAATTCTTAGCCCTAATAAATGTATTTCCATCCCTCAGCAATCCCCAGATGGCTAGCCATTGTAGGCAAGAAGTATATTTTAGTTTCTTCCTCCTTTCCTTTCTCAAATCATTCTGAATCTGATCTGTTGTGTGTTTTACATAAAATTCAACAAATAGGAAATAATCTCACTAGGCATGTATTCGTATGCATGGTATTTATGATTTTTTATGTCCTCAATCCTATCCTTTGTGGGCTAGAAGAAACCTGTCAGAGGGCCAGCTGAGTCCCTTCATTGAGGAAAGTGTTCCACAGGTTTGCATCTTTTTTTTTAAATTTTTTTTAATTTTTTTTATTTATTTATGATAGTCACAGAGAGATAGAGAGAGAGAGGCAGAGACATAGGCAGAGGGAGAAGCAGGTTCCATGCAGCGGGAGGCCGACGTGGGATTCGATCCCGGGTCTCCAGGATTGCGCCCTGGGCCAAAGGCAAGCGCCAAACTGCTGCGCCACCCAGGGATCCCCACAGGTTTGCATCTTGTTGAAACAAGAAATCAGTCCTCTTTGGACAAGGAATTATTTGACAAAAATACATAAAAAGAATGGTGCCCAGCTGGCTCAGTCAGAAGAGCATACAACTCTTGATCTCAGGGTCGTGAGTTTGAGCCTCTCATTGTGTGTAGATATTTCTTTTTTTATTTTTTTATTTATTTATGATAGTCACAGAGAGAGAGAGAGAGAGAGAGAGAGAGAGGCAGAGACACAGGCAGAGGGAGAAGCAGGCTCCATGCACCGGGAGCCCGACGTGGGATTCGATCCCGGGTCGCCAGGATCATGCCCCGGGCCAAAGGCAGGCGCTAAACCGCTGCGCCACCCAGGGATCTCTGTGTGTAGATATTTCTTAAAAATTAATAAACTTTTTTTAAAAATCCATTGAAAGATAATGACTATTAATTTATTCCAAGCTTTTTTCCCTTGTAATACAGAAGCCAATAATTTACAAAGACGATTGTGACTGTGACTTCATTTTCTCATCTGCAAGAGGAGAATATCTCCTTTGTACAAGGATCATTGGGAATAACTGTGGGATAACTGTACTAATAACTGTAGTACTTAATAGGCACCTGATAGATGATACCTACCATTTCTTTCCTTATTCATATTAACCCTGGCCTAGCCAGTCCCTCACGTTTTCTTTTAACATCCTTGTCCCCAGGTGTCTATCAGCCTCACCTGCTTAGCAAAGTAGGAGCCAAAACTTCCTTAGCCAATATACATGGCCTGATGGGCCTGATTACCTTAATCTGATCAAAATAATTGTGATGAGGCCAAACATAAATGATAAGCATCACCATAAAACAAAGGTATAATTATTGCATTCACAGGGGAAGAGAAACGGGAACCTCAGGGCCATGCCACAAGTACTGGAAGAGCTAGAGGTACAGGTGGGATGTCCCCGTGCCTAAGCCCTGCCCTATGCAGGCTATCCCTCCATATTCTGGGAATGCTGCCTGTCATCTCCACATGGCTTTGGACCAAGCCCACACTCAGCCCTAGTGGCACCTGTGTGGGCAACCAACAGTGCTCTCCAATCTTCTAGACAATAGTGAGCTCCATATGAAGCATGGCTTGGTACAGACCAACACTTGCCAGGCATGGACAGAGTACCCCTCACTGGTACTGCATCCCCCTGAGGTGTGTCTGTACTCTCCACTCTTACCAGAATTCCAGCCTGGAGTCCTGCCTCTGGGAAATCAGTAGTTACTCTGACACGTCCCAACTGTTGGCTGAGCATGATGATGGCCAGGTATGCTTCTGAGAGTCTCTGCAGAGAAGGGGCACAGCAGCGTTCCAAGACTCTGGGACTGAGGACAGACAACCCAGGCACCGCTTGAAGAAATCCTAGGTGTGGGTGAACCCTGGCTAAACTAGTGCATTAGCGAGCCTGCTCAAGAACTAAAATTCCAAATGAGCTTTAGACACCGTTGTCATCCACTATCACTACTCGCCTTCTTTGAAGTTGACAAAATGCTTTTTTTTAAAAAAAATCATTTTCTCATTTAGTCCTCAGTCCCACGTGAAGTATCTACAAACACCCCACAATAAAAATAAAAGCACCCTGAGTTACTCAGGCAACAGGGGCAGAGTTAAGACTTGAACCCACATTATCTGGCTCTCAGTTCCCACTTCCATGTGGTGCCAGATAAAGTAGAGCATGCACTCAGGTGCCCGGCATGAGCTGATGAGCATATACACTTTGCTGGTAGGTTTAGAGTCGGACAAAGAATCCTGGAAGCTGAGGACACAATCAGGCTTGCATTGATTCGACAGAAATGTATGAGCAAAAGTGCTTTACTAAATGGTGAGCTTGGGCAGCCCTGGTGGCTCAGCGGTTTAGCACCGCCTTCAGCCCAGGGCATGATTCTGGACACCCGGGATCCAGTCCCACGTCGGGCTCCCTGCATGGAGCCTGCTTCACCCTCTGCCTGTGTCTCTGCCTCTCTCTGTATCTGTCATGAATAAATAAATAAAATCTTTAAAAAATAATAATAAATGGTGAGCTTGAGGCTAACAACCGAAGGGTTAATGGCCCTTGTAAGCATAGCTGCAGCCTTTTACTCAGACCTCTTTCCTTTTGCCTTTACATTTCCCTGACTCTTCCTCCAAGAGGTAGGCTGGAGGTTTGTCCTCTGGTCTCCTCCTTGGGCTGCCTCCTGGCTGAGCCTTTTCTTTGCCGCCCACCTGCCATCTCAGTGGTTGGCTCTGCTGTGCATCAGGCTGGAGAAACTGGGTTTGGTTACAACGTTGAAGAGCTGGCTGGGAGTCTTTGCTTCTCCTGTGTGGGCCGCCAGCTGGTAAGGAGAGGCCAGCAACAAGGCCAAGGCAGGGCAGCTGCCTAGGCTCTTGGTCCTAGGGGCCACCCCAGACGAGGCACCCCGGCCGAACCTTCAGCGCTTAGCTCCAGCAGCAAGGCAGCAGTTTGGGGTGTCTGTGTGGACAAACCTCTCTGATGGTGAGTACTCTGTGTACAAGGGCACCGGAGCTGATTTCTTCTTCCTGTTTGGTTTGGCTAAGCCTCCTTTATCTAGCCTGAATTGAAAAGGGGTGACCATGAAGCTGTTTGGTTCATTAGCGAAGCCCTGACTTCTGGGGAGAAGCCAACACTCCCAGAGGTCCTCTGGGCTTCATTTGGTTTGTTTGCTACTGCCGCTTTCACATCTTCTGATAAAAACCGTTATGTTCTAGTTGGAAAATGGGAAATGGTCATTTGATTACCCACTGCAGCCCTTTGGACTGTGTCTTCCCGAACTGGGGGACATTGAGTTATGAATCTCTGAGGAGAAATAAGATGGTCTTTGTTCTTGTTGCTACACTACTTGGCCGCAATATTCATTAGACTCTGGAGAAAAAAAACTAACAGATCCATAAATGCTAATCCTATCTTGTAATTAGATTTGTAAAGGGAGATATTTGAAAATTAGAACTTTAATGTGTTCTCCAAACACTAGTAAGACAAAAGCTATAAGATTTTGTTTGCATCTTGTTTGCATATTTGTGCACATGTCCATGTATACTGTAAATGGGGGATAATCTCTCTACCTCTGGATGGTGTTACTAAAATTAATTTGTAAAAGAGCTCTTTCTTATTGGTTTAAAAGGCCAGCCTTTGTAAGAATTGGGCATTTTAAAACACGGAAAAATGCGAACTAACCCAAATGTTTATGTGATCTGGGAAAATATTTGATATAAAGAATAATTTAAGGTTGTTTAATTAATAATGGACAGGTCTTTAGAGGACCTAGCATTAGATGTAGAACTTCTGCCTGTGTTGACTGAAAGTCAGGTAGTTTCACACTAAATTTTAGGATTACTGGAAATAAAGGGAACAACTCTGCACGCCAGGAAAGCGAGAAAGAGAGAAAACTTAGGACAAAATCTGAACGAATGTAAAAGGAAAGTTGTAGAAGGTTTGTGAGAAGGGACTCTTTGGAAAGGAATTTTGTGCCTGGTCAGGACTAAGATTCTGGAGATTCATGTGTAAAGGTTATTAGGAGTGATCACCTGAGGAAGCAAAGGAAGAATAAAAAGGCAAGATTAGGCAGTAGGCGAGCAGTGGTGCATCAGCAGAAGTCTTCGTGATTCTCTGAGGAGCTCCAAACATTGGATCACCCTTCAGAACTACCCTAGCCTGGGACAAAAGGGCTGGATTTCTGTATCCTCAGGTTGGACAGTCATTGAACGTGACCACCTGGGGGAGGGCATGCCCTAGGCGAGGCAATTGTCTTAGGTCTGGCTTTGGGGAGTTGAGAACTGTTGGCCTCATTCCTACAGCCCAGAGCCCTTTGTTCCTGATCGGGATTCTGGTCAGCACATCCCAGCACCTGTCACAGGCACGCAGGGCCTCGCAGTGCCCCGGAGTCCTTGCCTCAACATCATCAGCATGGGACAGGGGAGGGAGGATACCAGAAGAGACTGAATAATTCTTAAAAATTCACCCTCTTGGATTGAATGAGTCTTCATATCAGAAGTACAGCAGTATGGGATTGGAATTTGGCTTTTCTCTCTGTTAAAATGACAGTTTTCTTAGGTTAATCTAAATTAGAAACAAAGTGGGTTTTTTTTTTTAACTAATCAAAGATCTAATAAGAGAAAATACTTTTTTCTAGGCAGATTCTATTAAGATAAAGTTGACACAACTATGTAAGCCTCTACACTTGCCTTTAGAATCTTTTTTTTTAAATTTATTTATTTATTCCTGAGAGACACAGAGAGAGAGGCAGAGACATGGGCAGAGGGAGAAGCAGGCTCCCCACGGGGAGCCCGATGTGGGACTCAGTCCCAGGAACCTGTGATCACACCCTGAGCCAAAAGCAGACATTCAACCACTGAGCCACCCAAGATGCCTCTTGCCTTTAGAATCTTATCAAAGCCTTCTGATATTTCTGACAAACTTTCCAAAGTTTAACTTCTAAATGAAGTCTTTTTGACTGAATAGAGTTGGTATATCAAATTACATGAGAAGTATTGTCAAATAAGTGATGATAAACTTCTTAGGTTATACAGTAGAGGTGATTGCTATCACTGTTCCAGAAATTATATAAAATTCCTAAGGTTTTGATATGTCCTGGTATCATGTAATTACCTATAATTCTAATTATTGAAGTGTGTGCCACAGAATTTCCTTGTCAGTTGCACTATAATGACAAATACAGGTCTCTGATATCTTTAAGATCATAAAGCTAAACAGAGTAAGAATTTCTAAAACTAGTGGGAAAACTGCATCAAATAAAACAAAAATTAGTAACATAGGACTGAGTGAATTCAAAAAGATAGTTATATGACTCTCCTTTGAAATGTTGCTGGTTCTCTAATGTTTGCTCTTCCAGATTTAAGGAAACTCTGCCTCTGAAGCTATCTATGACTTACCAAAATCTGGCAAAATGATCCTTTGCAAACAAATATGAAACCTTAATCTTTTTCTCCCTACCTAATCCTTCCAGAATTCAGAAACTCCCAGTGAGTATTCTTCTGTTTTCATTTATTTCTGTTTTCATTTATTATTTTTCATTTATTTCAGTGTATTTATTTCCATAAGTTTTTTTTTAATTTTATTTATTTATGATAGGCACACACAGAGAGAGAGAGGCAGAGACACAGGCAGAGGGAGAAGCAGGCTCCATGCACCGGGAGCCCGACGTGGGGACTCGATCCCCGGTCTCCAGGATCACGCCCTGGGCCAAAGGCAGGCGCCAAACCGCTGCGCCACCCAGGGATCCCTATTTCCATAAGTTTTGATAAGAATCTGTTCTCCTAGGAAACATAAGATATTCCAGTCAAAGTCTTGGTAATATAGCACCTATCTGAGGGAGCCATACATAGACTTGGATATGACCAGAAAGCTTTAAGGAACTAAGGTCGACTTTCTGGAGTCAATGAAGCCCTTCGGAAAAATCAACCTGGTACCCTGCTTACAAGATCCCAGCATCCGGGATCCCTGGGTGGCGCAGCGGTTTGGCCCCTGCCTTTGGCCCAGGGCGCGATCCTGGAGACCCAGGATTGAATCCCACATCGGGTTCCCGGTGCATGGAGCCTGCTTGTGTCTCTGCCTCTCTCTCTCTCTCTCTCTCTCTCTCTCTCTCTCTCTCTCTCTCTCTCTCTCTGTGACTATCATAAATAAATAAAAATTTAAAAAAAAAAAAAAACAAGATCCCAGCATCCTTCCCAGGTGAGTAAGAAGGTCACTTCCTGACTGGTGCTGGAGTATCAGGATATTTTGGGAACCTCAAGAAGAGAGGAATTCACCACCCTAACCTTTAGATGCTGCAGGTGAAGTCTGATGGCAAATATTTGGCTTGGCTTCTTAACCTTCAGAGAAGGCCTCAGAAGTTGTCAGAACACTTTTTTAAACAAAATTGTTCCTAGGTTTGGATTGCTGTTAGTAACTCAGAGCAGCATTTGTGGCAAAAAAAAAAAAAAAAGTCACATGAGCAGCATCCAATGCCTTGGGCATTAACAAAAATTTAATGGTTCCTAGCATTAATAAACAAAAATACTGGGAAAAACAGGAAAAAACTTACCAAGAAACCAACTTGGAAAAAAGCTTCACCAGTTGCCCTACTTCAGGTAAGAGGGGCCCCTAGAAACAAGCAACTAGTGATCATCATCCCAATTTCCTCAAAAATGAGAAACGGTCAAAAGATGAGGTATTGAAACCAGTAGCCAAAGCCTTACTCATAACAGTTTATTAACACCTGTCTTGTGTGTTACTTTGTTGTAAGAGTACTCTAGTATATAATACATACAAGCTAGATTTTAAAAGTTTAAAAAAAGAGAAAATATAGTATGCACTAGATTGAAAAAAATCCACATTTAAGTGGACCCATGTTATTCAAATCCATGTTGTTCAAGGGTCAACCGTTCACTGTTCTGATGGGCTCAAGTGTAAAAGCCAAACAGATAGAAGTGAATATTCCAGATCAGGTGAGGTTGAGATGTACCCATGTGCATTATCATGAGTCCAGAGCTTCCCTGTGTTCACCTTTGGGGCAAATAAGCAGCAGGTCAGACAGATCTAGAGAGAACTAATATCAGACACAAAAAAGCTTTGGAAATTACCTTATGTGACTTACTTATAATGTAACCAGGAAATACTTCCTTAACCCCTTTCTTTGTGCGTTGTCTGGCATTTAAAATGGCAAGAAGGTGTTTCTCCTAGAGGAGCATCTTTTCCTATTAGTAAGTATCCAGACCTAAGATCCAGAGGAAAAAACCTTTTTACAATCAGAAAACCTACTAAGAAGTAAACATACTCATGTCCTAGGATTAAAAGGAATCCAAAATAAAAAAGAGAGTTAAGTTAATCCTTGCAAAATCAGGATGACCAAATGGTCCCTAGCCAGCTCCTAGAAAAGAGTCCAAGTGTGCTGATCACCAATCTACTCATGAAGGAAAGCTGGTAAGAATCTTTCCTATTGGGATCCCTGGGTGGCGCAGCGGTTTGGCGCCTGCCTTTGGCCCAGGGTGTGATCCTAGAGACCCGGGATCGAATCCCACGTTGGGCTCCCGGTGCATGGAGCCTGCTTCTCTCTCTGCCTGCTTCTCTCTCTGCCTGTGTCTCTGCGTCTCTCTCTCTCTCTCTCTCTCTGTGACTATCATAAATAAATTTAATAAATAAAATTTAAAAAAGATGCTGCTATTGTCTAGACTCTATCCTTTTCCCAACAACTCAGCACCTTTCTGTCCTCTCAAGTGATACCTACACACCATCCTGATAACTCCTTCACTCTGAGCCTCCTGAAGGAGTAGACCCAACCTTCCATAGAACAGCACGGCACTGGAATTTCCTCTCTGATTTCCCAGTGAATTCAGTTTTCAGGACATAATTTGGTCTGGGATAAGAACGAAGTTCCTATCATTATCAAGTATGGCATTCAAATCCTGGGTTCTTCAGTGATGAAGAGTAATAAAGAAAAATGTGTAAAATATAGCATCAAAAAAGCTGATATGCCATAGCAAGAAAAATACATGCATAATTGATCGGACTTTGCAAGCACTAATTTAAGCCCTTTTTGTTAATATAAATCCACTGGCTCTAGTTAAATTCCAAGAGACTTTCTTGTACTGGAGATACAGGCTCTGCAACAATGATGTCCTAGAGATAAGACCAATCCACCTCGGGTGCCATAGAATTAGAGGCAACCACCTCCTTCCTTGGTCCTCTCATTAGCCTCCATACTCCCAGATGAAGTCTGTCATCAGAGCTCAGGGATCTATCCAGACTAAAAGGATCCCTATGTTGCCAGAGAAGGTAAGGTGCCAGTCCACTTCCGAAATGATGCTCACCTGTATTTTATGTGTACTAATAAGTTATCCCACTTTTTTTCCCATTTAGAATCCTATCATTTGTCTTATTCTCACTACAGTATTGGTTCTCATGGAATAATCTCTTCTGATAATCACAGTGGAGCTAATGCTGAAAATCCTATTTAATAAAACCTTAACAGATCCAAGACTACTCTAGGATGTACACAGTGAAGTTAATTCCATGTATCACTGATTCCAAACCTATTATCTGTTACCTGAAGGATCCTGTCACCTTTGTTCTTGACATCAGGTTCTCACAGGTAAGGATATTTTGGTAACAGCTATATATTTCTAGGTTTCTACTAGGTTATTACATACCTTCCAGCATTTCCTTAGTTTGAATTTTATTAGTTCATATTGGATTATCTATTCACTCGTTTAAAACTCTCCTTTAATCCCTATATTTTTAAGAGTGTTTAGCCCACACATGTTCTGCCACAAACCAATTGATTTGACATATAGCACAACCTCTCAAAGGAATTCTTAAGGCTAAAATAAGTAGAAAAATAAATGAAATTTGGTTTTCCAAAAAAATTGAGGTAAAAAAGTGGTATTTTACATTTTTAAAAGCTGAGAGTCAGAAATGTACCTAAGCCACAGATAACTTCTATAACTAAATACATATCAGTTCATATAATTGGCCTATGTTAATAATGTTCAAAGCACTCTATGCCTAGGGGTTGCATCTCTCTGCTTTATGAAGTATAGTGCAGCTTTTTGGTGTGTTTCAGTTACTTTTGAAAGTGTATAACCCATAATACATTCAGTTTAAGTATGTCAAAGTGTTTTCAAAAGAGTATTTTATAGTTTATAGTAGCTACCAGCACTTTATTTTGCTAGAAGTACAATTAAGCATATATAAGTTGTCCTTAATCACCATTTTAATATTTAAGGCATTGCAGTAATCTTAGTAATTTGAGAAGGTGTAAATATGTCTTGAGAAAAATAGAAATTACACTTAGTCTTCAAAATTGAAAAAAAAAAACAAAATTGAGTCATTCCAAAATATCTATAAAATTTGGTTCAAGAATGACAGATAATTCATACTGCTCTTTTTAATCAAAATTGTTCGATTGTTTTTCATATCACTCAGAATGAAAACACAATCTCCCACCATATCCTACAAAACCTTACGCTATCTAGCCTCCATCCCTGCAGTCTCAACTTCACTCTTGCCCTGGCTTATTCCTTTGTAGCCACAAAGGTCTGGCTTGCTGTTTCTCCATAATTCTAGCCTCCTCTGACCTCAGTCTTTACACTTGCTGTTTCCTTTGCCTGCAGACTTCATCCAGTGATTTATACAAAGACCATTCCCTCACTTTATGTCTCTGCTTAAATGGACCCTCCTCAGAAAACCACCTGTCTAGAAGAACACTTGTCTATCCATCATTATTGTCTAGTCTTTTAAACCTTGCTTTATTTTTCTTCATAGCATTTACTACCTCATGAAGATGTTACATATCAGTGGCTTTCATTCAGGAATGATTTTATTCCCAGGAGGACATTTGGCAATGTCTGAAGACATTTTTGATTGTCACACTAGGGAGGGTGTTACTGGCATCTAGTGGGTAGAGGCCAGTGATGCTGCTCAACACCTAGCACACAGGACAGGCCTTGCAATAAATTACTCGGCCCAAAATGACAATGGAACTGAGGTTGAGAAATTCTTTTATATAAATCCTTTGTCTCCCTGGGTTTGATATAAACTCCATGGGAGTTTGTGCCTATCTTGCTCACTTATTCCCAAAGCCTAGATTTTTATGCAAGGATATTAAAAGGAGTTTGGATCCACACTGCTTTCCAAAATACGAGACCAAACATTTGTTTTGTCTTCCTTACTGTTGTCTCCAATAACTAGAAAAGTACCTTTGACCTTATTAGATGCTCAGAAAATCCTGGATCAATATAGGAATACTAGCACTCATACTTTGGGAAAGAGCTTATTCTTTAAGAAGCCATGTATTACAGATTAATGTATATCAGAGAATATATCTATTTTTTTCTAACTTACACTAAGAATTTTCAGATAACTTAACATGGTGGTGTTAGATCCAATGACCTTGTAGTTCACAGAGATGACTATCACTTTCATAGTGTTGCTTGACAAGCTTTGTTTATGAGAGTAGAATATCTACATTGCTTACTAACTCATTTCAGATTTATAAAACTGAACTCTATTTTGCATTACCTGGGTTTCGTTACATAACTGTCCCTCTTTCTCCTGCCTATTAAGTCAGTGACCCACTTGCAGCTAAATTGGTCTTGATGCCCAGATTCCTCTTCTCTGGGCATCAAGGAGCTCTGGATGTCTGATGGGTCCCTGGGTTTTGAGGAAGAAACTGATGTGATCTGAAGGTTAAGGCCCTTCTATATCTAAGGTACAATTTAGAGTTTTAGTCATAGTCAGTTACATAAATCCATAGTCTCTAGCCTAGCGGGGGGCAAATACATGGTCCATGTAACCATGAAATATCATTTTCTTTCCAAACGTAAGACAAACATGTCCATCATCTATGTTCTCCCTTTCTTGCTGAAACCCCCAAATATCCAAGTGGCTGCTACTAATTATCAGAATTGTCATGAGTGATGAAACTCCTCCCAATACTATTTCTGATTTAAAATACCACTAAAATACCACAGAAGTTGTATCTAAGAATGTACTACCACTGGCCATGTATCCTTCTAAATTTTATCTAAATTTAGTGTAAAAAAAAAAAAACACACAAAACAACCCTTAGTATGAACTTAGGCACAAGAATATCACTTTCAGTAAAAAGACTTTGAAAAGTCCTCATTTGTTTGGGATAATTAATCTGTTTAAAAAACAAAACTTAGAGCCAGTGATGACATCCTCTATCTCAATAACTTTTATAGTATTCAAGTTTTATGAGGAATTTCTAGGAGAACTTTATATTCATCATCAGATGTATTGGCTGCTCTTGAAAAAAATCTGGAAAATGTCTCTTTTAAGTCTTTTTTTTTAAGATTTTATTTATTTATTCATGAGAGACACAGTAAGAGAGGCAGATACATAGACAATGGGAGAAAAAAGCTCCCATCAGGGAGCCCAGTGTGGGACTCAATCCCAGGACCCTGGGATCACAACCTGAGCCAAAGGCAGACGCTCAGCGGCTGAGCCACATGGGCATCCCTCCTTTAAGTCTTTATGATTTTTACTTTTCATTCTTCAACACTTGCAATCACTATTGCATCTAAAAAAGAAAATCTATGCCAAATTCACGAATACACTTTAGCACACAACTCTCATCTGATGAGACTTTTCCCCTGTGGTCACCATGACCTCAGACTTGTGTTTTTTCTTCCAGGTTCAAGGATCTAGGGTAATATATGGGCGACCTAGTACAATATTGCAATATGGAGAAGGTGTTCTATGTACAGAAACAGATAGATGTGTTTCTGTACATAGAACAGAAATACTTCAGAACATAAGAAATATGGTTGCTTACCCTCCCTCCTCCACAGGTTCAATATCCTGGTGATGTGATTCTTGTTTATATGTTAACATCCACTTTATGGTCAGTAACATACTACCTTAGGGTAAAGGGAGACTGACAGGGTATATTATTGCTACCAACGGACAACATGGCTGGCCAATTAGGTATGTTGAGCCCAGTTTCATGAGCTTTATTTAATGGTGATTCTTCAGAGATCAAAAATTTGCACTTTAGTCAGAAAGAAACTTATGGAGCATTCACTTTTAATACTAGTGTTCAAAAGCTAATACCAAACAAACAAACAAACACCTAATACCAAATATCTCATGTCATCTTCTAAGGTAAAGGTTATCCCCAGAGACTCAAATTAGAAAACCTCACAATGCAGATCTTGATGCTCAGCCACAAGGAAGCACTTCCTCTAGGGAAATGGCCAGGATCCGAAGCTTTCATCCAGTCCTCTGCTGCCTTCTTTCAGTTGTATGTCCGGTAACTCACACGGCAACAATAGCCTCCAACCTCCCTGCCCCTATCACTTCTCATACTTGGTAAACTTCCTCAGAGCAGATTTTGGTTTGCTTGAAAGGCGACAACTGGGAGAAAGTATATCCACAGAATTTACACTGTCCAACCAGGAGAGCATGCAAACAGCTTTTGGAAAGAGGAGTCCGTCCATATTTTCTTTTTGCTGGGGCAAAACCTTAAAACCCAGTGGAACAGCCCATCCTGGGTTCCCGATATGTTCTCAAAATGTAGGTGCTGATAAAAACAGGGGCACTAATATTCAACATATATCACCCTGAACCATTCTAAATGAATGAGTCCACTCTAAATGAGTCATCTTTACTCCAAACTAATTCCCAGCTGACAAGGCTCATGAGCAAATGGGTCTACAAACTAGAGGTATGGATACCCAAAGCAGCACCATATCCATTTTAGAGGGTGTAATTTGTCTCTTATTACTGAGTAGCCTCAGACTATGGACTTCCTTTCGGCTCAGAAACATGCCTCAGATGAGAAATCTGACCCTCTGTAAGCAAAGTTTTGAGCAATCAGACAGTAACTCCATTATATAGTCATGATGACTCCCCAGAAATCTCTACTGTCTGCTGAAATGTGAAGGACCTTCTCTGTGGTCCTTCAAGTGGAGCTGGACCATACCTGGGAAGCAAATTTGGTTGTCTGCACATCAATATTGAGCCTACTTTTCTGACTTCGAACCAGATTAACCATTTAAAAGTTTAAGTCTTAATATATAGCAAGACAAATGTGCTGAGAATTACTTTTACATATTCTGATGTTAAAAATTGTCCTTCCTATGAAAGAGATGACCCACTCATCCAAGTCATTGTCAGCAAGCCTAATTCTCTAACCATCATTTGTACACCATACCTATAAGGAGAGGTGGCACAGGGCTCCAACAGCATCTTGCATTCACTACAAGAATGAGGTTGCTCAGATGTCATTCATTGAATTACCTACATGCTCGGCATTATTCCTTTCGTGGTCTCATGACTAGATTTATAAATTTGAATAAGACAATGCAAGTCACGATCACAAGTTTGATAATTTATTCCATTTAAAGGCAACCAAGAGGTGTTTTGAGAGGTGCTAATACAGTGCATCTCAAACTTCAGTACGGACTAAAGAATTACCTGAAAAGTTTAAGACTTAAATTTCAAGACCCCATACACAGAGATTCAATTCAGTAGAGGGTGATCTGAGAATCTATATTTTTAACAAGCTCCCCGCTGCTGTCATGCTGCTAGTCCTCAGACCACACAGTGGAGTAACACTACTCTAACATATTTGGGATGGGGCAGCCCAGGTGGCTCAGCAGTTTAGTGCCGCCTTAAGCCTGGGATCGAGTCCCACATCAGTCTCCCTGCATGGAGTCTGCTTCTCCCTCTACCTGTGTCTCTGCCTCTCAATCTCTCTCTCTCTCTCTCTCTCTCTCTCTCTCTGTGTGTGTGTGTGTGTGTGTGAATAAATAAAATCTTAAAAAAAATAATATATTTTGGATATAATGACTTAAATGCTAGTATATTGAAACTCACCAGAAAAATTCCTGGTAAAACTATCTGCATCTCCAAAATTTAAGATAAAAGGATTTTCTTTGACATAGCATTGTTATTTTCCTCACCTAAACTAAAAAGAATCCATGTTACCTTTATACTAACATGACATCAAAGTATCCGTTGAACAGTTATTAAGATCACATTTTATTTTGCTTTGGCAAAATGTTTTTAAAGCAGTATTTTTCAAATTTTCCTGTGCATATATATGAATGACCTCTGAGGATCTTATTAAAATGCAAATTCTTTTTTTTTTTAGTAATGTTTTATTTTTTTTTTAATTTTTTTGTTTTTTATTTATTTATGATAGGCACACAATGAGAGAGAGAGAGGCAGAGACATAGGCAGAGGGAGAAGCAGGCTCCATACACTGGGTGCCCGACGTGGGATTCGATCCCGGGTCTCCAGGATCGCGCCCTGGGCCAAAGGCAGGCGCTAAACCGCTGCGCCACCCAGGGATCCCTAAAATGCAAATTCTAATTCAGCCCATCTGGCATGAGGTAATTTATCTTTATTTATTAAAAATAAAGTCTTTAAAAAATAATCTCTGTACCCAACATGGGGCTCATCACTACCCCAAGGGGATCCCTGGGTGGCGCAGCGGTTTAGCGCCTGCCTTTGGCCCAGGGCGCGATCCTGAAGTCCCGGAATCGAGTCCTGCATCGGGCTCCCTGCATGGAGCCTGCTTCTCCCTCTGCCTGTCTCTCTCTCTCTCTCTCTCTCTCTCTCTCTCTCTCTCTCTCTCTCATGAATAAATAAATAAATAAATAAATAAATCTTTTTTAAAAAAATCACTACCCCAAGATCAAGTCCTACACTCCTCCAACTGAGCCAGCCAGGTGCCCCTGACATGAGGCTTTAGATTCTACATTTCTAATAAAATGGTTCTAGGGATCCCTGGGTGGCGCAGCGGTTTGGCGCCTGCCTTTGGCCCAGGGCGCGATCCTGGAGACCCGGGATCGAATCCCACATCGGGCTCCCGGTGCATGGAGCCTGCTTCTCCCTCTGCCTGTGTCTCTGCCTCTCTCTCTCTGTGACTATCATAAAAAAATAAAAAGTTAAAAAAAAAAAAACCTAATAAAATGGTTCTAAAGGTTCAAAAACCACCTAATCACTGTTACATCCAAAGATTACTGTGATCGTAATTTTCAAAATACATCAGATTCAGGTTGATACTTTTTCAAGTGAAACTTAAAATGTGAGTGATGCCAGAGACCTAAGCAGAAGAGTGGTTTCAGGAAAGGAGAGGTGTACATGGTGAGGGCATTAGAATGCGGCCCCCACCACTTCTGCTGTCAAAGTCACCGGTGAAATCAAAACCACAATGAGATACCACCTCTCACCAGTGAGAATGGGGAAATTAACAAGGCAGGAAACCACAAATGGAGAGGATGTGGAGAGAGGGGAACCCTCTTGCACTGTTGGTGGGAATGTGAACTGGTGCAGCCACTCTGGAAAACTGTGTGGAGGTTCCTCAAAGAGTTAAAAATAGATCTGCCCTACGACCCAGCAATTACACTGCTGGGGATTTACCCCAAGGATGCAGATGCAATGAAACGCCGGGACACCTGCACCCCGATGTTTCTAGCAGCAATGTCCACAATAGCCAAACTGTGGAAGGAGCCTCGGTGTCCATCGAAAGATGAATGGAGGGATCCCTGGGTGGCGCAGCGGTTTGGCGCCTGCCTTTGGCCCAGGGCGCGATCCTGGAGACCCGGGATCGAATCCCTCGTCGGGCTCCGGGTGCATGGAGCCTGCTTCTCCCTCTGCCTGTGTCTCTGCCTCTCTCTCTCTCTCTCTCTCTCTCTCTCTCTCTCTCTCTCTCTATCATAAATAAATAAAAATTTAAAAAAAGATGAATGGATAAAGAAGATGTGGTTTATGCATACAATTGAATATTACTCAGCCATTAGAAACGACAAATAACCACCATTTGCTTTGACGTGGAGGGACCTGGAGGGTATTATACTGAGTGAAATGAGTCATTCGGAAAAGGACAAACATTATACGGTCTCATTCATTTGGGGAATATAAAAATTAGTGAAGGGGAATAAAGGGAAAGGAGAGAAAATGAGTGAAAATATCAGTGACGGTGACAAAACATGAGAGACACCTAACTCTGGGAAATGAACAAGGGGTAGTGGAAGAGGAGGTGGGCAGGGGGTTGTGGTGATTGGGTGATGGGCACTGAGGGGGGCACTTGGCAGGATGAGCATTGCGTGTTATGCTATATGTTGGCAAATTAAACTCCAATAAAAAAATTTTTAAAAAAACACCATGACCAGTGACCACCTAAAACTTGATTGCCACAAATCTAAGTGTGGGGTCTATGCACCAGTATTTTGGATCCAGATGCAGTCATACCTCACTTTATTGTACTTCGCAGATACTGCCCCCCCACCCACTTTTTTCCTTTTTAAATGAAGGTCTGTGGCACCCTGAATGGAGCAAGTCTACCAGTGCCCCTTCTCCAACAGCATTTGCTTGCTCCATGTCTCCGATTCATATTTTGGTTAATTTTCACAGTATTTCAAGCTTCATTATACTTGTTATGGTGACCTTTGAATTTTATAATTGTTTTGGGACACTATGCCCATGTAAGAGGACACAACTAATGGGTAAATATCACATGTATTCTGACTCCTCATTTCTCTCCAGGCTTTCTTGGTGGGGGGTAATGCAGTTGGTGACTTGGAGTTGAAACCAACGTTCACTGACCATTCTTGAAATCCTAGGGCCCCTCGGAATTACGCTAAATGTGCTCTGCGCTCTATAAATGGAACAAAGCCTGGATGATAGCATATCTGTTTACAACATGGTTTACTGATTATTTTAAGCCTACTCTTGAGACCTGCTCAGATTAAAATAAAAAAAAGTTATTTCAAAATATTACTGGTCATTGACAATGCACCCAAGGCTCTGATGGAAATGGACAAGATGAATATTGCTTTCATGGCTGCTAACAGCATCAGTTTTTGCAACCCATAGACCCAGGACTCATTCTTTCAAATCTTTTAATTAAGAAATACATTCCATAAGGCTATAGTTGGCAGTGATTCCTCTGATAGATCTAGGTGAAGTACATTGAAAACCTTTTGGAAAGGATTCACCATTTTAGATGCCACTGAAAACCTTTGTGATTAATGAGAAGTGGTCAAGGTATCAACATTAATGGGAGTTTGGAAGATGTTGAGTACAACCCTCTTCTATGATTTTGAAGGGTTCAACACTTCAGTAGAGAAAGGAATTACAGATGGGGTGAATAAAAAACATACTAGAAGCGGAATCTGAAGATATGACTAAGCTGCTGCAATCTCATAAGAAAACTTTTAAGGTTTGCTTCTGAGTGAGCAAAGACAGTGGCTTTACATGGAATCTACTCCTGATGAGGATGCTGTGAAGACCGTTGAAATGACATTTCATCAACTTAGTTGATAAAGCAGCAGCAGAGTTTGAGAAGACAATTTAAAGATAGTCTGTGAATAAAATGCTATCAAACAGCATCACCTGCTACAGAGAAATCTTTCATGTGGCAAACTTTAATTGCTACAGCCACCCTGACCTTCAGCAACCACCACTCTGAGCAGTCAGCAGCCATCAACATGGGAGCAAGACCCTCCCACAGCAGATTACAACTTGCTGAAAACTCAGATCGTTAGCATTTTTAGCAATAAGGTATTAAGGTATGTGCATTGCCGTTTTAAAACAATGCTATTACACTTTAGTGTATAAAGGTCTTTTGTATGCATTGGGAAACCAACATAGCCACTTGACTCACTTTATGGCAATATTCACTTTATTGCAGTGGTCTGGAACTGAACCCTCATTATCTGAGGTATGCCTTTATACTAAAATGGGTTACACTATTTTTATAAAGAGCTGCTTCTTCCTGGAAAATGGTCCCAGGAATCAGGTCATAGACTACATTTATGCCTAAAGCAAGTCCACCATTTTGTACTTGATTCAACCTCTTCAAACTGTCTCAGCTTGAGACTGCTCACTGAATTGCCCCACAAAAACACTAACAAAGGTGTCGAAGGCTGACAATTCCTCAGAAATGCAATTTATAAATATTCCTTAAAATGTTATTACAACTGAACTATTACTCTAAGGACATAAAAGCATTTTTTTTAAAATGATATATTTTTCCCTTTGTAATATTTAAAGAGTGTAATTCTATTTGGGGAAAAACTTGAAATCACCAAATTGGTAGGTTAATTGGTTGTTAGATACCCAAAAACTTAACAAAATATTGCTATTTCTCATATATCCATCACACTAAACTCTATCTTGTGAAGACATTTAGAGGTTCATAAATCCCCCATTAGGGCTGTTTGGTTCAGATTTCTAAGTAAAACTAACACCATCATGAGCATATGCAAGTAGTGCTATAAAAATAACCACACTCTAAGTCTACTATATAAATTTGAAATGTCCTGGATTTTTAAAAGGTGTGCCATTGGGAAAGCTTCCATTATCTCTTTTCCCTAAGGTTCTACTTACTATTTATAATATTGAAGTTGAAAGTAATGATTATTTTACTAGTTTTACCTGGATATCTTCCCAATAAATTATAACCTTTCCAACAACTAATATAGTACCTAAATTTAAATGAAATATTCTGAGTAATGGATTATTGTGACCTTGGCCACCCATGTAAACTACCTAGTCTCTTCTAGGTTGGCTTCAAATAGCATGCTACATATTGATGGATATCCTCTATTTTCAGTTGAAGAGATATCAACTGGAAATCTGTTTCCAATTTTGAGTCTATCTTCTCTACCATTTTTCCTCTTTTAAAAAGCTACTTTTGAAAAAAAAAAAGTTACTTTTGGCTAATTTTTCCTTAACTAGCAGTATCATTAGAATCATGGCTTTTTTTCTTAAATATGCAGTAAGATCCTAATTGACATGCGGAAAAGAAATACATTGGCTAATTACAATGCAAAATTTGGATATTGTTTTTCTTTCCTGCTTTTTTAACTGTTTCCCTTTCCCTTTCTATTTGAGTCCCTGAGCTTTCAAGGGCTAAGCTTGATTTCTTTAACACATTTCCACTCTCTATGGCTTTTTTTATTTTCCCCTCCTCTTGAAAACAGTGCTTTGGTGACTTCCAGTTTTCTTCAGCCTTGTTTTTCCAAGTGTTTCTTCTAAAATTAGGCTACCACCCTTAAGAGTACTCCCTATTCCTCAAATTTTGCATACACTAGACTCAATTATTTCCAGAATCCAAGGTTAAAATGATGTCATTTAGGGGAAGCAGAAAAGGAAGCTCAAATTACAACTTGCCATAAACACTGGATTTTGCTTAACACAGCCACGATTCCACAGTTTGGAAAAGTAAGCAGTATTAGTAATACTTTAGAAATCAGCATTATAAATAAAGTCTCAATTATGTGTGGGCAGACAACTGACAAGTAATAGAAATTTTAGAAGAAATCTAAGGGAATGACATAATGTTCTAAGGAAAAAAATAAAAATCAAATGAGAAAAAAAATGGAAAGAAAAGACCACTTAAGGATTATAAAAGTTATATTTATTCACGATGCTACATTTATTGCATTCCCTTAGAAAAATGGAGAATTGTTTATGTACCCAATTTGCACATATAAAACTTTATACAAATTATGTGTAGCACATAAAGGCCTCTGGTACAGCTAAAAACCTGACACTACAATTTGGGTAATCCGGCTTTAGGGTCTCCAGTTTATCAAGTCTGTCCATAGAAAATAAAAACCGGTTATTATACTCAATCTTGCCATTCACACTTAAAAATTATTTTAAAATATAAAATTTTCAATTACTCTAAAAACTCAAAAAAGGTAAACTGGAAGGGGACATACATTCTGTTACCAATTTCAATTTAACAGTATGACAAATCCATACCTTATTTTGACTGGTCTTTTAAAAAAAAAAAATCACCTTAGTTTTGACATTATCTTTCTAAGTTGTGGCTGCTTCAAGAAGGTAATTTGTCAAAACATTTACCAAACAATTAAAATTAATATTCCTTTTACAAAATGGTACAATAACACTTTACGGAACCAGAAAATACTAAATGTCTTTGGCTATATAACTAAACAGCCAGTCTTCCAACAGAATAGGGCATATTCACACCTCAGAACCAACTACAGAAACAGAAAGCGTAACAGATATATGCATAGAATTTAATGATAATTTGTCTTGCCTTTTGTTTCATTCTACCCATATAATAATCAAGGAGAATGCAATTTACATAATCTTCCCAGATGAGACTCTATATAGCACTACAAAGATACCCAAATTTCTGCAAAGGCAAAGTGAATTAAAACAATTACACAACTAAGTGAAGACCAAAGGACAAATATTATTTGTGCAATTTTTTTTAGTTGTTTGCTTGTTTTTTAAGCTCTGGGTGTAGAAATTATAGCTGATAAACAAAAAATCACAATCTTCACAAATGGAACTATAATAGAAAAATAAATCAAATGAAACATTTATTAATAAATGAAGCCTGTTTTATTACTTCAAGTGTTAATGATAAAAAAAATTTCAGCACAGCTGTTGCATTTAAAAAAGTGAAACTACATACTATGTTTCTAGCTTAGTAAACAGATGAACCTGATGTCTTTGAATGACATAACAATTGAGTATTGTACAGTACATCTTATGAAGACCCGTAAATTAAAGAACTACTGGTTTAAAGTTAGTGATTATGAAACAAATATGTATTCATAGTTTCAGCTTCTTTTTTCTTCCTCGACCATCAGGTGCTCCATCCATTTTACGTTTCTGTGTCTACAAATGAACAGAAAGATTCCTTTTAATCACAAGACTAATATTAAAGATAAAATACATGGACTCTTTTTTACTTTAACAACTGCTACATAGTAATAAGTATTAGACGTTCTTACCCAGAATAATCTTAATTCTCCAAAATCTTGTCTACTCACTTAATGAACACAAAAATTTTAATGCCAATTAAATAATTTGCAATACACAACAGTAAACCAATACACCAAACAATTATAACATGCCTTGATACCAAAAGAAAGCAGTACTATATTATTTTAATGAGGTTTTACATAAATACCAGACATTACTCAAGCATTCATTTATTCATGACTTTCTAAATTATTACTAAATAAAAAGACCTTTTTTTAATTCTCTTAAAATATCTGTGTTCACATTGCTAAGAATATCACTGGGACATAAACCAAACCTTAGAAGTTTGCAGTAAAGGTTGTAAAACCATTGCTTTCCTAATATTTCTTTACGTATTCTAAAATTACACCTTGTACTCTCAAGGTCAACTGTAGGCTCATGGCATTCATAAGACATATCTTCCCCAGATTTTCAAGAATCTCCAAATTACGGAATACCATCGTAATGTATTCCCTACACAACGCAAATTTATACTTTTAAGAACAATTCATAACATAAAGACAAACACATTACTGATAGCTACATAATGTTCAAATTCTTACAAAGAAAGAAAATATATCTTCGTGAATACTTACTGAAGGTTTTGGTCCTCTCTTCTTTTTCTCTGCCTTCTCCTTTTCTTCTAGTTCCATGTTTTCTCTTTCAATCAAGGTAATTAAGGTATTACACCTCCTCTGGAGCTCCTGAATTGTAATTTAAATTTATATGGTAAACATGTATTTCCATCTTCAAGTTTTCAGGATACCAAGGTTTTATTTATTTATTTTTTTGATACCAAGGTTTTAAAATGATAACGTTTTAATTGTATAATATATAATTACTCATACATTCCCCAAAGATAAAATCTAGAACAGCCAAAAGAACTGATTACAATCCATTCTATGAAAATCAAGATACTGATGTTTTTATTCTTTAAAATCACAGTTTTCATCTTCATAAATCCCTCCTTCCCAAAGAAATTCAACCAGTGAAAATTAACATAATATATGCCACATTGCTACTTAGTATCTATGCCCGAGAACTATCGTATAGATCCAAAACTAAAGGAACCAGAGCTTTACTAAGAAGTGTAAAGTGTCATCTTTCCCTTAACTAGAATTTTTCCAATTTTGGAAAAATAGCCATGTAAAAGTTTATGATGATATCTACATCGTCTCTCTCTAGTCAACTGAAATCCTTTGTGGAGGCTGTGTAAAGTGTAGTGCTGCATTAGCATACGACCCTGAAGAAAAGAGAAGTACATTTGCATCATTGCTGACTTAGTAAGCAAAATGGTTTTCTTGAAAAAAAAAATGACCTATGCAAACTACAACAAAATCATTTTAAAATACAGTTATAGAATACACCATACAAGGTTTGGAAATATTTGCAACATAATATAGATAGAAGGTAATACACTCATCAAAATTCTATACCTAATAAATGTACTGAGGCATACATGCTACAATGTTACAGATGTGATCTCAGGCAAGGATTATACCTTAAGTGTTCATCAGAAGGGGCCACGCACATATATAATCTCATATTTTATGTGTGCTCTAACATGAAACATGTTTGGAAATAACAGCTTTGGGTACTGGTTTGTACTGTACTGGTAAATCAACATGATACTCCACATTTTGTTTCTTATTAACTATATGAATTGTTCCCACTTAAAGACAAAAGATAGAACTATAGGGGGACACCTGGATGGCTCAGCAGTTGAGCATCTGCCTTTGGCTCAGGGCATGATCCCAGGATCCAGGATTGATTCCCTCATCCGGCTCCTTGCAGAGAAGCCTGCTTCTCCTTCAGCCTCTGTCTCTGCCTCTCTCTCTCTCTCTCCCTCTCTCTGTCTCTCATGAATAAACAAATAAAATCTTTAAAAAAAAAAAGATAAAGCTATAGGAATTGGTCTTTCCTCAAATTTTATTTATAATGTCTTTATAGTGCAACATTTCCCAAACAAGAATACACAAGAGAGTAGCCACTGTTAATGTTTAGTGAAAAATAATCCTTCAGTGGTCAAATATGAAAAGACTGTGCACAGTCCCCCATCTTGAAGAGTAACAACATACTTTAAATAAACTTAGAGAAATCTCACTATATAAAGATGTTTAAACTCTGCTTATCCTAATATATCCCAACTAAAGACCATAGAATATTTTTGGTACTATCACCCTAAAGAACACAAGATGGAAGTTAAAACCTCCAAAGTGGTAAAATGCCTAATAAAAAGAGCAATTCATGGAGGCTAAACTTTCCTGAATTATAACTTTTGGTCATTAGGAATGGAACTTGCTTATCACAAACAGCCTAGTATTGAGAATGGAAACAAAACCTACCATTAAACCATACAAAAAGTGCTTTACTACAAGCTATTTTAAAATAATCCAAAAAATTAAAAAATTAAATAATCCAGACTCAACACATTCAGAAAGGCAAATGCCTGAATATGAGTTCTTTCCTTATAGAAATGTGTTCATTTAAGAAAATCAAAATTATCTGAAAAATGCGAATCTTAAATTATGATCATCACACATTCATAAGGTGAAACTGATGGTGATATTTCCTATTTAGAACCTGATTAAAATGAAAAACCAGTCCTTATCCTACGTAGTGATGTTAAAAGATATGTGATATTAAAGAAGGAAGGAACCACCAATAAATTTTGTACGTGATCTGCGATATTAGATTTTTAACTGTAGATGAGAACTGTTTTCTAAGGAACTGACTGAACTCATGATACTGTAACAAAAATATACCCCCCAAAGCTGGAGTGGAACCACAATTTACTCTTAGTAAGTTACCTTACTTACCTTAAAGAATATGAAGCAATACTTACTCTAAACTGTGCTACATTACACAAAAAGGCCCAGGCACTCACCATTGCAGTTCTAGACTTAAGAAACCAGTCAAATCTGAACTGAGGAGAGTTGCGAATACACTGTCGTAATTCATCATAAACATTTTCTTTGTCAAATCCAAGTTTGTGAAGCATACAGATTAGAAAACGATCCTCTTCTTCAGTATAGTTTTTTCCTTTGTTAGTACCATATGATATTCTCAGCTGATGAAAAGGTGCTTTGTACCGTCCAATCTATCAAAGTCAGATTTTACATTATATAAAATATAAATCTTATATAATCTGTATTTCAAACTTAGCCTTAATAAAATTAGCTAAATATGTTCCATTCCAAGTCAGAATTTTCTATCCAAAGGCACTTCAACTGCATTATATAACCTTTGCTGTGAAACAACTTTATAATCTTTACTATTCTAGAGAGGGATACAGGCTCAGACTTTGTAGGAAAGAGCTAATCATAGAGACTCTGACCCAGATATTTCGACTGAAGTATACTAAGGTAAATTCTGTTGAGAATAACTATAACATTTGAATACTGTTCTTTGAACAAAATCTTCGTTTTAAATTTCATTTCCTTTTAAAAAGTTCCTTTAACTCACATATTCTCAGAAGTTCTATATTTATTAATACAGACTGTACCTTCGTGTCAAGTGCTTTTTTAATACTAATTCTTCTTTGAATTCTTGCCTCTCCCCTTTCGATCTGAGCCATAATCTTCTCTATGTCCTGGAGTTCATTGCATCTTTCCCAGAATACAGCTGGTAAGAATAAAAGTTGGACAGATGGGACAAGTGGAAGAAGGAGGAGAAACATAAATAATTTATCATAAATACTCTAATACTCTAATTTGCTACGGATTAAGAAATGTTTTCATTTTTCTCACATCTAATACTATAAAATAAGTCAATTATATAATTTCTCAACTATAAAAAAATGAGATCAACTGGATGATTTAAGTATCTCCCAACTCGGGGGATTCCTGGGTGGCTCAGCAGTTTGGCGCCTGCCTTTGGCCCAGGGTGCGATCCTGGAGTCCCGGGATCGGGTCCCGCGTCGGGCTCCTGGCAGGGAGCCTGCTTCTCATTCCTCCTCTGTCTCTGCCTCTCTCTCTCTCTCTCTCTCTATCATAAATAAATAAATAAATAAATCTTTAAAAAAAAAAGTATCTCCCAACTCTTAAATTTCTATTTTTCTTGAATTCTAGGCACACTCATTGCAGCACACTACACCTCTTCACTTAACAATCCAAGTGATTTCAAGAAACAATGGCACATAGTGCTTAAGAAGTTGTGGAGAAAAATAAAATTAAAGCACAATTATTCAATGACCTATTCTTATTTTCTTGGCAATAGCCAGTTAGCGGGGGGGGGGGGGGGGACTATGCCATTTTAAAAAAGAGGACATTTTCTTTCCAACTCAGTTTTTTAAAAACACACACAAAAAAAATACAGCCCTAAAACTTGTGGCAAAATTTAGCTTATCAAAACATAATTCAGAATAATAAAACCTGAACTCCCCAAATAGCACTCCAAAACCTGAGAATATTTTTTAATCTATTAAAATGATTTAAAAATTACCTGAGTATTCAATAACTTCTTCTGGAGTTTTCCCTTCTACTTCTCTTGCTATATTTTCAATATCATCACGACCCCACTTCTCATTAGCTTTGATAAACTGGTTAAAATCTCTCTTATTCCAATTGGTAAATCCCTTCAAAGCAATGGAAACAAAACAGAATAACAGCAGAGTGAATATGGGTAAAATGCTATTTCACTTACGAGTATGTCTGAAGTATTAGAAAATTTTCAATTACTACTAGATTTTAAGTTATTTTAAAGTGGTAATTTTTCATACACATAGATGTGTATTTTTAGCAATATATCACATATTGTTTACATAACCAAGCAATTAAATCTTGAGTGGAAGAGAGGAATGCTTTGTGAAAAAGAGATTTTGTGAGAAAGTGATTTTGCGGTATTTTGAAGGATAAGCAGGAGTTTGCAAAGAGCAATAAACATACACTAAAGAGCAAAGATATAACAATTGGGAAAATGGAAGAAAAATAAAGCTTCAAAAGTACGTTAAGGCCAGATTCTAAAAGATCCTGATTAAACCGTATAGGTTGTTAAACAAAATAGTACCAAATAGAGACTTGTAATTGAGAACAGTAACTTAGTACCAATGTGGAAGATTCACAGGAAAAGAAAATGAATACTGGAAGAAATGTAATCAAAAACGTATCCACTGTAAGGCTTGCGCAAATCTATAATCTTTCTCTACTTCAACAACTAGTGACAATCAAAGTGTAGCATACACCCATAAGGCTCATGCTTTATCATCTTTAATTACTTACTTTTTGAAAGACAAAACATGTACTTCTGTGTACCCCAACATACCTAAGCATAGTAGCCTTACAAAGTAATGGTTACACTAAATTTTATGTTGAATAAAGACTATATATACCTGTGTTAGAAGTTTCTCTTTTTCCTCTAACTCTTCGTCATTAAGGGGTTCAGCTTCATCAATTTTAAGCTGTTCTTCTTTTTGTGCCTGTGCTGCATTTGGTAGGTCAGGATTTCGAGGCACCTAAAAAAATATTTGTTTATATCATCCATCAGTAGATTTTAGAAAGTCTGCGATGAATTCTTTTTTTTTTTAAAGATTTTAATTTTATTTATTTATTCATGAGAGACACATAGAGAGAGAGGGGCAGAGACACAGGCAGAGGGAGAAGCAGGCTCCATGCAAGGAGCCCGATGTGGGACTCGATCCCGGGTCTCCAGGATCACACCCTGGGCTGCAGGCGGAGCCAAACCGCTGCGCCACCGGGGCTGCCCTAAATTCTTAACCAACCAAATGACATTTTACAAGTTTTAATCCAACCGTGAAAAAAAAAAAAAAAAAACCTGATATACCCTCCATTTACTAAATTAAGAACAAAACCAGGTTAGTTATGAACAAAATGTTATTTCCATTACCTTGTACCCAATTGTTTTTCTGTAATACAGAATTTCTTTTTCCAATAATTCAAATAAACGTGGAGGAAAGAACTGGAAATCCTGAACATTAGGTTGTTTTGGAGGCCGAGGAGCCTAGAGGAAAAAAAAACAAAACAAAAAAACAGTATTATCCATTAAAAAAAAAAAGTTTTGCTTTGATTTTAATTGTAATTTCCTCTCTCTAAACTTATGATGGCTAATTCTCCAAGCAACTGAATTTATCATTAATAGTGAACATTAATCAAACTTTAAATGCATATACTTACAACTAATTTTTAAGAAAACTTTTTAATGAAAACTGATGGAAATACACTGTAAGAAGCCACAGAAGATTTTAATTCTCAATCTGATTTAACTATTAAGAATATAAGAAAAAAATTTACAATTCTAGTATTTTTGGATATTTTATTGCTCCATCAACTCACCTTGGGTGCTTTAGGTTCGCTGACACGAAGAGCTTCCCTAAAATAGGCATCGACAGCATAGTTGGCTTTTCTTTCTCGTTTAGGTGGTTCAATCCACTCTGTGAATGCAATCTAGCATACAGGAAACAATGCAGATCACCAACTTTGATTGTTTACAGTCACAAATCTTAGATGAATGCAATTCATACTGTGTATACATCATTACAACTGTTATTTGTAAGTGGCAAGATATTCGTAAAATCCTGGACCATTGGCTCTTCAAGGATAAGGGACTATACTTTGCTCAAAACTATGTAATTAATACACTGCACAGTGTATGGTGAATAGCAAAGATATACTTAAGTATTTCTTGACCAAATGGAGAACATTTTATCTGGTGAGGGGGAGGAAGGACCAGACCTACAGAAAATGCTGTAACTCAAACTAGGAGAAAAATATATAGCCTACAACAAATCCAGAGGATATACAAAGCTTAAATGTTAACAGAAAAAACATTGAGTAGAACTATTTTTCTTCCAACTTGTATTTTCTAATTTCACTATATATTAACAAATATTACTTAAGAAATTACAAAGTTTTTCCCCTTTAATCACTACCAGCCAATTATGTTTTTTAAAAAAAATCTAGTAAGGTTATGTTAATTCTGCCAATTATTTTAGTTTTCAAAGATTCTAAATTATAATCACCCCTACAATATATTTCAACTCTAACAGTGTATACAGTAAGCCTCATTACATAAGCTTTTAAAACATTTCAGAGATTACTAACTGAAAATTTGATATTACATATAAAAATGAAAATAATTTAGATGTGAATATACAAAAATGACTGCTTGGAGACAAATTTACAAGGTGTTACAGCTAACACTTAAAATCGCAAGTTTTAAGTAAAGTAAGGCCTTCAAGTAACCAAAATAGCTTTCTCAAGTTACCTTTTGTTTTTCTCTATAATCCTCTCCTTCAAAGTTATAAACACTCGACTCTGTATCCATTGTAAAGTTTCTAAGTGAGCTTTCACCCATTTTGGAGAGCTTTTCATTCATCTCTGCAGTCTAGGGGTAAAAAACCACTTTTATTATATTGAGAATTAAAAACAAAACAAAAAAAACCTTGAGAACCGTAGTCAAAATAAGTTAGGCTCTGTAGTACACAAAAACTCCTTTTTATGGCTCACATACATATTTCCTCAAACAGTTCTGATTTAAAAGATTTTATATTAAAAACATAATCATTTAATCTACACCTCACCTTCTTTGCACCTCTTTCCAAGATACCATCAATATCCTCATCAGTAATCTCACTTTCTTTTGAAGCAAATACATGTGTTGCCCCATGTCTAATCATTTGAAGCATTTCATCTTTCCCAATTTTGTTCAGATTCTGATCCACAAGTCTTCCTGGAAAAAAAAACAAACAAACACGTTGTATAATGTTAATCAAGGTTGTTTTGAAACTTGGAATTTTAAATGTTAGATGTAATACCATCTATTTTGCCTCAAATATTAATCATGTTTATTCACTACCGATAATTCTGCTTCTCACATAAAAATATGCCACTCTTAGTTGTAAACTTTGAAATATCCTACTGTTAATCCATTACATAATGAAACCTACTGCATACCATATCTCAATAAAAAGTATTCTTATATGGGCTGAATAATATCATGCTGGAATATTTGAAAATCACAATTAGCAGCAAGTTTTTTTTTTTAAATATCAAGAGATCAAATCATAATCACAAGAAGTTCTGATAAGCAGAAAGACATTAATACTAATACTCCCCAATCAGCTTTTTCTTTGAAAAGTGAAGTGGGGAAAAAAAAGGTAACGTAAAAAAAAAAACAAAAAAACAAAAAAAAAAACCTTCATATTGCCAAACTTTATCTAAGGACTAAATAAATTTTTAATTTCTGAAAATTTCCTAATCTAAAGAACTGAAACTCTTCAAAGCTTATTTTGATCACAGAAGAAATTTAACATAAGAAAACGAAGATCTTCAATTGGTAGGAATTTGGTAAACCCTATAATTTGTGTTTTCGAAAACACAAGCATCAAAACAAAAATATCAAGAAATATTTTCACTTACACAAAGCTTCACTTTTTGTATTCCAATTAACTTGTGTAATAAAGGAGTATGGATAAAGATCAAATTGTTCTCTTGGATCTTAAATGCTTGTATATCACAGCTTTGCATCCCTAACAGAATCCACCGACATCTATGAATTTCAAAGTTAGGATGTATCTATAGAATATGTTTCTTGATCTGAAAGCTACCTCACTGCTATCAAAATGGTCTGTCTTATTGAAACTACTTCCCCATTGGACAGAGAGGGAGCTGGTCAGACAGAAAGCAGTTCTATGATTTCTCATTATTTTTAATTACATCTCTTACTCCACAAGACAGTAATACAAAGAGATACACCTGAGGCTTGCTATTTGACTAATGCCTACAGAGTTATTAGCACAAAATTTTGCTCTAAAATTTAAGCCCCACCCCCATGCTCACTTCAGCAGCACATATACAAAATTTGTACCCCCAAAAAAAACAAAAACCTAAGTAAAAAAACTTAGTTTTTCTAAGTTGATTACAATTTTCATTTTTCAAAAATGTTTCACAGATATGAATAATTAAAAATACTATAAGGCAGGTGTTTTTCTAAAAACATGGATGAATATGAGAGGAAAAAGAACTCGCCATTACATTATCCAGGAGAAACTTTACTGTTTGGCAAGTTCCAAAGACTTTCGCATGTAAGCGCTTCACTCTAATAGTTAATATACTTCTTGGTCC
Source organism: Nyctereutes procyonoides (assembly GCF_905146905.1). NCBI lineage: Eukaryota > Metazoa > Chordata > Mammalia > Carnivora > Canidae > Nyctereutes > Nyctereutes procyonoides. Next base: position 21,413,143 of record NW_026575122.1, read on the forward strand.
TAGATGAGTCACTTCTTAGTTACATGAATGGTATATAAGTGACTTGCCTCTATTTCTCATGCCAAATTCAAAATTGCATGAAGACTAAAATGAGATAATGGATACAAAGTATTTAGCACCTTGCATGCCACAAAGTAAGCACTTAGTAAATAATTATTAATAAAACTAATAATAAACCATCATTTATTGTCTTCACATATTCAGAGGTGTGATTAACACTATGGTTGGAATTAAGAGGATATAAAAGAATGCAACATTCCTTTACACAGAAATTAAAAGGCAGTTCACAAAATGAAGACACACAATATGGAATCATCAGCAAACAATATTAACAGTCTCTCTTTATAGACAGATAAAAGAACATGCTCAAAATGCAAATTTAAGAATGAAAGAAACCAATATGACCCTGAGATAATTGAAGGGTTTTTTTTTTCTATTTTTCCATTTTACACACCCTATCACCAACCTTATTGTAATAAAGCTTCATGAAAACATAAATGTCTTCCTTAAAAGCTAATCTGGCATGAGAATTTAGTTCCCTTCAATCAACCCAAAATAAAATCCCACTCTCAAGTTCTAGTCCTATTTACATAAACATTTATTCTGGGCATCTCTCTCACTAAATTACAAATAAACTCCATGAAAGTAGGGACACATGCATTGCGTTCTTTCGCCATTTTATTCTCAGCACTAAGACCAATCAATGCCTGTAATCTGGTGCTGTTAAGTAAACAGGTGTAGACTAGAAAAAAAATATAACAACAGATTCTTTGAGTTTCATCTTTATGTCTTCATTTTACCCCAGAATAATTAATAGAGTGCTTTTCAGTACATATAAATTATACTTACCACAGCTCTATTTAATATGTACCACACTGAATGCTGGGTATTTTATATACATTATCCCCTTTAATCCTTAAAAATCCTGAACTTCAATTCCCTTTATTCCCATTTAACAGATGAGGAAACAGGCTCAAAAGGTTTATAAAAGACCTAACTGGCAAAGCCAAATGCAAACCTCACTCTTCCTCAGCCTAAACCCATCCTCTTATGAAAAACTAAAGCTTACTATTTTCTGGAATATAAGTATTGTTCATGCCACTAGCTTGATCCCACAGATGGTCAATAATAAGAATCTCCAGAAAATCTAGGAAAAAAACATTTGTCAATACAACTTGGTAATTTTTTTTACAATTCTAAGGCTCACCTTGTTGAATGACTATTGAATCCAGTCTGAGTTTCATCTCAGCACGTTCCACTATTCTTTCTTCCACAGTGTTATCAGTTATGAAGCGGAACACTCTGACTGTCTTGGTTTGTCCAATTCTATGTGCTCGGTCCTAGGCAAATTACCATGTTATTTTGAATAGTTAAAAATTACACAAATAATACTTGATTGTGTATACCAAAACGGAAAACTAAAATATTCTCAGGTGTGAAAGTTTTTAATGTAACAAAACTATTCTAAAAACAGATTTTTATTAGATTAATATTTCTCAGATCCTTGAGGCTTCTCTATTTCAATCAAATTAATTGATTATTTCACAAGGAAAACTTCTAGGTTATACTTATATAGAATTCACAGATTTCTAAGAGTGCCTCGGTGGCTCAATCCGCTGAGCATCCAACTCTTGATTTTGGCTCAGGTCATGATGCCAGGTTTGTGAGATCAAGCCCCAAGTCAGCCTCCACACTTGGCATGGAGTTGGCTTGTCCCTCTTCCTCTGCTCCTCCCCCTACTCTCTCTCAAATAAATAAAATCTTAAAAGTAAATAAATAATAAATAAAATTCACACATCTCCAGATAAGACAGATAAAATTATAAATTTTAAGGTGGATGATAATATTTTTTTTTAAATCTTTTTTTTCTTAGTTTTAATTCAAATTCTTTTTCCACCTAAATCATATATCAAACTTCATTGCTATTAGGGAAAGAAGTAACATGAAAAAAGAACTCCACAAACAATATAAAAATCCTAGTTTTGAAATAACTACATACAAGAAGCCATATTAATTTGAATTCCATTTGATTAACATCTATTAAGTTCACAAAACACATTCTTACAAAACATCCCTATGTCTAATTGCTCAATTTTCCTCAGCCACTCTTATAAGCAACCAACACCTGAGTTATGGTCACAAATACCATGTGTCAAGTATCAAACTTAAGAATTTATAAGCTTCCATATTAATCCGCAGATCATACATTTTCTCAATCTAAAAATGATCCTCCTGTTCTAGCCAAAGAACTCCTACACATGGGCATAAATTTTAAGCATCTAACATGGTAGATCTATAGCTCACCAAACTGGTTTCCCTTTCCTCCCAAGGCACAACTATACTATCATTTACCAATTCCCTTGCACCCAGTTATACTGATTGAGGGCTGGCAATGAATGTGGGGACACTTTAGGATCTGAACCATAAAAAAATTTCTTAGGCAATCCTCAACTCTCTCTATCCCTCCCACTTGGGCCATCAGGATACACTGGACATAGCTATACTCCAAGATATGGCAAAGCTGTAAGAGAGAGATATATCCTGCTTTAGATGAAAGATTACCTATAAAACACCCTCCCTGAATGATTAAGTCAGAGAAAAAATTCTACTGGGTTGTCACTGAAATTTGCAGACCATTAGCATGCTCTAACGAAATTAAGCTTTAAGAAAATATTAAGAATATATTTACTATTATCTCTTACCATAGCCTGGAGATCTACTTGGGGATTCCAATCTGAATCATACAAAATTACCACATCAGCAGTAGCAAGATTAATGCCAAGACCACCGGCACGTGTACTTAACATGAAAACAAACTTTGTGCTGTTTGGTTCATTGTATGCATTGATGGACTCCTATAGATATGAAATGAAACAAACGTCAGGAAATTATTTTATCTGCTAAATTTTTTTATCTTCCCTCCCTGGATCTTACTCACTTGTCTCTCATCATGGGGTGTTTGCCCATCCAATCTACAGTATTCATAATTTCTCCACATGCAGTAATCCTCCAAAATGTCCAATACCCTTGTCATCTGACTGAAGATTAGTACTCGTGAACCTGTTCACAAATAGAACAGCCCATTTTCAGAAGCTTCAAAAGTTAAAAAAAAGTATTTAAAAATTTAAGGCTAACCAAAACTAAGACTAACCAGTTCCCCTTAACTCTAAGTTACCTAGTTGGTTATAAGAAAAAATACATATACAGTCTGCTTCTCCCTCTGGGTCTCTGCCTCTCTGTCTCTCATGAATCAATAAAAATGAAATCTTTAAAAAAAAAGAAAAGAAAAAAATATATGCATTATTTATCTAAGTCAGTCATTCTCCACATTTTTCCCACCATGGCACAAATGGAAAAGGGTAATGTAATATCTGTACAACACACTAAGATCAATGGAAAAGGGTATACTGTCCTGACCTGGGTCTGTCCCAAGGCTGAGAGAATAATCCTTTTTATTCCACATGGATTTAAAAATAACCTTCCACCACCACTTCCACCGCAATTCTCCCATGTGCATGGCCCTGAACGTCCCCTAACACACACCCAAAACCCATCTCCTTCTAGTTCTGAAGACCTAATTCCAGACTGAAAGACCATAATGTAAGTGTGGCCTCACATCTAAATGGTCATCTTTTACCTATGCCATGATTCTAGTTATTAAACTGCCTCCATTTCTTCAGCCAACTAAGCAATGCCTTCACAGTAGAATATAGAAGACCAAGGAGTCATAAAAAAGTAAGGATTATGAAATTACCTTGTATTATAAACTGAAGCTGATAATCTGCTGCTATCTCACCTTCTTATACCTGGAAAACCTAAGGATGCTCAATAGTCTCCATTCTCCTTCCAGAGTTTAAATACAGCTTTCTTTAACATTTGAGTATTTCTACCAAGTTCTTGCTATTCCTTTCCAAGTCAATCCTTTACTATTTAGTTTTCAAAGAAAGCATTTTATACAACGTATTTCCACAAAAAGGCACAGAAGCAAAAAAGAAAAAAGTAAGCCAATTCACTGACAACTCTTAGAAGGTTTTTAATTTTTAGTATCCTAGAGAGGTGACAGGTACAAAGTCATTCTTTTTTTTTTTTAAGATTTTATTTTATTTATTCATAGAAACAGAGAGAGAGAGAGGAGAGGGAGAGAGAGAGAGAGAGAGAGAGAGAGAGGCAGAGACACAGGCAGAGGGAGAAGCAGGCATCATACAGAGAGGCTAACGTGGGACTCGATCCCAGGTCTCCAGGATCACACCCTGGGCTGCAGGCGGCACTAAACCACTGCACCACCGGGGCTGCCCTACAAAGTCTTTCTTAGCAAAACACATAGGAAAAACACAAATGGAAAAATCTGAAATCTGACTATATTATTTCAATATCACAGAATTAATAATTTGTGAATGAAATGCTTTGATGTCTGGGACTTATTTCAAAATAATCCAGAAGAGGAAAAGAAGTGTGGTATAGATATAAACAAGTTTTGCCATGAATTTATAATGACTGAAGCTGGCATCATAATCAATTCATTCTATACTCACGTATTTTAACTATAACTCTATATATACTACAGACATACTCATTTTCACACAAAAAGTCACCATGTTATAAACAAATCTGCTTTGGGTCCGTGCACATATTTAGTAATTACCGTTAACCTTATTTTTAAAATTTAATTATTTAAATAATTAAAAATTCCACATAAATAATTAAAAACAAATACCATGAACACAACACTGTTTACCAAAGGATCTGGGAACTATGTGTGGAAAGAGTATTCTTGGCACTTTAAAAAAAAAAAAAAGCTTATAAATCTGGGAAAGCATATATAAAGTGAGAAAAATCCCCCAAAATCTAGGAGTGTAACTGCCCTAACTACTGATCACTAAAAAGATGTATAAGCCTAAAATTGAGGAGAGAAATGAAGTTTGGGTAACGAGAAAGAAGTTTCTCAATGCCCTCCCATACTTCAACTTGCCAGATCAGTAATTTTAAATTGTATTGATCCTTTATTTTACATTAAAATGTAAAACAGTTTTCATCACTTCTCAATTTGGTATCAGTAACGTACTTACCTTGTTCTTTTAATTTAGGGAGCAGCTTGTCTAACACCACCATCTTGCCACTGTTGGTCACTAGATGCATATCAGTTGTATAAGGTGGACCAGGTTCAGCTCCATCAAAGAGATATGGATGATTACAGCATTTCCTCAACTGCATCAGGATGTTCAATAACCTCATTTTGTCCATCTTCCCTGCAGAGTTTAATATATCTATATCCTTCATTAATATCCGAGTATACCTATCGAGAAGAAAAATATTTTAAAAGGGCTCAAATGTGCCCTGTTACTTTCACATTTAATTACCTCCCTTACCTTAACTCAAAATACCTTAACTCAAAAATACCTATAAAGAACCCATCAACTTCTAAGAAGTGGTTAGGAGTTACCATGCATTATAACATCTTTCTTTTTCCCTGTTTTTCTTTATTCCCCCACTGTTCTAATGTTTACACTTACACTTTGGACCTTGAGGTCCAAAATAGTATGCTTCCCTGGGATGAATTAAAACAAAGCAGAACATGTTTTTAAATAAGCAAAACTTAAAACCTAAGTGACATATTTTTTTAATTTTTTATTTTTTTTTTAATTTTTATTTATTTATGATAGGCACACAGTGAGAGAGAGAGAGAGGCAGAGACACAGGCAGAGGGAGAAGTAGGCTCCATGCACCGGGAGCCCGACGTGGGATTCGATCCTGGGTCTCCAGGATCGCGCCCTGGGCCAAAGGCAGGCGCCAAACCACTGCGCCACCCAGGGATCCCTAATTTTTTATTTTTAAGTAATCACTAAACTTAACATGGGGCTTAACTTACAACCTCACGATCCCAAGCTGTACTGACTAAGCCAGCCAGGCACCCCAAGGAAGTTTTAAACATAATTTTAATTTGTAGTCTTTTCCAATGGAAGAGTGCCAATAGTATTTAATTACTATTCAATGTAACTAGTGTAGAATTTGGGTGAGAACATGAAGATCTAAGGAGGGAGGAGGAATCATGATAGGGTAAGGCATGCGGATGATCTAACGCATGAGGATGAGAATAAAATGAATACAATGTGATTTAAATACAAATAAAAGTAAATTGGTGGGGGGATATGAGGGCAGTAAAGCTACAGTCATAGACTAAGGATGGATTATAAAAAGCTTTGAATGCACATCAAGAATGTAAACATCCTGCAGGAAAGACCAATCTATGTAAATACAAAAATTTCATGACCTTGAATCCTCTGAACAGAATAACTTCAATAACCTAAGCAATCCAAGCATAACAACTCCAGTTATGAAGCATAAAGTATTATTCAAGGCAAACCTTTCTATACAATTCTGACTGATATAAAGTTCACTAATATTTAACTAAAAAATATTTCTCTTCCCTTAACACTGATTCATGTCATAGTTTTGTTATTTAGAGCCATACAAGACAAACCTAATAATAGCTTTGCTATCTTATAAAAGTCTTTGAAAAGTCTACAGTGGTCATCTCTTCCTCAGATGATGTGCCCATTTCTTTACATTCTATTCTTTCTATACTTCTACCAACAACTCCAGCCGCTTGCAGACATTTATCAAGTATGGAATTAAATACACTTGAAATGTAGTGTATCCAATAAAGAATAAGGTGGCTATTTATTTCTCTCCTTTGAACACAACATGTATTTTAACATGTGCTGGGAAGGGGAAGGGGAAGGGAAAAAGAAAAGAAAGAAAAAAAAGAAAAGAAAAGAAAAGAAAAGAAAAGAAAAGAAAAGAAAAGAAAAGAAAAGAAAAGAAAAGAAAGAGAGAGAAACTTACAAGGTTTTCAACATCTTTATTATGCCCTAGAGAGGTGTTAAAAATAGCTACCTTGTATTACCACCACAAATCTACAAAAGGACATTTTATCTTGCCTAAATTAAAACATCCACTCAGAACAGAGCCTTTTATATATATAAAATAATAGCTTTATGGGTTAAAAGAAAGCACCTAAATTTTCTATCTCTACATTCTCCATCTTCATCAGATTAGCACTGATTCACAATCCAGTATTTATGAACCACCAAGTTAACATCATGTCTACATCTGAGTCACCCCTTTTTAAAAAACCCAAACTTAGGTATAAACACACACACACACACACACACACACACACACACACACACACACATCCCTGTTTAATTAAATGCCAAGTTTAATCCTTGGATTCACAAATCTCCCAGCCTGATTCTGTAAACTAATAGTTTTAAGGCTTTGTATTATAAATTTGATTAGCAAGTCCTAAATTATATGACCGAAAATTTTTCAGGCTGAGCTCAACAGGGCAGACAGCCAATTCCTTGCAGACACAATCAGAAAAATAAAATACAAAGAAAGTTAGTGAAGAATCAATAGTGACTTTTAAAATGTCTAAGAATACCTACCATTCCCTTTGCATTTTGCTGAGACCCACATAGATTTTTACTTCCTTCTTTGGAGGCAAACTCTTTTCAACATCAGCTTTAATTCGACGAAGGAGAAATGGACGCAAAACCTTATGACAAAAAAGAAATGGCAATGATCTTATAACTATTATTTCAGGATCTCAAAATTGTTTATTAAATACATGGAAATTTATATATTTCTAGAATTTCTCCCTTTCAAATATAATTTATTATTTCTGAGTTCCTGAAGGGTAATACAGGATCATTACTTGTTCAATACATATAATGAATATATACTTGCTATATTGTAATAAAATACTAAAAACAGTACGTTTTGATGCTTTCACCATTCACTGGCTTTCAGGTTTAAAATTAGTTATCATCCTCCCTTATCTATGGCTTCAATTACCAGTATCAACCATAATCTGGAAACAGATGATCCTCCCCCTAACATATCGTAAGGTCAACAGTAGACTAACACTATGGCATAATGCCTACATTATTCACCTTACTTCATCTCATGATATAGGCATTTTATCATCTCACACATCATCACAAGAAGGATGAGTACAGTACAATAAGGTATTTTGAGAGACCATATTTATATAACATATGCTACAGAACAATTACTGTTATTTGATAATTATTGCTGTTAATCTCTTACCTTGCCTAATTTATAAGTTAAACTATCATAATGGAAAAAAATTAAACCATCAGAGATATATATAAGAAAAAACAGTGTATACAGGGTTCGGTATATCTTGGTTTCAGGCACCCACTACAAGTCTTGGAATGTATCACCTGCAGATAAGGGACCAGGGGGCTGAGGCGTAATACTGTACTTTCATGAAGACTATCTAACAGTACTTAAAGGTAGGTCCACGTTAAAATATTTTTATGGTTAGAGATTTTAGTATTACCCTTTTGGTAGGTGGGGAGATAGGTGAAATAGGTGATGGGGATTAAGGACTACCCTTGTGATGAGTGCTGGATGATGTATGAAAGTTGCATTATATACCTAATAGTGATATAACACTGTATGTTAACTCTACTGAAATAAAAATAAAAACTTAATAATTTATTACCCTTCTTCTGGAAGTAAAGCATAAAGTATACAAATCATGACTATACAATTCAGTAAATTTCAATCAAGTAAATATACCCACGTAATCAACTATCTCACCTAGATAAAAATACTCCAAAAATCCTTCTTGCAACCTTCCCAGTCACTATGCCCCCTTACACTTTAACATCATAGATTAGTTTTAAGTATTATTTTTAACTTTACATACATAGAATTATACTAACATATACTCATTTCATCTTGTTTCTTTCATACAGCATGTTTATAAAACCTATCCATGTTGTAGGTAGCTCATTTTCAATAAACTCAAAAGTATCTACAAAACTAAAGATTTGTTTCTTCCTATGTTCTGTTTACACTAGCTTATAAAAATATAATCACAAATAAAAAACTGGTGAGAAAAATAATCAGCAATACTTCTCTAATGTAATGTCATCATGTAAGGAAGCTAGTATAATCTTAGCCCACTGGCCCTCTTCCAGAATAATCCAGGTAATTGTACAAGTAAAATTAGTGAAGGAACCACTCAGCCAATCCATAAATTCTTGGGTTACTAAAACAGATACTAAGGGTTGTTTTGTTTTGTTTTGTTGTTTTGTTTTTGGAAGAGGTATTTTGCAATATTAGATAACTGATACATTAAGTAAAAATGATCTCATTCCTAAGTATACCTATGCTGATACTCAGTATTTTCTTTCATCATGAGACCACAGCACAGGTGGAGGTTTAAAGACAGAGAACAGAAAGGTAGCTACCAGACCTCTTCTCCCCGATTATAAGCATTTTCATACTACTGTCTGAACAAAATAGTGATGCCTATAGTGGCTGATTCTGTTATGTGGAATTGTTGTAGTTTGCTTCACATAAATGTACCTACTTATTAAAACAAAGTCTACACATATACTCCATACTCTAAATTGAATGCTTACGTGTTTAAATGCCACCTAATTATAAACAAACATGTCTAACAGATAATCACCTTCAAATATTTAACATAACAAAATTTCAGTACATAAGAATTTTAAAGTACGTTATAATTAATTTATACAGAAACAAGTATCTGAACATTAAGACTAAATTTTTCCTCAGTTCAAATATCCACTATGAACTAGGCATTGTGCTAGAGATACAAATATAAGACCCGTTTCCTTTGTTTATAATGCAGCAAGAAAAAAGTGTAAACATTTCAAGACTCACTGCAAAGTTCTATTTTAGAATGCCATAATTATTAAAGATGAGATACATGGAAGTTTCTTGTCTGGCTTTATTTTGCTAGTCAAGCCATCATAATCTGGGTTCTATTTGAGAAATATATCCACTTACCAACTTGCACTTGTGAATCTTCAGTAAGAAGTAACAAAGCTATGTATGTATTACAGCAAAAACTTACCAATGCTGCTCACAATGTACTATTAGCAGTTGCTTATATACACAGTCGCAGAATTTAAGAACAAAAGATGGGATCTCTTTAGCCTTTGAGAACCAAATCTCTTATTTTTGGGCTACTTTTTCCATTAAGTTAGAATTTCATCCTAGGTTCTAACACTAAAAGCACCATACTTCGTAACCCCCCAGCCCCCATTGTAAGATTAAACAGTTAAGTGACAAGATTCAAATAGATCTAATTCTAGTCAATACATTTTTGTTAACAGAAAATAATCCACTAATTTAAACTTCTATCATTTTTTCCCATTTGAAATATGCTTTGAGGGCAGGCCCTCAAAGCCTGGAGACCCGGGACCAAGTCCCACGTCAGGCTCCCCACATGGAGCCTGCTTCTCCCTCTGCCTGTGTTTCTGCCTCTCTCTCTCTCTCTCTCTCTCTCTCTCTGTGTCATGAATAAATAAATAAAATCTTAAAAAAAAAATGCTTTGACCTTATTCCAATATACTTACCATATGAAGCCTCTCAACTAGCTTTTGATCCCCAAGGCAATTATTTGTATCAAACCATGAATCAAAGTCCTAGATTAAAAGTCAAAAAAATGAAGATCAGAAATATGAACTACAAGCATTAACTATAAATACCCTATTTATCCTAGCTGTAATAATGAATTCTAGAATTAGTTTAGTATTTGAGATGTAAATTGCAAAAATCATTTGGTTCAATCCCGTATTTTTCATGTGTCATTGTTAGCAATTCATTTTAGAACTACCCTAAGATCAAATTACCTCCTAAACATTTTTCTCAAAAACAGATAACAAGTTTCACAATGAAAAAGATAGCTGGAAAAGAAGTTCTGTAGAATTAGAGAATTAATATTCTTGCAAAATATCTTTAGAGAAACTAAAATACTAAAATCACTTTAGTTTGTTTGCCAAGGCCACTCAGACTACTCAAACAGTTTCCAGAGCAGTGTCAATTTTAATTAAATTTAAATTACCAGCATGAGCATTTGGGTAGGATCTGAACAAGAATAACTTTCATATTCTTACCTCTTCAACACATCTGCTATATATTTGTGCTTTATTAGTAAACATAATCTTAGAATTAATTATGTTAACTGGCACAAAGCTTTCACAGATTACTAGAACAAATGAAGTATCAATGTATTAAGAAAAATCTCTAAAATAAAAACATCAAAATACATAAAAGCAGAACTAAAGTATTTTCCTGAGATTGATTGTCTTCCAAAAACAGAAATTTCTCTATTCTTTTAAAATGACCCTTAACACAAAAATCAAAATTAACTGTTTTGGAACTTACTGAACTCTTCAAAAGCCAGACACACATGTGCATGCTCTCTCTTTCTCTCCTTCTCCCCACCCCGTACCATGGAAACAAAGTTCAAAAATGAACTCTGGTTCAGCAAAAAAATAGTATAATTACTAATAGCACAGACTCTTAAGATACATGTTACATTCTTAGGTACAAACGATAGTTTGAATATCTATTTAACCATTTTTATCAGTGCAAATCTATTAAAAGGTAAAGATTAGGTTCTATGTTTGTTAGACCATAAAAAAAGATGGCTAGAAAGATTTTACCAAATTTGAAGACCACCCTGGAGAAACACAAGCTACGTGAAGTTCATAAATTCACTTGGGAAATAACCTGAACAGCACCTTAAGAACATAAGCAGTCCATTTACAGCTGCAGAAATTCAGACCAACATGACTACCTATTTGGTATGTGAATCAGTAACATTCCAAAGAAAATGACTTATAAAATGATACTGAAGTCGAAAGGCACAAAAATAAACTCTCAGGATGCATAAAAAACTTGGCAGGTTACACCAGACTACATATAAGTGAAAAATTAAAAATTATCTCAAGCAGTGCTGAAAGGCCAATTTTATTATAAAAATGTATAGCATTAAACAGAAACATTAATATTCCAACCAGAAGATAGTAAGACATACTTACATCTGCTGAATTAAAGACATCTGGCAACAAAAAATTAAGAAGTGACCAGAGCTCATGCAGGTTGTTTTGAAGAGGTGTTCCAGTTAGTAACAGTCGATTTGTAGTCTTGAATTCCCTCACTATTTCTGACAACTAAAAGAACCAAATTCATCATTAGAATATTCTACATATTGATGAAATTCTAAAAGGTATTAATGATGTCACTTCCAACTGCCAAATTACCTTGGATTTTTCATTTTTGATTCTGTGAGCTTCATCTATAACTAAGTACCGCCAATTAAATTTTTTGAAAACAGATTTCTCTTTTATAAGCATTTCATAAGATGTTACACATACATCCCATTCTCCTGGCAATAATACATCTCTCACAAAGGCAGCCTGTGTAGCAAGAGAAAAAAATTACATCATGCAAAAGTAAACTACAAATTAAACATACTGATGACAAGTAATCTAAATAAAACAGGATGGAAAATATTAAAGAGGAACAGTTATCTATAGTGTGCAAGCATTTAGAATCAGCTCAAACTAACTTCATTAATCATTTCTAAATGTCAGAGCCATTTAATAAAAAATAATTGACTAAATTGATCAGTGCAAAATTCAATAAAATAATTTAAATATCTTCTCTTCATTTCCACCAGACCCTGAAATTCTCAGGAAAGGGGTTAGAAAGAGGAGGGTGGTTTCTGCCATAGAATAAAGACTCCAGGATTGTTTGCAGTAAACATTTTCATTATTTTCACGTTTACAGAACTAGTAAGACTTTGCTATTACTATTCTTATTTTACACGTCAAGAAACTAAAGCAAAAAGTGGTTTAAATTGGGCTCCTAAAAATAAAAAAGCAACTTGGTAACTTAAATTATGCAAAGTTATCTAGAAAAGGAAAAAAGAATCCTAGAATCATCACTGATAGCTGAATGAAGAGAAAACAAAACTAAGTAGATTATTTTTCGAAATAGTACATTTTAATCAAATCAGTATTATTTCTATTATTTCCTTCCAAAAAACGTCAACTGACCAATATTTTAACTTATTTCAATAAATGCCATACCAACTCACCAAAATACTGTAATTGACTCAGTTCATCTTTAAAAACTACTATGACTATGAATTAGCATTATGTACATCAATCTAAAAAAATCTGGCTCCTCAAATTTCCAACCAATTCACAAACTCAAAATTTCTTTTAAAAATAAGATGTTGCTTCTAGAATGAGAACACAGCCTTTGATTTTATACAACCAATTCCAAAGTAAAAGAAACAAACTATACCCATATGGCATCCTATAGTCTACAACACCTTTCCCCAGTAGGATTCTTCACCATCAAGATAACATTACATACGGGGATCCCTGGGTGGCGCAGCGGTTTGGCGCCTGCCTTTGGCCCAGGGCGCGATCCTGGAGACCCGGGATCGAATCCCACATCGGGCTCCTGGTGCATGGAGCCTGCTTCTCCCTCTGCCTATGTCTCTGCCTCTCTCTCTTTCTCTCTCTGTGACTATCATAAATAAATAAAAATTAAAAAAAAATTTTTAAAAAAAATAAAAAAAATAAAAAAAATAAAAAAGATAACATTACATACGTACATTATTAATATTTGTGAAGACCAAGTTTATTACTGGACTTCTCTTTTATCCCTCCTCTAGTTACCCCCTCCCCCAAACCTAAATTCAAATTCTTTTAATTTCAAAAAAGTAATAAAACATGAAAAGCTTACTCTTTGTTCTTTATCTCCTATCAAACAAACAGATCTAAGTGTTGGTACCCATCTCTTGAATTCACTCATCCAGTTGTGTAATGTAGACTTAGGAACCAAAACCATATGAGGACCAGGAATGTTTCTATAGTGTTTCATGTACCCAAGAAGAGAAATTGTTTGAAGAGTTTTTCCCAGGCCCTGAAAGAATAACCACAAAGCAATAACAAACAAAACAAACAGACATCCATATTTATATTTCCTGATATACAAAAACATTTAAAAGAAAAGCTATTTGTTTATAATAGCTAACAAACAGCAAGAACTTGGTATGTGTTGAGTTTAGCTGTGTTATGTTTTTTAATCTTCGCCTATAAAGATGTACTGCTAATTATCCCCATAAGGCACAGAAGTTTAAGTGACTTTCCCAAAGTCATGCAGAAAGGCTAGAATTAAGACCCATTTGACTCCATAGTTTCTTCAAGCAATTATATGTTTCAGCACTATAGCCATGAGGAAACTTTGAAACACTACAAAACTAGTAATAAGAGATAAATGTTTTGTGACAGAACTGTACAAGCTGCCACCCTTGAGAAAATAATCACTGATGAAAAATCAGTCAATTAACCTATACTTTACAGACGTGGAGGGAAATAGCCAAAACATTTTATTACAAGAGTTTACCAAAAGCAGGTTTGTCAAAATGTATTACTTTTATTATACTTTCATAAATAGTAATTCCTCACAACTGAAGTATAGATTCTGCTTATGGGACTAAACCAACTTTGACAACAGAGGATTAGTTTACTAACAGTTCTGCATTATAATCAATAAAAATGATGTCACATTATCTTAACTTTTATAAATTTCCACAGTACAAAATACTTTAAATTACAAAACATAGCCTTCCAAAAAACTACCAAACACATACCATTTCATCTGCAAGGATACCATTGATGCCATTCTCATACAAAGAAATGAGCCAATTTAATCCTCGGACCTGATAATCTCTCAGTTTACCCCATTTTACATCTAAGGATAAAAGAAAAAACACAATGCACATTTTAAAGACACAAGGAATTTTTAAGGCAGTCCACTTCATTTGATATTCAAAGGTTTAACTTGAACCCACACAGGTTAACCCTGACTTTTCTGTCTTCAATTTCCAAGTCATTAGAGGTAGCTGCTGTGATCTGGAGCAGAGAAGGAGCAATTGGATAAGGACAATAACCAAGTGCAGGAAGAAAACAAAGAAACAAAAACCATGATTTGTGAAGCATCAGAGTGCCTACCCCAATCACTCAGTTCCTATGTTACCCATATACTGGTCCTAGAGACTCCCCTGCCTCTTTGTATCTTTTTTTTAATGTTATCACAAGTGGGTTTGGGTTTTGTTTTTGTTTTTTTTTTTTTAAAGATTTTATTTATTCGCGAGAGACAGAGAGAGAGAGATAGCGGCAGAGACACAGGCAGAGAAAGAAGCAGGCTCCATGCAGGGAGCCCAAATTGGGATTTGATCCTGGATCTCCAGGATCACACCCTGGGCTGAAGGCGGCGCTAAACTGCTGAGCCACCAGGGCTGCCCAGGTTTGGTTTTTTTAAAAAGATTTTTTAAATTTATTTGAGAAAGAGACAGAGAGAGAGTACAAGCAGGGCAGAGGGAGAGGGAGAAGCAGACTCCCCACCAAGCAGGGAGCCCGACATGGGGCTTGATCCCAAGACTCTATGATGAGCTGAAAGCAAACACTTAACAGACGAGCCACCCAAGGGCCCCCACAAGTGTTTCTACACCAAGTGTTTAAACCTTCCATGATAACCTAAACAGACATTCTCTGGGGATTTAGTTTTCCTCCTAACAAAGGGGAAATAAGACAAGATATATAGAGATTGTTTTCCCTTTACCTTCATAAGTTACTTTTTCAAAAGGTCCTCTATATAAGGAGACAGTATCTCTTTTGGGTTTTACTACACATTTCTCACCCCAGAATAATTACTAAGTATATACACATCACAATCACTAGATTTTTTTTTTTTAACATGCACATCTGTACCCCATCACCTTTCAAAAAACACTGTTTTAGGATAAAAAGCTAGCCAATGCTGGTAAACTAGTTACAACAAGGAATGTGAGAAAGACATAATCCAAATAATTCAAATTTCCTTCACCATTTGTACCATATATCTGGCTCTAGTTTCTAACTTCATGAAAAGAAATGGTAACTGAGTACTCATAGCCAAAAAACATTGGAAGATACAAACTTTGTAAACAGACTGCTGAATTTTTTTTTTTAAGATTTTATTTATTTATTCATGAGAGATACAGAGAGAGAGAGACAGAGACACAGGCAGAGAGAGAGGCAGAGAGAGAGAGAAGCAGGCTCCATGCAGGGAGCCTGATGCGGTACTCGATCCCGGGTCTCCAGGATCATGCCCTGGGCTGAAGGTAGGCGCCATGGGCCAAAGGCAGGCACCAAACCGCTGAGCCACCCAGGCATCCCAGACTGCGGAATTTCTAACCAGATTCTATCTTGTCTAAAGCTCAACTTATTATGAGTTAAAGTTATAGTTAAATAACAAGTCCAAATTGTATGTCCTATGTTGACTATCCTAAATTGTTGTTGTTCACAACCACTACCATCACACAAATCAATTATCAAGTAAGACAGAGGAAGATCAGAAAAAAAATGCTAGGCTTCAGTAAAGACAAATGTGCCACTAGACTATCAAGATTATATAGAAGTAAAACTTAAAAATCTGGTTAACCAAGTTTTCTTTCGGAAAACCATTAATAACAAAGGTTTCAGAAAAAAAATCTTAAAACTAATACAAAATCCTGACATTAGTTAACAAAGGCCTTCATGAAGTGCTTTCTTTTACACATGAAGTTTTCTTAACTGGGACAAATATAAGGCAAAAATCATTCCTAGGTTTACATATACATTCAGGCAATAATAATAAGCACAGTGGCATTTTACGCACCTTTGAAATACAGCACCACTATCATATTATAGTATAGTATATTAATACTATGATTTTCATCAAAAAAAAATCTGGTTTATTTCACAATCAATAAATTTCAAAAGATTACTAAAAATTCCCTTTATAAATTACAGCCAAGACAGATCCAAAACATTAACCAAAGGATGTCTTAAAAGAGGATTTTTAAAAAATCAGTTATATATGTATATAACATACATGATGGAGAGTCTTCAAAACGAGTGCAAACATTGGTTGCTTTAGAGCTTTCTGTTAATAGTTCTTCATCTTCCTCTTGCTCTGTTCTACGATGTCTGTAGCTGTCAAGTTCAAGATTAAATCAATTGATTAGCACTTTACCTTTAAGTACTAGCTACTATTTCAACATAATTGTCAAGTGGCCGACAAAGATTCCACAATTTTTATTAGGCATTTAATACTAGAAAAGTAGAACAGCAGGATTAGTAAATTTATTTTTAATTTTTTTTAATTTTTATTTATTTATGATAGTCACAGAGAGAGAAAGAGAGAGAAGCAGAGACATAGGCAGAGGGAGAAGCAGGCTCCATGCACCGGGAGCCCGATGTGGGATTCGATCCCAGGTCTCCAGGATCGCGCCCTGGGCCAAAGGCAGGCGCCAAACCACTGCGCCACCCAGGGATCCCCAGGATTAAATTTAAACCTGAAATGTTTTACATGGATTTCTAAGATATACATACAATTATTAAAAATAGAGTAACACTTGAGGTAATGTCACTTTGAGGAACTACACAGAAAACTCTCAAAGTTTGTAATTTAGTTAAAGATTTTAGTTATTTATTCATGAGAGACACAGACACAGAGGCAGAGACGTAGGCAGAGACATAGGCACAGGGAAAAGCAGGCTCCCTGCAGGAAGCCCTATGAGGGACTTGATCCCGGGACTCCAGGATCACCCCCTGAGCCAAATCAGGCGCTCAACCACTGAGCTACCCAGGTATTCCAAAGTTTGCAATTTAAAGTTACCTTTTAAAGTATTTTTGCCAGAAAATAGTTCCAGGGATCCCATTTTAAAAACTATGACTTCTTTTTTTATTTGAGAGAGTGAGCCGGGTGGGGGGAGGGTGCAGGAGCAAAGGAAGAGAGTGAGAAACTTAACCAGATTCCACTGAGTTCAGAGCCCAATGCAGGGCTCAATCTAAAGACCCTAAGAGATCATGACCTGAGCTGAAACCCAACAGTCAGACGCTCAACTGACTGTGCCACCCAGGCAACCCTTAAAAATTACAACTTTCAAAAGGTTAATATTGTGCCATTTGAGACAACATCGATAGACCTAGAGGGTGTTATGCTAAATGAAAGAAGTCAGACTGAGAAAGACAAATACCATATGACTTCACTGGTAAGTGAAATCTAAAAAAAATAAAATAATAAAATAATAAACAGCAGAATCAGAACTATAAACACAAAGAAAGAACAGCTGCCAGAGGGGAAAGGTTGGGGTGCTGGGCAGACAGATGATGGGAGAGGGAGATAGAGAGAGGCCTCCAGTTATGGAACATATAAGTCACAGGAATAAAGAGCAGAGCATAGGAATAGAATCAATAACACTGCAATAGCAATATAAGAAAATAGATAGCTATACTTGTGATGAACACAACATAATGTATAAACTTGTCCAATCACTAAGCTATACATCTAAAACTAATATAAGCACTGTATATCAACTATACTCAAATACAAATAAAATTTTTTTAAGAATCCAATAAACTACAACTTTCACCATGGTGAGCATAAGCATAATGTACAGAGTTGTGGAACTTCTGTTGTACACCTGAAATTAATGTAACACTGTGTGTCAACCATGCTTCTATTAAGAATATATTACGTTTTAAAATAAGTAAAAACTACAACTTTCACCAAAAGCTGCAGAATATGCAGACTGGAGATTTAGTGGTTAACCAAAGACTCTTAGCCAGGGATTTATCAGAATTACTCATAGCTTTTTAGAAATGCCCAGATTCTACATCCCAAGAAAGTTGGGATATACCCCCTTAAAAAATTAATTTTCTGCAGTTTTAATATTGCCAAATTTAATAGTCTATAAAGGGCTCAGGTTAATAAAAGTACTTACTCTCTAATTCTGAAGCTTCTAATTTTGTACCTTTATATATTTTGAACAAATATTTTCATTTAAATTAGAAAACAGTAAATCTAATTTATAGCTTGATTTCCATCAAAACTACATGCTGATGGAAGAGGATAATCAGTCTTCTTAAAGATGCATTTCTTAAAAACTCAGACCAAAACAGGAAATATATTCAAGAGTACTCTTGCTTATTTTATATGGTTCAAATTAGAATGTCTTAGTATTCCTCGTCCTTCTCTGCATTCTAATCCTATGACACTGAGTACAAAAATATATCCTCAATTCTAGTTTATTCTCCACAAACTAGGAAAGAACTTTTTTTAAAATAAAATTTCACAGTCTAGGACACCTGGGTGGCTCAGGGGTTAAGCGTCTGCCTTTGGCTCAGGTCATGATCCTGGGGTCCTGGGATCGAGTCCACATCGGGCTCCCCACAGGGAGACTGCTTCTCCCTCTGCCTGTGTCTCTGACCCTCTGTCTCTCATGGATAAATAAATAAAATCTTTAAAAAAATGTATCACAGTCTATTATTATTATCTATTATTATCAAGATAGTTGATTATTAGTTATAAAACTGAAGATAAAAGCTGGAATGTGCTCATTACTTCAAGTTAAGGGTCTGTTGACCATAACTGTGGATGGAAGAGAAAAATATATACGTTCCTATACTTAAGGATAGTACCATCACCCTAATGACTTTGCATAAGCTAACTTTCCACTTAAAAGGGCTTGAAGGATAGAGAAGAAATCTCTAAACCAAGACTTCTTTTCCTCAGTAACACTAGTTAAGACCAAGCTAAACAATTTATTATACATTTACTACAGAATATCTTTATGTTATATAATCTCAATAAAAGTGTTTCTTTTGGGATCCCTGGGTGGCCCAGCAGTTTAGCGCCTGCCTTTGGCCCAGGGCACAATCCTGGAGACCCGGGATCGAATCCCACGTCGGGCTCCAGGTGCATGGAGCCTGCTTCTCCCTCTGCCTATGTCTCTGCCTCTCTCTCACTGTGTGCCTATCATAAATAAATAAAAATTAAAAAAAAAGAAAGTGTTTCTTTTACCTTATAGGTATAGTAACTACCTATACCATAAAAATACACGTTACAGTATTTGTCATTTCCAAAGCATAAATAGCTGCAAGGGGCACCTGAGTAGTTTAGCCTACTCTTGACTTTGGCTCAGGTAGAGATCTTAGGGTCCTGAGATCCAAGCTCATGTAGGGCTCTGGCTGTGGAGCCTACTTGAGATCCTCTCCCTCCCTCCCACTGCCTCTCCCCCTGTTCACATGCTCTCAAAAAAATTTTAATTTTAAATAAAAAATAAATGAAAATAGCTGCAAACTTCTCAAGTCTGAACAATTTAAATACATCTGAAGTGCAAATGTCTCTCTTATGAAGTTTCGTACGTATTAAAACAAACAGGTGACACACAATGGATAAGGAATAAGATATATCAGAGGAGTAGAATAGCCCAGTAAGATTAAGGTATTGTGTTTATGCTTTTGATGAAAATTCCTTCAAGGTACAGCTCATGTTTTCATGTTTCTATAAACTGTATGGTAAATTTAACATTGTTGATAACAATCTATAATCTCCTCTCTTAGATAATCTAGTGGATTATTTTTCATTTTTCACTTTGGGAATTTCACTTCAGTCATTTCAGGAACTGAGATTATCCTAAAGCTGTTAATATCAAATCTATTAGTTATAACTAATTAAACACCTTAATTAACCAATCAGTACAAAAATTCCAAGAAAGTATTTATAAATTGAACATGTAAATTACTTTACACATTTTAAACAACCACCTAAGGGCACCCACCATACAACTTGACAATTCAATCTGCAGGACAACGAAGTAATACAAATTTGAGACAAACTGCTACGGCATAAATCATCACAACATTCTGTTAAACAACCAAAGACTTCAGATAAAAGTGATCCCCTTGATGCATGTATGTGATTTATGCCTACAGCATACCCCAAAGCAGACTTAAAGTCAAGCTTGGATTATTCTAATTACTCCTATGGGATATTAAATAGGCTGCTTAAACTCTGCATTTGTTTCTTCTACAAGGAATGGATAACATCTGAATTCCATAAACAGTAAAATGCCGTAAGAGCTAAGGCATTACAATTATTTATACAAGTATGGCTACATCCCATCAAGCTAACTGGGGCCAAATAAATAACAGCCCTAAAACATTTTTTTTAATGAAGTGATTTTATGCTTCTAATGAATATTATCAAAAATTAATGTGTCAACAACTCTGAAGTATAAACTATTACTCACTCGCCAACTGATAGCAAGTTTTGTTTCTCATCCTTTTTTATTCGTGGGCGCCCTGGTTTCATCTTCAAAGGTGAGGTTGGAGTCTTCTGAGCAGCAGGCTGGATGAAATGTGCAAACAGCTCTGTCTGCTTTAATAAATACTCAAATCTATTTGCTCGATCAGTTTGCTGAAAAAAAACATTTTATCAAAATATTAATACAATTTCAGAGTCCAAAGTTACAGCATGCCTTTATACAATGAACTCAGCAATAAAAAAGGAACTATTGAGACATGTAACATAGGCAAGTTTCGAAAGCACTAAATGGAAAAAAAAAAAAAAAAAGGCAAGGCATTATACTGAGTCAAAGAAGCCAAATGCCGAAAGACTACATATTGTGATTCCACTTACATGAAATTATAGCTAGTGACAGAAAGCAGATCTGAAGTGTCAAGGGGATAAAGATGAGAGCAAACTTTTCAGGGGATGATATAACTGTTCTACATCAAGACTATAAGGTGGCTGATTGCATCAATCTGCCAAAACTCACTGATTTATACTTAAAACTGCACTGGGTCAATTATTCATCAATATAGTTGACCAAAAAATTATTTAATACAAGTGAATTTAGGGATCCCTGGGTGGCGCAGCGGTTTAGCGCCTGCCTTTGGCCCAGGGCATGATCCTGGACACCCAGGATCGAGTCCCACGTCGGGCTCCCGGTGCATGGAGCCTGCTTCTCCCTCTGCCTATGTCTCTGAGCCTCTCTCTCTCTCTCTCTCTCTCTCTCTCTCTCTCTGTGACTATCATAAATAAATAAATAAATAATTTAGAAAAAAATTTTAAAAAATACAAGTGAATTTATTCAGAAATGGGAAAAATACATTGGTCATTTATCAGTGAAGCTGTGCCAAATTTTTAAAAGGTATCCGGTTAAAAAACAATTATTAAAGAGCACCTGGCTAGTTCAGTTGGGTAGGGCACATGACTCTTGAACTCAGTCATGAGTTCAAGCCCCACATCTGGCAAAGAGCTTACTTTAAAAAGTGGGAGCGGGGGACCACCTGGATGGTTCAGTCAGTGAAGTATCTGCCTTCAACTTAGGTCATGATCATGGGGTCCTGGGACTGAGCCCCGTGTCAGGCTCCCTGCTCATCAGGGAATCTGCTTCTTCCTCTCCCTCCCTCTCCTCATGCTTTCTCTCTCTCAAATAAATAAAAATTTTAAAAAATCTATTGTTCATGAAATATTCATTAACCCAATGCAGTTAATACTATTTCATCCTTTCATGACTAACATCTGCCACTTTGAAATGTTCCTTATTATCACACTAATGGAAGAATTTAAACCAAAAAAACTTAAGATCCTTGAAATCAACATATTTCCCCATGATAATTTCCTGTAGAAGACAAGCTTCACTTTTTTGTTTTTGAAGATTACAAACTATTTTAAAGTATTGCGATACTTATATGTATTTTGCACTATTTCACTTTTCAATGCATATATAATAAAATAAGAACATGCAACTATAGAAGATGTTGGGGATGAAAAAAATCTATTCAATTATTGTAATTATATTTGGAATCGAATAAACTCTGAAAAGTAATTCAGATAGGTCAGAGTTAGACATTTTAAGGTAAAACCTATTCTGCAGTATTCAAAAATCACTAAGTATTTTTCACTTCTTTCAAAAGTTTTCAATCAATATTAACTTCTTAAATAGCCATTCAGTTAGGGTTAGGGTTAGGGTCAACAACTAGTTTTGTGTGCCTACCAAAGAAAGCACCCTCCCCCCTTATAATCCAATATCAACCTAAGGGATTATGAGATTGTCAGAAGCTGATAAATGTTCAGAAAATAAAGCAGAGTAAAAAGAACTGGGAATAGCACTAAAATTTTAACAGGGATAACCGGGAAAATCCTAAGACATAATGTTTCAACACAGAAGGGGATATGCTGTTCTTAGATCTTATCACATGTCTCTAATGTTCAAAAACCTTTAATGGCTCTAGGTGTTTTAAGTTTTCAAAGTGTGCTTCATGACCCATCAGAGCAAAAATATCCAAGACCTTCTATATGATCAAGTTTCGAACTACTGCCTTAAGGAATTAAGTATAAATTTCATCACAGTTCTACACAAAAGTCAGTGACTTCAAAATTCTCACAACTCATTCATTTCAAAGTGGTAATGGTTGCAAAGAACCAAGGAGTTCAGAACAACATTTACAGACTAACCTTTTAGTGGAACTGTGGCAAGGGTTGAAGGAAAAATAAGCAAAGACCTTGGCTGAGAATGAGAATATTAAAATAAAAATGATTTGAGATCTTAAAGAGAAAAGAGAAAATATCCTTAAAAAGTAGAAACAGTAAGATTAGGAACCTGAAGGACATAAATCATAAAATCAAATAGATTAAAATCAATAGCTTAAAATCAGCTTCTTTCTTTGAAACAGGAGGAAATGACACAGGGCAGTACAGGCCATACATATTTGGAAATAGAAGGGAAATAAATTAAAGGCGTGTAACTGTAGAAGAAGCCTGAAAAATCAGGATGGCAGAAATGAAATAGAAAACTTAACCAGAGTGGTAAAGTTTTTAAATAACTAAATGGGTTGTTGCACAATAAATACTGAAAATCTAAGGGCGTAAAAACCATAAACCATAAATTTATTCTGATACCAATCAACACTATTGTTTAGTTTTCTCAAATAGTATTCAGCATCCTTTGGAACCAAGAATGAAGAATGGGGGATCCCTGGGTGGCGCAGCGGTTTAGCTCCTGCCTTTGGCCCAGGGCGCAATCCTGGAGACCCAGGATCGAATCCCACGTCGGGCTCCCGGTGCATGGAGCCTGTGTCTCTGCGCCTCTCTCTCTCTCTCTCTCTCTCTCTCTCTCTGACTATCATAAATAAAAATAAAAAAAAAAATCTTTAAATAAAAAAAAAAAAGAATGAAGAATGGATACTGAGACTTACCTATGGTTAGAAACTAGCGATAAGGGAGCTTGCTTAAAAGAAAAGTGTTAGTCAAGGAAATAACTAGGAGACTGAAAAACTTCAAAGAAATATATGGAGCGATTTGGAAGAGGCCAGATCATTAAAAGGAAACAGATAACAGACGCAAACAAAATAACCCATGCAATAAAAGAATACTGAATAGGACAATGGAGAAAAAAGAGGAATTATGAGGTTAAACTTGCAAGACTATTAAAATGAAGTACCATCATGGACAGCTTGGGTATAAATTAAGAAGAACTGTCACTATCAGTAAATGCAGATGTGTGAGATAGAATAAATGCAATTTTGGATATTCCTAAGAAAGACTTAAATGTCCAAGAAACAAATGAAAATACAATGGCTGGAAGCATCTGAGCTAGAGATAAATGCTGAGAATTCAGTTTAAAGAAAACCAGGGATAGGGTCTCCTGGCTGGTTCAGCTAGTGGAGCAAGCACATTACTCTTGATCTTGCGGTTGTTTGAGCACCATGCTGGATATACAGATTACTTAAAGATAAAATCTTAAAAAAAGAAAAAAGAAAAAGAAAACCAATGACAAGGATTGAACTGTTCAAGAAATGTTTAGGATGTGATAAAGGACAAAGGAACTGTCAATAGGGTATCGACAAGGAAAAAAAGCTCTTACAAGGCAAGCAAAAATTCTGAGTGGTCAACGATATCAGACAAAAGTGAGATGAATGAAAGTAAAATTAAGCTATAAATGGGAAATTAGATTCACTAGTACAGTATTAGTGACAGAACATCCATTGTGATGGGTTTGAGGAAATGAATGGGAAAGCAGAGCTGGCAAATATATCTTTAAGTCTGACAGCAAAGAAAAGATGTGGAACAATTACAGATACACATATATAAAATATAATAGAAATCATATATAAATATATATATAAAAATGTCATTTCATGAAATCTTTCCATTACAACATGGATAGATCTAAGAAGCTAAGTGAAATAAAAAGAAAAAATACCTTATGATTTCACTCACATGTGGAATTTAAGAAACCAGAGAAAAACAGACTTTTAAATATAGAGAACTGGTAGTTACCAGAGGCAGACGAAATAGGTGATAAGCAATAATGCAGAGAATTAGTGAATAACTGTACTGTACATCTGAAGCTCATATAACACTGTATGTTAATTACACTGAAATTAAAATATATCATTTATGTTTTATATATTACTATGTGTATCATGTACATTATGTATCCATATATACATGTGTTCCTAAGTATTTTTAGGATTTTGAAACTATTTAAGAGATTCAAAAAATATTTACTGATCTTGAAGAGAAAGTCAAAGGTTGAAGAAAAAGTAAATTTCAAAAAATAGTTCTTAAAATATACTATGTGCCAGATATTGTTCTAGGTGAAGACAGTAAGATTAAGACACTGTTTTTACTCTTAAAGAGCATATATACTGTGTTGTATTGTATGGTGGTATTATTATTTAACATGTTAAAATAAGATTTCAGGATCCCTGGGTGGCTCAGCGGTTTGGCGCCTGCCACGATCCTGGAGTCCCGGGATCGAGTCCCGTGTCGAGCTCCCGGCATGGAGCCTGCTTTTCCCTCCTCCTGTGTCTCTGCCTCTCTCTCTCTCTCTCTCTCTCTCTCTCTCTCTCTCTCTCTGTCTAAATAAATAAATCTTTAAAAAATATTTAAAAAAATAAAATAAGATTTTAGTATAATTAAATGAGTTTAAGCCATATAAAGCATTCAGAATAGGGCTTAGTACAGTAAGCATTTGCTATTAGCCATTATTATTACTGAATCTGAATTTAAGCTTAAAGCTCTTCATAGGTTATGGTTAAGTCATGCTATAATTTTCCTAAGGTATGAAATGTGATTCAGGGTCTTTGAGGATTCAAGTAGAGTAACATCATATGCTGTTCTGTAAAGATCTCACCCATATTGTAAAAAAGCTGTGGGCAAGGAGCATGTATTACTGTCTTTGTACCCAGTGAAACAGAATGATAGATCGATGCAGAATATACCCTGAATAACTACTACTCTGGTTTTTTACTCTCCTCACTCCCTGACACTAAATCTCAAAATAAAGGAGAGTAACATATCTCATACATTAACATAATACTATTATGCATGTTCATGTAATACTTCTAAATTTGCTTTACATAGGCAAATAACAAAAATTACAGCATCCCATGTTACACCTATTTCAATTGGATATCAGTGCTTCAATTATAAAAATTAAATGCAGAAGTTTGGTCCATGCCACCACCTAATGAAAAGTTATTATAGACTCAATTCATATACCTAAAGCATACCATTTTTTCTTCATAGGTAGGATCTGGTTCTTGAATTTCTTTCTGCTTTCCAGGAGATGCATCATCAAATACTTCCTGGGAGGAGGGAAAAATCATGGATTGTTCTTCAAAATTAGTTAACATACTATTTTATTATTAAACTAATTTCTACTTAAAACACAATCTGAGTAATACATTCCTACTCCAAACTTGCTAGATACTTACACGGCTATAGTATAACCAGATAGGATATCTTGATGAAATTAAATGCCACGATGACAACAATCCATTTAACCCAAGTATTTAAACTGCAGGACTATTGCAAGATTAAAACACAACACTATTATCTACATCATCCTAGAATAATAATAAAATAACTTTCAATAAATCTATTTTTCATTCAATAAATATTATAAAACCAAATTAAATGACATAGAAATTATGTTCCCTTCTACTCATAAAACTGCAATATCTACTGTGTTCTACCAAATATACACCTAGAAATTATCATTACTCTGATTTCCATCTTCTGGAAAAAATACCAAAAAATTATCATACATCCTAAATCGAATACTCCCTAACTACATCTGATTCCTAAATTAGTAATAAATATCCTTTCTTGCAAACTTATTCACCCTGACATTCAAATGACCACAAACAAAAAACAGCAACAACTACTCTGCAAAGTTCTACTCATCTGTCAAAAAAACAACTAAGAACAGTTAGGAAAAGTATAATTTTCATTAACAACGTACAAAACTGTGCTTGGCAATATGTACTATAATAAAGCTACCTTGGATTAAAAAACTGGGGAACTGGAGCAGGTACAGTACCAGAATTGAGAGGTCAAATTATCTATATTCTAGTCTAACTTCATTGCTAAGATCTTTAGGCACCTATGTTACCTTTAGGCTCATCACAAATCTCTGGTGTCCACAAATAGAAATGATAAAGCCTTCTACTAGTTTACTTCACAAAATGGTACTGGATATCATGAAAGGTCAAAATATACCCTTAAAAAAAATGCGTTTTCCAACAATAGTCATTATTTCTTTCATAGTTTAAAAAAAAAAAAAAAGTTTGGATTCCAGGTCAGATGATTATTGATATACAATGTACCTATCAGTCTAGTCTTTTGGCATACAGTGTACTGAAATTATCAGCCTAACCAACAAAGATTAAAAAACAGGTTCCATCCATGCTGCCAAAAAAAAAAAAAAAAAAAATCATAGTAAACAAAAAACAAAATTACTCCCTTAACTTATCAGTACCAAGCAAAAATGAAAATTTCACTGCATACAAAGAAAGCTAGCTAATATTCTTGGGAAGGTCAGCCTTGTCAGAAAAAAATTTGTAAAGGCAAGACTTCATTTATTTTCTAATTTTGAAAAAAAAAAATCCACGTTAAATTCTACCTTTAAACAAAAAAAAAGGCATTTAATTTAGGATTGCCAGATACATTAAATATATAGACTCAAACCTAGTTTTTATCACTGAACTTCAATGATTTCCAAGTTCAGTTAAGAAAATGACTAAAGGTACATTTACTTAAAAAAAATTTTTTAAATCAACACGAAGAGAAACAAAATCAAGACTAAAACTAGTAAAGAAATTGATTAAAAAAATGAAATTCCTCATGTTCCTATTTCAAAAAAGCAAAAATAAGTCATTCCTCAAGAAATAAAATTCTCGAACATACTTCTTTTAAGAATATGACAGGGTAAAATATGTGGGAAATGGGTCCATTTCAGAGCCAGACCTGGGTTCTATCACAGATTCTACTTATCAAAAGACTCAATTTCTTTATTTGGCAAATAAATATGGCCTGGACTTCATTTGGTACTTGTTATCACATCAATATCCAATACTTAAAACTTTAATTCCACTTGAATTTTAAAATAGCAACTTAAAGGCAGTTTAGGCTTTAAAATACTCTGCTTTCTAATATTTAATCTCTCCAGTGAGATACTGGTTGTTATTGCAGAATTTGAACGACAGACCCTTTTGAGAGGCTGATGAAAACTATGGACAGACACGCTTTTGCAGAGAATTGTCTATTTACACACAATTGCTTTCAGTGTCAAAGATTTTCAAACCTACTTACATACACCACGAAGCAAGAAATCAGGTTAAACAGTCCTGGTAATTCAAAACAACCATTTAAAACCTTAAGAATAAGAAGCAACACTTGATAAGAATTTGAAGCTAAAATCAAATCACTTAAAAATACAGGATATCAATGTCCTACTGCACTAAAACCTACCCTCACCACAAAATTCTCTCATAAACTATTAACGTGATGTTACGTCACCCCAGATTAGACCTCTGGTGCCCAAGTAAAAACTTTGGTACGCCAAATGCTCCAAGGATAAACTGCACTTCCATTTACTTATTGTGTTAATTCGGCATCAAGGATCCTTTTCAGAGCGGTATTACCTTCACTCCTTCTACCTAAGGATGGAAAAAATCCCAGAAATCTGTAGGCCATGACTATAAAATAACTCAAAACAGACCGAAGGCCAAGAATAAAATTTGGAAGGAGCAAGCAATTACTTTGTTCCCAGACATCACAAAGTCTTGGAGCATGCCCAAGAGACCCGCCTGGCAGCTCCCCAAACTTTCCACCCCCGCAGCGCTGTCACCATCCCCTGGCCAACCCTAGCTCTGGAAGGGAGGCTCGACTAGCGAGCAGTACCAATTTTCGGGGGGGAGGGGGGAAGGAAGGCCAAGGCCCAAAAAGAGGAATTGCGCTGAACTTGAAAGCCAACCGCCCCATTGTCATTGATTCACCATTCACGCATCCATCCCCTGACTCAAATTAGATGGGGGTCCAAGACAGCTGCTGCTGCTGCCTTGGTCGCTTTCCCTCCCGAAGGAACAGTGCCTGGGAGGAGCCTCGTCTCCCTTCATGGGAGCAGCTGCGCCCCGCTTATCCCCACTGCGCACTCGGCCTTCCAGCTCAAGCCATTGTTTCTGCCCAAAACGGATACCGCCCCCACAAGGCCTGGGATGAAGAAAACAAGATCTGAGCCCTCGGACGCACTGCTTTTAAATGCCTCCCTACCCCGCGCATCCTTCCCTCGCCACTAAGGGGCATCTCTCCCTACCTTCCCGCAAGTTTAGTGGAAACTAAAAGCTAGAATCAGAGATGGGTAAGGGAATTATGGGAGTTTACCGAAAAAAAAAAAAAGAAAAAAACCCACAAAAAACAAAAACCGGGTAGGTCCTTCTCGGCCTCGGTAATCAAGGAGAATTTGGCAAGATTCGCTGGAGACAAATAATGTAAATATGAAGTGCCAGAAATCCATCTGAGTCGGCGTGGGTAGGTTAAGCACAAGGGCGCAGGGATAACCACTTCGGCTCTAAAGGGTCTGAGGCCGGGTTTGGATGCAGGAGGGGTGGAAAACGGCTCTGCGCCCGATCACTAAAATCCGGGCGAGGGAACCAGCTCCTCCTCCCCACTGCGCCCTCTCCCCGCGCCACAAGCCACTCTCACCTCCATCTCGGAGTCCGCGGGGCCGGAGCTAGCCGCAGAGGGAGCCGCCTGGGCCGCGACGCCCTCCGGGCCGCCTTTGTTGCTGCTGTTGCTCACGCTGCTGGCGGCCGGGGCTGCAGGCTTGGAAGGCGCGCTCTCGGGAGGCGGGGGTGGCGGAGGCTCCGCCGCGGACGACATGATGTTCCGTGTGCGTCACCCGCTGCTGCCAGACGCCCGGCTCGGCAGAGATGAGAAGGCCCGGGCCTGGGTGGCTACGTCGCAACGAGCTGACGGAGGAGCGAGAGGCCACCCGAATGCCCCCTTGCGCCGCGGCTCTCCTACGAGCCGGAACCGGGCCCGCAGCCTCCCCCTGACGTCCGCCTCCTCTTCCGCGGGGCTCGGGATTCGACCGGCGCTTACCTCACGGCGGGAATCACGTCAAGAGTGGGCGGGGCCACCTGGGTCACCGAGGTCAGGGAAGGCGGGTTGATTTACGGGAGGGCGGAGGGTTGGAGTTAGGGGAAAGGAAAGCGAAAGAGAGACCGACACCGGGAACTAGCTTCGCCGCCCCCTTTTCTTCCTCTGGGAAAAAAATCATCTATCTCACCAGCATCCAGGACAACTACCTACGCCACCGACTTTCAACCCTCGCGAGATTAATAGTTGGCTAATTGACTAGGTTCTGAGTGCGCCTGCGCGTTCCCTCGCCTCACCTTTGGCCACGCCCCCTGAGGGCTCCCAGCGGCCTCCAGGGCGAGGGGTGGGCGTGGCCTCGGGGCAGTGTTTGAAGACGTAGGTTTGGGCGTCGCTCCGAGGCGTGACGCAAACGCGGGGTCTAACGGCTGTCCCCGTCCGTGCTCTCCCCCGGGCTTGGCGGGGGCGGATGGCACCAACTGAGAACTCGCCGGAATTTCGCGCCGCGCACTGAAACGCTACCGTGCGCTGAATTTAGCACTTTATCGCCTCCGCTTATAGGCGTGACGCCATGGCGGTGACGTTACGGTTATCCCAAATGACGTCTTTCTTGTCTCATGAAGTTTGATTTTTTTTTTTTCGTCTTCCCATGGTAGCTATATTAATCATTTCTAAATTTCTGGTACTTCGATACAAGTTGGACTGTATTTCCTCCAAATTTACATGCTAAAAGTAAAAAAAAAACTATTGCACGTGGCCATGTGAGAAACGAGTAACCAAGGAACAGAGGCGGTGGGTTGTGTTTTCCTCAACCACCAAATATTCAATAAAAAGTACCTTCTTTTATTTTCTTTTTTTTATTTTTTTAATTTTATTTCATTAGGAAATGTTGCAGGTACACTTGTACAGTGCCTAAGGGTCTTGTGCATCCGTCTACTACAGAATTTAAGCACATTGTATTCTGTAGGATAGCAAATCTGCGTATTACAGTAAATTGTTATCTGCATCGCACAAGCTCTTATTCATCTTTGCATCCCCGTGCCAAGAATGCCATCAGTGTTTATTGAATAAAGGAGACACAATTTTCAGGAGTTAAGTTTTCAACTAACTGGTTAATTATGTGGAATTTCATACACAGAGGATCTCCTGAGAATGTATAGACCACAAACTTTTAACTAATCAAATGGTAATTTTTTGAGATCTGGAAAACATCTACCAACCCATTAGAAATGCTATTTCTGAGATTATAAGACACTGCCTAAGGATATACTAGAAAAGTACCTGCAATGACATTCAGCAGAGCCTTCGCATGTAATTCAAAAAGCTACCAACAGCCTGAATCTAACATGGAACTGTGATTTTAAAACTACCATACACTCACGAACTATTACTAACTTTTTAACAACTATAAAGTACAAGAATGTTCATTACATAGTGTCAATTGAAAAAAATTTTTTTAACAGTTCAAAAATATAGATAAAATTTGAAAGGATCTTCATAAAAGTATTGAAAGTGGTGGTGTATATGTCCTAATTCTTTTGTGTTTGTGTTTTTTATTTTTTAAATGAATTTTTATATTATTATATTGAGAAAATTTATTTTTAATATTAAAAAATGTTCTTTTACCTAAAAAAGTTCAGGTATCAGGGTAAAAGTTAGTGTCCAGGGTGGTATCTGACATATACACACAATAAATAATTGTTTGATAAAAATGTATTTAATATTGACATTGTTAAGGAGGAAGAATATAACATTTAATATTTGGAATATTTCTCCACTCTAAAATAATACATATCTTGGGCCCTGTTTTGGAAACCCTAAAAATATATGTAAGTATGTAAATGAAAGGTTCTTAAGTCTGAGAATTACTGGAATGCCTGTGTGGCTCAGTGTTTGTCTGCTTTTGGCTCAGGGCATGACCCCCGGGGTCCTGTGATCGAATCCCACATCCGGCTTCCTGCAGGGGCCTTCTCCTTCTGCCTATGTCTCTGCCTCTCTCTCTGTGTTTGTATGAATAAATAAATCTTTTTTTAAAGAAAAGTCTGAGGATTATTTAAGGGAACCAATAAATAGCAAGAAAAGCAATAAATAAAACTGCCTTTAAAATGGCAGTTGTCTTTTAACGTGCGTTTATACTGTGAGTTTCTCATACAAGCATATAAAATCTGTATAGGAATCTTAAAAATTGTAGAGGAGAGATACAGGAGAAAGAAGGGAAAACAATGTTTGACTCCACTAATCCAACATGAGGAAAAGAGAAACAAATTTTGAGCAGGGTCTGGAAGCAGAAAGAGAAGCTGCAGAAAATGCAGGATGCTGGGCAATTGAGCTACTGGGATATTAGTAAGTTAGGCATATAGTACATACATGGTGGCCAAACCACAAAGACCTATTTTTCTTCAGAGACTAATAGGTTAAATTAATAGCCAGTTCTGGCATTGATAGTGTAGTATAGGATTAGTGTAGTGGTAGGAGAGTAACCCCGGAGTCAGGCAAGCATGGATTCCAGCACAGGCTCAAGAACTTAGCAGCTGCATGAATGCAGGCAAGTTATCTTTCAACTTCTTTGAAATCAGTGTTCTTGTATTTTTATTATCTCAATTTTATATTGGGGTAATAATCTTATAATGACATCATAAAAATTAAAGAGATTGTGCATATAGTGTGTTTAATACGGTATCTGACATGGATTGAGCTCTGTGTTCAAATATTTCGTATTCTAATCCTGAGGAATCATAAGCCTAAGAATCAGTCCTGTTGGAGGAAGAATAATATTTTTAATAAAGAGAAAGGTAAAAGGAATGATTTCAAGAAAATTCTAGAAAAAAATTGCTGCTTTAAACATGTTCCAAGAAATAGAATGTTACAATGTAAAAACATATTAGTATTCCATCTCAAATATGCAAATACATGTTGTTTACACTTGAAATTTCCTCTGTTAGATTTAGTGTGCCAGAACAGCATGTGCTGTGCTGGAGAGTAGAACAGAGAGATGTTGCCAGAGGACAAAAAATGCCCAAATCCAGAATTCTCAGCATTTTGGCCTTGAATGATAAGGGAAAGGAGTTAATTTTTTAAAAAGAGTTTATTTAATTGAGAGAGAGAGCAAGCAAGTTCAAGCAGGGGGAATGGCAGAGGGAGAGGGAGAAGCAAGTTCCCCACTGAGCTGGGAGCCTGAAATGGGGCTTGATCCTAGCACTCTGGGATCGTGACCTGAGCCGAAGGCAGACACAGCCAACCTAGCCACACAAGTGCCCTGGGAAAGGAGTTAAGGAAGTTTATCAAGAACAAAGTAGGAATGCTGAGCCTCCCTTAATCACACACTTATTTTATTTTATGAAAGCCTAGGAAAATAAAGGCTGTTACTACATGACAGCAATACAAGAGTATTAAGTTTGTGAGAATCTGTGAATGGAGATTTCCAACAGTAGATACCAATGATCACATCTTGTATGTATCATTTTCAGAATTCTTCTGCATGCCTCTTTTGCCATGTAAGAGCATTTCAGTTAAACAAAAACATTAAACTCTTAAAGAATAAAGTTTAAATATATTACCCCTATATTTGGTCACCAGCTCACATCAGGTGGTGACTTTGTATCTGTTGGGTGTTTATACATGTATTTATGTAATCATTTAAAGTTGCCTTTTCTTTAATATACACGAGTCAAAAATTCAAATTCTCTGTGCATTTCCTTCCCACTCATGAAAAATATTTTCTTCTTTATTTAATTGGTTCTAGGTAAAATACTCCTAGGAACCCAAACATTATTATCCAAAGTTAAATTTTAGCTACCACCACTCCTGAAATATTTTCAAAAGAATTAGCGATAGCCAAAGCTATGGTTAAGAAATTTGGGATTCCTTCGATACAAAGTTTGAAAATAAAAAGATGGAAAAATATGTGCCACAAACATTTTCAAAAGAAAGCAGGAGTGGCTATATCATTATTAGGTAAAGGAGACTCCAAAGTAAAAAAACTTACAAAGAGAGAATGTTAATCTACCAAGAAGGTATAACGGTTCTAAATGTGCATGCAGCGAATGACACAGCTGCAAAATATGCAAAGCAAAAACTGAAAGAACTGAAATGAGAAGAAATCTACAATTATAGGTGAAGACCACAGCATCTCTCAATAACTGATAGAAAAATTAGGCAGAAAATTAAGGATATAGAAGAACTCAATGACACTGTCAACCGACAGAATCTGCTCGACATTTATAGAACATTCCATTTAATAAAATAATACACATTTTTTCAAGAACTCATAGAAAATATAAGGTAGACCATAAAGCAAGCCTCAACAAATTTTTAAAAATTGGAATTATACAAAGCATGTTCTTCTCCCACAGTAGAATTGAGCTAGAAATCAGTAGTCAAAAGTTGCAAGGAATATTTCCAGACTAAACAACACACTTCTAAATAATCCATGGGTTTCAGAGGAGGCCTTAAGAGAAAAAGTAAATTGAAGTGAATAAAAACACAATATATCAAAATTTGTGGAACACAGATAACGTGCTAAGAGGGAAACTACAACAGTAAGTACTTACATTTAAGGAAAGGGAATAGTCTCAAATCTAAGCCTTCATCCCAGAAACCTAGAAATAGAGGAGCAAAGTAAAACCAAAGTAAGCAAAATAATAAAGGCAGAAGCAGAAGTCAATGAAATTAAAATCAGAAAAATTTAGAGAAAATAAAACAAAGAACTAGACCTTTGAAAAGATAAAATTGACAAACTTCTAGGAAAATTGACAAAGTAAGCAGACAAATCACTAATATTAAGAATGAAACAGAAGTTCCTGCTATAGATTCTGAAAACATAAAAAGGATAACAAGGGAATACTACAAACAAATTTGACAACTTAAATGAAACAAACCATTTTCTTGAAAAATACAAGCTATCATAATTTAGATAATATGAAATTGACAATTTAAATAGAACCATAGCTATTTAGGAAATAAAATTTATAACTCAATAGCTCCCCAAAACAAATGTCTACGCCTAGATAATGTCCTAGAGAACTCCACCAAATTTTTTTGCACAATTCTATACCAATTCTACATAAACTCCTTCAGAATACAGAAGAGGGTACACTTTCCAATTTATTTTATGACATTACTATAACCAATCAAACAAAGACACTATAAAAAAATCAATATCCCTGATGAATATAGACACAAAAATGTTTAATAAAATACTAGCAAATGCAGTTATGAAATATATTTTGAAAAGCATGTACCCTGACAAAATACTATTTATTCCAGAGATGCAAGACTGGTGGGCTATTTGAAAGTCAACCAATGTTATATGCATATAAAACTCACTCAATTATATTAGTTGATGCAGAAAAGGCATTTGACAAAATTTCAACACCCATTCCTGATAAAAAAATCTCATAAAAAAAGAGGGAAACTTCCTCCACTTACTTGATAAAGAACATTTACAATACCTATAGCTAACATTATGCTTAATGAGACTTGACTGTTTTCCCTCTAAGATCAGAAGTAGGCAAGAATTCTGCTCACATCACTGATATTCAATATGGAGCTGGAAAGGAAAAATAAAAGTGTCTCTATTTGCAGATGACATGATTATCTACATAAAAATCCCAAGAAATCTACATAAAACATTTCAGTGCCTAATAAGTGAGTTATGCAAGTTTCAAGATACGAGACAGACATTCACAAATCAACTGTATTTCTAAAACTTACCAATAAATATGTGGATTCAGTTCAAATAGGCTTTCTAACAAATGGTTCTGGAGAAACATCTATCAGGAAAAAAAAAACAAACAAAGATGTCACAGTTTGTACAAAATTTAGCTCAAAATGAATAATGAATTCAATGTAAAACAGAAAACTATAAAACTTCTAGAAAAAAAAAAAAGGAGAAAATGCTAAGGACCTAGACCTAAGCATAGATTTCCTAAACTTTGAAACCAAAAGCATTGTCAATGTAAGGAAAAATTGATAAACTGAATCACAAAATTAAAAATACTTGCTCTTGTGAAAAACCATCAAAAAGATGAGAAGACAAGCTACAGAGTAGGAGAATATATTTGCAGAACACATATAGACAAGGGATGAATATCTACAATATATAAAGAACTCTGAAAATTCAACAAGTGAAAAAACAATTTAGAAGAACACATCAGCGACGGTGACAAAACATGAGACACTTAACTCTGGGAAACGAACAAGGAGTAGTGGAAAGGGAGGTGGGCAGGGGATGGGGTGACTGAGTGATGGGCACTGAGGGGGGCACTTGGCGGGATGAGCACTGGGTGTTATGCTCATATGCTGGCAAATTGAACTCCAATAAAAAGATTTTTTTTAAAAAAAGAAGAACACAGGGAAAAGAAGTAAAGAGACATTTCATTGAAGAAGATATACAGATGGCAAATCAGGAAAAGATATTAAACATTAGCCATTAGAAAAATGCAAATTAAAACCACAATGAGATAGTATCTCACACCCAACAGAATGGCTAAAATATAAAAGAATGATAACATCAAATGCTGCTGAGAATAAAGAGAAACTGAACCAGACACTGCTGGTGGAAATATAGTGCAGAGTTTATAGACCAAAAAAACACTGAGAATGGCTATTTTTGGAAAAGACTACTCTTTTCCTTGAAAAACAAAAGCACAATTTTATTTCTCTGAAACTATGGCTCCTAAGTATACTCTCAATCAGTTGTATTAATTGTAACTGTTTTTTTTATTTTTTAATTTAAATTCAATTTGTCAACATAGAGTATAACACCCAGTTCTCATCCCATCAAGTGCCCTTCAGTGCCCCTCACCCAGCTATCCCATCCCCCCACCCACTTCCCCTGTTGCAATCCTTTAGTTGTTTCCAGTTAGGAGTCTCTCATGGTTTGTCTCCCTCTATAATATTTCCCACTCAGTTCCCTTCCTTTTCCTTATAAACCCTTTCACTATTTCTTATATTCTATATTGATGATTGTCCTTCTCTGATTGACTTATTCACTCAGCATGATACCCTCCAGTTCCATCCACATTAAAGCAAATGGTGAGTATTTGTCCTTTCTAATGGCTGAGTAATATCCCATTGTATATATAGACCACATCTACTTTATCCATCCATCTTTTGGTGGACACCGAGGCTCCTTCCACAGTTTGGCTGTTGTGGACCTTGCTGCTATGAACACTGGGGCACAGGTGTCCTGGCATTTCATTGCATCTGTATCTTTGGGGTAAATCCCCAGCAGTGCAATTGCTGGGTAATAGGGTAGCTCTATTTCTAACTCTTTGAGGAACCTCCACACTATTTTCCAGAGTGGTTGTACCAGTGCACATTCCTACCAACAGTGCAAGAGGGTTCCCCTCTCTCCACATCCTCTCCAGTATTTGTTATTTCCTGTCTTATTAAGTTTCACCATTCTCACTGGTGTGAGGTGGTATCTCATGGTTTTGATTTGTATTTCCCTGATGGCAAGTGATGCGGAACATTTTCTCGTGTGCTTGGTGAAATTTCTGTTCATGTCTTCTGCCCTTTTCCTGATTGGATTGTTTGTTTCTTTGCTGTTGAGTTTGATAAGTTCTTTTTTTTTTTAATTGATTTATGATAGTCACAGAGAGAGAGAGAGAGAGGCAGAGACATAGGCAGAGGGAGAAGCAGGCTCCATGCACCGAGAGCCCGATGTGGGATTCGATTCCGGGTCTCCAGGATCGCGCCCTGGGCCAAAGGTGGGCGCCAAACTGCTGTGCCACCCAGGGATCCCCTGATAAGTTCTTTATAGATCTTGGATACTAGCCCTTTATCTGATACGTCATTTGCAAATATCTTCTCCCATTCTGTGGGTTGTCTTTTCGTTTTGTTGACTGTTTCTTTTGCTGTGCAGAAGCTTTTTTTTTTTAAGATTTTATTTATTTATTCATGGGAGACACACACAGAGAAAGGCAGAGACACAGGCAGAGAGAGAAGCAGGCTCCATGCAAGGAACCCGACATTGGACTTCATCCCAGGTCCCCAGGATCACACCCTGGGCTGCAGGCGGCGCTAAACCGCTGCGCCACCCGGACTGCCCTGTGCAGAAGCGTTTAATCTTGATGAAGTCCCAATAGTTCATTTTTGCTTTTGTTTCCCTTGCCTCCATAGATGTATCTTGCAAGAAGCTGCTGTGGCCAAGTTCAAAAAGGGTGTTGCCCATGTTCTCCTCTAGGATTTTGATGGATTCTTGTTTCACATTTAGATCTTTCATCCATTTTGAGTTTATCTTTGTGTCTGCTGTAAGAGAAAGGTCTACTTTCATTCTTCTGCATGTGGCTGTCCAATTTTCCCAACACCATTTGTTGAAGAGACTGTCCTTTTTCCAGTGGATAGTCTTTCCTGCTTTGTCAAAGATGAGTTGGCCATAGAGTTGAGGCCCGATTTCTGGGATCTCTATTCTGTTCCATTGATCTATGTGTTTGTTTTTGTACCAGTATGACACTGTCTTGATGATCACAGCTTTGTAGTACAATTTGAAATCCGGCATTGTGATGCCCCTGGCTCTGGTTTTCTTTTTCAGTATTCCCCGGGCTATTCGGGGTCTTTTCTGATTCCACACAAATCTTAGGATTATTTGTTCCAACTCTCTGAAGAAAGTCCATGGTATTTTGATAAGGATTGCATTGCATGTATAAATTGCTCTGGGTAGCATAGACATTTTCAAAATATTAATTCTTCCAATCCATGAGCATGGACTATTTTTCCATCTCTTTGTGTCTTCCTCAATTTCTTTCAGAAGTGTTCTGTAGTTTTTAGGGCATAAATACCTTACCTCTTTGGTTAGGTTTATCCCTAGGTATCTTATGGTTTTGAGTAATTGTAACTTTTAACCGAAGTAACTTTTATGTCACACAAAACTAATGGGTAAGTAATTATAAGCTACATGTCATACACTGACATTTTAGCGGACTAACAAAACTCGTCAATACACATAAAAGAAAGTTTTACAGCCATACATATCCTTTATAAGACTTTTCAAAACAGTGAAAATAATAACATTTATTAACAGGCCTATAGAGATAGCCTCTTTGTAGCATTTAAAATTAAAATAAGGGACACCTGGGTGGCTCAGTGGTTGAGCATCTGCCTTCGGCTCAGGGCGTGATCCTGGAATCCAGGATCCAGTCCCACATTGGGCTCCCTGCAGGGAGCCTGCTTCTCCCTCTGCCTATGTCTCTGCCTCTCTCTGTGTCTCTCATGAATAAATAAAATCTTTAAAAATAAATAAATTAAATTAAAATGAAAGCATATAAACTGAAAATTATGCTTAGTAATCAATGTTTCCATGTCATATTTTACTTAGAAATGATTTTTTACTCAGAAATTAAATTAATTTCCAGATATTCCAAGGTTTTAAGTCACCTAAAGAAATTATCTTCAAGCCAACATACTGTAAAATGTAACTACTGTTGAAAATCAAACTGATTCAATTTGGCTAAACACAAATTCATATCTTCTATAATCTTAAACATTAAGTGGAATTAATGTTAGTTTATTTGATCAATAAACTAATGTAAATTTAGGAAGAATATTCCCAACCAGAAGAAGATATAGGCTTGCATTATACTTAACACTGATAAACCAGAGAAGACATAGCTGGACTTATTAAACCAATAATATTGAGCTAGTCTTGTTTGCTAAAGATTCACTTAAATTTTGTTAATTGTCTTCTTCAAAAGTTACCTGTTTTGCTAATAACACTTTTCTTTCCTTTTAGATTCTGGCACATTTAAATAATTAGTTAATTGTTTTCTGGGAATTTTAGGAATATTCAAACCATGTAACTGCTTATTTACCTCTACCAACCAATCAGGATTGGACTATTTGAGAGTTTATAATCTAATCTGTCAGTAGCATCCTGAGATAGAAAAGCATTACATATTCACAAGTAAAGATCATTCTGGGTTATATACATAAAGAGCCCTTACAGTTTCAATCCCAGAATTCGACCACAAAGCAAGC
This sequence comes from Nyctereutes procyonoides, assembly GCF_905146905.1. Taxonomy (NCBI): domain Eukaryota; kingdom Metazoa; phylum Chordata; class Mammalia; order Carnivora; family Canidae; genus Nyctereutes; species Nyctereutes procyonoides. The sequence continues at coordinate 21,453,259 of NW_026575122.1, forward strand.
AAGAGTAAACACAACATCACATTAAGTCTCTGGTCCAGATATCAAAGAGCTATTTTTCCTCACAGTAAATTCTTAATTGATTTGAGTTCAAACTAGATAAATGAACACTATAGATAAAATAACACCATTTTATAGATAAAAATATGGCAACAAATCTAATACTGTTGTCTCTCACCTAGCAGAGGCTGGGTCTCCCCAAAACCCTAATTCTTTAAGAGAAATCATCAAATGATCAGATCATAAAAACAAATCTCCAACCATTGCTGCCACCAATGGAAAATAATTTATTAGATACAGAGGAACCAAAAACAAAGCACAAAATTTGTAGAAAGGAAAATTTAAAACAGCGTTGCAAATTTGTTGCTTTGGATTCACCTCTAAGAGCCAAGAAAAGACAAATGTGTGCTTCAACTACCCATGAGATGCACTTCTCTGGTTTTATTAGGGGAATCCACTGGACATCTTGGTGGAAGACTTCTGAAGCTGTTAAAGAACAATTTTTTAAAGATTTTATTCATTTATTCATGACACACACACACACACACACACACACACACACACACAGAGGCAGAGACACCGGCAGAGGGAGAAGCAGTCTCCATGCAGGGAGCCCGACCTGGGACTGGATCCCGGGACTCCAGGATCACGCCCTGGGCTGAAGGCAGGCGCCAAACCACTGAGCCACTCAGGGATCCCAGAATATTTTTTAAGAAGTAAAATAATGACACTTACATGAAAAAGAATGCATGTTATATGCATGCTTTATTTAAGTCACCAATGAAGAAATTAATGAGGTGTTTGAACCAGTTTAAAGGAGGAGTCAAAAAAGCAAATATATGTGAAGTAAGAGAATGTTGAAAGGAACTTGCAAATGGAAGAAAACTATCTTCTACCACAGTAGGGAAGGACGTCCATTTACTCTCTACTGAATAGGACAACATTTGCATTTCTATAGACAAGAATTATTTTGTACTTGTATCAGTTATTTGTAATTTAGAACTTAAAAACAGCTCCCATAGAATCAGAATACCCAGATCGCCCTCTATGCTCTAGATAATTCATAATTTTCACTGAAGCATATTTTCCCTACACACCAGTGCCCTAGATTATTATGAATAATTCTCACTTGGCTATTAAGCAGCCTCCTAACTGGTTAATTCTTATTTATTTTGCAATAAGTGGAAGAACTGAAATTCATGTCCATGCTGGTAACCAACTGTAGTGTATATACACTTTTTGTCATTCTTCATCTTTATCTAGAATAGCTTTCACTTGGTTTCTCTACCACCAATTAAGTGCATTGTGTTTGGTCCACCCCAATTCCAACTGGCTAAGCATTACAGTACTTTTTAGATTACTAGCCATATTTCAATTTCAAATTCCTAGTGTTAGGAGATAGAGTAGTCCAGTTTGTTACAGGTGTCCATCTTAGATTCATAGGTGTTAATAAGGGCCAGGACACTGGGTACAAACATAGTTACCTAGGTCTACCTCTTGACCAGGAACAGGGTGGGAGGCAGGTTCTCTTAAAAAGAAAACTGGTGGAAACAAGACATTGACTGGCATCTCCAACACATGTTCATGTTCTATGCCACAGAAATCATTTTTTTATTTTTTAATAATAATAAATTTATTGGTGTTCAATTTGCCAACATACAGAATAACACCCAGTGATTATTTTTAATAGAAAACTCTATTAATGTTCCCAGCTTTGTGACATTTTTTATGTAAACTTTTATTTATTTATTTTTGTTTTTAAATTTTAAGTATAATTAACACAGTGTTATATTACTTTCAGGTGTACTATATAATGATTCAACAATTCTAAACATTACTCAGTGCTCATCGTGATAACATACTCTTAATCTATACCCTTATTTCACCCATCACCCCACTCACCTCCCATCTAGCAACCACCAGTTTGCTCTCTGTATTTAATAATCTATTTTTTGTTTATCTTTTTTTATGTTTGTTCATTTGTTTTGTTTCTTAAATTCGGCATATAAGTGAAATCACATGGTATTTGTCTTTCTCTGACTGACTTACTTCACTTAGCCTTATGCATTCTAGGTCCACCCATATTGTTGCAAATGGCAAGATCTTATTCTTTTTTATGGCTGGATAATATTTCAGTATATATGTTTGTAATTTTTGAAAATTTTTATTGCAGCTTAAATTTCATCAAAGGTGTCAATTCTAAGCTAAATTGTACTTGAAATACATCCAGCTAAATTTTATTTGAAATGTATTTTTGTGAGAGCCTAATTTCACCTATTTGAAAATTTGATTCTTACCTTTTATGTTTTTCATAATAAATTTATTTTTTATTGGTGTTCAATTTGTCAACATACAGAATAACACCCAGTGCTCATCCCATCAAGTGCCCACATCAGTGCCTGGGTGGTGGGTGATTCTTACCTTTTAAGTATGAAGTTATTATTCTATAATAACTCATCATGAGAGAAAATAAAAGCTTAATACTTATAAACTCTAAAAAATTCTTTTCAGTTTCTGATGTGTCTCAAAATGAGAGCACCTCAAAAGTGTTGAACTTTAGATTTGGTCTATAGTAAATGTCCCAGAATACATGTAAGGGAAAAAATTCTCTAAGTCTTAGCTACTAGCTGGGAGACCCACCTAGTTGCATTCTTTTTTTTTTTTTAATAATAAATTTATTTTTTCTTGGTGTTCAATTTGCCAACATACAGAATAACACCCAGTGCTCACCCTCTCAAGTGCCCCCCTCAGTGCCCGTCACCCATTCACCCCCACCCCTGCCCTCCTCCCCTTCCACCACCCTTAGTTCATTTCCCAGAGTTAGGAGTCTTCATGTTCTGTCTCCCTTTCTTTCTTCTTTTTTTTTATTTCATTTTTTTAACCCTTTATTTTTTTATTATCTTTTTAAATAATAAATTTATTTTTTATTGGTGTTCAATTTACCAACATAGAGAATAACACCCAGTGCTCATCCCATCAAGTGCCCCCCTCACTGCCCATCACCCATTCACCCCCACCCCCCCCCTCCTCCCCTTCCATCACCCCTAGTTCGTTTCCCAGAGTTAGGAGTCTTTATGTTCTGTCTCCCTTTCTGATATTTCCCACACATGTGTTCTCCCCTCCCTTATATTCCCTTTCACTATTATTTATATTCCCCAAATGAATGAGAACATACAATGTTTGTCCTTCTCCGATTGACTTACTTCACTCAGCATAATACCCTCCAGTTCCATCCACGTTGAAGCAAATGGTGGGTATTTGTCGTTTCTAATGGCTGAGTAATATTCCATTGTATACATAGACCACATCTCCTTTATCCATTCATCTTTCGATGGACACCGAGGCTCCTTCCACAGTTTGGCTATTGTGGACATTGCTGCTAGAAACATCGGGGTGCAGGTGTCCCTGTGTTTCATTGCATCTGAATCTTTGGGGTAAATCCCCAAAAGTGCAATTGCTGGGTCGTAGGGCAGGTCTATTTTTAACTCTTTGAGGAACCTCCACACAGTTTTTCAGAGTGGCTGCACCAGTTCACATTCCCACCAACAGTGTAAGAGGGTTCCCTTTTCTCCGCATCCTCTCCAACATTTGTGGTTTCCTATCTCGTTAATGTTCCCCATTCTCACTGGTGTGAGGTGGTATCTCATTGTGGTTTTGATTTGTATTTCCCTGATGGCAAGTGATGCAGAGCATTTTCTCATGTGCTTCTTGGCCATGTCCATGTCTTCCTCTGTGAGATTTCTCTTCATGTCTTTTGCCCATTTCATGATTGGATTGTTTGTTTCCTTGGTGTTGAGTTTAATAAGTTCTTTATAGATCTTGGAAACTAGCCCTTTATCTGATATGTCATTTGCAAATATCTTCAACCATTCTGTAGGTTGTCTTTTAGTTTTGTTGACTGTATGCTTTGCTGTGCAAAAGCTTCTTATCTTGATGAAGTCCCAATAGTTCATTTTTTATTTTCTTTCTTTTGACTTCATGGATGTATCTTGCAAGAAGTTACTATGGCCGAGTTCAAAAAGGGTGTTGCCTGTGTTCTCCCCTAGGATTTTGATGGAATCTTGTCTCACATTTAGATCTTTCATCCATTTTGAGTTTATCTTTGTGTATGGTGCAAGAGAGTGGTCTAGTTTCATTCTTCTGCACACGGATGTCCAATTTTCCCAGCACCATTTGTTGAAGAGACTGTCTTTCTTCCAGTGGATAGTCTTTCCTCCTTTGTCGAATATTAGTTGACCATAAAGTTGAGGGTCCACTTCTGGATTCTTTGTTCTGTTCCATTGATCTGTGCGTCTGTTTTTGTGCCAGTACCACACTGTCTTGATGACCACAGCTTTGTAGTACAACCTGAAATCTGGCATTGTGATGCCCCCAACTATGGTTTTCTTTTTTAAAATTCCCCTGGCTATTCGGGGTCTTTTCTGACTCCACACAAATCTTAAAATAATTTGTTCTAAGTCTCTGAAGAAAGTCCATGGTATTTTGATAGGGATTGCATTAAACGTGTAAATTGCCCTGGGTAACATTGACATTTTCACAATATTAATTCTTCCAATCAATGAGCATGGAATATTTTTCCATCTCTTTGTGTCTTCCTCCATTTCTTTCAGAAGTGTTCTATAGTTTTTAGGGTATAGATCCTTTACCTCTTTGGTTAGGTTTATTCCTAGGTATCTTATGCTTTTGGGTGCAATTGTAAATGGGATTGACTCCTTAATTTCTCTTTCTTCAGTCTCATTGTTAGTGTATAGAAATGCCACTGATTTCTGGGCATTGATTTTGTATCCTGCCACGCTGCCAAATTGCTGTATGAGTTCTAGCAATCTTGGGGTGGAGGCTTTTGGGTTTTCTATGTAGAGTATCATGTCATCGGCGAAGAGGGAGAGTTTGACTTCTTCTTTGCCAATTTGAATGCCTTTAATGTCTTTTTGTTGTCTGATTGCTGAGGCTAGGACTTCCAGTACTATGTTGAATAGCAGTGGTGAGAGTGGACATCCCTGTCTTGTTCCTGATCTTAGGGGAAAGGCTCCCAGTGCTTCCCCATTGAGAATGATATTTGCTGTGGGCTTTTCGTAGATGGCTTTTAAGACGTTGAGGAATGTTCCCTCTATCCCTACACTCTGAAGAGTTTTGATCAGGAATGGATGCTGTATTTTGTCAAATGCTTTATCTGCATCTATTGAGAGGATCATATGCTTCTTGGTTTTTCTCTTGCTTATATGATGAATCACATTGATTGTTTTACGAGTGTTGAAACAGCCCTGTGTCCCGGGAATAAATCCTACTTGGTCATGGTGAATAATTTTCTTAATGTACTGTTGGATCCTATTGGCTAGTATCTTGTTGAGAATTTTTGCATCCATGTTCATCAGGGATATTGGTCTATAATTCTCCTTTTTGGTGGGGCCTTTGGTTTTGGAATTAAGGTGATGCTGGCCTCATAGAACGAGTTTGGAAGTACTCCATCTCTTTCTATCTTTCCAAACAGCTTTAGTAGAATAGGTATGATTTCTTCTTTAAACGTTTGATAGAATTCCCCAGGGAAGCCATGTGGCCCTGGACTTTTGTGTCTTGGGAGGTTTTTGATGACTGCTTCAATTTCCTCCCTGGTTATTGGCCTGTTCAGGTTTTCTGTTTCTTCCAGTTCCAGTTTTGGTAGTTTGTGGCTTTCCAGAAATGCGTCCATTTCTTCTAGATTGCCTGATTTATTGGCATATAGCTGTTCATAATATGTTTTTAAAATCATTTCTATTTCCTTGGTGTTGGTAGTGATCTCTCCTTTCTCATTCATGATTTTATTAATTTGAGTCTTCTCTCTCTTCTTTTTAATAAGGTTGGCTAATGGTTTATCTATCTTATTAATTCTTTCAAAGAACCAACTCCTGGTTCTGTTGATCTGTTCCACAGTTCTTCTGGTCTCGATTTCGTTGAGTTCTGCTCGAATCTTTATTAACTCTCTTCTTCTGCTGGGTGTAGGATCTATTTGCTGTTTTTTCTCGAGCTCCTTCGGGTGTAAGGTTAGCTTTTGTATTTGAGTTCTTTCCAGTTTTTGGATGGATGCTTGTATTGCGATGTATTTCCTTCTCAGGACTGTTTTTGCTCCATCCCAAAGATTTTGAACAATTGTATCTTCATTCTCATTAGTTTCCATGAATCTTTTTAATTCTTCTTTAATTTCCTGGTTGACCCTTTCATCTTTTAGCAAGATGGTCCTTAAGCTCCATGTGTTGAAGTCCTTCCAAACTTCTTGTCATTTAGTTCTAACTTCAAGGCATTATGGTCTGAGAATATGCAGGGGACGATCCCAATCTTTTGGTATCGGTTCAGACCCAATTGGTGACCCAGTATGTGGTCTATTCTGGAGAAAGTTCCATGTGCACTTGAGAAGAACGTGTATTCAGTTGATTTTGGATGTAAAGTTCTGTAGAAATCTGTGAAATCCATCTGGTCCAGTGTATCATTTAAAGCTCTCGTTTCTTTGGAGATGTTGTCTTTAGAAGACCTATCGAGTGTAGAAAGTGCTAGATTGAAGTCACCAAGTATAAGTGTATTATTATCTAAGTGTGTCTTAACTTTGGTTATTAATTGATTGATATATTTGGCCGCTCCCACATTAGGGGCATATATACTGAGGATTGTTAAGTCCTCTTGTTGGATAGATCCTTTAAGTATGATATAGTGTCCCTCTTCATCTCTCACTACAGTCTTCGGGTAAATTTTAGTTGATCTGATATAAGGATGGCTACCCCTGCTTTCTTTTGAGAACCATTTGAATGGTAAATGGTTCTCCAACCTTTTATTTTCAGGCTGTAGGTGTCCTTCTGTCTAAAATGAGTCTCTTGAAGACAGTAAATAGATGGATCCTGCTTTTTTAATCCAGTCTGACACCCTGCGCCTTTTGATGGGGTCATTAAGCCCATTCACATTCAGAGTTACTATTGAAAGATATGAGTTTAGTGTCATCATGATATCTATTTAGTCCCTGTTTTTGTGGATTGTTCCATTGGACTTCTACTTAAAGGGGAATTTTGAGAGTCCCCCTTAAAATTTCTTGCAGAGCTGGTTTGGAGGTCACATATTCTTTCAGTTCCTGCCTGTCTTGGAAGCTCTTTATCTCTCCTTCCATTCTGAATGAGAGCCTTGCTGGATAAAGTATTCTTGATTGCATGTTTTTCTCATTTAGGACCCTGAATATATCCTGCCAGCCCTTTCTGGCCTGCCAGGTCCCTGTGGATAGGTCTGTTGTTACCCCAATACTTCTCCCCGTGAAAGTCAGGGATTTCTTGTCTCTTGCTGCTTTAAGGATCTTCTCTTTATCTTTGGAATTTGCAAGCTTAACTATTAAATGTCGAGGTGTTGAGTGGTTTTTATTGATTTTGGGGGGGGAGATCTCTCTATTTTCCTGAAGCCTGTTTCCCTTCCCAGATTAGGAAAGTTTTCAGCTATGATTTGTTCAAATACATATTCTGGACCTCTGTCCCTTTCGGCGCCCTCAGGAACCCCAAATAAACGTAGGTATTTCTTCCTCAGGCTCTCCTTTATTTCCCTTAATCTATCCTCATGGTCCTTTAATTGTTTGTCTCTTTTTTCCTCAGTTTCCCTCTTTGCCATCAACTTGTTTTCTATGTCACTCACTCGTTCTTCCACCTCGTTAACCCTCGTCGTTAGGACTTGTAGTTTGGATTGCATCTCATTCGATTGATTTTTAATTTCTGCCTGATTAAGTCTAAATTCTGCAGTCATGAAGTCTCGTGAGTCCTTAATGCTTTTTTCTAGAGCCACCAGTAGCTGTATAATAGTGCTTCTGAATTGGCTTTCTGACATTGAATTGTAATCCAGATTTTGTAACTCTGTGGGAGAGAGGACTGTTTCTGATTCTTTCTTTTGAGGTGAGGTTTTCCTTCTAGTCATTTTGCTCAGTGCAGAGTGGCCAAAAACAAGTTGTATTGGGAAAAGAAGAAAAAGAGAGGAGAGAAAGAAGGAAAGAAAAGAGAAAAAGAAAAAAGAAAAAAGGAAGAAAAAAAGAGAGAAGAGAAAGAAAAAGAAAGAAAGGAAAAAAGGGGTGGGGGAAGCAAACAGAAATCAAAAAGCAAAAAAAAGAAAAAAGAAAAAAGAAAAGAAAAGAAAGAAAAGAAAAAAAAGAAAGAAAAGAAAAGAAAAGAAAAGAAAAGAAAAGAAAAGAAAAGAAAGAAAAGAAAAGAAAGAAAGAAAAGAAAAACCACGGGGGAGTATCTTCTGTTTCTGTATACTTTAAGTCTGACTTCCCCTGGAACTTGTCCGTCTAGCCGGTCTTCTGGGGGAGGGGCCTGTTGTGCTGATTTTCAGGTGTTAGCACTTGGGGGAGCTGCTCTGCCCCTGCCTGGTGCAGGGCTCAGTGGGGGTTGTTTACCCCGTGAGGCCGCAGGAGGAACAACCGCAGTGGCGGCGGCAGCTCTGGAGCCCTGGAGTCAGCTCCCGCAGTAACCACAGAGCTCTCCGTCTGCAGGGCCTGGAGGCTCTGGGGCAGGGCCGCTGATCTGCTCAGCTCGGGGCAGGAGCGTCCTTGCGGTCCTGGGCCCTCCTGGCCTCTGCCTGTCCCGGGGGAGGCCAGATCCTGGGCTGTGTCCCGGCGCCCTGTGCTCCGGGGCCTGCGCTGTTGGATTCGCGCTCCCGCCCCGCAGCCCCCTCCGCGGAGCCGCCGCCCGAGCCCCTCCGAGCTGCTCCGGGTCCCGCCGTGCGCGCTGCAGCCCTTAGGGAGCTCGGCGCACTCTCCTGGGCGCGCAGGTGTCTGTTAGTGTCCCCGGGAGCCCGAGGGCATCCCCGCCCTCCTGGGGTCCTGCTCTAACTCCCTGCGGGCCCCTTTCCGCCCGGGAAGGTTGGTGCAGCTCCTGCTCCTCCGGGACGGGGCTCTCCTGTCCTGGGGACACTCGCCCCGGCCTCAGCCCGGCTCCTCGCGGGGCCCCTCCCCCTCGGAGGCCTTTTGTTTCTTTATTTCTTTTTCCCCGTCTTCCTACCTTGATAGAAGCGCGAACTCTTCTCACTGTAGCATTCAGGCTGTTCTCTCTTTAAATCTCAGGCCGAATTCATAGATTTTCAGGATGATTTGAAGGTTATATAGGTAATTTGGTGGGGACAGGTGACTTGGGGACCCTACTCTTCCGCCATCTTCCCCCCTCCTCCTCCCTAGTTGCATTCTTAAGAAAATAGCACAACTAGTGGTTCTGCTCCAGGAAGACAAGACCACTTCAGTGCCTAGCTAGTGGAAGGTAGTGGAGATTATATAAGTCCCATATTCAGAAATAAAAGACAAGGAGGGAAATCAAAGGAGGCTTCCACTTACTATTTTGCAAGAGAGTCAGGAATTATAGAGCAAAGACCTAGGCTATAAGAACTTTGTAAGACTTTGTATTCTTGGTAGGGCTGCTCCAGCTTGTTACTTTTGTCTTTCCTTTTGATGACCATTTAAGATGTAATTTCTGGGGGCCTGGGTGGCTAAATTGATTAAGCATCTGCCTTCAGCTCAGGTCATGATCTCAGGGTCCTGGGATCAAGCCCTACATCAGGCTCCCTGCTCAGCGGGGATCCTGCTTTTCCCTTTCCCTCTGCCCCTCCCCTCACTCGTACTCGCTCTCTATCTCAAATAAAATCTCATAAATAAATGAATAAAATCTAATTTCTTTTATCATTGAATTTTCTTCTTCTCCTTTCAGTACTCTGAATTGATGAACCACTATATTTAGAAATAGACTGAATTTTCATTCTGGATTTTAGTTAAACTCAGAAGAAAGTGATTATTTATGATGCTGTAATTTCCTTTACTAAACTAGTAAATCTTAAGCACTTAGCTTCTAAATCAGAACCGTACTGTGGAAATAGTGATAGCAATGGTATCTTACAGCTGGTTGACATTTTGTTTACGTATTGTGTCCATGTCCTTATAGAAGCAGACACCAGGACAAGATCAAATACACAAAAGATTTATTAGAGAGGAAATGCCTGCTAAGGATAAAGTGAGGAGGCAGGAGAAGGCAAAGAACTCTTTCAAGAGGAGGCATAGAGCTAACACTTGTGCAAAGGAGGATAATAAAGATGAAGGGCTTGAGGGTGCTTGGGTGGCTCAGGCAGTTAAGTGTCTGACTCTTGGTTTCAGCTCAGTTCATGATCTTACGATCATGGAATCAAGCCCCGGGTCCAGCTCTGTGCTCAGTGTAGAATCTCTTTCAGATTCTTTCTCCCTCTCATTCCCTACCTTTTCCCTTGCTCATGAGTGCACCCATATTGTCTCCCTTTCTCTCTCTCTCTCTCTCAAATAAATACAATAGTAAAAAAAAAAAAAAAAAAAAAAAAAAAACATGGAGGGCTGGAAGGAGAAATTTCAGTTTACAGCAAGAGCTCTAAGAAAGTTTTGATCACACCTATGTGGGGTCCTCAAGTCATAGAGGTTTTTTTTTAATATTGCCTCCTCTCTCTTTAGCTTATCTTTTTAAAAATGATTTAATTTATTTATTCATGAGAGACACACACAGAGAGAGGCAGAGACATAGGCAGAAGGAGAAACAGGAAGGGAGCCTGATGTGGGACTCGATCCAAAACTTTGGGTTCATGCCCTGAGCCAAAGGCAGGTGCTCAACCACTGAGCCATCCAGGTGTCCCAAGTCATAGTCTCCTATTATATAAGTCCCTCCCATGGTAATGTTCCTGTTCCAGTACCATTGTCTGCTGGGACACCCCGGAAGTAGTGTGCCTTAAGCAGGACACAGAGGTGAGGTCCTGTTTTTTCAGAGTGATGGTGAAGAGAGAATGGAGGGAATCACAGAATTGGATCCACAGGGGCGTAGGCTGGGACTACCACAGTAGAGCTGAGGTCATGGTTTCATGGTGGTGTAGGAGGCTAGACTATGCCACCCCAAAATATGCCACCTCAGACTGAGGATTATTTTGAGCCATCCTGGGGCTTCTCTTACCTGACTAAAAGCAGAAAGTTCTGAAAAATGAGGAGTCCCCCAAATTTCCTCTTCCAGGGACATTTTATGGCTATGGAAAAGACTGAAACTTGGCACCTGGATGGATCTGCACAAAACCTTACTCCATTAACTTCCCCTATATATTTACCTTCTCACAGTTTGCCACCCATGAGAACCTAAAACCCTTTCCCTTTGTCTTGTCATCTCTCATATTGTTCTTTTGTTAAGACGCACTATAAGTCCAAGTTCTAACCACCCCTTTGGATTACTCTTCGTTAGTGTTTCTCCTCCATGATGTGCAATGTGCAGGTTGACAAATTGTTTGGCTTTCTCTTGTCAATCTGTCTTTTGCCATTCTAATTTTATAAAGCTCCAGCCAGAGAACCTGAGAGGCAGAAGAAAAAAGAACTTTTTCCTCCCTACAGTTACAGCAAATACATATGACATGGTTTGGAAAGAAAACAATATGTGCTTTAATAAATTTGTCTTCTAATTTTAATTGACCAATTTCAACTGATTTGTACACACACATATATGTACACACATGCTACAAAATCCTTAGGGTCAAAAAGTTAAACATAAACTTATCATTGAACCCTTATTTGGAATCACAAAGATCCAAGATGCTCAGAGTAAGAAAAAATCTAGATGAAATAAGACTTAGATTTTGATGATGATGACAATGACGACGATAACAAATGTTTGTTTGTTAATTACATGTATTGTGCCACATAGAGAGAGCTGAGTGTTTTACATGCACTGATTTATTAGGCTCTCACATTAGCCCTTGTGAAGTGGATAATATTTGTCCCCATATTGCAGAAAGACAAACAGAAGGTACAGTGGCTTGCAGAGCATTTTACCACCAGTGGTAAAATGTCTGATATGGCAGATTAATTGGACCAAATTGCATAAGAGTTAAAGATGGAACCCATTGCTGGTAGCTTCTGTAAGTGGGAAAATAAATGAAGGCCCCCCAGATGAGAACACCCAGAGGCTCTGAATAAATAACCTATCAAAGGAGTTAGGTACATCACTTGCTCTTGGTGTAGTGGAAAACTGGCAGAGAGGGGAGTGGAAAAGGTTTACACTGGCATGCTCTGATTACAGACTGTCAGCAAGGAAAAGCTAGAGGTGGACTAACTAGAAACAGGGCACCTTATAAATGATTGGTTTGGGGACAATACTTGGCTTTCTTTGGTTGGTCCTGAATATAAGGCAAAAAAGAGGGAAGTTGGCAGTCATTGACCAAGTCCTGATCATTCTGGGCATATTGCTGTAGAAGTTGTGGTTTAAGTTCTCAGGCTGATTGCTACAGAGGTTGTGAGTCAGAATCTCATTGTCATATTTGATCAGTTTGTATATCCAGTCTCTCAAGAGGAAAAAGATGTCACCTAATTTATCTTAATTCTGCTAATAATAACAGTTTGCTTCTGTTTAATGGTAATGCTGATAAAATGTTATTTAGGTTATCATTCTATCTATGCACACCATGAGGTTTCCTGCGATAAAAAGTGATATAAATAGTACCAAGTATATTCTTTATGTATAAAGTGTACACACATATATATGTATAATAAAAAAGGTTAATTCTAAGAAAAAGAAAAAGGAAAAGGTTAGTATCTTTACTAGTTCCTATATTATTTTTACCTGAGAAAGTCCATTTTAAAATGTGTATTTATGGTAAACTAAGAGTTTTCTCCAAAAACCATTCTCCAGTACTCTCATTTTAGCTGGGCATGTGGTCATGCTAAGTAAAGACAGCATTTCCCATCCTCCCTTGCAGCCAGGGATAGCCATGTAAGTGAAGGGAGAGTGCGGTTTTTCATGCTTCACTTACATCAGAGAGAAATCAGCTTCTATCATGTGTAAGCCACTGTTATTTTGATCTGTTATACTCCACTAATCTACACTCAATAATACAATGTTTAATTTTTCTCTTGTGCACAATTCTGGCCTTAAGATTGTGATTTTTGAAACAAATTGAAATCAAGCGGGAAAAAGTTATTTAGAGATAAATACTAAAAAATGAGTTTTCTACATGGAACAAGTAACTTTCAATGGAAAAGAAAAGGTACTTTTCAAGTGTCCAACAATTAATTTCTTGGAGAAGGAGGCGGGACAAGATGGCAGAGGAGTTGGGTCCTCAACCCACCTGGCCCCACCAACCTACCTACATAACTTTCAAACCATCCTGAAAAACTACAAATTCCACCTGAAATTTAAAAAGAGAACAGCCAGAATGCACAGAAAGGTTTTCGCTTCTAACAAGGTAGGAAGGTGGGAAAAAAAATAAGATAAAAGAGAATCACGTAGGGTTGGGGGGCTGGGGCCCGCGAGGAGCGAGGCTAAAGTCGGGCAGCAGGAGCCTCCCCTACGGGAAAGCCCTGCCCCAAGAAGCGGGAACTTTAAAAAATCCGCACCGGATTCTTCCCAGAGGGAAAGGCGCTGAGCAGGGAAACCGAGCAGAATCGAGGGGCAGGAAAGCCTCCAGGCTCCCAGAATCACTAATAGGGGAAGTACGGCCGAGGGAGGGCGCACCACAAACCACAGGCCGATCTCAGTAAAGGGCTGGAACTCGCACCCGGCCGGGCCCCGGGAAAAGCCAGTCGGTCAGGCGGGGGCTCCGGATGGAGGGGCTGCAGCCTGCTGCCTTCGGGAGCCACGGCCCCGGGAGCGACTCCAGCAGCACAAGCCCCAGATCCCAGGGCACTGGGAGACACGGTCCAGGATCCTGCATTCCCCCGGGATGGGCAGAGGCAGGGAGGGCACAGGACAGTGAGGACTCTCCTGCCGCGGGGCACCCCCAAGCTGTGCAGGTCAGCGCCCCTGCCCCCTGGGAGCACCTAGGCCAGTGCGGACTGGGAGCTGCGGTAGTTACTGCAGCAGCTGACTCCAGGGCTGGGGAGCTGGCCGCCCCCAGAGGTGTTGTTTCTCCATGTGTTACCTTGTGCCTGGGAGGGGCGGGGCCACCAGGGAACAGAGGCCTAACAGGGTAAACAGTTCCCACTGAGCCCGGCACCTGGCAGGGAGCAGGGCATCCCCACCGGATACATACACCTGAGAATCAGAACAGCAGGCTCCTCCCCCAGAAGACCAGCTGGAAGGATGGGGGAAGAGCAAGTTCTTCTTCTTCTTTTTTTTTTTTTTTTTTTTGGTATATTTTTTATTGAAGTTCATTTGCCAATGTATAGTATAACACCCAGTACTCATCCCGTCAAGTGCCCCCCTCAGTGCCCATCAGCCAGTGACCCCATCCCCCCACCCACCTCCCCTTCCACTATCCCTTGTTCATTTCCCAGAGTTAGGAGTTTCTTGTGTTCTTTCACCCTCTCTGATATTTCCCATTCATTTTCTCTCCTTTCCCCTATAATCCCTTTCACTATTTTTTATATTCCCCAAATGAATAAGACCATATAATGTTTGTCCTTCTCCAATTGACATATTTCACTCAGCATAATACCCTCCAGGTCCCTCCATGTCGAAGAAAATGGTGGGTATTTGTCGTTTCTAATGGCTGAGTAATATTCCATTGTATACATAGACCACATCTTCTTTATCCATCCATCTTTTGGTGGACACCGAGGCTCCTTCCACAGTTTGGCTATTGTGGACATTGCTGCTAGAAACATCAGGGTGCAGGTGTCCCGGCGTTTCACTGCATCTGTATCTTTGGGGTAAATCCCCAGCAGTGCAATTGGGGGGGTCATAGGGCAGGTCTATTTTTAACTGTTTGAGGAACCTCCACACAGTTTTCCAGAGTGGCTGCACCAGTTCACATTCCCACCTACAGTGTAAGAGGGTTCCCTTTTCTCCGCATCCTCTCCAACATTTGTGGTTTCCTGTCTTGTTAATGTTCCCCATTCTCACTGGTGTGAGGTGGTATCTCATTGTGGTTTTGATTTGTATTTCCCTGTTGGTGAGTGATGCGGAGCATTTTCTCATGTGTGTGTTGGCCACGTCTATGTCTTCTTTGGTGAAATTTCTGTTCATGTCTTTTGCCCATTTCGTGATTGGATTGTTTGTTTCTTTGCTGTTGAGTTTAATAAAGTTCTTTATAGATCTTGGAAACTAGCCCTTTATCTGATAGGTCATTTGCAAATATCTTCTCCCATTCTGTAGGTTGTCTTTGAGTTTTGTTGACTGTTTCTTTTGCTGTGCAGAAGCTTTTTATCTTGATTAAGTCCCAATAGGAAGAGCAAGTTCTTGACCAAGCAGCACTGGAAACCTCCAGGGGAAGTCTGAGGGATATGTAGTATATAGACCAGAGGGTACCCCTCCTATTTTTTTCTTCCTTTTTCCAGTATACCTCATTTTTATATCAGACTTTAAATTTTCAAATTTTTTTCTCTTTTCCCATCTTAACTACGATATCTTACCACCTCTTGATTTTTAAGTTTCTACCTTTTTTGACTTTCATATTTCTACAACTACATGTCCTAGATATATTTTCCACTTCTAGATACCCTTCAACATATTCAACTTAATTTTGGGAGATATACCAAATATGGTTTTTTTTGTTTTCTGTTTTCTGTTTTCTCTGCCTCATTTTGCTCTACAATGGCAGAAGTTTATACCTTCTAAAACATGACCAGCAGGCACCCAGAACCAAGTGGTATGCTGTGCTGGTGCATTCTGTGAGATTCCTCATTCCCATTTGTCCCCCTCTTTTATCTCATTTATGTTTTGGTGGTCAATGTTGGAGACTCTACAAGTATTTCTGGTTTACAGAAATTTGGGACTGAGCATCTTCTAACATACAGAACTTAATATACTCATAACCAAGAGGATTACCCTCTAGACAGTGTTGGCCGCGCTGTCGCCTCCACTTAGCAGACCCCAGGAAGTGTCAGCCACACTGTCTCATCTCCGGGTCAGTGGCCAGTGTCAGCCACTCCTCTCCCAGGATACTGAACAGTGTCGGCCGCACTTTCCCCTCCTCTCTGTGGACAAGTCAGTGTCAGCCACGCTGTCATCTCCTGTCACAGGACACTGGGTAGTGTCAGTAGCACTGTACCCTCCTCTCCCAGGACACCGGACAGTGTTAGCCGGCTGTCCCCTCTTCTCTGGGAAAACTGGACGGTGATAGCCATGCTGTTCCCCCTCTCCCAGACACCACACGGTATCGGCCATGCTGTCTCCTCCATTTCGGAGACACCAAGCAGTGTCATCCACGATGTTACCTCCTGTCACAGGATACTGGGTAGTGTCACCCATGCTCTCCTCTCCTCTCCTGGGACCCTGGGCAGAGTCAGCCGTGCTGTCCCCTCCTCTCTGGTGACACCAGTCGGTTTCTGCCACACTGTCCCCTCCTCTCCTTGGACCCAGGGCAGTTCGGCTGTGCTGTCCTCTACTTCAAGGACACTGGGTAGTATCATCTGTGCTGTCACCTCCTGTCACGGGAAACTGGGCAGTGTCAGCCGTTCTGTACACTCCTCTCCCAATACCCCAGTCAGTGTCAGTCCCACTGTCATCTCCTGGGACAGAAGACAGTTTTGGCCATGCTGTTACCTCCTGTCATGAGACTCTGGACAGTGTCTTATGTGCTGTCCTCTCCACTTCAGGGACACCGGGCAGTTTAGTCTGTACTGTCACCTCCTGTCATGGGACACTGGGCCGTGTCATCTGCACTGTACCCTCCACTTCAGGAACACTGGGCAGTGTTGTCCACGCTGTCATCACCTGTCTCGGGACAATGGGTAGTGTGAGCTTCACTGTCCCCTCCTTTCCTGGGATCATGGACAGTTTTTTTTTTTATTTACTTATGATAGTCACAGAGAGAGAGAGAGAGAGGAGAGAGGCAGAGACACAGGCAGAGGGAGAAGCAGGCTCCATGCACCCGGAGCCCGACGTGGGACTCGATCCCGGGTCTCCAGGATCGCGCCCTGGGTCAAAGACAGGCGCCAAACCGCTGCGCCACCCAGGGATCCCCCATGGACAGTTTTGGCTGTCTTGTCCCCTCCTGTCTGGGGACACTGGTCAGAGTTGACCATGCTGTCCCCTCCTCCTGGGACATCCAGGAGTGTTGGCCGTGCTGTCTCTTCTCCTGGGACCCCAGGCATTGTTGGATGCATTGTTCCCTCTTATCCCTGGACCCAGGGCATTCTCTGCTGCGCTCCTCTCCGGAGAGACCAGTGTGTCCATGCTATCCCCTCCACTAAGGGGTCACCGGGCAATGTTGTTCACACTGTCACCTCCTGTCACGGGACACTGGGTAGTATCAGCCGCGCTGTCCCCTCCTCCCCCAGAACCCCTGGCATATCGGCCGCACTGTCCCCTTCCCTCCTTGGACACTGAGCACTGTTGGCCGTGCTGTCCCTTCCTCTCCCATAACCCCGGGCAGTGTCCTCCAGGCTATTTCCTCCACTTCTGGAACACCGGAGAGTGTTGTCCGCGCTGTTTCCTTCTCTCTGGGGACAGTGGTCATTGGTGGTGGCGGTGTCCCCTCCTCTCCCAGGACACCACAGTGTCATGCACGCTGTCCCCTTCTCTCCACGGACACCAGTAGTGGGGGCTGTGTTCTCCCCTCCTCTCCTGGGACACCAGACAGTGTCAGCCCTCCTGTCCCATCCACTTCATGGATACCAGGCAGTGTCTTCCACGCGGTCACCTCCTGTCATGGAACACTGGGCAGTTTCAACTGCGCTGTTGCCTCCTATCACGGGACATTGGGTAGTGTTGGCCACGCTGTCCCCTCCTCTCCCAGGAGCCCGGGGAGTATTGTTCACACTGTCCCCTCCTACCACAGGACAAGGACAGCCAGCCACACTCTACCTTCCTCTCTGGGGACACCAGTCAGTGTTGGCTGCACTGTCCCCTCCTCTCTCGGAACACTGGAGATTGTTGCCTGGTCTCTCTCCTCCACTTCAGGGGCACTGGGGAGTGTTGTCTGTACTGTCACCTCCTGTCATGGGATACTGGTTAGTGTCAGCCTGCTGTCCCCTCCTCTTCCGGGACCCTGGTCTGTGTCGACCGCGAAGTCCCCACCTCTCCCTGAACACCCAGGAGTGTCAGCCGTGCTGTCCCTTCCTCTCCTGGGACCCTGTGCAATGTTGGCCATGATGGTTCTCCTCTCCCAGGACCCTGAGCAGTGTCGGCCCTGCTGTTCCCTCATCTCTTGAGACCCTGAGCAGTGTCAGCCGTGCTTTCCCCTCTTCTCCCAGGACCCCAGGTAGTGTCAGCCACACTGTCCCCTCTTCTCCCAGGACACTGGTCAGCGTCAGCTGTGCTGTCTCCTCCTCTCCCAGGAAAGCAGCAGTGTCGACCTTGCTGTCCCATCCTCTCGTGAGAAACCAGGCAGTGTTGACATGCTGTCCCCTCCTCTCCCGGGACCCCAGGCAATGTCAGCCATGCTGTCCTCTCCTCTCTAGGACAATGGGCAGTGTCTCCTCTGCTGTCCCTTTCTCTCCCTGGACACTGGGTAGTGACAGCCATGCTGTCCACACTCCTAAAAGGACAATGGGCAGTGTCAGCTGAGGGATCCCTTCCTCTCTCAGTACACAGGGCAGTGTCGCCCATGCTGTCCCCTACTCTCCCAAGACACCAGACATTGTCGGTCGTGCTGTCCCCTACACTCCCAGGACACTGGTCAGTCTCAGCCGTGCTGTCCCCTCCTCTCCCACGACACTGTACAGGGTAAGTCACGATGCCAATCATCCCAAGACACTGTGCATTGTCGACGATGGTGAACTGTCTCTACCAGAACACTGGACAGTGTCGGCCATGCTGTCCCCTCCTCTCTCAGGACCTGAGAGACAAGCGTTCCTTGCAGTCAGCTTCTGACTAGCCTCTAACCAAGGAAGTTAGAAGCTATTTCCACAGTATGTGTGGAGGCCCAAGGGACAGGCCCTTTGCTCAACTCTCAGAAAGAAGCATTCCTTGGACATACTTTTAAACTAGTACCTAACCTCTCGGCGTTAGAAGCTAGCTCTGCTGTAGGTGAGGATGTGAGACGGAAAGGCTCTGTACTGCCCTCTGAGGCACAAACATTTCCGGCCTGCAGCCTGCCTCTAGCCATTCAACCACGGGAGGTACAAGCCAGCTGCGCAGGAGCGGAGCGCCCGGGGAAATGATATTCAATGAACTGTGAGCAGCAAGCGTTCCTGCAGAGCAGCTTGGACTACCCTCTCGCCTCGCCTACAGGCCTTAGAACCCAGATCAACAGCACGTGGGGAGGCTGGCAGGGAATGCGGGTGACTGCGCTCTGAGACGCAAGCGTTTCTTAGAGATAGCTTCTGGCAAGACTCTACCATAGGGAGTTAGAAGCTATGTCCACAGTAGGTGTGGAGCCCCGAGCGAGAGGCCCTGTGCTCAACTCTTAGAGAGAAGGATTCCTTGAACGCAGCTTTCAACGAGGCTCTCAAATATGGGACTTAGAAGCTAGCTCCAGTCTAGGTGAGGAGGTGCCATGGAAAGGCGCTGTACTGAACACAGAGACACAAGCATTCCAGGTCTGCAGCTCGTCACTCGCCTTTCACCCATGGGAGGTACAAGCTAGGCCCACAGGAGTGGAGGGCCCATGGAAATACCATGTAGTGAACTGTGAGCAACCAGCGTTCCTGGAGAGCAGCTTTGCTCTACGCTCTCACCTACCGGTCCTAGAACCTAGAGTAAATACACTGGTAGACACTCGCCGACAATGTCGCCTACCGCACACTGTGAAACAAGTGTTCGTTGCAAGGAGCCGCTGACAAGACTCTAAGTTAGAAGTTATGTTAGAAGATATGTCCACTTGGGACAGGTACTCCCCTCAACTCTTGGAAGAAAATCTTCAAATATAGCTTACAACCAGCCTCTCACCTATGGGAGTTAGAAGCTAGCTTCACACTAGGCAAGGAGGTGCCATGGAAAGGTGCTGTACTGAACACCGAGACGCAAGCCTTCTGGCCATCTGTGCTGTCCCCTCCACTTCAGGAACAATGGGCAATGTCGTCTGCACTGTCACCTCCTGTCATGCGACACTGGGTAGTGTCAGCCACGCTGTCCTCTCCTCTCCCAGATCCCCAGGCAGTGTTGGCTCTGCCGTACCGTCCTCTCCTGGGACCCCCGGGAGTGTCTGCTGCACTGTCAACTTCTCTCCCAGAACCTTGGGCAGTGTTGGCCACGCTGTCCCCTCCTTTCTCGGGACTCCTGCAAGTGTTGAGCACGCCGTCCCCTCCTCTCCCGGGTCACCAGACAGTGCCGGGCGCACTGTCCTGTCCTCTCCAGGGATACTGCTCATGTCGGCTGTGCTGTTCCCTAGTTCCTGGGGACACCAGGCAGCGTCGGCCATCTTGTCGACTCCACTGTTGCCAGCGCTGTCACCTCCTGTCACATGACACTAGGTAGTGTCAACCATGCTGTCCTCTCCTCTCCTGGAAGCCTGTGCAGTGTAACACACTGTCCCCTCTTCTCCTGGGACCCCAGGCAGAGTCAGCAGCTCTGTCTAGTTCATTACATGGACCCCATCAATGTCAGCCATGCAGTCCCCTCCTCTACGGGGACACTGTCTGTGTCTGCCATGCCATTCCCTTCTCTCCAGGGATACCGATCAGTGTTGGCCATGCTGTCTCCTCCTCTCCGGGGACACCAGTTAGTGTTGGTTGTGCTGTTCCCTCCTCTCCGAGGACACCAGTCAGTGTCTGCTGTGCTGTTCCCTCCTATCCTGGGGCACCGGACTGTGTCGGCCTCACTCTTCCCTCCATTTCGGGGACACCGGGCAGTGTTGTCATTCCTATCACAGGACACTGTGTAGTGTCGACCTGTACCTCCCACATCCTGATTTCCCGTTCCCTTACCACACACATCATCATGATGGAGGACTGACAGAAATCATGTGACAGGCAAGGGAAGCTCGCAGCCCCAGATGTCGGTGTCTCCACATTCAAGACCGCGATTTCCTAGGACGCTCCTCACAAAGAATCGAGCCAGGTTCTTACTGCCGTAGTTGAGACCCTAGGTGATAGTGGGCTTCAAGACCTACGTATTTCTGATCACCGAGCAGACATCGTGTCCCTCACATTTCCACACTCCCCAGGGATTTAGTTTCCCACCTCATCATGTTAGATACCTGCCAGAAGCAGCATGAGAATCAAGTGGCCAGCTGCAGGCACGGAAGGCTTGTGTCTCCGAGTTCCGTCATACAGCTTTTACATCGCTAAATCCTAAGGCACCATGAGGTTTGCTGGTAACTCCCAAGGAGCGAGTCTGGCTGTAAGCTGGATTCGAGGCGTACTTCCCTCTGAGAGGTGAGGATGTCACGTGTGGATCCCGCAGCCTGATTTCCTGTACACTTGTCTTCTCACATCCTTGTATTCGATGCCTAAGTTGTGTGAGAGGCATGAGAGAGTACAAGACTCAAATGTCTGGTGTGTGAACGTTCAATGCACCATTTTCCTAGGAGCACACTCCTTTCCAATGCAGTTAGATTGTAACTGCCATAAGCCAGAGGTTGATTGAAAGCTGGCTCAAGGCATGCTTACTTCTGAGAGTTGAGCACATGCCGTGTGTGGGACACAGGTCCACACTCCCTGGGGATTGAGATTCCACATACTCAGGTGAGATGATCTTCAGAAGCTGTCGTGCGAGGCAAGTCACTAGCTGCAGGCCTGGATGGCTTGGGGCTCCCAGTTCAATGCCGCTTTGGCCACACAGTAAGTTCTACCACACAATGAAGTTAGCCTCTAACTCCCATAGGATCGAGGCTACCTGTTAGCTGGATGCGGGGCGTATTTACTTCTGAGCATTGAATACATGACCTGGAACTCCCACATCCTGAATGTCCGTACAGGTAGCTTCGAACGTTATTCAATGCCTGACTGAGCTTTTGTGAGAGGCAACTAAAGGATTCAGGCCCAGATGTCTAGTGTCTACGTTCAACACAGTGTTTTCCTAGGATCCTCGTCACATAGAAAGGGATTAGATTTTCACTGACATAAAAGAGAGGCTAGTTGAAAGCTGGCTTCAAAGACTACGTATTTCTGAGAGTTGAGCAAATTTTGTGTCCCTCACAGTTTCATACATCCTGGGGATTGAGTTTCCAACATCATCATTTTAGAGGTTTTTCAAGATGTCATGTGCAAGGCACACACTGCCTGTGGTCTAAGGTTCTAACTCCCTTATTTTAGATGCTTGTCGGAAGCTGTGTGAGAGGCAAGTTGCAAGTGCAAGCTTGAAAGTCTTTGTCTGTGATTTCACTACAGCGCTTTCCATGTCACATTTTCACATCAAGTGGAGCTAGCTTCTGATTCCATTGGAGAGAGACTAATTGAAGGCTGGGTTCAAGGCATACTTATTTCTGAGAGTTGAGCAAGGGACTGTCCCTCACAATTCCACACTGCCTGTGGACTTGGCTTCTAACTCCCTTCTGTTAAATGTTTTTCAGAAGCTGTGTGAGAGCTAAGTTGGAAGCTGCAGGCCAGGAAGGCTTGTGTCTCGGAGTTCAATACAGCGCTTTTCATGGAACATCAATACCTAAGGTGGAGCTAGCTTCTAACTCCCATAGGAGATAGGCTAGTTGATAGTAGGTGCAATGTATACTTATTACTGAGAGTTCAGCAAATGGCTTGTCTCCACGGCTCCACATATACTGTGGACTTAGATTCTAAATCCCTTTGTTAAAGGATTGCCAGTAGCTACCTGCAAGAAAAGCTAGTTTCCCCGACTACAGTGGCCACATTTCCCATGAACCACCACGTGTGCTTTCGATTTGGTTCTAAGTCCTGTAGGTGAGAGGGTAGTGTGAAGCTGCCCTCAAGATACATTGGTTGTTCACCATTCAGTACATAGCATTCCCTGGGCCCTCCACCCCTGTACAGCTACCTTGTACCTCCCGTGGGTGAGAGGCAAGTGTCAAGCTGCACGCCGCGAAGACTTGTGTCTCTGAGTTAAAGAGAGTTCTTTCCAAGCTACCTCCTCATCTAGAGTGAAGCTACCTCCAAACTCCAATAGAAGTGAGGCTAGTTGAAAGCTGGGTTAGGGGGCAAGATGGCGGAAGAGTAGGGTCCCCAAGTCACCTGTCCCCAACAACTTACCTAGATAACTTTCAAATCATCCTGAAAACCTATGAATTCAGTCTGAGTTTTAAAGAGAGAACAGCTGGAATGCTACAGTGAGAAGAGTTTGTGCTTCTATCAAGTATACCTTGTTTTTGGCCACTCTGCACTGAGCAAAATGACTAGAAGGAAAAACTCACGACAAAAGAAAGAATCAGAAACAGTCCTCTCTCCCACAGAGTTACAAAATTTGGATTATAATTCAATGTCAGAAAACCAATTCAGAAGCACAATTCTAAAGCTACTGGTGGCTTTAGAAAAAAGCATAAAGGATTTAAGAGATTTCATGACTGCAGAATTTAGATCTAATCAGGCCAAAATTAAAAATCAGTTAAATGAGATGCAATCCAAACTGGAGGTCCTAATGACAAGGGTTAACAAGGTAGAACGAGTGAGTTACATAGAAGACAAGTTGATGGCAAGGAAGGAAACTGAGTAAAAAAGAGAAAAACAATTAAAAGACCATGAGGATAGGTTAAGGGAAATAAATAGCCTCAGAAGGAAAAATCTACATTTAATTGGGGTTCCTGAGGGCACCGAAAGGGACAGAGGTCCAGAAACTGTATTTGAACAAATTATAGCTGAGAACGTCCCTAACTTGGGAAGGGAAACAGGCATTCAGATCCAGGAGATAGAGAGACCACCCCCAAAAAAAATCAATAAAAACCACTCAACACCTTGACATTTAATAGTGAAACTTGCAAATTCCAAAGATAAAGAGAAGATCCTTAAAGCAACAAGAGACAAGAAATCCCTAAACTTTATGGGGAGAAGCATTAGGATAACAGCAGACCTCTCCACAGAGACCTGGCAGGCCAAAAGGGCTGGCAAGATATATTCAGGGTCCTAAATGAGAAGAACATGCAGCCAAGAATAATTTATCCAGCAAGGCTCTCATTCAGAATAGAAGGAGAGATAAAGAGCCTCCAAGATAGGCAGAAACTGAAAGAATATGTGACTACCAAACCAGCTCTTCAAAAAATATTAAGGGGAACACTGTAAAAGAAAGAGGAAGTCCAAGGAAACAAGCCACAAAAACAGGGACTGAATAGGTATCATGATGACACTAAATTCATATCTTTCAATAGTAACTCTGAACATGAATGGGCTTAATGACCCCATCAAAAGATGCAGGGTTTCAGACTGGATAAAAAAGCAAGACCCATCTATTTTCTGTCTATAAGAGACTCATTTTAGACCTATGAACACCTCCAGCCTGAAAATAAAAGGTTGGAGAATCATTTACCATTCAAATGGTCCTCAAAAGAAAGCAGGGGTAGCCATCCTCATATCAGATAAATTAAAGTTTGTCCCAAAGACTGTAGTAAGAGATGAAAAGGAACACTGTATCATACTTAAAGGATCTATCCAACAAGAGGACCTAACAATCATGAATATTTATGCTCCTAATGTGGGAGCTGCCAAGTATATCAATCAATAACCAAAGTAGACATACTTAGATAATAATACACTAATACTGTGAGACTTCAACATGGCACTTTCTGCAAAGGACAGATATTCTAAGCACAACATCTCCAAAGAAACAAGAGCTTTAAATGATACACCAGATGGATTTCACAGATATGATTTACATCCAAACGCAATTGAATACACATTTTTCAAGTGCACATGGAACTTTCTCCAGAATAGACCACACACATACTGTGTCACGTATCAGGTCTCAACTGATACCAAAAGATTGGGATTGTCCCCTGCATATTTTCAGACCATAATGCTTTGAAATTTGAACTCAATCACAGGAAGAAATTTGGAAGGATTTCAAACACGAGAAAGTTAAAGACCATCCTTCTAAAAGATAAAAGGGTCAACCAGGAAATTAAAGAAGAATTAAAAAGATTCATGGAAACTAATGAGAATGAAGATACAACCGTTCAAAATCTTTGGGATACAGCAAAAGCAGTCCTGAGAAGGAAATACATCGCAATACAAGCATCCATCCAAAAACTGGAAAGAACTCAAATATAAAAGCTAACCTTGCACCTAAAGGAGGTGGAGAAAAAACAGCAAATAGATCCTACACCCAGCAGAAGAAGAGAATTAATAAAGATGTGAGCAGAACTCAATGAAATAAAGTCCAGAAGAACTGTGGAACAGATCAACAAAACCAGGAGTTGGTTCTTTGAAATAATTAATAAGATAAACAAACCATTAGGCAGCCTTATTAAAAAGAAGAGAGAAAAGACTCAAATTACTAAAATCATGAATGAGAAAGGAGAGATCACCACCAATACCAAGGAAATACAAACGATTTTAAAAACTTACTATGAGCAGCTATATGCTAATAAATTAGACAATCTAGAGGAAATGGATGCATTTCTGGAAGCCACAAACTACCAAAACTGGAACAGGAAGAAATAGAAAACCTGAACAGACCGATAACCAGGAAGGAAATTGAAGCAGTCATCAAAAACCTCCACAGACACAAAAGTCCAGGGCCAGATGGCTTCCCAGGGGAATTCTATCAAACGTTTAAAGAAGAAACCATACCTATTCTACTAAAGCTGTTTGGAAAGATAGAAAGAGATGGAGTACTTCCAAATTCATTCTATGAGGTCAGCATCACCTTAATTCCAAAACCAGACAAAGACCCCACCAAAAAGGAGAATTATAGACCAGTATCCCTGATGAACACAGATGCAAAAATTTTCAACAAGATAATAGCCAATAGGATCCAACAGTACATTAAGAAGATTATTCACCATGACCAAGTGGGATTTATCCCCGTGATGCAAGGCTGGTTCAACACTCATAAAGCAATCAACATGATAGATCATATGAACAGAGAAAAACCAAGAACCATATGATCCTCTCAATAGATGCAGAGAAAGCATTTGACAAAATACAGCATCCATTCCTGATCAAAACTCTTGACATTAGAAACAACAAATACCCACTATTTGCTTCAACGTGGATGGAACTGGAGGGTATTATGCTGAGTGAAGTAAGTCAATCGGAGAAGGACAAACAGTGTATGTTCTCACTCATTTGGGGAATATGAATAATAGTGAAGGGGAATATAAGGGAAGGGAGAAGAAATGTGTGGGAGATATCAGAAAGGGACACAGAACATAAAGACTTCTAACTCTGGGAAATGAACTAGGGGTGGTGGAAGGGGAGGAGGGCGGGGGGTGGGGGTGAATGGGTGACGGGCACGGAGGGGGACACTTGACGGGATGAGCACTGGGTGTTACTCTGTATGTTGGTAAATTGAACACCAATAAAAATTAATTTATAAAAAAAAAAAAAAAAAAAAAAAAAAAACTCTTGAGAGTGAGCAGCCCCGGTGGCACAGCCGTTTAGCGCCACCTGCAGCCCGGGGTTTGATCCTGGGGACCCTGGATTGAGTCCCACATCGGGCTCCCTGCGTGGAGCCTGCTTCTGCCTCTTGCCTGTGTCTCTGCCCCCCTCTCTCTCTCTGTCTCAATGAATAAATAAATAAAATCTTAAAAAAAAAAAAGAAAACTCTTGAGAGTGTAGGGATAGAGGGAACATTCCTCAGCATCTTAAAGGCCATCTACAAAAAGCCCACAGCGAATATCATTCTCAATGGGGAAACACTGGGAGCCTTTCCCCTAAGATCAGGAACAGGACAGGGATGTCCACTCTCACCACTGCTATTCAACATGATACTAGAAGTCCTGGCCTCAGCAAAAAGAAATAAAAGGCATTCAAATTGGCAAAGAAGAAGTCAAACCATCCCTCTTTGCAGATATATGATACTGTACATAGGAAACCCAAAAGACTCCACCCCAAGATTGCTAGAACTCATACAGCAATTCGGCAGTGTGGCAGGATACAAAATCAATGCCCAGAAATCAGTGGCATTTCTCTACACTAACAATGAGACTGAAGAAAGAGAAATTAAGGAGTCAATCCCATTTACAATTGCACCAAAAAGCATAAGATACCTAGGAATAAACCTAACCAAAGAAGTAAATGATCTATACCCTAAAAACTACAGAACACTTCTGAAAGAAATGGAGGAAGACACAAAGAGATGGAAAAAAAATCCCATGCTCATGGATTGGAAGAATTAATATTGTGAAAATGTCAATGTTATCCAAGGCAATTTATACATTAATGCAATCCCTATCAAAATACCATGGACTTTCTTCAGAGAGTTGGAACAAATCATCTTAAGATTTGTGTGGAATCAGAAAAGACCCTGAATAGCCAGGGGAATATTGAAAAAGAAAACCATAGCTGGGGGCATCACAATGCCAGATTTCAGGTCGTACTACAAAGCTGTGGTCATCAAGACAGTGTGGTACTGGCACAAAAACAGATGCACAGATCAATGGAACAGAACAAAGAATCCAGAAGTGGCCCCTCAACTTTATGGTCAACTAATACTCGACAAAGCAGGAAAGACGATCCACTGGAAGAAAGACGGTCTCTTCAACAAATGGTGCTGGGAAAATTGGACATCCACATGCAGAAGAATGAAACTGGACCACTCTCTTTCACCATACACAAAGATAAACTCAAAATGGATGAAAGATCTAAATGGGAGACAAGATTCCACCAAAATCCTAGAGGAGAACACAGGCAACACCATTTTGAACTTGGCCACAGCAACTCTTTGCAAGATACATCCATGAAGGCAAAAGAAACAAATGCAAACATGAATTATTGGGACTTCATCAAGATAAAAATCTTCTGCACAGCAAAAGAAACAGTCAACAAAACTAAAAGACAACCTACAGAATGGGAGAAGATATTTGCAAATGACCTATCAGATAAAGGGCTAGTATCCAAGATCTATAAAGAACTTATTAAGCCCAACAGCAAAGAAACAAACAATCCAATCATGAAATGGGCAAAAGACATGAAGAGAAATCTCACAGAAGAAGACATAGACATGGCCAACGTGCACATGAGAAAATGCTCCGCATCACTGGCCGTCATGGAAATACAAATCCAAACCACAATGAGATACCACCTCACACCAGTGAGAATGGGGAAAATTAACAAGGCAGGAAACCACAAATGTTGGAGAGGATGTGGAGAAAGGGGAACCTCTTGCACTGTTGGTGGGAAGGTGAACTGGTGCAGCCACTCTGGAAAACTTGTGGAGCTTCCTCAAAGAGTTAAAAAATAGATCTGCCCTATGACCCCCCAATTGCGCTGCTGGGGATTTACCCCAAAGATATAGATGCAATGAAACACAGGGACACCTGCACCCCGATGTTTCTAGCAGCAATGTCCACAATAGCCAAACTGTGGAAGGAGCCTCGGTGTCCATTGAAAGATGAATGGATAAAGAAGATGTGGTTTATGTACACAATGGAATATTACTCAGCCATTAGAAACGACAAATACCCACCATTTGCTTCGACATGGAGGGAACTGGAGGGTATTATGCTGAGTGAAATAAGTCAATTGGAGAAGGACAAACATTATATGGTCTCATTCATTCGAGGAATATAAAAAGTAGTCAAAGGGAATAAAGGGAAAGAAGAGAAAATGATCGGGAAATATCAGAGAGTGAGACACAACATGAGAGACTCCTAACTCTGGGAAACGAACAAGGGGTGGTGGAAAGGGAGGTGGGTGGGGGTGGTGGTGACTGGGTGATGGGCACTGAGGGGGGCACTTGACGGGATGAGCACTGGGTGTTATGCTATATGTTGGCAAATTGAAGTCCAATAAAAAGAAATTTAAAAAAAAGAAAATATCAGTGAGAGTGACAAAACATGAGAGACTCCTAACTCTGGGAAACAAACAAGGGGTAGTGGAAAGGGAGGTGGGCGGGGGTTGGGTTGACTGGGTGATGGGCGCTGAGGGGGGCACTTGATGGGATGAGCACTGGGTGTTATGCTATATGTTGGCAAATTGAAGTCCAATAAAAAAATTTTTTTTAAATCTTTGGTGACCTGAAACTTTGAAGTTGTGCTAGGTTAATTGATAGATTGGGTTAAATTCATCGGATACCTACATCTTTTCAACATAAGGTAAAATACTAAAGCATGAATCACTAAGACACTCAAGAAGGTTTTTGTTTTGTTTCCTTAGGTTTTCCTTTTCCCCCCCTTTTCTGCCCCCCCCCGCCCAGTTTTTCTTTTTATCTTTTGTCTTATTCAGGAAAACTTCAGATACTTGGGTGTGTTAGTAAACATGTTTCATGTTTTCTTAAAAATTGTATTGTAAACACACACACATACACACACACACACACACTGTGTTTCTGAAAACTATGACAAGTATTCATACATTTGCCAATCTAAAGAATTCTGGTACAATAGACAGTGCATTTTGGTTCCTACTGACTTTTCACCAGAGACTGAGGTTCCTAGGAGTTTAAGGTCTACCACATGGGGGATGCCTGGGTGGCTCAGCGGATGAGCATCTGCCTTTGGTTCAGGGCATGATCAGGGTTCTGAGATCAAGTACTGCATCCAGCTCCTTGCATAAACAAAATCTTTTTGAAAAACAAAGATTCTCTCTCTCTCTCTCTCTCTCTCTCTCTCTCTCTCTCTCTCTCTCTCTCCCTCTCCCTCCCTCCCTCCCTCCCTCCCTCCCTCCTCACCTTCCCCCCTTCACACAAGTGCTAGCTTTCTAAAAAATGTAAATAAATACAATTTTTTAAAAAGTCTGCTACATGGAATCGAGATTGCTGGAAAACAACTCTGTGTGTGAGAAGGTAGGAGATGTGTAGAAGAGGTACAAGGCATGAGGATACATTTTTTTGTTGAGGGAAAAGAAAATAATTTTGTTCTGAAATGAGCCTGGCTATTTTTTTTTTTAATTTTAAAAAGATGTTATTTATTCATGAGAGACACAGAGAGAGAAGGCAGAGATATAGGCAGAGGGAGAAGCAGGCTCCCTGCAGGGAGCCCAGTGTGGAACTAGGTCCCAGAACTCCCGGATCAAGCCCTGAGCCTAGCCACCCAGGTGTCCGCCCCTTTTTTTTTTAAGATTTTATTTACTTACTCATGAGATACAGAGAATGGCAGAGACCTAGGCAGAGGGAGAAGCAGGCTCCTCACAGGAGCCCCATGTGGGACTGGATCCTGGATCCTGGGATCACAGCCGACCGGACCCTGGACCTGAAGGCAGCCACCCAACCACTGATCCACTAGGCATCCCATGAAGGAGACTTTTTGAAAAGGAATTGATTGCATGGTCAAGACTGACTGAGATTGGGAGAAGTGAGTTTTACAAGTAACTGATATAACATGGAGATTTGCCTCTTCTCTCTGTTAAAACGACAAGGTTTTCTTGCATTGTTAGTCTACTCTTGATAAGAGATTGTGAACAGAGAAGAAAAGACCTTTTTTCCTTTACTTGCCCAGAACAACAAGGTTTTTATATTCGTTTTTATCCAGTCTTTACCTAAGTAAGAGAGTGAAAATTTCTCAATATTAAAGGAACTACATTTTGGTGACAACTCTATAACCTCCTGTAGAATTGTCTAGGGCCACCTTGGTGAAACAGATACTGAAGTTTTCAGTTTTGTAAGAATCCATGATCCTTTGTAGGCACGTGCCTTGAAACCTTCTGAGATGCTGGTTGGTTGGTTGGTTGGTTGGTTGGTTGGTTGGTTTGGCTGGCTGGCCGGCTGGCTGGCTGTTCGCTTGTTCATTCATTCATTCATTCATTCATTCATTCATTCATTCATTTTCAACATATTCCCAGAAAGTCAAACCCTAAATAGTCTCTTGACTAATTAATGTAGTTTACCTGCTATGTGAAGTCACAAGAGAAGCATTGTCAAACCAATAATATAAGCCCTCTTAGATTATATTGGGTGCATGAATGCTGTCACTGTTCCAAAAATTAAATGAAATTCCTAAAGTTGTAACATGTTCTGGTACAGTGCCATCACTGGACATTCGAATTGTTAAAATGCTGTGTGTTACAGAAAATAATCAGTTTCTTATCGACTGCATTATAATGACCTCTCATTGGGTCTTTAACCATGTCCATTTTTTTACTGCCCTGTCATTTACAGGTGTTGTTCTGATGCTCTGGCAAAAATACGGTCCAGCTTCAAGAAGATTCACAAAAAGGGCTTTTGACAAATACCGGTCTCTGGTCACCCTGAGATCATAAAACTAAAGTATGAATTGTCAGAACTAAAAGCTGCATTTAAACAGAACAAAAAGAAACAACATGGAACTGAATGAGTTAAGGACAACGATGACTGTTTTTAATGACCTTTGTTCAAAACATTGTTGATCCCCTCATGTTTGCTCCTCCAGATTGAAGGAAACTGGCCTCTAGAGATATCTATAACTTACAGAAATTTTATGAAAGTGCTGTTTTGTAGACAAATTAAAATATTTATCTTTTCTCCCTACCTGTAACCCTCCAGAGTTCAGAAACCCTCAGTGAGTATTCTTTCTTTTAATGGCAATTGTAAATCATCTGCTTAGGTTGGGTGGGAATCTGTTCTCATTATAACCAGATGCCGTTGGAAGGATTGGTTATATTACCAAGGCCTTGACTAGAACAGCATCTGTCTTTCTTTTTCTTCCTCCCTCTCCTGCCACCCCCCCACACTCCATCCCCCACCCCCCCCACCCCGGTTTTATTTTTTAAAGTAATCTCTACTCCCAATGTAGGGCTCAAACTCACAACCTTGATGTCAAGAGTTGTGCTCTCTACTGTCGGAGCAGGCCAGGTGCCCCTGGAATCTCATCCTTAGACACATGCATAGACTCAGATAGGATCAGACAGCTTTAAGAAATTCAGATCAACTCTCCGGAGCCAATCAAGCCCCTTGGAAAACGCTGGCCTGATACCTTCCTTCCAGAGTTCCCCACGGCCTGACCAGGTAAGTGAAGAGTGCCACCTCCTGGCAGATGAAAACAAGAGTCAGATGCTTAAGGGGACTGAGCCTCCCAGGTGCCCCTAAAAAGGTGCTTTGAAATGCTGAAACTCTTCCTTCTTGCCTTGCCTTTACAAGGATGACATCAGTGACCACTTCTGTCTCCCTGGAGAGGAAGAAAACGTTCCAGATTGCTGAACCCTGGTTTTCTTTTTGTTGTGCCCAGGATGGCGAATCCGAGAAACCACCGAGGAGCAAACACACAGATTTTATTTACAAGCTCGAGCTTGGGTCCAAGTATACCCCATACCGCGGAGCAGGGACTTGGACCCCGAGGTGGGTTTCAGCTTCGTTTTAAGGGCTGGTCTAGGGGACCTCCAGGAGGGGGGGAAGAATTCCTCAAGTTCTGTTTACATTTTGATATGGGGCCTTCAAGGGCATTGAGCTCTGTTCTCATTCTAATAGGGGCTTCCTGCCCTTGGCTCAGCCTCTGTTCTTATTCTAATGTGGGGCTTTCCAGGATGTTAAGCTGTAAACTGTTTTCTTCCTGTAACTGAAGTAAGGTAAGGTTCAGCTCTTATTCACAGGGGCCCGGGATGGCTGTGCTTGTGCTAATGCTAAACTTGAGGGGTGGAATGGCCTTGATTTTTCTCACCTCCACACTGTGACCTTTCTCCTGCTGAGCAGCCTTCGCTTCAGTTGCCCTCCAGGTGGAAGAAATACCAGGAATGCACGTAGCTTAGCCAACTGAGGAAGGATTCCCTTGAAAGAAAATCCTTCAAGTTTCTGATGTTCGGTTAATGCTTTCAACCCGCTAGACGCCCAGCCTTCGGAGTCACATGGCTTGCTTGATTTCTCTCTTGTGGCATCTCATCAGTAGCTTTCATAGTGCTCAGGATGTAGGATTTACAGGGAACAGTTTTCATCCCGGGCTGGGTGGACACTGTGAAGTGGGATCAGGGATTCACACAGGTGAGAAGAAGGCTGAGAGAGAGGCTCCGAAATGAAACCCTTAAAAGCCCATGGCCAGTTGGTGATGCTGACATGGTAAAGAGTTACAGCTCTCCACTGGCCCCTTCTGTGAGGAAAGTCAAACCTCTCAGCCCAGCAGACAGAGGACCCAGGGCAGTGGCAAGGTTGTGGGCTTCAGTGTGAGAACCAGACCCTTCTGGAGGGAACCTTCTACCATGCCAGCCCTCACAGCTGAGGGAGGTTAGCAGCTAGGGCCAACCTCGGTGGGGGAGGGGCAAAGGCAGAGGCCAGGTACTTTTTTTTTTTTAATTTTTATTTATTTATGATAGTCACACACAGAAAGAGAGGCAGAGACACAGGCAGAGGGAGAAGCAGGCTCCATGCACCGGGAGCCTGATGTGGGATTCGACCCCGGGTCTCCAGCATTGCGCCCTGGGCCAAAGGCAGGCGCCAAACCGCCGCGCCACCCAGGGATCCCGGCCAGGTACTTTTTAATGAGAAAACAGCTTTCCTGGCCTGTAGCTGACCACGAATCTGTTACTTGAGTGAGTTAGCACAACCTCTCCTCAGGGTTGTGGAGGTGCATATTCCATGACCTCCTGAATGCTGAGGAACTAGTGTGCCTTGAGTGAAACTTTCAGTTAGCCCCTCCAGGTGGGTGGTAGGCTCTAGTCCCATATCAGCCTTGAGATGCAATGAAACTGGCTGTCTTGAACCCTAAGCAGAAGCTTACCTTAATGTCAGCTATCCACTGGCCTCTCAAGGAGTGGTTTTTGAACCCAACTCTTTAGTAAGTTTGGAGGGGCCATGTAAGGCACTGTGCACCTCTAAGGGATAGAGACCTTCCTGGAATGCCCCTCTGACAAGCTTTTCACATCAGGGAGTTTAAATTATATGTTTCAGCAGTGGTGCTGGTGCAAAGGGAAAGCAGGCTACTTATCTCTGAGGACAAATCTTTCTCTGAGGGAAGCTCTGGACTAAGCCTCTCACATAGGTGAGATAGACTCTACCCCCACAGCAGCTGTGAAGGATCAGTGGCAATGAACTGGCCATAATTAGACACTCAGGCCTTCCTAGCTGGATAACCTCTACATCAAGGCAGTTCAAAACTATCTCAATAGATTTGGAGGTGTGGTACATATGCCTTGGAGCACCTCTGGGACACCACATTTCCTTGAATGCAGGTTTTTACTAGCATCTTCAAAAAGAAGGTAGAGCCCTCCCCACAGGGTTGCATATGGGCAGCAGAAGGTTGTCTGCTTCACTTGGAAAGAAAAAAAAAAAAAAAAAGCCAAGCCTTCCCAGCGGTACCCTTCAACAAGCACTCACCCTGAGGGAGCTTAACAGCTAACCCTACAAGTCGGGTGTGTTGGCACAGTGGAAAAGCCAGTTACTTAACACTTTAGAAAAAGCTTTCCTGGCCTACAGCTTGCAACTAATCTAACACCGGAGCGAGTTAGAACCTCTCTCAAATGTTGGTGTGGAGGTGCAGGTACAAGGAGATATAGGAACTCTGTGACACAGGAAATTTCATCTAGCCTTTGTTTTTAGGCAGGTAGGCCTTGGCTCAACAATGGACTGAAGGCCCAGTGGAACTTACTGTCCTACCCTGGGTGCGAGCGTCCTTTGAAGACAGCTTTTCACCCGCCACTCAATTAAGGGGTTAGCAGCTACACAGTGTATTTGGAGGGGAACTAAAATGCACTGAAAAACACGCTTGGAGACAAGCCTTTCTAGAATGCACCTTCCAACTAGCTTCTCACATCAGGGAGTTAAAACCTAGTGTCCTCAGCTGTGTTGGAAGCGAAAGGGAAAGCAGTCTACTTATATCTGAGGACAAAGCTTTCCCTGAGGGAAGCGCTGCACTAGGCCTCTCTTAAAGGAGATTTAGACCTTACCTTCCCAGCAGCTGTGGAGGCGCATTGGAAATGACCTGGCATTAACTGTGACTCAGACACTCCTAGCCAGCTAGCTTGTCGATCAAGGAAGTTTAAACCTATATCTACAGCAGTTTTGGATGCCTAGTAAATATGGGCTGGAGGGCCTCTGGGAAGCCACAGGTATCTGAATGTAGGTTTCCACTAGCCTCTTCAAAGAGAAGGTAGACCCCTCTTCAAAGGTTGTTTACTGGCAGTGGAAAGGTGTTCTGCTTCACTTTGAAACCAGCCTTCTCAGATGTATACTTCAACAAGCACTGACTCCTGAGGGACGTTAGAAGCTAGCCCCATACTTTGGTGTGTTGGCTCAGGGGAAAGGCCAGGTGTTTAACCCTGAAAGAATCTTTCCTGGCCTGTAGCTTGCAACTAGCCCATCACCAGAATGATTTAGAACCTTTCTAAAATTTTCATGTGGAGATGCAGTGACAAACTGATATCGTTAACTTAGACACTAGTGTTCTAGGGTTAGGGTCAGGATCAGGGTCAGGGTCAGGATTAGTGGTTAGGGGATAGGGTTAAAGGTTAAGGTTAGGGTGTAGGGTTGGGGTTAGGGGTTAGGGTCAGGGTCACCTTAAGGTTAGCGTTAGGGTTATGGTTTAGGGTTAGAATTAGGGTTAGGGTCAGGGGTCAGGGTCTGGTTAGCGTTAGGGTTATGGTTTAGGGTTAGAATTAGGGTTAGGGTCAGGGGTCAGGGTCTGGTTAGCGTTAGGGTTATGGTTTAGGGTTAGAATTAGGGTTATGGTCAGGGTTAGGGTCAGGGTCAGAGTTAGGGTAAGGGTTAGGGTTTGGTTTATGGGTAAGGTCAGGGTCGAGGTTAGGGTAAAGGGTTAGGGTTAGGATTAGGGT
Source organism: Nyctereutes procyonoides (assembly GCF_905146905.1). Classification (NCBI taxonomy): domain Eukaryota; kingdom Metazoa; phylum Chordata; class Mammalia; order Carnivora; family Canidae; genus Nyctereutes; species Nyctereutes procyonoides. The sequence goes on from NW_026575122.1 coordinate 21,488,780, forward strand.
TGGCATTAGGGGTTAGGGTTATGGTTATGTTTAGGGCTGCATTTGGGTCAGCTGTATGTCTTAGGAGCTTATAGTTTGTGTTTGGTTTTCTGTTAATGATACATCTAGTATTATGGTTAGGTTAAGGTTAGGATTAAGTTTAGAGTTAGGGCTATTATTTGTGTAGAGTGTGAGTTTATGTCTCGGTATGTGCCTGGTATCTGGGACTCCCAGTATCTTTGGTGGGTTAGATTTAAGCAGTATATTCTGGTTGTTGTTTTGAGGATGGCCTGGCTCTGCCAATTCAGAGGCCTCTCCAGAGAATCCCATTCCAGGCTTCTGCTAGGATGAGAATAGACATGACAGGCATCTCCTGAGCTAAGGAGGGGATTTGTGGCTCTAAGTACTCTTTATATGGATATTCAATTTACTTTCTGTTTTTATCTGCATGTGTGCACCTTTGTCATCACTACTAACAGTTGTTATTTTTAAAGTTTTACTTAAATTCCTGTTTGTTAACACAGTATAAAATTAGTTTCAGTTGTACAACATAGTGATTCAACACTTGGATACAATGCCTGGTACTAATCACAGGTGCCCTCCTTCATCCCCATCTCCTGTTTTCCCCAACCCCCCTCACCTTCCTCAGGTTTTTATTAGTTTATTCTCTATAGTTAAGAGTGTGTTTCTTGGTTTGCTTCTCTCATTCCCCCTATCCTTTGCCAGTTTGGTTTCTTAAAATCCACATATGAATGCAATTCATATGGTATTTATCTTTCTCTGACTGATTTACTTCAGTTAGCATAATTCTTTTTAGGTTGTAAATGGCATCGTTTCATCCTTTCTGAAAATTGAGTGATATTCCAGTGTGCATATTTACCAAATCTCCTTTATCCATTCATCTGTTGATGGATATCTTGGCTGTTTCCATAGTTTGGCTATTGTTGATAATGCTGCTATTAGCACTGGGGTGTATGTGCCCTCTTCAAATCTGTACTTTTGTACCCTCTGGGTAAATACCAATTGTGCAATTCCTGAATTATAATTAACTTCTTGAGGAACCTCCATACTGTTTTCCACAGTGGCTGCACCTGTTTGCATTCCCACCAGCAGTGTAAGAGAGTTCCCCTTTCTCCCCATCCTCAGCAATACCTGTTGTTTCTTGTGCTGTTAATTTTAGCCATTATGACAGGTGTCAGGTGATATCTCATGGTTTTGATTTGCATTTCCCTGATGATGGGTGATGTTGAGTGTCTTTCCATGTGTCTGGTGGCCATCTGGATGTCTTGTTAGAGGCAATGTCCATTCATGTCTTCTGCCCATTTTCAATTGGCTAATTCGTGTTTTGGATGTTGAGATTTATATTTTGGATACTCTTTGTTGGATTTGTCATTTACAAATATCTTCTCTCATTTTGTATGTTGCCTTTTAGCTTTGGTTGTTTCCTTCACTGTGCAGAACCTCTTTATCTTGATGAAGTCCCAATAGTTTATTTTTGCTTTTGTTTCCCTTACCTCAGAGGCATATCTAGAAAGAAGATCCTATGACCAAGTCAAAGACATTACTGCCTATCTTTTCTTCTTTTTATGGTTTCAGGTCTCACATTCAGGCCTTTAATCCATTTTGAATTTATTTTTTATATATGGTATAAGAAAGTGGTCCAATTTCATTCTTCTGCATGTGGCAGTCTAGTTTTCCCAACATCATTTGCTAAAGAGACTCTCTTTTAACCATTGGATGTTCTTTCCTGCTTTGTTGAGGAGTAATTGAACATAGAATTCTCGGTTCATATCTCATTTCAGTTTTCCATTCTGTTCTATTGATCTATGTGTCTGCTTCTTGTGCCTGCACCATACTCTTTTGATCACTAGAGCTCTGTGATATAACTTGAAGTCTGAAATTGTGATGCCCCCAGCTTTGGTTTTCTTTTTCAAGAAGAAAAAATAGCTTTGGCTATTTTCAGTCTTTCATGGTTCCATACATATTTTAGGATTATTTGTTCCAGCTCTGTGAAAAATGCTATTGCTATGTTGATAGGGATAATTAAATGTATAGATAATTAAATGTATAGATTGCTTTGAGTAGTATAGCCTTTTTAAACAATATTTGCTCTAATCCATGAGCATGAACTGTCTTTCCACTTTGTGTCATCTTCAATTTCTTTCATAAATGTTTTATGGTATTTACAGGTCATTCACCTCTTTGGCTAGGCTTAATCCTATGTATCTTATTGTTTTTTGGGGCTAGTATAAATGGGATTGATTCTGTAATTTTTCTTTCTTCTGTCTCATTGTTACATAGAAATGCAACATATTTCTGCACATTAATTTTATATCCTGCAACTCTTCCAAATTCATGTTTGACTTCTAACAATTTTTTTGGTGGATTCTTTTGGGTTTTGTACATAGAGTATCATGTGGTCTACAAATAGTGAAAGTTTGACTTCTTCCTTGCCTATTTGGATGTATTTTATTTCTTTTTGTTGTCAGGTTACTGAGGCCAAGACTTCTAGTACTATGTTAAATCGGAATGGTGAGAGTGGACATCCTTGTCTTGTTTCTGAGTGTAGGAGAAAGACTGTTTTTCCCCACTGAACATGTTATTGGCTGTGGATCTTGGTATGTGGCCTTAATGATGCTGAGGTATATTCTTTCTATCCCTACCTTGAGAGAGGTTTCCCCCCCCCCAAGGAAGAATGCTGTATTTTGTTGAATGCTTTTTCTGCATCTATTGACAGATCATATGGTTCTTATCCTTTCTTTTTTTTTAATGTGGTGTATCACATTGATTGATTTGTGATTGTTGAACCAACCTTGCAATCCAGTAATAAATTCCACTAGATTGTGGTGAATACTTTTAATGTACCGCTGAATTTTATTTGCTAGTATTTTACTGATAATTTTTGCATCCATGTTCATTAGGAGTATTGGTCTGTAAAAAGTGGGGTCCTTGTCTGGTTTTGAGATCAAGGTAATGCTGGCCTCATAGGACGAGTTTGGAAATTTTCTTTCCATTTCTATTTTTTGGAAACGTTTGAGAAGAATAGGTATTAACTCTTCTTTATTTTTTTTAAATTTATTTATGATAGTCAGAGAGAGAGAGAGAGAGGCAGAGACATAGGCAGAGGGAGAAGCAGGCTCCATGCACCGAGAGCCCGACGTGGGATTCGATCCCGGGTCTCCAGGATCGCGCCCTGGGCCAAAGGCAGGCGCCAAACCACTGCGCCACCCAGGGATCCCATTAACTCTTCTTTAAATGTCCAGTAGAATTGCCCTGGGAAGCCATCCAGCCCTGGACTTCCATTTGTTGAGAGAGGCTTTTTTTTTTTTTTTTTTAAGATTTTATTTATTTATTCAGAGAGACACAGAGAGAGAAAGACAGAGATAGAGGGAGAAGCAGACTCCCTAAGGTGAGCCCGATGTGGGACTTAATCCTCTCAGACGCTCAACCGCCGAGCCACCCAGGTGCCCTGTTGGGAGCGTTTTGATTGTTGAATCTGTTTTTTGCTAGTTATCGGTCTGTTTATATTTTCTATTTCTCGGGGTTTAGTTTTGGTAGTTTGTACATTTTTTGAGATTTGTCCATTTCTTCCAGGTCTCCCGGTTTATTGGTATATACTTTTTCATAGCGTTCTCTTACAGCTGTTTTATTTTTGTGGTGTTGTTTAGTGATCTCTCCTCTTCGCTTTGTGATTTTATTTATTTGAGTCTTTCCTCTTTTTGATAAGTCTGGCTAGGGTTTTATCAATTTTATTAATTTGAAGAACCAGCTCTTAGTTTCATTATTCCATTCTACTGTTTTGTTGTTTCTTTTTTTAATATTTTATTTATTTATTTATGAGAGGCACTCACAGAGAAGCAGAGACACAGGCTGAGGGAGAAGCAGGCTCCATATACGGAGCCTGATGTGGGACTCCATCCTGGGACTCTAGGATCACACCCTGGGCCCAAGGCAGGCGCTAAACTGTTGAGCCACCCAGGGACCCCTGATGTTGTTGTTTCTCTATCATTTATTTCTGCTTTAATTTATTTCCCTTCTTCTGCAGGCTTTAGGTTTTGTTTGCTGTTCCTTTTCTAGCTCCTTTAGGTGTAGGGTTAGGTTGTGTATTGGAGGCTTTTCTTGTTTCTTGAGGTAGGCCTGTATTACTCCGGTGCATGAGGAAAGTATCCTCTGAAGGGCGGGGCCAGAGAAGATGGAGAGGAGACAGACCATCCAGGGTCAGGTGTGGAGACTCCTAAAATAATGTTTCTGGGTCACAAAGGATGGTCATGTCGGGCCCTGGCCCAGGTGGCTCCTTTGGGGGCGGGGCTCGGGCCTGTGGTGGCAGGAGCGCCAGTTTCTCCTTCAGTGCAGCATTCAGCACCTGTTCCTCGGGCACCTGCAGGCTCACCAGGTCTCGGAAGAGCCGCTTGGAGTGTGGCCCGTTCAGCCCCTCTGCCACGCTTTCCTCCAAACCTCAGCCTTTGCTACATCCCAGAGGTTTGGACAAACACGTTTTCATTTTCATTCATTTCCATATATTTTTTAAATTTCTTCTTTAATTTCCTGGTTGCCCCATTCATTCCCTAGTGGGATGTTCTTTAATCTCCATGTATTTGTGATCTTTTAAATCTTTTTCTTGCAGTTGACTTCAGATTTCATTGTGTTGTGGTTTGAAAATGTACATGGCATGGTCTCAGTCTTCTTGTACCTGTTGAGGGCTGATTGATTGCCCATTATGTGATCTGTTCTGGAGAATGTCCCATGTGCACTTGAAAGGAATGTGTATTCTGCTGCTTTAAGATGAAATATTCTTAATATATTTATTGAGTACTTCTGGTCCAGAGTGTCAATCAAAGTCATTGTTTCCCTGTTGATTTTCTGCTTAGATGATCTGTCCATTGGTGTAAGTGGGTGTTAAAATCCCCTGTCATTGTATTATCATCAGTGAATTTCTGTATGTTTGCTGTTAACTGGTTAATATATTTAGGGACTCCCATGTTGGGGGCATAAATATTTACAATTGTTTGATCTTCTTGATGGATAGTCTCCTTAATTATGAAATAATGTCCTTCATCTCTTGTTGCAGTATTTGTTCTTTCTCCTTTTAAAAAATATTTATTTATTCATGAGAGATACACAGAAGGAGAGGTAGAAACTTAGGCAGAGGGAGAAGCAGGCTCCCCAAGGGGAGCCGATGTGGGACTCAGTCCCAGGACCCTGGGACCACACCCTGAGCCGAAGGCAGACACTCAACCAATGATCCACCCAGGTGTCCCCAGTGTTTGGTTTCAAATCTAGTTTGTCTGATATAAGTATGGCTCCTTTAGCTTTCTTTGATGTCCATTAGCATGACAGATGATTTTCCATCCCCTGACTTTCTTTTTTGTTTTTAAAGATTTTATTTTACTTATTCATGAGAGGCACAGAGAGAGAAAGAGAGAGAGAGGCAGAGACACAGGCAGAGAGAGAAGCAGGCTCCATGCAGGGAGCCCGATGCAGGACTCGATCCCTGGTCTCCAGGATCACACCCTGGGCTGAAGGCGGCACTAAACCACTGAGCCACTGGGGCTGCCCTCCATCCCCTGACTTTCAATCTGCAGGTGTCTGTAAGTCTAAAGTGAGTCTCTTGTAGGTAGCATATATATGGATCTTTTAAAAAATTTTTTTCTTTATTTATGAGAGAGAGAGAGACAGACAGACAGACAGACAGACATAGGCAGAGGGAGAAGCAGACTCCCCACAATGAGCCCAATGTGGAACTTGATCCCAGACTCCAGGATCATGCCATGAGCCAAAGGCAGACACTCAACCGCTGAGCCACCCAGGCATCCCAGATCTTGTTTTTTAATCTGCTCTGATACCCTGAATCTTTTGATTGGAGCATTTAGTCCATCTACATTCAGAGTGATTATTGAAAGATATGAATTTAGTGTTTTGTGTTACCAATAGAGTTGGTGATGTTCTCTGATCCTTTCTAGTCTTTGTTGCTTTTGGTCTTCTCTTTTCTCCACTAAGAATCCCCCTTAAAATTTCTTGCCAGACTGGTTTAGTGGTTATGAACTCCTTTATTTTTACCTGTCCAGGAAACTCTTTATCTCTCCTTCTACCCTGAATGATAGCCTTGCTGGATAAAGACTTCTGGTTTCATATTTCCCATTCAGCATATTGAATATTTCCTTTTATTCCTTTCTGGCCTGTCAAGTTTCTGTGGACAGGTCTGCTGTGAATCTAATTCATCTTCTCTTGTAGTTAAGAACTCCCCCCCACCCACCCCACCCCAGCGCTTTCAGGATTCTTTCCTTTTCTGTATATTTTGTGAATTTGACTATGATGTGCCTTGGCGACAGTCAGCTTTTGTTGAATTTAGTGGGAGTTTTCTGTGCTCTTGGTTTTGGTGTCTGTGTCCTTCCTCAGATTAGAGAAGTTTACATAATTTCTTCAAATAAAACTGCATCCTCCTCTTTTTCTTCTGGGACTCCTATAATATGAGTGTTATATGATGTTTTATATGATATGTTGTTTATATGATATGTTGTTTTAATAAGTTGCTGAGTTTCCTAAGTCTGAATCTCTGGTCCATTACCCTTCTTGTTTTTATGGCTTCCCCTTGGGACTGCATCTCAGTTATAGTATTTTTAGTGTTAGCCTGACTAGATTTTAGTTCTTTTATCTCTACAGCAAGGGATTCTCTAGTGTCTTCTGTGCTCTTTTCCAGCCCAGTACTATCCTTTTAACCATTGTTTTAAATTCTAGTTCAGACATCTTACTTATATCTGTATCGATTAACTCCCTAGCTGTGAGTACTACCTCATGTTCTTTTGGGGGGATGAATTTCTCCATCTCATTATTTTGTCCAGAAAAGAAAGACAAAGAAAATATAAGAAAAAAACCAATAACAATAACAACAAGACCCCCCCAAAAACTAGATCCTGGGTGTGTTTTGGCCTGCTTGTTAAAAGAATCTAAATCCCGAAATAAGAAAGAAAAAAAGTAAAGTACAATGAAAGTAAACAAAGAAATAAAGTATATACATAAAAATTAAAATAATTAATAAAAAGAATTGAAAAAATAAAGAAATAAAGAACAAAGTACAAAAGGAAGCTAGATCCTACTGTCCCTATAGTGCTGAAGCTTTGCAGCCCTCTGTGATCAGTAAACTTGGTGGGAGCAAGCTGTTTAGCTGTTTGTGTGGGTCTTCTGGGGGAGCGGCCCACTGAGCTGATTGTCAGGTGTGCCGCGGCCTTAGTGGAGATGTGTCCGCAGTGCTCAGAGGCGGGGCTCGGTGTAAGCACCTCTAACCTCCACCAGGCGGCGCTGTTCTGCTCCCTGAAGACTCAGCACTGATGGAAGGGGTGAGTCTGGGGCCACTGGGTTCCCTGGCTCTGGAGCTGAACATCCCGCCCCCCAGTCTGCAGTGAGCCTTCACAGAAGAGCCATCAAGCCCTCTTGTCCCCACAGTTTCGGTCAGAACCCTCCATTCACCCTGCCTGTGTCTGAGCTTTTTTTTCTTTTTAATCTCAGGCAAGTGACTGGGTTTCAAAACTCCAAATTTTAGGAACTCCCCTGATGGAGAACTGTGCTCTTCCTACCTGGGAGGGTCTCCTCCCACTTCTGCCCTTCGCTGGCCTGTCCCAGGATAGCGATCCCAGGTCTGCACAGGGGTTTGCAGTTTATGGCCACACAGCGCAGAAAGCTGGCCCCTACCCATTGCTCTCAGCTGGTTTCCCTGCTCCTGTGCCTGGGAATGGTTGGAGCCACCATCCTTGTGACCCCAGGGATCCTGAGCACACCCTGTTGCTCCAGGGGCCGCCCCTCACTTCACCACCTGAGCACTATTAAGGCTGGTGTGTCCCCCACTCTAGCAGACTTCTGAAAGTTCTGATTTTGTGCTCTGCTGCTTATAATACTGTGCGTAGACCTGTGAGTTGGCTCCCTGCCCCTGCAGGAGATCAACTGATTTTTTTTTAAGACTTTGTTTTTCTGTAATCTCTACACCCAACATGGGGCTTGAACTCACAACCCCAGGATCAAGAGTCGCATGCTTTTACCAGCCACACTGAGCTGGCCAGGCTTCCTTTGATTGATTGATACCTATTAATTGAAGCAGACATACAGGATGTGTCAGGGCAGAAATTGAGCCCACACTTTGAGGTTTGGTGGAGTCATCTGGACCTTGATAAATGTTAAAGAAAGCATAGCTTCCCCGGGAGCCCAGGGAGTGGGGCCTACACACGTTAAAAGTTGACAATTTCCTTTACTAGTATTCATTTAACTGATGATTTATTTAAAGTGCTATTCAGTGGCAAATGTCATTCTAGGAATGGGATATAACAAGAACGTTCGAGGATTCAGAGGTAGCTAAAGCTCCCCCTTCATGGACTCAATGTTACAGCTGGATGCAGAGATAGGTAAGCAAGCAAAGAGACATAAAACTTGGCACTGGGGTGCCTGGCTGGCTTGGTCAGTGGATCTTGATCTCGGGATTGTGAGGGTTTTTTTTTTTTTAATTTTATTTATTTTTATTTATTTATTCATGAGAGACACAGAGGAGAGAGAGAGAGGCAGAGAGAGACACAAGCAGAGGGAGAAGCAGGCTCCATGCAGGGAGCCCGATGTGGGACTGGATCCAGGGACTCCAGGATCACACCCTCGGCTGAAGGCAGCGCTAAACCACTGAGCCACCCGGGCTGCCCAGGATTGTGAGTTTGAACTCCATGTTGAGTAAAGAGATGACATAAAAAGAAAATATTTTAAAAATATATGGATGAAAAAAAAAACATGACATCAAAGGTAAGTGCTTGCTTCAGAAAAAAAGTCAAACCAGACTATGTCTAACCTACAACCTATTCTTTATCGCCCTTGCTTTCACTGCTTTGCCCAGATGACGTTTTCCACAAGTGACGGTCCCGCCTGAGTGGGAATGGGCTTCTTTCATTGTAAGACCTGTGTTCCCCCTGGTTCTGCAATGAGAGAAGAGCTGTGAAGGCACGAGTTAGGTGGATCAGCATAAAGCTAGGCAATAATCATTCCTGAACCTGGTAGCCAGAGCTCTGCCTCCTTTTAGGACCCAATGTCATAAAAAAGCCCATTGGTCACTGGCTTGGATGAAGGGTGGAGGCTGAAGTAGAATTAGGAAGAACAAAATGGGAAAAACCGAAGCTGAAAGAGAGAAGGACAGATTTCACCATCTGTAGCCTTTTGAAGGAATCTGGTGTCCTTTCCTAAGAGGGGGCCCACCTCTGTAAGATATTTCCTACCGCTCCTCGCTCATTGTCCAAGCCCAGCAAGCACATCTCCATGCCTCCAACACCTCTCTGCAGTCGTGATTTGTAGTATCTTCAATCTATTCTGTCGTGTGACTAAAGCATCGTGTATGTAACCATCCTGCTGCTGTTTGACAACATTCAGGGGGATTCCGACTTTTGCTCGTTTTGGGGTGTGTGTGTATCTATCGCTGTGCAGCTGATCCTCGGGCTGTGTCATCCTAACACCAAAATTGCTTGAAACAACAATCTTTATCATTTCTGGTGCTGGCATTGTGTGGCTAGTTGGGTTTTCCTGGTTGACCTTGGGCTCACTCATGCAGTGACTTTCCGCTGGAGGGTCTGCTGAGTTTGAAGGTCCATCTTGGCCACATTCACATGTCTGGCAGTAGGTCCCAGCTGAGTGCCAGCTGCTTCTCTTGTCCTACATGCCTCTCCAGCTGGGAGCCAGACCTCAGGGCCACCCTGTGGGGGAGCTCCTGAGGAGCAAGCTGCCCATGGAGGGAGCCCTGGGGCTGCCTGTGTGTGGGAGTCGGGGTGGGGAGGAGGTTGAGGTCCCTCGGTCCCCTCTGCTGCCTGGCCCCCAGGCCGAGCCCCATTCTCACCCAGCCCGAGCCCCACTCTCACCCAGCCCCTACTTGCTAGGGCATGAAGGATGCCTTCAGCATGCTGGTGTGAGAGATCCAGCAGCACAAGGTGCGCAAGCTGAGCCTACCCGGTGAGGGTGGCCCCGGTTGCATGAGGTGCAAGTGCCTGCTGTCCTGGCGTCCCTTCCAGGGCCACGCTGATAGCTCCCCTGGCCCTCTGTACCCCAGGAACACAGGCATGGGGTGAGGAAGGGAGGAAGCACCCCTGGAGCCCAGCCAGCTCAGGCTCCCTGGACAGAGGAAGCACAGACCTCCCAGGGCACTTTACATAGACCATGGTGAACTGAGGCCACCGGCCCCCCTGGCTGTCACTCTCTCCCAGCCCCAAATGGCTCGCGGGGCACAGGCTGAGTGACAGTAAGGTCTGTGATGGTCCTGACCCTGGCATCTGGCCGACCTTGGAAGGCATGTGGGAATGTCAGCTTTGTGTGCCTCGCGGCCCCTCTACAGGAAAAGACTGGTCAGAGGCCTGGACGGTGCCCCCTCCCCCTCTCTGGGTGTCTGTCCACGCTGCTTGCACAGAGGTCTGGGAGACACAGAAACAGGCTGGCCGTGCATTTTAACACAACACTTTATTGAACTTTCAACAGCAAACGGGCTAAGAGCCCAGGGTGCATGCCTTCCCCTGGGGAGGGAGACCTTCCTGTCTTTTAGGGGAAAGCAGAAATCACACAGGGGTGTAGGTGCCAGAGCCCCCCACCTTGGAGCCTGTGCAGACTCCAGGTGGGGGCACATTTCCTGAGGTTGGAGCCTGAGAGGCAGTTCTGAGGACAGCAGACCTGACCTGGACCTACAGCTTATGGGCTCCTGCGCTGGTCCCAGCATGTCAGCTGGTCCCCAGCCTCTGGCCACTGGTGCCAGGTGACTGACTGCTGGAGACCCAGCATGTGGAGAAGCCTGCCTTCTAGTGTGGGTGAGGGTGGGGCCCACCGGCCTGCCCCTGCTGCCCCTGCCCTGAGATGTCCTATTATTCCCAGCGCTGCCCTAGGTCAGCAACCTGGATCTGTGGGACATGCCCAGGTCCCAGGAGGCCACATACTGCTCTGAGAGGTCTCGCTCAGCCTTGAGGCAGAATCCAGGACAGGCTAGCGCCACAGGGGGCTTGATCCCATCAGTCTTCATTCTGGCCCTGGGGGAGGCTCATGTTGAACCTGCCCCCACAGAACCCAGGGAAAGGCCAGCCCAGGTCCCTCTGGGTCAGGGGCTTGTGTCCTGTGTGTGTGTGTGGCGGGGGGAGGGGGGTTGCTGCCCTCTAGGAAGGACAGTGAGATGAGGCAGGGCATGGTGCCAGCTGGCCAGAGCCTCAGGGCCCCCACACTCACCATCATGCTTTGCTCCAGAGGCCTGCAAGCATTGAGCTTCCCTGTGGATGCAGAGGTCAGAGGGTCCCGGGACTGTGCAAGGCCTTGGGGCAGCGGGCTCAGCACTGCCCTGGCTCTGCCCCGGCTGTGCCCATCACTGCCCAGCGAGGGGCTTCAGCTACAGTGGCCACAGGGCAGGAAGGGTGTCCTGGGCCCTACAGCATTGTCTTTAGTGGGCTGGGTGGACCCTGTGATGGGAGTCCCAGTGGGGGTTCCAGGGCCTGGTCTGTAGTATAGCCTCTGGGGTGACCCAGGCAGGTGCCAAAGGGAAGGGGACCCAGTGTTCTGGCTTCAAGCCCATGTCCAGGGGCCACCAGCCTGCACCCTCCTTGTTCACTTGAAGGATGAGGAGGGAGTTCCATTGCTGTGGGGGCAGCTGGGCCAGCGAGGCATCCTGGGCTGGGGGCAGCCAGGCCAGAACTGGAGCCCTCAGTGTTCCTGGACATAGGTGTGCAGCCGTAGGCTCTGGGGAACTTCCCTCCTGCAGTGGCTCCTCAGCCTTGAGAAAGGAGGAGAGGCCCGCGGGCTGGAGACACTCACTCCAGGCCCAGGGGCCTCGTGGGGGAACTCGTCAGGTCCCGTTGGAAAGAGGCAGACTGGGTTAGCATCTCCAGCAGGCTATGGGGGGCCCCAAGGGTCCTCACGGCTCCCACGTGGCCCCCCAGCCTGACCGTGTCCACAGCCCTCCACACTGCCGGTGCCCAGCCCCAGCAGTGAGTGCCGGCACACCCAGCCCTGGCCTGGTTTCCCTGAGGTTGGAGCAGAAGAAGAGAGGCCCAGAGATGAGGAGGAAGGCCCTGGGGGCTCTGTCCACTGTGAGCAGCCCCAGGAGGCTGAATATCCCGGGAGGGGATAGAGCCCTGAGCCCACCTGGGAGGGCAGGTCACACTTCATCCTTCAGAGCTGGGTCATGGAGGCCAGAAGGTGTCTGAGCACCACCTCATCCTCCAGGGCCCATGCCTGGGCCAGTAAGTCCTGCAGAAACTCCCTAAGACCTTCCAGGGGCAGCTTCAGCAGGCGTTCTGGGCAGCAGGTGTGAGTCAGACCCAGAGGGGCCCCACCCTGTGGCCCCCAGGTGCCTCACAGGGGCAGTGGCTGGGGATCCAGCTGTGCCCAGGAGCGCCGTGGGCAGTGCTATGGCCAGGGGAGGCCCTTGCCTGCTGCTCCTCTCAGGGAGCCCCCCCTCAATCTGCCTGCCCAGCCATCCCCCCCACCCCCAGGCCTGGGTGTGGCTCAGCAGTGCCCCCACCTTCCTTGGGCACACCTGGGTTCCCGGGGCTCACTTATTCCTGTGCACTTTGAGGATTGTGTAAACCGTGGCTGTGAACACTTGCTCCTCGTCCAGGATGTAGGCATCCCAGAGCTTCAGGGTGAGTGAGAAGGGGGTCTAAGGGACAGCAAGATGGGAGGAGTGGCCTGAGCAGGGCCCCTGGGGGTCTCAGCTCGGGCTGGGACTCCCAACTGCCCACAGCCCATGTTGCCCTCCTGGCTGCATCCGACGAGGCCCCACAGCCCCTCCTGTGCATGCACTCCTCCCAGGGAGATCAGGGCTCCAGGCCACTCCACTTCTGACCCTGGCCAGCACCACCCACAAACCATGCCTCGAGGGGACCCCAGGCTGGCTGCAGAATAGGCCGAGGGCTCGTCCACATCCCAGGCTGACGTGGCCTTCCCCGAGGGGGAACCTCAAGGGAACCTCTGGGCTTCTCCAGGATGGGTCTGGGCTGCAAACCTCAATCTTAGGGCCCCGGGGTTGGGTCTGGCTTGTCTGGAGGGTGGAGCTGAGCTTGGCCCTCCCCCGGGGTCCAGGGGCAGGTCAGGGAGCAGGGGTCCTTAGGTGGCCTTACTTGGTCAATGAAACACTGAAGGAACCACTTGGGGGCATAAATGCCAGTGCACATATGTTCCTTGTCCTGGCGGAAGGGCAGGATGTGCTCAGGCCCCACGCCGCGGCCCTGTAGAGCCAGGTGGACACACTCCCCACGGCCCCCGCCCAGCCCTGATAGTGCCCCCGGCCCCCCCAGGAGGAGGAACTTGACACCAAACTCTGGGCAGCTCAGAAGGGCTGTGCCGCCCCCACCCCTGCCCCGGCCACAGGGATGGAGCCTCTGGGGAGCTTCTATCTACGTGGGCGTCTTCAGCTTGGGGAGAGCTTGGACTCAAATGTGTTTGAGATGTGCCTGGAATCTCAGCAGTTTGGGGAACCATGGAATGAAGAAGCCTGAGAAGGCCCCAGGCCCCCAGTGATCAGGGCCTCCTCCTGCACAAGGCCGGGGCGGATGTCCTGGCAGGGGCCTCCTCCCCCATGCCCTGACCCCAGTGTGCCCACAGCCCTCTGATCCCTGACTGGACCTGCTCTTCCCAGAGAGCAGGACTGCCTTCTAGGCCGGGGGTGGCAGGGCCCAGGGACCCTTATCCTCACAGAGACTCTGTGGGGTGGGTGCCCTGGGCTGAGGATCAGGCCCGTCTGACCCAGCACCCTCTTTCCTGCAGTGGCCGCCACGGGGGCAGGCAGGTCCCCAGCACCAAGGGGCAGTGAGTCCAGGCCACAGGGAGGGTGATGGGTGTGCACGGCCATTTCTGGGGCTTGGGAGTCAGGCTGGGGGCAAACAGTAGGGGAGAGACGCTGCCACCTGGGCTTCGTCTGGCTGTGGGCTGACAGGATGGCCTAGGGGGCAAGAAGGCAGCCAGACAGGAGGCTGCAGGAATGCAAGACTGGTCTGCACTTGTGAGGCTAGTGGCCCTGGCTCCAGGACCCCGAGGGCCGCCTAGGGAGGTGGTGCCCTTGCCAGTGGGGAAGTGGGCTGGGTGGGAGTCCCCGCCTGCCCCATGGCTGCAGCTGCCCTGCAGGGAGGCTCTCCTAAGCTCCAATCCCAACCAGCGGCCAGGCCAGCCCCTACAGTGCATGGCGTGCCTCTCATTGGTCATCAGCTGGGCCAGTGACCAGAAGGCATCCTCCTCAGTCAGGAACATCAGCAGGATGGCCACGATCTGGCTCATGCCCTGGCAGTAGCCCACCTCCTGCAAGAACCAGAGCCCCATGGAGGGTGTCCACCCCTGAGGCCCCCCTCTGAGCCCTCCCTACTTGGGCGTCAGGCTCCCATGGCTCCCTCACAGCCCAGGATCCCAGAGGGGGCTCCCAGAGGGTGAGGAGAGCAGGGTGCAGGGCCACCCAGACCAGCTCAGGCACCAGCACCATGTGGCCCTGATACCGAGCCCTGTGGCTACCATGCCAGGGCCCCCTTCTTCAGACCAGGAGGAGGGGCCTCCGTGAGGTATGCCAGGCTGAAGGGGACCAGCCAGGTCTGGATACCCCACCATGAGTGCAGGTTGTGGGCCTGACTGTGGCCTCTGAGAGGTCCCACAGGGGCAGTAGGGCTAAGACACCTCCATGGAGCCATGGAACATCTGAGCTGGGGCTCCTCGGGGGACCCTTCTGGAAAGTGCCATGGAAGGGGAGCAGCCTCCTGGTCAGCCATGGCCTCATGCACTTCAGGGGAATGGGAGCCTTCCTCCTGCCCAGGTTCTGACTAGTAGTCCTATCTCTTCAGGGTCCAGACCTGAGTTTTAGGATAGCAGTGGTGCATGCGAGGGCCCCAGGCAGCCCCAGCAATGGGGCACTCAGGCACCCTCCTTCCCACAGGGAGGTCTGCACCCCAGTCCCCTGGGTCCTAGAAGAGAGAGAGACCCTCCCTTACATCTTGGGACAGTGGTATCTGGGGTCCTAACTATGAGTCCTGTTGGTCACCAATACTTAGGACAAGGACATGCGCGGGGCAGGAGGCCTGAGGGCAGGGACACTCATGATGTTATACACAGAATAGGCCAACAGCACATGGAACAGGGCTTGCTGCCTAGAAGGGGGAACACCAGGGTGCTCTGCTCAGTCTGGCCCCCCACCCAGTAAGGCCAGCGAGGTGCAGACACCAGCCATGCAGACCCTGCGGTCTTCAGGGCACCTCAGTGGGGGATGATTCTCTGGGGTCAGGTCTGCACATGGTGGCAGGCAGCAATCTCATACATACAGTGGGTTTATCTGCATTCTGGGGTTTTCTGTGTGCCTCCATTAGAACTCCTGGGGTGGGGTGTGCAGCTCCTGGGTTTTCCCAGAGCTGCCAGCACCCCCTCCAGCCCTGGAGCAGCCCTGCACCCTGAACGCCCCCCTGGGAGCCAGGAGCTCCCACTGCCCCTGCTCCTGGCAGCTCCTGACACCTCTCCCCCTGCTCTGGCTTGTTCCCTGTGTCCTGTGAACACCACAAGCCACTATCTGGCCCCTGCGCTGAGCAAACACAGCCGGTGCATCCGTGGCACTGAGTGCATCCACAGCGCCTTCCTATGTGTCCCTGAAGTGGATTCTGTGTGGGGGACCCCGTGCCTGCTCATCCCAGAGCATCTTTGGTGCTTCCAGGTTTGAGCTGTCACAAAGGGAGCAGGGAACATTCATGCAGGTTTGACACAGATACAAGGATTCAAACCACTTTGGTCACTATGAGCACTTTGGGGTATGCAGGGGTGAGACCCCGCTCAGCTCTGCCAGAAGCCACCCATCTGCCTTTTCGCAAGGCTGCCTGAGTCTGCACCCCCAGCACCCACTGCCCCTGTGCCAGGGCTGCTGGAGGCCGGCTCCCCCTGGGCCAGGGGTCATAGGTCAGCTCTACCCAGCTGCACTCTGAGGGCCAAGGGAGACACAGGGGTCACCAGGCTCCTTGCAGGGAGGAGCATCGACCTCTCGTGGTGAGACGGTCTGAGCGGCCTCCAGGAAGCCCCAGCGCACCTCTGCCTGTGGCTCCTAAGCCCCATCCCTGGCACCCCTGCAGGTCAGCCCCTCTGTGTCCCCAGCCACTGCACACTGCACACAGACAGAGCTCCATCCTCTGCTCCATCTACCTGCACCGACCCTGTCTGGGGGCACACTGCCTTCCCCTCCCTCCGCGCAGCCCCTGGGGACTCTATGGGACACCTGGGCTCTGATGGGAACAGACTGTCCAGAGAACCCCAGGGTGGCCAGAGAAGTGTGAACATGTCCCACACTAAGCAGCTACAGGGGTCAATGGTGTGGGGGCAATGGTGTGGGAGAGATGGTGTGGAGGGTGATAGCACAGGGGGCGTAGGTGTAGGATGATGTCATAGGGGGTGGTGGAGTAGGATGATGGCATGGGGGGCAGTGGCATGGGGGGAATGGTGTCGGGGATAATAGTGTTGGGTGATGGTGGGGGGGTGGAGTGAGGGGTGTGGTGTGTGGGGTGCTGGCATGGGGGGCATGTAGACACAGGGCATCCCCATTCTCTAAGACACATGCAGACAGGTTTACAGGTAAATTCTACCCCAGGTCTGGGGTTTGCTGTGACACATTTGCTGCTGGGGACCCGTGTGGTTAGCGCAGGACCCTGGCTGGACCAGGGGTGGCATCTGGCTGGTCATCATACTATGTATGTTTACAAACAGTGCAAACTGTCTAAGATAAAATGCACAAAATTCAGAAATACATAAAAACACTGAGGGTGGGTGTCACTTTGACCCATCCAACCTTCATTCGGTCCATGTGTGTCCTGGTCCAGCCGCAGCTGTGTTGCCTGGACCCCAGGTCCCCTTATAGCCCCTCCACAGCCCCCACCCCTGCCACCTCCTCTTCACGGGGCAGCTCCACATCCCCTTGGGGTTCAGCTCACACAGTGACACCTGGAGGCCCCATCCTGGTGGCCTCCCCATCCCCAAGACCCCGGGGGTTGGGGGGCACGTGGGTCATCCCAAAAACTTTACCATGCAGCAGTGTTTTGAGGTTTTTTTGTTTTTGTTTTTTTGCTGCCATCATTCCCTCTGGCCTCAGAGACCCCATGTTCCCTACCCAGAAGGCCCCTGGGGCTCCCGGAACCCTGTTTGCCCAGCAGCCTCACCCAACCCCATAGCGGTCCCAGAACATGATATGGTTGCGGAAGGTTCTGTTGATACCTAGATCTATTTGTTTGATGTCCTGGGAGGAGACCTGGGCCGCCTCCTTCATTTCCTGTGGGGAGAATCAGGGAGGAGGAGCCAGCATCAGGAACACAGAACCCCAACTGTCACCAACTGCCATCCTAAGCAGGGAGCACTGCTGGCCACCATGTGAGCGTGTCCTGCAGAAACCTCCTTCCTTCCCCTGTGAAGCCAGGGACAACACAACTGCCCACTGTGCCCATGGGGCCTACCTGAGGGCCTGTGCTCAGCTGTCGTGGGTGGGGAGGGGACACAGGGAGTCAGCCCCGGACAGGGAGGGGACATGGGGGTCAGCCCTGGGCGGGGGGGCGGGGGGTGCTCCCAGGGGTCAGCCCCAGGTGAGTAGGGGACACCAGGGGTCAGCCCTGGGTGGGTAGGGGCTTCCAGTGGTCAGCCCAAGGCTCCTCCCCTCCCCCAGCACAGAGCCTGTTCAGGACTGAGCCCCAGGCTGTGCCCTGAGCTTGCCCCCAGGGAGGCTGCTCCCTGAAACTTGCTCCAGGGCTCCAGCCCCTCTCAGGGCACCTGAGGAGACTGGGAGGGTCGGGGGAGCCTCTGTTCCTGGTGCCCTCCTGAGTCCTAGTCCCCCCCACCCCAGGTGGGGCACAGCACAGGCCAAATGTCCTCCCCTTCCCATCCCCACCAGAGACCTCATCCTGCTTCGTCCAGCAGGAACTTGGCACCAGCCCACCTGTTCAGCCCCACTTGGGGCTCCAGGCCTATCCAGGGTGCCAGCTCCCATCACCCTGCCCAGGAGGAGCTCAGAGCCCCGCAGCCCTGTCCCTCTCTGGACCCTGAGCCACCCTGCTCCAGGGACAGTGGGACTGAGGTGGGGGCAGCAGAGAGGTGGACGGGGCCCTCATGTCAGAGAGACACCAGGAGATGCTGGGGCCACCCTGGGTCCCCAGGCAGGTGACCTCCCCCCATCTCCCCAGGTTCCCCTCAGCTCCTGCCCAGGCCTCCCCTCAGGGCCATGCATCTGCCAGGAGTGGAAAGGCCCTACCTGGTATTTCCCTGGGTTCCTTTTTTCTACCCCCCCCCCCCCGGGTTCCTGACTTTAACCTTCTCGATGTCAAGCAAACACAACCACACCTGTCCCCGCACCTGGGGTGGGACCCCTTGTAGACCCAGTGATGCAGCTGCAGAAAGGAAGGCAGTGCTGGTGAGATGGGCCAAGGGTGGCATCTTCAAGTCCAGGGAGTGGGAGGCATCTAGAAGGTTCCGGCTTTGGCTCCACGGTGTCTCCGGAGAGGCTGGGTCTCCCTAGAGCTGGGCCCCGTCCCCCACAAAAGAACAGGGGACCATGGCTCTGAACTGATGCTCCCCCACCACCATCCTTGGGCCTGGGGAGGCTTCAGCTCTGGCAGCAGACTCTCCCCAGGCAGGGGACTCTTCCAGGGACGGGGCAGGAGGAGACTGTGGGCGGCTCCCCAGCTCCATCAGGACATAGTGCCCTCAGGGGGTACCCAGCACCCCACCTTCTCACTCTGATGGTAGTGGCCCCATTTCCTGAGCATTGTTAGTCACTTGTAGTCGCACCGGGTCTCCTGGTGATGTTTTTGGAAAAGGACAAATGGGGGCAGAGATGAGCCTCCAACCATGGAGGTAGGTGCCACATCCAGTCGCCCTGTGGGGACTCAGAGGAGCCAGAAAGGCACAGGGCCGCTCATGCTGACCACGGTTCTGGGTCTGGGGCATGTTCCCAGCAGCCTGTGCAGTGCTGGGATAGGGGTTTGGGGAGATACCCCTGGAGACGTCCTGGGGGACGGGGTTTGCGGACAGCTGGCCCTAAGTCTACCATCCACATCCTGCCAGGTGCCCTGGATGGCCTCTCACTTTGGCCTCGTGGGGGCTGGAGCCGGGCAGCTCCTTCTCCCTGGAAGGCAAGAGATGCAGAGCCCTGAGGCCCAGGCCATGGCCCCACAGCCCCCACATCTGGGCCCATGGGACTTGGGAGGGGAGGGGCTGCCAGCTGCCTGTGGTTGGGCAGGGGCAGCATTCTGGGGAGTCTGAGAAGGGTTGTTGCTGGTGGTGGGCTGGGCAGGTGCCCCTCAGCACCCCCAGGAGGTGATATGCCCCTGTCCTGGGATGGACCTGCCTGAGAGCTGTCAGCGTGGCCCAGGTACCCCCATGACTATCTGGCTGAGGTCCCCCCACCTTCCCGGGGCCTGACTGCCCAGCGTCTAGTTGGCCTCCCCCTGCACCCTAGCCATCCCCCTGCTGTCCCCTGACTCCACCCCTCTTGCTGTCACCTCTGCCACTCTGGCCCATTTTTACCTCCTATCTTGTCAGAGCACAACCCACTCCTGACTCATCCAAGCAGCCACTGGGCAGGGAGCAAGGCTGAGGGGGCCGGGAGCAGCTCTGTTGACCCCACATGGAGTCTCTAGCCTCCTTGATGTTCTTGTGGGGCCGTTGACCCAGAAGCCTCCTCCCCGCCAACCAAGGCCACTGGGCTGTCCCCCTTCCCTTAGCCCCTTCCCTCATTCCCACCCCAAGGCAGCCTCCTCCTCCTCTTCCCTCCTCCTGCTCAAGCTGGTCGGCCCCTCCCTCTGCTGCCCACCCTCCCTCCCTGAACTTACCTCGTCCCTGGCATCTACCTGCAGCCGCACAGAAGCTTTCAGGTATGTGGAGGCCCTGGCCTGGGGGGTGTGAGTGAGGAGCACCCCTCTGACCTCGCCATAGACCATACCGTCCTCCTACAGAAAGCCGCCACTGTCCCAGAGCCCCTCACTCTCAGGAACCCTGGCCAAAGGGACTGGACACTTCCCTCATCCCCCACCCCCTGGATGCAGGAGGCAGACATCTGACCCTCCCTGAAGCAGGCATGGAGGCCACTCTTCTGAGTACCCAGGGACCTGCCCCCAGGCCCAGCTCCCTTCCTACCCACTTCCCGGGTTTGCCTCCTGGGTCTCTCAGCGTCAGCCCAGGGCCGACATGGCCCTCGGAGGGCTCCAGGGGATGAGGTCCTGACCTCGGAGCATGGGTCAGCTTCCAGAGAGGCGTTCCTCAGGCGTTCCACCCCTGATATGGATGAAGGAGTGTCCAGGGGACTCACTGCAAAATCCCTGATGGTCGTGAGCTTCCACAGTGACAGGTCAGCATCATCCCAAGGGTCCTGTGGACCTTGCTTGGCGTGCCTGAAACAGAGGGGGCCCCCTGGTGGGGACCGATCAGAGCCAGGGACATGGGGGAAGGAAGGAGCAGAATGGCTCCTCTCTCCCCTAAATCCCAAGGGAGTCCAGGACTCTTTGGCCAGGCACGAGAGGAAGGGCCTGTATGCCCAGTGGGAGCAGCCTGACAGCCTTACCTGCTTCTACCAGCAACAATTCCCACCTGGGCCTCACCTGGACCTGGTGACTATGGTCCCCACCTGGGCTCATCGGCTACCAATGACTAGGATCCAGGATGGACCCTCACTTGCTACTGAGCCCAGGACCTCCCCAGGATCTCACTTGTCCCTGATGACTATGGTCCTCGTTTGGCTTTACCTGGCTCATCCTTGGCTCTGATCTCCTGGGCCTCACCTGCTCTTGCAGGTATGGTCCCCACTTCTAGTGGGTGCTCTAGCATCTATGGTACCTGTCTGGGCCTCACCTGATGGTATTTGGCTATGCTATCAGCCCTTATCAAGGCCAGCAGGTCCTCCAGGTCCTCTTACATGGTGCTGCAAACCGAACACATCCAAGAATGACACCACATGAAAACCTTCAGAGGACACATGTTTCTGTGTGCTCCCTGTTGGCAGATCCCCATCTGTCTGATCGGAGCATGGAGACGACCATATAGCTCTGAGGGGGACATGCGTGGCTGGAGGATCACCCACGGGCACTCACGGTCCCAGGACACGCTGTCATGCTGAGATGACAGAGTTCTCCCACCCGGTTATCAGGAGCACACAGGGGTGCCCAGGAGGCTCCAGGGAACTGCCCACCTGATGCTTGGGGTGACATCTCCCAGCCCGGGGCCAGCGCTGAGATGGTGGTGGATGGGCTGGCCAGCGAGTGTTCCCGCAGGCTTGGGGGGGAATCAAAGGTTTCTCTTAGATTCCACAAGCACAACAACCAAAGGGAAAAAGCAACGAACTGGACTTCATCAAAATTAAAAACTGAAAAAAAAAAATTAAAAACTGATGCCAGCCAAAACAAAAACAAAAACAAAACTGATGCCAGCAAGAGTGTGATTAAACTACTTACCCTGAATTCAACGATTTGTGAATAGCCTGAAGGGGGGTGCTGGAGGGAGCACAAGGGACTCCATGTTCCAGTTCATGAAGAACAAGCCTGCTCATGGGCCAGGAGGATCCAGAGAGCCCTGACCATCCACCCCAGATCACAGGGTGGGGAGGGGGTGTCATCACATGTTGGGGTCCATGTATCTAGGATGGGCTGCAAAGGTCATGGCTTGGGTCTCCCCTGCACAGCACAGGGCTTACAGGGGAGTGAGGGTCCTGGGTGAGCTGCCCGAGCTCCGACCGCAGCCTCCTTCCCTGGACTGGGTGCAGGGTGGCAGCTCTCACCCCATGGAGCTGTGAAAGGGCTGCAGGAGCTGCCTCATGGTCGTCGCATGAGGGTCAGGGTGTTCTCGACCCCAGGCTGGGAGCAGTGTCCACAATAGCTACACTGTGGGAGGAGCCACGATGTTCTCGGACAGATGAATGGAAAAAGATCCCCAGCACCCCCACCCGGCCCCACAGCCCCACAGTGGCCTGCGGGGAGCAGGGAGCAGCTGCCACTCACCTGTGACAAGTCGCTGTGTGAGCACCTTCTCTTTACGCACTGGAATACTGGGGAGAGTGGGATAGTTTAGTCACTGTGAGCCGGATCCAGAGGATGAGTGCCTCCAACAGCCTGTGGACTCAGAGTGAATGCCAGGCACTGGTGGAACCATGGGGTACCACAGTTCCACCCACAATGGGGTCCCACATCATCACTGTAGGTCAGCGGGGTCCAGTAAGCACTTAGCCCTTCACCCTGAAGGCCAGGGGTCCTGGGGGAGGGACCTGTCACCACACCAGGTGAGAAGGGGATGCATCCTTAGTTCACATCCTCAGGCCCCTCCAGGCCTCCTGTCCTTCTAGGCAGACTGGGGGTCACAGATGTCCTCCCACCCCCAAAGGTTCACAGCATGGGTTTTGCACTTAAGAACATTTGAGGGGCTCTTGTGTGGTTCAGTCAGTTAAACGTCAACTCTTGATTTTGGCTTAGGTCAGGATCTCGAGGTTGTAGTATAGAGCCTCACGTGGGGCTCAGGCTCCTGCTGGGTGAGGAATCTGCTTCAGATTCTCCCTCTCCCTCTGCCCCTCCCCACTGAACACTCTCTCAAATAAATCTTTTAAAAATTAACATTGAAGACATTTGAGAAATCTTTATCATCTCTGCAGAGGTGCCTTCATATGTATAATGGCCGTGTAAATGCCTTTCACGGACCAACCGTGATTTGTATCAGACACCCCTATTTTTTAATATTTATTCAAGTATACTCACAATGTTACATTAGTTTCAGAGCTACAACTTAATGATTCAACAATTCTGTACATTACTCAGCTCTTACCAAGAGAAGTGTAATCACCATCTGTCCCCGTACAAAGTTATTACAATAGTACTGTTGTACTATTGAAAGCTGCGTTCATGGAGCCCTTATTTCTTAGATTGTAAGAGTATGACTAGGGGTATGGATAGTGGTGAGTTAGGGATAGTCATAGAGCAGATTTAGGGACATGTAGGTTTAGGGGTACATTTAGGGTTGGTTTAGTGTGTTAGCATATGGGTTAGGGATGGGGGAAGAGGAGGCGTCGGTGTAGAAGTAGGGGTAGTTATAGGGGATGTGTTTGGGGTAAGGGAAGTGGTATGGTAGGAGTAGGGTTATATGTGGGGTAGTGGTAAAGGTAGGAGTAGGAGTTGTATATGGTAGGGTTAGTGGTATGGGTAGGGGTGGGATTGGGGTAGTCTTATAGGTAGTGTAGGGGTAGAGATGGAGTTTGGTTAGGTGTAGGGGTTGGGGTAAGGATAAGTTTAGGGGTATTGGTAGGTTTAGGGGTTGCAGTTAGGGTTAGAGGTAGAGGTAAGCTTAGATAGTGATAGGGATAGTGATTGGGGAGGGGGAGGGTAGAATTAGGGGTTGGAGTAGGGGTACGGTTAGGGGTAGGGGTAAGTGTAGTGGTATGGCTACATTAGGCATAGGGGTAGGGTTAGGGTTTTTGGGTAGAATATGGTTAGGGGTAGGAGTAGGGGTAGGTGTTGGAGAAGGTGTAGGATTATGGGTAGGGTAAGAGAAGGGGTAGGGTTAGGGATATGGGTAAAGCAGGGGTAGGAGTATGGCTATGGTTATAAGTGTGGTTAGTGTTAGGAGTAGGTTTAGGGTAGGTATAGAGGTGAGGTTAGGGGTAGTAGTAGGGGTAGGACTAAGTAGGCTTAGGGTTGTTGTTAGGGTTGGTTTAGGGCTAGGCTTGGTGTACAGTTAGGGGTAGGGATAGAGGTATTGATAGGGGAGAGGAAGCGTTGGGGTAATAGTGTAGAGGGAGGTGTAGTGTTTAGGGTAGGGGTAGGTTTAGGGATTGGGGGAGGTGTAATGGTAAAGGGTTAAGGTTATGGGTAGGGGTAGTAAGAGGATTAGGGTTCAGGGTAGAGTTAGAGATAGGGATAGGATTAGGGGTAAGGGTAGGTGAAGTGGTAGGGGTAGGAATAGGAGTAGGGGTAGGGGTGAGTGTTAGGGGTATGTGCAGGGGTAGGGTTAGTGGTAGTGTTCAGGATAGGTGTAGGAGTAGGGGTAGGTGTGTGTGGAGTAAGTGTAAGTTTAGGAGTAGGGATAGGGTCAGGGGAGGTGTAGGGTTAGGGGTAGGAATAGGGGTAGGAGTGAGGTTGGGGTAGGGATCTGGTTAAGGGTAGGGGTAAGGGTAGGTAAGGAGTAGCATTGGGGGTGGAAGGGGTGGAGTTAGGTGTAGGGAGGGGTAGGGCCCAGCCTAGGTTAAGTGTAGGTGTTGGAGTAGGGCAGGATTACATGTTGGGTTGGGGGTAGCGGAGGGGAGAGGTGGGAGCAGCGTGAGGGGTACCTCCTACGACAAGGGTTCCTTGAATGCAGCTCTCGCCTACCGCCTCAAGTGGGGAGGTAGGGTGTACCCAACAGTAGCTGGGCGGCTCCATGAAATGTGCCACATGTCACCCTGAGCACCAAGCCGTCCCCATTGTAGGACCATCTGTCCACCTGACAGTGAACTACACCAGGCCAGGCAAACGCCAGGGGAGATCAAGTGAGTCCTGGTTGTGCTCTGGACGGAAACCTACCCGGGCCAGGTCATCAGGAGACATAGCTCATACTCCTCCCGGGGCATGCAGTCGGAGTGCTACTTGCCTTAAAAGTCTCCATATGTCTGTCCTGGGGACTGAAGTCCAAGTGAGGAGAGTGGAGAACTGGGCTTTGTTACCAGACAGGCCTGCATTCAAATCCCGCTCTGTCACGCTTAGCTGGGGGGTTCTGAACACGTTACTGAACTTCTCCAAGCGTCCCCCTCTCTGTAAACAAGGATGATTACAGTACCCACATGGCACGATAGTTGTGAAGATTAAATAAAAGACAAGTAAACACTCAGCGTGATCATCAGCACACAGCGGACAAGTGAAATTTCCTGTCCTCCTTGGGGACCTGTGGTTTTCAAAATTCCCCTCAGAAAAATACCAAACACCCTTACAAAGTTAGTAATAAGG
Source organism: Nyctereutes procyonoides (assembly GCF_905146905.1). Taxonomy (NCBI): domain Eukaryota; kingdom Metazoa; phylum Chordata; class Mammalia; order Carnivora; family Canidae; genus Nyctereutes; species Nyctereutes procyonoides. The sequence goes on from NW_026575122.1 coordinate 21,513,685, forward strand.
GACGGACATTACAATGCCCATTCTGTGCACAGAGCAACAGAAACTTGAAAGGGTCAGACAGGTCACTCTGCTACGAAGTGGCAAAACTAGAATTTGCTCCCAATTCTATCTGATTCCCATCCTGTTTGTTGACAGATCTTACACACTGTTGCCTCTAAGGCACCTTCCTCTGATTTATAATTTTCTTTGGGCTGGCTTCAGTTTCTGATTCAGGAACTGTTTCCTTTTCCATTTTAGTCTTCCTCCCCGCCACCCGCAATGACTCAGTTGAATGAACACACAGCATGTGTTCTTGCTTCAAGAATAATGTTTTTATTTTTTAAAGTGAAACACAAGGGATCCCTGCGTGGCGCAGCAGTTTGGCGCCTGCCTTTGGCCCAGGGCGCGATCCTGGAGACCCGGGATCGAATCCCATGTCGGGCTCCCGGTGCATGGAGCCTGCTTCTCCCTCTGCCTGTGTCTCTGCCTCTCTCTCTCTCTCTCTCTCTCTCTCTCTGTGACTATCATAAATAAATAAAAATTAAAAAAAAATAAAGTGAAACACAATATAAAATCGTCCCCTGAAAAAAATACGGAAAAGTTTACACTAAAAGATAGGTTCTCGGTCACACTAGCCCAAGCCCCAAATCTCCCTGCCTAAAGGCAACTACTGTTAGTTTCTTGTGGATCCTTCCAGAAGGAATCTTTGCATTTATAACCAGGGCACAGCTGTAAGGTGGGAATTGAGGAGTTTTTGTATATTAGGAAAATGAGGGATTAGTGTCAATGATACTGCAAGTCAGTCAACCTCTGGGGGGAAGAATCAGATTAGCCCGAAAGAATACTGAGGATAAAGGCTACCCAGCGGCCAACCATTTTGGGAAGAGAATGGATTTTTATTTCATTAAAGTGGCCTTTCAGCTCTGAGCTTCTGGACCTAGGTGTCCCATGGACAAACGCTCCAGTGACTAGCTTCCATTTAGAACCAATATCGTGTGCCCTCCGGAAACATTGCCCTGAGGAATCTTCAGGTGCAGGGTAAGCCAGGAGCTGGGAAAAGGAGTTAGGCAACCACACATTTGTCATTTCTGCTGCCTTCTTTAACTGTTGTTCCAGCCACTTCATTTGTGTCATTTCATCTGAGCTTCCCAGAAGCCCTGGGGTCAGAGAGCATGTAGCTGACACGTAGCGGAGCAGCGACCTCAACCCACCTCTTCCGCCAGCACAGTGTGCTCTTTTCTCGACGTGCCTGAAGCTCTCAGAGTCCAGGATCTAAATCCCAGAACAAACTCTTCAATTACTCCAGGTGAATTGCTGATATGATGCTGAGACTCCACATCCACGTTCACAGCAGTATGATTCACAAGAGGCAGAAGGTGGAGGCCACCCCCGTCCATGCCTAGACGGCTGCATAACATGATGTGATGCACACGTACAGTGCAATATTATTCAGCCTTAAAAGGGAAGGAAAATCTGACATGTGGCACAACATGGCTGAACACTGAGGACATCATGACAAGTGAAATAAGCCAGTTATGGAAGGACAAACACAGTATGAGTCCATCCGTGGGATGTAACCAAAGCAGACAGATTCACAGAGATACCGAGTAGAGTGGTGGTTTTGGAGGCGCTGCAGGGAGGGGGAGGTAGCAAGGTATTGCCCAGTGGAGACAGGGTCTAGATGGAGGCTGTGATGGCTGCACAACAATGGGAATATGCTTCGTGCCGCTGAAACGTACACTTAAAAATGGTGAAAGTAGCGAAGTTTGTTATGTGTATTTTACCACAGGTTTTAAAAACTGAAAATGAAAACAAAACATGCTGAGACTCCTATAATACTGAGACAAGTAACGAGCAATGCCCCTGCTGGAGTCTGTTCACGTTGCCACGTGCTGAAACCAAAGTGATTGTGCAGCAGCCATCTGGACACATCTGACTGCCCTGCACCCCTTCCCCATCCTTCTGAAAACAGAATCCTTTTCTTTTGGTGGAGCCGTCTATACCATGCAGTTCAGGGCAACCCAGACCAGGCCACATATGCCACCACTCTCGTCAGGGTCATTTGAGCAAACAGAAGCTTGGAAAAATTAAGTAGTTTTCATTAGAATTTGTTCCAATGTAAGTTCAAATGGTAGAGTGTTTTTAAAATATGTTTACAGGGGGCCTGGGTGCTTCAGTCAGTTAAGCATCTGCCTTCAACTCAGGTCATGATCCCAGGGTCCTGGGGTCGAGCCCCGTGTCGGGCTCCCTACTCAGCAAGGAGTCTGCTTCTCCCTCTGCCCTTGCCCCTCCTCCTTGTTTGTGCTCTCTCGCTCACTCACTCACTCACTCACTCTCAAATAAATAAAGAAAATCTAAAAAAAAAAAAAAGTCTACAAAGACTTGAACACTAGTCCCTTCAAAAGGTACAGATTAATATCCCTCTCCTGAGTATGAGCTGGACTCAGTGACTCACTACTATCAAAGAAGACGTTGCATAAATGATGAGAGTGTGTCATGATGATGAATGTGTGGCTAGATCATAAACAACACGTGGCTCCTCTTTCTCTCTCTCCCATGACATGGCTTGCTCTGGGGGATGCCAGCTGCCATGTTATGAGAACACTCAAGCAGCCCTGAGGAAAGGTCAATGTGTGGGAAATTGAGGCTCCCTGTGAGGCTCCCTGTCAATGTGTGGGAAATTGAGATGAAGATCTCCAGCCAGCAGCCACGTAATGGCCATCTTGGAAACAGACACTCCCGCCCCAGTTAAGCCTCTGGATAGTCAGGTGACTATGGCCCCAGCCAACATCCAACTACGACTTTATGAGGCCTGAGCCAGAACCACCTAGCTAAGCTGCTCCTCAATTTCTGACCCACACAAATAGCGAGTTGATTAAAAAAAATTTTTTTTAATTTGTTGTTAAATTTTTTAACTTATTTTTAACCATGGTAAAATACACATAAAATTTACCTCCCTAATCCTTTTTAGGTGTACAATTCAGTGGCATTAAGTACATTCACATTGCTGTGCAACTATCACCATCATCCATCTCCAGAACTTTTCTTCATTTTGCAAAATCTTTGAATTTCATCTGCATTATCAGCTCTCCTGGGTCTTGAGCCTGCCTTGCCAGCCTTCATAATTGCATGAGCCAAGTCTTTATAAATTCCTTAAATCTCTCTCTCTCTCTCCCTGTACATATATACATATATATATATATATATATATATATATATATATATATATATTCACACACACACACACACACTCATATACATATACACATCCTACCTATTTGGTTCCATTTCTCTGGAGAACACTAACACAACATATATGAACATGCATTAAAAACCAATCTGGAAGTGTCTATAATCTTAGAAATGCTCAGTATGCACCCTTTAGGTGCCGTACCCACCTATGACTCCTGTGAGCAAATTCACCCTAGCCCCTTTGGGGCACATCACCATGGACAGCTTAGTTAGCAGTGTGATATGTCACTTCATTTACTCAAGATGGCAAGAAGAAATGACCGATACACAAGATTCCTGGCATTTTTTTCCCCATGCACATACTGAATGCTCACACATAATTAGATTAGTGAAGAACACATTTTGGAAAGTATTTAATTCCTCCTTAGTTACCTTATATTGTTGAGTTTTTTTTTTTAAAGGCCACCTATACTACAGTGTATACATATAAATATGGGGTAATGTTTGTGTAAGGGAAGATAGGATCTACATATATATATGTATTTGCAAAAGAAATCGATAACACTGTGTCCAGGGAAACAAACAATAAAATTTAAAAAGGAAAACAGGATGGATATTTGACTTTTCACTATCCAACCTGGTATAACTTCTGCATTTTGAACCACTTGAATATATGACTTATTAAAAAGAATTCCAAAGGAAAATAAACAATTTTGCCTCTATTTCCTCCAAAGTTTGTTTTGGGCAGGCATTTTAACTTAAGATACAACAGATAAGTCCTTGGAGAAAAATACTGAAAACTGAGCACCACACAGTGCCAGACCCACAGTGCAGGGGACATGCAAATAATAACCAGGTAAAACATACAGCAAGTTAGAAGGTGATAAGAGCTATAAATAAAAGGAATTGAGCTGAATTAAGGAGGTTTGAGTAATGAGGGGATGAGGGAGCAATAAAGGGGTACAATTTTATTTATTTTTTAAAGATTTTATTTATCAAAATATTTATTTTTATTTATCAAATAAATTATTTGACAGAAAGAGAGAGAACATGAGCAGGGGCAGTGGGAGACAGAGAACCAGGCATCCTGCTGAGCAGGGAGCCTGATGTGGGCTTGATCCCAGGACCCCGGGATCATGACTGAGCTGAAGGCAGACGCTTAACTGACTGAGCCCCGCCAAGTGCCCGAAAGGGGTACAATTTTATTTTTTTTAAATAAAATAAAATAAAATAAAATAAAATTTTATTTATGTATTCATGAGAGACATAGAGAGAGAGGCAGAGACACAGGCAGAGGGAGAAACAGGCTCCATGCAGGAAGCCTGATGTGGAACTTGATTCCAGGACCCCGGGATCATGCCCTGAGCTGGAGGCAGATGCTTAACCACTGAGCCACCCAGGTGTCCCAAAGGGGTACAATTTTAAATAGATTTTTAGAACAAGCCTAAACACAAGAAACAAACACTCGACTCTGCAAAGTTGAGAGTTTATGATTTTCCCTAGGGTGCTCATTCATCCTGCTGGATCATTTGAAATTATCTGATTCTAACTTGCATTATTTTACTGATTAAAATTACTTGTAGAATACTAGGACTATCAAATATGTTGTAAAAGAATCTATGGGTAATAGTTGGGTGCAGTGTTCTGAAGTTAAATGCAGCAAGAAAATTTCTTAGAATCATATCAACTCCTGTATGGTGGGCCATAGAGACAAGACAACATGCAAAAAAAAAAAAAAATCCCTCTGGAATTTACTTGTGTTTAAGAGCAGGGCTCTGATGCTGATGTGAAGTTGTTTGGGACCAGCCTCAACTTTCTAGCTGTGTCAAGTTGGCCCATTTCTTAACCTGTCTCAGGCTCAGTTTCCTTAACTGAAAAATGAGGAGAATAATACCCAAGTCATAGAGTTTTAGGTACCCAACAAGATAATGCATGTAAATGCTCAGTACATGGTAGGCATGGACTGGCACCAGCCAGCCTGCTTTGATTCAGATCCTCATTGCTGCACTGGCACAGATTGGTTGTGTTGACTTTAGGTGAGCTTTGTAGTACCTCTGTGCTTCAAATTTCCACAACTGAAGAATGGGTGTAATAATAAGTGCTTACTTTCTAGGGTGTTTATGAGACTAAGTTAATACATGTAAAACACTGAGAATACAATAAGTATATCAGTCTGCTTGGGCTGCTGTAAAAAAAAATACCATAAAATGGGTGTCTTCAACTACAGAAATTTACATTCTCACAGTTCTGGAGGCTGGAAGTGTGAGATCAGGGTGCCAGCAGGGCTAGATTCTGGTGAGAACCCTCCTCCTGGCTTCCTGAGGACCGCCTCTCCCTCTGTTCATATGGCCTTTCCTCTGGACATATGTGAGGAGAGAGAGAGATAAAGAGAGACAGAGGTAGAGGAGAGAGACACGGGGAGGTGGGTGGAGAGGTAGAGGGAGGGAGAGAGAGGGAGGGAAAGAGGAGAGAGGGGAAGGGAGGGAGAGAGAGAGACAGAGACAGAGAGACAGAGAGGAGGAGGAGGAGGAGGAGAAGGAGAGAGAGAGATCTCAGTTCCTTTTCTTAGAAAGCCACCAATCCTGTGGGATTAGGCCCCCACCCAGTCTCACAGACTGGCAGTTGGGCTTCAATGTTTGAATTCCGGGAGGGGGGTTTAGGGAGGGCACACAATTTAGTCCTGGGCAACAACTCTTAGCTGGATTTATTGTTATTGTGTTATTCCTGTTGAATTTCCTGAAGGTAACTGACATCATATCACCTTTTTTTTTAAGATTTATTTATTTATTTATTCATGATAGATGTAGAGAGAGAAAGAGAGAGGCAGAGACACAGGAGGAGGGAGAAGCAGGCTCCACGCTGGGAGCCTGATGCGGGACCCATCCCAGGACTCCAGGATTGAGCCCTGGGCCAAAGACAGGCGCCAAACCGCTGAGCCACCCAGGGATCCCCCTATCATACCATCTTTTGAGAGGAGGTTTTGATAGAGAGAAAGTGGCAGGTCAACAAAGGGAAAGGTGAAGTTCTTGGTTGCCTGAGGGTGAGGAGCATGAAGAAGAAGAAACAGAAACCCAGTTAGCTTTCCAGAAAGCCCCCTTGCAGTGTTACCTGGTGCCAGTCCTAAATTTTTCCCTGGAAGCAGTGCATTCAAACTGTTCACACAGATATTTTATTTTATTTTATTTATTTTTAAAGATTTATTTATTTATTTATCATAGACAGAGAGACAGAGAGAGAGGCAAAGACACAGGAGGAGGGAGAAGCAGGCTCCATGCTAGGAGCCTGACGTGGGACTCGATCCCAGGACTCCAGGATCGCGCCCTGGGCCAAAGGCAGGTGCCAAACCGCTAGGCTACCCAGGGATCCCCTCACACAGATATTTTAAAATAAGAAGTACAGATTTGGTGTATTAGAAAAAAATGGGGAAAATACAGAAAACTAGAGGATAAAACACCGACACTGCACCTCCCAAAGACAAGTACTCAGAGCAATTTGGTGTCTTTCAGTGCAGGCTGGCAGCATCCCCCAGGTGCATGAGGCAAAGAGGGAAGGGTTATTCCCAGGTTGCTCACTGCCGCTTCAGGGTTCTCATGAGAGACCACTGGGCAGGGAGATCCCTGTTGCCCACAACTCTGGAACCATCTTTATTCCGGCCCAATTTCCACTGGGTCTCCAGCTTCACTTTGCTTTTGGGTGGCCTCAGCCTCTAACATCTTTCCACAAGTCCTCTCTTGCTCAAGTGGGCCAAAGACAATCAACAGACCTTAGCTGATAAACCTAAGCTGTCAATTTTTTTTTTTTTAACTGAGTTTTTGATGGCTACATGAGCTTCCGTCTCAGGTCTGTACCTCAGTGCACTTAGATTAATTTTGCTAGATGCTTAGGTTAGATAAACAACTTTGGGTGGTTTGGGCTGAATGACTATGGCCCCCCAAATCCACATGTTGTAGCCTAAACCCCAATGTGATGGTACCTAGAAATGGGGCTCTAGGGAGGCAATTAGAGTTAGATGAGATCATGAGGGTGGGGCTCTCATGGGATTAGTTCCTGTCTAAAAAGAGACACCAAAGAGCACAGGACCAACCTCTCTCGCAGTCTCTGTCTCTCCTTCTCTGCCAGGTGAGCCCATAGTGAGAGGGCAGCCTTTCTGCAAGCCAGGAAGGGGGTCCTCACCGGAAATTGACCCTGATCTCAGAACTCCAGCCTCCAGAATGATAAGAAAATTAGTTTCTGTTTAAGCTGTCCAGTCTACGGTATTTTGTTTGGCGTGGCAGCCCAAGGAGACCAAGACAGTGCTTTTAAAGCTTTATCAATATGTAAATTACCACCTTAGGACAGAGTCCCTGAGGCTACCCTGTTTCCAGGCGTCTCTATACATTGAGATGCCATCCCTTCCCCAGCAAGGTCAGTTGTTTGACCTGCTCCCAGTGGAATTAGCCATCACCATCAGCCATGAGCTCTGCAGCTTAGAAATCAGCTCCACCTGAGCAGGAGTTTCACTGCTTTTTGCCCAGTGTGTCCCTAACACTTTTTTCTATTTCTGTGCAAAAGAAGCCTGGCCAGCTCTGCTCACTGCAACAGGCCCTTAGGAGTGTGACAGCAGGGGTACACCATGGTGGGGGAGGGGGAGTGGCTGCCGAGGGGAGTAAACGAATGCAACATAGAAATTGTCCTCAAAACAACAAATGTCCTTAATCTCTAACTCTTCAATTCTGCTTCTAAACACATCATATCCTGTAGATGTAATCCCATAGGTACAAAGTGATAATGAGTTCTTTGTAATAATGAGGTTTTTTGCAACAAAAGATTAAAAACAATCTAAATGTCCAATGTTTTCATCCCGTTGGGGCTCCTATGACAAAATACCATAAACTGGGCAGTTTATAAACAATGTAAATTTATTTTCACGTTTCTGGGAGCTGGAAGTTCCAGATCAAGGTGCCAGCAAATTTGGTGTCTGGTATACATCAGCTTTCTGGTTCATAGAGAGCCATCTTCTTGCTGTACCCTCACTGGTGATGCTCTGGGATGCTCTGGGGGGATCTCCTTTATAAGGGCATTAATTCCATTCCTGCGGGTTCCACCCTCACAGCCTAATCACCTCCCAAAGGCCAACCTCCTAATATCATCACTTTGGGCATTAAGATTTAGCATGTGAATTTGGGGCAAAGGAGGGATACACAAACATTCAGTGAATAGCACCCAGCAAGAGGGGACTGGTTAAATAAATTATGGCATATCCATAAAATGGAAGGCTAGGACCCCATAATGAGAATGAGCAAGCTCTTATGTACTGATGTGCACATTCTCTAAAATAGTCCTTAAATACAATAGAGCCAGAGCACAGCATGTAGCCATATGCAAAACATATTATCATTTTTTAAAAAGGGAAGGGGATTGCCTGGCTGTCTCAGTCAGTTAAGCATCGGCCTTCAGCTCAGGTCATGATCCCGGGGTCCTGATATCAGGCTCTCTGATCAACGAGGAGTCTGCTTCTCCCCCTCCTTTGCCTCTCCAAGCCTGGCTTGTGCTCTCTCCCTCTCAAATAAATAAAATATTTTAAAAATAAAAAGAAAGTTTTAAAAGAGAAGAAGAATCTACATATATACTTACTTATTTTTTTAAGATTTTTTTTATTTATTCATAGACACACAGAGAGAGAGAGGCAGAGACACAGGGAGAGGGGGAAGCAGGCTCCATGCAGGGACCCCGATGTGGGACTTGATCCTGAGTCTCCAGGATCACACCCAAGGCTGCAGGTGGCGCCAAACTGCTGCACCACCAGGGCTGCCCTATATACTTACTTATAAATATAGATAGTATCTCTGAAAGCATTAATAAACTAGTAAAAGTAATCTCTCACTTCTGGTAAGAGATTAGGTAACTGGAGACAGATGAGAGTGACTTTTGCTGCATGCACCTTTTGGTACCTTTTGACTTTTGAACCATATGGATGCAAAGCATATTAATAAAGAGGAAGAAACTTAAAAAAAAGTTATAGCCCAAGGAAGGTCACGGTGAGTGGGGACAGAGCAAGGAGAAAAAGAAGACAGAAAGGCAGCTGTTGCATGAAATTTGGTCTTATTGTTGATATCTAGGGGGAAATGTTGGGACTACAAAGAATGTATATATGATCATCTAGGTGTGTGTGGCTGGAGAGGTGGCAACACAGGCACGCCATCCGTTACCAGCTCGGCCTTCTCCTATTAGTGGTGTGCTTAGAATGGCAGGTGGGTATGGCCTAGAGTCAGGGAGAAATAGCCACCCTTCGGTATTTAAGGTATCATGCGTGATATAGAATTCTCCTATAGAGGGATCCCTGGGTGGCGCAGTGGTTTAGCGCCTGCCTTTGGCCCAGGGCGCGATCCTGGAGACCCGGGATCGAATCCCACGTTGGGCTCCCGGTGCATGGAGCCTGCTTCTCCCTCTGCCTGTGTCTCTGCCTCTCTCTCTCTCACTGTGTGCCTATCATAAATAAAAAAAAAAAAAAAAAAATTTAAAAAAAAAAAAAAAAAAAGAATTCTCCTATAGGGCTTTAGGTTATGGGAGAGATTGTGGTAACTAGTCTCTGTGGACCAGGTGGACGAAGGTTTACTTCTCAAAGGATGTGTATGAAAGGTTGCGGTCAGGAGTAGGGACGGAAAACAGGTCAGGGAAAGAACAAAAATTAAAATTATAGAAAACCTAGTTAGGACCAGCCACTGTCCTTGCAGAGGCTACTGCAACATCCGGGCGTCCCTTTGGTAACAGCAGAAACAGAAATCTCCACACTGTTTCTCAAAGTGGCCGCACCATTTTGCATTCCCACCGACAGTGTACAAGGGTGCAATTTCTCCACATCCTTGCTAACGCTTATTATTTTCTGCTGTTGGTTTTTTTTTTTTCAGACTAGGTTTTATTTTATTTTCTTAAAACTCACCAGATGCAGCATGAACAAAGGAGGGATTCCAGAGTTAACTCCTGTGGGCCTGGATGAGTTGCTAAAGTAAGAAATGGATGTGCATAGCACTGGCCTCTGGCCAAGACAAAAAAATGTACCATGATCCAAAGCAAGTTTCAGGGCACTTTGTACCAGCTTGTCAGCATTGCTGATTGATACTGGTGAGACTGGTGATATACACCTGCTCTCAATGAACCCCCCACTTTGGGCTCTGCCTTTGGGATGGTTCCAGAGCAAGAATCTCCTGTGCGACCAGCAGGGTTTAAAAAGCCCAGCCTGCACATGCAGTTTGGACACTGATTCTAAGATGTCGAGTGTACATGTTGGTGGTTCTTGATCCAAAAGAGAAAGTACATCTGTTCAGCCTTGCAAAGAAAGGACAATGGCGCCCACATCCGGCATCTCCAGACCCTTTGTTGTGATGCAGACTGGCTACTCCCTATGCATGACCTGACTTTAATGCTATTGCTACATTTTAGCCTTTTCCTGCAATGTTGTCATTGGGTGTCCTATTAAGCTTCTTTAGGGATCAACCCCTAACTGCCACCATGATGGCAAAGGGGAATGACTGGTTCTATGGTTTCCTGGTGCCCAGCGCAAAATATGCTTGTATCATAAATATTTGTTGAACAGCACAGGTTAGAGGTGGTGAGGAGGGAGAGTGGGGACAGGAGTTCTACCAGCCAGCTCCTTCTGCTCCCCACTGAGTCACACAAGTCTGCTCATCGGGGCTTAGTCCATAATAGAAATTATCTTTGTCAAATGAGTACATGAGCAAGTAAATGTAAGAAGAAATAAAATGTTCTATTTACTTGGACTCCGCAATGATCTCAAGGTGCTACAGAACAAAAGAAAGCAAGGTCAACAAGTAAACTGTATAAAGGTTATCTTTTCCCAGGCCTCCTGGACATACCTTTCTTGTTGAGAGATAGAGGGCTGGGGGTGAGAGGGGCAGAGGGAGAGGCAGAGAGAGAATCTTAAGCAGGCTCATGACTCCGAGATCATAACCACAGTCAAAATCAAGAGTCTGATGCCTAACCACCTGAGCCACCCTGATGCCCCCTGGACACACCTTTCTTTTTTTTTTTTAATTTTTATTTATTTATGATAGTCACACAGAGAGAGAGAGAGAGAGGCAGAGACACAGGCTGAGGGAGAAGCAGGCTCCATGCACCGGGAGCCCGATGTGGGATTCGATCCCGGGGTCTCCAGGATCGCGCCCTGGGCCAAAGGCAGGCGCTAAACCGCTGCGCCACCCAGGGATCCCCTGGACACACCTTTCTAAGGAGAGCTTCTCATGGATCCTTTTAGACAAGTTGTCCTGAACTTATTAAGTTGTCCTGAGGCTGACTCTTGGTGAGAGAGCCCAACTGATTTTATTCTCACAGATATCTCACCCATGCTCCTTTCTCAACATCACTGTATGGGGTCACTGACCTTTTTTGAACTGCCAATAATGGTTTAAAAGCAGATTTTTTTCCCCTACTAGTGTATTCTTGTCAGTCCTGCCTTTTTAACAATTTCCCTTTTCCCAAAATGGCCCATAATTTTGCTTTGCCCTAAAAACCTCTAAACAGAGAAATTCTCCACTTAAAAGAATGTCTTTTGAGGTCCTATACATAAAGAGATTTTAAAGTGCCTCCATTTCTTGGGCTTCTCTCCTTTTATCTTCCTTAAATGCCAATGACTCCAATCTGTGAGGTGGTTCTCAAGATTCTTTTTATTTCTATTCGGTAGCCACGGAACACCTTTTGTGCTTGAGACGGGCTTTGACAGAAAGACCTGGAAACTAAGTGTTCATTTTGTATTTTTTCTGAGCATACATAAGAATGAACTCAATGTTTCCCTGAAATTACTGAGGGTAAGGAGTGGAAATGCCCCTAGATTTAGTGCTTGGAAAACAAGCGCCAGGTTTCTTAACCCAGCCCTTTTAAAACAGCTGCACAGATAGCATTTGTAACAATAATAATAATAATTAAGGTGTTAGTAATGCAAAAGAGAACTAAACTAAAGAGTTTATCTTGGGCAAAGGAATGCATTTTTTTAAAATAAGATTTTATTTTATCTATTTGACAGAGAGAGCACAAGCAAGGGGAGCAGTAGGCAGAGGCAGAGGGAGAAGCAGGCTTCTGGCTGAGCAGGGAGCCCGACACAGGGCTCGATCCCAGCACCCTGGGATTACTACCTGAGCTGAAGGCAGATCCTTAATCAACTGAGCCACCCAGGCATCCTGCATTTGTTACTTATATTTGGAAATGGGTTTGCCTGATTTCTGGTTACTTCCTTGCCACATATCCAGACAAGAATGAAGCTGCTCTGTGAGAGACTGGCTCAAGAAAGGTTGAAGAGATACACAGTTTCCTCATCCAAAGGTTCTGCCTCAGGCACATTTCCTTCACCATGCTGTGGGGCCAGGGCCTTACTTTTCATGTCTAATCCACACCTACTCTGAGTAAACCTGAGATAATAATGAAGCATTTTTTGTTTTAAAGGTCTAGACATTGGGGACTCCTTCAGGTGCAACTGGGAGAAACTCCAAACTAACTAGATTAAAGGAAAAGACAATTCTTGGCTTATGGGAAAGAAAATTAGTTGGCTTCAGGCACAACTTGATCCAGGAGCTCAAATGATGTCATCAGGACTCCCTCTACAAGGCTTGGCTACTGGAGATCACAATGATTACTGGAAACCTAGATTTACATCCTACCAGCTTAGCATTCTCCAAGGATGGAGAGCATCTCCTCAAATTTCTTTGGCAAAAAATGTCTCACGGAGGGATGTGAATGGTATGGCTTGGGTCATGTGTCCAATTTTTCCATTCATCATGTCCAAGGGCATGGAGTTCCTTGGGAAGTGGCTATAACCAAAGCTGCTCAAACTATACAGGGCAGATTTCCAATGGAAAAAGAAAGGAAGAAGAATGCCATTTCCAGAGACAGAAGGAATGTCAGGCAGAAAAACACAACAGATAATTCCCACCAAAGGCCTTTCAGAGGAACTTAGTGGAACAGGGGGGCAGAAGGAAGGAAGTCAGGGATGGGGTGCCAACGGTGGGACACAATTTTTTTTTTCTTCCAATTTTTTCCTTTCCTCCTTCCTTCCCTCATCTCTCCCAACAACACTCCTCCCTTGCTGGAAACAGCAGCATCAGAGGCTGTGACTGTGGACTTTGGACACGTTAAGATGAAGATTTTCATAGCGATAGGAACTATGGAGACTGAACAGGCTTCCGGAGAATGAGATCTTGAGTCAGGAGGGAGACTGCTGGCTGCAGGGGGCGCAGTGAAGACAGGCCCTGTTAAGGAGATGCCTGGCATCAAATTATGGTGTTGCAGCAGGGGAGGCATGTTCATTCAGTACTGGAACCTTCCGGGCAGAGGCTGCATGGGGGGAAGAGAGGTCGCAGGAGAGGAGCCTGAGGAGGGGCCCCAGGGGAGACTCCTTGAACCTCATGCCAAATTATTTGAACTTGACCTTATCTCTAGGTTCAGGAGAGCAGGGGAGGTCTTTAACCCCTGAATTAGTTTTTCAAATATTTTCACCATGATCTCTGGAACAGCTAAGGGGGAGGTGAGGCAGGATTGGGAAAGACTGTTGGCAAGGAGCCCAGTTAGCAATCCAGGGTGGGAATCCCAGTAAGGAGTGACAGAGACCCCTAAGACAGCGGGGAGTAAGGGTGGGATTCCAGAGGCGAGCTCAGGTAAAATCCACGGGATCTGGTTCTGCCACAGCTGAGGGAAGAACTGATTTACAGAAGAGGGAGGTAGAGACATGAGTTGCAACCCCTGGCAAATTATTGATAGAATGAATCATCCATAAGAGACAAAGTTCATTGTGTTCTCAGAACAGAAGAAGCCTGACCCCGGGAAACAACATCAGAAGATACTTGTTGTGTAAGTGTAGCTTTTCATTTCATTCACTTCTCCACAAATATTTATTAGGCTCCTATTGTGTGCCAGATCCTGTGCTGGATGCCGGGCATAAGGGGGGGATGGAACCAGCATCGGTCCTGTCATCAAGCAGCTTTCCATATACCGTCCTGGGGCAGAAGGATGACAAACATGTGTATCGTTAAACTTTATAAACGGTGTTAAGTGTATGAAGGCAATTGATTCGGGCGCAATGAGAAGAAATGAAGAGATAGGGAGCAGAGAACTTCCTAGGAAGAGGGGTCAAACTGAAGTTGGATTCTAAGTGGGACTGTTCGGGGAATCTCTGGGTGGCTCAGTGGTCTCGCACCTGCCTTTGGCCCAGGGCGTGACCCTGGAGTCCCTGGATGGAGTTCCACATCTGGCTCCTTGCATGGAGGCTTCTTCTCTCTCTGCCTGTGTCTCTGCCTCTGTCTCTCTGTCATGAATAAATAAATAAAATCTTTTTTAAAAAAATAAGTGGGACTGTTCACAGCTCCTTCCTCTGGGGAGAGCATTTTCAAAGTAACAAAAATTTTGATATATTGATAAGCTTCATTTTGAGTTCACAAATCACTCTTTTCCCCAAGTTTTTGCACCCTGAGTAACAACACTTGTGTTGGCATCAAGGGGTTATGACTATAATTCACTTGGTATTTTAAAGTTTACAATATGTATCTTCATACCTGCTGATTGACTTATGTGATATCCCAGTGGTAGATTGCTACAACAGTGGTTCTCACTCAGGGAGATTTCCCTGTAGCCAACCTTGTGGGTAGACCCCTCCCACACTGATCTTTCGTGTAGCCCCGTGACTTGCTTTGAGCAATGGGACATTAGGAGACATGATGCAGCCCTTGACCACTGGGCTTGCTGTCTCTTCTCTTGCTGTCAGAGCAAGGCATGTGAGGAAGCCTAAACTAGTTTTTTTTTTTTTAAAGATTTTATTTATTTATTCATGATAGTCACAGAGAGAGAGAGAGGCAGAGACACAGGCAGAGGGAGAAGCAGGCTCCATGCAGGGAGCCCGACGTGGGATTCAATCCTGGGTCTCCAGGATCGTGCCCTGGGCCAAAGGCAGGCACTAAACCGCTGCGCCACCCAGGGATCCCAGCCTAAACTAGTTTACTGGAAATTAAGGAGCAGAGATGAGCATCCCAGCATGGTCTCCTAGGTCAATCATCTCCCAGCCAACCGACAAGAGTGACTTCAGATGAACCCAGCAGAAAGACTACCTAGTTCAGAAAATCTGTCTAGCTGAACTCAGTCCAAATTACTAGCACAAAGAATCTCTGAGCAAATTAAAGGATTGCTGTTTTGAGCCACTACATTTTAGGGTAGTTTTTTATGCATCAATAGATAACTGATAGGGTGTAATCCTCAAACAGTTTAACTATTTTTGTTTTGCAAATGAGGAAACTTAAAAGCAGGAAAGGTAAATTACTCTGAAGATCTCACCACAATTTGGGGGTAGATCTGAATTCTTACATCACTTCCTAGACTAAAGACCACTTCATCTCTGCAACTTCCACATCTCTCAGAAGATATCCAAACCTTAATCTACTATTTAATGATGGATCTCTAATTTTCCAGTTTTCTTAGAAGGTAACTCAAAGTGATATTAAAAGAATGGGCTTCCATTCAATCTTAAATGATTAAGAACCAAGATTAGATATAAGTATATGAATAAATTAAACTGATCATTTTCAAAATAGCCATGCAGCCACCCCCAATATTTCTAGCAGCATTATCAAGAATAGCCAAAATATGGAAAGAACCAGATGTCCATCAAGAGATAAATGGATAAAGAAGAGATGGTATATATATATATATATATACACACACACACTATGGGATATTACTCAGCCATCAAAAAACACCAAAATCTTGTCATTTGCAATGATGTGGATGAAACTAGAGCATATTATACTAAGTGAAGTAAGTCAGTCAGAGAAAGATAAATATATGATTTCACTCATATGTGAAATTTAAGAAACAAACCAGATGAACATATGGGAAGGGAAGGAAAGATAAGATGAAAACAGAGAAGGAGACAAACCATAAGAGACTCTTAATTCTAGGAAACAAATTGAGGGTTGCTGGAGGGGAGGGGAGTGGGAGGACGAGGTAACTGGGGGATAGAGTTTAGGGGGGTACAAGATGAAATGAAGACTAGGTGTTATGTGCAACTGATGAATCACCAAATTCTACTTCTGAAACTAATAATACACTTTATGGTTTTTTTAAAAAATATTTTATTTATTTACTCATGAGAGACACACACACAGAGAGAGAGAGAGGCAGAGACACAGGCAGAGGGAGGAGCAGGCTCCCCACAGGCCTGATGTGGGACTCAATCCCAGGATTCCCGGATCATGCCCTGAGCCAAGGCAGACACTCAACCTCTGAGCCACCCAAGCATCCCTAACACACTGTATGCTAATTAAATTGAATTTAAATAAATAAATACATGTATAAATAAACAAACCTAAAAACATCGCTGTGCAACGTCATACCCAAATCTCCTAACTTTTTGGGAAAAATATTATTTTATCATTCCAAACAACAAACTAGTTGAGAGGAAACAGAAGGACATTTTACTCAACTTGTTAAAAAGAAGTCATTTTGACTTTCTTTAACATGCTTAGAGAAGGACTGCATTTTTCCAGTTCTCTGAAATATTAAAACAATAACAAACCTCAAGTAGCTTAATCTAACACATATATTTCTAAGTCTTTACAGATAGGAAATAATTTGCTTCCCAAGACAGAAGAGAAACCCATATCTCTTTAATGTTTTCTGTCCTTTTTTTGCAACTTGAGAATTACTTTAAACTTTCTTAATAATAAAGATTTGAAGATGTTAAATTACTTGCCCAAGATTACAGAGTATAAATCATAGACATGTAATCAAATATTTTTCTTTCTGGTGCCAAGTCTCAGTCTCAACTCACCCAACCAAAATAACTATTATATAAGTAAGATAAACTCATAGAAATCCAAACTACACAGAAATATACAGATTTAAAAGTTCCCCCTCATTTTAGCAGGCACTACAGTTTATTTACCTAATATTCATTCCCCATTTCCTTCTTCCTAACAGAGCCTGGATTTTTTTTTTTTTTCAGTTTCTTATCCTCCGATAAGAACAATTTTTCTTCAGTTTCTTATCCTCCAATAAGAACAAATTTTTTCAGTTTCTTATCCTCCGATAAGAATGATAGCCAAGGGATCCCTGGGTGGCGCAGCGGTTTAGGGCCTGCCTTTTGCCCAGGGCGTGATCCTGGAGACCTGGGATCGAATCCCACGTCGTGCTCCCTGCATGGGGCCTGCTTCTCCCTCTGCCTATATCTCTGCCTCTCTCTCTCTGTGTGTGTGTGTGTGTGTGTGTGTGTGACTATCATAAATAAATAAAAAAAAATAAAAACTGAGCTGCTTTAAAAAAAAAAAAGAATGATAGCCAAATGATTCCAGGGAGCTGGGCACTAGCTGAGTCTAAGGTGTGGTTCTGATTGATTTATTTTTAAATCAATCATAGTGGTCTTGTTGGCTGAGACAGGGACATGTGACGTATGTGACATATAGGAGACATCAGCTGCAGCATGTGTTCTTAAAAGAGAGTGCTTGTGGATGTCATGAGAATGTCCTCTCAGATCTGCAGCTACAGGGAGCATGAGTGAAAGAAGGTTGCTGCAGTGTCTGAGCCTCTGAGCCACTGCTTCCCAGGGGCTGCTTCCAGACATGAGGGAGTGTGACAGGGATACTGAGACAAGCTTGTTTCTGGGAGACCTGGGGCTCCTCTGCAGATGACTTTGACCTTCTCTGTCAGGGACGTAGAGTTTGAGTGTTTCTCCTGAAACTACTGTACCTCTCCCCCAAGAGGGGAGCTGCCTGAGAACAAAGCCTAATTGCTGACAATGGCAATGCCAAAAGATGGAAAGAACCGGGGTCCCCAGTGATCTCCTGAGCAGCTGAGTTAGTAAACCCCAGAATCCTTCTCCCCATGGACTTCTTGTTTTACAAGATAATAAATTCCCTTATCGCATGAGCCACAGAGTTGGGGTTTTCTTTACTTGCAGCAGAAAGCATTGCCACTGATACAGTTACCCTCCAATCCCACTTCCCAGAAAGAACTTTTGATAACAGTTCACTATGAGCCTTACTAGTACATTTACCAACATACATACCATTTTGCAACTTGATTTATTTTGTAACCATTAATATACCATGTATATCCTTCCACATCATTACATGTAGGTCTTCCTTCGTCTTTTTCAGGCCACATAGAATTCCACATAGGATATGCCCTAATCCATGTGCTTTTGTCCATAATCATTTATCTTGTACCCTTTTTCTTCAGCAAAAGACACAGCAAAAGGCTCTTCCCACTGGCAGAGCCTTATCTACAGTCAAATTACCATGTTCTTCTCTTCTCATTAGAAATGGGGTCATATTTAAAGCAGGGGAAATACACTTTTAAGTGAAGACCAAAGGTAGTCTGAGCAAATAAATCAGATTTTAGAACAAGAGAGGGCAGATGTTTTGTAGAAGACAAGATCTCCCAGCAAGGCCTGGTCACAAAGATGCAGCCTGAAACTGCAGAAGAGGGCTATTCTCCAGACTACTCTAGCTTGCCTCCTGCCTGTTGGGGCCAGGCGGGAAGGGAAACTCCTCAAGATGGCGGATACCCCAAAATGGCTGAGGTTCCTGTCACCACCTCCACCTGGGACGCCAATGGACCAATGACCTGCTGACAGCTTGATGCAGACCCTTAGACCTCTCCTTTGGACTTCCCCAACCGAACCCAATGCCCTTCAAACCCCAGAGGAGGAAGTCACCTTTGACTGGCCAAACTGCAATCCTTCCTTTGCATAGTGAGGGTCACTCTGACTGGTTGGATTGCAATCCTTCCTTTGCATATGAGCCAACCAACAGAGCCAACCGGTCTGCCTTACAACGTTATGTAAACCCCCTAGCACCTTGTCTTGGCGCGACTTCCCCGACTCACTCTTTCCCCCATGAGTGTGGAACCTCGCCCGAGGGTGCCTGCAATAAAATCTGTTCTTGGACCCTCGCTTGCCTTGGCGGTCTCATTTCCATTTAGTTACTAAAAAACCTAACCCTGCCCTTTCCCCTTCCCTTCCTTGGCTCTGCTCCGTTGACCTGGCCTCCTTCTCAGCTTTCTGAGGGCCCAGAGGGAGGTGGGGAGAGCTGGCTTAGCCCGACAAAACGTCTGGCTGGAAGAGGCTGAGATGAGCTGGCTGGGACCCGGTAAGGTAAAGGTCCGACCTGACCTGCGAGATGGGCCACCTGACCCCAGCCCCGCGGGCCTCGGGCGCCTGCGTCCGGGCCCCGCCCCCGCCTGCCCCCACCCGCCTCCTGTTCACTACGTGGAACGACCATCTCCAGCTCTGATAATCCACATCCCTAATCGCTTTTGTTTTTTACATTTTTTTAATTCAAATTCAATTTGCCAACATATAGTATAACACTCAGTGCTTATCCCTAATAGCTTTAGATGGGATTGTTTTGAGTCTGTAAACAAACAAAAAAACAAAACAAGATTACCCGGGAGTATTCATTCTAACGTGCTGTTATTATCAGATACAAATAGCCAGTGTGGTTCCCCTAAGGGGAGCCTCCACCTTGCCTTCTGAGAGTTGGGAGGGTCCTCAATTCCTAACCCATCACAAAGGTCTGTTGTTGAAGACTCAACTCTGCACCCTGACCCTCACAAGAACTGCTTCTGGGAAGAGCTG
Source organism: Nyctereutes procyonoides (assembly GCF_905146905.1). NCBI lineage: Eukaryota > Metazoa > Chordata > Mammalia > Carnivora > Canidae > Nyctereutes > Nyctereutes procyonoides. Next base: position 21,533,462 of record NW_026575122.1, read on the forward strand.
CATTTCCTTGCCCTTCCAGGATGCTTCCCACGTTCAGCCAGCTGATTGCAGTCTCTCTATTGACCTCAAACTGGCCTGACTTTGAGGTAGATTTTGTCTGGGTGGGAAGATAAAAGCAGCTGGCTTGACTTTTTCTGAACTGTTGTAGGCCTGCCTACCTGTTATGGCAAAATTAGAATAGCACCCAACCACATCACACATTAAATATACTTTTTGGGTTTTGCTGTAACTGTTATTTGATCAAAATGGAGACAAGTGAGTAGATTATACCAATGGTTCTATAAAAAGAGGGGGATACAACGATAAATGTGTATATTTACTAATTTGGAACAGGAAAGGGCACTGGAACTACATACCATCATCAAAAGGAACAGTTGTGTTGTGTTTTGTTTTGTTTTGTTTTTGTTTTTTTTTTTTAAGATTTTATTTCTTTATTTGACAGAGATAGCACAAGCAGATGGAGAGGCAGAGGGAGAAGCAGGCTTCCCACTGAGCAGGGAGCCTGAACCGGGGTTCCATCCCAGGACCCTGGGATCATGACCTGAGATGCTTAACCGAATGAGCCACCCAGGCTCCCCAACAAGCAATTTTCTATCGAAAAAGGGAAGAAACAAAATAGAACAGAAATAAAAGCTACACTTCTTTCAATATACTTTGTTTTGTAGATTCAAGGAAGCATGTAATACTTTATGTAATTATAAAAAGAACTAAATGATAAAAAAGCAATATCTAATACTGCATGTGAACTTTTTCATTGCCAGCATAACCACACTGTGAAGAACTAAGACCAAGATAACCACCGACACTCTTGGGGCACCATCAAAAGGTACTAGAGCACCAAGTCATGATTTTGAAAACTAGTAAGTAAAAGGAAAGAATCAAACATTTCTCTTGCCTTTTCTACACAAACTCCACTTCAGGATAACCAAATAATTGATGACGGGGTATTTCTTTTTATAGTATCCCAACTATTAAAGGAATGATAAAATATCACCATTTTACAACTTTTAATGAATTAATGGATCTAAGCAAAGATCACCAATTGTCGCAAATATCTCAAAAAGAATGACAACCAGATGTGGTGTGGCCCTAATGGATGCACCTCTGAAGGAGGTTTCAAAATACTTGCATCTAAATCCAATCAAGTAACTAGACTGTTATTAGTTACAAGTAGGTACAGTCTTAGAAGGACATGTTAAATGATGCCATGAGGTGCCAAATAGCAAAATCCAGACTATAGTAAATTCCAGAAGACAATCAACCTGGTTTATTCAACAAGAAAAACTGTAAGTAAAAGGGAGATGAAGGCAAAAACTTATAGATTAAGAGTACTTGAGATAGTCATTTGCAATGAATTGACTTTATTTGGATCCTGATTCAGACACTATTAAAAAATCAATTCTATAAATAAGCACAAAAGTTTTAACACTGGCTAGATATTTGATGGCATTACTTTTTTATGTTATTTTTGGGTTTTGGGTTTTGGGTTTTACGTTTTAGTTGAAATATTTACAAATGAAATGATAGGGTGTCTGACTTTTTTTTTTTTTTTTCAAAATGATCCTGGGTTGAGGGGCAGGGGAAGGGGTAAAGGTATAGGTGAAACAAGAGTATCTATGAGTTGATAACTGTTGAAGCTGAGTGAAAGGTCCAGAGGTTCATTATATACTATTTCCTTTACATTTGTATTTGCTTGGAAATTTCATTGCTAAAATGTTTTAAGAAATCCTTTGGAAAGGGTTTTTAGAATTTTGTTTTGAAATTACTTGAGTAGCTCATTTAATTTAGCTATGATTTGTTAGAAATCCATTCATATTTTGGAATGCTTTCCAAGTGGGAAAATAATGGTAATAACAGCAATTAGTACATATCCAGTATTTAGAATGTACCAAACTGAGTGCCTTGCTCTTTTAAATCTTGTCGACAGTCTTTGAGGTTGGTGGCATAATTTTCCCATTTTTTACATAGGATTACAAAGAAGGAGAAAACTTGAAGCTCAGAGAGATTGAGTAACTCGATGAAAGTCACACAGTAAATGGAGGAGTCAGGATTTGAATACAGGCAATTTGGTTCTACAGCCTATGCTCTTAACTATTATGTTAACCTGTGAATTATTTTCCTGTAGAAGAACAGATTTATGAACACTAGATTGAACAACTTACAAAGTTGACAAATGTGATACTTCGCACACATTTATTTAACATTTATTAACTTTTCGAGCTTTTTTCTTTGCATTTTAGAGCAATATTTTTTTGCAAGGTCCCAAATATTTTCATAGGCCCAAGTATGTCACAAGCTCTATGCCCAGAGCCTCTTCTGCCCAGTATACAACGCAGCCCAAAACCTAGGGCAGAAATTGATGAATTATCTGGTGTACTTAAGCCTAATCCTCGTCCTGCAGATCTCTAGGTTTTGTCAACTTTCAACATCCTGGATTGCTTCCATCAGCCTCCTTTAGTATATCCACAACTCACCTTCTTAAGTGGACTCCAGTCTGTTCTGATCGTGGATTCTGTTTTGAACAGCTACTATTGGTTTGCATTTAGAGAATGCGTTTTGGCTTTCCCGTTCTCCCTCCTCCACACCCCCCACCCCCACCACCATGGCTCACAGGCTGCCTGGCCACCCTTTGGTCAGAATTCATATAGCATGTGGCCCAGAGAAAGGCCACAAGAAGGTCCGAACACATCTCACTTCAAACCTTCTTCCCAGTCCTCACTGATAAAGTTCAGTCTGTGCCTGAGGACTTTGAAAGATTCTATTCAGTGGGATTCCTAGATCTAGCTTCTGTGTCGTGACCACCTGGGTATGGCAATAGTTCAACCAGTGGGCAATAGAAAAACTGAAAGGCCTGCCCAAGGTCTGCCCATGGATTCTTCCAACACTGCAGGCAGGCAGTCAGGCCAGGGGCCCCCGGACTCCCTCATGCCCCTCCATCATCTTGTGGTGTCTTATCTTCCACTTGGGGCCATCCTGTGCATTGGTTTTATTATCAGCTAATCTACAGTGTTTTGAGCTAGGAGGAAGGGACAGGGTATAATCTTCCCTGGGCCCTCACTGGCCAGGGAGAGCTACTAGCTGTGAACCCTCCTGAAAGGTAACTCTGAAAATGGGATAAGAGTGCATTCTAAGCAGGATTTAATGAGAATTCTGTAATGAACCAACAAATAAAAAAGATAAACATAGACCGACTTAAAGATCAAAAGAACAGGGAAACTTTGAATTTGCAGATCAGGTTTTTTAATTTTTTTTTAATTTTTTTTAATTTTTTTTATTTACGATAGTCATACAGAGAGAGAGAGAGAGAGAGGCAGAGACACAGGCAGAGGGAGAAGCAGGCTCCATGCACCGGGAGCCCGAAGTGGGATTTGATCCCGGGTCTCCAGGATCACGCCCTGGGCCAAAGGCAGGCGCCAAACCGCTGCGCCACCCAGGGATCCCCATGATCAGGTTTTTTAAAAAAGATTTTATTTATTTACTCATGAGAGACAGAGAGAGAGAGAGAGAGCGCCAGAGAGAGCCAGAGACATAGGCAGAGGGAGAAGCAGGCTCCACACAGGGAGCCTAATGTGGGACTCCATCCAGGGACTCTAGGATCAGGCCCTGGGCCAAAGGGAGGGGCTAAACCGCTGAGCCACCCAAGCATCCCCACAGATCAGTTTTTCCTACAAAATATGTATTTAAAAATCTGTATTGATAGCAAGCCTGAAGGACTTTGGTTTTGTGATCTCATATGCAAGTGTATTGACAACTCCAAAGGCTCAGGCCTTCCAGCATCGGTTCTTTCCTTCGTTAGTGAGTAAGTAAGTGGCTCCTGGCTGAATTGCCTCTATGGTCGCTGCACTGCCCTTAGAACCTTAAGAGGTCTCTGGAATTCAACAGTTGGACTGCTCAATCCTATCTAGCTTAGGCAATTTTAAAATGGCCCAAGGCAAATAGGACTCAGCACTAGAAACACAGCCTGATATCACCAAGAAGAAAAACAAGAAAAGGACAAAGCCAGACTGCATTTTATCTTGTAAATATTTATGGTGTGATTCGTTCATTCCAAGTGAGAGAGGGCTGGTGCAAAAATTAAGTTTTCTACAGTTCTTATGATGTGAAATAGTCAAGTGTGCTAGGCACACTGTGAGCGTGGTGGTAGTATGGTGTGGTGGGGAATGAGTTAAAATGGAAAATGAGATATGACAGGTGTAGGAAGTGGGGTGAGCCAACATGTTGCACAACTCCAGAGGATCCCATTCGTTAGAGTCTAAGTGAGTGGTGCTCCTTGGCATTGTGCAGTGCACCATCTGGGTCCTAGGACACAGGGTAGGCACTCAGTAAATGTTTGTTGAACTTCACCTAATGCAAAGGATGGTTTCATCTTCTTTTAAATTCAAATATGGAGATAAGATAAGCATTTCCTAAAATGTGGCCCACAGAACAGTAGTCCCAGAGGAATATTTTTCCAGAAAAGGGAAATGCTGCAAGCAAATTAGAGAGTCATGATGCACATTATATAATACAAGCTCTAAAAAGCCCTGCAATTAAAATAATTTTTTCCCCACTTACTTTTGAACTCAGAATTTTCAATCTCATTGGAGCATAGGATTCTCCCTTCTCTCCCTGTTTTGGCTAACATAGCATTTCTACAGATGCTTAAGAAACACTCTATCAGGGCATCTCAATGTGTGTAAACCAAGCTCTGTTCACAATCCTCAAATCCAAATGTGAAGGCTGTTTTCTTAGTTTGCCCATGGGGAAAAAAATCATTTTATTCATTTATATATTCATTTAACTAACACTTATGGAGTGTCTATATTTGTTCCTATGCTAGGAATAACAAAAGATGCCCTAGCCTTCCAAGAATTCATGGTGAAGATAAGAAGACAGAATGCTACACAATTACAATGCTACTGGGAAGGCTGTATGAGGGAACGAGCATGTGCTGCCTCATGCTGCATCACTCACAGTCGCATCTAGATCAGTTGGGAGGAGGCAGGGAGAATTCACCTGACAGGTGTCTCAAGCTATTTGTGGTGAGGATCCAGTTAGGTTTCATGATTTTTTTTTAAGATTTTATTTATTTATTCATGAGAGACACAGAGAGAGGCAGAGACAGAGGCAGAGGGGAAAAAGCAGGCTCCCTGTGGGGAGCCCGATGTGGGACTCAATCCTGGGACCTGGGGATCATGACCTGAGCCAAAGGCAGACACTCAACCACTGAAGCACCCAGGTGTCCCAGGTTTAGTATAAGAAATAGGTATTTGGTCTTCCTAAAACCCTTAGAATTTTTTAAGTAAGAAGAGGATAAAAGTGTCTTGATGTTTTTAACAAATCCCTTTCAAACACATCCAAGTTTATGTCATTGAGTGACTTTGGAAAGCCACAAAGGATGGGAGCTGATTGCCTGGAGAACCAACCAGGTAATTAGAGAATTGGACTCTCCCCCACCTTCAGAGAGGAGAGAGGAGCTAGAGATTGAGTTCAATCACCAGTGGCCAAAATTTAATCAACCATGCCTATGTAATGAAGCCTCATAAAACCCCAGTAGGTCTGGGTGTAGAGAGCTTCCAGGTTGGCAAATATGGGGAAGTGCTGGGAGTGGCGCCTCTAGAGAGGCCACAGAAGCTCTGTGCCCCATCGGACACAGCTTGCCCTAGGCTTCTCCTCGCTCTATTCATCTGTTTCCTTTATAATATCCTTTATAATAAACTGGTCAATGTAAGTAAATGTTTCTCTGAGTTCTGTGAGCTGTTCTAGCAAATTAATTGAACCCAAGGAGGTGGTCGTGGAAATCTCCAATCTATAGTCCATGGTCAGAAGTGCAAGTGACAACATGGACTTCTGACTGGCAACTTGAAGGGAGTACAGACAGTCTTGTGGGATTGAACCCTTGACCTGTGGCCTCTGACACTATCTTCAGGGAGATAGGTTTAGAATTCAGTTGAGTTGTGACATTCAGCTGTTGTTGGAGAATTGCTTGTTGGTGTTGCAGGAAAAAACACACACACACAGTGGGGTTTCTCTTTTTCAATCCATTGTGAATTGATACCATTGCAAAATACATTAAAAATGGATTATTAGGGCAGCCCTGGTGGTGCAGCAGTTTAGCGCTGCCTGTGGGCCAGGGCGTGATCCTGGAGACCTGGGATCAAATCCCACGTCAGGCTCCCTGCATGGAGTCTGCTTCTCCCTTTGCCTTTGTCTCTGCCTTTCTCTCTCTCTCTCTGTGTCTCTCATGAATAAATAAATAAAATCTTTAAAAAAAATGGATTACTAAGTCAGTGTGATACTGCCATAAAGAAAGACATATAGATGAATGGAACAGAATTGAAAGTCCAGGAATAAACCCTCATGTTTATGGCTAATTGATTTTCTGTTTGTTGTTTCTGTGCCAAGACAGTTCAATGACGAAATACTACTCTTTTCAACAAACAGTGCTGTAACAACTGGATATTCACATGTAAAAGAATGAAGCTAGATCCCTCCTTACACCATTCCCAAAAATCAACTCCAAACTGACCTAAATGTAAAAGTTATTCTTAGAAGAAAACACAGGAGCAAATTTTGAAACATTAGGTTAGGCAAGGTCTTCTTAGATACAGCACCAAAAGCATTAGAGAAAAAAATAGATTTAACTGTATTTCATGAAAATGAAAATCTATGCTTTTTTTTTTGAAGATTTTATTTATTTATTCATTCATTCAAGACACACACACACACAGAGAGAGAGAGAGAGAGAGGGCGGCAGAGACACAGGCAGGGGAGAAGCAGGCTCCACACAGGGAGCCCAACGTGGGACTCGATCCCGGGTCTCTAGGATCAGGCCCTGAGCTGAAGGCCAGGCTAAACCACTGAGCCACCCGGGTGCCCAGGCCTATATTTGTTTTTTTACTTTCTTGATGATGTCCTTCAAAAGCACAGAAGAGGACAGCCTGGGTGGGCAGCCCGGGTGGCTCAGCAGTTTAGCCTGGCCTTCAGCCCAGGGCCTGATCCTGGAGACCCGGGATCGAGTCCCATGTTGGGCTCCCTGTGTGGAGCCTGCTTCTCCCCTGCCTGTCTCTCTGCCTCTCTCTCTCTCTCTCTCTCTCTCTCTCTCTAATAAATAAATAAATAAAATCTTAAAAAAAAAAAAACAGGAACAAAAAAACAACAACCCATAGAATGAAAAAAGGTATTTGCAAATCCTGTATCTGATGGCAGATTTATACCCAGAATATATAAAGAATTCTTACCACTCAATAAAAAGGATAAATAACCCAATTTAAAAAATGTGCAAAGGATCCAAAGAGACATTTATCCAAAGATATACAGAGGGCCAAAGATGTGAGCAGGGTTTAGGAAAACCCATAGGAGACTGTATTTCCCCTACATTTACAACATCAGGAAACCATTAGTACCCAGAGGTCTCAAGGAGCCAGGAGACTGAATAGTTCCAGAATCTATGGAGAGTAGCTGAATGGAAGGGGCTGCCCAGACAGGACTGTACTTTGATAGGAGGAAGCCGCAAACCCACAGCTTCCACCAGGAAATAACAGAGGAAATAAATACACCAGCCCACTCTTCTCTGCTGATACCTCCCTTGTTGACCAAACTCTGAGCTTGAGTTTCACAGTTGGAAGAAGGTGGTGGAAACAGGCCTGGGCAAAGGAGAGTATGTGATTTAAGGAGTAGGAGGCAGAGGTAAGATTTATTGTGTAGGCTGTGGATGTGGAAAATTCAAATGAAGGAAATATTAAAGTGAGTGGCAGAGAAGGTGGGAGTGGGAACAAAACATAAGGCTGATTTAGATGTGATAACATTTGCTCTCTGAGCACCAGGATATTGTCTGAGGGGCAGATCCAAGGGGCAGTTCAGCTTGGGGAGAAGTGGCTTAAAAACTCCTGTATAGGCCCCGGACTTCTGTACTTCTGTAGGTTTCAAGCATTGCCCTAGACCAACAAACATTTTCTTAAAGGGACAGGTGGTAGGTAGTTTAGAGGTCTGCAACACAACTCCTCATTGCCCCGGTCATGGGGAAGCAGCCGCAGATAATACTTGAACGAATGGTGTGGCTGTGTTCCAACACAACTTTCTTTATAAAAATAGGCGACGGGCCTTCAGGCCATAGTTTGCCAACCCCTGCCCTAGACATTTAAGAATGTTTTCATCATTTTGCTTTCAGATAGGTTTGATGTATCTATTTGAATGGGCCTTTGCCCAGGTCTGCCTTCTGACTGATAAGCAGCTGGACCTCTTTCAGAGAACCAGGAATGAAATGAGCCAGTAGATTCAGCTCAAATTCCTATTGATGTCAAGAAAGAGGGTGTATGAAGCTGACCAGCCACTCTGAGAAGGGAGCAGGCAGGATTGCCAGCTCCAACATCTGGATTTCCATTTCCCTGAGAAAATGTTATGTTATAGGAAGCTTTCCCTTTCTTGCCAGGAACATACCCTAGTTGGTGAAATGAAGATGAAACTTTGAAGTCACCCAGACTGGAGTCAAACCCTGTCACTTTGTCTCTGAGTGCCTCCGGGAGCCAGCTCTCTGATGGAGAGGATGCTTGCCTCATGGGTAACCAGAGCTGTTATTATTAAATGTCTGAAATGAGAGTCCAATTCACAGTTCTCCCCTTCTTGATTCCTTCCAGGGCATCTCCCACTGTCTGCGTGCCACCTTCCTTGGCTCTCTCAGATGCAAGCCAGTGTGTCTCCCTCATCTCCCTCATTCTAAGCTCTGTAATGACTTCTTTTGCATTGTGTATCACCCACAATGCTGGTGGAGAGGTGGGTATGTGTATTCATGCAGACAAAAGGAGATGGCAAGCAGCATCACAATGGACAAAATTAACTTCCCCTTTGTGGTTATTATTCCTGGGAGGGACTAGACACGTGATGTTACTCAGCACTTCTTTTCAAGAGAGGGAAACTCAACTTGGATTGGCTTAGACGAAGAACCAGAGAGACCAGACTCTCTTCTGTTTCTCCTCTCTGCTTCTCTGTGTGTGTGTGTTGGCTCTCTCCCTAGGGCTGGTGGCCAGGCCAGAGAAGGCTCCTCCCCCTTGGACCAGAGATGGACTGACACCCACCCCGCTCTCCTTGGTGTCAAGTTTACAGTCCTGGGTAAGGACGGGTTTTTACTTGGGGTAGTTGGAGGTATAACCAGCAACAGTGGACAAAACTCAGCTCTGTCATCAGGGGGGCAGTCAGTTCACAGAAATGCGAGGAATAGCCTGCTGGAAGCCAGGGGTTGGGGTCTGGGGCAAATGAAGGAAACTGTCACTCCCAAATGACTTAAATTCTTCACTCTCCACTCCAACCCTTCTAGAGGTCAAATAAAAATATGTGTGCTGCCTCCAAAGACCGCACTGGCTGGGTAGGAGTTCACAACCTTTGAGCTAGAAGATTTCAGGCCTTTCTTCGCAATTCGGCAAATGAATCTGTGACATTTTCAGTAAGCAAACCAAGGTGGGAGAGGCCTTTCCAGGTAGGACAATGCTAATTAAGAAAGATAATTAAGGCAGGGGATGCCAAGTTGGGAGGAACATCCTTTGTGTTTTGTAAAACTCAGCAACTTCTCGAAGCAAGGTCATAAATGCCTTTTAAAAAGACTATCACTCTAGGCTCGGAAAATTCAGTCATGTAAATTCAATCTGTGCTTATAATTTGTATCCTTTGATTGGTTAGGGCTCTCATTGGACTCAATCTGTGTCAAGACAAAGGTAGGGTGGTGGCATGGTCTCTGACTCCGAGACAAGGGGAAGTGTAAGAGTCCTGAGGCAGGTGATCATAACCTCCACAGAACCTGCCAGATAACTTTGCTCAGGTCCTTGTCAGTGGCCAGAACCTTCCAGGTGGAATTACCTATTATGCAAACCAAGAATGAGCTTAGATAGCAATAAAGCAGGAATATATATATATATATATATATATATATATACACAAAATGGGAAAATATTTGGGAGGAAGAATCTGATATTGAAAAACATATCAAGGTATCAAGGTGTCCATTTTTTGGAGAAAGCCAAAACTTTTGGGCACTTTCTCCATGTATTTTACAATGAAGCATCCTTTTTGTTTTAAATCATATATGGGAGATATGGCACCATCATAATCCTTTCAGTGCTTAGAGCCACTAATGGAGCTCATTAGGAGCATCCTGGACCCAGAAGTGGTAGGGAGATATGTGGCCTCCAGTTTCCTCCCCTTCAGGTACCTCTGACAGCAGTTCCTTCCTGCTGCTCAACCTGCCTCATCACCCCTCCCTGGTAGGACCATTCCCTAGAGTCCCTATTAAAATTTATTGCCCTTTTATTCCTCCCCCAGACACCTCTAATCTACAGGGATGATGGTGTTAATGATGACATAGCATATAAATGACTATAACTAGGTAAACTAGATAACCTTTAAAGATGGCAAGATTGGGGATCCCTGGGGGGCTCAGTGGTTTAGCACTTGCTTTCAGCCCAGGGCGATCGGATCCTGGAATCGAGTCCTACGTCGGGCTCCCGGCATGGAGCCTGCTTCTCCCTCTGCCTGTGTCTCTGTCTCGGTCTCTCTTTCTTCTCTCTCTCTGTGTGTCTCAAGAATGAATAAAATCTTAAAAAAAATGGCAAGATTCGACTATAATAAAGAAGTATTGATGGCTATCATGTCATTCTTGGTTTTGATTTTTTTTTCAGTTGTCCTCATCTCAATAATTATAACCATAGTAACAATGGCTAACAATCTGGGCCCTTTTTTGATGTTTCCATTTTCAATTTTCAGACACTCTTCTAAGCACTTTATACTAATGCATGTCTCCCCACAACCTTGCATGACAGTGTTATCTCCAAAACGGTTGAGGAAAAGCATTGATTTGCAGGTACGGAGACTGAGGCAGCAGAGACTGTGTGGTCCAGGGACACAAGGTCCCCCACTGGCAGTTGACCACACCAGGATGTCATACAAAGAAGTCTAGTTCTGGAGTCCTCCATTCAGGTTAGCCAAGCTAATTCCTTGAGAGGAAACCCCATTTCTTCAACTATTCCATTTTTGGAACAAAAATGTTCTACCTCTAAAATGTATTGCTGGTCTATGTACTACTCTTCATCTCTCTCTCTCTCTCTCTCTCTCTCTCTCTCTCTCTCAAGATTTTACTTATTTATTCATGAGAGACATACAGAGAGAGGCAGAGGCACAGGCAGAGGGAGAAGCAGGCTCCCTGAGGGGAGCCCAATGCAGGACTCAATCCCAGGACCCTGGGTCACACCCTGAGCAGAAAGCAGATGTTCAACCACTGAGCCACCCAGGCATTCCTACTCTCCACCTCTCTGTCTCTAGTGCTGCCACCACAGAAGAAACCACAAGACGATATCATCAAGAAATAAGCTACACCAAACCAGAGTCTTTTTTTTAAGTAGTATAAAAAGTAGTATTTAAAAAAAGTATTTGAAATAGTAGTATACTATTCTAGCTCATGACATATTTTAACCATTTTCAAGTTGTTAAGACAGTTAGTTTGTATCAGTTATCTATTTCTGTGTGACAGATTCCCCCCTAAACAAGACAGTTCGAAACAAGTTTTAAGTTTCTGTAGGGTGAAAATCTGCTAGTGGCTTTGGCTCAGGGCTTCTCAAAGACACAACCAAGATGCTGGGTGGGCTGTGGTCATCTTGAGGTTCAAACTGGGGAAGACCCATTTCCAAGCTTACTCGGCTATTGGTAGAATTCAGTTCCCTGCTGGCTGCTGGTTGGAGACATCAGTTCCTTTCTCCCACTCTCAATAGGTAGATGTCAGTAGGTATCTTGGTATCAGGAGACATCTGCCTATCTATAAAGAGAAAGTGAGGAAGGCTACTCAAGAATTCAGGGTCTTCTTATAACCTAATTGTGCATGCTGTACTCTATTCATTAGAGGTGAGTCAGTAAGTCCAGCCCGCACTCTAGGGGAGGGGATTGCACAAAACTGTGACTACAGGAGGTGGGGATCATGGGGGCCATACTGGAGTCTGCCTACCACATAGGTTTCCCCCCAATTTTTCTACTGCTAACATGCTCTTCTGAATACCTTATTACCTGCATTACATATCCTTATGATACATTTATTGACTAGAAAGGTAAGAACACCTTTTTAAAAAGATTTATTTATTTATTTGAGAGAGAGAGAGAGAGAGAGAGAAAGTGTGAGCAGTGGGGGAGGTGGAGGGAGAGGGAGAGAGAAAGGGAACGAAGCCGACTCCCCACTGAGTGTGGAGCCCCAAACAGGGCTCAATCCCAGGATCCTGAGATCATGACCAGAGCAGAACACTCAACTGACTGAGCTGCCCAGAAGCCCCTTTTCTAGGCATTTAATATAAATGAAATCACATGCTCTGTGATCTTGTGTCCAGCTTCGAAAGAACTTGCATCATGTTTTCAAGGTTCATCCATGTAGAGCATATATCAGAACTTCACTCCTTTTTGGGATCCCTGGGTGGCGCAGCGGTTTGGCGCCTGCCTTTGGCCCAGGGCGCGATCCTGGAGACCCGGGATCGAATCCCACATCGGGCTCCCGGTGCATGGAGCCTGCTTCTCCCTCTGCCTGTGTCTCTGCCTCTCTCTCTGTGACTATCATAAATAAATAAATAAAATTAAAAAAAAAAGAACTTCACTCCTTTTTATGACTGAATAATATTTCATTGTACAGATAGACGTTGCTTGTTTATCCATTCATTAGTTGAGGGACATTTGAGTGATTTTTCACTTTTTGGCTATAAGAATAATACTACTATGAACCTTCACAAGTAAGTTTTGTGTGGATATATATATATATATATATATATATATTTATTTATTTATATTGTGTGTGTGTGTGTGTGTGTGTGTGTGTGTGTGTATTATTTTTTTTTCATTTTCCTCCAGGGTATACCTAGGAGTTGGAATTGTTGGGTCAATTGGTGACTCTATGTTGCACTGTTTGAGGAACTGCCAGACCCTTTCCTACAATGGCTGCACCATACCGTGTTCCCGCCAGTGGCATATGAGGGTTCTGATTTCTCCACATCCTCAGCGACTGTTTATCTTTTCTATTATAGCTAAACTAATGAGTATGAAGTAGAATCTTATTGTGGTTTTCATGTGGGTTTCCCTTATGGTTAATGACGTTGAGCCTCTTTTCACGTGCTTATGGGCTATCTGTATATCTTCTCAGAAAAATGTCTGTTCAGATCCTAGGAATGGGATGGATTTTATGGGAGGGATTGGGACCAGAATGAACCTGCGGTGGGGTGAGATCAAGACAGAGTCGTAGGTTTAAGACTTGGTTCCCCCAACTTCTAGCTGTGTGATTTCTGGGTTTCTGAAGACCTTAGCCTGTTTGCAAGTCTGTATTAGATGGGGATAATAATAATACCTATTTCATGAGGTCACTGCATGGCTGAAATGAGAAAACAGACATGTAGGATTTAGCAAAGCACCTGATACACAGTAAACATGCAATAAATTGGAGCTCTTTTCATGATCTGTAAAGGTAACAACATGATAAGAACTGTGTTTCAGGAAGATAAATCTGGCCATGTTATTATATGAAGTAGATTAAGGAGAGATTGCAGACAAGGCCACCAGTTCAGAGGATCCCCAACAGTTGAAGCCAAAAGGAAGTTTTCCGGCCTTCTTTCCTATTCAAGACAAGTTTTCCTCTAGTTCATGGCCTGAGCAGCCCCAGAAAGGAGTGATCTTGTTGATTTTTCAGGTTGATCAAAGATATTTTCAAAGATATTTAATTAACTCACTAATCCATGAGGAAATAGTGATGAATATGTTTTGAATATTGTGATTAACACTTCATAATAACTTGAAGAATTTTAAATATGTTTATTAACTGTTTCTCCAGAGAGAGATGACATATCAAGCTTTAGTAATTTCAGGGTCATTTATATTATCAATTAAAATACAGTTTTATCCAATGCCTGCTTATGCATTCAATTCCATACATATCTATAAAGCTCCCATTATGTGCCAGGCACTGTTCCAGGCACCAAGTATATAGTGGCAAACACAAGGTCTTTGCACTCAGAGAGTTTATATCCTAATAACGTGAAATATTAAAAATCTGTTCATATAAAAAATATTTATTGAGTACCTACTAGGTGCTCGGGATGCATAAACAAAACAAACATCCTTGTCCTCATAGAGCTTACGTTCTAGTGGGAAGACAGACAAATCATGAACAAAATAAATGAGGCAACTCTACAGTTTATTAAAGGTGATGAGTGTCATTGAAAAATAAAGCAAAGCAGTTAAGGGAGAGTGGGGAGAGGGAGCTAGAACTGCAACTTCTAGATAAGTGATCAGGGTCAGTCTCATTGAGAAATGGAAGGAATTGAGAGAGTGAGCTATGTGGATTTCTGAGGGAAGAATGTACAAGGCAGATGGAACAGCAAATGCAAAGGCCCTGAGGCAGGAGCATTCCTGATAGCAATAAGAACAAGAAGTGGAGTGAGCAAAGGAAAAAGTCCAAGTTATAATGGGAAAGCAGAGAGGGGATAGATCATAGATCCCTAAGGGCCTGGCCCGGTGAAAAGGCCACCATTCATTTCTGAGAGAAACAAATAAAAAGTGCTGAATGTATTTCTTGCTAAGCAAAGGATGGCTGCATTGTAAGCAAAGCCTGTGAACAAAGAAAGCTGTGGTCTTACATAGTGTTTTGGGAAGTGTAGGCTCAGAGATTCACACTTTCAGAAGCTGGACTGTTTGGGGATGAGCTGACCTTTAGCTAAGGAAACAGGATTACCGAAGCGGGGCTGCGGCTGATTGGCTGACTTTCTATAGTGATGAGCTGTCTCTGAGTGAGAGGTTGTCACTGATTGATTCAAAGATTCTGGCTGTTACTTATACTCGGACCAAAGAACAATGAGTCTTTTCCTTTGTCCAACTTAGAATGAACAAACTTGTCACTCTGTGCTTTGCCAGGTCACTGTAAAGTCTTTGTCTTCTACTTGGAGGGAAACGGGGAGGTTCCAGAGGATTTCCGAGCAGACGGGTGACAGGATCTAATTGATAATTTCAGAGGATCACTCTGGCTGCTGTGTGGGCAAGGCGAAGCAGGGGATCAGTTAAAAAGGTCACGGCAGTCATCCTGGTGAGAGGAGATGTGGCTTCAGCCATGAGGGTAGTAATGGGGGGCAATGAGAAGGGCCCCCACTTTGGATATAGTTACAGACAAATAGAGAAGATAATCCAATTCGGCTAAATATTATTGGAGTGAAGAGAATAGTATTTACCTTCACACGAGGTGATATGGTAGAAGACATTACAGAGCAACCAGGTGGGGTTCCTTGAGGAGGGGTGAGGGAAAGCCAGCTAGGACCTTAAGGCAAGAGCCGCAGGAGCACACTTGTGTGTGTGTGTGTGTGTGTGTGTGTGTGTGTGAGAGAGAGAGAGAGAGAGTACGTGTCAGAGCCAAGACCAGTGCAAGTAGAAGGTGGAAGGGGGTAGGGGGAGAGTTAGAAGTCAGCAAGGGAGAAAAAAGCAGAAGCCAGATCCTTCCAGTCCTTGAGTGCATAGAATGGACTGAGAAGAGAGGGGCAAGAATAGAATCAGGAATTTGGAAACAGAGACTGTTCTATACTAGACACTGTCATTATGGAAATTCTATGAGGCCTCATCAAAATAATAAAGTAAAATTCAACTGGGAAGTCTTTGTCGTGCCAAAGATTCTGCTTTGTTGTCTACTGAATTATGACTCATATAAATAATGGTACAAGCTATGGGGCAGCTATGGTGTGTGGACTAGTAAAAGAGACAATCACCTGTCCTTGACCTTTAATGAAAAGTCCAGATTAAGCTTTGCACAGTGGCAGTATCGTAGCCAATGAGGTTTATCCGAGGCACGATCATTGCTAATTGAAAAGTCCAGATTAGCCTAGAAATAATAAAACATTTGAACAGCCAAGAGGCGGAAAAAGGAAAGTCTGGATTAGTCTAGATAATGTCTTTTCCACAACTAAACTGTGATCCACGTCTCCTACCATGTGATCATGAAAAATGGGATTAACATTTACTGGGGGGGCTTCCTGAATGCAGGTTTAAAAGGCACAGAGAACACAGGTTGTTCAACACCAGAGGCATGTTGACCAGGTCTCCCATCTTCTAGCATTAGCTCCAAGGATAAGGAGAGTGCCTTATCCACCTTTGCGGCCTTGGGGCTCCTGGCACTGCCCCAGGTAAATAGTGGGAGCTGAATCACCTTTTTGTTGAATCTGGATGAAGCATATGTCATTTAGATGGACAGTACTGAAGTAAGAGCATATTAACTCAGGGAAGCAGGCATCTTGTAGTGCTTGGTTCATCATCCAGTGTGTGGATTAGTCATATTTCTCTCAATCCTACTACTTCCTTTTTTGTATTTCCTGTCTTTTGAGCACATCATTTCACTCTGAAAACCCCACTCTTATGGGTAATCATAAAGGGAGAAGTCCAATGCAGGCCAATTTTACTCCTTTTTAGCGAATAACGGTTTTTAAAAGTTTGATGGATGTTGAAATTCATATCATATAAAGATCTTAAGATAGTTGGCCAACTTTTTTTTTTTTTTTTTTAGGGCTTTCTATGTGCATTTTCTTTAATCCCAAACAATCCTAAGAAGCTACTATTACTGTCATTACAGAGGTGTGGAAACCATCACGGAGTGGGCAAAGAAATTTGGCTAAGGTCACAAGCCAGGACAAGGAAGAGCTGGACTTCAAATCAGGTTGTCTGATTCCACAGTGGCATTGCCACTTACTCTAACTCTTGGAATAACTTGGAGGCTCTCACTTGTCTTTGCTTCCTTGTTTGCTCTTGAAATGTTAAAATATGCGGAGAAACAGTAGGAGCTCTATAAATAAAACATGTCTATATATTTTTAAATGATTAAAGCTGGAAAGTTTAACGTGGCACCGGGCCACTTGTTTAGTGGAAGTAAAGGGAGGGCGATCGCTGGCTCCCATGGCAGAAATCCTGCCGCCCTTTGCAGCAAGCGGTGCCTGGCTCCCCGCCCATCTGCGATGGTCGCAGCCCAGGGAAGTCCGACCCACACTGCAGCCAGGGAAGGACGGCGGGGGAGCCTGGCTGCAGAGGCGAGAACCGGCCGTGGATTCTTGCGGCCCAAGTGATCATCGGGTTGGGAAAAGCCACAAGTCAGGGAGCAACTACGGGGAGTGCGGGGCAGGGGGTGGCTTGGGCGGGTGGGGCGGGGGGGGAGAAGACAGGACATGCAGCATTTTAAACTCAGGGTGAAGGCTGGCCCGACTGACCAACCTGTTAAACCTGAAGGAGAGG
This sequence comes from Nyctereutes procyonoides, assembly GCF_905146905.1. Lineage (NCBI taxonomy): Eukaryota > Metazoa > Chordata > Mammalia > Carnivora > Canidae > Nyctereutes > Nyctereutes procyonoides. The sequence continues at coordinate 21,550,706 of NW_026575122.1, forward strand.
ATTGTATCTTTAGATGAAATCTCAACAACGAGCATCGGAGCTCAGTGACCGAGGCGGAGCCGCTTGTGCATTTGGCAACGTTTTCAGGCACACGCGGCGCACACGCGGTGCTGGAGACGCTCCGGGAGAGCCGTGGTTCAAACCCGCCCGGCGGCTCGGGTGCCGCCCCGGCGGGCGGTCTCCGCCCTTGAGGTCCTCTCTAAAGAACCGAGGCGCAGGCCGGCTGCGCTGCGGTGGCCAGACGCTCTCCCGTGGGGGAGGGAGGGGGCTGAAGAGGGAGGGAAGCTTGAGAAATCACGCTTCGCCCGGGCCCGGGCAAACACCGGGGGTTGAAAGCCCGCACAGGCCTCACGAGCGTGCCGGGGTCCCGGCCCCGAGAAGCCCCCGCCGAGCAGCCCCTGCAGGACCCGCCCGCCGCTCCCCGCTCCCCGCTCCCCGCTCCCCGCAGCCCGCTCCCCACTCCGCAGGCTCCAGCCACTGCAGTAGCTCAGCACACCCGGCGGGGGCGGGGCGGGCGGGGGCGGGGCCGGAGCCGGGGGCGGGGCCGCGGCGGGCCCGCGGGCTCGCGGGAGGCGCGGAGGGAGGGTGTCGCGCCGAGGGAAGCGGCCCGCGGCGGAGGGAGGGGAGGCCGAGTCCTGGAAGCGGAGCTCCGCGCTGGGACTGGTTCCTTCGCAGCCATTTTCTGTCCAACCAAACAGCCGATTGGAGACGGGAGCCAACCAGGGCTGCATTGGAGGTTTGTGTCTCGCTTCGGCCAATGATCGCTCCTAAACCGACTCCACTTTAGCTCGAATGAAATGTCCGTCTCCTCCCGGCGCCGTCCCCGCCGCCAACGCCGCCGCGGCCGGGGCAACTCGCCTCCCTCCCGCGCGCCCTCCCGCCCGGGGCCGGGGCCGGGGCCGGGGCCGGGCCGGGGCCGGCGCCTGCGAGGCCGCTCCCGCTGCGGGCCCGGCCGGGGAGCGGCTCTTTGTGCGCCGGGCCGAGGAGCGGCGGGACGCGGGCCAGGCCGCCTCCTGCTCGCCGCCGCCGAGCTCCGGCCCGAGGCCGAGGAGGGGGCGCCGGGGCACCGTCAGGCCCGTCCCGGCGGCGGCCCGGCCGGCTCCATTTTGTGCGGGGAGCCGGGCGGGGGGCACCGGCCCCGACCCTGCGCCCTTGACCGGGCGGCCCGCGGGGGCATGGCGGGGCCGGGCCGCTTTGTCTGCCCCGGCGCCTCGGGCGGGCGTTGGGCGCGGGCCCGGGGCCTGGGCGGGCGAGTCGAGGGACGCGCGCCGGGGGCGGCCGCCCCACACCCGCGGGACTGACGCTCGGCCGGGCCGGGCCGGGCCGGGCCGGGCCGGGCCGGGCGGTGGGGCCGGGACGAGCCCGCGCACCTCCGTGGGGAGGAGGCGAGGTCCCCGGGAGGAAGGAGTGGACTCGGTCTCCCCGCAGTCTGGCTTACACGTAGAGAATGCAGCCGTCTGGCGGCTTGCGGTCCCTGGACGTGCCCCGAAGGTGGGAAGCCTTCGGGGACTGAGGTTTTGATCTTCGGTGGGAGGCGGGGAGGATCTGCCAGCCCTGAGGAGCGGTAGTCTTCGAGAACAAAGAATTACAGAGCACCCACAAGTCGTGAGCTCGCCCAAAGTACTGTAACAGGATGATTCAAACAAGGTCAGGTAGCTTACGACCTTAAAAAGAAATAGCGTCCCACCAACCCGCACGCCCTCCGCGGTGCCCTGGTTCGTGCCACGAATCACTGGGGTGGTTTGGGCGTTCTTAGTATGGAAACTCCTCGGCAAAATAAAGTGGTAAGATAAACTGATCGGTATTAGTGGCATTAGTAAATAAGGGTTTTATTTGTGAAGTATTGAAAGTTTAACCAGAATTCCTTAAAAGGCAATTATTCCTTCCCCGCACTGCTCCTGTAGCTTAATTTAAGGATTCTATTGATGCAAAACTCTGGTTGTTGATGCCAGAGAATGGAGGGTGGAGGAAGGGTCTGCTGCTTTTCTTGGATACAAATTTGCATTTCTTCAAACATTAAACAGATGTATGCATTCCCTTGAGCCTTCACATATATCATAACCTGCCGTTAGGAAAATGTATACCATATGAGGTGACAGTGTTTATCCTTAATATATTGAATTTGAATATATACTGAGTCAACTATTTGGGCGAGAGTGTGTGGTGAGGTGTGCCCACCCCGACCCCCCCCCCAAAAAAAAACAAAATACATCAATATATATAGCTCCATTATTTAAGTGTACTGAGGATTTCCATTTTCAAAGACACACTTTAAAAAACAAGGAAGGAATCTTCTGGGCAGTTTTGGGGTTAGATGAGAATATTTAAAAAGAAATTAGACGTTGCTTTTAAGATTACAGCAGAGTAGACAACGTCAGCCAGTCTATGCTGCCCCGACTGACATTTAAAAAATTCAGTTCGTGGCTATAATTTTTTTTTTCTGTTTACTAGATTTCATGCTTGAATGCATATCATTTTCTCTTCCTTTAAAATTAACACTGAAAGGATATGTTTTCGTTTTGCCCCTCCCCCCAATTTAATTGCCTCACTTGAAAAAAGGGAAAGGAGCAAATGAAAAATGGAGATTGTAACATTGTAATTGATACCAATTTATTCAGCTATTTATGCCTTACAGCGAAAATGAAGTGCTATTCAGATGCAATTTTAGTCCAAAATGGTGGTGCTTTAAAATGATAAATAAAGGTCCTAATTGATAATGTTCCATGTATGTTCTCTTGGCAGCATCTATCTTCTTTTCAGTATAATCTGAGGTGCTTATTTAAAACATTGTATTCTGAGATACTCTTCTCCCCTTTTGAGCTTTTGAACTCCTAAATCTCACTCTAAAACATTAAGAAAATCATCACCGAAAAATTAAATTGGGGTGTTTGTGTCTTAATTGAATAATTTAGATGTGTAAATTTTGGTCTCGTGCATATAATTTGGGATGTTGTGATGAATATTTATGATGAACATGACTAAATTCAGGGTTATGTTGGAAAAGCAGTTCCTTCCTGCCATAGAATTAACTTGTTTTGCAAGGTCTCCAAAATATATCTACCAATTTAAGAAACTTTGGGTGCCTGCTTTTTTGCACTCTGTTGAATCAGAATAGATGCCTTTTAAATTTTTACTAGGAAGAAAGCCTGTAGGCTATACGTTGTTACTACTAATAGTTGTTTATCTTCTAGGTTGAAATTGGGTGAAGATTGGACCCCTTTTTAAAAAGGTGTTCCTGAACACCACTGACAACACAGTTCTGACAGTATTTCATGACAGTAAGTATGCTTACCATTTTGGTTGTCAAACAGTAATTAGCTGGAAACAAAATTATAAGTAATGTATATTGGAGATCCCAAGTAGGATGAATGCTCTTCAAGTCTAGACAGACAGTATCTCTACTCATTCTTGTTGCTTCTTTCTTTTTAGTGACTTGCACGTATTGTTGTGGGCTCCTAAGAGCTGTGGAAACTACAAGATAAAAAGCTTGTCCCAGCTCTTAAGAGTTTGTCTCTTTTGCTAGGACTTTAGTCGAGCACCAAATGGGAAATGCTGGTTCTAAGGGTAGCAGAGGTGAAGAGACCAGTGGTGTGGTAGGCCTGGGTAGTTGGGAATGTTGTGGATTTAGCCTTGAAGGATGAGTGGGATGTGGATAGGTGGAAGGTATTGCCGAAACAAAAGCCTGGAGGGAGGGATGAGTAACTGATTTGTTTAAGGGATGAGAAGTAGATCTACATCGTTCAAGTGGAGATTTCATAGGGTAATTTAGTGAGAGATACCGCTTGCCCTGTCCGGATACTTAGTTCTGGATCTGCTACTATATTTGTGATGTCAGGCATGTTACAGCTTCATTGAGCCAGGAATCATGCCTCACTCCTAAAATAAAAGAGCTGTACCTGGTGATCCTTAAACAGGTACATGCTAGCACTAAGATTTTTATCAGCCCTGAAAACAGAGTTGGAAACAAGTTCAGTTAGGTTAAGTGGGGGATACACTGATGAAAAGCTGTGAAAAACTAGGTTTTGATTTGTTGCTAAAGACTTTGAGAACCATTCTAGGTTCAGGAGCCATAGAAATGGTGTTTTAGTGAGCCCTGTCTTAAAACAGTGTGCACCCTGGTAGGTTGGGTAGTAATGCAGTGGCAGTAAAAAAAGGAAGGGCATATCCAGGAAACTTACTAAAAGAGGTAACAGCTTAGGTAGAACTTATAGGAGATAGAAGATTCTAAGTATCTGGTATAATACTGATACTGGTATAATTAGCCTGGGAGGGTGGGATTGCAGTATTTGAAAAGGAGATCAGGAGCTCTCATCTTTCGCCTCCTTGCAAGAATGGGGAGTTTCATTATCCAGAATCCTAAGTTGGCAGTGATGGGATATCAGACATGTTGTACAGGCAGGATATGGTTGTAGGTTTAGGACTTCTAAGCATAGAAGTGGTATTTAACGAATCCATTAAGAGAGTGAGGGAAGAAAGAGGGAAGGATAACCTTGGAGGAAAAAATAAACCAGGGAATGATGTAGCTTTTGAAATCAAGGGATAAGGGAATTCCATGTGTAAGTGTGGGGTCTGATTACCAAGAGCAGTCAGGTAGGATGAAGGCAAGATTACCGGCAACTTCTAAGAACAGTTTCAGTACCTGATGGGGTAGAGAAGCGCATGCCAGGAGTTGAATGGGGATGAAGAGGTGTATGAGGACTGTTGGGGTGACAGTGATAGCTAGACAAGGGTGTGGAGCAGAATTGTGGTTTTACAGGTCTGTGTGTACTTGTGTGTGTTCAGTGAGGGAGCCTAAACATGTTGAAAAAAGAGTGAAGCAGCTGGTCGGGGGCGGGGGGGCACGGAAGATCCAGTAGAGGTGAGGGACCTTTGTGTTCTTATCCTCAAAGAGATAAAAAAGAATTGGTCCAGACAACAGGTGAAGGGGTTATGTGAGAGAGAAAACTATGCCTGAAAATAAAGGTGAGAACTGCATTTGAAGGGACAAAAATAATATTAGGTTACATTTGTTGAGTTCTTATTATGTATCGTGCACTTTGCTAAGTACTTTTTATAGAATAGCTTCACTTCTCATTGCAACTCCATTTTAAAAATGGGGAAGCCGAGGCACCAAGAGAAGAGTAAGTCAAGACCAACCTGGGTAGTCCGTCCTAAGGGCCAGTGTTCCTGATCCTGAACCCGAAACCAGGTGCCTTGCTTATATCTCACACATAGTGTCCTTACTTGAGAAGCAACTTTACATGTTTTTAATATACAACCAGTAGACCCAGAACTTAGAGAGGGCAAAGTAAACATTTAGGCTGATGGACTATAGGAAAAATTATTAGGAAGAAATGCTGTAAAGTACTTGGCACTGACACCTTGGATTTAAATCCCATTTACTCTGCCACCTTGGGCAAGTCATTAGCCTTATGTAACCTCAGTTCTTTCATTGCTTCATGGGGTCATGAACATTGCATGAGATATTTATAAAGTGTTCAATAAATGTTAAACATGTTAAAGAGGGAACTGTTTCCTCCATTTGGGCAACAAATTATTAACATAATTTAAAAACTGCTACATCACAGAATTGTAGAATAAAAATATATTAGCCAGCTGACCATTCCTTTCACATAATATTTTAGAGAACAGTATCAGTTCAACCTAAGTAATCAGAATAGTCATTAAACATTAATTAAATGCGATTGAACTACTCTTTGTCCATTCTTACCAGTTCTCTTGGATCTTTTTTTTAATAATTTATTTTTTTATTGGTGTTCAATTTGCCAACATACAGAATAACACCTAGTACTGATCCCATCAAGTACCCCCCTCAGTGCCCGTCACCCATTCCCCCCACCCCCCGCCCTCCTCCCCTTCTACCACCCCTAGTTCCTTTCCCAGAGTTAAGAGTCTTCATGTTCTGTCTCCCTTTCTGAAATTTCCTACCCATTTCTTCTCCCTTCCCTTCTATTCCCTTTCACTATTATTTATATTCCCCAAATGAATGAGACCATATGTTTGTCCTTCTCCAATTGACTTATTTCACTCAGCATAATACCCTCCAGTTCCATCCACGTTGAAGCAAATGGTGGGTATTTGTCGTTTCTAATGGCTGAGTAATATTCCATTGTATACATAAACCACATCTTCTTTATCCATTCATCTTTCGATGGACACCGAGGCTCCTTCCACAGTTTGGCTATTGTGGACATTGCTGCTAGAAACATTGGGGTGCAGGTGTCCTGGCGTTTCATTGCATCTGAATCTTTGGGGTAAATCACCAGCAGTGCAATTGCTGGGTCGTAGGGCAGATCTATTTTTAACTCTTTGAGGAGCCTCCACACAGTTTTCCAGAGTGGCTGCACCAGTTCACATTCCCACCCACAGTGCAGGAGGGTTCCCTTTTCTCCGCATCCTCTCCAACATTTGTTGTTTCCTGCCTTGTTAATTTTCCCCATTCTCACTGGTGTGAGGTGGTATCTCATTGTGGTTTTGATTTGTATTTCCCTGATGGCAAGTGATGCAGAGCATTTTCTCATGTGCTTGTTGGCCATGTCTATGTCTTCCTCTGTGAGATTTCTCTTCATGTCTTTTGCCCATTTCACGACTGGATTGTTTGTTTCTTTGCTGTTGAGTTTAATAAAGTTCTTTATAGATCTTGGAAACTAGCCCTTTATCTGATACGTCATTTGCAAATATCTTCTCCCATTCTGTAGGTTGTCTTTTAGTTTTGTTGACTGTATCTTTTGCTGTGCAAAAGCTTCTTATTTTGATGAAGTCCCAATAGTTCATTTTTGCTTTTGTTTCTTTTGCCTTCGTGGATGTATCTTGCAAGAAGTTACTGTGGCTGAGTTCAGAAAGGGTGTTGCCTGTGTTCTCCTCTAGGATTTTGATGGAATCTTGTCTCACATTTAGATCTTTCATCCATTTTGAGTTTATCTTTGTGTATGGTGAAAGAGAGTGGTCTAGTTTCATTCTTCCGCATGTGGATGTCCAATTTTCCCAGCACCATTTATTGAAGAGACTGTCTTTCTTCCAGTGGATAATCTTTCCTCCTTTATCGAATATTAGTTGACCATAAAGTTCAGGGTCCACTTCTGGGTTCTCTATTCTGTTCCATTGATCTATGTGTCTGTTTTTGTGCCAGTACCACACTGTTTTGATGACCACAGCTTTGTAGTACAACTTGAAATCTGGCATTGTGATGCCCCCAGATATGGTTTTCTTTTTTTAAAATTCCCCTGGCTATTCGGGGTCTTTTCTGATTCCACACAAATCTTAAAATAATTTGTTCTAACTCTCTGAACAAAGTCCATGGTATTTTGATAGGGATTGCATCTAATGATTCATTAGTTCACCTACTGTCTTGTCATTCTCCTACATGCCCTTCCTCTTCATTGTCTGGATAAAACCTGACACTGTTAGCTTCTCTACTCTCACACCGGGTACATGTGTGACACCTGGCCATGCTGGTGCCATTGTGCATTTGTGGTCGTCAGCTCCTGCTTGGCTCTTCGCACTGCCCAGTGCTCCCATTCTGTCTCCAGCTGCAGGAACCCCAGCAGCGTCCCCTCCATCCTTGTCTGCTTTGTTTTTACTCAGTGCCCAGGCCTGCTCATCTGAGCTCCTGAAAGGCTCTTTCATCAGTCCCCTTGATCCCTACTGCCGTTTTGCTGGACAGCATCTGGGGAGTGTTATCATCTCACCAGAATTCATGCTCTGACTATGGCCTCATGGGCCTTTGTGGTCTTCTGCCCCCATTCTTGCCCTGTTCTGCCTATTTAGACACTGGACTGTAGCCAGAGTGATCTTTTCAAAAAATCTTTTTTGCACAGTTCTGCAAAAACCTCCCTTTGATTTGTTCTTATGCACAAGGCACTGCTTGATCTAGCCTCTACTTTGTCCATTCCGGTCCAACAGTAGTAGATTTCTGTTTCCTTGGCCTGGAACATTGTTTTCCCATTTTTTCCTTGCCTGACCAATTTCTGTCTTTGAATCTCAGCTTAAATTATTTATTTATTTATTTATTTATTTACGATAGTCATACAGAGAGAGAGAGAGAGAGAGAGAGAGAGAGAGAGGCAGAGACACAGGCAGAGGGACAAACAGGCTCCATGCACCGGGAGCCTGACGTGGGACTCGATCCCGGGTCTCCAGGATCGAGCCCTGGGCCAAAGGCAGGTGCCAAACCGCTGCACCACCCAGGGATCCCCTGAATCTCAGTTTAAATGTCATTTCCCGTGACCACTTCCTTGACTCCCCAGAAAAATGTGGCCCCTTTTGCAATAAGCTCTCAAAGCATACAACAAAAGACTTGTTTCCCTTAGCACTTGGCACTAGCAATTAGTCAGTTGTAATTATTTAATAGCTATATACATAACATTTACTGGGTATTCCTGTTAATACTGTGCTGTCTTTCCATGGGGAGTCCCGTCTCGCTCAAGGTCTCATGCCAAGTAAGTAGGAAGGAATTCAAACCAGGTGATAGGATTCCAGAGCCTGTGCTGTGGAAATATTAATAGACTACACTCCCCACTCCTTTCCCCTGCCACTAGTTTGCATAATACCTGTCTTCCCTGCAAGATGAGGACAGAGATCTTGTCTATGCTGTTGACTGCTACATCCCCAGCACATAGCACGGACCTGATAAATACCAGGTGCTTACTTGGTAAATATTTGTTAACTGGCTTACTTACAATCTGGCTTACAATCTCCAGTTTATTTTGAATATTTTTAAAATTTTTTAAATATTTATTTATTTATTCATGAGAGAGAGGCAGAGACATACGCAGAGAGAGAGAAGCAGGCTTCTTGCAGAGAGCCTGATGTGGGACTCAATCCCCAGACCCAGGATCACCTCTGAGCCAAAGTCAGATGTTCAACCGCTGAGCCACCCAGGCGTCCCTATTTTGAATATTTTAATAGGAAGTTTATACCTTGTAAAAGCCTTCGGGATGTATCTAGCAAGTTTCCCTGCCTCATTTCCCCCCTCAGATGTTTGAATGGGCTAGCTATTGTAAACATAAAAGTTGAGGCCAATTTGTTGAATGGAAGGTACTAATCTTTGGGGATTCAAAGAAGGGAACACTAATTTTGGACTTGCAGGATGGAGTAAATCAAAGATTTCAGGAGGGTGGGAGAACACTGGGATTAATGACAGGATTTTAATGGTAGAAAGATAGAGGAGAGGAAGACAGAGATGGGGTGAAACGACAAGAGGAGCTACGACTTGTAGACCTAAAGACACACACAGCTAAGCCTGCTATGTGCAGCTTATCCTCAGGGAGGGAGGATGGGATTGCTGTCTCCTGGGTACACCACGCACCAAACAGCTCTTGAGCAGATTCCCTTTCTTTCATTCTGACAACAAATACTTGCAGAGTATGTTTTAGAAGACTGAGGTTTCAAGGCTAATGCTGTGAATCCAAATGATAATCTTGCTACTAATTCCAGTGTATGACAAAGGTAATGTGATTTGAACTTTTTACCTTTAATACTTTTTTAATGTTCTATTTATAAATTAATAAATCTCCCAGGGGCAGCCCGGGTGGCTCAGCGGTTTAGCGCCACCTTCAGCCCAGGGCCTGATCCCGGAGTCCTAGGATCGAGTCCCATGTTGGGCTCCCGGCATGGAGCCTGCTCTGCCTGTGTCTCTGCCTCTCTCTCTCTCTCTCTCTCTCTCTCTCTCTCTCATGAATAAAATCTTAAAAGAAAAAATCTCCCAGATACCCACCCACCCCACCCCAACAAAGATTTGTTTCCAGTTGTAGGTTCTGAAACAGCCGCTTTGGTCTTTTCTCTTGAACCTTGATCTCTCTAATCTCCCTTAGGGCATTGTAAAAACTAGTCAGTTCACAGCTATCCTAATTGAGCTTTTATGGTTAATAAATCCATCATCAAATCAAAGAGCACTCTTCTAGTATCTTGTTGATATTTTAGGATTAAAATGGCATTTTATTTTTGGGTAATGTTTCACATTAGCTGTTTAATATGGGGAAGGTGATACTATTTCCATTTTATATAGAAATACAGGGGGGATCCCTGGGTGGCGCAGAGGTTTAGCGCCTGCCTTTGGCCCAGGGCGCGATCCTGGAGACCCGGGATCGAATCCCACATCGGGCTCCCGGTGCATGGAGCCTGCTTCTCCCTCTGCCTGTGTCTCTGCCTCTCTCTCTCTGTGTGACTATCATAAATAAATAAATAAATAATTAAAAAAAAAAAAAAAAGAAATACATTTAACAGGTAGGGATGCTGTTTTCAGGGATCAGCAGGAGAGTCAGTATCAGAGCTCACTAACTGTTGTTTATTACCTTTTAGAAGCCACTAAGAAGTATCAATAAATAGATACCCTCTACTTGTGCAAATTATTAAAGGTAGGTAAATTCTATTCTCTAGCCCCTTAGAAAACTATGTAGATTATGGAAATGTATCTTTATCAACAATTAAATTAGATACTGCAGTCAACAGATGTATCAAAGAAATGCCATGTTATTGAAGACTTGGAAACTAGCCTGCTGTTTTCCTAGTAGATGAAAATCCAACAGCCAGAGAAGGACATGGTACACAAGGACTTAAATAGTGCAGTTAATAACATTAAACTTGTTATCAAGGTCCTAGGCCTGGATAAACATTTAGGGTCAAGTGTTTTTTTGATTTGGCCTGAAAACATGTATAGATTGTACTTAATTTTACTACTCTTTTTATTCAGGTAATGCATTTACAATTTTTCCACCTACAAATAGCTAGTCCCTTATTGTTTTGTATAGTAGTATTTGCAAAGCAGAAAGACTTCCAGGATTTGCCATGTTGGTGAAATGGAATGGAGATAGTTCAGGGCTTATGGTTGTTTTCTCTAGATTTTCCCTCTTAGAATTCTTTTAGCTCTAAGCAAACTTAATCAGGTTTCTTTCTTTTTGTTGTTAAAGATTTTATTTATTTAACAGAGAGAGCACACAAAGAGGAACAGCAGAGAGAGAGGAAGAAGCAGACTCTCTGCTGAGCCAGCAGCCCGATGTGGGTCTCTATCCCAGGATTCCCCAGATCATGACCTGAACCAAAGGCAGATGCCCAACTGACTGAGGCACTCAGGCATCCCTAGCAGACTTCTTTTAAAATAGTCATTTTAATTCCCATTCTTGTCTGTGGTTATAATTTTATTGTTTTCATATGTAGATCTTCAGTCTCCCTGACCCTGCTTTTTTTTTTTTTTCCTAATTTTAATTATTTATTCATGAGAGACACATTGAGAGAGGCAGAGACACAGGCAGAGGGAGAAGCAAGCTCCATGCAGGGAGCCCAATGTGGGACTTGATCCTGGGTCTCCAGAATCATGCCCTGGGCTGAAGGCAGGCGCTAAATCGCTGAGCCACTCAGGCTGCCCCTTTTCTGTTTTCTTTAAAGAATCTGAAGTTTGAGGACAGGGGTAGGACTGTTGAGTAGAATTAGAGGTGATAGGCTCATTTAAAGGATTAGTGTGCTTTTGGGTTGCATGGGCACAGATTTGTCCAAAGAATCCATATGCATCCCATACCAAACAACAGTTTGAACCAAGGCATTGCCTCTCGTGGAGCTTTTGTGAGACATCAGAGAAAGTTTGCAGCAGGAGCAAAGTATTTGCATAGGACTATCATGCTTTAGCAAGACAGCAGAAAGTGTTGGAAATCGGTGACTTTTAGGTGACTGCTAAGCTGACTTTGGCTTTGCTTGTCACTCCAGGGACAAGCTAGGTTGTAAGTCAGGGTTGTCTGCACTTATGATGAGTATGCAGTTGAAAAGAAAGAGGTGTGTTTAGATTCATTTTGTTTCCTTGTTGGTCTTATGCCTATCACTTATAGAGTGTAGATAGGGGAATCTTGAATCACTGGAAAATTATCAAAAGGTTTCCAAATCAAGAGATATGTTTTCTTTCAGTAAGCTTAATGTCTTGAAAACTAATTGACCCATCCTATGACAGTTATGAGCATTGAATCTATTACGCTTTTTAGACGTTTTATTGTAGAGTATTATAAAATTTCTTTCCTCGTAGATGGATGGCGACAGTGCTACCACAGATGCTTCTCAACTAGGCATCTCTGCAGACTACATCGGAGGAAGCCACTATGTTATACAGCCTCATGATGGTAAGAAAGCCACAGTTAAAGACATTCAGTAGCAGAAACAACTTAGTGGGAATTATATTAATTTGATGCTCCAGGTTACTTGTATCTTTACAGGAAAATTAGCAGTCTTGTGTCAAAGTTCAGTGATAGTCTAAAAAGATGTACCATACTGTTTTTACTAGAAATAGTCATCAAAAGAGAGATGAAGTCTAGAAAAGAATTCTATTAAAGTATGTTTTTGGGGCACCTGGGTGGCTCAGTCAGTTAAGCATCCAATCTTGATATCAGCTCAGATCTTGATCTCACGGTTTGAGTTCAAGCCCCTCATTGGGCTCCATGCTGGGCATACTTAAAAAAAGAAAAAAATATATATATGCTTTTTAAAATTGGCACAGTTTCTTTAAAGATTTGTTACTGATGTCCTGTTTAAGTATTAAGTATGACAAATTCTTACTTAATTGGTAGAGTAAATTAAGTAGTTCTTTAGAGGGTGAGTTCCTAGCTATTGTATTTCTAGTACTTATGAACAGACTATTTTTGGGTTTTATTCAATATTAAGTTTGAACTATGTTAGGTATTAGAATGGCAGTATCATGTTGGCCTATGAGAAATAATGTACTTCAGTGTCATTCTGATGTGTAATATTAAAAAAATGTGAGAGAGATGTTTGTTTTTGAGAGGAAGATATATACATATTTTTTTTTATTTTTATTTTTATTTTTTTTTTAACGAGAGCTTGTGTGTGAGTTGGGAGAGGGGCAAAGGGAGAGAGAATACTAAGCAGGCTCCATCCTCACAGTGGAGCTCAACTTGGGATCAGATCTCATGATGAGATCAAGACCTGAGCTGATATCAAGAGTTTGATGCTTAACTGAACTGAGCCACTTAGCCAGCCACCCCGAAGATATATTTTTTAGGAGGCAGTTGGAAGTGGGTAATTAGTTACTTCATCCTGAAACAGAGATACACATAAAAATGTAACTCAAAAAAAAAAAAAAAAGTAGCTCGAATCAGCATAAGTGCCTTTCTTTTTTTAATACATACAAAGAGTGGGAAATTTACTTACAGGATACTATATTTCATTATAAGAGGATATTAGTGGTACTGTGAAAGCTGCAGTTATATCTAAGTCTGTATAATTTGAGGATTCACTTTTTATATAAATATTGGATCAGACTATAGCTTTGTTCAGAAACTTACATTAGTTTTATCCAATTGGGTCAGTAATATTCAAGTCCACTTTTTCCATTCTATATAAACTTGGTTTTGCATAAACATATAACCTCATAATCTGGCAATTTGCAAGGAACCATAGGTCATAGTCTGTAAGTTTTCTAGTTAAGCTATGTAACAAATATTTATGAGTACCTCTTCTGTGGAAGATAATCTACCAAGTTCTGGGAAGTATATAGAGCTGGTCCCTGGCCTCAGATAGTAAACATCTAATAGGGAGGATGAGAAATAAAAGGAATTATAAAATATGTCAGAAAAGGCTCAGAGAAGCACTTTGTGATATTCTTTGAAAGGAGAGATCACTTCTGAAGGTGCTGTGGAGATGTTTTTGAGCTTTCTGGAGAACAGATACGTACGGTTTTAGCAGGCCGAATTAAGGATAAAAGGACTTGAGGCCATGGGTTTGAAACTAATAACTAGGTTCGGTTATGGCTGTGAGAATGTGAAAAGAACTACTATTCTCCTCCCCAAAAGTGATTAGGAAATGAGCCAGAATGGTTCTTAGTTTCAGGTAGTCTTCTCTATCTTGAAGTAAAGATGATGAGAAACTTTAAACCAAGTCCTTTTTGTTTCTTTAGATACTGAGGACAGCATGAATGATCATGAAGACACAAATGGTTCAAAAGAAAGTTTCAGAGAACAAGATATCTATCTTCCAATTGCAAATGTAGCAAGGATAATGAAAAATGCCATACCTCAAACGGGAAAGGTAATGCAGAGGACACATTTTACCCAGTTTCCTTTTCCAGGGAAGAGGGGAACATAGACCTACATGGGTGTGTAGTTCCTGAATATGGTCAGTTGTAGATTTCAGCCATTCAGCCCTCCAGCAAGTCCAGTAGCTCCTACAGTTCTGCACACTTTTTTTCTTTTTTAAAGATTTTATTTTTCTTCATGAGAGACACACAAAACGAGAGAGAGAGGCAGAGACACAGGCAGAGGGGAAAGCAGGTTCCATGCAGGAGCTTGACGTGGGACTTGATCCCGGGTCTCCAGGATCAGGCCCTGGGCTGAAGGCGGTGCTAAACCACTGAGCCACCTGGGCTGCCCCAGTTCTACACACTTAATTACTGAGCAGTTCTGTTTGCAGTTCTCACACCCGCGCCCCCCCCCCCCCCCAACCCAAACAACACTGCGTCCCCTTCCCGACTTGAAGCTGATAAAACAAAATTAAGAATCTCCTTTAAAATAGGTGCATTATGAGAACTATCAGGTTTGGGTATATGGAGTTGTAGCTTCTATAATGTTGCAGCAAAATTGGGTCATTTTGGTCTAATGAAAAAATCCTGAGATTTGGAATCAGCTATTTTTATATAATCATAAATATTAACATACATTTAAATTTAACTGGCATGATTTTAAAAAGTAGTTCTGTCTTGAGACAACCATATAGACATTTATACCAACTTACAAAAACTCGTCACTCTACTCATCACTTGTTCTGAATTACAATCCACATTTTTAATATTTTATATTGCACAATAAACTTTTTCTCATTGTAGCTTATAAAGTACTTACAAAAGTAATAAAGCTCACAAAGAAATATATTATTAAAACACATAGCTAAGCCTAGAAATTCCAGTATGAGAGGTTCTCCTTATGTTCTAAAGGGAAATAAAGCACAACTGCTGATTACTGTTTCTGTGGCTAGGCCTGTGTTGTCTAGTACCTCAGGCCACCAGCCAGATGCAGTTATTGAGCACTTGAAATGTGGCAAGTCTGAATTAAGATGTGCTGTAAATGTAAAACATACTTCAGATTGTAGAGGCTTAGTATGAAAAAAAGAAGGAAAATAATTTTAAAATAGATTCTGTGTTTAAATATTTTGATTTATTGGGTTAAAATAATTATTAAAATTAATTTCACCTTTTTTTAAAACATAGCTACTAGAAAATCTAAAGTTATGTGTACAGCTAGCATATTATCTTGTCCACCTGCATTTATGCAGCTCTTCTTTACTTTTCTCGGGATGTAAAACGGGCAAGGAGGTAGAAGACAGTACGTTTCAGCAAGGCTTTTATTGTTCCTGTTAGAAGTGGCTTTGGAAGACGAATGGATAAAGAAGATGTGGTATATGTATGCAATGGAATATTAGCCATTAGAAACGACAAATACCCACCATTTGCTTCGATGTGGATGGAACTGGAGGGTATTATGCTGAGTGAAATAAGTCAGTTGGAGAAGGACAAACATTATATGGTCTCATTCATTTGGGGAATATAAAAAATAGTGAAAGGGAATAAAGGGGAAAGGAGAAAAAATGAGTGGGAAATATCAGAAAGGGAGACAGAACATGAGAGACTCCTAACTCTGGGAAACGAACAGGGGTGGTAGAAAGGGAGGTGGGTGGGGGTGGGGGTGACTGGGTGACAGGCACTAAGGGGGGGCACTTGATGGGATGAGCACTGGGTGTTATGCTGTATGTTGGCAAATTGAACTCCAATATAAAGAAAAGAAAAAAGAAAAAAAAGAAAAAGAAAGAAAAGGAGAAAGAAAGAAAAGGAGAAAGAAAGAAAAGGAAGGAGGGAGGGAGGAAAGAAAGGAAAGAAGAAAGAAAGAAAGAAAGAAAGAAAGAAAGAAAGAAAGAAAGAAAGAAAGAAAGAAAGAAAGAAAGAAATAGAAATGGCTTTGGAATTGCATGATTTAATTCATTAGTTTAACTTTGAAACCCCACACCTTTAAGAGAAGAATTGCTTTTATAGTAAAGTGGCAGGTGTATGCTGCTTTTTAATAAACTCAAAATCTGTACCTGACACTTAATATCTTCAGTAATAAAAATGTCACAAGATGTCATTATTTCACTCCCTGTAAGCCTTACATGAATTCATTGTTTTGTCTTTTAAAAATTTTCTCTTGTCCTTATTTGTGGAAGTGCTAGGGCAAAGAGGTGATACCTGCATCTAGCCCACACTATACTATATACACTATGGGATTGATTTTCTTGGGGTACTTGGTTAGTAAGATTTCATCTTTATGGGATGGTAGGGACATCCAGTGGTTGCTTTTTTTTTTTTTTTTTAAGATTTCTTTATTTATTCATGAGAGTCACAGAGAGGCAGAGACATAGGCAGAGGGAGAAGCAGGCTCCCTGTGGAGAGCCCAATGTGGGACTAGATTCCGGATCTTGGGATCACACACTGAGCCAAAGGCAGACGCTCAACCACTGAGCCACCCAGGCAATCCCCAGTGGTTGCTTTTATAACCTAAACTTACCTGTTTTCTGTGAATAGTTGTCACAGTGGCTTCTTTCACTGGTATTTGAGTTTTTATTCTCACTCCGAGGGTTGGGATTTTGATAGTACACATTTTGTCAATGTAATTAGCATGTTATTTCAAAGATGAAATGTCAACAGCCATGAACTAAGATCTGTATTCTTCTAAATAGCTTTTTATTTTTGTAGGTTGTTATGAATGGGATGGTTATATTCCCTTCAAATTTACCTGTGATTTTTCTCTTCAGATTGCAAAAGATGCCAAAGAATGTGTTCAGGAATGTGTGAGTGAGTTCATCAGCTTTATAACATCTGAAGCAAGTGAAAGATGTCATCAAGAGAAACGGAAGACAATCAATGGAGAAGATATTCTCTTTGCCATGTCAACCTTAGGCTTTGACAGTTATGTAGAACCTCTAAAATTATACCTTCAGAAATTCAGAGAGGTAAGTAAGATGATTTCCATTATGCTTTTAAGAAACTAAGACATACTATTTAATTTTTTAAATGTATCATCCATCAGAAGAAGCATGTAATCATTTAATCATTTAAATAGTATGTCAAAAAAGTAAATAGTATGTCCTTTCTTTTTCCCTTTGTTACTAATGACATCATAGTTGGGTAATGATTGAGAGCATTGGACTCTGGATTACAACCACCTGAGGCTGAGTCCCAGCTCCACATGTGACATCAGGCAGATTATTTAATACATTAGGCTGTAGTTTCCTGGTCTGTAAAGTGAGGTTACTAATAGTACCTACCTCCCAGGGTTAATGAGTGAACTAAGTAAAATAATCTATGTACAGCCCTTAGCTTGGCATATAGTGAGCACTCAGTAATGGTAAAACATGCTATGGTTATTATTAATTTAAAAGAGGTAGCATCTTAAAGCTTGCGGCCTTCTAGATAAGAAAAAAGGAATTATAACTATCTCTCTTTTTTTTTTTTTTTTTAGTTAAATTCTTTTGCGTTTCCTTTTGGATTTATCTTTGCCCATGGTATGAATTTTATGGAGATAAATTGAGATCAGCATATTTATTTCTGCACTCCAACTTGGGTGTCAGATTTATATTGCTTTCAAAATACTTTATTAGCTTTAATGTTAGAATCCCATTAAATTAGTGATCTATGCATCAAATGATTAAAGCATGAAGAGAATGTAAAAATTCTTCACAGTACTTTTCCAAATTTTTTCATCATAGAATCTTAGAGTGAATGAATGGAAACTTAGAGCTTTTTGGTCCAAACTATATTTTTGATTTAGGAATTAAGACTTTTAAACTTGCTGTTATAGTACTGCCCACTTGGCTGAGAGCTATCTCTCTCTATATATATAGTTAAATGGTAATTTGGATCATTTATAGTAGATTTATGAGCTGAACATTTATAGTATTTTGCAGACTACTTCATCTGTAAGTAGATTTCTATTTTCCTTTTGATGTAGTGTGGAATTAGAATAATTTTATTTTTATCCATAAATATTTTAGATTTTCTAGGCCATTACTAACACTGTCTTGTGATGAATACTGCTTATATAAAAAGTTAGCATTTTGAAGGACCTCTTCATATATAATTAACCAGAAGTGTAAATAAATATTCCATGCAGTGTTTGTAATAATAGAAGCTCCTAATTTTAGGAAACCAGCATTTTCATCTAGAAAACAGTTTCTTTTGAATACCAGTGATTACTTTTTAAATTTTTCCTTCCCCAGGCTATGAAAGGAGAGAAAGGAATTGGTGGAACAGTCACAGCTACAGATGGGCTAAGTGAAGAACTTACAGAGGAGGCATTTAGTAAGCAGTGTTACGATACATTTATGCAACTAAATTTGTTCTTATAAGTCCTGTAGTTTGTTAGCAGTTATTAATACTAAATGTAATGGTACTTTTGGAATATCAGCCCCGACTATTTTGACATAATACTATTTTGAGTAGTTCTTACTAGTTCATGATCTTCTAGTTGAAGTCAGTGAGGGATAAGTATAGAAATTTAAATTCTGCAGACATTATAATCTTTTACCCATAGTTCTGATTTCCATAGCTTCTAGTTTTTGGTTTAAGATTCACATGAAGGCAGCCCGGGTGGCTCAGCGGTTTAGCACTGCCTTCAGCCCAGGGCCTGATCCTGGAGTCACGGGATCAAGTCCCACATCAGGCTCCCTGCATGGAGCCTGCTTCTCCCTCTGCCTGTGTCTCTGCCTCTCTCCCTCTCTCTCTGTGTCTCTCATGAATAAATAAATAAAATCTTTTAATAATAAAAGATTCACATGAGATAGGAATATTGAGAATTGTAGCTTGTAATAAAAAATCTTGTGATTTAAATAAATTTGAACTGAAGGATTTAAAAATAAAAAAACTGAATGGGGTGCCTGGCTGGTTGGAGGAGTATGTAACTCTTGATCTTGGGATTTGAGTTTGACCCCCACCCATTGGGTGTAGAGATTATTTAAAAATAAAAAATCTTAAAAAAAACCCGCAATATTGTCATTGGTGAAATAAAAGGTCTATGGTGATTCTACTTCTCATATAAAATTTATAGGTATATATTTTGTATTTCTCATATGTAAAAATACATGCTGCTTAGTTAATGTAAGTGTTGCTCCCAGCTAAGTAAGCCTCGTGATATAGGTCTGCCTATGAATTAGAAACCCCATCTAGTCTCTCTGCAGATTTGTACACACAGGCAGTTAGCTCAGCTACATTTTAGAGAAACGAAGATTCAGAAAACTGAAAACTGTACGAGGAAAAATGTTTTTTTAGGGAACTTTTTTTAAAATGCTAAATTTGGGGGTTTATGATTTTTGTCCAAGATTACATTGATTAGTGGCAGAATTGTAATGAGACTAATGGCACAACCTTAGGGTTCAGACCCAAAGTCAATGCAATATCTTCCTGCTTTAACTTTTGTCTTCTAGCTAACCAGTTACCAGCTGGGTTAATAACTGCAGATGGTCAACAGCAAAATGTTATGGTTTATACAACGTCATATCAACAGGTAAATACAACCTTCTTTGTATTTTAAGTTATCTAAAAAATTGATTGTAGTCATTGATTTTTATTACAGGTAGTTAATTGCAGCACATTACGGTGGACCCATGAACAACATGGGTTTGAATTGCACAGGTCCACTTATATGTGGATTTTTTAATAGTATTCTAGATGTGTTTTTCTCTTATGATTTTCTTAATAACATTTACTTTTTCTAGCTAGTTTTGTTGGAAGAATACAGTACATAATACATAAAGCATACAAAACGTGTCAATTGACTATGTTATTGGTAAGGCTTTTGGTCAATAGGAGGCTATTAAGATTTTGGAGAGGCAAAAGTTGTGTGAGGATTTTCAGCTGCAGAGGTTGGTGCCCTGAACCCTGGTGTCGTTCAAGGATCATCTGTATTAAGGACCTGATAGGGGATCCCTGGGTGGCTCGGTGGTTTAGCACCTGCCTTCAGCCCAGGGCATGATGCTGGAGTCCCAGGATCGAGTCCCACATCAGGCTCCCTGCATGGAGCCTGCTTCTCCCTCTGCCTCTCTCTGTGTCTGTCATGAATAGATAAAATCTTTAAAAAAAAAAAAAAAAGGACCTAATAAAGAACGTTATTGAAAATTGCTTTCTCAAAACATAATTATCTATTCTATTGATTAAAAATATGTACACATATACTCATATTTGCATAGATTTCTAGAAAGATACATAAATTATTAAAGTAGCTCCCTTGGGTAGACAGAATGGAGATTTGGGGGTGAGAAGTGGATTTATTTTCCATTGTCTATTGCTTTTATTTGAATATCTACAATATATGTTATTTTTAAAATATATATGTTATTTTTAAAATATTTTTTCTTTAATTCTGCTCAATTTAAATTTTCTGCTCTTAGATTTCTGGTGTTCAACAAATTCAGTTTTCATGATCTGAAGAAATGGTGGCATGGAGAGTGGAGAGAAGCAAAAGAGTCTGTATGATTCTGGAAACAGAGACCTTATAAGGAAGTGATTGGGGAAAAGATGTCTCTTTGTATATTAAATAGCTGTAATGTAGCTTCCTGATGCTTGACTAATTGAGGTGTTAATTCTGACTTGAGAATCTTTTTTCATGAATGATTTTAAAGAAAAATTTGGATTTTAAAGGTATTAAAATATTTTTGTTTTGTACGAGAGTTTGTTGCTCTGTATGACTCCTGTATGCATTGTATATTGCAATTTATTACTGTCAGAGATTTGTAGACAGTTTCTTATTTTCATATTGAATCATGTTACTTTTGTAATTCAAGTAAGCAGCTGGGTTAATTCATGATGTTTGCCCTTTTAATAAAATATAAGGGTAGAGTTCATTTTGAATGCAAGTTGCCTTTATTATAAATTTGAGTTTGTCTTGGTTATATAATATCTTGCATGGTAACCTAGCTAGATTTTTAGCATTTGCCATATTTATTAAAATTAATTTTTTGTAAAACATTCATAGCTTAAGCAGCACCATTTTTTAAAAATGTAATTGAAAAATCAAGTGTGAATGCAGAAGCAAACATTGTCTGCCCTATTAAACTTGGTCCCCATTAACAGTGTTTACACTGTTCATTGTGCCTGTTAAGATAGTTTTAGTTTATTGGAGCTTTTGTTAAGACCAGATTTGTTTTTGAGTTATGTTATTATGAGTGTTGGAATTCATTTAAGCTTAATGTAGTCCTAGTGCTCTTGAAATGGTGCCCTTTTCATTTTTATATGATTTTTCCAAAGCATATCTTCAAATACTAAAGTATCCTCTTCCAGAAGAGGAATTTTATAGTCTGATGGTAAATGTCCTCGTTTTACCTTTTTAATTGATATGTCAAGTTTCATAATTATACTATGGGAACCAAGAAACGTCAGACATCATTGTGTGTGTACAGACCTTTCTCTACATGGGTGAGTGAATGCAGTGGAGAACAGAGTGTGTGCTACAGATGGTGTGAAACAGAAGCCCCAACTTCTAGTGCTGTCTTGATCTTTGCAATAAACTAAACTTAGATAATGTAACTTTGTATAATTTAGTAGTATGTACTTGGGTTGTTCCTTTTTTAAAATGAGGATTTGTATATTCTCATCTGGTTTTTTTGGTGATGATTAACCTGTTTTGGGTTTGTTTTTGTTTTTTTTTTTTAATATCAACAATTGCTATTGTATAATAGTTTGCCTAAAAGACGATTTAAATGTCATCCTGGAAGGACACTCAAATTTATAAGATAGAAGCAATTTCACAGATATAGGCTGAACAGAAATATTTACCTTGTCAGAGGGAGACTTTGGGGCACATATTTGGGCTAATCTGAGGTTAATAACTTCCTCAATACCCTCCCATTTAATTTCAGTATAGAAAATTCAAATAGGCAAAAAAGGGGGAGGGGGCATTAAGCAAAATCAAATATCATCCTACTATGCTGAAATAATCAATGTTAATATTTTGGTAAATATCACTTGTCCTTTTACTTTGCTAAATATGTATATTTTTATAAAAATGGGCTCATACTTGCTTACTGTTTTGTAACCTGCTTTTTTTCACTTAACAATATATTGTAAACATCTTTTTCAGGTCATTACATAGTCTTTTATTTTTCTTCATTTATTATTCTGTTAGTATGGCTGAACTATATTTAATCCTCTATTGGACATTTTGACTATATGCATCTTTTCACAGTTAAAAACACTTCACTGAATCATGTGTACATCCATGACTATTTTCTTAAATTCTTAGAAATAGAATTGCTAAGGTTAACAGATACACAACATTTTAATGCTTTTGATACTTCCATAGTAGTGTATTTCTGAAATAGTTTCCATTTGATCCAGTACATAACTGATAAAAGCATTTGGTGTTTGGTTATCAGATTCTTTCTCTAAAATTAAAGATTGCACTATGTTTAATTATCAATATAAACCGAAACAAATTTCTAAATTTAATAATTTGATGGTAGTAATAAAACCTTAGGTGAAATCAGGTCAACTTTGGGTTATATGGCCTTTGTCCTAGGAAAGAACACTGACATTCTGCATGTCACACACATGCTCTCCTTTTATGCATCTGGGAGGTACTGTCACCTTTTTACGTGGCCTGTGTTACATTTCATTAAATGTCATGTTTTCTTCCTCTAGAACTTCCTAAGTAGATAAACTCCTACAATAACCTAAAAGTGTTTTCTTTATAACTTTGTAGATACTGCTTTTCTGAGTATCTGAGAAATGGGCTTCAGTGACTAAGTCGTAACAGGACTTGAATAGCTCCTGTCTCCCCTCACTACCTTGTAACAGATGCTTTAGTCTAGAGAGAATTATTATTTTTTAATGCTACCTTCCCAGTGTCATACATTTGGGTATGATGATGTGTTAAGCTGTTTGTATTTCTTTTCCTTCTACAGTGTAATATCTATGCAGTATTTTCCTTTCTTCAAAAATATGTCTTATTGTCTGTTTTCTAGATTGCCTTAGTGATTTAAAGGAGTATCAGTTCTGATACTAACTGAACACAGTTCTGAGGGCCCAACTAAAATATTTCTGCAGTGGTAGAAGTTAAGCATGATAAACTAAATAGCTTCTCCCATTTGCCAAGAATAAAGTCTTATAGTAGAAGGTTTTAAACATCTATATATTTTCTCTTTAGGGAAAGTTATTTTACAACAGTCCAAAACAAGACAATATATGTTGCTTTAGGTGATAAAGTACATTTCTGAATCATTCAAATGATATCAGGTAAGATCTATACCAATAGCTGAGCTATCCCAAATGTATATTTTTGGTTTCTCTGAATTAGGCAACTTATTTATGTTTATGTAACAATTTATGTATATTGATCTTAAGCTCAGTATAAAGTCATGATGTGTTCATGAGTAAAAAATAGAACAATCTCAACTAATTTTATTTCTTAAATAAGTATACTATATTGCCTGAAAAATGTTTAGTTTTAATTTATGGTTTCTTTTAAAGCTGGAAATGTTCCTCTGCTTTCTTCATCAAGTTTAGCTTTCTCTTGCTTGTTATGCTCTAATCACCCCAATCTCTTGGCTCCTTCTGCCATGTTCTTTGCCTCCTCTACCCACGTATTCTTCCCTCTGCCTAGAACATTGTTTCTTTTCCTATGCCTGGCTAAGTCTCGCTCATCCTTCAGGTTTTAGTTTAAGCTTCATCAGGAAAGCCTTTAAAACTTTTGTTTCATACTAATTACCAAATACAGGAAAATGTCACCACCTAAACCTGAGTAGGTTTGTACACAGTATTTGCTGGCTGCCACAGCCCCTCAGAAATTTCTTTCAAGATTACATTTCTCTTTATACCTGATTTTAGGGATTTTAAAACCATAAGGCAGAATCTCTTCAAATCATGGCCACAGATGGCATTGGGATGGATGCTTTTCTCTGGCTTCTAGCCATTACCTTTAAAGAATGTAAACTTGCCTCATGACACAGTTACGTTTCCTTCTGCGCTGCAAAGTAGATATCTATGCAAGGCACCTTACTGTAAACCCTCCTTTGCCAAGGTGAATGCCAACAAGCTTGCCAAATAGTCAACATGTGCTGGCTTTGTCTGTAGAAACCTAATGGCTATGTATTAGTTTTAGGGGTGGAAATTACAAGTTGATAAGTAATTCCTCCATCTTGCACAACAATACTGAAGATTAAAATATTCTGACACTGCAGCATAAACTTTGTCTTTTCCAGGTATAATTTGAGTCTTCCTTGAGCATCCTCTAAGAGCAAGTAGTAAGTCTTCACCTATTTTCCAGGGCACAATTTCAGAGTACATCAGAATGAAAGAGATTTCAGAACCTTAAGCACTAGGTACTTGGTTGAAAATACACAGCTAGGCAAAGACGAGCCATTATAAACAGTGCCTTACAGCCAGAGCAGCTATGCCAAGAGGCCTATTCATGCATCATTCTAGATGCCCAATGCCCAATGTTTGATTTACAAGAAGCCAAGACCAAATCCTTTTTTCAGACCAAAGCAATCACTAATCAAAGAACACAAAGGAATATATTTGGGCTGACATTTAAGAAAACGGCAGAGGAAAAATACAACTTTAAAAATATGGTTTCTTTGTGTACATTCTAACCTTGCAAGTAGCAATGCCCACAGCATAGGAGTGCTACCTTGCAGGACAGCACAAAAGGCAGAACTAAGCATCCTATAATTTTTTATAGACTACAGACTCCCACATGAGTAGGAATACTCATGTCAAGGGCAAAGTAAAACATTTTAATTTTTAGAGGCGGGGAGAGACAGGGGAGGAGCAGAGGGAGGAGAAAGAATTTTAAACCTGCTCCACTGGCAGTGTTGAGCCCAACACGGGCTCCATCTCACAACCAAGAGTCCCACTTAACTGAGCCACACAGAGGCCACAAATTTTAATTTAGACTACTTTTCTGAGAGTAAAGTGGTCTAGACACCCTCGATAATGCCTGGTTCAAAAAACCAGATGCTAAAAACAACAACAAAAAACAGATGCTGAATAAAACATGCCATTAAGTAGTATAAAATATTTAAAATACAACACTTTATGAAAGTAAGGCAAAAATCCATAAAAATGAAGTGAAAATAGGAAACCTGTGAGGTAAGTCATCACACCAAAGCCTGCTTTTGCCCGAAGGGTTCTGTTGAACTCTGGAGACTAAACTAGCAGTAGTTGGGTGGTGGACTGGACATAAAGCCTAGGCTGGAGTCTGGCAGGGCCACCACAGAAGTGGGCAGCAAGGAATATTGCCAATCTCAATTTCGGTGCTGGGTGGAGGAGGATAAATAACCACCTCCCTCAAATTCATAATCACAGGCCAGCCCTCAAGGTTCATGATCTGAAATCACAGACCTTCCAGTTGATAACAAAGTGTACTCAGGTTGGTAGTCCTTGGGTGTCTGGCAGAGCAAACATATCCTCTTATGGGTGTCAATTTTAGCCCATACTTTTTTTTTTAATTTTTATTTATGATAGTCACACACACACAGAGAGAGAGAGGCAGAGACATAGGCAGAGGGAGAAGCAGGCTCCATGCACCGGGAGCCCGATGTGGGATTCGATCCCGGGTCTCCAGGATCACGCCCCGGGCCAAAGGCAGGCGCTAAACCGCTGCGCCACCCAGGGATCCCCTAGCCCATACTTAAAAAAAAAAAATCCCTATTTTCTATCAAAAGTAATTTAAAGTAAAATGGCACCATGAATGGGGAAAAACACAGCTTATACAATAGACAATAGAATTGCCCACAGAGACTTCATATTGGTATCAACAGGGGCACCTGGGGGCTCAGTGGTTGAGTGCCTTTGGCCAGGGTTGTGATCTGGGGTCCTGGGATTGAGTCCTGCATCAGGCTTCCCATGAGGAGCACAAGGAGCCTGCTTCTTTTCTGCCTATGTCTGTCTCTGTGTCTCTCATGAATAAATAAATACAATCTTTTTAAAAATATTGGAATCAACACAGGAAAATTGATTATAAGTAAAGGAATAGAAAGAAGCATGCAAAATATGAATAGGGAACAAAAGAATACACAGAGGACAAGCAAGATTTATAAGCCAGATATAACTCATAAGAAAAAAATAAGAATTGAAAAAAACCCAACAAATATAGAGGAGGGAAAAAAAGAATAAGAAAATGAAAAAAGAAAAGGCAGAAGTGGGGAATGGGCAAAACAAAACAAGACATTTTGACAACAGGGACCTAGAAATAAATCCAACTTATGTTTGTAATCACTATAGATATAAATGTCCTTAACTATCTAGTTAAAAAGGCAGGTTTTCTTTGGCCTTATCTTTGCATGTGTTTCTTGCAAACTCAAAACATAAGGCCAAAGAAAGATCTAGGATATTCAGATTAAAACTAACCAAATATTTCTACAGTAAGTAACAACGAAGATGAAGGCAACAAGTATTCATAGAGATTAAGAATCACTACGTAATTCTTAGAGGTTTAATTCACCATGGACGATCCAAAAGTTCTAAATTTAGGCATCTAATAATAATGGCAAAGAAAAAGCAAATATAACTTAAAGGGAAATTGAGAAATCTAGCTATCATAATGAGATCCTATGACTTCTATAAATAAATCTAGAATAAAGTTCTCAACTGGGGAATACATACATACATATGTACTCTTTTCAAGTGTACATGGAGCATATATGAAAACTGATCACATAAATCATAAAGCTAGTCTCAAATTTCAGAAAATTAAAATACTGTAGCTCATATTCTCTGGCAAAATATAAAGATTGAGACAGCATAAGCCACTTTAACACTTAGAAATCTACTTTTAAAATAACAATGGGTTAAATACTCAACAGTCTAGAAGGATTAATCAAGTGAGAAGGCACTTTATAAAATAAGTAGGAGTGAAAACAGGTCATAACTACACATGTTGTGGAAACTAAAAACAAAGGTAAAATGGATAACTTCATATCAAAAAAATTTTAAGTGGAGAAACCTTCAGCAAAATTTATTAAATTTAACAAAATTGACTCAAGAATATAAAATTCTAATGTTCCTGTGCTCTCTAAAGAAATGGAATCAATAGTTAAAAATCTCTTAATGATCAAATGGTTTTAAAAACTAGTTCCAATCTTAAACTCTTCCAGACAATTAAAAAACTCATTTCAGGGGGCTAGAATACTGAATCTAGACCAGGACAGGATATAAAAAGTAGAGTACTTATAAAGCTAGTTTTACTAATAAATGCAGAAGCAAAAATCCTACACAAAATATTGACAAATTGAGTCCAGCAATGTATTATAAAACATACTACAACCAACTTGGGTTTATCCTAGAATTAAAGGTTAGTTCAATATTAAAAAGTCAATCACCATAATTTAATACATAACATTAAAAAACATTAAACCATTTAAATAGATGAGAAAAAAACATTCAATAAAATGTAACGTCCATTCAAAATAAAACTACTAGCAAACCAGAAACAGAATCTTAACTGATAAAGACCAATTATGAAAAAATACTGAGTTGACATCTGAAAGTATTCCCTTAAAATTGGGGCTAAAAAAAGGATGTTCACTATCAGTTCTTTTCAACATTGTACTACAGGTTACAGCCAGTGCAGAAATGAAAGAAGAAATTTTTTAAAAGGTAGAAGGATCAGAAAGGAAGAAAACTGTCACTATTTGCTGATAATAACTACATAAAAAAACTCAAAAGAACATCTAGATACATTATTTAAATAAAAATTTAGCATGGTTGCTGGATTCAAAATCAACACATAGCAACATTATGTTAATAACGACCAGTTAGAACAGAAATTATAATTTAAAAACATTTACTATAGCATTAAAAATACATAAAATTCCTAGGAAGAAATTTATTTTTTTTTGGAAGAAATTTAATATAATACAAGAAGGCCTTTGTGGAGAAAAATCATTAAAGTTTATTGAGAGTTATTAAAAGAATACCAAATAAATGGAAACAGTGTTTTTGGTTAAGAAGACTTATTGCTGGAAAGATACCAATTTTCTCCAGGCTGATCAACAGATTAGATATAATCACAAAAGGTAATACATAAACTGGGAGAAGATATATACATGACAAAGGACTGGCTGGTATCCAGAATGTATAAAGAAATCATATGAATCAATGAAAAAAAGATACACACCTAACAGAAAAATGGGGAAGAGATATGAATAAATATTTCACATAAGAGAAAACACATTCATATATGAAAAAAAACCCCACTCGATTTCATTAGTAATCAGGGAAATGCAAATTAAACCCACAGTAAGACACAATGTAATCACCACCCAATTGGCAAATATAAAAGAGAGTCAAGACCAAGTGTTTGCTAAGATATGGGGCAATGGAGCTCAACCATCGCCAAGGGAATACCAACTGGTACAAATGCTTTAAGAAACAGTTTAGCATGACCAAGTAAAACCTGCTTCTTAGAGCAGTGGTACTCAAATGCTTGGTCTCAGGCAAGGAGGTTTCCTTATATCCTTAAAAAGTACTGAGGACTTCAAAGAGCTGTTTTTCCCATGGGTTATTATATTTATCAGTTTTTACCATATTAGAAACTAAAACCGAGGCATTTTCTTTTCTTCTTTTTTTTTAAAGATTTTATTTATTCATGAGAGACAGTGAGAGAGAGAGAGAGAGAGAGAGAGGCAGAGACACAGGCAGAGGGAGAAACAGGCTCCATGCAGGGAGCCCAGCCGGATATGGGACTCGATCCTGGGACTCGCCCTGGGCCAAAGGCAGGCACCAAAATGCTGAGCCACCCAGGGATCTCCCCAGAGGCATTTTCAAAACACAGTTATACACAAGAATGCACTTGATTAGTTCTCAGAGTAAAGATGTCATCATATCTGGAAAATATTTAAACTCATGAAAAATGAGAGTGAAAAGGACAAATAATGTTTTAGTATTTTCATGAAAATAATTTTGTCCTTACAAACCCCCAGGAAGGGTCTCAAGGAACCTAAGGGTACCTCAACCACACTTTGAAAACAAGTGCCCTGGAGCAAATCTTGTACATGTGCACCAGGAGACATATACAAGAACTCATTCATTCCTCAAATATTTTTTGAGCATCTACCATATGCTCTGCATTGTTCCAGACATTGTGAATGTCTCAACAGACAAGATCAAACAAAATAGACAAAATCCTCACCCTCACGGAGCTTACACTGTAACTGGCAGAATGTTCAGAGCAGCATTGTTTGATAGCCCAAAATGGAAAACCATCCAAAACTCCACAAACAGAAGAACAGATAAACAAACCATGGTTTAGCATACAATGGAATGCTATACAACAGGGAAAACAAATGAAATACAGTTACATGCATAAACAGGGATAGGAATCTCAAAAACAATGTCAGAAAAGCCACGGAAGGATATAATGCAGCATGAAAGCATTTACATGAAAGTTCAAAATCGGGTAAGTCTAAACAATATACTATTAGGGATACATATAGAGATGGTAGAGCCATAAATAA
Organism: Nyctereutes procyonoides; assembly: GCF_905146905.1. NCBI lineage: Eukaryota > Metazoa > Chordata > Mammalia > Carnivora > Canidae > Nyctereutes > Nyctereutes procyonoides. Next base: position 21,580,175 of record NW_026575122.1, read on the forward strand.
AAACATGGGAACTATTAACAAAAAAATCCAGAAAAATGTTTGCCTTGTGTGATGTATGGGGAAGGACAAATGGGAGGATTCTGGGTATCTGAGAATGTTCTAGTTCTTCGGCTGAAAGTTGAACACATGTCTTTATTTTGCAAGAAATATTTTTTTTTGCAAGAAATATTTTAAAAGAAAAAAGATACGATTATTTACCACATAATTTCATCAACAAAGGGAGTATCTCCCCATATTTTAGCCACTGCTGTGTACTGATTATCAGCTAATTATTTCAACTGATGGGGAGAAGTAGCCGATAATAGGAAAAGAGGAACAAGTATGGGCTATTCCTCACAGAAGTTAACTAGGCTCCCAAAGGTCAGGATCCCACAAGATGGCAGCATTACAGGACTGCTCTACCAAGCAGAATCCGTCACTAGTCTGATTCTGGTTAACTGGTTACTTTGTTCACTGGATATAATCATTTGTATAAAGCAGAGAAAAAAGACAGGTGATGCAAATTCCAAAATAATGGACAAAGACCCTGCCTCTTTACTGAATTCTATTGACTTTCAATAATACAGATTCCCTTTGGCACATTCTCCTAATAGTGTGCTTACATACAAAGTAATCCAAAAATACAGAAAGTACATGGTAGTTATTGTTTCTCCACATTGATCAATAACAGGTGTTAGGTTTGTCACACAAATGTCAGAACAATTTTGCAATCATGTCTTTGCCAGGCTCATTGCTAGCAGTGCCATCGTGCAGATTAAATAAGACACAGTTAAGGTGCAATTTTTCCTGATTCAGGAAAATAATTATTAATTTGGTATACAATTTCAAAATTTGAAAAGAAGAAAAAAGAAAACAAAAGATCTTGAAACATTTGATCCAGCCCCTTTACCCAAACAGGGCAAGCTACCGTTATTATCTTGGGTGAGGCAGTTGTTTTCAAGAGGTCGACTAGGCCTGGCAACAAAAGGCCTGCAACCCATTCCCATGAAATGGGGAAGTCAAAAAGTATTCTCCAGGTCCCAACTCCCCAGCTGGGTCTAATCTAACACAGGTGTGCCAACTCATCAGAAAGTTCCAGACATTGCTGTAGCTATTTTTAAAGTCCCAGAGGCAGCTGCTACAAGACCTAAAATCTCACCCATCTTTAAACTGGAAGGGACAAGGCCACCAGGGGTGCTATACTGCAACTGGTGGCAAGACACCTTTGTAAACACAGGACACAGTGAGTTAGGGTGCTGCTACTCCACCATCTTGGACCCCCAGAGGCAGCGGGAGTGCTCAGGGTCACAAAGTCAGACCTTCAGGACGCTGCCCACTGTCTCACATGCTATGCTGCCCTATACGTGGGACATCTGCACTTTTATTATTCTGGAAGGCCAGTATTGGACCTGCAGCTTTTTCCTCCCTCTGCAGTAAGAAACAGAGAAATTAGGAGGGCACCTTTCTCAAGTTCTTAAGGAATCTCCACTCTATCTTCTCAGATACAAGGAATGAATAATCCTTTAGATCAGAGCTGGACATTTACTAGACCATGATTTATACTAGTGGACAGAATTATTCCATGTTCAAGAACAAACACCAGCTCCTACCTTTTAGTTTTAACCTGTATATGTTCAGACACAGCAGGTTCTCCTTTGCTTTCCTCAATGCTCACACTGAGGAACAATGGATCCTTTAGCTTTTTTTTTTTTTAATATTTTTATTTATTCATGAGAGACACAGAGAGAGAGAGCAAGCGGCAGAGACACAGGCAGAGGGAGAAGCAGGTTCCATGCAGGGAGCCTGACGTGGGACTCGATCCCGGGACTCCAGGATCACGCCCTGGGCCAAAGGCAGGCGCTAAACCGCTAAGCCACCCAGGGATCCCTCCTTTAGCTTTCTTGTCTCTGAGTGGTAAGGAGAACAAAAAGGGGGAGTGGGTAGAAAGGGGGCCATTTCCTTCTCTGCAATTGCTTTCATATCTGATATGCCATCAACTCATACTTTTTACACTTTTATCTTCAGAGGTAAACACTCTGATATCTCTAAATACTCTGCAAAGACTTTTGGTTGAATCAGAGAAATCTAATTAGGAAGTAACGAATCCTTCCATTGCTTCCATCTCTCATACCTATAACCTCCTAGCCTGTTTTCTATTTAAGGCCAAATGCCTTATAACCCTGTATTCTCAAGATGTGGATGTGAGATTCATGGCAGCAGTGGTCATCAGACTACGAATATGATGACCTTTAAGTTCCAGGCTGCTCAATTCAATTCATCCAAGATACTAAATACACAAAAGAACCTCACACAGTTTCAGATGACCTTGCTGAAATTAACAATCTCACAAGTGGACATTTCTAAAATTTTAGTTCCTCAGAGGACAGGAAAGAAGCAAAGAGACACTAATGAGATACAGGAATCTATCTTGAAGGAGGCTGGTATCCTTGGATTTTACAGCCTTTTCTTTTTTTCATTCAGTTCATAGAATTTTTTTCTCCCCAGAATGTGATAGTTCATGTTTTTCCAGGCATGATTTAAAAAAAAAAGTCTTTCTGAGTTACAGAAATGCTACAGGGACTCCCAACTGTAACTGGGAAATGTGTAAGGAAGTTATGCCAGTGTCATGTTGTTTTCTAGTAGGGTAAGAATCCTTTGTTCTATAAGCTCAGAGGTGACAATAGTGTTCTGACATGATACGTACTAATGCTGGTGTCCCACGTCTTGCAGCAATCCCCATGCTTAAATATTAAGTAGGTACGTGGTTTTTTCTAATGTTAGACAATTGCCCATGGCTTTGCTACAAGGAAATAATTTGGAAATATATTTAGCTCATTTTCTGGATCATCCAATGTTAAAAATCATAATCCCAGCAACACGCACCAATCTCACTAAATGCTCAGATCTTTTTAGATAAAACACTTTTGCCTGAGATCTATACATACCTATATTACATCTCTTTTAGCCAGGCACAATGTGACACATCATTTATTTATCCCAGAACTTCTCTTAGGAACCTAAGTAAGAGCAGGGTAGGATAAGACAAAGCTGAAGTTAGTATTTCCTCCAGAAGCTTACTAAGTCTGCAAAAATCTCTTTCCCTATCAGAGCCTCCCTCCCATTTTGACCCCAATTTGAGAGAGGAGAGAGAGAATATGTAGAGATGTAAAGGTGACAATTCCCTTTAATCATGTGTTAACTTATTTAAGTATCAGCTAAAATGGCTGATATGTAAGAAATATAAAGACCCAGTCTCTGCCTCAAAGACCTACCATTCTGGGAGAGGGAGAAAGCAATAACAAGTACAGATACAATGTTTTTTAGGCTGCTATGACAGAAGGCTTGACAAAGGGTAGTGGGAGCACAAGAAGTGGTCAAATCTACCTAGATTTGGAGGATGTCAGGAAAGGCTTCATAGTGAAATCTTGAAAAAGGACAGGACTCTTGAAAAAAATGGAGGCGGGTGCAAGTGGAAAAGGGGACCACAGACAGGAGAAGGTACAGAAAGAGAGAGCAAGCGGTATCACAGAAACCAGGAAAATGTCCAAGTGTCCAGGGAGTGGTTAAGTTATGACAGACAAGAGTAATCACTGGATTTGGGAAATGAGAAGTTATCCCTGACATTTGCTAGAGCCATTTTGATGGAGAAGCAGGACAGAAATCTCACTGCTGTAAATTAAAATGGGTAAGCATAAAGACCAAAGATTAAGAGTGAATAGAGAACAAAAAAGAGATGACAACAGTTCAGATCGGTTTCCTGGAGCCATGTGCCTTTTCATTTACTAACTCAGCCACAATAAAGGTTAGGAATATATTGGCTTACATTTCTATGAGAATATGACTCCAAACACAATCCACTGACGTGAAAACAAGTTTTGGGACACAGTCTATTTTTTACGAGACTGCCTATGTTATTTTAAGTGAACAACATAAAATCAACATTTCTACAGATTTACTCTGCCATCACTAATTGTTCTCTCATATAGCTCAAAATAATAACACCTGTAATTGGTTATAAAAGGAAAGGTGCTTTATTTTACACATCATTGGTACATGATACATAAAACTGTCTAAAATCAGTCTTGGAAAACTTAACTGTCAGTTATACCTTAAGCAGTCAGAGACCAAGTCTATTTTGCAACCTATTTCATTCATGGTCATATTACTACAGTAACTTTAAATACTAATTATCTCTTCATAGCCAATGTTACAAATGATTTTTATGCTACAAGTGCTGCAATTTTTCAAAATAAAAATACTTCAGTTATAGTAGACCATATCTCTAAGCAGAACAAATCTTTGTGACGCTACAAGTCTTTGAAATAACGGATCAACGGTGTTACCCTCTTATAGATGATTGTATTTATATAAATGGGTTACAGGGCAAGGGGGCCTCATACATGCAATCAGATTATTTCTGTTTTTTTTTTAAATGCAGATAAAAGTGAGTTTATAATACTCTACTTCTAGTTAAATTACCAAAACAGTTTACTAAACTAAAATGAAGCCAATACAATTCTTTAGAAAACGTAATTCTAAGAGCATGCAACATCAAAATCTATTTACTACCTATGTGAACCAAAGTTTTAGAGCCCAGGGAGAGGACTGTGGCACAAAGGTTTGTACATCTGAATTGCTTATCCAGCAGGGAGGAGTAGAGAAAGTCCTTTAACTCAGCATAAATCCTCTTAAGAAAGATATCTGCATGATCTAGCCCACTGCTACTCAGGTAGCCTCACTTAGAAAATGTGCCAATCATAGGAAGCCAAATGTACCTCTCTTATTATTTATGCTAGTCCATTTTATTCATGAACATGCAGCTCAAAGCTCTGTTATTAACTATGAAGGTCTGGCCACAGAGATTTCTCAATGGCATTTTTCAGTCACCAATAAATGTGACCAGTGCTTCATGTACAAATGTCAAAAAATTGTGACAGAATCTGGGCTAGTTCTCAAAGTAAAAAACATTTGTTATTTTCACAAATCCCTTGGTACAGAAAGACTCCCTTTCTCACTAGAAAATTAGCTGTATGTTAGAACCACAGGTTCACAGCACAGTTGAGGCATGTAAGCAAAGTAAACTAAACCAGATACTAAATAGGTATAAATGTGCACACTCAAATATTCTATTCTTTGCTTAAAGTCAACTTCGTCCTTGTCATTGAGAGAAGTGCTTCAAGATGCAAATTGTTAATTAATGCAGATAATAAGGAGTTAAAAGTGAGACCTTTTTCTAATAAAGCCAACAGATCATTAAAATAATTGGACTTGAAACATATACTATCCCTTTCCATTCTTACTTTTTTTTTCCATTCTTACTCTTTTTATAACTAAACACACACATATACAAAACAAATCCTAGCATTTAATATGTGCAAAATTGCTTACCATTTATTTTAACTTTGGTTAAGTATTTGTTTAGCCTATATCAGACATATTATGGAAGCTATACAAATGATTACAAACATAATAATGAGGTAAGTTAAAATTCTACTAGTGCAAAAAGCAAGCATATGCTAAAAGCAAAGCATATGAATTTAACAAATGCAGAATGAAGCTCTCACCAAGGGAGATGCTGACATAACAAACCAGAGAAGCTCCTTGTAAACATTGTTTAAAAAATACACATTTAAAGATTAAAGATTCATACAGCCACAAAAAAGGTATTCTAACAACACCATAGTAGTGCATTTATTTTACCTTTAGAGTTTGGAAATCACTCATCATGTGTCTAACAGTTTGCATATTTTCTTCAAGAGAAACTTAATTAGTGAGACACATTAATTACAAATACTGTAGTATAAAAATCCCAGTTCTTTACAAAAATTATATATTAAAATATTCTATACACTTTAAATTAGTAACTGGAACATACATATATATCAATTCTGCACAATTAAATCCATCTTGGCTGGGAGTATTCTATGTGAAGCTCGAGGACACAGCTACTCAGTCAACTTAAACTGGCATAAGGTTACATGATATAAAAGAGATAGGCCTGGGCCTGTGCAGTTATTGCAGCTCCTAGTGTGAAATACTTTATGTGAAGTTATTGCTCTGTATTTCCAATCCAGATCTGAACAGGCAGTGGAACCGTGACATTCCGAAAAGGTTCAAAACAAGCTACCCGTGGCAGAGGATTCATAATGCCTATCTATATCTTTAAGGTTGCAATGGGACCTGAGTGAGCTGTCTAATGCTTATATTTCAGTTGTAAAAAAGTTTATACAATTTTGAGGTAAAAACAATGCAAAAATAAAACATTTAGAGCATTTACAAAAATCTTACAAATGTTTAAAACACTATTTCAAAATTTGTGTCCTGTTAAGGTGCTTCTTTCTTTCTGCAGTAAGAGGACATAAATACTTCAATTTCAAATTTTAAATTTCGAACATTTTATTAATTTCAGCAAAAGCAAAGTTAGAGCCATTAAGACAGATGTTAAAATGTTCACAGATACACTTTGCTTCTGATGAAAATAGAGAGTTTTAGTGCTGAAAGAAACCTTAAGTGTAAATTCTTTTAACTCTCTCTTCTATTAATGAGGAAATCGAGAACCAGGTAAGTTAAGTGCTTTGGCCAAAAAATATATTCCAATATATCAGGTATAAATCAAGAAAACCCATTATTCTTTTTGTATTTTGCTATGATTCTTGGACAATAATAAAAATTCAAAACCAGAGTTTCTAAACTCACCTCTTTCTCTCTTTTGTAATTTCTTAAGCTCTGTGCTAACTATAGACAAAGAAATGAATCAAATAGCGGCTTATCAAAATTAGTATCACAAATATTATTCAGTAGAAGACAGTTGTTAAGAGGACTGCTGCTTATCTAGAATAATAAAGTTAGAGGGAGTACTCAAAGACGGGGCCTTTTACAATGGAGAGAACATCTACTACTATTTAAGACAGCACAGTGTACAACAGCCAGTTACTAGAATCATCTCAATAACTCTAGGATGACTGAGTTACATGGCCTTTAGAAAAGATATTGGGGTAATAAAGCCTTCTAGCTTTTATCTTAATTTTACTATTTTCTTTTATAGAAAAGCAATTATGTAACTGTAAGGACGAATCCATATACTGATTTTCAGAGAGTCTTTGCTTCTTTTCTATGTTTATTTGAATCTAAAATTAAGCAAATACATTTTAAGAACAACTTACAAACTCAAACTCATAAGTGCTAGAAATACAGAGAATACTCTTTTAAATGACAAATCTTCATAACCAGTTACTAATAAATAATCATCACAATAGCTTCAGTAAAAAAAAAAAAAATTCAATTTAAAGGTGCTTTTTTATTGTTACCTTGAAGCCATCGAACTTGCGTAGCTGGTCCATATCCCTTTTCATTCTTTGCTGATATCCTGAACACAATGGCAGGCCTGGATGTATAATCGATATGTGCATTTGCAAGTTGCCCGGCAGTTACTATACATGATGTCTTAAGACCACAATAAATCCTCATAAACACAAGCTGACTTGGATTATCTTGTATTTGTGCTGTGCGGATAGCCAAGTAGGCTGAATATTCCAAAATATTTCCAGAAGGGGAAGTCGGAGGTTCCCAGGAGAGATGGATACCTTCAACATTCTTGAAGAGAGGAGAAAAACAAAACAAAACGAGGTAAAAGTTCTGAAATTTTCTCTAACATCACGTATAATGTAGAGTTTATCTCTAGAACACAAAATATTGTTTTCTGCTAAAGTAACTTCATTAGGTAGTAGAACTTTTATTAATGATTTTTAAAAACCTACCTCAATTGGACCTACAATGTTTAAATACATGCTCGCATTTCAATATCATAACTAGGCTTAAATGTCTGCCTGTACCATCCTAAGAAAGGGACTTTTCTTACCTGAAAGCAGATCTTTTCTTCTCTAAAGAGGGGCAGGACCTTAGGATAAAATATAATTCAATTTCATGTGTTCTATTAAAATTCTCCAGCACAAACTCTTTGGTTCCATAACAACACGAACAAAGTTAATATGAAGTATATTTCCCTAACTTTCTATAATTTGGATGCTGTAATTCTGCTTGAAATTTGGTCCTTAAAATTATGAATGATTACCAAACAACATTTTTTAAACCTTTATTTTTTTTTTAAATATTTTATTTATTTATCCATGAGAGACACAGAGATAGAGAGGCAGAGACACAGGCAGAGGAAGAAGCAGGCCCCATGCAGGGAGCCCGATGTGGGACTCGATCCCGGAACTCCAGGATCACGCCCCGGGCCGAAGGCAGCGCTAAACCACTGAGCCACCGGGGCTGCCCTTTTTAAACTTTTAATTCCATGCCATTTATTTATTTTTTTAAGACTTAACTTTTTTTTTTTAATTGAAGTACTGTTGACACATATTACATTTGTTTCAGGTGTACATTAATCCATCCCTTTTAGATATCTCTCATCAGATATTAACAAGAATCTCTAAACTGACAGTTTCACTTCATGTACAAAATATCAATAATTAAATCACCATGCCTTGACCTGACATCTCACCTTTGAAATTCTGACTGCAGAAGGAGCTCCAGGAAAACCGGGAATACAAGTTTTAAATTCACTGATTTTGCTGAAAGGGCCTATTCCACAACCATTGATGGCAGCAACCCTGAATCTGTATCCTGTGCCTGGAACAAGGTCTTGTTTCTTAAGTAAACTGTAGTCAGGTACGTCTGCATTTCCTATCTAAAATGTAATATATGCAAAAGTCAAAAGGTGCAATTAGTCATTTTTTCATTAAACAAGAAAACTTTAAAAGAATGAATTTTGTTTTAAGGTTCTAAATCACTTTTATATCCATTTTTTACACATGGAATAATCCTTCCAATCCAAAAGCAACTAAGCCCATAAACTGGTGATTCTTACCCAGAGGAAAAAGTGCTCTTTCCAGTTAAAAACCACTGATTATAAAGAGAAATGTAAGCATATTCTGCACATGAAGAATATGAAGGTAGAAAAACACTGACAACCACTATAAACAAAGTAACAACTATCCATGTAAACTTAGAGTACAGATCTCAGAAGAATTACTCTCAAATAGTCTAACCAGGAACAATGACAGAAAAGTGACTAGCATGTAGTATATAGCATTTTAAAAATTAATATTCAGTAAATGCTGAATAAATGTTAAATTACTGGACTGCATACTCTGGGTAGGAAGTTCATAACATTCACAACTTTCAAACAATGTTTACATGTTCTCCCTAACTCTCACTGTACCACCATGAGACTGGTAGTGCTAATGCATCATTCCCATTTTTAAGGGAGCTATATCATTTTTATTTTATAGATGAGGTAACTGAGTCTCAGAGAGGTTAAATAGGTGACTTGTCCAAAGTCACACTGTTGAGCACAGGAACTAATAATTCAAACCAAAGTTTACTGGTTTTAAATTTAATGCTCTGTTTTTCTTTTGGGGAAAAAGAGGTAGTTATTAGTCCTTAGATATGTTATTTCCTTATATGTGAAATTAAACTACAGCCAGAAATTTCATTAGGTATAATACTAATGAATTATTTAGCAGGATTTCTATTTTTGTCAAGAATTGGAAGAATTCTGTATGAAAAAGATATCAAAAGTAATACTGGAGAAACTAAAATGTAACGACAAATGGTAAGTTCTTCATTTGTCCAGGTCTAAGCAATTCACTCTCTGAAATACCCCATGCCAAAAAGAAATTAGTTCAAAGTACTTTGGAGCTGTCACCTCCTTCATAATTCTAAGGGTTAACGTCTCTTTTATATATATGAGTTTTTCTTTAAGGGGTTTCAGAATTAAGTGAAATTAGATTGTATTCAATAACATACAAGGGCTTTTACATTTTTTAAATTGTGAAATCGAGAATTTAAAAAATTCTCAGTAAAGGGATGCCTGGGTAGCTCAGTTTATGGTTAAGCATCCAACTCTTGATTTCTACTCAGGTCATAACATCAGATCTCAGGGTCTTCAGATAGAGGCTCCACATTCAGTGGGGAGTCCGCTTCTCTCCCTCTGCTCTTCCCCTGATGTGCACACTTGCACACATGCTCTTTCTCTCTCTAAAATAAATAAATCTTTTTTTAAAAAAATTTCTTAGTAAGAAAAAAAATGCCCCATCCTCTAAACACACCAGGTTACAAAATTAGAGATATTTTTGAAAATCCTTATCTATACTGGCTAGGCCATATAATTTATGACTCAGAATCGAGCCCAGTGATTGTATAAGGTTTTTTAAGTGACCTGCTTATGATATGTTCCATAAGAAGTGCCTTAAAAAGGAATACAAGATAATGAGGCATATAAAATTCTCAATTACAGATTGTAAACAGATCCCAATTTCATGCATTCAAGCGATTTGAATCAGGGTTATAAAAAAAGACCTAATTCGTGAAACTTATAACCCACAGCGTGGGAAATATATCAATAGCTACCTTTGAGATGCTTTGCTTTCCTTTTGGCAGCAAATAAAACTGGCTCACCAAAGCTGTATTATTTTTAAAAATTCCTACATCACACCACTGTCGTTCTCCTGCTTTCATTGTGGCCACTGGATTTGAAGGAGTCTCCTTCTAATTTCAGAGAAAGAAAAATTTGTCAGGACTCTTATTGTGCATATAAGACACTTCAAGATTTAATAAATCCATGCAGTGATTTACAAGTAGGTATATGGGTAAACACCACAACATTAATAGCTCATAAGTAAATAAACTCTTAACAGATTAGGTCAACTGACAGTGAAACAGGGATGCCAATTCAAACACAGGGAGTGACAGGCATTCTCCAAGTCAGTAGCTCTGTACTATCAACCTAGCTGGAGTTAGCATGCTTTCCAATCAGTGATATGTTAAAATGCCAGCTGTTTTATAGAACATTGTCATTTCAGAGACTCTCTCAGAAAATGTAATCCCTTTAGTGTGACATTATACCTTGCTCCAGAAGGAGCAAATAAGGAAAAATTCATTCCAAGCTGGCTTATTCCTAGATTCAAAAACAACTAGCAGAAATTCAGTGATCTTTGCACTTGAAATACCTGGGATTCTCCAAACCTAAAAGGAGAAAAAATGTTCAAAACTAAAATGCAATTTGAATATACTTTAGTATATACTAAAGAGGAGCAGATTAAACAGTTTTACATTCTTTACCTTGCTTTAAAACAAATAAACTTCCTCTACCTTAAGCTACTTTTAGTGATAAGGGAATACTTATCCCTGGAACTAACCTTTTTAAGCCATCTTCTTTATAAATGAGACACTGTTTCCAGAAGCTCAAAACAAATGTGCACTTCAGTTATTTATTTCTGTCTTAAATATATAATAGCAGAGGTACATGCTTATAATTCACATTATTTGTTATTTAAGCTATCACACATGACAAAGTGAGCTAACTAGAAAAGTCTTTTAAGGTTTTTTTTTTTTAAAGGAATATCTTTAAACTTTTCATTTTTAAAGTTGTAAAAACTCTCTTCAACAATTTTTATAAAACAACTGGCTCCAACTGAAATAACAAATACCATTCTGGCTGATGTGTTGCAAAATAGATTTAGGAGAAAAAAGTTCCCTTTAATAATTCCTCCCTGAAGAGAGTCTAAGAGCACTAGGGCTTAACATTCTGGAAAGATGAATGCTGAAGAAGGTAAATATATGATCAAAATCCATAAAATAATGATTGAAAGAAAATTAAAACTACAGACAATTCCTGAAGATTCTAAGAGGTAAAATTTTTTACTATTTATTTCTTTACTTTTTTATTGGAGTTCAATTTGCCAACATATAGCATAACACCCAGTGCTCATCCCACCAGGTGCCCCCCTCACTGCCCATCATCAAGTCACCCCAACCCCCCACCCACCTCTCTTTCCACTACCCCTTGTTCATTTTCCAGAGTTAGGTGTCTCTAAGAGGTAAATATTAAGTCAAATAAAAACTCTTGCTCATAGCAATAAAGTTGAAATGACTGATAATTTTAAAATAAATTAAAAAGTATATATACACATATGTATGACCCTTATATTTACCTCACTATAACAATTGTGGTATATTTGTGAGGTACATACTGAGCATTTTAAATTTGGTGCCATGCAGACCAATTTTGGCCTTTCATAAAACAACCCAAAGTCAGAGATTATTGGGCTACCCTGTAGGTATATCTAACCCCATACTGCAATATTCTACTGTTCTCCTAATAAGTAGCTAGCAATAGGGTCATTAGTTTTATATTCTGTAACGTGTCCTTTTACTCATTAACGTAATTTGTGTGTATACATATATATGTACACACACACACAGACATGTATTTCTGATTATGAAAGAGCACATTTAACTATACAAAAATACTGAAGGTCTAGAGAGGAAAGTAAAACTTATCTGTGGCCGCACAGCCTGCAGAGAGTTATCTGGTATTGTAGTGTGAATTATGTGTGGACTCACATGAGAGTGAGAATGTATGTATCGGGACACCCGGGTGGCTCAGTGGTTGAGCGTCTGCCTTGGGCTCAGGACGTGATCCTGGGGTCCTGGGATTGAGTCCCACATCGGGCTTTCTGCAGGGAGCCTGCTTCTCCCTCTGCCTGTGTCTCTGCCTCTCTCTCTCTGTCTCTCATGAATAAATAAAATCTTAAAAAAAAAAGAGAATGTATCACGTGTATTTTTTAATAAAATCGAGACCACAGTGTATATATATGTGTTTATGTGTATAATTTTTTATGCACCTTTTTTCACTTAACATTATATTGTAAACATTTCCCTATTCAAGCCTTCATTTCTCAATCTCTGGCAAGTCATTACTAGAGGACACCAAAGAATCTTTTCATGAATTCATGCTGAAGTTGCTCAGAATTCCACCTGTAAACACATATGATCTTCAGGTCATATACTTACAGAAAATGGCATCGCTGTAGCATGTGCTTCTACACGGCTGATCTTAGTTGCAGGCAGCGCACATGCTTCATCAACTAAAAACCAAACAATTCATCATGTAAGACTTATGTAATCACTTATCAAACAGACACATTAAAATATAATTTATAAACATACAAAAAATAGCCAGAAGGAGAAAGGCACAATAATTAGATATGAACCCTCTAACTCGAACTAATCTACAAAGTTCATTTCTCAAGGGTTTGATGACTAGCTAGAACTGTAGAGAACGTTTACCAAAGATGAAACACAAGTCCTACTCCAAAAGAATGAAATGAGAATTTACAAAAACAGAAATCAAGCTGGGAGAATTGTTACTCCATAGTCTAAAGAATGAATCTTTTCTATGGGGAAAAAAATTTGCTGAATATATTCATGGTAGGAGAATACATTCTGAATGTATTTCAGTGTGTGCTGATTTAAATATTTTGTGGAAGGCGGCAGAGTATATTACAGAATAATTTTAATTAAGTGTTTTATCTGTTTATATATAATTCAATCCAAGATGAAATGCAATCCCCATCCAAACAAATAAGCCTGATGGATTTATATACAAAAATGGTTCAAAATACAGTATGCGAAATACATTTCAAACCTTCAGATTTGGTACTGAATGTTGTTAGTGAAGTTTCATCTTTAACAACTGCCCCATTTGTACTGGATGATTCAGTTTTAATGGTCTGCTGGGTTACCATAGTTTGTGCGCTGGAAACAGAACTGGATACAGAAGTTTCAGGGACTACTGTTCTTAAGTCCAGGCAACTACTTAGAACACCTATATATGCTGAAGTATGAGGACCTAAAATTAAAGTGAAAAGATCAATTATTAACATAATGCCTGCAATAAATGTGCCATCTTATGGTTCTTGTCATACAATTCTTCGTATTTTCAATTTTAAAATTATAAACATGAGTACCACTAATGTCATTCGCATGAATTAACCACCAGCCATAAAATGTTTAGAAAAATAAAGTGCACTACATAGATAACAGATGTCCAATTTCTCAGCTCTTTTGTCCACTCTAAACACTGCATCATTGCTCTCGGACTTTCCCTAAATCATAGATCAAATGTTTTACTTACCATTTTAGGGAAAAATATAGAAGTCACATGTCTGTGATATTATGCCCAACCTTTCTGTCTTTTCTTCCATTTCAGAGGATGAACTGACCTCTCTGTTGAGAAAGGATAATCTATCCTCCTGTGCTCTTGGTCTCATTTCTTCCCCATATTTTGGGACCCTCTTTCATCAATCAGTCCTCTCTCTCAGGGTTTCCAGATTCTTTTTCATTAGTAGTTTTTGGCCCTCAATCCATAAACATTATCAAGTCTCTCAAGCAAACAAACACGCAACTTCTTTGACTCCACAAATCTCCCATTACCTTTGCCCCTCGCTGATTCCCTTCAGAGCAGTCTCTACTTCCTTGGCCTCCTCAAACTTGGTCTCTAACCCACTAGGTTAATGAACCGGCTCTGGCAAATGCCAATGGTTTCTAGGGGATGCCTTTTTTTTTTTTTTTTAGGGGATGCCTTTTGATTTCTATTTACTTGACCTTTTTTGCAATGTAAACAATGCTGACCACATACTCCTTTTTGAAGCTGTTTCTTTCTATGACTTATAATTACTCATTCTACAATACTGAAGATTTACTATTTACAGATACTGTACTTGTCTCTACAATGCTGAAACAAAGCGGGCATGGTTAATACCTCATTAACTTATAATGATGTGGTAGAGACAGACATGCAAACACAATAAATACATAGTCACAATCTGTGATGCCTGGAAGAAACAGGACACCAATCTCTGGTTCTTTTCCTGACCTCCTAGCAACCCCTTTTCAATCTCTTTAGCTGGTTTCTTCTCTTCAAATGACTCTTTAAATTCCCAAGCCCTCTCTTATCTTCATTGACACATTTTCCTTTGCTTTAACTACCATTCACAAATCATACATCTCTCAAATATATATGTCCTGGGCATTGTGCCAGGCACTAGGAATCTCACAGTGAACAAGTCAGACAAGGTCCCTGCTCTTGTGGAGCTTATATTTTAGATACTCTTAACTTTTTTTTTTTTTTTAAGATTTTATTTATTTACTCATGAGAGACACAGAGAGAAACAGAGACATAGGCAGAGGGAGAAGCAGGCTACCTGCAAGGAACCCAATCCAGGACTCGATCCCAGGACTCCAGGATCACACCCTGAGCCAAAGGCAGACTCTCAACCACTGAGCCACCCAGGTGCCTTTAACTTCTAAGTTGTACTTCCAGCCAAAACTACCACCTAGAGTCTACACCTAAGTATCCAACTGCCTATTAGAAATCTTTACCAATATGTTCAAGTGCCTCAAAAACACTAAGTTCAAAGTTGAACTTACCTTTCCCCCACGTCTGTTCTTGCTCTTACATTTCATCTTGATAAAGAGTACCGTCATCCACTGAACTTCCAACCCCAAAACTGGGAGTCATGGTCCACTCATTTTTATTTCACACATCCAACTAGTTTCCAAGGCTAATAAGAGATGCTAGGTTCTAAAAGCCTGAGAAATAATATATTATCTCCTCTCCATCCTACCCACTGCTTTAGTCTGTGTCTCTTACAGTCCTAAAAGAACACTTTAACAGGTCCCCCAATCATTTCCTACTATAGTTCTTCTGATAGTGAGGCCAGAGTTTCTTTCTAAACAACTACTCGTGTCACTCTCCCACTTTGGAAACATATAGCTTTTCAAACTACAGAGAAAAAGTCCAATCTCCTGTTAACCTGAGATTGGGTAGCCATTCTTTCACATATTTGAATGTCTTTGATCTGCCAGATACTATCACTGTACAACCACTCTAGTTTTCACATTTGCTCAGTACTAATTTTATCCAAACTGCTTTCTGACCTAGGATTTAGAGTACATTAAGATTCTGAAATCTCAAAGCTCCTTTTGTTTTTAAGAGTATAAACTTCTTTATAAGACAGACATAAACAAAAATCATTATAAGAAGTAGGTGCCTAGAGTGGCTCAGTCAGTTAAGCATCTGTCTTCGTCTCAAGTCACGATCTAGGGATCATGGGATCAAGCCCTGTATTGGGCTCCCCACTCAGCAGGAAGTCTGCTTCTCCCCTGTTCCTGCCACTCCTGTTACTTATACTCTCTCTCTGTTTGAAGGAAGAAAGGGAGAGAAGAAGGAAGATAAGCGGAGACCCAGGACCAGGCTTTTATAATTTTGACCAAATGATTCTATCAGAAAATCAAGAAAACAACACCTCTCCTTTTCTACATATAATGAAATGAGGAAAAATATTCATGTGAAATAAAATTCATCATGTTAAGTTTCCATCATTGAAGAGGATTTAGATTTATATCAGCTGTCAAGATTTTATCAAATTAAAAATACAATCAGGGGCGCCTGGGTGGCTCAGTCAGTTGAGCTTCTGCCTTCAGCTCAGGTCATGATCCCAGAGTCCTGGGATCAAGCCTGTGTCGGGCTCCTGGCTCAGCAGAGAGCCTGCTTCTCCTTCTCCCTCTGTTATTCCCCCTGCTTGTGCTCTCTCTCTCTCTGTCAAATAAATAAATAAATAAATAAATAAATAAATAAATAAATAAATAGAATCTTTAAAAAAGAATACAAACACATGTTTCTATGTCACAGATATATCTATCACAATGAGATTTATAAAATTTATATAAATTTTTATATAAATTTCATATATTAAAATCAGGCATAATGCTTAATGTATCTCAAATGGCACGAGGATACTCAAATGAACTCATTTTAAACATAGGGTTCACTGAATTACAAGCTGTCCCATGAATGTAACCAACAGTTCTTATAAATGAACTATCTTTCTGAGAATAATCCAGTTACTTGAGAAACAAATATTTACTAAGTGGCTACTATTAACCAGACATGGATCTGGGTGCTAAGGAAATAAAGATGAACAAGAAAATCCCTGCCCAATGATTTCAGATAGTTCTAAGTGCTAAGAAAATACAGTAATTGAAGAGGGACAATGAACACACTGGCCAACTTCAAATGTCATACAAAAGCTTGCCTCGCCTGAATTCCATAGCTCATTAACTAAGCATTTCTATTCAGGTTAAGTAGTTCCTTAGTACCCTGACATCATTCTAACAAGGGTCAATACAGTAGGTTTATTATTATTTTGAAAATGGATCAAAACCATGTAACATTTATTTTTCCAAAGACTAAAATTCCCTATTATTATAAAAAGCTTTAGCTTTATTTAAAACGCCATCCTTATACCTTCATTTTTCCTTAGCACATCCACGACACAACTATTATGATTAGAAGCATTAGCTGCCAAAGATGAATGCAAAGTGGCATTAGAATCACTTGATGCTTTGAGATCTGGTCTGTTTTTCACAGAAGTTCCTTTCAGAGCTGTGTGTTCAGTTTTTGCACTGTTATCACTGACCTATAAGAAATAAAATAGCTTACTGTAGCAAGCAATGTTCAATTAAATTGAAATACATGTAAAAAACCAAGAAAATAATTTACAACTTAAATGCTTTTGAAAATAAATTTACCAAAAGTATAAAACAGTTTAAATTATACTCTTAATTTGTATAGGGCTATTCTTTAAATTTTACAATAGTTTAAGAGAACAATTTCTTCACTTAATCTCTATTCTCAAAAGACCAGTTCTGAAGGGGAATGAGAGGGTATATTTTGAGAAAAAACAAAAACAAAAAAAAAAAAAACACGACATTTTTATAAGTGGTAGTTAATATTCAAGTAAATATGTATGTAACAAGGAGACAACATCAAAGCTAACAAGCTTAACATTTTTGTTAAATTTTCTTAACAAGGTCAATATGGGTATTAAAGATCTGATGACTCCTAAAAATAAAATCTCAGTTCAAGCAAATGAACTATTCTGTTTGACTAAGTTTTCCAAAGAGAGATTACTATTTAATACATACACATACCAATATTCTTTACCATTAAACATTTTAGATAGGAATCTTCTAACTCTGTTTCTGTCTTCTTATATACACTATAATGAATACACTTAAACTTTTTGATAATTCAAGTTATCAGTGTGAATATCAGTTACTATATAGCAATATTTAGGGTTCTACTGAGCCATAAAAGTGATCTGGCTTCATTCAAAAACCCCAATATGTGGCTCCCTTTTTACTTACCTGTTTTTTGTTACTTTTTTATCTCTCTCTATCTTAATTATCAGTTAGAACTCTAGAGTCAGTTATAACTTCTTATGGCCTTAAAGATACTTGTCCATAACAGGCATATTCAGAACACATGCACTTATACCTATCATTTTCCTCGAAAAGAATCTACTGTATATTTAAGTAGCAGTTTGCCATATAAAACCAGTGTAAATTTTAGGAAGCTTGTTCATTAGTCTTTACAAATACCTATTGTGAAGCACTTCATAAACAAAAAATAACCTCACGAACATCAATGCTCAACTTAGCAACTCATTCTTTGGTCAACAAAGCACATAGTAAAGAGATATATTTCACATTCCATATTTCAATGGATATGGAAAATTTAAAATGTGTGTGATATTTACAAATGTCAAAATACAGATTTCAAGATACTGTAAGTATAAACTATAATGGATTAGCCTCTGATGCTGTGTAATGAAGGTTGACTTTAATCTCTTGGTTAGGGGTTCTTAATGTAGGCTACTGTCATAGTGATCTATGGAGTGTTCCTTAAAACCAGAGTTACCTGGGCATCATCCTAAAGTTTCTGCTTCACTAAATCTGGGGAAAGGCTTAGGATTCTGTGTGTGTTTGTTTTTTAATCTCAGAGGTGATTCTAACATGCAGACAGGGCTGAGAACCTCTGTCCTAGGGTAATATACTAAAAATATTAATAAAAATTGGGATTCTAACCATAAACATTCATTTACCATCATAATTTTTTTTTTAAACTTACACTGTTAGGAATGGTGCTATTATTGCCTTGTCTGTGAGGGTCCATTCTGACTCCTGTAGGGATAAGAAAGTTCAGACTGACACGATGCTCTAAATTAGCTTCAAAAAAATATATTACAATTAAGGATTTCTAAAAAGTTATGTATTAAAGGTTAAAAAGTAGTATCTTTATCAAAGTTTATCTATTTTAATAGCTTGCTTAATAGTTGACTACAATCCTAAAAGTACATGTAAAATCAAATGTTTTTACTAAGTGCCTGTTACTATACAAAAACACTTTTGAAAAAAGCTGAAATACTAATGAAAGCTAATTAAAACCATCTCCTGAAGTCAAGTAGTATGTCAAATTAAGAAAGTATATCAGAATGAACTGCAGAAAAAAACATTCCATCCTACATATCTATGCATTCTACCACATTATAATGGTAAGACAGGTAAGCTTCAGAGTTGAAATGCAACCTATTTGATTTTTTAAATTAGGCCATAATCACTGGTTTTCCTGCAGTAACTTTTTAAAAAAAGCATGAGCATGCATGCTTTAAGGTGAAATTATGTTACCTTGCATATTTGGTGCTGCTGAAGAATCTGATGATGCAGCTTGGTACGGCAAGTCTGTATTCAGCTGCAAAAGATAGCCCTCAACTGTAGGCACTTCATCCCATTTGACATGGAAAGAGTTGGTAGTGGCTTTGATCAGTTGTACTTGTGATGGTGCCGGTGGTTTCTCTAAAGAACAATATTGATATTAAACATTGGTGTTTCAAATGTATCAACAGTTTGCCTATATAGTTTGTGTGGGCCTGGGGCTTGGAAAACGTTAGCAATGAGTATTTCATCTGTTTACTAAGAGAGAGAAAATTTACTCAGATAAACATAGCTATCGTAGGTCAAATGAAAACAGTTTGGGGTTCTGATTCTATTTATTTATTTAATTCCTTGTACAAATAGCTCTACAAACAAAACAATCTGGTTCCAAGCTATTTGAGTTATTAGAATCAGAAAGAAATGTTTAATCATAGCAGTGAGGGGGAGAAGGGAACCAAGTATTTTATAGTTAAAGCTACATTATTTTACCTTCTTTGTAAGTTTTTAATTTTATGAACCAATTTTCAGCCAATAGCATACATGTTAGAAATATTGTCAATGTTACCAAAGATAATTTGGACATGATATTTAGGAAAAACATAACTTCTTCAAGTTAATACACTTTTTTTTTTGTATATTTTATTGGAGTTCAATTTGTCAACATATAGCATAACACTCAGTGCTCATCCCGTCAAGTGCCCCCCTACACTCTTATCAAAACTTGTACTACCCCAAACAAATAATTACTTTGGTATTAAATATTACCAACATTTCCAAAATTCCAAAACAAATACCAATCATAGACTTTTAGAACTGGGAAAAAGAAATTAACCTGAAATTATTTCTACAATATCCTTGTTGTCTTTTTGTTTACCTACCAACTCAGGGAACTCACAATTCCTGGAGGAGTACATTCCATCTTTAGACAGGTATATAAGAAAAGTAATTCTTCTAATGAGTTGATTATCTATAAGCTATAATGTAATTCTTATAGAACTACTAGTCTAATACCTATCTCTGTATCTTTTAGAGAAGGGGTCAGCAAACTGGCTAGCTTATGGGCTGTTTTTGTAAATAAAGTTTTATTGAAACACAGCTGCGATCATTTGTTTATGTATTAGTTATGATTGCTTTCATCTACAACAGCAGAATTGCATAGTTATAATGAAGACTATATGGTCTAGAAAGTCAAAAATACTTACTACCTGGCTCTTTACAGAAAAAATTTGATGACTGTGTTTTAGAGGATGAGTAAACACAGTTCCTTCAACTATTCCCCATTTGGATTTCTCCATAATCCTATTCATAGTCCAGTTTATGTTTCTTAAAGTAAGACAACCCATACAAGCAAACAAGAAGACAAGTCCAAGAGGTACACCACCCACATAACAGAATTTACATGAAGAGAAAATAGAGAAAACAGAAGGGTGCAAATCAATGCAATAAATTAAGAAAATTTCCAGAACTAGAGAACATGAGTTTCTAGATTGAAAGGACTCACTGAGTACTCAGCACAATGGGTTAAAAATAGATGCACAAGGCACATCACCATGAAATTTAAGAATAGTGGGGACAAAAAAAAAAAAAAAATCCTGAAAGCTATCAAGGGTGAGAGGGAAGATCACATTTAAAAGGAACAAAAATTAGAAGTGGTTTGGGTTTCTTTTTTTTTTTTTTTAAAGATTTTATTTATTTATTTATTCATGAGAGACTCAGAGAGAGAGAGAGAAAGAGAGAGAGAGAGAGAGAGAGGGGCAGAGGGAGAAGCAGGCTCCATGCAGGGAGCCTGATGTGGGACTTGATCCCGGGACTCCAGGATCATGCTCTCCAGGATCACGCCCTGAGCCAATGGCAGGCGCTAAACCACTGAGCCACCCAGGGATCCCCGTGGTTTGGGTTTCTTAACAAAAAAATGGAAGCTTGAATACAGTTTAACAATGCTTTCAAAATCCTGAAGGGTAATGACTTCCAAAGTAGAATTCTATTTCTATGCAAATGGCCAATTAAGTGTAAGAAAGACGGAACATATTTCCAGACAATGTGAAATCTCAAAATAAATTTATCACCTATGCACCCTTTTCCTGGGATGTGTTCCACAAGAAATGAAACAATAAACTAAGGACGGGAAAAATATGGGATCCAGGAAACAGGGAATCCGGCACAGGTGAGAGGCAAAAGATATCGCCAGGAAGATGATGAAGGGAGACTCCAAGATGATAGCTGGGCTTGATTTGTGGAGGACAACCATCCCAGATTGGAGCAGGAGAAATTTCTTCAAGACGATGAAATCTGATACAATATCTGATGCATCTAACCATAATGAGAGAAGATTTAAACAAATAACACAGTATGGATTGAATTAGTGGTAGATACATACAAGTCTATAATAAACAAAAGTGACAATTATTAATCCATGGTAAATAAAAAGTTATACAAGAAAAGTTTCACAAAATTCTACATGGCTCACCTGTGAACAGTGTTTATATGGTCATAAGGTAAACAATGAATACTCATCTAACAAAATTATGGTATAACCATATTGAGAGAATGGGGGTAGGAGAGGTGTATAGGAGAGAGGTGAGGAATGGTGGAAAGAAGAGATAAATCCTTAATTTCCATAGTAAAAAGTGAGCATTTTATGCCTAAACTGAAAAAAATCAGGATAACAATATATGCATGTTATATGGAAAGATGGAAGTAAATACCAAAATCATTGTTTAATGGAGTTGAAAGTAGATGCTTGTGAAGCAAGGAAAATGAGAGGAAGGTGGGAGCAAAGGACTGCTATTTTTCAAAAAAAGCCTTATGGAATTAATCACTCTTTTAAATGTTATCAAATATAAAGATTAAATAAAGTGGAAAAAAAAGCAAGATGAAGAGCCTTCATTTCTCCAATCCCCCAAATTAATGCTAATTTACCGAGAAGCAAAATCTAAATTTTGACCTTATGATTGTGGCCATGATTACTTTTAGATAGATATTCACGTCTAAAGAAAAGGTTTATGGAAAAACTGGCCAGTCTATAATTTTTAACCTTCTAAAAGTTACAGATCCCTTAGACAATCTTCTGAAAGTGATGTATTCTCTGCCAAGAAAAATTTATACACACACATTTTTCTTTCAATCTCAGAGACTGAAGTTTATCCTTGGACTTCAGGAAATAACTCCCAATTTCAAAGATGCATCAGTAAGGTGGATTTTCTAGATTTCTTTCCTGCTTGCTAGTATGTGCTTCTTCCATAGAAGATATTTTAGTCTCTAACTTAGTTGTTCCATTTATTACTTTTTAAATTAATTTTAAAATTAAACTGTTTTTACATTACCAAAGCAATACATGCTCCTGAGGAAATACAGATTAAAGAAAAACCTTTCAGAAAATGTTTAATCTCACCTTTTATTTTTTTATTATTTTTTAAATCTCACCTTTTAGATAAAACTTTGGTACACAATGTATCCTTCCAGATTTTTCTGTTTACACCCTTAAAAAAAAACCTGGACTCATAAGTATGTTTTATAATCTTCTCTTCTCATGTAACAATGCACATTACGTCTCCAGATTTGATTTCTCTACTGGTCTCCAGATTTCTTTATTCATCGACTATGTTTTTGATCTCCTTATTTCAAAATTAGCATAGTCTAAATGGAACTCTTTCCTCCACAAACTGGTTTTTTCCTCAGTCTTCCCCATCTCAGTAAATGGAAATACCACCAAATTACTCAAGCTAAAAACTTCATCCTCCATTCTTCTCTTTGTACCATATGTCACACCCAATTTAATCAGTCGGTTCTTTCAAGAACTCTAAAACATATTCTGAATTTATCCACTTCTACCCATCTCCACTGGCACTGCTGTAGTCTAAGACTTCTCTGGCTCCTGTGAAAGTCTCCTAACTTGTCTCCCTGTGTGCACTCTTGCCCACCTTCAATTTATTTTCCACACAACTGCAGTGGCCATTCCAAAATGTACATCAGATCACAACACATGTCTCCTTCAAACTAATAAATAAACTATCTTTGTACTTCATAACCTAAACTCTACCACAATGTTCAAGGCCTTACATGATCTGTCGTGTGGTCACTTCTCTAACCTCCATTCCTATGTTCTCCTTTTTCAATCAGCTCAAATCTGTTCCCAAATGTGCCATATATTCCTAACGCAGGGCCCTGTACTTGCTGTTGACTCTTCCTACAGTGTTTCTCTCCCAGCTTTTTCCATGGATAGCGTCTTCTCTCTATTTGGATTATAACCCAAATGCCATCTCATATATACCTACTCTGAAGTTAACCTCATTTCTCCATTCCAGTACTTCCCATCACTATCTCACTGTTCTATCTTACTATCTTCCCATGCTTACCAGAAACGGAACTTATTTTATTAATTTGTCTGATTAGTGCCTGTCATCCTGCTGCCCACATTCTAAGAATATACATTCTTAACATCAGGGACATTATCAGTCTCTCATTGCTGTAGCATTTCACATCTCAGCATGTAAAACAATTTAGAACAATTCCTGATAGGTGTCAATCAGTAAATATTTCTTGAAAAATGGATAAGTTCTGTATTTAAAATTCTTTCATGTTCTAACTCTTTTACAGAAATCCTTTTAGGGTCACCCAGGGAGCTCATTGGTTGAGAATCTGCCTCTTAAAAAAAAAAAAAAAAAAAAAGAGAATCTGCCTCTTGATTTTGGCTGTGGTTGTGATCACAGGATCGTGGGATTGAGCCCTATCTTGGGGCTCAACCACTCAGCCAGGAGTCTGCTTCAGATTCTCTCTCTCCCTCTCTCTACTCCACCCCATGCTCTCTCATGCTCTTTAAAAATAAATAAATAAATCCTTTAAAGAAAGATTTTATTTATTTATTTAGAGAGAGAGAATGCATGAGAGGGGTGAGGGGCAGAGGGAGAAGCAGACTCCCCACTGAGCAGGGAGTCTGTTGCAGGGCTTGATCCCGGGACTCTGGGATTATGACCCAAGCAGAAGGCAGACTCCTAACCAACTGAGCTACCTAGGCACCCCTAACTAAATCTTTCTTAAAAATCTTTTTATTTTGGAGTACTTTTAGATTTATAGAAAAAAAAATGCAGAGTTCCCATATACTCTTTAGTTTCCTCTAATGTTAACACATTTGTCAAAATTAAGAAATTAACACTGGAGTAATACTATTAACTACAGACTACTCATATTTCACCAGTTTTCTAATTAATGTGGGGTTTTTTTTGGTTCCAATCCAATCTAGGGTACCACCCTGCATTTAGTCATTATGCCTCCTTCGTCTCCTCTGATTTGTGACTATTTCTCACTCTCCTTATGTTTCATCACTTTTAAATTTTTGAAAAGTACGGTTCACATATTCTGCAGAATGTCTAGGATGTTCCTCAATTTGGGTGTGTTGGTATGTTCTCATAGTGAGAGTAAGGTTATGGGTTTTGGGGTAACACAGAAGTGAAGTTTCTTCTCCTCACATGATATTAGAGGCAGGGGTAAATGATTCAACGTGACTATCACCAGTGATATTAACACTGACTACTCGATCAAGCTGGTGTTTTCCAGGTCTTTCCATTGTTAAGTTACTATTGGTCCCTTTTCATGTTCTGTGCTTTGGAAGAGAGTCACTAAATCCTGTCCTTTACACTCAAGGACAGGAAAATTAAGAAACTCTCCTGGGGAGGAAAAAAAAAGATATTCTCCTGGAGTGGGAAGTATCTACATATAATATTTATTCCATTCATTTTTAATTATGGAAGAGAGACGCAGTGGCATTTACACTAAATCTCAAGAGACATGCAGTGCTCAAGTATTTATTTACCTGAAGGAAAATTTTTATTTACTGAATACTCTTACCTACCAGTATCAAGATACCAAAGATCCTTGCAGCAAACTTGACTATTCAGTGCTTTTTTGTAGCCATCTCTTCCACTCCAAAAATACAATCGAGTGCCAATTGCAACAGCACAGTGTCCAGCTCTTGGTCTTGGTCTTGAATTTTTTTTATCTTCCTGAGAATCTGATACCAGGGTGGTCCACTCTGCTGTATCTATAAGATAGAAATATCCATAACTACTCTATTGTTCTTAAAAAATAAAGTAACAAAAATGATTTTATTAATAAATTTTATTTCAGTTAGTAACTCTTAAAATACTCACCAAGATTTAGGTAAGAAAATGAACTAGTACATCTCCACTCACAATCATGAGGTGAAGTCTCAATATTCTCCCCCTTATGTGGAACCCATCCACCAAAAATGTACATCCTGAACAACAAAAAGAGAGAACATAAAGTGGTTGATTTCTTTACTAAAGCTTTAATTTTTTTAAGATTTAAAATACTAACAATAGACTTAAATTTCTTATTTGTCGACTCAAAGCTTCAGGACTACTCACTTATCATGATCAAGATAATGGGAATAAGATAATGAATAAAGAGGCCTCCTCTGAAGAGTTTACAATTTCATGAAGCAATACAGAATCAAATTATTTCTCTACAGCAAGTTAAAATGGGGAATATTTCACTTATTTTGAAAATCATTATGTATAATATACTCAGTGTACCTCAGTCAGAAAGACAGTCAAATGATCTATGACACCTAAAATCAAATTTGGAGTTGTATGCATACAGTACCCAAAGAGGATTAAATCTCTTATAACTTTGGTCACTGATATCACTCAAATAAAATACTTTAAACTATGTCCCTCAGGGCCCTAAGGGTTCTTGAGACATGCCTAATGGCTGCTAAAGGAGAAAGGTTCATCAGGTAGAGCTTAGGGCCCATGTGACCTTATGCCAACAAGAGAAGCTCTATTTTCTTTCTATTTAACATATTAGAGTTCCAATGGAAAAACTACATTTTATAAAAGGGTTCTGATATTCTAAAAACTCTATCTTAAAAAAAATTAAAAAAATAAAAACTGTATCTTACTAAGATTTTTTATGGCTATTTTTTTAAACAAAGTAGAGTATTCATTTTTTTCCCCCCAAAGACGTATTTATTTGAGAAAGAAAGAGAAAGGACCAAAAACATGGAGAGGGAGAAGCAGACTCCCTGCTGAGTGGGGAGGCCAATCCGAGGCTTGATCCCAGGACCCTGGGATCATGACCTGAACTGAAGGCAGATACTTAACTGAATGAGCCACCCAGGAGCCCTATTCTTTTTTTGTTTTTATTTTATTTTTTATTATTTTTTTAAAAAAGATTTTATTTATTTATGACAGAGAGAGAAGCAGGCTCCATACAGGGAGTCCGAAGTGGGACTCGATCCCTGGTCTCCAGGATCCGGCCCCGGGGTGAAGGCGGCGCTAAACCGCTGAGCCACTGGGGCTGCCCCTCTATTTTTGTTTTTAAAGGTTTTTTGTTTTTTGTTTTTTTTTATTCACGAGAGACAGAGAGACAGAGAGAGAGAGAGAGGCAGAGACAGGCAGAGACAGGCAGAGGGAGAAGCAGGCTCCATGCAGGGAGCCTGACGTGGGACTCAATTCTGGGTCTCCAGGATCAGGCCCTGGGCTGAAGGCGGCGCTAAACCGCTAAGCCACCCAGGCTGCCCAGTCACTCTATTCTTAAAAAAGAACTAATGAGGTTCTAGTTGTTTCCTAAAACATTACTTATAAGAAAAAGTCCCTACACAAGGAAAATATTTAATTAAATTCTATTTACACAATAATGCACAAATAGGGAACTTGTTGATGACAGTAACACCTTTTATGGAGTGCTCATTATGTACCAGACACCATTTGAAGCATTTCATATGTATTAATCCATTTAATCTTCAAGACAACCTTGTGGAATAGGTTTTATTATTATCTATATTTTATATGTGAGTAAATTGAGGTGCAGATTAAATTTCCTTGCCCCAGATCATACATGACAAATACCAAAACTGGAGACTTGAATTCAGGCGATCTGGTTACAGAGTTTACATTCCAACCATAATGACACCAAGTTCAATCATCAAGCATACATACTGAGTACACATCTGAATACAAATCAAGCATTACCAAAAATAAGTAAAACGAAACACTGAGTTTGGTGTGTCAAACCTGGCAATGGAGGACAGATCAGTGTCACAACACTCTGCCTCACTCTTACTACCTACTCTGAGCAAGGCACTGTAAGAAATATACAGAAATATAAGAGGCAGCAGGATAAGAAATTGGCACAGTAAATATTTTAGCTTCTATAGGCTTATAATTTTAGCTTTAGTAAACACAATAAAATATTATTAAATTCAATAATCTATTGCTAAGAAATTGGTAGCACTGCTCTGTATCTTTCTTGAGTTGGTTTAAAAAAAAAGTGGAAAACAAAAACCATACTTGTTTCCTATAACACTGGCTGTATGAAGGCTTCGTGGAAGTGGCACTGTCCCTTTAGTTTCTGGTTTTGACCAAGACATAGTTTCTAGAAGTAAAAATAAGTATATTAGCAATTTGGTTTAATAATAGCAATTTACCTCACCTTGAAGAATTTAAAAAAATAAAAAGGGACTTAACAAAAAGAAGCAAAAGTGTTTCAAAACCATTACACGAACTTCATCTTAAAATAAACATTTCCAGCTGACATAAATAGCCAATTATAGTAATCTATTTATATTTGAATGTTAGTATTTGTAATGGAGAAGTGTGTTTAGGGTGCCACCAACTTTGAATTATAACCAGACTAGGGATTTTAACATTTTAAGTAAGAACATACTGTGTAGAAGGTAGTCAAAAGTGAGACACACCTACCCTCCACTCACTCACTTCTAGGATCTCTTTAAAAAAAGCTAGCCATGTTTTTTTTTATGGACCAGCCATAATGTTATTAATGCTACATTTCCTGGAGACAGAGTAACCATATAAATTTGATCATCCCCAAGAGGGACACTTTATAGAGTGATAATTGGTACTACTGAAAATTACACAGGACAATAAGCATAAATCAGGGCCATCTCAGGCAAACCATTACATATGGAGACCCTACTTATAAGGAGCACAGGAGAGTTACTGTCATAAGCCAAACATTCATTTGTTTAACTTCATTGATCAGCAACCATGTGCATCATATCTCTGTTGTTCCAGAGCTGGCCACAAGTGCCTTCTATAAATTTAAATGTAACTCAATAAACACTGCAATCAAAAATATTTTTCCATAGCAATTTTTATATTTGCCTTTATCAATCATAACCAATTCCTGAGCCTAAATCAAGGTAAGCTTACCTAAGTCAAGTTGCCATAGATCATCTAGGCGAGCACCACACATTCCACCAAAGACATACATTTTAGGACTTCCAGAATCTTTTTTGCAATATATGACAGCTGTGTGGGATTCTCTTGGAGAAGGCACAATCCCTTTAGTCACTGGAATGCTCCAACCCACAACACCAGAACCATGCTGTAGCTCCAACTCATAGAAATCATTCAAATATCTAGGATATCATGAAATAAATTAAAACATTAACATAATATATACCTTTTATATGATTTTTGTTTCTATTTATAAAGATCATATATACATATTGTGAAAAATTCATATAGTCAGAAAAGCATTGAGAGAGCAAAAACTCGTTCCCTCATTCATTCAACACATATTTATCAAACACTACTCTTCTGGGGTGTCAGTAGTGAATAGAAGAGATTTTTAAAAACATTCCTGTCATCCTTTAACCAACACTCTTGTCTATTACAGCTGTGATAGTTTCAAAACAAAGCTGCAAATCTTCTGACACTCTTCCCATCAGGAGGTGGGGTCTATGTGTCCATCCTCACTCTCCATTCTGGGCAAGCCTGTGACTGCTTCAACTAGAGTTTGGTGAAATGACACTAGATGACTTCCAAAGCTTGGTCACAGAAGGCAGCTTCACTCTAGACACTTGGTTTTGGGATCCTGAAGCACCACGTAAGTCCAACTCCCACAAAAACACCAAGTGGTGTTTATATGTGCAAGTGGAGTGGAAGTGTCATAGGATGACAGCCCCAGTTCAGTTCAGCCTTCAGTCATCTCAGTGGAGGCACCAGATGTGGGAGTGACCATTCAAGCCTTTACATCTTAGGCCTAGCCATCACTGCTGTGTCCTGTCTGAATGCCTAATGCAGAGTCTCCGAACATAATAAATTGTTGCCATTTTGCATCACTAACTTTTGGGGGAGTTGACTACATGGTACTAGATAACTAGGACAATCACTATTGGCAATAATTGCTAAATATCCTCTGACCTCTCTCTCTCTTTAGACATCCACATATATATAAGTGAGACATATTACAAATGTTCCTTTGTAACTTTTTTTCTTTTAAAACATTCACACTATAATGTAGCAAAGCTCTATGTAGCTTTTTTTTAAACTCTAGAAACTGGCATTAAATTTTTCATCTGTGGGGCAGCCCCGGTGGTGCAGCGGTTTAGCGCCGCCTTCGGCCCAGGGCGTGATCCTGGAGACCCCAGATGGAGTCCCACATCGGGCTCCCTGCACGGAGCTTGCTTCTCCCTCTGACTGTGTCTTTGTCTCTCTTTCTCTCTGTCTCATGAAAAATAAATAAAATTTAAAATTAAAAGAAATTTTTTTTCATCTGTGACATGGATGTTTCCAATGTTTTGAGCAAAATAACTTTTATAGGAATATATTTCCTATCAATTTATTACTCAAATATGAGGGCAAAATTAAAACACTTTAGGACATATAAAGTTTCAAAGTTTAGGGGTGCCTGGGTGGCACAACTGGTTTAAGTGTCTGACTCTCAATTTCAGCTCAGGTCACGATTTCTGGGTCATGGGATTGGGTCTGTGTTGGGCTCCCTGCTCAGCACCAAGTCTGCTTTAGACTCTCCCTCTCCTTATGCCCCTCCCCACCAAAATAAATAAAGAAATCTTAAAAAAAAAAAAAACCTCAGAATTTAGCCATAAAATTGTTTTGGGAGAAAAATGATTCTAGATATTATTCCAGAAAAATAAAAAGAAATCCAAGAAAGAACACACTGAAATAAGAGAAATGGTAGTACAAAGAAACCAGTAATTTGTAATATGCTTAAACTGATGCTTATAAAGTATGGTTGTGAGGTCTAAATAATCATTAATAAAGACTGACCAAAAAATTAACTTCTTAGAGTTACTATAATCTGGAATAAGAGTCAAGAATACAAGGAACATATGGGAAAAGGGGATAAGCAAAAGACGGTAAAGACTAATCTATTCTCAAAGATGACAAGATCTTTTCAGTTTAAATGTATGTGATAATTTCTGAGCAACTACTAAGGCAAGCACGGAATTAGCATGTTTAGCTTTCAAATCATTAGAAGAAAAAAATAGTAAATCAAGAAAAAGGAAAATGAAACATAACCAAAGCATAGTCTATGGAAAGCATAGACTAATAAGATGGTTAGGGGAAAAATACTATAAAACAATGTCAAAAGAAAGACACTGTAAAAAAAATTTGGTACGTATCACAGAAAAAGGTAAAATTTTCTTAATGTAACACGTTCCTACAAAATCAAGATTACAACCAATCACACAACAGATAAATAAAAGGACATAAACTGACAGTTCACAGAATGAGAAATAAAAGTTGTATATAACACAAACACAAATACATACACAAATATTCAGCCTCATTACAATTTTTTAAAATCAGCAAATGCAGGAAAAGGCAGGGGGTTGGAGGTAGAGAAGCAACAACAAACAGAATAAATGGAAAACAAAAAACAAAGGTAAGAAAAAACACTTCTCTCAAGGGCAGGAAGTATATAAGGAAAACAAAATAAAAGAACCCTGAAACCAGCTATAAGCAATTAACAGCAAGGATAATACAATACTATTTTAATACTATGCCACTGATGTGGCATAGACTGACACAGATCAGAATGGATGCCAGCCAGTAAGCTATACTAGCTCATAGTGATCAATGGTTATTCCTATTTACAAAAGATAAGTCTACAACAAAATCATACACACAGGTTGAAAAGTAGATATAGATGGTACAAACAGTAAATTCACAATCATACTAGGTTTGAACATTGTCATTCAGAAGCTGATACAATCCAGACTCACAAAATAAAAAAGCTTTGAATAATAATGTAAAACAGTGATTTAATAAAGAACCTTGTACTCAATCAATCAGGAACTTAAAATCTTTATGAACACCTATGGAGTAATCACAAAAACTGACATACACCACAAAGACAATCTCCAAAAAAGAGAAATCCAACAGATCACATATATATTTTTTTATATCACATATTTTTTAATACAATATAATAAAACTAAATATTAGCAACAATAACAAAACTTTCCCTTTGGAAAGTTTTACAAATTTATGTCAAATTACTTTTGGGTTAGAGTTAATGAAAAGTAGTAACAATAAGAGTATTATATATCTAAACCTATGGAATATGGCCAAAGCCATAAGCAGAGGAAAATTTGTAGCAATTAATAGAAAATAAAACAAAAAATATATGAATAGGCATTCAAATTACTAGAAATTAGAAAAAAGTTAGAAAAAAACATCAAAACTATTAAAAGTTTAAAAGAGGGGCACTTGGGTGGCTCGTCGCTTAAGTGTCTTCTTTTGGCTCAGGTCATGATCCCTGGACCTGGGATTGAGCCTCCACCACATCCCACTTCCAAACACGTCTAGCTCCCTGCTAAGCAAGGGAGTCTGCTTCTGCGCATCTTCCTTTGCCCCACTTGCCCACTCAGGTGGGAGCTCTTGTGCTCACTCTCTCTCTCAAATAGAGAAATAAAATCTTTTTTTTTTTTTTTTTTATTTATGATAGTCACAGAGAGAGAGAGAGGCAGAGACACAGGCAGAGGGAGAAGCAGGCTCCATGCACCGGGAGCCCGACGTGGGATTCGATCCCGGGTCTCCAGGATCGCGCCCTAGGCCAAAGGCAGGCGCCAAACCGCTGCGCCACCCAGGGATCCCGAGAAATAAAATCTTAAAGAAAATTTTTAAAAGAAGTTATAAAAAAAATTAAAGAAATGGAATAAAGAAAAAAGTGAAAAATAAAAATAAATCATTAATAAAACTGAAAAATGGTTCTTTGAAAACACCAAACCACTTATGAGTCTGATTAGAGAAAAGACAAAAAACATTTATAAATGAGAAAAGAGATTGTGACTACAGATAGAGATTTTAAAAGTATACAGAAAACTGTCTTTTAATTTTTATCAATAAATATAAACATCTAAATAAAATGGGTGTTTTTCAAGGAAAACATAAATTACCAAATGACTCAAGAGAAAGTAGAAAATCTAAATAGATCAATAACTATAAGAGATATTGAAAAGGTAGTCAAAGATCATCTTCCTAAATTATACCAATCTCAGACAATTATGGGAAATTTCTACTAAATATTCAAGAAATTGTTATTTAAGCATAAGATAAAAGGCTTCCTGAAATCGCAGAACAGAGCCCTGACTGTGTTCCTGAGAATAAGAGAATTCTGATACTCAAATCAGATTAGGACACCACTACCCTAAATAAAGTCAATATACGAAAAATCACTAGACACTATAGAGAATATATAAATGTTAGCAAATGAATTCAGCAAAGTATGAAAATAACACTGTAATCCAACAAATTGGGGTTTAACTACAAATTTAAGATGGCTTATATTTCAAAACTTAATAATTCACACAACCAATGGACTAAAGAAAAGAAACAGTAAGTTCATTTCCATGTCAGAAGTGAATATGAACATCCACCTTTGGTTAAAATGAGAGAGAATAAAACTAATTAGAAAACTAGAAATCTTTTAAAACTTCCTTAATCTGATCAAAGGCAAATATTAGAAACCTATAGCAAACATCACAATTAACGACAGAAAAGTAAATATATTAATAAAACAGAAGAGTCTTGAACAAGAGTTGACATTTTTTTTTTGTAAAAAGCCAGACAGTAAATATTTTACAGTATGCAAGTCACAACTACTCAACTTTCCTCTTTTAATATGAAAGCAGCCAGAAACAACATGTAAATGAATAGGAATGACTGTGTTCCAATAAAGCTTTATTAACAAAGACAGAGCATAGTTCATAACCCCTGGTCTAGAAAGCCTAGAAAAAGACCCATTTATATGAGGATTAAGATATGATAGAGATGGGACTTCAGTGAAGAAATAAATGGTTTATTTAATAAATGGTGGTAGAGAATTGGAAATCCATTAGGAAGAAAAAGTAAAAATCCTCATAATAGTCACAAAGATATATTCTAATATATTAATATTTTAAACATAAAGAACAAAGCTATGAATGCACTGAATAATTTTGGGGTAGAAGAATCTTCCTAAAGCACAAAGCAATTAAAAATACTGTCAACCCTGATAAAACAAAAATGAAAACACTTTTTAAAAAAGGCAAATAGAAGACTTGAAAACTTATGGATTATGGTGATGGATACACAACACAATAAACTGACTGAAATCACAGAATTGTATGTATAAAAAGGATGAATTTTATCATATAAAGTTTATGTTTTAACTATTCAAAAAGGAAAAATAAAGATATGAACAATTTCATAAAAGGAATTGCAAATGTCCAATAAGCATAATCAAGCTCATTATCAGTATTTATTAAGATTTTTATTTATTTATTTGTTTGTTTATTTATGAGAGCAAGCAAGAGTGTGCATGAACACGTATGGGGAGATGTAGTGGGAGAGGGAAAGGACAAGCAGACTCTGCACTGAGCCTGAAGCCCAACATGAGGCTGGATCTCATGCTCCTGAGATCATGACCTGAGCCAAAATCAAGAGCTGCACATTTAACTGACTGAGCCACCCAGTTGTCACACTCATTACTAGTTTTTAAAAATAAAAATAAATCCACAAAATGTATTTCACCTATTAGTTTGGCAAAAACTAAGAAGAATGAGACAATTCGATATTGTTAAGGGGGTAGGCAGACCTGCACACTGCTATTAGGAGTATAAAATTAAAATGGCTCTGTCTCTTTGCAGGTTGATTCAGGAATCTCTAACAAACTTGAATAAATATATTTTGACCTCATTCCCACCGATTCCGTTTACAAGTATGAATCCTACAATCCAGTTAAGCATGTGACTCTTGATTTCGGCTCACGTCATGATCCCAGGAATGTGAGATCAAGCCCTGCAACCAGCTCCATGCAGGGAAGAAGATTCTGTTGAAGATTCTGTCGCTTCCTATGCCCACCCCCTGTCTCCTCACTTTCTCCCTTTCTCTCTAAAAAGCAAAAATAGTCATACTTGTGCAAAGACTGTAATACCAAAAAAGTGGAAATATTTAAATGTCTACCATTTAAATGGTTAAGTAATTTGCAAAATTCAGACTACTTTTCAACCATTAAGAAAAAAATAAGGTCAATTTTTATCTATTGCCCTAAAAGATCTCCAAGATACACTGTCAAAGGAAAAAAAAAAAACAACAAAAACAAACAGGAAACACCCAAAGTTGCAAAGCAAAAAGAAAGATCCCACTTCTATAAAAAAGAATACATATCTGTGTATGATCAGATCAATGTTTCCCACCTCCCCTCTCCTGCTAGGCAGAACACTCAGCCTAGGATGGCCAACCAATGGAATGTGAACAGAAATGAATCTGCTAGCTTTAACCAGAGGCTTTCAAAAGCACTACATCTATCTATTGCTCCCTCAAGCAGCATAAACTTGAGAAGCTTGCCCATTATATATAATAAACTAAAAAAAAAAAAAACTGACTAACATATGATACATGAAAAAGGTTCTAAAAGATATACATCAAATTGAATTATGTGTTTGCTTGTGTTGGAAGACAATGATGCTTTGAGAAAGAATTTTGTATACTTTCTAATTTCTTAAATTTTTTACAAGTCTATATCTAGAAAAAACTGTTTAAGGTAAGGATGAAAAAGACATGGCTAGACGTAAAAGTATCTGGGTTATAGTATGTTGGGATAAATTTTTTTCCTTTTCTCTAGTTTCCAAGTTTCCCATGATATCTTATTTAGTGTTATTTTTTTAAGGTTTGGAAAAAACAAAAAAGCTAAGACTAACATCAATGTAATGTCGGTAATATGCTGATGGCAACCTGCAACTACTTTGAAAATGAGGCCAAGGATCTTATTTAGCCATCATCATGACACTGAAATGCTGGTATTCAATAACTCTTATTTCACAGTCAAGGAAAACAGTATTAGATTACTTCCACTAAAGGACACCCATGGTAAGCAGTGAATTAGAAAAGTCTTTCAGATTCTAAATCTCCAAAACGACAATGTGATCAAAACACTATACAAAAAGAGGTAGTGATTAGTTCTGTTTGGAAAAAGGGGGAGAGGATTGTTTCAAAAAGTATTTGCTTGTGTGAACTACCATAACAACTTCCTGTATGAAAAGTGGATATGACAGCCTTTATTTTATAGTGACATTTTTGTCACCAAATTCCCAGAGACATCTAATTTGAAAATAATCATTTGTTATTTTCATTATCATTTATGACAAGTAAAATACACTATGGCTCAATATATACAAATAGGTTGCTATAAACAATTATGTTGATATCATTTAATAAGATGATTTCTGATTAGAAAAGGCATAGTTATGAAAACACACATTCCAGGGACTAAGGAAAACACAACTGCTCACAGATTTGTTTATTGTTAGGTTTAAATGCAAAAGGCTAAGTTTTATCTTTTTAATAACTGGTAGAAATTAAATTTTCTTAATCTAAGTCTTAAACATTTGGTTCGAAAAAGAATCAACATACCTGGGAACATTATTGTTTGAATCTTCACTTTCATTTGCCAGACCACCAAACAAATAGCATTTGTTACCATATAAAGAGAAGCTATGTCCAAGCCGAGGGCAAGGAGGTAAACCAGAAGAAGGGGGGTGGGGTTTCACTTTTTTCCATAACCAACGACTTGCCTTAAAAAAAGCACAGATAAAATGAAGAAAGCATTCCTATATTGTCAATAATATAACATCATATCAATATATTTTAATCAAAATCCAATCAGAAGGCTCCAATAAGCTATTCTGAGGACAAATGAGAAGGAAACAGGTAACTTCTGGAACTAAAATAAACACTGCAATAGAAATTCAGTCTAGTCTTCCTGGGGCACCTGGGTGGCTCAGTTGGTTAAGCGGTTAAGTGGTTAGCGCTTGATTTCGGCTCATGTCATGATCTCAGGGACATGAGAGCGAGCCCAGCATTGCATTGAGCTCCACATTGGACCTGGAGTCTGTTCGAGATTCTCTCTCTTCCTCTCTCTGCCTCTCTGCCTCCCAATCCCACAAGAGAGAAAGAGAAAGAAAGAAAGAAAGAAAGAAAGAAAGAAAGAAAGAAAGAAAGAAAGAAAGAAAGAAAGAAAGAAAGAAAGAAAGAAAGAAAGAAAGAATTCAGTCTAGTTTTTCATATTCACAGCTTTCCTCAACAGCAAACCTAAGCAAATAATAATAAACACTAATAGTTCCCAAATATTTACCACATGAAAAATTAAATATATATCACTTGAAGATTAAATGAAATTTATATACTCTTTTCTGAAACTAGGTAATCCATAGATAGTATATATTTCAACCTTTAAATAAGCATAAATAAAGATCATTTAATAAACCAAACTCCAAAACTTATGCTCTATGGAGGCTCTATTACCAAAACTATTTGCTTTTAAGTAGGTATAATTCACCTATATCTGTCAATTAGCAGCTCATGATAGCAGCCCTATGAACATATGCACAGCTGTCAGGGCTCTGAGTGTGGCTTAGTAGAATCAAATTTATAATGGATATGTGAAACTGTACCCCTTTTTTTTGTATGTCTTGCCAGTAAAAAAAAAAAAAATAGTGTTTATTAGTTTGAGGGTAACAAACTCTACCGAAGGCAGAGGTTTTCAAAGTATGGTCTGGGGACCAGCAGCAACACATGGGAACTCGGTAGGAATGCCAGTGTTGAGGCCCCACACCAGACAATACCCATTCAGAAAAACTCTGGGGGGCAGGGCGCAGGGATCTGTTTTCACAAGCCCTCCAATGCTTCTGCTGCTGCTAAAATTGAAGAACTAGGACACTAAGATACAAAAAATCTAAACCAGTAACATGTATAACTGATGCTAAGTAACATATCTTAATGTTACAACTGTTACACTGGGTACGAGAAAAAGACTTACATTAGAAACTTTGGCTTTTTAGTGCAGTGGAAACATTTTCTTTGAAACTATAAAATGTGAAGCTCATACTATTTTAAATATGTCAATGAAATATTTTACGATCTTTCAAAGAATTAGGAGCAATATTATTATTAAAGCCACAGATTGAAATAAATTTGAAATACACTTACCTGCAACTCATATAACTCATTGCTGTATCTTCCATATTCAACCATTCCCCCAAATACTAATATTCTGGTACCATCACAGACAAATCCATGGGCAGCGCAACCTGGAGGGATGTCTCCTCTAACAGCTGGTAGGAACCACTGATTTGTAACTAGTTGCCAAAATAAAATTAAAACCAATTATAATAAAGTTATCACAAACCATGACTATGTACTTTATATGTATCATCTGTATCAGTGATTATTGGAGATTGGAGATGATTTTTTTCCCCCAGGAGCAAACCAAAAACGCGTAGTTGTCTATCTGGAGGGAGGGGAGAGACGCTAGTGGGTAGAGACGAGAGATGGTGCCAAAGATCTTACAATGTACAGTGCACGCTCTTAGAACAATTCTCTGGTTAAAAGTGGCAATAGTGCTGTTAAACAATCCTGACCTATACAATCTAATTCTTACCAAAATCCTACTTGTTGAGTATCATCAACTCCGTTTTACAAGTGAACATCTAAGTTTGGTAACTTTAGCGCTGATCCTGGGCAACTGCCAGAGCAACACTAAAACCAGGCCTACCAACTTATTCCAAAGCCAGGATTTTTACACTACACCAAATTGTCAAATAACTTCTAAACTATATATTAGAGTGCCAAGAGGAGGAGACGGTGAAAAAATAAGCTTCCTCCTACGGCACTATTTGGTTACCCTTTAAACGACCACTATGATTAAGTTATTTGGTCAAAGTTACTGATCATGACGTAGACCCAAAATTCGGCAATTAGCCTTATGCCGAGGAAACCGCTTCCTCTGGAGAGCTGGCCCATTAACAACTTGGGGAACATGACATTCCACCCTCCTTTTATCCCGAGGCGCTCAAAGGCAGGGCCTCCCCGGCCAGGGGCACAGTGACTTGCAGCGATGCTCAAGGGGACAGTCCCCCTTCCGCGAGCGCCGCCCAGCTGAGCTTCAGCGCACGAACCTAACTATGCAGAGAGCAGGCGCCGGTCTCGCCAGCCACTTCCCCGCCAGTTAAGAGGGTCAGCAATGGAGTAAGAATCTTGGCTCCCACCTGCCAGATACGGTGTTGTATTTGGGGTGAAAGCACCAGGCCTCTCGTTTTCCCTCCTCATCGTCCCCCAGCCATCCCCCCGCCCCCCCCCCCACACACACACCAGCCCTGATTCATTTCCTCCAAAGGGAAGACCGCAGGCAAAGACGAGACAGGCCCAGAGCAGCTTTGGTTTGGAGTTGGTTTGGGTTTTTGACAGGGGAGAGATCCCGGACCCCCGGAGTGAGCGAGACTCGGGGAAGAGGCCCAGGCGGGTGGAAACCGTCTCTCTCGCCTACGTCCGCCCGAGGGCTGGGGCGGGGGGGGGGGGGTCCGGGGCCGCCTGCCTGAGGGCCGGCGCTCCCCGCTCTGGGCCCGGTTCCACCCCGCGGGCCCTGGGGAGACGGAGCTGCCACCCAGGACACTGTGGAACCCCGGCCGCCCGGCTGAGCCGCAGTCCCCGCTGCCCGCCCGAAGAGGCAGTGACCCGGCGGTGACAGCTGTCAGGGCCTCGGCCGCCGCCTCGCCTCCCCTCCCCCTCCGCGGCTCCCACAGGCGGGGCCGTAGAGCGGCCGCCGCGCCTACCCGTGTTGTAGACGTGCAGCTCGTCCGCAATGCCCTCATTGCCCCCTCCAAAGATGATCATCAGTTCCCGGATGGCCACGGCCCGGTGTCCGTGCCGGGCGCGGGGGACCGGCCCCGTGAAGGAGGAAACCCGCCTCCAGTTGAGGAGGCTGGGAGCCGCCATTTTCCCAACCCCCGCCCCTCTGCCCACAATGCACCGCGCCCGCTCCGGCGCCGCGGCTCCCGGGGGCGGGCGGGGACCCGCCTCCCGCTGTGCGCCGGGGACGGCGTCACGTGACCGCGGGCGCCCGGGGCACGGCTGGAGGCGGGCGCGGAGCGGAGGGGTGCCGGTAGGGCCGCCTCGCCCTCACCCCGGGGCGCGGTGTCCGGGCCGAGCGCCTTTGGCCACGGGCCTTCGGCTGTAAAGACGTCTCCTACCAGCCGAGTCTCCCCTCCCCACCCAGGGCCCTCCCGGGTCGTATTTGCTGGAGAAGGTACAGCGTTTTCCCTTACGGCCACTTTAACTGAGCACCTAGGATGTGCGGGCCAGTCAGACCCTGAACAGTTACAGCGCCGCGCGGAGAACCGCTTCTTGTGGAGGTTCCAAGTGCCGGGAGCGCGGGGAGGAGGCCGAGAGTCTGGGCCGGCGGGCGCCGAGGATGCCGGCGAATGGAGGGGAGGGACGGCAAGGGGGCCGGCAAAGGGGGCCCGGCGCCCGCGCCTCGGGACGCTCGGAGCTGACCCTGCTGAGGCAAATCAGACCCTTGGCGCTTTGTTGGGTGTCATGCCAGGAAGTTTAGCAACAGTCCGCCGCCAAAGGCGTTTTGTTTGTTTGTTTCAGCAGGTGGGAAACTGCGTAGGTTTCCGTTTGACTGCCAGCGGACATCCGCGAGTCTTCCGTGGCCAAACGCTGCGCTCCTCGCGCTGTGTGTATTGAGTCATGATAAGCCCAACATTCCAGTGACGTGGATACTGGTGTCTCCCGATCGTGCCTGGGGGAGTGAGGCACAGAGACGTAGAGGACACAGCAGAAGCAGATTGGGACCAGGAATCAAACACAAGGCTCCTCACTCCATGGCCCCCTTTCCTAACGACTGTACGATCACTGCCTCTGCTCACAGTCATATATGTGATTCTGGTAAGGCCAACAGCTGCCTTATTATCTGGTCCTATAAAGACACTCGAAGAGAAACAATTCCAGAAGAAAAAAAAAATTTGAGAGCAATTTAAATCTATCTCACACTCTTAAGAAGGTACGGGAGGGGACATACACACAACATACAGCAAATTTCCTAAAATTCCTCATCTCTTATCATTTGCAATTTCTCTGCTATGGCTGTATCATCCCCTGTACCCCAGCTCCCTCAGTCATGAGCCTGCCTCTCCACCCCCTCATCCCTCTGAACTTTCCTTTGAGAAGTGATTCTCTACCTTTTTAATTGTTATTTATATATATTTTTAGATTTATTTATTCATAAGAGACACAGAGAGAGGCAGAGACATAGGCAGAGGGAGAAGCAGGTTCCCTGCAGGGAACCAGATGCAGGACTAGATCCCAGGATCATGCCCTGAGCCAAAGGCAGATGCTCAACTACTGAGCCACCCAGGTGCCCAATTCTCACCGCTCTTTCAGCTCCTGCTTCTCAAGTTCATCCTGTCACTGATTACCCCAGTTTTGCAATATGGTCAAAGAGAATTTTGGAAAAGAGGGGGAAGATGGCTGGAAACAAAGGAGTCTATGAATATTTATGTATTAATGTTTCTTTGTCACATACATAAATGTTTCTGTTAGAAAGGATGGATCCAGGGACACCTGGGTGGCTCAGTGATTGAGCATCTGCCTTTGGCCCAGGGTGTGATTCTGGAGTCCCGGGTCCCAGGTCGGGCTCC
This sequence comes from Nyctereutes procyonoides, assembly GCF_905146905.1. Taxonomy (NCBI): domain Eukaryota; kingdom Metazoa; phylum Chordata; class Mammalia; order Carnivora; family Canidae; genus Nyctereutes; species Nyctereutes procyonoides. The sequence goes on from NW_026575122.1 coordinate 21,621,309, forward strand.
CTGCAGGGAGCCTGCTTCTTTCTCTGCCTGTGTCTCTGCCTCTCTCTCTCTGTGTGTCTTTCATGAATGAATAAATGACATCTTAAAAAAAGAAAGAAAGAATATCTGAAACAATACTGGGAAAGTACTGGGATAAAGCAAGGAACTTTTCATAGAACTTAAAATATTTAATTTAATAAGAACTGTACTTTGGACAGTCTAGTGTTGAAATGTCCTAACTTTTATCAATGATGCTGTAAGCAGATAGTAGTTGTGTGTGTGTGTTTAATGCCCTTATAGCAAAAGACTAAGGGCAAAATTGAAAGGTGTAAACCCAATGTTGATATCCAAATTTAAAAAAAAAAGTCAAAACTGGTCTGTGATATGTGAAAGGCTGAAAATCCCTGAACTGGGGATAAGATGAGGACAAAATATTAAGAGAAAGGTGATTTCAAGTCATAACTGGTTGCTTAGATAAGGAGGTACATTACAATGGAGGAAGTGTATATTCATTTCTTAGAACTGTAACCAAATACCACAAACCATGTGGCTTAAAACAACAGAAATTTGTTGTCTGCAGTTCTAGAGGCTAGAAACCCAAAATCAAGTGTCAGCATGATCCCTCTGAAAACTGTAGGGGAGAATGCTTCTTTGCTTCTTTCTGGCTTCTGGTGGTGGCCATTGAACCTAGGCATTCCTTGCTGCATCTCCAGTCTCTGCCTTCCTCATCACGTGATTGTTGTCCTTATGTGTCTGTGTCTCGTCTCTGCTTCTAATTCACAGTTACATCCTAATGACCTCATCTTAACTTGATGACAACTGCAAAGACTTTACATTCAAATAAAGTCATGTTCACGTGTATTGGGCATTAGGATTTCAACCTGTCTTTTGGGGGAACACAATTCAATCCATGACAAAGTGCTTCATCCAATGGAAATGCTATTTTAGGGGCGCCTGGGGGCTCCTTGGTTGAGTGTCTGCCTTTGGCTCAGAGTGTGATCCTGTAGTCCCAGGATTGAGTCCCACATCTGACTCCCTGCAGGGAGCCTGCTTCTCCCTCTGCCTCTGTCTCTGCCTCTGTCTCTCATGAATAAGTAAATAAATTATTTTAAAAAAAGAGGGGAGGGGAGGGCGATGCTATTTTACCACAGCAGCTTTGGCTTAATTCTGCTTAGTGAAGAATTTAAAATAGGTCTCTGATTCTCAATCTTTGAAACTCTAAGAATGGAAGTTACCACCTAGGAGGAGAATGTAGAAAGAGAAGAGTGAGGCAGAAGAGCACCCTGAAGAACCCAACACTTAAGAGGTAAAAACAGAAGGAGACACTAATGAAAGAAGCAGAGAATGAGGAGCCAGAGAGGTTGAAAGGGAACCAGGTGAGATTAAGAAGCCACAGGTGAAAGGAATTTCACAGAAGTGGAAGTGGTTATCAAAGCAAAAGCCGGGCAGACCAGGTGGCTCAGCAGTTTAGCGCCGCCTTTAGCCCAGGGCGTGATCCTGGAGACCTGGGATCCAGTCCCACGTCGGGCTCCCTGCATGGAGCCTGCTTCTCCCTCTGCCTGTGTCTCTGCCTCTCTCTCTGTGCCTCTCAGGAACAAATAAATAAATCTTTAAAAAAAAATTCCTCTTTCCAACTCCTGGTCTGAGATGGCTGCTCCAGCTCTAGCTATTGCATCTACATTCCAGCCAACAGGAAAGAATAAGGGAAAAGAATGCTCCCTTCTCCAGAACACATTCTGGAATTATATATATTATTTCTGTTTACATCCCATTAGCCAGAAGTTAGTCACAAGGCCACAGTTAGTTGAAGAGAGTCTGGGACAGGGCACCTGGGTGGCTCAGTGGTTGAGCATCTGCCTTCGGCTCAGGGCATGATCCTGGGGTCCCAGGATCAAGTCCCACATTGGGTTCCCCGCAGGGAGCCTGCTTCTCCTTCTGCCTGTGTCTCTGCCTCTCTTTCTCTGTCTCTCAGGAATAAATAAATAAAATCTTTAAAAAAGAAAGAAAGTATGGGACATGTTTTTATTTAGAATGGCCATGTCCCCAGCTAATGTTCAAGTTTCTGCTACAGAGAAAGGAGAACAGACATTGGGGTTCATCTTCAGGAGGGTGGCTACAGGAGTCTGGGAAAGTAGTTGTGTTTGTTTGTTTTCAGCCTCAATAATAAGGAGGGAAGGGAGAATAAGGTTGGAAATGAGAGTTACTTGAGCTAACCAACGAGGCCTACCTGGAGGAGAATTCACACTTGATGGAGCAAGATCCTGAAGGATCAAGAAAAGGTGGATTCAGAAGTACACATAGATTTACATATGCACAAGGGTTAATATATTGTATTTCTGTGCTATAGATTCTAGATTACATAAATTTCTATTGTGTAAGTGTACATGGAAAACAGAAAGCTCTAGTGGATGGTGCTGCTCTAGCCTTTCAAGATTCCCTTAGTGAAGGTCCCTTCATCCCACGCTACTTTTTCTCCTTCACTCCTGCTCTCCCATATCAAACACCCATCATGTATCTGGACTTGCCACATAGCAGGAATTAAGATCATGGGATTTAGAATTCAGTGGATATAGCCATTTACTAGCCGTGTGGTCTTGGTCAAATTATTTATCCTCTTTGAGTCTCAGATTCTTTGTCTATAAGATGGGGATAATAATAGCATCTATTAAAGTTGTTTTGCAGACCAAATGAGATAACATATGTAAAGTACAAGCAGTCCTTGGTTTGCATGGTAGTGTAGCTCTTATTTATTTTTTTTTTCATTTTTCATCCTTGCATTTTATTTTTTTTTCATAGAATATAGTTTATGTTTTTTTAAATTTATTTTTTAATAAATTTATTTTTATGGGTGTTCAATTTACCAACATACAGAATAACACCCAGTGCTCATCCCGTCAAGTGCCCCCCTCAGTGCCTGTCACCCATTCACCCCCACCCCCTGCCCTCCTCCCCTTCCACCACCCCTAGTTTGTTTCCCAGAGTTAGGAGTCTTCATGTTCTGTCTCCCTTTGTGATATTTCCCACACATTTCTTCTCCCTTCCCTTATATTCCCTTTCACTATTATTTATATTCCCCAAATGAATGAGAACATACAATGTTTGTTGTTGTTCCTTCTCCGATTGACTTACTTCCCTCAGCATAATACCCTCCAGTTCCATCCACGTTGAAGCAAATGGTGGGTATTTGTCGTTTCTAATGGCTGAGTAATATTCCATTGTATACATAAACCACATCTTCTTTATCCATTCGTCTTCTTTCGAAGGACACCGAGGCTCCTTCCACAGTTTGGCTATTGTATTTATTTATTTTTTTTTAAGATTTGTTTATTTATTTGAGAGAAAGAGAGTAGGGGGAGGGGCAGAGGGAGAGAATCTCTAAGCAGACTCCCCATTTAAGCTCAGATCTTGGAGCCTGGTGTGGGGCTCCATCCCATAGCCCATGAGATCACAACTTGAACCAAAACCAAGAGTCAAACACCCAACTGACTGAGCCATGCAGGTGCCCCAGTAGTGTAGTTCTGTAAAATGACCATATAAGTTGCAAAGGGATCTTAAATCTCAATGGGAAAGATTGCAATTGTGCTGTGATTTTTATTTTTTTTTAAGATTTTATTTATTTGAGAGAGAGAGCATGAGTGGGGGATGGGGAAGGGAGCAGATTTCCTTGCTCTGCAGGAAGCCAGATGTGGGGCTCAATCCCAGGGCTCTAAGATCACAGGCTGAGCTGAAGGCAGATGCTTAATCCACTGAGCCACCTAGGCACCCCTGTGCTGTGATCTTTAAACATTTTCATAAAAGTATTTAATACTCTTACTGTTGGTTTTAAATGCCTAGGGAAATGAGAAAATTAGTAGACTTAGTATTTATTTACTGTAATTTGAATCATTAGAAACATTGAGAGTTACATTTTTGGGTTTTTTGGATTTTTGTTTGTTTAAAACTTATCAAGAGTGGGGCACCTTGGGGGCTCAGTTGGTTGAGCGTCTGCCTTTAGCTCAGGTCATGATCCTCGGGTCCTGGGATCGAGTCCCACATCGGACTCCCTCCCTCACTTGCTCTCTCAAATAAATAGCTACAATCTCTAAAAAAGAAATAAAACTTATCAAGAGTAGTTTGAGTCGTGCTTGCCTTACCATCATAAAACTTACTGTACAGAATGAGCATCTTTTCTGTGCCTTGGCAAATTGTCATACTCCTTTTCAGCTTTGGGTTAGCTTTCCATATTTTATTCTTTGCACTTTCAATGTCGTGAAATATCTTTGAGAGCTCCTTTAAGATGAATTTTTTATCCATGTCTCTTCCCTGGGAATATCTTCATCCTTTTCTACACAACCAGTTTCTGCATTCATGTTCATAAAGTTACCTTTACTCAATTCTTCTGGCTGCATGTCTGGAGTTGCCTGGTGACAGTGTCATCCCACAGCCAGCTATTTCTTCTCTACCTCCGTTTACCTTTGATTTGAACTTCACTCTAGTCATTATCGCTTTTTGTTTCTTTGCTACCCTATTATCTTTGTTGGCCAATTCTCTCTATTATTCATTTTTATAAACATCGCAAGAGTTTATCACCAGGAATTAAGGAGGTGACATGACCACATGCTTCATCTGTACGTAAACCAAATAGCAAATGTCCAGTGACCCACCACTGGCTAACTGATGGAAGCGACATGATTGGTTATGGATCAGGATTTGGGTCTGTTATTTGCATAGTAATTTCATGGACTAAAAGCTAGCAGCAAAGTTTGTCCTTGGGCAAGTACTCACTGTTAATGTACTATGGTAACAGATGCAAACTGTGAACTGTGCAGAGGGCCTGATGTCATTGACCTGAACCATGAAAACTGGTGTTTGTGCCGTTGCCACACAAAGCCAGGGCTAGGCTGCACGAGGTGATGCCTGGCAGGTAGTTAGCAGTTGGTAGGTAGTAGGCTATCTCACCTGTGTCATCTTTGTCATTCTCATCACATCACTATTGTTTCTGCTCTTCCTTCTGAGCCACTGAGGAGTTGGCTGGAGAGGAAGAGGCTGGTACTGGGAGGTGGCAGACGGCTGTGTTTTCAGCCAAGAGTGTAAATTGCCATGTCCAAGGGCTACCCTCGTTTTAACTAAGGATTCAGGCCAAGGTCTTATTGGCAGAGGTTTAGGAGGGAGTTTTAGGGAGCGGCGGCAGGGGGGCAGGACTCAACAGCAGAGAGGTGGGGCAGGCAGTGCTCCTGAGTTGAAAGAAGCAGATGGTGTCTGAGAGGCCTGTTCACAGATCACAGGGCTCTGGCCATGGGTCTTGGCTAGAGAGGTGGCCAAGGCATGGCAAAGGCAGCAGGCAAGAGCAAGCCAGGACTCTAAGCCAGAGAGAGCCTACATCAGTTCCCAGAACAGGGAACTCAGAATCAAGGAAGAAAAATACTTCATCGGAGTGAGAAAGAGGGCCAACAGGTAGAGAGGCAGGTGCAGGCACAACTGCTGCAGCTTAGAGGGTAGCAGGAAAGAGTCCTGAGCGCCTCAGCATGGGACGAGAAGATGACCAGTCATTGAGTCCCATCAGGAAAAAGAGAGGAACTGAGGCTCCTCTAGTTATACGTCCTACCCCAGGTGGGTGATCTTGGAGCCCAGCCCTGGAAGACGAGGCGATAATCGAGGCCATCAGCCAGACCCAGTGTAGTGATTCATTGCTGCTATACTAAGCTGCTTCCTTCCTTCTAGTCCATTTATCAGCCTTAATAGATTTTATCTAAGGCCTTATCTACAAAGCAGTACACTCAGCCAAGGCAGGCCTATTGGGTAAGAAGTAAGGATGAACATTTGACTCTCAACTAATAAAAAAATAAACTCAGATATACATCGTGTCAGCTGATGATACCACAAAAAGAAGATGCATATAAATCCCATAGAACTGCACTCAGACACATAACTGAAATCTGACCAGAGTGACATGCCCACGTGATGGTTTGTTTTCCTCACATGGTTAGGTGTTTCAGAATACTTAGTTCATTGCTGCTCTGGTGACTCCCAATGCCATCAGGGAATTAGGCTCCTCCTGTGTTCTTGCTCTGCCCTCCTTAACACGTGCAGGGCTACCAGGGGACCCTACCCACGTTGTGCAAGGGTATTTCCTATTTGCTTATACAGATCCACCCTCCAATCTTCTTCAACATGTTCAGTGCCCTGAGAGGCTGACTTAAAGATATTATGTCTCTTGAGCTCCCCTGCTCTCTGACTTCCAGTATGGTTTAGCCAGTGGGAGGCACCACCAACAGGAGATTGGAAACTTAGGGTAACTAGTCCCCTGGTCCCTTTTGTGTTAGTCAACACAGGCTGCTCCTGTTGGGTAGCCTTGTCCATGTACCTACTTTCCCAGTCCTGGTAGCCACTCCCTTGCCTTATCCTTCCAGGTTATAACCTGCTAATTCCTGCAGTTGCTAATTCCACGCTACTGTGTTTCCTTAATACCGACCTTTTCAAATAGTGCCTTTTTTCAGAGTCTCCACCATTAACCTTTTGGAGTGAGCCATCTGTATCCTGCCAGGACCCTGACAGTTCAACACTAATCTGTGCATGGCTGGTGTGGCCATATGCAGAAGTACAGTGTGGACCTTTTATCTCCAGAGCTGCAAGATGGAGAGTTCACCTCCAGGCATCAAGGTTGGATTTCAGACAGGAAGAAATGGCAAGAAGCCCCTAACGGCTCTTTGCCAGGAACACAATAGCTTTTTAGGAAGTCACAGATGGCTGACTTCTTTCTGCTCATGTGCCACCCTAGATGCTGGATGTCTGAGGAGGTAAGTGTTTTTAACTGGGCAATTGCTGCCCCCACACGAAAGAGTGTTTCTATTTCAAAGGAGGAAGCAGAGAGGGTTATTAAGTAGGCTACTGGTGGCGTTCGCAACATCATATCACTCTTTTGGACTTCTTAAGAAAAAGTTACAAATAACTTACTGTTATAATTCCTTTTCCTAGTTTATACCTTGAAGAGGGTTGTCTTCATCCAACAGTAAAAATACAGTAGTCCCCCCCCCCCCCTTATTGGCAGTTTCGCTTCTGAGGATTCTGTTACCCTTGGTCAGCCATAGTCAGGAAGTGGAATATCTGCCTTCTGACGATGGATGGTCAGAAGACGATGTAGCCGAACACTGCGTCATAATGCCAGCATCATTCGTGTCACTTTGTCCACTTCATGTCATCACGCAGGCATTTTGTCATCTCACATCATCACAAGAAGGGTGAGAACAGTACAATGAGATCTTTTGAGAGAGAGAGAAACTACATTCACATAGCTTTTCTTACAGTATATTGTTATAATTGTTCAACTTTATCATTATGGTTGTTAATTTCTGTGCCTAATGCATAGATCACCCCTTACTGTAGGTATGTATGTATAGCAAAAACAATAGTATACATAGAGTTTTGGAACTCTCCATGGTTTCATGCACCCCCTGGGGATCTGGGAGCAGACTCCCAGAAGACAAGGAGGGATGACTGTGATGACTTCCATGTATTGAGCCCTTACTCACTGCTCACTAGGAGGCTCCTGACACTACAGCTGAGGAAACCACAGGTGAGATTCTGAGTGATGTGTTCAGTATAACGTCTGAGCTAACAGTCAGGTCTGTCCATCCTCAGAGCCCATGCTGGCAGCCACTGCACTTACCGGAGTATCCCTTAAAACCTGTCTCTTTCTTTTCTCCTCTTTTCTTCCCCAGAAAAGGATACATGTGCCCACAATGCAGAAATCTAGGTCATAGGTAATAAGCCTCTTGCATCCTCAGGACATGGTCCACTAGAAATAAAGGAGAGAGAATCCTCAGTTGGAGACAGTAGGGCATCAAAGAGAAAGTGTACAAAGAACAGTGAGCAGAGAGATTTAGGTCCAGATGGAAGCCAATATGAATAGCAAGCAGAGTCTATGAAAACAACAGAACTGTTTCAGTTGTGAGCCCCCCTCTGGAGTACTTTGGTTGTCATCCTCTCTGAACCTACTTAGTTACTGGGTCTCACACTGGGTCAGGCATTCTGCTAGGTGGATGAGAGATGCAAAGGTGGTGGGAGGAGGGGAGCCCCAGCCTTTGGAGGAAACTGGAGTAGACAGGGGTCAGCTTGAGGGCTTTCTCCCCAATGATACTTTGGGACATATCTGACTGACCGTCCTGCTGCTCCTGATAGCACATGATTCTGGAACAGTAGCAGCAAGCCCTGAGCCAAGAAGTGGTGATATTTTTGCTCACGTGAGGGCCATGAGGACTGGAGCAGGAGTGCTCAGGGTACAGTTGTCTGTGCTGCTGCTGGACCTTCGCACTTCCTGCATGCTATCCATGTGTCAGGTGCGCCTGCTGCAACCAAAGATGAATGAGTAAAGTTGTGCTTTAAGATACAGCGCACCTCCTGGAAGTAAAGAGAAAAGAAGAATAGCGTAATATCAAGCCTGCTCCAAAGAAAAACGCCATTCTAGCTGGATCGCATGAGGGCCTTAGGGTAGGAGTATGTGAGGGAACACCACCAGGGCAACAGACAACTCCATCTGCACCCTGACTGGATGCTGAAGGCTGGCCAAGTGAAGAATGCGAAAGCCCTGAATGCAGTTTAACCCTTAGAGTTGCAGCCAAATATCCTCATTTTTGAATCATGTGCCTCAAGGGAGAAAAGGGTGAGAGACCTATTGACAGGAATTCCAGTCCTGGCTTTATTCACCATCTTACTTTGGAACTTAGGACTTTAACATGCCCAAGAACTCAATTTGCTGATCTGCAAATTGATGAACAACATCTCTGTTCACCCTACCTTATGGGAATGTTATGAGAAGAAAATGAAATAGAAAATGTGAAGATGCTTTGTCAGTGTTCAAAGTCCTGTACAAAGGGAAGGTATTCAGACATTCCTGCTCTCCAAGTTCAAGTCTGAAAAAAACAATCAACCCAATAAACCCTTTAGAGCTGCACCGTCCAGTACAAGGGCCACTACTCATGCTGCTGCTCTGCATGTAATAGGTGACTAGTGCAACCAAGGAACTGACTTTTTATTTATTTATTTTTTTAAGATTTCATTTATTCGTGAGAGAGAGAGAGAGGCTCAAAGACACAGGCAGAGGGAGAAGCAGGCTCCATACAGGAGCCTGACAGGGGACTCAATCCTGGGACTCCAGGATCACGCCCTAGGCTGAAGGCAGTGCTAAACTGCTGAGCCACCCGGGCTGCCCAGGAACTGACTTTTAAATTGTACTTCATGTTAACGAATTTAGGTTGAAAAACTGATACTTGATTCAGTTATTGGAAAGCTTTTAAGTATGCTTGGAACAACATGAGTATGTGAGCCTAATTGTTAATCTGTAAATTATATGAAATATAAATACATACCAGTTGTTTCTGATGAAATTTAGTGTTTGAATTGAGATGTGCCACAAATGTAAGACACACACCAGATTTCAGACTTAATACAAAAAAAGAATGTAAAATATCTTGTTATAATATTTTGTATTCCATGTTGAATAATATTTTGTATATATTGGGTTAAGTAAAATATATCATTAAAATTAATTTTACCTCTTTAGACCTTTTTTTTTTTTAGTTTAATGCTCAGCCCAGTGCCTGGTGCAGAGTTATTCTCTCTCTCTCTCTCTCTCTCTCTCTCTGTGTGTCTTCCTCTCCTTCTCTCCCTCTCTCCCCCTCGCTCTTTAAAAATTTATCTATTTATTTATTTCAGTAATCTCTGTACCCTATGTGGGGCTCAAACTCATAACCTGAATGTTCTTCTGACAGAGCAGGCTAGGTACTTATCTTTGTACTTATCTTAAAATGACTACTAGAAAATTTAAAATTACAGAGTGGCCTGCATTATATATCTATTGGGAAACACCACTTTAGAAAGAGCCAGTGAGCAGAGGGATCCTCATTTCCTTATAGGAGTTAAGAGAGAGGTTGCAGAAATAAATTCCATGATCCCAGGCAATGTGCTGGCACCATTTCCTGAGTTTCTGAGAATCAATAGCAGAAACAGAACAGCCCAGAGCTGGGTGGGGTTCATTCCCTGCCTGATTCCTTTTCATGTTCTGGCTCAAAACCACCTTAAAAATTCTATTGTTATCATTGCCTTGGTGAAATGAGACGACAGCTGTTATCTGGGCTTTAATTTGGGGACCACAACATTTTAATGACTGGGAGATTTGAGGAGAAACTAGTGGCTATGATGAGATTCTTAAAATCAGTATGAACTTAATTTTTCCATTTCTGCTTTTCCAAAGTTTACTTAGACCCAATGTGTGGTGGAAATTCACACTCCAAGCATTTGCTCTTCTCCAGCTTTGAATCCTTTCCTCCAGAGCTGCCTTGTTTTTGAGCTGATTTGCACCCAGACTGCCAGAGGAGGATGTGAGAGGAAGTCCGGCCGAGCCAGCCAGCCTGCGGGCACATCTGGAAGTGGTTTCAGGGGCCGCCTCACCCCAGCAGCCAGCGCAGGAGTGGAAGAAACCCGAGCCTCTCCAAAGTCAACGCAGGCAAAGGCGTAAGGGGTGGGGGGGGAGGGCGGGTCGGGGCAGGGAGGCACACCCTCTTGGAAACGCGATCCTAGCGGTGGGGCTCCCCAACCCATGGGGCTCTCCAATGGGACCTTAGAAGCCGCGGAAGCAGCGTGCAGGGCAGCAGCCCAGGCCACCGGGGAGGCTAGGAGGCCAGGATCACACTGCCACACGGCTCTTCTGGACGGAGGAGCTCACAGCCCTGCCTTCACCTGCACCAGGTAAATGGACATGGGTGAGCAGCGTGGCGGTCTTTGCATTGACCTGGGCCCCTGCCCTGGCCCTTTGGTTTGCTGTAGCTCGAGGAGCAGAGGCAGACTGTCCCACGCCAGCTTCGCCTTCAGGAGCTCCCAGTCAGTGTTTTGCAGTCTTGGCCCAGGCCGAGGCAACCATCTTTCTTTTTTTCTTTCTTTCTTTTTTTTTGCCATTGGAGCAAATCCAGGATACTCTGTGCAAATCTTTCACATGCTGGACTGGACTGCTTTTCCAGACCTGGGTTTAACTCCCCTGCCCAGTGTGATTTACTCTGTTCATCATATTTTAGGCATGGAAGTCAGTGGTTAGCTAGGACCTGGATAATGCTAGTATTTAAATGCAGGTATGTTTCTGAGCCACAAAAGATTTACTTGAGCTGTGATTCATGTTTTCAGAATCTGTCAGAGGAAGCTGTTATGTGGGCCATCATCCTAAAAAAAATAAAAATAAAAATAAATTGGTAGTTGTGGGTTAGATGAGGCTTATACAGTAGTTATAGTGTTTGGTTTGAAAATGCTTTTTTAACATTCAAAAACTATCTTATATTCACTTTATGAGCAAATATAGTACTTTGGATAAGCCTGATAGATAACTTATGATAAGAGTTAAGAAGGAATAGTTAACATGAGTAGAAAGAGAAAGAGGAAGAAAACATGATATTATCGAAACATCTGGCTGTCCTATGGGGGGAAGAAATCAGTCCTCTAGCTGTTTGGCTCCCTGCGTGGTCGGTTATCCAACGTGACAGGGGTTGGCTTATTCTGTCTTTTCCTCCAAATGGCTTCGTGTCACATTTCTGTGCAGAATCCTTCTTGTGTTGCCTGGTGGGCTTGTGGCCCCAGGCAAGTGAGGTGCAAGCAGAGCAATGCTGTGCCACAGCGGGAACGTGGGCTCTGGGCCCGTATCACAGAGTTGCATCTATGCGTTGCCACTTACAAACTTTATAAGCTTTGACTCTGACTACTTACTTGTCTGTGCCTCTGTTTCCTCATCTGTAAAAAGGTAATTAAGTGACATTGTAGGTGTAAAGGACATACACAGAATCTACAGAGTGGCGAGACCCCAGGGAAGGTTAGCTTCTCTGGTAGTGCCAATGATGACCATGGTGATGTTGGCAGTGGCCACACATTCTGTGTTGGGTGGTACCCAGCGTTTGACACACTGTTCCCTCTGATGGTGCCATCACCCAGATGTTCTTCATATCCTCATACAGTATTTCTCCAGGGCTCTGCTTCCTTCCTTCTTCCCTTCAAACACTCTTTCTTTCTTTCTTTCTTTCTTTCTTTCTTTCTTTCTTTCTTCTTTCTTTCTTTCTCTCTTTCTTCTCTTTCTTCTTTTTCTCTCTTTCTCTCTCTCTCTCTCTCTCTCTCCCTCCCTCCCTCCCTCCCTCCCTCCCTCTCTCCCTCTCTCTCTCTCTCTCTCTCTTTCTTTTTTCTCACCCTGGCTCTTTTTATTTCTTCTTCATTCTCTTTCCTTGCTGAGAGAAAGACATGCTTATGAAGCCACAGTTCACATAGTTTTCATTTCTAGCTCCCAGGAAGCATAATTCTAAATACTTCTTTTATTTCAACATTTCCCAAAGAATGTTCTGAAGAACATAGCTCCATGAGGACAATACATTCTGTGAACCATATCACCCTCTGAGAAATCTCAAGCATAATGGCATTTTAAATGTCCTGAGAAGTCCTGCAGTAGAGAAATCTGCTTAAGGTTGTTTACCAAAGAAGTTCCCAGTTGACCCTGGAACTGTTTTATCACAAAACATTGGTTAACATTCCTCAGAGCACACTTTGCAGTATGCTATTCTGGCCACATTTGTTTCCTTTTGGTTTCTCTTATAGACATCCTATTTCACATCTCCCATAGCAAACACCCAAGGGGCCATGGTGTTCTTCCTTCCCTAGGTCAGGGCATGAGATGATCACCTGTGCCATTATTGATATGTAGAAAGTCCGGCCTCATTGGAGAGCCAGGATCAGCAGTTTTTCTGCAAATGGCTAGAAAGGTGGCTGTGTGAGCCATCAGGTCTGTTTTGCATCTACTCAGATCTGCTGTTGTAGTGTGACACTAGCCATAGACCAAACATCAAAGAATAAACCTGGCTACATTCTAATAAAACTTTATGTAGAAGAAATGGGCAGAATTTGATGCAGGGGCCATAGTTTGTTGGCACCTGCTCTGAAACCATTTTGTGAAAGAATGCTTCATTCCAGCATGGGAGAAAGAACGAGTCCTCCACAAGCTGAAGACTCCCTCATCTGGCTTCACTGTTCTGTGTATTGTGATGGCTCTTGAGTAAACCTTTCATGCTAGAGCAAAATAAAAAGGCCAGAGATGTTTCATTAAAGACCGAATCCCTGAGTCCTGATTTTGTCCTTTTTTCTCCTTTCATCAGGTGAGTTCATGCTCCTGTCCTGTTCATGACTCTGTAGCTCACACGGTTAAGGTGAAGTGCTCTACAAAAGTGTTCTATGCAGGGGGCAGCCTGGGTGGCTCGGTGGTTTAGAGCTGCCTTCAGTCCGGGGTGTGAACACAGGGACCTGGGATCGAGTCCCACGTCGGGCTCCCTGCATGGAGCCTGCTTCTCCCTCTGCCTGTGTCTCTGCCTCTCTCTGTCTCTCATGAATAAATAAATAAAATCTTTAAAAAAGAAAATGTTCTATGCAGGTGCGAGTCTTACAGAATACAGTTGAATCACAGAGCTTATGTCGGTTGCTTGACCCATAACATATGGGATTGCAATCAGCAATGGAAAGGGGTTGGCTACAGTATATATTATGGTGGCTAAGAATGTAAACTCAGAGCCAGACTGCCTGGGTGGGAATCTCTGCCCCTCATGAATTGTATCACCCTTCTGAACTTTTAGCTTCCTCCCTGATAAATCAGGGATAGTAACTTCATGGGTTGTTGTGAGGAAGGGTCATAAAACAATGCCTCGCACACAGAAATCGCTATGTAAGAGTTACCTGTTGTTAAATCTGCAGCAGAGTCCCTTGTTACTCATTGGGTTTTGTAAATTGCCCAGGCTTACATGGCTAAGAAATGGGGCAGAATCAGGATTGAAACTCAGCTCTTTCTAATGACAAAGTCCATGGCATTTCCACTCAGGTACATGCCCTGCTAGATGTAATTCTTTCAATAATATCTTTAAGGAGCCCCCCTTGGGGCACCTGGGTGGCTTAGTGATTTGGTGTCTGCCGTCGGTTCAGATTATAATCCTGGGGTCCTGAGGTCAAGTCCTGTGTGGCCTGGGATTGAGCCCATGTCAGGCTTCCTGTTTAGCAGGGAGTCAGCTTCTACTTCTCCCTCTGCCTCTCCCCTCAGCTGCCTCTCCCCACAGTTTGTGCTAACTCCCTCTCTTTCTCAATTAATAAATGTTTAAAAAAGAAGCCCCCCCCCTTTTTTAGAAGCCCCCTCTTTTATCTTTCATTCAGATTTCCAAGTTCTTTCCTAGTCCTCCTTACCTAAACCCATAGCAGACAGGATTAATCAGAGCTCTCCCTTTTTTTTTTTTAATTTTCTGTTTTTTTGTTTTGTTTTGTTTTGTTTTGTTTTGTTTTTAACCAACTCTGGTGATGGCTTTAGATTTCTTCTCAATTTAGCCATATTGAAAGTCCATACCAACTGATTAGAGTTGGCATGTATAGAATAAAATTTAGGGGCTCTGATTTTTAGAATATTACTCTGGAGTCTTCATGTTTGCCTTTGCTTCCAAGGCAGAGCTAAGTTGCTTAGCCACTGCCAGGTCTTAAAACATTCTTTCCAGATTTGGCCACAGGCCTGAACTCTTTGGCATCTGGTGAAACAGCACCCTATGTAAGGTCTTCAGGGGCCCATTTTTTAAACTTAACGGACACTTCTCAGGTCCAGACCAATTCTCCACACTCTCCTTTTCTTCATGGGCCGCAGGACCTCAGCCCTCCCTCCTCTGCTCTTTGAAGGTGCCACCAACCTAGGGCCTTGCCTAGGCAACTCCTCTCTCCAGCACTGGCTAAGAGGCTCTATCTTCCTGTCTTGAGGACAACCCCACGGGCTCTTTAATGGCAAAGGCTTGGCTACATACTGCTGCAGAGAAACCACAGTGCAGAAGTCACTGAGCTTACAAAGGTGCAGGGGACACGGTACCTGGGGCTTCTTATTTTGATGGTTAGAAAAAGGCTGATAAAAAGACCAGAGCCCTCGACTTTTGTTCCTGGAATGGACAGCCTCCCCTCCTAGCCTTTTTCCTGAGTAATGATATGCTGCCCCCTTTCTTCCTGGAACTCAAGAACAGAACTAGAGCCTCTCCTTTTCTTCCTCTCTCACTCATTCAATCCACACCCATTTGTTGAGGCACACAGAGGTGGGCAAGCCACAGTGGACGTGACAGTTACCCCCCTATTATTAGAACAGTGTTCTGAGGGCAGGGATAGGGATGGGGATGAGGGTCAGGGGGGCACCCAGCAGGGTAATCAGGTAAGACCTCCTGGAGGAGGTAATGCCTGAATTGAGTCTTTCATTGAGTCCCCGGTTTACTGGGGAGAAAGGGGCAGGGCGGAGGAAGGGTGGTCGAGGCAGAAGGGAATGCATGAACCAACCACAACCTGGGGGACAGAGCTGGTTTCCTCAGGTTATTATTCCTGTTTGCTGACTGCTACCTCCAGTCAAATGTGAAGTTTAGAAGTTCCTTTGAAGGACCACAGTGAAGAGGGATCAACTTAATTTTAAAATAAACTTTGGGTTTTCAAGACAAATTGTTACTTATAGCAAATTAACTTTTTTTTTTTTTTTAATTTTAGGATAAAGAAGTCAGTTTCCAGCTCCTGGGCTGATTGACAAAATGTCACAAAAACAGGAATGAACATGTAAATGTGACAAAATTCAATTTTAGTTTTTCAGACTACACTGAATTTTAAAAATAATCTAAATTATTTTTATAATCTAAATTCTAATCTATTTTTGTAAGCAAAAATTCTAACCACTAAACTTCATCTTTTCATCAAGGGTGCATTTTTAGTCTCTGCTTCTCTTAATGCCACTGCTTATTCTAATGAGTATACAAGGTATTGTAATAAGCATAAAAATGGATTGTAAACTGTGACAACCAGGAAGCAGAGTTGTTACAGGTCTTTGAGAAAGAGGTTGTTGGCTTTCTTGGGTTTCAGAGCACAGGTAAAGTACTCCAGAATATTGTGCCAAGATAAGATTTGAATTTGGGGAAATGCTTAGATGAAATTTTGTCATGATGTGTTAGCCATTGTCTTGCCTCTTTAAGCCTGGTGCTACTTGGAGAACATCATGGAATCTTTATTTGATGATACAGCTCACCTTTTAGCCACTGATGGCTGTCCAGAGCTATAATCCTTATAGAAAGCATGAGAGAAAATCCAAAACTTCTATTGAGCTCTCTCTGCTTTCTTTGGAGCACACACTCCTCTAGACTCCAATTCCTTGACAGATTTCAAGTGTTCCTTTGGACACTCTGAAATTGGAATGAAATTTTATTTATTTATTTATAAAATATTATTTATTTATTTATTTATTTGAGAAAGAGCACACATGAGAGACAGAGAACCCACCAATGGTGGGGAGGGCCAGAGGATGAGGGAGAAGCAGGCTCCCCATTGAGCTGGTAGCCAGATGTGGGGGCTCAATCCTGGGACCCTGGGATCATGACCTGAGCCAAAGGCAGCTGCTTAACTGAGCCATCTAGGCACCCCTGGAATGAAATTTTAAAGAAAAAAAATCAGTTCCGCAGAAAGGACCATCTTCTCAACAAATAGTCCCGGGACAACTGGCTGTCCACATGCTAAAAAATGAACTTTGACATATAACACATGCCATGTACAAAAATTAACTCAAAATGTCAATGTAAAATATAAAACTGCAAAAGTCTCAGAAGAAAACAGAGGGGACACTCATCATGATCTTGGATTAGGCCAACAGCATGATCCACAAAAGGAAAAAAATGAATGAATTTGACATCAAAATAAAAAATTTTTCTTTGCAAAATTCATTGTTAAGAAAATTAAAGAAAAAAAAAGAAAATTAAAAGATAAGCCACAACCTGGGGGAAAGTATTTGCAAATCACATATCCAACAAAGGACTTGTCCTCAGAATATGTAAAGAACTCTCAAAACTCAAAAATAAAAGCAATGATCCAATAAAAACTAGGCAAAAGATTTAAGCAGAACCTTCACATTTATATTAGCCAGGGTTTCTCCGAGAAACAGAATCAATAGAAAGCATATTCATGTAGAAGAGATTTTTTTATAAGAAATTGGCTCATGTGACTTATGGACTCAAGATCTGCAGGGTAGGGGGGATCCCTGGGTGGCACAGCGGTTTAGCGCCCGCCTTTGGCCCAGGGCTTGATCCTGGAGACCCGGGATCGAGTCCCACGTCGGGCTCCCGGTGCATGGAGCCTGCTTCTCCCTCTGCTTGTGTCTCTGCCTCTCTCTCTCTATCTGTGTGACTGTCATAAATAAATAAAAATTAAAAAAAAAAAAGTTTAAAAAAAAAAAAAAGATCTGCAGGGTAGGGCTGCGAACTAGAGACTCAAAAGACAATGGTGTAGCTCCAGTCTGAGAGCCAGGAGGAGTAGTGGTGGGCTCCAGTCTGTAGTCTGGCAAGCTCAAGACCCAGGAAGAACATGTGTTTCATTTGAGTCCAAAGGTAGGAAAAAGTCAATATCCCAGTTCAAAGGCAGTCAGGCCAGAGAAATTCTCTCTGACTCAGGGAAAGTTCAGCATTTTTGTTCTATTCAGAACTTCAACTAGTTGGATGTGGCCTACTGACATCAGAGAGGGCAATCTTCTTTACTTAGTCTACCACTTTAATATAATATCATCCAAAAGTATTCTCACAGAAACACCCAGAATAATATTTTACCACATTCTGGGTATTCTATGGCCAAGTCAAGTTGACACATAAAATTAACCATCACAACCATATACAGATGGCAAATAAACACCAAAAAAAAAGACCTTTGTCTTAGTTGCATCTGTCTCCCATTCTCCATGTCCCACAAGGGGAACATGGCCTCCTTTCCTTGATTTCCCCCAAACACATGGATACATGTCTTCAGATCCGGTGGGGAAGCAGGGTGGAGATAGGGTGGGGATTATAGGGTGCAGGGCATGGCAGAAGACTGGGGACTGAATCTTGGGCATCGCAGTTCTCAGAAGGTCCCTGGGGGCCGTTGGCCACAAGGAAAGAAGTTCTAATGAGCAAGTGGCAGCCCCTACGATGGGTCTTTCTCCTCACATTGTGAGTGCTGCCAACCCCAGGATTCCAGCTCATCATTTACTGGGACCCATTTAACTGTTCTGCTCTCATCCCTGCCCACCCCATCCATGCATGGGAAACTGGCTTCAGAAGAACAAAGAACTTTCTCTCCGGGGGGACCTCTGCTAGCAACGAAAGGAGTCATTATGTTTCTTCATTCTTGTATAGTTTACAGGAATCTGAAGGTAATGCAAGGACCTTGTATTTTAGAGCTTGTTGTGGATGACTTTGAGTGTCTACTCTCCTTTACTATCAGAATTGCTATGGGAATGTTTGAAAACCTTGCTGTGGGGACTTTAATGAAGATAAAAACTGATGGAGGGAGTTGCATGCATGTGAAGTAAAATCTATACTCCTTTACAGACAACACAGTTTGTCTCCACTATCATCTGGCCAGTCTCTTCTTTAGTCCAGTCTATTCCAACCACATTGAACTTCTCACAGTACTTAGAATACTCAGAGCTCTTTTTAGCCTCAGGGCCTTTGCACCTGCTGTTTCCTTTGCACTTTCTATTTCCTTCTGCATTCTCCCCACTGGCTCCTGCTCTTCCTTCTAATCAAATGCCGCTCATCAGTGAGGTTTTTCCTGATTTCTCCTCCTGAAACTCTGTTGATCTTTATCCTAGGACCTCTGTTGTTTCCTTCACATCTACCATAATCTAATTATTTTGTTACATTTTATAATTTTTTTTTAAAATTTTATTTATTTATGATAGTCACAGAGAGAGAGAGAGAGAGGCAGAGACACAGGCAGAGGGAAAAGCAGGCTCCATGCACCGGGAGCCCGACGTGGGATTCGATCCCGGGTCTCCAGGATCACGCCCTGGGCCAAAGGGAGGCGCCAAACCGCTGCGCCACCCAGGGATCCCTATTTTGTTACATTTTAATATATATTTTCCCACAGGAGTGAAAGCCCCTAGTATGATAGGGCCTGGGACTGATTTGTTCACTGATGCATCCTTGTACACAGTGCTGGGCTTTTAGTAGGATCTCAGTAAATACTCATGGAATGAATGATTGACTGTAGTGTAAGGTATAGTTCTGTTTCCACAAGGAGTCCCTGAAGATGTAAAAATTTCCTTGTCAAAGGAATGCAGTTATAATAGCAGAAAATATGCATGGTGTTGATATTTTCGATCAAGGAGATCTTCTTATGTGACATTTCTTTAGTTGGCACCGTCTGACTAGCCAACCCAGAAATCTGACAGGGCTCTTTTGGGAGAAGGTAAAAACAAAAACAAAACAAAACAAAACAAAACCACTGAAGACAAAAGATTACCTCTTGGGGGATGTTTGTGGTTTTTGTACAGCCAGAAAAAATAATTGGAAGAGAGAGCTATACATCCAAGAAATATTTGTTTCCAAGGTTCTAGATTCAAGACAGTAAAGAATGAGTCCACAGTTTGCCACATACCAGACCATCAAAGGCATGGTCCTTAATAATTGTATGATAACTTTTGGGTTGATTCTGTTTTAAACAAATTTTTTCTTTAATCCGCAGGTCACAGTTTTTGTCAGCGTGAACACACATGGCTTTGTTACGAAAAAGTAAGATTACAGCTTTTAATAATCATGATTATTAAAAATAGATATTTTAAAGGACTGTGATGCTAGGTCTTGGCTTCTTTTTGAAAGCCTCTTTGATTTTGTTTAAGATTTTATTGATTTATTTATTCATGAGAGACACAGAGGGAGAGGCAAAGAAACAGGCAGAGAGAGAAGCAGGCTCCCTGCAGGGAGCCGGATGTGGGACTCATCCGGAACTCCAGGATCACACCCTGGGCAGAAGGCAGACGTTCAACCCCTGACCACCCAGGTGTCCCAAGCCTCTTTGATTTTTATGGGTAGTTTTCCTACAGGCAATTCTTGGCATCATCATTTCAGGATGATGCCTGTGGAAAGATGTTTAGTATTGTGTCCAGAGGTGGATTTATCCTGAGAGGGGTCATACATTTGTATAAAACTTGCAAATATAATTTATTTTCCCACTTTAAATAAATATTCATATTCCTATCTAATTTAGCAGTTGTAATTTTGCGTTCCTGTTCTTAAAGAGTGACCTTAAATTATATAATCTTCAAATCCCACCAAAACCTGGATTTGCCCTTGATTTTAGATCTAGCAGTTTGTGAATCTGGGAGGGAAACATGGTAACCTAATTGTGTTACTGCTAGCCTCAGGGCAGAGTTGTCTGATGTAGCAAATGGAAAGACAAGATATTCAGCTAGATATGAATTTCAGACTAACTAGGAATAATATTTATTGTAAGTATATCCCAGATATTGCATAAGACATACTAAAAAAAAAAAAAAAGAGGTGGTAATAGATGTTGAGTTGCTTCCCCAAACTGGCTGTGTCAGGTAAATGTCAATCAGACGTATTGATAAATTATAGGACCTTGTTCTTTATCTTCTATTTTTCTATTTAAACTGAGTCTAACATCCAGTTGTCTCTGGCTGAATCTGAGAATCCAGAAAAGCCAAGAAGAGCTGGATGTCAGCACAGTAGGATCATTGAGCCTCAGGATTTGGCTCTGGAAGACATCCACGGAGACTGACTCCTTCTTTTTACAGATGTGAAGACAAAGGCCTGGGGGCCAGAAAATAGATCAATATGAGGCCAATAAATGTAAATATCTTGCACAAAGATAGGAAATGATAATACGTAGCAATTGTAATGTGTTTATTTGGCCTACATTGCCTTTGTTAACTCTCAAAACCTCCATGTGAGACAATGATTAATAATACAGTTTACAGTCTTCACTGAGCAGATGAGCAAACTGAGGCTCAGAGAGGTTAAGTAACCTGTCCAAAGCCACACAGGTGAGAAGTGTTAGAAACAAGATTTGAATCTCACTTGAAATCCTAGCCCTTTCCTTTCCTACCAACATTTTCCAGACTTCAGGTATTTGTGTTTCATGTAGAACAATGGGGATCTACCTTTTAGAAGGAGGACTAGCATCTCAATTTTTCATCGTCTGTTTTTCTTCGGTTCCTATGCATGACTTAACTATTTTAAGTTGATTCATTTAAAGAATTATGTGTACTTTATGGGATCCCTGGGTGGCGCAGCGGTTTGGCGCCTGCCTTTGGCCCAGGGCGCGATCCTGGAGACCCGGGATCGAATCCCACGTCGGGCTTCCGGTGCATGGAGCCTGCTTCTCCCTCTGCCTGTGTCTCTGCCTCTCTCTCTCTCTCTCTCTCTGTGACTATCATAAATAAATAAAAATTAAAAAAAAAGAAAAACCACAGAACTTTAAAAAAAATAAAGAATTATGTGTACTTTATAATAAAAAAGTGTATATCCTTACTGTAAGTAAAATAAGCTATCTCCTATCATGAAAAGAAGGTGATTATACAAATATGTATGATTAGAACCGTGTTATTCAAATCTGGGTAGCTTTTGTTCCCTCCCTGCAATGAGATTAGAACTAATTTCTCACGCTGTGATTTAATGTTACTTAATGTCGTGATCACAAGCCTCCTAAGCCATCTCATGTACAATCAGTGGTACATGCGCTCTATTAGGAGAGCACTGTCCTATATCACTCTGTTCCTTAGCAGATCCCAAGAGCAAGCATCATAGCTCTGGAACAGATGGTCCTGGATACTTAGACCTGGAAAATGTATTGGGTCTTCTGGCTTCTCACTATACAGAATTTTCTGTACATCATCTTTGACTAGTGTTTAAATTAACTGAGAAGGAGCTGTGTTATAAAAGCTAACAACATGTACTCTTAAGAAGTACTGGTTCACCATAAACATTAAGTAGATGTTGGCTATTCAAAGTGTTCATGCACAGAGAGTGGCTCAGAAGCCACATCATATAGGCATTAATGTTGTAACCTCTGCCATCAGACTGCCTGGGTGTAGCCCTGGATCCTCCTTAAACTACATCTTTGTATCCTTGAGCATCAACAGCATCCCACATGCTCTCTGCTGAAAGAGCAGCCCCAACCACCACTCTCTGTTCACATGACTGTTCTAAACTCTCCCCAAATTTCAGCTTGAGAAGTTACACTTGAATGTGTTTCTGTTTCCATTTCAGTTAATCAGGTGTTGCTGTTCCTTCTGATTGTGACCCTCTGTGGGATCCTGTATAAGAAAGTTCACAGGGAGACTGCGCTCAGGAATGAGACAGGTATGCTAAGTGAAGTAAGCCAGTCCCAAAAAGACAAATACTGTGCAATTCTTCTTATATGAGGTACTTAGTTGAAATCATCCAAACAAAGTATAATGGTTGACAGAGGCTGGGGGGAGGGGCAATAGGCAGTTCTTGTTTAATGGGTATAAGTTGCAGTTTTAGGAGTTTATAAAACTCTTTAAGTTTTATAAGAGTTACGGGGACAGACAGTGGCAATAGTTGTACGACAATGTGAATATATTTAATACATTGAACTGTGTACTTAAAAATGGTTAAGATGATAAATTTTATGATTTTTTTTACCACGATAAAAAGAATTTTAAAAAAAGAAAGGAGATAAACAAGCATATAATATTAGGTTGGTATACCTAGGACTGTGGTTTAAACGTGTTCCTTTGATTCCTTTCAGTAGCTGGGTTCAGAGATAAGCAACAATTTGGTTGGATCCCAAGGGCCTGCTTGTAGAATATCCACCCAAGTCCAGTGATGTTCTAGAATGATCAGTGCTACTCAAGCTTTAGCACATATAAGAATCACAATTAGGGTTTGTTAAAACACAATATACTTGGGCCCACTCTGAGAAATTTTGAATTAGTAGATTTAGGTGAGGCCTGAGAATTTTCATTTCTGATAAGCTCCAGTAGATGCTGACACTGGTTCTTGGACTATGCTTGGGTTGTCTGCTTTGCATCCATCCTTTGAATTTCTGAATGATTTTGCTTATGAAAATTGTCCTCTCTATCTTTCCCCTACTGGTTCATTCCCATCAGTACACCAATAGCCTCAGAATTCTCAACTTAAAAAAGATCCTGAATTGCCCCTATATCCTCTTCCAGCTGTCCTGAGGAGCCAAATTTCCCTCCTGAGGGGTGGATTCTTTGACATGGCACCTTTACAACTTCTAAACACACAAAATCAATGCCACAAAAATTAAGAAGTACTGGTAGCATGTATATTATATTATATTATATTATATTATATTATATTATATTATTATTAGGACTTTTTAAAAAGATTTTATTTATTTATTTAACAGACAGCATGAAAGAGCACAAGCAGGGGGAGAAATGGAGGGAGAGGGAGAAGCAGGCTTGCCGCTGAGCAGGAAGCCTGATGTGGGGCTCCAACCCAGGACTCCAGGATGACAACCTGAGCCCAAGGCAGACACTTAACCAACTGAGCCAACCAGGAGCCCCAATAAAGATTTTATTTTTAAGTCCAGCAGGGGGCTCAAACTCACAACCCTGAAATCAGTGGCCACCCACTCCTCCAACTGAGCCAGCCAGATGCCCCTGTTTTTAAATAATTTACTTTTTATATTAATCAAACAAAATACATTTATGGAAAATGCAGAAGAGAAAAATATCACCTGTTGCTGTATCAGCCAAAGACAAATACAGTTAATATTTTGGTGCCCTACATACATTCATTTCGCACTTTTTTTTCTTAAACCAGCTTAGGCTTTGGACAAACATCAGTGAAAAAAACAATGTCCCTGTTCTCACAATGCTGACTTATCTTAGTATAATACAGCTAGCCTGTCAACGACCCTACAATACGTGCAGTTATGAGATAGCAACAGCATGTTGAGAATACAAAGACGCAGATGTTGAAAAACTATGTATAATCTGGTCTAAATGAACATAAGGAGCATCTAGAAAGAGAATGATTCCACCTAAAGATGTGTATACAAATGTTACTAGGGCATTATTCCTTGTAGCTGCAAACTGGAAACAATCCACATGGGAATCCACTATCGAGTAGATAAAATGTAGTGTATTGACTCAGTGGAGTCCTTTTCAACAGTGAAAAGGAACACAGTATTACAGCTCCCCTATGGACAAACCTCACAGAGATGATGCTACATGAAAGAAGCCACGCCTGAAAACTCACATATATTATACAATTCCATGTATAGAAATTTCTAGAAAAGAGGCAACAGTGAAGCATCTGCCTTCAGTTCAGGTCATGATCCCCGAGTCCTGGACGAGTCCCTCAGCAGGGAGTCTCCTTCTCCCCCTGCCTCTATGTTCTCTCTCTCTTTCAAATAAATAAATAAAATCTTTTTTTTTTTTTAAAGGGGATTTCTAGAAAACGTAAATCTACAGAGACAGAGAAGAGAGCAGTAGTTGCCTGGGGCTGGGAGGAGTGGACTGACTGCAACCCAGTTTAAGGAACCTTTGCAGGGAGGTGGAGATGTTCTAAAATGGGATTGTGGTGATTGATGGTTGTGCAACTCTATCACTTTACGAAAAATCATGGAACTGTATACCTACAGTAGGAAATCTTAAGAAATTTCCAAACTCCCAAATTTTTAAGAAGTCTGTATTAGTGGGCCTGGGCTGCCTTAACAAAATACCACAGACTAGGTGGCCTAAACAGAAGAAATTTATTTTCTCATAGCTCTTGGAGGCTGCAAGTCCAAGACCCAGGTGTTGGCAGCCTTGGTTTCTCCCAAGACTTCCCTTGTAGGTTCATAGTTCTCCCCATGTCCTCAGATGACCTCTCCTGCGTGTTCACAGCCTTGGTGTCCCTGCCAAAGGTGTCCCTCCTAGAAGGTCACTGGCCCTCCTGGGCTCAGGCCCCACCCTCACGGCTTCATCGTTTGCTTCTGTTGGTCAGATCTTGATCACACAGACTTGCAAGGGAGTCTGCAACAATAGTCTTCATTGTTGGCTATGTGCCGGCTGAAATTCCAATGCTCTATTTCTTTAAAAAAAAAAGATTTTTTTTTTTTAAATTTGAGAGGGAGGTAGTGAGAGAGAGAGAGAGAGAGAGAGAGCATGCAGGGGGAGCAGCAGAGGCAGAGGGAGAAGCAGGCTCCCCACTGAGGAGAGGACCTGATATATACATCCCAGGACCACAACCTGAGCTCAAGGCAGATTCTTCACTGACTGAGGCCCTCGGGCACCCCTTCAATGTTCTGTTTCTTTCTTTCTTTTTTTAAAAATGCATTTTATTTTTTTAAAAAATTTTAAAAGATTTTCTTTATTTATTTATGAGAGACACAGAAAAAGAGAGAGGCAGAGACACAGGCAGAGGGAGAAGCAGGCTCCATGCAGGGAGCCCGACGTGGGACTCGATCCAGGGTCTCCAGGATCAGGTCCTGGGCTGAAGGCGGTGCTAAACCGCTGAGCCACCCGGGCTGCCCCAATGTTCTATTTCTGAGAGAAGAGGAGACTGGATGTTGGAGAACAATCGGCAGTCTCTTGCGCACTACGCTGTCTTCCCCTAGGAGGGTGGAAGACAGCTTAATATGGCCCTACTATGAAATTCCTTCGTGTTCTAAGACAATAGATTTGGTGTTTCCAGATGATGACTCTGAGCCTCCTGAGGAGATGGAGGAGGAGATTCCTGTGGTGATTTGTGCGGCGGCAGGGAGAATGGGTGCCGCCATGGCTGCTATCAACAGCATCTACAGCAACACCGACGCCAACATTCTCTTCTATGTGGTTGGACTCCGGAATACTCTGTCTCGAATCCGGTAATTTGTGTGCTATAGACTTTGGAGTTTTCTACATTTCACCTTTCTTTATCTTTCCTTAATGGAGTTCCCTATGTTTTGGGTTTGATAAATGTCATTAATGAATTAACGAGGGCATGACCTAAGGTCTGCTTGGTGACCTGATGGATGTGTTGCCTAGCTAAGGAAGTTTCAGCAAAGCCTCATTTTTCTACTAGAGCAATGCATCATGCTGTCTAATGAATTAAAGAATTGCAGCCCTTAGGCAGGTTGTGTGAAAGTCTTTCTAAAATGCTTTCTCTTTTCTCTGCCTTCTTAATTTGGGAGGATATCAATATAATAGCATTTTAATAGGATCCAGAATCATCACTAATTAAAATTTTTGAACCACTAAGCAATCTTTCCTATCACACAACATGCTAAAAAAATAAGTTGGAAATAGATTTAGAAGAAATAAACAGAAAATCAAAATTTAAAGTATTATAAAAATGTGGGATAATTATATAATATTGCTAAGGACAACGACTGTGAGTCCAAATATCATGAGGAAAAAGTGGACAGATTTAACTGCGTAACAATTAAAAACTTTTACTTATTTGTTTGTTATTAATTTTTTGGGGGTGTTGGAATTCGCAGACAAGGGATTTATTTATTATTTATTTACTTGAGAAATGAACCCAAGAGCAGGCAGAGGGAGAGGGGCAAGCAGATTCTCTGCTGAGCATGGAGCCCGATATGGGTCCAGATCCCAGGACCCCGGGATTGTGACCTGAGCTGAAGGCAGACACTTAACCTACTGAGCCACCCAAGTGCCTCCAAAAACTTTTAATGATGAAAAATACTGTGAGTGAAAGTAATCATACGATAAACTAGGCAAAATATTTTCAACATGTATTATAAATGATTACTACCCAAAGTATATAAAGAATTCTTACAAAAAATTTTTAAACATACAAGCATCTAGTAGAAAAATGAGGATAGAATACAAACAGACAATTCACAGAAGAAAAAAATACAAATGGTCGACAAACATGAAAAGGTATTCTGTGTTACTAATAGAGAAATTCAAGTTAAAATGACAATGACATATAATTTTTCACTCATCGAAATGGTAAAAATTAAATAGGACAACAATATCCAGTGCAGAAAAATGGGCATGCGTATTCTTTTTTTAAACAATGTCTAGGGACGCCTGGGTGGCTCGGTGGTTGAGCCTTTGGCTCAGGGCATGACTCTGGGGTCCTGGGATTGAGTCCCACGTAGGGTTCCCTACAAGGAGCCTGCTTCTTCCTCTGCCTATGTCTCTGCCTCTCTCTCCATGTCTGCCATGAATAAATAAATAAAATCTTTAAGAAAAAAACAATGTACACTTTATAAATTGGGAAAGCATTTTGAGAGGGCAATATGGCAATGTCTAATAAAATTTTACATACTAGAACTGGTGTGGCCACTGTGGAAGACAGTATGGAGGTTCCTTAAAAAGTTTAAAATAGAACTACCCCACAGTCCAGTAATTGCACTACTGGGTATTTACCTCCAAAATCCAAAACACTAATTCAAAGGATACATGTACCCCAGCATTTATAGCAGCATTATCTACAACAGCCAAACTATGGAAACAGCCCAAATATCCATCGATAGATGAATGCATAAAGAATATGTGGTATATATATGTAGAGTGGAATATTAGCCATATAAAATAATGAAATCTTGCCATTTGCAATGACATGGATGGACCTAGAGGGTATGATGCTAAGTGAAATGAGTCAATCAGAGAAAGACAAATACCATAGGATTTCACTCCTATATGGAAGGTAAGAAACAAAAAACAAGCAAAGGAAAAAAGAGAGACACCAAGAAACAGACTTTTAACTATAGAGAATAAAGTGTTGGTTACCTAAGAGTAAAATCTTAAAAAAAAGGCCCAAACTATAAATGTGTACATGTACATATATATGTTTCTATAAAGAAAAAGACCCCAAAGATCTCCATGTGTTAACAGTGACTATCTCTGGGGAGGATGGAGGGATTGGGGAGAGCAGTGATGAAAGGTATAGTTCAGGGTATTTCAAGTATTATTTCCTTTATTCCAAAGGAGAATGGGGGCACCTGAGTGGCTCAGCTGGTTAAGCATCTGACTCTTGGTTTCAGTTCAGGTCTTGATCTCAGGATCATGATTTCAAGCTCCATGTTGGGCTGCACACTGGGCACGAAGCCTACTTTAAAAAAAAAAAAGTTAAGAAAGAATTTATTTTTCTTAAGTGTATTTATTTTAGTAATCTCTACACCCAATGTAGGGATTGAACTCATGACCCCCAAATCAAGACTTGCATGCTCTTCCAACTGAGCTGGTGAGGCTCCCCGAGAATGTGTTCATGTATGACTTAAAAATAGCACTGTTAAGAGGTACTGACTATGGAAGACACTCACTCCTAATCTAAATGGTCCTTGGCTCTCATGGGTTTTGAGGGCTTCTGCATACATTCTAGATTTTCTGTATCATTTCTCACTCTTCTTATCATTTATTGTTGCATATTGTTCATTTAGCTTGCTGTTACTGTAATTATCTGTGGGTATGAAACCCAGATAACCAAACCCCAAAGGGTGGCATGTGTGTAATATGTTCTGAGCAAGGGTTTGTACTGGAACAAAAGGCATGAGCTCCAGGGCTTGATGACATCTGAGCAGGGACAGTCTCCCAGCCCTTGGTGGTGTAGTAGCCCCCGGTTCGAATTATTAAGATTTTAAAAACCCTCTTGTCGTTGAAGTATAATAATAAAAAAAAACAGAAAATTACATAAATCCTGTGTACAGATTAGTGAATCATCACAAGGTAAGCATAACCAGGTAACAACTCCCACCCACATGGTATGGTCAGTCTTTTTAGGTTTGCCATTCCAGCGAGTGTCCAAGGCTATCTCATTGTAGCTTAACTTGAGATTCCTTTATTTCCAATTAGTTTGAGCCCTGTTTTTTACATATTTCTTGGCCACTTAGATGTGCAAGCTTGAGTCTCTTGCCAGTTTTTCAGTTGGATTGTGTTTTTCATATTTACATGACTTCTCCCCACATACAGATTTATTGAGATATAACTGATATATAACATTGTATAAATGACTTGCTTTTACAGTTCAAATTTTGTAGATCTAAATTTTGTTCAGAAGATTGGCTCTTTTGTCAATTTTTGAGCAACAACAAATGCTACCATGTGTGGCTTTAGTCATTGGCAATTTTGAAATAATTTCTACCAAGAATTGCACTATGAATTGAATTAAAGATAGTCACAAATTGTTTAAGACTGAGCAGACATAAGAGGAGAGGGTGGAGAGAGGAAGGAGGATGAGATGAGAAGTGAGGACAGGAGGGGAACACAGAGGCAGAAGCAAATCATCCTTGGAGTCCAACACAGCAGAGTAAGGACGCTTCCATCAAGCAGAAGATTCAGAACATCGTGCTTCATAGCTGGGCAGATCTGTTGGCCCGGGGCAAACATAGACCAGCGGCCACAGATGCAGCTTTATGAGAAAGAATAAATGCTTTTTGTTCTTCCAGTTTCCTGTGGAGATTATGTGGATCTGGGGAGATATTTGGTTATTACTATTTTGCTTCATTTCCTTTGCAGAGTTATGTGACTTAAAGGGGAAAAAAAGAGGAAAGATTCGAAGCCAGACCAGATGGGGGGAAAAATCAGAAGGATTTATAGACTAACTCTACTAAGGCTATACTCATTTTATTTTTAACTTTCTAAGAAGCAGCAGATTGAGGCAATAGGCAAGTTGAGGAAAGGTTGGAGGTGTATACTAGAGGCATTTTTGTATTGTTGTGTTTTTTTTTTGTCATGTCTTTAGAAAATGGATTGAACATTCTAAACTAAGAGAAATAAACTTTAAAATCGTGGAATTCAACCCTGTAGTCCTCAAAGGGAAGATCAGACCAGACTCATCAAGGCCTGAATTGCTCCAGCCTGTGAGTAGGAAACACGCATATGCTGAGGACAGTCTTTGGTGAGACCCTTGCTCAGGGGAAAGCACTATGCACACGGAATATTTCTGAAGCAGTGTTAGATCTCCACGAAGCTCTGCTTATTTATAATTTATAAGCCACCTGCTCCAGAAGGATTTAAGATGGTTTAGCTAAACATAATGAAGCTGTTAAAGAAGAAATGAAGCCTAAGAAAACGTAGGATGTGTTTGTGTGTGTGAATATGCCTGTAGGGGTTGGGGGTCGGGGCCAAATGGTGGGGCCAGGAAAAAATATTCCCAACCCACAGGCTGCTGTGTGCATTGCAGTTGAACATTAAACTTAGCCCAGCGTATCCCAGCAGCTAAGGGAAAAACAATCTATCTAACTATATGATAGATTCTATATCTCGTAGGATCAACTGAGATAATACCTTCAGGAGACACCCACTTTTACCCTAGCATTGGGAATCTTAAGGTATTTTACTGCAAGAGTTCTTATAAAAGGGACTCTTTCTTGTATAAAGAGTAGTGTTGATGGCAGGGTTACCGAAAATGCAGCCACCTTCTAATTGTTACTGAAATCTATCCTTGAAAATTTACTGAATTCTAAGCCCTCTGATAACATGATCTTTTCCTAATTCCTTGTATTTATTATCAGAGTGTGAGCTGAGTTGGGATTTTGGATTAAGTGGTATGCCTAATAAAACTATGACTCCCACCCTCAGCTCATACTTGTCTGATTTTCTGGTCCAAGGAACTAGAGTTTGAGTTTGTGGTTGGGACCCCCGTGCCCACGTGTGTGATTTAGTTGACAATAGTCAAATTACTAGTGTAGAGGAGGGCAGGCGATTTGTGGCCTTAAAAGATGCCTCTGTGACTCCCACTCTAGCAGTTTGCAGAGGTGCAAGGGTCATGCCATGGTCTCGGCAGCTGAGGGCTTCGATCTAGGAGAGCACTGATCTGCCGGCGCCAGTTGCCACCCCAGGTCCACTAACTGGGCACCAGGAGGCTGCAGTGAGATGTCTGCTGCCCATTTTATTTAGCTCCATACCTGGAGTTGAGCGGAGGCTGTGGTCAGAGCCACGCCTCCAGCAGGAGAAGACACGGAGCCACCTGTCTCTTCCCCACCATTGCTTCTTTTGTTGTTTTAACAGCTGAATTTTGTTCGATTTTATCTCCCTCTGCTTATTCATCAACATGAGAAAGTCATCTATTTGGACGATGACGTAATTGTACAAGGTATACTCGCCGACTGCCAAGAACACTCGGAAAAGGAGCAGCTGATAAGTAGAATAACCATCTCCTTCATTTTCCAAATAGCTCAATGCCCAGTGTTTTTGACTGTGTATTCAAGTTGGGAGAATAGTATCGTTAGAAGTTTAGGAATATTTTGATAATGGGGGTTGGTACCCACTTCCCTATAGAGTCTGGCTGACTTTCTGAGAGCTACTCTGTCAAAGTCGGCAGTAAATCACTTAGTAGCCTCCTTTTCCCGGCAGCTAAGTGTGGGTGTTTAAGTGATGCTTTCTGTCTGCCACGTGCAAACAGGTGAGCCCCAGTCAGGCCCGCTGGATGCCAAGCTGAGCTTATTGTCAAGTGGCTTTCTGGACAGACAAGCTATGTTATTAAATAAATGACCAGGCCGCTTGAAAGTCAAATCATGTACTTTACTTCCTGGGCAAATCAGGGACTGTTTGATGTCCTAAGGCTCCATGTGGCTCTAAAACAAATGCTGTAATATTTTAACCACTGATGTTTCTAAATCCAGGTGATATCCAAGAACTCTACGACACCACCTTGGCCCTGGGCCACGCGGCAGCTTTCTCCGATGACTGTGATTTGCCCTCCGCTCAGGACACGAACAGATTTGTGGGGCTGCAGGTGGGCTCGCTGCTCCCAGGCCCTGCCCAGCTCTGCTGCTCCCACCCCTTCCCTTCCCCAGGGCTCAGTCATCCAATCAGGACTGCAGGAGGCAGGAAGCACAGCCCCTGATGATTGTTCAGGATGTAGGTGGTCCGAACCACACTCCCTGTCCCAGATGGAGTTTCCTATGAGAGACTCCCTGAACTTTTGGTTCTGTTTCTCGAGTTGTGATCATTGCTTCCTACCCCACCCCCTCTCAATAGAAGAAAGTACTGATTTTCCTCAATGGTAAAGAGCTCCTTACCCCGGTGGAAATGAGGAAAGTCAAACCTACATGGAGTACGGAAACCAAAAGGATGGCTTTAAAGACAAGGTGCTGTTAAGAATCAAATGCTGTTCTCCACAAAAAGTTCCAGGAAATGATTTTATGTGTGTCACAATGAGATGTGACACTTTGAGGCCTGGGCTTTCAGGCCAGACCTGACTTGGCCAAAAGCTCGGCTCTGTCATTTACTTGGTTTGTAACCCCGGTTTAAACCTCTGTCATTTTCTTGGTTTGTAAGAAGTTGCTTACCAATCAGCTTCTCCCTCAGTTTCCAGTAGAGGCAATAAGAGCACTTCCCTTGTAGAGTCATTGTGAGAATTAAGTTAGTTAATACATGTAAAGTTACTCTGTGCAATTATGAGCTAATGTATGCAGAGTTCCTAGGACAGAGCCTGGTGCACAGAAAGTGCTCAGGTGTCTCCATTATTTCCATGTTACATTTGAGCATCACACGGAGGTGGGTAGGACAGCCCGGGGTGGGGGGTGGGGGCAAACGATATGTCACATCCGTTCAGCAACTCCCTATGTGCTTACTGTGGCCTGACGCGGTCTTAGGTGCCAGTGATACAGTGAACAAAACTAAAATTACTGCAACTGTATAGCTTACATGTTAGTTAGAAGAGACCGTCAGTAAATAAATTATTTAACAGAGGATCAGGGTGGGGCTGCAGTTTAAATTGGGTGACAGGAAGGCTCACTGAGGTGGTGTCACTGAGCCTGACCCTAAAGGAACTTAGGGAACCACCTCAGCAGGTATTTAGGGGAAACACATTCCAAGAGGAGGTAACAGCAAATTCAAAGATCCTGAAGCAGGAGTGGGTCTTTCTTGTATTGGAAAATTGGGGGGCCAGTGTGGCAGAGGAAGCCAGGGAGAGACCGGATGTCAGAAAGGTAATGGCGGTGGGGGCAGATGGCATAGGACATGGGAAACTTAGAAACTCTGGCTTTTACTCTGAGATGGGAAGCCACTGGAGAGGGTTTGAGCAGATGAGTAACATAGAGACAAAGTTGAAAAGGGTGGAAGCAGGAACAATTCAGGAGGAGTTGCAGAAATCCTGAGTGGTAATTATGGCTTGAACTGGGAGGGCAGCAGCGTGGGCAGTGGTTGGCCTATGATATGTTGTGGAAGACAAGACCAACAGGGCTTGTTGATGGATGTGGATGAAATGTGAGTGAGAAGGAGCCATGGATGACCTCATGACCCTGGGTTTTTTGCTAGGAATGAATGTGGGGGCAGGTTGTAGGGAAGCAGGTTTGGGACAGGATTGGGATCAGTTTGGGGTTGTAAGGGGAGCTGCCTTAATTAAGGCTCCAGGAGACAGAGTTGGCAGAGGTAGCAGGAGTCAGCCACCCAGAGGAGAGGCCAGGGCTGCCTACCTGGACAGTGTTTCAAGCCATGAACTGGATGAGGCTGTCTAGGGAGTTAGTGCTACAGACCAGGCAGGGGCACTGCTTTTGGAGGCTAAGGAAGGAGAAAAGCAGCCAGGGACTCTCTAGGAAGTGGCTGGTGACACAGCAGGAGACCCAGAAATTCTGGGCAGTGGTTTCAAGAAAATGATTATGTTCCAGAAATCAAAGATTTGTTAGTCAAAAGCATATCCTGTTCCTTTATAGAACACGTACATGGGCTACCTAGACTACAGGAAGAAGGCGATAAAGGACCTTGGCATAAGCCCCAGCACTTGCTCCTTCAATCCGGGTGTGATTGTGGCCAACATGACAGAATGGAAGCACCAGCGCATCACCAAACAGCTGGAGAAATGGATGCAAAAGAATGTGGAGTATGTGTAAACCTCTCTGCCCTTCTCCATGCTTGGCAACAGAACTATTCAATTAATTTTCTGTGCATAACTCAGGGGTTTGAAGTATTTCACAGACGTCTTAGATCAGATTCTCTTGCAGAACTGATGAGAAAGAATGGAGACAGATGAAAATCTAGTCTCAAATGATATGTAAACGGAAGCGAGATCCTGCAGAATCTTATACAAATGTTTTTCTAATGAATAACGCAATTTTAAGTCTTCTCCCAGAAGCCTAGTGAAGCTTCTCTACTGAAAATAATTTATCTCAGTCAAGTTTCTCTTTCTTACATAGATTTTTTTTTTAAGATTTTATTTATTTATTCATGAGTGACAGAGAGAGAGAGAGGCAGAGACACAGGCAGAGGGAGAAGCAGGCTCCATGCAGGGAGCCCAACGTGGGACTCAATTCCGGGTCTCCAGGATCACGCCCTGGGCTAAAGGCAGCGCTAAACCGCTGAGCCACCCAGGCTGTCCCATAGACTTGTTTTTAAGAATTATTTTATAAACTCAACTTTTTTTTGAAGGTTGAATTTTAAAAAATGTATCATTTTTCATTATTGAAATTTTAAAATAGAGAAAAAAAACCCTCTAACACAACCACTATTATCATGTCATTGTTATTTCCTATTCATCTTTTATCAGGATATTTTAAATACCATCATCACCTTGAATTTATGAGTGAAGTTTTTCTACATAATATAGGATCAGAATTTGATCTCTTCTGTATTTGACATTAAAAATACTGAGAATTTTAAAAAATGCTGAAAATTAAAATGGCAAAACGTTATGCTGAGTTTAGGGTGAATTATATGGGAATTCATGGTATTCTTACAATTTTGTGTAAGTCTGACAATTTTCAAAATATAAAGTTGAGAGAAAAATGAAAAACTATGGTCTTTTTATATAGTGAGAGACTAACATCTTTCAAGAGTAGTAATTTCTACTTTATCTAGTCTGTGTGGTTTGAGGCCAAATGTTTTTCTATTCCATTTCTTAGGGAAAATCTCTACAGCAGCTCCCTGGGAGGAGGGGTGGCCACCTCCCCCATGCTGATTGTGTTTCATGGGAAATACTCCGCAATCAACCCCCTGTGGCACATAAGGCACCTGGGTAAGTATCATAGAGAGACAACACAGCTGTGCATTTTATAGATCTTTGAGCACCAAACTGCTAGGGCATCAACTTCCTCAATTCGGGTCCTCCAGGTGATCTTGGAGGTCATCTCAGACACATTATTTAACCTTCATTGCTCACATTCTACAAATGCAATTGCTAAAAAGGGCCTAAGAGGGGACGCCTGGGTGGC
Organism: Nyctereutes procyonoides; assembly: GCF_905146905.1. Taxonomy (NCBI): domain Eukaryota; kingdom Metazoa; phylum Chordata; class Mammalia; order Carnivora; family Canidae; genus Nyctereutes; species Nyctereutes procyonoides. The sequence goes on from NW_026575122.1 coordinate 21,656,175, forward strand.
TCCATGGTTGAGCATCTGACTTTGGGTCAGGGCGTGACCCTGGGGTCCTGGGATCGAGTCCCACATCAGGCTCTTCGCAGGGAACCTGCTTCTCCCTCTGCCTGTGTCTCTCCCTCTCTCTGGATCTCTCATGAATAAATAAATAAAATCTGTTTAAAAAAATAAATAAAAGATTTTATTTATTCATGAGAGACCCAGAGAGAGAGGCAGAGACACAGGCAGAGGGAGAAACAGGCTCTATGCAGGGAGCCTGATGTGGGACTCGATCCCTGGTCCCCAGGATTGCACCCTGGGCCAAAGGTGGCGCTAAACTGCTGAACCACCTGGGCTGCCCAAATAAAATATTTTAAAAAAGGAAAAAAGGGCCTGAGAGGTGTTTCTAGGAATTCATGAGAAGCCATTAGACTCATGCTTAGCATATAGCATGTGCTACATAATCATTACCTATTGTTAAAATAGAACTTTCACTGTCAAACTTTTTCACTCAGCTTTATTGCCCTCTTGCAGTAGCCAGCAAGGCAAAACCAAATTAGCATGATGGTTTATGATGCATTTAGATAGCTCACAACTTTTCTTTTAAAAAGTTATTTCCGGACTGTGTACCATGTGAGTCTTTTATTCACACTATTCATTATAGGAGTGCAATGCCCTATGATATGGACTGGAATCGCAACTCTTATTACCCAAGTTGGGCAAATTATTCAACCTTTCTTTGCCTTAGTTTCTCCATTTGTAAACTGAAGCTAATAGAACCTTATAAAGTTTTTATAAGGAATAAATTACCTAGTGCATGTAAATTGCTGAGCACAGAGCCTCATGCAGAAGACAGTCACATTCATTCAATCAAACACATGACCACAACCCCATAGCCACAAGCACTGGGCCAGACCTGTTTAGAAATTGGAAAGGTTTTGAATTTTAAAAAAGGTAATGCGATGCATACATTTATGTGATGCAGTACGCTGAGTGGGATCTAGGTTTTGCTACTAAAAAAGTTAGTAAAAATTGTTTTCCGACACTTGGGGATTTTAGAATTGGAGACAATGGCTTATGGATGTATATTTACTAAAAATACCTTCCACACTGTCAAGAACTGAGCTCAGTTCTGGCGATAAAGGTGATTACTATTTCTAATTCTCAGAACAACCTGCAAGGTGGTTATGTCCCTTACTCTCCTTTTAAAAGAAGGGACATGGGATCCCTGGGTGGCGCAGCGGTTTAGCGCCTGCCTTTGGCCCAGGGCACGATCCTGGAGACCCAGGATCGAATCCTACGTCGGGCTCCCAGTGCATGGAGCCTGCTTCTCCTTCTGCCTATGTCTATGCCTCTCTCTCTCTCTCTGTGTGTGACTATCATAAATAAATAAAAAATAAAAAATAAATAAATAAATAAATAAATAAATAAATAAATAAATAAATAAAAGAAGGGACACATAAAACTATAGAAGGTGGGTTCCTGGGTCTCCTCTTAAGGATTCTGTATAGATTTGCTTCTGCCTCATTATCGGAATCTTCGGTTTTCCTGAGAATCTGTATGCACACAGGAGCAACGCAGGGGAGCTAAGGACACCAGTGTTCCATCTGGTTTGATTTATAATAATGTTGGGACTGTTAAGTCAAATATCAATGTTTCCATGTAATGAATGTGCAGAAAATCCCATCAAAGTTGTAGGTCTATAAGAATGGTTGTGTAGGAACAGTTACGCATAGTTTACATTGATAAGGTTAGAACACTCCATGGCCTTGGAATAGAGTCGCAATCACATTTTATGAAATATCTAACTGGGAAGAAGGGACAGAATCTTCCTAAGGGAAATAAGTGATTTTTCTTTTAAGCAGAGACTACATCTATGCTAAAGGTTCTGGAATCTGCGAAGTCAGCAAAGTAAAGCTACACAGAAATCATTTGTAAAATGTTTCAGTTTTAGGGATCCCTGGGTGGCACAGCAGTTTAGCGCCTGCCTTTGGCCCAGGGCGCGATCCTGGAGACCCGGGATTGAATCCCACATTGGGCTCCTGGTGCATGGAGCCTGCTTCTCCCTCTGCCTGTGTCTCTGCCTCTCTCTCTCTCTCTGTGTGACTATCATAAATAAAAAAAAAAAAAAAAAAAAAACCAAAAAACTAACATTTGAAAAATGATTCAGTTTTAGTGTGTTTTGGAAGCAGAAACCAATGTGACACTAATGGGTATTAAGTTTGGGTTCAAGCAGGTCTTAAGATTTTAAGAATTTATGATATATATTTAGCTAAAAGCAAATTCTACGTCTATATGGAGTCCTCCAATCATGGGGCAGAGAGATGATCTCCCACAGAATCAAGACTCTAAGGTGTTTCTTCCCAAATGAGCATTTCCTTTGTAGTCTTTGGAAGTTGGTAATCATTCCAATTATGTTACCATAGCCTGAAACACCTAAATCCTCTTCTGCAACTGCCTTCACAGCTGTTTATGAATAGAAGACAGATTTTTTTTTCTTGCATGATATGTTAAGCTGGAATAACACAACTCCAGCTATTTACCCTCTCTTAAGGGATTTTCAGTGTTGTTTTAAATTTTTTTTAAATTTTTTATTTTTTTTATTTATGATAGTCACAGAGAGAGAGAGGAAAGAGAGAGAGAGAGAGAGAGAGAGAGAGAGGCAGAGGTATAGGCAGAGGGAGAAGCAGGCTCCATGCACCGGGAGCCCGATGTGGGATTCGATCCCGGGTCTCCAGGATCGCACCCTGGGCCAAAGGCAGGCGCCAAACCACTGTGCCACCCAGGGATCCCAGTGTTGTTTTTTTTTTTTTAAGATTTTTTTTAAAAGATTTTATTTATTTATTTGTTCATGAGACACACAGAGAGAGGCAAACACACAGGCAGAGGGAGAAGCAGGCTCCATGCAGGGAGCCCGTTGAGGTACTCGATCCCAGGACCCCAGGATCACACCGCAGGCGTTAAACCGCTGAGCTACCCAGGGATCCCCTAAAGATTTTATTTATTGATGAGAGACAGAGAGAGGCAGAGACAGAGGCAGAGGGAGAAGCAGGCTCCATGTAGGGAGCCTGATGGGACTCGATCCCAGGACATCGGGATCACGCTCTGAGCTGAAGGCAGAGGCGCAGCCACTGAGCCACCTAAGCATCCCAAGGGATTTTCAGTTTTAAAAAATTCTTTCATAGAAAATGTTAACACCATAGAGGATTCAAAAAAAAAAAATCATTACATTTGCAAGATCTTAATGTACTGCTGGAAGATATATTCTAAAAATACTCTAACCAATGGCAATATCAAGGTAAACACACCATTTCTTTTTTTTTAATTAATTAATTTATTTATTTATGATAGTCACACACACAGAGAGAGAGAGAGGCAGAGACATAGGCAGAGGGAGAGGCAGGCTCCATGCACTGGGAGCCCGACGTGGGATTCGATCCTGGGTCTCCAGGATCGCGCCCTGGGCCAAAGGCAGGCGCCGAACCGCTGGCCACCCAGGGATCCCTAAACACACCATTTCTAAGTGACTCCTTATGAGGGCAATATCCAAATGGGGATAGTTTTGTGTTAAGAAGTGAATCTTATTCCTCCATCACATTTCATATGGTAAAAACAAGATCATTATAGAAAGATGTTGCCATACTAAGGAGGGGAAATGTAGAGAAACAAGAACTCCTATAAACTCTTGGTGGGAGGAAACCTGATATAACTTCTCCTGGGGACAATCTGGCAATCTCTTACCAAAAATGTGAAGGCATACACCCTTCAATTGAGGGATTCCACCTATAAGACTTTACCCTACAGATGTATCTGTGGACATGCACAAGATATGCACAGAAGTCTGTGCAGTGTTCACTGACGTTTGTGAAGGGAAGGAAACCTAGATATCCTCAATAAAGAACTCACTAAAGAAATAAAAATAACTATATATCCATTGTCATTAAAGTCATTAAAAATAATTCAGCAACTCTGCATGTGTCACATCCCCGGACCCCCACACACTCATACAGGTAGAGTATTACTGGAAGGATTTCATAAGAAATTCTTGTAACAGTGGTTATTTTGGTGATTTAGAGTAGGTGGTAAATCTTTCCTTGTATACTCTTTGATTTGCTTAGTTTTTTAAATAATGGATTTGCATTCAATTTTCAATATAAAAATCTTACTTTCTAACAAGTCTATTATTTTCTTCTAAACACAAATGAAGGCTGGAATCCAGATACCAGATATTCAGAGCATTTTCTGCAGGAAGCAAAATTACTCCACTGGAATGGAAGACATAAACCTTGGGACTTCCCTAGTGTTCACAACGACTTATGGGAAAGCTGGTTTGTTCCTGACCCTGCAGGGATATTTAAACTCCATCACCACAATAGCTGATATGACTTGACATTTCAAGTATTTCCTATATAAAAATGTGGAATTGTGCATTCGCAGCCCTCTTATTTCATTGTTCTTATGACTAGCACTTTCAGTACAGATGATTCACAATGTACAACACAAAGTCTACTGTGTGCCAATGGTACTCCGGATCACAGAGGCATGGACCTCCTACGTATAGGTGGCAACTATGGAAATAAGATGATGTGCCTGAGATATATTGTTAGAAGGAAATGTTTAGGTTTCAGCAATTTGCTTAACTCTGAATGACAACTTGTATTCACAATTTTTAAAAATTTCTAAATGTGTTTTTTCACATGTAGGTATTTTTTAACAGGCTGCCAGTCTTTTTTTTTTTTTTTTATCTTTTATAAAACACTATTTCATTTAAAACATGAATGTCTGAAAAAATAAAATATTTACAGATTTTCTAATGATTTTCAGTATATATGTTATTCTACAGGTTAAATGTAATACAGGGTAGACTGACCTCACATGTAAAGGGGGAAAGAATACCAGTCACTCCTGCTGCAGAAAAACTTGTAACTTGGGATAACCGTTCTTAATATTTTTTATTGTAAAAACGATCAGACTTCCAAATGAATTTAAAAACTTTTTCAATATTATTTAATGAAAAAGTCCCATATTATCATGTATAGGATATATCAACATTTACCACTCATTTTTCATATGTAATGAAAAACACCATTATTGTAAGCTTGGAAAATCTTCAAACTCATTCTCTAATGAGTGTCCATCATAATTTAAAGAGTATTTTCTCTACTCAAAGAAAAACAATCTAATGTAAGGCTACAATTATTATACACCAAAGCAATTCCTACTTACATGCTTTACATAGTCCCATGAAAAAATAATTCAATTGTTCCTAATCCCTGATGCAAGGCACTTCAAAGCACCCGCATAAAACATCCATGTAAACAGCAGTACAGTACATGAGTTAAATAACATAAGTTGAATAACTTTTACATAGCTTGACCTAGACTAAGGGAAATATAAAATCCATCATAGCCACAGCTAAAAAGCATGTTAAGATTCACAAGAATTAAAAAAAAAAAAAGATTCATAAGAATTTGTTTCTCTTATTACATAGAGAAGAACATATAATCTCTTAGAGGAAAAAAAACCCCAAAGCCTCATAAATATTTTCATATTGAAAAACAGCATGCTCCCTGGGTATGTATGAAATCAGGACATTCAGAAGTGACCAGGAGTTAATTGCAGTAGCATTTCTGAATACCTAGCTTCACTATCCACCAGGCCGAGTAGTCTGGACTATTTGTAGCACCATGGAAGAGGCATCAGAAAAATCACAAAGGGATGTTACTTCAAACCAACCCTGCCGTGAAGCTCAGTAAGTCCACAGTAACAGCAATGATGCAGAGATTTTTTTTAAATTACTGACTAGATATACCTAGCAAGAAAAATTGTTATTTTAATACATCTCATGTACATAAAGCACCAGTTTAAATAAGATTATCAAACACTTCCAGCATATTGCTGCTCAGCCTGAGAGTTCATTTCTCACCACTTTCCATGTCGTACCCTTAAAGCCAAGGATAAAATTAGAATGGCGACAGATATTGTAAGAAAAATTCAATTCCTTCCCTATCAAATGTATGTCTCTCAGGTAAAACACAGAGGAAGTAACAAACTTAAAAAAGGTCTGCTTCATTCTCTGGAACTTCCCATTCTGCCTGTACTAGGGGATTTACACCCAGGGCTTGGTATCCTGGCAGGGAAGGCCAGGCTAGCCTTGCTGCCCTAAGGCCAAACTACACTTCTACTGCTGAGCATCTCTCATAAACCAGTGGAGATAAAGAGGTCTGAGTGTGAATACAACTCAAACGCTGCTAACGACTACCCAGTGAGACTCCACTGTGGGTTAACTTCATATACAAAAATGAATACATCCGCCTCTTTACCAGTGGTAATTATTATTAGCATGTCCTTCTTAAGCATAAAAGAAGTAACAGTGTATCTGGGTTTATGCACAGTTAATAATCAAGTATAAATATTCAGAATTTTTTTTCAGAATGTTTCTTTTAAAATTACAGATTAAAAGTGACTCCCACAAGAAAATCAGTTTCTTCATGAATGAAGTATAGTTTATAAAAAGCTGGAATGATGGTTAATTCAAATACAAAAAAACCCACTTCTTCCTTTCCCACTTACTTAGGTTCATACAGTTGATTCTACCACACAACTGTACTATCATTGTATCACCAGAGCAAAATACTAATAAAATGCCTGTCAGCAAACTGAGGACTACTTCTTGACAACTGCATTAAAACTGCAGCATTTGAGTAGAGCTGAGAGACACCACTCTTAAGCATGGTTTCCTTCTTCCTGTTCTTGGGTTTCACGATGATTATTAACAGAATGAATGTGGTCTGTAAACGACTGGGTCATCCATTGCCCATTTGGAATGTCACCGAAAGATGATTCTCCACTGTCAGCTGCCAGGGGGGAAAAGAATGTTAGTGTTAGTTTGTTCTATCTAAAATTGTCACAGGATTCAAGAGGAGATGTGAGCAGTCCAGTGAGGGGAAACTGCTATTAAATAGTTATGCAAGCTTCTTGACTACATGATAAATAAATCTCTGTTCTTTCGGCAGATACAGGACTTCACAGAGGGACTGTGAATGGGATGACTCGCTAACTTAGAGAGAATGAGCTGGACACACATGTGTGGCGGGACATCAGATAACCACTGTAATTTCCATTACTGGCCACTACAGATTTTCAGTGTCATTCCTACACTTCAATAATTCACTCTCTTAAAAAAAAAAAAAAAAAACAAACAAACAACAAAAAGCTAACAAACAACAAAAAAAACTTGCCCCCAGTCCTGACAAAACCAAGCATTTAAAAGGAATCCACATATGGAGGGGAACATACTTAGCCCACTGGAAGAGAAGCTGCAAGGGTCACCATTGCACGGATTTTCTGTATAAGCACCACCGTATGCTGCTTCATAACCTGGATCATATTTTTCTTCCTTAACAGCCATCTTCTTTGCATCCTCTGTGAGGAGAGTAAAAGGGATTTAAAATGGATTTTGTACAACGGTTTTGAAAATAGCTTTATTCAAAGGTCATCATGAACGAATCTTTTTCTAGTTCACATATACTGAGATGTATCTTTCATTAGTATCATGTTTTAAACTCTTTATAACATATACTAAATTAACTCCTAAGAATTGCAAAAACCTATTAGATTTAATCTCAAGTGGCTACCATGTTTCTTTCTTTTTTTTTTTTTTTTTTTTTTACCATGTTTCTTATACCCTCAACATCTGTAGGTGTACCCACAACAGATAGATGACCTTGGTAAAACGAGATTTTAACAGTGACTAATGTTGTCTGAGAACTCATGCTGCAAATGTTAACTTTTCTTTTCTCCTGCTTTTAAATTCACAACCTGCTTTCTGTAAGGTACAGATCCATGAAATGAATGAATGGGTTGAAAATGGGAACATACCTTGGGCTAGCTGTAGATCAAATGTATATTGTACCTCTTGCACATCTGTGTTTCGTTCAATGCCTTTCAATTGATCTCTTAAGTCTTTCAGCTTAATGTAGTAATGAACTTTGTCCTGGGCCCGAGGAAACTGAGCACATCTTGCACTGGATGATGGCATAACATAGCAGAGCTGGAATCATAAAATTTTACAGTTACATAAATCTTCCAAGTCTACTGAATCCACTCACATAGAGATTAAAAAACTCATACATTTTTTGGTTAAAAATGATGCTCATCACACATTAATATATGCAAATCAATACAAGTAGTTGTGTCTGAGTTCAAATTTGTAAAATTTACTTACTACAAAGTCAATAAATAAAAAATGAAGAGGCTGCCCCCCCTCATGTTCATTTACCAATCATCTTGTCTTTTTAATAGTAAACACATGGTTCACAATTCTAAAGGTGCAAGAGGGCAAAGAGGTATATACACTGAAAATCTTCCCTCCCAGTTCTGTCTCTACCAGTTCTCTTCCCAGGGCAATCACAGTTGCTGGTTCCGGATGTATTCTATGAATATATGATCAAATGTATCTCACATATGTACTCTCCCACACCCTTTTTAAATACACACGAATGGTCACATGCTATTTCCTGTTCTACATCCTGCTTTTTGACTCAAAAGCATAATCAGAATTCTGTCAAATAGCTAAGGAGAAAGACATTTGCATTTATTATTTGGGATAATGGTGACAAACTGTCCTTCATAGAACAGAAAATATATAATACTATATATCACATACATATCAAAGACTGAGGCTGCTCGATTATGGAACTTCTAGTTGCAATTTCTTGCAATTTTTATATTGCCCTCCATAACATTCCATAAAACAAACTTTTTTTTAATAAAGAATTTAGAAACTCCTGACTCCTAAAGATATGTAGGTATAAATACTACCAGGTTTTGTAATTACTCATTTTCCCATCCCAAGATATTCTTCAATTATAAATGATGCAGAAATTTGAAAAAAAATTTTGTTTCAAAGCTGAATCACTAACATCATCAGTAACTGCAAATATTTCATAACAAAGAATAAACTAAAACACACAAGCACTCCCAAGTCACTATAGGAGCTAACATTACCTGTCATGATATTATCCAATACTTAGTACTGCACTATTATGGTCACCTACATTCAAGGCGTGTAGCCTAGCCTCATCTGGCTCCTACGGGACAATAAAGCAGTTTTCTATAGAAGGCAATGAACTCAGCTGCACCAACTTTACCAAAGTAGACAAGCGTAGGCCTCGGTTTTATTTATTTTTTTTATTTTTTAAAGATTTTATTTATTTATTCATTAGAGAAGGGGGGGGCGGCGAAGACACAGGCAGAGGGAGAAGCAGGCTCCATGCAGGGAGCCTGATGTGGTACTCAATCCGGACTCCAGGATCACACCTGGCCGAAGGCAGGCACTAAACCGCTGAGCCATCCAGGGATCCCTAGGCCTCGGTTTTAAGAAAGACCACTTACTTTATCAAGCATATATTTATGTAGAAGAAATTTAAGAGGGAGAAGTTCAAATGTATGGAGATGACAGAAACTTTATTCTGAGCTCTCCACAAAACCCCGTCAGCACATGGGCTTCTCCATTATTTAAAATGTTGTCTAGAACACATGGGTCTGTGCATGTATGTTATTTTTTAAAAAGTTGTAAACAAAACTACATTAAGAAGCAAATTTAAACCTAATGTCTGCAGAAACTCTGCAGAAATGACAGTTTGAAACCCACTGTTCTTCACGACGCCTTTGTGGACACAGCACCAGTAAACAGTACCGGATGCCAGTCAGGCTAGCTGGATGTCTGTCTGCAACCGAGCTGCATACTATTCATACAGCTTTAGAATGAAATTGGGCTAAGATACACCAGTAGGGGGTAATGAGCAGTTTTACTCATCAGGAGCATGTCTGTATTTACATGTTTGTTTCATACCGAAAAAGGACTAACCTACCTGAATTTGCTAATAAAAATATGCCATTAAATTTATTTTCAACTCCTCCCAGTAGTTTAGCCAAATAACATCAGTAAGACATTTTATCCAAAAAAAGGTTTATTTTTTAAAATAGTTCCTGAATTAATTTGCAACAATTAGTTTCAGTTGACATGTAACTATTACTAAACAAAATACAGTGTTTTTAGAATGGCATGAATTACAATGGATAGGACAAATAAAAAAGGGAAACTAGCTAGAAAAAAATTCCTATTTAGCTGATTGTTACAAGAATCACTTTAAGTACTTACGGTTTCTGTGTCTGGGATCTTATGGGGTTGAAGTCCAAATTCTAAGTTTTTAACCTTAACTCCAAAAACTTCTTTACTAAAAATTTCATAAATACCTAAAATGAAATACAAACATATTTACATTGCCCATAATGTCAGCAAATAAAAAAAGATAAAATTTAAAAGTAAATCTTACATTTTCCATTAAACACTGCTATTCGTGGCTGATATTTCTGTAATTTCTGCACTAGAATACGTCCTCCTTCACGAAATTCTTTACTAAAATTGAATTAAAAAGTAGTCAAAATATAAGTATGGCAATATTAATACGCTTAATTCAGATAGCTTTGAATAAAATATCTATTCATGTATTTGTTAAGCTCAGCCTCAAGTAGGTACATTTAGCATTCTTAGAGTATATGAGGCATTGGCATGATCAGTTCCAACCTATAAAAATAAAATGTAATTACCTGGAAAGATCTTTGCTGCCTGGTGTTGTCCTTTCCACCATATTGGTAAATCCAATACCATACTTTCCTGGTAAAGTGTGATCATCCATATGGTTCAGCTGGACCTCACTCAGGCCTGACATGAACAGACACTTCCCTGTGAAAATGACAGTTCAGTTTATTTCCAGTAAGTCAAACATTTTTGCCCCATGAATCGACACAGTAGTCTAAATTTTAACCTGAAATTACAAGAAAAAAAACTTAGGATACTTAAAAAATTACAGATCAAATACCATGTATCAAGCAATTACTATGTGCTAAGCCCTCTGTATGGATTATCTCATTTATTGATCATAATGATCTTCTAAGACATTAATTACCATTTTTATCTCCTTTTCACAGGACAGATTAAGTAAACAGCTATCAGAAGTACACTGCTACTCAGTGTAGGAAATTGAAAATCTTTGTTTCCCTTCTAAAAATTGGTGATACTACCCCCTGCCCTCAGAATATCGCAAACAGATAAAAACATACACCAAGAGACCCAGAACATTCAAATGTCCTGATGATGGAAGAAATGAAAAGTTCAAACTGGGACGCCTGGGTGGCTCAGTGGATTTGGCTCAGGTCATGATCCTGGGGTCCTGGGATTGGGCTCCCCACAGGGAGCCTGCTTTTCCCTCTGTCTGGGTCTCTGCCTCTCTCGGTCTCTCTCATGAATAAATAAAATCTTAAAAAAAAAAAAAAAAGACCCAACTTCTACAGACATTTTTTTTTTTTTTTTAAATAATGGAGATGAAGGCAGTCTGGGTGGCTTAGCAGTTTAGCGCAGTCTTCAGGCGTGATCCTGCAGACCTGGGATCGAGTCCCACATTAGGCTCCCTGCATGGAGCCTGCTTCTCCCTCTGCCTGTGTCTCTGCCTCTGTGTGTGTCTCTCATGAATAAATAAATAAAATCTTTATAAATCAATCAATCAAATCAATCCTTAGTTCCAAAAACACATTACTAGATCTTTTGCCCTAAATGTTTTTTTTTTTTCTTTTAAAGATTTTATTTATTTGACATAGAGTGAGCACAATCAGAGGGAACAGCAGGCAGAAGAAGGAGAAGGAGAAGCAGACTCCCCCCTGAGCAGAGGACCTGACTTGGGGGCGGACACTTACCTGACTGAGCCACCCAGGCACCCCTGACCTAAATGTTTTTAATGTTACTCTTAGATAATTGACTAGTATTTCCTGAGGGCTTTTGCAGGCCTTTCTCTATTAGGTGGTGTTAGGTGAGTAGACTTACATATAAGGTAATACAACAGTAGTTATACTTGGTTTTAAAGCTCGCTCTGGGGCAGCCTGGGTGGCTCAGCGGTTTAGTGCCACCTTCAGCTCAGGGCCTGATCCTGGAGACCCGGGATCAAGTCCCACGTCGGGCTCCCTGCATGGAGCCTGCTTCTCCCTCTGCGCCTCTATCTCTCATGAACAAATAAATAAAAAAATCTTAAAAATAAATAAAAATAAAGCTCACTCTACAAGTATTTTCTGCTAGATACAAAGAATCTGTAGAGAATGTCTCCAACACAGAATTTCTTTTTTTTTTAAAGATTTTATTTATTTATTCATGATACACACACACACACACACACAGAGAGAGAGAGAGAGAGAGAGAGAGAGAGAGAGAGAGAGAGAGGCAGTGACACAGGCAGAGGGAGAAGCAGGCTCCATGCAGGGAGCCCGACGTGGGACTCGATCCCTGGTCTCCAGGATCGCGCCCTGGGCCAAAGACAGGCGCTAAACCACTGCGCCACCCAGGGATCCCCCAGAATTTCTTAACTACTGTAATAACTGACTGCCAGGGAGCAATGCATTTCATCTTTCTTGGGAAATAAGATCAGTAGAAATCTGGAAAGGTCAGTTCTCTGTCTGCTCTGGCACAATGATGTACTATTGTTATTCTCACCATAGATAACAAGTAAAAAAGAAAATTCATTTAAAAAAATATAGTAAAACCCCTATAAAATAACTGACAAAACAAAAGGGGAAGTACTGTTTTCTTGCCCTTCATACTCTTACACTAAAATGTGAACAGTGACATATCCTCTCAAATCTTTTATTTTTGTGTACACCGGCATAGAAAACACATATAGATCTTTACAAATACCCTCTTTTAAAAAACACAATTCGCTTAAAAAAATCCCCAAATATTAACAAACATAGTTTAAAAGTATAATAAGGGATCCCTGGGTGATGCAGCGGTTTGGCGCCTGCCTTTGGCCCAGGGCGTGATCCTGGAGACCCCGGATCGAATCCCACGTCGGGCTCCCAGTGCATGGAGCCTGCTTCTCCCTCTGCCTGTGTCTCTGCCTCTCTCTCTCTCTCTCTCTCTCTGTGACTATCATAAATAATAAATAAAAAGAAAAAAATAAAATTTATAAAAAAAATAAATAAAAGTATAATGATAAAAAAAATAATTACTTACAGAAATGATTTCCAGGTCCAGGGTAATGATGCCCTTTGTAAGCTGCCATCAGTCCTGGGTTTATGCCAATCTACAAAAAATGTTTATATAGTTAAGTCTTGAAAAATATGGTTTAAACCTTAGGGCTTCTGTGGAGAGGTGGTGGACAAAACTGAATTTTTTAAAATAAAAATTTAAGACAGCATCATAAGCAATGTTTTTTATTAAGTACCTATTCTTGATCTGAACAAAATATTCCTTTTTTTTTTAAGTAGACTCCACACCTAATGAGCCACCCAGGCACCCCCAAAGTATTCCATTTTGAGGAAAAACATTCCCTTTATATTTAAAGTGTTGCTGTTGTTTTTAAACCAGTCTGAGAGCCCTTGAGTGGCTCAGTCGGTTAAGCATCCAATTCTTGGTTTTGGCTGAGGTCATGATCTCAGGATAATAGAGACTGAGCCCTTCGTGGGGCTTCATGCTGGGTGTGGAGCCTCCTTGGGATTCACTCTTTCCCTCTCCCTCTATTTCCTTCTTTGCCCCTACTACTTGCTCTCTCGTTCTCTCTCTCTCTCTCAAACCAACCAAAACAAGAAAAAACAAAAACCAGTCTAGGGAAAAAAAAAAAAAAGCAGAAAAAGAGCCATAAATACAGAGAGGAAATGGTGTTTGCCAGAGGCAAAGGGGGATGGGCAAAACAGGCAAAGAGGAGCAGGAGGCACAGAACAGGGAATACAGCCAAGGGTACTCTAACAGTGTATGTGGACAGATGGTAGCTACACCCGTCAGGAGCGTGGAGTGACACACAGACTTCTCAAATCGCTGTCGTACACCTTACACGAATGTAATTGTACCAAGTATGCTTCAATACAAAGGAAAAAAAAAACAAATTTTAAAAATAAAAACCATTTTACTCCTCATATATCTCCAGGCCCCCCTCACTCTTTCCAACTGGGCTGGAAAGAGTGAGGTCCCACCATGCAGCTCACTCCACATCACCCAGAGCTGTTTGCATGTTGATGTTTCTGAGAGTTACTGACAAAAATCAAAGCTCAAAGGCAGTATTATTTATGGAGAACTCACAGGTGTCATATAATCTAAGCAATCCACATGGATTATTTTATCTGTCACTCCATGAGGGAGGTACTATCACCACCCCTGCTTCACCAGTAATGAAACTGGTGATTAGGAAGGTTAAAGCTTGTCTGAGATCATACCCCTATATCCTACGGCAGGATCTGAAACCAGACAGCCCCACAGTGGAGCCCATCCTCTTAAACACAACCATATAACACATTCTCATGAAGGAGACACCATTTACCACTAAAAGGATTTTTTAGAAATGATTGTTTTCAACAAAATGCAATGTGCCATTTATAGAACCAAATAGGGACAAAAATCCTTACAATCACAATGTCCAGATTGAAGGTCAAAATGTCTGGGAGGGTCTTGGTTAGAAGTTCAGCTTCTGAAACACCGTTAAAGCGGTCTACCTTCCTTTTCACTTTGAATGTGTCTGTAATTTTTTCTTGCTTTTCTTTTGATTTTGTGGACTTGCCAGATTTTTTGGCCTCAGCAGGCTTTTTAGGTTCTACTGGCTTTTTGGGTTCTTTTGCTCTGGGTTTTCTTTTCCTTCCTTTTGGAGTCTCTGAAACACAATGATTTCCAGAATGTAGATGCAGAAAAATATAACTTATACAACATCAGGCAACTTTCCCAGAAAAGTCACTCTATTAACACTATCTTTCTCTTCTATCTCCCAACCTCAGGGTCCTCTGCACTATTCTCTCCTTCTTCACCCTGGGACTGGGTTCACATGGGCTCATCCCCCACCCTCCTTCCTCTGCTAGCTGTTCTTTTTTTTTTTTTTTTTTTTTTATGATAGTCACACACAGAGAGAGAGAGAGAGGCAGAGACACAGGCAGAGGGAGAAGCAGGCTCCATGCACCGGGAGCCTGATGTGGGATTCGATCCCGGGTCTCCAGGATCGCGCCCTGGGCCAAAGGAAGGCGCCAAACCGCTGCGCCACCCAGGGATCCCCCTGCTAGCTGTTCTTTGGTTGAAATGCCCATAATAACTAAGACTGATTTTCCACACACTCTTACCTGTCATCTTTGCCTCCCCAGGGATACAAGGCATCTATACTATTTTATAGAAATTCTAAATGTAAATACACAAATAGGTCAATAAACAAATGAAAAAATAAGTAGAAAAATAGAAAGAGAAACATTTTAACTCAATTTCCCATTTCCAGCAATAGAAAGCCTCAAATGGCTTGTGGGCTTGTTTTAGAGACTGAATGTATATTCTGTTCCACACACAGCCAAAGAGGTGAATTTAGAGGTGCTAATGATGAAATCTCTCAGAGGAAAGAATTTTTCAAAAGGGAAGAGTAGGGATCTACTTCAGGACCTATGCAGAGTTTCTGAATCTCAGCACTACTAACGTTTTAGGTTGAATAATTTTTAGTTATGGGGGGTTGTCCTGTACCTTACAGAAATTAACAGCAACCTTGGCCTCTACCTAATAGTTGCCAGGAGCACCCTGCCAACCATGACAAAGTCATTTCCGACAATGCCCAATGTTCCTTGCAATGTTCCTTGCGCGATGTGCGTGTGTGTGGGGGGTGGTTGGGAGTTGCTCGGTCAAGAATCACTGACCTAAAGTTACCCACAAGAAGGCTTGGGTTTTCTTACCCTTAATTCTTTGACATCTCTCAATTTCTTGGGCCCCTCTCCCATTCTACTACTTTTGGCGGTTCCCTAACCCAGCCTCCTGTCCGTCCTCTCTTCTACCTCACTCTGTTTACTCCTATACTAAGGGATCTACCTCTACACCAATAGGAGAGTCAAGAGCAGGGCCATCTCCGACGCAACGGAGGCAGATGCGTTTTCTGAAATCATACAGTGAAATTCTGAGCACATTTCTCCTACGATACTGCTACTTTGGAGAAAGCCATTACCTTTTCTCCATCCCCTCAGGACCTCCTTATTTCATCCCCATATTCTTCAGTCTTGAGTCCATGTTTTGTCTCCATATTCTGCCTCAACTCCTGCCATTCAATCTATCCTCTACACTATTTCTAGGCTGAGTTTTAGAATGTCAGTCTATGCAAGTCACCCTCTGCTTACATTCTCTCAACAGTTCCCTACTGCCTTCAGAACAGACTCTACATTCATCAGGTTACAAGCCTATGTTCTGGCTATGCACCAGAGGCCAGTGACACATAATCACTACTTTTTTTAACGGTCATGCTTTTTTTGTATCTATGCTTCTGCACATGCTGCTCCTTAAGACTGGAATTTCCCCACTCCACTATTCATGGTGATAAAATCTCCCCACCCTTGGTTCCTGAGTTCTGGGAAGCTGCTTTTGAGCCTTGGTCCAAACTAGGTGTCAACCCTATGAGCTCTCAAGGCATTCTATGCCCCTCCTCACCTTTGTGTGTTGAAATATAATATAAAAGAATAAGTAATTCCCTTGTGTTTTCTTTTTTTTTTTTTTAAGATTTTGTTTTTTTATTCATGAGAGACACAAAGACAGAGAGAGAGAGAGGGAGGGGCAGAAACACAGGCAGAGGGAGAAGCAGTCTCCACGCAGAAGCCTGACAAGGGACTCGACCCTGGGACTCCAGGACCACGCCCCGGGCCGAAGGCAGGCACTAAACCGCTGAGCCACCGAGGGATCTCTACTTATTATTCTCTACTTCTAGATCATGAGATACTTGAGGACAGGATCCATGTTCTTTTATTTCCCAAAACCTATCACAGTGCCTGGTACATACTTAAAAAGAAGTTAGAAATTTTAATACTAAAATAAAACCAGGGGCATCTGGGTGGCTCAGTTGATAAAGCACCTGCCTTCGGCTCAGGTCATGATCCCAGAACCCGTGTCAGGCTCCCTGCTCAGGAGGGAGCTTGCTTCTCCCTCTCCTTCTGACTACCCCTCCATCTGCTTGTATACACTCCCTGTCAAATAAATAAAATCTTAAAAAAATAATAAATAAATGAAATAAAACTAAAATTCATCACTAACCCTTTTTTTCTGTAAGCTGGCTAGTCCAATAGCTAATTTTCTAAACTATCCTGATAAAAGCTACCTTGTACGGGTTCCTGAGCAGGAGCTGGGTCTGGAACTTCTGTGGGCATTTGCTGTTCATTCATCACTGCCATATCAGAAGCTTCTGTCATCATTTGTTGAAATGGGAATGTATAAAAAGCTTGAGCTTGCTGAAGGGAATAGCTGAAAGAAAAATAAAGTATAAAAATATAAAATATGACAATAAATGCCATTCCTAACCAGGAATTTAAACAATTAACTGTAATAAAAGACTTCAGGATCCAAACACTTAGTAACAGATTGTAATATTTAGAGTTGATAAAATGGTCAAAAGGGAGAAGGAATATCTTTTTCCATATGTGCACATTCACCCTAATTTTACCTTGTGCTTACTAACCAAACACTAATTAACTCTTCCACTGTTTAATGACAAAATGTGTCATCAATAAAACTTACCAGTCTTGTCAAGTCAGTCTCTGCTTTCTCTGAAATGAGATCATTAGAGCAGAGAAACTTAAAAGGCACAGCAGCTCATACAGGTTTAAAGTGTCCATAAAAACAATTTGCATCTCTATCTTCAGATTTAATCCCTTTGTCACAAAGATTCTGCCAATCTAACCCTCACCTAGCTTTACTGATTTATTGCACAACTCTGTGCAAGGTAAAGATGTGTAACATGTTGATTTGATACATGTATTGCAAAAGAGGATTATTAAGAGTCTTAGCTAGTATCTGCATTATGTCAAATAATTACTATTTCTTTAAAAAAATTACTATTTCTTTTTTGCAATGAGAACATTGAAAATCTCTTAGAAACTTTCAAGAATATAGTACAATATTAGCTGTAATCACCACGATGTACATTAGATCCCCAGACCTTGGTAATCTTTATACCTTCAACCAAATCTCCCTATTCCTGCCTTCCCTCCAAGTTAACTTAAGGTTCTCTTTTGGTTGATCTGCCTACTTAATGATTTATTCATTGGATCTATTTTATTTTATTTTTTGAAGATTTATTTATTTATTCATGAGAAACACACACAGAGAGAGAGAGAGAGAGAGGCAGAGACACAGGCAGAGGGAGAAGCAGGCTCCACGCAAGGAGCCTGATGTGGGACTCGATTCCTGGTCTCCAGGATCACATCCCGGGCTGCAGGCGGCGCTAAACCGCTGCGCCACGGGGGCTGCCCTGGATCTTTTTTAAATTGTTGCTGGGCTTCTACCATTAGATTAAGACTAGAATTTGATATTCTGTACGTATCTGTGAATTTATGGAAAAAAAAACACTTTAAACCTCTTTTCTGAATATTTTTTAGACGGTTCCCAGTGGTCAGTTCAATATAAGGAACACAGGCCTTCACAGAAAACTGCCAAAAAGATCTTACAGTGACTATAAATCACTATTTCAAACTGTTTCCCTCAGCACAAAGCCAGAGGAATAAACCATATATTTTGTGGAACTCAAACTACAACTGATGCCAAATGATGCCATTAAATACACAATGGAAAGAAAACACTAGGAAATAAAATGGGTATCATTTGCCATTTGGAGAGAAAAGTCATGTTTTCTGTGGGTTAACTACACACTTCTTAGTCACAAAGAAAGCAAAGAAGAAGCTCAGAAAGTAGAGATTAAAAAGGCAAACTAGGGATCCCTGGGTGGCGCAGTGGTTTAGCGCCGGTCTTTGGCCCAGGGCGCGATCCTGGAGACCCGGGATCGAATCCCACGTCGGGCTCCCGGTGCATGGAGCCTGCTTCTCCCTCTGCCTGTGTCTCTGCCTCTCTCTCTCTCTCTCTCTCTCTCTCTCTCTCTCTCTGTGACTATCATAAATAAATAAAAATTAAAAAAAAAAAAGGCAAACTAGTACACAGTAAATGGGTAAAAACTCATAGTGTATAATTTGCATCTTAATAAAACAGCCTTAATAAACTTAAATGTCCGAGGTAGATACAGGGTAATAGACTGTGGTGGTTAGGCTAGGATGCTGGGTGCTCATGAGACATACAGGGGCCAAACCCCAGTGGACAAACCAATGGAGAGGAATTTTAGCTATAAGCTATCTTTAAGATAAGCTGCTAAAGAAAAGGTTAAGAATTAGAAAGATATTATACTATATCTTAAGAGTTTTATTTCTGGGGTGTCGGGTGGCTCTGTCGGTTGAGCATCTACCTTTGGCTCAGGTCATGACCTTAGGATCCTAGGATCCAGCCCCACATCAGGCTCCCTGCTCAGCAAGGAGTCTGCTTGTCCCTCTCTGCCTCTCTCTGCTTGTGCTCTCTCTCTTGCTCTCAAATTAAATCTTTTTTTTTAAGTGTTTCATTTCCTTAAATATATCATATTCAGTTATGTAAAAAAAAACACAGTAATGCAATAAACTTGATACATTAACATGAGAAAATACTATGTAGCATAATTACATTTGATATTTTTAAAAGCACAGAAATTGTTTAATGCAGACTTTAAAGTAGAAAGAACACAGAACAGTATTGTAACCTGAGGCTGCACACCAGAAAAGTATGTAGTAAGTTCTAGAAGCTCAAATGTGAAAAATGAAGAGAAGTGAAGTGCTTAAATTGTGCTAGGCACAAAGTAACATGTCCTCTTCCCCACCCTCTACTTTTCTTTAATAGTATTCATAACTTTTTGATGAATTGTAAAAACATCCGTTGTTCAGTGTTTTTTGTGAATATGTACACATTTAGTTTTATTATAACAAAGCAACTCGTACACTTTTAAGGTTTAAAACTGAGCATATTTCCTTTCCAGTGAAACAAAATGAAACTTTAAAAATACAGGAACAAAATTACAATAGAGAATGTCAATTCCAAGTAAGATCCTACAGGTTCTGCTGATTCTCCCATTGACTGGCAGGGCTCAAGTCATCATTAGGAGAGTTTTATTTTAAAAGTGTCATCGGGGGTAGCCCCAGTGGTTTAGCGGTTTAGCGCCGCCTTCAGCCCAGGGCATGATCCTGGAGACCCAGGATCAAGTCCCACGTCAGGTGCCCTGCATGGAGCCTACTTCTCCCTCTGCCTGTCTCTCTCTCTCTCTCTCTCTGTGTGTGTCTCTAATTAATAAATAAAATCTTAAAAGTTTAAAATAAATGAATGAATGAATGAAAGTGTCATCGGGCAGCCCCGGTGGCGCAGCAGTTTAGCGCCTCCTGCAGCCCGGGGTGT
Source organism: Nyctereutes procyonoides (assembly GCF_905146905.1). Taxonomy (NCBI): domain Eukaryota; kingdom Metazoa; phylum Chordata; class Mammalia; order Carnivora; family Canidae; genus Nyctereutes; species Nyctereutes procyonoides. The sequence continues at coordinate 21,676,429 of NW_026575122.1, forward strand.
GATCCTGGAGACCAGGGATCGAGTCCCACGTCAGGCTTCCTGCATGGAGCCTGCTTCTCCCTCTGCCTATGTCTCTGCCTCTCAATCTGTGTCTTTTTTTTTTTTAATATTTCATAATTTTTTATTGATGGCATTTTATCCCATGGTTTAACATGTTAATTATACTGTAATAAACATGGCTTTAATATTAAACTTTTCCTCATTATCCAAAGTCACCACAGTCCATTTCAGTAAATATTAAAATATAGGCTTAATACTTTGTACAATACTGGTTTTTGGTCCAAACAAAACTGGATCAGAAAAGCCAATAAATTCACTTTAAGAATCCCCAATTTTTTTTTAAAGATTTCCAAATGGATTTAGGCAACTTTGAATAATGGGATTTACATAATAAAATCTGAGACAAGACTAAACAAAGAACAAACAAATTTTCTAACACAAAATTAAAATTTCAAGTTCACAGATTTATGTTATGCCAAAAAAGTACAGAAACAAAATTGTATTTACACAAGTTTCATAATAAAATAATGAAAAAGGCAAGACAGGTGATAGGAGAATGAAAATATAGAAATAGCATATAATTATTAAATGGAGAACGCACTAGATCTAATAAGTCCTTAGCATGGACCATTCTTTAATCAGGCTTCCTCTATCAGAAAATTTTAGTGCACAATACACCCAACTCACTCACTTCACACACATTTTTATAAAAATAAAACCTTAAAAAAAAAAGTGTCATCTTAAACTGCAAGGATGTCTGTTAAACATCACAATTAAACATGCTAAAGGAGGGCAGCCCCGGTGGCTCAGTGGTTTAGCACCTGCCTTCGGCCCGGGGCGTGATCCTGGGGACCCGGGATCGAGTCCTGTGTGAGGCTCCCTGCATGGAGCCTGCTTCTCCCTCTGCCAAAGGAGAAGCTATGTTGTCAAAATGCCCACTTAATCCACCCAAACATCTCAAACCCACCCTTTGCTGACCTTCTATAATCCCATTTTTTAAAGTTTTTTTTTTCTTTTTTAAACAAGAGAAAGTAGACAGGTACATGCTGGTAAATGCTTACTGTCCATATTCACATAGAGACACAGTGTAATCTCTGAGCCCAATACACAGAGAAAGGAGGAAAAAGCTAGAATTCTATGTACTACTACACAGGGGCCTAGCACCCTCCAGCTTCCAGCAGAGCTAAGGGAGCAGAAGGTTTTTCTTTTTTCCCACAGATCACAGTGGTGTTGATTCCATAAAGTTTTTGTTGAGACAGGAAGAAATAAAAATGAATTTGGAATAGAAAGGGGTAGAGATTCTTTTCCCACTGTACTCTGCTCAAGGTATTTCCCTCCCAAAATAAGTTGAGAACCATGATATAAAGGGAGAGAAAAGAGACTTCAAAAAATAGAGCAGATGAGCACAAGAGGAGGGGAAAAAAGAGACGCAACTTGCTCCCAGGGACTGGAGAAAATTAAAAAAGGAAGGTTGGAATCCATCGGTGTTCCATTAGTCATCTTCTCCTTCATCCTCCTCTCCTTCCTCCCCCCCTCATCATCATCTTCATCTTCTCCTTCTTCATCCATATCGGGAACCAAGTAGTACTATAATAGATTTGGCCAAATATCATCATTGATGACTTCTCCTAACTCATCTGTACCTGCATCAGAATGGTCAGTAAACCAGATGAAGAAGCTCTCTGATTCCTCGTGCTGTCTCTTCCTGCTGCTTTTATTCTGTGTTTGACTTGAATGTTTCCTCAAATCCTTTCCAGATTTCCATTTGATTTCAGTAGACTTTGAAGATGGATCACAACTCTCATTCAGATGAAATTCTTTGGAGAGAACTTTCTTTTCGAAGTAAGGGTTTTCATCAAAATAAAAATCTATTCTGTAACCTGATTTAATATCTTCAAATTCTGTCACTTCAACTCTTGTTAATAATGCAATGCCTCTTCATCTTCCTCCCCAAGCAGTACAGACACTTGTGGATGGTTAACCAATGTTACCCCAAAATTGGGGATTTTGGCGATCAATTCCGACCTCTTCTGAAAAAATGGTTGGCGGAGTTTATTTCTGTTCTACTTTCAAAATCTCCTCACTGGCTTGTCCATTAAGTCTATTTCATTTTGTACTTCATCAATATGTTCAATTGCTTCTTGCTGTTCTTTTTCTCCCTTCGGCAAGTGCTGAGAGGTTGACGTCTCCTCCGGCGTGGGGGCAGGAAGCAGCCTCGGTTCCTTCGTTTGAGGCCTGAGCGAGGGGTGGTGCCTGGGCTGCGAGGAAACTCCATGAAACCGGGAGAGAGGCATGTCTGGAAGAAGCTCCGATTGTCCTGTTGTTTAGTGTTGATGACACAAATACTCCAATGAAGGTGTGGATACTGCTAGGTTACATGGAGACATCTTATTTAGTTACCCTTCGGAAATTCTAGTAAAATGAACTGTAACTTTTGATTGTGGCCAGCTGCAGTTTCCTGAGCTATTAGCAGCCCCTTTCAACTGGAATATGTAAAAGTAAAGATATATGGTCATAATAACTGAGCGCCAGAAGAATGCACGATGTCTGTTCTTAGTATGCCACACTCAGGAGGGCGACCTTCACCCTTTTCCATTTGCCTCGTTACCTCTCTCAAGAGTTTCACAGAGGAGTCCCATTTCAAGCACTTCACAAAGTCCAAACTTAAGATACTTAATTTAGCGGGGATCCCTGGGTGGCTCAGCGGTTTAGTGCCTGCCTTTGGCCCAGAGCGCGATACCGGAGTCCCAGGATCAAGTCCCGCATTGAGCTCCCGGCATGGAGCCTGCTTCTCCCTCTGCCTGTGTCTCTGCCTCTCTCTCTCTCTCTCTCTATGTCTATCATGAATAAATAAATAAAATTTTAAAAAAAAAGATACTTAATTTAGGAAAATACCACATTACAAAAGGAATCTGAACTTTAAAAAATAAATTTCCAAAATGTGGTTCCTTTCACATATTTAGGAGTCATTAAATTCTGAAGCTCAGAATCTGAAAACTAAAATTTTAGAAATCAATTGGCTGAAGAAAAAATGAAAAGGAAGAAAAAAATATGAAGTTGATTTTAGAGACATAGATCTATTTATTTTGAAAGAAACCGAGAAACTTACTGATAATATCAACAATGTCCTTTTTAATCTTTCTAAAAATGATCCCTGGTACTTGACAACCAGTTAAACTAGAAATAGAAAATAAAGAAATTAGGAATAGAAAAAGAAAGCTATGAAAAATGTGATAGATAAGTTCTAAGGTAATACACTATCTTTGTGTGTTTAGTCTTAGCATCTCAACAGTTTTCTAAAAAGAACAAAAGCAAAAAGTGTGTCACATATTCTTATTACTTGGCAGAAGCAATATATCCATACAAAAACCTTCAAGAACTTCAAATCTAGGAAACTGGAGTTCTGGATAATTTAATTTTCTATGATCCAGTAATAGTTCTACCTGTAAGCAGCATAAACCTGTTCAACCTTAATGTGAAAATATTTAATACATTTGCTGTAGACAGGATTGCCACTTTGTAACTCAGAATTGTGCAAAACTTACAGCCTTCATTTTCTCTGTGTGAGGGACAGCAACAGAAGAGCACCCGGCCAAGTCACTCATCCTCTCAGGACCTTTCAGAACCATGAAAATGATTTCTTATATATGGACAATGTAGAGAAAACGGGACTAAATCTGTCCAGACTCCAAACAGACTCTTTAGAGTTTTTATTTTCTGTAACTCCCTGATAACTAAATCTCTAAGCAAGAGGGATGGTCTTATTTCCCTTTGCTCACTTATCTTCTCTATCACATTTGTCCCTGCACTTCTCTGGGCCACCTCTCCTGTGCTTCCAGCTAACCACCCCCCCCATCCCCTCCCAGGCCGCCATTCACACCGCCCTTCTCCTGAACATCAGTGCTCAAAGCACTGTTTTTTATGGCCACCCGGAATCGACATACTGTCCATTTTCCTGATGAACTACGTATTTCCTGACAGTGTTTCTCAAAAACACAACACAGTGGACTGAGGAGTCCAGTTAATTCAGGTTTTGCTGAATTTCAAAAACTCTCTCAGGTTTTCTCTAAAATTAAAAACTCCAACTTCTTTAATCCTGTTATTTTCCACCATTTTAAAGATTTAGGTTGCTCTTTTCTAAATACGTTTGCCTTAGTCCCCTTGGGCTGCTGTAACAAATGCCATAAACTAGGTGGCTCATCAGAAACAATTTTTAGGGGCACTAGGCCACTCAGTTAAGCGACCCACTCTTGGTTTCAGCTCAGGTCGGGATGTCAGGCTCCTGAGACCAGCCGTGCGCTGGGCTCTGCACTGGGTGTGGAGCCTGCTTGGAATTCTCTCTCCCTCTGCCCCTCCCCTGCTTTCTCGCTCACTAAAAATAACAAAAACCCCCCACCATTTTTACTTATTACACTTTTGGAAGCTGGAAAGTCCAAGTTCAAGGCACCAGCAGATTTAGCGCCTGTTGAGGGTCTGCTTCCTGGTTCATATGGGTTCCTTCTCACTAAATCCTTAGAAAATGGAAGACGTGAGGGATCTCTTGGGACCTCTTTTATAAGGGCACTAATCCCATTCATGAAGGCTCCACCCTCATGACCTAATCACCTCCCAAAGGCCCCACCTCCAAATACTATCACAGTGGGACTATTAGTTTTCAACATATGAATTTTGGAAGGATACTCATATAGCGGTATTTTATTATTTTCATTTAAATAATAATAATACAACACTGAATAGTTACAAAATAACAATCAATGCTAAATAATCCAAATGCTCAACTAAAGGAAACTACCTTTACATAAAGTATGATGGAATACTACCATAACTATTTAAAGACTATACTTTTTTTTTTTAAGGATTTTTATTTATTTATTCATTCATGAGTGACACAGAGAGAGAGAGGCAGAGAAATAGGCAGAGGGAGAAGCAGGCTCCATGCAGGGACCCTGACATGGGACTGGATCCTGGGACTCCAGGACCACACCCCAGGCCAAAGGCAGGAGCTAAACCACTGAGCCATCCAGGGATCCCCTAAAGACTAGACTTAATATTGCAAAGTGGAAGTGTGTGTTTCACCATGCATTACTGGGTATTTGTGGTATACAACCTATCAGAAACTATAAACGCAAAGATTTAGAGTAAGCCAGAATCCTCAACTAATTCAACTATTCTTCATATAGTAGGATTTCAAATATCCTCACTATTTTGTCATTTGTCATTGACTTTTGTCAATGAGAACTCCCCTTTTATCACCTCCCCACTGTATCACTGATTTTTCTGCACCTAGGCACAGGATTGTGGCTCTTTGGTAAAAGATGATTCACGGGCAGCCGGGTGGCTCAGCGGTTTAGCGCCGCCTTCAGCCCAGGGCCTGATCCTGGAGACCCGGGATCGAGTGCTGCATCGGGCTCCCTGCATGGAGCCTGCTTCTTCCTCTGCCTGTGTGTCTGCCTCTCTCTCTGTCTCTCTCATGAATAAATAAATAAAATCTTTAAAAAAAGAATAAAAAAGGTGATTCACCATCCCAGCCAGTTTGGATAGATCTGGGTTCTGACTCAAACTATTGATTCCACAAACCTCTCCCAGAGTTGGGTCATTGACAAATTTTATCAGCACCCTCACATTGTTAAATTGTTGAAAAGAACAAGATGGGGTAGAAGTACACGACACAGAGCTGACCCTTGATTCTTTCAGCGGTAAACCAGTTTGGAGTTTACCTAACCAGACAGCCATCAGTCCATCCTGCCCACAGAGAAGTGTACAGCACATGCACAGTTGTTAGGGAAGCTGACTTTGAGGGACATTGCCTGGGTACACATTCCAGTTCTGTCATTTACTGACTCAAGTTCCTTAGCCTCTTTGTTTCAGTTTCCACATCAGCACAATGCCAATAGTTGTATCTAATTCACTGGTTATGAGGATTAAATTAGTTAACACATGCAAAACACTTGAAACTCCCTGGTATATAGTAATTTTGCTGGAATAATAAAGACAGTAGGAAATGATGACATACTCTAGGTACCTTCGATCATCCTCTTGATGCTAGTCCAGTTATCATTATCCAAAATGGAATTAACTTAACTTGGTATGTCCTACTTTTTTCTGAAATTATACTGTAGCCTAATGGTCACTGGTTCCTTTTAAATATGCTCAAAACCACTGAAAAGTAAAAATTTTGTTTAGGATCAAAGTCAATAAATTAGAGGACAGACTCCACCTTTGGAAGAAATGGGATCCCACGTGTTTATTTTCAGGCTTCGGGCTCCTCTCCCATTTTCTACAAGTTCTTATGGACTGGCAGTAATCTACCTCTCATTTGAAATATGATTTCTCTTAGATCAGCTGAAAGTTCTCTAAAATGCCCTCATCGATCTTGTCTCTTATTATTATTATTATTTTTAGAGATTGTATTTATTTATTTATGAAAGGGGGGGGGGCAGGGACACAGGCAGAGGGAGAAGCAGGCTCCATACAGGGAGCCTGACATGGGACTCAATCCCGATCTTCAGGATCGTGCCCTGGGATGAAGGTGGTGCTAAACCGCTGAGCCACCCGGGCTGCCCGATCTTGTCTCTTAAAAACATTCATTCTGCCACTCCCAGTCTACAATCATTTTTCTTTACACAAGAGATAAAAAATTAACACCAGAACCAAGTGTTTATTTCCTAATAGCATGCCAGTGGACTACGCAGAAAACCCAAGCCTTTCTTGCCCCAGTTGTCAATATCTAACTAAAAAAATTCTTGGTTTAACAGTTTTTTTTTTTTTTTTTAGACTTATTATTTATTCATGGGAGACACAGAGAGGCAGAGACATAGGCTGAGGGAGAAGCGGGCTCCCTGCGGGGAGCCCAATGCAGGACTGGATCCCAGGACCCCGGGATCACGCCCTGAGCTGAAGGCAGACGCTCAACCACTAAGCCACCCAGGTACCCCAGTCTCTAACATTTCTAGAAAGGCTGATTTCATTTGAGGGTTACTATTGCCATTCTGTATTTTCAGTGGTCTGTGTTACACTTTTCCAGTCATTTTTAATTTGACACCCTACTTACCGTTTTTTTTTTTTATTTTTGTTTGTATTTTATGATAGTCACAGAGAGAGAAAGAGAGAGGCAGAGACACAGGCAGAGAGAGAAGCAGGCTCCATGCACCGGGAGCCCGATGTGGGATTCGATCCCGGGTCTCCAGGATCGCGCCCTGGGCCAAAGGCAGGCGCCAAACTGCTGCGCCACCCAGGGATCCCCCATTTGGTAAATGTCCTTTTTGTGCTGGAGCTCAGTTGAAACAGTATCCTCTTCTTCCTTTTTTCCTCTCTGGTTTAGCCTTTAAATACTCATGATACTTGAATTATCTTCTTTTTTTTTTTAAAAAAAAAAAAGAGTCCCCATATTAATAGAATTTTTTCCTTGACTTTTTAAAAATGACTCTTCCAAAATAAAAAGTAAATTCATCATACCCATTCCATTCTACTCCTTGAGTAGCATAAAGTGGATATTGACACTCTCGGGATTATCTGGGGCCTCGGTCATTTCAGAATCCCCAAGGATAAAGCCCTTACACTACTAACACAAAATTCTCTTTATTTCCTGGGATTGAAACTTTGCCAGTCAAAATTAAAAATGGTCTATAACACAGGATGAAGTTAAAACAGAAATGTCAATTTGTGGATAAACATTGTATAAGACACCTATTACTTTGCTGTGAGACAGTGAGCAAGGCCTTCTAACGTGTAATTCATCTGCTGTTAGACTCGACACAGGTTTCAGTGCTGATGTGAAGTAAGATTACAGAGGTAGGAGCAAGTTCCACAAATTCCAGTAAATTCTTTTAAATGTAAAGTTCTTCTGGGAAGGAAGTGCAATACTTTATTTCAGGATTCGACCTGCAAAGGCAGGATATCAAGCCCACACTTTGTCTACATATACCTCTCCTAAACGCTAAAGACTATTTAATCTAATCCCTTCCATACAACCCAGATTCACAGCATGCAGGACCCGGTATCAGAGATGCCCTATTTTACAAATATGAACAGACCCAGAGAAGCGAAATGTCTTAAGTCCAGGACCCATTAGCCACGGAGAGTCAGGAAAATTCATTTGGTCTAAAACAATCTTACTCCAATGTAGATTACTTTTTTCTTTTTAAAGACCCGGTTACCCCACCTAATTATTTTTTTCGTTTAGTTCTCTGCCAGGAGTTCAAATTGTGAAATACCTGCTCTTGCCAAACGTTCTCTCTACGTATCTAACACTCCCCAAAGGTCACACTGAAAGTAGATTCTTTTTTTTTTTTAATTTTTATTTACTTTATGATAGTCACAGAGAGAGAGAGAGAGAGAGAGGCAGAGACACAGGCAGAGGGAGAAGCAGGCTCCATGCACCGGGAGCCCGATGTGGGATTCGATCCCGGGTCTCCAGCATCGCGCCCTGGGTCGAAGGCAGGCGCCAAACCGCGGCGCCACCCAGGGATCCCTGAAAGCAGATTCTTAAGTTCGCCTCCAAGATCACAGGAAAGGACTGATGACTTCTTGGGGTACTAGTCACAGTCCAGAATTCAAGAGCTCTAGTACGGCAGTGTTACCTACCTTGGGGCTCCTCACGGTGCTTTTAGTAAACCTAAGGGGGGGGGGGGGAGAAGCCACAATAAATCTACTAACTCTAAAGTAAAACCTCCAGGGGTGATACGTGTGATTCTCCATCTTCACAGCTCTTCGCATAAGGGAGGCTAAAGGGAAACGCTGCCAGAACGGGAACCGCGAAGAAACATCAAGTGGAGACCGCTGGCTGCTCGCTAACCCATCTAAAAGCCGGCGGATGCCGGGAGGGCCGGAAGAAGGAAGAGCTGAGGCGCTGGACCCGCCGCCGCCGCCGCCGGAGGAACCCGCGGCCAGCGGCCGGGGAGGCCCGCGGTGCGCAGGCGCGGTCCCGGCCTTTGTATTCCGGCCGCGGCATTTAAAGACCCCCGCGTGCGTGCGCGCGCCCGCCGGCCGCCGCCGCGAGGGGCGCGGGGGAGGGGCGGCGCTCCGCTCGGCCTTACCTGCCCGCGTTCTCCGCTTCCATCCCCCGCTGTCGCCCCAGCTGGCGGCTGCTCCTGGCGGGCGGGCGAGCGACTGGCCTCCGTAGTACCGCGGGGGGCCAGCGGCCGGACGGCAGTAACCAGAGACTAGACACGATGTCTGGTAGAGCCGGGACGGCGGCCGGCGCTCAAGCTCCTCCCCCGACCTCCTAGCCGCTCCCAGCCCGAACCCCTCCCTTCGCGCGGCGCCTCCGCCTGCTCGAAGCCGAATCCCACGCCTCGTGGCCGTCACGTGACACAGCCAGCCCAATCACGTCCGCTCCCCTCTCGCGGGTTCCCCCTGCTCTCCGCTTGGCCTTTCGGGAAGGGTGGCGGACGAAAAAGGGTGGGGCGAGGCGCGCTCTGCTGACGTAAGATTTCGTAGGCCCCGGCGGGGTGGGAGCTGGGAGGGTGACGTCCTGGGGGCGCTGTGTGGGTGGGGCCCTGAAAAGGGGCATCCTTATCAGGGTGATGCAGGCCAGTCCACCTCAAGTTTTATCCTGATTAAAAACAATATTTTGCGTTAATCACCAGGGATCAACTATGAAGTGTGATTTTGGGCAAGTAAGACTTTGGAGTCAGAATACTTGGGGGAGCTGAGGTCACTGTGCCATCTTGGGCCTCAATTTCCTCATCTGTAAAAATAGAACGATTGTAAAACTGCTTCGTAAAACGTAAAGCTTTACGTGAAACATTGCTTTAATTTGTATATATAAAGATAATAACGTTTCAAGCGTATGATGATTTAACAGCACGTCTTCCTTACAGACTAGCTACTCTTATTTTCCAATGGCTCTTCCAGCTAGTTTTTTTTTCATTAGTTTTCAAGTTCTCGCTGGTGTTTGTACAAAGACTTCATGAAATAACTTAATGGAAATAGGCTTTTCTGTTTCTCTAGTTTGCATGATGAAAATCATGGCTGCTGTATTAGTTAATTTTCCCTAGTTAGGCTGTGGAACAAATGACTCCAAAATCTTGTTGCCCGAGCCCTAGGGTGCAAGAGCACATGGCTCCAGGGGTCCCAAATGGACCAGATTTGGTCACATACTTCTGACAAAATCCAAAGGCAGAGAGAGGAATGGTGGTGAAAGGAGAATTTATTTCAGCAAGGCCAACACCAGAAAGACAGTAGACTAAGTCTCCGACTGTCTCCAAAACACTGAAAATACTTGTAGGTTTATATAGGGAAAATGTAGGAGAAAGTCTGTGGGGTAGGTGCAGGTGGGCAGTAACATCAGGTTGATCATTGTCTTCAGGTCAGTCATGCAAGGTATTGCTCGCATCAAGGTAGTTCCTATTGCTTGAGGGGTGCTTTTGTTTCCCAACATGGGATGCATTACCCCCTGAGTCTCTTGCTGAGTTAAGAGATAAACTGGAAGGAAAAGTTCAGTCAATTAGAAAATACAGACTGTGGTCAAAATGGAGACAGTTGAAGGGCTCTTTCAATCTCAGTGGTTTTGCAGCAACCAAGGTTTATTTCTTACTAATATAACATGGTTGGGAATGACTATGGCTCTTTCTTCATGTGTCTTCTTCATTTTGGGATCCAGAAAAGGGCTTTCATGAGTAAATACAGAGTGATTAATTTGTATTATATTGATTGCTTAAATGAAACTTTAAATGAACCTGACTCATGGTAGGTGTCCAGTGAATATCTGTTGAATGAATGAACAGCAGCCCATTCTTTCACTCTCTCTCTCTCTCTCTCTGGTTTTTCTTTTCTTTTAAGATTTTATTTATTCGTTCATGAGAGACACCGGGGCGGGGGGCAGAGACACAGGCAGAGGGAGAAGCAGGCTCCATGCAGGGAGCCCAATGTGGAAATTGATCCCCGGACTCTAGGATCACGCCCCAGGCCAAAGGCAGACGCTGAATCACTAAGCCACCAGGGATCCCTCTCTCTGGTTTTTCTTACCACTCAGGACCACAGTCCAGAAAAATTTTGTTTTTTGTTTTTTTAAAGATTTTATTTTAAAGAGACGGCATGCACAAGTAGGGGAGGGGCGGGGGGGGAGAGAGAGAGAGAGAGAGAGAGAGAGAGAGAGAGATCTAAAGCAGGATCCCCGCTGAGCATGGAGCCCAATTTGGGGCTCAATCTCAGGGCCCTGAGATCGTGACCTGGACTGAAATCAGGAGTTGGACATTTAACTGATTGAGCCACCCAGGCGCCCCAATCCAGAAAAGTTTTAAAGCAGTTATTTCAGAGAGAGAATTCTGCTGACTAAAAATGAGTGTAAAGAGCTGAAACCCTTTCTCAGGATGTTTTCACTTACATGGAGTTACCGTGGGGTGCTCTGCATTCTGGCCTGCCAGCTCCATTCATAACCTGACTGGGGGCCTCTGCTCACTTTTTAATTTAATTTAACTTTAATTATTTTATTTTATTTATTTATTTTGCCTCTGCTCACTTCTGCCTTGCAAAAAGAAGAGATTACTGGAAGAAGTGTTGGGAAGAAGGACATTAAACCTGGAAACGATGAAGCAATTGTGGCAAAGAGGTTCCTATCTCATCAGTATCTCTCTCACCCTCTGAAGCTGAATCTGGAAGACAAACTTGCTCTGCTTGTGAGCCTTGCCTGCCAGAGCTTGGGGGAAGCCTAGAAGAATGTCCTCCTGTCGTTGCCAGATGTATCTCTACCTCAAAGAGTTCTTGTATGATAGGACAACAAAAAAGAAGGCCAAGTCGCTTCACCTTTTCCCTCTTCTTCCCAATACTCATCTCCCTTTTAAGAATCTAGTGAGCTTGCTTCCTTCCTAGCTAATGTTCTGTCATTCAGTTGCATCATATTTTCAACAAGGTCTGCTACTGGGGAGGGGTTTTCAAACTATAGATTTTCATCCACAAGTGGGTCCTGAAATTAAGCATTAAGAAGAAATAGAATAAGTGTCAAAGTGTTTGTATGTAATAAAGGTAAGTATTGGTTTATACTTACATAGGTACAGGTGTACAGATAGGATCACCATGTTATAAAAGTATTTCTTACTGTGAATCACAATCAAAAAAAGTTTGCAAAGTCATTATAATAGGGCTTATTCTTGCAAATGATAGACAGCAAATTAGGAAGCCTGTGGTTCACACTCCTGTATCTACTCAGCCCTTTATTGCAGGTTTTTACTACTTAACCTATGTTGTTGTTTTTTTAAGATTTATTTATTTATTTATGATAGAGAGAGAGAGAGAGAGGCAGAGACACAGGAGAAGGGAGAAGCAGGCTCCACGCCGGGAGCCCAACGTGGGACTCGATCCCCGGACTCCAGGATCGCGTCCTGGGCCAAAGGCAGGCGCCAAACTGCTGAGCCACCCAGGGATCCCCCTTAACCTATGTTTTGTAGAATGGGGGGTTTGTGGTGTCACTGGGGGGAATAGCTACATGTGTCAAGCAAATGATTTAGAGGAAAATCTATGTGTCAGGGGGCTTTAACGAACATTCATTTTAGGGGAGGATACAAGGTTTTCTAGGCTTCAGAGAACTCACTTAATTTTTAATTAATTAATTAATTAATTAATCTATCTATCTTAGAGTGAGCAGGGGATGAGCAGAGGAAGAGAATCCTCAAGTAGGCTCCCCACTGAATGCAGAGCCCGATGCAGGACTCAATCCCATGTCCCTGAGATCATGACCTAAGCCAAAATCAAGAGCCAAATGTTCAACCAGCAGAGCCACCCAGATCCCCTGACTTTCCTTATTCTTAAATTTTATGGGCCTTTGAACATTTTTTTCACAGTTAACATTTAAAATTTTGCTTACATATTTTTTAAGTTTTTGTATAGGTGATAAGGGCTTGTGCTGAGTTAACTAGTGTCTCCTAACTCATGTGCACTTGATATCTGTGAATGTAGCCTTATTTGAAAATAGGGTCATAGTAGATGTAATCAAGTCAAGAGGAAGTCATAGTGGATTAAAGTGGGCCCTGAATCTAATGACTGGTGTCCTTCTAAGAAGACAGACACAAGATACATGGACACAGGACCCATTACTGATAGACTATCAGAATGGGAGTTGGGCACTGCATAAAATGTGATTTGAGGTGCATAGCAGAAAACTCAAAAGATAGAAAAGACAATTTTTCTCTTTGGTGGAATGGAGTCTTTACTCAATTAAGTTTGTCATTTAACAGCTTTTTAAGGCAACTTCACTGCTTTTTAGGTGTGCTAAGCCAATATTTTGTGGTACTTATCTTGCCTTAAAGATGTTCTCCTGAGAAGGACAAACATTATATGGTCTCATTCATTTGGGGAATATAAAAAATAGTGAAAGGGAATAAAGGGGAAAGGAGAAAAAAATCAGTGGGAAATATCAGAAAGGGAGACAGAACATGAAAGACTCCTAACTCTGGAAAAGGAACTAGGGGTGGTGGAAGGTGAGGTAGGCGGGGGGTGAGGGTGACTGGGTGACGGGTACTGAGGTGGGCACTTGACGGGATGAGCACTGGGTGTTATTCTATATGTTGGTAAACTGAACACCAATAAAAAATAAATTTATAAAAAAAAAAAGATGTTCTCCTGAGATGAACCATAAGAGGCTCTTTAACTCTAGGAAGCAAACTCAGGGTTGGTGGAGGGAAGGTGGGTGAAGGGCTGGGGTAACTAGGGGATGGACGTTAAAGAGGGCACTTGATGGAATGAGCTCTGGGTGTTGTATGCAACTAATGAATCACTGAATTCTGCCTCTGAAGCTAATAATATACCATGTGTTAATTAAATTGAATTTCAATTTTAAAAATTTTTGAAAAGATGTTCTGAAATTTCTTATGTATTCTATCTCAAGAATTAAAAAAAAAGTACATACTTTCTTCGTTTGTAAGAATGTATAATTTAAAAATAATCTTGGGGCACCTGGCTGGCTGTGGGTGGAACATGGAACTCTTGATCTTGGGGTTGTGAGTTCAAGCCCCATGACAGTATAGAGATTACTTAAATATAAAGTCTTAGAAAATACATTTTAGAAAGGGTAGAATTCTCCTAATATAAATTATTTTCTGCATTGTTTTTAGAAAATAGCCTCTGACTTTTAGTATGGTATTTAATCAACATCAACATCAACAACAACCATTTGCCACAGATAATCCAAGAATTTGGTTAATGTTTGAAATCTTTTTTTTTAAAGATTTTATTTATTTATTCATGAGAGACACAGAAAGAGAGAGGCAGAGACACAGGCAGAGGGAGAAGCTGGCTTCTTGCAGGGAGCCTGATGCGGGACTCAGAACTCGATCCTGGGACTCTGGGATCATGCCCTGAGCCAAAGGCAGGCACTCAACCAGTGAGCCACCCAGGCATCCCTCTTCAAAAGATTATTAAGACAAAGTAAAAAGCTATACACGGGGAGAAAGTATTTGTAGATCAATCTATCTGATAAAAGACTTCTATCCATAATAGATAAAGATGACTAAAATAATAAAACAAAAAATGGATGAAAGATTTAAACAGATACTTCACCAAAGAAAATACAAGCATATAACAGGATTCCCAATATTGTTAGTCATGAGACACCATTGCCAACCTATCAGAGTGCCTAATATTAAAAAGACTAACCAGACCAGGTGTTGGAAGAGGATGGAGAGGATTTGGAACTCTTAAAACTGTTGGTAGGATACGAAACTGTATACCTACCTTGGAAAAGGGCTTGGCAATTTCTTAAAAAGTAAAATATACACCTACTTACTATATGCTGCAGCCATTCTACTCCTAGGAAAGTATTCGATAGAAATGGAAGCATACGGGGGGTGCTTGGGTGGCTCAGTTGGTTAAGCATCTGACTCTTGGTTTTGGCTCAGGTCCTGATCTCAGGGTTTGTGAAATCGAGCCCTACGTCAGGTTCCACACTCAGTGGGAGTCTGGGTTGGATATTCTCTGTCCCTTCTGTGCTCACTTGCTTGCACTCTCAAGTAAATAAATAAATAAATCTTAAAAAAAAAAAAAAAGGAAATGGAAGCATATGTTCACAGGCTTGTGAATCTTTTGGGTAAATTTCACTATTCATAATTGTTTTATTCCTATAAGTCCCAAATTAGAAAAACTGAAATGTCTGCCAAAGGTGAATGGCTAAACCAATTGTGTTATAACTATACTCAGCAATAAAAAGAAGTGAACTACAGAGACATGCAATGATGTGAACCTCAAAATAATTGTGCTACATGAAATCAGACCAATATCATACTGTATGGCATGATTCCATTTATATATCATTCTAGAAAATGCAAATTTATCTATTGTGACAGAAAGCAGATCAGTGGTTGATCCAGAGGAGACAGTAAGGGAGGAATTAGAGGAACAAGGAAATTTTGGGTATACTGGATATCTTATTTTGGTTGTAGTGATGACACAGGCATACACATGTCAAACCTTGTCAATTTGTTTATTTCAAGAATGTCGTTTATGTCAAATATACCTTCGTGTTTAAGGACCTCCGCCCTTGATCCGCCCTTGGTCCCAGGACCTCAGGATAACGCCCTGAGCCGAAGGCAGATGCTTAACTGAGCTCCCCAGGCATCCCCTCTGTGTTTAAAAGTTGAGTGTATCCAGACGCCTGGGGCGCTCAGTGGAGGAGCATCTGCCTTTGGCTCAGGGCGTGATCTTGAAATTTCGGGATCAAGTCCCACTTCGGGCTCCCTACATGGAGCCTGCTTCTCCCTCTGCCTGTGTCTCTGCCTCTTTTTGGTCTCTCATGAATAAATAAATAAAATCTTAAAAAAAAAGGTTGAGTGTATCATGATTCATGTTATACATACAATCATAATGCTTCAGAATTTGGTCCTGGGTTAACTCTTTCAACAAAATCAATCCATAGCCCTATGGCAATCTAAATACGCATAGATTAAACAATGCCCACTTCAGTTTTCTTTCATCCCAGCAGCACATAGCACAAGGGAACAGCAGGGCGGGTGTGCCTGGTTCAGATCTCAAAGCGAAGCCGGAAGCCCGAGCCTAAGTTCTTGTCTCATGAAGTCGTAGAATGAATGAAGCTCCCAATGGGGCGTGAATAAAGCCACTGGAGTTTCTTAAGGATACGGAAAAAGCTCTCTGGACTGAGAGGGGTCTTGGATGGGTCTTTTATCAAATGACAACCAGGGAACCTAAATCCTTAATATCTCGATTGTTACCATCATGGAGTAAGGACTCCTGGTTTTTTTTTTTTTTAAGATTTTATTTATTTATTCATGAGAGAGAGAGAGAGAGAGAGAGAGGCAGAGACACAACACAGGCAGAGGGAGAAGCAGGCTCCACGCAGGGAGCCCGACGTGGGACTCGATCCCAGGACCCCAGGATCATGCCCTGGGCTGAAGGCGGCGCTAAACCGCTGAGCCACCCGGGCTGCCCAGGACTCCTTGATTAACACCTTAAATGGCTTATACTTCCTTTATAGGGTCTAGGAATTCTTTGTTGGTCACAAGTAGCTGTTATAACGAGAACCCACCTCTGGCACCTGGACAGATGGTCTGGTTTACCTGCAGCTGCCTCTTACCTCCATGTTTTCGGGACTTTTGTGAGCCCGATTCCGAGGCCCCCGCCCTAGCCCTGCGTGTCCCTGTGACTTCACTGACGGGAGGGGGCCCCATCCAAGCACCTAGCGGTCGGCCGCCCAACATCCACCTGCTCCTAAAAGGTGGTAAAAACGCAAAGCACGTCCCGGTCCCAGTGCGTGTGGAGGGGCAAACGGGCCATACTCTCGCCAGCTCCGAGTCCCAAACTCCACATCCGCCAGGGAAACCCCACCGGAGGGAGAGTAAAGATCGCAGCAAGTGTCTGGGACCGGGAAAGCGCGGGGAGGAAGCAGGGAGAAAAAAGGCGGAAAGCTTGAGAACCGCTCTGGCCGCTGGTCGCCGTCTCCCCGTCCTGCGTCTCCGCCGGCGCCGGCACACCCCCGGCTTCCGGTCCGGCGGGGCCCGAGCCCGTACTTCCGGTTCCGCGGACTGGCCCACGTCCCCTGCGACCCCGGCGTGCGCTTCCGGTCGCCCTCCGACCCGCCGCCCTCTGCCCCGCCCCGAACGCCAGTGCCCGCGTCGTGGCGGTCTCTCCGACGGCCTGGGGGCTAGCGGGGACTGACTGCGGTGCGCGGCCTGGCCCGCTAGTCAGGAGGGCGGGGGTGCCTTTCGGTATCGCCTTCCAGTAGCCTCGCCGGCGCCGCCCGCAAGCCCGCAGGCCCAGCCCCGCGCAGAGTCCAGCGAAGTCCGCGGCGGGCGAGTCGGGGGCGCCTGTCGTCAGGGCGCCCGTGGGGCGTGGGGCGTGGGGCGTGGGGCGTGGGGCGGGGACCACGCAGGGGCCTGAACCGGCCCGTCTGCCGCCGTGCGGTCCGCTCCCCGGCACGGGAGCCCTCTGGCACCGCCCGCCTACGCCCCCGCGCAGCCACCGGCCATGCCCGCGGGCGTGTCCTGGGCCACCTACCTGAAAATGTGCGCCGCCAGCCTCCTGAGCATGTGCGCCGGCGCCGAGGTGGTGCACCGGTACTACCGGCCGGACCTGGTGAGTGCCCCAGGGCCCTCGCTCCCGCCTCCCCGGGGCCTCTCCGGGCCCCGCCCAGCGGCCCACACCGGACTAGACGCGCGTCTGCCCTGAGCCTGGGCCCGATGACGGCGTCCCGTTGCGTTCCGAGCGGCGCGGGGCCTGCTGTCATGCGGCCCTTGGGCGGCCAGCCACCTGCCCGCGCCTGCCCTTAATCTTCTACCATTTTACCCCTCGATCCCACTGTGGCAGCCACGCCGCTTTCCTTGCTGTTTCTTTGCTCGTCAAGCCTGTCCCCATCTCAAGGCCGGGGTTTTTCTCCTCTTGGAATGCTTTCCTCCCAGAGCTTGGGTTGGTTTGCTACTTCAAAACGTCAAGTCTCTGCTCCGCTCTCTGTCCGCAGTGAGAGTCCTTTGGACGGCTCCTAAGGGAGTTCCTCCTTGTGTCCCTTGAGGACTTCTCACAATTTGCAAGTATTTTATTCCTTTGTCTCTTTAGTGGTTCTTTGTTTCCTCCACCAGAATGTACTCTCCTAGTGGGACTGCGCCTGCACGGTTCACCCTCGATCTCTAAAAAAGAGCTTAGAATATAGTAAATGCTCAATAGATATTTGATGGAAGAAGAACGAGGGAATACAGGCATTCCAAAGAGGGAGAAATTTAGGTTAATTTTAACATTTTAGGGGCACCTGCGTGGCTCATTAGTTGAGCCATCTGCCTTCCCCTGTCCTGGGCCCTGGGATGGAGTCTCGCGTCTGCTCCCTACAGGGAGCCTGCTTCTCCCTCTGCCTGTGTCTCCCCCCCTCTCTTTCTGTCTCTCATGAATGAATAAATAACATCTTTAAGAAAAAAAAATTTTTTTTAGCATTTTAAGTGTGTATATATATATATATTTTTTTTTTAATTATTTTTATTTATTTATGATAGTCACACAGAGAGGGAGAGAGAGGCAGAGACACAGGCAGAGGGAGAAGCAGGCTCCATGCACCGGGAGCCCGACGTGGGATTCAATCCCGGGTCTCCAGGATCGCGCCCTGGGCCAAAGGCAGGCGCCAAACCGCTGCGCCACCCAGGGATCCCTTAAGTGTATATTAAATTAGAACGGAGAATTAGAGTTCATTTGAGGAGTTGTGGTTTTGTGAAGGTGGAGGCTAGGAAGTACAGTGGAAATGATTACAAGCGTGTGCTCGGTGTTACTTTACAGGTATGACTAGAATGGTCTGGAGCCCGGTGTAGGGAACAGTCACCTTTGCCTGGACTCAGGTCACACAGAGAACCAGGCACCTGTGTTTCTAGTTTCTGTTAACTGGCAGCTACGGTTCTGGAGGTGTTTCTTCTTGTTTTCAGATCAGGAAACTCAGATTCGGAAGATGGAAGGTGATTTCCCAGGATCACCCAGCTTCCTGGGGATTTGAAACCCAAGCTTTCTGTTTAATGTTTCTCTTTTTTTTTTTTTTAATTTTTATTTATTTATGATAGTCACAGAGAGAGAGAGAGAGGCAGAGACACAGGCAGAGGGAGAAGCAGGCTCCATGCACCGGGAGCCCCGACGCGGGACTCGATCCCGGGTCTCCAGGATCGTGCCCTGGGCCAAAGGCAGGCGCCAAACCGCTGCGCCACCCAGGGATCCCTAATGTTTCTCTTTTTTGATCCTGTTAATGAGGTGGTACAACAGCCTTGAACCTTCACATTGAGTTCAAGCCTGTGGAGTAGAATGTGAAAGTCCCTCACACCCGCTACTTCTCCAGCCTGTTCCCCAAACGTAGCTCCCATTTTTTGGTTGGTGTGTACTTGCAGACTTTTGCTGTAGTTGAGATACATGTAAACAGGAGTTGAGTGTGCACAGTTCTTTGTAAGCAGCTTGTTTTGGTTGACACCTATCTGAATAGATACATGTTTCTCTCGATAGCCTTCTTTCTTTCTGACCATTGAATAGCATTTCATAGTATGGATGTTCCATATATTAATCCCATATTGATATTTTGGTGGTATCTAGTTTTTGTACAAACAATGCTGAAATAGCTCTTTCTTACCAGCCGAGACTGCTTCTCTTTTGAATTCTAGGGACGTATCATGGATATGTAGTGGAGACCGAGACGGGCTTTCCACAGAAATACAGTTGAGTCCTTAACTCCTGAGGAATAGGCATCAGGCAGGCATTATGGAGATAGGAATGCCTGTGATTTGTCCCTGGGAAATGGACCTTCTTTTTTTAAAGATTTTATTTATTTATTTGACAGAGCAGGCAGGGGGAACAGAGGGAGAGGGAGAAGCAGGTTCTCTGAGGAGCGGGAGCCTGATGCAGGGCTCGATCCCAAGGACTCCAGGATCATGACCTGAGCTGAAGGCAGTCGCTTCACTGAGTCACCCAGGTGCCCCAGAAATTGACCTTTGATTCACCCATCTCATTATAAGTAGGAACATGCAAGGTTGTTACCAGCAGCTACTTCAACCGTGGAAGAGGCAGCATGAAGCCAGAGTTCTAGTAGGAGGACCATACTGACATGTCTCAGGCCGCTTCGTCCTGATTGGGCAGTGACATCAGTGGTGGGGTGCTTCTGGAGGGACCTGAAGGCCAGGGCTGGCTGGCTATGTGTAGGATGCCAGGTGCTTTACTAACATTTAAGGAATTTATGTTCTTTACTTGCGTCTGCTGGTATTGTTCTAGCAACGACTGTCACTGTTGTAACAACCAATGGTCTGTGTTGGCTTCTTTCAGCCTTTAAGGTGGCGTGAAGGTCTGGGTGGAGTCCAGAGCAGAAGAGGCGTGATGGCTGCCCGGAGGGTGTGCTCAGCGCTATCTTAAGGGAGCAACAGTAAGGATGCTTTTTCTGATTGTCCAGCTCAGCTACTCAGGATAGGAATGGAGAAGAGGACTCAAGGCAGGTGTTCTGTCCTGGAATACAAAGTGTGCTTTTGCTTGAGCTTCCCTTTGCATTTTTGTTTACTTTTGCGCTACTTTGACTGGTTCTATTTCCTTAATGTATAATCTTACTATTGAAGATATAGTTAGGCAAAAAATGCAGTCTCAGTGATGTAGGAAGACCTTAGGGCTCGAAGCCAACAGCCAAGAAAGAATTCTTGAGATGTCTTTGGTAGAAAAGTGGTTTTGTTAGAACACCCGGACAGGACTCACGGACAGGAAGAGCTGCACCAGGGTCACGGGGAGGGCCCAGTGTAGACTCTCAGGTTAGGAGGTGGGTATGGAGAGCGGAAGCCTCCCGGGTGTTTTGGAGACAAGGTTTCCAGGATTCCCTAGGAGCCCAGCTATTGTTAAGAAAGATCATTTATTACTGTTTTGTAAAAACTCAGTCATGAGACCCCTAGATGTATATCAGTGGGCCTTATGCTTGGGGGTGGTTGCCAACATGGATCTTGGGGGTGTAGAGATAAAGAAAGTTTCCAAAGGAGGTTTTCTACGTCAGAATAGACTCACCAGGTCCTAGGGCTTGGGCTGAGATCACCTTTGCCCTCAGCAAGGGATCAGCCTCTGGGCGGCTGAGCCCCTGGAGGGAGGTCCGTTTGCCTGTTTGAAGGACTTGGTGGTGGGCTGCGGTAGTGAGGACATGTAACTTTTCTTCTGCCCTGTGTCTCACATCATTAGGACTCATTTTAAAGTGTTCATTTTTGGTTGTCTCCAGACATACCCACATACATGCCAGCTGCTATTTAGAACCTCTGCTGACATTGTTAACTTTTGATGTCAGTAAACTTACCAGTCTTTTAAAATTTGATTTTAAATTTAGTATATTTAGTAAATAAAAGTGCTTTCTTTCAATAAAAGTTGAATTGTCATTTTAGCTGTGTACTATATTGGCAATTCGCACTACTCCAAATGTGTGCCTAGGTGTGTTTAAGTGGATGGTTGTATATACTTTATAGAAATTTGAAACATGCTATTGTATTTTATTTTTTATTAAAGTTTTAATTTTGATTCCAGTTAGTCAACACATAGTGTTACATTAGTTTCAGGTATACAATATAGTATTCTGTATTTTATAGGGCTTTGTGACTTCAGATAATTTCCTTTTGTGACCTGGGGAAAGATCTCTTCTAAATTAATTAGTGTCCACAGTTCAATGTATTTGAAACAAGCTACATTCTTTCTGTACTAAGGGTATTGGAATGTCAAAATCCTAGGACTAGTTTTAAGATAGGAGATGGTCCAGATAAGTTACTCTGGCTTTTTATTCCAGTTCTCATCACTAAAATATTTTTAGAAAGTCATTTTCACTTCAAAATGAGAATTGTGCTGGGAAGCACATCTCTTAGCTCCCTGCCTCTCCTAGGACCTCGATCCCAAACCCTACATTCTTTCCTAAACTATTTTATTTCTTTAGGATTAATTAGTTGTTAGGAGATAAAAGAGTAAAATGAACCAGATCAGGGTGTTTGAACTTCAGGCATCGAAAAGCTATTGAAGCTTTCTGATATGAATGAAATTATGCCGAAATAATCTTGCAGTTTTATATAAATTAATCTGCGTAAAGATTTTATTTCTCTAGTCTTATGAGCTTATAAGGGTCCCAAGCAAAGTCTGTTGAGTTATTCATTCAGCACAGTTTTTGCCTCCCTTTTATAACGAGGGGCATTCCATAGGGTTGTAAGAAAGTGGAGATTATGATGTCCCTTTCCTCAGGACCTCACAGTTAAGCTGATTGCTGATAGGTTTGCCTCTGACTCATTACGAGCCGTTCCACTTGGATGTGCAGTGAGCATGTTCCACTGGGCTTCCTCCAGCAGACCTACTTTTCTTGAGGTCTTGATGACGACTCTGTGACTCTCTTGTTCTTGTTAGGCCAGAGCCAAGGAGTCTTCTTTACCTCCCCTCTCCTACTGCACATAACAGCAAACCCCATTGGCTTAATCTGAAAACTTCATCCAGAATCTCACTGCTTTTTACCACGCCGGTTGCTACTGCCCAGTTCAGGCCACTGCCAGTCACCTCTCGCCTCATCTTCTGCAACAGCTCTCTGACCTGTCTTTTGCCTTCCACCCTTGCAGTCTTTTCTCGACAGAGCCACTGTCCTTTTATGCTGGAGTCGCATGTCGTTCTTCTGTTCAGAATTCTCCAGGGATTTTGCATCTGTGCACCCCTGTTTCTCCTGTCCTCATCCCTTCCTAACCTCTCGTTGAACACTTTATACCAGCTGCGTTGACCACCTACTTTTCCTTGCACATAGGGCACACTCCTGCCTTCGGTCCTCTGCATCTGTGATTCATTCTGCCTGAAACACTCCTAGGTGTATCTGCATACTGGTTTTCTCATCCTCCTTGATGTCTTTGTTCCGAAGTCACCTTTGCAGACAATAAGCACATGAAAAGATACTCTGTATCCTTAGCCATCAAAGAAATGCAAATCAAAACCACAATAAGACCACTTCATCACCGCTGGAATGGCTGTAATTAGAAAACCCAAACATCTCATGACGAGTGTCGGTGAGGATATAGAGAAATTGGAACCCTCATAACTGATGCTGTTGGGAACGTAAAATGGTGCAGCTGCTTTGGGATACAGTCTGGCAGGGACGCCTGGTGGCTCTGCAGTTGAGCATCTGTCTTTGGCTCAGGCTGTGATCCCGGGGTCCTGGGATCGAGTCCCGCATCGAGCTCCCTGCAAAGAGCCTGCTTCTCCCTCTGCCTATGTCTCTGCCTCTCTCTCTGTCTCCCATGAATACATAAATAAAATATTTTAAAAAAACAACAACAAAAAACAGTCTGGCAGTTCCTCAGACAGTTCAACATAGAGTCATAGGACTTAGCGATTCCACATTTAGGTTTGTACCCAAGAGAAATGAAAACACGTCCATACAGAAACTTGTACCAGGGCTCAGTTGGTTAAACATCTGCCTTTGGCTTAGGTCATGATCCTGGGACCTGGGATTGAGCCACACTATCCTTATAATGAAATATTATTCTGTCCTAAAAGGAAGTGAAGTACAGATATATTTGACAATATGGGGCAAACATGAAAACATGCAAAGTGAAATAAACTAGTCACACAAACCATGTGTTCTATGATTCTGTTTAAATATAATGTTCAGAATAGGCAAAGCTGTCAAGATACTAAGTAGATGAATGGTTGCCTAGGGCAGTGGCTTGGTGTGGGGGAGCATTGTATGGAAATGGAAGTGACAGCTGGTGGGTATGGGGTTTCTTTTTGGGGTGTGAAGAAGTTATGGGCCACAGGCTCTCCTAATAAGGATTTATCATTGAGTGCACAGGGACTTTTTGTTCTTTTTTTAAGAAAACTTTTTATTTTCTTTCAGGTCACACTATATAATATTATAGTCTAAGAAAGCCCTGGCATCTATGCTTTTTTTTTTTTTTTTTTTATAGACAATACCTGAAATTCCACCAAAACCTGGAGAACTCAAAACAGAGCTTTTGGGACTGAAAAAGAGACAACACAAACCTCAAATTTCTCAGCAATAGAAACCTCAAAATGCAACTCTGCCAAGGACTCCGTGAATAATATTATAAGTATTAAATGTCTATTTGTAAAGTTTATTGAGTCAGACTGGTTGTCTTTAAGCACCTAATGCAATGCTAACTGCAAGAGGAAGTGCCCAAGTGTTAACTGATGCGTTGAGATTTAATTATGGAATAATCAGTGTTTCTTGAAAGCTGCCAAAGTTTCTATCATCAGCTTTTTGAATGTGGTTGAATAAATATTTTATGTTGAGTATCATGTGAGAAAGAGTATTTGCAGTGTTTCCTGCCCTTATAATTTTGGTTTATTTCTCGGAATAAGCTAGACTATCATGGCAAATGGGAGTTATAAGTTAACTATTATAAAAGTGCCATTGACAATTAAAGCTTAGGATATGAAGTTAGTATTTCTCTAAAACTGGAAAGTGCTATTTGTACTAAACTGAATTAAGTTGAAATATTTAAAGTTTGACGTTCTTTTGGAATTGTGTACCTAACAAAATTATAACAAATGTCCTTTGGACTGTCACAAATTCTTTATCCCCAAATTTGAGAAACCATGTTACCATGTAATAATTATTCCTATAAAATATATTTTAACATAACTGAAAAGCATAAATGAGCTTTGTTATGGGGTGAACTGTGTCCTCTCCAATATGACTGGTGTCCTCTCCGATATGACTGGTGTCTTTACAAGAGGAAAACACCATGTAAAGACAGGTACACAGGGAGAGCCCTGTGTGACAGCAGGTCAAAGGTTGGAGTGAAGTAAGAGCCACCACCAGAAGCCAGAAAGAGGCAAGGAGGGGATTCTAGCCAGAGTCTCAAGGGGTGATCCTGCGGACACCTGGATTCTAGATTTCTGCCCTCCAGAAATCTGAGAGAATAAATTTCTGTTGTTCTAAGCCATCCAGTTCTTTGTTATGGCAGCCCTAGGAAAGTGATATAAATATTTCAGCTCTTCCTGAGTCTATAAATAAAGAACAAAAGTTATTTATAGAGCAGTTGGCTTTCTATATAGAGCTGTTTTTCCAAAAGAACTTTTTCAGAATTCTGCATTCTTAAAGATAACATCTAGGCTTGCTTCTTGCATTTTAGGCTTGCTTCTTAGCTTGCTTCTTAACAAATTGCTACATCACATAAACCTTTGGGGTCATTGTTGAAATCTTAAATCCCGAATGCAATAAAATGTTTTTGTTTTACTCTCCATAGTAAATACCTTTTCAGTTTAACAGTATAAAGCAACTAAATGAAATGGATTATTTCCAGTCTATATACAAGGTCTTTCTTTTCTGCTGCAGTGTTATTTGCTGCCTTATTGAATTCTGTGCATGAAGAAGATCTGTATTACAATGACAGATGAGCAGTGGCCCCCCCCCAGGGAAAGGACTGGAGAACAGAATTTTGAATTGAGAGTGGTTGTCTTTGCTGATGTTTACTCTGAACTTTCTCTGGATCAAATTTTGTAGCTGCCATCAATTGAATACTTTTTTATTTTTTATTTTTTTAGTTATTGTTTTTTAAAGATTTTATTTATTCATGATAAACACACACACACACACACAGAGAGAGAGAGAGAGAGAGAGACAGAGGGAGATCCTGGGACTCCAGGATCACGCCCTGGGCCAAAGGCAGGCACTAAACTGCTGAGCCACCCAGGGATCCCTTGAATACTTTTTTTAAAAAAGATTTGAGAGAGGGAGGCAGAGCATGTGCATGTGCAAGCGCAAGGTGTAGGAGCAGAGGGAGAGGGAGAGCGAGCCCCAAGCAGACTGCATTAGGCACGTAACCAGACACAGAGCTTGATCCAGTGACACCCAAGATCACAACCTGAGTTGAAACCAAGTCGGTTGCTTAGCTGAACCACCCAGGTGCCCCTGATAGTTTTTTTCTTTTATATTATCTTTTTTTTTTTAATTTTTATTTATTTATGATAGTCACACAGAGAGAGAGAGAGAGAGAGAGAGGCAGAGACACAGGCAGAGGGAGAAGCAGGCTCCATGTACCAGGAGCCCGACGTGGGATTCGATCCCAGGCCTCCAGGATCGCGCCCTGGGCCAAAGGCAGGCGCCAAACCGCTGCACCACCCAGGGATCCCCTGATAGTTTTTTTCTTAAGAAAAAATTACATACTTTACAAATGGTGAAGCTTGCCACAGCCAATTGCAAGGGCTTTATATCAGACTGGAAGAAGTTTGATTATTTTTTTTTAATTGAAGGAATTAAAAATTGGTTTCCAAAACTCAAATTCAGTAATTCTAACTTCAGTGACTAACTCCTTTAAATAAAATGAACCCCATAAGTTTCAGGATGGATACCTGATTGAGTACAAATCAACAATAGTTTTTAAACTCTGAACTACTTTCATAAATTGAATATAGTAGGTGTTTTTTTTTTTCCACTGCTAAAGGAACATTTTCAAATTCTACTTCTCCAGTAATTTTAAAATGTGAACATGGGGGGATCCCTGGGTGGCTCAGCGGTCTAGCACCTGCCTTTGGCCCAGGGTGCGATTCTGGAGTCCTGGGATCGAGTCCCACGTCGGGCTCCTGCATGGAGCCTGCTTCTCCCTCTGCCTGTGTCTCTGCCTCTCTCCCTCCCCACCGCCCCCGTCTCTCATGAATAAATAAAATCTTTAAAAAAAAAATGTGAACATGAAACTGGTGAGCTTTGACGATGCATTTTGTAGCTATTGAGGAGCACTCTCCTCACCACTTTCCAGAATAAAGGGTGGGGGGCATTGCTCACCCTTTTGGAGGAAGAAAGGATCTGCCCCTTTGGGCTAGGCTTGTGCCCTGGGAGGGTGCAGTGGGACCACACTTTAAAGGCACTCCTCCTCCCGGGCCCATACCTTTCATTTATAGGTACTGAGTGGTCTGGCTGTTGAGAGCCAAAGTCATGATTTGAATCCACCTTTCCTATAAGAAGGCAGCTTTATGAAAACAGGATGGATTTTGTAGCTATTAAAAATGTACTGAAAGTGAAAGTGCAATAATTTCAGTAAGTGCTGATTCTAATGATTATGACAATCACCAACGTAACCTTTTTTTAAGTCAACCCCTATTGTGAAAAATATGTATTGTGGCAGCTGTGGAAATGCATGAACAGATGCCTAGAGGAAAGGCCCTGGATGCTTCTCATTGAGCAGCCTTCAGTTATCGTGGCTTCTGCAGTGATTTTACCTGCTAGAGAGTGGCCTCCTCAGGGCCATGCCTCCTACCCGTCAGCACAACTTTTTTTTTTTGGAGTTCAATTTGCCAACATATAATGTAACACCCAGTGCTCATCCCATCAAATGCCCCCCCTCAGTGCCTGTCACCCAGTTACCCTATCCCCTTGCCCCCCCTCCCCTTGTACGACCCCTTGTTCGTATTCCAGAGTTAGGAGTCTCTCATGCTGTCACCCTCACTGATACTTCCTACTCATTTTCTCTCTTTCGCCCTATAATCCCTTTCACTATTTTTTATATTCCCTGTATGAATGAAACCATATGTTTGTCCTTCTCCAATTGACTTAACTTCACTCAGCATAATATCCTCCAGTTCCATCCACATTGAAGCAAGTGGTGGGTATTTGTCATTTCTAACGGCTGAGTAATATTCCATTGAATACATAGACCACAGCTTCTTTATCCACTTATCTTTTGATAGATTCCAGTTTGGCTATTGTGGACATTGCTGCTATAAACATTTGGGTGCAGGTGTCTCGATCTTTTACTGCATCCGTATCTTCGGGGTAAATCCCCAGCAGTGCAATTGCTGAGCCATAGGGTAGCTCTATTTTTAACTGAGGAACACAACTCTTGAGGGGCCCCGTTTTTAGCTCTGTTCCCTGAGCTGACTGGGTGGGGCCTTTGGACCTGCATTGCTTCCCACATCCTCCCTCGGCTCCATCCCACTTCCTTTTCTTCCACAGTTGCTGATTGAAGGGCATTCCTTAATAAACATCCTGTATCCTAAACACCATTTCAGTGCTTCCTGCAGAACCAAATCTGTGACCTACACAAACCAAATATTAAAAAAGTAGTACTGGAGTATTCCTTAATGAAGCTGTGGGGGGAAAAAAATCACCCAAGATAGACCAGTGGCCAGGTGTTTGGTAATTAAATTAGGTCAAACAGTGGTTTGTGCAAAGTGTGTATGACATTGCTGTTTGTTTTTACCCAAAATTGAGGGAGTATGAGGTTTTCTAAGCTTCCTGTTGAAAACAATGTAAACTCAAAATTTTATAATGGAAAATGCTGAGCATTAATTTAATGCAATTTGATGGCTTGAATTTCTATACAATCTTTATTGAAAAATGGTAATTTATGATGGCCAACAAATTGGAAACGAATATTACTCTTAACTACAGCATGTTTCCCTAGGACTGAGCTCCCATTTTATTTCTTATAAAGGGAAAGAGATTTTTAGAGACACACATAAGGTAGCTGAATTTCAAAGTGATTATTGCAAACTAACCCTAGAAAAATAGAAATAGAAATACAAGCAGCCCAGTTAAGGGTCGTAGATTATCAGAAAAATTTAGTCCGTAACAAGACTCTATAGTACATAAAGTTAGTTTCCATAAAATTTTCTCTCTCACCTGATCTGTGAATATACAACTCAGGTTTTGTCTCCCTAGCTACAGTTAAAATATTGAAAGACTACCATTTTGGATGGCTATCCTAGTGAAATGACAAAAACCGGTTTCATATTTCAAAAGTAATTAAATGATTGCTTGGTGAGGATCATCATCAATATCTAGTTATCTGTTGTCAGATTATGGGTCTTTTAAAACCTTATTTTGGAGTAAGTAGATTTACAGGGAAACTGGGAAGATGGCACAAGCCCCCATGTCCCTTCCCTGTTTCCATGAATGCTGTCCTCTCCATCACCACGGGTCCTGTCAAAGCCAAAGAACTATTAATTATACTCCCGACGAAATCTTACCAGTCTAATCCAGGCAATGAAAGCATAGTTGCCATGTCTCCTTCTATCTATTTCTGTCCTTGGTTTTGACCTTGATTGACACTTGTGAAGAGCACTGTCCACATACTATAGGTCTGTCTTATGTTAGAGATGGCAGTAGCCTTACCACATCCTACCAGGGATCCACAACACCACTGGGGAGATGAACCTTGAACACCAGGTTAGTGTCCTGTCTACCAGGTTTCTCAGCTACCAAGTTACCATTTCCCCCTTGCCATCCATATTCTAGGACAGCCACTACGTCTAGCCTACTTTCAAAAAGGGGGATTAAGCCTCACCTTGGAAGAGGGAGCATCTGTACGTTATTATTTGAATTCTTCTGTAATGAACATGGTCTTTTCTCTATTAAGTGACTTTGAAAAATACTGGATTTGAAAGGCTTTTCTATGTACAGATTATTTCTCTTCTGTAAGGCAAAAACCCCTGAAACAGCATCAAAGAAAAAAAAAAAAAGCCAAGTATGTACAATCATTATGAAGACAAGACGCTGAGTATTTGGGATCTTTTTTATTTTTATACACATGACAAGATTTTACACCAAGAATAGTCAGTTAAATAGTACAAATTTACATTCATGAGGAATGTTAAAAAAAAAAATTCAACTAAAAAACCCACTTCTTTCTGTGACCCACAATCCCAACATTTTACAGTGCAGGGGAGAAGGGGGCTGCGGGGAGCATCCAAAACAAGTCTCTCCCAAAAGAAATGACTTAAATTTCACATTCCCTCTCCACACAGATTCCAAATGGTGAGAGTATAATTTATAATTCATCTTTTTCAGCTGTAGATTTCTGTGAAAACAGAAAAATCAGAAGGTAGTAAAAACCAGCAGAAAAAATCTTAGCTCACAGTTTTATGTGTGGAAAAAGACAACTGAAACGGGCCCAGCGTTGTTCCATTATTTCAGCTGAAGGCTAGAACCTCAACTTGTTAATCTGCAAAATAATTTAGAACCTGATAATAAGATCAATAGCCCCTGAACACAAATAATCAAGAGCTTAAAATGGCCTACTGCTGCTACATAAGGCGGAAGCAACTAAGGAAAAATCTGTTTAACACTATCACAAGAATGGATGGCTAAACAAAAGGAGTGGGGAGATGAAAGCATACATTTCATTTAGAGGAAAAAAAAAGGAGTTGCCGTACCTTCTGAATTTCATACTAGAGGCCTATTTTTTTTGGTGGATTTCCTGAAGCCTAGCTTCTGGAAGCTATGCAGTTCTAACGCCAGAACTAAAAATAAGTTTGCCTAATTCTGCAAGAACTAAAACACAAGCCCCATTCTCGACTTGTTTTACCTTTACTGTTTCTTGTTCTTCGTCGTCTGTTCCTGCATCCATTTCTTCTTCGTCGTCCTGCTCTGTGTCTTCTGTGGTGTCCTCGGTTGTCTCTTCGGGTTCTTCTTCTGGTTCTTCTTCCACCTAAGGGCAATATTTATCAGCTCACTCATGGCTCCCATACCTTGGGTCTATTTTCCCTTTGTTCATTAAGTGTATAACATAATTAACTTCACCCCTGTTTTATCCAGAACTGCAGAGTGAATCTGCTAACTAGAGTTAACAGTTATGCTAACAAAGGGAGACAGATTTAAAAACAAAGGATCTAAAAGGGGAATTTATTAATTCTAGCAGTGTTTAACACTGGGGATTCAGACATTTCATAAATTATTTCAAACCTTTGCATCAGGGTCAATGTTTAAACTGAGGCGAAGCATTCTTTCTATTCGATCTCCATATGCTTTAGTGTCTGGTAGCAGATACCCTGATCGCAGCGTTGCTGTCTCAAACAAAACCACAGCAAGATCCGATACCGTTTTGTCATCTTCATCTTCCTGAGATGGAAGAAGAGACGTCTGATTAACATTAAAAGGTACAAAGTATTCCAAGTGAAAGATGAAAGAGCATGGCTGCATATTACCTTAACTCGTCGAAGCATGTCTTTGATCAGGGGGTGTCTGGGATTAATTTCAAATGTTTTCTTCTGGCTGGCATAGTAACTGGAAAGGGGTAAAAATGAACGTGAGAAACATAAAATTTCAGTATCTGTATATTCCCCATGTTCTATAAATTTTTAAAATCACAAAGAACTCTTGGAAAAACAAGATTTATTTATATCGTAACATGCTTTATTTTTTATTTTTTTCATGCTTTGCCTTTAAAATGGGATGGGCAAGGTGCGATGGAAGAGTGCAATGTAGAGAACTTATTTACTAATGCATCTTAAGTGCCTAGAACTTTGTGGAGTGATGAATGGATTTAATGTCTTCATTCCCTCCTAATTTATTCTCCCTTCCTTCACTGCAGCTCAGTCTGTGAGTTTGGAAACATCTAGGCAGCCTCTGCCTGCTGGTCAGTTACTACCTTCCCCATGATGCTTCACCAATATGGTTCCAGGACAAACTGTTTTCTTTTATCAGAGCTCAGTTCTCAATGCATTCTAAATATACTTTTCCTAACCTTTAGTTTTCTGCTGTCAATTGGGACTCTTCTCCCTCCTATAGATGAGAAGAGGGAGAAACTACATCCTATCATGGGATACCTATGATATATACAGAGTTTAGAAGATTAGGACTTGATCTGTTATCCTGACTGGTATGAACCTCAGTAAGATGACAGTGATGTCTACTTAGTATCACAGTGTACAGACACAGTAAGTGCTGGTTTTGTTGAATGGAAGGTAACTTCCAGTTAATAAATGAAAAATAAATAGACATTTATATAATGGCTACTATACGGTTTCTTTTTTTTTTTTAATTTTATTTATTTATTCATGAGAGACACAGAGGCAGAGACACAGGCAGAGGGAGAAGCAGGCCCCACGCAGGGAGCCCGACGGGACTCGATCCTGGGTCTCCAGGATCATGCCCTGGGCCGAAGGTGGCACTAAACCGCTCACTGAGCCATCTGGGCTGCCCTACTATACTGTTTCAATGGGATATAAGCAAAACCCTGTTTTCCACCTGAATTTTATAATCTATAAAATCTTCAGGGAGGCAAGACCTATAAAAACAAGATGCCATTTAGCATTTTACAGTGGAAACCTTATATGTTGGTGAATCTTGCTAAATATGAAATACACTATGCAAATATGCAAAAAAAATATAAACAGTTTTGGAATTGTGACAACAGAGACTACATTTGTAGTAGAATCCTAAGCTAGGCCTTGGGGAAACATAGGACCATCAGAAGGCAATAAATAGAAGACATTCCAGGTGGGAGAAGGGAGAATGAAAGTGGGGAAGACTGTTTTCAAGACTGTTGCTGTGACATTAAAATATAAATCTGACATATGTATTTCTTGGGGAAAAAGAAAAAAAAAGGGCACTGAAGGCTTTGTGTAGCTATAGTACTTAGCCCATTAGGTCATAAACTTGTTAATTCGTGGGTCCTTTCCCCTTTATTTTGTAGGGTATACTAATTGGGGAAGGGGAGTGGCAGTTAAAAAGGACTGAACTCATTTGACAAACGTCACTGTTGTTAACCTCATCTGTAACTATTTATTAATATCTAAAGATGTCAAAGCTGCCCAGAGGCCAGGCCAAGCATATATATGCAAAATATATGCAAAAATAACAATGTATGTCACAGATTAAGAAAATTCCCATTTGTGTATATAAAAATACTGTAAATAAATCAGGAGCCCAACACCTCTCCTTTATCAGTCTAATGTCAGAGGAATCCCTTTGAAAACCTGTCTCATCTAATATATAGCGGTAGTGGTGTTAACACACATTAGCTCTTTCTACAGATGCTGACATCAATTTCTAAAGGAAGGCGGGACCAGAACTAACACCTCATCAGGGACCTTCCCAAGGATGCTTACTTTGTAGAGATGTCTTTGCCCGTCTGGTATGCTTGAGCTTTCATGATTCTCTCCATGTTGCCAGACCATCCATACTGGCTGGCCACCAGAGCACACGGAGACTCTGTCAGACGCTGAGATACCACGGCCTTTTCAATCTTAGGAGAAGAAACCAAAAGTTAAATACGTGTAAATACCAATAGTTAAGGTCATTCAATAACTAAGGATTCGTCATGTAAGATCATAGACAGAGGCAGGTCATAAAAATACCTCTGATTCAGATTCAGAAGACTCTTTTGTCATTTAATAATATGAATTTTTCAGTCAAAAATTAACACTTTTTAAACTCATCTAAGACAAATTCAACCAGAAGAAATTTAAACTACAGAAAACTTTCAGTGACAAAGAAACCCAAGCAGTATCCACATACAGAATTACTTTTATCTTTTTAATTATTTGTATTTTAGAAATTTTCAAGTAGAGGCGCCCGGGTGGCTCAGTGAGTTAAGCTTCTGCTCTTGATTTTGGCTCAGGTCATGATCTCAGGGTCATGAGATGGAGCCCTATGTCTGGCTCAATGCTCAGTGTGGGGTCTGCTTGAGATTCTCTCACTGTGCTCCTCTCCTTGCTCATACTCCTTCTCTCTAAAAAAAGCACAGGCTCCAATGCCCAACAAGGGGTTCGAACTCACAACCCAGAGATCAAGAGCCACATGTTCTACCGACTGAGCCAGCAGGTGCTCTTGTCGTTTATAAACTAACTTCATTCTCCCAAAAATTTAACTTACACTATTAAACAATGTTCTGTACAGCTTTTAATGATTACAACGTAACTGGATGCAACGTTTAATTTGTTGACACACAATTTTTTAAAAAAGAAAATGCAAATACTAAAATTTCACAAGTTCTAATTTCCAGAATACCTTGTCCTTGAGGGCTTTATCTTTCATCCAGTTGAGCAGAGGCTCAAATTCTTTCTCAATCGCTTCACGACTCTCCTTCGTTTTCTCACTTTCATCAAATTTCACACCTTCTTTGGCAACATTCTGGAACCTTTTCCCATCAAACTCAGGAAGAGCCTGAATGCAGTATTCGTCCACAGGTTCGGTGAGATAAATCACTTCATAGCCCTTTTTCAGAAGTCGCTCAACAAACGGAGAAGATTCAGCCTACAAAATTAAGGGAAGTGATAAAGTTTCCAAGTCTACCCTTGGTATATTTGTTCACCCTAGCAGCTACATTTATATAGGACTACTCACCCCACCTTATAGGTAGAGAAATAAGAGGTGCAGAGAATATAAATGAATTTCCTGTCAGTGACTGACCAGGCTTCACAATGACTCCAATTCACCATTAGGGTTGGTTTTTCCTCAAGAGTTGGCTACATACCAGGATGCACGACAGTTGGGAGTTCATCTCACCTCTTTTCTGCTAGACCCAGCCATGAAGTAGATTTTGTCTTGCTTCTCCTTCATTCTTTCCACATATTGGTCTAGACTGGTAATGTCACTTGGATGATGAGATGACTGGAATCTAAGAAGTTTAGCAAGACGTGTTCGATTTGAGTGGTCTTCAATTACACCAAGCTTGATGTTGGTACCAAATTCTTTCCAAAAAGTATCATTGTACTTCTCATCAGCAATCTTCTTGATCATGTCCAGAGTTTTACGGACAAGCTTCTTTCTAATCACCTAAATAAAATGAAAGAATCTCATTAGAAACATCACCTCAAACTTTTGAGAATCTACCATATGTAAGACAGCAGGGGAATAGTGGGGGGAAAGATAAAAAGATGAGGCATCATCACTGCCATTAATCAGGAAGCAGGGAATGGTGAGCAATCCTATGCAGACTGAGCAGAAATTAAGTTGTCAGTAGAAATAGTCATATGACTGCTTTTACATTTATATTCTATCTTTAGACCAGAAGTGTAGGTTTATATGCATGTTTACAATTCTTTCAACTTTTCTATAGCTTTGAAACTTTAATAATAATATACCAGGGGGGAAAAATCAGATGCTTAGGATTTAATAATAATTCTAGAGTAAAATTAACTTCTTCAACTAAAGAGCCACAGATAGATCTCAAACTCTGGTGACTCCACTAATGGAGCCTGTCCTCTGAAGCCCAATCAAAGGGCAAAGCAGCCAGTCTCTTCCCAGAGACACTCACCTTAAGCAGTTTATGTTGCTGAAGAGTTTCCCGGGAAACATTCAAGGGGAGATCATCTGAGTCCACCTTTGACGGCAAAACAAAGTTCAGTAAGCAATAAAACACTGGGAAAAACCAAACCAACAAACTAAGAAAAAACAAACAAACAAACACAAACTTCTGTTCATTTTTAATGCCCCCTCATTATTTTTAGATACTTACAACACCCTTGACAAAGTTAAGGTACTTGGGCATCATATCATGGAAGTCATCTGTGATGAATACTCGGCGCACGTAAAGCTAATCAGAGACCAAAAAAAGTCATTATCTGGAAATTACACTTTTGAATTCTAAACTCAGTTTTTACAACTTAAAAACTTGCCTTAATGTAATCACTCTTCTTAGATCCATATTCATCAAACAGACCACGTGGAGCAGATGTAGGTACGAATAAAATTGATTTGAAGGTAACTTCCCCTTCCGCAGTAAAGTGGATATAAGCCATGGGGTCATCACTTTCCTAGGGAAAGTTGGCATTTAGTCATTCAAAGGTACCGGAAAAAGGCAGTGCAAAGGCTGATTTATTACATGGTACACATTCAGTTTAGCATTTAATGAATAACAACAAAAAAAGCTTCCTTACCAACAAAAGGGAAGTAAGGGAATGGAGGGAAGAAGAAATGATTAAGACTGCTATTCTAACTGGCTAGCCATGGTTGGTTTTGCTGATGATCATTCCATATCCTAAACTCAGGGAAGAATGGATGAGTCTAGGTTCCACATGTGTGAGAGAATAAGGTAGGAAAATCACCATCCTGTCTAAATGACAATATACGACACTTCATGAGTATACTGTTCAACACAAAAAGTTCTCAGGAACAGATTTTTTCCAATGGGATATGGACTTCAGCAGTGGCTATAAAGAGGCATGGTAAATAAATCACAGAAATTCCCTAGATCTGCATTATCCATTACCGTACCTACAGGTGGGTACCAAGCACTTGAAATGTGACTATTCTGAATTGAGATGTATGGATAAGCATAAAAATACACAACTAGACTTTGAAGATACAGAAAAAAAAGCAAAAAGCAAAATGTATTACTCATTTTTTAAATGATTACATGTTGAAATAAAAATATTTTGGCTATCTTGGGTTAAATAAAATATATTAAAAACTACACCTATTTCAACTTTTAAAAATGTAGCTTCTAAAAAACCTAGAATCATATATGTAGCTCACATTACATTTCTAATACAGCTGTCCTAGATGAAAATATGTTATACTTGTATACACTAAGACTATAGTTCATGGGAATAAAAGTGGAGACAAAACCAAGGGGAAAGTTTGAGGAGGTAAAACTTAAGGGATAGTTGGATGTTAACATGAAAAAATAAAGAAGGTTAAAAAACAAACCAACTGATGGAATAAAGATTAAAGAAACATAACCATACAAGTTTTATCTAGCCATGCTAGCTAAGCCTACTAAAATATTCTATTTTGCACAAAATGATGTATGGGGAAATATTAACTTGCAATAATCTTAATCAATACTAGTTTTGGATTCTACAGTTAAAACAAAGCCATCAGTGAAAGGAAATAACTTTAAGGAAAGGTTAAGGAAACACAGATTTAGTAATCATTCTTAAGCATATGACCTCACAATAAATGCTTGAGGTTGTAAATAGGCTCTTTGAAGGTCATGTTAAAAGCCACATGAATAAACAAACATAAAGCAGAATCAGACCTATAAATACAGAAAACTGATGGTTGCCAGAGGAGAATAGGGAATGGACAAAACAGGTGAAGGGAGTGGAGATACAGGCTTCTAGCTGTGGAATCAGTAAGTCATGGTACTAAACCTCATAGCATAGGGAATAATCAGTGGCGTTGTAATAACGTTGCATGGTGACAGATGGTAGCTACACTGGTGGGGAGCATAGGCGAATGCATACAGTACTGAATCACTGTCGTATATTTGAAACTAACGTAACACTATATGCTGATTTTCAAATAAGAAAGTTAAAAAAATTAAAGGCATTCATTCTTGAATGGAAAAAAGCCCCCAATTACATTAAAAACCCTTTAATACAAGATATTATGTTTTATGGAAATCACCTACCTATGTAGGTAGTTGTTAATCTTTTTTGTAACACAGCCCCTCTGGCAATATGGTGAAGCCTACAGATTCCTTCTCAGAGTAAATTTTTAAAATACATATGTAATATTAAACCACAAGATTAAAAAGGAGACCAATTATGTTGAAATAGTTGTAAAACAACCTAAAAACATTTTTGATTTAGTAATGTTCACCACATGATTTTCAAATAATATTTACCTTTGAAAATGATTTGTAGAAAGCTTTGTATTCATCATCTTCTACTTCTTTTGATGGTCTCTGCCATATTGGTTTGATGTCATTCATAAGCTCCCAATCCCAGACAGTTTTCTCAACCTAAAGTTATAGTACATTAGTCAGCCCCAACGCTCACCAGCAGTACTACTAGTGGAAATCATAACTTTAGGGTAGTTCAAATGAATGTGGGAAACACTAAAGGACACTTCTAATCTACTATGGCTCCTGCTGCTGGGACCAAAAATCTGCAAGTATTTCAACATTTAAGACTGATCTATAATGCAAAGAAGGCAGCTGGTTATCACTATAACAGATTGATAGCCAATCAAAGGTTTCTTCCATTATCAACTAGCTAAAACGTTGTTTCTTGAAAATATTTATTTTGAGGTTAGGAAGATATACACCTATTAATTATTCCTACTTCATGACCTACAGCAATCTAACATCTTACAATGAATATTCCTCAAACCTACCACCATTACTTCCGTCTACTCTGCTACCTTAACAGGGCAGAGAGCTAATATTATGGTTAATATCTAAACGACAAAAAAAAAATGTAGAAAGAGATTTAGGATCTTAAAATTCAGAATATGATAAACCACTAGTCCTGGGCAACATATAGAACCCAGAAAACTGTGCACAAAAATGACCTGTGTTTGTCCTTTAAAACTTCCCACAGGCAGAAGACACAGACAACAGCAAATAAAATAGTCCTTATTTATATAAATTAGGCCTATGGACTTACCATCTGAAGAAAAAAAGACTTTGAAGAATTAAAACTTAACTCTGACTGGTCTGTGCACACTTCAGGTTGTTTTCTAGGACATGTCTAAGCAACATTTTAGTGTGGAGATGAACCATACTTACTTTTTTGGTTTTTGGTTTTTTTTCCTCTTCTTCTTCTTCCACTGCAGCTTCATCATCAGAATCTTCTTTTTCTTCTTTTGCTGCTTCTTCTTCTTCCATGGGCTCCTCAACAGTTTCAGTCTGTTTAAGTAGAATTACAGTTAAATTATTTTATTTAATAATTCTGATTTCAGGGGCAGCCCCGGTGGCTCAGTGGTTTAGCGCCGCCTTCAGCCTGTGACCTGATCCTGGAGACCCGGGATCGAGTCCCACATCAGGCTCCCTGCATGGAGCCTGCTTCTCCCTCTGCCTGTGTCTCTGCCTCTCTCTCTGTGTCTCTCATGAATAAATTCTTAAAAAAAAAAAAAATTCTGATTTCATCTAGAGAATATGAAACACAATTACAGCTCAAAAACATAGGTCTTCAGTAAGAAAACCCTGGGTATCCTGCACTGAAAAACCACACTGAACCTTTGTTCTTTAAGTGTTAAATACTGAAATATGTGCCCATGTAATACATATAAATTTAATATAGATTTACCTTGCTGCTCCACACATAAATAGGGAAGTTTATAAACTGTGAATATTTCTTGACGAGATTTTTAATTGTGTCCAATTCAAGGTAATCAGATGCTTCTTCTTTTAAAACAAGTCTGCAAGGAAAACAGACATTTATAGAAAGACATACTTGGTTTAAAAGATTCGATTATAAATTCATCTAAATACCTTCCTGACAAAACTAATGGCCAGCAGTTCAGTGTAATCCAAGATGGCCCATTTTTCATGTTAAAAACTCGTACCACCAATGACAGTTTGTGAGCTAAATATACCAAATATGAGTAGAGTAGAGGAAGCATTGTCCTTGTATTCCTCAAGTGGAAAATATCCTTAGTTCCAAGTAAACAGTGCAAATGTTCCAATCTTCTTCTGAATATTGGTTTTTTGGTTTTGTTTAGTTTTTTCATTTGAAGAACTGAAATGTTACGTTAGCTCAAGGGCACTGAAACATTCTGGAGAAAAACAGGATGACACGTACTCTGATAGTTACTCTAGAAATCAAATGATCATCACAGATGGTGAACCCAGGGGCGCCTGGCTGACTCAGTTGGAAGAGCATGTAACTCTTGATCCCATGGTTGTGAGTTCCAGTTCCATATTGGGTGTAGAGAGAATTTAAAAACAAAACTTCAAAAAGTCTCTCCTATAGATAGCGAATCCTTAATAAAAACACGTTCCTTAAAAAAGCTAGAAAATTAATCTTACTGTTCATATCCCCACTGTCCAAAACAGTAGTCACATTTTATTTATTTAAATAAAACCTAAGAGTTCTTTAGTTGTATTGCAATATTCCAGGTATTCAAGAGACAAATATGGCTAGTAGTTGCCATACTGGATAGTGCAGAGGTAGAATATTTCCAGAGTTCTACTGGATAGCACTGGCTTAGATAATTCTAATACTGAAAATTGCAACACTGTTTCTTCTTCTTCCGTACTGGCCTTTTTGCAAACTCCTCCTCTACTCACCAAAAATAACACACCATAACACACCCTCAAACACACATTGGGGAGACTGCCTCTTGATGTCTGTGCTCCCAACAAGTAAATATGGCCAATGTTGTATCATGGGTCCCTTCCTTCTCCTGAAAGCTTACCCATGGGCAGATAGCACAGCCTAATGAAGTGGCCAAGTCTCTGGTTTCAGAACATGTATCTTGGTGATGTGGGGGTTGGAGGCAAGTTCAGTTGTGCATCCAAGTTGAAGCTGATGGCTACACCTTAGAGGTATTTGACACGTGACAGATCTTATTATCCCAAAGACTTCAAATATTTACTGGCTGGCCCTTAGAAAAAGTCAGGTGACTCCTGATCCAGACTAAGAACATAGATTTGAGAACCCTGAGCAAGAACTGGAAGCTGAATCCATCGTGGTAGGAAGATTGCACAAGGAACACAAAAATAATGAGAAAGGCCGGAAAAGTTACCTCTGAAAGAGATACTGTCAATATTTAGCAACAAACAAAAAGATATGTAGCATCATGGAAACTAGGTACTAATAAGTGGATAGTCTTAAGTAGCTAGCAAATTCTGTAGGAAACACAAGAGAAAAAGTAAGGAAAAAAAAAAAGACTATTGCTGGGAGTAACACCGATTAAAAAACCCTGAATCCATTGGATTCAGCAGTAAGATTACTGGTGACTTATTTCAATGGAAAGGTGGTGGATAAAGTCACAAATACCTGATAGTAGAAGGGGGTGCAGCAACACCTGTCCCTCTTCTGTTCACACTGAGACGTGAACATGTCTATGTTTCGATGGGAAAGAGGGAGTACATGGGAAAGGCTGACTTTAAAAGATGGCATTGAAATTAATTTGTGATTAGCCTCTGAGGTAGAAGGCAGGCAGCAGATCAGAAGTAGTGATCAGCTTTAGGAAAAGATGTAGAACACCTCCCTCACAGAAGGAGGAACAGAAATAAATGTATTAACACTTACTGGATGCTTAATTTCATGATCTAATTGAATCTTCTCAAAATCTCTCCTAAGGGTACAGCAGGGGCTTAATTTAGTGGGAACAGAAGGAGGTAGGAACTAAATTGTTTGATGGCTTCTATTTTATTTGTCAAATATATGAAATTACACACACACATATGGTGAGGACTTGACCTCATCACTTTCTTGTGTTCCTTTTCCTTCGGCCATTCTAGACTGTCAGTTCCTTAAATGGGCCTCCTGCGTTTGGAACTTCCAGCACACTGTGCTTGCTGCCTAGAATATCTGAACCTAACTTACCACAATTTTAGAAAATCCTGATAAGGGAAGTGGTCCTCTAGTTTCCTTTCTGGCATTTGCCAGTCTGAGGTTATTTCACATTTTTGTTCTTTACTAGAATGAATCACATGGAAGCAGCAACTGCATTGGTCCTATTCTCCACTGGAGTCCTAAACCCTAGCATCTAATAGGCACTCAAGTGATTATCTGCTGAATAAATGCTGGGGTAGAAGGACTTGAACATAGAAAAATGCTAATTTTGCTCAGGGAGAGCAGTTTTAAGGTTTCACTTATCAGCCAGCTATGCTACCTGCTTGAAGCTGTCCTGATTACCCTATTCACTCTTATAAATATCTGCCAGTCAAGTGTTAGGCTCTGGGAATGGAACAGTCAAGCAAAGGTTTGCTTCCATGGAGCTTCCATCTAGATAATCCCATCTGTTCCTTAGCACCCTAAGCTATCAGCCCTCTTGGGATGCAGTTTTCTATCTCTTTGTAGTTGAGAGAGGAGATTTACCTACGCTCCTTTAGCACCTAACAGAGAGAGCACTGCAGCATAACAACTAGTGAAGCCTCCTACTGAGAGCAGGAGGTAGGACTGTGAATAATGATGGTAGAGAAAGGTAAATGATATATGCTTTCTTATGTTAAATTAATACTTAAAAAATTCTTATGTTGAAAAAACTGAATTAAAAAAAAAAAAGTTGAGGATGTAGGCACATTTTCACCTGGTGGGAAGGAGAGAGCCAAATGACCTCTGAAATGAGATTTCTTTGATGTGGTCTACAGCTGGTAGCTTCAGAGAGCTCAATATTTACTTGTCATTTTGTGAGTACTAAACAAATTAGAGTATCTTGTTATATTTGCTGGTTAAAAAAAAAAAAAAAAAAAAAAGCTGTTCTATCTACTTCACAGAGCTAAAAACACCAAGATACTGGGCTTAAGATCTACCTCTACTATATAGTTACTGGCTTAAACCAAATTCCAATTTGAATTCAACAATTTGCAACCATTCTCAAAGGAGACATCATGTACTAAGGAACTTTTATTAACTTTCTTCAAGCTCTTTATTTGTACCTGTTCTCTCCAACCTGTCCCTAACACCAGCTCCTACCACAGTTGAGTATTTTCAACTGTCACCCAGAGTTTCCTCTCATCTAGTCCTGCCATCCTCCGTATCATTTTCAGAAAACCTTAAAAAAGCTAATCAAAGCTCTATCATTAACTGCCACCAACTGAGAGGAATTTCTTTAATCCTGTGAACAAGATGTGCCTTTATATCCACCATGCTCCACAGATAGATCTGACACTTCTTTCCCAAGTCTTGCTTCCCTGGAAATTCTGAATCAACCCACTTCTGTGAAACCTCCAATCTGCCTTCTTCCCTAGGAGAGCTAACCCTTCCGACCTTTTGCCCTCGATGGATAGCAGCCATTATAACTCTGTGTCTGGCCCTTAAGGAGGTCTCGTAAATATTTCCTTGAGTGATGAAAACAGGTCCATTTCCTCATTTTGTAGGCAAGGAACGAAGGCCCAGAATAAGCGGTTTGCTTGGAGTCAAGGTCCTTGCTAGGACAATTAATTCTTATTAGGAAGCAGTAATACTCACGTAATTGTTGTTCCCCGTCCGAGGGTGTTCCCTCGTGGGTCAGCAATTACAGAGAACTCATTGGAGTCAGATTCCCAGATATGCTGGGTATCGTTGTTGTGTTTTGATGTGACAATAACCTTATCTGCGACAAGGAAGGCAGAATAGAAACCGACACCAAACTGCCCAATCAGTTCAGAAGTTGACTGGCCATCCTCTTGTGCCTCAGTCATTTTGTTTAAAAACTCGCTTGTTCCAGATTTGGCTATGGTACCAAGGTTTTTAACCAACTCTTCCCGGGTCATTCCCACACCAGTGTCTGTGACATGTAGCAGATTCTTCTCCTTGTCACACTGAAAGCAAGACGAGAACAGGATAGTTTTATTTGTTTAATACTCATGGTATGCCAAGTAACTACTGAGCTATATATTCAGAAACTACCAGCTTTGTGCCACATTGGGTTAATTTTCTTCCATATAGTGTTTTATGGACTTTTCAGAAAATGTGCACCTTATATAAGCATCTTACTTTATAGAGGATAACCTTAAGTTCACTGTATTTGAGAAAGTATCAACATAAAGACAACAGAGATTGGTCTGAATGTCAAAGGGACAGACCTAAACAAAACAAGTTATTTTTGAAGAAAAAAAATTTT
Source organism: Nyctereutes procyonoides (assembly GCF_905146905.1). Lineage (NCBI taxonomy): Eukaryota > Metazoa > Chordata > Mammalia > Carnivora > Canidae > Nyctereutes > Nyctereutes procyonoides. The sequence goes on from NW_026575122.1 coordinate 21,719,486, forward strand.
ATATTATGCCTATTTCTTTCACAGAAAATAAAAGGTCAAAACTTGAATGACTTCTGTTTATGGAATCTGTGGTGATCAATGTTCTTCATTAAATATTACCAGCTCTCAAAAAAAAAAAATATCACCAGCTCTCTGTCATCTGGAAACATAGTAGGACTATGCTTTCTTCATTTTTGGTTAAGGTCCTGTGACTGGTTCTGGCCAATGAGCTGCAAGTGGGAGTCAGGAATGTGGCTTTCAGCCTAGAGCCTTTAAAAGATGGGAGACCCTCTGAGCTTTCTATACCATGGCAACAAGCTACACTCTAAATGGCTGCTACTCAATCAGCCTGTGTCCTCTGGGAGTGAGGATGATGCAAAGCAAAGGCCACAGTGGCCTGTGGTTGATGATTTAATCCAGAGACTAGCAAACTTTTTCTGAAGAGCCAGAGGATAAATATTTTAGGCACATGGGTCATACGGTCTCTGTCACAATTAGTCAAACCAACTGTGTAGCACAAAGGTAGTCATAGCACATAATCAGGCATGGCTATGTTTCAATAAAACTTTATTTATAAAAACAAGTAGGTTGGATTTGGCCCACAGGCCATGTATTTTGCTAAACCCCAATTTAAGTCTCTAGGCTTGGGGGTTACTTGTTATTGCAGCATAACCTGGCCTATCTTGACTGACAGAGATTCCCTATCTCTAAGGATTCTTTTTGCTTTAGAAGGAAAAAAAAGAAGAAAACGGTTTTAAGCTTACCTTAATTTTGACAGTTAGTTCCTCATTTCCAGCAAGAGCATTTTCATCAGTCAGTGATATTAACCTTATCTTATCTAAGGCATCAGAAGCATTTGAAATCAGTTCTCTCAAGAAAATCTAAATGGAAGCCAGATTTAACACACGCTTTGATTAGCCTCAAGATATACAAAACATCAAATTTAATGTCAATCTTATTTTAGTTCTCTTCTGTCCTCTGAAAAAGCACTCTTTAAGAAATAAGATTTATGGTAGAGAAGTGGCTTTACTCTCTTGGTAAAAGGAGGTACAGCTCTTAACACACAGGACTGTAGCAACTGTTAAGGAATCCCTGAACTGGTAAGAGTAGTAACATTCTAGTCTCATACATCTTCATATTATGTAACATGGCTTAGGTGGTTTGAGTGCCCTCAAAACAGACTATTTAGCAGACCATGAACATATTTGAAGGGGAAAGGACAAAAGGAAAATGTCTAACCACCACCCCACAATGGGGCAGCAACTTTTTTTTCATACTGGGTATGTAATATGCTAATAGCTATTTACTTGAAATTACTACCTAAGTATGTTTATCATGAAGGTAAAAAAGTATGCTATCGCACAGAGACAAAGTAATATTATCCTAACCACACACTGCTTACCTCTTTATTTTTATACAATGAGTTGATGATAAGTTTCATCATTCTATTCACTTCAGCTTGGAAGGCAAATTTTTCTGATTTTTCTCTAAGTTCTCTTATTTGGGATGCATTTAATCCATCCAACTGAATAGCTTCTTCCTCTCTAAGAAAATAAAGTTAATAAACAAATATGGCATTGCTTAGTTCCCTCCAAAATCATAGAATCTGTAATGAAAGCAGTGATCTCATAAGATTGCCTCAAGAGTTAAAAGGGTAAAAAAAAAAAAAAATAAAATATTACTAATACACTATTTCTAGCCACAGTAAAATTTTACCACCTTCACACTGAGTTGTAAAACTCAGTTTTTAAAACTGTCAGAAAAATAAACTTGACTTTCCTCTACTAAAAATAAAAAGTAAAGTCATACTTACTTATATGTTCCCTTACATTTGGGCTCTTTGCCTAGGAAGCTTTGACCTCTAGTTGTCTATAAAATTGTCTAAGTCCTATCCTAAGCAGCCAAATTTGAAAACATTGCTCAAGTGAGAGAAATCTTTTTAAAAGTTACTCAGTTTAAATTACTGGGTAATTTAAAATTACTGAGCACCTGGATGGTTCAATCAGTAAACAGGTGACTCTTGATCTGGGGGGTCATGAGTTCAAGCGCCACATCAGAGGCAGAGATTACTTAAAATTTACTAAGTTTACACACTTCCTGAGTATAAAACCAATCAGTTTTCCGGACATAAGACAACCCGTATTCTGCAATCTAGTCATCCAAATAGTTTTAGAAAGAAATTCATTCCATTCTGACCACTCATTCCTAGGTGGGCAAGTTAGGAGATATTTAGGGATGAACATGCCTCACAGTCCTAACATTTTCTATGACCATTTTTTAGGTCTCTAAATTTGGGGTGTTACACATCACCTGGACCTTTGATGAAAGGGTAGCGATCTACTATATCCCAGCGTTCCTAAGGGCTAACCCATATAGTTTCAAAAGAACACAAACCTCTGCACTACTTCATCATCTGTCCTGGAGCCTTCTCTACTTTTACCCAGATCCTCTTCCACTGTACCATCCACATCGACTTCATCGTCAGCTCGGACTGACCCTGGAAGATTTTAACACCAGAAAACTCTTAAACCACCGCTGCTTCGTGTACTTCTCAGAGGAGACACGATCACACAGAGCAAGAGTAGTGGTTGCAAAATTCAGGTGAATATGGGATGTGGGATCGGGAAGAATGGATCCAGCAGTTTAAGCACCCAAGGTAAACCCAACTTGGTGTATTTATTGAAGTTCAGACACGGAGTCCTCCAGCAGATTCTGCATAGGGAGGCTGCCATCACGCCTGCGGAGTGGCCTCGGGTGCTTCATAAAGTTGAGGAGGACTGACACCGGGTCCCTTCTACACGCACACGTGTTGCGCGCAGGCCGAGGCATGGCCTCCCAACTGACCCTGCCAAGACAGACCTTCGACATCGCAGGTCAGAATACAACAGAATTTGTGCAACCACTGGCGAGAGGAACTGAAATCGGGCCTGAGCGAGGGACGAGAAGTAGAGAGACTTTGAGATGTCAGGAAGCTCGAGCACAAGTGAGGCAAGCTCGCAGACACTGCCTTTCTTGGGGCTCAGGGCCCCACTGCCCGGTCCGGCACCTACGAGAGGCGGGATGCGGGGTCCTCGGCTCCAGGGCTGGAGACTCCTGCGTCTGACAAAAGTCCCTCGAGATGGGCAGCCGCCACGTTCCCGGGGGACCCTAAGCCGAGCGGCGCCCCACCCCAACTTGGTCGAGACCTCTGGGCACAACTACTAGGTCTGTAAGGGATTTAAACGTTCTCGTTTTTCCTTTCCACAGAAGGAGGAAAGTGCGCCAACTCCCTCGAGCCTCTTTCGAGGAAAGGCGATGGACTCCCCTCGGCCCAACGGAGGCCCCGGAATCTCCCTCCCGGGCTCAACGCCCCCAGAACCTTCGAGAAGAAGCCGCGATGGAGGAGGGGGGGCGTCCGGGGCTGCCCGCTCCTCCCGGATCACTCACCGAAGGTCAGCAGGACGCAGCAGAGGCCCAGCACCCACAGGGCCCTCATGGCGCGCGGCCGGTGGGAGTCTCACGTCCTTTTTGAGAGTAGGAGCCGCCTCCACCCCCCACCCCGGGGATCAGACGCTCAGACCACAAGCCGCGCGGTCCGCCCACTACCCCCCAAACAGGCCGGGCCGCTTTTCACCCCAGCCTCGCGCGGGAGGGGGACGGGAAACACGAACCCGCCAATGGGGCCGCACCACGCACCCCCTGCACCCAATGGGGACTCGAGGGGGGGGCCGCAGTGCGCCAATCGGAGCCGTCCAGGTGCGGTGCCTGGTGCCCGAAGCGTGGCTCCCCCCGATTGGCCAGCCGTGGCCCCCCTTCTCCAATCAGAGGGCTCCGCGGGCCCTCTCTCGCGGGACCGCCCCTTTGCCTGCGAAGCTCGGGCCTCTCAGGGAAACGGCCCAATGAACGTCAGCGCAGAACGCAACCCTCGTTTTGGAGAGGGCGCAGGGGAACCACTTCCGGGTTCTTGAGCGCGTTTATTCCGTGACCAGGGGAAACAGTAGTCATGGCAACGGTTCTTCTCCTGCCCAGTCTCCGCGCTGGGTCTCGTTGGGAATGATTCCTGCGCGCCTTTCCGAGTTCAGCCTTCTTTTTGGTGGTGCATCCCGGAGAAGAGAAACACGTGAGACGTGGAAAATCACGGGAGTACTTTTTAGGTGGATGTGGTAAGGAACTACAGTTCCCGGCATGCAACATACTAGGGGGTAAACTCTGTTGAATGCTGGGAGTCGTAGTCTTGGGCCTGTGGGCCCGCTGCGCGGTGTAACCGTCCCGCATTTCCCAACGTGTCTTTGCGGGAATTTTAGAATTTACGTGTGATTGTAGTAGAGGTCTGTATTTATTCCAGGGCTCTCCCGTGTGCACAGCGTGTACCAATAGGCCTGGAAGACCCGACACCGGCCACGGCCGCCCTGCGCTCGGGAGTCGGCCTCTCGGAGGCTGGGCTCCGCCTCCCGCTGGTAAATCCGACCCTGGCTTCCGGCCGCCGGAGCCCCGGCTGCCTCTCCGCGTTCAGGGCCGGACCCTGCGGCCTCCCTGGTCCGGTTTGCAGGAGAGGATGGTGGAGCGGCGGCTGCTTCTCCATCTTCTTCTCCTTGTCCTCCTCCTCCTCCTCCTCCTTCCTTTGAGGAAGCTGCAGGGCTGCCCTAGAATCCCTGTCAGGTGGAGAGCGTGTTCGTGAAGTTCTGTCCAGCACAGAAAAGGAGAAAAAAGTACTCGTTTGCTCGGTGCAGGAGGATACACCTGCAGATATTTGAAAGCAAAACCTGTAGGGCTGCAAACGAGAGCCTGTGCAGCTTTGTAACTTCATAGAAATACCCACTCGGCGTTTAGAAAGACAAAGGGCCAGGTGTCTTCCGGTGAGGGAAGTCCCTCAGCCGGAGCCTGCGCCTTTGGAAATATTTTCTGTGTCTCTTGAACCTAAGTCTTCGCATACTCTCCCCCCACCGCAGCTCTGACCTTTTTCCAACAAGACGCTCCCTTCCTTCCTTGTTGCTTCCTCCAGGAAAATGGAACTTTGAACGTGTTTTCAGGTCTTCGAGTTCTTGAAAACAAGCTTTTCAGGGACAGGCTATCATCATCTTTTCGCAACTTCCCCTATTTAGGTTTGCCAATCTTAATTCTGTGGTTGGTGTTTACACATTGTGGTGGTGACTTATTTACATCTGCCCAAATTACCAACATTTGTTACTAGTAAGCAAAGGGTTCCTTACAAAGCTTTCTCTTTCTTTTTTTCAATCCTTTTGTGCTTATATCCTTTTTTTTTCTTTTTAAGAGTATACTAGGGTGAGAATTATATTCAGAAAATCTCAGATAATTGCGTTTTTGTATGTATTGACTCCTGTTTATTTTTTGCTTTCAGAAAAGATGAGTTCTTTCACTTTTCTGCATTTCACAACTCAACTTCTTCATCTCTTTCTCTAGCTCTGGACAAGTAAGCAACCAGTTCTGAAACTGTAAATTCCATTTTAAGGGGTCAGTGGTGGCTAGTTTGTGTTGCACCTGGAGGGAAGTGAGAATGAGACATGTCCTCCAAAATAGATCCATTGCTTGTGAGTAGCTGTTTCATCAGATGGTGGTGGGAACTGAGGCAGGCAGGATGCAAGACATGCACTGGCGCTTTGTCTACCCCTTTAAGATGGGATCCCTGTCTTTGGACCCTGTATAAGGACAGGGCAGCTTTTTCAGATCCCAGCCTTGCTGTTTCTCGCCAGGGGTGCCCATCTCTTCTGACTTTCTACCTATTATTCTCTACTTCCCATCTTGGTCTAGTTCCTCGAGAACTTAGACTCTAGGCTGTTATTAAACACCACCCTACCTTTGAATCTGATTCTCTTGCTCCTAATTTTAGTTTTTCTCTTTGACACTGTGTGTCCATGGACACTGCTGGAAACAACTATCTTTGGTGGTGGTGGTAAGTCTCTTCTTGGACGAGAAAACCATATAGGGAAAGGGGTGCCATTATGGGCAATAGATAGCTAACCGGTAGGCAGGTGTGGCCCAGCAGTGAGGAGTCAGGGAGAGTGCAGACCAGGGAGATGAAGGCAGGAAAGCAGTTGGAATTAGGGAGCTTAAGTAATGGGGATGAGCTCCAAGGTGAGTTGGTTGGTTGGTTGGTTGGTTGGTTCATTCATTCATTTATCAATTCAGCGAGTGTTGATCTGGTGTGTGCCAGGTGTTATGCAAGGTGCTGGGGGCATAGGGGTAAGCAATGTAGATACAATCTCTGTGCAAATCTTGAACAAATATCAACAGCAGAGTTGTATAAGTGCATGTATCCTATTTAAAGTGAAGCAAAGATATATAAAAAAGTACTTTTGATTTTGGTGGTGTAGAACACATGGTGGTTAAAAACTACACTTAAAGAAGAGTGGATTTTGTTATATGTAAATCATTCCTTGATTAAAAAAACTGATAGCAACTATCATTCTAAACAGTAAAACACTGAAACCTGTTTCAGTTGGAATCAGGAACCAGATAGACATGCCTGCACTGTTTCAGAGGGTCTAAGACAAGAAAATGAAGTGATTGACATTAATCTTAGGAAAGTCAAAGTCTTTTATTTTGGAATTCTTTCTTTTTCTTCTTTTTTTTTTAAAAAAAAAGATTTTATTTATTATTCATGAGAGACAGACAGAGGCAGAGACCTAGGCAGAGGGAGAAGCAGGCTCCCTGCAGGCACCCCGATGTGGAGCTCAATCCCAGGACCCTGGGATCATGCCCTGAGCTGAAGGCAGACGCTCAACCACTGAGCCACCCGGGTGCCCTGGAATTCCTTCTTACTGGTGAAATAACTGTATACCCTGTCAACCTAAGAGACTCTGGTCAGGGAAAAAACATTAAAATGAGTATGAAAATACGGTAAATTAAGATAAATATATAAACACCAACAGACCTGCTCTAATCTTGCAAAATACACACAGAAATGGAAAATGTTTAAACTTAATGTAGGGGCACCTGGGTGGCTCAGTTGGTTAAGTGGCAGACTCTTGATTTCAGCTCAGGTCTTAATCTCCAGGTTGTGAGTTCAAGCCCCACACTGGGCATGGAACCTACTTAAAATTCCAGCTTAGTAGAAAATAGAGCACCTGTGAGCATGCACTAGGGATGCAGGGAACCTCAGATTGAGCATCCAGAAAATACAACCAAAACCCTGGGGTGTTTCCTGGGCCTCCTTGGTGGGCCCTCAATTCCAATCTTTGTCTTTCTAGCACAAGCACTTTGAGGCTGCTGCTTATCAATATTGTGCTTTCTCCCAAGAATATAAGTTCCATGTGGGGTAAGAATCAGCAAGTACTTTGAGAGGAAAAACAAGAGAATGTAGGGCTCACTTCTCGAAGCTGCCTTTTTTTCTGGAATCTTGTCCCCTCAAATCCTGAAGTCTTTAAATAAATTCTTATCTTAAATAAATAAAGTATCTTTTTTTTTTTAAATTTTTTTTTAATTTTTATTTATTTACGATAGTCACAGAGAGACAGAAAGAGAGGCAGAGACACAGGCAGAGGGAGAAGCAGGCTCCATACACCGGGAGCCCGACGTGGGATTCGATCCCGGGTCTCCAGGATCGCGCCCTGGGCCAAAGGCAGGCGCTAAACCGCTGCGCCACCCAGGGATCCCTAAATAAAGTATCTTATCCATCTTCTCTAGTTCTGGTGAAAGGGTTGTCTGCCTCACATCATCCATCATACTAGAATGTAGCAGTAGATGTGGCTCCACACAGCAGATAAAGAGCTTCTTGGTCCTATTTGAAGGTTAAAAAAAATATTTTTTTAAGCGAAGACATTAAATGACCATAATTATTTTCTTATGTTAACTTTTTGGTGGTTGTTCATCAAGCAATTTATGTAATGTTTTTTAATGTTTCCAAACTGTAGAACTGCATTATATTGGCTATAGAACAATAAATGTGTTTCTAAATATTTAACATAACTGTAGTTTACATTATATCTTATTTTTTTACTAGTTTTAACTGTGATTTTGGATTTTTTGTGATCTTTTCCCTGTACCTTGCCCCAATTCACACCAAATTATCTTTCTTGAGAATTGACTTTGAATTTATAAAATGGTTATCTATATTTGCTAATAAAAATCTCTGGGTAGAACTTTCTTATGCAATTAGAAAGTTTAAACCTGCTTTTTGTTCTTTTTGAGGATTTTATTTATTTATTCATGAGAGACACAGAGAAGGAGAAATGGGATTCTTTTAGAACCCTGATGCAGGACTCGATCCCAGGACCCTGGAATCATGACGACCAAAGGCAGAACACTCAACCACTGAGCCACCCAGGTGCCCCGGCTTTTGTTTTGTTTTGTTTTAATTTTGTTTTAAATTTTTTTTTATTTTTATTTATTTATGATAGTCACAGAGAGAGAGAGAGAGAGAGAGAGAGAGAGGCAGAGACACAGGCAGAGGGAGAAGCAGGCTCCATGCACCAGGAGCCCGATGTGGGATTCGATCCCGGGTCTCCAGGATCGCGCCCTGGGCCAAAGGCAGGCGCTAAACCCCTGCGCCACCAAGGGATCCCCCTGGCTTTTGTTTTTTAAGAAAGTTCCACACCCAGGTTGGAGCCCAATGCAGGGCTTAAACTCAACAGTTAGATCGAGACCTGAGCCAAGATCATACTCAGATGCTTAACTGAGTGAGCTACCCAGGTGCTCCTAAAACTTTTAAATTAAATTCACTTGTAGCCTTTTTTTTTTTTAAAGATTTATTTTTATTTATTTATGATAGACAGAGAGAGAGAGAGAAAGAGGCAGAGACACAGGCAGAGGGAGAAGCAGGCTCCATGCCAGGAGCCTGATGTGGGACTCGATCCCGGGACTCCAGGATCACGCCCTGGGCCAAAGGCAGGCGCGAAACCGCTGAGCCACCCAGGGATCCCTGTAGTCTTTTTCTTAAAACATTTTATTTATTTATTTTTTTTATGGAACACAAGCAGGGGGAGTGGCAGGCAGAGGGAAAAGGAAAAGCAGACTCCCTGCTGAGCAGGGAGGCCAATGTGAGACTTGATCCCGGGACCCCAAGACTAAGACCTGACACTAATCAACTAAGCCACTTGTAACAGTGGCGCCCCTATATTTTATTATCTACTAATTAAAAACAAATATCTCCCCAGAGTCTGCCCTAGAAAAAAAGGTCAATTTTAAATAAATAAATAAAAATAAATAAATAAATCTATCTATCCATCCAATTGTCCTCTATCAACTTTGGACACTAGCAGAATGTAAAAGAAATTGAACTTCAAATATGATTTGTTAATTTTTTTTAAATTTTTATTTATTTATGATAGTCATCAGAGAGAGAGAGAGAGGGGCAGAGACATAGGCAGATGGAGAAGCAGGCTCCATGCACCGGGAGCCCCACGTGGGATTCAATCCCAGGTCTCCAGGATCACGCCCTGGGCCAAAGGCAGGCGCTAAACCGCTGCACCACCCAGGGATCCCTGATTTGTTAAATTTTAAGTTGTGGTAAGTTGATGTTTTGCATGATCCAATTAACCATGTTGATGATAATTTACATTAGAGACTAAATAGAGTTTTAGACCTGGAAGGAATTTTGGAAATCATGTAGTTCTACAACTCTCCCTTTCAGTTTTAAATGATAAAACAAATATATTTTCATGGTTTAAAAAACCACCCAGTTGGTACAGAGAAGTATAGGTCAGAGGTAAAAGTTATAGGTTCTTCCCACCTCACCACTCCTATTCTCTAGAAGTCAATACTCATAGAGCTTCCTTCTAGAGATTTGTTTATATGTGTGCAAAGTATGCATGTGTGGTAAAATTAAAGATGAAATTTTTTTATTTTTTTGGGGGGCGCTTGGGTGGCTCAGATGGTTAAGTGTCTGCCTTCTGCTCAGGTCATGACCTCCAGGTTCTGGGATTGAGCCCCACATCGGGCTCCCTGCTCAGCGTGGAGTCTGCTTCTCCTTCTCCCTCTGCTTCTGCCCCTGCTTGTGCTATCTCTCAAATCACTAAAAAAATCTTAAAACAAGAATTTTTTTATTTTTTAAAAGATAAATGGAACAATACACCTTAGCTAATTCCATTCAATACATCTCTGATGTCTCATTCTTTTTAACTTACTCTCCTATTTCATAGGCATTTGTATTGTCTCCAGTTACTATTCAGCCAGTGCTGCAGAGAATGCTTTAATATGCACGGATTTTTGTATTTGTGCAGGTTTATCTGGAAGATAAATATTTCATTTTGGAATAGATCAAAATGTATGTGCACTCAAAATCCTATGGGTATTTACCAATTCCTCTGAAAAAAAGGCTATACCAGTTTGTCTCCCGTACCAAGCCTCCCCTTCACACACACCCTTTTTAAAAAACAGCTTTGGAAATTTGACGTCATGAGAAATTAAATGATGTTGCAGATCAAAGTAGAACTCCTACTTTAAAAATTTCTTACATTGTCCTAGCCACCACATACCTCTTGACAACTTTAGAGTTTGAAACACTTTAAAAAAAAAAAAAAGAAATTTGATGTTTTTATAATTTCAAAAGTCATGAATGTGTATTATGAAAAAATTTGAAAATTAAAAAAAAAGGTTAAGGAAGGAAATTAAAATAACCTAGAGCCTTAATGAAATATGTCATTATTAGCATCTTGGAGTCTACATTAAAATTTCACATATATATATATTAAAGATTTTATATATTTATTCATGAGAGACACAGAGAGAGAGGCAGAGACACAGGCAGAGGGAGAAGCAGGCTCCATGCACCGGGAGCCTGACGCGGGATTCGATCCCGGGTCTCCAGGATCGCGCCCTGGGCCAAAGGCAGGCTCCAAACCGCTGTGCCACCCAGAGATCCCCCAACACATAAATTTTTAAATTAACATTGGGATCACACAATAATACTGTTTCAAAACTTTTTTTTTCTCTTGTAAACAATGGTAAACATTTTCCCATGTGAATATTTTTACAAGATATCTTTGGTTATGTACTATTTCATGTCATGACTATGCTGTAATTGTACAACGTATTATTGTTAGGCTTTAGGTTATAACCAGTTTTTAAGCCATCATAAATATTTCTGCAGTGAAAATCCTTATAGATAAATCCTTATATACAAAATGAATTTTTAAAATTGGAATTCTTGGTAAAAAATGTGCCTTGATTTAAAAGAGTTTGGGTACCAAAAATTGCCCTCTAGAATAGTTGTACCAATTTACATTCCCACCTATTGACATTTTAAAAAATGCATTAGAAGCTTAAAATCTGGGGCTGTCAGGGGTAAAATTACCAAAGTCAGAACCTGCCTCATTATGGATGGGGAGCAGGGAGTGTGGCATTTGAATATAGACATTTTTTTTTAAAGACCTCATTTATTTATTCATGAGAGACACAGATAGAGGCAGAGACACAGAGGAGAAGCAGGCTCCATCCAGGAAGCCCGACGTGGGACTCGATGCCGGGACTTCAGGATCACGCCCTGGGCCGAAGGCAGGTGCCAAACTGCTGAGCCACCCAGGGATCCCCTGAAAATAGACATTTTTAAAAAAGATTTTATTTATTTGAGAGAGAAACAGAGCAAGCACACAAGCCCGCAGTAGGGGCAGAGGGAGAGGAAGAAGCGGAGTACTTGCTGGGGCTCAGGGAGCCTGATGCGGGGCTCAGTCCAGGACCCTGGGATCATGATCTGAGCTGAAGGTAGACACTTAAGCGACTGAGCCACCCAGACATCCCTGATTCTAAAAATTTCTAAGCCTTAAAATATTAAGAGATGTTTCTGTAAAAGGTCAGAGGAAATTTTGAGCAGTTTATAGATATTCTCAAAACTTATAAAGTACAGTGGTGCATGGAGTAATACTGTTGAGGCTGCTTTATCACAAAATATGAAGGCAAACATTTATAGTAAAGAATATTAACACAACAACAATAGGAATAGCAAACATTGAGGGCCTAGTATGGACTTTGTAGTTTATAAATAAATTAAACAGTGATAACTTGCTTAAGAAATCTTTTGGGAAGGATATTTCCTTATGAGAAGTCCATTTTAGCAGTGTTGAAACAAATTTTTGTTTAAAAAAAGCTTATGAGGTGCTTATTATGCAAAGTCTCATTTAATCGTGTCGCAAGGGTGTGGTGGTCATATCCAGATTTCCAGGTGCAGGAACTAGTATCAGTCAGTTTGAGGCAGGGGGCTCCACCTGTGGGAGTGTACCCACTCTGATGCCCCTTGCTGCTATCAGATGGGCCAGGGGCAGAAGTTAAGTAACTTTGATTCTCTGCTATAAATGTTGCACACTATTTCGGTCTTTTTGGTTAGGCCAAGAGAAAGTTTGGTACAAGTTTGTCTTAAATGTCTCTCTAATAAGTACATGTTAATCTATTCAGTAAAAAGAGAAATGTATTTAGAGATTTTTTTTTCACACTGTTTCCTTTTTAATGCATTTATTTTTATGGCTACTATCTATTTGTGACATATGATAAGGGTTTTCCACTTATGGTAGTTTCCACTTATGGAAGTTTTCTGGTTAAATTTTTTTTTTGCCTTAAATTGTTTTGAAAATTAAATATCATGTCTTTTCTATATTTTGTTTCCACTAAAAAAATAACTCCTTCTATTTAGGTCCCTCTTGCACTCCCTACCTCTTAATCCCCTATTTCTGCAAAAACTGGGAAGGCTCATTATTAGCAGTTATGGAGCAAGCTGTTGAGATTATTACTTTCTATTTTTTAGAAATAGAACCTCTGAGCCACCTGGGCTACCCTGTATTGTTTCTTTTTATCTTTTTTAAAAATATTTTTAAAAAAGATTTTTATTTATTTGAGAGAGAGGAAAATGAATGGAGGGGGGAGGGGCAGAAGGAGAAGGACAAGCAGACTCCCCAATGAGCATGGAACCCCACACAGGGCTTGATCCCAGGACCCTGAGACCTGAGCTGAAGATGGATGTGTAACTGACTGAACCACCAGGCACCCCTAAGATTGTATTTTTATTTTATTTTTAACCCAGCATGGAGCTTGAACCACAACCCCAAGACCAAGAGTCACAACTGAACCATCCAGGCATCTGTGAAAATGATTATTTTTTAATTAAAATTTTTAATTATAAAATAAAGCTAGAATTGTTTTGATTAGAGAAATAGATATGCCTCAATCAGCCATTCTTTTTTTTTTCTTTTTTAAGATTTTACTTATTTATTCATGAGAGACACAGAGAGAGAAGAGGCAGAGAAACAGGCAGAGGGAGAAACAGGCTCCGTGCAGGAAGCCCACTGTGGGACTCCATCCCTGGTCTTCAAAATCACGCCCAGGGCCAAAGGCGGCGCTAAACTGCTGAGCCACCCAGGCTGCCCATCATTAGCCACTCTAACATAGCTACCATATCATTTTTGTTTCCTGTTTTTTTCTCATGTGCATTTTTTCTGATAATGATATATATTTTTGAAGGTTTTATGTATTTGAGAGAGAGAGAGAGATGGTGAGAGAGCTTGAAGTGTGGGGAGAGGGAGAAGCCGGTTCCCCTGCTGAGCAGGGAGCCTGATACAGGGCTTGATCTCAGGACCCTGGGATCATGACTGAGCCAAAGGCAGGTGCTTAATGGACTGGACCACTCAGATGCCCTCTAATAATGATAGTAACATTCACTGAGTATTTGTTATAGGTACTGTTCTTAGCATTTTGCATCTAACAACTTGTTTGATCTTCTCAACTATTTTATGATGTAGTTACTATTATCACTATTTTGCAGGTGAGGAAACTGAAGCATGGTGAAACTAAACTTACTGTAAGAACTTGAATCCAGAGAGTTGGTCTTCTGAGCTTGGGCCTTTCACCTCTATACTGTGCTGTTTCCAATACTTAGCTGTATTTCGTTGACACTGTTGTTATTATATGGCCTTTCCTTTTTTTTTTTTTTTCTTTTCACCTAGCACTTATAAATATTTTCTTCTTGCTAGTTCTCAGACTTTTTAAGAAATAACTTTGTGACAGTATAATTTACATAAAATTTAAATTTATTTTAAATGTTCAGTTGATAAATTTTGATGAATGCCTATACCTAACCACCCCTATAATTAAAATTCCCAAGGCACCTGGGTGGCTCAGTCATTTAAGCATCTGCCTTTAGCTTAGGTCATGATCTCAGGGTCCTGGGATCGAGCCCCGCTTTGGCCTCTCAGTGGGGAATCTCCTTCTTCCTCTGCTTTTGTACCCTGCTTGTGCTCTCTCTCTCTCTTTCAAATAAATAAAAGCTTTAAAAAAAAAATTCTCTTCTCCTAGAGTTCCGTGGTAACCCTTGCAAGTTATTTTCTTCCCCATCCTCCACCAGGCAAGCAGTGATCTACTGTCTATCACTGTTCTAATTTTCCTTTTTTACTTTCTCTTCCACCCATGATTTTAGAAATTTAGAAATGTAATGTTTAATTCCCCCAATTTGTGAAATTTTCAGGTATCTTTCTATTACCAGTTTCTAATTTAATTCCATTATGGTTAGAGAGTATACTTTATATAATTTCACTTCTTTCAGCTTTGCCTAGTTTTCGTTTGTGGCCTAGAATGGAGGTCAGCAAAACATCATCTAAAGAGCCAGATAGAAAATATTTCAGGCTTTGTACTTAAAGCCTGCTCCTAGACTCAACTGCTCAACTCTGCTGTTGTAGCATAAAATACATAATATATGAATGGGAATGTTGAAATCTCTAACTATATTAAGGTTTTGTCTATCTCTCCTTTCATTTCTGCCAGTTTTTGCTTTGTGTATTTTGGAGCTCTCTTGTTAGGTACACACACTCTTAGGGTTGTTATGCCTTCTTGGTGTACTGCTTTATTATTATGTAACATCACTCTGTTTTCCTAGTAATACTCTTTGTTCTGAAATCTTTTTCTGATATACTTCTCTAGTTTACTTTTCTCAGGATTCACACTCCCATACTGCCTGATGTCTAATATCTGATAAAAAAGCTATTTAAAAGATTTTGTCCAGTTTTCCAATTTTCTGAAGAGGATAAGTAAGTCTAGTCCCTATTATTCTACCATGGCTACAGGGAGAAGTCCATAGCTGTCTTTTTTTTTTTCCCTAGCATAGTTATATTTATTTTTTTTTAATTTTTAAATTTTTTATTGGAGTTCAATTTTCCAACATATAGCATAACACTCAGTGCTCATCCCACCAAGTGCCCCCCTCAGTGCCCATCACCCAGTCATCCCCACCCCCCAACCACCTCCCTTCTCACCTCCTCTTGTTTGTTTCCCAGAGTTAGGAATCTCTCATGTTCTGTCTCCCTTTCTGATATTTCCCACTCATTTTTTCTCCTTTCCTCTTTATTCCCTTTCACTATTTTTTATATTCCCCAAATGAATGAGACCATATAATGTTTCTCCTTCTCTGATTGACTTATTTCACTCAGCATAATACCCTCCAATTCCATCCACGTTGAAGCATATGGTGGGTATTTGTCGTTTTTAATGGCTGAGTAATATTCCATTGTATACATAAACCACATCTTCTTTATCCATTCATCTTTCGATGGACACCGAGGCTCCTTCCACAGTTTGGCTATTGTGGACATTGCTGCTATAAACATCGGGGTGCAGGTGTCCTGGTGTTTCACTGCATCTGTATCTTTGGGGTAAATCCCCAGCAGTGCAATTGCTGGGTCGTAGGGCAGGTCTATTTTTAACTCTTTGAGGAACCTCCACACAGTTTTCCAGAGTGGCTGCACCAGTTCACATTCCCACCAACAGTGCAAGAGGGTTCCCCTTTCTCCACATCCTCTCCAACATTTGTGGTTTCCTGCCTTGTTAATTTTCCCCATTCTCACTGGTGTGAGGTGGTATCTCATTGGTTTTTTTTTTTAATTTTTATTTATTTATGATAGTCACACACACACACAGAGAGAGAGAGAGGCAGAGACACAGGCAGAGGGAGAAGCAGGCTCCATGCACCGGGAGCCTGACGTGGGATTCAATCCCGGGTCTCCAGGATCGCGCCCTGGGCCAAAGGCAGGCGCCAAACCGCTGCACCACTCAGGGATCCCTCATTGGGGTTTTGATTTGTATTTCCCTGATGGCAAGTGATGCAGAGCATTTTCTCATGTGCGTGTTGGCCATGTCTATGTCTTCCTCTGTGAGATTTCTGTTCTTGTCTTTTGCCCATTTCATGATTGGATTGTTTGTTTCTTTGCAGTTGAGTTTATAAGTTCTTTATAGATCTTGGATACTAGTCCTTTATCTGATAGATCATTTGCAAATATCTTCTCCCATTCTGTAGGTTGTCTTTGAGTTTTGTTGACTGTTTCTTTTGCTGTGCAAAAGCTTCTTAGCTTGATGAAGTCCCAGTAGTTCATTTTTCATAGCTGTCTTTTTAACAGACATACAGCCTGCCATCTGTGGTTATACTTTTATCCTTTTAGTTATTCCCTTAGCAATGGAAAGACCACATAGTTTGCTTTCTTTCTACCATTTCTGTCATAAACAATGTAATGACTTCTTAATGGCTATCATTTTTTGCTCTTTTGATTAGTTCCTTGGAGTCCCAGAAAGTAGAATCACTGAGTCAAAAGTTATAAACACTTTAATATATCTTGAAATATATTGTCATTTATTTTCTAAATATACCTTCAAAGCCTCACAAAGTTACCAGTTTATAGTTCCGTAGCTATATATGAGTTTCACCAATGTTACATGCTTAAAAATCTATATATCATTGCTTTAAAATATTTTTTGAATTCTAGAAATGTTGTGTGTGCTTTTATATATATTCTTGTATTTTTTTAAGATTTTATTTATTTATTCATGAGAGACACACACAGAGAGAGAGAGAGAGAGAGAGAGAGAGAGGCAGAGACACAGGCAGAGGGAGAAGCAGGCTCCAAGCAGGGAGCCTGACGTGGGACTGGGTCTCCAGGATCACGCCCTGGGCTGAAGGCGGTGGGCTACCCTGTATTGTTTCTTTTTATCTGTTTGTATCTTTTGCTTGTATGTCTTCTAGGATGACACGGTTGTTTTTTAGAATAAAGATAAATTTATTTGTGGCAAATATTTTTTACAGTCTGTTGATTGCCTTTTACAGTCTTTTAAAAATGTAACCATAGCTGCCCATCTTTTATGGTTTCTTCTACAGCTCCTAAGTTTTGGAAGTCCTTGCCAGGTTTGATAAATATTTAATTATATTTTCTTTTCATTTGATAATTAATTTTTTTCATTCAACAAATATTTACCTCTCACTTACTCTTAGCCAGCCAGTCATACCATGTTGAGGACATGGTAGAGACGAAAATAGAAATGACCTCTCTAGGAGAAAGTGGATATTTGCAAGAGCTGATAATCTAATTCTAGGCTCTTACACAGCAGGGAAGAAGTCAACATGTTAATAAAGCAGCTATTCTGTCATTTTTTAGTTGTGTGGGGTTTTTTTATTTTTATTTTTTTGGTGCAGTAGTGTGAGAGTACAGCTTAAACTAATTTCAAATTGCCACCTATTTATTACAATATAGTTTATTGGATAGTTATTTCCCACCATTGATTTATGGTATTTCATTATCTCTGTAATTTGGAGACACTATAATGTATTTGTTCTGGAGTCAGGGTAACCTGTGGTTAGATCCTAGCTCTCCATTCCCTAGCCAAGTGACTTTGGACATGTTGCTTATCCTGTTTGGACTTTTATTTCTTCATCTGTAAGTAGGGTGGCAATATTATCTATTATTGAACGATTGTGACAATTAAAAGCAAAAGGCTTAAAACATTTTTTAAAAGGTATTGAATTATTCTTGTCAGGTGATCTGTATGAAAAATTGCCCTGTACCCAAAAACATGATGTTTCTCTTTAGGTGAAGGCAAAAACATAACCAAAAATTCAATGCTTGGTATGAAAATGAGTTGCATTAAGAAAAAGCTCATAGGGATCCCTGGGTGGTGCAGCGGTTTGGTGCCTGCCTTTGGCCCAGGGCACGATCCTGGAGACCTGGGATCAAATCCCACATAGGGCTCCCAGTGCATGGAGCCTGCTTCTCCCTCTGCCTGTGTCTCTCCCTCTCTCTCTCTCTCTCTCTCTCTCTCTCTCTGACTATCATAAATAAATAAGTTGAAAAAAAAATTAAAAATATTTTTTAAAAAAGAAAAAGCTCATAAAAAGAGATAGTTTTCATTTAATTTTTTGCCTCTGAGCAAGGTGCAAGGATATCTACATGAGTGTTGGAGGGCATGTGTTTTATCATTAGCTCAGTGGAATTGAATTCCCAGTTCATGCAGGTGGATGGAATTTGTATGAGCCTGCTCAACTTAAGATTTAAAAAAAAATCACAGAACTCTATTAAGGCCTTAGATCCCAACTTCTTTGTGTCTCTCAGATGTCAGGAGCAGTACTGGTCTTGGGCCTTGTGACACCTTGATATCTTCTTCTTGTCCTGACCTCAACCTCATCTCTGTTTTCGTTCTTGCCTCTGGTCTTGATCATGAGTCTTGGATAATTCTACTCCTAGAGACATGAGGATCCTTTTCTGGATTTGTCTCCCTTTTCATACTCTCAGGAATTCTTCTTGAATAATTTCCAAATTCATTGGGGGCAGAAGTAGCAGTGGGTGAAAGGAATACTGGGAAGATAGAATGGAGGCTGGGGAAAAGGGGAAGGGCCCTGTGTCCAGTGCCTGCTCACCTTGTGGTTCTCGGCTTTTCAGCAAAGCTTTGGGGAAAACAGAGGAAATATGAACTTCCTTTAATCCTAAAATGATTTTTTTTTCTTTTTCAGTCCTAACTTAAACTAGATTTTCAGCTCTAATCTGTCCGTTGGTTGACACTTCTCCCCTTCATGTGTCAATAAGAAAGAAACCATCTTGGGAAAAGCTTTCAAAGTGGAAGTTTTAGAAGCAGTGGAGATCGGCAGCTATGCCAGGATGAAAATTGTTATGTTTTAAACATGATGTCATCCCCTGAGCAAAGTGAAATAAGCCCAAAGGCAAATGTAGACAGGCATACCCAATTTGTCTTAAAGTGCCGGAAACCCATTCAGCCTTACATCTGCTCAACTCTGAAGGATTTTCAAGAAGAGAGAGACTTTTTGGCCAACTACATCTTCCCTCAACTTAATGAACTCTGCAGTGTCCGGGGCACTTATTTCAAAGCTGGAGACCTCAGGTGGTCAGGGTTAAAGGCCTCACCACCCTTGCCCTCCAGCCTGTTTAGACAGCATTCTTGTCTCCACTCCCAGAACCTGAAGCTCTGTCTTGACTATGTGAATAGCTGCTTCCCCTTTTTCATCGGCATGTTGGGTCAGACATACGGGGACTTTGTCCCTGACCACGTGCTTTTAATGATCTCCAAAGTGACAGACTTGTCCAGTTTATCCACCGTAGAGCAGAATCTCTATGTTGCTGCAAAAAATGGTTACTCTTGGGTCCTGGAGAATCCCAACTACAGTTTGACAGAGTTTGAGATCATCCAAGCAGCATTTCGGAATGAATCTCAGTTTCAGTATTTTTACTTTAGGAGTGGAAGCACGCTGCTGAAGATTTTAGATGAGGAAAAGGAGAGGCTGTCCTCAGGCTCTCTGAATGACGAAGAAAAATTAAAGATTGAAAAGCTGAAGGCCAAGATTATTAGTAAAGGCTTCCCTGTTCGATTTTATAAAGATCTCCATGAGTTGGGTGAGCTGGTTTTTAAGGACTGGTCAGTTGTGATAGCACAACTTTACCCAGACACATTAATGATTGAAAATATAGGTAAGTAACTGTGGAGATAGTCTGTATCAACATAAAGTCAATATGTTTTCCATGTCTTCCTTGTAAGAGGGCTTTTTAAACGATTGAGAATATTCTCTAAGCATTTAAAATTGTTAGCATACATCTGTAATGTGCATTTCTTCATTTGAAAATTTCTGAAACTGGAAATACAAGTAAAAATAAGGGTTATGGAAGATTATTTAGGAAGTTCAGGAGCTGAGAAAAGGCCTAAAATATCCAGCAGTTAATGTGGTAGCTCTAGCGTAGAGCTTCTCAACCAGGGCCAGTTGTCCCCCCACCGGGCATTGGGCCTACTCTGAAGACATTTTTTTTAAAAGGTTTTCATTTATTTATTCGTAGAGACACAGAGAGAGAGAGAGGCAGAGACACAGGCAGAGGGAGAAGCAGGCACCATGCAGAGAGCCCGACGTGGGACTCGATCCAGGGTCTCCAGGATCACGCCCTGGGCTGCAGGCGGTGCTAAACCGCTGCACCACCATGGCTGCCCTGAAGACATTTTTTTTTTTTAAAGGTTTGTTTGTTTATTCATGAGAGACACACAGAGAGGCAGAGACATAGGCAGAGGGAGAAGCAGGCTCCCTGTGGGGAGCCTGATGTGGGACTCGATCTCAGGATCCTGAGGTCACAACCTGAGCCAAAGGCAGACACTCAACTACTGAGCCATCCAGCCATCCTGTCTGAAGATGTTTTGGTGTCAGAATTAGGGTAGTGCTCCTGGCATCTTAATGGGTGGAGGTCAGGAATACTGCTTGACATCTTGCAGAGCAAAAGACAGCCCCCATAATAAGGAGTTTCCAACCAAAATGTCAATAATGCCAAGGTTGAGAAACCCTGATCTAAGGGATCCCTGGGTGGCGCAGTGGTTTGGCGCCTGCCTTTGGCCCAGGGCACGATCCTGGAGACCCGGGATCGAATCCCACGTCGGGCTCCCGGTGCATGGAGCCTGCTTCTCCCTCTGCCTGTGTCTCTGCCTCTCTCTCTCTCTCTCTGACTATCATAAATAAATAAATAAATAAAATATTTAAAAAAAAAAAAAAAGAAAAAAAAGAAACCCTGATCTAAAGGAAAGGGAATTTTTATTAATTTTTGAGTGATTTTTGCATGTTTTTACATTTAATCTTCAAGGTTTATCCCTGCAGGGTTGGTACTATAATTCTGTTTTACAGATGAGCAAATGAAAACTGCTGTATAGCAGTTAAGTGACTTATCTAATGTCACATCATTAGTGAGGGATCATTCCAGATTTTGAATCCAGGTCATTTGGACTCCAAAATCCATGCTTATGTTCTTTCACCCTTACTACTCAGTAATCTGTGGACCAGTCACCTCAACATTATCTAGGACCTTGTTAGAAAGGCATTCCAGATCTACTGAATAAGAGTTTACATTTGAATAAGATGACCAGGTGGGTTGCATACACATTAAAGTCTGAGAAGCACAGCTTGCCATTCTGCCTCTAAATGTCTAAAGACATTAGACTTCTAAATGATTACATTTATTTTTGAGAATAGCATCTCATAGACACATATAGAATAAAAGGGCAGAACAATATTAGAGTATGGCAGAGATTTTTCACCTAGACAGACTTTGGGAGAGATCCTTGATGCCCTTAAAATTATATAAAAAATAGAATGTTTACATGCATATCAGTGTTGGGGGCAGTAGGAAGATGGCCTGTGTCTTTGATCATATTCTCAAAAGGTTCAATGACCCAAAAAAGGTTATGAATTATTCTTGTAAGGGCCCAATTAATGTGAGATTGCAAAGTGATGGCAGGTGGTGCATTCCCACCTGCTTTCAGGGGTCAGGCAAGCAATAGTCCTTATCAAGGGAGTGGATGGATCTATGTGGAACTGAACGAGAAAGAGTTGACTCACCTAAACTCATTTGAATGCAGTGTTGGTGGGGAGGGAGGTGGGTGATAAAATCCTACTAGTGCTGCTCAACTCTCCCTACAAGCCAAATCATTTTGGAGTCCTAGAAAAGACTATTGTGTCAATCATAATTCTTTGGGTTGGGAGGTGACTCAACCTGGCTTTAACAAAAAGGGCATTTATTAGCTTCTATAACTTTAAAGCTCAGGATTAGGTCTGGTTCAGCTCAGGCTTCAACCAGTGGCTCAGTTGACGTTATCTGCCCTGGTTTCTTACTATTTCTCAGCATGGATCTGCTGTCTTGATATTGATTCAATTCCTTGGCTCCTCCATCATGGAAGGTAGGTGGCTGTAGTAGCTCCAAGTTCAAGTCAAGCAGAAGTGGCTCAAAATCCTAGCACTGAGTCTTTCTGTCTCTGATTAGCCTGACTGGAACCATAAGCTTATATCTGACTTAATCACTGGTGCCACTGGGTGTTATGCTACATGTTGGCAAATTGAACTCCAAAAAATAAATAATTAAAAAAAAATCACTGGTGCCAAAAGAATGTGATGCTCTGATTGGCTAATCCTGGGTCATATGCCATGTTTGGAGCTGGAGGTGGAGTCAGACCCACTGGAATAACATGAACTGAGTGTTGAGACAGGGTGGGATATTGGGTGATAATCTGGGGCTGTTACTGAAACCAGAGTAGGGTGATGGGTGTTGAGTGCCCAAAAATATCCTGAATATTTACTACAAGGTTGGAGTTTTAGGTTGTCTAAGAACACGCATGTTCTCAGATCTCAGATTTACAGTTGCCAGCTGGGTGTGACCTTGAGCAAATGATGATCCTGGTAAGCCTTAGTTTCTTCTTCTATATAACAGGTTAACATTAACCATCTTGAGAATAATTGTGTAGAATACCTAAAAACAAAGCTTGTCACATGTTAGGCACAGAGTAAATAGCTGATGAGAATGAATAACAACAAATTAGTCCTGGAAGAACATATGCATTTGGCTAAAGCTTGAAATATGGTTAATAGTGATATTCTGTGATATTCAATCCAAATTGCATATATAGATTAATATTTCCTACTGTGTTCAAGAACCTAGCCTATTTGTATATTTGGACTAGAGACAGGATGCTTCTCCATAATATTCTCCTTAGCCTTTGATTTTAGTTATTATTGAAAAATAGACTTTAGTTTTGAATGTATGATATGTAGATCAAATGTGTGGATTAGAAGTTACAGTATGGATGAATTATAAAAAAGGCTTTAATACCCTCCAGAACTGGAGGGTATTATGCTGAGTGAAGTAAGTCAATCGGAGAAGGACAAACATTATATGGTCTCATTCATTTGGGGAATATAAAAAATAGTGAAAGGGATTATAGGGGAAAGGAGAGAAAATTAGTGGGAAATATCAGAGAGGGTGACAAAACATGAGAGACTCCTAACTCTGGGAAACGAACAAGGGGTAGTAGAAGGGGAGGTGGGGTGGGCAGGGGGATGGGGTGACTGGGTGACGGGCAATGAGGGGGGCACTTGACAGGATGAGCACTGGGTGTTATACTATATGTTGGCAAATTGAACTCCAATAAAAAATATACAAAAATAAAAAAGGCTTTAGAAAGACTTGCTATATTATTTTTTTTTGTATCTTTGATACCCTTTAATCACTCAGGTGGTTCCAAAATCTGATGGGGGTTGGGGGTGGGTAGCAAAAGGCCATTTGGGAAGCCAGTGGGTGTTGTAAGGTGATGTAGAGCTATTGGTTCATACTCTTAACTCTTAGAAACACTTCTGAGGTCCTTGGAGATCCTTGAGATTAGTGGGTGAGGTTCAGGTTTACCTCAAGCGACTCATTAGACTGTGGGGTCATTCCCAATTCTATCTAAGATCTTGAAATTTGAAGCTGACTTTGGCCAGACTGTAGGTCATCCAGGTCTGCTTGGCTCTAACCGGAACCACAGGGCAGCCCAGTTAATATGGAAGTACAAGGTAAGTATTCGGTGAATCTACTAGGTTAATCTACCTGGCATTCATTTTCATGCCTCCATCCTTTAAAACAAAAGCAAAAGCCAAACCTTGGGGGATCTAAGTGTCTTTAGGGACAGAAGGACCTTTTGGCAGTCCAGAACTCCTTGACTTCAATTAAACTATGAGTTTAGAATTAAAGTAAATTGAAACTAGGAGGAATTGCTCAAAGATCCAAGTGTCTGGTTCTGCCCCTTATTTTACCAGAGAGTTTAAGGGGCTTGCCCAGTGGCAGAGCTACATCTGTACCCACCATTGTCATTGTATTAGGGCATCTTGTCCAAAAATATACCCTGTTCTCCCAGCCTCAGCTATGGATAGACATATACACATTTGCCACAAGATTGAATTAGGTCACTTAATACTTAGATAACAACATAAAAAGATGCGTGGATGTATGTAGCAAATTCAGTTTTTAAATTTTATTTTTTTTGCCCTTGTTATTCTGAGGTCAGGATATAACTTGCAATCCTAAGTAGGATCTCATATACAAAGAGCTTTAGAAAGATTAAATGGCTTGTCTGTTGTCTGCTTTCATTATGCAATGGGCTATGAAATATGGTGCCAACATAGAAAGAAGAGGATATGGTTACAGAAGGGGAGATACTTCCTGGGCATTTATAATAACCATATGTAATGGAAAATGTGAAACCAATCTAAGGTACTAAAACTTACTTTTTGTGCACAAAGACTATAAGCACAACTTTGAATGTTACCATCATGAAGACTTTACTGAGAAGTGGAAGCAAGTGTTTGTTATTTCCAAGGAATCAAACAGAACCTTCGAAGTCTTGGAAAGATTTGCCTTAGAGGATGTGGAAGTTGAATTTAGCAATTCTGTGGCAGGTTCCAGTTTAGATTCTATTCTCAGGTAAGATGTCAAGAAATCTCAAGCCTTTCCATTAGGCTTGAGCAAAACAGCCTGACTTTAGTGACTATGATCCCTCAAATTTCAGCTGTTGTCCCCCACCCCCCCTTTCCTGTGCCCATCCTTTCTTGCACTAGAGAGGCCCCATAGAAGCACCCTTAGGTTGGAATTTCCTTATGGGTATCACTCTGCATTTGCAAAGTTTTCCTGGCAAGTTCACTTCCTTTCTTCCAGTCTCCTCAAGAAGATGATAAACTCCCCTGCCACTATAGGTCTAAGTCGATCCAAGTAATTCCTGACAGTGATGGAATGACTTTAAGGAGAAGAAATTAGATCAGGAACTATGAATAATGCATCTGTACAGTGTTGTGTATTTTTATAAGGAGCTTCCACATACATCATCAGTTCATTATTAATGACATTAAGATGTTCAGCTAACACTCATTGAATGTCTACTCCATGGAAATGAGATCGCCAAGGCAAGTGAGGGTCCAAGAACAGATTTTATTGCAGGCACCCTCGGGCGAGGTTCCACGACTCATGGGGGAAAGAGTGAGTCGGGGAAGTCGCGCCAAGACAAGGTGCTAGGGGGTTTACATAACGTTGTAAGGTAGAACGGTTTCCTATTGGTTGGCTCATATGCAAAGGAAGGATTGCAATCCAACCAGTCAGAGTGACCCTCACTATGCAAAGGAAGGATTGTAGTTCGGCCAAAGGTGACTTCCTCCTCTGGGGTTTGAAGGGCATTGGGTTCAGTTGGGGAAGTCCAAAGGGGAGGTGTAAGGGTCTGCGTCAAGCTGTCAGCAGGTCATTAGTCCATTGGCGTCCTAAGTGGAGGAGGTGACAGGAACCTCAGCCATTTTGGGGTATCCGCCATCTTGAGGAGTTTCCTTTCCCGCCTGGCCCCAACACTCCAGGCCACATTATTATTTGTGTTTATGTAGGGCACTGAATTATCTTACCCAACATATGCACTCCCTCTTTGTTTTATCCATTGTCCTCCCCTTAAAATCCCTTTCTCCCTCCCCAAGGGGCATGGTGGTGGCACACTCTGTTCACCAGCCACAGGCAGGAAAAGGCTGGGACATGAAGTGTGACCAGGGTTGTCTACAGTGTCCTTCTCAGTCTCATCTTTAGACATTGGGAGATTTTGGAGATAGTTTCCCTTCTTCCAGCATTGTCGTCCTCTTCTTACCACTGATCTCATTTGTTCCGTGAGTTTCATATTTTGAAAAGAAACCCACCACGTGGCTGGGATGCCCAGCTCCTCCACCCCACCTCACCATCCCCCACCCCAGGCTCTGCACCCACCATCTTAGCCTTGTGAGGTACAGGCAGCACCAACATTTTTGTGGTTCCAGGAACTCGTGCCAAGAGGAAGACAAGTGACTTGGTTAATACAACATGGAGCTCAGGCAAGGTTTTAAAAACTTAACAGGGGTTTGAATATGTAGCTCATGTGTTAAAAACATCTTCGACTTGAATACCCAAATCCATAGAGATGAAAAGCAGGTTAGTGGCTGCCAGGGTAAGAGAAGAGGAGAAACAGGAGATGATTCCCAGTGGGTCTGGGGGTTCTTTTTGGGGTGCTGAAAATTTAGCGGTGATAACTCATACAACCGTGTGAATACAGTGAAAACCGCTGAATTGTACACCGTGAGACGGTGAGGTTCTGGTCCATGAACTATTTCTCACTTAGGTTATCATTTTGAGTATTTCAGAGTAGATGAGAAATCTGATAATTTTTGTTGCAATGAAAGGAGCCCACTGTGCCCGATTAGATACAATGGTGAAACAAGTCCTTTGAAAGTAGCTGTGTGGAAGCAGGACTTTGCATTTGGAAACAATGCTTTGTACTGTAAGTTCCCGAATCACACATACGGTAACAGAAAGGTAACAGAAAGGGATGTTCGGTTGGAGTTTCAAAGTGTTGTCTTAACTGACCGTGTAGAGCAGTTGTAGAGCAGTTGCGCCAGGTTGCTTTGCCAGGTTTTCGTTTTGTTTGTTCCTAAGAAGCAAGCATTCAGACCCTGGCCTCATTGTGGGGATGCATTCTGTTTGTATTTTTCCTTCATTGGTTTTGTCTGCTCAGTGCCAAGGAGTGTTCTGGAACCAGGGGCCATAGCAGCCAAACCAGCAGACAGAGCCCTGTGCGTCCACGGCGCTTACTTCACCCACGTGGTAGACACGCAAAGTACATGACAGCTTGGATGCCTTAGTGCTTTGGGCAGATAGGAGACCTTGAGAGGAATACAAGGTGCGAGGTGGCGCACGGCTGACTAGTGGCAGCCCTTGGGGAGCAGGCTACGCAGACGGGGAGCGGACGAGCATTCCTGATGGAAGGAACAGCAAACTCGGAGGTCCTGGGCTGGAGCAATGTGGGGCGGTTAGACAGCCCGCACCCAGGGAGACAGGACCGCAGGGAGGATAGGGGGCGTGAGGTGGACCTGTCACAGATTGGGGGGTCTTGTCTGTTTTCACGGGTCATTGTCAGGACTGGGGCTTTGCCTCTGTTTAGCACAGAGTCTGCCCTTCAGATGTGACGACCAAGTAACGAGAACACTAGCACACTGACTCCTGAGTCCTGATAATGCAGGCGGAATACTTAGGGAACAATTTCTATTTAATGATCCTAACCTGTTTTAGGTCCTGTTTTAAAGGCTCTGCAGACTGATCCTCTTGCTCCGCTGAACCCAGCTGTCAGGCTTATTTATCTGATTTCGTTCAGTCAGTCAGCAGTTAATGACTGGCACTGTGCCAGTCACGAGTTCCCCAGACACGAGCTGGATAGGCCCGGTGACCTGCATCCATAAACGGTCACCGGATGCGGACTTGTTACATCATCAACATGTAAGGAACAGGGCAGGAGCCTACATGTTCTGATATGGGGGGACCTGGGAATCCTCTGCATCCGGGGAAGTTCTGCAGCATGAGAGTTGAACAGTGGGACCAGTCACACTGTGCTCATGTCGGTCACAGAGGCGCTGCGGGAGCCTGGGCCGAAACACCTGGTAGAGGAGCAGGCTTCCTCGTTCGGAGGCACCAACCATCCTGGCAGTTTCCAGAGTCATGGTAACCGGGACCATGGGAGTCCTTGGCATATGAATGCTCCTATGTTTCAGCCTCTCCTGATACGATGCTGTCCGGAGGACTCACGTGGTGCTGGTGGCTGTGGCCCTGGGAGGGACAAACAGCAGATTCAAGGGCAGTGGATGGATGTGTTTGGGTCTCCCTCCCTAGGCCTCTGGGCAGGGTGGGCCCTGGGTGTACCCCAGGTTGGTACCAACAACCCTAGGGTCTGTGTAACTGGGAGGGCCTTCTAAGGCTACCATCTCTTGACTGTTTTAATTCTACATAGGACAGAGCTAAAGCCCAGAGGGCAGATAACTTACTTGGAGCCAAATAAGGCCAAAGTTGAGACTAGAATTTCCTATCTCTTGGTGAGAGTTGCAGGAAAATTTCTTCTCCCCTGCTCCCTCCTTCCCTTCCTTTGTATATATTCTTGGCTATATTTTACCCCTTTATTATTTCAGAATAAATCCTGTTCCAGTTTACAAGTCCATTTTGCTCTTGTCTGGAGAACGTGGTTGTGGGAAGTCTACTCTGATCGCCAACTGGGTGAATTATTTCAAAAAGAAATATCCCAGCATCTTGATGATCCCTCATTTTGTGGGCAATACTTGTGAAAGCAGTGACATCATGTCTGTGATACATTATTTCATCACAGAGTTACGGTACAAAAACTATGGTACTGGAATCAAGCTTTAACTTTGGAAAATTTGTGTTAGAGATTATATATCCTGTCTTGCTGTTTCTGTGGCTGTTTTCCTCCTGTTGCACTGTAAACCCTGTCCTGTCTCACCAACATGATCTACCCACTGCTTCCCCTCACGGAATTAAATTTCCTTCCTTCTTTTCTTACTTTCTTCTTTCACCGAATATTAATTGAGTGCCTTTATGTGCCAGGGCACTAGCAGTGAGGGTACAAGCATGAACAAAGTGGACAAAAGTCCTTACCCTTACCGTGTGTTTATGTTACTGGAGTGAGGGAAACAAAGAGTTAACCAACTAAAAACGTTGGATGGTAAGTTCTATGAAGAAAAATAAAACAGAACATGAAGGGAGGCAGGGTGTAGTGTATGTCAGAGCTGTTAGGATCTGCAAAGTGGTCTGGGAAAGCCTCGCTGTGAAAGGGACATTTGAATACCTATCTGAAGGAGGGAGCCGAGCTGGTATTGCAGGGACAGCATTCCAGTCAAAGGAAAGAAGGGCCAGGCCTCCAACTGTTGCTCCTATTTGATCCTGTAACTATTTACTGAGCGTGTTCATTTGCTCACTTGCTCATTCATTCACTCATTATTGAATATTTATTGGTTGCTTATCGTGCCCTAGGCACTTCCTTGGGTTCTAGGGATGTACACGTCAGGCAAATAGGGTCATGGCTCTCACAGATGTGATGTTCTAGTTGAGAATGGCAGACAACAAATAAATGAGAAACAAACAGTGATAAATGCCATGCAGAGTGCTGTGATAAGGTGACAGGGTGCTAGTTAGGTTGAGTGGCCAGGGGCCGTGTCTCTGTGCAAGAGGAACTCTAGCTGTGGTGACAAATAAGTCTCATATCAGTGGCTTCTCACATGAAGTCTATTTCTCACTCATGGACCAGCCCAGTAAGGGGTTCCTCATCAGTCACAAGTGGCTTTCTTCCATGTGGTGATGTGGGGACACAGGCCTTTTGCATCTTGAGGCTTAAAGCCCTGGGGCTCCAGAGTCCTCCGCCTTTGGCTGGAGGAAGAGGAAAAAGAGTGGAAGAGGCACAGCTGTTCCTTTGACGCCTAGGCCTGGCAGTGATCCAGATCGTTCCCACTGCCATTCTTTTGGCGAGGACTTGGCCACCCTGGGCCCACATGGCCACCCTTGGAGTCGAGGGAGGACAGAACGCCACAGCCCGGGACAGGGAGGATGGACTTCTGCAGGACAGGCAGCTATCTCTGCTGTACGCTGTGGAGATGGCACAGGCAGTGAGGGGTTAGAACCTTCCAGGCAGAAGGAATAGTTAAGGTAATGTGGGTCCTATGGAGATAAAGTTGAGTTAGAAAGGGAAAGCAGGCCCGTATGGCCAGACGGGGGTCGGGGTGGGGGGGATGTGGGGGCATCAGACCTGATGGGAGGAGGGGAAGGTCGGTACCAGCACCGCAGGTCTGGGTCTTGTTTCAGAGTGTTAGGTTCACACTCTATTGAATGCAGAGGGAGGCTGTGGAGGGGCATCACCAGGGGAGTGGCGTGCTTCCATTGATACTCTGGAAAGATTAAGATCAGCCTAATGGATGTGGGGGAGCAAGGACGGAGGCAGGACGCTGGTTGGAGGACACTGCTGTGGTCCAGGCAGTCACGATGCGGGGGAAACAGAGCGCAGAAGGAGGAGGGCCGGTGGGCCGAGCACCTCCTGGGGAGCTGAATGTGGGGCTCAAAACACGGAGGAGCTGGGCACAGCCTGGGTGGTGAGGGGCCCCATGAGATGCAGTGGAGTACACGGGGAGAGGGCAGCAGGTTGTGAGCGGACCGGAAGGCTGCCGCTTTGGGTGAAGGATCTTCAGGGTACAAGGTGTACATGGGGACAAGGGCCGCTGTGTGGGCTCCGCCTCTGTGCTAGGAGCCACCAGGAGCCTGGCTCTACTTATTAGCTGTGGAGCTTCCTTGAGTTGTTTGAGTTCTGCAGCTCAGTGTGCCTGCTTTGCAAATGTGGATAAGAAAGGAAATGTCTTCAGGCAGTGCAGGAGATGATCACTAAGGTGAGGTATGAATAAATAAAGACCTGTTGCAGTGCTTGGCGTATAGTAAGCCCTAATTAATATCAGCTGTTATTATAATTGGGAGTGTGTTGTGTATTTGCATGTCTGGCTGCTTTTGGGAACTTGTCCCTTCTCATGTGGGCTTGGGCCCAAGCATGCTTTTGGGTATTGAGTGGGGATATGAGACCCCGAATGAGTTTTGATGGACGTGCATCATCTTTATAGGATGGTACAGATATTTGAGCTCCTGTGTGTATGTGTGCGCGCGCTCCTGTGCATGTCTGTAACCAGGGTGAACACGTGGGCATGAGTTCTCTGCGGTACCATTTCTCAGGTGCATAAAGTGGTAAAATCAAAATCAGGAGCAGCAGGTGTGACTGGTTCTGAAGAACAACCACGGATCTGACTCAGCCACAGCCAAGGGACTTGGGTCTGGCTGGGCTGAGGAAAGGAACTCAACCCGAACGTGCCCAATTATGACTTTATTCCCAAAGTGAATTGTGATTTTTATTTATTTATTAAAGATTTTATTTGTTTATTCATGAGAGACAGAGAAAGGCAGAGACACAGGCAGAGGGAGAAGCAGGCTCCATGCAGGGAGCCCGATGCGGAACTCGATCCCAAGACCCCAGGATCACCACCTGAGCTGAAGGCGGCATAAACCGCTGAGCCACCCAGGCTGCCCATGAATTGTGATTTTAATGACTGTTTTTAGGTGCTGAAAGCTCCTAATCAAAACAGCTGCTGTCTTTGAAACACATCTTGAGATTGGCAAAGTAGAATAAAATCAGGGACAGCCTGTCCATAGCAGACAGCTTGTGTCCCTGAAGGAAGACCCCAAGGGAAAAGGCTGTGGTTCAGCTCTCAGCCCACCTGCACGGTCCAGTCCCGCCCTGCTGCTTGCTAGCTGTGTGCTCTGGGCCCTTGGCTGTCAGCAGGGGTGAGCCTATCGGCCTGGACATAAAGTTGCGAGGGGATGAGCAGAAACTACAGGGAAAAGGACTTACAAGAGTTCCTGGCCACAGTTGTTAGTGTTACTGTTGTCCCGATTATTATTAGGATTATTCCTTACTGAGCTAGAGAAACAGGCAGAGAGCGGGGACTGCTGAGGGAAACCAGAGGCTCTATTCATTCACTAGACTAAAGGAGGAGGTGGCAAAGCCGCAGCCTGGGAGGAAGCGGAGGGGAGCCGGCCCCGCGCGGCCTGGGGGAGGGAGCTGGGTACCCCTCACCCCGGTTGGGGTGGGGGTGAGCGAAGGAGGGGCTGCAGCGGCGGTGGGGGCGCAGCCGGGCGGGAGGTCAGGGCGCGGAGCACGTGCAGCTCGGTTGGTGACAGGGGTAGGGGGGGCTCCCTGCCTCCCTCCCTGCGCGCTCAGCCTTGCGCAGCCCCGGCTCCTGCGGGTCCCCCCGCCCAGGGACAGCAAGACGCGCCCCCGTCGGCGTCGGCGCCCCTGCTGCCAGGTTAAGGGGCCGCCGCAGGTGCCCGCGGGTTCAGCGCCCCGGCCGCTGGTGCTGGTGCCCGTCGGTGACCTGCCGCCGACCACGCATCCCGGTGCTCCCCCGGCCCGTGGCCCCGGCAGGACAAGGTGCGGCTGCCGGCCTGCGGGGCTTGCTCAGCACTGCCGCGGGCGCCGTGGACAGAGGGCGCGGGACGCTGGCTCGCACCGCCGCGCGTGCAGAGCAGGGCTCGGCCTCAGGTGTCCGCGGAGCTCCCGGCCCGGCCTACTGTGGCCGGGTCTTGTGTCCTCGAACCCACAGAGGGACGTCCTGCTCTTTAGGATATCTATTAGGGTCCCCTCCTGGCACCAGCCACCAGGAGAGTCTGCGCCCCAGTCTGTGATGTGGAATGGGCGAAAGTGCCCGCGGGACTCCCTGGCAGGCTGCAGGGCTTGGGGAGCCCCGCGCCCGCCGTGGGCTTGGCTGACTGCTCAGGGGTCTCCACCCCGACCCGACCCGCCGCACCACGGGTTGTCCCCCCCCCCCCCCCCCCCCCCGCCCCGTACCACTCCCATCCCGACCCGCGCTCCGTCCCCCAACAGCCAGTCACTTCTGTCCTTGTCTGTCTGCTCCTGTCCCCTTCTACTGGAATGCCCCTCCCTTTCCTCAGGTCAGTGAATACCTTCTCATCCCCCCCCCCAACCTTTTTTATTTAAGATTTTATTTATTATTCATGAGAGACAGAGAAGCAGAGACAGAAGCAGGCTCCCTGTGGGGAGCTCCATGCGGGACTCGATCCCAGGACCCCCGGGGTCACGCCCTGAACCGAAGGCAGGCGTTCCACCACTGAGCCACCCAGGGACCCCTCCTATCCCTCCTTAAGGCCCTATTTAAAGAGCACCTGTTCTGGGGCACCTGGCTGCCTCAGCCAGTGGAACATGCGATTCTTGATCTAGGGGTCATGGGTTCGAGCCCTACATTGGGTGTAGAGATTACTTACTTACTATAAAATCTTTTTTAAAAGTAGTAAAGAGCACCCTCTCAATAAGAGAGCCTATAGGGTGCCTCTCTCCCTCACCTCCAACTTTGACTAAGTGATGAGGATAGCCCCAGTCTCATTGTTTTCTAGTTTATGTGAGTGTCTCCCTGCAAACACTGTGAGCTTGATGTCCTGGTCCCCCATGACTTATACGTGGTGCTGCCACGATGTTTTACTGTATCCCCCTATAGTCTTGAGAGTGCAGGGAGCCGTGTCAATTCTTTCTTTTTTTCCACTGTGGCACAGAGAGGTTTATTTTTCCAAACAAGACCAAAAGCTTAGCTTAAAAATAATAAACCCAATTATACTCACACACATAAACAACATCAGAAATAACATGTGTTTGAGCCATGTCTATTTTGTTAGTGTCACACTCAGTGCCCGATGCAGAGCCTAATATAGAGGGTTCTAAACAAATCCTTATTGAATAATGAGGTAACACTATGCAAAACTGAAAAAAAAAATTGGTCAATCACTAAATCATTTTGTTACAAAGTGTTTTGAAATTGTATCCATTGACCTTTTTCCTTCTACCCCATTAAATTTACCTATCCTGATTGGATCTTTGAACACTTGGGATGTTACCATTTAAATTAGGCAATGGGGGATCCCTGGGTGGCACAGCGGTTTAGCGCCTGCCTTTGGCCCAGGGCGCGATCCTGGAGACCCGGAATCGAATCCCACGTCAAGCTCCCGGTGCATGGAGCCTGCTTCTCCCTCTGCCTGTGTCTCTGCCTCTCTCTCTCTCTCTGTGACTATCATAACTATCATAAATAAAAATAAAATAAAATAAAATAAAATAAAATAAAATAAAATAAAATAAATAAAATAATAAAATAAAATAAAAAAATAAATTAGGCAATGGGCGGCTGTCATTGAGTAGAGACTGTTTGGCTCTAACACAATAAAGAGACATGTTTAGAATCATTTTCCACTGCTCATGATTCTATCTTCAATATTATTTTGAGGAAAAATAATTCTAATCACCCCAAAGGGAATATTAAAAACACTGAACTAATGCTTTCCTTTGCGTATGCAGATAAAAATCCATTAAATATCTTCCTTGAGGTTTCTTTTTCCCTTTCTTTGCCTGGGATTATTTTTTTGCTGATTTTTATGAGTGACGTTATGCTTTACAATGGTCAGGCTGTGTATATTTTCTGAGGTTCCTTCGCCTTCATTTTGTCAATTAGCCTCTTTTTTTTTTTTTTTTTAAAGATTTTATTTATTCATGTGAGACACACAGAGAGGCAGAGACACAGGCAGAGGGAGAAGCAGGCTCCCTACGGGGAGCCCGATGTGGCACTCGATCCCAGGACCCAGGGATCACGCCCTGAGCCAGGCCTTCCTGTCACTTAGCTTCTATATCAGCTTCATGCAAGAGGTGAGTGGTGCATGTCTTCCACATAGGACTGCTGGTGAACCGTACACATGGGTGGTGACCCACACAGCTTGAAACCTCAAATGGAGTAATCTTTAACTGATGACGTGTTGTTTGCAAAATCAGTGTTTCAAAGCTCCCAATGATCCGTGTTCAAGTTTCTTCACCTTCCTAGGTCTGTTTCCTCACCTACTAAATGAGGGTTTGGCTAGACTATGTGATTTCCAGAATTCTTTCTGCTCTCAACTTCAGTTACTTAGGGCCTGAAGTCTCGATATCGCCTGTACTTTAAAGATTTGAAAAAAAAAAAATGCTCCAAAACCTGAAAGGATGAAGCATTGAGATTAATTGTTCTCTTCCCGTTTTTGAAAAATATTTTTTATTGTGTGACACAAGCACAAACTATCTCTAAGATTTTAATTTTTTAAAAGATTTTATTTATTTATTCATCAGAGATAGAGAGAGACAGGCAGAGACATGGGCAGAGGGAGAAGCAAGCTTCCTGTGGGGAGCCTGATGCGGGACTTGATCCCAGGGTCCCGGGATCACGACCTGAGCCAAAGGCAGATGCTCAACCACTGAGCCACCCAGCGCCCCAAGATTTTAATTTTTTAAAGTAATCTCTATACCCAATGTGGGGCTTGAACTCATGACCCTGAGACCAAGAATTGCACAGTCCATCGCAGAGCCAGCTGGATACCCCTATCTTTTTTGATTCCTTCTCCTTTATTCCTCACATTCATATATAACCTTCAAGTCATTGATTTTATGGTCGTTTGCTGATATAAAAATATCTTTAAAAATCAATATGTCGAATTTTATGATAAATAAATCCTGGGGATGTCTTGTATAGGATGGTGACCTTAGTTAACAATACTGTATTGTATATTTGAAAGTGGCTAAGAGTACATCTTAAGAGTTCTTATCACAAGAAAAAAAATTGTTTGATTCTTTTAAAAAATATTTTAAGTAAGCTCCATGCCCAACATTGGGTTTGAACTCACAATCCTGAAATTAAGAGTTGCATGCTCTACGACTGAGCCAGCCAGGCACCCCGAAAAAAATGTTTCTGTATCTGTGTGGTGATGGATGCTAACTAGACTTACAGTGGTGATCATTTAGTAGTGTGTACAAATATCAAATCATTATGTTGTATGCCTGAAACTAATTTATAACTCAATAAAAAGAAAACCAGTGCTACCCTCTACTATAATGTAAAAGAGAAAGATAAAGTAATTTATTATAAAATAATATGTATTTCAATATATAAATGCTCAAACATAATTCCAATAGAGGCCCCAGAAGAGTAGACAGGTGCCTGCCTCTATACAGAAAATGACCACAAAAGCAGTAGCTGTCCATGCAGACTGGCGTGGCCATATATTCAAGGTTCAAACATCACGAACAATATTCCTGCCAGGGTTGTGATTTCCCGAAGTGGTGAACAAATCTTGGTCTCATTTCAGACGAAGCAACATATAATCTTCCATCACTTTATATGGTAGCTGTATTCCTAGGAAATTTAATGTGTTTTAAATCTGTGCAAATTACTTTGTGTTTGCATGAAAATGGAGTTGGTTCCTAGGTAACGTAATTAGTAAGATTCCCTCCTTCATGAGTGTCAGACAGACCTTTGAGTCTGGTAGATCCCAGGATGCAGCTTCATTGATTGCCTCCTGTGTTGTAGGACGTCTAGAAACCCTGGACCTCCTCTGTTGAGTTCACTGCTCTAATCAACTTCCTGTTTTTTGAATGTTCATACACTTTCCTACCTCCATACCTTCACCTGTGCCTTGTCCTGGATGGTAACCCTTGCCCTCATCTCTACCTGTGCACGGACATTTCTTTACCGTGATGGCTCTGCATCAAACTCCAGTAAACTTCAGACTCATATTCTGCCTTCAAAGGTGGTTATTTGTGTCTAGAACCCATTTCACTTCCCTTAATTCCTACACTTTATAATATAGACCATTTTATCTCCTCTTGGCTTCTAGCACGGAGCCTTGTATATAACAGGTAACCAGTAAGTAGCTGTTAAGCAGAGTTACTCTCAAAGCTTCTAACAGAATCTAAATGCATCTGAGAGACTAAATCCATTAAAACTTCTTTTCATGACTTGATTTTCTAGATTCTAATGTGCCTAAATTTCTTTTTTTTTATAATTAATTAATTAATTTATTTATGATAGTCACAGCGAGAGAGAGAGAGGCAGAGACAC
Organism: Nyctereutes procyonoides; assembly: GCF_905146905.1. Lineage (NCBI taxonomy): Eukaryota > Metazoa > Chordata > Mammalia > Carnivora > Canidae > Nyctereutes > Nyctereutes procyonoides. The sequence goes on from NW_026575122.1 coordinate 21,755,769, forward strand.
AGGCAGAGGGAGAAGCAGGCTCCATGCATCGGGAGCCCGACGTGGGATTCGATCCCGGGTCGCCAGGATCGCGCCCTGGGCCAAAGGCAGGCGCCAAACCGCTGCACCACCCAGGAATCCCTGTGCCTAAATTTCTATGGGAAACATTGCTTTTGAAAAATAAAAGCAAGGTCAAGGTTGTATGTAGTAAAATGTCCTTAGAATATTAGGTAGTTGAGGGGCACCTGGGTGGCTCAGTCTGTTGAATGTCAGACTCCTGGTTTCTGCTCAGGTTGTGATCTCAGGGTCATGAGATCAAGCCCAGAGTCAGGCTCTGCACTGTGCATGGAGCATGCTTAAGATTCTCTCTCTCTCTCTCTCTCTCTCTCTCTCTCTCTCTCTCTCTCTCACTGCCCCTCCCCCCTGCACACATGTTCTCTCTCTCTCTTGCTCTAAAATTAATAAGTCTTAGGAAGAGTATTAGGTAGCTGATTATAATTTTGGGTTGCTGCTACTATGTCACTTAATGGGAGTTTGAAAGTTGGTCCTTTTATTATATCCTATATATAGCCTTTACTGGCTCTTTACCTAATTCTCCCTGATAATTTCCAGAATCTAAGGTCTTGGGTCCGATATTGTGAGTAGAGTAACTCAGTATTGGTTATGTCAGGTTTAATGTGGGTGAGGAATGAAGAGCCTGGGGGGAGATGATGCATGTGTGCACTGCTGGACCACCCAGGGTGGTAACTGTGGTCCTGAGACAGCTACTTGGTGTAACAGAGCTGCCGAAACTTCACAGACCATGTAGATTGGCTTCTCCTTCTCCCCAACCAACTCTTTGTAACATGATCTATCTTTGCATTTTGGAGAAAGAGAGTAATGCTTTGGATCATACAAAATGTTTTCTATATAAAATCCTGAAAATGTATAGGAGACATCTGGTGGTAAATATCATTATCCCTTTTGGGTTGAATATTTTTAGGCTGCTAATCACACATATACCTATATGTGTCAGCTGTACAGCTGTGAATAGCACTCATTGTTCCCAACCCCTTCCACCTCCCCATCCCATTAACATATTCTAGCAACGATGGAAACATTTTTGCCTAATCTGAGCAAATTCCTATGCTCTAGGTACTCAGCTTGAAACTGATATTCTTAACGAAGACTCAAATGTCTTGGTCTTTTCGCTTCTTGTGGAAGTGTTCATTGCTTCCATCAGTTTAAAGCCATGTATACTTGTCCTAGATGGAATCGAAGAACTGATTGGCATTTATGGGATTTCAGGACAGAAGGTAATCTCTTTTTAAAATAATACCTATTTTACTGCTGTTTTATAAAAAAAACCCATAATTTAGAATGTATGTAACATCTTTCCATTATGATGCATATCTGTAGCCATAGCCAGCATGGCTTATAGTCACTGCTCTATGTTTTATTGAACAAATCCTTCTGTGGGGACACCTACAGCGGGTCGGGTGCCCTTCTAGGAAGTTGGGGAATATTGATGCATGTAATTCTCTGAAGAACCCTATGAAAGAGAGACCGTGATCATCATCCCTGTTTACACAGAGGGGGCTGAGTGTGGAGATGTTAGGCGACTTACAGAACATCTGAAGATGATGATAGACTTGACATTCAGATGTGGGTAGTCTGGTTCTAGACACTATGGCCTTTACTCCAGCCTGGTTCTGCTTCCCTCCCTATTTTATGCTTTGCTCAAGCATTTATTGAGCCCCTAGTATTTTCTTACTTTGTATATTTTGATTTGCCTCATCTACACTGATTTTGCACCTACCAAACTAGTTGCTCTTTGATCCTGCTTGAGGCTATATTGGATCAATGGAACCTCCAATACAACTTAGTATCAGTCATTACTTTGTGAAGCATTCCCTCTAAAACTTAAAAGCACATGTAATTATAAATTATGTAAGTCATCTATGTTTCTCATAAAGAAAATGATAAAGAAGAAGGAAAAAAATTTGGTATACTCATAGTCTCACCACTGTTCACCATTTTAGAGTCTAGCCTTTTTTCTATGGATATTTATATATGCTCATTGATGCTTATGTAAGTAAGTCACATGCCGTATTGTTTTATAACCTGCTTTTTAACTTAATACACAGCAAGCACCATAAATTCAACAATTGTTGACCACTCATTATGGGAAAAGCATGTAAGCAAAGTCAGACATGGTCCGGCAAACAGAGCTTTCACTCTAGCAGGGGATGGCAGCTGTTAATGAGGCTATTACACAATAAGCATAAAATTGCAGCTGTGACAAGTGCTACCAAGGATCAGTATGTAGTTTGGTGAGAGCCTCTAATGAAGAGATTTGGACTTTGGAGGAGGCTCCCTGGAAGAAGGACTCCAGGCAGAGCACTGCATGGGGAGGAGGGACTGTCCAGGCTGTTACCTACACCCGTAGAGTGCAGTGGTTCAGAGCCTGCCTGGGGAGCCAGACCCTTGGTGTCAATCCAGGCTCCGCTGCTTGCTATCAGAATGGATTAGATATGATGATTAGCCCCTCCTCTGCCTTTCTAGAGTATGTATGAAGTAGAGAATGTAGAATCTAGAGGGTTGTGCAGAGGACTGAGTGACGATATGGAGAAGCCAGTACCATTGAAAGAATACATTATAACTTACATTTCCCAAGAGAAGGAGACATGCCATGTCATACAGGGCCCCAGGGGGAAGTATTGGATAGCCAAGAGGCAGGAGACAAGAGCCAAGAGAAGGCCAAGGCCAAAGCCTTCATGGGGTCTCCCATGGGAAAGGCAGAGTAAACCATTCAGGATTGACTCGTTTGTATAATTCTGGCAGCTGTAGTGGCAGAGGGGCTGTCCCTGGTTGTCTGGTCACCCAGCCCTGGCCTGATATGGGTCGGAGTGGATGAGAGTCAGGTGGGAGTGTGGCCTTGGATTGGCTGCTCTGCACGGGACAGGCACGTTCCAATAAGCTGTCCACCGCCCCCAGGAATTAACGTGTCTCAGGAAGAGCAATGTCTCCGGGGTCTGTAAGGCTCCTGAGAGATGTCAAACTATCAGAAGACACACAAAATAGAAATCTCTAACTAGAACAGCTAGTACCTGAAGGCATACCCAACACAGGGCCTGGCTCGGAGTAAGCAGTAAGCATTTGATAGTTGCTCTTTTGATTATTATAATAGTTGATATTATTAATCAAAGAGGGGTGGGAAAGGCTGTTAAAGGAATGTAGAAAGATCTGATTAGGTGTTTATTTCATTCCTAAATAAAGCCATATAACTTATGATAGCATTGCTATGTAGAGCAACTCCTCAGCATAAAACAATATTCTCTTTATCAACCAAATGGTTCAGTTTGCACTCTTAGGTTTCCTTTGGTCATCACTGTAGGTCCTAAGTGATGGGATTTGTCCCATCATTCTTAGGAATTGGGACAAATTCTGATTTGGATTACAAATCAGATTGTATTTGGGATTTGTCTGATTACTTGCTTGCAAGAACCTCTTTTTGGAGGTTGCACATGTACTATCAAATTCATAACAGATGGGTGATGCAGTCAAATATAGTTACGTGGAACGTGCATGGTATTTTCTTATCACTGTATTGCTTATTACCCTTAACCCCAGCCTAGCCCTCACCCTCTACTTACTCCCTATATTCCAGCTTCTCTAAGTTTAAAAACCATCAGAAAAATAGTCTTTAATGATTTCAAATGTTGTTGACTTTCTCCATCAGGCACAGAATTTTTCTTGGCTGCCAGGCTCACTGCCTCCTCATTGCAAATTTATCATGAGCACCGTCTCCTCCAGCCTGTCCTACAAGTCGCTGTGTGCCCGCCTGGATGTGAAGACAGTGGAGCTCCTTAGTGTAGGAGATGAAGAAGTGAAACTAAACATCTTTAGACAGCATCTCTTTGTTCCCAACAAAGACCCCCTCTGACAGAGCAAATACACTTTGAGGAAGAAACCAAACCTGAATCCTTTAAAACTCACAATCCTGGCAAACGAACTGAGAGAATGTAGAATCTACTGAAATGAGTATCAGTGTCTGAAGGAGTACTTGGAGGTGGTCTCCATTCAGGAGCTCTGGGAATTGATTCTGAAACGCTGGATTGAAGACTATAGCTGGACTTTTACGCCAAAAAGGGCCAATTCAGACATGGCGGCTTCAGGAGAAGGTAAGCCTTGGCCAGTATTGACAGCCTGCTGGAGTCCACAGGGAGAAAGATGTATGGTAGACCACCCAGAGGAGGGGGGGGCTTAAGGGTAAGGTTATCAGAGAAAATACAGGATATCCAGCTAAGCTGTGATTTCAGATAAAGAACAAATAATCTTTTAGTGAAAGTATGCCTCAGTTATTGCATGGGAGATACTTATACTAAAAATTAGTTGATAAATAATTTTATTAGAAGTGTATCCCAAATTCTTGCATGGGCTATACTTATACCAAAAATTAATTTGTTGTTTACCTGAAATTCAAATTTAACTGCATACTCTGTGTTTTTATTTGCTAAATCCAACAACCCTGTCTAGGGAGCTCTGTGTTGACTGTAAAGAGAACAGTATGAGGCACATTTTTCAGGGGCCAAGAGATGGACCTTCATTACTTCTTCTTTTTTAAAGTTTTTTTTTTAAAAAGATTTTATTTAAAAAAAAGATTTTATTTATTCATGAGAGATACAGAGAGAGAGGCACAGGCACAGGCGGAGGGAGAAGCAGGCTCCCTGTGGGGAGCCCAATGTGGGACTCGATCCCAGGACCCCAGGATTACGCCCTGAGCCAAAGGCGGACGCTCAACCATTGAGTCCCCCAGGTGCCCCTTTTTAAAAGATTTTATTTATTTATGAGCAAGACAGAGAACGAGAGAGGGGGAGGAACAGAAGGAGAGGGGCCAGCAGACTCTGCACTGGGCCCAGATCCCCACACAGGGCTAGATCTCAAGGCTGAGATCATGACTTGCGCAGGAACCAAGAGTTGGACGCCTAACTGACTGAGCCACCCAGGCGCCCCTGCTTTTATTATTTCTATAACTCAATTCTTTTGAGCCTATAGTTCAAGTGATGGCAGAAGCTAATTCAGTTAATCTAGGTTTATTTCATCAATTTAGCTTGTTTTCAGACAACTCAGGGTGTTTTTCAGGCAAGGGAGGACTTGTGTCCTTCTTGTGTCTCTTCTGGGTTGAGCTCAAATCTAAGGGCCTTGATGTTGGGTGTCCTTGGTTGTCACTGTCCCTGCTGTCTTCCGCCGAGGTGATTATGGCCCCAGATGGTCCACAAATACGATATGCCTCCCTCCAGTTTTGGCATCCACTAGGACGCCCCCGTGTTCCCATCTGGTCCTGGGTTGTTCTGTCTCTGCTGCCACCTGCCGCCACTTTCCCTCATCCTAGTGAGGAGGCTCTCCTCTGCTAACGTTTGTACCCTCTGGAGCCTACAGTCTCGGGGGCACACAGTGTTCCTGACAGAGAGCATCGGTTGCCCACTGCACCCTTGGAGATCCTGGCCCTTGGGGCTCCCCACAGCGATTTCTACTGCCTGGTCCTGGGGGCCTCAGGAGAGCTGCAGAGCTGCTAGCTTCCAGGCTCCCAATGGAAGCAGAGTGAAGGCCTCTGTCTGTTTGGTGCCAGGTGCATCCGTGCGGTGGGTGCTCTGTGCCCACTCACAGCCGGGGTTCAGGGACGGGCATGGCCCCTCCATAGAAACCCTTCTGAGCAGCTTTGTTGCTCTCTCGCCTCCCTGTCCCTCCCTCCTCTCTTGCTTCTGTCTTCCTCAGCTCATCCTCTGTCTGAGTCTGTTGTTTGTGGTTAAGAGATTTATTCCACTGGTGGTGAGGAGTCCATCCTTTGATATTCAAAAGCCCATCTTTTGAGAAGGAAAGTTTGTTCTCAAAGCCATTGTCTCTGCAATGAGCTTCAAAAGGCTTGTATGCCCAGGGTCACTTCATGTTCCTGACTGCTGGAAGCAGCATGGCTGCCAGAGCTCCAGCCATTGCATTTCAGGCAAGAGGAAGGATGAAGAGAAAAAGAAGGGCTTGCATTTTCTTTTAAGGAGCTTCCCCAGGTTTCCACCAACGTCTCCACTATGTCCCCATAACTTTGTCATTTGGCCACAGCTAGACACAAAGGAAGCTGACAAATAGAGGTTTCAACAGGTGTGTTGCTACCATATGGGCATGAATGAAACGCATGGCTACCCCTGGCAGTTGGTTTTTTGGCCCTGCCATTTCTAGAAGCCTCCATCTTCATTGTTTTGAGAGCCAGTGCCGAATGAATCTCAGTGTCTCGTGTTTGCCTGCAGTGGAATCGGGATCTGGAGGGCACAGCACAGGGCAGGAGGTCTGAGATGCCCACAGGTGAACTGAGGTCATGGTAGGAGAGTGACCTCACCGCATCCTGTCCTTACCTCACTCCCAGGCCTGTGTGCTGTTTGACGGAGTCTACCTTTCCCTCTGGCCATCGCCATGACTTCTGTTAAAAACAGTTTCTCATTCAGAGCAAGGACTTTAGAATCTGACAGAACTGGCATGACCTTGTCAAAGGGGCTTAACTTTCTAAGACTCAAGTTTCTTACCTGCAAGCTGGTGATGGTCACAAGTGCTGACCTCGAGGGTATTAGGAATGCTAAGTGTGCCTGATGGAGGGTGCTTCATAAGCACTGTGGTGTGTGGTGGCCATGACAGCCCTGTGCCACAATTTCCAGCCTATTCAGCTCCATGGGAAGCATATGCTGTCCCTTTGGTGGTGGTACCCTGTGAGCCATTGTCTGTGGCTCTGGCAGGGTTCAAGATGGTGGCCGGCCTGTCAGTCCCATAGTGAGTGGCCTGGACCGGAAGGTCCGGCCAACCTGTGACAGCATCAGAACCCTTGCTACTTTAAGCCACTGAAACTTTGGGGTCACCTGTCCATGCAGCATAATCTGTCCTGTCCTTACAGAGACTAGCACTGTAGAATGTCAGCCAGTAAGTCTGCCTGTAAGAACTGTGTGCACAGAGGAGGCTGCAGTCCAGCCCTTCCTCACGTTCTCACAATTGGAGGACCAGTGGGACTGAGTCAGAAGGTTTGAGTCCTGCTTTCTCAATCACATGCTAGCCAGAGGCCAGCCACTGGGTCGCTCTGGTTTTAAATCATTTTGTTTGTCACTTGGGGATTGTATCAAGTATGGTCTACAGACAACAGGACCAACAGGATTATATCTCTGTGCATCTGTGTGTGTGTGTTTATATCTCTCTAAAGATCTCTGGGAAAAGGTCATGAGGGCTTTGCTTACATGATTATGAAGATTGGGAAGTCCCAGGATCTTTCTAGAAGCTGGAGACCCAGGAAAACTATTGGTAGAGTTCTGGTCCAAGTCCAAAGACCTGAGAGCTGGGGGGGGGGGGGGGGCGGCAGGGGCGATGCTCCAAGTTCTAGTATGAGTCTGAGGGTCTGAGACTCAGAAGTGCTGAGAAGTCAGGGACTCAGCTCCAGCACAGAGAAAATTCACCTTCTCTGCCTTTTCTCTGTTCTGGTCCTGGGCAGATTGGGTGATGTCCATGTGCATCGGTGAGGGTGATCGTTACTCAGTCCACCCATTCAAATGCTAGTCTCTTCAGAGATACCCTCACAGACACACCCTGAAATACTACTTAACCAGCTCTCTGGGCATCCCTCAGCCCAGTACAGCTGACCTGTAAAATCACGTGGGAAAAATCACAGATCTTCATATCTCACGAGGTTATTTTGTAAAAAGATAAACTCTGTTTTCCATGACAATTTTTTATGTACTTTAAGCTTTGTGTTTAATACTCTAAATCTTGGAGGCAGGATAATATTTGTTCCAGTTCTTTTCTCTCCCATTCCCCAACCCCCTTCCCTATTTATGGCCTACAAAAATGCCCTCACTGTACCCGGTGGAAGAGGGGAGTCTCCTCCTTCCGTGGGTTTTCAAAGTGCTCCACTGCCACCTGCATGAGGCTGCACATTGTAGGTCAGCTAGCACGAAGTCTCTACAGCCTGGAAAGCATTTCAGTGGAAATACAGGATGGTTATGTGAACAACAGGCTCCCATTTTATTACAGCTCCTGTGACCAGCTGGGCTTGGTGGGGCATCCCACAGAGCGTACCATTCATCTTGCAAGAAAAAGCATCAAGCAGAAATTTAAGAATACTTCTATTTTACCTTTCAAGAGCAGGTATCTCTAAGCATTTAATGCAATAAAACCCCTTTGCTTTTAAGAAGCTCATTTCTGGTGGTATGATCTGTTGGAATCACTTCTCTGGCAGTGAAAACATAGTAATCTTGACCATAGCATTCAATTTGTCATTAGTCTGCTCAGCTTCCCCTTGGCCTATGTGAGACCCAAGTGCAAACTAACTTCTCCCAAATGTGTTCCCTCAAATATTTGAAAGTGCTTATTTAAGTGGTAACCACGAGGCGTATTTAAAATAGAAAAAAAGTAGGTTACAAATACTTCTTTGGGGGCTGGGGAGATGGCAAGAAAAATGAGTGGGCTCCCTAGCTTTTCAAAATCTGGGCCAGTGGTCGTAACTGTAACAAATTCTTTGGTAAACTCCAAGGACTTACAAGAAGATACATTTTTAATATTCCAGGGTCTTTTCCAAGCTGCCTTTTTATCGTGTCTAATTATGGCCACAGATATGATCTGCTATCATGTTTTCATCCTAAAGTCAGACGCATTCCACTGTCCTTGATTATTCAATAGGTGTGATCACTCCTGTCAGAGAAAGTAGTCCATACATCTTTGAGAATCCAACAAACCACAGGAAAACACATTTCCACCGAATCTTAGTCCGATACTTTCAACGGCAAACCACTTTCTGGAGAGTGTACGAGGAACTGCCCTGGCATATGAAGATGAGCGGCTCCTGGGGGACTTGTGCAGCTTTCTCTCAAGTCCTAGGTAAGGCTCGTCCTTCTTATGTGGAGTTGGGGCCAATTTTGTTCTTCCCCTCCTAAGCGCTGTGTTTATACCCACGAATCCCTTAAGCCATGAGTATTCGTTCCTTTACTCCTTCCACCACCTGCCAGTTTGTAGGCAGGGGCCCCTTATGTGGCTCCACTCCTGTGGCTCATGGGTTCTCAGTATTGTCCCATTTGACCTTCCGACTGCAGTGTTCTTTTCCTTCTTGACTTTGCATGGATTCCTTTCAAAGTGAGGAGGATTCCAGAGACAGGAGGACTCGTAGCTGGGGAGGATAAAGAACAGCTCCATGTTCTCCGGCTAGACCCTCTCAATTTCCTTCCTTCCTTTTTTTTCTTCTCCTCTCCGTACCCACCCCTGCTTCCTTCCTGTCCTCTTGTGCCTGCTCAGCGAATGTGTGTCATCGACTCACCCTGAATCCCAGCTCGTGTGGGCTCCGGGGGTGCAAGAGTGAATGAGGTACAGCTGGCTCTAGCAGGGAGCGCAGGTGGAGCCAGAGACAGCTGCACACGGGGTCAGGGCTTCCCCAGAGTAGAGATGTGCAGCTGCCAAGCCTGGCAGGTTTGGGGATCCTGCCAGAGGAGGGGGACTCCTGGCAGAGGAGTGGCAATGGCTTTGATGGCTTAACAGTGACAGTCTGACATTTGCCTGGTGACCTACCAAAGAAAGATGTGGTGGTTAAGGTGTTTCTGAATAGGCTGATGGAATGGGGTGAATAGAAGAATAGCTTCCTTCAAGGCACAAAACTCTGAAATGACTCACGTTAATACATTGCATTGCAAGCATCACAGACTTCATATCAAAGATCCAAAACTCAAGCTTCTGGACAAGGCTGCACCTCATCCACTACTGGAACATGTTATCAGAAGTTGGCTATGATGCTGCTGGGGCTTATGTGTTCACAGTGTCTAAGATTAAAGCCGACAGGTGCCATAAGGCGAGGAGGAGGAGATGTTCGCTCTCAGGTACAGTGAATCACTATGCGTTGATGGTCCACTTTGCTGGGATGTACTGTGGCTAAGAGTCCCTGTTCTCCTGTTTCCCCACGGGGTTCTGGTCTTTCCCTTAGACCTCCCCGAGGTCCCCTCCCACAGCTTAGGGCCATAATTTCTGAAGATAAGGAAGGAGAATAAGTGTTAGTTTTGAGGTGGCTCCTCTTTCTCTCCTGCTGCATCTGTTGCCTGAGGCCCTGTCCTTAGCCACACTCCCGACATCATTCTCCTTGATCTGTATGTCTGGCCTTGACCTCCTTTTGGAGCATCGGAGCACGTGCTCCGCACTTCAGTACCAGCAGGACTGTCACTCCATCAGCGACTTTCCCGAGTGACCAGTTGACACTTCAAATGAAATAGATGCAAAACCTGAATTATTTCAGATATTCCCTCCAAATGAGTTTCCTTCTGTGTTCCCTCTATCCTAAGACCCCCCCCCCCCCTGGGGCCCCTCACTCAGTCCTGGAAACATGCACTTACTGTCAAGGGTGGCCCCCATCTGAACTGCCACATCTGCTTGCTGGCTTGGGTTTGGACAGCACTTTGGTCAGTACTTCTCCTCTGAGTTCTCCATAGCAGGCCTCCTTGCTGTCTATCCTGCTCCCCATATTTCCTGGCTTATTAGGCAGTAATAACATTCATTAATTCTTTCAGCAAATAGTAACTGTGCACCTTCCCGGGCCTATGGACTCACTGGTTGCTGCCCACATACCAGTGAACTAAGCAAACTAATTCAAAACCAGTTCAAGGGGATCCCTGGGTGGCGCAGCGGTTTAGCACCTGCCTTTGGCCCAGGGCACGATCCTGGAGACCCGGGATCGAATCCCACGTCGGGATCCTGGTGCATGGAGCCTGCTTCTCCCTCTGCCTGTGTCTCTGCCTCTCTCTCTCTGTGTGTGACTATCATAAATAAATAAAAATAAAAAAATTAAAAAAAAACAGTTCAAAAATGAATCCCTGCCCTCACATTTTACCATGTAATGATCATAATAACAGATTCTGAGCATTTGGCATGTGCCAGGCTCTAACTTCAGAACTTTATATGTATGTATTTTGTTTAATTCTAATAAAATCTCTATAAGATGACTAATATCTTCGTTGAAATGAGGGAAACTGAGTGTTGGAAAGGTGAAGTAAGTTGCCCAAGATCTCCCACATAGTTAGGAATGGATTTGGGCTATGTCAGTCCTGTATCCCTTTTGGTCCTTAACCATGTAGTCTTTACCTGTATTGTGTGTTTGTTTGTTTTTAAAAGATTTTATTTATTTGAGAGAGAAAAAGGGAGTGCACACAGGAGAAGAGGGCAGGGCAGAGGGAGAGGGAGAAAGAATCTCCAGCAGACTCCACGCTGAGCGCAGAGCCCGATGTGGGCCTCAGTTTCCCGAGCCAAGATCAGGAGTCGGACACTTAGCTGACTGAACCCCCCAGGCACCCGCTTTTACCTGTATCCTTCTTGCCATGTATGAATTATGTAATTTTGGAGTTTCCCTGATCCACTCATCAACCAATGTAGGAGGACCCAGTGCATCCTTAATTGTATCAGCGCTTAGGGACGTGGGGTGTGGGCAGGTGCGGGGGAGGCGTGGGGTCTACCCCCAGGGATTGGGGTGTGGGCAGGTGGGGGAGGCGTGGGGTCTGTTCTTAGGGACGCAAGACATGGGCAGGTGGGGGGAGGCGTGGGGTCTGTGTTTAGGGACATGGGGCGTGGGCAGGTTGGGGGAGGCATGAGGTCTACGCTTAGGGACATGGGTTCTGCGCTTAGGGATGTGGGGTGTGGGCAGGTGGGGGGAGGTGTGGGGTCCATGCTTAGGGACTGGGGCTTGGGCAGGTTGTGGGGGGGCTGGGGGAAGCACCATTTGTCATAGGAAGGGGGAAGCCAACCACAGATGAGCCTTCTAGGGTGGGGCGAATGTCCCTCCTGGTGATGTGTGCTGCTTGTCATACGTGGTTGTTGTGGCGATGAAAGGGGCTGGGGGCTGGGGTGGGCAGGGGGAAAGCACCTAACAACACAGCGTGTGAGGGTTTTTTGGCTGCAAGTGAGCCTAGTCAGAATGTGGCCCCTTGAATGGGCCGGAGACATGTGTAGACCTCTGTGCTGACTTGCAAGCCTGCTGCGGTCTGAGTGTCTGCGGGCTGGTCGCTGCCCACTCTGGGCCCTGGGGGCTCCTCATCAGGGAGTCCTGGCCCCCAGCCGTGGTTTGACAGCTTCCATCCTCCTCACGTCCAGTCATGGGCACGTCCTGCAGATCTTATTTCCATGCAGCCTCGCACATCATCTCCATCAGAGCCAGCAGGCTCTTGTGGCCTGTTGTCTTATCTCTACCTTGGCTGGCAGAGTCACCCTATGGCCATCTGGGGGTGGGGGCTCCCTGGAGTCCTCCCGGGGGCTGTGTAGGTTCACTGCCCCCGCCCCCCCCCCCGCCTTAGGGTTGCTGAAACGTAGAAGTCACAAAGTCACAAGACAGACTGCTTGTCACCAAAGCAATAGAAGATTCATTGGAACAGGTTTGATTTCGGCAGGATCCTGTGTGACAATCCTGGGAGGCATCCCAGTGGCCTGGCTGGCTGTTAGGCCAAGTGTGTGGTCACATTGTCACGAGACAGGCTGTGCTCCTAGGGTGCTGCCCCAGGGCAAGGCCCACAGACTGGAACGTGCTTTCATAGGAATTGTTTTTTTTTTTTTATAAATTAATTTTTATTGGTGTTCAATTTACCAACATACAGAATAACACCCAGTGCTCATCCCGTCAAGTGTCCCCCTCAGTGCCCGTCACCCATTCACCCCCACCCCCCGCCCTCCTCCCCTTCCACCACCCCAAGTTCGTTTCCCAGAGTTAGGAGTCTTTATGTTCTGTCTCCCTTTCTGATATTTCCCACACATTTCTTCTCCCTTCCCTTCTATTCCCTTTCACTATTATTCATATTCCCCAAATGAATGAGAACATACACTGCCTGTCCTTCTCCGATTGACTTACTTCCCTCAGCATAGTACCCTCCAGTTCCATCCACATTGAAGCAAATGGTGGGTATTTGTCGTTTCTAATGGCTTAGTAATATTCCATTGTATACATAAACCACATCTTCTTTATCCATTCATCCTTCGATGGACACCGAGGCTCCCTCCACAGTTTGGCTATTGTGGACATGGCTGCTAGAAACATCGGGGTGCAGGTGTCCCGGCGTTTCATTGCATCTGAATCTTTGGGGTAAATCCCTAACAGTGCAATTGCTGGGTCGTAGGGCAGGTCTATTTTTAACTCTTTGAGGAACCTCCACACAGTTTTCCAGAGTGGCTGCACCAGTTCACATTCCCACCAACAGTGCAAGAGGGTTCCCTTTTCTCCGCATCCTCTCCAACATTTGTGGTTTCCTGCCTTGTTAATTCTCCCCATTCTCACTGGTGTGAGGTGGTATCTCATTGTGGTCTTGACCTGCATTTCCCTGATGGCAAGTGATGCAGAGCATTTTCTCATGTGCATGTTGGCCATGTCTATGTCTTCCTGTATGAGATTTCTCTTCATGTCTTTTGCCCATTTCATGATTGGATTGTTTGTTTCTTTGCTGTTGAGTTTAATAAGTTCTTTATAGATTTTGGAAACTAGCCCTTTATCTGATATGTTATTTGCAAATATCTTCTCCCATTCTGTAGGTTGTCTTTGAGTTTTGTTGACTGTATCCTTTGCTGTGTAAAAGCTTCTTATCTTGATGAAGTCCCAATAGTTCATTTTTGCTTTTGTTTCTTTTGCCTTCGTGGATGTATCTTGCAAGAAGTTACTGTGGCCAAGTTCAAAAAGGGTGTTGCCTGAGTTCTCCTCTAGGATTTTGATGGAATCTTGTCTCACATTTAGATCTTTCATCCATTTTGAGTTTATCTTTGTGTATGGTGCAAGAGAGTGGTCTAGTTTCATTCTTCTGCATGTGGATGACCAATTTTCCCAGCACCATTTATTGAAGAGACTGTCTTTCTTCCAGTGGATAATCTTTCCTCCTTTATCGAATATTAGTTGACCATAAAGTTCAGGGTCCACTTCTGGGTTCTCTATTCTGTTCCATTGATCTATGTGTCCCCAGGAATTGTTTTGCAGACTGCGATCTCGGGGGTGCTTGCTAGCTCACCCCTGTTCCTTCCTAATAAACAGGTGTGAGCAGGCAGGCTTGCCCTGGTACCTTCTGACCGTGCTTCCTGAGTGCCTGCACTGTGCTGTGGAGGACAGGGTGGGTAGGCTCCCTGCTGGGTGGAGCTCATGCTGGGGTGCAAGCCCAGGCGTGAGACTGTAACTGCGCAGCTCAAGGCTGGGAGCTCAGAGCCAGGTCAGGTCCCCGCAGAGCCTGGGGTTTGGCCCCCCCTGGTGGCAATGACGAGAACCGGAGCCCTAACTCATTAGGTCGGTGGAGAAGATGCCGCTTCTCCTGCAGATGCCTGCTTGCGGGCCTGCCTGCGCACCTGCCGCCTGGGTCTGTCCCCTTGCGGGATGCGTCCAGGCCGGGTACATCTCCCTGTGATGGCCAGTAGGAGGTCTCTGAGCCTGGGCAACCTCAATGGTCGGGCCAGTTTTTATAGATCATCTGGGACTTGATAAACTTGTTTTTGGTTGGAGTCCTGGATCACATCAAAGTGGAGAAAATCCATTTCTGGCTGCAGTTGCATTTTTAGAGGAAGTCAAACATCAAAAGAGACAGGCTGAAAACCTGCATGTCCCCATCCTGACCGATGGTAGGCTACCCTTCAGGTGGCAGGTGTGGCAGGTTGTGGACAATCATTTCTCTTTTAAAGGCAGAGGGTAAATGCACTGCAGTACAGGATGTCTGGAGACTGTGGCAAACAGGACAACATCAGCTTTTCATGACTAATCTGATGTGTTACCCTTGATACCTTTGGAAACTTCTCAATATTTTAGATAGATGAAACAAAATTGTTTATTAAAAACAATTTTTAAAATAGCTCTACAGAAAAATTAAAAGAACAAAAGATGCAATTTACAATGGCCACAGAAAGTATGAAGTATCTAAGAATAGGTGTAACAAGAAATGTGTAAGATATCTGTTTTTTTAAAAAGCTTTAGAATTATAGAAAATAAAATTTTAGTATATAGGGAGATGTACCATATTCTTGGATGGGGCAACTCAAGGTTGTAAAGCTTATCAGTTCTTCCTCAATTGACTTATATACATAAGACAATTCTAATTGAGATCCCAATGGGATTAAAACATTTCAAAATGATTTTAAAATTCTTGGAGAAAGAAATATGTGAGAATGAGAGTTTAAATAATGAGAGCAATTTTAGAAAAAAAATTTATTTATTTATTCATGAGAGACACACAGAAAGAGAGAGAGAGAGGGGGGCAGAGACACAGGCAGAATAAGAAGCGGACTCCCTGCAGGGAGCCCCACGTGGGACTCCATCAGGATCCCAGGATCATGACCTGCACCAAAGGCAGGTGCTTCACCGGCCGAGCCCCCCAGACACCCTCTACCCCCTCAGTTCTCATGCCTACCTTAGGTGCCTTTGCCTGGATGGCCGCTGAGGACAAGAGTCTTGGACTCTGGCCCTTAGCGCACTCTCTCCCTTGGCCCTGACTTAGTTTTTGCTTTTGGACTCCAAGCACTGTATGTGTCAGAGCCCTCTGGCCTCTCTGCTGTGCTGAGGGCTGCAGCCTCATCTACTATGCTTGGTGTTGAGAGCCAACAATGCTGCCTGATGGGCAGCAAGTGCTCAATAAGTGTTTATTCTGTGCACAAATGGCGATCCCTGGAGAAGCTGGCAGAAAGAAGGCAGGAGTGTATTCCGTGTCCAGAACAGCAGAGGGAGAACAAGGGATGTCCTTGTGTCAAATACATTAGATGCAATGCTTTGAGATGAGGCAATAGTGAAATGTCAGATGCTGGAATATTGGGGAAGAAAAAGTCTGAAAGTGATGGCTTTGCAGTACCATGTATGGAATCTTCAAGTTCTAGAATTTTGTATAACACACACACACACACACACACACACACACACCCTGTATGTTCCTTATTCGTTTTTTTTTTTTTTTTTTAACATTTTATTCTTTCTGTTAAAGCCAGTAATTCAAGATAGTTACAACAGAGGGCAGAACTGTGCAAGTTATTTTAAACGCCTGTTTACTCTTGCCTGAAAATCATCCCCAATACAAACTCCTGAAGTATATGGACTGTGCTATAGAAAGAACTCTTTTGTACTCTAGTTTTCAACATTTACCTGTCAAGATTATTTAAAAGCATTATTTTTCATGTCATTGTGTGAAATACCTGGTGATACATGTAGGCACTAATAAAAGCCAAGTGCTAATCTTTGAGGAACACTGAAATGTGGCTGATGTCTTTATAAGTCCTATGTCAAGATTAGGTGATGGCTGTTCTTTATTCCTTCCCAAATATGCTTCACCTTTCTTTCCTATCTAGTGCTGGAATGCAGGCTTTTTGAGGTCACCACCATTAACAAATGCCGATTAATGTTCTTTATCGGGAAATTTCTGAAGCTTAGAGGCAAGACCAAGGAAGCAGAAGGGCTATTCTTGAGCATCAAGAACATGCTAGCACAGGTAAAGTGGAAAATCATTTTAAATCCTTCAAGTGCCCTTCCTTTTGTGTTAGATATTTTCAGATATCATTTACCTTTGTTCCTTTATAATCTCATCCACAAAGAGAGGAGTTAATGATAAATAACAAATGATAAATCAATTATGTTAATCAGAGAGGAAGCCGACTTTAATCCATACCCTGAACCGTAGATTAGTGTTGACAAGTAGTAGATAGATGGGATCCAAGAGGTGAAATTTTTTGGGGAAAAAAAGGGAATGTTGATAAAGCAACCCCCCCCCCCCAGAAAAAAAAGAATAGAACAGTGGGTTGAAAGAACTAACAAAAGACTGGTTAAGGCCTTGGTTATGGTTTTAATTGGTTGTAATTTTCACAAAAATGTTGGGAAAAGTTGATTATCTTGTCTCAATAGTGATTGACTTTTTCTGAAATATTACGTTTTGGCTTTGCTGAATACAATGAAAATTTTGCTCATAATACATAACTAACTACGCATACGAGGACATTTAACTGGCCTTTAAAAAATATAAATTTTCCTTATTTCAGTAGCATGTGTAGACCAAGAGTAGTATAACTAACCAGAGACAAAGCTGTTTTTATTTTAAAACAAAGACCTTCAAATTTTTCTGAAACATTGCCTCTGCCCCAGAAAGCATTCTATCTAAAGAGGTTAATAAGACTTAACATGGCAAGTCTCCTTGTGGCAGAGATCATGCTTGGTCACCAATGTTTATGTCCTCCGTGGCATATTACAACCTACAGGTGCCTAATAAGTGAATTGGTGGATCATTTTGAATTTGCAGATACTCCGCGTCCTTAGAAGGCAGCACAGAGGTGTGAGCAGGGCACTGCGTGTTTTCTGGCAGGCCAGGTTTGAAGTGCTTTGGCCCTTGCTGCTGTGTGAGCTCGGCAAGGGTTCTGACCTCTCTGAGTGTTGAGGATCCCAGACCTGGCTCCAGGGGTTGTTAACAGGCTCAGGAAAGAAAGGACGTAGAGCACCCCTCAGCCCGTGTGGCACACAGTGAGGTGCAAGACCTGGAGGCTGTTTGTTACTGCTGGCTGTGGGGGCAAGGTACCTGGGGCCTTGCTTCCTCACAGTAGGGCAGCTTGATTTCAGCGACCCTGAGCTCTTCCATCTTCCCAGGAGTGGAGTCCAGCGGTTCTCTGTTATCCTACTGTAATTCTGGAAGTTCCCCTGAGCCCCCAGTTTTTTTCTTGTGAGGTCCAGGTGTTCATCCCTGACAAGTGTCTGCATGGGGGGAGCACCAGTTATTTTCTGAGACTGTCACTGAATTCACGTAGTCATTCACTCATTCACCCACCCCGTGGACGCTGACTGAGGGCCTTGCCTGCCCGAGCGCTGTGCCAGGAGTTGGGATGCTGGCAGGAGTGAGGCAGGCATGCTCTCTGTCTGAAAGGAGCTCCCTGTGTGGCCAGAAGCCGCTGAGAACATGCAGAGCAGCAAGGGAGCGTGGCCCGTGCGATACACGGTCACGGTCGTGGAAGGTTCGACGGCTTTGCAGGAGGCGCGCCAGAGCTGGACACTTGAGGGGAATTTCTGTCCCTGAGGCTCCTTTAGGAGTCTTCAGTCTCAGGTTCTGTTCTCAAAGTATTTTGCATCAGTGGTTCGGGACTAGCCACCATGGGGACTGGTCTGGGAGTATCCTGGGGCCCTGGAGGTACTTCCCAAAGACACTTCTGAAGCTACTTTGGCGATAACGGCTTCTCTGAAACAGGTGCCTGTGGCTCTTGACCTGGTTACTCGTGACATACGCGTCTGGCATGTGCAGCACATTCAGCTCGGGTTGTTGCAGGAGTTGCAGGCCGTAGTTTTCTGCAGGGAGGCAGTTGTGCTCCCCAGGAGGCCGTGGCCACAGGGGACACAGTCGGATGCTCACGACCCGGGGACAGGGGTACCGCCGCACACCCTGTGTGGGGAGGACCCCTCTCCATCCAGTGGCATGGTGCTCAGGCTGGGGAGCTGATTGCGCCCAAGCGCTTGTTGGGAGCATGGGTGTCGCTGCCTGCCACACGGGTGGGGTGCTGAAGGCAGATGATTTTGCGAAAGGGCCTGTGGTTACGAGTCAGAAACCTCCTCATGAAGGACAAGGCCCAGAGCAGAGCCCTAGAGGCGGGGCACCCCCGGCCTCCCCCATGCAAGTCACGCAGGCTTTGGACACTGATTGAACCTGGGGAGCCTTAGTTTCCCCACCTGCAGTGGAGGAGCAGTGGCCCCTTGTTTTGTGGCACGTCTGTAAAGACCCAAGACGTCACGTGCAGCAAGCACGCAGCTCCGTACGCGGCAGCTGGTGCGACTGCGGACAGTGACCAAGGAAGACCCCTTCCTGTCCTGAGCACTGCTGACCAAGCCCGTGAAGCTCTACTTGGGTGCGGGGTCCTGCTGCAGCAGGGAACAGCAGGGGACAGCCCGGAGGCAGCAGGGGACAGTCCAAAATTCCAGGGATGACAGCTGTGCCCTGGGGGGAAGCTTGACAATGTGCCTGCATGCCCAGCTGTGTACCCCTGGCCCCAGGGCAGTGACACCCAGGCTGCAGGGCGGTGCGGGGCTAGGGTGCTAGCTTTCCTCCCTCCGGGCTTCTGCCCTCCTTGGCCTGGCTGGGGATACGGCCCGGCTGCACCTGAGTCTGACAGGTGTGGGGAATCCGGAGGGGAACAGGAGGGACCCTGAACGTTCTCTGTCCTGAGTCAGCAGGTGGGAAAGGAGGTGCGGGCGGCACCGTCAGCTGCTGGGGGCCTGGAAGCCCATGGGGAGCACACCCCTGAGTGACACGGGGGCTTGTTCACACTTGGAGGGATCCAGGGAGGAGGGGCATGTGAGTGCATGAGGGACAGAAGATTCCCCCCTGAACCAAGGAGGGTGTGCTACTCAGGGGGCTGCACAGACAAAGACTGCTGAGTGGAGGTCAGTGGTGACCCCCAGACATGGAAGGGGTGGATGCGGGGGTGCTGAACTGTGGGGCATTTGGAGTTGACTGTGTGATGCTGACAGGGAGGACAGCACGTACTGAGACTAGTCTGAGAAGCTTGTTGGTGATAACATGGCTTCAGGTGAGGTTTGATCCAGGACATGTATGTATGTGTGGAACAGGAAAGGAGCTGGGAAGATGGGCAGACTGGAGATGCCAGCGGGGACTCTGTGAGGGGGACAGGACTTGGAAGGCCTAGGGAGGGACGGGTCCTTGAAAAGGAGGCTGGGCATCCCTTCCACTGAGACACGCAGGAGGAAAGAAAATGGGTGAAAACACTGTGAACTTGAAATTCAAAAGAAAAGTGTGAATGAGGTATACCAGACTGTAATCTCCTAGGATCCATCCCCCCTTTCATGGTAAGTGATGTGCCCCTCTCCCGAATGGTTAGCTCAGTGAATGGTTGGAAAAAAGCCCACATTTCTCAGCTTTCCTTGGAACTGGAAATGAGCACGTGCCTAAGTGTGGGCTGGCCAGGGTAAGTGGGAATGGTGTGGACAGCTTCTAAAGGGTTTTCATGAAGCGAAGAGTCTGATCCCCTTCTCTTTCCTCCTTTCTGCTGGTGGGATTGTGGATATCATGGCCAGAGATGGAACAGTCATTTTGCAACAGGAAGTATCCTTGGGAATGGAGGTCAGGCAAGGTCAAGCCACAAGGTAAAAGGAATCTGAGTCTCTGACATTGTGGTGTGTCTGCAACTCTGGGCCACCCATTTCCTGACTGCTGCATAAGAGAGAAATCAAGTCACTGTTTTTGTTTTGTTCTATTTTAAATATTTTGTTATTTAGTAGAGAGAGAAGAGAGAAAGCAGCAAGGGTGGTGGCGAGGGCCAGAGGGAGAAGCAGGCTCCAGAAGGGACCAGAAGTGGGGCTGGATCCCAGGAGCCCAGGACCATGACCTGAGCTGAAGGCTGACCCTTAACAGACCCAGCCACCCAGGGACCCCTCAAATCATTATTAACCTGGGTTTTCTGTGACTTGCAGCCCATCATGATGCGGGCCAGTATCTGGGGGCAGTCTTTCAGGGGTTTGTCATGCAGTCAGCCTGGAGTCTGTCTCTGAAGTGGGGTGGGAAGGATGAGGCCTGGGCCAGCTGCTGAGAAGGGTCACCTTTATAGGTCCATATGAGGGGTGCACGATGGAGCGAGAGGCCTATGGCCCCGGGACCCCTAGCACAGCTGGTTGCCTCCAGGGCTGCAAGCTGACCTTTTTCCCAGTCCCTTCCTGGGCTGTGCCTGCACCAAGCTGCGGGGGTCAGTGTGGCTTGGGGAAGCACTTTGAGCAGGTGCAGGGGAGCGGAATTCACACCCAGGAGCCTGGCGCAGTCAGGCCTCTGCTGGGCAGGCACCAGGCTGTGGAGGAGCCAGCGAGGATGATCGCTCATTCGAGTAGGGCCAAACCCATGCACAGATGTTTTTGTTGATGTCATGTTTTCTTTTTAGTTTTAGAATTTATTTATTTATATGAGAGAAAGAGAGGGAGAGAGAGAGAAAGCACGAGGGGGCAGAGGCAGAGGGACGAGCAGACTCCGCTGAGCATGAAACCCCACCTGGGACTCAATCCCAGGACCACCTGAGCCAAAGGCAGATGCCTAACTGGCTGAGCCTCCCGGGAGCCCCAATATCACGTTTTCTGACATGAGATGCTAGCAGTAAGATAACTCATCACTGACTCTCATGTCTTATACTGGACTTTTAGAAGATTATACCCAACGGATGTGTTCCCATGTGCTGAAAATGTTTTGGGAGAGGAGTGATTTGGAGTCACGGAGTGTAAGTGCCACCGAACGAAATATGCTGCAGCGGCAAATCCCTAAACAAGTTGTGTACTGTGCTAACAGATGTCTGGTCACCCTTGGATTAAGGGCCACATGGATGGTATTGTTGGGTGTGCATGTGAGCTCTAGAGAGTATATCCCCTGGGAACTTCCACATGTGCACAATGTTGTGTTGTTCTTCAAAAATGTTTACTGCTATGAACTATAGCCTCTGAAAACATTCTCCCCAATTTATTTTTGGTTTACACTGTTTCCCCATAAACGTCTCACAGCATCTTATAAATATTTAAATTCCCTAAGAGAAGAAGGGGTGCAGGCGTGGCTGCTTCTGCGAGGAGGTTGCTGGTGGGCATTGGGCGGCGGTGCCAGCCTGGGGCTGTGTCCCCTCAGGAGGGCATCCTTTCTTTGCAGAGCCAGGCCCTGACACAGGTGCTTCCCACTGTGCAGAATGCCACTGGAGAGCTCTACCTTGAGGTCGGGCTGACCCACGAGGGATTCCAGTGTTTCCAGAAAGCCTGGTCCAACCTCATGGAGTTTTCACCTGGCGACATCAAAGACAATCAAGACGTCGTGAGGCAGAAAGGTTGGCAGTTGGGGCGGGGGCCTGTGTGTGTCAGAGCCGGGCTAGGTGGGTCCCCAGCAGCCCTCATGGGGGCTCTGTGCCCTGCGTCCTGTGGGGGGCATGGGGGTGACCCGTGAGCATCCTCGGGACAGCCCAGCCTCTGGGGACCTTGAAGCAGACTGGGAGGCAGGGAGGCTGGGGCAGGGCAGGCACCTCAGGATGGTGGGAAGGGGGCTGGGGTCTCAGGGTGGGGGGGTGGGAGGGGTGGGGGCCTTCCCACCACTGAGGCCTGCCCCAGGGCTGGATCTCCCCTCCCCGAACTGCATGTCCTCTAGACGCTCCTGAGCCTCCCAGGTCATGTCCTTCATGTCACGAGAGGGAGAAGGAGGGGACAGCTGAGGCCTCCATGGTGAGGGGCTGTGGGAGTGCCCGGCCCCACCGTGCTGCTCAGAGACAGACACAAAGAGTGTTTGATGAGTGAAGCTATTAGGTATTTTTGAAGCACTGACTCACGGTCACACCAAAGCAAAGGATGTGAGACTGACACCATATTTAAATGGCTGCGTTAATTAGCTGCTGTTGCATTGAACAAACCACCCAGAATGCAGCCGCCTGACAATGGCTCCCTGCTCACAGGCCCGCAGAGGGGGGGTCCAGGCCCAGGGGAGCTCAGAGTCAGGCTGGATGGGGCATGGGTCTGAGATGACCCGGTCTCTGGGGCTTCCCGCAGATGTCTGGTGGTCATCCGGCCAAGGTGATGGGGTGCCTGGGCACACATCTGTCACCTCAGGAGGACAGCCTGGCTGATTCCCTCGGCGGGCATGGACTCCAAAGGAGGGCAAGCAGAAGCCTGTACAGGGCACTCACCTAGGCTCACAAGCGGCACAAACCCTCTCGTGTTTCAGTCGGTGGTCACAGCGCATCACCACACTTCGTCCTTGGGCAGAGCAAGGGGCTCCACCCCTTGGTGGAGGAGGTGCAGGCTGGTGGGAGGGGGAGGTTGCTACTGCCAGCTACAGGATCCAAGGCCACCAGCAAGCTCCCCACCCTCCCTAGATCTTATCTGTGAACCCATTTGGATAGTAGCAGTTGTCATTGCTGGATGCATGTTATGTGTAAGGTGCTTTGTACTCAGGAGCTTCCACTCTCAGACTCACCTCACAAAGTGTGGGCGGCCATCTCCACTTTATAGCTGAGAGTCCAGCTGGGCTGCTTGGGCCCTGCAGCCTGTGTGTAACAGCTCCTCAGTGCACAGAAGCCCTGGTGGTTGACATTCCTGGAGCTGTGGTCCTCGGGGCAGCTCCCGTATAGCTGCTGCTGATTCTTCTTTTTAAAGATTTTATCTATTTATTTGAGAGACACAGAGAAAGAGGCAGAGACACAGGCAGAGGGAGAGGCAAGCTCCCTGCAGGGAGCCCAATGCGGGACTCGATCCTGGGACACGAGGGTCACGCCCTGAGCTGAAGGCAGACACTCACCCACTGAGCCCCAAGGTGCCCCTACAGTGTAGCTTCTGAGGCACAGCTGTCATGGGCATTCTGGGGCATCTGTGAGCTGAGGAACCCAGGGTGGGAACCAGGAGGCCTTCAGGAGGGTTTGGGGACTGGCCTTCCAAAGCCAGCAGGACCGTCTAAAGGGCAGAGCTCCAAGGAGCTGGGCAGCCCTTTGCCTGGTACAGACACATGTGACCCTCTACGGAAGTCCAATCAGCGGAAGTGGTGGGGCCCTGCTGGAAAGGGGTGCTTGGGAGTAGACCAGCATCTTTAGTAGCGACCTTGGTGGGAAACTCATGTAGTTTCAGTCTTCAACAAGGGTCAGGCCAGGATTCAGGACCCAGTAAGCAGGTGAAGGCGAAGGGGTGAGGGCTCCCAGATGCCAGAGCTCACACACTTGAGAACTGTTCATTGAGCCGCTGCATACCAGGTGCTGTCCTGGACAGTCATCGGCTCTGTCCTCTAAGGGAGGCAACACATGACACACAATCATTGCAGGTTGGAGTAAATGCAATGAAAGACACAAAGGAGATGCAGGTAGAGCATATGCAGGGGGAGAGTCTGCTTCTGAAAGGTTTGAAGGCTTCTCTGGCTGAGCTGTATGGTCCTGGAGGGGGAACAGCACATGCAGGGCCCTGAGGTGGGAGGGGCAGTGCCTGTGGTAGCCATGGAAAGAGCCTTCCTGAGCAAATGGCAGGAGGCCCCTGGGCCCAGATTGTGTAGGGCATTTGGCCTTGGGCCTTGGGCCTCGGGCCAGCATTTGGATTTTGTCCTCTGTGAGAGGAAGCCTTACAGGGGGTTAGGTGGGTATGATATCACTTGATCTCTGTTTTGGGATTACTTTTGTTGCTTTGCAGAGAATGGGCCCCATGGGGACTGAGAAGGGACGCGGGAGATGGGGTACACGGCTGTCCATCCTGATGCCCACGTATCAGGTGTGAGGCCCTGGGTGGGGCTGGGGGTGGAGAGCAGTGGGCTTGGGGCAATGAGTGAGGTAGTGTTGACGGTGGGAAGGCCCATCCTGACCGGGAGATGGTACGCCTCTGTCATTACAACTGAAATCTCGATCTGCTTCTTTTTGCTGCTACCAAGGCAGTTCTAACACCTTCCGGGAACATCGTTAACGACTTCTTCTCTTCCTAATGGAGTGTGGCTTAGAGAGCACTTTCCAGCATTCTAGGAGTCAGAATATACAATACTCAATAAAGGAACCAAACGGGGGGCCTTGTGGATGGTGGTGTGTCTCTAAGAAAGCTCCTTATTACTTGGGTTTATGGGGCTTATTCCTGTGCCTCTTGCTGTAAGGCTGGATGATGATGATGATTATTATTATTTTTTAAAGATTTTATTTATTTATTCATGAGAATACACAGAGAGGAGAGAGAGAGAGGCAGAGACACAGGCAGAGGGAGAAGCAGGCTCCATGCAGGGAGCCTGACGTGGGACTCGATCCCGGGTCTCCAGGATCACACCCTGAGCTGCAGGCAGCGCTAAACCGCTGAGCCACCGGGGCTGCCCCATTATTATTTTTTACTACAAGACCGTTCTGGGTCCTTCGGGAGGACTTGGGCACCGCAGTGACAGCTGGTTTCACTACATCCGTAGTCTTACTTAATTTCTGATCTACTCATTTGCAAAACAGCCTCAGAATTCAGGTTCAATGCATTGCCTCAGCTCCTCAGCCTAGTTACTGTTGCGCAGGCACATCGTGGCCTGGCCTGAAAGCCGATCCCGCTGCAGTCCAGGCCAGTAATTGATCTATTAAGGAAAAACGGCAGCTTTGCCGTGGGCAGTGATGAAGCAGTGCTGTTAGGTGCCCCGCCTATTGACATCTCAACTCTCTCGCAGAGCAACACACCCCAAGCATCCTCTCCTTTGCCGAAACGTATTCCCCACAGGCAGAGTACTGCTGGAGACTACTTGAAAGAACATCACATCTGGGAATGTGCTACTGAAATTTCCAGCCTGCTGTACAACAACCCCCGAGACCAGGTGACCATGAAATACACCAAAGGTGTTCTCATGTAAACATGTGTGTTTTTTTCTTGAACAATCATTCTTTCCTGTGCTAGTTTTCCCCATCAAGGTCAATGTTCTCAACCCACACTTGTGAGTCCATTTCCTGCCTGACAGGGTGAAGAATGTGGAACATTAGCATTTCTGCCCTCAACTTCGGGGATTCTCCAGCGGCCTGACTCTGCCCCTCAGGGGCTCTCTGGCAAGGTCTGGGGACACTTCAGGTTGTCAGGACTGTTGCTGACGTTGGGTGGGTGGAGGCCAGGTGGTATGAGCTGGTACAGGACACAGGATGGCCCCCATCGTGCCACCTGCCTGACGCCAGCTGGGGTTCAGATTAGTGCCTAGCCTCTAGTAAAGGAGGCCTTTTTTTTTTTTTTAAGATTTACTTATTTATGATAGACAGAGAGAGAGAGAGAGAGGCAGAGACACAGGAGGAGGGAGAAGCAGGCTCCATGAAGGGAGCCCGATGTGGGACTCAAACCCAGGACTCCAGGATCACGCCCTGGGCCAAAGGCAGGCACTAAACCGCTGAGCCACCCAGGGATCCCTACAGGAGGCCTTCTTACGTGTTGCTCTGAAGGTCTTGAGTCTCTACCACCGTAAACTGCCCTGCTATTCTTCCATATCTTCCTGTATAAAACAAAGGATGTTTCTAAGAATTACTTTTGGGACGAATACCTACCATTTACATCAACATGGATGCAACTGGAGGAGGGTATTATGCTGAGTAAAATACATCAGTTGGAGAAGGACTGTTGTCATGTGGTGCCACTCATACGTGGAATATAAGTAGTGAGAGGGACGCTGAGGGAAGGAGGGAAACTGAGTGGGGAATATTAGAGAGGGAGACGAACCATGAGAGACTCCTGACTGGGAAACAAAGGATAGGGGCCTGGGGGACTAGGTGATAGGCACTGAAGAGGGAATGTGATGGGATGAGTACGGGGTGTGATACTATATGCTGGCAAATTGAATTTAAATTAAAAAGAAAAAGGAATTACTTTTGATGGCACACAGAAATAGCCAACATTATTGTGCTCATGTATCATTAAATACACACAAGCATTTTATTTTCAGGTGTGCAGCTGGGAATACTTCTCTTGCAAAAATGAGATTTCAAAGATGCTTAAATATCAGGAGAAGTTTGGTAAGAAAAACATCCTAGTTGGAGAAATTATGGAATTTTTAGCAGATTTACTGTTTTTTCTACCAGGAGATAGTGAAAGGCAAGTTTTTAAAAAAGATTTTAAAAAGTTATTTGAGAGAGAGAGTGAGAAAGCGAGCAAGAGAGAGAGAGAACGAGCATGAGTGTGCTGGGGAGGGGGCTAGGGGACAGAGAGAATCTTAAGCAGACACTGAGCTGAGCATGGAGCCTGACATGGGGCTTGATCTCACAACCCAGGATTGTGACCTGAGCCAAACCAAGAGTCCAATGCTCAACTGACTGAGCCCCCAGGTGCCCCAGGGCAAGTCTAATAAAATGTCTCAAGTAGCGTGTCTTTCTCCCAGCAAAACACCATGGCGGGGAGGTCTGGGGTTGAACTGTTGGGGGTGTCTCACTGCTTGTGCCCTTCCCCCTGTAGTTGTGAGGATTTGCTCAGCTCCCCCCTCCACCCCAGGCATTGTTGGAGCTGCTCAAGAAAAAATCATCTGTAATGATGTAGGCAGGTGGGGGCCAGGGACCCAGGGGGGCCTGTGGGACCAGCTGAGAGGGTCCTTGGCTTCAGGCAGGATGGAAGGCAAACATGAGCCAGCAGGAGGTGAAGGTGGGGTTTATTGCCCATGTGTACGGACAGGGTGGGGGGTACAGACAGAGTGTCCAGGAGACACAGGGAGGAAAGAACACGAGTCTCATTTTCGCTTGGGATCCGGGGGTCTTACTGAGGGCAGTGGTCTGGTGTACTTGACCCCTGAGGCATCCAGGACCTGGTTAGACCAAGGCGAGGCCCCAGGTGCTGCTCCTCGGGGCCCGGGGGCCTTGGCATCGAGACATCTGGCACAGGCAGTCTGGAGTCCGCGCGTCATGGCTTTATCCTGGTCATTTCTCACCTGCTCCTTTCTTAGGTGTTCTCTGCTCTAGAGAAGTCTTTACTTCCTTGACCTCACAAGGAGGACATAAGATCTTTGCGTGTAGAGCCTACAAGGCCTATGTAGAGTGGGGGGGGGGGGCATGGGTCCTAGAAGCACTAAGCAGGAGAAGATGCGGAATAAAAAACGTTTTATCTCCTGGAGTCCTCCTTCGCTTTCTCGGTCTCAACAACATCTGTTACAAGGTAAAGTGGATTCACTCAGGTCCTGCACTGGGGTTCTCCAGAGGGGAAAAGATCGGATCTAAGCCCAGACACAAAGAGAGGTGGGGCAAGGGCTGTGGGTGGGTGGAGAACTGCCCAGAGGAAGCATTGGAGGGAGGGGCCCCAGCTCAACATTGGGGGTTCTCCCCACGGAAGGGCAGGCCACGGTGATGGGCCTCACCTGGGCTGCAACTGGGAATGAGGACCACAGTCTGACACTAAGGGCAGTCAGACATCAGGGGTGGGGGCCACCTTGAACTGACTTAGCAGGAAGCTTGCTAGGATGGGAGATGCAGAGGTGAGCACAGAGGTCCAGAGTGAGGCCTACTTGAGGAGGACTGACAAGAGCCCACATAGCATCCCCCACGAGGAGACAGTCCCTGCTGGTCTCTGCGTATAGCGGAGGCTTGTGGGTGTTATCCTGTGGCTGTGACTGGGGCCGGCCTCCGAGGGCCTGAGCATGTCCCTGGGCATGTTGGTGTGAGGGAAGCGTTGTGTGTCTGCAGACGCCAACACCCACACCCTTGCCTGGCCCAGTCAGCTGGCGGAGGGCCGGGACGTTCCAGGCTAAGTCATGAAGCTGTGCAGTTCTGTCCCTCTGCTCTCTGCTACCTGGCTGGCCATCACTTCCACATCCCACCTACCTGGACATGTCCCCCTTGCCTCTCCCGGGACAGCCACCTGCCAGTGCTTGCCCCTGGGATGGACATGCTGTTGCTGTTTTCCAGAGCCTGAGTGCAAATCCGTACGTAGCCTTCCTAGGAGCAGGAGTCCAAGTAAGGGAGTGTGCAGGTGAGACTGCAGGTGCTCCATGGTGGTGGCTCCGTGCCCTGGGTGCCCGGGCTCAAGTCCATGACAGTAACAACATCACATCTTGGGATCTCATCCATTTCTTCATTAGTAAAAGGAGAGCGGGGACAGTGTCTTCCTCTCAGGACAACTGTGAGGATCAAGCCATCCCGTGGGACGTGCTCTGTAGAATGCCCAGTGTGAACCACAAGAGCCCATTGCACCGAGCGCGGCCTGCTACTGTCTTGCCTCCCAGGAGATGTCATGGGTGTTGGGCACTGATTAAGTCCCCTTTGTTCCTCCTGAGACCAGCCCAGTGAGCAGAGGCAGGAGTGTTCTCAGCAGCAGGAGGCCTCATAGTGGAGCCATGGCCTTGTAGAGGAGAAGTCCAGATGCGCGGCCCTCCGGGCAGAGTCACCCCCACACACCCCCCAACCCCCACCGGCCCGGCCCAGGGCGGCTGGGGCAGGCAGCTCGGGCGCCTCCTGTCCTCCTCCTGTCCTCGTGCAGCGCACAGGGCGTGGCCTCTGGGACCACACGACGTCAGGTGGAGCCTCCAGCCTAGCGCTTGGGGCCTTGCCGACCTTCGGAAACAGGAGAGCGCGTCCCCTTAGGGAGACTGCCCCTGGGCCACCGCCCCTTCCTTTTTTTTTTTTTTTTTTGCAGGTCGAAACCCTAGTTTATTTCAGCATCAGCAACATCTTAGCCATCACAAAAATAAACTCTACCAAGGGCGACAGAAGTCTCTACAGGGAGGCTACGGGCTCAGCCGCCAAGTGGCGAACATCAGAGGGGGGCATGGCGGGCACTGCCTGGGCAATAAGTTAGGAAGCAGCGGGGCTGGTGGCGGTGGCAGATGCGGGCTGAGGCCTCACTTCTGGGCAGGCACGAGGTCATCGATGGCCTGGCCCTGCTCCAGCCGCTGCTCCATCTGGATGAGCAGCTTCACGCCATCCACCACCATCTGTACCAGCTCCACCTCTGAGAAGCCCAGGCAGTCTGCGTTGGAGACATCAAAGATGCCACCCACAGCGGCTGTGTCCACGCCACCTGTGCCTTGTTTCTGAAGCCGCAGCCGTTTGAGCACCTCTGGGAACTTCTCATGCTTGCCCAGGTGGGGCAGCTTGATGTGCACACCTGCCCGCAGGCCTGTGCCCAGGTTGGATGGGCAGGTGAGGACGTAGCCCAGGTGAGGGTTCCACATGAATTTGTAATTCTTTGACTTGAAAAGTGTTTCAATCTGGGGGAGGCCGTTGCAGAACCGAGTGAACACCTCCTTCACGTTGCCCCCTATCTGAATGGAGATAACCCGCGGGTGGTCTTCCTCGTTGATCCACACCAGGAAGGTCTTATTGTCATTGCGCCAGATGCCTCGGGCGTCCGGCCAGTCGCGGGCCATGCCCGAGGCCAGGAGCAGGGGCGACAGGGGCTTATAGAAGAGGAAGTGGTCGTCGATGAGCTGCTGCTGCTCGGCCTCGGTCCTGCTCTTGAGCGCGTAGTACCGGGGCCAGGCCGCCGTCCAGGCTCGACGGGGCTTCCACGGAGAGCTGCTGGATCGGAAGGCAGCGGCCGCAGTGCGGGGGCAGGCAGAAGCGCGGATGCTGCGACCCGTGCGCACCCGCGAGCTCAGCACATAGTTGGGTCCGGGTGGTCGCCGCCCTGCAGGCTGTCGGGGTTGAGGTCGGTCTGGTGCTCGTCCTGGGCTTGTAGCGCCGTGCCGGTCCTCGAGGATGGGGTCAAAGAGCTCCTTGCACACGTCACAGGACTCTTCGTCGCCTGCCACGCAGCCCACGGTCATGAGGTGGGGTGGCCCGGGTTGTCCACGCGGGTCTGGATGACGTGGTCCGGCGGGAAGCCGCTCGGCGAGCTCTTGGGGCGCCGCTCCGCGGAGAGCTCGGGGGTCCGCGCCTCGGCCATGTGGTCGTTGTGGCCGCTGAGGTCGGGGAGCTCATCCTCCGCCGGGAAACGGAGCTTCCACGTGTTGGGGCTGTTGGAGGAGGGCGCGGCGGCGGCGGGGTGGCCGGGAGGGTGGCGGGGCCCGGGGGCGCCCCCGCGTTCGCGCTGCGCTGCGCCGGGAGGGGGTGCGCGGGGGGAGGGGAGGGCCGGGCAGGCCCGGGAAGCGCGGTCACGGCAACACGGCAACCACGGTAACCACGGCAACCACGGCAACCACGGCAACCACGGCGACCACGGTAACCACGGCAACCGCGGCCGGTCGCCGCGCGCAGGACCGAGTGGAGGCTCCGCGGGCGTTCCCAGGAGAAGCGCCGCCGCCGCCTTCCCGACTGCGCCCTGGCGCCTGCGCCCCGCCCGCGGGCTCCCGCCTCGCTCCCGCTGACTGTGGGCTGACTCCGCCCCGCCCAGCTCCGTGTCGCCGCGTCCCTCGGCACCTCGGGGCCCTGCCGCCGCCTCCCGCTGACGCGGGGCAGCGCTGGTCCCCGGCACAGCCCTTTCCTGCCTGCAGACGGCCCCCGACGACCCCTGCTCGGTCTGAACGGAGGCGGTGGCCTCAGGCGCAGGTCACCAGGTCACGGCCCGCCGCGGCCCGGGCTCGGCTCCGCGCCTCACCTCACCTGGCCCTCGCCCTCGCCTCGGCCTTCAACCCCAAGGTGTCGGTGTCTTGTCGCCATGCCCGCCCCAGACCTGGGTCCTCGGCCGGGTGTCTCCCTTACAGCATCTGGCACCTCTGAGTCCACGATCTCAAGCCTGAGGACGCGCCCGCCCTCTTCTGACGATGTCCTATTCTCCTGTCTCATCCCCCTCTTCCTGATGACGTCACCTTCTACCATCTCAAACCCCCTCTTCCTGATGACGTCAGGTTTTCCTGTCTTATCCTCCCTCTTCCTGATGATGTCAGGTCCGCTCGTGTTCCCCGCGCGGCCGCTCTGGCATCACCTCGTTGTGTTTGTGATTAGTCGCTGGGCTGAGGACAGCACCTGCTGGCTTGTCACGCGTCCTCACAGTGGTTGGTTATCGTCCTGAGGCTGGAACCCACTGAGGCTCAGAGGATTAGAGCACCTGGCAGCCGGCGGGTGGCAGAGCCCGTCAGCTCCGGAGCGGGATCGGGGCGCATCTGGGCCTTGCGGAGCGCCATCCCGCCAGGCCGTCCTGCCTGCCCTGAGCACTCTCTGGGGCGTGAGGGTGCCCAGGGTACCTGCCGAGGCCATCACATGCAGCCCGGGCCTGCCAGCCTCACGGCCTGTTGCATCCCGGCCCACAGCCAGGGCACAGACCCTCACACTTCCCATGGACTAAACTGGCCTCCCTGCCTTAGTTTCTCCTCCACACTTCTGATTTTATACATAGAACATAAGACTCGGTGCCTCATCCCTGGCCCCGAGATTTGAAGGCACCTTCTGCTTAAAAGTAAAAATTCAAAACCTGAAATGAAGTGAAGGTTAAAAATTGAAATAAAAAATTTGGTCTTAAACGTGATTGGGAGGGGAGGGGTTGGGTGCATTCACTCCTCTTGCTACTTGTTGTTCAAGTTAAATCCTTTTTTAAAAGATTTTATTTATTCATGAGAGACACAGAGAGAGGCAGAGACACAGGCAGAGGGAGAAGCAGGCTCCCCGCAGGGAGCCCGATGCAGGACTCGATCCCTGGACCCTGGGGTCACGCCCTGAACCGAAGGCAGATGGTCCACCACTGAGCCCCCAGACACCCCTGTGGTTCCCAGTATTACTCTTTTGCTTCCCTGCATGGGAGCGGTTCTGAGTCTTTGAGTTTTTCCACCAGAACGTTATTATAGCCTGTGGTGTGTAGTGGATGCTGACTTTCCTCGTCAATGGCTCTACTGTGACTGAGCCCTCAGGCCCATTTTGTGTCTGATGCCTGGTGGCTGATGTCTGAGCCTGGGGCCTGGAAGCCCAGGAAGCTTTCTTATCAGAAGGGAGCCCAAGGGGAAGGCAGGGAATTGTGTGGGACCTGCCTGGTCTCTGCTGGGTCTCCAGCGAGTTGACGAGGTCCCCAAGGTGTGTGGGGTTAGGGTGGCAACTGGAGGGGCCTTGAGTCTTCACAAGAGGAAGCTCCAAACTTCCTGGAAGTGGCACTATAGGGCCCCCCAGCTGCACCCACTGCCTTGGGCCTTACCTGTTGGCCTGGTGTCTATGGGGCAGGGGTTGTCAGGCTGCGTCCCTCCTTGGCTCCTGAAGTGAGTGCTGGGAGAGAGAAATGGGGGGCGAGGCTCAGGATTCTCGCAGGGCTTCAGGGAATGTGCTTCTGTGCAGGTTCTGGGTGGGGGCGGAGGCTCCGGGACCCCGGGACCCCTTACTCACATGAGGCAGCACTGCGGGGTCACCCCCTCCAGGGCCTCGGGACAGGGGTCCTCCCTCCCACTGGGTTCCGCTGTAGCTAGGGACCCGGCAGCTGCCTACCCTCCCTGCCCCATCCTGTGCTGGCCCTAGGCCCGTGGGCATGTCCTGCAGGTAGTGCCCACAGTGGGTGGTGGCCCTTCCAGCCGTGTTGCCACATACGGGGACTCGGGGAGTGCATGGGGCTGCAGAGCACACCCCAGATGGGGGCTGGAGGACAGCAGGCTGGAGGGGGTGCAGGCAGTTGGGGCCAGGATCCCTCCTGCAAGGTGCTCCCAGCCTTGGTGTCTCCCGTGGGTGCCTTTATTTCTTCCAGTCACTTAGACCAGAAACCTCGTTTTCCGGGCGTGCCGTGGCTAGAGCGATATTGGTCAGGGTCATGAAGTCTCCCGGCCACAGGGCGTGGTCAACTTAGACCTAAACTTCAGCGGGGGTGTGGAGTGTGGCTTTGTCCCTCAGGACAGAAGTCTGGAGAGACCATGATGTCATGAGCCAGGCGGGCACGGGGGCAGCACTGTCCTTTCGTGCTAGAGGCCTGACAGTGCTCAGGATGTCTCCCCAAGAGCAAAAAATCATCCAGGACAAATGTCAAAGTGCCAAGATTGAGAAACCCCGAGTTCATCAGCCACCTTGCGCATTTGTTGTCCGTTTTATGTAAAACGTGATTGCTTTCAGCCTTGTCAGTTGCCAAGGGGGAGGGAGACTGAATCACTGTGTACCTCCAAGGGAAAGTGTATTTTCAATCCATAGATTGAGGAGCATGTGCACAGTGTTTTCTCAGTAAGGGTTTTCAGGCTGAGTACACGAAGGATTTTGTTTGCAGCCAGAAAATACAGATGCAAATCTCTGCAAAAGGAACTCTACACCTAATCTGGTTGCTTCAAATTAATAGTTTGTTACCCATTTTGGCGTCTGGTCTAAGACAGAAATATAATATATTCATTTACTGTCAGGTAGGAAGTTTATCAGCGGGTGCGTCTGACTTACATGTGGAAGCAGTGAGTTGTGCCGAGGGGTGGTTAGGACCTGGAGTCTGTGTACCTAACTTAGCGGGGAGGGGGGCATCGGAGGGAGAAGGGACACTTAAGGGAAAAGCAAATTATTTTTTGTATAGATACACAGAGCCTTAGGAGAATAAATGATGTGTAGCTTGTAGTGATGTCTGTCCAGGTGTGGTACCTGCATCCTGTGTCCCGGAAGAGGAGTAGCCCTGGGGAGGGGTTCATGATGCTGGAGTCCTGCCGTGGGGCTCTGTTTTTAGGCACGAATGACATTCCAAGAACTCAGATGTCTTTGGCTCAGAGTAATTCTACATCGTTAAGAATGAGGTATGCTGTGGGGTCACAGGTCCGGTCCCCTCTGCCTGACCTGTGATTGAGGGAACGTGCTTACATGGGCTCTGTAGGACAAGAGGTAGGCCAGAGCTGCAGCAGTCGGGACTCTTCCTTGTTCGCCACTCTAAAAGTCGTGGGGCCTCTAGTGTAAGTGTCACTGAGCACCCATCGTCAGAGCACTTGCGATGCTGTGTATTTTTGCATCGAAGAATAAAGGGAACCACGGTAGGCTGATGATCGCCAGGCATTCGTTCAGCACCCATTTAGTTCAGTCACTTCCTAGATCATGCCGTGTGATGGATTGTAGGGCGGTTGTGTGGCAGCCCAGTGTGTCGATCGGGGTCCCTCTGATGGTCCCTGTCCCAGAGCGCTGAGCATGGAGCTGCCCGAGCAGACCAGCAGCTCTGAGGGTGGCGGAACAGGTCCCTGTGTGCATGTGCCGCTGTGACTCTGGAGGCGTGTGTAGGACGCCTGAGTCATCATCTGTGAGGTGCTGCACTGGGTGACCGTCCGCGCTGGTCTCCTCCGGGTGCCGTCACACACAAATGGGTGGAAACAAGGCTCCTGTGCCCCAGGGATGCCCCGAGCGTGCCAGGGTGGGGGACGAGACAGCATCTGCCTCTCACCAACTGCTCGCCTCGTTGGGATGCACCACACTCGCTGACAAGACAAGACGTGAAGTGAAAGGAGGAGGGGACATGGGCTTGGGGGGGCTGGACTGGGCTGGGGGGCGGGAGGGGGGTGTGCGGCTCCCCGGAGGCCCGGACTGCGCTTCCCTGGGACAGAGGGCTGAGGGCAGCCAGCGTGCTCTCGGGAGCCATCCTGGAGGAGGTGTGGCGTGTGCGGGGTGTGTGCTGCCAGGAGGGCGCTGCCAGGCGGAGCCGCAGGGAGAAGGGGAGGGACATGGAGGGACACGGGGGGACATGGGGCTGGGGAGGGACATGGGGGGACACGGGGCTGGGGACGGGGTGCGCTGGCTGACGGGCTGTGAGGGAGGGTGGCAGTCCAGTGCAGGGCTGCAGCGGGCGGGCTGGGACCAGGTCTGGGGGAGGCTGGCGATGGATTTGTTTATTTATTTGGGGGGCAAAGCGGGAGAGTAGAGGGAGAGAATCTCAAGTGAACTGTCTGCCAAGCAGCACCCCTGACCTGGGCTCGCTCTCACGACCCTGGGGTCACTACCTGAGCCGAAACCAAGCGTCAGATGCTCAACCGCTTCATGGACTGAGGCACCTGGAGCTCCAAGGGGATTTAAATGTGAATTTATTCATTCATTGAACTAGTGTTTACTGCATCTTAACGCAGGAGAACAGGTTTTATCCAGGATGGTCGCGTTGGGCGAAGAGGCCTCGGTACAGAGGTGGGCTCAGCCCTGAGCACAGTGAGGGTGGGGGGGCAGGTGGGCAGGGGTGGCAGGGATAGAGAGCTGAGAGGGAACTCCTGCGTAAGGAACCCCCCCCCCGCCCCCGCCGTGGTGGTCAGATCTCGAGAGTGGCTAACCTAACATAGCAGGGCCCCTGCAAGCACTGACAGTGCAGGGATGAACACAGAAGCTAGAGGGAGGATTGGTGGGAAGAGCCTGAGTGGAGTGTGGTCAGCCGGAGACTAGCCGGTGACCATCGTTCTGTGGTCCCCGGGGGAGGGTAGTGGGAGGACGCTGTCACGGCTATCACCATGCTCACACCGAGGGACGAGGCCTGACAAGCAGCAGCAGCGGGCTCTCCTGGGTGGTTACTTGGTCAGCCCCGGACGTGGCAGCAGGGGTGGCTCAGCTCCAGGCCAACAGCATTGAAAGAAACGACCCAAATTGCATTTTAACCAGTTGAAAATAATTATGTTTAGTGGACTTCCCATATTTTGGTTTGGATCATAGATTCACGGTGATAAATTGTGAGCCCGAAAGCCTTGGCACCTTCTTAAGTCTTTTTATTATTACGTTTGAACATGTAGGATCTGGTGTAACCTTCCAAACGGGAAGACGGTGGGCTCCCAGCAAGGATAATTCAGGTTTAATTACAGCATTTTAATGCGTGAGATTATAGTAAACATGTAATAAGATGATGGATTTGTGAGGGGCCAGAAATTCTACATTTCGTTTCTTCTTCTGATCACAGTTTTGTGAGGCACTTCCTCAAAATGAAATATCTCCATGTAATGTACCCTTTATGGCTTGTCTTCTCCCAATTTCAATCCAGTTTCAAGAGGAATGTTCACCGACCAAAACTGTTAATTCTAGAGATTTTAAGACAAATCCTGACTACAAAAGAGGATTTTTGTGATCTGTGTTCCAGCCTACCTCTGTCCTCTGCCCTCCCGTTCTCCTTCTGTGATAAGTGCTTTAAATCCACCTTTTGAGAAATGATTTCAGTGGGAAGGTGGCTTTGCATGTTTCATTATCTCAAGCTGAGAATTCTGTACTGAACTGTTTGTTTTGGAAGAACTATGGTAGATGGACTTTATGTAACTTCCCTCTGCCTGGAATTCTTTTAAAAAAGTAATGCCAACCATCTCAGTCAAATTTAGAAGGAAGAAATTGGACAAAAGCTCTAGTGGGTGACTTTCAGCAGGGTGAGTCAGTCCTCTCTCCTCCTATGATTGTGAGGTGCTCAGCTCGGCCGTGGTCCTTTTCTCTGTAGCACGAGATATAGACACACTACATTTTATTTTAACTTAAACACATAAATGTAATTATTTTCCCCAGACTTGAAATTTAGAATCAGGACCTTTTTCTTTTCTTTCTTTCTTTGTCTTTTTTTTTTTTTAATGGGTCCTCTGATTGGAATGAGATGTCATCTTTCTCTAAATGCATCACCCACAATTTCCAGTTTTGACTTCTGTTGGGTGAGAACTCTGACAGTAGTGATGCAGCATGTGCCAGATCCTTCTAGACTGCTACCCCTTTCTTCCTTCAATCTTCTACTGTTGCCTTGCCCTGGAATTTGAAAGAATTCCAAAGCATTCAGCCTTTTTTTTCTTTTCCAAGAAAACGGCTCTCCATTTCACACTAAATATCTCATCAGTTCGTACTACACCTGATTTAGTCACGGGAATGAGACTCACCACCTAGTTGAACGTTGGTCATACTAGAACCCAGAAGTGAGGGACGGAGATGCCCTACTAGCTGCAGGTGCTTAGGCGCTTAGTGTGTCCAGGGCGCCAGCTAGTATGCTTTGCACAGGAAATAGCAGGCTCAGGTGATCCAGCAGTCTAGTGCTGCCTGTAATAGGTCTTCCTTTTTACTTGCTGTATAGGTCTCATCACTTGATTTATTTTTAAATATTTTATTTATTTATTTTAGACAGATTGAGCATGAGCAGGGGGAGAGGGAGAAGCAAGCTCCCCACAGAGCAGGGAGCCCATCAGGGGGCTCTATCCCAGGACCCTGGGATCATGACCTGAGCCACAGGCAGATGCTTCACCAGCTGAACTGCCCAGGTGCCCCAGGTTTTATCATCTTAACAGGAACTCTTTTCTTTTCTTTTTTTTTCTTTTCTTACAGAGAGAGCATGAGAGCATGCAAGCTGGGGTATGGGGAGGGGGAGAGGGCCAGAGGGCCAGGGAGGGAGAAGCCCAAGCAGGTGCCACAGCTAGAGTAGAGCCTGACATGGGGCTCGATCTCAGGACTCTGAAATCATGACCTGAGCTGAAATCAAGGACACTTAACTGACTGACCCACCCAGGTGCTCCACTAGAACACTTTTTTTTTTTAAAGATTTTATTTATTTATTCATGAGAGAGAGAGAGAGAGAGGCAGAGACACAGGCAGACGGAGAAGCAGACTCCATGCAAGGAGCCCGACGTGGGACTCAATCCCGGATCTCCAGGATCATGCCCTGGGCGTGAAGGCAGGTGCTAAACTGCTGAGCCACCCAGGCTGCCCTCTACTAGAACACTTTTTAACCTGGAAAGGACTTTTGAGATCACTCAGCTAACTTTAAAGCTGAGAAAACAGCAGGTGTTATATGCTTGCCCTGGTACAACTGATCAGAGAATCCTGTGAATTAGATAATAAAATCACGGAGGCCCAGAAAAACCTAGTGATGTTCTGGAACCTTGCAGCAAGTAGGTAGTGAACTGAGGACTGGAACCCAGTCCTCTGACCCTAATGCCCATGCTCTTTGCATTGTTTGTGGCTCTAAGAGTTTGTAGCCCTGTTGGCAAGATAAGCACATGAAGGTAACTGAAATGAATGTAGTATGTGCTGCAACAGACATTGGTACAGGGCACGGGTATGCATGCAAAAGCACAAGTAAAACCCTCCGGGGGTGACTCCTCAGCAGGGCACCTGGGGGCTCAGCTAGTTGGGTGTCTGCCTTCATCTCAGGTCATGGTCCAGGGTCCTGGGGTCGAGAGCCCCACGTAGCTCCCTGCTCAGCGGGGTGCCTGCCTTCCCCCTCCCTCTGCTGTTCCCCCTGCTGGTGCTCTTTCGCTCTGTCAAGTAAATAAATAAAATCTCTAAAAAAAAAAAGGAGCTAGAAGACTGAGCTGGAAAAGTATAGTGTGGAATCCTTAGCTACGCTTGGTGGCTGAAGCTGCTGGAATGGTTGAAGAGCTTTTTTTTTTTTGGTTGAAGAGCTTGGAAGAATGTTTGACCCAGCGGTGGGAGACAAAAGTTGGGGGAAGGCCGGTCTTTAAGGGGTGGGCAGAGGAGGAGCTGTAGCAGCAGGTGAGGAGGGGCTCTTGAGGTAGGCTGAGACTCCACAAGGGAAGCTGAGAGGAGAAGCCTGATAACTGATTACCAGGTCGAGAGCAGATCATTGCAACTCAGAGGTCACAGGGAATCTTCCATTTCGGGGGGAGTGGTAGGGACAAAAGTCCGTGAAGGAGGGAGCA
Source organism: Nyctereutes procyonoides (assembly GCF_905146905.1). Classification (NCBI taxonomy): domain Eukaryota; kingdom Metazoa; phylum Chordata; class Mammalia; order Carnivora; family Canidae; genus Nyctereutes; species Nyctereutes procyonoides. Next base: position 21,794,597 of record NW_026575122.1, read on the forward strand.
GTGAATTTGTTCCCTGTACCCAAAGGTGGGACCTACAGAGGCCCTTGAAATGGTGGTGGGAATTCACACGGTAATGAGGCAGATGGCAGAGGCTGCTGCTTGCTGTGTGCAGCCTGGGCCCTGGAGAAGATGGGTCCGTGGTCTCAGTGGGTAGGGGTGGAGCGTGGGGTCCTTCATCTCCAAGCACAACCCACTCTCATCCTTCATTTCCTTTAGGGCGGAAATCGAAGGCCCGTGCAGACATCCAACTGCAGCTTCTTACGTCATTTGAGACAAGGATAGCTTTGTCCCCTCCGAAATGTTTCTCCCTTCCTACGGTTATTGAAAGAATGAGCAAACAAGCTCAATTTCTCAAACTGAGGGATTTGTGACAAACTTGGGTGTAGCACACTTGTTGAACAAAAAAAGACTTTCAACAAAGAACGTCTAGGCGATGCATAACCCTCCTTCCTCGTTGCACTTCTGCAGCATGTCTGGGCAAGGAGAGACAGTGATCATCTCCACTTCTTAGCCCGTTCGTCCCTGCACAGGGGTGGTGGTGGTGGGGCTCACTGCTGGGTGGGGACCCTGGACTAGGCTCACTGGGGACACTCCCCGAGGACCTCCACCAACACCGAGATTTCTCTTGTCACTTGGTGACCAGCACCTGCATTGCAGATATGGACCGAGGCCAGAGTAAACACAGGCCTGGTGTTGCAAAAATCGCACCTCTTGGGTGACCGCACATATTAGAGGATGTGGAAGGAACAGGCTTACATTTCAGCGGAGTAAGGACTAGGCAAGGTGGCCCTTCAGAAGAATACTTGAAAGGACCGAGGACTGTCTTTGCATAAAATATCTTGCTTGCTTTTTCTGTAGGAAATAGAAAAGAAGCTACCACTTTTTTTAAAAAAAAATATTAAGCAATAAAAAAATGTGTGTGTGTGGGGGGCGAGTAGGAAAACTGACCATTTAAAATCTGAGGACAGATATTCAAGGTAGTGGGTGGGACTTCCCCCTACTCCCTCCTCTGACTCACATTCCATCCAGAGGTACAAAGTGGAAAAGATAACTGATGGTTCCTTCCTACCTATATTTTTATGGAAAAACCTAATAGGGAACCAGTGCAACAGGAAGATCTATGTTCTCTTTACCCACCTCGGGAAGTGATGGTGCTTGGATCCTGGCCAACTGGCTGTGAATCCCAGTTCTGCTGTTTCTGGACAGCCTCTCTGGGTCTCAGTCGTCTTACCGGCCACAAGGGGGAGATAACGTCTGCCTGTCGGGTTGTCCTGAGGCTTAGTTACAAGATGTGTGCAGAACAACCCACAGAAAGCCCTATTAGTGTGGGCTCCCTTCCCCTCCAGAATGAAGGGTCAGAGTGAGAAGAGGTTCAGTGACTTCTCTCCAGGGTAAATGGACCAACCTGAGCTACCTTCTTCCCTGGGCTGGGAGGACTGACACCAGGCCGGTCATGTGGCTCAGCTGGTACTGATCCTGAGGGAGGATGGGGTGGACTAGGATTGGGCCTGAGGTGAGAATGGCCTTTCCTGGCAGCTCCTATGCCTGCTGCCAGAGGGAATGATTGGATGCTGTCTGAGGTCAGAGCCGGAGATACAGGTCCAGAAGGGATCCTGAGGGAAGAGGGGCCTGAGGGAGCCAAGATGTACAGTTAAGAGGGAGTCTGAGGAGCAGTGCATGCTAAGGACGGCAGTGGCTGGTCTGTGTGACAAGTCAGAGCCTCTTGAAGTGCACCAGGAAGAATGAGCATCCTGTGGGGGCTGCTTACAGGCATCCAGAGGATCTCCGGGAATGAGCTCTTGCCCACTGCCACATGAGACACTCTGGCATCCTCCTCCACTTCCAGCGAAGGCCGCTTCAATGTGGTGGTCCTGCGCAGGGTAACCCACAGGTGCATTCCGTTCCGCTAGATGGGGCTGACTGGGAACATTCTAGGGAGTCACTGAGCTAACTGGAAGAGAAGCAAAATAGCCACAGATTGCTGGGCAGAACCACTAGCTACAGCTCCCTACAGATTTTGAGACCTGGGTTATGACTCACAGAGCAGAGATACAAAGAGAGAACATTTCTACAAACAGAAGCCACAGCTGGCATGCAGAAGGACATTCCTGTGCCAGGAGGGGACATTTGCGTTGCCGCCGAGGACACGGCCGGGGCTGAGGCCGACCCCGGGTGGTTCCACCGTGAACTGGAGCAAGTTACTTAACTTCTTTCAGTTTTCCCCTTTTTAAAAGACAATGGGTTTGCACTATAGATTCTCTGGAAGGACACATGTTTTAGGGAAAGCTGCACAGATGGGGACCAAAGTGGGAGAGACACTTTTTACTTCATATCTTTATACATTTTCATTTTAAACCATGTGGATGGGTGTCCTATTAAAAGGCTAAATGAGAAAAAGAAAAAGACAAGTGGTGATAGTTTATACCTTATAGGATCACACAGCCTGCCAGATGCCAGTCACTCACGTAATCTATGGCTATTAGTATTCATAATGGGGATGGTGGGGGGTCGTTGGCCATTGATTTTTACCGTGACATTTTTGGTAGTCTCTTATCTCATATCCACATCCATGCCCTACACGCCCTGGCCTTACAGTATGTTTATGACCAGTGATAACAAGTTCAGCTCCTTAAAAGCAGCCTTTTAAGTGGGTAAAATGAATAAATGAGTACCACTGGCATATTAGACTGTTACATATACATATATGTTATATATGTCATATAAATATATATCTGTTTTAACACATTTTAACACATTTTAGAGAATTACATTACTGATAGTGGCACCTGGCACTGTATAAAGAACACATATAGATCCTTCACCTATATTCAGCAGTTGTTAACATTTTTTTATTTTTTTATTTATTTTTATTTTTTTTAGTTGTTAACATTTTGACCACATTTGTGTTCTTACACACACATACACACACCACCCACACACATGTCTATCCATATATTTTTTTCTGAACTATTGGAGTGTTAGTTGCTGATATGACACATCTGTAAATGCTTCAGCTTGTGTTTTCTGAGTATGAGGACCTTCCTACATGAGCACAATACAACAATCAAACCTAGAAAATCTAACCATTGCATAAGGCTACCTATATAATGTGTAGTTTGTATCCAAATGTCTCTGAGTGTTCTGGTAAATGTTCTTTATACTTGTTAATTTTTTGATCCAGAATCCTGTGTAGGGTCTTCCATTGCATCTTGTTGTCTTCTTTTTTTTTTAAGCCTATAACCTTAAGTAGGCTTGTTTTATCTTTTATGGCATTGACATTTTTGAAGAGTCTAGGTCAGGCTCTACTCTACCCTGCCCGCCTCCCCACCCCACTGCCCCCCGCCTTCTCAGTGTCTTATCAATTCATACCTGATTGTTTCCTTATAATTAGACTTAGGTTAAGTGTTTTTGGCAGGAGTATTACAATCGATGATTTCCAATGCTATCTTTTTTTTTTAATATGGGATGCTTCATGAATTTGTGTGTCATCCTTGTACAGGGGCCATACTAATCATCTGTGTATCATTCCAATTTTAGTGTATGTGCTCCCAATGCCATCTTTTATAATTTTTTTATCCTTCTTTTATGTGAAACCAGGAGTACTTTTTAAAAATTCTAACATTTTTATTTTCAAATATCCAGCAGGTCAGTTATTGATGAATGACTCCGGTCATCATATCATGACTGAAGCAGTGGGCTATTTGTACAGGTCACTTGATTTAAGGGCGACCTACCTGGGATCTTCTCATTCATCAATCCATGGAATCCTGCAGTGAGTTTCTGTTCTGTGTCTCACAAAGAAACATACTTTTGGCTATTCACATTAGATTTGTGACCTCTTGATGATTTTTGATATTTTGCAGACTTCTGAGGGAAATCGAATGGATCAGGAGTAGGAGATGTTGGCCTCAAGGCCTGAGCCGGCAATATTCTGAGGGTTCTAGGAATGGCACCTCATTGTGGGAGCACTTGCTTAAATTAAACTACCATAGCACTCAGAGTTCTAACACAGTGAGCTCTGCAATATGCATGAATGCACATACGCTGCAGAGAGCTAAAAGCATGGGGTTGGCGTCTCATACAATTAGAGATAAATCAAAGTGTGTTTCTGGAAAAGGGAAAAAGGTCTTGAGACCCATTATTTCCATTTCTATTGAGGAGAAGCCCTGATGGAAGATACAAAATAATGTTGAACTATGGAATGGCCCAGAGAAAGAAGCCTTGATGAAAAAGAAAGATTATTCCCCTAAGATTTTATCTTTGGGTAAAATGGATGGGGTAGGAAATATTTTACAGCAAAGGATTTTGTCAGCTAAAGACGCAAGTGGAAAAGGCCAAACCACCACAATTTACTGGCATCCCTTGGTAATATGGTCTCTTAGCACAAATAATCCCTGGGGATCCATGTCTGAGCTCATATCAGAAAAGTGGCTTTTTCATAGCTCAGATTACAGTTCAATTTCCTAGAAGAGTTTTTTTTTCAGAGAAGATCTCAGTTTGAAACCAAAAAGTTGAAGACCTCAAATCATACTAATAAAGTATAAAAATGATCATGCACTTTTTTTGTGGTTGTCTTTACTTAGAACTCTTTGATGAGATATTTCCTCTTATAACTCTTATAGGTGATGGTAAAGTCTAGGGTTTTGATTTTTAGGGTTTGATTTTTTAGCTCTTTAAAATACTGTAACAGATCGCAGCTAAAAAGAATAATTGTGTAGTGATTCACATTTGTATGGTAGGTAGAAGATTGTTGACCTCACAGGCTTCCATATCTAAAAATATGCTGAAGCAGTGTAATTAAAGTTCTACTGGTGTTACTTTTACCTTGCTATAGTTTATTTTGCATTTATGAATTGATTTTTCCATGTAAACAAAATTTATAATTGCTATCACCAAACCTTTTTTTTTATTTTGTGAAACATGAATAAGAAAAGATAAATTGGGATAAACCAATAATACCAGAGCCCATGGATTTGATATTTATTTTAAACATTTCCATTGCCTCTCATCAGTGATTTGTTACCCATTAACTGTTAAGGGTTACTTATTGGCTCCCTTATCACCCAACTAAACCCTACATACCATGTTAGGAAGCCAAATGGAAGAATGGGCTCAGCTATGTGACCCCAGGAAAATGATTTCACTTCTCTAAGCCCCAGGCGCATTAGGTATAAAACGGCAGAAATCCCAGCGCCTGCTTTTCAGGATTCCTGAGAGGCCTGCATGAGATACTGCGCACAACAGGGCTTCACTGAGCAGCGGCTGTTACCTGTCAGGGCCTAACGCAGAGGCCACTTTGTTTCGTGAAGCATCTTCTGGCCCCTCCAGCCAACAACCTAAGCCTCTGTGAATGCCTGGGTGGCCTTAAACCTTTTTCTATTTCACGCACGGCTGCCGGGTCTCCCAGGCAATGTGCCGGCCTTGGGAGTTATCCCCTGAACAGCCCCCCAACCCCTGTTCATCAGTAACCACAGTGACCCCTGGCTTGGGCTCCAGGGGGGCCGCATCAGTCTTCACGGCGGCAGCCGAGTCGGCTTCGGCCACGCGGAAATGTCGCATCGGGGGAGCTCCTGTTTATTTGTCTTTGGTGGAACCACGATGCACAGAGCAGGTGCGGCCAGCCTGGCAGATTTGAGGGAAGACAGGTGCACCGCCCAGGTGGGCGTAGGCAGGAGCAGGAGCAGGAGCAGGAGCAGAGCAGGGATCCCTGGAGGGGCACTGGCCTTTTAGGTTCTGCAGTGGGCGGGGGCGGGGAGGATGAGCCTCAAACGTATCAGCCCACACGTGGGACCTCGGTCCACTTGCCCCCTCACGGGCGGCACCGGAAGGACCCAACCCAGGGCTCCAGGGCCCTCATAGACCAGCCCCATCCCTGCAGGGCAGGACCCCGCCCCACCCCAGGCCCCGCCCCGGGCCCCGCCCAAGGCCCCGCCCCGGGCCCCGCCCCAGGCCCCGCCCCAGGCCCCGCCCCGCGGCAGCCCCGCCCCTACGGCGGCCACAGGGGCGGGCCGCGCCGCCGCCACGTGCTCCGACGCAGGGAGCCGCCCGCCCGCCGCCGCCCGCCCGCCTGCAGAGCGCGGGCCGGGAGTGGGCTCCGGGCGCCTCTGGCGGCCGAGCGGCGGCGGGCAGGGCCTCGGCGGCGGCGGGCATGGCCTCGGCGGCGGCGGCGCTGGCCCGGGGGGCCGGGGCGAGGGCGGCGGCGGCGCTGCTGGGCGGCTGCGGGGGTGCGGCCCGGGCGCGGCCCTTGTGTGCGGCTCCCGGCGCGGCCCCGGGCCTGAAGGGCTACCTGTGGGAGCGCTACCGGGAGGCGAAGCGGGGCACGGACGGTGAGTGCGGCGGCGCCGCCAGAGCCTGCAGCGCCCGGGGCCCGGCCCAGGCGGTCGGCGGTCGGCGGTCGGCGGTCGGCGGGGGAAGCGGGAGGAAGCGGGGGAAGCGGGCCCCCGCGGACCCCCAGGGCATTCCGGTCGCGACTCTCGGTCGCCCTCAGCGCCGGCGGCGGCGACACCTCTCTCCTGGGCAGCGCGATTCCGGGAGGCGTGGAAAATCGCCTCCAGTAGCTTCACCAGCCTCGCCCTCCTCCGGTGGGGAAAGCAGTCTTTCTTACACATTCTTGCGATTTGCGGCCGGCAATCTGCATTAGAGGCGCGTTGGTCTCCAGGGGCATCGCTCGGGAGACCGTCACCCCCAGCACCGTTGGGCATCGATAGTGACAAACAGTGATACTAGTAGCAGCCCGAGTCGGGCAGGCGGCGAGTCCCCTGCAGCCGTGCAGAGCCTCTGGCCGGGGCGATTTTCCTTTTTTTGTTTTGTGTACGTGCAGGTGCGTTGCTATGTTTGGAATAGGAGAGGTCTCAAGTTGAGAGTGTTCTGCTTCATCTCCTAACCTAAGTGAGGGGGGTGGTTCCAGGGAGTGACTGCTTAGGTGCCCGGTGAACGTAAAATCAGCTTGGTTCTGTTGTCAGTGGTGGCGATGGGCAGAGGCGGGAAGAGGCCCAGTAAATACCAGGCCGGGCCCTTGGGTTGTCGCCCTGAATTCCTCATACCTGGGGGGGAAGGTGCCCCTTCCCCATCCTATGGATGGAACCTGGCCGAGGTCACACCTTGAGCTGGGGTCTGTCTCAGCTGTGCACTCCCCCTCCCGTTTCCTGTGCTGCCCTACCTTCCTGAGGCAGCTGACCATCCGGGAGCTGTTGTAAGGGCCAAAGCCATCAGTGCTGCTTCTTTCAAGGAAGACTTAGGACTGAAATAGTCGCATTGATGTTGGGAGGGAGATGGGGTGGAGGTGGCAAGCGGAGATAAGGAGAGTATTTGGTGGGATCACATTTTCAGTCTTCTTGCCAGAAGTCACAAGTTTGATGAAAGCAAGCACGGGGCTTATTTTCACCAATTGGGATCATTTTCTGAGGGGACTCAAAGAAGCAAGCAACATAGAATTCTGTGAAATAGGGCTTCTCAGTTTTCCTTTGCCGAGTTAATTTTGCGCCATCTTTTGAAGTGGTTGTGTGGTACGATGGAAAGAAGATTGGCTTTGCAGACAGACATTGCGGATCTTAGAAGAAATATAGATCATCTAGCTCAGCTTTGGGATCTGTGAGACTTTTTTTAATTGGAATTTTCAATTGAGATAACTGTATATTTATATGCAGCCATAAAAATTAATACAGGGCAATCTGGGATACCTTTTACCCAGTTTCTCCCAGTGGTAACATCTTGCAAAACAATGAGTGACACAGTCTCTGAAGCCATTTTGAGACTGATACATGTCACAGATCTTGTTCAGCATCCTCCGTTTCTACTTGTGTTTGCATATTTTGTTCTATATGGTTTTATCACAAACAGGTTCAAGAATCTAGCCCTCCAGTCAAGATACAGAGCAGCTATCAACAAGGATCTCTCCTGTTATCTCTGTAGCCACATTCACTTCCTTACAGATGCTTTCCCTGATCTCTAAGGCGTTATCTGTCCTTCATTTCAAAGATTTTGGCATTTCAAAAGTGCTTTACAGAAGGAGTCTTACAGTATGTGACCTTTTGGAATTGGCTGTTTAAACTCAGCATAATTCCCTGGAGAGTTGTCCAGCTGGTTGTGTGTATTGTATCTGTAGTGCGTTTCTTATTGCTGAGTAGTGCTCCATGGGGAGATGTACCGCAGTTTAGCCTCCTTTTTTTTGTTTTTAAACTGTAGTGAACCATTTAATCGTACTTCACTCACTGAAGGCTATTTGGGTAGCTCCCAGTTTTTGAGTATTACAAGTGTGCTGTAAACATTTGTGTATCGGTTTTTGTGTGAACATGTGCTTTCATTTCTCCAAATGCCATTGTTGGGTTGAATGGTAATTGTACATTTAGTTTCATAAGAAGCTACAGGGAGCATTGTTGCCATTCTTCATGAAGCTTCGGTTTCATGGTCTGTAAAATGGGGATGGCGGTAGTAGTGCCACGTTGTAGGGTTTGGTGAGGAATGAATGAAGCCATCCATGCAAGGTGTGTGGAAGGCGAGTGAGACAGCTGAAGTGCTGGGTGAGAAAGATGAGCATCAGGCCAGAATTTGGGTTTGGGGTTTTGGGGTGTGATGATCCAAGTGAAATTTTGGAGTGTGACAGCTCAAAGGAAATTTTTGGGACCTAATTACACCAGATCTTAGGTGCAGGTTACCTCCTGCTCCGACCTCAGAGCGTTACCTGGGGGTCATGTGGGGACAGTCAGCACCGGCCTGGCACCCAGTAGATGTGCAGTGTGGTAGCTATTATTATCGGTTACTAAATGACTTCCAGTTTCAGACACATGCTTGGTGAGAGGTGGAGGTGGTTAGTTAAGCTCTGGGGTCTAGGTCCCCTCAGGTTACTAAATGACTTCCAGTTTCAGACACATGCTTGGCGAGAGGTGGAGGTGGTTAGTTAAGCTCTGGGGTCTAGGTCCCCTCAGGTTACTAAATGACTTCCAGTTTCAGACACATGCTTGGCGAGAGGTGGAGGTGGTTAGTTAGCTCTGGGGTCTAGGTCCCCTCAGGCCGGGGCAGTGAACAAGCCCAACCTCTCTAGCTTCGCTGTCTCTCTCCGCAGAAGGAGACCACTGGACTGGATGGTGTGTGATGGGTCTGCGCATCAGGTGTTGGGGTGCCACCCCAATCTTCTGCCCCCAGCAGTACTGCAAGGCTCCTGGAGCCCCCTGGGGAGCACAGGCACTTTCCCCTGACTCCTCTGTTGTCTCCCCTTTGGGCGGTGCCAAAGCCACCGGGCTGTATGTGAGAGCACCAAGCCCCGGGTCAGTGGGGTAGTGCAGCCCTGGCAGGGCTGGGGACGCACAGATGGGCGGGGTGGGAGGGAGGGGCCTGTGGTGACCAGCCCCATCCCACAAATGGGGACATTGGTTAGGGGCAGGTGAGCAGCAGCTCAGCAGCATCTTGGGGATGAAACAGAGCTGGGGCTTGGGCACAGAGCCGACAGCTGCTCAGCTGTGCAGGGTGCGCTGACCCCTGCAGGGCTGTCTACAGGAGTAGGGGTCACAAAAAAGTATTGATGCTCAGACAAAAATGTGTAGTTTTATGTTTTTTTTTTTTCAACTAACAAGAGACAAAAGTAATTTCTTTCCCCTCATTTTCTGATTACTGCTTTCTGGTAATTGAATCTCTCGCCTCATCCAAACAATCTGCTCAGGTATGTTCCCTTTGAAGGGTTTCCCAGATTGAAGCCTACTCCAGGAGGAGATGATTTTTACTCCTTGTTTTACCCTTTTTCTCCCACACTTCTTCTTTTTTTTTTTTTTTTTTTTTACTTATTTTACTTATTTTAATTGTTTTTTGGTTGATTTGTTTTTTAAGAGTGAGAGAGAGTGTGTGCGAGTGGGGTAGAGGGGGAGGAGGGGGAGAATTCCAAGCAGGCCCCATGCCCAGCGTGGAGCTTGACACGGGGCTCGATCTCATGATCCTGAGATCATGACCTGAAATGAAGTCATGGACGCTTAGCCGACTGCTGCCCCAATTCCATTTTTATTTTTAAAAAGTTTTTAAAATAGACTTTATTTTTTAAATCAATTTTAGATATACAGAAAAATCATGTGGTTTCTCTAAACCCTATCACGGTTTCCCCTACAATTAACCTCTCATGAGTATGGCACATTTGTCACAATCAGTGAACCAATATCAGTACATTGTCCATATGTATTACTTTTCACTGAAGTCTATATTTAATTCACATTTCCCTAGTTTTCAGCCTAATGTCCTTTCTGCTCCAGGATCCCACTCTGAAGAGCATGCTACACTTAGTCCTTACGTCTCCTTGGGCTTCTCCCACCTGTGATAGTTTTTGATTCCCTTGACTGTTTTGAGGAGACACGGTCACTTACTTTGTAGAGTGTTCCTCATTTGGAATGTCTTCCTTTATTTTTTTAACTTGGGATTTGGGGGATTATAATATTATGCATCCTGTGTCAAACTCAGCCTAAAGGGAGTGGTCTACATATATTTAAGAAAAGAAGTACTTGTTTATAACCTCCAGCAAAAGTTTCCTGTGGAACTGTTGTTCTCAGTTGCAGTCGGGGGTGGGGGGTGGGGGCATGTGGCAATGTCCGGTTACACCTGGGGGCAGGGATTCTGCTGACCTCTGCTGTGTGGGATCGGAGATGTTGCTAGACAGCCTGCAATGCACAGAACAACCTCCCTACGAATAATAATCCAGCCCCAAATGTCAGTGATGCCAAGGTTAAGAAACTTTGTCCTAAAATGGGCAATGCTAAGAAATCATTGTGCGATTGTAGTTTAGAGGGTTGGATCTAGTTGTGTGTGGTCTCTTCTTTCCTGTTACGCTGCACCTTGTATGCGTCTTCTTTGGACTGAGCCCTTGGCTGCCACAGAGGTGTGGATGGAAGCATTGCTGCTGCCTGGGCGGGCTTCTTCAGCCAAGCGTTGGGGTGCCCAGTGGTCCCCATGGGAACCTTCACATACCCTCTCGGCCTGGGCTGTTTAGATTGTTTGGCTGCTTAGCTGGGGCTGCGAAGTGTATTAACCTGTGGAAAGAAGTAGGGGGATTAATGGGAAGTGTTAGAAGCTTTTACAGGGTGTTGATGGATTTATTCAGAGCTCTTTATTGAGAGCATTTAACTTTTGTTCAAAAATTGTGTATTTAGTAAGGACTACATATAGGGCAGTGATATGAGCTTAGTTTATATAGAATAAACGTAAAATGCAAACCGTTCCCTTGAGGAACTGCAGTGAGTTAAGGAAACACCATAATAATAATGAGATAACTTTAAGATGAGTCTAGTGTTTCTCAGATTGTGTTCCACCATCTTCAGGAAATGTTGAAAATATGTGTGTTAAAAAGACCTTCTTGCAGATAGGCTTATCAGAGCCTTTAAAATGCATGACTCCCCAAGAAGGAGGGTTGGGGGGGAGCACTCTCCAAGTAAGTCTACCATGAAACCCCCTTTTTGAGGTAATAGCTCAAAATAGATGTTCTAGAGACTGTCCTTCGGAGGCTCAAACAATATGTATAACAAGAATGTACATTGATAATACCCAGAGGTACTTAATGTACACCCTTGTTAGGCTTTCTCTTTGTAACAGGGCTACAGAGTAATGGGGTCAGGGTGCCTTCGAACATCGGAGGAGGCTGTGTGTCCTGCGTTTAGAAGAACATGCAGATTGAACAGTTGCAGCATGAGCACACACAGGCTGTTCCGTGCATGGTTTCGGGGGGTTTCTGCATCATCTCAGCCTCCGCTGGTGAACCCGGTGCTCGTTGAACCCTGTTGTCTTACAGGAGCAGGTAAGGGGCTGCCCTGGGTAGGTGCTGGGTTGCTGAATGAGGTTGAAGGTTGAAAACAGTCAACAGGGGACTCTGTTCTGGGTGAAAGTTTGCATATCAGATCAGAAGTCAGCCTGGGTCTGTGCCATTTTTACATGTGAATGTTGGGGTTTCTGTGACTGTTGCAGAGGTGGCTGGGGACGCTGGCAGTGGGTGGGCTTGAAGTCCGGAACTCATTGTCCCCTTTGCCAGGGCATCCTGGGCAACGCAAGAGAAGCGACAGGAGATAACATGTAAAGAGGAGATTAAATGATAATTACGTTGCCAGCTTTCGAAGGAAAGTAGAATTTACAAAAATTCAGTAGTTTTGCAACTGCAAGCCATGTGAGACCCACCTGGGGGCTTGTTTCAAAAGGGGGCGCTGAGGCCCTGACCTGGGGGGCTCCGATTCAGCAGATGCAGGGCTAGGGCCGGGGAATCTATTTTCCTGGGCTTAGAAACTAGTTGTTCGTTGAGCTTCTGACATGTAGAAGCACTCATGTCCTCTGTATTTTAGACTTGTTCTTTTGGATTTGGGACTCAGCAATCTGGTAGACTAGATGGATAGTTTAAAAACCTTTTCTGTAAAGAATATGTACATGCTGAAAAAATTACAAAGAACATTCTTATGTAGAGCTGAGCTTTGAAAAACTGAAGTGAAACAGCAGGGACTAAAAATGAAGGATGGTGAGCAGGCTGCAGGTGTTACCATCCTGGAGCAGTTATTTGGTGTGTGTTATTGGCTGTGCCTGCTGGGACAGAACACAGACACATACTCTGTCCCTATGTCTCTGCCTCCCTCTCTGTGTCTCTCTTTGAATCCTATAAATCCAGAGCCACACAGAGCTGCCTTCCAGGCAGGAAGATAGTAGGGAAACTGGTCTGTCTTGGTCTCCACTCTGAATTTCTCCCAGTGTTGGGGGGGCAGTGCATCGAGGTCTCTCTGTGGCCTCATCATCACAGGCTAGTTCTCTCATGGACTTGGGTTTGAATTTGGTCTGCCTGCCATGTCGGGTAATTTCAAACTGAGAAGTTAACTAAAAGTGGTCCCAAGGTAATGATGTTCTGGGATTTCTGACAGAAGTCGATGTAAATTCTCCCTGGATGGCTAGATCTTCAGCCCAAGTGCAAATGGAGAGCCAAGATGTTGGTAGCTATGTGAGTAAGTCTAAATAAATACAACAGTATAAAAACCAAGCTTTTGTGCGCTGACGCCAGAGTTGAATAGTTGCAACAGAATGTGTGGTCCACGGACACAGCCCGGAATCTTTACAGGAAATGTATGCCATCTCCTGAACAAGAGCTGTGCCTAGATGTCAGCATGGATGACTGTCACAAAAACCAGGCTGAGTGTGTGTATATATAAGACAACAAACAGGTTGCAGATGAATACCAATTCTTAAAGGTTTGAAAATCCGTAACAGATACCGTAGGTCACTTGCAGGGATACACATGCATATGCTAAAAGTCTCACATGTAGGAGAATGATAAACATCGGAGTCAGGGTGGTGGTTACCTCTTTGGTGGGAGAAGAAGGCGGGTGAAGATTTAGAGGTTTATTTCCCAAGCTGGATGGTGGGGATGTAGGTGTTCTTTGTATTTATCTTTATACTTTTCTGTGCGTCATAAAAATCTTAACATGTATTCTTTAAATGTCTTCTTTTGTTTTCTTTATGATACTGAAGATCTGTGGCCACAGGAAAAAGTAGCAAAGAGACTTCAGAGAAAAACATGCCACATAATAATTTTCACATTTTCAGGTAGGAAAGAAATTTCTAAACTAGGAAGAGAACTGGAGGATCCCTTGGAAGTCATAGAATCCAGTGCTTTGCTGGAAGGAGGAATTCCTTTTTCCATGGCTCTTATTAGCAGCCATCTGGCATCTGCTTGAGTTTGCCGTGTGAGCAGAAGGCTGCCAATTTTATTTTGGACGGCTTGAGTCACAGAGTAATTCTAATTCCTGTCCCATATGATAGCTGCTTAAGTGGTGATCCTGCGTCGTCACTGTCCTCCCCTTGACTTCATCGCTTTGGAAGCTCGCCTTTGCGTTCAGGTTGCTTTGTGGCTGTCCCTGTGAAGGTGAACCATTGAGGGTGAACTATAGGAGCCACTTGTGGTCCCACTGCTTCAGAGTGAGGGGCATAAGTTGCCCTGCGTTGCCCAGCCTGGGGCTTCTGTAGGATACCCGGACACTCAGGCTGGGATCGTTTGTGGGAGGGGACCTTTCACCCAGGGCCTGACTTTGTTGTTTCCGTGTTGACGAGATATGTTTATAGATTAAGGAAAAAAGAAGGAAAAAAAAGCCTCCCCCATATTTTTTTAAAAGATTTTATTTATTTGAGAGAGAGAGAGAGAGAGAGAGAGAGAGAGCGAGAGCACAAGCAGGGGGAGGGTAGAGGGAGAGGGAGGCTCCGCACCAAGCAGGGAGCCTGACGTGGGGCTTGATCCAGGGCCCTGGGATCACGACTTGCATGGAGGCAGACACTTAACTGATGTGGCCACTCACTGCTTTCCTCCAGAGCTTCTCTGTGTTCCTGTTGTACATGATCAGTCAGTGCTCAGTCAGTCAGGAGGAAAAAGGTAGTATTTTCTTCCTTTTATTTTTTAAGTTAGATACTGCACATTTTAGTAGGTGAGAGAGAGGCCCACTGATTAATCAGCTAGGTAGGATATTTTTGTACTTAGGTAGGTTGGTTCTGAACTTTGAGAAACTCATTGTTTTCAGTTTACTAGGGTTTTGAGGAACTGTTTTATTTTTATTTTTATTTTTTTGGAACTGTTTTATATTAAGTGTACTTATAGGATGTTGATACATAAACCTGAATAAAATTTCAATTTGTGTGTAAAGATGTAACTCTCCAAGATGTACCTCTGTTGATGACATTGGGCTTACCTGGAAAGTTTCTTGTGATCTCTCTGAGCAGGAAAACCTTGAAAAACATGATTACATTCGGTATCAGAATGTTGTTTGAGTATCCATTTTATTTAACAGTATTTTTTGGATGTTGTCTAGGTGCGAGAGTTACTTTCACTGTAATAGTGAGCAAGGCAGGCGAAGCTAGGGTAGCAATTTTCCAATGTTTTGTTCCCAGGACTCTTACACACTTAAAATTACTGAAGATCCCAAAGTGTTTTTGTTTATATAGATTATACTGATAGTGACTATATTAGAAATTTAAAAATGAGGGATTTTAAAAAATAGGTATTCCCCACTTCATTTAAAATAACAATAAATCTGTTACCTACTAACATAAATGACACACTTTTTATGAAAGGCAGCTATTTGCCAAAATAAAAGAACTTTGAAAGAATGTCATAGTTCCACATCTTTGCAGATTTCTGCTACATCTCAATTCATGGGAGATGGCTGGAGCCTCAGATCTGGTTCTGCATCCAGTTCATTGAGGTGTCAGACACCATGTAGCCTCGAATGCTCTGCTGTCAATGGGTGAGAACAGACGAGTGAAGGAGGCAGACAATCTATTAAATTCATAGTGTTCCTTTGACAAATCACTACAAACATAGTGACTTACACTCCACACATCCATTAGTCTGGGAGTTAATGAGTGTGAAGTGGGCCTTGCCGGGCTGCCATCAGGGTGCTGGCGGGACTCTGTTCCTTTCTGGAGCTCCAATGCAGAATGCCTTTGTGCCCTTCCCAGTTCCTGGAAGCTTCCAGCATTCTTTGGTTTATGGTCCCTTTCATTTTCAGAGCCAGCAGTGGACAGTGGGGCCTTTTCCACATGACATCACTGTGATGCTGAACCATCTGCCTACCTTGTCTACACTTTACCCCAGTGAGTGGCCCCCATACCCCCACCTTGAGGTAAACTAGCTTAATCTTTACTTTAAAGTCAGCCGTTTATAGCCTGGGACCTTAATTCCCCTAGGCCACGTAAAGATGATGTCTTCACAGATTCTGGGGATTGGGATGTGCATGTCCTAATGCTGCTGGCCATGTTTAGGAATTATTAGAAAAGTAGTTTGACCTTTGTTGATCTCAGGAGACAGTCTGAGGATGTGGTTTCCCAGATTATGCCAGGCTAGGGAAAATATTAGGTGACTGGATGAAGGAAGGAGAGGGGACCGACATTGACATTTCAGGAAGCCCCTGCCGTGAGCCAAGTACTCTGCCAGGCACTTGACCTACATTGTACTGTCTGATAACTGAGCGACTTGGCCTTACGTAACGTCTCATCTGCAAACAGTGGGTAGCGGTGTTCACCTTAGGGAGCTGTTGTGACCGTGACCCAAGGTGAGAAGTACCTGATGCCATGGTACTTGTATGGAGGACATTGATGGTTATTCCTCTTCTACTGTCTCCATACAGTGATGAAAGCTCTTGATAGCTTGCCTAGCATTTCATCTTTTGATATGGCTAAATTTTCTTTTTCTAAGAAGTTTCTCCCATGAAACAAAAAGTACTTTCCTTTTGAGCAGTCAGGCTTTGTTTTTGTTTTTTTTAAGTAGGCTCCACACTCAGTGTGGGCCTTGAATGCATGACCCTGAGCTGGAGGGTTGCATGCTGTATCCACTCAGCTGGCCAGGCGCCAGCTGTGGTTAGATTTTTGGAACTTCAGGACACATGGTGGATTTCTACTGAGCAGTCAGAATGACAAATATTATTTACAGAGTAATTAAGATGTGATTTTAACTCTTGGTAGGAGTAGTGTAAATGTCACACACATTGTTAATTATTTGGATGAGTAATTGTATTTGTCATGGATTGCTTTTCCTTGGAGATGATGCAGAATGTCTAAACTAGTAGAGAAAGGAAAGCTGCTTTTTAGATTTATAGATGCTATAAAAATGACTTTTGAATTGCCACCTCCTCTGGAGAGGGAGCTGTGCTGAATTCCTGTCTTGTGTGCTTTTGCCATTTCTTGGCTTCCCCTGCTGCCTGTGATGTCGATCCCTACCAAGTTGGTGCCTTGTCATCTGCTCACGTACAGTCCCTGCACAGCTCCCTGTGCAGTGCCTGGCACATGGTAGGTGTGCAGGAGGTGCTTACTGAAAAAGTTCCTGAGAGGTGAGTAAGTGGAAAAACCAGTTGACCAAAATCCTGTGTGCTGATGGTCTTATATGTAGAAAACTCTGGAGAATGAAAACAAATCTGATCCAAAGTAGAAGAGCAGTTGCTGGGGAATAGTCGGGCTTGGGGAGGGTGGCTGGCATTTGCAGGGGCATGACAAAATGTGTGGAGGTGTTAGGTACACTTAGCATCATCGGGACTGTGGCTCGTAGGTGTGTACATACGTCGAACCTCGTCGAACTGCATCCTTCACGTGTGATTGCTTATACATCCATCGTGTAGTTCAGTAAAGCTGCACAGTAAAGACAAGAAGGGAAGGACTGTGGATTAGCCTACTTGACGCAGGTTCCCCCCACATCAGTGGAAACAGTGGCCCGGGGTGAATGTGATGTCCTCGTTGGACTGCCAGCTGGGCTGGAGTGGGTGGCACAGGGTCCCAGAAGGATGCAGGAGTTATGTGGGGAAGAGTCATTTCTTCCCTCAGAGTTGGGGTTGCGTTGTGCTGGCAGGTAACCCCCTTCATAGTGAAAGGACACCTGGGTCCCTGGGTTTTGTCCCTGCATCTATGGGACTGCTGCAGAAGTAGAGGGGATTGGGATGCCTTGGTGGCTCAGTGGTTGAGCTTCTGCCTTTGTCTCAGGGCGTGACCCCAGGATCCAGGATCGGGTCCCACATCAGCCTCCCTGCAAGGAGCCTGCTTCTCCCTCTGCCTGTATCTCTGCCTCTCTCTCTCTCTCTCTCTCTCTCTCTCTCTCTCTCTCTCTCGGTGTCTATCATGAATAAATAAATAAAAATCATAAAAAAAAAGAAGTAGAAGGGATTTACAACTGAATGGTTCTTAGCGAAACTAGGGATCCTAGAGAACATAGTTTCTGGCTAAAAACAGTTGGATTCATATCTCTAAGGTCCAGTAGTAAGTAGCGCCCCTTGGAATCATCAACCTCAAGTCACACTGTTTGCTCTGTTCTTACTCCCCTTACTGTACCTACTTATTAGCAGAAGCCATACTGAGTGCTCATAACCAGATTAAATCATGTTTGTTGGCACTAAACAGAACATTCTCAACATAAATCTGAACTTTTTGCATTATGGTCAAATTGTTCCTAACCTATCAATTGCATTAGGACAAATTAACATTTTTTTTACATAAATGTCAGTAGAATTATCTTTGGCCAAGCCTTGCTTAACAGGAGGAAGTTGTAACTGAGGAGTTTGCTAAGAGAAAATCCTCTAAGGGATCCCAAGACCTCTGGGGTCATGCCCTGAGCTGAAGGCAGACACTCCACCACTGAGCTGCCCCAGCGCCCTGCAGCAGAGTATAAAGGGAAATCTTCCCTGACAGTCCTTTAATGTAGCTAAGCAGTGTTTCTGTAGTTAGATGAGAGAGACTGAATATTCCATGTGAATTTTAATTCAAGGTGGTACTCAACTATTCTGAAGACCAGAGGGTAGTAGATTGCCCATCTAGCTGAAAGTAGGGCATATGAAGGAGAATTTAAGATTGGAAAGATGGCTTAAAGTATAAATGCAGAATGCCTTTAATGCCAGTTTAAAAAGTTAAAATTTGTAGACAGTAAAAATTTCAAGTGGCTGAATATGCTTTAAATAAACTTTTAGTTTGGACCTTTTTAGCTGCAAACAATAAAACACTCAACCCAAACTGATTTAAGCAAAAAAAAAAAAAAAAAAATTTAAGAAGAAATTTTATGGGCTTGTGTAATTGAAAAACCAAGAGGTAGCTTGGTAGCTTCAAACAGAAATTGATCTAGGTATGTCATGGGGTGGTTTCTCTTCTGTTGACCTTGCTTTCTTCCAATACTGGCCTTTTTAAAGGATCTTGGAGATAGCCTCTCACATCTCCAGTTTTATATCCTGTTGGATCCGAGCTTGGAAGAAAAGAATACCTCTTCCATGAAATTCCCTTGCACATCCAGAAATTTTCTTGACTGGACTCATTGGTTCACTTTGGCTGCAGGGAAAGTGGGATGATGACTGGCCAGAAGGAGTCCTGAGCCTTCTCCAAATGAGTTAATGTTGGTGAAGGAACTCAGGTGCCGTGTTTGGCCAGGCCTGGGTCCTTCCTGGGCGTTCTTCCTGGAGTCAGGAGCGGAACCTCTCTGAGGCTGTACAGTCTGAACGTGGGGGAGTGGCGATGTCCCAGAGAAATGCATCGGGGAGGGGCGGGTAGCAGGTACGTCTGTCAGCTCAGGGTGAGCCGCGCTGCAGGGACCAGCAGCACGCACTGTAGACAGCCACGGCCAAATGCCTTGTCCTTTATGGAGTCCCCTGGGCTTGGGCAGCTCTGCAGCTGCATCCCTGCTCTAGGCTTGGGCTGCCCTGGGGCCAGGCTCCCGTCAGGGCTTTGGCCTGAGTAACAGGGCTGTGTTCTGGCCTGTGTTCTGTCCCCACTGTGTTCTGCCTGTATGGTCTTGATGTCTTCATCCATTAGTCCAAAAGGAACTCAC
Organism: Nyctereutes procyonoides; assembly: GCF_905146905.1. Taxonomy (NCBI): domain Eukaryota; kingdom Metazoa; phylum Chordata; class Mammalia; order Carnivora; family Canidae; genus Nyctereutes; species Nyctereutes procyonoides. The sequence continues at coordinate 21,813,876 of NW_026575122.1, forward strand.
TTTCTTTCTTTTCTCTCTCTCTCTCTCTCTCTCTTTTTTTTTTTTTTTTTTTAAGGAACTCACTTTCTAAACCGGTACCCTTGTTTCTGTTTCGGGAAGAAGTGCATAACTGCTTAGTCAAGGGCCCTTCTTCCAGTTATACTTCAGAGTCTAAAGTTCAGACAGGCTGTTTGTCTCTCTGAGTGTTTGGCATTCTTTCCTTTTGTCTTGTAATTATTCGTGTTTGTAACTGGTTTTATAGGGTGTCGAAATACCTTTTAAGCTTCCCGTGTTCCTCATGTTTATTTTGAGTGATGACACATTAAACATCCAAGCTTTTGGTGGTGATGTTCACATGATTAATACACCTTGGGCTTTCACCCCAGCGGGGATCCCGGGCAGCCGTCGGAGACATGCTCTTAGCAGTTTTCCAGTGATGCAGTCCTGCTTGAGGACATCACATACTCTTCTCCGGTGGTAGAAAGGGAGAGAAACTTTATTGCCAACACTGTTCCTAAACGTAAACCTCTAATTCCAGTAAGCTGTTAGAACTTCATGGAAAGATCATGTGTGAAAGCAGTGCTGTTGGTCACCCTGTAAGTAATCCTGCTTCCATACTTCATCTACATGGTGCCATGTGGTCATGTTCAGAAAATAGCATCCCTGGCAGGGGCCTGTCAGTTATGTAAGGCCAGGAACCCTGCGGTGGCAGGTGCCAGAGAGCTTGGAGCTGCTAACTTTTAATTTAATTATCTACAGGTTTCTCGGTTTCTGAAATCCGTAACTAGCATGTATCATTTTTTAAACTAAACACATTATTTTTTGCGATGTTGAAGCAAAGATTCTTTTTTTAGTAAGTTTTATTGAGATACTGTGTACATATGGTACCGCACACCCACTGAGAACTCCTGTCTGGTGGCATTTGGTGTGCTATCCAGCCAGTGTTCATCATCACTTTGAGATTGTTGTCATCGCCCCCGGGGGGGGGGGATGCTGTACATGTTCGTGGTGGCCCCATTTCTCCCCATGCCCCCGGCCCCTGCCTCTGGATTTGCCTGGCTGGGACATTTTAGGCCACTGGACTCAGAGAAGCCGTGGCTTCTCTCATGCAGCGTGGAGTTTCCAAGATAAAGCCACTCTGTGAGTCCTAGGAATCCTACTAACCCTTATTCATCATGGGGCATAATACATGTTCTTCTTTACTCCTAGACTTGGTTCCTTCGATTATGAACAACTTGTTGAATCCAGATGCCATTTTCTCCAACAATGAGATGAGCCTGTCGGACATCGAAATCTATGGCTTCGATTATGACTATACCCTGGTGTTCTACTCCAAGCACCTTCACACGCTGATATTCAATGCCGCGCGGGACCTTCTCATCAATGAGCACCGGGTGAGGGCAGGGTGGGTCTCTTCCTCCTTCCCCAGACACTGGACAATAGCTGTGAACACACCTGGCCTTGTGTCGGCATGCACATGTCACTTAGGGAAGTGTTGTTAAGTGAGTGAGTGGATTTTGTTCCATTCCAAGGGACTCCAAGTATGACTGATATACAGAAAGCTGTAGATGCTTGATGTGTATGACTTGAGTTTGGAGATAAGTGCACAGCTGTGAAACCACTATCACTGTGAAGGCCATAAACTGTCACCTCCCAGAGTTTCCTCCTGCCTCCTTCATCATCGTTATTTGTGCGTGTGTACGTATGCGCGCGCGTGTGTGTATGTGTGTGAACCTGGATGTAAGATCTGCCCTCAGAGACATTCGAGGACACCGTTGCCTGCAGTACAGGAGTGCTGTGCTGTGTCTTAGCTCTCCGGGGCGTTTATGTCGCACAGCTGGGACTTTGTACTGGAATATAGTTGGTTTTTAAAGATTTTATTTATTTGAGAGAGAGAACACAAGCAGGAGGAGGGGCAAGGGGAGGGAAAAGCAGAGTCCCTGCAGGGCTCACTTTCAGGACCCCAGGATTATGACTTGAGCTGAAGGCAGATGCTTGACCTACTGAGCCACCCAGGCGCCCCTGGAAGATGGTTACTTAAAAAAAACTAAAATCTGGGCAGCCCGGGTGGCTCAGCTGTTTAGCGCCACCTTCAGCCCAGGGCCTGATCCTGGAGACCCGGGATCAGTCCCACATCAGGCTCCCTGCATGGAGCCTGCTTCTCCCTCTGCCTGTGTCTCTGCCTCTCTCTCTCTTTCTCTCTGTGCCTCTCATGAATACATAAATAAAATCTTTAAAACAAAAAAAAGAAAAAACCCAAAATCTTTTGATGTCTCTTTGATAGAAGACTCTCAAATTAGTGTTAGTGGGGACAGGGCTACGGACTTCTGCTCTCATCCCTCACCGAGCAGGATGGCGCTCCTCCCCAAGCTGATGAACGTGGCCGCCTGTTTGGGTTAAAGAGGAAATTGTTCTGGTAATGGGCTGTGTTTTGCCATCATCACTGACTTGAGTTGTTCCGCAAAGAACATTTGAGTGTGTGGTGTTGGCAAGGGCCCAGGGTGGGGGGAAAGGCAGGACGCAGGACCCACTGTGCTGCCCAGTGAGCGCGTCTCTGCAGCCAGGACCCAGGAGCCACCCTGACCAGTGCTGTGAGCACCCTCTGCGGGGCCGGGTCTGTGTGGGGCCCCAGCGCGTTTCCACAGGGGCACCTACGATGTGGGGAGGCCTTCTTGCCTCCTCCACCTTCACTGCTGGGCCCGCCTCTCCTCGCTTAGTCCCTCGGCTTTGATGAGGGGCCACTCCGCCACGGCCCGTGTAGCAGCCACGGAGAGGCTGGGTCGAGGGGTGCGAGTGCCACAACGAGTGCAGCATAGTGCTGCAGGGTCAGGGGGTAGCCAGTCGTGGGGTCCCTGCTGGGGCCTCTGCGCATTTCCAAGCACACCCTCCCTGTCCTGCCCTGCTCCAGGGCTTGGGCCACACAAGGGGGTGGTACGTGGGCAGAGTCTGGAAAGGCTTTGCCTGCAAAGGTGGGGTGGGGGGGTGGGGTGGGAGGTGGGGGGTGGGAGTGGCCTGGGACTCAGCAGGGGGTGGGTGGGGGCCAGGGAGGGCTGGAGGGGGCGGGGCCGAGGAAGGGTGTAGGAAATCGGAGTTCCTGACTTGGTCCCTAGGATAGTGTTTTGTATGAGTGGGCTGCACGTCATGTCCCGCATGTCTCTGCCCCGGTCATTCTTAGTTTCCAGCCATTCTCATATGGCCTCCTTTCTGGTCATTTATCATCTTAGTGACTCTTCTTAGGGCATGTGCCCTGATTTATCCGTCTCCATTGTGAGGCCCTGACTGGAAGACGTCACAGCCTATGGGGTCTGACTAATGTGGAATAGAGGGAGGCCATCACCTCCCTGCTTCTGGATACCATACCTTTGTTAATGCTACCCCAGTTCCCATTAGTTTTAGGTCTTCATCATTTGATGCCCTATATTTCCTGTTCCGTTCTGCTTCTGGTTATCAGGGATTTAATCAGCAACTCAGTTTCTCCCTACTCAGAATGCAGAAATGACATTTGTCAGCGGTGACCTTTCCGTCTCCACGAAGCCGGCAGGCGGCCTTGTCCAGCTATGGGCACTCTACTGCGTGGAGCCCCATCCAGCCACATTTCCCCATCTGCTGGAGAGCCGCCAGCCCTTCCGTCTCATGGCAGGCCTGGCCCTGCCCTGTGGGCCCGAGAGCGAAGTGAGAGCCCCAGGGGTCCTGCCCCTGTGGCCTGTCTGTGGTCCCCCTGCCCCAGAAGAGTGAACAGAGTGGCTGCCCCGCGGGTGCTGCATCCTGTCCTGGTGGCTGGGCCAATACTACGTGTGTGGGGGTCATTCGGGTCACCGCCCAGTGTGTGGGTCTCCTACTTGGTCCTGGAAGCACAGGTTCTGGCACTGTGTGGCCAGCACACAAGCCCTGACCTTCCCGCCACCTTCCTGGGAACCTGGAGAAATCCACCTGATCTCCATGAGCTGCCGTTCCCACCTGTGACACGGATGCATTCACGGTGCTTTAGCTCCAGAGTTGGTGTCATAATTAAGTGAGTCACTATGTATAACGGGCTGGCAGGTAGAGGACCCTCGGAATGGCAGCCGTCACCGCTGTCTCTGTGTGCGCCTTAGCCCCACAGGTCCCCCGTCCCTGCCTTACAGGGAAAATGAGGCCCACAGCCTCGAGTCAGGAGGAGGCAGAATCTGTTTCCAGGGCACGAGTGTTCTCGCCTTCATTCCTGGTTGTTCTTTGTGGGGCCAATAACATTTCCACTCTGTTGTTCATATGAGAATAAAATATTCACGAAGGTACAAAATGTTTGAGGATGAAAAATGTATAAAATTTGGGGGAACAGAGAGAAGACATAGATGGGGAAGAGGAGGTGCCATCGTTAGGATCAGAAAAGCTTCTGGATGTAAGATCACTTAAGATTCAGCCCCATTACATCTGTTTGTTGCTCTGATAAAAGAGATCAGTCATAACACTAATTATGTCAGGCATATTAATAGAGTCAATTATGCTCATGCAGATTTTTCTCTTGCTCTGATGAAACAAAATAATTCTTCCAAGAGGCATTTAATTTGGTGCCATTTTTCTTGCCAGGGACTAAATGTGCTTGTAGAGATGGGAAGACATCTGCTCTTGAGATGCACAGCAATAGAACAGTAAGTCTGCAATTCCACAGCTTCCCAAAAAGCAAATGTAAGAAGTTCTAGCCCTTCTTAACGACTTTCTTTCTTTCTTTCTTTCTTTCTTTCTTTCTTTCTTTCTTTCTTTCTTTCTTTCTTTCTTCCTTCCTTCCTTCCTTCCTTCCTTCCTTCCTTCCTTCCTTCCTTCCTTTCTTTCTTTCTTTCTTTCTTTCTTCTTTCTTTCTAAAACATGTTTTTGCAAAAATAGAACAAAATATAGGGAAATGATCATGTCTACCTTTTCCTTTCATGAGTCCACCAAGACCAGAGGGGGAGTGTCAAGGGTTCTCGATTCCGCCCCCAGATCCATGGCCTTGTCCTGGTCCCAGTCATTCCGTGGTAGTCCATCCCCACCTCCAGGGCCCAGTGGCTGTGACCCTTGTCTGATCTGTCAGCAACCGCTGTGAGTTCTTGCTCTCTCTCTTCTATTTTTCTTTTTAACAGACTGTTAATCTTAGGGGAGGTTTAGGTGTGTAGGTAGGTTGCAGAGTTGCCGCAGAGCATTCCTGCATGTGTCCCCTGCCTGGTCCCCCCGCTCCCAGTTCCCCTGACCGCAGTCTCTTCATCATGGCGAGAGAAGCACGTTGGTAACACCCGCACTGACTGAAGTTTACCCTGGAACCCCGTTTCCTCTGTTGTTACTTGATATCCATTGCCTATTCCAGGGACCCATGCGAGAGCTGTGTCACCTTCAGTTATCCTATGACCGGGGGCTCTCTTTGCACTTTCTCACAACTCCCTGGTTTGTGACAACCTTGACTGGGCAGGTGGCTTCTCTTGGGACTTGGCTGACATCTCCCTGTGGTTACACTGGGGGCTCGGGGAGGGGGAGGCCCCAGAGGTGGAGTGCCGTTGGCTTGTGTCACGGGGGGCACCCGTTGTCTGCGTGGCTTACCCAGTGAGGCTGGCTTCCGCCATGTGCAGAGGTGCGTGTGCACCATGGGGTCGCTTTTTCCTCGCCAGGCTCTGCTCTCTGGGATGAGGCTACCCTGTGCAGCCGTGTCCCGACTGCCCCACAGCCACCTGTCTGCTCCAGGCCACCATCCCTTTCCAGCCCCATGGCTCCTGGACCCAGAACTCAGTCTGGTCTGGCTGTGCACTCAGAGTGACAGACGAGGCCTCTGGAAGTGCTGGGCCCTGGCTTGCTCCCCCCTACCGTCACCCTGTCACCTGCTGGAGTCACAGCCACCCTCCGCTGCCTGGCTGCCAGGACTCTGTTTCCTCTGCCCCAGGTGGTCTGCGGCCCTGCTCCTCATCTTGCTTGTTTCCTGGATGTCTGAGCTCTTGTAGGCCTTGCTCCATAGTGTGTTCTGCTGGGGGCTTGGTGATGGCCTCCCCAAAGTGGAGGGGACACGTTTTAGGGGAGGAGACAGCCCCATCTGGTTCCTGCCACTGCCCCAGGCTCTGGCACAGATGCGTGTTCAGCACATCCTCAGCGTGTTTGGGGAAGGACACAGTTAAGTGAGAACCATGCTCGGATGCGGGTCGTTTTGCCCTCCCATCTTGTGAAGACTTTAGAGAAGTCTGGTTCTGCCCTCCTGCCCTGCATCTGACAGGACTGACGTGCGAGGCTGTGCACACACAAGGCGGAGACCCCTGGGCACTGCATCTGTAGGGCTGGACGTACATAGGCACCGGGTGTCGGGGCACTGTGGTGCTCCAGCAGGGCCGGGCCGCTGCCTGGAAGAAGGAGTGCACCCCGGGTGTTCCCAGCTGCCCTAGTGCCTCCTGCTTTTAGAGACACCAGCCATGTGTGTGACACGTTGGCGGAGTCATGTTTCTCAGGCTGATGGAAAGGTTCTCCACTGACACGTCCACAGGATCTTGCTGTTGGCTCCTGGAGACGATGTTACCTCCTGGCTGCTGGGAGCATCTTCGGCTTCCCCGATGTGAGGTCATTGTTGACAGTTGTTCTGGGAGATGCTGTGCCTGCGTGTGCGTGTGCCCAAGTGTGTGTGTGTGCATGTGTGTATGCATGCACATGTGTGTCTGTGTGCGTATGTGCATGTGTATGTATGTGTGCGTGTGTGCCTGTGCATGTGTTTACGTGCTTGTGTGCTTGTGTGTGTGCATGTGCGTCTGTGTGCATGTGTGTGTGCATGTGTGTGCGTGCCTGTGCACATGTACGTGTGCATGTGTGCCTGTGCATGTGTGTGTGTGTTGGAAAGGGCCCCCACTGCAAGGACAGTTGACGTCATAGGTTGACTGGGGACACTCGACTCGGGTGGGAATGGAGCCTAGAAATTGCCCACGGGGCTGCCCCGCCGCACATGTGAAGGCAGGAGCCTGGAGTCCCTGGGAGTAGCAGGGGCAGGAGGATCGGGAAGCCCACGCTGTGGCTCCCAGTCATGGAAGCAGCTCCATTCTGTTCCCTTCTGTTCTGTGCAGGCTGCGGGCTGGAGGCGACCCCAATACCTCCTGGGCATCTTTTTTTTATTTTTAAATTTTTGAAGATTTTATTTCTAAATATCCGCAACACCCAGTGTGGGGCTTGGACTTATGCCCTGCAATCAGGAGTTGCAGGCTGTACTGACCGAGCCCCGCGAGTGCTCCAAGCTGCCGGCGTCCTTTGCTGTACCCTGTCCCCTTCCACCTCCAGTAGGAAACTTGGGCCCTTACTTTGGAAGGGGAAGATCGACGCTCAGAGACTGCAACCCGGCCCAGGTCCCTGGCTGATGCGCCGTAGGATGGGGCTGCAGCCCTGGGCCTGTGCTGGTGACCAGTGCCCCTGAGGCCCCTTCAGCTGCCTGGTCCCTTCCCACGCCCCCTGCCACTGTCTCTGGAGCACTGGGGAGATGCCATGTGTTTCTCAGGATGGGCTCCCCAAGGCCACATGGCTCTGGGGCCCATGGCAGGTGTGTGGCTGGGTGTCGCTGTGCTGTTGTCCTGTTGGGGAGTCAGCAGGGGCCTCGTTGGACGTCCCAGCAGCCCGTGCTCACAGCATGCCCATCCCGATGCCACTCAGGACGGTGGCAGCCCAGCCCCTGTCGCCGTGCATCTTTGGAGTGGTCACCTGGCCCTCGGGGGGCATGTTCCGCTAGCACCCTGGTGTTTAGGGCTGGTTATGGGGCCAGGGGCTGGGGCAAGGCGTGGGCCTGGACCACGTTCCTGGCCCAAGCACCTAGCTTCTTGGGCCTGGACGGCCCCTGAGTGCCCCTGTTGGGATGTGGATCAGAGGGACGCACACGCCCTCCATCCGCCGTGTGCGAGGGTGGAGGTGGCTCTGTAAAAGCGCCTTGCAGGGAGAGCTGAACATCTTCCCCATGGCCTGCCTGGTCCTCATTGCCCCCGTGCAGGACAAGGTGCCACAGGTACGCAGTCCTGAGCTTGTGTCCAGCAGGGGGACCGTGCTGTGTGTGCGGTTCTGGAACATATGTGAAGTCTGTTTGTGAAAACGCACGACTGTACAGTGTTCAGACTTCCTGGAAATGCCCCCGAGTGGCAGTAGCACTTGGTGGTTTCTCGGCAGCTGTGAGATCAGCAAGCTCTGCGTGACATCTGGGTCAGCACTTGCGTGGCACTGGCGTGGCTACAATGCCTGCTGTGTGTGGGGTGGCTGCTGGGTGCGGGATGTGATTTCAAAGAAATGTGGCCCTGGCGTGAGCAGTCCTCACTGTCTTGCAGGGGCCTGTGCACCTGACAGCTGGGCGGTCATTTGTGGGGGGAGTGGCGTGGAGGGTGGAGGGCAAGGGTCTCGGTGGCTCTGCACCCCACCACCCATGATCCTGACTGAGCCTTCATCCAGGGCCCCACGCCCGACCACATGGCCACCGCAGGCCCCAGTGGTCCAGGTTCTGACTGAAGCCGTTTACCATGAGGCTGGAGGGTCCAGAGCTGCAGCAACCTCCTGCGGTGCTGTGCTCCCAGGGCGGAGGGCCACGGGGTCAGCAGGGAAAGGCTGGGCCCAGCATACCCCAGCCAGGTCACCTGGCCACACTCCTTCTGTCCCACTCCTGGTGCCCTGGGGTGAGGGGCCCGAGGACCTGGGTACAGTGGGCAGGATAGCTAGGGTCCTAATCTTGAGATCTGACGGGAGGGAAGGACGTGGGGCACCTGGTCTAGCAGGTGAGAGCAGAGCTGGGGTTTGTGTAGTTTGAGGAATGGGTTCATACCAGAACGTACCAGGTGGCCTCACCTGTGCCTGGGCAGGTGCATAGGGTGGGGTGGACAGATGGCCCTGAGAAGGAGGCACGATGTCCAAAAGCAGAGGGCTGGCCATGCTCGGTCCTGGCACCTCCACCCCTATGCGGGGACGGTCACCCTGCTTCTTTCTGGGGACCAAGCTAGACCCTGCCGTGACCTTAGTGCACTGTTACCTGATGGTGGCTGTTTTCTTCTTTCTTAGTATCCGGTGGAAATCAGGAAGTACGAGTATGACCCGAATTTTGCGATTCGTGGACTTCATTACGATGTGCAGCGGGTAGGTTTTGTTGCCGTGGTTCCTCATGTGATGGTGTTTGGGAACCAGGTCCCCTTGGCCCTTCTCTTTACTGAGCATAGAAGCTGATTTAAGTCCTGTTCTTTGGGGCCCAAGAACCGGGTCACTGACAGCGTCTTTGTATAAATAAAGTCTTTTGGGAAAGACTGTGTATCGGAAAAAAGTGAATGTGTTTTGCTATTTGGAAGATACTGTTTGTTTCTTGAAGTCGTTTCTGGTGTTTTGGTGGGGAGCCAGTGGCCACGCTGTTTTTGCGGACCAGTCATCTCCTTAAGCTGCACGGTGTGTTTTTTTGTTGTTGTTTTTTTTAAAGATTTTATTTACCAGGGAGCAGGAGAAACCGGGAGAGGGGAAGGAGAAGCAGGGGGCCAGGCGGGCTCCCTCTCAGGACCCAGGATCGTGGCCTGAGCCAGAGGCAGACGCTTGGCCAGCTGAGCCTCACCGCACTTTACTGACCAGCAGGCTCAGCAGATGCGTGCAGTGTGCTGCTTTCTCATGTCAACCTGTGTTGATTGGGTGTACGAGGACATGCAAAACCCTCGCTGGATATGCAGCCTGCTGCGCATGACTCACCTGTTGTGTATTTGTTCTCTAAGGCGGTGCTGATGAAGATTGATGCTTTTCATTACATCCAGTTGGGAACCGTCTACAGGTAAGAGGAACATGAGGTAAATTCAATGCACCTGAAGTCCCCCAGTGGCTTCGGGTTTGGAGACCCTGTGACTGGTTGTTGGGGAGTGGGAGGTTGTGTGTGTGTGTGTGTGTGTGTGTGTGTGTGTGTGTGTGAGAAACCTGTTTATGCATTCGCTCAACAACACTCCTGGGTCCGGGTGACTCGGTGCTTAGTGTGCACGTTGCACCGAACCAGTGGCTGCAATCTGGTGACCACTGGGGGGGCGCTTTCCCAGGCACTCGGCAGGCCCTGAGTCAGAGGCTGGGTGGGGACAGATGTGGGGGATGCAGTGGCCCCTGTTCCCACCATGGTGGTGGAGTGTGTGGGTGGCAAGACTTTCCTCCTCCCTATTTATTGGGATTAGTAGAAGCACTTGGCTCAGTTCAAAACCCTGTTAACCTTGACAACGTTGCCTTTTCTGATCCTTGAACTTGGGGAGGATTTAGGAGCATGGTTGTTGTACCCTAAACAAACAGGTGTGTGTATCCAGGTTCTTCCTCCACAAACTTTGCTACAATTGATGGTTTTTTGCCCGAGTTAAACACACGTGCAGTGGCAGTCTGTGCTGAAATACTGTGGGGCCGCAGGGCCCCTGCCCCCCCCCCCACCCGACCCATTACATTCCTTTCATTTTGTTTCCCACATCTTTCTTCCTATTTCTGAATAACATGCTCATACCTCTGTCCCCTAACGTAACAATCCTGACTGTGGTGTCTGCCACGGGCTGGGCCTGCGCACGGGTACCCGGCTTCTGCAGGCTCCTCCTTCGAGCCCCTGCCCACCTGGGCCTGCCCGTCTCCCCATTGTGGTTCATGGTTTGCATCTGACCCGTGGGTCTCGCTCCTCCTCGCACTGTATCGTGTGCTGGGACTGCCTCTGTGCACAGGGCTTGCTTTTTCTTACATTTAATAACAGCATCCCTCCTTACCTGCTTTGTTTGCTGTGGAGGTGTCCCCAGGTTCCCCAAGCGCCCTGTCACCAGCCTCCTCCTTGTGTTTATTTCCGGACAATTCAGATGTTTTTCATATGCTCTCGGTCACTTTGACATTTACTGGACTGCCCTTGTGCTCCGATCTTCTCTGATGCTTGTCCTGGGCCTGGGTTGGCCTCTGTCTCCCTTCCCAGAGCCCCTGTGTCCCTCCTGCTGGCCTCACCTCTGTGTTCTGCTGTGGCACATCCTCCTGCAGCTCCCAGTGCTCACGGGGTTCAGCCTTCTGGGGTGGGGGCAGCTCTCAGCTCCCCTTGGGATGTCTCCTCGCAGGCTCTGTTCCCAGCCTGGGAAGCCTGGAGCCCCTGGTACATCTGCTCGTTGTCTTCCACAGACAGGACGTGTCTTATCTGCTGATGTCTTTGCACTTACTTCCTTTGACGTTCTGAGTAATCTATTTTTTTTTTCTTTAATAAGAGAGAGGATGTGCGTACACAAGTGGGATGGGGAGGGGCCGCAGGAGAGGGAGACAGAGAATCCCAAGCAGGTCCACACCCTATGGGGCTCGATCCATGGCCCTGATGTTGTGACCTTAGCTGAAATCACGAGTTAGAGTCAGGTGCTTAGCCGGCTGAGCCCCCAGGTGCCCCTTAGCACTTCATTCTTTTACTATCATCTTAGATTCCAGGAGGGAGGAGAGATGAAATAATGATAACATTATTCAATAATGATGAAATAATAGTAACATCAGTCATAGTAAGTTGGAGCTAGCAACTGTGAGGTCTGCTGTGGCACAGACACCATTGTCAGGATTTTATTTGCCTTTTTTGTCCTTGAGCTGATGAGGGAGGTCATGGTGTTAGACCCAGAGATGTTAGGGGCTTGCCCAAGGTCACACAGGCCTAGAAGTCAGATCCAGGTGGGCTCTGACCCTGGAGCCCATGGCCTGTGGGCAGCGTGGAGGGGGCCGAGGCCCTCACCAGATCTCCCGTGTGCACCTCTGTCTGTGTCCTGCCATTGACTCCCAGGCCCAGACGCTCCATCCTGTCCTCCTGGGCTCCTGCAGTTCTATGCAGGGTGGCTTGTCCTGGACATTGCTGTTGGACCTGTGCACCTCAAGCACTGCCCTTGGCTCAGCCTCCCTTCTGACGTCCTGCGTGACTCACCCACCAGCTTTCCCTAAATCTGTATCCTTCTCTTCCACACGTGGCACTTTCACTTCCCCGGTTGGTTAGGACTTGGTAACAAGTGACAAAACCTGACCCGACTGGGTCAGCCAGAAATACAGCCTTGGGCACCTGTTGTGCGATTGGGGGCAGCACCCGCTGTAGGTGTGGCTGGCTCCAGGGGCTGACATGCTCAGAACCCGTTCTCTCTGTTGGCTCTCTCCTTCAGGGCTTGCTCCAGCTGCCCCCCGTGCATGTAGGCCCCGGAGATACCCTCGCCCAGGTCAGTGGGAGAAGGGGGCTGGGTGTTCCCAGCAGTTACAATTGGTCTGGGTATGTGGAGGCGGGTGTGCAGCATGGGCCCCCACTCCCTAGGGTCACCGCTGGCATCCTCACAGGGTGCAGCCTGCCTTCCCTGCGGCTGCCTGAAGCCTCCTCCCTCCTTCACAGCCTGCCTGCCCCTGCTTACACCTCACCCCATCCTCAGCCTCCCTCCTCCCTCAGACCACGCAGTGCCTTGGCTGCTCTGGTCGTGTGTCCTCTTCTGCTGGTGTGTTGTCTGACATGTTTGGGGGATGGACAGGTGGGGCACCAGGAGGACAGAAGTGTCCCGAGTCTGGGTCCTGGGCGGCCACTGTGCTGAGGCCCCCACCCTTGCTCCCACATGTGGCCTCCGTCCACTCTGAACCTGGCTTGGTGCCAGGGGCTGCCCTGGTGCCTGTTGTGTGGTCCAGTGTGGGCCTGTGCCTGGGTAGAGGGGCACCCAGGGTGTCAGTGCCCCGGCCTTCCCCCAAAAAGGGTTGTGGATGGGCAGGAGCCCCCAGCCTTGCCCACGTCTGACCCTGCTGCTGGTCCCCAGCTCCGGCCCCAGGTTGAGTCTCGTGGGCTGTAGGTGCGAATGCTGCAGGGTCGGGGGAGGCTGACGGTCAGCATAGCTGCAGTTGGTACTGTGATGTGGGCCTCAGAGAAGTGACACTTGTCCTCTCTGCAGGCACACCAGGTTCTCACACACCTGCTCACTTCCTCCTCTCCCTTATACCAGGATGTAGGTACTATTACTGTTCCCTGTTTAAAAAGTGACACTGAGACCCAGGGTGGCTCTATTGCACATCCAGGTAGTACCCCCACTGGTCAGGGGGCTGGGACCTGAACCCAGGCACACTTGGGGGTCTGCGCTCCCAGCCCTTGTGCTTCTCACACCACACAGACCTCGTGGGGCGGTGTGCGGGGCTGGCCATGCCCCCAGCCTGGGCTGCTGCACCTACCAGAGCTGCCTCCGCCCAGTTGGGCTGTGTGGCACTCAGCTCACCCTCCTTCTGAGCTGACACTTGGCTCTGTGGGCCGTTGTGGGCCATGTGCCTGTGCACCTGTCCTCAGGTCTCAGGGCAGAGTTCTTGCACTTTTTGTAGTTTTTTCAAAATCTTAGAGTCTTAGGCATGTGCATAGCTGAGTGTAGCTGCTACAGTGGTGAGCTACTCCCAGGTTGCTGCCCAGAGTGGTGGGTGAGGCATCAGGGGCCCACAGTGCCACCTGTTTGTAAGGTCCCAGGTTGTAACAAGTTAATCATTTTTGGGGGGTGGGGGTGGGCAATGAATCCCCTTGGCTGCTGCGGAAAGTTCCACGAGGGCGGCGAACAGAGGAAGGAGGCTGATGACAGCCATGTTTTCATTGTACTTATGTATCAAATATAAATCATGTTTTGCGTGTACTTTCATGTCAGCCGGGTGACTTTACAGGATAAGCAGCCTGACCTGACTCTGTGAGTAACTGAGGTTCCTGGTGTGTTATTCACCTGCCTGGCCTGGCTCTGGGTGGACTTGCCATACTCTCCTTGTCACTGGCCCCTGCTTTCTCAAGCTCCTTCCCTGGAGACACGGCTGGGAGTAGACGTTCCTCTTGGTGATGCTGTCGTGGGGGCAGGGCCAGGACCCGAAATCTGAGAACATGAAACCTGATAAGAGCACTTGCTCCCAGTGCCTGCAGCATAGTAGGGGTGACAGCTGGGTTACCCTAATGCCGAAATGTATTTTCCCTTTGTGGTGGAGCAGGATTCATTTGCAGATTCAGTTGTGGCTCCGGAGGTGGGCGGCTTACAGGTGCCACCCTGGCTTTTTATAGGTGAGGAAACCAGCCTTGATGGTCATGTAGCATTGAGGTCACCCCTCCCAGAGGTGACCAGCCTTCCTGACTTGTGTCACAGGGTCTGTGCACCGCAGTCTCATGCATGGCTTTTCTCACTGACTTTAGATCAGAGTAGCAGAGGCAGGAGGATGGTAGAGGCAGAATGAGCCTTTCTCTCCCTAATGTATTAAAACATAAAAATGGAAACAGAAACCGACCCCAAAGCAAACACTACTCCCAAAGCAAAGGGGAGGGCGCTAGAGCCTTGTGGACAGAGGCGCTGTGATAGTGGTTGAGGAGGCGCCTGGGCCCTTGAGCTGCAAACCACAGTCTGGTCCTGACCTACCACTTCCTACTTTGGTGACCTTGGGTAAGATACTTGACCTTTGGGGCACCGGGGTGGCTCAGCAGGTGAGGTCTGCCTTCGGCTCAGGGCATGATCCTGGGGTCATGGGATCTAGTCCCACATCAGGCTCCCTGCATGGAGCCTGCTTCTCCCTCTGCCTGTGTTTCTGCCTCTCTGTGTCTCATGAATAAATAACTAAAATCTTAAAAAAAAATAAAAGACAGTTGACCTTTCTGGGCCTCAGCTTCCTCTGCCGGGAAATGGAAGGATAATTGTGCTTTCCCTCCTAGATTATGGAGAAGTAAGTGAATGCCTGTGTGGAACCCACACTTGGCCCCTCTAGCAGGTGCAGTTTTCCTGCCCTCATTGCCTGCATAGCACTGGCGCTCCTAGTAGTAGGGGCTTCTCACCTGTTACTTGTAGATGGTAGCATCTTGTGCCGAAGCTGAAAGATCCCAGCAGTTGCCAGGGGTCTGGAAGTCATTGCTGTCGCTACTGGAATCTAACGGTACCACCTGTGATTTTTCCAGGGGCCTCAGTGTTGTCCCCGATGAGGAAGTCATTGAAATGTATGAGGGCTCTCACGTGCCCCTGGAACAGATGAGCGACTTTTATGGAAAGGTAATGAGAGATTCTTTAGTTAAAGCAGCCATCAGCAGACATGGCCCGGGAGATTTAGGGTCTCTCTGCACACTCCTGTGGAGCTGAGAGGGGATTTGGGCTGTTTGAGAGGCCCTGGATTTGAGAGGGGGTTGTGTGTTGGCATCTCCCAAAGCCCTTCATGATTCCCTTTTCTTGGCTCTTTGCTCCTTATCTGATGGAGGCTCTTTGTACCTTCTGTGTGCCTGCCCCTCTCTGCAATGCCCACCCCAGGCTTGTCCCTATTTGTGGATGAAATCAGGGCGGCAGCGGTTGCCTTCCTTGAGGTGCAGGACAGCAGATCCTGCTGTGCTTGAAGGGCAGCCGCTGCTTCACTGACTTCTCTAGTCTTCTTTGCTTTCTGAATTTTTGCTCCTTGTCTTATTAGGCGTGCTCTTATTTGTGCTGTCAGAATGTGGTGGAAGGCCCCGAATCACAGGCGTTCAGGGAAGTCTCTCAGGCTCACGTGGATCTCTGTGGGGGCTCCCACATTCAGGAGTCTTGGGTGGCTTTCGTGCTGTCCCATGGGCAGCGGAGTACTTGCCGGCTTTCTTCTGGGCTTGGCAGTAGAGTGCGGGCCTGATGTTAGGGCTCATAAGAGTGTTAAAGAGTCGTTAGATGTTTTGGAGGGGAAGTCAAGGCATCACTTTGGATTTCCTGGTTGTACTTAGAGGAAGACGTGAGCCGTGCCGGGAACAATGTGGGTAACACTTGTACTTGGCACTGTTAGAATTATGCTTCTCTTGAGGAGAGGGATCCAGGGGCTCAGAATGCGCCTTGGATGCAAGTCAGGTGTTGGCTCTGGCTGTGCTGTCGGACTGTGTTTCTGAAGCTCCCCTCCCTGCCTGCCTGCAGAGTTCTCACGGAAACACCATGAAGCAGTTCATGGACATCTTCTCCCTGCCCGAGATGTCCCTCCTGTCCTGTGTCAACGAGTACTTTCTGAAGAATAACATCGACTATGAGCCCGTCCATCTCTACAAGGACGTCAAGGTGAGTGGTGGCTCTGCCACAGCCCTCCGAGGGCCTCAGCATAAGGGACAGGAAAGAGGATACATTAGGACAGCTGGAGATCAGTGTGATTTTGTGTTAAAGGACGATGGTGCTCGTATTGCTCTCTGGGTTTCTAAGTCTTTCTGACCAAGGCCAGGGCCGGTGCATCTGGTCAAGGGGTGGCTGGTGGCTGAGGTCCAGCCCGACGCAGCTGCCCCTGAGCCTGCCCACGGACGGGGCCTTTCTCTCACACACGGAGGATCCAGGCAGGCCCTGCCCTAGCTGTGTGAACCCTGTGGGAGACATTCATAGTCAACAGGAGCCTTGCCGTACACGCACACACCTCATTTATAAACTTTGTACTCACATGTGTCAGTTTATATTCACATGTGTTTATATATGTTCTTTAAACCGTTGGAACTTTTTTTAGTGCTTAAAAATAAATATGTTCACGTATTAATATTTATTATATACACATGTCATATATATGTATGTTTATAAGCACGTATTTATATGCAAATCTTTATATATGTGGTATATATTACTTATTTACTTATAATCTTATTTATTTTTATTTTTTATTTTTTTTAAGATTTTATTTATTTACTCATGAGAGACACAGAGAGAGAAAGAGGCAGAGACACAGGCAGAGGGAGAGGCAGGCTCCATGCAGGGAGCCTGATGTGGGACTCGATCCCAGGACTCCAGGATCACGCCCTGGGCCGGAGGCAGGTACTAAACCATTGAGCCACCCAGAGATCCCCTATTTACTTACATTTTTAAGAGACCTGTATTTTTGTACTACAGTGTTTTTATTGTATGCTTATGATGAATTTTAAATTTTGACTGTCTTAAACCATGAGTTTTAGGAAGATAAAGGATAAATTCTAACTTCTCAGTACGAGTCTGATATTTGAACTAAAGTTAAATATTTGCTTTCTGTTCTTCTTTTCCTGTGCACAAATAGTTTAAGAATCTTTAAGCATCACTTGCAGTAAAAAAAAAAAAAAAATAGGGAAGCCTGGGTGGCTCAGTGGTGAGCGTCTGCCTTCGGCTCAGGGCATGACTCCGGAGTCTTGGGATCAAGTCCTGCATCGGGTTCCCTGCAGGGAGCCTGCTTCTCCCTCTGCCTGTGTCTCAGCCTCTCTCTCTGTGTCTCTCATGAATAAATAAATAAAATCTTAAAAAAAAAAAAAAAGCACATGTAGTCACATCACCTTGCAGTCACGAGGAAAGATGTTTATTGGACACCGCCCATGGAGAGCAGTCCCGTACAGTATGTTCCAGGCACTGTTTTTCTGAGTGCTTTATGCAAATTAAATCCTCATCACAGTGCCTGGAGGGGGTACTATTATTACCTTCATTTTACGGATAAAGAAATCGAGGCACAGAGAGATTCAGTAACTTGCCCAAAAGTCACACAGCTGGTAAGTGGTGGAGCCGAGCTTTCAGGCCAGGGTTTGCCTCCATTGGCTCTTCAGCCCAGCCGCATGCTTTTGTGCCGCTGACATGAGCCTGTGCTGGGACAGGCCGAACTGGAGCCGTAGTCCAGAGGTGCTCGCTTGTGGTAGAAATCTCCTGCCAATTTTCTACGGCTGAAGCCCAATCTTGCCAGCAGCGCAGTCCCCTGCTCTCGGCTCTGGACAGTCACCGCATGCCCCCGGGGAGCCCCCTGCAGTAGACATGCTTAGTGCACCTGGCTGGGCTGTGCCCTGACACCGTGGGGCCCAGACGCCACTCCTGGGACCTGCGAGATGTAGCGGCCTCCCGTCCTCGTCCTCGTGTCGCTGCCCGGCCGTGTCTCTGCCTCAGCCGCTGTCCCATGGATGGCCCCTGTCTGACCCTCGGTCTTGGCCTCTTTGTTTAGATTGGAGACGTGCTCCTGGGGGTCTAGGGAGGGGCGCAAAGATGAGAAGAGCAGTAATTCCCTTTTCCAGATACCCTAGAATCATTTGTCAGTGATACTGCATGCAGATCGCCCTTTATCACGTGGGGCATTACCCAGGGTTGTTCACACAGGTTTCCTCCTCCCAATGGCCCTTTGGGAGCTGCACTGGAAGCGGCCACCATCACCATGGAAACCTAAGTTTTGGCCGCCTGTGCGGAGTGGAGCAGCAGTCAGATGTCACCTGGAGTTGGGATGGCCAGGGATTCAGAGGCGCTGTTGTCTGAATGCCATGCCACGCCACCCATCCCGTGGCGACTCAGGCTGTTGCACTGTCCATCTCACTGACTCGAAACCTCTCTTTTGACAGGATTCGATCCGAGATGTGCACATCAAAGGGATCATGTACAGAGCGATCGAAGCAGACATTGGTAGGTAGGGCAGTGTTGTGAAGGTCGCCCCACATGTCCTTGCACCCGCGGCTGTACTATTCCTGTTGTGAGCAGGTGCTCAGCCCCTCCTTGCTCCTTCAGACCTCCGACCTCAGCCTTCTCGTTGTGTCACAACGTGAGCCAAGCTTCCCTCAGAAAGGGAGGCACTGACAGCCGCAGGAGGCATGCAGCATGTCCCCCAGGACTGAGGAGGCAGGCTGTGTTGGTGATGCCCGGGTGCTGGCGGGCCCCAAGCCACGCGTCCCCACACTGTTCCCCCAAGTGCCTGGGCAGCGCTGGACTGCGGGCCCCTGGAGTGACCCCGTTGGCCGACCTCATGCTCAGGTGTGTAAACTCACCTCTTGCCCTAGAAAAGTACATCTGCTATGCCGAGCAGACGCGCGCGGTGCTGGCCAAACTGGCGGATCACGGCAAGAAGATGTTTCTCATCACCAACAGCCCCAGCAGTTTTGTGTAAGTTGTTGTGGGCATCCTTGCCGGCGACAGGCTCGCGGCTCGTAGTCCCATTTGTCTCAACAGTTAGGAATTGGGAAGAAAAAGTTGCAGAAGCAGCCAATCTCCTTCTTGTTAGACTGACGTGCTGACCTATTGCTTCAGGGACAAAGGGATGCGATATATCGTTGGAAAAGACTGGAGGGACCTGTTTGATGTGGTCATCGTTCAGGCCGAGAAGCCAAACTTCTTTAATGACAAGCGGAGGTGAGCGTCTGTCTTTCTGGGAGAATCAGGCTATGGTCCTTTGCTGCTGTGGACACAGCTCATGTGACTTGGTAACATCTGGTTGTCACTTGGTGACGTGTGTACTAAAGAGGTATTTCCATGAGCTGTTTTTGTGAAGCAGATTTTCTGTGATCAAATACATTTAGAAAATTGGGGCTAAAGAAAGTTTCTCTACCAGAAGGGCTTTGTAGACTCTCAGTGATTTTTAAGGGGGACATAGTGGCACCTAGTGTTTTCCAGATCTATTTGACCCCCGACTTCTTTCCTCACTAAATGGATCCCAGGGTCTGCAGTTTGGGATGTCTACACCCGGCCAGGGAGTGTGGTGCTGGGGTGTGTGTTCCAGGGCTTTGTCAGGTTCTGTTCCCAGTGAGTAACCATGTAGGGTTCATGAGCACAGCCTGCACGATTCCAACATGGGTCATGGTGTTTCCGTTTCTGTCTAGACCTTTCCGCAAGGTGAACGAGAAAGGTGTCTTGCTCTGGGACAAGATCCACAAGTTGCAGAAAGGCCAGATCTATAAGCAGGTACCTCATGACTGATTTTTTCCCTTTTTGTTCCTTTGCTTTGTGGTCGGTTAAAACAGTAACAGCCCACATTTGTTGACCCTTACTGTGTGCCAGGCGTGAATTGGCTGTTTATACACTGGCTGTGAAACTTAAACTTAAGTCAGTATATTTTCAATGTGCTATGTCCAAATTATTTATTTAAGATTTTATTTATTTATTCATGAGACACACACAGAGAGAGAGGCAGAGACACAGGCAGAGAGAGAAGCAGGCTCCCTATAGGGAGCCCAATGTGGGACTCGATCCCAGGACCCTGGGGTCATGTTCTGAGCCCAAGGGAGATGCTCAACCACTGAGCCACCCAGGCATCCTGTGCTATGATTAACTCAGAATCCAACAGTCTTTAAAAACAAAATTTAAAACCTTACTTTCAGAGTGTATACGATTTAAGATGTTAGCAGTGAACTTTGGATATTTCTCTTGAAGAAGCATTCATCACATCACATGGTGTGTTACCTTAAATTTCTGATTATCTCCCGATGAGCTGTGTTTTGTACACAGTTTTGATATATATATTTTTTAAGATTTTATTTATTTATTCATGAGAGACACAGAGAGAGAGGCAGAGACACAGGCAGAGGGAGAAGTAGGCTCCACGCAGGGAGCCCAACGTGGGACTCGATCCTGGGACTTCAGGATCAGGCCCTGGGCTGAAGGCAGCGCTAAACCACTGAGCCATCCGGCTGCCCTATCTTTTATATTTTTTATTTTTCTATAAGATTCATAAAACATGAAATTATAGAATAGTACTACATGGTCAAAAACTTGATCCATGCCTGGTGGGTTGATAGCGCAATAAGTATACTTCCTAGACCTTGAAGCTTTGCTTTGATGCAGCCATCAGACTTCTTGGAATTAGACCAAGGAAATTATTAAGATGTAGCTACAACTTTGCTACCAGAATGTTTATCATGAGTTACAAAATAGATGACAGGGTAAGCGTCCAACATTAGGGAATCGTAACAGGAACCACAGCATTTCTCCCTCCTGAACTGGTGGGTTGATATTCATTGACATGGTCACCAAATGTTCAATGTAGAAAGATCATTACAAAGAGGTTTATACAATATGAGTCATTCTGGAAAGAAAGGTCTGAGGGATTTCACACAAAAGTGTTTTTACCCTTATGTTCTGAATTACTTAAATTATAAAAGCAAATTTTTTGTTAAGTTTTAAATAACAGATACCATGGGCCACCGGTTATGTAGGTTTCTATCTCATATGATCTAATACCTATATTTTTCTCTCATTGCAGGGCAATTTATATGAATTTTTGAAGCTTACTGGGTGGAGAGGATCCAAAGTGCTGTATTTTGGTGACCACATATACAGTGACCTGGCGGTGAGGAGCCTTTGTCTCCATTCCTTTGCTGGGGGACAGACATGTTTGTCCTACTTCATGAGGAATTTCTCTTGTGTTTAAGACCATTTTTATGCTTTCATAAATATGAAGACTAGGTCTCCCCCCCCCCTTTTTTTTAAATGTCTCATTTTTAACGACAGAATGGATTGGTCTAAAAAATGGTAGAATGGTCTAAAAAAAGGTAATTTTTTTTTTTTTGAGATGATAGAAAGCAGCAGTTTATTCAGGATTTATCAGAAAAGTCTTTCCATTTGAGTAATGGTAAGAAACAGATGCTAGTGTTCTTTTCTTTTTTTTTCTCTTATTGAACCTCAGAGGCATATGAAGGAGAATTCATAAACATCAGTCAGGGCTGCTTTTGCAAGTTCAAAAACTGGCATTTCCGGGAAACAGCTATTATAAGAAAGTGAGGCATTTCTTTCCCATTGGAATCAGTAGAGCAGCATTGCAGGACTTGAATCAGGATTTAATCCATAATTGGGACGAGACTGGGTAGTCAGTCCTGTGTACTGCATTGCTCAGCTCCTGGTGCAGTGAGTTTCTGTGGGTTAAGCGAGTCCAGGCAGGTGACACCACACATGACTTGTAGGGTCTGCGTGACGCCCAGTGTCAGTGCCCCCAGGGCAGGGTCGTGGCCGGCTCTCCTGCTCCATGACTGGCGTTTCTGAACATTCTGACCCACGTCAGAGCGGTCTCACGCATTTTTCCTTGTGTCTGCCTACCGTCGAGCAGGGAGCTATCGTGGGCTGGGAAGTATTTTCAGAGCACATGTGCTGCCGTCTGAAGTCTGTGGACTCAGATTCAGAATGGTGCAGGGTGGGGAGAAGGGTGCCTATGTGCAGAGACTCTCTCTCGGGTGATTGCAGCACACAGCCTGCCTGGTCATGTCTTCCCAGTGGGCCGAGGCCTAGTGGAGGGTATCACGGGTGTCTGTGTGGCTCTGCTGTTCCTAGCTGTGTGACCTTGAACATATCCTCAAGCCTGGTGACCTCATTTTGAGAAGAGAGAAGTAAGATAATGTGAAAGTGGAATACAAAGTGCTACTGTCTGTTGGCAGTACCAGAGGCTTGGCTGAGAGCCCCAGCACCGCACAGCTTTGCCCCTTGCTACATGGTGTTATTGGGCCTGAAGAGATAACCATGTGCTACCCTTGAGGTATGCGGGTACGTGACCCGTGAAGGCATGCACACGGGCAGGGCTTAGCATCAAGAGAGGTGCTTACCAGGAGTACTGTCTTCAGGTGCAGCCCCCATGACCTCGGCATCACCTGGAAACTTGGTCGAAATGCAGCGTCTCAGGCCTCACATTAGACCTGCTGACTTAGAAACTCCGTGTTAAGTAGCTTTTCACACTAAAATTTGACACCAGGGTAACATTAGCCTCAGAATAAGTTAGGAAGTGAGGCCTCCTCTTTAGTTTTTGGAAGAGTTTAAGGAGGGTTGGTGTTAATTCCTCTTTAAGTGTTTGGTGGACTTCAGCAGTGAAAGCATCCATTTGCTCCTGGGCATTTCGTGGTTGGAAGGATTTGGTTACTGCTTCAATCTCCTTACTAGTCCCAGGTCTTTTCAGATTCCCTGTTTCTTTGTCAGTCAGTCTTGGTAGGTTGTTTCTGGGAGTGTCATTTAGGTCACGCAGGCTGTTGGTGTACAGTAGTTTATGTACAATTCTTTTTTATTACAATTCTTTTTATTTCTGTAGAATGGGTAGTGTTGTCACTACTCAGTTTTCTGATTTTTAGTAATTTGAGTCTTCTGGGGTTTTTATTTTATTTTTTTGGTATGCTAAAAGTTTGTCAGTTGTCAATCTTTTCTTGGTTTTGTTGATTTTTTTAAATAGTTTTTCTAGGGATCCCTGGGTGGCGCAGCGGTTTAGCGCCTGCCTTTGGCCCAGGGCGCAATCCTGGAGACCCGGGATCAAATCCCACGTCGGGCTCCCGGTACATGGAGCCTGCTTCTCCCTCTGCCTATGTCTCTGCCTCTCTCTCTCTCTGTGACTATCATAAATAAATAAAAATTAAAAAAAAAAAATAAATAGTTTTTCTATTCTTTGAATCTCTGCTCTGATCTTTATGATTTCCTTGTCGTCTTAGCTTTCAATTTAGTTTCTTCTTTTTCTAGTTCCTTATCATGTAAAGTCTTATTAATTTGGGATCTTTTTTTCAGTGTAAATGTGCATGGCTATACGTTTCCCCATAAGGACTGCACCGCTGTATCCCCTAGGTTTTTTAAATGTATATGCATTTGCATTTACGTTTGTCGTAAGGGGCCCCTGGGTGGCTCAGTGGTTGGGTGTCTGCCTTCACCTCAGGCCGTGATCTTGGGGTCCTGCAATCGAGTCCCGCATTGGGCTCCCTGCTCCCCTCTCCTCCTTGGCTCGTGTTCTCTCTTGCTATCTCTGTCTCTCAAATAAATAAAATCTGAAAAAAAATTTTTGTCACAAAGTATTTTCTCATTTTTCTTGTGATTTCTTCTTTGACTCATTGTTTGTTTAAGTGGGTGATCTTTCATTCCCCCTTCTTGTGAACTTCTCAGTTTTCCCTTCAGCTGTTGGTCCCTAGCTTCACTCCTTGTGATCAGTAAAGATACTCTGTATGATTTTAAAGTTTATCACAACTTGTTTTGGGGCCTAATGTAAGGTCTGTCCTGGACTGTTTCATGTGCATGGAGAAGAATGTGCGTTCTGCTTTCATTGGGGGAGTGTTCTGCACACGTGCA
Source organism: Nyctereutes procyonoides (assembly GCF_905146905.1). Classification (NCBI taxonomy): domain Eukaryota; kingdom Metazoa; phylum Chordata; class Mammalia; order Carnivora; family Canidae; genus Nyctereutes; species Nyctereutes procyonoides. The sequence continues at coordinate 21,837,515 of NW_026575122.1, forward strand.
TGAGGGTGGGCTGGTCTTCAGTGTGTTCAAGGTCTGTGCTTCCTGATACGTCGTCTCCTTCCTGGTGGTTTTTCTCGAATAGAACATGGGCTGTTGAAGTCTCCTGCTATTGCAGCAGAGCTGACTGTTGTTCCTCCATTCTCCTCAGCTCGGATGTTTGCTGCCTGTGTGCTTATAATTGTTACATATTCTTGGTGAATTAACCTTTTATCATGATATGATGTCATTCTTGGTGTCTTTGACAATTTTTGATTCAAGGTCTGTTTTGTCTGATATTAGCATAGCACCCCTGCTATCTTGGTTACTATGTGTATGGAACGTTTTCTTTAATCCTTTCGATCCCTGTGTCTTTAGATCCAGAGTAAGTCTCTTGTAGGGATGCCCGACTGGCTCAGCCGGGGAAGCATGTGACTTTTGATCTTGGGGTTGTAGATTCAGGCCCCACATTGGATATAGAAATTACTTAAAAATAAATCTTAAAAATAAATAAGGTACGCTTGGGGGCTCAGTGGGTGAAGCACCTGCCTTTGGCTCAGGTCATGATCCCAGGGTTCTGGGATGGAGCCTCGTGTCCAGTTTCTCTGCTCCAGGGGAGCCTGCTTCTCCCTCTCCCTCTCTCCCCCTCTGACTACTTGTGCGTGCACTCTCTCTCTCTGTCAAATAAATAAGTAAAATCTTAAAAAAAAAAAAATTAAAATGAGTCTCCTGGAGTATATTGTTGGATCCCATGCCAAAAGTTTGAAAACTGTTAGAAAGTGGTAAGATCAGTTCATAACTAACATGTCAGAAATTAATATGGCAAAGCATATTATCTTTATAGGGTGTCACCTTGGGAATGCAGAGGCGTCTAATGTTCCTGCTGTTTCTCAAAACACATTTGGGTGCCCCTTTTGGGATAGATTTGAGAGCCAGGTTGAGGCACAGGAGAGAATGAGATTTATACTATTACTTTATTATCACGTACTTTAATCTTAGGAGTGTTCCAGATGACTTGTTATTTATTTCCAGAAATAAAAGCCACCTTCAAATGTTTGCCATCATTGGGTATGTTTGAAAGGTTGAGCTGTAGGTTTTCGTATATTATAGGAACATGAGAGAGATGAAAGGTTTAAAGCAATTTGATAGGTGAGGAAGGTAGGCATTCTTAGGTCATCCGGAGCAGGGATTCTGGCTTTAGGTAAATACACAATGAACTTTTAAAATTATAAACCTTAGACCACTTCACTTCTTAAAACCTCAGAGCTTTCCTTTCTTCAGAGCAAAAGGCTGACTTCCTACTGTGTCCTATAAGGCCCTGCTTGAGCTGTCCTTTTCCTGCCTACTTCTCTGAAGGCAGGACCCATAGCTGCCCTTGCCACTGCCTTAGGCTCCGCTGGCTACGTGTAACAACTCCACCTCCACACCTCCCACCCAGCATGTTCCTGCCGGGGGCCTTTGCACTTACTGTTTTTCTGGCCTGAATTGTCCTCCTCCCACATATTTGCATAGTTCACTTTCCTTCCCTGGTGATCTCTGCACCAACTTCCCTTTAATTGGCCTAACCCACTTTATATGATGGTAACTTTTCCTCTTAATCTGCTTGATTTTTGATGTTGTATTTATAACCACTTGCCTTTGTATATTTACTTGCTTATTTTTTGTATTTCCCACAAGGACAGGGTTTTGTCAGTTTTTGTTCATTGCTCTATCCTCATTGTCTAGACCAGGGCCTGGCAGTTAGAACTATTTGATAAATATTTGCCGAATAAGAAAATGAATAACCATTTAGCATGGTGATTATATATTTTAGATTTCCCAGGATATATCTGTTGATAGATGTTCTAGCTTATTGTCAAATCATGAGGCTAGTATATATACATATATATTTTAACGTCCAGTCATTGAAGAACTGTGGATTGATTTTATTTTTTATTTTTAAGATTTAATTTATTTATTCATGAGAGACACAGAGAGAGGCAGAGACCGAGGCAGAGGGAGAAGCAGGCTCCCTGTGGGGAGCCCGATGTGGGACTTGATCCCAGGACCCCGGGGTCATATCCTGAGCCGAAGGCAGATGCTCCACCGCTGTGCCCCCCAGGTGTCCTGAGGTTACTATATTTGGAATAAAAAATATGATCATGTACCTCTGTGTTGTAGGATCATTCCAAGTCTGAGATTCTGTGATTGCCCATAAGCCACAAGGCCTGGGCAGTGGGTGCTCCCCAGGAATCTGTGGATGAACTGAATGGAAACCTCCAGGAGCATTTTGGTGGAGCCTCTTTCTGCCCCTGACCTAACTGCTGTTATAGCCCATGGTTAATGATTTCAGACCCTGTGCTTGTGCAGGAGCTGTGATTCACAGCAATTATTTTCAGAATAGAAACTTTGGGTGTAATGGTCAAAGCCTGGGGCTGACTTGGTTTTAATTAAATGTAATTCATTGAATTGGGTTAATAACTAATCATTACAAAGAAAAAGTAGTTCAGCAAACACCTGTTGCATCTGGGAAAGGGAGAGAAATGGTTTAAGTTCTTTTGAGAAGAATGCTGACTTTCATGGTCTTTGCCATCAGGATTTGACCCTGAAGCATGGTTGGCGAACTGGTGCGATTATCCCGGAGCTGAGATCCGAGCTCAGAATCATGAACACGGAGCAGTACATTCAAACCATGACCTGGCTGCAGACCCTGACCGGGTTATTGGAACAGATGCAGGTTTGGGATTTTTTTTTCCCCCTTCTATGTTTTCTTTAAGGCTGAAGTTAGTCCATGAACCAAAGTTACTTCTTTTTAATTGTGGTTATAAAGCACAAGGTGTAAGTCGTCATGCAGAATAACTCCTGGGGTTCTCTTGCCCCTAAGAAGAGTTTTGTCAGCCTCCCTGTGAAGAGAACTTTAAAAAGCCCCGAAAATTCATTCCAAGAAAGAGCTTTGTGGGGCCATGTAGATGCGCATGTTTCCCCGCAGGAACCCTGTCGCCTCGCACTATAGCTCTGTTGGGGGAGGGCCCGTGGGGTGTGGGATTCAAGAACTGCTGATGCGTGGGCCTGGTCCGGCTTCTGCCCCTGGCCTGCTGTGGGACTGCGCCGTTCTGGGCCTCAGTTTCCCTGGCTTACTGGAGAGACTCTCAAAGCAAAAGTTTGGATGTCTGTGTGCAGCCACCCTTTGACTTGAGGAGAATGCGTATGATTTGCTGGTCACTGGAGTTCAGTGGCAGGTTTTTCTGTATGGAAGGTAGGTGGCCAGTCGTGGACAGTTAGTGAGGAATGCTGTTTTGGTGATTTTCTGGCCCGTGGCCCGTGGATTTTCTGCCCTGACTTGTAGCCGTGACCCACTCTGAGGCTCCTGAGATGCCTTGCTGCCTGCCCTCTGGGTTTAGCTGACTCGGCCTGCAGCCTCCCTGCCTGAGTGCTTAGGAGGAGCCTGGGCGCCCTCCCTCTTGTCTGACACCTGTGCTCTGGCCATAGCCGGGTGCCCACACCTGCCAGCCCGCTTTGGGAAGGGCAGGGAAGTGCCCTCCTGGCCCAGCCAGCAGTCCTCGAGGGGGCAGCTGGGAGCGAGCCAAGGTGGGGCTGGCAGCAGTGGTAGACATCCCAAGTATGGGGCCTCACACATCCCCCAGGGTCTTTTCCAGTGTGCTCTGCCCACATTGGTTCTTGCCTTGTCCATCATGCTGGTCTGTGAGATGCTTTTCTAAAAATCAAAGGCATCAATTCTGGGTTGATGTAGCTGCAAGTCTGTACATAGGTCACCCAGTAATAATAGTTACTTCTCATATGCCACACATTGTGCCACATGCTGGCTGCACACACGTTGGTCATTAATAGTCCTGCTGTCCTTTGTAGGCAGGTGTGATTTTCCCATGTTAGAATAAGGAGACTGTGTGTTTGGGAATTGGGCAACATGTGTGAGATCATAAAATGGCGAGAACTTGAACGCAGACTTATGTGATGCCTAGTCCATGCCTTTGAGCAGGTGTCAGCGTGCTTCCTTCCCTACTCTTCAGTTTGGAGGTCTCAAGTGTGGTGAAGGGCCCTTATGCCAGGTGTGCTTTCTGTGGTGCTGGCAGTTGGGTGATGCACAGACACAATCTGCATGTCGTTGGTGTCACTACATTTTATTTTATTATTTAAATTAAAAAAAATTTAGAGAGTATGCACCACACATGCATGAGAGCAGAGGGGAGAGCAGAGACTCTTCAGGCAGGCTCCCCACCCCATGCGGGACTCCGCCTCACCAGCCCAAGATCGCAATGTGAGCCGAAACCCAAGAGCTGGATGCTTAGCCAGCTGAGCCACCTGGACCTCCCATGTGTCTCCACATTTTAGCTTTGAGGGTAGTCTTGTTTTCTTCTCTCTGATCTATATAAAAGGGTTGATAATTAAGGACTGGAAGTGCTGGAACTATTTCTCTGACTTTGGAGGTAAAATTTTATAAGGCATCAGGTAGGGGAAGGAAGAAGAGAGTAGTGCCATTCATATCGCCACCCCCCATTTATAGGAGAGGAAATTGAGTCCCAAGGATGAATAACTTATCTTGAATTCCAGAGTTAGCAGCAGAACCAAGCTGTTTAGAACTGTTCTAGATACTGCATTCTAGAACCACGGTCCACACATGACACAGACACCATGTTCTAGATTCCTTGTTCTAGACACTGTTCCAGATGCTAAGGGCTTTGAAGTAGATGCTGATGGCCGCACCTGGGCACAGAAGGGGAGGATAGCCTGCACAGGTGAAGGCTGAGCTGTGGTGTAGGTCCTGCCAGCCCAACTCGAGTCTCACCTTCCACACTGACAGCTCGTGGCCTCTAATACTTTCCACAGCTTTCTGTGCAGTTAGATCCACCAGGATGGAGAGAAATGTGGCAGGAAATTAAAAAAAACCCAAGATGAATGTCATTTCTCAAGTTCTTCCTCTTCCCTGCTCCCCTCCCTGCTGCCCCCAGGTTCACCTGAAAAGCTAAATTATTCCAGTGACACTGGGTCACATATTTCTGTAGACTCCCCTGGGTGGGGAGTTATTTTCAGAAATGTAGTACATCATTGGGATTCTTTCCTGAAGATGAACATTAGTCCTTGGAGGTTGTGTTTGATCTTTGTCATTGGTGGAGCCAGCTGTGTGGCCTTTGGAACCCATCAGATGAACCCAATATAAGTATTTGATTTTGGTCTTAAGAAAATAGCTGTGAAGAATAAAGATAATTTTGTTAACTGGCCTGGAAGTGCAGCCCAGAACGGCATGATGGAGGGTGTTTGAGTGTGCTCCTGGGTTATTGTGGCACGACTGCATTTCGGTTGGGGGTCAAGGGACTGCAGCAGAGGGCTAGGCTGCTCAGTATATCGGGCTGTGCAGGGCAGGCGCCTGTCATGGCCGCTGAGCTCTGCTCGCAGCACAGAAGCATCCCTGGACACTGGGGTTGTGTCCCGGTGGCCTTATTGGTGCACATGAAGTGTGAATTTCGTTATCACTTTCATGTATCACAAAATTGCTTTTGATTCCCCACAACTTCCCCCCTCCCATTTGGAAAGGGACTTACTGGGATCCCTGGGTGGCGCAGCGGTTTGGCGCCTGCCTTTGGCCCAGGGCGCGATCCTAGAGACCCGGGATCGAATCCCACATCAGGCTCCCAGTGCATGGAGCCTGCTTCTCCCTCTGCCTGTGTCTCTGCCTCTCTCTCTCTCTCTGTGACTATCAAATAAATAAATGAATGAATGAATGAATGAATGAATGAATGAATAAATGACTTACTCTTTTTTAAAGATTTTTATGTATTTATTTGAGAGAGAGCGTGCACACATACCAGAATGGGTGAGGGACAGAGGGAGAGGGAGAAGCAGACACCCGAGAAGAAGGGAGCCCAATATGGGACTGGATCCCAGGACCCCAGGATCATGACCTGAGCTGAAGGCAGATGCTCAACCACTGAGCCCACCAGGGGCCCCTGAAAGGAACTTATTCTTAAGCTCAGAAGCTCGAGGGGAAAACTGGGTGGTGGGCTGAACTCGGCCTTCCTGGTAGAGGCTGTGGCGTGGGCTGGGTTGCGGTGCCCTGTGCACACTGGGTGGGAGGGCTGGTGCCACAGGCCCAGGCAGAGTATCATCTAGTTTTGCTAATGCAGAGCTGGTTAGGCTAATTTGTGATCAGGCCAAAGGTGGGATCAGCTTCTCGTTAGCCTTCTCTGATACTATGTGCCCTGGACTGCATGGTTACGTAAAGATTAGTGTACCTAATGAGCACACCCTTCTTTCTGAAGTGGTTTAAAGTAGATTTCAGGCCTATAGGAGACCCTATAGGGGGAGCAGAGCTGGAAAAAGAGGTGCCTCAAGGAAATATAGCTTTTTTTTTTTTTTTTTTTTTTTAATGGGAGAGACTTGAGCGTGTACAGATGCTGATGGGAGGGCACCGGGTGAAGGGCTGAGTGTCTGGCAGTGAAGGTGCGCGGTGGAAGGGTTCCAGGAGGGCGGAGGGGGCATCACCAGAGGAGCTGGAGAACGTGCCCTGAATTGGGAGACCCAAGTTGGCCCTTGATATGTGCAGCCCTGCCCTGGTATGGGGCTGCTGGAGGGGAGGGGGGCACGGAAGTCACGTGTCCCAGGGCAGCTTGTTTAGGATAGTGCTGTGCAGTAGCTGGAAATCCTTAGGCCCCAGGAGTTCTCCCTTCTTGCATGATAGGCGGTGAGGAACCAGAAATTGCTCCCTCCTGCTGAGACAGGGTGCAGGAGCCTGGGTCCTGGGCTGAGAAGGGGCTGTGGGCAGAGGTCGGGGGTTCCCACTCATGGACGGACTCCTTGCTCGTTTTGTCACGGTCTGTTTACCTACGTGTGCCTCCTGTGGGGTGTGTGAGCTTGCTTGTCCTCTGTTGTACCCTTAGCATCGAGCACAATGCTGGGCACATAGTAGGTGCTGAATACAAATGTGCATGTGTGTGTATATTTGTGTGCATGTGTATGTGTATGCAGGTGTGTGTGTGTGTGTGTGTGCATGCATGTGTGTTTGCATGTGTATGTGTGTGCATGTGTATGGACATTTGTGTTTGTGGCACCCTATACATTTTGGTGCCGTTTCTGATCCAGTCACATACTTGTGGAGCCTATACTCTGTAGTGAGCCTTTTCCTGGGTGAAGCATGCAGACTAAAGCACGCCCCCAGAGCCTCTGTGGCTCCCAGGAGCCGTCGCAGTCTCCAGCACTCCTGCCATGCATGGCCGGGTCCCCCTTTGGGAGCTGCCCCCTGCCGGTACAGGCACAACACCCAGGTACAGGCTTTGTGCATGCGGGTTTGTGGGTGGCCGAGACCCTTTGCCGCTGCCTGCCCGTCAGGCAGTGGAGCTAGGCAGATGCTAGGCAGCAGAGGGCTGGGCTCCCACATGGGAAGCACGTGGTCTGCTTGCTTGGTGTTTCCTCCGGGTCCTATGGCTGCTGTGTGACCATGAGTTTGGGGACCCCCCTGTCCCTGCCATCACTGGCGCCTCTGACCCCGCCATGGGCAATCTCTGTTCAGCCACAAGACACTTGGGAGACTCTGTCTATTAGGATGTGGGCAGTGGTCATCTCTCTTTTTGCCTTTTGCTCACATTTCAGCCCAACGAGGGAATCCTCTGCTTTTCCAGAGGTGCTCTACCTGCTTGTCTCTTATAAAACCATGATTTATTTTCTCTTGAACACTTTAGAGGATAATATAACATGAAGGAAAAACATTAAAACCATTTATAATCCTACTTTCTGTACACAAAGAAAAATTTTCACGTTCAAGGAGTAGAATTCTTCTAAGAGCTGCCTGTTAAAAAAGTCGTAATCTAATGAGCTTTTGTGCAGCGAGAGCAATCTCCGTGATTAGCTTGTATCCTGCAGGTTCACAGAGATGCCGAGTCACAGCTGGTTTTACAGGAGTGGAAGAAGGAAAGAAAGGAGATGAGGTAAGAGGGGTCTGTTTTGAATGCGGTGAGCCTACCACCCTGTCTGCACCCCGCTCAGCCCCAGGCAGCCCTCCTTGTGCAGCTGCCAGCGGTGAAGGTCACTCTTGACATCGCCAGAACCAAGCATGTCTGTGGTCGTGTGGGATGGGTGACCTTTCTTTGTGCAGCAGTGACCTTTCCCAAACCTCCTGCCTTTGCCTTTCAATGCCAGGGTTAAAGTTGCTGTCACTGCCCACCCCTCTCCCTGCCTGCTTGACATTCATGTTTGGGCAGCTGGTGGCCCGGTGGGGGTCATGCTGTGCAGTGTTGCTCATGGGACAGCATAGGGGCAGGCCCTGAGCCCCAGTGGATTCTCAGGGCTCCTGAGCCCCGGGGCTTATCTGTAACCAGGGATATGTAAGCATGCAGTGTTGAAATGCTTATTGGTGAGGATAGCCCCCCTGTAGTCTGAGGTCTGGGATGGGGACATCTTAGGGGAACAATAGTCTGAAGAGGCCTGTGGACAGTTGAGCTTCCCTAAGAAGGATGCCGTATACACAGACGCTGTTGAGACCACTTAAGCTCTTGTGCGTGACCTCTCCTCACCCGCTGGGACGGCTTCGGGTGTGGAAGGAGTGGTCACTGCCTGGGTCCTGGGCTCTGAGCAGTGGATTGCCTGCTTGCGGGGGTTGGGGTCCTCCTTGGGGGGTGGAGAGGGGACGGAGTCCTCCCTGGAGGGTAGAGAGGGGACAGCGTTCTCCCCGGGGGTAGAAAGGGGACAGAGTTCTCCCTGGGGGGTGGAGAGGGATCAGAGCCCTCCCAGGGGGGTGGAGAGGGGATGGAGTCCTCCCCCGGTGGGGTAGAGAGGGAACGGAGTCCTCCTCCGGGGTGTGGAGAGGGGTTGGAGTCCTCCCCGAGGGGTGGAGAGGGGATAGAGTCCTCCTGAGGGGGGTGGAGAAGGGATAGAGTCCTCCCGGAGGGGTAGAGAAGGGACAGAGTCCTTCCCAGAGGTTGGAGGGGGTCGGAGTCCTTGGGGGGGGGGTGGAGAGGGGATAGGGTCCTCCCCGGGAGGGGGGGGGAGAGGGGTCAGAGTCCTCCTGAGGGGGGTGGAGAAGGGATAGAGTCCTCCCCCGGAGGGGTATGAGAAGGGACAGAGTCCTCCCAGGAGGTGGTGGAGGGGGTCAGAGCCCTCCCGGGGGGGTGGAGAGGGGATAGGGTCCTCCCGGGAGGGGGGTGGAGAGGGGTCAGAGTCCTCCTGAGGGGGTGGAGAAGGGACAGAGTCCTCCCCCGGGGGGGATGGAGAGGGAATAGAGTCCTCCCGGGGGGGGGGTGGAGAGGGGTCAGAGCCCTCCCTGCGGGATGGAGAGGGGATAGAGTCCTCCCCGTGGGGGGTGGAGAGGGGTCAGAGTCCTCCCCGGGGGTGGAGAAGGGATAGTCCTCCTGAGGGGGGTGGAGAGGGATAGGGTCCTCCCGGGAGGGGTGAAGAGGGGTCAGAGCCTTCCTGGGGGGTTAGAGAGGGATAGAGTCCTCCCGGGCGTGGGTGGAGAGGGGTCAGGGTCCTCCCGGGGGTAGAGAAGGGATAGAGTCGGGGGGGGGGGGTTGAGAGGGGTCAGGGTCCTCCCCGGGTGGGGGGGGTGAAGAGGGGTCAGAGTCCTCCCCGGGGGTAGAGAGGAGATAGAGTCCTCCCCGGGGAGGGGGGTGGGTGGAGAGGGGATAGGGCCCTCCCCGAGGGGTGGAGAAGGGACAGAGTCCTCCCTGAGGTTTGGAGAGGGGTCGCAGCCCTCCTGGGGAGTGGAGAGGGGACGTGGCAAGGTGTGAGGCCCTTGGAGCCGCCCACTCCTCCTCGGCGCCCTGCTATCGGAGCACTGTGAGTTCTCACGGGCTGTCACTTCTTAGGGGAGTCGTCACAGTGACCTCATAGAGGGGTCTCGATCCCATTGTGCTGAGGGGCGGTTTGCACCCAGAACATTCTACCCCCCTCCCCCCCCCCCGCGGCCGGGGAGCCTGTGCAGGGGGAGGGCCTGGGCCCACTGAGGCGGCTCTAGGGACCAGGGCAGGGGCGCATCCTTGCGCAGGGGACTCGGCGCCCCCCCTCTCCGGGCGCACTGGCGGGTCCGGCGTCCTGAGGCGTTCCTCTCTCCGCGGCCGCGCTCTCCTCTTGCTCCTTCAGGGACATGACCAAGAATTTCTTCAACGCCCAGTTCGGAAGCTTGTTCCGCACGGACCAGAACCCGACGTACTTCCTGAGGCGCCTGTCGCGGTTCGCCGACATCTACATGGCGTCCCTGAGCTGCCTGCTCAGCTACGACGTCAGCCACACGTTCTACCCGCGCAGGACTCCGCTGCAGCACGAGCTGCCCGCCTGGTCCGACGGCGCCCGCGCCCCCGCCCCCGCCCCCGCCCCGCGCCCGCGCCCGCGCGCCCCTGCGGGAGGCCCGCGGCGAGTAGGCCCCGCCCCGCCCGCCCGCCCGCCCGCAGCCCCGCCCCCGCCGGCTGGACGCGCCGCGGCTGACTCGGTCCCAGGTGACTGTCGCTTTTGGAAACGACGCCGACACGCCGCCGTTTTATGTTTAGTTCGCACCTCGTGGCGCTGCCTTCCGAGCCTGTGTCAGGCCGGCGGTCGCCAGTTCCGCCTTGGCACTGGTCGCCGGGCGCTCGGCCGCTTCGCGCGGAAGCCCTGCGGTCAGGTCAGCCCTGCGTTTGCAGGTGGCCGTGGCGGGTGGCGGGTGGCGGGCGCCCGGTCCGGGTGGGCGGGGAGCTCCGGGTGCCGCTCCTCCGCGCCAGCCGCGGAACCGCTCCAGACCCTTCCGTGGAAAACGGCTGACGGTGCACAGGCAGGTCTTCGGCGGCTGCGGCCTGCAGGGAGCTCCGACATCAGCCAGCTCCGATGGGGCTCCCAGGGCGGGAGGCGGCGGGGGCGGGCGCCGCAGCGCAGCCGCCGGGCCTCCTGGCACCTCACCTGCTGGGACACCCGGCCTCCCCGGGGAGTCTTCTGTGAAGGAGCCAGACGAGCTGCGAGTCCTTGAGCCTTGGCGGCCCTCGGGGTCAGCTCCCCGGCCGTCCCGCCTGCCGCGGTACCCGTGCCCCCCGGGCCCTCCCGCCCGCTGGGACACCTGTGCTGCTGCCTGTGTGGACTGGCCGCCCCTTCCCCGGGCAGGGAGGCGAGCAGAGCAGAGCAGAGAAGGCCGCAGGACCGTCGGCGTAGGCTCCAGGTGCGGAAATGCGCAGGTCAGAGGAACGGGCACGTGTGTGGTGGGCCTCCTCCCACCACGTTATCAGCCTGGAAAAGTCCACCCAGGTGGTGTTTTCTTCGCCTGCGGGGGGGACAGAAGACAGAGCTGGAGACCGAAGTGTCCTGGTCGGGAAGGGCTGCGCTGTCACCCTGCAGGGCTGTGTTGGGCACTTGGTGACACGCAGGCATTTCCACCGGGGCAGAGGAGGTGGCCCGGTACCCGAGACCCCTTCCCTGCTGTGTTTGTGGGGCTGTCTGCGAGTGGGGTGGTGTTCCTGGGGTGTAGGGTGGGAGGGGACACCTAGGAATGGCCTTGCGGAGTGAGCAAGAATCAAGTGTCCCACTGCATTCTGAGGGCAGCGCGCGTGCCCCGCCCGCTTATTCCGCAGTGGCAGGTCTGTGGAGGGGCTGTGCAGTGCTGGCCTTGTCCGCGCTTTTACTGTGATGAGTGGATGGGAACCGGCCGTCGATGACAGCTTGGCCCCCGTAGACTGGCTGCGACAGGGAAACTCAGAAGCGAGTTACAGGTCCCCTGCACGCTGCTGCTCGTCTGCCCTTTAGATCCCGTAGGTCCTTCCGCACCTTTATTTTACCAATGAATTTGGTTATGAGCACAGTGGCCTGTTTTCCTAGGATGGGGCAGCAAGGGGCAGCGCTGCCTGCTGGGTGTTAGCGCCCAGGCGTCGTGAGCAGCAGGGGCTGTCGGAGCCTGGTGACCACAGTGCAGGTGGGTCCCAGAAGCGCCCAGTGGTGGGGCCCTCAGCAGACACACTGCTGCTTTTGGCTTTGGGGTTCGTGCTTGGAGACGCTGAGCAACGAGGTAAATAAAGAATGTTTTCCTCTCCCTCCACCAGTTCTAATCAATCAGTCGGTCATGGACGTGTCCTAGGTACTGGTCGTCCTAGGTGCTGGTTAGCGGTGTCTGGGTGACCCAACGGAAGCAGCACTGGTTTAAAGCTGCCTTTGCGGGTGGGTAGCCTAGGTGAGGCAGGCTTTAGTTGGGGGAGAAGCAGGTTTTCCTGGAATGAGGAATGTCTCTTATGACATCGTGTCAGCCGAGACTTCAGCTCTGGGCCACTGGACACGGCGTGCTGGGCTCACAGGGCCTGGCACCTGTCCCCAGGGGCCCGGAGCCTGTGGCTGGTGGCCACTCAAGGACGGACAGAGGCATTCTTCCTGCCACTGCTTGGTCGGGAGAGATTGTGGCTCGGCCAGGCTCGGGCACCTGGTCTCATGGTGCGCACTGAGGAGGGCACGTTGGTGCAAGGGGAGGGAGTGTGTTTTGTAGCATGTGAACAGTCAGCTGGGAACGTGAACGGAATAGAGTTGGTTGGTACACTGAAAAGCAGCTTCTGCTTCTCACGTGGGTGGGGACGGCAGGGAGGGGACAGCGGGGAGGCCCCGGGCCCGCAGATTGCCTCAGAGGGGTCTCGCACAGCTGGTTTGCCGTGGCTTTTATAGACAAAACTTGCCTTTTAAAATATTTTAGGGGTTTGGTTTAGAATGCCCTCCTTTCTCCTGACGTAGCCATTTTTTTTTTTTTTAAATTGTTAAGACTTGTCCTCAGCCCCATTTTCTGCCACCAGCACTAATGCCACAGATGCTCTGATCCTGGTGTGGGCACATTTCACGCTGAGTTACTAGTTGCTTTGAATGCATTGACCCTGTTAATTATTGCAGAGGAGAAATGAGATGTGTTCTCCCCCCTCACTAATTTAGCTTTGGGTGAACTAAACGGCTTTTCCTTTCTTGCCCCCTGGGGCCCCAGAAGCCGTAGAGTCTGCTGAATCCTGGAGTTGGTTCCCTAGGCCCCAGGCTCGTTTGCTGCCAAACGCCCCCTTGGGGCCCTTGTCCAGAATGTTCTAAGACTACATGTGGCTGGAGGCAGGTTCCTCGATTGTTCTATTCAGCCACTAGGGAGCCTGTGTTCTGCCCCCTAAGACTCATTTCCTTGTGTGTGGGTGTGTTTTCTTTCTCTTGTCCTCGCCTGCACTAGCACCTGGGAACTTGGCCTCGGGCTCAGTCAGCCTTTAACTGCCGGTGGACCTCGGAGGGAGGGGATAGGCTTGCCCCGCGGGGTTGGGTTCAGCCGGGAAGGGCTGGTGGTCAGCTCTGCTCCCTGCCGCCCCCTTCCCCGCCCTGGGTGGGGCTGCGGCCCGGGTTGGGCGCCCCCGATGGTTGCCCTCCCCGCCACACCCGGTGCTTTGTGTTGGTGGCAACGATCCCCGCACCCCGGGCCTGCAGACGAGGGCCTGCACGCAGGTAGAGAGCTTGCTGTACCCCTACAAGTGGCTTCCAGGTACATGGATTCTGTGGCCAGTGTTCCCTGCACGAGGCAGACCACCGGATGTAGTGAGGGGCCTGGCTGAGTGCTCTGCCCATGACTGTGCCACACATGGTGCTGGCTGTGCGCTGCCTGGAACAGCCTTGGGGACCTCAGGACGCCCTGGAGCATCCCCCACTCGGACAAAGTCATGCCTCTTCCTCTGGGAGCACCTGCTCCAGCCCTGCCTGCTTCCCTCCTCATCCCTCTCCCAGCCCCTCCTCCCCACCCCTTCTCCTCTTCCCCTCCCCCTCCCCAGGCGTCCATCCCAAGTGCCCCCATCCTGGTCCTGGGCGCACACCCTGCACTGTCTGGCGGCTTCCGGGACTCACCTTGCTCCCGCGCCTCTGCTCTGGCCCCGCAGTTTAGCAGAGCGACAGGTTGCGCCCTGTGGCATCAGGCCGATCGTGCAGGGGTACGCAGACCTAATATTTATTCTGAATGTGAATTTGCTATTTATTCCCAATGTTGATTTGATGTCCTAAGATCAAACTTGTTGCCAAATAAAAGTTTGAACTGTGTTGTCCAGTTTGTTGTGTGTGCTCTGTGCTTGCGTGCTGCTGTGGCAAAGCCCTACCAGGACCTAAGGGACCCAAAAGGAACAGCCCCTGAGGAGGGGAGGAGGGTGTGGTTCCTGGTTTGCCCCTTCCAGCCCAGCGGCCCGGCAAAGTCAGAACTGGGGGGGGGGGGGCTGTGTCATCAGTACCCCCCCTTTAGTGGGATGAGAGTTCCCTGGAGGGAAGTACCACCATGGGCTTGTCCCTTTGTGAGATTGGGGCCGTTTCTACTTTCTGGCTGTTAGGAATCCTGCTGCTATGAGCGGGCAGATATGTTACCATGGGGACGTGTTCTCTACTTCCCCGGGTGTAGACCGAGTGGAACTTCTGAATCGTGGTAACACTGTGTTTAAACATTTGAGGAATGGAGCCACTTCTCCGCATGGCCACACCACTTCACTGCCCACCTCTCAGCAATGTGGGGGGGTCTGACTTCACATCCTTGCCCACACCTGTCTGATTACAGCCACCCTCGGGAGGGGAAGTGTTGTCTCCCTGTGGTCATCATGTCTCCAACACAAGCAAACAAAACCAAGAAAAAAGAATTCCTAAGGCAGGTGTTGACTAAATGCCATGGCCCTTAATGAGCCCGAATAACTGGACTTCACCTTCAAACTTTGACCCTTCCTGCAGCACACAGTATTTTTGTTTCTCGAAACACCAGATTTGTTCCATTGGCGATCATTATCTTTCTTTCATAAACATTTATTGAGCACCATGTGTGTGCTGGACCCTGAGACACAGGGGGCACGGGGGCAGGCCTCGGCCTTCGGATGCTTATGGTCTAACAGGGAGGGGAGGCAAGGTCATGGTTAGTGCTGGGAGGACATAGTTAAGTGCCATCTGAGGGTACAAAGAGACAGCAGAGAGTTGGGCCCCCTGGGTAGGTGGGTGGATTTAACCTGGTCACCCACGGAAATGAGATAACCCCTAGAGTCACCAGACAGGTGAGGTATGCTTGAGTGCTTCATATTTGAAGTGTTAAAGGACCTGACATTCCAAAGGGCAGCTGGTGCTGAAGATGCATGGTGACGGGCTGTTGGAGGAGGCAGGGTGGCTTGGGCAGTTTGGGCAGGCAGGCGGCCAAGGGCAGGTGGGCAATCGGGGCAGGTGGGTGTCCGGGGCAGGTGGGCAGGGCAGGGCCCTCACAGTGCCCCCAGGGGGTCCCTGCTGTCCCGCTGCTGGCCTTCAGCATCCTGGAAAAGAGAGAGGTCCGTGCCACTCCCACTGCTAGCCTTGCTGCTTGCCCAGTCTCTGCGGGTGGAGCACTACTTCGGGCCGCTGCTCGGGGCCTCCATGAGTTGAGACCCTGCCACCCCACAGTCCACCCCCTCCCCACCCTAAGTATCTCAGGCTGAAGGAATTTCTGAGACAGCAGCAGCAGCAGGACGGGCAGCCCTCCCTACGGGGTCAGAAGACAACGCTGATCCCTGGGGATGAGGAATCTGGAGCCAGGACCCATCTCCAAATAACCTGGCTACGGTGCCGACCCTGAGCCAGAGCCCACCCAGTCCTGTCAGGTCTTCACACAGATCGCGGAAGCTTTCTGCCCTGGTCTCATCAGGTCCTCGTTCCCTCAGGGGGGATCCCACCTACGTGCAAACTTTCAGTGAAGCTTCTGTGCTTTCTCCCCGTGAATCTGTCCGACTACTTCCAGGTCCAGCCAGGGACCCTACGAGGGCAGAGGAAACCTTTTTCCATCCCTACAGCCTGAAACACTGCTCCAGGTGCCCGGTGAGGGCGTGTGGTGGGGTGTGTGTCCGGCGCTGTCTGGGGTCGGGAGGCAGGTGCGGCGGCCTGGGGGCAGCCCGGCCTGCAGCTCTGTGCCCAGGACAGGTCTTCTCAGTTCTGCTGGCTTCTCCTACTCGGTGAAGGGCCTTGATGGTATGCAGGGAAGTGTGAGGATTAAATGAGATACGACATTGAGGATGGCACCAGCTCCCTACGAAAAGGTGATTTCTATGATCACAAAAACCTGCGTTCAGATTAAACATTCTTCTTCCAACTCTGGCGCGTTGGTGGGAGTCTACTCAGAACCCAGAAGCTGTGCTCCCCAGGCAGCACCCCAAGCTGTGTGCCGTGTGCACCTCTGATGGCGCCAAGGTTTTGTGAGGCTGCAGGAGCTGCGTCCGGGTGTCCGGGCTGGCTGCGACAGTGCCAGGTACGAGGGTAGAGGACAGCACCCCCGCTGTAGGACTTCTGATCCTGGGGCAGTTCTGCCCCCTGGGCTGATGGGAAAGGTTTGTGTGAGTCCCATGTCTGGGATACGCCATGTACTGTGTCAGGAGTCTCCATGCCTGGGGCTGGCGGCGCCGTCAGGAGAGGACAGGCAGCGAGAGGCGTGGAGGGTGCAAAGCATGATGGGGACCGTCCCCCGAACCCCCCCAGCTAGCAGTGCATGTGGAACTGAGCCACCAGGTAGCAGACGCATAGCCGGCCTCCCCCTCCCACATCTGCGTGGGAACCTTCTCGTGGACTTGGTTGGGAGAACAAAATCAGACATGCCCTGATTGTTTCCCTCTGTGAAGGTATAAGTCGTAAAAAAAAAAAAAAAAAAAAAAAAAAAAGAAGGTATAAGTCGTGCTCCGTGGACAGGGGAACATGGCGTTTACAGTGCTTTGAGCAGAGGGACGATGACGCCCGTCGCAGCACATGGCCACACGGTACTTGTGTAATATCCCAGGGCCGTCGGATGCGAGGGCAGCTACCGGCTGCAGCCTTGGGGGGGGGGGGCGGCAGCTGCGTCCTTGCAGGAAATCCTCCCAGCTGCTGCCTAGCTTTAGTTGCCTCCCGAGCATCTGAACCAGCAGCCCAGGTGTGGGTTATTTCCCGGGACCTGCGTCGTGCTGGTGGCCGGCCCCTGAGGTCCACACTAGCTGCCGACGTTTCTTATCTTCGTGTACAGGGAAGAATTATGTTTTATTCCTGGTTTCTCAGCACAGACCTGGATCGAGCAGGATGACAGCAGGTGCACCTTCCACCTGTGGGGAGCATCGGGCACCGTGCCACGAGCTGCCCCCAGGTTGAGGTCAGTGGGGCCCCATACGGGCTCGGGGATCACTAACCAGAAACAAGTGCCTATTTCCTGGGATACCAGGATGGAACATGTCCCCCTGGATGTAAACGACCTGATCCAAGGGAGCTGGGGAAACTGAGGGCTCCATGGAAACCTGCGTTTGCTCCTTTCCCTGCTTCCTCTCCTGCCAGAACCTTCACCCGACCCCACCTTACATATGCCTCCTAATGCAAACAAGTGTGTTGTCCTCGTGTGGGACAGGAGTTCATGATTTCTCTAGAACACATAACATCAAGGGCAAGACCAGGTGAGGAGGACGGGACTAAGTCACAGGTGTGTTCCCGGCCACTGGCCACCAGACCAGGAAGAGCTCCGGGCCTTGTCTCGGTTCTAACCAGTTCCTGGGTGCCCGAGGGGACACATGCGCCAACCACCGTCCTCCACAGAAGCCCCGGCCCAGAACAAGCAGGACACCCGTGCTCCCTTCCTGCCCGAGCCTGCTCTCCCTGCATCTTTAGTAAACTGTGGCACTTCCTGCCGGCCCCCATCCTGTGAGGAGCCAGGGAACTTCTCAGCTGGTCCCTTGGGGTCCCCTGGGTCCATGGACCCTGCCTGCTGCCATCAAAAGGAACGTAGTTTTAAAGGCAAGAAGCAACTCTGACAATGGGCAGGAAACTGGTTCCTTGAACTCAGGGGCCTGAGATCAGGAAGTGCATATTCCACCCACGGAGGCAGCCAGGCAGCCCCATGTGCACATGTAAGTTCAAAGCGTAACTTAAGGGGGAACCTCTGTGAGGCGTGTCCTTCTTGGCCTTGCCCACCTCACAATTTTCTGCAGCAGGACGAGCCCAAGAGTCTTTGTGTGGCCTCTTACTTCTCACCAGGTCGAAAGCTTGGGGTGGGCAGCCTCGGCCTCTCCATGCTACCCTGAGTAGTTGGAGGCATCACCCAGACAAACGCATGGAGCCTGAGTGGCCACGAGGCTTGTCAGCTCACAGTGCTGGCTTTTAGGCCTGTTGCCTGGAAGATGTTGTCGTTCTGACCCCCAGATGCATCTGCTCCAGGCGAAGATGCCAACTTACCATACAGCGGTCACAGGAAGGTTCTGGGGCTGTGGGGGCGTTGCTCTCGTACAAGGGATTGGGTATGTTCTCAGGCCGCTGGCTGCCAAGACCCGAGACGTCTATATCCTCCTCCGACTGTGGGGACATGGGCACAGGGCACAAGCTGACAGCCAGGGTGTCCCCAGGGCAGGGGAGGCTTGCTCACGTTACGGTGAAGCCAGGCCCACCCCCATTCCCCAGAGCCTCTCAGATCGCCATGGGCTCAGAGGCTCCATGTGTCCGTCCACCCGAGCCTGAACCCGAACCCAAATCTGCTCCAAGGGCATTTCGGGCCTGCCCCTGCCCTGGGAGCCCCCTCATGCCCCAGCCTGATCCCATGTCACCACTCCAATGACACCCATCCCCAGAGTGACTTTGCCTGTCCCTGAACTTGGTGTAAGAGGCCCTGTAGGACAGGCACAGTGTCCTTGGTGCCGGGGCTCAGGAGCAGGTGGGTGTGCACTGTCCTCATCCGCTGGCTGGCTGGCTGCCAGGGGTGAGAGCGCAGAATGGAGGCCATTGCCAGACCCTGTCCCCACGGTGGCCCTGGGTCAGCCGAGGCCATGGACCTATGTGTGTGCTCAGCACTTCAACTGGGCGACCTCGGAGGGTGGCTGCACAGGGAGGCCTGATGATCGGCCCCGGCTCTAGCCTCTGCCCTCAGAGGCCGTTAGCCCCTCAGAATGGGTGCCCAGCCCCCCAACCCTCCAAGGGAGGGTGCTCCCAGGCCTGCTGAACATTCCCCCCAGGCCCGCTCATGCCCCCCCCAGGCCAGACCCCCAGGCCTGCTCAGCAGCACCCCTCTACCCTGACCCTACTCACCTGCACCCTCCCCCCCACCATGACCCTGCTCACCTGCCCCCCCCCCACCCTGACTCTGCTCACCAGCATCCCCCCCCCCGACCCTGCTCACCGCCACCCAGGGCCAGACCCCTGACCCTGCTCACTCGCACCCCCACCCTGGGCCATGCAGCTGGACCGGAGCATCCCCACCCCAAACCCCACTCAGGAGGCCGGGGGTACGCCGAGCCCTCAAGCCCTCCAGTCTGGGTAAGCGGCCAGTCAAGCTGGGATCTGCGTTCCTCTCTCACCTCAAAGTGCTGAAAACCCGCTCTTCTCCGGTTTAGTCGAAAGTAGGAATATGCAGCTGAAGCAGCGGCTCCGAGGACCAGGATGGTGGCAAAGACGATCCCTGTCCTTGCGGCGTGGGCCGGTGGCTGCAGAGGGGAGGCGCTGAGACTGCCCGGCCGCCCTCCCAGGATGGGACTGCTTCCGGGAGCCCGCCCCGCTCCTGCCACCTGGGCCACTCGGGGTGATGATGGGGATGGGGAGCATGGCATGCATTTGCCCTCACTACTGCCCAGGGCTGCGGAGCCCCTGGGACCCGACAGATGTCACTGTTTCCATGTGCGGGGGTGGGGGTGGGGACACTGAGGCACAGAGAGGGTGAGTGCTTCCCTGCCCTCACACAGCCAGCGCTAAGCGGCTGGGCCTTAGAGCTTGTGCCCCTAATGCTGTGCCGCGGAGCTTCCCAGAGGCGGCTAGGCCCTCCTGTCACACGGTCAGAGAGGACCTACCACCACCAGCCAGGCTATGCTCGCTCGACCGTGCCAGGTACTGTCCTCGTCCTACTTATGGACTCGGGTCCTCCTAAGAACCCAGGGGTAGGCATGAGAACGCCCGTTTTGCAGATGAGAAAAATGGGGCTCAGAGATGCCATGGGATTTGTCCAGGGGTGCATGGCTGGCGATGTGGAGGGGCAGGCCAGAGCTGGGGTTCCTCGCTCCCCTGCTGGTGGCGTCTCTGTGGCCCTTTCACTCTACAGTTACTGACAGTGGCCGGAGCTGTGCTGCTAACGTAGAGGAGCAGGAGTGGGAGGAACAGGGCCTAACAGCTGAGGCCTGCTGCCCTGCTGCAGGTGTGGGAGGCCCCCCAGTGTCCAGAGGAGAGGAGAGGGCTCTTAGTTATGGCTTGCTCCTTGGGGGGGTACATGGACACCCCCCCAGTGTCCAGAGGAGAGGAGAGGAGAGGGCTCCTAGCTACGGCCTGCTGCTTGGGCAGGGGGAGATGGACGGACACCCCCACCCCCAGTGTCCAGAGGAGAGGGCTTCCAGCTACTGCCTGCTGCTTGGGGGAGGACATGACACCCCCCCCCCAGGAGCCCTGGATACTCACCAGTGGAGTGGGGGGTGCTTTTAAGGGCCTGGAAATGACATGAATGACCCCGTTGGAAGCAAAGACGTCCCACTGCAGAATGGCTCTCCCATCCACAAACCTGGTCTCCTGGGAAGCAAGAGCGGGGCTGGTGGAGCTCCAAGCCGTTGGCATCCTCCCCCACAGGGCCCCCCAGAAGGAAGTGGCTCTGTTTCTTGAGGCCCAGGATGGGGCTCCAGCCTGTCCTTACCACAGCACAGGGCTTCTGCTCCCCATCTGGATGGCCCAGAACAGAGTCGTGGCCCGTGGGCGACAAAGCAGATCCAAGAGCTGTGGGGACCCCAAGGCCTACCCTGTCCTACCCGCTTGTCCACCGGGTGAGAGTCCAGAAGGAAACGGTTTGTCCGAGGTACGCAGGTACCAAAGGGCAAACCGTGAGCCTCCGGACGTCAGGTCTATTGCTCAGAACACCACCCTGGGCTGTCAGAAAACGGATTTTTAAGGGATCTAACCCCCTGCTAATGAGTGTGTACTCTCCCGTCTCAGGGATGTCGGTGCCACCTGAGAGCTCACAGACATGCAGAACCTGAGCTCTCAAGCTCCTTGGGCTGAGTTACAGTCGCCATTTCAGCAAGTCTCTAGGGGACTCAAGTGTACTTTAAAATTGGAGAAACACTGGTCTGAACCATGAATCTTCAATAAAAAGTAATTAATCGGGTCAATATTAAGAAACAACACTCATCTGGCACTGGCTGCGGGTCACACATTATTTTCACATGCCACACGCATTGGTCACTGGATTCTCACAAGTGCCTAGGATTCTGACATCGTGGTTGGCATGGTCACCACCGCTGCCACCACCACCGTCTCTTGTCATTAGCACCCTCACCATCACTGTCACCGTCACTGTCCTCACCAACACCACCACCACCACCACCACCACCACCGTGAAGCAGAGACGGACAGTCAGCTTTAAAAATGGCTTCATGGAAAGTTCTTCATTGACCTTGATAAGTTCCAGGGCTGGCAGTCCCTCGGGGTGTGCTCCCCTTGGGGCGCAGGCTGCCCACTGGTCAGCACCGTGCGCTAACCTGACTGCAGGTGTGGAGTTTGTTATAATAGCTGCCATCTATTACGCACCTCCTGCATGCTAAGAGCTTTGCAGGCATTGTCTCTCGTGCCAGTAAACCCAGGGGATTTTTCTCACCGGTTGTTGCTGGTCGCGGCGGGAGGTGATGAGCAGCTGGCTTCCCAGCTTGGTCTGCAGGACGGTACCGTTGACAAGGTCGTTGTAGAAAAACATGCTGATGTTGGCAAGATGGTGCTCGATGTCCCGCCCAGACAGCGACTGACGGAAGCGAGCAACAGGGAGGTGAAGCCGGGCAGTTTTATTTTTAACAATGAAGATGACACAGAAAAAGAAATGACTTCTTGGGCCTTGGTTTTGTGCATCAGCGTGGAGAAAGGAACCTCACGCTTGTCTCCGGCTGTGTGGCTGGGCATGTTGGTGAGTGTGGGCAGCAGCGGTGGAGGCCCTGCCCTCTCAGCCAGGGGGGCCGGGGCAGGGGTAGGGGCAGCCGGCTGTGGGGTGGCCAGCCCTCCGTGCACCCAGCAGCTGCCCCCCACCTGCCCATGCCATGGCCTCTGGGCACTCCCCCCCGCCCCCCACCGCCCAGGGCTTGGCCACATGCCCAGGCCGGAGCTCGGAGAGTGCGGGCGAGCAGGTCCCTAACACTGCACTGCCCTGGTAGCTGGCGGGGGTGGTGGGAGGCGAGGAGGTGGGCAGGTCCCTAACACCGCGGTGCCCCAGGAGCCCGCCTCACCTGGTTTCCCCCCAGCCCGCTGTTGTGAGGGGCGAACAGGGTGCTGCGGAGGGACGGGTCTGTCAGGAGTTTTAGGAACGCCCGGCCCCTGGCTGAGCTGTTGGAATAGGCCAGCACGTCCTGGGGGGAGAGAGTGCCGTCAGTAGGGGGCAAGGGCCGGCTGGGGGTTGCACACAGTTGCCCCACCACCCATTCCAGAAGGTTCCTGACCCTGCCTACTCCAGCCACCTCCCATCTTGTTGTTTTCGGCTGTGGGGATAGCCCGTCATGTGAGGATAAGTCCCGCCCTGGGCCTCCCGTTGGCCTGCGCGCACCACGGGAACACTAAAGGCCTCACAAAGACTGGCGCGTGAGCCCACCCTTGCCCGGTCGCCCCGGCCATCTGGCTGTGCCCCCCCACCCCACGGGGCTGCAGCCGCGCCAGCCCCCTTGCTGCCCTCCAAGCCCACACACAAGTGTGTGCAGCACGCAGTTGCTGTCCACCCTTAATCCTCTCTCCTTCACCTGGAATGTTCTGGCCCCGTGTCTGCATGGCTCACTCCCCTGCCTCCCTTGACGCCTTCCTCAAATGTTGTCTCCTCACCAGGGCTGCCCCGTGTCACTCTGCAAGTCGAGAACCCTGCCCCCCTTCCCCTCCCCTGTCCCCACATATACACGGTCACCTCCTAGCTTCCAGTACTGTCTACTCATTCATTCCATTGTTTATTCTGTGTCTGTTCTGTGCACGTAGCTCATGCACGTAGCTCATGCACATAGTAAGTGCTCAATAAATACTTGCTGAAACATCTTGAGAAACCTTACTGCCCAGTTCAACTCTGTTGCCATGCGGACAGAGCTCCTGAAGCCCAGAGAAGTTCATTAATGTGCTGAAGAGCACATGGTCAGTGGATTTTGTTAGGACCCTTTTTCTGGAGCTGTCACAAGCCGAGCTCCCACACCACAGAGCCACTGGCTTATGTGCTGGTCTTCACTGTGTTTGTGGTGACCCTGAATATCAGAACAGTTACAGGGATACTTGTGGTCTGTGGATAGACACTCATCATCTTGGAGTCCTGGGTTTAATTCCACCCTAATCCTGCAAGCGTATACTTGTACCCTGTCCTTTCTCCATGGCTGTGCCCTCAACCTGGGTCAGCCTCAGTTTCTTTACCTACAAAATGGGATTAATAGTGTAAGTGACCTCATAAAGTCACATGGGGATTGCTCCCTCGTAACAAGTATTTATTGAGTGCCTGCTAAATGCCAGCCATTGGTGGAGAAGGTCCTTCCCCTTGGGGAACTGACACTGTGTAAACGGAGTTCTAAGTGCTCTGATGGGTTCATGCGTGCACAGTGCAAAAAAAAAAATGCCCAATAAATGTTACTCTTGTTCTAGTGACTGTTGTCAGCTCAGGCCCTTGGCCCGCCCCACAGCCTCCCCTGGCTGCAGGCCTCTCCTCCCTCCTCACGGCCCTGATGTGTACAGCACTGCAGCGGCTCTAAGTGCAGCGCTAAGCGCAGATTGCCTGCATGCCGGGAAGTGGCCCACAATCTGCTGGCCACAGCTTGGCTGCCTGTGCCCACCCTGCTTGCGAACAGGGAGCTTAAGCTGCTCTGGATGCCAGCGGTGGCCACGTGGCCATTCTGCGTGCTAGCCACAGGTCCAAGTAGCTCATTTCATCCTCGCAGCGATGCTAGTCCCTCCCTGTGACTGGGGAAACTGAGGACAGGAACTTGTGGTGTGGCAGGTAAGTGGCAAAGCCAAGCTTCACATCCAGGCGGTGCGGCCCGCTACCCATGCTCTTAGCCAGATGGCGCCCGGGGCTTCTTCTAAGCACTCGCGTCTACAATAACGGCCCCGACGCAAACCCTCCTTCCCCGACGCAAAGTAGGCATGTACCATGAGGAAGTTGGTCAGCGAGGGGAAGGATGTCAGGACCTGCAGCAGATTCCCACTGCACGAGAAGCCGTCTCCCACGTAGCCCGCCTTGCAGGTGCAGTTCACGTCTGGAAGGCAAAGGCATGGAGCCAGCCCGGTGAGCGGAGGCCTGGGCCACTCCGGCTCCCCCTGAGGGTGCTGCCCAGGCTGAAGACTGCTCAGCGGCTGCTTGGCCGGCAGTCCCAAGGGTGCCCAGGGCAGTTACCTTTCATCCGATAGCAGAAGACATCCCACGTTTCACTTTTGTTGTTCCTTTGTCCATAGTCAATGATTCCAACAACGCCAGAGCCACAATTCTGGGAAGCATAGGCTGTGGGGTAGGCCACCCGCCCACTCTCCAGCCAGCCTGCTGAGCACAGGTGGTACCTGGCCTGTGGGGACACATGCATGGCCATGGGTCAGCGACAGTTGCATATGCAATGTGGGCTCCTTTAGTTCATGTCTGATTCTTCCAGTGGACCTTACACTCCACAGAGCCTGGGGTATGGTTCATCTTGCCCCAGGTACCCCTACACCATGAACACGATAGCTGTTCACTAAATTTTTCTTGATTCATTCACTGAATGGGTGAAATGATACCTTTTCTTGTAGGTGCCCAAGTCCTTCACACTCATTTCTCTTGTTTGCTCTTGAATTATATTTACTCTCGGCCATCTACTCCTGGGTGCAAATTCTTCTGCTTATGCATCAATAGAACTCTAATTGATCATCACCACCATGATCATCACTGTGATCACCATGATCATCACCGTCATCATTACCACCACCACCACCATCATCACCATCACCACCATCACCATCATCATTACCATGATTACCATCACTACCACGATCACCATCATTATTACCATTTTCATTCACCACCACCACTACCATCACCATCATCATCACCATCACTACCACAATCACCATCATCATCACCATCATTATCACCATCACCATGATCACACTATCACCACCATCATCACCATGATCATCACCATCACCATCATTATCACCATCACCATGTTCATCACCATGACTGCCATCATCACCATCATCACTATCACCATGATCATCAACCATCACCATCATCATCACCATCACCATGATCATGACCATCACCATGACCATCATGAGCACCATCATCATCATCACCACCACCACCATCACCACCACCACCATCATCACCATGATCATCACCATCATCATCACCATCACCATCATGATCACCATCACCATCATCCTTGTCATACTTATTGAGAGCTTACTCTGGGTGAAGTTCTGGTGTAAGGGCTTTTCCTATGTCCACATCTGTAACCCTCACACCAACCCTAAAGATAGAAACTTTAAAAATCCCTATTATATAATTGATACAACTGAGGCAGAGAGGAGTTAAGTAATGTGCTCAAAGTCATGCAGCCAGCAAGCTGAGATACAAACCCAAGCAATCTATTCCAGAGCTCTTAATGTAAAAACTGAGTGTACCAGTCACTGCGCTGTATTAACCTTAGTCCTATATAAACATACGAGTAGGACAGAGGTTTCCATGGCTGCATCAAGGGCACAAAATTGGCAAGCAGGAGAGTGAAAGTCAGACCCTCCAATATGCTGGGTCCTGGCATCATAGGTTTTGTTTCTTGGTAAAGAAATGTCAGGTCTGAAGGAAGGCAGAGCCTGGATAGTAAGGGGGTTGGAGGAGCAGCCCTGAAGTCATACTGGGTAGACAGTCTCCTCTATGCCCACTGGGCAATCGCTAGCAGGTAACTCCAAGGTGCTGGGCCTTCCAAATAGGCAGGGCTTCTGGTTTTAGGGGCCAAGACCACAGCCTTCGCTAGAGCTCCATCTCCTCCCTGGTTGCAGCTGAGAGCTGGGAAAATCCCCATTTATGACCTTCACTGTCCCTCCAAACATTTGAGGGACACTCAGATGTTTTGTGGGGTCAGGGAGATCTGAGGCCTCTGGTTATGGACCTCTTTCTGGCTTTTAGCTGTGGGGCAGGCACTCCCAGTCTGTGCTTCTACCTTGGTGGTGGGACATCAGGGCAGAGATCAGACTTTTGTAGTAAGGGCTACATTTGGCCTCTTGTCTGGGTGACCTTGGGCACATTACTTAACCTTTCAGAGCCTCACCTGCCCTGTTTATAAAATGGGGAGAGTGACTCCTACTTCCAGGGATGGATGTTGTAAGGATGGACGGTATTGCCAACAGAGCACCTGCACAGAGCCTGACAATGGCACATGCCCGATGTAGGTAACCAATTGACATCATGGTTCCAGGGCCACCCTCGTCCCCTCCAAAGAGGCCCAGGTCTCCCTTGTGTTAAGAAGAGGCTGCACCCCATCCCTGCAGACCCTGCCTGCCTGGTGCCGACCGACTAACTAGGGACCACCTTCTGGGCGTAGGAGAGCTGGTTGTAAGTTGCCATGCTTGCAGCCTCGTTGGCACAGGCCTCTCTGGCTTTGTCAAAGGTGAGCTTGTACTGGCCCAGTGGGGAGCGGAGGTGGAACACGCCAACGGTGGCATCTAGAGGGGGGAAGAGAGGAATTGCCAGGTCAGCCCACCCGGTTGGCAGGGCTCCTGGCAAAGGATGAGCAGAGCCGAAGGCCAGCTGCCTCCCAGGGCGTCTCGGAGAGCCATGTCCTTCACGGGATGTCGAAGTACATCACTTGAGAAATTGATTTCTTTTGAATTAGAAAACCAGCATATGTGATTGCAGAAATTTGGGCAACACACAAAGGTAAGAAAAGAAATAAACAAAAATCATGTATAATCTTTTTCCCGCAAAATAATAGCTACTCCATGGCTAACACTTTGGTGTACTTCCCCTTCCCCTAACGAATTTTTACTTTCTTTTTTGGTAACTTTTAATTTTGATACAATTCATACTCTTCTAGTCTTTTTACCTACACATTTCCCTGTCACATACATCAACGTGGCAGCATACGGCGTGTAGAGTTTTTAGAAATCTTTTTTTAAACGTGACATTAAATCATGATTATTCCCCCATGTCATAAATTTCCTCTGGCAACATGATTTCCCCCTCAGTACTTATCATGGAATACTTCTAGGGAACTTTACAGCCAAGAAAAAATACTTTAAGGAGCATTTTTGCCAAGGACTCTTGGTTTTCTGATCGCCACTATGCCCTTAAATAGGTTTTGTAGCCATTTCTCCCCTGAGAAATCCAAAGATTTATCATATTTTTCCTGGCTGAAATCTTTTGTAGCAGACAACTAAATGTAGAGACCAGAAAGAGTTCAAGAACAAAGTCACATGTGCACATTGTCACATTCATCAGCAACTGCTAATAAAAGGTCACTTTCTGCACCAAAAAAAAAAAAAAAAAAAGAGAGCTAAGTTCCAGATGGCTGCCTATCGCCCAGCAGTGACTGCACGGTTGTGCAACCATGTCAGTCCTGCCAGCACAGCGGCGTGAGGGAGGATGGAATGAGGGCTTCCTCATTTTCCTGCTAAGACCACGTGGTCTGCGACAGTGCCTTCGAGGGGACGTACCACGGTAACAGCGCTACTGTTGGGTGTGGGTCATTCACAGTGCTTCGGGGTCGAGATCACGATGGGCTGAACGGCTTCCCATCTGCGAGCCAGCCCTGGGAGCAGGCAGCCGGGCTGACTGGTCGTGCCCTTGGCTGCAGCCTGGCACTTTCTGGACGCCACACTCCGAGGCAAGGACTCACCCATCAACATTCCGGTCGTGCCACGCGTCCCAGCCTCCAACGGCCGGGAGGCCTAGGGACTCCCTGCATGGCCGCCTCACCATCACCTTGAACACAGGTCCTCAGCCAAGCTGTCAAAGGTCACACCGTGTGCCCTTCCCTGTGCTTCTGCCCAGTCAGCCCTGGGCTTGTTCTCCTGAGATGGAAACCTGAGTGATTCCCTACCCCGCCCTCAGGCCTGTGTGCCCCAGGCCCACCCTCTCCCTAGTCAAGGCCCTGCTGCCGCGAGGTCATTGCCTTGATGTCCTGGGAGCCTCCCCCTGAGTCCCAGGCCTCTCAGACGCCTCCCTCTCTCAGCTTCCCTACACATCGTTCCCATCTCTGACCATTCTTTAAAATCCTTTTGACTGTGGTGAATATACAGAACGCACAGTGTCCTTTTTGTCCACGTTAAGTGTGCCATCCAGTGGCACCCAGTAGACTGACCATGTCACACAGCGGTCACCACCATCGGTTTCTAGAGTTTTTCCATCACTGCAAACAGAAACTTGGTCCCCATCAAACCATGACTCCCTGTCCCCCCCCCCACCCCGCTGCCCCCAGTCACCTCTATTCCACTTCCTGTCTCTGTCACTTGGCCTATTCAAAGTACCCTGTCCAAGTCCACAATGTTTGCCCTGCTGTGTCTGCTTTGCTGCGCGGGGCCTGATGTTTGCAGCTTTCATGCAGGTTCCGGACTGGGCCACACCCCACCGTGTGGATGGGCCACAGCGGGTGCCTCCATTCACTGTGGATGGATGCTTGGCTCCTTCCCACCTGTCAGGAGAGCAGAGGCAAACACCCATCTGTCCAAGTCCCTGTTCCCAGCATCTTTTGTTCTTCTCCCCCTCATTCCAGTTGACCCATCAGCAGGAGGTGAGCTGCCATCTTGTGTGTCAGGACTCACCTGTCCTTGCCTTGTGGTTCCAGGAAGGTCCTCGGCCACACTGGGAGTCCCCTTGCAAGGGCACCAGGTCTTATCTTGTGCATCTCCCTTGCTCCTTCAAGCTCATCCCAAGAGATATGATGTGTCTTGGGCTTTGACACACATCATGGACTGCCTGTCTGCGTCCTCCCCAAATTCGTGGGTTTAAATCTTAGCTCCTAATGTGTTGGTACTGGGGGAGCATAGGGAGGCCATGATGTCATGGGGGTAAAGCCCTCTTGCATGGTGTACACGTGTGTGTATTTTAAAGCAATCTCTACCCTACGTGGGGTCACATTCACAACCCTGACATCAGGAGTCAGCTGCTGTACCGCCAGAGCCAGCTGGGTGTCCCAGCTCAGTGCCCTCCTAATGGAAGCCCACAGAGCTTCCTGGCCCCTTCTGCCGCGTGAGGGCTGGTGGAGAGTGGCCTGCCGCCCAGAGAAGGGCCTGCCCTCACCCAGATACGCTGGCACCTGCATCTGGTACTTCCAGATTCCAAAAAGGAGAGAAATGCATTTCTGTTGTTAGGCTGTGGGGTCTGCGGCACTCTGTTCAGCAGCCCGAACAGACTAAGAGCGTGTGACAGGTGTTGACCCAGCAGTCATCCCTGAGGTGTGCAAGAACTACCTCACCTGAGTCGCCTCGTCCGAAACACGGCCCAGCCCCGACCTCTGTGGCCCTGATGGACCAGCGCACGAGATGCCCCAAGTCACTGTCTGAACCTCTGCAGTCTCTCCCTCCCCGGCCGCAGGTATGTTCTGGGCCCTGATGAATTTCCTGTTAGCTTCACCTGCACCTCTGCAAGTCCCATTTGGCTCTTTATTGTGTGTTGTGAGGCTTAGTTTTGTGACACCTGTGGGTTCAGACCGTCCTTGGAGGACAAAGCCACACAAGCCAATCAAGGTGCATTAGCAAGACAGCTGCTAAGAAATTGCATCATCACATGGCTTCCCCCCATTATTCAAACCCCAGCTGCGCTCCTGGGATGCAGCTGCAGTCGATAGTTGCTGAGCACCTGGGGGAAGCAGGGGTCAGGAAAATGCGTGACGGAGGATGTTTGTGCTCCCCCTGCATCTCAGGCTTGGCTCTGTGCTGTTCCTGAGACCGAGGCCCGCCACTTCCTAGGCCCTGGGCCCTGGACAATGCATGGGCTGTTTGGCATGGCTTTTTAATTTTGTTTTCGCTCTTGCAACAATTCCCTCCCCAGCCTGAGGCCCGGGCACTCTGGGCCAGCAGCCCC
Source organism: Nyctereutes procyonoides (assembly GCF_905146905.1). Taxonomy (NCBI): domain Eukaryota; kingdom Metazoa; phylum Chordata; class Mammalia; order Carnivora; family Canidae; genus Nyctereutes; species Nyctereutes procyonoides. The sequence continues at coordinate 21,867,375 of NW_026575122.1, forward strand.
CAGCCCACTGACCCTGGAAGTGGAGGTCAGCACAGTTGGCATCTGCGTGACACTGCCCGTTGTCCTGCAGACAGCGGTCGAGGGGCAGCTGCTCTGGCTCACAATCCATCCCGTCTCCCACGTAGTGACTCTTACATTCGCACTTGTGCTTGCCCTGTGGGGACAGAAGAGTAGGTGGGAGGCCCCTTTCCTAGGACCCCAGGACCCTTGCGTGCCCTGCGGGCCACCAGCCAGCCTTGGAGGCGCCCAGAAGCACAGGAAAGGTGCTGCCTGTCTAGCAACAGTTAAGGTACAGGCTCCCGGTGAACCGTCAGTGCAGCCCAGGTGTCACGTCTTCAGAAAACATGTCCCTGCCCTGGGAAGTGAAGCAGCTCCCAGCCCTTCAATCACTTGAGCCCACTGCATGAGCTTCCTGACTCTCCGTGCATTCTGGAAGTATTTTGTGCATCTGTTTCTGCACTGGGCATCGCCCCTTCCCTCCATAAGTTCTTAAAATTTTTTATTTAGATTCAATTTAATGAACATATAGTGTGTTATTAGTTTTAGAGGTAGAGTTTAGTGATTCCTCAGTTGCACATGACACCCAGTGCTCATCACATCCTGTGCCCCCTTCAGTCCTGTCACCCAGTGACCCCGTCCCCCTCCCCACCTCCCCTCCAGCGACCCTGTTTGTTTCCTGGAGTTAAGAGTCTCTTATGGTTTGTCTCCCTCTCTGATTTCATCTTATTTTATTTTCCCTCCCGTTCCCCTAGGATCCTCTGTTTTGTTTCTTAAATTCCACATATGAGTGAGACCATATGATCAAGGTCTTTGACTGATTGATGTCACTCAACATCACACCCTCCAGTTCCATCCACGTTGCTGCAAATGGCAAGACGTCGCCCTTTCTGACGGCTGAGTATATGGACCACATCTTTGCCTGTCGTCTGCCCATGGACGCCTGGGCTCCTCCCTTAGTCTGGCTGCTGTGGACACTGCTGCTGTAAATGTTGGGGCTGCTGTGTCCCTGACACTGACAGCAGCACAACAGTGGGTGCCTGGTGACCATTTGCAGAATCAAATTAGCCGAGTGAGGAAACGGAAACCCAGTGAAGTTAAGTAGCAGCCCAGGCCCCAGAGTGTAAGTAGGGGCACTAAGGCTCACACAGTAATGCTGCGTTCACACTTATGACCATAATGCACATCGTCTTCCACCATCTTCCCTTCCCAACAGACGGACTGGGCACCAGGTCACCGAACCCACTCTAAAAAGACTTGAGTGGGTGCCCAGACCTGCACTTTTCCTGCCACTTCTTGACGACATTTTAGATTTAATACCCTTTTTACTTTGGATAATTCTAGATTTGTAGAAGAGTTGCCGTGACAGCAGAAAGAGCTGCCATCCACTCTTTACCAGGTTCCCCGTGTGATGTGACCCTGGCACATTCGTCAACACAAAACAGTGAATGGTGGTGGCACATGACTATGGATGGAACAACACACTTCATGTAATTTCCCCAGTTTCCCCCTCGTGCCCCTTCTCTGCTGAGGATGCTGCTTGGCACGGAGTCTGCAGACATAATAAAGTGTAGCCTTTGTCGGGGGAGGGGAACGACCTCGAGGAAGACGCAGAGCCCGAGGCCAAGGGCCGTGTGGTTGGGCTGGGCCAGCACTGCTCCCAGATATCCCCAGGGAGGCACTCACCGGGCCGGTCATCCTGCAGGTGGCATGCTCGTGACACCCACCGTTGAGGCCGTCAGCGCAGGGGTCTATCTCTGTGCAGCTGCGGCCATCCCCTCTGTAGCCTTTCTGACAGCTGCAGGACACCTCTGTGCCCTTCTGGGAACACTGGGCCACCGTGGCACAGCCCCCATTGTTCTGTCTGCAGAAGTCCACAGCTGGGGGCAGAGCGAGAGGGTGCATGTAGGCACAGTTGGGGGAATGCGGGCTTCAGACAGGGTAGGGGTCAGCCTGGGCTTGGGGGCACTGGGAGGTGAGTGCACCCTTCTCCACAGGCCCTACCTCTGTGACACCAGGGTCCCATGGCTGACATCCTCACATACCTGAGCCCTTTCTCACATACCCCTGGCCTACACTCTGGCAGTGGCTTGCTGAATGAGTTTGGGTGTTTCTATTTTTTTTTTTAAGATTGTATTTATTTATTCATGAGAGACACAGAGAGAGGCAGAGACACAGGCAGAGGGAGAAGCAGGATCCATGCAGGGAACCCGATGTGGGACTCGGTCTCAGGACCTCCAGGACCACGCCCTGAGCTGAAGGCAGATGCTCAACCACTGAGCCGCCCAGGTACCCAGCCATTGTTTTTTTTAATACTTTAATATATTTTCTGAAATTTTTAAAAGGCTTGATTATTTGCAGAGTTTCACAAACCTCTGTAAAATAAAGCACATCACTCTGAGTGTGCACGGCGATTACAGAACAGTGAGCTGGCAGGGGCAAGTCAGGCATGAGCAAACCCACCAAGGACGCGTAATCCCACAGATGGTAGGTGTTGGGACAGCAACCCAGGCAGGAGTGGAGGCTCAGCATGTGGTCCAGGCGCTGTGACCAGGTGCCGCCCTGCTCCCACCCTGCCCCAACCCATACACGCACCGACAGGACCTACCTGTGCACGTTATTCCGTCCCCTTCGTAATTCAGGTTACACTCACACGTGTTGTTTTCCCTACAGGTGGCATGAGCAGAGCAAGGAGGCATGCATGCTGGAGGCACAGCTGTAAACGAAGGGGTTGCCATTTGGGCCGTGCCTGTGGTGTGAGGCCCGGGCAGCATGGGGACTGGCTCTCTGGCCAGTCACAGAGTTTCAGAAGTGGGAGGATTGGGGGACTTGCCCCAGTTCCTCCAGCCTGGAGGTTCTGAGGTTCCAGGATTGCTCCTTCATGTTCACACACAAACTCTACAGTGTCACCCAGGTCAGAACGTAAGGTGTCCCCATGTTAGAACTGCATTCCTCCACAAAGTACACTTGGCAGATTAGCTCAGGAGTCTCAGGTTGCTTCGGGCCAAGGAAGAATGCTGTGGTGCCCCCCTGGCCCCGGGGTCTGTGGTGGGCGCTGGCCTCCATAGCCGGGATGCACCACCAGCACAGAGGGCTTGGGTTGTAGGGGACAGCTTGGGAAACCCGCTGTTCGGGAGGGGTGCAGCTTGCGGTGATGAAAGCCATGATGGAAAATGAGGATGGCAGCTGGTGTTGGCGCCCAGGGCCACCAGGCAGGCTGCAGCACCGCCTCCCACCCTCCCAGCAAACCCTGTGGAGGGCAGGTTCCCAGGGCCATTAGTCTAGTGACTCCACAATCAGGAGGTCACACCCGGGCTGCAGACAATCGTGAATCTTCTATGCAAGAACTGCTGCTGGGCACACATCTGGGCCTACACGGGATCCTGAGCCCTCAATCCTCCCAGTCCTGTGTCTGCCTGAGGCTGCTCCTTCCGTGGTGGCCGTGGTGGCCCAGCACTGTGCACCGGCTCCGCGGGTCTCAGATCAACCTCTCCAGCCTGTTTGCCTAATGACCCACCTCCTGAGGCCTGGGGCCACACCCCCAGACCATCTGTCCCCTATGGGCAAGGAAGCACCCGCCTTCCCGTTCTTTCCCGTTCTTTCCAGGCGTCGCTCAGCCCTGCCAGCCCCACATGGATGCTCTCGGGGCTGGGCTGCTGGCCCGTGACTGACCTGTCCGGGTGTCGCAGAAGCGGCCTGTCCAGCCCGCCTCGCAGAAGCAGCGCCCGGAGCCCGTGGTGCCGTCGTCACACTGTCCGTGGTCAGAGCAGCGGCAGGCTGTGGGGCAAACCCGAGCCCGGTGAGTTGGCGGTGGTGGGGGTTCAAGTCCCGCCAGTCTGCTCCGGGCCACCTGTCGGCTGCGTGGGCAGCTGGCCTCCCAGCATTCATTCATCCAGAAGTTCCAGAACTGACATCCCAAGGGCCCGTGGCTACCACGGGGTGGACTCGACGGGGCACCTAGCTCACTGGGAGGACCCCAAGCCCTGGAGTTCCTGCTGTCGTGGGGCTACAGTCCCGGAGTGACGGGGTTTGGACACGTGATCGCCCATCGCGCTGGGTGTCAGGGACGCTGAGGGAGGGGGCGGGGGGCAGGAAGGAGCAGCACGAGGGCGGAACCGTCCCTGGGCCCCACAGAACTTCCAGGACTGGCACCCGGGCTTTCTGCCCTCACCACCTCGAGCATGATGGCCCAGCCGGTGGCTCTCACCTCCATGCTGCGCTCCGGCCCCCGGAGGCGGCAGAGCCCCCCCCCCCCCGCATCCTCCGCCTCCCCCCCTTGCCCTGACCCCACTCCACCCCATGGTCCCCTGCCCCGCCCCCTCCCTGCCAGCCCCAGTGTGTTCTCCTGGCAGCCGCCTTTCCAAAGTGCTCAGCACACTCCCCGGTGTGCAGTCCTGTGCCGGCGGCCACTGCACTGAGAACACAGAGAAGTTGGCTCTGGCCAGGGTGCTCCTAGGAGCCTGGCCCTGGTGGCCTTCAGACTGCCTCTCTCCCTTCTCTTCTTTGCCCACAGTGCGCAGCCAGCCTGGCCTCTGCTGCTCCTTAAACGCCATGCTCACGTCTGCCTCCCGGTCTTTGCACCTGCTCGGTTCTCTTCTGGAAAAGCCATTCCTCTGGTCTGCACTTCTCAGTACTATAGCCCTTGCTATACATGGCAACTTAAATGGAAGCTAATTAAAAGTGTAGAGATCCATTTCCTGGTCACACATTTTGAGTGCTCAGTAGCCACGGAGCAGGTCGCTCCGGTTCCTGAAGGGACAGGGAGAGAACGTTCCCAGCACGACTGCACTGGTTTGGGCAGAGCTGCCGTTGGAGCCCCTCACCTGCCCCCGACCATCCACAGCTGGCACATACGGATGACCACTGTGCCCAGCACCAAGGGCAGTCGTGAGGATTAAGGGAGGAAATATACCTGCCTGGCACCTGGTAAGTGCTCTGCAAACATGAACTGCAAACCCTGAGGTGCCAGTATTACCCGGGACCGAGTCAGCGGCTGAGTTGCGGCTTGTGTGGCTAAGGGGCCAGGCCTTGCACCTCTAGTCCCGGGGCAGGGGAAGAGGGGAGGGGTCAGGCGGCAAGCAGTGTGGCTGGGTGGCGAGGGGGCACGTACGCTGGCAGTCAGGCCCGAACCTCCGCGGCAGGCACAGCTCGCATGCCGTCCCGTTGAAGCCTGTGTTGCATCTACACTGCCCTATGCCTGAGTACTGGTCCAGGCAGACGCCACGGTTGTTGCAGGGAGCTTCGGCGCCTCCGGGGCAGGCTGGAAGAGATGAGACAGCGCTGACCTAGAAGCCTCCCAGCCAGGGTCAAGGAGCCCAGAGAGGGCGAGGCCGGGGCAGCACTGAGTGTCACCAGACGTGCAGGCCAGGCCAGCGGCCTCTGCAGGACCAGCTTAGGTGTACATGCTGGATCCCCGCGTGGTGGGGTGCTTGCTGAACCATGCACGGGATTGGGGGTCAGCGGACTGGAGGAGATAGGGGCTGACCCGCTTTGAGCATCAGTCCTCTTAGCTTGAGCCTGAGCTGAGGAGGAGGAGGGGGGAGTAGACCGCACTGTGACCGAGACCATTGTGGGAATAAGGCACTGAGCACACGTAAGGGGGTGTGCCGATCACTTCGCACTTGGGTGATGAAGTGTGGATACTGAGGGATCGCCCCAGAATTTTCTCAGAGGCGCCACAATGAGTGGCGTGCACGTGGTTCAAACCAGGGCGTCTGGGGATACCCTGTGGGGCCTCTCGCTTGCTGCTGATCCTCTCCCCGTCTCAATATTCTATCTGTAAAATGGGGGTAACAATAGACGACCGCCCAGAGGTCGTTGGCAGGTTTAAATGCTGTCACATAAAGGGAGGGGCACTCAGTAAACGTGCTTGGTACAAACACAGGCGCAGATTGCAGGGGCCCCAATAGTTGTGGTGCAGCGGCCGTTCATGTGTCACCAGCCAGAGGTTCTGTCCGGACCCAAAGGTTCCAGGATGGGCCCACGAGTCCTTTTGTGATGAGCCCTTTCCTGGCAGGGTGGGAGGGGCGAGGAGCATCTCCGGGGGCGGGGACGTGGCCCTCGCCTCATGTCAGCGCAGCACCGGCGCACGTGCGCTTCTGAACATCTGAACTTACCCGGTACCGGGTATCGATCCCACACTAGCGTCAGGAATGAAACTGAGAGTTGGCAGCCCCGGGGGCGAGTGTCTTATGCTCCCACCCGAAGCAAGGTCGCGACACAGCGACAATCTAGGCTCTCGGAAATCTCCGCAAAGATCAACATATGGCCACGGGAGAAGCAGGAGCCCAGCTATGACTGCTTGCAGCCCTTTCCTTAGAGGCCTTACTGGGAGCAATGCTCTCCACCCCCACCCCCACCCCGCTCCCGCCTCCTCATTCCCACCCCACCCCACCCCCCCTCTGTACTTTGAAAGGCTGCCAGGTCCGTGCCCAGTGGCAGGTGAAGAGGCCCCTCACCCTGGCAGTCCCGGCCATAGTAGCCCTTGCAGCACCTGGGGAGCCGGATCACCATGGTGCACTGCTCCCGGCAGCCGTCCAGGGAACCCCGGAACGACAGGTTGTAGCGACACTTCTGCTTCACGCCCTGAGGGAAGAGAGTGCACTAACCCTCTGCTCCTGAGGCCCCACTCGGGCTCTTTGGTTCTAATTGGTCCCAGTGGAGGATCCGGTCTGGCCCAGAGGGGAAGTGGGGGCTCTGGCGCTTTGATAGGGAAATGGATGGGGGAAAGGGCAGGTTTGGAGTCCACAGAGAGCTTTCTTCCCAGTGGTGAGAGGAATGCCCAGCAACCCTCAGAGCTGTCTGCAAACAGGGGGGCTTGGGCAGCGGGTGGGGGACCTATAGCTTTCCCACAGGGGTGGGGGTCTGCGGCAAGGCCCCACATCGTGTGGGTAACAGTTGCGTGCAGGGGTGTTTTTGTTAGAGGTTTTACTAGCAGAGAGGAGGGAAATTGACTTTGGGATAAGGACAAAAAGCAATATTTAATGAGGGCTTACTATGTGCCAGACTCCACACCCACACTTTGAAACGTCCCTTTCCTAATAAGCACACACGCGATGGTTATTAGCTCCATTTTACAGAGGCAAAACCATATAGATGACGTAATCTGTCAAAGATTACCCACTGGAATTATATCCCAGAGCCATGGCCTCCAAATTTCCTGGGCTTACCGCTCTTATGTTCCTTTCTGGGCCCTGATCCTACAGTTGGTCCTGACCAGCTCTGTGGCCTTGGCCTGACTGCTTACCGTCTCCGAAAGACATTTTTTTCATATGTGGAGGAAATAATAGCTTCCTATGAGACGTATAATGAGGGGAAATGCGTAATAAATAAGAGGCCCAGCTCTCAGCTGGGGCAGCAATATTGGCCAACAGAATGCAGCTATGATTTGTGTGATTATCATTACTAATGAAGTCCTTTTTAGGTCTACATCCCATGCTTTCTCTAGACAGTTCCTGGAAGGTGGGGAGTAGGTTGATGCCTAATTGTCGAAAGAATGACTGCAATCGCAGTTACACAACATCTGCACATATGCTCAGGAACACACATGTGCTCACACCTCAGAGGATGGGGTCTGACAACGGAGCAAACACACTCTCCCAGGCATCGCCACATTCATGTTTACCTTCGGTTTGCTCCACCTCGGGCAGCTGGGCGTATTGGCACAGCTCCAACAATCTCCCTATGCATGGAAGAAAAGAAATGCTCAGAAACCAAGAGTATTGGGAAACACAAGGGTATGCCCTGGTCACTGCCTAGGTGAGCTGACCGGGAACTCCATCCTGATTCTCATCCTGCTGCAGCCAAGACCACAAATGCAAGTGCGGCAGTTTTGCCGCGGACAATTCTGAAGTATCTCTGGCCTTCTAGGCCTTGGTTTTTGTTCTCTGAGGTGGCAAGCGCCCCGCTGTCTGGAGCAGCACCAGGGTGGGTGGTGTCCTTCAGACCTCAGTGGCGGCTGAGGGAAATGTGCATACTGTGCCACTCTGCCGGTTGTGATACTTTGGGCCAGCCATACTCTTGGACCCTTCATTTCCTGATCTACAAAATTGTGGTGCTAATTCCTGCTGCTACTTGACCTTCCTGGGACTGATGATGGGAAATGTCAACTGCAAACGTGTGCAAATATACTTGGGGAGTAGGAAGGCCACAACGTGTGCAGCGGAAAGGACAACTGATTTTTCATCTCCTGGCTGCCTGGTGTCTGGATAATTTGGGATATTTCTTGAAACACTACAATTCGCCAGGTACTAAAGCCAACTGGTTGCAGACTTGGCCACGCAAGCCACTCCACCTCTTTGAGACTCAGTTTCCAAATCTGCATCATTGGGTTGCTGGTAACAACTTCTACTATTGGATTACTTTAGGGGTGAGCTGAGCCCTGAGTCCACTGGCTGGCTCAGAGGTGCAGCTCTAAATAATACTGGGTGGATGAATGAGTGTGCAGTGTGACAGTGCCTCTCAGACAGGGCCTGGTTGGACATTCAGTCACCATTGGTAAGTGAACAAATGAGCGAGGACATGGACAGGGCGTAGGTGGCATGCCATACTGGGCCTGGGCCGGGCTGCGTGCTGTTGCCAGTTTGCAATCACAGCCCCGCCAAGTACGGCGGATTAGCAGAGGGCGTGCGCTCTGTGGGGAGCCGATGCCCCTACAGGTGGGTCTGAGGAAGAAGAGCATGTTGCTGCGCAATGGGCAAGCAGTTGCACCCAGCAGGCCCCTCCGCAGCGCCGGGATGCGTGGATGGGCTGCCGGACATATGGGTGTGTGCCTGGCCTGGATGGGGCCTGTAGACGCTAGTGAAGAGGACCCACCCTGGCCCTCAGATCTCCTGGCAGCTGGCCTGGCTCCCCAGCAGTGCCCAAGCTGAAGCAGGAGGTCTCAAGCCCTGGCTCCCCCATTACGTTGTCCTGGGGACTGACCGAGAAGTTGTATGTGGCGAAGGTGTCACAGCGGCCGCCGAGGGTGGCACTGACCAGGAGGCAGTCTATGCCGTAGGCCACTCCCACGTCAAACAGCAGTTCTCGTTGTACAATTCTGCATGGTTGGTCATTCAGGAAGAGGTCGCCCTGCGGGCAGGGTGGCGGGGCAGAGAGTCAGCATCCGGGACTTGTCTTCCTCCCAAGGCCGCACAGCATGGTCAGCACCCAGGGGACCCAGGAGGAGCTCTGTGGACGCCCACCCTTGCGTGTGTGCGGTGTATGTAGTGGGCCGTGGGGTGTGCCCCAGGCGTGTGCCCAGGGGCACTTTGTGTGCTGCACCTGCACGAGCCCCTCACCTCCCCACCCAGTACCGGGCCCAGGACCAGGCCAGCTTCGAGTGGTGTGGACACACTGGCCTGGCCTGTTGGCCCTGAGCGCACCCTGTGGCTGCTGGGTAACCAGCCGCCCCCCACCCCTCACAGTGGGAGCGCGGTGGGGGGGTGCCGTGGGAGAGGCAGAGAAGCTGAGGGGCGGGGCTCGGGAGCACGTGTTGGTGGGGGAGGTGGCCACTCAGGGTGTGTTTTGAGTGGCGCTCCCCGCGGGGCTAGAGGGACGGACTGTGACTCCGTAAGCAGGAGACAGCGTCCCTTCCCTATGCCACCGAATCCTGCTCTAGGTCCATGATGTCACTTTATGTGCAACCAGTCTAGAGCTTTCTTCTGTGGGGTGCACCCAGTGGGCAAACTGTGGAACACATCCCCCCCCCCAAGGAAAGTGTCTGGTGGGGGGATGCAAGGGACAGATGCGGTGTGATTCATGGAGGAGCCCTGGGGCATCCCCCGCTCCTCTCACTGCTGTGCGACCACAGCAAGGTACTGAGCGTCTCTGAGGGCCAGCCGTTTCCAGCAGGTGGACAGGGTTGGGCTAATCGATCCCTGCCAGGGGCTCTGAAGGCTGCACTAGCTCACAGGCGCCCAGTGCACGTTCCTGTTGCACCTCTCCGTCGGGCTTCATCTATGGACAGTGCCGGGATGGGTGCAACGATGCAGGGAGGGCTTCCTGGAGGGGGTATAAAGCTGCCCATGGTCCTCACATTCAGGTTATCAACTCAGTGCAGGTGCCAAAGGGATTCTGGCTGCTGGTAAGACGATGTCCCAGGGCGCTGCCCAGCAGGCTCCCAGCAGGCACCGGCTCAGCTGGGAACTGCATCCTTCTGTCCTTCCTCCTTTGTCCTGCTGGTTGGAGCTCCGGCAGCCACACTCTGCCTTGAGGTGGCTCCAAGGTGGGACACGTGCTGCTGAAACCCCAAGGGGCTCCCCTGAGGAGCCCCCACACAGCTCTGGGTCAGCTGCCCCTGGCTTTCTTGGAAGAAGACAGAAGCCGTGGACACCCGGAGGGGTCAGCGGTGGAGCATCTGCCCTCAGCTTAGGTTGTGATCCGGGGACTTGGGATCGAGTCCCACATTGGGCTCCTCACAGGGAGCCTGTTTCTCCCTCTGCCTGTGTCTCTGCCTGTCTCTCTGTGTCTCTCATGAATAAATAAATAAAATCTTAAAAAAAAAAAAAAGACGCAAGCCCTTGGATGTTTAAGCCATTGTCATTAGGGTTGTGCTACATGCCGGACACAGGCCAGGCTACTATTATCCCATCAGACTCACATAGGGTAAGGAATCACGGGGATGCAGGACTGTGGGGGCACCAGCCAGGGGAGTGGAAACTGTAGCACCCTCCCCTCAGGCCATGGGGCAGATGCAGACTAGGGCTGAAGGGCAGGGGCTGGTGAGGCTGTGGGGTGTGGTGGGGGGAGCAGTGCTGGCCAACCCCCTGCCACAGTGTGGCATCTTGCTCTGCAAAATAAATGCCCTAAACACAAAATCCACCCAACGCTACTCTCTGTGAGGCTACAGGTCCCCAATGGCCACCAGGGCTGCTGCTGGCCGGGATTTGCCAGGGCAGTGCCCCTGAAGGTGGCCCCAGTGAGAAGCATGTCCTGGAAAGGGCGGTGGGCACGGGGGGTGGGGCGGCAGTTGTCAATACTCACGATGTCACCACCAGCTCCACACTTCACACCCAACTCTGAGCCCTGCAGTGTCTTCCAGGCAGTGGCCCTGGGGAGCTCCGCTGCCAAGATCTGTGGGAGGGACGATGCCCTGTCAATACCCTGCATGTGGACCCAAGAAGCACCCGTAGGAGCTTTGCCAGCAAAGCACATCCAGACAGACACAAACTCTTCCGGCTTGAAGAGGCTGTGGCCGTCACCATAAGGTGGGTAACCTGGGCTCCCGGGGGGTATGCCCTCCGAGGGACGTCTCTTCCAGCTGGGCTTGCATCGCACCCCCTTCCGAGCCTCACGTACGCTCAGGCTCAGGACCCTGGCACTGCTACAGGGCGTACAAAGCCAACCGTGGGATCCATGGGTCGGGGCAATGGCAGAGGGCACCGCCACAGGGTCAGCGGTGATCCCTCATAAGTGCTGTTGATGTCCTGATCCTGAGACCTCTGAATAGGACCTTTCCTTAGACATAAGGTCATGGCAGGTAGGTGTAGGTAGGATGAGGTTACAGTGAGTCGGGGATCCTTGGTCCAATGTGACTGCGTCCTTATCAGGAGAGAAGAGCCACAGAAACGTGCAGGGAGAGGACAGCCCGTGGCAAGAGCAGCAAGGCTGTGGGTGCACGCCAAGGATTCCCCGCCACCACAGGAAGCTGGAGAGAAACATGGGACGTGTTCTCCCTCCAGGCTTCTGGAAGGAGCAACCTTGGCAGCTCCCTGACTTCAGGTCTGCAGCCTCCACGACGTGGACGCCTGATTTCTGTGTTTCTAGCTTGTGGTTGTTGATGCGCAGCCCAAAGGCCATGATGCAGGTGGGATGAGCCAGCACAAGTGAGGGCCCTGGGCCCCCTTGGATCAGACAGACCGGGTCCTGCTTGAATGCTCAGGGGGCCAGGCCATCAGCTGGGGCTCCTGTGCCACTGCAGGGTGCATCTTCCCTCATCCCGGGGGTCGGCCCAGGTGCCAGCCACTCATGGCACCTGCGGAAGCAGCCCTGGACCTCTGGACCTAGGGTGGGCCCCCGGGACAAACTCGGGGAGCCTTGCCAGCAGCCACCTGCCCTGTGAACTGGGGCAGGGGGAGAGGCATGCTGCAGGACCGCAGGGGAGTGGTGCTCCGGGGACCATCTGCAGTGAGGGGAGCGGGGTGTTGGGCTGGGCCTGGGACAGGGTCAGCTGGTGAGGCAGGGGACACTCAGGTGTCCTCACACCATGGACATGGGGATCCACCGACTGACTGTTCCTGGGACCCATGCTCCCCTGCCCCCGGGCCCCGGGCATCCCCATGCTCACGTCTGTATGAAAATGAGCTACCTTGGAATCTCGAATCACATGGAACTTCAGATACTCCTTGAGCTTGTCCTTGTTGTCTTGGTTGAACAGGAAATCCTGTTGTTCAGGGGGCAGGGCTTCCAGGGCTCGGTCACTGGGCCAGAAGAGAGTGACTGGAGTGTGGATAGGGTCGGTGATGATGCCTAGCAAGCCCAGGTCCTGAAACACAGGGATCGAGGTGTGCGCCTCAAGGCCCAGCCATAGGGGACACAGGGGCTTTCTGGGACCACAGCCAGTGTGTGGCCCCGGGGCTGTCCTGGGGCTCCTGGGACTCCAGCTGGTGCAAGGCTGATGGCCTGTCACATTCCAACAGGCCCGACCCGCATTTTCTTCGCTTGCCAAACAGAAAGTCAAATTCTGGGCTTTTGTTAATAGAAAAATAACCTTTCACAAATGTGTGTGTGTGTGTGTGTGTGTGTGTGTGTGTGTGTGTGTATGTATGTGTCCACTGCCCGAATGTTTTAATTTCTGGAAGATCCAGTCAGTATTTCCCCCATATTTAACTTAAAAAAAGTGAAACTTGCACAGTATTGAGATACTCTGTGTATTTATAAGGTTTCTAATCACATGGCCTCAGAAAAGAGAAGGCCAGGCGCATGGAGAGGCATCGTCTAGACAGCATCTGTGACCTGGGCATGGCCTGCCCCTTGGGCCTGCAGGTTTTCCCTACAACCCTATAAGCCTTATTATCATCCTGTACTCAGGCTGAGGTTTGCTAGCTTACTATGAAAGCTCGTGTTTGGCCAGATGAGATGCTCAGATCAGGGGTGGTGATGAGGTTCCGAGGCCAGGGCACCAGCAGCACCATGGAGTTGCATCTTGGGTGCCTTGAACCCGTTGGGAAGGGCCCCTCAGGGCTGAGCCCCAGACTGTTGTAGACATGGCTGGTCTGTGCCGAGGTCCAAGGACCGGGCCACAGGAGTGTGGCAGGGGCTCTGAGGCTGCCCTGGGGCCTTTCAGGGTGGTGGATGGATGGGGGAGCTCGGTGGCCTGCTCCCCTGGGTTCCCCTCCGAAACCTCTGTCTGAACAGTTTCTCTCTACTCAGCTAGTGGGAAAGCATCTGAAGCCAGGAAGGCTTGGTCCTAAATGCGACTTGCACTCACGCCACAGGCGTAGATTTTCCACATCTGTACTCAGGGCCTGCTCATTTCGCAATGGAGGTGACAGTCCCAGACGTGAGCCCTCGTTCAGGAACTGGAGCACCCTAATTCCCTCCCTTGCTCCAGCTTCCAACACAGAGTGCCCTGGACAGCTAAAAAGGCCCCACACTGTGTTGGGAACGTGGTGGCCGAGTGTGGCCCTGTGCTGTAGCACACCAGGACTTCCCCACGCAGATCCCACAGCTGCCTCAGATAAAACACCGAGTGGCCAAACAGGACACCAAGCACAGCAGCAACCACAACACACAACAGTCCAACCAACAAGGTCCTGAGATGCCGGTCCCCTGGGCCTTTACCTGCAGCAAGCTGCTGAACTTGGTGTAGCCGTGGTTTACCGCCACTGTCGTCAGGTTTTGCTGAAAGACAAGAAGTGGAATGATGGTTTCCTTCCATGGCCCACGAAGCACTTTCACAGAAGCTTAGCTGGATGCAATATGCCTGGGTCCAGGTACGCAGGCAGAGTGGTCGGCACCCACTCCACCTCCAAGCACCCGTCCCTTTCCAGGTCCCACAGGCACAGGCGCTTCTGTGACTTGGTCGTGGGATTCAAAGTTACCTTTGCTCTCGATTGGAAAGGAGTTTTATTCCAAGTTTGGCTTGACTGATATCTATCTATCATCTATCTTTTAAAAAGCATTTATTTATTTATCTTAGAGAGCATGTGATAGTGGAGAGGCAGAGGGAGGGGGAGAGGGGTATCCTTAAGCCGAGCCTTACTGAGCGAGCAGCTAGAGTGGGGCTCTGTCTCACTGCCCTGAGGTCATGACCTGAGCTGACACCAAGAGTCAGATGCATAACTGGCAGAGCCCCCTGGGAACCCCCCGTCTGTCTGTCCTTTACCATCTGTCTCACCCAGCTACGTGCGTTTTCTCCATCTTCCAAGTCTGTGCAAGACCACGTAGCCTTGGGGAAACCAAAGGAAAGCTGACAAAACCCATTTATCTACTTAAATTAGATTTTTTACCGATTTCCTTCTTACTAGAATTATATTCATCAGGATTTTAAAGGTAGCTTGAGGTGGAAGCAGGAAAATGAAAATGTCTCCCATGACACGTCCACATCAGAGCTGTGACAATGACTCATGAGCATCATGGGTTTCTGCTGAGGGCTGACGGGGGTCACCCACCAGAACCCTCCCGGAGGCATCCTTGGGGGTGACCAGCAAGTTCTGGGGGGACAACAGTCTGTCTATGATGTGGATGACTCCATTGGTGTTGATGAGGTCACTGGTCACGATCCTTGCCTGATTATTTATGTACACCGTGTCCTAAATCAACAAGAAAAAGGGAACAGGAAATGAGCGCAGAGAGCAAGAGACACGAGATCATGCCTTCCAGGTTGCTTTACCCACAGGCCGAGTGGTTGTGCGTGGGGACGTTTACACAGAGCCTGGGGCAGAACTTGAAGATCCGGGTTCCTCGGACACATTCGTGTGTTATGATTGTAGAAGGAAAGCTGGGACAAAGCTATGGCTCCCGCCTAAGCAGCTCCTGGCACATGACCACCTGCAATGGTCAATTTGCCGTGATCCTCAAATATGAATAACGAGCACACTGAGGTGGCTCCTGTCCCCCACAAGGTGTTCACACCACCCTCTCTCCCTGCTACATGCTTGTTTCTCTCGGCTGTGGATTCCGCAGCCACCACGTGCTCCTCCGCTGGGGGTGAGGCCCAGTGTCCAGCGGCCCTGCCCAGGCCTCTTCATCCTTGTCTGGCTTCCAGCCTAACCCCGTCAACTGCTTGCCTGAGTTTTGATTCCAGCGATCCGTACTTGCCATGTGACCTTGGACGAGGCACCTGCCCTCGCCGAGCCCCGTTCCCTAATTTGTAAATTGGAGAAAGGAGTAGTTTCTATGTCCTGGGGTTATTTTGAGGATGAAGTAAGTTGGCGCACGCCGGGTACTTAGCGTGCTACCTGCCCGTAGGAACCCCTGAGCTTGCACTGTGCGCTGTCACCACTGTTCCTTGCGGTGCCGTTCTGCAGGGGAGGGGAGGGGACGAGAGGGGCCCTGTGGGTGGCGGGTGTTGTCTTGGAGCCCTGGGGTGCTTCTCACCTGAGACACAGAGATGACGATGCGCTCCCCTTGCAGAGATGTAGCATTCGGGGTCAGCCGCAGGTTCTCCAGGAGCAGCTGTTGGCAGGCGACCACGTGGTAGCGCAGTACCTGGGGCATAAGGCCCTGCCTGTCCCAGTCTCTGACCTGTGGGAGAGGGGGGTTGCTCGGGGGACCTGGCTGTGGCTGCCCCCTGACCCCTGGGCCCCCCTGGACCTCCCTCCAGGCCCCTGAGCACCCCAGAACTTCCCCCAGGCCCCTGAACCCCCCGGAAGGAGGCTGTCATGCTGTCGCCCAGGCCTGGTGACACGTGCGCGGGGTCCTCGCCAGTGCCCTGCGTACAAGGCAGCCTCGCAGCAGGAGGGCCCCAGGGTCCCTGGCCTCACAGTCACCTCAAGTGTGGTGGGGCCCAGAGTCCCGTGTGCAAACTGTGGGGGACACTGCATGGTACCCCCCGGGGGCACCGGGCCCGATATAGACCTGCAGCGTGGACACCATCATGGCACTTCCCCATGTGAGCCAGCGCACGAGCACTGTTCACCATGAACAAACAGCAGGATGAGGAGGAAGAGCCACAGATCCTCATGGTCTCACAAGATCCCTCCTGACACTTATTACAGAAAAACTATTGAATGTCCACATCCTCCAATAGGTATTTGTGCAGTTGGCTTCAGGGTGTCCAGAGCGCGTGCATGGGGGGTACTGTGTGCGGAGGGGTGCAGGCTCTGTAGTCAGCAGCCCGTCCTCGCTCCCCACTTGTTAGTCCTACAGCCTCAGGACGGCCTGGCCCGCAGAGTGGGGACAGCAGCACCCAGTGACAGCGTTGCAGTGAACTAGCCTGGGCCGGGTCCCAGACACAGTGTCTGGCACACTCGGTACATGTCTGCTACCTCATTATATGCCAACGGGTAACCCAGCAGGAAGAGTCCCAGTGAAGCTTAGGGTGCTAGAGGCTCCGGTAAGGTGCACAAGAAAAAAGACTTATTTAAATTACTTTAATCCAGCTTTGCTTTGTTTTACTTACTTTTCTTTCTTTCTTTTCTTTCTTTCTTTCTTTCTTTCTTTCTTTCTTTCTCCTTCCTTCCTTCCTTCCTTCCTTCCTTCCTTCCTTCCTTCCTTCCTTCCTTCCTTCCTTCCTTCTTCCCTTCCCTTCCCTTCCCTTCCCTTCCCTTCCCTTCCCTTCCCTTCCCTTCCCTTCCCTTCCCTTCCCTTCCCTTCCCTTCCCTTCTTTCTTTTTTGTCTATGGAAGGTTTGGATTATTTAAGAATTGTTAAATGTTTCCAACCTCCTACCCTACACAGGAATGTAGGCCTCTGGCCATTGCATCCCAAATCCACTTAAATCCTTTCCCTCTATAGGGCCCCTATGCTGAGTGGCAGCCTGCTCCATGGCAGATTGCATCTAGCTCATCCTAAACCTTCCACCCAGAAATGTCTCCAGCATTGGGTCCAGGGTGACACCCAAGCACCAGGTGCCAGCCAGTCCCAGACCTCTTCTGCTCGCCTTCACACTTACCCGAGGCTCCTCATCGAAGGCTGTGGATAAAGGTGCAAAGACGGTGTAGGGGCCTGGGCCGCTCAGGTCTCGGACAGAATGCTCCTGTGGGAAGGAAGGTGGGGCCACATCCTCCTTAATATCATCATGGGGACGGGGTTCCAACAAATAGCAGACAGAGTTGAAGGTGGCAGAGCCAAGTGATCACCAAACTGGACACTCTGTGTTTCATTTAGTCTTGAATTCAGTCATCCCAATTCTTTTAATCTAATTTAGTTGAATTTATTAATTTCCTTAGCAAGAGCACATGAGTGGGGAAGGGGAAGGGCAGAGGGAGAGGGAGAGACTCTCAGGTGGCTCCCCACTGAGGGCAGAACCTGATGTGGGGGCTCTGCCTCACGGCCCTGAGATCATGACCAAAACTGACATCGAGAATCGGATGCTGAACCAATGGAGCCGTGCAGGTGCCCACATTCATTCCAATTCGATATTATTGAAATGTTTATTTTCATATGGTCACAAAAATAACATATGCTTATTGTAATAGAGACTGGAAAAGCCAGCATGGAGGAGGAAATGAGCACCCTAATCCCACTGCGCTCTCTGGACCTTATGTGGATGCACAATGCGTGTAAAGATCTCACTTACTATCTTCACCCAAAGACTCAGCCAATCGCCCCAGTGATGCTTCCTTCCTGGTGTGACGGCCATTTGTGCGCACGCCTGCGTGCTCATGTGTAGAATGGCCCAGGGTGGCATTGGTTGCACACTTGCTGCCCGTGCCCACTCGAAGCCCGAGAAGTTCCCAAGTGACCAACAGGGACCCTACTTCAGGAGTTCAGCTCCCGGACTTCCTTTTCTCATCCCCAACCTCAGAGGCCCCATCCACTTGCATATCTGGCTGCAGACCCCAGCCCTTCCACTCTCGACACACACACACGTCCTTACCAGCAGCTGGAAGAAATACTGTGACGTTTTTGGGTTCTTGGGAAGCTCCTGGAAACAAAGATGGGGTAGGGCCACTTTAGCTCTGGGAGTTCTTGCAACAACAATCAGGGCTGTCACAGGACAATTTCTCTACGGTGGAGACTCTGTTATATTTTCATCAGGAAATCTGCCCCAGGGGGCCTTTCTCAAGTCCCACCCACAGGCCCCCACGGATGTTCAGAACGACTCTGGGGACGTGCTGTGAGTTCCCAAACCTTTCTGGAGTCACCATCTGATTCATCAGAGAAAGGGCCCACCATTTCCAGGAGCAGTGGAGCTTTCAGTGCATTTTTAAAAGTTCAAATATTAAAAAAAAATCGGTTATGGGGTTTGTGGCAGATTTCATTTCTCCGTGAACAAGAATATTCTTGTTAGCCACAGTGCTGCGGTCCCTCTTGAAACCAGATAACAGAACATCCACGTTATAAAGGGGTAGAAACCCACAAGGGTCACACAGCCTCATCCTTGGTGTAGACACTCATGTGCATGCACACACTGGGCACTGCAGGAGCCACCACAGCAGAGTCACCTGTCACATACGTTACCTCTGATAACAACTCGATAGACTTGGTACCATTAATATTTGTTTTATGAATTAGAGAGCGGACGTGTAAGGAGATGATGTCAGTACCCAGGGCCACATCTCTAATGGGCAGAGTTGAATTCCAACCCAGGGGCCTCTGACTTGGAGAATTCCCGCTGGTACATACAACCCCTTTTCACTCCCAAGTGACGTAAGAACAGTCTTTCACATTTGTGTAGAGTTTTACGAGCTACAAGACGCTTGCCTCTTCCTTGGGGAGCCTGGATTTTTAGCACCGTGGGGGTGTTGGGTTTACTTGATAGGCACATGCCTTTCCTTACCTGGTAGATGTTGCCACGGCAGGTGAACCCATCCCCGATGTAGTTGGGCTTGCAGGTGCACGTCCTTTCTTCTCGCCCCGTGTGGTTGCACACGGCAAATTCACTACAGCCACCATTTTTCTGGTAACATTTCCAAAGGGGGTTGGGGGTCAGACCAACGTGTCTCCCAGTGCCAATATTCACGAAGCAGTTCTGCACTGACATTTATTTTTTTGACTCATTCTCTGACTTGTTTGCAGAATTTGCCCCTCTCATGAACTCATGTCTCAGTTCCTAGATTTGGAAGGGCCATTTGTCCACACACCATCCCGAGATGCTCGAGTCCCACCCAGCAGATGTCCAGCCCCGTGCAGACAGGCCCAGAGGTGCCACATGGAACATTTCTTGGCCAGAAAGTCACCAATCCTGTCTGACAATTCCCAGCTTTCGGCTTAAACTCCAATCTCGTAAGAGCCAAGGAAACAGTCGTCAGCTGGGAGGCTACGGGTAGAAAGCAGGACACGCCATCCTGGTTCCACAAAGGGCCTAAACCTCTGGGAGCTGGGATGGAGAGCTAACATGGAAACAGCAGAGCAGCTTTCAGAGCGGATGCCTGTGGGGGTCCCGGGAAGGACTGCGTAGCCCAGGCTGTTTCTAAAGTGGGGAGAAGGTAAATTCAGGAGAAAGAACCCTGCGGGGATGATGGGCAAGGAAGGCAATGGACCCAAACTCCTGCGGTGAACGCCTCTGACCTCCTCTTCCTCCAGCTCGGCTCCTGGAGGCCCTGGGAGGTGGCACCCAGCGGGGGCGCTGCCTGACTCCTGCCCGGCTGCCAGCTCCGTGAGCTCTCCCGACTGGCCTCCTACAGACCACTCACCATCTCCCCCAGGTACCCGGATTTGACTCTGGGTTTGGAGCTGCCACCGGATGTGGACACTGTGTAGGCACGGCACGGCGGCTCCCCTGCATGGACCCAGGCCCCACCGAGGGCCCAGGACCGACCCCTCCCTGCCACAGGGCGTCGTTATCTCAGTCCACACAGAGGCCTGGGACCTTGCGCCCCCCCCCACCAGGCAGACGCCCCCCCCCCCCCCCGGCGGACACCTTCCCCACTTGGCTGACGCCCTCCACAGCACCCCTTCCTGCCCCACGAGCCCTTCCCGGGCCTTCCGCACTCATCACCTCTACTCGGGTCCCCACACTCTCCGCCTCTCCCCACAGAAGTCTATCGGCCTCTCTATCTGCCTCTCTGGAGAGGGACTATCCCGCAGACACTATGTCCCGCACCCCGAGGAGCTCTTCCTGCCTCACCCTCACTTCAGGGGCTCCAGGAGTGGGGCGCTGGGCGGGGGGGTGGGCAAGGTGTTGGGCTCATTGCTCTTCCTCGACTGCCTCAGAGCACCTCAACTCTCTCATCCTTCCCAGGCACCCCCCAACCCTGCACACTGGGAACCCCCGACCCCTGACCCAAGCAGGTGCCTGGCCACCACCTTCCCCTCTACATGGTCATGGTCCTCAGGGGCATCGACACCCCTGTCAAGGGTCTGCCTGCCAGGAAGCACTCTGCTCTGCCCCCACGTGACCCCATCCTGCCTTTGTCTCTGTCAAGGCCCTGCCCTCGCCCACCCCTCCTCTGACTGCAGGGCCCTTTCCTCCTTGGAGCCACTTCTTCATCCCTGCATTCCCACCCACTTGCTGGCCCCCCTGCTCCCCACCTGTGTTCCACGGGATGGCCCCACAACTGCCCCCCTAGGCTGGCCTGACCCCAGGGTGCTGCCACTTGACTCCCTTCCAAGTCCTTATAGGACTACTCAGGCTTCCGTGCTCCTCCAGCGCCTTTAAATTCCTGTGTCCCCAGAGAAGCCACTTGATACCCTCAGTGGTCCCTGCACCTGCCAGCCCCTGGCCCTGGCCCCCAGCTCACCCCTCAGCCCACACCCCAGGGAGAAAGGACACACAACCACCCCAACCTCCCGCTGCCCCCCCACTGTTCCCCAGGCTGCTTTCCTTCCTAAACAACTAAAGGGGCCACAGGGGTCTCTCCTCACTCAGGGCCAACTCTCTACAGGAACACACTAGGCGGCTTGGTCACTGATGAGCTCCCAGTGCCCACATGGGCCTGGTACCCAGGGGACAGCCACCGACCCGGGTGTCCCCCAGATATGGAGACATTCGAGCACCAAGGTCCTCGCAGGACTAACAGGGTGTTGGAATGTGGTCAGACAGGCTGATCCACAGTCAGGGCTACGTGCAGTACGTGACTAGGAGGGACAGTAACTGGCTGGCTGACTGACCAATTGAACCGACTACCTACCTACCTGGCTGCCTGCTTGGTTGACCCACTGACCTCCTACCTGCCTCCCTACTACTGGCCCTGTGCCCTAGGGCTCAGCAGGGGGCTCTGGGCCCCCTCCTCCTCACCCATGTACCTGCCTTCCTCCCCTCACAATCCACCTTCCCTCCTTCAGGAGGCATTTCCTTCTCTCTACTGGGTCATACTCATCAGCAGGAAAACATACTTTACTACAAGCACCGCAAGATGTGACCAAGGGTGCTGCCTTCGAGGGAGATGGACACGGGTTCAAGTTCTGACCACGCTGTGTGCTCACTCAACACCTAATGGGTCTGTCCATGTCCTCAGCCCTGGGGTCATGAATGTGACCTTGTTTGGAGAGTCCCTGCGGAGGTGACTAAGGACCCTGAGGTGAAGCAGGAGGAGTCTTCAGGGCCTGACTAGGAGAGGACCTGATGCCTGCACAGAGGTGGAGGCCATGCGGAGAGGAGGGGAGGCAGAGAAGGGGTCTCTCCAACGACAGCTGGAACAAGGGGGAACTGGGCCTCCTCCTGGGCCACCCCGGCCAGGCTGCTGCCACGTAGCCCCAGGCCTGACTCACCGTAAGGCAGGTGTTGATGAGCGTGCAGACCTTCCCGTCTCCGGTGTATTTGGGCAAACAGTTACAGACTGCCTGTGGGGTGGGGGTGGGGGGTGGGTAGTGGGTTACTTCCCCAAACACTGTGCAGGCTTCACACTCAGTGCTGCATGGCCATGGCCATGCCACAGGCATCTCTATTTGGTATGGGGGTGTCCAGCTGCTGTGGGAAATGTCACCTTATAGCCCAGCTTTGCGGCTGAAAAGCCATGGCCATGTGGCTCACCCCGAGGTCTTGGTGTCTCCGTGCCCATGGCGCCCGAGTGGCAGGGGCTTTGGAACCACTTGAGGGGCACAGGTAGAAACAGTCAGAGCCACCATTTGGCCCAGGAGGTGGGGGGGGGCTCCAAGCTGAGGGAGGGGACACCATCTGCAGGAGGCTGGGGACAGTCTTCTCACCCTCATTGCTGCGGTGTTCTGCTTAGGAACTCGCAGGCATAGAGCCAGGGGGCTGAGGCCCAGCCATGCTCTGGCTACCACACCATGCACCCCCGGGGCAGGGCACCTGGTTCTGGTGTGTCCATCAGCCAGGTGGCTTTTCCAGTCCACATAAAGCCTCTCCCCAGGACAGGGGCTTGGGTGTGATGTCCCCGTGTTGGAGCCTGAGGTCACGGCCAGGGCCAGGTGTCCACTCCTCTGCTTCTTCCTTCATTATGTGCCCTGACCTCAGCCCCTGACCTCTCCCAAGACCCCACCCTGTCCCTGGCCACTGTCCTGGGCTGAGGTCCTGTCTCAGAGGTGCGGTGTTCCTCTCATGGCCTTTTAGGTCTGGAGGAGGATTTGCAGACGGCCCGGGCACCATGTGCTTCGAGGTGTTCCTTCCTCCACAGGTGGCTTGACAGAAGAGCTCTGCTGAGCCCTAAAATATGTCTAAGGTAGTCCACCACTCACTTTGCTGGGTTCCCTAAGACATACATGTAGTTCTTTCAAAACAAGTGTGATTTTTTCTTTATTTTTGGGTGCTTTATGCACCTGCTTGTACTGCCCATTGAGAGACCCGGTACTGAGGTCGGGGGCCTAACAAGGTCCATAGAACATGCCCTGGGGACTTCACTTCATCGTGCAGCTTCTGATGGAGCTCACTGCCTGGCCGCTATGCTGGCTCCAGCTGCACGGTGTGCTGTGCGGAGTGAAACACGGCCGAGAGGGCTGAAAACCGCCACGGTCTGCCATGGCCTATGTATTTCAGAGCCTTGGGCCAGGGAAAAAGTGTGGAATTTGGACCTCAGAGAGCCGAGCATTGTTGGAAACTTTCCAGATGCTTCTGCGACTGTGTGGTGTTGGCCGCTGTTTACGTCTCCCCCGTGGGAGGAAGCCACTTCTAGGGACCCTGTCTGCACTCACTGCCACCACTTCTCAGTCCCAAAGAATGACCCCTGGGAATTCGTTCAGATTTCCCCCTAAAGGATTTGTTTTACTCTGCTGGTGCTCACAGACCTGTTCTCAGCTCCCTTCCTCAGGTCTGGGTCTGAAGACACAGGAATTCGGTCAATTTGGTCAGAGGAAGTCCTAGGGCCCTGGCAGGCAGAGCTCACCTGGTTGGGTCCTGTCTGCGTGCACTCTGCATTCCTGTGACAGCCACCGTTGTTCTCCAAACACGGGTTAATCTCTAAAACAAAAAGCCAATGCTTGGCATGACAATCAAGGCTCCTTTTCAAGTAGAGACACTTGAGGAACCAGGCGGGCCCTCTAACTGAACTAGGGGAGGGGCGTCTGCCCTCCACGTAACCCACCAGGTTCCTCAGAATCAGCTCCTTTGGGAGGGATGGTGCCCGGAGGCACAGTCTGTGGGCTTGCATCTGTCCCTTTACTGAATAGCATGAGCACTGTCAGCCAAGGACTTGAAATAATAGTCTCAGAGCCTCATCTACCATGTTGTGAAGGAAAACATTCAGGGATTAAACCAGCCGCTTGTAACTATCATAGCAGATTTGCTTCAGGGAGAATCATCGACAGAGCCTCCACCTAGGAGGACGGTTAACGAGGAACAGGGTATTTGCGTGGTGTTAAGGTAGCTCTGCGCGAATTGCTTATCAGTGGCTAAGGGGAAAGGCAGCTGTGTGTGGAGACCACAGATGAGAGGCAGCTGGAAACCCTGAGCCCGCAGGGCGATACCCTGAGCAGGACGCACGCAGGGTCACTGCTGTGATGCTACGTCTGCAGTGCACCACCTTGACAGGATCATGAGCAAACATCAGACAAACCCCAAATCAAGGACGTGCTATGAAAACCAGTTCGGGTGGGGGCTGTATTCTCCCCAAACGTCAATGTCATAAAAGAAAGCAAGGGAGGGGAACCATCCCCAATTCAAGGAGACTGAAAAGACGTGGCCGCTAACCACAACGCCCATCCCTAAACGGGATCCTGCGCTAGAGGAAAAATATGCCCAAACAGGACATTATTGGGTCAGCGACAAAACCCGAATACAAAGTACCACATCAATAGTGAAGTGACTGACGTTGGTAACTCTGGGGGGTGTGAGAATTTACGCTCACTCTCGAATATGCTCGAGTGTCCACACATAAAGGGAATGTGATACACACAGTCAACGATCTGAAGGGTGGTTATTTCCAGAATGTACCCTCTCGCAGCGCATATGCATTCTCCAATTTTTCTACGGTGAGAATGTGCTACTGTGTAAAAAATAATAAGTGTCAAACAAAATTCAGTCACCACCATAACATCTAACTGGAGAAAGTCTCTCCCTTTTTCCCTTTTTGAGTGACTTTCGGACATCGCACCCCCTGAACAGCTGTGGCCACATTTCCATACCCTCTTGCCTTCCCGGCTACATCCACGTAAAGGTGGTTCTGGGGCACCCTGCCCTGCTGGCGGGGTCACTGAGCAGGGCCCTGACTCCTAAGCAGGGCTCTGGGCCGGGCGAACGGCTGCTACCCACCGAGGCACACGACACCGTCACCCGTGTAGCCTGCCCGGCACACGCAGCGCCGGCCTCCCGGTGTGGTTCTCCTGCAGTCGGCCTCCGAGGAGCAGCCCCCGTTGCTGGTCTCGCAGGCGTTGATGGCTGCAGGGGAGAAGTGGGACTGAGCGTGAGTGGTCGGGGAGCCAGCGACGCTGCGTCCCCTGGGCAGAAATGGACAGTGCTTCCACATGTCAGGTGCTGGACTGCGTGTGAATGATTCAAGGCAGCGCAGGGCACTGGGTGTCTTAACTGCTTGATTCTACTGGACATTTAAGGAAGGACAGGTACCAGATTTTCACAAACGCTTCCAAAAGCGAGACGAGGGGAGATCCAATGAGGCCACTATTGCCCTGACACCAAAGCCAGACAGGGCCAGCCCAGGATATTACCAACCAGTATTGGTACAGCCCAGTGTAAATGCAAAACTCCTCAAGAAAGGAGCCTGGGGGCTCGGCAGCTGGGCATCCGCCTTCAGCTCAGGTCCCAAGATTTGAGTCCCGCCTCGGGCTCCCTGCAGGGAGCTTGCTTCTCCCTCTGCCTGTGTCTCTCATGAATGAATAAATAAAAAAAAAATTCTAAGAAAAAAACTCCTCAAGAAAACACTTGTAAGTCAAATTAGAAAATGTATAGAAAGAATCGTGCCCCATAACCAAGTGGGAATTTGGGTGCAAGGTGGCTTCACATTTAAAAATCAATGAATGGGGATCCCTGGGTGGCGCAGCGGTTTGGCGCCTGCCTTTGGCCCAGGGCGCGATCCTGGAGACCCGGGATCGAATCCCACGTCGGGCTCCCAGTGCATGGAGCCTGCTTCTCCCTCTGCCTGTGTCTCTGCCTCTCTCTCTCTGTGTGTGACTATCATAAATAAATAAAAAAATTTAAAAAAAATAAAAAAAAAAAAATCAATGAATGTACCGCAGTGTATCAATAGAACTAAAGACAAACCCACACGCTCATCTCAAGAGAAGGAACAAAGCACTGGGCAAGACTCAGTGCCTTTAGTAATAAAAACTCAATAGGCAAAGAATAAAGGAAACTTCCTTAACCTGATAAAAGGATCTCTATATATAGAATGGAATCGAGAGCCCAGAAACAAGCTCATTTACCCAAGGGCAACTGATTTTCCACAAAGATGCCAACAAATTTCAATGGGGGAAAGAATAATCGTTCCAACAAATGAGACGGAGACCATTGGATCTTCACATACAGAAGAAGGAACCTGCACCTCAGCCTCACAACCTGTACACAAATTAATTCAAAGTATTTCGAAGACCCAGATCCACTCAGAGTTCCCTCATGTGACCGTGGACAAGTGGCTCAGTGACCGTGACCCTTGGGGTCCACCCACAGAGGTCTGTACACAAGCTCAGAGACCCTGACCTGAAAACGTATATGAAAGTGCTACAGAAGTGCTGGCTCGTCTCGTATTAACTTGTGTCCTCCCACTTTTGGGTGTTTTTTCCTAAAAACTGAGGGCAAGAAAACCGCTCCAGCTGCTGTTCCCTTCAACTGTTCTCACTGGCATACTGTTCCTACTGTCAGGGACGTCTGGGGCTGGGGTCAGGGTGTGTGCAGGCTGGGACAGTCCCCAGGGTAAGGCGGTCTAGAAGCAGGTGGTGGGTTCGCCACGTGGCTGCACTGTCACCTGGACCGAAGCTTGCCTGCACGAGGTGCGCCAGGGAAAAAGGGCACCCAGCGTTCCTGTCGTTACAGCAGCAAATACGTGGTGGGAGCCGCAGCGGGGAATCAGCTCACGTGGGCTGAGATTAGCTGTGTGCCAGGCTGGTCTGAGGACCGTCCAGGGGTTAGCCCAGGCCGGTAGCCAGGGGTCGGGGTGGGCAGGGGGCGGGGGGAGTCTCTGAGTATTTACTACCTCCAGAGAAAAAAAGAAAGATGACACAAAGATGAGCCAAGCGACTGTCCATAGGTAAGAGAAGTTGTAGGAACTGGGACTGGAAGCTAGGGGGATGTGAGGCTGCCTCGTCCTGGGTTACACAGGAAGGAGGCTTCACCCCAAACTGCTATGCAGGGCAGACAGTGACTGAGGGGGTGCACAGCAGGTGAGACAGCTGCCCTGCCACCTGGGAGGCAGGGGGGAGCATGGGGTCCAGCCATTGTCCCACCCCAGAGTCCCCAAGCCTGGGCCACACCTACGCCCATCACAGCAGGACTTTTAAAGTTGTTCAGGTGAACTTGTCGGTTGCCCTCAAGGCTGTGACCCACTATTTGGGGAAGAAAACAGGTGCAGGGGGCCTGGGCATCCCTAAACCAACAGGGGTCCTTCCGTGAGCAGCAGCTCCCTCGCCTGGGGGCACAGCCAGGGCCCGTGAAGGCCAGTTTGGCCTCAGTGGCCGGCAGTGGCTGCCCCCGCAGGCCCCACCTCACTTGCCTGTGCACACGGTCCCATTCCCTTGGAATCCTGCTGCACATCTGCAGGAGGCTGTGCCGTTGGCATTGAGGAGGCAGCTGCAATGAGAAAGGGCAAGTGCCATCGACAAAAGAAAACAAAAACCACCCAAACCCAGAAGCCCAAACTCAGGAACCACCTGCGGCCACCCTGTCCACCCCTGGCCCCCTGGCCCCGCCCCCACGGGTACTCAAAGGTCTCGGCTCAGCCCTGGCAGAAGGGGCCTTCCTAGCGTGGCCCTGCCTGGGCAGTGAGCACTGTGCACTGCACTCACGTACCATTGGCCCGCAGGGAGGGTGAGGCACCCCAGCCCGCACTGGGCCTGGAGCATTCATGAAGAATGAACGGGGTGCTTGGGTGGCTCAGTGGTTGAGTGTCTGTCTTTGGCTCAGGGCTTGACCCCGGGGGGTCCTGGGATCGAGTCCCGCATTGGGGTCCCCACAGCAGTGTCCCCGCAGGGAGCCTGCTTCTCCCTCTGCCTGTATCTCTGCCTCTCTCTCTCTCTCTCTCTCTGTGTGTCTCTCAAGAATAAATAAATAAAATCTTAAAAAAAAAAGGTTGGCTCTGGCAAGGTGATGGCAGCCTTTTCAGAGCGAATTGTCGTTTCATACTTGATTGTGTCCTAACTCCTCAGAAATGGTCTCAGGACATGACGGCCCCGAGGTGGACGCTATGAGGGAAGGTCCTGTTTGCCTCAGCCCCAAAGGAAGCTTCAAGGTACATACTTGGCACTAGTGTGGCATGTCCCATGGCAGTCGTCTTCTGTGACCTCTGGAAAACAAAACCACTGGGTCAGTCCTTTCCCACACCCTGCCTGAAGGACTGTCTTGGGGGGTTGATCCTGAGGAAAGATGTAATGTCTCAGAAGTAATGATACGCATCATGTGAACTTTGTAAAACTTAGTGATCTTGTGAGCCCCCCACCCCTTTTTTTGCATTGGCTGCCAGGAAGCTCCGAGCCCAGTCAGCAGGGCAAATATGCTGATGGAGTGTGTGCTGCATGCCAGGCCCTGTGCTGCAGTGAGCGCACAGGAGGGGAAAACACAGTCTCCAAACTCAGGATCTGCATCCGGATGCGTGTTCCTCTCTGGGGCCTGATTCTCCACTTTGGTTTATATCTCCTATGTTCCTTATTCTTTCTAGGTTTTCATTGTTTTATTAGAGAGAGATATAAACAAAGAAAACCTCATTACAACTAATATTAAAAGGTTTTTTTTTTCCTCCTTTCATATATGCAAAAATAACCCAGGGCCACATAGGCATTCAGCAGGCACCTGTTATCTATTAGTCCAATTCATTCCTAAATTTCCTGTGCTCGGAGGCCCAGCTAGCGCATTTCCCCGCTGGGCAGATCCAGAAAGAAATCATTGGAGATAAAGGAGGAGGCCCTAGGGGGCAGGTGCTCATGCTAAGAGCTTGGGGACGGAGCCTCATTAAAGCGCACGTCCCACAGAAGGTCCTGACCACAGGGGTGGTGGCCCGCACTGACAGCCCCGGTTGGGGACAAGGTGCAGCCTGGTGCCTTCCTGCATGCTCTCCCCTCCCCCTCCAATCCCTGTTGCTTGAAATATGCAGGTATTTCAGTCATGTTTTAACTCCTCTCCAAATCTGGGGCTGTGCTTGTTGTTTTATTTTATTTGTTTGTTTAAGAGAGAGAGAGAGCAATCGCATGAGCAGGGACAGGGGCAGAGGGAGAAGCAACTCCCTGCAGGGAGCCCAATGCGGGATCCCGGGAAATCAAATCTTACCTACTGCTACAGGGTGAACGTGAGTCCCCGCCCCCCCCCCCCCCCCCCCCCCCCCCCCCCCCCCCCCCGTCCTATGGGGAAGCCTCATCTCCACCAGGATGGTACTGTGGGCCTGGGGAGCTGGTCCTAAAGGTGGAGGGTGCACAACTGGCTTTAGAGCCTGTCAGAGATCCTGGAGGGCACTCGCGCCTCTTCTGCCCTGTGAGGACATGAGATGGCTCTGCAAGCCAGAGGAGGATTCTCACCTGAACCTGGCGGTGCTAGCACCTCACCTCACACTTCCATCACCCAGGACGCTCAAGAGAAACCTGCTCCTAATACGTCATCTTGTTCACAGTGTTTGTTGCAGTAGCCCGAACCCAGACATCTGTGCTTTGGAAAGTCGTCTGTGACAGTCGTGCGGAGGATGCCACCAGGGGCAGGGGGACAGGTCATGGGGCTCCTGCTGGCAGCCGAGCGAGCGAGCATGAGGGATGGTGGGGTTAGAACAGTGTAGACATGTGAGTGAGGGAGGAGGGAGCAGGACTGGGAGGCCTGGTGGCCAAGCGGCGGCTTCCCTGGGGAAGCAGGTGGGGGAGGACCAGGTCTTCCTTCCAGCAAGGGAAGAAGGAAGAGGGTGTGTGGACCCTATCCTCGGCACATTAAGAAGCATCAGCACAGGGGCGTCCAGGGGGGCCTTGGTTCAGTATCTGACTCTTGGATTCGGCACAGGCCCTGGCCTCAGGTCTTTGTTGTGTTGGGCTCCGTGTTCAGGGGGGACTCTGCTTGAGACCCTCCCTCCCTCTGCCCCTCCCCTGGAGCGTTCTCTCTGTCTGAGGTAAACACGTAAATCTTAAGGAAAAAAAGAGCAACATCAGTGAGTGTGGTGGGGCTGGGGAGATGGGCCCTGTAGTGGGAAAACAGATGGATGCACTCCCTGAAGGACAGTGTGGCATAAGCAGCCAGCCCTTCCCCCAAAGTGCCTGCTCCTCACTTAGAAACCGCATCTCTAGAAACTAGAGTGGGTGAATTAGTTAGACAAATGCAAAAAGATGTGTGTATGAGACATTCACTGCAGCATGACGATGACATGGGAAATCGGTCTCAGAAAGTGTGAGGTAGTTGTGTAACAGACTATCACATGGAAATTAACTGATACTTACTGACATTTATTCACATGGAAAGATATCCATCCCATATTGTGGAATGAGAGCTGCCTGGGGAGCGTGGTGTCACCCTGTATGTTCATACTCCCAGAAAAAGACGGGGCGGTGAACGTAAAATATCAATGATGGCTCTTTCAGGCTGTGGAAAGGTAGGTCTTATTTTCTCCTTTATGCTCTTCTTTTTTTCAAGATTTATTTATGTTTTTGAAAGAGCATGAGCACAAGCAGGGGAGGGGCAGAGGGACAAGCAGACCCCTGCCGAGCAGGGAGCAGGGAGCCCACACAAGGCTCCATCCTGGGATCCTGAGGTCGGAACCTGAGCAGAGCCCCCACGGCGCCCCTAAAGGTGTCATTTCTCATTCAGGAAGACAGAGATGTAGCCCTTCAGAAGCGAGGCTAAGAACTCATCCTGAGGAAGGGGGAGGGGGGCTTGCCCTTACCGGTGTCACATTTCACTCCTCGCCAGCCAGCATCACAGTCACAGGAGCCGTCACCTGAGGGTCCTTGGCTGCATCTCCCGTGGACACAAGAACACACTAAGGGGAGATCGAAGTGGGATACAGGGCAGAAGAAAACTGTTACATGTCCTCACTACCGCAGCCCACCGCCAAGTCCTTCAAACAGGCAAACGGACCTCCCTCCAGGGGCTCAGCCGCCCAGAGGCTGATCCCTTGCTGAGGGCAAAGGTGATCTCAGCCCAAGCCCTAGGACCTGGTGAGTCTACTCTGACATAGAAAACCTCCTCTGGAAACTTCCTTTATCTCTACACCCCCAAGATCCATGTTGGCAACCACCCCCAAGCATAAGGCCCACTGATATACATCTAGGGGTCTCATGACTGAGTTTTTACAAAACAGTAATAAATGATCCTTCCTAACAATAGCTGGGCTCCTAGGGATCCTGGAAACCTTGTCTCCAAAACACCCGGGAGGCTTCCGCTCTCCATACCCACCTCCCAACCTGAGAGTCTACACTGTGCCCTCCCCGTGACCCTGGTGCAGCTCTTCCTGTCCGTGAGTCCTGTCCGGGTGTTCTAACAAAACCACTTTTCTACCAAAGACATCTCAAAATTCTTTCCTGGCCGCTGGCTTCAAGCTCTAATGTCTTTCCTACATCGGAAAAGCACCCACAGGTCGTTAGACCTTGGACCCATGTTCAGGGATCGTTTACTAGAAGCAGCTCTTCACACGAAGGGCACCTCGGTCTCTAGCCTGGTTCCAGAGAATCACTGTCTTCATTGGGCTGGGCTGGCAGGAGGGGCAGGGGCAGGGGCAGAGTCGGACCAGGTCGTGACCTGTGGGACTGGGTCGCACTGTGGGTCGGTGACCCATGCGGGGCTAGTGTGCTCAGCTGAGGCTATCTGAGGACGCAGGGCGACACCTGGATGGGATCAGGTTGGCTCCCTAGGGTCTGTCCACTAGGTGTGTGGACCTGCGGTGGGTCCTTGGTCACCTGACAGCGCCGCCTCTGAGAACTGGCGGGAAGCCTTGGGGTGGATGCCTTCCCCCCAGTAAGGCGTTCAGCCATGGGGCTCAGATGGCCCCAGGAAGGTAGAATACGGATCCCCCGTGCAGAAGTCCTGCACACGTGAAAGCAGAAGATGCTTCCAAATGATAGAAAGGGGGGTGGTGCTAGACTTGCAAGTATGTGTTATGTGGTCCAAGGACAAGGATCCCCTTATATACAGATTTTGTCTGGCTTGGAGGAACTGATGACAAAGCAGTGACACCAGCGGCAACGTATGGCTTTTAGGGCAGAGATGAGAAAAATGCCTTGTTTTCTCATTATGGGATAGGAACCTGTTCCCAAGCATGTGTCCTCCCCGGAGGAAGTCCGGGTCAGAGAATGCAAACATCTGATGATTTTTGCGAAATCAGCTTAAAGCCTGTGGCCTGCTGACGGTGAATTAATGATCTGCCGGCAAGGGACAGCACAACTCAAAGGCAAGACTCCCGGGCCCAGCAAGACATGCATTCAAATATCAGGCCTCCCCCGGGGGCAACCTCGGGGGAAGCCCTGCAGCCTGGCCTTCACACACAGGCCCACCTGTGAGAGAGGCGCACGCAAGGTACGTGGGTGGAGCCGGACACCTAGCACCCACGGGCGCTTCAACTCTCAAGCAATGTCTGGGCCTGAGAGGCTAGCTGCGGGGCCAGCGCACAGGCAGACGGGAGGCCGCAGTTGGCTGCGGGGCAAGGAACAGATGGCAGGGCGGTCAGGGGGGTGGGAGGGTGCGATTAGTGACCTGAGAGTGTTTGAAAACCGGGTTCTATGCAAACAACCCAATCCAGACATCCTTATAATCCCCAGGATGACGGAGGTGGGGCTGGGGGGGGGTACCCTGGGGAGGCGGCGGAGCAGTGGGGGTGGAGCAGGCAGGGTGCACACCTTGGTCGCAGTGGGCCCCATAGGCGCCAGGGGTGCAGGTTTCACAGGCCGTGCCCAGGAAGCCTGGTCCACACTCGCAGGCGCCCGTGCCGTTCACGCCGTCCAAGCAGATCCCGTTCCCGAAGCACACGTTTCCCGCTTCCCCGGGGCAGGGCTGGCATTGGGGGCCATAGAAGCCGGCACAGCACTCTCGGGTCTGTAAGGGGGACCAGGCCGGGCTGCACAGGGCAGGGGGGCCCTCCATCCATGGGTTCTGGCCGCTATGGGGTCCAGAAAGTGGGGGGGGGGGGCTGGGTATGCAGAGCTTGGGGGGCTGGGAGAGCAAGGGGAGGGGGACAGGAAGCTTGGGGGGCTGCTGGAGTGAGGGGAGGTGTTGGGACGTGGGGTGGGTGTGGGGAGAGACAGGAATGAGGCCAGAGGGAAAGGAGGGCTGCAGGAACAGAGAAAAGAGTACTGAGGGGGTGGGGGGAATTTAGGAAGAGGAATCATGAGAGACTCCTGACTCTGGGGAGCAAACACAGGGTTGCAGGAGGGGAAGTGGGGGAAATGGGGTGTGACTGGGTGATGGAGGGCACGTGATGGGATGAGCACTGGGCGTTATACTGTATGTTGGTTAATTGAATTTAAATAAAATATTAAAAAACCCAAAAACAACAACAAAAGAATGATGGTGGTGGGGGGTGATTCTCCTCCCCAGGCTCCTGACCCCTGACCCTGTGCTCCTGAGCCCTGACCCTATGCTCCTGACCCCCAGGTCCTGTGCAGGAGAAGCCCTGGGCATTTTGGATGCAGATTTCTTATCTTTCCCAGAAGCCTTACAGACAGACTCTGCCCTTGGCCTGGGGCCCCCTTTCTTCCTGTTCTTTTCATTTTTGATTTTAATTCCAGAACAGTCCACATGCAATGTTATGTTAGTTTCGGGTGCACAATATAGTGATTCAGTAAGTCTGTACGTTACTTAGTGCTCGTCGTTATAAGTGCACTTTTTTGTTAAGATTGTATTTATTTGGGCAGCCCGGGGGGCTCAGTGGTTTAGCGCCGCCTTCAGCTCAGGGCCTGATCCTGGAGACCCGATATGGAGTCCCACGTCAGGCCCCCTGCATGGAGCCTGCTTCTCCCTCTGCCTGTGTCTCTGCCTCTCTCTCTCTCTCTCTGTGCCTCTCATGAATAAATACAATTTTTTTTAAAGATTGTATTTATTTATTCATGACAGAGAGAGAGAGACACAGGCAGAGGAAGAAGCAGGCTCCCTGGGGGGAACCTGATGCAGGACTCGATCCCAGGACCCCGGATCATGCCCTGAGCCAGCGAGGTGCCCCACAAGTCACACTTTAATCCCCTAAACTGCCTTTATTCCCGAAAGCACCAAACTACCCACATCTACACAACTCAGCTCTCATCACATTAAGGGGGCATTACCACAAATCACTGACGATAGTCCCTATGCTGCACTTCTCATCCTTGTCCTGTTTGGTAACTCGAAGTTTGTACCTCACAATCCCCTTCACCTATTTCACTCATTCTCCTCCCACCTCCCCTCTGGCAACTACCAGTTTGTTAGCTCTGTGTTTAAGAACCTGGTTTTTTTTTTTTTTTTTTTTTTTTTTTTGGTTTTGCTTTGTTTTCATTTTTTGGGGTTTGTTTCCTTATTTCCTTGTTTCGTTTTTAGATTCTGCACAGGGAATTATTGACTCACAGTGTCTTACATGCGAAGCGAATATAACATTATATGTTAATTAAACTTCAGTAAAAAAAATAAATGGATGAGCATGGCTGTGTTCCAGTAAAACATTTTTGGATACTGGGAAACAAAACCCAAAAAACCCACAAAACCTTCTGCATCCCCAAGCTCTGCAGCCTAAGGGCTGAATCATCCTGTTTCTGCAGGGTTGGCAGAGGCGATGTCTGGTCTTCTGGGAAAGAAGCAGGATAGGAAGTTATAGAGAATTTTCTTGCATATTCCAAAGCAATAGTGCAGAAATGCTGAGCTCTGGGGCCTGTCTTCTAAACAGCCAGGTGCACCTTCTCTTTCCTTCTGGTCCTGCCGTGACCTGAGGTGGTCCTCCCAGGCTCTCAGTCCTTCACTTTCCTCATAGTGCAAGGGAATATCACAGCTTTATCCTGTTTCCCGACTGAGGTGTCTGTCCTGAGTTTTCCTGCCACCTCTGCTACCTTGTATGGCAGTGACAGCAAGGACAACGAGGGGGAAGAGGAGAGGCAGAAGGATCGACGTGAAGGCATCTGAAAAGTGTGACCTATGATATGACTTCCTGCCAGAACTGGAAGGGCAATTCGATCGTTGTACTCACAATGATGGTCTTCACACATTTTGCCTGGCACCCAATGAACAGGGATCGCTTGCCCATGAAATAGATGGTGTAGATACATCTCTTTATCTCTGTGCCCTGTGGAATGGAGATGCTTGTGTCAGCTCTTTGGTGAGGAGGAAGTTCCAGTTCCTAAGGGCAAGTAGGTGGGTGACATCCTGAGTTTTCTGTGCCTGAAATGTCCTGGACAGGGAAGGGGTTGGCTTCTTGGAGCTGCTTTGTGAAAAGGAGACATGCAAACTCAATATTGGCTGCCAGAACTGAACAGGTGGCAACAGCCAACTGATTACACCTTATAGTGTTTCTGCAACAAGAACTTTGGTCTAGAAAACCAACTCACGTTAGGAAGATTGTCAAGGACATTAGATAAAGACATCCTGCAATAACAAGATTTGAGTCTAGGGAGAGAATCAGCATCGTATCATCACAAATTCTTATTCTCGTGCGATGAAAGGTGCAGAAGCATCTGTTTTTTTGGTCATTATTGGAACATTACCAGAAGTAGCTTTTGTAATAAGTGGCTACGAGAAACCCAGATTGGTTGTCAACTCAAAGACATGTTTACTTCTCCCAAGTTTGCTGTCTGTTTATTGGAGAAAGTTGTAACTTCAAGTGTAAAAGGAAATCAGGCAGGTGACATTCACCCAGATTGGATGTGGTTTTGGGTGTGGAGTCTGCCTTGTCTGATAAGATTTCTTGCTCTTGTCCTCACCTGGCTTCTGGGATTGGAAGATGTAGAAGGTGAAAAATCCCTCCCTGTATTGCACATCAACTGATGTGAACCCCAGCTCCTATTTAGGTATTAATTAAATTTTGCTTTGACCCCCCAAAAAGAAATAGATTCAAGACTTTAGAAAGATGCATATGAGAAGGTAAAATTAAATTAAAACCAAGTGCAAGAATTGAGGGCAGTGAAAATGAGGTGAGCTTGAGGCTCATTTCCTTCCTTCCTTTTTTTTTGAGGTTCTTTGTCTGATTTAGACCTCCTGAGAGCTGCAAACTACTTTGTAAAGCAGACAAAATACTTACCAGTGGTTTAGTTCCAGCTGGGCAGATGGGTTGCTGGAAACACTTCCCACATTTTCCCTTCATAAAGCACAGAGAGGAAAAGTGAACATTTCATGATTATTACTTTTAGTGCAAAGTGAGGCTGCAAGTACTTTTCAGACCTTGGAGTTGAAGGCTTTAGGATATACAACTGTGACTCAGAAAGGTATTAGGGACGTTCATCCAGTCGACCTCTGTCCTATTCACTTAGGCTTGCACTCCAACTACTCGAGGCCTGGGGTGTCTGAGCATCGCTTTCCTCTATAGTACCTTTCTGATGATGCTACTAATCCTTTACCCGGAGGAGGTCTTATCCCATTTACACCCTAATTCCTTTAATAACAGCCTCATGTGTGGAAAACGCACTATTTGGGGAATTGGTCCAGATTCTCGGGCTAAGATGATGGGTCACACTTAACACCCTGTCTTGGGAGCACCCGGGAGCCGAGGGCTTGGCGTACAGAGGATACACGCTGTCCTACAACAATGAGCGCACATGAAGAATGTCAGAAATTTTTAAATGTGACCCATTCCTAGGACAAGAGGAGACTGCTGTGACTAACTCTTAATGTATTCCCACCAGACAGGACAGTGTGGTCCTTCAGGGCTCTGGCTCTGGGGCCTGGATTTAACTCCTTGCCTGCCACTTGCTGGTCCTGTGAACCTGGGAGCATTACTTGACCTCTTGGTGGCTCCCTTTCCCCATCTGTAATATGGGGACAGCAATCATGCCTATTTTGTAGGGTGTCATGAGCACAGATTGATATATGCAACATGTGTATTGACCTGCATAAAATCCTTATAATTATATAAAGTATGGGCATCGCCTGGTGCCTAATAAGTGCCTCCAACATCAGCAGTTGTCACAGTTATGGAAAGGCCCCACACCATCCCATGGGCTGGAGTCCCGGGATTGCATTCTCTGTTACATGGAAATACTCCCATCTCCGTATTTTCTGTCCCAGCAGAGCAGGCGTGGCCAACAGCTGCCTGGGCACACTGTAGGCCCCTCTCTGTGCCTACGTGAGGCCTGGCCTGTTTCTCTCTGGGAAGACAATGGCTTGAGTCTTGCTCTATACAACTCTCCAGGAGGTTCCCTGGCACCGACGCTACGGTTCATTGCGCCGGACTGTGAGCCCACACAGAGGGCAGGGATTGTGTCTTATTTATCTTTGATTCTGCTTCTTCATTCACCACAGATGCTCATTCAGTGTGTTGTTGAACTGAACCGAGAGACCCGGATAGAGGAATCATATGCTTAAGAAAGTCACAAAAAATGAAGCCAACAGTTGCCTCATTGGCCTTGGATATCACTTACTCGCACAATAGTAGTGTCGTTACTGACACACCTGTTCTTCTGAATTTCCAGAACTTTCCCCAAACCGTGGATCACTCCCTTGTCAGTGGCTGCGTTGGTGTAATTTATTGGAGCCTCGTTTACATACAGCTGTGAACAAGAGGGTCGAATGTGAGTTTTATTGTGGGGATTTCGAGGGAAACAGGGAAGCTAAGGGCCCGAGGCTATGACATCCCAGCAGCTGGGGGATGTGTCCGGCAGTATTCCCCTGGAAGGTGACGCCCGCTCGCTCGTAGGAAGTGCTCTCCTCATGGAGGGGAGTCTGGGTGACAGGCCCGCATCTGGCACCGTGTTGTTGTGTGTGGGACCTGGACTCTGTAACTTTCCTCTCTCAACCTCAGTTTCCTCTTTTGTAAAAGGAAGAGGCTGCTCTAGATCACCGTAAGGTCTCTTTCCACCCTCATGTTAGTTGATTTGTGACTGAAGAATCCTGACTCACGACGGTCACATGAGTCTCACTGGCAAAAGGGCTGTGTGGGCAAGCTCAGCTGTGCCCGGGCAGTGGCCCTGGCGGTCTGAGCACCTGCCCAAACCAGGCACGGAGAACGACCCGCGCTGGCCTCTCAGCACCCCTGTCCGGTAACTTGTAAGCAACCTGCAGAAAGGCCAAGCCACGGGCACTTAAGAAAAAAAAAAATGAGCATTTTTTTAGTGTTTTTGCTTGTGAAAAGTGTTCCAGTGGGTGGTACCCTCTCCCGGGGCATGGTGTGTGCTGTGAGGTTCTGTGGTATACACTGGTGACTCAGATTCAAGTCTGAGCTGAAACTTGTTTTGTTTTGTTTTAGGAGAGACCACTGGGATGATTGAGTGATGCAAAACAAGCAAATCCATCCATTCATTCATCAGTATAAATAATATAATCGGGAACAAATTGTTCTTTAAAGAAATTGGAGAGAGAGCGTGCGTGCGTGCATGTAGGTGTGGGGTGGGAGAGGGGGATCCTTATTGTCCGAAGGAAACGTTGAGTTTGGATCCAGTAAGGGTTTTAGAATGACGGATAACATGCCCACGTTTTCTGCAGCCGTGATACTGAAATGACTCCTTGTAGGTGCTGAAATGTGAACTGCCCTGGCTCGTCCAAGGCCCTTATGATTCAGCTGGAATCAGATGAATTTCCGCTGGGCGTAGAGACAAATCGCGGTGGACCCCACAGAGGTGGAGTCTGAGATTGGGAAAGCAGCGGGAGGCTGGAGGCTGGTGTCAGTGGGGCTGCAGCACAGACGCCCCAAACCGGAGACACGGAGCTGCTTGAGAATCAACAAAATGATGGGACTTCTGATGACGTAACCCTGTGGATGTGGCCTTAAAAAGAGTCTGAATAATTCTCATTCTCAAGTGCACTGTGTGCTGCATTGCAATTCTTATCTGAGCGCAAGTTAGCTGGTTGTGAGGGCTTTCCCCGCAGCTCCCTCGCCCCTCGAGGAAGGGAAGAGCAGAACCCGGACTGGGACGTAGAAGCATTTGTGTAGTATGAGGTAAAGATTGCTTTGGACCCAAGGATTTCCAACCAACCGGGAAATAAACGTGACAGAGCTGACCCTGATTCAAGTGATCGCAAGACAACGTTCATCTCTATGTGACGGAACAAGGAGTGACATGGATAAACACACAAGACGTCTATGTCCTTTACCAACAAAAAGTTGCCTTACCAGGACAAATAGGGAAAGGATCTCCTCAACGTCATGACGGGACAGGTGGGATCATTTACAGGAGTCAGAGGAAAATACCTGGAGTCAGCTCTATCTGTAACGAAGACTTAGGCTCTTTTTTTTTTTTTTTTATTCAAGCAGGTTGAAACAAAACGTCCGCAAAAATTCACTTGTGAAAAATGATGATACCACTGAGAACGTTGTTTTTAACGCGGCACTTTTTAAAAGGACCAAAAAAATATTATAGTTAAAAAATGTCTGTGATGGGGTACCTGGGGACTCAGCAGGTGAGTGTCTGCCTTTGCCCCAGGGCATGAAACCAGGGTCCTGGGATGAGTCCCACATTAGGCTCCCCACAGGGAGCCTCTCTGTGTCTCTCATGAATAAGTAAATAAAATCTGTAAAAAAAAAAAAAAAGTCTGTAATTAAACTTTCGTCCTCTCAATACGGTGCGTAGTTTACCTGAAACAATGATTTATTCTTGTTTGCTTTCCTCGGGAGGATTTATACTAGGGCTACATTTGGGTTTCTTGTTGAATGTCCTTAAACGATCTTCTTCCTTGAGGTTTGAAATAGGTCATCAGGATTACGCTCGAAATACTTTACGTGTCTTGTCTCATCAATTCTCTTGCGTGAATTCTGAACACGGACCTATTTAGAGGTTGTATGAGATGAAGGCTGGAGCGCTGGTGTGGGGGTCAGTTGGTCCTAGGACCGCGGTCTGGACGATCAGGCTGTCGGGCCATCACTCACGTGGCCGCTGGGTCCCACCTGTCAGTTGGCCCCCAAGAGCCGGTGCCACGTCCTGGGAGTTGGGCCTTGCTGTGGGTCCTCTTCTAACTTACAGACTGCTTGGGGACTGCCCAAGGGCTGTGTCAGGACTCAGTGTCAAAGGGTTATTGCCAGGACTGGTGAGACCCACTCTAACTATCCCAAGGCTGGTGCCGGGGAGGGCGAGCGAGCAGCCTTCTAGTGAAAGACAGGCAACTGCGCTTTGTCGGTAAGGCTCAGGGAGCACTGGAGTGACGACGGATCATGGGG
Organism: Nyctereutes procyonoides; assembly: GCF_905146905.1. Lineage (NCBI taxonomy): Eukaryota > Metazoa > Chordata > Mammalia > Carnivora > Canidae > Nyctereutes > Nyctereutes procyonoides. The sequence goes on from NW_026575122.1 coordinate 21,907,174, forward strand.
GAAAGGCCAGCATCCCTAGGTTTGAAGTCGCAGGACCTCACCTGGCCATCCTGGAGAAAGAAGCCAAGCAGGTAGGGGAAGCCCAACATGGTCTCCCGGTGCATGCCACTGTGCAGGTCATTCCTCAGCAGCTTCTCTTCCAGGACCACGTGGTACCTGAGTACGTCCTCCTCCTGGACAACAAACAGAATTGGAAGTCACCCCACAGGTCAGCGAGTCTGTGGGCACTAGGAGGCTGCCAGGCGCCAGGCACGGTGGGAGGGATAGGAGCCACAGGTTGTGGAATAGGAAGCTGTAGAGGCATCAGGCACAGTAGATGTCAGATACTGAATGGAGACACATCACCTCACACTTGGCCAATCTTCCAGGTGGGATGGCCCAGATCTCGTGCTGTGACCCTAAAACCCAGGTGGAGGACATGACACCTGATGGAGGGTTTTAAAGATGATTTATTTGAAGAGCACTGCTAGGAAGGGAGAGTCCCACACCTCAGCCTGTGTTTCACCTCAGGGGCCTATAAGGAGATCTAGCTGGATCTTTTGAAAGATGGGATGTGTGTTCTCTGCAGATACAGTGGCCTGTGGGATGGGGGCGGTACTGAGCCCTGAGGGTCTCACACCTCAGACAGCTGGCAGGCTGGTCCATCATGGAGGGAGGAGGGGTGTCACTGCTCCGGGACAGCGCGTCCTGTGAGCTGGAGGACCGGGCCTGAGGTCCTGTGTTGGAGGACTGCCTCGGCGGGCACACAGGCCCTGGGGAGAAGCTGGAGGCCTAGGGTCTGAGGACATGACTACAGGAATAGGGTGCATGCACACGGCTCAAGGGCAGTCAGAGACAACCAGGGATGAGCAGGGTCCCTGAAGAGCCACAGGAGCACTGGAGGGAGGGAAGAAGGGATGGGAGGGAGGGATGTGGGAGGTGGGGGATGGGGGGCTATAAGAGATTAGTCACTTGAACATAATCTCTGCAATTCTCTCTGTGTCGTAATAAATATTTTATGGATTCACAGGAAAAAAAAAAAAAGGAAAGAAGGAGGGTGAGTGAATGAGACACAGAGAGGAGAGTGAGACAGCACGAGCGTGGGCTTTGCCCCTGGGCCCAGCCCAGAAAGAGCGCTGGCTTCCCAGGACATACGGGTCAGGCATAGCAACCTTCCTGCCCCTAAGGTCTCCTGAGCGACCACTGAGACTTCCTGCTCTTCAATGTCAAACCTGATATGACCACAACTGAGCTCACTGAGCCCGGGATGGGGGTGGGGGGTGGGACCAGAAGCACTGCTGGGCAAGGCTGGACGCAGGTGACTTGATGGTCTCTCAGCTCCCAGCCTGCCCCTGACTGCCCGGGACTGCGGTCTACAACTGCCTGTGTCCCGACTCCTGCGCAGCTCTGCCAGTGAAAGTGCTGGAAGGAGGCTGAGGCCAGTCAGAGGGAAGGAGGGAGAGGGGGTACGTCTCCCCTTTGCTCCCTGTCCTTGTGGGCACCCCCAGCCCACCTGCGCCCTGGGAGTGGCAGTGGACTCTGGGAGGGCTGTCTCCCCAGCGAAGCGGCTGGGGTGGGCAAGGCACTCCACTGGGTCTGCTCCAGGCCCCAGGCCCTGGGGGGGTGGGGTCAGAGCGCCTGGCGACCTGCACCTCCTCCATAGCCTGAGAGGTTCTGTGGGCTCTTCCGTTTCTGTGTTGCAGTGACTTTGACCTCTGCCCTTTGCTCTCCCACCCTGGTCGGGGGCAGGGAGTGCCTCCTGCAGCTGCCACCCCACGGCTTCTCTCTCCTCTTCACCTGTCACCTACACCCACACCGATTTGTGCCCAAGAAACCGTTCACACTATTAAAGTCTCTCAGGCACGATGTCCTGTCCCCGCTGGACCCTGGCTGGCCCCAGAATAAGACAAAGGCCCTGCAGCGACAGCGACAGAAGACAAGATTTTAGGTCCAATTCGAGGCGGTGACTCTGACAGGGCTGGAATGTTTTTCTGAACTTAACTGAGACTGTCTTTGTAGCTTCAAATGATCCTTGGGCTCTTGGGGGAAACGAGGTTTCATCCCAGGGCAGCAAAACCTGAACAGGTTCGCTGGGCGCGGGCAGGCTGGGGAAACAGACGAGGGTGGTCTCTGACCCCCCACTTTCAGGAGTAGATCCCACCTTCACGGGCTCCAGAGCCCACTGGGCCAGCGAAGGCCCAAAGGACCACTCATAACACTGCACAGATGCTGGAGGGTGTGCAAATGGTGCACACTCACAGGACAGATCGTCTGATGACTCTGAGGCCAGAACCGGCTGGCTTCCCCGAGGAGGTCAGAGCAGATGTGGACAAGGGTTGGGTGATTGGGTGATTCAGGAGGTAGTGGGTGCATGTGCACGTATGGGTCCATGTGCACGCGTGTGTCCATGTGTGTCAGTGTGTGCGCGTGTGTGTGCACACAAGCGGATGGGAACAAAGGCACTGCACATGCCTGGGGCTTGCCAGGGCCTCTGAGGTGGTCAGTCCGTGAGACCTGGGCTGTGCAGGAGCATCGGGGAGGCTGTGCGGTGAGCACGGGGAGCTGTGCAGGGGGCATGAGGTGGGGGGTCGTGTGGGGAGCACGAGGAGGGGGCTGTGCGGAAAGCATCGTGGGGGTTCCATGCAGGGAGCACAGAGGGGCCTTATGGGGAGCACCAAGGCCAGAGGGTGCTGAGCGTGCGGTAGGTGCCAGTGCGCATCCCTGTCTGAAGCTACAGGGAACGGTGCGCTTGCTGTGCAGATAGCGTCACGCGTGTCCTCTCATCGTGGGGGTGCTGGAACAGGGTGACTCGCTCCTATGGGACAATTCTGGAGCCCCTGGTGACTAAAGGATGCCTGGCGGCCAGTGGACAGAGGACTTAATTCCTGGCTGGGTGGTCTGTACTCCATCTTGCAGATATGGGGATGCACCCAGGGTGTCGAGGCACCGAGTGGCACGACTGGGACTTGATATCCTGATGAAATCCCCTGATGGCCTTGGAGGACTCAGGGAGGATGGAGGCCGGAGGGGAGGAGGTAGGCACACATGACCTGCCTCCTCTGCATCCCTGTCACAGGGACCAGGAGACCAGGGGACTGGGAGGCCAGGGTGCAGAGGAGGGATGGGGTCCGGCCCGCTTCCTGGGGCACATGCTGCAGGCGTGTGGGGGCGGGCCACTTCCAGAGACAGGGTGTCTCTGGCGTTTCCTGAGGCAGACAGGGAGGGTGCCGGAGAGGGCACCGCCCCCAGGCGGGGGGTGGGTGAGCACAATGTGGAGACCTGCTGGTGGCTCCCCTACTTCCCCTACTTACTAGCGTGGCGGCCTTCCTCTCCTGGAGGTACTTCTCCACGGCACGGTTGCTGGGAGCGAACACTGTGTAGGCCCCGGCTGCCTCGATGGCACCGGCCAGGCTGTGCTGCTGTGATGGGAGAGGCAGAAGGCATTAAGGCGTTAAGGTGGAAGGCGTTAAGACTCCCAGTGCCTGTGTCCCCCTCCATCCCCCCTCCTGGCCAAGGCTGCCTAGACGCATGGTACTCACGGTGATGGAGGCCCGGAAGGTCGAGTAGTCGGGCATCTGGTCCAGCCGCGCCAGCAGGCTCGGTAAGGGGCCAGTCAGACTTTTTTGGGGAACCAGCACCTGGGGAGGGAGCCCCCGCATTCTGTCAGCTGTGTCCACAGGCAGATCAGGTCACGTGAGCAGACGCACTGACAAGGACCGCTGCATGTGAGTCCCCACGCTGCCCCCGCGGCTGCTGCAAGGGGCAGCTCTCCTCTGAGAGCCACCTGCTGAAGGGGGTGCAGCCTGGGGCCTGCAGTGTGCTGGCTTTGAGCCCCAGGCCACCACCCTCGGCTGGGCATCCGCGTGCCAGTGTTCATGGTGACCTTGACTTGAGGACCCCTGTCCAAGGGCAGGTGTGAGAGGACCTTAGGGAGCCACTGCCGCCAGCGGTCGCACAGAGATGGCACAGAGCCAGGAGTCTCCGGTGGTCGGTCACCTCCCGCTCAGCGGGTCTCTAACCCCAGAGCTCTGCTCCACGTGTCCTCCTTGTGAGGCTAGGACAGCCGTAGTGTGCTCCCTAGGCCCTGGCACTCACCAGGTGGGAGCATAGGACATGCTCTTCTGTCCAGGGCTTGGCACCGACTGTGCTGCCAGGCCCACCAGCTGTCAGCGGCTACGAGGCTAGGCCCAACCAGGGACCTCGAGTCACAGCAGCCCTCCCCGGGGACATGCCATCCTGTGGAGACTGGGCCACACCATGAGGAAGGGGCACAGTATGCCAGGTGAGTCTGCCACCCCCGATTCCCTGGAAGTACAGAGGGGGAGAGAGGAGTAACCTAGCCTTTACCTGGGGGAGGCCTGCTAGGCAGGAGGCACAAAGAGAGGGTGTTTAGTGCTCCCCAGGGAGGGAAGAGGAGGGGGAGGAGGTGCAAAGAGGGCGTGTGGCCTGGCCACATGTGCTGTCTCCTTGATGACTCAGGTTGTGGGGTAGGGAGGCTTGCAGGAGGTCCCAGGGGGATGACGCTCAGGACAGGAGAGGGCTGAGGCACCCTTGGACTGCTGGGTGTTGCCACCAGAAATGCAAAGGGGCGGGGGGTAATTTAGTGCTTTGGGAAGCCAGGAACGCAGAGGAAAAGTATGCTTGGCAAGTAATGTTGGTCTGCATCCTGAGTCGTAAATCCAGCATGCTCCCTGCAAGTGACCACTAGCTCAAAAATGTGGGTTTTCTTAATGATTCCTGGTAATCCAAGGGAATTGCAAGGCTTTTGCAAAATAATGCACCTAGGAGTCTCACAAATAGCCTCTCTTTGCTGCACAGAGATAGTTGACCTTTTCTGTAGATTAAAACCAAAAGTGCATACTTAAGTGCCAAGGGGGATAATTTTAGGGGAAATGGTATTGGTTAATCGTCTTTTCCAATCTTCCACCTTCCGAAAGTTCCCAATACGCCCTAAGTTCTAACCCTGATTTTCAATGAAAATCCTAATATAGTAACTGAAAATTATAGGAGAGCTTAAAACCCTGTTTCTCGCTATCCTTTCTTCCTTTCTATTTCATACGTTTGAACACTGTTGCATCACGTCTTAGAAGACAATGAAAATTTCAAAAATACTTTTTCTACCCCTTCCCACTTTTTTCTAGGCCTTCCTTACCCCATGTTTTTAGGGGACAATCATGCAGAAAGGGGAAGGAAAGAGCGACCTGTAACCACCAGCCCTTTCCCCAGCTCTTGGGGAAGACTTTCACGTAAATGAGACATATGACACGTGTGGCCACGCATGACGTAGGAGTCACTGCAGAATGGAAGCCGGGTAAGTAGCAGAGTCCGACTGACCCTCTAGGCAGTTTTAGCACTGTTGTCATGGAGCACGACACATGTCACCCCTGCCAGAGATGGGTGTTTCTGCCCCCAAAAGATGTGGTGCGGGAGCACAGATGGATGAAGTCAGAAGAGCCGTCTGCGGGGAAGGCTGCGAATGTGTACCTTGCTGATGACGTGTATCACGCCGTTCGTGGCTGCATTGTCACCATCAATGACAGCTGCTCCTTCAATTGTGATATTCTGTGAATGCAAATCAAGGTAGGTCTTCACAGGGCAGTGATTCAGGGACTGAAACTACATCTGCACTTCACACTTCTTGAGCAGTTGTGACTTTGACCCTTTTAACCATGACCTGAGGTTAGAGGTATGTTCACACCGTGACACACTAGTTGACCCTCCCACCACACACGCGCAGTGAAGTGATACTTTCCTCTACTTTTTGGGAGGCTCCTGAACACCGATTCTGTTCTTTTCTGCTTCGTTCAAAGGGTGCTGGTTGGGGTACAGTACAGCCATCCTGTAGTTTGAAAGCATCTGTGGATGGTGTCGTGGGTGGAATTGTGTGTCCTTGGGGCTCACATGTTGGGGTCCTAACCCAGTACCTCACAGTGGGGACTTAGTGGGAAACAGGGTCTTTACAGAGGAACTTGAGTTACAGTGAGACCGGTTCGGTGAGCCGTACTCCGGATTCGGCTGGGGTCCTCCAGAGGGGGACATGGAGAGCCGTGCGGGGGCGGGGTGGGGGTGGGGGTGGGAGCCCTGAGCTGAGTAGAGGGCCTGCGACAGCCCCTCCCACAGCCTCGGGGGCCCACCTTGCATACACCTTGGCCTCCAGAACCGTAAGAGGAATTCCCTGTTGTTTGAGCCTCTCGCTTGGTGGTGCGCCCTTACAGCGGCCCCGGCAGCTCCATCTGACTTTCCTGACCAGAACCCAGCTACTTCTCAAGAATATTATTTACGCGACCTACCCACCTAGCTTGGCCACCAAGCAGCCATGGCTTGGCCGTGCTCCCTTCTGTCCACTTTCTTTCTTCCTCTCCCCACCCCACCCTTTGTCTGAAATCCCTCCTGGGACCCTAGGTCCAGACGCGGGCCTGTGTCACCCTGGCAGCTCCCAGGTCACATCAGCAGAGGCCCTGGAGAGACGTTCCTGGCCACCTTGCACTGACGAGCGGGAGGGAAAGGTGATTGAGAGCAGTAGTTCTAAAACATTCTGGACGGTGGCTCACGTGCACTGATGTAGTGGTGCTCCCTCTCCAGGAGAACCTTCATTTCTACCTCATGCAACGCACAGAAAGTGCTTTAAAACACTCGTGCACAGCAAGGCAGCCAAGCTTCCCAGCAGGCCTGAGTGCAGGCTCTAGCGCGTGGCAGTCCACACCGGGAGCCAGGCTTCTGCAGGGCTGCACTCTTCCTTGCGCTCAGACAGAGCACCTGTAGGTGCTCAGTTGGTATCTGCTCAGTGACTCTAATGTCACATAAAATCCAGTGACTTGTGACGGCACAGCTAGATGGCTACCAGGGCCTGCTCGTGTTAGTCACTATGAATAGCCAAAGCTGGGAAAGTGCGCGATATTTACCCAGAACAATGGAAAAGTGTGCCTTTGTGGCTCGGCCTGCGGTCTGTCAGGAGGTGCCTGTGGATGACCTGTGGCTGGAGGGTCACATTTTGTAGCCTCATCACTACGGGGTAATGCGTGTGTGTCAGGACACGTTGGCAGTTGCTGAGGCTGGGGGGCGCCCCCATGAGACGCCTCTTCCTGGCCTATTCCATTCATGTTTGCAAATTCCTGTGGTGCACACGCTGTACACGCAGACAGCACACATGCAAACAGCATATTTCTGCTTAGCAGACAGGCTATGGCGCTCTCTTACCCTGTCCGCCTTCGCCACATGAAGAAAGCTGCCCGGCAAAGCTGTGGCCAACCTGTCCAAGGGTGACAGGGCCTGCAGGTCGGCCAGTCCGTAGGTGCCCTGCAGCATGTGGTATCTGGAACAGTCCGTGAGGCCAACCGTGAAACATCAGTGCATGGAGGACTGTCATGAAGTAGCTAAGAAACCCGGTTCTAGAGCTGGACCACCAGGGTCAGACTCTTCTCCAGGAACTCCTAACCCTGGCACCTTGGGTTACTTACTGGATCAGCCCACACCCCAATGCACAGCTGTAGACCCACATTCTAGGGGCGTTTGGAGGAGGGACTGAACGTATGGAAGGCAGTCAGTGCGAACTTGGGAGTTGGGTGTGAGCTACCACCTCCCAGGGGAAGGAGGCAAGGAGGGTTCCAGAACACACGGAGTTTTGCAGGGTGCCAAGGACCAGGGCTCCCCCTCCACTGAGCGTTTTGGGACCCAGGAAATCTAACAAAAATCCCCTACCCCTGGACAAGCAGAGCAGGACTAACTCCATTTTGTGCTACGCCTGCCATCTCATGTAAAACCCCCCACACAACCTGCCTGTTGTTTAAGGGACTCCCTCACCCTAGTTTAGCTATTAAGCACACCCTTATCAGAAACCACCACACATAGGAATGCGGGACCTCTGACCTTTAACCGCCAAGGAATGAAAACCCCTCTTTTGCTCGCCAAACCTGCGCGCCAATTCTAACCAGAATAATAGGCTAGTTCAAATGGTCACTATAAGGTGAATCGTAATTCAATCGGCCACCTGCATGTGGACCAACATAACTGTGCAACTTTCTGCATATGTTGCAATCTCATTGGCCACTGGCCCCTATAACACTGCTGTGCTTCTTAGTCTCGGGGTCCAAGTCCCTGCTCTGCTGTATGGAGTATACTTGGACCCAAGCTCGAGCTTGTAAATAAACCCTCATGCATTTGCATCGGTGTCGGCTCTTTTGTGGTTTCTCGGATTCGCAGTCTTGGGCACAACAAGCGTTGTTCACCCTGACACCAGGATGAGAGCATGGAGAACAGAACACAGGACACCTACTTTATGAGGGTTGGGATGTGGCTCTTGGACAGCCAGAAGGTTTTCTCATCATGGTCCATGTCTGCAATGGCTTGCTGGGAAGGCACAAGGACGGTGAGGTTGGCGGCAGCCGACAGCAGGGGTTGCAGAGAGGCATCCTGCATCATAGGGGGAGACAAATGGGTCTGAGGCAGGTTACAGGGCAGGCCGCATGGACTGCGTGCTTGGCCAAGGAGCCAGGTTCCCTCGGGGAGTGATTTCAGGGATGCTGCGAAGGCCTCAGGACCTCTTTCCTAAATCCATCCCACCTACTCACTCACCCCACCTCTGACGTGCATTCTTTTTATTTAAATGGGTGAGCTTGGTCAAAAGGCAACTTTTTCTGAGCCCCTGTCAGACTTTGAACTGTTATCAGTCATTTACTCTGTAGTCTAAACAAGAACCAGAGAATGGTGCGGACGATCATGCATGGGTGTGTGAACCCTAAAGCCCTGGACACCCCAGGATAAGGATGGCAGGAAGGTTACAGGAGGAGTTGCAGCATGGAGGATGCACTGGGCTCCTGAAATCAAATTTGGCCTACTCTGTTCTCACCCGGAGCTAGTTCGTGGCAGAGGTGCTGTGCTTATGCTTCACGACTGATCCCAGGAAAAAACAGGAAGTCCTGGTCTGTCATGTTCCTAGATTTCTGTGTGTTCACCCACCGCGGCTCATTTCTGGCTGTGACCATGACAGGACTGGAGGTGACTTAGGGGAGATGTGCCCCACTGCACTCGTGCTCTGTCTGTATGGGGACCAGCCTGTGCTGCCAGACCCTGTCCTGCTCTCTCTCGTGGGGGTGGGGACAGGCCCCGCAGGACAGGAGCAGCTGCCCCGGTGCCGTGCTGACCGGGCAAGGTTTGTGTGGGCGAGTGGCTACTTGAGGGGCTCACGAATGCTTTGGGGGCACCTGGGCCTTAGGCACAGACACAGACATTCACCCCCTGGATGCACTGGTGACGGGATTGTTCACCCCAGGACTTTCCAGGGAAGACGGGGAAGCTCCTCCTGGGCTGAGAGCTGAACACACGCGGACCCAGGTTCTAGCTGTGGACCCCGACCCCTCAGTGCTCTGCAGTCATGGAGGACCTGGCACGGGGACAGGGATGACCCCAGGTTCCAGCTGTGGACCCTGACCCCTCAGTGCTCTGCAGTCATGGAGGACCTAGAATTGGGATGGGGACTGCGCTGTGGGTGGTGCTGCACACAGCCCCCAACTGGCTGCAAAGCTCCCTAGCCCCACCTGGAGCAGCTGTCCTTTACCCTGCCCATGTGGCAGGATCCCCAGGGGAGCCTTGGGCCCACCCCAGGCTTGTTATGTGCGGCCACATAAACAATGTGCGTGTGACCCTGAGGTGCGGTCAGGGGTCAGGGCGGCAACTGCCGCTCTCCACCGCCTCCCCCTCCTACCAGCTACGGTTTGGGTTTGCTGTCACAGGCACTCAGAGTTCCCCGCCCATGCGCACTCCCTCTGTCCCACAGATGTACTCACATTTATCCACTGGTTAAACGGGGCTGCGGCGGACAGAAATGACAGCTCCTTCTCCGTGTCGCCCGGCGGGGAGGAGACATGAGAGAGAACACAGGAGGAGGGACGGGGACTGAGCGGGATGGCAGCACGCCTGTGTGCCCTGCCCAACCTCCTGTCATTGGCCCGCACGCGGTGGGACCGGGCTGCCCACACTGCCCGTGTCGGTCCCACCTAATGGCTTGGTCATTCTCTACCTGTGGGGGTCAAGGACTAATTCTAGAAACTCGGATGGAGCGACCACCTGACGTCCTTCCAAGTCAGAATTGAGTGTGTGAGGCAGTGGCGGCTGCCGTGTGCAGGTCACTGGCCGCTGTGTGCAGGTCACTGGGCTCAGGGCGCGCACCCTGCCACGGCCAGGGAGGAGTGGCGGGGATGGGCCGACACTAGGGTTTTCACAGGGGCTCGGTCTTCCCTGATTCCTCAGGCATGTTACCGGGTCCCTGTAGGCCTCTACTTTGTCCATAAGACCGAGACAAAAATGCTACAGCTCACGGGATGCCGTGAATCTCGGGGGAGTGCGTGCCTCCCCTGCGTGGGGTGGGTAGGCACACGGGGCACGCTCAGCAGCCAAGCACCCTGCTCTCCCTGGAAGGCGTGTTGAGAAGCTACAGGGCACCCTGTGGGGTGAGCGAAGGGTAGCGGGTGGACAGGACGACGTGCGCTCTCACATGGCTTACACTTGCTGGGGTACATCAGTGCTGGAAAAGAAGCCCGCGACGCCACTAGCTCAGGGACATGTGTGGGTGTGACCAGGGGACCACCGGACCTTGGGTGGAAACAGACGGGCCTCCTTGCCAAGTCTGCCGTGGGCTAGCTGTGTGGCCTGGAGCACGTCAGCTAACCTCTCTGAGAGCTCAGGTCTTCTCTGGAAATGAATCTGGTGATGCCCTGCTGCTAGGGCTGCACGGACCCTGCACTCTCAGTGGGGGGTTCGGGGGGGGAAGCCTTTGAAGGATCACACAGCACGAAGACGGATGTTGATGTCGGCAAACATGCACAGAGGCTAAGTGTCAGAGTCAACTCAGCTCCTCCCTAGAGTGTTCGGGGTGGCTAATGGGCCAGTAAATAGCTGTGAGACACGGAGTTAGTAAACAGCAAGTGCACGGTCGACCAGTCGACGGGTCACTCAAAACTAAATAAGGACACCTCCAGACTTCACAGTCTGGGTGGGGGACGGGTCACCTCCAAGCAATGACAGTTCAGTGTGATGTGAATGGGACCCTCCCTATGTACTGGGGCGGAGGCTCCTGCGGGCCCGGTGCTTGGAGAGCCCCTGGTGGGTTCCCCGGCCGCCCAGGGGTCCTGGGCCAGGTTTCTCAGGCTCTCACTTTTCTTTCCTTTTTCCTTTTCTTTTTCCTCCCTTCTGCTCCCCTTCCCTCCCCTCCTCTTTCTTTTTCTTTCTCTGTAGATTCATTTATTTGAGAGTGGGGGGAGATAAAGAGACAAAGGAAACTCAAGCCGACTTCCAGTCAAGTGCAGAGCCCAGAATGGGGCCAGGTCTCACGACCCTGAGATCATGACCTGAGCTGAAGTCAAGAGTTGGAGACCTCACTGACTGAGCCACTCACATGTCCTTCCGTTTTCTTATCCATAAAATGGGCACATAGTGGTCTCAGCCTCAGATAGTGGTTGTGAGGTTCACATGGGGTGTGGCTGCATGTCAAGAATCAAGTTAGATGCCTGGCACGCGGACGGCAGACACGCACCCCCCGGAATGGCTCTCCTTCCTCAGGGCACCCAGCAACACCTACACAGTGTATCAGGGCCAGTCAGCGGCTCATCAGAGAAGTTGGGGAAAGAAAGAGGTGAAGAGCAAGAAACGGAAGTCCCCATCCCCAGGACATGGAGGGTGCCAATAGACGTTAGCCCTCTTCAGCCTGTGGAATGTGTGACCCCAGGGCACGTGCACACCTGCTTGTGTACGACCTCCTGGAGCACCCGACTGGTAGATCACCTCGAAGCAGCCTCACTAAGACAGTCTGCTTTTTAAGAGTTTGTGTGCATGGTTCTGCACAGGCGTCCCCTTGGATGACTTACCACCGCAGCATTTCCATAGCACAGGAGCCCATCGCCCTCGTAGCCCTCCGGGCACACACAGCTCCAGAGGCCCGACGACATAAGCTGACAGGTTGCCTGAGGAAGCAAAGAGAAAAGGAAGGGTTGGCTTCCCTCAGCATCCCCGGAGCCACAGGCTCCATCGCAGGCGAGAATTGCGACTCGGGGTTGGGAGGTGCAGGGAGAGGCCCGCTGATCCTGCCTGTCACTGCAAAAGGCTCCTGCCTGTATGTCTGCTGCAGCTGCTGCTTAATCACGATGAGGTTCTTTCTCTCCATCCCTTGCAGACTTAGCACATAAAAAGTCCAGGACACACCATTAATTTGAATTTCAGGTAAACAAGTAAGTTTTGGGGGCACCCGGGTGGCTCAGTGGTTGAGTATCTGCCCTCAGCTCAGTTCGTGATCCCAGAGTCCTGGGATCGAGTCCTGCATCAGGCTCCCCGCAGGGAGCCTGCTTCTCCCTCTGCCTGTATCTCTGCCTCTCTCTGTGTCTCTCATGAATAAATATATAAAATCTTTAAAAAAACCCAAGTAAGTTCTAGTGTACGTGTGTCCCACGTAATGCTGGGGCCATACTGATGCTGAAGACGGACTGTGGATCTGAAATGCGAACTTATGCATGCACTGGGCACCCTGTGCACTTTCTCCAGGGACCGGGGCCCTACGTTGGCTCTTCCATGCCTTGGAATGACGTAGGCGTAATAACTTCTCGTGTTGGAGCGTCAGTGCTGGGCTTAAATGAAGAAGCAAAAGCACTGGCTCTCCTTCAGATTTATGACGTGTTCTCATGCTTCTTGAGAAGGAGACACTGTGGGGCATGTCCCCTAGTTTTCTTCTTTATAAACTACCCTCTCTGACGGAGGGGTGGGACCTAGCAACTGCGTGCCCAAATCCCGACCATAACTGATGGGCTCATATGTGGGGCCAGCCGGGCTGGTCAGATCCTTTCTCCTGTCTCCTTTCTCCTGTGATTGGGAATTGGGACACAGGTCGTTAGTGGGCATCACTGGGGTGGGGGTGATGTTGATGGAAGAAGAGGGAACCATGTCCCTGCGGTGCAAAGGGGAACGTTAAAAGTTGGGAGAGGGAGAGACACAGAGAAAGCAGATGTGCAGAGAAAAGAAACATGAGAGATGGCGTAGCCCCGGAGGACTGGAGAGGAGGTGGCCCCGAGCGTGGGACTGCAGGCCTGGATTCCGGGTCCTTGAACGTCTCCCTGTATTTCCTGCCCGTGAAGCTACCATGGGAGCATTCCCCAAAAATGCCTTTTTTTTTTTTTTTTTGCTTATGTTGATTGGCACGGATTCTATTTCTGGCACTGAAGCACTGTAACCAGGGGGTGTCCTCAGTGGTCCTGACACGGCTGCTTAGTGACAACACGGACACAAGCAGCTCTGTATGTCTGCCTGTGCATCCATCACACAGACACAGCACAGCTCACCTCTGGACGGGAGTTTTCACCATAAATTTGTTAGGTTATGACATTTGAAGCGGGAGCCCCGTTCTCGACAATTCAGAATCGCCAGATGGAGCAAATAAAAAAATGCCAAGTTAGATAGGAATTTCAGAGAAGGTCTGGATAATTTTTAGGGTGAATTTGTCCTTTGTAATCTCTGGAGCATGCTTGTGCTGAAGGAGTGCTATGTATTTGAAGTTTTGATTTCCCGGGGAAGCCTGTATTCTAGTTGGTGATCATGGATGGTTCTTCTAAGCCTTGGACTGGAGCAAAATTTGTAAGAACTACTCACATTCTGCCTGGGGATTGTCTTCGGGAGGAAGAGGGCTTTGGTTCATTACTAGGTCCAGATCAGAGATAATCTTGGCCTCTTTCTTTCTCAAGGAACCTTTTTTTTTTTTTTTTTAATTTTTAAGTAAGGATAAAAGAAACGAAGTAACTCACTAGCGGGTGACATTGTCCAGTTTGTTCCAAGCACGATGTTACTGCTTCACAATCAATCCCATTTCCTCGGAATCCTTCCTTGCACTCACACTCATTCTGTAATTCCAAGAACGAAAGGGATTATTGAAAATGACCGCCCTCCAGGTCCTGCCATCACATGGCCTGAAACAAGAGCGACAGAAATCCCAGCGATTTGGTCTCCGAAGAGACAGCTCACGCCTTCTGTTGTTCTAGGCACTTGAGGTTCCAGAACTGTTGGTCTGCACATTCTGTGTCACAGCTCGTCTGACAGTCCCCTGGATCCACCATCCCAGAGGGCCCCACATGTGATACAGGACAGCCCATGAGGTTGTGGGAAGAAGTGAATAGAATGTCTGCTTATGAGTTTTTACTTCATAAGTAGAAGAGACAAGACCTTATGAACATGAATGTGTCATCCTCTGCACTGGGTATTGTGGTAGCACCTCCCTGCACCCCCAGACCTGACACTAAGCCAAACATGGCTTGTCTTCTTAAATAAATATTCAGGGTACTTAGGATTTGTGCCTCTTTGGAATATCTTACAGTTTTCAGGCCAGCTAAGGACTACTGAGGGCAATTCTAGATATGGTCTACTTTTTTCCTTATATGGTGCTCCAGGAAGGGCCCCGTCTCCCTGCACATCCCACAGCAGGATGCCTCTATCCACAGAAAGAAAGAGCCGAGAGTGGACAGATGCAATATGGGGTTGGACGGGGTGGTCCCAACCAGTCCCAATGCATATGTTAAAATCTTGACTCTAGGACCTCAGAATGTGACCTCATGTGGAAAGAGGGTTGCAATTATGTATTAGTGATGATGTGGAAACCCCAGGGTAGGGTGGCCCCAACCCAGTGGGACTGGTGCCCTCTGCAGACATGCGCACAGGGAGGATGCCCTGTGGACACGGGGGCAGGGGTGGCGGGTGAGGCACCTGCAAGCCCAGGATGCCAATGATTGCCTGCAAGCCTCATGGAGCTTGGAGAGGCACGGCCGGACTCTTTCCCACTCCCTTTGATGGGACCCACCCGCCACACCTGGGCCTTGGGCCTCTAGCCTCCAGAACTGGGAGATAGTATGTTTTCGTTGTTCTGTGCCATCCAGGCAGTGACACTTTTTATGGTGGCCCTACTAAACTAATACACCGACCAGGACGGTTTTTTTTTCTTTCTCAAATGCAATCTGGCAATTTAGGTGAGTCCAGCAAACGAAGGCAGTTGTTTGCCAAATGCATGGTGAGACACAAGACAGGGGTGGGCTCTTTGATGAAGAGGACCTTCCCATGGCCACGGTTGCACTACAGTCATCACCACCTGCCCAGTGCGGACTGGTTCCCTGCCTTGGTCTCCCGTAGGCGAGGCGAGCTGAAGTGGTGGCAGGCTGTAGGTGCTACAGGTCATGAGGGGACCAGCAGGGGCTCTGGAGTCAGACTGCTCGGGTGCGACTCCCACAACATGACTTATGTTCTGTCAGATGCGAGCAAATTACTTAGCTTTCCTATGCCTCAGTTTCCTCTTTTGTAAGATGGGAATCATGGTAGTATGTACACAGCAACAAAAGCAAAAAGGAACAAACAGGCCTATGTCAGGCCAAAAAAGCTTCTGCACAGCAAAGGAAGCCATCAACATGGTGAGAAGTGAATCTCCAGGATAGGAGATGGTATTTGCAAGTTATACATCTAATAAACGGTTAATATCCAAAACATATAAGTAATCCATACAATAACAAAACGACAAACGATCCTTTTAAAAAGCAGGAAGAAATTCTAAGACCTTTGCTGCAATCAGTGAACCCTTTGTTGCATTAAGTCTTCTGTATAGCCGGTAAGGTAGACGCGTCACCCTAGTGTAAGGTGGCCAGCGTAGAAGGCGGTGTTGCTAGGTGGCTGCTGTGCCTGGTAAATGAGGTCCTGCCCTTCATTAGTTCTCTGGGTCACAGGGAAGGCTGCAGTCAGAGGCACTGGCGCACGCAGGGCTGCTGGACAGACCTGTAGTTCCTCCTAAGTCTCGTTTGGATAAGAATTTCCACAATAACACAGCCACGTCCACACATCAGACCAAAGGGCACTCCGACCCCAGACGGAAGTCGGGTGTGTGGGGCGCCTGGGGGGCTCAGCCTTCTGCTTGGGGTGTGACTCTGGGGTACTGGGATTGAGTCCTGCATTGGGCTCCCTGCAGGGAACCTGCTTTTCCCTCTGCCTATGTCTCTGCCGCTCTATGTCTCATGAGTAAATAAATTTAAAAAAAGAAGAATAAGCTACAGACATGTACCATATTTAGCAACACAGACGAAACTCGAGGCGTGATAGTAAGTGAAAGAAGCCAGATTCCGAGGGATGCGCCATATCATTCCAGTTGTATGTCATGAAGGTAAAAAGTTGTGCTGGGATTAATGGTTTTTGATATTTCAGCTTTTGATCCCTCGCTACAGAACTATGGGGACCATTCCACACTGCAGGTATTCAGGCATCAACTTTAAAAAACCCACCTTTTTGTTTGGAGGAGGCTGCCTGTGGGTTTCTGTAGAATGTTAAAGCTGATCTTGGTCTGTCATCCTTTGAAACCCCTTCTGGCTCTTGGATGCTTTTGGTGGTACTTGTTGAATCAGAATTCGGGACAGCTTTCTCAGATTCAAACTTATATTTGATGTTTTTGTTTTGTTTTGTTTTTTAGAAATTAACAAATTAACGAACGATTCTTTAAGAGAAAAGACATCGAGACTACCTCATTCGGCAATGCTTCTGCTACTGTAGGAACAGTACTTCTGGAATGAGGGTAATGAAGTCAATGGATAGGAAGCTAATTACTGCTTCTCCCGTTAAACAATTTAAAACTGGCTAACAAGGGACTGGACAGAGTCCCTGGAGCCAGGCTACTTTTTGCCATTTCTAGGACAATTGGCTTGTATTTAATTTCAAAAGAACGCTTAGGCTCTCTGGGTGGTAGGATTGTTACTTTTACGCTTGGGAAAAGGGCCGTAGGGTGTGCGTGACAGTCCACGTGATGTACCGTCCTGTGCCATGAAGGCCTGCAAGGTCATTTTGAGTCATGTGTAAGAACTGCAAATATTTAAGATTTCAGATTTCTTATAAATGCGGATAGACCCTTAAAATCCTGGGTGGCGCAAACCCTTCTGCTACCTCAATTAACAGAATGAAAATAGTAGCATTGGTTTCAACAGCAGCCTCTTAGCATTCAAATGACACTTTGTTCAAACACACTGCTTGTGGCAAGCAAACCTTTCATTTTATTTCGAGCAAGTCTGGTGTAGTCTTGTCTCATGAGTTTTGTTCTTCTGCATTAATAACACATGAAGACTTGAAACTGGAGCCATCCCACACTTTTTACCTGGTCTCCTGCGGCTGTACTTATGTCATCTACCTCAGCTAATGTGAGAACTGGGGATTGAGTCACAAGTGATGTGCAAACCTGCTTTGTATATTTGGTGATTCTGTGATGTTAAGTGAATTGCTCCTTATCTCACTGACACTGTTCATCACGCATACATACAATTAAAAATCATGCTGCATTCCCTTTAGAGTCAAAGAACTCAACCTGACGTCATGTACTGTACCCATGGGGCATGTGGAGTGAAGGGCTTGGCTTTTCATTCTGTCAAAGGAGGTATTCTTTGACAAGGCTGCAGGAAATATGCTGTTAGGAGATGTTTAATGTGTAACAACAAAATCCATGATTTTAGTATAAAAAAATGGGCAGAAGGTCTGAATAGACATTTTTTTTTCCCAAAGAAGACACATGGATAGATGGCCAACAGGCAGATGAGAAGACATTTGGCGTCTAATCATCAGGGAAATGCAAATCAAAGCCACAATGAGCTACCTTCTTACACCTGTTCGTACACCTTTTATCAAAAAGACAAGAAATAACAAGCGTCAGTGACGATGTGGAGAAAAGAGAACTCACGTGCTATTGGTGGGAATGCAAGCAGGTGCAGCCACTATGGAAAACAGTAAAGTGGTTCCTCAAATGATGAAAAACAGAACTACCATAGCTTTGAGCAATTTCAGTTCAGAATATTTATCCAAATTTGAGATGATAGCTGCATGCCTGTGCTCACTGCAGCGTCATTTACAGTAGCCAAGATACGGGACAACCCGAGTGTCCACGGATGGAAGGATGGATAGAGAAGAGGTGGTGTGCACACAAACTGGAATATTACTCAGCCATAAGAAGGCATGTGATCTTGCCATTCGAGTCAGCATAGCAGACCTTGAGGGCATTGTGCTAAACGAGACAAGTCAGAGAAATACAAATACGTATATATACGTATATTTGTATTTATACACAAAAAATACAATTTGCTTGTATTATAAGCAAATCCCTTATAATTTGCTTAATAAGGGAATCTTAAACAAAACCCCAAACACCAAAACTGAAACCAAGCACCTGGATAAAGAGAACAGACTGGTGGTTGCTGGAGGTGGGATGGGGGTGGGCAGAGTATCAGAAGGTGAAAAAAAAGAGTAGCTACACCATGGGTTTGCATGACCACTTGCTCTCACTACCACATGATTAAAGAGCTGTGGTATGTTCCAGCCAAAAGACTGCTATTCCCCCCCATCACACCTACCTGGCCGGGGCCTACGTACAAGCAGGTGGCGTTGACGTGGCAGCCGCCGTTCCCGGGCAGCAGGCAGTTGTCAATGGCCCAGCAGTCCCTGCCGTCCCCAGTCCATCCCTGCTGGCACACGCATGTGTGGGTCCCTGTGCCGGTTCTGACGCACTCCGCCTGCAGAAGGAAAAGCAGCTCTGAAACCACAGCCCTGCCACGTGGAGCCACAAGCACAGAAGGGGAGGTGCCTTCTAGAAGCAGGTGTGTGCGTGGAGGGCAACAGGAACGGTTACCACACACATTCTACCAAGATCAGGAGAGAACACGAGGAGGTTTAAAGTACAGAACTGCCTGTCACAGCCCCGCAATCGGCCAGCGCTGGGAACGCCGGGTCCCTTACTGAGTGGGGAGCCATTCTCAGGGATGCAGGGACAACTGCCATCTCCAGCAAAGTCCTCTGTTCTCTGCTTCATGGAAGAGGCGGTGGTGAGGCTGGGAGGACACAAGGACCGGCCCGTGGGCACACGGCTGCGGAACTCCACGAGGCCAGCATTCAGGACACTAAGGCCGAGCTCCGGCCACCACACCCACTCTGGGCCTGTGGGGCCGGCGCCCCGGGGTTGAAGGGTACACGGGGGAGGGCTGTGCAGGCGACACTGTCGCAAGGCGGGGCCAGCATAAGGTGCCTGCCACCATCTGATCTCACCTTCCCGCTGGGACGTGCCAAAGGGTTGTCAGCACGGGACAAACACGCCGCTGCACTTCAAGCCCCTCTGGCTGCGGGGGGACAGGGAAAGGCCAGGGTGGGCAGCGCGGCTGCAGGGCAACAGTTTGGGTGACTGTGGTGGGAACGGAGGTGGCCAGGGCCCCGCGTGGGACAGTATTCAGGCTGCAGTGGGTCTGGGCCGTGCCCCTGGGCTATCCCCGCGGACAGAACTTAGGGCAGTCACTCAGCAGCCCCAGCCTTGGTTTCCCTGTTAGTACAGGTGGGATCAGAACACCTGTTTCCTGGGGCTGGGGTGGGCAGGAGCAGAGGGGATGGCAGATGTGACGTCACTGTCAGCTGTGACTTTTCCGTCCATAGTGTCTGACTAATAATGTCAGGGATCAGATTCTCCGGCTGTATTTCTAGGAGCCCAGGGACCCCCCTCCTGTGGTCTTGGTGCCTCCCACACGTGAGGTTTAGGCTCACGGGCACTGGTGTCAGCTCTAAAATTTAAGGTTCCAGCAGCTCTGCCTCATGCAATGAAAAGCCATCAGATGCTGCTTTTCGTAAAGCCTCCCCTGAGGATTCCCTAAAAAACCAGGCAGCTTGGAGATAAAGAGCAACACTCACATTTCGGCTACAGCGCCCTGACGCGAATCCTGTGCAAGGGTCCACTTCTGAACAGAGACCTCCATCCCCTTCGTAGCCCGCTTTGCAAACACAGCTGTGAAGAGAAGCGTGTGCACAAAGTGAGCCCCAGAATCCTGAGCAGCCTCCACCCGGAAGAGACCGCTGGGGGCTCACCCGTTCCTGCCTGACATCTGACCGCTTGTCCCTGGGACAAGCTGGTGCAGAAAGCCAGTCACAGGTGCCCAGGCCCTGTGACCTGTTAGCAGTTGTGGGACCCGGGCCTACCTGGCTGTCCCATTGCTGTATTCACAGGTGGCGTGGATGTGACATGACTGTGCGTCGGGCCCACAGGCAGACGTGTGCTTGTGGCAGAACCTCCCAGCAGAGCCTCCGCGGCAGGTGCCGGCCAGGCAGGCACCATCGCTGTCGATCCTGCTATCGCATGTCCCCAACAGGCACAGACACTCTGGAACACAAGGGCCGGAGCACTGGGATGGACGAGCGAGCGGAGCAGGGGGCCGCAGTCACTGCCAGGACAGCACCTCCCTCCAGTCCTTGTTCCCATCAGAGCACGGCATGGCACTGAGCCAGTGGAAGTTTCTGGAGTCTGTGCCTTAGCTCCTCTAGTCTCTATCCTGGTGCCTGAGTGTTTGCGGAGCTTGACTCACCACTCATGGCTGTTAGAACTCAGTCTCAGAAGTGCCTTTGTATATGTGCATGTGTGCGCGTGCGTGTGTGCATGTATGTGCATATGCATGTGCATAAGTGTGCACACATATGCGTGTGCGTGCATATATATGTGCATGTGCACATGTGCATTGCGTGCACAGGTGTGTGTGTACGTGTTTGTGTGTGCATGTGTATGTGTGTGAAAGAGGCGAAGGAACACGATCTTCATCTATGTCATGGTTGGAGAGCTCAGGCTAGAAAGCTCTCCCCGTTCTGGAATCAACAGATGGGGTTTCTCTGCCAGCCTGGCCTCTGCCGTGCAGCTTCCTGTTCTTCACCCTCCATCACAGCAAACTGGCCACAACCACTGGCGTTGCTTGTGTCTGGTGGGGCCTTTACCTGTCCCCCCCTTGGGAGCACCACCTGCCTCAGAGGGGGTACTTCTATCATTTCCATTTCCACAGGAGCAAACTGGGACCCAGGGACAGGGAGCACATGGCCCAACTCGCTGCTAGGTTTTGAAGCAGGGCCTTGAACCCAAGGTTCCAGGTCCACCTGTCAGTGCCCTGCGTGCACACAGTAGGCCAGGGGCGTAGCTGCTGTTTGCACATGTCTGTAGTGGGTGGGATGCCTGTGGGGCTCAGTGGTTGAGCGTCTGCTTTTGGCTCAGGTTGTGATCCTGAGGTCCTGGGATTGAGTCCTGCACCGGGCTCCTTTGTGTGGAGCCTGCTTCTCCCTCTGCCTGTGTCTCTGCCTCTCTCTCTGTCTCTCTCATGAATAAATAAATCTTAAAAAAAAAAAAAAGCTGTACCAGGTGACTTTGCTTTTGATTATACAGATTTAACGATGGGAACGTGCCTCAGACACAGCCTCCTGTGCACTCGGGGAGAAAGACAGAGGCCACATTATCCAAGGTGGGTGGCAAGGCTCTCAGGCTGGGATGCGATCTGAGAGGAAGGCCTCGGTGGTTGTGCCCAGGAGGCTACAGGAGAGGAACTGCTGTGGGTGCTCACCGCCAACATCCAGGACAAGACGAGAAATGTGGCGAACGTGCTGCAAAATCAGGGCTGGACTGAAATCAAAAGACTTTTCATGAACTTCTAAGCAGGTCAGGACTTCATGTGCAAGAGACCAGGACCCAGAAGGCGGAGGAACCTCCTTGCCTAGGCACTGGGCAGCCAAGGCCGGGACAAGAGGCGCTGCTGCCAGAAGCCTCCAGGCTGCCTCCCAGCCTCAGCATTCTGCCTCACTGGCCTCATGGAAATACCAATGTCGGCAGGCTGGGGAATGAAGCCTCATTTTTGTTTCTCAGGAACCTTATTTGGCACAAAGAGCAGTGGACTGGGATCCGTGGCTGTTTGTGCTCTGGTGTCCTGTCTGTCCTGGGCGATGGCTGTGGGGACCTGAACAGGGGAGGGGAGGGCTGTGTACTTTGTGAGCAGTGAATGAAGCTTATAGTCCTAGTAGGAGGAGCGGTGTCAGTGGGGTGTCAGCTCTGTGCTGCAGCCCGAAATTATGACCTAATGTCACCAAACACCATGATGCAGGTACCGTTATCTTCATTTTATAGACTGGGAAGTTGAGAGTCAGTGAAACCTGTAAGGTCACACAGCTGGTCACTTGCATGGTGGAGACGTGATTTCAGGTCAGCGTGATTCCAGACCCAGCTCTCACCCATTTACTTTTTTTTTTCTTTCAAGTTCTAACCTTAGTGTAGAAATACACACCTATGTTTATTTCTGGACTTATATGTATCTGTCTGCTTAAATACACCCATGATGCCATTTTGAAAGACATGGTGCATTTTCTAAAATTATATAACTGTGTTTTTCATTTAAATGCCCCGTGTCGTGGAACTTTCTACTCTTTCTACTTGTCCTCCAAGCTTCCTGACATTTGTGTCACTGGACTTAGAATCACGGCAACAGTAACAACAGTCACAGGCAATATAACCAGGGCCAGTGTCTTGTGTTCTGGGTGCCAGGCATTGTTCCAAGGCAAGTGCTTTCCATTTATGACTTGCACTAACTTTAGGAGGTAATTACTATTATCATCCCATGGGGAAACTGAGGTCTGGGGGCAGGTAGTAACTTGCCTAAGGGCATACATTTTGCAGAGGGGACAGCTGATGGATGGGGCCTGCTGAGCTCATGGTAGCCCCAGGTCTATGGGGAAACCTTTTTTATATTATTTTATTTTATTTTACAGATTTTATTTATTCATGAGAGACACAGAAAGAGAGAGGTACAGACGCAGGCACAGGGAGAGGGAGAAGCAGGCTCCATACAGGGAGCCCGATGTGGGACTCGATCCCTGATCTCCAGGATCATACCCTGGGCTGAAGGTGGCGCTAAACCTCTGAGCTGGGCCACCCAATGGGGAAACCTTTAGAGACAGGGTTTCCAAGCGCGGTCCTTGGGCCGCAGCAGCGGTGTCCCCAGGGAGCTGGTGAGACTCTCAAGTTCTGCGACACCACCCCAGGCCCTCTGCTTCAACACCCTGCCACATGGGCCCCACAGCCAGCCCGGCTGCCCTGTGAGAACCAGGTGCTGGAGGATGAGGGTGTGTGGGGAGCCCAGGGTGCGGAGCCCCGTGTTGCATGGCAGAGGAGGCCTGGCTGCCGAGCAGGACATGCCACTTACTTTTGTCACAGCGAGGTCCGAACTTGTTGGGATCGGAGCAGAACTGGCACTGGGAGCCTCGGAAGCCGGCCTGACAAAGGCACGTCCCATTGCCGTTGAGGCCGTCGGCGCACTGCAGGGGTGGGCAGGCCTGGAGGTCAGCTAGGACCCAGAGGCCTGACTGCTAGAAAATCAGACTTCCTGTGCCTGATGTGGCTCTCGGGGAGCCCTTGTGGAGCCCTCGTGGAGCCCTCAGAGCCTCATGGAAGCTGGGGTCATGTCCTGTTCCAACACTGACAAGCCTGGCCCCTGTGCCTTGAGATTTCCAACTTTAAGGGAAGTCATTTAGGGGGAAGGGGGTCAGGATGGTGAGCTGGGGACCTGCACACCATGCTTGGGGGCTGTTGTGACTAGCTGCCGACCTCCAGCATGCAGGACCTGCAGTGTAGGACCCCCCTGCCCCTGCACCCCTGTCCTTCCATTTCAGCCGTTTCAAGGTCAGCCCTGCCATGATTGCAGGGCAGCAGACTTGGGCACTGGTCCCCGCATCGGCTTGGTGGCTCGTTAGTCCCCGCTGTACCCTGTGCTTGCCTCACCTCCATCCGTCGTGTGGGCAGAGTCCCCTCCTTGTTGACCTGGTGGGTTCAGACGTGCATTTCCTAATGCACAGTGTATGATCCCCAGGTGAACCACAGCTGCTCACCTGCGTTCGCTTAGCCCTGGCTCTAAGCTATGTGACTTAAGTTTGGGTCTTTTACTAGGTTTTGGAGGTGGGTTAAAAAAAAGCAATCACTGGGCAGTACCTTTTTTTTTTTTAAGAAAAGTATCACAGAATCTTAATCTTGAGAGGAATCTTGGCAATGAACATGAACGCAGGGGACTCTGCTCTCTTCCCTGAGAGGAACAAGGGGCCAGGGGAGCCTCAGGGATGTGGCAGGATCTGGTGGTCGCAGCCGGAAGCAGATGTCAGAGCTACCAGCACCCCTGCTGCCCTCCAGCCCCAGCAGATCCCTTCTACTGCAAGTACCTTCTATCGTCTTAGCAACTGATGGTCTCCGTCCCTTTCTGGGAACCGTGTTTGGCCCTGTGAACTTCCTGGCTCAGGGCCTTTCAAAATTATTTCCCTGCTTGACTTAGGAGAGATGAAGCTTCTCATGAAGCTCAACATTCATGAAAGGTTTGCATCACCTGGCCATTCCCTGAGCAGGGATTTGAGAAGCCTCCTGGACACGGAGTACAGTCAGGCCCGTAGAAGCCTTGGCAGCACCTGGGGATCTGGGAGACAGAAGGCGAGCTGTGCTCAGGGCTGAGCAGCGTGCCAAGTCCCCAGAGGAAACAGACTTTATTTTCCACTATTGTAAGGAACAGGGTCAGGCCCCAGCCGGCCTTTTAGTGTGGACGGCGATGTGGCTGCTGCCCTGCAATCTGCTCACCCCCTCCCTGCCCTGTGTACTGAGGCCCCACCCCCGCCCCCATATACTGAGGCCTGATACTCCCCCCTGTACTGAGGCCTGATCCCCCCGCCGTGTACTGAGGCCACCCTGCTCCCCCGTGTACTGATGCCCAACCCCCCTGGTGTCCTGAGGCCCCACCCCCTGTGTACAGAGGCCCCCCCATGTACTGAGGCCCTGCTCCCACCCCCCTATGTACTGAGGCCCCAACACCACCACCCTCAGTGCCCCGCCCCCCCCCCCCCCCATGTACTGAGGTTTGACTGCAGGCACCAGCTGGACCCTAGTGCCCAAGTGCCTAAGAATGTGGCAGGAAGGCCTGTGCCCCAGAGCCCATCTTCTGTGTAGTCGGGGCAGACAATCTATCTCCAAATAAAGGGAACTGAAAGTGTTGGGAAGACAAAGATATGGTAATGACATGGTGGCAGGTGGAGGCAAAAGTCGGGGAAGCCTGGGGAGGCCAGTGTGGATCCAGTGGCGACAGATGGCGTGGGTGATAAACACCTGAAAGAGGAATCTGTCCCGGGAAACCTGGAGGAGAACTGTGGGGAGGGAGTGGCAAGTGTGCGCTCTGAGACCACGATGGGGGTCAGACCCTGGTTATGGGTTGGATGCACGGCCTCGGCCTTCTGTGGGGAGAGCGTTTAGAGTATGCGTTCCATGTCGAGGACAGTGGGAACCACCGGGGTCAGAAGGGGTGGGGCTGGCGTGGGCCGGGAGAGTGCACCCTGCCGTGCCCTCTGGGAAGCCGAGGCCCTGACATCGTGGACGCTGAGACCCAGAGTGTGGTCCTGGGGCCGCGCCCTCCTGCTGACCTCACCTGCACTGTGGTGTTGCAGTATCGGGCACAGCCTGTCTTCAGGCTCCTTACTCTGCTGGTGTAGACACATCTGTGTGTGAAAAGCGCCTGGAAGAAAGCCAATGGGAAAAACGTAGAGTCTGCATCTGGGGTCCTCTGGCCACGGCTGGGCTTACACATGAGCCGGAAGGCGCCCCATCACACATGTGGCTCCCGTCACCATTTGGTCACCTCCTTAGGCCCCTGTTTCCTTGCTGGTAGAGCTCAGGCTGCAGTTCGCACAAGTTAAGGCCCGTTATCTTGACCTCCCTTCTTGTGCCCTGGCAGCTACTGAGGGCTGCTCTGGGCACACTGTCCCGCTCATCCTGCGTGAGGCTCAGTCTCCCCTCTTGGCTAGCAGCCATCGCTGTGCTCCTAAGCAGAGATGAGGGAGCCAGTACAGAGCCTGCTCTGGTTTATAGAAAGATCTACCAAACCAATTAGTGATGGTCTGAGTCCTTCTCTTAGGAGGGGTGTGTGTGTGTGTGTGGGGGGGGCAGATCTAAATGTAGCCTCCCATTCTCTGACCCAGGTGGTCACAACCACCTAGAGTTGCCTTTATCAACAACTCACTGGAGGCTGCCACAGTGCACACATGAAGCCACCAATCCTCAACCTCGCGTGGGTGCTTTTTAGCCCCCCTTTGGGGGTAAGGGAACCGTGGCCTCAGCAGGTAAATCATTGCTCCTAAAGGCACCGCTAGCTGGGGGCAGGCCCAGAGGCCACTGCACCTCATCCTGACCCAAGGGTAGCACACACCACTCTGCCAAATGGGACAACAGTGCTGGTCCTGGGCTCACAGTTTGTGTTGGGTAAACGTGGACATGGAGACACCCCTGCACATGAGGCGCTTGTTCAGGGAGGAGCGTTGAGGACTTCCTAAAATCAGAGCTAGGTGAGGGAGTCCTGCGGAAGGAACATGCAGTCCTCCAGTCGGATCGCAGGATAACAGCGAGTATAGGCGGGGGGGCCTGTGAAGAGTGGTTTCGGAGCCATTCTTGCTCTAACCCAGACACCTAACACCACCGTCTTCCCGCCCTTCTCTTCCTTATGTGGGCCGCAGCGATGCGCGATTGTGGCTCTGCTGAGTATTAGCTGTGCGAGCTCGGGCACCATGTTTAGTTTCCCGACGTCCACTCCCAGGTCACATGGTGGTCGGGACAGTGGCATAGCTACCCCGTAGTTTGCTGCATGAAGCATCCGGAACAATGCCTGGCACGCAGCAATCCGCCTGACGCCAGCCAACGTGGTTTCCTCTGGTGTCCTCCCTGTCCGTGCCTCTGGTGGACAGCATCCCATGGGACTCGGGGTAGTGGCTTCCCTGAGCAAACAATGGCCTGCACACCTGCGCCTATTCCGTGTGCATGTTTGGCTTCATTAAATGTTCCTCTGTAGGGTTGTGTTAATGGGCTCACCTCCTTCCTCAGTGACCTGTTGTAGTGTTGACACTTCTGGTTGGGATGCTCTTTGTTAGGACAAAATTACAGTCAGAGATTCCTTTCTTCCCTTTTTTTGGTGCATAAAGGGAAATTTATTAAAGTGGATTGGCCCACTGGTGGAATGAGCTGCTGCCTGTAGGCAGACATTTCTATCATCAGTGTTACCCTGGAGTGTCTTTCTTTTCCCGCAAGTAGACTACTTGGCATGTGGATCGTGGACTATTCTAGAACTATCCGTTTTCCTCGCTAGACGAGAGTTTCTTGACACAAAAACAAACCGAGACTGTATTTCACTCCTCTCCATGCCCTGGGAACCAGCTTTCAATGGACATGTGCGGGATCCAGTCACACTGAGGGAGGATGGAGGGTCCCCATGTCATACCCTTGATGGTCCTGGGCCTTCCGTCTAGGAAGCGGCTTGGGAAGAGCAGACAGGAATAAGAAGGGCAGGATGGGCCAGCCCGTAGGCCATGTAGGCAGGAGGGTTATTCTGAGCTTAGGGCACTTGAGGAACAGCAGATACGACACAGACACCCTGACTCCCTCCTCCCCTTTCTCCCTGGAAACAGGAGTGAAACCTCCCCTGTCAGTCCCTCCCTGTTCATCTTCCACAAGAGCCGGTTGCTCCCCAGGGGCAGGATGCAGGTGCAGAGAAGCTGCACAACTGGACCGGGTTGATGACCCTGAACTTCCTTGGGCCTCCGTGCATAACGGCCTCTTTACATACCAACCACGTGCCCATGCGGGCTGTGCCATTGCTTGGGGTCCTTGTTTCTTGGGAGTCTATCCCAAGTACGGGGGGATCCGTGAGTATCCTCTGGGTAATCTGCCTACTGATCTTTAACTTCCAGGCCCAGCTGGACCTTATGCTGAGGGCAAAGCTCTGAGTCTCCTACACATGTAGGAGGGTGGGGAGAGGAGGGGGGACACTTCCTCAGGAGCCATGTCCTGGGGTACAACACGGGGCGTTAGGGTACAGCTCTTGGGATTCTTACTCTTACTTATAGACCAGAAAATTAGTGCAAAGGGGCTAAGCATGTATATGTGGGGTCATGAGCAGGATTCAGACACAGCTGTCTACACTCTCCATACAGGAGGCCCTCTCCCCTCCCCCTACAGGACACTCTCCCCCTTCCCCCCTCCAGGATGCTCCCTTCCCTCCCCACTACAGGACACTCTCTCCCCTCCTCTCTACAGGACGCTCTTGATCCTCCCTGTACAGTGGGCTAAAGTCTAATCTGAAGTTATCCCATTTGGAATTAATATCTTAAGTAGAAATTTAGATAAGATGAGAAACAATAGCAGTGGGGTGCTCGGGTGACAGGTGGTTTCCCGAGACTGTTCTACTCACTGTGGGCTCAGCGTTAGCAGGACATTTGCTCCAGTACACCAGGGAGCAGCTCACACAGGTGCCCTGGAGGGAAAGACAAGGATCAGTGCAGGCCTCTCTGGGAGGGAATGGGGATTCCCTATCTGGTCCCATGTATCCTTCTTGCCAAGGGGTTGGGGCCCCCTCATGGGACCCTCCTGGTGTCTCTGTGCTCTCCCTACTGATGCCTTCCTTCACAGGGAGAAGGAGGAAAGCCGGGGTCATTGTTGGAGGGTCCGGGAGCCTTAAGTGAGCTTGCTCACAGCAGCCCCCCTCTGCCACCCTCCTCCATCAGATTGTCTGCCGGCCTGAGGTTTCTGACAATTTGTCATGTAGAGGCACCTGGACCTGAGGAAGCATCGTGGTCATCTGCCTGTGCTGGAGAGGAAGCGTTAGCCCTGGTCACGCACTTGCACCCTGTTCTCCAGTTAGCTCAGCAGCAGTACAGCAGCATTGAATCTCTGCCTTCCAGCCACCCACCCCTGCCCCGGCCTATTGTTTCATTTGAATTCAGGAGCAAGAAGGGGGGTGAATGCCTCCAAACTCTCCAGATTGATTTTCTGACCTTCCCTGTTTGGGCTCTGTGCTCCAGCAGGTAGACCTCGAAGAATGCTTGCTCAGCCTCCCCTGCCAGCATCTTGTTCTTGCCAACGCGAGATGCCAGCAGGATCCTGGTGGGTAGGAGGAGGGAAGATCCAGGTATTTCTTCCCCACATCTCCGTGTGGGCACTGCCACTGTCCTCCTGATGGGGGCACTGCTTCCATTCTTCCAGCTCTCACGGGCTTCCGGTATGTCCTACCCCTCCCTCCTCACCTCTCTGGTCCCAGCGGGCAAAGGGAGTTCCCGCCATCGCTTCTCCTTGGATGCCCCAGCATAACTGATTTGTCTTCTTAGCCCTGCCCACCCCGCTGTAGTAGCATCTTCTTTAAAATATCTTCATTTGAACCATGAGGGTAACCTCTGTTCCTCATGCAGGGACCCTAACTTGTACAGCAGATTATTAATTAAATCTCTAAAATCCAAACATACAAAACTAAAGGCAGATATGGGTTCAGGCTGGTAAAAACTGAGACTTTTAGACAATGCCAGCTGCTCCCACTTTGTGCTGGCCCCAGGTGCTTTGCAGAGAATGCATTTGTACCTTTAACAGACCCAACAAAACCATCCTAAGTCATGCAGAGCAGATAGATTTAACTTTAAGCCCAGAGAAAATAGTAAAAGATGACTCTGTCCTAAGGCAGGTTTTGGGATGCCTTTTTCTCTAATAAAGCAAAGATCTTTTGGGTTGCAGCTCAAACCCACTTCTTGATTCTTTTCTTTGGGAATCTGGAGAACCAGCTTTGAGCAACCTGGAACAGACCAACTGTGCAACAAGTCAGGCAGTTAGGGCTGCCCTTGTCCCTCCACAGACTTCCGTCCTTGACCTTGAGGGGTGCCTGTGTGGGGTGGGGAAGCTCTAAAGTCAAGAGACCCTGTTTTCCAAAACCTTTCACCTTTGGAATGGGAGATGGGACTATTCTCCTCTGGCCTGTGCTGAACTTCACCCCAGCCCATGCCACTTGACATACCTGCCAGAACTTGTTTTTTCAAAGAATGAACCAAACAGAAATCAGTGCCAGGGACTGGCTGGGAAAGTAACCGAATTTCTGCCTCTCTTAAAAAGGGGTGCTCAGAATTGAATCACATCCTCCAGATGATATACGACTGGCATGGAGGATGTATGGGACCAATATCCTAAAGCATCAGAGGAACTGGCCACAATCCCGTGCCAGGTGCTCAACTCCCTATTTCCAGCCTTCACAGTAAGAGGTGAGAGGAGGGATCAATAAACGAAACCTATCCAATGAGGCCGTTATTCCTTGTTCAGTGCCCATATTCCAAGGATATTTTGATAACGATCATTGAAGTATTATTGAAGTGTCCTGAAAAGAAAGACCTAGGCCTGTTCCTGCGGCAACTTTGGTGGTATGGTTTCCATGGGAACCGAAGGATCACATGTCCACTGGTGCTGGAACTTGGGGTGCTTTGAATAAAACCAGCTCAGCCAAGTATGTTGCTATGGGAACGGGAAAGGCCATGAGAAGGTACCCAAGCTCAGAGGCAAACAGGAAGTTTGCTTTTTGAAAAGAAATACAGAATGACGGTTGATTGGCAAGGCCAGAGCACCCACCTGCGAAGAAAGCCTATTTTAAGTTTCTGGGAGCATAGCTGTGGGCTTGGGGTGGGGTGGCCCAGGTGATATGCTCCCCTTGCGCTGTAGCGGAGTGCAGTAGCATGCCCCTCCGAGTTCACGTTCCCTTGATTAAGTCTTTGCCAGTGTAACTCGTTAAGGTGAGGCGGTGCTAGGGTAGGTGGGTTCTTAGTCTAATGACTGGTGTCTGTGAAGAAGTGAGAGGGCCACACAATGACCCACATGGGGAGGGAAGCCATGTGAACACAGGCAGAGATTGGAATGATGCAGTTAGTTGCCCAGGACGGTCCCAGCATCAGAGGCTGGGATTGGGGAGGAAGGAAACCTCCCAGCACCGTCAAAGGGAGCCCGGCCAGCTTCGGCCTTGATCTCAGGCCGCTGCCTCCAGAACCTTGGGAGAATACATTTCTGTTGCTTGAAGCCTCTTAGTTTGTGGGGATCTGTTTGGGCAGCTCCAAGGAGCCAGCGGAACCGGGGGGTGGTGGTGGTGGTGGTGGATCATCATGGAACATTCCTCCCAGGAGCCTCATGAATATTTTTCAAGGTAGTACCTCAAGCCCCTGGCCTTGCCCCTTGGTGGAGACAGGAGCTGCTTGGTGCGAGGCTCCCATGGTGTAACTCTGCTCTCCAGGTCCCTCAGAACTGAGAGAGGAGGAGTATGGCCTGCCCCGGGGCCCCCTCCTTGTGTTCCCGGTTTCCTTACCAGCTTCATCTCTCTCTTGCTTTCATCACATCGGTGGGGCAGAATGGGCATGATGGAGGGAGGAATGAGGACACCGCTCAGAGTGTAGATGCGGCCGTTTTGGGCAATGACCTCGGTGTCTTCCACGGCCACATCATTCGCCAGGATCTGGCCCTGGGAGGAAGCAATGACATCCTTTGCCCCAGCCTGCAGGACAGCAGCCATCCCAGGCCCCTCCGAGCACTGGCCACCCCTCAGACTGTTGCTCTGAGAAGGGCCTGGCTGATATGGAAAGATGGACTTTTTTTAAAAAAGATTGATTGATTGATTGATTTGAGGGGGTGGGTGTTGCGGAGGATGGGGTGAAGGACGGAGGGAGAGAGAGAATCCCAAGCAGGCTCCAGGCTCAGCAGGGAGCATGACTCGGGGCTTGATCCCGTGACCCTGAGACCCTGAGCTGAGACCAAGAGTCCGAGGCTTGACTGATGGAGCCCGGCCGCCCCCAGCGAGAGACGGATCTTAAACGAGCCGGGGCCCAGATGCTTCTGCAGACATGGTGCTTGCAGGCCAGCCTCGCGGGGCCTGGATCCATGGGGATCCAGGAACACAGCCATGGGGTGCGTGTGGCCACACCTACCAACTGCCTGTTAGGCTCCACTTTCGGCGCTGGGGCTGCACCGACGGGGACCCCGGGAAGCCCTGCTCTAGCCGAGCGGCAGGACGTGAACCGCCTGGCGGTGAGTCCCACCCGCTTCCCTGCTCGCTTGTCCTGCGGCGCTGACCACGACCCGGCCCGGTGGCTCCCGGGGGCTCGGGGACGTCTTCCTGTAGCCCGTCCCATCCCAGATTCCCTGGGAGCTCCCTTCAGACGGCAGCTGCCATCCCCACGGCCCTGGAGCCCGGGTCTGAGTCGCCATCTCTGCGCCAATGCCTCCAGCTCCCAACCAGCTTCTCCCGAGGGACGAGGGACGAGGGACGGATGCCCAGCACGGCACCTCGCTGCTCCATATCCCGCCCCTTATCTCTCACCAAGAGTAAGGCCTCAGGCCCGAGTGTGACCTGACTGCGCTCCTCCTCCTCTTCCCACTGCCCTGACTGTCCCTCCTTCTCTTCCTTCACCCCCTCTGTTCAGGCGCCACGATCTGGCTGTTCCTCCACAGGCACACGCTTCTTTCTGTGTCTGTCCTTGCGCTCTCTCTCGCTCACGCTCTCTCTCTGGAATGCTCTTTCCCCCAGATATTCTTGCTGCTTGCCTGTATTTTCATGTCCTTCAGGCCTTTGCTCAGCTGTTCTCTGCTCCACCACCTCCAACACCTCCACCACCTCCACTTCCTCCACCACCTCCACCACCTCCACCACCTCCACTTCCTCCACCACCTCCACTTCCTCCACCACCTCCACTTCCTCCACCACCTCCACTTCCTCCACCACCTCCTCCACCACTACCACCTCCACCTCCTCTACCATCACAGCCTCTACCACCTCCACCTTCTCCACTTCTCCCACCTCCACCTCCACCACTACCTCCACCACCTTCACCTCCACCTCCACCTCTACTACCTCCACCTCCTCCTCCACCTCCACCACCTCCTCTACCTCCACTACCTCCACCTCCACTACCTCCACCTCCACTACCTCCACCTCCACCACCTCCACCACCTCCACCACCTCCACCACCTTCTCCACTTCCACCACCTCCTCCACCTCCTCCACCTCCACCACCACCTCCTCCACCTCCACCACCTCCTCCACCACCACCACCACCACCTCCACCACCTTCACCTCCACCACCTGCACCTCCACCACCACCACTACCTCCACCATCTCCACCTCCACCACCTCCACCACCTCCACCTCTACCACCTCCACCACCACCACCATCTCCACCTCCACCACCACCACCATCTCCACCACCACCACCACCTCCACTACCACTACCTCCACCTCCACCACCACCACCTCCACCTCCACCACCTCCACCTCCACCACCTCCACCTCCACCACTACCACCACCTCCTCCACCTCCTCCACCTCTACCACCTCCACCACCTCCACCACCACCTCCTCCACCTCCACCACCTCCCCCACCACCACCACCTCCACCATCACAACCTCTACCACCTCCACCTTCTCCACTTCTCCCACCTCCACCTCCACAACTACCTCCACCACCTTCACCTCCACCACCACTACCTCCACCACCTCCACTACCTCCACCTCCACCATCTCCACCCCTCCACCACCTGCACCTCCACCACCACCACTATCTCCACCATCTCCACCTGCACCACCTCCACCATCTCTACCTCCACCACCTGCACCTCTACCACCTCCACCACCACCACCATCTCCACCTCCACCACCACCTCCACCTCCACCACCACCACCTCCACCTCCACCACCTCCACCTCTACCACCTCCACCACCACCACCTCCACCAGCATCACCAGTGGATTAACAGGAGACATAATCTGTGTCCTCGCAGCCTTGTACTGTTGTTAGACCAGGGGATCAGCTGAATAAAGCCGCCTTCACTGAGTCTCTTAAGTGAGTCATGTTCCTTCCCACCACAGGGCCTCTGCACAGTCTCCCTGCTGCTTGGATCTTTCTTCTACTCATCTCTGCCCAGGTTGCCTGTACTCACCCTTTGAAGCTTGCCTAAAGCATTGCTTCTCCCTGCCCCGA
Organism: Nyctereutes procyonoides; assembly: GCF_905146905.1. Lineage (NCBI taxonomy): Eukaryota > Metazoa > Chordata > Mammalia > Carnivora > Canidae > Nyctereutes > Nyctereutes procyonoides. The sequence goes on from NW_026575122.1 coordinate 21,940,803, forward strand.
GGACCTCTAGACACCCAGACATGTGCAGCTTCCTCCTATTGTAAACTCTCACCATAATTAAAATGACACTTCTTATAATCGTAACAAAATCATGAGCAGATCATTACTAAGCTGTTTAAAGTGTGTTTTCCTGGCTGCAGTGTAAGCCTGTCTTCCTCACTGCTTTATCCTTGGCATCTAGTTCTGGGTCTCACACGGGCACTTGGTCAGCAAATAAACACAGCAGTGAAGTGAAAAAAATAACAAATAAATGCAGTGATCCTAAAGACACAAGCCTGTGAGTTAGGGTAGAGGTAGGCCAATAGCGACAAGCAGAGCAGAAACACATGTGAGTTGTGACACCTACATTGTTTGTGGTGTTGAACTGGATGAACTGGTTGGCCAGACTCCTAATGTGTGGGGCCAGAATGAGGGTCGCCACCTCAAGCTGCAAAGAGAAGAGAACAACATATTTTGAGCGAGGCATGAGCCCTGCTTTTGTGAAGGTCTCATTGGAAACAATAGTCTGGAAGTCCAGGAAATAAATAATGGGAGCCCTGGTTTCACCAGTTTTGTGGCTTCGAGGGTCCCCTTGATAATGGGTTCATTATTCCCCACCCAGGGTAGGCCCAGAGCTACAAGTAAAGAACCACTGTCACGTGTTTTCTGGTGCCTTAATAACAGAATGTGAGACTAGGTCAGATACGGGGACAATAGGGAAAATAGGGCAGGAAGTGGGGCCAACCTGAGTAAGTGGGACAATGTGGTATCTGACGAGTTCCAGAAGCTTCCGGGATCCCTGCAAAACAATCAAAATACTTCTTTAGTCCCTGTAGGAAGTACTGCTCTCCCCTTTTGTGGGGACCCTCCTCTAGTTACTCTGGACACATAATCAATAAAAATAAATGACCCCTAGTGTCCTCACTGGGAGGGCAGGGTGAAAGGGCCCCAACACCGAGGAGCCGAGCTTCACCCCATTCCTGTGCTGTGGCAGCAGCCACTCTGGAAGCACTCTGCGCACGTTTTATTTGATTTTCTTAAAAGCCTTGTGGGGGGAAGGACTGCTATCGACTCATTTTACGTGTGACACCGGCGAGTTTTAGCTACATGAGCTCACCAAGCTAACCTAGGGGATAAGCCTAAGATGTCCACCCTCAATTCCATCATCTCTTAGAAGGTCTGAAGCCACATTCTGGAACTGCTAAGGCAGCCTCAGCTTACGATCCTATTTCACTTCCTCCATAAGTGAATGTCCGTGTGTCGGACCACATCCTGGTAATTTGGGAATGCCCCACCCTTCTAGGAACAGCTGGGCAGACACCTCCCCTCTGCACCTGCATGGTACATGGTCATCGCTCCTCCAAAGCCCTGCCCAGGGTCTCTCATGCCCCAGAAGTGTTTGCAGCAGGTGGAGGAAAAGGGGTCTTGAGACTCTCGGCAGGGGGAGCCATCCCCACAGGGGTGGCCTGGGGGGGAGCCCGCAGAGGTGAGGGGCGCAGGGGACCTTTCTGTGGGGCACAGCAGCCGTGGGGTCTGCTGCAGTTGGCCTGCAGACTCCCTGCAGTCAGAGCCGGGGGCACAGGCTTCCTGACACTGGAGTTCTGCTTCTTAAGTGGCACACTGGTGGACGCACGGGTGAGGCTGGGAGGAGGATCACAGTCAGGTTTGCAGGAGCCTCCCCAAGGCTGACTACCCCAGGCGCAAGCTCCAGTAGCCAGCGGCCCTATGAAGAACAGGCCCTGTGCACTGGGTCTAGGTCCCCAGGTCGTGAAGTGACCACACGTCCTGGCTCGTCTGTGGCCACCCTGCTTTCTGCCCTGTATGCTGGCAACTGCATTCCCTCTGGGTGATGCATTGTGTGGTCCCCACAACTACACAACTACCAGCCCACAGCACTGTGAGCCAAGCAGGGTTAGCAGTAAGAATGTTGACATGGGACCCTGGGGACCAGCCCTGGATGTGACACTTCCTGCAGCCCTAGCTCTGTTCCTGGGTGTCTGGCTCTTGTCTTCCCCTCACAGCTGCTTCACGGTTCCCACATGTGAGCACTTGCCGGCAGAGGCAGTGCTACTACAAGTTTGGATGTTCAGTGGTGGAAGGGGTGAGAAAAAGTGGGGACCGATGGGTGATGCCAGCCCAAAGGGACTGCACACCCTCGGGAGGCAGGGGCCAGATCTGCCTGGTGTATGAATGGGCTGCCAGGCCATAAAGTGTGTGGCATATGGCGGGCCCCGTGCAAACACTTGTGCCAATAAGTTAAAAGGGGGGAAGGGGTCCTAGGAAAAGCACTGAGCTTGACCTTGCGGTCCTGATTGGGCCTCTGTCACCCTGAGCATGCCACATGGCTCCCTCCAGGCCTTGGTTTCACCTGCAGAATAAAGAGTAGTGGGACCCCTTCTGATCCTCTGATTCTATAGGGAGGACGTTACCGACTGGATCATTCACTTCCAGAGCCCCAGAATTAATTGGCGTTGGATCCTTTTTTTACATGAAGCAGGAGAAAGAAAAGGGCCGAGGAGCTGCTGGGCATCATCCCTGCCATCGTGTGTGCCTGTTGCCTCGTGTGGCCGTGGGCCACGAGGGCCATCATTCATTTAGGAGTCAGTCCAGGTGGCTCAGCTAAGCAGGATGCGTGTCCAGGAGCTGCTGTTTTTAGCAGAGCCTCTCTCTCATGAAGACATCTGCCCCCTCCCTGACGTTTTAGGTAAAAAAAAAACAAAAACAAAAACAAAAAAACAAAAAAACAAAAACCCAGCCCTTTGATGCCAGGTCATAGAGCTTTTCTACCACATTGCTCGTATGAGCCCGGACTCCACGGTGTCACCTCCCTTTATCTCATGAGCTGGTGGGGTCAGTCTCTCCTTCCCTTTGCTTTTGTTTTGCCTGGTTCGGTGACAAATCATAACTGGGGCTGCTTATCAGTAGCTGCAGTCTCTGTGGGGGCAGGATAGTTCCTGGACTTTTTGCTTTAGTTCTCCCCGAAGCAAAAAGATATGCTGGGAAGGAAATGTGGCATTCTAAGATCAGAATCAGAAGCCGCTCCTCTAATGAAATCTATTTATTTTCCATTTCATCGGCAGAGCTGATGGGGCCCTTTCTGTCTCCTGCTGGATTTCATCCCTGAAATAAAGCTGAAGCATGCTATTCAAATGTCTGGAGAGACAAAGACCTTCCTAGAGGTTGAGAAGCTTTAACTCAACAGGCTCTGGACCTGAGAATAAAGCGGAAAAGATCATCCTATTCCTCACCTAGAAACCAATGTGGAAGGAGACTGTTGACTCAGAACCAGGAAACTTGCAGCGTTTATAACCTTTGAGGGCAGAAGGATGCTGCCTCTGGGAGCAAGGAGATGGGGAGCCAGCGGCAGCGGCACATCGGTTCTCTGTGGAGCCAAGGGAGCCCTGAGCCCCGAGCTCCGCACAGGCCAGCTGCTGCTGTAGAAGTGCTCCCGCCCTAGGTCAGTGTCAGGCTGCAAGGCGCTCTCCCTGGAGGGGGCTGGGAAGACTACATAGTCTCCTCCCCATAGCCCAAGCAAGCTGCTCCAGCCACAGCTCCAAGGACTTAGGAAGGAAGACAAAGACGAGAGCTTTCTGAGCAAAGGTGGTTGACAGAAAAGCAGGGAGGTTGCTATTTTTCTATTCGAATGAAAAGATTTTGCTTTAATTCTAGGTGTAGCTGGTTAGCTGTCTGAGAACGCCTTTAATATTATTTTTAAAAACCTGTATTAAAGTAGAAGCTATGGACTCAGTGAAGCCATATAATCTCTGGATTTTAATAATCTCCCAGGGGAGTATTATTATTATTATTATTATTATTATTTAATTATTATTACTTTTTTGCTTTAAAATTCAGCGTGAATTTGTGTTCCAAAGAGAGCTACACCAGTTTTTCTGCAATGTTTACGTTTCAGAAAATGTGCATGTGAATCATACATAGTTTTACAACAGTGCTCTATCTTGAAGACACTGGGAAATCCAACTGTTCAAGCAGAAAGCCATAGTGAATCCTTTCACATGGTGAACATCTGCTTGCAATGTGAGAGATTACCTTCTGATTTATCTTTTGGATCCACACGTTTTTTAATCCAAAATTTTCTGAAAGCAAGATGTCCTTGTAGATGCCCAAAAGTATTCTAGAGAGGTTTGTAGCCCTGTGCATCTCTAAGCCATACATGCAACGAGTCTCAGGGTTCCAGAAACAGTGTGGCCTGGGTCACCTGAGTTAAAAAGTTGGTACTTTCCCCAAATGTCTATTTCTAGATCTCATAGAGGTGCCATTAAATCAGAACGCTTGGGGAATGGTTTGTGAGCCACCTACATAACAGGCTCCAAGGGTGATTTCTAAGTACACTGAAATTTAGGAATCTCTGCCCTAAAAGATCCGGGCCCCTCATTTTGTGCAATGAGCTGATCTACATGAGGTTGTGAGTAGTCTTGCCCCATTGGCAGGATGGTGGCATGATTTTAGGGCACTGGAGGAAGGCTGTGGCCCTTCCTAGAATTCCATCACATGACATTCTAATGAACGAAATTCCATAATTAGTCACTCTTCCCTTCAGCTTTAGGCTGTTATTTCTGGGAGAGGAAACACTTTAACTGGTGCCAGTGATTTACGCTCTTGGGTGAAGGAGAAAAATCTCCTTTCTAGATGAGAATGTGAAAGAATTGAAGTCTTATGGTAAATAGGGGTGGAGGGTTATTGTGAAGAGAGGTGAATGCAATAGAAAGCAATGTCTGGGGCATCTAAAAATAACATTTATTCCTTTTTCTTTTTTTTAAAGAGGGTTCCATGTCTAACATGGAGCCCAACATGAGGCTTGAACTCACGACCCTGAGATCAAGACCTGTGCTGAGGTCAAGTCAGGTACTTAACCCACTGAGCCACTCAGGTCCCCCAAGATTTGTGCCTTTTACATTTAGCCTAGACCTGGCCCAGGATGGTTTAGTTTGGAATTCATCTTCTCGGTAGTTTTGGAGTAGGGAAATCAAAATATTGATTTTGCCACTGAGAAATACTAGAAGAGCCAGGAAAAAAATCAAACTAATCATGTAGAACTAGGGCAGCAAATAGATTTTATTTCGTGTGCTCAGTCTGACTGGCTACTTGGAACTCTGTCCAGGATATTGGAGCCACATCCATGGTTCCAGAGGACTGTGATTGATTAATGATGTCTGCCTCGGTTGCTAGAGGGTAGATGGTGATACATGAACATCTCTAGTTTGCAAAAAGTCTGTATGGGCATAGGCTGAGGCAGCAATGCTGACACGATGCCATCAGAGTACGTAGAATACCATACCTCTGGAGAAAGGAGGTAATCAAGAGTGCCATCCTTCATGTTGTCCAAGGCTTCATTACTTGGAACAAAAATGGTGTATGGTGTGCCAGCCCCATCTTCTTCTAAGGCACGTCCCACATTGGTTTCCTGCATTTGAGAAATGAAAGGTTATATCTGCAACCTATCTCTGACAAATACTTCAAGTCATTCCTTGGCAAATATTTATCATTGACACCTCTGCTCATTATATAAAAGACTGGACATAAAACCATGTTCCAGAAGCTCATGAAAAGTACGTACCTCTAACAAAGACCTGAACTTGCTGTATTTTAGTTGCAGCATTGTCATTATGGTTTGCTAAAAATCACAAAAAGAAACAGGCAGTTTAGGAAGTAGACACCCCAACATTAAAAGGTTTGTGACAGAGTTTATAGGTAAATGTGGATAGAAAAGAACCAAGTCAACCACAACACATTATAGAAATGCTTCCTGTTGTTATTGAAAAAGTGGTTTAGATCTGTGTATTCTGAGGTAGCCTTTGGCCATCATCAAATGAGTCAAAAGAAATAAATTTCTATTGCAGTGAGGATTGCCCTCCCCCATAAAGCACAAGAGAGAACTTTTCATGACAAATGGATACTAGACTGAATCATCATATGTGGCCATGAAAGAGGTCATAAAATTGAGATCTTTCATGCACCTGTTGTATGGTTTTCTTTCTGTTGGCAAAAGTACCCAGGATTCCACTGAAAACAGAAATTATCCTATTTTCCCCATGGTTAGGGTCCTAGAGCACAAGAAGGACAACCACATAGTGCTGGCATGCATTTTCTTCTTTGATATGACTCTCCCGGGAACAAAGAAAGATGGATTTGGGAAATGTCTCACCTCAGTGTTGCTCTCAAATGTGGGTGTCATCTGGTCCATGGCTCTGTCAAGGATGTGCAGGAGCCCATTGGAAGCAACTATGTCCCCCTGTATAATTTTTACCTTCTTTTTGCCTCCACAGAGTTTAAGCTTTATTTGATTGTCCTAAAACACCAAGAAAAAATAAAATTCATGTGGTATCCTTGAAGGAGTACTGGATTAGAAGTCCTGAGTCCTTGGCTGTCATCTATTGGCTATATGATCTTGGATAAATCACTTAATCTCAAATAGGAAAGTTGGCACTTGCTTGCTTGATTTCACAGGTCTTTCATTAAGATCAAATGAGATAATGTGTGAAACCACTGATGACTACCAGTGATTGCTAAATATGAATAAGGAATCATAAGTCTCCCCCAATAGCCTGCAAGGGCAAAAAGGGCAAAACGATTCAATTTACCGTAAACTTATCACCTACTTTAGTGTGTTTTATAGCCAAGGCACAGAATAAAAAATTTTTGTTGCATAAATGACTGAAACTAATTCCTTCTTCCTTTCATGTGGCTCTTATAAGCTATAGACAATAAATATGTATTGAATGAGTGAAGGAATGGGTGAATGAATGAATGAGTGAAAGAATGTCCTTGTGAGAAAAGAAGCTACATTTTCATCCATCTATCTAGATATCTCTGTCCATCATCCATCCATCCATCTGTCCACCGTCCATCCATCCATCCATCCATCCACCCATCCGTCCATCCGTCCATCCACCCGTCTGTCCATCCATCCATCCTTACACACACAGTACAACACACTGGTTAATGAATCAGGCAAGGAGATCTGCATTTGAATCTTGCCTCTGGCCCTTACTCATGATCTCTTGGTTTTCCCACTTGAAAAATCTCCTTTATGAGGTTGTTGCCAGTCTTATACAACATAAATGAAGGTTTACGTCAGTATTTTGCATAGATTAAGTGCTCAATAACCTATCAACTGTTGATAGTTGGTGAAATACAACAATATAGGTCATAACCCGCACATGCATGTTCTATTAATCACATCCTCTTTCGCTCAGTAAAGTGACAGGAAAAGTAATTTGTGAGAAGGGGGAGGGTAGTTTTACATAAACAACAGAACAGGACTCATGGCATAGGGGAGAAAGAGTGCTAGGTTTGCAGAAGATGGATAAGCTCCAGCAACCTAAAACACAAACATAATCCATTTCCTTTTATAAGAGGGATGCTGATCTGGCTTTGTGCCGGCACTTCCAGGAAACACACTGCACAGCTTCTCCTTCCTGCTGACACCTGAATGATGTGCCCTTAAAGATGAATTCAAACCACAGCAAAGCCCAACATTTTATAACCCTGTCTCCACAATCCTCCTCTCCTGCCAGATCCCTCCTGGTGTTGCTCTCAGCTTCTTCCCTCATAGGGAAGTGCTTTGGCAAACAAGGAATAAAGAAGGAAGTTCCTTGTAACCTGCACGGGGCCAAACACAGACAGAGATTCTGTGGGCACTGGCTCAGCAGACACTTCTTTTCTGGGAGTGAAAATCAGAGAGACCCTCACCTTATCGCCATTGAAGATTTCTCCTGACTTTCCAGTCAGGGTGTAGAAAGTGTCTGTGTTATTCATACGCTCGGTGCTCATCTGCCCAGCAATTATGTGGAGTTTCACAAAGTACTGAGCAGCCTCCTTATCCACCAAGAGATCTTCTACCTAAGGAAAAAGAGCCAGTTCTCTCAGTCTCCATTGGTGTTTAAAGGACAAAGTGAGGCTGTGGGGCATGCACTGGCCACTCAGAGACACCAATGCCAGGGTACCCTAATTCGGGCTTGGGCTTTCTCAGACACAGGTGACTTTGGGGGCAGTGCCATCTGGAGAGTGGGAGGTGGTGTTCCGTGTCCTCCCAGACCGCCAGCAGTAAGGAAGGTGTAGGCACTCAGCAATCATCTTGAGCCCACAGAGCAGACGGGAAAGAAACAAGAAGTTATGTGAAAAGAAAGTGCAAACTCAGGGTTGCAGAAGGGGAGGTGGGTGGGGGGACGGGGTAACTGGGTGACTGACTGGCACTGAGGAGGGCACGTGATAGGATGAGCCCTGGCTGTTAGATGCAGCTGATCAATTATTGAAAACTACATCTGAAACTAATGATGTACTGTATGTTGGCTAATTGAATTTAAATTTAAAAAAGAAAGTGCAAAGTAGATCCATAGAGCTTTTGAACAGGAAAATTAGGATTTTTGAAATCCACTGGACCAACTCTACATTTTGTCAGTATTAAATTTTGTCAGCAATCATTCAACAGATACTTTTTATTAATTCTGTGTGAATAATCTATATATTAAACAAGAGACCACATGCAAAGTGCCTTGTGCAGAGACATTCCCTATTCGAAAGTTTCCTTCCCCAGTAGGAGGGACATGAGGCTACTTCTGAAGTTTAATGGCTGATTCATCTCAGATTGTCTGACAGTGGTGGATATTAGGGTGAGGGGTCTGGCACTCCCTGGGTTTTTATTCAATGCAGCAAAAAATTATCATCACAAAATATCTTGGATTAAGATAAACCACTTTTATGCACATCATCACGTCCATTATCTCTGTTAAACCAAAAGTAACAGCTGTATTGACACCTTCATGATAGGATGCCTCCTCCAGGCATCATGGATTTCATTCCCACTGCATGATATTACTTCAGACAGCAGCTGCTCATGTAGAAGACCACAGTGTACTCCTACTTTCCTCCACCGTCATCATTTACGATGACTTTTTCTTAAGTAGGCACCACACCTAGCATGGAATCCAGTATGGAACCCAGTGTGGGACCAGAACTCACAACTCTGAGATCAAGACCTAAGCCAAGATCAAGAGTTGGACGCTTAACCAATGGAGCCACCCAGGGATTCCATCATTTATTATGATCTTAAAGGAATGAATATATAGCTTATATGTTAGGTTAATTCTTCTTGCAGGAAGTAAGCAGTTTTACGTTATGCAAATTCTATTTATCATGTGATGATACTTAAGATCCCTCAGTTGTTACCTTTGAAGGGGTCTTGATTGGAAGGGGACACTGGTGGGCCCTCTAGAGAGCTGGTAAGGGTCTTGCTGGACATGCAAGTACATGTCTTACAATCAGTGTACATGTGGTCAGGGTGTCATATTTTACTAAACGTTTACTTACCCCCCCCACCCCAATCACCATCCTTATCATCAGTAGATTTAATTTTGTTGTGGGTTTACCACTTTATTTTAAATACTTACATTGAATCCTTTCAGTCCCTTGTCTGTGGGCAAGAGCACAGTGAAGGGTCCCAGGTTAGTTAGCGGCCAGGCATAGGTTTTGTCTTGGGAATAGAAATATGTAAAGAAGGAAAACACCAAGTGAGTCAGAGGCATATGAAGAGTAAATCAAGCAATGAGCTTATCTATTCTAACTGGTATGTGTGGCTCTTGTAACCCGGGAAGCTCCAAGAAAGCAAAAGGCGTCATGATGCACGGCCCCAGAGGAGTTCTACGGAACTATGGTTTGGCTTCAAGGAGACCCTGGGATGACACCTTCTGTGAGGGTCATGTGACAAAATCCTCAGACAATCCTGGCAGGTCCCTGACCCGTGCCTGACTTTCTGGGCTGTTTGTCATCACAGTGAGTGGAGACACAGGCCTGTTCCATCCAGGGCCAGCTCAGAAGAGCCTCATGCTTGATGTAATTCTCTGCTGTTGCCGCCGTGAAATGTTTAATAATTTTTGAACAAAGGACCCCATCTTGTCATTTTGCATGATGCCCTGCAAGTTATGTAGCGGGAGCTGTTTCCATCCTGCTGGAGAAGCTGGGACAGCAGGGCGGGCTCTGGGCTGTCACATAGCAGACAACGTGGACCAGCACTTCATAAGTGGGTGGAAGGTGATGGGGCTTTGTTCAGGGAAATGCTCGAAGGAATACTCTGGAAAGGACACTGTCACCCCTGCCTGCTGTCATCTGATAGTCTGAGGCCTCAGAGGGAGGCTGTAAGAAGCCGGAAGCAAGTCACAAGTACTTGATTCCCTGGAAGATGCCTGGGCAAGAGGAGGATACGTGTGCAGGCTGGGTGGGAAGACCTATGCCAACAAGGTGGCACTGATCCATCCTCTGTGCTCTTTCTGGGAAATCATTTTTTGGTGACTGGTGAATTCTTGGTATTAACATTTTAAGGCTTCTGTTGATTGGTCAAGTCAGTGTTTTACTTTCTGTTGATTGGCCAGATTTGTATCTTATTGAAAGTCTTGTCCAATGGGGCAATCAACTGTAATAGTTCGTTCTCAAGGGGGTGTTAGGTAATGGCCCCTGGAGGGCATTTGGAAAAGATGAAGGCATTTTAGATTGTCACCCTGCCTGAGGGGCTGGTGTCACTGCAGACAATTAGTGGCTGGGGAGGGGGTGGGGCAACAATGCTAAACACCAGGAACATGTGAGAAGATCACACCACCTGTTCTCCAAATTCCCTGGCCCCCACTGTGGACCATGGATACAGCCCCAGGTTTTAGTGACTCTCTGTTCCCTTATTACTGCCAAACTTGCTTCACATTTGGAGGACCCATAAGGTCCAGGGAAAGAGAATGGTCTCCATCCTCACATCAGTAGCTGCCCTATCACATTGTTACTGCAGACTTGTTAATCTCCAGTGACCCCAGGACCCTGTCCTCAGCATTCTGCCTACCACCTGTTGCACTGCTGGACCTCTTGGCACTACCTCCTTGTCTCCTTGGACAGAGCTGCCTGTTTTTTCCCTCTGGCCTGCATGATGCCTCCCTAGGGACCCAATTATAATAGATGCCTCCCCTGTCCCTTTCTGAAGGATTGTGCCTTGCAGGTGCCTTGGCTGCAAGATGATTGCCCTTTACGTGTCAATCAACACCTGTAGCCACATACCCAGGAGTGAGATGAAAGAGGTCAATCTTCCTTGCCATTTTCCTTTGGGTTCAGTGTTTAATTCCCTCAGTTGCTCCATGATGTTTCCGTAACAAGTTGAGCCGTCACCCACGTAACCCTTCTGGCAAGTGCATCTACGGGGAAGGTGAAAACACAGTCTCAGGGGTTAGAGCCATTGAGTATTGAGAGCCTCCAGACCAACTCCCTGTTAGAGATCAGAGAAAGGGCGAGGGCTGTGCACGTTTTTTTTAAGATTTTATTTATTTATTCATAGAGATGCAGAGAGAGAGAGAGAGAGAGAGAGAGGCAGAGACACAGGCAGAGGGAGCAGCAGGCACTACTCAGAGAGCCTTGATCCAGGGTCTCCAGGATCACACCCTGGGCCGCAGGCGGCACTAAGCCGCTGCACCACTGGGGCTGCCCTGTGCACATGTTTATGCCCTGCGTTAGTGCGAGATCTAGTGCAGAGCTTGGTTTAAGCAGGTGCCTGCTGAATGGTTGAAAATAACTGGCACTCAAATTGCAAAAAACACATAAACAATGAAATTTACCACAGTTTTATACAACAGTTTCATAAAAGACTAAGAGTCAAGGAAAAAGTGTAAAGGTGTGCTTGCAGGCTGAGCCGGTACGCACTTAAGAGCCAGTGCTCGGCAGAGTCAGGTTGGAGCCCAGTCTGTCCCCGTGGGTCACACTGCACCTTGGCCTGTCTCAAACTGCGGTCGGCTATTAGCCAGCTTGCACAATCCCGAAAATTCAATCATCGGCTTCCCGGGCTCAGGAAGCGGCTGGCTCCAGGGCTGGCTCTGGACAGCCCTGCTACATCACTGAGGTTTGCTGGCCACTGACTGAAGCTGGCAAGGTGCTTGGTGCTTAGGAAGGAGACGTTCATCAGGGTCCCGGGGTTAGTGAGGAACCTGACACAAGGCGGGGGGCCGTGGCAAGGTGAGAGGTGCAGGGAGGCCGCCGTTGTCCATCCCACAGGTGTGACTCCCGTCGGGGAGAGGCTTCCAAAGGACGGTTACACACTCACAAGTCCAGTTGTGTCTCCAAAAATGGTCCCATGGCAAACAGACATATTTTCAGCAAGTTTGCTGAACAAATATTTCAGGGTTTTATTACCCCTGCCCAGATGGCTGTGTTGACTTCCTCACCAGCTTTTCCACCCCTCAAATCAGTCCTTCACACAACCCTCTGAGGGGTCTCTCCAGAAGGGAAATCTGGCACCCTGGAGCTTGAAACGACGTGGACTCTGTTCACCCGTGGAAGAGGGTCTGGCCCATAAGACACCTGGGGGACTTGCCTGTGTCTCCTTCCTGCTGCATGTTGCAAATTTCAGCAATCCCAAATTTTTAAGACTGTGATGTCTTTCTCAGGCCATGTGCCCTGCCAGCAATATTCTCCTGGCCTCGCCTCATGGCTCAGGCATGATCTGCTCTAAGGAGTATCACTGGCCTCCTGACTCTCCCTGATCGGAGCAGCCAGGGGGCACCTCCTCCTCCACAGCCCTCTCTGCCTGAGGTGTATCTCCTCTGCTGGATGGGAAGCTCGCCTAGGACCTGCATCCCACTCACTCCTCATTATATCCAGCACTTGGGATGATGCCTAATTGTCGAACTGCTTATTTGCCAAGTATCTACTTAATTCTAGGGAGCTTGCTAGGAAGGAGGCTACAAAGGTGATGATAACAGATGTCTGGCCCTGTTAGTATCTCACATGCTGAAGATGGGCCTGAAAACAAACAATTTTTAGCAACAAAATAAAGCCACTTGACTTCCTGAAGTCTCAGCTCCCTCATCTGTGAAATGGGTTTACTAACACCTTTAGGGTTGTCAACGGAGGAGATGATGCACCAAGGACAGCTGGCACAGTGACTGACATGTAGGAAGAGCTCCGTACTTGGTAGATGGTGATGACTATGACAATGATGGTGACAGTGTTAGTGAGATGGGAAAAATGGAGCCACCCATCCTGTGGAGGAGCCAGGATACAGCAGGGCAAGTCCCTAAACACAGCTGAGTTCCAGAGAAGGACCATGAGGGAAGGTTGAATAGGATGCTATGGGGCACGGAGGGGGAAGTGAGCACTTGTGCCCGGAGAAATATGGGACAGTTTCTAGGAGAAAGGACCACTTAAAATAATTCTGGGACACATGTGAGTCTCCTGGTTGGATGGGTGATGGGCAGATTATTTACTGATTGAGACTCTGGAATTTTTATAGAGCAACCAGAGTGCCCGGGAGACACTTGAGAATGTCCAGAGATATTTTTGGTTGTCATAACTGAGATAAAAGTCCTGCTGGCATCTGACGGCTGGAGGCCAAGGATGCTTTGAGTGCCCTACAATGCACGGGGCATCCTCCACAACGACAGGTCCTCCAGACCCCAAATGTCGATAGAGTTGGAGGAACCATTAATGTGAAACAGTGGTTTCACTGTTACGTGTACTCAACATGGTCAAATAACAGTTTCCTACCCAAGCACCAGCTTCCTCCGCAGGTGCTGTACTCCACGACGGTGAATTTGCAAAGCCCACAGGGAGACTGGTACCTCCTAGGGTGACACAATAGTCCTTGTGCTAAATTACATGAATGTCATTTCAAGACAGCTAATAATAGCAAGAAGAAGCTTGAACAAACTGCCAAGTACGTTTCTCTCTAAAACTTCCCTAAGCTGTGGTGAGGCCAATAGTCTGTTCTGTGTACAGTGGCTTGGCTGGTCTAGGAGTGGCAGGAGAATTGTTTTAACAGTCATAGCACCGAATGGAATGTGTGGGATATAAACACTTTTCATTGTTGTTTAAAATCTTGGTCCAGAATCTGAGATTTCACGAGATGGGGTGTCTGACTTCAATGCTTTCAGTGGCCGTGGCATGTTCCCTGCAATCAAGTTGCTTCTTTATTAGGAGCGAAGGCCTCTTGCTGTCTTGCAGCTCTGAAAATATCCATAAGCCACTGGCATTTTATAAGTTATGCAATGGAATTACTTACGTGGAGTGTTGGCTGAGATCTAGAAATTATAGGGTGTCCCAAAGGACTGACTGGTTGCTTCCTTCCCTTGTTTGCTTGTTCATTTCAGTCCTTCACTGATTCATTTGTTCCTCCAAAGTGTCACTCATGTCATTGTTTTAATAAGTGACAGGAGCTGTTGCACTAAAGATGAGGGAGGCGGGACCCCCAAGGACCTTCCATCACAACTGGGAATGGAGATCAGTGAGACTGATAGCCAGCCTCTATTGATAGCTGCTATTCCAGTCACCTCTGCAGGGGCCTCATCTTGGTATCTTACCTAATACAACAACGCTATGAGGTAGGTTCCATTATTAGTCACATTTTAGGTGGGCTGATAGAGGGGGACAGAGGGACAAAGAGGTTAGGTATCTCACTCAAGACCACACAGCCTGTCGGTGGCAGTACCTGTGCTCATCACCACTGTGCTGTGTACTCATCACAGTTCAGGGTGAACGAGGGCCAGGGAAGACATCCTAGAGATAGAGACACTTGAACTGAACAGTGAATGATCACTCGATCTTACCCCAAAGGCCAAGAAGTGGTGAACAGTGAAGGGTCAGCTAGCCTGGCTTAGGGGAGGTGAGGAGGGCAATGTCTCTGCAAGGGGACTAGCACGCACAAGTGTATGAAGCTGGGAACCTAATGGTGTGTTTCAAGAACAGTAGTTGGGTGGAACTCTAGCCAAAGGGGTGTCTGTGAGAGTGGTGGAATGGGATTGTTCATCCATACCCCCGCCAACAACCAGCTCTTAGCCATGCCCTGGGGAGGATGGTACCAGGAAGAACTTGTGCGGGTCCTAGGAGCTGGTTTGGAAGCATGCACGCAGAGGTACCTGAGTGTGGTCTATAAGGGGGACTCGGGCCTAGGAGATCATGTCCCTTACTCCTTTGACCCCTTGCCCTGGTGGACCTAGTGTAGGGCTAGAAGAGGGCCCTTTAAAATTCAGTGCTCGGGGCAGGGCCGGAAGCTATTTATTTTTCTTAGTAATCATCAACATGGAGCTTATAGTCTAAAAGGATGCATGTATGTATCGGCTTCACTCTTCCCAGGGAGATATTCTAGGTCTCTAGCAGACTTGTCAGGTGAAGGAAAAGTTATTTGGCCTGTCCAAGGTCTCCCCAGTGATGAGCAAGAGGGCCCACATTTAATCTTGTTCTTTATTGGGTGGACATCTATGACTAGCTCTGTGTGATTTTGAATATTCTGCTTAGAACCTTTGCCATATTGAAGAGGCATAAGCAGAATGAATCTTTATCCAAGGTAACTAAATTACCTGAACTATGTTAGTGATATTAGACCCATATTTACTCAGTGTAATGTAGCCAGTCTTTAGCTCTGTCTTCTTTGTAGCCTGTCCATCTTTTGGGGGGAAGAGGTCCAAGGAGGTTCATGAGTGATACATCTCCTCCTAAAAATCCACTGGTGGCCCCACCAACGTTCTAAACACAAGCTTTAATGCCGCTTAAATTATTCTGATGTTCCTTCCAGTTTCATTTTTGATTTTATCCTTTCAAATACAAAGGAGGGCAAGTGTTTAAAGCACTGCACTCAGACTTTCTGAGACGATGGTAAAAAGTCTGTGAGCTGTCCATGCATATGTGTGGGTGCCTACGTGCCTGCCTGTATGACTGTGGTATGTTGGCGTGTGCGCTCACATGTGTGGAGTGCTGTCTACACGCCAGGTTCTGCTCAGAGGCTGGTGAACATATTCTCTGGAATCCTCATCACAGGCCTAGTGAAAAGTACAGTTCTCCTCTCATGATAGTGGAAACACAACCCAGAGAGGTTAAGGCAAATGGCAGAGCTGGGACTTGACCTAGGTGTCTGACACCTGAGCTCTCTTGACTCTACCCATAGTTGAGTACAGATCTACTTATTTGCCTGGATAAAACACAACAATCATGAAACCTATCTGGGCAGATCCACACATTCAAGACTTGAGTATAAAAAGTATAAGCTTCGAAGAAGATAAAAAGGGGCTCTGCAGACACAGAAACCAGTTAGTAGTTACATAGGTCGATGTCTGCTATGGCTTTGAGGTCACAGCAGCAAAGAGTCCTTCACAGATGCCAATGACAATGGGAACAGAAAGTGACACAGAGGTAGCACCTCTGTCTGGAAGTCAAATACTGGAGTTCTAGCTCCAGTCCAACCACTAATGAAAACATAATAGAGCTGCATAGTCGTTTCTAGAACATTCTCTCATGTAATGTTCACAACATAGTAAACACCACTATGCTCATGTCATACATGGAGGAAACTGAGACCGGAGAGACAGTGTCACTTTCCCAAGGTCATTCACCTGGTAGCTGCCAGTACTGAGACTCAAACCTAAGTCTTTCACTTCCAAAGACCACTTTCTTATCACCTCACAAGCTGCTTTTGCCTCAGGAGTTTTCACACAAATATTTTTACTCTCGGTAAGTCCCTTCTCTTAAAACCTGGAGTCCAGGAAACAGCACTGCTGTTAGTTCACCTTCCCCAATCTTGTTTGGCACCATCAGCAAGCAATATTTCATGAATGAGGAAGCAGCCATACATGTTCAAGGTCAAATGCCTGTCATCACAGCTGACAAGTGTTTTCCTGGCAACGGTGGTTTCCTTCACCCACGCTCTGACCACTTACCACCAAGTCATCAGGTCAGGTCCATGTGTCAGCACTTTCTAAGGATCATTATAAAGGAAACAATTGTTGAATGATTCAGTGATTAAAGAAAGATTTACTTGGTATCTACCATACTTCTTGCATGGTGCTAGGTGGGGGAGGAGGTGGAATCAAGACAGACACATTTCCTACCTTTCAGGGAACTTATAGCATTGACTGGCCACCACATGTTAAGACGGTGTGGAGCTGAACAGACTTACTTGGGTTGGCCCGGTGCGATGGTACTGCAGTTAGCATTCCTGTGACAGGGGTTATTAGACTCACAGACATCCACCATGCTGCACCCCACTCCAGGCATGTAATTGCGGTAATGTTCCTTACACTCACAGTGAGACTTCAGGAGACCAGGAGAGAAAAACAAAGGGCTCTTATTAGTCATGGAGGCTGACATCCTTCTCTAATTCATTTGTATTTTGCCATAAAAACTGGCAGGTCCAAAGTGTGGGCTTAAATGAAAAATTTGTCTAAGTTTTCAGAATTGGGAGTCAGGTCTATATATTTTGCTCATTGGGAAATTACACCTTTGTTGTTAAGTTTACCTTTTTGGCTTTCTTGTTTCCTAATGCTGGGCCTTTCTGGTTCCATAATTCCTGGTTTTAGATTGTCTACCAGTGAGTGGAGACTGAGGTTCATATGGGAAATATTATTGCTTTAGAAGAGTGGTTTTCAGTTAGGAGTCTCAACCTAAGGTACATTGGCAATGTCTAGAGAAATTTCTGATTGTCACAACAGAGGGTGGAGGGTTTGTCACCAGAGGCTGGGGGTGCTGCTATACACCCTGCAATGCATGGGACAGCCCCCACCACAAAGGGTTATCCAGTCCCAAGTGCTAGTAATTCCAAAGTTGAGGAACTCTGCTCTGGAATATTGGGAATAATGAGTGCCTTGCGTCTGTGTGAATGATGGGCTTCTAAGACTTAAAAATTTGCCTTGGATCCATTTTTGGAGACAAAGTTTATTTTTAATCTCACTCCCAACGTCCTGGGAACTTGGCTCAGAGTGTAATATGGCTTTTCCCATAAGGGTCCTCATTTTGAGGATGGAGGCTCAGCTCCTTGCATTTCTTTCCAAACCTGCCTCAGATATTGATAACAGAAATGGCGTGTGATATACATTTTTTCCCCCCAGAAGATAAGATCGGGCAGATTCTCTGCAGAGAACTCCAAGAGCATTGCCATGGAGTGATCGGATTGTCGGGAACAAATGACTCTGCTGAGGTTGGGTACTGAAGCCTTTCCTTCCACCTGGGCAGCAATATCCTTCTGTACAGATAGATTTCCTCCACTGAGCTTGATGTGCAGTTATGGACACAGTGGGCATCTGTTAAATAGTTGATGGATGGATGAGGTATCAGTGAAAAGGCTTTTTCAACTGGATTCCTGAGAAAAGTCTCTGGACCTGGCTGTTTTTTACTCATCAAGGTTATGATATGAGTTAGAGGAACAAGGTCTCACCCCAGAATATCCTCACTGCTCCCTACTCTCTGTTGGGGCTGCCCAACATTTTGTCATGCTCATCTCTTTGGGACAGAATATTTTTGGTTCCAAGAGTCCTCTATGACTTTGAAAAGATGAGAGAGAATGGAGGATTGCAAGTGAAAGTCAATGGCATATTCACCCAAGACTTGTTTAACAGTGAATTTGCTAATCTATTTTGTTTTTTTTTTTAAAGATTTTATTTATTTATTCATGAGAGACACACACACACAGAGAGAGAGAGAGAGAGAGAGAGAGAGAGAGGCAAAGACACAGGCAGAGGGGGAAGCAGGATCCATGCCGGAGCCTGACATGGGACTTGATCCCGGGGCTCCAGGATCACACCCTGGGCCGAAGTTGGCACTAAACCACTGAGCCACCTGGGCTGTCCCTAATTTGTTAATATAATCTAAATATGTTGCCCATCACCATTGAGGACCGGAGCACAAGAGGGGGTAGGACAGTTAAGTTTTTCCTGGGGATCTGGGAAAGTATGAATTCAGAGGATGGATTGGGGAGGGGACAGAGTGAGGTTACCCCTGAGCAGAGGGAGGTCTACCTGGAGAGGAAGCCCAAATTGAGTATTGAAAGGGCCAAGTAGGAGAACCTGGCAGACAAATGCTACCTATGGCACAGTTTTACCTTTGGTGGCCTGTCCTACTTCTAGACACCCTAGTTCCTTGCATCACGTGCTCACCTGTCCAGGCCCGTCATATATGCACACTGTAGACTCTGTAGAGCAGTTTCCGTAGTTAGTCTGGCAGTGGTCTACTGGTAAGCACACCTGGCCATCCCCGTGGTAGCCTTCTTGGCATGTGCAACTGTGCCTATTCGGTCCCAGGTACGTGCAACGTGCGTGAGGGTGGCAGACTGCTTGTAAACATGGATTGATGGCTTGAAAGACAATGACAGGATAAGAGCTCATCAAAATTGCACAGGTAATTTGATAAGTTTAAGAGAGGGAGAGAGTAAGAAACAGTTCATCTTACCTACCTGGTTCCCCCCTCCTGTGGAACAGATTTGTATAAGGCTGTCAGAGATTACAACTACAGATACTGTGTTGATATATTGCTATGCCATGTTATGTGTGGATTTAAATATACAATAGCCTGAAAGGAAGCACTAATGCTTGTAGTATTTGTATGTACTGGCCCAGTCCAAGCATTTCCCATACACTAACTCAGTTACTCCTTACAACAACTCTCTAGAGTAGGAGCCATTATTACTCACATTTGATAGATAGGAAAACAGAGGCACAGGCAAGTTAAAGAATTTGTCCGAGGTCATGTATCTAGTAATAAGTAGATCTGGGATCTGAATGCTGGCAGTCTGCCACCAGCATTCATGCTCATAAACAATACACAACACAATCTCTCACAAAGCAAATGAGCATGGACAGGAAAGGGAAAAAAGAAGGAAAGAAAGAGGGACAGACTCCATTTTATCCTAACATTGGTACAATTGATATAAAACTATGTGTAAAAATCTATTTATGTGTTTTGATGATATAAGGAGAGACTGCCATTTAGTGAAAGGCTATCGTGGATGAGCAGGTGCTCGGCACTTGTTAGATGTATTTCACTCAACTTAACACAGAGAGAGATAAAAGTGCCATTGGGTTAATCTTACGGAGGTTGTGAGGTTTTGCTTTTTTTTCTGTTGAGTAACTTAAAAGTCTCAATTAATGAACCAGCAGGATCTAAAATCGACTCACGCTTGCAGTAGTGGCCATCGCCTTGGTAATTGGGAAGACATTTGCATTCCAGTTTCGTTTCATCTTGGCTGGAAGGTGAGCATCTGGAATTTTCTGGGCAGAGCAGGTCTGCACATTCAGGGATGGCTGCAAAAGAAGATGGTCGAGATACCCCCGTTAGTAGAATAACTGATTCTAAAAATCTCAACCAATGCAGTGTTCTTTGTGATGAAAAAAAGTAATTAAGGAAGACTCACTGTGGACAATTCAAAAAACACAGAACGTGTGAAGTAAAAACGAACTGTTTTCTGATTCTTGTTCTACCTTCACTTATAAATTTATTTAGATGATTTTTTAAAACAAAATGGAAACCCGTGAAGATATTTAGCAACTTGATTTTTAATTTAACAGTATACTAGGGAGGTACTTAAAGATCTCTTTTAATCTCTAATAACTACGTAGTACTTCATCATCTAGGGAAGCATGATAGTTGTCAAGAATTATAAGGAATCTGGCATATGATCCTTGTGCAAAGTTAAGTTCCACGGATGCTGGTAGAAGTAATGAGACCCTTGGTTCAGAAGTGAAAGACAGTTTACTATTCATATCAAGAGTAGTAGCCTGAGTGGTGGCAGTGTTGCACAAGCTCTTCCAGCCCCAAGTCCCCTGGGACAATGCAGAGCAGTGTATGTATGCAGCAGAGGAGCCCCAATCTTAGGGAACCTAAGGTTTTTGTTTGTTTGTTTGTTTGTTTTTTAATAATAGGCAATGTATTAGTTAGGGTCCAGTCAGGAGTCAGAAACCATATATCTATTTGAACAGGGAATGTTTTAGCATAAAGAGTTATCAGCAGAAAATTCATGAAAGTTCAAAAGAATGCTAAAGAATGAAGGAATAGTGGGTATACAAAAAGCAACCATTCCCTTAGGGTTGAAGTAAATTCCCAAGGTAGAGCCCTCCTCTCTCCAGGACCGAGATCCAGATGTCACTGGAAAAGGGCACACCTTGGTCACTAAATGGTGGAGAAAGTGCTGAAGTGCCTTGCTGGTGAGACTTGCTGGAGATCTTCCTCTGAGGGCTCCAGGGAAGGTCACCCTCAAGAAGGTGCCAGGGTTCAGGGTTCATTTGGTGCCTGGGGAAGCTGCCTGCCACTGGGTGCTTCCAGAACCCGATGCTAAGAAGCTATCCCCTCAGAAGTGAAGTATACTCTTGTGTGTGGCTGGGGCCAGGGGGGCTTCAGGGCCAGCTATGTGGGGAGAGGCAGTGTGGTTGGCCCTCCAGTGGCCACCCCTGCAGCTCCCTTGGTATGCACGGCCCTGAGGAGAAGGCACACTGAACAGCAAGCACTTCTCTGTGTGGTGGAATTCAGGCCTGCGCTGCTGCCTGAGTCAAGCATTAGTACGCAGTGGGCAAACACTGCAGCAAGCAGGGCCTTGCAGGAACTTACCCCTGGAGAAGCTGTGCAGGGCTGAGCAGTGGCAAAAACCCATGTTCCTTGGGGCCCTGGCAAGTGAGCTAAAGCAGAAACAGGGGTAGAAAACCCTTCTTTCTTCAGTGCCCCTCCAGCACTCTCTCTTGATAAGATTTTATGTATACCTCGCTGGCTGGCAAATGAGACATATTTACAAATGCCCCTTCATTATCACGGAGCAGGCAAAGAGGATGAATTTTGAGCAGAAATGTAACCTGCCAAGAGCTAGAACAGGCTGGAAACATGCCTACACTTGGTTCCCTACAGAGACCCTCCATCTTCAGAGGCTGTTTGCAATATGAACATCCTTGAAAAGATGTTGGAACAAAGAGCAGTCCGTGTGTGGCCCTCCAAAGGCCAACGAATGTCTCATTTGTTGTCCCCAGAAGTGGCTAGTGGAACCAAACATTCGTAGAGAATATCCCCTCAATCATTCTGTAGAGCAGAATCATTGCCAGGAAGTGGCTGCCCTCTAAAGGACTGCATTTCCAACCCTTCTTTGCAGCCAGGTGGGGGTCATGTGACTACACTGGTGGCCTATTGGGGGGAAGTTGGATATGTCATTCTTGATCTCATAAGCAGGGACTTCTCCTGCCTCTCTTCTTCCTTCCATTGCGTTAAACAGAGCATTGTGAGGTGCTGCAGAATGGCAAAGGCGCTGAATAGGACGATCGGGACCCCTGCCCACCATGTGGTGGAAGCAGATGTCAGTTGGGGACACTCCCAGTGAGTACGAATTATACCCCTGTTGTGTTAAGCTGGAGGTTCCCCAAATTCTCAGGTCATGGTGCTTAGCATCTTAATTTTCTCATGGTGCCTCAGTCTAAAAGAAATATCTACCAGGTCCACTTATTAAGTTGTCAGAACTGAGGAATTCAGTAAGTGTGTCATGAGACCTTAGTAGCCATTTGAAAAAGCAACGTGGTCAATATAGAGAGAAATATTTTGATTTCATTCTCGAAGAACCACATTTGCTTATAAGTAGAATATGTGAGCTTTTGGGATGCAACGTCTCCAACCTTGGAGTCGGACAGGAAACTACCACCCTCAGTCCAGTCAAAAGGATTTCTGCATGATAACTTGCTTTTTATCTTAGCAACCATTGAAAACACAGCTCTGTAAAGATGCAATCGCTGAAAAGGATGTAGCGGTACCCAACGCTGAAATCGTGAACTACCTCAAGTTAGCAGTTTGCCCAGGATTCTACTACAGATGCATCACTGTCTCCCCCACAAAAGTTTAAAATATCCTACGAAACCCTCGTGAGTCTGATGTGGTAGCTTGGGATGTCTCGGTACAGTTTTGAAATCTTAGTGTGAAGCCGTGGGATTCTTGTGCTTGTTTCTTGCAACAGCGAGCGTTACCCAACTGGAATGGGGTGCTCCACAGCTCACTTAACACTTCCTGTTGAGGGACATTCAGGTTGTTTCCAGCTGGTTTTGTTCTTACAAACAATACCGATGTGAATTTCTTTGGGCATATATTTTTACCTACTGGTGCTTGCCTCTCTCTTTTTCCAGGTAAATTCCTAAAATTTGGGGCCAGGGCAGAAAACTGTAAGCGTATTTTACAATTGAATAGATAAATTTCCCTCACAGGCTATAGCAACCCATCTCCCCATTGGCAGCACCATGATTTTTCTCCTACCCACAGATGAATATTTTCTATCTTTGCAATCTGTGTAACATCGTGTGCAAAACCGTCAACCAAACCTTCAAAGCTCTACAATATCACTTCACTATGGTTTTAAATTAATCTGTGATCAGCTGGCCTTCTGCATGGGGTTAAGCACCTCTTCTATGCTCGTGGGCTAGTTTTTATTTCTTCTCCTGGGAAGTAGCCGCTCTTTGCTCTTTGGCAAATTTTAAAATTGGGTTCATGAAACCCATCTTATTATAAAAACTTTTCTGCCATATGAGTTACAAATATTCTGCCCCAGTCTATTTATCTTTTGACTCAGTGGAATTATTTTTGTCATTTGGAGGCAAATCGGTCAGTGTTCTCCATTAGGCTGGCTTCCGGGTGTGTGTGTGTGGGGTCTCCTGTCTTATTCCAAAGGTCTTTGCTCATAAGTCCACTGGGCAATGCCAGGAATGACCAGGGAGGGAGGTGACTGACATCTACAGAGGGCATTATCCTGTCCACCCGAGTTTCATCTGTTGACTTGAGTCGGTCACTTGTGTGTCTGTCTCCTCCATGGGAGGAAGGCTGTGTTTTATTTGTTCTCCTTACTGTGCAGAGCCCCTTGCTGACTCTCAATAAATGAGTTTGAATTTGTTGAATCTGAATCTTGGTCTAATCCCTTCATTTTATAGATCAGAAAGTAACATCCAGAGGGAGGAGAAGTTATAAGTGAGCTCCGTGTCACAGGAAGAATGTCCACTTTCTCTTTGGATGAGCTCCAAATTCAACCTTCGTTACCCACTCTTTGATAATGGACCGGATTCTGAGTGTTTCTCCTTTGCAGTGATATGTGGAGCCTGGCCGGTAGGGGTGCTGAGCCCCCCCCCCCCCCCAGGAGAAAGGGACTCCTTTGCCGTTTCCTTTGTGCTGGGCCCTACTGCATAGTCTGCTAGTGAGGGGCCGTGTGAGGACACTCAGTGATGCTCTGCCTCAGCCATCACTTTAAGTGCACAGTCTGTTGGCGACCTTGCACCCCCAGCCCACCTTCCCCCAGTGATCACCTTCCCACTTCCCTTTCTACACACAGACATTGCTCACTCCAACTCCAATACTCACAACACTTAACTCCCTCTGTGTTCTCAGCCTCCGGCCATGGCTCATCAGTGCCCTGGAGGGCTGTTGTCCTAGGCCAGCTTGGGCACAGCAGCACCTGTCTCCTCTACCCGGTGCGCAGCCACCGTACCTTCTCCAACAGAACGTGAGCTCAGCCTTGGGGACGACCACCCTCTCCAGGTTTTTCCTTGCTCTGTTATGCCCAGCAGCCTAGAGGTCACTTGGCATGTCTATAGCCACTCTCCTACCCTAGCTTACTAGTTCTTTATACTAAACTTCCCTTGTTTCAATCACCCTGTGGTTCCTTTCTCATTCTTGGACCCAGTGTGATAGATTGTTCAAAGAATTTCAAATGATTTGAGTCCCAGCTCCTCTTTCTGGTAGTTTTGTCACCTCTGGCAAATCACTTAGCCTTAGGGAACTTCCATGTGTTCTGTCCCTGAGTCATGCAATTGAGAGCATGCTTTATCCTCCTTACTAGGTGGCCGACTTGTTGCCCTGTCATCAGCCAGGGTCCAGCCTCCTCTGCTCCATCTTTCACCCGGCCACCAGCTTGACCTTCCTAAACCACAGCTCTGTTGGAACATTGCTCTCAAATCTCCTGTGACTTCCCCTCTTCTATACTATTTCTTCCCTTTCTCTCCTCCCCTCCCATTCCTTACCCTTCCCTCCCATACTTTCATTTCCTTCCCCCCCCCATCTTTTTACTTTTTGGTTTTCTCCCAGGAAAATACTTGAGGGTACCTCACCCCTGGAGGGCCCTGGTATGTGAATGCAGAGTTGAAATGCATCCTTCTGTACCTACATGATCTGGCGAGGCATTCAGGAAGCCAGCAGTACTTACGTTGGTCGCAGTGGGAGCCAGTGTATGCAGAGTAGCACTCGCAGCTTCCATCACCATCTATCCCACTGTTGCACACTCCATGCACACAGCTGCACACTGTAGACAGAAAATGGGGATTTTTTTCATTACCTGATATAGTCTTCTGATGATTCTGGAGGAGTGATGCTTTGAGATAGTTTTTATTGGGAATCTTCATGAGGCGACAGGAAGAACCATGGGTTTGATGTCCTAAAGACTCTGCTTTGGATCTTGGCTTCAATTTCCTTTTATTAGTTTCAATTTTTTTATGTATAGCATGAGGATAGTGATAGCTCGCTGTAGAAATCCCTGTGAGATAATGTATTGGTGCACTGGAGTGCACTGGAGTGCTTTTCTCTACTTTTAAGTTACTTACTTTATCTTTGGATGCCTGAAGAAGGGAATTAACTTAATGGTTTTTATACACCTGTCATGTTTAATGGAGAAAAGCTACCATTAGCTCAATTATTGTTGGCAGTGGGGATCTACTATCAATTGGGATAAATCCTATTTCTTGAATGATGTGGAAGTTCAAGTTTAAAAAAGAAATTTGGAAGGGCAGAGAATAACCATGCCAAGACTTCTAGCTTGAAATAGGTAGCTTTTCAGCCAACTGGCAGATCATTTCAGGAATGACAAGTGAAGGGCATTTGAAATAAATGGTCAATTCCTTACACTCAGACTGTAGCTCACTTATGGTGAGATTTACTATCTGATGGGGTCACCAGCACCGTAGGCCTGGCTCTCTGTGAAACATTGTATTGGTTTCCTTTTCTTGCTATAACAAATTACCACAACTTAATTGTGACTTAAAACAACACAAATTTATTATCTTAATCTAATTACCTTAATTCTCCTCTGCCATGTAACCTGAAGTATTTACAAGTGCCAGGGCTGAGGATCCAGACTTCTCTGCAGGGCCATTCTTCTGCCTACCACCCATGTTCAGTGCATGTCAGGCAATTTAATATTAACTCAAGTGAAACATAACTAAGAAGATCCACTTGCTTAAAAACCTAACCAAATGCTGGAGAAGCAAGAATAAATAAAGTATGCCAAACATCCAGTAAGACCTCAAATCCTTTGAATTCTTTGCCATGTGTCCCACCTCAATCACCTGCTCTTGATACCCATCAGAACTGCTGTCCTCTTGGTGAACTTATGGTGTCTTGCCTAGACTGTCATGTGGTACTAGACTGAGGAAGAGACTCTGGCCTTGCTGTCCAAGTTCTTACCTCTCTGTTCGTTCCATCCATTTCATTTGATCAGTAATGGCAGGTGATTTTCCCCAAAATATCTCAGCGATCCCAATTGCTAACCAAATGGAATCTAAATCCCTCTCTTTGGCAAACAAAGCTCTATCCAACCTGACTCCAACTTTTTTACTTTTCATTTCCATTACTTCATTTTTTCCATCTCAGGTTCTAAGCACACAAGATGACTCATTAATTTATCTTCCTTCCTTCAAAGTATGTATTGAACATCTCTCATGTTCAGTGCTTGGGATTAATGACCTAAAGATAAACAAGACAAAGTCTGAGCCCTCCACATCTAATGGCAGAAGAAGGTAGCCCATCGCAATGCAGTGGGATGAATGCCAGGACATGATAGATCTATTGATCTATCTAGTAATCAATAGTTGGGTTGAGGTCCTCCTGGAGTAGGATGGGCCTTAGCCCAATAGGACTGGGCCTAAGAAGAGGAGAGGACAAGACTGCCATGTAGACATTGCAGTGGTGTTGTCTCAAGACCGGGACCACCTGCCCCACCAAAGCCGCAAGGGAATAGTAGGGGCCTCTCCCAGAGCACTCGAAAGGAGCATGGCCCTGCCGACATGTTGATTTTGGATTTCTAGCTTCCAGAACCGAGACCCTAAATTCCAGTTTTGGAAGTCACCTGTTTGTGGCCCTTTGTTAGCTGAGAAATGAAATGACTTACCTTGATTACGGAGTTTTTGATGCCTCCTTAAATTTGGCCCCTGAGGCATGTCCCTCCCTCACCTTACCCTAGAACTGGCGCTGCCCTTCCCTTTATTGAGTACTTACTGTCCATCAGGCATTTTGCCACATGCTTTACATGATTTATCTCCTTTGCTGCTCGCTGCACCCCGTGAGGTGGGGCTCATCAACCCTGCACTACATATGCAAGTGGGACACAGCTAGCTCAGGCTATTTATTCAAATTATGTGAAAATTTAAATTGGATTTGCAGTTGTCATCCTCACTTCAAAACTGACTTGCCCTTGTTTTGTTTTAACAAAGCACTTTGATGTTCACCTATGGCTGGGGCTATTGGAACAGGGCCTCTGGAGAGAAGTCAGATTGGTCTCAGAGGTAACTGCGGTGCCGATGGGGTATACTTCATCTCTGTGGAGAAGGATCAATTTAATTCAATTTAAAAAACACCTCAGTTCCTACGCAGTGGCAGTCACTGTAGGAGGCACTGGGTATAGTCTACAGTACCTAAATTCAAGGGCTCACTGTATAGTAGGAGCCGGACTTGGAGGTTTGAGGCCCTATGTGTCCTTTGGCTGGTGGAAGAGGGCAAGAGACAGTAGAGGGAATTGAATGTAACCCAGCCTGGCTCCCACCTTAGATGCTAACTGTAGGAGCTGTTCTTGCCACTGGGCTTCCCTCTGGACTGCGTGGTATGAGCCTCTCCCTGTGTCTTGTCTTCTGGCACAGCCACTGTCTGGATTCAGTGACCCAGCAGGGGCAGCCTTTGGGAGCCCCTGATGCATAGTGGAGGGTCCCAAGCTATCGCCAAGAAAATGTCCTTGGGGAGAAGAAGTGAGTTGCTGGGGGATTCTGAGATGTCTTTCAAGGATCCCTTGGAATTTGTTGAACTGATGTCAGTAAACTTCCAGAGACACGACAACACTTGTGGTGTGTGACTTTAACATGGTCCAAGCTACGGCCACGTGAGTCTGAGGGACAGTGTCCGAAGCCCCTGGGGCCCTGCCCCTTGGCAAGTGGGCTTCTCTTGTCCTCTCCTCACAGCATCCTATGTGTGCTGTGCACACTGGCTTGTAACTGTCACCTGCCCTTCCAGCTCCTGGGGGATGAATCTGTCTCCTCATTAGAGTCCTATCATTTTCAGGGCCTTGCACATGGTGGATGCTCAGCAGGGGCGGAAGAGTGCAGCGTTTGGCCACCCAGGCTCCGAAGCCAGATAGGTGGAGTCAAGTTCTTCTTTGTCTCTGAAACAGCTGCTTGACCTTGAGTGACCTCTCTGCCTCTTTATCCATAACACGAGGACCCAGCTGGCAGAGTTGTTGTCAGGATCCAAAAAGAGCATGCGTGGCAAACTTTGCACAGCGCCTGGTGCTCAGCAGATGCCAGCAATAACAGACAAATCGTGGGACTGATTTGAGGGTGACGTTAGAGAAAGTGAGCTTTGCTTTCCGCCCTGACCAGTAGTGAGACATGGAGCAGGCTGGACATTGGCAGCACAGGTGAAAGCCCTTGGGTGTGAGTCCAATCAAGGCTGAACTCCTCACCAGCGGGTAAGAGAATGCTCTGGCAGCAGGTTACAGTCAGTGTTAAAAATAACCTGCAGCTAATGGAGCTGTCCTACTTACGGGCAGCACACCATTATGGGCAGCACGTCGCTTCTGAGGACCAGTGCCTCCCTGCATGGGCTGATACTGGCACCCGGTGGACGCCCAGCTGAAAAGGTTTGCGAGTCCTCCTTGTCCTTGCTAATGGAGAAGGCTAGTCATCACCAAGACAGCCAGCTGTCCATCCGTCCGTCCATCCATCCATCTATCCATCTGTCCATCTGTCTGTCCGTCCATCTGTCCATCCTTCCATTCATCTGTCTATCCATCCCTCCATCTGTCTGTCCATCGTTCCATCTGTCTGTCCATCCATCCGTCCGTCTGTCCATTCATCCATCCATCTATTCTGAGCACCAAGCACCTGCATGGATGGTACAGATTAGGACCCTCCATCATCTCCCAGAGTTCTACTGACTGGAGCCTAGAGCAAGGGGTTTTCTTTCCTGAGTCCCAGTTTAGGTTTCTCACTTAAAACTTTAAGTTTCTAATCCACCTTCTCCCCTTTCACTTCCCCTTCCTCCAGGGCCCAAACAATGTGAAGGGAGGATACTTTATTTAGAAACGTTCACAGCCTCCTTGTTTATCTGTGCTTATCAGTAACTGGCACCCATTTCTTGGAGGCAACACGGGCTCATCTTCTTTCCAGATTTTCATCCCCAAGCTGCCCTTGGCTTTCCTGTTAGTAAACAGTGTTGGATGCTGTCTTTTTTCCCTTTCCAATACTTATTTAAAATATGTGATTCAGATCCCAGGATGATTAGGAAAGGACTGGTTTGGGAAGCACGCCCTTCAATGTAACATGCAATGTTAAAAACACACTGAATACCAACATCTGTCTTCAATTTGTTTTTGGCAACACCCTCGTGAAATAATCTTCTGTGGAGTGGTGGATGAACAGAGACCTAAATTTGGGGGTCACTGGAGAATAATTGGTCCTGGAAATAATAATTGCTGACATGTATTGTGCGCTGATGTTCTCACTATATCCTCATAATGACACTGAGGGACACAGTATTGTTTTTGTTTTTACGGAGGAAGACAAGATGAGCATGTGCCCAGTGAACTTAGGGCTCCCACGGTTAGAAGCCCTCAGGCTGAGGCCCGGCCTGAGTGTGGACCAAGGAAGGCCCTGATGATCCCTACATGCTGCCTCTCAAAGTCAAGCCTGCGGGTCAGGACAGTATGGCTGGAGTGAACTAGATTGTTTGTCCATTCATCTATACCCTCATTCATGCTCGTATTCATCCCACTAAAGTGTGGTGTGCGTCTCCTCCCTGAGCAGGTCAGCACCTGCCTTCAAGGGGCCATGGACCAGGAGATAACGCCTCCGCGTTGTTGCAGGTCAGACTTGTCCCACGGCATGCAGGTCTATGGGGGTGAGATGTCTGCTTTCGAGAGTGAGATGTCTGATTCATTGCAAACGGTACTCGAATCAGTGTCTATCAGGGTTTCCAGAAAAGCCAGAACTCAGGTCACATTGGGTGAAGGCCCCCTGACACGACCTCTGGGAGACTGAATCTGGCAAGCCCAACCGACCATCCCACATTCTCCAGGCTGCACCGGCCACCGCAGTCCCCTGAGGGCCCTTCCTAGGAAGGCTGCTCTGCCCAAGTGCTCGCCGGCAGCGGCATCCATCGCTGTCTTTTCCGGCTCCTGGAGGCTTCCCTCATTGCTTGGCTTGCGGCTCCCTTTTGTTTCCAAAGCCAGCCAAGCCTGGCAGAGTCTTCCTTACATCTCAGCACCCTGACGCTGTCTCCTGCGTTCCTCCTCCACATTCAAGGACCTTTGGGTACGGATAACCTAAGATAATTTCTTTAGGGTCAGATGATCAGCAACCTGAATTCCGTCTGCAACCGCAATTCCCCTTGCCATGTGAAATATCATAACCCTAGGTCCGATGGATTAAGGTGTGGACATTTTTTTTTGGGGGGGCAGGGGTCCTTATTCTGTCCCACACTGTGGTTCCTGCTCCCTCTGGTGGGATGACTCTAAGATGAATGTTTGACCCTGACTCCCCGATTCCCTGGGGCGTCCAGCTCTAATCATCTAATTGTCTCCAGTTTGATGGTGTCCCCTTTATCTTCCCTATGTCGTTTTCTGGATGTCTCTGGGGTCACGTGCCAAATATGCTACCTGTATTGAAATCCTTGCCTGAGGATCTACTTCTGGGGGGAAACAAGAGAATGCACAAGCCAGTATCAATTTGTTTGTTTAATCTGCAAAATGGAGCCAGTAATCCCTGATCACCTGAGGTATTTGAGAACTCCCAAAAGGAGGGAACTGAATGAGGTGGGACCTGCCATGGAAGAAGAGGCCCTTAGGAGGAAGGTCTCTGCTGAAACCAGGACCAGAAAGACCTCCAGGGCAAGCAAAAGGTGGATATTGGAGCCTGGGGCCTGGAGGGCGGGAACCATACTCAGCCAAATTTGACAGAAAGCACTACTGGTGAGTAGCTGCCATGGGTGCTGAGAGCCACGGAAGACACTGCCTCTCCTTCCAAAGACTGCATTTGTTGTCACCTGTGTTTTGCCTGTGTTGAATTGGTTCTACATAACAGTTTGGTGCACCCCTTCCCACCACCAGCCAAGGAACAGCCATTCTGGGGACTTCAGCGGCATCAGCCAGGTTTGACTTTTGACCTTCACACATGCATTTTGATCACACAGAAATCAGACATACCTGCTGAACAGTTGGGTCCGAATAAGTTGTCATGAGCACAGGCTTCGCAGGCCGTTCCCCCAAACCCATCCTGTGGAACAGCAGGGAGATGGCATGAGGCCCAAGTACTCTACATTCCGCAAAGCCCTTGGATTTCTAACTCATGGCCTGTCAGCACTTGCTTCTCAACTGTACCTGTCCTTTCCTGAAGCTCCTCTTTCTCCTTCTGCCATCATACTGGGCTGTTTTTATGCTATAACATTTGCACTAACCCCTGCACCACTGTTCACCAAGAGTCTGGAGCTCCTCAGAAGGAGCTGCTTTGTCACCCGAAGGTACACAGAGAGCGAGCGCAAGCAGTCACATCATAACTTCACTCCAGAGTGAACACTCTTTCACTTCTGTGTTTCTGAAGACAACTGAGCTCCATCCCTTGAAGAAGGATTTCTCTGCATTTTAATTATCCAAGGCTTGAAGCTCACGAAGGGTCACTTTCATGGGGTAATGGCTGACTGCTGACCACTGCCTAGCCTGCTGAGAGTGGCGCTTACTAATGGGGACAAACATGGTGATTTCCATGGCTCTGTAGAGTCGCACAAAATATTTTCACATATATCATCTCATCGCACTTTTTCAATGAATGCAATTGCATAGGTATTTTGATTAAGCCCATTTTATAGAAGGATGTGCTTAAGGCTGAGGGGGGATGCGACTCTCTCAAAGGTCTGCAGCCCCTAAGAGATCATTTTGCTGCAGACCCTACATTCTTTTTATTAATATAGCTACTTCTTAGAGATTCCACCTGGAGTATATGTGTCTATGGAAGGATGACAGGTAAGGAGAACATGTCTCAGAACTTACCTGGCAAGAGCACCTTCCGTTTCCTTCCATGCCTTCTGCACAGCTGCCCCTGCCGCTGCAGGGGGACCTCGCTCCTCCTGGACACTCTAGGGGATCAGAGGGCTCAGAGTCATCCATGCATGACCTCACACAGCATTCTGCAAGAATGCATTGAGCATCTACTATGTGCCAGCTAGTGTGCTGGCTGCCAGGGATGAGAAACCATGAAAGATCCTGCCGACGTCATGCATGGTGATGTGGGGAAGGTGAGCGAATCGCCATGTAGTCAGGTGCTGTAGTGGAAGACATTGCACTGTCTACCATTTCTTGAGCATTTGCTATACTTCACACTTTTTAATTTTTAAACCTTACAATTTTTAAAAAAGATTCTATTTGTTTATTTGAGAGAGAGAGAGAGAGAGAGAGAGAGAGAGAGAGAGAGAGAGAAGGAGAGAAAGCACGAGTGGGGCAAGGGGCAGAGGGAGAAGCAGACTCCCTACTGGGCAGGGAGATGAGGCTGAGGTTGGACCCCAGGATCCTAGGATCATAACCTGAGCCGAAGGCAGGCACTTAACCCACTGAGCCACCCAGGGGCACCTACTTTCTAATTCTCTAATTAAATTATTCCCACTGAGACCCTGAGACATTGCTATGGGTACAGGTTAGCAGATGAAAAGACTGACGTTCAGAGAGGCCACCTAACTGGCCCAAGTTGCAAAGCTAGGACTTTAGTCCCACCCTGAGGACGACCTTAAAGCCGGCCTCTTCCTCAGTGCTCTGGACAGGGGATTGAGGGACTCCAGAGAAGGTAGTTATCGATGTACCTTGGGAGGTCAGGGGGACATCCTGGAGGAGGAGGCATTCAAGCTGGGGTTTTGAAGGCTTGGTAGGAGCTGACCATGCTTAAAAGGTAAGGGCATTTCAGAAACAGAGAATGTGTATGGGTCCACAAGGTTGTAAAAGGGCATGACCCATCCTGGGAATGCTCTAAGGTTTAGTGGGGTTAGAACTCGGTAGTTGGGACATGGGAGAAGCACAGGTGGAGGAGGATTAGTAGGATGGTTAGGGCCAATTAATGAGGTGCTTTATGTGGCAAAGGAATTTAGATTTGCTCACAAGCTGTTTCCTAACAAGTATGGATTTGTACTTTCGGCCCAGATCTGAATGGGAGCTTTTATAGACACTTATTAGATGATTTCAGTTGTTCACTAAACATTCAGGGAATACCTACTATGTGTCACACACCATCTTCCACGTTGGGACAGAGGGACATCTAGCTAGAGAGTCAGATATTACAAGGTCCAAAACCCGACAGAAGATTTATTTACAAGATGGGTAAGTGAAGTTTCAGGTGTTACCATCATGAGGCTGAAGAGCATTTCCCTTTTCTACTTGCCATTGTCCTGCACTTTGAGTGCTGAGTCAGCATGGGCTTCATGCTGGCCTGGGCAAGTCCTAACTGTTGAAATAAGGGGCCTGGATTAGCCAGCACCAGATGGAAGTCACACAACGGTAATGAAATGTTTGTGTGAATGAGGCAGGATCAACTCTTATCCCAAATCGAAGTCAGTGAGTCAAATGCCTTCCACAAAATGGCTAATGTCACAGAGGTCTAGATCATAATCAAGGGTGCATGCATTGACTACTCAAAGCAAGCCCCTGCAGTTAAGGCCCATTTTTAGTCCCATTTTCTAGAAAAGGAAACTGAGTAGTAGAGTGACTTGTCCAAAGTAGTAGTAGAGTAGTGACTTGCCCGAAGCCATCCAGCTGGCCAGGGGTGATGAGGGACTCACCCCTGCTCTACCAGCAGTGTCCACTTGCCAGCCCTTCCTCCTCCCCTACACCCTTCGACAAAGCGCTCCTGTGCCATAAGCCTGCTTCGCCATATGTCTTCCAAGAAACCAGCACCCACAGAAGTTGAAAAACAGTCATTGGAAAAAGAAACTTACAACCACAGAGATAAGCCATTCTCCTAATGAGACTCTGATGGCTCACTTGAATTATGAGGCTAGGTCTTTAAAAAAGCATTGATAACTTGTAGGTTTGGGGAGGTGACAGTCAAGCTCCCCACCCATGGACAGTGTTGCCTCTGGCTCCCCTCTTGCCTGCAGAGTCTAAATTACACATTTTGACTGTGTGTCCTTCCTTCCCATGACAGGATTGGAGCCAGGCTTCAAACACTGGCAGGTGCTCACACTGCTCATCGCTATGCTATAGGCTCCTTAAGCACTGCTGCAACCCCATCACAGCACAGATAACAGACGCGTCTATGAGGGAAGCAAAGGAGAAGACACACTGACATGTAGCTAATATTTATAAGTCACCTGGGAAACCCAGACTCTGCAATCAGGACCTCCAGGGTTCGAGCCCCAATTCAATTTCCTGCTAGATGTACCCTTTTGGGAAAATCAATGCATGGCTCTAAGACTCAGTTCAAGTGTCTTCCTGCAGGTTGCAGTAGGTGCTCAATAAATGGTTGTTATTGTTTAGAGTGGATACTCCTTAACCTCTCTAGTTTCTGATCTTTGAGATTGGTGCTATCATAGATAACAATACTCAGGAAATGAATTATTAGGCATCTGTTTGAATCAGGACTCTGTCAGGTCCTGGATGTACACAGTGAGCACATAGACTGGGTCCCTTATTTCCATGGTCCTACCAGTGTACTGGGGAGCGGCATGGATTAAAAGGCAATCAGACAAATATTAGTTTGCAAACTGGGATGAGCTTTCCTCAATCCAGTTGCTGGAAGTTACTGACATTGACTCCGAACAACCTAACCCTCAAGGCCCCGTTGACTTAGATCTGGTCTTAAGAGGGGGCAACAGCCAGGTCATTAAAGAAGAGCCTTTAAAGTTGGTGGCCTTTATCCTAAAAAGAGCAGTGGGAGGTGGGGATGAAGAGGAAGGAGAGGGCCTAATTGAGCAGGTGCCAGGTACACACTTCGAAGTTCATCTGAAACCCCCTTGAAGCACTTGCATTTTCAGGGCTGAGCAAGGTGTGCTGAGAGCGTTTTCATAGATTGTTGGCTGTCAGGTAGCTCTTCTTCTATTTTCTTCTGCTATTAGGTCTTTCTTGGGCTGAGATGGTGTTTTGGGAATCAGGACCACCTCTGGGCAGGACCAGGAAGACAGAGGGGTGACAGCTCTGCCACAGTTTCCCTCTC
Organism: Nyctereutes procyonoides; assembly: GCF_905146905.1. Classification (NCBI taxonomy): domain Eukaryota; kingdom Metazoa; phylum Chordata; class Mammalia; order Carnivora; family Canidae; genus Nyctereutes; species Nyctereutes procyonoides. Next base: position 21,975,968 of record NW_026575122.1, read on the forward strand.
TTGGTTCCTGTGCCTCTGCCCATGGTTCGGTGTGCAATGTGCTCACTGGGGGACCCATACCTTGCCTTGTGGACTGGCTCAGAAGAACACAGGGCCTCCCCAGCCCTGGGACTCAGCACCCAGGGCCACTTGCAGAAATGCTCTCCCGGGCATTTTTACTCTGCAGGCAATGACACCAGAATCCCAGTGTCCTACACTTGTGTTTTTTTTTGTTAGCTTCCTCCCTGCACTAGACCACCTCCTCTCTTATCTGCCATTTTTTTCTGTCTATCCTGCTGCCCAGACATATTCTTCCCTCCACCCCCTGCCTGTACCTTTCCCCCCATTTACACATGCTCTTCCAGACCCTCTCCTGAGGCAGATACAACTCTTCCATCCTCTGGGGTTGTCCCTTCTGCTTGGCCCTTGCCTCATGATAACTTATAGAGCAGAAAACAAGGCAAAGTCATCTACTAAGAATATAATTATAAGCCAAAGGCTGGTCACAGAGGAATTAGGGAGCGTCTCACATCTGAGTTCCCAAGAGTGTGATGCTATGTCCACAAAGTCCGGGCCCCTTTTTTCCTTTGGACACAGTTAGGAAGCCCTTCTTGTAAAACTTTAAGCAGCTATTCCTCTGAGGGTGATTCACTGGACCAGATGTTTCTAGTCACGTGGAGATGGAGGTGGGGGGAAGGATTGTTACAAAGGCAGATTCCTGAGGCCCTTCTCCAGGTAGAGTTGCTATGAAAATGCACCTCTCAGATGTGCACTGTGGAAGCATAATTTTTCTGTTGGCAACCATCCTGTTCATGAGGCCATGCTTCCTATATCTGCTTCCAGCCAATGCATGAGCACGGCAGGGATATCAGGGCAGGCCCATTGCCACAAGATGGCAGATTCCTCTGTTAGATGGCTTTGGCTGGGGTGCTCCCCACCAACTTTACCCAATGTTTTTAGAACTATATGTAATCTGGGATCCCTGGGTGGCGCAGCGGTTTAGCGCCTGCCTTTGGCCCAGGGCGCGATCCTGGAGACCCGGGATCGAATCCCACGTTGGGCTCCCGGTGCATGGAGCCTGCTTTTCCCTCTGCCTGTGTCTCTGCCTCTCTCTCTCTCTCTCTCTCTCTGTGTGTGTGACTATCATAAAAAAATAATAATAAAAAAATAGTACTAATAACCGTAAAAGACTTTGGTATGAGCATAATAAAAATTGTGCAAAATCTGTAAGCTAAAACTGATGAAAGATTGACAAAAAAAGAAGAAAAAAGAAAGAAACAAAGTCCTATATAAATGGAGAGATACAGTGTGGTCATGGTTATGAGTTAGAAGATCCAAACTTTAATATGTTAGTTCTATGTAATCTGACTTACAGATTCAATGTAGTTGCAGTTAAAATTCTCATGGGACTTTCAGGTAGATATTGGCAAACTGATTTTAAATTTTACGTGGAAAAACAAAGAAACTAGAATAACCAAGATCATTTTGAAAACACCTAAGTTGGAGATCTTACACTGGCAGATTTCAGGACTCAGTGTGAAGTTACAGTAATTGTGAGGGTGTGGAATGATGAAGGGACATGCACCCCGGTCCCTGGGGCAGAACAGAGTCCACACATTGATGGGAAAATGATTTTCTACAACAGTCCAGAGGCAATCCAACGGGGAGACGATAGTCTTTTCAAGAAATGATGCTGGATTATTAGGTATTTCTATGTAAAACAACAGACCTTGAGCCATATCTCAAATTATACACAAAAATGGACTTACCACGGATGCTAGACCTAAACACAATACCTAAAATTATACAGCTTCCACAAGAAAAGATAAAAGAAAATCTTTGTGATGTTAGGCTAAGCAAAGATTTCTAGATATAACACAAAAAACACGATCTATAAAAGAAAAATCAATCTATTTGACCTCACCAAAATTAATGACGTCTGCTCATCAAAGGTTAGTGTTAAGAGAGTGAAAAGACAAGCCACAGACGGTGAAGAAATATTTAAAAATCACATATCACATGAAGGATTTGTCTCTCAAGCATTTAAGGAACTCTCAAGATGTTCTAGAAACAACGACTTGTAAGATACGTGAATAGCAAATAAGTGCATGGAAAAGATGCAAATTAAAATGACTGCAAATGAAATGGCATTGTGCACAATGGCAACATTTTCTAGAAGTCTGGTAATATCAAGTGCCAGAAAGGGTGCTAGACAATTGGAACTCTCACACATTGTTGGTGAGAAAGACAAAATGATGCATACGCATTGGAAAACAGGGGTACCCCGGGTGGCTCAGGGGTTTAGCGCCGCCTTCAGCCCAGGGTGTGATCCTGGAGACCCAGGAGCGAGTCCCTTGTCAGGCTCCCTGCATGGGGCCTGCTTCTCCCTCTGCCTGTGTCTCTGCCTCTCTCTGTGTCTTTCATGAATAAATAAATAAACATCAAAAAAAAAAAAAAGAAGAAAAGAAAGAAAGAAAGAAAGAAAGAAAGGAAAACAGTGTGATGGTTTCTCATAAAGTCAAACCTACATTGACTATCCAATCCTGGACTCTCCTTCTTCTTCATCTTCTTCAGATTTTATTTATTTATTTATTTATTTATTTGAGAGGGAGGAAGAGAGAGAGATTGCGAGTGTGCGGGTGCAAGCAGGGGGCAGAGGGCAGAGGGGGAGGGCAAGGGAGGGAATCTTACACACTGAGTCCACACTGAGCCCTTAGCATTAGGAAAGAATAAACTGGGCCCCTGGGGGGCTCAGCGGTGGAGCATCTGCCTTCAGGTCAGGGGGTGACCCCAGGGTCCTAGGATCCAGTCCCACACTGGGCTCCCCGCAGGGAGCCTGCTTCTCCCTCTGCCTGTGTCTCTGCCTGTGTCTCTGGCTCTCTCTCTGTGTCTCTTATGAATAAATAAATACAATCTTTTTTTTTTCTTTAAAAAAAGAAAGACCAACTTGACTTGTTTTTGTCTCCTTTTTGTGCTGTTCTTTTTATTACTATCATTATTAGCAGTCTAAGCCTTGAGTGACATGCGAAGGACGTTACACATATGCTTCACAACTAATAACTATGACTCTTTACTCTGGGAAGTGTCAAGACCACCATTTTGCCAAGAGGACCCTGAAGCAGAGACAGGATGGCTAAGAAGGTCACAGGCTGCCAGACAAGGATTCTCACCCAGCTCCCGCTGACCTTAAGGGCTCAGAGTCGTGCTTCTTTGTACGGATAGCTCAAAACTATTTTACACGGCTTACGTGATTTTATAAGCCATTCATTTAATTAAGCATTAATTTCGGTTCTTTGAATGCCTACAGTGGTGTTCAGAACTCCTCATGCTTTCTCTTTGTGTTTTCATAGGAAAGCGACATGAGATTGAGCCTGAGCAGAAAGGGGGCCTTCGTTCCTGCTGCCGTCGGAAGGAAGGGGCTGCTAAGAGCAGCTTCCAAGTCTTAGCCTCACCTCTGAAGAGCTGCCCCTACAGCTACTTCTCACTGAAACAAAGCAGTCCGCTTTACTTAGGGCCCATGGGGGCCTGCGTTGGCTGTACAGAGGGTGAAGGCACCTGCTGGGTAGGTGTTCGTGTTCTGTCTCCTGGGAAGCTTCTAGGGCCTCAACAGTATACTCTGTGAGGGAGGGAGGCTTGTCTTAGCAGGTGCCTCATCCTGGCTTAGCCTTCCTCCAGTGACTTGTGACCCAGGGGGAAAGGCCAAGGTCAGTACTTACTGTCATGGACTGAATGTGCCTCCCCAGGTTCATATGCTAAAGTCCCAAACCCCAACAGGATGGCATTGGGAGGTGGGGCTTTGGGGAGTCATTAGGTTTAGAGGAAGTCATGAGGGTGGGGGCACCATGATGGGATTCATGTCCTTACAAGATGAGAAAGCGGGACCAGAGTGCATGTTCTCTCTCTCTCTGCCATGTGGGGACACAGGGCTCTCCTCCATCTGTGAGGCAGGGACAAGAGCCTCCGCTGGGACCAAATCCACAGTGTCTTGGTCTTGGACTTTCTAGCCCCAGAGTGATGAGAAATCAACATCTACTGTCACAGGTTTGGTTAGAGCAGCCTGAGCAGAGGGATGGCATATGTTCCCTGCACCCCGAAGGGCAGGCCTTTGCTTTGGCACGAGGCACCTGAGGGACCCACAGGGGCCGCAGACAATTGTGAGAAGAAAAATAATAGAGCCAAGAGGCTGTGAACTGCATAAACAATGGGATGCACAGGGATGTCATCCCCAGGCTGCCAATGTCAAGGGTTAGTTATCAGGTCTTTAGCAGGTGGGTGGCATTTGTGAGCATTTACTGCTGCTAAGCCCTTTACACACATGGTCTTATCCTCACACACCTGAGGAAGGCAAGACTGATGTTGACATCATCAGCAGCAGCAGCAGCCCCAGGTTACAGATGAAAACACTGAGGCCCAGGGGAGCCCGGGGGGCTCAGCAGTGGAGCATCTGCCTTGGGCTCAGGTCTTGGCATCAAGTCCAGCATTGGGCTCTCTGCTTAGTGGGAAGCCTGTTCCTCCCTCCTGCTTTCTCTCTCTGTCTCTCTCTCTCTCTCTGTCTCTCACTCTCTCTCTCTCTCTCAAATAAATAAAATCTTAAAAAAGAAAAGAGAAAAGAAAAAAGAAAAGAAAAGAAAAGAAAGAAAAGAAAATCGAGGCCCAGAGAGGCAAATCACTTGCTTAATGCCATGTGGTTGGTGAGTTCTGGAATGAGCACTGCAATCAGGCCTGACTCAAGATTTTGGGTCCTTAACCCCAAAGCCAGAGCACAGCAGGTCAGCACCTGCAGGTGGAGCCAAGCTAGGCACAGGCCTGGGAGAAGGCCAGCCAGTGACTCGAACCACGGGGGCCAGAGGTGCAGACCAGCCTATTCTGAGCACCTGCTGCCTCCTCGGACCCCAGAGTCTGCACATGCGCTCACCCGAGCTGCAGCACCACCCGGAGGCAGGCCCAAAGGCACCACTGCTTCCGTTTTGTGATGACAAAACTTTACCGCATGGAACACAGATGCCGCTTACATGTGAGTCGCAGGTAAAAGCATCATGAATAGTTTGTACAAGTGTGTCCCAGACACTTCTTGTGTGTGTGCGGCTAATGTAGCTGGTGTCCTGTGCCACTGATGGCTCCATGGGGGGGGTGGGGGAGGTGTCTGTGACCCTCAGGCCCAGCGGCAGGGCGTGGTATGTGCAGTATTGGGAGGCCCAGGGGTGGGGGGGTGGGGGGCTGGGGGGGAGGGGAAGGGGTGGGGGGTGACCGTCCCTCAGCTACAGAACTGGACTGGGGAGCCCTGGTGTCATGGAACCAAGTCCTGGCAGTGATAGGCACCTGGCTAGTGGTGACAGCAGCAAGTTCCTGGGGACAGGCTGTGATCGGTGGCGGGCAGCCTTCCCAGCCACAGACCTGGCATAACCAGTGGTTACCAGGGAGACAGGGGTAGGAGGGGGTTAGAACCACGCTGGGCCTCAGGACAGGCCTGTGTTCTTGCCTGGCTCTGCACCAGTAGCTGCGGCCCTTGAGCAGGCTGCAGGGCCCCTCAGAATCCCCAGGGCCCCTGCCAGGCCCACAGGGGGATTATTTTTCCACATCTGCCCCTGCGAGCTCCTTGGGGGTAGGCACTGGACCTATCAGATACGTGCGGCTGCACAACAGTCAGTGCTCAGGCAGCGCTTGACCTAAGAGGGGCCACTCCTGGGAGGAGCTTTGGGAAAAAGAGAGCAGGTGTGTGGGGCACAGAAAGTCCTCGTTTTATGTCCTGAATTGAACGGTTTAAGTTTAAAATGTATGAAACGACGTGTTCAGTTTTTAAATATAACTTTTAAGGCAAAAGTGTACAATCTAGCCCTGCTTTCGAATCATTTGCTATCCCCTCAGGCCCCGGGTAAGAAGAAAGATGGTAAAACTGATGTTCTCAGCAACTGAGCTCAAAAAGACAGTACAGCATTTGCTGTAAGGCACATTCCCAAGGATCTCAGGCCCCATCGCATCTCCCTCCGGCTGCAGCCCCCATGGCCTCCTGCCTCGGATTGTGGCTCAGCTGCAGGCTTACGTATTATAAGCTGTTGGCAAATCATGGCTGTTCTGCTTCTTTAAAGGAAGATCATAAGGTCACCAGCAGCCAGAGGCCAGTGTCAGGCTGTAACCTCACCCCCGGGAGCACAGCGCCCACTCCCAGTCCCTGGCAGTGCTGCTGCCCCAGTGCTGCGTTCATGCCACATCCTGCTCAGCTGCCGACAGCTCTGGCTGAAACAGTCTCCCCAGGACACTGTCATACAGCAGGCTCCTTAGGTGAATGGCGCTTTCCTTCTCACTCAAAGCCAAAGGGGACAAACCTGCCAGACTGGCCACAAGGCCATGCAAGTCCATGATTTGCAACCTGCTCGGTGAATGGCAAGAAGCACACAACCGGGTCTAGAGACACAATGCAGTGCCAAGAAAAATAATAAATGTGCAGGATTTGATGATACCACTCAGAAAAAGAAGAATCAGAACCATTTCCCTCTGAAATAACTGGATTGTTTTGGCCACAACCCGAGTTCTATATAGCCAACCCCTTTGCCCACATTCTTTTCTGTTACTTGGAGTTGTTTGTGCAAATCAGTTAGCATTCATGGTAAAATCAGGAGAACCAGAATGCCAAAAAAAAAAAAAAAATCTATTTCCTCTCACGTAGGATACTGGTTGTTCAAATGCAACTATTTCACACTCAATGTGTAAAATATGTTTCTGTGCTGATTAGTAAAGACGGCTCTGTGCTGGTCTGGTAAAGCAGTTCTGGTTTTAATGAGGGAGAAGCCAGTTAAACCTGGGTAGAAACACCTTTCTTATGTCAGGATGACATATTCCTCCCCAAGTGAGAATCCATGCCTTATTCTCAATTTTAGAAGATGATGCATAGTTTTTTCTTGTGCTTTTTTTTTTTTTTTTGGTGTGTTTTCTGATTTTATTTTGGAGTTGATCAGAGTTATTTTCTAACTGGAATGAGCCACTATTAAAACAATTTTAAAAGTTACTGAGTATCGAGTGTGAAGTATTTGTTGATGCATTGAAAAGAATGGATGCCATGCCGGTTTCGGAAAGAAAGCCATTCCGGAGCTGGTGCTTCCTCACACACACGTCAGCAGCTTGGAAAAGGCCATATCCTTGTGGAAATGTAAAGTGATAGGCAGGACCTCACATGTCATCGCCACAAAATGTGAGAGGTGAAATATAAGTAGAGTGTTTATCTCTTTCCTGAGCTAAAGGAAGGAAGCCTCTGGAGACATGTGGTATGTTTGGAAGATGAAGATAAAGGGACATGGCCTTTTGCTCCAATGACAGGACAGTAGAAAGACCATCCAGCTCTGGCTTTTCACCTACTTTGCTTCTCTGGCCTCGAGCCCCAGCAGAAGGAACTGTGCGAACCTATGAGGAACTGTGCACAATCCATAGGGGATGGGAGGCCAACCCCATCCATGCACAGAACACTGTGATGGCACGATGCCCACGGATGGGCTGGGATCCTGTCTGCCCGCCCATGGTTTGGGAGTCACCCATGTGTACCAAGGGCTCGAAGACAGAATGGCACCGAACCTGGCTGTCACTGTCCAAGGTCTGTGTTGACTGTTATTCATTCTCTTTTACCCCTGAAACATTATTAAAGTGCTTTTTTTGTGTGTGTGTGTCACTCTGTCAAGTACTTTCATCTACAATAATGTTTGATTTATTTTTTTTAAAGACTCTATTTATTTATTCCTGAGACACACAGAGAGAGAGGCAGAGATGGGCCATCGTAGTATTTGACATTCCATCCTAAGGACTAGACTTTGAGCAGATCTGATGATTATCTTTGTTACCAAATAGTACCTGTGGTCTCTGAGATGCTGTAGTAGAATTTCTTCTTAAAGAAAATTGTACTTGTGTTGTAGTAGCCCAGCATCCTTACATCATCTCTATGGCCCATTATCTCTTTCATAAAAATGGATATCCTTTCAATTGTCCTTTTTTCTGACTTGTAAGGGAATTCTCTAAAAAGAGACCTTGAACTGGAGGTCAAGTTCTACTTATATCTGTTTATAAAAGCTGACAGAGCAAGAAAGATTCTTCTACATATAGATTGAAATGGAACTTTCTAGAAAAAGGTGCTGACAGTCTCCTTTTATCGGACTTCCATCCTTTCGAGTTTCTGTGAAATGGGACATTGAAAAGCAAGTATTAGAGTCCAAGAAAGATGCTGTGCCACTTACCCATGCAGTTGGGGCCCCAGTGGCCTGGACAGCACTGAGGTTGGACGTGGTCCTTCCTACAGATATGGCGGCATCCGGGGAGATACAGCGAGTACTTCCTGATCTCGAAGGCGTACCTTGTGGGGGAAGAGGACATCATGATCAGAGCAACATAGTTAACTCCGGGCAGTGGGGTTGGCCCAGATTTTTACTTAGGTCTCCCTTTACACTTGCCTATTATTTGAAAAAACAGAGATTGAATACACTTTGCTGTCTGGGGAGAGTAAAAATCATGATTGACCTTTGATTGTATGAAATGGCTGAAAAAACCAGAGCACAATGAAAATGAAGGTGAAATGTCTACAGTGATGTCACAAGTGAGGTTAGAAGACGCCAGGTGGTGTCAGGGTGTCAGGGTAGGCACGTGCTAGGGGTGTACCTCACACCTGTCTGTCTCAGCCAATGTGAGAAGGATCTCTGGGTTTTAAACAAAACCAGCTGCTGCTTAGAATCAGCGCTTTTTTTTTTTTTTTTTCAGATACTGTAGATGTTGACATTTCTGTGAGAGGCGGTGTAATTCACAGGCAAGATTTGCCACAGTTTCCTCAAGGGAGATGTGGTGATGAGTTTCTTAAAAAGGTTTTATTGTCACTGAGGTACAGACTGGGAGAAGCGAGTCTATGGAAGCTGAACACCATTGTCTATTCTCGGGGAATCTCTGCATGGACGGCTTACTCTGGGATTTGACTTTAGTCTATCTAGAGACGATCCTCCATGGGTATCGTTTCTCTCAATGAGGCCTGTCAGGAATCGTGTGATGGTGAGTCCCTGGGCTACTGGCCTTATGGGCAATCAAGTTGGAGACAGAGCATACAATTCCCCTGAAGGCTTGAGAATACTGGTGGGGGCGTCTCTTCACAAAGATGGGAGGAGGAAGAGCAGAGGGCAGAACCACGTGTTGCCTCAAGAGCCAATCGTGGATTTATTTCATCATAAAAGGATGACAGATCAAAGCCCTCAATTCTAAAGCAGAGAGAATGAGTGCAGTAACCCCGCCTATGTGTGTGTGTGTCTCTGTGTGTGTGTGTATTGGAGGGGGATGGTGAGGTGGGGAGCATGTATCTGAGTATCCACCTTGCTGGGAAAAAAAAAGTAGCCAGTACAAAAAAAATCCCTCATAAAAGTCACCACATAATTTTCACTGTGAACCATATGTCCCTCCATACACTTAAGAGGATCTAGCCACAAATGTATGCCTGCTGTGGTCGCCGACTGGTCAACTATCACATATGCTTGCTAATTCTAGGTCAGGTAGTATTTGGAACCTTTTATTTTATTTTTTTTAATTTTTATTTATGATAGTCACAGAGAGAGAGAGAGAGAGAGAGAGAGAGAGAGGCAGAGACACAGGCAGAGGGAGAAGCAGGCTCCATGCACCGGGAGCCCGATGTGGGATTCGATCCCGGGTCTCCAGGATCACGCCCTGGGCCAAAGGCAGGCGCCAAACCACTGCGCCACCCAGGGATCCCTATTTGGAACCTTTTATTTAAACTTATGACCTTGGTTTCAGAATCTACTGGGGTCACATTAAGCAAACGTGAATTTAGAATAGTGTGACATGACAGTGTTCCGTTCTTATTTTACACAAAATAAGAAATGGTACTGATCTTCATCACTGAATTAGGAATTAACTCATTTCGACCCATCTAATGTCTAAGTTAGTAGGCTGAGTACATAAAACGTGGTGTTTACATTTGAGGTGGGTGCCACTTCTATTAGCTCTGAGGGAAACTGCTTCCTCCATCCTTTGTGAGGCTCTGCCTTGAATTACAAGAGTTTTGAACCAGAAGAGGATTTCAGAAAGGCCATCCTCATATAAAACGCATGAAGCTGCAATTCCTTTGTCGTCCTTCTTCAGGTTCTAATTAGTATCAGGGTCCTCAGCTAGCTTGTAAGATGACTGTCAGACCCCTCGCTTTTCAGTCCATGTTCTGGCTGGAAGCCTTCCCAAATGAAACAAAACCCAGATTTTCAAAATAAAGAAGGGCAAGATGAAGGGAAAATGTTTATGTGTAATGCAATTTGGTCAGTTTTGTATTAAAATGTGAATCAATAGTATATTTTTTAGATTCAAGGTGGTTAGTTGTGAGTTATTTAAGTTTGGACCGAATGAAGTCTTAGAATAAGGGAAAATCATGGAAATGCTTTGCAATTTTTGAGATGGGAAGTTTCTTTTTTCTTTTCTTTTCTTTTTTTTTTTTTTTTTGAGATGGGAAGTTTCAATTTGGCTTCACAAACCCCTTAAATTTCAAGACTTGAACATGCTTGTTTTCTCATGAGTACCTGCAGTCTCGGACCCCCATGGAGCCATTGGTAACCTTGGTGTAGCCGTCTGGGCACTTAATTCCCAAGTTGAGTGAGCAGGATTGGCACTCGGTCCTAATGGTAAGCAGAGATTTCTTATCGCATCTATTTGCCTGTGAAAACATTAAAAAAAAAAAAATCAAGTCTCATTAGTAGAGCCTGGGTTGGTCAACGTTCCCCACCCATCAGCTTCATGTCCACGGAATGGCAGGGATGGCAACAAGATGGGTTGGTGATGACTGGCCTGTCACTCTCAACCTTATTTAGAAGGAGTGTTGGGATCATCAGGCAATGCCTGCTATGGCCGCGGGTGGGAAGGCAGCCCCTGGCACCACCTATTTGCCGTCCTTGATCTGTGGTCTAGAATTCAGCAAAGCACAATCACGTCATTACACACACATACCCAGTGGGAAATCTGAAATATACTGTACATTTTCCAAATGGGAAAACTTTAAAGCAGTTACTTAGGGTCACTTGGTTGTAGATCAAGAATGTTCTTTCCCATGGATTCTACAGAAACAGTCCAGTCTGGGTGCTAACTGCTGTGAAGCATGTATTTCCTGCTTCAAAAGATTGTCTGAAATCTTTTGATTATAATTCAGCTAGAATATGGGCTCCAAGGGGCAGTGACCTTTTTCTGTTTTGTCCTTGATGGTACCCTAAGCACCTAGAATGGTGTGTGGTGCACAGGAGCTCTCAGTAAATATCTGTGGGTTGAATGAGTTGTAGGAAACACAACAAACACACTAGAAACAGTTGCTCAGCACCATCAGGTGGTGGAAACTCAGGTGCTGCAGACCCACTTTGGCCCCGTCTCCAGGATCCCTTATCATCCATGATGTTGATGCTGATCCTCCCAAGTGGATTTGGTCCTTCCTCAAGTCTCCCTCATTTCCCATCAAGCTTAGGAAGCAGCAGCTTCGTACCAGGAAGAGAGGCTGAATCAGGGAGTCTGGAGACCTGAGCCTGGGATCAGGCTGTGTTATGTGGCTAGTGCACAGTCGTGAATTAATTCCATGCCCTGCAATGCAGAGACGGTGACCGCACACCCCAGCTTGCAGAGACCCTTACACGGTATGATATGTGCAAGTTGCCTGGCAGGGACCTGGATGGTCGTAGGTGCTGAACTCTCCTGCGCTCCTCCCCTGCTTCTCCACCCTGCCCGCCCCGTGTTTGGCTTGTTGCCTCTCCTGGTAGGAGTGTGTTAGTTCTCCCCCTACCCACCATGCTTCACTCTTCAGGGCCCCACGGGCCACACCACTTCCCCAAAACCATACCTATCTCTTTTCCTTGCTTCAACTCCTACCCTGCGTGTTGCTGGCCAGTAGGATACATCTTGTCTTTGCTTCCTGTTCAGAAAACCCTTGTGGGAAAGGATCATGTCTCTCCTTACTCACCCCTACCCCCAAACAGCTGAGCCTGGCACTGGTAGGGATGGTGGGAATGTCATAAATATTTCTGAGTCTACTAAAAGGCATAAAGGCTGAATAAGAAGAAATCTTATTTTTGCAGGGAACCTTATGGTCGCACACACTCCGGAAGGCATCACCTTATGCAGTCGTGCTGGTGTCAAAGACCAGCAGGGCAGATTCACCATGCCCACACGAGGGGGAGGATGCTGAGGGGAGGGAAGCTTCAGTGACTCGCAAAGTTCATGGTCTTCTGACTCCTGGGTGGGCTAGCCCTCCTCCCTACCGGCTGGTACAGAGAAACAAAAGGGGCAGCTTTCCTTTGTGGTTGTTAGGAACCAAAACAGCCCTGGAAGGCTTGCTGTAGAATAACAATAAAAGCCACCCTCAGTTATTCGGTATGTTGGCAAATTGAACACCAATAAAATATAAATTTATTATTAAAAAAAAAAGCCACCCTCAGCGGCAATTTGAATCAACTCCCTTTAAGGGTCATAGAACCTCCAGATTTTTTAAAAGGATTTTCTTTGTAGTAGGTTTTCCCACTTAGATAAGTGTATGGAAGGACACTACTTTTTCTTGTCTTTCCCCAAAGGTCAGATTTCGTACTCTCTTTTCAAGAAATGTCTTGACTTTCAAATTGGCCTTTTCAAATAAAATGGTTCATTTTCTCTCTCCAACGGTCTCCTCTGAAAAGCAAACCCAGCCTCAAAACCTGGTCAAGCTGTGATTTCTGGCCTAAGCAAGCCCTCTCTGACGCTGAGGTGGTGATGGGCTGCATGGGGAGCACTATCGGGGCAGAAACTAAAGTCCAGGGACACTAATGTGCTCAGCTTGACCCGCTAGCAGGCTGGGGGCACCGGGATGGGGCCTCAGAAACAGCCGTCAAACAAGTGAGGGCCCTGATTCCAGCTCAGTGGTCCCCGTCCCCTAAGCTGGAGCACCCGCCCGTCAGTTGTCTTCTGGCGTTTTCAGGAAAAGCATCATCCATAATTCAGCCACTGGCATCAGGCCTGTGTGGGCGAAGGCTCGCCCGGCACAGGTGCAGCACTGTGTTCGTGTCTTGTTACTGATGAAGCAGAAATCATGCCTCCCGAGATGCATTTTGAAAGGATCCCCAGAGGGCCTCGCGAGCGCTCCTGGCATAGGGCGGCCCCGCTGCACCCCGGCACCCGGCCTGTGCCCATGGGGATCTCGCGGCGCCTGCCCCCGCGCAGCTGGCACCACGGCCCGGGGTGCTTGACCACAACCTGTGGAAGTTCCCGTTACCGCCGTGTTTGTCCAGCAGACATCACCCGCCCGGACCTGGCCAGAACATCTCTCTACTCATCCCTCTTCAACCACTGCTATTTCCTATGCTCACAATGATGCGAGGGGGATTCACGGTGATGAGACTATGAAGATAAAGGAAAAGAGAGCAGCAGCAATAAGACCCCCCCGGGTGCCAACATGCGCCGTGGGAGCAAGGAGGGTGGCACCCACGCCAGAGGTCCGGCGGGGGAGGCTGAGCTCGGAGCCGAGCCAGCGGGGACGAACACCTTCAGAGACATGGCGCAGCCCCGCGGGGTCCCCTCCTGCCTGGCTACCCCCTATCTGATGGGGTCCACACCGGAGTTCGTACCCAGCACAGACCGAAAGCTTTGCACACATGCGGACATGAAGAGGAAGGCCTTGTAGGCGTCACCTCACCTGTCCTGCCGCTTCAGGTGGGGAGCCGAAGCCGGCCACGAGCAGCCCGAGAAGGAACGCTGCGAGACCCCGCGGCATGACGACAGCCACGGCCCTGGTGCCGGGCACCTGTCGCCGCGCGTGAGCTCCTGCCGCGGAGCGGGACGGACTCCCCGGGAGGTCTCTCGTGTCCGTGCTGGCTCCCAAGCCCGGACTGAGGCCGCTGGCACGTGAGGCCCGCCTCCAGGAAGGGAAGGTGCAAAGCCAGGGGCCGCGGCACACGGCCGCTCCCCCTATATGCGTCCCAGCTGAATGACAGGATATCCTGCCGGGCCAAGGCGGAGAGCAAGCCCCTGCCCCGGCCATGCTGCCGTCCCCCTTCTGTCCCGCCTCCTCTGCCCATGGCCTGCCAACCGTATGGCCCCTGGTGGCAAACTGCAGGCCTGCCTCTGAGAGCACAGTTCCGAGCCGGCTGCCGGCTCCACTGCCAGCGTTGGGGCGCCCACAAGCCGGGGGTCCCACAGAGGGACGCTGCAGAAGCTTGGGGCCATCACCTAGGACAGGGAGGCGGCCTCCTTGGAGGGCTGCAACCACTGCCACAGCCTACCCCTGCAGTGCCTGTGGCTGGGACTCCAGCTCACCCCCTTCCCTCTTCCACGTCTTGTCCTAACAAACCATCACAACTGTAGGTCTTGTTTCCCGCTTTGAGGCCCAGATCGGATGCCGCCTCTTACAGGAAGCCTTGCTGCTCTGCCCCTCCAACACCACTCGGAAATTCTCCCAGCATTTTGCATATAACACTGCGGACGTCCAGTCGTATCTGTCACTGTCCGTGCGTCCATGTGTCTGTAGCCCATGCCCCGTGGTGAATTCCTTGAGGCCGGGGGTGCCAGCCTTCCTTGACTCTGAGCCCCTGAGATCCCAGGGCACAGACCTACCTGCAGCTGCAAGTAAGAAAAACAAACAGTGGGCACCCCCGTGGCACAGCGGTGTAGCGCTGCCTGCAGCCTGGGGTGTGGTCCTGGAGACCGGGGATCAAGTCCCACGTCAGGCTCCCTGCATGGAGCCTGCTTCTCCCTCTGCCTGTGTCTCTGCCTCTCCTCCTCCCCTCCTCTGAATGGATAAATAAATCTTTAAAAAGAAAAAGAAAAGAAAAACAAACAGTAATGGTCAACACTTGAGAACTTTACTACACGCTAGTCAGTAGGCTGACTTCCCCGAGGGTCACCCTTCCCAAGCCTCACAGCTCTTGGAGAGATCCTTGGGATTGTTATTATTGTTATTCCCCACCGTACAGGTAAGGAAACGGAGGCAGAGAGGCTCGGCAGCTTTTCTGAGATCCCACAGCTAGCAGGTGGGCACCCAGCCTTCCCTTCCTGCTGTGCCCAGACAGGGAGTGTGCGGCGCACTTGAGGGACCCAATGGGAGAGTGTGAGGCTCAGAACCAGAAGGGACAAAGGCGGGCTCGTCAACAGGACAGCACAGGGGGCCCGTCCCCTGGCACCAGCACTGAGTTAACCGAGAGGTTCCGGTGGTACTGACGCCAGGTGTGCTGACGTCATCCCAACCCCTCCCCGCAGCCTTCCCCTCCTTGCATTTTGGAAACAGCAGGACACTGTAGGACCGTAGGACCAACCACCCAAGAGGCTCCCACGCAGACGGGCCATCTGAGGCTAGCCCAGGGTCTGAGCGGATGGAGCCCCCTGGGGATGCGCTTAGCGCCCCTGCGTTCAGTGGAGACTCCTGGGGGCCCGACCCCCTTTCAGAACTGCCCAATCAGGACCCCTGGCTGTAGGGCCCTGGAGAGCCTAGTTTTTCAAGGCTCTCCTGGTGCTGCTCGCGTGGACTGTTCCTAGGGGGAGACGGACAATCGCCGAGTGAAGACAAGGTCATTCTGGGGCTTACCTGCCATGGAGGGTGTGCTGCCTTGACTTTCCCTGGCACGACGGAGGGAACTTGGAGGCTTCTGATCCTTTTCTCTCTGGGGCACATGAATAAATACCTGGGGCTTGGTGTGGGCTTGATCCCCGGGGAAATAACATGAGCCCTTACTTGCATTTCCTAGAGTAGTTCTGGGCGATGCTGCAGGAGGGCTGGAGGTGGGGGTGGGGGTGGGAATCTCTCCTTAGATGATTTGGAAAACCCTGACCTTAACACCCCTTTCTTATGGATGGACCATGCTGGTTGGCCCATTAGAGGTCCTGAGAAGTCCTGCAGTAACGCACAACGTGACAAAACCAAGTGACAAAACCAAGTTCAACTTTGCTTAAAGCAGGATTTTCCTTCTTTTTTAAAAATCTTTTTAATTAAGACCAAGAAATGCTTCCTCTCCTTGCAAACTAAACCTCCAGATCCGGCGTTCTATTGATCCCTTTCGGAGAAACACTGTCGGAGCGAGATTTTAGCCTGTTGAATATTCTATTTTTAAGTTGCTGGGAAATAGAAGTCAGCTTGCTGGTGGCCATGGGGACTCTATAGTCTAGGACTTGCATTAAAGATACATATAACTTACATGGCTTTGCTTAGACATTATCTGAATAGTTTTTAAATTACTTTTCTCCTCGTTAAGCTCATTTGATGCCTATGAACAGAGGGCCTTCAAGTCATCTAAAAACTCTGCCACCACTGTCCGGTGTTAACAAGCACAGTGCTGGGCCAGCGCCGTTGCAGAGTGGGTGCTGTGTACCCCCCGTCCATCACTCTCATACAGTGAAGATGGGGAGAGGCCCATGTCATCGCGGCAGCTACACACATCTCTGCTCTTCCCCCGGGGTCGCTCTGACATGGGTCTGAGTCTCCTCTGCCCTGAGTTGCCCCAGTTCTGCAAACCCATGTGCCCTCTCTCAGTGAGACATCACCCCTCAGAGGCCACCTGTGTTCCTTTTCTGGTGGCTTGTGTGTCAGCGTCCAGAGTCATCTGGGGCAAGGGTGTTTGATCAGCGATGTTGCTCAGGCACCTAGCTCTCTCCAGCATCCCCTGTCATGCTGCGAGGGTGGCCTGCCTCCCCCCGGGGTGGCCTCTCTATGCTCTCATGGCCTCCTGTTCCGTCCTCTCCGTGAGCACACACCCCCTCTGCTCCTGTCATTTGTCTTTGGTGTGCAGACTCAAGAGATGCTGGTTTCCTCTGCAGTGAAAAAATTCTGTCCCTGACTGGAATCAGCAGCACCACACTGGGGCCAAGGCCTCTCTGGTGACAGTCGAGCACTGTCTGTGGTCCCAGGGTTTGGGTTGTTGGTGTCTAGCTCCACGTCATGCCAGCCACTATCAAGATGCCAGCCTTTGGTCACTTTGAGTAACAGAGTGTCTCATGTGTGCTTCAGAAGCATGCCAACAAAGGAGTCATCGTCTTCACCATCATTGTCACTGTCACCACCATTGTCCTCCTCCTCTTCCTCCTCATCAACAACCCAGGCTTTTACAGCTTCTACACACACTGGGCGTTTTAAAAATATTTAGCCAGATTTACTTAATCTTCCGCACAAGCCAATGACATAAGTGGTATCATCATCTTATCCCCACTTTGCAGATGAGGAGACTGAGGCAGAGAGAAGTGGCATGACTTGTCTAAGGTCACAAGGCTGGTAAGTGGCAGAGTAGGTGCCTGAACCCAGGTGGTGTGGAGTCAGAGCTAATGCCAGGCATTCACATGACCCGCTTGGGTTCTTGGATCTGAGCCAGGTCTTTATGCACCTTGTATGGTGGCCCACTGGGCAAGACTTTATGTTTCTGAAGTAGGAAGGACCTGGCTATTCACATCGGGGGGATGTATTTTTTTGCTTCGCTGGAAAAAAGAGCAGAAATTGGGTTCCAAGATTGATTTTCTGGTTAGAATTCAGGTTTCATTCAGTTTTTGCCAGAAATAAGAGGAAATGGCCACAAGATAGCACTTAGGTTTTGCTCTTCCTTGAGCACGGATTTAGAAAGCTGAAACCATTGCTTCACATATGTCCACAAATCGAACACCTCCTAGAATTTTTCACCTTTATGGATTTTCATTTAGTAAAGGGAAAATAACCATACGTCCCTGAAGACTTTCAGTAGCAGGAATCAGCGGGAGTGGTCTGGAGTTGTCTGCTGTCTGCATTACGTCCTCCCCGTCTAATGTGCTGCTGATGACTTGACGCGAGGGCCAAGCAGGGTGAGCAGGACTAACCAAAGCTCGGTGCACGCTATGAAATCTCAGTTTTACCGTTAAAGGTAGTGCCCCAGTAGAAGAGACAGATCCTTCCACTTGAGGGTGTGGTTTTCACGCTGGGTAAGCATTTTCAATGGAATCTGGTTTTATTGAACGAATAGTTTGGGGCTCCATGCACCTGGACGTTTTTGCGTGGGTGCAGTACAACTCGTGGGGCAGGACTTTGGTCCCTGAAACATCTTGGCTACAGTACAAAATACTTCCTGTTTCCTTTACATCTTACTGGGACATTAAAACAGTTCAACAGCTACTCATATTCCAAACCAGCAAATTATTAAAGAGGAACCCATGTTGGTCTTCACTTAAAAAAACCCGTCTCTTTCTTATGTTGATCTGCTAAGTAATACTGAACTCTTTTTTTTCTTTTTTATTAAAAAATTTTTTTTTGAACTCTTTTTTTTCATTGGCCTTCTTCCCTCACTGCCTTGGGTAAGACTAACTTGTGTTTTTAACATATCCAAGGACTTAAATAGTGAGGAGTCTATACTTTTTTTTTAATCATGTTTTGAAATAACTTCTGTTTAAAAAGTCCTCAAGTGAAAGTCTAAATTATATTTCAATTGGCCTCATTCATATAGAAAGCTGTCCCAAATACTTATCTTTACCTTGGTTGTGTAGACAGGAGTCATACCTAACAGGATGATCTTTTTTTCTCGATTGCCATCACACTGTAAGTGTCGCTTTACCTATTCATTTATTCAACAAACATAGGGAACAGCAGACGCTATACTGGGCTGGGGACAGGAGGTGGATGAGGCATGTTGCACTGTGCATTATAGCTTGGACCACACCTTTGCATGTAGTACCTCGCTTAAACCTTATTTAGACCTTGTGAACTAGACTTGGCAAGGGGAGGTATTTTGATTTTGTAGATGTGAAAATGAGGCATAAAGGGTCAGTCAATCAGTATGAAGTAGTAACAGATGCCAGATACTCTCATTTCATCTGCCTCTTAGGGTGGACCACCATTCTGATACCTGATTCCTGAGCTTGTGAGTAGATTATCTGTGGTTCGTCTAAGTCAATCACAAAAATGTTGAACTGAATTGGGTGCTGTCAGTTATGAAATCGGAAGAAAGCCATGGTTACAGAAGTCTTGAAGAACATGTGTGAAGAATGTGGTTGAGATTAACCACAGACATAGTCGGACTAGACCAGGGGCTGGGTTGCCCATTCCAAACGGTCCGCTGCACCATCTACTGGTCTTGTTATGCACGGCATAATGCAACATGGCTAGACCCAGTGGATCAAGGCTCTCTATTGCATGGAGAAGATACTAGTCAGGCTCCAGGATCAGGGACCAAACAAGCCCCCCAGAGTGTGTGGTGAAGCCAGTCATGCCTCTACCTTCGTGGCCTGTCTAGGCCTGGGATGATATTCCCTGAGACACACTTAGCTAACACCTACATTTCCCACAGGCCTAGTTCAAACCCACTGTCTCCATAAGACCTGCGTGGATTACTCTATGGACACTACAGTGTGCACCCCTCTTGCTTCTTGTCCTGATCCTTTTCCTCTCCTTTGGTATGTATCACGTTTTAAGTTGCTCAATAATTTGCCTGTTGGCTATACTTAGTATAAGTTTACTATACTTGGAATATAGGCTCATTAAGGGCAGGTAGTTTTTTCTGTCTAGTTAACTGATATATCCCAAATATTTGGGCTACAGCTTGATGTGCACTAATGATTGACAGAGTAACTTATGGGAGTGACATTTTTTCAGCTACATTGATAAGCAGTTTAGATAATTCAACAGAAATGCCATGATCCTCAAAAAATTTTGTATTAAAACATATTCTTCTTATTTCCTTTAAATTTCTGTAGCCACTTACGAATTCAGTTCTTTCCACATGTTGTGCCACTCTGCCACAGCTCCTTCCTCTACATGGATCATTCTGAAATCCTCTTAATTTTGTTCCACACCTTAGTCTGTTGGATTATTTTTATTATTTGATTATTATTTTGAGAGCTGCAAAATCAAATTCTTGCAAGTACGTTAAATATTTTTTTAATCTTAAAAAAATATTTTTTTAATCTTTTATGAACAAAGTCATTTTCATCCACAAATTCTCAGACTCTTTCCATATATGATGAGTATTGGTGCAGAAGAGACTATTGGCTTAATGCCTACAAGGGTCTGGCTCTAGTTTCCCCCCACAACCACTGATCCTGTCCTTGAACAAAAACACAGTCTCTGTGATTAAATCATGGAATGGGATGACGTGATGTTCACTCTTCTCTACATTCACAGGAGTGTAAATATTTCTCTCCAAATATTTCTCTCTACACTTCTTAGCCCATGGGGATTTCTCCCCTCTCCAAACTCCTGTAAGCCTTGAACATTTTGGTGGTTGGCTGGAATGCTGGGTGCATTCTAGAGGAACACAGGTGAATTGTTTTCACCTGCAAGTAATCCGAATTGCTCCAATCCCTCAAAAATTACATTCTCAAAGGAAACAGAAGCATTCTAGGATTTGAAGAAAGGGTGGTGGGATATATTTAAGCTGGAATTGATCGCCATTGTGGTATTTTGCCCAAACAATTTTATCAGCTACAGAGGCAGGTATCAGTTTGACCCATATGAAATAGTCATTATTTTAGAAAAAAAAAAAAAAAAGGACTCATGCCAGCAACTTCATATGATATGCTCTAGCATATATCTGTGTTTACATTCTATGTGGTGAGGAAATATTCTAGACTTTTAATCTTCATAGAGGGGCCCCCTTAGTCCATGGCCATTGCTCAAGAACTGAATTTCCCTGGAGGATAACATCATTGTGAGTATGAGAAATCCCAGGGCTCAGAGGCTATCAGTTTTGGTGGAAACACTGAATCTTCAGGTAGCTAGGATGCTGGGGCCCAGGCATCCTGCCCTGGAACGCCTCCCATCCTACAGAGAGCTGCACAAACAGACAGATAAAGGCTCAAGCCTTCACCTGGCCCCGCACACCCTCCTGGCTCCTCTGCCCTGTGCTTTGGGAGGCTAAATGAGACTCACCACTTGTTATTAGGCCCCTGCAGGGCAAAGGGCTTCCTGCACACTCATCAGATAGCAGCCTTTGCGGGAGTCAGCTTCCCAAGCAGGGGGAAGCAGTGTCCCTGGCCTGCTGGCCCTTTCCTCTTCCTTTGTTAGTTTAAATCTTTCCATGCAGCAGACCTTTTTTTTTTTTTTTTTTAGATTTTGTTTTTCCTTTTTGTGGAGACCAGTCAGCAGGTCCTGCTTTCAGCAAAACTGTGAAGTAGGCAAAGTCCCCTGGGCTTCCCCTCAACTTCCTGCTCAGAGTTGTCCGGGTCACCCCGGGCTCCCTGAGGCCTTCACCCAACGCCTGCCTGGTTGGGACGTCGGGTCCTGAGAGCGTCCTGACTCTGGGTGAGGATGCTACGCCATTGATTAATTCTCTGGTGTGAGTTGCTGGGTGTCCACGCCACCACATTTGGTATTTATATCATCAGAGTGAATGCGGATTCGCTCAACTCCTGCGAACCTTTCTCGTTTCCTCTTTCCCTCGGCGCTGGTGTCTGCCATTCCCACCGGGGTCACCTGCGACCGGGGACCCGGCGGGGCGAGCGCTCCCGGCCCTGCTGCAGGTCGCGCTGGGTGGGCTTGCGGGGGGCCGCAAGGGTCCTGCGGTGGCCGCGCGCCGTCCCGTCCTCCCGCGTCCCTCCGCCTGCCCCTCTGCGGCCGGTTTCCCGCAAGCGTTCGGACGTGTGGGTGCAGGTGACACGAAGCGTCCCAGCTTCTGGCTCCTGGAGAGTGGCCGCCTCGGCGCTGAAGGGCACCCAGGGGGTGCGGCCACTGCGGGTCCTGCGCGGGCGGCCTGGGGCTTCGCTCTGCGTGTCCCGGAGACCCCTGGGCCTCTCCAAGACTTCTGAGCGGTCCGGTCCTTGGCATCCCCGTGGCCTCGCCCCCTACCTGGAATGCCCCTCCCTCTGCTTCCCAGGGTTCATTTTCCTCCTCATTGCGCATCCAGATGTCACCTCACCGGGGAGCCACCCCGATCCAAGCTACCGTGGTCCCCAGCCAGCCCGATAGTCACTCGTGTTACTGCCCGCACAGTAGCAGGGCCGTGTCCTCCCCTCAACGCAACCCAAGGTCCCCGGAAGCAATTTCCAGGGGCGTCTCCCGGGCCTGGAACGGGCGTGTGATGCGCAGCAGACAACCCGACTGTGAATCAAGGTGCTGGGCACGCACCACACCACGTAATCCCCTCAGAGTTCCCACGAGGAACTACTGTCATTCTCTGTGTTTTGTAAATCAGAAGACAGAGGCAAGTCGAGTTCTTTAAGGCCGGCTGCATAAGCCCCAGCCCCTGTGCGAAATGCAAATGCACAGCCCGCTTGTTAACAAAACAGGTAAGGAGCTCCTGGGGGGGGGGGGCTCAGCGGTGGAGGGTCTGCCTTTGGCTCAGGGAGTGACCCCAGGGCCCTGGGATCGAGTCCTGCATCGGAGTCCTCGCAGGGAGCCTGCTTCTCCGTCTGCTTGTGTCTCTGCCTCTCTCTCTGTGTATCTCAGGAATAAATACACAAAATCTTAAAAAAAAAAAAGCAATTAAGAATTTCAAGACAGAGGCAGTAGGGCGGATGAAAGGGTGTGCAGAACTAGGAACCTTGAACAGGGCGGTGACATATTACAGAAGGTAAGTCTCAGTGAAAAGGTGGAATGTGGGACGGATTTCCCGGAGGCAGGGAGTTTGCCGCGTGGTTACCCTGGACGTTCCAGGCGAGGAGCAGGGATGCAGGGATGCAGGGTGCAGGGATGCAGGGATGCAGGCCGCTGTCGGGGTGGGGGGATGGAATGGGAAATGGGAGCCAGAAGGGAAGTGTTCAGCGAGGATTCTGGGCGCCACAGGAGGACTTGAGTGGAGGAAAGCCAGACTCTGCCTTCCTGAGGGAGACATCCCGCCGCAGCGGGAAGAGCGGCCCCGGGAGGAGCCAGGACACTGCCCCGCAGGCTGAGAGACAGGCCAGGCCAGCGACCGTGGGGGCCACGGAGGTGGCGCGAAGGAGTCGGCTTCCTGTGATAGTGAGGGGCCCCCAACTTGGTAAAAGTGAGGATGGGGGTGCCCCCGAAAGAGAGGAGTCAAGGATGACGCCCACGTTTTGGGCCCAAGTAGCTCAAAGAATGAAGTTGCCTGGCGGGAGGGCGGAAGGAAGCACAGCAGGCTGTGGGGGGCACCGAGGAATTCAGTCTTGGGTAGGATTCACGTGAAATGTCTAGATACCCGCTCGGAGCTGTCCCGGGTCGTTGAACAAGCCAGCCCAGAGCCAGGGGGTCCTGGCAGAGTATGCCTGTGAGGTTCGTCAACGCCGCGGCTCCTATTGGAAGCCCTGGGACAGGGACTATCCCCACGGGAGGGGATGCTGAGGGCACAGCAGCCTGAGTCCTGACCATACAGGGGCAGGCGCCGGCCGGGGGGGGGGGGGGGGGGGAAGCCAATGCTCACCTGTGCGGGGTGGTGGGTGGGGATGGACGGGCCTCTGGACTCAGTGTGGTAGCCCTAGGGGAAGCTGATGAGAGCCATTCCAGCAGGGAGGTAGGAAAGAACACCTCAGTGGGAGTTGGCTTGAGAAGGAATGAGGGGGAGGAGAATGGGGACTACCAGGATCTGTCTTTCCTCTGGTTCTGTGCAGGTAAAGAGCAGAGAAACAGGCGGGAACTGGTGGGAGTGGGGGGGGGAGGTGTTTGCAAATGAGTCAAGAAAGACATTTAAAACATGAGAGGAATAGGCATCTTTATGTGCTGAAGGGAGCATTCCAAAAAATAGGGAAAAAATGGATGATGAGCACAATCAATGTGCATATTAAAAACTCCCCTTATGTCTGTCATGCTAATGAATCACCAGGCTGGAGGTGGGAAGTGGTGCTTTACCTGTGGCCTGCAGGCAGATGTTTTGAGGCTTTCACATGTTAACCAGCTTTCCCCAGTGCTCCTATTCTAGACAGAACGGAGATGAACGATGGCCCCACGATGAAGGTCAAAGCTAACATGTGGCCCCACGATGAAGGTCAAAGCTAACATGTGGCCCCACGATGAAGGTCAAAGCTAACATGTGGCTACCCACACACTGGCCGTGTTGTTCATCTGGGGTAATTTAACGTGTAGCCAGGCAGTCGGTGCCTGGGAACTGAAGACCCAGGCCCCAGCTACGCCCCTGCTCTCCCTCTGACATCCCCAACTCCTTGTGCTCCCCACGGAGGCCCAGCCCCAACCAGTTCCCAGGGGCTCCAGCGCCCACCCCCCCATGGGTTCCCTCGGTCCTGCAGGATCCACGTCCTCTTTTGGGAGCTGGGTCAGCACCCCAACCGCACCTCCTGCACCTCCCGCATCAGCGGGCACCTGCGGCTCTGTCAGTCGCAGTGACCCCGTGTGGACACAGCAGCAGTGATGGTCCCTGCCACAGTGAGGGGTCTGTGCACCTGCCCATTGGCCTCTGGGTTCGGGTGGCACAATCCCCGAGGTTTGCAGACTCTCAGGGGCCAGGCTGCAGTGGAATCTCAGAGAAACACATGATAGATTTCATGTCAAACAAGGTTCATGGTGCCTTGAGAAGTGGTTTGAGAAAGTAAAGGGTTGCCTCCAGCCTGTGAGCAGCTCTTGCTGGTTACATTTAGGGAAGTGAAAGCAGCACTTCTGACCTTGTACGAGGCTCCCCTTCTGCCACCATCCAGGAGGATTTTCAGGCACAATCAAGGTAAAATGAAACTTTGGATCTTTGGTACTTTTGGTTCGTGTGCATTTCTGGTTGCTGATATGTGACACTTCTCGGGTTCAGAAAGCCCGTGTCATTGAGGGGAGTTTGTGTGTCTGTTCCGGGGGGTAAAATAATTTATTTTTCCCCTACAATCCCAAGCCAATTAAAGTAGGAGGAGAGGTGGGTATGGAGGCAAGAGGGCTGTGGAGAAAAAGATGGGGGTGGGGGTGGTGAGGGCAAAGGGCATGGCTGAGGTCTGATATGTCACAGAGTAACCACCACGAGACCTCATATAGTCTTCCTACCCACGATGCACTCTAATCTGCATTGACATAAGTTACCCCGCACATCTGCCCCATCTCGGGAGGTAGGGACTAGTTCTGCTCTTCGATTATCAGTGAGGAAACTAAGGCATCATTTACTCACGGGCCACTGGCAGTTTCTGAGGTTCAAATCTAGGCAGTCAAGCTGCAGACTCTGAATGCTTAAACTTTCCTTCTGCTGCCTCTCGGACATCCACAGGATTGGGAGGACAGGAGAGCACAGTTCACTGGTAGCCAACCGTAACAGTATGTAACTCAGAAAACTTTAGTAGCAAAAAAAAGAAAACCCAAGTCAAAAGGGCTGACGCCCAAAGGAAATTAATTGGTTCAAAACAGATGAAAAGTCCAGTGATAGGTCTGGCATCAGGCATGGCTTGATCTAGGATTCAAATGATGTCCCCAGGATCCATGTCTTAGCTCTGGTTTCTGCAGATTGGCATCATTCTCAGACTGTTTACTGGTCCCAGTATTTCAGGAACACTTCCTGCATATAACCAATCAATGGGGGATCTTTTCCCCAGAATTCCAGCAAAATTGGCTTTGTGCATCACTGACTCTGATTAAAGTAAATGCCCAGACGGGCTTCCTGTTGATTAAATCCAGCATCTCCTTCTGTGTAAGACTAGACTACATTTCTCAGGCTCTCTTATGGTTAGATGTGGCCATGTGACCCATCCTGGCTGATAAATCTGAGTAGAGGTGAGATGATCCTGAGGCATCCTTTTCTTTCTGGCTGGCAGGAGTGGAGACAGCCCCGGGAGTGATGTCAAAGCCATGTATATTGACGGCTGGATCCACCAAAGAGAAAAAGCCTAGGTCTCTGTATCACTGTGTAGGGGACAACTCACCTTCCAGTTAGGACTCGATTCATGTGGGCAAGAAATAAACCCCTATTACATTAAAACCATGGGGGTTTTAGTGTTTAGTTTCTAGCTTCATTTTTAATGTTTTGGTTTTGGTTTTTTATTTTGTTTTGTTTTATGAAACAGCTTGCCGGTGTGGCTAGAGCAATGGAACACACATAAACCAACTGTCCATCCCCGGGACAAGGAAAGGGGCTCTCCACTAAGTCACATAGCTGAGAACAGGGATGAGGTGGTTTCTTGGAGGAGCTTCAGTTATTGGCACTAGAAGGTGATGGGGATGCTAAATGATGAGCCATCAGGGCAAACTGGGGCCAGGAGGCTGGTGCCAGATCTCTCACCTAGGATATGTGGGTGTGGTACCCAGCAGCCTTCTGAGACAGCTGGTCTACCTCTGGGAGGCCCTGCTTCAGCTCCTCAGCCATCCTGTCTCGCCAGGACCTAGGGTAAGATTTCTTAGCACGGGACACCTGCTGAGCTCTGTGGGCAAAGGCAGATCGAGGATGAGCCTGGGCCTTCACAGAGCCTGTGCCCTCTTGGGGAAAGGCAGGCATTCACATTTATGCTAGGAATTTTGATGGAAGTTTTAGCAAATGATTGTGTTCATATAAGCTGATCCAACCAAAGCCCCAGCCATATCTAACCTCAAGCTTTATTTAGTTTTTGTTGTGAAAATGACTGTGCTTGTTGATCTCTCTGAGGGTTGAGATCTGTTTTTCTTTCTTTTTAAAGGTTTATTTAGTTGAGAGAGAGTGAGTATGAGACTGAGAGAGCATGAGTAGGGGGAGGGATACAAGGAGAAGCAGACTCCCTGTGGAGCAGGGAGCCTAAGGTGGAACTCAACCCCAGGACCCCGGGATCATGACCTGAACCGAAGGCGGGTGCTTTTAACTGACTGAGCCCCCTGGGCGCCTGAGGTCTATTGCTTCTTATCACAAGACTAGGAATCAAATGCATTCTTTTCCTTTGCTACGGTGAGAGGCAAATGCACCATTTTGGAGTCTGCCCCCTTTTATTCTCTGTTCTTTATATTATCTCAATGTAAACTTAATGTATCTTCCACCATCACCAGCTTCCTCTCTCCTTCTCCTGCTTGAATAGGACAGAGGATGGGATGCTTGGAGCCAACTGGCAGGAACCCAGGACTGTTGTGTCTGATTTACAAGTGATATTTATGTCCTATTCATTCCCAACAATGGCACAAGCCATTCCCCAGGACAATAATAGAGCTGACACATCAATATGGAGTGGTTGTGACTTCATGAAGACCTTTGAGAGGTTGGGGCCAACAATAAATCAGCTGCTTCCTAACTATTCATGCATTCAGTTCATTTTTTTCGATACATGTTTACTGATGACCTACTATGTGCCAGAGGCTCTTCTAGGTGCATTGTCTTCTTTCTGGCCCGGGGTCAGCAAAGTATTTTCTTTTTAAGATTTTGTTTTTAAATGACCTCTACACCCAGTGTAGAACTTGA
Organism: Nyctereutes procyonoides; assembly: GCF_905146905.1. Lineage (NCBI taxonomy): Eukaryota > Metazoa > Chordata > Mammalia > Carnivora > Canidae > Nyctereutes > Nyctereutes procyonoides. Next base: position 22,003,135 of record NW_026575122.1, read on the forward strand.
ACTCACAACCCTGAGATGAAGAGTTGCATGCTGCACCTACTAAGCCAGCCAGGAGCGCCAGCAAACTTTCTCTGTAAAGGGCCAGGGGATAAATATTTTAGGTTTTGTAGGTCCTAAGTCCTGTTGGGCAGCTAGTACCCTCTGCCACTGTGATGCAAAGGCCACCACAGACAATGTGTAAACTGAGTGGAGTTTATTGTGTTTCAGATAAAACTTTATTCACCAAAGCAGACAGTGGGCTTGGATTTGCCCTGTGGGGCCTCATTTATTGATCCCTATTCTAACCTAATTCTAATCACATTTCAGCCCTATCCTTTATGAGATTTTGTCTTCCTTTTCCTCCCAGAATAGCGGAGCAGGAAAGCCAGGAGCACATCCCTGGATCAAGTCAACTGAGATCTGATTCCAAAAGCTCTGCAGTCTCTCATTCAGTAACCATCATAACAACGACAGTACTATCAGCAGTAGTGACCATTATACAGCTGTTACTGTGCCAATCAGTGCTTATAACCACTTTTCAAAGAGTAACTCATTTTCTCTGATTAGAGAAACGGAATGGCCCTGAAAGAGAGGAGGGAACGAAGGTAGACATACGTGTATATATATATATATGCAAACACTTGCTTTCAGCTATTGTTTTTTAGTATCACATATATTTGGTGAGATAAGTAATACCTAGTATTCACTGGGTTCTTACAAGGTGCCTGATGTTGGGTGGGGTGCAGTTCATGCCTTATCCCACTCAGCCTCCATGTAGCCCTCTGGGGAAGGTACGATTTTTTACATAAAATGGATTTTTTTATATCAATTTTCTAGCTGAGGAACTTAGAGCTTCAAGTGGGTCAATGACTTGTCCCATCAAGCAAGCGTGGACTTGGGACTTGTTCATGCCTCCAAAGCGTATCTCTAAACGGCTTTGCCATAAGAACTTGCTCACGTTAGAGGAGGATTAATAAAATCCACCAGATAGGAGTGTGGGTTTCACTGTGATTGTCTTTTATTTTTAATTATTTTAATTCCTGTACCGGGGTGAGCTTCTTGGACTGCAGGCTGTGAGGTGGCCAGGTGTCTGGTGCTGTGGCATTTTGGTGACTGCCCTTTTCGAGCACAGTGCCTTAGAGGCCTCATTAAATCAACAGGACAATGGGACGCATTGAGACACAAGTGCAGCTGCTCCGCGGAGGAATGTGGTCTGGGGCTTGATCAGGGGAGTGGGCGGTGGATGTGCTAGGCAGAGGGCACCGGGCCTTCCCTCTGCGGACAGCTGGCAGCCTCCCTGTGAGCTGGGAAGGGTGGTCTCACCCACAGAGTAGATCTCGAAAGCTGCCTCTTTTACTGTCTTTTTGTTGTGTGGCTCAAAAGAGCCTCTCAGCTGGGGTGATTGCTGTGGACAAAAGGGAATCTCCCTAAGTGGGGCTGGGCAGGCCGCCTGGCCAGCCCTACTCAACTCAGTGGCCTCTACTGAGCATGGATGTGGAGTAGGAATTGGAGTGCTTGGGTCTCCTGGACATTTCACACAAAGGTTCTCCTGGGTCATGCACCTGTCTTGAGGAAACACCAAGCCTCCAGGTAAGTAGGTTGCTTGGTGGCTGCCTGGCCTCCTCCGGGTGCAGCATGCCCTTGGTGTTATGTGGAAAGAGAGGTTTCCCTGTTTCTCTCAACTCAAAGTTATAGAAAGCCTCAAATGACTCTTTTCTAGATGCAGGAGCTCAGATTATTGGAGAGATAGTGGAAATTATAATGATTAGGTTTCAGAAAATCTGAACCTTAGATTCAGTTCGGTCCCCAAAAACACTATGTAACCTTGGATTGGTCTTCTAGCCATTTAGATCCTAGAACCTTAATCTGTTAAATAATGGGGTTGACATAGACTACTTTCAAAATCCCTTTATATATGTGATGTCTGCATATCAATGACCTTAGAAAAAAATTTAAATTGTTTTAGATATTGCTAGAGAGAAATCATAATGTGAGAGGAAAATAAAAGTATATCTTATACCTATAGCAAGATCTGTGGATTGAGACTGGTCATAAGTCTTGGGGTGGAAATGGAAATATGAAAGAATGAAAGCCAGTTTTTTAGTATAAGTATGTCCCCAGTACAGCATAGGAAAAAAAGATATGGGGGTGCCTGGGTGGCACAGTCGGTTAAGGATCTGACTTTTGATTTCAGCTCAGGTCATGATCTTAGGGTCATGAGATAGAGCACTGTGTCGAGCCCCATGTCAGGGTCTGTGCTCAGCAGGAAGTCTGCCTGAGATTCTCTTTCCCTCTCCCTCCTGCTCACAAGCTCTCTCTCTCTCTCTCTCTCTCATAAATAAATAAATAAAATCTTAAAAAAATGATTTGCTGTTTATCTGAAATTTAAATTTAACTGGGTGTAACTGGGAGTCCTGTACTTTTATTCACTAAAGCTGGCTACCCTATCAGGAAGAAAAATTATAATCTTAATCGAAGGAAAGAGAAGGAAAGGGTCACAGAGACACAAAGGAAACAGGCCCATTACACAGGGAAGCGGGCTGTAGATCCTTCAAGGAGCATGTGTTATGAGGAGAGACTGTCACCTGGTCCCTGTTCTTTACCTCTTCTTTTATCCATGACTTTTGTAATGCAACTTTGTAGAACCCTCCCTGCTTGACCTTGAGCTCTGGCATAGGTTTGGCTCTTGCAGCTGTGATGCCAGCAGAGACTTGAAATTGTCTCAAGTACTGAGATTTGATCTTCTGATCCGCTGCCACAGCCCTGAGAATGTGCCAGGCACAGCCTGCTGAAGAATGAGGGACAAGTGGAGCAGAGCTAAGTTATCCCAATAGCCTTAGCCGCAACCAGTCTACATCAGCTGACAGGAGGCTGGACTACCAGATGCTCAAATGAGCCGAGACAAGATAGCGGAATCCCCAGGCCAAATCCCAGCTGAGCTCAAATGTGTCAGCAGCAAATGCCCATTGTTGTATGACAACGAGGTTTTGTGGTTATTTGCTATGACATGGACTCTGGGAACTTGACTTCTGTGATAGCTCTTCACTGTCAAGCACGTGCCTAGTACAACTGGGACCTCCCTCCAAGGCAATTCTAGAGTTTTCTAGGATGCATTGTAATTGGCTAGCAACTATGGGAACTGACAAGGGAACCAGAGAACTCTGGGACACACTCCTGGGACTGGATCAGAGCCAGACAGACCTTGAGGCTGCGGTCCTAGAGATGTGCCCATCGGCAAGTCAATCCTCTGTTGGACACAGGGCAGTGCTCTGCGACTGGAGAGAACATGAATGCTGATCAGGAGCGCACAGCCAATGCAGGAGAAGCTTGAATTAGCCTGCTAAGTCTTAGAAGAGATGGTGGGAAAATCCATTGATCAAGCAAATCCATGTGTATTGCTTGTAGTAAAGGACACCGCTCCGTTGACAGTCTTAACATCAGAGACAGGAGGCGCTGCCTCAAGGCAAGAGGTTTAAGGTGTTTGGAGGTCTGACATGTGGGTCTTTCAGAGCAGGGTGCACGTGGGTGCACCTGGAGATTCAGCGGTGTAGGATGGGTGCACACAGCAGGGTGAGGTTCAGAAGTGAGCTTTGGGGAGTAAGCAGTGTTTTGATGACCCTGGCTGGGAATTCTGAGAAAGGGCCTATCTCTTGTTAAGTAGTCTATGGTTCGGATAAATGGATTTTCAGAAAGTTCCTGGAACAAACAACTGAGTTGTTTGGATCTTCATCTTCCAGGACTAGAAATTTCTGAAATAGTAAAGTCGTGTCGATACCAAGTGTGGCAGGGCTGAGTCACGCTGCCAGAGATCATCAGCTATGTTGTGGTGGATGCTTTCTATTCTCTAGAGTCAGTCAAACCCGCGTCCCCACTGAGTGGGCTGGGAAGATACGAGACTTCTCTTAATGTCCTCCCTGCACTGATACAGTGAGGATCGTGATAGTTCCTTTGGGGAAGTGTTGTTGTGAAGACCAAAGGTGCGGAAGCAGGGGATGTGCTTACACAATGCCAGGTTTGCAGGAAATGCTCGCTAAACGGAGACCATTTCCAGATTGCAACCACCAGAGAATCAAATGACTTTAGCAACAGTTCTGAGGTGTAAGGTTTTGATTAATCCAACTGCTGGAGTGAGAAAGGAAGAAAATGTAACAGCTCTGCCCAGAACACATACCTTGGCATCAGCAATTGAGTTTAATGTGTGAGACACCTGGATAGACTGAGAAGGTGAAAATTAAAATGACGTATATACAGTTTCATGGAAAGAAACTTTTAGTATAATAAATCATTTCTGCAAAGCTTGACTCAGAGATCTCCTGCAGTAGAATATACAATAATTGTTTACTTTAGAATTTCTAGAAGGAATACAGTCCATTGACTCATTTTGGACTTCTGATGGTGAAAACCGTAAGATAACAAATCTGTGGTGTTTAAGAGCTTATATGTGTGGTAATTTGTTTCAGAGGTGAGAAGATACTAAGATGGAGGATCCATATTTTTTAAAAGTATAAATAGGTCCTGAGACTAAAACATTTGAAAAGTATAGCCCTAGAGGATCTAGATAAACACTATACGAATGAAAAAGAAATAGGGAGAAAGGCAAAGATGCAGCTGGGAGCCATGGCTCAAGAGCGCTAAGGGCCTTGTATTCCATTTTTCAAAAGCGTGGATGTGGTTACTTGTCTGTTTTGTTTGTTTTAAAATTGTATTTATTTTAAATAATCTCTACACTCAACATGGGGCTTGAACTCACAATCCCGAGATCAAGAGTCACATGCTCCTCCAACTGGGCAGCCAGAAGCCCCTGTCTGTTGTTTTGATTTTTGTTTTAAGCAGGGCAGCACTTTTTTTTTTAACCAAAAGGGAGCTCAACAGATAAAATCCACAGAGCTGGCACTGCTTTGGTTTAAGTAAGAAGGGCAGGAGCCCCTCACCATTCCACAGACACTTAAAAGTTCCCTTGAAGTACAGTGTGAAGACTCCTGCTTTAGGCCAGGGTCTCTGGATCTTAAGTCACGTTAGCATTTTCCCCATGGATCACCTTGGGGGAGGAAGGATTCAAAGGTGATAAAGAATGGAGATCTGTGTCTTTTGCCCATTTCATAGACATGGCCAACAAGCACATGAGAAAATGCTCCGCATCACTTGCCATCAGGGAAATACAAATCAAAACCACAATGAGATACCACCTCATACCAGTGAGAATGGGGAAAATTAACAAGGCAGGAAACAAATGTTGGAGAGGATGCGGAGAAAAGGGAACCCTCTTACACTGTTGGTGGGAATGTGAACTGGTGCAGCCACTCTGGAAAACTGTGTGGAGGTTCCTCAAAGAGTTAAAAATAGATCTGCCCTACGACCCAGCAATTGCACTGCTAGGGATTTACCCCAAAGATACAGATGCAGTGAAATGCCGGGACACCTGCACCCCGATGTTTATAGCAGCAATGTCCACAATAGCCAAACTGTGGAAGGAGCCTCGGTGCCCATCGAAAGATGAATGGATAAAGAAGATGTGGTCTATGTATACAATGGAATATTACTCAGCCATTAGAAACGACAAATACCCACCATTTGCTTCGACATGGATGGAACTAGAGCATATTATGCTGAATGAAATAAGTCAATTGTAGAAGGACAAACATTATATTGTCTCATTCATTTGGGGAATATAAAAAATAGTGAAAGAGAATAAAGGGGAAAGGAGAAAATGTGAGTGGGAAATATCAGAAAGGGAGACATGAGAGACTCCTAACTCTGGGAAACGAACAAGGGGTGGTAGAAAGGGAGGTGGGCGGGGGTGGGGTGGGGGTGACTGGGTGATGGGCACTGAGGGGGGCACTTGATGGGATGAGCACTGCGTGTTATTCTATATGTTGGCAAATTGAACACCAATAAAAAATAAATTAAAAAAAAAAGAATAGAGATCTGCAGAAAGACAGGATGGGGGTAGGGCCTGACTTAAAGAAATGAAGGTTGGCTTGAAAATGAGGTGACTGAATTGAGAAGTATTTCAGGTTGAAACTCAGTCATATCTGTTGTTGATTGAACACTGTGGGTGAGGAGGGAGGGTAACTCATGCCACCCCCCAGATTTCTGTCTTAGAGGACTAAATGACAGTGACTAACATAGGGCTTTTGAGCCTACTGTTCCCTTTGCCTTGAGTGCTCCCATTTTCCAAAGAGATAAAGAAGAAGCCTCTGATAAAGTAAGACTCACAACTCACCTTGTGGAGGATGGTGTGATGGTTAACTTCATGCATTAACCTGACTGGGCTGAGAGGTGCCCCCCTAGTTGGTAACACATTGTTACTGGGTGTCTCTGTGAGGGTGTTTCTGGAAGACATTAGCATTTGAAACTGTAGACTGATTAGGGCTCTTCCTCACCAGTGTGGATGGGTATCACCCAGTCCACTAAGGGCCTGGAGAGTATGAAGGTATAAGAGGGGTGAACTTGGTCTCTCCTTGAGCTGGGACACCCATATTCTCATGCCTTTGAACACAGTCCTGCCGGCTCTTGGTTCTTTAGACTCAGACTTAGACCATTGGCATTCTTGGCTCTTTGGCCTTCAGGTTTTGGCAGGACCTACACAAACATCTTTCCTGGGCCTCCAGCTGCAGTTGATGGGACTTCTAAGCCTCCACAACCACATGAGCCAGTCCCTCCTAATAATTCTCTTTCTCTGTGTCTCTACGTGTCCTCTTGGTTCTGTCTCCCTGGAGAACCCCGACTAATGTATATAGTTGTCCAGGTTCTTACCCTGTGGAGGCCGAGAAAATTAAGGCCATTCCGACTTTAAGTTCAGCGTTATCACGAGCACAGCCATCCCAGGCCCCTGTGAATAAGAGCTGAACATTACCTTACTTCAGTTACAGGAAGAAAACAGCTTACAGCTTAACATCCTAGAAAGCCCCATATTAGAATAAAAACAGAGCCCGAGCCAAGGGCAGGAAGCCCCTATTAGAATAAGAACAGAGCTCAATGCCCTTGAAGGCCCCATATCACAATGTAAACAGAACTTGAGGAATTGCTCTACCCCTTCTGGAGGTCCCCTAGACCAGCCCTTAAAACGAAGCTGAAACCCACCTCGGGGTCCAAGTCCCTGCTCTGCTGTGTGGGGTATACTTGGACCCAAGCTCGAGCTTGTAAATAAACCCTCGTGTGTTTGCATCGGTGTCGGCTCCTTGGTGGTTTCTCGGATTCGTGATCTTGGGCACAACAACCCTAATAGTCATTATGACTCAGCCCTGAACTTCAGGCTGTGAGAGTTCAGCGTCGAGAGGGTAATAGCTGGGCAGGAGTAACAAAACCATTATAATGTAGGTATTATTTTTGAGTGTTTATAATGTTCCTGACTATAAGGAACCAAGGAAGGTCTAAATATCCCCATTCAGAGATGAAACTGAATTATTGAAGGGCCAGGTATCCCTCCTGTTGGGAACCTGATACGGGACACAGTCAGGTTTTGAACCCAGGGCTGTAGGACTCTAGAGCTCGGTTCTTCCCACCAGCACAGGCTGTATCTTAAGGCAACACCCCCAACTTTGTTAGGTTGTGTCTCTCAGCAGCAATTGCAGGTCGCTGGAGCCCCACCCACGTCCCTGGGCCTCCCTACATTGGTGCAGAGGCCTAACTTCCAGCTGCTCTTCCTGATTGCTTTCCGGAAGGCTGCTCCATGGCACACAGAACAGACGAGAAGTGTGGAGGTCGAGGGCAGGGGGCGAGGACGAGTGAACTGGGGGGAGGAAGGGGTGCTAACCCACACACCTCCATAGATTTCAGCCAGGGGCCAGCAAGACTTGGTGTGTGAACACACTAGCTCTCTGGGGGTGTAAATCCAAGACTCACGTTCGCAGTAACAGGGCTTTTAAAGCCTCCTTGTGCGTATGAACACTTAGGGTTTTGTTCAGAATCCTATTCTGACTCAAGTAGTTTCCAGGTGGGACCTGAGACCGGATGGATCTAACCGGATCCCAGGCAGTGCCAGTGGCCGTGACCTTGAAAAGCACCCAGCATTTCCTCACTGGCCTCCCAGATCTTACTTTCCTGGTTCCCACAGGGTATTTCCCATTGTACCTGAGTCCTGGCCTCAGGGCTGCTGTCTGGAGAACTCAAACTAGGGTAACACTTTATGGAGTTTGCTTAGTTATTGACCTTCCATCCGGGAAGCTCCTAAGATGCATTTAGCTGAGTAGCACAGAACTTATTTGCAATTCTTGGGCCCCAGGCCAGATTTCAGCTTGCCCTCCCCTCCCCGTCACTCCTCCTTCCTCTCTTTCCTTTCAAGGCCATACTTGATGTTTATTTTAGCCAAATGTCATCTGCATCAGAGGTGGGTGAGTCACAGCAGCCGGCCTGTGTAAGTTCGAGGTATTTTGGAGCCCAGCCATGCCGGGCCGTATATGTATTACCCACATTTGCTTTGGGAGCTACCTCCACCTAAGACAGAGATCATATGGCCTACAAAGTAAAAAGTGTTTTCTCTCTTGTCCTTTACAGGAAGTTTGCTGACGGCCAGAACGTCATTAAAACAGGTGATTTGCTCCATTCCATTTCTCAATCCTCCTCTCACCCAACCTGGAATAGCTTTTTCCTGAAGGCTTTGCTGCCTACCAGCCTCAGGTTGGTGTTAGGCCTACCAGCCTCAGGTAGGTGTTAGGGAAAGAGCACTGGACTAGGAGTCAGGAGCCTCCTGGTCTGAGTCCCGGGTTGTCACCTTCCACCTGGAGGATGATGGGAAAATCAGCTCTCTAGAGCTCCGTGTCTCCTCTGTGAGATGAAGGGCCACCCCAGATGGGAGTTGTAGGAACTTGCCGAATCAAAAGAACCACCGAGGCACTTCCTAGAAACAGGTTCTTGGGCTCCCATCTTGACCATAATGAGCAAGTGGGGCCAGGGTGGGGCCTGCGAATCTGCACATTTGCCAAGCAAACCCAAGAGCTTAGGAACCACTGATCTAAACCATTTCCAATGAACTTCTGGTACTAAAATGTTATGTGGCTATAAATAATTTTAGTGAAATGGACCTCCTCTATGGATATACATATTATGTGCATGAATATTTTTATTTGTGCTGTGTTGCTGGTGAAGGAGCTGATCTTATGATTGTCTCTTTGAATCTTTCAGAAGGGGTGTGGGACGTTCCTTGAGGTTACAGGTTTTCCTTGTAGACTGTGTTGCTTGAAGAAGCCTTTTATTTGTTTTAAGGACTACAGTACTATTTATACCATACCTGGGGGAGGATGGATAACCAACCGAAGCTTGAGAGTCCTACTCTTTCTTGTATTATCCAAATGATCATTTCTGTGTTCAGAACGAATGAGAGGAGATAGGAATAGACTAGGGTTCTCCACCAGGGGTGGTCTGTGCCACCCAGCTTCTAGTAGGTAGAGGCTGTGGAACACCCTACAGTGCACAGCACAGCACCTACAACAGAAGTACCCAGCCCTGAATAGCAACAGCCCTGAGGTTGAGAAACCCTGGATTAGACCTGGCTACTCATTAACAACATTTTTGAGGGTGTGAGTGGACTTAGAGGACTGTACTGAGTGCCCAGTATTCCTACTTCCAGCACTGTCTCTTCTGTGAAGACTTCCCAGATTTCACGGGACTCCCAGAGAGGCAGTTCGTTTTCACCTTTCTCCTGCAACCACCAATCACACCCTGTGGCAAATGTTCATTTGTCTTCTCTCCTCTATTATTCAACTTCTCCAAAAACAAAGGACGAATAGGATCTCTATAGACATGTAGAAAGAGAATTATGATGAAGGATTGCCTCATGTGATTCTGGAGGCTGAGAAGTCCCATGATCTCTGTTTGCAAGCTGGAGACCCAGGAAATCCAGCAGTATAGGCCTAGTTCAAAAATGTCAGAGGTAAGGAAGAGATAGATTCCTACATTCTTGAGAAGAGGAGCTATTTGATGGAAAAAAATGAAGCTATAGTAGTTCATTTCATACCAAAATAAGTTCATAGATGTTAGCATTTAAATATAAAAATCCAAAATCATAAGTGAAAGAGAAAAATGTACATAAATAGTTAAGTGATTCTAGAAGGTGGATTTCCTTTTATTAAAAAAGGATTTATTTATTTGTTTTTTTGTTTGTTTATTTATTTCAGAGAGAGAGAGAGAGAGAGAGCACGTGTGCACAAGGGCATGTGCGTGAGTGGAGGGAGGGGCAAAGGGAGAGACTCTTTAAGCAGACTCCCCACTGAACACCAAGCCTAATGCAGGGCTTGATCTCATGACTTTGAGATAACGACCTCAGCTGAAACCAAGAATCAGACACTCATCCAACTGAGCTGCCCAGGCGCTCCTAGAGAATGGATTTCTATGAACAAAAAAAGGTGAAAGAAATATTAATAAAACTGAGGACAGTTGTCATAAATATTAAGGACAAAAATTGAATAACAAATATAATAAGCACTTATATCCAAAATATATGTTATCATGACATTAATATCACATTAACAAGAAAGCACAGCCTAATATGAGGTGAAGAACAGAGAATTTGCAACCATGTTATTTGATAAATATGGTGCTATTTGATAGACACACAGATGTTTAACTTTATTAGCCAGTAAAAAAAATATAAATAAAAAGAGATATAATTTCCAACTGTAAAATTTTAGGCAAAGTTTCAATAATAATAATAATTTTAGAGAAGGTATAATATATACATTATTTATGTATGTATGAACAGGTGTAGAAATAATTGAAATAAAGTAAATCCTTCAAAATATTAATTCTGTATCATCCATGGATGAGATTATAGGTGATTTGAATTTTCTTTCTTAATACATCTTAGGGGGCATTTTGTAACAAGCAAATATTTATTAAGTTTATTTGTCATACAAGAGTAGTTTTTTAAAAAAGTTCTGATATCATAAAGCCATAGAATTACTAGAATATCATTTCTGAGAAGCACAGGCCATTTTTCAGATGGAAAAACGAGGATCTAGAAAGTGAGTTGCTGTCCCTGTAAAACTGGCTGTCAGCAGCGCTATTAGAGACGGCCTTAAAATGATGAAAGACAAAGAAGAGGTGCTTATTAGGGTCTCACCAGCTGCCTGGACAGCAGCTGAAAACCCAAAGGATTTTATAATTTGCAGGGAGGTCACTTGCATGGACATCCCGAGAACTGGCGATTGAATGTTATACTGAGTAACGAAAACAAGACCGTCACTGAGTGAAAACCTGAGTTTTAACATTGACCTGTTATCTCAGAAAAATCCAGTTATGTGCTACTTTCAACTTATTGGTTGATTTGTCTTGTCAATTACCAGGAGTCCCTGCCTCCCTGCCACCCCATCCTCTCTTTCTCTGTGTCTGCCTTCACCAACATCTAAGGAAAGGCCTTTGTCTACCAGGCACTGTACTAGGAACTGGGCAATTTAAAATGAGAGAATAAATAAAAATACCCCTCCCTGCCCACCCCCACAAAGATGTACGGATTGCATTAGTAATGATTTCCCCGATTTTGCCCATGCATGTGGGTAGGTAAGCTATTACCGCAGGGGAAGGTTGAGACGCGTGCTTGGGATCTGTTTGTATGCCCTGCCCACAAGATGTTCTGAGAATCTACAGTTATTTCAAAATAAAAAGTAAAATGAAACAAAACAAAAAAATAAACGACCACATAATTGTTAGAGGCAAACATGTTTTAAAAATGATTAAAGAAAACAATTTAGATGAGACAAATTCCATTTGACACTTCATGAAATGGGCAGTCTCCATTCCCAAGGGTCCAGAGAATTGCAAAATGGGGTGGAAGGCAGGAAGGTTTTTTTTTTTTTTTGAAGATTGTATTTATTTGGGATATATATAGAGAGAGTCAGCAAGCATGGTGGGGGTGGGGGTGGTGGCAGAGGGAGAGGGAGAAGCAGGCTCCCCACTGAGCATGCAGCCTGATGTGGGGCTCCATCCCAGGATCCCCGGCTCAACCGCTGAGCCAGTCAGGCGCCCCAGACAGGAAGCTTTTATAGGACAGAGAAGGAGCAACAGGGAAATAAGACTAGAGCCGCGTTGGCGGTCGGCTGACTTGATGGAATGTTTCTGGCCACGTGGAGACATCAAGGGACATGACAGAGCCCTGAGTGTCAGTGTGCCCACATGCCCCCCTGGGCCTGAGCAGCTCTAGCCGGGCCTAGCAGTTTATTCCCACACGCGAGTACAGGTGCACACAACAGGGCAGACACAGGGGCAGATGGACTGTCTCAGCTCCTGTGGCTCCTCTTGGGGCTGTAAATAAGGGACTTGTGAGCCAGCAAAACAGAAGGTGACACCTAATTCATAGACATCTGGGACCGGGATGTGTTTCTGAAGGTCACCAGGCATCTGTGGATCACCAGTGCATTATGGATCGAGGCTAGAGGGTCTGAGAGAGGGGGTGACTAATGTTGCAGGACCCTGACATAACGCTGGCCGAAGTCCCCAGACTTCCAGGTACTGCAGCAGGGCCACCCCTAGGGACTCAGGGACTCGTCCTCAGTCTCTGGGATGCCCACGGGTCCCCGCCGGCCTCCCAGCTTCCAGAGGCCTGTCCCGGTTTGCTCGCCACCAGATGGCGGTGCGACACAAGCATTCGTGTCACAGGCCTGCCCTGGCCTCGCCGGTGACCCAGGAAGCTTTGCCTCTCGTGTTTGTCTAGGCACCACAGCGGGCCTGCTACCCTGACATAGACATAGCACCTACACCATGACACAGGCCAAGAGCTGAAGTCAGAGGAGGACGTCCGGGGGACGCAGCCGGCCCGGCCGTGTTCTCTCCCTAGCTGCCAGCCTCCGGTGGATGTCGCACACGGAGGTGCGCCGTCAAGGACAGTGTGTATCTGTCCCTACGGGGAATGATGCTGATAATTTCACCTTTGGGGACTCACTTCCTGCCAAGGCTTATGAGGTGCCCACTGTTTCGGCTCTATCATGGGGCTGATTGGAGGCGCCCCAGCCCGGTGCCATTTCCTTGTTGTTTGGGAGCATCAGTTTGAACCATACTAAATGGCTGTTTTTCTTTTTTTTTTTGTTTACATATATTATCTAGTTTAATCCTCATAATATTATAGATATTATTGTCCCCATTGTAAAGATTCAGAAGTGAAAAATAACATCCCAAAGGATACCCAGTTGGAGGTAGCAGAATTGACTTAATGGCTGTTTTTCTTAGGTAAAAACTGAGCAAATACAGGAAATATCATGTGTGTTACCTTTAGATGCATTCTTTGCATTACCTTCAGCCTGCGTTTTCTTTGGCAGAATTTTTTTAAGTGCTTGTCCGTTTTGGAGGAATTGGTGGCCTAAGCCGTGTAATATATAGCTCCTCCCTGGGCTCGTGCTGTCCCTGTCACGACATGTTCAAGGCATAGACTGCGGCACCCTGATGCTGGGGGCTCTCACGCCTTCCCCAGAGCTCCTATATGCCTTAAGAGACCACCGATCCCCTGACAGCCCCCAGGTGAAGGCCTGATGTCAATCCAGATGACTAAAACCTTATTTTTTTCTCCTCTTATTTTCAGATAAAAAAATGTCACTCGATCATGATATTCCTGTGACTGCAGATTATTTTGCCATCCAACTTGCTCATTTTATAAAAGAGGAAATAGGCCAAGGCAAAGCTCTTTCTTGGGAGGCAGGTGAAAATTTAGTTTTATACAACCTTGAACCACATAGGACCATGTGCCGCCTCACCAACATACTCTGACTACCCTGAAAATGGGGCAGGGGAGAAAGCTTTAGAAGAATCCTAGGCCCGAATTCTCTATGGGACACCTACTTATGTTGTCCTGGGTACAAATCTTATCCTATTGTCCCCAAAGTTCCAGAGACCTTCACTTTGATGCTAAGATTAGAGATTTTGTGATGTGATATAAAATTACCTTTTATCATTCCAGCCTCAGGAGAAATTGTGCTTTTTAAGGAAAAGTTCCCTGAGTTCTTTCAGCCCCTGAAGCAGGTCACATATCACCAGGTTATAAACTTCCTGAAGGCAGTGGGTGTGTCTAATTCGTTAAATGTCTCTACTTCCCTCAGTGGCTGGTTCAGTGTCTTACATCTAGAATGTGGTTAATAAGTGCTTACTGAGGTGGATAGAATTTCCATGTAAGACATTTGATTTTGGACAACGGCTTCCTGAATTGAACATTGTTACCTGTAAATGTGTGGTAGGACACGAGGGAGGGCTTCTCCCTTCTGAGCTCTACTGTGCTCAGTCCTATAGAACTTTCTGCGATAATGGGAGTGTTCTCTATTTGAGCTGTCTGATGCCTTGGCTGCTAACCACAAATATCTTTTGAGCACTTGAAATACGGCTAGTGAGATTGAGGAATATAATCTTTAATTTTATTTAGTTAAATTTTAAATAATCATATGTGGTTAGTGGCTACACATAGGACAGCATAGAAAATCTGGATGGTAAATTATTGAGCTGTAGTCGCTTGGAACTTTAACACTTGTCCTTTCTCTTACAATGATCTCCTTCAAAACACCTCACCATTTTGTACCTCCTCCTCATCAAATGACTGCCCAATTTTCTCTCTTATCCCTTAAGACTCCAAGGAAATGTTCTTTTACCTAAGTGCTTATTTTGTTCAAAAGTTCATCATCTAAACAACAACAATTACAAAAAAATCTCAAAGCAATCAGGAAAATAACATTACGTGAAATATAGAATTGATCCTATCAATCTCTTAGGGAAGATGTGTCCTGGGTCCTTCCAGAGGCAGCAGTGACAGGACCATTTTGAAGCTGGAGCTTCCAGCTCAATGGGACTCCAAATATTGGCTCCTCTTTAAGGGCAAATGTGTAATCTGATCTTTTAAAAAATATATCCATATAGTTTCCTTTGACAACGAAAAGGTTAGTATTGAGTCATTACGTGCTTTATTTCCTGGATTCAGATCCTTGAATATGTAGTTACCTGTTTAACCCCCACTCTCATTCTACAGGAGGTGACTTCATCATCACCTCCTCAGGATGAGTGTCCTGGTTTCCCTCACTAATCAGATTTCCGTAGGACACTTTCTCTTAGCATCTGGAACCCTCCTCATAGGGTTGTTGTAAGGACAAGTAAAATAATGCAAAGCAAGCACCTGGTGACTCAAGCCTGCAATACACGCTCCTTGCATACTAGTTGTCCCCTTCCTGTACTGGAGGCACTCTATCCAGATGGAGAACCTGAGCCATGGTGAAGTTAATCAATACCGAACCTTGGGTTTAAGAAGCAAGGCAAAATTGTCAACAGATGAAAGGATACCAAGGTTACAAGTAGGTCAAGGTGGGTAGTACGAACAGGCTGGGATGTAAGTGTAGAATAAGGCAGAGGATGTGGTTCAGGTCTGTATCTGGGAAAGAGAAGAGATTGCTGTGCATTCATTGTGATTCAGAACTACCTAAATGGAAACTAAAGGATATGTGCAGGACAATCCGGTCAACCCCTTTATAGTTAGGCAAGGCAATATCTTAACCATTGGGACATCTGTCCATATAACCTTTCGGTCCTAGTCCATAGACTTATTAAACCTCTACATGTTTGTTGTACATTGTATCAATTTGTATATCTTCTCTCTTTTTATAGTATTTTCTCCTTATTTTCTCACATACTGTCTTAGTCATTCTGAAATAACCCAAACCATTTTGTATGTGGCCCTTTACATCTTTCTCTGTGCTTATATTCATATACAAACAAATGTATATTTAAAGCTTTTTTAATATTTATTTTTGCATAAGTTAGGCTGTACTTTATACATTTATTTGCATCTTGACTTTCCATACATCATATATATCCAACATCTGTTTGAATCGCTCATACAAAACCTGAGATGTGCGCTGAATTTGGAGTCTGTTCTTATCCCAATCTAAGACAAACCAGTTTTTTATTTTTGTGAGAACAATAGATAGGATACTTTGAATTAACTTCTTGATGAAACATTCAATTGCAGAATAAAATTTTTAAATACCCTAAAATTCATTAATGACCTGTTAGGAAGGAAGGAAATCAAAGAAATATGTGGATTATCAAAGACACTTACATTCTGAGGACATCTGCTGAAACCCCAGGTAAGTTTAGTTTTGATTGTAATGGTCTCGTATGGATGGGAAAAAGGAGAAAAACCAGATTCCACCTGAAGTGAGAAGAATAAGAGACCCCAAATATGGCTGCCACCCACAAGTCAACACAGGCTGAATAGGAAGGGGAAACTAAAAGTAAAGCTGCCAATCCCTCAGGCAGGGAACAGCAAGGAAAATGGTCTGCCTTGAAACTTGTACTAGATGAAGAGAGCAAAATAATCAATGGATGGATTTTAGTAGTAGATTAGACACAGTGAAAAAAAAATAATGATGAATTGAAGCCTAGATCTGAGGAAAGTATCCAGAATGAAGCATAAAGAAACAAAGAGATGAAAAATAGTTAAGAAAGATTAGGAGACACAAGGATAGAGTGAAGTGGTCTCATATTTGGAGTTTCAGAAGAGATGTATAAGGGAGAGGAAACATTTAAAAAAATTTTTTTATTGGAGTTCAATTTGCCAACATATAGCATAACACCCAGTGCTCATCCCATCAAGTGCCCCCCTCAGTGCCCGTCACCCAGTCACCCCCAGCCCCGCCCACCTCCCTTTCCACCATCCCTTGTTCGTTTCCCAGAGTTAGGAGTCTCTCATGTTCTGTCTCCCTTTCTGATATTTCCCACTCATTTTTGGGAGAGGAAACGTTTGAAGGGAGAGTGGTAGGTATCTTTCAGATCTGATGAAAAGCACCAATCTTAATATTTAAGACTCGAATCCATCCTAATCACAATGGAGGGAAAGAAATACACAGCTAGAAGCATCACTGTTAAACCTTAAAATCATCAAAGGAAGAGAATATCTTAAAAGCACCTAGAGAGGGATCCCTGGGTAGCGCAGCAGTTTGGCGCCTGCCTTTGGCCCAGGGCGCAATCCTGGAGACCCGGGATCGAATCCCACGTCGGGCTCCCGGTGCATGGAGCCTGCTTCTCCCTCTGCCTATGTCTCTGCCCCTCTCTCTCTCTCTGTGTGACTATCATAAATAAATTAAAAAAAAATTAAAAAAAAGCACCTAGAGAAAAGTAGACTATTTACAAAAGAATGGCAATTGAATTGAACTGACTTCTGAACAACAACAATGAAAGCAAGTAGAGACAGAGGAATTTTGTGAATGTATAGAGGAAAAACTGTCATCCTAGGGTTCTGCAGCTCAAAATCTACTAGTTAAGGTGTAATAAAGACATTTCAAGAAAGAATAAAAACAGAATGTTTGCTACAAACAGGCTCTTACTACAGAGAATTCTGAAAGGATGTACTTGTGGAATAATAAAGGTGTTCCTAGTTGGAAAGTTCATAGATACAAGAAGGTATGATTAGCAAAACAGTTGTATGTGTGTGTGTGTGTGTGTGTATGTGTGTGTGTGTGTGTGTGTGTATGAAGCAAACACCAATTATATAAAACATTTATGGTGAAAAGCCAAGACAGAATTAAATAGAACAATAGCATGCAAATTAGAAATGGCTGATTGAATGAAAACATTTTAAAGCTTTGCATTTCATGGGATGAGGGTAAATATATGATTAATTTTAGACTTCAATAACTTAAATATGCATGCTGTAATCTATATGGGAATATGAACTGATAGGAATAGTGATTATAAATTCCAAATTACTAAAAGAGTCCATGGAATAAGAAAAAAATTCAATCCAAAAGAAAACAAGAAAGGAGGAATAAAATGCACAAAAAGTGAGACAAATAGGAAGTACAAAACAAATTGGTTGAAGTAAGCCCAAATATATTTGTCATTGCAAAAAATTAAATTGCATACTTTCAGTTAAAAGACAAAGATTGTTAGATGGGTTTTTTAAAAAAGGCAAATTTAAAGCATCAGGATGCACAAAAACTAAAAGTATAAAAAGTGATGTAGCAGCAAATGCTAGTCATAAGAAAGCAATACGAATAACTTTAGATTTTAAGGCCAAGAATGCTATGAGAAATAAAGAAGGTTACTACATAGGGAGAAATGGTTCACATTATGAGAAAAATATGAAAATTCTAAAGGTGTATTTGCCTAGCAACATACCCTCAGAATGCATAAAACCAAGATTAGCTACAAGAAAAAATTGACAAATCCAATATTATACTAGGGAGATTTTAGTACAATTTTCTCAGTAATTGATAGGTCAAGTAGACGAAAGTATTAATAGTCACATGAAAAAATGGAAAAGTGCAAACAATATACATAATCTCATGTTTAATAAAGTGTGAAGCAAAAAAAAAAATTGTTTCAGGAGGCGCCAGGGTGGCTCAGTCTGTTAAGCGTCTGCCTTTGACTCAGGTCATGATCCCAGGGTTCTGGGATAGAGCCCTGCCTTGGGCTCCCTGCTCAGTGGGGAGCTTCCTTCTCCCTCTCCCACTGTTCCTCCCCCTGCTCATGCTCTCTCTCCCTCTCTCAAATAAATAAATAAAACCCTAAAAAAAATTCTTTCAAAATGTTACATTTAGCACATCACCTTTTTAAATTTTTTTTAAATTTTTATTTATTTTATGATAGTCACAGAGAGAGAGAGAGAGAGAGAGAGAGAGAGAGCAGAGACATAGGCAGAGGGAGAAGCAGGCTCCATGCACCGGGAGCCCGACGTGGGATTCGATCCGGGGTCTCCAGAATCGCGCCCTGGGCCAAAGGCAGGCGCCAAACCGCTGCGCCACCCAGGGATCCCTGCACATCACCTTTTTATTAAAATTATATTTACTTTTTAGGTGTACACACATTATGTCATAAGACTATATTTTATTTATTTATTTATTTATTTATTTATTTATTTATTTATTTATGAGATAGAAGGAGAGAGAATGAGTGATCAGGGAGGAGCAGAAGGAGAGAGAGATGAACAGAGCCCAATGTGGGACTTGATCCCACAACCCTGAGACCATGACTTGAGTCAAAAATAAGACTATATTTTAATAAATAAAAGTATGACAATGACAAGATTCAGTAGAATGATTAGTTCAGATGAGAAGAGGCCTAGGGACAGAACTGGTGAATCACATAATTGAATGTAACTTGTCACTATCATAGTTTATGTGTGGGACGGTGGGTATGTAGGTGATTTTCCCTTATTAAGATGATAAATGGGGCATCTGGGTGGCTCAGTGGGTTAAGCCTCTGCTTATGGCTCAGGTTGTGATCTCAGGGTCCTGGCATCGAGCTCCCTGATGGACTCCTTGCTCAGTGGAGAGTTTGCTTCTCCTTCTGCCCTCCATTGGTAAAACAAATTACATCGTATGACACAGACTTTGGGCATCAGGCTTTTTTTCCTGCCTCATATGTTGCAAATGTTTTTTTATCTTGACAAATATTTTTCTCTTATTTTTATTCTTTTCTTTTTTCTTTTATTCTTTTAACTTTTATTCTTATTCTCCATATTTTTTGTGGCTGTTTGGTGTTCTTTGACACAGATGGATCAGGATTGGAACATAGAGCTCTAAACCTTAGCTCTTTGAGGTTCTCAGTTTCCCCAACCATAAAATGGGAACACTAACATTTGACCTGGCTCCTTGTTGGTAGGAAGGTTAAGGGAGTTTCCATGAAGCAAGGAACAGGATTCACTAGTTTGGGATTCTCGTTTATAGGTGTGTATAGGGCTTGTGGACAAGCCATAACCCAGGGGTCGGTCTTTACCATGTGGTCTCAAAAATAGGAAAATGAACCAACCCCACATCACCACCGAAGTGATGTCAAAACTTTAACCCCACGATGTCTCTATGCAGTTTTAAAGTTTTGGTTAAAATGAAAATTTTAAAGAACCAACATGTTCTTTTAGGGAATCTGTCTTCTCTTCAACAAAGAACTAAAAGTGACTTTACACGAGCAGATTCAGTGAGGGTTTTCGTCCTCAAACAAAGTCGCTGATGGGCTTTGATATTTAGTGGGAATTTAGGGAAGTCTCTCTGGTTCTAGGAATTAATATGTTTTGATGGATGTTACGTTTTAATAGTTCCCAGGTTCAATTTCTTAAAAATAATATATTTATTTATTCATGAGAGACACATAGAGAGAGGCAGAGACACAGGCAGAGGGAGAAGCAGGCTCCTCACAGGAGCCAGATGTGGGACTAGATCCTTGGACCTTGGGGTCATGCCCTGAGCCAAAGGCAGACGCTCCGCCACTGAGCCACTCAGGAGTCCTCCAGGTTCAAATTCTTTTTACCAAAACTGAAGTGAGACAGACTTGCCTTTCAAACCAAAATTTTCAACCAAAATCATGAGTTGCAGAAACCCCAAGGCCCTCAGTGTTTCCAGGTCCAAAAACCCAGTTTAAACAACATGCTTGGGGGGGTGGGGGAAGCAGCCCTTGCCTGGGGCCTACTGCTACAGAGCTCTGGGAGGGTTCGCTGGCATGGATTGTTTGACAAGCGGGTAAGGTGGCAAGAAATTGCCCTCTCCTTCTTACAATCACAAAATTTAAGATCCTGCCAGCGTCACAAGCCAGGGTGAAAGAGGGTTTTACTAAAAAAGGCAAAAATAAAAAATAAATAAGGTAAAAGAGAAAGAAAGAGAAAGGAACCCCCCACCCCCAACTGAAGGTCCTCACACTGCTGCCCAGGCGGAAAGCTCGGGCACCCTTTCTCATGTGAGCAGGAAACTCTCCTGTGGGAAGAGACTCATGTTAATTCTTGGTGCAGAGAAAGATGATTTTCGGAACAGGTTACAAACCCTCGACTGGGAGGAGGTGGACTTGCTGGACTGGCCTTCTCATTGTTCCTGTGATTCCACCCCCACCCCCGCCCCCCTTTTCTTTTTTGAAATAAGTCCCCGGGAATTGCCAGGCAATGTGGGAAAATATTGTGACAAACATAGCTGTTTACGTTCGCGGTGGGGGCGGCGGTTTTGTTTGCAGCTCGCTATCCCGCTCCTTTCAGGCGGTCTGGGCAGCTCGGATTCCTGAGCTGACATCTGCTGTAATGAGAGTCCTGACGGGAATAGATTCGCGAAATGATGGGCTCACAATGGGCGGGAGCTGTTCCCCAAACTTGCCCTGAGATAAGCAGATGGGATCTGAAAATAGAGCGTTTGAACCGATTAGGTCGAGGTGAACGCATTTATTCAGTGCAGGGGCGCTCGTCTGCCCCCTTAACTTGTCATCCTCGGCCTCCCCCCCACCCCCACCCCCCAGCCTCCTGCGCGCTCGCCCGGAGCCAGGCGTCCAGTTCCCAAAGCAGGGGCACGCTGGGCGCCACCTCGTGCCAAGCGCCTGAGCAACGGGAGGAGGCCCCCTCCCGCCTCGGGAAGAGGAGCGGGGCGACACATGGGCTTTCCCACTCGCTGCACACAAGGCCGATTGTGCCACTTCACCTCTTCGTGCCGGGTCGGCGCCCGGGGTGGGGAGGGGGGGGAGGATGCGGGGGACACTGAAGGCCCCCCACGCCGCCCTGCCGGGGGAGCAATGGCACGTCCCGCTCACCCCGAGTCCGCAGGGCGGCAGGTGCCTGTGACACGGGGGATTCCGGGCGAGCTGAGCCCAGCCGAGCCCCTCGGACGCCCGCCGCCTGCGGTCGACGCAGCTCCCCTCTTCGGGGAGGAAGCCCGCAACAGACTGGGGGTGACCTAGGCCCACCCCGGGCGCACGGGGGAGCCCTCCTTGCACCCCTAAGGCTAAGCCAGGAACGCGCACATGACCGCTCGAGCCGCCCGGCCTGGGACGCATCGGAGCAGACCCGGGCAGGGTGACTGTGGGGAGCTCAGCCCTGAGACGCTGCTGTGTGTGGCTGGGGGGGGGGGGGGACCTGTGACAGCTCCACAGGGCCAGGGCCACCTGACGATGTATGAGAGGACGGTGGCCACACAGGGAGGCTGCGGGACCAGCTTTTCAGGGCGCAGCGAAAGCAGAAGCTTAAACTGCAGGAGAGGCGGATGCGGGAGGGGAAGCTAGGCCTCGCCTTGGTGGGCAGAGCCGCGGTCAGGGCAGAACGCCCACAGCAGCGAACGGCGGGTGCGAAAGGCGGGGTGCGCCTGTTACAGCCCCGGCCTTTTGGAGAGCAGAACCCCCGCCCCCCAGAAGCCCAGCAGTCCGCGGAGCTCGGATCCTCAGATCCCCCCATCCCTGACTGTCTCTAGCCGCCAGCCCACACCCGCGGATCACGCTAACTCACGCAGGCGGTTGATGCGCGCATGTTGTTCGGATCAGGGTGTGCACCTGGAGCGGATCCCGAGGCTGGGGCATGAGCAGCCGTGGCCCCGTGGGTGCTGGTGAGGGCGCCCACCCGTGCCAGCACAGCTCCTCACCGACAGGCTGACTGAGCGGACATTTCAGGTGCTACATTCTGGAGACAGCTGCCTGCTGGTTACATCCTTGTTTATCAAAAGAAATCCTAGCTGGGGACTCCCCTGGAGCTTGATATTTGTGGCTGTGCTGGTGCGAGAGAGAAGCGTGGAATAAAGAGAAACGGGGGACCTTGTGCCACTTGCATTGGCATGATTTGAGATGGGTTCTGTGCAGAGTGCGGAGACCGAATCACCTCCACTTTGAGGTTGTGTTCTTCATGGAAGCTCCCAGGTACATGGAGGAGAGCCAGTTGCTGGTTTTCATAAGATCATGGGGAAAATATTAAATCCAGTTGGAATTGGTGCTTTTTAAAAGGGTTTAAGCTCCTTATCCTTTGGAAATGTTACGTAGTAGAAAGTAGTTGAGTTTTGTGTCCAGAAAACTTGAATTTTTTTGCCACTTTACCACTTACTGGCTACGTGGCATTAAATACATCTCTTAACTCCTCTGAGTCTTGGTGCTGCAGGACGAATGTTGTGTCCCCCTAAACTTCATATATTGAAGACCTAACCGTCGACGGGATAATATTGGGAGGTGAGGTATGTGGGATGTGCTTCAGCCATGAGGATGAAGCCCCACGATGAGATGAGTGTCCTTATGAAAAGAGACCCGAGAGACCATCTCATGCTGCACCGGGTGAGGACACAGCAAGAAGGCGGTTGTCGCAAGCCAGCATAGCTGAAACAGGTGTTAAAAAGAACCCGACTGTGTCTTATTCTGATTGAGGATTATGTTTTTCTTTTCAGAGGTAGTTTCATAATTTCATTATAAGAATATTATTATGGATTCTCTGTCATTTATGTCGAGGACTAAAAGGCATAAAATTGGGCATTCTGCGCGGTTGAAGGATGAAGCACAGGAGGATGCTTGGTCTCTTGGGACCCGAGCAGTTGCTTGGGATAGCCACCCAGGAGCCTCCCCTGCCTCCTACCGCCTGGGCCTGTTGAGAATTGTGTAGCTGCTTCAGTGTCCCCGTGTGTAAGTGGGACCATGATGGCACCTGCTGGGCAAGGATAGGAAGACAGCCTGGGCTCATATATACAGAGCCCATGGACCAGTGCCCTGTGTCACCACTGCTGCCACACCACCTCCTGTGCAGCTTTTACCACCATCACCACCACCTTCACCTCCACCATCACCACCTTCCCCACCACCTCCACCTACTTCACCACCACCTCCACCTCCACCACCACCACCACCACCACCACCACCACCACCACCACCGCCTTCACCTCCACCTCCACCACCATCACCATCTCTACGACCACCGCCACCACCACTACCACCACCACATTCACCACTACCTCCACCACCATCACCATGTCTATGACCACCTCCATCTCCACTACCACCACCACATTCGCCACCACCTCCACCACCACCACCATCTCTATGACCACCTCCACCACCATCTCCACCTCCATCTCCATCACTACCACCACTACCTCCACCACCTTCACCTCTCCCTCCACCACCATCTCTACCACCACCTCCACCTCCATCATCACCACCACTTTGTGGAGCAGCTCCACAGCCAAATCTTGGCCCATGTTAAGAAGAATTCTTAGAGGAGCTGAGTTGCCTGCTCAAAGCATGTCAGCCACACTTGTTCTTTAAGACTCAGAAACTCCATGTAATACTTTAACAGTTAATATAGTAGCTGAGCCAGGTGTGTTTTGTGATTAGCATCCCTTGTGCTCAGGAGAAGGCCACCCTAATCAACACCAGATGTGGGTATTGTGGGTGTGGGGCTTCCTTGTTTGCTATAGGTCAGAGAGGCCCCTGAAAATGTTTCTTGGAGATGTCTCGTGCCTGTGTCAGAACTTCTGCTCACCCATATCCTATCTATGGATGGATCTGGGAAAAGTACTTCTGTTCATTCTGCCTCTGAGCCATCATTCATCACAAGACACTCTGTCAGGGAGTGGACTGCACCTTTGTGACTGATGAATGTCTTGAGTCAATCATACATTTCAAATAAATCAAAGTTGATTAGGTCCAGCCTCACTGTGTCACTGGGCTGACAGTCGTGGCAAGGTTGATGGCTGCCTGGCTTTGCCAGGTTTGTTCACTGGTGGCATTTTAAAGGGAGGACTTGCCCACTGTTGGCTGTTGCTTGGGGTGATCAGGGGAGGGTGCTTGTGTGAGGAAGCCAGGGCAGCATATCTCCCTGGTTTTGAAACAAAAAGGGCACACTCAGAGAACATGACCACACCTTTCTCTCTTGCCCCCACTCCGTGCCTCAAGGAGTGTGGCTGGCCATGATGGGGCCCTGCCTGTTCTTGCCAACATTTTGATTCCCTTCTGCAGCCCCATCCTCTCCTCCCAGGCAACAGGAAGGGACTGAGCTGGAGGAGGAGATGCAAGTTGCTGGGCTTGTCTCCTCTTTCATCTTTCTTTGTAGGTAAGTTAAAGGCCAGAGAACAAACAGGTGATAAAAGAAGAAATCCTTGAAAGATAGGCAGCATGGTCTGAGTGGCTGTGAAAAGAAGCTAAGAGACACAGTCTGGTTCTGTTACTCTAAACCTGCTTAGGCTGAGAAGAAAGACAGAATAATTGGATTAAATTGGCAGAAAAAAGATGTTTTGAGGAGCAGGGCTTGGATAATGGCTATGTTCTTCCAAAGCTTATAGTAGGGGCCATGTCCCCAGATGTGCCTATCTGTGAGTGAGTGAGCAAATGAATGAATGAATGATAGTGATGATAAGGTCTCATAGGCCTGGCTTCTGACCTTAAATTCGCCGCCTATTATCCCTGCAGCCTCAGGAAAGTCCCTTCCACATTCTGAATCTGTTTTCTTACCTTTAAAACCAGGCTCCTGATCCTTCCTGGCAGGACTGTGCAGAGGGTTAAAATAATACGTGTAGGCACTCTGTGCCCAGAAGTCATTGTTAAGCAATTATTGTTTTACATCAGTATCACTTAAAATGGAGTTGTCACGCTTTTGGAATATGGGTGCCCCTTGGTAACTTGAAAGTAGATTACAGATACCCTCCACATCAAGACGTGCATCACTGATGGAGAGTATACATCCTGGGTGAGGTCAGTAACTTGTCTGTTTATTTGTTTGTTTATTTAAAGGATGGGGGAGTCGCCAAGGGTGGGGGGGAATGTTCAGCAGGCTGCACGCCCAGCATGGAGCCCAAGGTAGGGCCGGATCCTGAGACCACGACCTGAGCCGAAGTCATATGCTTAACCAACTGAGTCCCCTGGGCACCCCAAATGACATTTTTTTTATTTTTTTTTATTCATTTATGATAGTCACACAGAGAGAGAGGGAGAGAGGCGCAGAGACACAGGCAGAGGGAGAAGCAGGCTCCATGCACTAGGAGCCCGACGTGGGATTCGATCCCGGGTCTCCAGGATCGCGCCCTGGGCCAAAGGCAGGCGCCAAACCACTGCGCCACCCAGGGATCCCCCAAATGACATTTTTAAATGAATTTATCTGATTAATCATGACTCATTTCCATACACAGGTAGGCAGATGGAAATGATGAGCCATTTACTCTCGCTGCGTACAAGGCACGGTGCTTATTAAAGTTATCACAGGTTCTTGCACAAGCCCCACTGATTTCCAGGTGACTGGGAGCCACCAGTGGAAACGACTGGACTCTAATTATGGGTGGGCCATCTTTAGAAGAGAGGATTAATTTATCTTCGTATTGATAGTCAGCCATGTTGGATGGAGGCAATGGCCTCGCTACACAAAGGTGGTCCTCCGGACTAGCATCGTTCAAAGCTGAGATTATTTTCCTCTCTGACAGTGATAGTTTTGGGCTTCTCTAGCCACATGAGCCTGCTAGATACCATCTCTTCATAATCTTCATAGTGATGAGGTTGGTTTCCAAGCTGACCTACTAAGGGTGGAAGAGTAAGTAGCCTTTGAGGACGTTCTGTTTTTCTGTGTGCTTTATGATCAAAACCACTGTGAACTTGTATCTTAGCAGAGCCCAGGACGAGGACTTGTTTGCAGGTCTTTTATTTTGGGAAGTGATTTTAAGGTATGTGTGGGGTGGTTGCTAGGTAGAATGTGCAAGACGAGAATGAAGGAGCATGTGTGGTGTGGGTGTGCCCATGAAGTCTTCTACTCTTTCTCTCGAGGGTTCCTGGCTCAGTCCACTATTTCAGTTAGGTTTTTTTTTTTTTTTATTGGTTTTGCTTTGATTGTAAGAAATAGAAAGTTATTTCAGGGAGTTGCCTATTGTAAGGTGATATTAGGAATCAGAGATTCCACATAGGAGGGGTTTTTCATTGGTCCGAAATGAATTCAATGCTCTATGCCTATGGTCTGCCAGGGGCCCCTGCATCCCCTCCCACCCCTCACCTGGGACGGCCTGCATCCAGGAGTGTGGGGAGTTTGTGCTCCTCCTAAGGTGATGCTGGCATATCATCTCAGGGGTTTCTGGTTTTCTGCAACCCCCTCCTAGGATCCCTAGGACGTGAGTTAGTTGTATTTGCGGCTCACTCCCACATTGGAGTTTCTCATTTGTCACTTTGGGGAGAATCTGGGCCACTTTGGTAGCTACCTCAACCCTTATTACTTCTAGGCAATTTTCTGTGGCATCCTCTCCCGCCCTCCCCAGACTGGCAGCATCCTGTGCCTTTCCCTTCCTCTTCCTGTAAGTGGCTCTCACAGTGAGTTTTCCTAACTAGCACTTCTGTCTCGACGTGGGTCATTCAAATCCATGGTCTTGTCAAACACATCTCCCTGACCAGTTATCAGTGAGCAGATTATGGGTGGGGTGTGTGAGTGTGAGTGTGCAGCGGGGCTGGTTGAGGGCTGGGAGGGTTTCCTGGGACCTTGGAAATCACACAGCTAGGTAGCTGCTTGCTCCATTAAAGCATGAGGCCTACTCATGTGTGGACCTTATATTTATCATGTGTCTGCTCCAGTCCAGGCTTGTGCCCCATTTCCAGAAATGTCATCACACCAGCCCAATGAGCAACTCATCATTCCCATTTTATGGAGGAGGAAACAGGCTCACAGGGTTTGGTAATTTGCCAATCATCACATAATTTCTTTTTTCTTTCTTTTTTTTTAAAGATTTTATTTATTTACTCATGATAGACATAGAGAGAGAGAGAGGCAGAGGCACAGGCAGAGGGAGAAGCAGGCTCCTCACCGGGAGCCCAACGCGGGACTCGATCCTGGGACTCCAGGACCACGCCCTGGGCCAAAGGCAGGCGCTAAACCACTGAGCCACCCAGGGATCCCCCATCACATAATTTCTAAGTAGCTAAACCAAGGCTCCCTTCCAAGCATTAAAAATATAACCATTGGGAAAAACAATAAAAGCATGACTGTTGAAATAAATTAAATTGCTATCTGCCTAGGACATGTACTGAGTACTTGATACCTGGGGACAGTGCTGATGGATAGACTTTAAATCCACTCTTAGCACATGACGGAGATGCAGACTCTGGATCTTAGAAAAGACTTAGCCTCAAGTCCACGTTGTTTTTATTTCTTAGTCGTTGTGTGGCCTTGAGTAAGTTGCTTCCATAAACCTCATACGGTAGAACTGGGAGGTGGGACGTATGAGGAATAATAAGGAGACCAGGCTGCTGAAAAGAGAGGGTTTGGGGAGAAGAAATGTGGATAAAAAAGGCAGACTGGGATTCCTAAGGGACTTTGGTCATCGTGGCTACCTCCCTTGGACTTCTCTGTATGTTTTCATCGTTTCTTGCCTTATAAGTTCTTCTTTTCAAGGTGGGAGTCAAAACCTCATGTTACTGGACTGTCTTGTAGCAGGGATGCCTGAGTGTGACAGGTTCTCAACTGGGCCCATCCGTGGAGACTCTACGCAGGAGGCAGTAATGGGAGGAGCGGTTCCCACCCTGGGGAGAGTCAGTCTTCTGGGCATGACGGGTCAATGCAGCCCCTTCATCTGGGGCAACCATAGAAGTTTCTGGTGTCTGGTCCCAAGCAGGACATGCTGAGCAGACATGGCAGTGATGTTTCCCTAGAGAACACCAGGGGGTGCTTGGGAGTCCCAGCCAATGGCCTCAGGCCCTGGATCCTTGTCGGCCACTCAAAGATCCTGTGAGCTGCCTTATTTAGCTTTTAATGAATCCCCATTCTGTTTAAACTGGTCAAAGAAGAACGTGTTGTTTGTCACCAGGAATTTTTGGCTGATTCAGCATTAGACTGCGGCAAGCTATGAGCCAGTTTATGGCTTGGGGTTCAGAGTAACAACTGTGCATCTTTTTCCTGATTCACAATTTCTTTGACCCTTATCGCTGAAATTCACTTTCATGACAGAAGTGCTTTAATTTCTACTGGGCCTTAAATGATATTCGAGTATTTCTACTACGTTTTGAATATTGCTCACAATGTTTTTTTTGGCCTTCTGATTCATGATGATAATAAAAAAACAAAGGAGGGGCCCCTGGGTGGCTCAGTGGTTGAGCGTCTACCTTCGGCTCTGGTCGTGATCTCAGGGTCCTGGGATGGAGTCCTGATCCATGGGGAGCCTGCTTCTCTCTCTGCCTGTGTCTCTGCCTCTCTTTCTGTCTCTAGTGAATAAATATATAAACTCTTTAGAAAACAACAACAACAAAAAAAGAAAAATAGGGAAGTATGATCCATAAATATCATTAATTTATGCACTTTCAGAAGAAATTATTTTTTTCAATGAATTTTCTTTCAAATCTTAAATAAGTCATCTATGATTCTTTTTTTTTTTCTTCTGAGCAGGGTCTTTGCTAAAAGGCTGTCTTTAAATGCTAAATGCTGCAGATGGGAGGTTGATCATAGAGAAATATAGGAAACATATAGTCCAGTTTGAGAGAATTGACATTCCCATTTAAAAAAATCAATAATCCAAAGCTCAATACATTTCCCCCAGGCCAGCCTCTCTTGTGCTACTGTTATTTTTATTTATTTATTTGAGAGAGAGAGAGAGACTGAGAGAGAGAGAGACAGAGAGACAGAGAGTGCACGAAGAGGGGGAAGGAAGAGGAGCAGAGGACACACAGTCTCCCACTGAGTGGGGAGCCTGACAAAGAAGATAACAGGGGATTGGGTCCCAGGACCCTGAGATCAAGACCTGAGTCAAAGTCAGATGCTTCACCATGTGAGTCACCCAGGTATCTTTTAAGCAGAAAAAAAATCAGAAAAGAAGTTTTAGTTCATCTGAGTCCCCAGTGCTCCCCTGAATGGCCTATATAGTGTGTGGGTTGCCATCAGGTGGATGGTATCACCCTTAAACCCCAAGCAAGCTCCTGGATCTCATGTCTGGCTTTATCAAAGGCATCCTGAAGGCCTCCTTTCCACCCTCCCTTGCTGCTATAGCCTTGACGACTTCTGCCAAAATATCATGGGGGAGCCATCCAGGCAGCTGGCTGCAGGCTTCCCAAGTCATAGCTTGGTTGGCATGGGCTGTTGACTGGCAGTGAAGGTGGGCAGTGTGGACACGAGACTGCACAGTTTAAGAATTCTCCCAGTTTGACCAGAGCCAGCTCCGAAAGCCACCTGCCCGTCTCACCCAGAAAGTCCTTACGTGGATAGCTTAAATGTGTGCACAATCATGAAAGACAAAGACATATGGGTCTGTCCAGCTGTGTCACCGGGTGGGTTTGCCCCAATCTGTTCCTTGTGTGGTCTTGTTATCACCAGGCAGGAACAGCCTGGTGTGCAGCCCATCCTGGTCTTCCATGGTGTCCCCTGCCTAGACCCAGGCTGCTTGGTTCTCTTGGAAGGGCTGTTGGCCATGGCACATGCCTGTGGTCAGAGCAAGGAGAGACCTGTACTCTCTGGTAAATCTGGTAGATGCCAGTTGGCATTCAGCGATAATTATGATGCTCACCACTTTTGTCATTGGTGCTCCCTCGTATTGGAGAGCCTCGTTTCTCATGAGACATTTAAGCCTACACACTTATAAAGACACTGCTTGAACAGGTTATCTGTTTTGCTTCCTGTTGGGCTTACCTCCTGGATTCTTTGTACGTGGAATTGTTGTTTTAGTTCTTTTTTGAGAAAATATCAATTGGCAAGCAAAACAAAACCAATTTCCATCTCTTTAATGTTTTGTTTATTTTTAAATATCAACATAAAACCATCATATCATAGTGGCTTCTTTGACGTATTGCCTGTCCAGGAGTTGGTCATAGTTCCTTTACTTATCATCGTAACATTTTAAGTAACTCAACTTGTGAATCTCTTATGTTTGCAGGTCCTCTGTTTGTTGCAGTATTTAAAACAATTTTTTCTCCACTTTTGTTAAGACAAGTTTCCAAAGACTCTCTTTCTCTAACCAAGAGAAAAGCTGAACCCGACATATACCCACACTCTCATAGCTCTTTCCTACACATGATGCCAGCCAGAGCACAAATAAAAATATTATTCCGTCTTCCTCTAAGTGAAATCGTCTGAGTTAAAAATCCAGAAAGCATTCCTATGGTCCACGTAAAATGGACATTAATAGCCCTTCTTTCTTTTTAAAAACTAGATTATCATTCCATTGTGCATAAAATATCACATACGATAGCTGGCTTTCTGGTTCCAAGGAAACATTTCTCTTTATTAAATACGGTTTGCATCTACAACTTAGCATATCATTAGAAAGCAGGCAGTTTGAAAACATAATATTTGTAGTTCACACTTTTTTTTTTTTTTTAGTTAAAGGCCTTGATTTGCACTTCACTGATGAGAGGCCAGCGCACTGAGGGATTTAGCTTTTCAAGCTCAGATTCAACTCCAATGTGCTGGAATGGAATACAAAGTACAGCTCTGCATTCATTATCACTTAATTATACAACTAGTTGGGTTTTCAAAGGCATTTCCCTCCCCAAAGCGAAATCTGTGCCAGGTACTTTTGTTTCCCCTGGAATGACATTTTCATATTAAAAAAAAAATTAAGTCTTCTTCCTGTTACAAACTGAGGAATGGTCTTATGTCACTTGTTTTCCTAGTTATCTACCGGACAGCACAGGCTGCTGTGTAGTATTTTTATTTTTTTCAATCAGCTGTTCCTAAATGTAAAACAGCAATGATAGCTTTTGTCTTTCAAATGATCAGCCACAGGGGGAGATAGTCCAACACAGTCTGTGCCGTTCTGATTTCATATTTGGTGCAAGTGAAAGAGTCACTAACAGGAAACCTGAGGACTATGGATCCTTACACGCCCCAGATGAGGGTGTCTCCACCTCAGCCTATTGATACGAGAGGCTGGAGGGATCATTGTCCTGTGGGGCTAAGCCAGGCGCTGTGGATGGTTAACACCCTGGCCTCCAACCCGCAGGAGCCGGTGGCAGTGCTCTCCTCTCCTTCCCCCCCGCCATTGGTGATGACCATCACGGTCCCCAGGCATCACCAGCTGTATCCCGGGGGGGTGGGACATGGGGCCTTGATTGAGAACCACTGGTCTCCAACTACAATAATAATACCTTGTGTGCCGTGGTTTGAGCTCTGGCTATTCGAGGCTTGTTTTCCAACATCGGTTCTTCATCTTCTAGTGGACTGCTTGGATTTGGGGGTTTTCTGCTGGATACCATCTGAGAGCATGGGTAGAACCCTCTAAGGGCTCTCAGCTGGCTCCTCAGAATGTCCAGGGAGCCCCACAGGACCTGCCTCCCTGCTGATTTTCCCCTGGGGCTCCTTCCCAGCTGTTTCAGAGCCCTGGCCTGCGCCCTCCCCCTGCCTCTGCTGGGAGCACCTTTCCCAAGGCCTGTGCATCTCCCTCCCGCTCTGCTTTCTCCTGGGAGGACAGGTATCTCCATAGCGGCTGTCCCTACCCCCAGCCCCCTCATCCTGCTTTATTTTTCCTCCATTTATGTGCCACCACGTGAGGCAGCACTTCCTTGTTTACTCTGTTTTTCTCCCGAGAGTGAGAGTGTGAGCGAGTGTGAGTGAGGGGCAGACACCGCCGTGTTGGGGTCGTGTCCCCCTGTGCCCAGCACACTGACTTGTCCAGCACACATCTGGTGCTCAATAAATATTTGTGGAAGGATTGAATGCTCTTTCAGTTAATAAGTTGAGTTCAAATACGTAGGTTCTGTCTTAATTTTCTGTCCAAATCAGAGTCCTCCTGATCCTGATCCAGAGCTGGACATAATCCGAACGCAGAGAAATAGCCTATTTCCCTAATCCCAGTGCAATCTTTTTGTTGTTGTTGTTGATTTATTGAGGGGAAGGAAGATCGTGGTGCCTGCTTTATTAATCAGGACTTTTTGGCTGCAAAGCGAGGAAAACCCAACTCAGATGGGCTTAAGCAAAGAGAGGGAAGGTATTTATTTGCTCATAAAACCAAAAATCAGGGGCATGTCTGGCTTTCGGTATGATGGGATGAGTTGTGAAGTCCTGTCTGCAGGAAACTCTTGCTTGGCTCTGCCACCCTCCCTGTGGCTTCATACTCTCACGCAATGGTGAGAAATGGCCAAACCAAGCCACACGTTTCCCTCCTATCAGTTTAGCAATCTCCATGGAGAGCGAATTCCCTTTTCCTGGGTTCATGCAGTCGTCCTGACTCCCCCTGGTCTGGCTGGCGCCACACATCCTTCTCTGAACCGGGGTCTGTGCGGGATGTGGGACCCACACCCTGTGGGACACAAGAACTGAGAGCAGAGGATGAGCACTTCCCCAAAGGGGTATCAGCCAACTCTTACCTGGGGAAGCAGGAATGACGACCGGACAGACAGAAGAGCAGATGCTTACTGCACTAGCCTGGCTTCCCTGCCACCCCAACCATAATCACACCACGGACGGCCAGGGTCTCACTGGCTGGCAAACTACCAGGGCTGTTCACTACATATTCCCTAAAAGGAACAAAAATATACCTGAAAATGCAATGAGAGGGTTAGTATGGAATATATCGGTACTTCTCAGGATAGTGATAACAGGGAAATACTGCTGACCCACTTGGGCAGAGGCCAAGACTCCTCAGGAGCAGGCTCACATATGAACACTCTTACTTCCCAAGCCGTTATCTATGGGGACTGGGTCAGGGCACCTCCAGGGCTTCTGTTTTGCCGAGTAGTGAAGGCACATTTGAAGCAAGAATGTGACTTTCCAATAGATAGAAGTGAAACCAGGGCTGTCTGTCCCCAAGAAAAAAAAGGGATATTTACATGTCTAAAAAATGATATTTATATGTTTAAAGACAATGTAAAGGCAAATCAGTGTGAAAACATTAAATATTTAAAGAATAGCAGCTTCAAAAGGCATGAAAGCATTATAATACCAGGGATGTCACATTACTGGTCAACTTTTGAAGATGAAATAACTTGTCAGTGGCTCTTTTGAGTCATCAGATGCATTTATCTGCCTCAGAAGAGCATGTGGGTTGAGTTAGAAGAAAGAAGGAAAAGGGAAATGGAGCTCTGGCTGAGCCAGGTTGGAAAAGCTTGCACTCCCAACTGAGGGTTAAGAGTATTTTTATAGTGTGACAGTCTCTGTTACATCTCAGTTCTTCATATACATACATGTAAAACATATATATACACATGTATGTAATATACCTACACGTATCATAAAATTTAATTGCATATTTTTAATATTTATATAAAAGTATATTATGTATTATGAATTACATAAAATACACATATAATTTTATTAAGTACGTACAACATGTGTTTTAGTTCTTAGTTCTCGTTTACTTCTTAGACCTTCCAAACATCCCTGGGATCCAACTGAAGGTTGTAATGAGACTAACATCTTGGGTGAATGAAATTCTGTTTTCTTCTCAAAGCTGTTTCTATCGCCACCCCCTATTTCTTTTCTGGGGCCTTAAAAGATGACGGCATCACCAGCGAGCCTCTTGAGAGTCAGGATGGTCAAGCCTGTTCCCTGGCCTCATGGGAGGGACCCCTGACAACTCTCCAAAGTGGTTGGGTAATGTCTTTCACTGTCTAGATTGGGACCGCCCAGTAATATGCAGTCTCCTGGGGTGTGTGTGTGTGTGTGTGTGTCCTGGCCCCAGTGCTCACCGACAGGGTATCAAAGAGATCCCTGGTGGGCCACGAACCAAATTGCAGCCATTTGAGAAGGGACAAAATGTGACATTACTGATGTCACATAAACGTTTCCTTCTCTCGAGTGTCCACCATCTGACCTCTCTGAAGCTGACAGCATTAGGGGAAGGAGCCCAGGGTGGGAGTGCGAGATTGTAATAATTTTATCATGAATTTAATGATTGCTTCAAAGGGGGGGGATTCAAAGAAAATTGTGTCTCCATGTCCAACTCCCTGCGTTCAGAAAATCTGAAGGTCTACGATGAAAGGAGATGTGGGACTGTGGTGATAGGCTTAGGGAAGAAAAGAGAAGGCCTCAGTCTTAGGATTTATTATGTCCCATATCTGGGTATGGCCTCTGACAGCTAGCTGGGTAGCACGGCTCCAAACAGGAATTCAGAATAAGAGTGGAGCTTGGTTAGGGATCTGCGTAGCCATGCATAATATCTGGCACCTGCTTCACTCCAAAATGGTGGTTCAGGCTTGGGAGCCTGCTTTGATTTACCCATTTTTTTTCTTTGGCAGTATCATCCATATTTCACACAAGGGTGCTTTTTTCAGTTTTTTAAGATTGTACTTTCAAGCCTGACTATAGGTGTTCAAGCTTGGCTCAGGGGCTGAGATTTTTTTTTTCCCCTTTGAAGATGGCAGATTTGGAACTATTCCAGGGAGATAGTTCTTCCTCGAAGCTCTTGGTTGGGTGGTGATTAACTTCAGAAGGAGTGAGTCACTTTATAGATTATGCTTGAATTCCCTGCCCCCCCCCCCCCGCCCTGTTCTTCAGCAACAAACATTTTATGATTGGGGCATGAGGTAGTTTGGGGTTGCTAACTGCTGAGCAGCACAGATGGGAGGGGTATGAGGCATCCCTGCATAAGCTCAGTCTGGGCCTAGAGCTGTGATCTGAGGCATTATTTCACTCGAGCTTTCCCTACGTTGGGTGTCAAGGCCATCTCAGTCACCTACTGGCTGTGTGACCTTGAGTGAATTACTTGACATTTTTGCCTCTGTGGGCCTCATCTATAACATGGGGAGAGCAGCTATAGCTACCTCCCAGCGTTCCTCTGGGGGCTGACCAGAGCTCTGGGAATACTTAGCACCTCCTGGCATGGGAACACTCATGAATGTCAACCATTGTCAAATCTTGTAGATGATCACTATCTTTTTAGAGATGAGGGAACTCACAGAGGTCGAACACTTTGCACAAGGGCATACAGTCAGCAGGTGGCCAACCTCAGGATGTGAATCCAGGCACCTCTGCCTCCAGTGTAGGGTGACGTAATGGACCCTTGGTGTCACATGGCCCTAAAGGACCTTACAGTGCAGGATGAGAGAGGCATCGATTTGTAAATAACTGTAATTTCTAGAAAAAAAGGGAAGGTCCTAGGAGAGACTCTGTCCAGCCAGAGAGAAGAGGGCTGTTTCAGAGAAGAGTGACTTGTTTTCCTACCAATATTCTGGACAATTCCCATACCCTCAGTCATACAGCTACGGAATTGAATTTCCAGTTACTGGTTGTGGCCTTTCATATCCGGCTTGGGACATTTTTGTTTTTTTTCCTATGTAAAGGTTAAATTTGGAAGCGTAGCATAGAAATGATGTTCCCAGCGACTTCCGTGTAGTTCAGACAAACTCAAAAGCTTGCCAAGCTGCTGGGAAATCACTTCTCCACGATTCACATGTTCAACCTGACAGGATGACCATCCCTCCACTCACAGGAGTTACTGACCTTGGCTGATTTTAAGGGCACCTTCCATGTCTTTTCCTCTAGTTTTTGTAGTTTCATGACCATCAAGTAAGACCTTAATCTTAGAATTCTTCATGACGCCATTTTTCCAATGATTCTTAAGAGCTCACAGGGTCTCCAGCTTTCTTTTTAACTTGTGTCTGCATTTTTCCCCCTATCCAATTAATTCTCTGAGTTCATGGCTAGGCGTTCATTCTTCACTTCATCACTTTTTTGGAGGGATGGGAGGAATTTTTGGATTTGTTTCTTACAGGTTCTCTAGAAATTTGTCTACTGAGGTCTTAGGTATCACTAGAATGGGCAAGGAAAGGATGATGATCTACTTCCACAAACTGGGTTTGTGGTACCATGTGATCAGTGCTGAACTGAACCACAGAAGGCCAGAAGGGACGGCACACCAATGATGAACCATAGCGTTCCTTGACACACATGGCATTCTCTCCTCATTATTTCCATTATACCGCGTACGGGATGTTCTCCAGCTGGTGTGTGTCAGGCGTGGCTCAGTGAAAGTCCACATTGACAGGCCCTGCCACTGGGAATCCTGCTGAGAGGTCTGGGGCATGATCTGACATGTGTCACAAAGGGATGTGCTAGAGAGTGGTTGGGGGGAGGCTGGCAGTGGGGAGGGCTGCGACGTCATGTGGAAGTCAGGGCAAGGCCTGTGGGGAGATGTGTGGCTAGTCTGTGTGGAGACCTGAGTGAGGCAAAAGGGTCTATGAAGATTTGGGAAAGAACATTCCAGGCAGTGTGAGTAGGACTGTGGTGTGTGTGAAGGAGAAAGAGAAATAGTGTGACTAAGGAATAGGAAGAGTGTCCAAGTCCCACAGTCCTTTAGGGACCCTTTGCAGGAGTTTGGTTCCTGTCGTAGTTACCCTGTGCTGTGATTTGGTTTGCATTTAAAAAAGATCACCCTGCATGCCCTGAGGTGCACGGCAGGGCGAGAAGCAGGCTGAGGACTATCTGGGAGTCTCCTGAGAGCTGCTTGGGATGGAAGCATGAGTGGGAGTTGGCTAAGTGAAGGAGGTGGGGGGTGGAGTGTTTCAGGAGGAAGAATGGCAGGTGCTAGGCCCAGGGTGGAAAGATTGTTCTAGAAACCAGGGGAAAATAGGAGATGGTTTTCCGAGGAACATAGAGTCCAGGTAACATGGATTCCAGGATATCAAGGGTGAAAACGCTGAGTATGAAGCATCAGCCGGTGGTGGTGGGGCGGGGGGGAAGGCGGCTGGAGGGGCTGACATCTTTGGAGTGACTGCTTCTGGAAGGTGGAGGCACTTCCCCTTGGCTCCTAACGCGGCGGCCGCTCTGATTTTCTCAAGGGAATCCACAAGTTGAGATTTTTGTTTTCTTATTTTTAAATTTTGGCAAGCTAGCTTTTGTTTTTATTTTTATCTTTTTTTTAAATTACACTGTTTCTCTGATGGTCTTTTTTAAAACAAATATTTTATTTATTCATTCATGAGAGAGACAGAAAGAGAGAGAGAGAGAGAGAGAGAGAGAGGCAGAGACACAGGCAGAGGGAGAAGCAGGCTCCCTGTGGGGAGCCTGACATGGGACTCGATTCCGGGTCTCCGGGATCAGGCCCTGGGCTGAAGGCAGCACTAAACCACTGAGCCACCTGGACTGCCCTATTTTTTAAATCTTTTGTTAAGTTTTTAAAATCCTGTTCCAGTATAGTTAACATGCAGTGTGATACTAGTTTCAGGTGTGCAACACAGTGACCTGACACTTTCATCTGACACCGAATGCTCAGCGTAGCACGTGCCTTCCAAAATCCCCACCACCTACTTCACCCACCCCCCTCCGCCGCCCCCAACCTTGGTCACCAGCATTTTGTCCTCTTTCCTTAAGAGTGTGTTACTTGGTTTGTTTCTCTCTCTCTCTTTTTTTGCTTATTTGTTTGGTTTCTTAAATTCTACGTATGAGTGAAACCATACAGTATTTGGTTTTCTCTGAGTGACTTATTTCTTTAGCATTATCCTCTCTAGCTCCACCCACGTCATTACCAATGGCAGGATTTCATTCTTTTTATGGCCAAACAATGTTCCACTGTATGTATAATATCCCACATCTTCATCACCCATTCAGTACAAAAGCACCGAACCAGGGGGACCCACACAAACTCCTACATTCATCATAGCACTGCTCACGGCAAGGGTCCAAATTATGGAAGCATCCCAAGGCCCATCAATAGGTGAATGGCAAACTAGTTCTTGAAAAACAAACATTTTTAAACTCTGTGTGATTGGGGTCGACTTCTGAGGTGACATCAGTGAGTGCAAAGAGAAAGAGGAAGAGAAAGGTGCTTGTGGGCTGGGTGTCCGGTGTCTGGTCTTTGGGCAGCATGACAACCAAATGATACTCTGTGAGAATTAGAGACAGTCTCCTATTGTCTCTACTTTGCGGTTGCGGCCATGTGGTGGAAGGCTGTCATGTCACACGTGTGCTGTGGTGACCGTGACGGGCCTGGTCAGAGCTGGGCATTGCACAGTCACCCAGGTCAGCAGCGCTGTCCTTGAGCACAGTGTTTGTTTTTGTTTCCTCAAGTGGGGAGGCGTGAGCAGAGAGCGTGGGGTGGACAAGGCCGGAGGCAGGTTCACTGGCTCGCCAGGGCTACTTGTGCTCATCTTTTCCTAACTTCGCAGTCACTACTGTCACCTGGGAAGTCGAGCCCAGTCACAGAGGGGCATTTGTGGTGGGGGGGTTGGCAGGCACTGGACCCTACTTTACCATCAGCGAGCCAGCTGGTAGTGACCAGGGCAGGTCTGCCCTGGGTCTCAGGAGGGCCTTCAATGTCTGGATCTTACACTGGAGGCAACAGGGAGATGAGAAGTGACCTCAATGTTCCTGGCCTCTTCATTCAAAGATGCCGCCACCTCTTACCCGACTAAAAGCTTGTTTTCCTTTGAAGAGAGGCCTGACTATGCTCCCTGCCATGTGGATGTCCTTGCCCTTGCTCGTCTGCATGCAGGCACACAGGAAAGACCAAGACTACTACTTTTGTCCACCTCAGCCTCTCAGCCACTAGTCCCCTCATGTCCTTGAGCTTCCTCTCCCTTGACCCTTTTGCATGTTTCTAACACCCCTTCCCTGACCATGGAGTAGAGTTCCTGCCAGCTGCCCCGCCTGGAGCTTTGCACCTCACTCCCAGACCTCCCAGGGCCCTGGCAGACCCATGGCTCATTAGGGCGTTGCAGTGGGCTCCTCCGCCTCGTGATTTTGTAGTCTCACCAAGGTCAGGGACACTTGACAGTGGATCCCCGTTCCACCTTAGACACTCCCAGAGCCGACTTTGGAGCTGATGCATCCCTGAAATGTGGTCGTGATGACACCTTCCCTGCAGCTCTGGGGTGAGGATTAAAGGACACGACGTACGGAAGGTGTCTGGCGTGTGATAGGTGCCCAACAAATATTTCTTTCTTTGCCTTTTGTTTTCTTTTAAAGACAGAAACACAATCTTGAGGCCCTGGTATTTCTTCCCCCTTTATTTTGAAGTATCATTTGAATTTGACATACATGGCTCGTGCGTATGTAGTAAATGTTCTGGTAGGTGACATCTTTTGGAATCTGTTTTCTCCAGCACTCGGGAGCTGCTGGCATCTGATATTATTGGCAGCAATTGTGCTAACATGCACAACACAATACCCACCCTTTTAATTACAGAACATTCTTGCAGTAAAGTGACACTGATTGTCATCTGATTAATATTTATAGTTTTCACTTTTGGCTAAATGCCAGCTATCTTCATCATGTGGATTCCCTTGGCTTCCCAGTGGCCCTTTGCTGCCTTTCTTCCATTAGCTGATTTGGAAGAGCAGAGATCTTTGTCTTACCCGGTCCATAATGTTGCGTTCCTCAGGTCACAGATCTTCTACCCATGAGGGCGGCCTTTAATCAGCAATTATACCTAAATATCAGGGAGCAATAATGAATGTTATGTGAGTTTTAAGAAGAACACTTGGATGCTTACACTTGATGGGGTGTGGAAGGGTCACTGTTCATTCACCATAACTTTGATTATTGCACAAAAATTGATCCCCCTGGTTATTAATTAAGGTAGTACTAGACGTCTCACACTCGTGCCCTCCTTGCTATTTTTCTAAATTCTCCATTTGCTCCTCTTAGAATGCAAAAATTTATATCCTGAGATTCAAACCATATTCCAACCAGTTCCTGCAAAGGAATTTTTTTTTTTTTTTACAAACATTTGCCAGAGTGGGAAGGTGTTGGCCATAGTAGCAGCTGTGATGTACTTTGTTAATATTATCGTTTTAAAATATCTGAATCCAGATGTACCAGAGGTGAGATTATTTTCCTTGAAACAGAAAGACCATGCATATCAAGGCTTCCACCTTCATCTCCCATTTCAGTATGTTGGTCAGTCGTCTAATTTAAATCTTCACTATTTTGTGCTTGGCAATTTCAGGAGCTTCCTGACTGCTCTTCCTGACTTCTTCCCGTCAAACTCGCATTGTCATGTCCAATAATGTTCAATGACGGCGCACTGACCATGGCACTGGTTCTCAGAGAGCGATCTAAGGGCCTGCTGGGCTCCCCAGCAGTGCCTACATGGAGAGACCGTGGGCAGAAGGCAGGGTGTCAGGCAGGTCCCATCCCCGTTTCCAGTGGGGCAGCTCTGCTTTGATCGATTTTATTATATTCGGGTTCCTTGCAAGATTCTATTTAAAGTAAGTGTTTTGATTTTGAAAATGTGTAAAAGTGTGTGGTTTTGAAATGTGTAAAGTCCACCCTCCTGGCAGGACATTTAAATCCCTTCTCCATGTGCCTCCACATTGACAGTCCACTTTCCTCTTTCTTCTCCTTATATGGTTTGGCTTATAGTGAGTTGGTTATTTATCATCCCTTTCATAGTCTTTCTTGGAGCCTTTGTTCCTACTGTGAGGTCTTTACCTGGATTGTCTTCCCTTTGTCTACTTGAGAAACACACCATTCATTCACTTAACAACCAATTTCTGAGCTCCTGCTATGTGCCAGGCCCTGCTTTAGGTTCTGGGGACTACTGCTAACTCTCCACAACCCAGGTGATGACATCTCTGTGGTGCTATCCAAGCAAATTTATCTGATGCCTTCTCTTAACTTCCGCGATATTGTCTAGTTAACGACTCTGTTTTTCTTATTTTCAGAGAGATATCCCTATCTTATGTATGGATGTATTTTTACCCCCTTATCACACTACTTGATTAGTTGCTCAAGACATTGGGTAAATGAATAAAGAAAAGAGTTTGTTTTTTAAAAATTTATTTAACCCTACTAAACAGTGAGTGCCATAAGGGTGGGACCTTTGTCTAGTTTGCCTGACATGTGGCAGGTGTTCAATGATTATTTGTTGAATTGATGAAGAGTTCTCATCTCTTCTGTGAAGCCAGCAGCTGTTGGAGTAGGAAGAGGCGCTTTGAGGTGTTCATGGTGTGCAAAGTGCTCCCCTGGGAGGGCAGTGGCGTGGAGAGTGCCCTTGGCATCCCCAGCTACTGTCTGCAACAGTCTCGGGCTGGTTACTTGTACTTTAGTCTCAGCTACCTTGTCGCTAGGGGGGACAGTGGGCTCAAACTCAACTTGCTTTGGGTAGGAATGATGCCATGAGTCTACGTGTTTGGAAGTGCAGCTGGCCCTGGAATAACATGGGTTGGAACTTCACGGGTCCACTTATGTACAGATATTTTACAAGACTATAAATGTATTTTCTCTTTTATGATTTTCCTAACAATGTTTTTTATTCTCTAGCCTCCTTTATTGTAAGAAGACAATAATATAAGATACAAAAATGTGTTGCCTGTTTATGTTATAGGTAAGGCTTCTGGTCAACAGTAGGCTATTAGTAGTCAATTTTGGGGGAGTCAAATGTTCTAGGTGGATTTTCGACTGGTCATTGGGAAGTCAGTGCCCTGAAGCCCCCATGTTGTTCCAGGGTCAACTGTACCTTGTGAAGCAGAGAGCATGTCTTCTCAGCACTTTCATCTTTATTTCATGAAAGTCGTGATTAACAACAGTTTGGGATGGGTAGAATTTTCTTTATCCTTTGAGCAAGTGTGTAATTTATTAACTTACACACTTAATTATTAATTAATACATTACACACTTGCTCTTTTTCTTACATCTATTATGTCAAAACACATGGGTATTTGTATTGTTGACTTTCTTCTCTTGCATATAAATGATGGGAACAGCAAATAAACGGTGGCAATAGTAACTTCTAAAAATATAATTTTAATCATGAAATTAGTCTAATTTTTTATGTTCATATCTAGAAATCATAAAAGGATGAGAGAAATTGTACTTGACGATTCTGAGATTTTATTTGGGGAAATACATAGAATCAATATTATCAATTTGTATTTGGTGTGACTTTAGATAAGGATTTGATTTAGAAAAGAAAAATGGCTGGAGTCAAAGACAGGAGAAATTTTTTTTGAATTTTTTTATTTATTTATGATAGTCACACACAGAGAGAGAGAGACAGGCAGAGACATTGGCAGAGGGAGAAGCAGGCTCCATGCACCGGGAGCCCGACGTGGGATTCGATCCCGGGTCTCCAGGATCGCGCCCTGGGCCAAAGGCAGGCGCTAAACCGCTGCGCCACCCAGGGATCCCAACAGGAGAAAATTTGAGGTTAGTGGACAGTTTATTCATTTCTTCAGCACAAAGTGTTGATTGGGAAAGAGACCACTTTTCTTCAGAAAGGAAAAGGGGTTGGAATGACTAAGTTAGTCAAAGACGGACTCGAGTCTCAAGAGTTGCCAGGTCCTAGAATGAGCTCTAACAAGACAGGCTTGGGGCTTTTTGACTCAGAGATCTTTAGAAACAAGCTGGGATTTTACGCTGGGAATGTTTTAGATGTGGGTCTGGGAGGTCCAGTCTGGGATTTGGTGAATCTCAACTTTTTGCTGCTTCTGGTTAAATAATAGTACTTAGGCGGTCCAGAGGGGAAGAAAACGTGGTCTGTTACCAGCTGCACCAGAGCTTAATGACTCCTTGCTCCCGTGAGTCCCTTGGAAACCAGGTAAGGGGGTGTAAGGGGCAGGGAGTGTCCCTGCTGGTGACAATCCCAGAGCAGGCACTTTGGTATTGTGTCGGCGTCAGCAGCCTAGCTGTGCCCCCTGCCGTCGGCTGCATTGCTCAGTGTACTCCTGTGTTCACGATCATTTCCAGTGAGACGAACGCGAGTAGGTGGAAAGGGAAGTTTCAGCAGTTCTGAGGATTTTCATCTCCAGAACCACTTTCTCCATGGAAGATAAGCCCGTTTTGATAAACCTTGGGACCGTGCTCCCCCGAAGAGCAAGTGTCACTCATATATTCTGGTGTCAGAGGCTCCCCGCGTCGGGGCGCTGGGCGGCAGACGTGTGGAAGTTACCTGTGCTTAGGTGACAGGGGCCGGGAGGTCTCCCCGCGACGCGCACCGCATCGTGGCTGCCCCGCGACTGCGGCGCCAGGACGGCGAGACCGCGCGCTCTCAGACACCTGGCCGCGCGGCTCAGCTTCCCTGCGAGGTTGCAGACCCGGGGACGCGGCCCACGAGGTTCCAGGTAGACGCCAGGGTCACAGGTGTCGCCCTCTGGGTGGGTTCAAAAGGCCAGATCTTTCGCTCTCTGCTCCCCAACGGGACACCGGCCAAATCCGCGAGCCAAGGCGGCGGCGCGGTCTCTGCAAAGCCAGAGGCGGCGGCCGACCGCTGAGCCGGCCTCGCGCCGGGGGTGGGGTGGGGTGGGGGTGGGGGTGGGGGTGGGGGTGAGGGGGGTGCCCGCGGAGCGCCCCGCCCCCGCCCCCGCCCCCGCCCCCGCCCCCGCCGCCGCGGCCTGGACCCTGGCGCACACGCTCCTTAATCCCCGCCCCGCGTTGCCCCGGCGACGGCCCAGACGAGCAGGTGATGCATTGACAGCGAGCAGATGGTCCCCCGCGGAGGCGAGCGCGGCCCACAATGCGCCCCGCGCCGCGATGCTACTGCCGCCCTCCCCCGCCCGGCCGGCCCTTCGCGGCCCGCATGCTAATCCGGGGTGGGGGTGCGGGAGCGGGGGGCGCGGGGGGCGCGGGGGGCGCGGGGGCGCGGGGGGCGCGGAGGCAGGGGCGGGGCTCGGGGCGGGGCCCGGGGCGAAGGGGCTCCCCGCCGGGCTCCCTGCGGCCCGGCTCACCGCGGATTCCCGAGTGCGCTCCGCGCCCTGCAGCAGCAGCAGACTTCCTCTGTTTAACTTCGCCGAGAGACCTTGTC
Source organism: Nyctereutes procyonoides (assembly GCF_905146905.1). Taxonomy (NCBI): domain Eukaryota; kingdom Metazoa; phylum Chordata; class Mammalia; order Carnivora; family Canidae; genus Nyctereutes; species Nyctereutes procyonoides. Next base: position 22,047,351 of record NW_026575122.1, read on the forward strand.
CCCGTCTAGCGGGCCCCGAGCTCTGTCCCACTTCCCCCCGGCGGTGCATTTCCCTGTACGGAACCGCCGAGCCCCCTCCTTCCGAGCCCTCACCTCCACCCCGCGGCTCCCGCCGGCCTCTGGTACCTGCTGGCATCTGACGGTCTCAAAGACCAGAGCTTCGGAGTCACCATCTCACCTTCCCCTCGCCCTCCCCGGTCCCTGCTTCTAGACTTGGCGCTGACACTTGCTGAATGTGCACAGACTCACCACGCCGCCTCCCCCCCCCCCCCGCCCCCGTGCTTTAGGGTCTCTTAGGCGGCTTCTCTTGGCCTTTCTTCCTGGAATTTCAAAAATAAATCACTCTCCCCCATGACTACCGGGCTGCTCCCTCTAGGGAAACCCTCCCATTCACGTACCCTCCTCCCCCACATTCATTCTGACACCACCCCCCCTCCCCTTACCCTATTCACCGCTGTGTGGCAAATTGAGGCAATCTTATAGTGAGGCCATGAAAACTGCTAGGCACTATTCACAATTTTAATACTAACTTCATAGCTGTCACATAAATTCATTCCCGAGCCTACCCCATAATGGCCAAGAAGGAATTTTAAGGGAAGAAAAAAAAAACCCACAAAAAACAACACTGAAGACACTGTTATGGTGTCTGTCTTTGATTTGCAGGTGTTTTTTGAAACCATTACTGCAGTAACTGTAGATAGCTTTTTCTAGCTGCCACACAGGGTACTTAAAAAAAAATCCTCCTCCTTTTTATTTTACAGTAGATAAAAAAAAAATACCAATAGGCTTTTTAAAAAAAGGAATAGAGAGAGAAAGAGAAAAAGAGACTAGTGAATGAAGTTGGGATAATACCGGGTCACAGAGCTGTCGAAACCAATGTCATAGTGCAACTGCTGGGCAGGAGTACAGAAAACTTCTTGTTCCTTGATTTTTATGGAGATTTGGTCTGCGGCATGGAGCACTCTCTGAACAGGTTTAGAACAAGTTGCAAAGAAAGAATTCTTCACAATAAACACTCTTCTGATGGGCTTTATGCCCACGAACACCTGTGATTTACAAAGAGGACAAAGGGAGGTGAGGGGGTCAGGCTGTTGTGGGGAAATGATGCCTCATGTACCCATGGCCCTAAGGGAGGGTTGTTTTATTTTATAACTTGTCTTGGATGTTGGCTATGCAAACTCACAATGAGAAAAGAAGCATTAGACTCTTCTAGTAGCTCCTAATGATTTCTTCAAATGCTTATAATTCATTTTGAACCTTCATTTTGGTAAGTTCTCAAACTAGACAATATTGTAGTTCTCAGAGTTCAAGGAGAATTGACGTACATAAAAACTAGAAATCATTTCACCAAACTTAGAAATAAGTTTGGAATGTTCTTGAAGGGTGGACAGCATCTGTGTTTATGAACTTTCTTCTCCAAAATGTTTGATCATTTTATGTCGATTTCCTTTCAATTTCTTGCTTCCTCACTTTTCTCTTTTTTTTTGAAGTTTTTTTTTTTATTTTTCACTTCTTTTTATGGCTTTTGCCTTTTTTTTTTTTTTTGTAGTTTCTTTCCTGGTAATTTGGGGGACAAGCAAAATATGAAAACATGAGGCAATAAAACAAATAATTACATACAAGTCAGGGGAAATTTCCTTTGGAGAGAGTGGCCAAGGAAAGACTATTCAGAGAAGATGGCCTTTCTAAAGCAAATGAAGGAACAGAGGGAGGAGCAAGCAAGTGGAAGCCTGTGCAGAGGCCCTAAAGGCAGGAAAAGAGCTTCAAGGTTTGTGAGTCACCCGGAGAAGCTGGTATGCCTAGCACACTGTGAGTGGGGGCAGCAGAGTGTGAGAACAGGTGGAGGTGTTAGTCAGGACTAGATCATGGAAAGCTGTGTCAGGCATGAGAAAAGACTGGATTTTGTTCTAAGGGAAATAGGGAGCTACTGAAGATTCTTAAGTGAGGGAGCTATATAATTGCATATTGGGACCTACCTTAGAGAAAGAATGATAAGATGTGATGAATGAAAGTGTGTGAGTGAAGTGATGGGAGAAAGGGAGAAACCAACAAGAGCACATGGGTCTGAACAACTTGAGCACATGGTGGGCAAATTATGGAGATGGGGAGTGGGACATTATGGACATTCAGGACTGAATAAAAGTATGAATCAAGAATTCTGTTTCAACACATTAATTTTGAGCTGTCATTGAGGAGGACGACTGGAGATGGTAGGTCTAGGAGCAGACCTTGACTGGCCCTGGGCCGTAGTCATTCCCCAGACTTCCGAGGCTCAGTGATGTGGTTTGGCATGAAGGCATGAGCTGGGCTAGTGAGATTCCCTGCCTCCTGACTGAACTAGGTGTCCTGAGTCACCTGGCAAGTAGCATCAGAGGAGGAGCTGAAAAGTAATGAGCTGGAGAAAGAGCCAGTAAAGAGCATGATAAAATGGTTGACATGAATATGCAGAAGCATATGCAGAATATGAAACCTGGTCCAGGGGAAGGACATAATTTGTTAGAGGGAGAGTAGGTGTCCGGGAGAAGCCAGAAGCCGTGCCCTGTGACTGGAGTAACAGTAGAGGGAAGATCCAAAGAGCCACGCATTTGAGGTCTTTACAGCTGCTTTTGACCCACATGGAATCTCTCATCCTAGACTGTGAAACAACAATGACATGCAAATTCCTGGGAAGGTGATTTAAGAAAAAAGGATAAGCCACAAACACATAAAATTGAGAATGAAAAGAGGTCTCTGATATGTTAGGGGTTACATTTGGGAAGTCAATAATTCCTTCCTCCCCTCCAGAGTCCTGCTTCGTAGAATAAACATCTGCTTTGCATCAACTTATCAGCTCCATTAATGTAGGCCAAAGGAGGCTCTCCAAGTAAAGTACTCCCCGGCAAAAATGAATTGGGGATTGGGGCTTGACTTTTAAGCTAGTGTGTGTTTCCTACTCTCTCCAATCTGCATTGACTGGAGGTAACTCACAGGTCACAGTGGAGAAGCTGACTAGATAAAAGAGTGGCTGGCAGGCATATTGGCCAAAATGTATGAATTTTGCTTGCCATATAGCAGTCAGGAGCTTGCCAGAAACCAGGGCTCCTGTGTCTGGGCACAAGAAGGCAGAAGAGGGAAAAAGATAAAGACACAGTGAGCGATATACCCTTAAACTGCCTTTTTTTTTTTCCTTAAAGATTTTATTTATTTATTTATTCATGACAATACACAGAGGAGAGAGAGAGAGAGAGAGAGAGAGAGGCAGAGATACAGGCAGTGGGAGAAGCAGGCTCCGTGCAGGGAACCCAACGTGGGTCTCGATCCCGGATCTCCAGGATCATGCCCTGGGCTGAAGGCGACGCTAAACTGCTGAGCCACCCGTGCTGCCCCCCTTTAAGCTGCTTTAAAAACCGTGTAATTCCTAGTAAATTTGGTCCAATTATTTCGTGAGGGGAGAGATGTTTGTTTCAAAATTCTCTCCTGAGAAGCAAAAAAGAAGCTACTGTACCTGTAATTCCAAGGAAATGGAAGGGATAAGCCAATTTCCTCTTGCTGCATACATGAAAAGATTTTAAATATAAAAACACACTACGTAGAATTTTGTGATAATGCATCCAAAAGCCTCAACAAAATTATTGGATTAATAGGCAAAACAATTAAAATTAACTCAAGGGGAGATGGAAGACCTAACTTGAACAGCAGTCATGACAAAAATGAAAAATGTTTTCAAATAATTAACACTGAAAAAGGCTCTGATCCCAGACAGTTTAATAAATCAGTACTTTCTTTTTTTAAAAAATATTTTATTTATTTATTCATGAGAGACACAGAGAGAGAGGCAGAGACAGAGGGAGAAGCAGGCTCCATGCAGGGAGCCCAATGTGGGACTTGATCCCAGGATCTCAGGATCACACCCTGAGCTGAAGGCAGATGCTCAACAGTTGAGCTGCCCAGGCATCCCATAAATGGGAACTTTTGATGTTCTAAAGAATTAGAAGTTTCACATTATAGAAATTGTTTTAAGACATAAAAACTGGTGAAATTTTCCTAATTTATTTGATAGCCAAACTTGACAAAGGTTAGTATAATAAAACAAAATTAGCAAACTACTTTACTGCATGAATATGAATGCCAGTGTTCTAAAAACCTGTGAACACATTGAATTCATTAGTGGACATAAACTATATTTATCTTATATGATACATAAGTAATATAAATATACTATGTTATATTTTATATACCCAGTAGATATTATTTCAGGATAGTTTAACATCAGAAATTGTAGGAATCGAATACATTACAGTAGGTGGATGAACCAGAAAAGTCATGTGAAAACGCTATTAAACACCAAACATTTTGATAACATACAAGGACCTATTCCTTACAGAAAAAAATTTAAAGATTTTATTTATTTGAAAGAGAAACTAAGAGAGTATGAATGGGAGGGGGGGCAGAGGGACAAGCACACTCCCCACTGAGTGAAGAGCCCAATGTAGGCTTGATTCCATGACCCTGAGATCATGACCTGGCTGAAGTCAAACGCATAAGTTGCTGAGTCACTCAGGTATCCCCCTTATACCTTCTTTAAAATAAATTACAAATAGGTGTTTAATTGACACAATAGAGAATCTATCTTAATGCATGATATTGGAGGATTTTTTTAAAAAGGTTATTTATTTGTTTGTTTGTTTATTTATTTATTTATTTATTTATTTGAGACAGAGCGAGAGAGGCAGAGACACAGGCAGAGGGAGAAGCAGGTTCCATGTAGGGAACCCAATGTGGGACTTGATCCCAGGATCCCGGGATCATGACCTGAGCCAAAGGCAGACGCTCAACCACTGAGTCACTCAGGCATACTGGAGGACTTTTAAATCACAAATAAGATGAAGATACCTACAATGTTCCTATTATTTTAGATTATTCTGAAAATTCTAGGAAATTAAAAAAGACATGAAACAGAAAAAAGTAGTATAGCCAGTAGAAAAGAAAAGAAAAAGATAATTAATTAGAAATAACATGTTGCTCACCAACAAAATCTGAGAAAAATTAATAGAAAAATTATCATGTTGAATTAACTAATTGGATGCTAAATAAGAGTGCAAAATTTAATTATTAAAGTTGTTAATAAAGATAAATTGAAAAATACAATAAGGGTTTTCTATTTCCAAGGGAACTATAGACTAGTTATTCCATATTATTATGTAAACTTACCAAATATGCTGGATAAAATATTTTAAAAACCAAATATCAGTGAGTTAATAACAATGGAATAAACTCCCAAAATATATAAGAAAGACAATAATTTAAAAAACACAATACAAACTAACGAATCAGAAAATAAACATAAATATAGGATCAATAAAGATAAAAGTTGGTTCTTTGAAAAGGGTAATAGAATTGATAAGCCTCTGGAAAGATATGTCAAGAAAAAAGAAATGCAATATAAATATTGAGAATTTTAAAAGGAACATACACTCATATTTAATAAATTAAAAACACAAATGGATATTGCATACATTTCAGTGTCAAATTTGGAAACTTAAAAAACAAAAATTTCTTAGAAAAACACAATTTCCCAAAATGGACTCAAAAGAAATAAAAAACATAAATAGCCCTATAACCATTAAATAAATGAGTAGTTAAAAAATTTCCCATACAAACAACATCAGAAGATGGTTTTGCCAATATAGTCATCCAATTATTTAAGGGTCAGGTATTTCAATCCTATACCAATTCTTTTTTTTTTTTAAGATTTTATTTTTTTATTCATAGACACAGAGAGAGAGGGGCAGAGACACAGACAGAGGGAGAAGCAGGCTCCACGCAGGGAGCCCGATGTGGGACTCGATCCTGCGTCTCCAGGATCACACCCCAGGCTGCAGGCGGCGCCAAACCGCTGCGCCACCGGGGCTGCCCAATCCTATACCAATTCTATTGAGCAATCAGAAAAAGAGAATATTCGGCAAGCCATTTTATGAGGCTTACATAACTTGATAACAAAGCGAGGCAAGGACATTATAAGGGGGAAAAAGTCAATTTCAACATGATAATTAAAGAAATAAAACCAAATAAAAGAAAATATCAACAGACAAAATCCAGGCATATGCTAAAAAAGAAAATACATTATGACCAAGTTGTTTTTTCTATGATGGCTCATTTGGTTTAATATTGGAAATTTGATTAATATAACAGCACTTTAACAAGTTAAAAGGAAAAATATGATCATCTTACCACATGCAGAGAAAGATATAATTCACCATTTCTTTTTGATTAAAAAACAAACAAACAACTCACCCCAACCCAAAAGGCTTTGCAAACTGGAAATAGAAGGGAATTTATTTAATCTGATAATCTACAAAGAATAAATGTGTAAATAAAAATACAACAAACATTGTATTTGGTGGTAGAAATGTCTAAATTCCTGTTTACATCAGACAATGAAGCATATATAACTTATATAAAGGCTGAAGCTTATATTGTTTTGGGAGCTCCATTCTATGAGCATTAGCTCCTCGTCATCTGTATCACCTCCTCTTATTTTTTGCAGTTCCACACAGTGCTTCTTTGCTTTTTCAGCACTTTTGCATGCAATTTCCTGTCTTAACTTCCTTTTGATTGAAATAGTTCATAGTTCAAGACTCAATACCATAATTAAAAAATTCATACCAAAATGAATATGATAATAAAACACACGAAAATTTAGAGATTATTTCATTCGGAGAACCTCTTTTAGGTCTGTAGTAGTTTTAGGTTTATAGCAGAACTTGAAGGCAGGTATGGAGATATCCAATATACCCAAACACAGAGGAGCCTGGCCTCCCCCATGGTCAGTGTCCTTCACCAGCATTGTACAGTCATTTTAAACTATGGGCCTACAGTGACACATCATTGTCATACAAAGACCATAGGGGTTCATTCTCAGTCTTGTATATTCCATGTGTTTGGACGAATGTATGATAACATGTGTCCATCATTATGGTATGATATAGAGCATTTTCAGCGCTCCAAAAATAATCTATGTGCTGCCTATTCATCTCATCCCTATGAATTCCTGGCAACCACTATCTTTTTAATGTCTCCATGGTTTTGCCTGTTATAGAATGCCATATGTAGTGCATACAGTTGAAATCACACAGTGTGTAGTCTTTTCAGATTGGGTTCTTGCCATTAGTAACAAACAAACATGTGAGGTTCCTCCACATCTTTTCTTTTATTTAAATATTATTTATTGGAATTCGATTTGCTAACATATAGTATAACACCCAGTACTCATCTCATCAAGTGCCACCCTCAGTGCCCGTCACCCAGTCAGCCCATCCTCCCACCCACCTCCCCTTCCACTACCCCTTGTTCGTTTCCCAGGCAATCATGTTTGGTCACCCTCTCTGATATTTCCCACTCATTTTCTCTCCTTTCCCCTATAATTCCTTTCATTATTTTTTATATTCCCCATATGAATGAGACCATATAATGTTTGTCCTCCTCTGATTGACTTACTTCACTCAGCATAATACCCTCCAGTTCCATCCACGTCGAAGCAAATGGTGGGTATTTGTCATTTCTAATGGCTGAGTAATATTCCATTGTATACATAGACCACAGATTCTTTATCCATTCATCTTTCGATGGACACCGAGGCTCCTTCCACAGTTTGGCTATTGTGGACATTGCTGCTATAAACATTGGGGTGCAGGTGTCTTGGCTTTTCACGGCATCTGTATCTTTGGGGCAAATCCCCAGCAGTGCAAATGCTGGGTCCCACGGTAGTTCTATTTTTAACTCTTTGAGGAACCTCCACACAGTTTTCCAGAGGGGCTGTACCAGTGCACATTCCCACCAACAGTGCAAGAGGGTTCCCCTTCCTCCACATCCTCTCCAACATTTGTTGTTTCCTGTCTTGTTATTTTTCCTCATTCTCACTGGTGTGAGGTGGTATCTCATTGTGGTTTGACTTGTATTTCCTTGATGGCAAGTGATGCGGAGCATTTTGTCATGTGCTTGTTGACCATATCTATGTCTTCTTTGGTGAAATTTCTGTTCATGTCTTTTGCCCATTTCATGATTGGATTGTTTGTTCCTTGGCTGTTGAGTTTAATAAATTCTTTATAGATCTTGGATACTAGCCCTTTATCTGATAGGTCATTTGCAAATATCTTCTCCTATTCTGTAGGTTTTCTTTTAGTTTTGTTGACTGTATCCTTTGCTGTGCAGAAGACTTTTATCTTGATGAAGTCCCAATAGTTCATTTTTGCTTTTGTTTCCCTTGCCTTCATGGATGTATCTTGCAAGAAGTTGGTGTGGCCAAGTTCAAAAAGGGTGTTGCCTGTGTGCTCCTCTAGGATTTTGATGGATTCCTGTCTCACATTTAGATCTTTCATCCATTTTGAGTTTATCTTTGTGTATGGTGCAAGAGTGTGGTATAGTTTCATTCTTCTGCACGTGGATGGTCAATTTTCCCAGCACCATTTATTGAGGAGACTGTCCTTTTTCCAGTGGATAGTCTTTCGTGCTTTGTTGAATATTAGTTGACCGTAGAGATGAGGGCCCATTTATGGGTTTTCTATTCTGTTCCATTGACCTATGTGTCTGTTTTTGTGCCAGTACCACACTGTCTTGATGATCACAGCTTTGTAGTACAACTTGAAATCCGGCATTGTGATGCCCCCGGCTCTGGTTTTCTTTTTCAAAATTCCCTGGCTATTCGGGGTCTTTTCTGATTCCACACAAATCTTAAGATGATTTGTTCCAACTCTCTGAAGAAAGACCCTGGTATTTTGATAGGGATTGCATTGAATGTGTAAATTGCCCTGGGTAGCATAGACATTTTCACAATATTAATTCTTCCGATCCATGAGCATGGAATGTTTTTCCATCTCTTTGTGTCTTTCTCCATTTCTTTCAGAAGTGTTCTATAGTTTTTAGGGTATAGAACCTTAACCTCTCAGGTTAGGTTTATTCCTAGGTATCTTATGCTTTTGAGTGCAATTGTAAATGGGATTGGCTCCTTAATTTCTCTTTCTTCAGTCTCATTGTTAGTGTATAGAAATGCCACTGATTTCTGGGCATTGATTTTGTATCCTGCCACACTGCCGAATTGCTATATGAGTTCTAGCAATCTTGGGGTGGAGTCTTTTGGGTTTTCTAGGTAGAGTATCATGTCATCTGCGAAGAGGGAGAGTTTGACTTCTTCTTTGCCAATTTGAATGCCTTTTATTTCTTTTTGTTGTCTGATTGCTGAGGCTAGGACTTCCAGTTCTATGTTGAATAGAAGTGGTGAGAGTGGACACCCCTGTCATGTTCCTGATCTTAGGGGAAAGGCTCTCAGTGTTTCCTCATTGAGAATGATATTTGCTGTGGGCTTTTCATAGATGGCTTTTAAGATGCTGAGGCATGTTCCCTCTAACCCTACAGTCTGAAGAGTTTTGATCAGGAATGGATGCTGTATTTTGTCAAATGCTTTCTCTGCATCTATTGAGAGGATCATGTGATTCTTGTTTTTTCTCTTATTGACATGATCTATCACGTTGATTGCTTTATGAGAGTTGAACCAGCCTTACATCTCCGGGGATAAATCCCACTTGGTCATGGTGAACAATCTTCTTAATGTTCTGTTGGATCCTACTGGCTAATTTCTTGTTGAGAATTTTTGCATCTGTGTTCATCAGGGATATCGGTCTATAATTCTCCTTTTTGGTGGGGTCTTTGTCTGGTTTTGGAATTAAGGTGATGCTGGCCTAATAAAACGAGTTTGGAAGTATTGCGTCCCTTTCTATCTTTTGGAACAGCTTTAGTAGAATAGGTATTGTTTCTTCTGTAAACATGGTGATAGAATTCCCCTGGGAAGCCATCTGGCCCTGGACTCTTGTGTCTTGGGAGGTTTTTGATGACTGCTTCAATTTCCTTCCTGGTTATTGGCCTCTTCAGGTTTTCTATTTCTTCCTGTTCGTATTGGTAGTTTGTGGTTTTCCAGAGATATGTCCATTTCTTCTGGATTGCCTAATTTATTGGTGCATAGCCGCTCATAATCTGTTTTTAAAATCATTTGTATTTCCTTGGTATTGGTTGTGATCTCTCCTTTTTTCATTTGTGATTTTATTAGTTTGAGTCTTCTCTCTCTTTAAACCTCCACATGTTTGAGTTTCTTCCAAATTTCTTCTTGTGATTGAGTTCTAGTTTCAAAGCACTGTGGTCTGAAACCATGCAGGGGACAATCCCAATCTTTTGTGTCGGTTGAGACCTGATTTGTGACCCAGTATGTGGTGTATTCTGGAGAAAGTTCCATGTGCACTTGAGAAGAATGCACTTGCGTTCACATGCAAAGTTCTGTATATATCTGTGAAATCCATCTGGCTCTTGTTTCTTCGGTGATGTTGTGCTTAGAAGATCTGTCATTTACAGAAAGTGACGTGTTAAAATCTCCTACTATTAGTGTATTATTATCTAAGTATGTCTTAACTTTGGTTATTAATTGATTGATATACTTGGCAGCTCCCACATCAGGGGCATAAATATTCATGATTGTTAGGTCTCCTTGTTGTATAGACCCTTTAATTATGATATAGTGTCCCTCTTCATCTCTTCTTACAGTCTTTGGGATAAACTTCACTTGATCTGAATGAGGATTCCTATCCTAGCTTTCTTTTGAGGACCCTGTGAATGGTAAATGGGTCTCCAATGTTTCATTTTCAGGCTGTAGGTGTCCTTAGGTCTCAAATGAGTCTCTTGTAGACAGCAAGTAGATGGGTCTTGCTTTTTTATACAGTCCAAAACCCTGCCTCTTTTGATGGGATCAATTAGCCCATTTACGTTCAGATTTACTATTGAAAGATATGAATTTAGTGTCATCATGATACCTATTCAGTCCCTGTTTTGTGGATTATTTCTTTGGGCTTCCTCTTTCTTTTACAGGGTCCCCCTTAATATTTCTTGCAGAGCTGTTTTGGTGGTCACATATTCTTTCAGTTTCTGCCTATCTTGGAAGCTCTTTATTTCTCCTTCTATTCTGAATGAGAGCCTTGCTGGATAAAGTATTCTTGGCTGCATGTTCTTCTCATTTAGGACCCTGAATATATCCTGCCAGCCCTTTCTGGCCTGCCAGGTCTCTGTGGAGAGGTCTGCTGTTAATCTAATATTTCTCCCCATATAAGTTAGGGATCTCTTGTCTCTCACTGCTTTAAGGATTGTCTCTTTATCTTTGGAGTTGGCAAGTTTCACTATTAAATGTCAAGGTGTTGAACGGTTTTTATTGAGTTGGGGAGTGGGGGGAAGCTTTCTACCTCCTGGATCTGAATGCCTTTTTCCCTCCCCAAATTAGGGAAGTTCTCAGCTATGATTTGTTCAAATATGCTTTCTGGCCCTCTGGCCCTCTGGGCGCTCTCTGGAACCCCAATTATATGTAGATTTTTCCTTCTGAGGCTATCATTTATTTCCCTTAACCTTTCTTCACGGACTTTTAATTGTTTTTATCTTTTTTCCTCAGCTTCCTTGCTTGCCATCAACTTGTCTTCTATGTCACTCACTCTTTCTTCTACCTCATTAACCCTCGTCGTTAGCACCTCCGTTTGGATTGCATCTCATTTAATTGATTTTTAATTTTGGCCTAATGAGATCTAAATTGTGCAGTCATGAAGTGTCTTGAATCCTTTATGCTTTTTTTCCAGAGCCACCAGTAGCTTTATAATTGTGCTTCTGAATTGGCTTTCTGACATTGAATTGTAATCCAAATTCTGTAACTCTGTGGCAGAGAGTACTGTTTCTGATTCTTTCTTTTGTGGTGAGTTCTTCCTTCTAGTCATTTTGCTCAGTGCAGAATGGCTGTATGAATGGGCTGAGTCAAGAATATCAACCAGGACCTAAGTAAATTATACCTTCTGCCAAGGTCAGAGACCAGAAATTGAAAACAAAGATCAGAACAAAATAAAAAAAAAGTACCACTAAAGTGAAAAACAAAATTTAAAACCAAGTAGTAAAAAAGAAAAGGCAAAGAATCCCTAAGTAGAAGAAAAGAAAAAGAATAGAAAAAAAAAAAGCAAAAGTAAAGAGGGGGAAAAAAAGAAAAGAGAGAAGAAAAAAGGGGGAGGGACTAGGAGATTGTGGTGGTGATGAAGTTGTAATGGAGGGAGCATGTAGTCTACCTGAGGGTTCCTACAGGGTAATAATCCTCGTGGTTCTGAGTATATTAAGTTCTGTATGTTAGAAGATGCTCAGTCCCAAATTCATATAAGCCAGAAATACTTGTAGAAATCCCCAACATTGACCACCAAAACATAAATGTGATAAGAGAGGGGGGCAGAATGGGAATGAGGAATCTCACAGAATGAACCAGCACGGTATACCACTTGGTTCTGGTTGCATGCTGGTCATGTTAGAAGATATTAACTTCTGCCATTGTAGAACAAAACGAGGCAGAGAAAACAAAAAACACAAAACAAAGAAAACATATCTTGTATATCTCCCAAAATTAAGTTGAGTATGTTGAAGTCAATCTAGAAGTGGAAAATAAATCTAGGATGTGTAATTGCAGAAATATGAAAGTCAAAAAGGAAGAATCTTAAAAAGGAAGAGGTGGGGATCCTTGGGTGGCTCAGGAGTTTAGCGCCTGCCTTCTGCCCAGGGCATGATCCTGGAGTCCCAGGATAGAGTCCCACATCGGGCTCCCTGCATGGAGCCTGCTTCTCCCTCTGCCTGTGTCTCTGCCTTTCTCTCTCTCTCTCTCTCTCTCCCTCTCTGTCTCTGTTGAATGAATAAATAAAATCTTTAAGAAAAAATAATAAAATAAAAACCAAGAGGTGGTAAAGTATTGTACTTAAGGTGAGAAAAGAGAAAAAAATGGAACTTGACAGTCTCATATAAAGATGAGTTGTACTGGAAAAAGTGAGAAAAAGCAATGGGAGCAGTACCCTCTAGTTCTATATATTGTATATCTCTCAACTTCCCCTGGAGCTTTCCAGCGCTGCTTGGTCAAGGCACTTGCTCTTCCCGTGTCCTTCCAGCTGGTCTTCTGGGGGAGGGGCCTGCTGTGCTGATTCTTAGGTGTGTGCACCTGGGGCAGCTGCCCTGCCATGTGCTGGGTGCCGGGCTCAGTGTGAGCTGTTTACCCCGTGAGTCCTCTCTTCCCTGTGGCCCTGCCCCCACCAGTCACATGGTGAAACAAAGAGGAACACCACCACTGGGGGCGGCCCGGTTTCCAGCTCTGGAGTCAGCTCCTGCAGTAACTACCGCAGCTCCCAGTCCACACTGGCCTAGGTGCTCCCAGGGCAGTGGGGGCGCTGACCTGCACAGCTTGGGGGTGCTTGGCGGCAGGAGATTCCTCACTGTCTTGTGCCCTCCCGGCCTCTGCCTATCCTGGGGGGGAACACAGGATCCTGGGCTGTGTCCACCCGGTGGGATCTGGGGCCTGAGCTGCTGGAATTGGGCTCCCAAAGGCAGCAGGGCGCAGCCCCCTCCATCCTGAGCCCCTGCCCGACTGTGACGGACTTCTCCCCGAGGCCCTGCCGGGTGCGAGCTCCAGCCCTTTACCAAGATTGGCCCGCGGTGTGTGTTGTGCTTTACTTACCCTGGTCGCACTTCCTCTATTAATGACTCTGGGAGACTGGAGGCTCCATTGTCCCTCCTGTGATTCTGCTTGATTTCCCCGCTAAGTGCCTTTAGGTCCAGGAAGGATCAGGTGCGGATTTGTAAAGTTCCTGCTTCTCCAGGGCTGGGCTTTCCCATCGTGGATACTCTCGCTGCCTGGCTTTAGCCTTGGCTCCTCGCGGAGCCCCTCTCTCACTTGATTATTTTTTATTTTCACCTTCCTACCTTGTTAGAAGCAAAAACCCTTCTCTCTGTAGCATTCCAGTTGTTCTCTCTTTAAATCTCAGGTTGAATTAATATTTTTTCAGGACAGCTTGAAAATTACCTATGTAAGTTGGTGGGGCCACGTGAGTTGAGGACCCCTACTCCTCTGCCATCTTGCCCCACCTTCCTCCACATCTTGTCATGACTTGACAGTTTATTTCTTTTTACTGATGAATAATATTCCATTTTCTGTATATACCATAGTGTATCAAACGATTTGCCTACTGAAGGACATCTTGCTTGCTTCTGAGTTTTGGCCATAATCAACAAAGCTTCTATAAACATCCATCCATGTACAGGTTTTTGTATGGACATGCTTTTAATTTATTTCAGTAAATATCATGATTGGTATCTAATACCCATTAAATATCTACTAAATCTATTAAATATTTAATATTAGTCAATTAAAATAAATCTATTATCTATTTAATAGATATTAAATATCTATAAATACCTCTTCATCTCTATTTAATCAACACCATGATTGCTGGGTCATATGTAAGAGTAGTTTAGTTTTTTCATTTTAATACCTTTTATAGCAATTTATTGGAAATGTTTCTCAATTTCACTAGGGTTTCCCTCTTTACCTATGATACTTTGTAAATTCTGATGATTCCTAGAGTTCACAGGAGCCTGTGTGAGCAACCTTTATTTGCTTTAAATAAAAATAAAGAATAAATGTATCTGTGGGAAAAACACAGATGCCCACTGGCACCACAGCTGTTCAACACTATTTAAGAGATGTAAGCTAGTGCAATAGGACAAGAAAATTAAACCACAAAAAATGGAAAGGTAGAAACAAAACTGTCACTATTAGCAAGTGATGCAGATGTTCATGTCAAAAACCCCAAATAATCTACAGCCATATAATCCAGAATTAATATGATAGTTGAGCTATCTTGCTGTTTTAGAACAGTGTAGAAAACTGGGGGTTCCTGGGTGGTTCAGCTGGATAAGCATCTGCCTTTGGCTCAGGTCATAATCCCAGGGTTCTGGATTGAACCCTGCAATGGGCTCCCTGCTCAACAGAGAGTCTACTTGTCCCTCTTTCTCTGTCCTTCTCCCCCATGCTCTCTCCCTCTCAAATAAATAAATAAAATCTTAAACAGTGCATAAAATTGAATCACATTTCTATATCCTGGAAGTTACTAGAAAAATTTTAATCTGAAAGATATCACTTATAATGCAAAACAACCAAAATCAAATAAACAGAAAACTCAACAATAGCAAGGTTTGTATCTTACAAAAGGTGGTATTCATAAACTTCACACAGAGGGGTATATAATTTTATTGACATCCCTGGAAAAAAAAATATGTTCATAGGATGGTTCAATATCTTGAATTTTTAAGATTTCCCCATTGTTGCATCATTGTAAACCTGCTCTTCTTTCTCTATCCATCATTTACAAGGAGTTGAACTCACCAAATGGGTGTCTAAGTGACATACCATGGATCAACGAGAGAAGGAGCATCTTGCTGACTACATATCAGAGCTTTTGCAATGAAGATGCAGGTACTGTGTGAGAAATAATACACCTTTACATTTTTAAGCTTCATTTCAGCCAATAATTTTGATCCTTGGTTTAATGCCATTTGTTAGATTTTGGAACATTCTCTTGGTTTCCATATTTATCCACATTATTATAAGTTATAGCATAATTTTACAAACCCTCAAAAATATATATATTTTTTGCCATCCTAGGGACACATTATACCTCAGCTAAGAAAACCTGGAGACACAGCCCATGTTTCATTTACCATTCTTTCTTTTGTGTATTTGTATGGTGACCCCAGAGCATTAATGTGGGGCATTTGTACTCACTTTAAAGTAATTGATGTTGTTCCTGACAAGTTGTACAAATCAAGGCCTTTCGAGACAGAAAGAAACTTTCTGGCATGGAAAGAAAGCAAAAATCATCTGGTAATGTTAAGAACGATAGTGTATTAGTTGTCTATTGCTAGCGTAACAAATCACCACAAACTTAGTGGCTTAAAACCACAAATTTATTACTTTACAGTTCTGTAAGTCTGACATGGGTCTTACTGGGTTAAAATCAAGGTGTTGGCAAAGTTATATTCCTTCTGAAGACTTTAGGGGACACTCTATTTCCTTGCCTTTTCCAGCTTCTAAGGCAGTGCATTTTTTGGCTCATGTCACTTTTATTCTACCCTCAAGGCCAGTGATGTCAGATTGAGTCTTCCTTGAATCACATCCCTCTAACTTCTTCTTTTACCTCCCTTTTTAACCTCTTGAGAACCCTTATGATTACACTGGGTTCATCTGGATAATCTGTGATAATGTCCTATCACAAGTTCCTTGACTTAATCACATCTGCGGAGTCCTGTTTGCCATGTGGGGTGACATATTCACAGGTTCTGGGGATTAGAACATGGACCCCCGGGGGGTGGGGTAGGCAAGCTGTCTAACACCACTTCCCATCCCCTTCGCCGGCTCACTGCTCTCGCCACATTGTCACACTCCAGACCCAGTACTCACAGTTCCCTCGGCGTACGATGCTGTCCTCTTTAAGGTTGTTCCCTTTACTTCGTTCCTATCTCTGCTTAGGTGTCCTTTTCTCAGAGGGCCTACCTCTACCTAAGGTCTGTTTTGTGCTTTCCAACCTCCTATTATGTTTTTCTGTTTCTCATAGTGCTGCTCACTACTCTCTAGCTCCCTCTCTGGGATGTAAGCTCCTTATGTATCACTCACTTGACCACTTTTTCTCCACTGTATCACCCAGGGTCTAGCCCTGTGCTGGGCACGTAGGAGCTCCAATCAATCCATGAGTGAATCAGCTTCTTACTTTCATCCTTTACTTCAGTGAACTGGACCAAAGTGGAATCTCTGTAATTCGAATTATGAGTTGAATTCAAATTGAAGTACAAAAAGTATGACCGTTGCACCCAGTTATTTCACTGAGAGTGCCTTTTGAGTCTATAATCTGAGTCATCAGATTAAGACTAACACCAGGGAGTGACGAACTTGATGTGAAACACTATGCTTCTGTCAACACTACGACTATTGGTTGTAAATTTCGAAACTAGAGATTGATAATAATGAAGACAATAATAATTCTCATCGTCTTGGTCGCCATCTATGGAAAGGCTCCCTAAGGGCCAGGTACTAGTTCCTTCACATGGATCATTTTATTTAAACTTCTCATTCCGTGACACCACAGAGCATGCATCTACTGTTTCGTCTACCCCAGAAAAGTATTCCCCTTCTGCAACACTGCTTTTGGGAAACGACTCCTACCTAGCCCCACTGAGTAGTTCCAGGGGTAGCTGGGCTGTGGATGGCCATGGGACTCTGTCTGGGCCAGAGTGGGAGTCCACAGGTTGACACGTAAACTCAAGTCAAGCCAATCAGAATTCTTCTTGTCAGTTTTTTTGAGCTCAGGCTGGGAAGAGAAGTTTCCTTTTTCTCCTGGTTCAGAAACTACCGAGGATGTGAGGCCACAGCGTCCTGTGATCTGTGGGGAAGTAAGCCATCAGAGAAAATGAAACAGATATGGGAGCTGAGAAGTCCTCACTTACACATGATACATTTTTTTCTTCATTCTTTATTTTCTCTGTCTTACAAATGAACCAACATATCTCAGAGAAGTTAAACACTTACCAGAGCACAAGTAGCTAGTAAATAGGGTCAAATGAGGGAATTTGACCCTGAGTCAGCCTAACTGCAATATCCATCCTCTCTTTCCCTTTGCTGTACAGTGTCCTGATACCCCAGATTCATTAAAGCTAGTTACTCCTGCCATTCAACCTGGTTTCTGAATACACACAGAAGGAAACATGCATGCTGTATAGCATTCGAAGGGAAGAATGTTTTTTATCATCTGCAAATTTATATTCTGATACATTTGTTCACTTGAGGCTCGAGGACTGGCTAGAACAACAAACAGAGAGGCTCCATGGTTTGTACCAGTGTCAGTAGAATGGGAGTGGCTACTTAGATCTTTATGTGGAGAAGGATTCTCAGGCTTCATCTGGGCCAGGAGAAGAGGAAGTGGAGTGAAGAAATGAGCTGCTCAATACCTATACGTTTCATAATGTTTGATAATTTGGTTTACGTTTTGGAACCATGGAGCTATAAACTTCAGCATGTGCATTTTCAGGGAGTGTTGGAACAAGGACTTTTAGTTTTCAGTTCAAAGAATGTCTCAGGGGTTCAATGTGAGCCAGACCAAATCCCTTAATAGTCTCTTCATTAACAGACACCTTCTTCTAAAAAACTCCAAGATAGTCCTATCCCATGGTGATGGGGGCAGCAACACGACCTGAATTTTTAGATTCTAGAGCTGAATGCCATTTATCGGGACCCCTCTTTTCTGGTGAGGGGGATGCTAAATCACAACCACCCTGAAAAATTGTCATGCCCTGGTATTGTTGAACATTTCCTTACAATCAAATTGGGCCTCACATTTTGTTGGGTGGAGGTTCCATTTCTTCATCTTTGGCCCAAGTTACTTAGCAATGGCCAATCAAACTATGCACCCACCATATTGTTTTGCATGTTTGACTACAACATTGACAGATTAATAGGAAGGGTAAATAGCAGAGCACAACTGCAGGGGCCCAGTGTGCGGCGCAGGATTGACTGCTCTGGACTTTGTTGTGTTTGCTCAGAGGATGCCGCAGCAAAAGCCTGCTGGGAGGAGGTGACCCGGGTCATGGCCATTTGTTTCTTGTCTCTATAGAAAACAATTGTCTTCTCAATGGAAGATGGCTTTTTTCTGAATCTACATGGTTCCACGGAGGAGGAAGCATTTGCCCTTCCAGGGTGCTTGCTAAAACACGCACACACACATGAAAAGGCCACACAAAAGTTAAAATTTACTGTATTCCCTAGAGAATCCTTTGTCTTAGGTAAACCAGGAGAGAAGCCTAACTTTGGAAAGTTTATCTAGAAGGTCTCTAAACCTTCATCTCTTCATGCTTAACTCCCAATATTTGATGTCTATGAAGTTTTTATGAAGTTTCAAAATGATCCAGCCACCTTCCCATACCCTGGATTAATGAGGGCAGAATCCATTAACATTTAGCACTATTGGCTTTGAGGACTCTAGCTTTGATGGAAAGCTATTTTAATCTCAAAATTGCTCTACATGGAATTAATATGAATGAAATATGTTAATGATGAAGAAAAATCTACTTTGGGCAAAATCAAATCAGCCAAAAGTAGTGTAGTGGCTTTTTTAAAAAGTGAGGACTATGTTTCTGGTTGATAGATTTTTTTAAACATGGCAGATTTCATATTTGCAGAGTTATAGTAGTTTTTAGAATAAGGTTTGCATCTAATAAAAGATTTCAAAGGGTTCCATACTGATTTTTGATTAGTCTTTCTCAATCTTTCTCTGTCTCTGTTTCTCTCTAATACATATATAATAAACAGATAACATAATAATTATTATTACTATATACATTATATCTATATTCTATCTAACCAATGAGACATTCTTCTGGATTTGGTGGGAAAGAGATGTGGACACTTTATAATTCTTCCTTTTCGTACTTTTAATTAATTTTGCTTTGTCATGCCCGAATGAGTGTGAACGTCTTCCACCATCTTTTTCACTTTTACTTCTCTTTTTCTCTTCTCTACCCCTTTGCTTACTTTTCTCTCCTGCCCTCCATCTTCCTAGAGCTCAGGGCTTCCTAGAGCTCAGGTATGGAAGTGTTAGGGGTGTTTTGGTGGAAGCCATTTTAATTCCTGGTTGTTTACTCTGGGTTCCATTGAGCTTTATGTACCTCGTAAACAGAAAACTCACCATGGGGCAGAGTGTGTGTGTGTGTGTGTGGGGGGGGACATAAACTCAAAAAACTACAAGGAATAAAATCCTTTCATGGCACTAAAAACTAGGACCAATTTAAGCATCAACAAAAACTAAGAAAGCAGCACTGTGTGAGAAGCAGACTCTTATTCAATTAAAATCAACTGACTCTGTGCTACTCCAAGGATAGTTCTGGTACTGAGGTAGCTGATGGTTTTGGGTTGAGGCATGGGGACAGATCGTTGTCCAAAGGGTTACAAAACAGCACACTCAGTGCCCCAGGAGGCTGTGGACAGGCACAGAGGAGGCATAGACTCTAATTTCTCAAGATGCTAGAAGACCTATGGTTACTGTGTGCCTCTGTATTATAGCTTCATTTAAAGTTATTTGCAGGATGGCCGGGTGGCTCAGTGGTTTAGTGCCACCTTCAGCCCAGGGTGTGATCCTGGAGACCTGGGATTGAGTCCCACGTCAGGCTCCCTGCATGGAGCCTGCTTCTCCCTTTGCCTGTGTCTCTGACTCTCTCTCTCTCTCTGTCTCTCATGAATAAATAAATAAAATCTTAAAAAAATAAAGCTGTTTGCAGGGCATAAAACAAAGAGCAACTATTTATTTGATGCCTGTGTTGTAGATAAGCCTTGATAGGCCTCGGGTTTCCCCAAGTCAGGAACACCTGACTGTGGATGTAGAAGTTGTACGCATCACATTCACTGAGTGTGAGACATTCCATTATGATCATAGAGTCAAGTCCTATTTATTGAGCACCTACTATGTGGGAGGTGCTAGTCTAAGGACTTTTCCTGTGTTTACTCATTTCATCTCCACAACAAAAATATAAAGTAAGCAATATTATCCCTACCCTGCAGATGATTATGTGTAATCAGTCTTTTTTGTGGACTATAAAATACTGTATCATTTAAATAAAAGGCATTGCCATTAATATCATTAATATTCCTGAAGGCAAGAGCATGGGACTAGTCCTCTAGGAGGTCCTGTCTCTTGTCTGTGACTCTGGGGATGTCCCACACTCAATTCTCATAGTGAGAATATTTTTGGCATCCATTTTAATTAAGGATTTTTGGATCATATAGCAGTAAAAGCTTTTCGAATTTTCAGAAATAAAGATCTTTATTTTGAGTGTACATGTCACTGGAATCAGAAAGCCAACTCCCAGAGAGCCCGCAAGACTGGCTGCCATGCAAGAGACCACCTTTCTTTGACTTTGCCTGGTGGGCACAGGGCCTCTGCTTCCCTTAATGGGCCTCCATTCTCCTCTCCGTTCAGTGGCCTCCTTGGTTTCTTTACCATTGTCTGCAGTCACCACAGCCCCTTGGGCCCCAATGCTGCCTCATGACCTTTCAGCATCTGCTCCCCAATTCTTGGGGTTACTTCTCCACCATGCTCATTCTAGTTTCTGACATTGGTCCAGAGTATTTTCTCATGTGAAGTCACCTCACGACTCTCTAGTCACTGATGGTCTGAACAGCTGGAGCAAGGAGGGGCCAGCAGTGTTCTGTGGCCTTGAGCTGGGTGGGGGTGGGGGGTTAGGGGGGTGGTGGGGGCTGTGACCACCATTCTCCTGAGAAGAGAGGGAAAAGTCAAATCAGAAGTGGACATCTGCCCTTCATCTTCCATTCCTGTCCAGCGACTAGATCTAGTGTGAAACGAGGCATCAGTTTTATTGTTTGTTATTGTTTGTTGAATTTACCCAATAGAGCTTTTTATCGAAGAGCTTCATGTTAAAAAGGAAAGAAGTGGATGGAACTATTTTTTTTTATTAGTTTCAGAGGTAGAATATATTTCCCCTCCCCCACCCCAGGTACATTTGTTTGTTAATGTGTAATGTGTTACTGGTTTCAGAGGTAGAGATCAGTGATGCATCAGTCTTATATAACCCCCAGTGCTCATTCCATCAAGTGGCCTCATGAATGCCTATCACCCAGTTACCCCATCCCCCTACCTCCCTCCCCTCCAGCAACCCTCAGTTTGGGTCCTAGAGTAAAGAGTGTCTTATGGTTTGTCTCCCTCTCAATTTTCATCTTATTTTATTTTTCCTTCTCTTCCTCTATATTCATCTGTTCTGTTTCTTAAATCCCACATGAGTGAGATCATATGATAATTGTCTTGCCCTGACTGACTTATTTCACTTAGCATAATACCCACTAGTTCCATCCATCTCATTGCAAATGGCAAGACTTCATTCTTTCTGATGGCTGGGTACTGTCCCATTGTGTATATAGACCACGTCTTCTTTATCCATTCATTTGTCCATGGACATCTCGGCTACTTCCATAGTTTGGCTACTGTGGACACTGTTGCTATGAACATTGGGGTGCAGGTGTCCCTTTGAATTGATATGTTTGCATCCTTTGGGTAAATCCTAGTAGTGCAATTGTTGGGTTGTAGGGTAACTCTATTTCTAACTTCTTGAGGATCCTCCACACTGTTTCCAGAGTGGTTGCACCAATTTGCATTCCCAACAGTGCAAGAGGGTTCCCCTTTCTCTGCATCCTCTCCAACATCTGTTGTTTCTTGTCTTGTTAATTTTAGTCTTTCTGACTGGTGTGAGGTGGTATCTCATTGTGGTTTTGATTTGTATGTCCCTGATGGATAGAACTTTTTTTTTAAGATTTTATTTACTTATTCATGAGAGACACACAGAGAGGCAGAGACGCAGGCAGAGGGAGAAGTAGGGTCCCTGTGGGGAGCCTGATGCAGGGACTTGATCCCAGGACCCTGGGGTCATGCCCTGAGCCAAAGGCAGATGCTCAACCACTGAGCCACCCAGGAGTCCCTGGATAGAACTTTTAAGGCTTATTTCTAATTGAAAAAAGTGGAATGAAAACTTTGTTTTTTAACCTGTAGGTAGTGACCTTGAGTTTAAAAGAAGCAAACAGTCTTGGGGTGATGACTTTCTAGATTTTAAGTTCAGTTGGGAAGGGTGCTATGATTTTGTAGTGTTTGTGTTGTGAACAATTAGCAGCAAGTTATGCAATCAGTTTGGTGCATTACTAACCTACAGTTTAAAAAGGGAAAATAGGGATCCCTGGGTGGCGCAGTGGTTTGGCACCTGCCTTTGGCCCAGGGCGCGATCCTGGAGACCCGGGATCAAATCCCATGTCAGGCTCCCAGTGCATGGAGCCTGCTTCTCCCTCTGCCTGTGTCTCTGCCTCTCTCTCTCTCTCTGTGTGTGCCTATCATAAAAAAAAATAAAAAATAAAAAAAATAAAAATGGAAAATAAACAGAAAAAAGTTAACATGGATTAACATGCTGTGCACAGGGTAAGGTCCTCATTTTTTCTTGACACTTTTATTGCAGTAACCTACATGGGCAATGTTCATAGGTCATGATGGAAGATGCAGTTCTTACTGTGGGATGTGACCAAGGGACTTGAAGGCCGGTGATAGTGGTTAATGCCTGGGTCTCAGTCCTATCACTCCTGGTTCAAATCCTGACTCTACCATTTTGGAGCTGTGTTACTTTGCCTCACTAAGCCATATTTCCTGTTCAGTAAAGTGGGTTTCTAAGATCTCAAGCAATTAAGATGCTAAGATAATGTGGGGAAAGTGTTCAGCATAGCACTCAACTAAATGGTAGCCTTTTTCTTTCTTTCTTTCTTTCTTTCTTTCTTTCTTTCTTTCTTTCTTTCTTTCTTTCTTTCTTTCTTTTTTTGTTAATGAAATTGACTCCTGCTAGTTGTTTACTTGATTGAGTATAGGAAGTTTCCGGAAATCCTCTACATTCAAGATGCACATAAGCATCAGGAACTGGGGAATGGATGACAAACAATAAAAAAGCAGAGAGAAAATTTGACGTTTTAATGTCATCTGGAAAAGCCATTTCTAGGTCTCCTCATGTTCTAGGTGACTTCTGAGTCTCTTTTTCAATGCAACCATCAACAATATTAATATTAAATATTGTTATAAATGCCTCTAATCCAATCCTCAGAGATTTTTGAAAGAAAGGTGGGGGAAATGGTAGCTCATGGGCTGTGTAAGGAAAAGGAAAAGATGGACAATAGTTGTCTTAGTCCATTAGGGCTGTTATAATCTGTGGATTGTAAACAACAGAAATTTACTTCTCACATTTCTGGAGGTTGTAGTCTGAGATCAGGCTGCTGGCGTAGTTAGATTCCTAGCTGACTTCTTGCTGTGTCCTCACATGGTGTTGAGGGACCTTTCTGGTCCCTCTGACCTCTTTTATAAGGCCACTAATGCCATTCATTAAGGCTCCTTATGACCTAACCACCTCCAAAGGGTCCATCTCCTAAAACCATCACACTAGGCATTCAACCTATGAATTTGGGGGGAGGGTGGATACAAGCATTTGGATCAGAGCAGTAATGCAATGAGATGGAGGTATCCCAGCTACTTACTATTGCACAACAAATGCCTCGAACATAGTGCCGTAAAACAATAATCATTCTATATGCTAAATAATTGTGTGAGCCAGGATTTCAGTCAAAGTACAGGGGGACGGCTTGTTGCTTCTCCATGATGCCTGGGGCATTAGATGGGAAGACATGAAAGCCAAGGTTGACTCAAATGGCTGGGTCCTGGAATGTTCTGGAGAACATCTTCATTCCCCTATCTGGCGTCTGGGCTGAATGACTTGAAAGCAAAGTCTAGCCAGAACTGTCAGTCAGCACATCTACCTGTGGCTCCCCCATGTGATGTGGATTTCTTCATTGTATGGTGGCCTCAGGGTGGTCAGACTTCTTATACGGTGGCTTCTGGCTCCCAAAATACATGTTCCCAGCAGGTAAGGAGGAGGTTGTGTTGCCTTCTGTCGCTTGGCCTCGTGCATCACATGGCATCACTTCTTCTTGCTCTACTTGTCAAAGCAATCACAAGCTTGCTCAGATTCAAGGGGAGGGAATAGAGACCCCTGCTATCTTCAGGAAGAATTTGTGACTGTCTTAAAGCCACAGACAGGGTCAGCTGGAGAGGACATTGGAATGCGGAAACTAACAGATGGTTTTAGATGTGATGGGTGGTATCATGAAAGGTCTTCAGTAAGGTCCATGATCTTTGTGTTCTCACCGTAAATGGGCCACAGACAACTCAGGAGGAATGAGAGAGAGGGGGGCAGGAATGGGTCATTCATATTTGATTTTAGATTGTCACTTGATATATATTCAGAATGGACTGAGATTCCCCCTGACAACTGGCTCTGGTTAATTCATAAACAGATTCCCATTCTGTGATTCCTCTTCCAGAAGGACCCTCTCAGGAGGTGGAAGGTGATGGTGAGCTGCTGAGTGGCAGGAGGCCTCCTCATGCACTGCTACATAGATGTGGACAATCGATAGGGACAAAGTTTATCTATGACCTTAAAAACTCCCCTCCATCTCTTCAGTCTTTCCACATTTTAAAAATAGGCTTTGTTTTTAGTAAAAATTTCTCCTTTGCCACAGTGGGATGAGAAATAGAGAAATTCTTGGTTTTAGTTCCAACTTCATCACTAATTGTTTGTGTGACCCTGGGCGAACCACTTCCCCTGGGCATACCGTTCACTCAGTGAGGTCACTTTCAGTTCTCGGTGACTATTTTATGCCTTCCCAAAAGGGCCAGATTTGTTAATTTTTATGAGCAAACCAAGCTATGCATCATGCATTTTGTATCTATACACTGAAAAAGTTACTCTCCATCTGTAATTTTGCCTGTCGAATGAGCACAGATTAAAATATCAAAGTGGCTGAAGGATGTTAATATGGGATTCCTGCCCTATCTAATGGCTGCAGCTTTGCTGGAAAGAAATCTGACTCGATTTTATGTATCAAGGATGTTGACATGTCCATGTCTGTTGATGACACCCATCCCTTCTGAGAATCTGTCTTCAGAACATAGGTAGAGTGTGAGCCCAAGATTTCTGTACGAGGACAGTCCCTACAACCTGACTTAGAGTTATGCAATAATAGGGGCCACTGCTATGGTCCCCTGATGGGAACGATCTGACTCACAGGGCATATAGACATTGATACGAGGTGTTTATAAGAATCCTATTTTCTTATAGGAATTTCTTAACAGGAATTCTTATAGGAATTCAAAAAGAAAAGGTTTTATTTACAAAAACTTGCATACAGTAATTAAAAAATTTTCTGCATAGGAAAACACTGGAAGGGGACACCTGGGTGGCTCAGTGGGTTGAGCATCTGCCTTCGGCTCAGGTCATGATCTCAGGGTCCTGGGATGGAGCCCTCCATTGGGTTCCTTGCTCAGCATGAAGTCTGCTTCTCCCCATACCTCTACCCCTGCACTCCCTGCTTGAAAGTGCTCCTCAAATAAATAAGTAAAATCTTAAAAAAGACTGGAAGGAACTGAATCGAGATGTCCAGATAGAATTATTGATGATTTTGTCCCCTTTTTGGACTTGCAGTTTTTTGAAAAATCTATAATGAATGTGTCTTTTCTTCATACTCAGAAAAGAAAATAGGTAGTATGGATAGAAGTCTTTTACACATATATATATATCTTTTTTTTTTTTTTTTTGTCTTGTTCTTGACAGACTGCCCCCAAAGAGAGCTGTCAGGGTAAGACCCCTTGGAGTTTGAGCATCCTGAGCACTGAGCCTCCTGCCCCTTTCACCCCACACTCCTGGCCCCCTCCCACCACAGCTGGGCTCCCCCAGGGGTGCGGACCCTGTTGCTGGAAGATAGGGGAGGCGGGCAGGTGGAGCGGGAGGGGATCTGTGAGCCTGCGGACAGGCGTGCAGCCTCCTGAAGGAGGCCTCAAACCTCTAGACTATTAGCTGGAGCTTTAGCTGGATCTTAACTGGAATAAATCACCCCTGCTCTGCAAGAACATTAACACATTACCATGAAAATACTGTCCTCACAGCACAAATGTCTCTCAAAGGCTCACTTCAGTGGGTTTTTCTGTCTGGATTGTGAGATTCACTTGTTAGTTCTACAGCAAAGAAGAGCCTGAGTCTCGAGGTCATTTGCACTTTGGGTGAATTCATCCACTCATTTTTTTCCCATGGAGGTAGTTTTGCAGCCAGGCTTCTGGGAGGCACTTGTAGAGGACAGGAGCAGCCCTGTGGGTGCCAAGACGGGTGGGATTCCTAAGTCATTGCCTCCTGTTACACACCTGGAGCGGGAGCTTGCCTCTTGGTTGAGAGGAGGAGAGGTCTGAGTTAAAAACAGTAAGAATCTTACCTTTAAGGAACCTCCCACACAGTTATCCAGAGTGGCTGCGCCAGTTCACATTCCCACCAACAGTGCAAGAGGGTTCCCCTTTCTCCGCATCCTCTCCAACATTTGTGGTTTCCTGCCTTGTTAATTTTCCCCATTCTCACTGGTGTGAGGTGGTATCTCATTGTGGTTTTGATTTGTATTTCCCTGATGGCAAGTGATGCAGAGCATTTTCTCATGTGCATGTTGGCCATGTCTGTGTCTTGCTCTGTGAGATTTCTGTTCATGTCTTTTTGCCCATTTCATGATTGGATTGTTTGTTTCTTTGGTGTTGAGTTTAATAAGTTCTTTATAGATCTTGGAAACTAGCCCTTTATCTGATAGGTCATTTGCAAATATCTTCTCCCATTCTGTAGGTTGTCTTTGAGTTTTGTTGACTGTATCCTTTGCTGTGCAAAAGCTTCTTATCTTGATGAAGTCCCAATAGTTCACTTTTGCTTTTGTTTCTCTTGTCTTCGTGGATGTATCTTGCAAGAAGTTACTGTGGCCGAGTTCAAAGAGGGTGTTGCCTGTGTTCTCCTCTAGGATTTTGATGGATTCCTGTCTCACATTTAGATGTTTCATCCATTTCGAGTTTATCTTTGTGTATGGTGCAAGAGAGTGGTCTAGTTTCATTCTTCTGCACGTGGATGGTCAATTTTCCCAGCACCATTTACTGAAGAGACTGTCCTTTTTCCAGTGGATAGTCTTTCCTCCTTTGTCGAATATTAGTTGACCATAAAGTTGAGGGTCCATTTCTGGATTCTCTATTCTGTTCCATTGACCTATGTGTCTGTTTTTGTGCCAGTATCACACTGTCTTAATGACCACAGCTTTGTAGTACAACTTGAAATCCGGCATTGTGATGCCCCCAGCTATGGTTTTCTTTTTTAAAATTCCCCTGGCTATTTAGGGTCTTTTCTGATTCCACACAAATCTTAAAATTTGTTCTCTCTGAAGAAAGTCCATGGTATTTTGATAGGGATTGCATTAAACGTGTAAATTGCCCTGGGTAACATTGACATTTTCACAATATTAATTCTTCCAATCCATGAGCATGGAATATTTTTCCATCTCTTTGTGTCTTCCTCAATTTCTTTCAGAAGTGTTCTATAGTTTTTAGGGTATAGATCCTTTACCTCTTTGGTTAGGTTTATTCCTAGGTATCTTATGCTTTTGAGTGCAATTGTAAATGGGATTGACTCCTTAATTTCTCTTTCTTCAGTCTCATTGTTAGTGTATAGAAATATCACTGACTTCTGGGCATTGATTTTTGTATCCTGCCACACTGCCAAATTGCTGTGTGGAGGTTCCTCAAAGAGTTAAAAATAGACCTGCCCTACAACCCAGCAATTGCACTGCTGGGGATTTACCCCAAAGATACAGATGCAATGAAACGCCGGGACACCTGCACCCCAATGTTTCTAGCAGGAATGTCCACAATAGCCAAACTGTGGAAGGAGCCTCGGTGTCCATCGAGAGATGAATGGATAAAGAAGATGTGGTTTATGTATACAATGGAATATTACTCAGCCATTAGAAATGACAACTACCCACCATTTGCTTCGACGTGGATGGAACTGGAATGTATTATGCTGAGTGAAGTAAGTCAATCGGAGAAGGACAAACATTATATGGTCTCATTCATTTGGGGAATATAAATAATAGTGAAAGGGAATAGAAGGGAAGGGAGAAGAAATGGGTGGGAAATATCAGAAAGGGAGACAGAACATGAAGACTCCTAACTCTGGGAAATGAACTAGGGGTGGTGGAAGGGGAGGAGGGCAGGGGGTGGGGGTGACTGGGTGGGGGGCACTGAGGGGGGCACTTGATGGGATGAGCACTGGGTGTTATTCTATATGTTGGCAAACGAACACCAATTAAAAAATGTATTATTAAAAAAAAAAAAAGAATCTTACCTTTAAAAGCCTGAAGTCGGATCCAGGAAACAACTGCCGATTACGACGCACATAAGGTTTGCACTCTAAGGTATGCTCTCTGGTCCAGATAATTACTCAGCCGTTCTGTGAACAATTATCACATGCATTATGGTTACAGGTCTTTGGGGAACAAACATTCTTAACCTAGTGAGTCCTAAGGTGTGTAGAGGCCGAGTCTGGGAGTCAAAAGAGTGGGCTCCATTTACCAGGAGAAAACCTCCTCTGTATACATCAGCTTCTCTTGGAATGCTAGCATTTTATGCTTTTCTGAGCACTACATCGAATTAAATGTAGAAGCAGGTTAAAAAAAATCAGAAGGGTGATTAGCAGGTTATTAAAGAAGAACAGTGTTCAAAATAAATATTTAGAGGCCAAACTTCTCTTACCAATTAGAGTTTTATTCTATAAATGGAATCACATCCTGAATATAAGTTGTTTTCCCAAAGCATGTTGTATGAAACTTTACCTATTTTGTATTTGTCAATGAAAGTTTGCTGTTGGTGTAAATTGTTTCCATTTTAAAATGGACCCACCTCCTTAGCTCCATCAGCCAGGTCCAGGTAGAAAAGCATGTAGCTTTCCTGGAGCCTCTTCTAATCTGCACTTGGGTAGATCTACCGACTGGAAGGGTTAGATGTGAGCTTTAAACGCCAGCAACATGGAGAGAGAAACATCTTCTTTCCCTTCCCAAACAAATAAGAATCCATCAGAATAGAGAGGGTTGGCTTTCTGCTACTAGCATGTCAGAAGTCCGCCATCACAATAGCTGGATCCCAGCACACATGGGGTTTTGCACCACAAAACAAACACACGTTACTTTGAGTTGCACGTGGCAGTGGGCACCGTGATCTTGCTAATGCTTAGAGTCTTGAAATATCTTTGTGCCATCCTGCTGAAATAGGGCATGTGAGTTTAAGGCTTTTTTGACGTCTGAGCTCTTCAAACAGATACTCCTGACTGAGGGGCAGGCAGCCCCAGGGATCCCATGACGTCACACGGTTGGAGGTGTGCAGGCTCACGTCGCCTGCTTGTGGATGAGAGCGCCTGTGCTGACAAGTGCTTTCCCAGCCCCGTGTCTGCCCCTGGTCATGGGGTGCCCACAGTCAGTCCTTCCCAGGGAACCAGGACAAGTCGGTGTCTGAGAGAGAGAGAGAGAGAGAGAGAGAGAGAGAGAGAGAGAGACCCTCTGTGATGATCCCACTGCTTCACCCGGAATGAAGTGCCTGCTAATTGTGTTCAGAGGTAGGGAGCAGCCTCTGAGTGCCTGGTATGCAGAGGTCCACACCCATCAGTTGTTTAGCAGAAATCCCCTCTCAATGGGACGCTTCAGGGGGGCTCAGGGCTTGAGCATCTGCCTTTGACTCAGGGTGTGACCCTGGAGTCCTGGGATCGAGTCTCGCATCAGGCTCCCTGCAGGGAGCCTGCTTCTCCCTCTGCCTCTATCTCTGCCTCCTTCCTCTGTGTCTCTCGTGAATAAATAAATAAAATCTTAAAAAAAAAAAAAAGAAATCCCTGTTGCAGAACAAACAGCTGCCTGGCTGCCCTCCCTCCTCCCCATTAATGCCGGGCGAATGCCTTAGGTCACAGTAAGTACCTAGTGGTTACATGACGGTCAGGTCTGTATATAGGGTATAGTTTATAATTCTAATAAATGATACATATTCTATAAAATTTCATAAATAAAATCCTAGTAAATATATAGTATCTCATCAGTGATCTACATTTAGAGGGAAATACTTTCTCCCGCCATGTGATCACTTGTCTAACAGACAAGGGACTCCAGAGCCTGCTGTTGTCAGGTGTGTGAAGGTGTAGCTGGGGGTTGGGGCTTGGGTGGCCTCTGTGGGGCTCTGTCACCCACTCTGTGGTGGGTCTGTGTGTGAGGTGGTGCTGCTCACTCGGCTCCAGGATGGGTGGGCTGTGGCTGCCCCAGGGTGGCCCCTACTGGGGGGCCTGCCCACGGGTCTTCCTTCCTGCAGGCTTGTGGGCATCTGGGCAGGTGTGACACCCAGCATGAGGGATTCCGCAGAGCCACCCACAGGGCCTGTGCTTGGGTTTGCATTGGGGAGCCTCCCATTGGCTGAGGTCAGCTGCTGAGTCCTGGTTGGAACTGGGGTCCTGCAGGGTGGCCCACAGGGGCGAGGGTGTGGGGAGGCTGGCGTGGGTCATGCCATCTGCCCTGTGGGTGACACATGCACCCCTCTGGGGGCTGTTTGGTTGTTTCAAGAATCCTCGCTTTTGTGCCGTTTTGTACTCTACTACGGTAGAGTTTCAGGAACAGTGGTCTTGGAGGCCAGCTTTCTGGGGTGAGCCTCAGGTGTCCCAGAGAGGAGGGCTGTTTGAGTTCCCAAGGCTTCCTAGCAACGAGGTGGGCACGCTGACCAGGGCTCCGTCGTCGGAAAGATTATCCCGCAGCTTCCTCCCGGGTAGACGGGTGGACTAGAGGTGGAACCACCTTCTGAGCTATGGAGACTGGGCCAATGAGAGATGGAGGGGGACAGCGGGGAGGGGAGCTGTGTATGTCGGCGGGGGAGAGGGAGAGGGAGGGGGAGGGCTGATGAGAGCTGGAGAGGGACAGTGGAGGGGAGCTTTGGGGGGGACAGAGGGGGGAGAGGAGAGACAGGAGAGAGAGAGAGAGTAGGCGGGGGAGGGCCAATGGGAGATGGAGGGGGGACGGCAGGGAGGGGGGGTTGTGTGTGGGGGGAGGGAGGGTGAGGGGCCAGAGGGACAGGGAGGGGGGATGGGGGGAGGAAGCAAAGCAAAAGCGCTCTCACAGTCACAGAGAGCTGTGGCGAGGGGCCCTCGGTGGGAGCCTGGGTGCAGGGGGAACAGTCCCCTCAGCGGGTTCGCCCAGACTGGCCTCACCCGTGGGAAACTGGCAGGAACTGGCACCGCCGCAGACATCGTGAGTCAGGACCCCGGGAGGAGCCTGCGAGCCGCAGGGTCTAACTGGCCTGTGTTAGGTGTGTGTTCCTGCGGTACAAGCAATGTCAATGCTCAGCGACTAGGGATAGTGGACCTTGTCTTGCAGCATCTGAGGGTGTGGAACCTGGAGCATTAGCTGCGCCCCTGGGCCAAGGTGGAGCTGGTGGCTGGTGACCAACAGTGATTCCTGCGTTCCGTTCTATAGAGGTGAGTGTTACCTGGGCTCAGGAGGCAGGTTCTAGATGCTGTGTGACACTGGCATGAGGGGTCACCAGGGACTATTTTAGGGGCCGTCTACCATGAAGTCCTTCAGGAGACCCTGCGGCATTTGAGGTTCGAAAGACACCGAGTTATTATACAGTAAGAGGCCAAGAGGCCCAGTTCCCGGAGACTCCAAGGACACAGGGAACTCGTTCACTCTTGGACTGTGGACTCTATATGTCATTCTTCTACTACAGTCAGAAGTTGAGGAGCAGCGGGTTCCTTAATATGGGAGGAAGCTGAGGCACAGCAACCTTAAACATGTGGCCTGATTCCTGGTGGTGGCTGGTGACACAGGAGGGTCCAGGATCACTGGCCGCTGCACCAAAGGCTGGCTTTTCACCATTGCCAGGTTCTCACTCAGGATGCTGCTCAGGACTGACAGGTTTTCGAGGGTGACGGGATCAGTGACCCCCCCCCCCCAGGTCCCCGGTGACACTCAGCTGCCACACTTCCCCTGACACACACACACCCCTGGTGTTCTTCGAATCAAGTCAGGTGGATTGGACATCTAGGCCTTTTCTATTTTGACTCCTCCGATTTTAGGGGCCTGGCTGTGTCGTGGTGAACAGTGCCTTTCTTAGTGGCAGTGATGCTTCACCTTTACCTAAAGGCTTTACTTTCCTGTATTTCAGTCTTGTAGACATGTTTGGTGTGTAGCTTTTAGGGGACATTCCAGCCTGAGTTGCTAGGGAAGGCGGCCCACGGCAGCACCCTATTGGGTATTGTGGTGTAATGAGAAGGCTCCCGTCCCCAGCTGTCAACAACGTTGCTTCATCTGGACTTGAGGCCACATCTTCCATAGCTTGTCAAAAATGGAAATAACTTTCAGCTTTCTAAACGATATGTAGACAGATCAGCAGAGCCAAGCCTTCAGCTTCTCTGTGTCTACCCTGAGGTCCAGACCAAGCAAATATCCAATAGATTTGGACAGCATGAATATGATTCGTCTTCTTTAAAAGTCTTACATTTGCACAGCACTTTGAGATTCCCAAAGCTCATTTCCAAATACTTTTTTGTTTGATCCTTAAGAGAATCCAAAGATTAAAAAAAAAAAAAGAGGTAGATGGTTTTATAAACAGTTTTTCATATGTGGAAACAGAGACCTGAGGAGGCTAAAGACATTGTGTGGAGTATGGGATATGGCAAACTCGTTCAATCTAAATCTCTACTAAGGGGGGAGCCAAAGCCCATAGAAGTCAGGCAGCTTGTCCAGGGTCACACAGCAGGTAAAGGCAGAGCTGAATCAAGAGCCAGAGTCTCGCGTTCTCATCACGGTCTGCTGTCGCTGATCTCATCTCGTGCACATGAGCGCAGACACGGCAAATACGGCATCATTAGTGTCCACATGTCTGTAATGTCATGGAAATGTTTTGTAAATGCAGAGTGCATCTGGAAGGCAGTCTTTTCATATTTCTCTAATCAGGAATGTATTGTTCAACTTCTTCACAGACCTAAAATTTCCAGACTTTAATTGGCGAGCCCATGATGTTGTCTGTCCTCTAAAACAGACTACGTGATGCGGGATTGCACTGTGAGAGGATTAGGAGCAGCTAGTTGATGTCACTTTTAGAGAAGATGCTATTGTTCATTGTCTGAGCTGGGTGACTGGCCTGTCCCTTAGCTCGGCCTTCTCATTCTCACGAAGTATATGCTCAGAGCAGCGAATATGCTAAGTGTGAGAATGTAGAATGGAATTTCGCCACGATGCAATGAAATAGGGCCCTGATGTATTCGGAGATGACATGTTGTCTACTTGGAGGTCAGCAGAAGGCGGTGTTTCCAGGTGATCTGCACAGTCGCAGAAACCATGGAAGTAATGATGTGTCACTCCCCCCCCCCCCAATCCCTTGGGTCTACTGCCAATGTTAAGCACGTAAGTGTGTTAGAGGACGGGAACCAACTGCCAACTACCTGATAGCCAAATTCACGTTTAGCACTTAGGCTCACATGTGTACATTTAGCTCCCAATTTACAGATGGACTTTCTTTAAAAAGCCTGCTTATAACGAAGTTGTTTGTAACTCAGAATATAGTTTCTTATAGAGATTTGCCACCTGGAAACATGTGCTAAGTTTTCAAAGCTGAGTCCCCCAGCAGCTCAGTCCTGTGGGGTAGGCTCTGAGGCCAACATCAGAGACCTTTGGACACAACACTGCAGCTCCTGTCATATAGGTAGTCATCTGTCAGCCCAAAACCCAGCCCTCAGGGACCCCTCCCTCACACCCAGCACTGAATCCTTCTTTGCAGAGATGGCTATGTGCTCATCAAATCTCACTGTAGCTCTGGAGGGCACAGCTGGGTCATGCGGCCCAGCCTCCCTGCAGGTAGGTATGGCCATGGAATTTGTTCTGACCCACAAGTATGTATGGAAGCAAGGGCTTCCTTGTCCAGGCCTGGCCCAGGCAAGTCTCCCTGGGATTTGCTGCATTCTGTTCCTTTTGTCCACTGGCTGGAGGAGAAGATCCCCAGGTCCCAGGGGGTTGGTCAAGCAAAGGTTCCTGACCGAGTTGAAGGCCGCTGTGCATACCTGCATGGATTGTGGGATATGCAAACAATAAGTTGTTTTTTTTCTTTAAAGATTTTATTTATTTATTCATGAGAGACACAGAGAGAGGCAGAGATACAGGCAGAGGGAGAAGCAGGCTTCCTGCGGGGAGCCCAATGTGGGACTCGATCCGGTACCCCAGGGTCATGCTCTGAGCAGAAGGCAGACACTTAACCACTGAGCCCCCCAGGAGCCCCAACAGTAAGTTTCGGTTGTGTGAAGCCACTGAGCTTTGGGGATTCATCGATCACAGCAGTGTGCGTTAATAAATAGTCTTTTATGACTCCTGTGCCCACAGAGTTAAGTCACTTTGGTCTGAACTTTTCAGAACCATGGGACAGCTTAAGGTCCAGAGAGCTTTCAAGGCAGCCAGGGAGGAAGGCTTCTAGTAGCAGAGGTGTGGAGAAGGACAGGCCTATTAGGGTCCTCGGAAGTGAGTGGGAGAGTGTCCTGAAGAGGTGGCGTCAGTTCCAGGCAGAGCAAGGGCAGTGTCTTCAGCAGCGGTGTGCACTGCCTGCTTCATGTAGAGATCTTCAATTGGGAGATTGGCTATTTATATACATGCACACCTAGTCCTTTAGAAATATCTACGTTCTAATTTCAGATTGTGTCTATATCGAAGAAAACATGAAGCCTAATTAGGAAGCTGTGGCCACCATGAGACTTCCTGTCTCAGGCCTGTCAGGAGGCCAAGCGTGGTGGGGATCCAGAGGGCCATCCTGGGAGGCAAGGTACTCCCCTGATGGGCCACTTTGGCCTAAGAACTCCCACACCTTCTAGATGTAATTGCCTTAGCTTTTGTGGCAGTCCAGGAGGCTTCCATCCAGCTGCCTCTCTTTTTCTTTCTCCTTCCCCCCGGGGTAAGACTTGCTTCTCCCCACTTTTTTTTTCCACAAGTATTTCCCCTAATACATTTCTTGCTTGTTTGACAAATACCCACCATTTGCTTCAACGTGGATGGAACTGGAGGGTATTATGCTGAGTGAAATAAATCAATCGGAGAAGGACAAACATTATACGGTCTCATTCATTTGGGGAATATAAATAATAGTGAAAGGGAATAGAAGGGAAGGGAGAAGAAATGGGTAGGAAATTTCAGAAAGGGAGACAGAACATGAAGACTCCTAACTCTGGGAGACGAACTAGGGGTGGTAGAAGGGGAGGAGGGCGGGGGGTGGGGGTGAATGGGTGACGGGCACTGAGGGGGGCACTTGACGAGATGAGCACTGGGTGTTATTCTGTATGTTGGCAAATTGAACACCAATAAAAAATAAATTTATTATTAAAAAAATAATCTGTCCTGGCATCTGCTTCTTGGAAGATCTGAAGCAACACAAACATCATTCTGATCTGTCTGAACGTATAAAGAGGGACACATTCTCTTAAAATGTGAGGGACCTGTGGTGGTGTTGTCTAGATCCCTGGCCAGGTAAGAGTCTACTGTAAAGCAGGAGCATTTGCCCTTAGGCTGTGGGTGGCAGAGACCCTCGAGGTCCACTCAACAGACTGAACAATCAAACTGCAAGAGTCATCAGGAAAGAGAATTTCTTGTGTTTAGACCCAGGGATCCCTGATGAGGTGAACATTTACCAAGACCAAGCTGGATGTTCTCCACAGGGAACTCATTGGATGATTAAATGGAAATCCATTTCTGGTAGGATTTTTATCCCCAAGAGGGCACGAGGTTCAGAGACTGTAAGCAGCATGGCTGACATCACAATCCGGGAGGAGGAAGAGCTGATATTTGAACCCAGGTCTCTGAGCTACTACCTGTCGTACTCTTTGCCCTTTGCCACATGCCTTTTCAGAGAGCAGTTTTGCTGTGAATTCTTGGAAGAATGCTGTCTGTTTTCTTTCTCACAAGCTGGTTCTAGAAACCTACGGGTTTCAGAGTCTGTGGAGAAGGAAAGGCCTCCTCCCATGGTTGTTGGGTTTGCCCCTGCCCCCCACAGCTTCTTTATGTGAAATGTCTCATAATTAAAAAGTACAGATTCTATACAGACAGAGAAGCTTTTCAGTATAGACCAGATTTCCAAAAGTGGTTATTATGCATGGATGTGCTTGGAGAATTAGATTTCTGTGCTCTTGACTTTAATTGCCCTGTCTAGATATGTGATTAAGCTTTTGTTCTTTGTTTCAAGATGACCAGTCAATGGAGTTGTGTGGTTTTCATTTTATCTCAAGTGCAGTTGGAGAACAGGCTACAGAGCCTACTGCTTTTTCTCCCCTTCCCCTTCTCAGTTGCTATGATGATTATTTCAATATATTCAGGTCTTACTAAACACTAAGAGTGATATGAAACAGCACTACATCATGCCCATTTTTTTTTTTTAGTGCAATGTGGAGGGTTTTTTTTTTTAATTAAAAATAGTGCAATACAAAGAGGGAACGAAGATTGAGTTTTACTTGTACCTTTACTCCCCCAGCCCACCAAGACAGAGCACATAGATGTGAAGTTTGTGGAAATTCAGGGAGAACATAGTTTAATATAAAGTTGTAGGCCCTGTCTTTGAACATCTGTTACCATGGCAACCTATTGAAAAGCTTGAAAGATCAGGCTATTTAGGCAACTTAACTAGATGTTTCTGAAAGTATGGGAACTAAAGATATTTTAAAAACAGACCTACGTAGATCCCCACCAAGCTGACCTGGCTGATACAGCAGTAAGACGTTGTTGTGACAACTGGACAGGTTGCACAGGAGAGCCGGCCTCTGCACCATAGCCGCCATCTTGCCGCTGTTCTCTGGGGGCAGCCAGTTGGATGCAGCTGACAGCCCCCCTGCCTCACAAGTGCAAGGGCACTAGTTGCTCCATCTTCTCCATACCTTTAAGTCACAGAGGAAGGAAGGGGCAGAGTAACTGGCTGCTGGCACCGGCGTGGAAAAGAGGATAGTGAACTTTCTCAGAGAAAGGGGGTAAGCACTATGCCAGTGTTTCTGTGACTGGTCACACTAAAGGTGATCTTCTGGGAGGAATATGATAGGGGAATGCGTCTTACCTGCTGGTTCCTTTGGAATCATCAGTGCCCAGAATCATCTCTGTATCATCTTCTGCATTGGTTCAAAGGGGAAAGTAAACATGTAATGGTTTCCGGTGACGACAGGCAGGAAGGTCAAGGTTCTAACAACACAGTTTTTCGGTCATATTCTGGTGGACAAGTTAACTGAGGAGAGATCACAAAAGGAAGAGGAGTCCTCAGGGTCATCCATCCTTCTCCTCTGCGTGGTCATGCATGGACCATTCAGGCTTCTTAGGAATTGCATTTTTGGGATGGTGGTTGGACAGAGGATCTCTTTCTTTGAGAAGTTTTTTCTTTATCCTGGCAAAGTTTTCAGAGGAGATTATATTACTTTAAAAATCAGACAGAGACAACAGAAATCACAAATGACTGGATGAATGATTTCACTAACATTAATTTATTGCATAAAGTCATGAATAAGAGCCATCCCTAAATCTTCAAGGAACTTTTATTTAGGTATTAGAGAGAGAGAGAGCAGCACGGGTGGGGCAGAGGGTGAGGGAGAAGCCCAAGCAGACTCCACACTCAGTGTGGAGGCCAATGTGGGCCTCCATCTCACAATCACAAGCTCATGACCTGAGCTGAAATCAAGAGTTGGGCAAGTAACAGACTGAGTCACCCAGGCTCCTCTGTGAGGAACTTCTGAAAGAAAAGAGAAATGGATGAGTTCAGATTTAAGGGGAAAAGCTACACATGGATTTCCAAGGCCTACTGAACAGTCCCAGCCTTTACGCAAGAATTTGTTTGTACGGAAATGTATGCAGCACTGTGTACCCAGGCAGATGTCAGAAGAAATATCTGGTTCAATTTCTAAACACTTTATGTTTTGCTGTTGGTTCTTTTCTTATGGGTCCTGTGTTTCTACTGTTTGCCTAATGAAAATGGTGGTCACTGAGTTAAAAGTCTGCTTTTCCTGTTTTAGTGAACACGGCAGCTCTAAACTATGGACTTTTGAACCCAAACATTAGTCAACTGAGGCAGGAATGAAAGTCTTTGTACTGACCTTTGACAAGATTTGAAAAATCCCTTCTGTTTCCAGAAAATGTCCTGTAAATGTCAAAAGCCATCAGATTCAAAGGGGCTCTGTTCTCGAGTTGTCAGTGACAGCAACATCAAGTAGACAAAGATGAATATTAAATCTGGGATTCTTAGTAAGTGAAGTTTATCCTGGATAAAGTAAAAAGGAATATTGTACAAGTAGTTGTTTTGAGCAGAAAACAAGTAGATAACTTTAAATGTCTCTAGTTAACCCCATAAATACTTATTCTAAGCTTGGCAGGATAAAAATGAACATGCAGGTTCACATCTTTCTTTTCCCTGTCCCTAAGGAGAGACAAGGATGAAAAAACACGTGGATTTATTCTTGAGAGAAAATCAGTGAAGGTAGAGAGAGGAATCGAAGGTCTTAGGGGACATGTGGGAGAAGGGGGGCTCCCAGACAATGACGATAGGATCAGAGAGGAGAGGGCCATCCAGGTGGTGGGGAGAGACACCGGTGGTGCTCATGAGGGCTTATTTGAGGAGAAAGAAGAAAAGACTATATCAGCAAACATGAAAGAACAATGGAATATTACTCAGCCACAGGAAAGGATGAGGTCTTGCCATGTGCAAAAACATGGATGAAGCTAGTGGGTATGATGCTAAGTGAGATAAGTCAAAGGAAGACAAACACCATGTGATTTTACTCATGGGGAATTTAAGAAACAAAATAAAAGATCATGAGGGGAAAAGGACGAAAACCAAGAAACAGGCTCTCAACTATACAGAACAGACTGCTAGTGACCAGGGTGTGGTGGGTAGAGGATGGGTGAGACAGTTGAGGGGATTGAGGAGGGTACTTGCTGTGCTGAGCACCTGATGTCGTATGGAAGTGCCACGTCACTGAATTGTACACCTAAAACTAATATTAAACTGCATGCTGGTGAACCACCTAGAATTTAGGTAAAAACTTAAAGTTGTTTTTTTGTATGATTTTTAATTGGAGCTCGATTTGCCAACATATAGTATAACACCCAGTACTCATGATGTCAAATGTCCCGTCAGTGCCCGACATCCAGTCAGCCCATCCGCCCACCCACCTCCCCTTCCACTACCCCTTGTTCGTTTCCCAGGCAATCATGTCTGGTCACCCTCTCTGATATTTCCCACTCATTTTCTCTCCTTTCCCCTTTAATCCCTTTCATTATTTTTTATATTCCCCATATGAATGAGACCATATAATGTTTGTCCTCCTCCAATTGACTTACTTCACTCAGCATAATACCCTCCAGTTACATCCACGTCGAAGCAAATGGTGGGTATTTGTCGTTTCTGATGGCTGAGTAATATTCCATTGTATACATAGACCACAGATTCTTTACCCATTCTTCTGTCGATGGACACCGAGGCTCCATCCACAGTTTGGCTATTGTGCACATTGCTGCTATAAATTTTGGGGTGCAGGTGTCTCGGCTTTTCACTGCATCTGTATCTTTGGGGCAAATCCCCAGTAGTGCAATTGCTGGGTCCTACGGTAGTTCTATTTTTAACTCTTTGAGGAACCTCCACACAGTTTTTCAGAGGGGCTGTACCAGTGCACATTCCCACCAACAGTGCAAGAGGGTTCCCCTTTCTCCGCATCCTCTCCAACATTTGTTGTTTCCTGTCTTGTTAATTTTCCCCATTCTCACTGGTGTGAAGTGGTATCTCATTGTGGTTTTGATTTGTATTTCCTTGATGGCAAGTGATGCGGAGCATTTTGCCATGTGCTTGTTGACCATATCTATGTCTTCTTTGGTGAAATTTCTGTTCATGTCTTTTGCCCATTTCATGATTGGATTGTTTGTTCCTTGGCTGTTGAGTTTAATAAATTCTTTATAGATCTTGGATACTAGCCCTTTATCTGATAGGTCATTTGCAAATATCTTCTCCCATTCTGTAGGTTTTCTTTTAGTTTTGTTGACTGTTTCTTTGGCTGTGCAGAAGCTTTTTATCTTGATTAAGTCCCAATAGTTCATTTTTGCTTTTGTTTCCCTTGCCTTCATGGATGTATCTTGCAAGAAGTTGGTGTGGCCAAGTTCAAAAAGGAGCCTGTGTGCTCCTCTAGGATTTTGATGGATTCCTGTCTCACATTTAGATGTTTCATCCATTTCGAGTTTATCTTTGTGTATGGTGCAAGAGAGTGGTCTAGTTTCATTCTTCTGCACATGGATGGTCAATTTTCCCAGCACCATTTACTGAAGAGACTGTCCTTTTTCCAGTGGATAGTCTTTCCTCCTTTGTCGAATATTAGTTGACCATAGAGATGAGGGCCCATTTATGGGTTTTCTATTCTGTTCCATTGACCTATGTGTCTGTTTCTGTGCCAGTACCACACTGTCTTGATGATCACAGCTTTGTAGTACAACTTGAAATCTGGCATTGTGATGCCCCCAGCTCTGGTTTTCTTTTTCAAAATTCCCTGGCTATTTAGGGTCTTTTCTGATTCCACACAAATCTTAAGATGATTTGTTCCAACTCTCTGAAGAAAGACCCTGGTATTTTGATAGGGATTGTGTTGAATGTGTAAATTGCCCTGGGTAGCATAGACATTTTCACAATATTAATTCTTCCAATCCATGAGCATGGAATCTTTTTCCATCTCTTTGTGTCTTCCTCCATTTCTTTCAGAAGTGTTCTATAGTTTTTAGGGTATAGATCCTTAACCTCTCAGGTTAGGTTTATTCCTAGGTATCTTATGCTTTTGAGTGCAATTGTAAATGGGATTGGCTCCTTAATTTCTCTTTCTTCAGTTTCATTGTTAGTGTATAGAAATGCCACTGATTTCTGGGCATTGATTTTGTATTCTGCCACACTGCCGAATTGCTATATGAGTTCTAGCAATCTTGGGGTGGAGTCTTTTGGGTTTTCTATGTAGAGTATCATGTCATCTGCGAAGAGGGAGAGTTTGACTTCTTCTTTGCCAATTTGAATGCCTTGTATTTCTTTTTGTTGTCTGATTGCTGAGGCTAGGACTTCCAGTACTATGTTGAATAGCAGTGGTGAGAGTGGACATCCCTGTCTTGCTCCTGATCTTAGGGGAAAGGCTCTCAGTGTTTCCCCATTGAGAATGATATTTGCTGTGGGCTTTTCATAGATGGCTTTTAAGATGCTGAGGAATGTTCCCTCTATCCCTACAGTCTGAAGAGGTTTGATCAGGAATGGATGCTGTATTTTGTCAAATGCTTTCTCTGCATCTATTGAGAGGATCATGTGATTCTTGTTTTTTCTCTTATTGACATGATCTATCACGTTGATTGCTTTACGAGAGTTGAACCAGCCTTGCATCCCAGGGAAAAATCCCACTTGATCATGGTGAACAATCTTCTTAATGTTCTGTTGGATCCTATTGGCTAGTATCTTGTTGAGAATTTTTGCATCTGTGTTCATCAGGGATATCGGTCTATAATTCTCCTTTTTGGTGGGGTCTTTGTCTGGTTTTGGAATTAAGGTGATGCTGGCCTCATAAAACGAGTTTGGAAGTATTGCGTCCCTTTCTATCTTTTGGAACAGCTTTAGTAGAATAGGTATTGTTTCTTCTGTAAACATGGTAATAGAATTCCCCTGGGAAGCCATCTGGCCCTGGACTCTTGTGTCTTGGGAGGTTTTTGATGACTGCTTCTATTTCCTTCCTGGTTATTGGCCTCTTCAGGTTTTCTATTTCTTCCTGTTCGTATTGGTAGTTTGTGGTTTTCCAGAAATATGTCCATTTCTTCTGGATTGCCTAATTTGTTGGTGCATATTGCATTGGTGCAAATGTTGGTGCATTTGTTGGTGGATTTGTTGGTGCTGCTCATAATATGTTTTTAAAATCATTTGTATTTCCTTAGTATTGGTTGCGATCTCTCCTTTTTTCATTCGTGATTTCATTAGTTTGAGTCTTCTCTCTCTTCTTTTTAATAAGGCTGGCTAATGGTTTATCGCTCTTATTAATTCTTTCAAAGAACCAACTCCTGGTTTTGTTGATCTGTTCCACAGTTCTTCTGGTCTCTAATTCATTGAGTTCTGCTCGAATCTTTATTAACTCTCTTCTTCTGCTTGGTGTAGGTTTTATTTGCTGTTCTTTGTCCAGTTCCTTTAGGTGTGAGGTTAGCTTGTGTATTTGAGTTTTTTCCAATTTTTTGAGGGATGCTTGTATTGCGATGTATTTCCCTCTTAGGACAGCTTTTGCTGCATCCCAAAGATTTTGAATGGTTGTATCTTCATTTTCATTAGTTTCCATGAGTCTTTTTAATTCTTCTCTAATTTCCTGACTGACCCATTCATCTTTTAGCAGGATGCTCTTTAAACCTCCACATGTTTGAGTTTCTTCCAAATTTCTTCTTGTGATTGAGTTCTAGTTTCAAAGCACTGTGGTCTGAAACCATGCAGGGGACAATCCCAATCTTTTGTATCAGTTGAGACCTGATTTGTGACCCAGTATGTGGTGTATTCTGGAGAAAGTTCCATGTGCACTTGAGAAGAATGCACTTGCGTTCACATGCAAAGTTCTGTATATATCTGTGAAATCCATCTGGCTCTTGTTTCTTTGGTGATGTTGTGCTTAGAAGATCTGTCATTTACAGAAAGTGACGTGTTAAAATCTCCTACTATTAG
This sequence comes from Nyctereutes procyonoides, assembly GCF_905146905.1. Classification (NCBI taxonomy): domain Eukaryota; kingdom Metazoa; phylum Chordata; class Mammalia; order Carnivora; family Canidae; genus Nyctereutes; species Nyctereutes procyonoides. The sequence goes on from NW_026575122.1 coordinate 22,090,424, forward strand.
TGTATTATTATCTAAGTATGTCTTAACTTTGGTTATTAATTGATTGATATACTTGGCAGCTCCCACATCAGGGGCATAAATATTCATGATTGTTAGGTCTCCTTGTTGTATAGACCCTTTAATTATGATATAGTGTCCCTCTTCATCTCTTCTTACAGTCTTTGGGATAAACTTCACTTGATCTGATATGAGGATTCCTATCCTAGCTTTCTTTTGAGGACCCTGTGAATGGTAAATGGGTCTCCAATGTTTCATTTTCAGGCTGTAGGTGTCCTTAGGTCTCAAATGAGTCTCTTGTAGACAGCAAGTAGATGGGTCTTGCTTTTTTATACAGTCCAAAACCCTGCCTCTTTTGATGGGATCATTTAGCCCATTTACGTTCAGATTTACTATTGAAAGATATGAATTTAGTGTCATCATGATACCTATTCAGACCCTGTTTTGTGGATTATTTCTTTGGGCTTCCTCTTTCTTTTACAGGGTCCCCCTTAATATTTCTTGCAGAGCTGTTTTGGTGGTCACATATTCTTTCAGTTTCTGCCTATCTTGGAAGCTCTTTATTTCTCCTTCTATTCTGAATGAGAGCCTTGCTGGATAAAGTATTCTTGGCTGCATGTTCTTCTCATTTAGGACCCTGAATATATCCTGCCAGCCCTTTCTGGCCTGCCAGGTCTCTGTGGAGAGGTCTGCTGTTAATCTAATATTTCTCCCCATATAAGTTAGGGATCTCTTGTCTCTCACTGCTTTAAGGATTGTCTCTTTATCTTTGGAGTTGGCAAGTTTCACTATTAAATGTCAAGGTGTTGAACGGTTTTTATTGAGTTGGGGAGTGGGGGGAAGCTTTCTACCTCCTGGATCTGAATGCCTTTTCCCTCCCCAAATTAGGGAAGTTCTCAGCTATGATTTGTTCAAATATGCTTTCTGGCCCTCTGGCCCTCTGGGCGCTCTCTGGAACCCCAATTATATGTAGATTTTTCCTTCTGAGGCTATCATTTATTTCCCTTAACCTTTCTTCACGGACTTTTAATTGTTTTTATCTTTTTTCCTCAGCTTCCTTGCTTGCCATCAACTTGTCTTCTATGTCACTCACTCTTTCTTCTACCTCATTAAGCCTCGTCGTTAGCACCTCCCGTTTGGATTGCATCTCATTTAATTGATTTTTAATTTTGGCCTAATGAGATCTAAATTGTGCAGTCATGAAGTGTCTTGAATCATTTATGCTTTTTTTCCAGAGCCACCAGTAGCTTTATAATTGTGCTTCTGAATTGGCTTTCTGACATTGAATTGTAATCCAAATTCTGTAACTCTGTGGCAGAGAGTACTGTTTCTGATTCTTTCTTTTGTGGTGAGTTCTTCCTTCTAGTCATTTTGCTCAGTGCAGAATGGCTGTATGAATGGGCTGAGTCAAGAATATCAACCAGGACCTAAGTAAATTATACCTTCTGCCAAGGTCAGAGACCAGAAATTGAAAACAAAGATCAGAACAAAATAAAAAAAAAGTACCACTAAAGTGAAAAACAAAATTTAAAACCAAGTAGTAAAAAAGAAAAGGCTAAGAATCCCAAAGTAGAAGAAGAAGAAAAAAGAATAGAAAAAAAAGCAAAAGTAAAGAGGGGGGGAAAAAAGAAAAAAGGGGGAGGGACTAGGAGATTGTGGTGGTGATGAAGTTGTAATGGAGGGAGCATGTAGTCTACCTGAGGGTTCCTACAGGGTAATAATCCTCGTGGTTCTGAGTATATATAGTTCTGTATGTTAGAAGATGCTGAGTCCCAAATTCATATAAGCCAGAAATACTTGTAGAAATCCCCAACATTGACCACCAAAACATAAATGTGATAAGAGAGGGGGGCAGAATGGGAATGAGGAATCTCACAGAATGAACCAGCACGGTATACCACTTGGTTCTGGTTGCATGCTGGTCATGTTAGAAGATATTAACTTCTGCCATTGTAGAACAAAACGAGGCAGAGAAAACAAAAAACACAAAACAAAGAAAACATATCTTGTATATCTCCCAAAATTGAGTATGTTGAAGTCAGTCTAGAAGTGGAAAATAAATCTAGGATGTGTAATTGCAGAAATATGAAAGTCAAAAAGGAAGAATCTTAAAAAGGAAGAGGTGGGGATCCTTGGGTGGCTCAGGAGTTTAGCGCCTGCCTTCTGCCCAGGGCATGATCCTGGAGTCCCAGGATAGAGTCCCACATCAGGATCCCTGCATGGAGCCTGCTTCTCCCTCTGCCTGTGTCTCTGCCTCTCTCTTTCTCAATCTCTCTCTCTCTCTGATGAATGAATAAATAAAATGTTTAAGAAAAAGTAAAAAAAATGAAAATGAAGAGTGGTAAAGTATTGTACTTAAGGTGAGAAAAGAGAAAAAAATGGAACTTGACAGTCTCATATAAAGATGAGTTGTACTGCACTTGCTCTTCCCGTGTCCTTCCAGTTGGTCTTCTGGTTGAGGGGCCTGCTCTGCTGATTCTTAGGTGTGTGCACCTGGGGGAGCTGCCCCGCCACATGCTGGGTGCCGGGCCCAGTGTGAGCTGTTTACCCTGTTAGTCCTCTGTTCCCTGTGGGCCTTCCCCTCCCAGGCACATGGTGAAACAAAGAGGAACACCACCACGTACGTCGGGCGTCAACAGGGACAGGAAGTACGGCCGGTTTCCAGCTCTGGAGTCAGCTCCTGCAGTAACTACCGCAGCTCCCAGTCCACACTGGCCTAGGTGCTCCCAGGGCGGTGGGGGCGCTGACCTGCACAACTTGGCGGTGCTCGGTGGCAGGAGACTCCTCACTGTCTTGTGCCCTCCCGGCCTCTGCCTATCCTGGGGGGGAACACAGGATCCTGGGCTGTGTCCACTCGGTGCCCTGGGATCCAGGGCCTGAGCTGCTGGAATCGGGCTCCTAAAGGCAGCAGGGCTCAGCCCCCTCCATCCTGAGCCCCTGCCCGACTGACACTGACTTCTCCCCGAGGCCCTGCCGGGTGCGAGCTCCAGCCCTTTACCAAGATTGGCCCGCGGTGTGTGTTGTGCTTTACTTACCCTGGTCGCACTTCCTTATTAATGACTCTGGGAGACTGGAGGCTCCACTGTCCCTCCTGTGATTCTGTTTGATTTCCCTGCTAAGTGCCTTTAGGTCCAGGAAGGATCAGGTGCGGATTTGTAAAGTTCCTGCTTCTCCAGGGCTGGGCTTTCCTGTCCTGAGGCCCTCACTGCCCTTCTTAGTCCGGCTCCTCGTGATGCCCCTCCCCCACTTAATTCTTTTTTAATTTTTTCACATCCTACATTGTTAGAAGGGAAATGTTTGATCTCTGTATCGTTCTGGCTGTTCTGTCTTTAAATCTCAGGTTGAATTAGTATTTTTTCAGGATAGTTTGAAAGTTATCTAGGTAAGTTGGTCAGGCCAGGTGAGTTGAGGACCCTACTCTTTCACCATTTTGCCCCACCTCACAAAATTTTTTTAATAAACTTTGCTTTGGGCCATGTTTTTGACCCCCCCTCCCCTTTATCCTGGGAAAGGGTTATGATAGACCTTTCTACTTATTCCACTCTTCTTTGAAAGTTGTATCACTGCCGGATTAGAGTATAAAAGCCATTTCTTTATATGAGTAATTCAGATAAATTTAACCCAAGAAACATTTGTAGACATGCAAGACTGCAACATGTACTCAGTTCATTATTTTTTTAAAAAGATTTTATTTATTCATGAGAGACACAGAGAGAGGCAAAGACACAGGCAGAGGGAGAAGCATACTGCCTCTGGGGAGCCGAATGTGGGACTCGATCCCAGAACCCCGGGATCACAACCTTAGCCAAAGGCAGAAGCCCAACTGCTGAGCCCCCCAGGTGCCCCTCAGTTTATCATTTTGAAATAAAAGTCTCCGTGGCTTTCTTTTATGTGATTTCTCTACCTAGCCCCTTTGCTACATTCTCTGAAAGATAAAACGATGAGAAGGATAGCGTTCTTCCCTCTGAGAGCTAATAATATTGTAGAAGAAAGTGCTGGTGAGAATTCCAGCAAGAAGGCAAACAGATGGGATTGTTATTATTATTGTTGTTGTTATTGTTGTAGATTTGTGATGAAACTAGAAGTTTTCAACAAATGGTGCCTGGGCAATTGATTACCCCTAGATATACCTAGATTATCCCTTGAAAAAAAGAAGTTTAACCCTTATCCCATACTATATGTAAGAATCCATTCAAGATTAGAGACTTAAATATAAAAGACAAATCTATGAACATTTTAAAAGACAATATAGGACATCCTTATGACCTATGTTATGAGATAAAAAGTTTTTTGTGAGCAATATAAAAAGAGTACTAATCATCAAAGTCTTGATAAGTACAACATATTAAATAGTTGTGTTCATTTAGACACCATAGAGAAAATTAATTAAGAAGTTAAGTGGGAGGAGATATTTGCAATACAATAATCCAGAAAGTGTTAATATCCAACATATAGAAATAACTCTTTTTAACCACTTTATTCTTGAGACACCTCTTTTAAGTAGGTTCCTTGCACAGCATGGGTCTTGAATTCATGACTCTGTGGCTCTACCAACTGAGCCAGCCAGGCGCTCCTCTAACCGCTTTAATTCTGAAACAAAACAAAACAAAACAAAGCAGACACCACGATAGAAAAATGGGCAGAAGATTTACCCAAGCATTTTTAAAAAAGATTTTATTTATTTATTCATGGGAGACAGAGAGAGAGAGAGAGAGAGGCAGAGACACAGGCAAAGGGAGAAGCAGGCTCCATGCAGGGAGCCCGACGTGGGACTCGATCCCAGGACTCCAGTATCACACCCTGGACCCAAGGCAGGTACTAAACTGCTGAGCCACCCAGGCTGCCCTTTTGCCCAAGCATTTTATAGAATGGCCTATGTAAATGGCCAATCAGAATATGAAGATGCTCATTCCCATTAGTTTGTTAGGTTAAATCCAGAATAAGGTAGCACTAGGTACCTGTTAAGGTTGGAATGGTGTCATTCCCAAATCCACAGATTGAAGCCCTAATTCCCAGAAACTCAGAATGTGACTATATTTGGACGTAATTAAGGTTAAATGAGGTCATACGGGTGGGTCCTAATCAATGTGACTGGTGTCCTTGTAAGATGAGGACACAGAGAAACACCAGAAAGGAAAGACAAGGTGAAGACTCAGACCATTGACAATCTGAGAAAGGCCTCAGATCGAACCCTACCTGCTGACATCTTGACCTTGGACTTTGAGCCTCCAGAACTGTGAGAAAATAAATTCCTATTGTTTCAGCTACCCAATCTGTAACATTTTTTTATGTCAGCCCCAGGAAGCTTGTACAGCGGACTCTCCTGAACCCCTCACCAATTATTAAATAGAATATTGCTCAGAAGGTGGAACATTGAGAGATGGTACAAATATATTTAACTGCTTTGAAAAAACCAATTTTGTATGATCTGGTATATTTGAATTTATGACCCCTCAATTTCACTCTCAAATGTACACCCTGAATGAGAAGCTCTTGGCCAATTATGTTCAAGAATGTTTATAATGACATTGTTGGTAATAGAAGAAAAGTGAACAAACAAAACAACCAAAAATTGGAGAGAGCCTGTATATGGACTTTAAGAGAATATGTAAACAAATTGTAAGATATTCACACATGGAATATCATATGACAATAAATGAATCAATTACAGCAACATGCAGCAATACTGAATGATTCTTAAAAATATATAATGTTATATCAGATTAAAAACAAAACAAATCATGGAAGAACATAAAGTATTACCGAGGCACAAAAAGGAGCAGAACCAAGCAATGCATTGGAGGGAATACACATATATTAAGTTAAATTTTTTTTTTAATTAAGAGAATGATAACCCAATTCACAAAATATCCGCCCCCCCCCCCCCCGGGGTGGATGGTATAAAAGATGAGGCAGGGAGCACAGAGGAAGTTTCAACATCAGGGGAAACTGTTCTTCATGATCAGGATTCTGAGTTCACATATGTTTATTTCTATGTCTCCTAATTTATGTATGATTACAGACATTCTTTTACATATACAAAATATATATTTAAATTATATATTGAAGTGAAATAATTTAGGAGGTAACATAACAAAGAAATCCCGTGTATTAATGTTAATTTCAGACAAAATAATTTCAATGCAAAGGAAAAAGGAGAATTCTAACATTTATACAAGGGTCAACCACTGAGAAGGTATGTATGATAGTCAACATGACATGTACAAGTGTTGTCTAAATCTCCCGAGGGAGGAGGAAAGAATGTGTTTGTGTAATTGAAATACCCCTGGGGCGCCTGGGTGGTTCAGCAGTTGAGTGACTGCCTTTGGCTCAGGGTGTGACCCCGGGAATCCTGGGATCAGTCCCACACCGGGCTCCCTGTAGAGAGCCTGCTTTTCCCTCTGCCTGTGTCTCTCATGAATAAATAAATAAAATCTTTAAAAAAAATACCCATAAAGAGAAACTGAATGTGGATGAGTCTTCAGGACAGAAATAAATGAATCCAGTAGTCTAAAAAGATTATGTCCATGGAGAATATAAGTAACATGATTTATAAGCACGCACACACACACATATATATGTATATAAATATAGATAGTAGATGTCATTTTAAAATACATTTGGAAAGTTTATAAAAACTATCAGGTATATATGTATTAAGTACATATGAATACTCAACAAATTTCAGAATTTGGTATCTAGAAACCACATTGGTGACAAAGCATCATGAAATAAAAACCTAGAAAAATGCTTTAATTTTACTCTAAATTTTTAATTTGAAGGCTATAAACTAAGAACTAAAGGGTAATAAATGCAAGCCCTTCATATAAAAACCGATTGGAGATCACCTATGTAGGCACCAGAGAAAAATCTGTTATCTTTCTGTGGCATTTAATTAAAAACAAAAAAACAGATAAAAAAAATAAATCAAGCTTCCAACTTAAGAAGCTTGTAAATGAAAAAAAAATGTCCACTCTGATCATTACAGTTAGTGAAGGTAAAATTAGAGATTATTGAAATGGGAAGGGAAGCTAGTGAACTTGACACATCAAACCAAAAGTTGAATGTTTGCAAAAAAAGGGGGGGGGGAATAGATCTTTGGCATATATAACAAAAAAAGAGAAAGGACAGAAGAATTTTTATTGGACTCTAGTGATAAGGTACAAACAGATTTTGGAAACATTAAAATGTTAAAAGGAAGATGTGCAACATTACATCTGGAAATAAGTAATTAAATTTCCAGGACTTAGTCACGCCCACTCAATTCGATATTATCTACAATAAATGTGTAGAAGTCTCTGTCTTTCACATTCTAATCCCCTGAAGAAAATAAATTTATGACTGATGTCAGACTCCACACGACTTCATATGCTGCCTCTGATAGTGTTTATGGTCCGTGTCTCCCCAGAGTCATTTGGGCAATTTCTGCTGAGCAAGATGTTGGCAAGGTTTCAAATGGACCATCAGTGTTTTAATTTTTAAAGATTTTATTTACTCATGAGAGACACACAGAGAGAGGTAGAGACACAGGCAGAGACAGAAGCAGGGTCCCCTCGGGGAGCCTAATGTGGGACTCGATCCCAGGACTCCGGGGTCACACCCTAAGCCTAAGGCAGATGCTCAACCACTGAGCCCCCCCAGGCACCGAGACCATTAGCATCTGATGACAGACGTGTTTTATTTGGTCTGCATAGCATTTACAAATTATTTTTGATTTTTAAAAAAAAATTTTGAATTATTACCAGTTTTTAAGAAAAGAAATGCAGGGATTTTAGTTAAAAATCTAGATTTCTGGGGCACCGGGCGGGGGGGGGGGGGTCAGTCATTAAAGGCCTGACTCTTGATTTTCAGCTCAGTCCAGTGTCAGGCTCCGTGCGGTGCTCAGCCTGCTTGAGATTCTCTCTCTTTCTCTCCCTCTTTCCCCCTCCTCCTCTCAAATAAATACATCTTAAAAAAAAAAAAATCTAGATTTCTTTCCAGGCCAAATTGGAGTTAGAGAGGGTGGATGGGCTTGTGCTTTTGTTCCTCCTGCACTCGCTGTGAAGGGAGGGGCCTGTGGTTTGACACCAGTTCTGGTGCCAGCACCGGACTGTTCTGTCCCTCCGCGGGGCCTCCCTCCCAGTCTGGCCGCGGGGCCTCCCTCTCTGTCCCTCTGCAGGAGCCTCCCTCTGTCCCTTGCAGGAGCCCCTCTCTGTCCGTCCGCGGTGCCTCCCTCCCCGTCCAGCCGCGCCTTACCCATTGCTCCTATTCTCACGTGGAATCACTGCCACCTGTTAGCTGGTCAAAGAAGCAAGAGGAGCAACACGATTCTTTGACATGTTCTGTATTAACTAATATCCTCTGCTTGGGTGTTTGCCCAGTGACCCACGTGGGATCTGATTTGGGTTCAGTCTATGGGGCAGGGTCGCTAGCCCCCCAGGTCCCGGCCAGCTTGCATACTCGACCCGTTTCCCTCCGCAGCACCCCCAGTCCCAGCCTATTTTCACTCGGCAGGTCTTTGTTAGACTTTTAGTAAGCCCTGCTCACTGCTCCACGCTCAGCAACCGAGGCCAAACTTAGCAACTCCTCGGCGCTTCCTACTTGTTAAGTGAGTGATTTTAAGAAAGAGAAAATTACATACGGAATTATATGTTATCTATAATTATCTACAATTAAATATAAAATATGTAACATGACATAATTAATAGATTGGTATTATGTTATGGAACATAAATATATAACTAAATGTATAATTATAAAAATATAAATCTATTACGAAACAGAAATAGTGTATGTATTGTTTCCAAGGCAATTTTCCTTTCACATAATATGAAACATTTTTTCTTTACTCTTCAACGTATCTATTTAATTTCCGAATTCATTTGTTCCTTCATTTTCTTTTAAAACATCGTTTGTAACAAAAGGAAAGCCTACAGTACGGTGTCTGGAACATAGAAGGAATGTATTTGTTCATCCGAGAAATTGAGCTCCACTATGGTAATCGCAAAGTGGTGTGATCTGGAGGCACCTGGGGAGGGGGGGCTCTGGGGTGGAGCATCTGCCTTCGACTCAGGGCCTGATCCCGGGGTCCTGGGATGGAGTCTCCACATTGGCTCCCTGCATGGAGCCTGCTTCTCCCTCTGCCTGTGTCTCTGCCTCTCTCTCTGTGTTTCTCATGAATAAATAAATAAAATCTTTTTAAAAAGCAGTGTGATTTGTTAAAAAATAAAAATTCAGTGAATATCAGGATGTGCACAGAAAAGGTTGCAGCAGGACCTGCAGGGCACAGGCAGGATCGAGGGCTGGCCTGGTTGCCGTAGGAAGAGCCACGACTGAAGAATCTGCATTTGCCGGACTGGAATGAAGGCCACTGTGGGGGCTCCGAGGAACACGACCTAGTCCGCAGCCTGGTGAGGGTGTCGGCAAACTGCTGACCTGCACGTCGCCGTGGAGCGGTTGCACGTGTTGTGGGTCACAGAGCAGTTGACCCCAGTGGCCGTAAGACCCAGAAAGCAGCAGGGGATCGTGGGTGACTTCTTTCCCTGCTCTCGCAGAGAAATGGCAGCAAGAGTGCACTGCGACGCGTGGGGGCTCGGCATGGTAGGAATTTGGGGGACGCACGCACACCAGGTTCTAGGATATGGGTTAGAGACTAGGGCACAGGTTCCCACCTGTGGAGGAACAGGGGCATGTCGAGAAGATTTTAGTGGAAGTTGTCCAGGTAACGCTACAGATTCTTGATTTTTAAGAGAGAGGAATTGGTTTTTAACAATTGCATTTCCTTTCAAGGGGAATGGCATTTCTCCCTTTCTCAACAGAAGGTGCTGTTTTTTTGTCGTTTGAGAACACATTTCCTGATTTCACAACCGCCTATCTGAAAATTGCACGAGGCCTGAAGCATGAAGGAGGCTGCTGAGCACACCCCAAGTCAGGGCTTTCTTTACCTGGCGCCTCAGCTCAGTTCTCTGTCTGTGCTGCTCACTCTTCCACCTGAACTGTGACCCTTCACGTCTGATTGCAGCTGCATCAGGTGCAGCTCTTGGCCTCAGAGGCTGTTGCTCTTGGGTGGCAGACCAATGGCAGAAATGTCTGGGTTCAGAAATGTAGGAAAAATAGGCACATATGGAGATGGAAGAAGAGGTGACAAGTTTTGGGTATTTGAGAAAAGCACTTCTTAAAATAGCCCAGTTTCACATTATTGCTCCATTTTTGCTTTTTCTTTTAATGATCAAGTTTCAGTTCAGAGACTTTTACATCTAGAGAATACATTTTTTTCCTCTTTTCTGTGAAATTTGACCCAAAGCCTTGGGCTTGTATTAATATTAACAAGAGCATAAAAGTACAAGACAGTCTTGCAAAATGTAAATTTTCCCTCTCTTTTCCTGTCCACTCTTGTAGGAAGTCAGCTTTCCAATGAGCTTAGGTTGGCGAAGGGTGTCTAAAATCTCATGGCCTTTTGGAAAGTATAATACTCAGGAGTCTAAATACTTGGAAGGAAATATTACTGTTTTGTGCAGAATAAAGATAATTGCTTGTCAATTACAAATGATGCTGGTCACATATAACCAACTGTTTCCTTGGTATAAATAAGGGGATTTATTTCTTTCCCACTTAATGGCATGCATTAATATTCCCAAATTCAAAAATGGCAGAAATACAGTAAGATTTCACCTATTACAAGCACACAGAGCGATGCAGCATTTTTCAAGGTGTGCTCCACGGGCAAATGTGAAGTTAATGGATGTTAAATGTGAAAATAAGTTTCCATGGTCAAAGTTGGGGAATTTTGACTAAACCAATATTCACTGCCACTCACCAAGGAGGAAGCTGCTGTTTTCTGTGATTGCCACACCAATGTTGCCCCAGGGCCAAAGATCTGAAGTTCTTCTTTGATGTGAAGTCAAACAGATCTAGGTTCGAATCTTGTGCCACTTTGGGGAAATCACACAGCCTCTTTGAACTCTGATTCATCTGCAGAATGGGCCCAATAGCGCACACTTCATGGTTGTATGCGAACATAAAGGAGGTGATGCATATAAAACACCCAGCAAAGTCACTGCATAATAAACGTTAATGTAAAATTATGCCTTTCTCCCTAGTTTTAGAGTTAGGGGGCTATTGCAAAGTATCCACATGCGTGGGATTAGGAGTTAGACGAAGCAGGTCCTGCCACTTACTGACTAATCTTTGTAAATGCCTTAACCAAAAGAATTGGGCTCCTGATGTCTTCACCTTAGAAGCATCCTCCTCCTCAAGAGCAGCAACAACACAATCTGTGCTCTTCTGTGCAGCACATTCTTGAGCATCAAGTTAGTTTTAAACTTGTTACGGAAATTCTCCAACATTGTGCCATTTTATCCACAAATTCTGTATTCATCATTAGCTAATAAGGGTATCTATACTCACACCTAAATTTATATCCCTCTCTGCACATACTGACCGTGCTATTATTAATCCTGAAAAAAATTATCAATAACTTATCAACACAATGCAATGTTGATCTGCATTTCTTTTTCCCAGATTGTCTCAGAATGTCATTTTTCCATTTGATAAGATTGAGTCAAGACTCAAGGCCATTATTGCACATGATGCTTATGTTGTTACGTCTCTAAAGTCCACTTTTATTTGTAACCCTCTCCCTGTCCTTTTCCCTCCAACTGATACCACTCTTGTGTTTGGGAAAGTGGGTCATTTCTTTGCAAAATGTCCTGCATCCTGGATTTTGATGCTTGCTTCATGGATGTGTATTTTCACATGTTCTATCCCTTGTATCTTTGTAAATGGGTCATTGGCTCTAAAGGTTCCATTAGACGCTGGTCCAGTTTTAGTAGGGAGGGTACTTCCAAGGTGGTCCTATGTCCTCCTTGTTGCACCACATCGTAAGTCACAAGATATCTTACTCTTGTTAGGCATCTGAAGACTGATCAATGAACAGAGATGGTGTCAACATGATCCTGTCTTTGTAAATTCCCCATCAACTATTCACTAATAATTTCAGGATCCATTTTAAATCATTGGCTAGACCCATTTTTGCATGAGGATTACAAGATGGTAGTTGCCTAATTCTATCATTGCGTCTGCATTTATGAGCTATGGTATTTCTAGAAAGAGCTTTCTTTCATCGACTATTTGGTTATCACGAAACACAGGAAGGGAAAGATAAGGAATTCTCATGGTTTTATTTATTTAATGAATATCTTTTGGGGACTGTGTTAAATGTTGGGGATACTATAGCAAACCTATCTTCACCCTACTGTTGGGAAGCCTGTGGTCTAGGTAATACAGGCGAGTGAGTGAATTAAGTACTCACCGTACAGTGTGAAGTGTTAGGAAGACAGTATACAGCTCTATACCCATACCCTTCTCAGCTTGGGGTTATAGGTTCCTTTATTAGTGTTTCTAATCAATTTTGTATAGTGTATTAATTTGCTAGGGCTGCCATAACAAAACACTACAGTCTGGGTGACTTTAAATAGCAGAAATTTATTTTCTCACCATTCTGGAGGCTAGAAGTCCAAGGTCAAGTGTGAGCTTTTTCAGAGACCTCTCTCCTTAGCCTACAAAGGGCCACCTTCTTGCTGCATTCTCACATGGTTTGCCTTTAGTCTGTGTGCTGCCTGTATCCTAATTCCTTGTTCTTATAAGGTCACTGGTCACATTGGATCAGGCCCCACACACAGGACCTCCTTAATTTTAATGACCTCTTCAAAGGCCCCCTCTCCAGTCTCGTTCAGAGGTACTGAGGATTAGGATTTCCACAGATAATTGGGGGGGGGCACAATTCAGCCAGTACCATATAGCAAAGATGAGAATTCTCATATTTTTCTCCCTCACTAGCAGGAGCCTCTTCAGAGACCTTCTAGGGTACCTGACAGATTCCCAGCACAGTTCCAGTAAGTTTATAGTGAGGTTTCTAGAGAGGAGGGTCATGATAGAAAACACCCCAGTGAGAGCTGTGTGGGGCAGAGAATAACATAGCTGATTGTCTCATGAACACTTATTCTGGGTCAGTTTATTCCCTTATTTCACCTTCCAAATGACCTTCAACTTTGACTTGCATTACTCTCATTATCATATCATTCCTGCTTTTAAGGATGAGGAACTTGAGAGGAAAGAGAAGTTAACTCATCTTGGCTGCCAAAAGAAAAAAGTGCAGGATGCAGAATTTGAACCCAGTGCTCATGGTGTTGCTACAATATTAAGCTGCCTGTGATATTTAGAGAAATGTTTTATAAGTGGTCAATCTCCAAGGTTAGAAATTACTGTAGTTTGGTGGAATTAGTGTAGACTCTAGAGTCAAAATAGCCTCTAGTTACCTTTCAGTGTCATCTTCCCAGCAGTGCGGTCTTGGGCTCCTAATTCCTTTGAATCACAGTTTTTCAGTAAAGAAAAGGGAAATAATATCGTGTGACTTGACAACTTTTTGGGAGCATTTGAGAGCCTGTATATGGAGACCCTCGCACAATGTCTGAAAAAGTAGATTCTAGGTCAGTGGTAACTATTATGCCCGGACCCCTCACAGTCCCTCACATGCTTTTGTACTCAGGGATTTTCTTTCTCATTTGATGCTAGGTAGCTACCACAAGGGAATGGAGACAAAGGGGTCGTAGTAGCAGCTGACCCCAGAGGTACAGATCCAGTTTGTAGATTCATTTATCAGCTCATCCCCACTCCATTTATTTTGTGCCCATGGTGCACATGATATTGGGAGAGGCATGGCCTGTAGGGCGAGTCAGAGTCACAGGCGGAGTGTGTCCTCAGAGGACTGCCCTTCTGCGTGGTGATTGGTGTACGTGTGTCTCTAACAAGTAGGGACTAATGCTTTCCTTCCATCCATCCATCCATCCATCTGCCAAAATGGGCCAAAGGTCACATAATACATGCAATTATAACAAAAGTATTAACTGCACGAACCACCAGTGTCATGCACTTTTTAAAACGACTCACCTTTGGTTGATAGCATTGAGTGAAGTTTTATATAAAGCAAATAAAAAGATGTTTCATATATACGTATGAAATATATATCATCATTGATATATATTGATTTATATCCAAGATCTCAATGGAATCACAAATCACTCAGGAGTAATTTTTAACTTGTTATCTTTAGAGGGGATGCTGAGAGCTTTGACTTTCTTTGGAATGTTCATTTGCCATAATCCCCCCCCCCCTTTTTTTTTTGAAACTCATTAAATTTTAACTAGATGCACATTCTCTCTGCTCAACTTGGGGGAAAAAACATACTTTGACTATCTGTCAAGCCCGCCATCATTGCTCATAGCAACGTACTGAACTATGAGCCTCACAGTGCTCATGTGCTCTGAGGAATGCCACATGTGTCAGCCAGTGAACATGCAGTGGAAGCACATGTACAAATAGTGGAGCACAAAATCTTCCCAGAAGTTTCCTGGTGCATTGACACTGGAAGGCTCAGTTTGGAAATTTCTCATTCAACCCTACTAAGGACTTGGGGGGAGAGAAAACCCACTTATCTTAAAGATTCATGATTTAAGCGCCAGATAGAATCTGTAGTTTCCATAGTGCTGGGCTCTAGATTTCCCTTTAATGTAATTAAGCTTCAAGATTTATGAATACAACAGGCCAGAACTTGATCCGTGTTCATTTTCAATTACTGCAGTGAAAGGGCCCTATCCAGATGTCTCTATTTACAGCATTCAGGCAGGCCGGACCAGGGGCTGAGGGGGGAGGGCCCACAAATTGTCACACTTGTTAATTCTTCACAGAAGATACTCAGCCGAGGTCCTGGCTTTGACCCTGTGACAAAAGGCTGGGGGCCCCCGGGGCAAGAGCATCAATGCTTCTAGGGACAACACGGTGACCCACGGGGGTCACTCCCTCTGCTTTGTAGGTATTTGTGTAATAATGGGGTCCATTCCTTATTTTTATTTCTGTTACAGTTCTGGGAGCATCCAAGGGAAAAGACCGGCTCTGATGTGAAAGACAAACATATATAATGAGAGCATCAAGTGTCCCCTGGCAACAGTAACCACGATAAAATGCTACAGGGGAAATACACTGTATGCAGTGACCCACATAATCGGGCCTATTTTGGGAGCATTGTTTTATTTTTCTTTTGAAGGGTGTTGTGTTTTCTTTTCTCTTCTCTTCTTTTCTTTTTCTTTCCTTTTTTTTTTTCTTTTTAATGTTCCCAGGTCTGCAATTTAGTTTCGTTGAGATGATTGGAATACAAGTGTCCTTTCTATTGTTACAGTTACAGTCCTGCTTGTGAGAGCAGGTTTTCAACCACAAATACCCACCTGCTAGGGGCGGCCTAAAATATTCCATTTTATTCCCTTTATTTCTGCTTTAAAATATTTCTGTGCTTTCTATGACCATTCTACAGGTTTCTTAGGCGTGTGCTAAGTGTTTTCTTACACTAATGTGGACGTTTGCATTGAGGTATCATTTTAAAAGGAAAATCCCACACAAAAGGCTTAGAAATAAGAGCCCAGCGGGAGACTCAGAACCTCTAATGAAATGAACTGCAGCCAGTAAAAAGCCCCAAATCCTACTCCACACTTTTCCTGTGTGGCGTGTGTCCGGTCCACCATTTCATAGTCTCAACTCACAGACCAGACTTGTTACCTTGTGAAAAAGAATGAATTGGGATATTGCTTTTGTTGAATAATATGTGGCTGTTATATTAACGTGATGCTCAGTAAAATGGAATTGGCCAATTCTCTTCCATTTCAGAAGGTTATTTCGTGAAAGTGTTGCAAATCTCTCCTTGATTAGCCCCTTTAAATCAGTTTTGGGTTTCTTTTATCAATCATGACCTTCACAGGACTCAAATGCATTTCCTGTCCATTTAAAGAGATTTGAATAGAACAAGGGATCATTCAAAAATAGAGTTTTCCCCCAGATTTACTCCAGTCTCGTCCTTCAGAGCAATGCCCCTTTTTTCCTTAACTGATTTAATAATCCCATACCACATCTGATCAAATTCAGTTCTTCATTATACATATATTTATCCTTCTTGCTCCAGTAAATATATTTCAGATACAAATGGCATCATTTCTGGGGATGCCTGGGTGGCTCGGTGGTTGAGCGTCTGCCTTTGGCTCTGGTCATGACCCCAGGATCCTGGGATCGAGTCCCACATCAGGTTCCCCACAGTGAGCCTGCTTCTCCTTCTGCCTGTGTCTCTGCCTCTCTCTCTCTCTCTCTCTGTCTCTCATGAATAATACGTAAATAAAATCTTTAAAAACAAAACAAAACAAATGGCATCATTTCTGATCATCATATTTCCTTTCTTGGAAGATGACTATGCCAGGTGTGTAGGGCCACAGTGTAGGATTGAGGTTTTTTGTGACTAGTCCTTCCTCCTTCTGGAAAGCTGCTAGCTTATAGTTTTAGCAATTTATTTGTTCCTTTTGCAGAAACACTTGTGAGCACTCAGGCAGTCCCCGGAGGGAAGGGTAGCCCAGAGGTATGTGCTGCAGCAATTGTTCGGGAGCAGCGCTGAGACCATTCGCCTGTACAGAAATGCATATTTCATCAACTGGTGTTTATGTGGTTCTTATGCTGTATCGACATCAGTACATTTTGTTTTCTAAGTATTTCCAAGTTCATATTTATTTGGTTTTACTTTCCTTGTTGCCTCTTCACTCTGCAGTCTTCCTCTCCCTTCTCTCTTTTTCTCATTTTTTACTTTCTGGATTTCACCCTCTCCCTGTCCCCTGGTTGCCTCTATGTTTTTGTGTAGGGTGATAACGACCATGTAAAATGGGAACCTCGGAAGGAGAGTGCACCTTCACCTTCTCCCCTTTGTAACATTTCCTTTGGTCTTTAAAATAATGCAATTTCCGATGGAATGTGTATCTTTGTATGATTTCGTAGAGCTAATGATAATGGAAATTTTTGTTGCAGAAAAACTCTCCACAAGTTCAGTTTTGTGCCGGAAAACCCTTTGTGTGAAATTGCTGCTCAGGGGCTGCTGGAGAGCTCTGAGGTGAGGTTTGGACTCCCGGAGGCAGAGTCATAGGGACATATGCCCCAGATGAGGCCGGGAATGGGGATCTCCAAAAGGTGATTCTCAATGAATATTCTCAGAAATGCAAAGGCCGGGCAGAGGAAGCCCAATCCAGCTGGAGGGGTGGACACACACTGTCCAGAGACCTGGTCTGAGCCCAAGTGGGGCTGGGAGCCTGGGAGCCCAGGCTGCGGAGCTTGAGCAGGAGCGTTTTGGAGCTAGGGTCTGGGGTCCAGGGTCCGCATGGCCATGGAGGCTGTGCGCCCCCCTACCCTGTGTCCTGGCTGTGCCTCTGCTCTATCTTATCCCATAGATCCTCCACCTTTGGGCCAAGGTGATGTTCCTAAAATGTATCTTTGCTTTCAAAATCGTACCTTGGCTTCAAAGCCCCATTGTCCCATCCCCCCGTGGCCTCCAGAGCAAATTCCAGACTTCTCTACAAGTTGATCAGCCCCTTTGCTGACCCTGCATCCTCTCCGGGTGGTTTCTCCCTCCAACCCCACTTTCTTCTCTCTGCGGCCACATCTCTGAACTGTGTGTGGTTCTCTGTCATCTTCCTGCTGCTTGGCCTCCAGTCTGGGCTGTGTTTGGATGGCACGTCCTTTAGGAAGCCTTCCCTGGTTTCCCAGGACCCAGACATCGAGTCCCCCCGAGGGCAGCTGTGTGGGACACATCTATTTAATCTTCTCTTTCACTGACGGGTGCAGAAAACCAGAAGCCAGTGTGTGGAGAAGCCTGGGCCGCTGCCAACAGTACAGATGACACAAGGAAGCTGCCGGCAGCCTGTAAACAGGGCTGTCAAAAAGCCCCAAAAGCCCCCCCCCCCAAAAAAAAACCCCAACAGGGAACTTCACGGAATGTGGCATACAGAAAACCAGTTTCTGCACCCAGTTTTAGAAGGTGTTCCTGAGCCTTACTTAGCAGTTGGCTCTGAATCCTTGGTTAGGGCCATAGCGAACACCCTGGTGAGGCACAGCCTCTGCCTACTCTGGTGTCTGCTGGCCATCCGCTGCCTGGGGACACCCAACCTCCTCAGTGGCACGGCCTGCTGTCTCTGGGTCCCGGTGCTCAGGGCAGCTGCCCATCCCCGTCCAGGAAGAGCACATCGACTGGGATTAGCTTTTACCATCATGCTCTTAGAACCTCAGAGATCTGTGTTGATTGTTGTAGAAATCTGAATTTTTCAGATGGAAGATCACTGTATTGAGAAAACATACTGCTTTCCCAGTCAAGTGAAGGATCATGGGGTTAGGTCGTACTTTAGCAACAGATCTGGGTCGAGATGGATTTAAATGCCATTCCCGCACTAACTATAGGCATAAATGGCTATTTCCCATGGCTCCAGGCTGTCAGACAGGGCAGCAAGGTCATCCTTTAAATTTGTCTTTGATAGCAAAGTTGGATTAGGCCAGAGCCAGAGTTCAGTTGATGTTCTTTTCCAGGAGTTCATGTCAAGTGGCTTTATTAGACAGTGTTTCTCTCACTCAGGTCTCTGGTAATAAGAGGTTTTCACTCACTTGTGCATCCAACCCGTGACTCAGGCATTCACCCACTTACCTACTGGTCCATCACCCTACTCATCAGTTGAAGCATCTTTCCTCCCAGGCATCTCTGCTTGCATCCATTTATCCACACAGTAAATCTGTGAGAGTCTGCCCAGGATGAGGCTTTCTCTGTTACGGAGGAGACTCAAAGCCAAGGAAGACAGGCTCTCTTTTCACGGTGCTTGAAGGCTGCTAAGGGGCTCTTAGGTCACTGCTGTGGGAGCTTGGATAGGGGTGAAGAGAGAGGGGTGTCAGGGCAGAGAACAGCTGGGGAAGTGTGAGGCATGGTGGGAGCAGTGAGATGTGTGCAGGGAACCTAGGGTTGTGTCAGGGGGACGACGGTGGCTCTGGCTGGAGAGGCAATTTGGAGAGAGAGACAGGAGCTCTTAAATGCCAAACAAAAGAGTGTGGAGAACCTTTGCTGACTTCTTTCCAGGGAAAATAATGTGAAGGTTAACTAGTCTTTAGGAAGATCAATCAGGTCGATTGGGTGGATGGATGGGAAGAGAGGGATAAGAGAGAGATACGAGGTGGAGAGACCAGCTAAGTGCTTCAAGATAATCAGGTTTACTGTGACTTGGGTCACTTGGACACATGGATTGGGCCACGTTAAGGCAGGGGACTTTACCGTCAGACCTACTCAGGTCCTGGTCACATTTCATGGAGAGAAGAGAGACATTATGTGTGACGTTATTCATTTTGGCTTATGTGTAATGTTGACTTTCTCCTAAACATTGAGGAGGGTGATTTGTTTATTCAAAAACAAAACCCTGTCCTTGGGCTGGAACATTCCTGGAGCTTTGGCTTAGGAGGAAGTTCTAATCACCAAGCACAAGTCTGAGAGCAGGGGAAGGAGAAGCCCTTTCTCTGAGCAGAAGACCCTCAACCTTAGAAACCAGTCTTCTGTCCTTGCACAGGCTCCTTGGAATATCTATTGTGTGACCCTGGTGAAAGCAAATATTTGTCTCATTGGTGATGTGGCTCTGGAACACACCACGCTCTGGGTACGGGAGGCTGAGACAGAGGTGAGGAATTTTGAATCGATGCTTTAAGGTCACCCGCATGAAGGAAAACAAAGTCAGAATCCTGCAAAGTATGGAGCAGGGGCCTCTTCACAGAGCACATGGGATATTCAGGGCGAAAATACCTTTGCTGTCTCAAGAGCAAACTGTTTCCACTCCTCGCACATAACAGCAAACGCAGCACACGTACCAACAAACTTGCTCCTTTTCTGGGGAGTGGGCACTTTGAGGCTTTCCATCAGGATCGAGAAAATGGCTTGTCCCCATGACTTTGTCATTCCCGTTGAAGATAGCCCACCTCAGCCTCACTGCAGAAATGTCCTCTGGCTCCCACTGGGTTTCCAGCCTCCCAAGAAAATTGTCTTACCTGCTGAACTCCACACCCCAGGGCTGGCTGCTTGTTGGCCCCTAAATCGCACCGAACCTTTTGGCTCACAGAACACTCTCTGATCTTGAGGCCTGGCCCAGCTCCTCAGATCAACTGAAAAATTCCGGGAGTCAAAACTCTTTTTCTATATTGCTTTTTATATTAACTTCTGTATTGTTGACCTAAATGCGATGTTTTAATGGCACAACACACATCTTCGTTTTTTTTTTTTTAATTTAAAAGACAGCAGCCACAATGAGACCCCCCTCCCCGCCCTCCAACACATGTGCCCACACAGTCAGTTGCAAAAAGGCAGGAAGCAACATTCTGAAATGGAGACAGAGGCGCCCTACTAGTCACTGCTAACTCACCGCGGCCCAAGGGGGAACCAGGACACTTGCAAGGGAGGGCAGAGGGGTTTTCTCTTCCTGGAAAGGGGGGGGGGAATAAATAAAACTTGGCACTTTCTCAGCGTTAACAGCTGTGCCTGTCTCCACAAGAAAACACCATCAAGCAATTCGTGAATCCGTGTTAAATAATTGCTCTTCATGTAAGGTGACTATTGTGTTCCGTCCCTCATTATGAAAATCTTGTGGTCTGATTTTCAGCACATTTAATCCTGTTCAAAACCAAATTAAACCCTGAAAGCATATGTTACTGTAAAGTATGAGTCACAGACTGTCATGATATTTTGCAGAAGATTATTCAGCAGCTGTCTTAAAAACGAAAAAAGCAAAGAGCTGCATTTACCCTGTGCGTGCTACCCGCCGGAGGCTTGTCGGCCACGTCGGGAGCGGGAGGGAGGCATGAGCCGTGCGCTCAGGGGACCCCTGGTGAGAACCCGCAGGGTCTCCTCCTACCAGGGGGTAGCTCACCCGAGGGGGACCCGCTTCACTGCCCTGAAGGTGCAGGCAGGAGGCCGCTGCGCTGAGCGCCCCGGGGCGGGCCCACATCCCCGGGGGTGGGAGGACGGCGCCAGCAGCACAGGCTACCTGCCTGCCTGGGCCGCGGCTCTCTGCGGCTTCCTCCCAGGAGCAGGTGGAGTGGGCCGAGGGACACGTGAGACGATGTGGATGTGCTGTCACAGAACGTGTCCGTCTTGCCGACTGGACCAGGGTCTGCGTAAAGGGGAAGGGGTCTGACGTCCAGAGGCTCTCAGACGCGCTCGCGTCTACGACGTGGGCAATTACTCCCCTCTGAGTATGCGTCCGTGTTCAGGGTTTCTCTGGATTCCCATAGAGTCCCCCTCTCCCCGGGAGGCCTGCACCCCGCTCCGGGGTCTCACGGGGCCGCCCGCCACCCCGAGCGGCAGGGCAGGACCCTCTTCCCGCCCCTCCGCAGCGCCCCGGGCCACCTGCGTCTCCAGCCCCGCCGCTCCCGCCGCGGATGGCCCGTGTGTCAACGGCGCTGACGTCAGCAAGCTGTCCCTCGGTCATCGGGTGACGTCGACCTTCCGAGGTCTCCACGTCCCTGTATATTCGGTTCTCCCGCCGGGTGAACGCCGGCGTTTCCTCCAAATACGACTGGATGTACCTCGCGGCCCCTTGCACCTGCGCAGCGGCCAGACTGCGGTTCCGAGCTGACACCTGCCAACGCCCGGCGCGGCGTGGGGCTCTGATAAACGGCGGCTGTCGCTGGTGGTCCCTGCAGGCCACAGAGCAGCAGAGGACCGAAGACACCGGTGACCCCCGTCAGGCTTCCGAGCGGAGCCCGCGCTCCTCCGCCGCCGCACAGCCCGGCCTCTCCTGCGGAGGGAAAAGCCCAGTCGGCTCTTTGCCATGGGGCGTTGGCATCTCTCAGAGTTTGTTCCGGCTTATCTGACAAACGGCACAGCGTGTGTTTGGGTCGCGATAATGTTTGGTTATTCCTGTTTAGGGGTAATAAAATGATCCTAGTGTTGAGCTGAAAGGCCGTTAATAAAAGAAAAAAAAAAAGGCTTGGTGTTCCGAGGCCTTTCTCATTTCGATTGTGGGATATGACATTTTTCTTGCACTCATTCAAAGGTTAAAAACTTGGAACCACTTAAAATGTTAGTGAGTGGAACAGGTTCCAGAGCATGTGGTTTATAAAGCTGGGGTGTCAGATGGTGTTTGCTGCCGTGGTAACAGGTCCAGTCACAGCACCTGTACCTCCATGTAGTCTGCAAACCCAGCACAGCCTGGTTGGTTGTGAGGGCCCATTGCCTGGGTCACTCAGCTTGTTACTGAGGGAAACAATATTGGGCTTCTTTAGGACTAATATTTAGGTGAATAGGAGTAGAGTGTGAAGTTGTAATGATCAGGTTTTAAAAACATTTCATTTATTCATTTATTTCAGAAAGAGAGGAGATGGAGACGGTAAGCAGGAGAGGGGAGAGGGATGAGCAGTCTCCACACTGAGTATGGAGCCTGATGCGGGGCTGGAGCCCATGACCCATGACATCATGATCAATAGTCTAATGCTAAACAAACTGAGCCACCCAGGTGCCCCTCAAATGATCAGTTTTATGTCTTTTTCCCTCTCTCCCTGTCTTTCCCTCTCTGATCATCCGTATCACAAATCTACTTTCTGCAATTTTACTTTTGGATAATCACTGAATTTTATAGTACCTAATCATGCATATGAAATGGAAGAAAAAATAGAGTGTTCTGTGGAGAATTCATTACTATAGTTTTGGGTAATAAAATCGACAGTAAGTCCTCCTTGATCATTACTTCTTTTATTTTTTATTTTTTAAAAATGATATATTTATTCATGAGCAAGAGAGAGAGGCAAAGACACAGGTAGAGGGAGAAGCAGGCTCCCTGACGGGAGCCCGATGTGGGACTTGATCCCAGGACCCTGGGATCACACCCTGAGCCAAAGAGAGACACTCAACCACTGAACCACCCAGGCGTCCCAATTGTCACTTCTCTTAAAATGTTTGCTTATTAAGAAAGATTAATAGGGTTAGCCATATATCCCCATTAGGATAATGTTATCACTGTAAGGGTGATGGTGGGTTTAGGTTTGCAGCAAGCTAATGCACCGTGGAATAGCTTGAGATCATGGATGGGACCAAGAGACGGATCTGCAGGTGTGCAGGACACTGGAACTGACAGGAGAGGATGGGACCACCCACCACAGCCTTTTGCTGTTCTTCCATCTTGAAGGGAATTAGAACAATGGTGAAAGCCACTGGGGGTATATATAGAGGTATTTAGAGGAATATTTAGAGATCTTAATTTAAACCGTTATTTAGCAGCCGAGGATCCTTGGGATGGTCAGCTAATCTCCCATTCAGCGCTGTCACCTGAAGGGAGCCTACCCCACCTACTCTGCAGGGTGGTTGATGTGTGTTCAGTGACTGCTGATCTCTCTTCCTCCTGAACCTACGGCTTGACTTGCAAGCGAGTGAATGGATATGAGCTTAGCAAGTCTTCTACTTTTAAATGGATTTGCCAATCAAAGGTTGCTCTGATCTCTAAGACAAGAACGTCTCTGGAAATAATTCTCACCTGCACCAATCTCCCAGCTGTTCTTGCTAGACAAAGTTACAGCCCTCCATGTCCTTTCCATAGCTCTTTCCTGGGTATCCCCTAGAGCTAAGACAGAAAACGTGGGTATCGTATATTCGTCATGCACCCTGGAACTTGCTTGCACTCATGATAATCCTGCCAGTCAGTCATGGCATTCTTTTCCCAAGAAACCTGGAGAGGCCCAACATCCTGAGAGTGTTCCGGTTAGCTACTGCCAGTTGATCTCAGTTGGTGTTCAAGTTGGAGGAGATTCACTGTCCTTTAATTTACAGCACCTAGATTTGAACACGAGGATCTTGACTCAGAGATGGGCACACAAATATCTTTATCTTTTATTTACACAAGCGCAGAGATATTAAATGAGTTACTTGAAATCCCAAGTTGGCTGCAGAACCAGGATTAAAGTTCAGGGATTTTGATCTCAAAACGAAGGCTCCTTTTACTCCAGGTTTTCACTTTGTGCTTATGAAAGGGTTGACTTCCTGCTGGCTCCAGGGAACAGTGAGGTCCAAGTCTTTGGGGAATTGTCCAGCTATGGACTGGATGACAGAGGGTGGGAGTATTATGGTGGTGGTGGGGGATACACACATCAGCTCGGATGTTGGATTAAATAGTTCTGAGTATGTCTTCTGGGTCCCAGATTCTGAGATTCCCCTCACAGTGCCACTGAAGAATGCGATTTCCTAACCATAAAATGTCACAGGAAGTAAGCTCCATGTCTGGGGCTCGTTTGTAATTACACATGCAAGACTCTAAATAAAATTTGGGTTAATTAGCTTTTGTCTGGTTTAATGAAACACAGTCAGTACTTCTGACCATGTCAGTGCGTTTGCTCATTGAAAGGTTGTTAGCAGACTTGTGAAAATGATGAAATTTGGAAAATGAGGATTGCTATATAAATACTTCTACTATTTTAAAGTGAAGGAGCTCCTAAATGCATGATCAGATATCATTTTCTTCTTGGTAGGGAAGAAATCGTATTCACTGAAGTATCATTTTTAAAGAGACTCTATAAGAAAGTTGGCGATTTAAGATAATTCTAGGACACGAAATATCAGAAGTTCACATCTGTCTATTTCTGACAACAATGAATGTTAAGTAGATTTTCAAGGTTTTTTTTTTTATGGGTAACACAGTGATGTTCTTATTGAACCTTAAAAGCCATAGTGAGCCGCTCTTGTCTCCCACCTTCCCCTTGCAGCACCATAAATCTAACTTCTGCTGTCCTATTGTTCAGAAAAAAGCAGCCATATTGTGCTGATTGCTATTAAATTAAAGCAGAAAGAGAGAGGCACAAATGTGGGAGCCCATCTTACCAGCAGGGATACCACTATCTTTTATTTTGCATTTTGGGAGGGTCAGAAAGTCGTGACAGGCATCTGACCTCTGATAACCTCTTTGGTGCTTCTGTGTGCAGTTTTTGGGGGAAGAACTTAATTAAATACAATTGAATTTCCCTGCTAACATTGCCACTGAAAAGACTCCTTTTAAATGGCTTGGTGTTTGCTGGAGAGGAACAAACAAAGATGCTTCTTTGTTCCTCAAAGAAAAGTTAGCATATGTTAGTTAAGGATTTGTGATTTCTTTTGACTAGACTGGCAGGTTCCTAAAAATTCAATGAGTCTTCTGAAATGAGATCCACAATAAAAGATAAAGCATATGACTAGCTAAAATTCTAACTCTTCTTATTCCTGATAGTTAGGATGAAGGTTAATGTTTTTAAGACTTCATTATGTTTATTTATACTCAAATAAAAATGATGATCTTAGAATTATGGTGAAGTTGCTAATATTTGGCCACAGAAAATGTAACTTGTCCATCTCTTGGATTCTCCAGCTACCAGGGGAAGAGAAGAAGCACCAGCAGATGTATTTCCAGTACTTTCTGTTAGGAAACAGTTACAAGAAGTACTGACAGAAAGAACATATAGCTTTTGGTTAAGAACAATTTGTCATATATTAATTGTTGATAAACTCATCTACAAGTTACATGTTAATAAAAAGCAATAACCGCATAAATAGGAGGGTTAAAATCCATTTTCCCATTTTGATAATGGGAAATCCATTTTGATAATTATTTGTAATTATTTGTTATTCTTAGGCTTCTGAAGTCAGAGGAATTGAGGAAGTAATTTTATAATCAAGATCTACAGAAAGTTATTTTATTTAAGGTTGAGTCCTCGCTTTTATTTTGAGAGGAATTAGGCTTGTGTCTTAGATTCAAAGAATTTTTTAATCCCACATGATTTTGTTTTCCTTGAAGAGAGGATTAGAATCATGAATTGATGCTTTTGAATTTAAAGTTGACTATTGTGTGCCTTAAGCCTGCTTCCTCGACCCACATCCCCATCCCCTTCCTCTTGTTTCTGAGCTTTCTCAGGTCTCTCTAATTATTTAGAGGGTGGGGGAAAGTCAACACTTGACCCTGATGACCTGTCTGGCTTCTGTCTCATCTCTTGTTTAATACTATGGTTGAACTCCTAAAAGTAGTGTGTGCTGCATCCACAGCATTTTTCCCCCCATGTCACTATCTCTCTGGAATCTAGTTTCTAGGTTCACCCATGTACCACATGTCCCAGCTGAAGTCTCCAGCTTTGGGGATACCATGTAAGGTCAGAAGGGTGTATCCTACACAAGGGTTCCAGGGCCAGGGGATAAGTGGAGGCTGGAATGCAGGTGCATTTGCTGGCCCCACCAAACCCTGTCATGGGGACGGATCAGTCTAGAGGGAGCAACTTTTGTATTTTGCCTGAAGGCGCCATAGTGCAAGTCGTGGCTTTGTCAACAATTCCCTTGGCCCAATCTCAGCCTTTCCTGTTTGATCTTGTTCTTCAAAATCTAGATCTTTAAAAAGACAAATAAGCATGTAATCAAGAATTAAATCATTAGTTTTTAAACATACAAAATTCTTTGTAAACTGGAGTCTGCCTAAGGCTGTTAAAATCTTAAATCACCATGGGATTGGGATGGATTATTTTTCTGTGGTTTTTTTTTTTTTTTTTTTTTTTTTTTTTTTTTTTTTTTAGCAAAATACTAGTTGAGGGAAGGAAAAATTGGGGATGGAATCCTCACAGAAAAGGCAATGCCAATTCCTTATCAGATCAGTTCTGCCTTAAATTCCACAGCCCAGGTGCTGAAATACTTATGGGAGACGTCAGAACACAGGTAGAGAGAACAGGCTGCAGCACCAGGCAGACTGGTGGTGGCATATTGGTGCCACCACTTAGTGATATTGCCTTGGGCTGTCATAAATTTTCTGGGCTTCAAATTTCTCATCTACAGAATAATGATAAGAATAGTTGCCTCTCAGTAGTCCTCTAGTGGAGGATTTGGGGAAACATTGCAGAGACACACCTTCTCTCACCTGGAGTCAGAATGTTCTCACAATCCAGTCATTTCCCCACGCTGATCATCTGCTAATGATGCTCTTATTTCCTCTTCTTCTTCAACTGGATATTTTTTTGGTCAAGTTTTGAGATTCAACCTCTCTTCCAAGAGTGTCTCCTAATATTTTTAAAGATTTATTTATTTGAGAGAGAGAAAGAGAGTGCAAACAGGATAAGGGACAGGGAGAGAGGGGAGGGAATCTCAAGAAGACTCCTTGTTAAGTACAGAGTCGGACGCGGGGCTTGATCTAATGATACTGAGATCATGACCTAAGTCAAAATCAAGAGTCCACTCTTAACCAACTGAGCCACCCACGGGCCCCTGATATTTTTAACTTGAATAAACATTCTTTTCCTTAGCTCTGGTTGAGGCATTCCTCTGGTAGCTTAAAACATCTTTTTATCATAGATTTTATTCTGCTGTGTTGTAACCACACTGGGGGAGAATTATGGGAGTTATGCCTCATTTATGATTACATCCTTGGTGCTTAACATAGTGCATGGAATTTTGGTAATTATTTGGTGAACTCAATTGTCCAGATTTCAACAACTGGAGAAATGTTTAAAAAAAAAAAAAAAGCTCTGGCAGCTGGGAAGCATGCATTAAGGAGTGGTGGGGACTGAACCATTTTCCTTGCATATTTCATTTCTAACAAGTGTTAATTCCTCTATTGCTTCATTTCTGGTCCATTACACTTTCCAGGTTTCTTCTTGGAGAGGAACTGACCTATTTCCAAGGCTTCTGTTACCTCTGGTCCTGATCTTAGGAATTGCAGCTACCTACTACAAAGCTGAGTAGACCAGTACCTTGCTGAGCGGATATCAACATCTCCTAGGTGCTTGTTATAAGCAGAGTCTGAGTCTCCACTCTACAATTCCTGAGTCAGGATCTGCACTGTAACTAGTTTCCAAAGTGGTTTGTATAGGTAATAAAATGTAAGAAGCCCCAGCATCATAGCAGTTACCTTCAAGAATAGTGTATTCCTCAAATTTCCTTTACATAAACATATGTGTCTATGAAGACACAGGAAAAAATATGAGGATTGTTGCAAAGATATGAAATAGTACACTGATATATTGATAAAGTCTTGGTCAAAACCAGGAAGTAATTCTGCACCTAAGAAAACCTCAAATAAAATGCTCTATATTAGATTAGAACAAGGCAGACAATCTAAATATTTAAAGTGGTTCAAATAAGTGAGAAATGAATTTTTCAACTTAATGTCTTGTCATTAATGTCTTTATGATCCTCTGCTTGGAAATAAAAAGGTTTATCCTTTTTTAAGATTGAAAATGTTTATCTTTTAAAAGACCACATTTCTCAAAAGAAATGCACACACTCCATCGTGGCAAACACTTTTTTTTTGGTACTAGTTAAATGACCTATGTGAAGATTTCAGTTTTCTGTTTCAATCCCCAGGCAAAGCAAGTATTTGCTTTTAGCATAGTTGATCCCCAAGCACTTTGCAAATGTTTCCACAAAGCCAGCTGCCCTTTACAGATTCCCCCAGGGAAACTTTCTTTTGGTTACTAACCCTCAAGCACCCATAAATCCTACTTATGAATGTATTTGTCATATGGGAAGAGCTCATGAATCTTCAGATCTTTTGGAGGAAGACATCGAGTCTCCAGTTTGGAAAGCTCTGTCCTTTGGCTCAGACCTTTGGGCGCATCTGAAGACTAGCTCCTCTGCCGAGGAAAGAAAGAAAAAAAGGCAAAAAAACCAAACAGCACCTCTGTAGTATGTCTTGTCTAACTTTGGCAGGATGGAAAAGGCTGAGAAAAATTCATCTTGTTAGCTTCATTGGATTTCGAATATGTTTTTGGAGCAAAGTTCCTGGTTCTGAGCGCTGTGGCCACGTGGAATCTCCAGGTTACTGCCTTTGCTTCCTCATGGTTCAGTACTGCTTCCTCTCTGGGGGTTTCATTTGTCGCCCCTCATTTGGCTCCTCTTTCCCCTGGATGCATTTAACGACTGACTTTTCATGTCAAATGTTAAATTAAATAAAGGACTATCGTCAGATACTAGGGGGAATTGAGATGCAAAACTGTCAGTTCCAGAGCCTTGGTAACTACTGAGAGGAGGTGGCTGTTGGAAAACCTGACTGTGGATTCAGGGTTTATTCTGCACACATCTAGGGGGTTGTTCAAGTGTGTAGACTGTGTGTGTGTGTGCGCGCGTGTATGAGTCATGTACGTGCGTGCCTGTGTCACAAACAGAAAACCTGAACTCCCCAGCACATACCTGTTTTCATATAATTTTGTTGCAAAGCCTTTTCTTTCTTTCTTTCTTTCTTTCTTTCTTTCTTTCTTTCTTCTTTCTCTTTCTTTCTTTTCCTTCCTTCCTTCCTTCCATCCTTCCTTCCTTCTTTCTCTCGCTGAGCTGTCCTATTTTTTGGTAACTTGCCTCTTCCCTAACATATTGGCTGTAACTGTATTTCTTTTCATTAGACCTGGGGGTTGCTTGTCATTTATACCATACTTTTGCTTTTCTCTTTCATTTTGGAAGGAGAGGTTTTTCTATTATTTCAGAGCAAAGCACCTCTGGTTTATGTGGCAACTCTTGTGGCTTTCTAAATGCACTTGATTTAGCTTTCAATGTGTAATTACTGCCAAACAAGTTAATTGCTTTATAAGTGTCCAAAATTCCCTGGTTTAATTTTGCTTTCATTTACCAACCTTCATTATACATCCACTGTTCAACATAAACACAAATGATTGTTAATGAAAGCCTAATGCCATATTCATTAGAAAATCAGGTTAATGACTGGCAATGAATATCCCAGCTCCTTTATTCTTTCAATACATTTTTTTTTGCTTGTTGATTACAATAGTTTTTCTCTGTTTACAAGGAAATTCTACCTGCATTATAGGCATGCTTAAAAGTTCAAGATAAGGCTTTTCTAAGAAATCAGATAACCCCAGTCCTGGGGGTTATCTGCTTACCAGTGCCTTTACCCTTTAGAAAGAATCTCCTATAAAGTGGAACAGAACAGTCAGAATGCACACAATTTCCTTGGACTGTTGGCTATCACGAAGCTGTACTGTTTGGACAGCTATAATCTCCGAGTTGTTGTGTACAGGTGTTTAGATGGTGCACTCAACAACCTTAGGAGGCATTGTTTGTTTGCATTCTGAATGATGCCACCCAGCTGTGCTCTGCACAACCTGCATTCCTCAGGCAGTGGCACTGAGAAATCTGCATTGAAATAGGATACGTGTCACAGCAGTGTGGCTTGGACCTGAACAGAGGATCATGTATGTATGGGCTTAAACACAGAGGCCAGACTCTGAAATTTGGTCCCTTGCTTGTCCCTATGTGCTTGTGTGGACTGAGCAGTTACCACATCTATCCAATGAGAATGTTGGTGATGTCCTGTTCTCTCCAGTTCTCAGGCTCCGTGATTCCTTTTGGGATGGTGGGAGAGTCCACCTGTATTCTTTAAAACCATCTAAAGCTTTAAATAGTTGGATGCTTACCATGTGCCTGGCATGGAGTTGATGCTGGGGATACTTGTCAAAAACACATTTCCTGGTGTTCTGGGAGGCCCAGGGCCCCCCACTGTATCTGTTAGGAGCACAAATGTAGCACACTCACAATGCTGCTCAGTGTCAGCGCTCTTAGGTCTTGCTATGCTTCCCAATCTTCTTTCAATTTTTTTTTTTTTTTTTAAGCAAGATGTATCGGGTAGACTGGAAGGTCTTCTGATGCTCAGATTTGGCTATTTTCACCATTGATTTCTTTCAATCTTTTTTATTCTTCCATCTGGAGACCTCTTCTACTTCTCTTGTCACATTCCTCTAGTTTTGATACTCTGATCTCAGAGACCTCACTGTCTCTTCCAGTTGTGTCTCTTTTTGGGGGTCTGCTTCCATCAGCCAAGTCTGCATCATTTATACTCATTGGCTGCACATGTGTCTGTACTCCATGTGTCTCTCCCTCATAACATTTAGCATCATTAGAATTTTGCCTTGATTTGTGTGATTCTCTGGGTACTATTTTTGCCTTAGATTCTAATCTCCTCAAGGAAAGGGTATGATAGACTAATTGTTTTTCTGGTGCCTAGACATATGCTGGTATCCCGGTCACAGGTCTGTTAGGATATTGTCTCCATGACAATAGGCTCTGCAGGTCAATAAAAGGCTGAAGTAAAATTTTAGCAAATATTAAACAATAAAAGGTCAAGGGCCCTGAAGATTGTGACTAACCAAACAAAAGGCATCAAATCGAAAGGCACAGAAGTATGAAAATAAATCCTGATATTATTTTATTGAGGTTTGATACTTTAATATAAAAGTTACCAGATTCTGTACCATTGTCACATCCCTGGGGTGCCTTTTCTGGCCCCCAAACGGACCTGTTGTAGATATTGTATATTTGCATCTGTCAGGTTTCTGCTATGCTAATTCTGCAGGATAAGCAACTCCAAAATCAGTGGCTTTCCACAAGCAGCATTTGTTTCTTATTTATGTTCTGGTCTGCATGTTGGCCATGGCTCTGCTGGGTTCAGCTGGGATTGGCTTACGACTGTGGGTTGCGGTCTACTCTATTACACTTGTCTCCTTATGCTGGGACCTGTGCCTCCTTGGAGCATGTTTTTCCTAGCTAAGACACACACTAGAGGTCAAGGCAAACCCTGCATATACATTTAAAACCTCTGCATGAACATATCACTGGTGAGAGCAAGTCATGGGGCCTAGCTCAACATCAGGGGGACAGGAAACATACTTCATTTACTTAGGAAGGAAGTACTTCAAAGCCACATGGCAAACAATGTAAATGATTAAGTCTATTTCATCCTAACATATTACAAGTTTCTCAAAATACTTTGCTTCTTTTATTCATAACGTTTTCACAGTTGAAATTTTGCAGTACATGTATGATTCTTTAGCTACTTGCTGTGTTTTCCTCTCGCCTCTTGAGGGTAGGAGTTGTGTCTGTCTGGCCTCACTGATATTCCCCTAGTAGCTAGCACAGTGTTCTGGTTGATATCAAGTACTCAATGACCGAACAGTCATTGTTCACATGAATTACCTTCTAGTCTACCTGAAAACCATCTCAGGAAAGGATATATATCTTTGTGAGAATTATTGAAGTTATACTAAGTGCCTTGTTTCAGAAATCCTCTTGCTATATTCCCATTGTAAGCCATGTAACCCTGTGGGAGAGAAACATAATCCACGCAAATGTGAGTAAGTTGAGTGGTGCTGCGTGGGATGGTGTCCATAGTTTGTTTTGGGTTCAGTTGCTCCATACGTAAGAAAATTTGCATATATATGCAAATTTATATATAATATATAAAAATAATATATATTATAATAATATATAATATAATATATAATATATAAATATAATATATATAAATATAAATATAAATATATATTTATATATATATATATATACATATATATATATATATATTACTTTACAAGTGGGAAAGATTTTCTTTTAAATTTTAAAATAGGGCAGCCCGGGTGGCGCAGCGGTTTAGCGCCGCCTGCAGCCCAGGGCGTGATTCTGGAGACCCTGGATCAAGTCCCACGTCAGGCTCTCTGCATGGAGCCTGCTTCTCCCTCTGCCTGTGTCTCTGCTACTCTCTCTCTCTCTGCATCTCTATGAATGAATAAATAAATAAAATCTTTAAAAAAATAAATTTCAAAATAACGAGAACATTAAAAGACCTAGCTTATGGACTTCTGGATCTCTGTTGGAGACTTATGCTACTCTTTTATCTTTAATACAGATATGTACACTGAGAAGATAACTTATTCATTTGATAAGCAATAGAAATCAGCGTGCTTTAGGTATGTGTACAGTGCTTGTGTGTGGCACAACATACAGAAATTAGGATGATAATTTCATCTAATATAATCAATAAAAATAAATGACTGAGTTCATCAAATGAAAGGCTGACCTATTAGTAATATTCTTCCCCCAGCCCATCTTCTACCTATTGGTTGCTAATGGTTTCCTGTTGGTGGGAGCTGCAGTGAGTGTTTGTTGCTACCGTGTGCATGTGCATGTCTATAAATGACTACAATGCACACATGGAGATGTGGTCACCATGGTTGGCCTGTCCATTTATCATGGAGCTGTGGTAGCTTCCCAGGTTCCTTTCCATGAGAGCTGTGTTTACAAAAGCAGAATCTGGAAAGAAAAAAACCTTTCAGCCAACACTTAAATTTACATCCAAAGAGCTCTAATTGCCTTCATTTCCTTCCTATTTACCATGGTGGGAATGGCGATGTCCTTTGGAGAGGATCACATGGCTCACTGACACTCATGAAATCAGAAAGTTCCAAGCATGTGGGGAGAGGGGTCATTCTAGTTATGTCCTCCAGAGTCTCTCCTTTCCAAAATTTGTGAGCAGGATTACTCCAAATTACTGCTTGTTGAGAAGTAGCATATGGTAACTGAAAATAGAATATAAGAGCAGAAATCAAGAGATACGGAAAATCATATTTTAAGAGTAAAAAAAAGGACAACTCTGGGAAGAGGAGAAACATGACCCAGTTAAAAAAACATGACCTGGTTTTCTAACTGTTCTTATATACCACTAAAGCACAGAATATATCTAAATCAGGTGTCCTAAATATGCTGTTCCCTTAATCATTTTTACATCTGGGCTTCAAGCAACTGACCTCTTAAGAAAGTTTGCAACTGAATAATTCCATGACCCGCAGCATGGACTGTGTTGAGGAGGAAACAGCAGCCAGTGAAGTCCCTGAATTGATGTCATTTCACCACTAGTACCTTAAGGCCCTAAGAAGGCAAAGCCCATCCACTTGTCAAGGAGTGACACAGACAATAGAGAGAATCAGACGTTGCTAATTAGCTCATGCTACAGCGACCTAAAGCTTCTCAAGCTTTCAGACAGGTGCCACTCCAGTGCCTACCACTCTCTTCCTCCCACAGCTGAAGTAAGCCCTGGGAAGCAAGTGCAAGCCTATGTGAGATCCGGAGCTTGGCATAGCTGGATCC
This sequence comes from Nyctereutes procyonoides, assembly GCF_905146905.1. Classification (NCBI taxonomy): domain Eukaryota; kingdom Metazoa; phylum Chordata; class Mammalia; order Carnivora; family Canidae; genus Nyctereutes; species Nyctereutes procyonoides. Next base: position 22,124,190 of record NW_026575122.1, read on the forward strand.
TCTTCCAAATTGTTTTGTCCCCTTTTTCTCTTCCCCCATTCTATTCCTTCTCTTTCTGCATTTGTGTGACCTTGGAGGAATTATAGAAAAGGACTAAAAAATTTTAAGATGTATATCTTTGAAAGACTTTTATATTATTTGTCATTGTTTGTATTATACTGACTACACTTCATTGTGTATTATATATTATATGTTATATTTTGTGCCTTATACATCATATATATAACATATATAATATGTTAGACATCATATCTAATTTACTGCCATATATATCAAATGATCCATATTTGTATGTGTGTGTATTCTAATTTTATACATTATATATTATATTTACTGACTACCTATGTTAGTTAGAAGGCTGTTTCAAAAGCAACAGTAAAGAAAGACTGTTTGCCTTCTAGGAGCCTGTCATATAATGAGGATTTAAATAATGGAAAATAAGCAAAAAAGTAAAGTAATTGCAGGTAGTGAAAACTACAATGCTATGAAGAAGGTAAATAGGGGTAGTCATGTCAAAGATGACGTGGGTTGTAGGAGGATGTGGCCTTGCTAGGATAGGGTGGTCTGAGGAGGTCTTTGTGAAGAGGTGAGATTTGAGTCTAGTCTAGAGCTATGAGAAAGAGACACTTTGGTGACATTCTGGTTGGCAGGAAGTTCTTGGAGACCGACTATTTCAAGTAGAAAAAACAGCCTGAGACAGACTGGGCTTAGTTTTTTTTTTAATATTTTATTTATTTATTCATGAGAGATACAGAGAGAGAGAGAAGCAGAGACACAGCCAGAAGGAGAAGCAGGTTCCATGCAGGGAGCCTGACATGGTACTCGATCCCGGGTCTCCAGGATCATGCTCTGCGCCGAAGGCAGGTGCTAAACCACTGAGCCACCCAGGGATCCCCACAGACTGGGCTTAGAACATTGACGAGTGGACAGAATGTGAATGCACTGGCGTGGAGAGTGAAGGAGTAGGTGGAGCAGTGGCAGGAGCCAGAGCACAGAGGGCCTCATGGCCAGTGAAAGGAATTTGTCTTCTATGCAAGGCAGAAGCCATAATGAGAGTTTATTTTATAGCAGGAGATGAAATGATCTAATTCACTTTTTAAGAGTTTCACTGGGTATTGTATGCAGGATGAATTTGGGGGAAATAAGAGACCTTGAGTCCCATTAAGAAATTCCAGAACTATTCCAGAGAGTGAGATGGTGGCTAGGACAAGGTCCGCTGCAGTTGAATGAATTGGAGGAGGTGGCCAGACTTCAAAAATGTTTTGGAGGTGGAGCTGATAGCACATTGTAATGAACTGAATGTGGGGTGTAAAGAATAATCAAGGAAGACTTTTGGGCTTTTGGCCTAAAAAACTAAAGTGGGTAAGGTAGAGATGGTGAGAATCTTGAGAACAGATTTTTGGTGGAGACCATCTGTGGTTGCATTTGGAGAATGCTAAGCTTGAGATGCTTCGTACTTAATGTCTCATTGGTTATAACTTAGTCTCATGGTCAGACCTCGCTGCAAGAGGAGTAGAGAGATGTCCATTAGCTGTGCACATTGTGACTTCAAACTAGTACTCCATCACGGAGGATAAGAAGAGAACAGTTGTAAGGGTAGGTGCCTAATAATATCTACACAGAAATAAATAATAGCAGTATACCCAAAACATGGTTTCCAAAAATAATTACTTTGGAATGATTCATGGGTCAAAGAAGAAATAATGATGAAAAGAAGAAGAATACTCAGAGTGGAATAATAATACCTTAAAAGTGTGAGATGCAGCTAAAGTGATTCTTAGGGGTAGATTTATGCTTTAAATGTCATCATAGAGAAAAATAAGGTTGAACATTAAAGAATGAGGCATTCAGCTTAAGGAGGAGTTACTCAAACAACAAAATGAATTAAAAGGAAGCAGGAAGCAGGAGATAATAAAAGTAAAAGGGAAAAGGGCTCCTGGGTGGCTTAGTTGGTTAAGCGCCTGGTTTGGCTCAGGTCAGGATCCTGGGGTCCTGGGATTGAGCCCCACTTCAGGCTCCCTGCTCAGCGGAGAGTCTGCTTCTCCCTCTGCCCATGCCCACTGCTTGTGATCTCTCTCTCTCAAATAAATAAATAAAATCTTAGAATAAAAAAACAGAAAATAAGAGGGAAAAAATCACCAAAATAGAAATAAAAAAATACAATTAGAGATAATTAACAAAATGAAAAGCTTGTTCTTGGGAGGACTGTATAAAATATATAAGCTAAGCAAGACTGATCAGGAAACAAAGAAAGAGAAACAATATTATGAATGAAAAGGGAAACACGTATAAATACCAACACAACAGAGACTTATTAAATCTGGAGTCAGTACTATAAGTAACTTATGTCAACAATTAAAAGCACATCATTGAGTCAATATTCAGAAATTTTCATTTTCTCAAATTTTCTCAAAAATAGCATTCTAAGAGTATTGTAGCTGAGTTTCATTAAAATTTCAAATATCAGGTAATCTTTATATAGAGAAAAGAAAGAGAAAAAGCCACCTCAGTTATTTTTTGAAGTTTAGAAAACATTGAAAGTAAAATGAGATAAACCATGGATCAATCTCATTTATGCAGAATATTAAATTAAATACCAGCAAAATAAAATTCAGCAATGTACACCATGAACTACATCATAATCAAGTTGAATTTATTATAAGGATGCAAGAATAGTTTCATATGAAAAAAATCAATTCATGAAATATATAGTAATAGATTTAGAGAGTAAAATAATATAAACAACCCAGTGGATACGTCAACATTAATTTATTGGAAGAAAAAAATCTTAGAAAAGTGGAAATAGAAGGGAATTTCCTTAAAACCTGGAAAAAAAATCTATAAAAATATCCAGAAAAAATAATTAAATTTAACAGTAAGCCTCCACAAGCATTTCTATTAATGTAAGGGAAAACAAGAATTTTTACTATTATTGCTTCTATTCAAAATGTCCTGGGGGCTCAAGGCAATGAAATACAAGAGGAAAAAAAAAGAGATATAAGAATTTTGGAAAAAAAGATAATATTGATTATATACTTTCAAAATCTAAAATTGTATTCATGTTATTAGAAATTAAAATTATTAAAACCTAAAGTATAAGTTACTTTGGAATAAATCAAACGAGATATTTGTAAGACCTATTTGGATGAAAGTACATAGCATTACATAAGGATATGTAAAGGAGGGTGTGAATAAAGGGAGAGATGCTATGCTAATGAATGAGAAGATTATCATGGTATTTTGCTGAAGGTAAACAGCGGATCCTACAAGTTACATGAAAAATAAAAAGACTAAGAGTTAGTGAAAGAGTCATGAATAATGAAATGTGGGAACTTACCTGACCAAATATCAAAACTTTTTATAGAACTATAATAATAAGACAGTGAGCTAGTGGCTCAAGAATAGGCTGAGAGGGAGGTACCTGGGTGGCTCAGGTCATGGTCTCAGGATCATGAGATCAAGCCCTGGGACAGGTGCTGTGCTCAGCAAAAAGTCTGTGTGAGAATTTCTCCCATTCTCTTCCTCCTTCCCTGCTCCTTTCTCCACTTGTGCTCACTCTCTTTCTCTGTAAAATAAATAAATAAAATCTTAAAAAAAAGAATATAGTAGAATACACAAATCTGATGTGCAAAGAGACATTTAACACTGTTGGAGAATGGAAGGGCTGTCTGATAAATGGATCTGACAGAGAAAAGGGTAAAAGTAAATGCCTACATCATACTATATAGAAAAGTAAATTTGGAATGAGTTTAAGACCTAAACTCAAAAGGAATAACTTTTAAAATAAAATAAAATAAGACATTTTATGACCTTAAAACCCATAGGAGGGATAAAGCCTACACAAAGCACAAACTTTAAAATTATGTTGATTAAATTTTACTACATCAAAATTGAAAAGGTTTATTCATCAAGATTTATAACAAAAGCAAAAAGACAAGTTACAAGTTAGCAATAAATATTTGGAGAGCAAATACTCACAAGGGATCGGCATCTAGAACTTATGGAGAGTTCCCAGCAGTTGGCAAGAGAAAAGTAGGTAATGAGGTTGGAAAGTGAGCAAAGGATGTGAATTGACAATTCACAAAAGGAAACCCCAATATCCAATAAATGTGTTAGATAAATGCTTAAGCTTGTTAGTGTTGAGGGAAATGCAGATGAAAACCATAATTAAGGATCATTCCATATCCATCAGTAGACATGAACTAAAGTCTGATGATCACAAGTGTTGGCAGGGGTGCAGAGAAATGCTTATAGACACTCCTGCAGAACCACTTTGGGGAGCATTTTCATGATCAAATACTGGTATATTCTACAAAGAACTTTGACCCAACCATGTCCCCCAATGTGAAATTAGAGGCTGCATGTACTCAAGGAGACGCAGAGAGAAATGTTTCTATTGTGTTGATTCTTGATAACAGAAGATTGAAAAAGACATACGTGTTCATTAAACGGGAGAATGGATAAATATGTGGTGGTCTATGTATACACTGGACTATGGCAAGTGTGAATTTAGGCTATGCGTACCATTGAGTATAAATCTCTGTAACCTGATGCTGAGTAGGAAAATCAAGTTATAGAATGAATTCCATGTTTGATATAATAAATACTGTCATTTAGGGGACAAATATATGTCTTTACTGTCCCTTCAGAGTTTAGAGTCATTTGAGACGTAGATGCACAAATCAGACGAATGGTGGTAAAAATATATTCTGTATCTAAGATGGATTGAAGGACTTAGTAATGTTTCTAAAAATATAAGCAGATCATATCATCTGTTCACAAACTGCTGATGGGCTTCCATTTCACTCCCCATGAAATCCAAAGTCTTTTTTTTTAAGATTTTATTTATTTATTTGAAATGGAGAAAGAAAGTGAGCACATACAAGTTGGTGGGGAGGGGCAGAGGGAGAGGGAGAAGCAGACTCCCCGCTGGGCAGGGGATCTGATGTGGGTACTTGATCCCAGGACCTCGGAATCATGACCTGAGCCAAAGGCAGACATTTAACCACTGAACCATGCAGATGCCCCAAGTCCAAAGTCTTTATTATGCTCCAAGACACTATGCCATCTGGACCCCCCAGCCCTCCTGGCCTCATGGCTGATCACTTTCTCTCCACCTGTTCTTCCCTCCTAGTCCCGATGCACCTATTGTTCTGTCTACCTTGAATGCAACTTGCTCCCTTTTATCTTTCAGGGTGTGGCCTCACTTGCTTTAGGACCAGGGGGACTTAGTCTGGTGGGACATCTATCCACGGCGAGCAGTAACACAGACATTTGAGTGAATGAACCAGGAGGTAGCTGTGTCATGGGTAAGCTGAGGGCTGTGAGAAGCAAGGTTAATGTAGGGCAGGCGTGACGTAGAAAAAAGCATCAGCTCCTCAGCAGATATGAGTGAGCTAGATTTGCATGGGAGGGCATTTTCGGATCTTCTATGAATGAGTTATTTGAGAAGTGAAATGTCTTCATCTCAGCGTGCCATGGTAGCAAGCTGATTCTCTGTCTCCTCTGTGATTTCAGCGGGAAATTATTCCTGCTGTGGCTGAGATGATCTAGGAACACCTTTTATATTTGACTAAGTGGTTCTGTAGACATTGAAGTGCAGGCTCTGAAAGATTTTAGAAATGTTTGGCTTTTCTAATATCCACAATGAAAGTCTGAAAGAAAAGAAGAGAAATGCCCATTCACTTTGACCTACAACTGATAATAATTGGCCCAGATAATAGCTGGAGAGTCAGTGTCCTACAGAAATGACAAAAGGATGCATAGCTGCATCCCTGGAGGAGGCCCCACTAGAGACTCTGCTATGCCCAGGAATTTACTCTGCCCAGAATCATAGGGCATAGAGCTGGAAAGTGTAACATTGCAAAGGTGGAATCATAGGCATGGAACTGCGAATGAATGCCTTAGGTCTTGCTGTTTAACAGACCTGGGTTGTTGGCAGAGTTAAATGAGTTAACAAAGATTAGATGTTTCATTCATCCAACAAATTGTATTAAGTTCAATAGATACTAGGTATGGTTTTAGGCTTTCAGCAGTGAACAAAATAAATAACCTGACCACATGGAGATTCCATTCCGGTGTGAGAGTCAGACAATACACCAAGAGGTCAGACAGTGATAAGTACTATAGAGAAAAAGTAGGATCAGAGGATGGGGGCAAGTGCCATTACTGATGGTGCATCAAAAGGATTCTTATTTGCACCCAGCAGAAGGTAACTCTGGTCAATTAATCGAAAAAGGGATTAAGCAAAATAAAATTGGGTGATTCACAGGATCTGTTGGAGAGCTATGGAACCAGATCTGAGGGTAGGCTTCCTGGGACAGTAGCTCAAAGAACATGGCAAAACTGCTGTGATGCCTTCTACCTCCTCCATCACCTCCTTCACTGAGAATGCGATGCCATGGTTGGCACTGCTCTCACTTCTGTGCGACACTCAAACTTGTGGCAGAAAGAGAAAGAGCTTCCTGCCCTTTACTCATGTGTTACTAGTTCATGAGTCTGGCTGCTGATGGCAGTGCCTGGGCCTTGACAGTGTCCATTTCTCAGATTTATTTCAAGATTAAATTAGTTAGGGCTAATAAACAACTTCAGCAAAACTGCAGGATGCAAAATCAACATACAAAAACCAGTTGTGTTTCTGCATGCTAGCAAGGAACAATCTGAAATGGAAAATAAAATAATTCTATTTACATATTTATTCCATTTAAGTACATTTAGCCAAGGAAGCTTAGGATTTGTATGTTGAATGCTATAAGAAAAATGATGAAAGAAATTAAATAATATCCAAATAAATGGACAGGCATCCTGCATTCATAGGTTGGAAGGCTTGGTATTACTGATAGGATAACACTATCCAAAGTGATCTACAAATTGAATGCAATCCAATCAAAATCCAAACTCTTTCTCTTAAAAAATAGAAAAATTCATCCTAAAAATCTATGGAATCTCAAGGGATTCCAAATAGCTAAAGCAATGTTGAAAAAGTACAAATTTGGAGAGCTCATACTTCTTGATTTCAAGGCTTACTCCAAAGCTGCTGTAATTTAAACAGTGTAGTACTCTCATAAGGTTAAACATATAGGCTGATGGAATAGAATTGACAGCACAGAAATAAGCCCTTACACATAGGGTCAAGTGATTTTTGATAAGCATGTTAAGACCATTCAATGGGTAAGGACAATCTTTTCAAGAAATTGTTGTAGGAGAACTGGATATTCACTTGCAAAAGAATTCAATTGGACCTTGCACAATATATCCAGATTAACTTAGAGTGGATCAAAGACCTAAATGTAAGAGCTAAGACAGTAAAACTCCTAGAAAAAAATATAGGGAAAAATCCTCATTCATTGCCATAAATATTTCTTAAATTTGATACCAAGGCACAGGCAACAAAAGAAAAAAAATGAGCTAGATTTCATAAAAATGAAATGGTTTTGTACATCGAAGGACACTATCAAGAGAATGAAAAGAACCCACAGGAATGGGAGAACATATTGTGAATTATATCTGATAAGGGGCTAATACCCAGAAAAAAAATATATATATAGAGAGAGATCCTACAACTCAACAAAAAACAAATAATCTGATTAAAAAATGGCCAAAGATCTTGAAGAGACATTTCTCTGAAGAACATAATAAATGAATGAAAAGATACTTAACACCGTTAGTCATTAGACAAATGCAAAACAAAACCATAATAAGATACTATTACACCCATTAGATGACCATTATCAGGAAAACAGAAAGTACCAAATATTGGCAAGAATAGGGAAAAATATGGAAAAAATAACCCCTGTGCAGCGCTGGTAGGAATGTAAAGGAGTATAGCCATCATGAGCATGTACAAATAAATTAAAAACAGACTCAAAACAGACACGAGTATGCCAATGTTGGTAGTGGCTGTCTTCACCACAGACAAAAGATAGAAATGACTCATGGTCCTCAACAGATGAAGGGATAAACGTACTGTGGTGTGTCCATACAACGGGCTATCACTCAACCATAAAGGAACTAAGTTTTTTTTGGTATATTTTTTAATTGGAGTTCAATTTGCCAACATTTAGCGTAACACCCAGGGCTCAACCCGTCAAGTGCCCCCCTCAGTGCCCATCACCCAGTCACCCCATCCCCCCACCGACCTCCCCTTCCACTACCCCTTGTTTGTTTCTCAGAGTTAGGAGTCTCTCATGCTGTCTCCCTCACTGATATTTCCCACTAATTTTCTCTCCTTTCCCCTTTATTCCCTTTCACTACTTTTTATATTCCCCATATAAATAAGACTATGGTGGACAATGTTTTTCCTACTCCAACTGACTTACTTCACTCAGCAAAATACCCTCCAGTTCCATCTACATTGAAACAAATGGTGGGTATTCATCGTTTCTTTCTTTTTTTTTTTAATTTTTTTGTATTCATCGTTTCTAATGGCTGAGTAATATTCCATTGTATACATATACCACAGCTTCTTTGTCCATTCATCTGTCGATGGACACCGAGGCTCCTTCCACAATTTGGCTATTGTGGACATTGCTGCTAGAAACATCGGGGTGAGGTGTTCTGGCGTTTCCCTGCATCTGTATCTTTGGAGTCAATCCCCAGCAGTGCAATTGCTGGGTCTTAGGGCAGATCTATTTTTAACTCTTTGAGGAACCTCCACACAGTTTTCCAGAGTGGCTGCACCAGTTCATATTCCATCCAACAGTGTTTTGATATATGCGATAAGATGGGTGAAACTTGGAAACATTTGCTAAGGGAAAATTACCGTATGATTATACTTACGTGCCATAAACGGCTCCAAGGTCTAATGGATGGCTTGTTGATTGAATATGAAAACATTGGGTAGAAAGAAGAGGGGAACTCAGGAGAAGTTCTGTGTTTTTCATTCCCTGAAAGAAGAAGGATGGAGCCAGTAAACAGGGCCTTGGACAATCAAGTGGTGAGAGTCATGACACACAGAGAAGGTGCATTCCAGGCAGAGGACTGCAAGAGCCAAGGTTTTGATACAGTGATAGGATGGGGTATTGAGGGAAGAGCTCTTCATCTAGAGCAGAGTCACCCAGGGGGAGTAGTAGATGAAACGGGAGTGGTAACAGGGGCTTCCCTTGTTGTCTGGAACAGTCCGGGTTCATACCTGTACCTTCAGGACAATTATTAGTATCCCTTTTTATGCTAAAAGATGCATATGGAATTGGTGAAGGCTGTTGTGCAGGTAGCAGACCTGTTCAGTCTGTCTGTCCATATGCATGGACCACTGCTGTTTGGTTCAGGAAGAAGCAACTGGGGACTGGACTGTGGATGCAATGAGGAGCCCCTGGAGGGCTGCGAGTGGCAGATTTGCCTTCAGTTTACCAGAACTGTCCAGCTGACTGCTTCGAAGTGGCAGATAAGCTTGCTGGTGTGGATCTCCCCCAGGAGATGGGGCTTCTGCAGGAAGGGTGCCCAGGCAGCTTGACTGATTCTCTAGACACCATCTCAGCTTTGACACCTGAAGCCTCAGACAACACTACAGGGCCCACGAGGGTCTTCAGCCCACTTCAGAGCTCACGAGGAAGCAAGGGCGGCTTGTGCCTGCTTTGTGCCTTCTAAGCAATCTCATACAGCAGGACTGGCTGCTGTAAGCTGGATCATGTCAACTCCCCTCTGGGATACACACTTCGTGCCTGAGGACCAAAGGCCCACATTCATGACAATTTCAGGAAGACTGAACGACAGAGGACTTGGAGCACTTAAACGGCCTCCTTCACTCACAGTGGGTGTGACATCGTTCAGATGGGTTTTGAGGGTTTAGAGGTTTGAGAAAGGATGAAATAAGCCAGAGATAACCTGGAGGGTGGGAGGAGGTGGGGAAGCAGGATGAGATGGATTTTCAAAAGGCTGGTCTAGTTCCAGAGTAGAGTTAGGAATTACCGTGGAGCTCCTGACTGCATTCTGTTTCCCTTAGCATCGAGATGCGGATCGTGCTGGCACCTGCTTTCAGATGGCTATTGCTTGAGTGAGTGACAAACTGAATGAATGGTCAAGGGCGGTGATCATACAAGAAAACCCCAGAGTCAGATGGCCTGAGTTCCATCCTGGCTTTGCTGTGTTCCACCCTGAGATGGTCTCATCTTCCTATACCTTAGCTTCCTCATTGGCAAGATGACATTAATAATAGCACCAACCTCATTGAGGCTGCTGTGGGTTTAATGTAATGGCCTAGAGCAGTGCCTGAAAAGCCTGTCACATGTGTTAGATATTACTACTATTCGTTCTGACTGGTGCACTGTGTATTTATGTCCTCTTTCTCATAAGGCCAGTCCATTTTATTTTTAAAATGAAATGCTGTGATCCTTTTGTTTTTTTTTTAAGATTTTATTTATTTATTCATGAGAGAGAGGCAGAGACACAGGCAGAGGGAGAAACAGGTTCCATGCAGGGAGCCCAATGTGGGACTCGATCCTGGATCCTGAGATCACAACCTGAGCCGAAGGCACTCAACTGCTGAGCCACCTAGGCATCCCTGTTTTTTTGTTTGTTTGTTTGTTTTGTTTTTTTGACTTATAGAAGTTAATTGATATTGAATCGTATAGACTAATACATTGAAGGCTGATGTTTTGAGTCTAGCCTATTTTGATCACAGTGACTGGCCATGCTGTAGTCTTTCTGTTTTGGGAAGTAAGTGGATTATTTCCCATGGACTTCTCTGTATGTCCATTAGCCAATATTGTTGGTTTTGAGCAAAGTCAAGCCTCGCCTTTATCTCAAATTTTTCACTTTTATTTTAAATATGAGAAATATCGAACTAAACTTGTCCATTTTCAAGGAAAAACTTACTTTGAGTTATTTAAATCTGACTAGACAGGTAAAATTCAGAACCCTAGTAAGCAGAAATGATAAAATCAATTATCCTCAGAAAAATAAGGCAAGGACTCGCTAATACAGGAGGTGACATCATTACAGTTCATTATAATCATTTCAAAACTTTATTGAGTATTATCTGGATGTATTTATGAATCTGTTTTACCTGAGTGGCTCTTATGTTCTGTTTATGGATTCCTTATATAACACAAGAATGAGTACATCTCAAGGAAAGATATATTTCGATTCATTACTCATCATAAGTATAATTATTGTTTAACAATATTATGAAGGGCTAATGATGAGATGCAGGTGTTTAAACATGCAGTGCCAGTGATTTGCCATCGTATTCAGTTCTATGCATGTACATTTTTAAAGGCTTCTATTCACTATTCACCAGGGGGACAATAAAACTCTACACAATGGTAAGTGTGTTTGCTAAAACATGATGTGACTGGTTAATTTTTAGTCTTCAGATTTTAAAATGGATCTTTTTTTTTTTTGCAGTGATACTTGTTCTTTACTTGTCAGTCTATATGTTAAACTTTAGAGTAAAAAAATACAACAGAGCAATATTGATAAAGTCCAAATCCCACCTCTCTGGACCCTTCCAGCCATCTCTGGAAGGTGATGGGAGGTTGGAGGACACATGGACAGTTCAACCTCAGACTGAGCAAATGAACTCTGAACTGGTGGTGTGAAGCTTTGACAAGTATTTTTTTTTACCTAGAATTATTGATATTCTAGGAAGGTGTAGCTCAACCTTATCACTTTCCAAGTCAGAAGACTGAGGCTGGAAAAGTCATAATTTGGCCAAAGAAACAGGGCTGGTGGACCACACTCCTTGTACTCGCAGACCTAACCCTCTTAATTGTGTCAGAACTCCTCCTAGCGTGCTATGTTGCCTCCTATCAAATGTGAGACTATTTGAATTCTTGATTAATATATCCAGTCAATAGACATTTTTGAATAACTACTATGTGCCTATTTTAGGCTCCAGGATCTCTAAATTCTTTTTTAAAAAATATTTTATTTATTTACTCATGAGAGACAGAGAGAGAGAGAGAGGCAGAGACACAGGCAGAGGGAGAAGCAGGCTCCCTGTGGGGAGCCCAATGTGGGACTCGATCCCAGGACCCCACCCTGAGCTGAAGGCAGATGCTCAACCACTGAGCCATTCAGGTGCCCTTGGATCTCTAAATTCTCGAACTTGGTTTTGATGTCACTATTCTGCTCTTTCTTCTTCTATGGGCTCATGTTTCCTTCATTAAGTTCTGTGAGTGTGTTGGTAATTTGTGGCTTATCTTGAATCTTTAGCCCTTAACGGGGCAGGAGTAGGAAGAAACCAACACTTATAAACAGTTCTGTGTACTTTCTATGTGTTACCTTTATGAAAAGCTTATAAGCTGGCATTGCACCCTAGAAAAAGAGAAGCTAAGTCATTTGATAAGGCTTAAATATCTTTTAAGTGACAGTGCAGGAGATCTGTTCACCCACAGTTAACATAATGTCTGGCATTCAAAACACTTAATTTTTTAAAAAATGAATGAATGAATGAATGAATGAACGAATGAAGCCTGGGCTTTAAACTCAGATCTATGTGGCTCCAAAGATCTTTCCACTGCATTCAGTTGCCTTTTTTTGTATCCTGTAGGGTCAGAAACAGACTGGCTTTAAATATCACCTAGTGTGTAAGCAATGCTTCCATAAATACTTTTGCTTATGGTGACATATAAGTTCCCTAAGGCTTAGAATGATTTCATAGCTATCACACATTTCTTTTAAGACCAAGAAACTAGGTACCTAAAAAATAATTTTTGAAATTCTTGTTGGAAGATCAAAGGCAATAACAATGAGCATAATAGTGCTGTGAATATTCCCCGAATCCTGGAGGCATGAATGCGCCCTCCAGGGTTCGAGGCAGCTCCATGTCTGCACTGTGGCTCTCAAGCACTTCTGGTGATTTTCCTGATCCTTGGAAGGGTCACTGCACCCAGACCCCACTTAATTAAATGATTTATGTGGATGCATGGTTTTAGTTCAGAATAGTTTACATTTTCCTGGATTAAGCACCTTTTTGATATCACCTAATCTTTCAACAGTCTTTAAAAACATGTTCCCATTTTACAGGTGAGGAAAGTTGAATTTAAGAATGGCTAAGTAGAGGGGCGCCTGGGTGGCTCAGTCGGGTAAGCATCCGATTCTTGGTTTCAGCTCAGGTCATCATCTCAGGGTCCTGGGAGCCAGCCCTGTCTCCCTGCTTGTGCTTGCACTTTTTCTCTCTTAAAAAAAAAAAAAAAGAATTGTTAAGTGGAGATTAAATCGCATAGCACACACCCAACTATTGCATCATTTACCTTGGTTGTGGTTTATTATCACACTCCCAGTTACTTGCCAACTTACTCATTCAAAGAATGAATTTAAAGAATGTACGTTGGTTGTCCCTACATTCTGTGAAGCTGAGCCAGAGAAACACAAGTCAGGTGGTTGCCAAGAGCACACATCTACATTTCTTTATACACAAAGACATATGTGAACAAAGTTTATTCATTGCAGCATTCCCTGAGGCAGTCAGAAATCAGAAGCAATCTATATATTTATCAGCAGGGACTGGTTATATATATATATATATATAATACCATAACCTTTCAAAAAGAATGAGGCAGGATGAGAAAACATGCCCGTGATGAATTTAATAAGTAGAAGAAGCAAATTGTAAACAGCAAGCATCATATTGTGACAAGGATGACAAAGACAAGGTGTATGTGTGTGTTCATAACCTTGACCTCTCCATGGCCCTTGGAGGAGAAAAGTGCTTTTGTTGCTTGGGCCCAGCAGCCATGTCAGGCCTTTCACTAGTCAATTCAGTCATGGCTACAGAGAATGACTGAGACAATCCTAAGGAGACTAGTGATTTTTGGAATGAACTAAAGCTAATAAGGGATGAAACTTGATTGAGAAGAGGCAGGAGGAAAGGGGAAAAAACTAAAGTTAGCATGGATTGAATTTTGAGGAGTTTTTTCTGGGGGTGGGTAGGGAGGACAAAGGTGTGAGGGGGGAAAAGGCAGGGGAAGCAAGCAGTGTGTGTGTGGGAGAGAGAGGAGAGAGAGAGAGAGAGAGAGAGCGAGAGAGAGAGAGAGAGAGAAAGCTACCATGCTGGGAATAGCAGGACTTTCAGAGAAAGGGGAAGATGTGAGACACAATTTCAGAACACATCACTATTTGCTGTGTAAGGTGATACTTCTTTTATTATTATTATTATTTTAAAATTACTGATGTAAAGATTTTACGTGCTTTCCCAATATTGGCTTTTGGGTATAGGGGTTGGGCTTGCTTTCTTTTGAATGTGGCAGCCATACTGAAGTGGATGGACCCTGAGGAAATAGCTTTATCTGGCTTACATTGTGTTCTCATTTGTGTAAAAAAAAAAGTATATGTGTGTAATGGCACAATATATGCACCAAAACTTTCTGAAAGCAACTGGTGACATTTTTGGAATGTTGATTACCTCTTGGGAGTGGTGAAATTGGCATACTATTCCATACTGTTCAGAGTTTTTACAGTGAGCCTGTATTACTTTTAAAATTTAAAAAAAGGATATATTTTGGTGATGACTGTTTTTCTTTATCATAAATGGAATAGGACTATGAGGAGGAGTTGTCCCCAGCAGCAGTCAAAAGGCTTTAATATGTAAAATCATGGAGAAAACTGCTCCTAATGCCTAACTTAAGTTTAAACAATTGCATCTAGGCTTATTGGGAGGGGAAGAATGCACAGGCCAAAAGGAAGATCTAGCTAACTTGCTATGGGCTTAATTCCTCACAGTCACTCTCAGGAGTGTATCTGGGAGGACCTTTCTATATTCAAATTGCAGAAAGAGCATCAGGGTTTCATAATGTCTGTGTGAATCCAGACAGCTGAGTTTGCAAAACAGCATCTAAGGTGCTTCTATAGGTCAAGAAACAAAGATATGTGCCAAGAATTGGGGAGCCAATGGCGGTCTGTTTCTCTGATTTCTACTGGGTGCTGCCTCCTCACATAGCAGAGAATTGGTTTGTTGCTGAAAAGACCAGAAAACAAAACAACCAAAAAAGCCAGACAAATGTTTATATCGGGGTATAAGGGATCAATACATAACACTCTTTTTTTTTTCTTTGCATGAATTTTGAAGCAATGAGAGTGACAGAGAAGCTGATAGAAGTTGAAATATCAGATGGGTTAGGGATGTGATTTGGGCATGTGGCCAAAATGGGCTTTCTGTTCTGAGCCCAGAATGGCAGCCTTGCCCGAACCACCATGGTCAGAGCTTTCCTTTTTTTTTTTATTTAAACTTTATTTATTCATGAGAGACAGAGATAGAGAGAGAGAGAGGCACAGACACAGGCAGAGGGAGAAGCAGGCTCCATGCAGGGAGCCCGACTTGGGACCTGATCCCGGGTCTCCAGGATCAGGCCCTGGACTGAAGGCGGTGCTACACTACTGAGCCACCCTTGCTGCCCTGGTCAGAGCTTTCCAAAGTGGGAGACAACAGACTCCTCCTGAGAGGCTGACCTCACGATTCCAGACAGACTGGAGCCACCCGCTTTCTGCACACCCCAAAGATGAAGGAGGGTGCACCAAGTCAGGCGTGCTCAGTTCTTTCCTTCAAACTCCACCATCAAGCAAGTCACTGTATCTCTAGTGATTGATAAGAAGGCAGTAGTGGAGTGATTTGCAGGCAGCGTCTTCTCTCCAGGACAAAACTGGAACATATATATATATATATATATATATTTCTAAATATATATATATATATATATATATATATATATATTTTTTTTTCTTCTAAAAAACATGAGAAGTTTTAATAGGGGAGGACCTCAACTCTTCATATGGGCAAGGGTGCCTTACAAGGAAGCCCTCCCATTCTGGAGTTTGGAGGAAACCCAGCTGACCTGCCTGCTCAGAAGCGCAGCCAACCAGTTCACAGGTCTCGACCACCTCTACCAAGCTTATGGTCATGGGTGAGGGGGGAAGCCCTGATTTCTCTAATAAGAGAAGCATAACTGCACAAACAGGAAGGAAACTCATCAGCTAGGCTTTTATTCATAATATAGGCATTCCCTGCGGATATCGTGGATTTGGTCCCAGACCACTGCAGTAAAGTGAAAATCACAAAAAACTTAGTCAAATGAAAATTTTTTTGTTTCTTTCTCAGGGGTTATAAAAGTTTTGTTTACACTATACTGTACTCTATTAAGAATGCAATAACATTATGTCTAAAAAACATATATATATGTTTGTTTATATATATATGTTTAACATCTGACTTTGCTAGATAATGAATATATATATATATATACCTTAATTAAGCAATACTTTACTGCTAAAAAATGCTAACCATCATCTGAGCTTTCAGTGAGTTGTAATCATCAATCACAGATCACCATAAAAAATATAAGAATAATGAAAAAGTTTAAAATACTGTGAGAATTACCAAAATGTGACACAGAGAAAACAAATGAGCAAACACTGTTGGGAAGAGGGTGCTGATAGACTTGCTCTATGCAGAGTTGCCACAAAACTTCCATTTGTGGAGGAGGGGCAAGATGGCGGAAGAGTAGGGTCCCCAGGTCACCTGTCCTCACCAAATTACCTAGATAACCTTCAAATCATCCTGAAAATCTACGAATTCGGCCTGAGATTTAAAGAGAGAACAGCTGGAATGCTACAGGGAGAAGAGTTCGTGCTTCTATCAAGGTAGGAAGACGGGGAAAAAGAAATAAAGAAACAAAAGGCTTCCAAGGGGGAGGGGCCCCGCGAGGAGCCGGGCTGAGGCCGGGGCGAGTGTCCCCAGGACAGGAGAGCCCCGTCCCGGAGGAGCAGGAGCGGCACCAACCTTCCCGGGAGGAAAGGGGCTCGCAGGGAGTTGGAGCAGGACCCAGAAGGGCGGGGATGCCCTCGGGCTCCCTGGGACACTAACAGACACCTGCGCCCCGGGAGAGTGCGCCGAGCTCCCTAAGGGCTGCAGCGCGCACGGCGGGGACCCGGAGCAGCTCGGAGGGACTCGGGCGGCGGCTCGCGGAGGGGGCTGCGGGGCGGGAGCGCGAATCCAACAGCGCAGGCTCCGGAGCACAGGGCGCCGGGACACAGCCCAGGATCCGGCCTCCACCCGGGACAGGCAGAGGCCGGGAGGGCCCAGGACCGCAAGGACGCTCCTGCCCCGAGCTGAGCAGATCAGCGACCCGCCTGGGAGCCTCCAGGCCCTGCAGACAGAGAGCTCCAAGTTACTGCGGGAGCTGACTCCAGGGCTCCAGAGCTGGCCGCCGCCACTGTGGTTGTTCCTCCTGGGACCTCAGGGGGTAAACAACCCCCACTGAGCCCTGCACCAGGCAGGGGGCAGAGCAGCTCCCCCAAGTGCTAACACCTGAAAATCAGCACAACAGGCCCCTCCCCCAGAAGACCAGCTAGACGGACCAGTTCCAGGGGAAGTCAAGGGACTTAAAGTATACAGAATCAGAAGATACTCCCCCGTGTTTTTTTTGTTTTTTTTTCTTTTTGATTTCTGATTGCTTCCCCCACCCCTTTCTTTCACCTTTCTTTCTTTTTATTTCTCTTTTTCTTCTCTTTTTTCCTTCCTTTTTTCTTTTTTCTTTTTCTCTTTTCTTTCCTTCTCTCTCTCTTTTTCTCCTTTTCCCAATACAAGTTGTTTTTGGCCACTCTGCACTGAGCAAAATGACTAGAAGGAAAACCTCACCTCAAAAGAAAGAATCAGAAACAGTGCTCTCTCCCACAGAGTTACAAACTCTGGATTACAATTCAATGTCAGAAAGCCAATTCAGAAGCACTGTTATACAGCTACTGGTGGCTCTAGAAAAAAGCATAAAGGACTCAAGAGACTTCATGACTGCAGAATTTAGATCCAATCAGGCAGAAATTAAAAATCAATTGAATGAGATGCAATCCAAACTAGAAGTCCTAACGAGGAGGGTTAACGAGGTGGAAGAATGAGTGCGTGACATAGAAGACAAGTTAATGGCAAAGAGGGACACTGAGGAAAAAAGAGACAGACAATTAAAAGACAATGAAGACAGATTTAGGGAAATAAATGACAGCCTGAGGAAGAAAAACCTACATTTAATTGGGGTTCCCGAGGGTGCCGAAAGGGACAGAGGGCCAGAATATGTATTTGAGCAAATCATAGCTGAAAACTTTCTTAATCTGGGAAGGGAAACAGGCATTCAGATCCAGGAAATAGAGAGATCCCCCCCCTAAAATCAATAAAAACCATTCAACACCTCAACATCTAATAGTTAAGCTTGCAAATTCCAAAGATAAAGAGAAGATCCTTAAAGCAGCAAGAGACAAGAAATCCCTGACTTTTATGGGGAGGAGTATTAGGGTAACAGCAGACCTCTCCACAGAGACCTGGCAGGCCAGAAAGGGCTGGCAGGATATATTCAGGGTCCTAAATGAGAAGAACATGCAACCAAGACTACTTTATCCAGCAAGGCTCTCCTTCAAAATGGAAGGAGAGATAAAGAGCTTCCAAGACAGGCAGGAACTAAAAGAATATGTGACCTCCAAACCAGCTCTACAAGAAATTTTAAGGGGGACTCTCAAAATTCCCCTTTAAGAAGAAGTTCAGTGGAACAATCCACAAAAACAAGGACTGAATAGATATCATGGTGACACTAAACTCATATCTGTCAATAGTAACTCTGAACGTGAACGGGCTTAATGACCCCATCAAAAGGCGCAGGGTTTCAGACTGGATAAAAAAGCAGGACCCATCTATTTCCTGTCTACAAGACATTGTAGACAGACATTTTAGACAGAATGACACCTACAGCCTGAAAATAAAAGGTTGGAGAACCATTTACCATTCAAATGGTCCTCAGAAGAAAGCAGGGGTAGCCATCCTCATATCAGATCAACTAAAATTTACCCCGAAGACTGTAGTGAGAGATGAAGAGGGACACTATATCATACTTAAAGGATCTATCCAACAAGAGGACTTAACAATCCTCAATATATATGCCCTGAATGTGGGAGCTGCCAAATATTTAAATCAATTAATAACCAAAGTGAAGAAATACTTAGATAATAATACACTTATACTTGGTGACTTCAATGTAGCTCTTTCTATACTTGATAGGTCTTCTAAGCACATCTCCAAAGAAACGAGAGCTTTAAATGATACACTGGACCAGATAGATTTCACAGATATCTACAGAACTTTACATCCAAACTCAACTGAATACACATTCTTCTCAAGTGCACATGGAACTTTCTCCAGAATAGACCACATACTGGGTCACAAATCGGGTCTGAACCAATACCAAAAGATTGGGATAGTCCCCTGCATATTCTCAGACCATAATGCCTTGAAATTAGAACTAAATCACAACAAGAAGTCTGGAAGGACCTCAAACACGTGGAGGTTAAGGACCATCCTGCTAAAAGATAAAAGGGTCAACCAGGAAATTAAGGAAGAATTAAAAAGATTCATGGAAACTAATGAGAATGAAGATACAACTGTTCAAAATCTTTGGGCTGGAGCAAAAGCAGTCCTGAGGGGGAAATACATCACAATACAAGCATCCATTCAAAAACTGGAAAGAACTCAAATATAAAAGCTAACCTTACACATAAAGGAGCTAGAGAAAAAACAGCAAATAGATCCTACACCCAGCAGAAGAAGAGAGTTAATTAAGATTCGAGCGAACTCAACGAAATCGAGACCAGAAGAACTGTGGAACAGATAAACAAAACCAGGAGTTGGTTCTTTGAAAGAATTAATAAGATAGATAAACCACTAGCCAGCCTTATTAAAAAGAAGAGAGAGAAGACTCAAGTTAATAAAATTATGAATGAGAAAGGAGAGATCACTACCAACACCAAGGAGATACAAACGATTTTAAAAACATATTATGAACAGCTCTAGGCCAATAAATTAGGCAATCTAGAAGAAATGGACGCATTCCTGGAAAGCCACAAACTACCAAAACTGGAACAGGAAGAAATAGAAAACCTGAACAGACCAATAATCAGGGAGGAAATTGAAGCAGTCATCAAAAACCTCCCAAGACACAAAAGTCCAGGGCCAGATGGCTTCCCAGGGGAATTCTATCAAACGTTTAAAGAAGAAACCATACCTATTCTACTAAAGCTGTTTGGAAAGATAGAAAGAGATGGAGTACTTCCAAATTCATTCTATGAGGCCAGCATCACCTTAATTCCAAAACCAGACAAAGACCCCACCAAAAGGAGAATTACAGACCAATATCCTTGATGAACATTATTCACCATGACCAAGTAGGATTTATCCCCGGGACACAAGGCTGGTTCAACACTCGTAAAACAATCAGTGTGATTCATCATATCAGCAAGAGAAAAACCAAGAACCATATGATCCTCTCATTAGATGCAGAGAAAGCATTTGACAAAATACAGCATCCATTCCTGATCAAAACTCTTGAGAGTGTAGGGATAGAGGGAACATTCCTCGACATCTTAAAAGCCATCTACGAAAAGCCCCCAGCAAATATCATTCTCAATGGGGAAGCACTGGGAGCCTTTCCCCTAAGATCAGGAACATGACAGGGATGTCCACTCTCACCACTGCTATTCAACATAGTACTGGAAGTCCTAGCCTCAGCAGACAACAAAAAGACATTAAAGGCATTCAAATTGGCAAAGAAGAAGTCAAACTCTCCCTCTTCGCCGATGACATGATACTCTACATAGAAAACCCAAAAGCCTCCACCCCAAGATTGCTAGAACTCATACGGCAATTTGGCAGCGTGGCAGGATACAAAATCAATGCCCAGAAATCAATGGCATTTTTATACACTAACAATGAGACTGAAGAAAGAGAAATTAAGGAGTCAATCCCATTTACAATTGCACCCAAAAGCATAAGATACCTAGGAATAAACCTAACCAAAGAGGTAAAGGATCTATACCCTAAAAACTACAGAACACTTCTGAAAGAAATGGAGGAAGACACAAAGAGATGGAAAAATATTCCATGCTCATGGATTGGCGGAATTAATATTGTGAAAATGTCAATGTTACCCAGGGCAATTTACACGTTTAATGCAATGCCTATCAAAATACCATGGACTTTCTTCAGAGACTTAGAACAAATTATTTTAAGATTTGTGTGGAATCAGAAAAGACCCCGAATAGCCAGGGGAATTTTGAAAAAGAAAACCATATCTGGGGGCATCACAATGCCAGATTTCAGGTTGTACTACAAAGCTGTGGTCATCAAGACAGTGTGGTACTGGCACAAAAACAGACACATAGATCAATGGAACAGAAGAGAGAACCCAGAAGTAGACCCTGAACTTTATGGTCAACTAATATTCGATGAAGGAGGAAAGACTATCCATTGGAAGAAAGACAGTCTCTTCAATAAATGGTGCTGGGAAAATTGGACATCCACATGCAGAAGAATGAAACTAGACCACTCTCTTGCACCATACACAAAGATAAACTCAAAATGGATGAAAGATCTAAATGTGAGACAAGATTCCATCAAAATTCTAGAGGAGAACACAGGCAACACCCTTTTTGAACTTGGCCACAGTAACTTCTTGCAAGATACATCCACAAAAGCAAAAGAAACAAAAGCAAAAATGAACTATTGGGACTTCATCAAGATAAGAAGCTTTTGCACAGCAAAGGATACAGTCAACAAAACTCAAAGACAACCTACAGAATGGGAGAAGATATTTGCAAATGACGTATCAGATAAAGGGCTAGTTTCCAAGATCTATATAGAACTTATTAAACTCAACACCAAAGAAACAATCAATCCAATCATGAAATGGGCAAAAAGACATGAACAGAAATCTCACAGAGGAAGACATAGACATGGCCAACAAGCTCATGAGAAAATGCTCTGCATCACTTCCCATCAGGGAAATACAAATCAAAACCACAATGAGATACCACCTCACATCGGTGAGAATGGGGAACATTAACAAGGCAGGAAACCACAAATGTTGGAGAGGATGTGGAGAAAAGGGAACCCTCTTACAGTGTTGGTGGGAATGTGAACTGGTGCAGCCAATCTGGAAAACTGTGGAGGTTCCTCAAAGAGTTAAATATAAACCTGCCGTACGACCCAGCAATTGCACTGCTGGGGATTTGCCCCAAAGATTCAGATGCAATGAAACGCTGGGACACCTGCACCCCGATATTTCTAGTAGCAATGTCCACAGTAGCCAAACTGTGGAAGGAGCCTCGGTGTCCATCGAAAAATGAATGGATAAAGAAGATGTGTTTTATGTACACAATGGAATATTACTCAGCCATTAGAAATGACAAATACCCACCATTTGCTTCAACGTGGATGGAACTGGAAGTTATTATACTGAGTGAAATAAGTCAATTGGAGAAGGACAAACATTATATGGTCTTATTCATTTGGGGAATATCAATAATAGTGAGAGGGAATATAAGGGAAGGGAGAAGAAATGGATGGGAAATATCAGAAAGGGATACAGAACATGAAGACTCCTAACTCTGGGAAATGAACTAGGGGTGGTGGAAGGGGAGGAAGGTGGGGGGTGGGGGTGAATGAGTGACGGGCACTGAGGGGGGCACTTGACGGGATGAGCACTGGGTGTTATTCTGTATGTTGATAAGTTGAACACCAATAAAAAATAAATTTATTAAAAAACACTTCCATTTATGAAAAATGCAACATCTTTAAAGCATAATAAGGCAAAGCACTATAAAATAAGGTATTTCTGTACCAAGGACTGCCGGTATTTAAGGGAAGCCAATTGCACAAAAAGGACTAAGAAAACCCAGTAGAGAAATGGGCATTAGAAGAAACAGACACAAATTTAAAAAAAAAAAAAAGAAGAAACAGACACAATTCAGAAATCAGAAGAAAATTTTCATTCTAGAAGATATCCAATTAGTGCCTTCTGGGGAATTCTGAGAAAATCCATAAAATAAGAACATCTGTGTCCTTGAAAAAGAAGCACTCAGCAAACAGAAAGAGTTCATAGAATCATATATATGGTGGCTAAGAGTAAATCATTTAACAGAAGACTGCAACAGATGTTGTGGAACATCTCCCAGAGTGTAGGGAAAAAAGAAAAAAATAAAAATGCAAGAGGAAAATTAAGTCCTGGGGAATCAATCAAGACATAATCCAAGAAGCATGAAAGATAGGAAGAGAAGGACAGGGTGGACTTGGCCTGAAGCACCATGCCTCCTCATTGGTGCATCAGTGAGGCTGTGATGCCCAGGCACTGACCTTCACCTCCTTCCACCAAGCTCTGCATCATCCTCTCTCCTACTCCTGTTGTTCCCATGGGACTTCTGTTGAACCCAGAACTCAGCCATGTGCTCAGGGTTGGAGAGCTCACTGTCAATGCCTGAGCCAGCAGTGGGACGACACCTGCTAGTCCTA
Organism: Nyctereutes procyonoides; assembly: GCF_905146905.1. Taxonomy (NCBI): domain Eukaryota; kingdom Metazoa; phylum Chordata; class Mammalia; order Carnivora; family Canidae; genus Nyctereutes; species Nyctereutes procyonoides. The sequence goes on from NW_026575122.1 coordinate 22,147,444, forward strand.
ATGAACCTTTGCTTTGGGGTGGTGTTGCATTGAGCATCACTGTAGTACAAGTTGCCTGAGTATAAACTGCACAGAATAAATTCTGTACGCCCCAGGAGAAAAGTTATTTGAACTAAAGATTAAAAGTTTGATATCTAAAACCAAATCAAACTGTGAAGATGAATACAATCGGGAATCTTACATACATGTAGGTTTGGGGTAGGGAGAGCCATGTGGGTGGTTACTGAACCTCTGTGTGACTCACTTTTCTCCTCTGTAAAATGGGGAAAGGACAGTACTGGCTTCATCAGGTTACCATGAGGATTTGATGAATTCATGTGTCTAAAGCATCTAAAACAATGCCTCGTCTATATGAGGTACTCAGTGAAGGGTTTGTTGCTACTAGTATATCATGAATAGTAGATTAATAATAAAAGTCATTTCTAAAAAAAATAAAAATCTATAGTTAAGGGCAATCATGCCATCTTTCTCTTCTAAAAGCAGGTGCTTCTTTATGTTTTGGAGGATCTCAACATTCTTCATTTTTTTTTTAAGATTTTATTTATTTCCTTGACAGACAGAGAGAGTGAGCAAGAGAGAGCATGAGCAGGGTGAGGGGCCAAGAGAGAAGCAGGCTCCCCACCGAGCAGAGAGCTCAATGCGGGGCTCGATCCTGGGACTCCAGGATGATGACCTGAGCCAAAGGCAGAAGCTTCACCGACTGAGCCACCCAGGTGCCCCAAATCTCAGCATTCTTATTTTAGAAATTTCACAACTTGATTTTCTTTTTATCGTTCTAATAGACTTGCTTTTACATATCAAACCTCTAATCCCTGGTTTAAATAACTTTTTCCCTCTGAATTCCCAAAATTTATTCTGTGTGATTTATACTCAGGTTGCTTGTTTGTATCACAACAGTGCTCACTCTGAACCCATCGTCTTTGCTGAGAAGTGCTTTCCAATCTTCAGGGTTTGGTATTGTGTGGTGGGAAGCATTGCATTTATTTTCAATAGCACAGGATTAAGAAATAACACTTCTTGAAAGAAAGCATATCTCACTGCTAGAAGTGACATCTGCGCAATGACCTCAATAGGTAACTCTGAGTCCCCTTTGGTCAATTTCCTGTTAGAATCCTGGCTGGTCTACTTCTTATTTGTTAGAAATAACTTTCACCAGAGGAAATTGGGCAGAAAACCTTGCCAGTGTATTTAACTTTTTGTCCTTTAAGAAATTATACTTTGATTTTAGAGGTTTGACTTTGCTAGATAATGAAATTATCATGGGGGAACAAGCCATGGAAATAATAAATACAATAATTCTTCTTTGCCTATTGTGTGTCTTCGCTATTCATAAATTTTAGGGTCTCAGATATTAGATACACTTACGTAAGGCCTCACGAACGGTAATTATCTTTTGGCCAAAGAAAAAGCCCAAACGAATGCTAAGCTGCATTATCGCTTGGCTTCTGACATGAGCTGATAATCAGATTTTCTTGCTTAAATCCATGGTGCTCGAACAATGCTACCTACTGTCTGTGCTTCCCGATATTACCCTTAATTAGAAAGAACAGAAACACAAATCTGAATTATTTCAAAATCTGGTTTCCATGGTCAGTGGTTTGAGGGGCTTAACTTTATTATAAATAAACCTGGCTTTATTGGCTAATGAAATCTGAGATGTGAAGCCTGGGATAGAGGGTGTGTAATATTCTGATGTTTACACATCAAAATATCCAGTGTGGGCAAACTGTCTTGTAATAAATCTTTGGATAATTGAATTATGATTCCTTTGTCCAAGTACAGTCTGAAACCCTAACTCTGAGAAGAACCTGAAAGGAACTTCAGTTTATGTTTTATTAAGAAGGTTTAATGATATGTGTACCCATAGCTGTCAAGGGGGGGTTGACTTTTTATTTATTTTCTTCCATTTTTGTCCTTTTTTTTTTATTTGACAAATTTGGCATATAGTTGTAAGTGGGTGATGGATCTGGTTCTGCATCCCTCAATGGTTAAAAATTTTCACATTGGGCTCTTTTTACTACACGAATTGTGCGTGGCCTGGCATCCAAGCAAGACAGATGATAAAATGAGAGATCAGCTGTATTTTTATTTATGGTCTTGTGAAAAGCAGACTAACAATAGGCAAGGATGCCTGACCCCATTGGAAGGGCTGATGAATAACTAAGTGGAGATGATAACTTTATTCTTTTCTTGGAAAATGACATCAGGAAGCTAATTCCTAGAACTGCTATCACATAAGAACCTCAGATGCTGTTGACAAATGTGTGTGTCCACACATACATATCACATGCGTATACTTATACATATGTCCTATTTTATATATAGTGTATCTATATATCTCCTGCTTCTCTGCAGATGGTGGGGGCCTAAGTATCAGTGTGTTTGTAAATTGTGGCCCCGGTCCCTTTTGTTCTCTGTTTAATAGTATCTTTTTTCCTTTCAACCCCTTATTAATATTTTCTTCCCACTCACTCCCCAATGACCTCTGTGCTAAGCACTTTGCAACCACTTTCTCACTTGAACATTCAGGGCAACAGAAAATTCTTTTAAAGCTGTTTACCAGATGAAGGTATTGAAACTGAGAGAGCTAGAATAATTTTCCTAAGATCACATATCTAGTAAATGATGAAGGTAGGATTCCAACACACGTATCATCAATTCCAAATCCCATGATCTGGAGTACTGTGTTGTACTGTCCCATCAAACTTTATGTTAGCTCCTTTTAGTTTATTTCCTTTGTCTTCTTAACAGTTCTATTTCATTGACTGGGATACATGGCCCTCTTTCTCCAGGCACCAGAGACCAAGCTGGATGTGTCTGGAGTTCAGGCTCCTGTGACATAAGAGACATTATGGAGCTAGGTACTTGCTTTGGGTGGAGATATTGGGGTAAGAAGCATCTCCTTTACTACTTCCAGGGATAGCAATCCTAGAGAAGCTGTTGGTGCCTCTGATGTTCCTGGAAAAAAATATCAGGAAGATGTCCTATGTATCAGCTGGATGGATATTCTGGGACCATGAAATGGATGTCCAGAGGGGGAAAATATCATCTAACCTGTACAATACAGAAGAGTGAGCAGTGAGGGGTGGCTGGTTAAACATGGTAGACTGACCAGATCTACTTATCTCCTCTCCCTCTCCCTGGAGCCCTCAGAATTAACAATAGAATAAAATCTTCCAAATGGTTTATTGCAAATGGGTCACTGGTGGGCAGAGATATTAACCTATTTAGTCTTCTTGGTAGTGCTGTGAGGGCTGGTATAGCAGGCAACATCAGACCAGCCTTGACCTTGAACAGTCTTACCCATTTACCCTAGTGCTCCCTACAAATGCTGTATATTTTTTGTATCGTGTGATTTTGAAAATGATTGGGAAGCACTGCTTTAAAACAAAATGCATTCACCCATAAGGGTAAAAAACAGAAGACTAAGAGAGGCGATGACATTAAGTGAGCTATTTCAACAATTCTTTTGAAATCTGTTGAAATCGGCTAAAACATGGTCACAGATCTAACAGATTGGAGTGATTCCCAACACAAGTCTACAAGGGGTTCTACAAAGAAAAGTGAATCAATTCATTTTACCCTCAAAAAACCTGGGACTTGAAGGTTTCACATAACTTCTAAAGCAGGAAGCAGGCACAGGGCTTACAACAAGGGGCTCGGTGATAGCCTGGATCCAGAACTCAATTTTTCCTTGGCTCACCCTGTAGAGTCAAGACAAGGGTTTGTTCTCTGGCAAAAATTTTTTTTTTTATTTTTTTTTATAAATTAATTTTTATTGGTGTTCAATTTACCAACATACAGAATAACACCCAGTGCTCATCCCGTCAAGTGTCCCCTTCCGTGCCCGTCACCCATTCACCCCCACCCCCCGCCCTCCTCCCCTTCCACCACCCCTAGTTCATTTCCCAGAGTTAGAAGTCTTTATGTTCTGTGTCCCTTTCTGATATCTCCCACACATTTCTTCTCCCTTCCCTTATATTCCCCTTCACTATTATTCATATTCCCCAAATGAGTGAGAACATACACTGTTTGTCCTTCTCCGATTGACTTACTTCACTCAGCATAATACCCTCCAGTTCCATCCACGTTGAAGCAAATGGTGGGTATTTGTTGTTTCTAATGGCTGAGTAATATTCCATTGTATACATAAACCACATCTTCTTTATCCATTCATCTTTCGATGGGCACCGAGGCTCCTTCCACAGTTTGGCTATTGTGGACATGGCTGCTAGAAACATCGGGGTGCAGGTGCCCCGGCGTTTCATTGCATCTGAATCTTCGGGGTAAATCCCTAACAGTGCAATTGCTGGGTCGTAGGGCAGGTCTATTTTTAATTCTTTGAGGAACCTCCACACAGTTTTCCAGAGTGGCTGCACCAGTTCACATTCCCACCAACAGTGTAAGAGGGTTCCCTTTTCTCCGCATCCTCTCCAACATTTGTTGTTTCCTGCCTTGTTAATTTTCCCCATTCTCACTGGTGTGAGGTGGTATCTCATTGTGGTTTTGATTTGTATTTCCCTGATGGCAAGTGATGCAGAGCATTTTCTCATGTGCATGTTGGCCATGTCTATGTCTTCCTCTGTGAGATTTCTCTTCATGTCTTTTGCCCATTTCATGATTGGATTGTTTGTTCTCTGGCAAAAATTTAAGCTAGAGAGCCTCTCAACCCAGGAACACTGGGCTCAGAGATGAGGTGGAATTTCCAAGTAGGGGTTTCTTAAAACATTAGGTAGTAGCCAGTGTGACCTTCAGACCATTTTCCCTGTTCTATTCCCAGAATTTGATGAGCCAGACAAATATTTTCTGGGCTGATGTTTGGAGCATTCTTTTGTGGAGAAGCCAGAGAAAAGCCCTTCATATTCTGACATTGAGAGATCTGTCATGAGAAAGGCAGCTCACTGCCTGATGCTACAGTGAAGTCCAGAAGTCAACAAGCCTTGCTTTAGGGAATCCAGTTTGCAGGCAGCCTTTTTGTGCCTTACTGTTAAATATCAATAGGTAGCCAAGATTGCAAATAATTTTTTATAATTTTTAATTTTCAGAAGAATCTTTCTGCTGATGCAAATGTTACTCAAGCTGTTAAGAGTATTTTTTATAGATAGTGACAACATTGGGGTACATTTAGGATAAATTGTTTTGAAATATAAATTTTAGTACATCTAGTCAATGATTTTTGCAGATAATTTTTCTAAAATTATTTAACTCTTCATACAAATTTGTTTTTTGTGAATCTGAATTTAATATTGAATTTAAATTTATATAATGGTATTTTCATGTTTCCTCTGACATTTCTATCATTTGTGGAGGTCTTACAAGAAACTAAAGGTGGCTTAATGATTTTCATCTAATTCAAAACATTTGTTATGCAATTCCAGGAAGATCTTCCTAGCTCAGCGCAAATAGGGAGGCTGGTTTTAGCTCCTTACTCTTTCACTCACTACATATATTGACAAAAGCAAAATACCTCTTTATTTTAGTTGTAAGAGTTTGTAGAAAGTATCTTTTTCATTTTGGGGTTAAGGAAAGTATCTAGAATTTTTGGGCTCAGCTGATTGGAGAATGACGCCAACAAAGGCAAAGTGGGCATCATCCTTATCAGTATCAGTACCATCTCTGTGAGAACAGTTTTACTCAGAGTGAAGGAAACCATTCTATGACCACACACTGCATTCTCAGTCCTCATATCACAAATACAGGCCCCTGGGCACGAGACAGAACAGGCAAGAGAGCTCAGCTCACCCAACTCAAGCTGTTTTATTCAAAAAGCAGTTCAAAGCCACCTTGTGCTTGCTTGGGAAAGTGGCCGTGAGAACCCCAGACTCTGTGCTCGTTCACGGTCAAAACTTAAACCTGGAAATCTCAACAAAGTCTCATGATATCTCATTAGTTCTAAATGTCAATCCCTGCTGCCAACAGAATGTAATGTGCTGTTGTGCTCAGATGTGGGCATTTGCTTTATCTCTGAAGTTTGTGGGGAGGCACTCATGTAATCCATAAGGATCATGCTTTGGAGTCACGCGAATGCCTAAATACTTGCTCCTGGAAGTAGAATAAAAGTATGTAGGGGCTGTGGTGGTAGTAACAGAGGCCCTAACCCTGTCTTTGGAAGTGACATCAGCTTTGGGTTAGGGAAAGGGCTAAAGCTCTACACATAGACCATGTGTCCCTGCACTCACTTGTCATCTGCACAGGCCGGTCGCAATGCCTGGCTGCAGTTCATTTCACTATGATGCTCCGTGAGAAGAGATCAAGAGCAGTGATCAGGATCACACAGGCCATGATCCTACTTCACTCAATGGTGAGTAATGCTTCATGGGAGAAAAAAATTAATAGTTTTATTTCATACTTATGTTCAGACCCCTGGGGTAATATTCTAAGTGGCTATTCTCAATCACAGTTTGAATTTCCTCTTGTTAAAATCCTGTCCTTATTTCTTGTTGTGGGTCTTTATGTTCAGTTAAAGAATTATTCTGGATCATCTTGATCTTAAAATAAAATAAAAAAGATACAAAAAAATAAAACTAAAAACTAAAACTAAAAATAAAAACCAAAACCAAAACAACAACAACAAAAAAATCTCTCTGCCAGATAATAAGGCTAGTGAGTAAATCTGAACCTTTCTTTCTGGATTGTAGTGGTGCCCATTATCCTTATCATATGGGAACAAGTACTCAGACAAGCTCCAATTTTGTTCTCTTCCTGTGTCCTCTAATTACAGTTGCTTCTAGGTGTCCTGAAGCTGATGCTTCCCCTACAGATTGCCAAGAGAGAAAGAAAATACACCGTCATTGGCTACTGTACATAGAATGGTTTCTAAACTCAAGCAAGAAAACCACAGTGATGTTGGCAAGCAAACAATTGAAAAGTACAGGTGCTGGCAGTGTGCACAGCCCCAAAATCAACATGACTTGGGAGGAGGGGTGGGGGTTGGAGAACAAAGAAAGGTGCTTTTCATTCAGAGACATTTATTTCTTTTAAATATTTGCAACCTGCGGCCGATAGCACAGGAGGCCACTTGGCATTATTTCCCCACAAAAGGGAGGGCTGGGTGGTAATGAGCAGATGCTTGAGTGGCCTGTGGCGTGAGGTGCACCATCCATCAAGAAGATCAATATTGACTGTTCTTGTATCATTGTGGTGAAAGTTTGCTCTTCTTAAACAAACAAAAAAAAAGGTGGGGGTTGTACTTTAATATATAGAGCGTGGGTTTGTCTTCAGGCAGTAAATCAGCTTCGAACAGCAAGGACTTCACAGACAGGACTAAGTACCCCTCTCTCCTGCCTAGTGATGGCACAGTCAGTGTTTTAAGGAGTAAAATGTACCTGGCTCATGACATTTACTGAATTTTCTCTGTCCATTCTTTTTCACTACAGTTAAATTATACCTTGGTGAAGATATAACATGAACATTATCTGTACTTCAAAATATGTTTTAAAATACACATTGATGAGTTCACTTTGACTCTACATGTATCAGCAAAGTGGCATGTTTACATAGCAGGGACTGTGCCAGGCATTGGGGTGACCAAGATGAAGAACACAGGTGCTTTTTGGTGCTTCAGTTTCCCCAGTTTGTCAAGCTGCAATCACAGCAAGAATCCTGGTCCAATCCTGGTCCTCTACTATGGAAAGATGGATATTTTATTCTCCAGATCAAAGTGTAGCCTACATCTTTAACATGCATACAAAGCAACAGGGAACTTTGTTAAAATGCAGATTCTGATTCAGTAGGGACTAAGGCCCGGCCATAGAATCATCGGTTCTATCAAGCTCCTGAATGATGTTAATCATGCTGGCCCCTGGATACACTCTGAGTAAGAGGCATCTACATATTACTTATGTCAATCCCCTGCATGATGCCTATGAACTGTGCACATTCTTGGGCTCCTCTCTCAACTTTTTGAATCAAAATCTGTACTTTAACATGTTCTCCAGCTGATTTTTTATGCCCAGTAAAGTTTGAGAGCCATCGATTTAGTTAATTGGTGGGAAGCTATTGAAAAGTTTTAGAAGGTGAATGCTACGTCTATTGTTATATTTATTATATTGGGTTTTAATTTACTTATAAAGAGTAAGTGAAAAAGGAATTCCCCTGGGGTGGATGGTAGGAATGGGTGGAGAAGCTAAGACAGGACTGTGGGGAGGGGAGAATGGGTCTGAAGGATATTGAGAGGGTGGGGCTGACAGGACTGGATTATGAGTGAATCTGGGGGTGAAGAGGGTAGGAGGAGGCTGGAGTGACTTTCTGATTGGGATATCTGGATCCTGGTTATGCCAATAAAACAGGGAAGCAGTATGGTGTGGGGTTAAGAACATGGCCTTGGGAGTAGGAGTGGGAAAGAGTAGCTTAGAGACCTGTTTTCAATGCTGACTTACTCATGTAACCTTGACAAGTTAATTTTTCAGCTGCGTTTTGCAGATGTTTTTGTGTGGTGATATTAGCCCAATTTTGCAAAAGTAGAAATTGAGGAAAAGAGGGTAAGTTGTCCAGCTCCCCCAGGTAGAGAGGAGTGGTGGTGAGGGCCTTTTTTTTATGCCCAGTAGTCTCCGCTCTGGACTGTTAGCTCCAAGGTTTGCCCACGGAGAGATGCTCTCGGCGCTCACCCAGTGAGCAATTTCATCTCACTTCACATTTTCTCAAAGTCTCTATTACTCCTGAACTGCACCTCCCTTTAAAATTGTAGCAAGCCCCTCCCTTTCATTTCTCTGAGCTCATCTAAGATGATCTTCAAAAAGACCTAAGATGGAACAAACACTGTTAGAGATAAAGCAAAGGCTGGCAGCGGCAGAGACTTAGAAAGTACAGGTGTCTGACCTTGATGCGGTTAATCGCCCACACCCTGTTGCGGGTGCAGCTGGCCTGGGGCACTCAGTGCCTGGCTCTATTTTCACCTTTTGACAGATTCTGTGTCCTCCTAAATTTCATCCCTGCAGGAAGCCTCCTTGGTCTGTAGTCTCATGGCCAAGGGAAAGTCCCTACTCTGTTCCCTCCTAAGACCCTCCCTTTTAGCTTAAAGTTCTGGCTTGAGATACAAGCCCTTTTCCACAGGGAATGGATGGGGTGGTGGGAAGAAAACTTCACCCTTCAGGTAAGATCTTATTCCTTATGCAAGAGAATTTTGGTCTCATAGACCCAGTAGGTTACCAGCACCTTAAGCATTTAATATCCAAACAATAATATCCAATCATATCTAAGCAATCAACATTACACACAAACACCAATGGGCAGTTGGTACTGACTACATTTTGCTGAATTGTTTTATTTAAAATTGAATCAGACCGTCCTAATTTATGACCTTATTAGTATTAGTTTTCCAATATCTTTTGTACTTTTCTCCTCTTTATTTTCCCCTTTTGTTTATTGATTATTTCAAGGAGACAAAGCCCAACTTGAAATGTTCCCCTGCTTCAATCTTCTGTCATCTTTCTTTGTGCCCCACATCTCCACTGACCATGCTCGCAATGACCCTCCTCAAGACATCACATGGCTATGCAGTCTCTGCTTCCAAATCATTGCTTGCCCTGTCCAAGAGGGCATCTCTTATTTCTGTATATAAAATAGTATACTATCCTCAACGTTCTCCCATTCCCCTTATCTTGTCTTGTTTTTCCTCAGCAATAAAAAAAAATCGCCCCCTGATATAGATGTATTTATTTATTTTTATGTCATCTCCACTAGCATGTCAATTTCATGAGGACAGAGACATCATCTATCATAACCCCAGTTTCTAGAATAACATCCAGCATGTAATGTAACTCAATAAAAATTTATTGAATGAAGAGATAAACAAGTTAATTAGCCACTTTAATGAATTATATGAGAAGGATGTGCAGGTAGAAGTAACAGGAGCCAACTGCAGTTACTTTCAGCAGTATCTTATTTAAAAAGTAAAGAAACAAAAAGAAGTCCTAAAATACCATTCACTTATGGAAGTAAGTGTGGCAGGTGGCATGGATTATTTTAGGAGCCACAGATCTCATTTTGTTTTGTGTATCTTCCCCTCTGCTTTATAGCTCAGCCCTTGTCATGGAACAGCTGCCTTACCTTGCTCCAGATTCACTGATCATATGAAGACTTTCTCCGAATCTTTTAAACTTAGAAGTTTATGTTTTCTGCATTTTCCAGGAAAATTCAGAAATAATCCCCAAAAAAACCAGTTTCTTTAGAAACTCTAAAATATGTATAGGTAAAAGCATAACAACTGTTGAACACTTGAAATTTGCTTCAAAAGAGTAAACAATTCATTGGCTTGTGAAGTTGGTAAATCCATGGGATAGACTGGCTCAAAGCATGGCTGGATCTGCTGTTCACTGATATTATCAAGATTTTCTTTCTTTTTTTAAAATTCCATATAGAAAACTCATAATTCTCATTTTGAGTTTATTTTAATGGATAGCAATAATGGGTCTTGGCAGCTACAGGTTTCTATGATTCTTAGAGCTTGTAATTTCAAAAGTGGAGAAACCTTCATTTGCTCTGCATCTTTAACAATCTCCATCTCCTGGCCACTGACTCTGCTTGGCTGAACTTAAGTCTTGTGTTCATTCCTGGAACAGTCAAGGTGTGTGGAAGAACAGAGCACACCAGCCAACTTTTGCGACGCCAGCATTTAACCCTGACAGCTGCATTTAAATTACACAAAATGTGTGTGCATGTGTGAGGGGTAGGGGGAAGGAGAATGAGAGTCATAGTTTCCCAAAATAAATTGACCCTGGACAAGCAAAAAAGTTTTATTTTGTGTCCAACCAAGATGATAAGTGATTGTGTTATTTATATTCTACACAACACTGTCACCATAAACTATTTTGACAACTTTGAACCATTTCACTGACCTGAAAGAATTAATGAATTTACATGTCCAATTTCCTACCTAAGAAAAAATAAGTTTTTAGGAATTGATAAAGCAGATAACTGCCACATTCTCATTTGGACTCTTACTTTAGAGTATATTTATTTAATTACTTGTATTTATATAGCAGTAAAGTTTATTGCAGATACATAGTTATCAGGACTGTTTGAAAGGTTTTGTTGATTTTATAGTTCCAAAGCTCTGGAGTAATATGATTTTATTTTTTTATTTTTATTTTTTTTATTATTTTTTTTGAAATATGATTTTAATGGGATCTTGTCACATTGTGATACCCACCCAAGCTCTTTTTTTTTTTTTACAGAAGTTAGGAAACTAAATAGGGGGGAGGACATAAATACATTCACATGGCTCAAAATTCAAAATATAAAAGAGGTATATAGTAGAAAGTCTTGTTCCCACTCTTGCTCCAATCTGCCTCATTCTCCTTCTCCCACAGGAAGCCGCTTTTTCTGGTTTCTTGGGAATTCATCCACATTTTCTCTAAGCAAATAAGAGTGTGTCTACGAGTAAATATAAATGTGTAGGTTAGCAACAGCATTGTGGACTTCTCTGTCTTCACTTAACCCTATAACTTGGAGATCTATACCCAGTGGTACATTGAGAGTTTCTGCTTTCATCTTTCTTGCAACTTCAGAGTAACATAGCTTATGAATATACTTTAGCCAGTTTCCTTTGATAGACAGTGATTCCCCCTCCTCTGCCAAAAAGCTCAATGGAATAGTTAGGATTTCATTTTTTAGAGCTTTGATGGCATGTATTAAAAATTATTGAAAATTTTGACCCAGTCCACTTTTGTTGGTTTTAGAGAAAGAGTGATTTAGGCTTAGTTCCAACCAGCTAATGTAATTCAATGCCAACCTCTTAATTCTTTTTGAAGTACAATGGAAGAATGGAAAATAATTGCCACTATTGGTATCTGAAAAATGTGTGGCTTCCAAGAGTCAGTATACTAGGATTTGATGGTTGAGATAATGGGTATAACTTTGAGAAATGTCATGATTAACAATTACATGGTTTGCTCTGCTAGCTCTAAATTCCTTGCTATGTTGATAGTTGTCTTAAATTCAGCGACATAAAGTGTTTAGGCATGCTGGGACTGGGGAGGCCCCAAGGGATCAGGCTATGAAGCCAGCAGAGTCTGAGAGCCGACTCCTGCAGGCAGGATGGAGGAACAGCAGCTTCTTGACAATAGGAGCAATATCCAGACAGGAGCAGAGCCCTGTAAGTATCAGGGAGGGCCGTAAGGGGAGGAGCCTGGGAGCAGAGGAGAGTGACGCTAGTTTAGTCTGGTTGCTAAGCAATGGGGAACTATTACTTTTTTTTTTTTTTTTTTTTGGAAGCAAGAGAGTGATGTAATTCGTTTGTACCTAACAGCAGCCATAGACAGAGATAGAGGGGACAGGATTACTCTAAAAAGGAAAACCACTTTTTAAGGTTATTACAATCATCCAAGTGAAAAATAATAAAAGCAGGAACACGGCAACAGGGTTAGAGGAGAGGAGGTAACTAAGAAACATATTTAAAAGAGAATATCTCTAGGGCACAATCATGGATTACAGATGAGGATTGGGAAAGAGGGCCAGATTGGGGAGGGTTATGTATTCACTAAGTCATTCAACAGAGGAAGATTGAGCTCCTTTTTGGTGACAGGCACCATGCTAGTTTCTGGAGACACAGAAGTGAACAAGACATACAAGGTTCTTGTCCTCTTGGGATGTGCCTTTTGAGGAAGGCAACAGTTAAAAGTAAATAAACAAATAAACAAGATGAGTTAGTTGCCCCATGCCTCTTCAGAGTCAGCCTCTCCTCTACCCCAGTCCCTGAAAATGCTGCTATGGTTTTGCCTTTTCTAAGATGTCACATACTTAATTGTGATAATAGTTACAAGTCTTTATGTGTTTGATGAAACTCATATAGCTGGACACTAAAAAGAGTGAAGTTTATTCTATATAAATCATGCCTCAATAAAACTGACATTAAAAAAGCTTTTATACCCAAATTTTTTTAAAAAAAGAAAAATGACAAGGAATAATGGATTAATGAATGAGAATAACTCAGATGGGCAGAGGGCTGGGGCTATTTAAGATATGGAGGTCACGAGAGCTGTCTGTGAAGAGTTAACATTCAGTTCAAGATTTGTGTATGTCATGTGTTCAGAAAAGAAAAAAAAGAGAGACCAGTATGACTAGAATATAATTAATAAAGAAGAGAGCTTTATAAATTGAGATTAAGAGGCAAGCAGAGTCCAGACTGTAAAGAGAATTTTTAGGTCCCAATGAGGAGCTTTGGATTTTATCCTAAATGCAGTGGGAGGCCATGGAAAATTTTAGGTGGAGCTATGCTATCTTCTGATTTACTTTTAAATGATCAAAATATGGTCATTTGGGTAATTAATTATAAAGGGAACAAGTGAGGAAGCAGGAAGACCAATTAGAAGACTAAAGTAAAAGTCCAAGTGAAAGATATAGGGAAACCAGATGGCTGCAATGGCAGTGAGGATGGGAACAGGTGGGTGAAAGTCAGAAATAAATTGTAGATGGATAAAACCAATAAACCTGATGATGGTTGGGATACGGGGATGAGGGACAGGAAGGAATCCATAATGATTTCATTTCTCTGGCTTGAACCGACTGGGTGATGGTACTGTTACTTACTGGGTTGGAGAAGTACTGATTGAGGTCTTGTTTTAGGGAGAAAACTAAGGAGTAGAATAAGACTTTATTTCCATCACAGACTGAGTCACAAAGTTTGGGAGATTTTGGGGATTGCCATCTCAATCAGGCTAGAACAATCACTTTCACCTTTGAAATGTATTCTACCAGATGCTGCCTCTTAACCCATTGCTTCTTGAATAAGTCCAGTGATCTCAAATCCCTGGGATCTTTCAAGTTCCTATTATTATGATATGACTAAGGAAAATTACAAAAATGGCCACAATAATTCATTATTCCCCCAAATGTATGCTTCTTTGAAATGTGTGGGTTTTTTTTTTTTTTCCAATCCTGTCAAAGAGGTAGAGTTCATTTCTCTACTCCTTGAATCTGTACTTGGCCACATAACTTGTTTTGGCCAATGGGACCTTAGAAAATATGTTGTAAATAGGTAACTAACTGGAAAGTGCTGTATATTGAGGCTTGCCTCTCTCCCTGTAGGAAATTCTTCCATCGTTCCATGAGTGAGTTCAGGCTATCCTGCTGGATGATGAGAAACTTGAAGTTGTCACCTCAGCTAACATTATGAATGGACCATCAGCCTTTGATTTTCCTTTCCTGGCTATGATTGTGAGGTCAGGTCCAGGCCCAGGATGCTGGCAATGGCCAAAGAAGGCCCTTTTGGAGTCCTGATAGGCCTGAGAAATTGGGACTTTTCCTTCAGCAGACAGGTGGAACATTATTTCTCTTGTAACATACCTAACCCTTTGGCTAAAAGCAGCAAATACACATTTACTTAAATAGTGAGAAGGAATTAAAATGCTAGTTTTGCTTTAAATGAACCAAACCCAAGTGGTATGAAGACAAGAGAAAAAGGAAGCTAAACCCATTTTCTTACCGGCCGAGCAGAGGTGGGCAAAGGTAACAGTTTTGTCCAATGGGCCTGCACAGACATAGATATTCAAATGGGCATTTTTATAGATGTTTTATTTTTGTGACTAAGAATAAAGCTCTGAACTGGAGGACTGTTATGAAATCATGAGGCTGTAGGAAATCTTGGGAGTAGATGACGTGATTAAGAGAGGGGAGAAAATATGGGGGCTCAGATCAGAACTCAAATAGTATTTAAGGAGCATGCATGGGAGGGGAAATGAAAAGGCATGTGGTCTAGAGAGGAGAGAGGAAGCAGGAGCCAACAAGCAGTGAGACTGGAAGTGTTCAGTCTACACTCAGATTTTTGAGTTTGAATTCCAAATTAACCAATGACTGGCTGTGTAGCCTTCAGCAAGTTTCTTAACCTAGCTTTACTTTAGCTTTCCTAAGTTAAAATGGGGGGGGATATTAATATATTTAACTCCTAAGATTTATTGTAGGAAATAAATATCATAGTTCGAGTTTTTTGGGCAGTGCCTGACCCATACTACATGCCCAGTAACCATTAGCATCACTGTTTATGAGATTTAAAGGAGGCGATGGGTTTTCAAAGAAGGGAAAAGTTACCTGGTATCAAATACTAAGGAAAGGCAAGTAAGAAATGCACTAAAATTATTCGTTTGATTTAATAACAGGGATATCTTGGGAACCTTGCAAGAAAAGTTTTTGCAGAGTCATAGAGCTCAAATAGGCTGATGAGACTGGAGGCATAAGGAGGAAATGACACTACTGGTGATCCAGGCTGGCCCCCCCTATTGGCTGTGTGACCTCGCATTAGCTACCCAGCCTCCCTGGATCAGTCTCCTCTGCTATAAAGCAAGAGAAGGAGGAGACCCAGTGATCTGTTCTCCATTTTGAAATATTTTATCAATCAACCAATGGAAACCCAGCTGGTCATCCAGCAGAATGTGGTAGAAATGACTTTTTTTTTTTTTTCAGATGGGAGGGTTGGTGACCTGCCAGATTATGGCTTCTCACTTCTCCTTTTCCTTGGTGCTGTTCCTTTCAGGGCCAGACACATACACCAATATGAGTATAAATGCAGACAAGAGTGCGTACATGTATGCATGTACACACAAAACACAAATCATGCTGCCCTGAGACCCATAACATAAGCCGATTATTGCACAGACCATAGATTCACCCACTGCTTATGAAAAACCTACCATGTTCTGGGTGTTCTGCTAGGTATTGGGGGACGCATGGATAAATCATCAGGATGATAGTCCTTAAAAATCTTATAATTTAATGGAAAGATTAAGAACTTACCAAAGGACAAGATAGCTGACTGGTAATGATATACAATTCAACAAATATTTATTAAATGCTAACTCTTTGGAAACCACTGTGCTGGGAAAGCCCTGAGAACAATAAGGAGGGTGTAAAATTATTTATAATAGGGAAGTCTCATAAACTTTCAGTTTTTAAATGAGATCTGTTGTTGGATAGTCAACAGGTGATCTCAACATATCACCCAGGAGGTCTGCTGCTGGCCTCAGTGTTGGCAGTAGAGTAAGGGAACTATGGAAAGATGGGGGATGGGATGATCCTGTCTTGTTCTGTACTCACTCAATTTCATTTGGAAGCCAATTTTCTTTTCAGAACTGAGAGTCAAGCACTTGCTGTGTCCCTAGTTGTGCTTTGTGGTGGGGGGTGGGGGTGGGGGTTCTGTGATTACTACCCCACACCACCATTCTGTTGGCACTAATATCAGCCTCAACACAGTGCATTGTCTGGAAAAGTCTCACCAAGATGGGAGATGCCTGTGTTGCAGACCACAGAGGCTCCCTGGAGAAGACTCATTTCCGCTCTTCCCAGGTAGAATAGGAAGAGGAGAAATGGTTTCAAAATGTCTTAGTTTGTTCAGACTTATCTCCTACCGGTTTGCAGAATCACACTCTGGCCAACTGTAGGCGAATGCAGCTGACTGGGTCTTGCAGGGGCAGCTTCTGTTCCCCTGAAACTCTCTTCTCTTTCTTTGCCGTATCCAAAGGCTCTTGTTCCTCTCTCACTAAAACTTGTGCAAAAGCTCACAGATTCTGATAGGACTCTTTCAGGCCACTTATCCTGGTGAACGAATGGTGTCTCCCACTGGAACCTTAAATGCTCTGTACCTTTCTTGCCACTTTCTTGCAAAGAGCGTGGGGTGGGATTTGCTATCCACACATCTCTTGGTGAAAACCAATTTTCATGGGTTGACAGAAATCTGCATTTGGGGCAATTTCCAGTTGTTTGGCTTTTGAGGGGAAATGGTGCAAATATAAACCTAGGGCTTAGTTCTTGGGAAATTCAGGAAGTGTCTTGCAGAAGGAGAGAGGGAGAAGGACATTTGTCAAAGTGCCTGTGCTGCTGGTTCTCATGTAAATGCTCTTTTTCCTTTGTTCCTACTGGACTCTGAAGAATGCAGCTGAAGCACAAAGCAGAGGAGGCACTGGCAAGTGAATGCAATAATGTTTTCTAATCCATGTGGATCAAAATCACGCAAGTTTTGATTCTATAAACAGTCTTCCTTAGCATGCTGGATTAATCACATGGATTAATAAAACACAGTTGCCTCCACTCACTGGTGCCTTCTAGCCTTTGTAATTGCTCTCCCTCTACCCCCTTGCTTTTTTAAGTTCTGTGGAACGATAAAGGAACAAAAGGCATTTTCTATGAGTATCCCAGATATTGGTCCACTGGTTCAACCCGCCTGGAAGGTAGGCTCTCTGAATGTCTTAGTGTGCAGAACTCTTGTTTAAGCCTGTATGGTAACCTCTGTGCCTTGGGGAAAACTCAGGGTGTCGTTTGGACTCTACTTTGGACAGTTTGCTATGAGTGAAAAGTAGCATACTGAAATTTCTTTACATGTAAACAAGAGCAAAGACTACATTAAAGGCATTTAGAACATGGTGGAGGGTATTAGGCAGGGGCTTGGTTAGAGGTATGTATGTTGGTCTCAGCTCCATTTAGTCTGTTCAGGTTTCATAAACCCAAGCCATCCTGTCTTCTGGGATAAGATCAGTTAGCCTACGCCTAGTTGAACAACAGCCAGTGACTATGGTGCCAGATATCGTTTTACCACTTCACCTCACATATTCATTTAATCCTCACAGAGACCTTAGGAGGTGTCATGGTATTTTTTCTATTTTCTGAAAAAATAACTGGGACCAGAGATGTCCACTGTCTGACTGGAGTTCATGCCACTGCTAAGGGGTGGAGTTGAGACAATGCAGATCCAGCATTCTCCCAAGTTGTAATCTTAACCATGATACCTCCTTGTCTAAGGCCGGCTTGTTTAAGGCTTGGTTAATGGTGCCTTCATCCAGTAGACAGATTTCTAGGCTTTGTTTGAACATTTCTTCATGAGTTGTGCCTTTTTCAAAATGATAACATGGCAGATAATTTCTTGTTTCAACCCCCAGCTTATAGTCATCATTCATTAGGCGGAAAATCTGATGAAACCTCATAGGGAAAAACAACACAGAGGGAAAAAATGGAGAATACAGAGCATCTAGTAATGGGAGAAAAAACAAAGTCTTGAAATGGATAGACATATACAGATGCATTGGCACCTTGTGCTTATTATCTGAGTGCCATTGTAATGTGGTGAAGGGACTTGGTTTTACTCTTCAGAGGCAAGGCCCCCTCCTCCCTCACCTTCCCCTCAGAGGGGGAGTTCTTTTTTTTTTTTTGCCTCAGTCCACGTGGTCTCTTCTTCAAATTTATCAGCACAGAAGAATTCTACCCTCACCAGTTAGCTCCTTGGCTTTTAATATCACATCAGGGTAATGGTGAGCCAAGAAGCAGGAAAGTAGCAAGGACAAGAGAAGAAGAAAAATGATAGTGTCGAGAGGGGCTGAGAGGAAAGGGCAGGGAGCCTGTGGTGCCAGCTGGTGTGAAGGGGGGCTTTGGAGGTCTGGGAGTGCGGCAGCATGGTGGGGGGGATAGGGACAGCTGCTATTTATACAGGAGAAAGGACAAGGGAGAAAAAGGGCGAGGAAGGGGCAGCATGGGAGGGGGAGGGGGGAGGGAGAAAATGAGGAAGTCAGGGAAAGAGGCTTTCAAGGAATTTGTTGTGCCTTAGGAGTCTAGACTTTCTTCAGCATTTCCAAAATAGACTGAAATTAAGATGCAAATGGATCTTCAATAATCTTGAGTCACCAGTTAAATCTATTTTATGGAGACCTCTAGGAACATCCAGGCAAAAGGGGCCTCAGGTAGGCTCCCTTTTTTAGGGGCTGCCCATCTTAAAATCTCTCATGTGGGCACATGAGCCATCTTTTCCTTGGTACAACTTGAACCCCATCGTTAGAATATGTGGGCCATGCAAATTATTTCTCTTTGCACATATACGGGGTAGCTGATCTATCCATTTGCTTTTGATTCAAAATAGTATTTTTTGAGCGCCTATTCTGTGTAAATCAGTACCAAATAAGACATGGTTCTTGGCATTTAGAACTGGCTTTCTAGGAGAGGATGCAGAAAATAAGCCACTAAAATATATAAATAACATAATTACAGATTGTGGGGAAAAAAAACCACACAGTAGAAGTAAACTTGGAGGAACTCCCTGCAAAAGTGACAGTTAAATCTGGATTTGAAAAATAAGAAGGACCTAGTTATGTGAAGAGCTCCAGGAAGAAAAGTATGTTACAGATTTTTAGGGAAACACATTGGAAATATATTTTTTAATAAGATTTCCTCACATCTCTCTCTCTCTTTTTTTAAAATCGAAGTCTTCAGAGGGGTCAATAGGGTTCACCCAACCCGAACAGAAGAAAGAAAACATGGACGTGTGGGAGAAGGACCAAAGTGCTAGAATTTTTATTGTTGGAAGCCCAGAAGGTGAGGAGGAAGAGCAAGTCTGAAGACGTATTTAGAGGAATAATGGCTGGAAATGTCCTAAATTTGGTGAAAAACATAAACCCACACTTTAAAGAAGCTGAAAGAATCACAAAGAGATAAAGAAATTCACATTAAGACACATCCAAATTCAACTTCTTAAAACTGAATATACAACCAGTGTGTTCTGTTACCCTTAAATCCCTGATGTAAATTTTAAAAAGTGAAGATTTAGTGTTTCAGGGGCAGGGACAGAGTGATAGCTGGTTGTATCAGTAGGACACAGCAAGAAATATTTGGCACAGTTAAAAGGTTTCACAGAAAATAAGTTAGTGAAAGGGACAACATGCAGAGAGGAGTCTCGCCCATTTTGAGAGGAATGATAGATTTCTCTCTTCTTCTGTGGGAAGATTTTAATCTCTCTGTACCTTATCCTTGCAGTATAACATGCGGATAATAATAGGGTCTTATTTTAGCAGCTACTTTTTATATTTTACAAAATATTTTTTGATCTGTATTTCTGTGATGGGAAATTTAGGCAAAAGGTGTATTTTGACTTTTCCTTCATAAACAAGGAATTTAGCAAATTATGCTTACTCCCAGTGCCCCTTAACTTCCCAGTGTTCAGTTATGTAATTTAGAGCTTGGAATACTATTTTTAGAAAATCTTTAATTTAATTAATTATGAATACATTGATTGTATTTAGTATTTGTTTTTTTTAGTGCTCATCACTTGCATGTAATACCCAGTGCTCATTGCATCCCGTGCCCTCCTTAATGCCCATCATCCAGTTACCCTATTCCCTCCACTCCTCTCCCCTCCAGCAGCCCTCAGTTTGTTTCCTAGAGTTAAGAGTCCCTTTTTAAAAATAAATTTATTTATTTATTTATTTGAGTTAAGAGTCTCTTATGGTTTGTCTCCCCTCTGATGATTTCCCCTTCAGTTTTCCCTCCTTTCTCCTATGATCCTCCATGCTAATTTTTATATTCCACATATAAGTGGAACCATATGATAATTGCATTTCCCTGATTGAGTTATTTTGCTGAGCATAATACCTTCCAGTTCTATCCATGTTGATGTAAATGGTAAGTACTCATCCTTTCTAATGGCTGAGTAATATTCCATTGTATATATAAACCATATCTTCTTTATCCATTCATCTATCGAGGGACATCTGGGCTCTTTCCATAGTTTGGCTATTGTGGACACTGCTGCTGTGAACACTGGAGTTCAGGTGCCCCTTCAAATCACTGTTTGTATCCTTTGGATAAATCCCCAGCAGTGCAATTGCTGGGTCATAGGTAGCTCTATTTTAACTCTTTGAGGAACCTCCACACAGTTTTCCAGAGTGGTTGCACCTGTTCCCATTCCCACCAACAGTGCAAGAGAGATCTGTTTTCTCCAAATCCTCTCCAACATTTGTTGTTTCTTGTCTTGTTAATTTTAGTCATTCTGACCAGTGTGAGGTGGTGTATCATTGTGGTTTTGATCTGTATTTCCCTGATGGCAAGTGATGTTGAGCATTTTTTCATGTGTCTGTTGGCCATGTGTATGCCTTCTTTGAAGAAATGACTGTTCATGCCGTCTGCCCATTTCTTGACTAGATTTTTGTTTTTGAGGTGTTAGGTTTGATAAGTTCCGTATAGATGTTGGATACCAGCCCTTTATCTGTTATGTCATTTGCAAATATCTTCTCCCATTCCATAGGCTGCCTTTTAATTTTGTTGACTGTTTCCTTTGCTGTGCAAAAGCTTTTAATCTTTCTGAAATCCTAATAGATCATTTTTGCTTTTGTTTTCCTTGCCTTTGGAGATGTGTCTACAAGAAGTTGCTGCAGCCGAGGTCAAAGAGGTTGCTGCCTGTGTTCTCCTCTAGGATTTTGATGGATTCCTGTCTCATATTTAGGTATTTCATCCATTTTGAGTTTAAGTTTATGATGGTGTAAGAAAATGATCCAGTTTCATTCTTCTAGAAAATGGTCCAGTGTCATTCTTCTGCATGTGGCTGTCCAATTTTCCCAATACTATTTATTGAAGAGACTGTCTTTTTTCCATTGGATATTCCTTCCTGCTTTGTTGAAGATTAGCTGACCATATAGTTGAGGGTCCATTTCTGGGTTCTCTGTTCTGTTACATTGATCTATGTGTCTGTTTTTGTCCCAGTACCACACTGTCTTGATGATCTCAACTTTGTAGTACAGCTTGAAGCCTGGCATTGTGATGCCACCAGCTTTGGTTTTCTTTTTCAACATTCCTCTGGCTAGAGATTTTATCTGGTTCCATACAAATTTTAGGATTATTTGTTCCAGCTCTGTTAAAAATGCTGCTGGTATTTTGATAGGGATTGCATTGAATGTGTAGATTGTTCTGGGTAACATAGACATTTTAACAATATTTATTCTCCCAATCCATGAGCATAGACTGCTTTTTCATCTTGTTAAGTCTTCCTCAATTTCTTTCATAAGTGTTCTGTAGTTTTCAGAGTATAGATTCTTTACCTTTTTGGTTAGGTTTATTTGTAGGTATCTTGTGATTTTCTGTGCAATTGTAAATGGGATCGACTCCTTGATTTCTCTTTATTCTGTTTGTTGTTAGTGTATAGAAATGCAACTGATTTCTGTGCATTGATTTTCTATCCTGCCACATTGCTGAATTGCTATACGAGTTCTAGCAATTTTGAAGGTGGAATCTTTTAGCTTTTTCAGATACAGTATCATGTCATTTGCGAAGAGGATGCCATCTTTGCCAATCTGGATGCCTTTTATTTCTTTTTGTTGTCTGTTTGCTGAGGCTAGGACTTCTAGTACTGTGTTAACAACAGTGGTGAGAGTGGGCATCCCTGTTTTGTTCCTGACCATAGAAGAAAAGGAGAAGGAAGGCCATTCTCAATGGGGAATACATTGATTTTAAGTCCAAGTATATAGCTCCTCCATGTATCTGAATCATATTTAACACAATCCTTTAAAACCAATCTATCTATAAAAAAAAAACAAAAACAAAACAAAAAAACAAACCAATCTATGTTCTTATATTTTTTCCCCTGTGTTCACCTTCAGTCTCCTGCTAACTTTTTCATTTTTGATTCTTACTCTTGATTAATTTTTCAGTTTATTAGGGACATTTTCAAGTAAAATTTTAAAGGAGCCAGTTTACTTGTTTATTATTATTATTATTATTATTATTATTATTATTATTTCTTTCAATTTCAGAAAGGATGAGCTTCTTGTTTGTTCCACCCATCCATATTCTTTTAAATCCAACCAGCAGAAGTCTACCAAGTCCAGTGTGGAGGTCCCACTCTTGAATTAGTTCCTCTCACATTAGTGAGACAGCCTCGCCTTCCAGAAGAAGAGCAGTCTTCCTGTGTGTGGTCGTCTTCATGATGAAACTTCTCGGGAGTCCCTGGCAGACTTGCCTGCAGGTCTCATTACATTTAATTAGGGCACATGTCCTCCCCTTGACCAATCAAGTTGGACAGAATGAGATTACCATTAATGGGAATTTTCCCCTGAAATGGGGAGAGGACTACTTCTTGGAGGTGTGGATACCTGAATGAAAGATGGCTCCCGTTTGCAGAGAACATGGTTTCTACTGCACCAAGTGTCTGCTGCATCTTCCTTACTATTGATTTGTGTTTGTGTGTGTGTGTGTTTGTGTGTAATGTTGGTTATTCCATTTAGTCATCCAAAGAAGATCTTGATTTTGCTATTGGACATTTTATTTACTTGGGATACTTATCTTACCCTGCTCTGTCTTATCTCTACTTTACTGGTCTTTGCTGGTCATCCGGTTGTTTTTGCCTCATCCTATTATTCTTTATATTTTTTATTTTTTTCATCCTATTATTCTTTTGCAGGTTTCTGTTCCTATTCAGTAAGGCTATATCTTCTTTCCCTTAAAGATGCCAAACTCTGTTTTGTTTGTTTGTTCGTCTTACTCAAAACTGATTTAATTTTTCCCCATCAGACATTTTTATTTTCCTTCCAAATTTGAAGCTCCCCTCTCCAAAAATCTCTTTTACTGTCCAGAGAAAGAGTGCCTTCCTTCATCTTCATTCCCTACCCTGAGCCCAAGGTCATCAAACAGCTTAACAATTGGATCTACCATCTAGTCTTTCATCATAGAACTGGACAAAATGCTCAATTCTTCTAGCAAGCCCTGAAAGTCTGCTTGTATGCAGCTGTCAGTATGATCTTCTGGAACTCTTCATATCATCTCTCTCTTACTTGATGTCTTTCAGTGGCTTCTGATTGAACATCCCTGTTCTTAAATGGATGGTCTGATTGCAGAACTCTGCCTCTTACTGGCCAGGAAAACCACTCTATGTCTGTGTTGCCAAGCTCTGTTTTTGAAAGTTCCCCAAATGATTGTTGCAGGAGGTTTTTTGCAAGTCTTCAGGATGCTGCAATCTTTTCTTCATTTTGCATATGTGACTATATTTCCACTTTATATAGCATTATATAAATTTGTATTTTCTCATCTTTGAGTGAGCAGAAGTCTCTGTTCCTTGGTGCTTTCTAGAATACATGATATACAAGTGTTATTTGCCTTTCTTTGTTATCTGCTCAGAAGTTGTTAGAATCTTTTTCAGGCTTACTGCTGAAAAGTAGGGTGATGGTACAGGGCTAGACCTGTTCCCAGGTTTAGCCTCCATTGTAACCCTAACCCCACCTCCACCTAGCGCTGCCTTCCCATGATAAGTTGGGACCTCCTGCCCACTGTCTGATTCTCTGGTATTCATGGATTATAAGAGGGATTACAACTCCAGCAAGCATTGTTACCATGAAGCTGTTCTCTGACCTAACACTTGACATGTAGGATCTACATCTTTTGGGATATACTGTACATCTGCCACTATCCTCTGTCCTTCATCCATCCAAACAGGGTGTTGGGATAGGGATTGGAAAAATATATGGCCTTCCTCAAAAATCACTGTGTGTAATACATAGAGATGATTATATATTTTTGGGTTTGTTTTTATTTTTATCTTGGCCACAGAACCTTGTTATCTGGGCTGGTTGGGGAGGTAGACAACTGGATGGGGCAATGCATCTCCCTCCTATTTTTCCATCAGCTGGGGCTTTTTTGTAAATCTTCTAAAGTATGTATATGCATTTGAAGTTCTCTTTCCATATCATTCTTCATAAAAATGCCTCTTAGAATTCATCATATAGTGTCTCACAGGCTTAGAGTGTATACAATGTGAGGAGTGGATGTACCTGGGAATTATGGCTACAAGTTAACACCATTCTTCCAATAATGGATTTTCACTTGATAATACAGAGATTATGGAATTTTTGTCATGTAACCTCATTTACATTTCATGGCATACATACAAGTGGCAATTGCAAGAGATGTCACAGACTGTCCATGGCCCTGAGATGTTGGCTTGGGGATGGGCCTACAACAGCTCTTCCATCCATCTCATCACTTGGTGTACATCACTTCATTTTTTAACACTGAGTTTATTACCCCTTTCTCTCACCATTAATGCTAGGAATAAGACTACACAGAGAAGCAAGGATGTTTTTGATGTTTTGTAGTTTGAAACTTGTCTTCATTCATAAATACTTTGTGAACCAGTCTTTGCTTCAGCCTATGGCTTTGTCAAGATGATACCTGACACTTGGTACCAAAATTCCCAGTCACAGAGCATCTGGATACAGGAGGCTTATTTAGTGAATCCATGCTAATTGCTGAGGGCTTTGCCCAGGATGACCAAACCCCTGGAAACAGATGCATTTGTGTAGGAGTGCCTCTGGAAGTCAGACTGAGGCTTCCAGAGAGAAATAATTTTTTTTGTTAATTACATCTGATAGAGGCTCACTTGATTTCAACACTCTCTAGCATGGTATAGAGATGATTTATAAGAAAAAAAGCTCTATTATACAGTTGGCCCTTAACCAACACATGTTTAAAACACATGGGTCCACTTATATGTGATAAAAAATACAGTTAAGTACTGTAAATGTATTTCCTCTTCCTTATGATATCCTTAATAACATTTTCTTTGTGCTAGCTCATTTATTGTAAAAATACAGTATATAATACATACAACAAACAAAATGTGTGCTAATTGTTTATGGTATTGGTAAGGCTTCTAGTCAACAGTAGACCATTACTTAAGTTTTTGGGGGAGTCATAAGTTACACAAAGACTTTTGACTGCACAGAGATTGATGCTTTCAGCTGCCATCCTGTTCAATGGTCAACTGCATATTGTTAAGTACTAGCATTTATAGTGTTTATCCATTCATGCACCACAGTTATATGTTGCAATGAATTAAGGTATGTTAGCCCATAGTTATATTAGCAATAACATATTATTTATTTAAAGACTTAACCTTTGACAAATTTTAATTTAGTATTTGATGGAGTGTAATTAAGGAAGGTGATCACAGTCAAAACTGTGGAGGATTATCATATGCTTCCTCTGTATATGAAAACAACAGGATTTGTTTTCTATGACTTTTCTTGTCACTTAATGTTGGAGGAATCTAGTTAATAGAGCATAAGAAATTATTTCTACTGTGAAAAAATCATTACAGAAAGTGTAGCCAAAGGAGTGAGAGTTCTCAGATTTTCCTGACTAGACAACACATGTCATTGTTTCAAAGACTGTTAGACTGTGCCCATCTGCATAGATATCATAGGGTTTCAATCAGAATATGTATGACTGTATATTCTGCTTTAACTTACCTTCACATCATTTTTCTTTAATGCTCATAGTTCAGTTCAACAAACATTTTTACATATTCTTTTAATGGTTCAACAATATTATATCCAGTTGACCTATATCATTGAATTAAGCATTTCTCCCTTATGGGACATACAGGTTTCTTTTACTCATTTTTTTTTCCTTTCATAGATAACTTCAAAATGCTTGACTCATTAGAATTCAAGAACCGCACTAACATCAACCATTGCCCTTGCTGTATCTTTACTAGGAATCTCAGCAAGAATAGCCCTAATGAAGCATCTAAGATGTACACATTTCTGAACAGAGGAAAACATAATTCTATCATTTGCTGCTGGACTATTAATCTGCAAAGGTGGTGGCATTAAAAGCACTGCCAGGTTCTGCAGGTGCTGAGATTACAATACTAATAGTAGTAGTAATCATAAAAATAAGAACAACAATATCAACAAGTGATAAGAATGGCAAAATTTATGGAGCCTTTACCTTATGCCTTTAGAGTGCTCTTCTAAATGCCTTAAGTGTATGAACGCATTTGACTCTCACATCAACCCTATGAGTAAGATGCCATTATTTTGATTTTATGGAAGAGGAGACATACACAGAGAAATTAAAAACTTGTTGTAGAGCTAATTAATAATTCTTGGATGCTTTACTTTGCTAACTGCTTTTCATGTATCCTTATCAGTCCCCAAATCCTTATTAGGGGTATAATTTTTTCAATTTTACATGTGAAGTGTTTGAAGCCAAAGAGGACAAGTCAGCTGATAGAGGTCACAGAGCTTGTAAAGCATGACTCAAACTCAACTTGCTGAAAGGAGCTTAGCTGTGAGCTAGACTGTTGACATAGATCAAAATCCAGGAGAGTCAAATGATTTACGCAGAGTCACTTCATGAGCAGTAGCAAAGCCTAGATTGGAACTCACCTCCTTTCTCCTAGACCCATGGCCTTTCCAGCACCCTATTGTGGTTTCTATTATCTTTTTTCAGCCCCTTTCCCAGAGCTACTCACTTGCATTCACTTTCTCTCTCTCTCTCTCCTTCTTACTCCATGCACACTTGCCTCCCTCTGCTATGCTTGTACTTGAACTATCATGGACAGCCCCAAGTGTGCCCTCTTCCTAGGTCCACCAGACTTTAAGGCCAATTGATATAGCCTCTGGGTCTGGATTTCAGATTTCTGAGAGTGGAGAATCTTATTGGTCCAATATCGGCCAGGATTATCCAACCACTTGTGTGGGTGAGTATGTATCACATTGTACAGGCTGTAGTGGGCCTGTTTCTCTTAAAAGAGGTGATATGGGCAGCAAAGCAGAAGTTGACGTATTTATTGCTGATTAGAATCAGATAGGCAAAACCCAGAGGTTTCCCAGTAGAAGAAAGGCACTGTGTGGTACTTGCCACTTACTGGTGCTTTTATTGATCAGCCTGCGGAGTTCTCCTATACAGTTCTCATGGAGAACTTCTGTGTGTCCATGGGCTGTGCTCTGGCATCATGATGAGCATTTCATCATGCTTTGTGATGTGGGAACACAACTTGGGAAAGTTTGAATTAGATTAATTTCCAACTTTGTGGATGAGGTCAGGAGGACTTCTTATCTTGATCCAAGGCCCAGCTGCCTCATCTTCCTTCTTTATTTGTATTGCAAAGATGAAAATGGCTGAAAACAACTTAATATTTTATACAAATATAGGAAGGGCTTCAGATGCATGGCCTTTCCCTGTTTTGGTCACATTGGCTGACAACTGGTAACATGCCTGAGTCTGTTACTACTTCTTGTCCAGATTTAAAGAGGAAAAGAGATAAAAATCTTTCCTTCTGGATGTGTACATTCAGGGCTCACAGATACACTAATTAGTACTTCTTATTATGGTGCCAGCTTAATGAGTTTTTACCATTAATGCTAGCAGCCCTGGAGAAAAATGTTGGACTTTCTCTTTACAAATATATTCAAGCATTGCTAAAATTATGGCTTCTGAAATGCCATGAAGAAAGCAAGTCAGGAAGTATTCCTTCACTGACCTTATTGCTACTCTTAGGATTCTTCAGCTACATAATGACTTTTATAAATATTCTTTTTGAAATGGATAGCTTTGGGTCTAATTTGAGAAAAATCTTTGATTTCAAACATGTTTCCCTTTATAAGCAATGTTTTCATTTTGCTGCATTGAATTTTTCTCTCCTCAGGGTAAAAAGAAGTCAAATTGAATTGATTTTGTGTTTCAAATGCCCATATAGAAACAAACTAAGGAAGATATTAAATACCTCCGTTTTTTATGGGAAGGCATTTGGGGGAATAATTTTGTTTGTGCTGGGGTTTAGAAGAGTTTTGCTTTCATTCCTGAACATTAGAATTTCATTTTGTTAAATCACATTGGCAGCAAATGTTGATATTTTGGAAGTGGATCACTCCATTTGGATTTGTGCTAAAATTCTAATAGTTACATATGTTCCTTTTATTTTTTTTCAACGTTACAACATTTCTGCCAGGTTTTTAAAACTCTCTGCTCACTGGATGTGGAGTATGAGCTGTAAACAGGGAAGTAGGTGAAGGGTTCTCAAGCACTGCTCTTGAATCTGTCCCTACTGCTTGTCTGGTTATTTTCTTTCTGGCATCTGGAAGGGTGGCAGAGACCTGGTGGCAGGACAATGAGGTTTTGCTATCAATGCTGACCCTTGGAAACGGACGTCATCTCTGTAATGTAATTCGGTCCAGCTGTCTGCATTCTGTAGCTTCTATCATGGAGCTTTATTCAAGAGTAGGCTTGCTTTTTAGAAAGATAGAGGAAAATGCATATGTAATCTTTGAATTTGCATTTCTATTTTTTTTTAACTTAAAAGATCTAGGATGTTTTCTAATTTACAAGCTTTCTGATTAGCTTTGCTTAAGCTTCTTCAGGAGTATGTATTGTGAGGTAGTAACACTATATAACTCAGGCAGATTTGGGGACAAAGTTTGTGTATTATAGAACACCTAGTACAGTGTGTGCCACAATAGGTTCTCAATACATATTCATTTTTCTCCATCACCTCACTTTATTTGAGCATCATTTATAATAGGATCCATTAAGACATCATTTCTTGTCTAGATCTCTGTAAGAATAGGATAACATATTCCAGATTAAATGGGATGAGAGACGAAGTCTGACACTTTATCTTTATAACCTTTTCAATCTTAGAAAGTTGGTTCTTCTGTTAAAAGTAAAATTTGAGAAGGCCCATAAGTGTTTTGAGTATCTGCTGAGTTTTGAGGTTCATCGTGTGCCACATGTATCTAAACCAGTACCCCTCTGCCTGGGAGATCTGTAGAAATGCAGACAAGCCAGCAAATCGATCAGCTCAGGGTAGATATTTTATCTTCAACCCATTCATCCATCCACCCATCTGTCCATATCTCTCTATCGATCCATCCAACTTTTTTTTAAAGATTTATTTATTTATTTATTCATGAGTGAGAGAGAGAGAGAGAGAGAGAGAGAGAGAGAGAGAGAGAGAGGCAGAGACACAGGCAGAGGGAGAAGCAGGCTCCATGCTGGGAGCCCGACATGGGACTCGATCCCGAGACCTCAGGTTCGCGCCCTGGGCCAAAGACAGGTGCCAAACCACTGAGCCACCCAGGGATCCCCATCCATCTTCTTTTTCTTCTTCCTCCTCTTCCCTTCTTTATCATCATCATCATCATCATCATCATATCATATCTGCTTTTTTATTTGAAATATTGATTATGCTATGTATCTAATGTATGCATGGTAGGTAGTGAGTATCATAGACTAGGAGGAAACTGAGAAATGATGGGCCTGTAATACCAGAGTGCATTCCCTCTAGTTAAGGGAAACTTAATTTCTCTCTTTCTTTTTAAAATGTAAAATGGACTTAAGTAAGCTAAGCAACCTTTTAATCAGGGCATAGTTAGCATACAATAAATGGCACATATTTAAGGTACACAAATATAATACATTTTAATGTATATAAACACCTCTGAAACCTTCAGCACGCTCATGACCGTGAACATATCCATCATGCCCCACGTTTCCTCCCTTACCTTGTAATCCCTCCTTCTGGACCCTCACTGCCTTTTTCCCCTGGGCAGCCCACTCACTGGTTTGCTTTCCATCACTATCAGGTAGTTTGCATTTTTTAGAATTTGATGAAAATGGTGTCAGGCAGTATGTCCTCTTTTTAGCAGGGAGAGGGGAGGCCTGCCTTCTTCCAGTGTAATTATTTTGAGATTCATCCATGCTGTTGCATGTTGAGGGTTTGTTCCTTATCATTGCTCAGTAGTATTGCACTGTAGTGTATACTACAGTTTGTTTATTTATTCCCCTGTTAAGAGACATTAGATTGTTTCCAGTTTGGAGCTATGACAAATAAAGTTAGTGCAAACCTTTGTGTCCAACGCCTTCGTGTGGACATATGTTTTCATTTCTCTTGGATAAGTACCTAGGAGGGGAGTTGATAGATCATCTGGCAGTTGAAATTTTCTCTTCACTGTTGGTCTGTGCGCAGAATTCTACTTGCTCCACAATCTCCCCAACAGTTCACTGCTTTTCATTCCCAAACAGGTGTGTAATGGCTTTAATTTGTGTATTAATGACTAATGTTGATAATCTTGTCACATGCTCATTTACTTTCCACATATTTCCTTGGGTGAATTGGTTGTTCAGGGTGGTTCCCCTGCCCTGTGCCTCATCTCAGGGACTCTTTGAAGGTGGTAAACTGGACAATCTCAGTCATTATCTCAGTTGCTGCCTCCCCTCCAGGGTCACTGTGCTTTCTGATTTACATAATATTTTTTTTTCTAGCAGCTTTTAAGAAGTCTTTCTGGCCTTCCAAGAAACACAGTTAAATGCATTTTATAATGTGATGATAGCTTCTTTTATTTAAATTCTGATTGAATCATTCGAGTGAAGATGATCTTTTGAATATCACTTGAAGCTCTGAAATAAACATCCTTGTTAGAGTGGCACAAAAAGGAAATATAAATTCAAATGTGTATTTGAATTTACTCAGTAAAATATGTATCTCAATATGTCATCCTGCCTTAGAGACCCAAAATGCAAATAATATTTATGTCTTAAGTTGTTCTTATTGGGAAAGTTAAGAAAAGAGAAGTCTTCTAAATGTAATCTGTTTGTAGTTTAAAAATCAGCAAAATAATGAAATGTGGACATATTTGTGTTTAAATGTGAATGAATATTCTAGATCGCCTTTATAAAAACGTGCTTTTCTATGAATCTTTACTAAAAGAGAGATGAGAGCATGCCCTGTGTCTTGAAGGAATCAGCTTCAGCAACTTATCTGGTAAAAGTGTTGAGAAATCAGTCAAAATGTCTCCTGTTTTCCTCCTCGTCTCCTGCTCTCACTCCTGTTGTGTGTTTCCCATTCCAACCTCTGTCTGCCAAGGTCCCACCCATCAGCAGCCTTTGCGACTGAGAATCAGCCAGAGAATCCGCAGAGCACCTCTGTTGTCAGAATGCATCAGGGATCCAAGAACTGTAGGCAACAGGGTGAATCTGTGGTCTGAAAACTGAAAGAGGAAAAAAAATAGGAATGCTTTAGGAAGCTCTTACCTTGAGAAAGGGATTTATAAAGAAATAAAATCTGGAAGTAAGGATTATAAAGATTAAAAGCAACAGAGCAATTCCAAGTGACCAGGAAATGCTTCTTCGGTCCTCATTAGAGGAGCTTGCTCTACAGAAGCCAAATGCTACTCTGAACTTTGCCAGGATGACATCAGTTTCAAGTACGTAGGTGTAGCCATAAAATACAGAAACTGAAATGTTGAGTTCCGGGTGTTGGTGAGAGAGTTGTCATAGATTTTCAGAGGGAACCTGGGCACATGAGTCTGTCTCTTTGTTTTATTAGAGAGGTTTGGTTGTCCTCTGCAGAGAGAGACAGGACAAGCTACAAGGGAGGGTAAATTCTCTAAGAAAAGATATACAAGACACAGAACTTTGTGGCTGTGCTGCTTAATATACCAGCCACTAGCCACATCTAGGATTTAAATAGAACTTAATTAAGATAGGATGTAAAATTGAGTTCCTCAGTTGTGCTAGCCACATTTCCTATACTTATTAGCTACATCCAGCTAGTGGCTATAAGGTATTAGACCACACATAGAGAGAACATTTCCATCTGTGTGG
This sequence comes from Nyctereutes procyonoides, assembly GCF_905146905.1. Classification (NCBI taxonomy): domain Eukaryota; kingdom Metazoa; phylum Chordata; class Mammalia; order Carnivora; family Canidae; genus Nyctereutes; species Nyctereutes procyonoides. The sequence continues at coordinate 22,179,565 of NW_026575122.1, forward strand.
AAAGTTCTTGCACTGCCCTGGTTTAAGGGAGGCTTACATTCCAGATGGATGGTTAGACAGAGATGGAAGGAGAACTAGTGGGTGGAAAATGAAAAAAAAAATATGAAGGGAAAAGCCGAGAGGGCAACATCTAAAGAGACAAAGGCATTTGCGCAAGTAAGGAGCATACAAAATAGCAAAATGCTGCAAAAAAAAGATTATCGAAACGCTGCCTGGTAGACAAGAAGGAAGAGGACCTAGATGTAGTTGGTGGATTGGGTCTCTGTGGGGTGGGGATGACCACCTGGAGAACAGTTTCAGTAGTGGAGGCAGAATTCAGATAGGATTAGGGAATAAAGTGAAGGTGAGAAAATGGAGGCATTCGGGAATGAACAATACCCCCTTCCCCAAATGTTTGGTTGCACAGGAGAAGAGAAAGAGAAGATAGCAGCACTAGTGCCACAAGATCTGAGTTATTTACAGGTACAGAAGAAGAGATGGAAATTTCCAAGAGATGGAAATGTCCAGGGACAGGGACAGGGGACACAATGAGGTGCCGGAGCAGTGGCAGGGGATGAAAGGAGGAGGCCAGGTAGAGGCTTGCTTGTGTCCTGGGAAAGGAAAGAAGATGAAGAGTGTCTGTGTGGGGACAGCAAAAGGCCCAGAAAGGGGCTCACGGTAGAAGGTTTAGTGTTCTTGGTGGGGTTAGGGTCAGGCTGGGAATGAGGTTCTGGGCTGGAGCAGCACAGAGGAGGTTCGTCTGGCCACTGTGGCAAGTCCCCAGAGATGAAGGCATGAGTGTGAAGGAACTCATGCAGCATCACCTTCCAAATTAAATGTTGACTTTCGAGTGGAGAACTTCTAGAGGCAGTATGTTAACCCAGACCATGACTCCATGTAAGGAAAAGAATTTCAGGGGAACCAGTAAACCCAAGTAAAGATGTCGATTGGGCAAGTCAAGAAGACTTTGTAGTACAAGTCACTCGCCTCATGTGGGTGGGGGCCCGCTCCACCCTCTATAGAGTTAGCCCTGATTGTCACCTCCTATTTACCCAGCCAGTCTGTTTGAAGTAGGGCAGTTTTTGCAGGGGAATAATCAGAGAATCATTTTTTTACCCAACAGCCATTTAACCATTGATTAGGGAAGCTGGGTAGCATGACCATGGAAAGGGAAAGGAGAGGATGGGCCTGGACCAATGGCTTACTCCAGGAGACCCAGCTGGGGGCACAGTCCACATGAGATGCCGTGTCTTATATTAGAATTCCCCATCCCTTGAGGTTTCCCGTCTGCTCCTCCTCATCATCTTGGACCCTTGTCCCTAGCCCTATGCCAGGGATAGGACCAAACTCTTCAATTGTGCACAAGGGGAAAGAGCGCTGGGCCAGACTAGTCCTGCAGGTAGTCAACTGCCCCACCGAGGACTTGATGCTCTTTGCTACTTTTCTCGACTGTGGACCGATCAGAACAGTAACTCTGCTTTACTGTCTCCAACTCCTGTAACTGAACTTCCCATTATAGGTCTTTGATGATGCAGGAGAAGTACCTCCTTTACGAGCAGGTTCACTGGTAAAGCACCTGCAACCTTCCCTCAAGGGCTAAACTTTGAACCAAATTTGACTCCCACCAGCAGGATGAAAGTAGGATGCCAGAGACATGAGAATCTTTTGACTAAGTTATTGTTAATTCCCCTCAGAATGGAAGCAGAAGGGAGCTTGTTTCTAATGCCCTGTGTGAGCTAGGACGAGAACCACTTCAGGCTGTTTTTTTTCTTCTTCTTCTTCTCAGTGAGGCATGTTGAGTGTGTTATGAGTTGATATGTATGGGGGCAAAAGGCTTAGCTCAAACTAAGAGAGTAGACCCATAAGAAACTCCTCTTAGGTTCTAAGTTAGCATTTGTTAATGGCTCCTTTGAATCAGAAACCCCAAGGATTAGGCAGATTTGGTGTTTTGAGAATAAATTCGTTGATTACATACTCAGAAAAAACTTTGCTATCTGCTGTGTGTTCTGCAGCATCTTAGGTGGTTTGCACAACTCACCTTTTAATCCACAAAATGCGACAAAGAAAGTATTATTTTATTCCTTTCCTACCACATTTTAGCAACAGATAAGGAGAGAGGTTTGGAGAAATCAAGGCGGGGAGGTAGGAATTATGGCGAAGTGTGGAGCGAAGCACGGAATAGACGGCTTTCAAATTATACAGTTGCCCCTACATTTTCTGGCTAAAAGTATATGGAAAGCACTTTGTCAGCTGCTCTTTGACCCATGATAGAGCCTGTTTCCCTATAATTTGAATTTTAGAGCAGAAGTAAAGACTATAATCTTATTTTAGTTTTTAAAAATCTTTAAAAATCTTTGTTTACTTTGTTTTAAACTATGATTATAGGTCAGTGATAGAGAGACAGTGCTATTTAATAGATGTAATGTTCAATATCAAATTACAGCTTCCGGTGGCAGAGATTCTCCAACTGCGATCTAGAAAATGCTCATGGTTCCTAGACTGGTCTTGTGTCATAGTCAAGATTAAAGTATTGAAAGTATTTACTCAACAATTGCTTATTGAAAATTTATCCATTGTAGCCCCAAGCACCTAGCTGGTACCGAGCTCCAGCTACTCAGAACACAGCAATGAACAAAAAGAAGCAATCCATGTCTTCAGTGAGTTTATAGTCTAGGTGATGCAGGTGTCATTCTAGCCTATCACAAATACAAAGAGAAAATGATGGCCATTCATTGTGTCTGGCACTGGTGCACTTTGCTTGTGTGATTCCTCCCAACTGTCTCATTAAATCAGCACCCCTCTGTGATTCATTCCAGCAAAGTATTTCCTTTTCACCCAAAAATAAGAGGGAGGATCTTTAGGAACTTCTTCCATGGTACAATGGTCTGCAAATCGAAGATGTTTGAGAACCACTGACCTATAACCAGACTCTGAGAATTGCATTAGAGAACATGTAAATTTTCTGCCTCTTTTTCTCAGGGTTTCTGTGTTTGCATGCAGAGCATGTGAAGGCCAAGGTCAGAAAGCCGTCAGACTTTAAAAAAAAAAAAAAAAAAAAGAAGTCCAAAAAACTTGTCAGAAGTAAATAAATGTTGCCTTGCCCTAGAAAATGCAAAAAACAGGTACAAACTTAGGTACTTTTATCTTGTGCATATGAAATGCATGTTTATTTTCTTGTGGCACAAAGGTCTTTTTCTTTTGAGGCAAATTATCTGGGATAATTGGTCTTGGGATAGTGAACTTGAAATCTTAACTGGGTTCCTAAATCTTCATGCTAAGAGCATCAAGTGCATTTTCTGCTGGAGTAAGGAGTAAGTGAATGTTTATTTAAAGAGGACAAAAAAGTGCATCCTGCTTGAGGCAGCACTAATGGCATTCAACATAAATTTATGTCTACCTCTTAGGCATCAAGGGCAAAAAGCATCATGGTCTTAGGCTCTGATGTCTGATCTCTATGTGGACTGAATTCATCATTTTGAACAAAAAGAAGATTAAAGCCATTTTATTAAACAAAAGATCTTCGGTTGTGAAATCTGGGCATCTCCCACTGGGCTGTAGTCTCCTGTAAAAAAACAAAACAAAAAATAGCAACAACACAAAATTACAGTTTGCTTCTAAATGCTGTGGACTCCAGACTGTCACTTCTTTGAAAGGAAGGAGAAGCAAAAGGGACAGAGCTTAAAGCTGGAAAGAAACACACACACACACACACACACACACACACACACGCACACAACTTTTGTTAATGTATAGGCATTCAGCTCCCACTGTTCATTAACACACATATTGCTAACGCTTGGCAATGAAGCGGACATTTTTCTTGAGTGGGGTCGAAAAACTAATTATTCGCCATATGGTGGTTGGCTCAGCAACAATTGCTGAAGCTGTGGAAGCAAAGGGAAGTTGGCCGAGTGATTTCTTTGGGCAGTTTGCACAGCTCTGACTCTCTTGACATATGCCATTCATGTGGCCTCTGGAGAACAGATGGGCCAGGGCTGGGAACGGAGGGGAAATCATGGTTGAGATCTGGTCGCAGCCCCTGTCTCTTTATCCTTCAGAATGACTTGCAGTCACATGGCATGAGAAAATAACAAGTAGGGGATTGTACTCCGAGGACTTCCCTGCCTTCTTTTTATAAAGCCACAGCGTAATTTTGACTGTCTTTTCGTATTTTGTTTATTAAAGGGATCAGGGCTTTAGATGAAAGAGATTCCTTGGTTGTGGGTAGGGTCTGGCCTATGCCAATGACACTTGCTCATTGTCAGCAGGAAAAATGCTGGCAGTTTGATAAGGGATAAGAAAATAGAGGGTTTTTTTTTTGAAATTAAAATTTAAATTACTCTTTATTTGTTCTCTTCCCATTTGTAAATCTCACATAGGCAGGTTAAGATAAGAGCTGGTTTAGATCCAGGATACTTGAAACTCCTGAAATGAGTTAGTGTGGGTTCTCTTTTTTTTCCCCCCCCTTCCTGAGGATCCAATGAAGGAAAAGCCAAGAGTAACGTGAATGTTGTGCAGGCACAGTCTGAGTGCTTTCTGGATTTCAGTGTCCTAAAGAAACAAAATAGGAGAAGGAGAAGATGTTGCCAATTAGAGATTAACTGGGCATTTACATGCATAAAAACGGCTTCAGCTAACACTGTTCACGCAGCAACTTAAATTTTATTTAAGAAGCCCTTGCAGTTAGGGCACCAAAGTTACAGCCCTGGGAAGGTTTTCAGGTTGCCATTCTTCTTGTCAATTATAGGCCTGGTACTCCTTCTAAATATGCAGCCTTGATTCTGGAGATGAACTTCCCAAGCTGACTCCTTTCGGAGAGACATCCTGAAAGCCAACTGCAGTCGTTTACATTTTAGTGAGCTTCTAAAAGCAAAATCACTTGGTGATTTGAAATGGAAGAATGATAGGTTCTTTCTTTTCTTTTCTTTTCTTTTCTTTTCTTTTCTTTTTTTTCTTTTCTTTTCTTTCTTTTCTTTTCTTTTCTTTCTTTTCTTTCTTTCTTTCTTCTTTCTTTCTTTCTTTCTTTCTTTCTTTCGACTTATTACATTTTGAATTTCTATCATGGAAAGTTTGGTGCTAATAACTCAATAGTATTGAAAGAGGATATTGGGAGTTTTTTTAGCTACCTGGGGGGAAGTTGATGTTATGAGTTTTTAGAACTGTTTTTATTATTATTTTTTATTTTAAAGATGTTATTTATTTGTTCAGGAGAGACACACAGAGAGAGGCAGAGACACAGGCAGAGGGAAAAGTGGGCTTCCTGCAGGGACCCGGATGTGGGACTGGATCCTAGGACCCCGGGGTCATGCCCTGAGCTGAAGGCAGACGCTCAACTGCTAAGCCACCCAGGTGCTCCTTAGAACTGTTTTTAGAGCAGAGTTGCCCTACTACTGCTAGAAAAGGAAAAATGAGGTTTGTTCTTTTTTATATTTCTTCCTTGTTTCCGAAATTTATTTTTTACTTAAAAAAAAAACACATTTGTTTATCTGTTTTAGAGGGACGGAAAGAGTGAACAAGCAGAGGAGGAGCAGAGGCAGAGGGAGAGAGAGAATACTAAGCAGATTCCCTGCTGAGTGTGGAGCCCCACCCCAGGGGTTGGATCTCACAACCCTGAGATTCCAACCTGAACTGAAATCAAGAGTTGGTCACTTAACTGAATGAGCTACCCAGGTGCCCCTGAAATTTATTTTTGACTTTTGGTAAGTTTTAGGCGAAGGGCCATCACTCTGTTCTCAAATTTGTGTACTTTTCCTTTGTGGCCCTATGAAGCAAGCATGATCAGCATTTTGTATTTTAATTTTTTGCCCTCTGACATTCCTCACTTTGTGTACTGTGTCTTCAGATTAAATGTTATACAGTTTGGAGCGGCTTCCTAAATATTTGTTGGTTCTCATAACAAAGAGACAGACCGGTTAATCCAGGGTCAGCAAATATTTTCTTTAAAGGTCAAGATAGTAAGTAGTTTAGGATTTAAGGACATAGGTGGGCCAGATGTGGTCCCTGGGCCCTTGTGAGCTTATGCAGCATTGTCGAGCATGTGTTGCAATTCGTTCAAGTATTAACATCTTTCCAGCCAGGTCATTTTAAATTTCAGCCTCTGTTGGTCTTGCTGAATCTACCCTTCATATTCCCTTAAAAACTCATGTTCTCTAGCCCCTTCCCCAGGGCTCAAAGTGTAGGCCAAGGACCAGCAGCATGGACATCATCACTCAGGAGCTTGTTGGGAATGCAGAACCACAGGTTCCTCCCTGAACCTCCTGAAACGGAGTCTTCTTTTTAAGGAGGAAGCACTAGGTAGACAGCAGAGCCTGCTCAGAGATGTCAAATAACTACTCAAGGTCACACTGCCAATAAGAAACCAAGCCCAGAGTTTTCACAAGCCTGTCTCATTACATGTCTTCCTCTTCATCATTCTGGTATACTGCCAATGTAGATCTGGAACTCTAAATTTTGAGGATCCACAATGAGGATCTTCCCAAATTGGAGTGAATTTTTTCAAGAATGACTTTGTAGCTGCAGAATGGAAACTCAGGCTGGGTCCCTCCTAACAAGTCCTGTTGGTGCTTCCAAAATACCTCCTTCCTGTTCTTTCCATCCATTCCCACATTCAACTCTTGCTTCTTTCAACTTGTATCACCTCCCAGTTCATTCATTCAAAGAATATTTGTCAAGTGCTACATTCGTTTCCGAGATTGCAAAAAAAAAAAAAAAAAAAAAAAGTAGCACAAACCAGGTGGCCTACCCAACACAAGTTCATTCCCTCATGGTTCTGGAGGCTGGAAGCTTGAAATCGAGGTGTCCCAGGGCCATGCTCTCTGCAGGCTCCAGGGGAGAGTGCTCTAAGGCCCCTTCCTAGGTCCTGGTGGTTGCTAGCAGTCCTTGGTGTTCTTTCATCTGCAGCTGCATGGTTCTAACCTCGGCTTCCATCATCAACTGACCTTCTCCCTCCATGTCTCTGGGCCTCTTCTCCTTGTCTTAGAAGAACACTGGTCATTGTAAATTAAGAGCCCTCCCAATGTGAGCTGATTTTAACTTACATCTTAATACATCTCTGAAGACTCTTCACATGAGGTTGCATTCTCAGGTGCCAGCAATTCGGACTTCAACTTCAACATCTGCTTTCTGGGGACACAGTTCGACCCTTGGCAAGTGCCTACCATGAGACAGACATTACTGAGAATGCAGTGGCAAACCAGCTTACACAGAGCCCTCCCGATAAGGAGCTTCTATGTAACAGAGAGAAAATCATATAAAATATTTTCAAATAGGGATGAGTGCTCTTTAGAAAATCAAACAGTGCATGCATATAAAAACTCAAGTGGCTTTATTAGCTGGTGAAATTATTTAAGGCCTCCTTTGCTCTCCCCAGATTTATAGAGGTATGACTGACAAAAATTGTATATATTTAAGGTGTCTAAGATGGTGGTTTGAAATATGTGTACATTGTGAAATGATTACCCAAATAATTCTAATTAACACATCAACCACTTCACATAGTTACTGTGTGTGTGTGTGTGTGTGTGTACCTATATACATACACACACATATATGTATATATAGTTTCAGGTGTGTGTGTACCCTTAAAACCTATTCTTGCAGCAGATTTCAAGGATACAATGTAGTGTTATAAGCTGTAATCACTATGCTGTACATGAGGTCTCCAGAACTTTTAACATTATAACAGAAAGTTGGCACCCTTGGACAAAGGTCTCTCCATCCCTCCCTCCCACTGCCCCAACCCCTGGTAACCATTTGTCTACTCTCTGTTTCTATAAGTTCAGCTCTTGAGGTTCTACATATGAATGAGATCATGTGGTATTTGCCTTTCTTGTCTGGCTTATTTCACCCGGCACAATATTCTCCACGACTCTAGGTTCATCCATGTTGTTGCAGATGACACCTTTCCTTCTTTCTTAGGGCAGAATTATATTCCATTACCCATACAGACCACATTTTCATGATCAATTTTTCTGCTAATGTACATTCTAGGTTGTTTCCATGTCTTAGCTATTGTGAAATATGCTGCAATGCATATGGGAATGCAGGGATCTTTTTGAGTCATCTTCATCTCATCATCTTGTTGGAAATATATCCAGATGTGGGATTGCTTAAGTTTTTGAAGAACTTCTATATTGTTTTCCAAAATGAGCTTACTAATGTATATTCTCACCAGCAGTGTGTAAGGGTTCCTTCATCCCCACATCCTTGCCAACATTTGTTGTCATGTGACTTTTTAATAAGACATCCTAGCAGGTGTGAGATAACATCTCATTGTGGTTTTGATTTGCATTTCCCTGGTGATCACTAGTACTGGGCACCTTTTTATGTACCTGTTGGTTATTCATGTATCTTCTTTGGAAATGTGAAAATTCAGGTCCTGTGCTCATTTTTTGATCAGTTTGATTTTGTGATATTGAGTTGTATGGTTCCCTTATGTATTTTTTCCCCTTATGTATTTTAAATACTAACTACTTATCAGACATATGGTTTGCAAATGTTTTCTATCATTCCGTAGGTTGCCTTTTGATTTTGATTGTTTCCTTTGCTGTGTAGGTGAATTTAGTTTGATGTAGTCTCATTTGTTTATTTTTGGCCTTGTTTCCTATGTTTTGTGATCCTTTCAGTTTGCTAGTACTTTGTTGAAGGTTTTGCATCCATGTCATTCAGGGATCTGGGCCTATGATTTCATTTTCTTGTATCCTTGTCTTTTTCTGGTATTGGGGTATGTTGGACTTATCAAATGAATTTTGAAGTGTTTTGTCCTCCTCAATTCTTTTGAAAAGTTTGAGGAGGATTGGCATTAACTCTTCTTTAAAAGTTAGGTGGAGTTCACTAGGAAAACCATCTGGTCCTGGGTGGTATTTATTTATTTATTTATTTGGTTTGGAGATTTTTGATAGTTAAGGACTCTTAAATGTCAGCAACCTCCCTGTGCTGTCCTTCGTCTCACACTTCAAATTCACCTGGTACTTCATTGCCTGAGGAATTTGCCCCATACCCTGATTTCACCACTCTGACTTATTGCCTCTGGAGTAAATTGGTACAGTGAATGAAGCAGAGAGGCCATCACTTACTTTATGGCCTTAAAAAAGTAACTTTCGAAGAAAGCTTCAGTACTGTTATCAGTGAAATGGCATATTGTAGAAGTTAAATGACCTAGTTTGCATACAGGGCCAAGCCCAGAGCTTAGCATCCAGGTCCTGATAAATAATTGTTCCACACTATGCGATTTGTCATTTCTTTCTTTTCCCTCTCCTTTATATCTCCTTTTGCACAAATTCCTTTCATTCTTATTCCCTTAATTTCTGTATCTATATGTCTTTCCTAAAATTCCCCTCTACCAATATTTATTAGTTGAAATCCTCTCCATTTTCCACAGCCCATCTCAAATGCTGGAGAACTTCTCCTGTACTCCCCACTGTGGAGGGTGGAGAGGTTAGAACCCTTCCTTAACTCTCCATAGGACTTCATGCCTCATAGCCTATACTGCTGCATTATATCTTAACCTGCCTCCCATTGTGGGCAAATCTACATTCAACTCATTTATTAAACACTATGTTTCTAAGCTAGTGACACCTTTGCTAAGGCCCCACATTAGTTAGCCTTGCTCGTTCCCCCAGCATCTTTGTTCTTTATGGTGCACTCCCATGCTGGGCTCCCCTCACTGTCCTGTCTTTCAATCCTTCAATATCTCTCTTGCCTTCCATCTCCCACAGTGCAGTTCTGTCTGTAATGTGACTGCTTAAACCCCTTTATATCAGTGACCTGGGCCACATGTTCCTCTTATATTCCCTTTTAACTCCCTGGGCTTACCTTATTGTCATATTTTCTACATTGTTTTGGAATTGCTATATTTCCACCAGACATAAATGAGAAATAGTCTTGCACACTCACCTTCCACATAGCAATAACTCAAACATTTTATGAAGAAATGAGTGGACACTTAGTTGCAGTTGAAGTAGTTAATGCTTCAATCAGAGTTAATCATGAACTATTACATCCTTTATGCTTGTTTTATGGAGAAAGACCTACCAGTTAGCAGATGTAAACTTCTATATCATTCGGTACTTTATGTTTGGCTACTGTCCACATTTTTTAAATAAGAAATATATTATTTATTTGATAAGGGACTTGAACTTCATGAGCTTCATCAAGGGTTTTCTGAGGGTTAGAACTCTATTTGAAGAACCATTGGATATATTAGACTGATTCTCTTTTCATAAGGAATGTACAGTTGATGGCAGTGGTTCTACAGGCCAAGTGGAGCTATCAGATATACATGGTTTTCCTTGCAAAGCAGCTTAGAAAGAAAGAAAGAAAGAAAGAAAGAAAGAAAAGAAAGAACAGAGGAAGAGAAAAAGAAAGAAAGAGGAAGAGAAGAGAAAGAGAGAGAGAGAGAGAGAGAACCCAACACCAACCAGAAAGTGTTAACTAGGTGGTTGTTAAGGATTTTTAGTTTTTGTTTTCAGAACAAGTAACTAACATGTTTCTGTTTGTGTTATCTGCTTGGCTCTATAGATATTTGAATTTGTAGCTCCTTGTCTTTAGGTAAGAACAAGATATTTGAACATGAAGCAATGTGTAAGAACAAGAGCAATGTGTTCCATGGTTTACTAGGAGCTGTCTCACACATTGGAGTTGCTTCTCACATCAAGTTCCTGAGATAGATGATAATAGTTATCTTTGTTTTATGGATGACATTTCTAAGGTTCACAGAATTTTATTTCAGTTCACCTGTCATGAATGAGCTAGTATTCATCTCCAGGTCTTCTGTCTCTATGTTTAGTTGCACCCCTACAGTCATTAAAAGAGATAGTGGGATGCTGTTCAAAGCATTTGCTGCCCTAAATTGTGGGTGGTATGCTTCTCTGCCTCGTTAACACAGGGTTGGCTATGTGGCTGATCAGGCTAGTGAAGTATGTCACTTCTTGGCCTCTTTTCTCTCTGCTATGGTACAAGTAGAATCCCGCATAGAGATTGCTCCTTCTAAACACGAGACCCAGAATGAAGCTGATGTGGAGCAGAGCTTAAGCTAACTTGGTAATGAACATGAATTGTGAATTACTGAGAATAATTCTTTTTATCTATTAACCACTGAGATTTGGGAGTTGTTTGTTACTGCAGCATAACCTAGCCTTAAGCTGATAAATATGACTTGAAATCAAATGCTAGGTTTTCATTAGCAGTAAGGTCTAGAAGAGTGGTTCAGAGAATCATAATATCTACATCAGCTGGAGCAATCTGGCATAAACCTAAGGTAATAATGGATGATTTCCTTAACCATCTTAGTTTCCCTTCCCTTCTAGGACAGATGAGGTCCTATGATTCCACAGAAGTGCCATGCTTTAGTGCAAATGCAATGGACCAGAGCTTTCTCTAGCTCTAATTATCTTGTGCCATTTAACCTTGGGGAACTTAGTGTTTCTGAGCCTCAGTTATCTCATCTGTAAAGTGGGAATATTAATGTCTGTTGACTCTATATCCTAGGACTGAGAGGCTCCTATCCTACTGGTACAGGATTCCATGACAGTCTTTATCACACTATGTGGTGATTATATAGTTATCTTGCTCTCTCTAGCCTGGAGCCTCTAGAGGGTAGAGATTGGGCTTCATTTATTTATTGCTCTAAGACCAATGTTTAGCACAATGCCTTGCATGTAGCAGATGGCAACAATGATTTGTTAGGTGAACTTTGAAGTTGTAAGCTCTCTTCGAAGGACAATGATGGAGAAAGCCAGGGCCTTTCTAGGACGTGGTGTGTATGCCTGGAACAGGAAGTTGACTGCACTCTCAGTAATGTACACCAAGCCATGTATGCCTTTGTGTACTTCTGTAGAATGAGAGTGATGGTGACTGGGAGGGAGGCAGCCACTAATCCTTTGCCATCCAATTGACAATACGCACAAGAAGCCAGAATAGGATAAAAGCCTCAGTTTCATCAATGAATGGTAAAGCTGGGTGGGAGAATGTGGCAGTTTTTCCTGGTGTGCTTACAGCATGGAAAATGGAGGTGCCAGGTGAGCCTGCCCTGCACAAAAGCAAGCATATAAGAAAATAGCAGTGTGACAGAAGACATAAACCCTTTTTCCTGCCTTGGGGTACAGTGATCCTGTAGCTGATGATCTGTCCAATCCTACCCTGAGGAAGGGAGTAAGGTGAGGGGTAAGAGAGAGATGAGACTTTGACATTGAGTTTCCCTTACACTTAGGTTTAGATGCATGGAAACAAAATAGATGAGGAAGATATAAAGTAGCCTTGCAGACAAGGAAGTCAGGTAAGGACACAGATGACTGTAATTCAAGATGATACAGGTGCTGAAAAATAAAGCTCTACGAAGAATTAGAGCAGAGAACGATAATGAAAAGTCACACAATTGGGAAGCGGAAGATGAGGATTTAGGAACAACAGTGACAGTGGACAGATGGCCTTCATCCTTACTCGCAGAGTCATGCTTGCCTTGGCCAACTATCTGCAATAAATTCAGATCCCAATAGTGCTTCTATGTTGTGGGCCTGAGCAGCCAACCACATCAGTTTAAAGTTAATAGTTACAGATTATCCAGACTTTGACACCAAGGGATTTATTGAAACTAATGGGCCTAATCCTATTAAAACTCCCTGTGCTCTCCTGGGAGCAATTCCTTACCTCCAATGGAACTACCTCATTTTTAACTTACAAAATAAGATAAGATAATCTGAAAATCATTACTGGTATTTAACACAGATGCACGTCTGTGGAATCAAGAGCCACAGCCTCTGTATATAGGTCCATCTGGAATAAGATCAGCTCATTAAATTCTTTTCAATGGGGTATTAAAAGTAACTGATATTCCTCCCAACTCATCACTATAAATATAACAAAAAATGCTTTGATGCTGATCTGAATGGGAAGGAAGATATTATAAAATCACATTAGAGTTATTTGTTAATTATGTTTCATAACTGCTTCTACACTTGGAGAAAGGTAAATGAACGAAGGAAGGCCAACAATATATATATATATTTTTAAAGTAGGCTCCATGCTCAGAGTGGAGTCCAATGCAGGGCTTTAACTCACGACCTTGGGATCAAGACCTGAGTTTAGATCAAGAGTCTAATGCTTAAACAATTGAGCCACCCAGGTGGCCCAAGGAAGTGCAATTATATTTATATCTCCCTTAAAGTTTATGGCACTTCAATTTTCTTAAATTTTTGGAGTTGTAAATCTCAGTCTGTTTTGAAGTTTGACATCTTGGCCTGCCAAAATGAGTCATTTCACTTGACAATTTCTTTTTATTGCTTCTGTCAAAAAGACTGTCCAAAAGTGACGGTGATATTATCACACAGCTATATTTAGAGAGTCATAAAAAAGTCTTCAAGGGATATTTATTGGCATTAATGGCTAATGATGGGGGGTTAAGTTAGAAATAGAATATAAAATCATCTATATTACTATGGGTGTCATATATATCTTCATGAATATACATTATACATTTTACATATATCACATCAATACATGTATATTACAATGATCTATCTTTAGACATAGAAAGGACAAGACTGGAAAAAAATAGCATAAAAGTGCTAAGAGTGATTTTGTATTTTTTCCTTGTTCCCATGTCTTTTCTTTATTTGCCAAATTTTGTACAATTAATACATATGTTTTTATTAGCAAATGAAAAGCCTTTATGTCTAGTGAAATGCAATGGCTCATCGTTTAGTCTCTTTTGGGCTATCATCATAACTACTGAAACAGTAAGGTGACTCTTTCAGCTTACTGAAGGACATTAAAATTTCACAAAACTGAAGGACATAAAAATCCTCACATACACACATATGGCTCCTGCAGTATGAAAAGCATAGAGATAAGAGCCCTCCCTGTTGTGTTAAGTACCACCTTCTGTGCTGCTATAGCCCCGAATGCCTATCTGCCTCACTACACTCATCACATTATTTTATAATCTCCTCTGTACTTCTTTTTTTCTCCCGCACTAGGTCTGGCTATTCCAAAGTACACTAACCATGCTTTAGTTATCTTTGTAGATCCTAGTGTTGGGGCACAGTACCTGGAACACACTAGGTGTTCAATAATTGTTTTCAATTCAGAAACTTCCAAGAAATTCAAAGGAGGTCTATTTCTCTCTCTTTCTCTCTCCGAGGTACTGAATTGTTAGTGTTGGAGCGGTCTGTGGACCTGATCCACTCCACCCAGAACAGACTACCTTCCTCAACATTCACTCAGTTTTTCCAACTCTATGACTTGCGTGAAAGCTACTGATGGAGAGGCAACCTATTCCACCATTGCCCACCTGTATTTATTAGAAAGGCTTTTTTTTTCTAAAGAATTGAGATGTGTTCTGCTCCAGAAATGTTTTCATTCAATGAAACTGAATAGTGGGCAAGGGATTGGGTTTTGGGAAGGCGGGGAGATGCATTTTTATAGTGTGAAGGAAGAACTTGTTGAAATTGTGGAGGCATAGCTGGAGGAGGATAACTGTAATCGAAGTGTGCTAGCATGTGTGATACTATTAATATCACTGAAATAGACTGGATTGGAATATAGGAGGACTATCTGGTATTTTTTTTATCTGCCTTTCATCCAGTAACTTTTTTTTCTAGTAACATCACCCTCCTCCCCTGCTCTCAGTTCCTATCACTTGGGTAAGGCTGACTCTACTCCCAATTTCATGTGCCTGAATGAGCCTCACCAGAGCATTTGATTCTCCTGGGCACTGTAATACTGGTTTGAGGGTTGGCATCTGACTGAAAGCAGGCCATGAGATGCTGTCCTTGCAATTTTGCTACAACTATTGAGAAAAATAATCCTTTTTTCCTGATGGGATTGCTAACCTATTAAGATGTTGGCCTGGAACACATTTTATCACCATGAAAGAGGAGACTGTCCAAGAATGAAGCCAATGTGTGGAAAAACAGTGCGAAGACATGGATCTGAATCCTGATGACATCATATCTGAATTCAGTCATTCCTGAATCAAGATCCTCCTGGATTTTTCAGTGCAAAATAATAAACTCAATTTTTTGCTTAAGCCCATTTGTGTTGGATTTTGGTTACTTTCAATGAATGGAGTCCCATCTAAAACAGAAGAGGTCTGTGTGTTCTCACTCCATCTGTGAGACTGAATTACTAGTGTTGGAACAGTCTTTGGAATTGATCCACTCTCACCCAGAACGGACTCCTTTCATCGACATTCAGTGCTTTCAACAGTGTGGCTTGCATACCATTGCCCACCTGTATTTATTGAAAAGATGGTATCAACATCTGGTCTTAGTTCTTGACCTTGAGAGTAACAGAGACTAGAGGTCTCTTCTCTTCAGATATTTGAATATCACTGTGAATCACATCTCTTTCTCAAACTGATTTTCTCCAGACTGAATATCATCTCTCCCTGTAATATAGGGTTTTTCTCTAAGTGTGATCTGTAATGTTTTCGGATAGCCTATTTATCCTGCAAATTATTTTTTAGTATAACCATATCACATGCAATATATTGTTTTTCTGAACTTCAGGATTATCGAGACACCTGTCGAGATTATTTGCTAAATTTGACAATCTTATCCACACATCACTTGAGTTAGGGTCACCTGGGATCTCCCTACCTTACAGGACCAACATTAAGGTGCATAGTTGTTCACTAGAATTTGAGAACCACTTCTTTAATCATTTTGTGTACTCCTACATGCCCTACTTTGGTCATACTTTTTGTTGGTTGGTCTTCCAAGTTTTTGAAACGTTGGCGGTCTTAAGCAACATCAAAGCTCGGGGATATTTCATAAAATATCTTGGGTGTTTTTTATATGGCAGATACTAGTCTAGGCAATAAACAACACTAAGAGTTCTGCCTTATAGAACAGACATTCTGGTGGTATAGCCAGACTGTAAACAAGTAAACAAATAAATATGTCATAACATAATTTCAGACATGGGTAAGTCCTGTGAAGGAAAGTAAATCAGGATAAGAGAGCAATGAGATTAAAAGATGCTGTTTTAGAGAAGGTGATCCAGAAAGACCTCTCAGAGGAGGTGAGATTTGCATAGAGCCTGGAGGAGACAAGAGGTTGAACCAATACCAAGGTCTAGAGAAATAACATTCTAAAGTAGAGGCACAAGCAAAGGCATGGAAGCTGGATGACAACATGCTTGGAGTGGTTAAGAAGCTGGAATGGAGTAAAAACGATGGAGGGTAGTGTGGTATGAGGCAAAGAAGTTAAGAGGGGGATCATGTAAGACCTTGTGCCCATGATGAGACATTTTGATTTTTTTCCAAGTGCAATGGAAAGCAATTGGAAACATTTGAGTGAGGAAATAACAGGATCTGATTTAACTTTTGAAGAGATCCTTCTGGTAGCTCAATCGAGAATAAACTGAAGAGCATGAGAATGGACACTGGACCCTGGTTGTGAGGCTATTAACAAAGTTTTGGTTTCTGCCTCTGACAACTTGTTCTTGTCTTGCTGGTCTTTTTCCAGTTTTTTCAAGAGCACCACAGCATTATGGTGAAAGAGTATGGGCTCTGAAGCCAAATGGCCTTGGGTTTGAATCCCTACTCTGTCAATTACTACCTGTGGGATATTGGCCAAGAATCTTAACTACCCTAGGCCTTGTCTTCTTAATTTGAATAAGATGAGGGTAATAATTATACCTACCTCATCAAGTTGTTGTGGGGAATTAAATTACTTAGTATAAATAAAATATTTTGAATAATTCCCATGAACATCCAGTAAGTGCTAGATACAATTTTTATTGAGCATAACATGCTCTTTCTTGCCTTAGGACACTATTGTCCATTTTCCTCTTCCATCAGGCTAATTTCTGCTCATCCTTCGTGCTTTGAGTTGTCACAGCAAGGCTTTCCTATCACTTTCACCACATTGTCCTGGGTGAAACGAGTCACATTCCAGCTTAAGGGATGTGGAAACACTATCTTGAGATGGGGCAAAGTCACACTCCAAAGAAAGGGTGGAGAATTAGAGTCATTTTTACAATCCACAGCCAGAGAAGCCAAGAGAACTATTGTCAGATGCTCCCAAAACACACACTTTGGTCACTTAATTACCCAAAGGACTGTGTTTCAAGAGAGTTTCAGTATGATATTGTGACCTTCAACCTTGGTGTTGCAGGCCTCTGCTTTCCTGTCGTCCAGAATGCTGGCTGTCTTCTCTTGGTGGTGTTTGCTGCCTTCTAAATGGAAAAGTTGCCAACATCTCTTCTGAGTGCACAACAACATGATGGGGGATGTATGCTCCAGAAGCCAGGTGCTCTTTGGGCCACATACTGACTCCTCCATGGAGAATACTCCAGTTTGATGCCAGAACAGCGCTGAATGGCTTGGGGCCACGGGCTTGAGGTCTGTAAACATCAGATGCTTTTAATGCTACCATTCTTGCTTTGCCACAGAAACGTCACTCAGAAAGGGAGTCCCTCCCTCTGCCCATGAATAAGGCCTGCCTGCCAACACCAATTCCAGCTGTGAACATGTAATCAGCTCTTCTATGGCCCCAAAAGGGGAGTCCCAGAGGCCTAAATTTAATTTTCATGCATATTTGTCTTCTCCCTCTACTTTATGCAAACACTATTTGTCGCCAACACAGGCGCCAACTGTTTTGTTTGGATAATTGCTTGAAGTCAACCCCAAACTACAGGGAGCTCCCTTTTTCAGAAAGCACATTTTGGTTAATTTTCGGTTAACCAAATTATATCTTCCTTCAGTTCTTCCTTCAGGGTTTCAGTAATGATTTCTGTAAACATTTTATTCATTTTGAAGCAGTTCAACACCAGTGTCAGGTTCATTATCCTCCATCCTGGGTCGGTTGGAATGAGCAAAGAAAACAGGAGCTCTGCAGCCCCACAGATCATCTGCTATTGCTGTTTTTCTTTCAAATAATTCTCTATTCATCTTGCCACAATCAGCTGGTCCTAGAGTGGCTGTAATAACCCAAGTAGAGGTTTGTGGCCATAATAGGGATGAGGGGAGAGAGAAAAATGAACTCTTATAAAACAAAGATCTTATTTTTATGGAAATGAATAGAAACTCTGAAGTAAGGATGAGACATATGGAAAAGCATAAAATATGAACAGAACGTTTTAAAATAGAAGGTCCTCAGAAATGCTCCATATGGCTCAGCAGTATTTAAGGTAACAGAAAACAGTGCATGTTGCAGCTGCAAGTGTTCATTCCTGGGGTTCAGGACTCAATTCACAAAACTGTACTTTCCAATTTGTCTTGAAGAATGCATTCTTTGTCTAACTCCTGGGGCTAATTCTTTTAGGGTTAGGGGGAGAGTTTAATGAGTAAGTTATTAATTAAGACCTACAATTTTAATTGTATTTCATTCTTAAAGAAGGGATAGATTACTTATAATGATCTCTCCTCCTACCTTACTTAATAATCAATAGTTAACAAAAACTTCATGTAGTTTTAGAGCCTATTTAGGGCTTAGAGGATCTAAATATTCTGGTATAGTAACAACACAGTGCTAATAACTGAAACATCATTCTAAAAATGACACAGGACATTAAAATGACACTTCCTAAAAGCACAGTTCATATACACCATTAATGCTTGTCCATGATTACTATGTGAAGAGTAAACCAAAAAAAAAAAAATCACACGTTTTACTAAGGATTTTCTTATTTTTGCCATGGTGTTAAAAAAGACTTTGGAAAATCAGTGTGAACATCAAGTAAGTTTTGTTCCTTAGAATTCTCCAGAGATAATATGCATCCCAGTATATTTTTTGCCCTGCAGAAAATGAAGGGAAGATTTAATTTACCAAGTATGAAACTAAGTCATGCTGAATGATTGCATCATAATATGTCATATGCCAGACTTAGTGTAGGAAAGTGCTTCTTTTCAATATCCTGGGTTAGAATGGGATACTGGCTTTGTTTTTTCTTGATTTCCATCTAAAATTTGAATGCAGAAAATGAGACAGAAGGAAACAGGAACATAATAACAAAATGAAGGAAACTATTTTTGTTTGTTTCATAAGACCTTTTTATTTTTCTGACAGCATCAAAAGTCTCACTCTTACTTTTCTCTCCTTTAAGTTTGTAAATTCTGCAGGAACACTTACCAGGCCATCATAGTGCCATTCGTTTCTCATTTTACTTTGTCTGCACAGTCTTGATCAACTAATTTCATTTTTCCTGTCACTGAACTATTTTTTTTTTGGCTGAATTGACTGGATGTGTGGCTTTGTATAGACACAGCCTCACTGTAAGTTGGCCCCCTAATTCAATAATTCACCATGAAGACTGGTTTTCATCCTCAGTTGTGTTGAACAGGCATCTAATCAACCATTAATTTCCTTTTTGTTGGATGAACATAGTAACTATTTTTTTCCTTCTGATGAGAAACAGAGGCAGAGAGGATTAGGGATTGCCCTAAGTCAGAAAGGGAGGTTATAGAATTCAGCCTCAGGAATCCCTACAGTATTCAGAAGTGATGTTGTGGAGAAAGGCCAGAATTTGGGGGGAAAAAGAGATGGAGAAAAACTAATGGATAGGTGCACCTAGGTAGTGCTAGACATGGTGCTTGGCACTTTAAGTCAAGCCTAGAAGGTTCTTTTAGCAATGAAGAGTTGGACAACATTAGACAAGTCTCTTAACTTCTCTAAACCTATTTCTTTAACATCATAGAGTAAAAAAACAGATTGAGTGGAACTGAACAGTATTTTGTTTTTTTATAATGCATAATTGCAAATTTCCAATGAGAAATATGATATTATGTATATCGCTACCAGGTGCCTTGTTATTATCATTCTTGTCTTTTGAATTTATTAAGGGATAGTTATAAGTGTTATTATATTAATGAGGATGTAAAGTCTTCATTACTTATCTAAGTATCTTTGTTATAAGCACTCCATTTATTTAAGAGAAATAGCAGAAGAGCCTAGTAGCATTCTTCTGAATTTAGACACTTGTGGTAGAGACCAATTCAAACTTAAAAAAAGAGTGCAGTTATAGTTAAAATAATATGATAACATTGACTAGTTTTGGGGTGCCTGGGTGGTTTAGTTGGTTTAACGTCTGCCTTCAAGTTGGGTCATGATCCCAGGTCCTCTGGCCTTCCTCCTGCTCCTGCTCTATCTCTCTCTCTCTCAAATAAATAAGTAAAATTTTTGAAAGAATATTTCAAGGATAGTGACTTTGACTAGTTTTGTTAAAGCTATTTTCAGTAGACATCATGGATATCAGCCTGAATTACACTGATCTTATTTATCTAAAGTAAATGGAATTTGAGCTGAAGCCTCAGGGATGGTCTGAATCAGGGACTATAAGAGCCCCTAGGACCCTCCATCTCATGCACCTCATTCTTCCTGCATGTCACCTTTATTTCCTCAGAGTAGCTTCTTCAATGATGACTGAAATCATGGTCTCCAATAACTCACAGTTCATATGTTCATATTTCAGAGCATCTCCTTCTGGAAAAGAAAAGATAATGTGGTCTTTTAGGTCCTAAGAACAAAAATATACTGAAAGAATCTGATTGTCCAAGCTTGAATCAGTTGTACAAAACCGTGTATAGGAAGTGTGGTACCATCTTGGATGATTTTCTCTTTGTGGCTGAAGGGAAGACTCTAATAATAAAGAAACTCTCCTTTAAACCACGTCAAGTCATAGGATCATTGGCCTGAAGAAAGTATATGTGTTTGTGTTTGTGTGGGTGTGGGTGTGGGTGTGGGTGTGGGTGTGTAAGCAGACAGAATAAAACATGATTACTAAAGTATAATAAAGCATTACCAACAGAAATTCTTTCTTTAGAATTTGCTTAAATACTTAGAATGGTTACTTTTTATGCTAATGCATTTATTTAGAAAATATTTCTTGAACTTTCACAGAATGCAACATGCTAGGCACTGGGCTGGATTCAGAAAAGTATGAAAATGCAGATTCTTTCCTCAATTAATTTACAATTTTTTTGTTAAAAAAGGGCATACTATACTTACCTAAGATTTTCTTTTAATTTTTAATTTTTTTTATTTATTTGCCTTTTTTTTAAAAAAAGTGGGAGAGGTAGGGAGGTGCAGAGAGAAAGAGAGAATCTTAAGCAGGTTCCTTGACCAGTGTGGAGCCTGACACAGGGCTTGATCTCAGAACCCTGAGATCATGACCTGAGCTGAAATCAAGAGTTGAATGCTTAACCAACAGCCACCCAGGTGCCCTTTACATAAGACTTTTGATTACATCATGGCTAGTGTCCAGTGAGAATACAGGAAGAACTAGAACCACTTTCCCTGATTATAGGGAAAGTGCTGTGAACATGAGCATCAGGGGAAGGCTTCATAAAAGGAGTGGTACTAATCCTGGGCCTTAAAGACTAATAGGTTGTAAACAGGTAGACAACATTCCGTGTGGAGGATATTCTAAATGGAGTCAATGTACAGGGATGAAAAGAGGACTCAATGCCAAAACAAGTGGCTGAGTGTTTCCCTGATATATTATGTACACTATTATTTTGCCTAGATAATGCCCTTTTCAAAGATATTTCAAAAGTTTACGTCCTTTTATCCCTTATCTGGTTATGTCTTGTTCTGAAATAATAGAATATGAAATATTGAGGCTCCACTGTAGTTAGTGTTTTGTATAGAGTGCAATAAAAGTAAATTGCTCCAGTGCTCAATCCTTCCTTAGTATGCATGAAAATTTCTTTTATTTAACAGAAACTTACTATGAGCCAAAAGGTGATGAATTGAGGCTTTGATCCCATTTTATTATTAAAAGTTATTATTCATTCACAAAAGTTTATGGAGCATCTACATTGATGAAATGGACATATCCTGTCTCTCTCCTCATGGGGTTTGGAGTAATTTTGAAGACAGGATAATTCAATAAGCAATGCCAAATGTTGATTGTTATGATAAACCAAGCCCAAGAAAATGTGGAAACATATAGCAGAAGGAGATAAGCAGTTCAGAGGTTAGGGAAAAGAACAGGAAAAGGGGAGAGTAGAAATTGGTCAGAGGAACAGGGGCTGTGGAAGACATGCCACACAGAAAGAAAATGTCTGAATTTCAGGAGATAGTATCGAAAGTATGGTGTATCCAGGGAACTAAATATAACTCTCTCCTCTCTGTTATCATTTCTCATCTCTCCCTCTTGACCCACCCCATGACCATGACTAAAGGTCAGAGTGACCCAGCTGAGAGATACACACTTATTCACTAATCTTTCCCTTGCTTATATTCTTTTCAGATTTCTTAAGTTAAAATAAATTCCAACTTTTCTTTTCAAAATGGTGCTTAATAACCAGGAACCCATATTTCTAATATTGAACATAGAACTAGTTCTGACCAAGATCGTCAAATAAGAAAGCTTGCTATTTGCTCCTTGGTTTAGTGATAAATACATGTGATGCAGTTTAGCTTTGTTTGATACTGCCATCATCACACTTCTCTTTGGATGGCCTTTAACTAAGACTCAGTGTTGTCAATAGACCCAGATCTTTGAGGTCTTTTGTACCAACTGTGTTAATTCTCACTGATAGAAATTTCATGGACTTGTTGGTCTTTACAATTAAGAGGACCATTCAAGACTTTGAGATGTTAAAATAAGTGATTTCACTTTTCAGTATAGAAGGTTATTCCTGTCAGGGGGAGATGCCATTTGGTCTAATGATTACATGTTATTAAATTAATATTTTAATTGGGTTGCCTGGTTATTCTAACCCCCTATGGCCTCGAGGTATATTTCTTCAACATGATCTCTCACCATAATGTCTGCTGCTGATTCAAAGAAGTGAAAGGATATTTGTTAAAAGAGGAGATCATCACTCAAGATCATTTGGCTCGTTGGTGTCAGCCGTCAGGCTAATACATTTATTTGGACAACAGTAGGTTCTGACAAAACTTAGAAAGTTCTCTTTCTTGGTTGTGAAATATGATGGATGTGCCATACTGGTGACCTTTACACAAGGCCACATGTTAATATTCAGGACCTCCCTTTTGTTGGCCTCTAACAATGGCTGTCATTAAGAAAGCTTGGTTTGCCAATATGCCCTCTGTTAGGATGCTGGACCACTCCTGATTGGTCACCAGGAAGTATCATGTGCCTTTGATGGAAATGACATGGAAGATGTATGGTCAAAGTGCTGTGCTCAGCACCACTGCTGTGCAGGGGAGAAAACCACTATGACCCAAATAGCCCTGCACTCAAACAATGTCGCACCAACCAAAGACAACATATTGGGAAGAAAAATGCTTGTAAACTGCATGTGTTGGAAGATGTATTGGCCAGACGGCCATAGGGCAATCTTTGAACTATTGAAATCTTTAGAAATATTGTTTGGTTCTGAAACAATACTTACAAACCTAATTAATCAAGCATAGATGGTTTATTTTCAGGCTTTCCACAGTGTGTTGCTTTAAGGCAAGAATAGGGTCTGTTGGGTTCTTTTTGCTGTTTCACAGAGGCACGCAGGAACTCAGCATGGGCATTCATGTTCATACAAGTTGAAGCTCTAAATTTCAAAATAATATCTACATAGATCTCTGGTGATCCCTTCAACAAAGGCTGGGGTTGGGGGGTAGCCTGGATTCCTTTTTCAATTGTTCCTGATTCTATGTGCGTCCTTTTCTTCCACCCTTCTCCTTCATTTTATTTGCTAGAATCATTTATTCACAGAATCATTTAATAAAGATCCTTATTTCTGTTGCATTGTCTAGGTTGAGGGGAAAACACTTTTACTTTTTTTTTTTTAACAGAATAACCACCATAAATGTTGCATTCCTGAATATGTGCTACCAAATGGTGTGGTTTAAAATGTTTTCCAGTCTTCATATCACATTTTAAAAAGGTCATTGGTAAACTGCACATCCTCCAGGGGTAGGGTGAGAGATGTGAAAAACATTTTATGTAAGAAAGCTAAAGTGCCATCTGGTGTGATACCACAGGCAGGTAGCACAAGCCTTTGTGTTTCAAGCAAGCTGTGGCTGAAATAAGCTAATCACTCAGATGAAAGAATTGTCCGAGTACTTAGTTGCATGCAAACTAGTGCTGGGCCAGGGTTTTAGCAAGACATGAAATATTACACTGGGTCATGGCAGTTGAATGGTATGAGTACAATCCCCGAGGGTCAACTCCTGGTTATTTATTTAGAGGCAGGTTATCAACTTGGTGGATGATCCACGCACCTTCATTGAGTCCTCCAGGGATACCTCACGTTTCACCAGCTGGTGAGAATATGAAGGGCAGGAGAAGGAAAGGGGCTGAAGCCCAACCCGTGATTATAAAGCTTGGGAGCAATTCAGATGAAAGATCTGGTGGGAAGAGAGATGCTCAAGCTCGTTATTTACCAGGAAAATATACAGATTAAATCCACAATGCAGTAATGTTTCATGCCTGTCAGAATGGAGAAGATTGGAAAACATTTGGGACAGTAAGAAGCCTTATACATGGCTGGTGGGAGTGTAAACTGGTAAAACAAACAAACCAACAAACAAAAAAACAAAGAAACCTGGAGAACAGTGAGTATTGTGAGGTGGAAGATGTGCTACCCTGTGACTTGGCTATTCCACTTCTAGAGAAACTGGTGTTCATGCAGCAGGCATTGTGTGCAAGAATGTTCACAGCAGCCTTGTTTATAATATTAAAAAAAATCCATCCATCTTTCAGTGGACACTGAGGCTCTTTCCACAGCTTGGCTATTGTGGACATTGCTGCTATAACCATCAGGCATCCTCCCTGCTCTCACTGTGCCTCCTCGCAAATTCACTACTCGCCATGTTACGGTCCTCACTCCTGTGGCAGCTGCCTCCCGAGTCCTGAGGATACAAGCCCCTGACTCCATCTCTGCCACTCAACTCCCTCCCACCCCTCATTGCTCTGGCCTCCTTTCTACTGGACCACCTCTCCTCCATCTTTAAATTGAGTTAAACATTCTTAAGCATCTTAAATTGCATGTATAAACTTAGTGCATTCAGGTCTCTTTTAAGTATTTCTATTGTCAAACCAGGAAAGCTCACCACTGTGTTACTTCTCTGTTTTTGTAAGAATTTACCACAAACATAGTGGCTTAAAACACAGATTTATTGTAGTTCTGCAGGTCAAAAGTCTGGTACAGGTCTCATCAGACTAAACTCAAGGTGTTAGCAAGGCTGCATTCTTTTCTGGAGGCTCTAGGTGAGCCTAGAACTAATTCCTAGGTTTCCATTTCCTGCTCCCTCAGGCTGTTGGCCTGCAGGTGTCAGGCATGGTGTGGGCATTGGCCAGGAATTCATTTCCTTGTGGTGATAGGGCCAAGGTCCCCATTTTCTTGCCCTCTGTAAACTGAAGGTCATTCTTGGTCTCTACAGGCTCTACCATTCCTTGGCTCATGTACCCATCCTCCATCTTCAAAGCCAGCAACAGCCGGTTGAGTCTTTCTCATGAACCATCTGTCTGGTTTTCTGCAGCCAGGAAAGCTTCATGTAATTAGGTTGGGTCCGCCTGAATAATCCAGAATAATCTCCCCATTGCAAGGTCCTTAATCATATCTGCAGAATCCCTTTTGCCATATAGAGTTGACATTCACAGGTTCTGGGGGTTAGGGCATGGACACCTTGGAAAGAGGGTATCATTTTTCCACCTACTACATTATCCTAACCAAATACCAAAATAAAAGTTACCAAGGTGTATCAAATGTACAAACATAGTGAATCTCAAGGTGTCTTAAACATCCCAATATTCTACACATTACTCATATTCTCACATCTTTCAACTTAAATAAATCCACAATAACATAAAAAAAAAGGTTTTCCTGGCGTTTCACTGCATCTGTATAAATGGATAAAGAAGATGTGGTCTATGTATACAATGGGATATTACTCAGCCATTAGAAATGACAAATACCTACCATTTGCTTCAACATAGATGGAACTGGAGGGTATTATGCTGAGTGAAGTAAGTCAATCGGAGAAGGACAAACATTATATGGTCTCGTCCATTTGGGGAATATAAAAAATAGTGAAAGGGAACAAAGGGGAAAGGAGAGGAAATGAGTGGGAAATATCAGAGAGGGTGACAGATCATTAGAGGCTCCCAATTCTGGGAAACGAACATGGGGTAATGGAAGGGGAGGTGGGTGGGGGGATGGAGTGACTGGGTGACAGTCACTGAAGGGGGCACTTGATGGGATGAGCACTGGGTGTTATGCTATATGTTGGCAAATTGAACTCCAATAAAAAATATACAAGAAAAAAACTGGACTTCACCCACATACTCATCAATAAGAAAATGGATGAATTAAGTAGTGGATATTTGGTCCACAGCTTGGTCTGTGGCTATTTGTTTTCTTTAACCTATACGTATATGTCATGCACACTTTTGCAGGCATAATAAGTTGTAAAACATGAAATTGCCTACATTTGGCCATTTTCGTCCTACCAACAAGCAATTTCACGTGGTAACATAATGTTCCAAAAATAAATAATCAAGGAAAATAATGTTCAGTGTTGTTAAAAAATACTCAGAGACTCACAGGACTTGAGACCTGGAGAATAGGACTGGAGAATAATGAAGACATCATGTTATTTCATCTAGAGATGAGGGAACCAGGGTCTGGAAATGTTCATTCAATGAATTCACCAGAAACCAAGTGCACTGGTTCTCAAATTATACCCTATGTTTGAAAGGATTAATAGTCTCACTACAAATCCAATCCATGTCTGTGTCCCCCGGCTAGAAAGTTTCTTTGATTCTGTGTACTTAAAACTGAGTGAGGCTGATGTATCATGGAGAAGAGGTGGTGTCATGGGAGGATGGTGAGGTATATCTGGATACTTTTCAGTTACCTTTTGATATGTGTTGGGAGACCTACTCTGCATATCCTATCAGAGTGATATCAGCAGAAGGAGCATGCCTCTCACAGGAGGCAGGGCCAGGCACTCACACTTAGTAAAGTACCTGAGCTATGTATGGCAGGTGTCTGCTCCTCTAGTTGCCACTTCATTCCTCCACAACCGTGGTAACCATTGCCAACTTCCCCATGAACCAAGACACAGCGATGGAATACCTCTTTAAAAATTGATGCCAACTCCAATTTGGGCTTCTGGTGTTTGAGATGAAACTTGTTTTCCCCTTTGGGTAGGGGACAAGGCACTAGAGCTGGGATGATGATTGTGGTGAACTGAGTAATGTGGACCAATGCTTTTTTTTTTTTTTAAAAGATGTTATTTATTCATAAGAGACGCACAGAGAGAGGCAGAGACACAGGCAGAGGGAGAAGCAGGCTCCCTGTGGGGAGCCCCATGCGGGACTCAATCCCAGGATCTTGGAATCATGACCTAAGCCAAAGGCAGATGCTCAACTGCTGAACAACCCAGGTGCCCCTATGTGGACAAATCCTAAAGAAAATAGAAGAGAGAGATGCCTGGGTGGCTCAGCAGTTGAGCGTCTGCCTTTGGCTCAGGACGTGATCCCAGGGCCTGGGATTGAGTGCCACATTAGGCTTCTTGTGGGGAGCCTGCTTCTTGCTCTGCCTATGTCTCTGGCTCTCTCTGTGTGTCTCTTATGAATAAATAATAAAATCTTTAAAAATATATACAAGAAAAGAAAATAGAAGGGAAGTGGTTATTCTCAGACAAGTCTGCAGAAGGGGAGGATGGAGGATGATGTGCACATGGAGAAGGGTAATATTATAACACTGAAGAACATCTATCAGAGGGATGAGAGATTCATTCATTCCTTTGTTTATTCCAAGAGAAGTTTCTGAGCATGTACTTCCTACCTAGTGTTTGAGATACTGTGGAAAATTATTCAGAGGTGGTACTTGCCCTCATAGAGCTTACATTCCAGGCAGGAAGATTGGAATAAACTTGTAAATGATTAGATATATAAAATATTATGACATATTGAATAAAAATAAAGCAGGGAATGGAGACATGATGGAAGTCAGGAGGCCATTTGGGAATGAGATGGGGGAGTAAGTTTCTTTTAGAAGTAGCTACTTTTTAGATTAAATTTTATTTTATTTTATTTTTATTTATTTATTTTTATTTTTTTTAGATTAAATTTAAAAAAAGTAAAGATTTTACTCTTTCCTGAGTTCTTTCATTCTTTATGTAGATCTGAATTTATGACATCTATTATTTTCCTTGTCCTTGAGAACTTGTTTTAACATTTCTTGTAAGGCAGGTCTGTAGACAATAAATTTTATCTACTTAAAAAAATATGTTATTTGTTTGAGAGAGAGAGAGAGAGAGAGAGAGAGAGAGAGTGTGTGTGTGTGTGTGGTTGAGCACGGGGAGAGCAAGGAGGAGAGGAAGAAGCAGACTGCCCACTGGGCAGGGAGCCTGACTTGGGGCTCAATCCCAGGATCCCAAGATCATGACCTGAGCTGAAGGCAGATGCTTAACTGACTGAGACACCCAGGAGCCCCTCTACACTTTTATATTCTTATTTAAGAAAGTATTTCTCCTTAAGTGTTGAAGCGTAATTTTGCTGGATATGGAACTCTGGGTTGGTGGGTTTTTTCTTCCAGTCCTTTGTAAATATCTCATTCCACACAGTTTCTGATGAGAAATCCACTTTAATTCTTATCCTTATTCTTCTAATAGGTACTCCCTGCCTCCCCCCACCCCCAATTCTTTCAAGATCTTCTCTTCATGTTTGGTTTTCTGCAGTTTGAACATGATATGCCTAGATGTAATTTTTTTTTCTTGCTGGCATTTATCTTGCTTAAAGGTTCTTTGAACAGCCTGGATCTGTGGTTTAGGGTCTGTCATTAAATTTGGAAAGTTCTCAGTGATCATTACTTCGAATATTTCTTCTGCCCCATTGTCTGTCTTCTCTTCTTCCAAAAATATGTGCATGTCTTATCTCATAAAACTTCCCCACGGTTCTTATTTGTTATGTTTTGCTTTTTTGCTTTCTAAATTTTTAAGTTTTTCCCAATCCTTTCTCTCTGCATTTTAGTTAAGAAGTTTCCACTGAGCTATCTTCATGCTCACTGATTCTTTCCTTGGCCATGTTCAGTGTACTGAGGAGCTCATTGAAGACCTTCTTCATTTCTATTACAGTGTTTTGTATTTGTAGCATTTCTTTTTTGTTATGATATTTTTATTTCATTTTAAAATAAATTTTTTATATATTTAAGGTACAACATGATTCAATATACACTCACATATATATATAGTGAAATGATTACTACTATAAAAATAATGAACATGTCATCTCCCTACATTTTTTTTTTTTTGGTGTGTGATGAGAGCACCTGAAATCTATTCTCTTAGCTAATTTCCAGGATTAAAAATACAGTATTATTACCTATAGTTACCAGGCTGCACATTAGATCTCTAGATTTATTCATCCTATATAACTGCGACTTTGTACCTTTTGACTAACATCCCCTTTCCCCCACCTTCCTGTCCCTGGTAACTACTGTTCTGCTGTCTGCTTTTGTGTGTTCAACCTTGTTGGATTCCACATATAAGTGAAATCAAGTAGCATTTATTTTTGTGCATTGAGTTTCCATCTCTCTGCTTAGCCTAACTTATGTGCTCTTTCTTATCATCTTCTTCCTCTGTTAGAGCCCTTAGTATATTAATCATAGTTATTTTGAATTCCATCCCTGATAATACCAACACCAGTGTCATATCTGAGTCTGATTCTTATGCTTCTCTTTATCTCTTTCACTGAATTTCTTCTTGCCTGTTGGCGTGCCTCATATTTTTTTGTTGAAAGTAAATCTTGATATATGAGGATATAGGGACCAACACAAACAGTTCCTGGGGGATGGAGGAGTATTGAGGTGCATCTGGCTAGGTGTTGGGCTGTGCTTAATATTTGTTGTAGTTGCTGGTATCAGAGATGTTATAGTTTCTCAGTGTTCTTGCTTTTGTCTACTCTCCGGACTTTGGGTTTCCCTCACTATTCTTCCTCAGAGAGAGTCTTCATCTTCAGATTTTTTTCAGCTTTAATACCTTCTTATTACACTAGCACCCTAGTGGCATAATGATAATATGTGTGTGTGTGGGGGGAAGCATTTTATGATCTTATGATTAAGTCTCAGTCTTTTAGTGGGTCTGGGTCTGTGTTTCTGGTCTGTAATCCTCACAAGTATTTCTTGGTTTTTCTTCTCTCCCCCTTATGAGGCAAGATGGCTAAATGGGGCTGTAGGGGGAAAAATGCCCTTCCCTGGGCTGGAATAAGGCTTTGGTACACCTCTGGTATGCCAAGTGCCCTGGACATATTTTGCAATGACTATTCCTCCCTTTCCTATGTCAGAATGGTGAAAGGATCTTTCTGAGACCTCAGCTTGAGAAACTAGGGTGAGGTGTGTGAGCAGGGGTTCCTCTAAAGCAAAACCAACTGAAGTATAAAGATCCTCCCCCCTAAAAATGCAGTGCTCAGGAGTTTCTAGCACTCAAGCTAGTCTTCACTTAGCCTCCACAAGTCATCAAAATTACCATTTAAATCATCCTACCAGTTTATGGCTTTGGATGCTTCTACTCTAGTTAAACAGATCTTGGTTTGACTCTTTGGGTTCCCCTGTTTCTCTAGATTGTGGGGTACCAGTTTGTCCTGCAAACTCAGTTCTCTGATGGGTCCAAGTAAAGTTGTTGATTTTTAGTTTGCTTAGCTCCTTCTTGTTGCAAGCATAGGAATGTCAATTTCCAAGCTGCTGCCATGTTGGAGCTGACACTGGAAGTCCATTTCCTGGATTTCCCCCAGTTTTGTTATCACTATCCCCATCTTACAGGTAAGTCAGATCCAACACAGACTGTCTAGCTTGCAACTGATACACAAAGCTACCATGCAAATCCAAGTTGTGATCACTGCTCACTTGGCTGACTGCCAACTGCCTTCTGACTGGCTTCCACTCTTGTTCCCTTCTGCCCACTTTCCCTCAGAGATCTTTCCAAAGGTAAGTGCTGCTGTCATCATTCATCTACGTGAAACTTTTAGTAACTTCCCATCACACATTGTGTAGCCCCCAGATCTTACCTGCCCCTTTGCTCCTGCTCACTTCCATCCAGCCCCTGAGGCTAGTAGTCTAAAGAATGCAGCTCAGTCCTTTTCGGGCTGGGATGTTATTTTCCCTACTCTTGAACAGCTAAGTCCTTTTTAGCCTTTGGGTCAGTCTCAGAGTCAATATTATCTTCATAGGTCTCTACCCATGTTTACCTGTATCTGCCTCAGCCCCTTGAATTTTCCCCACCTTCACTTACCAGAGTTTGTAACTGCTTAATTATGAGCTATTTTTGGCATCTTCCCCAGGAGCTTGCAAGCTCAGTGAAGGCAGGGGCCACATTTGCCTTAGTCTGTTTTATACCTGAGGCCAAAACACACAGCAGGCATTTGATAAATATTTTTGAATAAATAAAATGAGGCAAACCCTGGATGGATGGAAAAGATGTTATTTTCCACTTGAGTCCCTATCACTGGAAGAATCCATTCAGGAGCTATAGAGGGAGAGAGGAAGGAACATTTCTTTCTTTCTTTTTTTTTTTTCATTTCCAACCTTTTATTTTTTTTATTATAAATTAATTTTTATTGGTGTTCAATTTACCAACATACAGAATAACACCCAGTGCTCATCCCGTCAAGTGTCCCCCTCCGTGCCCGTCACCCATTCACCCCCACCCCCCGCCCTCCTCCCCTTCCACCACCCCTAGTTCATTTCCCAGAGTTAGAAGTCTTTATGTTCTGTGTCCCTTTCTGATATCTCCCACACATTTCTTCTCCCTTCCCTTATATTCCCCTTCACTATTATTCATATTCCCCAAATGAGTGAGAACATACACTGTTTGTCCTTCTCCGATTGACTTACTTCACTCAGCATAATACCCTCCAGTTCCATCCACGTTGAAGCAAATGGTGGGTATTTGTTGTTTCTAATGGCTGAGTAATATTCCATTGTATACATAAACCACATCTTCTTTATCCATTCATCTTTCGATGGGCACCGAGGCTCAGGAAGGAACATTTCAATAAAAACAACAATAATAACAGCTAAGACTTACTGATACTTCCTGTGTGCCAGGGACTGCTTTGAGCCCTTGTTTATTAACTTACTTACTTACTCTGAATTTGAACCCTATATGGCAGGTATTATGATTATTGCCATTTTCTGAGTAAGGAAACTAGACAGAGAACAGTGTAGTGACTTGATCTTAGTAACACAGCCAGGAAGGGGTAAGAGAGATTGGGCACAGGGAGTCTAGGCGCAGAACTTGTACACTGGGTCTTTAAGCTCTACCAGTGCTTGGGACTTGAACTCAACCCTATTGGCTTATTTTTTTAAAAAAAGATTTTGTTTATTTGTTCAAAAGAGACAAAGGCAGAGGGAGAAGCAGCCTCCATGCAGGGAGCCCGATGTTGGACTAGATCCCAGGACCCTGGGGTCATGCTCTGAGCTAACGGCAGATGCTCAACTACTGAGCCACCCAGATGCCCCCAACTCCATTGGCTTAAAAAGGACTCTGGCTCCACAGCTAGGAGAAATGGTACAAAGCAGCAGATTCCATTAAACTCCACTGTGTGGCTTAAGAATTCTTTCAAAGACTATATTGTTGGAGTTTTCAGCATTAACTAATGATCTATTTAAAGGTTGTGTTTGATTTGATATCCAGATGACATTAGCTTTAATGCCTATTTGTGCTGACAGTTAAGGGCAAAATGAGCTTTGGAGAATTAATTGTCTCTGGGTTTTAGTTCTCCTCCAGCACAGTTGCCTCTAGTCTTTCCACAACACGAATATGCTAGTTAGAAGCCTAAGAAAGCAAAGAGACAGAGTGAGGATATACACACACAGAAGGTCTTTACTGAGGGAGAGCTACCAGGCATGGGTGCATAGGGGTGCGGCCCCACGCTCACCGGTATCTCACAGGGGCTGAACGTGCAGGAGTTTCACAAATAGAAAATGAATAAAATGAATAAATCAGAATCTGTCATGAGTTATCATGAACTATTTTGCTGCTTAAGAGAAAGATGAATTGCTTCTTTGAAATACATGCAGTTCATAAGCTTATTTTATTGTACCTTGAAATATCCTGTCTGCCACAATATTACTTCAAATGAAATTAGCAACAGATGGAAGACCTGAGCTGCTAGATGAAAGGCAGAGTCACCTACACATGAAGAGAACTTGCAAAACTGGGATATTGGGGAGAATTTTTTTTAACAAACACCCCAAAAAACAAGGGCCTCCACTAGAGGGGAAAGTTGGAGAGGTGGCCTGGGGCAGCCGCAAGAGTGTGGGCTTTCATAGGAGGGAATTCCTGTCATTGGGCCATGGGAAAATGCCCCGTCTTCTTCTGCAGAAGCCATGCTGATAGCATTTACTACGGGCCAAAGCATGGCCCCCAGGATGGGGCCAGACCTGTGGTCAGTGCCACTGCTCATTAGCTATCATTGTAGGCATTTATGTCCCTCCCTTCATCACACCCAGATCCCACAGTTTGCTCTGGCAATGATGGTATTGATTGTGTAGTAGAAAAACAAAACCCCCTAAAAAATCTAAGACATGTGTCCCAACCCCAGCTCCTGTGTTCCTTGGCTAGTGGTGTGGACAGGGTGCTGAATCGCTGACCTCAGTTTTCTCCTCAGCAAAAGGACTAAGTAAAAGGGTTGTTAGGCTCGAGGGGGATTATGGATATGGGCAAACAAATGAAATGTAAAGGAGTATGCAAACTGTAAAGTGATACAGAATGCTGGTGTCTGAAATGAAGACTCCGTGGTCCATGGAGAGATAAGCTTCAAGCTTTGGCTTCAAGCTCAGCATGTTTGTAATTGCTTGGACTAACTAATATTCATAGCTAATATTCATAACAGTACCTGAAAGTTCTGATGAGTGAATTAGACTAGTGTTTCACTGACTGCTCATTACAATCCCCATGGGGCTTACAAAACACAGGTCCTGGGGGCTTGGGACCACATATCTGTATTTTTCAACTTCTGTTGGGTACTGGCTAAACACAGCCGGGATTGGGAAATACTGCATTAGATTCAAAAGGTGTGTGACCAAACAAAGAGCACTGGACTTGAAATCATGAGCAGTGGATTTTAGCTCAAGTTCTGTCACTATCTTTGTGTGGAAATTTGAAAACTTTTTAAAGTCTAGAGACCATTGGAGATTGCAGAATGCCCTTCCATCTCCCACAGCCTCTGGTTGTTTAAGGCTAAAACCACTGGTTATTCTATTCAATGCAGACAACCTGGTAATTGTATCATAGAGGAACTTGAAATTCACTCCAGTGTCCATGAGACTCAGTGTCCAGAGGCTCTGGGTTGCCATCCTGAAGTCCATTTTGCTATAAATCAGCTGGTCAATTTAGTCTTAGAATGATCCATTCTGTTGGCCTGGGTAACCTTTTGTCATTGAAGTAGTACCTCGTATCTGATAGGAGCTCAATAAATATTGGTTGAATAATAAATAAGCATAGTTACCACCTGTCCCAACATCATGCCAAGCAACTTTAACAATTATTCCTCATATATGGTATTAATATATATCTGTGTATATAATATGCATATTATATTGAAAATACAATGTCACTTATTTGCTCTTCTAATGAGCAAGGAAATCTCTGATGCAGAGGTAGTAGATTCAGGCTCCTAGAGGTATTTAAGCAGAGGTGGATGATGAGGGCGATGGAAGTCAGCCTCGGATGATCTACAAGATCTTTTTCAACTCATGCCTTTTAGAATGTGAGGTTGTATAAAGGGCCTTTGAAACTTCCATCCTGAACAACATTTGAACAACAGAACAAAGGCAGATCAGATGCCATCGGTTCTAGTGTCATAGATTTTCTTTTGGGATCAAGAGTCGCAGAGCTATCGTTTTGAAAAAAATTCAAGATATTGCTTTGCGTTTGGGAAAGCCTAATGCATTTTTGTACCATTTCAAATTCTGGGCTTTAAGATAAAATGGGGCAATTGATTAAAATGAAAATAAAAGCTCACTCTTCCTAAAGTGTTGGAGGTAGACAAGACTTCTAGAGCTCTAAAATGTTCTTATGCGCAAAGCTTGCACATGTCCTCCCATGGTGCCCAGCTGAATATTTATAAAATCATATTCTGAGATGAAGATGGCATGAAAGGAAACAAATGGCACTGTGACATTTATAGGGCTGGCCATAGGCCAGAGACGTAAATTGATGACCTGTGGTGATTCAGAGAACAGATGTGTTTTGTTGAGCCCACGCTGTGTTTTTTAAAAAATTGAGTTACCAACATTGAAAAATTAGAAGTTTTTACATATATATAAAAATATATTTCTGTTGGTCCTGAAAATCCAGAAAAACCTGTCTATATTGGGCCCACCTGCCTTCAGGGCAACATAAGGCAAGGTCTGAGAAGTGGCTGACGCCAGTTGATAGGACATATACTCTCAGGTACTCTTCTTTGGCCCCTTCTTTCATCTGTGTTATCTACAAGCCCCTAGAGGCATTTTCTCTAATTCCTCCTTTTGCAGACAAGCCTATGGGTTAGGAGGAGTGTGTCCTGGTGCCTAATATGGCCAACATCCCCTTTGCCCCTTGCCCATGGCTTGAGCACCAGAACCTTGGTAAGACTTGTTGCACCCTGGCACCATTTCTGCCACACAGAAGTCACAAAATAGATGCCCTTACCCTTCCCTGTCCATGCTTCCCACCTCCTGGTTTTTCCTCTTTTCTACCTTCTCCTTCCCAAATCCAAACGTCTTTTTTTCCCCCCAGCATGAGAAGTGTTGCTATTAATAACTGCTCTGGGACAATTGGAGCTATTATGGATACTTGCCTCCTAGGACTGCTGTAATAAAGAACCACAAGTGGGATGGCTTAGAGCCAAACTGTTTTCTCCCAGTTCTGATAGCCAGAAGTCAGAAATCCACGTGTCAGCAAGATTGGCACCTTCTGGAGGTTCTGACGGAGATTTCATCCCATGCCCTTCTCATAGCTGCTGGTGGTCACTGTAATCCTTGGCATAGCTTGGCTTGGAGATATCACACTACCGTCCCTGCCTCCATCATCACATAGTGTCATCACATAGTGCATAGTCCCTGCACCCATCTGTTTCTCCTTCTAAGGACACTCGGCATATTGGATTAAGGCCTCCCTCTAACAACCTCAACTTGATTGCACCTGAAAAGACCCTATTTCCAGATAAATTCACCATTCACAGATGCAGGGGGTTGGGACTTCCACAGATTTTTATGGGGGATATAATTCAACCCATCAGCCTCGAACTAGCTTTCTGACCTGTAACATGGAGGTAGTAAGAGCATCTACTACAGAGATTCTTGTGAAGATTAATTGACCAACATGTCTAGGCCTTCACAAAATGCTCACAACAGGATCATGTTCAGCCTTTTCCCTCCTCTGCTTCTCCCACTTAGGCACCCAGGTGTGTGGCTTCTTTGTCATTTGTGTTTGCTCAGTATAGAAATGTGAAGCAAACAAATAATCTATATATTGCCTATTTTCATCCTTCCCATCATTAATTTAGAAGGTAATACTGAAGTGTACTCTTTCAAAATGACATGTTTACCTTTTGCAACATTTCCAGGAGAGATTCAGACTCCAGTGGCTTGTAAAAGAGTGCTCTGTGCTCACTGGCACACTACACCAGGTCTCCTGTTGTAAGTGAAACTTATTCTGAAGAAGAAAGCCATGGAGAAGCCAGTTCCTCCCAAACACCACCCAGGGAATGGGGTAAGAATCTATTGATGTTCACTGTCAGACCAGAAATTAAGAGAGCCAGAGGAGCACCCAGCGAGGCCTGGAACAGTCCTATTTTAGAAAAGCACAAGACATGAAAGCCTATTAGATCCCACTCAGTCACTCCTTTGTACCTGGAGGCTGCAGGCAGGCACATCAAAAGGCACATGAGACCTCAGAGTCAGCCCTCCTGCAGTTCCAGGGCGGATTCTGCACCACTTGGTAAGGATCACTTTGTGGTTCTTGGTTGGTTTTTTTTTTTATTTTTTTTATTTTTTATTTTTAATTTTTATTTATTTATGATACAGAGAGAGAGAGAGAGAGAGAGAGAGAGAGAGAGAGAGGCAGAGACATAGGCAGAGGGAGAAGCAGGCTCCATGCACCGGGAGCCCGATGTGGGATTCGATCCCGGGTCTCCAGGATCGCGCCCCGGGCCAAAGGCAGGCGCCAAACCGCTGCGCCACCCAGGGATCCCTGTTTTTTTTTTTTAAATTAATTAATTTATTTTAGAGAGAAAGAGCACAAGTTGGAGGAGCAGAGGGAGAGAATCTCAAGCAGACTCCACACTGCATGCAGAGACCAATGTGGGTCTCAATCTCATGATCCTGAGATCATGACCTGAACTGAAACCAGGAGTTGGGTGCCCAACTGACTGTGCCACCCAAGTGTCCTGAGTTTGTGGTTCTTAGTTCTTTGTTTCTCTTTTCAGTTGGTGACACTTTGTTTTTAACTTCTTATAAACAGCAAAATCCCTGACCCAATGGCAGATCCTATTCTAGAAGGTTCTATAAGAGCTGTATCAGTCGGTCTTAAACAGAGGGCTGCTTATTGCCAAGCGCTGTACTGGAGGAGAGAAAAAGTGTGATTTGATGACAAGTAATGATATTTCGGTATTGCGCCGAATAATGATAATGACAATTATTGTTCTCGATTATTCCAGCCTTCATTTAATAAGCTCTCACCATGTGCTATACGCTGTGCTGAGCATTTCACACTATGTTATGAAACCCTTTCATAACACCTTGAGGCTGATATGTCATTATTCCCATTTTACAGGTAAGAAACTGAATTCACAGCACAGGATAATGTATATGATGACGAAGTATCTCAAAATTGCTCATAGGAGGAATGATTAAAAATAAGGGAATGGACCAGAAGGGATGAGCTTTGAGACCAGGGACACCTGGGCTCAAATCTCTGCTTTCTCCCATTTCGGTTCTGTAGCCATGATCAGTCCTAGAAATGTTCTTTGAATTCAGTATTTTCATCTGTAAACTAATGGCAATTACTGACTTGAAGAGATGCTGTAATTAGAGGATTGATATAAATGAAGTTCATTGCACACAGCCGGGGCAGCATGGTGGTGGTGATATTTATGGTGCTGTTGTTAAGATTGGAGGTTAAGAAAATGTGAGGAAACAACGTATATTCCAGATGCTCTAGAGCTGTCCTGTAGAAAGATTAGTTTTTTCCCACATAGCTTTTTTTTTGGAGGAAACTTCTTTGGTAGATTTCACTTCAAATGTTTACACAGCTTGTTGGAATTGACCAATAGAAGAAAGAGACAGATTTTTACTCAATACAAAGGAGGATGTTCTTTGAACTAGAGGAGAACCTACATACTGCTTGGGCTAGAAATAAAGGAGGTTCTGGTAGACCTTCTACCAAAGATACTCAGAGATTGCTTCATTTCTGGGAAGCCAGAATTGAGAATGGGATGCTGAGAATGCCAGTTGGTTAAATTTTTTTTGTCTTATTATGTATAAGACAGTGTGCTAAAATCTGAAACATACATGTTCAGTTTTGATCTATATGACCACCCTCTGAGACAGGAATGGCTATTTTCCCATGATTTAGACACAGAATCTGAGCCCATGGAGATTCTGTGACTTTAGGGTGGGAGCCAGAATGCAAGCCTTCTATTTTGACTCCGAGTCAGAGTACATCTATACCGATTTTAAATATGACAGTAACAGCTCTTGGGTATTGAGCACTTACTATTTACTAGATGTTCTACTTTTACTTTAGTTCTTCTCTTGGATACCAACTTGATTTGTTTTTGCACTTCCTTCAGGTCTTTCTTGAAATTGTCACCTATAAGCCCACTATTTTTCTACTTTCAATTTATTAGCAGCTGACGCTCACTCAGTTCTTCATCTGCTTCTTCAGTTGTCTAGTTTCCTATCCCCTTCCCCTTTCCCCACAACCAGAATGCAAGCTTTATAAGTGCAGGGATATTGCCGGCTTGTAGCTTCTCTGTATCTCCAGTGTCTAGACTCCTGGCAGGCACATAACAGACAAATATTAATGAATGAATAAGTGAATGAGCAAACTTAATCCTATTAGTGACCTTGTGAAGTAGGCAATACAATCTTCATGGTTTAGGTAAGGACAGAGAGGCTTAGGTCAGGTGATGTGTCAGGATCTGAATCTAGGATGGTCTGACACCAAAGCTTTGTTGACTCCATGACACACATTCCCTCTTTAAGAGAGTTTGTTACGAAATGTATCATTACTGAATTGCATTCCGGGAAGGAATTCCTTTTCTTTGCTTATGACAGAGCCTTGACCTGTCTAGGTTACATTCTGTTGCTCCAAATTCCAGAACCACATCCCTGTTCTCTTATGAAATTCTCTTGCTCTGATTATTGATGGCCATGAATTGGTCATCTGCCAAGCCTGCAAATCCAAATTAACAAATAGTTATTATGCATCTAGTTTCCAGAAAGTAGTGTGTTTGGCATTCTGAAAGCTTTTACTTACCTGGAGGTACTGAAATGCCATTCCACCTTTATTTACAGGAAATAATTCTTATACTGAAAAATCAAATTCACTAAAAGTTTCTCAGTGTTCTTGAGTGTGTAGTGGGAGATGCCCAATATACATGCCAGGCACAGTATGTAATAAACTAATTGAATGGCCTAGATATATAGACTGGCTGTCTGACACCCACTGTAAGGAAAGTACTGTGCATTTTTAATCACATGCATATTTTTTTGAAATGTGAATGATCCTGTAGGTTGCTCCGAATATTCTATATACCTACACGCTATTTGAAGCCCTTTAAAAACTTGTGGAAAGTGATTTAAAGCACAAAAATTATCTTAATTTACTACTGAAGAATAAGACTTTATTTAGGTCAATGGGTAGAATTTCTCAGGGAAAAGCTATACATAAAATATGTATCTAAATATACATATATATAGAAATGCAGGTGGAATATATATACACACACACATATATGTTACAGTATTAACTGTATTGTTATAAAAAAATCTCAACTTTCACCTAAAATTGTTTGGCCAAATAAAGAAAAACATCAAATTTATTATTAGTATTAGCATGTTATGTATGTGTTGCATAGACCTGGATCCGATAAATTCCCTGACTCTTCTAATTTTCAGCCTGTTGAAACTTGTAAGAAGACTTACGGATTACTCCTCTTGGATGTTTAAATCACAGGTTGTAAGGCTAACGGGCTGTGGGCCCATTCGTTGTGCCGTCTCTCCTTCCACTTCATTTTCCGCTCACAAACTGTCCCTGATTTAGAATTTGAGGCCTATTTTAGTCACCGAGTTTTCTGTATCTGTCTCTTTGGCCCTTTTGAACAGCTTTCCTTGAAAATAAGAAGTTTTATGAGGATGCAGTAAAAAAAAGACATTTTTTGGAGGGGGTGCTTTTAAACAAGGGGAAAGGAGGAGAGGGTATTTTGTTTTCTTAAAGCAATGCCAATGCGGGAAGGGAAGCTCCTAAGGGGGGCGCGGGGTCCCCCCTTAGGGGTCGCCCCTCCCCCCGCCCCCTCCCTCCCCGCCCCCTCCGCGCACCGCGCACCCGGGGCCCCCTCGAGCCCACCGTCCCAGCAGCGGTTCCGCAGGCGGCGGCCCCGACTCCCGCCCGCTCCTTCCCGCCTCTCGCTGTCCCTCGGGCAGGTCTCCGCCGAGGCCTCCCAGCGCCACGGGCCTGTGCGGCGGCCGCCGGAGCCCCCCGAGGCCCGGGGCCCGGAGCCCGCGGGCGGGAAGGCGGCCCCGAGGCCGGGGCGGAGGCGGCGCAGTTGCCGGGGCACCGGGGCGGCTGCACAAGCATCCTCGCCCCCGGGAAGAGGGGCCCCGGGCGGACGCCCGCTCCGCGGCGCCCCTCCCCCGAGCGGGGCCCCCCCCACCGCCCCCGGCCGCCGCGGCGCGTCCATACGGCCGGTTCACAGGCCCCCGGCGGGCTGACCGCTGCGAGGGGATTGTCGGCGGGGCCGCGCGTCCCGGAATCAAAGCCCGCCCGGGACAGCGGGAAGGGCCTCAGATGGACTGGTTTCCACACAGCCATTGTTGGGCTTTTGTGAGGCGGTTTTGAACCTAATAAATAATGTCAAAAGTCTCTATCGCGGCCAAAAATGTTCCTTTTGAAGCATTTCTAATAGTATTTTTGTTCTGCGGTGTCTCCCACTGTCACAGAGCATTTGCAGCGCACAATGGGGATGGAGCCCCTCGCGTGCCGCTGCCCGGCCCCGCCCCCGCCCGCCGCTCCGCCCCCGCAGGTAGCCAGCCGCCCGGAGCTTGGGGTGCCGGTGTTTTCCAAGGGCCTCTGAACCTCCAGACAGAGGTTTGGAAGACGTCACTGAATGTCTGAACTGTAATAGTTAACATGGACTTTGAGGACTTCTGATGTGCGGGGAGGAGTCTTCAGACTGGGGTGGGGGCCTTGTAAGGTCAGAAACCCGGAGCTGGATCCTCCTCTGAGGTCCTGAAACACCTGGAACGAAGTTTAGTACAAAGGAGATCCTGAGTTTTCTTATTCGGAACAAAAAACCCTGGGGAACCTGGGGTACTTTCTATGCAACTGGTCATTTTAGGGGATATTTTTTACTTCACTTATTGAATAGCAGCTTTTCACCGTGCTTTAAGGCAGAGACTGACTCTACCCAATGCATTTATGCTTTTTTTTTTTTTTAAATGTAGTATTCTTTTTGTTCAGCCTTGAGAGGGAAACACAGATCAATGAGACCAATACATCCATATATAGTTTGGCACTCAGGTCCCTTGCAATTTTTTTCCCCAGGCTTGGGTTCAGAGACTCTGATAAGTGGAGTTTATGAATCCTACTGCATTTTTCCCCATTCAGTTTGAATTAATACACAGAGTATGCCCATATTCAAGACTTATTGTTGAGTCTATGAGTCCAAATCTAAGTCTCAAAGTTTTAATAGGAAACTGCTAGTAATGGTTTAACATGTAGGAGACTGTTCCGTCCTTTGAGGATGATTTGATTTCTTAGCATTCCCTAGGGGCACTTGAAAGGGAAAAAAAAAAAAAACCCACACAATTCCCAAGCTTTACAATTTTCTTTCCACCTGACTATGATTTTGTAATAGATATGTTATTTTTTTTATTTATATATGAACGTGGTTTTATTGTACGAGAGCATACAAATTATCAGTGGTGGTTGCCACAGTTCCCTGAGGGGATGGTGGCATCTGCTTACCAGGATGCACATACCAAACATAACTTCGACCTCATGCCATTTGGTTGGAGAGAAATGTGTGGGTCAACTCACGGCTTTATGTGAAATTTTGATCCTGGGATATTTTACTTTGCTATTTAATTATGAGTTAGTACAACTGATTTTTTTTTTCCAGATAAAGAAACCTTTGCTTTGCTTTAAGTGATTCTAAAACAATTGACCAAAAGTGTGTCATGGTCCATGGCAGGTGTAGAAAAT
Source organism: Nyctereutes procyonoides (assembly GCF_905146905.1). Taxonomy (NCBI): domain Eukaryota; kingdom Metazoa; phylum Chordata; class Mammalia; order Carnivora; family Canidae; genus Nyctereutes; species Nyctereutes procyonoides. Next base: position 22,221,870 of record NW_026575122.1, read on the forward strand.
GTTTTTGGTCAATAGAATTGATAGAATCTCTCACCTGTGGGAGTACAAAATAGCGAATTTACTAAAAATACAATATAGATGAAGCATTCGAAATTGAGAAAGGGGATACAAGCAAAAGATATGAAATATGTGGTATACTGTATTTTATGTTTTTTCAAAAGTTTGTTTATTTTTGAGAGAGAGAGAGAGCGACAGAGAGAGTACAGCAGTGGGGAGTGGGCAGGGGCAGAGAGAGAATTTGCAGCAGACTCCAGGGCAGCGTCGAGCCCAACATGGGCCCTGAGATCATGACCTGAGCCAAAGTCAAGAGTCAGATGCTTAACCGACTAAGCCACCCAGGCCCCCCAATATACCATATTTTAAAGCACTTGCCTAAAGTATGTTCCATGGAATGTTGGGATTAGGAAGATGCTTTGGGAGATGGGGAGTCTATAGGTGGATATGTCTGGGGGAGGTGGTCTAGCAAGCTCCCTCTTAGAGAGTCACAGAAACACATGAAGGATCCCCAGAAATTACATCATAAAACAAATCTGGTAAGCTCTGTTCAGCCTAGTGTTTTTCAATTTTATTTGATCAGGAAATCCTGGTTTGTATATGTGTGTATGTGTCTTTATTTTATGTATGTGTGTATATATTTTTAAAATGGCACCTATGAACATCTTGTAGTTAGTCTCCTGTGGAACACATGTGAAAAAACTTCCTTCAAACTCTATTCTAACTACATCAGAATAATGTAAGCTGGTAAGATTCAGAGTAAGGGTTTCTTTTCAAAGGTAGTGAAGAAAGAACCAGAGCTAATTAAAGCAACCCTTAATAAATACCTCCACGGCTCCGTTCTTCTTTGGAGGAATGTAACCAGCTGTTCTGGTTATTTTTTTCTCATCTTGGGTGCACGCGGTTGGGAGAAGGTTAGTCAGTCCAGCCTTGGCTGCGTTTTCATAGTGATGGATGGGGAGCATTTCCAATGTGACTGTTTAAGTCATGGGCTCTGGGCATTCAAATTCTTCCAAATGACAACTACTTACTTTTATATTAGGACTTAGATACAAATGTACTTCAGTGTTTCCCCATGACATTATATATGAAAACAATGTTGAAGCAAACAGCCGTAATTGAGGGTGAATCAATTTTAGGATATATATTATATGTACTTATTTATAGTACTGTCATTGAGGAATCAAATAAATATAAAATAGTTGTTAAAATGTTAAAATGGTATAAAATAGTTGTTACCAAGAGTATGAATTGCAGCTTGCTTATATTTCTTCAGGAGTATCTGATCCCACTTAGGGTACATTTATTACACATAGTAAATGTCTTCCAAGGAAGAATATATGCCACTTTGGCAAAACAAAAAAATGTTTTTCTGAAAGTCACGTTGGAAAACAGACACTGATACATCTCTTAAATTGGTGGATTGGAAAAAGTATTTAATACACTCTCTAGTGAATGATGTTTACAGGTGAGGAATCTTTTTATAATATATAAAATAAAATCACAATGACAGATAACATTTATTGGATGTGTATTGTATATTATGGACTATTCTAAGTGTTTAGTAAATATTAATTCATTTAGTCCTCATGATGACTTTATGAAATACTATGACTATCATCTACTTCACCAATGGATGAATCTTCTAGCAGTTATAAGATACATGTGTATGTATGTGTATGTGTGTAGACACATATACACACATATAAACTTTAAAAGCTATATTATTATTATATGTCATACAATTTTATTTCACATATAAAGTCCTATTATAATACACTGTATTGTTAAAATTGACATGTGTACACGTCTATGTGAGTGTATTTCTCTTGTGCAGGGAGCACCTCTAAATCTATAAATGTACCATGACACTGGTGCCTAAGTGAGGGACATATGGAAAGTTTATTTATAGTCCTTTAATCCCGATATCAAGGTAGGGAGTGGGAGTTGGTAACTGTGGGCTGACTTCACATGATACGTTTCAAATCTTTGACGAGCAAAGTGGGGTCAGACTGAGACTTACCAAATCGTTCTTTTTGTCTGACACATCATATCATCTCTGTGAATGAAGGCTCAGAAAATAAGGGAAGAAAAGATGGTTTTGAGGTTCATTAAAGTTCACAAGAGCACTTTCCAAGGCAGCACTGGAGCTCCCTGACACCAGACTTGAGGAAACATCTGCAGATGTTGCAGAGTGGGGAGCTAAGGAAGGGAGAAGTTGTTGGTGTCCATCCAGGTCCAAAGAACCATGAATGCATTCTGATAACTGTGACTCGAACTTAGTGTCACTCCATCGTTTGGCTGGAGTTTCTGCACTGTGAAACTGGGATGACATCTTTTTTCCACCGCGAAGGTGAATTTGGGAATTAAGTTTTCTATCAAATCAAAGCGTTTTGAAAAGTAAGAGAACATCAAAATGCAAGTCTATTGTTTGGTGACTGATCTCCATGGCAACTAGCATGAACACTATCATTGGCTATGCAGAGCTGATTTAAGAGCTTACCACCCAATGGCTGCTCATACCGGCAGTAATTATTCTTTCTGGTGACCATGCGATCCATCACACCCCTCCCTCTCTGAGGAGCTTCTATGTGCTGCATTCTTTACCCTCATCACGGCACTGTGGGCTATGTCCTCGTCTCCCATTTATTGGTGAGGAAACCAGAACGGAGACACAAAGCAATTTGCCACCATGATAACTGCATCCAGCGCAGATGCAGGCAGACATTCCATATATGAAAAGAGCAATGTGTGCAGCTGACAAATTAACAAATCATTCCATTGAGAGCCTCCAATTCAGAAAAGTTCGGTTTAGAGCACAGAATGCCACAGAATAAGGCAAAGTTTTCGTAAACTACGGATCTGATGCTAAGGATTCGAAGTCACACAGGGACCCAACAAAGAGCTTGTCATCAGGAGAGGACTTGACATTAAGAAGAATGCTCCAGAGTCCTGAAGGTGGGGGCATCCCTCCTGCACAGGCTGAGGTCATTGTGAAATGCAAAGCCCCTGCGTCAGTGATGCTATACAAGTTTTTCACTATGTCTGGGCTTTCCACAGCTTCCTTCATGCTCCCTACCCGGTGTTTTCCTATGGGAATTGGTCTGATCTTTAAGTCACTGGTATTGGGATCAATCATAAAATGTTTATTGGGTGCTTACTATCCTACGTAGTCCTGTGAGAGCTTCGAGAAGTGTGATTTCACTCAACCAGCATTTATTGAGCTTCACCAGAGGCCAAGCATTGGCTTTGGTGTGGGGAATACTGACTGAAAAGGACACCATCCTTTTCCTTGACAAGCTCCACCTGGTCCAAGACTCAATTCTTTCATTCATTCATTCTATTAAATGCATTGAACACCCACGATATGCTTTGTAATGTGGTGGTGAAGAGCCATTTTGGTCAAGTAAAACTTAAGGGACAAGACATGATGATGTTAAGGTCTATAATCCTTTAATCACCATTCAGAAATCCAAAATCTCTAAAAATTTAGAATTCTTTTATAACTTGTTTGGTATCAGGTATGACCCAAACTGGAGTAAGGCGATGTATAGCTTGGTCTCATTTAGCGTGAATAGTCATGTATTTTGATAAAGATGCATTCATCTCTTTGATTATGGGGTGTTACCTTGGACCCTGACAGATAGTGTTACATGAAACATAATTTATGCACCATTACGTGATACATAGTCTATGCACTATCATATACAAGAACATTTAAATTCCCAAACTCAACCTGGTGGGTTTTGGGAAAATGATTTTGAAGTTGTCTAATGGATAAATATAGTGAAACATACAGAAGGGGAAAGTCAGTCCTAGTTGGAGCAGTCACAGAAGGCTTCCTCTGGCAAGATTTGAACTTGATTTTGAAGAGTGGAGGGTTTGAAGGAACAAAGTAGTGAATGAGATGGGAAGTAGCAATGAGGAACGGATCCAGTTTTATGGGGCCTGAGGAATTATACATTTTGAGGGGGGCTTTTTAAGGAAAAGAATAAAAAATTGTGGATATTGCTAGTTAGATGGGCTGGGAAGGATGCAGATGAAAGGCCTTGAAGCTTAAGTTTTATTTTTATTTTATTTTTTTCAGTGAATCCATCTTTGAGCAAGACCACAAGCATAGATCATTTATTTTACAAAGTGAAATATACCTGAAGATGTCTGAATAAATATAGATAGATAAATAAATAAATAAATAAATAAATAAATAAATAAATAAATAAATAAATGTTGGTACATGGGAGAGAAAAGACTTGAGTTCTTACAGGAGAAAAGGAGTGAATCTGACCATTTTCATCCTGAATTGTTTGAGATTTTGGAAATTCACAGCCACAACAGACTATCTTTTAAATCTAGGCATAATATGTATTGTCTTTGAAAAATAGCCCAAAGAGGTTTTTTTTAAAAAGATTTTATTAATTTTTTTTATTTGACAGAGAAAGAGAGAGAGAGAGGAGAGAGAGTGCACAAGCAGGGGGAGAGGGAGGCAGAGGGAGAGGGAGAAGCAGGCTCCCTGTACAGAGCCTGATGTGGGACTCAATCTCAGGACCCTGGGATCACGCCCTGAGCCAAAGGCGGGTGCTCAACCACTGAGCATCCCCTGACGTCCCCAAAGAGTTATTTTTTAAAATAATGAATCCAATTATGGATGTATTTCAGAATGAATGGCCTTTCTCAGCTTTCTCACATTTGATTCTGTAGCTAGTCAACTTTGAAAATGATGAGAAGATTTGACAATGATAAATAATTAAATATACTTAAGTGACAAAGTCTTTAAATGAGAGAAAAAGCCATATTTCATTTGAAAATTTCTTTTTAAATAGACTTTTAAAGCTTAGATTGTCTTTAGACTTCAGGGGATACACTTGATTTTAAAAAAAAAATATTTAGAAATGAACAATTTAAGATTAAAGTGGAAATATCAGTCAATTACCCAGACGACCTACCAATACTCTTTTCCAAAGCTATACACAGTGTTTTCTATTCATTCATAAAAATAATACTGATATGGGCAGCCCTGGTAGCGCAGTGGTTTAGTGCCGCCTGCAGCCCAGGGGGTGATCCTGGAGACCCGGGATCGAGTCCCACATCAGGCTTGTTGCATGGAGCCTGCTTCTCCCTCTGCCTGTGTCTCTGCCTCTCTCTCTCTCTCTCTCTCTCTCTCTCTCTCTGTGTGTGTGTGTGTGTGTCTATGAATAAATAAATAAAATCTTTAAAAAAATAATACTGATAGTCAATGTTTTGTGAGTACTTACTATGGCCCAAGTTCTGTTCTGATTCCTTTATCACGGTGCTTCTCCAGCCTCTTTCCTTTTTTGTATCTTTTGTTTTTGCCATGAAGATCTGTCTGTCATTCTTGCTTGGTTTCTCTTATTTGTTTATCTATTTATTTATTTTTAATAGCCTTATTAAGACAGAGTTCACATATCACACAAGTCATCTGTTTACAGTGTATGCTTTGCTGTTTTTTTTTAGTGTATTTGCAGATCTGTGCAACCATCTTCACAACTAGTTTTGCTTTGCCTCTGCTCATGTAGAGATTGTATTCCCCATCCTCATTCTAAATGATCATACTCTCCTTTCTGTCCCTATTAATTTCCCTATTCTAGGAATTCAACGTGAGCGGGATTATATAGTAGGTGGCGTTTTGTGGCTGGCTTTTTCCATTTAATGTGTTTTGTCCGGAACATCCATGTGGTAGCAAGTGTCATCTTCACTGCAGCTCACAGCCAAGTAGTATTCCGTCCTGTATCTGCACCATATTTTGTTAGTGCAGTCATCAGTTGATGGACGTTGGGGTATTTCCCACTTTTTGGTTATCAGGAACATGCTGCTATAAACTCTTGTGTGCCAGTTTCTGGGTGGATGTGCATCTTCATTCTTCCCGGAGGCAGTGTCTGTGTTGATCCTCCCACACTCCCTCAGCCTGTTGCTGTTGCCCCCCCTCCCCATAGGAACAGAGCTGCGAGGTTGGGGTACTTGTCCCAGGTCATCTGGCTCATGCAGGGTGGAGCCAGGTCATAAACCTTGCATGTCTCCCTAGACCAGCTCTTCTCAGAAGGATTTCCAGGCTTTCCTTTGAAGGAAGTCTAAGAGATTGGACAGAAGTAGTAACTGCCATTTAGGTATCCCCACCCCCAGCCGTTTACCTGTCATCAGATGACTAAATGCTGCAACTGTTTCCTAAAGTGCATCCAGCATATCACCCTTAGACACATGATAGGCTGCAGGGAATTAGCACCTCTGGCACAATTTACATACATTTTTTTAAAAAAAATCAAGTTTTTCTCACTTTGCCCCAAATTACACTTCCGTTTCTAGTATGCCATGTGGGGAGAGGTTCAGAATGGCAAAGACCATTCCAAAACTGTCTATTAATGAGTCCCTTCCCCTCCCCCACCCTGAATTTTTCTTTGGGGTGAAATCAGTATTGCGTGTTAGTTCTTCCTTCCCACACCTCCTCTAGGTTAAAGTTGAATTCTTTGAGATCGAGATTTTTTTTGTGTGTGCGACTTTAACAATATTCTCTTCACATGTCCTTGCATAAGCCAAACAATTGCTTGTTGACCCATTTTAACCTCTTTTGAGCGTCATCTTCAAAGTGTAACTGTCCTTGACAATGAAAGAGACCTTCCTATTGTCTGGTCCTTCCAGGCAATCTTTAGCACAGAGCTAAATGGCTTTCAGATGGAGGAGTTGGCCAGAGGAAAGAGACAAAGTAAGCTGTTGTTCTTGAGTGACTTTGCTAAAGTTTTCCCTTTCTCTCTTAGAATGGTGCCTTTCTATAGAAGATGACAGACGTTTTGACAGGTGCAATATGCTTTGAACTGTTCTGTCCGATAATTCTTTTGTCTTGGGTTTTCCCAGCAGAGTGGTACATCTTAGGATGCTGATATGCATATTGTTTGCTTTTCATTTAGTGTGGTGAAGCCTTCCTTCTCACTTTCCCTCCTCTTCACTCCTGAGGCCCTTTGCACACATGTCACTAACCCAGATGGGAAGGCAGGCATGGTGCAGGAACCTCTCCCTTAAACTCCCCTCACCTTTTTCTTTTTTTTTTTTCTCAAATTGGAAATCACTTCTGGCATAGTTTTCTCATTACTTTTTTTTAATAAGAAAGAGAAAGAAATTACTTAGAGAAGGACAAAACACAGTGACACACCAGAGGCAATCGCTGACAGAGCTAAAAGCCTAATAATAATAATAATAATAATAATAATAATACCTAACACATATTGAGACCCTCCATGTGTCAGATATTATGCTAAGACCATGACATGCCTTGTCAATTGTGGAAAAAGTGGAAATTATCTATAACTAATAACCCAATAATAACTATTGTTTACATTTTGGAGCATATCCTTTCATACATTTTTCTTAGCATATTATGTTTTGCACTTTTTTGGGAAAACTGAGGCCACAGTAAACACACTGTTCTTTAAGCTGACTCCCCCCCCCCCATCGTGATGAATGTGCATATCTTTGCCATATCAACAAATAGTTTATATCATGCCATATTAAATACCCACATAGAATTTTGTTGTGCCATCATAATTTAGTTAACCAATTAATAATGTTGGCGCATTTTCGGGACTTCCAAATTTCACTATTGCAAATATTTTTTTGTGTGATGAATATGATGAATATATTTTATGTATCCTTATATGTACTTCTCTGATTATTTTTTAAAAGATTTTATTTATTTATTCATGAGACACACACACACACACAGAGACAGAGACACAGGCAGAGGGAGAAGCAGTCTCTCTGCATGGAGGGAACCTGACGTGGGGCTCGATCCTGGGTCTCCAGGATCACACCCTGGGCTGAAGGCGGCACTAAACCGCGGAGCCACCCAGGCTGCCCATTTTCTGATTATTTTTATAATGTAGATTCCTAAAAGTGGAATTGCTGGTCCAAATGCATGCAAAATTTAATTTTTGATTATCTTTTGCCTCTGTCCAGAAAGATTCCTAAAGTGTTTCATTTACATACACTGATTTCTAGAACTTAAAAAACAGATGATGTTACAGAAGAGTTAGCCTAAACAAAAATAGACACCAGAGATCCTAAAATCATTTTGCGTCTTCATCTTTTGTCCTGGTAAATTTGATCTACACAGATTTTTCTGCTTTTCTATAACAGGGCAAAGTTTTTATTCAACAAAATAGAGGACTTCTCTTACTTTAGGAGCGAAAACTGGGAGCTTCCTAGTGTATAATGAGATAGGACTAATTGTCCCACATCTAAACTGATATGGAAACAGAAACTTAACATTGTTCACTTTGTTTCTCTGGATGCCCTTTTGTGTATTTCCATTAATTTTGTTCATTGCCTAGTGCCCTGTCCCAAATATGACTAAAAAGAGCAGGCTGAACCAAGATTGGAAGGAATCATCTACAAAATAGAATAAAAATTGCCCTATTCCTTATAATAAGTAATTTTACTTTTTGTTTTAATTCATATTTTTCTTTATTTTTTCCTATTTTTTATATTAAGAAAGTTTTAGAATTGGAGGAAGAATGAACTGACAGGGAGTTTGGATTCGGAGTGTTCACTAACATTAGAAATAGAGAGATGAGATGTTCATGTATTTACTTTCAGAACCAACTGAAGACACTGCTCAATAAAGTGCTTGCCTCCAAGCAGTATCAAACAGAAGTCAAGAAGAGCAAGATCTGTCCCAAGTCTTACATAATGACATCTGGTTTAGAAAAATGCCTGAAAAATCAAAATACTGTGCTCTGTGGAAAATAATGAAGTACAGCATCTGTGGTTTGGATGGGGAAAAAAGACTACATTAATGTAAATGTTTATTGAAAATAATGAGAAAAAGTACTTAGAATTTCCAAATAAGGGCACATTAAATTAAAATTCGTAGTGTGCTAGATACAGTTTTTATTTCCAATTTGTTTTTCTTGTAAACTTCGTGGCCAACTTACTCTTCTTACTTGGGGACGCTCCAACGCCCATCCCTTAGCCACCCCCCACCTCCAACTTTCTATTTTGTCTCACACGGTGGCTCTCCACGGTCTGAACTGAACAGTGAATGTGAGAAATCAGCATAGGTCGTGAATTCTACTAAGCGGGAATAGTTACAAAGTCACTTCTGCTTTAGTTGAAGCAGCAGGACGCTGGCAGTTCGGCAGGCCATGGGTCATGTGATCTGCTGACCTCTATCTGGGCTCCGTGACTCTGCCTGGTAACAATTGATTAATGGTGTATGGTAACTCTGAGAGGAGGTCTCATCCGTCCCCCTGAGTTTGAAGACTTCCTCATTATCTTAGGCCTTTCACGGCAGCCCTTAGGAAATTTTACTCACAAATTAGGTTGAACAAAGTCTTCTCAAAGAAAATTATTTTCGGTGTTTGGTCATCAGGGAGCAGAAGGCTTGATGGTCATTTACTGCATTGACAAAGGGTATGGGAGGCAAATGGCAATTATGGAGCCTGGCCACTGTTCAGGCCTCCTTCCTCTGTGCTCCAGGGCTGGATTTTCAGAAGAGGCAATGTAACGAAAACTATCACTTGAGTCACAAGTTGGCCTGAAACTTTTTGGGGTGGAGACAGAATATCTGATTTTCATGCTAGTGTAGAGGTTATGTACACATTTATTTACTGAGTTTCAGTATCCAATTGCCATCTGGATTTGTGACAGGCGATGCGAATTGTCTACCCCATGTTCATTCTCTGCTTCTTAGTAACAGAACCCCCTTTGTATTTAGGGCAACACTATGCTAGGGTAAAAATACTCTCATCTCTGTACTTCCTTGTACCTAGAGTAATTGTGCTAACCTGTTCTGATCAACGAGTTATAAACAGAATTCTACTGGAAAAGCTACCATTTTTGTAATACAAGGAACACACACAGCTGGCATGTCCTTTGTCCCTTGCTTTTCTCCTTCCTGCTTCATGACAAATGCATTACCTGGAGAGGGAGCAGCCATCTCCTGACCCTGAGGACAACAGCCACAGGCTAAGAATGATATAGCTGGGAGCTAGAAGGAAACTGAGCTCAGGGATGAGCCCTGAATTCTCTACCCTTGGATTTCTTCTCATGTAAGAAAGATTAAATTCATTTGGTTAAGCCACTGAAGTCTGGGTTCTATCATATACAATTGAATATGTGCAAATCCTGGCCTATCATTTTCCACTTGGATGATGCTCTCTGAACCTCAATTTCCTTCATCTACCAGGTGGGGTTGGCAATAGCTATCCCTACTTCAGAGGGTCATCATGAGGATTAAATGCAGCAGACAATGCACGTCAGGGTATTAGCTTGACATCTGACATGTGGAAGGTGCTGATGATGTATTAGCTATTATTATTTTTACTAAGGATTTAGCGCTGGTTGCTATTGTCTCTGGTGTACTACTGTGTTTTGTCTTTCTCTGATATTCGAGTTTATCTCATTTTTTTAGGATCCAAAAGACGATTGGATATTTATGTTAGTTATGTTGAGCTAGCATTTGACACATCATTTACTTCTCATCTCTTGGGCATATACCCAGTCCATGGACAAATCACTAAGTCACAAAACAAAGGCAAATATAAACTATTAGATATAATTAGATTATGAGTTTTAAAATTTAAAATTAATCAACAGAGTGTATTATTTACATCCACAGGTAGAGTTTTGTGATTTATCAGTTGCACACAACACCCAGTGCTCAATCCATCTTGTGTCCTCCTTCATGCCTGTCACCCAGTTACCCTATCCCCTCACCCACGTCCCCTCCAGCAACCCTCAGTTTGTTTCCTAGAGTTAAGAGTCTCTTATGGTTTGTCTCCTTCTCTGATTTCATCTTATTTTGTTTTTCCTTCCCTTCCCCTAGTATCCTCTGTTTTGTTTCTTAAATTCCACATATGGGTGAGATCATATGGTATTTGTCTTTCTCTGACTGACTTATTTTACTCAGCATAACACCCTCTAGTGTTGTGCCCAAGATCCCGAATCCGAGAAACCCCCAAGGAGCCGACACCGATGCAATCACACGAGGGCTTATTACAAGCTCGAGCCTGGGACCAAGTATACCCGACGCAGCGGAGCAGGGACTTGGACCCCGAGACTAAGAGGCTTATCAACTTTATAGGGACCAGTGGCCAATGCGATATGCAGGAAGTTGCACAGTCATGCTGGTCCGAGCCGATTTCTGGTTAGGGTGTGTCCTGGTCTTTGATTAGGGCGGGGCAGTGCCCTAACTAATAAGCAGGTCAGCACAAGGCGGGTGCAGCCCAAAATAGAGTTAGTCCTGCTCTGCTTGTCCAGGGGTAGGGGATTTTGTTCAATTTCCTGGGTCCCACACTAGATCCATCCACCTCATTGTAAATAGCAAGATTTCATTCTTATTGATGACTGAGTAATTTGTAGATATACACCATATCTTCTTTATCCATTCATCTGTGGGCATGATTTGAGTGCCAGTCTCAATTTCCAGGGAGATAAAGAAACTGGACTTTTTCAAGGGAAAGCAAGCCATGATTTGAACTCAAATCACCAATTGAGTACTGAATTAGAGATTCACCTTTGTTCCCAGGGCCAAGAAATCAAAAGTTCAGCTTGTGACTAAGCACAGGCTATAGGTTCAGAAGACTTTTGAAAGCAAATTATGTCTACCAGGTTTTTGCGCCATTCAATGAATCAAAGAAACTTTGGAATTCTCTATTGTTTACAATCAGATAACTTTTATTTATTAGCCCCTTTTACACCAGGATGGAGGGATAAAAATAGCATAGATTGACTCCACAAATAACTTTAGTCTATTTCAGGTATTTTTTTTTCTGTTACCCTTAAAGTACATTTTCATAACTTTTTTTTTAAAAGCATAAACTTCAGGATATGTGATTTCTAATTTAAATTCTCTATTACCTTGAGAAAGTTATTTCACTTCTCTGGACCCTGGTTTCCTCATTTGGACAATGAGAAGGACTTTCAGAGATGACAGTCTATGACTGTGCTGTCTCCAACTTTGCCACCCTCCCTCTACTGTACCTACCACATCCTGGTTTACCTACTTCAACACCATCCTTCCTTTTCACTATCCCATAGAATACTTAACTTATTCTAATTCACCCCCATACTCTATGATCCATTTCTTTTTTCCCTTCGTTTCAGACCTTGGAAAAGAGGGACAAAAAAGATCTAGAAGCTGAGAGATGTCGTGACTATAAGAAGAAGCAACGCGTTTTGCCTCTTTATTGCAAAGTAATAGAAATAATAATGGGCTAATGATGATGACGGCTGAAGTTTCCTGACGACTCAGTGTGTGCTAGGTCCTGTGCTGAGCACTTTATACATACTTCTGTCCAGTGGAGCATAAAAGAAACCCGTTGCGCTTCTCAGAAGAGGTCTACTCATCATTGTCAACAGAGAGGCATGTGAGAAGTCCCAATTCAGAGCAGTGGCAGCCATTTTTACCCTGGGAAGGCTGATGAAGAGAGTTCCAGAGATGCTGGATAATATTTCTGTAGTTGTTAAACTTAGTCAATGGACAGCCCACCTCCAGACTTCTTGTCAACAGAATAATGAACTTTTACATGATTTAAGCCAGTTTTTTTTTTTTTTTCCCTCTTGTAAGCAAAAGCATTCCAAGTGATACAAATGGGCTAAGCCTTTTAGGGCCATTACCTTATTTAATCTCACGGCAGTCCTAAGAAGTAGGTCCAGTCACTTCCCTAAATTCTGCAGATGAGTAAACAGGTCAAGAGCGCTTATGCACCAGATCCAAATCACAGACTCTTAGCAACTCTGTGATGCTGTCCCTGTTCTGCCTGAGGCCCTGAACCACCTGCGGTCAGGGAGCATCAGTCACTCTCCCCTGTACCTCTAGGGGGCAGGTGGATCTCCGGAAAGCCAGTGGAATGATTACTAAAGGAATGCTCTATTTTTCACTCCCCAGTTCACTCTACCCTTTTTTCCATATGTGTCTCAAGCCAATATAAGACCCTGGTCAAGGGACGATGCTTGCAAACTAATAGAAATAATAACAATGATGATGGTGATGTTTCTCTATGGTTCCAAACAGGCCCAATGGAATAAAAAAAATAAACTCCAAAGAGTTGTTTATATCTATAGCAGTTTTGAAATTTTGAAAAATGTAAGAAGCCCTTGCCCTATCATTACATATTCTCAGAGGGCAGCTGTGGTTAGGGACACTCAGGTGTCAAGACTTAAGAGAGATCGGTAAGTTCTGTCACAAGTCTTTGACAATACTCTGCCACTCAAAAGCTCTCCTCATCCCCAAATTTACCTAAACGGTGTCTTAGATGAAGTTGGCACAAAGTATTCAGGCTAACTCCCCCTCCCTTTTTCCCCCTTGTAAAAATGAGAATGGACTCTTAACAAAATACGTATTGCATTTGAAGATACTTGCAAGTTACTTATTCTCTCTCCGCCTTGGTTTTTCTGGACCTGAAAGAAGACAAACTATTTACTGCCCCTTCATACATTCTGTGGTTCACGAAACATTTATTGAGCAGCGACTACCTGTCAAGGAAGGTGACAGGCACCAGAAACAGACCGGGACAGAAAGAAGACATTCTCTTTCTCCTTAACTGCGGATGGAACCAAGTAGTAGCACATAGAACCAAGGAATAGCACAAACCATTCTGGGTTATACAGGGAAAAACAACACCTGACCTGATGGCTTTCAAACTCAAATCTATAGAAACGAAAAGTAAAATGAAAATGGTTTGGCCTAATTCTCTTTTCTTTCCCAGTAAATATAAAAGACAACCGTTACAGTTATAGGTTTTATTAGTGTAACTGAAAGTAACGGTTTGCTCTTGAAAAGTGGTCTTGCCTAGAAATATATTTGGTTTTCCAGTGAACTAATAGGACCTTAAGTACATTACATAAATCAGTGGGCACAGCGTTGGTACATTCTGAGTCTCTTGGTGAAAGGGAACACTGAATTCAAGTCAATTCTTGGGCAGGTGGTGATGTTCCTTAAAACCAAGCGAGTCTCACACGTGGCTCTGGCAATCAGCCGGCCCCTCATTGGCTGATCCCAAATCTGAAGATTAAGGGAAGGGGCTTTCCTGAGGGGCCATTTCCCCGTGTGTCCAGAGAGTGGGAACATGTTAGAAGGGTCCATGCACAGCTCAAGTGGGGCCTTGGAAGTAAATGGAGCTGATGCAGTGCGGGCCTTCTAGAATTCTGGTAGGAATGCTCCCTTCATCTGCCCTATAGTGGTTGGAGTGCTTGCATACACAGTGCGGGGCCTCTCCAGCGTCTACTGGTTGGAGCCAAGCTTTTAGCCAAGGGTTGTGACTGGCCTTCACAGCTTTGCCTGAGTCACAAGTCCGGGGACATCAGAGGCATGTCCTGATGCCCCTCTCTCTAATATTAGATGACTTTTCCAAAGAAAAAACATGTTTAAACTGGAAAACGATTCCTTCTTACCCATCCCACTGGTCTTGTCCTAGACAGTTTCAGCTCCCACTGCTCAATTTTCTGTCTTTGGAAACCCGGGCTGGTGGTATTGACATTGTAATTATTTTGATTCTTATTCCTTTAGATTTTACTTATTTATTTGAGAGTCATAGAGAGCAAGTGAGAGGCAGTGAACACAAGCAGAGTGAGGAGAGAGGGAGAGGCAAACTCCCAGCTACGCAGGAAGTCTGATGCGGTGCTTGATCCCAGGACCCCGGGATCATGACCTGAGCTGAGGTACATGCTTCACTGACTGACCCCTGGGTGCCCCTTCACACTGCAAGTCAATATGGTTGTTCTTCAGCTGGTGTTTTATAATTTACCCTTAGTTTCACAACTTCTTAGAACTACATTCTGATAAGAGGAGAACAAAGCACTTTAACATAAAAATTAATAGTTTTTCATAAAACTAGGTGGTCCTATAAATTTTTTTTGCTCTCCCTAAAAAGTTGTTATTTGTATACCTCTCTTTTAACATTTTAATATTTGAATGAGCTTGTTGAATTCCCTCATCCCACCCCCCTGCCCCCCCCCAAGAAAAAAATCTTGCTGGAATTTTGATGGCAACTTTTTTGGTATACCTTGAGCAATTTATTTATTTATTTTACCTTGAGCAATTTTGAGAAAGAAATTTACTTTAAAAATACTGTCAACCTATCCATGAAAATGATTTGTTTTTCCAATTTATTCAAGTTTTTGTTGTATCCCTTAATCGAGTTAAAAATTGTCCAGTTCAGTCAGATGTGTTTACTTATTAGTGATCCACAAATGTGGTCCAGAAGCTCCTAGGAGTCCCTGATACCCTTTCAAGAGGTCTGTAAGATCAAAATAATTTTCATAATTATATTAAAAAGTTATTTATATTTTTAGTCTCATTTTCCAGAAGCTTAATGACATGTGATATAATAGATTGAAGGCAGAAGCAGACATGACAATTAGCCCAAATGTTAGATTTCCAAAAATGTAATTGAATGCCATTCTTCTCATTAATATTTTGGAAACACAGCTATTTTTCATTAAATTATATTATTTATGTTATATGTAATAACTTTATTATAATTCTTAATATAATTTAAATTTATCATTCTTAGTATTAGGGTCCTCAATAATTGTCCACTGTGGAAAAGGATCCTAAAATTTAAAAACTGGAAAACCTCTATTCTAGATTACAGTTTATTGCTATTGAAAGTAGTATTTTATTTTCCATTACATTTGCTAGTTGGTTATTGCCATTAGTATCTTTCAAATAGACTTTATGTTTTAGAATAGTTTTAGATTTCCAGGAAAATTGAGAAGATAGTGCAGACACACCCAGTTTTTCCTACTGCTAGCATCTTGTTAGTCTGGCATATTTCATACAACTAATATACTGATAGTAATATATTATTAACTAAAGCCTGTACTTTATTCAGATCCCTTTAGTTTCTAGCCAGTGCCATTTTTCTCTTCCAGGGTTCTATTCAAGACATCAATTATATTTAGCAAGTATGCTTCCTTAGGGTTAGTCTTGGCTCTCACAATTTCTTAGACTTTCTTTATTTTTAATGACTTTGCCATGCCAGCTGGTCAGGCATTTTAAAGAAGTTCCTTCAATTAGGATTTGAATGATGTTTTCCTCATGATTAGGCTGGGGTTGTGGGTTTTGGAAGGAAGACCACAGAAGTCAAGTCCCTTCTCATGACACCATACCAAGGGTAGATGTTATCAACATGATTTAGTGCTGATGCTAACCTTGATCACTCAGCTGCACTGGTGTCTGTCAGGTTTCTTTCCTGTAAAGTCACTCTTTTATTCCCTTTCCATACAGTCCTCTTTGGAAGGAAGTCACTATGTGCATCCCAAACAGAAGGGATGGGAGTTATGGTCCATCTCTTTGAGAGATGAGTCTCATTTGTAAGCTTTTGCTGGTGTAAATTATTGATACTTTGATGGGTTTTATATCCAGCAACCTCATTGAACTGTATTGGTTCTAATAGTTTTTTGCATTTATTGGTTTTTTTTGTAGATAATTATGAATATTTTACCATTTCTCTTTCAGTCCTTATATCTAATTTAGAAAATTTTTCACGTTGGAATGTTCCTTCAGGACTGTATCAGTCAGCCTTAATTAGGTTATGACAATCTAAACATTCCCAAATATTTAGGTTTACAAAATCAAGACTTATTTCTTGATCATATTTGCCCATTAGTTGCAAGTTGGTTGCATTTGGCTGTAACTCTGTCTCCCTTCTTTAGTGACTCAAGTAGAAGGAGCTCCTATCAGAAACAGCCTAGGGGCACCTGGGTGGCTTGGTTGGCTAAACATCTGCCTTCAGCTCAGGTCATGATCTTGGGGTCCTGGGATTGAGCCCCACCTCAGGCTCCCTGCTCAGCAGTGAGTCTGCTTCTCCCTCTACCTCTGCCCTGCTCATGGGGATCTCTCTCTCTCTCTCTCTCTCAAATAAATAAATAAAATCTTAAAAAAAAAAAGAAGAAGGAATCTTCAAATGGCCAAAGGAAAGGAGCAGTAGCAGAACCATATTGTAACTCTTCAAGTTCTTGTTGGATGTGGCCTGGCTAAACTTGATAACAATGGAGCGGGAAATCCACTCTGCTAAAAGGAGGATCCCAGGAAAGAGCTGTCTGGAAATAAGCCTAGTCGGATGGGCAAGGAATAATTAGGAAGGGTATTATGGGGGCGCCTGGGGGGCTCAGTGGTGGAGCATCTGCCTTCGGCTCAGGTCGTGACCCTAGGGTCCTGGGATCGAGTCCCACATCGGGCTCCCCACAGGGACTCTGCTCCTCCCTCTGCCTGTGTCTCTGCCTCTCTCTCTCTGTGTCTCTCATGAATAAATAAATAAAATCTTAAAAAAAAAGAAAGAGTATTATGATCATCCACAAACATTAATAATAATGATGAGAGTAGCCATGCTTGTCTTTTTCTAACATCAAAGAAAGTAAGTGAAAATTTTTTTTTCTTATTACAGGTAATGTTTGCTTTAGGTCTTTGGTAGGTAAGTAGCTTGTTACCAGTTTGCAGTTCTTTCCTATTTGTTGTCTTAACTTTTTAAAAAACTTAAGTTGCTATTGACATTCATTAAAATTTTTCCAATATCTATTGAGGTGAACATGTAATTTTTCTCCTTTGGTCCATTAACATGAATTATTTATTTTTATTTTTATTTTTTTATTTTTATTTTATTTTTTTTTAAATTTTTTTTAAATTTATTTATGATAGTCACAGAGAGAGAGAGAGGGGCAGAGACACAGGCAGAGGGAGAAGCAGGCTCCATGCACCGGGAGCCCGATGTGGGATTCGATCCCGGGTCTCCAGGATCGCGCCCTGGGCCAAAGGCAGGCGCCAAACCGCTGCGCCACCCACCCAGGGATCCCCTATTTTTTTATTTTTTAAATATTTATTTATTCATGACACACACACACACACACACACACACACACACACAGAGGCAGAGATACCGGCAGAAGGAGAAAGAAGCAGGCTCCATGCAGGAAGCCTGATGTGGGACTTGATCCTGGGACTCCAGGATCACACTTGGCTGAAAGCAGGTGCCAAACTGCTGAGCCACCCAGGGATACCCCATTAACATGAATTAAATGGAATTTTTATTTTGCTTTTTGGAAAAAACATTCTACTTGACCATGATACATTTTTTAGTATTCTATTGGATTTAGCTAGCCAATATATTATTTGGGATTTTTGCATCTATTCTACAAAATGAAATTAGTTAATAAGTTTTCTTTTCTTATATGTCCTTACTGTGTTTTGGTATAAGCTCATAGCTTCATTAAATGAATTGGGCTGCTTTCCTTATTCTCCTGTGCTCTACAACAATTTATCTGAGATCAAGATTACTGGTTCTTCTAAAGGTTAAGAGGGAATTGAGAGGCACAAACTTCCAGTTACAAAATAAGTAAGTCACTGGGATGAAAAATACAGTGTAGAGAATATAGTCAATAATATTGTAATAATGTTGAGTGGTGACGGATGGCGACTATACTTACCATAGTAAGCACTTTGTAATGTATATAATGATCAAATTCTATGTTGTACGTCCGAAACCTAATGTAATATTGTGTGTCAGCTATACTTCGGTAAAAAAATAAAATAAAATTTGGCATAATATTATCTGAGCTAGGGCTTTATTTTGGAAGGAAGAGAAAAGATTGATTTTCTGCATTTGATTTATCTTTAATCGATTGGTGCATTCAACTTTTCTGTTTCTTCTTCTGTCGATATTAACTATTTACATTTTTCCCAAAAAATGTGAAAAGTCAATGATGTGTTGAATATAGGTCTCAAAATTATTAATATATGGTTATTCATCATATTCTTTTATGGTATAAATGATAACTATTGTATCCTTTTTTCCTAATTCTATCAACTTGTTTTCTTTCATCTTTGTCAATTAAATTACTTTCTATTTTCCAAAAATTATTTTTAATAGAATTATTATCCTTAACGCTTCTAGATGAATTATCCCCAGAAATAAGGTTTTTCTTTTTGAGTGGTCAGCCATAGGAAATGGAGATATAGGGTATGCTAATAAAAATACAGAGTTGGTATTTAAAGATTAAAATTCAACTGAACATAGGTAAGGAATTTACTATAAATCTTTTAAACAAACTATAGATGGGGGGGGGAGGTGATGTTTTTCCTCCAAAAATATCTCTTCTCCCCCAAAAGAAAACTCTAAAATGTGCTAAATGTAGTTAAGATATCAGAAGGAAAGAGAGTTCAATTCTAGATATCCATTAAAGCCTTGGAAACTAAAGGAAACTAATTTCAAATTGAGCATAGAGTATTCAGCTAGATTGAAAGAATAACAGCTGGAAACTTCTGCTTATTAAATTTAAACAAGCTGTATTTCTGGTTTTTTTTTTCAGACGCAAATGCTAAGACTTGAGGATTCATTTATGGAAATATGGTTCCACACAGCACACATGTACGTGCACACGCACACACGCACACACACTCTCACAAACCCCAGAAAAACAAATTCCTATTTCTATGCCCAGAGGAACTAACGTTGGATAAACCAGGTTCCCAAATCAGCCACTATGAGAAAGGCTAGTTGGCAAGGGCTACAAGCTACAAGAAGAGTTAGAGCTCTGTCGGCTGCACAATGGGGAGGCCTAATTGGAGGCTTCCAAGGGAAAGAGAAGAAAATTAAGCTTTTCATATGCACTGGGCATCATACATATTTAATACTCACTGTAGCCCAGAGAAATAGGTGGTATGTCCTCAGTTTAAAGAGGAGGCTTGGTTTGAGGATGTACCCAAGGTGAAACACCTTAACTATAGACACACGGGGAGCCTCTGGTCGCAGGTAGCCAAGGACGTGTGTGAAGCCCTGACCCTGAGTTGGAATATCCCGCTCTGCCCCTTGATGGAGTGGCTGTGAATACACTATGAAGCCTCTCTGTGTTTCCAATTCCTAATCTATAAAATAGGATTACTAACAGCACCTATGTCTCAGGGTTGTGGCAAGGTTGAATGAACGAATGCCTGGTGAGGCAGGCAGAATGGTGTCTGTCCCTGAAGAAGTCCTTGGTGATCCCCTGTGGTGAGCCCAGAAAGGGGAGAAAATGAGGAAGCAGGGGAGGGCACTGGAATGCTCTTGTTCTTGACCCTAGAAGGTACCTTAATACTTACAATTCTGCTTTCCCTTCTAGGACTTTTCACTTTTTAACTGAAGGAGACTACACCTGGACACCTTCCACAGTGTGGTGTTTTAAAACTGCGGATATATTAATGCTGCCTCAGACCTAGTAAATACTCAAATAAGAGGCTGGAGTTTCTCTTCTGTCCCTTCCCGGCCCCTCCCTTCGGCCTCTCCTTCGAGCCCCTTCCCTCTTCCCTTTTTCTTTTCCCCAGTTCCTGGTGTCTTAGTTTAGTTGTCCTAGTCCCATGCCACCTCTTTGTTCTGACTCCTTAGACCTGTAAACATAGCATCCTGCATTTTAAGAAACATGACAGATTTTCAGGCATGGAATTAGGAATTAAAGAGTCCAGATCTTTCACTTCATTGATGAGAAAATGTGCCAGGAAAGTTCAATGATGATAGAAGTGGTGGGGCTAAAATGAGGAAGCTGGGGTGTCCTTCAGCAGGTGGATGGGATGCTCTCCATTACAGCAGGGGGTGGCCAATAGTCACCAATGCGTTTATTTTTTGAATAATTATTAAAAGCAATCATTACGGCCATCAACATTTTATGCATCGTTTCAATTAGATAGTAAATCATATACACACAACACATTCTTACTCTTTTGTTATTACCTTTTTTTCCTTTTTAACCTTAATGACCCTAAGTGAAAAAAAGAAGGTCATGGTCTTTTCCTCACCAAGCTGAATCCTGGCCAAAGCCTTCACCCCATGGGTCACTGGAGGATCCAGGCTAGAAATGTGAATTTGAGCTCCCAGATGGTCCAATACTGAGTCACAGCAGCATAAAAAGAGTGACTAATATCCTGACAGCAACACATTAGCAGGTGTTAAGATGTAGGGAGGAAAACAACTTGTATTAAAAATATTCTTCTACTGAGTGTCTAACAGGGAACACACTTGCATATAAGGCACCATAAAAATAAGCTGGAACAAATGGGCAAACTAGACTTTATGTGTGAACGTCATGAACTTGTGATTTGTTGGAAGCAGAGAGCCTGACAAAGTACTGAGTGGGAAGCATGCTTGGGTTACAGTCGAGAGACAGAGGAAAGCAGGTCACACAGTAGTCAGGAAACCTGAGGGGTCCTGCCCTGGCCTCCAGCCAGCTGTGTGTCCACCGACCTGGACCTGTTTTCTCCTGAGCACAAGGAAGTGTCCAGGTGGACTGGTCTCAATGATTCAAAGTCCAGAGTTCAATCTCATTTTGATCTTACAGGACTTTCTATGAGCTTACTTTCTGGAGGAAAAAGAAACCACTGCAGGCCCTGTGGCAGGTGTCAGAGGTTGTAGGTTAGAAAGCAAGGGTACTCTTATTGGAAATGTAGTAAATGAAATCCGATTTTCAAACCAGTTTCCCATGGGGGGCAATGCAACTAAATGATTGGGTGCATAGGCCTCGGAGGCAGATGCCTGGTGCCATCACTGGTCAGCTGTGTGCCCTTTTTCAAGGTGCGAAATTGCCATGGGTGTTGGTTCACTCAGGCGGGGGTGGGGGACATGGTGAGCATGTAGTGATTTAGAGCAGTGCTTAGCACATAGTTGGCACTCAGTGTTCCCATCATTCCTTTACCAGCTCAGCAGACTGCCTGGGTGTGTCTTCAAGGTCAGTCCCGTTGAGTCAATCCTAAAGAACCAGAGATAACATGGTCATGGTCATTGTGATGGCCCAGGACAGTGTGTTCTTCTTCCCACCAATGGTTACCCCACGGCATCATCTAACGTCAGGCTTTGTTTAGTCAACCTATTTCACACCACCTCTCTATTCACACCTCTTAGGTCTTTAGTCACCGTGTTCCGTATATTAGTGAACTTGACAGATGTACACTCATGAAATTAAAGAGGTCACATCTTTCATTTCATAGATGAGAAAACATGCCAGGAAAGTACAGGGATGTGCCCAACATTACAGGGTTGGTGGTGGAGCCAAAATTCTGTTGTTAGGGTAGCAGTTAGTTATAGCAGTATGGGCAGTACTAGCGTCATGTTTATTTTTGAAATAATTATCAAAAGCTGTCAACGTGGTGGAAACAGAGTCAGACCATTTAAATGAACCTCCTGGAAGTAAGTGTCAGTTGCCACCTGCTTGTGGAGTAGACCAGGCTCCAAATGGCAGACTCCTCCAACAGCTGGTGTTCTTCTTCTTGCCCATCATGGTCTTAGCAATCCGGCCTCCCTGTCGTCCACCCCGAGTTTCCATTTACTCCACAGTCTCGAGGTGCTAGTTGTAGTTCCGAGTGCTCTCTTTAGTCTGTCTTGTTTATCTCCCCCTTAAATTCAGGGAAATAGGCATCACTGTCTCCATTTCACAGATGAGTAAACTAAGGCTCAAAGAGAATGTCTTGCTGAGTCACACAAGTGGCAGGGAGGCAGACTTAGGATCACAGTAGGGGTGTCTTTGCTCTTCTGCGGTGCACTTGCCGGCTTTCTCTCTGATGCAAAACCACTTTCTAGGGCTACGTGTTTGATGCTTTCACAGGTGGGCATGCAAAGAGTGGATTTAGTCCAACTTGTATGTGAATGATTGCATCTAAATATTCTATCTTCCCAAGGACAATTCTATCAGAGTGGCTTATTTGTCCAGTCATTGTGGTTGAGCTATTGTACTCAATTTGGTAACTAACAAGTGATTTCCAAGTTGGAGTACAAACAGGATTTGTGGGTGCTAAACCCTGAAATGGAGAGGAGCTCTCCTAAAGCCCCGTCCCACTCTACAGGGGAGGCCACTATGGTTTGCAAAAGTCACATAGTTTTTCGTGACCTGTGGCAAGGTGCTATCTGGCTATTTTAGAGCTAAGAAAAAACAACCAGTTCCAGAATTACTGCTCTGTCCCCAAGCAGAGAAAACAATACAATTCATATTTCTGGGTTCTTGGTTTTGCCCTCTCTTTCATAATTCTTACCTCCCTGCTGTGGGAAACTGTCAAAATTATCTCACTTTGCTATCACTGTAATTAAAGAATAGCAATAGGTTTAATTTTAATAAAGTGAGTACTGGTTATTGCTCCTTTTATATATCAGTGTGACATATATGGACTTTTTTTCATTTTTAAGATGAAAATGTAAAATTATTAAACACAAAAATCATCAAAATTCTAGAGGGGAACACAGAGAGCAACCTCTTTGGCCTCAGCTGCAGCAACTTCTTACTAGACATGTCCTCAAGGGTAAGGGAAACAAAAGAAAAAATGAACTATTGGGACTTCATTATGGTAAAAAGCTTTTTGCACAGCAAGGGAAACAGTCAACAAAACTAAAGGACAACCTATGGAATGGGAGAAGATATTTGCAAATATCTTATCAGATAAAGGGCTAGCATCTGATATCTATAAAGAACTTATCAAATCTAACACCTCAAAAACAAAATAATCAGGTCAAGAAATGGGCAGAAGACATGAGCAGACATTTCTCCAAAGAAGACATACAGACAAAATGGCCAATAGACACACGAAATAAATGCTCTACATCACTTCAGGGAAATACAAATCGAAACCACAATGAGATACCACTTTACACCAGTCAGAATGGCTAAAATTAACAAGACAGGAAACAACAGATGTTGGCGAGGATGCAGAGAAAGGGGAGCCCTCTTATAGTATTGTTGGTGGGAACTCAAGCTGGTGCAGCCACTCTGGAAAACAATATGGAGATTCTTTAGGTTGAAAATGGAGCTACCCTATGACCCAGCAATTGCATTACTAGGGATTTACCTCCAATGATAAAAATGTAGTGATTTGAAGGAGCATCTGCACCCCAGTGTTCACAGCAGCAGTGTCCATAGTAGCCAAACTGTAGAAAGAGCTGAGATATCCATGGACAGATAAATGGATAAGGAAGATGTGGTAGATATAGATATACAATGGAGTATTACTTCACCATCAGAAAGGATGAAATCTTGCCATTTGCAATGATGTGGATGGAACTGGAGGGTATTATGCTGAGTGTCAGTCAGAGAAAGACAATTATCATATGGTTTTACTCAGATGTGGAATATAAGAAACAAACAGAGGATCATAGAGGAAAGGATGGAAAACTGAATGGGAAGTCATCAGAGAGGGAGACCAACCATGAGAGGCTCTTAACTCTAGGAAAGAAACTGAGGGCTGCTGGAGGGGAGGGGAGGTGCAGGGATGGGTAACTAGGTGATGAGCACTGGGTGTTATGCAGAACTGGTGAATTACTGACCTCTACATCTGAAACGAATGATGGACTATGTGTTGGCTAATTGAATTTAAACTAAAACAAAACAAAACAAAACAGAAAACCAATAATCAAAATCTAATCTGAGATTTCATTAGTTTTTCAGAGCTCTGTTGAAAGTTTTTCCTTTTTCCCCTCCCTCCCTCCCTCCATTGTGCTCTCTCTCTCTCTCTCTCTCTCTCTCTCTCATCTTTCCCCCAACCCCTGGCCCAATCTAGTAAAAATGCTTTCCATTCCTTTGTGTCCCGTATACTCCTACTGATACTCTAAAACCCATCTTAAGTGTCCCTTTTTCACTTCGTTTCTCTCCATCTGCAGAGTGAATAGCTGTTTTTCTGTATCTGCATAGAACTGAGATCATGTTTCAATCAGAGTGCCCTCCATGCTGTATTATAAATATTTGCTGCCAAATGTCTATGGATTACATGATTTCTCTACTCAAATCCTGTAGGGACTTCTCATTCATTTCAGCATAAATTCCAAACTCCTTAGACTGAAATCCAGAATCCTTTGCTGTTAAATCCTGAGAACCTCTCATTTAGTATCTTACCATCCACACTTTTATCCTGAACTCCAGACATAAAGCTGAGATGTAGGCTATTCATGTCTACATCTCTGGCCCATTCGTTCCCCAATGCCCGGAAGACCTCCCTTCCTCTACCCTTTGCCAGGGGACATCTAGATGTCACCAACCTTAGGAACCCTTCCTGAGCCCACCTGACTTCCAAGGTGCACCTCTGTGGTCCCCCGTGACACTCCTGGTACCATTAGCATGGTGCTGAGCATACTGCATTAAATCTGTGTCTCCCCTACCAGACCATGACATCAGGGGAGAGTGTGGGCCTCCTGTCTGTCTGTCTCCAACACCTAGCTGAGTGCCAGGCATCTTTCAGGTACTCCATAAATCCTTGTTGACTTTAATAAAACAAGAACAGCCATGGCCGGTAGTGATTCCAATAGTCATTACACGAATAATAAAAGCTAATCTATAAACTTGTCATAGAGTAGCCTGTGAGCAGATAGATATTAATAGAACAGACTGATTCCCAAAACCGCAATGATGATGGCTGCTCTTGCTTTTATGTTTTCTCTCTGAATTCTGGAGAATGAAACACAAGATGAGTGTGGCCTTCCTCCGTGTAGTTGGCTCCAGCTGCCATGCTGGAGAGCTTCCCCAGAGTCCAGCCCACGGGCTTCCTCTCAAACGAAGCTCCAGCCATATTTCACCTTTGCTTTACCTTGTCTTTGTCCACTTAGACCATTTATTTGCTTTCACTGACCAGTTCCCTCTCAACTCTGATTTTTTTTATTTGACTTTCCCTTCTCTGGCAGGTGTAACATAATATTTTGAGGTAGTGTATGATTGTTTTAAAACAGCACTTCATTTTGCAGGCAACAAAACTAACAGAGACCCTTGAAATACCACAAAGATAATGAAGACAAAAAGTAAACACCTCTGAAGTTGTAGTCAGAAGTCATTTCCCTCGTAGTTTCTGGTTACGTTGCCTCTTAATTCCTGGCAGCCTGCAATCATAGGGCCCTGGTCACAGGCACCAAACGGTAATTTATCATCTTTCTTGGCAGGCTTCCTGCTTCATCCTGCACCTGCCTTCTTGAAAGAAAACAAGACATCAGATACTTATTCAAATAATGGAATAGCTGATCAACTAGGTCTCTACACAATAATGAGTTATCCATGATAAAAGAACAACTTTTTCATGCATTATATGTGACATATGCATCCTTTCTCTTAAGATTTATGAACCCATGACTATCAGTATTGTTAATATAATCAAACCTTTTATAGCCTCACTCCAAAGCTTAAACTTATTATCAATTGGCTGCTACAGGGGAGTCAATCAATTTCATAAGTGCTTAAACACCTGCACTTTCTTCGGATCAAGGGGAAAAAAATCAATTCTAAGTCTTCATTTTTATCCAAGTAGATAATGCAACCAAATCTTACAACTTTAGGAGGACTTAGACAGCCACACTTAGAAGATGTGGTAAGCTTGATAAGGAGTGGTGGCTTGTGTGTGTGTGTGTGTGTGTGTGTGTGTGCATGTGCATGTGTGTTTTAATCACTCTCCCCCTTTTTTATTCCTAAATCCTAATGAAAGAGCAGTCCACTAAGGAAAAAAATAAATGAAACGGGCTCTGCTAATACCATTTAGGATTAAGCTCCCTGTTTGTCATGTGTGTGTTTTGAAGCAAGTCTTTATCACAGAGCTGTTAACAAGGCTCCATGTCAGTCCCTGAATATACAAGAGAGCCTGAGACGGGGCCCTGCCTTCAGGATGCTCCCATCTATGAAAGGACAAAGATCGGTAAACAACTTGTTCTAATAGTAATAACATAGTTGCTGAAGGTAGGGAAAAAGAAAAGAAGGAAAAGAGCAAAGGGAAGGAAAGGAATAAGAAAAGAAAAAGAAAGGACAGCTTATTGGATGCTAAGTGTTTGCACTGATGCAGGCTAGGACCTTCACGTGTGGAGGACATTTCACGTTCACATACATGGTGAAAACAGGGAGGGGAGCAAAAGCACTCTTCAAATGCTACTGATGCGTTTTTGGTCTTAGCTTTCCCTTCTCTGTTATTTTGAAAAGATGTTTTTCAAAAGGCAGAAGGGGAGTGTTGCTTGGAGGAACCACTTACTCTTCACAAAGAATTAACTGAAGTTCATTTTTTGCCTCTTCTGCTTTAGATGTTATTTAAATAAAAGGAGTGGAATGTTTCCCCCAAACCTAGTCACCTAGGTTCCCCTTCCTCACCTAAAGCCTCATGTTTTCTCCCTCTGCAGAGGCAGCTCCTTGCTAAATGTGCGGTCCCCTTCGGCTCATGTGAAAGGGAAGGGAAGGGAAGTCACTGAAGCTAGCTGTCCTTCCCATCCAAAGGGACTTATTTGAACATCAAATCAGATTCTGATGTGACGTGCTTTAGGGACTATAAATTGTGATTGAAAGGTTATCTATTATTATTTTTTAATGATTCTAATCCAATTTATGAACAATTGTGATCCTGCTTATGGGCTTATGACTTTCATAAACTCTCTCACACACACTACAACTACCTGTTGCCCCTCTCAGTCCTGGGCTCTGATACCTACCGTGTTAATGTGCGAAACTGGGACAGTGCCTGGCCCACCGTCGGCACCTAGTGAATGCTCGTGGAATGTGCGGCATCTCTTTCCATTCGATGCTCAGCAATAAGAAGCCAATGTCTATTTTCATTGTTGCTGACTCCTTACTACCTGGAATGGTGTTGGTGAATCGACTGGAACCAGAGAAAGTTTTCCAAAGTCATGGCATTCTACCTGAGATGGGAAGGGTATATGGGGTTTCCATAGGTGAGTGACTGATGGATGGGCACTGCCCCTGGGAGTAAAGTCAGAAAAAGCTGGTGATACTGGACACAGGCACCTGGTGCTTCTCTTCTGCTCTCTGTGTGCTTCTGCCTGGATTTGGGTTAGAAGGTGCTCCTAGTTAGCATCTACCTGTTTAATAGTCATATTTTCTTTGTAGTTAAATTGCAAAGCAAAATGGCAGCCCGGGTTTAGGATAATTACTGTCTGGCCTTTGTTGGAATTTCCCCCGGATACCCTAGAAGGTTATTTTTCCACTTTTTACACCTGGTGTGCTGTTTGATAGTGTGACACCTGGTGACTGGCATTTTCTAGCTGCCCACCTGCTCACAAAATATGTTATTTCTTTACTCTAAAAATACTCTACTTTTTTTTAAAGATGTAGAACAGAAAAGAATGAAATTAAAAAGTTTAAACATTCAAATTAAGCAAGAAACATTCAAGACTAGCCTGGATTCCATCTGACTGATGTTTTTTACACCCCAAATCTATAGAGAAATGGAAGAGATAACTGACGCCTTTACACATGCTTATCTTGACCAAGTTGACATTCCCTTGTGTAGCCTTTTATTATTTTTAAGATTTCTTCAGAATTTAAAAACCACAAAGGGATAAAAATACAGCTACTTTAACAATAGAGAGAAAGAACTTTGCAAAGGGGGCTGCTCAGACTGGCTAATCTAATAGAAATCTCCCACCCCTGACTCCTGCAGTAACACAGCGCGTGCACACGGTCTATCACAGCAGCCAGCTGGGCCGGCTGGGACTAGCCAGCTGCCTTATAACAAAGGACACAGACAGAAGCACAACCAGGCCTGAAGATTTCATTTTATAAGACTTCTTCCTTCTATTTTGGATGTCTAGTTTTTAAAGCTTTGGTATCATTTCCAAATAAAAATACATTTTTGTATTTAATTATGGTGATTTGGTCTTCAAGAGATGTCTTCCATAATTTACTTGTTTGGTGCTTTTAGAAACGTTTTGTGGGAGTTAATCAAAGGAGGACATAGTGTCTGTCCTCGGAGAGTGCGAACTCTGCCACAGGCGATGTCAGCACACTCGTCGGCACAAACGTCATGTTCTCTCTGCTTGTGAGGCTGGTAGATGACATGGCAGAGGGGTCTTCCCACCAAATGCCTATGAGAAGATATTTGTTTAGGATGATCAAAGGTGGCCCCAGTCAACAGATCCTCCAAGGCAAGATGTGCAGGCATGGAGGTAGACCTGTGGCAGTGGTCCATGCCCTGTGAAAGTCAAACCAACCAACCAACAAGCAAGCCAGTCTAAGGATTCAAAGGGAGTGTCAGGCAGTGTGTATGGACTGTATTATCTCCTACAGGTGCTAGCTTCCGTCTTCTCCTTCCTCACTTGCCATGTTCCTCACTCACAGTCTATCTCGGTCTCTACATACCCTTGAACAACTCTAGGGAATGTCATTATGTTCAATGCCTTGACTTTGTCATCTGTAAAACGATGTCAGTACAACCAGTCCCCTGTCCGATGCCATCAGGCTGTTTTGAACATCAAATATGATCCTGAGCGTAAAGTTCCTTTGTGGATTGCAACTTACTATTAAAACGATATTTATCACTTCATGCTACAATTCTAAGTCTATCGAAATGGAGCAGAATGAAATAGTATTAAAATATGTGAGGCACTTATCTGCCACTTTGGTAAAAGGTAAATAGCTCAGGGATGTAACCAGTCTTGTTTGCTGTTACATCCCTGGCACCTTGCACAGCACCTGACACATGGAAGTCACTCAACAAGTATTTGCTGAAGGAAAGCAAGTTCTGCAAAGAATGAGTGGTTGGTGTTGCTTGGGCCCATCGGCCTGAGTAGTCAGGCGAATAGAGGAGGAGAAGAGGAACCACCAGAGATGATCGTGATCATCTCATCAAGTGAAAGCACCGTATGGTCAGAGTGTGCTTTAGCTTTAGATTTTAACTTTGGAGTTATAAATAAAGGATTATTTTTTAGCCCTTAAGTCCATCTGTTTTCTATTCTGCTTTGGGACAGATCCTACAGATTCTGGTCTTTAAGGAAGCTAGTCGAATGGAGAGAAGAAAGAACCTACTAAATTGTGGATTACTGAATGGGAAATGTCAGGCTTCAGGAAGGTACAGGCTGAATTACTTTAAGGGTAGACTGGCACGGAAACCCATTATTTGGTCAGCTAATAAGTATGTGTCAAGGGCCTACTGTGTTCCCCGGCCCCGCTGGGGCCTGGGGGACCGGGAACCCTAGGGCTGTCTCTTTGGCTCACTGGAGCTGTGCTGGTTGGACGGACGGTGGCTCATTTGTTTTCTGAATCCTCTGGGACACGGCAGTCAGGCAGTCAGTCGACGGGGCAGTCCACACTGAATCAATCCGCTTCCTCTTCTAACCATTCCAACGGTATCAGTGGAGACTACAGAAGTCGCTCTCCGGGTGCAGAGCTGCGATGCCTCCACGGCCTACAGCCACGTGGAGCTTTGAGTGCGATGTGAGCCCGGGAATGAGTTTCAGAAGTATCGTCACTCCCTCGGATTTGAAGCTAACAATGCAAAGCATTAAATAAATATATTTCCAAGACAGGGTACATGCTGACGGCATGAGTTCCACCAGAACTCGGTGTTCTTTTGGGGGGGAGTGTGGGGTGGGGGGCAGACTGTTCTCACAAGACACAGTGAGAAACATAGAGGACAAGCAACCCACTCTCAAGCCTGGTGGTAGAGGATAAAAAACAGCCCCTCTCTAACAAGGAGTAGCTCCGGGGAACAGCCAGGTTTCAGTTCAAGAGCAAAAGCGAGGGGATGTTCACCAAAGAGGTCGCCAATACAGAGCATTTTGGGGCTGACCAGTGTTTCCCAGGTTGCAGTGGGAGGGTCTGGAGCCATAAAGTAGCATGCGAGATTGAGTTAGATTAGGGGATGTTCTGATGTGTACATCAGGGGTGAGAGTCAGGATGCCATGGGAGGACCTGGGGTCATAAACAAGTATGTAAGGGCACTACGGCTTAGCCTTAGGGCCTCAGAGGCACCCATCTGAGGTGGGTGGGAAGGCTGAGAGTGAGTAGGTCCTTGCAGGGAATGTGTCATCAGCCTGCCAAGGATAGACATTTTCTCGGAGCATTTGTGTCTTTGTGGGAGCCCCTGACCCCCTGGTTCAGGCTGCATAGGAACGATGACATCGTGGCAGCAGTGAAGAGACCACTAAAAAGTTTAAAACAGCGAGGTATTATGGTTTTACTTAAATCAAATGTCTTTTCTTGTGGGTGGCTGTTCAGCCTGGCCACCTGCTCAGTGTACCTCGTATATAAGGTATTCTTAAGATAATATTCTTTTTCGCTCCCCCTTTATACATGCATATGTGTTTGCTTTATAAAACTGGATGTGCATAAAAAATAAAAGAAGAAAATTAAAACCACTGGCAATTCTATTACTAAAAAAAATAGATCAAACTCATCAGTGTGGTTATGATCACACACGTTCGGTCCACTTTTTTTCAGGTTAGAAGATACCACCTCACACATCCAATTTCATTTTCCTAAACTGAAATTAGACTGTAGGCAATTTACGTTTTAAAAACCTGACATCAGGGCTGCCCGGGTGGCTCAGCGGGTTAGCTTCGCCTTCAGCCCAGGGTGTGATCCTGGGGACCTGGGATCGAGTCCCACATCGGGCTCCCTACATGGAGCCTGCTTCTCCCTCTGCCTGTGTCTCTGCCTCTCTCTCTCTCTCTCTCTCTCTCTCTGTCTCTCATGAATAAATAAAATCTTTAAAAATAATAAAAATAATAGAAAAATAAAAACCTGACATCGCAGTGGATTTGATACATGACTGCACATCCTTTGAAACTGCAGAATATTCTACTGGGGCAGGTATCACATAATTTATGGTTGGATCTTTTGGTAAAAGACCTGCAACAGTAAACAGTAAACATAAAGAGTTATGTGCATATCTCTGATTATTCCCCTAGGGATACATCCCTAAAAGTAGAATTATTGGATCAAACGGTACAAATAATTTTAAATTTCTTCACTATGATTATAATTATTTATTTATTTATTTATTTATTTATTTATTTATTTATTTATTTATAACAAGAAATAACTAGTGAGCATATCCAGGGACAGCACATGGCATACTTTGACAGACTTCTCATGTATGACTTTTAAAATTCACTCATGAGAGGGGAAAGTCCTGGCACCAAAGTCAAGAAATCTAAGTGTTAGTTCTCACTGTGGCACCAACCAGCTAGCTTCTCTTGGGCTCCATGCTATTTTTACAAACTGATTTGTGCAAACTCTTGCAAAATACCCTTGTCTTCTCTGAAATGAGTGTGTTGAACTGGTAACGCCATCTTCCATCTGTCAAATTCTTTGATCTTATTGTTTGTAATTCTGTGAAAAGATTGCTTCAGGAGAAATAGACTATTCACATGTCTCTAGCATACAGTAGGGAACCAATAAATACTTGTTGATTGGGGGGAAAACTGAAAATGGCAGAATTCAGTATATAAAGTAGAGTTAAATCTTTTTTATTTTTTATTTTTTTTTGAGTTAAATCTTTTTAAAAAAATAATTAAACAACTTTATTTTCACTCAAAGACTGACTTCCTGTGCGTCTCCTCGGGCAATAATCTCTGTGACATTTTACAAAAGACAGAAATAGAGACAGAAAAGCTTTGCAAAACTCTTACATAAAGAATCATATATGAATTTTGATGGGGAAATAATTTACAAGTAGATAGGAATCACGAAAATTACTCTTAGGGTAATATACTGTCATAAACAGAGATGGAGTTTGTGGGTCCTAGTGAAGCACATCAGATAAAATGGTACTAAAATGCTGAAGACTGAAATGGTACGACTAAGAAATTTTGTTGGAAATGTTATGTTTATCCTGAGTGCGACACTGTCACATTTCTTGAAGGAAAATAACAGAAGAAATATTATTCTATTTTTAGGAAAGCCATCCTCATCTGATTAAGGCAAGAATTCAGGGGACTACTAAGAGAACCAGCTGAGTTTGGCACCATTGCCGAGTTGCTGAGACTGAAGATACTCCTCCAAATCCACCACCATATTAAGGTGGCAAAATGCCTATACTTCTTGGAAATGGTTTCTGAAAAAGCCATGCAAAAACAGATACACATTTGCATGGTGTCCTGATTGTGACTTTCATATTTTGGCCAGGCTCCAAAGACCTCTTGGCCCAGATTTAGTGAGGTCCACATGATATTCATCAAATTATTTTCCTGGTTATTTGCGGTAGGGGAGCTTTTGTGGTTTATTATTATTATTAATTTTTAATTTGCTGGGCCACCTTGTACTCTCTGCCACCGGTTAGCATAACTTAATTTTCTCAAGGCACAGCTGAATAAAAAATCATTTGCTTAAGACAACCTTAATGCCCATGACTTAGGAGGTTCACTCAGAAGCCAAAAAAGCAGAACTAATACACAAAGCTCAGTGTATCTGGTTGCCTGGGCAAGTCGACTCGCCTTGCATATGTGAAGATATTAAATTCCTATCCAGTTAATTAAAAGAACTTCTTCATGTGTCAATGCAAGACCTGCTCCATAAATGGGGCATTAGGAGTTTACTCATGTTTCAGGACACTGCACACTCTCCAAGTTTCTCACACTTTTAAAATTTGTTTTTGGGTTTTTTTTTTTTTTTTTTGGAAGTGCTTACTGGTCACCTGTGCATTTCTTGGCAGTAGACTATACATTTTTATTAAAAAATACAGTTCATGTAGTTCTATAATGATTGTTTTTGGGAGAGATAACTGTTCAATTTTTATTCAGATGATATGGTTTTTCCTTTGTTTTGATTTTCCAGGTGAAAATGTACCAGTTCAGTTTCAAACAGGGCAATGATAATGTTTTGTGGAGAGACTGTGGAGTATTAAGTAAGAGACAAGGTGCTGCGTTCAACAGACACAAATATAAGTTCTAGCTCTATTGCTTAGCATCCCTTGATCTTGACCTTGGGAGAGTTACCTAATTTCTCCTAACCTCAATGTGCCAACCATAAACTGAGAATGATAATTGCACCTTCCTCTCAAGTTTGTGTTCCAGATTAACTCCTAGGATTCATACAAAGTGTCCAATACCGTCAGTGTCTGGATCATGAAAAAGGCTCCAACAGCTATTATTCTTACTGCTTGAGGCCATGAGACAGGAGAATACCTGATAATGTTTTAAGCACTTTTGTGAATACTACTGCATTTATCCTCAAATGAGAAAAGTGTGGAGTCACTCACAATGAAACTTTGACAAAAAGACTACATTGCAATCAAATTCTCTGCCCTTCCATGCCAAAGACAGATTCTACTCTACCTTCGAGGATAGTTAAAAAACAAACAAACAAACAAAAACAACCTTTATGAAAACCAAACACCTGAAATATAAAGTTGTCTTATATATAACAAACTAGGACAACAAATTGTGAGAGAGTAGATCTTGCTATAATCCAATTCCAGTTCAGCGTCTTTGTATTAGTTGTGAGATCTGAGACATGACAAAATACTGGGTGACAGACTCTAAAACAGAATCAACAAAAACAGTTACGCTGCAGGGTTCAAATTTTCATTTATGTCTTTCTGTTTCTGGAGCCTTTAACCTATTCAGTTGGCCTATGATATATCTTGATCAATATGACTTTTTAATAAATCTTGATGTCTGTAAGGCGAGGACACCATCTTGTTGCACTTTTAAAAACTTTTTTTTTTAATTCTAGTATAGTTAACGTTCAGTATAATAATACTTTCAGGTGTATGATATCATGATTTGACACTTCCACACAACCATCTTGTCTCTTGAAATCGTTTGGCCGTTTGATCTCTCATGTAAATTTTAGGACAGCTCATAGGGTTCATATTGAAATTATGTCAAATTGACAGGTTAATTTGAGGATACTTGATATGTTTGTAATGTTGAATCTTCCCATCCATGAATATAGTATAACTTTCCTTTTATTTTAACCACCTTTTGTGTCTTTGAAAAAAGTTTTATAGCGTTTTTTTCTCCATTAAAATCTTGCATATCTTTACTTATGTTTGTTCCCAGGTATCATGCAGGTTTTGAAGCTATTATCAAAGGTAACTTTCTGATCTTTCAGGATGGGGCAGGACTCAGAAAAGCTTTTCTAATGTCACAAAACTTCTTGATTGTTTTTGTTGATTTTTGGAAATGTAAAATTTTTGTACATGGATCTTATATTCAGAACATTTAAAATTCTTATTAGTTCCAATAATTTGCATCATCTCTTGGACCATCATGTCTAAACAATAACTTCTTAAAATAATTTTTATTTAGTATATTTTTTGCCTTTAAACTTTTGTACTCATTTGAGTCCTGGTATAATGTTGAATAGAAATGGATAATGGGATGTCTCTGACTTGTTCATGACTTCAAATTGAATGCTTTATCATGAAACATACATTTGCTCTAGGTTTTTGATATGTGACATATTTCTTGTCATTCTGATCACATTTTAATCTACATTATGGTTATCTACATTATCAGAGCATCCATCTATTACATAATATAATCTCTCCCTCAAACTCTTATTTAGTCTTAGAGCTCTATTCCTTTAGGTTGTTTGAAACTTATTCTGTAGTAAATTTCTCAGGAAAGGTTCTTTGGGATAATATTCCATTACTTCTTGCATGTTGGCAACAGTTCATCTGTGTCTGGTATTCTTTAAAGTCAGTTTTAATAAATATGAAAATCATTGCTCATACCTTAAATATCTTAGTGATGTTATCTATTTTCTTTAGAAATAAAATATTTATGTTAAAAGTCTGGTATAAATCTAATATATTTCCTTTATAAGTTACATGATCTCTTTTTATTCGATGCCTAAAGGATTTCTTTCCCCTTCTTGTTTAAAGTTTATTGACTTTGCTAGGATTTTTCTTGGTATTGGTCATTTTAAGTCAATAATGTCAGACAATATGATTTTCAACGTGTGGTTTCAATTTTTTTAATTTCAGGGGAGATTTTTTAAAAATTAAAAAAGTTTGTACTTGTTCTATTCTTTAGCTCTGGTTTTATTCTTCAAGGATTTCTAGTATCTGTATGCTATATCTTCTATGTCCATCTTTGTATTTGTCACTTTCTCTTGAACCCTTTTTAATATCTTTATTTCCTCTGATTTAATAAAAATCCTTTTAATTTCCTATTTCCTTTAACTCATTTGCTGTGTGTTTTTTTCCACACAGTATTCTTCTATTTTAGTCTTAATTTCTTAAACCATATTTTATTTTATTTTTTATTTTTTCCTGAGTTCTATCGTTTAGGTCTCAGCTTGAAAAATTCTGATTCATGTTATTTTTTTCATATCCTGTATACTTTTCTTAATGTCTTTGAACTAATTTTGAAATGGTAAGTTCCACGTTGATCTGTTTGTGGACCATACTTTTCTGGCATGCTTTCATCATCTCTAGAAATGTTACATTCCTCATTACCTCATTTCTTATA
The DNA here is from genome assembly GCF_905146905.1 of Nyctereutes procyonoides. Taxonomy (NCBI): domain Eukaryota; kingdom Metazoa; phylum Chordata; class Mammalia; order Carnivora; family Canidae; genus Nyctereutes; species Nyctereutes procyonoides. The sequence continues at coordinate 22,257,989 of NW_026575122.1, forward strand.
ATTTTGTATGGGATTTAACCTTGATGCTTCTCTGTTGCTCATACTTATGTGAAATTAGTCATCCTGACCTTTTAGAATGAGGCAGGATTCAGGAAAACTTTTTTAATGTCACAAAGCTCCCTCTTCTGTTATTTTTATGTAATGTTAAAAAATATAGCTGCCTGCTCCTTAAGATTTTCTAATTGTCTTCCTCACTCCACTTGGGTCTAATTTTCTCTTTTTTAATCTTAATTTTCCTTAAGTTACTCAGTTTCATTCTACTTCTAGGAGTTTCTCCACAGTGTGGTTTCTTTATTGAAAAAAGCCCATTTCAAGGTTGAGGGTTCATAAGGATTAAACTACTCCAACCCTTTCAGTCACTTGGCATTAGAGACAGATAAACCCATTCTTAGTTGTATCTGGGGGTCTCAAATTGGCCCACTGTGCTTCTTAGTACATAACAGTTATTTCAGGTTCTGGTCAACATTAGACACAATCCTAATTGCTTCCCTGTACTTTGTCCTATGCAGATATTAATACATGTGTTCCATGTGTATCTAGTGGCTGTTGGTGGTTTATCTCCATTTGTTTGCATCAGAGGATACATTGCTGCCTGATTTTGCTATAATTTTGTACATGGATCTTTGGTTTTGCTATTTAATTGCTGTGTCTGCTTTAATGTGGGGATTCAAACAAGATAAAAAAACTACATTGGCACTGTCACTACCATCTTCCCAGAATCTCTAGATTGGATTTCAAAAGAAAAAAAAAACTACAAATATAATAACACATTCAGTTATTTTTTTAATAAGAAATGTATCTAAGACCTTGAGATGCAGAAAATTTTAATATAAAGGGATAGAAAAAGATATACCACACATTTATAAATCAAAATATAACTGTTATAACAACATTAATTTAAATTAAATAGACTTTCAGACAAAAAAAACTAAGTATCATTACATGGAAAACAATTCACGGGAAATATATAAATCATGAATATGTATTTCCCCAAGAAAATAACCCTTAAAACCATATAGAGCAAAAATTGAATGAATTGCAATGAGAAATTGACAAATCAGTAACTTACATGGGCAATTTTAATATATCAATTCCATGTATAATACAATGATTAAAGTTGATCTAATGAATACATAGAGAAAATCCTGCATAAAACAGTTATAGAATATATTTTTTAAGATATATGGAAATTTACAAGAGTCTGTAGAAGATCACAAATGCAAATTTAATAAATATCAGAATTAATATTACACAGGCCACGTTCTTCAACCACAAAACAAAAGAATTGGACAGAAAGATTATCCACATGTTTGGAACTTCCAAATTCTATTCCAAGCTGTTTATCAAGATATGTGTTCCCCCCACAGAGTTTTTGCTCTAAAATGCATTTTGGTGGCCAGTATTAAGAAAATGTATATTTATTTTTATTTTGTTACATGTGAAAACTTGGTTTCATTACATTGTAAAGATCAAACAGACTAACAGAGGTACAAAGGTCTGGCACTGTGCAGTGTACACAGTAGGGAGTGATACGCACACGTTAGTGGCAGTTGTGAAAATTAATCGATATAAGGTAAAACATTCAAAAAACTACAACACACTGTGAATGTAAAGGATGCTCATTATCAGTGATAGTGCTTAAGTCCTAGCAGATGTTATACTATGTGGGCCATGTTCAAAATTAGTTGAGATAATGACAGTATATGGTCAAGTTCCTATTTCTTTGCTTGAGAAACCTTCTTTAATGGAGGAGATATGTAAAGCAAGCTAGGAAAATCCTTGTGTACAGGCTAACACAAGGACTACATAGAACAGGGAAGAAAATGCAGGTTTCATGCAAGATGACATCACTATGAAAATTTTAAAGGAAAAAAATGTAGACATGAATTCACAGAATCCCTTCCTCAAATGACCGCTGATGACAGAGGAGAGTATATGACTGAACCCCCAACGCCAGGATTCCAGGACGGAATGAAAAGGCGTGATGAGCACCTAAATGGATTCTTGGTAAGATCTCCTATGAGATCAGTGACAGAACAAGGTTTCTACAGATGATCAGGGATGTAACTATGCACAATGAAAGAATTTCTTGATATACTGAATAATGTTTTCAAGAAGTATCAGCGCCAGAACTGCAGGGCAGTTGAAGACCAAAAGAAGGAATTTGTAAAGTAGTCCACAAGTTTCACGGACACTCTGAAAACCTCTTTAAAAGAGGGCAAGGCAATAAATGTGTTTGTAAGTGTCAACCGACCAATCCATCAAACCAGCTTGCCACTTCATATCTTCCCAACTGTGACCTTCAAGTTGAATATTTTAAGAGATGCACATCTCAGTGGCAATATTGAACAGCCCTACCTGTAAATTTTCAAGTTTGACTCTATAAATGACCAGTCTCCCCTGAAGGGATAAAATCCAGGATGTTGAATGGGATTATTGCCATCTTACACCATGTTTTTGTAAAATGTAGCTTACTCATAATCTAACTCTGAGGATCTTGCATCACTTTTGCTAGTATCATTGCTTAAGAATTATAAGCCAAAAGAATTTATGCTTTGAGGTATCACTATGTAGCACTCCTTAAGAGTTGTAAATATTAGTGCCTGTGTCAAAGTTTTAACTTGAGAGCAATTTATTGCCAGATAATGTATTTAACAGTATTTGGTGGCAAATGTTCAATAAATAGTTTACATCTGTTAAAAAAAAAAAACAGAACAGTCTACGAATTATAAGGGTTAAGGAATGTGTTGTAGGCATGAAGTTTATACGACACGGAAAGAGCTGGGGCTTAAAGGTCAGTAAAGGGGAATTAGAAGACATTCCAATGGGTCAGAGAAGAGGTCGCCATCACCCATCATGAGGCACAGGTACCAATGGGCCAAATGGAGCTTGCAGAAAGCCCCAGAAGCTTACTCCTCTCAGCTCCTGGAGTAAGGGTGTGAAGGGGTCTGATGTAGACATGTAGAAGTCTGTTGCTCTTTGTGGATGCTGTTTGGTGAGTTTGAGGCCAAGGTCCCTGGTGATGGGCTTAGGTTTGCTTTTGGTCGGCAAATCAAGCAGTGGGAACAAAACCAATTTGATGATACCTGTGCAACTGAATTTTGCCACCTCTAGCCACAATAACCTTCAAGAGTATAGTGGCTACTGCCTCACTTCTGCCTTCTAAGCCTCCCACAAGTTTCTTTTTGACCAACTCTAAACTGAGACCATATAGAAAGGGGATTCTGAGAAGTGTAATTCCAGCTTAGCCAAATTGAGGCAATATAAAACCCCCATAGCACATAGTGGAGATGTGGTCTTATCTAATGTGAAGTTCTTCAATAATGCTATTTTAGTTCAGTGAAGGAAATGGTAGGAAGACATCTTTCATTTACTCATTCATTTATTCATTTTGCATTTAATGATAATCTGCCATATTCTAAAGGCCCCTTTTAGGGCCAGGAAATAGTAAAAAACTATGACCCATGATCTTGAATATCATGTCCTATTATCATGTCCCTTGTATTTAATGTCCTATTTCTAGTAAAGTGAGTTGGGTTCATGCAAGGGGTCTTAGAGGTCAAAAGCAAGAAGGGAAGAATGAATTGTGAAGATGACTTCAGGGGTTAGGAGGAACATATGAGAGAGCACATCAAATTCAAGGAGTCTGCAGTTCAGTGAAGCTAGAGCTAACATGCAGAGAGAAATAAAGATCAATAATTTAGTGAACTGTGAGGGAAGAGAAGAGGCAAGAGTTGAGGCTTCCAATCTGAGAGATTATATGGTTGCTGGTTTCATTAATTGTGACACTGTGGGATGCCTGGGTGGCTCAGGGGGTTAAGTGTCTGCCTTCTGCTCAGGTCATGATCCCGGGGTCCTGGGATCGAACCCCACCTTAGGCTCCCTACTCAGTGGGAACCCTGCTTCTCCCTCTCCTTCTGCCCCTCCCCCACTGCTCATGCATGCGTTCTCTCTCAACAAATAAATAAGATCTTAAGAAAAATAAATGTGATACTGAATATAGAACATGATTTTGGGGAGAGGATGGTGAAATCACATTTGCAGTTTTGAAGACTGCAGAACGCTGAATGGAGGCATCCAGCAAGCAGTTCACAGTGTGGGTCCTCAGATCACCAGTCCATCCTGTTCTTCTCTTCTTAACTGAATTAATTACATTTGTGACGACTCAGTGTCTACCTTCCATGCCAGAATGAGTACTCTCTGAGGTCAGGAACCACATCCTGCTTTTGCTTTGTTGTTACCCTAGCATATCAAATAATGAATGGTACATCGCAGGTTCTTAATAAACACTAGTTGAGTTGAATTTAAGAGCCCAAGAAAGGAGTGTTCTTTGGGAACACCAAAGAGGGAATATGAATTTGAGATATGGATATGAGCAGTGCTTGAAGCCAAGGAAGTGGATGGATTTATGCAGGGATGTCTGCATAATGATAAAAGGATCTCCAGGGCAGGTCTTGAAAGTACACTCACACTCAAGGGAATACCGGAGAAGAAAAATCTGGGGAAGGATTCTGAGAAGTGATTAGAGAAAGTGACATTTGTGAAAACAAGAAAAATATCATTTTAAAATAAAGCTTGCTATTGAAGTAGTGTGACTGTCAGCTATAAATTAGCCTCTACAGGGATAGGGACATTCATTCTCACCTAACATCCCCTTGAAGACCAGCTTGATTTTCTTTTATTCTCTTCCTTTTCCCCTTTGAAGAGTCCTTGAACCATATTTCACCAACACTCCATATTCATTTTTTCCTCCTCCCTCCCTAGGTTATCAACATACTGCATTCCTGCAATGGGCCATTCACTGTGGTCATAATGATTGTCTTCTTCCAGGGTGGGCACAGTGCAGAGCTATACCAATTGGATTGTATCTCAGAATATTTTGTAGGTGCTGTTGGGGAAAAGGTTTGCCTTTCCTACTGAATGTGAGGGTGAGAGGTATGAGGTTTGGGGCTGCCTAAGCCATCTTACAGCAATGATAGGAGAAGGGAGCCAATATGGAAGAGAGAAGATCTAAGGGACAGGAAAACTGGGACCTGGTGACATCACTGGAACCTCCAGTCAAGCCATGCCTACAACAAGCCCTATCTCTATTGTAGGAACTGATAAACTTTTGCGTTTTTCTTTTTTTTTAAGATTTCATTTATTTATTCTTGAGAGGGAGAGACAGAGACAGAGAGAGAGGCAGAGACACAGGCAGCAGGAGAAGCAGGCCCCATGCAGGGAGCCTGATGTGGGACTCGATCCCAGGACTCTAGGATCATGCCCTGGCCTGAAGGCAGGTGCTTAACTGATAAGCCACCTAGGCATCCCACCTCTTTGCATTTTTATCTCAGAGTCTCAACTGACATTTAAGAAATAAAATATATTAGAGTCCTTTATGAAACTAAACACACAGAGAGAAAGAGAGATTTAATTTTTGTAAAAATGAGAAATTTTTTTTGTTTACCTCAACCCAGATAGTGACTTTAATTATGCAGAGACTGATGTTCTATAGGAAATATTGTCATAAATTGAACAAAAACCTTAGTGAGTGGAACTAGGCTTTCTTTCTAAATAGCAACCAGCCCTGCTGAGTCAATGTTGATATATATAATTCTTTCCTGGAAGGCAAGAAAATCTAAGGGTTGACTGGTTTGTTCACTCACCCTGGCTTTTGTTTCCTAACAAATGGGTAATATTAGTCTTTCAGTATGATAACATAAAGCTGACTGATTTGCATCACTTGGTATTGTCCGCCCTGTGTGTTTGAGTTTGTTCTCTTATTTAATATGAGCTGTACTGAAACTAGGTAGTCTCTGTTTATTCAGTGGCCTCTTGTGAGTGCCTGCTTTCTCTCCTGGTTGAGTTGGACCAGGGAAAAGAGATGTGGGATGACATGAGGAGGTTTTCTTAGCTGCTGCGGACATTCCCTAACTTTTCACTACTCCAAGCACTTCTAATAAGGCCTTTGGTGTCTCTCCACTCACTCCAGCCTGGAAGAGGGTTGATGTCTGTCTCTTGCTTCACTTACGTTGAGATTCTGGCCCAGCTACTTGGTTTTAGTCAACGACCTTCTTTTGACATGTCTTTGAATCATGGTATCCTATTATTGCTACCCCTACTTAGTCTCTGATAGTCATACTTGTGAACACAGAGAAGCACTCTCCAGGCCCTGCTATTTCATCATCTGGAGAGTGGGAAGGGTTAGATGTAACTTGCAGGTTTGTTGTGAGGTTTACAGGTCAAATGAAGTGAAGAAAGTCCCTTTAAGTCTGGGTGTGTTCCGAAGCTTAGACCACCCTCCACAGACCCATCCTCTCCAAGACCCCCGACTCTGATCTGGGTCCTCACCCCAGTCAGTTCTCACCTCTGTGCAGCATGGGTTATGTTGTGTTTTGTTCGCTGGTCTTCTAATCATTCTTATTAAACTGCAGACTATTTTGGAGGTTCAATTCTGTCTTCAATGTCTGTGTTCAATGTCATGGTTCATGGGAATGAACCATGAGTAGAACACTAATAGGGATTCAATAAATGTATGTAAAATGGTAAAAGAAAGAGGAAAGAAACTAACTTTATAAAAAAGTAGATCAAGTACCAAAAAATGTTAAAGGCACTTTCACGAACGTCATTACACTTAATTCTTTCAATAAACCAGTTTTTACAGGTGGAGAAATTAAGAGACAAAGGACTTAAGTGGTTTGTGCAAGGTCCCACAGCTAGAGGGCGCCAGACCAGAATCTCACTTCATTTCTTTTTCTTCTTTTAAAATTTTTTCTTATTTAAATTCAATTAGCCAAAGTATAATACATCATTAGTTTCAGAGGTAGTTTTCAATAATTCATCAGTTGCATATAACATCCAGTGCTCATCACATGATGTGCCCTTCTCAATGCCATTTCTATTTGGCTCCAAAAAGATTGCCTCAAGACAATAGAAAATCCATGTCCATGATTTCCTTAATCTTTGGTATTTTCAAGGTCACTTGTACATCCTTATGTTTCTCAAAAAAATGAGAAAATCTTTTTTTATATATTATATAATATATATGTATTTGCATATAATTACATATACATATGTTTACCTCTGTGTGTGCATGTATATATATGTGTGTGTATATATATATATATACATATACTTTAAAATATTAATAAAAAATAAAGTAAAAAAATAAAGTGTATATATATATATATATATATATATATATATATATATATACTTTAAAAATATCTGGTAGAAAGACAACTGAATTTTCAATTAAAACTGCATTGTTTACATGGAACCCTTAAATGGATAACTGCCTTGTTCTTGACTTGAATTATCATTTAGCTATGAAGACTGTGCCAGAGATAGTTTAAATCAAATTATTTCTAGTACTTTATTGTTGGCTTACTGTAATGTCAGGTCATGATGTTTAATGAATGAGTGTTAAACATCATCATCATGTTGATTTCCATAGTCAAAAGTGAATAAAGGTAGTATATGCTCTAAAAATTCATTGTATGATGGCTAAACATTTGATAAGAAAAACCAATTTATTATTTTAAAAGAGACAATGAAGTTGTTTTCTTTTCATAAATGCTTCTTATAAATTTTGAATTTACATTTCAAAGGAGTTTTAGGTCAGTCTTGAACATTGAATAAAATCCTAAGGAAAGGTAGTACACCACAGTGGTTAAGAGAAAAGATTCTGAAGTCAGGAAGACTTGGGTTGAAGTGCTCTTTGACTGCAAATGAATTTTAGCATGACTTTAGGCAGATTTCTTTTCTCAAGCCCTCATCTATAGGATGGGAACAATAATGTAGCATACCAGTTAGGAGGTTGGAATGATAATCCATACAACAGGACCAAGCAAAGCCTGGCACCCAATGAACACTCAAGAGCTATTAGCTATTTTTCCTTTTATGGCTAAGTCTTAAGTAGCTCATTATGGCTAAACGGTCATTTTAATACAAGCTTTGCATTCCCAATCGGTATAGCCAAGTCCAACCACTAGAGATAAATACAGAGTAGTGAAGAAGCTTGCCCACCTAGACTAGGGCAATCAGGCAGGGTCCCAGAGAGAAGGTGTTGGGTTATGTTAATCTTAAAAGGGGAAGAACTTATGAGAAAAGAGGAAATAATTGGGGTGTGTGTAGGGAAGGCAAACTGGTCTAGGGGTGCTCATGGGAAATGGAGGTTCAGAACTTCACTTCTGCTTTTTCATTGCAACTTCACAGCATTTCAACACTTTATCACTGAATGGAATAATAAATAGCTACTTTTTGGAATTGTGTAAGATATATTTATTTCATAAATGATATGCTCATAACATAAAAATTTCTTTGAAGGGCACCTGGGTGGCTCAGTCGGTTAAGTGTCCAATTCTTGGTTTCAGCTCAGGTCATGATCTCAGGGTCGCAAGACTGAGCCCTGAGTAGGGCTCCTCGCTCAGGGGGAAGTCTGCTCAAGATTCTCTCTCTCTGTCCTTCCTCCATGCTTTCTCTCTTTCTCTTAAAAAAAATAAATCTTAAAAAAACTCTTTGACATAAAATGAATAGCATATTAGATGGATTTCTTCACCAGGACTCCAAATTTTATTTTATGACATCAAGGAACAAATGAAATCTTTGTTTTTGTTCTGTTTTTCAAGCAACTGCAAGGCACTTAAGCTGTTTTACATTGAGTTATGTGTACATTGCTGATACATCTTCTCTATATCATTTGATTAGATTTTAACTCAAAATACTAACATGTTGAGACCTACTGATAATTTTTCTATTTTTGAGAAAATGGCACATGTTCCAGTGAGAAAGAGGCCTTCATTTGACCAAGTTAGGAATTCCCAGGCTTGAAACTTCTTCTCAAATACTGCCTTTTATAATTGGTTCTTTTTTTAAAGATCAGAAAAACTTTTTGTTTCTTGCAAAGCATAAAATTATCGAGATAAGTATTAAAGGAACTGAAATAAATTATTGAAAGCAGAGAAAACAGAAGATGATAATTTTACTTAATTTGGTTTTCATAGAATTAACTGTGCATATTTAAACCAAGCATTCCTACTTATGGATAAATAATACAGACTCAGAAATTTCAGATCCAAAGGACTTTCATGTTTCCTTATACCTGTAATGATAAGCCTGCAGGCTCACACTGAGTAGGGAAGAAGGTTTTGTAAAACATAGTTCGAATGGTCATTTTAAGCTCTGCATTTTTATTCTTCTCTGTTTTCTTCTTCCCGGATTCAAAGCCTCCATCTGTTGGGCCCAAAAGTGGGTTGTTTACTTTGACCATATGAACAGATGATCCCTTTCTCTCAGGTCTATGTCTTTAAAAAGATATTAAATCTTTGCACGGTTGAACTACTTTTATGACTTCATTTCCAATATTTGGAATGTTTAGGTTCTAAGGGTTATATCCACACTGTAGGCAAACAATGACATCTTTTTTAAAAAAATCAGTTTAATTAAGTTTGATCACATATGGTGCAGAGTCATATGGCATAAGATCATTTGAATATATTCTGGTATTCTTCCAAATCCTCTAAACCCTGCCTTCTTAAAATAGAATTAATTGCTAAAGAGGTAGATTAATGTATGGCAAATGTTTATCCAATGAAATTTCCTAATAAAAGTCACTTTGCTTTCCAGTTATATTCTCTTAAAAGACACTGACAAACCACTTTCATTTAGCACACAGAGAGTTAATATCCTCAGTCGCATGGCATCTTTCTGCCTCAGTGTTCTCAAAAGGTCTTTCTTACACTTCGAGAGAATGCTTCTATGTCTTGGCTTTTAAAATATTAGTTTATTTTGCATTTGTTTTGACTGAGTCTGTAACCTGGAATCAAATCAACAATTTTAGAATGACGTACAAAAGTTGGTTAGTAATTGAATTTCTGCTGATCACTTCTGTTCTGTCAAAAATATGATCAAATTAAGTAAACTCTATCCATTATTTTAGCTGCTTTATTGATTAATTCACATTTGTCCTACCTAGATGTCCTTTTGGCCCAACCAACTCCTTTAAGGATCAACTGAAAGGCCAGTTCTTCCCTCTAGAATCTAAATTTCTCTAGCTAGAAACTTCTCTTTTTCTATTGTCCTAAAGCACTTGATCTGAGCAGGCACTGGCACTTAGTTGCCAACATACTGCTTAATCCAATAGTTATTTGTATAAGTGTCATATGTCTGCTCTAAATTATTACTTATTGAGGGCAAAGTAATGTATTCATTTTTTTTCTCCATGGTGACTTCTATGCATCAAGGCTCAATATATATTTATGGAACAAATTAAGAATTTTTGGCCGTTTTTGGCTCTTGAAATTGCTAATCTTTCCAGTAGCTTCCAACTTTAGGAGACATAATATTATTAATTATAAAGTGCTTAGACTACTCACAGCATTTAAATAGGCACTTTATATATGCTATCTTATTAATCTGTTGAATAATTGTCTACATTAAGGGGTTATTTCACTTTTTTTCACTTGAAAAATGTGAAGCTCAGAAAGGTTAATTAACATGCCTGTAATTCCTCATCCAGTATTTAACAGAAGTGGAATTCAATGACCTATCTTTCTGACTCCACAGCCATGCTCTTCTGTGAAGCAGTTGTGTCCCTCAAGAACTACAGCCCTGTACAGGTAAAAAACCCTGGAGCAAAGAAGGCTTAATAATTTTGCCTAAGGTTTTATAGCAAATAACCACTAGTAATTTCTTCACTAGGTGGGTTTTCTAATGTCTATTTCCAATGAATTTTTTTTATCTCAAGATAATAGTGTTAGATGCTTTTTATACTTTTGGGGTGGGGCTCAAATTTTGAAAAACACATTCTTTTTTTGTTGTTGTTCCTTACATTTTATTTTATTTTATTTTTTAAATAATAAATTTTTTTTTATTGGTGTTCAATTTGCCAACATACAGAATAACACCCAGGGCTCATCCCATCAAGTGCCCCCCTCAGTGCCCGTCACCCTTTCACCCCCACCCCCGCCCTCCTCCCCTCCACCACCCTTAGTTCATTTCCCAAAGTTAGGAGTCTTCATGTTCTGTCTCCCTTTCCGATATTTCTTACCCATTTCTTCTCCCTTCCCTTCTATTCCCTTTCACTATTATTTGTTATTTATATTCCCCAAATGAATGTTTGTCCTTCTCCGATTGACTTATTTCACTGAGCATAATACCCTCCAGTTCCATCCATGTTGAAGCAAATGGTGGGTATTTGTCATTTCTAATGGCTGAGTAATATTCCATTGTATACATAGACCACAGCTTCTTTGTCCCTTCATCTTTCGATGGACACTGAGGCTCCTTCTACAGTTTGGCTATTGTGGACATTGCTGCAGGTGCAAACATCGGCGTGCAGGTGTCCCGGTGTTTCATTGCATATGTATCTTTGGAGTAAATCCCCAACAGTGCAATTGCTGGGTCGTAGGGCAGGTCTATTTTTAACTCAAAAAACACACTCTTCATAGAAATCCTCTGAGATTACTTAAATTCTATTCATTTCAGACAGTTATTGATTACATTTGCCTCTGATACTTGATGGAAATAGGATAATACAAATAATAGTCTTTTTTTTTCTTTGCTTCTGTTTACTGCTTACCATGAAATATGTTCTTTGAAGAGATGAAATAACACTTGCTTTTGAAATCAGCTCAGATAAAGACCTACAAAGATGTTTATGTATTTGGGAATGATCATTGTTTATTTAGCAGGAATATTAGTTTGAAGATGGTGTATCCTGACACATGGGTAAATCTCTAGAAGTAAATGGAGAACATTAATGGTGTTAAAGGGTGTTGGGAGTGAAGTGGGAAAAGAAAGTGAAAAGTACATATGTCCAAGTAAAAACTAAGCTATATACGTGATCTTGGAGCCAAGACAAGAAAGGACATTTTGGTACAGTTATTTATTTATAGTATGGTATTATATATCTACAGTAGCATTTTTTATCCGAATTCTATCTTGATATTAACTCGGGTATTTTTCACCTATGTTTTCTTCTTCACGAATACCAGCATTGCTTAGGAAAAGAGATAAACTTGGAAATGATAGATAGGTCCTTGTCAGAACAGGTCTTCTGGAGCTAAGAATGAACACATGGGAAGACTCTGTAGTACATGGAGTGATACCATCACTGTTCTTGTCTAAGCATCCGTACACGAGCCAAGCTACATGTACACAAGCCAAGCATCCGTACACGAGCCAAGCTACACCAGGCCACATGAAGCAGATGACCTCAGAAGGGAGGCTGTTCTGCTGGTGGAGGGACTTGGAACAAATAGCCTCCATCTTCTTGAGGGCACAGCTCCTCCCTGGAAGAAGTCTTCTCAGACTTACATCAGCCCAAGATCCCAGCAGGCCAGGAATTGGGGCCCTTGCCTGTTATGGAACTAAGACTTTTAAGAGCAAAAAGGTCCAGGTGGCTGAATGTTTTTTTTTTTTTTTTTTTTTGGTCACCTCAGAAATGTGGTCTACCAGGAATGAGAGATATGAAGGCAGTCAGAGGTCAGATCCTTTCTTGCTCTTGCGTGCCCTATAGCCCCAAGTTCTCAACTGGGTTGCACATTAGAATCCACTCAGAACTTTATTGAATACTGGTGCCTGGGCCACACCTCCCAGAGATTCTGATTTAATTGGAACGAGTGTAACCTCTGGAATGAGACTTTTTGAAGTTTCTCAGGTAATGTAACTAACGTGTAACTAATATTGAAAGCCACTTCCCTCTAGAACAACTTTCCTGCTGATATAACACATTTATCTTATGGTCTTTCTCTGCTGGCATTGCCATAAAAAACAACCATTTTTCTAACAAAACATAAATGACTTTACTTTGTTTTCTACAGGTGGGAAAAAGGGACAAACCTAAGAATTTTCATAAAATTAAATCTAGTAACTAAGAATAATTGTCAGTATATTGTTAAGCTTATTGTGGATAAAGTTTTGGTAACAAAAAGAAACATTTTCTACTTGTAAGGGCATGATAGATCACCAATTGTATAATTATAATATTAATATGACTTTCAGGCAGGTTTTTAAATGAAAATGGTAGGACACTGAATAAAGCTAGGCATTATTTCTGAATATCTAATTGAAATTATTTTAATTGTTATAAAAATGTTATTGTGAACAGTTTTGCAGAGATTGCAGCATGTACAGCATGGGGACATTTGCCAACTACTTGTCTTTTTCAAAATTTTGTTTTCCCATCTTAATTTCAAAATCATTATAGAGTTTTCTATAACATTCAGATATTCAGTGGTTTCCCACAGAAATCCAGAGAGATAATAATGATTAAATGACAGTAAATGACAAGTAGTAAAATAAGAGTATTATAATATAATAATACTGGAGATCATAATTACCACAATAGATAAGTGCCACTAAAATTGGATTTAAGTAAAATCTATATTAATAAACTTCCTTTCAATGTATTAGGAAAATTTAATATTCAGTATAATTTTATTGTGAATCTTTTTGGAGAGTGAATCATCACAAATATAGTTTTTGTATACATGTGGATTTCCATATATTTTTTTCCCTAACTAGCTACTAAAATATTGTTTTTCATTTCATAAAAAAGGTGTTTAACCACCTAACCCAAATTGATTGCCATATATTTCCATTCCAAAAGTTAGGGTGGCAATATCTTGTGAGTACTCATCTGACACTTATTTTACTATAGATGGTTAGTGGGCTAAAATGACTTCTCGGAAATTAGAATTTTGGTGTTGAATGATATTTTAAGATTTTTTTTAGCAGTAAAAAGAAATAATTTTGAAACTGTCATAAACAACATTTATTAGACAGACTGAAATATTGCAGTATATTAAGAATATATCACAGAATGAACTTTTCTATGCAAACTATTACTATAAAAAAAGATATTGCCATGGTTCTATCAGTGTAGAAAACACAACTTAGCTATTAATCCCAGAGTTTCTGTTTTAAAAATTAAAACTGAAAGGAAGTCTGGGGAAATGCTTCTGGAAGCATCTGGAAGAAAATAAATTTAGGTGAAGCACAAATGCAATCTCCAGTGTTCTTACATTTTTCCATGTCAGAACAGGTAGGTCTCAGAGCTGGGTTCCAGTGCTGACTTTGGAAAGTTCATGAGGAAGTTAACAATTAGTTCCATTGTTGGTTTATTGGAGGCAAGAGGTTAGAGAATCCTGTAATTCATGTTCCAAGACTCAAAATAGTGGTTAAATTCCAAGAGCCAAATGAAGGAGAAGAAAGAGAAAAAGATGCATCCATCGTGGGAAATGTCTCTCTCACTTATGGCTTATTGTCCTTAGAGGAGCTTTCTAGATAACTTAGGTTCAGCAAGTGTTTAATTAAATGGGTGGATAGGTATAAATCCATAGGATTAATAATGAAGACCATTCTTTGAAAATTTATAATGTAGACTAAATAGATAGCCTTAAATGAGTTTAATACACATTTCAAGCTTGTTTTTGATCCTATGTCTGTGCTCCTGTTAGTCTCAACCCTGAGAGGGCAGAAGCCATGTTGCCTGCAATTCCATACGCCCAGCAAGTCCTTGCAGAGTGCTTTACTCAGGGTGGGTCTTGAGTGAATATTTATTGAATGAATGAATATATGAATTTTAAGACTGGAAAGACTTTTTAGAGGGAATTTGGTCCAATCTTCCATTTAAAGACCAAGAAGACAAGACCCAGAGAGGAAAGTGACCAGTCAACAGTCACACCACTCTTAAGATCAAAGCTCTGGCTGTGACCCAGATTTCCTAATTCCTGTTCCAGTGCTCTTTCTACTCCACCTTCAGAAGGTAAATACAGAAATTTGCCAGGTATTTTTCAAATTGCCCATGGAAAGTGGTCTGAATGGCAGGTGCAGCCACCAGACGTCATTACTTGATCTGTTCAGTTGTATTTACTTTTCAATATGTTTGCTTTCTGTATGAGAGAGACCAGCTCCATTAGGTAAATGACTAATCCACTAAAATGGAATCTAAATAAATGAAGTGGCATCTTAGTGCTGCGTGATGTTATGGGGTGGGGAAAGGGAATGTCAGGGACAGGGGAAGGAGGAAGCAACACCTCATAAAAAGTATTTTAAAACAAAACAGCTATGTTTTCCACAGAAGGTTTCAAAACAATGTCATGGTATATTTTGAGATCAATGATTTTTATCATCATCTTTGTCAATAACTTTGATCATTTTTTCCTAAAGGTGTAATAGAATTTAATAACAATCCATAAATCATAAATAAATGTAATGGAAATTTTACTAGACATTTTCGTTTCTTCTAGTGACATTATCTTTCACAATGATTGAATGATATAAAAACAGAGCTTCCTCCATGAGAAATGTGTTATGTCAGCCATTTATTCATTCTTTTATCCAATTCAGCAACATGTGTAGGGAATCTACTATGTCCTAAATGTTATATTAATACTTGGAACACAGAGTTAAAAGAGCCCTTGACATCTAGGAGCTCACTTCTTGGGGAACTCATGTATATATAAGTTCAGTGCAATGCAAGAAACGCTTTGATAGAGTTATGGACAAAGTATTGCTTATATTACTGAAGATTAATATTAATTAATATTCATATTAATACCTCTAATTCTGTATATGGATCAGAGACACTCAGGAAGGGCTGCAAGGATTGGACTGAAGTACAGTGTTTGGACTGATCTTGAAGTAGGAATTGGTTAGCATTCCTGTTATCCTGGGACATGAAAACAGTGGTCCTTGCATTAAATAAAAACTCCAGCTATAGGCCTATGCATAATCCAACTAATATTGTGGCTGGAGGGTACCCTTGCTTTAATTCTGGGTAATTCAGGAATAAGTGTGACTCTTCAGAGCTCCAAGTTTTGGAGGTAAGGATGCGTAACTCTGAAATTACATACCTAAGCTTCAAACAGCACTATGAATGGCCAGCATGTGTCTTTCCTTCTGTGTCTTCGTTTATCCATTTCTAGAGTTGATGTTAAACCCTTGTCTCCTGTAGGGTCTTATCAATTGTGGCTAGCTGGCATCTGCTCAGACTTCTTGATGTCTGGGCCCTATAGACCATGTGGCATTTTTAGGATCTCCCTGTCTGACCCAGATTTGTTGTGAGGTCTAAATAAGAAATGTATGTTGAGGTCTTATCTTACTACTTGGCATATGCTAACAACCAGTTAATATTTATTTTTATAATAATAATACTAGTATTATGCTATACTAATATACTATATAATTATTTTATATTATTTTATAATAATACTATAATAATACTTATCTATTATTATAAGTAATATGCTACATCGTACATGCTCAACAGTATTTGATAACTCTGAATATGATGTTCTCAGTAAGGGTCTATGTACATGATGGAAGATCCCTAACTGTGGGTTGAATGCTAGTTTTCAGAGTTGTATTTATGGGTAATATTGCCTCTTCCTTATTTATCCTGATTTCTTTCCACAGTTCTTCCAAGCTAGACCCTTAACCAGCCTCCAGCTGAAGTTCAGGCACACTTTCTCTCTAGCTTCTACCTTCATCTTGACACTAAAACATTAGCTTCTGCCATTTCCTTCCCCATCCCCAAACCAGCATAGTTTGGAAGCCTCAGTCTCTCTTTCCTGACACCCTTTCCAAAGGAAACCACCTACCCTCACCCAAATATAGCTGATGGCACCAAGGGTGGACCTCTGACCCAAGGGGAGTCAATCACAGGCTGACTAACCACTCAGCGTTAGTGTAGAACAAGCTGGACCAATCCAACTCTCTCATGACAGGAAACTTAAAGAGGTTTTTCTAGTGGGCAGGGAAGCTACAGGTGAGTTTAGCATGGCAAGTCAAGGATATTTGTAATTCAAATTTGTGAGAGTCTGGAAAACACAAGGGGCAGCAGAGGAGGAAGCTGACATGTAGAGAGAGAAAGGCAACCTGCCAGTGGTCTGCAGAGAGGACACGGGTGAGAGATGGGAGGAAGGTGAGATGCAATCAAGGGCTGAAGCTGGAGCAGCTGCCTGAAACCCTGATGACTTTTAGGTTCTTGTCTTGTTGAGGAGGAGAAAGAGGGGGAAGAGGAGGAGGAGGGAAGGAGGAGGAATATTATTATAGCAATAGACAGCATTTCTTGAGTGTTTTGTATATTTTAGGCAATACTTTAAGATTTAATGTGAATTAGTCCAATACTGCCAAGAAATCCACAAGGAAGCTTGTTTTATGCCGGTTTTATGGAGTGCCTAATTATAGCCTCATAGAAATCCCTCATGTGCACTTATTGTCATTCCTATATTTTTGAGAATTAAAAAACTAAAACCTCAAGGAGACAACCGAAGCAGGGACTCCCCACCACTGGCAAGTGCAAGCACAGTGGCCCAGCCTCAGTTGCTTCTTGGGTCTCAGCTGACACCCCAAGTTTGAGGGAAGTAAATCCCTGGAATGGACTTCTTCCATAACAAACCAGAGAGCCAGTATCATGGACTTTGCAGCTACGGCATCTGCGTTGCTACTACTTATCTGTGCTATGGTGTGAAAGAAGCCATAGACGGTATGTCAACAAATGGGTGTGGCTGTGTTCCCATAGAATTTTATTTACAAAAACAAGTAGTGCCTTCCTCTACTCCAGGGAGCAGGTTTGTCTCTCTAGCCATACTATACTATAGTATATGTTTTACATTGACCTCAATAAATAGCGTCCCTATATCTGTGCCCTCTGCAATATGGTTTCACAGACATTTCTTTAAGAAACATAATTTATTTCCTTTTTCCTTGAATTTAGGCCTTCCTTACGACTTGCTTTGGCCAATAGAATCTGACAGAAGTAACACTGGCCAATTAAAGCTCAGTTCTCAAAAGGCTCTCTGCACTTCTGGTCTCTTTGATCTCAGCCTCCACCAAAGGAGCAAGTGTGCACTAACTAACGCAGGGTAAGAAAGCAGAGGGAGGCAGCCTGAACGTGGCAGCTGAGCTGTTGACGGTGCATGCCGGTAGCCAGCCAGCACCAGAACAGCCCGGATGAGCCCTGAAAATTGCCATGTTTCAGAACAACAAGCTAAATAAATAATTTTTAATTTATGTCACAGTGTTTGGGTTGGTTTGTTATGCAGCAAAAACTGATACACCTACTATGGGATAAACTATGTACATGATCGAGAGTCCTTCCAACTACCACCTGGTTAAGTATGATACCCACTTTACACATAAGGAACCAAGTTTCAGCTAGTGACCCTGCCCAAGGTAGCACTGCAAGTAAGTGACAAAGCTGGGATTTGAACCAACCCCAGGGCTAGGCCCTTGGTACTGTGTCAGCATTGTTTCTCATCTCAGTTTGGTTTGCTGTCCCCCTCTCATCTCCACCACAACCAGAACATGTCTCTACACACACAGACAGACCATTGCAGAGGGCTGGACACTGGACGTTCAAGCCCACCAGGAAACAACAGCTCACTCAGCTGCTAAGGGGCCCCTTTATAACAACTCTACAGCCTCCGTGCATGCTCCCGACACAGGTTGCATGTGTTACATTTCGGAGAAGACAAGCTTTAACTTCAAATATATCCAAACCCACGAGTCAATGACCGATTTAGGTAATATGGACGTCAGTGTACCTGTGTAAAACGTAAAATAAAAAATTGAACGGTATTTCCTTAGAAGCAATGTTAATGTACATTATGCAGAGTGTGGGCATTGGGTGAGGAGTGATGCTCCCCCAGACACTCCATGTTTGACACACTGCTGGGTTGGCCAGGTCTATAGTCCTTTTGGTAAGAAGCACAATTTCTGGTCTCACAGATTTAATGAAAGATTGATTTTCCTCCTTCCCAGACAAAGATAAACCTCATGAAATGGTGATTTAATTCACAACACAAAAGCATGAAAGCCTTCCTTAAAACTAAAGGAAGTCTTCACACACACACACACAAAGCAGGTTCATTCACAGTAATAGACCACTTTATTATTATTTTTTAGGGCAATAGAACTTTGCTAATTCTCACTAATGACAGAGGATCCACATTGTAGAAGAACCAATTTTACTGATTACTGAATTGTATAAAATAATCTGAGAAAGAAATGAAATCTTGGTCATTCAAGATCCTGTTGTGGCTCCATGTGTCTTGCTGAGAAATAGGCAACTACTGCTGTTTTAATCGAGAGAATAATCCGGCTTACAGTTTAGTGAACTGAGATAATCATAAATACCATCCAAATGCAAACCTATGTTTTAGTCATTATTAAAGAAGACATTTTCAGGTGATAAAAAACAGTAAATCTCATGGGGCAAATGAACAACTCACTGAGTTCAAGGTAAGTGTTTTTAGAAGTGTGCTTAATTTTTCAAGCCCTTTGGTGAATAAGGTTTCATGTTACAATTGAAAGAGTTTACTCATCTGGCCAAAACTGACCGTGTAACCGTATAACATATTATCTCGATGTATACTTAGAATACCAGTATTAACAAAGCATTTGACACAAAAGGTCAAAACCAGATATAGAGTTGGAATACACACCCAACTCACAATAGATGACTAAGATGTTGAAAAATGTGGTTAATTAAAATGTTTAAATCAAACGAATTTGTTCATAAAATTAAAAAGAAGCAATAAAACACTTGGAAAATCCAGGATTTCCTAAAATCTCAGAGCATTTCAACAATAGCAACTGGGAGGTAGATACTACAAGAGAAATTGTCTCTCACTTGACTGAGAATAAAGAATTTCTTAACTCTGTTTCTAGGGCCATCAGGAACATTTCCGAACTACTTTGTCAACATCAGACACCACCAGAATTTGCAAGAATCTTAAACAAGTTACTTCAAAGTTATTGCATGTATATACCCTAAGTTTGAATTTTCATTGTTTGAGAAAGACATGAATTTTTTTTTATTTGAGAAATACATGGATTCATCATTTAAATGAAGATGTAGTTGGATCTCCAAGTACAATACTAACATGATAGGAAATTAACACCTACCATCTGAGAAAGGCATTCTTCTATAAGGTTTGCATATATGAACTCTCTTAATGCTCATGTCAACACTATTAGATAAGTGCTGTAATTAAATCCACACACAGATGAGGAAATTGAGGTACAGAGAAGTTTTATAACTTGCTCATGATCTCATGCTAGCCAAAAAAAAAACTCATGCTAGCTAAGTGCTGGAGTTAGAATTCGAATTCAGACCCAGGCAGTGTGGCTTACTCTGTACTCAGACCTCCACTGCCTTGAAACCATTACAAGGCACATCTGTCCATCTAGACTTCTGAAGAAAAGAGAAACCTCTTTTGAAAATCATTTCAGGGATGCCTGAGTGGCTCAGCGGTTGAGCATCTGTCTTTGGCTCAGGGCATGATCCCAGGGTCCTGGGACCTAGTCCCACATCGGGCCCCCACAAGGAGCCTGCTTCTCCCTCTCCCTATGTCTTTGCCTCTCTTTCTCTGTGTGTCTCTCAGGAACAAATAAATAAAAATGAAATCTTTAAAAAAAATAAAATCATTACAAACATAATTTTGTCTAAAATAAGGTCATCTTTATTAATAATTCCATGAAAAGTTAAAATTTAAATGAAACTTAGAAAATGATCGGTACAAAATTATCTTCTTGACCTTCACATTGAGCCAGTCTTTTTGTTTTGTTTTGTTTTGTTTTTTTGTTTGTTTTGTTTTTATTTATTTATTTTTTTGAGCCTGTCTTGATAGGTCTACTTTTAGCCAGTTCATGTCGGAGAAAATAAGGACAAATCCAGCTAGAGACAAAATGTGATTTGACTTGTCACAAAACCTGCCATAGGTGTGAACTGAGCCAAATTGACTCAGGTTGTTTTAGTACAACAAATCTGGAACATCTGGGTCTTGAATTACACAATTAATGTAAAAAATGTCAGTAGTATTTATGGAAGTTTATTCATATGCTATAATTAGTTTGCTCTAACTCAGAACATTTATGATGTTCAGGCAGACAGATTCTTTCAAAGTGATTTTCAATTAGTGAAGTTACACCATGAATATTTCTGCTTTTAAACATGGAAATGTGCATATTCTTTTAGCATTTATATATTGGGTCCAAAATGACCAAGATTAAGTTCCAGACTTCAAGGTCCTTAATATTACAGTAGGAAAAATAGTATGTGTTCACAAAAAATATCATGCAAGGCAAAATAGGACAATTCATACCTGAGAAATAGAGTAAGTACTGAGAGGGTTCATAAGGCACACACAAGGTTTTTATATGTGTATGTGGGTTGGAGAAGTTCATCCTAAGAGGAGGGAACAACAGGAGAAAAGGCAACTCATGACAGGGAAATAAACCAAGGTAAGTGGCCCAATGTGTTAGCAATAGAGAATGTGCAAGGGATTTGGAGGAAAAGTTTAAGAAAGTAAATTAAATGTGAAGTTGTATAAAGACCTGTGATCTTCCAGCACACCAATCAGTAGGTGGAATGTGCTGAGCACCAACTATGCATGGGCAGGTGAGAGTACATCCAGTGTTGCTCTTATCCAGGCAGATTTTTTTTTAGAAGACATAACACCATCATAGCCTCAAGTACTCTTTAGCCCTAAGCCCCACTTCCTCAGCAGCTACCATCCACAAAACATTACCATGACAAACTGACCTAGAACAAGAATCAGACAAAAGTTTATGAGATTCAAAACTTGAAGAATAAAATTAATGATTATTCTAATAGACAAACATGTAATAGTGCCTAAGCACAGGAGAAACAGTTATAGAGATCAACCACATTATACATTGTAAAAGATACACCAACAAATTAAAAAAAATAGGTATAAAGACCACAATTAATGGTTGATATAAAAAAGGAATCATTGTTTAAAACCCCATGTACTTGGAAATGTAAAATATACTTTTAAATAATCTGTGGGTTATAGAAGAACTGTACTGGAACTACTAAAAAAGGTGTTATGAAATGTGTAGGATGCAGCTATAAGAGGAACCTTTATACCCTTGAATGCTTATATCTAGAAAAAGAAAGGGCAAAAGTTAATAAACCAAATCTCTACCATTAGTTGTAAAAAGAACAGCATAATAAGTCCAAAAAATTAAAAAGAAAATATATTTAAAATGAGAACAAAAATAAATGAAAAATCAAATAAAATAGAACTGAGAAAATCAACAAAGCTGAAAGTTGATCCTTCTAAAAGACCAATATTCTTGCCTCTGGTAGGGTCAGTGGAGAAAGAGAAGGAAAACCTTAAAATATTAGGAATGAAAAAAGGAACATAACTATAAATGCAACAGCAATTAATAAGATAACAAGAGTAAGCTACAAATATCTTGGTACCAAAAAGTTTGAAAACAAATTCCTAGAAAATTACTGCAAATACCTGAAGCAGACTAAAAATTAAATAGAAAATATGTGTGGTCTAATGACCATTAGAGAAATTGGGTTTGTAGTTTAAAACCTTCTCATAAAGAAAATACCAGGCCCAGGTTATTTTTATGGACTCTAGATAACATTCAACAAATAGCTAACTCCAACTTTGAACTTAAAAAAAAAAAAGTTTTACTTTCCAGCTTATTTTATAACCTAATGTAAGATTGATACCAGCAGACAAGAAAACTAAAACAGAGGGAAATTAAGTTAATTAAATTAATAACTCAACTCATAAATGTAGATGAAATATTAAAAAAGCATTAGCAAGGCAAATTCAGAAATGAATTATATAATTTGAACTCATTCAAGAAATGATATTTGGATTAACATTAGAAAATCTGTTAATACAATTTATCATGTAAACAGATATCGAAAAATCGATAAAATTAAAACATAATTATAAAAAAAAGCTTCTTAGTAAGCTAAAAATAGAATATGCTTCACCTGGTAAAAGGTATCTAATAAAGGTTTACTGACAGCACTGAAAGTATTCTCTTTAAACTGTGCAATAAGACAAAGGAACTCACTGTAAATTCTTCTAATCAATCCTATATTAGACTCTAAATAGAGCAATAGGACAAGAAAAAGAATGAATAATTATAAAAATAAAAAAGGAAGAAACAGATGTCACTCCTAGACATTATTCAAATAAAATATAAAAGAATTTATAATTTACAAATGAATGAATGAATTGAGCATATTTGTAGACTGAATAGAAGCTGATGGAGAGGGGAGCCTGGAGGTATAGAAAATGAGGGAAATGTTGGAGTAAGATTCCTAAGAGAGAAACAGAAAAGATAACACTTCTGGGCTTGATGGAACCCCCTTCTTGTACCCTACACAGGGTAAGTTCACTGTTGTTTAGATGAGACATCCAAGTGGGGACAAGAAGTAGATCCACAGAGATGGTAAAAGTTGTCCTCTTAGGCAAAATATACTTATTATGAGGGAAATGTGTAATTTAAATTTCCATAGCTAATTAAAAATTCCATAGCCAATATTTCAAGATCTACCAAGGCAGCATCCTTCCCTTCACCCCCAGTCCCACCTCCTATACATTCTTACCTGGAAGTTCCTGATGAGATTTTCTGCATCTATCTGCAAGCCTTATGGACACTGGTGATTATTGGTTGTCCTAAAAATAACCATATATAATCTTGGGTCTGATCTAGACTTAAGCCTATCCCCCATTGCTTTCTTCTCTGCTTCATAGACTCTCAACATAAATTTCAGGTGTGTAGATCTTTACCACAGACACTGTATCCCTGGGAATTCAATGAGAGAAATAAGCTCTGCCTTAAAGGTTTTTAAAATTGAATAAAGATCCCTAACCCTGCTATTTAGTATCCTTGTCTGAGGTAAAGGAATTATAGACATTGGTACTGGAAGGGATGATGGAAGGTGGCTTTCCTCATACTATAAATGCAGAAAGTCAAGGAGCCACTGATTAAGGGGTTTGTCCATGACCATGAAATTAGAGACAGAGTCAGAACCTCTGAATACCCATTAGTGCTTTTCCCTATACCGTGAGCAGCTAGCATTTGGAAGATTAGTGTAAAGTGCAGTAAGGGATGGTACAAGATGAAGGCATATTCCTTGATCATTAAAGTTACATGAACAACATAGGCAAAGTCCCAGGTAATTACCTTATTGGAGGCTTTAAAAAAAAGATTAAATGCTAAAATGAGTATACGAGTGAGTGCAATAGAAGACTTTTGAAAACTGGGACTGGATTTTATTCATTTATATTCCAGCACAGTACTTAGCACATAGTAGGTTTTCAGTAAATGAATGTGGATATTGAACCACAGACTATGTAATGTGATTGGAGTAAACATTTCCTAGAGTCTGGACTTAAAGTAGATGTCGTAGAGATTTTTCTCTGAGATGTTGTTGGCTGTGATATAACATTTTTCAAAATGACGGCTGCATAAAAACACAACAGAAATACAAATGTTGTTAGAGTTCTCAGTCTGTCCATGTTAAATTCTACCTCTCTGGAATGTTCTAGAATCCTCTCTATGTGGTATTTTCTCCCAATTTATTGCAAACATTCGTATGACTTCTGTCAAAATAAGACCAGTATTTCCCAAATCATTTGACATTCAGCTGTTGCTGAAGATGTTAAAACTACAAGCAAACCTGCTAATCATTGGCAACAAAGCAGCTTAATCCTGGCTGACCAGCGATTTGTTTTGGAGCCTTTAGAGCAACAGAGAGATCAAGTTTATAAAAAGAGGTAAATAGTCGGTTAGAGATTAGAAGTGAAAAAAGGAAAAGACTCCTTTCCCCCAGACCACACACTGATAGGGAATCTTCCTTGAGCAATTGTTTGAGAATGTTTCATGTTTTGTACCCCTCCCCTCCTCTCAGTCTCACTGCCCATTCCTCCCCCCTTCCCCAGCCACAGAAGGTTTGGTTGACACTTGTCACCACTGATAGAGAGAGATAGATGCTTGGGGAGGGGAGGGAGGAGGTGGGGGTAGCAGCCTCTTCAAAAGCAGCCATAGTCAAAAGATGATTCCTTCTTTCTGCATGTGTTTTGTCTCTCTAAATTATTCAAATCTGGGTGGCATCTAGGATAACTGGCATTTTGACACAGCTTAAGGGATTGTCTCCTTAACACTATTGAATGGAAGCTACCACCCTTTAAAAAAGAAGGACACCTACAGCCTGAAAATAAAAGGTTGGAGAACCATTTACCATTCAAAAGGTCCTCAAAAGAAAGCAGGGGTAGCCATCCTTATATCAGATAAACTAAAATTTACCCTGAAGACTGTAGTGAGAGATGAAGAGGGACACTATATCATACATAAAGGATCTATCCAACAAAAGGATTTAACAATCCTCAGTATATATGCCCCGAATGTGGGAGCTGCCAAGTATTTAAAACAATTAATAACCAAAGTGAAGAAATACTTAGATAATAATACACTTATACTTGGTGACTTCAATCTAGCTCTTTCTATACTTGATAGGTCTTCTAAGCACAACATCTCCAAAGAAACGAGAGCTTTAAATGATACACTGGACCAGATGGATTTCACAGATATCTACAGAACTTTACATCCAAACTCAACTGAATACACATTCTTCTCAAGTGCACATGGAATGTTCTCCAGAATAGACCACATACTGGGTCACAAATTGGGTCTGAACCGATACCAAAAGATTGGGATCGTCCCTGCATATTCTCAGACCATAATGCCTTGAAATTAGAACTAAATCACAACATGAAGTTTGGAAGGACCTCAAACACGTGGAGGTTAGGGACCATCCTGCTAAAAGATGAAAGGGTCAACCAAGAAATTAAGGAAGAATTAAAAAGATTCACGGAAACTAATGAGAATGAAGATACAACTGTTCAAAATCTTTGGGACGCAGCAAAAGCAGTCCTGAGGGGGAAATACCTCGCAATACAAGCATCCATTCAAAAACTGGAAAAAACTCAAATATAAAAGCTAACCTTACACCTAAAGGAGCTAGAGAAAAAACAGCAAATAGATCTTACACCTAGCAGAAGAAGAGAGTTAATAAAGATTCGAGCAGAACTCAACGAAATAGAGACCAGAAGAACTGTGGAACAGATCAACAAAACCAGGAGTTGGTTCTTTTAAAGAATTAATAATAGCCAGCCTTATTAAAAAGAAGAGAGAGAAGACTCAAATTAATAAAATCATGAATGAAAAAGGAGAGTTCACTACCAACACCAAGGAAATACAAATGATTTTAAAAACATATTATGAACAGCTATACGCCAATAAATTAGGCAATCTAGGCATTCCTGGAAAGCCACAAACTACCAAAACTGGAACAGGAAGAAATAGAAAACCTGAACAGGCCAATAACCAGGGAGGCAATTGAAGCAGTCATCAAAAACCTCCCAAGACACAAGAGTCCAGGGCCAGATGGCTTCCCAGGGGAATTCTATCAAACGTTTAAAGAAGAAACCATACCTATTCTACTAAAGCTGTTTGGAAAGATAGAAAGAGATGGAGTACTTCCAAATTCATTCTATGAGGCCAGCATCACCTTAATTCCAAAACCAGACAAAGATCCCACCAAAAAAGGAGAATGAACATGGATGCAAAAATTCTCAACAAGATACTAGCCCATAGGATCCAACAGTACATTAAGAAAATTATTCACCATGACCAAATAGGATTTATTCCCGGGACACAAGGCTGGTTCAACACTCGTAAAAAATGTATAAAGAGATCTCTGGTATAATCTGATATGTCTACAAATGAAAGGTAGTTTCATGAAGAAGGTCTTAAATATTTTTTATTTATTATTTTGTTTCATCCATCTTAAGAGTAATCTTTACTAGCCTGAAAAAGGGAAAAGCTCTGACATGGATTTCTTTAAAGAATATGCATAATAGCTTGGTGGATGTTTATTGGTGACGCAGCTGAGGCAGCTGGTTGAGAATGTAGGTGTGGAATTTCAAAGCCAAAAATGTTTTGCCTTTGATAGAAATAGCTTTAGTGTAGGATGTGGAAGGAGGACTGAGGAGTTGGGGTGATCTGGTTATGCCCCAGATATGCCACTGCCAATTGTAAGGTCTTAGATAAGTCATAGAAGGACCCTAGGCCATATTTCCCCCACTGGGAATGAGGCAGTAGATAGGTGGTCCCTAACTCCTTCCAGGTTTAGGGGTATGTAATTATTGACTCATTCTGTTATTCATTCATTTTAGTAGCATTTTTCTTTCCATGGCCCTTTGTGGATGGAGATACTTAGTGAAATTTTAGTTCAGGTCAACAACTGATATTGATACCTCTGGGTCATGCACTGTGCTGAGCACCACAGGGTGTGTGTGTGTGTGTGTGTGTGTGTGTGTGTGTGTGTGTGAGAGAGAGAGAGAGAGAGAGAGAGAGAGAGAATGAGAATGGGTGGGGCAGATACTATGGTAAGTCTCCTGGTTCCTAGTCTCAAGGAGTCTGCCATTTTCACCTCTTTTTCTGGCTTACTTTTCAAATTTCCTATTAATAAGATCCTCTGAATAATAGGGTCCTTAGGTTTAGTAATTAAAAATACAAGATGCCCAGTTAAATGTAAAATTTAGGGTATCCTGGGTGGCTCAGTGATTTAGCGCCGCCTTGAGCCCAGGGCCTGATCCTGGAGACCCAAGATTGAGTCCCATGTCAGGCTCCCTGCATAGAGCCTGCTTCTCCCTCTGCCTGTCTCTGCCTCTCTCTCTCTCTCTCTCTCTCTCTCTCTCTCTCTCTGTGTGTGTCTCTCATGAATAAATAAATAAAATCTTTAAAGAAACATAAAATTTAGATAAGTGACAAGTAATAATTATGCAATATTTAGGACAAACTAGGCTAAAACATTATTTGTTGCTTACTTGAGATTCCCATTTGTCTGGGCATCCCATGTATGTATTACCTGGCTGCCCCAAATGAAGTCATCCCAGAGCTCTTCCCTCAGATGTCATTGAAATTCTGCTCTTACCAGAATTTTTGAGCCTTGAGTAAACGAGTCTGAGAGAAAATTAGAGATGTATACCTTTTACCTGATAGGATTGGTTTGTTCGTGTATTTAATGAATGTCTTGAGGACCTACTATGTGCTAGGAATTAGGCAAGGTCTTGGGGATACAAGTGGAAGAAGAAACTATATCGTATGATGTTATGAAGGTTATGGTCTTCTGGGGGGGAAAAAGACATTTAAAAATTCATTACATTTAATAAGTATTTAATTCCAATTGTCATAATACTCATAAAGGAAAATATAAGGTACATGAGATGTTTAACAGAGGTGCCTAACCTCATCTTGGAGGTTGGAGCAGGAATCTTCAAGGGAGTAATATTTAACCCAAGACAACTGGGTTCTGGAGAAGAGTGTTCTAGACAGAGGAGCCACTAAGGATTTTTTGTCTTACCCATTGTGGGAGGTAAGTTCAAATCCAAGGAAAATTGAAATAACAGTGGGTAGTTTGTTGTTGTTGTTGTTTTGTTTAGTGTAAGTGCAAGAGCAGCTATTACCTCAGAAAGAATCATGCTTCTAGAATCAAATATCAGTGTTGCCAAAGCTGAGGTAGCAAATGCTCAGATCAGAAGGAAGGAGAGAAAATAGAGAAAATTGTTTTAGTTTCTTTGTCAGGATGCCAGTGCATCTATGCTTGTCACCAAGAACCCATGATCTATGAACTTAAACCCACCTGGGAGAAGTCTCTCATCAAGAGGGCAATTCAACACGATTTTTATCACTTTGGTATGGTGGGTGGTATAGTTGTTTGCTAGGGCTGCCATAACCAGACTAAGTGGTTTAATCAAACAACAGAAATTTATTTCAGTTCTAGAGGCTGGAAGTCCAAGATAAAGATGTTGTCAGGGTTGGTTTCTCCTCAGGTCTCTCTCTTGGCTGGTAATTGGCTGTCTTTTTCTGTATTTTACATGACCCTTCCTCGAAGTGTATGCATGTCTGTGTCTCAATTTCCTTTTCTTATAAGACACCAATCAGATTAGATTAGGGACCTCCCTAACTAATCATCTCTTTAAAGAACGTATCTACAAATATAGTTACATTCTGAGGTCCTGGAGGTTAGGACTTCAACATGATTTTGGAATGGGACAAAATTCATTCCATAACAGGTGGCATGGAAAAGCAATCTTTGCCATGACCTGCCTCAGGGAGCAGGAGGGGGCACTCAGGTAGGCCAATGGGCTAGCTTGCTCTCTGTGCCATCAGCCCTCAAAATCCAAGCCTTTGGGCATGACCTGAAGGGCACTGAGTCCTATAGACACTCTTATCCAGGATTATTGCTTTTTGTGGGCAGTGCTTGGACAGAGAGAGATGAAAAGAGAATGGATCCTCAGGGATTACAGCCTTTGAATTAATCAGTGGCTGTCACTCATCCATTAAGCTACTCATTTCTTCTCCATGGAGAGGAAAAGATAAGAAAGGGGGTAAGAGGCCAGGAATGTTACTCTTGTGGAGGTCCATCCATGCAGGAAAAAACCTGAGAAATGGTTGGTTAATACCAGTACCAGTATCATTGGTATTGGAACCGGTAGATAGTATCAGTATTTGTATTAGTATTTGTACTAGTATTAGTATCAATATTATTATCAGTCTTGGTGTCAGTATTCATTAGCATTAAAATTGGTATTGGTGTTAGTATTAATATAATAAAACATCTAGAACAATGTTTTGGCACAAATAGGGGCTCAAGAAAGGTTTATTTTTTTCCACTTCATGCTTCCCTTCACTGAAATTTCTCCTTTTGTTCTAGGGAAAGATGGATTCTTTCTCTTCTTCACAATAAATATTTATTGAGAATCATTTTACTGAGTCAAATGAACTTCCAGGGCAGAGTATTGATCTTGGGGTGTAGAAAAGACTTTTGGTTGAAAAGAACTTTGAACTTTGTTCCCCAAGTCATTCTTGGGGAACATGGGGAGCCCCCATTGGAGAAGGAACAGAACTCCTCCCCAGGGTCCAGCCTTGCAGAGACACAACAGGAAGAGTGAACAAACATTTCACGGTAGTCAGTGAGAGCAAGGGCTTTGGGGGTTTCAGGGGTGTCCCTTAACGATGACAGGTGTTCCTACACAACAAACAAAGGTAGGGGGGATGTTTCATCTTAAGATGTCTTTCCTGAGGACAAGAGGACAATCTGCTCTCCTGGAGGTTTGATTCTGATGTTTTTACATCAGCAATCTTATTACTCAAAATACATTTTTTGAGTAACAGCTTGTTGGCCTACTTTGTTAAATATAGAACACCGCATGCTAGATAAACCGGACCTATGTGTGTAGGGGACGAGTTGAACTGTTAGTGCTGAAATGGAGCAGGACATAGTGGAAGCAGCATTTGTCAGTATTTTGGAGAGGGAGAGGTTTAGATCATTGTTACAGCCATGGTTTCTTCCCTGCAAAGTCAGGTGTCATTCAACAAGTCTTCAGGAAGCACCTAAAATATCCCCTAAGTCATCACTACAAAAAAAAAAAAAAAAAAAAAGGAAACCACAGAGTTATACCAATAGACTATATAATGTGGTTCTTTAACTTATATTCTGTGATCTCAAGGAGAACTAATATTCTAAAATCTAAGCATCTAGTCATAGCAACTCAGGTTCAATTATTCAGAGTAAAATAGTCCCCCCTTATCTGTGGGGGCGTATGTTCCAAGACCCCCAATGGATGATGGATGTCGGATGCCTGAAACTATGGATAGTGCTAAACTTAACCTATCTATCTATATACATAGTATATATACATATATATATTTATATATATATATTTATTTATTTAATTTTATTTATTGATGAGAGACACACAGGAAGAGGCAGAAATGGAGGCAGAGGGAGAAGCAGGCTCCCTGCAGGGAACTCGATGCAGGACTCAATTCCAGGATCCTGGGATCACGTCGTGAGCCCAAGGAGGACGCTCAACCACTGAGTCACCCAGGTGCCCCATATATTGTTTTTTTTCCTATACATACATACATACCTATAATAAATTTTAATTTATAAATTAAGCATAGTAAGAGATTAATAATTAATAATAAAATAAACAATAATAGTTGGTAATTAATAATGGATAATAAAATAGAACAATTATAACAAAATACTGTAATGAAAGTTACGTGAATGTGCTCTCTCTCTCTCTCAAAATATCTTATTGTACTATATTCATCACTCCTGTGATGGTGTGAGATGACAAAATGTCTACGTAAGGAGATGAAGTGAGGTGAATGCTGCAAAAGATCTCTCTCTGGCACTGAGGCACCAAGAAAGGGGCGTGTTTACTCACAGCCACAGGGCAGCCTTCTGCAAGTCAGGATGAAAACCCTCGCCAGACTGACCATGTTGGCACCTTAATCTCGGACTTCCAGTCTGTAGAACTTTGGGGAAGCAAACTTCTGTTGTTTAAGTCACTCCATCTATGGTGTTTTGTCACGACAGCCACGGATGACTATGGCACATACCACCACCTCTGCCATGCGCTATTGCTTTCACAGACCAACCTTGACTCGATGTAGGAAGCGATTACACAAGGAAGCTGGGAACACTGGAAGCTGACTTGGAGGCTGACTGCCATAGCTTATCTCCAAAATATAAAAATAACTGTTTAAAACAAATAAGATGAATGCCCCAATAAAAAATGGGCAAAAATTTTAAACATTCACAAAAGAAGATATATGGGTGTGCCAATGGGCACACGAGAACATGGTCAGTCATCAGGAAAACATGAAATTAAAACTACAATAAGAGATGCCGTATACTCATTAGAATGTTTGGAGTAAGGAGATAGACCATACTAAGTATTGATGAAAAACCACACTGTCATGTATTGCCGGTAAGGATACATCATGCTATAGGTGTTTTTGAAGGAGTTTACCAATTTTCTAATACAGTTAAATGTGTTCTTTCCACATAATCTGACACTCTTGTTCTTTAATATTATCGAAGAGAAATGAAGGCCTATGTCCATACAAAGACTGTATGCAAATATTCATAGCATTACTCATAGAAACAAAACCCTGCAAACAAGCAAATGTGTCCAGTAACTGGTAAAAGAATAAATAAACTCTGGTATATTCATACTAAGAAGCACTTTCCAGTAGAAAACACTACACTGCTAATGCACCCAACTGCATGGATGAATCTCAAAACAGCATGTGAAAATAAAAATAAAAAATAAAAAAAAGAAAGAAAAAAAGAAAAAAATCAAACATGAAAGACTATCTATTGCATGACACCACTGACACACAATTCTAGAAAAAGCAAAACTATAAACTATAGTTACAGAAAGCAGATTTCTTGGGCGAAAAGCTGAAGGAATGGATTGCCCACAAAGAATGTGAAGGATTCTTTGAGGGTGATGGAAACGTTCTTTATTGTAATTATGGTAGAGTTTATGCAAATGTGTGTAACTATCAAAATGCAACCAGCTGAATACCAAAAGTGGATGAATTTTATCCTATAGAAATTATGCCTCAATGGCATAATTAACAAAGAGTGAAAAAGAGGAAAGAGTGAAAGGTAAGAAGAATTCATTTTACACATTCACACTACTCGCATTCCACCTGCAAGAGAGGCTAGGAATCATAGCCTGAGTGTGGAGGGCATCTTAGTTTGCTAGATATGTTCAGATGGACAAAACCTACCCCCTACTCATATAGCTTTTTGAGTACCTTTCTTTACGACTAGGGGGTGAGTCACTGCATTATGGGTACGTAAGCAGTGGTAGAGGAAGCATGGAATTCATGAAATGGACAGGGCACAGCAAAGAGGGACAGGGACTTCTCAGACCATGGCGATCAGAAATCTCAGGATGGTGATTCTGCAGGTTACAAGGGGAAGCAGTTTTGTTGAGAAGTGGATGTGGGAGAAAATCTAAGTATCTGATTGTGCAGAAAGGAATATTGGGAAGGCATCTGTAGTTTAGGTAGTGAGTTTGGGAAGCATCACAGATTCAGAAATACAGAAAATTGTAAAAATGGAAAATGAAGTTGTTGACTCAAAGTAGAAGTTGGGCAAGGGGAGAAAGATAATTAAAGTTCATGCCTTAACTCAGCAAAGAACAGTATTCGCCTAGGCATAATAATGTGAACATTTGATATTGGCTTAACCAAAAATTGTAGTAAAACTATAATTCGGAATAACAGGAGAGGAGAGACAGGTGGTGAAAGTGAGCGATTGGGGATCCCTGGGTGGCTCAGCGGTTTGGCGCCTGCCTTCGGCCCAGGGCATGGCCCTGGGGTCCCGGGATTGAGTCCCGCATCGGGCCCGCTTTGTGGAGCCTGCTTCTCCCTCTGCCTGTGTCTCTGCCTCTCTCTCTCTCTCTCTCTCTCTCTCTCTCTGTGTGTGTGTGTGTGGTGTGTGTGTGTGTCTCATGAATAAATAAATAAAATCTTAAAAAAAAAAACAGAAAGTGAGTGATGGTCATCTTTTGAATTAGGAAGATAATAGATGATGTCTAAAATTAGAGGAATGTTGCTTGGAAGAAATTGCTGAGAGACCAGGAAGGGGTGGCTTTTACAGAGTGGGGCAGGATTCTGCTGGGGTTTTGAAGCACACCTGTTCAATTTTTCTCATTAAACGTGGGTAGGTATGTATGCTGTGCTTGATGAAAGCAAAATTTCATCTCTTTGGGAAAGAAATTTTTTGGAGGACTAACACCAAAAATCAAAAACAGAGAAAACACTTCTTTCCATCTGCATCTGGGAGTGTGACTACCGAAAGGGTGAAACCCAGCCCTGTAGGGATGCCCGGCCCGCAAGACAAGGCGAAGCCACGGAGCTACGCCAAGGGATCATCGGGGACCAGGGAAAGGCGGAGCCTCTCTAATCCGCTGGAGGGTGATTTTAGGATGAGAGTTTCTCTTAAGATTGCCCTCTGAGACCTCTGCTTTGAAAAACGGTCTCAATTCTGTGACTCATGACTGGCTGCTCTGTGGGTATGAGTCAGATTGGGGGGCATTTTAAGAATGGATGACATTAGTAGAATTTTATTGGCTTGCAAATCATCTTTTATTAACTCCTTGTCCTAAGGACTGCATGACATAAGCTGACGCATGGAGTCCAGAGAAAGACACCTTACTGGAGAGGCGAGGACACACATGACTTTCTAAAATGAATTATATATACTCTGACTAACAAAGCAGGAGTCTGTTTTGTCCTCTGCTAAGTCTCCTAGACCAGGTTACAAAGAAGACACATAATGGATATGTGTCATTCCACCCAGTGGAACCAATAATTTGCCAACTATTGACATTTTAAGGAATTTTTGTATTTCTGAGTGAGGTAAATAAACTGCCTAGTAAATAGATCTTGTGACAGGTAGCTGAAGATGCATCATTCCATAAAATAGTTGTATTGAGTACTTTTTGAAGAAAGTTCCTTTTTGAACATTTCGACATTCTGTCAAGTTGCATTAATGATCCTCAGATGTCATCATTTTATTCTTTTTACTCTGCCTTTTATCAAACTTGAGGGTGGAAAAAAGCGCTGTGGGAAGGAAATGGGAAGGAACAGCAGATGGAATTAGTTGGAACCATGAACAGGCAACTAGGACTCAGATAAAAAAGAATTTCACTTTGTTTCTATGAGAATGAGGAGATTAGAAAAAAGGGACAAAGTCTATCCATGAGGCTACCCTCACTCCAAGGGCTGAGGGCTTTTCTAATGTGGAGCCAGTGCTAAGCCCGTTTTACATCGCCCAGAACCCAGCATTGCCACCTGCTTCAGGGGAGAGCACACTGAGTACAAACAAACTCGGATGTGGGTTATTACCTTGTGAAGGTCCCACTCACAGCTTCACGTGAGAAACTGAACACGGTTTTCTTTTGCAAAAACATGGGTGAAGAATGCCATTACTGTTGCTCTGAATGTGTCCCTAAGTCAAGTCTGACCAGAGTCCAATAGAAATATGCCTAAGATAAGGTCAGAAAGTTACTTTTCTTTGGTAAAAATTGTGTTAATTCCCTTCATCCTAATTTAATATCTTCCTCTGACCCTTACATGCTTCTCTAGTCAACAATGTAAAAACACACTTATTGTGGGATCTGGAAATGGTTTTCTTCGTGGGGCATAAAAACGCTTCATGGTTTATATAAATATAATAATTCTCGAGATTACCATTTCACGGTACACTGCACACCAAAGAAAGCAACCTGTGTCTTTCTCGAAAATGTGTGGGTGGGTGTGGGGAGCCCCCAGCCCCAGAATGTAATCAGATAAAGCTGGTGGCGTGGTATTAGTGTGTCAGCTTTGCCTAAGTCCCAGCATCTTCAATGGGCCAGCCCTCTCCTCATTTGTCACCCCAGCGCACCTTTTGTGCACATAATTTCCCATTGGTATTACCGAGAGCTTGGAGTCGATAGCCAACTAGCCTCTTTGCTTGTACCATTATTTCCAGCAAGCTTGCTGCATCTGCAATAAATCCTGGAGGATTTGTGGGTGGACTGAGAAGGATGAGTGACAGAAGGAGGTGATAAGGCCTGGATGCAGTGGAAACAAAGGCCTTTCCAAGCTGTCCTGATGTGACCGAGCTGCAGCCTCACAAGGTTCTGTGTGATCAAGTTTTGCCAGCTGTCTCGCAGAGTCCAAGCAAACTAAAAATGGAACCCGTGAGCATTTCTTTCAACCTCTATTAAGCTTGCCCGACAGGACCAGGGATGAAAATCTCTCTTTTCTTAGCCGTTTCATGTTGTGGTACTGCGGTGAACGCTGGATACTCAGGAAGATGTGTCAGCTGGGCCCAGCAACTGCTTTAAGTGACAGACCCAGATGGAAAGGCAGCTGTGGCTCTGTGTGGCAGTCACAGACCATTTTCAGGTGTGGGAGCAAAAAAGGCAGGTTAATGGAAATCTCTCAGCTGGCTTGCAGAGGGGCTATAACAAACTCTTCAAAGCAAGGTCGTTTTTAAGTAAGATCAAATTGTGGCTGCCATTTTATATAAATTTTTTTCTTGGGTTTTATTCTTCTTATTTTTATCTGGGAAATCTCAACTTAGAAGCAGTGTCTGTTTATCAGCAATGGCACATTAAGTCTTCGTATGTGTGTGCATTTCAACATGTACATGAAGGGAGGGACTGCAGCTTCTGGAAAGCATATTGCATGAGAATCTGCACCATTGCATCTTCTTATGTGGTGCTTGGGATTTTTGGGTCCCTAGCTAGTTCTGTGTATCGGTCAGAATAGTCTGAGTTATGTCTCGATAACAAATACCACTAAAATTGCAATGGTTTATAGTGAGTTGTTGTCCATGCCAAGGGTTTGCAATGGACTGAATAGTCCCTGCCCTCCAGTCCATACATTGACATCCTAATCCCCACAGTGATGGTATGTGGAAGGCCTTGGGAGGGTAATTACATTTAGGTGAAGTTGTGAGGGTTGAACAGTCATGATGGAATTGATGACCTTAGAAGGGAGTGAAGACACCAGGGCTCACTCTCTCGGTGTCTCTCTGTCTCTCTCTCTCTCTCTGTCATGCAAGGATATAATCAGAAGGCAGCCGTCCGCAGATAGGGAAGAGCACTTTCACTAGACACTGAATATGTCAGCACCATGGTCTTGGACTTCCCAGCCTGCGGAACTGTGAGAAATAAATGTTCGTTGTTTCCTTCACACAGCCTATCATGTGGGGAACTTGCTGTGACAGCTCAAGCTGGTGAAGACAGTGTCCACTGTGATTCAGCTGTGGCCTGTGCTGGGACTGGGTGGATGGAGCAGTCTCTATCTGGGACATTGCTCATGTCAGAGCAGAGGGAAAGGGGAGAATGATGAGTCATGAGATGACACTTAAAACCTCTGCTTACAGGAGACATGTGTCACTCGTACTCGCATTTCCTAGCTGGGCTTGCAGGGCAAAGAGTAGCATTCCACATGAAGAGAATAGACCCACTCAGAGGCACATTAGTACAGTCATTAGCAGCCCTCAGAGTTCCCCTATGTAATGTAAGGGAAGTGGAGGTCTCTGATTCCATTCAGTGGCACTGTGAGGCTGTACTTCTGGCTACAGAAACCTGTTGGAAAGAAGCTCCAGAACCATCATAACATGGCTGATGAATGTGAAGTTCCAAGTTGGTTGACTGAAAGATATATATGTGTCACAGCCAAAGAATAGTTGTGGAAAGGAGGAAGCACCAAAAGAGAAACTGTTTTCAAACATTACACTTGTATTAGAAATAATTTTGTTCCTCTATCCATGAGGAATAAAAGTGTTTTTTAATCTGTTTTTGTGTGTGTGTGTGAAATAGGATGATTGTAAACAAGATCTGAAAAGATGGAAGTGTGCTTAACGACTTTTTATAGACAGAGCATATATATGCAATTACCACCTGGTTCTAATAAGAGAACATTGCCTGTATTCTGGAAGCCCCAGAGTGTCCCTTTCCAATAATGGCTCCCTTTACTTGCTTTTTCTCAAATAAAATTGGTAAAGACTCTTTCAGAATTTCCTGAAAAAAAGCTCTAAGATAGAAAGTTCCAAGCAGAAGTTTTACTGGGGATGTACTGGGGAGACGCACCTGTAAGAAAATCAGGAAGGTAAGCTGAGCAAAGGGAGAAGGAAGTTGGTTCACAGTCTGGTCATCAGTCCTGCAGGAGTCTCCGAGTTGTCCTAAACAGAGGCAAGTGGGCTGGGCTTTCTTATTCCCACATGAGCCAGTCATTACACATAAGTCAACCCCAAAGGAGGGAGGGCTAGTGACCTTGGGTGTACAGTCTCCTGTGACCCAATGAGAGGGACTTAGCTGTGAATCATCAAGAGAGAGCATTCTTAGCTGCTCAAGTGGGTGCAGGGCTCCTGAAGAGGGGATCCCGTGGAGCAACACATCTGCAGCTCTAGCTCTTAGGGCAACCTCTTCCTTACATACTTATCAATTTTAACATTTAAGCATGCCACATGCATCTTTTAATATCTGGTTTGTTTTACCCAACATTACATTTTTAAGATTCACCATTGTTCTCTGTGAGCGTAATTTGTTCATTTCCACGAAAATACTGTATTCTGTTTTATTAAATCCCATTTTGTTCATCCATTCTGCTGCGGAGGGACACTTGGACGGTCTTCCATCTTTGGCTATATATACACCATACCACAGGAATATCATGTATAAATGGCTCCTGGTGCATATTTTTACGTGTATGTCTAGACTGGGGAACTAGGAGTCACACCACTGGGATGGGAGCTATACAGACTTTCACCTTTCTAGAGAATGCCAAACAGCTTACTTTCCCAACAACTGCATCTGTATTTCCATGGTTCCACATCCTCCTCAGAACTTCATATTTTTATTTTTGTGGTTGATGTTGTTTGTTTTGAATGCAGCCACCTGCATGTAACAAGCCATGTGTCATCACTGTTTTATTTGCCATTTCTTTGATGACTAATCAATTTGAACAACTTTTCACTCTTTTTTTTTTTAAATCTGTGCTGGTTTTCTTCTTTTGTGAGGAGAGTCTGGTTATGTCCATTTTTTTAGTTCTCTTTTTCTTAGCAAGTTAAATAAGATCTTTACATATTTGGGATGTATAAAATATTACAAACTAGATAAATATGCCTTGTCACTCTACAGTTTCCTTTCTTAATGAAGTCTCAGAAGTTCTTAATTTTAAAATAACCAAAATTTATCAATTTTTTATCCTTTCAGCTAGTGCTTTTTTCATGTCTTATGAAGTATGTTTACCTTACACTCGGAAAAATCATTTAGATGCAGATACCTTGTGAAATATGCTGTTTCACTTAGTTCTGAGATGAGAATGTATCCTGTACTGTTCTTTCCTTTAAAAAGGCATTTTGAGTACCTGGAAAGAGAAACCATTTTCTTTGCAAAGAGATCAATTTGCCTTCATTTTAGCCTCAAGTTCTTTTAGCTCTGGCCATTGAATCCATAAGGAAATGATACTAGTTATTTAAACAGAGAAAAAGAAATCACCTTGCAAAAAACCTACAAATACCATTCCAATTCAGCTGACTTTTTAAAGTTGAAATCTCTTTTCAGGAGACATGATCATTGGGATAGTTAAAGGAAAAAAAATTAACTCTTAGCAGGAGGTGGCAAAGAAAATCTGTCAGATGCAGTCTGGAAAAATGAACAGATCCAATAGGGTTTGGATAAGTTCATGGACTGATGGTTTGATAATGGGATTATTTAAGGAAGCTGAGAGTTTTAAGGTCTATCTATAGCCTTTTAAAAAAAGAGCTATGTCACTCAGGGCAGTGACTCCCAGCAGTTCTGTAGAGCCATCTCATTGGACATTAGTAAGATCGTTGACCCTGACATATTCCAAAGTGCTAATTCCCCTCTCCCCTATGCATTTCTCAGGCACAAGAATGTAGGCATGAATTTAAGATGGCAGAGGCTAATGCTGTGCCTTCAAGTTGGAGCTGGACCTGTGCATCTAATTGGTTTTACCAGCTGAAGGAGTGACTTCACTGTCATTGTTGGTGTAGTTTACTGGCAGAAGGTGAGCTGATCCTGAGAGGGGGCATTCCCCCAGCTATGCCCTTCCTACCAAAAACAAGTTCCTGCTCTTGCCCACCACATCTTTGCCCTTCTCTGCCCTGAAAGGTTGGGTGCCCATCTTTCCTAGAGACATATCTCAATTTTCTGTAGACAGTAGTTACACTTACCTATGCTGTACCCCAAGATTGAGAGTCACTGACATCAGGCAACTGTGCCCTTCCTCTTGCAACTGTCTCATACACTTCAGCATGGGAGTTTCCATGCTCTTGTGTTTGGAAAATGTATCATTGTGTTGCTGTGTTGCCATTGGTGATTTCTCATTTATGTGCCCTTGCCCCAGGAAGGGGTTCCATCTGAAAAGACAAACTTCCATTTCAGTTTCAAGAAAGGATGTGAGCAAATCATGGCTTCCAATCAATCCAACTGGACAGAAGTTCTTCAAAAAGTAGTTATGAGCTTTAACTGCCCACATTTCCACAAGTTTTGGTTAAGATGAATCTGCTTAGCCTCAATCACAACTAAAAGTCAACATTTCCTTAGTAGCCTTTTCAGGGGCCCAATAAATATTCTTTTCACTGTCTAGGTTCTGAACCACCATGAGAAATTAAAGAAATTGAGAACTAAAGGACCTATAATAAAAATCCTGTTATAGCATACCTTGTGATCATGCAGGATTAGAGATTGGGGTCAGTTCTCCATCCAGCTCTCTTTCTCAAGTTTCAAGGGGAGGGGGAATATGGAAAGGAAGTCAAACACAAGTAAGGTAACTTCGGGTAACCCCATCTAGAAAAATGGGGAGCTGAGGGAGGGGTGGGTCTCCATATCTCCAGGATTCTCCTGGTCCCATATACTTGAATCAGTATGAAAAAGCAGGTGTCAAATAGCTGGGAGAGTCTGGAGCTGCTGCCACCATCCAAACTGGTGACAAACTTTTGAATCAATCATTCTAAATACAGTGGTGTCAGGAGAGATTTTGGTCACAAATTGGAACACCAGAACTGTCAGCCAGCTAGCTGCTCAAGCTCACCAATTAATTCCTCAGTTTCCTAATTGGCTATCCTATCACTGAATTCTTTAGCTTCCACTTACTACAACTAAGACAAGAATTTTACCTTCTGTCTTTTATTACAAATGAAGGCTAAATTGAAGGAAATAGTTTAGTTTGTGATAAATAAACCTGCTTTTTGAACCCCAGGAGTCTACAGGTTTATCCACCAGATATCCACCAGATGAGTAATCTGAATAAGACTGATAGCATAGTAAGGCAAAGAACTTTCTGTGAGCAGCCCTCTCTGAGGAGGAAAAATGGAAAAGCTGAGTGAATCATATGCAGTTTATTCTTTCCAGATTTTCCAGTTAGATTCTACTGCTAAAACCTAAGGGTCTTCTTTAGACCAGACATGTGCTAAATACCCTCTAGGTATTTTCAGGATGCATGATCTCAAATCCTTTGTCCCTATATGCTTAAAAATTATGGAAAGATCAATATTTGTAGGGACCTATCTAAATAATTATTCCAGGTCACTAGTTCTTTTTCTTTAAATTTTTTTATTTATTTATTTATGATAGTCACAGAGAGAGAGAGAGAGAGAGAGAGAGAGAGAGAGAGACGCAGAGACATAGGCAGAGGGAGAAGCAGGCTCCATGCACCGGGAGCCCGATGTGGGATTCGATCCTGGGTCTCCAGGATCACGCCCTGGGCCAAAGGCAGGCGCCAAACCGCTGCGCCACCCAGGGATCCCCAGGTCACTAGTTCTTAAAAGAATTTTGTTCATTTGTTCAAAGTCTCTCTGCTTAAAATCTCTCTCTTTTTAAGTGAGGCCTGTAAACAGATCGAAGCAAAGACTAGTTAAAGATTGGCTGGGGGACACACAGATCCTTTTTCACTTATCTCTGATTCTTGGGAGCTTCAGAGAAGGCTCCGGGCCTCATTGCGACTGCCCCAGGCTCTACAGGAAATCATGACTCCAGAGAATTAGAAACATTTCCCTGGATTAATTCAGGACTACAGAAAGCTAGATTTTAGACCCTGGTAGAGTTATTTTTACTAAATAATATTTGGTTGTGATGTCTTCAGCATACATTAAGGGATGTTATAAAAATGCAAGCAGGCACACAAAACTAATTTTATTTATTATAAAGATATTATTGAAGATATTGTTTACCCTGTTAAATTATGTTCTCTTTATGAAGACCCAGGGGAGAGATTTTTCTTAGTATGTTGTTTCTAAGAATAGTTGTTCTTTTTCTAAGCATCTGGCTTGTTTTAATTTATAGATTCTATGAAACCTGAAAGCAACTCTCTTACTTCATTCAGGTGGCTATAACAAAATATTGTAGAGTGGATGACTTATAAACAACAAATATATTTCTCACAGTTTGAAAAGCTGGGGTGTCTAATATCAAGGCACCAGTAGGTTTGGTATCTGGTGAGGGCCTGTGTCCTGGTTCACAGTGTCTGTCTTCTTGCTGTGTCTTCACAGGTGGAAGAGTAAATAGAGCTGTCCAGGATATCTTTTAATTTTTATAAGGGCACAAATCCCACTCATGAGGTCTCTGCCCTCATGACCTAATTACTTCCCAAGGGCCATACCTCCAAATAGTATCACATTAGGGATAGGACTTCAACATATGAATATGAGGGGAGCACATTCAGTATACAGCAATAGCTGTTCATATTTCTACTTTTGCATTGACTGCTAAAAAGGTCAGACCAAAACTGGCAACCTACCTGAAGCAAGTGGATGCATTTCATGTATTAACTCCAACCTTGCCTTTATCTTACATTTCTTACTCTGTGCTTTGATCTATGTATTAATTAGGAGTCTTCCTGGCAACTGGCAGCAAATCCAACTCAACCTATTTGATCATGAAGATGAGAGTGATTCCATGCAAGACATATTTATGTATGCAAGAGGTGGGTTTCCAAAGGAAGTTCAGGATAATCTTACCAGAAGGAGAAAAATGGAGAGAAACTATGGCAGCAAGATGGCTGCTGTGCCTCTAAATCTCACATCATATCACTCCCAAGTCAAGTGAAAGAAAGGAAGATTTGTCCTTCCCCCAAAACTTTGGGGGAAATGTCTATTTTTTTCTCACTAGATGAGTTGGGGTTAAGTGTCTATCCTTGAACCGATTCAGTGGAAACACTGTGTGCCTTAAGAAACCCTCAGCCAATATACCTAATGCTATCACATGGGTAGGAAATGGGTAATGTACGGTCCTCTTGGCCTATTAGCATTCCTGATTTGCCCCTTCCCCATGCCATTTTCTTTGGAATTTATCTATTTCATATCTGTTCCTTTGCAGTTTTGCCTTAAGCTAGAATGGGTTGATCAGACAACTAATCCCTGCTCAGCTGGTAATGTCCAGATGACATAATACCTTCACCTCATTTACGAGTCCCTGAAAGAGCCATAAGTGCAGGGACTCTGGTTTATTTTTTTATTTAAGAACATAAAGTGGAAATAAGAACAAGGTTAATAAAAACACACCTAATAATTAAGTCCTTTCTTGCTACTGGTGGTGAGTAATTCTGATTTTGCTTTTTTAGCAGCCCAAATGGAAGGGGAGGATGGTAAGGGCAAGGGCACAAGAGATGGTGGGTTATCTTCAGTGAAGAATAGATACATGGATTAATTATATGTCTTTCAGGCAATCTCTATAAATACTTTTACTTTGATGAGTTTTTGATAGATATTATACAATTCCAGAGTTTGTGCTGTACTTAGTATAGAGTGGAATTTGCTAGGTGAATGAGGAACGTCATGCCGGCACATTCGGGTTTATGTAGAACTAATCTTGCAGGGCCACCCATGAAGACCAATGTCTGTTAGTGGATTCACTCCTCCTTTCCAATTTACACAGGCCCCTGATGTTTCAAGCTGGAACAACTACAGCAACTTTGCCAGAACTTCTTCGATCTCTGTCTTTCCTCTTTCATAAAGAGTGATGGGTTGCCCACTCTAAGGTTTGGCAAATGAGATCCAGGCTCCCAAATTCCACTTATAGGATTCTTGTGCTTTTACACTCTTTCTTTTCCTTTCAATTTCGTACCACCATTAGGATATTATTGCCTCTGAATCCTGGCTTGGATCCCTGAATTTTTTCATTGGTTATGGCAGGGAGTAAGAAGCCATTAGTTGGTTTATTTAAAATGCAGATTCCTGGGCTCTGCTCACAGGGAATTCTGAATCCGTATCCTAGGAGGTGGGAAGTCCTAGAATCTTCATTTCAATAAGCAAACCAGATTCACATTTCAGCCATTGAAAACAGCTCTCTATCAGCTTTTAGCAGCCTACAATAAAACCATAGTTTAAGTTAGCCTTTCTCAACCTTTGACTCATTATTGTCCTCCTAAGGAGCTTGTATTTTATTTATTTTTATTTTTATTTTTTTATTTTTTATTTTATTTTTTTAATAAATTATTTTTTATTGGTGTTCAATTTACCAACATACAGAATAACACCCAGTGCTCATCCCGTCAAGTGCCCTGCTCAGTGCCCGTCACCCATTCACCCCCACCCCCTACCCTCCTCCCCTTCTACCACCCCTAGTTCGTTTCCCAGAGTTTAGGAGTCTTTATGTTCTGTCTCCCTTTCTGATATTTCCCACACATTTCTTCTCCCTTCCCTTATATTCCCTTTCACTATTATTCATATTCCCCAAATGAATGAGAACATACACTGTTTGTCCTTCTCCGATTGACTTACTTCCCTCAGCATAATACCCTCCAGTACCATCCACGTTGAAGCAAATGGTGGGTATTTGTCGTTTCTAATGGCTGAGTAATATTCCATTGTATACATAAACCACATCTTCTTTATCCATTCATCTTTCGATGGACACCGAGGCTCCTTCCACAGTTTGGCTACTGTGGATATTGCTGCTAGAAACACCGGGTGCAGGTGTCCCAGC
Source organism: Nyctereutes procyonoides (assembly GCF_905146905.1). Classification (NCBI taxonomy): domain Eukaryota; kingdom Metazoa; phylum Chordata; class Mammalia; order Carnivora; family Canidae; genus Nyctereutes; species Nyctereutes procyonoides. Next base: position 22,302,148 of record NW_026575122.1, read on the forward strand.
GTTTCATTGCATCTGAATCTTTGGGGTAAATCCCCAGCAGTGCAATTGCTGGGTCGTAGGGCAGGTCTATTTTTAACTCTTTGAGGAACCTCCACACAGTTTTCCAGAGTGGCTGCACCAGTTCACATTCCCACCAACAGTGTAAGAGGGTTCCCTTTTCTCCGCATCCTCTCCAACATTTGTGGTTTCCTGCCTTGTTAATTTTCCCCATTCTCACTGGTGTGAGGTGGTAGCTCATTGTGGTTTTGATTTGTATTTCCCTGATGGCAAGTGATGCAGAGCATTTTCTCATGTGCTTCTTGGCCATGTCTATGTCTTCCTCTGTGAGATTTCTGTTCATGTCTTTTTACCCATTTCATGATTGGATTGTTTGTTTCTTTGCTGTTGAGTTTAATAAGCTCTTTATAGATTTTGGAAACTAGCCCTTTATCTGATATGTTATTTGCAAATATCTTCTCCCATTCTGTAGGTTGTCTTTTAGTTTTGTTGACTGTATCCTTTGCTGTGCAAAAGCTTCTTATCTTGATGAAGTCCCAATAGTTCATTTTTGCTTTTGTTTCTTTTGCTTTCGTGGATGTATCTTGCAAGAAGTTACTGTGGCCAAGTTCAAAAAGGGTGTTGCCTGTGTTCTCCTCTAGGATTTTGATGGAATCTGTCTCACATTTAGATCTTTCATCCATTTTGAGTTTATCTTTGTGTATGGTGCAAGAGAGTGGTCTAGTTTAATTCTTCTGCATGTGGATGTCCAATTTTCCCAGCACCATTTATTGAAGAGACTGTCTTTCTTCCAGTGGATAGTCTTTCCTCCTTTATCGAATATTAGTTGACCATACAGTTCAGGGTCCACTTCTGGGTTCTCTATTCTGTTCCATTGACCTATGTGTCTGTTTTTGTGCCAGTACCACACTGTCTTGATGACCACAGCTTTGTAGTACAACCTGAAGTCTGGCATTGTATTTTATTTATTTTTATTTTTATTTTTATTTATTTATTTTTTTACTCACCACCTACCTTCTCAGTCCCCACTACAAAATTTTAATACCCAGAATATATAAATATGTTTTGGTACTGTGGTCCTTTGAGGAGATACAAACCGTGGTAATATTTAAGTGTTTTTGCCACCCTGCCCCCGACCATGAATAAATTTTCACCCCTTTGAGGAAACATTGGTTTTATTGGGAATACATGGTTTAAATCAAAGGCTTTGGAAGCTTGCTGTGCCCATGTCTGACTGCCCTATGCCCACTGTGCCAGTGGGACCAGAACTTACCATACTTCTTAATCACTTCATCTCTCCTCCTCCACCTTCATACTATCCTTTCTGAGGGTCTTCTGTTGGTCAATAGCACTGTCCAGCTGGAAATGTTGGATTTATCCTAGCTTCTCCTTTTCCCCTGATCCTGTTAATTTTATCTGCTACGCACTTTATAAACATTAATCTTCTTCTATAATCCAACCACCAAATATCTCATTCTGAATGTCATCCTTTCTTCCCTGAATGGTTGCAATAGTCTTGCTAACCTCCTTCTCATCTCTGGTGGTCAAGTCCAAAGATATGACCAAAGATTTACATAAAGATCTGACTCAGTTCAGGTCTGATCCCCTTGATAGCCTTGCTGTAACATTTCAGGGGCTCCCTGATGCCCTTGAGATTAAGCACAGTTGCTTTAAAAATGGTGGCTAGACCATCTAAAGTTTGGCCACTTGTCCTGTTTCTTGAACTCATCCCCTAAGTTTCTGTATTCACATTTTATGCTCTCATTTACTGAACTGTGATTCTCGCTATATTATACTCCTTTGTCTTTTCTTATATGATTCCTTCTTCCTGGGGTTCCTTTCTCATTCTTTCTAACTGGCTTATCACTCCATATCCTTTAAAACTCAGCCCAGTTGTTGGCTCCCTGAAGAGCCATTCCCAAGAGCCCGGGCTGTCCTAAAGTCTCCTCCACAGAATCCCAGCCCACTCCGAGTTTCTTTTTGTGGCATTGCTTTGAAATCTCTTCTGTCTCTCATTAAATCCTAAACTTGTTGATGGCAGAAACCACCTCTTTTTATTTTTCTATCTCCAGAAGCTAGCAGAGTGCTTGGCACATGACGAATGTTCAATAAAATGTTTGTTGAAGTGAACCGAACTACCCTTCCCAAGGTTGGGGGTACTAATTAGTATTAAAATGGACCAAAAAAGCAGGTGGCCAGGAAGGAAATAGAAAGGCCTTGAGAATCCCCCAATGGGATAATTACTTCTAAATAATTCTGATTGAACCAGAGTTGTTCCTGAAAGATGCCAAAACAACTGGTCAGTTCATTGGAAAAGTCAGCCAGTTGGCATTAGAGAGACCAAAACATTCAACCAGTCATTTCACGAGACTTGTGACTTTTCAGCAGGTGTCCCTGAAGCCTGGGATGGAAGAAGTTACTGATCACTCTTTGTTTCTACTTTCTCCTCCTTCCTACCCTCCCACCCACCCCACAACCTATGCTGGTGTTTTAGCACCCGTGTGAATACATGAACATTTTCAAAACTTATATACTGGAGGAAATCCCTTAAACTGGCCAGGAAATACCCAGAACTGTCCCCCAGGAAAGCCTACATATGAAAAGGCAAGTTTAACCAAGTTGCTCCAAAGCACTAGCCCCTTTCAGGTTTTGGACACGTGGCCTCTCTGGCTGAATGGACAGAAAGTCTGAATGTGTAAGAGCAGCTAAAAACAACAACCCAAACAAGACAGCCATTCTCAATCCCCTCAGACCACCGCTCTGAGAGGCTTGCTTGCCGACGGGTTCTACATGTTAAATAACTCCCTATTCTTAGTTCACGTTGACTTGGTGGCCCGAGCCAGGTGAAAAGACAATTGACCCAAACAGCCAAATTGAGCTCAAAACTTCGCTAACGAGGTGAATATTTTCTAATCCCGGTTGGCATTGTTCGGCAGCAAGTGCCACTTTCTAAAAATATGTCCTTTGCGTCAAAGGAAAATTGTTAAAGGACGGTGGGGGTGGGGCAGAAAAGGAGTCTCTTAATGAACTGTTTTATAGTTTTGTTGTGTGCTTTCTTGCAGGCGACTTTTTGGCAAATACTGCATCTTCAGCCAGGAGAAGTTGGCTGAGTACAAAAGAGCTTTTGAAGCGGTGAGTGTAAATTCAGACTCCTTTTCTTTCTTCCTTCCTTCCTTTCTTCGCCCTCTCTCTTCTCCTGTGTCTGGAGACCGCTAAGCAGAAATAATAAGCGCTGTTGCTTGCAGGACACGTCCCATGAATCACTCAAATAGCAAATGTAACTTTAGGATGGAGACATGCTTTATTCTTTTCTGCAGAAGTTTCCCTATCCATTCTTTATTTACATATCGTGGTAAGGCTAAACGATGTACAGCCAGTCAGAACACACACACACACACACACACACACACACACACACACATGCACTCACACACACGCTCGCTCACACACACAGAGGAGGCCATTAAACAAATTAAAAGGGATGGGGATGACTAATACAGTACTCTTGGAATCTCCAATTTGATTAGTCTGACTCTAATACACAAAAGCAGCGCCGGAGAAAGAGAGGAGGCGAACTGCTCTTTCATAACCTGTACAATTAAATTATGGTGATGAATTAAACTATCCTGTGCTTCTTAAAGGAGTCTTATTATCTGATTGCTTGTAAAGAAAGTCAGTTTTTCCTCAGGGTTTCGGAGTGTTTCCCCAAAGTCTCAGAGTGGCAGTTCTCTGCCTTAAAAGATGTTTCTTTTTGCCTTTTGGATCTCCTTTCCTGTTTCTGAAGATTAGTCTTCAAAAATTATTGATATAGTTTCAGCTTCTTGTGAGTCCTTACCTTTCTTTGGCTCTCTGGAAATCCAGAGTCAGAAAAGATCATATAGGGTAAGAAGACTGATTTTCCTTTTGGTAGCTGTAGTTGGGTGTGCTGGGATGAGTTTTGGTCAAAGGCCCAATATGCTTTTATATTGTGGAGAGCCTCCTGCTTCTTTCTTTATGGAGGCCCATTTTACCTTAGGAACAGAGGCACCTCACCAAACATCAGTGGGCATATTGTGTCAGAAGCTGAGCTTGATTTTCTAGGAACCAGGCTGCCATATTTGTTTCCTTCTTGGGAGTCATTGTGCCGTTACAAAGCAGGGTGTGAATCTCCATCCAACAGTTCTTTATTGAAATGTGCCTTCCATTGCCTTTATTTGAAATGTATAGTTCAGGCAGGGGCTAACCCAATAGGCTGTTACTTTATACAGTTTGGGGTACATTCCCATAAACTGTTCAATGGTGAACTAAAACAGAACAAGCAAGGGGCAAGGGGAGAGAGAATTCTTGTACTGCTAGCTTCTATCATAGCTTCTGCTGGACCTCCAGTGCTTAGACCTGTTTCCACCTCAAGTGTAAGTGATAAACTAGAATTACCCACAGTGGCATCATTTTCCAGTGTGAATGGTAGCAATTTCTTACTAGCACCTGAGTTCTGAGAGAGTTACATGTAGTATTCCACTGTGGTTACCCGATTAGGCTTTGTTTTGTGTGTTTCACCCACAAAAACATGGGTGAAAAGCACAGATTCTGGAGCCTGAAAGCCTTAATTTCAAATCCTGGTTCTGCCACTACTCACTTTGGTATGCTGTACACATGCCTTAATTTCCTCATTGCAAAATGTGTATGATGATGATACTATAAAAACTTGTGGGTGAGAGTTAAAGGGCACGTGTAAAGCCAGCAGACAGGGCCAGACACATGAATTGGGACCTTATTAATTATGGAGCAGTTACCATATGCCAGGCACTCTGCTAACCCCTTTGCTGGCCTTCTTATCTCATTTACACAACAAACCTAAAATGTAGTTGTTAACTTCTCTATTGGAGACATGGGAAACTGAGGTTTATTGAAACTAAGCAACTCGCCCGACATCACAGAATAGAAATTGGTGAATCACAGGGTTACATCTATGAATGTGGGTAGTCTGACTCCAAAGTGTGTGTGCTCAGCCACTTCCCATACAATGTGTAATCAAAAATATTTACCTGGTTCCCAAAAAATTATTATCCAATAGGGGAGAAAAAAGTGAAAACATTTGGAAATGCAGATGGAATGCTTCCCTTTACTTGGATTCATCATCTCTTCCTTTGCTCCCCAAAACTGTGAATATCTACATTAGGCACAGTAAGAGTGGGTGTTCGGGAATTCCTGCAGTAAAATGATCAGGTAAGACATGATGCGAGAATGTCGAGCATGAGACCAGAGTGGTGAGGGAGACATGACAGTGATCAGGAAGCAGAAAAAAAATGAGGAGCAAGTGTGAACCACCTCTCTTGCCTTCTTTTGGCACAGAAGGGAATCACAGGAAATGGGCTTTAAAGAGGGAAGGAGCACTTTAATGGAAGCAATTGACCTGAGAAAAGAATTACGGGATGCAAATATTAACGAAAGTTACAAAGACTTCTGTGTTGCTTTCCCTTAAAGTCTCAGATGCTGGGGAGGAGGTAAGATTCATCTTCTCATGGCTTGAGGTACTCAGATCAGCATGAGAATATGGTAATGTCAGAACCTTCTGAGAAAATGGTTAATGTCAGGACTCAGAAGGTTCTCAGGCAGAGGCTGTAAGTTTCCTGAGTGACTACCAGAAATCATGATCCAATTAGTCCAGAGTGAGAAGCAGATTTCCTTTAACACTGGAAGGTATCTGTGGAGTGTATTTAGAGAAGGACTCTCCTATGCAATATCTCCAGAGAGTGAATGAGGAAGTCTGGATTTCAGCTTCACTGACTCCCCACTGTGAAATCAGGGTTGGCAGAGGACTGTGTGGATCTGCTACATGACACTGCAGTGAAATTTCTCACTCTTAGCTGCTCTGTACCTCTGTCTCCTACCTTATAAAATGAGGGTGTTAAACTCATAATCCCTGATCAATTGTATTTCATGATCTTAAATATTGAGCAGCAAAAAGGCAATAAAAACCCAAAACTACAAATGTGTGGATTTAATAAAATGCTCTTTCAGTCCTGGAACCTTGAGAATATCACTAAAATCTTTGGTAACCTTAGGTGCTGTCTGTAATTCGAGGAACCTGGACTGGACTGTCTCTAACAGCCATTGTGGTGCTAATTTTCCCAAAAGACCATTTTGTTCCTGGAGAGAAGAGGTCACACACTTCAAAGCCTTGTTTGGGGGAAGCTCTGTCCCTGGACATCAATTATTGGGCAATCCAAACAAAACACCCATGGAAATTATGTGATGGGAACTTTAATTATTAACATAGGGTGTGAGTTCAAGAGATACATTTGATAAAAGTCAGATTCTAGGCACAAAGGAGGCTGATGTTAGCTTTAGAATTGGGCTATTACGCCATGTTCTTTTTTTGGATAAAATTCCAGGAAAAAAAGAAAACACTAAAACCATTGGAAAGATTTTGTAAGGCTATCCTTGAAACAGGCCAATAAAATCTGAGTATGGTTTATTAGGAAATAAAGTGGGGTTGGCAGAGGACTGTGTGGATCTGCTACATGACACTGCAGTGAAATTTCTCACTCTCAACTTACAATTGGCTTCAGGACTGGGCACCTTTAGACAAATCCTTTGCTTCTCTGAGCCTCCGTTTACTTATCCATAAATAAAGGGGAAATATTATCTCTCACTTATTATGTGAAGAATGAATGAGACATGTGGGCAGGCAGAAAAGTAAGCAGACAAAAGGGAACTGAAGGTTCTGTAAAATATGATTGTTATCGTTATCATTGTCCTTACAACTCTGGGTTGCTTATCTGTCTCATTCTGTCAGCTTCCTTACACCATCTTGTCACTTAATTACTTCACCACTTACTCATGAGCTTCATTACCTTAACTTCATTACTTTTATTCACCCAGCTCTCCAAACTGCCCTACTTCCCTTCATTCATAGTACTTTCTTTTGTTTTTCCTGCGATCACAGACTGGGACATCCTTGAAGGCAGGAGATCAATTTTATGTATGAATTTTAATAGCACCTTTCCCTGCCTAAAATTTGGGAAATGAATGAATGATACCCATTCCTAGAAATAGACTGGACCTGATCTCCACCTCTGGACTCTCCATTCTGTCCTATCTTATGCCCTACCTGATAATTGGTTCTGGTGGCCCACACTGGCCCTTTCCTTATGTCATGGCCCTGTTGTATTCAACACAGAGACACTGGCTTTTCACATTTCTTCCCCCAGTATTTCCTATCACTTTGGCCTTTCTCTGTCCCTCTCACTGGGTTCTCTTGGTCATCCCTGGCCCATCAGCTCCCCTGTAGTTAGGTACACCCTATAGTCCCTAGATACCAACTACAGAGAGAAGAAAGGAAGGTCTGCCTCTTCTTCCCAACCTTAGGCATGGTGAGCCCCAAGGATTAATCTTTGACCTTGTGTTCTTCTCTCCTTTTGTATTCTCGGTCTGAAATCTTAGCAAAACCCAGTCTTCAATACCGCTGCCTCTCAAATAACTTCTGAACTCCCCTCTCTGTCATTTATTCTATCTCCCAAATCCTCAGCTTTTCTTTTTTTAAAGATTTTGTATTTATTTATTCATGAGAGACACAGAGAGAGGCAGAGACACAGGCAGAGGGAGAAGAGGTTCCCTGGGGGAGCCCAATGCGGTGGGGCTTGATCCCAGGACCCGAGGATCATGACCTGCACCAAAGGCAGACACTTGACCACTGAGCCACTCAGGTGCCCCCAAATCCTCAACTTTTTAAAAGTACTCTTCTCCCAGTGTCGGAGACTCAAAATCTCTTTGACTGCTCCTTCACCTTTGACCTCTTAGATCCTCTCAGAAGGGATTATAAAGTATCCCTTCATGACATTCCCCACTCTGGTTCACCCTTTCTTTATACTTATACCTATCCATCTGTTCTTCTATTGGCGTTTCCAGTTTTTCATTCAACAAATATGGTGAACGAGGCAGACTATTTCTCTGTCCTCATAGAACTCACTCTCTAGGAAAGGAAGATGGACAAAAGGCATATTAATAAACATATACTTAGGTGTATCCATAATGCCAAGTAGTTATGAGTTATATGAAATAAGACAGAGCAGGGTAAGTGGATAGATGGTATTGGAGGGCTGTTATTTTAGTGGCCCTTCTGAGTAGGTGATATTTAAGCAGAAATCTCATTGAAGTGAGAGTGAGCAGGTGGTTATATGAGGTAATAGTCATCTTGAAGAAAAATGAGCTATCACAGAAGCCCTAGGAGAGAAGGCACTTGGTATATTCTAGGAAGAATACAGAGATCTGTGTGGCAGGAATTACGGCATAGAGAGGAAAAATAGCATGGCAGGAAGAGTACTGAGTAAAAAGATCAGATGTGTGACCTGATGTGCAACCTCAAAAGAGTCATTTCACCTGTCTGCACTGAAAGAGTTAAACAGGATGATCTCTAAAATATGGTTAGGCTCTGAAATATCTGATCAACTCAATGAGACTGTCAATGATCTGAAGGCAGAGAGCCAATTCATATTTATACCCTCCATAGTTGACAAAGCAGTAGTATATCCTGCATTAAGTTGAGTACATTAGTATAAGTTGTGTGATTAAAAAAAAAGAGGTGGATATGAGGACAGAGAGATAGCAGCGGACAGTTCATGCAGGACCTTGTTGAGGACTATGAGAAGTCTCAGATTCTACTAAGATAGGCAATCAGTGGAGGATTTTGAGCAAGGCAATGGCATGACTTGACTTCCTTTAAAAAAAATTATCACTCTGACTACTATGGAGAGAACAGACATATATATAAGGGGAGAGGAGAACCGGAGAGGTGAGTGAGGAGGTGGGAGGCTGATGGGAGCTTGCACTAAGGCACGAGGGAAGGAAAGTGGTCAAACTTTGAAAGAAGAGCCAGTTTGTTGGTAAAGACTGTGAAAAAGAAGAGTCAAGACTGACCCCGAGCCACTGAGGAATACCAAGTTTTGGAGGAATACCAAAGTGTCAGTTTTTCATCTGGCTACGTGTAAGTCTAGACATCCAAGTGAAAATGCAAGAGTATGTAGGTAGGGCATTGAAAGCCATGAAATAAGGACATAAAGTCCTTATATAAGTATAAAGAGAGAAGAAAAAAGATTCAAATCTGGGGCACTCCAAAACTGAAGGTTCAAGAAGATGCAGGGTCCCCAGCAGGGGTACTCAAAGGCAGAGCCTGTGAGTTGGAAGAAAACCAGAGCGTTTGCCACCCAAGCTTGGATTACTACACTGGTGTCTTGTGTTTCAGCCTCTTGACTTTCCTATTTTTTCTCATGTGTTGCTGTTGGTTTCATCCCTCTACCAAATTGAAAATATTTTTTCAATTACTTATGTTTGAAGACCTCCATTGTGGAGAATAAAAGCATAAAGTATCCACAATAGTAATCATTTCCTGGTTCTCCTCATTGTCTCTTCCCCACTCCCCAGTAAAGACATATACACACATGTGAACATAGACACAGTTTAAAACAGAAATTATTTGGAATTCAATTGTAAGAGAGAGCTCTTTGTAAACTTTTACATATTCTCACACACACATATGCACATACCCCTCAGGGAGAGTTTGTTAAATACTTCTTTCTGTTTCTAGCTTATTTTTCTTCATACCTCCATCTATAATATGTTTCTTTAAATTTTACTGATGGTTTGTCCTGTGACTCTGGAAGTTATTTGAGAATAAGTTTAATTTATATTTTTGTACTGTTCAGTGTTGGAGCCCAGAAATGATGTTCACTAAATGATGACTGAGATGATGTTTTAAAATCTCATCCAGTGAATGGAAGAAATGCAACAGGAGAGTTTGATCAGCGGGTCAAGGATAGCATATTTCTTCCAAGAGAATCCATTGGATTAACTCAAGAAACCAGCCAATGGCTAGCGAGATGCAAGAGGCAAAAATTTATCAGGGCTTCAGTGGGTTCAAGATAGGACATGGCTTCCAGAGGTGACTAGTGTACACATCGGGGACTTGAGATTTGTGGTCTGAGCCCACATAGAGGCTAGCGGAAGAAGTCTCAATTTGGGGAAACACAAAATTTTCCAGTGATTCTCCAGGTACCTCGTGGTCCCGGCTTAGGGAAGTAAGGCTAAATATATGCATGATTTACTGTTGGAGATCACGCTTTTAATTTCTTGCCAGATGTAATTCTCTTTGGAAAGGGGCCTTAGTGATGCTTACTTGAGCCTGAATGAAGGTCCTTGGTATCTGGAGTTGGGCCAAGTTGGAGCAGGTCAAGATATACACCTGGAAAGATCTGCATGTGAAAAAGACCATGATTACACAATCAATGAAGCTATCAGGGTCAGAGAGACCTGCCAAACCAAGGATGTAATGTGATATAGGGGCCATATATACTGAGGAGTATAGCAATTCACTTCAAAAGCATGAATATTTGGAAAACAGCAAAAAGAAAAATATTGTAGGACTATAAATACCAAAATGGCTTTTAGGTAGATGTTTTTAGAGTCAGGAAAGACAAAGAGTAATAATGATAATAACAACAACCAATCTCCTGAAGCCATTAATAAGTACCAAGCTCTGTCCTAAGCTTTTCATCTGCAGAGCAATTTAAACAAGAGAGTCAATGTATGAAACTTTGCTCCCAGAAATTAATTAGCATGTTGCAAAGGAAAAATTTGACCATCATAGATATAAAACCAAATTAAATGAAGAGAGAGAGTGTGAAGAGAGAGAGTGGAGTCAGTACAAGAAAAAGGAAAAGGATAAATATGAAATGAAACTTCGCTATGCATCTCAGGTAAGAAATTTAAAAATAGGAAAAGAGCTTATTGTCTTTGAATGGAAGGATTTATTCAGTAATATTGATAGTTGAAAGAGCATGACCTTAGGGAACAAATAGACTTCACTTCAGATCTTGAGTTCATTTATTATGAGATTATAATTAAATTATTTTAAATTGCTGGAATATTTATATTCTCATCTATAAAATGGGAATGATATTACCTACTTCATTGGGTTATAGTGACAGTCAAGTGGAATGAGATAAAATGCCAAAATGTTTACTAGAGTATCTGATTCTAATTTAATTTTATTAAATTATATATGTTATATATGCTCTATTTGTTATATTTTATATATTATAACAATAATAGCTAATCTTTCTTTCTTTCTTTCAGAGAGAGACTGAGAGCAGGGGTGAGGAGGTGCAGAGGGAGAGGGAGAGAGAGAATCTTGAGCAGGCTCCATGCCCCAGTGCAGAGCCTGGCCCAGGGCTCAATCTCACAACCCTGAGATCATGATGTGAGCTGAAATCAGCTGTCAGATGCTTAACGGACTGAGTCACCTAGGTGCCCCAACATCCAGCCTTTACTAAGCATTTATCTTAAGGAATATCACTAAGTTGTTCCTACACAGTATCTCATTAGATATTCAGAATAACCACCTCTGACACCCATCCTATGTTCTCACCACTGCATGGGTGAGGAAACTGAGGCACAGAGCCATTCACATTTCTTGCACAAGGACTGAGACTCCATTTGCTGTGAAGCAAGGGTTCAAAGCTAGGAAGGCAGACTGTAGGGGCCATGCTTCTGGCCACAATGCCATGTGGTTTCTTTAGATTATGAGCTCCTAAACACAGTGATCTTGTTTGGCCTCATCATGCCCTGTAATACCAGGCCCATTGGAGGTTGAAAGACTAACCTGTGTGGTTTTCTCATGGTTTTTGTTAAAGAGAAACAAAAGGGAAATCATCCCTAGTTGGCTACGTTACCTGAGTTTGAAGGCCTACCTACTATTGTTGCTGTACATCTTAGACCTGTTATTATCTTTGATGTATACCTGCAACCCTCTCCCTCACCAAAGAGGCAGATTTCAGCACAAAGGAAACTCACTGGATTGCATGCCTGTTGTGGTAAACCTTCCTGGCTTTGTCTGACAATACTTGTCCTGAGTGCCATGAGTCCCATTATCCCAGATCCCCTTAACTGTGCATATTTCATCCTAATAGCCTAATATTCCACACTTGAGAATATATTAATCGGCACATGTAACCTGCCAATTTATCTCTCGTTTCTTTTCTTATTTATTTGTTTGTTTATTTATTTATTTATTTAATCAATCTTGTTTCTTCTACTAAGCCAGTAATTCAATTCAACAGGACATAATGGAATCTTATTCCTCTGCAGGATGCTGTCTGGAGTACACAAATGGTTCCCTCTCCACTGAGGGGTCACTTGATGGGATGAGCACTAGGTGTTATGCTATATGTTGGCAAATTGAAATCCAATAAAAAGAAATTAAAAAAAATAAATGGTTCCCTCTCTCCAAGAGCTTAGAATCTGGATGGGGAAGGAGGCTTACAAAACTAACACAAACAACAGTGCCAGGATGGAAATGCTCATGTGACTGTGAGTATGGAAAATAATGTGATATGTAAATTTCTTGAGGACAATGTCTGGTATACTGGCAGACCTCTGGGCCTACCCAGGAATCATGTAGGCAGTCAGTCCTTCTGTGGAAGGCAAAGAGATGCACTCTTTCATTCATTCACACATTCATTCATTTGTGTCTTATCTAATATCTGTTTGGTCAGAGCCTACCACGTTTTAGGCACTGTGCCAGGTTCAAGAAACTCAAATATGATCTGGTAATACCTTGTTTTCAAGGGGAGTTGCTGCCCAGACAAGGAAAGACTACATATAGATAATTTCCATGAAATGGGAGATTCTAGAGGTAGATATACATAGCTGTACTATCAGAGAGCAAAACGTGACTATTAATGTCCCCGAGACTTGAGGCTGATGGCAGGAGATCATATGCAGATAGGAATAGCATTGTCACAGACTCTCATTGGGGAGTCTTAATCTGCTTATGGTAAGCACTCAATGTAAATGCTCATATCTGGGCTGCTTTTGAGACAAAAAAAATGATACATTAGATTTCTTTTGTCTTTCTTTATAGAGTTTAGCATGGAGCATATAGCAGAGGACATATCACCATCACTTTTCCTCATGGCCACCTGTCATTGGGAAAGTTGTTTAGACTTCGAGGACCAGTAAATCCAATTGGATTCCCTAATTCTGTGACTTATCAGCAATGGGATCAGAGACAAGTCATCTTCTCTGAGTTTCTTCCCCTATATATAAATGGGAATGAAATAATCACATCTGCAGGAAGTGCTTTTTGAGGATTATCACTTTGAATCCTTCATTATCACTATCCCAATTCTACAGAGAAAACTGAGGTTCAGGATGTGTCACTTGCCCCAAACCCACAGTTAATTCTTAGAAGCTGGTTGTCACCCCCAGCTTCTCCATTATACTCCACAGCTGATTTTTCACATCTATGATATGAAAAATAATTTGGTAAACCATCGAGCCAGGGCCAGAAATGTAGCGGGTCCTCTCTGGTATCACTGTCGAAATAATTGGTGGTAGAGGGTCAAATGTAGACTTGGAAAGCTGTGGACACCACAAAGGACACACGTCTAGATCATATTTCTCTGGTTCTTTCTTTCTGAGCCTACTGCCTTCTATCCCTCCACTCAGAAGAAATGTCAGTACTAGAGCCATGATTCAGCAGCCCCTATTTTTTTCAGGGGTAACAAAACCAGCACAAAATCAAGGTATTTTTGCTCCTTGAAGTCTGACTCCCAACCTGGAAATAGTGGCCTGCCTGATTCCTTTTCCTGATCGCACATCACACCTCAATCTGTCATTGATTGGATCTAGATGAAGCACTCTTTCTACGGAGCAGGATCAATTTAGCCCATTTGTCTGATTTAGGTGCTGCTGAGATCAGTTCCTTGAAGCCCAGGGTTGGCAAAGGGCAAACTCCTTTATGTGAATTTGTATTTAATGAAACTTCTCCCTGTTGCATCAGTAAAATTCTCCCCTAGTTGCCAGACACTAGTGTGAGCAAAAAGTAACCTCCGAAGTTGAACGACTGATGTTAAGTGTTGCCATCATGCAAACAGAGTGGCCCCCAGAGAAGAGAAGAATTTTTTTCCCCTTCAATAGAAATGGTTTTCAAATATAATTTACTGTTTCTACCTGGTGAAAGGGCATCTCTCCCCATGAATCCATGGGATGCTGAGATGAGTGCCATTTCTTTCCAGAAGGCCATGTTTCCAAATTAACTTGTTCAGATGCTAAGCAGAGAAGCAGCCATTCTGCTAAAAACAATTACCTTCCCTGGGTTGCCTACATGCTGGTTCGTTCAGCTCTCTTTATGTTCCAAACCTTGGCTGGCTCTGGAATGGTGGTTCAATACTGTGGAGACTCTGAGTTTTTATTTCAGCCAAATCAGTGAAAGAAAAAAAATGAGAGCCCGGCAAGAATCTTATAATGTGCCAGGGTTGTGCAACCTGTCTTTGGGGTGACTCAGGCAGACATTGTGTGCACACATGTGCAGACACTGCATGTATTGAGTGCAAGTGTATGTGCATGCGTGCTCACACTCACGTGCACACACACCGACACACATCCTGTTCAACATCACTGTAGCCTCAGATGTATAATTGATAGTGCCTTTGAAAGGCCATTTCAGCTGTTGGTTACAGCTTCCCTCTGGCCAGCCTTGCAAAGCAGGCCCTGCAGGGGTTTGGACTTGGATGCTCTGTCCATTGCATTGTCTGGTGAGGCAGCAGCATGCCCTGGTGGAGCCTGCCCTCAAGGTAGAGGCTGATCAGGATGATGGGTGGTGATGTGGCCTCTGTGTGCCTGCTCCATACTGTTGCTGTCACCGCTCTGGGCCCTAAAGGTGCCGCCTCTTTCCCGAGTACTGCTGATGCCAATTCACTCTCGGGGGAAACAGGACAAAGGCGCATGCTGGATCTTCACATTTTAGAATGAAGATAATCAATCTTACTCCATGTATAGAACGAAGCCAATGTCAGAGAAGAGCAATAAACCCTACCAGCTGCTCAGGGGCATTGGAAGGCAAAGGAGAGGGGGGTTGGAGGGCTGGAGGCTTTTTTTTCTTCCCCAAACCTGTGGGAACAGATTCTATAGGAGATTACTACACAAAGAAAGAGTGAGAGGCAAAAACATATTGGTGTAGAAGGGAGCTGAATGATCTATTTTCTAAGGAAGACAACTTTCTTTTGAAAAAAAAAAAATCAAAAACAGTCAAAATCAAGCTATTTGTCCTTAATAAGTACATAAAGCTTTTCACAACAAACAGGTAGGTCATCTGTGTGGTTGGGGCTCCTGTCACTGTCCCTGAGCCTGTAAGACCTCAGTTTGAGATCATTTGTACAAAAGAACAACTTAACTGTGGCCAGTACTAACTACAGAGCATTTTTAAAAATGTTTTCTGAGAATTTGGGAAAATTGAATGGTGGACATTTCCAATATGTTTCTTGTTTTGTGTTTATTTCCAATGTATTTTCCTAAGAATACAACTTCCACGATATTAATGAGAAGGTCTGTAGTAAATAAATGGCAGAGATACCATGTGAGATGAAGTCATATAGGTTTCCTTCCTGAATGATCTTTTTGAGCCTTTCATATGTTGATGAGTCTGAGGATCTCCAAGACAGAGAAATGGTAGCACTGTTCTTAAAAGGTATTTGACCAGAGCAGCCTTTACTTGATGAGGACTTCATAGAACCAAAGCCAGGAAGAACCCACATGGGAACATGAAAAAGTGAAAGCTGTTCCCTCCACTATCCCAAAGTACTTTGAAAGGATGCATCCTTATGTCCACCTCTACAATGTTGAGCTCTTCAGAGGTCATAAGATCTCTGCTTTAGTTTGTGAGTTAGAAGCCCTGCAATGACGAGGACAGGAAGCCTTCTCCCACTTGAGAGGGGGTGGTGTTCATTACACATTTTGGTCTGAGATCCAGTGGAGTGGGACAAATAAAAATTGAGCCTGCAGGTATAGGGGACATCATGCTCAGCATTTCCCTGGGTCATTCAGTCTCCCAAATAGTTCAGTGAGGGTTGTTGTTACCACGCTACTTCTGAGGAAAAGTGAAGTTAAACAAATTGCCCCACGGTGTAATTGTTTAACAGGTGGTAGAGCCAGTATTTAAACCCAGACACAGTGTCCGGAACAAAATGAGGCAATCTGACTTTTAGCCACTGGGTTATGTTGACATATCTGTATATCTTACCTCGTCCAAGTCACAGTTTACTTGAGTTCCAGAACTTTATTATCTCGTGGAGATGGAAACCCTCTGGGATATTAGGCTTGGTAGGAGACAAAATGCCTTTGGGAAGATAAGACCTGGACTCAGCAGGATCAGGGGTGTCCATCTGTCTATGGCTACCCAGCAAGGGACCTTATGAGCAAATGTGAAGGGCTGTGTTTGCAATAGGCCTGAGAGCTTTACTTTGAGGGATCCAGCCCATACCCTGCAAAGGGTGACCTCAAGTCCCACTACTGATTATTTTTTGCTTCATCTGGAGACAACATGTATTTAGGAACTATAAGTCTATGCCACAGGATAACCCCCTATAAGCTTTTTTCACTAACCTCTGGGATACCTGGACACCTTTATGGGGAAAAGAGGGATGTGGATGGACCAGTACTGGGCAACTCTGCTCAGAGAAATTCTACCCACTGTTACAGGGGTTATTAGACTCTCCTTTGTTGTAGAACCTTGATATCAGGCCAGATTCTGGGAAGGACCAAAGATTGCATTTTTATTTAATGCTATCTAGATACTTTTTCTCACTGAATTAACTTTAATAAGGAAATTATAGCGCTCATTATCAGTCACCTTTGGCCAACTCTCAGCATCTGATAACACATCAAACACCATGAGGTGAACACCTCATTGACTAGTGCCCAGTTGCTTCACCTCTGGTGACCTCATCCCAAAGAAGCACATCTAGGAGGGTATTATGCTGAGTGAAGTAAGTCAATCAGAGAAGGACAGTGTATGTTCTCATTCATTTGGGGAATATAAATAATAGTGAAAGGGAATAGAAGGGAAGGGAGAAGAAATGTGTGGGAAATATCAGAAAGGGAGACAGAACATAAAGACTCCTAACTCTGGGAAATGAACTAGGGGTGGTGGAAGGGGAGGAGGGCGGGGGGTGGGGGTGAATGGGTGACGGGCACTGAGGGGGGCACTTGATGGGATGAGCACTGGGTGTTATTCTGTATGTTGGGAAATTGAACACCAATAAAAAATTAATTTATTAAAAAAATAAAATGATAATATAAAAAAACACAAAAAACAAAAAACAAAACAAAACAAACAAAAAGAAGCACTTCTAGACTAGCCAACCTGGTTTGTTATGGAGGATAGGTGGTCTCAGAGTCATTCAGCCAATTAGTCAGTTGATCAACAGTACTTCTTAAGCTAAGTCAAGCAAACAAGGCATTCTAATCATGCACAAACTAAAACATGGAATCCTTGCCTCCAAAGAGTTGGGGAGATCTTGTTGGGGAGATGAACTCGGCGGACATGTATATGTGCACACATGTACATGCACGCATACATACCTACACACCTAGGCTACAACTGGAGAGCACTGTGAACATAGTGTATGAAGAAATGAGATAGTGAAAGAGAAAGTGTGACCATGACAATGGAGGGGAGTTTAAATGGATGACAAATAGTATTTGTTGCAGAAGGCAAATGCCTTGGTCAGTAAAAGGTTGGGGGTGTCTCAGCTGGATTGATTTGAGCAAAACCAGTAGTTCTGGGAGTAACCCACAGATGCAGCCAGCTCTGAGGTGCTAATGAGGCTATTGGATCTCAAACCCATTAGTAACAATATTGGAAGCTCCCTGAGGACGGGAAAAAGGTCTGACTCACTACTGTATCCTCAGCATATAATACATAACACATCTGGTACAAGGCAGGCTCTCAATGAAATTTTGATTAAGAACACAGTGAATCCCCATGTCATACCCAGCATTAGGCCAGGGGCTCCCACATGCACCTTGGAGCTCAAGAAAAAGTAGTGTGACTTTGATGGATCAGAGGTAAGGGGAGATGAGTCTGTCCATAAAGAAATCATCTCTCCTTAATCTGGGTCTTTAGGTACATTTTATTCTTTTTTTTTTAAGGCAGATCCTCAACCATTGAGCCACCCAGGTGCCCCTGTACATTTTTTTTTCTTAAAATCCAGATATGAATAACTTTACTACATCATCTCTCCTGCAAAGAGACAGATAAAACATCTGAAATTGTCATGTGTGACAGCATGGGTGGACCTAGAGGGTATAGCACTAAGTGGAGTAAGCCAGATAGAGAAAGACAAACACCATACGATTTCACCTATACGTTGATTCTAAAAAAAATAATAATAAAGTAAAACAGAAATAGAAAATAGACTGGTGGTTGCAACAGGAGAAGTGGCTGAAGGGATGGGTGAAATAGGTGGAGGGTATTAAAAAAGACAAAGAGCTGAAATGGAAACACTGATACATATCACAGAGCTTATTTAGATCTCTAAGCAGCCTCTAAATAAGACTACCTCTGATTTAGGAAGATTAAGGTGAAAAGTGCATAGACTAAGGATCCACTGGGGAAGGGAAATGAGGGCACAGGAACTCTCTGTCTCTAGAACTGCAGTGCTGGGTGTCAGCTGCTACTATGTCTCCAGGGCTTTTTTCAACAAATTGGCATTCCCCTGAAACGTAGACACATGCATGACGTTGTAAGGTGCGAAAGGAACAGGTTTAGGAATGAAACACAAATGAGTTTTTAAAAAAATCTGCATGGCTTGGGTGAATTATTTTATGTCTCTGAGTCTCAGTTACCCCATCGACAAAATGAGATACTCATCTCACCAGATGTTGGATAATTAGAGTCACACGTGCTTACGACATGTATTGGACATTCAAGAACATGTCGTATTATGGTTGACATCTTTGCCACCGGAATAAAGAGAGTTTTCCTTATGTCTTAATCACCTTTTTGGAATATAACAGAGTGGAAATTAAAAAAAACCCACATAATTAAGCAACTATTCCTTAGTACAAATGATACATCGATGGGTAAGGAAAATGTTATAGCATAAGGAAAACACAATTTTATAGAATTAAAATCTGTAAATGTCCATACCATTTGTGTATAGCAATTTTTACGTAAATAATTTATTGACAATGATTTGAACAAATTACATTTTTACTTTACTTTTTATTGAAGTGTAATGTCTGTGCAGAGAAGGACACATAGAGGCACACGGCTCAGCGGACTTTCACAATCAGTACCCACACTGAGAAGAACACTACAGTACCCCAGAAGCCCTGCCCCCTTCATGGCCTCTTCTTAATCTCTACCACCCCCAAAATGTGACTGCCATTCTGACTTGTGCACATTGTAGATTAGTTTGGCCTATTTTTGTACTTACATAAATAGATTCATATACTAGGTACGATTTTGTGGCTGAGCCAAACAAGTCACATTTTTAAATGTCAAGAGGAACTGTGCAGCTTTGGGATTGAAACACTGGAAATGATCTGGAAGTGATGATTTTTCAGCTCTGACCTGCCCCAAATGCAATGGGCACTAGTCTGTGAACAAATCATAGGAATTATGATTATAATGATGATTAATACAATTAGTGCTATTATAATACTTATACATAATAATATGAAATATTATTCTGTCTTCATAG
This sequence comes from Nyctereutes procyonoides, assembly GCF_905146905.1. Lineage (NCBI taxonomy): Eukaryota > Metazoa > Chordata > Mammalia > Carnivora > Canidae > Nyctereutes > Nyctereutes procyonoides. The sequence continues at coordinate 22,321,668 of NW_026575122.1, forward strand.
GTATTCAGAACACATTAGTAAATTTCTATATTATATTAATGAAAAAGTAAATGCCAGATGTAGGAGACTGCAAAGGGCGACTTTCTTCAAAGGAAGCATACGTATAATTATGACCCACTAGCAGATAGTCTTGATAATATCTTTAGAAATAATATACATGAGCCCTGTGAGCATTCTCCTGGCTCTCTGATAGAGGGATGGGCTAGCAGCTCCAGTGTGCCCTGGTCCTTCCATGGCCATGCAACCCACCTGTCCTTTCTCACAAAATTGGCTCACTGTTTCTGTTTAACTGTGAGTAATTTGAACAGCTTTTTGTTATCAGTGCCTTTGTGGTTTACCAGGAAGAGACAGCTAAGAGCCAGAATCAACCTTTGTGACCAGGTTTTACTGTGGTGTTCCTGCAGCTTGAGGCCCCCTGCCTGTTGGATATGCTTCCCACCTATCTTCAGTCCCACTCAAACGTGGTTTGGTCACAGGTCTGGAGGAAGACAAAAACTAAGACCCCCAAAAATAATTCAGGGCAATCTTGTCCAAGCATGATTTCAAAGAGCTTGAACTAGGGTAGTAGCAGTGACCACAAAGAGAAACTGATACGTTCAGATTAATCCTGGTAAAATGTTTATGGTAGGATATAAAGGGTGCATATGATTTAGGGCTGAGAGAGAGAGAGGAGGATGGAGGTTTTCAGTTTTGAGCACCAACTCACTGATGGAACACAGGGCCAGGCATTTGGTCAGAGAGGTAAGCGGCCACTGGCAGGGTCATGCTAGACTTGTGAAATCGGAAGTACAGCATGGATGGACCTAGAGGGTATGATGCTAAGTGAACTAAGTCAGACAGAGAAAGACAAATACCATAGGATTTCATCCATTGGTGGAATTTAAGAAACAAAACAAATGAACAAAGAAAAAAAGAAACAAATAAACCAAAAAACCCAGATTCAGATAGAGAGCCAATTGGAGGTTGGTTGCCAGAGGGGAGGTGGGGGGGGGGGAGGGATGAAATGGGTGAAAGGGTTGGAGAGTACAGTGTCGTGCTGAGCCCTGAGTAATGTATAGAAATATCCAATCGTTCTATTATACACCTGAAACTGATGTAATACTGTACGTTAATTAGACTTAAATTTTAAAAAATTAAAAATTAAAATTAAAAAAAATGAAGCACAGCTGAAAGCCAATAGACCAGTGCAAATATATAATCATAAATTCAACTCATTTTTAAATGGAAAGTTATTTCTAGCTAAGAAAATAGTATGACAAACATCATTTTCTGGCTTTGTGTTGTCTGAGTATATGATTGTCTGCTGGGAAAAAAAAACTCAATTTTCCTCTTTTTTCCCTTATGAAAGTAATTTGTCCTCAGTAAAGAAAATCTGGAAGATATAAATAAACTGAAGAGGAAGAAAGCAAGCATTCATCATCCTATCGCCAAATAAATTATTATTATTTTAATCTATTTCTTCCTATTCAACACATTAACTTAAGGCTTTTCCATGTTATTGCAACACCCTGCATAATATTGAATGATTGCCTAATGTCTAATTGAATCGATGACAGTGTCAGGATCTACTTATAATTACTTTTTGTCACATATCTGAATGTCTTCTCTCTTTCACCATTATAAATACCGCTTTAATATTCAACGTTAGTCATAGGCTTTCTCTGTAACTCATATTATTTCCTTGGTTTACATTGACAGAAGAAGAATTATGAGATGAAAGAATAAAAAAAAACTTTTTAGATTCTGGTTATGTATCACCAAAATGCTTTCCAAGGGTGGTTAAATCAATTTGTTTCCCCACACAAAAATATATCAGCATTCCTTCACAGCACAGGCATGGGCATTTGCTTCCCAATTTGACAGGTAAAAATAATATTTCTCCATGTAATATGCATTTTTCAACTATTAATTAGGTTGACACATGTTTTTATATGTTTTGCACTTCTGCAAATAATTTTTGATAGAATTTAAAGCTAGGACATGTCCCATCACCCAGTGTTAATGAACTGCCTCCTCTTGCCAGGAACATCCCTCTAGGCTGATCGTGATGCTGATAGATGACTGACCAATCTGCAAAACATGGGGATTTGGTTTGCTTGTTTTTAATTTCATGTTTTATGGAGATGAAATATTCCTACAGGAAAAAAGTGCACATTTAATTATACAGTTTGATGAATTTTCACCGACTAAATCCAACCTGCACCTCAATTAGGAAATAGAGTATTGCCAGCACTCCAGAAGCCCATCGTCCAACTTCAGAGCCCATTTCAGCCACTTCCCTACAAAAGGGTCGCCACCATATTGATATCTGCCAGCAGCAATTAGTTTTGTCTATTTTGTACTTTTTATACAAATGAGATTGCATCTCAGCACTTCATGGATCTGGCTTCATTTGTCAACATTACTTTTCTGAGACTCATCCCCATTCTTGTACATCCTTATAAAGTGTTCATACCCACTGTAGTATTCCATTGTGTGATTTCACCACAATTTACTTACTAGTATTAAAGGGGATTTTGGTAATTTCCTGGTTTTTACTATTAGGAATAGTGAGGCTATCAAATATTGTAGTATATGTTTTTGGTGAACATAGATTTTAATATCCATTAGGCATGCACTTAGAAGTGGAAATGCTGGACCACAGAAAATGCATATGTTAGGATATTAGAGATACTCGGTTTTCCACAATGGTTGTACCAATTTATACTTCTGCTGTTTGTACATGAGAGTTTTCATGCTCCATATTTTTGTCAATACTTGGTCTTTTTGTCTTTTTCATTTTAATCCTTCTAGTATGGGTGTGACATTTTAATTTCCCTGATGACAAATGAATTTTAGTGCTTTTCTATAAGCTCATTGGCCATTGGAATATCTACTTTCATGAGGCATTCCCTTAAAGTTTTTGATCATTTTTCTGTTGGGAAGTCTGCCTTTTTCTTCTTCAATTGTTGATGTTCTTTATATATTTAGGATATGAATTCTTTGCTGAAAAATGCATTGAAAATACCTTATCCCACCTCATAGATTTACTTTTAACTCTCTTATTTGTATCTTTTGAGGAACACATAATTTTAATTATGTATAATTCAATTTAACAGATGGTTTTCTTTTATAGTTTTGCCTTTTATGTGTGTTTTTTTTTTTAAAAAAGACTTTGCTACCTCCAAATCAGGAAGATGCTATCCTGAAATTTCTCTCTAGATGATATATGTTTTATTTTTCATAATTAAATTTGTAATCCACCAGAATTTAATTTTGTATGCAACATTGGTAGGAATTAAGATATTTTTTTCTATAATGATATTCAATTGATACAGTACTATTTATTGGAAAAATAATTCTCTCTCTCCCTAACTGATGTGCCACAATAACCTTAGCTCTTTTTTTTTTAACCTTAGCTCTTTTAGACCTTTGCATACTAGCATAAAACCAGGCACATAGATGAATGGAACAGAATTGAAAGCCCAGAAATAAGCCCACATGTATGTAGTGAACTAGTCTTCAGCAAGGCCTCCATGAACATACAATAGGGAAAGAATAGTCTCTTCAATAAGTGGTGTTGGGAAAACTGTTGTCAGTTTTAATTTTTCTAAAATTAGACCCTATCTTACACAGTTCATAATAATGAACTTAAAATGGATTAAAGACTTAATTATATAACACCTAAAATCCCTAGAAGAAAATGTAGGGAAAAAGCTCTTTGACCTTAGTCTTGGCAATGATTCTTTGGATGTGACACCAAAATCACTGGCAATATAAGGAAATTAAACAATTGGGATTAGAACATGTTAATTTTATCCAAAAAAAAAATTAAAACTGCTCCTCTAGGTGACGTTAGTCTGCTATAACAAATTACTATAGGCTGGGTGGCATAAAGCACAGAAATTTATTTCTCATAGTTCTGGAGGCTGGGAAGTCCATAATAAAGGGGCTGGCAAATCTGGTGTCTAATGAAGGCCCACTTCTAGGTCTGCAGGCAGGTTATTCTTGTTACCTTCTCATATGGCAGAGAGAAAGAGAGAGGGAGAGGGAGGGAGGGAGGGAGGGAGGGAGGGAGGAGCAGAGGCAGATAGGGAAAGAGAGCTTTTATATCTTTCTTCTTATAAGGGCACTAACCTCATCCATGAGGGCTCCACTTACATGACCTAATTACCTCCCAAGGCCTCATGTTTTAATATCATTACAGTGGGGGTTAGGATTTCAACATATAAATTTTAGGGGTACACATTCAGTCTGGAATTTATATTGGAACTGCAGTAGGTAAATAGATTAATTTGTGGGGGCTTGATCACTTCATAATTCATGAACATGGTATATATCTCTATTTAAATATTTAATTTCTCTTAGTAATGTTCTTTTAGTTTTTAGTATAAAAGTCTTGTATATATTTAATTATATTTCTCAAATGTGTTTGATTATTTTGGTGCTATCATAAATGGTATTTTTAAAATGTTATTTTCTACTTTTGCTGCTTACTGGGGACAAATACAATCACTGTGTTTTACAAAAATAAAATTATTGTCGTATATTGACTTCCTTGTGCTGACCAACCTTGGTACATTTATTGTCAATTTTAAAAGTTTATAGATTCTTTGCATATTTTAGGTCCACAACCATGTAAACAACATCAATTCTATCCATTTTATTCCTCGATGCCTTTTCTTTCTTTTCATGTGTTTTGTTTTTGTTAGGATAGCCAGTACCATCTTGAACAGAAATAATGGAAGCGAGCATTTCTGATCTCAAAGGAGAGTTTCCAATATTTGTCATTTAGTTTGACATTTCTTGTGGATTTTTAAAATACAGATTTGAGTTGCTTTTCTATTGCTGCCTAACAAATTGCTACAAATTCAGCAACTTAAAATGACACAAATTTATTATCTCACAATTTTGCAGGCCAGAAGTCTGGGCAGAGTTCAACAGGATTCTCTGTTTAGAGTCTCATAAGGCTGAAATCATGGTGTCAGTTGCAACTGGGTTTTTGTCTGGAGATTAGGGTCCTCTTCTAAGACCAATCATCAATTCAGTGCAGTTCCTTGTGATTACAAGACTGAGGTTCCTATTTTGTTTTCTGTTGTTTTCCCTGCCTTGGGTTTCTTTAAGCTCCTAGTGGCCATACTTAAGTCCTTGCCATTTGTCCTCTTCCCTCTTCAAATATAGCAATGGGAAATCCTCTTTACTGCAAATCTGACTTCAGAGAGGTCTCAGGTCCTTTTAATGGCTCGCCTGAGGGGCACCTGGGTAGCTCAGAGGTTGAGCATCTGCCTTTGGCTCAGGTCATGATCCTGGGGTCCTGGGATCGAGTCCTGAATCGGGCTCCCTACAGGGAGTCTGCTTCTCCTTCTGCCTGTGTCTCTGCTTCTCTCTGTATGTCTCTCATGAATAAATAAATAAAATCTTTAAAAAAATTATTTAATGGCTCACCTGATTAGGTCAGGCCACTTGGATAATCTGCCCTTTAATTAACTTGACATCACTAATTAGTAACTTAATTGTGAAGTGATATCCTATCATATTTACAGGTTCTGCCCACATTAAGGAGAGGAAGCTGTACAGAGAATTACTTATAATAAGTACATCTATAGTTTGCCAAGAGTCATTATCATAAATGTGGATTAAATCTTATCAAATGTTTGCATCTCTTGAGATGAGTAGTAATTTTTTCTTTTTTTATATGTGAATGATATGATTGATTTTTTAAAAATTTCATTTGAATGTGATGCTACTCTTCTTAAAGAATGTGCTAATGTTAGTTTAAATCATATGAAGTGGCTTCTATTTGACCATGTTTCACTTACAAGTGGTAACTTAATATGGTTAAATCTAAGATTTGTATATATTTTATATGCATTTTTATGAGAAATTGATCTGTAATTTTACTTTCTTGAAAATATTTTTGTTGGGTTATAGAATTGAGGTTATTCTGGCCTCCTAGGAAGGAGAAAGTATTAGGAAGTATTCTATCAAAAAAAAAAAAGGAAGTATTCTATCTTTTTCTATTCTCTGAAAGAATTTGTGCAAAATTTGTATTATTTCATTCCTAAATGTTCAAATTAATTCACTGGTGAAGCCATTTGAGTATCTGCCAGTATTAAGCACTTTGGAAGATACTCTCCCTTCAGAAGATTTATAGGTTAGGAAAGCTAGGCTGTAATCTATGATGGTTTTCTGGAGCAAAGTGGTGTTGATGGAATAAAAGAATGAGTCTGTCCAGTAGAGAAAAATTCTGATAAAAGCAGTTACTATTCCAACAATATTCAGCTATTTCAGTATTTTGTTTTAGAAATAGGTGCTCTGTTATTGGTGATCCCTCAGGGTATCTACTGTGAACAGATAAAAACTATGAATCACTTTGACTCAATCCCATATCCCAATTCTTTTGATTCATAGCAGGCATCAGTTGGGCCAGCTTTCCAAAGAGGTATGAGCTTGGGCATGTGATTCTGTCTTGCTGTGCCTCAGTTTTGTCACCTGCAAAAAGGAAATAATAAAACAATGTATGTCATAGAATTATGAGGATTTACTTAGATTGTGGATTAACCTAAATTAGCCCAAAGGCTGGCCCACAATAGGCTTTCATAAAAAGCTAACTTCAAAGATATTTATCTAGTCATTGTTTTAGAAGCACTTTGGTTTTTTTGGAACATGTATTCTTAGCAGAAGTAACACATATGTGGATGATATTCTGGGGGTATTTTAGCAACAAGGACACTTTCTTGCACTTAACTTACAGGGCTTTTTTTTTGTTGTTGTTGTTCTTTTTGCCAATTTGACCATGAGATTCTTGAAGAAAGGGACATCGCTTCCTTCCTTCACCTTTATATTCCCGGTGCCTAATATATTCCCAGTGCTCAATAATCTCTACTAAGTGACCAAGTTAAAAAAAACACAAAGTATCAGTGACAGGGATTTATTAAATTATGTCATTGTCTTACGTTTTAGGAGTATATACATTCCTAAAAACTTTGGTTTGACAAATTCATCCCCCAAGTCTTACTTTTATAAATTCCTAAAATTTGGGATAACTTGGCAGTTTTAGTGTTGGTGCACAAATAAGCCATTTCATTAAAAAAGCAACTTTATAAAAGTAATGAGCAATATTTCATTGATATATTTATGAAAGAATAGACATTTCCAGATTAATACAACCTTACATATCTTCTCTTCACTAAAGAAACTTAGAACACAAGGCGTAAATTAAAAATGAAATCTCAATTTCATGACTAGATTTGTTCTTAAATATTATCAGAAGGCAGAGAAATATATTTCTATTTACTAAAAAATATGCATTGTTTATCTGAAATTCACACTTAACTGGGTGTCCTGCATTTTCGTTTGCTAAACTGGCAACACTAAATATGTCATTTTTAATGATGGAACCAAATCTTTTTTTTAATAATAAATTTATTTTTATTGGTGTTCAATTTACCAACATACAGAATAACACCCAGTGCTCATCCTGTCAAGTGCTCCCCTCAGTGCCCGTCACTCATTCACCCCCACCCCCCGCCCTCCTCCCCTTCCACCACCCCAAGTTCATTTCCCAGAGTTAGAAGTCTTTATGTTCTGTCTCCCTTTCTGATATTTCCCACACATTTCTTCTCCCTTCCCTTCTATTCCCTTTCACTATTATTTATATTCCCCAAATGAATGAGAACATACAATGTTTGTCCTTCTCCGATTGACTTACTTCACTCAGCAGATGGAACCAAATCTTGAGCCAGTCTACGTCATACAGTGTCCTGTGGGGACACAGCTTAAGAACTGCTATATTTTGGTCCTGAAATCAGAATGAAAACTTCAGCTGTTCTACTGACAGAAAACTGACTATAAGCAAGAGTTTCATTTTAAAAATCAATGAAAAGAGAATACAATTTAAGCTCAACTTTTGAAAACAGTTTTGCTTCAGTTGCACCTCAAAATAGATTTTTGAAGACAAGTATATGTTTAGGTAGCTAGTAGTTAAGTATCAGGGCTCCCTGACTACAAAGGAAATTTGCCTTTCAGAATAAATGAGAACAGAGAATTGTACACTAACTATGTTCAGTGCCCTATTTATGGTCTTAATATAAATCTGAATAAGGAAACGCCATGTTATACAAATTCCTTCTTGAGTGATGAAGGGATCTGTACATAGCTTGCTGCATAAGCATCTCAGGAAGCTTCTTCTGACGTTTCCCTAGCCCTGGTTTTTAATGTGCAAGCTAGAGCATGATTTTTTAAAAGATTTTATTTATTTATCCATGAAAGACACAGAGACATAGGCAGAGGGAGAAACAGGCTCCCTGCAGGGAGCCCGATGTGGGACTCAATCCCAGGACCCCAGGGTCATGACCTGAGCCGAAGGCAGATGCTCAACCACTGAGCCCCTCAAGGTGCCTCTAGAGCATGATTTTTAGGATGCTTAACCAATCTATGTTTAGTTTCCCACACGGGAAGTGGAACTACAATCTACGTCCATGTACATTACAGAGATAATTAAGGAAATACTGATCTTGTAGGAAACGGATACCAATTTATTTCTCAGTTATTCCAAGACACCTCACTTTATTAAAATGGACACTATTATTTATATCTGCTAGCTAATCCCAGTAGCTGGGAGGAGTCTCATATAGCACCTGCTCAGTCCCTGGTCCCGGGGCCGGGAGAATAAGGAAGATATGGAAAACAAGGCCTTCCTGAACTAAATCTAACCATAGAAAGGAAAGGATCCCTCTTTATTCATACTCATCCAAAATGCTCTAGTATTTCAAACAAGGATGGTAAATGAAGAACTAATTTGGGGACCAAAAAGCACTGAACTGTAAATAAAGTGGGATTTGCAGAGGATTTCCAGCTAGGTGTTCCTGTTAGTACAGTAAGGGCCAAACAAGACCATAGCAAATCAAGGTTGCAAACTAGACTTTTAAAAACAGAATTTGAACCATGGGAGTGCCTTGTATTAAAGCAAAATGTGCTTTGGTCTGAAACCGGTCACACTGAAGTCATAATCAAGGACTTGACTCTTGATACAGGCATATGGTGCTAGCTACAACAACAACCCTTATTAATTAGCAAAGCCCTTGAAGTGCAAGAACCTAAAATAACCTGACATAATTGCATTTCTGGCAGACTCATACATAAACCTGATCATGTCTCTGGTATATGGTAGTGAGGATTTGCTTCCACAAACCTACCTTGTTTGCTTTTTTTGAATGAAGCAAATTTATTTTTCCATCTGTCTGCATCACTGTCACCCATCAATAATACACAGAGAGGTATGATTTTATACCACACATGCGAGTCCTTTTAAAATTAAATGGCCCTCTTTTGTAGGCCATTTAATAAAAACTAATAAAAAGAGGAGGGGATTCTCCTAATATTTATGTCCCCCATTGTTCCCCAGAGGCTTTGTCCTGTGGTCGCTACTTATGGAAAGTTAAACCACAAAGTTGGTCAGGCTATTTTGGTTTCTGGTCCATGCGCCCTGGGTAAACAGACTTTCTCTGCAATCGCGTCTGCCGTTTTGCTGGGCATTTTGTTCTCTCTTGCAACGGCTGAACAAGGTTTTTCAAAGCAAGACAGAAATGGGGGCCAGGGACCTAAACAAGATGACATGTACTGTACCAACACTCCAAGTGAGCACCGGCCTCACACAATCGCGGCTTTACAGAGTACACTGTGTATAGCCGTCAGTGTTGTGCAGTGCAGAAAAGGGAGGGAACCAGAGGCGAAGCCCGGTGGGTTGCATTCAATTCTGAGACACAAAGACAACTGGCTGGAAAAAAAGAGAGAGAGAGAGAGAGAGAGAGAGGAAGGAGAAAGTTTCATTAGAAAGAACAAAAAAACAAAACAAAACAAAACAAAACAAAACCAAAAAAAAATCCCACAAAAAAAATTAAAATTAACCCCTGCATTGCCCCTGGGTCCTAGCCATGGATTTCTGTGTAGAAAATGCTTCATTCACTGCAAAGAGTCAAACTTTAATTTGGCATAATGCTAGTTCTTCATTTTACACAGTGTCTTTCATCATAATGACCTGAAGGTTCTTATTAAGCATCTCAATTAGAAAATAATTGTCTAGAAAAATGAAAGCTAGAAGCCAGATAAAGGGGAAAGAAGTAAGGTATGCTGTTTTCAACCTTTGGGACCTCATTTTGACCACAGCACATGGATACACTTTAAGGCTGGTTTTCCTGCCTCTTTTACAGGCCTCCCTTATTTGCAGAAACCACGATTAAGGCTTAATTTAAATAAAAAGTATATGAACTCATCCTGGGCTGCACTCGATGAGCACATCTTCATCTTAGCACCCTCTGAAATATGATCTATGAGCCAACACTGTCCTTCCGGAAATAAGGGAACAAGGACATTTTGCTTGCTACTTTATCTGTCGATCTCGCATCTGGCCATCCATGAACCACACTTCTGGTTACCTTACTGGGCCTTCTGGTTATTTGGCAAAATGCAGTTTTCTACTTTTCTGCCCATGTGCACAGGACGTGCTGCTTCTCCCAGGGTCCCACGGTTTATGCAAACCACACTTGTAGATGATTTTTTAAAAAATGCCTCAGCCTCATGATGTGAACGTTATGAAAGTAGAAATGACGTTATGATCTGTCTTATAAACATGTAAGGATGCTTTCAAGATGTTTTCAACTTGTGCAAAGAGGCGGGTTTTTCCCTGAAAGAGCACAGTTTACACAAAGCACATTCTGAAACAGTATGTGTGACATCGATTTTGCCTCTGCATGCTCATTTCTGTTCGCTTATGTATTCCTAACCTTAAAAAGCCTTATTAAAGATCTTTACTATATATCAATTATGTTTGTACTACATAAAGACCAAAAAATCAAACCAAAAAACACAAAGAAAAACGTAAAAATCACCCATAACCCCATCCCCTGCAGTTATCATTATTATCTTTTTGGGGTGGCTTTCCAAACTTTTTTCCTCTTTCTACATTTTTACGTACTGTATTTCTATTATTTTAAATAAAGAGTTCACTGTACTTCATATACTCCTTTGTAACTTTTTTTACTTCACCAGCATATCATAAATATGTCAAAATCTTGGTAAAAAATTCCACATCTTTTATTTATTTATTTTTTTCCACAACATCTTTTAATGACAGTATTTCATTCTGTGATTATACCACAGTTTAATCAAAGAATCTATCTTTCATGGGATATTTCTGTGGTTTCTAATTTTTCACAATTGTACATAATGTTGCAATAAATATCTTTGTGCTTACATTAATTTTTCCTTTGGATAAAGTCCTAGAAATGGAATTATTTGGTCAAGGGGATGTGGACATTTTTTTAAAGGTTTAATTTTTTATTTTGATGGAGGAGGAGCAGAGCCAGAGAATCGCAGGCAGACTCCCTGCTGAGTGCAGAGCAAGGGGTCTCCATCCACAACCCCTGAGGTCATGACCTGAGTCAAAATCAAGAGTTGGTGGCTGAGCTGACAGAGCCACCAGGTGCCCCAGGTTGGGGACATTTTTAAGGTTCTTGGTACATAATGCCAAACTGTTGTTCAAAAGAGGTGCGCAAATTAGTCTCTCACCAGCAATATATGAGTGTCTGTTCACTCTAGCCTCGTCACTGCTAGCTATGACTCCATTTTTATGTTGGTCAGTTTCATACACACAAAAAATAATAAATTTAGCTCATCCTTGTCAAAGCAACAGAGGTGAGCCTGGACTCTGTCATCTTTGTTAACGACCATGATTCCTCTTACCTTTTCTCACAAGACCTCTTTGAGATTGATGAAGATCCATATCTTTCTGATTTGGAACTAGAAAACTCAGAACTCCAAGAATTACCTATTTTGAGTAAGGACAGGAATTTTTTTAAATGCATGAAAGATAATAACCGTGATTAAAAGTAACAGTTTGAGCATCTGCCTTCAGCTCAGGACATGATCCCAGGTCCAGAGATTGAGTCCTGCATTGGGTTCCCACAAGAAGCCTGCTTCTCCTTCTGCCTGTGTCTCTGCCTCTCTTGGTGTGTGTCTCATGAATAAATAAATAATATCTTTAAAATAAATAAATAAATAAAATAAAAATAAGTTTAATTGTAACTTTTTTGGAATGTTTAGAAAAGTACAGCATAAAAGCACCTTTTCTGGCTGCCCAACATTCAATATGAGGTCCCATAACATTCTGATTGCTTTTCTGGATAATCCTTCATCGCCTGTAGCCCTGGGAGGAGGCAGTGCCCACTCGTGGCCATGGAGGTGAGGAGAATGCAGCCCCAACAGCTCCACAAGATGGTCAGGGTGGGTCACATGACTGGCCTCTGCCAATAGAAGATGTTCTCTAAGGATTCAGCCTCTTGACAGGAGGCCACGATGTGAAGATGCCAACAGGGCTCTTAGGCAGTGGGGTGCGCCTCTTACAGCTTGGCCCCTCATAGTCCCCATGGTTCTTACTCACTGTAGGGCTGGTCTTCCAAACAGTCTCCATATCACTCCCAAATAATCCCTTCTGCTTGAGTTGTCTGAGTCAGTGTCTGTTGGCTGTACCAAGAACACAGACTACATACAGATGGATAATATGATAGATATTTTAAAGACGTGAATGTGAAAAGTGTTTCCTCCACCCCTCAGAATTATGTCACCCTCTGTGATAATGAGGAATGTGTGTTGAAGCTCACCCTCAGATGTAATAGATCTGTGTGGAAGACTCATTTAATCGCCTTGTAGTGATGAAAACTGACACCAGCATCCACTTTGCCTAGCATGTTGCAAAAATCACAAAATTGTACTCTCTGCCTCTTTGGTATCTCATTTTTCATAAGGGACTTACCTAATTACTTCAAATATGGCGTAAGAATGGAAAAATACCATGGGACTTTCCTCAGCTTTGCTAAGGTGACTGCAAATAGCCCCAGTCTCTGGAGTGATAAATGGTTTGTGTTTAGGGCTAAAATTGCCTAGAGTGCACTTTTTTAGCTTTTTCTTCCCCGCTTTTTTCTCTGACTTTTTTACTTGAAAGAGAACAAAGCCAAAGAAATGCCAAAAAGCACTTCAGCCCAAGCTCCCAAAGCACATGTCCAAGAATCTTTAACCAAGAATCCCCCAATAAATGTATTTTATTGGAGTTTATATTTTTCTTTCTACTCCAAAGATAATAATAACAATGATAAACATGGCAGTGATTGATTTACCAAGCTGTTATTAACACTTGAATGTGAAGCACTGTGGTAAATGCTGTATTTCAATTAGAAACTTTGATCCCATAGTAACCTTGTGATGATGATAATGGTTAGGATTGTATTGGTCTTCTTCTTACGGTTATTACCCCCATCTTTCAGATGGAAAAGCCAAGACCAGAGACAGAAAAACCAAGCACACTCTATGCATGTAGGAAATGGCAGAGAGGCATTTTGTCCTCAGACTCTTATTTATCTGTTTATTTATTTATTTATTTATTTATTTATTTATTTATTTATTTATTTATTTTTAGAGAGAGTGTGCAAGAGCAGAGGGGAGCAGCAGAGGAGAGAGAGAGCAAGAGATAGGAATGGAACGAGCTCAAGCAGACTCCACTCTGAGCACAACCCCAATGAGGGGCTTGATCTCACCACCCTGAGACCATGACTCAACCAAAACCAAGAGTCCACAGCCAAACTGACTGAGCTACCTAGGCCCGGTCATCAGACTCTCAATTGGTGTTTGGTTTGTCTGCGCTTCAGAGGCGACAATCATAAAAATTTTCCCCAATGTTTCTGTTATCTCATCTGATAAATTCTTCAAAGGCCTTTTCTCCCCATGAGAGAAAGACTGTAGACACCACTTGGAATTCCATTTGGAATCACAAGCCTTAGGAGATGCTTGTTGCACAATAGGAGGTGAATGCTCACTCTTCTCAAATAAACCAGGTAGTCTACCATACTGGGTACACAGAGACAGGCAACAGGGCATGGGTTTCTGCCACTCATTGGAGAGGAGTTTGCCCAGGTTCTTGGTGTTAAAGGCTGTACCCCACTGGCTTCTCAGGCCTGGGATAAGACCCCAGCGAGGAGAATGAAGCAAGAGAGGCCAGGAATGGCATTGAAGTTTGGAACAAACAGTCAGGGAGCCTGGCCTTCTCCAGATCCTCTGCCTTATTTTGCTCTTAGAAATTGCATCTTCTTCTACCCAGTGATTTTCCAATACTGAATTCCAACCCTGCCATTTTGGTGGGCATGAGCTATCAAGGTCTCCTTTCATGGGTCAGGGCATTGAACATGCCACTGCTGGCTTAAAATAGAGGACACCCCACAGTGTCTACTATCTGCTCAAATACATTTACATTTCTCCCACCTCTCATTTTTTAATCCCCTGGGGTGAAAACTTGAGGACAAAACTTGTTGCCTGTCACATTCCAGTGTAAAATGTGCTCCTTGCAAACAGATATTCTTGCACCAACCAAAGCCTCTCATCTTGCCCCCTTTTTGAGTTTTCAGATTCTAAGTTGAGAGGTTACCCCACAACATGATTCTGTATGTTAAATGGAACTGCATTATGTTTTCATTTGAAATTTCAATGTCGAGTGCTTAAAAATTTGACTTAAACACACTAAGTGGAGTGGGTCAAAATATATATATTTATATTTTTGCTATTAGTTCTTATGGAAAAAAGGTGGTTTGCTACGCTGTTGAGTTAGACATAAAATGCCCTGAACATGGAAATTAAGCCCTTTCTGAGACACACACAGACAAATAAATGCACATGAGGTTTTGCTATCCTTTGAATTCCCTCTTCCTCTTTGATTTCTCCCATCACTGAATCAAACCCTCCATTTCATAGTTTAGTTCAAAGACATAAACAAAATGAAATCTTTGGAAATAAAAGTTCTCTCTTTGTCCCTCTGTCTTTGATACACAAGAGTCTTAAATCTGGGGCCAGTCCCTCAATAAAAAATACATCTAACAAGTTTAGTTACTTAGAGCCATTGAAGAACAAATCAGATACAATTATCTTCATTGGAGTGAAATTTGCCAAGAGCATTCCAAATTCCAAAAGCACTCTAAGATATCTGATGTTTTAGATTGGTTTGGGGATTTGTTTGTTGTGTTTTTTGTTGTTGCGTTGTTTTGTTTCTATGTGACTGTCAGGAGAAGGAACGGGTGAGGAGGAAATAAGAATTTGTGCTGTTCATTTCAAGAGAGAGTCCATTTGTGAGAAAGGGACGATGAGAAAATCTACTCCATCTTATACCATGACTTTCTTCAATCTCATCAATTTTCATTTACTGGGGGATCCCTGGGTGGCTCAGCAGTTTAGAGCCTGCCTTTGGCCGGGGGCGCGATCCTGGAGTCCTGGGATCGAGTCCCACATCGGGCTCCCGGCATGGAGCCTGCTTCTCCCTCCTCCTGTGTCTCTGCCTCTGTGTGTGTGTGTGTGTGTGTCTATCATGAATAAATAAATAAATCTTTAAAAAAAATTCATTTACTGAAAACAACAACAAAATAACAACACTGGAATAAGCCCAGTTGTAGAGCTGGTCACCCCAACTCCGCAGTCACATACTTTACTCCATTTCTTTCATCTCTACTTCAAGCAACATTTTTGGAAACAATGCCCTTCCAAGAAAAATGGAAATTAAAGAGATGAATAACTGAACATTTTTAAATATCTAGGATTTTAGGTTCAGTGTTCATTCCATTTCAATTTTTGGAATCACAAGTTCACATATTTTGTCTCAAACATTTTGTTGTGGCCATTTTCGCAATCAGACAAGGATTGATTGCACAGTGCATATCCATATAGCCCACCACCTAGATGGCATGATTAGCATTTCTCTGTAGCTGCTTTATGACAAAGTGATCCATTCGTCCATCCTTCCATCAATCCATTGTATTTTGGGATGCATTTCAAGTAAGATGGGGATATTGGTAGGGTCCCCCACCCCCGCCCCAGAAACACTTCAACCTGCACATCATTAACTAGAGTTCAATTTTTGTAGCCAGCTAGTTGGTTTTTAACATACTTTATTTTTTGTCCTATATTTTTGGGGCTTTCTACTGACATTATGCCCTTTCCAGATCTTCTTTTGTCCCTTTTGCTATTTTTCTTTCTCTGATTGTCCTCATCTATGGTTTTCCTTATTCTTTGTGACTTTATTTCATTCCTTTCCTTTAGAAACAGTACTTCTCAGGTGGAATGCTACAGGTCAGGGCAGGGGAACTGACCGGTGTCTCGTGAAGATTCCAGAGTTTCCAGGCAGCTTCCCCCAGGATGACTTAAGAGTAGTCCTGATCAAATGTGAGGCTCTGGATTTGTTGAAATAGTCAGAGTGGGTCCTGTCTCCTTTCTTACCCCATAAAAACTAAGATGGTTTGCTTGGAAGGTGGTGAAGGCCAAGTGCCTTTCCCAGGCCTGTAGGCTTTTGAAATTCAAGTGTAAGCTTATATTTAGTGTTTGAATTCAACAGCAAGATCACAGTGGTTTCTCTCATATGTCCCCGGTGCATGCGCGTCTGTGTGCCAGCGCATACATTGTGCATTGCTTGTGTGTGCGTGTCTCCCTGTTGCATTTGGGGCCCCTGTGACCTACAATTCAACATGGGGTTTGTCACCAAGACTCTTTAGACTGTCAGTTTTATTGGTGCCATTTTTTTAAAGTTTGTTTTGTTCCCTATGCTAATAAAGCTTGTCTCTGCTTCCATCAAAGCATATTATCTCTCCCGTTTTTTCCTGTAAGTAAGGCAGCAATCTGTTCTGTTTAAATGCCTCATCATCTTCGCTCTCCCCATCCCTGTTTCCCTAGATTTTTGAGATTGTTGACTATTATGTAACAGATGGCCCGACAGACCTCCGACTCTTTGCGATGTTGGCCAGCTTGGCTCAGAAAAATCGCAGCACTGGAGTAAATTTTCCCAGGCATGGGGCGCTCATGAATTTTAACTCCTCTGCAACAAAGGAATTCAAAGGGGGTAAGAGCCAATCTATCAGGAGCCGAGGCAATTAAAAGATGTAGGTTGGCATTCTGCTGCACAAGGATTCCCTTCTAGAGTTCTGAATATTTAGACTAGATTAGGTCAGGCTGGCTTCCATTCATCGCTGCCCTGCCACAAGGCATCAAAACAATGAAATGATTCAAAAACAGAAGCCAGTAGGTTTTTAGCCTTTAATGATAGAATGTTTGCATTGTTGTATAAGAATACCAGCGGGAAGGGGACGCAGGGGCCACAGACAAGAGCCCACCTGATCTTCCCAAGGACAACTCCATCGACAACTGGAAGAGCCCACCATTTCTGGCTTAGATTCACCTCCCACAGCCCTGGTTTTTAGTATGTTGATCTCACAGTGGTTGGGCTTAGAGCTCGGGTTGCTGGTACTTTGGCAAGTATTTCAGGGTATGAAGGGAGACATGCAGAGCAATGAGATAGATAAGGAAATGGACGGGTAGTTTTTGTCTGTGTTTTAACTCTAAAACTATAGAAACAGACAAAGAAGAAAATAGTTGTTTTTCACAGTCCCATCATTGTAAAACATCTTGGGCATGTTTGCTTCCTGACCTTTCTTTACTCTATATTTGCATTGTTTTCTTTAATTACACATAATATAGGTCTCTTAAAAAAATAGACTATTGTAGATAAAACTTTACAGATTCAGCACCTGGCCTCTGCAGCATGGCCCTCTCTCTCTGCACCTCAAAATCAGCCCAGATTAATTTCTGAGCTTTCCGTATCTCACTTTTCTTTTCTTTTCTTTTTTTTTTTCTTTTCTTTTCTTTTCTTCTTTTCTTTTCTTTTCTTTTCTGTTCTTCTTTCTTCCTTTCTCTCATTTTTCCTTCTTTCTTGACAAACATGTACATCATAATTTTTTTGGTCACTGGAAATCTCTTTTTTTGCTCTTGCTTTGGAGCTTAGCTATATGTATATTAATATTTTTAAATACTGTCGTCTATTTTTTTTAAAGATTTTATTTATTTATTCAGGAGAAACACAGAGACAGAGGTAGAGACATAGGCAGAGGGAGAAGCAGGCTCCCTGCAGGAAGCCTGTTGTAGGACTTGGTCTCAGGACCCAAGGATCACACCCTGAGCCAAAGGCAGATGCTTAACCACCCAGGTGTCCCTGTCCTCTATTATTTCTATGAGTGTAGAAGCAGAACAGGGATGATCTCTGTGTGTTTAAGCCACCATCTAGAACATCAGGAATAATAACTCTAAAGTTATTTTTTAATATTTCATTTGTTTCAGAGAGATATAGAGAGAGAGTGGGGGGATGGGGGGATGGGGAGAGGGAGAGGGAGAATCTCAAGCAAACTCTGGGCACACCGAGCATAGTCTGACATGGGGCTCAATCTTATGACTCTGAGATCATGACCTGAGCCAAAATCAAGAGTTGGATAGTTAACTAACTGAGCCACCCAGGCTTCCCTCTGGTTATTTTTTAACCTATAATAATGGTGACTTTAAAAGTTATACTTGCAATGCATTGATTAATACTGTTTGAACATATGAAAGAAATTTATATATCATTCACATGCCTGAAAAACAGTGATAAACATTATCATTATCATTATTATTATTAATCTGATTCAATAATGTACTTTACTGATGAAGAAACAGGACCAGAAAAATGAAGTAAAGACTTAAGGTTATGTAATGGATTAAGGACAGATAGGGATAGGGTCCTTGTTTCCACTTTGATGTTCTTTCTTTGCGCTTCACAGTGAAGTATGATGTTCAATTAAGTGCCTACTGAGTGTTGGATCCTCTGGGGCATTAAGGAAAGTACAAGACTAGGGCATTGTCCTTGGAGACCTGAAAATCTATCTGGGGAGGCCAGATGAACTCACATGGCATCATTTAGGAAAAACACAAATACATAATTGTGCTAAACTGTGCAGTATTGATGGTAGGGGGAATAAGAATTCTACAAAGGTGGAGGATTAAGCCCATAAGGAGTTGAAGTTTGAGCTAAATCTTCAAGGATAGTATTGACAAAAGTATAGCAGGGGATGGGTTGATGCAAGAGAAAGGCAAGAGGTGAGTAAAGGCAAAGTGAAGAGTGACGTGACTCATCAGGGTCAGTAGAGGGAGAAAGTCTAGTTGGCACAACAAATGTGCTGTGGCATCAGTAAAAAGTGAAATTGAGGTGATAGGGAGAAAGATCACTTTCTCAGGAGGTGCAGGAAATTTTATTCTCTGACTTGTTTTCTTCTAGGGAATATATAGTTTCCTGGGAAAGAATGCTGAGTGAGCATCTCAGAAAAGCGTTTTATCCAGTACTATTCACCCCTATCTGGGCTCAACTCTTGGAAGCCTGAGACAGGAAATAAACGTGTCAAATTCATATTTGACTCCTTTTCAATAGACAGTCTAAATCGTGACTTTCTCAGTATGCAAACTCTTTACCACCATCACCACCACCACCACCACCACCAACACCACCACGATTCTTTTTTCACCACAACCAATAAGAATGTCACCCACCACCACCACCACCATCACCCCCTTACCACCACCA
The DNA here is from genome assembly GCF_905146905.1 of Nyctereutes procyonoides. Lineage (NCBI taxonomy): Eukaryota > Metazoa > Chordata > Mammalia > Carnivora > Canidae > Nyctereutes > Nyctereutes procyonoides. The sequence goes on from NW_026575122.1 coordinate 22,341,115, forward strand.
CCATCACCCGCCAATACCCCACCCCCAACATCAACACCAAAACCAGTATTACCACCACCAACAACAGCCCCCATCAAAACTCTCCCTCAAGTGACTACAACTGTTGTTTTATCTCCAGAGCTCCCCAACCTTGGCCTGGGATGCCACTGAGTCTGCACTGAGCTTGACCTTTGCCTCTGCCCAGCCCACTTCCTTTTCCACTTTCCTTGAGTGCTGATCTGCAACCTTTTCCCTAAGAAATGACCTACCCACTAAGGCCCACCTCTGAGTCTGCTCCCTGGAAGACCCAGCCTGGGAGAGTCACCTTGGTCCTCTTTCTCAGCCTCACTGCCTTCTTCCAACCCATTGGGCTCTTGTGAGGATCAAATGAGGTGTTTTAATAAAATCTCTTTGTAAAACACAAGTGGTAAATTGTGTTTTATTTTTTTTAATTTTTAAAAAATATTTTATTTATTTATTCATGAAAGACACAGAGAGAAAGAGAGAGAAGCAGAGACACAGGCAGAGGAAGAAGCGGGCTCCATGTAGGGAGCCCGATGTGGGACTTGATCTAGGGACTCTAGGATCATGCCCCGGGCCGAAGGCAGATGCTAAACCGCTGAGCCACCCAGGGATTCCCTATGTTTTCTTTTAATTAGAATGATGGATAGAGACAAATCCTCAGTAGAGCCACCCAGTGTGGAATTCAGGGATACCTACTGAAGGCAGACACACTTGGCTCAAAATTGCTGCTTCACCACCTGTAGCTACACGACCTTGGGGAAGTGCCTTGACCTCATTCCATCTCAGCTCTCTAGTCTGCAAACCGAAGACCATAATAATTACCAAAGGGTTTTGTTAATCAGATAAGATAGCACATGGAAAGGGCTAGGTGCCAAGGTTGACTTGGAAAAGTGTAACTGTGTTGTCTGTATCTGGGGGAAGAAGTTTAAAAATGGGAAGTATTTCCCTGTTTTCCAGGAATGAATGATACAAATCCCTGTGGAATAGGCACTTCTCCCAAGGGAAAGAGATGGGGACAAAACTCGGGAATCTGGCTAGTTAGCATCCTCAGCATTTGTCTGGGGTGTTTGTGTGGGCACTGAGATGACAGGTGGGCAAGATGGGACAAGTCTACACATAACACAGAAGACAGAAGCTAAGCCGAGGCAGCAATAAGTGGTAGCTGATGTCCTGTGGATTTGGGCCAAGAAGACATTTGGGGCAAAGTGGGTTGGAAAGGGTCAGAGGATTCAGGATTAAGAAAAAAACCTCATTCAGCTTTCTGGAATATGGTGGCCAATGAAGACTGGGCTGGAATGCCCTCCAGTGTTATTTAGGAAGGAGTGAATAAGAGGAAACACACCATAATAGATAAGAAAGGAGATTTTAAAAGGAGGCAGGGGAACTTGGACTCAGAGACATCATCAAAAGGCAGCAAAACTAATAATCACTTAGGACGGGTCTGATATGTAGTACTTGATAAAGAAATACTTTAGTTGATTGATTTATTGATTGGGAAAAAGTGGGAGAGGCAAATGAAATAAACCAATGAAACATGTTCAAAGAAACCTCACCCCATTCAGTTGATTTCTCCTATCAACCTTATCATCTTTCATCCCATCTGACTCAGCTCTGGTCAAGGTCCAGCGTCAACATGCCCTGATGCCACTCCATTCCATGAATCGTAACATACTGGAATCATGTGCAAAGTTGGAGAAATCAATACTTTTCCTTCCCATATCCATTCATGGTCTCGTTACCTGCCTCAAGCATTTTTCTGGGCCCTAGATCCATGTTTCCTCTCTCCCCATGTTCCTGTCCTCCAGTCCATGACTTTGATGTTGGTCTTTAAGTATAGCTTCCAAGAATACAGCACACAGTCCTTGTGCCTATCAAGGGTCTCAGAGGGGTTGCAGCCGATTGTAAGAACACTGTGTGGGAAAGCCACCCCACTGTCCAGTGGGTCCTCCCTACCTCTCCCTGCATATCACCCCCCAGACTCTGCCATTAACCAGCCAGTGGGATATTCCAGGAGGAAGCTGACATTTCTTCCTTTAAGACTGTGTGCACTCTGTGCTACCTTCTAGCAAGCTAGTAATTCATTTACAGAAATAGTTTCAAGATATATTTTAAATCCCAATAGTCCATTAGATGCATTAATAACCAGTCATCTACAAAGACTTCATTGGATGATCAAGGATGATAAAGAAACAGTGGGGACAATGATGATGGCATTCAGTGTTTGCTGAGCATGTATCGCAGTCTGTCCATAGCGCTGGACATACACTATCACGTTCACACGTCACAGCAGTGTGTGAGGCACTGTTGTTCCCATTTTACAGATGAAGGATCTGGGCACTGAAATATTAACATGTCTATGTGAGGTGACACAGTCAGTGAATGTTTGCAAAAGGTTTAGAACAGTGCTTGGCAAATGGAAAGCATTGTGTGTTTGCTAAAACCAAACCAACCAAACAACCCCAAACAATAAGCAAAAAAAAAACAAAACAAAAACAAAAAACCCAAAATCACCCAAAAATAGTTGAGTCGCAGAATCAAAATTTGAGCCCACCCCTCTAAGCCCCAAGCCGGTGCTCCTTCTGCCGCCCACACTGCTCCCACTCTGTGCCATGCAGCAGGCTTCATTGGCTGCCATGTGCCAGATGCTGGGGCGAGACTGACAAGGCAAAGTATGAAGGTTTATACAGTGAGCAACCTTTTCTGCGTTATCCCTCCCTCCCTCCCTCCCTCTCTCCCTCCCTTCCTTTCTCTCCTCCCTCTCTTTTCTCTCTCTCTTGCTTTCACAAGCAGGTACCAAGCGCTTCTCACATGTCATGTTTGGGGACAGACACCTAGGAAACACAATCCGCCTCTGAGCATTGTACGTGGTTCCAGATCTCTAAGGGTCCGCAATTTAGTTGGGTCACTGAGACAAACAGACAGGAAACTGCCGGAATTAAACCAACGGGGCTGTAACTATCCTACGTGATGTGACACCACCAGAAGTATTGCTGTAGTTCAGGGGAGGGGAGGAAGGAGAGCAAAGGATATGAGGCTAGCAGAAAGTGACATCGCAAGGGCATCTCCCTCTTCCCCAAATTAGGTAATATTTTATGATTTTTTTGACTTTAAAAATAGTCGAGCATCTTGGCCAAACACATTTAAACCATGGAAGAATATAAAGAAAATACCAAAAACCAGAGCCCAAACAAATAATATTCCAAAAAGTCCTGTACACAAAATACATACGTATACATCAGAGCCTCTTTGGCACAGTTGGCATGTGGCTCGGATGATGCTTTACCAGGGTGAGGGCTGACTGTATCCTAGGGAACTTCGCCACCATCCTGATCCAACCGGTAGTTGTTAGTGTGTTTCCCCCTTCCAGTTGTGGGAGGCACAAAGGATCTTCAGTGACTAAATGGTTCCTGGCAAAGAGGCAAGACTTCTCCTATGAGATCTCTATCTTCCTCTCTCTCTACACACACACACACACACACACACACACACACACGTGCACACGCTTAATTCCCAGGATTTCTGTATGTAAACAATATACTTCTGCACATCAAAAATATCAAAAATTAGATTATGTTATGCACATTGTCTTGTGATTATTTTTTGTGTAAGAATATCGACATTACAATATCCTAGATATTTTGCAATAATATTGTACTCTATGCCTAGTATTGCAGAATCCTGCATTTTGTCCCTATATGATATTTGCCTACCTTTTACCCTACATTTGTCCATTAAGGTGTTTGTTTTCCCAGCATGAGAAACACTGCAGTGAATAGTGCTATGTGTAAAAATTAGTAAGGAAGTTGTTTTTTTTTTTTTCTGATAAACTCCTAGAAGTGGAGTTTCTAGGCTGATGACCTTTGTAGATTTTGTTAATTTTTCTCCAGAAAGTAATCAAGTCATTAAGTAATGCTCCTCTCTAGGTTCGCCTGGGTGGCTCAGTGGTTGAGCATCTGCCTTTGGCTCAACCTGAGCGATCTCAGGGTCCTGGGATCCAGTCCCGCATTGAGCTCCCTGCAGGGGCCTGCTTCTCCCTCTGCCTGTGTCTCTGCCTCTCTTTGTGTATCTTATGAATAAATAATTTTTTTAAAAAAGTAATGCTCCTGTCAGCATTGTATGAGAGTGCTTATTTCTCACATCATCATCCACAGTTGGTATTAGCAATATTTTAAATTTCTGCCAATGTGACAGGTAAAATGAAGAGCATCCTATGGCTAATTTGAATTTTTTGATTATTAGTGAGATGGAACATCTGTTTGCATATTTTAGCTATTTGCATTCCTTGTTTTTGGAACTGTATTCTCTGTCCTATGTTTATTTTTATCTGGGTGTTATATTTTTGAAGACTTCATTTTTATAAGAATTCTTTATATGGTATATATAATAGCCCTTAATATTCTTATATGTAAGAAATAATTTCCAAGTTTGTTGTCTCTTTAGTTATGATTTTTGTAATTGTAGAAGCCTTTTAAAAAATTCTTAAAATCATTGAAAAAAATTCTTTAACATTATTCATAAAATTCATAAGTAATCTCTTGGGGGAATTTTATTGGACTTATAGTCTTCTTTAGGTTAAAAAAAGGATAAAATACTGATGACTTTATGTGTTTCAAGCTAACACTTTGAATTTAATATTAACTTTGGAAAAATTGATATTTTTATTATTTGTAGACAAGGACAATTGTATGCCCTCCCATGTATTCATGTCTCCTTTTATGTCCTGCAGTAATTTTAACACTACATTTATACAAAGAATTCTTGTCATTTTACTTTTAGCTACTTCATATTTTGTAGTTCTTGTGAATAGAATCTTCTTTCAGAAAAAAAAATTAACTGTATGTGGGAAACTAAGAGGGGATGGTATTTGTGAACGCCCTTCGTGGCCCTTTCTCTGTTTATTTTTTCAGACAGTGCCATGAAGCTTCCTATCATGTCTACAAGTAGTGATAAGTCTATATCTCCCTTTCTAATATTTAACTTCTCTTCCATTCTTGAACCATGACACCGATTGTGGCTTCCAGAACAATGTGGATCATTGCCCTCATAATGGGCATCTTATTCCTAATATGAACAGACTGAAACTAACATGTGTCCACTAGGTATGATTCTGGTGACTTATCATATAGATAACTCTACTCCTTCCTCTTTACAATGGAGTGTTTCTCAATTGTTTTAGAATCGAGAGTGAGTATGGAGCTTTTTCAGGTGTCTCTAGAGGGAACATGGAAGAGGCCAGAGCTGCGGTCCTGCCCAGTAGCGGTCTGTATTGGCATCATTTCCTTTCTGCTTTCAATACATCAAGCATTTCTACAAAGTTTGTCCTAACAGCACCTGCTTTTTTTTTTTTTCAATCCTGTTTCCTGGGGCAGATAGGAACAGGCAAGCATCTTCCCGATGCTGTTAGCCAACTGAAAAACAGCTCCTGGCATCCTGTAGTCACTGTCTCTGCCTCCATCATGCATAAAGTCGGAGGGTGGCCCAGAGTTACAAGCAGCATCCGCGTGTGCTCATGGCGCACACTGTGTGCTCTCCATTCCCTGTTCATTCTCAGGATGCAGCATTGGAAGTTGATAGCGCCTCAGTAGGATGTAGTCTCTCCTACACCATTTCTAGGAGAAATCTGATGATGTTTCTGCCACAGAAATGACATTTTTCTTTAGTTGTAGGTGATGTTGCAAGTCTCTACCACCTTTATTTCCATATCGTGAAGGTGGTTTTAATGGGAATTGGGAAAGATAGAAATAATCGCTTGTGAACACATTGCCATTCGAACCAGAGGTCCTCATCAATGCTCCATTGATGATAATGGTTAATTGGCCAATCACTCACTTCCAGAACAAACATTATACTTCTGGATACACAATGCAGAACCAAGTGAAAGAGATAGTCCACTTTCTTTGCCATTTGTTAGCCTTCTACCAAGTAGTGGGTCCATCTCTTTCCTTTTTCTCCTTAACCTCATACATAGTTTTCTTTTTATTTTTTAATCTATAATTTCTTTCTAGTGTTCTTGATGTTGGGGGATCTCTGCACTTATAGATAGGGGACACTGTTGTGTGGTTTTCAAATAAACACCTGAAGGGGTGGGACACCTGGGATGGTCTGAGCTACTGGCAAGTCCCCTGCACAAACTTGCTGGTGACATGTATATATTCCTCTCGTCTTCCTGGGTTGAGGTCATAGGTGATTTTAGTGTCAGCCTCTTAGGATTTTTCAGGGTACCCTATGGGTCTTGAATTATTTTCTAAATTGGAATTTCTGGCTTTGGAGTCATAGTTATGTTTTCTTGGAGTGAATAAATTCAGTCTATAACCTTTCCTTCCAATTTTTTAAGGACTAAAAGACAGAATATGAAAGAATGGCAGAGTTCAAATCACCATGAAATTTGTATGAACAAAGCCTTTAGGAGAGGAGAGGATTATTTTCATGAGCCTTATAGATAAAAGCCCATTGCTCTGATCTGAAATATCTACATCTGTGTCAATATCCCAAATATTTGAAGATAATGCTATATAATAATGACTTAGGATGTAAATGTACAAAGGCCAATAAAAAAACAACAGTGTATTCTTATGCTAGATACAACCATAAATAATTATTCTTATGTTGGATACAACCCTTTGAGTCTGAGGTAACTGCCACTGTTTACCTCTTGATTTTCCAAATACTGTAATGCCAAAAACAGTTTTCAAGAGATCGGAAAGCAGGGCCAGTTTATGGCTATGAATATATAGTGGTAAAATTACCCCGGCACCTACAGGGGCTTTGGAGGCTGCCTAGGCTCAGAGACTGTGTGATACCAAGGACTCCATTTTATTCTTCCCAACCTCCTTTAGATGTTGGAGACTTACCCATCCATTCCAGACAGCTCGCTACCACCACAAACCGACCTTCTATCAATAACTTACAGCCTCAGCATGGAAACCCAGTAAAAGTTACTTTTTCTCCCCTCCTTTACACCCTATAACAAGGCCCTAAGGAGAGCAAAAACAGCTTATCACCTAGAAGAGTATTTTTTGGAGTCTTACAGAATCATGTACAAACTATCTAGCATCTTGGAGTCATCATGAATGGGACCCCTATGGCCAAAGGAGCAGACACAGCTCTCTTATGAGCAGATCCACCATCAAGAGAGGCTTCACCTGAAGAAGCTTTGATGCCCTAGCCAAGGTGCTCTAGCCATGGTTCTGTGGACTATGGTGCTCCTAAATATATAGATAATGAGGGACACCAAATGTGTCCCAGATGGATACAGGAGATGGAATAAACTTTTAAAGACTGAAAAGTTACACCAGGGAGAAGAAATACTGTCTTGATCCAAACCTTATCCTTGTAAAAAAGCCATGGTTAAGTTAAAGAAAATATAAGGCATTCAAACTAGCAGAGATTTTGAAAATCCATTAATTTGCTTTGCTTCCATTCTTAATACATAGTCTTCCTCTCATGACTGAAAGAATGAGTGTTTCAACCACTGGCTCAGTATCCTTTGGCAAGGATTCTCTGAACCTTGACTTCTTAAAGGAAAGTAGAGACAGATTGTCACTTACCTTGAAGTGTTGCATGAAAGTTTTTTTATACAGCACAATAGAAATGTAATGAGGGCCACAAATGAGAGCCGTAGTATAGTTTTACCTCATTTAATTTTTGATTTTTTTTTTTGAGAGAGAGAGTGTGCAAAAGCACAAGTGGGTGGGAGAAGAGGGAAAGGGAGAGAGAGAATCTTAAGCAAGCTCCACACCCCGCATGAAGCCCAAAACAGGGCTCAATCTTATAACCCTGAGATCATGACCTGAGCGGAAACCAAGAGTTTGACGCTAAGCCCACTGAGCCACCTAGGAACCCTGTATATTCTTTTTTTTAACTGAAGTATAGTTGACATACAATATTGTATTCATTTCAGTGATTTGATAGTTATATATACTGCAAAATGCTCACTGTTACTATCTGTCGCCAAACAAAATTACCACATTATTGACTATATCTTCTAGGCTATCCTTTCCATCCCAATGACTTATTTATTTTATATTTGGAAGTTTGTACCTCTTAATCCTCTTTACCTAGTTCTGCCCATATGGAACCTATTTCTGGTTCCCCTCTGGAACCACCAGTCTGTTCTCTGTAGTTATGAGTCTGTCCCATTAGTATAATTTTAAGGTTTCTAATAGTCATATATTTTAAAAAGAAGGAAGTGAAATTAATTTTAATGTTTTAATATATGTATTTAAAGTTCATCCAATATTATTTCAGCGTGTAATCAGTATAAAATCTATTAAAATGATATTTACCTTCCTGATGTCCCATACTAAATTTTTGAAATCCATAGGTAGTTTGTTTTACACTTTGAGCACATCTTGAGTCAGTGAGGCATTTTTCAAGTGCTCAACTGCCACATATTACTAATGGCGACCGTATCATGAAATGGTTCTAAAGCATTAAACATAGGCTTCCTATTATTATTATTTTGGTTTTGGTTAGGTACTAATTCTTCCTTACCGAGTTCCTTAATGAGTCCTTTGGGTTGCACGGTGAAAATCTAATTCCCCAGGTTCATATACCTTTCTGATTCCTTCAAATCAGGTGTCTTCTCTGATCCAGCGCTGAGACAACCCTGCTCAGCGTCATCCCAGGATATCCTGGAAATTGACTTCCTGCCACCTGCTAAAGCTGGCAGTCTGCTTTCTGACCCAGTCAGTGGGAGCATCTAAGCAACACTGCAGCCTTCTGCACTCCCTGCTTGCAATTACTTGACTGCAAACATTTGCCAACTGGCTGGACTTTTCATCGGGTATCCTCCTCAGTCGAGGATGGTTATGGCTCTCTAGCAACACAGGGCAGGTGCTAGCCCATCCAGACTATGGAAAAGTCTCTGAAAATTCCCCAATTTGAAGCCACTAGCTTCCCCCTAACATGCATCAGTCTCTATAGAAGGCCCATGAACATTTCCAATGAAATATACACAGAATTTCACCACTTCCCACCAGTTCACTGCTAACTGCTTGATTCCAGCCCCCATCTTCCATCACCTGGGCTATCACAGTAGCTTCTTAATTGATCTTCCTGCATCCACCCTTGCCTCTCTGCAGCATATTCCCCACACAGCAACCAGACAGAGCCTGTTAACATGCAAGGCAGCTTATACCGCTCCTCTAGTCGCACCCTCCAATGGCTTCTCATCTCATCACAGTAAAAAGCCAAAGTCCTCATATTGGCCTACGAGGCCCTTTGCAATAACTCTCTTGGCACCTATCCCCCCCACCCCGCCCTGCTTTCCGACTCTGATCTAGACCTTGCAGTTCCCTCTCCGTAACAGGCAGGCTCCTTACGTAGACCCTTGTGTTTCCCCTGCCTAGAGCATGTATCCCTCAAGAGAGCCACATGGCTTGCTCCGCTATGTCCTTCAGGTCATTAGTCAAATGTTACCTTATCAATGAGTGCATGGTTCATAGTCTTGTTCAAAATTGCAACCCTCTGCCAATACTCAACCAGTTTAGTTCTTCTCATAGAACGTATCACTGTCTAACATAACATACATGTTGCTTACATATTTATATATACTTTTTCTTTTTTTTTAATAAATTAATTTTTTATTGGTGTTCAATTTACCAACATACAGAATAACACCCAGTGCTCATCCCGTCAAGTGTCCCCCTCAGTGCCCGTCACCCATTCACCCCCACCCCCTGCCCTCCTCCCCTTCCACCACCCCTAGTTCGTTTCCCAGTATATATACTTTTTCTTGCCTATCAGGACTTTTCCTATATTCCCAGAGATCATATATGTCTGGTTTACCCTTGAATTTCCAGAAGCTGCCTAGTGCTGGGGACATAGTAGGTGCTTGATAGATATTTGTTGAATGGATAAATGGATAAAAATAATGGCTGAGACCTTGCACCAAATTACCCTCCCAAGTCACAGAAGAAAACAAAAATGCCCTAATGCACGCAGAAAGCCGAGCAACCTGTGCATTAGGAATGTTGGTTCTACTCCATCAAGAACTCTGAAATGCATTTCCTGTAAATCCCTGCACGAACCCATGCTGGCTCCTTCCTAACGCAGAGGGGAGTAGTGGGTGGTGTAGTGCTCACAAATGCAAACAGTCAGAGGGAAAACAGGAAGAATGGGAGAACCAAATCCTTTGTTGCCCCCTTGGTTTACCTCCTTGAGAGTTCAAAGCATTTCAAGCTGTAGCCATAATTCTTCCTCCAACTGGATCCATACTTTGCTCCTTTTGCAGAATTTCACAGGAAAAAATTATGCCCTAGCCACCTTGAACAGGCATGTATGCATACAGATGAAGTAAAAGGTTAAAGCAAATTTTCAGATAACAAAAAGACCAGAATCCGTCAACTAGATGGTTTGTTCAGCCTGAATAATTACTAAAATTTCCTTACTTCTCCACTTTCTTTGAAATGATAAGACACCTTTAATCCCCAGTTCACACATTTGTTCAAAAATATCATCTGTTAGGCAAGGTAATTTCCATCTGAATTTCCCTATAGAGACATTAAAGTACTTGCATTATTCGTTTCCTGCTGGGTTAAAATACCAATGACAGTAGTCACCTAGATATTAGAGCCACAAAATCTAGCAGAGGCTAATCTTTGTATTCAGTATAAGTGAAATCTAGAACCCTTGGGTATAGCAATTCTTGGACACCAGGGTCATTTGGATCAGACCCCTTTTTTTTTAAAAAGATTTTATTTGTTTATTTGATAGAGAGTGAGCACAAGCAGGAGGCAGAGTAGAAGAGGGAGAAGGACAAGCAGACCCCCTACTGAGCAGAGCTGGATCCCAGGAACCTGGGGTTATGACCTGAGCCCATGGCAGACACCCAACCAACTGAGCCTCCTAGGCACCCCTGAATCAGACTTTATATGTGAGAAATATCTGAGGATTGAAGTTCTGTGGGATCCATGGGACGATGGTGGACAATGACAGTGTGGTCGCTGGAGCCCACATGCCAGCGCTGGCCCACTGAGTCAGATCCCAGAGCCTGCCTTCCCTCCTCCCACATGCTGGCCTGGTCTGTCTGTCCCTCCCAGACACCTGGTACAGAAGTTCTGCAAACTAAGGACATTCTATATTTGATGCAGCTCCACATTCTTAGATTTCACGGAAACTCCAGTGGTACATTCCTCTGCCCACGGGCCTCCCCAGTACACCATGCGACATTCCAAAGCCACATGGGAAGGTGCAGACCACAGCCCCACCCACTCTGTCCTTCTTGTTGATTAAACTATCTTCCCTTTTTGGTAAAAGGGAAGACAGCTGTTCCTGAAATGAAAATTTAGCTTTTATTTGTGTAATGAAGTTCAAGGAGAGGTTATTCTCACTTATTTGAAGATTCATTGATTGTGATCTCTGCCTCCAGATAGTAGAAGACAGCATATTCCACTTGTATTATTTTGACGGACTTTCACTCTGTTTTTAAACGTCCACTCTATTACAGAGAGAGCATCTTGGAAATTATTTATTGTATTTTATTTATTTATTCATGAGACACAGAGAGAGAGAGAGGCAGAGACATAGGCAGAGGGAGAAGCAGGTTCCTCACAGGGACCCCCATGTGGAACTCAATCCCAGGACCTGGAATCACCACCTGAGCTGAAGGCAGACTTCCAACCGCTGAGCCACCCAGGTGTCCCACTGGAAATTATTTAAAAACAGGATTTAAATCAGCCTAAGACTCTACCCCCTTGAACTGACTCAAGTCTTTTGCCAGGTTGGGTGTCCCCAGAAGGTCATAATTTTGACCAGTCTGCAAAATATTTAATCCACTAACTTCTGGAGGGTTTATGTTAGCTGAGTCTTTTGATAGAAAACATTTGTGCAAATGAAGAAAGCTTCACCCATTTTCTTCACCCAATATCTACTATCACCTTACTTAAATCTAGGCTTCTGCTAAGAAGCAACTGAATGATAATAATAATTATTATTATAACAACAATTATAGCAATAATGTTAATAATATAGTAATTAATTATAATAATATAATTATAATAAGAACATAATTCTTATAGTGATGACATTTATATTACTAATAGAATTATTAGAGTAGGACTCATTATAATTATTATAGTAGCATGATAATATAGGAATAATCACTTTTACCTTATTTAATTTTTACAAATGACCCATGATATTGATACTTTTATTACCCACATTTTATTGATGAAAAAACTGAGGCATGGAAAGATGAAATTGTGGTCTGAAGTCAAAAACTATATTAAGGTGTTGGGATCCCACTCCTGCCTCTGCTGATTCAAATATTCTTACCTCCAGAATGTGCTGGATCACTTTCCACACTGTTAAAACATTGCTCATCACAGCCTTCTGGAAATGATGGACTTTTTACCCATGTATATGTTTTTTCTGCTTTCTCATCCCACAAATTCACTCTTCAATACCTGACTCAAGTGTCCCCTCCTCCATGAGGCCTTCCCAAGAGCTCACATGCAGATTTAATCCCTTCTTCTCAGTGTTCTCATTACTGCACTTACCTGACTATCCCAGAAATGTGCTTCTGGTCTTGAATGCAACTTTCTCGCAAGGAGCTTGTCTTATATCTGTGTCTCTACTCTGTATAGTGCTCAATGCATAGCAGGTGCTACACAAAGAATTATTTTATAAATTAAATACGTGTTCTCCAAGTACACAGGAAATGGTTCTTCTGTGTCTTTCCCTGTCATTCCTTCTCCCTACTCTGCTCATGCTGAAGGGACTTCTCACTCAATAATTGAGTGAGATGGCCCGTCGCCTATTTTCCCTGAAGCAGAAATAAATCAGGGTTGTACCACATTAAGGATATTCAGCATGGCCAAAAGCCAAGTTGGGATTGAGCTATCAAAATCTATGGCCTCCTTCTTCATATCATGAAGGGTCGGGCTTGGCAGGGGGGGCAGGGAGGACATGTTGGAGGTGTTGACTCCATGTTTTTGCACATACATGTGTACAGTATCACTCTCTTCAGCTCAATTCATTTATCTTTCCAACTAATATTTATTAAATGGTTTCTGTATCCCATGTGTCGGGCCATGTGCTGAGAATACAATTTTTACAAATAGTAGAAAGATTGGATATAGCCCCTAACGTCGTGGAGCATATCGCTGACTTGGGGGAAGACAGGCATTGAACAATCACTTCATACTCTGAAAAGTTATCTGGATCTGTCAGATCCGGCAAGTCTTCATTAATTGTCTGCTGGTTATCACCACTTTCCTTTGCTGCTGCAGTGTTTGTCATGAGATCTTCCCTGAGGCTTAGGGCAGATTCCCTCCCCCTGCCCCCCCCCATTACATTTAGTGACTGTGCTGCACCTCAGTGGGATACAAATGGGAGGGAAAACTACATTCGTAGTTGATAAGCAATATTTATGGAATGATTATTACGTAGCAGGCCTTATACTTCTCGTGTATTATATCATTTGATTATCATAAAACTGTCAAGGTTCATGTTATTAGCAATTCTGGGGTTTTGTTCCAAGTTTTTATTTATTTATTAAGTAATCTTTACCCCCAACATGAGGCTCAACCTCACGACCTTGAGATCAAGAGTCACATGTACTTCTGACTGAGCCAGCCAGGCGCCACAGCGATTTTGTTTTAATAACAGTAATTACTAATGACATTTAGAGAGGTTATGTAACTTGCCCAGGATTAAACAATTAGTAAATTAAGGGGATGGAATTAAGATCTGGTTGGTAGATCCCATATGTTCTAGCTATATAACTATACTGCTTCCCTCCGTTCTAGCGGCAACAAAGAAATCCAGCAAGTTACATCCATGCCAGTTTTTCTTAATTATCCAAAACAGAATGCTTTGGAGAATGAAAGAACTATTAATAATTAACCCCCCTTCAGAAGAGCAGATGTAAGCCAGGACTTTTTTAGACAAATTGGGCCATGGGGCCATCCATTTTGTATTTACTTTTATAGGCAATCTCAGGCTGAATTTTCAGGAATGCGTAAATTTAAATCACAGAAATGTAAAGTATTAAATACTTTGGTTTCCATAAATTCATAAATCTAAGTAAGACATAGCTTATGATTGTATAAAAGCTAGTGTTTTCATAGTTCCAGGTACATAATGAAAACTAATGCTTAAAGAGAGGAGTAAATGAAACATATACAAAAGGTCCATGTATAATCAATCTTGGGCCAACTCTCATTTCCACTGGCACTCAACCTTTGGGTTGGCTGGGGGGCCTGATGATGAACTACAGGGCTTTATTTTCCCTTTACGACCTCACCTCCCGCTAAATAGTTGGATTCACTCATTCCTCAAAATATTTATTAAATGCTCAAGTGTTTTTGTGTGTGCACATGACAGGCACTAGAGATAAAGAAGCTGAATAAGTCATGGTGCCCGCCTTCCATATTTGCAGTCAAGGAAGGGAGGCAAACACACAAGTGATAAACTCAGGGGCACAGTTTCTACCCTGGTATGTATGAGCTCTATCTAAGCCTCCCAAGTTATGAAAATACTAGCCTTCTACTATCACGAGCTTATGTTCCAAAGTTAAAATTTTAAGGACACCAAAGTATCTAATGCTTCACTTTCCTCTGTGACTTATAATTTCTAGATCATTTTTCCTTACATTAACAATAGAAAGAACATATTCTAGATTCATTTGGTAGATTAGGAAGCTGAACCTTGAGTTTTCCAAGGCCATAGGGTGAATAATAAGCTGGGGGGGGGGTGGGTGTCAGGATGTGAAAATTCAAGTTTTCTGTTTACAAATCAGAGCTGTACTCAGATTGCATTCATACAATACACCTGAAGGGAATAAACAAAATTTAAATCTTTCAACAAACAGACTCTTACAGAATTAAATTTGACCCTTAGAACTATTGCAACTTCTCTTCCATCCTTTTGGAGATTATTCTCAAAATATTAAAATAGTCATTATCAACCACACATATAAAGATATATTTTAAAGACCAAATGAGCTCTACATCAACATAAATTGCTAATCCCAAGATTAGTCAGAAACATCCATTTGTTAAAAGGAGAGAAATCATCTTAATGACAGAAGTGAGGCGATTTGTCTGATACTCATGAACCTTTCATGGCCAAAATTTTGCATCTTTGCTGGGGCGGCATACCACTGCTCCCAGGACCACTGAGGAGTCATGAAGGAGGGCATGAGGTGTGATGAGCATTGGGTGTTACATGCAACTGATGAATCACTGAACTCTACATCTGAAAGTAATGATGCACTATATGTTGGCTAATTGGACTCAAATTTATTTATTTATTAAAAGATTTTATTTATTTATTCATGAGAGACAGAGAGAAGCAGAGACACAGGCAGAGGGAAAAGCAGGCTCCCTGCAGTAAGCCCGATGTGGGACTCGATCTCAGGACCCCAGGATCATGCCCTGAGCCGAAGGCAGACACTCAACCATTAAGCCACCCAGGCATCCCTTGTATTTAAATTTAAAAAGAAAGAAAGGAAGCAACTCCAGTGCACGAAGTTGGAGAACTGGTTTTGAATGCTAACTTTTCCACTTACTTAACTCTGGGATCTCAATTTCCTTCTCCACGTGTGGCCACGATAACAGGGACAAACACTCACCTCCTTGTGTTCAAGGTCATACAAAAAAATGTAAGCAAACAATCAATGTAAGTAATAAACAATCTGTGTTTGGGTGGCAGTCATTGCTTAAACTTTGAAACTTGCTTTAAACACAGTGTAGGGCAAAGAGCTGTTCAGAATACAATTTTCGTGACAAAAAGGGCTAAACACCAAATATAGTTGGAAATCATCAGGTATTTTGAAAGTAGAATCAGAATAAGAATTAGGGAAACCTGGGGCTTGAACCCAGGCTTTGAGTACTTAAACTCTCTGAGCCTCATATCTGTCATTGGTGAAATGGGAATAAAAATATCATTTGTTAATGAGGACTATTATAATAAGTACATAAAGAACCCGAGGGAGAACCCAGTTGAGGACAGTGGCCTGTTTTGAACATGGACTGTTCAATTCCCAGCTGGTCACCCAGTGTCTCCACACAGCAAAGACTCACTCACAAATCAGAGACAGAACCTTGCTGGCTCAGGGGGAGTAGTCGATGGATTATCATTATCACAATTCTTATAAACCAGACTTGCTGGTTTTTGGGGCTGAGGGAGTGAAGGGGTGCATGGCAGTGCTCACAAGGTGATGGAACAATGGGGCTTGGCTGAAAGTCACTGTGACATATTCCACAAGGTAGGCCCACACTGAAATGACATAGGAGGCAGAGGATACCTTCATTGGCACCCCATTTTGGTAGTAAGAATTTGACTCTCCTCATCAGTAGGGGTGATAGTATGTTCACATATTGATCCATTGTTTCACTAATGTTCTCTTACAACCCAAACTCCAACTTCAGAGCATCTCATGACTGAAATCTGTTCCACTCACTATGTATGTGGATAGCTAGGCCAAAAAACCAAAACAAAACCTATAGTTTTTGTGACTCATCACTGTCTTCACAATTTCCACAAACGAATCTGGCCATATTCACCATGAAAATTCAAATGCTGGGGGCAGAATTGGGAGAGGTCCTTATGTGTGCACAACAGCAAGTCCGAACCTATGAATTGAGTTTCAGAGATAGATATATATGATCCTAGATGAGCTCTTAGTACGTGTCAACCACTGCACACGTACTAAACATCTTATCTCGTGAAAGTTCTCAAACAGCTCTGATAAGTGAGCGATATGATCCTACTTTACAGGTGGCTGCCAACACCAGAGCCTGCTGCAAATAGATGCCTCATGGCTTTATACACTCGAACTGAAAACACCTTCCACAGTGATTCGACCTTGTGGCCCACACAATTCTCGAAGATCCTCTTTTGACTTTAGTAGATAAGGGAAACAGAACAGCTAACTTCCAGTAAATAGGGGCTTTGCTGGGTTGTGAGGGTGGAAGGTGGGGCCAAATACCCTTGCAATATCACTCTGGAAGCTCACCTAAGACACTCAGGATCTCCTGATTAGTCTATAGTCATAATCAAAAAATAATCCAGTGAGTGGGCGCCTGGGTGGCTCGTTTGGTTGAGCATCTGATTCTTGATTTCGGTTCAGGTCATGATCTCAGGGTTGTGAGATCGAGACCCGTGTGGGGCTTTGCGCTGAGCAGGGAGTCTGCTTGGAATTCTCTCTCTCTCTCTCTCTCTCTGTCTCTCTCTCCCTCTCTCTCAAGTAAATAGATAAATCTTTTAAAAAAATAATTCATTGACTATTTAGGGATCCAGCTGAGACTACACAACTTGTGTTATTCCGAGAACATTTGCTGCTATGGTAGCTTAGCAACGAAGAAAACAAAAGCATGAGAGATTAATTTAGAAATGATCAATTTAGAGATTAATATGAAGACATCATTCCTTTTTTGGGAGGCTATGGGTGACCAAGCATACAAAATGCCATTCCCACAGCATGTTTTTAGTTCTCAGACTTTACCAGGGAGACTGAAGTTCAGTGTACAAATGTGTTATCAAAAAGGACCAAGTACATCGGGATACACTTATGCCAGGATGAAAGCAACCGTTAAGTGTTTTGGGGTACCTTTTCTGCATGGCTTGCAAGTTTTCTTGTTTACCCTGGCAAACACTGAGTTATTCCTGTGAACCCTCGTATCTGATTGATATGCGGCCTGAGCCACTTGTCCCAGGGGTGGACATCTCTGCTTTGGGGATAATGAATAGGAAAAGTCAAGGACACATTTGTAAGGGAGGTTCCAGGTCTTCCACCCTCAGCAGCATGGATTCGGATTCTGGTACATCACAAACTTCTAATACTAGGGTTAGGCCATGCAGTTTGCAAAGCTCCTTCACAGCAATGTCTCCTTTAGTTTCCATCCAGGGAGGCAAGTACACAAAGAAGTTGAGGGTCACGAAGGGTCACGGACTTGCCTGAGTGATATCAGTAGGAAGGGCAAGAGTTTTAGACCTGTGGCTCTCATACTTGAGCATCCTTTGGGGTCGTGTGGAAGGCTTGTCTGCCTGCCTAGCTGCTGATGTGCAAGTCAACAGGTGGGGCCTGAGAGTCTGCATCTCTCACTAATTCCTGGGGGATGTTGATGTTGCTACTGCGCCACAGACCCCACTTTGAGGACCACCAGGTAAACGACAGGTTTCTGATTCCTAGCCACATCTCCCCTTCCCACACCCCACTGCCAGTGCATAACAAATGGCAGCAGCTCCCCTGGCTTTCTCCCTGCAGCCACTTTACATGAATCTTTCTTTAAAATGCACACCAAAAAGTCTCACTTGAACAATCTGAACATTTACAATTATCTTCTATCTTATTAAAACATTTTAACAAAAACAGAAAGTGTCTCCCCCCGCTGCCCACTGGTAGGGGAAAGAAAAATGACAAATAATGCTATTAAAGAGTCTTTTTTAAAAAAACCTATGATTTGACAAGAAAATTTAAACTTTGTATTGTGGCATTCATATAAACGAACTCATTTGCTGAGAAGAGACAGACACAACATAAAGTGTGGCCCGGTTGGAATCGATATTCCTGTACCCCACCCCGATGTCCCTGTTCACAAAACAAAGAAGCTGAAACACGTACTTGAAGGACTCCATAGTATCTAGGAGGAACTAACATTTTAATTTAAAAAGCAATTGGCCTCTTTTAAATCTCCAAGACGAAATGTCAATTCTGAGCTGGGGTCTCTCCAACTTGAAGCTATTGGCATCTGTGCTATGTACCTGTCAGGGCAGTCGAGGGGGCTGTTCTTTGCATCATAGGATCTTTAGCAACATCCCCAAGCTCTACCCGCTAGATGCCAGGGGCACCTCCTTAGTTGTGACAACCCCTGGCATGACCAACTGTTGAGAACAAAGGCTTTGTGAGGCGTGAACTCTGACTGCATGCTGGCTCCATGACCCAGGCCCAATGGGGCATTGCGCCCTCAAGATAATTGAGTTGGTTGAGTTTAATGTGGATCTAGAGATGCTGACAGGCCCCAACCCCACAATATCTTTTCTCATTCTTCACTGTTCTTGAAACCCTACTAAATATTTGTTTTCCTTTGGACTAAACGTTGGCTAGTTATTCCCATGGAATTCTTTTTTTTTTTTTGTATTTCTTTTATTGGAGTTCAATTTGCCAACATATAGCATAATACCCAGTGCTCATGGAATTCTTTAAAGGTACAGGACTCAGAAAGTACTAACCCACTGTCACTCCCACGTCTGTATGACTTGGGTTTAGGGACACTGACTAAAGCTAGAGAGGCTGGGACAGAAGCCGGGTCTATGTTTTAAATTCACACATTTTAAGCCTATTTTTCTGAACAAATGATTTCTCCACATTTTAGTTATTTGCCAACCTCTTGTTTGCATTTTCTATTGCTGTTGGCATTGGTGTAAGAGAAAGGACAATAAGACTGGTGAAAGGATGATGGAAGGTGAAACACTACGTAAAGGGTGAAATCAATAAATAAGACTCAAAACAAAATTAAATTGGCAGCTGTACCTGTAATTCAGTGAGCTCTGACTTTCCCGGAGGCCAAAGCACATAGAATTTTGGAAAAAAAGCAAGAGCAGCTCAGTGCTGTCCGCCCCTTCAGCCATCACTGGTGGTGAGAGAACCTGGATCGTGACATTTAATAATGACCAAATGGCCCATCTGGTGTTATCAGCTTGAAACCTATCTGCATATTTGCTATCAATGATGAAAAATTAGTGCTTCCAGGATATAGCATGGTTTTCACATAAAACCCTTGCTGAATCTCTCCTCCCAAACCCACAAACTAAGCTCAAAATGTAGCAAGTTATTTATTTTATACTGGACTCCAGAAGAGTCTCGAAAACAGATAGTAAGGAAGTGGGTATTTGCATTTATTTATACTCTGACTTGTAGAGATTTCTGGTCATTGTATTTCATTTTTCATATTAGCCAGAAATCTTGTATGACTTTTTAAAACTTTAATATTGATATATTTCAGACATGAAAAAAAATCCCATAGAGCAGGGTTATCAGGCTCTTATGTACCTACCACTTAGATTCAACAAAACACTTTGCTATAATTACTCCAGGGCTTTTTTTTTAAGATTTTATTTATTTATTCATGAGAGACACAGAGAGAGGGAGAAGTACAGACACAGGCAGAGGGAGAAGCAGGCCCTGTGCAGGAACCTGACGTGGGACTCGATCCCGGGACTCCAGAATCACACAGGGCTTTTGTTTTAAATAATAAGGATAGGAAGGTAACATTCCCTAACCAGCACTCCTCTTCCAGCCCCAGAGATAACCCTTATCCCGAGGCTGCTGTGTGCCCTTCCTGTGCTGAAGTTACATGCATTTCCATCAACAACAGAAGATCTTACTTTGTGTGTCCTGAGAGTTCACAGAAATGGTATCATACTCAAGGTCCACTTTTGATCCCTGCTTTGTTTACTCAACACAATTTTTCAGTTTGAACCATGATGGTACTTGTGAATCTCGTTCCCTGATGTCTCTGCCCAGCAGTAGTTCATGATGCAGTAAATATATTTGTATGCCCTCTCTTGAAGGACACACAGAGTCTCATTCTCCAAAGAAGTGGTGGTGGATTGTGGGGGGCCTGGCCCAGCATGAGAACCCTCTACTGCACACCGTCAGGTATCTGACATCTTCACACTTCCTTTTCTTACACAGTGTGAAGAGCCAACTTCACACTTCCTTTTCTTACACAGTGTGAAGAGCCAACATTCTCTCACTGTTTTCTTATGGATTTTTTTTTTCTGGTTACTGTTGATGTTATTATTGGGATTTTTTACTTCCTCTCTGAGTTTTTTTTAAAGATTTATTTATTTGTTTGACACAGAGAGAGAACATGAGCAGGAGGAGCAGAGGGAGCGGGGGAGGGAATCTCAAGCAGACGCCGTGCGGAGCACAGAGCCTGACGTGGGGCTTCCTCTCATGAACCTAGATATCAAGACTTGGGCTGAAACCAAGCATGGCACTCAACTGACCAGGCCAACCAGGAGCCCTCCTCTCTGTGAATTTCTTACTCGTAATCCTTTCTCATTGCAGGGAGCTAGAGATGGACAAGGGATTGTTTGCTGCTTACATGACATTGATTGAAATTGTTTATATATTTTGGATGCTAATAAATTGTCTTTAACCCCTCAGTGTGCATTTAAAAAAAATCTGTAGCTTCTCTTCTTTAGTTGTTCATGGTGCCCACTTTTATTTAGGTATTTACATTTTAGGGTAGATTCATGTACAAGAAGACTTCATTCATGATGGATGCTTTTTGTGTATTGTTTGAGACCACTGCTCATCCAGGTACGATAATGATATTTTCTTATTGTTTTTTTCTTCTAAGCACATTAAAGTTTTGTATTTCACATCGAGAACTTTAACTTAGCTGGAATTGCTTTTAGTGAAAAGTTTAAGATGGGGATCTGATTTTCTTTTTTTTCTGTAATGCAAGCTACTTGTCCCAGAATCATTAGACTGTAAGCGTTTCTTTACCCCTCACTGATCCGTAATGGCACCCATCTCATAGACTAGCTTTACAACACATGTGCACACACATGTACACACGCTCGCACACACACATGCATACACACACACATGCACACAAGTATACACATCCACATATGCGTGTATATGGGCTCATTTTTGAGTTGTCTATTCTGTCTCAATGGTCTGTTTCTCTACAGCTACAGCAATATCACCTGCTTTTATTAATCTGGCTCTATAATGACTCTATCTGATGAGGCGAATTTCCCCTCCTAATTCTTCAAAATCATCTTGATTATTCTTGGTCCCTCTATGCTTCCATATAAATTTTGGGATTAGCTTTCTGCCAAGGCCATGAAAAACGGTCGGTTGTGATGTGTTGCATTAAATTTAAAGGTTTATTAGATGACAACTGACACCCCTTTGATACTAAATCTTCCCGCAATGACATAAACATCTCTCCAAAGATCAGTATCTTCCCTTATGTACTTCAACAAATGTTTATAATTCTCTCCATCGGGTCTTCCATATCTTAGGTCTGTTCGTAGGTAACTTATAGTTACTTATGTATTCCGGAAACCTTCTTTTTACATTCCGAATATAAGGCCTTTATCAAATACATGTTTTACAAATATTTTACCTCAGTGTGTGGCTAATCCACAGTGTTTGGATGGCAACTGGTTAAGATCCTCTATACAGTGTTAAGTTGAAATTGATAACTGGCCTCATTGACTTGTTGCTAATTTTGAAGGGAGTGCTCCTATCAGTAATTATGTTTTCAGGTTGAGGTAGATTCTCTTTATCAGACTGAGAAAGTCTTTCAATTATGATGTGGCTAAAAGTTTTAAATACTGATTGCATTGTATGTTTACATTTTCTCAAATTACTGTGTGTTTTCCTCCCTTTCATCTGTTCATATGACAAATGACATTCACAAATATCTTAATATTACACCATATTCAACTCTTATGATAAACTCTGCAGACAGAGACACACAGATTCTGTCTCACACACACACATGCAGTTAGATTTAATTTACTGGTATTTATGATTTTTCATATATAAATGAGTGGCTGTGCCTTGTAAGTTTTCTTCCCAATACTGGTTTCTCTGCTTCTGCAGTGGAGATTTTATTAGCCTCATGAGATGATTTAGGGAGCTTTCCTTCCTTTGTTGCTTTTGGAAACAGTTGATATAGCACAGCAGTGTCTGTTCCTGGAAGATCTGATAGGTCTCTCCAGAAAGATTCTGTTGGCCAGTTCTTTTTTATAACAAGGAAATTTTGGATGTAGATCAAATTTATATAATGATCATAATAAATCTGCTCACATCTTCTAGTTTTGCATTAGTCAATTATAGTAATTAATATTTATCTGGATTGTTGTTCATTTTAATAATCTCAAAAAATCATTGGCATTAGGATGTTTTTTACTTTATATTTTTAAATATGTTCTGTGTCTCTATTTGTCCTTTTAAGCTTCCTCACTTTATTTGTTTATTTGTTCTTCTGTCTTTTTATTTTTTTTAAGATTTTATTTATTTATTCATGAGAGAGAGAGAGAGAGGCAGAGAGCAGAGACAGGCGGAGGGAGAAGCAGGATCCCTGCAGGGAGCCTGACGTGGGACTCCATCCCTGGTCTCCAGGATCGTGCCCTGGGCCAAAGGCAGCACTAAACTGCTGAGCCACCTGGGCTGTCCTCTTTTTTAAAAAATCATTCTAAGGAATGATTTTATTGTCTTTGCAGAAGGAGAGCTTTTGGCTTACTTGTTCTTTCATTTTTTTCTTTTCATTAACACATTCTCTTTGTTATTTCCTACCTTCTACTTAAAGTTTACAATGTTGCTCTTTTCTAACTTCCTTTTATTTTTAAGATTTTATTTATTTATTTATTTATTTATTTGACAGAGAGAGAGAGGGGGGAGAGAGAACACACACACACACAGACACACACACACACACACATGAATGGGAGAGGGGCAAAGGGAGAAGCAGGCTCCCCGCTGAGCAGGAAGCCAGATGCAGGGCTCTATTCCAGGACCCTGGGATCATGACCTGAGCCCAAGGCAGATGCTTAACCGACTGAGCACCAATTTCTTAACTTCTTGACTTAAATGTCTAACTTATTCATTTGTAATGTCTCTTTCTAATTTATGTGTTAAAGATTATAAACTTTCTCCATGTACCAGCTCCATCTTATACCCTTAAAAATGCAGCGCTTTCATTGTCAACTAATTTCAAATATTGTTATTTCTGTAACACATTTTTAACCAGTAAACTGTTTTAAAATGCATTTTGTTAATTTCCAAACATAGGAGAGGTTTATGACTATAATTTTATTATTGCTTTTTATATTTACTTATATCAAGGAGAAAAAAATCAGATAGGTACTTTGATTCTTTAGTGCTCTTGGGTAATTGCTTTGTGGCTCTGCACATTGTTAATTTTGTAAATGTCCGCTGAATGCTTGAAAATAATACTGCTCTCTAATTTTAGGATTGAGAATACTATCCTCTAATTTTAGGATTCAAAGTTTTAATATGCAAGATACATATTCAAGATTTTTTATTTTGTTTTTCAAAATGTTTTATGACTTTGCTAATTTTACCTGCTAAACTGATCTATCAGTTTCTCACAGACGTGTGTTAACCTGTGAGTATGTCATTATCTGATTGCGCCTTTAGATAGCGTGAATCTAGATGATGTGGTTCTTATAGGCCAGGATTACTATAGTTTTCCGATAAATTATTACTTTTAGCATTATTCACAATAAAGCTTTTTCCTTCGATAATGTTATAGCTGCTTTCTTCTTTTTTCCCCAAGTTTTTATTTAAATTCTAGTTAGTTCACATACAGTGCAGCATTAGTTTGAGGTGTAGAATCTAGTGATTCATCCCTTACATACGACACCTGGAGCTCATCACAGCAAGTGCCCTTCTTAATACCCACCACCCATCTAGCCCTCCCTCCACATCCCCTCCAGCAACCCTCACTTTGTTCTCCATCCTTAAGAGTCTGTTTTATGGTTTGCCTCTCTCTCTTTTTCCCCCTTATGTTCATCTATTTGTGTTCCTTAAATTCCACATATGAGTGAAATCATATGGTACTTGTCTTTCTCTGACTTTTTTTGCTTAGCATAATACCCTCTAGCTCCATCTATGTCATTGCAAGTGGCAAATTTCTTTTTTTGATGGCTAATATTCCATTGTGTGTATATACCACTTCTTTATCCATCCATCACTCATCAGACATTTGGTATCTTTCCATAATTTTGCTATTATTGATAGTGCTGCTATAAATGTTGGGGTGCATGTATGTCTTTGAATTAGTATTTTTGCATCCTTTGGGTAAATACCCAGTAGTGCACTTGCTGGATCTTAGCGTAGCTCTATTTTTTTTTTATTTTTATTTATTTATGATAGGCACACAGTGAGAGAGAGAGAGAGAGAGAGAGAGAGAGAGAGAGAGAGGCAGAGACACAGGCAGAGGGAGAAGCAGGCTCCATGCACCGGGAGCCCGACGTGGGATTCGATCCCGGGTCTCCAGGATCGCGCCCTGGGCCAAAGGCAGGCGCCAAACCACTGCGCCACCCAGGGATCCCGCGTAGCTCTATTTTTAACTTTTTGAGGAAATGCCATCCTGTTTTCCAGAGTGGCTGCACCAGTTTGCATTCCCACCTTTCTTCTGGTCAATATTTTCCCGGTAAATGCTTTTCCTTCAAGTTCTTTTCAATCTTTCATTATCATTGCATTTCAATAATGTCTCTTAGAAACAGCCTTAGCAGGATTTTATAATTTTATTCAACCTGAGTATATCTGTATTTTGACTATGAAGCTTACAAGTTCATGTTTATTGTGATTACTGATATATGTGATTTCTTTTTGTAGTGTGATTTTTTTTTTATTTTCCCCTACTCCTTCTTTTTTTTCCCCTACTCTTTTCCTGTCTTCTTGGGATTACTTGACTTTTCTTTATTCCCTTTTTCCCCACTATCAATCTTTAGATGTCCTATATTCTATTTTCATACTTTTAGTGGATACCCACAACTTTTAGCTCTGAATTCACAAAGTCTAAAGTTTAATATTTCCACATTTCTTCTTAATGAACAAAATATTTTAGATCACTTATCTCACATTTCATATTACTATTGCAAAGTCATAGTTCCATGTTGTTTTATCTTTATTTTAAAAATATTTTTTTTCGGGACAGCCGGGTGGCTCAGCAGTTTGGTGCCACTTTAGGCCTGGGCGGGGTATGATTCTGGAGTCCCGGGATCAAGTCCCACGTCGGGCTCCCTGCATGGAGCCTGCTTCTCCTTCTGCCTGTGTCTCTGCCTCTCTCTTTCTCTCTGTCTCTCATGAATAAGTAAATAAAATATTTTTAAAATTTTTTTAAAAATAAAAATATATTTGTCTATTTAAATATACTTAAATTTATTTAAAATAAAAATAAAACAATATGGAATCATAAGGTTAAAAATTACTATTTTTTTAGAGAAAAGTTCATGTTTGTGCATATTTTCCCTCATGTTTGGTATTCTATTTTTCCATCATCGCTAGTGCACCCCGTTTCCTTCAGGTTCAGCTTCCTTGTTACCTAAGTGCATACTTCAGTGATTTTATTTCAGTGAGGGTCTGCAAGCAATAAACTCAGTTGCTGTGTGTGACATACCTTTATTTTACTTTCTTGAATTTTAGGTAAGCTGGGCATTATTCCATTTTTTTCTGAATTCTATTTCTGTTGCTAGGGAGCCTTGTCAATTGAACTACCATCCCTCATAAGTTTTCTTTGCAATTGCATCATGACTTATCAGATATAGTTTTATTCTTTTTATCCTACTTGGTACTAATATGCTTCGTCAGTCTATAGTTTCATGTTTCTAGTGAATTCTGGAAAGAACTTCTCTCACTATACCTTTGAATATATTGTCTTCTCTATTCTCAAACCTCTTCCTAGATGCCTGTTGAAATGTCCTATGACTCTGTTCTATCCTTCCTGTCACAAACATCCCTTTCAAATTTCACATGTGAATAAAAATGATTGAGTTCACCTAAGGTGATGAGCACTGAGTAACGTATAGAACTGTTGAATCACTCTACTATACACCTGAAACTCATATAATACTGTGTGTGAAATGCACTTCACTAAAAAAGGAAAAACCCAACAGATTTCACATGTTCTATCTTTTGATCCCTCGGTGTAACATTCTATGTAATTTCTTCATATTTAGCTCCAAATCTGTACTTTTTTCTTCTTGTATCTAGTCTGCTATTGAGTTTTTCATTTAAATAGATATTAATTAATTTAATTTAAATAACTCTTGAGTTTTTTAATTTAAAAATACATTTTAAATTACAGGCTGTTCCATTCAGTTTTTCTTCAAATCTAATTATGTTTTAGTGTCCAGTCTATTTTTTAAGTTAAAAGTTTTTTGTTTCCTATTTCATAAACTCCTCCAGCTAATAATAACATCTAAAATTATGGAGATGATCATCCTCCTCTTCATTGTGTCTGCTGATTCTCTCTTTTAGTGGATCAGTTTTTCATATCGTTTGCAATTTTGGGCTGTGATTTCATTTTTGTCTGCACTTTCTTCCTGCCAGCTCCCACATGCCAAGGTAGAAGTGTCTCTACAGAGCATACTCATTTGCCTCTGGTTTTTGTCTAAGAAAAATCTTTACATGTGTTTGTTTCTTTGCTTGAAATACCAGCATAGTGTGGGAACATGCATTCCACGCCACACCTGAAGACAGCTTAGGCTTGGGTTTTGACATTCATGGGGAAGGTGGGGGCTATTTTGTTCTATTAGAGCCTCAAGAAAAGACAAATATCCCTGCTACTTTCATGACCTTGTGGATAGAGATTTTCTCCCCACTCTTGTATGGTGAGTCACCCCTACCAAGGGTTAGAACCTTATGTCACATCTTCTGAGTCTTCTTTTCCTACATAAACATGAAAACCACAACTCCTGCCTATTGGAAGACATTTCTATAGCCAGTGTTCTCCTAGATTGCTGTAGTGTTCATTTGTTCAGACTTCACTCTGGTTCTTCAATTTGAGATCTGGGATTTTGTCTTTCTTTATTCTAAACTCATCTTTAACTAATTGTGTTATATATTATCCAGTGTGTTCTCTCCCTGTGTGTGTGTGTGTGTGTGTGTGTGGTGTGTGTTTAAACTGGGAAGGGACTCTGCACTGGATCTGTCTATACCATGTTGCCAAGACTGAAAATATTCGCATATAACCTCATTTAGACATATATATTTGAATATCATTTTTGTCACTTATTAGCTGTGTTCTAACTTCTTACTGCCTCAGTTTCCTCCTACAAAAAATGGAGTTAATTATACCTACTGCATTTGACTGCCATAAAGATTAAATGAGATGGTGCATATAAGCCAGGCACAGCACCTAGCATGGAGTAGCCACATGATAAAAGTGAACTATTAATTAGGTGGTTTTGAGTACAATTGATAAACTTCAATTATGCTATTGAATATCTATAACTCTACAGATTTTAGACATTATTAAAATTAGTTTTTATTTATTTATTTTTAATAAGCACAAGCTTATGCTTGTATGCAGTGTATTTATTTTATTTTCCAGAGTCTTAAAGGGGGTAAAAAACCCATTTGGTCTGCAACATTTTCTTTCCAATGATTTTTTAGTGTCTATAAGGCCCATGATTAAATATAACCCAAAAGATGAACAGATGAGATGTTGTTCTGAGACCAAGTCATTAAGATATGTGCCATGTGTCTGCTGGTCTAGCCATGCTTCTGATTTGATGAGCTTACTCCAAATTCAAAGCCTTTTCCTCATGTCCTGGCTTAAATGAGAAAGACTTTCAAGGAAAAGATTCAGTCTGTCAAAGAAGATGTTTATCTTATAAGTAATAGGAATCCATGAATGGATTAAAAGCCAAGGAATGGCATAATCTAATTTGCATTCTTATGAGATGGCTACTTTTGGAGGAAGATATAATAGACAGGATTCTAAATGGTCCCCAAGATTCTCACTGCCTGTGAGCAGGTGTGCATAACTTGTGTAATCCTCTACCCTTGAGTATGAGAGGAACTGTGAATGATGATAAGTCATTCCTGTGATTTAGTTATACTGCATATAAGATTCTGACTTAGTGTCTGGGGTGAGGAAAAGATGGAAGTCAGAGAGATGTGCTCCTACTGACCTGGAAAAAAGCAACTCTCATGTTTATGGAGCAGGATTTGTGAAAGGAACAACAGGTGGCTTCTAGTGCTGATGACCAACAAGAAAGTAGAGATCTCTATGCTATGACTACAAGCAATTGAATTCTGCTAACATCCCTGTGACCTTGGTAAAGGGTTCTGAGCTCCAGAAAGGAAATATAACACAGCTGATATCCTGTAAGAGCCTCAGCAGAGAAACCAGCTAACCCATACCTGGACTTCTGATCTACAGAAACTGGAAGATAATAAATGGGTGTTTTTTCAAGCTGCTAAATTTGTAGTAAATTGTGACGTAGCAACAGAAAATTAATGTGGAAAGTAATAATGGGAGATGTTTCAGTTGGGTTATCAGAATAATCCAGGCAAAAATGAGAATATATACTCACACCAAGTCTATTGGAATGGAGATGCTGAGAATATCGAATAAAGATCTATCAATCAAGTATAGATAATAAAACTCAACCTTCCACTGTCAGCATGACATTGACCCAGAATATTTTAAGGTTTTTGGGTAGGCCTTCATGGCTTTAACCAAACTGGAAGAATTGGGGGTGAGGAAAGTTTCATTGTGAACATAATGAGTTCAATTTAGGACAGTTTGGGATTATCAACAAAATGGCCATAATAATTTCCCTCCATGTATCCACACTTCTTTGCAGTGAGACTTTGTAGCTCTTTCCACCAAGAAATGGAAGCTACCCAACCCTTGTCTCCTGCCCTTGACTTGTAGTGTGTATTGGCCAATAGAATGCAGATGAAGGAAAGTGTTCCAGTTCCACGTCTATACCTGAAGAAGCTCTGGACATTTCTGCTCTTTCTCTTGGAACCATGTAGCCCCTACGTGAGCAACCCTAGGCTGGCCAACTACAGAATGGAAGATCATGTGCAGCAGGAACAAGCCACTTGACTGAGGCCATTCTGGACCAGCCAACCCACCTTATCAAATAGCTGAGCATAGACACATGAGTAAGTCCAGCCTATACCAGAAGAACCACCCTGCTGAGCCCAGCCCAAATGGCCAACCCACAGAATCATGAGCTAAATCAATAGTTACCATTTTGAACACTAATTTTTCAGAAGTTTATCATATAACAAAAGCCGACATCTATAGAAATATTACATTTGATATTCTCGTGAAATATCCTCTTAGATATGAAGGAAGCTTGGTTCCGATCTGGATCTCAGGAAGGCAGATGAAGTTCTACATAAATCTCTCTACATAGAGATTTTTTGCTTATTAGCATGGGGATGGCATTGATGTCAGTCAAGGGTGTATCTGAGAATATTTATTTTCTGAATAAGATAGTAGTTTTCTGATCATGAAATATTGTTCCTCATTCAGCTCTATGGCCATTATTTCTGAGGAGATGCTATCATGGGATGAACAATTACGGAAAATACCTCTAAGAGACTGATGATTTTTCTCTTGAGGCATTTTGGTGTGTCATGTAAATTGAATCATTCTCCTCAGAATGAAGTGTTCGGAAAATAAAGTTTAAATTTGTCCTTTCATAAGAATCGTCCTTATCTTTGGTTATCCTGCTAGACCCACCTACCTGCTGGATATGTCATATCTGTGCATATTGTAGCAGCTCAAAAGCAAGCTATAACTAGCAGCTGTGTGATTCAACATAACCTATGAGTTTCCTCCTCATGTGATCCTTGCAATAACCCTGTGAAGTTGGGGTAATGATTATCCCCATTTTACAGGTGGAGAAAGGAAAATTCCTGAGTTTCAAAAGTTGCTCAAGATCACTCAACAAATAAATTTAAGAACCAAAGTTCAAGCCTGATTTTCTAACTAAAGTCTTTTGCACCTCCTACTACCCTATCACATCCCAGCTGACGGACTTTTCATATATACAACTGAATTCAGTTCTTAGTACTATTTCTGCAGTATTATTAATCATTACAAAACCTCCTACATCCTATAAAGCTTTATTTTTGTCACTCCCCCCCCCCACATACACACTTTTCTACAGATTATCTTACTCTGTCTAAAATCCCATGGATGCCCCTCCACATGGCCCAAGAAATAGGGCAGGACCAGACTGGGTTATGCTCCCGAGTGAGTCACACTAACCTATCTTGTCATTATAAATGGCTCTGAGTCTTTATCTGCCCACAAACTCTAA
This sequence comes from Nyctereutes procyonoides, assembly GCF_905146905.1. Lineage (NCBI taxonomy): Eukaryota > Metazoa > Chordata > Mammalia > Carnivora > Canidae > Nyctereutes > Nyctereutes procyonoides. The sequence continues at coordinate 22,371,916 of NW_026575122.1, forward strand.
TTAATGATCATTTAACTGTACTGTCAACTCTGTTTAAATTTGAGTGATACCAGTTGTTTCTTCCTTGGGCCAACCAATAGTAACAGGGGAAGGCATTCATGCATGCCATTGTCCGGGTGGCTCTGGGCCTATGGCAGCCCAGTTTAATGGGCATTCAGAGCTCATTAGTGAGGAAACACATCGGGAGTGACCGCTCCGGTGCCACACGTTGCAACTAATAGCTCTGCCGAACAGAATCGTTTCTGTTTCTGCTCACTTGTTGTGAAATCCTTTCAATGTCAACAAGTGGTCTTGTCGGCAGGAGCCCGCCATCCTGCCCAGCAGTTTTATCCGTTGCTCTCCTGAGCCAGACTTGTGTCCTCCTCCATTGTCCAGTCCCACAAAGGAGCCTGAGCAATCACAAAGCCTTCACAGCCATTCATCATCAGTACACCGATTCTGTGGGCAAGATTGCCCGCCAAAGTTTGGGCCAGTCCTGTGGGCATAGCATGTGTGGCTCCAAAGGCAGGACACCAGTCCTATGCCCTCCTGCCTTGGGGATCTAAACAGCACAGACATCCAAGGTTTGATTTCCTTATCCAAGAGAAAAACAAAATTACATGCAATGTACAGAATTGGGCCAAGAATATACTATGAGTGTAGCAGAAATTGCAGATGTGGCAAGAGTTGGTAACTTGTTTTTGTTGATACAAAAATATTCCATAGTTTGGAAAAGAGAGAGAACTCTCTGGTCAAAGGGGAGACTGCACTAATTAGATAGGTTTATCTACTCAAAGGATGTATATATTCTGTTATTCCTGAATAATTCCATCGGTTTTCCCAGTACATAGAAATAAGATTGTCTACAAATTGTCATGTCCCGTTTATACAATGTTCTGATAATCAGATGATTAAGAACTGGTCACATTTTCTTGAAATACAGAAACACTAAAAATGATTCTCCAGATACAGCACTTCATACCATGGCAGAAAATGCCTTATACTTTAAAGCTAAAAGAATACAATACAAGAATACAATGTGCTTGGAGACAATATCTTTTCCATTCTTCCAAAGTTCTCCTGAAAAGAGCCTTTATTTTGTATTTGAAAAAGTAGGCAATGATCAATGTGATAAGGATCCTGAGTCCCTCAACTCATCCTTCAAGCCCCTGTGTGCCTATTGCAGCCAGTTTCTGTATGATCTTGGACATAACTCTTTTCTACCTACCAGATTGTCATTATACCTACCAGATTTCTAAGCTACTGGCTTGTGTGTCTACATCCCTTGCTATACTCAAAGTTGCTAGAAAGCCTTTTCTACTTCTTGCTTGTTTTGACTGACTCAGCACATATAGGGGTAGTAGATAAGTGACAATTATATATTGAGTTAAGATTGAATGTCACAAGTTCATCAACAAGTGAAACTATGCCTTTATATTTTCAATCTCCTGGTGCCACAAAAGTGATCAGCCTGTCAAACATTTTTGGAATATTATACCCCATCAACAAACCTTGCAAATTTTGGACTTTAGGATATGGTAGATGAAAATCACAGAGGAAAGCTAACAAACTTGCCCAAGATTAGGGGAGCTAGAGGCCCACTGAACCAGTGTTTGAGCTTCTTTTTAGGGCTTGTGTCCTAGACTTGCTTCCATTGGTTCCCTTTGTGAGGCCAGGGCTGAAGTTTGAATTTACTTCGCATCTTTGGGCTGTTGCAGATGGAAATTTCCTTAAATAAATCTCTCCTGATGCCAGAGCTACTTTGGGAACATTGGCCCAGCGTCCCCAGCAGGGTGCCACGAAGGAGACTGTTTCCATGCAACTTGCCATCCTCTGTTCTCCAAGCCCTGCAAAAACATCCCTTTGCTGCCTGACCACCTCTAATATTTTACAACGGAATATATTGGAGTTTGTTTTGTTCTCATCTTGCAATCTCCACAGCATGTCGCAGAGGAAGTAATATAGAACTGTTATTAAGAGCAGCTTTTGTGTCCCTGTCTGCATGGGTGGGGAATGGAGAGCTTTGCAGCACATTTCTTTGGGGGACTTTAAAAAGGGTAATTGAATTGTTTAAATCAAATTTGGGGCCCCCTGTCACAAATCATTACCTTGTCTTTCCTCTATCTATCTCCTTGTTTTTCAAATTAATGGCACATACCACACACTGATCTCCATTAGCTTAATTTGGTTGAGACATTTTCCAGCCCATATCATCAAAATGAGAGAGAAAATTATGTTGGCCAGGGGACCATCTGTGGAGTGCAAGATGTTAAAGAAGCAGGCATTTTTCTGCATTTTCTCATTTTTCAGTTTTGAAACTATTCTATATACAACTCTAGATACTTAGTTATTAATTCAACACTTTTCTTAGATTGCTGACTTGGATTTGGTAAGTAAGACTGGTGTTTCTGTGGTCAAGGATGAAATTCAAAATATTCTTGTCCTCAAATCCTAACACATGAGCTGCATAGAATATGATTAAGGCTTTGACATCTTAATCAAACTTTTTTAACTTTTCTCTTAACTAAGAGTGCTGGGTATAGCTAGAGCTATATTCTCTCTAACATTCACAAGACATTCTGTGAAATAAAGTCATGTCCAAGCACACCTGTTCAACACACTCCATTTTTAACGCGTTGATGCATTAACCAGCAGTGATCCCTCCCTTCTGTGAACTAAGCAGTTTTACTAACTTCTCTGTTGGGTTTATTATCATCAATGTACATCTGAGCTCAAGAAATATACTCTATAGATGGAATGGTCACTATATAATTCAATTTAGCATGCATTTTTTTGAATATGTTCCAAGATTACAGAATGCCCATAGGACAGGGTAAGGGGAAGAAAGTACACTTTTCACTAGAACACAGGTAAAATGATCATATACCCATCAAAATCTAATGTACTCAAAAATCCCTCCATAGACTCCTTGCAGACATAGGGAGAAAGCCTGCTGAAGTACATTATAAATGGGACAAGATGTAGATGATGACCCTGGTCCTGGCATACAGTTTGGGAGCCACAGAACTAGACAATTTTACCATAGTCGAGTGTTTGTTTTGACTAGACTTCTTTAAGATGATGGAAAGTGCTAAGAGATGCTATTATGACATTTGGAGACCCCTAAGTCAGGAGCTACAAGACCAGAGGATCTGTAGAGACCTTCCTTTGAAGGCCTAATATAGTACCCTTCTTTTACACCACCTACTGATGCAGCTACTAGATATTAGAAGTTGATCTAAGGTCTTAGGATACACCACTGAACACAACATAAAAATCTGCCTTTGTGGGACTTCCGTTCTAGTGAAGAAAGACAGGAAATAAAATAAGTGAATTATGTTGTATGTTGGGAGGTGATAAGTGTGGGAATCGGGACTCCCTGAGCAACTATAATTTTAAACAGGGTTGTTGGGAACAGATCTTTCTTATAAAGAAAGTGACATCTAATCAGAAACTGGAAGGAATGAGATGTCAGTACAAATTGGGAGGGGATGTTCCAGACAGAGGGACAGTCAGGTACAGACTCTAAGGCACAAGAACATCTGGGCTGCTCAAGAACGGCAAGGACACCAGTGTGACTAGTGTGATTAGACCAGAGCCATCAGGAAATGCAGTGGTAAGAAAAGAGGTCCCAGGTAAGGCAGAACTGGAGGCAGAACAGGGAAGGCCTGGTAGACGACCATAAGAACACAGTTTCTTCTGAGTGAAAGGGGATGCCACTGAGTCTTGAAAGGAGGTGTGACATGATCTGACTTACATTTTCGCAGGATTACTTCAGCTGCTGTATTGAAATAAAATGTAGGGACAAGGGCCCAGTTAGGGAACAATTCTAGTAATCTAGGTGGTGGTGATTATAATATGATATAATACATATAATTATATATAATACATGGTATATATAAAATATATGATATGTAATACAGATAATGTGTTATATATATTATATACATTATATCATGTTTCATATATGTTATATATCACATATACACACATAAATAGAGAGAGATATATATATATATAGATATATGGTAACATAATTGATGGCAGCTTAAACCAAAGTAAGTAGTAGAAGTGGTAAGAATGACCGGGATTCTGGATATATTGTGAAAGAATGTTCTGATGGATTCTGGAATGTGAAAAAGTGGAGTCAAAAAGAATCCAAGATTTGGAGCACAAAGTAAAAATAAAAACGCTACCATTAAAAAAATTAAAACATTGATATGAATCCATTCATAAAATAATAAAATTAACTTTACTGCTTAATTTTGAGAGTTTTTTACTTTTTTTCAACTTTTTGCACTGAATATTAAGCAATTTTACTAGGAAATTACTTCAGAACACATTAACAACACTTCAGTGCAACCAGATGCATAACACAGCCACAGATATTTAATAAAAAATTATTTTTCCTCTGACAAGTATGCATCTTGAATCTTATGCAGCAGGCAAAGTCTTGAGCTCTCTGGAGATGATCATAATTTGCTCTTGCCCTCAAGAAATGTACATTCTAGGAAGTAAATAAAACGTGTACATATAGAATATTTAAAGAGAAAGGGGCCAGAAAAGGTTCAGATAAAGTGCTGTGAAGAGTCAGAAGAGGAAGAGATGACTTCTAGCTTTTACTGTAGGAGGAGGATATTTGGGGAAAGGACTCATGAATTACATGGGCCTCTAGGAGTGAAAGGAACTTAAATCTGCTGAAATAAGGAGTAACCTCTGTGGCCTATGAATTCAAAGAGAGCCAGGAATGGATGGTTCCCTTTGAGGCTTATAGGAGGTGAGACTGATTTTTATACCTATGTATATAAGACCTAAGAGGAGTTTGAACTTGATTCAGTATGAAATAGAGCACCACTCATGGTATTTCAACAGGGAAGTAACTTGAAGGGACCCAACATGCAAGACAATGGGAGGAGGAAAGACCAATGACATCCAGCATAAGTAAGAAAGTAATAAAGACCTCATATAGGCTAGTGGTAGGCAAAGCAGAAATAAGGTCACAGATTTAAGAGATTGTAGGGTGGGCTGTTTCTCCCAGGACTGCCTTGAGTAAGAGGAAAACCTGAACTTTTCCTCTCACACCACATGCACTCTGTAAAATGCAGAACAGAGCCCATTCTCCACCTCAAGGGATAGTTGGGAGGGAGAGATTTACAAAGTCAGTGACAGGAGGATGCCCACACACAGAAAGTTGGTAAGTCACAGTGAGTCTTTTAGGATTTCTATGTCCTAAGTCCCAAGTCATTTTGGCTGGTTATTCTCCATAGATGAGTACCAGATATCATCTCTAAGGACCACCTAATGGAGCCGCCCAGTATGGCCATGGACACTGTGCACTGAGATGAATCTCGACCATGAGCACTGGCCCAGTTCCCCAGGACTGCCAGGACTGGCTAAGGATGACATCCATGGAAGTGGAGGTTGTGAGCCCTGAATGTCATCAGTCCTGGCCTCCTTGTCCTAGAGCCCACAGACTTCTCTCCTTATTTATACCTCTGGTCCTCTCATTTTTCCCTTCAACCGAAGACATCCTCACCTAGCTGATGTGGATAGAGAAGCCGGAATTTACCAGAAATCTCTCCAAATTCAGCGTTTACACACTGAATTCTCTTGGAATCTTGGTTTTGAGCTTGAAGACCCAAGATTGTTTTCTCCTGGGACACTCCTTTACTGCCCAGTGAATGGTGGTCTTTGTAAGACAAAACGTACATGTGGAAGCATGGGTAGAGGAGGGGGTGGGGTGACACACTGTCTAGTTCATCAGAATATCCTGCTGTAAGATGCTAGTGAGTTTAAATATTGATGACTAATGGGTGATTGATTAGCAGAAGAGAACACTGCAGAAATGGGAGCAGGTCTAACAACTAACTCAAAAATGGTCAAGCTGAGCTGGGTAGTCCTGAGACATCCCTGAGGGAAGAGGACACTACACGTAGGGAATGAATGACTGCAGAAGTCTCTGCTTGAGGTTGAAATTTGGGGCTGTCTTTTCAGAGGAGATTACAAGGAATTGCAGGAGAAAATCAATTGCTAACAAGGAAAGTGTGAAAAGAAAAGAGAAGGGAAGTAGGAGGAGACCCAGGATGGTGACACATCATAAAGGTGTCAGGCCGAGTGATTCTGGACAGAGAGGCAAGAGTTGTTCATGCTAGAACAAGGTCAGGGCACTTGGGGGTATGAACAGGACTTGACCACTAAGATATCCTGGTAATAATGTTGGCAGCATAGTAATCAATTATTTCAATATGTAATTATCCCATAATACAACCTTCTTTAGATACTGTGGCAAGAAAGGCGTGGAGCTGGCACTCCATGATAGTCAATCAATCCTGGGGACAAAGTAGGTTGCAATGGGTGTTGGAGAGACAGGAATGACCAAAGTCATTCAATAAATAGCATTTTTGAGAAAGAGTGTCTCAGATGAGTCGTGAGTTGCTGTGACAAAAATGCATCCTTTTGTTGTTACAGTAATAGAAACAGCAGCTCAGTATAATTAAGATTTCGGTTAGCAGCCCTAGCCGTGAATATTCTCAGGTTGTGATATTTAAAGTGATTGGCAACCCAAGGGCCTCTCAGCTGGAATAGTGTCACAGAATCCTAAATTTGAATTATATTTTTCTTTCTGCAACTTAAGAAAACAAGGTGTAAAAAGAATCTGAGTCTCTTTCTATTATTAGCTTCCTGCATCTGCAAAGTACCTCTAGGGGGAAGTTCTACCAAAAAGGCAGATGATAAGAAAAACCCTTGACTCTCCTGCTCTCCTCCCCGGGGGGGGCTTGTACTTGTGGCTGATAAGTAACAGAAATCCCTGCAGTCCAGTAGCTTTTGTAGGAAACCAGAATCCTTCATGATGCCCCCAACCCCCCAAGAAATGCTAGGAATCAGAGGAAGCTGTCATCTAACAAACAAAAGCAAACCAACCAAACAAACAAAAATCTGCTTTTCTTGGTACATTGACTTTCCCCCTGTGCTCTGACCGGTGAGCGTTGCAGTATCTGTCCTAAGTCCTATTGATGACATCCAACCCCTCAGTGCTCTCTCCACCCCACATTATTTCCTATTATGGAATTTGACAAACCACTAGATGAAATACTTTTAAAGACACTTTTCCTCCCAGTAAGGGCAGAATTTAGTCTTGTAAGAAAAAAAACAATGCTGTGCATTCAATGATAGGGTTCATTTGGAGGAAAAAAGAGACTTCAAATGAAGCATGTGGGTTCTGTGGGTTTTTAAAGGCAAAAGGTAAGATGCTGGCCCAAAATATCTTTTAAATAAAGGACAACCAATCTCTAGGGTTGGTAAATGATGCATGAATGACAAGAATCTAAGCCTTAATCACAGTACTTATAACTGACAATTGATTAATCCCAGTTTACAGATTAATTACAGATTTACATTATTTTTTACTGACACTAGAATTTTTTGTTTGAATGAGAGTTTACATTTCTTTGGTTTCTTTCTCCTGTTTCTATCCCAAACCAAAGAGAAGACAGCTCTCCTATCATGGTGCCAGACCAGATACAAAAACAGAAAATGAGGAAAGGATATAATGGACTCTGAGAGTGTTCTGTGACCCCAAAGAGATGTTTGTTCTTGTATCTTTTTTTATTTAAAAAAGAGAGAAAAAAAAAACTTCACAGAGAAGTAAACCTGAGACACTGATTCAAGAGCCAGACAGTTCAATGAACAGGATAATCGGGGTAGTTTTTGACAGGTGCGGCTGCCTGCCTATAGCTGGCATATAATCATTACCATGTTAATAAGGCTCTAATAGGGGGGCTGATCATTCAATGGGGTGTGAGGATCCTAATTCAGCTCCCAATCCCACATGAATGTGCTAGAATTTGCAAGCTTTGTTTTCCTCTTTTGTACCTCTGAATGCCAATAATTACTGGCTATAGATTCAAAAATTCTTAGAACTGGAAGCTAAATTAGCTCTCCTAATACTGCACAAGAATGTCAATACTCATAAAAAAGGAAGCAAGTGGTTTTTTTGTATTCTTTTTTTTTTTTTTTATTACACTTGTAGGCATTGTGAAGACCGGCAGTTAAAGTGGGCTGGCTTACTGCATGAATAATGACATTACTGTCTCTCACAGGAAGCACCCTCCCCTTTCAGGAACAGAAGTTATCCATTGGTCCCAGTGAAATAAGACTTCCAAAAATCATACATTGCTTTTTAGCATTCTGCCCTGCTAGTTGTGAAAGACTTCTCTCTGGCCTGGTTTAGAGACAGATTTTTTAAATAAATATTCTATAACTCCTAGTTGAAATGTAGATATTCCCCCCCCTTCTACCCCCAAACCTTTTACATTCCCAGAGCACTGTCTTCAAGCCCCTTGGGTCATGAGTGAAATTGTAATCATAATTATTATGATATTGGATATCATTTAGATGGCACAATGTGCTAGGTGCTATACTTGATGCTTTATGTGAATTACCACATCCTTCAACACCTCCTTAAGATACACATTGTTTTTTTAGGTCCATTTACAAAGAATGACACTTAAAGTAATTAAATAATTTACCCAAAGGCATATGTCCATTAAGTGGTGGAGAAAGGATTCCAACTGCCTATCTTATAACACAAGTTCTTCCCGTGTTTCTTATAGGTGGCATTCACACTGTCTGAAGTGCCCCATGACTTGACTTAATTTAGTGGTGACTGCCTCTCCACCCCCCAATCCCACCTGATGTCACAAGGTGCCACAGTCATTCATTTCCCCAGTGTCCATGGAGCTAAGAAATCGAGCTGATGCCAGGAACACTTGAATTTCCTTCCCTCACACATCAGACCCTCCTCTCTCCAAACAAGCCATGGAAAATGAAAACTTCAGTTGTTGATAGGTAATCTCTGAAATGTACTTTGTCTGCACTGATGCCCTGTTACATTGCTGTCCTTTGGGAGTCAAGCCAGCTGCTCTGCCAGCTTCTAATGCGACTTGTGGTGGCAGCCACAGACCAGAGACCTTGTGGATAAATACTGCATGTGTGCTCACCTTAAAACAAAAATCTCTTTTGGGTCAATCAGGCCAGGCTGAAGTGCCACATACCTACATTTGTAGTCTTAGGAATACTGATTACCCTCCTCAGGCTTGGTTGTGTTTGATTAATCTACTGTATTCATGAAAGTTCTACAATTTTATAATTCGGACAGCTAAATGTCTTGACCATTGTCACAGGGCAGACCTGCCACCTAAATCCAATTTCCATGATGTGTCAGAATTACTTTCATTATGAACCAAACTCACTGGAGTCCTTTCACACACACACACACACACACACACACACAAATAAATAAAATCTCCATAAGTTGCACCCAGACCGTGTGAAACATCACTAGGAAAAGATACTGTTAGGCCTACTCCTTATATGGAAGACTGAAGTCTCATTAACAGGTTTCTGATGGACCAACATAAGTCAAAAAGATAAGTAATGGAAAGAGGTACCAACTGATATTATATATTTATTTTCTTAAATGACACTGACTCTGTCACTGTCTATGACTCTTTATAGCTATTGCTGAAAAAGACCTTAAGCTCAAAATTTAGGGGATCCCTGGGTGGCACAGCAGTTTAGCGCCTACCTTTGGCCCAGGGCGCGATCCTGGAGACCCGGGATCGAATCCCACGTCGGGCTCCCGGTGCATGGAGCCTGCTTCTCCCTCTGCCTGTGTCTCTGCCTCTCTCTCTCTCTGTGTGTGTGTGTGTGACTATCATAAATAAATAAAAATTTTAAAAAATTAAAAAAAAACAAAATTTAGCAGCTGAGGGCAACAATAAACTTTTTATTGTCTCACAGTTTTTGTAGGTCGGGAGCTGAGGAACAACTGAGATGAGTGGGTTCTGGCTCAGGGGTCTCTCATGGGGTTGCTGTTAAGATGTGAACCAACACTTTAGTGACCCGAAGCTCGCAAGGCTGGGACATGTGTTCTGAAGATGGCTCGCTCACACGGCTGTCCCACTGTCCCTTCACTGTCTCATCACATGGATCTCTCCATGGGACTGCCTGAGTGTCCTCTTGCATGGCAACTGCTTCCCACAGTTCTGTAAGAGAGAACAGGGTGGAAGCCATAATGTCTCTCCTGATCCAGTCTTGGAAGTCGTATACCACCCTTTCTTCAATATTTTATTGGTTGCACGGGTCAGCCTTACTCAGCAGAGGAGGGGACTACACAGGGGCAAAAATGTGAAAGGAGAGAATCACCAAGGGCCATCTGGGAGGTAGGTACCACAAACTCCAACCCAGAACTCTTGCCTCTAGTGGTGCTTTGGGATAAGAGGAAAGATGTAGCTCCCGCTCAACAAACAGAATAAGCCAACTGGTTAAATTCTTCACATACAAGTTTATACTGAAGCAGAGACCATATGGAACCCGATCACAAGCTACCTCATATGTATTTTCTATTAATGTCCAATTCATGGCTAGGAAAGACAAAGACTTCTATTTCCTATGTAATCATATATTCATCCTTTGATTCAACAAAAACTTGCCAAGAATCTGCTACCTGCTACGCTCTGTGCTATGTTGGATAAGAACAATAAAAAATAGATCTAGAATGCGCTCTCTAGAATTCAACATCCACTTTCACAGAAGAGTAGCACTGAGGTACTAGTTCCTCATGGAAAATTCTCCTAACATTCTAAGCTTGGAACCCCTAATTAAGGAAAAATTGATGTGTTTGTGAGTCCAATTCCACTTTCCATGTTCCCTAAGTATCAAAGAACTACCAGACCCAGGGAAATGTTAGACAAGTAACACACATTTCCCGGCTAGGGCAGGGAAGGACATTTTGGCAAGGTCAACTAGGCAAGCATAAAGCTACAAAAGGTACCTTGCAGTATTTAAGACTGTGGTAATAGATATAATATCTGGTTTTGGTTCATAACATCTAACTCATTACATTACCTAGAGTAGTTATGTGCAAATTTTATGTTATTCATAAAGTTGAATATATTAATCATGTCCTGTCAGATAAAAATATTTCACTAATGTAAGAGATGACTGAAATCGCCATCCTTGACCTGATAGTCTTTTTCCCTTTAAATTATTCGACTTGGTTTTGTTCATTAGGAAAAAAAATAAGTGTAAAGATAATAGTACCCATTTCACAGGACTATGTGAGAATTGAATACAGTAGTTCATATATAATAATTAGCACAGTGTCTGAACCATAAGTTCTCAGTAAATATTGTTATTACATATCAGTATCTTATAAACTACTCACAGATAACTGGCTTTACTTTGATGTTACTCATTTATTATCACTTTTTTAGAGAGTTTCAGTGATTGATCAAAAACTCAAATCTCAAACTCAGCTTTTCTCTTAAAGCCTTAAAATCCTCCATAGTTAATAGGCTCTCCTATTATCTAAAGACGATGTCTCTTCTACATATTTTTCCTACATTATTTTTTCATCAGTGTTATATGACCCAGGAACTGGTTATATGACTCAAGTATAGCTGGTGTTTTAAATGAATTACAATGTCATTTTGGACTAAAATCAGAATCACTGAAGTCTATGACATGCATTTCCCTGTGCAAAATGGGATGATTGTTTTTATTAGCCTTTTGTCACTGAATACACCACAATTAGTATCTTAGGAATGCAGGAATGCACATGTTGTTGAAATTATTAAGTGGAATAGTAGGTGAAACTAACCTCTGCTGCCCTCCTCCAGATAACATCCTTGAGTTTTTCACTTGTCAGGTTTTGCATCTGTCTGTTATCATACAGAGTAGAACAATATATTTTGCCAATATCCAAACTTCAGCTGATTTTGTGAGTATGACCTTTAGAGCAAAATTTAGGCCTCCCTGCTTCCAATTCAGCTGAACGCAAAGAAAATGTGATTTCCTGGAGCAAAATAAAAGGCTTAGAAAGAAGACTAAGAAGTCTCCCTAGATATCAAATAGCTCTTGCGAAACACGGTTTTGATGAAGCAGCAAAAACGAATCAGAAACATATGTATTAAATTTCCCTTGAGTTACTTGGGGTTTCAAAATCACGGGATTAAGAAGGTGGTAAGGGCTGCCCTGTGGTTGCACAGTGCCCTATGAAACCCCCCAAAACATGTTTTGTGGGAGAGATTTAGTCAGTCCCTCAAAATTTCAGGATATTCTCCAGCTGACCAGGAAGTATCCAGAACTCATAAGATTGTCTCTTATTGCCAGACCTCCAGTCCCATTTCTAGATCAAAGAAGTGGAGTTAAGTACCCAGATGCTGGGAGGCTTATCTGTACTGAAGTAATGATCCTTTCCTTAGGTTTGTCATGCATTAGAAATAATCCTTTCTTTTTTCCGTCTTAAACCAGAAAAGAAATACTAGACACATTTTGCTTTACTGAACTCCAGTTCTGAAGATACTGCCCTCAGAAGAATTTGTTAAATTGGGAGGTGTGACTAGCTCATCTTTCATTTAGCTTAATTGAGTAAAGTAACCCTTTGGTGCCTCAAGCCCCAAGTCTCTGATTGTTTTGTTATTGGGGGATGTCAATAGTTGTCTCCAAAGGATGTTGGAGAATGCTTAAAAATGCTCCAATTACATTATTAAATTATATTCTAAAAAAATAGATTCCTAACATCACTATTAAAGTAAAGGAAAGGTGGGAGAAAGAGTGAGGTGTCTGGAGGTCTAACAACAAAAGGTCTGCTCTGAGGTATTGGAGTTCCATGTGTTGAACAAATTCAGATTAAATTTAAATCCAGCAAGATTTGGAGACCATTCTCTTTGGAGCTTGGAGAAATTGGCAAATCAGCTATTAAAAATAGGACTGGAGTGTTTTATCTGTGTTGTCCTTTGTAATTAGGCTGCTGAATAACAGAAGTATTATCACACCAGGGTTAGTGCCAGAGGATTATCCAAAGTTTTACAAATGGGATGCTAAAGTGGCCTGAACAGGTGCACATACAAAGACTAAGGGAGGGGAGAAGCAAGAGAATGAAAGCTGAGGCCTACTACTTTCAGCCACATAGTAAAATTAATGGTTTCTGTAAATGAATGGCACGGTTAGATTACCATTGAACTTGTAAAATTAGAGGAAGGAGTCAGATTCTTCATTACACTCCTTTTTCTCTTTTTTAATTTGAACGGAGGAGGTCGACCTTAATTGTCGTTTTACCTCCAAAAAGAAAATCTTTTCATTCAAATAATTTTGCAGCAGGCACAGTGACTCCTCAAAGGAATTGTGCTTTCTGAAATCTTTTTCTTTTCTTTTCTTTTTTTTTTCTTTCTGGTCTTCTCATGTGACCTCTGTGCTGGAGAGAAAAGGGAGTTAGATTTAAACAAGTTCATATTTGTGAAATTGGTGAATTTAGAAAAAGGGAGAAAAAATGGCTTCTACCTTAAAAACAATAGCAAAAATGGAAAGTCAAATGGGCTTCATGTAGGCAAATTATAGATTAATATATTAATAATATATTAATATGATAATAAAATATTAACATACATATGCTTATGTGTATCTATATTTTTTACTAAGATCTTTGCTTAGGGGCAGCCCAGGTGGCACAGCGGCTTAGCGCCGCCTGCAGCCTGGGGTGTGATCCTGGAGACCCGGAATCGAGTCCCACTTCGGGCTCCCTGCATGGAGCCTGCTTCTCCCTCTCCCTGTGTCTCTGTCTCTCTCTCTCTCTCTCTGAATAAATAAAAAATAATAATAAAATCTTAAAAAAATATTTGCTTAGAATTAAAAGCAATTATGTCAGAAGTCCTGGATTCTAAGCATCTTCATTTGAACTTTATATTAGTTTCCCCCAAATGTATCTATTTTCTAAGATAATGGCAGTTCCATTCATTTAATACTGTGTTACTTCTTTATTATAATTTACTTGCAGGAAAATAAAAAAGCTTTAGATTATTTAACTTGGGATCCCTGGGTGGCGCAGCGGTTTAGCGCCTGCCTTTGGCCCAGGGCGCGATCCTGGAGACCCGGGATCGAATCCCACGTCGGGCTCCGGTGCATGGAGCCTGCTTCACCCTCTGCCTATGTCTCTGCCTCTCTCTCTCTCTCTGTGTGACTATCATAAATAAATAAAAATTAAAAAAATTAAAAAAAAAAAGATTATTTAACTTAAGAAATTTAAGTGTTCTGAAGCTACTCTATGAAGACAATGCATTTCCATTTCTTCTCCTCCACTGTCTTACTCAATTCTTCCGGAGCTGAATGGAGCATGGTTTTTACTTCACTACCTGGGTAAGCCTGCAGCACTGACTTTGCTTGATTGGTGTTAGATTACAAGAACTTGACAGCATTACCGGGTTTCCAGGCCTTCCCAGGGCACCACGCGTATGTCTTGATTTTAGCCAACATGATGCATATTAAGTATGAAACTCAGTTCTCAACAAATGACAATATCTCAATATATATTTAGCTATTACTGTTGTTATTGTTGTTATTTAATTTTTCTGCCAACACATCCCCACACAACAACAGGATTTACTTGTAAACATAACCTATGGCCCTGAAACTACGTCATTGACTCCCCCTTCCAAGATGAAATATACAGTCTCAATTTCATCAGACACTAATCAAATGATCTTGTCAGCCATGATGAGGTTATGAGTTCTATAGCTATTTGAGAACAGTACCAAAACATTTTCATACATCAACAATTAAATCTTAAAACTGTGCTTTCTTATTTGCATAAAAATTTGGAGATTAGAAACTGTGGGTATCACTGGCTAAGTACTTACCGTGTCAAGTACTGTGCTAAGGACATTATGCCCAATGCCATATTGAATTTTCCAACAAACCTTCTTTGGAAGTATTATATTTCCATTTTTTATAGCTGAGGATCCTGGAAGTTAGAAATGTTAATAACTTTACCAAAAGATGCAATAAATGGCAAAGTCAGAAAACTCACACCCCATTGTCTAGTAACTAAAGACCTACATTATGTACTGCATTGTTTTATATCCTATTTCAATATATTTATTGATTGAAATCAAAAGACAGTTCACATTTCCTAAGAGCCATAGAAGACCTGGTCTGTGGAGTAGAAGTTTCAAACTCAGCTCTTCATATGAAACCTACCGACTACATTGTGTTCATCTAAAGAATGGCAATGCTTTAAAATCCAAACCTGAGATGAAAAATAATTTCTGTTAAACAATTGGGAGCAACAGCTTGAGAATCTAGTTAGCATTTCTATTAAATTGCCAGTAAAGAGCTGAACTAGTTTAACTTTAATCTTCAGATATTTCTCATAATATGAAGTTCTAATTTGTATGTTTAGATGATCAAAATAGAAACTATGCCTTGAAAAATCATCTTTGACAAGACCAAGGGAAAACTCTAACATGAACCATGAACTTTGGGTAATTATGATGTGTCCATGTAGGTCTGTCAATTGTACCAAATGTATCCACTGGTAAGGGATGTTGATAATGGTGGTGGGAGGGCCTAGGCGTGTGTTGGGACAAGGAGAATGTGGTAAATCCCTGTATCTTTCAAATTTTCTGTGAAGCTAAAATTGTTCTTAAAAAGTCTAAAAAAGTAACCCTGAGCCTGCAACTGGATGCTAGGACTTTGAAGTTACTGTTTTTGCTTTTGTGTCTACATTTGCATGTATTCTACATTGGGCCTCATTTCATTCTCCATCCTTGGTTGGCATGTCCCTTGAGCATACTATAAAGCTGCTCCTGAAATGTCCATAGAACTAGTATGCCAGTATCTTTACAGAAACCTGCTAGGCCCTCACGCTCTTTGCTGGCTATGTGTCTAATTCATACGAAGTGTCACTGAATAGTTCATTTGTAGTATGTTACCAAATAATGTCACAGTTCACCTACCTACTTATCTCTTGATTAAAATATGGTAGTATCAGCTTCTATGGTGGTAGTGTTGTAATATTTTTACTGGATTTATGCACATGGATTTATTAAACAGAGGGTAATACTAATCACTTAAAAGGATAGGAGTGTTTTTAAGGATCAGAGGTGACGGCAAATGTGCAATAAGTATTTGTAGAATAAATGAAGGAATATATGAGCAAAATAAAATGATGTGAGAAAAGAAGCCACTAAACAGAGATTGGATGTAAGTCAGTTTAGCACAAAGTGGAGCAACAGGGGAGGAAAACGCTGCAGATAAGCATTCTGGGACTGGTTAAGCCATGATTACCATAGGCTAATCATATGTCCTAGTTTGCCCAGAACAGACCTCGTTTGCCTGACTTATATCTGCCTTTCTGATATAATTATTAATATCATCCACTTCTACTCTTTCAGAGGTGCCCTGGTTTGAATGATAAATTCTATTGTCATTTGACATATTACCATGTGACTGAAAAAAATCATTTAAAATTTTCCAGATTTTTTTCTTTACATAAAATAAAATAGTTGAACTAGATAGACTATGTCCTACCATCAGCTTCTCGGATATGTGAAGTCATTTCTTTCCCATCTCCCTGCCAACAGTTCCTACTTTCTACTGGGAACGTTAAAAAAAAATAGTGACAGAGCTTCTCCAGACACAAAATCATTGGGTGAGGGGACAAATATAGAGCTGCATTAGCGGTAAGAGTGAGGAGGATCATATTTGAACCATAATGCGAAACACAGCCATGTTATTACAGAACTACAAGCCATAAATAAAAATCATAACTATGCACCAGCATACACTGTAAATTTCAGGAAATATCAAACTACATTAATAATTAAGAAAAGTATTTGATTGTTTTTGTAATGTCAGGCATTTACTAATTAGGATCAAGAATCAGAATGGAACTGAACCTCTCAAAAGCAACATGGAATGCTAAAAGACAATGGAGTAATGCCTTCAGAATCAGGAGGGAAATCTTATTTCCAACCTAGAATTCTAGGCCCAGGCAAGCTATCATTTGAGTGCATGCAGAATAAATGCATTTCCAAAAATGAAAAGTTTTAATATATTATCTCTCATATACTCTTCCTCAGGAAGCTACTAGAGGACGTGTCTTTAAAAAACAAATAAGGAACTAAGAAAATAGAAGATACAGGATTATAGAAATAGGAGACCTAACATAAGGGAGGGAAAGGAAGACTAATCATCTCCCTATGAGGAAAGATCCACAACAACAGCTCTGGACCAGGCGTAGAGAATAATCTGCTCAGATTATTCTAAGAGCAATCTACAAAAAGGTCAAAATATTTAGAGCACCTAATATGTTTGAATGTATCCAAAGGGGGTTTTCACAAGTTGGGGAGATTCTGAAGTTAAGTTAATGGCTCATCTATAAATATATTTAGATCTACCAATGACTAAATATTCTTACAGCCCCCAGAAGATGGGATATGGAAAATACGCTGGTGTGTGATGGGAGGAAGAGGTAGCCATCATATGGGACGTTAACAGATAAATATTTAAAACTGAATAATCAGAATGCAAATATAGAAAGTATACAGCAGTGTAATATAGAGAGTAGTTACATGTGCAGACTCTTGAGTCAGACTCTCTGAGTTTAAATCCCACCACCACCAGGGGCACCTGGGGGGCTCAGCGGTTGAGCATTTGCCTTTGGCTCAGGGTGTGACCCCAGGACCCTGGGATGGAGTCCCTCATCAGGGTGCCCGTAGGGAGCCTGCTTCTCCCTCTGCCTGTGTCTCTGCCTCTCTCTGTGTGTCTCTCATGAATAAATAAATAAAATCTTAAAAAAAATCCCACCACCACCAGTTAATAATCATATGACTTTGGTCGTATCGTCTACTTATCTGTATCTCAGTTTTATCATCTGAAAACAGGGTTAATAGTCATCTACTTCACAAGATTGTTACATGGGCTATACTTTTCAAGTGCTTAGAACAGTACTTGCTTACTGCAAGTAATATGGGATTGGTTACTAAGAAAACATTGCTAGAGATGTGATAATAAATATGGAAAGAGTCAACTGAGGAAGTAGAACTTGGTTGTGGGGGAAGGAACTGAGGCTGTAGAGAGAAGATTCTTCCTTTTCATACTTTGTAGGCATTCATTTTTTTTTAGTTTATGTTCATGAATAACTTCACACACAAACAAAAAAAATACAGCTAAGTTTATAGTGATAAGAAGTGTATTTTTCCCTATAGCCTGGGGCTGGATAAAGCAGTTTTTGTTCAGGTTTTGCAAATATTATGATAAACAGGACAGGAAGAGTGCATGCTCTTTCAGACCATTTGTATTAACCTGATTCTTAGGTGTGGGCAAGAGAGGTTTATTGAGCTGGTTTAAATACAAAGGTATTAATTTAAAAGATATTGGGGAGCTCACAAAACTGGCATGCTACGGAACTAGGCTTTAAAACGGACAGGCATGATGGGAAGCCACAGCTATAACTACCCTTGGAATGTCCCTGCATACCTGAGGGAAGCATACACTACTGCTCACCCTGGGACTCTGAATACCCCAGCTTGCACTTTCGATGTTGGAAGTTATCACTGGCACGATTGCCACGGCTGTCCCTGCAGATCGGATGCTGCTGCCACCAGAGCCTTGCCGGAAAGAAGTCTCCCTTCCTATGTTGCTTTATATCACTAACCCCAGTTTAAATCATACCCCAGGACATATGTTTGGGGCATGGGAAGCCTGGGAAGACGAATTATCAGGTATTTTTCATTTCTAAAGCACGACGCGGGCTCTACTTTCCCACAGGAGCCATCGGTCAGGTAATTTTCCAATTATACAACTGGACGAGGTAGACTGTTCATTGTTACTTATACTCACTGCTTCTCCAATGGGAGAAGCACGTTATTCACCTCCATTGATTCAGGCTCAGCAATGTGATTAGCTTTGGCCAATCAAATAGGAGTAATGGGAGTAATATCACTTCAAGACAGAAGCACCAAGGGCCCGTATATGGTTCCTCCAAATCACTTTTCCTTGCCTCTGAACATATAGAAGCATGCTAAGATAACGCTTCTATCAGTCTAAGTCTCTGAATGAATATAGTGAGCAAAATTTTTTTGCCAACCTGTGGTGGATACATGGAATGAGCAAGAAATCAACATCGTTGCTTAAAACCACAACAATTTGGGGAATTGTTATTGCAACTTAATCTTGCCTGTCCTAACTGACTGTGGTGATTCAGCTGCTGGTCAGTCAAAAACATGGCAGATGCCCATTTGCTATGGGCAGTAGTAGTAGTACTTATCTGTACACCAAACATGCTAACACTTGTCCACATACACAAACTTCTTAATTATCCACTAATAAATGCAAGAGCAGCAGCTCTCAAGTTATTTCAGAAAACTGTTGTTGGCTGCCCTTTGTTTGCCTTTGACCTACACTCTTTCCAACCCTACTTTCTGTCCTGTCCCTATGCCTTATCTCTCTTTTCGACTCTTGCCCTAGGCAATCGGCCCTGATACCTGGTTTTCCCACACCTGGACTCTGACTGCTTTCAGAAATAGAGCAGTGAACGAAACCAAAATTCTTGCCCTTGGGAGCTGACATTCTCACGGAGGAAAATGGTAGAGGGGTTTATTTCCATACCCTAGAAATAAAGTTAAGCAAATTAAAGATAAGCTAGTGGGCAGTGGGAAAGGGTACTTTCAGTTTTAAAGTTGATCAGGGCTGATCAAGGTTGTCCTCATTGAGAAGGTGATACTTGAGCACAGACTTGAAGGATTAAGGAAGTGAGCCTTGTGGGCATCTGAAAGTTTTCTAAGGAGATGGAATGGGCAGTGCAAACTCTCTAAAACACAACTATAACTAGAATTTTTAGAGAACACCAAAGGGGTCTTTTAGGCGAACTCCTGACTTATTAATTTACATGGGCACCCACTTTCTTTGTTATAATATTTTTTCTAATTTATGATTGCACAATCTGGGCTTCTGTTTATGCCTTTGATAATATCATCTATAAGTTTGTATCCTTGTATGAAAGAAAGTTCTCAGTTCTTTTTATCTTACTTTTACGTCAGTAAATTATTTGATCATAATTATCCCAGAGACTGTGTGAGGCAACTTTTCCTCAATCAATTACAACTTTTTCTTTTCTTTTCTTTCCTTTTTTTTTTTCTTTACAACTTTTTCTAATGCTCCATTCTACTCATATTCTTTCCTGGAAGCCATCAAGAGTCCATATTTGGCCTTGTTACTAATACCCAAAACAACCACCACTGAGACAGTAATCTCTGGGTGTAATGAAAGATGTATAAATGCCTGAAGATCTGATGGCCATTTTATAAAAATTAAAGAAGAAAAGAGCAATGAAAGGATGTGTTCACAGATGTCTTCACCTCCTCTGAGAGCAACATGAGGAAGCACACTGGAGCTGACCTCAGTTTTCAAACCAGATATACATTCCTATAGCTGAGTTGTT
This sequence comes from Nyctereutes procyonoides, assembly GCF_905146905.1. NCBI lineage: Eukaryota > Metazoa > Chordata > Mammalia > Carnivora > Canidae > Nyctereutes > Nyctereutes procyonoides. The sequence continues at coordinate 22,392,176 of NW_026575122.1, forward strand.
TGAAGTTTGCCCCATGTGGTTTAGCATGTGGTATAAGATGTCAAATAAAGCATAGTATAAGATGTCAGTGTCCTTTTGGACAAAGCAACTTCTGAATTTTCAGCAGGACAAAATTACATTCATAAGAGTAGAAAACACCCACTGCCATGAACAAGTCCCTTCTTGTCTTTAGATCAAGTCTTTTCAAATATTTCAAGATTAAAATAGACCATGCAAACAATACCTATAATCAAATTTTCTTCCCTAATACCTGTCACTCATTAACCTCTTGAGGGAATGCATTCAAGGTTTTCACTTTATTGAGTTACCGTTGACCCACTGTATGAAGCACAGTATATGCAGCCATCATGCAGTTGACTAAATCTAAATTTTGGTTAGTAAGAATAAAAACTTTTCCATTGTATTTTACTATTAAATCAGAATCCAAAGAGAACTACCAAGAGATTGAGGTTAAAGGCAAGTTAACATAGTGGTCACCTAGGTAGTAGCACTAATTTATAGAATAAAAACGATACTATATCCTTTTGTGTACTTCTAAAATTCCGGAATTATAGATTGCAGTAATGGAAAAGAGGTAAAGTGCAAAAGAAAGAAAGAAAGAAAGAAAGAAAGAAAGAAAGAAAGAAAGAAAGAAAGAAAGAAAATTTAAACCACATAAACTTTGACACTGTGAATCCCACCAGCTGAATGACTTTAGGCAAATTCTTTTATTTTTTTAAACAATTTTTAAAATTATTTTGATTATTTAGTTTTAGTTTATTTTATACAGTGCTATATTAGTTTCAGGTGTACAATATAGTGATTCAAGAATTCAAACATCACCCAGTGCTCATCAAGACAAGTGCACTCCTTAATCCACATTCCCCCCCCCCGCACCTCCCCCTTGGTAACCATCAGTTTGCTTTCTATAGTTAAGACTCTGTATCTTGGTTTCTCTCTCTCTCTCTCTTTCTCTCTCTCCCTCTTTCTTCCTTTTGTTTTGTTTCTTATATTCCACATATGAATGAAATCATATGCTATTTATCTTATTTCACTGAGCATTATACTCTCTAGCTCCATCCATATAGTAGCAAATGGCACAATTTCATTCTTTTTATAGCTGAATATAATATATACATATATATTATATATTCCACCTCTTCTTTATCCATTCATCTATTGATCAATGGATACTTGGGCTGCTTCCATAATTTGGGTATTGCAAATAATGTTGCTATAAACATAGAGGTGTATGTATCCTTTTGAATCAGGGTTTTTTTGTATTTTGGAGATAAATACCCAGTAGGTTGATTGCTAGATCATAGGGTAGTTCTTTCACAGTGCAAGAAAATTCTTTTTTCTCCACATCTTTGCCAACACTTGTTTCTTGTGTTTTTTATTTTAGCCATTTGACAGGTGTGAGGTGCTATCTCATTATAGTTTTGATTTGCATTTGCTTGATGATGAGTGATGTTGAACATCTTTTATGTGTCTGTCAGACATCTGGATGTCTTCTTTGGAGAAACATCTGTTCATGTCTTCTGCATATTTTTTAATTGGATTCTTTGGAGTTTTTTGGTGTTGAGTTGTGTCATGTCTTTTCTTTTTAAGATTTTATTTATTTATTTTGGCAGACAGAGAGAGACACACAAGCAGGGGGAGGGGCAGAGGGAGAAGCAGAGGCAGAGGGAGAAGTAGACTCCTCGCTGAGCAGGGAGCCTAATAATAGGTGATGGGGGGGCTTGATCCCAGGACTCTGGGATCATGACCTGAGCCAAAGACAGACACTGAGCCAACTGAGTCGCCCAGGTGCCCTAAGTTGTATCATTTCTTTATGTATTTAGGGTAATTACCCTTTATCAGAAATGTCATTTGCAAATATCTTCTCCTATTCAGTAGGTTGCCATTTAATCTTGTTGTTTCCTTTCCTATAAAGGAGCATTTCATTTTGATGTGGTCCCAATAGCTTATTTTTGTTTTCATTTCCCTTGGACTTTAGGCAAATTCTTAATTTCTTTAAGCCTCTGCTTTCTCAACCTTAAAAGTGGGCTCCGATCCATCAATTACTAATATTACGAGGATTGAATGAACCAACTTACGTAAAGTGCCTAAAACATATGTAAAAGGCAGTCAATAATTTTAACTTCTTCTCCCCTTATTTTATAGATGATTAAGTAAAAGCCCATGAGGTATCAGAGTCTTGCCCAGAATAGATCATCCAGTGAATGAATGGTAGAACTAAGGCAGATTTTTAAGCCCCAGTGCCCCTTTAATATTACAAATTATTACCATTATTTTTTTTTTAGTTTTTATTTTCATCAACTTAAATATCATCTGTTACAATGTGAGGCGGAAAATGGGACTGACTCAATTCATGTTGTGATTACATAATAATAAATGTCACTAATAGAGGTAAAAATTATGGACTCTAAATTCATAATTTTGATTCCTAGAACTGACTTTGGGGATTGTGGTGCCAGTGGCCATTTGGATCCCTTCCACGATGTTCACAACACATCAGGAAGACTTGTTCTCACCCTCACCAGATGTTCCTGGGTCATGAGTGTGGACAATTATTCTTTTATGATGTAACGGGATCACCTGGCACCAGGAATCTCTCCAGGAATTCTCTTGGCCTTCATTGGGACTTAGAGAGCTCCCAGTCAAGGATGCCAAACAGTCTCCCCCTTTTCCACTAGCTACTACTTGGCTAGTCTGGATCAATGCAACATAGTGGGTAAGAACACAGGATTGGAGTTAGCTGTCTGGGTTCAAAGCCAATTCTACCATTTACTTGTTAGGTGACTTGGGCAAGTTACTTACATTCTCTGTGCTTTGGTTTCTCCACTATATAAACTTAATCCCTATGTATAAAGTTTTTAGAAAAGTGGTTGGAACACAGTAACTACAACGTGGTTGTTGTTACTAGTATTATCAGGCTCCCTCCAATGGGTAGGTCTCTCCTGACTTTATAATCTGCAATACGAAAATATTTGTACCTTTCTTCTCTGTTGACTAGCATTTTACAATGCTTAATAGATGTTTTCGACAGGAGGTCCTCCAACTAGCAATTTAAACTCAATGCCTTCAGATTTGTAGAACATGTTAATTACATCTTCAATTATTTTTGAAAGAAGGAGGGCATAAGCAAACAGACAAATCCATTCTTTCATATAAGTCCTGATAATTTGATATTAGAGTGTACATACTTTGGGCAAATGAGTCTAGAACAAAGTGCCAAGATCTTCCTCCATGTGTTATATGGGCACAATTTTATTTTTTCAACCTAGAAACTTGATTTAACTTAATTGGCTGATATGAACAATACTACAGCATAGGCTTTGGGGTCAGACTGGCTAGGTCTGAATCCCCATTTCATCACTCACTATTTGTTTGACTTGGGGAGACTTTATTAACCTCTTACCTTAGTTTCCTTATCTATAAAATGCGGATAATAATTATACCTAATGGCAGGATTGGTACAAGGATTAAAGGGGTTATTATAAAGCACTTAGCACAGACTCTGGTACATTGGAGTGCTATACACATACACATTGTTTAATTACATAAATAAGGGTTAGGTATCATCAGAATGGCACAGACTAACTAGCATGGAATAGAATTATTCCAGTGTGAGACTTTGCCATATAATTCTCACAGGGTTTTCTCCAACAGCAACCATGAAGACCAAAAGACACTTTATCCATTCACCAGGATTACTAAATCCCTCTTGTGACTTTGTAGGAATGGCTATGGACCCAGTCCTCTTATGTATCTGAGAAAGTCTTCTCTGGCCCTAGAATAAGCACATTGCCAGGCCTCCTAAGTGTAAAGAACATATTGGGCTTGAGTGATCAATGTAACAGTGATAGCCCATATTTCTCTGCCTCCTGCCCTCATTTGATCACATAACATAATAATTCCCTATAAATTACCCAAGAAACATCCTAGGGAGTTGCAACACAAGACTGTATTTGTGTGTTTCATTGATTTTTCTATATTGTTGTTCTGTTTTCAATTTCAGTGATTTCTGCACTTTATTATTTTCTCCCTTCTGGTTTTTTTTTTTTTTTTGGCTTATTTTGCTCTTCATTATGTAGCTGTCTTAGGAGGGGCTTAGATTATTAATTTGAAACTTTCCCTCTTCTCTAATGTGTGATTTTAGTGCTATAAATGTCCCTTTCAATACCATTTTAGCTGTGTCCCAGAAGTTATATTATGCTACATTTTCACTCTTACTCAGTTAAATGTATCTTTAAATTCCCCTCAAGACTTCTTTATAGATTCTTGTTGTTTAGTTTGTGTTTGAGAATTTTGCCAATATATTGATGTGTAATTTAAACTGTTAATTTCCTGAAGACAACCCAACCTTTGGAAATCGCATAAGATGTTTCAAGCACCACCTGCCCAAATAAAACTCAATTACTTCCCTTCCCTTCATACTACACTGGGTCCTTCTGAGTACTCCATGCTCCCTTAGCCAAACTAGAAAATGTAGAGTTGGGTGAAATATCTCACATTTTCTCCTTGCCCCTTGAGCCCCTAATCATGCACAGAATCCTAATAATCATGCTCCTAAGATGTCCTGTAATAGTCCTCCTCTCCCATAGTCACTATTCTGATCATTCCTTCCATTGTTTGCCTCCCCCTGTGTTTTCAGTGGAGATCATATGAAGAATTTGGACTTCTGTTCTACCTAGCAGTAATGAGAGTTCCTACTTCTTCCCAGTTGGATAGTGCCAGAGGAGACCAATGGAAAGTCAGAACCTTCACCACTAACCAGCAGTAAAGAGGACACTTCTATCCATGGTGTCAGTGGAGGAAATACGAGGAACAGTAATAAGACACTCCTACTTCCCCCAGCAAAGGAGAAATCAGTGGAGACCTAATGGGGAGCCAAAACTTTCATCCCCACCTAGCAGGAACCAGGAATATCGCCCCTCAAAAATTACAGGGGATGAGAAAAGTACACAAAGAAATGGTGAAGAATAACTCTAGAATTTGGCAAAAAATGCATAAGCCTACAGATTCAAGAAGTTGAACATAATCTAAACACAATAACCTAAAGAAATTCAGTCCAAAGCACATTATTGTTCACCTTCTGAAAACCAAAGACAAAATATCTTGGATGCAATGAGAGAGAAATGACACATTACCTACAGGGATAAAACAATATGGATGACTATTTCTCTTAGAAACCACAGTGGCCAGAAATGGCACATTTTTCAAGTGATGAAGGAAAAGATGACATTACAACCCTACATGTATATGTCCTGAACATAGAGCTGCAAAATACAAGAATAAAATTTGTAGAATAGAAAGGATAGTCAAGTCCATGGTTAGAATTTATTACTTTAACATCCTTCTCTCAACAATGCATAAAACTACACGAAAAATTAGCCATCTTCACCAATAAGATCTAATGGGTATTAACAAAACACTTTAGTCAACAAAGTAGAATACAGATTCTTTCCAGTGTCCACAGAACATCTATCAAGACAGCCCACATCCTGAGCTGTAAAACAAACCTCAACACATTGAAAAGAATTAAAATCATACTGAATGTGCTCTCCAACTATGATGGAATCAAACTGGAAATCAATGACACAAAGATGAGAAAATCTCCAAACACTTGGAAACTAAATAACAAGAATCTATAAAGAAGTCTCAAGGGGAATTTAAAGATACATTTAACTGAGTAAGAGTGAAAATGTAACATAATATAACTTCTGGGACACAGCTAAAATGGTATTGAAAGGGACATTTATAGCACTAAAATCACACATTAGAGAAGAGGGAAAGTTTCAAATTAATAATCTAAGCCCCTCCTAAGACAGCTACATAATGAAGAGCAAAATAAGCCAAAAAAAAAAAAAAGCAGAAGGGAGAAAATAATAAAGTTAAGTGCAGAAATCACTGAAATTGAAAACAGAACAACGATATAGAAAATCAATGAAACAAAAAGCTGGTTCTTTGAAAAGATCAATAACATTGACAACCCTCCAACAAGACTGACATGATTTGCTAATATTAAGAATGAAATAGGGGATATTACTACAGACTCTGCAGACATCAAAAGGGTAATAAGGACAACCAAGAGCTCTGCATATATACATTTCACAACTTAGATGGAATGGACCAAGAAAGGATGTTTTACAAGAATTTACCATAAAAGACACAACTGGTAAAGCCACCAGGATGGCTCAATCAGTTAAGCATCTGTTCTTGGTTTCCATGATCTCAGGTCTGTGAGATCCAGCCCCACACTGGGCTCTGCGCTCTGTCCTCCCCCTCTGCTCCTTCCGCTCCCCACCTTTCTCATAAATAAATTAATTAATTAATTGATAATAAAATATTTTTTTAAAATTAAACTTAATGAAATTTAAGAAATTTATATTCCCCATAAAACACCATTGTAAGAGTGCAGAGAAAGGCCATAAAGAGATTTTATAATATATATATATTTAACAAAGGACTTATATCCAGAATATATAAATAACTCCTTTGAATCAGGAAAAAAGAAATGCAGACAATTCAATAAGACATGGACAAGTGTCTTGAACAGGCTTTTCACAAAGAGGATTCTAAGTGAATATACACACATGCATCCACACACTAAAGACCCTAAAGATCAGTAGTTATCAGAGAAATGCAAATAAAACCACTACACATCCATCAGAATGTCTAAAATATAACCTGTGTGGGTCTCCTGGGTGGCTCAGTTAAGCATCCAATACTTGATTTCAGCTCAGGTCGTGACATCAGGGTCATGGGATCGAGCCCCATGTCAGGCTCCGTGCTGAGTGTGGAGCCTGCTTTAGATTCTGTGCCTCCCTCTCCCTCCGCCCTTCCCCCTCCCATTCGCACTCTCTCTGTCTCTCTCTTTAAAAAATAAAATAAGTGAAAATACCAAGAATTGGAGAGGATTTAGATCATCTGAATTCTCAGAAACTAGTGGCAGGAATGTAAACCACTGAAGCCACTTTGAAAAATTGCTTGGCAGCAACTATAAACTAATTATATGCATAAAGCGTGATGTTGTGATTAGTACATCCGCCCCTGAGTATAAGCCTAACAGAAATATGTGTGTATGTAGGCAAAGTAACATGCACAAAGCATTCATAGCAGCATTATTTTTAAAACTGAAAACAGAACACAAGTCCACTAACAAAATGGAGAAACTAAGTATTTATAAACAAAATATTATAAAGCAACGAAAGAGATAAATTACTGTGGCAGACACCATGATCAATATCATACACCAAATGTTAAGGGCAAGAAGCCAGCCTCAAAAGAATTTACACTCTATGATTTCATTTAATAAAATTTACAGATGGGCAAAAGTAGAGCCGTGTTTTGTAATTTGTGTAATGCCTTCAGAGAAGCACGAGGGAACCTTCCAGGATACCGGTAATATCCTATCTCTTGCTTGAGGTTGTGGCTACATGGTCATGTGTGCTTTTTAAAATTCATTGATGTGCTCACTTCAGACTTGTGTAATTTGCCATGTGTATTTAAACTTCATTGAAGTGTTTTGAAAAAATATCAGAATTTGGTCAGCTGGTAGGTGCAGGCAATAAGGAGTAGTTGTAGGTCTGTAGAGTGGGGCAATGGTGAACCAGCCAACATGAAGGGCAGGGTGGGAAACAATCCTGCTTGGAGGTTCACTGCACGGGTTCCAGAGCTATAAGGTCTTGGTTTGAACACTGGCTCTGTCACTACTTCTAGGAGCTCATGCAAGTTATATGACCTCTCATGCCTCTGTTCCTGCAACTGTAAGAAGGTAATGATAATTGCAGCACTTGCTCTATTCGGAAGGTTAGTGCAATGATGAAATTATTCTATGTTTGTATAGTGCTTAACTTACGCTTTATAGAAAGTACATTTTACACATGTATTTTTAGAATAAAATGAATATTGAGGGACCCAGTTTAGGAAGGAATTAGGGAATTCAGTCTTGGACAAGTTAAGTTGGAAATATATCTAGATCTCTCTATAGAGATAGCTATGATAGAGGTCATGAGCATAGAGGTGTTAACTGGAGCCTTACGAATGCACGAGATTCTTCCAGGAAAAGCGTATATTAGAACAATTCATGGAAAGAAGATGGAGCAGGAGGCAGAAAAAATCACCCATGATGTGGAGGAAGAATGGAAAGAGAACTTCAGGGACAGTCAAGAGCTCACATTCACGGCAGCCAAGGAAATAAAGCACGTCACATAGGGAGAGGAAAGATATGATTGCATGGTTAGAAGATCCAAGGATACCTTGGCCAGATTAATATCACCCTATCAGGGGTGGAAGGCAGCTCGGCGGACTCACACAGGAATGCAAAGTGAGCAAGTGGGGAAAGCAGGTGTGACTTAACTCAGGAAAAGCTTGGAAAAGAAAGAGAAAGAAACTGGAGAGAAGTTGGTGTTCGCAAGACACTGAGTGGTGTTCAGGCCGAAGGAAGGAGCAAAGCAGCTTGTAAGAGGCTAAGGAGAAGAGGGGGGAGAAGAGACTGGGGTAGGACTTTCTAGAAGGGCAGGCAGAGACAAGACAGGGCTTGCACTCACCGAACCTCTTCTCACTGATTGGGGGTATCCCCGTCTGACACTCACACTTAGGAAGCTAGCCCACTCATACTCCATGGTGATGGCTTTTTGTGGTTGCTCTTGGAAGCTTTCCCTCTGTGCTTGAACATAAATATCCCTACAGAAGAATATTGATACTTCATGTGGCAGAAGTCAGATCCTAAAGGGAGCAAAGGGAATTGAGATATGGACGACGTGTTTCTGGATCTCTGGGGATGGTTTGCTGTGATGGTTGTCATTTCCTCTCCTGAAGTCACCTCACCAGAACCACAGCCTGGCCTGGCCCAGGAAGGGAGAAAGAGGAGTGTCGACCATCATTTCTCACAGGCTTTCTGGGTCTTGAACTCCAACGTAGCCAAAGGGAGGGATGCTGGAGTCATTGGCAAACACCTGATCACCACTGAAGCTCAGAGGCTTTACCAACCAGAAGTGTGGTCAAGGTCTAACTACCAATTGTTCATTCATTAGAATTACCTAGGGTTAATTGGTTACCTGACCCCATATAACACAAACTTCTTCGGCATTTTGTTTTTGTTTTTTGTTTTGTTTTTCCCTCTGATATGTTACATCATCCCTTTTCTGGTCACCACGGAACACTTTTGGTTTTATCATCTTTCCAGAAAATAATCTTTTCCAACTCTCTGAAAGAACTCTGTTCAAAGTATTATAACGTAACCAGTTGTCCATTCAGAAATGTACAGAAAATATTTGATGGTCAGTATAGGGAGCAGAGCTGTGTAAACAGGGAAGGCAGGGTATTTAGAGCAGAGCATTTTTTAAGCCTTTTTCTTCCAATTCCAATACAAATAAGGCTATTGGTGTTGTGTCAATAATAATGCTATTTCTACTCTTTTTGAAACCTGGAGGAGTTCACACAAACGGATTTCTTTAGAGTCTTAATGCTTAGTCACATAAGATTCACAATGAGTTTCTATAAAATTTTGACCATTTGGCATGAAAACCTTCCCAATATATTACATTTCCTTTTCTTGATACCCAGTGTAACTAAATCTCCAGCCTTTTCTTAATAGCTGTTTTGTTTATGCAGGTCTCCACAGATAGAGAGCTGCTGAGATACCTAGGACCGCTCGCCGAGGCACTTAGTGACCTCAGGTGGCCATACTTCCTGCACTGTTGTGGCTACTCTGTATAGGATTTATCTCTTATATACAGCCATGAGAACACAATAAAAACATTTACTCTCATTTTAAACATAATTAAAATTACTCAGTCATCTGGATTTTGAGCCTACAACAGATAAGAAGCTGTGGCTGCCCCAGTGTCTGTTCCTGGCAGCCATCCCATCTAAACCTCTGCTCAAAATCCATGTGGGCTCCATGCAAGGCACCGTGATAAGCACAACAATAAAGGTAGTAGGGTTCTTAGAATTATGTCATGTTTTATAGAAATGCATCCTGTTTCTTCATTCAGTATACTATTTGATCCTAACAAAGAACCCGGCAAGGAATAAAATAACATTTATTGGGCATCTGCTGTGTACCAGGCATGGTGTGACACTTGTTATATTCATTATTTCATGTATTCACTCAGGAAATTTTCACGGAATGGCTACCCTGTGCCAGGTACTGTTCTAGGCCCAGGGAGTAGTGTAATAGAACAAAATGGCCCAAGTTCCTACCATTGTATAGCTCATATTTTGGTGGAGTGACAGATAGCAATCAACCGATCAAATAAATAAATAAATAAATAAATAAATAAATAAATAAATAGATGGTGCTTCAGGTGGAAGGAGTGCTCTGGAGAAAAATAAAGCACGGAAATAGGTTAGGGATGTGAGGAAGGGGCGATAGCCACCTAGAGAAGGGCAATGGGGAAGGACTCACTGAGGTGGTGCCATCGGAGCAAAGAACTGATAGACATCAGGGAATCATCCAAGTGGATTATCTAAGGAACCAAGCATCCTAGTCAGAGGAAACAACAAGTGCAAAATCCCTGCAATAGGAATGAGATTTGAGTCCCAGGAGTAACAAGGAGCCAGTATGACAAAATAGAACAAGCAAGAGAAAGAGTAGTAAGAGATGATTATAAAAGGTCACTGAGAGGGCTTTGGCTTTTACTCTCAAAAAGAATAAAACATGGGAAGGCTTTTGAGCAGAGGAGGACTCAAGATCTGACTATATTTAAATAGGATCCTAGTGATTGCTGTGATGAGAACAGACACGAGGAGCAAGGATAGAAGCAGAGCAGCTCATTGGGTGGCGTTTTCCTTGATCAGGGTGAGAGATGATGGTAGCATGAACCCAGGGCTGTGGTGAGAATGAGAGGAGGCCAGATCAGATGCCCTTTGGAGGTGCAGAGTCAGGGGTGATTGTGGGTGAATAGGATGTGGGAGTTGAGAATCCAGGACCATTCCTGGGTTGGTGGCCTGATCAATGAAAATAACAGTATTGCTATTGATGGAAATGGCAGAGATAATGAGAAGGGAGGAGCAGAATGGGGGAAGGCATAAGATGCTTTCACGCATTCAGATGGGAACACAAGGAAACAGTGGGTGTACAGGCATTTGGAGGTTTAATTTTTTTCAGATTGGAGGCAAATGGGAGGAGATTAAATCCACAGTAGGCAGGAAGAAGATAGCTTTGGAGAAAAAAACGTGTTGTTTTTTCCTTGAGATAGTTACTTAGGAGAAGCTGGTGATGAGAGAAGGAAATAATGGCGTAGAAAATACATCAGGAAACTCATCTCAGGTGGCCTCAGACTTCGAGATAAAATAATTGGTAGGTGTCAGGAGCACTATAACCTCTCAAGCAGGGTTTGCAAGCCCCTAGCTAATGGGCAAAGCCTGCCTGTTCCAGCACCCACTGCAGACATCACTAGTTAACCACAGCACTCTTTCCTGCCCATCCGGGGTGCAGCCTTGATCTTGTCATCCTTGATACCATGCTTCCCAGTCCAGGCCAGCGTGGTTTCCCAGTGAAACTAATGACCAAATCTACTCAAGGGTGAGCTCAAGGGTTTCCCCTCTACTCACTTCATCCTGATAAATAAGCAGCTGGGATCAGAAGCCAGTACACACGGGAGGTGTCATGGGTACAGAGCAAGGTTTCCTGGGTGCGGGCTGCTGTCTGCAGTGGAAGGGTGGGAGGATGGAAGACTTCTCCTCTGTGTTCTCCCTCTTTTGCTCTCTGTTGGAAGGAGGCAGACACATGGCCTCCTCTCTGAAGGCCAATAGGGAACTTCTTTTTCAGTATTTTCTTGAAATTTTGCCTGTTCTCAATGGATGTACTTTACGTCCTTGGGCCTATAACAATCCACAGTTAGAAGAGGCAGAGAATTCCTCCGGGCAGTTCAAGAAGGGCATCCCAGAGGAAGAATGTTTTGAGTATTTGTGCACTAGATGGACGGCTGAGAAAGGGAACATCTAGACAGGGAAGCCGCACATAAGGCTGCATGCACGGACAGGGTGGACGCAAAGAAGGCCTCGAGGAATGGTGGCCGCCTCACCGATAAGTGAGCTGCAGGGGTGGTAGAGAGACTGTTATGACACTAGAGGCAGCAAAAGCAAAACCAGAAAGGTAGGTTGTAGTCAAACTGTGGAAAACAGTAAGGCTGTGATCCAGCTGCAGCAACATGCTGTAGCTTTTACAAAGCTGGAGAACATATTTATTCATGGTAAATATGAAGGACTTTGTATACATCACGCATTTCACTCTGCAACCTCCCTGGAAGGCAGGGAGTTGATGTTCGTATTTTACAGATGAGAAAATGGAGACACAGCAAGTTTATCTGATCCAATGCAACTCACTTAGTAACCGATAGAATTGGAATTTATAACTGAGCCATTGAGCTCTATAGGTTCCTTGGGACAAGCCCCGTGTGGGTTTTATTATTTTTATGACCCCTCCTTCCTGCTGTGGACAAAAACAAACAAACAAACAACCTATCATGGTGCCTGCAATATCTCAGTCATTCAATGACCTATGCTGGTATCAGCCAGAGACCCCTCTGTCTTACCTTCATCCTCCCCATGTCCTTAAAGAGCCTCATTTTATCATGGGGATTGTCAATTCTAGCAAAGTTTGGCTGAGTGCAGAGGAATCACTTGAACTGCAGTCATCACAGCAGTCCCATGCAGTAGCCATCGTCTGCAGCTGAGGCTCAGAAAGGTGTAAAAGCTCACCCAGAGTCAGTCAGTGCAGGGACCTTGAGGGATCTCCCCAGGGTCTGGCTGTCTCCATCACACACCCCTCACCACCCCCCACCTGTCTCCCTTCCCACCTTGTCCCTGCAGAAATACTCCTGCCTCCGCAGGCCCCAGTGACAGCTTGCTTCCTGATGGTCCCCCGCAGCACAGGATGGATTTGCTAGGCTCTAGCTGGGCTGTTTTGTGCAGTGACCAAGGGCACACATTTTGTTAGACATTCGGTCTGAATGAGGGGCTCAAGCCTTTAGTTTGTGGCTATGGAACAGAGAAAAGCTAACTGACCCAGAAGGGGATTGAACTTGTGACCCAGATTTCAGAGCACCAGGCTCTAACCGCTGGGCTGCAGACACAGCACCTCCAGAGGGAGGTTTTATGGGAGACTTGCCTTGCATTTTAAATCCTGGGCCCTTCTCTCCGATGCCCGCTCCTCAGTGCTGAAGATTAAGAAACTGAGGTTCATGCGAGAGCAGGGTGAGAAGAAAATAAATCATGATTTAAATTCATGCCTCTGGACGCGTAGCTTAGCCCACTGAACCCCTCTCGCTTCATCTCTGCCACCTCCATTCTGTGATTTATTTCAGGCGATGGCCCTCTGTGTATGTGTAAAAATCCCCCTGAATGCTTTCCCCTGAGGGCAGTCAATGCGTCTCTCTGAAGTTTAGCGCCAATGCTGATGTGTGCAAAGGGATGAAAAACGTACATTTTCAAGTTTCCCCAAAGCTCGGAGCCAAAAGAAAAAAAAAGAAGAAAGAGAAAAAAAGTTGTCCATTCCCCTTTTTCAGCCCTCGCACTTCAAATGCTAATGAAAAGTGTGTTGTCTTGGGCCCTGAATAGGTCTAAAATGCTCTGGTTTGGAAGTATTTGCATACCCTCCTGAATGGGGAGGCAGCCAGCAGACGGGATTAGCGCTACACATCAACTCCTCCAAAAAGGAGCTGACAGGGCTGAAGAAAATAGAGTGTAGGCAAAAGCCCAACTGGAAGGTGAGGGGGGGATGTATCTTCTCTGGAGACTCATCCTTTCCTTCTTTCTCCCTCAACAAATACATACATACACACAAACAAGACACAGAGGAGGTGAACTATTCCAAGTAAAGGAATTTGCACCAAAAAAGTGTGCGGGGGGTGGGGGTGGGGAAGAGAATCATAACCTGTCACTCAAAAACCACTAGCAACTTTTTAATTTTGCAATTCAGCAACATGCATGCAATTTCTATTTCTAATTACCTGTTCTTTTCTTGAGGATAAGTTGACCTCTGGCCGTACGCATGCAGTCTTTCACAAGCTGGCACTGTTCTGCATTTTCCATGTTCATTTTATATCACAAAATTGTTCTTTCCCCCATCTTTGGAGCTCCATAAAGTCCTATTTTTATTGGCTGCTTAATCTTCCTTTGTTGTGTAACACTACTCTTCCTTAGTTACACGAGGTGTCTTCATGCTTACAGCCCTTGATTCTGATGGGTTACATCCTGACATAAATCCCTCTAAGGTTTCTTCAAGCCCAAATGGCACGAATGTCTTCATAATTTTTCTGTTTTATCAATTGGTGGATTACTGAATTTCCCAGTTTCCCTTCAAACATGCAATCCGTTTGAATGATAATTTTTGAACAATGTTTCAGTTTCTATGATCTTAACTTTTCAGATACTTTAGCATCTCTGAGTTGATATCTTTTACTATCAATATCTTTAATATCTGTTTCTTCAATCACTAACAAGATTAAAATATTTTCACTTGTTTGTTTCCTATTTGTATTTTCCCTTGGAGGAATTATCTGTTCTTTGTTCATTTATCAAATGGAATGTGGACTTCTATAACCTTGAATAGGTCTTTGCAAGTGTTAATATGAGCACTTCAGATGCAGATATATTGTTCTAGTCTGTTCTTTATTCTTGTTTTGCTCTTTAGCATGGTATAAGCGCATTCAAATCTCTATATTTTCAAACTGATCTATTTTGTCGTGTTTGGTTCCAATAAATATTTTGTGTGGAACTCTGAGCTTCTAAATGCAAGACAATGTACCAACTTGATATGAAGATGAAGGTGGAGGAAGTACTGAAGGGCACTAGTCAGCTATGAGCTAAGAACTAAACGAAGCATGTTTCCAGGCTTGATAGCCTGGATTCTGTGGCATACCTGCCCCTCCTGCCTCTTCGTCCCTTTGTGGAGCCCAGGAATCACCAGCCAGTGGACAATTGCAGGGCAGTCTGATTTAAGCTCTTAGGGAATCCTGCTTTCCAGGCACAGATGCCAAGGATTCATTTCTCTGGCCACTCTTTTGTTGAAATAAAAATTTGTGCAAAAGAAATTAACTATATTGCAACTAAAAAAATTATTTCTTGTTACTAGTGAACCACAGATTAATTCATTAAAAATACTTTATCTTATAATGCCTAAAATAAAAGCCATCAGCTTGCATGAAAAATGCATTAGATTTATGACAACCTTTTGCCATTAGATCCTTAGAGGTGAATAGAAAAAACATCAAACTCTAAGAAGCAGATGGTTTAGGCATCTTCCTTTTACTGTTTTGAGTGTTAGAGTTAAATTTTCTATCAGGGAAGCTGAGATGATACCAAAAAATTCCTTTTCCTCCTTACAAAAAATGACATACCTGGTTGTATTAAAGTAACATTATTCACGATGGAGACACTTAACAGGGAATTTTTAAATCTCTGTCCCAAAGAGATCTTTAAAAGCAAGACAACTATACATATAAGTCTATTAATATGCAGGTGCAACTCTTCTTTTTAAAAAAGGACTTATTTAAAGCCTTTCTACAACTATTAATTTGTGATTTTGTTTAATAATGCACATCATGCTCTATAATAGCCTCATTTTCGAAATTTTTTAAAGAAGCTTTTTTTTTTTTTAAGAATCTTTTTTGTTTCCTTGTTGAAGCTCTTAAAACTTTGAGCCAAGTAGGGCTATGAACTTTGAGCCAAGAAGGGATATAAAATGAAAAATAATGCAAAGATTTTTTTAAATAAAGCTCTATCTACCTATCTACCTATATATCATCTACTTGTCAAGTGTGTGCACATTGCCACACATTCATTGAGCACCTGATCAGCCCAGTGTTTTCAAGGACACAAACAGATATCTCTTGTGCTCACAAAAATAAAAAGATAAATCACAATAAACACTAGCATATGCTACATACCAAATTAGTGGCAAAGGCAAGAGATGTACAGCAGTGATAATCAAAATGTAGCCCACAGGCTCATGCCAGCCCCCAGAATGTTCTGGTCCGAGGTGATATAAATGCAGAAATTGAGAATATGCATTTAGAAATTTTCATAGAAATTTGACAGAGTGATATTATATTTGTTGAACCCCATAATTATGTATCTGGCCTTGTACTTTGTATGGATTTGCTTTGTTAAAACCCCTTTATTCTAGTTGTTTATTTGTATTATATTTTGCAAAAAAAGACATGTATGAATGATAATCTTAAAAGCAAGCTTGGTCCTTCACCCTGAACAACACTGAGGCAGAATGTACACATTACACAATGGCTCAGCATTCTGTCTGCAGTAGAAGACCCTACGGAAGAGCATGCATGCTTTGTCAGAAAAGGAAGTTCTTCTGCTGAAACCACATCTTTTCTGCCTCGGAGCTTTCCTCTACCTTCATGTCTTTTGAGGCGGTTATCTTTCAAGATAATTATTATCACCATTCAGTTCTGAAGGTTTAATACCAAAAGTAAAAGTCACATTTCCTGCTAAACAGCAAATATCCTGTGTCTCTGCCTCTCTCTGTGTGTCTCTTATGAATAAATAAATAAAATATTAAAAATAATAATAAAATTAAAAAGTAAAAAATAAATAAAATGAAATTCAACACCCAAAAAACAGATAATCTAATTAAAAATAAGCAGAAGACATGGCCAATAGAAGCATGAAAAGATGTTCAACATGACTCATCATCAGAGAAATACAAATCAAAACTATAATGAGATATCACTTCACACCTGTCAGAATGGCTAAAATCGACAACACCAGAAAGAACAGATGTTGGTGAGAATGTGGAGAAAGGGGAGCCCTCCTGCACTGTTGGTGGGAATGCAGACAAGTACAGCCAATGTGCATGAAGTTAGAGGGTATTATGCTAAGGGAAATAGTCAGAGAAAGACAAATACCATACGATCTCACTATATGTGGAAGGTAAGAAATAAAACTAACGAGCTCAGGGCAAAAGAAGAGAGAGAGAGAGAGAAATCAAGACACAGACTCTTAACTATAGAGAGCAAACTATTGATTACCAGAGGGAATATGAGGTGGAGAGATGGATTGAATAGGTGATGGGAGTAAGGAGGGCACTTGTGATGAGCGCTGGGTGTTGTATGCTAAGTGTTGAATCACTATATTGCACACATGAAACTAATATTACACTGTATGTTAACTAACTGGATTTTTTTTTAAAAAAACCTAAAGAGAAACACGTGAGTATCTTATAAAAACCTCCAGGAAAGGAAAGCTAAAAGAATGCTGGAAGAAAAATGTAAAAGATAACCTGTCAAAGTGTGTTCTATCATTTTTCCAACCTATCGGAGTACAGAAATCACTCAAAGGGCAAATTCCCATTTTCATATTTTCCTGGCAAGTTCCTATAGAGTTAAGGAAAATGAATGATTAAAAACTTATACCTTTATAAGGTAAAGATACATATATGTGTATATACATAGATTTTTATATGTTAAGTATTATATATTGTTTTATATATTATTTAGTATCATATATTATATGTTATAGAGTTATTATGGTACATGTATAATATTTTATAATACATGGGTGGTATATAATAAAAGTATAATTAATTATAGAATTTTATAGACTGTTAATATTGACATAAGCATAGATTTATGAAAACTTAGAACTGAAGGAGACCTTCAAGGTTATGTCAAGGTATTTTCCAAAATATGTTACATGGAAGTATTGTGAATGGTCCTACAGAAGGAAAAAAGCTTCTGAGCTTAAATAAATTTGGATAGTTTTGAGTTAAATCCAGTTGCTACTGCCGAATTTCTCAGTCTTTAGTAACATTTTGTGAACAAAGGGTCTCTGCGCTTTTGTTTTGCACTGAGTCTCACAGATTATGCAGCCAGTCCTGCTAGGAAGGCTGACCCGTGAAGGGAACTTTTGCACAAAAACCTGAGGGAGGTAAGAAGAAGGCTGTGAAACTATGGGGGGAAGAGCATTCTGGGCAGAGGGAAAAGCATATGCAAAACCTCCGAGTGGGAACACGCCCATAGTGCTCTGGGCACAGCAAGGAGGATGGAAAAAATGAACAAATTGGAGAGGAGAAGTAGCTGAGGTCACCTTGGTTTGAGGTGGGGAAGAGGGGCTGAGCTGACAGAAGGGCCCTGAAAGGCCACTATGAGGATCTTTAGCTTTTCTCTGTGTGAGAAGGAAACACAGGACAGGAAGGTTTTGAGCAGAGATGCAACATGATCTGATTGACCTTCAAGTAAGACCATCTTGGCTACAAGGTTGAACCACCAGAAGTGTGAGGGTGGGGAATGGTCAGGAAGAACATGGAAGCCAAGGCTAGGAGACCACGCTGGAGGCACTGCACTGGTCTAAGCAAGAGACGGTGGTGGCCGGGAGGAGGCACAAGCCATCCCGAATGCTGAGTGCCTGGCTGGGATGTCAGAGAGTGCCCAGGTGACCACAGGAGTTTGGGTTTGCAGCGACAGAAGAGAATTGCCAATAATCAGGAATCAGTTTTAAGGGTTCTATTTGGACATATTAGCTTAGAAATACAGAGTGTCCACCTGGATATAAACCTAAGGGCTCAGGAGATGGCGTGGCTGAAAAATGTAAATTCGAAAGTCGTCAATTTATGGATTGTATTTAAAGCCATGGGATTGGATGACATTCCCAAGGAGGGAGATGGATCAGGACAAGTAGAGCCCAGACTGGAGCCTTGGGAAATGTGAAAAGTGAGGTGACCAGGGAGATGAGAACATACTTGCAAAGAAGGCTAACAATTTTTGGCAATATCAAGAATTAGCATCATTTCAATCATCCTTATCCTTTTCTGATACCCATAATATTGGCAAAAACCTACCTGGTAAAAGTTTCATGACATGATTTAGGCATCTAGAACAATCTATGGCCCACAGTAAGATTCAATGAATTATGGTAATTTATTATTCATATTTAAGGATTGCTCTTTTTATTTCACCAATGAGGAAACAGGTTTAGTGATTTCCAAGCTGGTGTAGCTGATAACTGACAGAATCAGAATCACATCCAAGTCCTTTTGTCTCCAAAAATCTGTGCTTTTTCTGTTCCTTGCCCTAGGTGACTTTGCTCCCAAATAGTCTTACCTGGGCCAACCAGGAAATAAAATCTAAAACTCACAAGTGCCCATCACTTGTGGAGCACTTTAATGTCCAAGAAACAGATTGGAACAGGAGCCGCTACACAACCATTCAGTACAGCTGTCAAAATGACCTGGGTGGATGTGGGTGGGCTCTTTCAGGTGTATGGTTTCGGTGTGGGATTTGGGGGATTTTTAGCATTGGTGATTAATAGTTACCAGCTCACCAGAAGACATGAGCTGTTGGCCAAAGCTCCTTTTTGGGGGTGCTCATCTGTATTTGTTTTCAGCTTTATGAAGATATGATTGATAAGTAAACATTGTCTGCATTTCAAGTGTACAGTGAGACTTTTTGGTACAAGGAAGGTATATCATTGTAGCGAAAGCTTACATTCTATCAAGGATTTTCCCTGGGCAGGGAAAAAAGAATTTTTCTCATTTCACCTTCTCTCTCTTCATTACTTCATTCTCTTCATTCCTTCATTCTCTTCACTCATTCATTCATTCTCTTCAGTCCTTCATTGCTCCATTTCTTTCTTCATTCATTCATTCATTCTCTTCATTCCTTCATTGCTCCATTTCTTTCTTCTATTCTCTCTGTTCCTTCCTCCCTCCCTCCCTCCACTATTTCTTCTTTCTTTTCTTCTTCCTTCCTTTCTCCCTCCCTCCCTCCACTATTCCTTCTTTCCTTTCTCCTTCCTTTTTTTTTTATTTATGATAGTCACACACACACACAGAGAGAGAGAGAGAGGGGCAGAGACACAGGCAGAGGGAGAAGCAGGCTCCATGCACCGGGAGCCCGATGTGGGATTTGATCCCGGGTCTCCAGGATCGCGCCCTGGGCCAAAGGCAGGCGCCAAACCGCTGCGCCACCCAGGGATCCCTCCTTTCTCCTTCCTTCCCTCCTTGTCTCTTCTTCCTCTCTTGCGGAGAGGACTTGGGTTCGGATCCAAAGCAGCTCTACACAAGGTTATGAAGAACTGCAGGGCCACTCACTTCAGTGTTTACACAGAGAAATAACCCTGCCAGAAGTAGCAGATGGTGAAGTTTCTGGTGTTTCTTTGGTCAACTTCCACCCTGACGTGAACAAGATGGCTTTACTTCTACTTCCCTACAGACCCCTCTTATACCCCCTACTCTGTTATACAGATTTCCTCACAATGCAAAAGTAGAGCATTTCCCTGGAATCTTTCATAAGCTGAAATGGTATAAGGGAAAGAAGGAATTACCACTAGTTTATATGGAAAAAAAAATTGAGCTTTTCCTAGCCCCCAAAATAACCCCTCTCAGGCTTTTCTTATACTTTAGGACACATCTTGCTGAGGAATAAATGAGTTGAGATAAGCGGCATGGTTCATGGAGGCCTGAATGCTGAGATGCTATGGGTAGTTCCCAGGGCAGGAGGCTGACCTGGCCTTTTGCGCCGCGCCTGTCACAGCTTGCCGCAACACAAATGCTGAATATCTTCCCTCTTCATCTCGTTTCATAAAAGCAAAAATCGCCTTCGGACTTAATTCAGTTAGTAAACAGGCACTAATGTAGGTCCTTCCTGAAAGCCAAGGGGCATAAGGCAAACTCGCAAAAAGCAAAGGATACCTATGTCACAATTCATCTACTTCTATGATGCATATGCCACTATGCCACCGGAGCGAATCAGCTGAAGGCTTGGGACTCAGTGTTTCAAGAATGAAAAGCCTTGTTGGAAAAGACAGTGAGGAGTCCAAGAAATGAGTAATGCAGTGGAGTGATTGCGAGGGTGGGGTCTGGACACAACGTGCACAGGATCCAACTTGGTCTGGCACTTACCAGCTTCACAACCAGAGACAAATCATTGAACCTCCCGGAGGCTCAATTTCCACATCTCTAAAAAAAAGGGGATAATAGAACCTCTTCCTCGGGGTTGTTAGGAGGACTACATATGTAGCAATTAATACATGTGGCATGTGATCCTGATCCCACTTCCCGAAGCACTTTGCTCAGAGGTCTGCAGGGCAAATTCCTTTATCTCCTCCAAGAATCTGGATATCATCTTTCCAGTGAGCTAAACCCAGACCACCCTATTTCAATCACAATACCCTCGACACCATCCTCGGACCCCTGAGTCCTCTGTTCCAATTTTACTATTTTTATAGCACGTATCATTTTCCACCATACTATATAATTTACTTGTTCATTACGTGCTACTTACTAAGCTGGAAATTCAATATTTGGGACTTAAGGAGATTCTAGTTTAAAACAGCTGCGTCTGATTACATGTTTGGCACTTACTGGAGTGTGACATTAGCATGTAATGACTGAGGTTGGCTTCGTTCGAAATAAGTCCTTGAACACTAAACCTGCACAATATCTGTTCCTGAAAAGCTAAAGGGATTCTTCCCCCAGAGACCTGTGTGCAGGATGATATACAGATGTTAGTCTCAGACACTCCAGCAAGGCTGCCTCTTCTGGACTTGGCTCCGTACGACCTGTACAACAACATAAACTCTGGAAAGAACATAAGAAACAAATACCTGAAGGCACTGGAAAGCATCCTCACACACACAAAGGCAAAGTCTGGAAAGGGAGTGACTATTGGAAAAAGGAAATGTCACTGGGTGGGTTCCTATTCTTATGACTGCCCATGGTTTACTGGCCTGAAAACCTAGAGGATAGATTTCAGAGCAATTACAGAAGAAGGGTGAATGGGACAGAGAGACAGAGCCATAAATCCTGTATATAAATTTTGCTTAAATCCCTGGCTGATCTCAAACCACACAGGGATAGCGAAGGGGCAAACTCCTAAGGGCTAATTTATGGGGAAAAAAAAGAACTGAATTAAAATTTCAGCTACTGCTCACTGCAGGGAGACCAAAGTTTGCAGATGAGTTCAGCGAAATTAACTGTTTGATAAGACAAACGAACAAAAATCAATACTCTTTATAGGAGCATAGCGCTATCCAGAGTTCAGACATTGCATCATCTATGATTTACAGGATACAACCCAAAATTATTTGACATTTAAAAAAGGACATTGTGACTCATAGTGAAGAGACAGCCAAAGGAGAATGACTTTGAGATAATGCAGAATTTGGAATTATCGGACAACAATTTTAAATCATCTGTGATCCTCATAACCGATTAAAGACAGAACATATCAGCAGAAAAATAGAAATCACAAAATTCAAATGGGAATCATATGACTAAAAAAGGTAATATAAGCAATAAGAAGCCACTGGATAGATTGAAGATGAAAAATAGTTAATTCAAAAATAAATCAATAGAGATACTCTAATACAAAGAACGGTGATTTTTAAAAAAGCAGGTCTGATTTTTCTTGTTTTTGTGTGTTTGTGGACTGGACTGTGGCCCTACCCCATGGAGCTCTGTTACAAGGACCCTTCAGAAGCCACGGGCTGACTGAGGCTGGGGGGTTTACCCTCAGGGGCTCTCAGGCCGCAACTGAACGAGGCTGGAGCCAGTTCACAGGCCTTGTTAGGATCCACAGCCTGGATGCACTTCCCCATTGCTCAGTGCACACAGGTAGGTGTGACTCCTGAGTCCCTTGGCCTATGGTGCTGGTGATGGCATCACGTCCAATGGAGCTGCAGCTGAGTCTTCAGGGGGTGGGGTGGTTTCTAGGTCTGTAGCCAGAGTCACAGTTGGTGAGTCAGCAAAGTGGCTGTGGGCCTATGTTCCCAGGATGGTTCTCGTCATCTTAGACTACACCAGGATTTCACCATCTCAAATGTGAATCCCAAAGGTCCCTCAAAGTTTCTTTGTCCATGGATAGAGGCCACGTTAGTATTGTTTAAAGGGGGGCATCTTATTAGGCCATCTTGTTGTCCTCATTCTCTGCAACCTTGGCTTCTTGATCTAGCCTTTTCTATGGTGTATTCCTTAGGTTTTCCCACAGAAACAGAATGAGTAGAATGTGTATATACACAGAAGGAGATTTACTGTAAGAAATTGGCTCATACAATCATGAAAGATGACAAGCATAAATCTTTGGTGTGAGTCAGGAAGCTTGAAACCCAGGAGAGTTGATGGTGCCGGTGAAATCTACATCAGTCTAATGGATAATTCCTTCTTGGTGGGGAAGCTGGTCTTTTTGTTCTATTTGGACCTTCAACTGATTGGATGAGGCCCACCCACACTACATAGGCTGATTGGGTTGCTCAAAATTCACCAATTTAAATGTCAATCCCCTCCAAAACATCATGCAGGTTGACACATCTAAATATATGACAACCTGTATCTTCATTTTTCAGAGTCTTAGTGTCACCTGGTAACAACACTTGCATTATCCCCATGTCTGACACCAGAGGAAGGGAAGAAACTCTGGGGCTAGGTTCTTATTAAGTTGTAACTCTCTTTTCATTGATGTTAGTTATACAAAATGACCGTCCTAAGATGGTTATGGCCACACTGACAAAATCAAATGGAGATTTAAGGTATTATCGGATCAATCTTATCAATTTCAGCAGCCTGTTTAGTAAATTAGAGTAAGAAGAAAATCATCTTTTTTCTCAAAGTTGTGTCTTTTGGTTTACATAGTTCCTGTCACAGCTTTGCTTGATGGATATACCCATTTTTTTTAAGCCATAGATTTTATTAGCTGGATAGCATCATAATTTTGTAGCTTTAGCCACCATTTTTACTAGGAAGAACATTTTCAGGGGTTGGACAATTCTTTCTAGAGTATACAAGGCCAAAATTGAATCTTGTATTTTACTGTGTGAGATCAAAATTTATATGGAAGAGATCTATATACATTACTCTTCATACTGTGCAAGTTGTTGGTTTTGTTTGCTTTTCTTCATAATCTTCCTGAAGCTTGTTCCCCCTCACTCCATAAGTAATCTGCTTGGATTTGAGATACGTTAATTCAATGAAAGGTCTACTTTCTTTCATGAGAGCATCTGACACACTCACTTGGAGTGGCCCAATGCCGATGTGTTGTTGACCCTGCTGTGGTGTAATCTGACTCATTTATCAGTTTTTGCTTAGGAGGACCTGGAGGAGAGCTAATTTAGAGACTGGATTATCTCTGGCCCTCAGAGCCAGATGGCAAGTTCCTGTGAAGGTGGGAAATGTTGCTTCCAGGCATTAATGGAAAATAATCTCCACACCTGCCACAGCCTCTAGAGAAGACTGATAAAACCAGAACATTCTCCATCCCTCCCCCCAACCCATGGCCCCAAACAAACACTCTGCAGCCTGAATCAACTCCAGCATGAAATGTAGACGTTATCAGTCCCTTTGCTTACAAGTCCCATTTGACCCAAACTCTCTCAAACAGTGACTCTACACTTTCAAACAGAAAATTCGGGTTAGCTATCACTTTCCATCCAGGTGCTTAAGTAAGTCTTTTCTTCTTGTTGTTGTTGTTATGAAATAGCGTGGTCAAAGGCAGGGAAGGATGAAGAATGGGGAAAACACTCATATGTTGGTTTACAGGAGTATTATTAAAGAGAAGGAATTACTTTGCTTCAAAGGAAGAGATTTACAATACCTGTATAATGTTTCTAAAAGGGATAATGAAAGGTTTGACCAGAGTCCTACTTCTTGCACTGATGGGTTTTTTGACCTGTGTATGCATATTCACCACACAGACACACACCTTTGTAATATGTGGATTCTATATATCTTGCCTGCCCCTTAAGGTTGTTTTTTTTTTAAGATTTTATTTATTTATTCATGAGAGACACACAGAGAGAGATCACCAGAGACACAGGCAGAGGGAGAAGCAGGCTTCATGCAGGAAGCCTGACGTGGGACTTGATCCCGGGTCTCCAGGATCAGGCCCTGGCCTGAAGGTGGCGCTAAACCGCTGAGCCACCCGGGCTGCCCTCCCTTGGGGTTGTTAAAGAGTGATTCAGGGACGCCTGAGGGGCTCAAAGCATTTGGCTCAGGGTGTGATCCCAGGTGTCAGATTGAGTCCCACATAGGGCTCCCCATAAGGAGCCTACTTCTCCCTCTGTTTATGTCTCTGCCTCTTTGTCTGTGTCTCTCATGAACAAATAAAATCTTTTAAAAAATAAAGATTTATTCATTTTCTCACTTAATAACTATGTTTGCTGGGAGGGATGAAAACATGGAGAAGACATAGTCTAGTTTCTGAAGGAACCCATCTTCAAAAAATGATTAAATCATGTGATAATATGGATAGTAACTCATATTATTTAAGAAAGCTGTTATTGCATTAATATGTTTTCATAAACAGAGACCTTTTATTTTCATCTAGAAATGCCAAATATGGGCATATTCAGAATTCTTGGATCCAGATGGTTTATAGTAACATGTTGAGTTGACATTTATTCAGAGTTTTTCATGGTTCTACCCACAGCATCTTATCATTTTTAACACTAATGTTTCTTTTTGTGCTCCTTTGGCTTTTTAAAATTAATAACAAAAACTTGGTGGAGGCATGGGAGAATGTGGGCTTTCAAGCTAGCCAGACGTGCCATTGACTCTTGTTTTCAGCCATGAGTCACTGGGTGACCCTGAGAAAATCACATAGACTCTCTGACCTTTATTATTGAATGACCTTTATTATTGAACTCTCTTCCTTATCTATTGAATGGGGAGAACAATCTTTAATTCTCAAAGTATTTTTTTATAAGACTTATTTATGATTCTGGTTTTTAAAAACACTCAAGAAGATAAGTGGTTCCATAAATGACAAAAATAAATGGTGGTCTGATTTTGCTTCATAAAAAACCTGGTTATTATAACATGACAAATCAATTGAAGACCTCAGACAAAATCATACCTTTCTAAATCCAACTCTAAGGAATCATCTCAAGAAGACCTTTAAAATTTTTTTTAAGATTTATTTATTTATTTGAGAAAGAGAGAGAGACAGTAAGCAGGGAAAGAGACAGAGGAAGAGGGGGAGGATCTTAAGCAGATTCCCCACTAAGTGATGAGCCCAGTGTAGGGCTCAATCCCAGAGCTCCGAGATCATGACCTGAGCTGAGATCAAGAGTTGGACAATTAATGGGCTGAGCAACCCAGGTGGCTTAATTTTTTTTTTAATTTGAATTTTAGTTAGTCAACATATATTCAGTGTTGGGTTTTAAAATTTTTTAAAAGTCATCTATGAAAGCCCTAAGAGATTTTTGTCATAATAAATAAAGAGGTCTAGGAAGTCTTTCATATGACATCTTTCTCAGCCTGTGAGGGCAAAACAAAATTTTATAAATCCAACAAGCGGATGAGGACATCAGGCTGCTGCTATTTTTTTTTCCTTCCAAGGATAGCTCTTAATCAGAGTGCATTCTCCATTCAAAATAATCTGTGAAGACTGGCATGAAAATGCAGATTCCTAATTGAACAAAGACAATTATTTCCAGATTGAAGTACAGTGGTGAATAGCTCTGTGCTCCAATTATCGTCAGACTTTTATTTCAAATGGGAGGCTGAAATCACAGATGAGTTAGCCTTAATTGGGAGAAATGGCTGCAATTGTACTTTTAATACCCTACTGTAACATCGTCTATGTAGGTCACCTTTTCTCATGTATACATGACAGTGCCCTGTTTGTGTCCATTTGGGGCCACAAGCTGTAATGGCGAAAGGGATAGCCTTCCTTCAGACAAAGGTAAAAGCACACAAAAGTTAAGCAGAGACATAAAACTGTAAAGCTTTTAAATAAAGGAATTGAAGAGTACATTATTATTAAAGCGATGTGTAAGATCACAGACTAATGTGAAAACCTAACTCAAGATGTATTAGTTCAAGCAACATTTTCTTTGATCCTGGCTTTTCTTTCATAATATATCCACTTAAAAACTATCAGAGGGTAGCCCAGCCATGAATATATGGTCTTCTCAAATTAGGGCAGGTCTAACAGATGAAGAAAAGATTATTGAAAAAAAAATAAGAAGAAGAATATGCAAAGTCTGTGCTTCTCAGACAACCCGTGAGCACTCTAGGAGTGTCTGCTGAATGCTGAGTCAGAAGTGCTGATGGATTGGGAGAGATGAAGGTACAGAAACGTTGTTTTCCGTGATTCCTCCCCTTAGCCTCTTTTCTCACTCCAGCCAATTACTCTCAACTCAAGTACTCTAGCCAGTTGGGTACTCTTCTTTCAGCCAGCCAGATACTCTAGCCACATCACCAACTATCATGAAACATTTGCATTTGTGTAGATATTCCCAGTTTTCTTTTTCTTTTTTTTTTTAATTTATGATAGTCACACACACACACACAGAGAGAGAGAGAGAGAGAGAGAGAGAGGCAGAGACATAGGCAGAGGGAGAAGCAGGCTCCATGCACCGGGAGCCCGACGTGGGATTCGATCCGGGGTCTCCACGACCACACCCAGGGCCAAAGGCAGGCGCCAAACCGCTGCGCCACCCAGGGATCCCTATTCTCAGTTTTCGAAGGGATTTTATGAACTGCATTTTATTTAACCCTCATCCTTCCAAGCTAGGTGTGGTAGATATTATCACCTCTTTATATGAATGAAGAAACAGGCCTCATCCTGGCTTAGGGTTACAGAATGAATAAGCTTAGAGCTGGAATTAGGACCTTGCCTTTGATTAATGCTAACTAACCCAAGATGTAACATGTCACTGGAGGAATTGCAAATGACTTCAACACCTTGGCCTGGGGACCACAACGTGGTGCCATTTATCAGGTCATAGAAACAACAATAAGAACTCCTGAGCTGTCTGTTGTCTTATTGCCTTAAGGTTTACAATTAGCAAGATATTTATGGTTATTCCCATTTTGCAGATGTGGTAACTGGGACACACAAAGGATAAGCAACTCTTCTAAAGTTGTACAATATTTAAGTGCTGGAGCCAGACCCCGAGCCAGACCCCAACCCAGACTCACCAAACTAGGTTTTTATCTCTATCCCTTCTGCTGCTATTCATCATTCAACAAAAGTCACAGCAGCAGACAAAATAGAACCAAATCCCTCATAGGGATTTCCCCCCAATAAATCTCTTACACTTTATTAATTATTTAAAGATTTTATTTTATTTTATAGAAAGAGAGTGGAGTGAAGGGCCGAGGGAGAAGGAGAGAAACTCAAGCAGATTCCATGCTGAGTGCAGAGCCCAATGAGGGGCTTAATTCCATGACCCTGAGATCATGACCTGAGCTGAAACCAAGAGCCAGATGTTTAACCAACTGAGCCACCCGGGTACCCTTCTCTTGCACTTTAAATTCCAAGTAGCATCTTCTTCTCAGGGGACTTAAACTACATGTACTTAAACTACTCTCATAGCCCTAAACTTCAGTGGTTCTGTCTTTCTCTCTGCTGAGGTTCTTTGAGCCCCAAATAGCCAATTGTTTACTCTAGCCAATTGCAAATATGATATGACTAATAATAATCATTAATATAAGTTGATCTCTTAACACGTGCCCAAAACTGTGCTACATGCTTTGTTTTCAATCTTTTTTACAACCTAATGAGGAATGTACTATTTTATGTATGAGAAACTTTGTTTAGAAAGAGTAATGGATTTACACAAATTCAAACAGCTGGCAAATGAAGGGTACTACCATTGAAGTTCATCAGCCTAAGTATAGAATCTAAACTTTTATTACTGTATCATCTCCGGACAGGGTCTTCCAACTACTCTGACCCATTGGCTTCATGCTTCTCGGCTACTTGATGCCACTCTTCAAATATTAACAAAAGATTTTGACCGAACTTGTCTTTGGCATTCAGCAAGAAATTGGGGTACCCTCTTTATGGTTAGGCTTCCAACCAACTTCCCAGGGTCACACAATTCCACTTCTCTAGGAGAGAACTGTTCTTATTTCTCTGCAAATATTAGCCTGATGCCTGGCTAGTGTCTTCGTTACCATATTTCATCATTAATTTTTTATTAATTTTAAGTAACAACTATTTTATAAAATATCATGGGGTATAGGAAAAAGCACTAGATTGAGATCAGAATATTTGAGTACTAGTTCCAATTCTAACACCAATATAATTCAAGACGTTTTCAGCTACAAATCACAAAACTCCAATTGAGCTAGCCAAAGCAAAGAAAGGTTTGCTGTCTAAACAGGAAAGTTCATAGGGTG
The DNA here is from genome assembly GCF_905146905.1 of Nyctereutes procyonoides. Classification (NCBI taxonomy): domain Eukaryota; kingdom Metazoa; phylum Chordata; class Mammalia; order Carnivora; family Canidae; genus Nyctereutes; species Nyctereutes procyonoides. The sequence goes on from NW_026575122.1 coordinate 22,421,253, forward strand.
GCTCTAATTTCATACAAGACTGTCCAGGGAATAAAATAACAGCACTGGGACTCTCTCTCTCTCTCTCTCTCTCTGGGCATCGATCACCTCTGCCTGCCACTGTTTTGGCTTTATTCTTTGGTAGACCCTCCCTTTAACTCCATGCTATATTTTCCTTAACACTGGAGATCACAAAAGAAGAGAAATTGTCTCTCAATGTTCATATAAAATCCCCAAATAAGGGGATTTCCCCTTTTTGGGCAGGTGCTTAACCATGAACCAGTCACTGGGCTCAGGATGATGATGTATTTTCTCATGGACCGGCCAGAGACATGAGTGCATCTTTGCAGTGGGGAGGAAAGGACCAAGTGATGAGGCAACCTGTCAGTAGGAAACATTTCTTTCTGCAACAAAAATGCGGATGCTGGGCAAGCAAACGTAACAATAAGTCTGTCCCACAACCCACAAGGTGTTCTGAATATAATACACACCCATGCTCCTCCACAAGACAGGCATCATCAAACCTCATCTATTTGCCACATTCAGCTCAAAGTCCCAAACTTCTGGGTGATAACGCAGTCTTCTTCATCAGGTCCAGATGGGGTTTGGAGATCTCTCAAGTTGTGAACATGTGGGGATGTTGGGGAAAAAGACCCACATAGGGAGGGCATGGAAGAGGAGTGACTTATGCATCTCTGCCATCTTGATGTTCCTGAGTCATATCCATTTACCATAAACTGGTGATCTAGTAAGTTAAATATTTCTTTGAATTCTGTGAGCTGCTCTAGTGGGAGAACCTCTAATCTAGTTGGCCAATCAGAAGCACAGGCTTGTGACTGGCATCTGAAGTTGGGGTGGGGCTGAGGCAGCCTTGTAGGGACTGAACCCTTTAACTTTAGAATGTATTGCTATATCCAGGTAGATAGTATCAGAATTCAGTTGACTTGTAAGATCCCTAGCTGGTGTCAGAGCACCGCTTGTTATATGTGTGGTCCCCCTCCCCCATACTGGAATTGGGTCCAGAAACCCAATTTAGTTGGTATCAGTGCAGTGGGATTTGCTAGAATGGCCCTGCCTGACCCACAGAAACATGTCATTTGTGAAGAGAAAAGATGATAGAATGGAGAATGAGGAAATCTGTGATTCCTGAGTGAGCCCATGGTCACCCATGGTGTTGAGCAGCAGCTGTGCTACAATCAGTTGCTAAAGGTAAGAGTTACCAATGGAATTTACCTATGGATCCACCTCCTGGGACTGTTTCCCTTCATGCGTGAGGAAACACAAACTATTGAGAAAAAAGCAAATATTCTATCCTTTAGTTCCTGTTATCCATAACAGCTAAATTAAAAGAAAAAGTTCAGTTGGACCCTGATGTTGGACCAAGCTCAGATTTCAGTGAATCTGAGCTTTGGCCAATAGTCTCAAAACTGCCCACCCAAAGTAAAAATGAGGCAGGGAGAACAGAAAATACTTCTAAGATCTCTGGTTACCGAGAAAGTAATAATGTGGGCAAAGGGCAAAACCAAGAAACTATGGAAACCAGAATTTTTGAGTGAAGGAGCTGTTCTATTTTAGGGATTGTTAATATTAGCTTCCCAAGGAACTTTTCCTGATGTGGATTCTGAAGGTAACTAACCTGGGAGCTGTGTCTTTGGTTTTGAATGTTGCAGAGTGGAGGAGCATGTTTGGGCTGATGCAGGACCCACAGCTCACAGATGGCTACATGTGGTCCAGACACACAGGAGGTTGTTCCTGAAGGAACAGCCAGTCTGGTGGACTGGCTAAAAGCTCCTGGAGGGGCACCCAGGGGGCTCAGTCAGTTAAGCGTCTGTCTTCAGCTTAGGTCATGATCTTGGGGTCCTGGGATCAAGCTCCATGTTAGGCTCCCTGCTGAGCAGGGAGTCTGCTTCTACCTCTCCCTCTCCTCCTGCTCATGGGCTCTCTCTCTCTTTCTCTCTCTCTCTCAATAAATAAATAATAATAATAAAAATAAGCCACTGTAAGGTCTGTTTGTCTGAGAAGGGAGGCTGTCCTTCTCCCCCATGAATCCCAAGTGGAACATACCTGATGGAGCAGCTGATATGCTTCATAGGCAAGCCATGTGGGACTGGCTTTATAATGACCAGGATATTACCCACCGAATATGCCTGCAACTCTGGTCCTGGGGAATGCCCCTTTCACCTGTGCACTCCACATAACCTTATTGGGGCAAAACAACAACAAAAAACTACTCAGGAAGCCTTAACCAGTTCGGTGCCTCAGCATCCCCTCCTGTGTCTTACAGATGCTAATGAGAACATTGGGCTAATTAACAAGAGAATGGGGGACAGTCTGAAAGTGGAAACTTTTAAAAGGTTATCAAGAAATAAAGGCAGATAAATCAAATATTGATAGAATCAAAACAAAGAGGAAACAGAAAGGGGAGTCACATGACGCATGCCAGCAAGTGGAAATCTTTAGATGGTTATTTAAAAATGGGATAAATAAGACAGACCTTGATGGGGTTAAAGCAAAGCTTTTAATTCAGCACCAACTAAGGTTAGGAGTCCCAAAGGGACCCCCAATCCAGATTCTCCAACCTTAAAGGGCCTCTAGCAAGTCCTCCCTACTTACCTCTGTTTGGAGAAATTTTAAAAGCCAGAAAGGAGAGATTACTGTGAGAAACCTGACCAGCAACTGAACAAAGGTTGGGCAGGTTAACCAAGTTAAAAGTGGACAAAAGGACCGGAGTCCCTTGGCTCACCCTCTCACTGGGGACCCACTGAGTAAAATGGTGAGGGATGGAGAAGAGAAATTTCCAGGGCTCCTTGATATGAGAATCCTTTGAATTGTGGTAATAAAACCACTGGTGAAGTTCTGACTCATGCACAGTGAGATTGAGAGAATATGGAAATGTTGGTAAGATTATAAAAGTTGGAGTATTTAAACAGTCTCTGTGTAAAGAAGTTTTTATCTGATAGTCTTATGGGAATGGTCATTGTATCTCGGTGCAGGACATGTCCTCTATTCAGTGTTGTCAAACATAAGACATGGAAAGCTGGACATGCTAATGGGAGCAGTAAGTCTGCCGGAGCCCTCACAGTGTGACTAGAAACTGAGTGCTGGCAGGTACAAGTTCTCTGTGTGCTAACCCTATGTGGAGCCTAGCGTGGGGCTTTTGGCGAAAGCTGTGGTCACTTCCCAGCAATGACTGCTAGCTCTTTAGACTAGACAGTTTCCATTTGAGGAACATTTCCCACCTTGGTACCAGAAGTTAATTGAAGATACTCCAATGACTGAAGCACACAAAATGATCTTAAAACCTGAAATAGTCATTATATCTAGGATGATATCAGAGAAACACTCTAATAGGGATTATAGTGCCCAGCAAGTTTCTTATAAAATGGAAATGATTTTTCCAAGATCATGATGCCTGGGGATTACAAGGAATTACTCTTGAGCAGGGAGCCTCATCTCCCCTAGGACTGTCTTTGAAACTGCCTGAGTTGCTGCTGGATTCTATCATCAGCTGGGCAGTGTCCTAAAACATCTCTCAACTAATCAACAAAGAACTGCTTGGCTTTTGAACAGCAGTTCCAAGGTAAGTAGACAACATGGTGTTTGGACTCTGGAGAGGGGAAAATGGCTGGAGATGGAGTTGTCACCAATGGTCAATGATTTAATCAGTCATGCCTATGAAATGAAGCCTCCATAACAATCTAAAAGGACGGGTTTGGAGAGCTTCTGGGTTGGTAAACACATGGAGATCTGGAGAGTAGTGCATCTAGAGAGGGCATGAAAGCTCTAACTTCTGCCCATACTTGTCTTATGCATCTTTTCCATCTGGCTGGTCTGAGCTTTTATGGTAAGTTGATAATTCAGTGAGTAAAAAAAGCTTCAAGGGAGTCTGAGAAATATAGTTTCTAGCTTTCCAGCCTCTATGTTATCAGGAAGTACAGAGCATAGGGTTGAGATGGATGCTGAGGGCCAATTCACTGTTAATGCCAGAGACGGTTATTAATGACCTAGGATTAAAATGAAATCTTTCTACTACTTTCATGTTTTCCCTAGATAAGTCTATGGAAGAATTTCCCAATTGGGTTTGTGCAACACTATTCTGCAGATAGTTATGCCATTAAAATACATCTGGGCAGCTCTAATTTATCCTAAGTAAAAACATGCTTCTTTACTACAGGACTTCTTGGGGGTCTTTGATATGTGTGTAGATTATCTATTACCACAATAATGTTAGTAACTCACTTCATAACTTGTGGTTTAAAACAATACCTTTTATTATTGCTCTTAAGGCTACCACGTGGCTAGATGCTACCGCAGATCTTGGCTAGACTCATGTATCTTGGCTTGCTCATGTATCTGGGAATTGGCTGGTTGTTGACTTCTCTTAGCATGGCCTCTGCCATGATGACAACATCAACTTGGTCTGCTCTTCATATTGCATCCTCTAGCACGTTAGCTGGGAGAGAAAGGCAAGGAGCAAACACAGAGTGGAAAAGCACAGCACTTTGAGTCTGCTAACATGCTGTTGTCCAAAGTGAGTCCTTTAGCCAAAAAAAAGGACGGAACAAGGGGCAAGGGAATGTACTCTACCTTTTGATGAAAGGACCTACAAAGATCTCTTGTAAAGGACATGGATGTAGGGACAGCTGAATATTTGGGGGCATGGATGTAAGCACTCTATCATGATATGCTAATATGCATTGTACTTCTTTAAAGGAGGGATAATACCTAAAGCATTTTCAAAACTTATTTGACTAGGGAATACTCTAGTCTATCATGGAAGAATCTCCTGGGAACAACATTTCGGAAAAACAAAAGTATTGCAAAGTTACCTTGTATCTTTCTATCTATCTATCTATCTATCTATCTATCTATCTATACATCCATCATATCCTTTTCCGCAAACACATATCTACATTTTAAGAAAAACAAGAGAGACACCTGGGTGGCTCAGTGGTTGAGCATCTGCCTTCAGCTCAGGGCATGACCCCGGGGTCCTGAGATCAAGCCCCACATAGGGCTTTTTGACTGCTTCTCCCTCTGTCTATATCTCTGTCTCTGTCTCTCTCTCTCTTTCTCCCTCTGTCATGAATAGATAAATAAAATCTTAAAAGAAAAAGAAAAAAAGGAAAAGCTTTCCCTTAAGTGATATATTCTTTGGACTTGGAGGGTACAATGCTGGGGAGCCACCCTATATGCTACCAAGAGGTCGCAGACATTCTAGGTGAAAGGCATTTCCTATAATGAAGGGTTAAATCAAAAGAGCAGAGATGGTTTAGACCAGGAAATAAAGTATCTAGCATAGAGGCATGTTATGGGTTGAATTGTGTTCCCCCAAAAAAGATAGTTGGAGTCCTAGCTCCCAGTACCTAAGAATGTGACTATATTTGGAAAGGGTGTTTACTGAGGTAACTGGGTTAAAATGAAATCATTAGAATGATTCTAATGATTCCCATTATGGTGGCCTTATAAGAAGAGGAAATTTGAACAAACATAAATATAGGGAGAATGCCAGGTGAACATGAATATGGTCATCTACAAGTCAAGGAGAAAGGCCTGAAATGGGTTCTTTTCTAATAGCCCTCGGAATAAACTGACACCTTGATTTCAGACTTCTAATCTCCAGGATGGAGACAATAATTTTCTTTTGGTTAAGCACCCAGTTTGCAGGGCTTTGTTACAGCAGCTTTAGAAAAATAATACAGGGTGTCTGATGTTTTTGCTTGTCTATCCTCCATTCCTCTCCTGTGGTTCTTTTGGGAAACTTCTCCTCTATCTCTCTCAGTCTGACTCTTATTCAATCCACAGCTCCAGGAGTTAGCCCAGTCACTTAGGGTGTCCACAGGGATTGGTTAGTGAAAGTAGGCCAGGATTTTTGCTGAAATCCTTATCAAGAGCTTATAGGATGTAGGCTTGAAGCTAGTAGTGGCCACCTTGCTAGCATGAGGGGATGACCTTCTGGAGGGTCTAGCCAATGGAGAGAAAAGCCAGCTAAGAAGATGGGGACTAAAAGAGTTCTGATAATATGTGATTTGAGCACCTGAATACAACTATTCCTGAAGCTGTATATTCTTCTATTTTTCCATATATGACCAACAGCTTCTGTTTTCTTTGGATTTTTTTTTTCACTAGCAACTGAAAGAGTTATGATTTAATGCCTCTTGATTTACTCTAGTCACATTTTTCTTTGTTTCCTAACCCCATCCTGATTCTCCATCCAGGACATCCTCCCCTTTGCACCCGTGAAGAAACTTCAGTACAGAGGTGAGAGTTAAGAAGCCTTTATATACTTCTTATCTTCCTTAGTCTCCATGAAACAAAAAAGAAAACATAATCCTAATCTGCCCTTGTGTAGACTCCCCTCTTCCCTACATCCCCCTTTAAGCACACATTCACCTTCAGTTAGAGGAAATTTTGCTTTAAAGTATCAAAAACACTTTGAAGGAAGGAAGTGAGAAAAATCCAGATCTTCGTTAATTTTATCACTCATTGTTAAGTAATATCAAGTGAATAATTAAAATTGAGAATGGAATACCAAAAATGAATGAAAGTGAACAAGATTAACTAAAGACCTTGTGTTCCCAAATATGCTTCATTCTTTTAGAGTGAAAGTGTTAATTTGAAAATAAAGGTTGTAAAAATAGAATGCATATGTAATTTTACTTTTGATCATGAAATAAAATCTATCAGGCAGGAGATAGAACCAAAATGTGCTGAGCTGTCTGTGGTCCTGAAAATAGTTATTAAAAACATGGATACTTTTCATTATTTATATTTATTACAAGTAATAATGAGACATTTTTCAATAAAGAAAGAATGATTTTTAAAGATTTCTGAGTACAGGTAGGTAATTTAATCTCCTCTTCATTGACTTTACTCCTCATCAGATAAATTAATGGAGCAAATTGTCTTTCTTATTCTGGCAGATAGTTTTACATTACAATAATGTACAACTACAAAATAATAATAAATACAAACAGGGAAAAACCCCATTAAGCAGGAACTAAAATGCCTAATCTTCTTGGTCTTAATTATGTTTTTCTTGAAAAGAAAAACATCCAACTCTTATCAAAGCTTGAATATTGCCACATAATCTTTGTTAGATTTTTTCTTTCTAATATTTATAAACAAGAGCCTTTTCACAATTATGTTGTTTCTTTTTATCGTGAATACTTGAACAAATAAATGTAGTTCTATATTCTTGATGCTCTCTCTATTTGCAGCACATGTTAGAGTTTGGTTTATGTTTTGGGTTTTGTTTTATTTTTTGTTTGGGGTGTTTTTTGTTTTTACTGTCAAAGTTAGAGGAAAAAATATTTTTTTTTCTGTTAAAGTTAGAGGGAAAAGAAATCTTGGTCCTTGGGATTACTGTAACATGGCTTTCCATAGGGTGGAGGGCAGAATTATGTCTGTGAAGAAGGTATTACCCACTCAGATTATGTGAGGAAAGCTGAATTTCATAGCACTTAACATTGTATAATAAATAAGTGATGGGATCCAAACTTAACACTGTCTGGCTTCATGTCTATGGTTAACCTTCCTCAGTCTTCCTGCTAATTTACCAATATACTATGCTCTTTCTTCCTTTGTACTTTATGGTTATTTTCCATCATTGTAAGGACATATTTTATCTTCACAGCCAGATGGTAAGCCCCTAAAAACCTCAACTCCTGTTGCGTCTTCCTTGATAAAGATAATCCATGCAGCCCGTGGTTCAAGGCATAGGCCGTGCAATTGGCTAGGCCAGATTTCAAAGTGTGGATTGCAAGACTCCTCTGAGCCTCAGTTTCCTCATTTGTAAAATAAAATGAGAGTACTTGTTTGTATACATGTATATAAAGACTTTAGCAAAGCATCTAATGCATCATAATGTTCAATAAATGTTAGCTTTCATATGTGTTGTATATGTGTAAGATATATAGATGGATGGACCCAGCAGTGTATGCTTTGCATACATCTTGAGTTCTTAGTCAACAAATAAGCAAACAAAAAAGGAAATTCTTTTTTGGGCACTGGTGAAGGTACATTATATGATTACCTAGATGCTCAAGTAATATCAAATGCCAATAAAAGAAAGTATAATATAATAGTTCCCCTAGTTCCCAGTAAGGACTCAATATGTTTTTGTTGAACTTGACTTAAATGTTGGTTTGTATTCACACACTTCTCTTTGACTCATCTGTGCCCTCTCTAGTTGATTTCTTTTATTCCTATGAGTCAACAGTTATTTTTATGTGCATTTATAAATCCTACCAGGTTATCTTCCTGAGAGCTCTGGATCTGCATATTTAACCACCTAATGGACTTTTCTGTGTCCTTAGGTCAGCATGTCACAAAGTGAGACCATTATCATTCTCCTCCCTCCCCTTGTACTTGTACCCATTCCTTATCACAGCGAATGAGTCTTCAGCTGACTTACTAGAAACCTTGATTCTTCCTTACCCTTATGTCCAATCTGCTCCCAACTGCTATTAATACTACCTTTAGAATATCTCTCCCTTTTCTCTACTCAAATCCACCGCTGCCACTGCTCTCCCAGTTAAGATCTTCATTATTTCTTTTCTGTTAACCCTCCCTACTTTCTTCAATCCATCCTCCCTCCAACCCCAAAATGATCTTTGTAACATAAAAACCTTATCATGTCATCCCACTGCTCATGATCCCCTTCCTCCAGGTAAGACTCTAACCTCTTTAGTTTGCCTTGACATTTAGAGGGGTTAAGAAATAGTACCCTGTTCTCTACTCAGTTGAAAGGAACCAAAAACAGAGATAAAAATAACAACTTTTTAAAATGAAAATAGAGTCAAAGAACCAGACTTAGGCCTGGGGGAAGTGATAGCTTCCTAATACTATATTACTAAACTAGATCTCCTAAAGGAGGACTTCCACGAATGTCATCACCCTTTATGGAGAGACTCCTTTCATAGTGTGTCCAATAACAGATCATAAGGGTTGCTGTATACAGGATAGAGGAGAAATTGAGCTGAACTCCCTGCTTCTGAACAGGACTGAGTGAGAAGCAGAGAGACCTGGAGTGTAATGCTGGTAGAGGGCTCCCCCAGGGAAACTGAAGCCAGAAGCAATGAGGTTCCTTCCCATCCTGCCATCCTCAAGAGCAGACATATAGACAAAGCCCTTTATGTTGCCATCACTGATGACTTGGATGCCTCCCAGCCCAGCTCTGTTTCTCTGACTCCCGTACCCTGAGGCCATTCTTGCTAAAGGACTTGCAAGACCCTGAACACACCAAGCCTTCTCTTGCTTCCATACCTTTGTAGTATTCTCCTCTAGGTCTTGGTCTAGAAGAATTTTCTCTGCTATTCATCCTTCAGGTCACAGGCACCTCCTCTAGAAGTCTTCCTTCCTCACACTGTCAGAGCCCTTCTCTGGTACTCCCATCGTGTATTGTACATCATGCCCATCCACCTGTCACTTGGTCTGGGAATCTCTCCCTTGCAAAATTAGAAGATGTTTGAGGACAGAGAATCTTTGAATTCCCAGGACCTAGGACAGCGCTTGACATACAGAGTAACTTTGAATAAATATGTAGTGGACTTCCATTATTTTGCCTTTTCAGCAACCCATTCTCCTTTCTTATGGAAACAACAGCTTGACTTTCCTTGGGAGAGCTGACACCCTCCTTCCTGCCCCATACATGAGCCCAACAGCCCCAGTCTGAACCTTGAAGGAAGGATGGAAGGAAAGAGGGAAGGTAGAAGATTAGGAGAGAAGGAGCACTTCAGGTTAGTACTCTGATCAGGGCCCCAAGGACAGCCAGAAAGAGTCACTTAGCAGAGCTACAGACAGGGAGCTGTGAACCCTGGGGTCTGGAGGCCTCCTACCTTCTCTAGTAAAAGGCTCTATATTTAAATGGCTGCTTCCTCCCCTGGACTATTTTGGTACATCTATTATTGGCTCCCATTTAGTGTCTGTTTATCTAAATATGCTTTCAACTAGAACATAATTCTTTTGATTATCAGTTGATGCTGCGACACAGTAGGAATACAGATAATTGTCACTGTGCACATTCTGCTAGAAATATAAAATTATTCTCTTTAGAGCTGTTGAGTAGGGTGCTGGGGCACAGACGTTATGCAGTGCAGGCACGTGGGATCTGTAGAGCGCTAATTTGTTGGCTCCTGTGCCTTCCTCCCTGGGCTGTCATCTGAGCCTCCCCAGGAGCTCGAGCCAAGCACAACTCCCCGGGATCCTGCGGTTCCTTCAGCTGCGAGGACAGAGGAGCTCAGTCCCCGCTCTCAGAAGCTTGGGCTTCCTTCAAGGTTATCTGGGGCCAGAGGGGGCCAAGCGGCCGGAGGGGCGGGGGGCGGGGCGGGGGCAGACCCCAGACCCGCGTGCCCGCCACCGCCTTTCTGGCGCTGCCTGAACCAGGAGACGTCGTCGGAGCTGTGGGGGGGCGGGGGGGGCAGCTGCACAGCCTCAAGCAGGAGCCGCCCGCACTGGGTGCTCAGAGCGAGGACTGGGCGGCAGTTTCTTCCGGTTCCAACCCTCCGCACCTCACCCGGACTGCTCACCTGCTCCATCCCCGCGCCCGCCCCACGGATAACGGCTCTACCTCAAGCCCACAGCTCCCCACCCCAAGCAAGCTGCCTCTTCATTTACAAGCAGCATCACTAATTGCTTTTTAGGGTCCCTTTTCTGCTCTCTGTTCAAAATTCACGGGGCGTTCCCTAGCCCCTTTTATGCTACTTTTCTGAACCTTTTCAGCCTCTTTTACAAACTTAGCACTTTCTGTGCCTCTTTTAGTCTTTGCGAGAAGAAAGAGACTTGAGAGGGTTTTTTTTTTTTTTTTGGCAGTAAAGCTCCTTCTCCCGTACCCTTTCCCCCGCCCTCTCCCCACCCCCGTCCCCCACCACCACCACCAAAAGCACACGCATTGGCCCTCCTCCCACTGAATGGGGCTTTGTGCAGGGAATTTCCGGAACATAGCCCAGTGCCCAGGCCTCTGTGTGAGGAGAGGAGGGGCCCAGCCGGGCAAGGAGACCCTTAAGCCCACCCCATTACCACGGTCACTGTTTGCCCTGGATTCTTTAAAAGGCCTATTGTTGCCGGTTGCCAGGTATTCCTTAGCAACACTTAAGCCAAGCTGCCTACCCTATTTAGGCCCAAAACTTTTCAATGGCCTCCAAAACCCGTGCTTGTCAGCAGTGCAGACCGCTCCTCAAACAGCCTCTGAGGGGAGGGAGAAGCCACACCATCCCCCAGCCGTCTCTGCCTTTCAAATATCTGTGTTTGAGGCAGCTTGAGGGCTTCTTGTCATTTGCCTAGGATCAGCAGGCCAAACAATTGCAATTAAAATTTCTCTCCAACCCTGGCATCTCCTTTCTCCCTCCTGCCCCCACCCCACTTGCAGACAGATCTCTAACTTAATATTCGGCTGGGACTGGGTTTCATCATTTTCTGCAAAGACCTCCTGACTTTTCTTCTCAACCATTTTAAAGGAAATTGCTTTATTATTTTAGGAGAGTTTTGGTGAGCTTGCATGCAAGGTTTTATACTCCTCCCCATCTCTGGTGAAGAGGAAAATAATAGAATCACAGAGTCTGTATTCTAGAAGGAATCTTAATGATGGTCCACAGATGAGGGTCTGGAGGCCCGATTTGGAAATTGGCTTGCTCAGGTCACAGAGATATTTAGCAACAGATGGGGCTCTGGAGCTCAAGGTCCCTGGCCCCCAATCCTGTACTATTGCCCACTACACAGCTCCAAGTAACACAAGAAGCAGACTAGCTGAATAAGAAAAACATAGTCTGTGCATCTCAAAACTTGAAAGTGGGTGGAAAGCAGATTCTGATTTCAGAGGAGAGTATCCTGGATTCTTAGCACTCCTTCCTTTCCAGAAGAAGCATGAATTTGCCCCAGTCCAGTGAGGAGCATCCTTGGAAACATGTGAGGTTTATTTGCTACCTACTCTCTGTAGAGACCTGAGGCATCTCTCCCAGGTCCTGAATTCGATGAAGTTCCATTTCACTGCACTGCTGACAACATGATAGCCGTTCAGTTGCTTCACGTGAGCCCTACCACCCCACATTTGCCTTTTGACAGAAACTGAATGACTTGCTCAAAGCCACACAGCATTTAGAATAAAATCCAGCTCCTCCACCCAGCCTGCACTCCCCTGCATGCTCAGGTCTATCTGTCCTCTCATTCCCCTTCTACCTCTCCCTAGTGACTCAGTTTATTCCAGCTGCATCTACCTACTCTCTGTCCCTGCACACAACAAGCTCACTCTTGCCTCAAGATTGTCCTTACTCCTCTCTGCCTCCAGATCTTGGTGGAGCCAATCCTTTTTACCTTTCAAGACTCTGCTCCTATGTTCTTGCCTCAGGGAGATCATCTCTGTTCAGACTTTATTAGCTTAACTTTTCCTGTTGTTCTTTTTAAAATCCTTTATAACAGGCATTATTATACATTTTTACAATGGATTATTTGCAATAAAATATCGATTGCATTTATCTTCATCACTATTATTTACAGACATTTGGAGCTTATTCATTATCTGTTCCATTTCTGAACATAAACTGTATGAGAACTCTATGCCGTGTTTATCATTATGCTTCTAGGGTCTAGAGCAGTTCCTGGAGCATAGAAATTACTAAAAAAAATAGATTTAAGGTATAAATAAGTGCATGAATGTGCTCATGAGTGGTAGACAGGAAAATTAGAACACAAGTCTCCTTTACTCCCACTATTATATCCTTTTGTTTGGGGCACTGTGAGGATAAAGGAAGGAAGGGCATAAGTTTTTAGGCACTTCCTTATAACCCAGTGTAACATTTTTAAACACTATTATTATTTTTGTTCCTCTAAGGAGCCTTTTTGGACACTTTTCTTGCCTAATTGGCCTCCATGAAATTATCAAAGATTTCTTGTATATTTATTTGTGTACTGTAGTCCTTTTTTTTTACTGTAGTCTTTTGAAAGGCTACAGAACATTGTAATGTCTAAGATTGTCCCACCCCAAGAACCAATGTTGCCTCCTTTTTTTGTAAAGATTTTATTTATTTATTCATGAGAGACACTGAGAGAGAGAGACAGAGACACAGGCAGAGGGAGAAGCAGGCTCCATGCAAGGAGCCCAACATAGGACTGGATCCGGGGGGGCCTCCAGGATCACACCCTGGGCTGAAGGCGGTGCCAAACTGCCAAGCCACTGGGACTGCCCCCCATGTTGCCTCCTTGAGAGTGATATCAGCTCCTCTGAGAATGCATGTTATAATCAGGACAGTTACTCAGGGTAAAAGTGTACAGATTTCTGATGGCACTATAAAACCAGAGAATGAATTATTTCCCCAGTGGAAATGGAAGAGAGTTGTCTCAGAGCTTGGATGTGGAAGGATCCTAAACCTAGAATATGAGAAGAATGGGCCAAAAAGATGGTGGATGTGTTAACTTTAGGCTTCCAGCCCAGCCTTCATATTACATACCTCACAAAGGTTTGGTGTTTTTTTTTTTTAAGACCTCTGGAAAAACCCTTTTAGCTTAGGTAAATGTGGTGTTAAACCACTAATCGTTAACTCTTGCCTCTTCTTATTCAGCTTTTAATCAAATTATACAAAAGCTTTCAAATGTTCTTGGTTTCCAAAACCAGGGTGAGGATGAGGTCACATTCTAAAATGTGACCTTGTAAGTCGAAATTTTAAACTTTTACTGCTGGCTACAGGTCCACAAAATAAATTCTTCATTAAAAAAATAATCAGCACTTCCTCCTGAAAACACCTGTAAATTAAGGGCAGACATAATTTTTATTTGGTATTTTCATTGATGCGTTTATTATTTCAATAAATGTTCTTTTAATCCTTCCTATATATCTACAAAGCTATGTTCTTTTCACAGCTTATACATGAGTACCAGATACTAGGGAATGGAGTCTACTCTTTGTTGGCTGTACAATTAAAGACATAATCATTATGTGGCCTCTCATATTGATTGCCTATGCATAGAGTTCTTAATAATGTTACGTGGATTCCATTATCTCCTTAGTAGAAAACTTAGAAGTCTATTCCCAGTTTAGTGGACATCTACTTTGTTGCCTGCCTGGCATCCTTCCTTTCTGTCTTGTAGTTATAGTAACCTCCTCTTGGGAGGGGAACTAAGCTTCCTTTTCCATCTGATTCTGGAACTACTGCAATTCAGAGAGTGCTTCTCCACATGTGGTTGGAAGAGGATAACCTAGTCACAGATAATCCTTGGTCAGTTGATTGCCCAGAGATGGAGCACATGGCCCCAAAGTAACTGAGAAGGGCCTTTCTCTGGATACTTCTACTTTTTAAAGATAGGAAGTCCCAAGTTACACCTTCAAAACCCACGCTTCTACATCTTCTTGCTGAGAGAAGGAAGAGACCAATTCTAGAAACTGAAAGTACCTAGGGGTTTTGGAGGGTGCTGTTACTCACTCCTGCCACATTGAAAGAAGAATGAAACCAGAGGGCAGGAGAGCCTCAGTTCCAAAAAGGAAGTTGAAGGGCTACATTCCTGAAAATCCAGTCTGGATTTGGACCTAAGAGTCAAGCCAGGAGTTTAGAGATGATTATGGGAGGCTTAGGAGAGCAAAGAAATCAGAAACTGGCAAATGGGGCCTGGGTGATCGTACCCTATACTATTTGGTCTTTCTGTTGACTTCATAGGCCAGCAAGGTCAATCTAGTGACTGGCAGGTTTACAGAGCTCAAGATGGAAGATTCTTAGAGGATTTTAATTCCTTTTTAGACATTTCTTGATCCATTGACTTCTCAGAAACATTTATTATCCAGGTATCTTCCTTCCTCTTTCTGCACAATGATATTCCCAGACTTTTACACCAAGTTCTTCTCTTTCCTCATTCCACCAAACTTCCCTCCTCTCCCTGTGGTAGCCTGAACCATGCCCCTCCTCCAAAGATATCGGACACCCTAATCCTTGGAATCAGTGCAATTGTTACCTTACAGAACAAATGGGATTCTGCAGATGTGATTAAGTTAAATATCTTGAAATGAGAGGATTAGGGTTACCTGGGTGGTGCAGTTGGTGAAGCCTCTAACTCTTGGTTTTGACTCAGGTGGTAATCTCAGGGTTGAGAGATCAAGCCCTGCATCAGACTCTGCACTCAGCAAGGTGTCTGTTTAAGACTCTCTCTCCCTCTGCCTCTCTACACCTCCTAAAATACATACATACATACATACATACATACATACATACATACTTTTTAAAAAAGAAATGAGAGGATTATCCTGGATTATCTAGATTGGAAGACAGGTCAGATTCAGAGAAGAAGATATGACAACAGAAACAGGTTGGTGACCCAGTTTGAAAGTGGAGGAAGGGGCCATGAGTTAAAGAGGCTTCTAGAAGCTGGAAAGGGTAAGGAAGCAAAATCTTCCCCTGGAGCCTCGAGAAGGAACATAGCCATGCTAACACTTTGATTTCAGTCCTGAAAACTCGTTTCAGGCTTCTGAAGGATAATATGTTGGTGTGGTTTTTTTGTTTTTTTGTTTTAATACGCAAATCCATTTTATTTTTATAGAGATTATATAGCAACCAACACCAGAAAAGCAATTTCTTTTAAGGATAGCATTCACAGTAGTTCCAAGAACATTTAGAGAAAATTTAAGAAATAGAAAAATCTCTACATTGAAAATTATAATATTACAAAATATTCAAAACAATCACAGTATCAGTATATGCTTCATTATCAAAGCTGACAACTACAGCAAGACAAACTGGAAAAAATAGAGAAGAAATTTGAAGCATTTATATTATTATTTTTATTTTAAAGTTCAGAATCTAGAGCAAAAGCTGTTGAACTGCAAGAAATCTTTTTATGGGGGTGGAAGAAGAGGCTAAAAATCCCACTCCTTAGGTCTTTTCTCTGAGAACTGGGCTTTGTTGGAATCTAAAGGGAGGCACAGAATCTGAGTGAATGAACCCAGGTGATGATGAGACGACGGGGATTAGCTATCCCTGAGCAAATTGCAAGTTTCTGAACAAAATAAATGTTGTCATTGTTTTAAGCCACTAAGTTTTAGGATGATTTGTAATCAAAGAAATCAAAGAAACAAGTTTATTTAATTTTCACAATAACCATTTGAAGTAGGTGCTTACCAGTAGTACCTCAGTATTCTATTTTACCAAGAGGAAACAGAAACAATGAAGTTAAGTACTATCAAATGTCCGTTGGTGTGGTTTTGAAGTCCCCATGTTTGTGGTCCTTTTTGATTGCAGCAGTAGGAAGCTAATAATTTTTTAACGATTCCCAGATCCATTCCATTCTGAACCACTTATTGGGCTCCAGTAGTCATTTGTACCTGACAACTTGGATATCTCCATTTTTGCATTTTCCAGGTACTTTAAAGTCAACACATGAAGATCTACTCCCATTCTTGCTCCTCTATCTGTGCACTGAATCATGTTAGCAGCATCACCACCTACCTGAGAGAAGCTCATTCAGGAAGCTTAAAGCAGTCTCTTGCTCTTCTTTTATTCCTTCTTTTCAATGAAACATTGCTCTATCATGTTCTCTATGAGTATTTATAACTCCCAAATACCCTAGTTCAGATCTCTGAAATGTATATTATCCTGACAACCACTAATTGCCTCCTTTCCCCCGGTCTCTCCCCAAGAAATCATACTTAGCAATGCCCGTAAGGTTATCTTTGATAACTGAGCATTTCATGATCCTATCTGAGATGTTAATTGGCTATATGACTTAAGCCAGTACATCTACAAAGTAAAGCCTGAACTTGTTACAAATTCAGAGCCTCATTCCTTATCACTCTTTCCTCATCAAACACACACTTGCACACACTGTAATCATAGTAGACCAAACACAATTCACCATTTAATAAAAATATGCACTTTTCTGTATCTCACATGCTCTTTACCCCCACTCTTCTTTGTCAGCAAACTTCTAATCTTTCACTGCCAATTTCAGTGCCACGCTAACCCCAAGTGCTCCATATTCCCAGCCAGAATGAAGGGTCCTTTCTGTGATCCCAAACCATTTAGTGCATGCTCTGTTGTGGCATTTATCCCATCGAGTCATGGTCTTTCCTTTATACACTTGTGTTTTCCCCACTAAAAGGTGAGTTCCTCAGTAAAGGGGCTGTGTCTCATCTCCCTAGTCTTAACACCTAAATCCCAATGTGCTGCGTTACCAGCCCTGTCCATGTGAGGGACCAAAGGAGTGAAATGGACCAGCAGTGGGCTTGTTTCTTATTTCTGGAAAGCATGACGGCTGACATAAAATCATAAAATCAAGGAATAACAGGTAAAGCAAAGGAACCCCGTTTCTCTGCACAACAATAAGGCTTTCTGACCCCACGGCAAGAGGTACTTTGCAAGTTATGAGACCATTAGGTACACATTTTGTTCCTTGATTTGGGCTTAGGGTTTACTGACACTACAAATTAATGTATGCCCTTCAGAGATATATTTATGTCTTTAATGAGATGGATTGATGTTTACATGCAAAATGTTAAAGAGAATAAATAGATGTGACTAATTTTTCACTGATGAGATCTCAACAGAGACTAGACCTGGAAGTTTCCTGCAATTTTCTGTACAACTTGGAGCCCCAAACCCACCTTAGTCCACCTTCTTTGGCAGAGCTGAGGATGTGAAAAGTCATCAATATTTGTCCTTATAATTCCCCATCTTATACATACCTTATCTAGAGTGTGACTTAAACAGAATAATACCAAATTGAGGAAACATTATAAAAAAGGGAGATGTCAGATATTAGGATCCCTTCTGGAGAGTAGAGTAGAAGTTCACATTAAGGAGGTTAGGAAAAATAGGTTCTTTGGGAGAAAATAAAAACAGAAAATAGGATACCCAAATTAAAATCTTGGGACGTGTCCACTTTTAAATGACTCTAAAACCATGCCTAGCACCTAGTAAATGTCAAACAAATAGTTTTTGAATTTCAAAAGTAAAGGAGTTAGCGTTTTATATGCTTTCCCTTGGTCCCTGGAAAAGTCATAATTATCATACAGCTTTTAGATTTCCCCTTCCAACATTATAATTTTCCCTAATTACTCCTCAACTATTTATTAAGGGAAGAAATAATCACTGCTGCAGCTTGTGTGGAGCAGTGCTGGGAGGTTAAAGGGGCAGGACATTTAGGGAGGAGAGCAGTCTTCCCTCATCCATTTCTCTGTGCTGTTCCACAGTAAATCAAGTGGTGACCCGGGTGGAATTGGGAGTGATAGAAAATAGGACACTGAAAAGCAAATTCCAAAGCTCAGTTTTGGAGAAACATAAAAGGAGAAATTCCACTGTTCCAACTGCATACTCAAAGATGGCCCTAGAAAGGCGGGTAAGGGGAGTGGTAGATGAAATAGAACAGGGCATCAGAGTTGGCTGGTACTGGCTTATAAGAGCCAGTTGCTAAATTTTCCTACATTGTGTGAGCCAGTTTTTAAACATAGTCATTATTAAACACTCAATAAATTTAAACAAAATTAATTATATTTAAAAAAAGATAATGATATCCAAAATTCAACACATCCCATTTTACTCCATCTTATTATTATCTGTGTTCTTGAAGTCATTTGCGTCTTTTGTAGCTGAATCTGTATGATGAAAATATTGTGTAACAGTGTGTTGGTATTCATCTCTTTTCAATTCTGTGTTCAGTGATGTCATTTTGATTGTTTGGAATCAGCTGGGGCAGAATTTTCCATCAAGATAATGGCAAAAAAGTATCAGTCAGGGTACATTTTCCCCTCTCTAGAGCTGGTTGTTAAATATTTTTCAGTATACTCCCAGTGAATCCTGGCTGCAGGGCTATAGAAACATTTACTGGGGTAGTTACTATGAATGAGAGAAAGGTTAACTCATTTTATTAAAACCACAATGTGTTAAGTCACTAACACAAACTTTTAGTAAGTGATGGCATTTAATAATCTTCTATAATAACCCAATAATATTGTCTCCCTTTTCATAAACAAGGAAACTGAGATTCAGAGAAGTTTTCTAAAAAGTTCCCATTGTCACTCAGCTACTTACTGCCTTTGGTTGCCAGAAGAGACACAAAGAAATTTTAGTTGGTCCTTGAACTATAGGATGTTAAGATTTAAATAAGGAGTCAACACATATGAATGGAAAACATTTATTCTAAACTTAACTTTTATCCCCAAATGAATGTTGAGAGGTGAAAATTATAATGCCTTAGGTAATGAAAAACCCTGATAGGAATAATAGCAGACTGGACAATGAAGATTATTTAAATGGAGGCCAGCAATAGAAACTGTCTAAAATGAAATTAGAGGGGAAAAAAACTTTAAAAAGTGAATAGCACATCAATGAGCAGTGAGACAATATGTTTATGTCTATGTATGTATAGAGTCCCCAAATTGCAGTGTCTAGAAAAATAATATTTAAATAAATAATGGCCAACTTTTTCTAAATTTGAAGAAAACTACAAAGTCAAAACTCTAGAATCTCAACAAGTCCCTAGTTAAGAAACATGAAGAAAGTTTATACTAAGGCACAGCATGATCAAATTGCTTAAAATCAATTATGAGAAGAAAATCTTAAAATCAGAGAAAAAAAGAAATGTTGTGTACAGAGGAACAAATATAAGAATTCCATCAGATACCTTATCAGAGAGGAACAGAAGTGAGAAGATAATGAGACAACATCAACATAAAACTAAGCAACAACAAGGAGGACAACAAAACCCTGCCAACGTAGTAGACTTCGGTACTTGGTAAAAATACTGTTCTGAAACAAAGATGAAATAAAGAATTTTTCAGACATACAAATATGGAAAAATGTTATCACCATATAAAAAAGTTAAAAGAAATACTACAGGAAGGACAATGATATCAGATAAAAATCTGAATTTACCTAAGGAATTCAGAACATCAGAAATGGTAGTTATGAGGGAAGAATAAATACATTGAAAGGGTTTCAGAAGTCTTATGTATTGGGTTTTTCTTTCTTCAGCCACTGGGCCAGGTTGTGAAACTATGATCAGGCTATGTACATATGTCTCCACAACTTGAACTGCCACTAACGTGTGTAAAGCACCTCCTAATAAGAAAACCAAAAATCTATTCATCATGGAGTTCTCTTATAATGAGCTGGTCACATAAATACATCCTAGTTTTGTGGCTGACCAGGCTTAACCATTTAAACTCCCAGATCCACTGAAAAGACACTGAAATCAATCAGAAATTCAATCATTATTACTAAAAATTACTGACAATCTGATTTACTCTGTTACGAAACAACTCATTCAATGTTGCAAAATATGATTAGCTAAGAGTTAATAGCTCTGGAGACAAGCTTGGGGCCAATCCAGACGAGCTGAGATTAATCTACTTTATATAGTCCTATCAAAGAAATTGAATTTGTAGTTAGGAAATATTTTGTGAACAGAAAACTCTGAATCCAGATGGTTTCACTCATACCAAATATTTAAGAAGAAAATAATTCTTATTCTACCAAAAATCTTCCAGGAAAGTGAAAATAAAAGAGAAAGTAATATTTTCCAACTCTTTTTTTTTTTAGGCCGGCATTACTTTGATATCAAAATCAGACAAAGACATTACTAGAAAACTGCAGACCGGCATCTCCAAAATATATAGATGATAAATGTACCATGACTAAGTGGGATTTATCCCAGAAATGCTGAGTTAGTTTAATACCTTAAAATTTATCAACGTAATTCACCATATTAATAGACTAAAACCAAATATATATATATATTATATGTATAATAATCTCATTTGATGGAAAATGCATTTGGCAAAATTTAACGTTCATTCCTGATTAATTTTTCTTTTGAAAAACTCAGAAAACTAGAGGAAGAAGTTCTTAAACTTGATAAATGTCATCTATGAAACACTCAACTAATGACATACTTAATAAGGAAAAACTAGATGCATTTCCACTAAGAACAGGAAGAAAAGGTGCTTTATTCAATACTATGCTGGGTGTTCTAGCAAATGCAATAAGTTAAGAAGAAAAGAATGACTTATTTGGGGAATATGAATAATAGTGAAGGGGAATATAAGGGAAGGGAGAAGAAATGTGTGGGAGATATCAGAAAGGGACACAGAACATAAAGACTTCTAACTCTGGGAAATGAACTAGGGGTGGTGGAAGGGGAGGAGGGCGGGGGGTGGGGGTGAATGGGTGACGGGCACGGAGGGGGACACTTGACGGGATGAGCACTGGGTGTTATTCTGTATGTTGGTAAATTGAACACCAATAAAAATTAATTTATAAAAAAAAAAAAGAAAAGAAAAGAATGATACCTAGGTTAGGAAGGATAAAGTAAAACTGCTATTATTTGAAGATGACATAATTGTCAGTAAAGAAAATTATTGCGAGAAATTAAATGGAATTTGCAATATAGAAACTAGAGCTAAAAGGTTGTGGAACATAAGATCAGAATACAGAAACCAATTTTATTTCCACGTACAATCAATGGATGATTAGAAATTGAAATTGTACAAAATCAATACCATTTGCAATCCTATAAAAACTGTATTAACAGAGTGAAAAATAGAATAAAAAATATTGAGCAGAACTCAGAAACTTGTGGAACAATAACAAAAGATCCAACATTTATATCATTACAGCACCAGAAGGAAGGAGAAGAAGAGGGACCTGAAAGAGGGTGTGAAGGAACAATCACTGAAAATGTCCTAAATTTGGTAAAAGACACAAAGCTACAGATCCAAGAAGCTGCGTGAAGTCCAAAGAGAATAATCCTAAAGAATTCCATGCTAAGGCACAACATAATTCAACTTTGAAAAACTAAAGACAAAGAAAAAATTTTGAAATGACACATTATCTATAGGAAATAGAATTTGAATTATTAATTTAAATCAACAATGGATTGCTCATCTGAAACCACTGGAGCCAAAAGGAAGTGGCAACATTTTTCAAGTGTCAACTTGAATTCAAAGAACTGTCAACTATGAATTCTGAATTCTAGAATAGCTAAAATAACCTCAATAAAGAAGAATTAAGTAGAGATAACCACTCTACCCAATAGTAATTCTATTTATCTACAGCAATCAAGAAAGTGTGGTACTGATGGGTCAGTACATAGATAAATGGAACAGATGAGAGAACACAGAAATAGATTCACATATATATGCCTGACTAATTTTTGACAAAAGGTGCAAAAGCAACACAAGGTAGAAAAGATAGCTTTTTGACAAATGGTGCTAGAGCAATTAGATGTCCATAGCAATAAGCACAAACCTCAACCCACACCTCACACTTCATAGAATAATTAAGTCAAAACAGACCATGAGCTTAAACATAAATTGTAAAACTAATAAAACATTTAGAATAAAAATAAGAGAAAATATTCGTGACCTAGAGCTAGGCTAGAGTTCTTAGATCTGTAAAAGGAAAGGTTAACAAATCAAATTGTGACAAAATTCAGACATTTTTACTCTAGAAAGCCTATGTGAAGGTGAAGAAGAGGAAAAAATAACCTGAGCTTGGGAGAAAATCTTTGCCTGATAAGAGATAATTATCTAGAATATATAAGGATCTTCTGAAACTCAACAGAAAAGAAAATGTTGAATGAGAAAGCAAGAGATGTGAGTAGACACTTTAGACAAAAGGATATGTATATGGCAAATAAGTCTGCAAAAAATATAATGAGCTATCCCTACATATCTATTAGAATAGCTAAAATCTAAAATAGTTAAGACACCAGACAATGGTAAGCATGTGGAGAAACTGGGTAAGTCGTGCATTGCTTGTGGGAATACAACATGATACAGCCACTCAAGAAAGGAATTTTTCTAATTCCTTTCTAATAAAGCTAAACATTCAATTGCCACACAATCCAGCAATTGCACTCTTGGTGATTTACCCCCCACCCTCCCCAAGAAATAAAAACCTTCTTCTTTACACATACACACACAATTATATACAGATGTTCATAGTAGCTTTATTAGTAACAGTCAAGACCTGAAATAAGATGACATGTTCTTCAACAGGTGAATGGTTAAGCAAAGTGTGGTGCAGACACACTATGGAGTGCAACTCAGCAACAAACAAAGAGAAATCTACTGATACACAGAACAATGTGGATAAACCTTCAGGGATGTGTACAGATTGGGGAAAAAAAGAAAGCGAAGCCCAGAAGATGAGATACTATGTAATTGCATGTATATAACTTCTTTAATAATTACAAAATTGGGAAGCCTGGGTGGCTCAGCGGTTGAGTGTCTGCCTTTGGCTCAGGGTGTGATCCTGGGAACCAGGATCAAGTCCCACATCAGGCTCTTTGCAGGGAGCCTGCCTCTTCCTCTGCCTATGTTTCTGCCTATCTCTGTGTCTCTCATGAATAAATAAAAACTATTCAAAAATAATTACAAAATTGTACAAATGAAGGAACAATTAGTAGATACCAGGGATTTGGGATGTAGGGGAAGGGGAGGGTCTATAAAGGGCAACAGGAGAGGTTCTGGCGGTGACTTAACTAATCCATCTCTAGTGTGGTAGTGGATACAAGGCCTACACATGTGGTAAGATTGCAAAGAAGGAAATACACACAGAGAATTGAAGATAAGCATACTCATGAATGAGTAAGTATATTGAACAAGATTGGTGGATGGCATCAATGTCAATATCCTGGTCGTGATATTATACTACAGTTTTGCTAAAGATTATCACTTATGGAAACTGGGAAGAGTGTACATGGGATATCTATGATTTTTTACAACCACAAATGAATGTACCGTTATCTCAGTAAAAAATTTGATTAAAAATAAGACAAAATCCTACACCGACCTTACAATCCAGCCATTCTACTTGTAGGGATTCACTCAAGAGAAATGAAAGAGCTTGTCACGCAAAGACTTTTACATTAATATTTATATTAGTAATTGTCAAAATCTGTTAATAACTCAAATGCCCATCAACGGGTGAGTGGATAAACAAAATATGTTTCATCCCTACAATGAGAAACTACTCAGAATTTAAAAAGAATGCGCTATTGATACACACAGCAACATGATGAATCTCAAAATAATGATGCTGAGCCAAAGAACCCAAATAAATGAGTGTATGCTGTATGTTTCCATTTCAAGAAAATTCTAGAAAATGTGAACTAGTCTATACTGACAGAGAGTGGATCAGTTGTTGCCTGGGGGTGGAAGGTAGAGGAAAGAGGGATGACGTAAAGGCCGCAGGAAAGTTTTCTGAGTGGTAGATGTGTTCATTATCTTAACTGTGATGGCGGCTCCTGGCTGCACAGATACATCAAGCTTATCATATTATCTACATTACACACATGTACTGTATATCAATTATTCCTCAATAAAGCTTTTTTTTAAATGCTTTAGGAAAAAGGAAGTAAAAAAGAGGTGATTATCTCCATTAGCCTAATAACAGGCTCAGAGAGATTGCCCTCAGAGTTCGTAGCTAGTAAATATTGAATTCTGGATTCCAAGCAAAGTCTTTTTTTTTTTCCAAGCAAAGTCTTATTCCAAAATCTATATTATTTCCATTACACCTTACTGAACGGCAAGACGTGTGTGTCAGCTGTCACCACAATAAACTTGCATAATGAACCACCTCCAAACTAAGCATATACCCTCGCTTGTTCCTGGGCGGGTCAGCTGGAGGTCTGCTGATCTCCGTGGAATTCAACGGGGGCTTGATTCCGAGGTGCCGGTTACATGAGGGTATGCTCCACGGACCTACCAACGTCCTGGGACCGGCGGGCAACCTACATCACGTCATTTTCTTGGCAGAGTCAGAAGTGCAGGCATGCAAAGCCCAGCTGCTTATGGGCAATTCAAGCTTCTGCTTCTCCTCCATCTGCATCCCATTGTCTGACACGTGTTACCCAGGAACAACGGGTAAGAAAGTCCACTTGTCCTCTAGTGGGAGGAACTGGGAAGTCACATGGCAACAGCAGTTGATACAAAAAGGAGAAAGGGAATGGGAGCAATAATGCAATTTGCTCATCCTGGGCCAATGAAACAAGAAAGAGAAACAATGCTTCAGGGCAGGTGCAAAATTGGGGAAGGGAACACTACTTCTGTGAGACAGGATCAGGTAACCACAGGTACTGGGAGGCTGGAGCAGGAACAGGGAGCAGGGTCAGCAGCCACACCACCAGACCTCAGAGGATGTGGTGACTATTTCTTCCTCTCTGCCAGCCCTCTAGCCCTCCCACACCTCAGTTAAAGAAGCCTAATTTCTGTTGAATGAATTTTCCTACAACTCGCTCATCACAAGCAGGGCCACAGTAAGGTGTTGGGGCTATCTCAGGAAGGGCTTAAGTCTCACGTGGAGTAGAGTCGGAGCTTCGCAGGACTCACTGCAGAGGGGAACCCAGGAGGGCCTTGCTTCCTAGATCCCAAAGAAGTCTACCCTCTGCTCTCAGCTGGGCCTGCTTCTTCTGTTCTACAAGCGTCCCCACAGTTTTCCAACACACTTCCCTTTCCTAAGTCATCAGAGTTTGTTGTTGCTGCTTACAGCTTAAGAACAAAATAACAGTGCCCACATGACTGCTGGGGTTGCCTGGAAAACCACGATGTCTGAATCGAGTTTTGGTGGCCCCATAGCCACATTAGCAACTGTCCCCTGAGATGCTTTTAATCACAGCTCTTCCATACTCAGGACTCCTTCCCTCTCCCTGCCTCCACTCTGCTTCTCTCGAACGGGCCTTCCCTCTGTATCTCAGTGTTGGCCTTGTAGTGGCTTCTGCTCACTACTTTCCCTCAGCTGATTCTACTTTGTGGTCCATATTCTTTAAGGGTGATTCCAGTCCAACATCCTCCAAAGAGAGGAGTTGTTCATATGCCGAGATCACCATACGGCATTGAGCTCCCTTGCCGGCTGCAGGTCTTAAGCTACACTACGTCTTGAGCCGCCTGCCCATAGCCTCTCTTGGGGCAGACGCTGGTCTTGGGTCTGCATAGTGGTGGCCAAATTAATGTAGATAGAGAGAATCAAGATTTGTATGTAAGGTGACTTCCCTAGGAAAGGACTGTGGGTATGGCAGGCTCCCTCAATGCTGCACATGTGCCAGCCTTTGAATGAGGAAGAAGTGAGGGTAGTATTTGGAGAAGGGAAGGGAATGGAAACCAGAAGGCTAACTTTACAAATGAGGGATCCCCAGGGGTATCAGCAGAGGGAGCCAGGCAAATGTTTTCAAGGCTGATTAGAACACCCTGGCAAATACCTTGACAGACATGCTGTCTTGCCCTGAGTTGCTCAAGCTGAAACAGGTCTAGGGAAGCCAGCCACGTGACCGCTTGGAACAACCACAGATGGATGCAGGCTGTCAGGTCCTGGAGTGTACACACAAGGATGAGCTAATGAGGGACTTTTCAGAAACCCTGAGGCCTTATAGAGCCCAAAAGGGGCTGGCGGCCCTCCCCCGACTTGGGGTGTGGAGCACTGGGGAGTTCTGTGGCAGGAGCTTTTGTCCTCCTGGTGGCGGGCGATTCTCCAGCCAAGAGAGTGGCTCTGCCTTTGGGGCTATGAGGAGGTTTGATTACAGCTGATGGTCAAACCTGGGGATGTTCAGTTAGACAAAACCCAGGGAAATCAATCACCCAGCCCTCATGATTCCTTCAAACCCAAAATAAAATACAATTGTAATAACTGGCATTAATTAAAACTTTGCACTTTAGAAAATGTTTTTTTTTTAATTTTGTTCATTTGAAAGAAAGAGAATACCGAGGGGAGGAGGAGCAGAGAGAGAGGGAGAAGCAGCTTCCCCCCGGAGTGGGGAGCTTGACACAGGGCTCGATCCTAGGACCCTGAGATCATGACCTAAGCTGAAGGCAGGTGTTTCACCAACTGAGCCACCCAGGGGCCCCTAGAAAATGCTTTTAAATACCTAACTGTACATCATCTTTGAGGCCTTGCTTACTATTGCAGATACTAAGCTAAGTGTGTTGAATATTTGACCTCATTTAATCTTTGCAATAAACCTTTGAAGTAAGGGATATTATCTCCTTTTTACAAATAAAAAAATTAAGGGCTGAAAGGCTCATACAAAATGCCCAGAGTCACATATAGCCAAGACTCCAAATTAACCCAAAACCCAGCCCTTACCACCATGTTCTACTTCAATTTTCCAGATAGTTATAAAACCAATGAAGATGACATTTATCAGTTTCATTTTAAAGAGGAGGGATCGTAGCAAGTTTAAGAGATTGAGACATTTACTCCAGGTCACAGCACTTGGTAGATAACTGGCTAGGACTAGATCCTGGACCTGACACAGAGGGCGGTCCACCAGCTATAGTAGAAAGATAATGTGCTTGAAATCAGACAAACGACTCAAACACCTGTTGCAGAATGTATTTACTATATGACTTAGGCAGATTTCTCAACATCTCTAAGTTATACAATGGGATCTTTATACGTAACCAAAGAGGAATTGTGAGGATTCAATGAGATAATTTACATGATGTCAAGGTTTTAGCTTTCTTCTTCCTCTCTAAAAGCTCTGCTGTTTCCACCAAGTTGGAAAAAAATGACATATTTCCAGCTCAAGCCCACAAATATAGATATAAAGATGAGAAGTCTAATGTACTGACCGGTGGTATTCCAAAAAGATTCCTTTAGCAGGTATTATCTGGAAACCTGGATGAATTCCCCAACATAAGTAGTTCAGTAGTAGGTTGAATTGTGTCCCCCCAAAACACTACATTGAAATCCCTACTCCTGAAACCCATGAATGCGACCTTGTCTGGAAATAGACTTTCTGAAGATGTAATTACGATGAATCCATACTTAAAAAAAAAAAAAAGAAGGCATGTTGGATTAAGGTGGATCCTAATCCAATGATGGGTATTCTTGTAAGGGAATGAGGGAAATTTGGAGATAGAGGCACAGAAAAGAGGGCACCATGTGATATGAGGGCAGAAGCAGACACTAGGATAATGCATGGGTAAGCCAAGGAATGTTGAGGGTTGCCAGCAACCACCAGAGGCTACAAGACAGGCATGGGACAGATTTTCTCTCAGCATCTCCAGAAGAAACGAACCCTGTGGACACCTCGATTTCAGACTCCTAGTCTCCAGAACTGCTAGGGAGTACATCTCTGTTGTCTTAAACCATCCTGTAGACAGTACATGGTTATAGGAGCCCTGGGCAACTAATACAGTGTGTGTGTGTGTGTGTGTGTGTGTGTGTGTGTGTGTGTGTGTGTGTTTTAATGGAGTGTCAGCTTTTGTTGCCTAAAATATAAAACCAGAACAAAGGTTTGTAGCTTCACGCAACAGCTATTTTACTCAGCTAATGATTATCTGAGTCAGCAATTGGGGTTGGGTTCCGTGGAGCCGTTCTTCTGGGCCTACCCGGGCCCACTCATGCACCCACCATCAGCTGCGGAGTCATTCAGGAAGCGACTGATCAATGAAAGCCACAGCTGGAATGGCCAGTCTCTGCACAACTTCAGTGGGCCCGCTTAGCCACTTGTGATGGCAGCAGGACAGTGTCCCAGAGCCACACACAGAGCCTTCTGAGACCTAGATTTGGAACTGGCACACCATGTTTGCATGTTTGGCCAAACAAGTTACAAGGTTAGTCAGGATTCAAACTGGGGGGGAAAAAAACTGGGGAAATAAACTCTACCTGTTGATGGGAAGATCTGTCAAGTCATGTGTCAAGGGGGCTTGGATATAAGGAGGGGAATAATGGCGGCCATTTTTACTAATAGTCCACCTCAAAAGGCACAAAAAGCCATGGTTCCCATTTAGGAGGGATCTCTAGTGGGTTTTGTCCAGGACCTCTACTCCCAACAACTTATGGAACATGGATTTTCCTTTGCACTCACGATAGCTCTGTTGGGTATCTGGCCCCCTACTCCTTCTCTTAGGTTTTTTAGCATCCTGGAATATTTAGGGAGAAAGCTGTCCTCATAGATGCGCCTGGTGGGGATGAAGCAAAATCTTGGGACTCACCCCTCTCCCCACTCCTTCACTCCCATTCAGAGCGAGGTGTTGGGGCTATAGAAAGAAAGTCCTCATTGGATGCTGGCCATAAAATCAGCTTTCATAGTCTTGGGACACCAAAGGTGATGGATAATGCTCACTCAGACGAGGGCCTGGCAGCCTGCAGGTGGTTCAGTTTCTGAGTACTCCATAAAAGCCCTTCATCTCTAATTCCTGAATGTATGATATTAGGGTCCCACCTACCTTGTCAGTCTTTCTCCCAAACATTCCATTTCACCCAAAATTTCTACCAATACTGACTGTGCAGCTAATGGAAATGAATCAGTTGGACCAGGTAGGGACTGTGGCCCACTGAGGACCCTATTCTTTTGGAGAGAGACTGGCACTACCATCTCTGACTACTTGCTACCATGAGGGAGGGTAGGCCCTGGTTCTCAGACTATCCAATTTTTTTGAAGAAGCGAACAATCTGAATTTCTCTATGAAATCCAAGGATATTTAAGTATGGCCATTAAAATCCTAAGCTTGTGTTAACATAAAACTCTAAGATGTGTTCATTGGAATTTCTCTTCAGGATAGATTTGGCCTAAGGGGCACCAGATGGTGAAATTTGGGAAAGAAAGGAATATGCCTTTATTTCTATTTCCAGTCCCACTCCTGAGACAATGGGTACAGAACTGACGGTTTTCCTGATATGAGAACTGATGGGGGTGCGGGGGAATGGAAGACAGAGACAATGTTGGCAAAGTGTGGACCCATGAGGACTAAAGCATGTGATATTATTAGTGGGGCATTTAGCATGAAGTCAGCCTGCGGGAGGGGGGCGGGGGGGAGTTTACGGCATTGCTTGCTCCATTTAAAACCTGGGATCTGGCAAATAGATTGACCTCTTTTTAATCAAAATGCAGTCCAGGAACCAGCAGGATCAGCAGCATCTGGAAGCTGGTAAGAAATCTCAAGCCCTACCTAGGCCTAGTGAATCAGAACCTGCATTAAAAAAAAAAAAACCCTTAATTCTTATGCACATTAAAGTTTGAGAGGTACTGAATTAACATATCTAAGTCTCAGGCTCTCCTTAACACAATGAGTGTGACAATGCACCTCATAGAATACAGAAACGTGGAATGAGTTCAAGAGTGCAAAGCACTGTGCCAAGTGCTGGGTACCCCAGGCACCCAGTCATCTTAATCAAACAAGGCTTAAATTTCTACATCTACATAAAAAGAACTATAAGAGTGAGAGGCGCCCAGGTGGCACAGCCGTTTAGGTATGCAACTCTTGGTTTTGACTCAAGGGGTGATCTCATGGGCTGTGAAATGGAGCCCCCAGTTGAGCTCAGTGCTCCATACTCAGCAGGATTTCTGCATGAAGATCCTCTCCCTCTACCCCTGTCCCCACTCCCTGCTCTCCCTCTTCCATCTCTCTCTCTCTCTTTTTCTCTCTCATATATAAATTTTTTTTTCAAAAAAGGAATTATGGAAACAATAAAAAGAATCATATGGGAGACCCTAAACTTCCCCTATTACCAATGTTTTTTTTGTTTTTTTTTTTTTTTTTTTTTTGTGCAGAAAAGGTTTCTGAATTCTGGTGAGAACACAAGGATTCATCTTTTTCTTCTGTGTAGCAGCTGCAGGTACCCCCGCCCCCCACCTGCCCCCAGAAGGGACTTATCAGAAGGATACCTGGTAGGACTGTAGTGAGGCATCAGCAGCTAATGAGGAACAACGTTTACCAAGTGCCTAGCACCCTGCCTGGCACGTAAGAGGTGCTCAATAAATTGCATCTTTTATATCCCATCGTTAGCTTCCTATAAATGAAGCTATAGCTTCCTATAAATGAGTTAATAATGAATCAAATCCAGGGATCCCTGGGTGGCGCAGCGGTTTGGTGCCTGCCTTTGGCCCAGGGCGCGATCTTGGAGACCCGGGATCGAATCCCACGTGGGGCTTCCTGCATGGACCCTGCTTCTCCCTCTGCCTGTGTCTCTGCTCTCTCTCTCTCTCTCTCTGTGACTATCATAAATAAATAAAATCTTTAAAAAAAATAATGAATCAAATCCATCCTTACTCTTGGGCTTTCTGAATCAAATAACTAAGATTCTGAACAAGTACTTTCCCTAAATCATCTATGATGCATACTGGGGAGCAGGGAAGGAGGAAGGGGGAGGTTGCTTGCTTGTTTACTTATTGTGAGATTTCATAATATTTGCATTTTTCTGCTTATATAAATAAAATGTACTCTCACACAGGAAGTATTTCAAAAGATAATTAAAACCATTTGAAGTCTTGCTACATAAGAATGTTAGCATGCTGTTTCCTTTCTTGCATACTCTCTCTGGGTGGTTATGCACACTATACTTACACTATTGGATTGGGTACACACGGAATACACAACATATGGATCCTGCTTTTTAAGTTCCACTTAACATTTTATTGTGATCATCTCCTTATCAATAAAAAGACTTCAAATACTTATTTAAAAAAGGTTTTATTTATTTATTTGAGAGAGAGAGAGGGAGCAAGAGCTCAGTGGAGGGACAGAGGAGCTTGATCCCAGGACCCTGAGGTCATGACCTGATCCGAAGGCAGCCGCCGTTTAACCAACTGAGCCACCCAAGCACCCCAAACACTTTTCAATGAAGACCCTAATAGTTCCCAAGTAATGGCTCCACCATCATTTATTCCTTTACTATTGGTCATTGAGGTTATTACCAGGTTTTTGCTATTATAAGTAGTATTTCAATTACAATCTTTAAAGATAAATCTTTGGCTATATTTCTGATTGTTTCTTTCTGTTTGGATATCAATCCCAGTGAATGGGACTTCTGGTTTACAGGGTATGAGGTTGTCAAAATCCTTGCTGTGTATCGTAAAATTACTTCCGAAAGGGCTACACCAACTTGGATTCCTACTCACCATTGTGCAGTATTTATTTCCATGGCCTGAATTGAGTATCACCAATTTTTCTCATCTTTATATTTTAAATGGGCAGAAAAGTATCTCACTTATATTTTCATGTCTTTAATCACTGCAGAAGTTAAATATTTTTGTAATCTTTATTGACCATTGTCATAATTTATAAATGATTTGTTTGTGTCTTTTATCTATTTTCTACTGTAAATTTTTGGTATGACCTATTGGTTTATAAAAACCCATTTCTTACTGATACAAATTGCAAGTATTTTCTAGAATGTCCTCCACTTTTTAATGTGGTTATGACAATGTAATATGCTGAATTTTAAATTGTCCTTATAGTCTATTTGTTGTCTTCTATGTTTTCTATTGTTTTGTGCTTAAAAATGTCTTCACATCTCACAAATCAGCTAAATAAGGGCCTATTTTGTCTTTTAATTGAGTCAAGTCCCATTCCCAACTGGTTTTTAATGTTCCATAATCTCATCCTACTTTTTTTAAATTTCAAGTTTTTAATTTAAATTCTAGCTAGTTAACATACATGGTAAAATTGGTTTCAGGAGTAGAATTTAGTGATTCAGGACTTACATATAATAACACCCAGTGCTTCTCAGCACAAGTGCCCTCCTTAATGCCCATCACTCATTACTCATCCCTGGTCCACCCCTCCAACAACCCTCAGTTCGTTCTCTATTGGTTAAGAATCTCTTATGATTTGACTCCCTCTCCTTTTTTCTCCTTTACCCTACATTCATCTGTTTCATTTCTTAAATCCTACATATGAGTGAAATCATATGGTTATTTGTCTTTCTCTGACTTATTTCACTTAGCATACTACAGTCTAGCTCCATCCATGTCCTTGTATATGGCAAATTTCATTCTTGCTGATAGCTGAGTAACAGTCCATTGTATGTATATATATATATATATATATATATATATATCCCACATCTTCTTTATCCATTCATCAGTCAATAGACATTTGGACTCTTTCCAGAATTCGGCTATTGTTGATAATGCTGCTATAAACATCAGGATGAATGTACCCTTTTGAATCTGTATTTTTGTATTCTTTGGGTAAATACCTAGTGATACAATGGCTAGATCATAGGATAGGTCTATTTTTAAGTCTTTGAGGAACCTCCACACTGTTTTCCAGAGTGGCTGCACCAGCTCATTTTCCCACCAACACTGTAAGAGGGTTCCCTTTTCTCTGCATCCTCGCCAACATGTTATTTCCTGACTTGTTAGTCTTAGCCATTCTGACTGGTGTGAGGTGGTATCTCATTGTGGTTTTGGTTTGTTTTTCCCTGATGCCAAGTGATGTAGAGCATCTTTTCATGTGTTCATTGGCCATCTGCATGTCTCTTTTGGAAAAATATCTATTCAAGTCTTCTGCCCATTCCTTAACTGGGTTGTTTATTTTGGGGCCGTTGAGTTTGTTAAGTTCTTTATAGGTTTTGGATATTAATCCTTTATCAGATATGTCATTTGCAAATATCCTCTCCCATTCTGTAGGTTGTCTTTTAGCTTTGTTGATTGTTTGCTTCACTGTGCAGAAGCTTTTTATCATGATGAAATCCCAATAGTTCATTTTTGGTTTTGTTTCTATTGCTTTTAGAGACATGTCTTACATGATGTTGCTACAGCTGAGGTAAAGAGGTTGCTGCCTGTGGTCTCGTCCAGGATTTTGATGGATTCCTCTCTTATATTTAGGTCTTTTCATGCATTTTGAATTTATTTTTTGTGTGTGGTATAATAAAATGGTCCAGTTTCATTCTTCTGCAGTTTTCTCAACACCATTTGTTGAAGAGACTCTTTCTTTTTCCATTGGATATTCTTTCTTGCTTTGTAGAAGATTAGTTCACCATATTGTAGAAGATTAGTTGACCATAAAGTTGTGAGTCCATTTCTGGGTTTTCTACTCTGTTCCATTGATCTGTGTCTTTTTTTGTGCCAGTATCATACTTCTCATACTACTTTTTTGGTAAATATTGTCTCAAGATGTATTCCATTCTATTGATTCATTTACTAATGAGTGAATTATTACCATACTGCCTTCATTATTGTAACTTTCTAAGAATCTTTAACTTCTGAAGGTTGTACCCAGACTTCTGATATAATCACTCAGAACTTCTAAAAATTCTGGTTATACATTTTTTTAAATTTCTCTAACCATTAACTCTGTGATATAAGAGCCTTTGTATCTTATCTTATTAAACAGACAAGTTTATTCATATCAAAAAAGCTGAAATGACTTGCCCAAGATTTCTGATCTCACTAAAAGCAGGGCTAGAATTTGAACCCAGACTGCTACAACCAGCTTAGAGCACTTTCCACCACCTCATACTATTTTTTGCTTTCATGAGGTATCAACAAAATGCAGCAGTGGATGGTTTCAGTTCAACCAGGTAAGCATTAAACAAGATTCAAGTGCCTGGGGGCACTAAATACTACAAATTTCTTCAGTAAAGTTTCTAATGTAGAGAGTGTTGAATAAAGGGTGGAGAAAGAGGGAGAGATTCATTCCAACTAGAGGTTGGAGGTTCCCAGCAAGGGATGACCTCTGTACCGAGGCTCGAAGGATGGGTCGAATTGAGATAGAAGAGAAGATGAACAGTCAGGATGGACAAAATCAGAGCATAAAACAACAGTATCTTCTGGGGCTCTTTTATTTGCTCCTTTACCCGATATCACCAAGCCAATCTGTTAGCCCTCCTGCTGACTTTCAAAATAAATCCTGACTACACAAGTTCTTTATCACATTAGTGATCATCCCTGATGTCTGAGTATGTCCCGAAATGCCATTCAACCCCGTGATCCCATCTGTCTGCTGAGCTCCCAGAACAGCCTCCTTGCATCCCCAACTTTACTCTTTACCTCATGATTTCCAACTAGCTTTCACTTTAGCATCCTAACCACCCCTCCCCCCCCAAAAATCCACTTCTCTCAGAAATATCTTCTTCAGAATCAAGTGTCTGGGATAAAAGGAGTGTGTTTCATAATGATCCAAATGAAGCTTTTCAGTCAAGTACAGCAGGTGACAATGTTTGCTCATAGAGCAATTTTCTGAACTGTCTATTCTGTCAGTCCTGAGTTCTTCCATCTCCAGTTTTCTAATTCACTGGATTGTGTGAGAGCAAAATGAGACAACATATATGAAACATAAATGACTCTCCATATGTCACTTGCCATTGTTCCATGGTTAAGATCACATGTCATGGCCCTTCTGCCATGTACCACAATATTGCTATGGTCTGACATGATCTGTTCTCACTTTCTCCTTTGTGGTAATGGAACCACCGACATTTTTAGCTGAGTGCATGACTACATTAAAATACAACCAACCAAACAAAACTCAATATTTCCCAGACACTTTTGCAGATAGATGTGGCCAATTGACTACATTTTGTGTATAAGCAGAGTGAGTGTGAGTTCGGGGTGCATCTTCCTCCTTTCCCTGACTGGAATGTGGATGTGATGCTGTACCATCTTGGACCAGATGGAACCAGAGAACACTTTGGGAAAAGTGGAGTAAGACACAAGGGTCTGAGTTCCTCCCACCAGGGCTCTCCAGTGCCATCCCTGAGCTTATTAGATATTGATGGTTGTGTGAAAACTCATTTTCCAAACTTACTTTAGCCACTGTTATTTTGGATCTCTGTTCTCTGTCCTAGTGAATGCAACATGGATGTGCCAGAGGTTTCAGAGTCTCTGTGATGTTTCAGCCCCTTACTCTAAAATGCTGGACTTCTGCTTTGTTCAGATGGTCAAGGCACAGTGCTCAGATGGGAAGTACCATTCCTGCCTGGACCAGATAATTCCACAGTTTCCAACTGCTTCTAACAGATTTCTGTGTGCTGTGGACAACAGTGTGGACAGACCTGGGCAAATATATTGCTTCCATGGTGGGTAAGAACACTTCAATGAATCCACCACCTATGGGTAGTGATTCTACATGAAAGACACAACTAAGATGTGGAACACAATCCTATAGACTGGTGTAAGTTGGTTGGGTTACTTTGGCAGCCCATTTAGCAGCATATATTAAAATTAAAATGGTAATGACCTCTAACCCAGCAATTTCACTGCTCCTTATCTGGCCTAGAGACAGACTCACTGCTGTATGACAAAGTGGTATATGAAGCATTTTCATGGACAGCAAGCAATGCTGACAGATAATGAATGTCTTCAGCATGCAGATGCATACTTTGAAACTTTGTGCAGCTATTTCTTTGATGAGATGATTCACTCATACTGATTTCACAGGTATTACTTATTAGGACTATGGTAAAGTAAGACTTTAAATAAAAGCCATGAGTCAATTTTACATGGATTTGGCAAATATCATGAAGTCATAATTTGAGTGAGTTATGTTGGTGATGATCTGACTTTCAGGACTCCACAGTGGGCTTTATTGCTCTGTGCCAGCTCAGTGAGGAACGTTGTTACATGTCTGTTGTCTCCCCACTAGCACAGACCTTGCTCTCCTTTGCCTGGCTAGTGCTACACATAAAGCTTGTGCAGAGAAAGCTCTTGCTGAGTTTTGCCTATGAACTGAGTGACAGTTGCTTCGATATTGTGAATTGTGAGAGGGCTTTGGCTTTCCTCAGTGACGAACAGCCCCAAGGAAGGTTATGGTGGAGTTGACCTGCTTGCTGTAGGTCAGTGGATTTTGACCTTGGCTGCATGTAAGAAACACCTGTGGAGGTGTGTAAAGTCTCCATGCCAGGGCTGCATTCCAGATCAATTAAATGAGAATCTCTGGGTGTGGGACCGAAGACTCTATATTACTCTAGTCCCCAGGGTACTTTCAACATATAGTCAAATTTGAGAACCATGAATGTGGGTGATAAAACTACCACCAGCTAGCATAAGGGACTGAAAGTCAGTGGATCTCAAGGAAAATGACAGCACCCATATATTCTCAGACTGCAGGTGCCTGGGTGGCTCAGTGGTTGAACGTCTGCCTTTGGCTCAGGGCGTGATCCTGGAGTTCTGGGATCAAGTCCTACATTGGGGTCCCTGCATGGAACCTGCTTCTCCCTCTGCCTGTCTCTGCCTCTCTCTCTGTGTCTCTCATGAATATATAAATAAAACCTTTTAAAAAAAAGATTCTCAAAGTGTTAAGGACTTTGCTACAGGATGTTCCCTCTGCCAGAATGTTTTCCCTTTGGATAAACAGGTGGCTGATTCTCCCATCTCCTAAAGGTCACTACCAAGTCCCACTTTCTCACTGAGGCTGAGTCTGACCACAGAGTCCGCAATTTTCATACTGCAATCTGTCTCCAACCCACCCCCCATGGCCTTCCTATTCCCCCTTGTTCTGCCCTAGTCTTTCCTTTCCCAAAGTACTATTTACCCCCCAAACATATGCAATTTACTTATGAATTATATTTATTGTTTATGATTGTCTCATGGCTCTAGGATGTAAGGTTCTGAGACACAGCGATCTTTGCTTTCTTCTCTAAATGAAAGAGCGCCATGTACATGGTGGGCACTCGGTAAATATTTGCTAAATGAACACAATTTAGAGCCAGCAAAGTCCTGCTAGATTGCTCGCTCAACCCAAACTTCTCATTGAACCAATGACAAAACTGCAGACCAGAAAAGAGAAGCATCCCAGGGCCACAGAGGGAGCCAATGGATGAACTGGGACTGGACGCCAGCCCTCTGACCCCTGACCCCATTCCCCTTCAGTCCAGGAAGCAGGTTGTCTCTTCAGAAATGTACACACAGTCCCAAATGGTGAACCTTGAAGGCCAGCCTTTGTTTCTGCCAGCATTTTCAAAAGTCTCTTTGCTTTCAGAGGGCATCATTGCCATTACGCCTTGATGAATATGATTCAAAATTTGGGAATGTCACTACTATATGCTGTCTATCCTATAATCACTCAGAACCTAGACACCATATAGAGATTGGCTTTTACCTGTTTTGTTCTTTTTCTCTCTTTCTTAGCAATTTTTGTTTGTTTCTTTTTGTTTTGTTTTGTTTTCCTTAATCTGGGCTAAAATAAAGAAGCCATGAGATCTGCACTCTGGATTTTGTAAATGAGCCTGCTGCTCATCACACTTCCTGGCAAGATAAGGCTTAAATGGCATTTGCAGAAATACTGCGCTATCTCTTAAGCAATCCGGCTCCTGTGTGGGCCCCTTGGTAACAGCTTGGCAAATCCACAAAAGGAATGCGACTATATAGTTTGTGTGCAGACCGCAGAGTTATTATGGCTTCCAAATTGCCTAGCAGGTCATTAATCATAGGCCAAGATAGGCCATCGCTGCAGCAGTGGAGTGAAAGCGTCCAGCATAATGCCAGCGAAATCATGTTTAA
Source organism: Nyctereutes procyonoides (assembly GCF_905146905.1). Lineage (NCBI taxonomy): Eukaryota > Metazoa > Chordata > Mammalia > Carnivora > Canidae > Nyctereutes > Nyctereutes procyonoides. The sequence continues at coordinate 22,459,371 of NW_026575122.1, forward strand.
CATGCAGCTCTTGCCGGGGTAGATATGGAAGGGGGAGAGGCAAGGAAAAAAATCACTCCCCTTTTAGGAAAGAAAACTTCTACTTATCTTTGATTTGCATTCAGTCCTCCCTCAATAGTCCTTAAGCCTGTTATTTAATTCATTTTGGTGCCAGGGTTCATCACAAAGCAAAAACCCTAAGCGAGACCTATGCAGTCTGTGACCTCCAAACCCCCTGTCTTTTCTTGTCAGTTCTATGTCATTTGTGCAGTTGAACTCCACCAATTTGAAATGCTGACCTCTTCCATAGACAACCTTATTCTCCTCCAGTGAAAGAAAGGCCCAGGGCCGACAAACCACTCAAGCGGAGATGGCAAGAAAAGAGAAAAGTGGTTGACTCGTAAATCAATTTCCACAGCCCACCCAAAACCCACACACACATTGAATTTGTATAAATTAAAAAAAAATTGCTGAATGGATTTATAAAGAAGAGGGCTCCAAGAACAAAATAAAAAAAATTGGGGCCAGGAAGAATGAAAGTCGAATCCCTGCTCCCCGTGGGCCCAAACAGCACTGAGGGCCTCCCCACTTCTTCTACACCTGGACTCCCTGAAGTTGTTTCAAAAGAAAAGTCGAGAATAAAACACAGGAGAAAAGTTCCATGTCCCTGGCAAAGGGGACAAAAGAAAAAGGGGTAGGAAAACCACCAGAAGAACAGAATTTAAGTTGGAGAGTCCAGGACTGACAGGCACAAGACCTGGAATGTGTACATGGCCCACATACAGTGAGTCACGCGTGGGCACACATGCAACAGGACCCCAGGGCTGGGCGTAGGTCCTGCCCACCAGTGAGCACAGACCTGGATCATCTCCTGTGGCCTGTAATTCCACACAGCCAGTGTCTTTTTCTTGCCATGTCCATCACTTCTCTTAAATCTTAGATCTTTCCCGTCAGAACCAATCAGCAACTAGATGATGTTATTTAATTAAAATCTGCATGTATTGAGCGCCTACTATGGTTTCTGCACTAGGCATGGAGGATATGAACTATAGCTCCTTACCCCAGTATCTAACAACCTACTGTGAACACAAAATATAAAAGAAAACAAATTAAGAGAGTATAAATATGAGTTTCTCTTTTAGCAGATAAATTCATTTTTCTTAGATTCTCTCCACACATTACCCCCCCCCAGCCCCCACTCACCCATTTTCCTTGCTACCTGGGTTTTTTTTAGGCTGAGAGGAAAATCTTCAAGTCAGTTTGTGTTTTGCTACAGACTGTTTTATCTGTTGTCTAGGCCTTCTGATATCTGGGAACAAAGAAGGAAGGAAGGAAAGGAAGGAAGGAAGGAAGGAAGGAAGGAAGGAAGGAAGGAAGGAAAGAAAGAAAGAAAGAAAGAAAGAAAGAAAGAAAGAAAGTTCTCTTCTTGCGTCCTGAAAATTGAGGATTTCTCCCTAATTTGAAGCACACACTAATGACCCTTTTTGTTCAGTTACATTTAAGACTTGCAAGACTTGTTAGACAGTTAATGAGGATTCACGAATTGTCAGAGCTGAGTGAGAAGCATCATGGAGTTTCCTGGCTCCTTTTCCTAAGAGCTATTGTTCTCAGAGCTGCAAATGCTCCTTGTAACTCCTGGAGGTCAATGTGAAAATTGTCATCATTTCTCTTCCTGATACAGCAGAGTCTACTTAATAGAAGTGATTTGGGCAAGTGTTTCTGAATTTCAAACACAATTCAAAGTCCTTTTGTCTTGGTCATTTCTAAAAAAAAGGGGGGGGGGCGAGCAAATACATTAGGTAACATTGTGATAAGGGGGACTCAATAACAACAGACTATGTAAAAGTTCCAGAGAAGAAATGATCTGTGTGAGGTGAGGTCAAGGTAGGCTTCCTGGAGGATGTTTGAGCCAGAGCGTAAAGGGTAAAGGAATACACCAGACCAATATAGAGGGCACTGGACAAAGGTTGTGGGAGGAGAAAAAGCAGGGGTGTGCAGGGATTATAAGGTGTTTGGTGTTGCTGGGTTATAGGGGTCAGCAGGGATGACTGGTGACCTGGATGGGACTGCAGGCAGAAGCTCAGTCATCAACCATTTCAGTGAGGCACTACTGGGGACAGCAGAAAGACCACTGCAGATGAAAGTGGCCACACTGCAGAGCCATCACTCTGGTGGCGTGGTGGCGTCTGCATCGTATTTTTAAAGTAGCTGTCCATGTTGGATTGGATTGGATGTGACATAAACAAGGGGTCCCCCTCAGAGGCAGAGACCCAGAGATGAGGAGGTCCTAAACAGAAGTAGAAGCAATGGGGCTGGGAAAGCAGGGGCTGTGTTTGAGAAATAAGTATAGGGTGTCTAAAAATCCTGGAAACAGAAAAAAAAGTTTGTGTGAACAATGTATTTGTTACGTTTTCAGATAACATGCTCTGTGTGTTTCCTTCAACATCTGGATGCCTTTACAGGCAAAATATCTCTAAATTAAAGCCCTAATCTGAGGAAAGAGATCAATAAATAATTAGAATATTTTCCCTGTTTTTATAGGTTTTTCAGATACTATATAGAATCTTCTGGATTTAGTGATGCTCACTGGCTGCCAGTTGGAAAGGAGGCACGAGAGAATCTTGGAACTGGCTTGGGTGTCGGGTCAAAGATACTTGGTAGGTTAGCAACATCAGAAATCCAGATTCGGAGAACAAACCTGGTATGGTCTTTCTATCAACATATTTGAAACCTCCTAAGCAGCTAGTGATTACTGAATGAAGACCCTTAGAGACCTTAAGAATGGGGGAAAATAGGAAGGACTGAACATGGCGTTTCAAGACCAATGTCAGTGTCGTGGGCTTAAATGCAGAATCCAGTAACAAAAGGAACTAGTTAGGAAAATTTGAAATTCTTGCCATCTAGGAATCTGACTGAGAACATAACCCTTTGACAGAACGTGCCTGGCATACTCTCCATGGGCTCTAGTCTTGGAAATAACCCTTCCTGGCTGGGTGATGTTGGCACAGCTAATGTCTCTAGGCCTCCACTTCATCCTTGGTAGCTCAGAGGGTTGGAAGAGGAGGCCCTGAAATACTCAGAGCTTCCACAAACAAACTTGAGGTTGCTGTGTTGAGAGATCTGGTCTGATTTCCAACTTAGAAGTACAGACAAATATGGAAGACTGAAAGGACTGGGAGATTGGTGGCAGAACCCATGAAACGGTGTAAAATGACGATTTCTTTAAAGATTTTATTTGTTTGTTTTTTTAAAGATTTTATTTGTTTATTTAAGAGAGAGAGAATGAACATGAGCAGGGGAAGGGGCAGAGGGAGACATGGAGTCCCCACTGAGCAGGGAGCTCCATGTGGTCCTGGGATCATAACCTGAGCTGCAGGCAGATGCTTAGCCTACTGAACCCTCCAGGTGCCCTGGTATGAAGTGAACACTTGAAGTGGGATCTACTGTAGAGGGACCCCGAGTCTCTGGAACCTGGTATTCATCCTCCACTTCCTCCTTGCTAACAGAACCCCATTTGTGTTTGAAGCAGCCACACTCACAGCTTAAAAAGCTGTATGTGGCTACTTTTGCTCCATCCCATTAGCCACTTGACATAGTTCTGGCCAAGGAGATACAACTGGGGCTTCCAGAGGAGTTTTCAGGAAAGTACGTTTTGGATGGCACAGCCCCCTCTCTCTTCATCCTCCCCTCTTAGAAACCAGAAATGATCTGAGGTGGAGCAGTCATCCTGGGACCACAAGGCGCCAGGTCACATGCTATGTACTGATAGAAACCCACTCAGCACCTGCAGCCTGAGGGCATCCAGAGCTATCTTACAACCCCAATTCCTCCAGGCAGACTTCTTGCTCAGAGAGAAAAGAAGGGGACAAGAGAGGCAGGGAGGGAGGTGGGGGCCAAGTCTCTCACATTTGGTTTTACCCTTACAGGCTGGGCATCCCACACATGCCAGCAAACATAGTTCTGATCAAAGTGATGACTGGCCTTCCCCATCCAGTGATGAGTGAGCCCACTTCCCTGCAATATTCAGTATGCTCGAGACAACCAGACATAGCAAATGACTGCTTCTGGAAAAGCTAATAAAGCTAATAACGATAAAACTAACTGCAGTCCTCCAGGACAGAGACCATATTTTATTCCTCTTTATAGTCCTGGTGCCCCATGTGGCCATGACGGACTTTAGGATCACAATCCCAATGAGTTAGATGATTGATGAAGAGAAAGAAACCATCTCTTTTCTGTCAAGGAGTTATTCCATCCAGTTATTCCAGTTATTCCAATGACAGCCAACATTCACTGGTGATGATTTGTCATTTGTTCTGTAGGATTGACGCTCATCCCACCCACTCCCACCCCAGGTCACATAAACCAGTTTATGGGAGTGTCACATGGAACATAGAAGAAGCTACTAATGGTCTCACCAGTGTGTCTGACAGGCTCCAGAAAGAAATGGATCCCCAGGCTCTGGAGTAAATGAAGGGCTCTCATGCTTCTGTCCAAGGCCATCAACGACCATGACACTTGCCCTAAGAAATGGAGCAAAGTGAGGAGAGAAGCCCCTGGGAGACTCAGTGAGCACTTAGGGTTGGGGTGACTATGACAGGAAGGCAGACATAGAAGAAACTCCTTCTTTTGCTCCCTCTCATCTGCCACACTCCTCACCAGAAAGGGGTCTTGCTGGAAGCACACCGTAAGTATTGCTTCTATCTCCACCTGCATCCACTTCCAGCCAGGATTCAAAGGAGAGTTTCTAAAGCTGCCCCAGTTGTCACCACCATCATCATCACCTTACAAGTATCTGCAAACTGTGACCTGACAGCCGGATCCGGTCTTTGTAAATAAAGTCTTATTACAATACAGTCACACTTTTATGTGTGTATTTTCTCTGCTTCTCTTACACTACTATCGCAGAAAATACCTGCTTGTTACCCTTTTTTCTTAAGATTTATTTACTTGAGAGAGAGCAGGGTGGGGCAGAGGCAGAGGAAGAGGACCTCAATGAGACTCCCCACGGAGCCTGTAGCCAGTCATAGGGTGGGATGTCAGGACCCTGAGGTTGTGACCTGGGCCGAAACCAAGTGTCGGGTGCTCAACAGACTGAGCCCCTAGGTGGCCTTCTACTTATCCCCCTTTAGAGACATGGTTTGATGATCCCAGCTCTACAAGCTGTTTCATTTTTCGTTGTGTTTTTGGTTTTGGTTTGGATCACCCAGCATCTGAGTGCCCTTCCCTCGTATGCTCTTAAGCATTCTGGTAGAAAGGGGAGCCCGTCTCCTACGATAAAAGTGGGCCAGGCCACATACTACTTTCCGGGTCTCTCATGCATCTGGGTCTCAACCAATCAGAAGCCCCCACCCAGAAGTGGACCAGACAGCAAACAGCACAAGGACACAGAGATGGCAGAGAATTCGTCTTTGTCACAATGGCAGCTGGGAGTATAGTGGCAGTCAGTCAGTTTCCCAGCTACAGCCCCGTGGGTGCTGGTGGGAACCCAGCATCTTGTCTTGGAGATGGTGATGGCATAGGTGGTGGTGTCCCCAGGCTGGAGGCAAAAGTGCCTGCAGTTTCACCCAACTATCCCGGAGAATTACTTTCACCAGGGTCTTGGCTGCTGTCTGACCTCATTTTCTGACTCTCAGAATCAGCCTTTTCAGTTACTCTCCCAACAGCTAAAAGCCTTTCAGTAAGTTTTTTTTTCAGGGTAAACCAGTCAGTTTACCTCTCTGTTGCTTGCAATAAAACCACCAATAAAACCACTTTTTTTTTTTACACTAGTAGAGCAACTAGCAGATTACAGATCACCCTCATGCTAACCTGCCTTGCTCTGAGGATAACCCTGTTAAATGTGTTCTTATGCCCACTTAACAGATGAAGATACTGAGGCTAAGTGAGGTCAAACCATCTCTTTTAGTCGACACTTCAAGTCTGTTTTGACACAGGCATGGAATCTCTTTCTTCTATGCCAAGCAAGCAGAGCTCTTTTATAACGCCAGGCATGTGCTCATTGGTTAGACTTCTAAATTAAACAAAGCTCGTCGCTTCTTCAAAGCCCACAGAGGCCCGAGCACACTGTCACTGCTTACCAGCATCTTGTCATTTTTTGCCTCCTTTATTCCAGTCCAGGTGGCTTTATTTTTTCATTTGGAAATGTCGCCACCACGTCATTAGCAATGCACTGTTACCTGGCAGTAGGAAGAAGCATCCTAGGCCATATGGCTGAGTTCAATCTACATGGTCACGGTGTAATCCTGTTGAAATGGCTTCCTTTTGCAATCAAAACCGAATTTCACACTTTACCAAGATGGGGACAGCTCTTGTCTTCCCCAGAGCAATATAGATCTCCCCAGGCAGCCAAGGCCAATGGAAATGGCTTTCTTCTCTAGGCCAGCAGCAGGTGGGGAGCAGGGCTGGGAGGTCAGCGTGAATGGGGAGAGGCTGGAAATGAGAGGCAGGAATAGTTGGGGAGTCAGAAGCCAAAGTAACCCTCTGCCTTCCCCACCTACAGGATTACCACTGGGGAGATTCAGCCTCTGGAACTTTGGAAAAGTAGATTTGGGATATAAATCACCTTTATGCCATTGGCCATTTTATCTCATTCACAGTTGTCATTTCTAAAGTTGGCTGACTTCTCTCCCCAGATGGGCTGACATCACAATCACTGTCCACAAGCTGGCCTCATATCAGGACCACTCAGTTAATCAGACTCCCCAGCAGTATGTGTTTTAGGCAGATAGGACCCTATGTATTCTAATGCAGCATCATTACAATGTAGTCCGGTGTATGAGAATCACTGCTGTAAGGAAATACGAAAAGTTGATTGAATGTCACCAGTGACGTAAGATAAGCAGGATGAATGAAGAAGGCATCACTTAAAAAAATACTGATTAGTAAAGTTGTTTGTTTGCTTGCTTGTTTAAAATATAATAGTACCTCGTGAGGCCACGAGGAAGTCGGTGCTCCTCATTCTTGCTGGTGAAATTGTAACTGATTCAGCCTTTCTGAAGACAATCAGGGAACGTGAAGCCAGAAGTCTTCAGAAAGCACATTTCCTATAACACAACTGTCCTCCTTTTTAGGATAGATCTTCGGGACATGATCATGTGTAGTTGTTTGGTCATAAAATTTCTTACCACAGGATTTATTCGTATGTAGCAAAAAATAAAAATAATTAGTAAAAAATTAGCAAAAAATCTCTATGTAAAAATACACAGATTGTTTAAGATATCATGATACATTTAATCAACACTTGAAATCATTGGTTGTTGTAGAAGACTATGATGAATCAGAAACATGTAACCACATGATTTTTTATTGTCTTTCTTACCCCCACAAACTGTAAGGGCTGGGCTCATATTAGACTCTTGTTACGGCATCCTGAGGGTCTAGAATAGGGCTTGGGAAAAATGTTTGTTGAATTAATAACTAAACTGATTCACCTTCATATTTTAAGTAGAAAAGTGAATTATATGATGCCATTTTGTAAAAAAAAAAAAGAAAAGGTAATTGTACATTGACTGTTTTTCTCTCGTCAGTAGAATTATAGGTGATGGCTATTGTTTTCACTTATCAGTGAAACAGTGGAAAGATTGTTGTTATATCACAGATCTATAAAGCTACATAAATTTCCATAAATAGACATCACCATTTCCAATTCTATACAACACACCCCCATATAATCCTGCCGATATTATTTGAACCAAGAACTCCAGCATTAGAGTTACAGGTTGTTTTATATTTTCGACACTATAAAAAACACTACTACAACTACCACATGCTCTGCTATAGGTCTTTTGAGCATATCTGATTTTTTTCCTTCCTTAGGAAAAGCACCAACAGTCAGAATTAGCATGTCTATTTTCATCTGTAAAGGATCTCAAGTGACAAACGAGCTATCAGCTAAAAAGTTTACCCTCTTTAGATGCTGCAAAGTAAATGGCCTCTTCTGTGTGTCCCCATGAAGCTGGGTAATATTCCTAGAGGTGGGGACGTGTACGCAAAGCAGGCTTCTTGGCCTCTGCAATAGGGAAGGACTGTTTGGGGAAAGAACATGCCCAAGGCGGGCGCTTTGTTCTCTCCAAGGCTTGCTTCCATCCTCTTGGAAAGTGGAGAGACGCTATGGACTGTTTGAAGGCTGAAGCTGGATTGGTCCAGCCTGGGCCCCTTCCTGGGGCTGCAATGTTTGCTCATTCTGTTTTTTCACAGCAAGGATCTCATCATTGGTTTCTATAAACCACCACTGGCTTCACCACTGTAGTCAGGTAAACTACAGGCCTCACTTTATCACGTGCTTGTGGGAGGTGCTCCTAAGCTGGGTCTGTGCTTCAAATATGACTGCACTCTGAACACCTGCAGGCAATGTCCCATTTTCATTAAATATGCTCCAAGTAGACCTCATGCTTACACTCCTCCATTATTTCAGCGAGCGCTCCATGAGATAATGATTATTTATCAAGGACAGGCTCTGTCTCCTGGAAGACTCAAAGAAGGTTGTTCAGAGAACGAGGAAAAAAAAAATGTGGGAAGACAAAAGATATGAAGAGCATGCTGTTCTCTGCAAACCAAACCGTCCCCACAAGGAATCAGTGGAAAACCAACAATGGAGAAGTTGACCAACTGTTGCAGAATTATTAAGCATTCTTACAATTATAAACTGAAGCTTTGTTTCTTTTTCTGTTTCTTTCCTTTTTCTTTCCTCCTTTCTTTCCTTCTTTTTCTTCCCCTCTTCCTCCTTCTTCCCTTTCTCTCTCTCTTTCTTTTTTTAAATTGATGTTTAGGAACTTGGAAGAGCTGATTGGGGGGTGGAATTACAGCAATGGGGTGACAGCAACCCCAGAGGTTTGGGAGCCAAAGCAAATTTAAGTCATCGCCCAGTGATGACAGATGCCATGGGAGTGATGGCCACCCCTTGAATCTCTATGAGTGATTTTCTGAAAATCTTCCTTCTACGGCTTGGAGAAGAGGCCAAAGTTCTGAATCAACCTCAACTGCTGAGAGGACAAGGCTCCTAGGAGGAAAGCAAAAGGGCACATTCTAACTCTAGTGCTCACTTTCTCCCTAGCAAAGCCATCACTTTGTGGAGATTCCTTTCTTGCCTGCCTCACCAGGGAGCAGTAAACCATAGCAAAACCCTCTGCCCTGACTGGAGGGTGACGACTTCCTTCTTCTAGGCCCTGAAACTCATCTGTCTCCCTGGGACCCACCAGCACAGATTCTGCTTTAGCTCATCCATTCTTGGGCTGCGGACACCACAGAACAACAGAATACAAAACTGGCTGAAGATTTAGCTACAGTCATCACTGCATCCATAGATCATTTTTGTTTCATGGATGTAAATGCACCTGTGACATATATTTTTTCTGGGACAAAAAAACATAAAAGAATCAATTCTATTTAATTTTCAAGTGTATGTTCTTTTCCTTTTCTTCTTTCTTTCTTCCTTCCTTCCTTCCTTCCTTCCTTCCTTCCTTCCTTCCTTCCTTCCTTCCTTCCTTCCTTCCTTCCTTTCTTTCTTTCTTTCTTTCTTTCTTTCTTTCTTTCTTCTTTTTTAAAAGAGGTGGGGAGGAACAGAGGGAGAAGGAGAGAACCCTAAGCAGGTTCCATGCCCGGGGCAGTGCCTGACATGGGGCTGAACATGAAGCTCCCTCCCAGGACCCTGAGATCATGACCTGAGCCAAAACTAAGAGTCAGTCACTTAACGGACCGCACCACCCCGTTGCCCCTCCAGTGAATTTTCTTGAGCAACCTACTATGCGCTAGATATCATGCTAGACACTTTTCCTTTTACACATATTCTATCTTTCTAATTCCCCTCATGGAGAAACATTAGTAGCTCCATGTATGCAGTAAGGAAACAAAGATTTAATGCCCTAGTTAATCGATGGCCTACGGAAATTCCCAACCAGATTTCTTGACGTCCCAAATCAAATATCTTTCGAAACAAAATTATGATCAAAGAAAATCAAAAGGACCATTCCAAGGAACCCCTCCTTTCTTCCTTCTTTCCTTCCTTCCACAAGACTTTAGTGTCAAGCATGCGCCAGATGCTGTTCTAGATGCAGGAAATATTCTTGGTGATGGGAGAAAGACGGCAAAGAACATCTTGGATATGGGTCATGTTTTCAAAAGGAGACACACCAAGTTGGTCTCTGGATCATCTTGGAAAAACTAGGAGGTAGATTACTGTTGCAAGAACACAAATATTGAAGTCAGGCAAAACAAATTCTAATCCTGACTCTGCCACCACCTAGCTCTTAGGAGCATGGAGAAGTCATATAACTTTTTTTGAGCCCTTCATTTTCTTTCTCCATCTACATGGTGAAAATAATAACACACCACCTCATAGGCTTGCTCTGACTATGAACAAATAAGATGCCTGGCACTTGGGAAATGCTGGATCAGCGGAGAGGAGGCTGCATCTATTTGTGTACATTTTAAACTGTGGCCATTGCAGGAAAGAGGCCCTCCTACACTTGCCCTGGTCTGGGCGGGCTGTCCATATGCCCAACCGCCTGATCCCTCATGCTCTCTCTCAGGCATCTTGGGGTGACTCTTAGAAAGAAGCAGCTGGGGGATCTTTGCACACCCTGACACCGCAGAAACCATGGTTAGGCGGGCTCCTTCAGCCCGGGCTTTCAAATCTCTGCTCCTTCGCCTGGCGGGTGCTTCACGGGGTGGAGGGCCAATTCGCCATGGCGGTTTGTATCTGCAGTAGGCCTGACAGGCTTGGAGAGGAAGGCGTTAATGTTTTCTGACAGGCGACCCCTAATTGTGGGAGCTTTTCTTCTCTGGCTTTCTGTGAAATTCTGACTTAGGCGAGCAGCATAACAAAGTGGTAGGGCATTGAGCGGGTCTTGCACTACACTGAGCTGGGGTGGGGGTGGGAGCGGGGGTGGGGGGCTGCGGGGGGGGGGGTGGCCGGCATTATTCATGAAGACTTTCAGCTGTTTTTGTCTTTTAACTAACCTTTGAGTTTGATCAGAGGGCTGGCCGGCCTCCCTTTTGCCAAAGGCCCTGCTGGCACCTGGACAATGGAGACCGACTGTTTTTCCTAGTAAAGCGGGATAGCTGGGGGAGGCCGGGGCTGAGTGTACTAGAGGTGGGAGGAGAGGGCTGAGGGTGAGGGGGTAGCCAGCTTCACTTCTGTCTTGGTCTTGGGAGAGGGGTGATTACTGATGGACAGATTTCCAGCTTCCCAGCACCAGCAGCCACTCTGATGGCCCACTCTGGGCTCAACAACTTCATCCGGGGAAAATGCACCCACTGGGCTGGTTTTCTCATTGGGTTTTCAAATGCCACACTCCCTTTCCCCCAAATATTTTTCTTTCGCTCTTCTCCACACTCCATTCTCTCCTCCCACGGGGCTCCTGGACTTCAGTCGGGCTCCAGTCTGGAAGTGTCTGGGTGTTGCCGCTAACTGTAAATAACGAGAAGGGCAAAGAGCGAGTGCGGAAGGCGGGGGGAAGAGGAAGACATAAAGGGAGAAAGGGAAGTGAGAGAGAAGGAGAAAGTGACTCCATGACCCGGGGAAGACCCAGAGAAAGGCCGGCAGAGCGCTCCGGGCACCGCGGCCCGGGCAGGGCGGGCGGGCGGGGCGGCGGTGGGGCCCGTCGGCGGCCGGGCAGGGGTAGCGCGCGGCCCGCCGCAGGGTAGCCGGGCGCGGGGAGGGGGGGCGGGGGGAGGTGCTCTCCAAGGGCTCTCGCTTTTGGCAGGTGCCGAGCTTTTGTCCCCGGCATCCACTTCCTGCCCTGACTACCCAGACCAGGGCCCAGTCCTTTCCAGCGCACTTTGCAGAAAGTGACTCCCTTCAAGGAGTGTGGGTTGGCGCCTTTTCCCCCCCATCTCTTTCCCAAAATAGCCCGGGTCGCTAGCGCATCAAAGGCGGCTTTGTGAGCGGCCGCCCGCAGGCTGCCTGGAGGGGGGCGCACGTCGGGCGTTCCGGGAGCGCGTCCCACTCCCCTCTCCGACCTCCCTCCATTCTCCCATTCATTCTTCCCTCTTCTCCTTCTTTGTCTATTTCTCCCTCTGCTTTTCCCCCTCGGCTGTTTTCTCCCTTTCCCCCCCCTCTCTCCTGCCCTCTCTACCCCGGACTTTATTTTCGAGTGTTTCTTCCTCCTCTCTTCCGCATCCCCTCTCCCCCTCTCTCCCTCTCTCCCTCTCTCTCTCCCATCCCCATCCCTCCCTCTCTCTCTCCCGTACCCATCCCTCTTGCCCCGGTTCTTCTCTGCCCCCCTCCATCTCTCTCCTCTCCTCCCTCCCACCTCCGGCCGGGTACACCCGGTTCACACCTCCGGGCTCCGGCTGCGCCCGAGCCCCTCTCCCCTCCAGCGCCCCGCCCCTGCCCCCCCCACCCCTGCAGTCAGGTAGCGGGGCGAGGCCGGCGCGCGCAGCTGACAGCGGACGCATGCCTGCAGCCAATCAACGCCCGGATGCGCTGCAGCTTGAATAAATCATTAAACCTGACACGCGCTCGGGGCCCGCGCTCTGCGCTGCAACTCGCTTCCTGCCATTAACCTACACACCCTCTTTTGTAACAACCTAATCTTGCATACAAAGGACGAAGGAATATAACTTCGACCTGCCTTAGAGCCCAGCCCTTCGCCTGCGCCGCCTGGAGACAACGTTAGTGTCCGCGAATCCGCTTCCCTATCCTTGACTCTGATGCCCTGGAGTTTCTGGGGGAATCCGAAAATGAACCATTTCTTGGCCCAGGAGTGGAAGGAGAGAGAAAAAAGTTCAGAGACTTCTCAACAATAGGAAAAGGGAAAATAGGGTTGAGGATATTCAATGTATCAGCGACACATCCGTAGTGTTTTAAAAGATATTGCAGTAAAACAAGCTGCTCGGAGAGTGCACTCTGGAAGATATAAAATAAAACGAGTCCTAGAAATGTTGACTCAATTTAGTAACTTGTTCCTCCGTTTCTACGTGAGTACGTAAATGGCTGAGTGAATGAATGAGGGCTTCCCCGCCGAGGCATAGTCTTTGTTGGTCTTGGTACCAAGCCGCCGGCACCACTTTCTACCTGGTTCGGAGAGATCATGAGAAGCTGTTATCTCTTGCACTGAATTTTTTTTGCATTGCCAGCTCTAAAGCCTTTTCGTTTTCTGATTCTTAAGGAAAGGTATCATCCTCATTTTCCGGAAGAGGACACTATAATGGACTTTTTTTTTTTTTTTTTTGCGAACGTTCTGGTAAGCCATTCCTAGCTCAAAAAGATGACGTGATTTTACAAAGTTAGGTTTAGAACAGAGCTACGTTTGCCTCTGCCCTAATTAATTTCTTACAAATAAAATAGCCCTATGAGCCCCTGGAAATCTTATGCCAAACTACTACATCCTTGAGATCCTGTGGGAGAACAGTCCATGTACCAGCCAAGGTCAACAGGACCGGATGGCACACTTGAAAGGGTCAATGAAGAGTTTACTGGGGAGAGGAGACAGGGATGGGAATAGGGGAAGGAAAATGGTGCAGCACCCTAAGACTACTAACAAGGGGGAGCCATTACCACCTCTGTGCCTGAGGAGCAAGAGGAGGAAGCCGTTACTACATCTTAGCAACATCTGTTGTTGTGGGAGTGAGGCCTCCTGACAAGAGCTGTGAGCAGAATCACTGCCAAAGCAACTGAGCCCAAGCAGTGAGGAGCAGGGCTATCAAGGACCCAACCTATGGCCCTACTAATTCTCCTTCTCCTTTTGGTGCCTGCCACTGCTCCAACCCAATAGAAAGCCAGAGGGCAAGGGAGCCCTAGTGGTGAGGTCCATAACAACCAGCCTCCTAAAACACAAAGCAGAGCAGAGAAGGTAGACCTGGAGGAGGAAAGAAGCACAGTTATCAATCCAACAGGGCAGATCGTCCATTTGGTCAGTAAATACCTGTCTCCCCAGGGGCAGTGAGATGCCTGTGCACAAGACAGGAGCAAGACAGGAGCGGTCCCTGTCCTCCTGGAGTTTATTTATAATCTAGCAGCAGGCAAGTGACAGCAATCATATAAACAAAAATACAGTGTTTTCACACAGTAGTTACTGCCAGGAAGGAGAAACAGCCTAATGGATAGAGGAGTGAGTGCCTGTGGCCAGTGGAGAGCTGCTTTACATAGAGCATTCAGGGAAACTCCTTGGAGGAGGTGGCATTTGAAGTGAGGTCACCTGACCTTCCAAGTGAAGACTGCCTTAACTCCACATGTACCACCAGACTTCTTCCTATGTGGTTTACAGGTAAGCCTCAAATCCAGGCTGCGATTTAGATGCATGAGCAGACTGATCCTGTGAAAATGAGAGACAAGGCTGGAAGTCAAGAAGAACAACAACAGGCACTCACATTTACATAGAGCTGTACCATCTCCCCTACCCAGCGAGTGTTAACTGCTTTACATTTTTTTCCTCATGGGGCTGGGACAACCATCAACCCCCTGGGACAAGCAGGAACACTGAAGCTGGGATGGAACGGAATGGCTGTGGCTTCTGTGTTCTAGCACCCCAGCCCCGCAAGGAGAGCCAGGTGGGGATGCACATCCCACCCCCTTCTTCTGTCTACATCTCAGTCCTACTCTTTGATGCTCTATGCAGAGAGCAGACCTGTTTTCTTCTCTCTTCCTTGGTGGGCCTGCCTGACGGGAACTTGAGATTGAGTTTTCTCCAGACACCCACTCCTACTTCCAATTTAGAAATTTTAAAAGGCTTTGTCAAAGGGGTGCAACGTGCGTCCCAGCAGCTCCAGCTCAGACTGGTAAGGCTCGCATCCAACAGCGCGGCAGGCAGCGGCAGGTCGGCTTTCTCTCTCTCTCCCGCACTGCCCACTCCTGGTCCTGGACTTCAGGCATGTCTCCAGCCTTCACTCGGTGGTCTCCGGGCCATTGTTTGAATAGGTAAGATTTCTCAGTCAATAAAGTCAAGGCACTTTTCCTCAACAGTACCCCCTCCAAAAAAAAAAAAAGTGAGGCGGGGGCCAGGACGGGGGAGAGGCCACGATTGCTGGCCGCTGGGGTCTACATTTTGTATTTCGCTGACAGCCCAGGGCCACTGCAAAGCCCGCCGCGCAGCCAATGGGCAGCGGTGATTTATGGAGCTGACTAATGCCGGCTGAATGCGGCCTGTCAGAGCGCAGTGAATGGCTTCCCTTCCCCGCACAAGCCCAGGCTTTGTGTTGCTAAGCGATTAGAGCAGATGTAATGAGATTTTGCCCAATCCCTGCTTTGCCCTTTCCTAGCTTCGGCAAAATTGTGTGTTTTTGTGAATTTTTAGAGTTTGCCTTCGCATTGTGGCAAACAACGGCTAACTTTGCCTCGAGTTTAACGAGACTGGGTATTTCCCATTCAGAAGTGACTAAAAGAACACCTGTCTTCACGAGGAGAAGGGAGGGAAAATCCCCTTTGTGGGGGCTGAAACATTATCCTAATGTTATATTCATAGCCATAAATGACTTGCTACACTTTCTTTGCATACCTTATCTGGAAACTTGCAAAGGAGCTAAATTAAAAGAAATGGGGGGTACCCCAGCTCTGGTTCTCCAAATGAGAAGATAAAAATAAAAGCAGGCATCACAAAAGCATTACTTCCCTCAAGTAAGCTCTAAATTGGCCCACTGCTGGCAGAAAGTCTGATTATTTATGGCGATGAGGAATTTACTGATTTTTTTTCCCCTTAATTACGCTCATCTCTTTGAAAGGGACTGAAGCTTCAATGTGCATTCTATAGAGGGTCATTTAGCAAAATGACATCAGACACTGTGGCGTGCTCCGTGCATCGCGGCTTTAAAAAATGATTATTCTGTGCCACTAAATGGTATAGATGTACCAACACAGACTAGATTTTTAACTCTGGAAGACGTGCTGGCTCTCCGTTCTTTGTTGGGTTTTGTAAGATGCATTTTGCGCTAGGCTTTCCGCTTGGCTGGAGACACGCAAACTGAATCTGCAAGTAATGCAGGCGGCGAGTGAGGAGCCTGCGAGAGAAGGGGTAGGATTCTGATCACGTCCTTGCTAACTGACAAGAAGCAAGCCAGCCAAAAACCCACCAATTTCTTTTTGAATCTTGGTAATTGGGTACTTTTACACGCAGCTCACGCTATTCGGATAGAGTCACAAGCTTAGATAGGCCAGTGTCTCAAAGCGACCACACATTTCTAAGCTTTTATTCATTTAAATCTAACTCCTCCTGCAGGGAATTCATATCATATGCATCCTTTACTTAAAATCAATATGGAAAGTGTGTGGAGTGAGGCAAAGGAATAGAAAATATGTGCCTAGAAGTGAAGGAAGAGCACGCCCGCCCCTGGGAGTACTGTGAAGGCTACCTCCCCCAGCCCGAGGTCTGGTACCACCAGCCTTCCACCCACCCCTCATGCCCATTATCTCATGCGGCCTTTCCACTTTCACCATGAGAAACTCCGAATGGGGGAATGGGGATAAGGGTTAGAAAGTAAGGTGAGGACCCTCTCTTCCCAGTTTATTTTTGTGTGTATGTGTGGGGGGGGTGGATTTTAAATACATATAATCATCTCATCAAAAGATGTAGCAGCCATTCTTCATCACCTGTTCTTTAGGTGTATGTGTATGTTTGCAGCATAAAAGAGGAAGAAAGTGACCTTTGCTTATAGACATCTTTTTCCTCTACATTTATCATAGTGTCACCTCTGGTTGTAGCACTTATGTTTGTCATTTCTGCCAACTTAGCGTGTTTCACACCACCCTCTTTTCCCCTACCCACTCTTTCCCTTTGACATTTTGAAAATAACTTGGACAGGGACTGTGGAGTCAAGGAAAACTTGGAGGCAGCTGATAATCTTCATTTATAAAAAAGAAAAAAGTTTTATTACGAAACTAGTTTGTATAAAACAGGGTTATACACGTTTCTTGTAAGTTTGTAATAAAACAGTAAGAAAAAAAAAGGCAATGATAGAAATTTCCCAAAAGGCAACCTATCAAAACCAACTGGCTGCCACACTTGACGTTTGGACAGTAGCTGCATAAACTTTGTTCTTCTTGAACAGTATTTAATAACATCATTAATACATTAACAAACTTTCTATAAAGTAAGACACATTGGTGCTGAAGTACATCTGGTGGCCTTTTGATCTCACCTATGAGGAGAGTTCTTTACAAAACCACATAGGAGAAATGGCAGTTGTAACGTGAACTACACATCTAAAATATGCAGAGGTAATAGCATTACATGTTAAAGTATCAAGATATACACATTTTAAACCATTTGTACAAAACTCTATAAATTTTTTCTCTTTCTCTCTTATGTACAAAAATATCTTAATATATCCCCAAACTGGTTAGGATAGATACAAATAGATTTTTCTTATAATAAAAAAATTCACAAAAGATTGGAAGCATTCTATGATGAAAATGGTAGAAAAGATGATGTGAGGAAATGGGGATGTAGGGAGCCCCCCCCCGCCCCCGCCGAGGATCGGAGTTTCAAAGGACTGAGTAGAGCATAATTTCACTGCAGACAGATGTCCACAGCTTACAGGGATAGGATGGGGGATGCTTCGAAGAGAGACACCAACCCATTTCTATAGGGCTAAGAACTGCGCTTTCACAGAGGGCAGGGAGGTGAAGGCATCCTAGCGAGTGCTTTCGGTGGTTCTGCCTGTTACTGGTGGGTGGGAGTTTCTATAGGGCTCTGCTGCTCCCTTCTGCCGGGAGCCCAGTGCCTTTGCACACAAGCTGCCTTCTGCGCGTTGACTCAGGTCCTAGTCACCCTTCAGAGCTCCGGCGACAATTGGAGTGCAAAGATACAGTTCTGAGCGCATCCCTGTTTTGCCAGAGCCTTGCTTCTCAGGCAGGCAATGCTTGGTTGGTCTTGGGGTCGGTTGCCTGATGTTATTTTATTTTTTTCCCTTCTTTTCTTCTTTTCCTTTTTTTCTCCCTTCTGACATCACTGGCAAGAAAGCATGAAAGATGCAGGTTGTGCGGTCCCCCTGTAACTTAAGAAGAAGGGGAGAGGTTAGTGTGAACTTGGTGGTGTGTGTGGGGGGAGTGGAGGTCTGGGAGAGGATCTGTCAGGTAGAGCACCTCTTCTGACAGGTCGGAGCATCTCCCCACCTCACCCCACCCTGAGGTCTTGGAGAACTGGGCAAAGCCCGCTCAGAGGCCAACACTGAAACTCACACACCAGAATCTGAAGTCGACAAAGTTTAACAAATTCTTTAACTGGGCCCCGCGAATCTCCGTGGAGACACCCCCCCACACACACACACAGACACTAAGACGGAGGGAAAAAGGTGTAGGAAAGGAAATCGTCCCGTTCGCTCCCAAATGCCACCTACCTGCTTCCAAAGTCCGTTGGCACCAGGGCCTGGCCAGGCCGAGCCCCTCAGAACCAGTTGGTGAAGTCGAGCAGCTCCTGCTCCTCGGGGCTCAGGGGGTCGTAGGAGCCCTCGTCGGACGAGTAGGAGGAGACCGGCGAGCCGGCCATGGAGTTCAAGTCGTTGGAGTAGTTGGGGGAGATGGTGGGCGACAGGACGCCCGCCTGGAAGGCGGCGCTCACCGCGTCGTGCTCGTCCAGCAGCTGCTGCAGCGCGCGTATGTACTCGACCGCCGAGCGCAGCGTCTCCACCTTGCTCATCTTCTTGTTGGCCGCGCCGTTGGGGACGTGCTCCCGCAGGGTGGCGAAGCCCAGGTTGACCAGCTTGACGCGGTTGCGCTCGCGCTCGTTGCGGCGCGCCACGGCGGCCGGCTGCTGCTGCGGCAGGCTGTAGCCGAAGCCGCTGAAGTTGAGGCGGCGTTTGCAGCGCATCAGTTCGGGCGAGGACGAGCGCTGTCGCTTCACTTGCTTGGACGCTGACTTGTGACCGCCCCCTGAGGGCTGGCCGTCCGCCGCCGGGCTCAGCTGCGGCGCCTGCTGCGGCTGCGGCTGCTGCTGCTGCTGCGCGCTCTGCGCCGCCGCCGCCGCCGCCGCCGCCGTGGCGAAGAAGCAGGCTGCGGGCGGCAGGAAGGGCTGCGGCTGCGGCTGCGGCTGCGGCTGCGGCTGCGGGCCGGCGCCGCCGCTCTCCATCTTGGCAGAGCTCTCCATGCGCAGCGGCCGCGGAGGAGTCGCGGAAGGGGAGAGGCGAGGCCGCGAGGTGCGGGCGCGCGGGGGCGGGGGGGGGGGGGGCGCAGGCAGGACCCGGGTGCGCGAACAGAGAGGGGAAGAAGGGGAGAGCTGAGCAGTGAGGCCGGAGGGAAGTTAAAAAAATACAAAATCCCCGGAGACTTCTTAGGGTGGGAGCAGAAGAAGGTGCAAACGCTTTTCCTCCTCCCTCCACTCCTCCTCCTCCCTCCCCTCCTCCCTTCGCGGGTTGGCTTCAGGAGCCTCGCGTGGCGCTCGCGTGTGAGGCTGCCGCTAGCGCCTTCTTGTTTAAAAAAAAAAGAAGAAGAAGAAGCAGCAGCAGCAGCAGCAAAAGTCAGTGGCGAGCACGCTCTGCCGAGTCTCCCGCTCCTCGCCCCCTAGGGCTGCGCTCTCTTGCGCCGGCTTTCGGTCTCTCCAGCCGTGGCTCAGGCTGTTTTTATTATTTTGTTAACTCCCTTCCTTTCTCTTTTCCTTCTTTAACTCGCCCTCCCTGGCCGCTTCCCCGTCGGTGCGCCGTCCACGTTCCCTGGCCAGAAGTGAGAGAGTGCTGGGCGGCTGGAGTGCGGCCGCCTTTTCAATGGGACACCCAGCCCCGAGCGCAGCGCTGGCCCCGCCTCGCCCCCCACTCCCCGCTGCTGCAGCGGGCGGCTGCGGCCCCCGCTCCCTCCTCCTCGCACCTCCTCCTCCCACCCACTCCCTAAACTCTCCCTCCGCCTCCCCCCTCCCCCCGCCCATTCCTTGCGCCCGCTCCTTGCAAACTCTCCATTCAGCCGGGTTTGTTGTTGCAGTGCGTGCGCCTGGCGCGTGCCGGACTCCAGGCTGAATAAACAGGCGGCGCGCTCAGGGCGGGCTGCGGCCGGGGGTGGCTCTAGAAAGGGGGGGCCAGCGTCGCTGGAGTGGCCAGTGGCCCTGGGAGTTGGGGGTGTCTGGGGTAAAGGGTTTGGGGTGAAGGGCCTCGGGATTCTCCTGAGAACGTGGAGCAAAGCCCAGAGAAGTGTTTGAGCCAAAAAAGTGCCAACGGGCGGGCTGCGTGCGGGTTGGGGACAGTGGGGCTCTATTTTTCCTGCTCTCTTCTCCTATTTACTGTCATTCTCTTGGGGGTCTTCACTGTTTGAGGGTGCTGAAGCAGATTTGCGATTGGAGTAGCAAGATGGGGAGAGGAGAACTCCATGGGAATTACTGGACTAATAATTAAATTATTACTGGACTTGTAAATAAAAGTACTGTGGAGACTGGGTCTCGCTAGCTCTGTGGCCCTTGATAAGCGGCATCCTCTCCGAGCCTCAGTTTCCTCATCTGCAGCAATAGAAGTTTGAATGAGATGGTCTCTAATGTCCCACCCAGGTGTGGAAACTAGGATTTGCTCCCCTTGGCTGAGCAAATGTAGGGAGGTGATGTCACTGAGGGGTGATTGTGATCAGCGCTTTAGGTAGCTGGAGGGCAGTGATACCCCCCAGGATGACCTCAGTTGCCTCTAGCATCGCCCCCCCCCCAGGATTATTTCCGGACCAGCTGGGGGATGCCTAAGAGGGGAGCCCTCTGGGCTATTCCTAGGGTGAATCCGAGAAAAGAGATGGGGGTGGTGGAGGTTGAGGGGCCGGAGGAGCTTTTCTGGTTGGTCGGCGCCGCCGCAGGCACCTCGGCGGCCTTGGCGCAGCTTCCATCCCGCCCCAGGCGTGTGCCCGGCGGGCCGGTGGCAGGCGACTGGGAGCGGAGCCCGGCGGGGCCGCGTGCTGGCGCCGCGAGGGAGGGGGAGGCGCTTGCAGCGGTCGCTTGGCCGCTTGGACAGCGCCCACCCAGGCGCCCTTCCTGGGCCTCGGCCCTGGCGCTTTCGGGCCGCAGCCAGGTCCAGCTTTGAGACGCCTTGGGACGCGGCTCTGCGGAGAATGAGGACCAAGCCACCGGGCCCATCCCTGCGCATCTCTGGGGGAGTCGGGGGAAGGAGGCTGGGGCGCGTCTACATGGAAGGATAAAGAGGCTAATCATTCGGTTGACTTGTTCAGTAGAGATAGTTTTGATCAGAGGCCTGCAAGCAGGGATGATTGTGGGGAATTATCCAAATAATTGCTTCCCGTTGGACTTCCCTTTGTGGAGAAGGGTCTTTCTAAAGGATCTGTGGGGGTGATCCAAGGAGCCACCTTTAGTTTGTGTGACTGGCTGCGGGTGTTGCCAGAACAATAGCGCTGGTGATGGGCTGCTAGGACCGATGGCTCGGGGATGAAGCTCCTCTCTTCTCCGGCTCACTTTTCTCTTTGAAAATGGGCAAGTTTGGGAAGCAGCAGAGGAACCCTGCGTGCAGAGAGCAGTTCTGTAAACTTCCTACCGCACAGTCCCCTCTCCGCCCTCCCTCCCCCGAACCTCAGGACTGCAGGGCTCCAGGCTCTGGGGGCTCGGTGGGATTTACACCTCTGTTCTCTCCCCCCACCCCAACCCACGCCAGAAAAGGTGTTGGGAGGACTCCAAGATCACTTGTCTTCCCTTCTGGTGAGGACAGGAGGTTGTGGGGCCTTGAACAGAGCCACACCACCCCTTTCCTCCCCAGGAAGCCTCAGACCATCTGGCCAAGCCTTGGTTAGGAAGGCCCTTCTCCCCACCTATGTGCCCCAGCGGAGGGGGGTGGTGCAGGCCTCTAGGAGGCATCTAGGAAAAACCTCCTGGACCCGACCCACTTCTCGTGAGCAAAATGTGGGGAGTAGCTAACACTGAGGCCTCTGAATGCTTTTTCTCTTGCAGGCTGATTCAAGCTCCTTTCCTTCCAGTTCAGTCTCTGTCATTCCATGTTTGATGAAGGTCCACAGCCTTGGCTCTGGCGTGATTTTGTGTTGCAACTTGGAACAAGCCCCTCTTCCTCCACCACCCTCAGTTTCTCCATCTGTGCATGCGGCATACACACCCCGGCTCATTTTGAGATGTATCTAGGACTGTGGAGAATCTGCCAATAGCCAGCAGGCTCAGTTTCCATTTCAGTGCGGACTTCTC
The DNA here is from genome assembly GCF_905146905.1 of Nyctereutes procyonoides. Taxonomy (NCBI): domain Eukaryota; kingdom Metazoa; phylum Chordata; class Mammalia; order Carnivora; family Canidae; genus Nyctereutes; species Nyctereutes procyonoides. Next base: position 22,481,384 of record NW_026575122.1, read on the forward strand.
AAAGAAGGCATAGAGATCCTAATTATCAGGGACTTCAAGGCCAGAGCCTACTCCCAACCCCCCCACACACCATCAAATGGGCGCCCAAATGGAAGCTCCAACTCATGAAGCCCTGCATTGTAGTGGCCCTATGCCCAGGAGAAAAGACAATGGGCCTGGGATCCTTCCGCCCGCCCCGAAACATTTGTCCCTATTCTCCCCACTCCAGCCCAGAGCCAAATCTCATCGTCACCCTCCCCACTCCTGCATCCTCAGCCTGCTTCTATACCGGTTTTGCAAAATCTCCTGGAACTCAGGTGTTCCCTTCTGCCTTCTGGATTAACGCGAAGAATGTTCCTCCTCGCCCTATCCCTCCCTAACCCAGCAGTGTCCTCTCCATCTTTTCCAACGGGGAGGCAGAGTGGCTCAGCATAGTTTTGTTAGGTGCCTGGCCTCTGCTCTGGGGACTGTGCACTGCCAAAGGGAGCTTTCCACTGAAATTGCCTTTCTGGTGGTGTCACCAGTTTCGAACAAAAGACTGGGGCTTAAGAGCCCCTGAGAATCCTGCCTCTGACCCAGAGACCTAGATTATGACCCACTCCTGCATGCACACACATACTTGCATACACACTCTTGAGAGAACCACCATGTACTCTTGTGATGGGGTGGTGGCAGGACACTGACCTCCTTTGGTGGGTATTTTCCAGAATGTAGACATCCCAGAAAAATGGGAAGGTTTCTCTTTTTCCTCCCAAACAATAGAAGCCCTTACCTTCTGTAGCATCTCAGGCCACTCTTCTATGTTAGGGAATCCTGGAAGTGGACCAAACCTTAGATGAAACCTTGCCTGCCTTCAGCACTGGTATCTACATGGGGAGACACTTTCCTAGTATTGCCGGGGGACCTGCTGCCTGATGCCCCAAGTCTGCCACTTTAATTTCCACTCACACACCATCCTCAAGCTCCAGAATTGTGCACCTTCTCTCTGTGGAAAGGAGAGATGCTGCATCTTTTTAAAAAGGCTCCATCTGTGCTTTTTCTTTATGGGAGAGGGGAGTGAACATTAAAAGTGAAACTAGATTTTTCCATTGAAAAGATCACTTAATAAAATTTTATTTGTAACTGCATCCCAAACAAAGAGCAAATAAAGTATAAAGAAGAACAGAGGCCTTTGATTCTTTATGTGGAGATAAGATTTTAAGTGCAGCCCTCAATTTGGGTGAGCGCTAAGCCCCAGAAGCCACAGACGCTTCAAGAAAAGTGAGTATATGGGGTGCCATAGCAGATACTCGCTTTCCAGTAACTTATAACACAGTGCCTCCGTCCTGGGGTGGAAGTTGCTCTAAGCTTGTACTTGACACCCAGGAAAGAGGAAAAGTTTCTTACTGCTTAATCTCTTTTCTCCAAGCTCACCCTTCCCAAGGTAACCTCAGAAACCTGCTGCCCAGGCTGAGTTGGGCCTCATGGGCCTGGAATGGCCTGAAAAAAGGGGGGGGGTAGTGGGAGGCAGGCCAAATACCATAAACCACGGATTTGGCTTAGCTTCTTGGTCACAGCATCCAGGCCTGCACCTGCATTAAGGAATCCAGGCTTCAAACAAATCTATTTGCTTATTCAATATGCCTTTAAAAGGAAAAAAAAAAAGCTGGAAAAACAACAACAACAAAAAGCACAAACTATTATTTTATTGTGGCTTTTTTGGTTAGGGAGGGGAGATTCCGGTGGGGTGAGGGAGTAATTTGCAGCCACTCTCACAAGTCCTTTTGAAGTTCTCCAAATAAGGAGAAGTAACGCTGCTAAATCTTTATTTTTTCTAAAGCCCCATTTATATTATGATTAAATACCTTCCTGGGATAAGCATAAAGAAAGTCGTTAATCTATATAGCTCTCCAAAGAATCAATACATTCTAAACTTTTGTAGGATTTGTTACACTCTATTTTGTTACAGTAGGCCAGCTCCTCTCTCGGTCTAGGCACATGGCTCTCTTTCCCTCCCCACTCCCCACCTCCTCCAAGAATGAAAATAAAGTAAAGGTCTTTCAGGGTAAACAAAACCAGCTGATTCTTCACAGAGACCCCATGAATAGCTGGGAAAGAAAAAAAAAAACTTACAATAAATGGTGCATTTTTTTCTCTGCTGGGTATAGTATTCAAGGATCAGGACAGTATTCAAACAGAGGTCCATTTTTTGCTCAGCAAGAGAGTTTAGAAAAGAAGCGTGGGGTCCATTGAGAGCTTTCCCCCCTTCACAATCACAGGGTTCTATGAAACCTATATTCCATGCCTTGTCGGAGTGTTTCTGGGGACCAATTATTGCTTTGTTGCAGGGCTTCTTTGCTGAATCTTTGAGCAGCAAGAAAAAGCGCTCTCGAGTCTACCCTTATTTTGACCATTTCAGTCATTACTCAGTGTAATAATTAATATGACAACTGGACGCTTGAGTTTGTATAGAAACACCTCAGCTATAGGAGCGAGCGTGCAGTGGGTGGTAACGAGCCGCACATCAGCCAGAGAAGCCACACACACAAAAAAAGGAATGAATGGCCAGAGAGAAAGAGAAGGAATAAAGATAAAATAGTTGGCACAACGCAGAGGAACATAAAACAGACTCGAACTAACGGAGAGCGGGAGGGGCTGAGGGACAATTAGAAGGGGAGGAGGGGAAAACACCCTACAGAGGTTAACTTATTTTGAAACTGTTTTCTGAATAGAACCCTGGACGGGAGTGGCTGGCTTTCAGCGGCGCGTGTCTCAACGCTCTTGGGGGCGGGGGGCAAAGGAGGGATCCCCCAAGCTTTAGGTTCCCTCCAGGGCAGGCACCCAGCAGACACCAACCCACCTTCCAGCTCCTCATTTGGCCAACATTTTTTCCCTTTTGCAAAAATCCTGTTCCCTGCGTTCAACTTCGGTCTTTGGAATTGGCAATAGAGAGAAGATCAGGCGCCAAGTGTAGACGAAGGAGATGAGTGGGATGGATTCTGGGGAGAGGGCCTTTCTGCTACACCCCGACGCAAGGCCGCCTCAGGAACAGCGCCCTGCGGGGCTCCCAGCAGGGAGAGTCGGGCCCTGGGAGCTCCGGGCCAAGATGCACCCACGCCCCAGCCCCGCGCACTGCCCGCCTCTGCGGGTCCCCGCAAGTGCGCCCCGGGGTTGCGACCTGCTACGTGAAGGCATAATAAATAATTAGAGGGTTTAAGCGTGTTAGCCACAGCTCATGCTAATGAGCCAGATAAGGGCTCAAGGCTAACTCGAAGTGACAGTTTGCATATAGGAGGGAAGAAAAAAAGCCCTGCTATTTTCCCCCAACTTGATTGCTCCTTCTCAAATTCAGACTCCCTCAACCACCTTCCCCCTTTCTCTCCTCCTACTTCCCTACCTCCCATTGCACACACAACACACACTCCACCCTTTATGACCCTTCTGTGGGGTTTCACCCAGCCCGGTGTCACAAAATCCCTGGGTGCCCCCATTTGACTTGCGGAGCAAGTTTGCTCCCATCGCGGCCTGGCAGCTCTCAGCCTGGAGAGGAAAAGGTTCATGAGCCTTTCCTGACACAGTGGGGAATGCACCCAGGCTCCCATGCTCCGGAAAAGACTTTAAAGCTCAGGGTTAGGGGCCTCGGAGAGCCCTGGGGGGCCCCCCTGAGCGACCCTTGGGTGCTCTCTGCACTCAACAAGGTGTGGGGAACTCTTGCCCGGAGCAAAGGATGCAGGCTCCTGGGGTTCTGGAGTTCCTGAAGCGCTCCTGCCACCTCCCTAAAGCAGAGGCAGTTTGCCGAAGTGGCTGAGGTCAGTCGTGTGTCCCCATTGTGTGGCCACGTGTCCTGTGTCCATCATCATCTCCTGAAGTCCGAGCTCAGCCCGACTCCTTGCGGCGCTGCCCGGGAGTGCTGTGGCCTATAAATCAGGCAGGCGGCTGTGAGCCGCCTCCACCTCAGTGAAGACCTGGACCACTGCCCCAACCACTGCCTGGAGGGCCCAGGGGAGAGTCTGCTTATGGGAGGTTAGGAAGGAGGCCACCACTGGGCCCGCTGTCTACCTGGGAAACTGCCAGCGCCCAGGTGGGTTGATTAACTCTTTCTTTCCCACCACTCTTCCCTAGGCCTGGTATGTAGAGGGTCTTTTGGGGGAAGAGGAGGTGGAGGGTGAGGAAGAGGGTGATTTCTGATACATTGATATTTCTGACATGGGACCTTAAAGAAACAGCAACAAAACCAAAATTAAATGAGTTGATATTTGTAATGTGGTGAAAACAGTATCTGGCACACAAACACCGTCTGTGCATTTGTTAGATAAGTGCAAGAATACTGAATAGAAACAGGAGGTATGTGCTAGTCATGCAAGACGTTAGAAAATGCCACTTTGATCCAAAAATGATCAAGGATGGTACGCCCATTGATCCATCAAACAACGACAGAACATAGTTAGAGATAAATAAGACAATCATTGCCTTCAATAAGCTTTTAGTTTAACAGGCAGAAAAGGAGGCATGTAAGAAAAGAAGGTCTGTTAAAACCACAGTAGGACAACAATGGAGAGCCCTCTGTCGAAAACCCCCTTAGCCTGGACTCTCAACCTCCCTTGTCCAACAGGTTACCCTCAAGTAAACACACAATCTAGTTAAGAAGGGTGGATTTGTTGTATAAACACATCTTAAAGTCATCCAGCTCCTCCTCCCCAACCAAATAGTCATCCGAGGCTTCTTCCAAGTCATAAGCAGACCCCAGTGAACTAAACACATGGACACCTATAGTGTTAGGTGCAGCGAAAAAGCAAGTGACTTGAAGTCAAGACACAGATTCCAGGTTCTGGAACCTTCTAGCTCTGTGTCCTCTGGCAAATTACTCATCCTCTTCCTAGACTGTTCTTCATCTACAAAATGAGGGACTGTAAGATACCTCCCCTCAAGCTCTGACTGTATAGACAATACAGGCATCACCATGGGACCCTCTAGTGGCAATGGTGCCCCTCTTTGAGCAGACAAACATCATTTCCAGTTTTTTTTATGGGAAGAACCTTTAGGGAGCAAGTGACCTCATCCACAAACTCATGATGTAGACCAGCACCTGCTGGTACCAGGATTATGGCTCCAGGGGAAAGAGAAAGAAGTGAGCCATTGGCTCACCAGGATTCAGGTGTAAAGGGAAGAAACACCTCACTCTCACCAACAGCTTTGCTAGGGAAACAGGATTGTCCTTTACAGGCCAGAGCAGGTTTTGGTCAGGGATTCCGAGACCAGGAAAGCTAACAGTCTTCCTTTGTGGGTTGTGGGAGTCGCTCGCCACCTGCCGTGTATTTCTAAAACTGCAGGGAGGACTGCATGAAAATCTTGCAATTAGATTCCTTCCTTAGGGGTCCGTTCTATAATTTGACCCTGTATGGTAATTCAGTTCAACCATACAGGTCCCTACAATATCCACATTAGGGATAAATGAGGTGCCTGTTAATTCTCAGATTACTTCGTTCCAGTCAAGTGACAATCTGGGGTCAATCCGCCTTTTTGATAAGCTATAAACTTTTTGTATTCTGAAGATGGAGTACTAGTACTCTAGAGGTTTTCGAGGTGATAAGATACAGCATCCATTGTTCAGAGCTGTAAATAACGTACCTCTTCTGATAAAGAAGTTACACTAGCCCCACAGATACACTTTCTTGGCAAAAAGGCATGCACTAGTGACTTCTGCAGGGGGTGGAGAGGATTGGTAAGTTATTACAGAGATAGTCTTTGATATTGGCCATATCTGTGTTGCATCCCTGACTTCTGAGATTCCAGCAACCTTAACCTCCACTCCCCTTTGGCCACTCCTTTTTGGGCCATGTCTTGGGCTTTGTCTACAACCAGAACAGCTCCACCTGGGAAATCTTCGCTTTCCATTCTCCACTCTGATTCCTTCTCATTCTCATTTCTGGACATCTCTCCAACCTCCTTTCCTAAGTTCTTTTTCTTCCTAATCTGATCTCTCCTCAAGTCAGCCTGGAAAGCTGTGACCGGTTAATTCCTAGCCCTATAACATAAAATGCTTATCTTCCATCCTAAAAAATAGTCAACCCATTCCTTGATCTTATGACCACCTTCACCTCTCAGTCAAATATCTTAGAACAATACTCTACACCACAGTTCCATTTATTTAACTCCAACTGTCCTTCTAAGGTTTGTCCCCGTCCCCACCCCCCAGAGTCCCTCACTTGGAAGGTTAGTTTTACAGTCAACTTGACTGGACCATGGGTTACTCAGTTATTTGGTTAAACATTATACTGGGTGTGTATCTGAGGGCAAAATTAACATCTGAGTTGGTAGACTGAGTAGATTGCCCTCCCCACTGTGGGTGGGCATCTTCCAATCCACTGGAAGCCAGAAAACACCAAAAAGCATGAGTAAAGGAGACTTCTGTCTCTTTTTCTTTCTTTTTCTCTCCCTAAGCCTTTGGACTCAGACTAGAACTATACCATTTTTTTCTTCTGGGTGTCCAGCTTCCTGACTGCAGCTTTTGGGGGACTTTTCAGCCTTCATAACCATGTGACCAATTCCTTATACTCTCTCTCTCTTTTTATCTATTATCTATCTGTACAAATATAGATAGATACATGGGATGCCTGGGTGGCTCAGTGGTTGAGCATCTACCTTTGGCTCAGGGCATGATCCCAGGATCCTGGGATCGAGTCCTGCATTGGGCTGCATGCAGGGAGCCTGCTTCTCCCTCTGCCTGTGTCTTTGCCTCTCTCTCTCTATGTCTCATGTGAATAAATAAATAAAATCTTTAAAAAAATAGATACAGATATCTCCTATTGGTTCTGTTTCTCTGAAGAATACACACTAACACATTCAACAATACTCCATTTTGTTAAATGTAATAGCTACTGAAAGTCCTGCACGTGGCCCTGTTGATTGCTGACCTCTTTTTGATGTTCTCTCTTCCTTTGGCCACCATGATTCTTATCCCTTGGTAATTTTTTTCTCAGTACTAGTTTTTAGTTTTCCATTCCCAGAATAAAGTCTCCCAATGGCACATATTGTCTGTAAGTTTTAGCTTTCATGTCTTTTGCTGATGACTCTCAAATTCTTATTTTTACCCTGGACCTCTCTCTGGGTCTCAAACTGAGTGACCAGCATTGCCACTGGGGTGCTCCACTGGTATATCCAGTGTCACATGTGTAAAACCGGACTCATTGTTCTGACTCCCTCCAATCTTTACCTCCTTTTTGTTCTGTAATTCAGGGCTTGGCACCATTGACCCATGAACTGAAAAAAAAAATTGTGGGAGTTGTCCTACACTGTCACTGTTCTCTCACACTGTCTCCAGAGTTGCTGAGTCTTAACTGTACATAACTTATTTCATTGTCTGTTCATATAATTTATATAGTTATATCTACCAATTTATATAAAATCACATATTTATATAATTAAATATTATATTTATATAAATAAATAAATATCATTTCCCTCCTGTCTATTTTCTCCTCCCTTTTTGTGCTAGTGTGCCTCTTGATGGATTTACACAATGAGAAATCCAAGACTTTGTATTTTATCAGTCACTCATTGAATTGTGTGCATTTTGAGATATAATTCTTTTATGATTTTAAAAATGATTTTTTATGGTTGCATCTATTATATGAATGAACTATAATTTAATTATTCCCCTACTGCTGAAGTTTTAATTTCTCCCCAAACCTTTTTGCCCTGAACAGTTTTGTGTATGTTTTTCTACATTTATGATTAAACTGATATGAATTGAGTACTTAGTATGGATCAGGCATGATGCTTAGTCTTAGAATTTAGAAAGACTAAGATTTGATCTCTGATCTAAGAGCTCTTAATCTAAAGGGAAGGGACAGAAGAGTGACAATAAGACAAGAGAGTTTATGAGTTTAATTATAAAGGAAGTTTCAAGATGCTCTCTGAGTTGATTTGGGGCAGTGAGTCAGAGGCAGCTTTTTGGAAGCGGTACTTGGGTTAACCAATTGAGTATTAATACTTAGTCCTGAGTCTCACCACTGAGGCAGCCTCCCTTGGCTTTGACTTTGGATTTTTCTTTCTTTTCCTTCTTTTTCTAAGATCTTATTTATTTATTCATGAGAGACACAGAGAGAGACAGATACACAGGCAGAGGGAGAAGCAGGCTCCCTTCAGGGAGCCCAATGTGGGACTCGATCCCAGGACCCTGGGATGATGACCCAAGCCAAAGGCAGATGCTCAACCCCTGAGTCACCCAGGTGCCTGACTTTGGATTTTTCTTCACACTGAATCTCACCCTGATCTGCTTAGATTTGGTGTTGTTACCCCGTTGACCAATAGCTGAGCCCATTCTGCCCTAAAACATTTTCAGTTACTGTGCGACATTGTTGTCCTGCCCTCTGAGGAATCTGGCTTCAACCCAGTCCTGCTTGTATTTTGCAGCCATAGTTATAGTTCAATGGGATGTGGTAAATGTGTAGCAGAGGACTGACTCTACTCCTGATTTGTGGTGTATGCTGATTTCCATGGTGCAAATATTCCCACTATGGCAGATTTCAGGCTACCAATGTGAACGTGTTGCTGAGGAGAGATGTGCAGTAGCATATTATTATGCAGTATTTATACCACACACATGTAACAGGCATAAAGAACCTGGAGAGCATGAACAATGACTCAGTAAAATAATTATGAAATGAATATTCATTATCTTGTTTTTAATATACTTATTTAATTTTAAGTTTCCATGATTTAGTTTTTAATCATGGATGTGTTTAGTAACAGTCTCACAAAACCTCTGGAAAATCAGCTGTCACAAGTCTGTGTGAGCTGGCTTAATACACTATTGGTCGTAAACACAAGAACTGGGCCTACCCACCTCTTCTTCTTCTTTTTTTTTTTTTTTGTATAATTTTTGTTGGAGTTCGATTTGCCAACATATAGCATAACACCCAGTGCTCACCTCGTCAAGTGCCCCCCTCAGTGCCCGTCACCCAGTCACCCCATCCTCCCGCCCACCTCCCCTTCCACTACCCCTTGTTTGTTTCCCAGAGTTAGGAGTCTCTCATGTTCTGTCACCCTCTCTGATTTTTCCCACTCATTTTCTCTCCTTTCCCATATAATCCCTTTCACTATTTTTTATATTCCCTGTATGAGTGAAACCATATAATGTTCGTCCTTCTCTGATTGACTTACTTCACTTAGCATAATACCCTCCAGTTCCTCTCAATAGATGCAGAGAAAGCATTAGACAAAGTACAGCATCCATTCCTGATCAAAACTCTTCAGAGTGTAGGGATAGAGGGAACATTCCTCAGCATCTTAGGAGCCATCTGTGAAAAGCCCACAGCAAATATCATTCTCAATGGGGAAGCACTGGGAGCCTTTCCCCTAAGATCAGGAACACAACAGGGATGTCCACTCTCACCACTGCTATTCAAGATAGTATTAGAAGTCCTAGCCTCAGCAATCAAACAACAAAAAAGAAATAAAAGGCAAAGAAGAAGTCAAACTCTCCCTCTTCGCAGATGACATGATACTCTATGTAGAAAACCCAAAAGCCTCCACCCCAAGATTGCTAGAACTCATACAGCAATTTGACAATGTGGCAGGATACAAAATCAATGCCCAGAAATCAGTGGCATTTCTGTATACTAACAGTGAGACTGAAGAAAGAGAAATTAAGGAGTCAATCCCATTTACAACTGCACCCAAAAGCATAAGATACCTAGGAATAAACCTAACCAAAGAGATAAAGGATCCATACCTTAAAAGCTACAGAACACTTCTCAAAGAAATTGAGGAAGACACAAAGAGATGGAAAAATACTCCATGCTCATGGATTGGAAGAATTAATATTGTGAAAATGTCAATGGTACCCAGGGCAATTTATACATTTAATGCAATCCCTATCAAAATACCATGGACTTTCTTCAGAGAATTGGGACAAATCATCTTAAGGTTTGTGTGGAATAAGAAAAGACCCCGAATAGCCAGGGGAATATTGAAAAAAGAAAACCAAAGCCAGGGGCATCACACTGCCAGATTTCAGGTTGCACAGATTTCAAGCTGTGATCATCAAGACAGTGTGGTACTGGCACAAAAACAGACACATAGATAATTGAACAGAATAGAGAACCAGAAATGGACCCTCAAATCTATGGTCAACTAATATTCAACAAAGGAGGAAATACTATCCACTCGAAAAAAGGACAGTCTCTTCAATAGATGGTGCTGGGAAAATTGGACATCCACATGCAGAAGAATGAAACTAAATCATTCTCTTAACCATACACAAAGATAAACTCAAAATGGATGAAAGATCTAAATGTGAGACACGAATCAATCAAAATCCTAGAGGAGAATACAGGCAACACCCTTCTTGAACTTGGCCACAGCAACTTCTTGCAGGATACATCTATGAAGGTAAGGGAAACAAAACCAAAAATGAACTATTGGGACTTAATCAAGATAAAAAGCTTCTGCACAGCCAAAGAAACAGTCAACAAAACTGCCCACCTCTTCAAACTCAGCACACACCTCTCTCCTCTCCATTCTTTCTACTTCAATCACAACGGGCGTTTGTCCCTAAAAGAAGTCCCATGTGTTCATTATTTCAGAGATTTTGTACAGAGTTTCCTTTCACTGGGAACCTCTTCCCTCAGGTCTTTGTATTTAGAGTGAAGCCTTCCAATAATTCAAACAATGCCATGTTGAATAGGTCTTCTTGTGCATCCAACTTAAATCAGCCCCTCCAAAACCAATCACTTCTATAATACCTCTTAAAAGTATTAAAACTTTAAACTTTATTTCTTCTTAGTCATTATCAGTACTGAGTATATCTTGCCTTTTTTTTTTTGTCCGCTTGTGTACTGGGAACTGTTGTTCCCTAATAGAATGTGAAATCAATGAGAGCATTGACTGTCCTGTGCATTATTATGTCAAACAGTGCCTGACACATAGTACATTCTCAACAAATATTTGTTGAATGAATGAACATATGAATGATAGCACTCAGTGACCTCACTCTGATGTTGCCAAGAAGGAATGCTAATGTAATGGCTTCGAAAGTCTCCAGAATACACACACACACACACACACACACACACACTTCATTTCATTTAATAAACCTTTTATCAAATGCACTTGATTTGCCAATTGATTTTATTATAATCCAAAGAAATGTCTAAGTTCTCCCCAGACTTCCAGGAATAGCCTGCTTTGAATTTTTTTTTTAAATTTATTTATGATAGTCACAGAGAGAGAGAGAGAGAGAGAGAGAGAGAGAGAGGCAGACACACAGGCAGAGGGAGAAGCAGGCTCCATGCACCGGGAGCCCGACGTGGGATTCGATCCCGGATCTCCAGGATCGTGCCCTGGGCCAAAGGTAGGCGCCAAACCGCTGCGCCACCCAGGGATCCCTCTGCTTTGAATTTTATTTTGGTTAAAACCACAACTTCACACATTGATTGCATTTGGTTTATGTGGGCATTTGTGGATGGTGATCTTCAGGTTTCTGGGTTGTCTGTGTGGGAGAGGTTATACTAAGAAGTACACCATAGAAATGAGGACCTGAAGAAGCTTGCTGAGAACTGATTTTGCTGGGTGAGAACTTCCTAGTTGTTACAATGAGACATTGCATTATTCTCTAAATCCGGATGAGAAAACAGGAGCTCTTGGACAGAGAAGTTCATTATAAATATCATTTCTGTGTCTCTCGTATTGTCAGAATTGGATTTGGCTGTGAGTGACAAAAATTTCAAAATAACAAGAGTTTAAACAAAATAGAAGTAAATTTGTCCGTATATCCAAGTCTAGTCAGAAGTCCAAGGCTGCTGGGGTAAAGCTCCATGGTGTCACGAACCAGGCTCCTTTTATCTCTATCCTTCCCTCTTTTTATTCTGAAAACTGCAGCCCCCATTCCTACATTTACCTCATAATCCAACATGGCTGCTCCAATTCCAGTCAACATTTCTACATTCCAAACTGCAAGAAGGAAAAAATAAAAGAAGAAGGGCATGCCTCCTGTAGGGACACTTCTGAGATGTTGCAGACCTCTACTTTTTCTGTTTCTTTGGCAAAATATTAGACCTGCAGTTACATCTAACTTGAAAGAAGGAAGGAGAGTGTAGTGTTTTATTCTGTGAAGTCTTGGGTTTATCTGGCTAACATTTGGAGCTTCTATTTCCATGACAGAAAAGGAAAGAAAATGCTGGCCATTATTGCCACATCTCTTTTTTTTCCCCCATCAAGTAGATCAAGTATTTCCTAAACATCAGTGTAATTCTTAGGATGAATTGCCATACTTCCATGAAATTGGCCAGCAAGGAAATAAGCCCAGTCGATATAGACTGTTTACTGCTCAAAGTGGGCAACATGCTTGTCATGTTTATATTGGTTCCAGAGTAGATCCAGGTGGATGCTGAGTATACACTGGATCTGTGTCACAGCTGAGGAATGTTGAGGTTAGGAAACCCGTATCTTCTATGGGGGCAATGGCAACTCTCCCATCCTCCTTGCCAAAGAGAGGCATCATCTTTACTATGGGATGCAAGCATATTTTCTCCAGGGAGAGGGGAAGATTTTATTACTATGGAATATCTTTAGGGAAGAGATCTCAATCTCTCATACCGGTCAAGAACCAAGTCTGCCCTTGGACCCAGAGGGAGACACCATTTTCCCTCTTCCAAAGCTGTTGCTGTGCAAATGTCCTTGAAAAAGCAGTCCAAGACATAGTCCAAGAAATGTCAGGGAAATACCTCTCAATTTTCCCCTTCTCCAAATTCTGCATACATGCATAGACCTAATTAAGTATTTAAGGGAATATTTCAAATTTAAAAACATCCATTTGTCTAGTTACTACTCTGATTATGTTAAATGTGGTTGTTTTGTGGCCATTATTTTGGATTCTCAGACTTTCTATGCAGGACTTGCTAAGCGATGGTAAAGCCCATTTTGCAATCCTTGACTCAACACTCACTTTAAAGATTTTTAAGGGCCTACTAGGACACTGACCCAAGTGACCAGAGAGAAAGAGGTTTATTAAAGAGAAGTTTATTAGTGTGCTGTGACATTTCTCTTTTCTTTCCAGACATCCCTTTTCTTCACCTTATGCCAAATCTAGGAGGGTAAAAAGAACCTATCAGAGAACTCAGCCTATGTCCTCTGAAATTTGAGGGATGTAGGGAGTATGCCCAACTCATGTATAAAGCTAGGAAGCTATCTAGCTTCTTTGAATATTAAACATGGACAGATGGTCACAGTGAGGACAAGCTGGACTCCACCATTGGCAGGACAAGGTATGTTTTTCTTGAACTAGCTTGCACCATGAGATGACCCCCAAAGAAACAGAAATTTATTGTGATATATCCTTCTTTTAGTCAGGAGCTATTACCTGAACTATGTTTAAAAGCTCTCAATGGGTAATCTTCTGGGCACTTACAAAACTCCCTATGAGAAAAATAATCAGAATTTGGATATTTTTTTTGGTCCCAGATGACAACAGTACTAGATTGTGACTGCAGATGCTTCCATGAAGAACATATATCTTCCATGGTGCAGTGTATCTGAGTTGTGGGTGGGAGGTAAGAATGAAGCTTAGGCCAGTGTCCTGCCTGGAGATTTCAAAAATAAAGGGTAGGGATCTAATCCAAGGTACAGATGGTTCACAGAAAAGTAAATAGAAATAACCTTGCTCAAAACAAAAGATTTGTAGTGAAACTATAATGAGTTTTTTGTTCTCCAGATTATCAAAGACTTAAAAATCTGAACTGCAGGAGGAGCTCATGGCTGGTCTAAAGGCCACATGTCTTGGTATCTAACAATTATTCTGGTCCCATAACAATAAATCTGTAAATGTTCTTAGCCAAGCAGTTTACATTAGTGTGAAGAGTTTGAATGTGATACGTGGGAAGCTGGTTCTGAGTTTGCTAAGTTTATGCTGTAGCCTCTTCATCAGCCTGTGCCATGTACAGCTGAGATCAATGAGTTGGATCAATGAAGTTATGCTTAGTCCAGGCAAGATCCTGTCCAGAACTACTTTAATCTCATGGCCGTTAGTTGGGTATAAGGCGGGTGCTGAGCTTCCAGAGGTAAGATATATCTCTCATTCACTCAGATACTATCACCCACAAGTGTATACTCTTTGGTGAGGTTTATGGGCTGGAAACTTATACCCCTTTTTGTTCCAAGATAATATTGATGATCTTTTTGCTGTGCATATTGACTCAGCAGACTTGTTTGATTTACTCAAGTGATGTCTGGTCTTTTTGTGTATCTGAGCATACTTGCTGACATTTCTTAATACTGAGGTAAGCAACCTCATATGGGTTGGAAAAGTTATAAAGAAATAGACAGTATCACATTTTTTCTTGTGTAAATAGGTAGAACACATATGGATTGGGGGACCATACATAGCAGTTTGCCTGTGATAGTCTTGGTTGATACCTGTTGTCTCCTTATCTATACCAAAAGTACCTCTTTTAGTCTCAAAAAATTCCAGTTTGGGTAGTGAATCATATGGCCACTGGAGGAGGATTTGTCAATAGCTATTAAAATGATAAATGCCCATATTTTTTGACCCAGAAATGCTGCTTACAGCATATTTTCATATAGACATGTTCTGATATGTGTGCAATGGTGCACGTGCAAAATTATTCATCATGGCATTATCTGTAATAGCAAAAGACTAGAGACAACAACAGTGTTAACAGAGTACTGATTAAATTATGATAATCCATACAAAGAAACACGATCTATTAAAAAAAAATTCAGGAAGATTTTTCATGTCATAAACAAGGTGATCTCAATATACATAAGTTAAACACGTATTTTTTTTAAATTTTAAAGAATTTTAAAATTTATTTACTCATGAGAGACACACAGAGAGAGGCAGAGACAGAAGCAGGCTCCCTTTGGGGAGCTTAATGCAGGACTTGATCCTAGGACCCCGGGATCATGACCTGAGCTGAAAGCAGATACTCAACTGCTGAGCTCCCCAGGTGCTCCATAAGTTAAACATTTAAAATGGCAAGGTGCATAACCATGTACACAATATTGCCATCTGAAAGGGTGAGGAATATACACACACAAATACAAGCACATATTTACTTAAAAATCTCTGGAAGGAATTTAAAAATATCATATATACATACACACATCTATATCTTCAAGAAACAAAGAATACCCATTCTTCGCCAGCATACCTGAAAAATTACACAAATGGACCATGTACACCTGGTTACAAAGCTTTTTTTAATTTTTTTTTAATTTTTATTTATTTATGATAGTCACACACACAGAGAGAGAGAGAGAGAGAGAGAGAGAGAGAGGCAGAGACATAGGCAGAGGGAGAAGCAGGCTCCATGCACCGGGCAGATCCACCACTAGGTGAAGGCCTCCTCTCTGGTTTGCAGATGGCCATCTTCTCATCATGGTAGAGAACCCCACTCCTAAGGGCTCCACCCTCATGACTTAATTACCTCCTGAAGGCTCCAAACACCATCACACTGGGGATTAAATATTCAACATAGGAATTAGGTAGGGCAGGGAGACACAAACATTTCAGTCCCTAGCAGCCAGAAGAGGAATAAAAATAGAAAGGATAACTTTCAAATCAGCAAGAGAAAACCTTTCCTCCAATGGAAGGTTAAAAAGGAGAAAATAAATAGAAAGTATGGGAAGTGGAAAATATGAAATAAAATGGCAGAAATATGAACTGGCATAAAAGTTTTTATAATAAAAGTCATGGGCCAAACTTACTAATAAAAGAAACTATTAGATTAGATTAAAATACAAGTTATATATATATATATATAATCACACATATTTGTAATCTATGTATAAACACATGCTCTGCAACTTTGACTGATTTATTAATTTCTGAAATAGGAATTTAAAAATATCATATATACATACACACATCTATATCTTCAAGAAACAAAGAATACCCATTCTTCGCCAGCATACCTGAAAAATTACACAAATGGACCATGTACACCTGGTTACAAAGCTTTTTTTAAATTTTTTTTTTAATTTTTACTTATTTATGATAGTCACACAGAGAGAGAGAGAGAGAGAGAGAGAGGCAGAGACATAGGCAGAGGGAGAAGCAGGCTCCATGCACCGGGAGCCCGATGTGGGATTCAATCCCTGGTCTCCAGGATCACGCCCTGGGCCAAAGGCAGGCACCAGACCGCTGCGCCACCCAGGGATCCCCTGGTTACAAAGCTTTGATAAATTCCAAGGAATCAAAATCATGAAGACTGGGTTCTTTAACCGTAATATAATGCAGTTAGAAATTTATAAAAACGAAAGAAAACCAAACATATCTCAAGTAACTAGAATTTAAATAATATACTTCTAATAACCTTTGGGTTATTGAGAAAATTGTATTCCAAACTTAGAGCCAAACTCAAGACTGTATTAAATTAATGACACACAGCTAAAACACTACTTAGAAAAATCTCATTTTAAATGCATTTCTGAGGAAACAAAGAATGTTGAAAACAAGCTAAGTGTTCAATTCAAGAAGTTGGGCAAAAGCAACAGAGCAACAAAGCAAGCTCAAACAAGGAAATAATAAAGAAGTGGGGAGAAAATGCAATAAAAAACAGCACAAACATTAGAGGAGATCAGTCTTATGAATGCTGATTCTTGGTGGGCAACATGTGGCAAGATGATGGAAGATGCAAATAAATATGGAACTAAAAAGAGAAAATTAATACAGGTACGATAGACCTTTTAAAAATAAGAGAAGAAAAAAATAAAAATAATAAAAATAAGAAAAGAATGCTATGAACCGGAATATGTCACTTTTGTTGAGACCTTAACAGACTGACTTAATTCTTGAATGAGAAGAAATAGAAAGCATAAATAGGCCAATAAGAGTTAAATGAACTAAAATATAATCTTCTACTTTTCCTGACCCCTCAAATTTTAGATCCAATGTATTTATAAGAGGTCTTACCAAATTTTCAAGGAACTAATAATTTCCATCTTCTATAGATGTTCCAAAAATCACAAAAATAGGGAAAATTTTTTACAGCTCCTTGAGTAAGGCTACTGTAGTCTTGATTTCAAAGTAAGATAATGACAGTACAAGTAATAAAGTGGCAGTCTCATTTCTGTAATAAACATAAATGGTAAAATCTTACATAAAATATAAGTTGACCATATCTAATAATGTAGTAAAAAATAATAAATCAGAAAAAAGGAAAGTTTATCCTAGTACGTAAGACCTTACACCCAGAAACTCTACCAATGTAATTTGCCATGTTAATAGACTAGGAGGGATCCATCATGTAATTTTGCAGAAAAGGCCAACTTGCTAAGTTCAACACTTTGTGATAAAAACAAACAAACCTCAGTATACTAAGGACAGAGAGGATTTCATAAATTTTAATGATGGTTCGGACACCAAAACCCTATATCATGCATAATACTAATGGAGAAATTTTGGCTGCATTTATCATAAACTGGAATCCAGCATGTACATCTGGTATTACTACTATTATTTGACACAATGTCCACAGATTAACCAGTAAATTCAGAGCCAAATCAATAAAAATTTCAGCTATAATATGGAAGAACAAGTGTGCATTAACAGATAAGTAAACTGGGGAAAATAAGAGCAAGAAGGGAGACTTGCCTACTCAATATTAAGGTACACTACCAAACCATTCTGTAATATTAATAAATGCAGTATGATAATGACATAGGAGGAGACATAATGGAATAAGCCAATGGAATAAAATTAAAATCTCAGAGATAGATTCAAGTATAAACGGTGATTTGAAAAATTGTACACATGGTACCAAAAATCAAACGGGTGACTCTTAATATGCATCTCTGAGAAGAGGTCATTTCATCTCAGTTCAGAAAATTCTGATGTAAAAATTCAGTGAGGAAAAGTCTTTGTCCATATTGTCAAAAAACTGATTCATGACATGAAGAGAGGAGAGAGAGAGAAAAACAAAACAAAACAAAACAAAACCCTGGGTCATGACTGTATCCCATTCACAAAGATGCAGATAGATTAAAGATCCAAATGTGAAAGAGAAAACTAACGATGATGAAAGAAGAGAATATCTTTGTGACTTAGAGATGAGGAAGCGCTTCTTAAATAGACCCCCCCCAAATTTCAAAATATGTATTTTTATTACATCAGAATTATTTTTTTTTCTCAAGGAAGAATGCCAGTTGACAGTTAACTGGCAGTGATGTATTAGGACAGACAGACTAGTGACTGAGAGAGGCAGTGCTAATATCTAGACTCTACAAATTATTCCTGCAAGTCAACATGGATAAGTAGGAATCCCTTCAGAAAAATAGGCAAAGTATATAATGAACCATTCACAGCATTGGAAATCCAAGGGGCATTAATGTTTAAAGAGAGGCTCAAACCCAGTTGTCATAAGAGAAACGCAAAATATGAACAGCAAGGGCACACTTCTTCACTTTGATCAGATTGGCAAAGAATCAGATGTTTGGAAAATGCCAGATATTGGGGATATCCACCACCAAGAAGCATTTGGCCTTTGGTAGGGATGTAGACTAGTATGAGCCATTCAAGGGACCATCTGACACTCATGCAGTGAAGAATGCATGTTCTCTCTGACTGGGGATCCCACCCGTCTATTCAAGACAAATTCTCACACAGGTCCCTAAGGGGACAGCATGAAGATGTTTATCACAGAATTGTTTGGGGTGGGGAGAGTTAGGGACAGCCTAGGGAAATGGAGAAGTCAAGTGTGGTGGACACTGACGACAGAGGACTCTACACCAGTTAGGAAAGCAAAGACCTAGATGCACATTCACAGCATCCTAAGAACAGGGTGAAAGAAAGAGAAACTATGAGATCTAAAGTACATCTATGTTCTATAGCAAAGCTATGCTACAGCATCACTTATATCTATGAAGAGTACACTTGTGCACCGATATTCCCCTGCAATTAAAAAATCCAAGCCTGGGTATTAGAAATTTTAAGGGTTGTCACCTCTGGGAGAAGGGAGTGGAGGTAGGGAACGAAGATAAAAGAGAACGAATAAATAAAACAAGAAGGGACCTTGTAGTTTTTGATTATGTGCCATGAAACAGTAGATTATGATTAACTCAACCCTCCACATAGGAGGTTAAAATGAAAAGGGATTGATAACCTGCAGCGGTTGGGAAATCTTCAACTTTCAAATCAGCGAAGGTCAGCTCTAAGTGTACCAGCTACACAGCTTGCGACACGGTGTCCCTCTGCGTGGCCATCCACAGCATCTGAGTGGCCTGCAAGGCTGAACTCTGGGATGCTCCTTTGAATTAAACAAGAAGAGTTTAAACACCCTCTACAAACTGCATATCACAAGCAATGGGGGTTTTTATCTTAGTGCCTAGAGAAATTTTCCCTTTTTTATTTTTTTATTTATTTTTAAAGAAGGTGATCACTGGTTTTCTGAAGTAGCTGAAAATTAACTGTGCTCTACTCCCACTCCAGGTCTGGGGCATTTTTAGGTGAAATTGGATAAAGACTTCCGATTTGGAGAAAAGAGATGTACTATTATTTTGCTGTTGTAGAAATAACTGTTGTTTGTATCTCAAAAAGGAAGAAAGGAGTATTCAAGAGCAAGCATCTTGGAATTGGGTGGAAGGTGGTTTGACTTTGGACTGCTTGTTTAAACTTCCCGGGGCTCAGTTTCCTTATATGTAAAGTGGGGATGCTTCGGGCTTGAGGTTGTTGAGCAGAAGAAATGACACAATGTGTGTGGAGAGCTTGGCTCACACACGGTGTGAGCGTAAATAAGTAGCTGTCATTGTTCGCTTTCATCCGCGGCCTGCCCCTGGAGTACAGGTGTCGTCACACTCCTCGTTCTCTGCAGTACGACAGAGAGGGATGAATGCTGCTTGTCAGGCAGCTCCAGGGCTGAGAAAAACTCATTTCAGGTCTACCACATGAAAAAAAACACTGGAGTCCATGGAAGGATACAGAATCTCCTGTGGGTGGAGGTCAGGGTTTGCCCTCCCATGTCCAACAACACCAAATTTCCAATTTACCAGATATTAATATTAGGAAATATTAATCAGATGCTCAAGGGCTCCCTTTGGACAGAAATCACACTTCATGATGTCTATATTCTTAGCGGCCAGTTGGAAGCCTGACACCTCATAGAGACTCAAGGAATCCTGCACAACAACCCTTAAAATCCCCATTTTAAAGACTAAGAAACTGAGGCACGAATTTGAGCAAAGCTACACGGCTCATCAAGGGTGGAACCGATAGTCTGTTTGTTTTGAATCTCAAATATGACAATTTTTTCCCCTTTGGCAAATGCTTGATGGCTCTCACAGAATGTGGGAGGGGCAAGGGGTGGATTTCTAGCAACCTCTATTATTGGTTTGTTTTCTGGCCATCAAGGCTTTGATGTTCCTGGTTTTTTTCCACATCTTTTGTGAACCTCTGACTTTGTGGTATCCTTTTTCTTTTCCTGCTGGCAATGAATGCCTCATCTCAGCCTCCTCATCTGAACAGACCGGGGTGCATGATGTCTTCCCACCTACTTGGAGTCTGCTCTCCAATGTCCACCAGCTCAGTCCCAGCCCCTACTCCTGTTGTATTTTCTTCTGAAGGCTGAGCTCTGACTAGGTTCATTTACTAATTCATTTTCTGTCGCACACACATAACAGTAGCCTGGCTGGGGAGGCAGGGCCCTCGGTTTCACTCGCTGCTTTTTCTTCGGTGCCTGGAATGCCACCTGGCCCCACAGGAGAGGTGCTTGGTGACCCATTGTCCCACACTTTAAAATAGGCTCTTCTATTTATTGAGCGTGAGGCTATTCGGCAAGAACCGTATTCAATGCTTAATGCGTTTCCTCATTCTTTTTTTAATAATACATTTATTTTTTATTGGTGTTCACTTTGCCAACATACAGAATAACACCCAGTGCTCATCCCCTCAAGTGCCCCGCTCAGTGCCCGTCACCCATTCACCCCCCACCCCCCGCCCTCCTCCCCTTCCACCACCCCTAGTTCGTTTCCCAGAGTTAGGAGTCTCTATGTTCTGTCATTCTTACGCTTACTAATATTCTCACAAGATCCTGGCAGGGTGGCAATGCCACTGTCTTTTCGGGGCGCCCAGCAGGTGTGTGAACAGCTCAAGGACAGGCGACTGCATCTTGAACCAGGTTGTGCTCTTACCTTTGCTCTTTAGCTGCTGTTCTCAGCGTTTACAATGCTCCCTTCCCTCCTGATTAGCTCTCTGAAGTCAAAGCTCGGAAAGATAGTTGGCTTAATGGTTAATAGCGGGGACCCTGCCCGCACCAGTCATCGAAATCTAAATTAGGATCCTGGCTCTGCTCCTTTGGGGACAGGGGTCGGGGAAGAAAGGATGATTTCTTGCAACGCCTGTCACCTGTCACGAGCGGAGGCAAGGTCATTTGCACTGCAGAGAACCCACTCCCAGGCCTGCAGTCCTGGGTTGGCCAACCCCGCCTAACCCCGGAGGCTGCGGGGAGCCTCAGCTCCTTGCAGAGCTGGCAGCCAGGTTGGGGCTCCCCTCCCCCGCCCGCAGCACCCTCCCCTCCCCCCGGGGCGGCCCGTGCGCAGCCCTGCGCCCCTGCGTCAGGACAACGCCCACCGGGGGGCGTTGCCGTGGACATCCTTGGAATCTGTCCTCTCCTCCAGCACCAGGTTTAAAACCTCAGCAGCACGGGTCGCCTGAAGAACTGCCCGCCACCAAGGCCCCAGCGGTAGGGACCAGGTGCACAGGGGCCGGCATGTCCGCGGAGGTCCTGGAACACCGGGGCTCCGGCAGTAAGCTCTCCGACGGGCAGGTGCGTTGGGCGGCCTGGTTGCGCCAGGAGGGAAGGGAGTTTGGGCCTCGGTGGAAAAGGGCCCGAGCAATGCAATGGTGGGTGTATCCTCCTCCCTTAGAAGCTCACGGAGGAATCTGAATTTATTTGAAGGTGATAAAAATATCCAGGAAGCAACAGATAGCGCAGGCCCTCAATGCCTGTTCCCGAGGGAAGGACACTTGTCCTGTGCGGCTTTAAGGGAAACAGTGCTGTGATCTCCTAGAGTCTTGGATCAGAGCTGTGCGTCTCTGGGCAGGTCACTGTCCCTCTCTGTTGCCTGCTTTCTCTGTCCTGCCCTGCAGTGGCTGCATCTTAATGATCTGGAACGGGAGATGGGATTTTTCTAGATCCACTTTCCTGTAATATTCACGAAGTGCTCTCAGCCAGCTTTCAAAATGGCAAAATTGGAAGAAATTGTATCCTTCTTCAACTTCTGGAGAAAATGAGGCCCGAGGAAGTCTCAGACTTACTCAGACCTGGGGAAAGAGAAAATTAAACAGAGTGGAAGATGAAGAAGGCTTAGCCCTGAACTGGGAATGTGAGAGAATCCTAGATGTGACTGGGGATCACGCTCGGGGTGTGTTCTGTTCTCCGAGATTCATTGCCTTTTCTCTTGAGGTGAACAATTGCAGAATACACTCTGTGGCTGAGTATTGCACTCCTAGGCTCTAGGGTTCAGACTGAAAGCCCAGCTCTGGGAGATAACACCGGTTTATAGACGTGTGTCATCTGCAGGATTAGTGGGAGCGATCTAGAGAACAGATAGGCAGGCAGTGGGGGGAAGGATGGTTGATGTTTTAGTACAACTAGAGAGACCACAGAACTTTGGACTGATTTTATTTTTTTTTTTTTTGAGTCCTGTGAGAAAGACTTCCTTTGAAAAAGATGTGCGGTGCTTGGTAGAGAGACCTTCATGTTGAGGAGGGACAGGACATCAGACAAACCCCAGAACAAATGCTGGCTCTGTCATTGTTTAGTTCCAGTGCCATTGGCAGGGGGCCCCCACAACCATGGGGGGATGGGGGGAAGTGATCTGGTTAGGGAGCCATGGGAGGTTAGAAGACTGAGAACCATAGATTGTCACTCTTGATGACTGGGGGATAGGGAGGAACGTTTAGAGCAGGCCTGGCATTGAAAGCAGGATAGTTAACTTTGCAAAGCTTCAGGTTTTTTCATTTTGAAATTGGAATAAAAAACCCATGTCCTAGCATTGCTATAAGAATTAAATGAAATAGTATCTGTAAAGCTCTTAGCACAGTTCCTGGAGCATGGTGTCTAGCCAGAACTGGTTTGTTTGCTCAACAAAATGTGTCTGGAGCATTGGCAAGAGAGATAAGCACTGAGTCAAGCACCATGGTTGGTATACCTACACCAGGGTGGGATCCTGGGTATGGAGTCAGGAGCCGTGAGCTCGTGTCTTTGGGCTACTAAAGCTGTGGAGTGGGGAAGTCACCCAGCTAGGAGGAAGGGGCTCAGTCTGATATCTGTAAAACTGAGGTGGTGGTGGTTGAGGGGGGGCAGTTTGGACTAGGTTGAGGGGGGACAGTTAGGATTCCTTCCGGCTCTGAGAGTCTGCAAAAAAGACATAGTTTATGCCTTCTCGAAGCTCCCGACATAGATGAACAGAACATGCTAGACATAATTCGGACACGAGCCTGGAAAGCATGTGATATGTCAAGTGCTCTACACATAACAACCCTACAAGAGCTGTTTGGTCCATTCGTTCACCCAGCAGGCTCACTGTGCATCTACTATGTGCCAGGCACAGCAGAGTTTCTGCACCAGTGAAACGTGTATTCTAGTGGAGGAGAAAAATAAGACAAAAACTAATCAGACGGACACATCATTTCATGTAGAGAAAAATGCTGTGAAGAAAAATAGAACAGGGCAGTGGGGTACAAGGTGAGGGGAATCATAGCTCTGAACAGCGAAGCCAGTGATCAAATGCATATCTCACCTCCATACCTGGGGCACTCCTGGAGCACACAGCTTCCTCCCGCAGAGACGCACTGGAATCTAGAGTATGATGTGTCCACGGCAAGATGTCTGCATCTTGTTTCCTGTCATCTTGTACCGTGGGTGTGTACGCATTAATCACACACCTGATTACAAGCTTCCTACCATAGCTCCAGAAAGCACTAAGATTGAAAGTGCCCCTGGAATACCTAGCTAAATCTTGCGTGTGATTTTGAAAAATGCTCTTTTCCAAAGATTACAGAGTGTATTTGTTAGACACAACCATGGAGATTGTATTTTTCCTGTTAAGTGTATTGCCTTGTGATCAAAATTCTTTCCTTGCTGGGTGCTAGTAAAGTTAACTTTCTCTGCCCTATTTGGTTTCTGAGATACTTTTCTCTATTTTTACCCATCCTGGGTGTACATATATTTCTAAGTCTGCTCTCATGCCTTTTGAAAACAAGATATAGATGATGAGCCTATGTTCTGGAAGAGATTTGCCCAAGGCCCCATGCTGGATCAACATGGCGACACTAGGATCTGAATCCACCCAAGGCCATACCATATCACAAACATCCATGAGCTTTCTTTCATTTAAAGTCCCTCAAGTTTTGAAAAGGGGAGCTGTTGTCTCAGTTGGGTGTGTCACTAGGAGGCAGAAGGATGTGGAATTGTTGGATCTATGTTCAAGTCCAAGCTCTGTCCCTCATTAGCTGGGTGTCCTTGGACAATCCACTGAAACTTGCAGAGCTTATTTCATTATTTGCAAAATAATAGCACCCACCTCCTGGTGCTATTGTAAGGACTAGAGGGCTAATTACCTGTAAACTCTTGTAACAGTGCTAGTTGCTGCCAGCGATGATGTTCATTAGCTATAAAAAGCACCAAGTATGGCTCCTGGCACACAGTGGGTGTTCATTCAATGGCAAGTCCTATTATTAATATTAATAACAAGAAAGAGTAGTATCTTATCATATGGTAAATGTGAATTTGAAGATACATTTGGGAAAAGTCATAATTAAAAATAATCTGTGCATTTACCAGTGGTTTCAAAGTCTTCCATGGTTAAGAATCAGCTGGGGTCTTCTGAAAATGCAGATTCTAAGATCCTACCCCAGACACTCCAATTTAATAGGTTAGGGCGGTGGGGCCCAGGCATCTGCACTTGAACAGGGCATCATCCCCAGGTAATTTTGAAGTGGAGAAACAAGGAATACTCATTGAAGAACTCTGATCTAGGAAGCTTATGGGAAGAAAGTGAAGGGGACAGATGTGGGTAAGAGTAGGCTGTCAGGAGTAGTGTTGAATACCTGGTCTGCAAGAAACATGAGCCTTAATATGAATATATTGCCCGTAGCAGAAGGAATTATCTAGAATGATATTTAGGAGTCTGGGTAACTGACCTGCTACGTTCCACCTGTGGGACTTCAGAGGAGTCACCCCTTCCTTTCTCTGGCATTGTTTCCCCATCTGCCAACTACGGGGGTGGAACTAGATGAATTCTAAAGATAGGGCCAGCTCTGCGAGTCAAGTGTCATGTGGGCATCAGAAGCTGAACGGAATGCTTAGAACCAGGAGGGAGTATTCATGTCAGCTTGGGAATACTGAGGTCTCCTGTAAGGAGGAAGACCCAAGAGGACTTTTGAAGGGGGCTAAGATATTTGAAAAGGGAGGCAGGAGGGTGGTGCAGAGCATTTGCTTTAAGGAGAAGCTGAAAAGACAAGGAGAAAGCTGATTTGCTGGTGAGGTGAGTCCTGTGGGCGGAACTCGGGAGATGAGGTACTGAGATACTCCTGAATATCAGAAAGAGGTATTTTATCCTGCTGGCCATGGGGAGCCTTTAAAGAATTCTGAGCAGAAAGAGGACACAAGAGAAATTCTGTTAGGCTGGATGGATACAGATCACTAAGAGCTGGATTAGTGTGGGAGCAGTGGGAACAAAAGAAGGGCCTGACCTGACCCCGAGGGTCATTTCTGGAAAAGGTCAGTTAGGACTTGGACATGCACAGGAGCAGGAAGGTGGTGGTGATGGGAGGGTTGGGGAGGGGTGCATTCAAGGCTGAATTGCCCTAGTCATAGGTGGTGGCTGTTAAGGTGTACCTGGAATGTGTTACTTTTCTTGGAGGCCAACAGAAGAGAATGTTGCCAATGGACCCGAAACGGAAATCTTTTGTCATTTCAGTGAAACCAGGAAGGACTAGGGGCTCAGTGTGCTCTGGAGGAAGAAGAGTGGTGTCAGAGACTCCTGTGCATATCTCTGGCAGGGTTTAAAAAGGGGGAGGCAGGGCAGTGTCCTGCAAGAAGCTGTGAGTCACAGACGGATGTAGGCTGGGGTCCCATGGTGTGGGGTCCTGCCCTGGCTCTGTCGCTGACTGCATACCTAAGGGCAATTACTTACCTTCTCTGATACTTCTTTTTGTTGTCAATAAGAGCGGACACTTGGTAGATAATAAAACCTACCTCCTGAATCGTACCAACATTCAATGAGATGATCCGAATCAAGTGCTTGTTATAATGCCTGGAACATTACAGACTCTTCATACATGGTAGATTAACTATACTGGAATTAAAAAAAAAAGACAAAAAATCTGTATTCAAGAAAAATAACATCATGGTCCATTTAAGGGTATGTAACAGTTCAGTTTTCCCATTCACTGAAGCACCCTGCTGATGATTTTGGTTTTTGCCCCACACCTTTGGTTTTGGTGGAGTTCTTGGAAAATATTAATTTTTTGAATGAAAAGAATTTCATTTTGAGGGTCTCAATATTTCAGCAGGGCTTATGATGATGCTGAGTCACTGGGAGAGCGACTGGGAGAGTCATTGGGCAGGCTCTCAACAAGGCTTCTCACTGAGCTGATGTAAGGCCCATTCCACTAATTTCATTAACTTTCTTACAAGAGAGTAATTGTTCTGCATGGTTTGGTTTTGTTTTTCTTCCTGGTTTTAGGCACATGCTATTTATTTGTGGGTACACAGGGAACTTTAGATATTATTATAAAACTTGACTGTATAGTTTTTAAAGATTGCAGCAAACCCTGCAATGCCAACCCTAATTGCACCTTAGTTTGCTGTCATATGAAGGTGGAAAGTGCTATTTTATTGTCATATTTTATTTAGTGTAATATTTTATTCTGAATGATTCTGAATGATGAAAATAGTGTCATATTTTATTTAGTGTAAGACATCCATCTTCTGGCAGGTCATTTGTGTTACTTTTATGTATTTTTTGACTCTTTCAATAACTGGATATCTTAGATCCTAGCTTACAGGACATACAGCTTTCCTTTTTTTTTTTTCATACAGCTTTCCTGAGCATGATGCTTCCCTGAGATCCTTGCCAAAGGCCAAACAATCATTCTTGTGTATTTATAATATTTCCATCATTTTTATATGTAAACTGTTCTATTGTTTTTTTTCATCATGTGAATACTGCTTACAGAGCTTATTATTAGCATGATTTTCTAGATGAGGAAACTTAAAAGGCCAAGCTATTTGCCCAAAGTGTTTCAGCTGGTAATTGAAAGACAGAAGACTTCAACCCAGATCTTTGGTCTCAAACACCTATTTTTAGTACTTTGAACACTGTATTTTTCAGTGTTTTCCTGAACAATTTTTGAACTGTATTATACCATCTCTGAGGATCTCCGTGTTGTGTGTCTATTACGCCAAATATCGAGGCCCTGAAGGATGAGGCATTGTCTTATTCATTTTTGGATCTTAGAGCTATAATGGTGTCTGGCCCTTGGTAGGTGCTCATTAAAAGCTATTGAATCTATAGGATGACCGGTAACATCACTGAATAAAGGTTTCTGAAATTGAATTCTGACCTAGGACCATCATTGAAAATATCACTTCCCTTGACTTACTTATCTTCTCCCAGAAGTTGGGTCCTTCTGTGTAGAATATATGTAGCTTGTTGTATTCCAGGCCTTAATTAGAAGAGAAAGTTTATGCCAGACTCTTCCTTGAAGATTTCACAGGAAAACATTGTAATCAAGACTACTTCATCTTGTAGGAAACACGCTACATTGAAGACAACTCCAACCAAAATGGTGCCATATCACTGATCTTCTCACTCAAAGAAGAAATTGGTGCCCTGGCCAAAGTCTTGCGGTTATTTGAGGTAAACATTCATTTCTGCCTTGGACAATGCATAGCAGACTTCTGGGTTATTTTCTAATTGCCAGGAGAAGAACATGGGATCTGGAACTGAGAGGCTTGATTTTCAGCTCAGGCACTTAACATTAACCAACTGTGTGACCTTAGTGAAGTCTTCCATTCTGTCGAAACTGCTGTGTCTCTATTCACAGAATCAGAATCTGTGAATCATTCAGAATCACGAGTTGTACACATAGGAAGCTGGCCATGGTTTCAGACATCTTTTATCAAGCTTTTCCTGAATTAATTACTATCTTTTTGGTATTCCCAAAGCACTTTACTTTTAAAGTGCTTCAGGCAGAGAACCTTGGCTTAGTCATCTTTATATCCTCTACAGACCAGTTTTATGCATATTTAATGTTCACTTAAGAATGAAATTAATTAGAAGCAAAGCAAATTAGGCTTTATTTTATTTTTTAATTTTTTTGTCCTGGATTTTAAGAGGGAATATTTTTGAACCAATTATTTTTAACCCTAAATTCTTTAATAAAATTATATCGCATGGGTACCTAGGTAGCACAGTCAGTTAAGTGTCTGACTCTTGGTTTCAGCTGTGGTGATGATCTCAGGGTCGTGACATGGAGCCCCATGTTGGGCTCAATGTAGAGTCTGCTTGGATTTCTCTCTCCCTCTAACCCTTCCCCACCACCTCTCTCTCTCTCTCTCAAATAAGTAAATCTTTTAAAAAATTATATATGGTGACTGAATACATAAATCAACGGAGAAGAGACACATCTCTCATGCAGAAGAATTCCAAATAATTTAAGTGGATACTCTATACTCAAAGAAGAACAGCATCACTCTCCACTCTTTAAGTGTGGGGGGCACAGTGTGACTTTCTTCTAAATAGGACAGGATGGAAAGGGGATGGAGAACCCAATACACAGTAGCTCAGCCAGGTGATGAAGGTCAGTATCAACAGTGATAAGTCATGTAGGTAGGAAGAACCCTTGATAGGACTTGATAACAGCACTTTACCTTTGTGGTCTTCCTCCTCTGAAACCATAATCCCAATCTAGCTAGAAGAAAAACATCAGACAAGTCTCAATTAAGGGGCATTGTACAAAATACCTGACCCACACTCAACAAAACTATTTAGATCATCAAAACCAAAGAGTGTCTGAGGAACTGTCACAGTCAAGAGGAGGAGCCTAATAGGATATAACCTCTAAATGCCGTGTGGGTCTGGAGTGGGAGCCTGGTACAGGAAAAGGACATTAGATATAAAGGAAAAAATTAAAATACAGTATGGTCTTTAGTTCATGAACATGCATCAGTATTAGTGCATTGGTTCTACCACACATTCCACAATAACATATGGTGCTAATAGTAAGGGAAGCTGGGTGCAGAGTATACAAAAATTTTCTATATGTCATCTCAGTTTTTCTATAAATCTAAAACCTATCTAAAAAAATAAAGCCTATTTTTAAAAACATTGAACATGTCTATCCATAGGAGGTGGGGGGGAGGGGGATGTCTGCCTGAATGAGAGCAAGCAACAAAGAGAAGAAAGAGCACTTTCTGAATGACAAACTGTTCATAAGGAAAAATGAATCTGTAAAATGCTCCTGTGCAACATTCTAGCCTTTGTATTATACAGTTAATCAGCATTTTCCCTCGAGAGGTCAGGCCTTAATCAGTTAATAAATTAAATAATAGTAAATTAACAGGATGTTTTCAACCTAATAAATAAACCACAAGCAACTAAATTACCAGTACTAGATAAAATGCACCCGGAGGGTGTGTGTGTTGTGTGTCTGTGAGTGTGTGTACTCTGGATGAACTTTTTAAAGCATTATCTAAAACTCAACTGCCATGGTCAATAAGTGGTATTATTATATACATCTACAGAGGAGGAAGTAGAAGTCACCATACTGGGATTGGTGGAGGGGCTTTTTGTCAATGTGTATTGTGTTTTTTTTTTCAAATATATTTCAGAACTTGCTCTAGACATCAGCTTCCCTTCTGCCCTTCCAAACAGACTGGCAACATGCAGAGTTAAGTTATCCTCCTTCCTATCCTCATTGAAGGAAGATAGGAAATTGAATTCTAGGGCAGCCCCAGTGGTGCAGCGGTTTAGCGCCGCCTGCAGCCCAGGGTGTGATCCTGGAGACCCTGAATCTAGTCCCACGTCAGGCTCTCTGCATGGTGCCTGCTTCTCCTTCTAAGGCCTGTGTCTCTGCCTCTGCCTATCTCTCTCTCTCTCTCTTTCTCTTTCTCTTTCTCTCTCTGTCTCTATGAATAAATGAATAAAATCTTAAAAAAAAGAAAGAAAATTGAATTCTAGTGTCTGTGGAACCACTGTATGTGATGTACCAGGCATAGCAGATGCTTGATTCTGTCCCCATTCAACCTGGTGGAGAAGATATGACTATGTTTTATGTGTGAAGGAAGTGGGGTTCTGAAAGGTTGAGGCATTTGTTTGAGGTCACACAGCTAACCTATCGCGGTGACGGGATCCTGGATGGGCAAACCAGGAGCTCTCTCTGGTGCCCCATGCTTCTGCCCAAATACAAGTGTCCCTGCATATCTGAATACTTCTGGAGGTTTTTTTTTTTTAATGCAAATATCATGGCTCCATCCTCCTAGTCTTTGAGAGAAAGGGACCGGTCACTAGGTATTCCTTCTTTCTTTCAGATTGAAACAGGTATCAAAGCGCAAGAAAAATAACTACCTACGTCCCTCTCATCCCTATCAGCCACTATTAACATTTTGACAGGTGCACTTTCATTTTTTTTTCTTGTATGATTATGGTATCAAACATTACACATCTTTATAAAGAACTACAGCATTAAAGATGTGTGGCAATCCTTTCTGATCAATCCTGTCATGCTGCAGACTTCCTGGCCAACACAGCATTATTCTGAGTTTAGTATACTTTTTTCTATATTTCAGTCCTTAAAAAAAATGATATCTACATTGACAAGTGCTGTGCTGTTCACACTTGTCCTGCAGCCTCTTGGGGTCGGCTCAGTAGAGCCCAGAACATGGACTCTGCAGAGACAGCTGTGGCTTTGGGAAAATTGCGTAATTTCTCTGTGCTTCGTTTCCTCATAATAATACTAGCATTTGTTTCAAAGGGTAGTTGATAGGACTGAATGACTTACTGTAGGCAAAACCCTCTGAGTAGTTACACAATTAAATATTCAGGAAGAATTGCTCTGTATTCTTTTCCGAATGCAGTGATTTTGAGATACATACATGTTGATACATCCAGATCCACTTAATAATTTCTGAAGAGTAGTTCATACACGTACCATATATTATTTATCTGTCCCCCTATTTTGGGCATACGTGATATTTCTGATTTTCTGAAGTCACAGACAATTCTGCAGTACTTTGTTGTTGTTTTTGGTATGCAATGTGCAAATTTTGGGGGGGCATTCAATGAGTTAATCTTTATTAAACTATAAATATGAAGATCAATTATGCCTATTCTAAACAATAATGATAGAGAGCTTCTTAGATAAAAAAGAAAGAACTACAGAAAGAAACAGACAATAAAAATCCAGCACTTTGCTGTGTACACATTATAGAGCAAACAAAATATATGCACAAATTTTGAAAATAAAATGCTTAGCTAAATCAACTCACATGCAAATACAAATTGAAAAAAGCAAGGGCTTTGCTGAATGAAATAAGTCAGTTGGAGAAGGACAAACATTATATGGTCTCATTCATTTGGGAAATATAAATAATAGTGAAAGGGAATAGAAGGGAAGGGAGAAGAAATGGGTAGGAAATATCAGAAAGGGAGACAGAACATGAAGACTCCTAACTCTGGGAAACGAACTAGGGGTGGTGGAAGGGGAGGAGGGCGGGGGGTGGGGGTGAATGGGTGACGGGCACTGAAGGGGGCACTTGACGGGATGAGCACTGGGTGTTATTCTGTATGTTGACAAATTGAACACCAATAAAAAATACATTTATTCATAAATAAATAAATAAATAAATAGCAAGGGCCTTCAAGGATAGCATTTGGAAAAGAAAAATTTAAGCTAGAATTTTAATTGCTGGTCCTAAGGCTTGGACATTTTTAGTCTTATTTATTTATTTTTTTGAGAGAGAGGGAGAGAGACAGTGAGAGAGAGAGAGAGAGAGAGAGATGATGATGAAGGGGAGGGACAGGCAGAGGGAGCCCAACTTGGGTTCGGGTTCATGACCTGAGCCAAAGACTGATGCTTAACAGACTGAGCCACCAGGTGCCCCTCAATATATTGTTTTAAAAGAAACTTCTAAGTTGTCCTCTAAACTACTAAATTACCCTGTAACATTTATGCTACCTTTAGTTTGCTGCGGGAACACTCATTTCTCTATACTTTTAAGGTTATTTGCTTATCATTGCTTTTTAATCTTAGACAGTAGAAGGAGTAGGATGTACCATTCTATCATTTTAATTTTTGTTTCTCAGATTACAAGTGAGATGATAAGGTGTCTTTTCATATTACAGGACCTTAGATTTTATTCCTTTGTAAATTGTGACTTGTACATTCAGATTTTAAATTTTTTCTGTGGCAATTTTACCTTTTCCTTACAGATTTCTTGACATTTTATGTAATCTGAATACCATTCTGTAGAATGACAAATATTTCCTCCCAGACTCTTTATTTTACTTGAATTTATGGTATCATTATCATACTGAACTTTTAAATTCTAATGTAATTAATATTTTCGGTCACTTCTTCTATCCCTTCCACACGTGATCTATGAGCCCTGTCAGAAATCTTAGAAAAAGTATAAAGATCAGAAGGATGCTAGAAGACTAGAGAGAGCCCAAAGCCTTGATTTTTTATTTTTCTTTTCAAAACAAGGTAAAAAAAATCTAGAATGAATTACTTAATATAGTTTGTCAACGTTCAAAAGGAAATAACAAGGACCAAGAGTCAGGCAGGGCAGGGCCATTAGAGGAAACAAGAGTAGCTCAGTAGAGCAGAGAGACTGTGAGGGCCCCAGCGTGTTTGTTGTGTATTTACATCTCTCGTGATATCAGGGTGACTGAGGTGGAAGAGCAAGTATTAGATGGAAATACAGACAACACCCCTACGTCATGTAGTTGACACTAAACCTCTGGACCATATAAAATGAAGCCAAAGATAATAAAAGGTAAAACTAATGAAAGAATCTAAACTACACTTTATGCAGTGTTTCCTAAATAATATTCCTTCGAATTCTATATGTGAATAGGTATTTTATTAGAAGAGAGATCCAAGGGTGAATAAATCTGGAAAATTCTCTGTCTAGATTTTGGAAAGCCATCGCACACATAAACATATTAAAGGCCCTGGGAAGCCCTACAGAGAGGGTATTTATCCAAGGTTATGGTGCCCGGTATTTCCCAAATGTATTTGGCCAGGCAGTCTTGTTCAGGGAAGGCCTACTGATATTTTGCAGGCATTAGTGTTCCACTAGATTCATGCTGTTTTAGAGTTATGAGCTCCAGACCATCAGTTATAACCTAGGTTTTGGGGGCCCAAGGAGTAGAACAGCATTGGGTTAAGAGCATACTGTCTAGAACCAAACCGAGTTCAACACCTTGTTGCACTGCCTATGAGCTGGATGAGCTTGGAGCAGTTACATGACCTCTTTGTGGCTTAGTTTCCATATTTTTAAAAATAAAGGTAATAAGAATCTTTCACAGGGCTTCTGTGAAAATCAGATGAATTAATGCTTGTGGAGTGTTTGTTAGAGTACCTGACACATGGTAAGAGCACAATAAATGTTTATTCTCGTTTCTGCATATCAGTTTTAAAGAGCCATTGAACTTCAGGGAGTCTTAAGTTCTCAGCAATGTGAAAAGGTGTTAAAGGATTAGGATTATTTGTCTTGAAGAGGGAAGATGGAGCAAGGACATATTTGAAGGGCTATTCTGGGAGAGAAATACTACTTATTCTGTTGCTTCAGAGGTAAAAGTTAAAGGTGTAGAAATCACAAGAGGCATATTTGGAATCACTTAAAGGTAACATTTCTACTGTGGAAGGGTACCAGAAGGCATTACACAGAAGTATCCCCACTGTGAAAACAGCCAGTGAAAGGCAGGGCAGAATCTGAGCAAAAATCATGGTGTAAATAAGACTTACTTGTTCTTAATAGAGACAAAGGCCACAAATCTATCCAGCTCCCCTAAGATTGGTGATGGAGGGAGAACATTACATATGGAGAATCCCCTGTACCCTAGGAGTCCCTCACTGCAATCATATCCATTTTTTTTAAGATTTTATTTATTTATTCATGAGAAACACATAGAGAGAAAGAGAGGCAGAAACACAGGCAGAGGGAGAAGCAGGCTCCATGCAGGGAGCCCAACATGGGACTTGATCCTGGGTCTCATGATCAGGATCAGGCCCTGGGCTGAAGGCTGCACTAAACTCCTGAGTCACCCGGGCTGCCCAATCACATCCATGTTTGATGACAGGACCATCCTTCGATGGCTTGCAGCATAGCAGACATGCAGCAGGGACATTTAACTACACCTTAGTACATGTTCAGAGTAATAAACCAAGGACTAAGAGTTGTGTGAACCTAGATGACCTGGACCCCTGTCCCAACTCCATATGGTGACAGCTTCATTAGCCCCTCGCCGTCAAGAGTGCCTATGGCAATCCCAACTCCTCAAACAAAACCTGAGATCTGCAGAGTGAGGGCAGATTTCCATGGTCAGGCTTCATTCTCTCCCTGGGAGCCCATCTTTTCCTCGGATGATTAACACCAAAATCGCTGTCCCATGAAGGGAAGCTGTTACCTGCCAGTGGGCCTGTGGACTTGTTGACCTCAGCTAGTAACAATACCAGAATGTAACACAATCACTTGGGTATTTATAACAGAGATACAGAAGTACTGTGTTGGCTACATGGGGAGAGACTGAAGCAGATGTTTTCATGAACTGGGGTCAAATAGTTAGGAAGACACCAAGATGCCACCTGTGAACTTGAAAACATCTCACTGTCCTCAGTTGTTCTGATTTTCGATTCTTCATGCATTTATTTAAACATTATCTGTAGCTCTCTGTGTTTTTAGCCTCTACTAGCTCGTGTCCTGCTCCTTTGTGGAAAAATAGTCTCTTGAGAGTCTTCGCTGCAAGTGGCTTCGTAATAGGCTGTAAAATCAGATGTCAGGCCCCTGGGGAGGTTGCAAAGAAGAGGTCTCCCTCCCTCTGCTAGAATTCCACTAATCACCTTACTGTAAGTTCTCTAAGGAAGGGAACGAGCAAATACATGGATGGAGAGTACTGAGTTCATGGGTATTCTCAATTAGCACCTTCTACTTGATGAGGACACAGAGGTCCGACTAAGCAAGCTGCCCAAGGTTAGACACTTAACCAAAACTTCTTCAGAGGTCACCCCCTGTCTTCACGATGGACGGGGCTTTTGGAAACAAATGGAAAAGGCCCAGTCGGTATTGGCCACATTCACATCCTATGCTCCGCCTGTACCCAGAGGACCTGTGCCTTTTCCATATCAGATATTCAGTGAGCTCATCCTCTCATATTTATGCATTCAATTAATGCTTTTTTTTAAGCATCCACTGCTAACAGATCCTGTAAAGGTGCTGGGGAGATTGGGGAGAGTCATGGTTGTTCTCTGCCCCTACAGAAAAGAGAGAAGCTCAGGGGCCCACAAGGCAGAGTCAGCCAGGAAAGATTTCTTGCAGATGGAATGTTTGAGCTGACACCTGAAGGGGGTGGCCAGGAGAGAGAGGAGGGGGGAACTGAATTCCAGAACAAAGAACCACATCCCTTAAAGGGAGAGAATAAGCAAGCGGTCAGGCCGTAGAATCCTCACATCCTTTGTATCTGCCCACCTCAGAGTTCCTGGGGACAGAGGTTAGGTTGCAGGGTTACATGTAGGCAGATATGCCATGTTTACTATCTGAAGTTTGGACTTTAAGGTCCTGCCTGTAACCTCTGGGCCTGGAGAGCAGGAAAGGATCTAGAATGAATCACGAGGGTTGCCTTGACCCCACTGACCGTAGATCCAGAGCAGTCGTGAGTGGTAAAATGTCTACAGGAACACTGTTTCTTCAATCAAAATAAGAAGAACTTTGAGCTCCATTAAGGGTGGGGGAAAAAAAGTTCTTACCACCCAGATGACTTCTTAAAATTTTCTTTAAAGGCCCTAATATGGATCATGATACAAAGATCAGCCATGTAACTCACTCCCTGCTTAAGAAATGACCAAAGTCCCTGGGCTTCCTCCCCAGATGTAGGGATTAATCTGAATCTGATATTATTCCCACCCATCCTCTTAGACTGTGCTATATATAGCTGCCCATTAGTGATGTAGGGCACAGTGCTGCAAGCTTTGACTCTTCGTAAAGCTGGAATTGTATGACGACTGTCATTCTGCAGTTTTCTCTCCTGATGATGGCATGACAAACGTTGCCATGATGATCTGCTCAGTGTTCTCATTGGTTCTCCCTGCTGTGTGTTCATGTGCGACTGTACTGTATCCTGTCCCACTGGTGGGCATTTAAGTTGCTCTCATTGTCCACCCGCACAGGTGGTGCAGCACTAATCCTCCTGCACGGGCAAGGGTTGACTACAAGGACTTCATATTGAACACTGGTGCGGGTTTTAGCCGCTCAATCACTTAGTGCTGGACGTGTCTGAGAAAGAGCAACACAGGATATACTTTCTGAACCTTTATTATGAAATTCAATCCCACATGGTGACAATTTAAAGAGTGCCATGACCCCAATCACATGAGTTGTGATTGTTCTTCGGGAGCCCTGGACTGAAACTGGGCCTTTTCTATCTTGTGACCCTTGGGGTGAGCAAAAGTATGAAGAGGAACACAAGGACACAACTGTTCTTTTCTCTAAAGAGGCTGGATTACGCTGCTGCCCCAGTTCTCCCCAGAGAGGAGTCTCCCCTGAGTTGGATGCAACCCCAGCTAAATGAGGGGAAGGTGAAGGGATAATCTAACAGAGACGGAGAAGACAGAGGCCAGAAAAGGCCCAGAGATGACAACGGAGATTTTTCCAGTGGGATCAAGAGTGTGTCCCTGAGGACGGGCTCCAGAGGGCATGAATCTGGCTGATGGTGCAGCTTGAACCCACTTGAGGAGTCTTTTCCAGGGCAGGGTGGGCAAAAATATGGTGCTCACACCACAATTTCATCTTGTGGCCCACACTTTTCTGACGGTGTTTGATTTCCTGTTCATCCCAGTGGATTTACTTCCAGATTATTGCTCTACCAGGGTGGTTCCGGGCCCTCTCACAGGACAAGATGGGCAAAACATCTGAGAGGACCTGCCTGTCTCCCCCTCTCTCTACTCCTGTAACTATCATTTCTTACCCCAAATACTATAGGTGCCTCCAGACTGCTTCTGCCCTTGGCCCATGAGGCTACTCTTAAACAGACCACCTCTTTCAAAGTGCGAGTCAAGAAAGGTATCTTCTCTGCCTCATTACCTTCCAAAGCTTCTTATTACCACTCTGAGCGAAACGTGAAGTCCGGGGAAGGTCCCATAGGTCCCTGTCAGTGACGGCTCACCTCATGTCCTGTTGCCCATCCTCTTGCTCATTCTGCTCCAGACACTCTAGGCCTGCTTGGCCTTCCTCAGCCATATTGTGTGCTGTCTTACCGC
The DNA here is from genome assembly GCF_905146905.1 of Nyctereutes procyonoides. Lineage (NCBI taxonomy): Eukaryota > Metazoa > Chordata > Mammalia > Carnivora > Canidae > Nyctereutes > Nyctereutes procyonoides. The sequence goes on from NW_026575122.1 coordinate 22,518,846, forward strand.
AGGACCCTTGCACTTGTGGTTCCCTCATACTTTTCTCTCTTGTTGACTTCAGATCTGTACTTACAAATCATCAGTTTATTTTTTGAGCTGTTCCTGTTTAAAATAGCACCTTTGGGATCCCTGGGTGGCGCAGCGGTTTGGCGCCTGCCTTTGGCCCAGGGCACGATCCTGGAGACCCGGGATCGAATCCCACATCGGGCTCCCGGTGCACGGAGCCTGCTTCTCCCTCTGCCTGTGTCTCTGCCTCTCTCTCTCTCTCTGTGATTATCATTAATAAATAAAAAAAAATTAAAAAAATAAAATAAAATAGCACCTTTATGGCAGCCCCCCCACCCCAGAATATTCAATCCCTCCTTCCTGCGTTATTTTTCTCCATTCAATCTGAAGATTGTCTATTCTAAAAATAAGTAGAAATATATATATTTCTACTTATTTTTCATAGTTACTGTTAATCTTCTGCTTCAAGAATGTAAGCTCAGGAAGAGCAGGGATTTTTCCCACCCTGTTCGCACATATCCCAGCACCATGAACAGTGGCACATGGAAGATGCTTGGGTGAATGAGTTGTTGAACGCTCCTGTCGGTTTACGTGAGACCAATGATTTGGGACATTTTTAGTGAATGTCTTTGATTTTCCCCCAGAAACCTCTGGAATAGGCCAGAGCTTAACTTTGTTCAAGTTTATTCTAAGGCAACAGCCTGTAGTGGTGCAAGAGACTCTCCTTTCCCAGCCTAGTCTTGTCTGAAAGTATCTTCTGCTTTTCTCTCTCCTTTTTGAAACACGCTTTAAAGAAAGAAGCTGAGAAAAATTTAGGGTAAAGCAAATTAAAAGGGAGAAACATCTCATAAAACATAAGGCATCTTGCCTCCCTGGAGAATGTATATCTACATCAAGTTGAAAGAGGCGAAGCATAATAGTAAGTCTTTATTGTATATCCATCAATGAAGCCAAAATTGTGTGAGGTGCTTTTCTCCTCCCCCCCCGCCCCCGAGCTACGAGGTTATATTATTGTCTTTATTTTAACCATAAACCAAAGTTCAGGAGGACCAACTGTTGTGTCCAAGGGTGGAAAGCAGCAGAGCCAGAGCTTGAACTCAGGTTAGTTTCCAAAGCCCACTCTCCCCACTGTACCCTTCTCCTTTTCTCTAGCAGTGAAACAGAAGAAGAAGGAATGGACCCGAAGCCAGAAAAGACCCAGAAGGGCAAATCTATTTTTCACCGTTGTGAATTCTGTGCATCTGTAGTTTTATTCACTAGTGACCAAGCTCCCTATTTAGAAAAGTTTTCCTCAAGGATGGGAGCAGGAAGGGGTTTCTAGCTAATCCTTATTGAAATCAGAGGTTCATTTCAGTTTCTTTTTCTCTGAGTCCCCATGCTCTCTGCTCAGGCATCCTGATTAAGGTGTTACCTTGCTATCTTTTATGAGTTGATTCTGTTGGACAAATCATGAAATTGTCTTCACAATATCTACCTCCGAGCTTCCCTTGCCTTCACTCAGATGTCTGTGATGTGGTCAACTTGTAAACCTACACAGACCCCTTTGCCTAAAAATAAAAACTAATTTACTAAAAGGTAGCTGTGATCATAATTGGGTTTGGAGGTTCATCTCTAAAGCCTCTCTTAGCAACCAAAATTATTGGTATCTAAGGATCCACACTGATAAGCTGGACAAACTCCAGTAAGGAAATTGCATGCCAAACTTGAGAGTTATTTATTAAAAAATTGATTCAAATGGGAAAGAAATAGTTTAAAGAGTTTGGCGGGGTGTCCTTAGCTGAAAACTTCACTCACATTTAAAAGATAAATGTCTCTTTTCATTATAAGTCTGATATTATAAGGCTTTTGGCAACTAAATAGAAGTTATACGTAATCTCATAATAATTCACTTGGATGCATTTTATTCTAGTCTTTTTCTTTTGGCCCAGGCATAATTTTTTAAAATGTGTTTTAATTATCATATATGCATCCTGAGTATTTTCCCAAGTGGTTGTCATTGCAACTATTTAAGAAATAAATTTTTCATTATAAAAGTAATGTGTTGTTTTTAGAAAAGTCAAAGTATGATAAAAAATAGAAAGAAGGAAACAAAATTATCTGTAAATCCATCATCTGTAGACTACTACTGTTAACATATTTCGGAGTAGATTACTGACATGGCTTTATGCATGTTGTTGTTACTTGTTTTTTTTAAGATTTTATTTTATTTTATTTTGTGTGTGTGTGTGTGTGTGTGTGTGTGTGTGTGAGAGAGAGAGAGAGAGAGAGAGAGAGAGGGAGAGAGCATGCGCTGGGTGGTGGGGATTGAGGGCCAGAAGGAGAGGGAGAAGCACATACCCCCAGGACCGGGATCATGACCTCAGCCAAAGGCAGAGGCTCAACCAACTGAGCCACCAGGTGCCCCATTTGGTTTTTTATTTTAATTGACGTAAAATTTACATACACCCTGTCAGTTTAAGGTGCACACCATAGTAATTTGATATTTTTAAATTTTTCAAAATGATCCCCACCAGAAATCAGGTTACCATCGTCACCCTCCAAAGTCATTACCATAGTATTGACAAAGTCCCTGTGCTGTACATCACATGCCCATGACTTATTTTCTTTGTAATTGGAAGCTTCCACCTGTTAATCCCCTTCATCTATTTCTCCTGCCTCCCAACTCCTACTTCCTCTGGTAACCAACGTTTGTTTCCTGTATCTATGAGTCTGTTTCCGTTTTGTTTGTTAGTATTTTAAATTCCTCATGTATGTGAAGCCTTATGGTATTTGTCTTTCTTTGTCTGACTTATTTCACTTAGCATAGTACCTTCTAGGTCCATCATGTTGGTACAAATAGCAATCTTTTTCTTTAGAGTTTTCTTTTTTATGGCTGAGTAATATTCTACACACACACACGCGCGCGCACACACACACACACACCACATCTTCTTTACCCATTCACCCATTGATGGACACTTAGGTTGCTTGCACGTTTTTGGCTATCATAGTGAACATAGAGATGCATGCATCTCTTCAAATTGGTGTTTTTGTTTTACTTTTTTCAGATAAATACCTGGAAGTGGAATTGATAGACTGTATGGTAGTTCTGTTTTTATTTTTTTGAGGAACCTCCATACTGTTTTCCATAGTGGTTGCACCAATTTACGTTCCCACCAATGCTATCCAAGTTCCCCTTTTTCAACATCCTTGCCAACACTTGTTATTTCTTGTCTTTGTGATAATAGTCAATCTGACCAGTATGGTTTTGATTTACATTTCCTTGATAATTAATGATGTTCAACATCTTTTTATGTATCTGTTGGTATGTCTTCTTTGGAAAAAATGTCTATTCAAGTCCTCTGCCCATTTTTTAATTGAGGTGTTTTTTTTTGATATTACGTTATGTAAGTTCTTTATATATTTTGGATACTAACCACTTATTGGATGTATGGTTTGCAATTATCTCCTAGTTGCTTTTTGTTTTTGTTTTTGTTTTTTTTTGTTTTTTTTTTTTTTGTTTTTTTGGTGGTTTCCTTTGCTGTGCAAAAGCTTTTCAGTTTGATTTAGTCCTATTTGTTTATTTTAGCTTTTGTTGTCCTTGCCTGAAGAGATTGGTTCAAAAAATACTGCTAAAACCAGTGTCAAAAAGCTTATTGCCTATTTTTTTTTAGGACTTTTATGGTTTCAGGTCTTACATTCAAGTCTTTATTTTGAATTTATTTTCATGTATAAGATAGTGATTTAGTTTCATTCTTTTGCATGTAGATGTCCAGTTTTCCCAGCACCATTAATTAGGGAGACTCTCCTTTTCCACATTATATATTCTTTCTCCTTTGGCATAGATTAATTGACCATATATGCAAGGGTTTATTTCTGGGCTCTCTCTTCTATTTCATTGACCTATGTGTTCATTTTTTATATATCTTGTTTTATTTAAATTCAGTTAATTGATGTATAGCATATCATTAGTTTCAGATGTAGAGTTCAGTTATTCATCAGTTGCATCTAACACTCAGTGCTCATTACATCATATGCCCTCCTTAGTGCCAACCACCCAGTTACTCATATATGGAATTTAAGAAACAGAGGATCATAGAGGAAGGGAGAGGGGAAAATAAAATAAGATGAAATCAGAGAGGGAGACAAAGTATAAGAGACTATTAACTTAGGATCTGTGGGTTGTTTTCGTACCAGTACCATACTATTTTGATGACTATGGCTTCGTAGTATCATTTGAAATCAAGGCATGTAATATTTCCAGTTTTGTTCTTCTTTCTCAATTTCTTTGGCTACTTATGGTCTTTTGTAGTTCCATACAAATTTTAGGATTCATTGTTCTAGATCTGTGAAAAATGTCTTTGGAATTTTGATGGGGATTGTATTGAATCTGTTGATTGCTTTGGGTAGTGTGGACATTTTAACAATGTTAATTCTTCCAATTCATGAGCACAGTGTACCTTTCCATTTATTTGTGACTTCTTCAATTTCTTTCATCACTGTCTTCCAATGTATAGGTTTTTCACATCCTTGGTTAAATTTATTCCTAAGTATTTTATTCTGCTTGAGGTAATTGTAAATGGGATTGGTTTCTTAATTTTTATTCCTGATAGCTCATTATTAGTGTATAGAAACACAACTGATTTTTGCATGTTAATTTCCTCTTCCACAGTTTTACTGAATCTTTTTTTTACTAGTTCTAGTAGTTTTTTTGGTGGAGTCTTTAGGGCTTTCTATATGTTGTATCATGACATGTGCAAATGGTGATAGGTTTACCTTTTCCTTTCCAATTTGCATGCCTTTTATTTTTTTTCTTGTCCAATTGCTGTGGCTAGGGCTTCCATGTTTTGTTTTGTTCTTGGTCTTAGAGCAAAAAATTTCAGCTTTTCACTGTTGAGTATGAAGTTAGCTGTGATTTTCTCATATATGGCCTTTATTATGTTGAGTTATGTTCCTTTTATGTCTGTTTAGTTGAGAGTTTTTTGTCATAAACGGATGTTATATTTTGTCAAGTTGATTTTTCTGTGTCTATTGAGATGACTGTGTGATTTTAATCCTTTGTTTTGTTAATGTGTTAATGGTATATAGCATTGACTGACTTGTGAATGTTACTTGCTTTTCGTTGGTGGCATATCTCCATTGAGTGATTCCACTATAATTCTCCTAATCATTCCCCTATTGTGGGAGTTTAATTAGTTTATAAATTTTGGTGAATTTTTTCCCCATAAGTTAGATCTCCAGAATTATAAAAACTGAGTCATGGGGCATATGTTGTTTTATGGCTATTCCTAAAGTAAGAGGCTTCTCTCTGGAAGTGCTTTTGTGAAGGATGGAGTGTGGATGTTGAACACAACCACCAGTCTGTCTTCCAGGCTTTTTTCCACCTCCCACCTTTCTCATCCCTTACACCACCAGCTGTACTCTTGCCAAAGAGCATGCCAGAGGTGTGTCCACTCTTGGTTTATGGCCTTGCTGTATTTTCTGCTCTACATGAGGCAGGAATTGATTATTTCTTCCTTTAAACTTTCATCTTAGGTAAATAGCAGGTGGAACTTAACCCCTTCTCTTTCTATCTGAACCAAGAAGGATGACATTGCTCTTTGCTTTGTTTAGGAAATTACCTCTGTTTGTCTGGAAAGCTTCAGAGCAACTGCTATCCCTCTGATCTTACCTCCTCCACATACTTTTTCTCGCTTTAGTTGGGACCCTCACATTGGGCTACCCAGTCACCACTGTCAAGGGTGTATTTCAGCAGTTGGTGCCCATAAACAATGGCTCCATCATGTGCCCTTGGGGATTATGAAGAAGAGAGTGTGGCAAGAGTACCTGTGTGAGGTTACTTATTATTGTGCTTGCTATACTAAGGGGTTTTCATTTTTAGTGCTTTGCACATAAGTAAATAATAATGATAAAAGCTGATGTTTGTAGAATCCTCACTGTATCCCTGACAGGAAAGGCATTGAACAAGGTCAGAATACCAGTAACTTTCTGGCCACTTCTGACAAAGCACCATCATCTCTGATTTCATGTTTTACAACTTAACCTACTCACAGAACATAATTCTAAACTATGAAGTGATAATCAAAATGAAAAGATGTCATCATTTTAATTATCCATGTTTTCTCTTCAACTGTATGCCCTTAACAATCAAGGAGAAAATGCACTTCCTGGAGCACCTGGGTGGCTTAGTTGGTTAAGTGTCCTACTTGAGTGATTTTGGCTCAGGTCATGATCTCGGGGTAGTAAGAATAAGCCCTGTGTCGGGCTCCACACTGGATGTGGAGCCTGCCTGAGATTCTCTTTTACTCTCCCTCTGTCCCTCCCTCCTCTAAAAAAAATGATATACTTCCTGAACTATAATATTGATGAATTTCATTTTTTGGAATTTTAGAATTAGTCGAGGTAGATTTCTTTTCAGGGTACATTTTGTTCATTTAAATGTTTGGGACAACCTCTATCATTTATTTGTTTTAAGAAACTATAGAGCATATTCTTGGCTTTCCTCACAAAGAATGGCTCTGTCAATGAAATCAGACTTTCTGAATGAGAAGCAGATGACTACCATGCATTTAAATTTGAGAATCAAAATACATAAATGATTTTTTTTTCATGACAAAATTGATGATAGCTGAAACATCACCAGCCAAAGACACTAAAGTTGAGTAGCTATACTATTTTTTTTTGGCACTTAATAAAACCCACATATACATGAACCTTCCCATCTCAATTAGGCCTTGTGTGTCTACCCTATTTAGTACTGCAGCTTGTCCTTGCCTTCCCCCAGGACTGGCTATCACCTTCACTTGCTCTGCTTTGTGTTTTTCCCCTTGGCCTGGTTTTATCATAACCATTACAAAATAATACAGAAATCAGTTATCTTTTGTTTGTTATTTATCTCCCACAACTTAAATGTAAGCTTTGTAAAGGAAACTATCTTGGGTCTGTTTTTTTCACTGATATATATCAACAACCTGGGTTGATCAGTACCTGGAAGGTACAACATATATTTTTTGCATAACCTGAGTGAAAAGTAATTGTATAAAAATATGAATGGTAGCTATACTAGCTAATTTTCATTGAGCATTTACCATGTATCCGAGGGTATGTATACATCATCTCTACCAATGCTCCCAACAAATTTATGAAGCAGGTATCATTAATATCACCAAATTACAGACAGGAAAAGGGAGCTTTAGAAACATGAAAGTAAATTGTCTAATCTTATAATCCCTATGAGAACTTTGATATAAACCCAATAAGCCTGACTCTTAGGGACTCTATTTAAGCTGGGCAATGTTGCTTCTGTGTTATTAACTTACTGAGATATTATTATTGAGATTCTAGAGGATTTCATTTGGGAAGAAGGTTTCCCTATATAAACATTTTTGGCAACTGCTTCCCTAGGTATATGAACCAAACCAAAGTCTTAGGTTTACAACTCTAGGCCTTTAGCTGATTTACATGTGATTAAATTCTGTAGCATTTGCACTATTTCCCCCACTTTTGTTGCTTGGTTTTGTAAGGAAAAGTAAACAACTTTCGCTACTTTAAGGACTTTCTTTTATATATATATATATATATATATATATATATATATATATATATCCTGTTCTTCCTTTCTCTGTGTTTTATTGTGTTGTTTTACTTTGGTTGTGTGTGTGTGTGTGTGTATGTGTGTGCTTGTATTTCAGGTAGGCTCCATCCTGGGCATGGAGCCCAATGTTGGGCTTAAACTCATGACTTGAGATCAAGACCTGAGCTGAGATCATGGTTGGATGCTTAACCAACTGAGCCACCCAGACACCACCCTAGTTTCATGTATTTGTCTGTGTTAATTCCAGTGATTTTCTCCTTCACACTCCCTCTTCTCTTTTCTAGGAGAATGATATAAACCTGACCCACATTGAATCCAGACCTTCCCGCTTAAAGAAAGATGAGTATGAATTTTTTACCTATCTGGATAAACGTAGTATGCCAGTCCTGGGAAACATCATCAAGATCTTGAGGCAAGACATTGGTGCCACTGTTCATGAGCTTTCCCGGGATAAGAAGAAAGACACAGGTAAGAAACAGGGATTCTACAACACAAGCAACTCGACATTCTCATCAAAAAAATACTAGAAAAAATAATATCTACCACTGCAGGGGATTAAGCTACAGAAGGTATGTTAGGGACCTAGAGGAGTACGTAGCACATTTTAGACATTCAATAATTTTTTTTTCACTTCTTCAAGATAGTTATTTCTTATATTAATAATTTTCTTTCTCTTGCTGCAATTTTATATATTTTAAATTTTAGCAATCATGAATAAAGCTATTATGAACATTCATGTGCAGGTTTTTGTGTGGACATGAGTTTTTAGCTCATTTGGGTACTTAGGAGAGTGATTGCTGAGATGAACTGTTTTTTTCCCCAAAAAAATAATCAAAACACACTTTTTTCTACTGTAAAATCGAAAGTTTTTTTTCCCCCCAAACAGTGAAGACTTTGGATCAAGGGGGTTTCAAGCTCTGTAGCTGAAAATAACATTCTAATTGGCAGAGATGTCTTAAAATGAGGAAAGATGTGGGTCTTCCCTTTGCACAGGCCATTGAAACATTTTCTAAAAAATACCCCCAAGGCCTTCGCAGCAGATCTCTTCTCTTCCTGCCCTTGTCCTCCTGTGGCTATCACCAAGACAAGGAAAGTTTATTCCTGGATTTTGCCCCTGCAGAGTGTGGAAAGCCAAGCACACGGGCTCAGGTCACTGAGAGGCAAGCACTTGGAATTCCTCCTCAGATCAACCCTTATTTGCCTTCCTTTCCTTCCACCTCCCAAGCTGCTTTGCTGATGACCGCCTTCTCTTGCTGTTCCGGCCACCTGCTCGCAACAGGAGCTGCAGGCCCTCAGGACAAAGGGCCTGCCGGATCTTGGGGCAAACTCTGCCTCTGCTTGGAGCAGGTGGAGGCTGGGCCAGCTGGGGTCCTGGGGTAGGAAATCAAAGCAATTGATGAGCAGACAGGCAGCTCCTTGGGGAGCCAGGAAAGATGTATGTAGATCAGCTGAAGGGCGGGTAGCCTGAACTGGAGGCTCAGAAAAGAGGTTCTTAATGGAGATGTGCAAGAATAGTTAGGACTCCAGAGGTCCGGAACCAGAGAGTACTACACTTGGTGTGACTTTGGGCAAATGACTGACCTCCACGATCTCCCACTGCATCAAATGGGAGTAACAAGAGTCTTTACCTTGTAGGATTGATGAAATAACACTGGTGGAACATTGGGAACCCTGTAGAGTCTGTTTAAGAATTTAATAGATGTTCTCTATTCTTACCATTATCATCATTGTTATGATAAATCATGACCCAAGCACAGGAGCCATGAAAAGCCAGCCTGTACACAACTTTTTCTGAGAGTCTGAGAACTGGCAGATGACCTCAAAGGTCCTACAGCCCAACAGACTCCTTAATATTTCATTGTAAAAAATCAGAGGCCATGACTTGCCTTAAGGCACAGAGTAAACTATGTGGTTGTGGGTAAGCCTGTGTCAAGCCACCCCTGTGCAGCAGGCATCGCGGTAGGAGCTGGGGGGAGAAAGTCTCGATACTACCATTTTGGAGGCTGCAAGGGCAACAAGACACCTCGGTGAATACAGTCTAGGGACAGGTGTTATGATGAGGGCAAGGTGATGGAATCTGGCAGAGTGCTGACATTTGAAACAGTTGACATTTGAGCTGGTGAAGACAACACTGGTAGGTCTAACCCTTGAAAACAACACGTGTCTCATTTTATTTATTCAGGTTGTTGGTCATCCCAGTGCCTACTGGCTGCCCCTATCTGACACAGCTTCTGGACCCCAGTGTCCTCAGAACAAAATAGTGGCTCAGGGTGCCCAGTCCTGAAACAGCACTGTCATGCCCCTGCAGAGAAGGGTGGCTCTTTGGATTTCTCAGTTTTGTGAACTGGAGTGTGGGCCCAGAAACAGATCTTTATAGGGAAAACAACCATCCCTTTGCAGAGTTGTTCTTTCCATGGAACTCAGTGGGAGAATGATTAGAGGAAGAAAAGCATCATGGTAGACCTGAACCTTTGATTCTTTCACACGACAAAGTGCCCTTTCTTTTGAGGGGCTCAGATCTCAGGAGAGAGTCTGACAGCAGGTTGAAGTGGGAGATCTGAACCCCTTGAATCAATTAGGCTAAACCACTTTCCACTCTCATTTTTAAACCATTCAAAAGGCCATGTGGGTGATAGAAAATGAAAGTTTTCAGTTTCTTAATTGCTAAAGTTCCCCACCCAAAACAGCTTAAGGGAAGGTTAATTATGGTGACATGTTAAAGAAACCTCAACCTTCTAAAATGCCTCCTGGAGAAGCTGATGTGACTTTAATAGGATTTTAATCCAGAGAGTCTTTTGAATACTTGAGGTCTATTCTCTTGCTACCCTCTCTCCTGAGGACCTCAAATCCTTCTTCTACCCAACATGAAAGAGCATTAATATCTTCCATCGATCAATCTACTAATCCTTTTACCTTTCCCTTTGAGTCTTCTGCATGACATTATGTTTAGAGGGGGGATGGAAAATCCCTACGTGGAGGCAGATTGCAGGCAGGAGAAGCAGACGGACAGAATGTCTTGGCTAGACAGAGGTCTAGGATTATCACCTTTTGAGAAATTTATCCAATTGGAGCTATTTTCCAAGAGCAAATGGACATCTGGTGGATTTTGTTCAAGTTGTGGTAATTATAAGAGTCCTGCGGTAGAGGCAAAGGGAGTCCAAATTGCCAGTATGACTATATTTTCTGTGGGGAGTGGAAGTGCTGTTTATATATTTATTCATCTCTCTGTCTGTCTGTTTATCTGTGTTTCTATCTGTCTGGCCTGGGAACACTTAGGATTTTGTCTTTTTTATTTGTATCAATTCCTGAAGCAATGATTTAAGGGAAAAAGTTACTGTGAAGAGACAAGAGCAGCATCATTACACTCATTCCTTTCTCCTTCCCAACACCCCCCCCGCCCCCATCCTCTGGCCCCCTTGCTGCTCCAGCAGTACTGCCAGGATGGGCAGGGCCCTGAGAAGGCTGAGGCTTCAGAGAAGTTATGGGGGGAGGAAGGATAGAATTCCTTGGAGGAGCCTGAAAAGCCCCTAGGGTTGTGGGCAAGATGGTACACATGCGTGAGTTTCAAAGAGGTCATGGTTCCCAAGGAGGTGAGGACCCTTAGAGAGAAGCTGCTTAGGGCTGTAGGGGCTCCAGATGGCTGGGCCACCCATGCCTATCTTTCCTCTCTCCCTTCCTCTGTGCTTCCATTCTTGCTGCCCTCTTCCATTTGTCCTCTTCTTGGTTCCACATCTTCTCTTGTGTGTTTCACTTTGCCCCAGGGGCATCTCTCAGTGCTGAAGGTGCACATGGCTCTGGGTCTGCAGGAGACCAAGGATCTGCATGTGTGTAAAAGGATTGACAGCCTTTTTCAGTCTACCTGGATGCTTGCTGGGTGTGTGGATGTTGTCCTAAGTCATGACAGCTGGGGATGACACTTCTATTTCAGCAGAAAGCCTTATGGGCACAAGCAGACCCTTGGCTAAGAGGATAAGCCAAAGCAGGGGTGTGTGTACCAAGCCCAGAGATGGAAATGGAGCCTCTTGGTGTGGTTGGTATGGGGCTTGCTCCCTCACAGTCTATGAGAGGCAGCTCTATTTGCTGGTGAGCAAAGATCCAGGGCAAACCCAGTCCATTTGCCAGATCACATGGCTCCGAGCTAAGGAAAATCATAAATTTATAAGCACTCTCTCTGTAAGAGGGATCCCTCATTTGGCTGCCAAATCCAGTGTTTTCAGAATTCTTTCCTGTTAGATATTTAAGCTTCACCACAGTCATCTCAGATAACTAGAGCAAGCAGATGCCACTATTCTCATTTTCAATATTAGGAAATGAGACACAGTGCTCATTTGGGACAGTGGAGACTCCACAATCCATGTGGCCATTCCAGTTTACCCCGTCAAATACCTTTTCTCTGTGTGACAAGTGTGTTCCCTCGGTTGAAGGAGATGATAAGAGAATATGAGATGATTGTAACAACGTTGGTTTGCCATTCATGTTGGATTGAGGGAGCACATGATAGCCACTCAGAAAGGGCCATGAACGTTAAGAGTCAAGACTTAGGGTTTGGACTCCTATTCTGTGTACTGCCAGCTAGATTTGAATCCCATCTGACCCTCTGACAGCTGAGTGACCTCATTACCTCTTCTTCCTCATATGCAAGATAGATCTAAGACTGACTAGGCCACTTTTTAGGGCTTATGGGGAAGATCATGGAAGATAGTCTGAAGGTTATGGCATTTGATGGATTGAACTTGCTTGAGTTGAGTAGCCCTTGAACTTAAACATCTTCAGGCCTCAGTAGAGAGGGGCTCTATGACCTACAACACCAGCCCACCATCAGGCTACTTGACACCATGAGCTGCACCGGTAGGGGCACTGACCAAGGCTAATGATTTAGAGTTGATGGCAGACACACCCTGGCTGGGTCCAGCCTCCCCTGGCAGCCAGAGAGACTACTTCATGTGTGGGATGATGTGGGGGGGAGGGGCTCTGGGAATGACCTATCATTTCCAAACATTACTTCCTGTGAACACGATTTTGATGCTTCCCCTTAACCACTTGGCTGTGCGTCATGTTAGAAATAGCACTAGTCTAAGAGACAGAAGGCCAGCTTCTCCTGCAGGTTCCCTTCCTTCTTCACTACCTCCCTCTGTTCTTGCTTCCTTCTTTCTTTTCTTCTCCTCTTCCTTACCATTCTGACAATAACCATTACCCAAACCAGTATCGTCTTTTTTGGTTTGTTTGTTTTAATTCTCTTCAAAATATTTGTAGCATTTGGCCATGATACCCAAATCTTTAGTATTTTATAAATTATGTGGCTCCTACCTATTAAAATCCTAACTCTTGAGGGTTTCTTTCTCTTTCTTTCACTAACCATGGTTGGCTTTGCCATCTTCCACTCTTTCATTCATATCTATACCCTAATTCAGTTAATCATTCATCACTGAGCACCAACCCAGTGTCAACCACAGGATAGGGATGCAGTAGGAACAAAGATACTCACGGTGCCTAGACCCATGTGCCTTATTATCTAGTAGGTAGCTCCTAGGTGGCATGATATCTGTAGGAATAGGGAAGCGTGGTTTGCATCAGGGGCACTTAGGCACACAGAAGCCAGCCTCAGGCATGGTAGGGAGAAGGGGGAGCAGGATCAGGGAGGGACACCTGGAGAGACACAGACATGATAAGCAAGAGGCTTTAGATCGGCCATAACTCCGATCTAAAGATCTAAGACTGTAAGTGGCAGGTGCTCAGACTGAGTGCAGTGTAAGCTTTCAGGAACCAGAATTCAGTATCTGGGGATACAGTGGGCAAGTTGCTAGTATATTTGTTTATAAGATACGTGACATCTTCCAAAGGATATTGGAAGGATAGTGTCAGTTTAGGATGATAATTGGAAAAAGGATGCTGTGGGTCATTTTTTTACTTATTCATGATATCACACATTGCCATTCATCCATTCCATCATTGATTTATTTCAACACATTTTACCTCTTTACTTCATGCTAAGGTGCTTTCATTCGTTTGATTTTCATTCTTATTTTTTTTCACTCTTATTTTAACATATGAATGGAGAGATCACATGATCGGCCTGTCATGTCACTGATGAAAGTGAGCCCTGAACCTACCACTCCTCTGCTCTGTCTAGGAGGAGGCAGGAACACTTGGCTCACCCGATCTTGCCAAGACCCTCCTGAGAGGCATTCCTTCTCTGGAAAAAAAGCAGAAGCTCCTTAGAAGAGAAAAATAAAACCCTCAAAAGTCTTCATCCTGCAGGATGTTGGCACACTACCCTTTTCCTTTTTGGGGAGTTTCTCTGTGAGGCTGGAGGCCATTGCCTCAGAGGAGACATCCAGGAGCCTGGGATGACGGGGTGGGAGCACCCTTCTATTTTGGGTCTAGGAAAGGAGGATTTATTGCTCTCCCTGAGACAGGCTGGAGGCAGAAGTCGGGGGGAAGGCTGGGTGCCTCATTGACTAGACCCTGGGGCTGATGTACGTCTGTCTGGTGAAGGGAGGGGGTTCACCAGAACACTCAGCCTGCTCCTTGAACTGTTATAAACTTAATAGGCCTTCTCTGACCCATTGGTCAGGAAGCAGGCTCCCACCAGGCCTGTGGGGCCTCTTGCTCAGGAGCGCTCCTGAGCCAGCCACCCCTTGGCGTCCGGGCTGAGCAGTTGACCCCGACTTAATGAGACCACGACGTGGGTGTCCAGGGCCAGCTCTCTTGCAGGCTGCTTCCCTCGGAGCCAAATCAATATTTATTAATGATCTGTCCCCCTCCAGTGCCTCTGGCTTCACAGAGGGCCTCTGTTGTACCAGCCTGCCCGAGTCATTCATTAACGCCGAGCCTAGTGGCCGGTGAGGCGGTCAAGGGGCCCACAGAGGCCAGCCCACCGTGGAGATATTTGCAAAGGTCATTAATGAGCTAATCTGATTTAAGTTTTCAGGATGAAGGCCCGGGTCATTGGGGTCAGTCTCTATTCCCAGCACTCTGCCAGGGGTGGGCGGGGGAGAGGCCCACCACCGCCACTGAAGAAGAGAAAGGAAATGTGAAGGTGTCTCCGAGGAGCTGAGAGCTTTGCTGTTAAAAAGCTTCTATCCTTAGCTCCAGGGGGTCTTGGAATGGGAGATGAGGAGGACACAGGACTGTCTTAGGGATTTTCTTCCAGAGCTTTAGATTCCTTCTCTAGTTCATGGCCCCCTTTCCATCTCCAGCTGGGAGATCAGGAATCTAAAATCACCCCCCTGCGACCTCTCACCTTATTCTAAGCCTGCCCAGCAGAGTCCTCATTCTGTAGTGAGCTCAGTGGTCTTGAACAAGTCCCTTCCCTTCTTTGAGCCTCAGTTTGCTCATCGATAAAGCAAAGAATCACATCTACCCCCTAGCATTGCTTCAAGAATTAAAACAGACCATGGAAGTAATGCACTTAGCACAGTATCTGTTGCATCCTAAGTCCTCAAAAAATTAACTTCAAAGGAAAAAAACGGTAATTGTAATTTTTGGTGTAGAGGTTAGGGACTCAAGTATGAACTCCAACCCTGCCACCAGCGGTCTCTGGGACTATACTTAAGCAGAGAAGTGTCTCTGGGTTTTCTTCGTGAGATTCAAGTATAAGGATGGCAGATGGACCTACTGTGGGTAGGTTAATTCTCACCCCAACCAAGGAAGCAGGGCAGGGATTGGCTGCCTCACCAATTTCATAGAGGGGAAGCCAGAGTCTCAGGAATTTAGTAATTTGCTCAGAGTTACAGAGTTTGTGGGTGAGAGACAGGAAAGTTGGACACAGATCTGCCAGCTTCAAGCCTGGGGTGTGCACAGCATTTGTACAGGATGAGGTGTAGGCTCTGCAGCTGGGCCTGCAGCCATTTCACCTGCCCTGGGTCCCCTCAGCCTCTCCAGCTCTGAGGCCAGGTGAGTGTCTTCATCTACAGATGAAAGGGCCCTGCTTCTGCGGGACACCTGCTTCATCAAGGTGGAGGTGGCAAGAAGGACTCGCGTCTACCAACCATAGGCTTCCGCTGTTCCGCTGTTCTCTGAAAACTAGCCATCTGCCCATCCTTGAGGGGCCCACCTTTGGTCCCCTATGTTGTACATTGGCCTTCCCTTCTGTCTCCAGCCCGGTCTCCAGCCCTGGGGACTTCAAGCTCTGGCATCACACAAGAGATTAATGGTCTTGCAGCTTCATAGAAATAAATATGGATCTGTAGCCACAGAAACATGCAGTGGCTCTCCTAACTCTTGAGATACATACCTGCCTGCATATACGAGACACATACCTGCCTGCATATACGAGATGTATGATATATGCATATAAATACATGCATAATGTTGAAATAATTAAATGCAACAGACTGTAAAAAAAAAGTGCAGGCTTCATATAAATATGTCAAGGCTTGGTCCTGTGCTGTATGGGGTCCTCTGCAGTGTCCACACTGCTTGCTTCACAGCCTTGCTGAGAAGGACCTCGCGTCCCCCATTCCCAACTGCCAGAACCTGCCTCTCGGGTCTCATTTCCTTAAGCTGCGTCCTGCTATCTAAGGGCTTGGCTGGGAGACCCTTTCTCTTAGTTGTGAGGCCTGCCTGGAGGCTTCCTTCTCCCGCAGATGACACATAGGCTTTACCCAGCGACCTCTGGGAGATGATGCTTTAACCTCAGGTGAGGTCTGGAGAGGGGACAGGGGAATGAGTCCAAAGGCAGGGCTGAGCTGCTGCCTGGAGAGTGAACCAGAACCATCATTCCTTGTCAGTGGGCCTCCTACAATGACATAAGGATGATGATAAATCCAAATACCTACAAAGCACTTGCATGTGCCATGCACAGCACTAAGCATGATTCATGCGTTCATTCCTCTAACCGAGTGCACCCTGTTATCATAGTCATTTTACCAACAGGACCCTGGAGGGCAAAGAGGTTAAGTAGTTTGCTCAAAGTCCCAAAGCCACCAAGTAGCAGAGGCAGGATGTGGACCCAGGTGGTTCAGCTCTGAAGTCTGCACGGTAAGCCACTTGTGCAGCCTGGCTGTGTTCTGGGCCTTTTTTGGGTGGCGACAAGGCCCCAAGGGTGCAGGTGGGCGCCCCACAGCCTTGCAGGACTGCCTGCGAGTCCCTCACAGTCTCTGTGTCAAGGCCTTGGGCTCTATGGGCTGCTTCTACCTGTCTCCTCTTTGCTGAGACGTAAGTCCTGTGAGTTCTGCGACCTTATCATGTTCTTTGATTTTTTTTTTTTTCTTTTCCGTCTAGAGATCTAAACGAAGTCATGGGGTCCAACTCGTGTTCTCCCTTTGGAGGAGAAAACAAAACAAAACCTTCCCAGAGCTGAAAATATGCTGGTTCTGCTGCCCTCTAGTGTTGAGTAGGGGGAGGCCCGCACCTACCTCTGAATGGGTGCATCACCTCTCTCCCTGGGTGAGAGAAGAAAGGGAAATGGGATGGGAAGGAACACGGAGGCTGTCGTTCTGGAAGCAAGCAGGGTGGACACACTGGTGGAACTGCAAGAGTATTTTCATGTATTTCCCCTCTGGACAGCCTCAGCCTTTCACAGACATTCCTGCGGGGCTCAAAAGACAAAATCCAGAGGGGATTATGGCAGTACCCCAGGTGTAGAGAAGGTGGAAACGGAGGCCCAGGCTGGGGAGTCTGCTCATATCAGAGCTGGACTGCAACCCAGCTTCTGACTCCAGTCCGTGCCCCCCCCTTCTTCCTCTTCCTCCTTTTTCTTCCTTTTTATCATCATCATGAAAGTCTTTGCACCTTAATGGTTGATGCAGATAAGCACTTACTGTGGACCCAGTCACTGCGCTGGGATGTGTCACATTTGCTGTGACATGCAAAAGTGCAGTAATATCGAGAGATATTCTAATCCATATTGGGAATAAAAAGTCAGGCTCTGGGGCACCCGTGTGGCTCAGCGGACGTTTGCCTCTAGCTCAGGGCGTGATCCCCGCGTCCTGGGATCGAGTCCCACATCGGGCTCCCAGCAGGAAGCCTACTTCTCCCTCTGCCTGTGTATCTGCCTCTCTCTGTGTCTCTCATGAATAAATACATAAAAAATCTTTTAAAAAATCCACTCAGGCTCTGAGAGATAAAATACTTGCTCAGTTACACAACAAAATAAGCCACAGACTTTCTAGTCTTGCTGGAAGACTTCCTACTCTGCTCTCTGAGCTAAGGGCAGAGTCAAAAAAAAAAAAAATTCCAGGAGCTCACAGGTGAACAATAGCAGTACTCACTACGGGCCTGTGCGGTTGCTGGTGAACCCCACGTATCCCCTCCTTTTACCTTAGATTGTTCCAATGAAACAGGGCTGCAGGGAGCTACCATCATCCCCATTTCACAGCTAGGGAGACCGAGGCACGAAGAGAGTCAGTAATCCACTCTGGGTGCCCGGTGCTGAGTATGGGGACAGCACGCCAGCCTCAGGACTCAGCCTCAAGCCTTGTTCCACAGTCTTGGCGGCACTCGACTGACTGACCTTCCCTGAGGTAAAGGGAGGTAGGTAGCTGTGGACTCAGGATGGACCCAGGCTGCCCCAGACGCCCTGAGCTACGGTGGGCAGGCCAGTGTCAGGCCCAGACCCTCGCCCCGGGGCCCGGGGTCACAGGTGATGCATGAACCAGGGTCTCCCTTACTGCCTGTCTTCTCCTGCCACTGTGTCCGTGAGGAGCCTCCTGCCCTGTTACTTGTTTCCAGGTACTTACTGCTTCTCTCCTGTCACCCGCCCACTAGAATGAAAGCCCCACAGGGTTGGGACCCCCCTCACATCCTGTGCCTCCGGAGTAGGCCTTGGAGATGTGCTTGGGGCACCTTTCTGACAGGGTGAGGGGTGTCCTGAATCAGAAGGGGGGCAGCAAGATGAGGCCGGCGAGGCCAGTCCCTGGGGGCGGTGGCACCTGCTGGAATCATGGACTGATTCCCAGGGAAGAGACATGCCGGGCTGGGAAAGGGTGCCCTGGTGGGGAGCTGATGGGGTGCTGACATTGGGAGAAGCTGGAGTGGTCTCGGGGGGACCCTGAGCCCTACTTGAAGACAATAGGGTGTCCTGTCTCAGGTCCTTCCAAACCCCAGTAAGGAAAAGACCTCGTTTTCAGGGCTGACAACTGAGCTCCGCTGTACAAGGCAAAGAAGTGAAGGACTCAGGAAGAAAGAAAAGCCTGGGGAAAAGTCCAAGAGACCAAGTGGGGAGCCAGGTGCCATGTCAGGTGAGCTGGACACGGTCATCGCAGAGTCCAGAGTGCAGCAGTCGGGCCTCCAGTGGCCCACGGGCGGAAAGAATCATCCTGGTGGCTCCGTGTGCTCATCTGTAAAATGGGAAGTGAGGACACCCGGGCCTGGATGGCTGTGCGGGTCAGGCAAGGTGGCTCCCGTGATGGGTCTAGGACGGTGCCTGGTACCACATCAGGCCGGATAAGACTCTGCCGGAATCCTGCTGCAGGGTCCAGCCTCGAGAAAGGGCTGGGCCTTGAGGAGAGGCCTCCAGGCTGAGGGCCGTGGGCATGAGGCTCGGGATGCCAGCCACAGCCAGCTCCAACGCCCCACACTGGCGGGATGCATACGTGGTCAGGAGGGAAGCACTGGGTCGTCCAGGCCTGAGTGCGGATCCGGGCACCCCTTTTCCTACGGAGGAACCCAGTGTTGGGTCTGCCACCTGACCTCTCTACGCCCCCGTCTGCGGCCTGCGGACACCGCCAATGCCCGCCTCGCCAGTTAACCGTTCGGAACAGCGCTCGGTGTCGGTTGTCATCGCTCACGGCGGCGGCCGACGGTTTTGTGCCTCGTATGGATGGAACAGGGCTCTGGAGGGACCGTGGTTAGTGCTGTGGAAATGGCACCGTGCTGCGGTGGCTGCCTGCCTGCAGCGCGGACGGCCAGCACAGGTGGCACTTCCGCAGTCTGGCCACTAGATGGCAGGCGTGCGCTTCCCCGTCCGCCTGGCCCCGCGGACCCCAAAGACCTGCCCGACCTGCCCGGACCTGCGGACCGGACCGCGGACAGACAGAAGCTGCGCCCTATGCCTGCAATGTCCTGTGTCCTCGCGGTAACGCTCGGATTGAGAGATACCTGAAGGGATGAGCACTGGGTCTTAAACTGTACGTTGGCAAATTGAATTTAAATTTAAAAAATGTAAAATAAAAGAGCTATCCCACCAAAATGGTAAGTGCGGTGGCAGCGCACGGCAAGGCCTCGAAAAATCACCTGCTACTCTTCCTGTTGATGTTGCCATTATGGCCATTTTCACAGTTAGGACTGAGGCTCGAGAGCCGAGGATGCAGCCTGGATTCCGAGCCAGACCTTGCTGCCTACAAGGCAAAGAAGTGAAGCTTGGCTCTTGCTCTAAACCTCGTTTCATATAATGTTTGTTCTTCTCCGGAACGTTGTATGGTCTCATTCACTTGGGGAATATAAAAAATAGTGAAAGGGAATAAAGGGGAAAGGAGAGAAAATGAGTGGGAAATATCAGTGAGGGTGACACAGCATGAGAGACACCTAACTCTGGGAAACGAACTAGTGGAAGGGGAGGTGGGCGGGGTGGGGGGGCAGGGTGACTGGGTGACGGGCACTGAGGGGGGCACTTGACAGGATGAGCACTGGGTGTTATGCTATATGTTGGCAAATCGAACTCCAATAAAAAATGTAAAATAAATAAATAAATAAATAAATAAATAAATAAATAAAGTCTCATTTCTGGGGGAGCACCGGGGGGCCTTGGCGCCGCCCCCGCCGCTCCCCTCCTCCCCACCCCCAGGTCTCTCTAAGCTCTGTGACTTAGTTTCCCTAGAGCCACCGCTCACTTCACATCTTGTGTGGCTTCAACAGGTCGGGTCTTGTAGGCTTTCAGGGCCGCAGGGTTTCATCTGTACAGGAGAAACCTGACGCTTTCCTTGTTTTAGAGATTCTTCAGAAACTGCCAACTGGACCAGACCTGACACCCCAGGGATGGTTGCTGTCCTGAGCACCATGGAGTCAGCATGACCAGAGCTCCCTCTTCCTTCCTCGATCCCTTCTCCCCACCCCCTTCATTCCCTCTCCTCCCTGAGCACCTGAACTACAGTGTGCTCACAGGTCCTGGCTTCATGCACCTTATAGGGTGTCCTAGTCTCCCCCCATTCCTGCGACCATTGCACCCCACCTGTGTCTTCTTCCCCATAGGCCACACTGGCTTGTGCATCATCCCCTCTCCCCACTAGGGCAGCTCCAAAAAACAAGTCTGCAGATTCTTTACCTACTACGGGGCACCGTCAAATCCTAAATGGCTTGACTCCATTTTGCTTCATCAGTGACTTTCACACTGGCTTTGGCCTCAAAAGATTCTTCCAGGATGATGCCTGGGATCCCATAGGAGGGAAACATGTGATGGGAAGGTAGGATCACGAGGGGGGTCTTGTGGGCTTATCCTGGCTTGGAACAGAACAGCTCTGGTTTCATCTAATTTGTATTCTGAGGTTACATGCAATACTCTTCTACTAAAGAAAACCATAGGGGACACCTGGGTGGCTCAGTGGTTGAGCATCTGCCTTTGGCTCAGGGTGTGACCCCTGGGTCCCAGGATCAAGTCCCACATTGGGGTCCCCGCAGGGAGCCTGCTTCTCCCTCTGCCTGTGTCTCTGCCTCTCTCTTTGTGTCTTTCATGAACAAATAAATAAAGAAAGAAAAGAAAACCACCAGAAACCATGCTACTATACCATCATGGAGGGGAGGGAGGTAAATTTTGAGATAATTCAGAGAAAATCTTCAGGAAAGAGATTATACAGGGGAATATGTTCTAAAATTATTTTCCAAGGTGCTAAGTGAAATAAACCAGACAGGGAAAAACAAATAAAGCAAGGTATCCCCTATACGTGTACCTTAAAAAAAGCCTACCAACTCATAGACATAGACAGTAGGTGAGTGATCACCAAGGGCTGGGGGCTGGGAGAGGTAGGGAAGGGTTAGTAAAAAGGTATGTTTCAGCTCTAAGGTGTGTGAGATCTGAGGACCTAATGTAAAACACGGTGACTGCAGTTGATAATGCTGTATTATATAACCGAAGTTTGCTAAGATAGTAGAACTGAAATGTTTTTACTAAGATAAATATGTGTGAGTTGATGGATGTGTTAAGTAGATGGGGGAAATGTGTTCGTGATGTATATCCATGTAAGGTCATGATGACGTGCACTTTAAATATCTCATGATTTTATTTGTCAGGTATACCTCAACAATGCTGACATTTAGGAAAGTTAGTTTTCAAGGAAAACGGGAGTTAACTTTTGTATTAATCGGGTGGTTATATGGGATACCACTGGCCCCGCCAATTGCGGCTGATTCATGTTTCTGACCTTGGTGAGGCCTTTGGCCGTGTCCTGCCAACCTTCTGTTCAAGGCTTTGCCCTTTCTGTGTTTCAGTGCCCTGGTTCCCGAGAACCATTCAAGAGCTCGACAGATTTGCCAACCAGATCCTCAGCTATGGAGCTGAACTGGATGCAGACCATCCCGTGAGTCCCTGCGCTGGTGGCCCTCCCAATGAGATCCTCTCAGTCCTCCCTGCCCTGACTATGCTCCACTCCCTGATCCCCGGCAGTGTGTCTTCATCTGTTTGCTTATATGACAGACATGTATAGAGTGTCTTCTTACAGCCTGTCACCACCATTGTTTCATGGTCAATATCCTTGATGAAGCAAGTATGGATTGGCCTCCAGAAACCAGCGTGTGTGTATATACATGCACACACACACACACACACACACACACACACACATCTAAGTAATCTTTCTTTCTGACTTCACACAAGTACAGAGGTTTAATTCAGGAGTTTGGGAAACAGTAAACCACTGACAACTCTACGAGGAACAGCATGGCAGGGGTGACCTGGGAGCTGGGTCCTAACACCTGAGCAAAAAAATGCAAAGAGAACAGTATATGCAAAGGCTCAGTTTCCTGAAAGTATCCAGACTATTTTGTGAGGGCTGGCTGATACCTTAGGTGGGAGGGCCAGATTTTTAAAAGGTCTGATGTGGGGCCCCCGGGTAGCACAGTTCATTATGCACTGGATGCTTGGTTTTGGCTCAGGTCATGGTCTCAGGTCATGGTCTCAGGTCATGGTCTCAGGGTCATGAGATCAAGCTCCATATCGAGCCCTGCAGTGGGAGCTCTGAGCTCAACAAGGACTCTGCTAAAGCTTCTCTCTGCCCCTCCCTGTGCTTGCTCCCTCTCTCTCTCTCATTCTCTCAAATAAATAAATGAATAAATAAATAAATATTTAAAAAAGAAATAAAAAAACAAGAGTCCTGATGTATCAGACAAAGAAGTCAGACTTTGTCCTGTGTCCAGAGAGCAGGAGAGCAGGTCTTCTGGTTTCTGATAAGAGGATCAGGGTAGGGGAACTTCATCACCATTTTTCGTGAGGTGGAGAATTCAGTCTGGACTCAAGGCCAGGGCCCATTCTGACATTCTCCAGGTGAAAAATGCCACCATGATATTGGCTGTCACTCACTCTCTGCCCAGGCAAATGGCTTCTTAATCTCTACATGACTTGGAGCTGTTGTCAGCTACAGCAGTTTAGTGCAACTCTGAGAATGTCTGCATGTGGCCTGGAGTCTGTTTTCTTACATCTCCAGGGGCCTTTACAGGTGAGTAGTTGTGAACTTGCTCTTCACGAAGGCTCTTTGCAGTAAGCAGAGCAGATGTGTCCACTTCACAGACGCACTGAGGCCCAGTGAGAGTAAAATGACTTTTCTAAGGTCCTGTGCTAATCTTTGTGTCTTAAGACCTTTAACCCAGTGTTCGCTGTGCTAGAAGACAAAGGCCTAGCCAGGGGGCAGAAATTGCAGTGCTTTCCCAGAGGCAAAGAGAGCGCTATTTCTAGAGTAGGCCAGCATTTTAAAATACAAACAAGTGTTGCTAATTCTAGTTCACATAGTAAACCCCTTATTGTGAACTTAAAAATACAGAAAAGCATGAGGAAGAAAATGAAGATCACCCATAATTCCAATGATTTCTCTTTTCCTCTTGGTGGCATTTTGCACTTTTCTTTTTTTACAGTGAGAAACTGTTTTATTAACAGGAACAAAGGTGAATTCCCTTATGATACCCAGACTTCAAAATAGAAAAAAAAATTCACCTATTGTCACACTGTCCCGAAATAATTGGTGTTGATTTTGGTGTGCTTCCTCCCTCATCCCCCATCTCTTTCCCCCATCTCTTTCTGTTATTTAGATATTAATATATGTAATCAGATGAGGCATATCATGAAATTATTGTATATGTGATTTTTTTATGCAATGTCATAACTTACTAAGCAGCCCCTATCAGCAAGCGTGTTTCTAGTCTTCCCATTACAGTCGTTTTCTGGTCCTTGCATCCTGACAAGGAGGTCACACAGCTTCCTTGATTCTCACTTGTGAAGCGACTTAGTCTCAGGATAGGAATCATATTTTAGTTTCCTAACATATATATATATATATATATATATATATATATATATATATATATATACTTCAGTACCTTCTCCCCCAAAACACTAAAGGTAAGGTTGGATGATTTTGATCCCTCTTCACCTTTCTGGGGACAGTGCAGCCTTCTCCTTGTGAGGCCTAGGGGTACGAGACGTGCCCTCTGGGAGAGGCTCTAGATCCCCCTTGAGAGGTCTTTGGCGGTGGACTGTGGGAGCAAAGCATCTGCAAAGAGATCACTCCTCTGAAAAAGCCGTCTGGCCACATTGACCCAGTCGGTGGAGTCCACCCATCAGAACGTTTTCTCCTCTTACCAGCCTCCTGCCCTGACCCTAGATCCTTCTGTTGGCCACACTTGCTGCTCACTTGGGGTGGAAGGGAAAGAGGGAAGAGGCCCCAGACATGGACACGT
This sequence comes from Nyctereutes procyonoides, assembly GCF_905146905.1. Lineage (NCBI taxonomy): Eukaryota > Metazoa > Chordata > Mammalia > Carnivora > Canidae > Nyctereutes > Nyctereutes procyonoides. The sequence continues at coordinate 22,543,237 of NW_026575122.1, forward strand.
CCTTCCTCTCATTCTTATGTCTCCTCAGGCAGATGAGCCAGTCTTAAAATTCTCTGGAATCTATTTCTCCTTGCAGACCCAGCCCACATTTTTGGTTCCCTGGCCTCTTGCTCTGATGAATTTTATCATAAAGGAACAATTTTGTCAGGTACATGGTCTTCCCTATAAGGAGGCCAGACTCTCTCTGTTCCGTCATTAGATCCTGGGAACCGATGGGCCAAGGACAGAGTAACCCTTCAGAGCGCTTCCCCACACCCTCTCAGGCCCCACAGAACTTGGCTGCCATGTGTGAGGAGTGACAGGATGTTCTTCCAGAAAGGACCCTCTGTTCTGCTCCATCATGGTGACGGGCAGTATGCTCTCCTGCCCTTGGCAGTGTACACTGATGTTTAACTCGACATTTCACTTCAAGGCCTCCAAAACAGCCGCCCTGAGGAATGCAGCCAAGGAAGGATTGTTCCTGAAATGGAGAGTAAAGGGCATTTGCCTCTCAGTGTCAGCCAAGTGGGAAAATGAGCTAGGAGAGCTACATCCCTCTCTGTCTTTTCTTTGGTTGCCAGTGTCTTGCCCTCCCTCCTCCCCTCTGCTGTCCTCCCTTCTCCGAGCACTTACTAATCAAACGATGTTCATAGCCTCCATTTCTAGAGCATACAATGGTGTGCCAGTCACTGCGCTAAGGGCTTTGGCAGCATTTTAAAAATTTAGCTGTCGTAGCCATCCCAGGACGGTTGTGTTTTCTCATTCGGATGGGAAATCGCAGACAGGGAGGGCCATGTGGCCCATACATGTGCGAGCTGCATCCCAGGGTGAGGAACGGAGCCTAAAATGATTCACAGTACATGACCCCTGTCCTCCAGGGGCCTCCAGGGCTGGAATACAGGGAGTGGCCATGTCTGCTCTTCCCAGAGGTGACTGGGTTACAGCTTCACAGTTGGACAGTTGCTTGGTAGGCAGAATCCAAGGGGTCTATTTGATTTCTGTGCTGAAATGACTCTTCTTTCTCCGGCCGTTCTCCAGCCTCAGGGGTCCTGTCCACGCTGTCTCCTTCACCTGGGATACCTTTCCTTATGCTCTCACCTGCTCTTTCCCTGCTGCAAAACCTCTACTCGTTTTGTAAGGCCCAACTCATACGTGCGCCCCCCTGAAGCCTTCTGGCTGCCTCTTTCCCAGGCCAGGTTCTTGACACTGATACCGTAGAACTGTGTGCATGGTGTTTCAGGGTATTGAAGACAAATAAATCCACTTCCTCATGATCTATGACTTCACAGAAGGTATAAGACATAGATGTATAGACATATAGATACACAGACACATACACACACGAGTGAAAGGGTTACATGCATTCTTTCCAAACAAATACGTGAAAAAAAATCTCATGATCAAACAGAGAAACACCATATGCTAGAACTCCATTTTAAGCATATGTGAGTCCTGTTATCTCATTAGAGACTTTGGAAAGTCCTGCAAACATAAGACTCAATCAACCTAATGTTCCTCAAACTTTTTTTGTTTTACTTACGGAACCTCCTTTTAATGGAATACCTAGCAACATTATCTTAAAGGGTAGTGTTCCATGAAATGCAGCTTGGGTAATATTTAGTTTAAATCATGAGGCATAAAAGTACATGATTAAACACTAAATTTAATGAATCAGATGGCATGTGCTATCAGTTCTAAGGTCACTGTGGACTGGAGTGGTTAGGGAGGACTTCTGAAAAGACGGAGATGTGGACTGAGCCCTCTTAACAACCACAGTAGGCTAGCCACTTATCAAATAATCCCCAAATCCTCATGGCTTAACCCAAGGGAGAGTTATTTCCAGTGTAGGTCAGTAAAGAAATTGCTGTACACAGTCTTGCAGAGACTAAGTCCCTTCTACTTAATGGCTACACTTTGCTCCAAGTCCTCAGAGCCCTTTTCATTCTGCCAGCACTTGGGGAAAAGGGAGCGAGAATTGCTCCCGGGTTTTTATGAGCCAGGTCTGGAGGCAACTCACATCTTTCACTCAAATTTTATTGACAGTAGCCCAGTCACATTGCCACTATGAACTTCAAAGGAGAATGAGAAAAAGTGGCGAATGATGTTCTATGAAAGGAGGATGAGACATAGAGCAGCCATGGAGCACCAGCGGCCTCTGCCACACAGACCCTAACCTCAGAGCTCCCTATTCTAGTTCCATTGGCACCTATGCCAGTGTTTAGGCTGAAGATCAGCATAGGGAAGCTTTTTGGGAGAGAAAATATTAGTCTACACAATTGTCCTTCTGCATTTATTTCTTCTACTATCTAAAGCTCTCAAACTATTTTTCAGTTTTTCAGATGTAGATGTTGAGTTTCTCTTCTCTCCAGAAAGAGCCTTGTACTTCCCAAGCTCAGGGCTATACTTCTGGTACTTCTCTCCTCTTTCTTTCTCCCACCTAAACTTCTTCACCTAAGGGCCTCAATGGAGTCTGTTCTAAGGATGTCAGCCAACTGAGTCATCAAAGACTTGTTGTGCTCCTCCTCAGCTGCTCTGCCAAAGCATAATTTTCAAAAAGTTAAAAACAACTGTCATACAGGTATATAGTCAACGTTTGTCAAAAAATCCATTAACTCAGGAGAGAGGAAACCAGCAAGATGAAACATTGGTGTGAAGGGAGCTACAAAAGACCAAAGTATGGATGGTTGTTGAAAAATCAAGTGCTGGAGTGAGATCATAGAGATAACTATACAAGTGATTAATGTTCTAGAAATTAATAAAGCCATAACTGTGAGTGTTCCTTTTTCTACTGGACAGAAATCATAACTTGATCATAAAATAGATATTTTGCTACTTGTCCATCTTCTATAAGTCAGCATCTCACTTTAAGAGTTTGCACCTTACTAAGTAATAAATTGCATATCAAATTAAGTATACATGCCCCTCAAGTGTATAGTGGCCTTGGTAAGCAGTGATTTAAATTTTTTGCATAATTTTTGATAGTTCCTATTCAGAAGTATGCTGAGTATGTCATGCACTGGAAATCCAGTGATAATTAAGACAAATAGAGTCCTGAGTTTAATGATATTAACAAGCATAATGATAGTCTAAAAGGAGAAATCCTCAGATTGCCAGGAAAGTGTATTATAGAAGAAAACCAATAAACTTGGAAAAAAAAAAAAAAACAAGGAAGGTCTTTAAAAATGAAGTTTAACCAGGATGGAAAGGCCAAGTAGTAGCTTATTGGTCTGGAAGAGTGGGGAAGAATATTCCCATAAGAGGTAATAGCATTGTGAAGGCCTTAATCAGAGAGAAAAACCTGGCATGTTTAAAGAATTAAAATAAGACCAAATTGGACAAATTTGGACTATAGTATGCAGAACTTCAACTGTAGTTCAACACAGAGCTGAAAACACAGGTAGAATCAGATTGTGCAAGACCTAGTGGACGGTGTTAAAAATTTTGGACTTTTCCTACAACTGATGAGAGGCCACTGGAAGCTTTTGAGGAAGGGAGCGACCCCACCAGATTTGCACTTTACAAATCTACTTCGGCTGCAAGCCTGGGGAGTCATGGAGAAGACACAAAGAAAGGCCACTTAGGAAGCAGTTGTGGTAGTCCAGGTGAGAAGTGATGGGGTCCTGAACTAAGGGATGGCAGCGAGAATAAGGTAAAAAGGACAGACTTAAGGTATTTGGAAGAAATAATGATTATCACAAAAACTGATTATCAGATATGAGAGAAGAGTGGAGGAGGAGAGAGGTAAAACAATGACCCCCAGGTTACTGGCTCGGACAACCAATTATCTGAATTCTTCCCAAAACAGACTTCTTGGCCTTATTGATGGCGGCCACAGCCAGCATCAGAGAGTGGGCAAGGGGCAGGGCTGCCCTGGTCTATTGGTTTGCAGATCTCTAGCCAGTGCCTGCAGGATGGCAACGGCAGATACTGTACCTTTTTGAAACTCTTACCTGCTGTGTGCCGTCCTTCATCCAGTTGGTGTGGGACTGATGGAATACAAAGAGCCTCTCGTTATTAGCATAGATGGAATAGAAATAGCAAGGTAAGAGTTCTACAAAGGCTGTTTAGAAGGCCTAAGATTGGGTGATGGGGCACAGTGACCCATTCCAAACTCTATCCTTTTTGTGTTCTGAGTCAGATTTCTCAGCTGTGGATTTCCCACCATTTTGCACAAATGGGTCATTTTTTTTTTTCTTTTTAGACTCAGAATTTTACTTGGTTCCCTGCCTATGTTACCTGATCTAACTCTCCCAACACTGTGAGGTAGCCCATGGTCTCATTTTACTGATGAAGAAACATGGGCTCTGAGAGTTAAACTGATCAACCTCAAGCCAAGCTCCTAATGACTGGGGTTAGTAATCCACCCAGCATGTCTAACTTGAAGCCACTCATTCTCCTGGCTAGTTTAAAGATGGCATTTCTAAGGTTTAACCTCAGCCATGAACATCAAGAAATGATTAAAGATCTTAGTCTAAAATACCCAGAAGACTTTTCCATGTAGTTACACACTCCCTGAAATTCCCACAAAAACAAAACCACACACTCCAACCCTCAAGTTGCAAAAATTCTGACATTAAGGAAAGTGATTGAATGCAGACTGCAGGTGATGTTCTAACTTTGCATCCTGTAGAATTCTCTCCATTTTGTCTCTTCTACTCCTCCCTACTTCCCCCTCCTCTCCACTCCTCCTTCACCAACAATATATTTTCCTGTCAAAACATACTTGGTTACATGCAGTGCAACCAAAATTGCTGCTATTAGCTTAATTGAGACGGGGTGATTATAAATAAATTACATGCAGTGCTACTGAAATTGCTGCTATTAGCCTAAATTGAGACAGGATGATTAGTCATCATCAAGTAAAGCTTAATTCAGAGTGTACTTAATTCAGAGTGTACTCCACACGGCTGCAGAGGCCCTGTGGTCATCTGGCAGCTCAAATGATGCAAGGCCAAACCACCAAGAGATGGACTTCAAAGCCACCATTCTTTTTCACTGGTAACTGAGGGACAAAGGTCCTTGTAGCCTGGTTGGTGGGGGCTTCTTAAAGGTTGTTAATGAACTTGTTAGGCACTTAGAACTAGAGAGGACTGTGGTTAGAAACTTTCCCTGTGGAGGATCTGTATAGTATGCTCTGCATGTGTGTGTTGATATATCTCAATGTGTGAATCTTGTGTTACTTCTTCATAATGATTTGAGATGGATTTGCAGTACTATTTTACTTTACTAAAGAAATCCACACTCACAGTACAAAACTTCAAAAGCATAAATAGTATAGAAGAATACCAGTTATTGTTTCCCATTGTCATAACATTTGTTAGACTCTGGTGTACTTTTTCCATCATTTCATTTGTGTGTTCCAACAGAGTTGATACCTACAGGATATACAATTCCACACAAAGCTTTTTTTTTTTTTTTTTACTGATGCAAATATCTTTGAACTACTAGACCAACTACCTAGATGAAGTACATTAAAGATCAAAGATGAAGAGCCAAATAGAGAAGAGAAATTGTCATGGGCATCTCATTCCTAAAGGCAGCCTGATAGAGTAGAAACCTGTGGGTTCAGGGAAGTCTTGCCTCCTCATCCTGGTTTCCTGCCTCAATTCTCAAACCTCAGTCTACCAGCATGGGTACAAACAGAAAACCCTAGGGGAGGTGCTGGTTCTGCAAATGGCTCTATCAGCTTCATTTTCCTCATATCTAGATCAAAATATAGAAACAGATATTCTCCAAGATGCCTTACAGGTGCAAAAGTCTGTATTATGATTTAAGGGTTGTAGAGAGCCATTTATTATTGTTAAGTAAGACTGGTAGGTGAAGATAACCGTGATGATCACTCCTTAATGATTGGCAAGCATTAGGTTTATATTTTGAGTCCTTAGTATGCCGATCTGTTCTTCATTTAGCCTGGTAGGTAGGTTCCTAAAGGGATACATTTAATGCTGCTTGGAAATTAAATCAGGGCACCTGGCTTCCTGACTGTATCATCTCAAGGCAACTTACCTTTGCCCAGTAGGAGTGCACCAAGGGTAGTTTTAAATTTTCAGATTCCTAAGCCTTCCTACCTGTAATTAATGATTCCAAACCATTCGGTACTCTAAGGAAAACAGAAGAGTGATGCTTTGTAGTAACTGTGTCATGGAATCTTTTCTAAACTAAATAATCACTTAATTTGGGAGTGTACTATTGTAGTTAGGTTTGTAATAAAAATATATGGTATTTTAATTTTCCAGTGTGAAACATTTACATTTATCCATTTCTCAAAATATATCTTAAGAAACAAATTCTTTCTTCCTTCCCTCTAATTGTCCCTCCCTCCTCCCCTCCTTCCTTCTTTCTGTCATTTCCTTGTAGTTCTTTCTGCATGACAGGCTCTATGCTACAGATTCTCAAACTATGTATATATATGGACCCCTGGTTCGTTGGAATTGCTGGCAAGCCCTGATTTAAAACAATGACAGCATAGGGGAAGAGAGGAAAAAATAAAACAAGATGAAATCAGAGGGAGACGAACCATAAGAGACTGTTAATTATAGGAAACAAACAGGGTTGCTGGAGGGGAGGGGGGTGAGGAGGTGGGGTCACTGGGTGATGGACATTAAGGAGGGCATGTGATGTGATGAGCACTGGAAGTTATATAAGACTGATGAATCACTGACCTCTACCTCTGAAGCCAATAATACATTATATGTTAATTAATTGAATTTCAATAAAATTTTAAAAAGAAGAAAAAAGAAGAAACAATGACAACAACCAACCAACCAGCCAATCAGATAAAACAAAGCAAAAAACAATATCTAAAAATCGGAGTATTTGTCCCTTGAGAAGACTCCTTTAAATATTACACTTCACATTGCAAGCTCTTGTTTATGATTCATTAACACCTTGGTTTGGAGGGATGGTGGGGCAGAGAAATTGCAAGGTAAAGTGCGTGGAAGGAACGAAGGAAGTTCTACAGTGATGATGCTAAGTCTCTAGTCTTTTTTTTTTTAAGATTTTATTTATTCATGAGACACACACAGGAGAGAGAGACAGAGACATAGGCAGAAGGAGAAGCAGGCGCCATGCAGGGAGCCCGATGTGGGACTCGATCCCAGGTTTCCAGGATCACACCCTGGGACAAAGGTGACGCTAAACTGCTGAGCCACTGGGGCTGCCCTCTAGTCTTTCTAAAATTCAGATTACAGTCGTTTCCTTTTTGTAAAATACCCCCTTTCCAGATGTATTAATATATATTTGACATATCACATTGCATGAGTTAAAAGTGTATATAATACAATTATTTGATAAACATATATATTGCAAAGTGATTATGACAATAAGATTACTTAATACTTTTATCACTTCACATGATTACCATCTGTGTATATGTGTGTGTGTGATGAGAATACGTAAGATCTACTCTCTTAGCAACTTTTGAGTATATAATACAGTATTATTGATTATAGTCACTATACTTATGTTAGGTTCCCAGAATTTATTCATGTTATAACTGTACATCTATACCCTTTGATCAATATCTGCCCATTTCTCCCAGCCCCAGCCCCTGACAACCACCATTCTACTTTGTTTCTATAAATTCGGCTTTTTTAGACTTTACATAGAAGTGAGAGGATACACTATGTTTTTTTTTTTTTTTGATACACTATGTTTTTGTCTGACTTATTTTACTTAACATAATAGCTTAGTCCATCGATGTTGGAAATGGTAGCATTTCCTTCTTTTATGGTTGAATAATATGATATATATTATGTCTGTGTTCTACTATTATACTAAATATCATATATTATAATATATATATTTTCTTTATCCATTCATCTATTGACAGACTCTTAGATTGTTTCCATATCTTGACTTTTGTGACTAATTCTGCAGTGAACATGAGAGTGCAGATGTCTCTTCAAGATCTTGCTTTCATTTCCTTTAGATACACCTCCAGGAATGAGATTGCTGGCTCATTGGTAGTTCTGTTTTTAATTTTTTGAGGAACCTTCATACTGTTTTCCACAGTGGCTGCACCAATTTCTACTCCCATCAACAGTATGTAAGGGTTCCCTTTCTTCCATATCCTTGCCAAAACTTGTTATCTCTTGACTTTAAAAAGAAAAGATTTTATTTATTTATTTGAGAGAGAAAGAGAGAGGAGATAGAGAGCAGAAGCAGTGGGGAGAGGGAGAAGCAGGCTGCCTGCTCAGGGAGTCCAACCCCAGGATTGGGATCATGACCTGAGCTGAAGGCAGACATTTCACCACCCAGGTGCCCCTCTCCTGCCATTTTTATGACAGCCATTCTAACAGGTGTGAGGTGATATCTCATTGTGGTTTTGATTTGCATTTCCCTGATAATGAGTGTTGGGCATCTTTTCAGGTACTTACTGGCTATGTGTATTTCATTTTTGGAAAATGCCTATTTAGTTCCACTGCTCATTGTTTTAATTGGAATTTTTTTGGCTGAGTTGTATAAGTTACTTGTACTTTTCAGGTATTAACCCCTTATTAAATATGTGATTTGCAAGATTTTCTCCCACTCTTTTGATCTCCTTTTGATTTTGTTGGTTGTTTATTTTGCTATGCCAAAACATTTAGTTTAATATAGTCCTGCTTGTTTACTTTTGCTTTTTGTTGCTTGTGCTTTTGGTGTCATATCCATAAAAATCATTGCCAAAAACAATGTCAAGAAGTAATCTTGAAAAGAAGAACAAAGGCAGAAGTATCACATTTCCTAATTGCAAATCGTATTACAAAACCATGGAAATCAAAACAGTGTGGTACTGGCATAAAACAAAACAGACCAACCAATAGAACAGAATCAAGAGCCCAGATATAAACCCATGTGTATGCAGTCAATATTTGGCAAGGTAGCCAAGAATACTCAATGGGGAAACGATGATATCTCTTCAATAAATGGAGTTGGGAAAACTGGACATTCACATGCAAAAGAATGAAATTAGATGCCTATCTTATAGCATTCACAAAAATCAACTTGAAATGCATTAAAGACTTAAATGCAAGACCTTAAACCATAGAACTCCTAGAAGAAAGTGCAGGGGAAATGCCCTTTTACTCAGTTAGGCTCCCTTCCGACTAAGGGATATGTTGCACTCACACTGAAAGGCACTGTTGGCTTCTTTTCACTGTTTAGAAATATGCTGCTAATGAACTGTTGGGGAAAGGCGACCTGCAGGTTAGCCTCAGAGAAGTGATCATCATCATCTCTATTGATTGAGCCCCTGCCATGGTGTAAAGTTTGACAATTATTGAATTGTAGTGAAAAGAGCATGAAACTGGGTGATTCAAACCCTCTCTTCATCTTCGCTTGACTCCTCTTTCCCTGGGTCACTGTTGATTTGAGAAGGATGGGGATAATCATACCGATCAACCGTACAGGTTTTTTGTGAGACTTATAAATAAAATAAGTCCCTAGCCCACACAGACAGGCACATAGTAAGCACTCAATGAATAGTATTTTAAAAAATTACAATAGCAGCAAGTGTGTATTTGTTTGTTTATTAAGAAGTCAGGAAGCAGTGCTAGACACATACCACTCGTTAGGAATTTAGTAGAAGGGGGGAGGGCGGGGGGTGGGGGTGAATGGGTGACGGGCACGGAGGGGGACACTTGACGGGATGAGCACTGGGTGTTATTCTGTATGTTGGTAAATTGAACACCAATAAAAATTAATTTATAAAAAAAAAAAGTTCAAGCAGAAGAGCTGAAATAAAGAGAGATGTTATCTGTTCCATACCTTCAAAAAAAAAAAAAGGAATTTAGTAGATATTGTATATTTTCATCATGAACGTTTATCCTACTAAGGGCCTAATTTAGCAAGTTTGTGAGTTAGAAATGCTATAGATGAGGGTTTTTTTTTTTTAAATCTGTACACTGTTTGCACTTTGAAGTTCCACAGCAGAGAGGCCTACTGAGTTGAAGGTGTTGCTAATGCTGTGCCATCCATAATACCCAGTGGGAGAGCTTACCCTTTGTTTCACTGAAGCTTTATTTTCAGAATGTAAATCTGAGGAAGGAGAGCTAGACTGTCAGGGCTCACAAGCCCCCATTCGAATCGTGCATAAATATGCTGGATGTCCCTGCTCAAGCCTTGAGAAATTAAACATCTTCTTTCTCCTAGGGTTTTAAAGATCCTGTGTATCGAGCAAGACGAAAGCAGTTTGCTGACATCGCCTACAACTACCGACAGTAAGTCAGCTCTGCTTTGTCTGGGGGAAAAGCGAAGAAGCACACACCTAGCTTACCTTTTCCTCATCCGAGTTTGGAGAATACTAGCATAGAGTCCTGCCTTCTGTGTGTGTGTGTGTGTTTAAACCTTCCCTTTAATAACACTTTTTTTTTTTTAAATGCTGGTAGACAAAACAAAATTACCCACTGCGCTGGGGCCCAGCCCTCTTCTCAGCTTTGTCCCGTCCTTAGGCACTAATGTCTGACGTAATTATAAAAGGCCTCAGCCTTGAATAAAACAGCCTCTGGTATTCTCCACATTAAACAGGGGGAAAGGAAAAAGAGAATCATTTGCATTCAAGGAGGAATTGGCTGCTTTACCGAAATAATGAATGAATCATTTGATGTTTCAGATAAGCCTTGCCTCAGTGTTCTACTTTTATATGACCCAGCTGTGTAGGATAATTTTTGGATGAGTTCCTTTTTTTTTTTTTTTTTTTTTTTCTCGTCTGGGATTCTACCCTATTTTAGCCAAAGGAAAATGCAAATATCAAGGATATCATTTGGGAAGAGAACTGTTTTTGCTATTTTGAGTCCTCAGGGACTACAGAAATGCCACCATGGGAAACATGGTGTTTGAGGCCTGAGCTCCATTCCTGAGTTAAGGACATGAGAAAAGACAGGTTCAAGAAGAGACTTAAAAGTTGACCAGAGCCCTGAGGGAATGGTACTTGAATAGCTTTGATAGACTATGGGGAAGATAAGGAAGAGGGTAGGGTTCTTTTTACTGGGTACAAAGTTATCTTCCAGATGGAAAGACCTCCAGAGAAAGTAAGACAATTTCCTTCTCTGAATGACTCCCAACAGTGGAAAAATTCAGAACTGTGCTGACCTTGGTTAAATCTAGGTGCCTTTGGGCCTTGGCTTATAACAAGCAAGAATCATGGAATATGGCAACCCGCCCTGTCCCTGTCTTTGCTTTAGCATGGTCGGGTGGACACCATCAAATCAGGTGTAGACAGGAATCCTTTTTCAGGTAATCAATAAGTAAATTGTATTTATGATCTCCTTGCTATGTCTGAGGCTTAGCTAAATGCTTTGCTTACATGATTTCATTATTTCATTTAGAATTCATAATAACTCCTTATGTTTCAGATTGGAAAACTAGTGTTTAATGCAGCTGAGTAACTTGCAGAGATCATATAATTCGTAGGTGGCATTGTCCAGTTTTGAACTCAGGTTTCTTCAACTCCAAAGCAAACTCATCCACTTCACTGAGTGCTGGGATTCTCAGTCAGGAGATCACATTTTTCATATAAGCCCGGGGCTTCTTAGGAAGTACATTCATTTACTGCTTAGCTGTCAGGATTTGAAGGAAGAAACTGATCCCCTAGCTTCTTTTCCATAAAAAATGTTAAACCTAATGAAGAATCATGGACTTGATTGAATGCCTCACCATCCTGGATGTTTATCAAGTAAGTTAAATTGATTATTGAGAACCATCTGTGGATGGAACCATCTGTGGCTGGCTCTCTGAGGAAATTTAGAGATCTAGTCAGTTTCTTGATTTTTACAGTTGAATCTCAGATGGTTAAGTGATGTGGCCAAGGCCATGTGATTAGTAGGGGTGAATTTGTTCTCAAATTCAGAGCCTATTTCAGAACTCATTTTAGTTCCTCTTTTTAAAATTTGTGATGCTGTTTACCATCCCTTTCTTCTTTAAAATAGTTTCTTAGCTCAGTATCTGGCACAGTGAATTCCCATTATTCAAGAATTATTTGCTTAGGGCAGCCCAGGTGGCTCAGCAGTTTAGCACTGCCTTCAGCCTAGGGTGTGATCCTGGAGACCCGGGACTGAGTCCCCTGTCAGCCTCCTTGCATGGGGCCTGCTTCTCCCTCTGCCTGTGTCTCTGCCTCTCTCTTTCTCTCTCTCTGTGTGTCTATGAATAAATAAATAAAATCTTTTTTTAAGAAAAGAATTATTTGCTTACATTTATTTGAGACCTCCAAGTCGATACTTGTGGCACTTCTGCAATTATTCCCAGACATGCACAGAATGGGGAAAAATTTGAGTTGCTTGCCTGATACACAAGTTTCCAGGTCGAACAAGGTGACACCACCTTCTTATTTCAGCTCTTATACTATAAATAACTACCTTTTGAGATCTATTTAGAGTCACGTTTGCCAAATTTTTGTACTTTTTGTTGATAATTTTAACATTTAAAATGGCCCCCCAACACCATGGTAAATAAAGTGCTGTGTGGGGTTTCGAAGTGCAAGATGGCTGGGATGTGCCTTTTGAAGAAAATGTGTGTGTTGGGTAAGCTTCGTGCAGACATGAGTTACCATGCTGTTGAGTTCAATGTTGATGAATCAACCATATATATTAAACAAGATTTCTTTATATAAAGGTCACACAAAACAAGGTTCAGTATTATCAGTTGATAAAAATGGGACCAGAAGCTCATGGGACCCTAGTCCTGTGTTTCCTTTTGGACCAGTGGTTTAGTGTTCAGAATTCATGATGACTATATGTAGGATAACTATCACATACAATGAGAATCGAATGTTTTCCCCACTCTCCACTGGTTTCCCTCCTTGACTTCTGGGGCTTCTTCTCAGTTCTCCCTGGCTTGTTCATCCCACCCCAGAAAATGTAATGTCTTTCAGGACTGAACTGTGGCCTTCTTCCTTGGCTTCTGCCAATAGCCCCCACATTCAGATCTCTGGGGCTTTCCTAATCATTATTCCACAAAGGGAATAAAGCATAAACTCATGCTTCATGAGTCATAGAATCACAGGATATTGATCAAGTGATAAAACATATCTACTAAGTTCCAGAGCCTATCCCAAAAGTAAGACAAACAGGGTCCACGTCCTCCGGGGGAATACTGAGGAAGACAATGACAAAAGTGCCGACACTTTTAATGACAATAAATGTGATAGGTATTACCGAAGTCAAAACTTGGGTGTCATGAGGCCATATCATTAGGAGTTTAAATGTAGACTGAATGAATGGGTCAGCAAGAAGTAACCTTTAGGCTGAGATTAAAGATTGAGTTGGAGTTTATAGCCAAAGAGAATGGAGGTAGTAAATGAGAGGAGGGGGCTTGTTAGCTCCCTGCAGAGATCCTGCTTCTCCCTCTGCTTGTATCTCTGTCTCTTTCTCCCTCTATGTGTGTCTCTTATAAATAAATAAATAAATAAATAAATAAATAAATAAATAAATAAATAAAATCTTTTTAAAAGTTTCTAGAGGCTATTCAGCTAGGCACTGTCAGAACCAACTAGTGAACCCATCCCTGTTCATCATCAAAGCCTGCTTTTTACTTCCATTAGCACTTAGCCCTAAAATAATGGTGCATCCTCAGGCAGGGGCTTACCTGATGTGCTCTTCACAATCCCTAGTGGCCATTATAGGGTCTTCTGAGATTATCCTGCTTCCAATTCTTAAGCAAAAATCTTTCACCCCTAATCCCTGCCTACCTTTCTGTGGAACATACAGTGACTGTGTTAATGCCCTTGGATGAGCTACAACTTTGAAAGGGCAGGAGAAACCTACTTTGGGACCTGAAGATGATCCATAATTTTGAAGTAAACAGCTCTGCCTTGTCCCAGACATTGTGTACCCTGTTAGGAAATAGGCCTACAGTGCAAAGAACAGTGATTGGTTTTTAAAGTCAGGCTTTGTTTGATTTCCATTTGTTTTTACTGTTGAGAACACAGTAAAATGTTTTTCAAAAATACCCTTTGAACTAATGACTCTCAAACTATACTCTGTCCCCTGGGAGCTTATTGGAATCCAGATGCCTTGGCTTTCCCTCCCCAACAGATTCAGGATCTCTGGGGCAGGATCCAACATAGACTTGAACCAGGTTCCTGTAGTTCTATGTGTCATAGCAGAAGATGCTACGTAGGCGGATCTTACACCTAGCATGTGTTTAAATACCTTTATAGCTTCCTAAGGTCAGAAATAGCAAATCTAGCCATGCTCACTAAGCAAGGGTCTCAAACTCACAGTCTACATATTAAATTCACTTTACCCCCCAAGATATAATTATGTTAGTTGACACAATAGAAACCAGGACATTGCTTTACTTGAACTTGGATGCCTTTATTTAGAAACAGGATGCATTCTTCAGTTGTCTTGGCTTCACCATCTTATTGTCCATACCTACTAATTTACCAATTCGTGTTACCTGCCGGGTCCCTGCAGTTAAGCAAACTTCCACCCTGGTAAAAATTGGAAAACTGGGAGAGCTGAAAGTCCAAGTGATTTCCAAAAGTGAGGCAGAGATCTTCTTGGTGTGGTTGGTGAGTTGAGAGCTTGTATCATTGCTTTAACCAAATTGTATGAATGTTTCCTATATTATGAAGTAGACTTTTCCTCTTACAGATAACTTTTGAAATCCCCTGTAGTCCGGGTGGCAGTAGCTCACAGACCCTGAACCTATCTCTCTCTGCTAATACTCCTTCCTCTTCTTTACACTTGCCCTACTGAGGTCAGATATTTCATACCTGTATTGCAGTGGGCAGCCCATCCCTCAAGTGGAATACACTGAGGAAGAAAAGAAAACATGGGGGACAGTATTCAGAACCCTGAAGTCCTTGTATAAAACCCACGCTTGCTACGAGCACAATCATATCTTCCCACTTCTGGAAAAATACTGTGGCTTCCGTGAAGATAACATCCCCCAGTTGGAAGAGGTTTCTCAATTTCTGCAGAGTAAGTCTACTTCAGGAACAAAAGTGAGGAGGAAAAGGGAGGGGAAAGGGAAGAAAGTAAATTGAGGCCAGTGTGAGTATATTTGTGGTAAATAATACATGCAAGTTGCTTCTCAGAAAAACAAAGTTCACTCTTGTGTCTTGCCTCACCATTATCTTCCACTTTTTGTGGAAGGCATCATCCAAGACAAGGCATCATGTGTAGATTTTCCCATATCCATGTCTCTGAAAAGCACTTTTTCCTGTACTCACAGCACCAGGTGCCCAGGAGGGGCTCTACTAGTAGTTCCCGCTGTGTTGTGAGATGGTTGCTATGTGCATTTGTGTAAGAAATGTACTCTCTGTGGCAATGCTGAAAGCCCTGTGCTCTAAGTCTGTGCATTCAACTGGTATGACTCTTGCTTTAACTGTCTCCAGTGGAGGAGGACTTGCCTCAGTTTTGTCATCTGTCAAATAGAGACTATCTCTTGGGGAAACTGTGGGAATAAAATAATACATTGCAGTTGAAAACACCCAGCATAGTGCTACATATACAGTAGGTGCTCAGTGAATCTGGACTGATTGGAATCTGAGTAGCTCTGTGGGGAAATACATTATTGGGATGACTGACCTCTGCATATTATTTCCAAGTGAGTTAAGTATTTTCCTCTCTACCAGGAAGCATTAATGAAACAAAACCAAAATAAAACTATCAGCTAACACATATTAAATGCCCAGTATGTGCCAGGTAGAATGAGAGAAAGTGGGAAGATAGACCACAGGTTTACAGAAATGAAAAAGTTTCTATGCCTCCGAGCTATGTGGAGATGGTATGTAGCCAGCTCTGGAGCAAAGAGCCAGGGAAATTCCGTGGCAGGGAGGAAAGTGGAGGCTGGGATAGTTTGGGGATGGGCTAGGTGACCTTTTGGGTCCCTTCTATTTAGATAGTCTCTAGTTATCAGATAAAGAAGGGAACAAGAGGTCAAGCAGGGTGAATTTCAGTCTGAAGTTCCAGAGAACATAGGAAGAGGGGCAAGGAGGTCCTAAAGACATTCTCTGGCTGATTATCCATGTTTCCATGGCCAACAGTGAGACAATAAAATGGTGATACTAGCAGCTGGGGAGTTATGGAGAAGTAATTAAGAGGATAGATTTTGAAGCCAGATTGATCATAGTTGTAACCTTGGACAAGAAATTTAACTTCTCTGTGTCTTAGCTTCCCCATCTGTAAAGAGGAAAGACTACGAGCCTATAACTTATAGGGTTATTAGGAGAATTGGTTAGTATTTATAAAGTTCCAAGAACAATGTATGACATATGGTGGGCAGTATACAGTGTTAGCTATCTTCTTCTTCATCATCATCATCATCATCACCATCATCACTGTGATTATTATTCTCCTTCCAAGTTTGAAACAAATTGACAGACAGATATAGGAGCCAGAGAGAGGATCAACATGTCAACTTTATTACTTCTAAAAGCTACTTGGAGAATGTAGTATGGATATACAAACAAAATGGAATTTCTAATGCTTCACCTCTGAATTACATAAACTTTCCTGCCAATTCACTGTTGAAGTGTAAATTCTGTTGCATGGCCCAAAGGAGACCAGAATGCTCTCTGTGCTCTTCTGTGGGAAGACAGTCAGGGGAGAAAGGGCCAAAGAGGTCAAACTGAGAATATTCCTTTTCTTTTCCCACATGTTCCAATCACAGAAGTTCCTGCTCTTTCTTGAGTGTAGTGTGTGAGGGGCAGTAGAGAAGCTGGAAGTGTTCCTTTCGTACTCTTCCCTTCTGGAAGAGGAATGAAAATTCCCTCCCCAGTCTAGATACTTGAGAAATAAGGAATACATATTTCATCTTAATAAACATTAATGAAAGCTAAATTTGTTAAATGTCTCCAATGTGCTAAGGCTCTGTGCTAAGCACTTTATTAGCTCACTTGATTCCTGAAATAACCCTAGTAAATATCTATTCACATTTTTCAGAGGAGGAAATGAGGCTCAGAGAAATGAAGTTACTTGACTCAAATTGCCCAGCCACAAAGTGTAGGGGCAGAGATGTGAAGCCAAATCTACCTGGCATCAACACTGATGCTGCTAGACAGCTGGGAGCATTGCTTCCTTACCCATAGGTATCCAGGAGCCTCTGGGCTCTGCCATGATGGGCTTTGAATTTTCTTTCTCTGCATCCCAGCTTGCACTGGATTCCGCCTCCGACCTGTGGCTGGCCTGCTTTCCTCTCGGGATTTCTTGGGTGGCTTGGCTTTCCGAGTCTTCCACTGCACTCAATACATCAGACATGGGTCCAAACCTATGTATACACCTGAACCGTGAGTATTATTCTCCTGTTACCAGTATCCAATCACAGTAAGCAGCATTGCTTGTCACTCCAGGAATGATGTTTGCATTCATGGATGGCTGATCCACAGGACTAGTTTTCTGAATGGTTTGGTGGTAGCACAAAGAGAGAGATCATCTCTCCTGGGTATTTTCTCTGTCCAAATAGATCATATTGATTGGTGATTTGGGCATCTTGTGAACCACCCATTCAGATCCTCCCTGGTCATGGGGATATGAGATAACATTCAAACGCCAAAGGGATTGTAGGAGTCAAAACTATGATGATCCAAATGTGAACAAGAACAAGTGGTGGCCAAACTATCTCAATACATCCAGAATATACATCTAGTTGATTCTCATCTTTTTATGTCTAGATGTGTCTTATCTCGAGGTAGAGAATGGCTGACCACTGTGCCCCTGACTTTGGGATTTAGCCATCTTCTTAATAAAATAGAACTTAAGCAATCTATACAAAACATCAGTAGGATGCCCCAAATGTTTTTTTTCCTGTCCACAAGGTTTATAACTACAAATCAGAAAAGATCTCTTCCCAATGAACCTGGCACATAAAGTGTCAAATAAATGTAAATTTTCTTTGCTGACTGACTGTTGCCCCCTTCTAGAATAAGAAAAGAACAGCACTATTGTTTAAATTTAATTTTTATTTCTCATGAGGAATAATTAAGCAAGTTGCATCTACCCAGGATGTCAATAACAAGATGAAGACTTAGGGTGGAAAGCGTTCGTGGTCCACAGTTTGCTCAGGTGTATGGGAGGAGGTCCATAGGAATATTGGCTCTTCTGTTCTGCACCCCACTGAGCATGTGCCTAAGACCCCTTGGTTGTTGTTCCCTGACTTGCCTCTTACTTTTATTTCCCCTTCTTCCTTTTCTTTTGTATGTTACCTCATCTGATCCCAAACTTTGTACACCACTATGAGTGGGAGTGAGATCATAAACAGCATACTTGCTTTCTACCTGCCCATTTCTCATGTAGAAAGACCGAGTCTGGCTTGGCTTATAACCCTAATTACTTTCAAGCTCTATGCTTTATTTCTTTCAGTGACATCTGCCATGAGCTGTTGGGACACGTGCCCTTGTTTTCAGATCGTAGCTTTGCCCAGTTTTCCCAGGTAAGGAATGGATCATTTTGGCCTTTTAATTAATCATAGGATTGAGACCTGGATTGCTCAAATGAATTGAACCCATGGAGGGGCCCTTGTGTCCTGAGCAAGAGTGGAAACCAGATACAGTTTTGTGATCCCACTGGGATGGGCATATGGTCCCATGGAGGTTCTCAGTCCAGGGACCACAGCATGGGGTCGGTGAATCACTCATCCTCTGAATTACATATGTGCTGTTGAATTTGCTAATCTCACTTGTCCTACCAGGCTTAGTTTAAGAGCCTTTTCATCCATGAATGCCTGCTTGATCCCCACATGGAAGTAACTTTATCTTCTTCCAAGTTCTCCTGGCACCTGTCTTCTCCAATTTTGGGACTTGCCACTTCCTACCTTGTCAGGCAGTCATTCTTATATGCTTCAATTAAAGAAGATAATTATTTGCTGAGAGTCCAATGCCAATAGCCTAACTCACAGCTGGCAAAAACTGATGAAGTAGTTGTTTTTCTTCCTGTCCACAAAGTTTATAACTACAAATCAGAAAAGATCTCTTCCTAATGAACCTGGCACATAAAGTGCCAAATAAAGGTAAATTTTCTTCTCTGACTGACTGTTGCCCCCTTCTAGAATAAGAAAAGAACAGCACTACACTATTGTTTTAATTTAATTTTTATTTCTCATGGGGAATAATAAGCATGTTGCATCAGCCCAGGATGTCAATAACAAGATGAGGACTTGGGGTGGGACTCAACAAGATGACATTACCATCAAAGCAACAAGCTAGGCCTTGATTCATCTACCATAATAGTGAGCTTTTTACATGAAAGAAAGAATCCTAATAATTCCTTCAGGGCACTGAAAGGCTAAATCATGGTTGGGTAGCTGGGATTATGGGAAAATTTAATGATGCACCCACACATCACACCATGTCACCAACCAGCTGTATGACCTGTGTGCCTCAGTCTCCACAAATGAGAATTAATACAAAGCTTTAACTATCAATCTTCTTCCTCATAGGGAAGGTTAAAAATCTGATGGAATGAGTATAAGCAAATATTGGACCAAATATGAATTTCAGAGTAATGGGATTGTATGTGAATTTTATAAGCCATTTCCCTCAGCTAGAAGAAATAAATATTTTCATTGTTGATTAAAGAGACTACCACTTAATATCTGAAACAAACAAAAAAAGATGAATTAACTAAATGCCTACTATGTAAGGGAGAATTCCACACAATCTCTCCAAACAAAGAAAACTTGCTTTTATGTGAGGTTTGGGGAACTGTGGTGTTCAGATATTGTTGGAGTTTTACAAGTGGAGTGCTTGGGGATTGGCTGAATTTTAACTCAGAAGTGTCACCATTGGGCAGAGGCTGTTGTTGACTGGCTGACTTGACTTTCAGAAGCATGGTTCCTGCTGTCAAGATGTCACTGATTGCTTGGAACTGGGATTTGTTCCTATGGTCAAAGAATAATTAGTCTTTTTCTTAGAGAATAGGAACTTTTTATTCTCACTACCAGGAGCTATTTTGCTCAGTCAGAGGCTAAGTGACTGTCCTCCTTAAGCCATTTCCATTTGGATGGGCCCCCAGAGGAATGGACAATTATCTGAGTCAACAGATAGATGCTACTGGCCCAGTAGTGTCACATCCTTCCAACTTACACCTGGACGGTCCCAAGGCAGGGTGTCATTTTGAAAGTTCCCTGAGCACATTGTTTTCTGAACCTAAAAGGAGGACTTGCTTCCTACTAGAGTGCAAGATGGAATGGGGATGAAGCACAGGGAAGTCTTTAGACCCCTTATTTTAGGCAAGCTTTGGGCTCACAAAGCGTGGTGACCGTGAGGGGCATCTGGGCAGCTCAACTGATTGTCTGCTTTCGGCTCAGGTCATGATCCAAGGTCCTAGGATCAAACACTGCATTGGGCTCCCAGTGCTCAACGGGGAGCCTGCTTCTCCCCCTCCTTCTGCTCTTCCCACTGCTTGTGCTCTCTGTCTCTCTCTCTCTCAGATAAATAAGTAAAATCTTAAAAGAATTACTTTCTTAAACAAACAAACAAAAAGAATGGTGACCATGAAAACAGAGCACTGTTTCAATGGCTTTTGTTAGACTCTGGTATGCCTGGACAGGATGGATGGAGCAGAGATGACAGGAGGGGCAAGAGAGGAGAGCCAGGTCATCTGAATTTAATGCACTTTAACTCAGCATTTTCTCAGCATGTAATATGGGCCAGGGTTTGGCCCAGAGAGGGATACAGAGATGAAGACCATGTGGCCTCTTGCTTCAAAGTAAGCCCAATTCTTTGTCCTTCTCTGTCTATACCAATTCCTTTGATTATCTCACCTAAACTCATGGTGTTAAATGTCCTCTCTATCCTGATGACAAAAACATTTGTATCTTCAGCCCAGACTTCAGTCCCCAAACTCAAACTCATGTATCCAACCACCGACTCAATCTCTCCACTTGAATGTCTATTAGCCATCTGTGGTCATACTGTCCAAAACTGAATTCCTGATCTTCCTGTTAAAACCTTCTCCAACCATAGTCTTCTCTATGTTAGTTCATGGTAACTCCATCCTTTCAGTTGTTCAAAACAAAAGCACTTAGAGGACATGTTTTACTTCTTTCTCTCTCCAATACCTCTAACCAATCTTTCTGAAAGTTGTATGTGTTTTTCCTTCAAAATATGTGTAGAATTGGACCATTGTCCATCAACATCCACTGTTACCAAACTGTTCTCAGCCACTATTGTTTCTCACCGTGGGACTGAAGGGGCCTCCTAACTGGTCTATATGCCTCTACTCTTGATCCCCTACACCGTCTTCTCACATAGCAGCCAGAGTAAATCTTGGATGACATAAATCAGATCTTGCCGCTTCTTTGCTCAAAACCTTGCAGTGGCTCCCATTTCACTGAAAGGAAAATCCTAAACCTTAAAATAGCCAAAAAAGGTTCTATAGGACTAAACTCCAGATCCCTCTTTTTTTCCCCCTTTGAAAAAACTATTTACTTTTTTCCAAATAGTATTCCAAGTATGTGTTTTACAGACAAAGGTCACTATGGTTCAAAAACATCCCATGGCAGAAAGTATCTTTATAGACATTGGGAAATAATTTTAATAAAGGAAAAAGTTCATATTTATCTAGATGTGGCTATGTTCCATAGGAAGATTTAAGCAACCAAAGTGCAAAGACAAAATCACAGTGGCTTTTCTTGCCACACAAAATATTGATAATCTTCCCTTATAGCATACTCTTAATTGTGAATTGAGACAAGTAATAGATGGCATATGATCTTTAGAAGTAGAGCTCCAACGGATAAGGGGACAGGAGAGTCAAGCATCAGAACGAATTCAACTGAAATACCAACTGGCTTTGACCCCAACCAAACTCAAAGTCCAGCTAGAGGCCCATTAGAGATAAACAGAAATTGTAGTATCACTTTTACATGGTTGTGCCACTTAACACTATTAAACCCAATCTATCTGGATCAAAGCTAAGCACACCCCCACCGCTAGTTCGGTCCTCGTCCTATCCCATGTTTATGAAGGCTCTACATTATAGCTTAGTTCATCTTGGGGGAAGAAGACCTTCCAAGTTCTCAGAAGAAGCCATCTTAAATCTCTGTCTGAACCTTCTTTTACCCTGCCCTCCCATCTCCCACCCTGAGGCAGGTCAGTCTCACCAAAGAGGTATGGCTTCTGTCATCATCTCATGGAAATTAGTTCTGAATAACACTAGAGAAAGATCTGTGGGAGCAGCATTTGGCTTTAAGACAAAGGAATGCGCCTACTCCAGCCCCTCCCAAATCAGAATGAATTCCATATTCTCCCTTCTACTGCTATAAAGATCTCCCATCTAAAAGCTCCCCCTCTTTCTCCTCAGGTCCCTCTTTGATAGAACCTGCCACTCTCCCCACTCTTATTCTGTTCTACCCTTACTGGTCCCTTCCTGTTATTTGAACTTACTGACATTTCTCCTACTTAGAGAGCTGTTTTACTGGCTGTACATGTGATCTGTATGATGCTCTTCCCTCAGGTGTCAGTAGAGCCAACAACCTTGCTTCCATCAACTCTTTGGTCAAATATCATCTTCTCGATGATACTTGCTCTGAAATCTTTTTCAAATTTCAGTCCCTCCTCCCCCATTCTCCTGGCACTCCCACTCCCCCTGTCCCTTTCTTCTTTTGTTTCTTCTTTCCAAACAACTTATTTCTCCTAATATACCTAATATGCTTATTATTTATTGTCTGCCTCCCCCCACTTAAATGTAAACACCATGAGTGAGGTCCAGGATCTTTATTGACTTTGTACACTGCCAACTACATAAAAGGCATTCAATAAGCATTTTGGAATGAATCAATGTACATAGTAGGGAAGGAAAATATGTTCATTTGTATATATACACTCTGTCTGATACAAGGCAGGCTGGAGAAAATTTGTAAAAAGGACAAAGACAAAGAGACCACTAGGGGAATTCTATAATTGGAGCTGTAATGAGAAGTGGTCCATAGCATTTCATACTCTCCAGCTAGTATTTATCTGGAAGTATGTATGGCAAGCATTTGTCAGCATTTCTCCTGTGGTGTCTTCAAGATACATGATTAAGGCACTCATCTTGTATTCCAGGAATGTTCCTCTTGAGCTTTGGGAAAATAATCACTGAGCTGGAATCAAGGAATGGAGTTTTATTTATTTTTTTTTATTGGAGTTCAATTTGCCAACATATAGCATAATACCCAGTGCTCATCCCATCAAGTGCCCCCCTCAGTGCCCGTCACCCAGTCACCCCCACCCCCGCCCACCTCCCCTTCCACTACTCCTAATTCGTTCCCCAGAGTTAGGAGTCTTTCATGTTCTGTCTCCCTTTCTGATATTTCCCACTCATTTTTTCTCCTTTCCCCTTTATTCCCTTCTACTATTTTTTTATATTCCCCAAATGAATGAGACCATATAACGTTTGTCCTTCTCCAATTGACTTATTTCACTCAGCATAATACCTTCCAGTTCCATCCACATCGAAGCAAATGGTGGGTATTTGTCGTTTCTAATGGCTGAACAATATTCCATTGTATACATAGACCATATCTTCTTTATCCATTCATCTTTCGATGGAGACCGAGGCAAGGAATGGAGTTTTAGACACAACCTACTGTGTGACCTTCAGTGGGTCACCTCCCTTCTCTGTGCCTCAGTTTTCTTATTTGTAAATACAAAAAAAAAATACAAGTGATGAAGTAAGGTTTTCTGCTCTGGAGATCTATAATTCTATGATGTGTGGCTAGGGAAGACTTAACAGAACAATCAGGGTCTCTCTGGGCCCTTCTGAAGACATCTAGTTACTCATCCCCTTCCTATGGTCAAGCAGAAGGTTGGAGCTGAGGGTGAAGTTTGAAGTTAGGAAGACCCAGCCATGCCAATGACTCTGTTTCTCTACAATTACAGGAAATTGGCCTTGCTTCTCTTGGTGCACCTGATGAGTATATTGAGAAACTCGCCACAGTAAGTCCTTTCTGCCCCTGGCGGATAGTGAGAATGCAATAGGCTATAGCACTCAGGTTTTCACAGCCTTGATCCTCCCTCTGAAAGCCAGGTCACTGGGGGGAAAATATCAGAATGTGCTGACTTACATTTACACAAGTGAAATGTATATAATTTCCTTAATGTTCTGAGTTTGAAATCAACTGCATGCAAAGTTTACATGTAATTTAAAAAGTAAGTTCAACACCAATAGGCTGTAATGATAGCCCTAGAGAACCTTTGGGCATAAAGTGTGTGTGGTGTGGGGTGTGGGGGTGTGGATTCATGGCTGTGAAGAGGAAATATTTACTCTCTATCTTTGTGCTGGAGCCAGCGTTGGGAATCTTTCCTTTATTAGACGGGTAGAAATGGAGGTGGCTTTCCTCATCTTATCAAACACTTCCTTCTCCCCAGTGAATATGATGACTCTCATCCAGTGAAGCATGGAATCAGCTACTCTGCACAGGAGGGGGTTTTCTTCCTACAGACTCTCTTCCAACTTGAGTTCGTCCCTCCCCAGCATCTGAGCCATGTTTCCCATAATTTGCTCAGCCTAGAAGATGAAAATTAAAGCTTTGTAAGGGAACTAGGGAACACAAATGAATACAAATTTAAATTTATCATTAATATGTGTCAGTTTAGAAGTTTATGAATTCGGTTTATCAGAAGGGCAAAAACTCCCAGAAGTTTCTCTCTCACTGACCAGCGCTCTGATATCCTGAGCAAGTGACTTCTGCTTCCTCATCTTTAAAAATGATTACATTAGTTTATGTTCTGGAAAAAGTATATCATAAGATTCTGAAGAGTTAAGTGTGTGTGTGAACATGAATTTTTAAATATCAGATTCCATGTGAGAAGCAGCTTTTAAAGAAGTTGAGAAGCTTAATATAAACGCTCACTTGTAGGAAGAAAATAAACTCAAAACTCATAGCATCATGTCACCTGCTGTGACAATGATAAGAGTAGTCATTGCCAACCTAACTTCTCAAAAAATTATCCAAAAAAATTTTTTTCCTATTGATCCACTGGGTTGGGAACAGTTCTAGGTTCTTGCTCTTTGATCTGCTGTGTAACTGGGTGCATGTTGCTTGACCTCTCTGGGCTGAAAACACATCATCTGTATGTGAGGTCAGGCTGACTAAGCTGAGAGGTTTCTCAGATTTAACATTATCTAGTGCAATAAACAGACTTAGCTAGTAACCCATCTCTAATTCTCCGAAACTATAACTGTCTCCAGCAGCTAATTGACACCAAAGTTTCTCTTGGCCCTGGTCAGTAGGATTATGCCTGGATTACAGAATCATCTTCCCCAGGCCAGGCATCTAGGATATGTTGCCCTGGGAGCTGTTTAAAGAAAAGGACTTGGCTATTCGAGGAGGATAAGTGCAGTTGTTGGCAGTACATCAGAAACCCCCCAAGTTTTAGCATGGATGGCAGGATGCCCTCAATGATTTTATCACTAGGTAGTGATCTCCTACCTCCCATGACTGAATTTTATGGGATTGCACAGTAAGTCTGACCAACTAAAGGGGACATCTCATTTTAGTTAATGCCACAGAGAAGAAAGCAAAAGGAGTTGAGGAGTTCCTGTCATATAGGGTTACCCATTGGGATATCTTCTTGAGGAGTTCTCGATACTTCTTCTCTGCTTCGTATCACATCTTACATTCAGCCAACTCTGGATTCAACCAGTGACTGGGCAGAGTAAGACATAGGACATGGAGAAGTGACCCCAGGTCATGGTGATTCAGAGAACAGAGCTGGGTAGTGCCTGTCCTTAGCCTTGAGGCATCTGCTACCCTTCCCTTCCTTGGAGTGTGCTCTCAACTTCACTTTCCATTCCAGATTTACTGGTTTACTGTGGAATTTGGCCTCTGCAAACAAGGAGACTCCATAAAAGCATATGGTGCTGGACTCCTATCATCTTTTGGTGAATTACAGGTATGACCCCATTTATACCCATTTTGAGATTCAACCCAGGGGTTAATCCTCAAGTGATTGGTATCTTAGCAGCTATGATTTGTTCATGACTTTGGGTGTTAGATGTAGAAATTGAGCTGCAAGTCTATGGGTCTACAAAGCAGAAGGGCTTCCTGACCCCCAAAAGGCTGAGCTCTGCATACAGATGTATGCAAATACATATGGTTGGCCCTCACATCTCTACTGATCACCTCACATGAAAATGGCTAGAGGGATTTACTCCCTTCTATCTGGACTGGAGACTTTAGATGGGCCATGAAGGGTAGGATCTAGTATAGGGAAATTTAGTTTACTGAATTTGGGTTGGGATGTGGAAAGAATCGGGACAAGATGGAAGAAGGTATACAAATAGCCTATGGAGAGGTAGCAGAAACACTTGACCCTGATTTAACTGTGAAAACTTTGCACTTGCTGCCCTGCAGTACTGCTTGTCTGACAAGCCAAAGCTTCTCCCCCTGGAGCTGGAGAAGACAGCCATCCAGGAGTACACTGTCACAGAGTTCCAGCCCCTGTATTACGTGGCTGAGAGTTTTAATGATGCAAAGGAGAAAGTAAGGTGAGGTGGTGACCAAGATGGGGTCAGAAACTCTTGGGTCCTCTGGATCTGGCCTCATGCTTCTGTGAGTGGTTGTCCAGGAGAGTGGACTCCAATGCTTATAGCAATGGTGTGCAGCAGGCAGAGCTTCCCAACCCCTGTCCCTTTCCATTCTCTGTTTGGGAGGGGTTCTTTAATAGGACCCCATATCACAGATTATTGTCTGAACATATTGACCCCTGCAGACAACCCTGCCACTGGATCTATGCTTTAGTCCAGCTGCCAAGTCCAGGCACTGAACTCTCCTGTGTACACAGTAGCCACAGAAGGCCCCCAACAACTCATTCCTAGGAATCTTCTAACCTGGGGGAATCCTTAGTTCTCTTTATTCTCCTGCATCATTCACCATGCCAACTCCTTCAAATATTCACCCCCATGTAACCTTCTCTGTGTGTCTTTCTCTAACCAATTTGTTTAAAACCCCTACCCAGTCCCACCCCATACTCCTTACCCACTTCTGCAATTTATTTTTCTCCTTAGTACCTGCTAATGCTGAATATAGTATATGACTTAAGCTCCATTTGTGTAGGAATTTTTGTCTTTTCTCTTTTCCTGTTTTTTTCCCAGGCTGTTTTTTGCCCAATATATAGTGAGCATGCAATAAGCAATAGGCAAATCATCAATCTCAGAGGCAATTCAACAAAAGGCTTATGGAGATGGAAAGGTAGCAGGACTCCCATTCTCCCCTCTGAGCTGAGAGGGCTCAGCATATATACATATATATGTTTCTGCAACCCCATGAACCCCATTTCATATATATATTTCATATATATACATATATGTTTATATGTTTATAAACATTATGTACATTTATATATGTATGTTTCTGCAACCCCATGAAGTTGGGTGTGCCAGCTTCCACTGCACTGTGCTTTGGTGATGGAGTGTAAAAGCTGGCCCACAGGTCCACATGGTTGGGCCTACGATGACTCTCTCGTATCTCTCCAGGGCCTTCAAGTTCTCTTAGTTACTTATTTCTAGTTAATTCCTGAATATCCACCCCTTACTGGGAGCCTAACCTTCCTCTAATCCTAATGATCCCTCCCTGCCATTCCTGGGACCCTTTTATGGTTATAGGTTTCAATGGATTTTTCCATTACCCCATCTGGGTAATAATAAGAAGGAGGAAGAGGAGAAGCAAGTTAAATATCCAACACCTAGTTATGCACCAAGCATTGTTCTAAATGCTTTTCATGTACTGATTCATTTAATCTTCAGATAAGACTATGAAGTTTGCAGGTGGGGTGCAGAAGTGTAGAAGGGATAGGAGACTCACCCAGGGTCATACAGCTAGTAAGTGGTTGAACCAGGGTTTAGATCAAGGCAGTGGGGCTTAGAGCCAGAACCCATAACCACTCAAATGGGCCCTCCTGATGATAACTTTCTAACCTGAGAAGAGATCAGTCCCAGAACATCAGGGAAGAGCTTGCAGAACCTGGACTTTTGGGCCTTTGAAATCCCACCTGCTATGTCAGTGCCCACAGCCCAGAGGAGACACCCACAAAAACTCCATCCTACTGAGAGTGACTCACAGAGTCAAAGGGAATGCTGGAAAACAGGGTTCAGAAAAGGAAGTGATTCTCTCAGAATCTCCCACCTAAGAGAAACCAGCTTCAGCTATTTTCAGTTTCAAGATTCAAGTTCTAAGCATAAAGAAACAATGCTGGGTGTGGTCACGTGCCCACTGCCTGGCTAGAGGAAGGGTGGGCCCTGAGACAGACTGCCTAGCCAAAGCACTTCTAGTGGCATAGATGCAGATTGCCTGAAACAAAGATGAGGTGAACTATGGGAATAAGAGCGAAGAAGTGCAGAGTGGGCCAAATCACAGACATGCATTATATGCTTCATGTCACCAGCAGGGCTGAGGAAGCTCTTATCAGAGGAGGAGAGTTGGAGAGACATAGTTAATCATTTGTTCTTCATGAATCCCTAGTAACTAGTGAAAGAGAGCAGCTAACACTCATGTAGCACGTACTCTATACTATAATAGCACTTGCTACGACCATCTCAGGTAGTACTGCTCTTGCTCCAGTTTTATAGAGGAAGGACACTGAGGTGCAGCCTGCAAGGGCTGTCATTGGCAGAGGTGAGTTTGAGCCCAGAGCCTGGCTCTGGAACTTGGGTTTCCAGCCACTATGATCCACCACTCTTGCCAAACTTGGGGAGCCCACTATTTTCCCTTAGAATTATCTTCTCAGTATGGCAGCTTCAACACTCAGCAGAAGCCAACTTAGAAATATCATTTGTGATGTTCTTGCAGTGGGGCTATGTGGGGACATCTTATTAATTACATTGCTTGATGTCCCTCATAAGGCTCTCCTGGTACATTCCTCCCAGACCCAGAAATGCATCAAGAAGGCAAAGAAGTGAAGAGCACAGACCAGAGTCAGACTACCTGAGTCTCTTCTCAGCTGCACGATTTATTGCCAGTATGACCTTGGTAGTCATTGAACCTCCCCAAACCTCAGTTTTCTCATCAGTAAAATAGATATAGTAGTAGTATCTTCCTTCTAAGGGTTTTATGAAGATTAAATCGGGGATGATAGTTGTAAAGAACATAGAACAATTAGGACTTCACATAGCATTTAGTACAGAAGAGGCACGCAGATCATGTTAAATTGCATTAATAACATAGTGTTTTCTTCCATTCTTGAGAGCTGTGTTTCCCTCCTTGGATTGATTTCCGAGCCTCTCATAGCTTACTTATTTCTATAGCATTCTTTGGATAGATTTATTTGTTCTTTTGATTTTCTTTAATGGTAAGAATTTTGGCCTTAATGTATTCTGTGCTTTTATTATAAGCTTTCTCTGCCCTTTTGGAGATTGGTAACTAAATAAGCATGTGCCTATGTGTGTTTGTATATACACTGAGACACATATGCAGCACACAGAGGCTGCCCAAGGGGATCTCACTAGAACTCCATTTCACCTTTCAGCCTGGTTTCTAAAGCCCCTGTTCTAGTGAGATTTAAGTAAAATGCCACTGAGAAATCTTTTAGGATTTTTTTCACTGAATTGTGCCCTTTACTGAGCTCTGTGGATTTGGTTTCAGGAATTTTGCTGCTACCATCCCACGGCCTTTCTCAGTTCGTTATGACCCATACACTCAAAGAATTGAGGTCTTGGACAATACGCAGCAACTTAAAATTTTGGCCGACTCCATCAACAGTAAGTAACTTACACCCCAGGAGGCCACTCTCTTTACCAGAAATAAAGTTGTATTTCCTAACCCTCACCATAGGAACAATAAGAAATTAATCATAAATTTCACCATAAGAAATTCATTAAATATTGAATGAGGGAGAAAAGCATCTCCAGGTAAGCCATTTGTTTGTCAAGGGAGGAAAACCTTGGGATAAAGGCCAGAATTACTTTAAGTATCTTTTCTTCTTTAACTTTCCTAGATTCCACCCTATGTCCTACCACCGTATCAACCTTCCACTCTGGCAGGTCACTACCATGTTCCTCTTTCTCCTTTGCCTCCACTGTGTTTCCTCTAAGCATACAATGGGTATTGCTGTGCCTGGATTTTCAGCCCTTATAAGGCAGGTTCTAGCTATTTTATTGGCCATCTATTAGCTCATCCATGGGCCTTCCACTCTTCCAGGACAATGAGGATAGTATAATAGTTGCTCATAAAAAACAACAGTGTTAAATTGTTCTTCTTTGGATTCTCCTTCTAGTACTTCAAACTCCCCTCCAGCAACACTGACCAGCTTTTACTTCCCATACTGCCTCCTGGCTTCTGGCCTTTGTTCATGTAGTTCTTTATGTTTATTTATTTATTCATTCATTTTTATTTAAATTCAATTAGCCAACAAATTCTTTATGTTTAAAATACTCTCATCCCTATTCTTGTTTAGATGTCCCCAATTCCAGTTCAACTTTTAAGTCTTTTGTAGGTATCTCTTCTGTAAGAAGACTAGTTTGGGTGTCCCTCCTCTGTCTTGGCAATCTCACAGATCCCTCACTCAGAGCACATATCACTATATTGTTTTATAATTATGTATTTGTCTGACTCTCCAACAAGACCTGAGTAGAAGACTAGGTTGGGTTCACTGTCAAATCTCTGGTAACTAGCCCTAGTCCTAAAAAAGTATATTAGGTCCTCAAGCATTATTAAATGGATGAATGAAACCACTGAGGGAACGAGCAGCCTAAAGGGAGGAATTCTAGGCCAAGTGGAGTTTCCTACCTTATGTAACACTAACAAAGGCCAAAAAAAGGCAGATGGGCTTGAAGTATCCCTCTAGGACCCCACTGATGTTTCCTGTGGCCACTTCCAGTAGTAGTAGAACCATCCCTGGCCATTGTAGTCATTCCCTATTAGGTATAGCCCCATGTGATCAGACAGTTTGAAGAAGTCCAAGGCTTATTCATCACCACCTCATAGACCCCATTTTGGACTCTCAGCTGGAATAGATATGTTCACCTGAGGAGGCCAGCCAACTGCTCTAGGGGCTGGAATGTAAGATAGAGGGGTCAGTCCATAGCTGCTTTGTCTCTCTTTCTTATTTGCCCTGAAAAGTTAAAAGTAACTCCAAAGGCTATTGTTTCTTAGAGAACTTTCAAATCATAGAATGGCACATTTAGGAATTAAAGGGTCCTTAGTGACCATATGTAAGACCCCATTGCCTTTCTATACTTCTGTTCCCTCAGGATCTAGGAGAAAGCAAGGCCTGTCCATCTCAGGGCCCCTTACACTTCTTTGAAGTGTCTTTATTCCTGTGGCCTGTTGGCATGTGAATATGGCATGAATAGGAGCAGCTCCATCTTAGTCCAGTAGTCTAGCAATCTAGGCTGAGTTATCTATGGAGATCATGCATTCTCAAACCTAGTATACATCAGAATCAGTTGGAGAGCTAGTTAAAAATAAACAGTGCTGATTCATAGTCTCAGATTAAATTTACTAAATTGTGGTAATTTGTGTGAGTTTGTATTTGTAATAAGGCCCTAGGTGCTTCTGACACAGGAGGTTCATATGAACACACTTTCATGTTTCATGGCTTAGGTCCTTGTAAGTACCTATAGATGGTACTGTAAAAGAAAAACAGAGAAAACAGTTAACTCTTTCCAGGAAAGAAGGAGCTAATTACATTAAAGTTTGTAAATCCCTATGCTGTAACTGCCCAAATCCTGTCACCATAACTAATTTGTAAGCTCCTTGAAGGTTGGGGTGGTACTCCGCGTATTCTTATATCCCACTGATTCCCTAATGTGTTACACATTGTAGAAATTTAAAGCATGTTTTATCATGATGTGAGTGGCCCATTGTTTTTTTCTTTGTAGGTGAAGTTGGAATCCTTTGTAGTGCCCTCCAGAAAATAAAGTGAAATCCATGGACAAAACCTGTCAACTGAGAATCTGTTCATGGAAATCCAACTACTTTCATTTCATCTGAAAAAGTTTGAAAAGCAAACCTTAATTTGAATTGACAGCCTTTAATCCTTTTTGGAACAAGATGGAGGATGAACAAATCAAAATAACTTGAAATGACAGCATATTAATACATACCCCAAAGCATAATCTTTTGGGGTCATTTTTTGATTTAAAGATGATAATCCTATACTCTCAATTCAGTTAAAATCAATAATCTGTCACATTTCATCAAAGTTAATTAAAATTGGGACCTGATTTGCTTAAGTTTCATATATGCTTTTGTTACTTGCCATAGAAAATTCCTGAAGGAATATATATCACTCAATGTAAAACACAAGCCTGTCATTAGAATTGAATTTGTTGATTTAATGTAAATCTTAACCTACAAAAGTCATTTTCTATTTCAGTAAACTATGATTCTAGTTATTGCTGTGCCTTACCCATGTAGATTTCCTTTAATTCATGAGCCCATTAAAATAGTTATAAAAATCGAAGTTCATAGCATAATATGAAAACATTTCTGTATAGTTTATTGGACTTATAGATACTGTTGTAGAAGGTAATAGAACTCCTCACCTGACTCTCACAACTTTCAATATCATTTTCCAATTAATTGTTATCTGGTTTGGAGATATTTTGCAGACATGTGTGATGCAACAGATGCTAACCAAAAGCTTAGCTGAGAGATATTCCATTATACTCATTGAAATAATAAGGAAATACATTATTAAAAAGCAAATCCTCAAACAAAAGTGAGAATTTTAGTTATGTTTAAAAAAAAAGACTAGTGGTTAGAAAATTTTGCAGTTTCAAATGTTTCTTAGAAGGAAATATTCATCTCCATTGCCTGAGAAATACTTTAACTGGATAATCTTGTGACATGAAAAAATGATCAGCCTCAGATTTTCAATCCATTACAGGTCACCGTGATAACCTAAGTTATGTCTGGATGGTCAACAGACTGATTTCTGTCGGCATATGTTTTACTGAGAAACAGCAGGGAGAATAGTAGCATCTTTAAAGCTATGCTGAAATTTCCATGCCACTTTAACACTTTATTTTGGAAATAGTTAAATCGTAAAGGATTTGCATAGTATTTCTTCACATGTGATTCTCAGACCAGCTATATCATCATCAACAATAAATCCTGGGCACATCCCAGTTCTATCCAACTAGAATATCTGGGGATGGAGCACTAAGATCTGAATTTTTAAGTATCCCAGGTGGTTTTTTTTTTTAAATTATGGCCAGCCAAGTCCATTTGGTACATTACATTTGAGAAAACTTGACTTCTTGTGGCCAGTTTTGCCAATTGCTGATTATGTTGCCTTGCAAAATTTACTTTGGATCTCGGTTTTACTTGAGCAATGAAGGAGTTTAACTGGATAAATCAAGTTTTCTTATAGTCTTGGAATACAATTCAAATGCTGACATATGTCTTTAAACAGATGTCCCTGATCCACTAACAGTGGGTAATAACACCAGCCCAAATATCCTACCTGGGTGGAAAGAGCAATTTAGTCTGATGTATCTGAGATCGCATTGTTTGAAGTTGGGTTTTCACCCCTGTGTTTATTTCTTCATGCCTCTGTAGAATCCATTGACAAAGGTTTATTCTAGAAATGGTAATGTTCTTTTTTCTGGTTTCTTTAGACCCCAAACACTCTGCAAAGGGATTATTTTGATAAATATCTCTGTACAATAAACATATATCAGAGAACCTCTTGATTTTGGAACTAAAATATTTTATAGTATTTTAGACTAGATATCTTATTTTGTAGTGATTTTTAGTCTTACTGAAAATAATTTAATGTGTTTTAAGATAAAGCTTAGGTTTAGTTTGCAATTTTGCGGAAAGAATTACATACTGAATAGAAGATAGTCTTTGATTTTTTTAGTAATGTGTTACCTAGTACTTAGCTCTTTTTATCTGGATATATAAACCCAACCAACAGCAAAGGATTCAATATATTTTCATGTGTCAGTATTATCATCTGTTTAATATTTAGTAAATGAGTTCTTTTTAAAGAAACAATAGTAATGCTTTACTGGTAGTCATCCTATTGTGTCCAAAAAGGAGAAATACATGTAAGAACATTCAAATTTTTAGTACTAGTGTTCAATAAGTTTCTAAAAGGATGAATTTAAATTTCAGTTCTAGGTTCCTAAGTTATATGACTTAACTGTGTATCAAAAAATCTACACTAAAATGTCAACTTCATAATATCATGAATCTTGCCTGTCTTCATCTCTAAAAGCCTTAGCATGTATTACATAGTAGGTGCTTAATAATCTTTAAAAAAATTTCTGAGTGAGGCAAATCATAGATGGTGTAGTGAAGATTATCTCACAAATAGGCTATTTTGCAAGAAAAAGTTGAGAAATAACTAAATTTGCAATTTTTCCCTTTTAAATGCTGTAGAACATTTTGCATCTTAATCTAATTTATGGTCTTAAAAAAAAGATACTGTGCTTTTAGACTAGATTATGGCTAGGTGGTTTGTATATATACTGCTTCAACAATAACTGGCATATGAAAGTTCTTAATAAATATTTATTAATTAATATAGGAAGCAAAATTGCATAGATGAAATGTTTTGGTTACTCAGTGGGGCTGACATGGTCAAAAGCAATGACTGACTTGCCTAATGATTGCAAAAAATTACAAAGAAAAAATAAGAAAGGGTATAAAAATGGACTCAGCAAAAGAAAGAGAAAAGAAAATGATCAAAGCTTCTTTCTAGTGGAATGTGTACCCACCCCACTCCCACCACACACACAAAATCCCTGCCTTTTAATAGCTTTCCTGTGTAGTTTCTTTATATGTGCTGCTGAAACAAGCGCATTCTTGTGTAGTTTCAAAAACCATAAACAAGTAGATTTGATATATACTAGTAATGGTTATCATAGTTTCTGTGCTGTGAATTTTCTCATTTGTAATCTCACATTCAACTCTTGTAGCTCCAAGATACAATTTACCATCTCACGTGTAGTAAGCTTGAAGAATAAGTTCAGAGTGATAATTGCAGAGAATGTTAAACCTAGCTGTGCACACACACGTGCACACACACACACAACTCTTCTCTACAGTACAATTCCTCCTGGTTCAGGGTTACTTTTCAACAATTCTTCTTCTGTATGTTTCTTACACATGGTTTCCTTTATGATAAAAGTCTCTAAATAATAGAACATTCATGGGAAAAAGTACAGAAAGATGGACCTCCCTGAGTCCTGGGATGGAGCCCTGACTGGGGTTCTGTGCTCAGCAGAGAATCTGCTTGGGATTCTCTCTCCTTCTCCTTCTGCCCTTCTCCCTGCACACAATGCTCTCTCTCTCTCTCTCTGAAATAAATAAATAAATCATTAAAAAATTGTACCTTCCAGAAAGATGGATGGATTTCTTAAGTCTCTGAGTTGAAGATGTTGCTGCAGGAAGTGTAACACCTGCTTATTTTCCAGTTTGCCTAAATGGATAAAAGGTAAATGATTATAGCTTGAACTTCAGCCTTTATTTTTTTTCTCAGATAATTTTTTTGGAGATAAGTGACACCCAAAGAAAGTAAATACGTCGGTATCCTTTATTGAGTTTATTGAAATTGGTGCATACTTTGGATGTCTATGATTTACTCTTCCTAGAAGTAAATTTGGAATATCTACTTTAAAAGAAATAGTCCTCCCTGAGCTTTCTTCATTCCTAAAGCTTCTCAAAGAAATATCAGCTGCTCCTGTCCTTTTCTGCGATCACATTTTATTATGCAAATGGAAAGGTTTGTGGCAAAAGGCCAATTTCCACTATTCTTTGTGAGTGGGGGTGGGGAGTGGAGTTTGGGATTAGGAATGCATCTTCTTTAGTCTTTGAATTTTTCCCTTATGTCTCTAAAGTGTGGGCTTTAAGTTTCTTTGAGAAGTTATTGATCCCATCACACACACACACACACACACACACACACACACACACACTATCCCTTTGACCTCTAAGAAAGACACAAGATCATTTGGAACTGAGTTGAGGATTCTGCCAATACAGGCATAGAGTGGCTGGTCCTTTCCATTAGCCTTTCCTACCCTGTTTGTGGGAGAATGTATTTCAAAGCCATTCTTTGGAAAGTCTTTGGAGATTGGCACCACCCAGAAGTGGAGAATCAGCCTGGAGCCACAGCATTACTTGGAAAAGGTAACTGTTGAACTATGAAGGCTTTCTAGCTCCCCCAGGGTCCTAATTAATACTCTTCTCTGCCACCATCCCTAAGGCTGTGGTGCCTGGTGAGTTCCATTTCCCTGGCCTAACAAAACGTCAAATTTTGGAGTAGGAAAGGAGACAAAAGAACCTTTCCAAAACTTTCCATTCCCTGAATGTCCTTGGTACAGTCGGACAGACAAGAGGCTCTACGCTAAGTCCCTCTTGGGGAAAAAAATGTCTCCCAGAGCAGAGGGTAGTCTGGGATTAGAAAATAGTCATTTTATGACACGATGTACCTCCTAAGAGAGCATGCTGGGGGCTGGAGGGGAGAGGACAAGAGTATCCGGGCCTCCCAGAGCAGAGCTTCTCAGCACCGCGGACAGCACCCATGCCAGTGAGGTGCCCTAGGTGTGGGAGTGGGGCAAAGGAGCCCCAAAGCCTGTCCTCTTATGGAACAAAGGTCAGGATAGGCTAAGGGCTGTGACGAAGTTAGTACAGAGGCTAGGAAACATGACTCTGATTGTTGTCTCTGCTCACCGTAGATTTGACATTTTGGCTGAGTAACGGAAAGACAACAGAACAAGTGTGACATTTATTCCCTCGGTGGTAATGACCATTTTTTGTGCTTTATACAGAGTAAATCCAGGTCTTTCTTTCTTTCTTTCTTTTTCTTTCTTTCTTCTTTCTTTCTTTCCTTTCTTTCTTTTTTTCTTTCTTTCTTTTGTGGTGCACTCCCACATTATACTGTTTGAAATGGGAAGATGGAACATTTCTCTGTAGCACTGCTCTGGCAATCCTGATTCAAATGCCAGTTTTTCCATCAAGCTGAACCTAGTTGGGCAGACTCTTACTCTCCTTAGGTCTCATTTCTTCATCTGTAATATAGGGAGGATGCATGCCTACCTCACAAGATTGTCACAAAGAGCAAATAACATATCACGTATATAGAAGCCTCTCAGTCACTTTCAGCAGCATCTAGCAATTTCAAATTATATTATTCTGTTATAAAGCACAAAAGACCTCCCTTTAGAATTGATTATTAATTTTTGGTAGTCCTGCTCCAGCAATAAGATCTCAGTTGATTCCTCTTTCAAGAAAGAAAAAAGAAAGAGAAAGAAAGAAAGAAAGAAAGAAAGAAAGAAAGAAAGAAAGAAAGAAAGAAAAGGACAGTTATTGGAGTGCCCTACATAAAGACTCTCTGGCTTCCACTTGAGAAATGAATTTAAAGCAGAATTTAAACCTTTCAACACAGTCCAAATCTATATGTACATATAAATTAATATTGTGAGCAGGAAAATAAGAAATCTGTATCAACTTGAAGCTAAAATTATATCATGAACAGGACAACTTTGGAGATTGAAACGGAAATGTTTGAAGCTAAAGGTAAATAGAACTTTACTTTCTACCTTCATTTCTGACATTTTCATGCCATTAGGCATTTCTCTTCATCCGGAGCTGTATCATTACCAATGCAGTTTTACATCACAACGTCCAAAAAACTATCATTTATTCTGTTGCTAAGGACAGCATTTCTCAACTGAGAATATCATGTTGTGCTCATTTTATGAAATAGTTACCAGAAACAAGATTTATCTAAAAAATGGTCATCCTTTAGAAGTGCTGTTTTACTGAGGAACCAATACAAGAAAAATACACTTTGCTTCCTAATTTTAAGATCACCTTAGGAGGGGGGAGGGGCAAGATGGCGGAAGAGTAGGGTCCCCAAATCACCTGTCCTTACCAAATTACTTAGATAACCTTCAAATTATCCTGAAAATCTATGAATTCGGCCTGAGATTTAAAGAGAGAACAGCTGGAATGCTACAGTGAGAAGAGTTCGTGCTTCTATCAAGGTAGGAAGGCGGGAAAAAAGAAATAAAGAAACAAAAGGCCTCCGAGGGGGAGGGGCCCGCGAGGAGCCGGGCTGAGGCCGGGGCGAGTGTCCGCAGGACAGGAGAGCCCCGTCCCGGAGAAGCAGGAGCTGCACCAACCTTCCCGGGGGAAAGGGGCTCGCAGGGAGTTGGAGCAGGACCCAGGAGGGCGGGGATGCCCTCGGGCTCCGGGGACACTAACAGACACCTGCGCCCCGGGAGAGTGCGCCGAGCTCCCTAAGGGCTGCAGCGCGCACGGCGGGACCCGGAGCAGCTCGGAGGGGCTCGGGCAGAGGAAGAGGCTCCGTGCGGAGGGGGCTGCGGGGCGGGAGCGCGAATCCACCAGCGCAGGCCCTGGAGCACAGGGCGCCGGGACACAGCCCAGGATCCAGCCTCCCCCCCGGGACAGGCAGAGGCCAGGAGGGCCCAGGACAGCAAGGACGCTCCTGCCCCGAGCTGAGCAGATCAGCGGCCCCGCCCCGGAGCCCCCAGGCCCTGCAGACGGAGAGCTCTGGAGCTACTGCGGGAGCTGACTCCAGGGCTCCAGAGCCGGCCGCCGCCACTGTGGTTGTTCCTCCTGGGGCCTCACGGGGTAAACAACCCCCACTGAGCCCTGCACCAGGCAGGGGGCAGAGCAGCTCCCCCAAGTGCTAACACCTGAAAATCAGCACAACAGGCCCCTCCCCCAGAAGACCAGCTAGACAGACAGTTCCAGGGGAAGTCAAGGGACTTAAAGTATACAGAATCAGAAGATACTCCCCCGTGTTTTTTTTTTCTTTTTTGTTTTTTTGTTTTTTTTTTTGTTTTTTGTTTTTTGTTTTTTTGCTTTTTGATTTGTTTCATTCCCCCACCCTTTTTTCCTTTCTTTCTTTTTTTTTTGATTTTTCTTCTCTTTTTTCTTTTTTCTTCCTTTTTTATTTTTTTCTTTTCTTTCCTTCTTTCTCTCCTCTCTTTTTCTCCGTTTCCCAATACAACTTGTTTTTGGCCACTGTGCACTGAGCAAAATGACTAGAAGGAAAACCTCACCTCAAAAGAAAGAATCAGAAACAGCCCTCTCTCCCACAGAGTTACAAAATCTGGATTACAATTCAATGTCAGAAAGCCAATTCAGAAGCACTATTATACAGCTACTGGTGGCTCTAGAAAAAAAGCATAAAGGACTCAAGAGACTTCATAACTGCAGAATTTAGAGCTAATCAGGCAGAAATTAAAAATCAATCGAATGAGATGCAATCCAAACTAGAAGTCCTAACGACGAGGGTTAACGAGGTGGAAGAACAAGTGAGTGACATAGAAGACAAGTTGATGGCAAAGAGGGAAAATGAAGAAAAAAAGAGACAAACAAAAGACCATGAAGATAGATTAAGGGAAATAAACGACAGCCTGAGGAAGAAAAACCTACATTTAATTGGGGTTCCTGAGGGTGCCGAAAGGGCCAGAGGGCCAGAATATGTATTTGAACAAATCATAGCTGAAAACTTTCCTAATCTGGAAAGGGAAACGGGCATTCAGATCCAGGAAATAGAGAGATCCCCCCCCTAAAATCAATAAAAATCGTTCAACACCTCGATATTTAATAGTGAAGCTTGCAAATTCCAAAGATAAAGAGAAGATCCTTAAAGCAGCAAGAGACAAGAAGTCCCTGACTTTTATGGGAAGGAGTATTAGGGTAACAGCAGACCTCTCCACAGAGACCTGGCAGGCCAGAAAGGGCTGGCAGGATATATTCCTAAATGAGAAGAACATGCAACCAAGAATACTTTATCCAGCAAGGCTCTCATTCAAAATGGAAGGAGAGATAAAGAGCTTCCAAGACAGGCAGGAACTGAAAGAATATGTGACCTCCAAACCAGCTCTGCAAGAAATTTTAAGGGGGACTCTTAAAATTCCCCTTTAAGAAGAAGTTCAGTAGAACAATCCACAAAAACAAGGACTGAAGAGATATCATGGTGACACTAAACTCATATCTCTCAATAGTAACTGAACATGAATGGGCTTAATGACCCCATCAAAAGGCACAGGGTTTCAGATTGGATAAAAAAGCAGGACCCATCTATTTGCTGTCTACAAGAGACTCATTTTAGACAGAAGGACACCTACAGCCTGAAAATAAAAGGTTGGAGAACCATTTACCATTCAAATCGTCCTCAAAAGAAAACAGGGGTAGCCATCCTTATATCAGATAAACTAAAATTTACCCCAAAGACTGTAGTGAGAGATGAAGAGGGACACTATATCATACTTAAAGGATCTATCCAACAAGAGGACTTAACATTCCTCAATATATATGCCCCGAATGTGGGAGCTGCCAAATATATCAATCAATTAATAACCAAAGTTAAGACATACTTAGATAATAATACACTTATACTTGGTGACTTCAATCTAGCTCTTTCTATACTCGATAGGTCTTCTAAGCACAACATATCCAATGAAACGATAGCTTTAAATGATACACTGGACCTGATGGATTTCACAAATATCTACAGAACTTTACATCCAAACTCAACTGAATACACATTCTTCATTCAAGTGCACATGGAACGTTCTCCAGAATAGACCAAATACTGGGTCACCAATTGGGTCTGAACTGATACCAAAAGATTGGGATCATCCCCTGAATATTCTCAGACCATAATGCCTTGAAATTAGAACTAAATCACAACAAGAAGTCTGGAAGGACCTCAAACATGTGGAGGTTAAGGGCCATCCTGCTAAAAGTTGAAAGGATCAACCAGGAAATTAAGGAAGAATTAAAAATATTCATGGAAACTAATGAGAATGAAGATACAACCATTCAAAATCTTTGGGCTGGAGCAAAAGCAGTCCTGAGGGGGAAATACATCGCAATACAAGCATCCATTCAAAAACTGGAAAGAACTCAAATACAAAAGCTAACCTTACACCTAAAGGAGCTGGAGAAAAAACAGCAAATAGATCCTACACCCAGCAGAAGAAGAGAGTTAATAAAGATTCGAGCAGAACTCAATGAAATTGAGACCAGAAGAACTGTGGAACAGATCAACAAAACCAGGAGTTGGTTCTTTGAAAGAATTAATAAGATAGATAAACCATTAGCCAGCTTTATTAAAAAGAAGAGAGAGAAGACTCAAATTAATAAAATCATGAATGAGAAAGGAGAGATCACTACCAACACCAAGGAAATAGAAACGATTTTAAAAACATATTATGAACAGCTATATGCCAATAAATTAAGCAATCTAGAAGAAATGGACGCATTTCTGGAAAGCCACAAACTACCAAAACTGGAACAGGAAGAAATAGAAAACCTGAACAGGCCAATAACCAGGGAGGAAATTGAAGCAGTCATCAAAAACCTCCCAAGACGCAAAAGTCCAGGGCCACATGGCTTCCCAGGGGAATTCTATCAAACGTTTAAAGAAGAAACCATACCTATTCTACTAAAGCTGTTTGGAAATATAGAAAGAGATAGAGTACTTCCAAATTCGTTCTATGAGGCCAGCATCACCTTAAGTCCAAAACCAGACAAAGACCCCACCAAAAAGGAGAATTATAGACCGATATCCCTGATGAACACAGATGCAAAAATTCTCAACAAGATACTAGCCAATAGGATCCAACAGTACATTAAGAAAATTATTCACCATGTTCAAGTAGGATTTATCCCCGTGACACAAGTCTGGTTCAACACTCATAAAACAATCAATGTGATTCATCATATCAGCAAGAGAAAAACCAAGAACCATATGATCCTCTCATTAGATGCAGAGAAAGCATTTGACAAAATACAGCATCCATTCCTGATCAAAACTCTTCAGAGTGTAGGGATAGAGGGAACATTCCTCAACATCTTAAAAGCCATCTACGAAAACCCCACAGCAAATATCATTCTCAGTGGGGAAGCACTGGGAGCCTTTCCCCTAAGATCAGGAACAAGACAGGGATGTCCACTCTCACCACTGCTATTCAACATAGTACTGGAAGCCTCAGCAATCAGACAACAAAAAGACATTAAAGGCATTCAAACTGGCAAAGAAGAAGTCAAACTCTCCCTCTTCGCCGATGACGTGATACTCTACATAGAAAACCCAAAAGCCTCCACCCCAAGATTGCTAGAACTCATACAGCAATTTGGTAGCATGGCAGGATACAAAATCAATGCCCAGAAATCAGTGGCATTTCTATACACTAACAATGAGACTGAAGAAAGAGAAATTAAGGAGTCAATCCCATTTACAATTGCACCCAAAAGCATAAGATACCTAGGAATAAACCTAACCAAAGAGGTAAAGGATCTATACCCTAAAAACCATA
Source organism: Nyctereutes procyonoides (assembly GCF_905146905.1). NCBI lineage: Eukaryota > Metazoa > Chordata > Mammalia > Carnivora > Canidae > Nyctereutes > Nyctereutes procyonoides. The sequence goes on from NW_026575122.1 coordinate 22,585,377, forward strand.
GAACACTTCTGAAAGAAATTGAGGAAGACATAAAGAGATGGAAAAATATTCCATGCTCATGGATTGGCAGAATGAATATTGTGAAAATGTCAGTGTTACCCAGGGCAATTTACACGTTTAATGCAATCCCTATCAAAATACCATGGACTTTCTTCAGAGAGTTAGAACAAATTATTTTAAGATTTGTGTGGAATCAGAAAAGACCCCGGATAGCCAGGGGAATTTTAAAAAAGAAAACCATAGCTGGGGGCATCACAATGCCAGATTTCAGGTTGTACTACAAAGCTGTGGTCCTCAAGACAGTGTGGTACTGGCACAAAAACAGACACATAGATCAATGGAACAGAATAGAGAACCCAGAAGTGGACCCTGAACTGTATGGTCAACTAATATTCGATAAAGGAGGAAAGACTATCCACTGGAAGAAAGACAGTCTCTTCAATAAATGGTGTTGGGAAAATTGGACATCCACATGCAGAAGAATGAAACTAGACCACTGTCTTGCACCATACACCAAGATTAACTCAAAATGGATGAAAGATTTAAATGTGAGACAAGATTCCATCAAAATCCTAGAGGAGAACACAGGCAATACCCTTTTTGAACTCAGCCATAGTAACTTCTTGCAAGATACATCCACGAAGGCAAAAGAAACAAAAGCAAAAATGAACTGTTGGGACTTCATCAACATAAGAAGCTTTTGCACAGCAAAGGATACAGTCAACAAAACTCAAAGACAACCTACAGAATGGGAGAAGATATTTGCAAATAACATATCAGATAAAGGGCTAGTTTCCAAGATCTATAAAGAACTTATTAAACTCAACAGCCAAGAAACAAACAATCCAATCATGAAATGGGCAAAAGACATGAAGAGAAATCTCACAGAGGAAGATATAGACATGGCCAACATGCACATGAGAAAATGCTCTGCATCACTTGCCATCAGGGAAATACAAATCAAAACCACAATGAGATACCACCTCACACCAGTGAGAATGGGGAAAATTAACAAGGCAGGAAACCACAAATGTTGGAGAGGATGTGGAGAAAAGGGAACCTCCTACACTGTTGGTGGGAATGTGAACTGGTGCAGCCACTCTGGAAAACTGTGTGGAGGTTCCTCAAAGAGTTAAAAATAGACCTGCCCTACGACCCAGCAATTGCACTGTTGGGGATTTACCCCAAAGATACAGATGCAATGAAACGCCGGGACACCTGCACCCCGATATTTATAGCAGCAATGGTCACAATAGCCAAACTGTGGAAGGAGCCTCGGTGTCCATCGAAAGATGAATGGACAAGGAGATGTGGTTTATGTATACAATGGAATATTACTCAGCCATTAGAAACGACAAATACCCACCATTTGCTTCAACGTGGATGGAACTGGAGGGTATATTGCTGAGTGAAATAAGTCAATCGGAAAAGGACAAACATTATATGTTCTCATTCATTTGGGGAATATAAATAATAGTGAAAGGGAATAGAAGGGAAGGGGAAGAAATGTGTGGGAAATATCAGAAAGGGAGACAGAACATAAAGACTCCTAACTGTGGGAGACGAACTAGGGGTGGTGGAAGGGGAGGAGGGCGGGGGGTGGGGGTGAATGGGTGGTGGGCACTGGGGTGGCACTTGACGGGATGAGCACTGGGTGTTATTCTGTATGTTGGTAAATTGAACACCAATAAAAAATAAATTTATTTTAAAAAAAGATCACCTTAGGAAATGAGATTTGGGGGCACCTGGGTACCTCAGTGGTTAAAGGTCTGCCCTAGGCTCAGGTCATGATCCCGGGATCCTAGGATAATGGACTTTCTCCCTGCTCAGTCTGGAGTCTGCTTCTTTCTCTCCCTCTACTCCTCCTCCTGCTTGTGCTCTCTCTCTCATAAATACATAAATAAATAAATAAACAAACAAACAAATAAATAAATACTTCTTTTTAAAAAGGAAGTAAGATTTGGGAAGCTATTTGACTTCTAAAATTGGAGACCAATTTTAAAAATAAAAGCTGTTTGAACTGTGGTAGAGCCTTTTTCCTTTCTTAGTATTTTGCTCCAAAGCCAACTCCTAAAAAGCCAATGTATAGGGTGAAGTGGAAATAAAGATTCTTTCAAAATAGGTGAGGACAAATTAGTCATTCAAATAAGTGGATGTGATAAGAAGGAATACTTTTCTTCTAAGAAGATTGTTCCATCTCCATTTATTAAAAAATTGTACAATAAAGGTCGCCAGAAATCTGCCATCAACTGTATAGTTTGACAGGGGGAAGAAAGAAGCAATTAAATTAAAATGATTAGAATAGCAATTTATTGCACTTTTCAGGATTAATTTGACAAGTGTTTGTTTGACCGGCTATCTCCTGTTCAGCCAAGACCTGGAGCATTAAAATGTTTCCTGTGAGGGCAACTCAGGAGCTCCTCAAAGCCCCACTGAGCAGAGCTGAATTAGCAGATCGGTGTTTCCACCTATGCACTACTTCATTCTTCAGTCTCTTTTTTCCTTTTCTTCCCCAGGAATAGCCTAAACTGAAAGGGAGCAGTCCTGGTTCAGCTCAGCTCAGATGAAACTGCAAACACATGATTTAATTAAAGAGGTTTAAACCTCATTGTTCCAAAGATCCAGTTTCTATTTGATGACATTAAAGGTTCATCTCCTCCATACCCAGCCCAGTGTAGTGGGTTTTAAGCCAATCCCAGCTTCAGCCTGCCCTGACATTATCAGGATCAGCATGATGGCTTGGGGGCCCGTAGAAAAGATAACAATTGCACGTGGCTATGCAGCTTCACCTCCTGGTGTTTTTCTCCTACATCCAGAGGTGGGGCAGGGGAGGGAGCTGGAGGAGGAATAGATTCCGGGAGGGGGGCAGTGTGAGAGGATGGGAAGCATCAAACAAGTTAAAGTTTTTAAAATCAGAACATGAGAGACTCCTAACTCTGGGAAACGAACAAGGGGTGGTGGAGGGGGAGGTGGGCGGGGGTGGGGTTGGCTGGGTGACGGGCGCTGAGGGGGCACTTGATGGGATGAGCACTGGGTGTTATTCTATATGTTGGCAAACTGAACACCAATAAAAAATAAATTAAAAAAAAAAACCTGGGAGCTGGCCCTGAGGGGGAACGTGGAAAGAAAATTTCCAATTCGCCCTTGCAATGACTTATGCTCCGGAGGGCGCGGAAACGTGACTCTCAGACCTTGCCTGCGAGCAGGCTCTTAGCATCAGGTCCAGCTCAGAAGCCTGGGGCTCCCTCATCAGCTGCAATGGAAGAGGGGCGGGCTGTTCTCAGCCTTAAAAATCCCCGCGTCCACATCGGCCAGGACCGCGGACAGCTCCCGCCCCGCGCCCCAGGCCTCGCCGCAGGTGCGGGGCAGCCTCCTGTTCCACCAGGAAGCCGGATGCCTGACGCCAAATCGGCCCCTTCTGGCTCTGCTCCCTCCCCCACCATCCCTGGGTGTCTTCTGCTAGCCTGGGATTAGTACTAGAGCCAGGCGCCCACAAAGGGCCGAAGCCAGAGAACCAAGAGTAGGGAGCCCATGGAGACTGAGGTCGGCAGCTCTCTGGAAGCTCAGCTCAGCTCCCGCCCGAATGGCAGCACCCAGGAAGATGATCATGGGGAGTAGGCGGCTGCAGGCCCCGCCAGGCGACTGGGAGGAAGTGGCTTTGCTTTTCCTCCCTGAGGGAGACTGGTTGAAACCAACCCAAATCCTTGAGGTACCGCTTCTTGCTTTAGGTCCATTTTTGCTTCCAAGTGAGGGATGGTGGGGGGGGGGCGCGGGGGGGCCGGGCAGTTGAGAGACTTATCAGAAGCTTTTCTGCACAGCAGAACTGAGATTTTCTCCGGTGATGAGCTCAGCCACCCTTTACTTTTCCCTCCACACCCCAACTCCAGCCCTTCCTAACCGGCTCTTTGGGGGCCAGATGTGGAATGCCCTCACTCATAGTCTCCCTTTCCAATGTCTCAGCTTCACCATCACCAAGTGGTCTCTGCACTCTCCACCTCCCCTCTTTCCAGATCCAGCAATCTCCAGACCCTGTGGAAGTAGCTGAGAGGAAGGTTGATTACCATTACCAGGCGGAGGGTCGAGGCCTGGGGGTTCTTACCTTCTGTTGAAAAATGGAGAGAGAATGTGAGATTATTCTACTTCAAGTTAGCCTTCTCTGCTGGCTTCCATTATTAATGTGAGGCAGAATGCAAGGAGAAAAAGCCTTCCTGTTTCTCCAACACTGAAGAATCATTTCACAGATGCAACCTGTGTTCAAGGAGCTGGACCTTTTGTGGGGGTGTAGTGAGGATAGGGAGAGAAGTATGGAAAGCATATTTCAATTCAGCTGAGCAACAGCTTCCAAGGCTTTGGTCTCTGTGAATCCAAAGACTAAAGGCTGGTCCTGGAGATAATGGTCAGGTTGGAATTCTACACTTAGGTGGAGGTGGGAGATGGGGCAGAGAAGATGGAGGCAGGAGGAAGGAACGTGCCTATTAACTAGGCTTTTTTCTTGGTTGGGTATTGGAATGGGAACGCAGACACACCATTGCCTTTAAGGATTCATAATTTACATCTTAGTTACTGGTTATAAGCATTTTAACTAGAATCAGAAGTAGAAAGTATTACTGGAAGGAAGTTTGGGAATCAGAAGACTAAATACTCCATTAGACTGTACCTTGGTTAGTTTGAAGGGGGACAATCCCAACTATCTGACATCTTTCATGTTGAATAATCTAAAAAGACACCTCTTGAGGAGCATAAAAAAGATACACTAAGATGTATCTTAGTTGGCAGCACTTTCTGTATTAGCAGGTATTTTTAAGCAAGTCAAATGTCTAAGAGATTGTTAAGGTAAATTATAATCTGTATAATGAAATATTGTGCAGGAGCTAAAGCAAAATGAAGTAAATCTGTAAATGCTATCAAAGAAGTCTAGAAAGTATTGTTAAATGAAAAAATCATGATCACATTTTTATTTTTTAAAAAACCTATCAATGGTGTGTACATATGTACATGGCTCATTGATATATTTCCATAATCACAGAAGAAAGAAAAGACTGGTGAAGACCAGAATGTTGACAGTGTTGACTACTAGGGCTGGAACACGGGTTGGAGACTACTCTCACTCTTTACCTTATATTCTGTTTTTTAAAGAGAAGAAAAATGATATGATTTAAAATAATTTGAATTTTGTTTTTCTGTTGTGTTTATTTTCTTATTTCAAAATTTTCTGTAACAAACACTCCCAAAATCAGAATAAACAAATACGTGAAGCTGTCAATTACTGATCCATCTTTCCTTTTAGTCCTTTGAAACAAAGATCCACCGTCTAGAATCCAGATCTGCTCCCAAGGCCAAGAGTGCTCTGTCCCAGCTAGAAATATACATAAATATAATATCTCCAAGGCCAATGTTAGCCTGGTTTTTGATACCTTAAAACAAGAGTTTGGAGATGTATATGTTTATATAGAAGTAAGAGACATATCATATTTTTCTATTAAGAATGTAAATCAAAACTGAGTAGAGATGAAGTTCTATTTACCTAGATTTGTATGTTCACCTTGTTTCTATTTATTATTTATTTATTTATTTATTTATTTATTTATTTATTCATTCATTTTTTAATAAATTAGTTTTTATTGGTGTTCAATTTACCAACAACATACAGAATAACACCCAGTGCTCATCCCGTCAAGTGTCCCCCTCAGTGCCCGTCACCCATTCACCCCCACCCCCTGCCCTCCTCCCCTTCCACCACCCCTAGTTCGTCTCCCAGAGTTAGGAGTCTTTATGTTCTGTCTCCCTTTCTGATATTTCCCACACATTTCTTCTCCCTTCCCTTCTATTCCCTTTCACTATTATTCATATTCCCCAAATGAATGAGAACATACACTGTTTGTCCTTCTCCGATTGACTTACTTCACTTAGCATAATACCCTCCAGTTCCATCCACGTTGAAGCAAATGGTGGGTATTTGTCGTTTCTAATGGCTGAGTAATATTCCATTGTATACATAAACCACATCTTCTTTATCCATTCATCTTTCGATGGACACCGAGGCTCCTTCCACAGTTTGGCTATTTATTTATTTTTACCTTGTTTCCTTTTAAAGGCAGTTTCCAGAATTACTAAGCACAAGTCTATCGAAACTTTTTGTTTTAGAACTTTCTGATGAAGAAGACAGCAGAACATAGTGATCACACAAGGGAATTGAAGTCATACTAAACCACCATTTTCCCATTCGCTTGACCAATGACCTCAAGCAGATCATTTACCACATTGTGCTTCTGCCCCTTTATCTGAAATGGGAGATATGACCATACCCACTTCATCGATTTGGTAAGAGCTGTAATGAAGATAAACCTGTAAAAACTTAGAAGAATATTGAGTGTCAGCAGTTTTTATCACTAACTCTGTCTAGAAAGTGTAAATCAAAGGGTAATAGAAACCTGTTAGGAGCATCTTGGATCTTTTTTTTTTTTATTTATGATAGTCACAGAGAGAGAGAGAGAGAGAGAGAGGGAGAGAGAGAGGCAGAGACACAGGCAGAGGGAGAAGCAGGCTCCATGCACCGGGAGCCCGACGTGGGATTCGATCCCGGGTCTCCAGGATCGCACCCTGGGCCAAAGGCAGGCGCCAAACCGCTGCGCCACCCAGGGATCCCCGTCTTGGATCTTTTCTAAAACAAAACACACACACACACACACACGCACACACACACACGCACACACACACACAAACAACCTACCCTAGGCAAGAAAGATAGCCTAGAGAATTGGGAATAGACTGAGGAACATGAAGCTACAATCTGCATACATATATGGAACAAGGTGATGAGTTTTAAGAGTTAGAACCCCTGAATTCAACTCCTGGCTTTACTATTTATAGGATATTTGCACATGAACAATTACGTTGCCTTCCTTTACTTTTCGTTAATTACAAAATGCTAACAATAATAGTGCCCAGTTTATATGGTAGCTGTGATAATTAAATTAATTCTAAGTACTGAATACATGCTAGGTTCCATTTATCTCTTGTCCTCTAAAAGCAAAATTACTTCAGATGCTATCAGTGACCTGTTTACCCTTCCTATTTTAGAGCAGAAGGCTAACTTCCAGCTGGCAGATCCCGTATTTCTCTTTCTGAAAGTTTTATCAAGATTCTGACACCTTGCCTACCCTTAAGGCAGACCAAAATTGTCCAGAAATTAATAACTTCCCATCAATCTCCTACCAAGACACTAGCTCCCAGAGTTTCCTGATTGAGATTAAGCTCAGTTGCCCAAAATCGCAGCTGCTTGATAACACTCCCTTTAATTATTGCCTTTCCTTCTCTGTTTCTCTTTCCTACTTTTCTACCTTCAATTCTTAAGCTACTTGCACTAGAGTCATTTTCTCAGGGTCTGCTTCTGGGAGACTTCAAACTAGGACAGAGGTACACAGAGTTTTGTGATGAGGATGGCAGCATCTGTTGCTCACACAAGCTTCTGCATTATTTCTTTCCAAAACTGCCATTTGGAAGCCCATGTAGTATGCAATTATTAATTGAATAGCTTCTTACTATGCAATTGTTAATTGCATTGCTTCTTTGCTCTCACTTAACTCAGATATCTTCATGTCTCTTTCTTACAGTTCCTTGGTTTCCAAGGAAAATACTTGTCAAGATCTTGACAACTGCCACCATCTGGTAACTAAGGATGGACTCAGTTTGGACTACAATCTCCCCAGAAGTGAAATGCCCTTGCTTATCTGAATTCCATTCTATGACTTATGGTTTATATTCTCCAAAATTCCAAAAGAGGATTCCAAGCAGGCTTTTCCACTGCAGCGAAAGCAAATGCCATCATTGTCACTGGCACACAGGAATCTGAGAGAGGGACTCCTATCTTTTCAAAGAATAGAAATCTGAATGTGGACATAGGCTAGATACATGTGCACTGCAGATGCAGAATCCTAACCCAGACACATAGACAAAGGTAAATTGAACTCTCTTACTCATGAATACCACAGAAAGAGCAATTCCACATAGTAGAGTGGGGAGGCCAGATTTAGATAAGCTGGGGTCTCATCCTGGCTCCTCCACTATGAACTGTGTAACTGTTAGAAATGTCATTTAATCTCACCAAATTTGGTTCTCTTATTCACAAGATGAGGATGAGAATATATACATACATATACATACATACCTCACAGGGTTCCCCCCAGGGATTAAATATGCAAATATTTTTAAACGCTTAATACATCAGCATATAGTAAAAGTCCAAGAAATGTTGACCCTCATTTTCCCTACTGATAATAAAAACAACATTTCATAGAGGAAACATAAAGCACCATATAGTATGCACTGGATTTATAAATACTGGAAGCTGAAACAAGATCCTAGACATCTTGCAGGACAGGAATCCTCTAATCGAGGTAAGGTGAGGTAACAGTCTGGAGAGTGCACAATTGGTTTTAGAAAGCAAATGCAGCAATTGCTCACTACATGTTAGATATGATTGTTGGTATAGGTGTTGCTGTTGGAATTACATGCAAATGGGAGAACTAACTGGTTGTTGGAAGACTTTAAGGTTATAGATCAGGGCAAAGCACATTCGTTGTCACCTAGAAGGTGGCCCCGGGTAACACTTAAAACTAGCTTAAAATCGGGGACCCTTTCTCTTCTCTATGCCAAGAATGTGGACAGAGATCTATCCATCTTGGAAGAAGAGGAGGGACTTCCTGGGTACAGTTTACCAGAGGGAAAAATGGGTTTAATTAGTATGGCATTGAGATGGAAGTACATAGGGACAGAGAAGGGATTGTGACTTCTGCCTAAATACTCTCAGTGGGTTGGTGTCTAGATTCTCCAGTTGACTCCTTCTCTGGCTAGAATGAGTATCCACAGTTTGCCGGTCACATTGAGGCTGGCGGCACACATTCTGGAATTTGTCTTAGAAATTTCTGTCCCCGTGGATGGAACTGGAGGGTATTATGCTGAGTGAAATGAGTCAATCGGAGAAGGACAAACATTATATGTTCTCATTCATTTGGGGAATATAAATAATAGTGAAAGGGAATAGAAGGGAAGGGAGAAGAAATGGGTAGGAAATATCAGAAAGGGAGACAGAACATAAAGACTCCTAACTCTGGGAAATTAACTAGGGGTGGTGAAAGGGGAGGAGGGCGGGGGGTGGGGGTGAATGAATGGGTGACGGGCACTGAGCGGGGCACTTGACGGGATGAGCACTGGGTGTTATTCTGTATGTTGGCAAATTGAACACCAATAAAAAATTTATTATTAAAAATAAATAAATAAATAAATAAATAAATCTCAGAAAATGGAAACTCAAAGAAAGAAAGAAAGAAAGAAAGAAAGAAAGAAAGAAAGAAAGAAAGAAAGAAATTTCTGTCCCATATCTCCACATCCCTGAGTTGAAGACCTTACCCAGAGTGAACTGCTAGAACTCTTTCAGAAATTTTAATCCTAAACAAAGCTATACTGCCCTGTGGCCTGTCTTATCATAACATTGCTCTCTAAAGAAACATCATTTTCATGGCAAAGAAGCATTTTTGAACAATTTAATTCTTTACTGGAATCTTTGGAAAAGGGTTCAAAGGGAAATTTACATTTCTTTCCTTACAGCAGAACATCCTGGTACTCTACACATTTCTCTCCTTTCTCTTTCCTGTATTTTCTATCTTTCAAACCTCAGCCAATGAAGCTTTTTTCTTTCTTTCTTGTTTTCTTTTGTGTTCTTATCTCCTGATTTTCTGGCTCCAAAGATAACATAGTGTAATGCTTCAGAGCATAGTCTCTGGAATCAGATTGACTAGTTTTGAAACTAGCACTGCTATTGTTTGTGACCTTGGAAAAGTAGCCTAATATTAGTTGACATATATTGGCTTTTATCTTGTGCCAGGCATGTATTAAGTAACTTGCCCCAAATCACTTAGCCCATTGGGGATGGAGTTGGGACTTGAGCTCAGGAAGCTTGACTCCAAAGCACACACTGCTGGTGAGGATACTATTCTAAAATGCTATGCCTCAGTTTTCTCATCTTCAAAATGGGAATAATAATAACACCTCCTCATGGCAGGAAAGACAATGCTCTGTTGAGTGGTATGGCTGTGAACATAGTAATTTCCTCCCGACATCAAATGTCCTTAATGATTCCACTTTACTGAGTTAGCTGACATTCAGAGAAGTCAAGTTACTTACCTACAGTCACATTAGTAAATTAGTAAAGCTAGCTGGATTTAAGTTCAAATTTATACTACTTCTAGAGCAGGTATTCAGACCTATACTCAGGCATCTGGTGACGATATTTGGCATGTTTCTCTATCCCTCTGGGCCCCAGTTTTCTCACTATTAAATTAAAGGTTGATGATACCCTTCCTACCCTATTCACAAAGCTAATAAAAGAATAAAAATTAAATGTGAACATGTAATTTGTAGGCCTTCAAGTGGCATTGAACTTTAAGGTACCACTGGAGATTTCTAGAAACTTTCTCTTATGTTGCACACACATAGGGGATGAACAAATTTTGATGGAGACACTCAATACACTAAAATTACCCAAGGACACCACAGATGGTCATTCACTTTACTGGATGATCTACTAAGACATCCTGGGAGGAGGACAGAGAGATGGTTACCAAGGTCTTTGGTGCCAGAGACATAGAACTGGGGAGAAGCCCCTGCAATATGCTTGAGGATGGAAGAAGAATCTCTGTTTTATTGAAATAACGGTGTACTCCTATTCAACAGTTGAGCTCATGGAGAATCCAGTTACCTACACATCCAGTCTTCCATCATTCCTCTTGTCCTAACAGGATCGCTAGGATTACCTTCCCTTTGGGGGCCTCAGTCATTTGTTCAACAAATATTTGTTAATTGCCTATTATGTGCCAGACACTGATCCAAAAGATAGAAGTAAAGTTCCTATTTTTGTGAAACCTGCATCTTGGTATATGGGTAAGAGGGCAGGAGGGGCAATGCAAAATAAAGAAATAAAATAATTATTTTATGTGACAAGGGCTGTGAAGAAAATAAACACTTGGATTGCTCATTAAAATACTTCCTAATGATAGATCACTATATAATTTTGGCAGATAATCTGAAAGTATTCAAAGAATTAATAAACTTTATATTCTCATTTGCCTATTTATGTTAATAAGATTTCTCAGCACCTACAACTATAAAAAATTAAAACTCACCTGCAGAATAGAATCAATATTAGTTCCTATCTTATTCTAGTTGTAAATAAATCCCATATGAATTAATAGAGGTTAAAAATATATATCTAATTAATAAGCACATTTGCAATTGAAATGTACTTTTTTGGTTAATAATAATATATCTATACTAATATATGTATTATATATACTAATAATATTTATAGATTTTGCCAAGTCCAAAAGAAATATTTTAACCTTTAGGAACTTATGATAACAGGAATTTTTAAAAACTTACTTTTGATTTATATTTATATTTTTGTTGCAGAGACCAATAAATTGCTTTTAGAAATAAAGTACATTCGTCAGGATAAAATTTTATGAGCAGTTTGGAATGGAAGTAGGATTTAAGAAAACAGGAAGACATAAAATTATAAAACTGCTAATTATTATCAAAGAGCCTATTCACATATTTTGAATGGATTATAGTGAATATAAAATTGCAAGGGAATTCAGATTTCATTGGATATCTACAGAATGATCTACAGTTTTAAGTGTCAATATTTTAATACTCCAGGAATTATATTCTTTGCGATATACGTTAAATATTTTCGGATGATAACAAAATAAATGAGATGTATATACAATTTTTTATAGAACTTTAATTTCTTTTTTTTTTAAGATTTTATTTATTTATTCATGAGAGACACGGAGAGAGAGGCAGAGACACAGGCAGAGGGAGAAGCAGGCTCCATGCAGGGAGCCCGATGCGGACTCAATCCCAGGACCCCGGAATCACACCCTTAACCAAAGGCAGGCGCCCAACCACTGAGCCACCCAGGTGCCCCCAAAACTTTAATTTTTTATATAAAATTGTTATAGGGAATGTATGAAATATAGTTGAATACCACGTGTAATGTGAAGGCTGCAACTATGACTAGTGGCCTCTAGAGGGAGTCTCTCCTCACACATTGTCCTAGGTCCACTTCAAGGACAATTTGGAGGGGTAAAGAATTCTAACTTAAATTGATTGCTCCATAAACTGTTAGAAAGGCTCTGGATGGGAAGTTCACTGTAGGAAATGTGGCAGAGTGGGAACAGAACTAGTGGGTAGATGATAGATCTAAGTGAGTCCTGAGTGGGTAGATAAGAGATCTAATGTGAGTCCTGAGTCATCTTCTATCTCCTGGGCTCTCTGAACAGTGGTTTCTCTACTCGAAAAATGGGAATCAGCCAACCTACCCTTCCCAATCCACAATGTGATAGAATATAGTGATAAAGACCACACACTTTGGAATTTGACCGCACGAGCCCAAAGTCCAACTTCGCTATTTAATACCTGGGTAACGATGTAAATATTTTAAATTTCTCTCTCCCCTGTTTGCCATCTAATAAAACTATAATAAGTATAATAATATTATCTACTGAACAGAGTTGTTGTGATGCTTAACCAAATGAATATTTATAGACAAAGTGCTTTGAATAGTGTGTGGCGCATAGCTATTACTTTTACTTATTACCTTAGCTATCACTATTATAATCATTCACATGGCTATTTAAAAAATCAAATGGAACAATACATGGGAAATGATTTAAAATCTATGACTGCTATACAAATAAATGTGGATAAAACTATATTGGCTATGGTACTTTTAGCAGCAAATTGCAGAAAGACAAAAATTAAAAATGCAATTAAAACTGACTTAACTTTCAAGAAAATTTACTATTTCCTATAACAGTAAGTCCATATATGTGATAAGTGGGGCTCCAGTGCCATTACTCAGGGCTCTACGCTATAGGTGTGCGTTGTCTTCATAGCAATTTCCCTTATGATCACAGGATGGCTACTGGCAGAAGCTGAGGTTAGGTGCTTCCTTTCTGCTATGGTCTGAATGTTTGTATCCCCCCCCCAAATTCATTTGTTGAAACCCACACCCCAAAGACAATAACATTAGGACATTGGGCCTTTGGGAGTTTCTTGGGTCATAAGAGTGGAGCCCTCAGGAATGGGATCAGTGCCTTTATAAAAGAGATCTCACAGAGATCCTTCTCCTCTTCCACCATGTGAAGACAGTGAGAAAATGTCAGCTACAAACTAGGAGGGACTTTGTTAGATTTCAACCATGCTTATGACTTGCTTCTAAACTTCCCAGCCTCCAGAACATGAAAAATAAATTATGTTATTTATACACAACCCAGTCGATGGTATTTTGTTATTGTAGCCTGAACAGGGTAAGGTATCTTCCATAATTGGCCAACTTAGGTCAAGTGCCCATCTCTGGATTTAAAACATCTCTTAAGGGAATACCATGCACTGGTTGCCTTAATGCTGGGGGTCTAAGCTGATTACTGCTGGCAAATGGGCTACTGCAACTAGACTAGACTAGTCAGGAGCCAGCCCTTGAAATTGGGCATGTGAGTCTCATGATGTATTTGGATTCCAGCAAGAAGCAGATGATGTATTAAAAGTAGTTAAATAGGAGAATTTAATAAAGTGAGTATTTTCAAAGTTGTAGGCAAAGTTAGGAACTCAGTAATGGTGGGGTACCCAAGAGCTAACAACAATAGGGAGTTATTACTACTTCTCAGGCCAAGGCATAGGGAGCTGTGTTACTAGAACATCCATGCAGAGAATCGGGTGGAGAGGGTAACCCAACAGGATCTTTGTTCATTCCTAGAGAAATACTGTCAACCTGCAACTACTTAACCTGCTGGAAGATATCAGCAGAACAAATACCCTGATATTACTGTTGTACCACTTGGTGAAAGACCTAGTGCAAGGGAGCCATTGATGCCAAAATGCACACCCATCCCCAGGCCTAGGTAAGAGTGGAGAAAGACAAAGATGCATTTGGAGGAGCAAGTGGGATAGTGAACATCTGTGAATATTGAGCAGACCTGGGTGTACAAAAGAGGGAAGTGGTATCTTAAAAAATTGTGTCTTGGTAGGAAAGGGGAAGGGGAAAGATGAATAGATATTTAACAGGATTCACTGTTAAGTATCCCCATTCAAAATAAAATTAGCCTGTCTCCCTTTCAAATGTAAACTATCTTAAAATTTCAGACATCTCTTATTTTTAAGTAAAATTCATCCTCAAGGGAGCTACACAAGAAGATAGCAAGAGGCCGAACTGCCACTACTTGATGAGGGATTCAGGGAAAGAGGGATGTCCTGACCTTTCAGGGAAAAGTGAAGAAATCCATTCCCAGAAGGGGGAATTGCAAAGGAAGTGGTTGTTCCCTTAACAAAGCCAAAGAGGGCAAGCCTAATGAGGCCTAAGCCAGTTACATGGTGTAATTTACTGAATGGTGTTGGCTCTCTTGCAATATTTTAAGACGATTTTTTGGTAATACATGATTAGTAGGGAAAGATTTGGATGTTGCCATTTTCCAAAGGAAACTTGACTACTCTTAGTAATAGAGAAAAAAAAAATGTTCTCCTTGGAAAGTCTCATATTTCTATGCAAAGTGGTGTCCCAAGTCAGAATTTACACAATTTATTATTGCCTAGCATATGAGGATCAGCTAATTAGTTCTGAACTAAATGTCAAAATAAACAAACCCAATCTCTAAGGGACTCCAAGCTCTATGACTAAGTGGCACCATGAAGTGCCCATGAAGGATGAGGAGAGTCTACACCAGTGGTTCTCAACACTGGCTGCACATTAGAACTACTTGGGGAGCTTTAAAAAAATTTCCATGCCCAGACTCCACCCCAGAGTAAGTAAATAAGAAATTTTCAGTGAGGTCCAGATATTGGTATTTTTTGAAAACCTCCCTAAGTGATTCTAATATTCCACCATGGTTGAGAATTTCTTGTCTACTAGGTACTTCCTCATAGATGTAGCATGCCCCCAAATCAAGCAGTTGGGGCATGAGCTCACCAGTTAGTTCAAATAGCCATCCCCACATAGGGAACCTGTGGCTCTATTTTGCTGTGCCTTCCAGCCAGATATTGAGGTAGTACAGTAGATGAGTTAGGGATGGGGGCTCTGTGATCAGGCTACCCAGATCAAATTCTGAGCCTGTGTGACTTCGGGAAAGTCACTTAACCCTTTTGAACCACAGTTTCGTAATCTCTAAAATGGAGGCAACAGTAGATTATTACATTACAGCAGATTATTCTAAAGATTAATTTAGAAAATGTTTATAAATGTTTTAGTGCAGTGTCTGTCATAGAGTGAACTCTTAGTAAATGCAAACCATTCATTGTGTGTTCAGATTTAAGCTAGCTGGAAGTCTCAGAAGGATCCCTACCTTCTGCTCAATTGGCTTTGTAGAGTTTTCTGTGGCTGGGGGTAGGGATGGGAGGATATTGAAGTACTTGGATCTTTTGTCCCCTTTTGACTGGAAGTCTGTGGGTCTACAAGATGTTTTGAAGTCACTCTACATGAAAGGCTAGGGCATTAACAAAGAACAAGTAAAAAACAAGTATGCCATGTACTTTATATATTCTTTATGTTAGATGCTGTATACAGTCTGTCACTTAATCCCCACAGGAATTCTACAAAAATAGGAAGTATCCTTCACTTTACTGGAGGATCTGTTGGCTCAGAATGGATGAAAACATTTCCCAAGATCATCCAAGCCAATAATTGACCAAGTTAGGATTCATACCCAGATCTCTCTGGCTTTAGAGCTCAAACTTTGTCAACTGAGCCATGCTGCCTGTCTTTTATGACACTCCTATAACTTCTCTTCAGAAAAGGAAAAAAAAAAACACCTTAATGAACAAATGGGGCTATATTCCTAGGATAGAACTTCTCAGCCAGTCTCTTCCTTTCTAGGTAACATAGAGCTGGAGCACTGAAGTTAGAAGAAGACATTGTGGAACTGGCTTTGGGCTACAAACAATATGTAAGCCCCTTAGGTAGAGTTTGTGGGTCCAGAGCTTTCCCTGGAAAAAAGAATGATTTTCTTCATGGAAATATGTTATGAGCCAGCAGGTAGTGTTCTTCCAAGGAGAAGAAGGAGCATCTGCCTTTGGTGATTTTCTGAAGACCTAATCTCATTGTATTCAGGAGTGGAGGGTGACTAGTAGATAAAAGAGCTATTTATAGCCCATCTCTAAGATATTACCATGAGTCAATCCATAACATCCAGAACTTGCTGCTTACCTGCCACTGGGAGGGGCACCAGAGCCATTGTGACCCCATTTTCTTTCCCCCAAATGAGGTCACTTGGCCACACTTAATTTTCCTGATTTTGAAAAGTGGTTATGTGAAAACACTTACAAAGACAGCATTTTAAATCACATTTACACATATATTTTAATATCTTCATTACAAAGACAAAATGATGATAAGAGTCTAATTTTATTGAGGTTTTTTTTTTTTTTTATGGACCAAGCTTTACATGTATTAATCCATCCAAGCCTCACTGTTACCCTGTGGGCTATTAATCTGACCTTTCACCTGAGGAGACTGTAGTCCAGAGAAGTGAAACAACTGCCTGATGGATTTTGTGGTAGATCTTTGGTATCTATCAGGCCTCAGAGGAAACAGAAGAAACACTCAAATTGAGTAAATTGGGATAATTTAACACTGGGACTAGATACAAGAAGAGGGTAAGGGGTAAGGGCATCCAAAAGGCATAGAAGGTATTTCAGTCCATACATGTTGACTTCCCTGGGGCACAGAACGGGGTATATGGGGTGGAGAGTGGATCTGGAGGATAAAGTAGAAAATATTCAGCACACATTTGATCTCGGTTTGGCCAATCAGCTCCTCTCTCCATACTGGAAACAGAGAGCTGCAGAAACGGTCATGAGAGACTATTTATGGTTCATGGCAGAATGTCCATGAATCTGCTGCTGAGGAATCTTGACCGATCTGCTTCCGTTCCTTCTATATGTCGGGGTCTCAGCCTATTGGATGCTCTGATAAGGTCCTTACTTCTGCTTAACCCAGCGTAAGTCACTAGAGTTGTTTGCAACCCTAAGGTCCCTAACTAAACAAAGCCCAGGTTTTCTCGTCATTCTGTCTTCCCCTGATAGATCACTGCATTTACACCTATAATCCCCGATTGTATTCAACAAGAGCTCCTATTTAAGAATAAAGAGAAGGGAAAGAGGGAGGAAATGGGAAAGGAGGAAGAGGAGGAGGACAGGAGGAAGAATGATTTTAAAAACTTGGCAAGTAGGGACATCTTTGACACAATTCTATTGAGAATCATGGGTCCCACCTTCCAGTTTCTCATGTTGCAGCTTCAAAGGAAAACTGAAATATAGGGTTGTGATTTTTATGGATTTGATATTTTGGTTAATTAAATTTGCTGTTTGACTATTGAGCGCCTTTGAATTTTAATTCTGATTGACATCTTTGCTAAGATAGTATTAGCTTACTCTCCTTCTTTGGTGAGTACTGAATCATCCCAGAGAGAAAGTTCCGAGCCATATTACCTGGAATTTTATGTTCACCTGCATTTCCCTAAAGAGCTGACTGGAAAGACAACATTCACTTGACTTTTCTGTCCCTCTTTGTAATCAATCAATCATTCACTCACTAATTCTGCAAACATACGTTGACCACCTATGTTATGCTGGCCTGGATAGTATTCCAGTTGAGAGAATATTAAAAATGCCAACACTATGTCTTTTCACAGGGGGAAACTTAAAGCCTTAGCTCTTTGTGTTCCTTCTGCCTCGAAATATTTAGTTTTATATTTGGTATTTAAATAAAAAAGTTCTTCTTCAAACCGTTTTAAAACACATCTTACCAGAAAAATCATTTGTTTGTTACACTTTTCTTAACTGCACCTGTGGAGAACTTGGCTCTTTGGACTCTAGGTTTCTGGCCAACACCCTTTGGTCCACCTGGGGGCAGCATATCCTTATGAAGAAAAGCACCTTGGAGGAAACAACAGGCTTTCTGAATTCCTGGCTTTCAAACACAAGCTTTTGGAGTAGTGTTTCCCAGATGGCTGATCCCACAAATATTAATTCCGAAGAATCACACTTGAATAAATGGTTCTATAGTCAAATTAATTCTGTGTAACTCTGGCTTAAACAAAGTTCAAACTTGTTCTTCCTGCAGGACTTCTCAGAACCTTCATATGCTTTTGTGGTAAAAAAAAACAAAAAACAAAAAACAAACAAACAAACAAACAAAACAAAACAAAAACAAGAAAACAACCAACCAAACAAAAAGAACCAAAAACAATACTGGGGCATGCTCATACTGTGTCTGGCACTGCGCTAAGTGCTTTACCTATAACTGACCTATTTAATCCTCATAAAAACCCCATGAAGGGGCATTAATACTGCTTGTCCTTTTACAAATGAAGAAAACAGAGGTACAGAGACCCCAAATGGTAGCTGGTTTCAAACCCAAGCCGTTTAGCTACAAAATTTGCACATTTGACCACAATACTCTAATGCTTTACCATGTCAGACTCCAAGGGGGTGTGGTTTAACAGTTAGTGTTTGCTGAATTTATTTGACTTTGAAGCTCTTTTCTTCCCTTCAATCAACATAGAGGCATAATGTTTAATAGAACATGCTGTGAGGAATACTTCTGTCATGCGATTGTAATGTTATCCCTCATTTTAAAATGTAACTGGAAATCTAAATCCGCAGCTCCATTATGTAACTGGATGGTCAACATCCAGCATTTGAAATGGGATTTGATGGGGAGTCTCCTGCTATGTTCATCTCCGCTCTCAAGGCTCATGTCAGCAAACACAGAGTATGGACAGTATTTACTATAACAACAGTCAGAACTGTTTCCTCTCAGGAATAGAAGGCAAGGTGCAGAGAGGCATCATTCATCAGCGACAGGCTTTGTTTAGCAGGGAAGCCAAACACAGTGTGAAGTGTTCTGGGAAAGTGGGGAAATGCTCACCTTTTCATGAGAGTAAAAATAAGTCAAATTCTAAATAACGTTGGAGAATTAGGGTTGAAACAAGAGTGATATCTCTGACCAACATAAGGCCTTTTTGGAATAATGTTAAAAGAGTTGAAGGATAATCTACTGGGAGGTTGGATGCTAGATAAGCCTGGTGATTATTTTACACAGAATTTTCCAAGACTTAGTCACTTACATATTAACTTCATGATTTTTTTTTCCTATTGGGATACTGCTACTATTATTTATCTAGTATTTTCTATAAACTGTCTTATTTGTTGGTATAGATTTATTTTTTAAAGAGCCTAATATCTGAGAACTCATGGCTTTAAAAACAATAATCATATTTTTTCTAATGTATATAAATTAAAAAATAAATAATTGTCTGCAATCCATCTGAAGTGATATGTGTACCAGTCTTTGGAAATACTTTTCTAAGGGCTAAAAAAAAATCTGCCAGTGTTGTGCAAAGAGAAAATGGTAGAATTGAGATTAACTTGAAGGTAAAAATAAATTTGAAGAATAAAACTAAAGGTGAGTGATGAAATCTATGGCCACTTTGACATCACAATTTCAAATTCTTTTCATCGTGTGTTCTGAAATTATCAGTTGTTCTTCTGATTGTGTTTTAATACAGAGCTTGAACAAAAAGATAATCTACTTTCATAAACAGATGATCTTTTTCTTGGTTCTAATAACTACAACAAAAACAGCAAATATACTTGATATAAATTGTCAAACCAAAACGAATCTTTATTATTTGGGATATTTTATTTGTAACAATCTATATTGAAGTTTTGTGTTAACATTAGCTTTACGGTTGATTTGTAATTGATTTTGAAGCTTTTTGAAGGTTTATTTATTCCTAGAGGGAGAGCAGCGGGCAGGGACAGAGAGAGAAGTAGAGAATCTCAAGCAGATTATTTGACAAGAACAAGAGACTATCTCTATAGCAATACTATCTAATAGAACATTCTATGATGATGGAGAAGTTCTATATCTGTATGTGTAACAAATAGCTATTGAACTGGAATTGGCACAGTGTGATATAGGCCAAAGCATGAACAGTGATAGTCATATGGAAGTCCTGTATGAGTCACATAGTGGCAAACCAAAAATTTACCTAAATAACCTGTTTTCTGCCTGAACTCCAGATACATTGAACCAATGTCAACTCAATTTGGTCAGAATTATATACTTGTCTCTTTTCAGGTGGCTTAAAAACTATTTTCTTTATCACCACTTGGTAACAGTACAAAATTTACAAAATTGCTGCACAATTCATGAAGAGAATTTCTAAAATCATAGTGAACATATTATTTGTATAACTTTATTGATGGCCTTGCCATGCAGGTATGGAGAATTTCATTGC
This sequence comes from Nyctereutes procyonoides, assembly GCF_905146905.1. Classification (NCBI taxonomy): domain Eukaryota; kingdom Metazoa; phylum Chordata; class Mammalia; order Carnivora; family Canidae; genus Nyctereutes; species Nyctereutes procyonoides. The sequence goes on from NW_026575122.1 coordinate 22,605,731, forward strand.
TCTCTATATATCAATCCCCTTGGTAATTTTAAGCAAGTGAGTAGAGAAGTTAAGGTTGGATCTAGCCTAACATTTACTCTCTATCACAAATGGATATTCTTAAATGATCCAATAGAGCCAACTGTATATCCCCTTTCCATTTAGCTGTTTAGCTAGTCATCTCTGGTCAGGCCACTGAATCCATTTCTTACCAGTGAGTTGATGAACTGTATTCAGTTGACCTGTTGGTAATGTGGACATAAATCCAAAAAATGATTTCTTTTTTTAAAAGATTTTATCTTTATTTATTCATGAGAGACACAGAGAGAGGCAGAGACACAGACAGAGGCAGAGGGAGAAGCAGGCTCCCTAAGGGGAGCCTGATGCAGCACTCAATCCCAGGACCCTGGAATCACAACCTGAGCCAAAGGCAGATGCTCAACTGCTGAGCCACCCAGGTGTCCCTGATTTTTTTTTTTATGACCCTAGAATAAAGAAACTATAATGCTTAGATTTCAGCAAAGATGTCTTGGAAGAACCTTGGACCTCCTGCTCAAGATGCTAGGAGACAACGTGATGGAATGAAACAGAGGATAGAGATGGAAATGCTAACTCTGTAATAAATGCTCGGGGATAATCAAACCACTGCAGCTTTATGGTTTGTCTGCCTTTTTGACTTCTTTTTTCCCAAATACATTGGTTCAAATGGTGGGTGGATGGATATATGGAATGTTCCAAATTAAGTGCCAAGTACTGTCCTAGGTGCTGAGGAATCCATGATGAGTAAGTCAGACACAGTCCTTGTCTTAAATTTGCTTATAGACTAATGAGAATACAGCAGACAAAATTGAATTCTAGCTCTGCCACTAACAGGCTGTGTGACCTTGGATAAGCCACTTTTCCACTGTCTTATTTTAACCTCTGGTTCAGCATCACCCTTATAGGAGCACCAATAGCCTTGAAGAGTGGTGGGCTACCATGTACACTGGTATCTCACTTGTGCCTCTGTCTTCCTGACAGTCAGTTATTGTTTAATTCCATGTTAGGCCATGCCAGCCCAATGAAAAGCCTGTCTTCTCCACATGGCCCCACCCAGGGACCCTTGGGGCCAATTATCTCAACCCTTTCTCGAAATTTGCTCTCCAAATTAGCTCTTATGTGCTCTGGCTATGTGAGAGGGTCACATCCATTACCTCATGGATGTGATGGTCCAGCAAAGCCCCCAGGGAGCTGTGCAGCCCACTGCAACCTCCTCCAAGGGCTTTCAGAGGAGTGGAGGCAGGATGCTTTTCCTCTGTAGTTTCACTGGTCCATAAAAATAAAAAAATAAAGCCAGAGTCAAAAGATTCACTTCCAAAACAGCCCCAGGGCTAAAACAAACTGTGGTGGCAGACTGGTGGGAAGAAGGAGATAGAATGATACCCATGGGAAGACAGTGACATTTGCGGATAAGGGAAAATATGCAGTTTTTTTTTTCCAATTGCAAGCCTAACCAAGTCCGCCAAATTCTAATGGGGGCATTTTTATGAACATTTAGGTTTAATTTGGGCTCCCTATTATTAAGTTACCCCAGAATATACATTCTGAGTTACATATAGGGAGTTAAATGGTCATACATAATTGTTGTTGATTTAACTTATATTGAGCAACTACGATGTGTTTGGAATCTTTGAGGACACTGGAGTAGAAGCATGAACAGAGTATCTTTCCCCTCATGCTATGTACATTCTACTTAAAGAAGACAGAAAATAAACAAATTAATTAAAGAGATATATGTGACATAATTTCAGGTGCTGATAAGTGCTGTGAAGGAAAGGAAAGCAGGGAAGAGAGGTAGAGAATAAAGAAAAGCAAGACTGCTCACCAACCTGGGGGTCAGGGGAGACTTCTTAACTGAAGTGACATTTAAGCCTAAACTTAGAAGGGATAGGGTAATCTAGGCAATTATCTGAGGAAAGAACATTCTACACAAAGGAAAGAGCCCTATCAAACATCTGGCTGGCTGCTATGTATTTTACACACTTTATAAATATGTGTTGAATTCATTCATAAGAAACAAGACAAGTGTTTTTAGGGGCACTTGAGAAACTGAGGTTCAGAGAGGTTAAGCAGTATACCCAGGCCACACAGCAAGTGGCGAGGCACAGCTGGAAGGCGACTCTACCTAAGTGCTCTTCATTCTTATGCTGAAATTTTCCTGGGAAAATCATTCCTAAACTTCCCTTGGATCTAATTCTCTGTTTGCCCACATAAAGCGTACTCTCCCACCATTCTAAGCTTCCATCAATCTCCATCTCTAGGAGTATGCATCAAGTTTCAGAATTCAGAGCTGAGAGAAGCTCTGTCTCATGTGCCCAAAGAGTCGTGGGTCTGAAAGCACCCAGAGGCATTACTGGAATTTGCCCTTGTTGTGCCACAGGAGGCCAGCCTCTCTGGACACTCAGGCTGCTGACTCCATTTCTTTCTTTCTGGGAGAACTGGGTGTGGAGAGGATGTCAGTCACACCCGCCTTGACTAAGGAAATGTGCAGAATGGAAAGACAGCCAATACTCCAGGCTGGCTATTGCCTCCTTAGCAACAATAGCTGTGTACACATTCACACACAAACACTGCACCAAAACAAGCAAAGGTCACTCTCTCTCGGTACTTCCAAGAATGATCTCAATTTTTCATAAAACAATGTTTATAAATTAGATGGAACCCCAGAGCAGTCCGGGAATAGAAATAACCATTTTATGAGGCTTTGTGCCATTACATTATTGCTTATTTGCTCTGAATGAGCAAAATACAGTGTGCAAGGCCACCCCTTCCAGAGCCAAGCAAAGACCTCTTCGCAAAGGTTCTAGCCAACAAGCTTGAATGGGAAGGTATCCTTGGTTCTCATAGGGACTTCCATTCATGGCCTTTTGACTGGAAATGCCTCAGAAGCTGGTACTGTATCCTGCTCATCTTCTCATCCTAGCCTTAAGCACAGCTCCTAGTATTGCAAAAGCATTTGAGAAATGATCTTGATTGTTGAATGAGTATGTGACTGACTCAATGAATGTAAAAATAAATGAATAATCTGATCTCCAGGGCTGGTACTAAAGAAAGGGGGATATGCAGTAAGACGACGAATACATCTGAGCCATTGTTACGTGGCAGAGCTTTATTTATTTTTTTACAGATCTTATTTATTTGAGAGAGAGAGAAAGAATGAGCTAGAGAGGAGGAGCAGGGGGAGGAAGATGGAGACTCCCCGCTGAGCAGGGAGCCCACTGGAGGTCAATCCTGGAACTCCAGGATCATGACCTGAGCTCCCCAGACACCCCAACATGTCAGAGCTTTATATGTGATGACCCCCTAAAAATGCCTCATGTTCTTCAACCTGCTTCCTGCTCTTCCTGGCTTATCTTCTGTCCCTCAAGGTCTCCATGCTACTTGCTATGGCCCTTGACCCAGGTTGTTCTCCAACCCTAATGCCACAATTTACTTGTCCTCTTTACCTATTAAAAAATTCCCAGTATCACAGTCCCCTGATATAACTGTCATGAAGAAAATAATTTGATAAACTAAACTAAACTAAATGCTTTAATTGAGTTTCCTCAGAAGCAGAACCTGAGCCAAGGATTCAAATCCATGTGGTTTATTTGGGAAGAGAAGCTGGAAGGGGAGACAACTAGTAAAGGGTCTATTATCAAGTAATTTACCAGTATGGGCAACTGGATCTTAGTCCCGTGTGGAAATTCTGAAAAATTATGTGGGACATATACCACCTTACTCCAAGTTATCCCACCCGGGGGCAAGTGAGCTGGGATATTTATACATCATCTTGCCAGTCACTGGTTGAGGGGTATTAATTCTGTAGTGCTTCTAGGCTTCCTTGCACATGGGCAGATTGGCTTTCCTCTGTTTTAGAGAAAGCACTCAGGTAAAGCAATGCTGATTCCAACATTTGGAAGTGACTTAGGCACATCGAAGAGGCAAATCTGAAGGATTGTGTGTAGGGCACTGACCACATTGGCCACCCTAACACTTACAGGATGAGATGGCTGACACCATGAGCCACAAATACCTTAGAGATATGACTTTCTGAAGAAGAGCTGGGAAGGAATAATGCCTTAACTCAAATGAATGTCTCTCATATTTAGGTTGAAAGATAAGAGAGGAAGTTGAGATCTGGTGGTAGGAAGGAGCAAATAAGTTTTGCTTAGATAAGGCAGATGCACAAGCTTTTCTTAGGATTCTGGGTGAGATGAGCTCTACTTTCATAAAAGAGGGATAATGCAACTAGTTTTCTATCTAGGAGAAGAATCTACCACAAACTGAATAGTCTGTATCAAACCCAAGCCTGTAAGCAGCACCTGAATGCCTTTCAGCTACTGGAAAAACTCTTGGCTCTTCAGAGAACCATATTCCTCACCTGCAGGACATGTTTAGATTCTTGAAAGGCAAACTTCCCTTCCCTTCTCCCCCATGCTCGCAGACTGATGAGAAAGAATTTATAGTTTCAAGGAGTCTTACTGATGTTGAAATTAGAAGGAATCTTTGAGGGTTATCTCCTCCAAACGCTTTATTTTACAGAGCTGAAGCTGAGACTCAGAATGGGGAAGTCACACAATGGTGAGGTGGTAGGCTGGTTTTATCAGGCAGGATTCAGAAAAGAAAAGAAAGTCACTCTCGATTTGTCGAGTAAAAAAAATATTGAACACGGGGAAATAAGCACTTACAAAACCATTTAAGGCTAAAATGTCAGGAGTCAGGAGGACTGCTGCTAACTTTTAAGTTGTGGTTTCAAGAGTACAGAACTTTGGATGCTGTCCAGAGCTTGGAAACCAGCTCCTGCCCAGACCTGAGGCCCATACATTTCAGGAGCCCACTATGAAACCTTCTATCTACATGGCGTCTCATCCTGCTCCTTCCAGAAGGGAATGGAGGCTACAACCTCTTTTCTACCTTCCACATCTTAGAGCAGTGGATCTCACTAGCAAGCTGGAAATTGTTCATATTTTGATAACACTGGGAGTGTTTCCCATAGGGAAATATGCTTCTCTGGCTTCCAGCTCCTGAGATTTAGGAGAGAACATAAAACAGGAACAATGAATATCTAGAACTATGGTGAGCCCCAGGCTGTAGGTATAGGAGTGAACTGGGATTTTAAAAGAGACCTCCACTTAGTGGTACATACTCCTTCCAAAGAACAAGTGGGAAAGAAGGACAGGAGAGAACACTGGCCTGAATTCTGTGCCTGGTCCTGCCCCTGGTGGCAGCTCTAGAGCCTCCGCATGAGAACTATTTCTAATGTCACTTCTGAGTCCCTCATGTTCACTGTCTTTGTTTTGCTGCCTTCCCCACCTGTCAGTCTATAATACTGCACCGTGAATGGGTAGTGACACATCTCAGTGGAAAACTGGGTGTCCTCAGGGTCTGTGTGACTACACAGGGAGCAGCTAGATGCCAGCATTCAGAAGGCCCCCATCAACAGAGCCTGCGGATGTTCCTCAAGAGTTCTTGTTTATGCTTCATTGGTGTATAGGTGTTTGGAGGAAAAGTAGCTGGTTAACATCCACCACCCCATTTGGGGTAACTTGATGATGATCATGGCTCTTAGCACTGATTGATGTATGTCTTTGGGCAAGTTCCCTAAGATTCCTCGTCTCTAGGGGAAATGCTGTTGGGCTACATCATCCATGTTCTCAGTCTTGATGCTCTAGTATCTTTACATCAAAGCATCCTAATTATGAGGTTGTGACATTGTCCTGAACCCCAGAGTATGTCAAGGTTTCATTAGGATCTGGAATTTTCTATTTTAAGGGGGAGAGTTCTACTCAGAGTTCTACTCCCTCCTTATACTTCCTCCCTTAGCTAGAATTAGGACTCACCCTTTGAGGCCGATAGGGTCACTATAGTGTTTGGTTCACAAACAAGTGTGTAAGTTATAGTGCACAACATAATTATAAGCATCCCCCCCCCAAAAAAAAAACCCAGGCTGTGAATCCCATGTCCGGAAAAGTCCCTGTGGCCAAAGTCTGAGACAAGGCTTTTGGGAGGACAAGACTTCTACCTCCTTTTAGGCTTCCCATGCCCTCCTGTTGCTCCCCTGATTCAAATTCTTCTGGTATGGAGGCATTATATGTCCCTCATCTCTTTTTTTACTAATCAACATTTGTCAAGTGTCACTCCTTCCTAGGCTCTTGCTTTCTGTTCTGAGATGAGGATGGCATTAGTCAGAAAATATCTCACAACTAATATGTGCTGTCTCACCTAATTTATTGAGTATTTGGATCAATTTAAAATGTGGCATTCATGATGCATTTATCAGTAGCATCACTAATGCCATTGTTGCTAAGTAACACTTAAATATTTTAAATATAATTATTATCATTACCAAATAAAAATTGATGATTATGATGATAATGATAGTATGTTATCTTTCCAGAGTTTTGTGCTCTTTAAATTGCTTTATTTTTAGTTTTCTAAGGATGGAACTGAGATTCAGATCATTAAGAGATTTTCCCAGGATCCCCAAAATGATTGGTGATAGAGCTGGAAATAAAAGTAAGTCGCTTGGCTTCCAGTTCATGCTCTTTTTACTGCATATCTCATGGTTGGCAGGAAGTGCTTGCAGAAGTCCCAGAGTAAGGATGACTGAGAAGGATGGATTAACCAAGTAGAGATGGATGCTGTGTTAGTATCCCAGGGTGGCATTAGACAGATTCTTAGTTCTTCACAGGAAAATACCCATACAAACCAAGCAGTAGGTTTAAGGGATGGTGTGATTTCTAAGTTTTAGAGGTAGTAAAACAGTAAATATATCAGTTTGGCTTCTTGTCTTAAGAAGCACAACCAGGCACACCATGCATGCATAGTGTATTGGTTGGACACTGCAGAACCCCAGGGAGCATACCAACATGATAGGCACTATATATTTATATATCTCCTATTAAAACTTTCTGGAAGATGACAGTAAAATGTTTTGTTCTATCAAAATCAATGTAGTGTAACAATTTTTTGAGAGACGGAAATGAAGCTTTTTGAGGAGTAAAGTTCTTGTTTCCCAACTCACTGAAAGCCAGATATAGGTGAGTGAGTATCATGGACATAATCTAGGGTCCAGATCAATGAAGGTGGAATGCAGCTTTCATTTATTTAGTTATTGATCTGTTTATGCATTCATTCATGTATACATTATCACTTCAAAAGTATACTTATGCTAGACATTGTGCCTGAAACTGGGATGCTTAAGACCAAATTACTGCTGTCAGGGTACTCAGTCTACATGGAGAATCAGACAAGTGGATAAAATACCTTATGGTAGTGATGGGTTTCACGTGAACCAAGATACAGGAAAGGTGACCCAGCCTTATGGAACAGACGAGGCGGGAGAGTCAGCAAAAGTCACTTTCCTCTCCAGGTAGCCTGAGGGTATTCCAAGCTGAAGGAACAGCATGTCCATAACCCTGGACATGGAGGTAATAGGCTGTGTCCACTGCACTTAACATATATTTTTTTCATTTAAACCTCAGAACCACTCTATCAGATAAGCACTATTATTGTGCCCATTTAACAGATGAGGGAAAGAGGCACAGAGAGATTAAATAACTTCCTCACTGATACACAGCTGGTAAAGAATAAACCTACCATTTGAACCCAGAGTCAGTTGCTGAGTTCACACTATGCCCTTCTCTCTCTCTTTTGAGGAGAGGCCAAGTGGGTAGATACTCAGACCTGGGGTTGGAGATAGCGAGATACAAGGCTGGAGAAGCCCATGGGTGCAAGTTTTAAGGAGCTTTCCTGCCTGGGATGATCTGATTCAGGGCTCATTGTAAGAACACAAGCCTTGTCTCTTGGTTACTTCCAGCTGATGACTCTACCTTTTCTTCTGGCTGCTTCTCGGAAACCACTGTCCTAGCCCCCAGGGGGCATATACCTAACAAACTGTGGGGACCCCAAGAAATGACTCATATTCCCCATTCCATGTCTGTACTGACTCCAGAGACATTTTCCAGAAGTTGCTTTGTCAATTCTTAAACTAAATTTCCATCTGCTTATTTGGTTGCTATGAGGCTTTTTTCCCTACATGTTGAATGATGGGAAAGGGGACCCAACAACTGAATTTCAGTTTTGCAAGGGTGATTCCAGTTTAATTGGGAGTTTATTGTGTTAGTGCATTATTTAAGTTCCATTACAGCTAAAAGGAATGCATACATTTCAAAATATCTATTGCTTGCTCTCTTAAGAACTTTTGGTCTCTTTGAGCACAGTCAAAATTTATCCTTGAAAGCTCATTAGAAAAAAATTAAAATTTAAATGAAAAAAAACCTTATTCTGTATTTGATATATATGCAATAGCACATTAAAATCACCATGCAAGTTCTTGCCATTGTTCGTATCTAATCACATGAGCAGAGAGTGCTTTTTTTCCTCTGTGTTGGATTCAATGATACAAATACCCAACTATTAAAATACCAGATCATTACACACACAAGTTACAAAATATGTTTTAGCAAACACTGGAATATTTCCACGTGAAACGTAGTAGAAAGATCTTAGTCACATGTCCCTTCTGAAAAACCAGTTTGGTGTGGTTATTTTGCTGTTGATAATGGAAAGCAAAGCTGTCTGTCACTTTGGTTCATTCGTGTGTGGGTGAGCTTCCATGTTGGGGCAGCCACCTTATTTTTAGCAGAAGCTGTACTAGCACTGGAGTCAGGAGGCTGGGGGAAGGAACTCTATACCAGTCCTGAGTCAACCATCACCTAAACCTGGATGAGCCTCTTTACTTTGGGAACCCTGGTTTCCATTAAAAAAATGGATTGATTGAACTCTATGATCTCTGAAGACACTTGTTTGCTCATTCTATGGTGAAACAAGACCAAAGCTTTGATACCGATATAGACAAGCAATCCTCAAGTAGCCCCACATTTTGTTTAATAGTCCTCCACACTCTTTTTTCTGTAAAGGACAAAGTGGTGAATATATATTAGACTTCATGGACCATCTTCTGTCTGTCGCAACTACTCAATGTCAGTGCAGCAGGAACGCAGCCGTAGATGATAGTACATTAATGACAGCATCATACACCCTATGGATTTACAACAAAAATAGGCAACTGGCAACCTGCAGGATTTGGCCAGCAGCCCTCTGAGTGAGATGGTAGCTGTTATAGGGTTAGGGGGTAAATAGTGGGGACAAAGTTTCAGCCTCATGGGGAGGCTACATGAACCTGCTCCAGGCCCACCTTACAAAGGCCATCAGAGCCACTCAGCCCAGGCCACCTCCATGGACCAAAGAACAGACCTGAAAGTGTCTCCTGCAGGGATGAACGAGTTAAGAAGGCAGGAACAGACACAATTGTTTCTTTCTAGGGAAACTATTCGGACTTGGGAATTTGCTCTGCCACACAGCTGGAACTCATTACTGCTAAAGTTTTTTAAGTTAAAAAAGTTTTATTTAGGCCCCTGCAAAGGTTTTCTTAGGCCAACAGTGAAACCCTGTGCTCACACTGCAAGTTCTCCCTAGCCAAGTGCTTTGGTCAGCCCTCCTATCATTCTCTTGCCCTCCTTCCCTTCCTGCTGACCCTTCTGCCACCTTGCCTTATCTCTTCCTCTTTCTTCTAGATTCCTTCATCAACTATTGTCCACATGGATCCTCTCTGGCAAGCAGGACTTGCCCGTTTCAGCGATACGGAAAATTGCATAACTGAATAATAGAAACATTCACCTTCTCATTAGCTGATATCCAAAAATGCTAATGTTTTAGGTGGACTCTAGAATCTCCCACCCAGTGCCGTGGGTACAGACACAGAGGGTGGGGTCCACAGACCATCGGAAGTCAGGTCAACACACTGAAAATTGAGTGAAGAAAATAGGCTCTTTTCCTTTCTTTACGGTTGATTCAGACAAAGGAGGCAAAGAGGTGGCTTGCCTGGTGTGAATAATAGTAAACCTTTGTGAACTAAAGCTTAATAAGTCATAGTAACCTTAGGTAACTAGACATCTTTGTTCTTTTTTCTTTACTTTTAGGCTAAAGAAGTAAGAGTGAGTTGCCAGCGGGTGTCAGGGCTTAATACATGGGATGTTTACAGGTAACCTGCTGGTGTCATTGTTTCTAGAATTTTGTCTACAGCCCAGATTAGTGATGGTGGACTCAAATGGTAATGATTCAGGTTCATAGTAACCCCTTTAGCACTGTACAGCCCAACTGCACTCCCCATCCTATGTGTCATTGAAGCAGGTAGGTACCCCCAGACTCCTAATAGGATGATCCATAAGTCTTTAGACAGAGGATTTCTCTGGTGAACCCCGTAATTCACCAGAAAACTGTTGAGAGGAGCAGTTCTTTTCCCAAGCACCGTATTAAAGATCTACTATCTTTAGGCAACCATCGGTAACCCTGGTCAGGTCAGGTATTCTTTTGGAAGTTTGGTGGCAGAGCTTACATATGCCTGGAGTAGAAATAGGACATAGGAGTTTGAGAAGCAAAGATTCGGGTCTGAGCTCTTACCATATAAATTCAGCATTCAGTATGCAAGTTTGGGGTAAACCAAACAAAATATTCTGGATTTGAAACAGGAAGATGATAATAGCAGTCATATTAGCAAATTAGCAATTTACTAAGTCTTTACAACACGGTAGGTTGCTTTCCAAGTATTATGTGAAGCAGATATAGCAGCTCCCATTTTATAGACAAGGAAACTGAGGATCACTTTCTCAGTGACACTGGGCTCCCATGCAGCTGGACCGGAATGCGGGCCCAGGGCTGGCTGGTTACAGTACCCAGGTTCCTAATGTCTCCACTCTGGGTAAACAGGAGGAAGAGTACCTAAATCAGACCTGCAACCTGGATTCTAATGAAAGGTATGCTACTAGCTGGGTAACCATGCAGCCAGGTGCCAGGACAACTGCAGTGAGTAAAACCAGGTGCTTCCACACTGGCAGCTTCCTTGCTCACAGAGTGACAAATGACAAACATGAAACACCTATGTGAATATAATGACTGTAGAGAGCAGTGGGTGCAGTGCAGAAATTAGAGTTAAAGAGGACCTAGAGGACGGGGCTTGAAGTTCAGGCTGTTCAAGCATGGTCTCTCTAAGGAGGTGACATTTGGAGTGAGACTGTATTAGGAGCCAGCCAGGCAGAGATCTGGTGGAAGCCAGGGAGTAGGGGCATTTGGCAGGTCCCTGTGCCCCCAGAGCCCAGAGGAGGAGCACATTCAAAACTCAGCCTGGGGCCAGGGCCTCACAACCACAGAGTTGGCATTTGGGCTAGGTCTCAGAGGTTGGATGAAGTTCACCAGGAAGAGGGCCTGAGGAGACCCAGGGCTTGGCAAGGGGCAGCAGGAGGGTATGTTTCAGGCAGAGGACAGAAGGCTGAAGGCCTGCTATCACATGGGGCAGTGTATGGGACGTGAGAGCTGAAGCTCAGAGAGGTGAAGCTACCTGCCCAAGATCACATGCCCGGTGCTGAGTCTCCCCCAATGCCTCCCACACCAGCCATAATATTCCTCTAAGCTGCTTATTATCCAAACCACAGGTTCATTGTCTCAAACAGTCATTCTGAATCCGCTTCCTGCCAAAGCACAGGTGGTGGGTGTCACTTGCGTTTTTGACAGATGCCCTGAGATGTGCCAAGATCAAACACTGAAATAGATGAGCTCCATTGTGGAGTATGTATAATATATGTATAATTCAAGGCTAAGACCCAGACTCCACCCCTTCCACACTCCAGAAAGCACATTGCTATGCAAATGAGCGAGAGGGAGGCTATTATAAAAGGAGCCAATTTTGAAAATCAGTAATGTGTTTTTTCTTTGCATTCTAATTGCAGCATTCCTAATTTCTCCCCTCTGCAGATGGATTTGCTAAGCCATGCACTGGGAAAAGCAAAAGTAAAAAGCACTTAATTATTTTCACAATATTACCCCATTTCACATCTTCCTTGTTAAACTTTGGCATACTCATGAATAATCTTTACTTATATGTAAGAGCCACCTCTTTCAAGTCGGTTGAGCTCAGGTCTGTACTGAAATATCTATTTTTCTCTCCATCCTCCAGAACTTCCAATCCTGTCTGGTGTTGATGATATCATACCTCCTACCACTAGGGATCAGTATTCAACTCCTAAAGAGTTTGGGCTCTCCCCCTGACATTGACTCCATGACTCCCCCAAGTTGCTCATCCCTGGAGTAGATGGACTATACTTAGCAGAACTAAACTACAATGGGTCCTAAAGTGTCAGGAGTGAGTCGCTTGGTTATCATAGAAAATATGGACTACATTCAACCCAGTCATCCTTCACGTTCCCCTCCCAAGCTCTTCGAATTATTACCCAGGCTCCTGCTTGCCTGGCTTAAGAGACAGAGAGGTACTAGATGAGCTAGGCCTTGCAAGATCTGTCTGGCTCCCTCTCTGCTTCCCAGGGATTTTTAAAGCAGCCTTGGTGTCCACAATATTACCTGTATTCTTGCTGACCTTGTTAGGGAGTCCCATCTTTTTCTTTACGGTGTCTCAGAAGAAGCCCCGGGTCAGTGAATTAGTGGTCTGACTTCAAGCTGGAATGGGAGTTTTTATATGGAATAACAATTAGTCTTCTAGGATTTTCAGAATTCAAGAAAGAGCTTCATGATAACTCATGTAGTTCCTCCCATCTGCTGGTTATTCTACATCTGTTTCTGACCTTGGCATGACATGCCTCCCTAAGTTTAGTTCATGCATTTGTTACTCCTCATAAGATATAGAAAGAATTTCCATAGACCCTGAGATTCCAGTTTATCTCAGCCCCTCCTCCCCCCACCCCAATGCAGCTGATCACAAGTTCACTCATCCAACAACTCAAATGTGCAAGGAAAATGCAATTTTATTACTTTATAACTAATTCCAACTTATTTCTGATGGCAGAGTGTGGGGAATATGTCCTAGCTTCTTAAAAACTTCCATAACACCTGTTCACTGAAATAGTCCCTTTAGATAGTGCTCAGTGTCTCAGAGTTTTGGTTTTCGGATCACATCCCTGGTTCTTCTGCAGGAGCAATCTGGTGTACAGGGTGGGGGAGGCTCATGTGACCTTGTGAAGAAGAGGAGGAGGTGGCTTCTAATGCTAAGCATTCTTTGACTTTGGGCAGTGCTCTTGGGGAGGACTGTCCATTCCCATCTTTGCTAACTTGGCTTTGTCTTGTTCCCACCTAACACCTGTTGAAGGATCATTTCACTCACTGGCCATAGAAAAGACCCTACCACAGTCCTCTTGGCTCTCAGTGCCATATTTACTCCAAATGGGAACAAAAAGCAGCTTTAATAAAAATCTCACTCAAGTTTACCTCCAGCCTGCCACACTGCTCTCTCAAGCCTACTTTGACTATGCCTCGGGATGCCCTGGGGAATCCTGTGATTTGACACCTTCCCAGGGCCTCCGAAGGGGAGAGAAAGACCCGAGATCTCCTTTTGTTTTTCAGAGTTTTCTCCTCTTTCCTAACATAACCTCCCTTTTCGAAGCCAAAAGAGAACATAATATCAAGGCACATTATCCATTTTGTTTTCTATCTTTACTTTCCTTTTTTCCTGAGATTAGTGCCTGAGTACATTGGGAGAAAGATTATGACTTTTATTTTGTACATTTTGATATCATACTCTATTGCTGTGAATTTCAAGCTTCAGTAACATATACGAGGGGTCTATTCACCACCCTACAGGAAAAGTCTTAGAGCCATTCTTCTTCTGAGAATGGCCCATGCTAAAAAGGAGACCAAAGGGTTGGAAAACTTTCTGAACAAAAACTCCAATACCACACCTTGCTTGCTTTGAAATCTTATTTTTAATGAACATTAACTGTGACCTCTTTTGTGACATCCCCTCTTCCCCACCAAATGAATGACCAGGTCAAGCAGAGGGAAGGTCAAGTCCATAGAAGGAAAGGAGAGTAAAGCACATTAAATTAAAAAAAATTATCTCTGTTTTGGTATGATAAAGATGATCTTAGGGGATCCCTGGGTGGCTCAATGGTTTGGCTCCTGCCTTTGGACCAGGGTGTCATTCTGGAGTCCTGGGATTGAGTCCCACATTGGGCTCCCTGCATGGAGCCTGCTTCTCCCTCTGCCTGTATCTCTGCGCCCCACCCCCCATGTATAAATAAATAAATAAAATCTTAAAAAAAAGATGATCTTGTATGCACTTTAGTATCCTAGCTGTTCTTAATAACAAACTGTTTCTTAACAGATAGTATCCATCAGGGTAACTGAATCATGCCTGGGAAATATATCTAGGCAATTTGTAGTCTAGCCTTATAAAACTTCATAGGCTTCCCAGTGATCTCAGGACATGGTGCAAAGTTTTCAATAATAAATTGCATCTCTTAACTTTCTAAGATGCATGGAGTTGGTGAGTGCCTGATATCTCTGAGTCATCATTTTGAACCATAATTGCTAGTTTAATTGCACTGAACACTGAAAGTGCAGAAGACCAAGCTGACCACGAATACTTTCTTCAAGCAGTCCTTTCCCCCTTGTGAGACTATTAATGCCACTTGATTTTCTTATCACTTCATTTTTTTTAAAATGTAGGATGAGAAGTGTCTAATTGAAAGATCTTTTTGCTTTGGTTCTAGTTAAGATGTTGCTATAATTCAGAAAAAGCAATCTTCTTGTTCCAAAATTTGAGGCAAGCCTCCCAAATTCTTCTTATGAAAACTGGTCTGCCAGCCATTAAAAATCTGCCAGCCATAGAATAAGCTTGCTTTAAAACTGCTGAAAGTCCCCAGGCCAGCCCAGAAAATGCTGGGCAGAAAGCTCCATTGTCATCTTTGAGTCTCCATAATCAGAACTCATTCAGTGCTCATTAATTTTAGCTTTCATAACATTGGCACTGTCAAAGGGTACCCTATTCAGATGATAATCTCAGGGTTTTTTTTTGCTTCCCTCTGCTTATCATACCCTGGCTTGAGAGGGTAGCTTGAGGAAGAAGGGTAGCTTAGTGGTTCTGACTATAAATTTGATTTATAAAACAAATGTGATTTTTAAAACTCCCATTAAAAAGACACTTCGGGATCCCTGGGTGGCGCAGCGGTTTGGCGCCTGCCTTTGGCCCAGGGCGCGATCCTGGAGACCCGGAATCGAATCCCACATCAGGCTCCCGGTGCATGGAGCCTGCTTTTCCCTCTGCCTGTGTCTCTGCCTCTCTCTCTCTCTCTCTCTCTCTGACTATCATAAATAAATAAGAATTTAAAAAAAAGACACTTCAATGTCTGGGTTTACAAAGCATACATCCTGTTCAAACAGCACTTCCTGCCTTGTCTTTAGGCAATATGACGGGTAGAGAAGAGATATGAACTTATCTGTCTGGGATTGTGTTGAATTCTTCCCTTTCATAAATGTTCCTTGGCCACAGGTAAAGAACACTACTGGGCAACGCAAGGCCTATGAGAACTAATTTTAAGCCGACAGACTTCCTGCATTCTCAAAATAACCTGAGATTTTGGCTGTCTGTAGGAAATGGAGATTTCCTTTCAAGACCATCAAACTCAGGATGGATACTCTCTTTCTTGACAGCTACCTGATTTGAGCCACAGAGATTGTACATGCATTCACTTAGATGCATACAATATTCTATTTTTGTAATGTTCAGAGACTTGATCTATAATACAACTGGGAGTGTATTTTTATTACCTATTTCCTTTTATAAACATTGGAATCGTTCAATAAATAGTTTTTGAAGTCAACTCTCTATGCCAGCACTGATTCCAAGCCAAGGTTTCTCAAACTTTTTGGTCTTAGGATCCTCTTACACACTTAAAAATTATGGAGGGCCCCAAAAAGCTCTTGTTTATGTGGGTTATATCTGTCAATACTTACCAATGTAGAAGTTAAAACCAAAAAAGTTTTTTTTTAATTTTTATTTATTTATGATAGTCACAGAGAGAGAGAGAGAGAAAGAGAGAGAGAGAGAGGCAGAGACACAGGCAGAGGGAGAAGCAGGCTCCATGCACCGGGAGCCCGATGTGGGATTCGATCCCGGGTCTCCAGGATCGCGCCCTGGGCCAAAGGCAGGCGCCAAACCGCTGCGCCACCCAGGGATCCCCAAAAAAGTTTTTAAAAATTGTTTATTGACTTTAACAATAATAAATCAATTACATATTAACACAAATAACATTTATAATTGTCATAATGTAACTTTGTTTTTCAAAAGAAATGACATTGTTTTACTTTTTTTTTTTTTTCAAATCTCTTTAGTATCTGACTTCATCTGATAGCCATACTCAATCTGTTGTGATATATGTTTTGGTTAAAATATACAAGGAAAATCTGCTTCTCATATAGTTATGCAGTTGGAAAAGGAAAAGTATTTTAATAGCCTTTTTAGATAATTGTAGATAGTCTATGATGCTAAAATAAAACTCAATTTATAGTAAGGTCTTAAAACCTAGTTCCAATGAGAAATTTGAAGCCACATCAATTAACTTTTGACATTCTCATATTAAAATCCACTGGTCTGTCTTAGCACTCAGAATTGACCCTTTAACTATGTGTAATTTTGTAGCTTTGTTCATCATTCACTTGGAAAATGATAGTTCACTGAGTTATTCAGATAGACTAAAAGTTGACACATTGCAAAAGACTATATGTACTATATTTTTAAATTACACATTTGCTAATATCACTATCAGTTGGACCAGAAAAGTCTCGAAGTATCGGGAAGCTGTCAAAATGATATTGGTAAGATGCTATCTTCTGAAATTCCCATTTTCACTTGAAAATTTGAATTTTATCATCAGCAACTATACTGTTAGCTGTTTTCCTTAAAGTGTCATTTTCATTCATTTTCAAGAAAATGTCTACCAAATGTAAATAACCGTAATTTGATTGTTGATTGTTCTTTCAAGTAGCAATGCGGTTTTGTGAAAAATGGAGCCAGTACAGCTTATAATCAAATAATTCATAGAAATGATTTTCTTCAAGGTAATCGTTATGCTTCATCATTGAGAGAGGATGCTTTCTTTATAGGTGCTTTCCTTTCACCATATGAAATATTAAAGGGGTGTGTACTCCAGAATCACAATTTTTAAAGAATTTTTATTGCTTTGTCAAAGGCATTCTTAAATGAAACTGGTTTTAAAATCTTTTAAATTAATTAATTAATTAATTTATTTATTTATTTATTTTGCTGTAAGAACATTCCAGTGAGGAATGACTGTTTGTACAGCCTCATGACTACTGCATGATTTGTGCTAAGTGGTTTTACCTACTATTGCTTTCCCACAATCACTGCAAAATGTTTACACAGCAAAAAAAAAATAAGACAATTAATGTCTTATTATGAAACTGATTTGATCAGTCAGGGGTTTATGGATCACATTTTGAGAGTCAGTAATCAAAGCACTGAAAATACTCATAAAGTCCCTTCTTCCATAGGGATTACATTTTTCTGGAGATCAAGCACTGGGGGAGAAGACTATATACAAATAGTACAGTAAGTAAAAAACTTTATTGACAGCATGGTTATGCCAGTGGGGGTTGTTGATATTACAGGGAATTTATATGACTTTGGTGTTTCTAATATGAATGCTTCATGGTATTTGAACCTATTCATACAAATGTAGTGATTATTGTTTAAATAGGAATTTACCTTCATAATACCTGGATTTTCTAAGATAACATATTTTAACAAGCTAGCAGTTGAGCTGCTTTGGAATCATTTTCTGAATGTCACAACATATGTCATGTTTATCTTTTTCCATAACTATCCCTTCATATAGCCTTTCCTATGTGACTACAGATCTTATTTACTGCCTTGTGTTTTTCTTCTCTAGAGAATGCTATGAATTACTACAGATTTTATTTACTGCTTTGTGTTTTTCTTCTCTAGAGAATGCTATGAATTACTTGATCATGTTCCCTTGTTAGCAGATAAGGAATTTGTCTGGTTCTTCTAGGTAATTATTCTTTTGTTTTTCATTCATTGTTATCTAATTGATACACGGGAAGCTCAGGCTGGTATTTCTTTTCTTTTTTTTTTTTTAAATTTTTTTTTATTTACTTAGAATAGTCACAGAGAGAGAGGAGAGAGAGAGAGAGAGAGAGGCAGAGACACAGGCAGAGGGAGAAGCAGGCTCCATGCACCGGGAGCCCGACGTGGGATTCGATCCCGGGTCTCCAGGATCGCGCCTTGGGCCAAAGGCAGGCGCCAAACCGCTGCGCCACCCAGGGATCCCCTCAGGCTGGTATTTCTTAAGGGAAAAGGAAGGATTCAATTATCAAATAAGTTTGAGCAACAACTATTTGAGCAAAGTTTACTTACTGTAGAACTTTTTGGGGCCTTTAATAATCTAATACTTTGTGATTTCTGAGTATGGACTAGAGTATGAGGCATAAGAGCAAAGATAATACAATAATGCATAGACTTTTTTTTTTCTCCTAATGACCAAAATTCTGAAAAGCTGATTTTGAAACATTTTGGTTAAAACTGAATGAAGTTATTATAGGGCTTCAGTGTATCTCAAAGATCTTCCTGTCATCCAGTTCATCCACTTACCCGCCCTCCCTTATGTTATACCTACACAAACAAAAGCATATACAAGAGTTCAATATAGTGAGGTAATTTTGCTTCCAGGAAATAATTTCTGGAGAAACATATTTTATATCCTAACCTTATCTCCATCCAGCATTCAGCCTATCACACTGCCAAATCCATCATCACTTCTTGGTCCAGGCAAATCACATTCCCAGACGGTTCCTGGACCATATGGAGAGACAACAATTTCACTGTCAATTTATTATTTTGCTCCTCTCAATACATCAAGCAGAAGTTTAAATTTTATTTCAATATGTAAATTGTAAAAACAAATTTTATTCCAACTAAGGCCTAATCAATTCTAGTTTCTTTAGAACGAACGAACTAACTAATTAACTAACTAACTTGGCTCTTTGCAAGACAGGACCTAGTTCCAAGGCTCAGACATGGGACAGGATCTGGGATTAAGACCTTCTTTTTCTTTTTTTTTAACCTTCTGATTGAATAATGGGTGAGGAGAACAAGTGGAATTTCAAGAGGAAGAGGAGCAAATGTGATGGAAAAGCAGGTGTCATTTGATTTCAGGCTATTCGAAAGACAAGCATAGATGCCTGTGTTAACTCTCGCTCCTCTCTTTATCTCACCTAGAATACTGGGCCTAATTATCTTAGATCATTTAATTCTTATTTTAAAATTTAGCAACAGGAAGTGTACATTGCATCTTCATGGTTGTTTCACGTGTAAGGAAATGGGATGAGAGATAAAAGACTTTTTTGGTTTTATCAACTCTAAAACTAGTCATGGATGTTCTGCTCTTTTATGAAGATGACACTGTAGAAAGGGTACCAGACTAGGAAGCAGAGACCTGAGTTGAAGTCGTGGTTTTGTCATGGATTGACTGACATGGTCTCTTGGTCAAGTCCCTTCATTTCTCTGGACCTCAGTTTCCTCCTCATTGCTAGGTGGAGGCTGAATTGGATGAGGTAACTTCCAGCTCCAGCATTCCAGGTTTCTTTGATCCCATGCCATTCTTCCTCTTAAACAGTGACCTGCTCTCCCTTTGCTTGTAAGATCAAGGCCAAAGCTGTTCCACTGCTATTTAAAGACTTCTAGCTTCTGACTCTATCCTTTCTTTTCAGCCTCACCTATTCTTCCAGTGATACATCAGCTTTTCTGTGGCCTGTTCAGATCTAGTTCCCAAAGTATCGCCACCACTCTGAATCCTCCTTTCTGGGAAAGATCTGTGCCTCTTTGATGCTGATGGCTATTGCTGTGTTTTCAGCCCTACTCACTTACTGTAGGGTACTCTTAGTTTATCTTTCCCTTACAAACATTTATATCTGCAAATATACTACTATACTGTAAGATTTACAGGACTTTTTTTTTTAAACTCAGGACCTGATAATGAAGACAACATAGTGAAAGTTTGTTAACATTTTTTTTAACTGATTGATGATTTGATTATTTCCTATTCTTTTTAGCCATGGTGATGAATTAAGTCATGCACTCTAACTTGGGCTAATGTATCAACAGTGTGTTCATTAGATAAGTTTTCTGGAATCAAAGTGTGGCTGTTACTACGGAATGGTGACAAGCCTCTAGCTCGTGGGTCCTCCTTCGATCCTCACTCTGGATAATTATGCTACCCTGTCCTTATGATATATAAATGTTCCATGCATTCTCATCACATTCACCAATGCTCCAGGAACACAATCTCATTCACTCCTTACAATCATCCTCTGTGGTTAGGAAGTCTTGTCAAACAGATATCTAAGTAGCTCACCCTTGGTCACTCAGCTAGCATATAGCAGGACTGAAATTTGAAGTGAGACTTTCTGAGTCTAGGTCAACATTCTTAACCTGGGGTGGTCAGGAAGAAAATACAATAAGAAATCTTTATAAAGTACATTTTATACACAATAGGCTATAGGAAGTGTGCTTAGAATGCTCTCATTTGTAGGATTTCTTTTTTGGTATCTGACTGGACTGGTCTAAAAGAGAGTTCCTTATCTCATAAGTCCATTGTGGACAGAGAATAAGCTACAACACGGAAAAGTATGGCTCTTTAATTTGGAAGGCCTATGAGAAATTATAGTCAAATGCTGATAACTTTAGTCTCTAGGAATTGGTGTGGAAGGGACCAGGTATTATTAGAGGTGGTAGGACTATACATTAAAGCTACTCAATTTAGGAGTATTGTATATTATGCATTCGGGCAGGAGAAGCAGTATAATGGTGCCCTGCAGTGAAGTGGTCAGGGCAAAGAAACATTGATGACCATCAGTGTGACCTTGGGCAAGTCACTTAACCTCTCCAAGTCTTATTTTCTTCATCTGTAAAATGGTCATAGCAGAATCTGCTTCACAAGTTTTTTTTGAGAGGATTAAGCAATATAATTCATTTATCGAACACCTTTGCTGAGTGCTTATATCAGACAGATTTTAGATTGTGGGGATTCAACAGAGAACAAATTAGACAAAAATCTTTGCTCCCATGAAATTGTGCAGAAAAGACAAACGATAATTGAAATAGATGAGTGAAATTTATAGTATGTTAGACATTGATAAATATCAGGGTGAAAAATTGGACAAGGAAGCAGGGTGGGGCGTGGTGGTGATAGTAGGTTAGGAGGTGTCAGAGAAAGGCTTGCTGAGAAGATTGTGTTGAAGTAAATCTAGAGTGACTCATGTGGTTAGGCAACAAAAAAGTGAGAATGAGGACCTTGAGGCAGGAATGTACCCAGAAAGACCAAGGAAGCCAGTGTAGCTGAGCAGAGAAGATGATAGAGAGCAGAAGGAGATGGAAGTTAGAATGAATAAGACCTTACAGGTTATTGCGAGGACTTTGGCTTTTAATTTACTCTGAGTGATGTGTGAAGCTTTTGCAAGGGTCTGAACAGAGCAGTGACATGATCTGACCTGGATCTGCACACCATGATTTTGGCTGCTGTATTAAGAACAGGGGATGAGGGGGGAAGAAGGGAGATCATTAGGAAATTGTGGCAATAATTTCCACCAGAGAAGGAGAAGGGCATCAAAACAGCCACTCTGCAAAATAGCATGATTTCTCCCACTCTATTGTGTGAACATCTTTTTTTTTTTTAAAGATTTTATTTATTCATGAGAGACACAGAAAGAAAAGTAGAGATACAGGCAGAGGGAGAAACAGGCTCCTTGTGGGGAGCCAGATGCAGGACTCGATCCCAGGACCCCCGGATCGTGACCTGAGCCAAAGGTGGATTCTTAACCACTGAAGCGCCCAGCTGCCCCTATTGTGTGAACATCTAAGTACACCTTAATTTTCACGTGCATCATGGACACTGGACAGTTATGGAGACAGACTTCTCTGGCTGTTGGGATGGGAACAGATATGGAACCCCAAATACCAATTCCCACAAGTTAAAGAAAGTTCTCTGAGTCAGCTAGCCACTGTCAAGACATATTAGTAGCTTCAGAGGCATCCATCCAAAGCAGGCAAGATTCACTTTACAGAATGGAGAGGCCATGCCCAGAGGGATGCTGACCTCAGCTTTTCATTAGGGCTACAGGAGGGCATTCTGTTTGTTCTAGCAGCCAAGCAGATCACATTATAAATCAAATCAGACTTCAGGTTCTCCGGGAATCCAGGTTGGCACTGGCATCATTGATGTGGTGAATCCTGGGAAGTCTCAGCTTGATCTCTCTGCAGAGCATAGTTACTGGACCATAGGAGAAAACAATGCGTGCAAGACAGTTTCCACTGTAATGAAATTCTCCCTAGTGATGTAGACTTGGCTCCTCAACTATTTAGAAGCAGGTGGAAAGTTGTTTTAATAAAATTATTATTAAAAATGTTTCAGATTACCTTAAACAAGCACTGGTAAATGACTGGCTCTCTCCCACACTGACCAGCCATCTGGTCTGACCAAATCATTCCATGCTTTCAGCTGGACATACCTTGCATGAGGTCTTTGACATGGCAGCTATATAGTTGGCTTTGCCAACCATGACAGAAGGGCCAGGCGAGTTTATCCTGTGTTCCCTTGCTGAAGCACTTCATTTAAGGATTTGGTGAGCAATGCAGCCTGCCCAGGTTATCCCAGACCTAGCAACCCACAACCATTCAAAAACACAGAGGTTCCCCAGAGGCCTTCTGCAACAGTTCCATGTCCAAGTGCATTTTTGGCACCCAGAAACATGGCCTTCTACTGGAAAAGTTTGCTTGCTGCCCCCTCTAAGAGCTAGGAAATAGGGCCAAGATTGCAGAGAGGCTGTACCCATTGAAAAGCTGCCATCTCCACTCTCTCCCAAAGGGGTGAATGAATGTCCAGGAATTGAAGTCCATATGGCACAGCCAGTAGCCTGTCTTTCCTTTGGGAGCCATTCGTCTCCTACATCACTTTGAAATCGTTCCCATATTGATTGGCCCTCTGCAACCTCTGCAGGATGGGCTGAAGAATGTAGTCCTGTTTCTAGGACAGCAATTCTTAAGGGGAAGGGACTGGATTGCTTAGGCATCCTTGAACGTGGTTGGAGAAGTCCAGTGGTTAGAGATGGCATTACTGTGTTACTCATCCAGGAGGAGCAAGACAGTGGGAGCTACAGTAGCAGCAGTTGCAGGATTGAGGGGATCAATCCAGAAAACATTTATTTCTTCTTCAGATAAACTTCTTTTAAATTCTGCTTCCTGACTTAGCACACAAGCCTTTAGCAGTATCACTCTAATGTACAAAACAAGCTTGCACCCCTTCTGATGTTGCCCTCTGACCCCAGCTTCCATGCTGAGATGTCTCACAAGGTCAAAGTATGCCTCATCTTCATTCCATACAAGCCTGTCTTTTGTGAAGATATTGTGGCTAAGGTTTCAATGTTTCCAAATCAGACCACTTAGCAGAGGATTTGATATTTTTCGAGATAGCTGTTACTTATTAGCTTTGCAAATGCAGAAATTTTACCAAGAAAACCTGATAGCAGACATGCCCAATCCGTCCAAACCCTATTTCCATCCTGAGCCTACCATCTTTGAAAAGAAGTGGATTATGCTTTGATGTCAGACTTGCATTTGAATCTTAGCTTCTCCAGCTGCTGTATAGGTTACTTTAATGGTTTTATAATCTTTCAGGAACTCACTCCTTCCTTGTATCTTAAGGACAGTAGTGACTACTACTGAGTTGATTGTATTTAAAATGCTCAGTATCTCTTAAGAGCTTGGTTCAGTGAGTGAATAACCAGGTACTCAATAAACCTTATTTATAACCTCCAGAAATGAATGGTCTCTAAAGGATTCTTTAATGATCTTTAAAAAAATCAAAGTACATATGGAGCAGTATTTAAGTATGTCAAAGTAATTACCAGAGTATTCCATAAGTCATATTAAATAATAAAAGCCTAAAGGATTAATAATGAAAAAAACATGGATTCAATTATAGAAATCAGTACTCAAACTAAGATGATTGATGGATTAATATAACCTGGAATCAAGTTCCCAGGTCCACATGTCTGTCAATGATTTGGATAAAGACACAGAGTGCATGTTTATCAAATCTATAGATGGCTAGAGGTTAGGAAAGAGAACGAACATTTTAGGTAACAGAATCAGAATCAACCCATACCTTTACAGGTTAAACTGATAGGCCAAGATAAAATATAGTAAGAACCAAGGCAATCTCTTGTCCTTACTTCCAAAAGAATGAACAAGGTTCATCCATGTTCTTGCAAGTAGCAGGATTTCCTTATTTCTTCTGGCTGAATGATCATCCATTGTTTATATATGCACCACATCTTCTTTAACCATTCATCCATTCATGAACACTTAGGTTATTTCCATAGCTTGGCTATTGTCAAAAATGCTGCAAAGAACATGGAGTATAGGTATCTCTTCAAGATTCTAATTTTATTTCCTTTCGATAGATATACTGAGGGGATTGCTGGATCATATAGTAGTTCTATTTTTATTTTTTGCAGGAATTTCCCTTCTATCTTCTATAGTAGCCGTATACCCATAGTGCATAAGAATTCCTTTCTCCACATCCTCACCAACACTTGTTATGTCCTGTCTTTTTGATGATAGCCAATCTAAGAGGTGTGAGATGATATCTTGTTGTGGTTTTGATTATTATTTCCTTGATGATTGGTGATGCTGAGAATCTATTCATGCATTTATTGGCCATTTGTATGTATTTGAAGAAATGCCTGTTTAGATCTTTAGCCCAGATTAGTTGGGGCAAGGGGTTGCTATTGTGTTATACAATCTCTTTCTATAGGTTGGATATTAACTCCTTATCAGATGTATCATTCTCCCATTCCATAGGTTGTGATTTCATTTTGTTGATTATTTCTTTGGCTGTACAGAAGCTTTTCAGTTTGATGTAGTCTCAGTTGTTTGTTTTGTTTTTGTGGCTTGGGCTTTTGATGTCATATCAAAGAGCATTTTCCCTATGTTTTCTTTTAAAAGTTCTATGGTTTCAAGTCTTATGTTTAAGTCTTTAATTCATTTTAAGTTAATTTTTGTGAATGGTGTAACATAGGGAACAGTTTCTTTCTTCTGCATGTAAACATCTAGTTTCCCTAGCACCATTTATTGATGAGACTTTCCCACTGAGTGTTGAAGAGACTTTCCCACTGAGTATTCTTGGTTGCTTTGCCAAATATTAGTTGACCGTGTATGGGAGGGTTTTCTTCTAGACTCTCTATTCTGTTCCATTGGTCTACATGTTTATTTTTACACCAATACCATACTGTTTTGATTACTATAGCTTTGTAGTATGGTTTGAATCAGGAAATGTGATTCCTGGAGCTTTAATCTTCCTTCTCAGGATAACATTGGCTACTCAGGATCTTCCGTGGTTCCACACAAGTTTTAGAATTGTTTCCCTATTTCTGTGAAAAATGCCACTAGAATTTTTATAGAAATTGCATTGAATCTATAGATGGCTTTGGGCAATGTAGACATTTTAATAGTATTTATTTCTCCAATCCTTGAACATTAAATATCTTCTTTATTATTTTGTTTGTGTCTTCTTAAATTTGGCATTATACTAAGTGAAATAAATCAGAAAGAGAAAGACTTGATGATATGATTATCACTAACATGCAGAATCTTAAAAAAAGCTGAAATCATAGACACAGAGAATGAAATGGTGATTTGTCAGGGGCTAGGAGGATGGGGAAAATGGGGAGATGTTGATCAAAGGATACGAATTTCCAGTTATAAGAGAAATAAGTTCTGGGGGTCTAATATACATCCTGGGTATTGTAGTTAACAATATTGAATTGTATACTTGAGAGTGTTAAGAAGAGAATATCTTCAACCACAAAAGAAATGATAATTATGTGAGGTGATGAAGATGTTACCTAATGCTATAGTGGTAATCATTTTGCAATAAGTATATCAAATCAAAATATTGTACAGCATAAACTTACATGACATTATATGTCAATTATATCTCAGTCAAGCTGGAGGAAACATTCTCTATTGGGAAAAAGAATGAACAAGACGGGAAAAGATGCTGTAACACTGGTATGGATAAAATAAAGCATTAAGATGTTAAGGACCCATGAACTCTTTAGAAATACATACAGTAGGGATCCCTGGGTGGCGCAGCGGTTTAGCGTCTGCCTTTGGCCCAGGGCGCGATCCTGGAGACCCGGGATCGAATCCCACGTCGGGCTCCCGGTGCATGGAGCCTGCTTCTCCCTCTTCCTATGTCTCTGCCTCTCTCTCTCTCTGTGACTATCATAAATAAATAAAAACTTAAAAAAAATACATACAGTAGTTTGCTAAGGAAGCTAATGAAAACACAGATTGCATTAATAAAACCAACCATATATAACAAGAGAAATTTATAGAAGACTGGCCTCCCCAAACCTAAACAGGAATATAGACAAACTGGAGGCAAATAATCAGGGTAATAAATTAATTTTACATAATCTTATATGATTGAAAGTACTGGGGATGTTTGTTCTAGTGAAATCTATGGTTGTTATTTTCAAATACTGTATACAGCAGTCCTCCACTTATCCATAGTTTTGTTTTTCATTGTTTTTGGTACCTATGGTAACTTACCACAGTCCAGAAGTGGATGGTCCTTCTGACATATTCTCAGAAGGTCAATAGTAGCTGAACATACATCACAATACCTATAGCATTCACTTCATTTTACCTCATCACATAGGCATTTTATCATCGCACATCATCACAAGAAGGATGAGCACAGTACAATGAGATATTTTGAGACAGAGACCACATTCACATAATTTTATTACAATAAATTGTTACCATTGTTCTATTTTATTATTATTGTTAGTATCTTACTGTGCCCAATTTATAAATTAAACATTATTGTATAGGAAAAAACTAGGTAAATATAGGGTTAAGTACTATCTGCTGTTTCAGGCATCCACTGAAGGTCTTGGAATGTATGGCTAAGGAAGGGACTACTGTATAAAGAAGGGACATGCATGGTGTTTCCCAAAATGAGATAGTCATACCACCATTAATATATTATTAATACCATAATTCACATAATACATACAATTAATAAAATGTTGATAATATAATTAATATTTAGAAAAACATAAAACACATCAAACCTATGGTTTCACACATATTACTGCTTAATTTTTGAGATTAAAATAGGTGTTACAATGTGCTGAAAGAAAAAATATCCGGCGTACTAGTGTGTGGTATGTCAAGTAGCACGAGAACAATACGTAAACACTAACAGGTTAACAGCACATCAGTTGTCTGGGTGACCCTTAAATTAAAGCCTGTGAGTGGAAGCTATCTGAAGCAGGTTTCAGCTCAACATATAGCAGACTTTCCAATGAGCCAACTCTCTAGCCCAGGGGTGTGAGAGCTCTGGCCAGGGGGCACGTGGTAGGGATGGATGCACCAAGCAAACAGTTAACTTTTGCTTAGGTAACTTTAAGGCTTCCTGTTTGCCCTGTTATTGTATAACTAAGTTCTGCAACAAGTCTCATCAAGTCTTGCTCATCCCAGAGACTCCAGACCTTTTGGTGTTAAGGAATCTGTTGTTTTACCTCATTGGGAAAATGTTGGAGGAAATCAGGACTGCATTATCAGAGATGCCCTGGGTTCCTATTAGACTAGGGCTGGTAATGATTGCCTTTAGGGCATTAATTTCAGCTAATTGCCAGGGTACTCATTTCCAGCTGCAACACATTAGGTAGAATATACCACCTCATCCATTCTTGCTTAGTTTACTCTGAAAAAGAAGACTGTGTTCCCCAATAATAAAAATGGGATCTGAGGGAAGAACGAAATTGCCCCTAAAGGGAAGGAAAATGTGAGTGTGTTACAGCTTTGAAGCCCTGGGCAAGTTATCTAATCTCCTTGAAATTCATTTTTTCTCATCTCTAAAATGGGAATATGATACCAAATGCTAAGATGCCAATGATTATTTTAAATCTTCTCCCAAATCCTGTAATATAGCAAGCTCCAGGAGGGCAGAGACCATATCTGTCTTATTTATTACTCTATTCCCGACCCCTAGCACAAAGTCTGGTATACGTTGGGAACTCCATAAGCACTTGGTTACATCAAGGGAGAGATTGAAGAATCAATGGAATCAGCCAAAAAGAGTTATTTTACAGGCAGAGAAATCAAGTGCCATTGGCTTTGGTATTTACCAGTCACTGGGTAAAGGAATGGTTTCACCAACTAAACTACTTGTGGATGAGGGTAGCATCTTACCCTTCTATTTTCTTGGACAGCAAAATGAGAATAAAGTAATTCAAAAGAAACGTAATATACGATATAGTCGTAGTAGCAATAACAACAGCACAAGCTGACACCTACAGAATGCTTCCCATGAAGAAGTCTTGTTTGTTCTGGGAACTCCATGTGATCACAGTGAGAGCCCCGTTGGATGTATTCTAAAGGACAACGTATTCACAACATCCTCCACCTTCATCTATAGAGGTCTTCCCTAGAACAGAACTTGTATCTTCTGCTCCTCCCCTCCTCCTCCAATGGTAGAAATCATGAGCCCCATGAGAGTATCCTCTTTGTCTTTCAGATCTGTATTCCTAGCACCATGTTGTGCACACAGCAGGTGTTCAATATGCCTAGAGTCATGAGGAAATTTGAAGAAGGGGACGCTTGAACTCAGCCTTAGTCGAATTTAGACAGAGAGTGAGTATGATGCATTAGGAAAACTGTGAGAAGGAAAACTGTGAGAAGCTTTGTGTCTTGCCTCAGATGGGGTGGGAGGAGGGGAGGAGCTGGATGGCCTGTCAGCCTCCTGTGGGACCATCTAATCCTTGGTGCCATGGACTAGGTGTTTGGTTTCTGTCATCACCCTGTTTTTCTGCCCTTTTGTACCTTGGTCAGCTCTACTGATTTACTATTGAGTTCAATCTTTGCAAGCAAAGTGGAGCCCTCAAAGCCTATGGGACAGGAATTCTTTCATCATGTAGGGAGCTTGAGGCAAGAACTTTGTGTTTTTTTTCCTCAAGCATTGTCCAAAGTATGGTCCATGAGCAATCGTCCAAAGGGATGACATGGCTTTATAAGAAAACAAAACGGAAAAATGTTCAGTGGTCACATATGTATGGGAAATGATATTTCATCACTTGCATAACTGTCTGAAACTTTACTAAACACTTTAATCCTATAGCGGGTGCTTGGCCTGTGGAAACTAACTTTGTTAATCTTGGGTCCTGAGAGGGGCTCTGTGAATGGGTTGTCATGGGGGACTGGTGCTTCACAGAACTTATACTCTATGGGAAGCACCAAAACAGGCCTTTTTACTTCTGTGTTTTTTTAGACACTGGATAGTTACTAATCCGTAGACCTTCTGTAGATAGCAGAAACCTTCCCCTTTCCTCAGTCTCCCACTGGCTGAGGCCGGCACCCTGTCATCCCCACATCTGCCCCCATGGCACAGTAGAGGGCACTGTTGAGCCTGTTTAGAACTTAACTGCTCTTGGGACTGAGCAAAAGTATGATGAAATTGCCTTTCCTTTTCACATAAATTAGGAGGGCTAAGTACCCAGCAGCTTCTGCTCTTACTGTAAAAATCATCGTGACGGGTAGGATTTTGTTCAAAGTCCCTAAATTCGTATGTTCTCGGAAACCACAGGCCAATTCTCCTCAGAAATTTCTCCTGCCAGTAGTTCTGCATCCTGGAGGATCACATCTTCACTGAGTTCTCTAGGAGAACAGTGACAGCTCACAAAACTATAAATAAATAAATAAATAAATAAATAAATAAATAAATAAATAAATAAATAAATAAATAAAATAAAGATATTTCCTTTTTTTTTGTCCTGTCTGGAGTATTACAAAGGTTGAATGGAGTTAAAATATCCCATAGAGTTCTGTCACAGAGACCATCTTTCTTTAGCTTCTGCATGAACTTTGTCTTTCTTGAGCTTGTCTTTGATTCTACCCTTCTCACCTTCTTCTCAGTTTTCAAGACTCAACACAAACCTGCTCCTTCTTAAAAATTTGAGACCCGAGGGAGTCACCATCTCTGCACGATTACACTGAGTTGTGGATCATTAGTATGATCTCTTAAGGGTGTTCATTGACATTCTTTCTTCTGTCCATATTCCACGTGCCTGTATTCCCCACGAAGGATGTAGCAGCTTGACTGAAGGAAAACACAATCTGCTGAGTGCCTACCATGTGGCGGGCCGGGAGCTATGTCCTTTCACATTTTTGCTCGGTTGAGCTAGAATGTAAGTAGCTGCAGAATCTGTGCCCTTTGCACCAGGTTGTCAAGCACGTGAAGAGGATGTTTGGAACGACAGAATCCATAGACTCTCCCGTCCCAGGTTGCTGGTGTTACAGCTGTTGTCTAGACGTAATTATTAGTGGGCTCTCCCTTTTGTTCTCAGAAGCATCCCAGGGTGGCTTGTGAAAGCCAGGACAAACAGGTGCCGAGTCAGACACTGTGGGTTTGTATTCCCGCCCTGCCTCTCGCCGTGTGACTTGGGACTAGTTCCTTAGCTTCCCTGGGCTTCGGTTCCTCCTTCAGAGCCTGAGAGTCGTGATGAAGGTTACCAGAGGAAAGAGCTCAGACCAATAGCTGGCAAATAGCCAACACTCAACAATGACAGGGACACTTGTCAAACTGTGCTCAATCATGTGCGCAGCCCCAGAAGGGCTCAAGGTGAGCTGTTGAGGTGACCCAGGACCCAGACAGGCTCAGGACTGGGTGCTGACCTAAAGGGAGAGAAAACACATGTGGCTGGGGGCAGACCTCACAGCAGTGGTCCTCAGCCTGCCCATCCTGGTGTCACCCAGGATCTTGTTGGAAGTACGGATTCTCAGGCCTGAGGGGGTTGGTCAGGCAACCTGTGTTTTAACAAGACCTGCAGGAGACATGATGCGTGGTAATGTTTAAGGACCACTGGCCTAGCACCTTCCAGCAAGCGGATCCCCATTGACTGGGGACTGGCAGGGTCGGCGGTGGGGGATGGGGGTTGTAGTCAGAAATGTTGGCTTTTTTCCAGAGGATAGTCTTTCCTCCTTTATTGAATATTAGTTGACCATAAAGTTGAGGGTCCACTTCTGGATTCTCTCTTCTGTTCCATTGATCTACGTGTCTGTTTTTGTGCCAGTACCACACTGTTTTGATGACCACAGCTTTGTAGTACAACCTGAAATCTGGCATTGTGATGTCCCCAGCTATGGTTTTCTTTTTTAAAATTCCCCTGGCTGGGTCTTTTCTGATTCCACACAAATCTTAAAATAATTTGTTCTAACCCTCTGAAGAAAGTACATAGTGTGGAAGGAGCCTCGGTGTCCATCGAAAGATGAATGGATAAAGAAGATGTGGTTTATGTATACAATGGAATATTACTCAGCCGTTAGAAATGACAAATACCCACCGTTTGCTTCGACGTGGATGGAACTGGAGGGTATTATGCTGAGTGAAGTAAGTCAATCGGAGAAGGACAAACATTATATGGTCTCATTCATTTGGGGAATATAAATAATAGTGAAAGGGAATAGAAGGGAAGGGAGAAGAAATGGGTAGGAAATATCAGAAAGGGATACAGAACATGAAGACTCCTAACTCTGGGAAAGGAACTAGGGGTGGTGGAAGGGGATGAGGGCGGGGGTGGGGGTGTATGGGTGACGGTGACAGGCACTGAGGGGGGCACTTGACGGGATGAGCACTGGGTGTTATTCTGTATGTTGGCAAATTGAACACCAATAAAAATAAATTTATTATCTTAAAAAAAAGACATACCAATAAAAAAATAAACATTGGGGTACATGTATCCCTTTCAATCAAAAAAAAAAAAGAAATGTTGGCTTTTTGCAGGAAGGGGGTGGGGGACAGCAGAGACACTGCACTCAGCAACGGAACAGCTCTCTAAGCCGGGCAAGTTGAGGGCCCACATATCCCAGAACCCCATGTGAAAGGCAACCGCAGCGGGGCTCTGGTCTAGAGGCTGCGAGTGTGGATGGGCCCCCACATGTTTTTGTTTGGCCCTTAAAATATGTAGTCAGCAGTTAAAAATCAGAAAACTTCATATAAAAATCTAGTTTCCCAATGTCCTTAAAATGCAGAATATTTGGCATCTCTGGGTCCACCCAGCCACAGGTGACTGCAGGGGAGGATCAGGGGCTCCCACAGGACCCACAGCCTCAGCCTTCATTCCCATCAGGTTGCCCCATTCCACCTCAGGACTTACACACCACCGCCTGCTTTTACCTGAGAAAGTGCTGGGCCCCGGGCCTTCCATGATTTGTGTAAGTATGTGTGTGGCCTGGGGTCTGGACAGGACACTGTGTATTAGGGGAAGCGGTGGGTGAGGACTGGCATCCTCTGATCTTTGAGTCTTGAAAGAAGGGAGAATTTGGGAATCTTCCAGGTCAGAGATTAGAAATGCAGCTTTCTGAAGTCCCTCCTCCCCAGTCTGGTTAGTAAGGTTGGGAGGACTAGATCCAGGAATCTGCAGGGAAAAAAAGAAAGAAAAGAAATCCTCCTTTCTTCTTCTTCTACCCCGAGCCCTGTGATTCTGGAGCAGCTGGTCCAGGCACACACTTCGGGAAACAGGGAGCTACTGGTAATATCACATGTGGCATCTAAACCCCAGATGGGATGAGGGGCAAGTGGGGGAAGTGCAGGGTGAGATCCCACCACAGGCTGTGAGCAGAGAAGATTGCCAAAGGCTTTGTGGGGAGGAGAGATTTCCGTGTGGCGGGGTCGGATCAAGTGGGGGTCCTATCACGTCAATAATGAACATTTCTTCTCCCCCAAATGTGTAAAAACAGGGAGCAAAATGGTTATCAGGGCATGCAGGGCACGGGAATAGGTTGAGTGTCATCCGAGGATACACATTTGCCAAGAGTAGTGAGTGAGTCCTGAGCTGTAACGTACAGCGTAGCAAATAGGGATGACAATATTGTGGGATAGACCCTCACACTCACGGAGACACTGCATCTTCATCATTCCAACCACAAACGAGTTTTAACCCATCACGTGTAAATGCCCCTGAGCCAGAGAGTGAGAGTGGCAGTGGCAAAAACAACACAGGATAAGAGCTCACAGTGAGAACCAGAAACCAGTGGTTCAGGCTGAGGGCAAGACCTGCCGTGCTGGCTTTGTGCATCCTGTGGGCAAGTCCTGCGTAGCACCTATTGAAGGATGCGTCTACCATCCCTGGTCATAAAGAACCAAAGAGAAGGGGGAGCGCTGGCCCAGGGCCCTCATTCCCTCTGTCCACACCTGACTCCCCAACACCTTTCCATACTGCTCTCAGCCTTCCTCTGTCTACTCGCAATGGGGCTTCTTTTTCTTCCTCCTAACCTTCTCCATCTCTCTGTCTCTCTCCCTGTGTCTTTCCGGTGCTTTCTCTCTCTCTGTGTTCCTTTATGTCCCCCAACCGTCTCACAATATGTGACTTACAAACCACACAAATAGTCACAGTATCAAAAAATATTCAGGAGAAAACCAAACCCCATTCATCACCAATGCAAGGAGAATCCAGAGGAAGAAACCAAATCCCTGAAAAAAGTTCCTAAAGTAGTAAGTCCTTGTCGAATTCCACCGGCCTGGGCCTCCAAATGGAGAGACAGAGGTGTCTTTCTCTTGTTCCAAAGGAATGAGCTGCAGCCCACGGACCAGTCCTGCTCCCACTGTGCTTTCCCTTTGACCTTTGCTGCCCAGTGTGTTTGCTCGGGTCATGTTAGCACCAGACCTGGCTCAGTCTTTCTACAGTAAAAGCTAATGAGCCGTTCGGCTTTTGGCAGCCTTGGACAGTGTACGTGCTCCATCTGGAGCGAGCAAGTCCTTGGAGTCCAGAGCTGTGTGTGCAAACTCAGGCTGCCCCCCACCCCCCCGTGCTTAACGGGTCTGCAGATGTCATAGCTGTGGTCACTGCTCAGAGTCATTAATGTCCCGGAGGCCTGCCTTGACCCCGCCGCCTACGGAGTGGGCTTGGGTAACACGCAGCTTCGCCTTGGACCTCATGCCATGGAATTCATGACCTCACGTGGCAGAGGGCCTGCATGCTTGCGGGGCCTCCCCTTCTGTGGGCTCCACAGCTTGGACCCTAGGGACACCCTGGTATTGATTCAGTTCAAAGCCCATTTATGGTGCTGGTACTGTGCTGACCTGGGAAGACCGGTAGGTAACAAATAACTCATCTTTGCCCTGAAAAATGACTTGGTCCGGGGAGAGGGACTTGTAAGTATGGTCCT
Organism: Nyctereutes procyonoides; assembly: GCF_905146905.1. Taxonomy (NCBI): domain Eukaryota; kingdom Metazoa; phylum Chordata; class Mammalia; order Carnivora; family Canidae; genus Nyctereutes; species Nyctereutes procyonoides. Next base: position 22,639,851 of record NW_026575122.1, read on the forward strand.
CATATGCTCCTTGACTTCAAGTACAGCCCCTGGCAGGTTTTGGAAAAAAGCTCCCCTTTCTTGCATTTGTATTTCCTGAACCTAACTCAAAGCATAGTCCTCAGCACCTTGGGGCTTCTCAGAAACGCCTGCTTCTCAGGCCCCATTCCAGACCAAATCAGATTGCTTTGAGATACATAAATATTTTTATTTATTTATTTATTTATTTATTTATTTATTTATTTATTTATTTTTATTTTTCCCCCTTCTAAATTTTTTTACATTTGCTTAAATATGAAACATTTATTTTTTATTTTTTTAGATGTTAATCTTTACTTTTTGTTTGTTTGTTTTGTTTTTTATTTAAGTTTGACTTGCCAACATATAGTATAACATCCAGAGATCTATAAATCTATATCAGGGCTTAGGTTTGGGAAATCAAGCCTATCAAAAATAAAATACTAAATATCACCTGGTGCTTCCGTTTTTGTTTTTAAGTACCAGGAGAACTTTTTTTGAAGTACCCATTCTTGGGATTCATCCTTGGAAATTTTGACACACTAGGTCTGGTACAAGGCCAGGGATAATTTCTTCCACATTGGTATACATGGTAGGATAATCACCACAGTAAGTCTGTTTACCATCTATCACCATACAAGTCTGTAACATTTGTTTTTTTCTGATGATGGAAACTTTTAAGATGACTTTCTTAGCAACTGTCACATTTACCATGCAGTATTATCGAGTATAGCCACCATGCCGTGTAGTACAAACCAAGACCTTTTTATTTTATGACTGGAAACATGTGCCTCTGGAACGGCTTCCCTCATCATTTTACCCCGAAGCCCCCTCCCTCTGCCAATCACCAATCTGATCTCTGCACCCATGAGTTGTGTGTGGTTCTGCTTGTTCCTTTGTTTTGCATTTGAGATTCCAGATAGAAAAGAAATCATCTGCTGTTTGTCTTTTTCTGTCTGATTTATTTCCCTTAGAATGATACCCTTGAGGTCCATCCATGCTCTTACAACGGCAAGATCTCACTCTATTTAGAACTGATTAGAATTTTATAGTAAATGTAGCCACTGCATCTTTATCCATTCATCCATTAGTGGACACATGGGCTGTGTCCATATCTTGGCCACTGTAAGTGATGCCCTAATAAACCTAGGGGTGCATGGATCTTTCTGAATCAGTTTTTTTTTTCCTTACAATAAATGCCCAGAACTAGAATTGCTGGATTGTGTGATAGTTCAATTTTAGTTTTTTTGAGATACCTCTATACCGTATTCCCTAGTGGCTATATCACCACTGCTTCCTTATGGTTTCCATTGCAAAAAAAACCCCATCTTTTTTCATCCCTTCCCTTTGGGGCTGTATGTGTCTTTATCTCTGAAGTGAATCTTTTGTAGGGAAGCATATAGATGGGTCTTGGTGTTTTGTTTTGTTTTGTTTATCCATGTTTTTGATTAGAGAGTTCAGTCCACTTACATTTCAAGCAATTATGGGTAGATATGCAACACTGCCATTTTGTTCATTGTTTTCCGGATTTACAGCCTCTCTCCATTCCTTTCTTCTTCTCTTGGTTTCTATCCTGTGTGGTGTAATGACTTCTTACAGTGTTATGCTTACCTTCCTTTCTCACTGTCTTTCCTGTATCTACATGGATTTTTGCTTTGTGGTTAGCACAAAGCTCATAAATAATAACCTCTCTGTATAAAAACAACCTGTAAGTTGATAGCAGGTTAGGTATGAACGCAAACTAGATCTCTACATTTAACTGCTCCTGCAGTTTCTGTTTTGATGTCACGTTTTACATCTCTTCATTTTATGTAGGCCTCAATTATTGTTGCTGTATTTTTTCCTACTCTTGTCCTTTAACCTTTGTACAAGCTTAATAAGTGATTAATCCACTACTGTTACTGTGTATTTACCTTTACCAGTGAGATTTTTACTTCTGTATTTTTCTTGTTATGAAATAGTACCTTTTCTTTCAGCTTAAACATAGAAGTCCTTTAACATTTTGGGGGGTTTGTGGGGTTTTTTTGTTTGTTTTGTTTTTTGTTTTTGTTTTAGTGTTAGCTTTTGTTTTTTTGGGAAGCTCTTTATCGCTCCTTCCATTTTGACTGATAACCTTCCTAGGTAGAGAATTCTTGAAGCTTCTTTCTTTCGGTCCCTGTAACATATTGTGCAATTCCCTTCAGGCCTGCAACATTTTTACTGTGCAGTCTTCTAGCAATCTTATGGGGGTTCCCTTGTACATAAACAAGCTGTTTTTCTTTTGCTGTTTATGAGATTCTTTATCCTTAACTTGACGTTTTAATCATAATGTGTCTTAGGGCAGGTCTCTTCGGGTTCATCTTGTTTGAAAATTTTTGGGGTTTCTTGGATCGGATTCTTTCCCAGGTTATGGAAGTTTTCAGCCACTAGTTCTTCAAATGTTTTCTACCTCTTTTTCTCTCTCCTCCAGGCACCCCTATACTGTGAATGTTATTACACTTGATGCTGTCACATAAGTTCTTTAGGCTGTCCTCACTTTCTATGATTCTTCCCCCCCCCCCACCATTTTTTGCTGTTCTTTTAGGGTGAGTTCTGCTGTCCTATGGCTTTCCTGGATGTATCACCTGCAGATTTTCACACTCAGTATTTTGGAAGCTCATGTCTCAGGTGCAGGTCCCGATGGTTGGGGTGCCTGGCATACAGCACAAACCCCTTGCTCTGCAGGAATTAGTTCCACAGTTCTGAGATCTCTCCTGCCTGTGGGTTGCCACACCACAGGTGAGGTCTTAGCAAAACTACTCTGCCTCTTCCACCCATCTTGATGTGTCCCTTCTATCCTTTGTTGTGGAAAAGCCTGTTGAGGTAGTTTTCAGGACTTTTTCAGGGGGGGGATGTTTTTCACATGTAGCTATAGACATTTGTGTTGTCTGTGGGATGCCTTTTTGCACGGCCTTCCTGAAATACCAGCACACAGAGCCTCACTCTGGACATCGTGTGTTAACTTTAATTGCCTCCCTGGCCATGATTTTGTTAAATGCTGCTGTCTTAATAGCCATACCTCCTTTCTTTGTTGGGTAGCTCTCTACCAAAATTTCCTTCTTTGAGAAGGAGAATTCAGAAGTAAGGGTGCCAGGTGGTGGGGTACATCATTGAGAAAGCCTGGGAAATCACTGCTTTCACAAATGTAGTCACCGGATTAGCAGATTCAACCTCACCAGTGCTGAGCTTTGCAAGAAAGGATAGAAACATGACCAGGAAAACCATCCCCAAACCCAACGTCTGTCCCTGACTGGCGCTATGGCCACAGAGTGACTAGACAGTGACAAATGGTCCTGTGTGGGCTACAGACACAGCGGGACGGATGTGGTTGCTCTGTAGCACCTGAAGCTTTTTTTTTCTTAATACAAAAGTGTTTACTTTATAAACTTTATAATTAAAATAGAATTTTAATCTGTCTACTCACAAAACCTATTTTAAAACATGATACATTTCTCCTCTAGCTTATTTGATATTACTCTTTTACAAACAATACTCAATTTGTAAATGTTTTATATTAAGAACCTGTACTAAATGAAGTTTGTATTTTATCAGAAAACATTTCCCTTTAATCTTAAAGTGCTTTTTTTTTAAATGAAGGCACCAACAAGAACTACTTTCAGATGATACAGAATTTATTTATTGAAGATTCTATGGTTGACCACTTCTTCATTAGTTACCTGCAGCAAGACACCTTCCCATGGCAAGTAGGAAGAAGCTCAATATTGGCTTCTCCCTCCTTAACCCCCACTTCCTTCACTGCCTCCAGGACCATAGTTTCCTCCACCATATGGTCCCCCCATGTTCCTGCTACCACCAAAGTTCCCACTCTTCATTGGACCATAGTTAGAGGGTCGCTGGTTATAATTTCCAAAATCATTGTAATTTCCACCTCCATAATTTCCTCCAGGTCCTCCTCCATACCCATTATAGCCATTCCCAAATTCACCAGCACCATAGTGGTACCAGCCATGCTGGAAATCTCTTTATGATCCCCCCACCCCGAGCACTTCTGATACAACTGGTCTGCCAATGGACATTTGGGAACTAGCCTCTAAAACTGTAAGTCTCAAATGAGGTTGAGCATGAGAATCACTCAGGGAGCTTTTAAAACTTTTGGTGCTTGGCCTGTACTCTGAACAATGAAATTTGAAGCCATAGGCATGAGTCTAAGGCAGCAGTGATTTTAAGGCCCCTTCTGGTGATTCTAATGTGCATCTAAGGTTCAAGATCAAGGCTCTAAACTAGTGTTGCAGAAATTTCAGCCTGTGTAAGGATCACCCCATACGCAGTATCACAGAGGCCTAGTGCCAATTAGAGCCCCAGGGGTTCCTGATTGAAAAGGAGGTAGAACTAGGTCTGAAAAACAATTTTCATGGCCCCTCATCAGGGTTATTTTACACCTACATACCTGCCAGGTGGTCTAGGGAGGGGCACATTGGAACTATCTGCATCCCTACTGTAGGACCTGTTGAGGAAGTTCAGATACATAGTTCAATATCTTGACTTTTCTGGTTTTAGCTTGGACACAGTTTCCAATGGCTCATCCCCTGCCTTGTCCTCCAGGGTAGAAACCCCCATCCAAAGAGCCACTCCTCTTCTAGGACAGAGGTATTTTTTTCTCAGCATGCTGGGCTCTAGATATGTTGACTTTCTTTCATTTTCTCAAATGCATCTTTTTCCTCCCACCTCAGGACCTCTGCACAAGCTGTTTCCTCTGCCAGGAATGCTTATTCTTCTTCCCTCTCTCCAGTTACTCCTTCAAAAAACCCTTTCTGATCCTCCCCCTCCCAAACAACCCCAAATTCCCCTATTGTATATTTGTATAGCTAGCACTCTGTACCTTTCCTTCATCACACTTGTCCCAGTTTTAAATGACCTATTACTTTGATATTTGTGTAATTTCTCTAAGCAAATCCCAGGAAGACAGAAACCACATCTCTTACTCAGAACTGCATCCCAGCCACTTGAATTGTGCATGGAATGCAGCAGAGACTCAATGAATATGTAACTATGAAGCACGCCTCCCAGACTTTGGAGGTCACAGCTCCCTTACCTATTCTCCCCACTGCACCCAGGATGATCACCATTTACCTCAAATAGACAGGCACTCTTCTCATTTCATTTGCTCATCTTCTAGGTGTCCCAAACTCTAGACACTGCCAGTTCATCTGAGGTCCCTCCTCTATGTGCAGGTGCAAGTACTAGCATCCTCTGCACACAACTCAAGGGATTGAGCCTCCAGAGACTTATTTTGGTGCCACCCTGGCATCAAGTGGACAGAATTCCCCAGTGCTTAGTCTTCATCACAGCATAAAGCAGGAAGTATTATTAGTAATGTTCTAGTATACCTTATACTCCTCTGTATGAAGTGGGAATGACAACACCTACCTCAAAAGGTTGATGGAGAATTAAGTGAGATCATCTGCATCTCCAATACACTGCCCAGCCAATAAGTATTTAGAATTTTTATTACTACTCACTTCAAAAACCCCACTGGACCTCACAAAATGTATCAGTGCTGCTGTTTGTACTTAGTGAGTAAGATGATGGGAAACTAATGTGGATTTGATAATAATTTTAAGTGAGCTCACATTTTATTGGGTATGACAGCATTACAACCCAACAGTAATCTAGGAATGGAGAATGATGTTTATTTCCACTTTCAGAAAATGCATGTCTGAAGACTTAAGAGTCCTTCATAACAATTCCATGCCCTAGTTCTTCCACTCTGGGACCTCAGCCTTCAGGTTGGAAAACAGCTTGAGCCTGGAAGCTGAAGGTCCCCACTTTGGGCAATGTTGCACAGAGTCTCTTCTCATGTTTTATTTTTCTTTTAAGTACATTTTTTGTCAAACACTGGAAAACTAGCCCTTTCATCAACAGTTGCTATTGTTCATCCATAGGAATATCTACTTTCAGCCCATCTATTTTGTGGCAGAGAACTTGGAAAAAGTCAAGGCAGGGGTCTAGTAAGTATAAGGTCGGAGAGGGAAGTAGGGGAAAGGAATCTCAGTGTGACTTCAGTCTCACTAGAGCAGGGGTAGACAGGCTTCAGAATACAGTAACTCATACATTTATTCTTTCACATGACAAATCATGGTTGACCATCCTACTATGTGCTAGGAACTGAATCTGGCATTAAGGGGCTCCCTAGTTGTGTGACCTTGAGGCAAGTGAGTTGATCTTCCCATCCTTAGACTGTCACCTGTCAAATGGAGATGGTAATAGGGCCTTAGTGGATTAGCTACAATGACATGCATGGGTGTGACACACGATGGGGGATGTGATATGTGTTCATTTCTGCTGCTGTTGTTCATGCTGAATGAAGTGGATGTAGTGTGCCCACCATGACACTTTGAGTCAAATGGGACACAGAGAAAAAAACACAGGAAATTATTATGGCAGTTAAGAGGAGTAGAGGAAGAGTGAGCCTATAGGAGAGGTATCTAATTCAGACCTCCTAGGAGAGAGGGAATTTCAGGTTTACAGTGAGACATTAAGGGTAAATGGTACTGTTAAAGAAAACATGATTTTGGCCACTTGTTAAAGATGGTAAGGAAGACTTCAAGGGAGACCACTGTAATGTGGGTCCTACAGTGGGAGAGGTTGGGCTCCTGAACAGCCAAAGGAGTTGGGGGTATAGCCAAGGAGCAGGATGGAAAACTACTCGGGGGTAGGATAATTCTTGCTAAACTAACCAGATAGGATTCTTGCTGAGGGCAGGCCAGGGTAGTCAGATATCACCTGGGAATCATGGGGAATGAGGATGGTGAACAGATGTGGAAGTGAGGCTTTCTGACTAAACTTACTTGACAGGATTCTTGCTGAAAGCAGGTTCTACAGGGAGAGGATGAAAGCCGGAGTAGGGCTTAGTTGAGCAGGGGGGTTCAGAGGAGTCTAATTAAACTGTGGTCAAAGAGAGAATCTTTCCAAACAGTTACCCAGGTAAAGGGGGCCAGATAGAAAAATCATCTCGTGAGAAAGATTCACATTCATTCCTGTCCCATGGTGAAGATCCCATCTCCAAAAGAGGAATTAGCCTTTCCTACATGTTGGAATCACCAATGATCTTTTAAAAATACTGATGCCTAGATCCTATCCCCATGGATTATGAGTTAATTGGTATTGTAAGCAGCCTGGATTCTGGGTTTGATTATTTTCCTGGGTTTATTGAGATATTGTTGACATAGAGCATTGTGTACATTTAAGGCATACAATGTAGTGATTTGATACGTGTATATACTGCAAGATGTGTACCACAGTAAGAGTAGTCAACATTTCCCTAACCTCACATAATTATTATTTTTTTCTTGTTGTTATGGTGAGAACATTTGAGAACTACTCTTTTGGCAACTTCCAAGTATGTAATACAAATATTTTTTTTATTTTGATCACCATGCTGTACATTAGATCCCCAGAACTTATTCCTCTTCCAGCTGGAAGTTTAACCAACATCTCCTCATTTTCCACAGCCCCCAGGCCCTGGAACCACCAACTTATTCCATTTCTATGAGTGCAGCTATTTTAGATTCTGCATATAAGTGAAATCACACACAATTTTTCTCTGTCCGACTTAATTTACCTTAGCATAACGCCATCAAGATTCATCCGTGTTGGCAGGATTTACAACTTTTTATCGCTAAGTAATATTCCATTATGTGTATGCACCACATTGTCTTTATCCATTCATCTTTCAATGAAAACTTAGGCTGTTTCTATGCCTTGACTACTGGGAATAATATAAATAAGAGGGTGCAGATATCTTTATGAGGTAGTGACTTCCTTTCCTTTAGGTACACATTTCCCCAGCTATCTGAAAGTAGAGCATTTCTTTTATGAGCCAAAGTGGCATGAAGTGAAAAAGCAATTACTATTAATTCATATGAAAATATTTTTGCGCATTCCCAGTCCCCAAAAATAACCTCTCTTAGCTTTTTTTATATGTATTTTAGAACATATATTACAAAGGAATGCAAAAAATAAATGCAGATAAAGCACAGATACATACATAGTTCAAAGCTATGGTGGCTTGATACTGAAATGCTGAGTGTAGAAGGGGATTGGCTGGGCCACTCTTCCTGCTTGGGGTATAGCTACCTCTGTAACAGTTTGCTGCAAAACAAACACTGAACACTATTTTTGCTTTTCACTTTTACCATAAAAGTGAAAATCCTTTTCAGATTCCTTTCCATTAGCAAAAACAGGTAATAATATAGGTCTTCCATAAAAGCTCTAAAGAGGTATAACACAAACTTTTGAAAACTGGAGGATTACTTTATATAGCTAGAAGTGGAAATGATGGACGATAAATCGAAAAAGAAGGTATAAAATTATCTCTGCAAATGACATGATCTTATACACAGAAAATCCTAAAGACTCCACCAAACAAACTGTCAGAACTAAAAAACGAATTCAGTGAAGTTTCAGGATTCAAAATCAACATGCAAAAATCAGTTGTGATTCCAAACTTTTGAAAAAGGAAATAAAGAAAGCAATACCATTTGTAATATCATCAAAAACAATAAAATACTTAGGAATAAATTTAACCAAAGAGGTGAGAAAGTTATACACTGAAAACTTCAAGACATTGATGAAGAAAGAAATTAAGAAGACACAAATAAATGGAAAAACATCCTGTGCTCATGGATCAGAAGAGTTAATATTATTAAAATGTTCATACTACATGGAATCATTTATGAATTCAATGCAATCCCTATCAAAATTCCAAAGATATTTTTCACAGAAATAGAAAAAAAAAACCCTAAAATTTTTGTGGAACCACAGAACATCTTGAATAGTTCTGGGATTTTTTAAAGCTCCTTGGGTGATCCTATTGTGCAGTCCCAGCTGTGAGCCACCAGCTCTCTTCACAGTGAGGATGAGTCCTTTCCCCTTAGCATATCAAGCTTTTATCAACTTGATTCGTTACTCCTATAGGTACTAAATTAGTATTTGTTTTAGGGATCCAATGATAATCACACTGCAGTAGAACAATCCACATTTCTCAGACTTTAAGCTGGGTAAAATTCACCTGATCCTCTTGTTAAAAATGTAGATTCTGATTCAGTAGGTCTAGGGTGGGGCCCCAAATCCTGCACTTCTAACAAGTTCCCTAGTGATATTACTATGGACCTCAGACTGAAATTTGAGCAACAAGAACCTGTGTCTAAATCTTTTCTAGTTTTTCTACATTAGAAATAATATATTTTTAATTACATAGAAAGCATAACTGAGGTTAGAAATTCCTAAGGAGGGCTGAAAATACAAAGACATTAGATTATAATATGACTATTCCTGATCAAATGATGTCCTTTATTAGACAGAGGCCAGTTACTAGTGGGGTTGGCTGTAAAATAAATAGCTATACAACAAACTACGACAAACCCTCTGGGTTGCATTTGCACTTTGGTAAGTAGTGATGCTGCAATTCTTGTGAATTTACCGCTAGTTCCCTCCATCTTTGAGACAGGATTCTGTCCAACCCTCCTCCCTGCTATTGCAGCCATGCTGCTCCCCCTTCCTGTGTTTGGCTTCTTCAACTTTTTGCCACGGAGCTCTTTATTCAGCTACTACTATGTGCCAATCACTGTGTTAAGCACCAGGCTGCCAAAAATAATCTTCTTATTGTCAAGAAACCCAGGCAAGGAAAGTGAATCAATGTTAAGAACAATCATGATGATTACTTGTGATTAAAACCAGACAGAATGGACAGAGGATTGGAAGATCACAGAGCAACTACTCATTCTACCCTATTTAAGAATTGCCTTTATCTTTCAAATGAAGAACTGCAACAATGCTTTATTATAAATGTTTGCCATTTGATCTGTGAACTCCCTTTGTTTGCAGTTTTGTGCTAATTCTAAACAGTGTCAAATGGTATTAATAAAATACTATTGAAATGTTACATTTTGAGACTACTGAAAATGATGGATGTAAGTACAACCCACCTTCAGAACATACTTTTATTTTCTCACTGTCATCTATGTCAGGGGTCAGCAAGTTTTTTTACATAAAGAGCCAGATGGTGCATATGTTAGGTTTTGTGGATCACACATATGCTCAATTCTATCCATGGCCAATCCATAAGTGACTGTGTGTGGCTGTGTTCCAGTAAAACTTTATTCACAAAAGTAGGCACCTGGCCCACAGGTCTTAGTTTGTGAACCCTCCTCCCATCTAAGTGATCTGATTAACCTGACACTTTCTTCACTCAAGCATTAAAGACAGAATGGTTCCACAGCTTCAAAGACAAAATGATCTCACTGTCTCGTTTGCATTTGTTACCTTCATCTATTCAAGAAATGCTTGTTTTTCATAAATCTATGATTTGCCTTATCTATAAAACAGTGTTTTCATCATTATTTTTAATACTATACTTTTCTTTAGTCTTTAAAGCTATTTCCTACAGGTAGCCAGAAAACTACAAAAGGAAAACAAAAATTTTGAATATTGTAAAAGAATTTTCTTCTCCTTCTTTTTTTTGAAACTTAAATGAGAAACCACAGAAAGATCATTTGGCCTCAGAGAACAGTGGTTAAGAACATGAACTTTTGCTAGACCACCCAGGGTCAAGTCCTGGCTTCACCATTTACTAGCTTGTGACCTTGAGTGAGTTCTTAACCATTCAGTGTCTCAATTCTTCATCCACAAAATGGGAATATTAATAGTTTTCACCTGATAAAGATATAGCAGAGATTAAGTCATATGACCTACATGGTATGGATAGAATAGTCTACATAATAAGCACTCAACAAATGTAGCTATTACTTTTGCTCTTTTCACTTCTACATGTGGCAGGCATCTGTACCATGTGCTTGCTTTTCTTCTGCCAAGAAATATGCTCTGAAGTTTTAGAGGACGTTCTCAGCAAGCTGTAATCCCATCAACTGTAGTATAGATGTGCTGGACTCACTCTAGAAAGTCAATATTGTCCTTAAACAAATGAAAGCTAATTTGTAATAACTCTGCTTTGGCCTTGAGGAAATTTCTTAAGCTTCAGCTATACATCTTGGGGTAGCCTCCTTCTATCCTGAGGTGTTTTCAAGGCAGTTAAATGAAACTTTAGGAGGATCATAAGCATGTTAGCACTGGTTCATTTAGACTATTCACATCATGATTAAAGCATGAGTATTTGATGGTTATACTTATAAGGTTGTTTTGTTGTTGTTGTTGATTCTACTTCATTTCTACTGTCCTTATTACCTCTACTAAGATAGGTTATGTGGTTGGCGTAAAAGCCTCTCACATATGCATTTGGAATCTTTTAACTAAAGTCCACAAATCCTCTCATTTGTACCTTCCCCAATTTTCCAGCAATCACCTTGCTTTATAGTCTTGAGCCAGGTTAGAACACCATATAGAGAGTCAGTCTTGTGCAAGAGACTGTCAAAGGGCATTCCAATTTCACTGGAAAGATAGTCCTTCAATCAAGTCTCATGTGTGAAAGTGCTTTGAAAACTATGAAGTAACAATTATGTATAAAGGACCTACTTTGTGTCTGGCATGTTCTAGAACAACACTGTCCAGTACTTTCCACAAAAATGGACGTGTCCAGTATCTGTCCTCCCCAGAAGAGTAGTCACAAACCCCATGTGGCTACTGAGCACTAGAAATGTGGCTAGTGTGAATGAGGAACTAAATTTTCAATGTATTTAATTTAATTTATTTAAATTTAATTAGCCACAATGCAGATACAGAGCATGATGTATGTTTTAAACCAAAACAGCCTTGTAAGGCAAGTAGTATATACATATTCTTCTTTATAAAAGGGGAAAATCTCAGAGAAGCCAAGGAACCTTCCAGAGCCACAGACTAGCAAGTGGCATGTGATTAGGCAGGACTTATTACCTTCCAGCCTCTATGCCACGCTCAGTTTTTTCTTACATATAAAACCATATAGCACCATGCTATAGTATTGTGTTACTATATCATACAATATTTTACCATTATTCCTTTGAAATCTATCATTACATCAACAAATATTGTTTTAGGCAGATAGAATCACTCTAACACATTCTCTCCATAACGCCAGGTTAGCTAACATGACTTGCGCCCATGAGAGGATTCACAGCTGCTAACAGATAATCTGATATCTACTCCCCTTTAGAGATACTTCAGAGTAGGTCCTACCCTTGTTCTTCCATCCTCACCACTGAGACAGTGGAGGACAACCTCAAAAAAGCAGTTAGCTATCAGAGCAAGCTGGTAGTTTGGGGGCAGCAGCTCATTTCTTCCAACAAAGTTATACTGAGTTGATTTCCCAACACATGTTTATAGATGTGCTCTCCTGAGTTCCACACACAGAGAGCCATTTCCCTTTTCAACAGCTTGTCTGGTTACATCTTGTAGTAATTTATCTGCTGCTCCCTGCCAACTGGTTCGTAGGGAAAACATGTTTGATGCATAACAATAGATCATTTGGGGATAAATCAAACTCTTAATGAAGTCCTGCTTCTCTTCAGCAAGGCATTTCACTCAGAAGAGTCTCTCCTGGGCTCTAGTGAGTTGAGGAAAGGGGATGTGGGTGTCTGAATCTGGGAGACAAATAGGTGCATAGAAAGCTGGTTTTCTCCAAGATAAGACTAACAACACAGCATTCCTAGGGTCCCTTCTCATGGAGTCCAACTGAAACCACTGGAGTTGGATTGGAGACTAGAGCCTGGAGACAGTTCAGATTAGACCTATGTTTGGAAGAAATGAGAGATCTATTTTGCCCAAAGCCTCACACTTTCCTTGGAGGGACGCCATGGCCGCCCACACACCCTTGTCTTTCCCAGTTCCTGTAAGGAAAAAGAAAGTTACAAGTTACAAGGAGGTAGAAAGTAGAAATAAAAAGGAGGAAAGAGAAATGAAGAAATAGTGAACAGGAAGAAAGGGAGAAAGGAGAGAAGAAATACATCAAGGGCTTTCATTTAAAACTCTACTATCGGGGGATCCCTGGGTGGCGCAGCGGTTTGGCGCCTGCCTTTGGCCCAGGGCGCGATCCTGGAGACCCGGGATCGAATCCCACATCGGGCTCCCGGTGCATGGAGCCTGCTTCTCCCTCTGCCTGTGTCTCTGCCTCTCTCTCTCTCTCTCTCTCTCTCTCTCTCTCTCTCTCTCTCTCCTCTGTGTGTGTGACTATCATAAATAAATAAAAATTAAAAAAAAAAAAAACTCTACTATCGGGGATTCCTGGGTGGCTCAGCAGTTTAGTGCCTGCCTTATGCTCGGCGCCTGATCCTGGAGTCCTCGGATCGAGTCCCACATCGGGTTCCCTGCATGGAGCCTACTTCTCCCTCTGCCTGTCTCTCTCTCTCTCTCTCCTCTCTCTTTCTCTCTCTCATGAATAAATAAATAAAATCTTTTAAAAAATAAAATAAAACTCTACTATCACATTGTTACCAATTAGTTCTAGTTACATCCCTGCCAAGTGCCAGACACTATGCTAGGTGTTCCTAGAATCCACCAAAGACCAAGTGAGACTTAGAAATCTTGAGAAAGCAGTAGTTAGTTCCTGCAAAGCCCATATCCTGAGAATCTACACCATGTACGCTACTAAGTTTCTGATCTGCTTACAGTGATCTCCTTCTGGAAATCCAGAAGTGAAGGAGTTGGGGATGAACAGTAGAGAGCGAAGGCATGATGAGAGAGTCAGAATAATTGATATAAATTTTTTAATCATACCAGTCTGTCCTCATTTGAGGACACACATCACCATAGACATGCTTAAGTGCCAAGTAAAACACATCTTTTGCTTTGAGTCTGAACTCATGAACTCCCCCTGGGAGCCCTGTGGGGCTGGTATATGCTTTTCATGGAGTTGGGGGTGCATTTAAAGCTAAATTCTGATATTTTTTCTAAGGAGAAAATTGAGCTGTGCTGGTGCTTTTCTTTAGTGAATGAGGAACTCTTTCATCAAGTCAAACCCTTTCCCCAATCTTCTTTGGCTCCCACTGCCTCCAGGATCAAGTCCAGACCCTTTGTCCTGAAATCCAAGGCCTTCCCTAGGCTGGCCCCAGACAGCCTTATCAATAGTGTTTTTCTACCACTTTCCATGGTGAGCTATCAACTGCAGCAATGTTGGTCTCTTACTCCCCTGACCCCATAAACATACACATTCCACCCCTGAAAGGACAGAGCATAGCTCCTTCAGCTTCCAATGCCTTTGTACTCATGCTTCCTTTCACCTGGAACAGCCTTGTGCCTGTCACCCTTCTCTGACTCCTCAATAAACTTCAAGGCCCAATCAAAGGCTGTTCTCCTGAGGGGGGATTCTCTGACCTCCCAAATCCACAGTAAGCCTAGTCCTCCCTGCTCTGGCCTACATGATATTCCATTTTGGCATAGTGTGATGGCAACTGTGAATTGTCATTCAGTGATGCCCTGAGTCCCTGGGAAGGGGTCATTCTTTTCGTCCTGCTATGCTTCAGGGTTCTCTTGCTTTCTTTTTCTGTCTCCTTCCTTCATGCCCATCAACACTGCTCTTTGTCAGTGCTCCTTGTAAATCACTCTCTATCATCTTCTCATGTGCTAGGAGGCCAGATTACTGACCTACCTCATCTCCAATGGAGAGAATGGCTTCCTTTCCTCTCTTCCCTAAGGACTCTGACCACTGGCAGGTACTTACTACAGTGCTTACTTCATTCTGTGTTATGCTATAGCAATTCATGTATATTCCATACTTTTCCATTCGATTGTAAACTCTTTGAGCATAGGGACTTTGTCATCGTTGTTTCCCTCTTAGTGCCTAGTACAGTGAATCATATATAGGTTATACCCAATAAATGATCAAGAAATATATCTTCATTGTTATTGCATTTCTCAGTTGTGCCTTAAATATAGGCAAATATGCTGAATGAAGGGTTAAAGAATGCAACCATTTTGGGAAAAATAAGAAACATCTGAAATATTTGGTGGTGAGTGGCGTTTTTTTCTCCCCTATGCGTAGACTTCATTCTCAGATGAGCTTTTCTTTCATGGGGAGATGGTTCATTTAAGGAAATTCAGGTATTGTTTCCCTAAGAAGAAAGGTAGATATAGGACAAGTGGGGGCAAGTTTCCTCTAAGTCAAAGACGCCCAAGGATTAGAAGCAAAGCATATCAGGTCTCACCAGAACTAGAATTGAGAATGAAATCAATCTTTAATCTCTCAAACTTTTAGGGCCACCTGGTGTCTTATCACTGCCTCTTTTGATGCAAACGATATTCTCCTTTCTCACTGGGTTTTTTTTTTTCCATCCCACAACTCAGCTTGCACAGGGCTTTGTCTTCTTGTGATGTATTTCCTAAGTGCATTTCATAATCTCTCCAATTTTCTCCCCCACTAGCTGGCAATAGTTACTCAGCTTTCTAATTCCAACATTCTGAGTGAAGAATGTGATTACCCTTGCTCACTTTTCTTTGCCAGGCCAGAAGTCCCTGGCAAGCTTCGGGATGGGCCACTTCTGAATCATTTGCCCTCCCTGATGGAGTCAGCCACAGCTGAAAAGTGGACAACTGGTGGGAGGTAATGTAGAAAATATGGCTGCCTAAGCCTACCCCATTAACAGAGATTGTGGGCAGTTACAACTCACTTTCACTGGACTTGTCTATGAAGGCAGAGCCTTGCATAACAGGGTAGAAAACACAAACTACTACAGGGGTCAGACAAAGAATATAAGTGAGTAAAACAGTCTGGTATAAAATGATGGGAAATGATGGTTCTAGCCATTGTTAACATACAGAAATCCTGCCAGATCTTTCTGTTTTTAAGAGAAGATGTAAGTATAGATTTTAGTATGAAATCTCTGAGTTTTATTTATTTTTTAAAGATTTTATTTATTTATTCATGAGAGACTAGGCAGAAGGAGAGGCAGGCTCCCCGCACAGGGCCCGATGTGGGACGCAATCCCAGGACCCCTGGATCACGCCCTGAGCCAAAAGCAGATGCTCAACCCCTGAGCCACCCAGGCACCCTGAAGTCCCTGAGTTTTAAAACACTGTGCAATAAATAAATAAATAAATAAATAAATAAATAAATGGAGAATAAATGTGTGGGAAATATCAGAAAGGGAGACAGAACATAAAGACTCCTAACTCTGGGAAATAAACTAGGGGTGGTGGAAGGGGAGGAGGGCGGGGGGTGGGGGTGAATGGGTGAAGGGCACTGAGGGGGGCACTTGACGGGATGAGCACTGGGTGTTATTCTGTATATTGTCAAATTGAACACCAATAAAAAATAAATTTATTATCAAAAAAATAATTCACAATAAATAAATAAATTAATTAATTAAAAAATTACTGTGCAAACTTAGCTGTGGGCCATATTAGGCCTACAGACTGTCAGCTGATGGGTCCTACTTCAAAAACCAACATGCAGGAGCAGATCTGAAAGTAGGGTAAATGACATATGAGCAACTGGCCCATTATTGTAATTCATTTTCTTTCACTACATCTGTTTGCATATCAATACCTCATTAGATATCTACTAACTTATTAAACTAAGTTATTTGCTCTGGATTGTTTGGAGATTAACACTTGCACTTGCATCATTTCAGAACTCTTCCAACTTCTGGCTCAAGCTCACATCACACTATCTTCAAGTAGGAGAAAACAAGACTCTGGGGGAATTTTAACTTGAGGTTTTCAAAAATGTCATCCCTTGTTGATGACCTTCTCCTCAGATTTTTCAAAGGCCATCCAGGACCCTGATTTGAAGATAAATCCAAAACTAATGACCAGGGTAATTAGGAGAAAACAAACTCCATGCCTTTGGAGTTGAAGAAAGGAGACTTTGAAAGGTTGGGCACAGAAGCCAGAATTATGAGCATGTCTATTTGCTTGGGGAGGTGGGAGATAGGTAAGATGGGGATAATGATCCCTACCACATGGAGATATTACGAGGATTAATGAACCAACCTAAATAAAGTAACTGCTTCATAGTAAGTGCTCACTCAGTAATGGCAATTTGCTTTTCACAGTGCCTGGCACAATAATGAGGGCTTGAAATGCTGATCTTACTGCTGGTCTTAGAGGAGGTGGTCTAGATAAAATTATTATTATTAACTTTAAGGAGTTTATAATCAAGGAGAAGGTAACAAGGCAAACACATAAGAAGTTTAAAGATGAAAAATTGTTCTTACAAAAGGATGCTTCTCCGACCTGGAGGTCCTATAATAATTAGGATTCTAAGAAGGTAAGCACTATATGCATTTCAGAACAGATCAACTAACATATCTAGGCACTTGGTTTGTGCCAGGCATAGATATAAGATTGTCTGTTTCCTTACATCCAACTACGATGGAGATAGGTACTATTCAAACTATCCCCATTTTATAAATGAAATAGATAAGTTCCAGGAGGTTAAGTAATTTCTACAAAGTCACCTGAATATTAATTGGTAGAGCCAAGACTTGCCCCTCTGACTCAGGAGCACGTATTCTTATCATTGATGACACTGAATGATTTTCTTCAAGTGACTCAAGATTCTTCAAAAGCGAGAGGACCCACTATGGCTGGGTAAGTTGAGGGACTTCAAAGAAGAGACTATGATTTATCCAGAGTTGTTCAGATTGGGTAGAACTGGATGGAGTAGTACTTGGGAAATAACACATACTCATAATACCAGCAATACTTTGGATGCATGATTATATCTTTGTTCAAATTGTGTTCACAAACACTCATTCAAGGCTCATAGAATGGACTGAAAATGTCCCTGTCTTGATGATTGTAATACCTGTAGCTTCTAATTTAGTCCTGTAACTGCCATAGAAGGTTGGTACAATCTCCATTCTGCAAGTAAGGAGTAGATTGCAAGACAACAACAGTGGTATGGTAAGTGGTAATGTGCATCTTCAGGGTCTAAGCCTCAAGCAACTTTACCATTTGCTCCTTTAGGAAGAGACTAAAGTGACCAACTGTTACAGTTTTCTTGCAAGGGAAGAGTTTCCCAGGATGTAGGACTTGCAGGAAAGTCCCCAGTAAGCCAGAACAAACTGGCCAAACTAATAGATACTTAATCACAAAAAATTTGCTTGCAATGAGATGCCTCTTCTGATTGAAGCAAGGGCTTGTGGTGCTAAGTGGGGAGTGCTGTTCTCTCCAACCAGAGATCCAGTACACCTCACCACACCCTCAACTTGCTCCCTGCTGTTCCCAGTGATATGATGGCTGGAGGAGCAGGCCTTTCTGAGTGCTGACTGCATCCCAAATTTTTCTCTCCACTCAATTCTTCTCTCAAAACTTGCTGCAGTGTGTGTTGAGAGCCGACTAGCATTTTTAAACTTTTGGCATTTAGACACATCACCTGGGGTCTTGTTAAAAGGCAGACTCTGATTCAGTAGGACTAGGGTGAAGTCCAGGACTCTGCATTCTCCATACACTCTCTCATGAGAATTTTGCTGGCTCATGGCCACCTTTAGTAGAGGAAATAAAATCTATTTTGAAAATGGAAACAGAGATCCTCACTCTTACATAGCATTTAAATTGGGTAAGTCCAAGTAAACAGTTTATTCCACTCTCCTCTGAGACCTTCTCCTGGTGTCTTATAAGTACAAGCTTCACCTCACATAAATCTGGATTCAAATCTACCACTCACTGATTAGGCTACCTTAGACAAGTTGTTTAATTTCTCTGAGCTCCTGGTCTCTTACCTGTCAAGTCAGGATGTTATTTTTCTCAGTCTTATAGTGAAGAATAAAGATAATGTCTATGAAGTACATACTACATTCCCATGTAAACATAAATTGCCTTTATTCTTAAAAAAATTGATGCACTGTTAAATGCTTCTGTGGGTCAGAAGAATGAAATCAGTTTGTAAAGTCCACAGGGTCATGAGTTGGGAAGGCTGAAAACATTACCCATTTCTCAGAGATAATTGCCTCAATGCTCTGAAGACCCAAAGAAATAAATCTCAAAATGGCAGCATGTCTGGTTTCCTTCATCTGTTTACTCAATAAGCATCTCCTAGGCCATGCAACATACAAATACAATAATAATAAACAACAGGTAAGGTTCTTGCTTTTGCAGAGCTTACTTTCCTAGCAGGCCTTTAATGATTTCAGGTGGAGAGAGACTCTGGGACTCTTTGCATACATCATTCTCACACTGCCCCGTGGTCTGACTTCTGAATACTCCAGTAGAGAGGTCAGCAGACAGATTTTACTTTCATAATGGGCCATAATAAATATGAGGTGAATATGGCATCTTAACAATGTTGAAAAGGGCCATTACTAGGGAATATTTCTTGGGAGAAAGTTCTTTTCTCGGCCCTTTCTTTACAACACACATATATGGGCTTGGCAGCTCTGTTGGATATGTTTGTTCCATACGGGAAATGTCAGGCAAAACTATCTTATGTGCCAGATGGGGTGGGTCAGTGATGGCACAGGTAGGTGACAGTGGTGGGAACTTCTGAGCAAGGAGGTCAAGCTATTTAGGTTTCTCTGCCTCCCCCAGGAGTTCCCCACTCCCAGGAGTTTTGGGCTTAAAAATATGACTCTCATGACATCTTTAAGTGTGAGAATTGGATGATCATATTTATGTATCCCTGATAGTGGCATAAGAAACAATCAGAAGACTCTTCATAGCAAACAAGGAGGAGAATCCATTTCAAGTTCTACAGACTGACTGAGGCTTGGAACTCCCTGATGAATATATTCCAGATGATTTCTTTTCTTTTTTTTTAAAGATTTTATTTATTTATTTGAGAGAGAGAGATAGTGAGAGAGAGCACAAGCAGGGAAGAGAGGGAGAAGCAGACTCCCCACTGAGCAGGGACCCCCCCCCATACAGGGCTCCATCCCAGGACCCTGAGATCACGACCTGAGCCGAAGGCAGTTGCTTAACTGATTGAGCCACCCAGGCGCTCCTATTCCAGCTGGTTTCAATTCACACGAGACACTAATGTGTGTGCACATGTGTGTGCACACATGTTTATGCATCTACATGTTGAAGAAATGCACTCAGTAAGCAGGAGAGCTCCATGTCATCTCCCTTTTGCTGAATAGCTTTCTCCCAAGGAGAGAAATCCATTAAACGACAGAGAAGATTGTAACTCCACGCAGTCCAAGGAAATGAGGTAGGTAGCTGGCGTTTGCAGGAGGGAATTTAGAAGATTATCAGAACACCTAATTAGAAGAGATTTTGTTAAGCAATTCCTGCCAACTCTCCTATAGATAATGGCTAAGCTGTGGGGCCCTGCTTTAGACCATGAGGGAATCAGGCAGCCATAGCCTCCTTTTGGCATGATGCACCCTGCAAGTTAGTGGAATCTAAGTAAACAACTGATTTCACTAATCTTGGAGGCCTCCCCCTAGTGCCTAATGAGTACAGGCTTCCCCTCAGCATTTGCCTCTTCTCCATGGTTCCATTATGAAATGTGAGGCTAGTTGTAGAGTTGGAAGGACAAAGGAACTGAGTGAGTGTAATTTATTATCCAGGATTGTTTTCAACCTTTTTCCAATTATACACATTTTTCTTTTTGGCTCACAGACCAGGGATTTTGAGGCTGTTCTTCTGATCATTAATGGGCTAAAAAAATGGGCCCCAAGTATTCCTTGAAGGATGTGTTATGGCCTTTAGTAATTTTCTATGGCATTAGCTCTGTTGAATACAGTTAATTAAATGAGAAATACTGACTCCTGCTTCTCCCCCACTGTCTGCCCTCGTGCCCTCCATGTATACCAAACTTTAACATGAGATCCTTTCATTTAAAGACCAGAAAGCTGTCAGATCAATAGAGACAGAAGCCCAGACTTCGTTGGAGTGCTCTCCTAGGGATTTATTTATTTGTTCTCACCTGCTGGGGAGAAAATTATTGGCCTAAGAAAGACAGAAGGCATCCACATTAAAGTTGTGGGGCAAAAAGCAATGGTCTGAGGGACAGGGACCCTCGTTTCTGGCCTAGGTTGGACACTTACATGGTGTGTAACTTTGAGCAGGTCACTTTTATCTCTGTATTTCAGGTTCTTGATATGTAAAGGGTAATGATACCTGCCTTTTGACTTTTGAACTGGTTGTGGATCAGGGGCTCCTCTCTTTATCTACCCACTTACCTGTGGACATTCTTCAGGATTCAGGGTTTGTGCTTTGTTCTTCCTTTGCCACCCCTTGATGATCTCACCTCTTCTCATAGCTTTAGATCTGCCATCTATGTGGGTGACCATAATATCTATCTATACCAACAGCTTTGACTTCTCTCCCAGGTTTCAGCCCTATAGAGCCAAAATATTAACTGGATACTTTCTAGTTGAATGTTTTGCTTTATCAAATTTACTCTTATTTTATCAGGACTCATGCAGGCCAGACTTCAATCTCTATATGATAATCACAAATGTGGCATAATGGGGTATAGGCTTTGAGTCCTAATCTAGTACTTCTGACTTTGTGACTTGGATGAACCACTTATGCACACCAAGCTTGGCATGGTGATGATCAGGCTACTGTATATCGAGAAGTCTTGGCAGATTAACTGTAATTTCATAGACATTCAAGAAATAATATCATTCACTCTATTCTTGAGCTTTTTGGAATTTTTGTAACTCTCACAGTATCTCTTATGTCTATTATACCAAGTTGTCAAATATGGAACTAAGAAGTATATAAAAACTTGACCATGCAGAAGCATTCTGGACATTGAGGCTTGTTTTCCTATTGAGTTCCTCTACTAATTTGGAGATAAGATTGTCTGGTGATGAGAATAACTTTAAATTACCCTAGATCTATATTTAAGATGCAGCAAAATCTTCTTAATTACAGGAGAACCTTGAAAATGTTATGATAAAATGTTAGTATTATCATTCAAAAAATTAGTCATTCACATAAAAACAGATGGCTACTTATAAAATAAATAAGTCCTGGGGATGTCATGTGCAGTATGGTGACCATAGTTAATAATACTGCATTGCATATTTGAAAGTTGCTAAGAGAGTAGAAGTTATCATCACAAGAAAAAAGATTTTTAAACTAGATTTATCATGTTTTTATTTTGCAATATATACAATATTGAATCATTACACTGTACACTAAAAGCTACTATAATGTTATATGTCCATTATATTTATTTTTTTGTTTGTTTTTTAAACATAATGTACTATTCATTTTTTAATAATAAATTTATTTTTTATTGGTATTCAATTTGCCAACATACAGAATAACACCCAGTGCTCATCCCATCAAGTGCCCCCCTCAGTGCCCATCACCCATTCACCCCCACCCCCGCCCTCATCCCCTTCCACCACCCCTAGTTCCTTTCCCAGAGTTAGGAGTCTTCATGTTCTGTCTCCCTTTCTGATATTACCTACCCATTTCTTCTCCCTTCCCTTCTATTCCCTTTCACTATTATTTATATTCCCCAAATGAATGAGAACATACAATGTTTGTCCTTCTCCGATTGATTTATTTCACTCAGCATAATACCCTCCAGTTCCATCCACGTTGAAGCAAATGATGGGTATTTGTCATTTCTAATGGCTGAGTAATATTCCATTGTATACATAGACCACATCTTCTTTATCCATTCATTTTTCGAGGACACCGAGGCTCCTTCCACAGTTTGGCTATTGTGGCCACTGCTGCTATAAACATTGGGGTGCAGGTGTCCTGGCGTTTCATTGCATCTGTATCTTTGGGGTAAATCCCCAACAGTGCAATTGCTGGGTCATAGGTCAGGTCTATTTTTAACTCTTTGAGGAACCTCCACACAGTTTTCCAGAGTGGCTGCACCATTTCACATTCCCACCAACAGTGCAAGAGGGTTCCCTTTTCTCCGCATCCTCTCCAACATTTGTGGTTTCCTGCCTTGTTAATTTTCCCCATTCTCACTGGTGTGAGGTGGTATCTCATTGTGGTTTTGATTTGTATTTCCCTGATGGCAAGTGATGTGGAGCATTTTCTCATGTGCGTGTTGGCCATGTCTATGTCTTCCTCTGTGAGATTTCTGTTCATGTCTTTTGCCCATTTTATGATTGAATTGTTTGTTTCTTTGCTGTTGAGTTTAATAAGTTCTTTATAGATCTTGGAAACTAGCCCTTTATCTGATACGTCATTTGCAAATATCTTCTCCCCTTCTGTAGGTTGTCTTTTAGTTTTGTTCACTATATCCTTTGCTGTGCAAAAGCTTCTTATCTTGATGAAATCCCAATAGTTCATTTTTGCTTTTGTTTCTTTTGCCTTCATGGATGTATCTTGCAATAAGTTACTGTGGCTGAGTTCAAAACGGGTGTTGCCAGTGTTCTCCTCTAGGATTTTGATGGAATCTTGTCTCACATTTAGATCTTTCATCCATTTTGAGTTTATCTTTGTGTATGGTGCAAGAGAGTGGTCTAGTTTCATTCTTCTGCATGTGGATGTCCAATTTTCCCAGCACCATTTATTGAAGAAGCTGTCTTTCTTCCAGTGGATAGTCTTTCCTCCTTTGTACATTATATTTCAATTAAAGAATACACACCCACACAGAGAGAGAACAACTGAGAATACCATGTCCAATTATGAAAAACAGCGCAGTGGGGAAAGTTTCTTCTTCTTATCAAATGTGGGTAATTTTCTTATTGATTTTTAAGATGCTTTAGCACTAGTAGTCTAAAAGCACAATTTATCAAGGCACGGTTGATAACCAGCTTTTCTTTCAAAGCTTCCTCAGACCTTCTCAATTAAGGGTCTTTCCTCAGAGGCTGCCTTTAAACCTTTGGCCACAAGGTGTAATGAAAACCAACTACAGCAACAACAACCTAAAGACCTCTAAAGGAGGGAGGCCAAGCAAATCAAAACACAGAGACAAGTGGAATTGGTCTGGAAGGCCAACAGTTGCTCAAGTGTGGTAAGTAACATTTCTATTTCTCACCTGCCCTCCCTGTAGCCCAGCTGAGAACAAACTCCTGTCCAAGCATCGGTCTGTCTTTGTCGCTGTTACAGTCATCACTGTCTAAACCACTGTGTTGTGGGTTGACAGCAATTCTATTTTGGAAACTCAGGGCTTCAACAGTATGCGTGAAGTGAGGGTGGACATATTTCTTTCAAAATTGGTTCTGCTTTATACTGTGTAGGCAATGTCATAATAGAAATATAAATACTGAGCTTAGTGAAATAATGAGGGATGGCCATGTAATAGTCTTTGAGGTATCTCAATGGGAGACAGACAAGATGTAAAATTCTCCTTTTTGTATAGCTAAGAAAACTATGAAAGACTACTTATATATTTTTTACTCAGAACAGAAATGAAGATGATACAGTCTACTTCAGTGGTACCTGGCCTCTGGGATCCACCTGGGGATGAGAGGAGTCATGATTTCCCTATGAGGATGAATCCATGGAGCACACACACAGACACAGATACACAAACATTCTTACACTATGTCCCTAACTTACACATGATGGCTTAAAGGGAGAATCGATGGACTAAAACAGATCCTCACCTTGTTGTAGGTATCTTGCTTCTCTTTTACTACCAGAAGGTTCTAACTTAGAAGATTTTCTGAGCTACAGTGGGCATGGGAGGCATTCAGCATATTGTAATCAGGCCAAGACCTCTACCTCAAGGGAGGAAGAGTGGCGTTCACAGAATCTTCCATAGAGATTCTCCAAAAACTAGCCTAGTGTTGCTAATTTCTCTTTCTGTATTAACAACAACAAAATGCACCAATGGAAATTTGTACTAGAAATATCCTGTTTCCCTGTCTTTCACATGGATCCAAAAGCAAGTACTTTCTTATATTCTGGGAGGAAATGCTCAGAGAGTGGCTGGATACTGTACAAGTGATTCAAGCATTACAAGAGTTATTGAGTTTGATAAACGTGAAGGTCCTTAGTCCATCTTAAGATGCTGTGATTCTATGATTTCTTCTTTCCTTCAGCTGTTATGACAGCAACCACACTTTCACATTCTAGAATGTCATTCCTTCAGTATCATGATGAGGGGGAGATTTGTGTATATGTGTGTGTGTGTGAGTGTGTGAATAATTCAAGAGAAGAATAGCTAATTTTTACCTTCATTAGAAAATAACTGATTGAAAAACTAATTTATGTTGCTGTTAACACATTCAACTCCATAGGACACTGTGTTAAGCTAACCCTGTCAACATCACCCAAATCCAATGCCCTATACAAGATGAACAGAATCATTTCATAGTTAGGAAAATGAAAATAAGATACAAGAGTGAAAGGCAACAATTATACGGGAGAAAATTGTGTTCCACAATTTTCTCAGTACTCTCATTTCATCATGTACTACCCCTTATCTGTTGACAAAGATCATTTAGGTCCAAAATTCCAAATTGCATAGGATGGTCATCATGATGGCATGTGGCATGTAGGCCAGGGCCAGCTAGGTATTAACTATATTTCAAAGGAAGAAAGTTTCAGCGTTATTTATATTTTGTCCACAAGATGGTAGCGTACACTTTCCATTTAATGTAAAGCTGGCCTGTGATCCTAATTTCCCATAGAGAATAGTTTGTGTTGAACCGAGGTCAGCCACTCTGGATATCATTTAGTATTTTCTTTTTACTGTGATGAATTGTTGATTTGGAGTAAATTTAGCTCTACTATAACAAGGTGGAGATTCATCTGAAATAAAGAAAACCCAAAAATGCATCACATTCCAGCTTCTTAAAGGGAATTTGAGAAGGGGGTATACTTTGGACATCTAAAAACCACACACCAAGGATCAGATACTGACATTTTTCAAAAACACTACCTTAGTACATCATGCAAAAGACATTCAGGATGTCAAGTTCAATTAATCTTGGGTGAAATTCTGCACAGTAACAAAGTTCCTTCCACAAAACAAGTTCAAGAAAGCTATAGGTAGTTTCCCCCTCAAATCCAGAGGGAAAGTTAGACCTCAGATGCTATAAAATTTCCATGAGCTAAATAAATAAGAGGGCAGCATCAGCAAATTGGCATGTTCTTCTGCTGTGTGTCTTCCCTTAGCTGGCCCCCATGCCAGAAGGGAAGAGATACAGATGGGAAAAACATCTGGCCCTCTTTGCCTCCATTGACCAGAGGGCCTTCTTTGAGGTTCAGGTCTCAGGCTCACATCATCTTTTTATTTGAGCTCTTTTTAAAATGAGGAGCTCAAGTGGGATTTCCTTTCATCTTACTATATTACTTTCAAATTAAATTAGGTCTAATGCTCTGTATCAGAACCACAAAAGCAAATCTCCAGGGTGTCTCAGTGACTTTCCATTCTGTTGTCCAGAACAGCTGAGCTCCCCACCTAAGGAGAGAGGGAGTTGAACCAGGAGCTGAAGTTGAGACAAGATAGCGGCAGGGATGCCGAAGAGGAATGTCTGCTGTTGAAATGTATGGCTGCTTTTCCAGTGGGCAACAGAACTAAGATTCCTTGGCCCTCCACAGTCTGGCCCCATCTTAGCTATCCATCTTATACCCCTGCCCTCCAATAGGCATCCTCTGATCCAAGCCAAGGTGTCACCTCACTGTCTTTGATTCCCAGGGCCTTCATTCTTACATCTTGTCTTTCATAGTCTTTTTGGCTCCAGTAACACTGACCTGAATCAGAAACCCCATGTCTCCAGGTTGCACAAGTGGAGGATTCATGCATAAAACTTTCTCTAAGAAGTAAAGCAAAGGGTGAAAGTGGTGATTTTTTCCCCCAGGAGATAAAGTATAGAGTGATGATGAAGAGGAGAGGGAAACGAGTAAGGCAATAGAAGTAAGCAACTTTCAAGACTAACTATGACTGCAGTTGAGTAATTGATGCTCTTCATAAAACCAGGATATTTTCTCTTCTAGATTAATAGCTTTTATCATTACATCTGCTTAATTATATGGCAAATTCAATGTAACCTATTGGATTTATCTGCTCCAATTATTCTTGGTAGGGTTTTTTCAGTTCATCTTAAATTATATACAATGAACTAAATATCTTTTTTTATAATAAATTTATTTTTTATTGGTGTTCAATTTGTCAACATACAGAATAGTACCCAGTGCTCATCCCGTCAAGTGCCCCCTCAGTGCCCGTCACCCATTCACCCCCACCCCCGCCCTCCTCCCCTTCCACCACCCCTAGTTCGTTTCCCAGAGTTAGGAGTCTTTATGTTCTGTCTCCCTTTCTGGTATTTCTCACATATTTCTTCTCCCTTCCCTTCTATTCCCTTTCACTATTATTTATATTCCCCAAATGAATGAGAACATATAATGTTTGTCCTTCTCCAATTGACTTATGAACTAAATATCTTTAAGAGGAGCTCACTTCAACAATGCCCCACTTAGAAACCTCTGAAAGCCCAAACAAGCCTACTCATGTGGAGGATTGTAAGGATCTATTTAATCCAGGGTGGAGTTGGGATGCTACAGAAACGTGTAAGAGGATGGAAAAACCATGGAGTAGTAGAGGGAGAAAGACCAGAGGAAGAAGAGTTCCAATTGACCATCAATAACTCAGTGAATGGAGTGGAAGGAAACAATGGTGTTCCCCATTCCCTGAATTCTCTGCATCTGCATTTTTGTGTTTGAGTAATAGTAGGATTGTTTTCCTTCTAGAAATCCTTTGTATCTACTTGTCTTTCTAGATAGTGTAAAGCAAAACAGGTTATAGAAACACAGTTCCTTAGAGTGGAACCAAGTGTTTTGAAGAGCTCTTTAGTATTTTGAAGCACTCATCATCCTTCATGCTTAGTTGCTCTACCTATTATCTATCTATCTATCTATCTATCTATCTATCTATCATCTATTATCTATCATCATATATCTGTCATCCATCTATTTTATCTATCTGATTGACTACACATATTGTCATACAACCTCCTCTTAATTTGACTGAAGCTGTCTGGAGATGTAGTGTAGTGAATGATTTCAAAGACACTGTCATCTCCTTGCCTCCTTGCCTCCTCCCTCCTTGGAGAAGGGAAAACATAGGTCAGACCACACATATTGAGGAGGAACATTAGCTCCGGGTTGTTGAGAAGGCCATGCCTTCTGACTCTGAGAATCTGAGATTCCAGCTGACCCAATGAACTTCTAGTCACCCAAGCTGGAAAAGCAGGAGGAAAAAGCAGACAAGCAAGATTACTGTGAGCTGTTGAAGCCTTCGCAAACAGTGGCCCCTTTCCCATTAGGAAGGAAGTCTTGGATTTATGCTCAAAAGGACAACATGTGCTTGGCCTCACAGTCACATATGAAGGCATGTATCAGTTGACCTATGTTCGCACAGAGATTTATGTGTGGGAAAGAGCTGTGGGTACTTGCATGAAGCCTACATTTAAGATTCACAGATGGTCAACTGTAGTATCATTCCTCTGTATGGTGGAAATTAAGAAAATGTTCCACTCCTAACTCAAAGTCTAACTGGAGTCACCCAGCAGGAGGTATGGCCCAAAGAGAGCCCACGGATATGGGAGATGGGCCAGTGCCTGGACAGAATCAATTGTGCAAGGGAATGACAGCACAATTAATAAATAAGGCTCTTTGTGCTACAAAGGAAGTGGATCAGATTCTGAATCTTATTACTATTATTATTAGATATCTTCATTTCTTCTTTCACCCCAAATTTTGTCTTTTTCAATAAAATATAATTTTTCTTGCATAATACTTAAGATGAGACATGCAAACAGGCAACCAACTGGTTCCCATCTGCCTGTGGTTTCCATCAGGAGCAGTGCTGAGCTGGGGAAGGGAAGCAACAGGGAAAAATCTCAGGCAGGCTTAAGAGGATGTTGGTACTTACTCAGAAACAGAGGACTGGGTTAAAGTGCCAAGAAGAATGAACCAGAATGTGCTTCCTGCCATGACCACCATCCTTTAAGTACAAGCTTCAGTTCAAATCAGTATTGTTTACTAAGCACCAGTTCTACTGATTGCTATGAACTTTGTGTTTGTACCCCTCCGAAATTCATATGTCGAAACCCCTGTCTCCAGTGTGATGATATTTGGATATGGAGCCTTTGGGAGATAATCAGATTTAGAAAAAGTCATGAGGATGGAGCCCCCATGATAGGATTAGTGCTCCCATAAGAAGAGAAAGAAACCAGAGCTCTCCCTTTTTCTGCCAAATGAGGACACAGCAAGAAGGTGGCTATCTGAAAACCAGATGGAGCACTCTCAATAGACACCAAAACCACCGGTGCCTTGACCTTGGACTTCTCAGGTTCTAGTACTGTGAGAAAATAGGCATTTGTTATTAAAGCTGCCCAGTCTACAGTATCTTTGTTAGAGCTGCCTGGTCAAACTCAAACAGGGACAGCAATAATCAAAAGACATATTCATTTATTTATTCATTCTACCAATATTCATTGACTGCCTACTGTATGCTACACACCACGATGGACATTGGGAAGACAATGTTAAAACAAATAAATGTAGGATCTATGCTTTTCATGAATCTTTCCATATAGCAGGCAATAGAGATACTATATTAAAAGTAATCTTACATTTTACGAAATCATATCATTATACCATTCTCTTTCTCACACAAGTTTTGAATCATGTGAGATAGATGAGCAGTCAGAGAGGTGGAGGTCACAAGGCCAGCTTTATGATTGATAAAACTATTTGGAGCAAGTAGATTACTTAGTCATGTAGCTTTCTAATATTCCCTCGAACTGAATTTTCTCTATGAAACTATAGGACTTCTTCATAGTAGTTTAATTGTCTGACTGAGAGTCCCTGTGGGAAGACAGATCCAAAAATCACTTGGGTCCTCTGCCAATGACATCTGCTGTAAACAACCTATGACCACCTTTGCCTTCTCTTATCTGCCCAGCAGCTAACCCAGGGTGGCTCGGCCAGTTGGCTACTCCTCCACTGAAGGGGAGAGCCACACTCCTGGCTAAGACCTGTGGTTAAGCATACCTGAAGCTGGGAGGGGATAAGAGACCAAGGTTGTCACTTTAATGGACATTCCTCCACATAAAGCCAGAAAAGTGATGGCTAAACATATTCCTAATAATAATGATGAGTCCTCAGACAGGGAAGCCCAGAGTATTATAGGAGAGCACAACACGGAACCTAACTTACTCCAGGGTGGGCGGTGTGATTAAGGCAGAATTCCTATCCTCAAGTAATCTGTAAGTTCATTAACAGAGAGAGACAATAATCATAAAGCAATGAGGATAAATTCTGTACTAGCCCCATAAGTTAGATCCACAAGGAGAAGGAAGGGGAAAACAATTGATATTTGCTCACCATTGTTTGCTATTCTTTTAAGTACACCTCTTACCTCTGTTCTCTCTAGTATTAAGGGTTAATGTCATGCAGAGACTGTCTCTCTATTATTTCAATGTGATAATAAATCAATTATAATCTAAAGATTTCAATTATATGAGGAACAAATTTCAAGTCTGGGTGTTTGGGATTTTTTGTTTGTTTCTTTTGTGTTTTGCTATTAGATCTGTTGACTGCCTCAGAAGCTACTGAATCAATTGAGCTTTATAATATACCATGTAAACAAAATCCTAAATCCACCACAAAGGGCAAACACATCTGAAAATACTTTCAAAAATCTGTTTTTTATTATAAAATTAGAGAATATTGGTTAAGTATTTTAGAAAAAAAAATCCAGAAATCCCACCATTCAAGCTCATCCATGGTTATTACCACTTTGATGTACTACTTCCTTTACTTTTATTAATTTTTTTCTTCTACTGAGTATTTATTTTGTTTTCTTAGTGGTTTTGTTTTGTATGTATAACCAACTCTCAATTATCTGCAGTGGATCACCTAATTTGTGGATTGACTATCATTCAATCTAAGACAAATAATCTGGGAGAAAACATTAAGACTATCACAAATAAGCAAAAAAAAAGTTTTATTCAACAGTTATCTAATGAATGCCTATTCTGTGCCAAACACCTAACTATAGAGCAGTCGGGTGGCATACCTGGAGGTACCCGCAACACAGAAAGGCCGTCTCCTCCTTCACCTACAAAGGAAGGAGCCACACCAGAGTAAAGGCCCCTCTACCCCTACACCCCTATCCAACATGGATCAGTGGCCCAACAAAGAAAACATGTCAGAGGCTCTGAATTTTATAACCTCAAAGCTAGAAATGGAAGGATTAGGTTAAAAAAGGGGAGGGAACACGCCTCAGACCCACTCCAATATTTGAAAAAAAGGCAAAGCAGGCAAACCTCATTATTTTATTAGTTAACCAACCTCTTGATCATTTTCCTCCAAGTTGGAGAAGATTCTTAATTTATTTCATAACTTTTAACATTTTTAGCATGTAGAATGGTAACCAGATTCCTAAATAGAGAATGTAATTTTTATCAAATAAGTTTACATTCAATCCATTTCCTATATTCTGTTGCTAGTATAGTTTCAACCATGATTTGGGTGTTCTCTATCAGCTACTTTCCTAGAACCCCACAGATAACTTTTATTGGAAGCAGGCTATAGTTCTAATTGTTGAAACATACTTTTTTTCTTAAAATGATTTTTTATTATTATTGTAACCACTTAAGATGCTAAGATCTGTTTCTTTAGGGTTTATTTTATTTCTTTATTTTGAAGAGGGGGAAGGACAGAGGGAGAGGAATAGAGAAAAATCTTAAGCAAACTCTGTACTGAGTGTGTAGCCCAATGCAGGGCTCAATCTCCCAACTCTGAAATCATGACCTGAGCTGAAACCAAGAGTCAGGGTGCTGAACCAACTGAGCCACCCAGGCGCCTCACTAAGATCTCTTCCTAAATAATGTGAACATTATTTCTGGTTCCAAGGTAATAGAGGCTCATTAAAGGTAATTTTGTAAAATATAGATATAGTGATGTATCTGGTGAGATGGAAGTTAATTTTATTAAATCTCATTATTTTATGAAGTGAAATGCTGATACTTGGGAACTAAAGATTAATGCAAGGGAAAAAAATCTGTATAAGTAGTTCAAGGACCTTAGTGTAAGGAAAAGAAAACCCTTTCTCCAAGAACTTATGGTCATTTATCAGGGTGGCCCAGAGAGGTCCCAAAGTAGCCACGGAGGCAGAGAAGTGGTCCAGGAAAATGGGGATTGAATACTAAGGACACTGTGGGTGCTGACATCTTACCACCCAATAAGATTTTTGCATTCTGGATGATGAGTTATGATCACTTTGTGAAATTTTTCCCCTCTCTCCCTCTAAAAATCTCTGAACTTTAACCTGGTTTATATTAATTATGTACATTGATTTGTAAAGCAGCACTTTTTCAACCAATATTTACTCTATAACCTCTCTCCCTCCAGAACATAAGCTCTCAATTTATTCAAATCTTCTTTCATACCCCAAATATATTTGCAGTTCTCTTTGTGTAAATCCTTCCTAGTTCATGACTTGTATTTTATAAATATATGTAAATATATCTCCATATGTGCTTAAATACATTGGATATTATACCTACATATATGTATTTATATACTCATATATTTTATATATAACAATTAATGTATTTTTCATTACATTTTCAGATTATTTCATATTGAAAGGAATTTTGATTATTTATGTTGTGTATATATCGTTTAAACCAACCACTGTTTTTCACTTGATTTTTTGTGATTTGTAAGTAAAGTATCAAGTCATCTGTAAGTAGCAATAATATTGTTTCTTCCTTTCCAATGCCTCTGACTTTCACTTCAGTTCCCTGTCTCACTCATTGCCTTGACCAGAATTCTTAATGGAGGATAATAATGGTAATAGCTACATATTTTCAATCTTAGTTTTAGTGAAATATTCATGTATTTTAAGTGCCATCTTTGGTTTAAGATAGCTATTCTTTAATATGTTAAGAAAATAGTCTTCTAGTATTAGATTTTTAGATTTTAACAGGAATACATATTGCAATTTATTAAAAAAATTTTCAGCATTTATTTTTTTATCTTTTCTAAGATTTTATTTATTTGTTCATGAGAGACACACAGAGAGAGGCAGAGACACAGGCAGAGGGAGACTCCCTGCAGGGAGCTTGATGTGGGACTCAGTCTCAGGATCCCAGGGTCACACCCTGAACCAAAGGCAAGCTCTCAACCACTGAGCCACCCAGGTACCCCCATTTTCAGCATGTATTCACTGATCAGAAGTTTTCTTTTTTGATCTCATATATTAATGAAACTCATAAATGTTAATTATACTTGTATTTTTTATATAAATACTACCTGACCAAAGTAGAATTATAAAGTAGAATTAAATTGACTAATGCTTTATCTTTACATATATTAAGTTATTATTTATAAGTTTATAATTTATGGATTAGAAATTACAATTAATTTAATTTAAGTAAGTTTGTAATTAATTATGTTAGTTGTTCTAATAATTTTTCATATATATTTGCTTCATATTTATGAGAAATTGTTTTATAGTTTTACTGCATTGACATCAGTTAATGAGTTGATTACACAATTATTATAGCAATTATTTTAAATGCAATTAAAATAAATGCAATGTTGAATTGGATACTTCAACCATTTTTTATTAATTTTCTGTATCAAGCTTATGCAACTTTACAGATCAATTAGGAAACCTTTCACTTTTTCACACACACAGAACTTTGTCAATAATATAATCATTATCTTTTCTTTAAAAGTTTGAATGACATTACTGATAAAATAATTTGGCCTTTTAGCCTTTTGTAGCAATTCTTTGATAACTTTTCAAAGCCTTCATAGATATTAATCTTTTGATGCTTTCTTTGTCATCTTGAATCAATTGTATTAATTGATGTTTTTATTAAAAAAGTTTATATTTCATTGAGGCATCTAGTCAGACATTGCATTTATTTTAATTGTATTTAAAATAGTCATGTAGAGGAGAGCCTGAGTGGCTCAGTCAGTTAAGAGTCTGCTTTTGGCTCAGGTCTTGGGTTTGAGCCCCTGCTCAGCGGGGAGCCTGGGTCTCCCACTCCCTCCCTGCTTGTGCTCTGAGATAGATCTCAGTCTCTCTCTTTCTCTTTTTCTGTCAAATAAATAAATACAATCTTTTAAAAATAAAAAATAAAAAAATAGTCATGTAGAATAATAGCTTGGTCAATTCACTGCTTAACTGCTCTTAATGCTTGTCTCCAGATTTTATATTATATTTAACTTGTGATTATGTTTTTAGTTTTAACGCATCTCTCAGTAACCTGGCAAAAATCATTTGGGATTTTTTTTAAAAAGTGCATATAGAGCATATATTTTCTAAACCCTTCTCTATTGGAAAATTTCTTCCTTTGTTGCTTCACATATGAATTATGCCCTTACTACGCATAAAATTATGGGCTACATTTTCCCCTCGCAAATTTTGAGATACTGTCCCACGGACTGCTATTATTTCACACCCAAGCAAAAGCCAGATATCAGTCTAATGTTTGCAGATTTAAATGTGACAGATACTGATTCAATATGCATTCTCCTTTATTTCTAACTTTTCTTACTAACTAAACCTTGAGTTAGTTGGGTACAGAAAAAAGCACAGAGAAAATTACATTTCCCAACCCACCTTGCAGAAAGAGTAGCCATAGAGCTTGGTACTGGCCGATAAATTAATTATGGGATAAGTTCCTAAGTGAAAGCTTCTCAGAAAGTTCCCTAAAAAGGAAAGAATCAGCTGAACTGTGACTATTTTGCCTTTTCCCATCTTCCTGCCTCCACACAGTTGTTGGAGTCCTGTCAGCCTTCTTGAGAGGATAACTTTCAGGCTTGTAGAGAGGAAAGCTAAAAGAGACTGGGCCCTTGAATGGTATGCCAGACTTCCTCTACATGCCAGAAAAATAAACCTTATCTTATTGAGGTCATCATTATTTGGATTTTCTGTTTTAGGTAGCCAAACTAGTCCCTAACTAATCAGTGGAAAATTGTTTTTATTGTCACATTCTCTGTCAGATTTTTATTTATTCTTGTGTGTGTGTGTATACATATATATACATAGACATATATACACATGTTTTTTCCTAAAAAAAACATATATATGTATATATATATATATATGTTAGTGTGTGTGTGTGTATATATGTTTCTTCCTAAATATTCACAAGCATACATCATACAATGCCAGGACCAAAATACTAAAGTAGCTTTCCACTTTCTCCTAAGCCTGAGGCTCTTTACTAGGGTACTAGCTCCCTCTGGTACATTAGTTCTTTTGCTTCTCAAAGTCAACTTTCAGGAAGAAAGCCAAGGGTAATTGTCATAAATGTGACAATGACTGAGAGTTGATAGTTAATCTTTCTACTCCAACTTACATTTGCATTTTAATAAGAACAATGTTTTCAAACAAAAGGATTAAAATTTTTATCCTGGAATTTTAAATCTTCTTGGAGAGTTTGTGAGGAGTTCATATGGGGCACAGATTCTTTCTGGTCCCCTTCTCCTTACACGCTTCTCCTTTCCTACTGAATTCATATTACATAGACATCTATCAATAATGCAGACAACTACATGTAAATCCTGGTTAAGTCATTTGCTAGAAATATGCTTTAGGACAAATTATTTAACCCCTTCCCAAACTTCACTTTGATCATCTGTAAAATTAGTAAGGACTAAATTAAGTGCTATATAAGGTGGTCTATCTGGCCCTTGATGTTAGTTCTTCATCATTCATGACAAGCAGTTGTTTTTCAACAATTAACTAAGTAATTCTGATATCTACTCTGCAGCCAAAATAAAACTGCGTCTACAATCATTAATTCATTCTCCTACCTGCATATACCAACAGCTCACAACGTATCTTATGTTAATTATTGCAAGAAATGCCAAGTAAATTAATATTTGGGATATTAGGCATGACTTAAAAAAAGACGTTCACAATCTTGGAGTAAATTTTTATATTTGTTTACTTGAAATTTAGTCAGCCTTTGGAACAATGTGCTATGTGCTAAAGAGTTTTTCTAGGCCAAGAGAGTTCTAAGTATTTTTGGTTTGACTTCTGTTCTCTGCCTTCTGTAACCATCAGCTTCACTCGAAAGCATAACTGGATTGCAGTCAATTTGCACAGCTTCTGGCCAGTGCCTACCAAGAATTCACTTAGGTCAGTTTTCCTGGTCCATGACGGAACAGTTCCCTACTTTTGTTGTTCAGGTTCTTTGAAACCTGGAACTGTGTAAGTTGTGCTTTTACTTAAGCTTCTGGTTACCTGTTGGTGAATCCCCTACAATGCTCTGCTTGAGGGACCTCTACTCCCAGAATGCAATAGCACAATGGTAACCAGCTCACCACCACCACTATCACCACCATCCCATAGCTCTCTATCCTGCTTTCTGGAAAAAACACTCTGAAAAATGATATTGAAAGATTTATCACAGATACAAATGATGTCTTCACTCCAGCTGCTGTAACAAATGCCATAGACCCAGAAGCCTAAACAACATTCATTTCTCACAGTTGTGGTGGCTGAAAGTTCAAGATCAAAGTACCAGTGGTGTCTGGTGAAGGCCTGCTTCCTTGTATCCTCACCTGGTGAACAGCAAAGAGGGGAAGCAAACTCCAAACTCACTCATCTCTCTTTCATAAGGGCACTAACCCTATCATGAGGGGTTCTATCCTCCTGACCTATTTCCTGAAAGCCCACTTCCAAATACCATCATATTAGGGCTTCACCAGATACATTTTGGAGGGACACACACATTCAGTAGCATATGGGAATAAGACAACTATGGCTTCCTCAAAACATAGCACTTACCTATTGAAGCATGGCTGTTTTTTTGATAAGTAAAGTCTTGGGACACTGAGCCAGAGGGCAGACAATGAGGAAGAAATGAAATATTCATCCAACCCAGCAGTCTAGGATTCCTTAATCAGACTGGGTGATGCATTGGTAGGCTCCTAATTGAATTTTTCTCAATCCAACCTCACTGACCAGAAAATCTATGGAAAATTATCACAGATTCTGGCACTAGGTTGTGTCAACAGTCATATTCAATATTGTTATATTTTTTCTCCAAGCACAACACCACCAGTTTTTATGTTGTTTTTCCTTGTAAAAAATATACCCCTGCATTGATGTTGTATTTTTAAATACATTGTATAAGGTGTTCTTGTGTTTTTAAAGTTGGCAGAGGCTCCAGCAGGAGCTGTAGAATTATAAACCCATCTTAATAACCCCATAATTCACAAAATAGCATCCTATTTTATTTAGTCATTTAGTTAAACATTCAGATTATTTATAGTTATTGTTACCACAAAATAATCCTAAGGAGTACGATATTGTTTTCTTAAGGAAGGTTTCCCAAAGTGAGATAATTGGATAGAGTTTGGACTATGTTTCAGGCTCTTAATATATGTAAAAGATAATTGATTAAGCACCTATAAAACTTATCTCTTATCACCTAAATTCTTGGGTTTTTTTTTTTGCACACCTTAGGGGAAGATGAAGTCTTTCTTGGCTAGTTTATAATTCTCCTTTACTTAATTTAATGTTCTTAGTAGTGTCATATGATTTCTATGTATTACTCTCAGATAAAGAAATTGTAGTTTAGAGTTACCATTTGCTCAAGATCAGCGTAAATGAGTAGCATGTTAAAGGCAACTGAGTTAGAGTTATCTTGGGAAACCCAATCTTCTAACCTCAAATCCAGTGCTCTTCTATCCTCTATCCCAAGTTTTCCAATATTCTTATTTCACAGGTGAAGACATGAGATAATGGAGTAGATCCAGTTCTGCAATTGTGTATTAAAAACATGATTGTATATTCAGGATCAATTTGTAATAGTAAACTATTAGAAATTATCTGAAGAATGGGTCAAATACAGTCCAAATACAACCTGCTGAAACTGTGAATCATGACGGCAGAACTATGATTATGATTCCATAGCTCCCAGTGTAGTTTCTCCCAATCTCTCCCAGTGCACTTTCCACTTCATCTTTCTTCTCTCAGCAGAGAACATCACGGAGTTTGAATTTATCCACCATGGGAGTTTAGAATTCAAGGAAGAGGCAGTCAGAAAAACAGTTTTCAATGACAAAAGAATGCTGAAAAGGAGAGCATCTTTCCTGTGTACCATGTGATGGGCCAGTTGTACAGCTTTCCCAGTGAAATATCTGTTCTTGGAATATCCCTTCCTATAGCAATGATTGGCTTTCTCATCTTCTGTTCAAAACTCATTTACTTGTCACTTTCATATGACCGTGGCCGGATTTGGAGGGGATCTCAAGGTATTTCTCTCCTTATCTTTGTACTGTCTCTGTGTTGTCCACACCGTGCTTTGAAAAATTAGATTCCTGTTGTAATGAATGGCCATCAATTCCGGAGGAGTTTTCATAATTTCCCAGTCACAAAACATAATAACTTTGCTATGCAAACATCTTTACAAAGACATAAACTAGGAGACTAATGTCACGATGACCAGATCTGCCCCCGCTATTTTATTTTTCTCATCTTTACATGGTTAAAGATAACAGTATAAGTTGTAAAAAAAAAAAAAAAGTCATCCAGGAGGCCACAGCAGGTTCTGATGAAGCCTATAAGATTGAAAGGGGATTCCCACATCATAGTTAAGAGGTTTTTTTTTTCTCCCTCTCTCTCTCTCTCTAGGATCTGCCCACTACTAGCCTAACTTACTCCTGTTCACCCCTCAGCACACACCAGATGCTGCAGCCACAAAGGGGGAACTAATGACTGGTTCCCATGCTTTCTGCTTGCTTTCCTGACTCCTTTGATCCTACTGAATCTTCCTTTGAAATACACTGTGGTATCCACTAAGCAAAATCTTACCCATTGTGATGCTCAATCTCAATTTCATTTCCTCCTCTTCTAAGTCCTTCTTAAAACTTTTGTAGAAAGAACTAATCATTTCCTCCTTTATAATCTTGTTCTCATGGTTCAGACAATTAGTAGAGACACTTGTCCACTAGAGTTGGTTATTGTTTTTTTTTTTCCATCCCTCTCCTAATCTGTAAACTATTTGAGAACAGGCATAATGATGTGTGTGCATCTTGGTAGCTTGAGCATCTGGCATAGCAAACTTTTTCTGTAAAGGCCACATAGTAAATGTTCTATGTTCTATATGCCATATGAACTCTGTTGCAACTACTCAACTCTGCTGTTACAGTGAGAAAGAAGCCAATACATAAACAAACAGGTGGCAACCTGGAAAATCAAAAAGAACCTATATTCATCCTTCTTTGGAATTATGAGTTGTAAATCAGACTATCTCATCCAAACTGGGGCTGATAAATAATTAATTTTTAAAGTGGTATTCTGTTAGGGTAGCAATTCTAAGACAGATGATTTGACATTTGTAAGGATGCTGTGAAAACCAGCATCCATTCCTGCTTGAGTTGAAAGATGGTTGTGACCCTCTGACACTGGATAGTAGGGGGCAAAATTCCTAAATACAGTGTGATGGAAGCCATGGCTAAGAAACTAGCTCTTACATCATGGGATAACTAACGATAATGACAATGATGATAATAGCAGTAGCAATAGTGATTACAACTATAGCAAACACTTCCTGAGGACTTACTGTGTGCCAGACACTATTTTAGGCACTTCACTTGCATTAATTCATTGCATCTTCACAAGAATTATTTGAAAAATGTATTACTTTTATCTCCATTTTACAGGTGAAACTGAGGCTCAGAGAGGTTAAGTAACTTATTTGGGGTAATACAGTTAGCAAGTGGTAACGATGGCAATCTGAAACTCAAGGGCCATGTATGCAACACACTGGGGTGCTTAAGTGCAGGTCCATGGCCTAGATGTACAAGAATCACCTGTGGATATAGACTTCTAGACACCACCCTTTGAAATGCTGAGCCAGAACCCCAAGGAAATATCTCTCTCTTTTTAAAGAACTCCTTATGATTCAGATGTGTAGCTGCAGTGAGTGGAATGGTGGTTCCCAAGAAAGAAAGCTATGTTCTAGTCCCCCCAAACTGTGGGTATTACCTTATTTGGGAAAAGAGTTTTTTCAGATGTATGAAGAAGTTTGGTCAAGGAAGGCCCTATAGGGATCCCTGGGTGGGGCAGCGGTTTAGCGCCTGCCTTTGGCCCAGGGCGCGATCCTGGAGACCTGGAATCGAATCCCACGTCGGGCTCCCGGTGCATGGAGCCTGCTTCTCCCTCTGCCTGTGTCTCTGCCTATCTCTCTCTCTGTGTGACTATCATAAATAAATAAAAATTAAAAAAAAAGGAAGGCCCTATATTATCAAGTGGGCCCTAAATCATACTTCAAGTGTCCTTTAAAGAGGCACATGGAGGAGACAGAAGAGTGGCAGTATGACCATGAGGCAGAGATTGGAGTGATTCAGTCACAAGTCAAGAAACGCTGACAAGCACCATAATCTGAAAGAGGCAAATAATTGATTTTTCCCTAGAGCCTTAGGAGTGTGGCCTGCCAACATCTCGATTTGGGACTTAGAGATTCTAGCACTATGAGAGAACAAACCTCTGTTTGTAAGCTACACAGTAGCTCATCATAATGGCAGCCCTAGGAAACTAATTCAGAGCCACTCCCAGTTCCACTCCTTAATTCCTGAATCCATGTATGTGGATGGTGGGGGGAAGAGAGCACGTGTAATGGTTTCTGATTTGAAGTGTATATTGCATCATGTAAAACAGAACCCCATCCTCTCAGGAGTTGTCTTGCAGCTGTTGCTATAGCTAAGTCTTCAGTAAAGCCAAAGACCTTTCAATGATACCTGCGAGTTCCAGATGCTGGACATATGCAGTAAAAACAGTTCATTTCATGGGCAGAATCCATTATGCATATTTTTGTGTGTGTGAAATGGGCTTCTTCATCAGACACCATACAACACAGGATACTGTGATGGTGGTAGATGAGACATTTTGTTAGTCCATGATTAGTGGTGGTGGTAAAAGGCATGGAAAGCAAATCCACTCCCAGAATATATGACTATTCCAGTGAAGATAAATCTCTGCCCTTCTGATGAGAGGTCAGTGGAAGGAAGCAGAAGAAGTAGCTGTGTCTAGCTCTGTCTTACAAAGCCCCTGGTCAGTGGTCTCAGCCAGTGTGGCTAAGGAGCTAGTTCTCTAGGATTTGACCCCTTTCTTCTATGTGGTATTGCTGTAATCTTTGTTTCTTGTCTTCGTGTCCTTATAATACTTTCCTATTGATACTGTAATAATTAACACAAATTTATTGGCTTAGAACCACAAATTTATTATTGTACAGTTCTGTAAGAAGTTGAAAATTGGTTTCACTGGGCTGAAGGTAAGATTTCAACCTGTCTCCACCTTATTTCTTACTACTTTCTTTCACGTACCCTTTGTGTCCCTACACAGTTATCTAATCTAGCCCCCTTATGATTTGTCACACTGTGTTCTTTTTTAAAGACCATCCCTTATACTCATATTCTGTGTCCCAGTACTTCATCCACCTTAATGTCCCACTCAAATGCCACAACCCCTCTGCTGAAAAGAATCTTTCACTTCTTCCAGCTGCCATTTAAGTCCTCTCTAGGCCCTGGACTCTGAATCTCTTGAGGGCAGGAAGTTTACCTTGTTCATATCTTTGTGTCCAAAGCAGGACTGCCACAGACAGTTGTGCAGGTTGTAGGTTGCAGCCTTTTTACATGGGAAGCACTTGATCATAACTCCTAATAAATGAATGAATGAGAATTCTGTGAAATTGGCATTATGCTCGATTTCTAAGGTAGCTAAAAAGTTTGACGTCTGAATGTAAGGAGGAATATAAAAGATAGACAACACTAAGTAGGACTTAAATCCTTCACTGGTGAACTCTGGGGTCTGGACTCCCTTTTAAAAGAGAGCACGCACCATCATTCACACACACACACACATACACACACACACACACACACACATTGCAGTTTCTCCCTAACCTTGCTTGTGAGGACCAATACTTGTGTAGTATCATGATAGTTGTCCACTGTTTATGTGTCTTTGACAGGCCTGGAACTGGCCCCTTGATTATGCTTATCCCTACTCCACTTCATTCTATGCCCCTACCAGGCCAGATCCCTTTACATGAGTACATCTTACCACTCAATTCCTGTAGCCACTACTAGAAATGACATCCAATGCCAACAACACTATTTCCTTTCATGGGAACCTACCTGGCTTTGTGGAGAAAGAATTAGAATATGTCGTACTAACAATGTTTCATTACCAAGAGATCAGATTCTCCAAAGATGGACTGTTTAGCTGGACAGCTGCCTTGAAACATGGCTTGCTTATTCAACAGAACTTTGTCCCTGAATACGTATCACACTCAGCAGATGGGGAAACCTTAGGTAGATAACAAGCCACTGCTTTCCAAATGAAACAAGGCCTGGACCACTCTTATTACAGCTTATGTAGCTAACTGAGATGAGTAAAGAAACCAATAAGTCCTGACAGGTATAAGTATCAATTCATATCTGGATGGCCTGAGTGGTTAGTTCCCCATCTCACTGTTCTCTTACTGATCTCGGTGCCAGAGTTAGAAACACATCTACCCATGCAGACAAGTTACACAGAACCCAGGACTAGAGGCCATATTACTTAGCATCACAGATTACAGGTGTTGCACGTTACAGACATGGGTTTGAATTCTGATCCACTGCTCACAGGGAAAGTTAATATCACTTACTCATACTCTGCCATTTTGGGAACAGGCAGTTATGGGATGGAAGAGACTGAGCCAAATTTTCCTTTGTTTTTTTTTTTTTTTTTGCCTCTTCAAATTTTATTTTTTTTATTTATTTTTTTTATAAATTAATTTTTATTGGTGTTCAATTTACCAACATACAGAATAACACCCAGTGCTCATCCCGTCAAATTTTCCTTTGTATTCACAGGAGCGAGTAGTGGTTACAAGTAGGATTCTGGAGCCATCCCTAATCCTGCCACTTTTTAAAAAATTTAAATTCAATTAGCCAACATCATTAGTTTCAGAGGTAGTTTTCAATAATTCATGAGTTGCATGTAACACTCAAGTACTCATCACATAACATGCCCTCCTTAATGCCCATCATCCAGTTACCCCATTCCCCCACTCACTTTTCCTCCCTCAACCCCCATTTTATTTCCCAGAGTTAAGAGTCTCTTATGGTTTGTCTCCCTCTCTGATTTTTTCCCATTCAGTTTTCACTCCCTTTCCTCATGGTACTCTGCACTATTTCTTATAGTCTGCATGTGAGTGAAACTATATGATAATTGTCTTTCTCCAATTAATGTATTTCACTCGGGACAATACCCTCCAGTTCCATCCACATCAATGTAAATGGTAGGTATTAATCCTTTCTGATGGTTGAGTAACAGCCCACTGTATCTATTTAACTTCTCTAAGCTTCAGTTTTCCCACCTGTAAAATGGGACTGCTTATCATAGCAATGAATTCAGAAGGTCGAATATGATGTTAGTGAAATATTTGGTACAGAGTAAGTCGTCAATAAAAAATAGCTACTACTAAAAAAAATTAGCTACTACTAAGGAGGAAAAATATGACATGCAATGTTTACCAAATTAGAAACCACATTGATTTTCTCTTTTACACTTTCTGACTAGATTTTTTTTAATTTAAAAAAGTAAATAGACCTGTCTTTCTAAAAATTCCTATCAGCTCACATGGTTTGAGTACCTATAATGGATCTAGCCACACTTAACACATGGAATCTCTCTCTTATCCTTACTGTGGTTATATATTGTGAGGCAGATGTTATTATCCCTACTTTATAGCTGAAGAAATTGAGGCTCAGTGGTTCTAGCTGGCTTGCCAAATCCATTAAGTAGATATATTTGAATCTGGGGGTCTAATTCTGAAGTTTCCTTAGTCTAAGACAAATCTATGCTCTAATGGCCAAATAGAACCAAACTATCAACTGTATCAATGACCTAATAAAGTAGAAATTGAGATTATCTTGTAAATAGCATTGGAGAACACAAAACAAAACTTTCTACTTTATTTCTAAATACAGACCTGGAAGCCCTGTGGCAGGAAGTGGGTCATCAGTAGCCCCTAACCTACAAAGCAGACAGTCACAAGCCCACCTTACCTCCCAGCTGACCCCAGGAGTCAGCAGCCAAGAGAGGCTGGTGAAATCCCCCAACTTCCAAGATAGGAAGCAAGGGTCAAAGGCTGGGAGTGCTTGCTGCAACATCAGTTGGATGAGGCATTATCAAGGACCTTTGACAGTGACTCCACCCATTAGTAAAAAGAAGATGGCC
The DNA here is from genome assembly GCF_905146905.1 of Nyctereutes procyonoides. Taxonomy (NCBI): domain Eukaryota; kingdom Metazoa; phylum Chordata; class Mammalia; order Carnivora; family Canidae; genus Nyctereutes; species Nyctereutes procyonoides. Next base: position 22,683,853 of record NW_026575122.1, read on the forward strand.
TAGCTACTCTTCAACCAGATTTGCCACTCCTTCCCAGAGCATGAAGAGGTATATGAATAAGCAAGTGCAGAAAACAACTGAATAGTTCATCCAAGACTCATCATTTTGTGGAAACTTGTAGAAGAAGTAAGAGAAGGTGGATAAGGACACTTTCCTAATGATTCTACTTCCAAAGCTCATTTCATGCCATCACATCTGCCTATGATAGAAATTTCTTTTTTTTAATTTTTATTTATTTATGATAGTCACAGAGAGAGAGAGGCAGAGACACAGGCAGAGGGAGAAGCAGGCTCCATGCACCGGAAGCCCGATGTGGGATTCGATCCCGGGTCTCCAGGATCGCGCCCTGGGCCAAAGGCAGGCGCCAAACCGCTGCGCCACCCAGGGATCCCAATGATAGAAATTTCTACAACAAATAAACCACTGCCTTATTGTAATTTATACCATTGTCAGTACAGCTGTGAAAGAAAATAAAGTCTCCTCTTGGTCAATTTGCCCATAGGAATGCCATCAGAATTTTTAAAAAGGATTTTATTTATTTATTCATGAGGGACACAGAGGGAGAGGCAGAGACATAGGCAGAGGAAATACAGGCTCCCTGCAGGGAGCCCCATGCCAGACTTGATCCCAAGACTCCGGGATCATGCCCTGAGCCAAAGGCAGACACTCAAACACTGAGCTACCCAGGAGTCCCAAATGCCATCAGAATCTTGAAGAAACCTCTTCCTTTTTAAGAAGAAAGGTAAAAGGTGACTTAGAAACACACATAAAATAGTGTTTTTATTCTCCTCGATTCACCAGATGGAAGCCCTGTTATCCTTCTTATTTTTTATTTATTTATTTTTTATTTTTTTAAATTGGAGTTCGATTTGCCAACATAGTATAACACCCAGTGCTCATCCCATCAAGTGCCCCCCTCAGTGCCTGTCACCCAGTCACCCCATTCCACTGCCCACCTCACTTTCCACTACCCCTTGTTCATTTCCCAGAGTTAGGAGGCTCTCATGTTCTATCTCCCTTTCTGATATTTCCCACTCATTTTTTCTCCTTTCCCCTGTATTCGCTTTCACTATTTTTATATTCCCCAAATGAATGAGACCATATAATGTTTGTCCTTCTCTAATTGACTTATTTCACTCAGCATAATACCCTCCAGTTCCATCCACGTCAAAGCAAATGGTGGGTATTTGTCATTTCTAATGGCTGAGTAATATTCCATTGTATACATAGACCACATCTTCTTTATCCATTCGCCTTTCGATGGACACTGAGGCTCCTTCCACAGTTTGGCTATTGTGGACATGGCTGCTATAAACATCGGGGTGCAGGTGTCCCGGCGTTTCATTGCATCTGAATCTTTGGGGTAAATCCCTAACAGTGCAATTGCTGGGTCGTAGGGCAGGTCTATTTTTAATTCTTTGAGGAACCTCCACACAGTTTTCCAGAGTGGCTGCACCAGTTCACATTCCCACCAACAGTGTAAGAGGGTTCCCTTTTCTCCGCATCCTCTCCAACATTTGTTGTTTCCTGCCTTATTAATTTTCCCCATTCTCACTGGTGTGAGGTGGTATCTCATTGTGGTTTTGATTTGTATTTCCCTGATGGCAAGTGATGCAGAGCATTTTCTCATGTGCATGTTGGCCATGTCTATGTCTTCCTCTGTGAGATTTCTCTTCATGTCTTTTGCCCATTTCATGATTGGATTGTTTGTTTCTTTGGTGTTGAGTTTAAGAAGTTCTTTATAGATTTTGGAAACTAGCCCTTTATCTGATACGTCATTTGCAAATATCTTCTCCCATTCTGTAGGTTGTCTTTGAGTTTTGTTGACTGTATCCTTTGCTGTGCAAAAGCTTCTTATCTTGATGAAGTCCCAATAGTTCATTTTTGCTTTTGTTTCTTTTGCTTTTGTGGATGTATCTTGCAAGAAGTTACTGTGGCCAAGTTCAAAAAGGGTGTTGCCTGTGTTCTCCTCTAGGAGTTTGATGGAATCTTGTCTCACATTTAGATCTTTCATCCATTTTGAGTTTATCTTTGTGTATGGTGCAAGAGAGTGGTCTAGTTTCATTCTTCTGCATGTGGATGACCAATTTTCCCAGCACCATTTATTGAAGAGACTGTCTTTATTCCAGTGGATCGTCTTTCCTCCTTTGTCGAATATTAGTTGACCATAAAGTTCAGGGTCCATTTCTGGGTTCTCTATTCTGTTCCATTGGTCTATGTGTCTGTTTTTGTGCCAGTACCACACTGTCTTGATGACCACAGCTTTGTAGTACAACCTGAAATCTGGCATTGTGATGCCCCCAGCTATGGTTTTCTTTTTTAAAATTCCCCTGGCTATTCGGGGTCTTTTCTGATTCCACACAAATCTTAAAATAATTTGTTCTAAGTCTCTGAAGAAAGTCCATGGTATTTTGATAGGGATTGCATTGAACGTGTAAATTGCCCTGGGTAGCATTGACATTTTCACAATATTAATTCTGCCAATCCATGAGCATGGAATATTTTTCCATCTCTTTGTGTCTTCCTCCAATTTCTTTCAGAAGTGTTCTATAGTTTTTAGGGTATAGATCCTTTACCTCTTTGGTTAGGTTTATTCCTAGGTATCTTATGCTTTTGGGTGCAATTGTAAATGGGATTGACTCCTTAATTTCTCTTTCTTCAGTCTCATTGTTAGTGTATAGAAATGCCACTGATTTCTGGGCATTGATTTTGTATCCTGCCACACTACCAAATTGCTGTATGAGTTCTAGCAATCTTGGGGTGGAGGCTTTTGGATTTTCTATGTAGAGTATCATGTCATCAGCGAAGAGGGAGATTTTGACTTCTTCTTTGCCAATTTGAATGCCTTTAATGTCTTTCTGTTGTCTGATTGCTGAGGCTAGGACTTCCAGTACTATGTTGAATAGCAGTGGTGAGAGTGGACATCCCCGTCTTGTTCCTGATCTTAGGGGAAAGGCTCCCAGTGCTTCCCCATTGAGAATGATATTTGCTGTGGGCTTTTCGTAGATGGCTTTTAAGATGTCGAGGAATGTTCCCTCTATCCCTACACTCTGAAGAGTTTTGATCAGGAATGGATGCTGTATTTTGTCAAATGCTTTCTCTGCATCTAATGAGAGGATCATATGGTTCTTGGTTTTTCTCTTGCTGATATGATGAATCACAGTGATTGTTTTACGAGTGTTGAACCAGCCTTGTGTCCCGGGGATAAATCCTACTTGGTCATGGTGAATAATTTTCTTAATGTACTGTTGGATCCTATTGGCTAGTATCTTGTTGAGAATTTTTGGATCCATGTTCATCAGGGATATTGGTCTATAATTCTCCTTTTTGGTGGGGCCTTTGTCTGGTTTTGGACTTAAGGTGATGCTGGCCTCATAGAACATATTTGGAAGTACTCCATCTCCTTCTATCTTTCCAAACAGCTTTAGTAGAATAGGTATGGTTTCTTCTTTAAACGTTTGATAGAATTCCCCTGGGAAGCCATGTGGCCCTGGACTTTTGTGTCTTGGGAGGTTTTTGATGACTGCTTCAATTTCCTCCCTGGTTATTGGCCTGTTCAGGTTTTCTATTTCTTCCTGTTCCAGTTTTGGTAGTTTGTGGCTTTCCAGAAATATGTTCATTTCTTCTAGAGTGTCTAATTTATTGGCATATAGCTGTTCATAATATGTTTTTGAAATCAGTTGTATTTCCTTGGTGTTGGTAGTGATCTCTCCTTTCTCATTCATGATTTTATTAATTTGAGTCCTCTCTCTCTTCTTTTTAATAAGGCTGCCTAATGGTTTGTTTATCTTATTAATTATTTCAAAGAACCAACTCCTGGTTTTGTTGATCTGTTCCACAGTTCTTCTGGACTTTATTTCATTGAGTTCTGCTCACATCTTTATTAATTCTCTTCTTCTGCTGGGTGTAGGATCTATTTGCTGTTTTTTCTCCTGCTCCTTTAGGTGTAAGGTTAGCTTTTGTACTTGAGTTCTTTCCAGTTTTTGGATGGATGCTTGTATTGCAATGTATTTCCCCCTCAGAACTGCTTTTGCTGCATCCCAAAGATTTTGAACGGTTGTATCTTCATCTCATTAGTTTCCATGAATCTTTTAAATTCGTCCTTAATTTCCTGGTTGGCCCTTTCATCTTTTAGCAGGGTGGTCCTTAACCTCCACGTGTTTGAAATCCTTCCAAACTTCTTCCTTGTGATTTAGTTCTAGTTTCAAAGCATTGTGATCTGAATATATGCAGGGGACGATCCCAATCTTTTGGTATTGGTTAAGACCTGATTTGTGACCCAGTATGTAGTGTATTCTGGAGAAAGTTCCATGTGCACTTGAGAAGAATGTGTATTCAGTTGAGTTTGGATGTAAAGTTCTGTAAATATCTGTGAAATCCATCTAATCCAGTGTATCATTTAAAGCTCTTGTTTCTTTGGAGATGTTGTGCTTAGAAGATCTGTTGATTGTAGAAAGTGCTGTGTTCAAGTCACTAAGTATAAGTGTATTATTATCTAAGTATGTCTTAACTTTGGTTATTAATTGATGGATATACTTGGCAGCTCCCACATTAGGGGCATAAGTATTCGTGATTGTTAGGTCCTCTTGTTGGATAGATCCTTTTAGTATGATATAGTGTCCCTCTTCATCTCTTACTACAGTCCTTGGGATAAACTTTAATTTATCTGATGTGAGGATGGGTACCCCTGCTTTCTTTTCAGGACCATTTGAATGGCAAATGGTTCTCCAACCTTTTATTTTCAGGCTGTTGGTGTCCTTAGGTCTCAAATGAGTCTCTTGTAGACAGCAAATAGATGGGTCTTGCTTTTTTATCCAGTCTGAAACCCTGCATCTTTTGATGGGATCATCAAGCTCAGTCACGTTCAGAGTTACTATTGAAAGATATGAATTTAATGTCATCATAATACCTATTCAGTCCTTGTTTCTGTGGTTTGTTTTTGGACTTCCTCTTTCTTTTACAGGGTCCCCCTTAATATTTCTTGCAGAACTGGTTTGGTGGTCACATATTCTTTCAGTTTCTGCCTATCTTGGAAGCTGTTTATCTCTCCTTCTATTCTGAATGAGAGCCTTGCTGGATAAAGTATTCTTGGGTGCATGTTCTTCTCATTTAGAACCCTGAATATATCTTGCCAGCCCTTTCTGGCCTGCCAGGTCTCTGTGGAGAGGTCTGCTGTTAACCTAATACTTCTCCCCGTATAGGTTAGGGATCTCTTGTCTCTTGCTGCTTTAGGGATCTTCTCTATCTTTGGAATTTGCAAGTTTCACTATTAAATGTTGGGGTGTTGAACGATTTTTATTGATTTTAGGGGGCGATCTCTCTATTCCCTGGATCTGAAAGCCTGTTTCCCTCCCCAAGGTAGGGAAGTTCTCAGCTATGATCTGTTCAAATACACTTTCTGGTCCTCTGTCCCTTTCAGCGCCCTCTGGAACTCCAATTAAACGTAGTTTTTTTTCCTTCTGAGGTTGTCATTTATTTTCCCTTAACCTTTTCTAATTATCTTTTAATTGTTTTTTTTTTTCCTCAGCTTCCTTCCTTGCCATCAACTTGTCTTCTATGTCACTCACTCATTCTTCTACCTCATTAACCCTCATTGATAGGACCTTCAGTTTGGATTGCATGTCATTTCATTGATTTTTAATTTTGGCCTGATTAGATCTAAATTCTGCAGTCATGAAGTCTCTTGAATCCTTTATGCTTTTTTCCAGAGCCACCAGTAGCTTTATAATTGTGCTTCTGAATTGGCTTTCTAACGTTGAATTGTAATCCAAATTCTGTAACTCTGTGGGAGAGAGTACTATTTCTGATTTTTTCTTTTGTGGTGAGTTCTTCTTTCTAGTCATCTTGCTCAGTACAGAGTGGCTAAAAACAAGTTGTATTGGAAAAAGGAAGGAAAAAAAAAAACGAGAAAAAAAAGGGGAAAAAACAAAACAAAAAATCCCCACAAAGAACAAAAAACAAAACCAAAAACAAAACAAGGAGGGGTATCCTCTGGTTCTATATAGTGTAAATCCCTCCACTTCCCCTGGAGCTTTCCAGCGCTGCTTGATAAAGAACTTGCTCTTCCCTTGTCCTTCCAGCTGGCCTTCTGGGGGAGGGGCCTGCTGAGCTGATTCTCAGGTGTGTGCCCCTGGGGGAGCTCCTCCGCCCCCTGCCAGGTGCATGGCTCAATGGGAGCTATTTATCCTGTGAGGCCCTTATTCCCTGGTGGCTCCGACCCTCCCAGGCACAGGGTGACACCAGGAGGAACAGCAACAGTGGCGGCGGCCAGCTCTACAGCCCTGGAGTCAGCTCCCGCAGTCTCCCACTCTGCACTGGCCTGGATGCTCCGGGGGTGGGGGTGCTGACCTGCACAGCTCTGGGGCACCAGAGGGTGGGAGCATCCTCACTGTCCTGTGCCCTCCTGGCCTCCGCCTGTCCCTGGGGAAGCGCAGGATCCTGGGCTGTGTCCCCTGGCGCCCTGGGCTCTTGGGCCTGGCCACTGGAATCACGCACCCCAACCGTGCAGCCCCCTCTGCCCCGAGCTGACGCCTGAGCTGCTCCCGAGGCCCTGCCCTGGTGTGCGCTCGGCCCACGATGTGTGGCACGCTCTCCCCCGGGTAGCACCTCCTCTGTTAGTGACCCCAGGAACCTGGAGGCTCCACTGCCCCTCCTGGGATCCTGCTCAGTTCCCTGCAAGCACCTTTCTATCCAGGAAGATTGTTAAAGTTCCTGCTTCTCCGAGACTGGGCTTTCCTGTCCTGGAGGCTCTCACTGCCTGCCCTTAGCCCGGCTCCTTGTGGGGGTCCCTCCCCCACTGGATTCTTTTTTATTTTTATTTTTTCCATCTTCCTACCTTGTTAGAAGCACGAATTATTCTCCCTGTAGCGTTCCAGCTGTTCTCTCTTTAAATCTCAGGCCGAATTAGTAGGTTTTTAGGATGATTTGAAAGTTATCTAGGTAAGTTGGTGGGGACAGGTGACTTGGGGACCCTACTCTTCCACTATCTTGCCTCGCCTCTCCCTATTATCCTTTTTTTAAAAAATGTTTTTTTTAATTTAAATTCAATTTAGTTAACATATGGTGTATTATTAGTTTCAGAGGTGGAATTTAGTGATTCATCAGTTGCATACAACACCCAGAGCTCATTATATCATGTGCCCTCCTTAATACCCATCTCCCAAATACCCACCCCACCACGTTCCCTCCAGCAAGCTTCCATTTGTTTCCTATAGTTAAGAATCCCTTATGGTTTGCTTCCCTTTATGTCTTTATCTTATTTTATTTTTCCTTCCTTTTCCCTATGTTCATCTATTTTATTAAATTCTACTTACAAGTGAAATCATACGGTATTTGTTTTCTCTGACTGACTTATTTTCCTTAGCATAATACCCTCTAGTTCCATCCATGTCATTGCAAATGGCTAGGTTTCATTCTTTTTGATGGCTATGCAATATTGTTTATGTATTAGGGGCCCCTTTATTTTAAAAATTGGGGAGCTAGATTCCTCCCTGCAAATTATGAGCCTTTCAGTATTGTGGCTGCAATATTGAAGTCATTGTTAGAGAAATCTGGGTTTGAATTCTGATTCTGCTGCTTAGGTGTGCAGAATCATTCTTTTTGACAGACGAGTATCTGAAATCCCTCCAATGTTCAGAAAATGCCCTTCTATCATTCTGCAGACTACATTCCTGAGTCTCTATGAGAAGTAAGACCCACCTCCCAGTATGGAAGCTAGATCCCAACTCTCCAATCTCCCTTACAACTGCACTTTGAGCAGAAGGTCTAGGATTTGTGTCCTCTTCAATTTCTTTCAGTAATACCTTATAGTTTTCTGCGTATAGATTTTTCTTTCTTGGTTAAATTTATGTCTAAGTGTTATATTGTTTATTGCTATTTTACATGGGGTTGTTTTCTTAATTTCTTTTTTACTTTCTTTTTTTGTATATTTTTTATTGGAGTTCGATTTGCCAACATATAGTATAACATCCAGTGCTCATCCTGTCAAGTGCCCCCCTCAGTGCCCATCACCCAGTCACCTCATCCCCCTGCCCATCTTCCCTTCCACTACCCCTTGTTCATTTCCCAGAATTAGGAATCTCTCATGTGTTGTCACCCTCTCTAATTTTTCCCACTCATTTTCTTTTTTTTAAAGTTATTTATTTGTGATAGTCACAGAGAGAGAGAGGCAGAGACACAGGCAGAGGGAGAAGCAGGCTCCATGCACCAGGAGCCTGATGTGGGATTCAATCCCGGGTCTCCAGGATCGCACCCTGGGCCAAAGGCAGGCACCAAACTGCTGCGCCACCCAGGGATCCCCTTCCCACTCATTTTCTCTCCTTTCCCCTATGATCCCTTTCACTATTTTTTATATTCCCCGTATGAGTGAAACCATATGATTATTGTTCTACTCTGATTGATTTACTTCACTCAGCATAGTACCCTCCAGTTCCATCCACATCGAAGCACATGGTGGTCTTTACTTCATTTTTAGATAATTCATTGTCAGCGTATCTAAATGCAACTAATTTTTTAAAAAAGATTTATTTATTTTAAAGAGAGAGGGAGAGCAGGGGGGAGGGGCAGAGGGTGAGGGAGAGAGAATCTCAAGCAGACTCCTTTCTGAGCATGGAGCCCAAAGCAGGGCTCCATCTCATCACCCGAGAACATGATCTGGGTCAAAACAAAGAGTCAGATGCTTAACCAGCTGTACCACCCAGGCACTCCAAAATGCAACTGATTTTTGTAGGTTGATTTTGAATCCTAAAATTTTACTGAACTCCTTTATTAATTCTATCAGTTTTATAAGGGAGTCTTTAGGATTTTCTACATAAAAGATCATGTGATCTGCAAAAACAATTTTATTTCTTCCTTTCTCATTTGGATGCTCTTTATTTCTTTTTCTTGCCTGATTACTCTGGCTAGGACTTCCAATACTATATTGAATAGGAATGGTGACAGTGGGAACACTTGTCTTGTTCTCAATCTCAGAGGAAAAGCTTTCAGCTATTCACCACTGAGTATGATTTTTGCTATGGATTGCCATATATGGTCTTTATTATGTTGAGATGGGTTCCTTCTACACCTAAGTTGTCAAAAGCTTTTATAATGAAAAGATGTTGAATTTTGTCAAATGTTTTTTTCTGTATCTATTGAGATAATCATATGATTTTTATCTTTCATTCTATTAATGCAATGTATCCTATTTGATTTGTGTATGTTGAACCATCCTTGCATCCCAGGAAGAATACTTCTTGATCATAGTGTATGATCCTCTTAATGTACTATTGAATTCTGTTTGCTGGTGTTTTCTTTTGAGAATTTTTGCATCTATATTCATCAGGGATATTGACTTATAGTTTTCTTTTCTTATGTTCTCCTTATTTGGCTTTGGGATAAAGGTAAGGTGGACCTTGTAAAATGAGTTTGGGAGTATTCTCTCCTATTCAGTTTTTGGAAGACACTAATTCTTCTTTAAATGTTTGTTAGACTTCACCAGTGAAACCATCCAGTCCTGGTTTTTCTTATTGGGAGGCTTTTGATTACTGATTCAATCTCTTTACTCATTATGGTTTGTTTAGATTTTCTATTTTTTCATGATTCAGTTTTGGTAAGTTGTAAATTTGTCAGAATTTATGAATTTGCAGTAGGTTGTCCAATTTGTTGGCATATCATCAGGGAAATATAAATCAAAACCACAATGAGATATAACCTCACAATTGTTGGAATGATTATTATAAAAAATACAAAAGATAACAAATGCTAGTTTGGATGTGGAGACAAGGGAACTTTGTACACTGTTGGTGTGGATATAAATTAGTGTAGCCACTTTGGAAACAGTATGGAGATTCCTCAAAAAAACGAAAATAGAGAAACCCCATATGATCCAGGATTTCCACCACTAGGTATGTATCTGAAGGAAATTATATCACAATCTCAAAGAGATATCTGCATACCTATGTTCACCACAGCATTAGTTACAATAGCCAAGACATGAAAACAACCTAAGTACCTATTGACAAATGACAAAATTCAACATCTTTTCATTAATCCATATATATAGTATTAATCCATAACAAAAAGAAAATCCTGCCATTTGTGACAATATAGATGGACTTTAAGGGCACTGTTTTATATTAAATCAGTCAGAAAAAGATAATTACTACATGATCTCATTTATATGTGGAATCTAAAAAAACTGAACTTATACAAACAGGGAAGAGATTGGTGGCTGGTACACCTGGAAAATGGTCAAAGAGTACAAACTTCCAGTTTTAAGAATAATATCTAGGGATGTAATGCATGGCATGATGACTATAGTTAACACTTCATTATATATTTGAAAGTTACTAAAAGAGTAAATCTTAAAAGTTCTCATCACACACACAAAATGTATACATACATCAAATCATTATTTTATACATCTTACACTTACTCTGTTATATGAAAACTGTATCTCAATCATGCTGGAAAAAATAAAATAAGTAGTTCAATTTAAAATAATAATAATAAAAGGGCACAAATGGTTGTTTTCTAGTATCATATGGAGTAATCCTTATGTTTTATAAGTTTTAGGGAAAGAAATTAAAAGACTTCTTTCACTACTACTTTATTCTGGGAATATACCTCTTAGTAGTTTATATATATGTATTTTTTCACTTTCCATTCATTTTTTATGAAGCATTCTGGTTTTTGGAAAGATTTCCATGTAGGTAAAAATAGCATGTCATTTATATGGAACTGATAAATTATTGAACACTACATCTGAAATGAATCATGTACTGTATGTTAGCTAATTGAATTTAAATTTTAAAAAAGTATCTAATTTCAAAACGCTTTCTTTCTAATTAAAAGAGACAGAAAAAAAAACAAGCTTAAATACAGAACAAATTGATAGCTACCAGAAGGAAGGTGGGTGGAGGAATGCGTGAAATAGATAAAAATTAAGAGTCCATTTATCTTGATGAGCACTGAGAAGTACATAATACTGTTGAATCATTATATTGTACACCTGAAACTAATAAAACACTGTATGTTAATTACACTTGAATTGAGAAATAATAAAAAAATAAAAATAAAAAATAAAATGCTTTCTTTCCCCTGCAAGCAACAGCCAACAGCAGCTTCAACACATAGGAATTGCTTCTTCTTTTTTTTTAAATTTTTATTTATTAAAGATAGTCACACACAGAGAGAGAGAATGGGGCAGAGACATAGGCAGAGGGAGAAGCAGGTCCATGCGCCGGGAGCCCGACGTGGGATTCCATCCCGAGTCTCCAGGATCGCGCCCTGGGCCAAAGGCAGCCGCTAAACCGCTGCGCTACCCAGGGATCCTGGCATTGCCTCTTTCACATATCTACAAGTCTGTCTAGAGAGATGGAGTTGCCCAACTACACTGTTGTAGATTTGACCTCTTTTTATCCTTCTGCTGCACATTGCTTAAAATTACGGTATCATGGTTGCTGCCTCATGATCACAAATTGGCTGTTGCACAAACAGGAATAAAATCCATCTACATTTTAGTTGGTAAGTAGAAAGTAGGAAGAACTAAATACCAAAGAAACATGCTTTTTGGGTACAGTCCTTGAAATAGCTTTTCCTGACATTCCATCCAGTGGTTCCCTCTTAGAGCTTATGGAGTCACACAGGCACACCTAATCAAATCTCCGAAAGCTTCTAGGAGAAAGCAGATGGGGTTGTGTCCAGCAACACTACCAGGTCTGCTACAGGTAATAGTATAATAAAAACTGAGCTACATGCCATGGAAAAAGAAGGTTTGGAACCTGCATTTATAACAGAGAAAGCTGATGACAATGTGTGAGGAATAACAACAACAACAACTACAACAACGACAACAACAACAACACAACAACATAATATAGCTAGCAATAACTAATATTCATCTGGAACTTACTATATATTAAGCACTGCTCAAAATATTTGTGTATACTACTTCATTTAATGCCTGCAACAACTTTATGAGGTAAGTGCTATTATTATTCCCGTTTCCTATGGGGAAACCAAGGCACCAAGAAAACATACAACTTGAAGAAGTTTCCTTGGTGAATAAGTGTTCAAGCTGCAATTGAAACACTGAGCAAAAATTCTAGCCCGGAGTTTGCTAAGCAATAAGAAAGGCATCTTTTCCTTCCTTTGCCTTGTCTTTATAATCAAATTTTTCAGGAAGTCAGCAAATGTTTAGCCAATGTAAGACTCAGACTTAAATTTCTGATTCTCATGACCAAAAATATCAGAACAAGAATATCAGTCAGTGCAATTATTTGGCATAGGATGTATCTGATTTGGCATTGGTTATCCTAAATGGTGGCCCAAGGGGTGAAATTTGCCTTTTAGAACACAGCAGATACAACAAAGGAAGAGATCCTGTCTATGCAAGTGACCTGGAGTATAGGCATCATCTCTTCACTACCAGAAGAAACAATCCCCGTATACCAGGGAGCTGTAATTCCCATCAAACACCACCAGCTACTAAAATTCCAGATATAATCTCACCTCTCTTCAGTGTAAAGGATGGCAATTTTTCTTCATTACTGATTCCTAGGGAGCTTATGTAGACATTTTTTTTCCTAATTGCCCCCAAATGACATTTAAATATACTATCTGTATACTATCTGTCAATGTGGTATCCATTAGAAGAGCTAAAAGATCTATATTTCTTCAGCTCCCAAAAACTAATTTTCACCCCCTTGGCATGATACTGCCCTTGCCTCAAATGCTCGATTTATGACTTTAAAAGTTATTCTAAGAAATAGAGCTGGTTCATGGCCTCACTAAAATTCTAACAATGGACAAGTTACCCTAAAACACTCTAATTATAGCCTTGCTGCTCTTGATATAGTATTGCTATCAATACTTTTGTAGCACATAGGAAGGCTGCACACATACTCCCATGTTCCCCTGTGGTTTGAAGAGGGCATGTGTCTGCCCAAAGAGTTTTAACAGAAAGGGTCACCTAACACTTTCAAATCAGAATGTTCTACTGCTATTTGGAAACTTAGAGCTCATGTTACCTGTATGCAGTGATAAGCAACATTCAAGATGGTAACTGCCTTGTCAGCCTGCATTCCAAAGTGAGAAAGTGTGGAGCCACGCTCCCAGCTGACCTGCAATGCAAGAAGTAAACCACTAATATGTGAAGGTTGTTTATTATTACAGCACAACCCAACCTATCCTGACTGACACCCTAGGTCATTCATTTACTCATTTAAATGAATGAGAACCCACTACGTGCCAATGTCTTAGGTACTTGTGACATAGCAATAAACTAGACAAGTCCTTGCCTTCATGGAACTTATATTCTAATGGAGAAATATAGTAAGATCAAAACCAGCAACTCTTCATCCCAAAAAGAAAGGCACATACTGTGGGAAAAAATAACCCTTCTTGAAGACAAGGCTAAATTTAGGAAATTTCATCCTGTGATACACTCTCAACCATAGTTTCTGAAATGAAGATAAGTCTAGAGGGAATTGGCCCCTCTGCTTCTTCCTAAGGACAACAAAGGGATGTTAAAATCCTATTTTAAGTTTGGATTTCAAAGTTCAATGATTTAGGAAGGTTACAGAAGGGCATCCTTGGAGAAAGAGCAGGATTTAGGAAAGTGTGAAGGCATGGAGGAGTTTTCTAGATTGCAAAAAATAACAGGCAAAGTGCAGATAATTCTCACTTAAACCAAATGGACCACAGAAGCATCAAGATATAGGATGAACTAATTCACCAAAACATCAACTTGAGCTCTTGAAAAAAGTAATTTTATTTTGTTTAAGACCCTATATTACTCATGGAGAGATATTCATTTCCCACAGGATGAAGCTCATTCTTCCTTAGGAGGAATCCTGAACAGATACACAAATAATTAAACTGAAATAGACCATTTTAACCCCCACTGCAGTTCAAACACCCCAGCCATCAAAGCTGGTCAGCCAAAACCAGCTGCTTAGGATCATCCTTTGAGGTTCAATGAACTAGGGCTTTGTTAGACCAGGAGTGAGAAAGGATTTCAAAGACAGGGGCCCTCCTTGGGAAATGATTTCCTGATGACCTCGTTGAATTACATGCTCTTTCTCATAATACAGTTAGCTCCCTAATCCTTATTCCCTCCACTATGAATCTCTCCTAAGCTCCTCAGCAGAGCTAGATGAAAATGCTGGGAAGAATGGCCACATCTCCACCAACTCATAGCAAAATTTCCCTGATTAACCTCACACTCCATAATACAAAATGAACAGAAGACAGGTTTTCCTCTGTTTCTGTATGCAAGCTCTGGATAACTTGAGTCTGGGTCTTTATATAATGATTCAGTTTCAAAACAAAAAGATACTAAGTTTTAAGACTTGCAGTTACCTCACTTTCAGATACCAACATCATTGCCGTTGGCTACTTTAGTAGCTCCATCTACAACTATTTCTGAAGATTTTTAATCCTTTGGTATTATGAATTTTTCAGCTAGAAACAAAAACATATTTTTGAGTTTTATATCAGATACTGCTTTTTTTCTTTAAAGTTAAGATAATAATAATTTTTTAAAGGATATATACCATAAATTCAACTGTTCAACTTTCAGCTAGGATGATTTTATTATTGTTCAGAAATGTATCAAAGGGCTTTTTACCTAAGGAGTTAATATTATAATACCAGAAGAAGAAAGAATAGGAATAAATGAATATGAATCAGTTCATGGAAGCAAACACACTGAGACTCAAATATCAATTATATCAAGAGTGTTCATAATAATCTGTTGTTGAAAATAAATGCTTGTGTAGAAAACAGGATTGGGGTTGAGAATTATGTTTTATGCCATTAGCCAGTTGGATGGCCTCAAGGAAGTAACTTTTGCACTGTCTTCCAGGCATCATACAAAGTATTTTTTATGAATTAACTCATTTATTCTTCATGTCATAACCTTCGTGACAAGTATTATTATCACCCCAATTTATAAGATAAGGCATCTGGTGCATAGAGAAGTAACTTTCCCAAGTTCATAAGTTTCCAAAGCAGATCCTTGCCCTTAACTGTTTCATTTCTGTATGTTCTTGAAAGTCTCAAAAAATATTTTCTTTTGAAGACTTTGGTCTAAAACCTTAAATGAAATCTTAGGTTTCATTTAATTCTAAAATTTTAAAAGAGAAGATGAGGAATGAAGAAGGGAGAAAACCTCACTATTTCTTGAGCATTTGACCCCAAGGGGATCACTTTTAGGTCTATGCAAGGTCTTATTGATTTTCCTTAAGGATATTGGGGCATCATCAATCCATTGCAAGAAGCCTGAAGAGATGGAAACCAACAAGAATTTGACATACAAATATTTACTCATTCAGTTGTATTATATTGTGTTTTCAAATAGCCCCATTAAACCAAGAATGACAGGACCCAGTACATCTCACTTTCATTTTAAAACTTAAAAACCAGAGAGGCATTATATAATGGTAACTCGGCTCAAGGACCCTGGTGGCAAATGCTAGTTTAAAACCTGTCTCTGCTACTTAGAGTGTGGGGATATTATTTAACCTCTCCAAGCCTCAGCAGACTCTTGTGAAATGGGGACATTAGCATCTTGCTCTCAAGGTATTTTGAGGAGAGCAATGCCATAGGATACCCATTAGCCACACAATATTTAAGTGATGGCTATTATTCTAATTATTTTATAATTGTGAGAACCCATTCAGAGGATCTAATCATAAACTTCTAATTTGGCTGAAGCAAAACTTTTCTTTCATTAACTCTACATACAGGAGACTTAATTATGTAAGAACCATTTTTAGGCATTTTCCCTAATGCAGATACTATTCTAAATACAAGTCTTAACTCAGATAATCTTCCTTCCAAGCCCACCAGGTGGGTACTATTGTTATACCCATTTTATTGAAAAATAAACTGAGACCCAAGGAGATTAAGAAATCTACCAAAGGTCACAAAAGCAGTAATTAATTAAGCTAGGGTCAGATTCAAACCCTTGATCCCACAGCCCCAGCCCTTCTCTGTGTCTCTGTGTCTCTGAAGCCCCAAGGCCTTCTTTTGTGTCTCCTCCCCACCAGGTCCCCATTCAGGACCTTTGCATAATCTGCTTCTTCTGCCTGGAACACATCTGTACTGGCTCCAAGTGCTCCTTTACATGGATAATTCAACCCTTTCCCTCCCTACCAGGACTCAGCTGCCTCCTGTACCACCTCCTCCTCCCCACCAGGTGCTCAGCAGCCCATTTATACCTCTCCTAATGCTTATCCCTGATATACCTAGCTGTCTCCTGTACCATCTTCTCCTCCCCAACAGGCTCTCAGCAGCCTTGTTATGCCTCTCCTAATGCTCATTCCTGAAGTCTAGCAGTCACTTTCCAATGTACTGCTGTGCTGCTGGCCATGGTCCCCTGCAGGGCTGTGATCTCCACACAGGTTAGAGTTGGGCCTTAGTTTTCTTGGTGCTTAGTACCATGATAGCTAGGAGCACAGAATGGGTGCTTAATAAACATAGTTGATACCAAATTCATTCATTCATCTCATTGCTGAGCACCTACTAGGTACCTAGGCTTGTACTAGGTCTTAGAAATATAATAGTAAACAAGACATAATAGTAAAGAAAGGCTTTTAGAGAAGTAGTAGACAATGTATTTTGTAATCACCCCCTACTCTCTCCACATACATGCATGCACACAACAGAATGGATTTGAAAGCCAGATTTCTTGAGCTCAAATTCCAGCTCTGCCAAATTTTGAGAGTTTTAGCAAGTTATTTAGCTTTTGTGTGCCTCAGTTTCTTCATGTATATATGACTCTGGTTACTCTAAGGATTAAAAGACCAACTTCATGTAAAGTGTGTAAAAAAGTCCTGGCCCTTAGCTCTCAGAAGATTGACTTTTATTATGGTTAACTGTCATAGACCTTATGTTTCAGGGATGGGATAGGGGAGAACAGACACATCCTGTCCCCATCTACAATATAATGGGATAAGGAGATATTTGGCTAAATGATGTAAAGTTGTCATTTTGGCAGGTCAAAAATGGTTAAAAAGAGGCAATTTTACATGATACAAATCAAAATGTTGATTGTAGAGAAGACAGAAATTAGTTTTGCTTGGAGAAGTGAAGGAAACATTCAAAAAGAAGTTGAACCTCAGTGGAGTCCCTCAGGTTGGGTAGTCAGTCACCGAACAGAGAAAAGGAGAGGTGATATTCAAAGGAGAGAAATAGCAGGAGCAAAAGCAGTGAACATGAGAAAGAATGACCAATAGATGCTTATGGCTGGAATTCAGAATCCATTGTAGGGATGCCAGAATTGAGACTGGCAGGGGCCTAATTATGGCCACCATACTTAGCTTGTTCACATTCTGACTTCAATGTTGTAAGAGACATTAGTGGGTTTTAAAGAATTAAGGTCTTGTGGCATAATAAAAAGAGTATATATGAATTTTTGTGCCAGATAGACCTGGTTTGAATCACAACCCCATCATTTACTGAATGAATGAACTTGGCCAAACCACTTAACTTCCGTGAGCCTCAGTTTCCTCATCTGTAAAATGGGTTTAATGGAACTTACAACGTAGGATGGTTGTAAAGATTATAGATAACATATATAAAGTCCTTACTGGATTACCTGACACATTAATAGTTTTAAATAAGGAATGACCCTTATTAGCAGTATTATAGTATTCATATCGAATAGAAATAGATTCACTGGCAACCTGCAGGGACTAATAGTACTAATTATAGTAGTCCAGACAATTAAAAGTAAATACTACAATTCCCCAGCCAGAAGACTTTTAAAAAGTCAGGAATTACTGTGCTGAGAAGATGCCTAATCCAAAAATTAACTACATTAACTAAATCAATGTTTGCCTAACAAATTTCCATATGTGGAGCACTGTCTTATGCATTCATTCATGTGCTAATCTCAGAAGCCTCATGAGAGAAGTTGATATTGTCTCCATTTGAGGGGAAATAAACTTCACAGAAGTCCTTGCTCAATGTCCCATGATGGCAAGTGACAGAGTAGGAAGACTCTACATAATTGAAAATGTAGACTGTCTTTGTCTATTCCTTATAAGACTGAACACAGAATTTGTTTTGAAGGTTTAGGAAGTTGTAACCTGATGGTCTCAGGTAAAAATGATAATGCAGGAGATTATACAATCATAAAAAATTGTGTGGGGTCCATCAACAATCCTCTCTCCTAGACTTCTCATTTTACAAAAGGGAAAATTGAGAGAAGAGCAATTAAATGACTCTTCTGTAGTCACTTTGAAAATTCATGGCTGTGCTTCTAGTTAGAGATGGCAGATTTAACATATGCTTTACATTACACTCCATCTCAAAAACCCACTAAAAAGACAGTAAAGAGATTGATTTTAAAGATATTAACCCATAAGGACAAAAAGAATAAGAGAGAAAATAACAACAACAACATTTCAAAAGACAGAAAGCAGATGGTTGAGTGGTAAACTGGTTTAGCAGAACCATGAAAGTGAAATTTAAGTTGACAGTGGGGGAAGCCCAGAAGTAACCAGATTTGCACTGCAAAACCCCAATAAGGCTCAGAAATTGGCAATAAAAAGCACCTCTGAAAGTGGGTATGCAGCTGAAGCTGATACAGGATTTTCTAACAGTCAGTTTAAGAAGTAGCCCCCTCCCACTCCTGGCAAAAGACAAGACGTATTCTCCAGAGAAGCTGGATCAGAAAAATCTTAGACAGAGGGATGCCAGCCATTACTGAAGGCAGAGATACTCTATTGAAAATAGAGAGATTCATTAAAAGTATGCATTCTGAATGATGATCACAGCGATCTCCTTTCCTACCTTTAGCTCCAAGAACACTAAAAGCCAGGCTTTTAGTCCCTAAGCTGAAGATTGAATGATTCTGGTCTGGGGATTCTGACCAGCTCAATAGTAAAGACCTAAAGATACTAATGCTCAGGCATCTTCTAATGAAATGGCTCAGCTATATCACCTCAGTGACACCCAGGAGTCAGTAAGTTCCATCCATGCACGCAAATTTTTCTTCAGCTACTTTGTGCCCCTGTCTTAAGATAGCCAGATTTAGAAAATATAAATATAATATTTGGGACATATTTACACTAAAAATGTATTCATTGTTTCATAAAATTCAAATTTAACTGAGTGTTAACTTATCTGACACCCTTATCCTCTGTTACTTAATAATGGACATTCAAGAATCACCAAACACTTGAGGAAAGCCTCAATATGAAAGATAGTGACTAAAACATACTAATGGGAAAAAAAGGAACATAGATTAAAGACCAAGGAATGTAAAGAAAAAAAAAAAACCTTCAAAAATAGTGCCATTTGTTTTCTCAGAAAGTTAAGAAAGGATCTTATACCTTTGAAGCAAGATCAGTTTGTTTTAAAAAGAAAAGAACATTAAAGAGCTATTGTTAATGTGATAGCAGAAATGAAAAACTCAATGGAAGAGTCTTAAGGGAAAAAGAATTACAGAAAAATAAAAGCAATGGGAATAAAGAATAAGAAAAGATCAAAGAAATAATTCAAGAAAATTTCCCAGAACTAAAGAGTATGCATTTCCAGAAGGAAAATACCCTCTGAACACAAAGGATGACAAAATGCCTTCAGTAAGGGAAAAGTAAAAAAGGAAAGAAGGAAGGAATAAATAAAGAAATGACTTGAACAGAGATATATGTCTATTTAATTCCGGGCACCAGGATGAAAGGTGCTTGATAAATATTAAGCAATTTGTTTATAGTTGCTCTAGTCTGGAATGAATACAACAGTTTAATAAACCTAACAACTTTAAGAAATAAAACCTTGGCATGCCTAGCTGGCTCAGTCGGAAGAATATGCAGGCCTTGATCTTGGGGTAGTGAGTTTGAGCACGTTAGGTGTAAAGACTACTTAAATAAACTTAAAAAAGTGTTTCTTTTTTGAGGTCTTATAATAATAATGGTATATATGAGTATGCACAAGATAGTGAAAAGAACTCTAAATCAGAGGTGCACATTCTAGTCCTGTATCTTTCCTGTATGACTTGAGATACATCACTTCACATCTGTGGACTGCAGTTTTATCATTTGCAAATAGCTTAGATATCAAATTCTATAAATCCATTTAATTATGCAATCGTGAAATATATAACATTAACATGATTGAGTACATAATTAAAATAATTTAGAAGTCCGTATTCCAATAATACTTGTCAGGTGCTCTAACCTCTTCTTTCTCAAACTTCATGTCTTTCTTTTTTTTTCTTAGATATTATATATTATTTCTTTTTAGATAATGAATTCACATTTCTCTAACACTCCATAAGAATTATTATTCATTCAGACATTCTCAAAATTCTAAATGATGCTATTTAAAAATGTGAGGCACATATCAGTGTATAACATAGTCATGTACCTGTGCTCATAAAGCTTTCATCGTAGTAGGGAAGACAGTAAAAAAAAATTAAACAAACAAATACATTTCTGTATGGGATAAATGAAGGGAAATAAGCTTCTATAAAACAAAGTAATAAAGGGAACCACTTTTAGAGTTGATGATTAGCAAAGGAATTTCTGAGAAAGTGGTTTTCAAATGAGGATAAATAAAAGGCAGGTGAAGAGTAGGAGAAAGAGTTTACCAGGAAGAGGAAAAACTACATATGAATGTCTTGGGGGAGAAATCACACTTTTCAAGGAAATGGAAGTTTGGCCAGTATGGAGGAATGAGTTTCTACAGCAGGCATATGGTGTGAGGTGAAGTTGGTAATGATGCAGAGTCTAGATTACACTGGGTCCTTGAATCCATGAAATATGAATGGATTTTATTTTAAGGGTAAGAAAAAGAGATTAAAGCATTTTAGGCATTAAAGTGATTTCGTCTAATTTACAACATATGATCCTTCTTGCTATTTTATCTTTTTCAATCTTGGATACTATGCTTGAAAGTGTGCAGTAAGGATATACACTTCTTTATTAAGAAAATGAAGTACATGGAGGTTAGGTGGTTGCCTTATGAACTGGCCCATGCTACAGTTAGCATGTGGCAGACCTAGAGCAAGACCCTGAGTTTTCCAACTCTAGTTACCTTAGTATGTTGCCTGATACATAATAAGAACTCAATAAATATTTGTTCAATGAATGCACATCACACTAGGACACTCTTGCTACTGAGATCCATGGGTCTTTTGGTAAAGACAAATGTGTTAAAACAGCCACCAGAGGGAGTGTATACCTCCTCATGTAATAGAAACATTGATCTTGGCAAAGACAACCGGTTGGGGAAAAAAAATCTTTAACTGAACAAAGTGCTTTCTCCAGTTTATACCAAAAAAGATTTCATGAAATAGAATTGGCAACATCACAACAGACCCTTTGTTATGTGTCTGAGTCGGCCATCTGTCCGTGAGGCTCAGCTATGGACAGCCTCCTGACTTAGAGTTCTCTTGACTTTGTTAAAAAAAAAAAAAATTCCTCCAAAGTAAAGTGTAATGAAATGGAAGTAGCAATATTTCCTGACACAATTCAAACTGTACATGCTGAACAAAAGACTTCTTATTTTTTCTACCCAACTCTGCTATTTTGAATTCCCTTGAACTTGCTTCAAAATAAAGTTTGGAAGGAAGAAAACTTTGCCTATGGCACAGAAATGGTTCAAGATGGCAAGAGGAGTCTACCTGTTGAAGAGGCCTCCAATTGCCCCAAGTGAGATAGGACTGCTTGTTTCTACCCTGAAGCCAGTGAAAAATACACAAGTGTATCTGGAAACACACCACACCACACACACACACACACACACACACTATAAAAAATAATGCCTTAAAAAGATTTGGATCCCATCTGCCAACTACTTTTTATTCTCATTTATCAAAGCTTGAATTTTGTCAACAAGCAATTGTTTGACAATATTTTGTGTGGTTGGTTCTTAGCCAATACATGGCTCTAGACACAGGTTTGGTCTACATATGTTGTCAGCTTTCACCTGAATTGAGGGATCAAAGAAAGTTTCCAAAAGACTCCCTTAGAAGTAAGTCAACTGTCTATAATCAATTGATGGGAACTGGTCATTGGTCATTCATTATGTGCTCAGAATTGGATTTAATCCAATGGGAGAAATAAACAAGGTACTGACACATGGTCCATGCACTCAATAACCAATTCTTATTTTATTTTATTTTTTTTACTATTACATTCAATCTTTATTGTAGGAGCCAGCATCTAATATTGATCATACATTAACTAGACAGACATGATTTAGTATTTGTAAAGGAATCTCAGACTAACACTTTCTTTCTTTCTTTCTTTCTTTCTTTCTTTCTTTCTTTCTTCTTTTTTTTTGTGTGTGTCTCAGTGCCCATCACCCAGTCACCCCCACCCCCCACCCACCTCCCCTTCCACCATCCCTAGTTCGTTTCCCAGAGCTAGGAGTCTCTCATGTTCTGTCTCCCTTTATGATATTTCCCAATCATTTTTCTTTTTGTTAGTTATTAAAAGTATTTCCTAATTATTTCAAATTTTTTTAATTTGGGGAGCCAATATCCAAGTAGTAGACTCAGTTTAATTTTTCCCCCTGGATGTGTAGGGTCTTAAAATAATATACAAAGACCAGTAGGTCTAAATTATTTAAATAGGAACCTACAATCACTCTAAAAATGTTAGTGAGAATAGTAATATTTGAGCAGAAATTGAATTTCTTGTCAAAATGTTTATGTGAGATAACTAGTTTCTAATATTTTCTGGTTACTAAGTAAAAAATATACTCAGCCATTAGAAATGACAAATACCCACCATTTGCTTCAATGTGGATGGAACTGGAGGGTATTATGCTGAGTGAAGTGAGTCAATAGAGAAGGACAAACATTATATGTTCTCATTCATTTGGGGAATATAAATAATAGTGAAAGGGAATAGAAGGGAAGGGAGAAGAAATGTGTGGGAAATATCAGAAAGGGAGACAGAACATAAAGACTCCTAATTCTGGGAAATGAACTAGGGGTGGTGGAAGGGGAGGAGAGTGGGGGGTGGGGGTGAATGGGTGGTGGGCACTGAGGGGGGCACTTGATGGGATGAGCACTGAGTGTTATTCTGTATGTTGGTAAATTGAACACCAATAAAAAATAAATTTATTAAAAAAATAAAAAAATAAATGGAAGAAAAAAATTAAAATCTTTCCAAAACACAATACAAGAAATTAATTATAAAGTTTCTAAGAATATAATGATTTTTTAAATTTAACATTCAACAAATATACATTGGGCCAACTATGTAGAAAGTACTAGTCCAGGTGCTGTACAAGATTATAAAGATGTCTATGGTACACTTTTTCCTCTGCAAAGGTCTTACAAACTTAAGAGAAGTAATGAGGCCAAGCTCTCAAAATAGGCATTCTTAAGCTGATAAAGGTCAGGGACACAAGAAAGCTTAAATTAAGTTGTGCAGGGACTGAGGGAAGGGATAAGTTCTATAGCATTGGAGCAAAAGTACTCTTGGGTGTATTAAGCAAAAGAAAGAGCAGGAACAAAGAGACATCGGAAGGCATTGGGCATAACTAGGAAGTGACATCTCATTGACCAGAAAATAGTGACAGAAGTCTCACTTCACAAAACAGAAGTGAGAATTAAACTTGAAAAGATCTTTTAGGACCAACATACGGAAAGACTTGAAAAGCATTTTTTTAGTCTAAATTTAATTGAGAAGAGAGGCAAAATGACCAAAAACTTTAATTGGCAGTGGCTTTAGGAAGATTGACATATATAAGACAAATAAAAAAGAACACAAAGTCAAGGACACAACCACCCAAGAGGCTATTGCAGGAGTTCTGACATGAGGAAGAGAATGAGTAAATTTGGGTGATAAAAATTGCAACAGAAAAGAGGGAAAGCAGCCAAGACACAATTCAGGAAACAGCCAAACATAAAAAGTGAGTTAAATAAATGGGGTGAAGCAGAGCAAAGAGTCAAATATTTTTAGTTCGCATGACTAAGGTAATATTTGCACCATTTACAAAAATAAAGAAGGCAGAAGGTTGAGTAGGTTTGGAGGAGAACAGGATGGTTTTGGTATTGAAAACTCTGTGCTGAGATGCCAGCAGGACACATAAAAGGAGAAGTTCAGCAGATTGTTAGAACTATGGGTCTGGAATCCAAGAGGCAAGTGAGTTTTCTGGAGGAAAGGATTTGGGAGTTGGTTCTACAGAGGTAAGGGTCAGTCCCTGAGTCCATGGCAGTGGGCAGCCCTGTTGAGAGAGAGAAAGAGTGGGGCGGGGAGGGGAGGGGGCAGAGGAAGGGAGGGGAGGGGTGGAGTGAAAAATGGGACTAGAGGCTAGGAATCCTGGGAATGCTTTTCTTTCTCAGCCAAGGAGAAACCGTTTAGGAAACTTGAGAAAAACTTCATTGCTGCAAGAGTGCAGTGTACAGGGAATGTTTTAAGAAGAAAGGGGATGTCACAGGGTCCTATGCCCTGGAGGGGATAAGGGTGAGGGTGAGACAGAGGGAAAAAAAATGAAAAATAGCTGACTTTGATGATTTGAGAGTCAAAGGTGAAATAGTCATTTCACCAATTCTTGTAAGGCTTTCAATAACATCCCTCTAGCAGAAGTCACTTTGCAAGAGCATAACTGTGAAAGGGCTGAGAAAGTGGAGCCTGCCAGTGGAGACTACCGGTTCTATAACTCCAGTGAGGACAGAGAGGAGAAAGAGGTTTTTGTGTGGATTTCACATGCTGGGAAGGACTTTCTTACAAAATAGGAAAGAAACTGTTAGAAAGGATGACATGGCCCCCAAAACAGAGAGACTAACTGAGGGATAACAAGAGATAAGATCCTGGAGGTGGGGGTAGGAGGTGGAGGGTTGTATTTGATCATCAGCCCCAGGTGGAGGTTTAGGTTTGCTGCAGAGCACAGACCCTTCCTCTGAGGGCAGAGAAGAATAAGAGAGAGTGCTACCAACAAAGGGACAAAAGAGCAGAGCTTAGAGGTGGAGTGCAGTGGTGAGTGGGAACACAGGTCTGCTGGATCCAGTGGGAGAGCCTGGGGCTTTCTTGAGAGAGTCAGGCAAGGGATATAATATGGGTGTGAAGATGGAGAATCATTGAGAAGCTTTAACACAGCCCATGGGGGTGGGTCAGGGGGCACAGTGGGAATAACAAGCAGGGAGTTAAAAGACTGCTAAGCAGCAACAGATTTTTTTCCTCTCTGGGCTCCTGGACCCTCGGCCTCCATGGGCTTTGACTTTGGACCTGTGACTGCCTATCCTTTGCCTTCCAAGCCATGGCTTGAAACTTTTAGCTTGGTAATTCCAGGCAGCGAAGTCATGCCGCCTGCAACTCCTGTGAGAGGCTTTTCTAGGTCTCTCCTGCAAGAAAAGAGAAGCCAAGGAACAAGGCAAAGAGGTATCACTGAAAAACAGGATTGCACGCTCACCGTCTTTTTACCCCTCACTAAGCTAACATGTTGGAGTCAGGGAAGTGTGAGGTGTATGTCAAAATATGTGAATCCTAAAAAGCTCCTTGTGAAGAGCAGAGTCCTAATAATTTGTATTTTGATCACTTTTAAATATTTTTAAAATAAGCACTTCCAAGGATAAAGTAAACAGTCCCATTTTGTGGGGCATTTGATTAAATTCCAAACATATCAATGTTCCGGGGTGTGCCTGGTGACTCTGATACCTTTTGGCAAGTCTGCCAAGAAAGTGCAAATCTGAGGGGAGCCCCAGGGAAACAAGGAAACTATTCTCCCAAGAGCAGGTTGCAGGGCTGTGGAAGAGAGAAATGCTCAGACTCTTGTCTCCCCTGTGAAGAGGAGATTAGAATGGAATAAATTGGCAACGTGGGCAAGAGCTATTGCTATACAACAATAACCCTTTGTGCTCCATTCAAGGGACTCCAAGCCCTTTGACAGGACTCTTTGGACTCCAAGAAGGCACTTGCTAAGCACGTCCCAGGCTCAGAGAGTAGTGTGTCTCCCAGAATATTCTCACTCTCTGCTTTTTTTCAACCCACTTCTTGCCTCTCTGCTCACCCTTCATCATTAGGATATCTGCTTTTGCCTGGGAGGAAGCAACACTGTACAGAGAATCCACTTATGTTGCAATAGAGGCATTCGTTTATTGAGGCCATTATGTGGTCATCACAAAAACTGTATGGGTGAGTGATATCCAAGTGATGATCAAAAATATTTACCAATAGGTTTGTTCCAGCTGCCAACCAGTCACAAGTGATATAGAAGTTGCACTGGAGCCAGCATCAGAGGTACCCACTGTGCGAAGCATCACCTCCTAGCTGCTGGAGTGTGGAAAAGTCCAGGGGTCCCAGGACTGGGTGAGGCCTGGATGCACACAGAGCAGCAGAGATAGGGGATACTTGAGTGGAAGAAACATACACCAACTGGTGAGGAAGTATGTCAATGTTTAGACAACTAATACTATTGAATCTTAGTCCCAACTTATCTCCACAGGACAGATAAAAATGAGCCACAGAGGTTTTATTTTTTTATTTTTTAAAAAAGATTTTATTTATTTATTCATGAGAGACAGAGACAGAGAGGCAAAGGCACAGGGAGAAGCAGGCTCCATGCAGGGAGCCTGACATGGGACTAGATCCCGGGTCTCCAGGATTCTGCCTGGGCTGAAGGCAGTGCTAAGCTGCTGAGCCACCTGGGCTGCCCTACAGAGGTTTTAAATACTTCACCCAAGGCTGTCCATTGAGTATAAGGACTGGGACCCAGTGACCCTACTATAAGGGCTTTCCACCCTTTGCTGGCTTTCCGACTACTTTCCTTCATCTGTCAGAGTGTGCTTACAGCTGAGAATACATAGCATTCTGGAGAGGGCATGCAAGGGCATCCAAGGACTCCCAGGAAACCTCTACAGCTGCATCTATTAACTCTCTGTTTGTCCCATTAAAAGTTTTCTCAGTAGTAGCAAGGTCAGAAAGGAGAGAGTGAGAAAGAGTGGACTGAAAAGAAAGCCTGTTGTGTCCTTTCTTCCCCACAGAGAACAAGAACCTTGTTTATTTTGTTCCTTGGGATCCCAACACAGCACAACATGTGGTTGACACCCAATAGAACTTTGTTGAATGAATGAACGAAAGAATGATTTCTTCCCTTTCCATAACACTTTACATTCTTGTAAAGTGCCTTTACACCTGCTCTCATTACACCTTTAGAGATATCAGCAAAATTATAGGGCAAATATTGTGATTTCCAGTGATAGATGAAGAAGCTAAGATGCAGAGGGCTGATGGGGTCTCAAAACTAACCAATGTGAAGTCATGCTTGGCCATGCCAACTCCTATCTGGGACTCTTCCTCCTATATCATGAGCTTTACTAAACAGGAATGAAAGTTAACATAACTGGAAAACTAAAAGAACTTGCAATTTACAACCTACCAAATACTTGGTGATACCATGAAGGAGCAATGGATCTTGTTCACTCTCCTGCTTACCCAGTGCACACCCCAAGTGACCAGATCACTAGACCCAAGGGAGTCCCTTCACTCTTTCCTGGTATCAGCCACATCAACTGCATGTAGCACCTAGCTTTATCTTTTTATGTTTTTCTTAAGTGAACTCCCCCAGGGAATTACATTTATGGCCTATACCACCTGGCACAGGCCTACCTTCCTCACTAAGTTCAAAAATGACATTGAATGGACAGAAAAGACTAATGTCCATCTAACTATGGAGAATGCCTGCTCTTATAATTCCCTCTCCGTGGCCTCCAGAAGACAAGGGAACTGGATGATTTTGGGTAGTTGCTATCTTCTTTTTCCTCTTTACCTATTACAAAAGTTTCCCAACTCTAGTTTCTGGACCAGCAGCATCAAGATCGCCTGAGAACTTGACAGAGATGACAAATTCTCAAGTCCAAGACCTACTAGAATTAGAGGTTCTAAGGGTGAGGCCCAGCAATTTATGTTTTAATAGCCCTCCAGGTGATTCTGGTACATTCAAAAGTTTGAGGGCTACTATCATATTAAATCCTACTTTTTTCCTCCGTAAGGCAGGGAGTCACTTCCTATTCTCATTGGGTTCTATGGAGACCACTCGACTCACTGTTTTCTAATCCCTTCTCTCTCCACATGAAAGCCTGTAGTATAGTCTTGTTAATGACAATATTAATTTACCTCCCTGGAGAAAGAGCTGGACTAGATGATCCACTGGGATTTTTTCAAATTGAGAAGCTCTGATTCTTCAGGGGAACCACAGCTAAGCAGATGGCCTTCAAGAAGGCAGAGGAGGACTCCTGCCTAGTAAGATTCCTCTTGCTGTGGGCCCAGGACTGGAGTGAAGTGAGGACATAGGCCAGTTGCCAGCTCTTAGTTATAGCCCCAGGAGATCTTTGATGTTCTCCTCTTGCAGTCTGGGGTCTCTGTTTTCAAGAATTTATCAGAATGACCCAGACTTAGCAAACTTGCTCTATGTACCTTGGACAAAATAACCGCTGAGTCAATTCTGTGAGGAGTCTTGGATTGTCAGACTAAAAACCTGTTTATAGTTGACTTCCTCTGGCAAACTTCTATCAGATGCAAAAACTGGTGTCATTGGTTTGGAGTATAGTGGATCATTCTCAGCATTTTCATTATGTAGGTAGTCAATGCAAGAACATCTAGCAAATATAAAAAAGAAATAATCCAGTCCTGGCTCCACATCTCACTCATCCCACTCCTCCCTTCTTTCCACATCCCCACCACTAAGAAGACAACCTGAGGAATCAAAAGAAGGATAATTTATCTACATTCTGGGAATTCTGAAACATTTAAGAAAGAAAGAGCTTAATCTCTGTTCATTTGCTGGGTTCTGATATGCTTTTCCTTCCTAAGCCTCTACAATCTATTTCACATTGATTTATCTTACCAACCAGAAACATCACTTGACTCCTAAACTTCATAAATATTTCCCTTCCTCCCTCCTCTAGGTTCTTCAAGTTATGAATGGAGAGATGGTTGAATGTGATAAGACCAAAATATTAAAATCTCCATTGAAGACAACAGGTTAAGATCCTGGAATTGGATTCATGAGACTTGGGTCTCATCCAGGCCTTTGCCACTGGTGACCTGAGAGACTGTGGCAGGTCACTGCTCCACTCTGGGCCACTGCAAAAACAAAGGGATTGAGTAAAAACAGATCTCTAATCTGTTTTCCAACTTTCTGATACTGTGAGTAGGCACATGTGACATAGATACATCCTATTTAGGGATTTTACTGTCCTTTTCTGAGAACCCAGGCTTGGAGGTAGCAGGTAGACTTTAGTTTGTTTGTCAGTTTGATTAATTGGTATCAACTGTCTGGAATGCTGGAACCACTGTCACAGTTGATTGAAACGTCAGCCATGGATGTGAATGTGAGAAATGGGAGGGCCAGATGTTTATATTCCCAGGGCTTTGTTTCTTTCATAGTTCTTTTACAGCTAGCAATCATTTTATATGTGTGTAATTGTATCTTAGCTGCCTAAAAATAAACTCCATCATAATTATAAAGTTTATTGCCCATTACCTGATGAGAGCTCACTAATATTTTTTGAATAGATGAATGAGACTAAGTAACTTAAGGACATGTCCACCAATAGAGCAGCAACAGGAAAGGACTTCACCAGGAGTGGACATGTAGAGAGAAAAGCCCTGTTCCATGTATACGTTAAGGGTCCTTACTAACTCTGATTTTTGTTTTCTCTAAGCCTGAATATTAATTTTTCAACTTTGTGGAGAAGAGGATAGAGGTGGTGGGAGGAGTTTTACTGGGATTCAATGAACACTACTTTTGCATATTGCTTCCTTTTTGAATGTTTTCTTTCTTTTTTTAAAGATTTTATTTATTTGTTCATGAGAGACACAGAGAGAGGCAGAGACACAGGCAGAGGGAGAAGCAGATTCCCATGGGGAGCCCGATGTGGGACTTGATCCCAGGACCAGGGGATCACGCCCTGAGCTGAAGGCAGATACTCAACCTCTGAGCCACCCAGGTGTTCTTTGACTGTTTTCACTGAGAACTTGAATAGATAGCCTTAGGTTGAGAAAAGATTCAAAAGAGAGTGTAGCTACTCTGTATTGCTCTGATTTTTCAACCACCAGGTGATTTTTCCTTGAGTTTTGAAGGCCTCACTCTGCTCCCCTTTACTCTTCGTTTGTGTTGGAGGGTGCATATTATTACAGTTGGGTATTAGACTTTACCGAAGGCTGAAAGAGAGGGAGGCTTTCTTGGTAAGCTTGGCTCTGTGGCTTGGCAGTTGCACAATAAAATGACTTTATCCCCAAACCAGATGTTCAAGTTGTTTTAATAATATCTTGTGATCCCTCCTCTAAATAAAACAAAAACTCACTCCATCAGTATATTCTCCAGGATTAGAAGTCTGAGCTCTGCCCTCTGGTTTTACCCACCAGAGGGTAACACCAAGACAAAATTGGAATAAATCCCTGGCAAAACTCAGATTTGATTTGGGATAATTTGCTCTGGATTCTGTGTAAAATTACCTGAGTTTATCAAGGTAAATCCCTAAATGCCTCATAAAGTTTCTAGGTAGACTCTGGTCTCTGTTACCAGGAATAGTATTGGGACATGGAGCAAATCCTCTTAGACCAGGACTGATTGTCATTATCCTTGCACAATCAATTTACCTGGAACCTTAATTCCAAGTAAACGTTTCCAGTGTATGTGGAGTTGGATTCAATGATTGTTGGGGATTTTTTAACTCAATAATTCTGAGACTTTTAAAAAATAACTTACTGACTTGTTTAGACTTTCCAAATTTGCATTTAATTTGCCCACCATCATCCGTGGCTATTGATCAGGGGTATACCCTAAGGAGTCAAAGGATGACCCACTTGAACTTTTGGTAGGATTATGGTTTTTTTCTGAGATTCAGGGACTCTTCTGTTCAGTTTTACCTTTTCATATAGCACTCCTTCTCTTTCTCCCATAGCAATATCCCAAATTGTGCTTAAACAATTTTAATCAATATCTACATCCCCACAGTAGACTACAAGCCTCTTATAAACAGGAACCAAATGTGTTCTCACTTCAGCCCCCAGGAGAATGCTTTAACACCTTCCTCAATAAATATTGAAAGAATGAACTAATCAGTGGATGCAATAGTGAATGAGTAAGTATAGCAATAAACATTCTTATGGAAATGCTCTTGAGAAGTTTGAAGTAAATTGCAGTTTTCTTCTTAATTAATTAAACAAGTATTTCTTGAGCAACAGGTCCTAGGCACAGAGAAATGAAAGTTTTTGTCCTTAAAAGATTTATAGGGTCAGGCAGGGGTGGGATAGCAGACAAAAAATTAGACAATTATAATCGAAGCCATATGAAAAAGAAGATCAGGAGGTTTTGTAGAAATACAGAGAGCAATATCTGGCTCAGTCTGGAAAAGATCAAGTTCTCAGAGGGGTGATATCTACTCTTGATGATTCGGTGAAGGCAATCAAGAAATACCTCTAGCAATAGATCCTCAACATAAGAGATGACGTGGATTTATCCCTTCTTGTGCATTAACTTCCTGTAGGATCAATAGCCAAATAGGGGAGGCAATACAGCAGAGAAGTTAAGACCCAGTCCCTGAAAGAAATCTTCCTTCTACCTCATTCATAAACTGTGTGACTTTGAGCAAGTTAAACTCTTTATATCTCAGGTTCTTTATTTTAGGATGAGAACAATAGTAGTAGTAGCCTCATGGGATTTCATGATGAATAAATGAAACAAAATAAGCAAAGCAGTTAGACTAAACCTTGACACATGGAATAACACAATAAGTATTGGTTATTATTATTATTATCATTGTCATTGCTGATGAGTACTTCATGGACGTGGCACATGTTGAGGGCATGGTTTTGGAACAATAGAAGAGAGAACAATGAGTTAGGAAAGGACCACACTGATTAAAGGAATATACCAACTGTGTCTAAACAATGACCACTAGTTTTAGCCCACCCACCAATCCTCCATGGGATAGTTCTGACATCGTTGATTATCTGAAGAACAAAATAGAAAAATCCATGGATCTCAATATATCACTTTCAAACCTGCCTCGTCAGTTCCCAGAACAGATTAAGAAATTAAATCTGTAGCCGCATCATGTTTATAAATATGTGAAGACCAGTCTACCTGTCCAAGTTAAATATTAATTTCAAATCCATTTAATCAAACTTTACTGGGTACATTCCATATGCATGAGTGTCAAAGATGATTATCACATGATCCCTGTTTGCAGAGATCGGAGCCCTATGAGACAGACGGATGTACACACAGAAAATTAGAATAACAAATGTGGTAAGTGCCAGAGGAGAAGTCTGCATAAAAGGCTACTGAAGAATCGAGAAGAGAGCAATACTTTCACCCAGGAGTCAGGAAAGTGTCCATGAAGAGAAGTAGGAAAAAATCGAGCAAATATGAGAAAGGTAAAATCTCTCTGATTTACTTTGATACGCTCACCAGGCTTGGAAAGTACCTTGTCATAAAGATACTCAGAACACAGCTATAACATCACCGAATGGATGAATAAAGATGCAATTTTTTCCTACTACCCCATTCTTTTCTACCCCTTCTTCCCAACAACATCTTCCCACATGCTCTCTTCAACCCCAGGGGGATCCTCCATTTCATTACTCATCCCTTCACTGCCTTGTCTTTTGTAAACCTCTCAAAGGCCTCCTCTAGTATTGCTCAACAAACACAGGTGTCCTGGGTGAAGCATGTAGCATTTAAATCATGAGGAAAGCCTGACACAAATGAGCATTTTCCACTAATTTTTCACTGGAGAATTTGAAATGCTGAATCAAGGGAGGACAGTGTGTGCCGTGCGGGTCATTGTAATAGCCATGCCATGTCCCACTTGGCCTTTTCCCCTAAACTCCCCTGCAGAGACAAGTGTCAAGTCTGCTAAGTTTCACACGTGTCTACATACACAGACACAAAACACAGGCTCTCCTCAGCTCCAAGAGGACTGAACCCAACATACCCTGTGCCTCCTCACCACCTCATCAGAAAAAAGGAAACCCTAAAGAAATTTAGGAAATTGGACCCCCAAACCATCCCATGGCTGCAATCGATGTAATGCTACACTCAGGGCCAAACTCTGTGCTCTGTCCAATCCATCCTTCCACTCTGCAATATCCCCACCCCCCTTTCATCCTTTCCGCACCCAGATTTCATTCTCAGCACTAGACGGCCAACAGTCTAAAAGGTCTTCCAAACAAAATTACATTTCCTTCTCTTTTCATCCCCAGAGCATGGTGTATCCAAACCACGTGGCAACTTCACTCCTCATAAATCAATTGTTTAATTGACAGAAGAGGAGATTTGTTTAGAGGCTCCCAAAACTCAAAATTTCATATGACCCATCTTCCCCCAAATGCCCAGAAGACCTTGATGTCTATTGTTTTTCCAGGAACTTTGCAACTTCCACAGTCTGGAGAAGGGTCAAGTGCTTGCACTCCAATTTTCTCCCCACTCTTCTGGTCTGAGAAGACAAGAGCATCATCTGGGATTTATGGCAAACTATAACTGTGTGGCCTTTTTGCATGAGGATGAGATGGAATGTTTGGATGAAGAATTTTTTTCTTATCCATAGATTGCCCACAACACTATGCAGAGAACTCTCAAAGTTTTGGAACTAAAAAACAAAAATAAAAAATCTAAAAACTTCCAAATATTTGAGGAAGCATTTTAGAAAGTTCTGTGGGAATAATAAGTGCTAAGATTATAGGGGAAAAGAAATAGAGAGAGGAAGAGATTGAAGCAGAAGGAAAAAGAAGAGGACAGGAACAATAACGAGAGGAGGCTTATATCCAGAAGCTTCTTCCTTTGATCAGAATTTCCACTTAAGTGCAATTCTAAATTCCCAGAGGAGAGAGTCCAATGTATGTGCACTCATTTCTGTAGGATGTTTTAAAATATCATGGAATGAGCAGCCACAAGGAGAGAGGCAACATGTTCCCAGACGAGCTCTGCTATTGTTTATAAGGTCTTTGTCTCAGTTTTGCTAATACAGCAAGTGATCTTGGGCACATCTTCAACTGGCTGGCCTCAGGTGCACGTATTATATCCCCTCCCAAATACAATGACATCTCACCACTCTCCCTGTAACTACTCTTGTCCTTATCACCATAGTCTTCCTCCTGGGGTATTATAACAGCAAGAAAGGTCTGAAGAGCCTATCAGTCCAGGATCCCCATCCCCAGCTGTAGACACATATTAGAATCACCTGGGCAGCTTTTAAAAATACCAACACCTAAGCCAGCCTGTTAAATTATTAAATGGATATCTCTGAAGCATGTCCCTGGGCTACGTATTTTTTAAATAAATTTTTAAAATAATTTTAAAAGAAATTCTTAAAAGCCCTACAGATGATTCTAATGAGCCTGCCTGGCCTGAGAATCACTGTTCTAGCCTAGTTGCTGATAAATTATTTGTGTGTTCAAAAGACATTCCTAAGTGCCGACAGGGTATTTGGAGCTGTGCTGGGTGCTTAGCAGTGAACATGACAAAATCCTAAACTGGGGGGAGGAAGACAGATAAATAATAAATCACATGGTTCCAGATAGTGATATGTGCTATGCAGAATATAAGATGTGATGGAATAGAAAGTAACTGGAGGGGTGCCTGCATAGCCAGGGAAGATTGCGCTAGAAGATGATTTTAGAACTATGAAAGTCATCCTAACAGAGGATTAGGAAAAGAGCATTGCCAGACAAAGATATAGCAAGTGCAAAGGCCCTGGGGTACATGGCCATGACACTGAAAGGCCAGCACTGCAGGAGCAAAGAGCTTCAGTAAAATAGGATGGTGACACCTGCCCCCAAATTATCACATTGCTATGTTGCAAAGATATATGAGGTGTCAGGAAGCACCTGAGAAAGAAAAGCCTAATAAAAATATCAGGGTGTACTATTTCATTGTTATCCCACATTTCTAATGTAACTGAATGACCCAGATATCAGATGACAGCCCCATGACATCCCATTGACTTAGCTGAGGAATCCAATCACTGCACCATGATACATTTGCAGAATCCAGGCCAGGACTTTTCTGGGAAGTCCCGGATAGATTTTGTAGGGATGCAGGTACATTTCAGAAATATGTGATGAAATCCTGAGACAGGTTTCCATTTAGTAGATTCTACTCTCCTCGTGCAAAAGACAAAGTTCAAAGTAAAAATTAAAAGTCTTAGGGGCACCTGGGTGACTCAGTGGTTGAGCATCTGCCTTGGGCTCAGGGCGTGACCCCAGAGTCCTGGGATTGAGTCCCACATTGGGCTCCCCACAGGGAGCCTGCTTCTCCCTCTGCCTATGTCTCTGCCTCTCTCTATGTCTCTCATGAATAAGCAAATAAATTCTAAAAAAATAAATAAATAAAAGTCTTAAAATGTGCCATGGGAAGATCATGCTCCTAAATTGGATAGTGGGCTACCTAGATGGCCTCCTCCCTGGGCAACCTGACAGCTTGTCTTTTGCAACAGAAATAGGAATACAGAAAGTCTAATCATATCACCACTTTCTACTCTCCTTGAAAAAGTTATTTCAAAAAAGGGTATTATTTTTTTTGCTTAAAATTTGTTTCATTAATGTTTTTAATCATCTTTAATCATGTAAGTAACACATTCTTGTATTTTCCATATTACAGCATTGAAATAGAGAAGGCAGATATGCCCTTGAACACAACCTCTGATCTTAAGCTGTAGCTATTATTAACAGATAGTTGCTGTGCATTCATGTATGTACCTACATATGCGCTCATGCAATGGAAAATGTGCAGAATTTTTTTCTGTTTACAGAAATGGCATCACCACGAATGTCTCCAAAGGGATCTGCACAAGGATACTTACTGTGAATATTGGCTGTTGGTAAGGGAATAGTTGAATGCATGGTGCTATATTCAAATTCAACTGTTTAGAAGAATAACACAATTGTAAGTGAACAATTAAACTTCAAGAGACTCTGCTAAATTTCCTTGACTTTTTTTTGGACTTGATTTTGTGGTTCTTTTAGCCACATCTCAGGAGCTGAGAAGGTGTAGCCAGTTATATACAGAAAATTGGGGCACCTGGAGCAGGCAACAGGAACAGGCCCCAGACCTTCCAAGAGAGGTGAGATGGGGAGACACAGTGAAAGAGAAGGTTCAGTCTGGCAAGCCACGCATATTCAAGGGTATAGAGCCACCTTGTGTGGTTCAGGAAATTTGGTAGCAATTGGAAAAGAGCAGAAGAAGGTGAATTCCGGGAGGTGGATAAAGCTCAGAAGTAGAGAATGCAAAGCAGATGCTACTTTGACATGCTCAGCTGTGGGCGGTCCTGTTAGTGGTAGCTGGGTTCTGGGGACAAAGCTAGAATTCAAGGTCAGGACTGTAAGTCCTCAGAGGGAAGAAAGGAAGAACAAGGCAGAGTCACTATTCATTACTCCATTTATATATGTATGTGTGTGTGTTACCAAACATCTCCTGTGTGTTAAGCACTGTGCAGCACTACCTGGTGCCATAGATACAGCTCTTAATAAGACAAGTTCAGTTCCTGCCATGATACAAACAAACAAATAACAGATTTTCAAAGAGTGATAAATATATAAGGACATAGAGAGGGCCAAGTGCAGACTACATGAGATGGGGTCATTCCTATGTCTGAGGAATGAGCATTGCAACAGACACCTGAGTGAAGCAAGGGATAGGGCCAGATGAATCCAAGAAGATACATGCTTAAATGGATACTCAAATGGAATTGGAAGGAGATAGATTACTTCAGCCCACCTTGTTTCATTTATTCACTCATCTCTCCAATATTTGTTGAGGGCCTACTGTGTAAAGCACTCCACCAGGCCTCAGGGACACAATATTAAACAAGGAAGACGAGGTCCTTCCCTCATGGAGTTTATATTCTATTGGGGAAAGAAAGAAATAGGCATAAAAAATGTCATGTACAAGCCCAAAGGTATGAAAGAGCTTAAGTGTTGAGTGTTTGAGGAGCTGAAAGGCTGCTGTAGTTGGAGTCAAGTAGGGTAGGTCTGGGGGAGTGACACTGAAAGGTTGGTAAGAGCAGAGTCTTATCGGATCACATAAATCAGGACAAGGACTTTGGATAAATTGAAAACTTAATGGGAAGACACTGAAGACTAAGCAGGAGACAGAGCAATGGAATGACACAATCTGATTCATATTTTAACTCCTGTTAAATATAAAGAATGGATTAGAAGAGGCAGTGTGGCAGCAGGGGCATGAGTTGGGATGTTGTTGCAATAACCTGGGCTATAATAATGGCAGTGGAGACACAAAGAAGGTGGCATATTTAAGAGGTATTTCAGACATGGAATCCAAAGCCTTGGGGACAGATTGGAATCAAGGATGAAAGAGAGACAAAAAAGACAAGTTGGCTTTTAGGTGGGTGTCTGACAGAGGCCCTGGGTAGATGCTTGTTCCACATCTGAAATGGACAAGGCTATGGGGGACTCAATTGACTCACATACATCTCTCCTGTCTCTCTGAACTACCGACCCCTTTAGGTGGTAACTTTTCAATAACTAAAAAGCTACCCAGTAACATACTACAATCCTTTGGATATTTTTAATAATGTATTAATAATACATTACATAGTTCAAAAAAATTAAATGACACAAGGCTTACAGAATAAGGTGTACAGTAAGAAGTCTAGCCAGTAGCTACTAGTCCTCCTCATGCAATAAGCTTGAAGGCTTAAAACAGTTTATTTAGCTTGTGATTTTGTGGTGGGCTGGATATGTTTTCTGGTCTGAGTGATCTTGAAGGGACTCTGCTGACTACACTCCATGCTTCTGGAGTTAGTTGGCCACTTGGCTAGAGGCTGGTGATCTAGGATTGGTGTGATGATCACACTACATTCACTTAGCTCACCTGCAAGTACATTTCCTATTCCTATATAATCCTGGATTCGGGTAAGATACTTGCACAATGTTTGGAGAATAGAAGGAAGCAACTGCCATTATGCTTAGAATGTTGGTTTAGGGCCTCATATACCACTGCAGCTCTTGCACTTTTTTGTTGACCAACTGGGTCACCTTTTGCCATGGAGCAATGGCAAGACCCACACTCCAGCTTCCATGGATTTCCTCCTTCTGCTTGCCTGAGCTCTGAGCCAGGCACATGTACATCTCCACAGCAAAGAAATTCAATAAAGTGGGAGACAGACACAGGTTCCCATTTGTCCTCAATCTCTCCTGCTTTGGATTCACCTTTTCTTTTTTGACTACCTGCCCTGCTGACCTTCAGTGATGTCGAGAACAGCATTAGATATAAAAGCAGAAGCCTTCCATAGATTTCTTTAACAGCTCTCCTTTGTGGTCTTTGGCTAATGTCTTTCAATTGTGCAAGGTCTAATCCCTCTAACATAGGCTTTATTTCATATCACTCTAGGTTGATAAGCTGTCAACTACGTAATGGGGGTGAGAAGTATCTCTCATAAACTATCAGGCTAGCCTAGGCTTCTCACATGGCACTCAGAAGGCTCTAAGAGTAGCAAGACAAGGCAATTCCCCAAATCTGCTTGCCTCACATTGCCCAAAGCAAATTATATGGTCAAGCCCAGAGAAGTGTGGCAAGACACTATCCATGAAGAGTAGGGAAAGAGAAGTGTTAGCCAGTGAGGTTATTACTGTAAACAAGTCACACCACTTGTGTTAGTTTCTTCTGTTTCTCCAGCATTTCCTCACAGGAGCTGAAAAGCAAATATGACTACACAGTTTACCTTTCCCCTAGAAAGTACTTTCCTCTTGTCTCATGTACAAGACAGTATACCATGTGTACTGCTCAAGCATATTCTTTTCTCATTTAACAACATATCTTAGCGATAGTGTTCTAGTCTTTTCTATAGCTGCATAGTCTTTCTTTGTGTGAATATATTACAGTTTACTTAATTAGTACCTCATATGTGAACACTTTTGCTACTTCAACAATGCTGCAAAGAATCAATTTATACCTTTGTCATTTTCATTCATGCTGTCAACCTTCTAGTTTAGCATGTTTTATAATTTCCTCCACTGATGGCCTTACAAGCTGAGATTTTCCCCTGCATTTGTCATATTGGTGTCATACTGTCTGAACATCCAACTTATCTCTCGATGCTGGGTATTGGAAAGGTCATCTGTGTACTCTCCTTAGTGGAGTCATTCTCAAACTGTAATGTACAAAACATTTACTAGGGGGTAGGGCTAAATAAACTTTCACACTCCCAGGTCTCAGTCTCCAGATCCTCTGAGAAGTAGTTTGAGTGGAGTTTGAAATCTGTATTTTTAAATAAGCACCTCAAATCATTAGGAAACAGATGACCTGCTACTCGCTCAGAAGTAGGTTTTCAAATATTGGTTACCCGAAGTACAGGGCAGCAAACACACCAAGGGCTCAAACAAGGATGACACATTCTTGAGAAAACACAACGTACAACTTCAAGCAAATGTTACATTTATTGATTCAATGCATTCTCTCTTGATATTGCCCCACCTGCACCCCCACTGTGTATTACAGGGTAAGAGATGTGATGGTGATGGAATAAAGGTGCAGAATTAGAAGGTAGTGGTGAAAGATTGCTTAATTTGGACAGAAGCCCAGCTTATGTACAAGTAGGCTCTGAGATGCCAGGAGGCAGCTTGAGTTCAATGGAGTTTTCTAAGATTCAAGACACACTGAATTCTCTCCTTGCTGTGTTCTAGGAAAACAACACTCCAGGAAAACAACACAGTTGGCAGAGCAGCGTAAATGCCAGTAGTGGTAACAGAGCCTGAGAACAGGCACTAAGAAAAAAACCTGATACGAGTGCAGAGACAAGTGATCTTCTAGAATGTGGGCAGGATGCTATTCAATCAAGGGCTTTAAGATGGAGTCAGACAGACTTCCTCTGACTACAGCTCCATTACTTGGACCTTCATTTTATTAATCCAGTATCCACTACAAAATAATTACTTATGATGTTCCTCTCATGCACTCTTATAGAGCAATGCTCCTTTCCTCCAAAACACTCACCTCACATCTTTTTAGTGTGATTAACTAATTAGTGTTTGTTTCTATGTAGAAGACCAAAAGCTCCACAAAAGCAGAAGTCTGAATGAATTTAGCCTCTGCGGCTTACCACGTTGACTTGCTGGTGTTACAACAAAGGAATACAAAGCAAAGGCTGTATCTAGATGTGAATGTGTCACACTACGCCTGGGTAAAAAGAGACCAGGTTTGAATGATACAGAACCAGAAAGCAGTTTGTTGAAAACTTTTCTATTGTTGTACATGTAAGACTGTAAGCAGAAGACTCATTTCTCATAGATGCCTACTTACAACAAACTTGAAAAGGCAGGCAATAGAATTATAAATGCCACATGCATTTGTTATTTTTCTTTTTTTAATTGGAAAACAAAGGAAATAGAATTTATCATTACACCGAGGTGTATAGGGCACAGATCTATATCAGTACGATAAAGTCTGATTAACAAAAATTCTCTTTGCAGAAAATATTACTAAACCATTGGCATATGAAGAAGCAGTTAAAGAATATTCAATCAAAAATTTTAGTTGGAAAATATATTATCAATGTGCCAGACAACCAAGAAAAATGTTTTGTTATAGATGTGCGTTATCTGTCGGCTTTTAAAAATCTGTAATTTATTGTGATTTATTTTCCTGTCATCACAATTTTATACTATTTTTCTGAATGAGGGTCCCCTGCCTGTAGGCACTCCCATGATTTTCCTGTACACAGGTAATAAACATTGTACAATTACTTTAAATTGAGATCACAGTCTCAATTTAGAAAGTTTAATGAGAATCTAAAATGTTTTTTAATAGTCCCAAATTGATTAGGGTATATTTCAAGTTGGAAAACTGCAGTCAGGAAGGGGGAAGTTAGTTGATTTCTTCCATATATTTCTATCCTATCTTCTCTCCTCTATTCTCCTATATATTAGAATCCTATATATTCTCTCCCATCTATCTCCTCTATTCTCTCCCTTCCTGACCAGCAGTTTTGGACCCCTCAGAGGTCAGAAGGGAATAGTAAAGAAAGGTCTTAATGGAGTCACATAATCTGATTGCCTGTTCTCTGAGCCTGGCAGGTTCTGTCTCAGTGGGGGGTATTTTGATAGACTCTCAACTGGGTTCCTCTCTCAGCAGATCCATTGATCCAGAAAGATGCAAACACATGTCTCTTTTGAGTGGTTGCTATTGACTCCTTCCTTACCAAAGGTGTTCACCTCCAGATTCTTGCTGCTGGATCCTTCTGTACCTCAAGGAAGAGAAATAATTCATCTCTCTCACTCTTGGTTGGTCCACATTTGATCCTTAAGAAATCTTGCATCTCTTGCTCCAACATGCCTTAAGATATGTCCTGACTCCAGTGCCAAAACATTGGACAACCCTCTTTGTCTTATAGATTTCCCAGGTTAAGGGGTTGGACTACTCCTAACTGCATACTGGTTTCCTCAGAATCTCCTCTCACAAGACTAGTGATGACTCATAGACCACCTGCTACCTCTCCCTTTTTATGGCCTTGACCTGGCTTAGGGGTCAAATACTCACCTACCAGTTCCTCAGGATCATTTCCATTGATCAACATACAATTGGCAATTTGCTACTTTGTTTCAGAATTTCCCATCAATTATATTTTGGGCCTAGTCATAAGTTCAATTTTAATATCCTGTTATAAGCTTAATTGCCTTTGCTTCATTTCATGGTATGCAGCTTCTTTGTTTTGTGGACCACTGAATTCATTAGCTATAAAGAAAGGCATGGTCTTTTTAAAATGTTAGATATTATGTGTTCATATTAGCTCACAAAAGAGTGAGCTCACAAAATGTGAGCACTCATGTTTGCTCATTTTTAATTGCTTTGGAAGGAATCAAATTGCACCAAAATATTTTTGCCCAAGGATGGGCCGAAATTACAAAATTAATACAAAATTAGTTACTTAATTCCTTCAACATCAAGTATATATTGGATATTTCTTTTGTGCAAAGGACTCTATTAGGCACGCACACACACACACACACACACACACACAAATCAGCATGATACAAAACAAGTGAAAGGAGATTGTTCTACATCTATTTATCACCTTCTCAACTATATTTGTTTGTCTAAACTCATCCCAAAACCCAGAGGAGCTAGAGCCAGACTGGTAGGAGGATGTTCCTAATGACACATCAATGCCTTACTTCAATGTAGTATTAAACTCTCAGTAGATTGGAACTGAAAATCTGTCTCTCTCGTGTTCCCAAAAGAGAGTTACCCTCTTAGAAGCTTTTGTTTATCATCTCAGTTGCTAGATTCCAAGGTGGTGGTCTTTCTGCCCAGGAGTGCATTATATACCCAATGTGACTTTCCATCGCTTCCTGGCACTGGATTTTCCTCCGTGATGTCCCATCTGGACTTTAATTTTGAAATTAGTTTTTTTTTTTTATTAAATTGGGTCCCTAAGGTTGCATGATTTGATAGAATTCTTCACAGGTCTGATTGCTAATACAAGTTAGTAATGAATTCTCAAGTCTAAGAAAAAGAACGTTTTCTATCTTGGGGTTGGGTTTGGCAAGGATCCTTTTCAAGAGCCCTGAAAGAAGACAGAATCCTTTTCTTGAAGTGTTAACTTTCTCAATCAAGACAGGCTCTGTTGAGAGTTGGATCTCTCCCCAGTGCTCTTTGCTTTAGATGGGGGGTGGAGGGGTAAATTGCTTTCCTGGAACCCAGGAGAATAAGGAGTGACCTTACATGTCTCCTCCTAAAGACTTCTGGGAAGAAGTTGTAGCTGCCATTTTAGTTTTTGTAAAGACAGTATCCTGTGTCTTTTTTCTTTTTCTTTTTCTTTTTTTTTATGGCTTCAAGGAGTAAAATCAAATATATCTTCTTTATGATCATGCCAGGTTCTGCATTTTGCTAAGCACTAAAGGTTTTTTTAGGTCTTAAAACAAGTGTCAGGGGTTTTAATTCTATTTAAAAAAAAAAAAAAAGAAAGAAAGAAAGAACTGGATGTTCCGAAGGCAGACCACATGGTCGCCACTTAAAAGTACAAGTTTATAGCATATGGCTGAAACTTTCTAGTAATGCTGAAATGACTTTGTATAAGTGTACTGTTTCCAAATATTTTTCAGGATTCATTTGGGAATGATTAAGCTAATGTTACATCTTTTTAGTGTTATGAAAAAGATGACTTTCAATCGGAGAGAGATTTCAGCAGATCACTAAGGAAATAAAACTGACCTGGTCCTCTTCTCCTGGTATGTGGAGGGAATAGGCTTTTGTTATTAGGGCACCTCAGGACACTCTGGGTGTCTGCTATGTATCCAAAAGAATGAAGAGCATGCACCCTCTGGAACTCCCTGGAGAGTTTAGAACTGACTTTTAGTTAAAGCAGGGTATTGCTATCATGCCCATGACAACCTTGGAACTCTCAGAAGGCATGCCACCAATTTGCTCTGCAGTCCCAGCAAGGATATGCTTCATTGCATTATACAAATATACAAATGAAATGAAAAGGACTGGTCAGAACCATCTGGGAATAGGTCAAGAGAGGAATCTGCAAGGAGTAGCTAGCCAAGAGCTGAATGGTTGTTGTGAGGACAGTGTGCCTATTGGGGGGACCCTTGCATGAATTTGGACAACCCCATGCTGACAGGGAGGTCTCCTGAATGTTTTATGTACTGGCTACAGTCCCGTGAATGCTGGCCTGAATTCATTGATACATGATGAAGAGAGACACAGCTTAACCAAGGTGAATCCAAGAGAGGAAAAAGCAAAGCAGATGTAGATAAAAAATAATTTATAAGCCTCTGGGCTAGTGCCCTCATTGGTTCAAGGAGGGAAGGATGCAGGGCTGGAGAGCAAGGTCCAGGATTGCTAGAAGACATTTATAGACTAGTCTTATTAACTATATTAATCTAATTCCAACTTAGTATAGTTATATAAATCTTAAGGACACGCTATTTTATGGATTCATATCGTGTGTGTGTGTTTGTGTGTCTACATAAGGAGATTCATTTGTTTGTTTATTTAAGTTTTTTTAAGCAATCTCTACACCCAATGTGGGGCTCCAACTCACAATCCTGAGGTCAAGAATCTCGTGCTCCACTGAATGAACCA
The DNA here is from genome assembly GCF_905146905.1 of Nyctereutes procyonoides. Classification (NCBI taxonomy): domain Eukaryota; kingdom Metazoa; phylum Chordata; class Mammalia; order Carnivora; family Canidae; genus Nyctereutes; species Nyctereutes procyonoides. The sequence continues at coordinate 22,727,854 of NW_026575122.1, forward strand.
GCCAGGCACCCCTTTAGAGATTTAGTATGAGAAACTGGTTTACACAATTACAGAAGCAGGCAAATCCCAAGATCTGCAGGGTAAGTAATCAACCAGGAGACCCAAGAAGAGCCAATGTTTCCATTTGTGTCTAAAGGCAGGAAGAGATTGCATTGAACGTGTAAATTGCCCTGGGTAGCATTGACATTTTCACAATATTAATTCTGCCAATCCATGAGCATGGAATATTTTTCCATCTCTTTGTGTCTTCCTCAATTTCTTTCAGAAGTGTTCTATAGTTTTTAGGGTATAGATCCTTTACCTCTTTGGTTAGGTTTATTCCTAGGTATCTTATGCTTTTGGGTGCAATTGTAAATGGGATTGACTCCTTAATTTCTCTTTCTTCAGTCTCATTGTTAGTGTATAGGAATGCCATTGATTTCTGGGCATTGATTTTGTATCCTGCCACGCTACCAAATTGCTGTATGAGTTCTAGCAATCTTGGGGTGGAGGCTTTTGGGTTTTCTATGTAGAGTATCATGTCATCGGCGAAGAGGGAGAGTTTGACTTCTTCTTTGCCAATTTGAATGCCTTTAATGTCTTTTTGTTGTCTGATTGCTGAGGCTAGGACTTCCAGTACTACGTTGAATAGCAGTGGTGAGAGTGGACATCCCTGTCTGGTTCCTGATCTTAGGGGAAAGGCTCCCAGTGCTTCCCCATCGAGAATGATATTTGCTGTGGGCTTTTCGTAGATGGCTTTTAAGATATCGAGGAAAGTTCCCTCTATCCCTACACTCTGAAGAGTTTTGATCAGGAATGGATGCTGTATTTTGTCAAATGCTTTCTCTGCATCTAATGAGAGGATCATATGGTTCTTGGTTTTTCTCTTGCTGATATGATGAATCACATTGATTGTTTTACGAGTGTTGAACCAGCCTTGCATCCCGGGGATAAATCCTACTTGGTCATGGTGAATAATTTTCTTAATGTGTTGTTGGATCCTATTGGCTAGTATCTTGTTGAGAATTTTTGCATCCATGTTCATCAGGGATATTGGTCTGTAATTCTCCTTTTTGGTGGGGTCTTTGTCTGGTTTTGGAATTAAGGTGATGCTGGCCTCATAGAATGAGTCTCACTCATTTGGGGAATATGAATAATAGTGAAGGGGAATATAAAGGAAGGGAGAAGAAATGTGTGGGAGATATCAGAAAGGGACACAGAACATAAAGACTTCTAACTCTGGGAAATGAACTAGGGGTGGTGGAAGGGGAGGAGGGCGGGGGGTGGGGGTGAATGGGTGACGGGCACGGACGGGGACACTTGACGGGATGAGCACTGGGTGTTATTCTGTATGTTGGTAAATTGAACACCAATAAAAATTAATTTATAAAAAAAATAAATAAAGGCAGGAAGAAAGCCAATGTTTTAGCTTAAGGTTAACCAGTCAGGAAGAATTCTCTCTTACTCAGTGGACCAACATTTTTGTTCTATTCAGGCCCTCAACTAATTGGATGAGGCCCACTCACATTAGAGAGGGCAAGTTGCTTTACTTAGTCTACCAATTTAGATATTAATGTCATCCAAAAACACCCTCACAGACACAATCAAAAGAATGTTTAACCAACTATCTTTGCACCCTGTGGTCTAGTCAAGTTGACACAAAGTTAATCATCAGTACTCCACTCCTTATCAACCTGGCACCCACATGCATCTCTTTAAACCACACTTAATCTCCATGTGAAGACAATAAGAAGGTCATATTTCTACCTAATATGATACAGCGATCCTCCATACAACTGAAAATGTTCTAATCCCTTCCCCAGAAAAGAAATTAAAACACTTGATTAGTATTTACCCTCCTCCTTGGTATCCCATTACTCAAATACTGTGATGTAAAGTTAACGGTACTTAAATACCATCATATAAAATAAATATCTTATGTTACATGATAAAGGATAAGAAAGAAAATAAATACATTTAAATATAAATATACAGATATACACAGACATAAGCATATTCATAACAAAACAAGGAAGAAATACTTATGACAATTACAGTCCTCATTTTTGTAACTGGTTACATTATTGTAATTGGTATTTATAACTACCTTTGTCCACTGTCCAGTCTGTATTTACTTTGCCTTCAGTAATTATCTCAACTGGAAATAGCTCTTTATCTAGTGAGGTGACCCAAATTTTTATTTATGAAGAATTTGGGCCATTGGTAGTCCTACTTGGACTGGGTTGTTGTAGTTGTGCATTAACTTTAATCACAGGGCATGGTAATACTAAGAGATACCCTGTATTCCAAATATACTCCTTACATTTATTGTGAAATAGTAATACAGTTTCCCCTTGGCAATCAGGATCAATCACCAAATCAGCACAGTAACTCCATTCTTAGTCTGTTGATTCAGAGGCATGAGGAGTCCAAGATGGTAATACAGCAGTCTTAAATTCTAGTTCATTGAAATCATTGTTGTGTCTCCTGAGGGAGCATTCCTCCCTTTGAAGCTAAGACTTCTAGGCCAGCAGAGCATAAGTTCACAGGAATAGGAAGCAGAAATTTTGCTAGTGGGTCACAAGGGTTAATAATGCCACTCCCATTTCTACCCCTCAATTGCTGGACACATGAATCCTAGCTATAGTAGAGAAATCTACACCGTCTATTAGGTGCTGGTTCAGAGCATATTTGGCCTTCTAGAGAACCTTGCTTCAGCTCTGCAAGGTATTCCCACCCAGCTTGCACTGTGATTGAGTCTTCAAAGGCCATCCCACCATTGTCTCAAGGCAGTTGCTTCAGGGTGGTGGGGAACATGGTAAGACCACTGAATTCTATGAGCTTGAGTCCATCACTGCATTTCCCTTCCTGTGAAGTGAGTCCCTTAATAAAAAGTGCTGCCATGTAGAATAACATAATGAAGGATGAGGCATTCTGTAAGTCCACGGATGGTACTTTTAGCAAAGGCACTGCATGCAGGGAGGGCAAATTTATATCTATTCCAGTATAAACAAACTGTTTTCCCCTTTCATGATGGACGGGGCCAGAGAACTGGCTGATGATCCTGGGGAACAATGCTATCTCTCAGCATTGGCCTCTACTATGGATACATGGGCACTCAGCAGCAGCTGTAGCCAGGTTGAGCTTACTGAGTGGAAGTATATGTTGTTGAGCCCATGAATAACCTCTATCCTTGCAATCGTGGTCACTTTGTTCATGAGCCTACTGGGCAATGACAGGGGTGTCTGCACAAAGAGGCTGACTGGTATATACAGAATGGATAATTCTATCCACATTATTAAAATCCTCCTCTGCTGAGGTCATTATCTGGTGAGTTGGTACACCAGATATCTGGTACACATTATCTTGTGTACATTGGTACACAAATTTCTCCATGTTCTTAATCATTCAGGAAGTCTATTCACTTATCTCTTCCCCAAATTTGCTTGTAGTTAGTTTTCTAATCATATTCCTTCCAAGTCCTTCACCATCCAACCAAACCATTGGCCACAGACCACAAATCAGTGTATAATCACATGCCTGGCCATTTCTCCTTCCAAGAAAAGTGATCAACCAGGTGCACTGCTCAGAGTTCTTCCTCCTGTTAGGATTTCCCTTCACCACTGTCCCCTCAGGGATGTCCCAGAAAGGAACTTTAATGCTACAGCCATCCACTTTCTGGTGGTGTCTGTAAACAATGCAGAACTTCCTGTAAGCAAGGCCTGAGTCTTCTCTGCCAAATGATGGTAAAGAGCTCTTCTGGGGTACCAGTGCAGGCTGAGAGAGAAAAGGTATGACAGTAGGAGTAGAGACCATAGGCATTTGGGCCACTTCATCATATAACTCACTGGTGTCTTCATGTTCTACTTGGGCCTAATCACATAGATAACCACTTGCATTTGATGATAAAGTGTTGCTGTGCACACCCGTGGGTCAGATAACATCCAGTTCATGGTTGGCATCCCAGATCACATGGTAATGTTTTAGTCTATAGACTAAAGTGTCCAGTCTCTACAAAGATAGAAGGCCAAGAAGCATCTCTAAAAAGGAAAGTATTTATCCACAGAAATGGCAGGACTTTACCGCAGTTCACCTACAGAAAACTGCAAAAGTTTCCATACAGCATCCCTATCTACTGCTGACACTCAAGCACCATTGGAGCTGCTGGACTAGATGGCCCAAATGACAAAGCAGCTTGTACAGCTCCCTGGACCCATTACAGGGCCCACTTTTATTCTGGGCCCATTCAAAACTAACAACTTTTTGGGTCACTCAATAAATGGGCTGGAGTAATACATTCAAATGAGGAACATGTTGTCTCCAAAACCTAAAAAGGGCCACTTATCTTCCACCTTAGAGGATATATCTTGACATGCTTCATACCACTGAGGTCCTAGAAACCTCATTGTGATAGAAGACCCCTAAATTTTAGTCAGATTTATTTGCCATCCTCTGACATGTAAACATCTTACTAATCAGTAACTGCTGATTGGTAAACAGAGTAGCTGCTACTTCACTGAGTCCAATCGGCATAGTGTCATCAATGTAATGGATCAGTATGATAGCTTATAGAAAGGGAAGGTGATCAAGAGACCTAAAAACTCAAGTATGACATGGGACTAAAGAGTTGACATACCTTTGAGATAGGACAGTGAATGTGTACCGTTGGCCTTGTCGGCTGAAAGCAAATTGCTTCTGGGGGAGGGGCATGAACAAGCATGGACAAAAAGGCATTTTCCACATCAATAGCTGCACAGCGGATACCAGGGGATGTGTTAATTTGTGCAAACAATGACAACATATTTGCTATAGCAGTTGTACTAGGAGTCGTCACCTGGTTAGGCCTACAATAGTCTGTTGTCATTCTTCAAGATTCGTCTGTGTTCTGTGCAGGCCGAATAGGCCAAGGGATGTGGTAGAAATCATCACTTCTGCATCTTTCAAGTCCTCGATGGTGGTACTAATCTCTGCCATCTCTCCAAGAATGCTGTATTGCTTTGTTTTACTATTTTTTTTTCCAGAAAGAGGCAAGACTAGTAGCTGTCCCTTGGCCTTTTCCATAATAACAAGGACCAATGCGCAGATTCTGCCATTTGCGGAATGTCTCTTCCTCTCATGCACCCCAGAGCTGGGGAAATAACCACAAGGTGGGTTCAGGGACCCACTGGGCATACTGCTTGATAAGCTGGAGCTAAAGCCCCACTAACCTGATCTCCATAAGCCCCTATTCTGACTGTACCATAGTGACATTTTGAGGCTCCTAAAAAAAAGTGTCAATTCGGAACCAGTATCCAGCAGTCCACAAAAGTTCTGATTATTTATTTTCCCCCAATGCACAGTTATCCTGGAAGTCCTCTCTAGGGAAGATTAGGAGGAAGATCAACAGCATGAAATTTTGAGGGAATGCCGCCTCCCCCTTCATTCAAGGGGTTATAAACTGATTCAGTTTTGGGATGGATTGAGGGGCTGTGACTCTGTTTTTATGATTCAAGTTAGGCTTTTGTTCACTTAACAACAAGACATTGTCTTGTTCTTGGTGAAACTGAAAAGTCTCTTTTCTATATTACAAATCTTGGCATCTTTCTTCTTATTTGTTGTGTTTGCTTTTTGTGTCTGGTGGGCCCACCAGATGTCCTAGTATCACAGGAGCCAGCATTTATTCTGTGCCTACTATTGAAAGGCACTGTTCTGAGTGTTTTACCTATTATTTATTCCTTACCCACCTCTTATTAGTAGGTAATGCTGTCTGTCATATTTATTTTGCAGATGAAGCAACTGTGGCACACAGAAGTGAAGAAATTGCCCAAGGTTGTATGGGAAATAAGTGGTATAACTGTCATGTGAACCCATGGGGTCTAGCCGTAAGGCCTGTGTTTTTACCCAGAGTCTCTAGGCTGGGCAGGAAAGAGGATGAACAGAGCTTAGGACTTTTGTAGTCCCTAGGATCTCTCTCTCTCTCTCTCTCTCTCTCTCTCTCTCTCTCTCTCTTTCTCTTTTTCCTGGTTAGTGTCAGAAAGGCAAGTTGGCTGTTTTAAATGGCAGTGCAGTTGCTTATCTGTATCTGCCCCATAATGCCCTCATGGCAAAAGGTAGGAGGTCCTTCCTTCTACCCAAGACTAATTCTTCTCTCCTTAACTAAATCCTACTACCCTGTTCCATCAAAAAGTGTGGGGGGAAACCCTCTTGCCTGTACTTTTACTCGCCCTGTCTCTCTTAATTGTTTTCCCTCTCACAGGTCTGTTCTACCTTTGAAAACAAAATAAAACAAAAAACATAACAGCAAAAATTTCCTGAGGCCTATGTATTTCTCTGGGTTCAAGTCTACTACTGTTTGCTTTCCCCTTTGCCAAATGAATATCCATAAATAAGAGTCTACACTTGCTGTCTTCAGTTTATAACCTCCCATTTCCTCTTGAACCCATTAGAACCTGCCCTAAGCCCCTCCTTTACCACAGAAATAATCTTGCTCCCATCAGCTACCAATTTCTTAGTTCCTGATCCAATGATCTTTATTTACATGGCACTATTGAGGGCTTCCTCATTCTTGAAACCTTCCTTTCCCTTGGTCTATGGCACCTCTCTTTCTTCATTCTTTCCTTATCTCTGACTAATACTTAAATCTTGGTGTTTTCTGGGTTCTAGTTCACAGGCTTCTTCTCTTTCTGTTCTATATGGTAAGCCTCAGTAATGTTCCCTCATTTCCTTGACTGAAACTCATTCTCTCCCATTGATTGAGGTGCCCAAATAAGTGACCTCCAAGGAAAACCTCTTAACGCTTCCTTCTTTTTTGAATCCAAGTCATATAAACTTCTTGAAAGTGTATCAAGCCCATCCCTTCACCATCCCACTGCTCTGTCTTAGGCACCTCTCCTTTCTCATTCTCTCAGCCACTACAATGACCTTCTGTCTTCCTGCTTCTGTCTTATTTTCTCAAATCTGTCCTCTGGAAAGACTATTCTAAAATATATTTTGACACTTTCCCGCTTCAATGCTTCAATGACTCACCTATTACTTGCAAAATAAAATCCAAACTCTTTAGCAGGGCATGGAAAATCATTCATGATCTGTCTTCTGACCTCTTGCCAAATCATTTCCTACCAACACCTACCATCCCCAATTGTTTTCAATACTTGGAATATATCGTGCTTTCTTATCTCTCTGCCTACTTCATACATACTAATTCCTCTGTCTGGAATTCCATCATGCATTCATTTGACAATTCTTGAACATCCTTCAAGCTTTAGTTCAAAAATCATCTCCTTAATGATTCTTTCATGACTCCCTCAAGCTGGCCTCAGGCCTTCATTCCTTCTTGCATGCTTCCATTTTTTTCATAGTGATTTGTATATCTGTAACCTGTAAAGGCTCTACAAGGCTCTCATTTGTTGATTCAACAAAATTTTTTCAAGCTAGTCACTGTTCAAAGCCCTGGAGACACAGCAACAGGCCAATCATATGAATCCTGTCCTCAGAGCGCTTACATTCCTGTGGGCTGGGTGAATTTACATTTTCAACAACTGTTTAATGAATGAGTAGTCAACTATTTCCACAATTTCACTTTTAAAGCCTTTCATCAGGAGATGTTATTAGATATCATTAATCTATCTAGGCACTTCTGTCTCCCTCAATCACAAGAAAAAGCCTAATGGAATCCTCAAGAGCATATTCTACTTTGCTCTACTTTGGAAGTCTCCTGGCCTAGTCAGGAACCTAAATGCTTAATGTCACTGAATGTGATAAGGAGTGGTAATCCTGGTGATGAAACTAGCCAGTTTTGAATGTTGTAATAGGAATTCAAAACCACTCTGTCTGAAAGAGACCTGTTGTTTCAAAATGTCTCCAGAAAACGTGAGGGAAAAGCAAGGACAAGGAGGATGACCCAGATGATAAAACTGGCCAGTGGCAAAAAATTAATAAATAACCTGTGGTATGCAAATATAAGTAATACACGGGGGTCTGTCTGGTTGTAGTATAACCTGCTACAAGGCTTACGTCCTTCCCTGAAAGAACACGGCAAAGTCAAAGGAAGATGTTAAAAAATAATCTTAGGGATATCTGGCTGGCTCAGTTGGTAGAGCATGAGACTCTTAATCTTAGGGATGTGAGTTCAAGCCCCACATTGGGTACAGAGATCACTTAAAAATACATTTTTAAAAAATATTTAATTTATTTATTCATGAGACACACACACACAGAGGCAGAGACATAGGCAGACGGAGAAGCAGGCTCCATGCAGGGAGCTGGATGTGGGACTCAATCCAGGGACTCTAGGATCACGACCTGGATGCCTGGTTTAGGCAAGTGCTAAACCGCTAAGCCACCCAGGCATCCCAAAAAAATATATATTTTATTTTATTTATTTTTATAATAAATTTATTTTTTATTGGTGTTCAATTTGCCAACATACAGAATAACACCCAGTGCCCATCCCGTCAAGTGCCCCCCTCAGTGCTCATCACCCATTCACCCCCACCCCCCCGCCCTCCTCCCCTTCTACCACCCCTAGTTCGGTTCCAGAGTTAGGAGTCTTTATGTTCTGTCTCCCTTTCTGATATTTCCCACACATTTCTTCTCCCTTCCCATATATTCCCTTTCACTATTATTTATATTTCCCAAATTAATGAGAACATATAATGTTTGTCCTTCTCCAATTGACTTATTTCACTCAGCATAATACCCTCCATTTCCATCCACGTTGAAGGAAATGGTGGGTATTTGTCATTTCTAATGGCTAATATTCCATTGTATACATAAACCACATCTTCTTTATCCCTTCATCTTTCTATAGGCACCGAGGCTCCTTCCACAGTTTGGCTATTGTGGACATTGCTGCTAGAAACATCGGGGTGCAGGTGTCCTGACGTTTCATTGCATCAGTATCTTTGGGGTAAATCCCCAACAGTGCAATTGCTGGGTCGTAGGGCAGGTTTATTTTTAACTCTTTGAGGAACCTCCACACAGTTTTCCAGAGTGGCTGCACCAGTTCACATTCCCACCAACAGTGCAAGAGGGTTCCCTTTTCTCCGCATCCTCTCCAACATTTGTGGTTTCCTGCCTTGTTAATGTTCCCCATTCTCACTGGTGTCAGGTGGTATCTCATTGTGGTTTTGATTTGTATTTCCCTGATGGCAAGTGATGCAGAGCATTTTCTCATGTGCGTCTTGGCCATGTCTATGTCTTCCTCTGTGAGATTTCTCTTCATGTCTTTTGCCCATTTCATGATTGGATTGTTTGTTTCTTTCGCGTTGAGTTTAATAAGTTCTTTATAGATCTTGGAAACTAGCCCTTTATCTGATACGTCATTTGCAAATATCTTCTCCCCTTCTGTAGGTTGTCTTTTAGTTTTGTTGACTGTATCCTTTGCAGTGCAAAAGCTTTTTATTTTGATGAAGTCCCAATAGTTCATTTTTGCTTTTGTTTCTTTTGCCTTCATGGATGTATCTTGCAAGAAGTTACTGTGGCTGAGTTCAAAAAGGGTGTTGCCTGTGTTCTCCTCTCGAACCATTTTGATGGAATCTTGTCTCACATTTAGATCTTTCATCCATTCTGAGTTTCTTTTGCCTTCATGGATGTATCTTGCAAGAAGTTACTGTGGCTGAGTTCAAAAAGGGTGTTGCCTATGTTCTCCTCTAGAACCATTTTGATGGAATCTTGTCTCACATTAGATCTTTCATCCATTTTAAGTTTACTTTTGTGTATGGTGCAAGAGAGTGGTCTAGTTTCATTCTTCTGCATGTGGATGTCCAATTTTCCCAGCACCATTTATTGAAGAGACTGTCTTTCTTCCAATGGATAGCCGTCCCTCCTTTATCGAATATTAGTTAACCATAAAGTTCAGGGTCCACTTCTGGATTCTCTATTCTGTTCCATTGATCTTTGTGTCTGTTTTTGTGCCAGTACTACACTGTCTTGATGACCACAGCTTTGTAGTACAACCTGAAATCTGGCATTGTGATGCCCCCAGATATGGTTTTCTTTTTTAAAATTCCCCTGGCTATTCAGGGTCTTTTCTGATTCCACACAAATCTTAAAATAATTTGTTCTAACTCTCTGAAGAAAGTCCATGGTATTTTGATAGGGATTGCATTAAACGTGTAAATTGCCCTGGGTAACATTGACATTTTCACAATATTAATTTTGCCAATCCATGAGCATGGAATATTTTTCCATCTCTTTGTGTCTTCCTCAATTTCTTTCAGAAGTGTTCTATAGTTTTTAGGGTATAGATCCTTTACCTCTTTGGTTAGGTTTATTCCTAGGAGAAAGGAGAGATCACTACCAACACCAAGGAAATACAAACGATTTTAAAAACATATTATGAACAGCTATACGCTAATAAATTAGATAATCTAGAAGAAATGGACGCATTTCTGGAAAGCCACAAACTACCAAAACTGGAACAGGAAGAAATAGAAAACCTGAACAGGCCAATAACCAGGGAGGAAATTGAAGCAGTCATCAAAAACCTCCCAAGACACAAAAGTCCAGGGTCAGATGGCTTCCCAGGGGAATTCTATCAAACGTTTAAAGAAGAAACCATACCTATTCTACTAAAGCTGTTTGGAAAGATAGAAAGAGATGGAGTACTTCCAAATTCGTTCTATGAGGCCAGCATCACCTTAAGTCCAAAACCAGACAAAGACCCCACCAAAAAGGAGAATTATAGACCAATATCCCTGGTGAACATGGATGCCAAAATTCTCAACAAGATACTAGCCAATAGGATCCAATAGTACATTAAGAAAATTATTCACCATGACCAAGTAGGATTTATTCCCGGGACACAGGCTGGTTCAACACTCGTAAAACAATCAATGTGATTCATCATATCAGCAAGAGAAAAACCAAGAACCATATGATCCTCTCATTAGATGCAGAGAAAGCATTTGACAAAATACAGCATCCATTCCTGATCAAAACTCTTCAGAGTGTAGGGATAGAGGGAACATTCCTCACCATCTTAAAAACCATCTACAAAAAGCCCACAGCAAATATCATTCTCAATGGGGAAGCACTGGGAGCCTTTCCCCTAAGATCAGGAACAAGACAGGGATGTCCACTCTCACCACTGCTACTCAACATAGTATTGGAAGTCCTAGCCTCAGCAATCAGACAACAAAAAGACATTAAAAGCATTAAATTGGCAAAGAAGAAGTCAAACTCTCCCTCTTCGCCGATTACATGATACCAAAAATATATATATTTTAAAAGTTTTACAATATAATCTTGATCAAGTTACTATAATGTGTTTACTACAGGGTGGCCCCACTCTAGGTCTGATGCTCTGAAGGAGGAGATGTTCCTGCATTGTGCCTGCCCAACAGGAGCCTGTGGCCCTAGATTAACAAAAACAAAGATCCGAACACTAGCAATTTAGCATCTGCACTCTTCCTGGAATGTGATACCTGTGCTCTCCTTTGTCATTGGAATATGAGGTAGGGATTATTATATTCATTTTATGCATGAGGAACCAGGTTGGCCTGTTAACACAATGCACATGCTGAGTCATCAGTAATGTCTGGATAACTTGAAGAGTTGGGCATTTCCAGACTTGAAAGCATGTGGGTCCATCTTCTCGGAGCAAGAATTTGAGCAACTTTTTTTTCCCCAAAGGGAATTGATTGGGCAGCTGCAAAGTTCTGGAGATTTATCCATGATCAGAGTCTCTTGTTTGCTTAATTCACCTAATGTGCATTAAGTTGTGTTATAAAGGATTTGAACATGCAATGGCTTTTGAAAACAATAGCAACAAGAAAAAGTTCTCCAGCCCACACTTATACTTGGCAACCTGAGCCTTGGCCTGAGGCAGGATGTGAGACAAAATATAATTAGCATCCACTTAGCCATAGACTTTCAGGCCACAGTTTCTTACCCTGGTATTAATCAATGCACATTTAGCTCTAGCCAATGTATACAACCCCAAGGCTCACAGTTTCTCCGTCTTCTCCACCCACCCCCTGGCTTAGACACACAATAGAGCTAAAAAGAGCTTTCAGGTAGAGTCTTGGTCCCATTAGCTCACTCCATGGCAAAGGCAGAGGAAAGTGTTTGGGATGGCAGGTTTTCCAACCCTTGGGGAATCCAAATCCAGACAGACACCCAGAAAGCAGCCAAGCATTCTTTGGTGGGGAGGGTTCCAGCAGGCAGCTTCTTAGCTGGGCAATTGCTCACGCACCATGCAGGGCTCCTCTGGCTGAGCTGGGACTCCCTAGCTACAGCTGTACTGTGATCTCCTCTAGTCTAGACGAAGCAGACAGTCCCTCCCTTGGTGTGCTCCAGGAATGCCAGTACCCACAGACAGAGCCCAGGCCCAGACAGAGGTCTTTAACTATTTTGTCCCTTTTGTTCATAATGTTTCTTAATACGTAAAGTGCATATGATTACAAGGGAAGCTGGTTATATCAGAAGAATCAAATACTTAAAAATTGCAATTTTAATGTAATGATATATGCATTTAATATATGTGTTTAACAGTGAATCACATAATACGATCTTTCTCCCCCTTTTTATTTAAACTGGACTAAGTTTCAAGATCAAGAAAATTAATCTCAGTAAACATAACTACACCCAGCATTGTTTCTTGCAGTGGTAGTTTTGAGCATTTCACTCTCCTAATGTTAGGTAGTTTTGCTCTTCATAGTCATTCATTCATTCATTCATTCATTCTATAGAAAAATATGTCCTGAGCAAGGCATTACGATCTCTTCTGATGAGGGGGTCAGAAGATGGTACTTGTTGGCTAATGCTTATTCATTTACATTTGGTCCATAACTGCCTTCATACTGTATCAGTAGTGTTCAATAATTGTGTCTGAGACTACATGACTTTCAAAGTCAAACATATTTATTATCTAGCCCTTAATAGAAAACATTTGCTAACTTTTGGATTAGGCATAACCCTTTAGCCCTTAACCTCAAGAACTTTTCATAGTCTATAGGAAAAGAACAGTAAAAACAAATGTCTAAGGTGTAGAGATTCCTGAGAAAAATAAACGGAGGGTAACATGGAAGGTTTCCTAGAAGAGGACATTTGAGTTGATCCTGAAAACAACTGAGGTTTGCCCTAGAGACCAGCTTTCTGGGCAGAGGGTGTAGCATGTGCAAAGGCATGATTGCATTAACTGGTCTTGTTTCTGGAATTTATACGCACTTCACTATCACTGAAGTATAGAGTTCTAAAGGTAGTGAGAAGAGATGACTGAAGAGCAAGGTAGCATCAGACAATAAAACACTTTGTGTTCCACATCAAGGAACTCAAATACTCTCTGTAGGTATTGGCAGTGCTGTGCAACAGAACTCTGTATGATTGAAATGTTCTATAGCTATATTGCCAGTAAGATAGCCACTTAGTAGTTTAAATATATTGTCAATGGACCCATAAAATACATGTAGGAAAGTTCACAAATCATAGGTGGACATCTTGATGAATCTCTACAAAGTGAATGAACCCATGCAACCACCACCCGGATCGGGAAGTAGAATGTTGCCAGCATCCCCAGAAGCTCCTCTTGCTCTTCCTCGAGGTCATTACCTACCTCCTCTCCCAAACAGTAGACGCTACCCTGACTTCTAACAACATGGATCAATTCTGTGTCTTTTGAACCTCATATGCTCCTTAGTGTTGGGCTTCAACTCATGTTGTGTTTATGAGATCGATCTATGTTGTTGCACACAGCAGTAGTTTATTTACATTATTGTATCATATTCTATTATATTAATAATGATACAATCAATGTATCCATTCTGTTACTGATATATATTTGGGGCCTGAGTTCTGTTTGGGCTACTACAGATAGTGATGTTATGAAGATCCTTGTATCTGTTTTATTTTTTATAAACATCAGCATGCATTTCTGTTGGAAAAGGAATGACTGAGTCATAATGGTGTATGCATATTCAGCTTTTTAGGCACTGCCAAACAATTTCATAAAGATGTTATGCTAATTTATAATGCTCCAAGCAATATACAAAAGATCTAGTTATTCTATATTGTCACAACAGTTGATAATGTCAGTCTTTCAAATTTTAGCCATTCTGGCAGATATGTAAGAATATATCAATGTAGATTTATCTGCATGTCACTGAAGAATGATACTGAGCATCTTTTTATATATTCATTTGCATTCCTTCTTGTACATTTTTCTAGTGAGGCCTGCTGTAGAAGCTCTTATATTCTACAAGCACTTTACCCTATACATGCATATGCTAACTTTCTTCTCCCACTCTTCAACTTGTCTTTTCATTCTTAGTTATCTTTTGATGATAAAAATTCCTAATTTTAATGTAGTCCAATTTACCAATTTTTTCCTTTGTGGTTAGCAATTTTGGTATTCTGTTTAAGAAGTGCTCACTTTTTCCAAATGTAATAAAAGTATACTTCTATGTTACCTTCTAGAAATTCCATTATTTTATTCTTCATAGTTACATTTGTATTGTGCCTGGAATTGAAATTTGTGTGTAGTGTGGGGTGGGAATGTCAAGATCTAGTTTTCCAAAAAGATAACCAATTGACCCAGTAACTTTTATTGAAAAAACTCTTTTCTGCACTGCATGCAGTATCACATTTGTCTTATGTTGTGGCAATATATATATGTGGGAACTTTTTCTGGAGTCTCAATTTTGTTCCATTTTTCTAGGTATCTACCCATAAATATAATATATCCCTCTACTTAGATCTTCCTTAATTTACCTTTAAAAATTTTGTAATTTGGGGGGTACCTGGGTGGCTCAGTCAGTTAAGCATCTAACTTCGGCTCAGGTCATGATCACAGGGTGCTGAGATGGAGTCCAGTGCTGGGCTTTGTGCTCAGCAGGGGTCTGCTTGTATCCTCTCTCAATTAAATGAATAAAATCTTTGTTTTAATTTTGTGATTTTCTCTGAAGAGATTTTACATATCTTTTTTAGATTTAGACTAAATATTTGATGTCATTTGATGCTATTGCAAATGGCATCTTTTTAAATTTTTTATTTTTCAGTGGATTATTTCTAGAAATAGAAATATTATTAATGCTTATATATTGAGCTTGTATTTAATGATGTGCTGAGTTCACCTACTAATTCTAATCCTAGTAATTTTTAAAAACAGGCTTTTATCTTCTCCACAAGTTTTATAGCTACAATATATTGAGAAAGAGAAATTTTTTCTCTGGGTAACTAAAATCTGAACAAATTCCTGATTTTAATTTTCCTCCTGCTGTCATCAGCATAAGGGCTTGGCATTTGAATGAACTGCAACTGGATTTCAAGGACTCACCCAACCCTGAGATGTTCTCAATACCACTTCCTTAGTGTCAGCAACTGTGAGAGTTGGTGTAATAATACAGTGACTCCAATCCAACATTAGTAGAGCTTCAAATTATTAATAAATATGCCAATGACCACAGGTACACTTAATTTTGAGGAATAACCACTTTGCATAATCACAATATTTAACGATCAATAAAGCAAAGCATGTGGTTTCTTCAGTTTGGTTTTGTTTTGCTTTTTTAAGTTTCTTAAGGAATTTCCTCAATGGAGAACATCATCAAGTAAATGGCAATGACTACTGATGACATTTTATTTCGCTGGCTTGGTCCATTAGACACTGTGATCATAAAAGCAGACAATTGTTAAGATCAAAGAGGCCTTAGAGATAATCCATTCCAATACACTTCTTGTTTACAAATGAGGAAATAAACCCAAGTAGGTTACTCAAAGTTTCAGAGCTGGTTAGCACTATAGCCTGAACTGCATGCCAGGTGTCTCAAATTTTAGTTCAGTGCCTTTCCATTAAACAACACTATGGAATAGTGTTGGAAAGTTGCCTTTCCGTTTAAACAACAGTGTGGGAATATCCATGATATACAATAGTAGGAGCAGGACAAGAAGACTAATGCTCATTAAGTGTTTTCTACGTATCAGGCAATTGTCAAGGCATTTTCCACACAGTATTCCACTTAGTCCTCTCACAAAATTATAAGGTAAGCATTACTATTTTCCTTTTACAGATGAAGCAATAAATTTCAGCAATATGAAGTGATTTGCACAAGAGCACATGTCCAGAGAACCACAACTCTTACCCAGAAATACTTAAGTCCAACAGCTCTTTATACTGTTTGGAAGTGGAGATGTGGGAGTTTGACACTCTAAAAGGTCTTATTTTTTAAGCACTGTTAAGAATGACTAGAATTGCAAGCCATGAAATTGGGCAGCATCCGTATTTCCAAAAAGTGACTTAGTTTGAGACTGAGAACTCTGGGTTTGAGTCTTACCCACTTCCATCACTACACTACCTGTTCACCAGAGAGTTCAGAGCAGCATCACTGGAACATGTGGCAGGATTCCAACATGACTAATGGGAACAGGAGCAGCTAGTATAGTAGATGAGTGTGTTCTGCTTTGATTACTTATAGCCTCATAGTTATGCAATAAACAGAGGATTTAAATTCACCTTGCCAAATGATTCCACAGACAAAATTATATCTTTATTTTTAAAAAATTGAATTTGAGTATAGTTGACATGCAATGTTACATTTATTTCAGGTGTACAATGCAGTGCTTTGTTATGCCATGCTCACAGTGTAACAACTATCTGTCACCATACAACACTATTGCAATACCATTGACTGTATTCCCTATTATATACCTTTTATTCTCATGATTTGCTGATTTTGTAACTTGAAGTCTGTATTTTCCTCTTTCCTTCTCCCATCCTCATTCCTCTTGCAACCATTACTTTATTCTCTGTATTTGTAGGTCTGGTTCTACTTCTTGTTTGTTTATTCATTTGTTTTGTTTTGTTTTTTTTTACATTCTACATATGAGTGAAATCATATGGTATTTGTCTTTCTCAGTATGACTAATTTCACTTAGTGTGATACCTTCTAGATCCATCAATGTCACAAATGGCAAGATCTCACTCTTTTTTATGATGGTATAATATTCCATTGTGTATATATACCACATCTTCTTTACACATTCATCTATTGATGGACACCTAGGTTGTTGCCATATCTTGGGTACCACAAATAATGGTATAATAAACACAGAGGTTCAGGGATGCCTGGATGGCTCAGGGGTTGAGTATCTGCCTTTGGCTCAGGGCATGATCCCAGGGTCCTGGGATTGAGTCCTCCATTGGGCACCCTGTAGGGAACCTGCTTCTACCCCTGCCTGTGTCTCTGCCTCTCTCTCTATGTCTCTCATGAATAAATAAATAAAATATTTTAAAAAATAAACATAAGAGTGTATATATCTTTTGGAATTGTATTTTCATTTTCTTTAGGTAAATACCCAGTAATGGAATTCTTAGAATCATATGGTATTTCTATTTTTACTTTTTAAAGGAATCTCCTTATTGTTTTCCACAGTGACCATACCAATTTGCACTCCCATTAACAGTGCAGGAGACATCCTTTTCTCTACATACTCACCAACATGTTGTTTCTTATCTTTTTTATTTTGGCCATTCTGATACATGTAAGGTAATATTTCACCATGGTTTTGATTTGCATTTCCCTTGTAATAAGTGTTGTTGAGCAGCTTTTCATGTGTCTATTGGCCATCTGTGTGTTTTCTTTAGAACAACAAAAAACCTTGAATAGCCAAAGAATCCTGAGAGAGAACAAAGCTGAAGGTATCACAATTATAGATTTCAAGATATACTACAAAGCTCTACTCATCAAAACAGTAAGATACTGGTACAAAAATTGACACAGAGATCAATGGAACAGAATTGAGAGCCCAGAAGTAAACCCACACGCATATGGTCAATTATCTATGCCAAATGAGGAGGAATATGCAATGGGGAAAATAAAATATCTTCAGTAAATGCTGCTAGGAAAACTGGACAGCTACATGCAAAATAATGAAACTGGACCACATTTTTACACCACACACAAAGATAAACTCAAAATGGATTAAGGATCTAAATGTGAGACCTAAAAACCATATAAATCCTAAAATAAATAACATAGGTAGCAAGTAATTTATTTGATATTGATCATAGCAACATTTTTCTAGATATGTCTCTTAAGGAAGAGAAACAAAAGTAAAAACGAACTATTGGGACTATATAAAAATAAAAAGTTTGGCACAGCAAAAGAAACCATCAACAAAATAAAAAGGCAATCTACTGAATGGAAGAAGATATTTGTATATGATGTATCTGATAAGGGGTTAATATCCAAAGTATATAAAAAACTTATATAACTCAACATCAAAGATAAAGATATGTATCTTTAGAAGACATACATGCTCATCTACCTGTATAAATCACCTTCTTATTATGCATGAATCAAATTAATAAGTTAATATAAAACTGCCCTCAATCTACAACTATACAAAGCATGTGCATTAAAATCAGCTACAGGGATGCCCACTCTCACCACTGCTATTCAACATAGTACTAGAAGTCCTAGCCTCAGCAATCAGGCAACAAAAAGAAATAAAAGGCATTCAAATTGGCAAAGAAGAACTCAAACTCTCCCTCTTCGCAGATGACATGATACTCTACATAGAAAACCCAAAAAAAACTCCACCCCAAGATTGCTAGAACTCATACAGCAATTCGGCAGTGTGGCAGGATACAAAATCATTGCCCAGAAATCAGTGGCATTTCTATACATTAACAATGAGAGTGAAGAAAGAGAAATTAAGGAGTCAATCCCATTTACAATTGCACCCAAAAGCATAAGATACCTAGGAATAAACCTAACCAAAGAGGTAAAGGATCTATACCCTAAAAACTATAGAACACTTCTGAAAGAAATTGAGGAAAACACAAAGAGATGGAAAAATATTCCATGCTCATGGATGGCAAAATTAATATTGTGAAAATGTCAATGTTACCCAGGGCAATTTATTTTTTTTCCCCACTTTTAAAGTTTTTATTCAAATTCAAGTTAGTTAACATATAGTTTAATATTAGTTTCAGGTGTACAATATAGTGATTCAACACTTACATACAACCATGGGTGCACATTACAAGTGCACTCCTTAATCTCCATCTCGTATTTCACCCATCCCCTACCTAAGTCCCCTCTGGTGACTATCAGTTTGTTCTCTGTAGTAAGACTCTGTTTCTTGGTTTGCTTCTTTCTCTATTCTTTTTTCCTCTTGTTCATTTGTTTTGTTTCTGAAATTCCACATAGGAGTGAAATCATATGGTATTTGTCTTTCTCTGACTTATTTCATTTAGCATTATACTTTGTTTTTTTTTTATAAATTAATTTTTATTGGTGTTCAATTTACCAACATACAGAATAACACCCAGTGCTCATCCCGTCAAGTGTACCCCTCAGTGCCCGTCACCCATTCACCCCCACCCCTCACCCTCCTCCCCCTCCACCACCCCTAGTTCATTTCCCAGAGTTAGAAGTCTTTATGTTCTGTCTCCCTTTCTGATATTTCTCACACATTTCTTCTCCCTTCCCTTATATTCCCTTTCGCTATTATTCATATTCCCCAAATGAATGAGAACATACACTGTTTGTCCTTCTCCGGTTACTGTGGCCAAGTTCAAAAAGGGTGTTGCCTGAGTTCTTCTCTGGGATTTTGATGGAATCTTGTCTCACATTTAGATCTTTCATCCATTTTGAGTTTATCTTTGTGTATGGTGCAAGAGAGTGGTCCAGTTTCATTCTTCTGCATGTGGATGTCCAATTTTCCCAGCACCATTTATTGAAGAGACTGTCTTTCTTCTAGTGGATCGTCTTTCCTCCTTTATCGTATATTAGTTGAGCATAAAGTTCAGGGTCCACTTCTGGGTTCTCTGTTCTGTTCCATTGATCTATATGTCTGTTTTTGTGCCAGTACCACACTGTCTTGATGAACACAGCTTTGTAGTACAACCTGAAATCTGGCATTGTGATGCCCCCAGATATGGTTTTCTTTTTTAAAATTCCCCTGGCTGTTCGGGGTCTTTTCTGATTCCACACAAATCTTAAAATGATTTGTTCTAAGTCTCTGAAGAAAGTCCATGGTATTTTGATAGGGATTGCATTATACATGTAAATGTAAATTGTACCCAGGGCAATTTACACGTTTAATGCAATCCCTATCAAAATACCATGGACTTTCTTCAGAGAGTTGGAACAAATCATCTTAAGATTTGTGTGGAATCAGAAAAGACCCCAAATAGCCAGGGGAATTTAAAAAAAGAAAACCATATCTGGGGGCATCACAATGCCAGATTTCAGGTTGTACTACAAAGCTGTGGTCATCAAGATAGTGTGGTACTGGCACAAAAACAGACACATAGATCAATAGAACAGAATAGATAATCCAGAAGTGGACCCTCAACTCTGTGGTCAACTAATGTTCAACAAAGCAGGAAAGAGTATCCACTGGAAAAAAGACAGTCTCTTCAATAAATGGTGCTGGGAAAATTGGACATCCACATGCAGAAGAATGAAACTAGACCACTCTCTTGCACCATACACCTGCCTTTTTAATGGCCTCCCTGACCTGCCCCTGCCACCTCATCTACATGGCATATGTGATTCTATAAAACTATTTAGACCTTGTCTTCTTTGCTTAAGCTCTCCAACAGCTTCTTAGTGAAGTTAGAGTAAAATCTAAAGTTAGTGTTAGATAGTCTTCAAGATCCTATATGATGTAGCTCTTTGCGATTTTCTTCTCACTTCACTTAGGTCCCACCTACCTCCACATCCTCCATTATTACTGTTCAGCTACTGTGTTTGTTGTTGTTGTTTGTTTATATACGAGTTCTTTCTGGAGATCACAGTTATACTAAAAAGAATCTTTAGTATATAGTTCAAAATATTTACTGTTGTAAAGGGATATAACACCATAACATTGAAAACCAAAGAATGCTTTCCTGCTTCTTCTCTCAGGGCTCTGGTGCTATCTGTTTCATCTAATTGGACTACTTTTCCCCAAATCTCTGTAAAGCCATGCCTTTTTCTTCATTAGGATCTCAATTACTGAGAGGTATTCCCTAATCATCTTAGTGAAAATATATCCCCCTGTAGTTATCTCACACATATACACTCAAACTTTTCTCCACTTCATTACCTATTTTCTCTTTTTCTGTACCTTACTCAACCAGAAATACTTATTGTATATAAATACCAGAATTAGGGGATGTCTGGGTGCTCAGTGGTTGAGCATCTGCCTTTGGCTTAGGGAATGATGCCAGAGTCCCAGGATCAAGTCCCACATCAGGCTTCCTGCATGGAGTCTGTTTCTCCCCCTGCCTATGTCTCTCTCTCTCTCTCTCTCTCTCTCTCTCTCTGTGTGTGTGTGTGTGTGTCTCCCATGAATAAATAAATAAAATCTTTTTTTTAAATTTTATTTTATTTTTTTAATAAATTAATTTTTATTGGTGTTCGATTTACCAACATACAGAATAACACCCAGTGCTCATCCCGTCAAGTGTCTCCTTCAGTGCCAAATAAATAAATAAATACATAAATACATACATACATACATACCAGAATTGTATTGCTTTGTTTTTTACACTGGCTCATCTTTGTAATTAGAATGTAAGCTCTTTCAAGTTAGGAGCTATGACTATTTCTCTTTGTTTTTCCCCAGGGTCTAGAATAGTGTTTGACAAATGAAAAACAATTAAGAACAAGCAGAGAAGGGGAGAATTTACAATCAGAGTTCCTAAAGATGCTTATCTTATTATCTAATCATGTCACACATTAGTTTGGTTGGTAGCAAAAGTTTTAGAGAAATAAATGTTAAATATATGCAAACTGTTGTGTAGTAAACCCTTGAGCCCTTCTTGTTTGAGATGACATCAGTTCACTGGAATGGTTGAGGGTACAGGGAACACATTTTCCTCCATGTGGATCAATAAGAATCTCAGAGTAAATTTTGACTTTTTGATTCTGTTTTCATTAAAATTCCTTGATTTTAACAGCCAATTGCCCCACCTTCCTGTGAAGCATTTTAGGACATGAGTATGATATTTTTAGGGAACTGTCAAAATGCAAATTGATGTTGTCATAGGTTTTCATCAGTCAATCCCTATAAAGTAGTAAAAGTCATGTTCATTGCTTAGGTGTCAGAAACTGCAAGTCAATACTCTGGTGCGCCTTGTAAACCTTAAAAGGCCTTTTACCAGCTTTAAGTATGAACTTGTGGTCTTATAACACCCCTTCCTATATGATCCCCAAAGAAATCATAAACATGGAAAGCTTCCCCTCCATCTGCTGGATTATCACAGAGATTGCCCCTACTACTGGTCCTTTGAAGGTTCCCAGAGCTGTTTATTATTTCCTTATGCCCCTATCCATAGTAGGAGAAGAGTGTGGTGATCTCCAACAGTCTGGGCAGCAGATATCTCCAAACTTGGGGTAAAAGGTAACAATCTGAACAAGGATTTTCATTTGAAGAATCTCCCAATGTGTATTTCCAGTTTTATTCACAGCATGGAAATGGTAATTAATAGATAAAGCCATTTATAAGATAATTAAATGAACTATCAGCAAAATATTGATCATAGCAAGTGCTCAAAAAATGGTAGCAATTAGCTATAGTAGAATCTTTATTCTATCACTTAATCCGTGGTGTTAAAATCTGATTACATGTCTGTCTCCCATCAGACAGAAGACTAGAGGTCAGGAGATTGATTTCTGCAGTCTGAAATACATTAGTCACTCAATTTATGCTTCCTGACCTAGACAGAGCACTGGCTTCTGGGCCCCACTCTATCACTGATTAGCTGTGAAACATTGGGTAATTTTGCATAGTCTTACCAGGTCTCACTGTCCTCATTTGTGAGAGGAAGAGATTGGATTTTATGGTCTCTAAGGCCCTTTCCAATTCTAACATTCCATGGCTTTACTAAAGCAGTGCTATTAAGCTAAGGATGATTATTAGGATCTTTGGTGCCAAATTCCATTTCTCTTTGCCTGTCCTATGTTCCCTACAATGATGAATTATCCAAGCTTATTTCCAAGCAGTCTAAGTGATTGTTTTGCTGTTATTAAGATTCCACCCTAGACTTTCAAAGTTTATTCCAATCCTGAAAACATGAGTAAGGTGGAGATGTATATGAACCAAATGTTACCTTGGTCACATTGCCCAGCTCTATTTCCAACACCCATATATGGTTCATGGAGGCCCACAGTCTCAAATAGTAAATAATTACTTAATAGTTTAGTTAAACAGTGGTTTAATTCAGTTCCGCAAATAGTTTGTTGCACGCCTACTGTATACCAGATAGATTCTGGGTAGACTCTACAGATACAGAATAAATGAGAAAAATAAAAATGCATTATGACTGAAGAATGATATCTGCAAGATTGATATTTATTCACAGCCAAATTGAATATTTTTTCTTTTTTTTTCCAGATAAAGAGAGCTAGTTGCAGAGATGTGAAGCCAAACTAGTTAAATCCTAAAATAAATGAAACATAACCAACACAGGTCTTCTAGGCTCCACATGATCATATGTGTAAATAATTAGCACAGAGCCTATAAATTAATAAATGTTATTTTCCCTTTCTACATTGTTTAATTTGATGCCCAAAAGTCATTGTGTATTCCTTTGCCATTCACCTCCAAGTTTTCAAATCTGTCTTCTTAATATTACTGGATTTTAGTCAGTTTTCTACATTCCAACCTAAAATAATCTTCAATCTTCTACTATTTCTCTCCTTGCATTAACCTTCTAATTTTTTTCCTATTGCCAGTCTTGCCCCCATTAGCCCACTTTCTACATTGAGAATGGAGTGGTTTTTCTGAACTTCAGATGTGTATTTTCCAGCTGCTTAAGAACAGAGAGGAGATGACAGAGTCTATTTAGAGAGGTGGCAATCAACAATTTGTGATTGGGCATAATTAGGAGGGAGGGGGGAAGCTACAGAGGAGTCAAGAGTGACTTACACTTTACACTTTCGTTGAATAAATGAGTGATGGTGTCACCAAAAGGAAAAAGATGAAGGAGGAACAGGTTTGGTGAGAATGACGGCATAGATGGTGCAGAGAATGATGGTGTAGAGTACACTACCCAGGATTTATATTCTCATTCTCCCAGTTGTTGGAAATGTGGCTACTGATTGCTCAGTCTAAGACTCTTCCCAGGAATGCCCATCATCAACTGCACTAGTGCCTCTTGCTCAGCTCACACTATGCCTTCATGAGAGTTCCTTTTGATCAAGAGATGGAGGAAGAAAAATGACAAAATGCCCAACTAAGTTCATGGATAGGTCAACTTAGTATAATGGTGCAAACTGAATGCTGTATTGTAACTCTACTCAGAAGTAGCCCTAAAGGATAATGGTGAGAGAAAATCCTCTCAATGGATAGAACTTCAGGTGTTGCATCTGACCATCCACCTTGTGTGGAAAGAGAGGTGACTTGAGACTATGGATTCATGGAGAGTGGTAAATATCCACTTGGTTGGTTCAAGGCCTGAAAAGAGAAAATTTGGAAGATTAAAAAAGAAAGAAGAAGATGGTCTGGATAAGAATATTGATGTATTAAGCAATATGGATTTATTTATGAAAGTAAGCACAAAATATGAATAATTTTTACCGTATATAAAGGCTTATTAGAGAGTATCCATAATACAAGAGGCACTAAATAACCAATTAAACAGAATGACTCAGCAGTTAACATGTTGTTGGCTATTTCAGTGATGGTACAATAAACACATGAATAGAGTAGACATGGTGGCAGGTATAGAAGCTATGCATAAGCTAACAGCATGGGTTTACACGCTTAGGCTGACTAGCTATCATCATTGCCAAGAGTCCAACCTAAAGATTCAACACTAAAACCTCAATATAGCACTATCTCTTGAGGAGAACAGCCAGTCACTTAGTGGAAAGTCAATTATCTTGGACTTCTCTCACCCTGGAAGGGGAAACAATTTATTTTGACTCAAGGATGGGTTTACTTTTCCTGACCACAGAGCCTGTGAACACCACTATCAGAGGGATTACAAAGTATTTGATCTATTAATATTAGATGAAAGGACCTACTAACATTAGATGAGATATGGCCGAGGCACATGACTGTGGGACTCACTAGTTCTTTTACATACTCCACCATTTAGACACTATTGGCTTAAGATAATAATGGAATGTCTTTTGAAGGTGCAACTGAACTATCAGCTTGGAGATGATATCTGTAATATCCCTACTATAGACTACTATCCCTCAGGACATAATATCCACCCTAAATGAAAAATAATTAAATGACACTAAATTTCCAATAGGTAGAATGCATGGGTCCAGGAACCAAGATGTGAAGAAAAGAATGGTCCTTCTTCCCACCTCCTCCCTCAGGTATTTATGCTGTCAAACACTATGACTGCAGGTTTGTTAGGTCTAGAGAAATCTCTTCCCACAATCAGAAAACTCCTACCAGAAGACATAGCTTGAATCCCATTAAACTTTAGGTTATTGTTGCCATCTACTCTCTTTAATCTCCTTGTATCAAGAGAACTACAGTCAAAGAAAGAAGACAGCCTACTCTCAGGGGTAATTATCTTGATTATAAAGAACAGGTACAGCTGCCATTATACAGTGGGACAAGGAAGAATCAATTTGGCACCCAGGTGATCCTGTGGGGCACCTCTTGGTACTCCCCTATCCAACTTTGTCACCAAATGGATGGGGAAAACAGTCAAAGTCTGACAAGGACATTATGACCAGAGGATCAGACCACTCAGGGAGGCTGAACTGAGTCACTCTTCCAGATAAGCCAGATAAGCCAAAATTGCTAAGTAGGGGAATTCAGAATGGACAGTAGAAGAAGGAGAGTTAAGTGTCAGTTGTAGTGCCAAGATCAGCTGTGCAGAGGGGTTTATTATTTTAATCCCACTAATCTTCCTTTTGTAAGTTTTCTTAGTCCTGGGAGAGGCTATTTTCACAAGAGGCGCATTTATTAGAAGAAGTGAAAGCATCCAGTATCTCAAGAGGTATAATACATGTTAAACTACTCATATCTTCCTTTCAGTACTGAGACACTCATTCCTACACCAGCTGGAGCATTATCTGCTGATAGTCCACAGATTCATCTCTTCCTAGGAATTATCATCTGCTAAATGAGCTGCCTCAGCCCTATATATTCTTCTCTAGGGAAGAAACTGCCTTAAATGATTGGTTAATGCAAGGACACAAAAGCTTACCTCCATTCCCTCAATTGAGACTATTCTAAAGTTCTAGAACTTCCTACTGGATCACCGAAGTCTTTGTTGCAAATATATTTTAGTTCAAGTTCTTCTACCCAATCCAGCTTCTTTCAATCCCTCTTATGGGAGTCCGTTGCCAAGAGTACTTCCCAGTAAATTTCCTGCATGCAAATCTCCATTTAAGAGTCTGTATTCCAGAGAAACCAATTTGAGACAGATGATGAGTTCAATTTAGGTTGAGATGATTGTAGGACTCCCACATGGAGATCTGTAACAGAGGTTTGGATATTGCATATTGAAATGCCAAGAAGATATTGGACTGAAGAAATAAATTTGGAAGTGACTGCATAGAAATGATAGTTGAAACTATGAAATTAGACACGATTACTCTGTGAGAGTGCACAGAATATGAGAGTGGTCGGCTGAGAATGGAATCTAAAGAAAATGCTAGAAAGGAGGAAAAGGAGATAAGAATCATGACAGAGTCTTAGGAAGAAAAGGGCTGAAAGATGAGGCAATTTGGAGGTCACTGCTCACCTTGGCAAGAGCTATTGAGTATTATTATTATTATTATTATTATTATTATTATTATACTACAGTGTGGTAAGCCAAGGAATAAGTGGGAGGTAAGGAAGTAGTTATGATGGGTAAAGATCAGGAGTCAGAGATCTAAATACTCACTTGGTGGGCTAAATAGGTAAACTAAGATAGCTTATTCAGTAATATGTGTCCAAGTGCCAAGTAATATAATAGATATAAGGGTTTTCAGTAGTGATGTGGTGAAAGACAGGCAAAGTAGTAAAAAAAAAAAAAAGATGATTTGGGGATTATTTGAAAATAAAACAAGACAGGGAAATGGAGCAAAGAGTAGTAGCAAAGTGAGTGAGGAGATCATGGAAAAGTTCTCTGAGATGACATTTAAACTCATCCCTGAATAATAAGAAGTCAACCATGCAAATACGTAAGGAAAGAATATTCCAGGTCAAGAGAAAATAGTAAATGTAAGTTCTGAAGCAGAAATGAGCTTGGGCTATTTAAGTAACAAAAAGGACAGTATGGCTGGTAATTGTTAGCAAGGAGAAGGGGTTTGCAGATGGGTTAGGCAAGCTAGACAAGAGTCATTTTAACTCAGGCTGATTGGCCATGGCAAAGATCACAGATCAAAGTGTCTGGAAAGTCACAGATCATCCTTGAGATGATAGAGAATAGTGTGGACCATGGCAGAGTGGAGAACACTGGCTTAGCTCAAAGGGGACAGTTGCTGGTCAATAACATCTACTAAGCTACACTTAAGATTATGACCTCAGTTTCCCAATATCCAAATAAAAAAAAGTAGAAATTTGTATTCTTAAATGAATTTTTTCACTTCTAAATGATATTATTGACTTCTATTCTTGTTTTTAAGCAATGGAGCCCAACATTGCACTGGTCAAATGACAAATCTGAAGACCAGACTTGTCCACCATTCTCTAGTTTGCAACACCTGAGTCTCAACACTGCTTTTCTAGATTAGATAAGAAGAGAGACAGAAAATGGGAAGCAGGATGATATAGGAACAATGTAGTTTAGTCTTGAGTGAGATAGGTATAGAGTCTAAGGACATGCTAGGAGTGAGGAGGACATGAAGGAGCAGGAGAGAAAGGGTATTCAGATTTAGTGAGACCTCAGAAGAAGAAGGAAGGGATAGGGTCTAGATTGAATGGAAGTACTGGCCTTGGTTAGGGTGAGGACTCTCATTCTCCAGAATAGGGGTTGATAAACTACTGCCCTCAGGCCACGCTGGATCATTGCTGTGTTTCCACAAGCTTTGGACCTAAGAATGGTCTTTCCATTTTTAAATGGCTGAAAAATAATATAAAGGAATAATATTTCATGATACATTAAAATGATATGAAATTCATATTTTAGTATCCATAAATAAAGTTTTAGCTCATAACCATGCCTGCTCATTTTCATATTGTTGATATCTGCTTTCTGACTGTAGTAGCAATGAATATAATGGCCTACTAAAATATTTACTAGCTAGTCCTTTACAGAAGAACTTCTGTAAGTTCTTCCTTCCATTAGGAAGGATGTGGTCACAAGTCAGTTGCTAGTTCATGCCTTCACCATGCAAAATGATTCTTCTCAAAATTTTGCCCAAAGAGCAAAGACATTATAATCACTTGCAGGTGCTTCCAGGTTTACTGAACTTCCAGGGCTGGGACAGAAATATGCATTTTTCACAAAATTCTTGGGTGACTTTGAGGTGCATTAAAAGTTGAGATTTATTTATAGATCAGTAAACAAAACAAAACAAACAACCAAGCACCATTAGCACTATTCAATCTTTAAAAATTGGTTCCAATCAAATCTGTTTGAACATGTAACAGAAGTTGAAAATTAAATTTACATCTGAAAAATCCACTGAAGAGGAGATTATAGGAGACTGCAGCACCATTTTAAAAGATCTAGTCCATACGTGGACAATCACCATATAGTTTGGTGAGGAAGAAATGAGTTCAAGTGGAGGGAGAAAGATGGAGTTTTCTGATCTGATTTGAGTGGTAAAAACTAATCAAAAGGATCAAACCAAGTCAAATGTGCAGAAACCAGTCAAAAAAAAAAAAACACGAAATGATTTTATCTTTTCATGGTGTGCCCACCCAGATTTTTTTACTCTGAAAACCAATTAAAAGACATTTCAGATATCTTAACTATGAAAAAATCCCACCAAATGATTCATTTTTGCATTGCCTACCTAATTGACACATTTGACAGAAATAACTTACCAGTTATTTCATAATTACCACAATTCTTTGGTAACAGGTATTGTGGAGAGGAAAAGAAACAAATGATTATTTCTGCTTCTGAATAAATTGCTGTTGTGATATCTAGAAGGAAAATTACATAATAATGCTAATTTAAATGGCTTAGAATTACAGGGTGGTCTCATGGTCAAATAAAGTCCTCCCGCTTACTGTACATCTCTGATGTGTATAAAGTGTATAAAGTGTGCATGAAGGCATTAATTAGGGCTTTGGGCATTTTGGAGGGGAAGCAGAGTTGGGAGCAATACATTCGTCTTCAGCCTCAGTGCAGTTAACATTTTCCTATTCAGTAAAGACTTGTTCAAATGGGCCAGCAGATGTTTTCAGGGGATGACAACAGAATGAACAGTGATAGAAACCAGAGAATTGGCAAAGATTAAATAAGGAAGGAGAGTGTACAACAACTAACAAAGAGAAATTACAACTGGCCCTCTCAATTTGACAAGCACGGGACTTCTTAATTGCACAACATTGATTAGAATTTGACCTTAGCAGGATAGCATTTCTCAGAAAATCCTGTTACAAAGTTAATATTCAATGGTCAAAAGTACAAAGAAGGCATGTACTGTGGGCTCAGATTACAACAAAAGGTTGGCTTGTTGGGTAGTTGAGTTAGCCATTGTTTACCTTGGTCATAATGGATGTCTGTTCTAGAAAATAAATAAATAAAAATAAAAACAAGAATAAAGTCTTCTTTTTGTGGATGGCCAGAAAATTCATAGGTGATAATAGTAGGCAACCTGCGTAACTAGTTTGCTATATGCCGGGGACCATGTTAAGAGCTTACCATGTGTTGTCTCATTTATTCCTGCCACAATCCTATGAGGTCAGTACTATTACTACACCCATTTTATTTTATTTTATTTATTTTATTTTATTTTATATTTTATTTTCTTAAGAAAGAGATCAGAGGTTTAGAGAATTTAAGGAACTTTTGCAAGTACACACTGGCTAATAATAGCAGAACTACACTTTAAACTCAGGTCTGTTTCCAGAGCTGCTTCTTTAAAACTCTAGGCCTAGTGATTATTAGGATACTTTGGACATTCTCTAAAATCTCAGACAGAATTAACATGAATCTTTGGATCCTTAAATCATCTTTTCCAATTTCCCACTCAATATGTACAGAAAAACCTCATGTACTCAATATTCTACTACTCAGAGCTCTAGTGATTGGTACCTCCATATATCTATCTTTACAGTGTAGCCCTAGCCCCTATCAACCCTCTTGAGGGATACACAGGACATTGTCTGTGCCTTTAAGAATCTTGCAAATGTATTATGAAGATGAATTTCACACACAGGCAAATAAAGAGCAATACAAAAAAAATGAGTGGTTAAGAAAAAAATCATAGATGGCTTGGTTATTTCATGCATTAACATGGGGCTCTGTTTCCAACATGTAGACCTACCAGTCAAAGTATAAGAGTAGAAAACCAAAATGACATAGGTGAATTATTATTTAAATAGAATAAATAACAAGAAAAACATTTTGGTGAACTTGAAATGGAACTGAAACACTAAATAATAAATGCACATACTGGGTTCTGGGTCTAGAATACAGGATCTAGAAGTTTGGCTCCTGTGGGCTGATGAGGAGAAAAAGGCTCCAAGTGAGATGAAGAATTAAAATAAGTCTTCCACATGGCCAACATGCACATGAGAAAATGCTCTGCATCACTTGCCATCAGGGAAATACAAATCAAAACCACAATGAGATACCACCTCACACCAGTGAGAATGGGGAAAATTAACAAGGCAGGAAACAACAAATGTTGGAGAGGATGCGGAGAAAAGGGAACCCTCTTACACTGTTGGTGGGAATGTGAACTGGTGCAGCCACTCTGGAAAACTGTGTGGAAGTTCCTCAAAGAATTAAAAATAGACCTGCCCTATGACCCAGCAATTGCACTGTTAGGGATTTACCCCAAAGATTCAGATGCAATGAAACGCCGGGGCACCTGCACCCCGATGTTTCTAGCAGCCATATCCACAATAGCCAAACTGTGGAAGGAGCCTCGGTGCCCATCGAAAGATGAATGGATAAAGAAGATGTGGTTTATGTATACAATGGAATATTCCTCAGCCATTAGAAACGACAAATACCCACCATTTGCTTCAACGTGGATGGAACTGGAGGGTATTATGCTGAGTGAAGTAAGTCAATCGGAGAAGGACAAACAGTGTATGTTCTCATTCATTTGGGGAATATGAATAATAGTGAAAGGGAATAGAAGGGAAGGGAGAAGAAATGTGTGGGAAATATCAGAAAGGGAGACAGAACATAAAGACTCCTAACTCTGGGAACCGAACTAGGGGTGGTGGAGGGGGAGGAGGGCGGGGGGTGGGGGTGAATGGGTGACGGGCACTGAGGGGGACACTTGACGGGATGAGCACTGGGTGTTATTCTGTATGTTGGTAAATTGAACACCAATAAAAATTAATTTATTAAAAAAAATTAGTCTTCCAACTTAAGGGTTGTCCAAAAACGTTCCAGGCAACAGCTGACTAGTGCACTAAGTTCAGAGGAGGTCCAAGGGAAGAGGAGGGCATAGACACAATTTTACTACTGGCAATGACAAACATCATCCAAGTTTGGTGACTAGATAGAAGAAGGCTGTAATAATACCACAAGCACAAAACCCTGAACCATCACGAATAGGCCTACTTCTCTAAGTTAGGAGATGGGGAACACATGGAGTCACTGATAAGGAGGGGTGAATACATAGAGAAAGAAAACACTCCTCACCCAAAAGGAACCTACAAATTAATATTTCAAAAATAAAGAAATCTAAGAATGTATAAAACAGCTGTAGAAAATATTGTAGATTGACTTCCTTAACATCTCTTCCCAATCTCTTTCACTTTTCTTCTTCTACTTCAAAAACTAGGAAAAGGAATATCCACTACCAGCTTTCCTTGCAGTTGTAGCATGCTATGTGACAGACAATGGGTCCCAGACAATGAGATTAAAACAGAAGTTCCTGGGGAAACTTTCTTTTCCCCTTAGGAAAAAAAAAAAAAAGACAAAGCCTCACTGAAAGATAGCCTTTTTCATCCTCACCCTGTTTCATGTCTGGAAAGCATGCATGATGCCTGGAGGTACAGACCCATCTAGTGAAAAGGAGGACAAAAGATTGTGGAGTAGAAAGACATAATACAGCAGGATACAGCAGGATCATCGGTGACATTCTTGAGTAGCTGCACCGTCCTGTGCTGCCTACTTTGAAAGCCCTCGTTACGTGAAACAAAAATACCTTTTCCATGAACATCTTCCCACACAGCCTGTCCCACTGTCAACATCCTGCACCAGAGTGGCACATTTGTTAACATCAATGAACCTACACTGATACATCATTATCATCCATGATTTATTTATTTTTTTTATAAATTAATTTTTATTGGTGTTCAATTTACCAACATACAGAATAACACCCAGTGCTCATCCCGTCAAGTGTCCCGCTCCGTGCCCGTCACCCATTCACCCCCACCCCCCGCCCTCCTCCCCTTCCACCACCCCTAGTTCATTTCCCAGAGTTAGAAGTCTTTATGTTCTGTGTCCCTTTCTGATATCTCCCACACATTTCTTCTCCCTTCCCTTATATTCCCCTTCACTATTATTCATATTCCCCAAATGAGTGAGAACATACACTGTTTGTCCTTCTCCGATTGACTTACTTCACTCAGCATAATACCCTCCAGTTCCATCCACGTTGAAGCAAATGGTGGGTATTTGCCATTTCTAATGGCTGAGTAATATTCCATTGTATACATAAACCACATCTTCTTTATCCATTCATCTTTCGATGGGCACCGAGGCTCCTTCCACAGTTTGGCTATTGTGGACATGGCTGCTAGAAACATCGGGGTGCAGGTGCCCCGGCGTTTCATTGCATCTGAATCTTTGGGGTAAATCCCTAACAGTGCAATTGCTGGGTCGTAGGGCAGGTCTATTTTTAATTCTTTGAGGAACCTCCACACAGTTTTCCAGAGTGGCTGCACCAGTTCACATTCCCACCAACAGTGTAAGAGGGTGCCCTTTTCTCCACATCCTCTCCAACATTTGTTGTTTCCTGCCTTATTAATTTTCCCCATTCTCACTGGTCTGAGGTGGTATCTCATTGTGGTTTTGATTTGTATTTCCCTGATGGCAAGTGATGCAGAGCATTTTCTCATGTGCATGTTGGCCATGTCTATGTCTTCCTCTGTGAGATTTCTCTTCACGTCTTTTGCCCATTTCATGATTGGATTGTTTGTTTCTTTGGTGTTGAGTTTAATAAGTTCTTTATAGATTTTGGAAACTAGCCCTTTATCTGATATGTTATTTGCAAATATCTTCTCCCATTCTGTAGGTTGTCTTTGAGTTTTGTTGACTGTATCCTTTGCAGTGCAAAAGCTTCTTATCTTGATGAAGTCCCAATAGTTCATTTTTGCTTTTGTTTCTTTTGTTTTCGTGGATGTATCTTGCAAGAAGTTACTGTGGCCAAGTTCAAAAAGGGTGTTGCCTGTGTTCTCCTCTAGGATTTTGATGGAGTCTTGTCTCACATTTAAATCTTTCATCCATTTTGAGTTTATCTTTGTGTATGGTGCAAGAGAGTGGTCTAGTTTCATTCTTCTGCATGTGGGTCATCCATGATTTAAACTGGAGTTCTCTCTGGTGTTGTACATTCTTTGGGTTTTGAAAACTCTACGATGGCTGCATCCTCCTCATAGTGTCACACAGAACAGTTTTGTTGTCCTAAAAATCCTCTGTGTTTTGCCTATTAATCCCACCCCCCCCAACGTCTAGCAATCATTGTTCTTTTTATGGCCTCCATAGTTTTACCTTTTCCAGAATGTAATGTAACTGGAATCATATACTAGGTAGCCTTTCAAATCAGCTTCTTTCACATAGTAATATGCGTTTAAGCTTCCTCCATGTCTCTTCCTGACTCATTTCTCTTTTTTTAAAGTTTTTATTTAAATTCTAGTCAGTTAACATATAGTATAATATTAGTTTCAGGTATACCATATAGGGACTCAACACTTCTATACAACACCAGATGCTCATCACAGCAAGTGCACTCCTTTGTCCCCATCACCTGTTTTTTTTCCCATCACCTGTTTAACCCATCTCCCCACCCTCCATCCAACTGGTAACCCTCAAATTTGTTCTCTATAATTAGAGTCTGTTTCTTGGTTTACCTCTCTTTTTTCCCTATGTGTATTTGTTTTGTGTCTTAAATTTCAAATATGAGTGAAATAATACGGTATTTGTCGTTCTCTGACAAATTTTGCCTAGCATAATACCCCCTAGCTCCATCCGTGTCATTATAAATGACAAGATTTCATTCTTTTTGATGGCCAAGTAATATTCCATTTATTCTTTATCCATTTATCAGTTGGTAGACATTTGGCCTATTTCCATAGTTTAGGTATTGTAGGTGATGCTGTTATAAATATCAGGGTGTGTGCATTCCTTTTAATTAGTATTTTTGTAGTCTTTGTAGTGCAATTGCTGGATCATAGGATAGTTCATTTTTAACTTTGTTAAAAGGAACCTCCATACTGTTTTCCATAGTAGCTGTACCAGTTTGCATTCCCACCAACAATGTGAAAGGGTTCCCCTTTTTCCACATCCTCACCAACACCTGTTGTTTCTTGTGTTGTTGATTTTAATTCTAACAGGTGTAAGGTGACATCTCATAGCTTTGATTTGCATTTCTCTGATGAAGAGTGATGCTGAGAATCTTTTCATGTGTCTGTTGGCCATCTGTATGCCTTCTTTGCAAAAATGTCTATTCATGTCTTCTGCCCATTTTTAATTGGATTATTTGTTTTTTGGGTGCTAAGTTTCATAAGTTATGTATTTTGGATACGAACCCTTTATGTGATATGTCATTTGCAAATATCTTCTCTCATTCTGTTCCATTGTCTGAAAGTACTGCAGTTTACTTATCTATTCACCTACTGAATGAAATGTCAGTTGCTTTAAGTTCTGACAACAAAAAAGTTTGTATAAATATCTATGTGTTGGTTTTTGTGTGGATACAAGCTTTCAACATATTTGGGTAAATGTCAAGGCATGCAATCACCAGATTATATAGCAAGAATATTTGTAGTTTTCTGCAAAACTGCCAACCTTTTTCCCAAAGTGTCTGTACAGTTGTTCATTCTCATCAACAATGAATATAGTTTCTGTTGCTCCACATCCTTGCTAACATTTAGTATTGTCAGTATTCTGGATTTTGGCTATTCTAATAGCTACATAGAAACATCTCATTATTGCTTTAATTCACATTTCTCTGATGATATGTGATATGGAGCATCTTATACTTATTTGTTATCTTTACATCTTCTTTAGTAAAATGTCTATTCAGGACTTTTGCCCATTTTTAACTCACATTGTTTGTTTTCTTATTGTTTTTGATGACCGAGTAATATTTCATTCATTCTTTATCCATTTATCAGTTGGTAGACACTTGGCTTATTATTTTTAAGTTTTTGTTATTAAGTTCTCTGCACATTTTAAATAATTGATTTTTTAATGATATGTCTTACAAATATTTTCTCCCAGTGTGTGGCTTGTCTTCTCATTCTCTGGAAACATAGACATTTTTAAAATGTGAAATGTCATTGAAATTAAGCACCTACACATATACCCATACACAATGGATGGTTAAGCAATATTACAGACAGGGTGGACATAGCTGAAAATAGTGCTAGCAAATTGGAAGACAGGTCTGAGCAAATCACCCAGAGTTGGGAAATATGTAAGTGCTATTAAAATATATGAAACAAAAAGTATGAATTCAAAAGTCTAAAAGAGCTCAGTAGGGAGGGAACTGAGGAAATGGTCAAGAGGCAGTCATCAAAGTAATAATGACGAATAATTTTCTAAAATTAAAGAAAGATATAAAATATTCATCTCAACACACTATGGGAGTCTGCCAAGTGTCAAAGACAAAAAAAATGTATTAAAAGACAGAAAAACCAAAAGATAGTTTTTCTACAGATGAATGAGTTCTGTAATTAGATCTGTAGAATATTTCTTGTCAGCACTAAAATTTGTCAGAAGACAATGAAATAATGTCTTTGAAGTGATGAGGAAAATGATCTGTGAGAGCAGAACTCTATATTTAGCTAAACTACCATTCAAGAGTATGGGTAAAATAAAGACTTATTTTTTTTACATGTGAAAACAGAAAATTCTCTAGTCACACACCTGAACAGAAAATTTTGCTAAAGGCCATAACATAGTATTAAGAAATTGAACCTAGATATTTCCTACCCATTTATTCTCCCTTCCCTTCTATTCCCTTTCACTATATCAGAAAGGGAGACAGAGCATAAAGACTCCTAACTCTGGGAAACGAACGAGGGGTGGTGGAAGGGGAGGAGGGCGGGGGGTGGGGGTGAATGGGTGATGGGCACTGAGGGGGCACTTAATGGGATGAGCACTGGGTGTTATTCTGTATGTTGGCAAATTGAACACCAATAAAAAATAAATTTATTATTAAAAAAAAGAATTTGAACCTAGAAAGGAGCAAAAACAAGAAACAATGACGAGAAAAGAAATAAATATTGGCTGCCAAACAATGATATGTTGCTTATTTGGGGGAGAGGGGGAGGAGGTAGGTAAGGAATGTTAACAATCTAGTGGAAATAATTTGTTTCCAGATAAATAGCCAGTTTTTCTAACATTGATTTGCTGCATAAATTATAT
This sequence comes from Nyctereutes procyonoides, assembly GCF_905146905.1. Lineage (NCBI taxonomy): Eukaryota > Metazoa > Chordata > Mammalia > Carnivora > Canidae > Nyctereutes > Nyctereutes procyonoides. Next base: position 22,764,443 of record NW_026575122.1, read on the forward strand.
TCCCAATAGAACAGAAATGTCATCTTCATCATGTATTAAATTCTTTTATAAACAATTTATTTTGAATTTGCTATTATCTTCCCAGTGAGCCATTCATCGTTTGGCAAATCAGTGCTATACTATTTTGATTATAGTAGCTCTATAATATATTTTAAAATCTGTTTGAGGAATTTCTCTTTTTTATTTTTTCCAAGATTTTCTTGGCCACTTTTATTATTCATGCTCTAAACCCAGGGTCAGCACATTTACTCTATAAAAATCCAGACAGTAAGTATATTAGACTTTGAGGGCATATCACAACTACTCAACTCTGCCATTGTGAAGGAACCCATAAAGAATATGTAAATGAATGGGTACGCCTATGTTCCAATAAAGTTTTATTTATAAAGCACACAGAAGGCTCTAATTTAGCGGGTGAGCAGAAGTTTGCCAACCCCTGTTCTAAATCATTTCTTACAATTTGTTTTCCAAATTGGCTTTGTTATATTCTTTCTGAGTTCTTCCTTTAGGGTTTGTTACTTTAATTGTGTATCAATGTATCAATTTTCCATATGGTCTTGGATATCTCACCAGCATAATAGTATCATACTACTTTGGAAGTCTGTATATGGGACTTGCCTAGTTGAGGGCAGAGACAATCCTTGAGTAGTCTTTGTGATTCCAAGATGTAGCAGAGTGTTTAACACAGACAAGATGCTCAATGAATACTGTTATAAGAAGATATAGAGAGAGGAATCTGAATCTATTCTAACCCTCTTGTTTGATACTGTGGAAACATACAAGCTCAGATTTGCAAAATAAATTAATGGCAAAATGGATAAATGAATAAAAAGGACCAGAGTAAAAAAAAAAAAAAAGTAAGGGCTGGGTTGGAATTAACACAGGAGCTCCATGGAAGCTTATGTTTGGCAGACAGTGGTCAAAGAGAAAGTCGTGCTTAAGAAAGGAGCTAACGGATAAGCAAGAATTCATAAAAGCTTAGAGGTGAAAGAGAACACAGCCAATCTGCAATAGTTCAGTGGGGTCAGAGCTTGGAAGGAAAGGTCAATTGGGGAGGGAAGCAGAAGGTAGATAAAAATAATAGACTCAAGTGAATCAAAGGGTAGGGAGCAACATCTAATGGAACTCTAGGCTTAGGAGCAAACTCTTTTATCCAATAGAGATTTTGCAGGCTGAGCAAGTAAAGCTCCAGATGAAGTAAAGAGAATGGTGTGTCTAAGCAAAGGGGTGTATCTAAGCAAAGAAAGATACTACAATCTTGGGCAAATTGTGATTAGCCTGAAGCAGGAGAATGGGATAAAGCACTGGTATTAAGGAGCCAGAGAAAGAGCAGCTAATGGGCCATTTGAGAACATCTGCTAACAACAGTAATGGGAACAAAGGGAGAAGGAACACACACACCCAGGAGATCGCCTGCCAAATAGTCATCAGTGTGAGATTCTCTTGTTCCCACTCTGTACTCTCTTGATCAAACACACAGCAGCAACATGATGTGCTCTCTAGGGCAGAGAAAGTTTTCAGCAATTGAGGGTGCAAGGGGCGGAGTATGAGTGGGAACATCTGCTCTATGAAGACACTTGAAAAGTAACCTTCTAATCGCTTGGGAAAACATCTGGGCCACACAGCACAGACCACCAGTAGAGCAGTAAGTGGAGAAATATTGGGGAAACTGATGAGGAAGGAGGCAGAGTGGATACAGAGTGAGCTGTAAGCTAGACAGGAATGATGTGGGCTCTGGGAGAAGGGTGTACCTTCTCTGGAGAGGTCAGCCACTTGGGACTCTCTCATGCAAAGACAAAAAGCAGATGAAATTTTCACCCAGGGAACTCACTGAAAAACTCACTTGGTCTGTGTCACTTGGAAAGCCATTCCTAAGTCTTCAGTCTTCCAAGTGCTAAACCATCAAGTGGTGAATAGCTACCATGAGAAGGAAAGAATAAAGCTTCTAAGGGCCTCATTCATTTTAAGGAAGATGTGTGTGGACAGGGAAGAAAGGAACCAAACGTCAATATGAATAGACAGGGTTGTTGGATTTGATGTATTTCTTCTCATGCATTAACCTCCATCTCCAGTCAACCCATTAATTTGGAAAATCCAACTTGAATTACTTAAGGTGGAATAGAACATCGTAGGTTTTCTTCAATTCATCTACTAACAAATATATTATTGAGTTTCTATCTCTTTTTTAGAGCCATCCAAAACTCTGAAGCCAATTAAGAGAAATAACTTTTAGTTAATGATTGTATAGAGTGTTTCAACTTTCAAAATCTGGGAGCTGTGGAAAATGACATGCAAGAATAAAATTATATTCCACAGTCACTCAACTGGTAAAGGAGTAGATTCTGTACTGGTTTCCATTTTCTGACTTTAATTCTGGCATTCTTTCTGTAAGTTCGTGTTTTCTTTCCTATATGAAAGGGCAAAGGAATCCTTTTTAGTGGGAAAGGTAAGATGGCCAAGCAGGAAATAGTTAAAGAGACACTGCAAAGCTAAGTCTGGAACAAAGTGTTTGCTTTAAGCCATGAAGCTATTCAACACTGGCAAGCAAGAGACACCAGTGGGGAGAATAGAAGGGAGGAAAGTAAACTAGATAAGGAGGAACAGGTATGATCTTTTCAACACCTCTAGTTTAGACACATCTTGGCGCTCCACTGTCCCACTTGTGGCACTCCAAAATAGAATAACTGGGCACCTCTGCATATCTGGGACCAATTGTAGTAGGAAGTAAATGCTGAAAAAAAATCCTGGGGCCATTGAAAGGCATAGACACATTTACCTGGCTCTGTGCAATAACTGGATCAAGACACTGCATTAGATTCTTTACATCTTTATGAAAGCATTCTGAAGTAGGTATTATCTCCCTCACTTTATTAAAAAGGAAACTGAGGTTCAGATAGGTCACACATTTAGTGAGTAGAAATAGAAAGTTAGATCTCCAAACTCCTCATGTCACAGAGGCTTCATATGATAGGGGTCCATGACTGAGGTCGTCACACGTCTTATAATTACAGAAATTAGAGCTTGAATCACATCATATCATGATACCCACAAGCCACCACTGTTTCTTTATCCAACATTTCATATTGGACACATCAGTTTAAAATGAACCAAGAAACAACAGAAGGAAACAAACCCCAAAAAGGTAGCTTGGTTTGTGTCTGAACCTGATTAGTCATTGCTCTGTTACTGCAGCTAGTGATGTAGATAGCTGGGAAAGCAGGGATCTGGAATCAGAACCATCACCTGAGAGGAGTGAAGGTCAGAAAGCAGGCTCAGGCATAGGACCTGTGAGGGACTTCAGATCCATGTGTAGAACAACACCTTGAAGGAATGGCAGCAGACAACAGGTGGTAGGTCAGTGAAGCAATGGACACCAGAGAAGCCCATGGCCGAGCACAGCATGTCCTGACCATGGAAGGAACATATTGAAAGGGAATGTTGGGAACAGGCAAGCATGCACACTTGAATTTGCTTGACTAAAGGATGGGATTTCTGCCTAGGCACGCACAGCTTCAAAGGAGACATTTGGAAGAGAAAAGGAGAAGAATTAGCAGAATACAAAAGCAGGCTATGCCAGGAAACCCAGGCAAATAGGCAGAAACAGCTGGCACCTGGAGAGCAGAGGCCCACCCACCACCAAAAATGATTATTCTAGTTCTTGGGAGGTGATTGGCAAAACAATGCAAAGCCTGCAGCATGGATAGGTTAGCTCACACTTGGGAACAAGATAGGAATTAAATTCTCCAGAGGACATAAGCCTACCTTTTTACCTCAATTTAATCCATCCCTAAAAACCTGTTGTATAGCAAATGTTCAGATAATGGGAACCTATTATAGTCCCTTATTTTTTTAAATTAATAATAATTAATAATACAGTTGTGTCCTTTAACCCCCAAACATCTCTAAATGTCACTAAGCAGCCATATTGTAGTCCAGTTAGGATTTTCACACAAATAAACCAAAAGTACTTCAATAATTTTTTATATTCTCCTTTGTAAAAAAAAAAGCCTGCATAGTAGATACAGACAAAGTTATGATAAATGTATTCTTTATGCAATCACCTTTCTTAATTGTACTTTATACTTCCCAATCTTTCTTCCAGTGAGTAGACTTTCCAAAGCATCTCATAGGCTTTCCACTTTCTGAGGAGACATCCTCACTTAATGTGGGGAAGTTAAGAGTGATAATACATAACATATTGAAATAATGATATGCAATTTTATTAGAACAACTGAGAGGCAAAAGCAATACATTGTGACGCTATTCAGCTATAAAAGGTGATGAGCAATTTTGCTGGTATATATATATATATATATATATGTTGGTGCTTTTTTTTTGGTAAATATTTGAGTAATGAGATTTTAGGTAGTAAGAGATTTCTATAAAAACCAGAAGCAGGTCTTGGAGACACAAACAGTAATAGATAAACCCATGATTTACCATTTTTGAGTTGTTTTTATGTGCCCCAAGCTGACTAAAAACAGAAAAATCTTGCCATTGGGCTTTAGTAGAATCCATTGAATTTGTAAAGTGCAGATTGCTTTGTTTCAAGGTCAGAAAAGTCTATGCAGCCAACTGGAACTCATATGTCCAGGAATAAATTCCCAAATACCCAAACCTAAGTGGGACAAGTAAACACAGGGTTTTTTTGTGAAGTAGATACCTCATTTCATCCATTTTACAGGTAAGAAAGCAGAGGTCAGGCAGCTAATAAATGGTAGAGCCTGGATGAAACTGCAGGGCCCAAAGCCTATGCAAGGAATGCCAGATGCCAGAACTACACAACTCTAACCCCACATTGTTGGTTAAAGCATCCAACTCTTGGTTTCAGCCCAGACATTTTGTTTTAAGACATTATTACTATCATATCACCATTTGGCCAGGGTAGGACTTTTCACCATTTTGTGCTCTGGGTAGGCTCCTTCAGTCTAGAATGCCCTTCCCAACTCTCTTGCCATTTTTTTTTTACTTAGCCAATGCCCAGTCCTTCTTTAAGGACTGTTCCCTCCCTGAAGTCTTCCCAATGTCCTACAGATGATTATCACCTCTGACAATCCCAATGCACTATGTTCATGTTCCCATCCATTTTGTACATTATATTGTAAGTCACCGATTTGCTATAAATTCCAAGAGGACAACAATGTGTCTATGCACCCCTGTGTTTCCCAGATCCTAGTGCCTGGTAATACAGAGCAGTCAGTAAAGACTACTTGACTGATGAGTGGATATCTTGATTGCTGGAACAGTATTGATGTGGAAACTCCATTAAGATACCAAGAACCAAGACTCCACCATTCATCTTGGAACTAATTCCTCAGACCATTATTCAGAAGAACTATTTTATGTAGAACTCCAAGATCTTCCTTCATTCATCCATACTTTCATTCTTTTGGAACTCTGACAAGACTAGGGGTGCTTAGGGCATATAATCTCCTACAAGAAAGACGTTTTCCTAGTCTCTCATGGATCCCTCAAGCATGCTTTCTCAAGACCTATAAAATGTTCAGCCAATTGCTCTCCTCAGTATACGTACTTGTGGAAGCCACCATTTGAGCTGTCCTGTCCTACTTTTCTTCCCCAGTCCTCATTAGTATTTATGTGCACAGGCATATGTGTGTGGATTTCATCATTTGATAGCACCATTAAATTTCTATCTTTGAAGAACCAAACACAAGATGAACTCTATCTACTCTAAGTAGTTCAAGCAGTTCAGTCATTTCTAAAATTTTTTTACTCTTGCCCCTCCCCTCCAAAAAGGAGACACAAAATATATAAGCAAACAAACACATCACTGCCTACTTTAGCTTTAAAATGTTTCTAGGGGCACCTGGGTGGCTCAGTCGGTTAAGCATCCAACTCTTGATTTTGGTTCAGGTCATGATCTCAGGGTTGTGAGATTGAACCCTGCATGGGACTCCACACTGTGCATGGAGCTTGCCTAAGATTCTCTTTCTCTCTCCCTCTCCATCTGCCCCTGTCCCCTGCTCATGAACACACAGAAAAGAAAAGAAAAGAAAAGAAAAGAAAAGAAAAGAAAAGAGAAAAGAAAAGAAAAGAAAAGGAAGGGAGGGAGGGAGGGAGGGGAAGGGAAGGGAAGGGAAGGGAAGGGAAGGGAAGGAAAGGAAAGGAAAGGAAAGGAAAGGAAAGGAAAGGAAAGGAAAGGAAAGGAAAGGAAAGGAAAGGAAAGGAAAGGAAAGGAAAGGAAGAAAGAGAGAGAGAAAAAAGTTTTGAAGTGTTTCTAACTTCTGGGTGGTCTAAAAAGCATTGATAAGGCGTCTAGGACTTTGGTTCCCAGACAAAACCATTATACTCCTATTTCTTGACAAAGAAAGTGTACATCTAGTATTAGTTTGACAATATACACACAAACAATGGGCTTTTTACACACAGGCATAAACTTGAATATTATTTCTGATCTACAGTTTCACAGCTGCTCACACAAAAATGACATAAACACAGGAAGGGGACAAAGAGATGATAACGAAATCAGACAAACTCATCACTTTCTATCAAATCCTGTGATTAGAGTTCATTTCAAATCTTGGTATTACTTATCAATGAGAAACTCATTAGAATATTCTAGTCATCAATTCTTTAAAGGCATATTTATTAGATTCCTCCTATATGCCAGGTGTGCTACAGGCACTAGAATATAAAATTAAATGGGACAAAATCCTTGAGGAATTCACAGTCTAATGGGGGAAAAACATCCATGGAAAGAGGTGGTTGTGACTCTCTGGGACAGAGCTATTGTCAAGAGTGCTCAGAATACCAGAAAAACAGAGAAAGTGTACCTAAGCTCACCTCCCCAACAGCTTACAGAAAACTGGGAGACTGAGGAAAGAATTTTGACTTTGTAACACAGCAAAATGACTACAGAAATGTAGTTGAGACAGAGATACCATAGGAGAGGACATATTTGATCTCAGTGACAGGAATGAAGTCACTGCTGGTAGCTTTTCCATCCCCCCAAGACGTTGTTCAAGTGCTTTAATCAGTCTGTCTACCACCACCATATTTAATTCTACAATCCTGCTCCCCATCACTTCTGAAACTTCCTTCCACACTTTGGTTTTATAAAATACTCTTCACTTTCTGCCATTTTATATCACTTACTTTTATATTATGTTAATCTCTATCTCCCACCGTTCCTTCACCCCACAGCTAGAATATAGGCTCCACAAAGGTAGGGATATATTTTCACTCAATATTATATCCCAAATACCTAGAATAGTGCACAAGAAGGTATTCAATAGTGACATTTGGAGGTGTAACTAACTAAAAGGCATGAAGGGCTGGAGCTTCACTTTGAGTAAAACTTTTAAAAATACCAGTGTTGACCCATCAATTAACAACTACCCATTGCCATGGAACCGAGGAATTGCAGAAAAAGAAAACTGTTCCATGAAGAGTGTGTGCCCCTGCTTGTCAAAAATAATGACAAGGACCTTCCTAGATGGGATGTGTGACTCCTCTAGTTTGCCTCACACTCTACAGCCAATCTGATGCTTCATCGAGCTTATGTCTTAAAAATAGTTCACAAGTGTCCACCTTCTCCATCCTAGCCTCTACAACTCAGCTCTAGGCCATGGACATTTCTTAGTAATGTTAGTGAGCACTTCATAAGTGGCCATTGTGGTTCTGATCTTGCCCACTTCTGATCCATTTTCTAGTCTGAAGCAAGAGGGATTATTCTAAGGTACAAATCTGTTCCTGCTTAAAAGCTTCAAATGTTTCCCATTTTCCTTATGATAAAGATAAAAATTTGAAACAGGGTTATAAAGCCAGCTTTCACTGGCTCATGAGAGCTGATTGTGTACACATCTTTCCAGCCCTGTGATTAGTAGCTTCACATGTAGCTTAAAATTTGCCATGGTGAGACTATGGAAATTGGCAAATACTACAAATCAGAGCTTTTCTGTCCAAAGATTTTTGGATTTTTGCACCTATGTTCTATGAGGGATGTTGGTCTATAGTTTTTCCTTTCTTGTTGTGTTTTTGTCTGATCTTGGTTTTAGAGTAATAGTAATAACATAAAAGTAGTTGAGAAGTGTTCCATTATCTTTTTATGGAAAAGTTTGTATAGAATTGGTATTATCTTCACTTAAGCTATTTGGTAAAATTTTCCTGGGAAGCCATCTGGCCTGGAGTTTTCTTTCATAGAGGGTTTTTCTCATAAATTCAATTTTTAAAATAGATATAGGACTATTTTGTGTTTTATATTTCTTCTTATATGAGTTTCAGAAGTTTGTGTTTTTCAAGGAATTATCTCATTTCATCTAAGTTGTCAACTTTATAAGCATAGCATTGTTATTATTCTTGTAATGCCTGTTGGGTCTGTAGTGATTGATAATGTCATTCAAGTTGACTATATTCTTGTCATTTTCTTTCTAATTGTTTTACTAATTATTTACAAAAGAATATTTAAGATTCCCATATTGAGAAAATTTTCTGGCTCTCCTTTAGTTCCATCAGTTTTTGCTTCATGTATTTTAAAGCTCTGTTTTTGGTCTGTGCATGTTTAGCATTCTTATATCTCCTTAATGACTTGACCCCTTTTTCATTATGAAATATTCCTTTTTATCCCTAGTAATTTTCCTTCTTCTAAAGTCTACTCTGATATTAATATAGTTACCTCAATTTCTTTTTAATCAGTGTTCACATAGTATATATTTTCTATAGTTTGACTTTTCACCTGTCTATATTATTATATTTAAAGTGAATTTCTAATAGATAGCATATCTATAAGTGTCTTTAAATTTAAAAAAATCCATCCCTGTCTTTTAACTGATTTAGATTTAATGCAATTCTTGATATGGATGGATTTATGCCACTATTTTATTGTTTGCTGTTAGTCCCCTCTATTATTTTTGTTATTTTGTCCACCTTTCCCACCTTTTTAAAATTATTTGAATACTTTTTATTACTTTAATTTCTCTATTGGATACTGGATAAATTTCTGTTTTATTTTTTTTAGAAATCACAATATTCACTAATATCCTTTTACAGGTTGCTCAGAGTTAGTATTTTACCACTTCAAGTAATACCTTTAAGCCCTACAAACCAAATAGATACCTTTACTTTCCTCTTCCATGTTATAGTTGTCATATGTGTTATATCTACAAAAACTGAAAACCTCATCAGGCAGTGTTATAAATTTCCCTTCAACAGTCATACAAATTTTTAAATAATTTTAAGATGAGAAAAAAGTCTTTTATGTTTACCCAGCTATTTACCATTGCTCTTGTTCTTCCTTCATTCCTGAAGTTTCAAGTTTCTGGTAAAATTTTCCTTCAGCCTAAAGAACTTAGCATTTATTTTAGAGTAGGTCTCCTCGTGATAAATTCTCTCCATTTTCCTTTGTCTAAGAAAGCTATTATTTAATTTTCATTTTTGAAGGATATTTTTGCTGGATATTGAATTCTGGGTTGATATTTCTTTTCTGTCAGCACTTTAGTCCCTGTGGTTTCCGATGAAAATTTTACAGTTATTTGAATCATTGTTCCCCTAACCACTATATTTTAAAGCCACTGAATTCTGAGGTGCTTTTTTATACAGTAGGCAGCTGAAAGACCTTCAAACTCTATATTCTAATCACACTGAACTTCATCTAGTTCTTTAAAAACTTTTCATCCTCTTTTTGCTGAGACATTGCACAAGTTTCCTCTTCATGGAAACTACACTGTCACACACTTACAAACTCCATTATACTTTCCCAAATGTGTGATATTGCTGCTCATCTTTCAGATTTCAGGTAACTGTTTCTTTCTCCAAAGGGAGCTTCCTCCCCCACTCCTCCACTTCCTCCCCACATGCACACCCCCACTCCTGCTCTACAAGTGTCAATAAAGAGCCCCTCTTACACATTACAATAACACAAGCTGTGCTTTCAATATCATATATCTTAAATAAAATGACTACATACTAGGTCACGTTCTAAATCCTTTGCATGAATGTATGAAACAACTCTGCTAATACCTCTATTCTCCTAATGAGGAAACTGAAGAACAAAATGGCTAATTTACCTACTCATATTCACAGAGTACAGTTAGTTAGTGGTTAAGTCAGAATGTGACCCAGATAGTGGCTTCAGAGACATGTCCTTAACCACAATTTTAAGTTACTCTGTAATATTATAATAACTTTTACACGTTTTGTATAGCCAATAAGAACCTAATCTTTCTAAAGAAAGTGACTAGGTATTGTCAACTGCATGGCATCAAAACACTGTATTCTCAGGTTATGTCTGTGTGTTTTCCCTATACTATGAAATTCTATAGGTCAGAGGCCCTTAATTTTCATTTTTCTATCTCTAGATTCATAAGCCTAAAATATGGTAGATTCTCAATAAATATTTCATGATTGCATGATTGTTGAGTAAAGAGAAAACATGTAGTGCAGAGAGTTAACATGTCTTATGGATCAAAAAAAGTGCAGAGGTTCTTCTTAGGGGAACCAGGAACTCAACATCAGTGGAATATAAATCAAAGTAAGTGCAGAAAAATAAGGACCAACTCTTCCAAAATCACTTCTCTATTACAGTTTATAAATAAAATTCACTAGTAATAAAAAAATAGGATTTAAAATAAGAATAAAACCATTTTTGGTCTACTAAATTATCAAATTGAATATTTTATATCTCCCTGTATTTTTCAATTTTTCAACCATTGGCAAGTATTTTTCTTTAATCAGATGAAAACAATAAACGTTACCAAAAAAACTGCAAACTATGTTTGCAGCTGACCACAAGATTCGTAATAAATAAACAATCTGGAGCAAGCCATTTCAAGAAAACAGACGTAATAACTGACAGGGTGGTGGGAAAGCAAGCAAGCCAAAGGCCCTTCTTAAGCAAAGTAAAGATTATATTGCTAAAGATATCCTGGGAAAGCAGTACAAGCATCAAGGAACACAAGGATCCAAAAGTTGTTGGAAGGAGAACATATAGGTTTACATCTGCCTATTAAACGTGTCTTGGAGAAAACTTTAAAGCAAATAACTCCCAGCTCTCCAGTGGTCTAAGTGAACTGCCAATCCATAGTCAGAGCCAATTCATCTTTGGACCCTTGACTTGAAGGTTCTTAGTGAGAAGGGAATTGGAGACCCTAAAACCTTAATTCATAGCTGATACTTCATCATGTGCACTTTGCCTGGTCAGCACTATACTGAGTGCCTGCTTGGATAATAGTTTCAGGCTGTTGACCTCTCTCCCCAGTGCCCTGATTATGTCTTGTCACCAGATATTTGAGCGATGTTGCAAGAACTCTCTCTAGCTCTCCATCATTGCTGTTGAATTGTCCTACAGGAAACTAACATTATTTTACATACATCAAAGCCTAACGCATAAAGTCAAGATTTCTTCTTGAGCCTGTACTGTAATCTATGCCATGGATATACTTCTTCAAAGCTATATTAGAAGAAACATGTCTAATATTTTAGCAACTCAGACATTAGACATTTAGACCTCTTCATTTTCCCATAGTGCCAAGCCCAGTTCTGAGCAATACTTTATCCAAATGATAGAAGATGATCAATGAATATTCATTGATTGATGGTTTTCCATTTTTCACAGATAGGGTGCAAATACATTCATTCACTGGAGTTTCTATTCTTCCTCCAACACCATCAGATATATAAAAAATCATTCACACTACTTTATCTGAAATGCCGAAGAGACCTTTTAAAGCTGCCCAAGGGTTCTATAAGCAGACACTACCAATGCATTGGCATATAGACAGAAGTCTATTTTGCATCCACTCTATAAGGTAATGCCCAAACTTCTTAGGCCCCCAAAATCTGACCAAACCCTATCTCCCATTACAATCCCATATGCCTCTTGCCTACCTATCCATCCCACATGATCACCACACTTCCTTGCCTCTTAATCCATAAGTCAAATCACTCCTCCTTTTCTGTACTTAATCTTAACCATGGACTCTTAGACTTAACCATAATAGTACTCATCTTTGAGAATCAGAATTCTGTTCTTTTTTTTTATAAATTAATTTTTATTGGTGTTCAATTTACCAACATACAGAATAACACCCAGTGCTCATCCCGTCAAGTGTCCCCCTCCGTGCCCGTCACCCATTCACCCCCACCCCTCACCCTCCTCCCCCTCCACCACCCCTAGTTCATTTCCCAGAGTTAGGAGTCTTTATGTTCTGTGTCCCTTTCTGATATCTCCCACACATTTCTTCTCCCTTCCCTTATATTCCCCTTCACTATTATTCATATTCCCCAAATGATTTATCATCAAATATTTTCATGGATTCCCTCATTATAGAAGGGCAGGAATTGTATCTGTTTTAATTATACCCGTAACTCCAGTACCCAACACAATGCCTGTCCATATGGTAGGTGCTTGGTTAATATTTACAAATGAACAAATGCTATCCATTAATTGAATTGTATGTAATTTTTCTTTCTATTTTCTTAGGAATTTGCATTCTAGAAATTATAACACCTACATATATTTTAAGGAAAAATAAGCAGATTTCAAATAATAATATATTTTCTCTTGGAGGATAGGTTCTGGTTATTAAAATACTTAAGATAATTTAGTGGACCTATTTTACTCAGAGATTACTAACAAATACTTTGAAGACAATAAAACAGACAATACTAAGCTTAGAATGAGCATAATTTCCATTTTCTTTGATGATTCAGAAGGCACATGATGACCAAACAATACTCCAGGGCCAGTATTATGCATCAACTACTCTTCCCAGTAATAATTGTTAATAGAAATTTCTGGTAGTTAAATGCCAGATTAATAAGCTGTTCCTGCCTTTGGAGCCCATGTGTACGTGGACTCTGCCAGTCCTAAACTGAATGAAGTATTTCTTGATTCTATTGTTCTAAGAGTTTTCCCAGCAGAATAATTCAAAGTCTAATTGCATTTGAGGGAATTTCAATTGGTCTCCAATATGACCAGTTTCTACACTTGTCTCCAAATCTTAAAATGCCATTGATTTAGCATATTATGATTAGCATTGGATAGTAATTCCAGGCTCTACTTTTTGTGAATATGTGTGGTCTTAAGAAAGTCACTTTACTTCTCTCTTATGTGGTTCTCTTATATTTTTAAATTTTAAATTATTTAGTATTGCTATCATAATCATTATCATTATCATAATCATCCCCTTATCTTTTAATAGGAATAATTCTACCTCATAGTATCATCATAAGTTACACATATTGAAAACACTTATCAGAACATAACTATCATTTTATTATTATTATTATTATTATTATTATTATTATTATTATTATTATTATTATTTTGCAGATAGTCTCTGCCCATCATTGAATAAAACTCCCAACCAAAAATCATTGTCTCCTACCCACTCAGGAACACTTATTTATTCATTCAACATACTCAGCATTTATTTTGGATGCCTACTATGCTCTAGTCTCTGAGATAGGCATCAGAAAAACAAAGGTAAAAGAGACTTGATATCTGCTCTAAAGGGATTCACAGTCTAATGGGGGAAACAGACATATGGCCTGATAATTATAATGCAGTGTGGAATGTATACACCCACTAACAGGATAGGACTGGATTGACCAGGTTCAGGGAGGGTTTTCTTCAGAAAAGTCACTTGTATTGGGTCTTAACAATACAACAGGGAACAAAGGGAGATGCAGGAGGAAGATGTGCATTTGCCGGATAGAGGGCACTTCAGATAGAAAGAACACTTATGCAAAAGCCAAGAGGCAAGAAGTACCATGGATTTGTTTGGGGGCTATGGAGACTTCAAGTGGTTTGGAATTGCTGGTGTATAAAGTACAAAGCAAGCAGTGGTAAGAGATAAGATGGGAGTGGTCAACAGGGACTAGATCACAAAGGAAATTTTAGATCATGAGCCACTGAAGGCTTTAAAGCAGACACTTAAATCATAGATGTGGTGCCTCTGCATCATTATAAGTTCTCTCATCCTTTAGCAGAGCTACCAGGGCAGTATAAAGTTGCACCATTGCAGTCTGCCTGAGGCAGGAGGCATAGAAAACAGTTTGCTCCTTAACTGAGTGCCAGCAGTTAAGTATTTGTGAGTGAATTGGGTTTGGGTTAATAGTATCAAAAATGGAGGAGTCCTGAAATGTCCTTTTGCCCTGTACTATGTCCCTCTTTCCCCAGTTAAGCCCAAAGACTGGTCAGCCAAAAGCACGCGTAGATAGTGAGTATCTAGATCTTTGAAGAAGTCTAGAAGAGGCTTCTTGTTTCATGGAAGTTGTGCATGAAGGCCTAGCCTTAGTCTATCCATTTCAGTTGTACTTAAAAGCCACCATAACCTCCTCTGGGTTTAGGCTGTGCGGAAATCCAGGGGTCTGTGCTTACAGACCTGCAAGGGTGTTCTGTTCACAGGTGCTTCACAAGACGACAAGCCATGGCTTATAGCCTTATATTCCAAGAAGTTCAACATCCCCACAGCTCAGCCAACATTGGACATAAATGTCCCCAAATCAGCAAGTAAATGCTGTATTGTGGCCAAGGCAACAGCAGCTGCTTTTGAGAATATAATGGGGTAAAGAAGGGACAAAGAATGCTTTGCTAAATTCTCTTTCTAGAGGAAACTGGAATAAAAATGAATTAAAACACCAATGCTGGGAGTTTTTCAGTAATAACACTTCAAAAAAGACATATACATTCTATACTTATGTAAAGTAATACAGAAAAATTGAGTTCTTTTTTTAAAGATGTTATTTACTTATTTGAGAAAGAGAGAGTGCAAGATAGAGATCAAGCATGAGTAGGGGAGAAGGGCAAAGGGAGAGGGAGACAAGCAGATTCCCCTCTGAGTGGGAACCCAGATTTGGGGGTTCAATCCAGGACACTCTGACCATGACCTGAGCTGAAGGCAGATGCTTAACTGACTGAGCCATCCAGGTGCCCCATGGAAAATTGAGTTCATGATCTAGATAATATTAGACAAAATTTTTAACACATTTGCCTAAAATATTTGGATAATTGAAAAAACATCATTTACCATTTGAATGATCTGAAACTCTCCACTTCACTAGAGTGTGTAGGCACAGATCTGAATTTTATTTACCCAAGAAATATTGCCTTGAGAAGAAAGCTTGACATTTGAGGGGAGGAATGGGCCTCCTTAAAGCAGTCCAAGATTAAAAAAAAAAAACAGCTTCAGAAACATCAACAGGAAAGAAAAGAGTGATATGAAATGCTTTTAACTTTACTGTCATTCCTGAGTATGTACAGATCTTTCCATCTGCATGAAATAGAAACATGCTCCCTCAAATTCAAAGCAGACTACCTAAATGATCACATTTAAATCCTATTTAATCTGGAAGAATGTCAGCAATGTGCTTGCCAGGACATCAATAATGATTTTGGTCACTTGAGCCTATAGTAAGAAGTCATCCAAAATTGAACAAGGATGGAGTCTTTGAAGGTGGCCATGATGGGACCCATTACAGTGTGTTAAGGATCTCAGAAACATTTCTCTAGAAGCCAAGGCAGAAATGGATTTGAGTTTTCAGAGAACAGATAATCCAACAACTGAGTGACATCAGCTCAAAGGCTATAAGGATGAAGGCCAGGATGTTAACCACTTTTTGTCCTATTTCTCAGTGTTGTGGGTCATTCATCCATTCTAACATTTAAGTTTCAAAGCCTCAGAAACATCCATCAACTACAGTTGTCCAAGCACCAGTTATCATGATGGTCCAAACTACCCGGTCTTCTTGTGTCTCTTCTGTACGTAAACCGCCTCAGTAATATACTTACCCATCCTTACACAGACATACATACTAGACAATGCTGCTGTAATTCTTTGGAAGCTTATTAGTGGATTAGACTATTTTTTGTCCTTTTGGGTCTATAAGGATGGTCAGATGCTCAGCAGCATCAGAGTTTCCTTCACACAAATCTCAATACTAGATAATATTAACCGATCTTCTATGTGTTTCCTGTGGTTAAGTTTCTTCAACCTTCAACCTGGAAGTTCCTAGAAGGCAGAGGCTGGGTTCTATCCTTTACTTGTCTCCTCCATAGCAAAACAGTGGTTATGGAAAGGACTCAATGAATATTATAGGTGAATTGATAGGTACACCTAGAAATGTTTGTTGATGACATGCCCTGACCAGACAAGTTAATTTTAAAAGACAGAAGATTTATCAATGGCTTCTGAAACCAATCAGTTGGCATTTTGAAAGTAATTATACATCCTCAGTGGGGAAGAGACTTGGCCAGGGTCATTGCAGTTCTGAACCCTAATACAGTGTGTGCCATACTCCAAGCTTATTCTGGAAAGACATAGAGCTCAGAGCTCAACTTCTAAGAAGTGAGTTCAGGGGGGCTCTCAGTTCTAAAGACCTGATTCATATTTTCTGTCAGTTTTGGCACATTTAACTTCGAGAACTTAAGTTCTGAAGTTCCAAAAGAGGTCCAAAGGATCACCAAGCTAATCGACAAAGCAGAGCTGGCTTTTGTTATATATAAGGGGATACATCCTGGGGATTTTGCAAACTTGAATATATGGAGTAAGCAGCTCTGATGATTTTGGAAAGGCCAAGGGAAACAACCGAGGCTTTATTTGGGGTTATATACAATGAGACCATGTCAAAGATGTAAATCACTGGGGGCAATATTTCAAATTCAAGGTAAACCATAGCTAACTGTTCTCTGTCTGGACAGCTTGCCCTCCAGGAGCTCTGAATTCACCCAAGGTCAAATGGAGATTAAGGTCAGAGGCAGAACCTGGAATAGAACCCTTGATTCCCAATGTGCAGGCTACAGCTCCAAACTCAGGTTGAGGATCACACCCAAGGCTAAAACCAGCACAACAGCAGAAATCTGTAAGCCTCGAGTGAAATGAAACATGTTCAGTGAAATCAAAGAAATCCCATTTTTGGACATTGGCCCATAGGATTTGATGGGTGGGAGGGGCAAGAATGAGATTATACTATGTGTGTGGCACATGTGATACCTTCTGAGGTGTCTCCTAGGGGAATTTCTGAGGAATAGGCAAGCCATCTGTGGGTATGGTGGAAACCATAGCATAAGATCCTCTTCAGGAAACTTAAGCCTGTCAGATCCTCATGCTGTTGTTATAATGCATGAACACTGAACAAAATAAATGAAAATGGATTTCTGAGTAACTAAGAGGAAATTGGATTTAATGCTATGGCCAGACATCTAACAGACATTGCCCAGAGCTGGAAATAACAAATGCTACTAAAAAATAAATACATTTCCTAAAAAAGACCTTACAAAAATTTTCACAATTGGCCACATCAAATGAATCTTGCTATCTTAATGGAGTCTATCTCCTTGGAGGTAGTGGGAATAGAAAAGACACGTAAATAAGAAGGAGATGAAGGAAGATCCTTTCCAGATTGAAGACAATTGATCATTTGTTTTGTTTTGTTTTTTTATAATAAATTTATTTTTTATTGGTGTTCAATTTACCAACATACAGAATAACACCCAGTGCTCATCCCGTCAAGGGCCCCCCTCAGTGCCCGTCACCCATTCACCCCCACCCCCCGCCCTCCTCCCCTTCCACCACCCCTAGTTCGTTTCCCAGAGTTAGGAGTCTTTATGTTCTGTCTCCCTTTCTGATATTTCCCACACATTTCTTCTCCCTTCCCTTCTATTCCCTTTCACTATTATTTATATTCCCCAAATGAATGAGAACATACAATGTTTGTCCTTCTCCAATTGACTTACTTCCCTCAGCATAATACCCTCCAGTTCCATCCACGTTGAAGCAAATGGTGGGTATTTGTCGTTTCTAATGGCTGAGTAATATTCCATTGTATACATAAACCACATCTTCTTTATCCATTCATCTTTCGATGGACACCGAGGCTCCTTCCACAGTTTGGCTATTGTGGACATTGCTGCTATAAACATCAGGGTGCAGGTGTCCCGGTGTTTCATTGCATCTGAATCTTTGGGGTAAATCCCCAACAGTGCAATTGCTGGGTCGTAGAGCAGGTCTATGTTTAACTCTAGCCTGGTAGAGCCTGCCTTATAGATATTCTGTATTTAAACGTTAATTTAAATGATCAGTTGTCTCCTGACAACCTACAGAATGGGAGACAACTGATCATTTAAATTAACGTTTAAATACAGAATATCTATAAGTCAGGCTCTACCAGGCTGGGTGCTAAGAAACTCAGGTTTTGTGGTCAAAAACGTTTGTGAAATTCTGAACGCTATATTCTCCTTCTAAATGCTCACAGTCCACATACGCGCAATAAAGGGACTGAGGAGAATTAAGTTATAGGACCTGTTTCAACAGCATTGAAATGGGCAGAACTGGAATTCAAATGCGGTCTCTTTGAAGCTCACACTCTTAATCACTATGTTATACTACTCCGCTCTAAATGAATATTTTTTCTCTTTCTTAACTTTGAAAATCTCAAATAATACATAAGAGAAAATAATAAAACACACATATCTGTGTGTACCCAATACCAGAAATTAACAAATGCCAACATTTTATCGTATTTCTTATTTTTACGTAAAAGGAAAGGAACGCTTCAGGTGAAATAAAAGTCTCCTTTCCTATCCTCCGTAATCTCCCTCCTTCCTCCCCAGAAGCAAATACTATCCCCAAATTGGTATGTATTCTTATCATTCATTCACATTTTCCTATTTTATAACAGATATATGATATATGTATTTGCTAGATGAGTAGTGTCCAGCATCAATATGTATCTAGATTAAAAAGTCTGGAATCTAGAAAAATAGTACAATTTTCATTTCACTTTTTTAGATCACATAAATGCTATAATGCTGCATATATCACTCTAAAATTTCTCTTTTTTTTCACTCAGTGTCACATTTCTGAGGGCTAAAACTGTTGCATAACATTTCATCTTATGAAAAAGAAAACATAGCTTACTTGTTTCTCCCACAGATAGACAGTAAATTGCTTCCAATTTTTACTAATACCAAACAGTGTCCAATAAGCATTCTTGTTCATGAGTCCTTATGCACCTGTAGAGAGGTTTCCAGGGGTATATACCTAGAAGTAGAGCTGCTGGGCTCATACATTTTCAAACTTGCAGGATATTCTAAATTACTCTCCAATGATCTTCCTATTTGTATTCCATTTAGTCCACACTTCTCCAAAAGCATAAGACACCATGAGAAAAAACTAAATTTTGCAAAAAGAGTCAGCAAAACTGACTCGTAAGTGTTAACTGTGACTTTAGGACAGTCGCTGAAAACTTCTGAGTTTTACGTTTCCTCAACTGTGAAATAGAGATGATGGTATTTTCCTGACTTTACTCCCCAGGTTTTGGTGAACATAAAATTGTGATAGTGAATGAGCTTTGTAAACCAGGAAGTGCTGAATCATGTTAATTATTCTTGTTAATCACACGCACATAAATGTCACCTTCATTCTTCAAATATCTGATTTCTGCTGTGTAATGGGTACCAGATAAAGACTCAACTCCTATTCAAGAGTATGTGTAGGTTAGTGACTTTATTCAATTTTTTTTTTTGAAATTTGAAGTGCCATGATGCTAATTACTTTACAGGCAACTTCTCATTGTTAATGATTCTAAAATTCACTTGTAAATTGGTTGATTAACAATTTTCTTCTTAAAAAATATTTTATTTATTTATTCATGAGAGACAGAGACACAAGCAGAAGGAGAAGCAGGCTCCCTGCAGGGAACCTGATGTGGGACTCGATCCCAGGACCCGGGTCACGACCTGAGCTGAAGGCTGCTAGGTGCCCCTGTGCTAAATAATTTTGTATGTATCATGTATGGTATCCTCCTCAACAACCCTAGGATGTTTAATAGCTGCATCTTATAAATTAGAGCTCGAGGTATAGAGAAATGAATTGACCCACCCGAAGTCACACAACTAGAAAGCAGCAGTCAAAATTTGAACCCAGGACCAATTCTACGTGTTCTTTTCACGACTTTACATGCATATGTGGTGCTACTTCACCATTTATAACACAGAGTCTAAAGAAAAGTGAATGACAATAAATGGCAAGAAAAGGTGGTAACTGTAGCTCAGAGAATTCACGTGCCCCTGGCCAGAGCCACCTCAGTCTCCCACTAACTCATGAACCGTCAATGTGGCAACTTGAGTATTAGTTCTTTTTCCAGCAATGGTCTCACAAAGCACTGGAGAGAAAAGGAACTACAAAGAGAAACTTATTACTCTGGGATTGGAGACAGATCTGTTTCCCAATCCTGTCACAGAAGAGTGACCATTCTTGTAATGACTAACATCTGTAGAGTTCTCTATAGCTTACATATGAAGTAACCGTAACATGTAGAAAGATGAAAGGGGATCTTGATGTATGATGGTTGGGACCTTAGAGACTATTTTCTCATCCCTTTTTTCTTCTTTCCAAATAAAATGCACATAAATCAGAGTGTATGTCTACACTATACAAATTACCCTGAAGTTATGAGGCAACTATCAAAATCTAGCATGAAACTAAATAAATCCCTTAAAGGGCAAAGTATCCCTTTCTATCAAACTCCATTAGGTTATGCTGATTTCAGAATTGTTTTCGATAGTATTTTATTTGAAGAGGTGATAACCAACTAGAACAGATAATAGGAAGGATGTTCCTATTTCATATTCACAACAAAAACCGTAATTCACTACCTATGAATAAAATTCACACACACACACACACACACACACACACACACATCAAACCAAAAGAGAAGTGTACACAGAATCTGACTTTCGAACATAGTCTGGTTTTGATATCATTGTTAAGCTAGCCTTACAAAATATGTTGGTTGGTTTCCCAGGTTTTTATATTGTTTGGAACAGTTAGCATAAGATGAGAATTATCTATTCCTTGAAGATTTTCTGGAACTCACCCATAAAGTTATCTGGGTCTGGTGCCTTTTCGTAGGAAAGATCTTTGGCTTCTGTTTCCTTTTCTTTTATGTTTTTGACCTATGTTATTAAGCTCATTTTTATAATTTATATATTCCTTAAAATATTCTGCTTATTTATGTTTCAAATTCTTTGGTACAAAATTGTTCACATAATTTTCATGACATATTTTAATTTTTAAAGCATTTTTATGCCTCTATTTTCCTTTCAGATTCTATTTGGACTTTCTTTTCAATAGAAGTTTTTTTTTCCCAGAGTATTGTTTATTTTATAAAACTTCTCAAAGAACTAGCATTTGGTTTTGTTAATCAACTCTACTTTTGGCATTTGTGCATTTTCCTGATTTATTAAATTTTGCCTTGATCTTCATTTCCTCCCTTGTACTTTGGGTTTTTCCTAGCTTTCTGGATGGAGAGATTAGTTTATTTTTAAACCTTTTGTTTTATAATAAGCCACTTAAGGATATAAATTTCTCTCTATGTACCACATTGGTTAATACATAACAAATTTTATTTTATTTCTATTCTACATACTTATTTCTGTTAGATCTATGAATTAAATTGATGTGTTTGTTTTGTTTGAATTTCCAGATATCTGGTCTTTTGGGAAGCTCTACTTTTGTTGTGAACTTTTATTTTTATTTCATTCCCATCAGTGAACATGGCTTATTGCAATATCAGTCTTGACAAGACTTTCCCTGTGGCATAGTATATAATCAGCTTTTTCACCTGTTCTGTTTGACTACAGTTGTGTTATTACTATTTGTTGAATTCAGAGCTTGGTATTAGATAAATCTGGTTAAATGCGTAATTCAAACTACTTCATACTTTATTACAAATATTTTTACATTTTATGTTTTTCTCTTGCCATGTCCTTGCTTTATCTCTCTTGAGCATTTAGTTGAATTGAGTACATTTTTTGTTCCATTTTCTCTCTATTGTTTTAAAGTTATGCACTTCCTTCACTGCTCACCCTGATTTAGCTTTCAAATATAAATTTTTATGAAATATTGTAGAATTAATCAGTATTTTTATTTTTCTTCTTTCTCATCCCAAATAAGACAAGATGAAAAGTTTGTACTCTTAGCTACTTTCCTCATCTCTAAAGTCTCATCTCTAGCTTTAGCTACAATATAATAATTATTTAAAATAGAATATTTTGGACACAGTAAATGTTGAGACGATTTTCTTTTTCACCATTGATTCTTACATTCTACTATATCTTTGGATTCATTTTTCTTCTCGTTAGACTTTACTATCTAGTAGTTGTCCCCTTCCTGCTAAGAGAGTACTCAGGAGTAAACTTTATGTGTCCTTGCTTGTTTGGAAATGTCTTTACTTTATCCTTACTATTGAATGAAAGTTTGCTAAGGAATCAAATTCCAGGTCAGTATTATTTTTCCTTAAGCATTTTGAAAATATTTTCAATTGTTTTCTTGTTGCCAAGGTTATTGGTGAAAAAGGGATTTTAAACTGGTAGTCATTTCCTTGCAGGTGATCTGATCTTTCTCCCTCATAGCTATTAGAAATCATTTTTCGATCTTTCATCTTTCTAAAGTTTGATAACGTTCTCATGTGTAATTTTTTTCTCTCTCTGGTTTGTCACCTGGCAAGCCCTTCAAACATTCTCTCTCCTTCATTTTAACTAATCTGGTTTTTAAAAAAATCTGTTTTTATGATATTTCTACTAGGTGAGGGTTGGAACTTTTGGGTTCAGTTTCCAAATATCCTAACCTTTTTTCCACCCCTCTTTCCTACTTTTTATTATTTTGCACTGTGTTTTGGAAGGCATTCCTCACTTAAGAAGTTTGGCTTGGGGGTTGCTGGGGGGCTGAGTTGGTTAAATATCTGCCTTGGACTCCAGCATGACCCCAGGGTCCTGGGAACAAGCCCCACCTCAGGCTCCCTGCTCAGCAGGAAATCTGCTTCTCTCTCTTTCTCTCCCTCTGCTCTTCCCCCGGCTTGCACTCAATCTCTCTCTCTCATTCTCTCTCTCAAATAAATAAATAAATAAATAAATAAATAAATAAATAAATAAAATCTTAAGAAAAAGAAGTTTGGCATGTTGGTTTGTTCTTTAGCTCTATCCAGCATGTTATTTATGACACCTTTCCATTTTCCTTTGTACACAGACACACCCGTGCACATACACACATACATACATACTACCTCCTATGTCTCTAATAGGAGGTATAGCTATAGATGATATATAGATACAGATATACTGATATATCAAGCTGTTTATATTTTATAAGCCCTGTACTTATCTCAAGAGTACTTCCTTTATCTCTGTGAAGATCTTGTTTATTTAAAGTGCTTTTCTGATTGGCTTGCTGACCCTATTTCCTAAGCTGAGAGTGTTTCTGTTTGTTAGGCTTGTGAGACCCTGTTGAGGTGTATGTTTGGTTGTGTAAATTTACTGATATTTGGTTGTGAGAATTCTCATCCCCGTGTCCTGGGCTTAAAGTGTCTTCCTTATTGCTTGTGGCTTTCTAGGTTGGATTCCTCCCTATACGTGGCTTACTGCAAATGCAGTCTTAGTGCTGAGATCTCCATTCTCCATTTTCTTTATAGATTGGCCTTTCGGACAAGAAAAATTATATTCCTGTTTCAAATATGGTTCTTATTGTTTAATATTTAAATATATCTTTTATTTCATTTTTCTGGGACGGGATTGAGAGAAAAGGATTTCAATACATACTCATTCAACTTTATTTGTATTTCTGTCTTTGCCTTTTCTAGTTCAATATGATAGCATTCAGCAAGAAAATATTCATGATAGTTTTATCTTCATTGTAGGTCAAAATAATTGTTATATGTAATGTTTTCCTTGAATTTTGCCTTGAAATTAATATTACAATCTGTTTTTTTCACATCAAATTTTCAACATCACTGCTAATAATTTTGCTTTTAACCTTTCAAGGTATGTTATATATGTTCTTTTTGAAGAAACAAATAATTTGATTATTTTAATCTAGTTTGAGACTCTTTTAATAAAGAAAATTTGTCTATGGATGCTTTTGATTAAAACTAACATGTATAATCTTCAATCTTATACTATATTATTTTAAGGAAAGATTTCCTTAAAATCTCCCATTGTTAATTCTATAAATTGTTACTGATAAGATTTTCAAAAGCACTTTAACCTCTAATTATTTTTATTTTGGTTAGGAATCAGGAAGTATCTTTTTAATCCTCTAATTTTCTCCCATATTTCCTTCATTTCATGGTCTTTGTTGATATAATCTTGAATTTTAAATCCAAATTATTTATAATCTAATAATACTATTCATTTTATATTTCTAACTTGAGAAATATATATATACTTGTTTACCATTGTTCCTTAAGGGCCTGACATCTAACAAACAAGGCTACATTTAAGAACAAATTAATTTAATGACATTTTAGTACTTTACCTATGAAAGACTAAGATAATTTGGTTGGTTATAAAATTCTTGGCTAATAGTTGTAGGTTTTTTTTCCTCACTCAAAATTCTGTAATCATAGAATTCATTGTTATTAAGAATAAATCTAGATTTCCCCCACATTACATCTTTTTTTTCTGCCTGGATTTTCAATGTATTTTTCTTTATTCTTCTAGTCCAGAAATCTTATGTGGATGAATGTAAGTTTAATTACATTTTCACTGATATTCTCCTAGAATGGAGTGAACTTTTAAATCTTTAAACAAGTCTTGCTTCATCTCAGTTAAGATTGTTTTGTCTTACATCTTTAATTAATAATTTGATTCTATTTGTGGTGGGTTATTTCTTTTTTTCAGGAGAGTAATTTATTTGATTTTTGGTTCTCTGTTTTTGGCTTCTATGTCAGTCATTTTCCTTTTCAAATGTTTAAGTTTCTTTGAGTTTTTTTTTTTCCTGCATTGTAGGAGAAGAGCTCAGATTTATCTCTTACACCATTTACTGGATTTTTTACAGCATTGATTTATGCTCTCCATTGCCTCCAAAGTAGATTTTAAGGTTATTGTTAAATTGTAGTTTCAACAACATCTTTGGCTTATCATTTATTTTTTTCATCTCCTTTTATTCTCTCTTTAATTTTTTATCATATCCTGCTTTAATTTCATTTTATCTTATTAACTTTGGTATTAATACTGGTACAGTTGCTGCCTGTTCCTCTTGAAGAATTTTCTTGCGTCTCTCTGTCTATAGCATGGCATTAGTTAATCAGTGTCAAGCATACCATGAGGATGGCCCACGCAGTCACTGCTATTCAAAGTGTGATGCATAGACAGGTACAATCTGAAAATTGTTTGTTACTGGTCAGTGATAAGTATTGTTACTGAAAAATCAGAGAAAATAAACTGTCAATTTCTGTACTTGTTTCTGCTAACTGTTCATAAGAAGGTCAAAGGCCTCTCACTGACTGAACCTCATTCTGAATAGTATTACTCTAGATAACTACAGAGTAATAAGATAGAAGGCATCTCTTAGAGCTGCTTTCCTATTCTTGACCATCCTGCCTCTAGACTATTACATGAAAGAAGAATAAACTTCTATTTTTTAAAAAAGAAAAGATAACCTGTATTATGGAGTATCTTTTTTTTACATCAGTTTTGCCTATACTTTAATACAGTACAATAGATCATTTTCAGAAATCAGTCCTTCCCTGGAGTCTCCCAATATTTGTCCCTTTCATTTATTCTACAGTATTGTTTTCATAAATCCTATATTGGTTTTTTCCATTTTTTCTAACCTTATTCATTCTTAAACATAGTAAAGGGTTTTCAGACAGACTTTGTCCACAGAGTGTGTGTGGACTCTATTGGACTTATACACTGCCATATGATGGAGAAATCTCCTTTACAGCTATACAACTGTGAGTGGAAGATGATAGAGGTGATGGTAGCAGCAGAGGGTGCTGGTGGTGGTGATATGCAGAGATGAGGTTAGGTGGGTATGCTTCATTCCAGCCCAATCCTTGGGCTTTATCACAGTTTCACTTAATGCCCTGCTTTCTGTACATTCTCCACCTTGTTCTCTGATACTCTAATCTCATAGTATTTATTTAGAACTCAATTCCCATCATCCACTGTTATTAGAGTTCTTTATTTCAGCATATGCTCCTCTAGTGTGCATACACACACAGGCTTTCATTGTCATTTTGCCAGGACTTCTGTGAACCTATCAGGATTGTGCTACAGGTGAAGAACATGGAAAGAAGATGAAGCTTAGAGATTGCTGGCACTAAATCAAATGTCAATGGGTAGGGATAGAGTGGGGACGTTGTCCTAGTTTTTTTTTTTTTCTATTCGTCTTCACAAGACCTAGTGAGTGACTAAATATCAAGGAAAAGGATAGGAAATATTTCAGGATGGTTCCCAAGTTTCTAGTTTGAATGACTGGGAAGATGGAGAAGGTGGTATTTCTTGAAAAGGGGGCAGATTTAACTAGAAAGAGAAATGATCTGGGTTACCTATGATATACTGTCATAACATTCCAGTGGAAATTTCTAGTAGGAAGATGTCTGTATACTTTGGGGCTATGGACTGACAGAACATAAATACTCCTAACTCTGGGAAAGGAACTAGGGGTGGTGGAAGGGGAGAAGGGCGGGGGGTGGGGGTGAATGGGTGACAGGCACTGAGGGGGGCACTTGATGGGATGAGCACTGGGTGTTATTCTGTATGTTGGCAAATTGAACACCAATAAAAAATAAATGTATTATTAAAAATCATTGGTATATGGGTAATAACAGAAACTGTGAGTGCAACCATGCTGAGTAGAGTAAGAGAAGAATGCCCAGGAATACTGTAAGGAAACCATAAAAGGGTCAAGTAGGAACAAGGAAAATGGACAGAGATGTAGCTAAAGAGGTATGAAAACTACCAGAAGAATATAGTCATGAAAGCCAAAGAAAGAAGGTGCTTCAGGAGAGAAGGGCTAGCCCACAGTGACAAATGCCATTGAGAGGTTAAGTCAAATAAGTATTGAAAATCAACTCCCTTGATTCTGGAATTAGGTTGACTAAAAGTCTTAATTTTCAATGTTCTTGTGACTTGTTTCTAAATCCTTTAATTTATATGTATTTTTTGTGGGAAATCAAGAAATTCTGCAGTAGAAGCTGTTCTCCAGCTGACTTTCAAAACAGAAGTCTACACTAGTACTGGGTTTTTTGTTTTGTTTTGTTTTTAGTATTCTTGTAATCCCTCTTTTTTGGTCAAGGACCATTTGGTTGCAAATAATAGTATCCCATTCAAATTAGGGTAAGCCAAAAGTGGAATGTTTTTAAAATAATACAAGTGTAATTCACAGTACCCAAAGTCAGGAAGTCTTGTGAGGCCTCATGGGAGACTGGAATGAGGAACTGGAAAGTTGTCAGGAACCAAGATAGCTACTTTCTCTCTGTGTATATCTCTCTACAGACTCTGTGGTCTCTTGTCTCTGCTTTCCTTTGTTCATCTTCTTATTTCATTCCTCTCTGCAATTCAGATCTCCATGAACAGAAAAGAAAAATGTCTCCCAACCTAGTTCTACCTTTCTCTTTCAGCACCATTCAAGCCTGCATATCATTTCCTGGGTCCCTATTTTCTTCTAGAAAATTGACTGGCCATGTTTGGATCATGTGTCCATCTCTAATCCAATCAACTGGGAGCAAGGCAAATCATATGCCCTTTCTTCAATGTGGGAAATGGGAGTAGGAGAGCTGGCTCAGAGAGAGGAATAAGCATGTTGATTAACTAAATTGGTTACTACATCTTCCTTATTTCACCCAGTTCTCTTTTCTGCTCGACCTACTGTCTTCACATTTCATTTCAGAATGTTCTCTCATTATTCTCTGCTCTTATCTTTATAAAGCCTGTGTCTATTTGCATCTTACTGTCAAACAATTTTCCATTTCCCATCAAAAAATAATTTTTGAAGATAATGATCTTCATCTTCTAATCCAACACAAAGAAATGTGTTCCTTTTCTCTGCCATAAATTTTCATAGGCCTAGAGGATTCTTCTTTTACAGAGTATATTTTCATAGTACTCAGAAGTATCTCTTTTCTTTTCCAAAGTAGAAGAGGCCTATACTTGATGTTTGCTAATAATAGGGTATGAGACTGGCACTTGTACCCACTACAAAGGTTTGGAAGAGTCCCCTTATCAGAATACTTTGGGGTAGAGTGGAGGAGGGTGATGTGAACAAATTCTGGCCCAAACACCACTATTTACCAGGCTATCTTCTGGTATTGCTGTAATGGACTGAATTTCTCCATCCTGGTGCCTTTATACTCTAAACTAATCAAGGGCTGAAAATTCCACAGTCCCCACCATGTACTTTACTATAAATTCCAGTAGATCAGAATCCTTAAGATGGTTTATCTTTAGTCTGTCACAGTTTCACACAGAGTATATAGTAGATGTTCAACAAAAGTTTGTTTTTGACCCTTCCTAAACTACAACTTTGATTATGTTATTTATCTTCCTGCCTATAGTGCATCCTTGAATGCAGAGAGAATTCGAACTTCTCAGTTTGGAATTCCAAGCCCTTAATAAATTGGTCACTTTCTCCCACTCTGAGAGAGAAGTATCAACTGTATCCTCGTAGGTATCCTAATGGGTCAATATCAATCTACTTTCAATTCTACTATATACGATTCATTTTCACACTTTCATGTCTGTATTATCATTTCCCCTGCCTCAAATCTTTCTCTCTCCTCTCTGCATGGTAAACTTTCATGGATCCTTCAAGACTCAGGTCCATCATAACCTCCAACATCTGGGGCAAATGTCAGAATTAGACTCCCATCCTCTCTTCTCCCACAGCACCTGCATCTATGTTTCTATTAATGTACCTAATGCACCTTTCTGGAATAATTTTTTTTTTTTAGTTTTTACCTGTCTGTTTCCTAACTAGACTTGGAGCTATTTGGAAACAAGAACCAAGTATTTTTCATCTCCAGAGACATAGTTTCTACTTGGAACCAGGTAAGAACTCCATAAATGTTTGATGAATGAATCAATTAGTATCTAGATATTAAGCTTGAAGATATAAAACTAAAAATACATAGGCTAATAAAACAACATAAAGTCATTAGTGAACATTAAATGTTCACCAATTGCCTAGCCAATTATTCAGTGTTACATGATAAACTAACTTTCAAGAAGCTTTAGTGGTTAGAGAGCCTCTTAATCCTAATTCACAATAACACCTCTGGGTCCATGAACACCAGCCAGCTGTTAATTATGTGCTCAAAGACAGGGAGGTAAACAAAATGTGTATTTATTGGCAAAGCTCTCAAACCTTCCCTTTGTCACATGAACCAAGATAAAGTGAACTTTGCTAGGAGAGGATGAGGGAAACACTAATACCCTCTTCATGTGAATGATATTTGGAAGCTTACAAAGTGCTCCCACATCCCATGGAGTCCTTAAAGTAATCCTATGAGTTAATCAGAGTATCATAAATCTACTTTACAAATGTGGACACTCTTAAGGCTCAAGAGGTAAAATGGTATACCCCAAAACCACTGTGCCAAAGCACTACTTGAAAGTAGTGCTCAAGCTCACATTTTCAACTCCTGTGTTTTTACATCAGGTGCTCATTTCACTTAATCAGTTAGCAGAGAACCTAAGCAACAAGTACATTCAATAACTTGGTTCCAAGACAACAACAAAATCAATAACAATTTATTTGCTTTATAATATATATGCTATTCATAAGCTTTCACATTATTTCACTGGCCACAATAAAACAACCCTGAACAGTAGGTTGGACAAATACTCTACTGCTTGTTTAGAGGATGCAAAGTCTGAGATATAATAAGACTAGGTGATTTCCCAGGTTATTCACAGTTAGTTGGTAACAAACCTAATTCCTGGTTATTTGTTCTATCCCTTGCTAACCAGTATCTTGATATATTTGAAAGGCTTAACAGTTACTACAGAGCTAGTCCACTCTGTAGAAATCCGGAAAGATACATAAAAATAATTAGCTCAGGGTGAAGTGGCAGGTAAAGTGCCCTATGAAACTGTCCCTTTTGTATCAATTCCTCAGGGAATATCCAAAATGGATCTGTCCTATTTCTGGTTGTGCTTTATTCAAAGTAGCTTGATGTATGTGCATGTGGTGCATTTCTACTTCCTATACCATTAATCTAGGGTAAATTTACATAGGTCAACTTTTAGGGGATTTTAAAAAAAATTCTTATTTAAATTCAATTTAGTTAACATATAGTGTATTATTAGTTTCAAGGGTAAAATTTAGTGATTCACCAGTTGCACACAAAACCCAGTGCTCATCATATCACGTGCCCTCCTTAATGCCCAGAACCCAGTTACCCCATCCCCCTACCCTCTCTCCCTTTCTGCAACCTTCAGTTCGTTTCCTATAGCTAAGAGTCTCTTATGGTTTACTTCTCTCTGTTTTCATCTTATTTTATTTTTCTTCCCCTTCCCCTATGTACATTTGTCTTATTACATTCCAAATATGAGTGAAATCATATGGTATTTTATTGAACTCTCTGACTGACATTTCACTTAGCATAATGTCCTCTGGTTCTATCCACATCATTGCAAATGCAAGATTTTATTCTTTTTGATGGCTGAGCAATATTCTATTATATATATATATATATATATATATATATATATATATATATATATTGAATTGTGTAAATCCATACGTTTTCCTCAGTTGAACTCTAAACCTGGGATTTGGATACTTCTTCCTTTCCACATGAGCACATGTTCTCTCCCAATTTACATGCTCGCTTCTGTGATTACACACACAAACCATTAATTAATATACACATGACTGCATAATCATCCCTTATACACACAAACCTTATTTACACACACACACACACACACACCTTTTGATTTTATACTCCCCTTCCCCAACAAGGAAACACATATATAAGGCATACACATATCCCTTTGGATAATGTCTCCTCTTGCTCATACCCTACCCCACACCCCTGTAACTAAACATATACATACAGATGTACTCACAAATGCCAAGTTTCACCATGTTCAAGAGTCATATCAACTTTTATTTTTTAATTTTTTTAAAGATTTTATTTATTTACTCATGAGAGACACAGAGAGAGAGGCAGAGACACAGGCAGAGGGAGAAGCAGGCTCCATACAGGGAGCCAGAGGTGGGTCTCCATCTCGGGTCTCCAGGATCACACCCTGGGCTGAAGGCGGCGCTAAACCGCTGAGCCACCCAGGCTGCCCTTGTATCAACTTTTAGGCCTTAAATATGCCTGGTAAATTCTTTGGACTTTACCCTGGGGACTGAGATTGCTGCTTGAGCAGAAGAAGAGGAAGGACTTTCAGAGTAGGGAGAAGGTAGGGCAGTACAATAAGACTGTAAAATTGGAGACTTTCCTATTGATAAAGCCAAAGGCTTTTTAAACTTTTTTTTAAAGTTTTTTTTATTTATTTATGACAGTCACACAGATAGAGAGAGAGAGGCAGAGACACAAGAAGAGGGAGAAGCAGGCTCCATGCACCGGGAGCCCGACGTGGGATTCGATCCCGGGTCTCCAGGATCGCGCCCTGGGCCAAAGGCGGGCGCTAAACTGCTGCGCCACCCAGGGATCCCCGGCTTTTTATTTTATAGCCCCAATGAGGGCACCTATCTTCAAATATCTCCCTAATTTAAACATCACAACACTTTAGAAAATTCCCCCAATGAGCTTAATTTGGACATCCTTAAGGATGCCCTTCTTTCACCCCCAGGAAAAGTCCATATGGAGTACAGGAAAGACAACTGAGTCCTGGAGACAGAGACCTAGGTTTGAAACCCAGATCTGCCCCATAAACTTTCTGTTTATGAGGTATCAGTTTCCCCATGTGTAAAAAGATAATACTTAGTTCTGTGGTGACAATTAAGTGAGGTGTAACAACATATGTAAAGTACCCATAACAGTCACTGAGACATAGTTGGCTCTCAATGAATCGCAGGTTAAATGCTGTATTATACCTTAAACATATGTTACACAAAGCCAAGTTGTCTAAGGGGTAGATGTGGGGTGTTTTTGCAAAGAAATGGTATTTCAGCTGAATTCTTCATTGCAACATTAACAAAATTGGGAGGAGAAAAACAAAATTTGTATTCTTGATAAAAATTAGGCAAGTATTCAGGAATTTTTTTACATGACACTTTGATTTCCAAATAGCTAGATTCTTGCTTTGCAGGGAAAAGTTCAACTTAATGGCCCATATTTCCCAGCAAAGGTGGCAAATGGGAACCAAGAATCTGGAGATGTGAGCTTTTTTCTAAAAAGGTAGTGACCTGTAGTCAGGTTGAGGATGGCAAGAGTATTCACAAGGCAAACTTGAGATACAGCCAGTGTGACTGTAGCCTTAGAATGCATTGTCCTCAATAGTTTTTATGTTGTCTGTAGAAAAATAAGAAAAAGATGTCTCAAAGATCAATTGATAACTTGAATGGCTCACACATCAGACTATCAGGCAGTTAGGTCTCTGTGACAGGGTGAGATATAAATTGGACTTGGAGTCAAATGCTTGGGAAACTTATAGAAGATTTAGTTTCCCCATCTATAAAATGAGGTCAATATTCATACTCAGCTAATATCTTATCATAAGGATTAAATGAGATATTGAATGTCAGGTGCTTAGAAAAAGGCTTAGAACAACGGTAATTATTATTATTTTACCAACCTCATGAAGTTATTGTATATTGTAAAGTAAAATAAATACACTGTAAAATATTATTTTTAGTTTTATAAAGCACATTTAATATCAGCTAGATATATTTTGAGTAGAGGGAGGAGTTCTTAACTCAAATGTTCACTTTCAGCCAAAGTGGATTTCTATAACATATTTTATTTTAATTAATTTATTTTTTGCATCTAAAAAATGAGAACGTGGGGCATGCTCCTTCGACTTTCTACTCCTCTCCTGTTATATCACCCAGCTCTACTAGGCTTCGTTAAAGAGAACACTCCCATCCAGCCTCCACAAAATGTCAAAATGAAACATAATTTTACCCAGAAACTGCTTACCAGTGATATTTGCAAAACATTTGTGCTCATCTGTCAGGCTTCTTAGTCAAACATGGCCATCCTACAGAGCTATAATAAAACATGAAATAAACCTTTCCATAAAACATTTAATAAAGCTGTAAAAGTTAAATAGCTCATAATAAGCAACCATATAAAAGCATGTAGCCCAGTTCTTGATCATTAACTTTCATTAGTGCTTGGAGGAAAACCCAGGCCATTCTTCTAAACTGCCCAGCTTACAGTGTGGAATTGAATCAAGGGTATTGTTCCTGGTATTCTCTCCACTTTGAAGCTAAAGGGATTACACAACTGTCTCATTGAATTGAGTCTAAGATGATCAGATTCTTCTCACTGAGGTAAAATTAATTTGCAAAGAGACTTACTGAATTTTTGGAATCCTGCACTAGGTGCAAGAAGAAAATGGAATTTTTTTGCTTATTTCTCTAAGTGTGATGTTAAGCAATAAGTGGATGTTGTTTTTGGCTGCTCAGCATTCAGTTCTCTTTCCTAACAGAGCCATATTTCCTTTCAGAGAGATTCCATTATATGGATCGTTGAGTTATCCCAAAAAACATGCTCCATCTTTCCCCAAAGATGAAGCATGTGATGGAGCTATGCTAATCAGACCTTGTCTCCCAGGACTGCAGTGAATCTGCTCAGAATGATAACACAGAAGGGAGGGAGGAAATAAACAGTTGGTGCTCACTGGTTGTCTCCCTCCGTAGTTGCATCCTGATGGGTTTGTTCAATAGTTCCTGCTCTCCACCATCTAGTCTCGCTCTGATTTCTCTGCTCATCAGAGATCAATCTTCTAGCCCTCTCTTTGATTTTGAAGTGCCCAATAAACTCCTTTTCTGCTCAAGTTTTCTAGAGTTGTTTGCCATTTCTTATGCTAAAGGATTTTGATTGCTATAGTGTCAAGTAATAATTATCATTGATTCCTATTTATTTTCAAAAACAGAAACACATGGTGCAGGGGAAACCACGAAAAGAAAGAATTACGCAATGATAATTTGTCTACCTCACCATTCTCCTCATCCAAAAACAAAACAAAAAACAAAACAAAACAAAAAACAACCTAAGGTTTGTCTATTACAAATTATTTCTAAAAGAAATTAAATCAAATGGCTGCCAAACCTGCAGAAAATACAAAAGGAACACATAAAACTCATATCAAAAAATTCAACAGAGGAGGTATAGACCAGAAATTTCTATTCCAACACAAAATGATTTTAAATCCCCTAATAGCTGAGGACTTCATGTAAATATTTGCCTAATGGCCTGAAAGGCACTGAGAAGAAATGAAATCCCTGTGAGTTGAAACCTTATAGATTACAGTTGGTGGCTCCAAATTGTTTGAGGTTAAGAGGATTTATGATTTATAAAAGACTAGTATTGTTAGCCCTCGCATAAAACAGCTCCATCTCACAGGCTCATTTTTACCAGAAGCAGCTCTCTGGAGCCAAAATGATACACAAAATGGAACACTAGCTTCTATACTTTGTTCAAATCCCTTCGTCTTTCAGGCCAAGTTAATTTAAGTGAAAAAACTCAAAAACCTGGGAAGTGAGTTGGTATTTAATACAGTTCCATCAGATCTTTTCTTTCTCCTGAAATCTTACTCACTGAAGAAATCTTAATTAAGGAGAAGGCAGGGAAGTGGTCAAAATGCATAGGTGATATATTAAATATCTGACAGACCATTTGCACACTGATCTCACCTGAGAGCCACGGTAGAGCATAAGGCTGTATGTAACTAGGCTCAAGGACAGCCTGAACCCATCACCACCGAATAACGGCTGCTGTCTTTTTAAAACTCTCAGAGGTTCACACTGTAGATTTCCTTCCAGTTTCCAGTGGTATGAGAGACACCGCCAGTATAAATCTTGTTGTCACAAAAGAACAAGTTATAGTATATATTCAACCACACACACACAAAAACTTTCAAATAACATTAAGTTAAACCCACAAAACCAAGGAGAGTCAGAAGCAAAGCTGAAACTCTGTCCTTAAGTCACCCTCATTGTGTTTAGATCTTGAAGAATACCAAACTCATCCTGAGTATCACCAGGGCTGCATCTATACAATATTAAGACAATAAGTCAAATTGGTTGAAGAAGAAGAAGAAGAAGAAGAAGAAGAAGAAGAAGAAGAAGAAGAAGAAGAAGGAAGAAGAAGAAGAAGAAGAAGAAGAAGAAGAAGAAGAAGAAGAAGAAGAAGAAAGAAGAAAAGCAAAAGAAAAGAAAAATAAGAGCAATAAGAGCGGGGGAGAGAAAAATCTTACAGTTCAAGTCTGGTTGACAAAGGGAATACAGATCAGTCTCCTTTTGTGAATTTTCATCTCAGTGTGTGGACCTAATCACCATGTCCACCCCCAGACAGATCAAATGCTGAAAGAAAAGGGAGATGAAGCTTAGTACCATTTGGAGGTTTCATCCAAAAACCCATTGCTGGGTTCTAAGCAAAGGTTTTTGTAAAACAAGTGGTACTATTATTTGGCTTAAAAACGTATGTCTTCTCTTAATACATTTATGAATCAAACCAAATCAAATAACTTGACTTAAGTAGTCAGGAGGCCTGGTTATCCCTGGGAATCCATTCTGAAGACCAACAAGCATTGACAAATCTGAGACAGAAAGGCTGGTTGTGAGGCAGAAAAGCCTGGTGGTTATGGGCCTGAGTCTGAAGTCAGAGAGACCTGAGTTTCAAGCTCATCTAGTAGTCGCTTGACAGCTGTGTAACTTGAGGCAGGAAGCTCACCTGAGTGGTGGATATTTTGAATATTAAATGAATAAAGTGACGCCTTATAGGGTTGCCTGGAGCACAGCCTACATCTGTGAGCATCAAACATTTCCAAAGAGAAAAAAGAAGACAGGGCCTCTTTAAGATCAAGATTGGAGGATGTTGAAGGTTTCTAGATGCAGAAGGAATTTGCTTTCATTACATGGAAAGTGACTTTCACATAGGGAAAAGGCTGCAAAAGTGAATCATTCATTCCACAAATACGGCGACTATGTGGCATCAGGGAATTCAAAGATGAACAAGATAGAAATGGTCCCTGCCCTCCAGAAAATAACAGTCTAGAGGTTGTGTACCCACAGAAATGGGCATTTACAGCAAGGGTCCCCAGTCTCACACAATGCCCACGTGCCCCCCCAACTCCACCAGAAACCACACCAGACCCCTCCTTGGCTCACACACCACTTCCTGCCAATCCAGGCAGAGGACTTGGAATCTCTGACTTGGGTCTTCCTGGCCCATAAGAGTTTCAAAAGATGAGCAAACAGCTTCTAGCTAACGACTGAACCTTAGAACTTGACCTGTCCTAGGCTACTGTTAGAAACTGAGTTGTGTGTCAAAATTGGTATGT
Organism: Nyctereutes procyonoides; assembly: GCF_905146905.1. Classification (NCBI taxonomy): domain Eukaryota; kingdom Metazoa; phylum Chordata; class Mammalia; order Carnivora; family Canidae; genus Nyctereutes; species Nyctereutes procyonoides. The sequence goes on from NW_026575122.1 coordinate 22,800,657, forward strand.
GGAAGTCCTAACCCCCAATTCTTTATGCTGTGTATTTAAAGGTAGGAGCCTTTACAGGAGTGACTAAGTTAAAATGAGGCCATTTTAGGGTAGGCCCTAATCCAATCCAACTGGTATACTTATAGGAGAATATCTGGACATCCAAAAAGAGATGGCAAGGATGCACATCCACAAAACATCATGTGAGGACACAGTGAGAGGACTGCTACCTTCAAGCCATGGAGATAGGCCTCAGGAGAAACTAAACATGCCAAAGTCTTGATCTTTGACTCCTAGTCTCTGGAACCATAGGAAAATAAATTTCTGTTGTTTGAGCCACCCAGTCTGTGCTATTTTGTTATGGCAGCCCCAGAAAACTAATATAGTTGCTCTCCTAGGTGGCTGCAGGAGAGAATAGGAGACTTTGTGCCCAAGAGTGGACAGAAGTATATTGAGTGAATGACAAAGGGTGTGGACTCTACTTTTATATATTTTTTATTTTTTTTATTTAAAATCAATTTAGTTAACATATGGTGTATTATTAGTTTCAGGGGTAGAATTTAGTGTTTCATCAGTTGTTTATAACACCCAGTGCTCATTCCATCACATTCCCTCCTTCATGTGCATCACCCAGTTACCCCATCCCTCCCCACTGCTCCAGCAACCCTCAGTTTATTCTCTATCATTAAGAGTCTTTTATGGTTTGCCTCCCTCTCTGTTTTATCTTATTTTTCCTTCCCTTTCCCTATGTTCATCTGTTTTATTTCTTAAATTCCACGTGAGAGTGAAATCATATGGTATTTGTCTTTGATTTATTTGCTTAGCATAATACCCCCTAGTTTTATATGCTATATATATAATATTATACATATATATACACAAATAGTTATACACACATAATCTAATATTACTCAGCCATCAAAAAATGAAAACTTGCCATTTTGATGTTACTTTTAAAAGAATGTGATACATAGTGAAATGGGTAATCTCTCTAGAAAGATTTTCTCGATAAAGGTATGTCAAACATCACTTTTACCCACCAAGCACCTACTCACACATAATTACCAACAATAGGTTCAATGGGCCATTTTCCCAACCAAGTGAGCCTAGCCAGGAGACCGCAACAGAATAATGTTAGGCACATAATAATAATGGCCTGTATGTTATTGAGCGTATACCACATACAGCTACTGTCCTAAGCACTTTACACGTATTAACAAATTTAATCTTCACCATGAGCTATGCATTAGTTCCCTGTGCTTGCTTTACCAAATTGCCACAAACTGGGTGGCTTAGAGCAACAGAAATGTATTCTCTCCCACTTCTCACATCAATAGACTGTACTAAAGACTGGAAGTCTAAAATTAAGGAATTGGCAGAGTGATACTCCCTCTTAAATCTGTAGCAGAGAGTCCTTCTGTGCCTCTTCGAGCTTCTGGTGGGGGGGGGGGCGGTAGGCTTGGCATAGGTGGCTTGCAGGTGCATCATTCCAACCTTGTCCCCATCATGACACGGTGTCCCCTGTGTGTTTGTTTTCTTATAAGAATACCACTCATTGGATTAAGGCCCACTCGATTCCAGGATCATCTCATCTTAATGTGACCTATTATATCTGCAAAGACCCTATTTCCAAATAATGTTACAGTGGTGAAGTTACAGGTAAATGTGAATTTGGAGGGATGCTATTCAAGCCAGCAGAGGTAGGCACAGTTATTGTCACACCAGTTTTTGAGATTAAAAGACCTGAGCACAGGGATGAAATAATTTCCCAGGTTTGTCCAGATAATCAATGGCAGAGCCCAGATGAAGCTCCAAAGCCCATGTCAACAGCTTTGCTATGCTGCCTCTCAAAAAGTATTTCCTAAATGAATTAATAAAATGGTCACAGATGGCTGAATGCCAGCATGCTTGATCATGTTGCCCTAGTTTCCCTCTTTAGCATCCCTCTCTGAGACCACTGCACCAGCCTCACAAGTAATGTCCCTCACGAGTAATATCCCTGTTTCTACCTTCTCCTTTCTCAAGTCCACCCTCCATGTGACCTACAGAGTTGAGTTTTCACAACACAGATCTGATTATCGACATTGAAAAGATCTTATTTACAGTTCTTAAAAATTGAAATTTGTAACTTAGCACAGCAGCCAATGCTCTTCACACATCAGACGAAAAGCTCTACATGCACAGGGATCGCATCCATTTTTGCTCACCACTGCATCCTTAACAATACACACAGGTCCCTAGTACTGAGCAGGCCCTCAAAAGTCATTGTTAAGTGAATGGAAAGATGAATGAATGAACAAATGCTCTGAACCAACCTACATTTCTAGCCTCAATCCTGCTGCTTTACCGAAAACCACTCCCCATCACTTAGACCTTCTCACCACCCATTTGTCTTTCCAGTGTTGTAGAAATACTTAGTAGCTCATATCATGAACAGAACTGATGTACCCATGTGCCTTTATTTACACTGTTCCTTGTGCCAGCTGTATCCTAATCACCCTCAGGGCCCAGCTCAAACCTCCCCCTCCCTTTAGGTACATTTAGACCACACACATACGTACATCCCACACAGACAAAGCACTTCCACTCACGAGGGTACCATCGAACTTTGCAATATCACCAACACTGCATTTGGTTTGCTCTACAACATCTAGTTGTAAAAGTTTTCTTCCTGCCTCCACTCTTGAGAGGTCCCTGGGGGCAGGGTGTGTGTCTTCTCCATTTTATATAATCAGTGTCTAGCATGGTGCTTATCAGAGAGTGGACACTCGATAAATGTTTGCTGGATAAATGACTGAATAAATAGTCTAGTGTCAATGTGTGCATAAACACAGCTTTTTTTAAATAAATTTATTTTTTATTGGTGTTCAATTTGCCAACATATAGAATAATACCCAGTGCTCATCCCGTCAAGTGCCCATCACCCAGTCACTCCCACCCCCCGCCCACCTCCCCATCCACCACCCCTAGTTCATTTCCCAGAATTAGGAGTCTTTCATGTTCTGTCTCCCTTTCTGATATTTCCCACTCATTTTTCTCCTTTCCCCGTTATTCCTTTTCACTATTTTTTATATTCCCCAAATGAATGAGACCATATAATGTTTGTCCTTCTCCGATTGACTCATTTCACTCAGCATAATACCTTCCAGTTCCATCCACGTCGAAGCAAATGGTGGGTATTTGTTGTTTCTAACGGCTGAGTAATATTCCATTGTATACATAAACCACATCTTCTTTATCCATTCATCTTTTGATGGACACCGAGGCTCACAGCTTTTAATTCTATTTTTACTAAGGTTTGACTGTGCACATACAGAATCCCAAATTATGAGGAAACTTCTTGGCTCTCAAAACTACCCAAGAACAGAGTCACACAGCTAAGGGAAGACTGAAGCTGAAATTTGTGATCCAAAAACAGATTTCCTAGGGGCAAACTTATGAATATGCACTGGACATCCCTGCCACTCCCTGGATTCCTATTTGCCTATGTGATGGGTGAGTGAGATGGAGAGACGAGGAAACCGACAGTGTGATTCCAGCACCAAGGACTGCTTTTACATTATTGACATAGCTTTATAGCCTTGTTGTTTTTAATCAATTACACGTGGATTCCACTTCTGTTCATTAATAAGCCTATATTAGTCCTTTCTCATTTAATGTAATTATGGGGATGGTGTGGTATGGAGGTTGAGATCATGGAATAGAAATCAGAGAAACCAAACAGGTTCTAGTGTCCCCCCATCTTTAATATGTATATGAACATGTAGGGGCCCCCGGGTGGCTCAGTTGGTTAAGTGTCTGCCTTCAGCTCAGGTCATGATGTTGGGGTCCTGAGATCGAGCCCTGCATCAGTCTCCCCACTCAATGGGGAGTCTGCTTGTCCCTCTCCCTCTGCCTCTGTCCCTCCCCCTACTCATGTTCTCTCTCCAATAAATGAATAAATAATCTTTAAAAATATGTATATGAGCAGGGAGACATGTACATATGCATGTGTCTTGGCCACCCATCCTCCTCTTTTCACCAAGTCCTTTCATTTCCCTGATCTCCTTCACAGCAAGACTCTCTCAAGTTATTTACATATATTTATATGGGCACTCCACTTCCTCAGTACACATTCTTTCCAGAACCACAATTAGGCTGCTGTCCCTTCACCCTGAGGCCACTCATATCAAGTTCAACACTGTCCTGTGGTCACTAGCATGTCCTTATATTACTTGACTTTTCAGCAATAATCTCTACATAAGGACCACCTTCCTTGTTTGAAATATTTATCTTCTCTGTTGCCTGTTGTTAACTACACTTTCTCCTAGTTTCATCCCCTCCCTGTCACCTCCCAGGCTGTCCACCTGACCTTGAAATCCTGGTGCACCTTAGAACTCCAGCTTGCCTTTCTTTGTCTTTCTGTTTGTCTCTCTGCCATTGGGTCCTGTCCGGTGGTCTTAATGCCATATGTACACTCACAACCCTGCCCATCCTGGGCTTTGTCTCTGGCATCTCCCTCCTCTAACAGTCCCCTTGCCAGGCAGAGAGTGTAGAAGAGAAGTAAGCATGGGCCTCCTACAGTCAGAGTACCTGGCTTGGAATCCTTACTTGGCATTTACTTGTTTCAGGACTTTGGAAATTTAAGGACTTGTTTCCTTGTCTATGAAATAGGAATAATGCCTCATTGGTATTCTTTTAAAGATTAAACGAGTTGATGCATTTAAGGAATATATAACAGTTCCAAGAACATGGTAGACACTCAATAAATTGCAGCAAGTACTATCACCAATAGTAGCAATAGGAGTGTCTTCTCCTAGATGTTACTCATCTCAGAGTTAATGTTCCTAAAATAGAACTCTAGATTCTCCTTTAAAAAATCATTTCTACTTATGTCCCTATTATAATACTTTATCTTATTTTCTTTATAAAACTTACTACTATCTGAAATCTCCTTATGTGTATCTTTACTGTTTACTGTCTGCCCCAACTGTCTGTCTTGTTCACTGCTGTGATTCCATCACCTCAGTGACTTGTATTAACACATGGTAGGTTCTCAATACATAGCTGCTAGGTGAATGGGTTGGTGAATGACTGATAAGCAATTTGACTTGGGCTTGGTACCTACACCTGGCATTTACTAGCTATGGGACATTAAGAAAACATTCAACTCTTATGAGCTTAGTTTGCTCACCTGTTAACTATTTAAGAGAGTTATTATGAGAGTTAATTTTACTTAACATGTTTAGCACAGTGTGCAGCTCAGAGTAATTTTTTCATTATGTGGTAATTAAAAAAATGAAAATAATCATTTGTAGGAACCATATAACGGTCATTAAAAGTGGTTGGAATCTAAGGAATGTGAAGCAAGATATTGCCAGAAAATAAAAAGTATGTAGTATACAGAATCATAGACTTTTAGAACTAGAAGGAATTTTTAAGAAGAAACTTTTTTATGCATTTCATGAATATACAGATGTGCAAACTGATGCCTGAATAACTAGGTTATTTGTCCAAGATCACAAACCTAGAAATAGAACTAAATTCAGGTCCCCTTAATTCCAAGTCCATTAAACATGATACAGTGTCTTACCTTTTCCCAATTATTTTGGTTTGACAATTAATCTACATGAACATACCTCATAGATGAGCATCAGATGAGCTTCAGGTTGAATTGCTTTTCATGTAAGAATAAATTATTACTATTTGAAAAGTATTTCTATTGCTGGCAAGATGTGAAAAGACATACAGGTGTGAACGTATACATGCACAATATTTCTCTCTCTCATTTCTCCATTCATTCTTTGGTATCCTACTATATGTTCAATTCTGTACTTGATGTGGAAGAAAACAAGTGGAAGGCACAATCCCAACTTTCAAGGAGTTTTGTGCACAATTATTCATGCTGGTTACTCAACAAATTCAGTGGGCTACCCAACCAATAAATGTTGAGACTTTGCTCTCTGCCAGATACTTCATTAGGTTCCAGAAATGCAATGAGGGGTTAGAGTGAGGCTAGGCTACTGTAACAAAGAGAACCAAAATAATTCGGTGGTTTGAAAAAGACTGAAGTTAATTTCTTTCTCATATAACAGTTTGAGGTAAGGTACAGGTTGGTGGGTAGTTCTATTCCATTTGGTCATTTGGAGACTCAGGTGCCTTCCCTTGTCTCTGCCATTCTCTGAGGCTTTGCCTTGTGTCCTCTGTACAGTGGACACTGGGTCACAATTGATTCCAGCTAACAAGAACAGAAAGGGAAAATAAAAATGCCCTAATTCTATTTGTAGAAACTTAATCATGTGGTCACAACAACTACAAAGGAAGCCAGGCAATGTAGGTATAGAATCATAGTCGTGTGCCTGGCTATAGTGCTATCATTGTGGACAACAGGAGGAAAGATTTGCAAAGACAGCTAGCTGTCCTGGCCTTCCAGTATCCCCACCTGGAGACAGAAAATAATCAAATCATCAAAAACTATGATAAACATCATGAAGGAAACATATGAGAGCATAGAACGGGGAGACTAACCTGGTCAAGTCCAGAGCATTCAGGAAGCACCAAGAGCCTATGGCGAGGGGAGGGGTTTCATATTTTGGAGCCAGTCAGAACATTCAGATTTCAATCTTAGCTCTAGAACTTTCTAGCTGCGTAATCTTGAATGAGTTTTTTTTACCTCTTGTGCTTTAGTTTCCCCATTTGTAAAATAAGATTGAGTGATAATTTTTATTTAATAATATAACAAATTATCATACCTTATTATATTATTATAATATCATGATTTTATTATTATTGTATGCTATAATTATCATTACCATTATTATTATTATCTAGTAAGTTTCTTTGGTATGAAGATCAATTGTTTGATCTTGTAAGTGCTAAACTACAGACATGTACTAAGTGCTAAACTACAGACATGTAAGTGCTAAACTACAGACATGTACTAAGTACAGCTATTGCTCCCCACTGGTTTGGGGGAACATACATTAGGAGGTCAGGAATTTAGCAAGTGGTAATCTACATGAGTTACCTAGTGTTAAGTACTTAGCATTTTCTGGCAAAAACACAGGCATATCTTATGCTAAATAATCCAAGAGTTTCTATGTTTTTATATTTTAGTCTGTGAAAACACCCCACCTTGACTAAATGTGCCCTATAGGTTGAGTGAGGAGAACTGTTTAATTAGTAAATCTCTGAGCTGTTGCCACCTGAGTAGGTACAAATAATGTTATCCATACAATAGAGATTTGTTTGACAAGTATCAAGGAGCTGTAGATAAGAATCTCTATCCATACACTCAGGTGAAGATTCCTATTCCTTTGTGCCTATTGCCTTGTGTTTAGAAATAAACTAATTTTAGTTCTAAGTCCCCATCACACTGTGCAGTTAGGACTTTCAACCACGGTCACTTTTTCTTTTTTTTCTTAAAGAATTAATTTATTTATTCATGAGAGACACACAGAAAGAGAAAGAGAGGCAGAGACACAGGCAGAGGGAGAAGCAGGCTCCATGCAGAGTCCAGAGTCCCATGTGGGACTCGATCCGGAGACTCTAGGATCACACCCTGGGCCAAAGGTAGGTGCTAAACCACTAAGGCCACCCAGGGATCCCCAACTACGGTCATTTTGGGGTCTCTTCTCACATCTGGCACTAGATAAGCCCTGGGGTTTTAAGTAGCATCCTGAAACAGAGAAGCCCTTTTATTTATCAATCACGGTAGAGACCAATCCACTTTGTAATTTGTGTTTTTTTCTATTCAGATGGTTCCCTCAGGCCATGAGATTATGATGTGCCTCTGGGGAATTCAGTGTTTACTCTTGGCCTCCGCTGCCACTACTCCCTCCGGGACCCAGTCACCTCCTTGAAGCACTGCCAGGGAGGGATGGTGAGGAGAAGGATGTTGTCCTCTGCTCACAGAAACCACAAACATCTGACCCTTTCTACTGTCTGAAAATTATTATTTTTTTTTTAGTGTGGGAGAATCTCACTCTTCATGGTTCCCCCAGGGCCATTCTTTCTCTCCTCAAACTCTCTAGACTACAACTTTAGAAAATTTCCTCAATGGCATGGAATTTTGAAAACGAAAGCCAAAAAAGGCAATTGTTTACATTCTTTGTTCTCTGCCATAAAACTCCCTGAGAAAGGGAAGCAAGATTCCACAGTCTGCTTAATTGGGGGACAGCAAAAGAGAAAACTCAGGAAGAAAGATGTATAGAAAATCATCTCGCTACCTTAATACCTGTGTTTCTTCTGTCCATCTGAGGGAACATTTTCATCAGAAACTCTTCCAAAATTGTCTTACTCAGAGATTAACCTTTTTTTTTTTTTTTTTGCCCTGAGACATCAGAACAAAGTGCACAACTCTAGCAGCAGCAGGCTGACTACCTCAAGAGACAGGGAGATGCTTAAGTGTGTATGTGTGTGTATTTTAGTTTGTGCTCATTTATTTCCATTAGTTGAATTTGTTATCAATGATTAAAATTCTGGAGTTTTCACATTTATTTAAGATGTCTGGGATTTCATTTGGAGGACAAAAACAGAACTCTCAAAATATTGAACCTGTATTGCCAAATGGCAACCCGAGACTGAGTTGTGGCACCTCCTTTAGAAGGAACACATGCCCTCTGGTTTCCCACAGAACCCAATATTTCTAACTCCCTAAAATCTAGATGTGGTGCCAGATGCCAGGTATCATCATAATTGTGATATCATTTTCTAACTGTAGAATTAAGAAGGAAATAACTATTTTATGGACTCCCGATCCATGTAGAGAAATTAAAGATAGACAGGAGGGCATCTTTGCTTTAGGAAAAGTGGGAATGAAGATATTTCCTCGTGCAAATGAAAAATATTCCTACTTGTTTAATATGCACATGAAGTGTGTCTGGGCCTAAGGGTACAACTTAAGAATAGGTTGCCAAATAAGATATAAAATAAAATTTGAATCTCATATGAATAATGGAATTTTTTCCCTTAGTGTAAGTATGTCTTAAATATTGCATGAGATAGACTTGAAAAAATCATGGTTTTTCTAAAACTTCAATGTAACTGGGAATCCTGGATTTATTTATTAAATCCAACAATCCTATTTATGAGGACATTAGAAAACAAAAATGTCTCCTCATTGCCCTGGCCTGTCTCATTCACTTTCTGCAGTGGTGTGCAGGGGAAGGAGAAAAAAAGGACCTAGAAGAAAAGGAGCTGTCAAAGAACATTTGGCAGAGTGCTGGAGAAAAAAAACCTCTTTAAATGTAGACAGTACAGATACTATTTCAAATCTAGAGATGGACATTGAACAAGTGCAGATGAAGAGAATGAGGCTTCTCTTTCCAATAGAGACCATGGATTAGAGGGAATGAGCCTTGTATGTAAACATCAGAGACCGTAAGAACACCAAGTCCCCAGACAGGATCAGCAGAAAATGGGAAATTAAAGGAAAAACACATCTGGACCAGATCAGAACAGAGACAATTCCTTGGCCACACTTAGCCAAGAGATTTTAGCAAATTCTTAGTGAGGAGCAATTAAAAAATTGATAGTCTCCATGGTCACATATGATTAAGTTTATATTAATTGTTATGTAAACTAGATGTGGTCTCCACTTCAAAGAACATGTTAATTCATACTCAATCCAACCTGAGTTAAAAAATTACTTTATAGGGACTTTTTTAGATAGATTTCTAGGTTGGATGTATCTGAATTCTACCTGAGTACTCTAGCCATGACTTGAGTTTCTAGATGATTAATACCTGGAAAATGATTTTCCTGACAGAGGCTGAATAAGAAATTGATTCCTGGGGTGCCTGGGTAACTCAGTTGGTTAAGCATCCAATTTTTAGTTTCAGCTTAGATCGTGATCTCAGGGTTGTGGAATCAGATCCCATGTCAGGCTCTGCACTTATCATGGAATCTGCTTGACATTCTTTCCTTCTTCCTCTACCTCTCTGTCTCTCAAACAAAATAATTTTTTTTTAAAAAAAGGAAATGTATTACTGTCTTGAAGTGTGGAATGAGAATTTGGAAATAAGAATGAGAGCACCCCTGCCATCCTGTGACCTATCATTGAGAGGGTAGAGAAAGACATGTGAATAAATTGTTCCATAGAATGTGTTGTCTGTGATAGAGGTAGGTGAGGATGCTACAGGGGAGGGAATTCTGTTGGTTTGAGACATTCTTGGAAGGCTTTCTTTAAGAGGTAATAACTGAGTGGAATTTTCAAGAATAAGTTGAAGGTGAGAGGTGAGAAAAGTGCATTCCAAGCAGGAGCAAACCCAGAGGCCAGCAGGGCCCTCATGTTGCCAAGAAAGTAATTGATTAACTGGCAAGTGCTGTGGGTTGGGGGGGGGGGTGGGATGGGGGGGGAGTGAGAGATAAGGCTGGAGAAACAGGTAAGAGCAGATCACTAAAGCCTTGTGTGACCATGCTCAGGAGCTCAAGCTTTCTTTTATAATCACTACCAAGTTCCCGAAGCATTTTAAGTAGGAGTGACAAGTTCTAATGTGAGCTTTAAGTCACCTGTAAGGGAAGGGCAACCACAACAACTGCAGTGAAACCACTTACAAGATTATTGCAAAAGTCAAAGTGAAGGTTGAACAGGGTTTAAACTACAGCTGCAAGAAAGAAATAGAAGGAATGAACATATTTAATACATAACATGGAGATAAAACTAATAGGATGTAGCAACTGATTGAACAGGAGAATATGAGGAGTCTTGGATAAGATAAAAAAACCAAGGATGACTTCCAGCTTGGATGACTGGATGATGCCAACCAAAATAGGGAATACCAGGGAGGGAAGAAGATGAATTTGGCCTTGAATATGCCAAGTTTTTAGATGCCTGTGGAATATCCAGATGGAGATAATACAGGAAGTGGTGCTGTTTTTAAGACCTTCAAAGTCCCAGGCACTCTTATTTCTGGAAGCCCCATCCCACATCATAACAAACATATTAAAATTTACCCACATCCTGCATTAAATTTAACTTTTGCAATAAAAAAATTGAGAGGGTTTTTATAATTTTTATAATTTTGATTTTTGAAATTATTTGCAATACATTTAATTTTTGTTATGATTTTTTCAATTGTTTACAAATTGAACATTGTAAAAAATAAGTTTACTTTTGTAGTGAAATTAACAAAATGTTATGCTTTCAATAATATTTATTAATTCAACTTTCTCAGGGTTGTCTTAATATTTTTGGAGTTTATTATTCATTTATTTAGGTTTCACAGGTCTTAGTAGGCCGGGAGTCGTGAGACTCCAGCATGAAGCCCATCACACCTGATATAAAACTACCCAGTGAGAAGACAGTTGAACATATTAGTCTGATGCTCAAGAAAGATATAGTTTTATGAAAAAAATTATATGTACATTCTAAGAGTGAATTTAATTGTCTCAAGAAAACATATAAGTTGATAAAAGAACTGGACAAAAGAAAAGAAGATCACCAACATCTAAGAAAAGGTAAGAGGAACAAGGATTTCACAATGGAGATGGCTAAAATGGTGAGAAAGTTCAGAAGAGAATGAGAGCAGAGAACCAAGGTGCAAAAAATATTAGAGACCTCAGTTGATCATTGAAGTGGTGACAAAGGAAGTGGAGTGACCCATCCAATAAAACAGAGATCGAAAGTGTTTAGAGACTGGGTTACTGATCTTAGCTAATGTTATTGATCTTAGCTAAGGGAAGCTACCAGATCTTAGAGAAAACATCTGCAAGACTGAAAGTGAAAAAAACTAGAGGTTGGGAAGGTTAAGAAATGAAAGGCAGACGAGAATGTAGAAGTAATAATCATGGAAATTGAGACAAAATAGGACAAAGAAAGATAGGCCAATAGTTGGAGTGAGACATTGCCCAAATGAGATAGTGTTTGTTTAAATTAGGAAGTTTTTAAGCACTCTTCTGAGCCCAGAAGAACTGTCCAAGACAGGTGGAGGTATTAGAGTCCATAGAGAAAGGATGAATTGGTGGAACAATGGCCTGGAAGAACAAGCAGAGAGGAGCAAGAGGGATGTCTCACCTCCTGGGGTGACGCATATAGACCTGCTCGTTGTTTGGACTTTAGTATATATTCATTTGTACCATTATTTCTCTATTTCTGAATGTGTCCTGTCTCCCAACAGGACCATGCAGCCCAGAATGCTGGGCTATCTCTTAACCCAACCCTTTGCTTCTTTTCTACTACATTTGGAGCAAAGGACTGGATTAAGGGACAGCTCTTTTCTGGGCTGTATGGTAAAAGGACATTAGAGATCATGTACAAAGTTCTCTTTCAGTTGTTTTTTTTTTTTTTTAAGAAGAAATTTCAAAGAATATATGTTTATGTTTTCTAAGAACATAATAGTGGAAAAGATTCTCCTGGTTCCAGGGGCAAGAATCTTTCCAGTAATTCACATAATTAGGAGAGGAAGACGAGAGGAGAAAGAAGTAGACGGTCTATAACCTAAGAGAAACTGAATTCCTCCTTCTAATCAGTTACATATCAATCATTTGTAAGTTTATCCAAACCCTGCTTGGCTCAATTTATTACATTCATCCATTCAACAAAAATGTGTGTGGGCTTGGCACCAAGGCTGAGGTTCCTATGCAAAGTGATAGATTCTGAATCATTATTATTCAATGTATAGCACTGCTCTCTCTTTCTTGCCCTGAAATACTTCTTTCCAATGTCGACGGGTGCCCCACTGCTCAACAGTTCTAGGATTTGATGAACAATTCTCTGCTGACCCTTTCTCAAGCTTTCCCTCCCCACCACAGAACAGATACAAATACAGTTCACTTTGAAAACTCTGGGGTTGGCTCTGGAATGGAAGTGGGTTTGGATTGGTTGTGTGGCGTGAGCTGCAGAAGATGAGAAATGAGCATACTGACGTGATCTCCTATTAGTCAAAAAAATTCTAAGAAACTGTTCCCAAAGAGAGGCGGTAAGAGGATTTTTTCTCCTCTATTAGACTTATATAACTCGTAAAATAACAGGCTGCCATTTTAGAATAGTTGGTGTTGGCATGCTGTTGTGAAAATTACATGAAACTATTCTTTTTAGAAAATATTACTTCAGGTTTTAGGTTAAAGCTTGATGCCAAACACAGATGAGTAGTTGGTCTACACAATTATCGCCTTTTTCTTAGAAGTAAGGGCAAAACCTCAAAACATGCCACAGCAGAAAAGCTATTTCTGTCACTGGCTAACAATTGAAGGACATCTATAAACTTTTGGAAATTAATATCCCCCAGGAAAATCTACTTGACAAAAGTCACAAGGAAGTTATTAACTAGAGTTAAGTCACTGACAAGAGATATTATTGATGATCTCATCAAAATTTCAAGTGCATTTAACTATCACATTGCGAGCCTTATTATTGACGATTCAGAGAATATTAAATTATCCTACAGTAGTTACTTGGCTAGAGATCAAATGAAAAAAGATGAAGAGCTTAAGTTCTAGGTAATTCCATAATTCTTTAGGCTTCGCAAAATTAAAAAGTTAGAGTCATTAGCCTTTCTGTCTCCTTCTCCCCCAAATCTACTGATTGCTAATACAGTTGGTTCCTTTTAATTGTTAATTGTTCTCTATTTCTCTTCCAAATGCTGACACAAGCAGGATGAAAGTCAGAAAAATCCTCCAAGCTTTGGTTTTCCAAAAGCAGCTCAGGAAGCTTAGTTTATTTTCAAATTGGAAGAGACACTTTCAAGTACACTGGGTCTTTAATTGCCATCCCTCAAAGACATTTTCCACAAGGGAAACAAGCATTCTCCTTCCCACTCAATTCGCCTTCCCTGAGATCTTGACCAAACTTTCAAGTTGACACTAGGTTAAACTCCATGCTTGCCTTTATTAATGTCCTCCACAAATGCTAGAGCTTGACCAAGCACTGATGTTGGGTAATAACGCAGATAGAGAGAAATATAGATTTTTTTAAACCCCCTTTTCAAAAATATTTTGTATGGTTTTGCTAAATCATAAGTTTATCTAGTTACCTAAGGCAATCTTCTCACATCAGAGCCCCTAGTTCAGGAAACATTTAATGAGTTTCTATTACTTATGTAGCTCTATGCCAGGACCTGGAGAGACAAAGGTAAATGTGAGATGGTTCCTAGCATTCAAGAAGATCCAGAAATAAAAGCAGGCCATTCGATGCTATATACATGTATGATATATACACATGGTATTCCAGGAAGTCTGGGGGGTGGAGAAGAGTAGAATACTAACCTAGCGTGGAAGAAATGAAGGAGAGTTCAAGGAAAGCAACTTGAAGGGGATGACATGAACCCTATGATGAATCTGGAAGAATGAGAAGGAATTAGCAAGAATGGAAATGGGGGCAGCTGGATGGCTTAGTTGGTTGACTGTCTGCCTTCAGTTCAGGTCATATCTCGGGTCCTGGGATTGAGCCCCAGGTTAGGTTTCCTGCTCAGGGCGCAGCCTGCTTCTTCCTGTCCCTCAGCCACTCCTACCAACTCATGCTTTCTCTCTTGCTCTGTCTCTATCTCTCTCTCAAATAAACAAACAAAACAAATAAATGTTTGATAAAAAAGAAGATGAAGGAAGGAAGCCTGCACTCACAGTGTCTACAAAGGCTGGGTTCTTTACACATAGTTTTCCATGAAATTCATTCAACAACCATTGGAGACAGTACTGTGTTCTCCTATATGTAGATGAGGGAAACTGAGGTTCAAAGAGAGTATATAACCTGCAAATGGCCAATTTGGGATTCTAACCTCACCCTCATAACCACTGTAATCTTCCTCTCTGATGTTAAGCCTCTGTTCTTGCTCCCTACGTCCACCATTCTGTTTTCTGAAGAACTTTTAGACAATTCCTATACAAACACAGACTTGGCAATTCACCTGCTATAGTTTGCCTCTCCCAGTGTTCTGTGAGTCAGTGTGGATGGCCACAGAACATCAAGTGTTCTTGAGACCAAAGTCCCCTACAGGCTCAGGGACCTTTCTCTTCCATGATGTATGGCATCCAACTTATGGACCACATCCTTTGGTACTTTATTAAACCATGCCTTCCTTGCTGATTGGTCCATTCATTTGTAAAAATATAAATGATAATCCCTACCACCCCCTTCCACCTCGCAGCTGGCCAGAGGATTCTTTCAGAGGAAGGACCAGCCTTGATAGGAAAATGTCTTGAGGGGACAATCTTATGATAGGAAAATCTCTGTGGGGCAAACATGTCAGCTGGTGCTAGAGCTTCAAAGAAAAGAGCTTCATGAATCAGGTAAGACCAAAAAAAAAATCAGTTATTCCTGAGACAGTGGAGGGGAAGCAGACGGAAAGGTAAAGAGTATAGGTGAGAGAGGCAAGAGAAACATTTGGTGTGATGGGATTTTTCTGTGACCCTCCACTTCCCAGCTAAATCTCTTGTCACACCAAATGCTCATTGAGATTAGGGGACTTCTAGTGAAAGCAGAATGCAGAAGCCTAAGCAGAAGGGGTCCCAAAAGAAGAGCTATAGTTTCCAAACAGACAGCCAAGAAGAGGTGAAATGTGTTTGATTTCTAAAGGCGTGTATTTTGATCACAGTATTTTCTTGTTGATGTTCTTAATCAGAATGAATTTGATGACATTGTAAAATTCAGCAAATTTCACTATTAAAAATCCAGACTTTCAGCTTTTCATGAAAAAAAAAAACAGTGAATGATGTGGTAAGTCTGGACCCACAGTCTCACAGGAAATTGATGGAAGTTGGATTTCTCTGTTATATGAGGCAAACGCTCTCCAGTTTGCCACAGTCCTCACTATTCCATACTACCCTATGTAACGGAGTAAACCTAACCAGTTTCCATCATTTACATTCTCTATCTGACCCCAGGAGGTTTTGAGGTTTGCAACCCCAGCTGTAAGGCTAAGAAACTACCACAGATCTCTTGGTGGTGGGAATTGGGTTGGCTGGAAATTTCTTCTTGAAGAGAAGTGTCCTACTGTTGTTGTTTTTTTTTTTTTTTTGGTTTTTTTTTTTTGTCATATAAATAGGATTAATCACTTTTATTGCCAGGAAAAGCAGAAACAAATGACATAAAAGGAAATACAATCTCCTACTTTCATTTTTTTTTAATTTTATAAATTAATTTTTATTGGTGTTCAATTTACCAACATACAGAATAACACCCAGTGCTCATCCCGTCAAGTGTCCCCCTCAGTGCCCGTCATCCATTCACCCCCACCCCCCGCCCTCCTTCCCCTCCACCACCCCTAGTTCATTTCCCAGAGTTAGAAGTCTTTATGTTCTGTCTCCCTTTCTGATATTTCTCACACATTTCTTCTCCCTTCCCTTATATTCCCTTTCACTATTATTCATATTCCCCAAATGAATGAGAACATACACTGTTTGTCCTTCTCCGGTTACTGTGGCCAAGTTCAAAAAGGGTGTTGCCTGAGTTCTCCTCTAGAACCATTTTGATGGAATCTTGTCTCACATTTAGATCTTTCATCCATTTTGAATTTATCTTTGTGTATGGTGCAAGAGAGTGGTCTAGTTTCATTCTTCTGCATGTGGATGTCCAATTTTCCCAGCACCGTTTATTGAAGAGACTGTCTTTCTTCCAGTGGATCATCTTTCCTCCTTTATCGAATATTAGTTGACCATAAAGTTCAGGGTCCACTTCTGGGTTCTCTATTCTGTTCCATTGAACTATGTGTCTGTTTTTGTGCCAGTACCACACTGTCTTGATGACCACAGCTTTGTAGTACAACCTGAAATCTGGCATTGTGATGCCCCCAGATATGGTTTTCTTTTTTTAAAATTCCCCTGGCTGTTCGGGGTCTTTTCTGATTCCACACAAATCTTAAAATAATTTGTTCTAAGTCTCTGAAGAAAGTGTCCTACTGTTAAACTTTGTTTCTGCAACTAGGAAAGGAGGCAAGAACTACCAACTCTTAATTATTAATGAGGTAATTTAAATATATTGAATCTTCTAATCCTCATAAAAACCCTGGTAGGTAAAAGTCACAATTATCTATATTTTACAAATAAAGAAACTAAGATACAAACACTTTAAGAACCCTGGCCAAATTCAGCCCTTCTGTAGATGAGAACTGGGATGTGAATCTAGAACTCCAAGAACTCCAAAGATTCCATTCTTCCCTCTGTCTCAGCCTTTTATTGTATTGTGAGATCCCCTGTATTTTGTGTTCCCCCACACTGCCCCAACTCATTCCCTAGTTAATAGAGAGTGGTGACCTTTTTTAAGGCAGCAAATTGTGCAGCATGCTTTGGTCATGCTCGAATCCTTTTGGCTCTGAGCCAACTAGTGTTGGCGAGTCAGCAAGTTCTGGTACTCTTTCCAGGAGCTCTCTCCTTTTCATCTATGTATGTGCCTCTGTCCACATTGTTCCATAATATAACCACAATTTGGAATAATGGTGAGGCAAAGGAAAAATGTAGAGCATGGGATGAGCTTGAAGAGGCATGGCGATGGGGACCAGCCTTTGCGAGTCATTGAAAGCAATCACTAAGGAGGAGGGTTGAAATGGAAGAAAGGAAAAGAGAAAACAGAGAGAGGGAAAAGCCTCCTGGTTAAGAATGGGGGTAGTAGCATAAAGAAGAAAGAGAGGCACAAAATAAGAAAAAGGAGAAAGAAAGATAGCTGTTTTCAAGCAACTGAGGGAGACAATCACACCCTGCAAATAAAAAATCTTCCACTGGACGGAGGAAAAAGAGCTTGTAAGAGGGAGAGAGGGTGAGAGGGATAGTACTTCGTTGTGGATCTCAGACCATCTCTCCCCACACCTTCATGTCACGGTTCTATATAAATCATTTCCTTACTTCATTCACCATACCCAGCCGCCAAGGGCATCTGTTCCTCTTTCTAGCCCAGAACTGGGTAAATCTTTTCTTTGACACTTTGTCACAACAGACAAGCTTGAATTTGTTTTTTAATTTTATTTTTTATTTTTATTTATTTTATTTATTTTATTTATTTATTTTTTTAGGAACCTTGTTATCAGGGCACATGGGTGGTGCAGCTGGTTAAGCATCTGAGTCTTGGTTTTGGCTGAGGTCATGATCTCAGGATCATGAGATTGGGCCCTATGTGAGGCCCTGTGCTTAACATGGCATCTGCTTAAGACTCTCTCCCCTACTTTTCTCTTCCCCTCCTTCCCTTCATAAATAAACCTAAAAAGAAAGAAAAGAACTTTGTTGGAAGCCAAGGGAAACTGAAAGAAATATACAAAAGCATGGCAAATGGCTAAACATATCACCACAATGCTCTAAACTTAAGATATCTAAATCTAATCTGCAAGTCGCCTGATCCAACCTGAATTCTTTCATTCAATCAACTGATATTTATAAAGTGCCTATCATATGCCAAGCATTGTTCTAGGTGCTAGGTACAAGTCAGTGAGCAGGGTCAGGAAGGCCCTACTCAATGTCTTTTCTTGCCATCTTTTGCCCAGACATCCCATATGCCCAACTTGCTGTATTTCTTTCCGTCTGTATCTGCTTAGAGTATTTTGTCTGCAAGTGTCTGAAACCCAATTCAAACTAGTTTAAGCAAAATTTGGAATGTATTGGCTCACATAATGACAGATTTCCCCTATTATCTGAAAACAGACTGTTCCTACAAAGCCTTTTGTAAGCCTTAATGGCATAAAGGGAAGAATCTCCATTTTCCAAAAGTTTGGGTTATGCCACTTTGCTATTACAAAAGATCCTCATTAGTACAGTAATGGACTTTTTCATAAATTCTCTTTGGATTTTTTTTCAATCAGTGAAAACAGGTATTAATGTAACAGGTCTTCATAAAAGCAAAGTGTCATAATGTAAACTTCCAGAAAGTAGGGGATATTCATAATATGCTAGCTTCAGGCATGGCTACATCTATCATTCCAATGCTTTTCTTAAGAGGTCCTCTTGCTCCCTCAATCCTAGGCACCTCTTCTTAGTTTTATTTTCAGACAGACATTCTTCATATGGTAGTAAGATGGTTACTGGCAGCCCTAAGCCTACTGTGGAGTGCCAGGCCCAAGAAAAAGTATTATTGATATTATTGATAATACCAATAAAAGTTCTGTAGAGATCTCTGATTGGTCTGGCTTGGTATTCATGTGACCCATCTTGAATAGATTAAACTGATTTCCATCCCCTAATGTCCCAACTTAAATATGCAGTGGCAGTCACAAACATGAAGCCACAAATGACAATCAATTCACAAGAGATATCCTCACTTCTTTCTCTTCTTAATTAATTAGGATCTAACCATCAGAAATTTTTGAGCACCCCATTTGGACATCAAAGGAAAGAAGGTGTGTTCTTAAATAAGACTAGCTTTGAGGGCTTCTCTATGAAGAACGGGCTCACTAACCCAGCCCCAATCTTATCCTGTCAATGTTTAAAGGTCTCCTCGTTGACACTGGCACATCTTCTTCATTTTTGAACAGCATAATAGTTTGCCTACAGCAGGCACTACAAAAACATTGCCTTAATTGCCCTGGTGAATGAAGGAGAGAGGGAAGAATGACAAAAGGAAAGGAGAGGAGAAGAGGAGGAGGGGAGAAGAACACAGGAGAGAGGAGGACAAAAACAGTAGGGAGAAACAGGGAAGGAGAACAGAAGGAAAGGAAGGAGAAAGGGGGTACAATACAGGGTTCAGAGCCCACACCTGAAGTCCAATACCCTGATGTTAAAGTCCACACTGCCATTATCCTGGCAACATGGACAAGACATCAAATACCCTAAGCCTTAGTGTCATCATAATACAATGGGGCACAACCATACCTTCTTCACTGGAGCCATTTGAAAGTGACATGTGGTGGTGGTTGTAATGCTCTTTAGTCCAGGTCCTGGTACATGACATTCATTTAACGATAACTTCTAACATTACCCTTCTTTTGTGCCTATTGTTACTGTTGAGGGTGATGTTATAGGGATGAACAGAGTGGGTACCACCAGAGCCCCAGATACTTCTCAGGGGTCATGAACAGCTTTCTGAAGAGGTTCAAAATGCATTCTGGAAAAAAATTAAGTCTGCGACCAAAAAAACCCAGACCATTTCTAAAAACCAATCCAAACCAAACCTTCTTGAAGGTCATAACGCATTCTGAGGTTTCATTCCACTATTTTTCACTTATACAGTCCTCAGCTCTGCCAGAGCTGAGCTAGGATTTGAGCTCAACATAGCCAAATACCACAAAGGGGGGGGGGAACCCAAGCCCTTTGCCCTGAATGTATTTCCAGGCCAAGGGAGCACTGAAAGCCCTGGAAAGCTCTAGGCAGCTGGTGACCCCAGGAGCCACCTCTGCAGAGTAGCTTCATAGCATCATTCTTATGGCTTTGGGGTGCTGACGGGAGCCTCCCACTTCCTCTGTTACCTCCATGGCCACAGATGCAGAAAGGGCTCACAGCAGCTCTTGTGCTCCAGCAACCTAACCACAGGCTTGGTGAGAAGGCAAGGCTGCCAGAAGCGGGATAAATTGACTGATTTTTCCAGAAAGTATCTTCCCTCCAGCAGAGCCAATGTAGAATGTAGTCACAGAGCTGATCCATGCCCACTTTTTTCATGGAAAAGAATTTCCCAGTCCTTGGTACACCATGTGTTCAACAATCAGCTTCTTGCAAAAGTAACTGTATGGAGGGTCCAATGTGAAGAAACCAAGTAAGACAACTGGTTATAGAAAGGGAGGAGGAGAAGGAATGGAGAATGAGGGCGGGAGGTAAGCAGGAGGGAGAAAGAAGAGAAATTGAGAGAGAGACAGATCAGAACACTGACATCTGCTTAGGTGAAATGGAATACAGTGTGCTGTCTCATAACACCTTGTACTTTCCAGTGACTCCCGTGGATTTTGCTGGAACTGTGAGGAGCAGTTGTAAGAAGAATGAGTTCCAGAAAACAGACTTGTGCACTTAAGATGAAAGGAAGGACAGATGAATTGAGAGACAGGAATCTCTTACTAAGATGGGTAACAGCCATCAATCAAGCCAATGTTGGAGTCACTGACAAAATTGTGTGACTGTGAAAGAGACAGAGACAGAGAGAGACAGACAGAGAGAGACAGTGAAACTGAGGGAGAAGGAGAGGTTATTTTCTGAGAGCCTAAGACTTTTCTTATATAGTCAGCACTATAATTTGGTGACTTAATTGCCTGGAGACAAACAAATCTCAGTTTGAATCCCAGCAACCCCTTATGGGCTATGTGACTTTAAGAAAGCAATTTGACCTCACTTGTCTCATCTAGAAAATGGACATAAACTAAAACCTATTAATGAAGATTAAATATGATCCCATATGAATGGCTTGGTGCTGGGGACAACCTAATCATTCAGTAAATAACTGTAATGATAAAAGAGTCATTAGCAAATGGTAACTTCCTTGGACCTGTTCTTGCTTCTTGCCTCATGTTTTTACACAGTAATTGTTAATATTCACTGATTCAATGAGAGGAATGGCTTAACCTGTGAACTGAGCCACAAAAAGCAAAGTGCAACCGTTCAGTTAATATTTACAGAGGACCAACTTTGTATGGGAACTGCAAAGGATCTACCTCCAGTTGGTATCAGTTACTACCACTGTTATTATGCATAAAGAGCTAGTGTAGTACTTAACACAAACCAAACCCTTCATGAAGGTGATTTTCTTACATTATCCTATTCACCAAAGTGCTATTTCAACCTCCAATGTCCTTCTTATTCCAGGTTCCTAGCCCTCTTCTCTTCCTTAAGCAAATGACTTGCTAATACTTCTTAGAGACAGTGACATTTCTCAATCTCCTACCCTACCCCCACAAGTTCAAATAGACCCATTTCTCTAGCATTCTTATCTTCTTCCTTCCTCTTTTGAAAGAAGAAATGTCCTGCCATCTGTCCTTTGTTTACCTCTGCTTTTGGGTTACTCCCGGTATTCATTGTGCCCTCTTCCTCATAAATCTTAAGTCTCTCCCCTCTGATCCTTACAACCCAGAAAATAAACCCATTTAAAAAAAAAAAAACAAATGAGCCAACAACATGCCCCCTCCCTACCCTCCATTTTTCTATGTAGTTCCTGCTCTATCTTTCTCCCTCCTTTCCCAGGCGAGTTCTTGGAAATCTAGGCCACCCCTTGCTGATTTCACTTCCTCCCTTCCTCCTCTCTTCACCCACAGTGGTCTGGCCTGCAGCCACCTCTCCACTCACCCTGATCTTGTCAAGGTCACGCTGACCTCTGTATTTACAGATCCAATGGTAGCTCCACAGGCCTCACCTTCCTTAACCTTCCTAATGCATTTGGCACTAGCAAACACTACCTCTTCCATTGAATTTTTCCCAATTTCCAACTGTCTCCTCTGCTCAGTTGTTCTATGAGCACTTCAAAATCAGTGTCAAAATTGAACTCTTTCCCTCCAAACAAAACCATACTCTTCCATTTCCTTATTCCTGACAATAGCACTGGCATTCTTCAGCTCACCCAAACCAGAACTTTGAAAGTCATCCTCAGTTTTTCTTTCTTTACTTTCTATATTCGGTTGTTCACTGAATCCTGTTATCTGTATTCCCTTAGCTTTGGGGCTCATCTGTATCTGTATTTGGGGCTCTCTTTCTACTATTGCTTCCTTTACTCAGGATATTATAACACTCATCTAAATTATTTCAATAGTGTCCTAAGTGGTGGAAACATCTCTAGCCAGTCCTAACACTGAGCAATCTGCCACAGAGTAGATGGTTAAGGGACAGACTACCTCTCTTCAAATTTAGGATTGGCCCTTTAGCGATTATAAGATATTGAGCAAGTGATTTGTCTTTTCTATGACTCAGTTTCCTCAACTGTAAAATGGAGATGATAGTAATGGTAACCTTTTAGGGTTCTTTTAATATCAAGTGATGTTAAAGTGCTTAGAACAGTGCCTGGAAAACAATAAATGTCCACTAGGTATTAGTTATTATGATTATTGTTATTATTATTTACTGCTGCCAGAGTAAAGTTTTAAAAAACTAAAATTAATTCAAGCACTCCCTCACTTTAAAATACATTGATCCTACAACCTGACAGGCAAGATCCTCCATGTTATATTCCCCACCTGTCCTATATTTTCACCTCTCATATCTTATGCTTTAATCTTATAGTGCAAACCACATTATTTAATTCCCAAAACACTGTACATGATTTCCCCGTACCTGGTATGCTCTTACCCTTCCTATACACCACAAAAACTCCTATTCATCCCTCAAATCCCCTATATTGTCTGTGAAATCTGCTTATTTTCTACCACCTCCAAATTAAAAAAAAATCACTGAAGTCTATATAATACTTGTATATCTTATAGATGAATATGTAAATGTATATGTACATGTAAATAGATAGGCATCATGCTGTATTACATCTATGTATTTCCATCTCTGTCTCTCCTTCTAGAATATAGGTTCTTAAGGAGAGAAACTATCTCATTTACCTCAAGGTAGACAGAACTGGCCTACAATAAGCCCTTACAACATTAACATCTTACATTCCCAGGTGCATCATAATTTACAAAATGATATCTGCAACAGATAGTCTCCAAAGATTCCTATCACCATTTTCTTTCTGTGTTGCATGTACATGCTGCTGCATCTATCAAGAGTTGGAAAGTTTTCCCTCTCCCCCTGAATTTAGGCTGGCTTTGTCTCTGCTTTGACCAAAAGAATGTGATGGAAGTAATGTTTTTGAACTGTCAAGCCTAGGCCGTGGGAGAACTGGCAGCTTCTGTCTCCCCCCACCCCCTTTAAAAACCAGCCACCATATCAGAAGTCCAACCACTAGGAGACTACTATCATGCAAGGAGGCCAGGGCTATGGACAACCACAGAGTTGTCTCCTCCCCATTTTCATGATTGTGACCATCAAGGGGAAAAGTCCAGCTAGATTTCAGATCCAATCTGCTCCATCCTTTAGGCAGATTGACCAACCTGGTTCATTTACCTGGGACTTTAGCAATTTTAGCACTGAAAGCCCCATATCCCAGGAAATCATTCAGTCCCAAGCAAACCAGGACATTTGGTCTCCCTACCTTCTGGGTTCCTACCACTGTCAACATGTTCTCCTCAATCTCTGAGGTGTGCCATTCAACTATTGCCCCAGAGTTCTCTGGGTTGGAAAAAGACATTTATTACCTTCAAGACCAATTTCTTCATAGGCTAAAGAATCACTCTCTATTCTATTTCTTATCTCCAATCATTCGCAGCCACGTGGTCTGGTAGAGCTTGCCGGAGGTTATACAAGGAAACCAACTAATACAATGAAGACTGTTCCAAAGTTACATAACAGAAACTTCCTCTAATTGTTCAATTCCCAGCAAAATGAAAACCCAAAAGTTAAACCCTAAAGTCCCATTTTAAAGCTCAAAGTAGAAAGAGCTAAATTCATAAAATTAAAAATCCTCTCTTCTTCAATTTCTTCTCTGCTCAGTCTCAGGCAGATGACATTTGTGTTCCTTCAGCCTCTCCTGCATTATCTTCCCCAAGAATTAATAAAAGCTCCTCTACCTCTGAAGATATGATTTCAGTGCTGCCAACACCATCCCAAATAAAACCTCCACAAGCAAGTCTGAGCACTATCATTCTGATTGTATAGCAGAGTGGGCTCCTCAGCACCTATCACATAGATCATTTAGACCTACAATGCTATTGTTAGCCACAAACCACCACAGAGACATGGTGTTATCTAGGAGCCTGGAGTTGAGGGATAAAAATAAATGGACCAAGGCAGGAAATTGAAAGGTAGTTTTCATCCAATATAAGGAGAGATGAAAGGAATTCTAATTATCACAGGAGTCTTGTCTTAGTTTGTGACTCCCTCATTCTACTCATATTCTGTCCTTGGACGTCCATAAAATTTCTCCTTATATTTGAATTAGTTTGAACTATATTTGAACTGTGAAAACTGTTCCCTGCAGCCATAGAACCTTGACTGAAACACTATTTTTAAGAAATGACTTATTAGAAAAGGTACTTTTCCCTACACCAAAAATCACATTCATGTGTTCCCTGAATTATCATCTTACACAGATCAAAGAAGCTATCAAAAAAGCACACATTAAATACAATGTGAAAATTACTTCTGAGAACATAGCTGGGTAGATGAGAAACATGAGCAGAATATGTTAAATTTTAATGACCAAATTGCACTTTTACTCATTTATCAACTTTTAAAAATATTAATGCTGTAGTATCTATAACAGCATTTCTATTTTAGAGGGAAGCTTCCACAGACATGTATCATAGTATGATTTAAGATTTATAAATTTCAGAATGCTTAGAAATATAACTGAACAAAAATATAGCTCTTATTACAATTCCCCAAAGTGCAAACACATGATGCAGACAAATATACAACAGATAGATTGAAGGACATTAGGTGTTTTTTTTTAAATAAAATAAAACTGTAGATGCTTCATGGATGCTAGTAAAAAGAAAATCTTCACATTCAAGTGAGGATAGGGAAGTTGGATCAAGGAACCATCACGCTTATCCCCAAAATTCACCATCACCATGAACATCTTTCACTAAGAACAATTGCCACTACTGTGCTAGCTTTAGGAGGTGGATGGGGTGCCTCTCCCCCGTTTCACTTTCTGGTCCAAGTGTGAACATATGAACTTCTCCTTACATAGCCTGTACTACAGCTTGAGACCAAGCTGGAATTCTAAAGACTCAGGAATAATAGAAGGAAAGAAAATGCAGATATAAGCGGAATTCCTCCTTATCCCTTTGTTCTAGAAGAAATTCCTTTAAACCAACTGCTACACTCCTTCCTCCCTCACCAATTACCATGGAATGGGATTGTTCAGAAGCTTGTCAGGACTCTACAGACTCAGGTTCCTTCTGTCCTGGGTGTCCTGTTCACAGATGCTGCTGTGCCTTTACATTGAATCAAATACACAAAAATCAGCATCTATTCACCTTCCCAAGAAAGCATCATGCACACAGGCATACTTATATGTACACGCAACACAGCACCACATAATCCAGACCCCTAAAGATTCTATACAGGAGCCCAGGGGAATGAGGATTTAGATCAAATATACCAAACAGAGGGAAAACCTCTTCTTGAACACCTGTTATCCCAAAGCTCCCTACCTATGTTGGAGCCAGTAGCCATCTCCTTAACAATGCCCAGTCTCCACTCATGTCTCATCTCTCCTTTCTTCTTGTGGTCTCTCAACCCTTAACCCTCTGAGAAGCCACATACGCTTCTTTACTTGTCTTAGCAGTTTAGCAAACATCCTCTGCTATTTAAATATACCCTTGGAATCTCACCCTCCTGCCCTAGAAATTCATCAAAGAACTCCCTCCACATAGATACAGTGCATTTCTAAGAATAATTCTGCTGAATCTCCCTTTCTCTGTCTTTATAATAAACCTGGAGAGTAATATAAACTTAGAGAATCTACTTTACAAATATTACCTGCCTTCAATAGTCATAGACCCGATTTTATCCAAGCTTCAGGACTGCCTTGATGTGGAGAACATCACATAGAAACCACCACCATGCAGCAGCACAAGCTCTTTGACATTTAGACCCAAGGGACTTCAACCAAGACAAAGACCTTTCTTCTTTCTTTCCTTCTTTCTTTTCTTTCTTTCCTTTCCTTTTCTTTTTTTCATGTATGGTGCTGAGGATCCATCTATTATTCATTTGATTGACTCAGGAAATCTTTCCTTTCTGAGAAAACATGCCTTCTCAAGTGGGTATGACTTTACCCAGTAGACTATTCATGGTCCATGGTATAGTGGCAGCATCAGGGACTTGGTGGGCAGGTAACTGGACGTTCATACAAGGTGTCACCCTCAGAAGGGCCCCATACTTGTTTTAATGTTCTATTGTCACTACCTTAAAGTTCTTAATTGTCATTGAATAAGAGGCCCTGTCCCACATTTTCATTTTGTGCCATACAAATTGTGTAGCTATCTCTGACCAATCTTTATAGAAAAGGCACACACATGGAACAGTAGGCAGATCTTTTTCTTATAATGGGTTTAGAAACAGTGGCAACAATGACTTTAGTATCATTACATATGAAGTTTTCTCATCAGGTGAGAAAATAGAATCCCAGAGATGTGAGGTAAGGGACCCCCAAGTCTCACAGATCATTGGTGAGAGGGCCATTGCTTTGTACAACTTCAGGGGGCATCAGCCTCATTATCTTAGAGCTGCAGAAGTCACCATTCACTTGATTTTCTATGTGAATAGTGGTCCCTGGAGATGTGTCACACAATGATTCAGAACCAAGCCTCCAAACCACCATACTCTCCACCTAGCACCACCCTAGCTCCTGAGTACAAATCACCTTCCAAAGCTTTTGTGCTCTTTCCCATGTCCACTAGGAACATGAACGTGGGCAGAGAAAAGGCAACATTTTAAAAGGACATCTCTAGGAACAGGTGCCCAGAGAAATGGGGAGGATCCTAAATGGTGAAGGAAACCAGAAATTCATCAAGAAAGGAGACTCGGGGAACATTTTTGTTGTTAAAAATTAAATCTTATAATGCTGGCAGGAAGATAAAAACACTAGAAAGGTAGAGCTGGAGTGGGTGGCTGACAGCTATAAGCAGCTGGAGTGAAGAGAAAGAATAGAGAGACCGTTAATGCGCAGCAGTGGGAAAAGGACCTGGAAAAAATGAATGTAAAACCCTGAGGAGCGAGGTGACACAATTAGAGACACATCATGGACCAGTAACACAGTTATTTAGTGGCTTTATTCTCTGTTAAAAGGGGTTTAATTTGCTACTAAGAATTTCGATGTGCTAACACTTACTGACCAAGGGAGGGAACACACTGTTCAAATCTCAAGGTCATTTGAGCCTGGCTTTGAGGCTTCTACCAAAAAGGGCATATCTAAGTCTACCTCTGGCAGGAGGTTGATTGAAGCAAGACTTGCCTCAGAGAACAGTCCCCTTGTATTAATGTGCAGTCATTGGCCCCTGTGATACCTCTAGTGTTTGAGAATTCTGTTTCTGTTGGGAGATTTAAATTTTTTTTTCAAAATTACAAACTACAACCCAGATTAAAGCTCAGTCCCAGGGGGTAGTATCAGATGGGAAATATGAATATAGTGAAAAAAGCATCAGAACATTTGGAGTAAATTTGAAAACAGAACTGTCTGTTAAATAATCAGATCCAGTAGACTCCACACTTTGTATCACCAGCTGCTGTCAAATAGGAGATTATGAAACCTTGTAATAAATGCTCCAGTAAGACTGTTTTCTTGTTTCAGGGTTAACTCGGGGCAGAGCTGCAAGGCTGTTAGGAATGAAACTCTGCAGTCCAGGTATACGTCTTCCTTTCAATCTGGTCATCCATATTGCATGTAGAAGGGACCTTAGGCCCAATATGTGAGGTTGGAAGATGAGCAGAGGAGCAAATTCCACAGCAACCCATTTCCTTTAGTGTAAATTCTGACTCCTCTCCCATCTCCCCCAGTATGTCTCTAGCCATCTTCCATTCTCTGCTCCCCCACCATAGCATCACAGAACAATCTCAGAAATGACATGAGAAGAAAAATAACAGCATTGAAAATCATAAGAATGAACATTTTAGAGCTTTTTTCTATACTTCTGGCTTTTCTCACAGATATGAAGGAGAATTGTCAGGACAGAGAAGCAGTCAGTAATGATCTCAGTGGAAAGATGAGAAGGAGAAAAGCTGGGACATTCTTCCTACTTCTACACTTCAGGTTTTCTTATTGCTTTAGCCCATTTCCAGTTCCCAGAGCTCTTGTTCTGAGTAAGCATTGGTCACTCTGATGACTGGACAATTCTAGGTGCAGACAAATAAAAGCTTCTTTGTTGACTACAATCTTACAGAAGAATGTATACTTAATGGAAATCTGGAGCAAAGAGTTTGATGCAAGAGCCTCCTTTTATCTGGTAAAAACCTGGGCATCTTTCTCAGGTCTTTGCTCTCTCATTACCCACATCTAATTCTTCAGCAAGTCCTTTTGCCTCTGTCCTCAAAATGTGTCCCAAACTTCTCTCCACTCCCTTGTCACCTCTGGCCTGGATGACTGTCCCCTGACTGGTCTCATCCTGCCACACTTGCCCCATATCAATCCTATGTCCAACCAGTGGTAAGAGGGGTCTTTTAAGAAGCTTAACTCAGAAGATGTCATCCTCCTGCTTTAAATCCTCCAATGGTTTCTTATTGTACTTGGAATAAAGCCAAATCCTACCATGTCCCATATGACCTCTTTGGCATGTTGCGATCACTTCAGCCCCACTTGTCATCACTCACAACACTACAAAGACATGGGCTTTCTTGTTTATTGGTTCCTACCTAAGGGTCTTTGCACTCTAGAATTTATGCCCAGAAGATTCTCTTCCTGGATCTTCCCAGAGCCTCCTCCTTTTCACTCTGACCGCCCATGTAAAGTAGTTGCCACCTTCTGCTCCCCAAGTCACTCTCTCCTTACCACCTTGACTGTGCCCTTCACAGTACACAACACAATCTGAAGATAGCTTGTTTATCTGGTGGTTTGCTTATTGCTTGTCTTCCTTTACTAGAACACAACCTCACTGAAGCCTGGGAGTTTCTGTGCTCTGGCCAGTTACTTTAAAAATGGTTGTGAAATGAATGAATTCCTAGCTGAAGACTCCACAAAGGGATTTAGGACTAAGATCACTCAATATTCCCTATTTCTTTTTAAGACTTAAAGTTCAATGATTTCAGACCATCATTTGAAAACTTCAGTCAATTTACTGCTTTTATTCAATGATTATACAGGTGTATCAGTGGAAATTATCTACCTGAATAGTACACACTGTGTAGAGTCCCTTGTCCCACTGGCATGTACTTATGATCATAGCAACCATTCCTATATATGTGAAGAGCTCAACAATTTTCAAGGTGCATTCTTTCAATAACTCCTGGGGAGAAATGACTCCCATTCACCAGTGGGAAAACTGAGGCTTGCTGGCCTTAGCTGATTTCCCACAAGGGCTCAGAGACAGGGAGAGAACTTTGGCCCCAGCCTCTGGCTTTCCACTCTGCCTCTCATTAGCTCATTTGATGGTCACATTATTCCTGGGAGTTCAGGAAGGCAGGGTCATAATCCCTGTGACATTCCAGTGAAGTCTTCGCATGATACACATGTGTGCCAACTCTGGAAGCCTCAGTCTGTGCAGATCAAATTGGGAGACAGGATTACAAGGGCCTGTCTTTATGCTAAGCCAATGGCAAGGCAGGCTCCTGTAAGTTGCTGTCCTATGTGCAGCACAGACAAAAGGTAGACCCTTGCGTTGTCTGCACCATTTATACCAGCATCCAAGTCACCATTCTCAGGGTATCTGAGTCTCCCCTCTCTATCACCACCCTCCTACCACTACATCACAGTATAGTCAGTTCTTCCTCCAACATATCACCCTCTCCTCTCACATCACTGTTTATTCCTTAGTTGCGAGCCAAACGGCCTGGATTCAAATCCTGTTCCACACCAATTAAGTGGTGAGCGACCTTTGGCAAGTTACTTAGCTTCTCTATGAACCAATGTCCTCATCTGTAACATAGAGGCAGTAAGCAAACTGATTGCAGGGGAATCTTAGGAGGATTCAGTTTACGCACGTCTGTGAAGCACACAGAACAGGGTGCAGAGGGCGGGCCATAGAGCTGTGCCTTGTAATTATTACCATTAGTTTCTCTATGTCCGTGTTAACCCTCCTTGAGATCCTCGTCTTGGTCTCCTGATAGGACCCCTGAACGCCATCTTACCCATCTCATCCACACTCCAGAGAACTTCATGTAGAATAGACCACATTCTTCTTAACAGAATCCTTGATGTAGAACCCCTAGTGGTGTTCTACCAGACTTTGGATGAAATTCAGTGGCTTCACCCAAGTGCACAAGGTCATGGTCTCGCCTCCGCATCCTTCTTTCATCTCATGTTGGGTCACCTCTGCTTTTCTCATTTGTTTACAACCTCACTGGCCTTCTGCCAAGTTCTAGAACATACTAAAGTGTTCTACACCTTGGGCCCTTTGCACACGTGGCTCCTGATATCCTAAACTGTCTTCTCTGTGTTCTTCATATCCTTCTGGTCTCAGCTCAGACCAGCCTTCCCTGTCTATCTTATTTGAGAGATGTCACCCTCATTCGTGACTTCCTGCCTTGTTCCTCAAGTTATTTCTTAACTGCACTTATCACACCTCCTAATTATTGTGTATCTGTATATTTGAGCCTGTAGGCATGACCTATAGGAAGGAGTGGACATGCCTGCAGCTAACACTATTCCTCATCCCAAGGACTTTATTTCTCTTATACTTTTTGACCACAAAATTCTATTTTAGAAAAATAAGTAATGAGGGAAAAGTTTCAAGGATGCTTAATGTTTTAAGAAACTAATTTTAAAAATCATTATTGCTTGATGTTATACACACACATATTTTTAAGAATAAAAAATAAAGCTTCCCAGGAGAAGAAACAAATAGAGAAGAGAGATAGTCATAGATATGTAAATGATCTGAATAATGCAAATGTCACCCATGAGTTTTGCTAAAGAGTAATTAAAGGATATTTCATGAAATTTCTCTAAGTTTGAAGGGAAAGGAAATGAGGCCTATTAAAATTAATTATGTTGCACAAAGGTGAAGCTGTGTGTGTGTGTGTGTGTGTGTGTGTGTGTGTGTGAGAGAGAGAGAGAGAGAGAGAGAGAGACTCCTTAACTCAGCAAAACCTCATCAGATAGTGGTGCAACCCTGCTCACTGGCACACACCTTTTGAAGATTTCCTTAAGTGCATAACTACAGAAAAGAGCCAACTAATTAAGATCTTTTCCCCCCTCTCTCCTCCCTTCCTCCCACAAATATTGATTAAGTTTCTGCTATATACCAAGTCTAGATACTATTAAATCAGGGTGATAAGACTTAGCCCCTGCATGCAGGAGATCCACATACCTGTAGAGAAGACAAGTGTGTAAATAAGCAGTAAGCCCAAGACACCACAGCTACAACAGCAGGTAGAAACTACAGTAGCAGGGGAATGAACTTTACTTAGAGGTAGCTAGAGCACAGGGTTATAGTAAGAAAGGCTCTCTGTGGTGGTGACAACTGCACTGGGCTTTGAAGTTTCCATGGGAGCTGGTGCATGTTCAGCTGAAGATAGACAGAGGCAAGATCTGGGGCAGAGACCCTATAGCGGCATCCCATCCCACCCCTACTGCATCTCATCATACTATGTTTATTCGTTCTGTCATGAAGGCAGCCCTGCCCAGACCTGGTGCTGGGAAGGAAACAAATGCACATTGAGAGTTAAAAGCTCCTAAGGAAACAACACAGAAATGGCTTTGCACTGGAGAGAAAGTAAGCAAGAAAAATAAATACATGAGTAAATACATCAATAAATAAGAATAGCAAAGGGTGTTAAAAGCAAACTTAGGATTCTGCAAGCTCCCTGCTTTCCTGACAAGAAAACGGAATAACTAAGAGAAGACACTGGAAGCAATTCAGGGCTCTTTCCCTGACCCTCGTCTACCACCCTTCTCTCTGCCTCTGCGGAGTCAGCCCACATCCTGCAGTAGGAGAAAAGTGCACAGTCTCCACCGCCAGGGAGCTCATGTTCAAGGTTTCACCCCTTCCTTGCTTGGTGGCTGGAACTAAGCTACCTGAATTTCTGTGAGTCCAATTCCTCATTGGTCAAAGAGGGTGAGAATATTCTGGACCCACTAGTAAGACCATGTGAGCATACCAGTAGCACATAGTGCTATGTGTAAAGTTGTGATTAAAGAATTACGCATTCACAACTACAAAACAGCAACCAAAAGTGAAGGCCCATGCAGCCCCAGGTAGCCGACATGCTAGGCTGTTCCTGCCTCCAACGCTGGAAGGTTTAACACCAGAGTGACCTTGAAAGGTTCCTGCCGAGCCCCTCAGCCCATGCATGTGCTTCATTCTGACACAGACTTTCTGTGGCCTGGTGGTCATGCTGCCCTGCCCTGGAAATGCAGCTGCCCAGGATCACAGACATGTCAGGGGAAGCTGTTCTGACTTGGTCTCAAGCACAACCTGACACTGGATTTTTCTTTCACCATCCAGCAAGGAAACATGTGGGATGAATTAGCAAAGCCAGCCAGAAAAAGCAGCAGCACACTGACTCCAGTCGGCTCCCTGATGATGGAGCGGGGTGGGCATTCCTCTGCCCAGCACCGCGAGAGCTTCAGGGTGAACCCAGGGTGCTCCCAGCCCCAAAGCATTGCCCTTTGGCCAACCTTCAGGTCTAGGGATGTGGGATTTGAATCCAGGCAGTCTATCTCATGACTAAGGAACTGATGTGGCAACAGAGAGGGATGATAGTGAGCAAGACAGATGCAGTTGCAGCCTCATCGGCAGAATAGGCTCAGACCTCAGCTTCACGCTTACAGGTCAGGAATGCTGGGGAGACAGGCCGCGGGGGGGTAGATTGAAGGCCGTACAGAGCATCCTTACCATCCAGGCAAAGTGGAGGCTGGGAGACCATGCAGTCAAGGGCAGAATAGCTGTAGCTGTAAATGCTCCATTACACTCAGAAGCACTTTCTTTCCCACATACCCTTGCTCACAGTTAAGCAGTAGCTTTCTTCCAGCCACACATTCCCCAGGGGTAGAGGTGAGTTCTGGATTTGCTACTACTCCCTTCTCCCATCAGCCAAAATGCCCTGGATCTTCAGCACCAACTGCTGTCCTCCACTGGCTGCTCTGGCTGAGGCTGGGTTCTCCATGGGGGTGTTTTATACCTTGGCAGGTGATCCCAGGTCAGGAAAGTGCAGTCGCTCCGTGCTGCCAGGGTCTGCTAGGTGCTCGTACATGCCTAATGAAGAATATCCTTTCTTTCTGAGGGGCATGATGCAAGGAGCTGGTTAAGGAGAAAGGAGAGGAGAAAGAAACAGGATGCTCCATACACAACAAGGTCTTCATAGTGGAAGTGGGGAGGCTGCCGGTAGGTGCTTCTCCTAATGGAAGACAACAGCTTCAATCCTGTTGGCAGATAACCACACCTAAGGCTTTTGTGACATCCCCCTGCTTTCAGCCACGTAAAACAAATCTCTCTCCTCCTTGGAGAGAGATGTTTATCAAAGGCTGGCTTAATGGGGGAAGGTGGGAAGTGAAAAGGAGGTTCAATACAACAGGCACTGAAGTGGAGTCTTGGGTAAGCTTTGGAAATTCCCGTGTGATTGTCACCTCTACTCCCACCTAAGTCCATGCCCTCTGTGCTGCCAGAGCCTGGTTCCAGCATTTTACCAGCTTCACCAGATTCCCTAGGAAGGTGACGCTTCCCAGGAGGGCCATCTCCATGGTCTTGTCTCTGTGACCGATGGCCACCACCATCTGTCCTCCCCTAGGAGCCTCCACATCTGGGCATACTCAGTCAGGTTGTGAGAGCAGAACAGGGCAAGGAGCACCACTGGGGTCACTGCCAGCTCATTGATTCTGGGAAAGGTGGAGCACAAAAGCACTGGCTCCATTTTATAAAGGGTTCCAAGAGGGGGCCACCATAGGCTCAGGTGAGTTCTCCCTGGTGTGGTCTTCATAGGACCTCAGCCACTGTGGATGGTGGATTTTCAGTCACACAAGGCTTCCTTATCCTTTTTTTTTTCTTTTAATTGCTAAAATATACAACCTGAAGTTCACCATTTTAGCCATTTTTAGCTGTACATTTCAGTGGCATTCGGTACATTCACATTTGGTGGTATATCCATCACTACGATCCATCTCCAAAACTTTTGTCATCCTAAACTGAAATTCTGTACCCATCAAAGACTATCCCGCCATTTCCTCTGCCCCCAGCCCCTGGCAAATACCATTCTATCTTCTGTTCCTATGAATTTGACTCCTATAGGAACCTCACACAAGTGGAATCATACAATATTTGTTCTTTTGTGTATTTGGCTTATTTCACAGCAGAATGCCTTCATTGTTCATCCATGGTGTAACCTGTATCAGAATTTCCTTCCTTTTTAAGGCAGGATAATATTCCACTGTATGTAGAGACCACATTATGCTTATCCATGTATCTGGTGATAGACGCTTGGCTATCATGATTAATGATGCTATGAAATGGGTATACGAATACCTCTTCAGGATCCTGCTTTTAATTATTTTGTTATATACCCAGAAACAGAGTTGCTGGATCATATGGTAATTCTGTTAAGTTTGTTGAGGAGCCGCCATACTGTTTTCCATAGAGGCTGCAGCATTTTACATTCCCACCAGCCATGCACAAGAGTCCCCATTCCTGCACAATCTCACCAACAAGTGTCATTTTCCTTTTGTTTTTCATAATAGGGCCTTCTTCCCTTTGGTTTCCCTTGGCAACTTATCTTTTCCAGTGTGAAGAGATTCCAGTTCACCTTCTTTTGTTCACCATGGAAGAGGGCAATTATCTCAGCAATGGTATTTTTCCACATGGTGCAGACACCCCTTTCATGAATGCCGCAGTCCCTGCAGGTCTGAATTTGAGACTGAAGTGCTTTTCCAAAGTTTTAAAATCTCAGGAAATCTGTTATCCCTTCATGGACAATCCTGTAGGTGATTTCTCTTTCCATTTTGGCTAAGGAAAGTTATTCCCTCTAGAAGGAGGGGGAAATAGGCATAGGAATGAACGGGTGGGGGGAGGAGAAATGCAGGCTGTAGAGTAAGAATTGTTAACCTCTCCTCTGCAGTTGCTATACAGTTGTGGCCCTGGACATGGAACTTACCAAGTGCCTCAGCATGAATAATCATGCTTGTGTCATAGGATTAATGCCATATTTATATTAAAATTTCTTCATATATATGAATATATATACACACAAATATATGTTTATATATACACTATATATCTACAAATGCATGTGTCACACAGAGGTTTTTCCATAAATGCTTAAATGTGATCAATTCAGACATACTGGATTTTTGAAAAGCACTCATTTTTTTTTAACTTAGCGTCTTCCTTCTTCTCTCCCCAACCCTTGCAAACTTACCTTCTCATAACTATGTAGCCCCTGTGAACTACCTAGCTCCATAATTGTCTCCATGCCTATATAATCATATCAATAAATGCATGTTTATATTGCATATGGAAACTTGCAAAAGCCCTTATAAAATGGGATTTATACATGCTTTTCTTCATTTTGGCTTTCTCACTCAACATTTCCTCATGGAATTCCCTCCAAATCAAGAGGTGAGCTCTAAGTCAATCTTCATCATGGCCTAATCTATGGTTTGACTGTGATATAATTTATTCAACCACCAACTCTTGGTGAACATTCAGTTTTCCTGTGCTCCACGGTTTAATGCCACTCATGGATTGCGACTCAGCTGATCAATGCCCTCCAGAGGTGCCTTTCCTCACTCAAAATGAGATCCAGAGGCTTTCTAATGGTCTGCAAGGTTGTGAATGATTCTTCGACCCTCATTTCCTTCCACCCTCTCTGGGTATTCTCTGCTTCACACACTCTGCTCCAGCCACACTGGCCTCCTTGTGGCTCCTCAAATCCATCACACACTGGGTTTCCCTCTGGATTTCTATACTTGCTGTTCTCTTGGATTTACATTTTCCACTGATATCTACATGGTTCACTTCCTCACCTTCTCCAGGACTCTCTGTTAAGACCATCTCAGGATTGAGGAGGGGCAAGATGGCGGAAGAGCAGGGTCCCCAAATCACCTGTCCCCACCAAATTACCTAGATAACCTTCAAATCATCCTGAAAATCTACGAATTCAGCCTGAGATTTAAAGAAAGACCAGCTGGAACGCTACAGTGAGAAGAGTTCACGCTTCTATCAAGGTAGGAAGACGGGGAAAAAGAAATAAAGGAACAAAAGGCCTCCGAGGGGGAGGGGCCCCGCGAGGAGCCGGGCTGAGGCCGGGGCGAGTGTCCCCAGGACAGGAGAGCCCCGTCCCGGAGGAGCAGGAGCTGCACCAACCTTCCCGGGAGGAAAGGGGCTCGCAGGGAGTTGGAGCAGGACCCAGGAGGGCGGGGATGCCCTCGGGCTCCCTGGGACACTAACAGACACCTGCGCCCCGGGAGAGTGCGCCGAGCTCCCTAAGGGCTGCAGCGCGCACGGCGGGAGCCGGAGGGCAGCGGCTCCGGAGGGGAGCGCGGGTGAATCCAACAGCGCAGGCCCCGGAGCACAGGGCGCCGGGACACAGCCCAGGATCCGGCCTCCCCCGGGACAGGCTGAGGCCCGGAGGGCCCAGGACAGCAAGGACGCTCCTGCCCCGAGCTGAGCACATCAGCGGCCCCGCCCCGGAGCCTCCGGCCCTGCAGACGGAGAGCCCTGTAGTTACTGCGGGAGCTGAGTCCAGGGCCCCAGAGCTGGCCGAGGCCACTGTGGTTGTTCCTCCTGGGGCCTCATGGGGTAAACAACCCCCACTGAGCCCTGCACCAGGCAGGGGGCAGAGCAGCTCCCCCAAGTGCTAACACGTGAAAATCAGCACAACAGGCCCCTCCCCAGAAGACCAGCTAGACGGACAGTTCTAGGGGAAGTCAAGGGACTTAAAGTATACAGAAACAGAAGATACTCCCCGTGTTTTTTTTGTTGTTGTTGTTTTGTTTTGTTTTTGATTTGTTTGCTTCCCCCACCCTTTTTTCCCCTTTCTTTCTTTCTCTTTTTCTTCTTTTTTTCTTCCTTTTTTTCTTTTTTCTCTTTTCTTTCCTTCTTTCTCTCCTCTCTTTTTTCTCCTTTTCCCAATACAAC
Organism: Nyctereutes procyonoides; assembly: GCF_905146905.1. Classification (NCBI taxonomy): domain Eukaryota; kingdom Metazoa; phylum Chordata; class Mammalia; order Carnivora; family Canidae; genus Nyctereutes; species Nyctereutes procyonoides. Next base: position 22,838,213 of record NW_026575122.1, read on the forward strand.
TTGTTTTTGGCCACTCTGCACTGAGCAAAATGACTAGAAGGAAAACCTCACCTCAAAAGAAAGAATCAGAAACAGTCCTCTCTCCCACAGAGTTACAGAATCTGGATTACAATTCAGTGTCAGAAAGCCAATTCAGAAGCACCATTATACAGCTACTGGTGGCTCTAGAAAAAAGCATAAAGGACTCAAGAGACTTCATGACTGCAGAATTTAGATCCAATCAGGCAGAAATTAAAAATCAATTGAATGAGATGCAATCCAAACTAGAAGTCCTAACGACGAGGGTTAACGAGGTGGAAGAACGAGTGAGTGACATAGAAGACAAGTTGATGGCAAAGAGGGAAACTGAGGAAAAAAGAGACAAACAATTAAAAGACCATGAAGATAGATTAAGGGAAATAAACGACAGCCTGAGGAAGAAAAACCTACATTTAATTGGGGTTCCCGAGGGTGCTGAAAGGGACAGAGGGTCAGAATATGTATTTGAACAAATCATAACTGAAAACTTTCCTAATCTGGGAAGCGAAACAGGCATTCAGATCCAGGAAATAGAGAGAAACCCCCTAAAATCAATAAAAACCATTCAACACCTCGACATCTAATAGTTAAGCTTGCAAATTCCAAAGATAAAGAGAAGATCCTTAAAGCAGCAAGAGACAAGAAATCCCTGATTTTTATGGGAGGAGTATTAGGGTAACAGCAGACCTCTCCACAGAGACCTGGCAGGCCAGAAAGGGCTGGCAGGATATATTCAGGGTCCTAAATGAGAAGAACATGCAACCAAGACTACTTTATCCAGCAAGGCTCTCATTCAAAATGGAAGGAGAGATAAAGAGCTTCTAAGACAGGCAGGAACTGAAAGAATACGTGACCTCCAAACCAGCTCTGCAAGAAATTTTAAGGGGGACTCTTAAAACTCCCCTTTAAGAAGAAATTCAGTGGAACAATCCACAAAAACAAGGACTGAATAGATATCATGGTGACACTAAACTCATACCTTTCAATAGTAACTCTGAACGTGAACGGGCTTAATGACCCCATCAAAAGGCACAGGGGTTCAGACTGGATAAAAAAGCAGAGTTAAATAGACCTGCCCTATGACCCAGCAATTGCACTGTTAGAGATTTACCCCAGAGATTCAGATGCAATGAAACGCCGGGACACCTGCACCCCGATGTTTCTAGCAGCCATGTCCACAATAGCCAAACTGTGGAAGGAGCCTCGGTGTCCATCGAAAGATGAATGGATAAAGAAGATGTGGTTTATGTATACAATGGAACATTACTCAGCCATTAGAAACGACAAATACCCACCATTTGCTTCAACGTGGATGGAACTGGAGGGTATTATGCTGAGTGAAGTAAGTCAATCGGAAAAGGACAAACAGTGTATGTTCTCATTCATTTGGGGAATATGAATAATAGTGAAAGGGAATATAAGGGGAGGGAGAAGAAATGTGTGGGAAATATCAGAAAGGGAGACAGAACATGAAGACTCCTAACTCTGGGAAATGAACTAGGGGTGGTGGAAGGGGAGGAGGGCGGGGGGTGGGGGTGGATGGGTGACGGGTACTGAAGGAGACACTTGACAGGATGAGCACTGGGTGTTATTCTGTATGTTGGTAAATCGAACACCAATAAAAATTAATTTATTAAAAAAAAGCAGGACCCATCTATTTGCTGTCTACAAGAGACTCATTTTAGACAGAATGACACCTACAGCCTGAAAATAAAAGGTAGGAGAACCATTTACCATTCAAATGGTCCTCAAAAGAAAGCAGGGGTAGCCATCCTTATATCAGATAAACTAAAATTTACCCCGAAGACTGTAGTGAGAGATGAAGAGGGACACTATATCATACTTAAAGGGTCTATCCAACAAGAGGACTTAACAATCCTCAATATATATGCCCCGAATGTGGGAGCTGCGAAATATTTAAATCAATTAATACCAAAGTGAAGAAATACTTAGATAAGAATACACTTATACTTGGTGACTTCAATGTAGCTCTTTCTATACTCGATAGGTCTTCTAAGCACAACATCTCCAAAGAAACGAGAGCTTTAAATGATACACTGGACCAGATGGATTTCACAGATATCTACAGAACTTTACATCCAAACTCAACTGAATACACATTCTTCTCAAGTGCACATGGAACGTTCTCCAGTATAGACCACATACTGGGTAACCAATCAGGTCTGAACCGATACCAAAAGATTGGGATCGTCCCCTGCATATTCTCAGACCATAATGCCTTGAAATTAGAACTAAATCACAATAAGAAGTTTGGAAGGACTCAAACACGTGGAGGTTAAGGACCATCCTGCTAAAAGATGAAAGGGTCAACCAGGAAATTAAGGAAGAATTAAAAAGATTCATGAAAACTAATGAGAATGAAGATACAACCATTCAAAATCTTTGGGATGCAGCAAAAGCAGTCCTAAGGGGTAATACATCGCAATACAAGCATCCATTCAAAAACCGGAAAGAACTCAAATACAAAAGTTAACCTTACACGTAAAGGAGCTAGAGAAAAAACAGCAAATAGATCCTACACCCAGCAGAAGAAGAGAGTTAATAAAGATTCGAGCAGAACTCAATGAAATTGAGACCAGAAGAACTGTGGAACAGATCAACAAAACCAGGAGTTGGTTCTTTGAAAGAATTAATAAGATAGATAAACCATTAGGCAGCCTTATTAAAAAGAAGAGAGAGAGGACTCAAATTAATAAAATCATGAATGAGAAAGGAGAGATCACTACCAACACCAAGGAAATACAAACGATTTTAAAAACATATTATGAACAACTATATGCCAATAAATCAGGCAATCTAGAAGAAATGGATGTATTTCTGGAAAGCCACAAACTACCAAAACTGGAACGGGAAGAAATAGAAAACCTGAACAGGCCAATAACCAGGGAGGAAATTGAAGCAGTCATCAACACCCTCCCAAGACACAGAAGTCCAGGGCCAGATGGCTTCCCAGGGGAATTCTATCAAACGTTTAAAGAAGAAACCATACCTATTCTACTAAAGCTGTTTGGAAAGATAGAAAGAGATGGAGTACTTCCAAATTCGTTCTATGAGGCCAGCATCACCTTAATTCCAAAACCAGACAAAGACCCCACCAAAAAGGAGAATTACAGACCAATATCCCTGATGAACATGGATGCAAAAATTCCCAACAAGATACTAGCCAATAGGATCCGATGGTACATTAAGAAAATTATTCACCGTGACCAAGTAGGGTTTATCCCCGGGACACAAGGCTGGTTCAACACTCGTAAAACAATCAATGTGATTCATCATATCAGCAAGAGAAAAACCAAGAACCATATGATCCTCTCATTACATGCAGAGAAAGCATTTGACAAAATACAGCATCCATTCCTGATCAAAATTCTTCAGAGTGTAGGGATAGAGGGAACATTCCTCAACATCTTAAAAGCCATCTACGAAGAGCCCACAGCAAATACCATTCTCAATGGGGAAGCACTGGGAGCCTTTCCCCTAAGATCAGGAACAAGTCAGGGATGTCCACTCTCACCACTGCTATTCAACATAGTACTGGAAGTCCTAGCCTCAGCAATCAGACAACAAAAAGACATTAAAGGCATTCAGATTGGCAAAGAAGAAGTCAAACTCTCCCTCTTCGCCGATGACATGATACTCTACATACAGAACCCAAAAGCCTCTACCCCAAGATTGCTAGAACTCATACAGCAATTTGGCAGTGTGGCAGGATTCAAAATCAATGCCCAGAAATCAATGGCATTTCTATACACTAACAATGAGACTGAAGAAAGAGAAATGAAGGAGTCAATCCCATTTACAATTGCACCCAAAAGCATAAGATACCTAGGAATAAACCTAACCAAAGAGGTAAAGGATCTATACCCTAAAAACTATAGAACACTTCTGAAAGAAATTGAGGAAGACACAAAGAGATGGAAAAATATTCCATGCTCATGGATTGGCAGAATTAATATTGTGAAAATGTCAATGTTACCCAGGGCAATTTACACGTTTAATGCAATCCTATCAAAATACCATGGACTTTCTTCAGAGAGTTAGAACAAATTATTTTAAGATTTGTGTGGAATCAGAAAAGACCCCAGATAGCCAGGGGAATTTTAAAAAAGAAAACCATATCTGGGGGCATCACAATGCCAGATTTCAGGTTGTACTACAAAGCTGTGGTCATCAAGACAGTGTGGTACTGGCACAAAAACAGACACATAGATCAATGGAACAGAATAGAGAACCCAGAAGTGGACCCTGAACTTTATGGACAACTAATATTCGATAAAGGAGGAAAGACTATCCATTGGAAGAAAGACAGTCTCTTCAATAAATGGTGCTGGGAAAATTGGACATCCACATGCAGAAGAATGAAACTAGACCACTCTCTTGCACCATACACAAAGATAAACTCAAAATGGATGAAAGATCTAAATGTGAGACAAGATTCCATCAAAAGGTTCTAGAGGAGAACACAGGCAACACCCTTTTTGAACTCAGCCACAGTAACTTCTTGCAAGATACATCCACGAAGGCAAAAGAAACAAAAGCAAAAATGAACTATTGGGACTTCATCAAGATAAGAAGCTTTTGCACAGCAAAGGATACAGTCAACAAAACTAAAAGACAACCTACAGAATGGGAGAAGATATTTGCAAATAACCTATCAGATAAAGGGCTAGTATCCAAGATCTATAAAGAACTTATTAAACTCAACGCGAAAGAAACAAACAATCCAATCATGAAATGGGCAAAAGACGTGAAGAGAAATCTCACAGAGGAAGACATAGACATGACCAACATGCACATGAGAAAATGCTCTGCATCACTGGCCATCAGGGAAACACAAATCAAAACCACAATGAGATACCACCTCACACCAGTGAGAATGGGGAAAATTAACAAGGCAGGAAACAACAAATGTTGGAGAGGATGCGGAGAAAAGGGAACCCTCTTGCACTGTTGGTGGGAATGTGAACTGGTGCAGCCCCTCTGGAAAACTGTGTGGAGGTTCCTCAAAGAGTTAAAAATAGACCTGCCCTATGACCCAGCAATTGCACTGTTGGGGATTTACCCCAATGATTCAGATGCAATGAAATGCCGGGACACCTGCACCCCGATGTTTCTAGCAGGAATGTCCACAATAGCCAAACTGTGGAAGGAGCCTCGGTGTCCTCGAAAGATGAATGGATAAAGAAGATGTGGTCTATGTATACAATGGAATATTACTCAGCCATTAGAAATGACAAATACCCACCATTTGCTTCAACGTGGATGGAACTGGAGGGTATTATGCTGAGTGAAGTAAGTCAATCGGAGAAGGACAAACAGTGTATGTTCTCATTCATTTGGGGAATATAAATAATAGTGAAAGGGAATAGAAGGGAAGGGAGAAGAAATGTGTGGGAAATATCAGAAAGGGAGACAGAACATAAAGACTCCTAACTCTGGGTAATGAACTTGGGGTGGTGGAAGGGGAGGAGGGCGGGGGGTGGGGGTGGATGGGTGACGGGCACTGAGGGGGACACTTGATGGGATGAGCACTGGGTGTTATTCTGTATGTTGGTAAATTGAACACCAATAAAAAATAAATTTATTATAAAAAAAATACCATCTCAGGGTGCCTGGGTGACTCAATCAGTTAAATGCCTGCCTTTGGCTCAGGTCATGATCCTGGGGTCCTGAGATCAAGTTCTGCATTGGGCTCCCTGCTGGCCTTCTCCTTCTGCCTACAGCTTCCTCTGCTTGTGCGCGTGCACGCTCTCACTCTCTCTCTCTGTCAAATAAATAAATAAGATCTTAAAAAATAGAAAAGGTTGTCTCTAGCTTCTCAGCCTAAATAAGCAACTCTCCTTCTCCTTGGAATTCCATCTCATCCCTCGCTGCTTTATTTTTCTCCCTAGTACTTATCACTTATTTATTTGTTTAGTATTTGACTCTTCCTATTATATTGTAGACTCTACTGTTTTTGCTCAATTCTGTAGATTCAGAATCTACAACAATGCCTGGACCGCAGTAGGGTTCAATAAGTGTTTATTGAATGGATCAATAAATGCATGGAAAATGAACAAACAAAACTACATGGGTCTGTGTGGGATGTGGGTCATCATGGGACACAGAATAGCTTCTAATCAGAACCAGAACAGAGGAGATTTTCATGGCCCTATCAAATTAAAGTTTTGCCAAATTTCTAGTGAAGAGGAACTGACACAACAGTGGAATCGCACTGTCTTTGAGGCTTATGTACTAATTACAGATACATATACATAGCTATTCACTTACCTATAGAGAGCTTATTTCATGGGATAGATCAGTCAATGTTGTCTTTGTTAACTCTAGACTCAAACCCATCTGGTCTCAATGTGGAGAGCTCTGTATCCAGTAGGTTATAAATGAGCAAACACAGGGATAGTGCAGCGCAGTAGCCGAGAGCACTGGCTCTGGAGTCTGGTTCCCTGGGTTTAAACCCCAGCTTGCTAATTACCTCTGGGCAAGCTTGGACAAATTACTTAATCTGTCTGTCCCTCAACTTCCTATGTATCAAATGAAAAGAGTACAGAGTAATTACACCAAAAACTTCCAGTTGCATGTGGCAGATAAGATAACACATGTAGAATACTTAAAACTTGGCCCATAGAAAGCACCCATGTCACAATTACAAAGGTTAAGAACACAAACTTCTGAGACAGACAGCCTGGGATTAAGCCCAGTCTCTGCTACTTAGTAGCTATATGGCCTTGGGCAGGTCACTTATCTGCCTTGCTTCAGTTTCATCATCTGGAAAATGAGGATAATCATAGTCTCTCCTCCCAAGAGTACTGTGAGAATTAAATATGTTGATATATAGAGAACTTATCATCTGAGCAATATTATTATGAGTTATATGCCATATAAGCATATGATAGGATGTTTGCTGTCATCCTCATCACCATCACATGTGGAGCCCAGATTCTGAACTACAGAGATAAGAGAGCCAATAAAAAGCATCTCTCTAATAAGAGTAACACCTGTCCCTTCCCAGGCCTCCCACACATCACACAGGCAGTTCTTTTGCCCAGCAAACTGGTACTTGACATGTTTCCTAAGCCATCGCCCTTCCCTTTTCTCTTTATCAAGAGTCAATTTTTTGTGTTCCCAAAGCACCTTGTCTTTTTCCCTAATTTCCCTATCCCTGGCTGGAGGTACTGCAGATGCCCCCTGACCTCTGGCGCTCCTAAAGCTGCAGCAGTCTCTCACCAGAAGCTGCAGAGGAGAGAAAGACAAAAAAGACCAGTGGAGGCAGAAATCAGAATGAGTTACCACAGGGCCAGAAACACAGACAGAAGCAGGGAGTGAAGAGCTAGCTGTTAACCTCTCCACCTCAATGTCTTCCTCTGTAGAGTGAGGTTAATAGCTGCACTGGCCTGTATAGTCACTGAGGATTGAATGAGAGAGAGAGTGGGAAAGGCTTGGCCCAGTGCCTGGCACACAGTGAGCAATCATGGAGAGGAAGAACACGATTGTGCTAAAGGAGCACAGAACACAAGCCCTGCAAGGGCAGAGATAGCAGGTGTGGGGGCCATGGTAAACTGTATTACCTGCTTCTCCTCCCCAGGGAGTGTTAAAGGTGGCACTCCATGGAGGCATGGAGGCAGTTTTGGCTATGTGAATTTTTGGCCAACAAGATGTGAACGAGGGATGTGTTGTCTCTGGGCAGCAGCCTTAAGACTCAGTGCATGGTTTACTGCACTCTCCTTTTCCCTGCCTCTGCCAATCTGGAGTGTGTTTTTTGGATAGAGCCTCCATCAGTCTGGAGCTGACCTACTGTGATGATCAGAGTCCTTTTGCTTGCTTGCAGCTGACATGTGACACACTGGAGAAATACATTTTGCTTTAATCCATTAAAATATGGAATTGTCTGATGCTGCAGCCTGAAAGCACCTTAGTATTAATGGAGTCTGAAATCAAAGAATGTTAAGAGGTGTGTCTGGTGGGCATCTAAGGCACTCAAGTTTTATCTTGCAAATCAGGGGAGATGCTTTAGTCAAACCCTACTGCCTTTGAGGAGCTCATACTCCCATGACATACTTTTTGTGTGATACCTGGTCCAGGGTCACATAACAATAAATAAACCAGCTCCAAAATCCTTTGCCAAAAGATAAACTCATAACACTTCCATGTGACATTTAAAAACACATATAACGGGCCCTGCTCATCCCACCTCTTAGCACAATGAACCACCTACTGTAACCACAATGGTCTACTTTACTGCCTGTAGAACATGTTTTGGCAATTCTATTTTTCAGCCTCTGCTCATGTCTTTCTCTTCCACCTGTATTGATCCTCTTTTCCTCCCAATTTGTCAAAGTCCCAGGGGAAAGGCACAGACCTTTGGGGGATTAAAGCTCTGGTCCTGGTTCATTTAATGGCACCCATAGGAATCCTGTAACCAGCTTTTGAAAAATTCTCTTAACCACTCTGGTTCACAACAGTAAAGTGAAGATTATAGGACCAGATTACCTCAGGGGTACTTTTCAGCTTCTTAAAGAACTTTTATTTAAGATTATGTTTGGCTGCAAATGACAAAAATAAAAAATGACTAGGGTTTAAGTCACATAGAAGTTTATCCTTTGCCTTGTGTAAATGAGGGATCCCTGGGTGGCGCAGCAGTTTGGCGCCTGCCTTTGGCCCAGGGCGCGATCCTGGAGACCCGGGATCGAGTCCCACGTCAGGCTCCCGGTGCATGGAGCCTGCTTCTCCCTCTGCCTGTGTCTCTGCCTCTCTCTCTCTCTCTCTCTCTCTCTCTGTGTGTGTGACTATCATGAATAAATAAACGTTAAAAAGATTTAAAAAAAAATGCCTTGTGTAAATGAAATTCAGAGACAAGCATCTAGGACCAGCATGGCATCTCATTACGGTCTTGGTCAGCTTGAGCTGCTATAACAAAATACCACAGACTGGTGGCTTAAATGACAGAAATTTCTTTCTTACAGGTCTGGAGGCTAGAAGTCAAAGACCAAAGTGCCAACCAATTCAGTTTCAAGTGAAGGCCCTCTTCCAGGTTTGCAGACTGCTGCTTTCTCACTGTGTGCTCACACAACAGACAGAAGATTATCTCTGTCTTATCTTTTGTCATCAGAGCATTAATCCTATTGCTGAGGGCTCTACTCTCATGACTTAATTATCTCCCAAAATTTCCACCTCCAAATACCATCTCATTGGAGATTAGGACTTCAACATGTATATTTTGGGAGGGCATGTTTGGTCCATAGCAGTCTTCCCTTGGCCCCCCAAAATCCATGTTCTTCTCACAAGTAAATACTTTAATTCCACCCTCACAGCCCAAAGAGTCTTAACTCATTCTAGCATCAACTCTAATGTCTGAAATCCAAAGTCTTATCTAAATACCATCTAAATCAAATATGGGGGGAGACTCAAGATATGACTCATCCTGAGGCAAAATGCATCTTCAGCTATGAACATGTGCAAGCTAGATGTTCAAATACAGGAATATTGGTGGGACAGCATAGGATAGACCTTCCCATTCCAGAGATGAGAAATATAAAATAAAGAAGGGATAACGGATCCCAGGAGAATCTAAAACTTAGCAAGGCAAAATTCGTGAGATGTTAATGCTCAAGAACAATCCTCTTTAGCTCAATGCTCCGTCTTTCGGACCCACTGTAGCTACAGGCTCACCTTCTGGACAATTTTCAGAACCAAATCTGTTCTCCAGAGAAACAGATCGGAAAAGAGAGAAACAGAAATGAAGACAGAGAAAGAGACATAGAAAGAATTGGCTGAGAAGTCCCATGATCTGTCACCTGCAAACTGGAGACATAGGGAAGCCAGTAGTATAGTCTGAATCTGGAAATACAGTCCTAAGAACCAGAGGAGCCAACGATATAGTCCTAGTTGGAGTCTAAGTACAGGATAATGCTGCTGTTTCAGCTGTGCAGTCAGGCAGAGAGATTATATTCTCCCCTTCTCTTCCTTTTTATTGTATTCAGGCCTTCAATCGACTGGATGATGTCCACCTATATCAGGGAGGGCAAGCTGCTTCATGGAATTCACCAATGCAAATGCTAATCTCATCTGGAAATACTGTCACAGGCAGATGCAGAAATAATGTTTAGCCAAATATTTGGGTGCTCCATGGTCTGGTCAAATTGAAACACAAAATTATTCATCATGGTGGCTATCAGAAAACCAGCTTTCTTTGTCCTATTGTCCATCATTGTCAATATGCAGTTAGAATTGAATGGTGCAAGATGGCTTATTAAGTTCTAGCCATCACATCTATCTTCCACTCAATAGGAAGAAGGAAAGGGATAAAGAAAGACTTCCCTTTAAAGGCTATCTAGCAGTTACACACACACACACACACCATTAAACTGCTTGGGACAAGACTCAATCGATCATATGGCCATATTTACCAGCAAAGGAAGCTAGGAAATATGGTCTTTATTCTGAATGATGATGTGTTCCAATAAAATTTTATTACTAAGGAAAAAGAGGGATTGGCTATTAGGACTATCAGTCTTGGCTACTTAATTCATAAGAGAAATCTTAGCAAGCTTGTCTAGCCATGGTTTAGACCTACATTTTCAGTTTATTAGTCATGAGGGGAAAATGTGGATCTCCTTTGACTTCTCAGTTGTTTCAAGCTCAGGAGTGGAAGAAGGGATTTACTGAAATCCAATATCTTCAATGCATTACAGAAAATTGATACTGATGGTATGCTTAATATATCTGCCTCAATTTTCTTCTGGAAGCAAGATGCTGATATACCAAAGAAAAACCTTCCATCCCCAAGCCCTCAACAAAAACACTAGAAACATTCACATATAAGTATGAAAATATGTATGTTTTGATATAGAAGGCAGCAGCTTTTGAGACTAGCATGTAGCGATACCAAGAGATTACTCGAAGGGAAGATAAGTGGGGAAGTACGGTCTTCTTATTTCTACCCAGTGTCCAATTCCAAAGTCAAAAAATGTGCTAGCCACACGTTCCCAAGGAGCAAGGAGCCGATTCATTTTTTTTTTCATTCAAGGGGAGCCAGAGCCAACTTGATACTGAAATATCATGATGTTTTTACAAGAAGAATTTTACCCATGATTTTACACATTGGTACATATTAGGTCCATAAGTGTTGGATATTTATTCTGTTAGATGGTCACAAGGTGATCCATCATTCCTGTTTAAGGGCGCACGTTTTCCAGGTGAGAGCATGACTGCTGACAAAACACACTTGCATAAGTAAGATTCCTTCTCTTATGCACACAGTGATTCATTTCATGTCACACACACTTCATTTTTGACTCAAAGTGTGTCGCAACAGGCTTTGTAAGACTTATAATTATTGAGGCTATTTTTGCACTGCTATTCACTGCCTTTTCTTAGCTTCTTTGCATTAATAACCAGTTTTTTTCCCTCCTCATTATTTTGTATCCGACCAGAGAGAACTGATGTCAGCCAATCGGCATCTTGGATGATGACTCATTTGCATTCAAAAGCTTAAAAATATTAGGTCCTTATCAAAAAATTAAGCCTGCTGCTGTACACTATGCACTGAGCCAGGACAGGGGATACAATAGGAAATAAGACGTGGATCCCTGCTCCAGCTCACTCCTGCTGAAAAATTTAAAGACTACGCTACACATCACTAAGATCCTTTCCGGAAGAGATTCACATTTTAATACAAAATAATCACCACCACTGACTTTAAAGCTAACAAACGGCCTCAACTTGCACTGAGTTCCTTCAAGCTGCACAGCAACCTCTAGAGAGAGGTGTGTCCATTGTCAACTCCATTTAACAGACCAGAAAACTGGAGCTCGGGGTAAAAAAGAAACAAACAAAAAAGCAGCCCCCACACAACTTTGACTTCCAACATCAAAACTGTGTTTTAAGGCCCCACCCCTTAATGGTCCCCAATTCTGGAGTTCTTTGCACAATGTCGGGATACAAGAACAGGGAGGTTTTTACAGAGTGGTGCCTGAATCTCCGACACCAGTATCCTCTAAGATGCTTGTCTAACAGGCACACTCCTGGGTCCCATCCCAGGCTGCCAGAGTTAGGGTCTCAGGAGTGTCCCGAAAAGTGGCCATTTAACAAGCCTCCCTGCCCCACCCTCCACACCCACCCCAGCCACCACCAGCAGGTAATTCTCTGGCCCGTCTGCTACAGTTCAAGGTCACCAGAAGAGACCCTCTGCAGCCAGAAAGGAAAGGTTAGAACATTTCAGGCAGGGAGACATGTCCAAGTGAGTGTCTGGAGTTACGGACCTTCATGGAAAACTCAGAATCTGAAAATAATCATGCACTGCATCCATTTCTGGATGATGTTGTAGACTGACCACTGAGTTGAAGACCTTAAAGGGAAGAGCTGAGATACTCCGGGAGCCCTCAGTCCCTTTAGCTTCTTCCATCAGGTGTAGGCCACAGCAGTCAGAAGATCAGAAGGCTGCTGCTCTGGAAACCGGGACACTCAGTTTAATCTCTGATACAACCTGACTCTGGCTGTAAAAATATGCTTTCTTCCTCTGGGAGAAGAGTTTTCTCACCAAGTCCCATCCAGAGCCTAAATGAACTGTGTGCAGTCATCATGACACCAGGGCACTGGAGTGGAAGCCAGGGGACATGGGTTCAAATCTCGTCTCGGCCACTGTACTCATGCTACCTCTCTGTGCATCCCCAGGATAGCTCCAACCAACAGGGAGGTTTATCATAAAGACATGGAGTGTTTGACCCAGAGGCTGATCCATACCTCTGGAGGGAATATGCCTTCTCCATTATTTCTCTACTATTCTTTCTCTACTTTGCTTGACACATCTGCTCGTTTTTCTTTTCTTTGTTAGAATAGATTTTTCTGCTGTCCTGTTTCTGAGATAGAACACAGCTGTCCCTCTGCTCCAGGTAATAGTTCAGAGTTACTATTCACACAGGTCAGACCCTATTCTAAGCTCTTTATATGTATTGTTTTATTTAACCATCACAACATGACCAGGATGCCACAAGTGCCATTTCTGTACAGATGAAGAAACTGAGGCACAAAGAAATTAAATGATTTGCTCAAGGACACACAGTTAAGTCATGGATTTCAGGTAGGCTGAACTCAGAGGCAACAGAGTTGTGCCCTGCCTCATACTCTTTCAGGTCACACAGGAAGTTTTGATGGCTATCCCTGCCTAACTGTGAAGAGTGGCTGGTATCCAGGGTTACACGGTGCTGTCAGGATGAGAGGCACTTGCTCACAGCATGGAGGGCTTGGGGAAGTCCCTGTTCTCCTTACAGAAGGGCTCTCCACACCTGCTAAGCCAATCAATTGATTTTGTCTGAGCCCCTTCCCACCTTAGGATTGCAGTTTCCTCTGACAATGGGTGCTCTATCTCATCCCGGGACACCTGCAACAGATCCTCATGTTAGTAAAGGTTCTGAAAAGTCCACTGGTGACGATCACTGCTTGACCTTAACAGTGTTTCCCAAATGTATTTGAAACCACCACCCCCCAGTCTCCTGGTCTACAGAAACTACAGAAGAGTTCAAACAGGAATGCTCTTTAACTTCCTGCTACAAACCCTTCAAGTCCACCTGCAACTTTGCCCCTCCTCTCCCCCACCCTGTAGTTATGATTGCACTGATGCCCCTTCTCCTTTCTAAGCCTCAAGGATCTGGATGACATTCCTTCCTGCCTTCTCAGGAAATTTACTCATTTCCAATCTCTCTTTCTCTCTCTCTCTCTCTCTCTCTCTCTCTCTCTGCCTCTACCTCTCTCTGTCCTATATTTCAAACCTCTGTTCCTCATAAACCATTTAACTATGGTAAAGGGTCTCTCATCTTCAAGGAAAACTCTCACTGGTCATCACTTCCCCTCTAGCTAGGCCCTCCTCCCTTATCCCACAGCCAAACTTCTCCAAGAGGGATCTATCTACTTTCCGTCTCTTCCAGGCATTGCTTAGGCCTCTCCAGCCTACCTTCTGACCACAACACCCATAATTTCCCGAAAGGCTCTTGCTGGGCTCACCAACGGCCTTCCATGTCACTAGATCCAAAGGTCAGTATTTTGGTCTTTATCTCCCACCCCCTCCCAATAGTACAGACCTCTGCTGATTGAGCCCTGACAGTAGAGCCCTGTCTCTCCAAATGTTCTCTTTCTGTGGGTTATGGGATAACCTAGTTATTCTCTCCTGGAACCCTTCTATTCCCCTGGCTGCTCCTCTCAAGACTCATGGATCTCTACCCCCCGCAGCATCCCTAAGGTGAGTCCCAATCACACACACACAGCTCCAGTTATCATCTCCAGTTTTATATTCTTCCCTTAGCACTACATTTGTGTCTCTTTCTGCCCACTTAATATTTCTACTTGGGTAACTCACACAGGCCTCAAACTCAACACAACCAGAACATAATCTCTCCACAGTCTGCTCCTACTTTGGTATTCCTCATTCCATGAGAAATAATATTAGTGCACTGGAGTGTGAAAACAAGAAACCTATGAAACATCCTTAGTGTCCTCCTTTCCTCACTCCTCATGTCCACTCAGCACCAGGTCCTACCTGGTTAACTCCTAAATTACATCCTCTCTTTCTGTATCTATACCATAACTGAAACTGCCATCATTCATTACCTGCTCTCCTGCAATTATTGTTTTCCCTCCAAGTCTTCTCTTCTTTCTGCAGATCCCAGCTAAAACCATTTGGTGCTTTTTGGATAAAAATCAAAGTCCCCCATCTAGCCCCTGCCTGCCTCCCCACACTCACCTGCCCCTCGCTCTTGGTACCGTGTAAGCAGACACGAGGAACGCTGATAACAACAATGCACAGGAGACCTCCACAATAAAGAATTATCCCTAAATATCAATGGAGCTAAAGTAGAAAACCCTGGTCTAAGTTAATCATTATATATGCTTTGCTTGTGATTGGTTTAAAATGCCTGTACCTCATAGCATCCACCTGACCACCAGCTTAGGTCCAGGAGTGAGCACTATCCTAAATTCACTCAATTCTGGCTGCAGTGAAGGACTTCTTTCCCCCTACAGTTGGAGAAGAATCTCTCTTTCTTCCTCTGTCTCATTTTCTCTCCTTCAACCCCACCCCCTCAATTGGTTAGAAACAAGAAAGCATGTTGCCCCACCTGTCACTGACAAAAACCTTATGACCATAGGAAGAAAGCAGTCCAAGAACACAACCCATACACCAACGATGATGGAGAGGAGAAAGAGAACCTGGACTTTATGGCGTGGTTGAGGTGCTGGATCAAGCAAATCTGAAGTCCACCTCATTGCTAAACGTATTACATGAGATAAATCAATGCCTTAGTTGTACAGGTTAGTTTGAATCATGTTTCCTGTTACTTGAGACACTGGCAAATTGATTTGTATGGTTCCTTTCAGTCCTCATGAGCCTAGATATGGGTAAGGCCTAGATGTGGCTTCTAGCCCTGTACATATTCAACAGAAAGATGAATAATGCACAGGGGTTCTGGTAGGAGATGGCAGGGAAGACATTTTTCACCAAATGAAAGAATACTTCTTTTCTTATTTCCTGTTGAGTCATCACACATTATCTCTTCCTCTCAGGTCCATCTCAGACATATTCAGGACATGACAAAAGGCAGACAATTTATTCCACTA
The DNA here is from genome assembly GCF_905146905.1 of Nyctereutes procyonoides. NCBI lineage: Eukaryota > Metazoa > Chordata > Mammalia > Carnivora > Canidae > Nyctereutes > Nyctereutes procyonoides. The sequence continues at coordinate 22,853,855 of NW_026575122.1, forward strand.
AGATAATGACAGGTGTGCTTGTGACCCCATCAACCCTACCTTCTGCCTATTTCTGTGGCTTCAGTCTCAACCATCTGCTCCTTTCACCACTTCCAGTGTGCTGAATGTTCAGGAACCAACTATCCACCACTACCACCTCCACCATCACCACCAGCATCCATCACAGCCCCAGATGCTGTGGTCACCTGCCATGACAGTTAGGCACTGACTTTAGAATGAACAAGCCTAAATTATTGAGTTCTGTGTTAGGACAGAATTTGGACAATACCTGCCATAGCTAGGATGATTGAGTGCTTATGAAAACTGTTGCTTAGTACCTTACACACCTTCACTCCTTGAATCCCCACAGCCACTTCACGATGCAGGCTCTGTCACTAACCCTATTTTCCAGATGAGGTAAGAGGCCACAGAAAGCTTAAATAAATTTGCCAAGGTCCACACAGTGAGTAAATGAAGCACTTTTTCTTGGATCATAAAAAATATAAAGTGGGTGAAGTCCCTGTGATTTAGTTTGTTTTCATTAAATTGGTCTTTTCTAAAAATTTCCATTAAAAAGCAATAGGTACACAAGATAACTGAACATTGTGGAGTGAGAAGCAGTGAGAAGTGAGAAGCAGAAATCTCCCTACCTGGCTTTCCCTTTTTTGCTTTCCTGTCCACCACCGTGAGGGTAACAACTGAAGCTTCTGGAAGGTGTCTTGCAGAAATCCCCTTTGCATATGAAAAAAAAAAAGGAGTTCTTCCTTTTAAATCACCTTTTCCTACCTTCCCTGACATTTTAGGGCAGCACTCTCTGGACACAAACCATTCTTTGCCTTTTTCCTGTCTTTTGCATCTCCCTGCCCCACCTCCACCCCAAGGCCTCTTTGCCCTTCCTGGAGGGCAGGAACAGCTTTTGCCAACTTTGGCACAGTTAGGTCATTTTGAGCACAACCATGGAATGAAAGAATGAGAGCTCAATCACCAACACTTGTGATGATAGAAAGAAAAAAAAAAAGAAAAATCCTGAAAAGCAGGTTTCTGAATAGTCTTCCTGCAGCTCTGTGGGACAGCTCTCCCTTTCTTATGTCACCCTAAATGGGCAGACACTGCCTAGTTGCTGAAATGTCAGGGTGAGCTCTCAGCTGGGAAGTTAAATAAACACATGAAGTCACTAGCAAAGAAAGACATTCCCAAGGATCTGTGCTGTCCTGGAGATCCCCAAGTTGAGAAAGTCCCAAGTGTTAATTTGGGATTCTCCCCTTTGTTCTGCTTTCACCACAAGCCGCTTATATATTCTTTTTTATTGTTTTTTAGGTTAAAGTGCAGCTCTCTCAGAAAAGCCCTAAGAAAAAACCTTTCAAATAGGGCCTTTCAAATGTATTCTATCCCAAATGCTTGCCCTGGTCCAAAAGTGGCACACATCCCCACTCACCACTAATCCCAACTCACTCTTCATCTCTCCATTGCATTCCTCAAAAGCATCAGCCTAAGTATTAGTGAGTAACAAATATTTCTTCCTTAGAAAACCAAATGGAAATTGGGCAGTGGGCACTGGCTCTCTCTAGGGTTGGTCTCAGTGGGAAAGTGACTGAACAGGTGGCCAGCCCAGAGTCCTTAAGACCAGGTAATCCTTGAATGCTTGTATGTGATACAGCTGAAGTAGAATGGAAAGGGAAGAGAGGTAGGAGATGAGGAAATGGGTTAGGGAGGGTGGATGCTATAGTATCTTTGACTCTAAGGAAAATGTGGAGCCATTGGACAGAGCCATCTGTTGCTTTACTGCCTACCTAACACCCTTTTCCCATCTGTTATCATACTTCCATTTTCCCTCCCCCATTCTCAGGCCTTGTGGTTTAGGAGGAGCTGACCAAACATCATGATTCGGGTTTCAACACCCATGTCTAGCAAATCAGTATCCTGACCGTTGGAGTTGGTTCTAAGGTGGACACTTGACCTGCATTAAACCTAAAATTCAATTCCAGGATTTTCACTGAGCTGAAGAATAAAAGGCATGCTTTCTCTGCCAGAGTGCCAAGTTGATAAAATAAATCTGGAGTCTTCTTTTCCTTTAAGATTTTATTTATTTATTTATTCATGAGAGACACACAGAGAGGCAGAGACATAGGCAGAGAGAGAAGCAGACTCCATGAAGGAAGCCTGATGTGGGATTCAATCCCAGGACTCCAGGACCATGCCCTGGACTGAAGGCAGATGCTTAACCACTGAGCCATCCAGGGATCCCCTAAATCTGGAGTTTTCGGAGACCATTGTGGCATTATGAAGCAATAGCTTTCCTCAGAATTATGCCAGCACAGGGCTTAGGAATGGAGAGATGCAGAATCCTATTGACATCATTTGAGCACATGGCTCCAGCCCTGTCTGAAGCTTGTATCTTCAGTCTTTTCAATTATGTTAATGACTTCCCTTTTCAGCTTGAGCTAGTTTTAGTTGACTTCTCTTACTTGAAGGGGAAAAGTACCGACTACAAAACACTGATGGATACAAATTAGTTGTCATTTTATAATGGCCTTAATGTCTTACCTTTACAACCAAAGGAGTAATTAAATGGTGGACAAGATGGCAAGGAGTCCATGTGAGTTGTGGGTAATAACATTTAAGAGAACTTCAAACCATTTGCCTGGCCTCTAACTTTTAAGGATGAGACCACTAAAGAGTAACCTGTGCACTCTTACCTCAGTTCATGAGAACCTTTCTAGGCAAACATAGATGTATTGGAATCCAATAGGCCTTGTATCTGGGTCCCTCTAACCCCTGAAACCCTTAGGAACTGATCTCCTGCATCCCCCTTCTCCTGGATCAGACTTTTGGGCTCTGAAGCTTCCAGGGACTTCACTTCCTTCTCTTGGGTCTCACTTTCCTCATGTCTGCTCACAGTAAATAAGATCATCAGCTCCTGTTTTTCACCCCTCCTGCCTTCACAACCTTGCCATGGCCTCTTGTTGGGAGCAAGGTACTACCCTACCCTTTGACTTTGAGTATGACCATATGACTGGCTTTGGCCCATGGCATGGGGGCAGAAATAATAATGTGCTAGTTCCAAGTTTAGGCCTTCAGAGGACTCACATACTTCTATTTACACTTGTTATCACCGGTTCCAAGCAGAGGATGAGATTTGTGACAGCCTTCCCAACTGCAATAGTCTGACCTGAGTTTCCCTAACCTAACCAAAGGTCCACATTTATGGACATATTTGCTCAACCAAGTCCATTCTAGATGAACAAACCACAGCCAACTTGCAAAAGCATTAGCAATGCTATACGATTATTATTTTAAACCCCACAATTTTGGAGGCATAAGTTATGTAGCATTTGCTAACTGGATACACCAACTTCCTCAAACTGGTTGTTGATATCCCCTTTGTGGCCCATGTTCGTGGACATTCACTGAGTACCTGCACCTCCTAGACAACATGAGCATCTTGGAATAAGATATTTAGACTTCACATTTGGAAGGACTTCTCTTTTTCTTCCCCGTAGGGTTTCTGGGTAAAATAAAGGATGCCCAGTTTAATTTGCACTTCAAATAAAACCTGAATATTATTTAGTGTTAGTATATTCAGAGCCATATCTGCAAATAATTATCTAAAATTCAAATTTAACTGGGCATCCTGCATTTTCTATATATTAAATCTGACAACCCTATTCCTCTACCATTTAACTCTGGGGCTAAGGAAAGAAAAGAAAAATGCCCATCCCACACAACACACACACACAAACACACACACACGCATATACCTCAGACTTAGGATCACTTACTCTCTCACTTCATGGAAGAGTTATTTGCCATGAAAGTTTAGAGCATTTTTTTTTGTCAGTCTGTTTGAAGTGACTGCCCTGTGAGTATTCACTCCAAATCCTGAGTGCCAAGGTGAGGAAATGAAGATATGCAGAGTTATTTCTACTCCATGTTCATGCAGTTAACTGAATCATCATAAGGACTACATTTCTCTCTCTGTTAGGAAAATCTATCCATTCTCAATACATGGGGGATGAAACATAGAATTAAATTCCAGCGGCCACATATTGAGATTGCAAATGGCTGCTTATCATTCCTCGGCTCATAGAGGGCCATATCTTTAATTGTCAATTTGATTAAAGGCTTCAGCTCCAAAATAGAATTTGTGTCTAAGGGGCTTTCATTTTCCCTTTGATAAACAGCATAATTCACTTTTCTTTAATGTTATTTCAAAGAGTGTTGTGTCACAATGGGCTTTTTGTGATGCCCCGAAAACATTTTTGAAACTGTTCTTATCTTTCGAAGCTCTTGCTAACAGCCACCTCGATACTCTCTTGGGCATAAGTACGCCTGCCCTAGCAAAGTCTCAGGAAGTAAGTTTACAGTCTCTGGAAAGTTGGATCTCCTGGGTGGGAGGGAGAAAAGGTTGCATATAAATTCTTGTCCCATAAAAGGGCTTTGTCAAATGACTGAAACAGAGCATACTAGGTAACTCATTCCAGATTCATTTTCAATCAGTATTTTGTGAGCACCTCTAGGTACCCTGGGGTTCACAGTGGTTCTTAACCTTGACTGAACATTAGAGTCCCAGAAGGAGCTTTTTAAAAATACTGCTCCTGCGGGGCCCACCCTTGGAGATTCCAGCTCATATTGGTTTGGGTTGGGGGCTGAGCATTAGTATTTTTAAACACTCTCTAGTGATTCTAAGGCGGGGGCAGCAGTAAGCAATGCTGCTATGTACAATTTCGTGTATCGTCCCCTGCAAACCTGCAAGTTCAGTGGGAAGATCAAGGAGGACGAGTGAGGGGCTTGCTCCCTAGAAAGTGGCCTGGGTGGCCTTCTCCTCAAGCTTGGGCCTATTTATACTATGAAAGCTCAGGACATCAAAGGACTGCAGGGGATTTTTTTTTTTTTTTTTTTAGTTGAGTCCTCTAAAAAGAAGCAATGCTCAGAGCATCTCAGAAAATGAAGCTCAACATACCAAAAAGTGATAGATGTATTTCAAACTTTGTTATGGAGGGTTTAACATCCATGAAACTGAAGGAGCAGCCCAAGGGAACCCCGGGTACTCATCTCTAGATGTCAATGACTAGGTTTGTTTCACCAGTTCTGCTTCCTCTCTGTCCTCCAGCGCTTTTGTTCATTTTGCTTTATTAGATCGTTTTAAAGCAAATCCCAGGTGATAGTGTTATTCACCTATAACTACTCCAGAATTTACCTCTAGCACCTCAGGGCTTTTTTTGTTGTGCTGGTAGAAACAAGAATGACACGAACTGTACAATTCTAAGCACTTTCGAGCGTACAGCTCAGTGGTGTTGAGAACACTCATTGCTGCACACTCACTGCCACCACCTTCCCTGAAACTGTTTCCATCCTCCTAGGCTGTGATTCTGGCCCCACTAGATACTCCTTGTTCTCCCTTCCCTTTCTGGCTCTAAGATTTTGGGCTCCTCTGGATCCTAGGTTGAGGGGAACCGGACGATATTTGTCCTCTCGTGTCTGGCTTACTACAGTTAGCACAGCTTGCTCACGGCTCGCCCACGTGGCAGCACGTCACCCTGGTGGGGAGGCAGCAGCGGAGCCCGCCTGGGAACCGACCCCATGGCCCTGGGCGCACCGGGGACGTGGCAGGTCCTGAGTCCGCTCCCCGACTCCGGACCACATGGTTAACCACACGCGGTTCCTCTGCTCTCCCCACCCCACCCCGGAGTCAACAGCCTCTTCTTTTACCTTTTGAAGTAAGCACATTTTTCTCTGCTTCGCAGTGTTAATCGTGCCTATAGCCAATCTGCCAGCTCTCTTAATAAAAGCTCGAGGAGACAAAGCCTCGGATCTGAGTCTGAGTCCCAGTCTCCGTCCCCTTGTCCCCCAGATTAAAATGCAGTCAGACTCCGAGTCTTTCTTCATATCATCGCCTCCAACTACCCTGGATCTGTGGCAGCCCCTGAGGACTTTTTTCTGTAGCAAAATCCAGTACCGTTGTCATCCTTTTAAAAATTAATATGATATTATTAAGAAAAATTTCCTTTAATCTAACAGTGCCCTTTTACCGCAAATCTGGCACTGTTTTGTGCCATTTATTTGCTATAGAAACCAGGTCATTTGTCCTATCGAATTGCCCACATTAGATCTAGCCCATGCACCCTGGGGAGGATTTGCTGTGCTCCTTATCCCAATATTTACTGAGAGCTGGTGGTAGAACCAGACCAGAGACTTGACTAGATTTGAGTTATTTTTTTAAAGTTTCTATTTTTATTTATTCATGAGACACCCAGAGAGAGGCAGAGACACAGGCAGAGGGAGAAGCAGGCTCCCTGCAGGGAGCCCAAAGTGGGACTCGATCCCAGGACCCCAGGATCACACCCTGAGCCCAAGGCAGCTGCTCAACCACTGAGCCACCCAGGTGCCCCTAGACCTGGATTATTGTTCAATTTTTTGGCAAGTAGAATTTACAGAGTGTGTGACATACATCGTATCATGCCTTTCAGGAGGTCAGTAATGTCTATTTGTCTTGCTTTTAGTCATATTAAGGGCACTTAGGGAATGTTGCCCTGATCCTTCAATTTGATTTCCTTGTGATACAATTTCAACACTGAAAGAAGCCACTCCAAGGGGTGGCTCAGTTGGTTAAGCATCTGCCTTTGGCTCAGGTCATTATCTTGGAGTCCTGCCCAGTGAGGAGTCTGCTTCTCCCTCTCCTTCTATCCCTCCCCTCTACTCATCCTCTCCCCACTTCAAATTAATAAATAAAGTCTTAGAAAAGAAAGAAGAAAGAAAAAGAAAGAAAGAAAGAAAGAAAGAAAGAAAGAAAGAGAAAGAAAGAAAGAAAGAAGAAAGAAAGAAAGAAAGAAAGAAAGAAAGAAAGAAAGAAAGAAAGAAAAGAAAGAAAAAGAAAGAAAGAGAATCCACTCCGAGTTTATGACCCTCTGACCAGTTTTTCTCATCTGCACAGAGGACCAAAGAAGCTCAATGATTTGTTCAATGTCATTTGTTCATCAACCAATATTTATCAAGCTCTCACTCCTGAGAGAACCCAAGCCTCTGCCCATGTAAAGTTCCATTGCTCTTCCCCATGTTTCCCTGTGGCTCAGTTCTTAAAGAACTTAGGCTATGAAAATTGCCTCGAGGGGCATCTGGGTGGCTCAGTCTGGTAAGCATCTGCTTTCAGCTAAGGTCATGATCCCAGAGTCCTGGGATCAAGCCCTGTGTCAGACTTCCTCCTCAGATGACAGTCAGCTTCTCCCTTTCCCTCTGCTACTCCCCCTGCTTGTGCTCTCTCTGTTTCTGTCTCTCCCTCTCTCAAATAAATAAAATAAAATCTTTAAAAAAAATTTCCTTCATGTTAGGCCTGCTCTAACCTTGGACCTGAAGTCTAAATCCTAAGGTTATTCCTCCATCTAAATATTATTTCTCAGGCCATATATAGACTCTGCCTTGTTCTTCCTGCTTCTCCCTCTGCCTTATTCTAATCCACTTGCCCCAATCTTAGGAATTAGATCCTGGTCCTTAACCCCTAGAGTAGACCACAAACCACAGGAAGGAAGAGAGTTAATCTATTTATTCACCATTTAACTCCTTGGGTAGATGGCACAGATCAAGGGATTAATATATATTTGTTACATAAAAGAAAGACAAAAATTAATGAATGAATGATTAATTGATTTAATTAAAAGATGCGTGAATTTTGGGGTCACTTTTCTAAACATATGTTTCTACATATCCCTTCAGAAAAGAATGCCCAAATAGTTAATAGATTCTCGCTATGACTCCATGTCAATATAAATTTTAGATACTTGTAAAGAGCAATATAATCCTTTGCCAACTACCTTTTCTGGGAGATCTTACAAGAGGTCAAGGCCTGGCTTTGATTCCCCCAAAGAGCTTTGAAGTCTCTTACCTGGATGCTCTGTTGCCCCTCTACAATTTCTAAAGAGCAGCCAGGGTGAAATTGTTCAAATGCAATTCTAATCACGTCATTCCACCAGCAAAAACCTTCCATTGTCCTCCTACTGTGCTTAGAATAAAGCCCGAACTCCTCAAGGCCTCCAAGTTCCCAACCGTCCTACCTCATATCCGTCTCTACATCCCCATCTCAGCGTCTCTTCTCCTATACTGGCCTCTTTTCATTTCCCTGAAACTAGAACCTGCAGCCTGTCCCACCTAAGAATTTTGCACCTACTTTCCCTTCTGCCTGGCCTGTTCCCCCGCAACTCTTCCTAAGGGTGGCTTGTTTTCATCCTTCAGACCTCTAATCAACTGCCCTGGGAAAACTCTATTTAAAATGGACCTCCTCCCTGGTATTTCTGTTCCATCATCCTGGGTATTTACTTTATAACACTGTCCTTATATGTAATTATTTTACTTATTTATATATTTGCTCCCTTGTTGAATATCCATTAAAATAGAAGCTCCATGAAGACAAGTTATGTTTTAAACACTCTATTCTCAACAACTAGCACAGTGCCTGGAACAGAAAATGAGCTCAATAACTACTTTTCAGGTGGATGAAGTAAGGCAAACCTTTAACAGCTTGTGAGTGAAGAATGCCTGAATTCTTGCATCAGCCTGCCAGCTCCTCTATTCTGGGCCTCAACTCAGTACGCAGCCTTTGACACACTTTGGCCCCCCTGGGGCCCAGACTCTAGGAAAGGCTGAACGAGCCCTGATTTGCTTGGATCACACATCTAATTCCCTTCATGTTAGGCCTGCTCTCACCTTGGGCCTGAAGTCTAACTCCTAAAGCTACGGCTTATTCCTTCATCTAAATATCCACATTATTTTTCAGGCCATTAATAGACTCTGCCTTGTTCTTCTGCTTCTCTCTCTGCCTTATTCTTATCCACTCACCCCAATCTTAGGAGTTAGATCCTGGTCCTTATCCCATATCTGTACTGAGGCCAAACTGCTGTTGACATGGTGGGTCTCCTCTGGATCTATCTCCGTATCCCCCATCAAAGCTTTTCACATTCCCCTTACAACAACTTTTGACCAAAGCAGTCAACACCCAAATGGTGGGCCATGTATATACCAAGAGCAAGCAAACTTGCCTTGCTTTTCCTCCTTGGAAGGGGGAAGGGTATCCCCAAGATCTTGAAAAGGAAGAAGAAGTGGGTATGTTTTTCTCATAAACACTCAATAAAAACACTCAACATTGCAGATTTGAAATATTAAGGCAAACCACATGAAATTGCCAGTATGCTACCTACCAAAAAATAAAGGTTCATATCACTCAGCCTAATACATTTCCCGCCTGCCTCTCCTATCCAGTCATGGCACCCAAAGCTATTGTCATCTATTCTTGACTAATCTGGAGTGAAGAAAATATGGGTCATAATTAAAGGGTGAAGTCTTGCACCAAACAACACTGTGGAAGGGAAAACTTCCAAACCCTTTGCCATTGCTTAGGATTCTTAAAGCCAAGGATAAGAAGGAAATATTAGTCATTCATTCAATCCCTCAGCACAAATGCATTCGTTCTATGTGCACTAGGCATTATGCTTTTAACCTCACATTATCTTTACACTTTATGTTTAACCCCAGCCTTATTCTTCCTTTCTAGGAAGATCTTTGTGTTACAACAGAAATAGTACTGCTTTGGGGTCAGAAAAACTGTGGTTTGGCTCCCAGACCTGTTCTTAATTAGCTGCATGTCCATGGGACAAATTTCAGACTCTGATTTCTAAGTTTTCTCATTGATAAAATGGGTATAAAAAATACTCACACTATTATTTGAAAATGAAATAAGTTGGGACGCCTGGGTGGCTCAGCAGTTGAGCGGCTGCCTCAGGGGGTGATCCTGGGTCCAGGGATTGAGTCCCACATCAGGCTCCCTGCGAGAAGCCTGCTTCTCCCTCTGCCTATGTCTCTGCCTCTCTCTCTGTCTCTCTCACAAATAAATAAATAAAATCTTTTTTTTAAGAAAATGAAATAAGTCGATCCATATGACAAGTGCACTCATTATGAGAATATTCCCTTCATTTCTTCTTTTTTTCATAAAGACTTTATTTATTCTCAAATTTCCTTGTGGCAGCTATAGCCTCTGGTTTCAATAGGTTTGTACAGGTTGAAACAAACACTTATATTAAGTGGGATAAAAGACTGGGGTAAGGTTCATAGACGCCAGGTTAAGAATCCCTGATGTATGTTTAGATGCTCCAATATTCAGCATATGACTCTGTCGCCAAATGATCAATGTTGCTGTTTACTTTCTTGTTCTATTTTCAGATATTTGATAAACACACTAATATCAAAGAGCAATATCAGAGTTTGGCTGTCATCATGGACTTTGCCACTTGCCTAAAGCCCTTGGCCAATGTGATCATTGGTCATGGCTAATTATTGGCAAAGCAGCAAGAAGAGTCACTCTTATATCCTGCTAGGGGAAGTATAAATTGAGGATACTTTTTGGAAGACATATTAAAAACTCAGAAATGTATATAGCTAGTATTCTAGAAATTCACCGTTAAAAATATCTGGTGGGAAAACAATACATTAGATGCTTATTTATGAAACCTTGGAGAGGAACTTCTCAATATCCAACTTAATCCAACAATTGTTGGATTAATCCAATATTGTTGGATCCAACAATACCCAACTTATCCAGAAACTTAATTAAATAAAGTATAGCTTCCCATAAAATGTAATACAATGAGCTACTAGACTTCTCATGATGAAATGAGAAAGTAATCTATTGTTAAGTGAATAAAGCTGATTATAAAACAGTACAGTACAATGGGGGTTTTTGGGTTTTGTTTTTTGTTTTTACCAAATACTCCAAAAGTTTAATAGTGGTTACATCTGCATGAAGGGATTATTGGTGGCTTTTGTCATCCTCTGTGATTCTTTATGTTTTCTAAATTTTCTGCAAACTCTATAAAGTGCTTACATTGCTTTCAAAATTAGGAGGTAGGGTGAAGCATGCATCTTTTTGTTTTTAAGTAGTTAATTTAAAAACAACTTTTTGAATAGCACTCTACCATAGGGGAACAGGGTAGAGAGAAGTGACTTCTGAGAATGATGGGAACACAAATAGCCACTTAGGGTTATGAAAGATTTTAAGGATTAACCTTTTTGATACTCCCCTGTTCTATATTATATGTTTAAGGATGTTATAACTTTTCCAGGCCATAGGTAAAAGATTACCTTGACCAGTTGCATTCAACTCAGTGAATAATACAATGGAATTTTAGGGTTTAAAGGAATCTTCTTAATCAATTTACTTTGCTCCCTTTCTTAGATGAGGTATCTAAGCTCAGAGGAGCCAAGTGACTTGCCTTAGGCTGCAGTGTTAGTCATGTCCTTATATATGACATTACACAGAAAGTACATTGAGGTTCATATGATGAGTGGGGAAAGATTATCACAGATCAGAAAGACCCATCACAAAACTACCCATTTGCAGCAAGGTGGGTACAAAAACAGTAATAAGATAAGACGAAGGGATCCCTGGGTGGCTCAGTGGTTCAGCGCCTTCCTTCGGCCCAGGGTGTGATCCTGGAGTCCGGGAATTGAGTCCCACATCAGGCTCCCTACATAGAGCCTGCTTCTCCCTCTGCCTGTGTCTCTGCCTCTCTCTCTCTCTCTCGTGAATAAATAAATAAAATCTTAAAAAAAAAAGGCAAGACGAAAACTGTGTTCGCTAGCATTCCACTGGAGGAGAGCACAGTATTTATTTCAAAGCATGTTGTGATAAACTTACTTGGACTGGAAGTTGAGGCACTGGGGCCATGAAATGGTTTGGTGCCAAAGCTTCAGGAAGGTGGGAAGGACTCTTCTCCAGAAGAGGAGAGAATTGTATTTGTTCCTTAAAAAGGGAGGGATGAAGAAAGAGGAATGAGAGGAGAAATATTTGTCATGAAGTATTGGTGAGTAGTTGGTTTTTTTGAGAGGTCCATGAAATAACTGTATTCTGAACCCAATTTGGGGCAACCATTAGGCTGACTTATCCCAATTTATCTCACTTTTCCTAGGATTTTCCCAGTGTAGGAGTCACAGTCCCATGTCCCAGGAGCCCCTCAGTTCTGGACAAACCAGGGGAGTTAATCACTCCAGGGCAACACACATACTGACAGGAATTGGAGGCCTCATTTAATATCTTGTTTACAAAATAACTCTTTAATAATCCAAAGGACTGTCAAATTTTTCAAAACATTGTCAAGTTTTGCAGTTTTGTAACAGGTTAAATGAGCAAAAGGGAAAAGAAAACATAACTTCCAAAAAAAATAAAGAAAACATATCTTCCCACACCAAAGAATGTATAATTTTTCAAAAGCCACTTCCCAGGATAATAGTAATGCTTTAAATTATTAACCAATGTGAGAATCTCAATTAGAAAGTTTCTCTCTTCCCAGTCTTGTGCCTGATGGACAGGGATTAAATTCCTATCCTCCCAATGGGGCAGCACACCAAACTTCTGTGATACATGTAGAAATCACATCTACTATAAATAAAACCAAATTTCCATATGTAAAATGGAGATATAATTGTTGTACCATTTCAAAGTTCCAAGGTTTAAATGAGCTCATGAGTGTAGTGATGACTTAAAAAGTTGTTAGTTTCTTTGATTTTGACTGGTTAGAGCTGTTGCTGGCATTTCTATTCCATTTTTAGATCCTCTGCAAATACACTTACGATTGAAGGCAGAAGAAAGCTCCACATCATAGTGCTGGCCAGAAGCTGCTCCTTAGGCCATATAATCTGCCACATTTTCCTCTCCTAATTTTTCCCACTTTTTCTTTCCTAGTCTAATGCTCCAGAGCTCTCGAGTAAGGATTTGTTTGGCCTTTACCCATGTTCTTCCTGCTTCAAAGGAAAACTTGCCTTGGGAAGAAGAGTCAGGCCAGGTAGGAAAAGATGTGCATTCTTTCTGGTCACTGCATTAAATGCCCCCAGCATTGGGCACAGCTGTCATAACTGCCTGTCTCATTGTCTCTTTGTGGCCACAATGGTAAGATGGAGTAAGGGGGAGGCTACGGAAAGATGGAAGTTGAACAAAAATACTGTCCACTGAACTACTAAATAAGAGTTAGGAGGACCTTGTTCTAGTAGGTAGGGAATAATGGTTCTCAATCCTGACTGAGCATCAGAATTACCAAAGAAATTTGTTAAAAACAGAGATGCCTGGGGATCCATCACAGATTTCCTCAGCCATGGCCTGGATGTTTGTGTCACCTCAGAATTCATACACTGAAACTCTAACAGCACAGGTAATAGTATCGGGAAGTGAGTCATTTGGGAGGTAATCAGGTCATGAGAGCAGCACCCTTGTGAATGGAATTAGTGTCCCCTATAAAAGATTTCCCAGAGAGATCTCTTGCCCCTTTCACTATGTGAGGATACAACAAGAAGTCTGCAACCTGGAAAACACCCAACCATGCTGGGACCCTGATCTTGGACTTGCAACCCCCAGAACTGTGAAGAATAAATTTCCATTGTTTATAAGCCACCTAGTCTATTGTTATACCAACCCAAATGGAGTAAAACAATGTGTACTTTTATCTACTTCCTCAACTAGTTCCAATGTAAAGCCAGGGTTGAGAACCTAGCATATGTGTGGTGCAATGGGTCTCAGACTGGGATTCTGAGGCAAGTAGAATACAAACTGCACTTTGAGAAAGGCTACTCCAGTGGTTAAGAGCACAGGTTCTGAAGTCAGGAAGACTTGGATTGGAATTTCAGCTCTGTCTCTACATAATTGGACAAATTACTTATGTTCTCACTTTCCTTAGATACAAATTGGGAATGACAATAAGACCTTCCTGTTATATGAAAAGGAGAGAATGTTTGTAAAATATTCAGAAGCATATTAACAAGGTATACAGCAAATAGCAAAAAAAAAAAAAAAGGTCATTACTCTACTTCTATCTAGTCACTTAGTCCTCTGTAAGTCTCAGCAACCTTATCCATGGAATAGAATGTGCTCAAGATTATCTTTATGATGGTTCTCAGTTCCCATTCTCTGTTTTGGTAGGATATAAAGTAGGCATTGGCAGATATTTTCTCTAAAGGAATAAATAGTGAATATTTCAGCCTTTGCAGACCATATGGTCTCTGTTGCAACTGCTAGACTCTGCCATTATAATATGAAAGAAGCCATAGTTAATACATAAATGAATGAGTGTGGCTATGTTGCAATAAAGGTTTATAAAGCAAATAAAACCAGGCATTGAGCCAGATTTGACCCTGGGCTATAGTTTGAAGCACCCTGATATGAAGAACAAAAGGAGAAGGCAAGTTCTCTCCACCCTACAGCAGTGTGTCTCTCTCAGGTACCACACTTTTAGAATATACTGAGGCTCAAACAGGTTATATAATATGCCTGTGGTAGCTTATATTTTTCAAATATAGTTGTAACAACATCTCTCATTACATATGTTATTCATACAATGAGACTTTAACATCCTCTCATCAAGAGATGGAGTCCACGTTTCCTACCTTTAACTCTGGGCAAAATCGTGACTACGGCATGATGGCACTGTATATCTTTTGAGACAAGTTCATGAGAAGTGATACTGCTTCCACCTGGTTCTCTTGGGACACTTGTCTTTGTAACCTTTGTAACTCTGCTGTGAGGAAGCCTACAGTCTCCCTATGATGAAAACCACATGGAGAGAAATTGTCAGTCAGTGCCCAATTGTCAGTCATGTGAATAAGTCATCTTGGGAGAGGACCATCCAATATTATATGGGCCACCCCAACTGGGAAGAGCAGACATGAAATGTTCCTGCTGAGTGCTGTTCAGGTTAAAGGCTCATGAACCAAATAAATTATTGGTTTTACTCTAATCCATATGTTTGGAATGGTATGTTAGGGAGCAAAGTTTGGTACTGAGAATGGGGGATGGGAGGAGTAAAAATAAACCACACTGGCCTTCGGATTGAACAGGGCAGAAATGTAAAGGGTCTTGAAGGGAGTGTTAGTGAAAGCCTTTGGTATTGAACAGGGAATAAATCTCAAGGATCTTGAAGGGAGTGTTAGTGAAAGCCTAAAGGCCTCAAAAAGGTATCAAAAGGAAAAGTGAATTCAATGTTATTTTGAAGCTGGAGGAAAGGGTATCCATATAATGTAGTGGTAGAAAGTTTGACAAGTCAGTCATGTAGGGCAATATGGCCAATAGGAAAGGTACCTAATGAATTTAAGGGCTTAGCTAAGGGGAATTCCAAGAGTATTGGAAAAGCCTCCTTGCTTCTTCTCAATATCTATGATAAAATGTAAGGGGAGACAGATTAGCTAAAGAACAAACTATTGTATACAAATAAGTCAGGATTTGCAGGTTTGAAAATAAAACTGTGTCTCATTCCTAGCCTCTTCAAGATGATAAAATCTACAAATGGCTTCAAGGCAAAAATGATTAAAATCAGGATGTGACTATAAATCCCTTTGTTAAGACTTCAATGATACTTGAGCTGGTGCCTCAGATACCTTGATAAAAGGACCTCTGAGAATATGAGAGGCATAGATCACCAATTCTCTCCATTAAATAACAGGGCTTCCAAAAATCTTAAAAGTAATGTCATTCAATAGACTCACAGGGAGCCAAATATTAAACGCCTGTTACAAATAGTTTTGTGGGTATAACTTTTGTCTAATGGGTAAACATCAATATGATACATAGAAAACCCACAATGTTTTTAAGATAATTTTTTTCTGGTGGAAGCACTACCAATTTGGGCTGAAAAGGGACAGAGACTATACAAAATTAAAAGAGACAATTGGCCTGGAATGTGGACTAAGAAGATTACTCAGCTGCAAATGTGGTCTACAGTTTATGGAAAATAGAGGATAATTCAGGAGATGGAACCCAGAGTAAGAAGGTAAAACCAAGAGCCATGGAGAACTATTCCCAGAGAGTAGGATGAGCCCTAATCAAGGAACTAATATTATGTGTCTGGCAGGATTCCAAAATTATTATGGCCTCAAACAGTTGTATGTTTCTTATTTTCCCTCTCTCTGAAAGAAAACTTCTTTCTTTGTCTGTGAGGTTATTTAATGACTGTCCCAAATTATATGTTGAGTATGAGAAAAGCAGATAACTTGCCTCTTAGTCACAGGTCTTCTGTTCAAGAGTCAAATGACTGTACCCGAAGCCATAATGAGATGAGACTTGGGGGTCTAGAGAGGGGTGTAAATATATTTTGCATAAAGAATAAATGTTAATTATTGTGACCAGAAAATAGATTACATAAGATTATACTTTTTTTTTTTCAGGAGACTGTATTTTCTAAAAAAAAAAAAAAAAAGTAGTATAACAATAGCTCCATTTTTACACGCTCTTCTTAAAATGAAACCTGGGCACTCCTCTACCTAAATGTGATGCTCTGTGACTTCTAAGGTTAGGTCAGAAAAAGTGATACAGCTTTTGCATTGTTATCTGAAAATGCTCAGCCTTGGAATTCAGCCGCCATGCTATAAGGAAGCCCAAGCTCTTGTGTGGAGAAGTCCCCATTGAAATTGCCAGCCATGTAAGTGACCCACCTTGGAAGTAGACCTCCCAACCTTACATGTACCACCCCAGCTGACACCATGTAGAACAGAGATGAGCTGTCCCCACTGAGCTGTACCCAGATCACAGATTTATGTAAGTGATTGTTGTTTTTAAGGCAAAAGTTGTTTTAAAATGAAATTTTTCATGATTGCTGTGTTTTTAGTTTTGAGGTAGTTTGTCACATAGCAATAGACAACTGGAACACTTAGCTAATGGTGGAGCTCACATTTGAACACAGGCATTCTAATGCCAGAGTCTATATTTGCAGTTTATACAGAGTCATGCACTGGCCTGATACCCCTGCAGCAAAGAAAGGCATAGTCAGCAAGTGCTGGGTGTGTTGCTCACCAACAGCTCTCAGTCCTCAAGCTTCCACAGTAATTGCCCTTGGCTGAAAAGAGACACCTTGCCTAAGGTCATGACTCCCCCCAGAGAGAGCCTGCATCCTACATCTAGTTCATGTAGAGATGTGAAAGCTCAGCCTCCTTCCCCCAGCCTGGGCCAACTCTGAAGGTCTGCCCCAGCTTCAGAACTCTCTGGGGTTAGCTAAGGCTTTGTGGCTGCTATACCACAGTACATCCTCTCTCCCAATCTGCTTCTTTCACTTCCTCCACAGGTGCAGATCCTGAGAAACCTCCACCAAAACTTCCTGCACACAAATCTCCATTTTAGAATCTTTTTCTTGGGGAACCTAGCCTGTGACACTATTCTTATCCATCACTAAAATAGAATGAGATGCCTACAAAGGACACAGGATGAAGGTATTCAAGCACAGGCACTTGACGGGAAGAGTGTAGGGGGAAGTTAGTCTATGTAAACAACTTTTATTGATTGCCTAACATGGGGTTATAAAAAATAAGAGACTGTATTTATCTAGAAAAGCTTACCATCTAATAACGGACATAGAAAAACAAACATGCAATTGTAATACCATGTGTTAAGTATTGTGAGAAAGAAGGATTCTAATGCATCCATGGAAACTCAGAGGACCAGCAAATGTGTCTCTGTGCTTTGAAATACAGGAGAACATGTGCAGCGTATAGGAACCCATAGGCACTGCTAAAAATACAAAAGGGTGAGACTGGTAAGTAATACAGCTAGAAAGGTTGGCATGGGCTGGACTATGAAAAACTTTGAGTACCCTGGTTAATGGGATATATTTTACTTTATAGGAAAATAGGATTGCACTGATGGGTTTCAAGAAATGGATCATCAAAGTTACATCCATATTCTAGAAAGATCACATCTTGGAAGATTATTTTTTAAATGGCAGGACTGGAAACAGGAAGGGTATTTAAGGTTTGTCATAGCGATGATCCAGATGTGATTGTGATCTCTTTTATTCTTCAATGGTGCCAACTAAGAAAAATGGGAATTCTGTACTTCTCCCCCAACTCCCTGCCAAAGGTTAAACCATCTAATCTGGGAAGTCTGTGCTAAATGTGGCTGCCCATACTGATTCCACTTAGCAACTAGCTAATTAATCATCTCTTCCATGGAGAGGCTGAGAAGGCAGAAGGAATTATAGCAATTGACCAGTTCTTTAGGGAAAATTAGTTCCTCTAGCTCCCGGACTCCAGAGAAAGCACCAGTTCCTCAAAATGAAGTTCTGTATTAGAGACTTCTGTGACATGCCACTGCCCAGCCAAATGTTGAGACATTCTGGGGACCCCTAAGTAGTGGCTTGCCTGTCCCAGTGTCATGACCACTCCCGGGACTTCCCTCAAGGATGAGAACACTTCTGCTGGCAATGTATTATCAAGAACATCTAGTCCAGCTTGTGCCAGAACTTATTTGTTGTTTGTGTTTGCCTTAAAAACAGTTCTCAGCCACCATTTCTTTGGTTCACAGTAAAGCAGAGACCTACAAAACATGCAACAGCAAAAGGAGTCTGGAGGAGGTTGTTTTCACGATTGGCTGGAAATGGAGTAATCTCAGCATTAGGGCATCTAAAAGTTCCAGAAAATTGCTGGAATCCTTTGGGAGTCAATTCCCTTGGGATTAGAAGGCAGAAATGGAAGTAGGGAGAAAAGTATCTATTTTGTTTCATTAACTACAATCTACACATACGTACACACTCAACTACTCCAATTCATTTACTATTTTAATTTCTTAAAATAGGTCCTACTTGAGTATATTAAAAAATTGCACAGTACAACATATTATAGTAAAAAAATATATGCTTTTTCTCTTTCATCTGTCTGCCTTTCTCTCATTCTCAATTTCCATATCAGAGGAATTATCATGTCCAATTTCTTTAATATCCTTCCAGGGATATTCTATTCTTATATAAATATATACGCATATATACACAGACATATATACACACATTTTTACACATATGGTGGCATACTCTTCAAACCATTATTAATCTTGCTTTTCTATATTAATAATATACGTTGATGATTTTTCTGTACCAGTACAGATAGAACCTTCTTATTCATTTAGCAGCCACACAGGATTCCAATATATGATGGTGCAATACTGAGACAATGTCCAAAATCATGCTACCACAAATAATTATGTAATGAATATCCTTGCACGTATACGTGTGTATATTTATGCAGATGTGAGCCTTTATCAAGTATATAAATTCATAAAATTGGAATTACTGCCTGGAAGGGTGTAGGCATTTAAAATTGTGAAAGATTATGCCAGACAGGCTCTGTTGCTTTGCTCTTGATGCCCCCACCATACTCCTTCCCCAGTCACTAATGACTTCTACTGCAAGCACCTGCACCTCTTTGTCTGAGGTATTTCCCTGGCTGTAAAAGTGTGTTTTGTACACTTACAAGGTAGGCCAGAAAAGTTGGGGACTGAACATACCCAAGGGAAGTTCTCAGTCAATGACAAATAAACACCCCCATTTTCTGCATCCTGTCACGGGGAACAACTCTATACAGAGGTCACTAGTGGATCTGAGCCTCAGCTGTCCACAATGATAACTCTCTCGTTAACATTCCCTTTTATTGACTTCCCTGTCTTTGCTCTCCCTTACCAGTGCTACAGGGGATCACCTCCTAAGTAAACTACTTGCCCTAATCTTTGTCTCAGGGTTTACTTCTGAGAAAACACAATTTGAAAGTACCCTCCACAAAGGTTGTGATCATTTGCATTTCCACCAACTATATCTGCTCCCATCCCCGCCTCAATTCCATTCCCACCCCCAACTCATCATCAGTATTATTATTTATTCATTTGTTCATTTGTTCAGTAGATCATTTTTGAGCATTTTTTCTATGTTTCAGGCACTTACCTGGCCCTTGGATATAATACAAAGCACTAGCGATCAGACATACCTCCATTACCTGTTTTCCTCCTCTTTAGGTTGACACCACATCTGTTTTGAAGAAAAGTAAATCCAATCTTATTCTACAGTTGGAATAAAAGCCTTGAAAATGCATAATCTTGACTAAAGAAACACACAAGAGAGGCCTTCCAAAAATCTGTAATCAGCAGCAATATGACTGATGATCAAATCCTCCCCAGGTTTGTGGAAAGTTGGGGTTGAAGAGAACAGGAGATGTCAGACTCCTGAAGTAGGTCAGGGGGACCTGGGACAGAAAATATTCTTCAGAGATTTCACATGGTGATCTAGACTAGGTCTAGTCCAGGACAAAAAGAAACTGTGTGGTGAGCAGTTCTGTCATACAGCTACAAATGTTCTGCTTTCATGATTTATGGACATGTTTTTGTTTTTCAGACTGCCTGTTTTCATAGTAAAGAACTTTATTCCCGGAGCACAAATTAATGGAGGTATTATTGTTTTTAAAAGAACAAAAAGGAAAGTCACCCCTATCCTGGATGAATGCCATGGTCTGCCTTCTCTGCTCTTAAGCCAGGCTGCTAAGCTTTGCTGGGAAGAAGTCCCTCCATTCTATTATCATGGACTCCAACCACAGCTGGGCTCTGGACACTTTGAATATCACTTGTACTTGTCCATGAGCAACTTTTCCCCATTTTTCTCAGCAGCTAGTTCAAATTTTCTCCTTTCTCCTTAAACCCCCTGGTCTTCTACTTTAGGCCTTAACCTAATTACATGAACCTTTTTCCTATTTTAGGGGGGGGGAAGGGCAATCAAAATTTGTATGGCTCCTCCATCCATAAATCTCTCCACGTCTGTACCATCTCCTGCTCTCGATTACCGAGAGGACTGAAGAACCTTACCTATTTGTCTGGTCCCCTCCAACCCATTACCCTAGGGCTCACGTCCTGTTCCTCTTGTATCTTCACTTTTTCAAAATGTCACATAGCCTTTGGTTTCTAACAAATAAACATGCCCAGATCTTTCCCATCTTTAAATAAAGGGCACTTTTTCTGTCAGTCCCTCTAACTGGCTCCCTCTCATTTCTTTGATAATTTGATGCCTTGAAATAATTGCCTATCTTCATTGCCTTCACTTCTTCTCCTCCCAATCATTCCTAACTCCCTGCATCTTCCTCTGCCCACCACAAACACACATACTGCTTTCCACATTTTCAATTCCAATAAACTCTTTTCAAATCCCAGCTTCTTCAAAATCTCTATAGCAGTGGTTCTCAAAGGTGGGCCCCAGATGAGAAAAAAAAATAAAGCATCACCTGGGAACTCTTGAAAGATTTAAACTCTTGGGCTCCACTCAAGACTTACTGAATTAGAAATGCTGGGCTGGGGCTCAGCAATCTGTTTGTAGTAAGCCCTCTAGGTGACTCTGAGTTTAAGTTCTAACCTCTTCTTCTAATCTCTTCTCTTCCTTTGCAAAATTCTTTCTTCATGTAGTTCCTATGAGCTAGAAGTGCTGGTTCTTCTTTTACATTTTAAGCTATCCTTTCTAGTTTCCTTCTTCCATTCATCCATAAATATGGTTTTTCCTGGTGCTCTATTATCTCACTATCTGTCCTGCCCTTGGGATTTCATCTATATACAAGACTTCAGTTACAAACTGTTAGTGTTAGTCAGGACTCTTGGTTATAAATGGCAGAAAATGCAATTCAACTTGAGTGATGTTTATCATCAATAAACAAAAGATAGAACTTACTGGTTCATGTAACATGTCTGTCTTGCCCCAGGATCTTAAATAACATTATCAGGATTTGGGCTCATTCTCTTTGTCTCTTAGTTCTGCTTGCATCTGAGTTGGCTTGGTTTCCAGTCCAGGTCCCTGCTATGTGACCCCTGGAAGCTCCAAAAGCCCATGCTCTCAGTTCCAAGGCCATATTAGTTTTTTCCTAAACCAATGATTGTCTCCAATAAAGTAGAATTTGATTAAGCCTGAGTCATATCACCATCTCTGAAGGTAGAAGTGAGGTCAACTTTAAGCAAACTGACCTTTATTTAACATACATTGAACACCTACTATGTGCCTGGTACTGTTCTTGGTTCTAGGAATGCAACAGTGACCAACAGAGTCAAAGTTCCTAGGCTCATGGGACTTATATTACAGAGGGATGTATAGTCAGTAAATGAAACAAACAGATAAATATAAGCTTAGGAAGATAAGGGGGTAGAGAGTGATGAGGCTGCGGAGGGGGATGAGGGTAACTTCCTGAAGAATCAGGATGTTAGTCGGAATAATGAATTCTAGCTGGGTAAAAACAGAAGATACAATTCCCTGGCTTACATCTTTAAAAATTATAACCAATTGCCTACTGACACTGTCACTTAAGAAGATTAAAATGTCCCAAACTGAAATTAACATATTCCCTACTTTTAACTTCCTACTCAGTTTTCTTTGAATGGATTTTTCTTCTTAAATTAATGATTTTTTTGATCTAATAAGGATCAGTATCTTCTCTTCATCCCCTCAAATTGGAGGTTATAAATAACAAAGGATAGTAGAATGGAAACTTTACAAACAAATGGAAAGGAGCTACGAAGACTATTTCTAAGAATTCTTAGAAAGCTTGTTGAAGGAAGGTCAGAGTGCAAATAAATGAACAACCAGTGAACAACAGAAATGAACAACTTCCTATGAACAGTAACCTTCCTATTAAGTCCTTTCTAATCCCCAATGAAGTACTCTGGGTAAAATCTTAAATCTAGAATGTTTTCGTTTGTCCATTGTCTCTAGCTTCTACTTGATGGCTCATGATATAAGCAAAGCTGATTATCTAATTTCCCAAGTCAAGTTTCACTCATCAAATCATGCTAATTCTGCCTCCTAAATGTTTCTAGAAAATATTTCCTGACCTACATTCCTGTGACCACTTCTCTAGTCCATGGCCCATCATCTCTTTTCTGACTGTCATCTGAATCCTACCCAGTGTTTTGCTTGTAGTCTTATCTCCTCCCCCAATATTCTTCACATTATTTCTAGAAAGGTCTTGGATTTCCAAGCAGTAGTGCACTGTAGGTTGACTTAATGTTTGCCGTATATTAAAAAAAAAAACTAATGTGAGGTTGCTCAACCTGATTACATGTTTTCTTCAGCCACATTCAGCTGCAGCCATGGAGTCAACAGAGATTCAGAATTGAGGTTTTGCCTGAAAAGTATGATGGGAGGAGGGATGACAAGGTATATATGTACATGGGGATGGATTAAAATGATGAGTCATAGAATCTAAGTTGGGTAGAGACAGAAACAAGGACATAAGGAAATAAGAGGGAAATATGGTAGAATCAAAGGATTAGATATCCCAGTGGGGTAAAGAATAGTTAGAGAACTAAAAGAAGTAAACTGGAAAGGTAGAGAATGATATGCAGCCAGTGGTATACTTGAAATGAAGATTTTGGAAATGATTTTTTTTCCTTCCTTAAAAACATGTTTATCTAGATTATTATGAAAATAATGAAAATATGATTGAATTCAATTTAAAGTGGAAGCATGCTTCAGCATTGGAATTTTAAGTGATAATATTTGGTAGCCTAAGTAAGTGGCAAATGCCACAAATCCCCAAAGAGAAACTTGAAACCTGAATCCTCAGATTAAAAGTCTGATGTATCCAACTGAGATATCCAAGATAGTGGTAGTTGAAATAGTAACACATAGGATATAGTGTGTGTGTGTGTGTGTGTGTGTGTGTGTGTGTGTGTGTGGAGATGGGTGATAGCTGAGATAGAGTGGAGGAACTGACGCAAGGAGGTCAAGGAGTTCAAATGCCACACAGATGTACTGTCCATATAGATGCTGAAGTCCTCAAAAATGGTGACAATGGCAATGGTAGAAGGAAAAGCAATGATCTGGACAGCAAATCTTCAACAAATAAAGGGGAACTACCAAGAAGACAATGGGTAATAGCAATCAGGTGGAAGAGAAGGTGGTATATTCTAATAGCGTGTGCTCCCAAGGAGCCGAAAGTGGAGTAGCTTAGGGAAAAGAGAGCAAAAATCAGAAAACAGTCATGAGGAATAAAGAGGACACCTATCCATCATATCCAGACCCTGTTGTTCGTGAAATATAACATGAAAAAATAAATCAGTCTCAAGAGACGACTGGGAAAAATTGCTGTTCTTGAAAGACAGATGGGTTTCAGTTAGAGCAAAAAAGGGAAGCAAAAGAAGATGAAGAAATGGGGGATTTTGCTGATGACATGTCATGAGTTTCAGAGAGCACAGCAGAAGAATTTGGGGAAGGAATAAAGAGGACTGTGTCAGATTAAAGAATGTATAGAGCATGATAAAGAGTACTCATGACGAGATGTGACTTGGCAAGTAAACAGGGATCAACAACATGAGGGGGTTAGTCCATCTGGTCTTTTAGAGGGAAGTTAGTTCCCCCTCTGACTGCAGTCTCCTTTCTGAGACTGTTCTCTGAAGTAGTTTTTAGTAGTGAGGGGAGAAGTGTTGGAAAGCAACATGGTCTTGCTAAAAAGCCTGAGAAGCTCTGTTAGCCTTATGAGGAATCCCAAAACAATTCCAATTAAGTTCTGCATAAACTGAAACTTTTTCAGGAACTGTTTGTATTTTTAAGTGAGGCTGTTTTCCTTACATGTATGGAGGGAAGAGATCTGAGCCCCTGCATCTTGCCTCCTCTGACCCACTTTATGTATGGTCCCCACTTCACCTCAGCTAATTGTCTAGAGAGCTAATATGGCAGAGCAAGGATTACAGTTGCTACTCTCCTATCATCAAATCATAAAAATAAAATAAATACTAATACTTAATGTAATATCCTTCTAAATTACAGCTGACAAATAGGACAGAGAGATCAATGTGACTATTTGTGATCTGAATGAGATTTCAGGATCTGAAATTTGGGGGGGTAGCTATTAGGTTGGATATTTAGATTTGGTGTCCACTGTGGATTAATGACAGGGATGGTACATTTTATAGTAGGTGATAATTCCTAAGGGCTTTGCAATCATTCCTGTTAGCTAGCTTATTTATCAAGACCTACAGGGGCACCTGGGTGACTCAATCAGTTAAGCTTCTGTCTTCAGCTCAGGTCATGATCCCTGGGTCCTGGGACTGAGTCCCACATTGGGCTCCCTGCTCAGACTCCTAACTCTGGGAAACGAACTAGGGGTGGTGGAAGGGGAGGTGGGTGGGGGGTGGGGGTGACTGGGTGACGGGCACTGAGGGGGGCACTTGATGGGATGAGCACTGGGTGTTATTCTATATGTTGGCAAATTGAACACCAATAAAAAAATAAATTTATAAAAAAAAAGAAATCATAAATCTCAGTAGCCCTAAAAAGGGTGAACAGTCAACATTAACTTGAAATCAAGATTGTTTTTAGACGTTAATAAAACAAAATAATAAATTTTTAAATGCTGAAAAAAAGAGTCTGCTTCTCCCTCTCCCTCTGTTTACCACTCCCCCTGCCTGTGCTCCCTCTGTGTCTATCAAATAAATAAATAAAATCTTGAAAAAAAATGCTTACATAAGTGAGGGAATACCCAAATCAGTTTGAAACAGGTCACCTTAACCTTAACCCAACTTTTCTACTACAGAGAGGCCATCAGGAGACTCTGTTATACAGATAACACAAAGTAAGTTCCAAATTGGAAAACTTTATATTAGTAGTTTGAACTAAATATATACAAACACTCTCATACTAACAACGTCTAATCTATTAGCACTTTCAGCACTTTTTGTGTGCTCAATCTGTGACGTAGGTATCCATAATCTAATTTTAGAGGCAAGTAGTTTCCCAGAGAATAAATAAACCCGAGGTCACACCAACAGTTAATGGTGCTGCTGGGATTTAAGTCCCAATCTGTTTCAATTTGGGATTATAGATAGGAAAGCCCAGAGAGAATGAGTAACTTGTCCAAGGCCATAGAACTATTTGGCAATACTTCTGGGATTTAAACCCAGGTCTTGGTTCAGCTTCTGTGACACTTACTTTGGGGGACTGTTATTTACTCTTTCCAAAATGATGCTTCTATTCCCCAACATGGGCCATCTTGAAGCTTGATTTATCCACCCAAAAATCTATGTCTAAACTTCCCTTCTTTTTGTATTGCCTCTCTTTGCTGAGACATGCAAATCTAAATAGTTCTGTTTTTTTAAGATTTTATTTATTCATTCTTGAGAGACACAGAGAGAAAGAGAGAGGCAGAGACACAGGCAGAGGGAGAAAGAAGCAGGCTCCATGCAGGGAGCCCGACGTGGGACTCGATCCCGGGTCTCCAGGATCACACCCTAGGCTGAAGGCAGCGCTAACCCACCTAGCCACTCAGGCTGCCCCTGAGGCATGCAAATCTAGGAGAAATCTTTTTCCTGGTTAAGTGCCCATCAATGTGTCAAAGAAGTCATCCTTACCATTTACCACTTCTATGAAGTGCCACACTAGTGAACATATATATCAAAAATACCCATTTCTTCCTTCTTGTTCTCTTGCCCAATTGAGATCACTGTACCTCATTATTCTGTACATATACCTCATCAGATCTCTCCCTCTCCATTTCAGTAAGATATCAAATGCACAGGCAACTGGACTTGAAGTAGTTTCCAAGGTCCCTTCCAATTCTAAAATGCCATGAGTCTCTCAATACTGCACTTCTGATTCTTGTCTTGAAATATGGTACATTAAGCACTCATAACAGACAAGTGCTTTCACTGCTACCACCCCACCTCCCTCCACCCCAGCAAAAACATGCATAAATTATTTTAAGTGTTGCATTTGCATTTCTGTAGCTTCTTCTATGACGTCAAGTAATAAGATTTGATTATAAAGAGGGAAGGAGGTCATGATTTTCTGTATTTGCCATCCAAGTTTTCAAATACTTGGTAGTAAGATGACATTGATTAGCCTGTCTCTGAGGCTGATAATAAGTGTGTATTTATCAAATGGTTCATGTGCTTCATCTAGATGTCTACAGACTGGCTGTTTTAGAAACTGTCTTGGCAATTTATCAGTTGAGCTTTGTCTATTCTGATTTTCCATGAGTTTTCTCAAATTGCTATGCACCTACATCTAACACAATTTTGGTGCAGTTCTATGAGAGTAAATTATTTGCTGCCAATAAACTAAAATTGTAATGGTTATAATTCAGTTACATAAGCAGCAGTATCTAATTCATCAAAGTGTTCTACATGTTTATGAACTCCAAGAAATCATAGCTGCATGAAGAAACTCAAGCCTACGGATACTAAAACCCTTTTGCTAGAATATTGGCTATGAAGTCACACTACAATACACAAGCCCTTATTTTTATTCCAATTTTCTTTTTATTGTACCTACTTTTGAGAAGTGCTTTTTTTTTAACCTATGGAAAATACTTCATTTCTATCCAGTTGGAATCAGACCTTTAGAAACTCTTACCATTGATAAACTGTGATTTTCCCTGCTCCATGTAACAATATATATATTTTTTTAATTCAGTGGGAAAAAGTTCAACAAAACAATGTTTGTGGTAAAAAGAAGGAGAGCAAATGAAGTGTCAGCTGGTTAGGAAGGTAGAATCAAGATGGGAGAAGGGTCAGCGTATTTCTGTGCTGGTGAGAATGACATAGGAGGGAGGGTTAATTGAGAATACAGGAGAGAGGGGAAGAATTTCTGGGGTGAGGTCCTTGAATAGGCAAGAGGAGATGCAAATGGTGATTAGCCTCAACTTGGAGCATGGATATTTACACCTACTAATGAGAAAGAAAATAATATATGTGGTAACAAAAAATGAGTGGATACAAGTGTACTGTGGGAGGAGCTTGCAGTAAGTCTCTTATGATGCTTCTATATTTTTGATGAAACAGAAAGTAAGGTCTTCACCTTCGAGTGAGGATGTGGGCAGAGGTGGTAGAGAATTTGGGAGAGAAGAGAAAATGAAAACAGCCATCCACAAGAGGAAGTGAGTATACAGATAAGGAAAATGAAGTATGATTGCTAGTCAAGGTAAAGGGCCCATTCTCCACTCCCTGCTTACCATAGCAGTGAACACTTATCCATAATCACATGACCTAGAAAATGATCACATGCTCAGTTCAGTACTTCATGATTATATCATCTCTAATATTTGTTGTGTGTGTAGTGTCTCTTAAGCAAGATAGCAAGCTCCTCAAGGTCATAGATCATGTCTTGTCCTCCTTTGTGTTCCTATTGTGCCTACCAGAGGAGCTGGGCACATAGCAGAGGTTCCATGAATACTCACTGCATTCAATTAGAGCCATACCCAGTACCTCTCTAGAATCAGAACTGACTTGGTGTGGTGGATATCACATGCTTGATGCCAACACAGAAAGAGAATGTGGTCAGAATGGTTGATTTTGAGCTCCTGGCCTTTGGGGCTTAGGGATTTGGGTTGGGAATAATGGCTGGGAGGGCACCAACTGAGATGCAAATACTGGAGAGCCATCTGCTCTGTGGAGACTGTAGACCACACATATGGCTTTGGAAAACTTACAGTGTTCAAGTAATGTCACCGAAGAGGCATGATAAAACCTTATGTGGCCCATGGCAAATACAGTAAAACCTTTATCTGTCGCATTTAGGTAGGTTAACTGAGATTCATTCTTAATCCATTTGCTTGTTCGTTTTTCAAGAACATTTGAGTATTTGTTTCCTAACTCTGTGTTTTCAATATGTAGAAACTACAATTTCAAATGAGGAGGACATTTGATTCAACCTACAGCACTAAACTTATTCTGCTAGTTAAAAGGTTCACGCAACTTGAGATTTTGGTTTTTATAGTGTCTTGTCACCATGACTATTATAACAGGTGATTTCTATATGTTCATTTTTTAAAGAACTACCTCTAGATGCTTATGTTTCTAATATTGTTTCAAATTTAAATTATCTACCATCTCTTGAGTCCAATCTATTTCTATCTGCATTTTTTTTTAAAGTTACTTTGGGTTCATGTTGTTTAGTTAAAGCCCACAGCATACTTTCCCTTTGTGCTTCTAGGAGGCCTTTTTTTTTTTTCAAAGTGAGTCAGTGATACAATCAATTTAATCTAGGTACTGGATAGAAGAATACAGCTAGTAGGATACAGGTTGTATTTCCACTTTTTCATATGTTGCCTATTATGCTCAATTACTACTTTATGAATGAAGGAATAAATATACAAATAAGTATCTATATGCCTACATAAATGCATACAAGAGGAGAAGGACATGAACAAGTGATACAGGAGCTTATAGGGATGAGTTAACATGTCTAGCTAGTGCAGGGGTAAGGAGGGTGTGGAAGAAATGCCAGGAGGATTAAGGAAGGGTGGGTGGAAAATGTGCCAGAATTTTCAAGCCCAAAGTGCTAGGGTTGAGGTAAGCATAAAGATACTTCAGTAAGGGCTACAGGGACAAATAGGGCAAACATGTATAGAGTATAGCAAGTAGTCTAATTTGGCCCAAATGACATATGAAGTTATGTAACAAGAGGTACATTTGTTTGCAAAGATCAGTTCAGGCTGAACTGCAAAAGGCTTGGAAGTTGTATTAATTTCATAATTAACTTTAAAAAAAATTACTGTGATTCAAAACATTACCCTCCAGGACAGAGAACATTGTCAAATGGATATCTACAGTCTAAAAGTCTAAATACTTTTTAAGATGACACTGTAGAGGTTGCTTAGAATTTCTCCTTTTGGAGGAGATTTTGAAACTTTAGCAACACCACAAATAAAAACCTCTTACTCTGATCATGCAGGACATTGAAAGGTCTGATTTAATGAAGGTTGGTTACTCAGTGATACAGTCAAGGTGATCTCCATCTGCATTTGCATACCATGCCCCAGACCTTGCCAGCAAAGATTCTATTTGACGGTGGAAAGGAGCATGGTGCTGTGAGGCTAAACTAGGAAAGGTCTCAGAGGAAAGATCCTTCAGTATCGCTTTTGCTTGCTCTTTCTTTTCTTTTTCTCTTTTTTCCCACTGCTTTTTACATGTTTGTTTTGTTTTGCACACATACACTTACTTAACTGGAACTATGGGATTTAGCATTATAATTCCACACATATCATATTTCAAGTGTGTCTCTGTCTCAGTTACTAAAATCAGACTTCCCGAGCAGGGAAAAAGCCTCCACTTTGCTCCCAGCAGATGATTGGGACATAATGAACATCTGGAATGTATACTCGGCTTCTTTACATGATTACTGATAGACCCAATCCTGTTGCGTTCTTCCAAGACTATAAAAACGTGTTAACATGGTTACATCACACACTTCAGCTGGTTTGTATAAGGCATGATTTTGCCACATGATATTTACTTTAAAAAGTAAATAAGAGTCTCATTCAAAATGATGCTGTAACTTAGGGTACCCATGTCAGCCGTGCCCTGGAATTTCTTGCTCATTTTCTGGACAAATGGCCCATTTTCCTGACACTAAGCTATGTAAGCATATTTTAGTAGTTAACTACTAACTAAGGCAGCAGAGTTGAGTAGTTATAGCAGAATGTTGTCTCCAGTTTGGGGTGACTCCAGCTTCAGTGTGGGTGGCTGAAATGGCCCAACTAAGAAGTTGCATCTTCTAGTCCCATGTTTCAGAAATGGCTCTACTTTCATAAAGACAATCCCTTGGTGTAGGATAACACAGCCCTGGGTTTGGCATGTTTGGCGGCATGGTTGCTGCTAAAAGTTTTCAGAAGGACTCAATGAGGATCCTGTGGAATTATTATGTATAAACTGAAAAAAAAAAAGCAAATTTATCACCGTTGGTGCTAAATGATGACAATTGCTATTGTCTGGTTATTCCTGACTACACTTACCATCTGTTCTTGGTTCTTCTCTCCCACTGAAAAGATTCCCTTCATTCCTCACAAACGTTGGGTTTCATGTTTTGTTTATTTCGTGTTTGGGTCCTAAGAATTGGTCAGATTTGGGTCACAAGAGCCACTTGCCCCACTGAGGCTGTCCATGGGGGCAACACCTGGCAAATTGTCTGGTTTGACAACATTTGCTTTATCTGAAAAATCCACAAAAGTGAGTGGGTAGGAAAAGTTTAGGTGTTGGAAAACTTGACCTAGATAGCCTTTTGGGAAAAACAGATGCCCTCCCTTAGCAGCCCCAGCCTCTCTCCAAACCCTGCGAATGCTACAAATACCTCTGGATGTCTCTTGCTTTCCAAAGTAATGGAGTGAGTTTAACAGCCTTGGCATCTTGCAGAGAAGCTGGCCATTCCAGGATATGGGATAGCTACCTTGATGGGAACCCAAGCAGGGAAGGGCCTGCCAGTTGGATTGGCAATGATCTAGCCTCAGCAAGATCCAAATCTGAAGTCACCATCTTCCTCGTGAAGAATCAGGGACGGAAAGCCAGAGAGCAGTTGATTAAAGGGAACTAGTTCAGCTAGTATTCATTAGCCAGGAAAAGAGCAGAAAGACAGGAGGATGTAAACAAACACAAAGCATAACTGGGAGTAAAAGGCCAAAATTCTAGTTAGTGAGCATACAGTCTAGTCAAACCATCCTATTTTGAATTGAGAAAAGTCAGTAAGACTTCAGGAACTGTCCCTAGTCCATCCTGAGCTCCATTTGGGAATTGCCAGGCAGGTAAAGTAACAACTTTCTGAGAACCCTCTAGCCGCCCTGGTTCTAAGGCAGGTTGAGAGGAATATGCTGTCTCTATCCCAGAACAACCTGTAGATGTTTCCCTAACCTTAAGAAATACAGACACCAAAGACTGAGCCTGTTTGCCCTAACCTCTAAGAGTCTACAAACTTGACCATAAATTACCCTTAGATAGGAAATGTTAAGGTGTTTATGTCTCATTGAAACACAATTTATATAAATCAGAGTAAGATTCAGTAGATAGATGCTTGACAGGGAGTTGCTTTACTGCAGCTGCCCACATCTACATCTCAGAAAATCTGTCCCCTGTTCTTATTACAATTGGAGGAGTATAAGTGGCTTCCTGTCTGAGGCAAGCTCTGCCTGAATTTTTGTCTTGAGCTCTTGTACCTTTTACTTCTTGAGAGTAATTGTCTCTTTAAGCAACTTTGGTTACTTTGTTTTATTAGAGGGAGTATAGTAGTGTATAGTAGTGAGTGAGTATAGTAGTGAAAAATCTATAGGGACCTGTTTTCTTCTCTCTGTTTCTGAGGCAGTAGCTCAGGCTGGAAGTAAGCATAATCTTTCTTTGCTAATTTCTCCTAAAATACTCCAAACATGGCTGTAGTCAAACTCTGCCCAAAGGGTTCATCTCTAAAAATGTTTAGCTATTTTGGAAATCACTATTACAAATGCTCTAAATCCATGTTTAGAATTAATTATCCCTTTATTGAGCAGCAATGAAAGACAACATTTTACGAAGGGGATAGAGGGGTGACACACACAAAAAAATACTGAAAAGGATCATCCAGCTACTAAAGATGTGTAAATCGTATAGTGTTGTGTATTAGACCAGCTTGAATTTGAATCCTGGCTCAGTAGCTTACCCGCTATGGGACATTAAGCAAATCATTACATTCTCCAAACTCAATTTTCTCCTCATTCCTCCAACAAATATTTTTGAGAATCCGATTATGTTCCAAGAACTGCACCAGACACTTTGAAATGAAAGTGGAAATAAAGCATTTCATTGAGGTATGTGAGACTTGAGACAATTAAAGTTACATGAAGTAAAGAATTGAATATAACATATACTCAATAAAGCTAGTGATTATTATGATTATTAATTAACAAATATATATTGAACCCATTAAAAATCAAGCATTATGCTGAGGCTAGGGATATTCTGGTAAACAACAGCAGGTTATGAAGAAGCCGTGATGGGCATCAGTAAGAGAGGACGCTGCTGAAGAAGGGGGCATTTTGAATGGGAGGAGAGAGATAAAGACATGGCCAACGGACTCTGAGGAGGCATGAAACATATGAGCATGGGATCGGAGGAGGATGACTTCAGAAACCTGGACTGGCTAGGTTGACCTGAAGGAGGACTGTGGAGAAGCCCACGGCATATTCCAGGAATTCATTGATCCAATCTAGAACAGTGTTGGGCAAATTGAGAGGAAGAGGCTGAGCTTTTTTAAACATTATGATGGAAGGTGGAAGAACGAGGGTGAGGTTTGGTGAGCAAGCACATATACAAGCCAAGACCAAGTAATCAGAGAAGTTCAAAAGATTTGCAAAGGTAAACTGAATTACTAGATGGGCATCCACTCAAGCACACATATACGCTACATATTCAGTCAAAACTAAGGACAGATAGCACCTATCAATGATGTTTTTAATATCTTTTTAGATTCCTCCTGACTGTAAAAGTAATACCTGCTGAATATAGAACATAATGATAATTAGAAAATACAGAAAAGCATTAAGAAGACAGTTAAAATCACTTGTCCAGCTACTGAAAGGGCCACCACCCTCCATAAAGCCAGGCATGGAGTCAGGTTCTGGAGGCAGAAGCTTGTAGGAAACTTCTCTCCCCATTTTGCCAAAAGGGAAGACATCACCCTACCCAAACACCACCATGAGCCTGAAACTTCTCTCCAGTGATCTAAACAGCTATTTTTTAAATAAAGAGATGAATCCATTTCTTATTATCTAGAGAAACTAAGCACAGATGTTTATGTGTGTGATTACGTGCATGTGTTTAAGGTGTATGAGTGTGTACACGTGTGTTATATGCACACTTGTTTCTCTTAGTGGTAAAAAAAAAAAACGGGGTTTTTTGACATCAATGAGCAGCATCTTTATAAAATGTGATGACAAGTGCCCTGTGACTTCCTTCTATCAATTATTAGGGAATAGTGAGTACAGGAGTCAAAGGCTTAAGAAAAATATATGGAAGGAAAGCTTAGAATTGGAAAATATAGTGCATTAACTTGAGTTTTCTTTTCTGAAACTGGGAAAAGGTGATATTATTATTGCTTAATTTTAGTGAGGGAGGGCCAGTGAGTGAACCAGTGATATGATGGTTAATACATATGTCAACTTGGCTAGGCCTCAGTCCCTAGATATTTGGTCACATTCTAGATGTTTCTGTGAAGGTAAGTTTTAGATGAAATTAACATTTAAATCAGTAGACTTTGATTAAAAGCTGATTATTCTCTATGAAGTAGGTAGGCCTCCTCTAATTAGTTGAATGCCTCCCTGGAAGAAGAGACAATTCTACCAGCAGATCACCTATGGATTCAAACTGCAGCTCTTCCCTGAGCCTCCAGCCTGCTGGCCCATCCTGCAGATTTTGCTAAGCCTCCATGTTCATGTGTGTCAATTCCTTAAAATAAACTTAGATAGAGAGAAAGAGAGAGATCAATCAATTGATCCTATTTGTTCTGTTTCTCTGGAGAATTCTGATCAATACAACTGTGTTTAAATATTTATTTTGAGCTCTGGAAGAAGCCGAGGACTATACCAGGTGTTGTAAAAAGGAGCAAAGTGTTGTAGACATAGCTGAGTGCCTGCAATGTGTTCACAGCCTACTTGCCCTCCATGATCAAGGGTCTGTGCTTGACAGAGGATATGGTACAGTCATCAAGGGTACATATTTACCACATGGATCATTACCAATGATCCCCTGGAGTCTGTATCTTCTCTTCAATTGATTACTCAAACCGCGATTCATGCAGGGAACCCTAACAGGAAGTAGTCTGAAATGTTCCCTAGCAGACTTCTTTATGTAAAGAATTAAGGCCGGAGGCTGTGTTTCCCGCTGTCAAAGAACAGAGCAAAACTTCCCTAACTGACCCACATGAAGAGTGGGATGCTCTGATGAACTAGTCTTCCTAGCAAGTTCAGGCTCACCAGAAACAACACCTTTTTGCTTCAACCTTCAGTGTGCAAAATCTTTTTCAAGCATAATTATTTCATTTTTCCATTAAAATCTACTTACCAAAGTAGAAATACAACTTAATCTTTCAAAATGGAAGCTCTGGCAAGACCATCAGGTGACCAGTAGACATCTCAGTTCTTACCTAGCCTTTCTCTCAAACTAACCGATGTTGTAACATAACCCAGGTCTGTTGTTCCATACGTATCTTGAGGCACAATGCCATTCTCAGAGTACATCACAAATTCAGCTACACACAAATATTTTTATACAAGGGGATCGTGAGCAAATTAAGACTGTCTTCCAGTCTTCCAGCTAAGCACAGGCTAACTGATGAGGAAAGGGAAAGACCAAAGGGCCTCCAGAGTGCAGGAATCTGAGAGCCCAGCTACAGCCTCATTGCCCACATTGCCCCAATGCTGGGAACCTCCTCATTCTTACACAACTTTGTCCATACTGTTCCTTCTACCCAGAACAGCCTTTACTATTTTCTCGTCATCTTGGAAATGACCTCATGCCTCAAGACCTAATGCAACTGCTACTCACTCCCCCAAACCTTTTTCAACACGTCTAATCTCTGTGAAAGACTAGAATAAAAATGAGCATGAGCTTAGAGGGTATTTAAATTATCAAGAAACATAATGAATACATTTATATGGTGGTATTTTTTATATGCAGGGTCTTTGTTCCCTGCTTCTTTGTTGTGGCTATGTACTTTCCTCCCCAACATGTTCTGGCATGTTCTACAACAGTGATTCCCAAACACTAGACATTCAAATACCAATTACACTTTTTTTTTCTTTTTGGTCATAACTATTACCACCTGTAATAGTATTTACTTAAATTTTTTTTTCTTAAATCGATTTTTTAAGAGTTACATACTAAGTTAGATTCTAAAACTGAGCTTTAAACTATCTACCTCAAAAACAGCATCACTTGCCCTAAATAAAAAGTCATCCCTAAAAATAAATACCATGCAAAGAAAACAGGTAAATTCTGGATAAAACCACTGCATGCAAAGACTTTGGATTTAAGGTCCGTGGTTTTTGTTTTTTGATTGTTGTCATCAAACCGGAAGATCAGTGTTGGAGGAGCACGGAAGACATGCTGCTAGTGCCCAACTGGGATTTTTCTCCCTGTTACCAGGGTGGAAAGAATTGCACATGAAGCCGCTTCCACACCTGTGTGATTCTTTGATGCCCTGTCTTTGACCGTTCGCATAAAAGCCCACATTCTGAGCACTGATGAGCACAGAGCAGATAGGGAGACTGGAACGGAGACCCACGTGCAAGGCCCTAAATTTGTTTCATTGAACTACTCATTTTTCTATCCATCAATGCTCCCTTCCTCATTTCCCTATTCACTCTCAAGAGAGTCTACCGTAGTTTGCACTTAGAAATAGCTTACTGGTATCATCACTTATTTTCCAGACTTTGATTAAATCAACAAAACGGTTTGGACCCAAACCAACAGCTCCGCTTTGCAACTGCAGGCACGGGGAAGACAGTCTTGCCCTCGCTGACACTCCTCATCTTTTCTCCCCTGAGCTCCCTCCCCCCCCCCTTTTTTTTGTTTTGCTTTGTTTTTGTTTTTGTTTTGAATCGCAGCGAATCTAACACGCAGCTTATTGATTTCCGACAGATGTAAAGATGGGAGGAGGGCGGCTTGGGTGTCTGCACCCGGAGCTCCTCCAAGGGCGCCGGCGCCGGGCAGGCCAGGAGCGGGCGCCCACCCGCG
Source organism: Nyctereutes procyonoides (assembly GCF_905146905.1). NCBI lineage: Eukaryota > Metazoa > Chordata > Mammalia > Carnivora > Canidae > Nyctereutes > Nyctereutes procyonoides. The sequence continues at coordinate 22,890,102 of NW_026575122.1, forward strand.
GGGCCACTAGGCGGCGCGCACAGTTTTCGATTCCGAAAGAAAAGTGCGTATTTGGGCGCTTGGGATGGTGCCTCCCTCCACACTGTCGTTCAGCCCCAGGCTCCCCCACCCCCGAAGCGCCCTCGGCCCTGCACTGACCCGTTCTTTGCCGTGACCCAGAGCTCTTCTGCTCCCCAAACCACAGCAGTTGCACTTCTGACCGTTTTCAGCATTGGTCCTTCTAACATTTTAGAAGAAATAAGGTCCAAGTGTGATGTTGCAAAGGAAGCACTGATATATTTAGTGAGAAGACCTCTTCTCCCTCTTGCTGGTATCCCTAGCTGTGGGGAAAATGCTCCTTTACGGATTTCAAGCAGCTCCTGTGAGCGGGAGATCTTTCTGAGGAATGACAGAGCTCCTTCCCAGTAGATCTCTCCCAGCTGACATGGGTGCCCTTGTGGGCCGCATGTTGTATTTTTGAGGTCTCTGGCTTTTTTTTTTTTTTTTTCTTTTTTCTCTGACTTTTACATTCTGAATCGACAAGCCCTGGATGTCAAACACTGCAGAACACACTCCCAGACCGACTGTCCCTACAGATCACCATCCAAGATGTACATCCCGGACTTGCCTGAGTTCCTTGCCTGGTGGGTGGCCCTAGCTCCTTAGATCTCACCCTTTATCTGATCCCAAAGTCTCCTTCCCACTAAATATCCACTCTGAGCTCTTCTTGACAGTCAGCTAAGACGTTCATGAGCCACATGGTAAGCAAGGCCCCTTGTATGTGGATATAGGATTGCCTCCTGGGTGAGCTCCCCTGTGGTGGGCAGGCCAAGCGCTGGGAACGCGGCTGGAGCACAAAGACAAGACTGGGCCTTGCCCACCCAGTTCTGAGTCTCAATCAGCCTGTTCTCTAAGGAGATGAACAACCTTCTTTTTTTTTAATTTTTTTTTTTTTTTTAAGAAAGGTGTCAGAAGTCTTCTGAGGCAGCAGCTTTATGCAAATACGCTACTCAAGAAGACCGCTTTAGGGGAGAGTTATTTATATCACACAGGCATTACACACGCAAAAGGTGAAACTGTGAATCTCTGAGTTTCCAGGAGTGGATGTTCTCATGATGAGCGCATCCTTGCAGTTAGCTATTTTGGTGGCACATGCTTCCCATACCCAACCATTAGATTGTTCCAGGCAGGAGACGACATAATCATTTAGTAATTTTATTTTTTTTTAAGATTTTATTTTATTTTTCATGAGAGGCACAGAGAGAGAGAGAGAGGCAGAGGGAGAAGCAGGCTCCATGCAGGGAGCCCGTCGTGGACTCGATCCTGGAACTCCAGGATCACTCCCTGGGCTAAAGGCGGTGCTAAACTGCTGGGCCACCGGGGCTGCCCTCATTTAGTAATTTTAGACTGACTCTGCAGGTTCCTCATTCCCTGAGACTACTGACCCGGACTTTTCCTGGGCTTAGATTTATTACCACCCTGGTCTGTCTAGTAACAGATACATCTCCTTTCTTTTTCTCCTAAACAGGTACAGCCCTCAGTTATCAAAAGGTAATCATGTGGCACATTTATTGCCCCTTTCCCTTTCAGACTGACTCCTGGAATTAGCCAAGAAAATGGCCATTTCTCTAGGAATTATTGCCCTGCTCTGTCGCTGGCTTGCCCTACCCAGAAATACAGACCGTTTTCCCTATTGGAGTCGACAATAATCGCTTCAGGAAATTGCTTTCCCTATTGGAAACTGAGAGCTCACATCGGAATGTTGCCACAGCACAGCTGATGATAATTACGACTCCCTGAAATTTCAGTTTTCTTTGATTGTGACATAAAAACTGGGACATAAATTAAAGCCCAATTATCCTTTAAGGGTAATTGGGGTTATAAAGCCAAGAGGCTGGGAGTCGGCATGTCGATATGGCAGGAGTGCAGTGTCTGATGGTACAGTGTGTGCTCTGTATCCCAAAGAGCTTTTCACACAGGATGGTTGGGGAACAGGCAATCCGTGCACACTGCATCCCAGGGGCAGACGTCAGATCAGGCCACGGCCTTACAGAAATGCAGTAAGCTTCGAGGATATCTTGGCAAGATTAAAATCCGTTAAGATGGCAGGAGAACATCCTGGCCTTCACCTGTGACGGTGCCCAGCGGTGGAGTAGGGCCCTTCGTGCCAAGACTCTAGCCAACCCCGGACCGCACGCTCGGAAAATGCAGTTCTCGCTACCTGGGAAATAGAAATAGGTCTTTGGATTAACGCAATCCACATCCTCAAAGTCCATGAAAGCATGGACTTTGTTTTTCACAAAGGGCATAATCCACAGAGGTGGCAGAGAAGATGCTTGGTGTATCAAGTCATATAGTAACTGCAGGAAGGGGAGCTCATTAAAGGAAGGTTTGAATTGCTCTTTAGGGGCAAGAATTGCCCACCTACCTGGAGCTGCCTCCCAGGCCACCTCTTGACAATGCGTACTTGTGTACTCTACAGGTCAAATCACATCTCCCAAAACTTCCCAGCCTCATGCCCTACATGTTCTTGTGACATATCCCTCATTTTGGATTTTCAAAAGAGTTTCACTTCCCTGTCTTTCTGGAGAGTCTCTTATTCCCTTTCATTGTGCACTGTTTGTGTTTTTAAAAGAGTCCATACCCACCACATGACAGGGACATTGTCCTCTCTGGCTCTGCCACTCAGCTGAAAGCCCTTGCAGGGCCTTGACTGTGGTGCATGTTGTTGGGCACATAGTAGACATTTACTCAATGCAACTGAATGAAATGCACCATCGAAACAGCAGAACTCCAGATTTCTAATCCTTCTTTTTGGAAGGTAAACATTGCACAAGTTATTAACTACTACAGAGAAGACGCAAGCAAATGCAGCTCCCTTTCAAAACCAACCAGGTTTTCCTTTGAAGGCACTTAACTCTGCACTCAGTTTTCTGGCCACAGGACAACATGAAGGTCCAGACTAAGGTATCCAGCAGGCCTCTGTTTTTAATTGTTGCATCAGTCTCATCGAGTCCCCTGAGAATCATGAGAGAGAAATGCAAAGTCCAGGTTATTTCCACCCGCCCTGGGAAACCAAGCTTGGATAGACATCTAGGGAAAGTGTTATGTCTGATCTGGGCTTTTGCAACCTCATTTCATAATCCACTTTCTTATCTACTATCTCACAAAACCGAAGAGCAATTGGTACAAACCGTATTGACAAAGGATCAGAACTTGATTCTCAATGGCAAAGGCAAGTATACATTATAAATAGCAAAACAGCTGGCTTGGACCATGTTGCCGGCCACTCATCCAGTTGAGGGATTTGAATGACATCATAACCCTTGAGAGGCTATTGCTAGCCAGCTGGTGTTATTTAGAATACACAAAAATTGGAGAAAGAAAACACACACACACACACACACACACACACACATGTTCAAGCTATGCAGAAAAACATGAACAATGGAAAAATAGTTTGCCCCTCAGGTGCCCTTCCCCCGGGGCAGGGGGTGGGGGCGGGTGATAGGAAGCCTAGGAGAGAAAGGAAAGAAAAAAAAATTATTTTTTCAGTTGGCTTTACAGTTCAGCAAAGTCTTTGCCCTGTCGCGGGCAAAAAACCATGAGACAGTCCTAAAGGGAGCCAATTGCAACGCTGCCTGCCCCTTTCCTAGGTTCTAGGAAATGAGATCATTCTCCTTGCTTGGCAAGTAGGACAAGGGGTCACCCCGGTGCTGTCTTTCAACCTACTTCACCCCGGTCATTTCAGAGTTAAACCTGTAGGGTTTGCTTGAGATGGGTTTTTTCTTCATTTCTCTTTTTTTTTTTAATTTTGCATTTGCTCTAGAATATGAAAACGCTCACCCATCCTCCACTGTGTGTTCCTTTAATACTGGTAAGGTGTATTAGCAGATGTGTGTTTCTCCGTGCCCAGGAGAAAGTTAATCAGAGGACGGATCCTTATTTTCTATGGCAGCATCCGTATATTAATGTCTGCGAACCCTGTCACTAACACACATTCTTTTAAGGGAAAAAAAATGCTTCTGTGCTCTAGTTTTAAAATGCAAAGGTATGATGTTATTTGTCACCATGCCCAAAAAAGTCCTTACTCGATAACTTTGCCAGAAGAGGGAGAGAGAGAGAAGGCAAATGTTCCCCCAGCTGTTTCCTGTCTACAGTGTCTGTGTTTTGTAGATAAATGTGAGGATTTTCTCTAAATCCCTCTTCTGTTTGCTAAATCTCACTGTCACTGCTAAATTCAGAGCAGATAGAGCCTGCGCAATGGAATAAAGTCCTCAAAATTGAAATGTGACATTGCTCTCAACATCTCCCATCTCTCTGGATTTCTTTTTGCCTCATTATTCCTGCTAACCAATTCATTTCCAGACTTTGCACTTCAGAAGCAATGGGAAAAATCAGCAGTCTTCCAACCCAATTATTTAAGTGCTGCTTTTGTGATTTCTTGAAGGTAAATATTTCTTACTCTTTGAAGTCATTGGGGGAATTTTCTTTAAATTGTGTACTGTTTGCTTCTGCCTAGAAATGTTATTCACTTTAGAATTTTCATTGTTTCGGAACTGGGAGTTATTTATAAATTGCTGAATATGCAATTCTGTGGGATCTGAAAAATTAGCTCCGGGAGAGGGGTGCCTTTGCACAGATATCTGTATGAGTAGAAACTATTGCAAGGTACTTATGCTAAATCCTCCACTTCTGCAGGGCTTCAGTGGTATCATTATAGAAGATTCCTTTAAATCCTATCGATGGTTAAGGGCTATAGAGCGTGGATATGAACTTTCAAAATTTTTTTTTGCAGGTGCAGATGTTTTATTTTTAAGACCATGTTTGTGTGTGTGTGTCTGTGTCTGTGCGTGCATGTGTGTGTGTGTGTGTGTGTGTAACTTGTCAGGACTTTTTATTATAAGGCAAGCCACATATGAAGAGTTACCTTTGAGATGATATTAAAGCTTTTAAATATGATCTCTGGAGCTAAGGTCCCAGAACTCTCTGCACTTATGCTCAGGGAGTCAAAGTTAGAGCGAAGTTTAATTTGTTCTTCTGAAAAAGAGCTTGACAACTCTTGCTGTCCCTGCAAGATATTCGGATAATTTAACAAATGCATGCTGTATATACGGAAAGCGGAAACTTTCTAGCAACTGCATGTCCAATTTTTTTCCTCTGAAGAGGGCTTTCGTGGGCGAAGTTTGGACTTGGGGTTTCATGTTGTAAAACTCTGATTTTATACTCGGTGCTGTGAAGTCTCTTTAGGTAAATTTGGCTGCTGCCGTTCATGCCAACTTCTCGTTTCCAATCACTGGCCCTAGTTCAAGTTTCCATTCTCAGCAAAATTATATCCTTCAAGACTTGTGTTTTTCCAATTTGCAAGCATTTTTAAGCCGCTGTCACTGGCTCCTCGATGCAATTGCCTAAGAGCTCGATTCATAAAACCTCCCTGCCACTCAGTACAGGATTCATTCGCTGCTTTCAAATACTCCACCACTAGGACTTTCTTAGTCAAATAAGTGGCTTAGGAGTTAAGAATACATGTTTGTCAGGCACCTGATTCTGCTGCCCTCCAGGTGCTGGCTGCCTTGCTTTTACAAGCAGCGAAGTCCATATATAAACACATATGACCTATACCGTGTCTGTAATATACTATGTGGTCCGGCAGCTAAGGTTTTTGTCTCCCTACTTAGACGACCATAAAAGGGGTTGTTGAGTGTCATCTCTGCATTAACTACAAGTTTGGAAAAATGCCTCTGAATGAACTTTTCGTGCTGTGTGTGTTGAACTTTTCAAAAGTAGAGCTAGCAATGCCGTTACTTCTCCCCACCCCCCCACCCCCAGTACCTGGAGATAGAAGTGGCTGGAGGGAGCCGTGGGTTCCTCCAGATGTAATTCAGTAAGTAAAGGTGTCCTGCCTAGAGGCGGAACGCGCAAGCTGATTGTACTGAGTCTCGAGATGTTTGGGAGTGTTCGAGTCTGGGGAAGGGTGTAAAGACAGAGGACTGGAGGGAGCCTCATTAGGGTCACTGTCCCAGGCGGCTACCGGCTACTGTAGGCACACAATGGAAACTGGTGCCGTGATTGGGGGGATCGGGGGTTGGGGGGGGAGATGGACTCAAATCCCAGCTGTGCAATTTGTTCATTGTTTGAATGGACAAAAGGCAATTTACTCAGGCTAATGGCATACCTGCCTGGGTGTCCAAATGTAACTAGATGCTTTCACAAACCCCACCCACAAGGCAGCACATGTTTTTAAGTCCTCAGTTTTCTATTCACATCAGCCTCATAATACCCACCCTGACCTGCTGTAAAAGATCTGGAACAAACAAAAAATGGTTACACCTACAGTGAGTATTTTCTTATGACTATTGCCCTCAAATTTTGCTGGGCATTTTCATTGTAGCCCAGACATCTGGAATCAATTGATATTCCATTTATTTAAGATAAAAAAAAAGAAAGGTCTTTTAAATTGTGAATTTGTGAATGATTTCTGAGAGGGATTGTTCTGAATTCTTTTTTCTTTTCTCTCTCTCTCTCTTCTCTTTCTGGTTCTTCCTTCCTTTCTATCTTTCCTTTCTTTCTCTTTGTTTCTTTTGTGTTTGGCAAAATAAAAGACCAAGAAGAAGATGGACATATGGGGCCACTTGTTTCAAACTTTTAACCCCTAAGCAAGTTTGTTATTGTCTTCTTTTGGGGAACATAATGCGACAGAATTCTCTGGTTCTTTGTGGGTGTACCGGACTAAAGGGAAATGCAGTGGAGGTTCTCTCTCATCCTAGAACTGTAAGTGCTGATATTTATCTAAAAACAGAACTCAGAAAAAAAAAAGGAAAGGAAAGGAAAAAGAAAAAAAAGCCATAAAAAATAAATCTTATATTCTGAAATGCTAGGGATCTATATGTATTGTTGAACTTACAGGTGTTATGCCAGAAATAGCTATTTAAAAAATATATAGTTTTGACATCTCATGAAGTTCTCCATTCACTAATCCACTTTTCCACTGGATTTCACGAGAACCGTAGAACTTCAAGCCATCTCCAGGTGCAGGTGCTTGGTCTTCAGCATCGCTGTGAACTCAAAAAGAAGGGAGGGACAGAGAAATAAAGTTGGTAGGGTAGCCTGCACTCTAGAACAGGCCGATTGCCAGAGTGTGGGATATGTTCTATAAGATCAGTTCGGAGTTTGCTCTTCCTAAAAAGGCATTGAGGTCCAGACAGGTTGAAACCATTGAGATTTCCACTGAGAATATTGAAGGGGGAAAAAACTCCACCAATTATTTGATAACTAAGAAAAATACAGGTTGGATGAGACCCTGTCTCCAGCAATCCTGGTGGCTTTGGCTATGTGGGAGTGCAGGGTCTCCAGGCAGAGCTCCTCCCGAGAACATGGAAGAGGTGTCCAGTTGAGCTTTCACCTCCTCTTCTACTTTATGTCCATTATTTATGATGATTTGCAAATAGAAGGCACTTTTCATCTTAAAATGTTTTACAAGCATTAACTAAACATTTACGTTGTGTTAACAAGAATCAGGAGTTTTAAGGTTGTTGTTCCCCCCCCCCCCAATGTGTGAGCTGAAGATCTGGCCACAGACATAGAAATCTTAATTAAAACGATGGAGCAAACTCTGCCACAGAGGTAAAGAGCCATTAAGTTGAGAGTTCATGGAGGGCAAGGAAAGCAAATGACTGAGTCTGTTTCTCCAAAAGAGATGGGGGCTGGACGGGCTGGCCATGACCCAAGAACTGGGGAAGCCTCTCCTTACAGTGCCCGCTTCCAGTGTAACTCCAAGGCCCTTTGGATAGAGCCCCTCACTTGCATCTTGCTGGTGACTCTTCCAAGGCCATTGCACCCACTCGCCTTGGGAGACTTCCTAGAAGAAACCCCGTCTTTGTGCCATAAGTAGCGATGTGGGAGAGTCAGTGATCACCTTGGCATTGTTTCTACTACTTTGAGAGAGGATGGGGCCCTGAGCCACAGAAATCTAGCTTTCAGTCAGGCAGCCCTGTGGCTATCAGTCATCAGCTAAGTAAGCCAACCGGGGGCTCTCAGAGTATTCTGCTATAAAATAGGTACAGTGACACGTAAGTCCCTCCAAGACATGAAATCAGAATTCCTGTGACCAAAAAAAAAAAAAAAAAAATTCTTTTGCAAGTTTTGAGTCCAATGCCCTGTTCACGGAGGGCAATCTCTCCACATATGTGGGTTTGATATTGCATTTGACTCAAAGGGCTTTTGTGTAGAAAAGGTGTAGTGCCTACTTAGCTCGAGCCAATTTCATGCCTAAATCTTACTTTTCCTGTTTCTATTTTTTTCTCACCTCCACTTGTGGTTGTGTTGACTGCTGATATTCCCCAGGTAAGACGTTTCTCTGTCTCTCTGTCTTTCTCTGTGTCTCTGTTTCTCTGTTTCTCTCTCTCATCAGGTGAAAAGCAAAAATCAAATCAAAACAAAACAAAACAAAAAAACCCTGTAACGACATATAGTATTTTCACAAATCCTTTCTTAGCCACAGTAAATTATCTTCAATCAGCAGCCAGGGAACGACGTTCTGGTTAACTTAATATTCTGGTCATATCGAACACAAATGCCATCTGTGGGTGGCCAGTCTTTAGAGAATTTAAATTAATAAAACGTATTCGGCCCCCAATCTGGACTGAGCGCAGTTTAACCTGTGATAAGTTCAAAAGGTTTACCAAGATCTCTGAGTGGGGTGGGATTCCATGGCAATAATGGCATCTTTCATTTGCAGAGTAAATGTTTAGGATCTCTCATTGAATTGCAATGGGACTGTGCAAAGAAGGGGCTCAGGGGAGTCCTCAGTGCTAATGTCATCGGGTGCCAGGGTGCGTTTGGTCCACACCACCCGCAGCCTACGGTCTGCACCCCTGTGCTGGGTGGCTCTGACCCTGGCAGGGATGGGAGGCTGAGGGGAGGTGCCCCACGGCCTCGTGAGGACCAAGGAGGGAAGGTGACCATCCCTTGTGGTTTGTTGGCAGGTGAAGATGCACACCGTGTCCTCCTCGCACCTCTTCTACCTGGCACTGTGCTTGCTCACCTTCCCCAGCCCCGCCACAGCCGGGCCTGAGACGCTCTGCGGGGCTGAGCTGGTGGACGCTCTTCAGTTCGTGTGCGGAGACAGGGGGTTCTACTTCAGTAAGTACAAGCACACACACACCCCCCACTGCCACTTGGTGGCTTCCTAACTACAGAGAGAGTGTGAATGGCTGAGTGACAGCCTTCAGCTGGAGGCCATCCGGCCACTGAGACTCCTCACCTTATGGAAGGTGAGGCAGGAGGAGGAGCTGAGGCAGGTCCTGCAGATTTAGGATGGAATTTTCTTCCCGGCAGGTGGTCCTTAAGTACTTCCTGCTGGGCTTTCCTGAAATCACTGTGCTCTGCCCTCACTATTCCTTCCCCTTCAGTGAGAGGAAGGAACAAAATGACCTGGGGGGGATCAGGTTTTGGTGTCTGAGACCCCGGGGTGCACATCTAAACACAAGGCAGAAATGCATAGGCCTGTTTTAAGTGCTCTGGTAAGTTGGAGTAAAATAGTGAGGTGGACTCAGAAAAAGGAGTAAGAGAGCACAGACCATATGTATCCACGCACTGTGACATCACCAGGGACAGAAGGTGAACTTTGCTCAAAGGCACATTGGCAAAAACACGGGCACTCTCTAAAATGCAAACGGAAATGCCATATTAATGTGTCCTCTATGCAAATCGACCTTGACTTTTTGTGATTGCCTTCCTGTGATTTAGCATTACTCCAGGGCTCTCTGGTGATAACTCCATCTGGAAAAGGGTTTCTGACAAGTATGGGGTTACTTATCCCATAAGTAGGTCTCAGGTGATTAAAAACTTGACAGCCAATAAAAAATGGGCGGCCAAGTCAATGTTTGCAAATAACAAACACAAACATAAATCAACACATTGCCTGGGAGAACTGAGCACCTGCAGAATCTACCTTGGAGGCGTCCATCTCATTGTATATTAGAGGGCAGTGAAAGATTTAAAGCCAGTTGTTCAGTCTATTAATTATTTGGAATTTTAGAAAGTTCCAGGAAACTGATGTTCAGGTCCTCAGTGAGCATGAATCATTCTTAGAGGTTCATTACCACTCGAGTGTAGACAGCTTACCTCAGTTGCCCACTCAGCTTTGAATAGCTCCTCTGATGACTCACACACTTCAAGTCTCTCTCATCTTCTTCCCAGGGAAGGTGGTGTGTGCCCATGTGCGTGTGTGTGTGTGTGTGTGTGTGTGTGTGTGTGTGAGAGAGAGAGAGAGAGAGAGAGAGAATGAGAGAGAGAGAGAGAGAGACTAGGGAGAGGGGCCTGAATACAGCAGTCTGGGATGAGCCTGGGAGATAGGAAGGGAGAGGCTGATGGAGGACTGGTGATTTGTACTTACTATAGAGTTGGCAACAAATAGTCTTTAAACAACTAGTGACAGAGAATGAGAAGTGCTTTTTATTACTTGCATGGGCAAACGCCCCCTCTCTGTTTCCAGCTAATGGTTTAAAAGAGTGAATTCACTTATTTTTCTGTCATTAAAGCAATTCTATCCAGTTCTCTGTTATAGAGCAGATGAATAAGTTCATTGGGTGGGTACTTTTCAAATAGCAGGCTCTTTTTTTTTTTTTTTTTTTTTTTTAACCTTTGAAATATACAGTGAAAGGCAAATGTTTTACATCAACATCACCCAATGGTGGGTTGCCATTATTCTTTACATTGCTGCTACTGATTCACATATTTAAAAAAATGAATAATTCTCACCTATTATTCCAAAGAGGACTTTTTTGCCTTGGTAATCTATTTGTGCAATTTCCTCTGAGCCAAGGATCAAGGTAATAGCAAGCCCACAATTTTCTTCTGCTATGTGCCAGGATCAATTGTCTTGTTTAACTTGACATATTCCAAAATTTCCATGCACAGTGCAAGGAAACTGGATTATTTGATGCTGCAATGTTTGCATTAGATGATGAAAAATGGGAATGGAAATAATCATTTGGTCCCAAGTAACCGTATAATATTGATACATGTGCACTCAGATAGTATTGGACATGTATGATGGAAACCAATTTCAAGACACCAAAAAGGTGTTTTTACTGTTACTACAATGATCAAATTTTAGGAAATGTTTTTAAATTCCATTATAACTTGAAACTGAAAGGTTATATATAGCAACTCTTGGTGTTTAGAGTATGACTTTGGATAGAAAGTGGTTTCATGAATTGTGATTATTGTCAGTATTATCATTGAGAACATGTTTCATAAATTCTGCCTTATACCATTCCATGACTTATCTGACATAGAGCCTCATGAATGAAAGTATTCTTGTTACCTTTCTAGTTAACCAGACAATCCTTTTTGCCCAAGAGAAGTTATCCCCTTTACATTCTTTAATCCAAAACATCAGTGGATCATATGCTTATATGTCAGAGTGAGTATATGTCCAGGAACTCATAGTCTAGTTAGGGGGTTAAAAAACACACATAAGTATTATCAAGTGTCATAATCATAGGAGAATAGATATAATCCTTTATGCTTTTCCTGAATATTTTGTCCCATTTGAAATCACCTAGCCAGGATCTACCCTCTCGATGGGCTCCTTGATGCCAAAGACTAGATTTATTTACCATTGAATCCCAGTATCTAGCTCAATGCCTGGCTGATATAGTACAGTCTCATATTTGATCACTGAACTGACAAGCTTAAATTGAATTGAATCCACTTGAATCCAATTGAATGGAATGAAATTACTTATTTGGGATCTTAGTCTTCAGAACCATAAAGAATTAGATTTGTCAAGTTCTTTGGGTAATTCGTATCTCCTGTTTACTCAACTATTGGATAAAACTGCTTTCCTTTTATTCAACTGAATACAGCATATACTAACAATGACTTAGAAGCTGCAGTTTGGTTGTCCCCAAGCCTCACTGATGGTCTGTTTTGTGTCTGAGCCAATTATTCTAACAGGCATTAACTGTTGTCAACCAATTTTATTGAGTTTCCTTTTTGTCCCCTGAGATTTAGTGTGTGTGGAGAAATCAGCTCTAAGCATTTATAGTCTTTGAGATACTTTTTAGAGGAAAGCGGTCTTCCTCACTTCTACTGTCTGTCAGTTGACTCTTTTCATTGTTTTTACCCTTATTTTCAACGTTTTATTGTTTTATTCTAAACTGCTTCAAATCCATTTTGAAAGTATAGTTTTGTTGTTGTTTTCTTTTTTATAATAGTGGAAAACAGTTTCTGATCTACATTTGAAATTTGAACATCTGAAAGAAAATTGGCTCCGTATTTATCTTTTTCAGGGGTCAGAATGTTTAACAAGGGGAGTTTTCTTAACCTATTAGAAACAGAACAGTTCTGACTTTGAAAAAAAAATTAATGTTTACTTTGTATGGACTGACTCAGTGTGTGGATGAGCTCCTATTTCTCTGCAAGCACAAGCTCCACTACAACACAGTGGAAGCAACCTTCTAGATTATCTGTTTTGTGAACAATTTTTCTAACATAAGTGGAACAGTTCCTCTATAATTAATGCAGCTTCCCCAGACATTTTATGAAATGAAAGTTCCAATGAAGAGCTAATTACTAATTCTTCCCTATGCATCATAGTAAGAGAAGGTATCAGCCAGTCTTGTGCTCTCACAGTCCTGTGCGAAAAATGGTGGCGTAATGAAGTGGCGCATCGGGAAAGAGCTAGATATTATCTCGTCAGATTGATGGAGCCCTCATAGAGGAGGGCTTATTATAACCTCATTTTGCATGAAACATAGCAAGAGGAAACAAGCTTCAAGTAAAAATGAAGATGTTAAGCTCGCCATAGATATAATTTCTTGACAGTCATGATGATTAACCATTTTAACATGTACTTTAGGGGCTTGTGGAATTTCTCTCTTTGGAGATACTTAAAAAAATTGACAGACAACTAACCATCTTGGATGGTTTTAATTAAGAGCAACCAAAAGAAAGCAAGTTTCTGGGGTCCTTTTTAGTTTAAAGAGTCTATAAACAGTCCCTTAAATAAATCGTATATGCTTTACCTCTGGGTAAAGGAGAAAGGTCTGGGAAAAAGGAGAAGTAAATCAATTAGAAAAGAAAGTTAGATCCCCTTTCAGCTATTCTAGATTTATAGCTTATGTAAAACATACTTTATTAAGAACAGTCTGAATAAACTAAGGACATTCTTATGTGTTAAAACATACTGCTTTATGGAGTTTAAGTGAAACTTTGCATTGAATTTCATTGTTATTGATTGCCACAACCTTCCTAGATCTAGGTATTATTATTAACTCAGGCTTCTTTCATTTGAAATAGAGCTTGGAAAACTGCTCCTAGACCTGTCACTCATTAGCTGTATGACTTTGGCAGGCATTTAAACTTTCTTGGTCACAATGTCCTTGTCTATAAACAAGGGGATTTTGTTAAAGTAAATGACTTCTTCTAACTTTAACAGACTCAGAGTCCAGGTAGTAATGAACTAGGATTAGGTGCTATTCAAGAAAGGAGTGCCTTGGATTTAAGTAGTGACCAAAGAATATTTAGCGTCCTTTATCTTCTCTAAAGAGTTTCTGTTTGCCCCCAAAGATAGGAGAGTCTACCTACTTACACTTTGCTTTGCTTTGTTTTCTTTTAAACTGGGTTTCAACCCCTCAGGGATGGAACGGAAGCTCGGGCATGACCAAATACACAAAGGTCATCTGGCCAAAAGAGCACACGCCTCATGCAAGCAGATTCCCATTTTTCCTTGCAAGGAAGGACCAACTGACTGTTCTCATATTTACATTCTCTCACTCTCTTGGGTGTGAGAACAAGGGAGTAGGGAGTAGGTCAGTTCTTAGTTGCCCTTTATTGTAAGTCAGATGGGACAAATAAGAATCTATAGGCTTCTAAACCTTGACCAGCTGCCTTTTGCCAGCCTACTGATACTGCCTTTCTGATTACAGAAGGGAGTGTATAACTGTGGGCACTCCAAGATACACACCATTACCATTGCTTTGAGTGGGGCTGGGTTTGAGCTACACCATTTGTAGTCCATGTATCCCTTTGACCGCCAGCCATGCATTTGTATGACAGCTGGTCAGAGTTAAGGGTACAGTCTCTGGCTGTGGAAAAGCTTTTATCTTTGAAATTAATTGGCACATATGGGGTTTGACGTTATGGCCCTGGCCTCGTTAGCACCACTAAGCTAATAGACCACAGATATTCTTAAAGAAAAGTAATGAATTTTTATATTGACCCTAAATGCTTGCTACTTCTCTTTAAATATGTCCAGGAGGACCAGTCTATGCAATCAAAAGACCACTTAAAAAGTAATAGTTTCTGTACAAAATTAGAAAATAATCTGCACTTTTCTGACATTTTAATATTCTTTAATACCATCTCCCTGATGGAGAATTGTAAGAAGCAGAAGAGTGAAGGGTTCAAGACCAAGAGTATGGTCTCTATTGCCAAGAATTTAGAGTTTGAATTCTAGCTTACTTAGGGGTGGGCTTAAGAAAATTACTTATACTCTTTGTTCCTTAATTTTCTCATCTGTAAAACGGGCCCTACCTCATAGAACTGGTGTTAGGATTAAATGAGTTAATGTATTAGAACATATTAACTTAGAATACTGCCTGACACATAGTAAGCACCATACACGTCAGCAGTTTTTTTTTAAAAGATTTTATTTACTTATTTATTCATGAGGATACACACAGAGGAGAGAGAGAGGGGGGCAGAGACACAGGCAGAGGGAGAAGCAGGCTCCATGCAGGGAGCCCGATGTGGGACTCGATACCGAGTCTCCAGGATCATGCCCCGGGCTGTAGGCGGCGCTAAACCGCTCAGCCACCGGGGCTGCCCACATGTCAGCAGTTATACTTGTTTACTCTCTCGTGGGGTCTGTTTCAGAGTCTATTGCAAAGGCTGAGGTATCTGAACAGCCCAATTAGTCATACATTCATTTTCTCTCCTTAGGGGCTGCTGATAAAACCTATTATTAGTAGTAATAGGTATATAGCAGTATTAGTAACAAGAAGAATATCTTGTGTTTAGCTAGTATATTTACTTTTTCAAAATCCACTTGCATTAGCTCTCTCACATTGGTTTTATTGGAAGGCAAGAATTATTGCTTCACTGGACAAATAAGAAATGTGAGACCCTGAGATTTTGTGACTTACCTCACTGGACAGATGCAGAACCAAAGTTAAGGTCTCTTGTCTCTAAGAAGCATGTTCATTCAGCCATTTACATTGTTTAGAGGCTCAAAGTGTTATGGCATAGGGAGATGCTTCCAAAAATACCAGTCCTTTTCTGAGGGAGGGTAACCCAGTCAATTCTGAACACTTCATTGAAAGGAGTCATGAGGGAGATAGTTATGTGATAACGCTATATTTCATCTTCCAGAAAAATTTAGGAAATACTAATATAATTTCCCCCAGAGTGTATAAGAAAAGTCTTTGATTAGGGGCTGCTGCTGTCCAAAAGCCTTCACAGATTAGACTCCACTCATGGAGTCAGCCCACCTGTGAGCACCACGATACTCAATATGATCTGAGGGAGCTTCTTTTCTGGCCAACTTCAAGTTTCTTCCTTCTCTACCAGCAAACCTCAAGTGCCTCATTTCCAGCAGCTCTTAGCTCTGTTGGTTTTTCTCAAAGACCAACTGATAAAGGGCTGTTTACCTTGACCAAGAATCTTTCTCTGGGTTTTATGAGAGAGGTGGTAAAGGAGAGGTGGTCACAGGGTGCCATGATCCAGAGTATGCTAGACAGGAAGAGGCTTCTCCAGCTTGACCATGGAAGGACTTATGAGAGCAGCCAGGAGCTTGGATGTGCAGGCATCATTCAGCCAGTTGTTTGACACTATTGGTTTCAGATGTCTCATATCTTACATGGCTGGTAAGTTAGGCATTTGGGATCCAGAAGAGAGTTTTTATGTCCTTCAAATTCCCTGGGCCACCATACACCTTCTCCAGACATTATGTACCATGCCAGCATTCCTCAGGGCCTCTGTTAAGGACTGACCTCATTCTGCCAGCAGCCTTCCTTCCTGTTTCACAGCCTATAACAAAAAATCAGACATTGAAAACATGTACAAGATCTCTCTCAATTAGATTTCTCATTGTTCTCAATAATGGGCTACAAAGCCTTTGCTCTTTTATGCAGCCAGACGTCTTTGACAACCATGGTGCAAAAAATCGTTTTTGCACTAAGCTCCTGCCCTGGCATAGTTCCATCCTATACCTCTCTGTAAAACATCAGCAAGCTCTTACATCACAAAGAATTACTTTTGGTTGCCTGGAAAATTCAAATCCTCAGACCATATTAGCTGTTAGAGTAAGGAGATGACAACACAGCATTTTGTCTTTATCTATATGCGAGATCATGTTTAAAACAGCAAAGAGCTGTTATTTGACATGCAATTCCTTAACTACAGTAAGTTGTACGCCTATTTAATGCATTGTTTAGTCTCACATTGGCTAAAGCTACTTAAAGAAGCACTTGGCAAGCTCTGGCTTTTCATTCTTGGCATAGCTGCCCCTCTTACTTTTTCACTGAACCTTAAATACCAAGAAAAACCCTTCAATTACTTTATATCTGGCATATTGCTTTATACAATTGGCCAGAATTTTTGCACGTGGCCCTCTGCATTTGTCCTAAGGTAATTAATAGCTTTGCAATATTTGATCAGCAGCAGCACGGACACAAAGAGAAATTATGCAACCAGTAGAGACCACACAGTCTTTTAAATTAAAACCTTTTGCATTTAATGCTCAGACATACTACATGATAGGGTTTCCAAGCCAAAAAATAAAGAAAAAAATTAAAAATTAGAAAAAATTAAAAGCATGCTAAAACCCCTGGGATGATACCCAAGAATCTGGTTATTGATTAAGTATACATCCCTCTAATACCTCCCTCTTAAAAATACCTGATTATTCAAAGGAAGACTGCTACAACCTTGGAAACCCTTGAAAAATAGTTAAACATCAAGAAAGAGACTCAGAGAGATGATGTGGCCAAGGACACACTTCTAATTAATGGCAGAAATATAAAAAGACACTTTTGATTCTGTTTTCTGATTCCAGTGCAGAGCTTGCCCTTTGGCAGCCACAAATCATGCCTATGTCAGAGTTACGTGGTAAATTAAAATGGCCTGGGAAAGGTCTACAATCAAGTTCACCCAAATAAATATAGAACTTGGTGGCTTTCTCATTCCAATGAACTCACCTGAAACTTAAGTTTAACACTTTCCCTTGCTGTAGAAATTTGCACGAACTAAAGTAATTCCTTGCCTATTCCTTATACATTACACAAAACCTTCAGATGTGCTTTAGATCTTCCAAGTCCACTTAAGGTCATAATTTAGACTATTATTGTATATTATATTATTCTGACTCTTTGGTCACTCTCTCCAATGTCAACTTGGGTAGAGCTGCTTTGGAATGACCTAGCAAAGCTGTGCTCCTGGAAAATCTGAAACAGTCTGACGAGTTGTTGGATCAGCTTTTTTTCTGGAGATTTCTATGACGGCCTCAGGCCAAAAGAAATTTACACCTGATCTTTTTGCAGACTTCCAAGCAAATACTCTATTGAAACTCTTCGGACTTTCTTCTTTCATCTGTAGCTTTATGAGGTACTAAAAAGGTTGTTGGGCGGGGGGTCTTTTTAAACTTTGAAATTGGGTTAGTCATAGAGTCAATTCTGTGAATATTGCTGGGAAGATGGTACTACCTCTGTGCCATTTACCCTGGCGAAATGGCTCTTTCATCAGAGGCAAATGATTAAGAAAGATTGCACTGAGCCAACCTACATGCAGCCAACTCCTGATTATCTATGAAACTGGGGAAAGGAGCACTAAGCGTTAGTATTCTGGATTAAACTGACATAAGGATACTGTAGATTTTGGCCTCCTCACTTCTCCTTCCTTACTGCCCCCAGCCTCAGCCCCTTTATGAGACCAAGTGGCATGTTTTTAAATCCTACTTCATTCTCATACTCCCTACTCACCTTCCCCAGCAGTGCCATTGGCAACAGTTTCTCAGCATCAGCACTGTTGGTGCTCTGGGTTAGATAATTTTTTATTGGAGGAGGGAATTTATGCATCATGACTATTTAGCACTGTACTTGGCTATTATCCTCTGGGTGCCAGTGTCCTTCCTCCCCTTCATGACAATCAAAAACATCTCAACATTGCTAGATGTCTCCACGGTGAGGGTGTGGAATCATCCCTAGTTGAGAACTATTGGACTAGAGGTCTACAGAAGGGAAGCAGCTAGAGCAATGGGAAAGCCATGAGTGAAAGTAACACAGGAACTATTAGTCTATGTTCCATTGCCCAGAGTAAACAATGAGAAGATTCATTGTGGTTTTAGAAACTTTTCTCTGAAAATAAAAAAGCTTTTCCCATAGGCTATCTAGAAGATATTGTAGGCACTCCCTTTCATCTTATAGCTATGGAACTCATTTATTTTAGTAACAGCAGTAAAAGAAGGCAGAAATGGTGTAAAGCAAAACTTTGTGCTGAAAAATATGATTATGACCACCTGGAGCAAATGAAAAAGAAGCCTGTTACCTATGGCCTCAATATTTATGGCCATTCCCTTCTTAGTCATATAATAAATAAGCTGTCAATGCCCCATAAGTGAAAAGGCCTGGTTCAAATACGGTGGCCACAATTTTTCTCTTGCTTTCTTGTGTCTTTCCTATCTGAATGTCACCAGAGGCATCTGGTTATTGCCCAGGAACAGCCCCAGCAGAAAAACAGAAAGAAGTTCAATACATTGGAAATCAGAAGTTCCACATTTAAGCCTCACCCAGTTCCCATACTTAACAGCACTTCTCCCCCTTGGAACAATTAGGTAATATCCTTGGGTCTTACATTCCTCTTTATAAAGTGGGAATTAAAATATTATACCCGAGAGTTGTTTTGAGACTCAGCTATAGAAGGGCTTTGAAAACCTAGAGGGCCATCCAAATATGTTACTATTAATTGATTGAGTTGAATGTTTTGCCTTGTCCCTCTAATCACCACCACAAATTAGTTTGATGGTTCAATTTCAATTATTAATGACATTGACCCATTAGTTCAATTGTTCTGCAAGAATTATCTAGAAAAGTTAATTTGGTAGTGTATTGTCTCAACCTTATTAATTTGAAAGAAAAGTATGTTGGCATCCTCCATTAACATATCACTTTGCATTTAGACAGCCCAAGAGTTAACTAATGGATTTTTAGATGCTCACCCAGTATTACTGTTCATGTCCTCATTGTGGGAAGCAGAAAAAAGATAGAGCCTATTGCTTTACCACACTAAGCTTGCTTACAGCGTCTGTCTCCAAGGTGGTTAGGTAGTCACTGAGGTTTCACACGTAGACAAAAGATTTCCATTCTCCCAAGTCAGCTATTGGTGATTTCTGCTCAGCCTCAAAATGCAGTGTTCAGCAGCGGGAATGTACTTCCTAATCAGAAAAGTATCTCTGCACTCTCAGGTTGCCCATCATAACTGCTTCCTTATCTCAGTCTGACTTAGGGGAATTGATTTGTTGTTGTTGTTTGAGAGTGGCTTTGATGAAATCAAAATTGTGAGTTTTATCACCATATGATCCACTGACTATGTGGCATGTGGTTCTTCTATTCCTGAGGCTTCACATCCAAAAGCTGTCAGAAACACAATATTTGACTCAGCAAAGACACTTTTGAACCTCACAATCAAATACTGGTTACTGCTGCCATGAATTTTCATTCTATTTTGAGCTCTTTCAGAAAAACAAAGTTTTTTGAGTTTTTTGGTTTTTCTTTTTTCTGTCCTCCACGGCATCAGTGTTGGGCACTTAATAAAACTGCTTGATTTGATATTGACAAAGTCATTCCAAAAGCTATTTCCTCTTACCAGTCCCCTAAATTTATCCCCATGACTTTCCATTTGCTACTGCCACTATTAAAGATCTGAGATTTAAAGTATAGAATAAAAAAGCTTGTTTGAGGTATCATTTCTTGGGAACCTCTTCACTATTGTCCTGGAAAAAATATCTCCTAGCTCAACAGCCAGCTAATTATAGTCAACAGGTAATTTTCAAGGTCTACCAAAAGAGCCTTCACAAGAAATTCCACCTGTGGAAATGGTTTTGTGAACAGAACGTCCACTCAGTTCCTCTCTATTTCATCTGAAATATTCCTACTAAAAGGAGAGATGATAGTCAAGGGAAGGCACATAACAAATGGTACCTCCTTGGCAAACAAGCCCCCAAGGTAGGAATAACCACTGGAACACCAGCCTTCAGAGAACACAGGTAGTTTTTATTTGCCAAAGCATAATTGAAGAATTGGAGATCTAGAAAGAATCATATAGAGCAATCCGGTTCATTGCACTCACTTCCCAGATGAAGGAAGCAAGGTCCAGAAAATAACATAATGGGCATAAGGTTACAAAGCACACTGGTGGGGAAGCCAGGACTGTAGTCACCTCCCTCAGTCTAGGGTACTAGGAGGACCCTTTAAACTTAACCTTGGTAAATTCACATGAAGGTAGTACTAGCAACTCAGAACTACTCTTTCTTTTGGTACAATGCATTAGAATAGTGTTTGAAAATCTGAGCCCTTAACCAATCAGAAAACTTCTTTTGCCAACTTCTATCACCCACTGGATAAAACATCAAGTTCCTTTATTCCAAATCTGATCAACCTGACTTCTTCATAGATTCTCGTAGTTTGATGGATTGGTAGCTTAAAAGAAAAAAAGTAAAAAACTAATTTCTTTTTAGAGATACTTTTAATTTCAAGTCATGTTAGTTGGTTGTCTAGTTTATGTATTTTGTTTTGCTTGTTAACTCAGAAGCTACCCAAAACAAAAGGTATTGTCAATGCATTATTTCTGGCTCCACACATTTCTGACTTGCTAGTCTTCTATGAAGGTCTTCCATGAAGAAGCTTAAATTTTCCTACGTATTTTGAGTTTTATGTTTCTTTCCATTAAATTTTCCAGCCGTTCATAGACATATTTAGTTTGGCAGAAGGTAGTGGTGACTCATGGAATGAAGAAATTTGAAAGCAAAGCTACTGAAAATGGATCTAATTTCTTTTCAGGGTAATTTGGGAGCGAACGATTGATAATTTGTCTGATTTTTCCTGGTTTCATCAGCTGCCATACTGCCAAATATTTGTTCCATATGGATGCTTTGTTATTACTGAAACATATAACAAATTTCATCTGCAACTATATCTAATATGGTCAAAGGGTAAGACTATTGTTGGCTCATTTTCCCATTGTTTTTGGCTGGATACCCTCAATCAATGGTTATTGAGTGAAAAAAACAGGATCATATTGAAACCATTTTCAACATGTTCCTTCCTATGGATTCAAGCATTTCACTGTGAGTTTGTCAAACACAGCAAATGTTCCTTATTAAAGGGATGATTATGTTTTCGGCATAGACATGACTGCCAGTTAATTGCATTCACCTTATAATTCCACTCTCTTAATTTGGTGTAGAGATGTTTTTGGCTTCCAAAGATTCATTCCTTCTTTTCTGCTGATTCTTGCCTCCTACTATGGAATAGATATTTGGGGATAGATTCTGAGAAGATCAATGACATACAATAAGCATCATTTCAGGCTTACCTTAAGATAGACAGTATGTGGACCCTGAGTCATTTGAATCATAAGACTTGTAAAACGTATTAGTGCCACAAATCTGGCTGGCATTTCTGTAGATTACTAGTGCTTTGCATGCAATTATGGAAATCTTCCTTACCAGAGAAGCCAGACAAGGGTTCAGTAACATTGCATGAAAACATTATGCTGTGTAAGCTAAAGACACAGAAGGACTTACTTCTGGCTGGTTCTGAGGTAGACACTGATCACTTACTGCCTTAAAGTCATTCATCAGGTCATTGATTTCAATCAACAAAAATGATTTCAGTATCTTCCCCCAACAACAACAACAACAACAACAAAACAATGGCAATAATAAGAAACAGAGAAGTCTCTTAGAAGAAACCAGATGTTATTGAAGACCATGGAAAGTGTTTTGTAGCAAGAAATAGTCTCTTGTTTATGAAAGGAAAATTTGGTTTGACCAACAAATGTTCTAAGAGTCACACATAGCACATAGTAAATACATAGTTTAGTGTATGAAAAGTGTGAGTCTTCACACAGAGAGTAGCCTTGCTACTCAGAGCAACTTGATAGCTTATTGGAAAAGCAAACTCAGAGGCTCTACCCCAGACTAATTAAAAGAAAAATCTACATTATAAACCAGACACCTACAGGATTTGTATGCTCATTAGGATTTGAGGAGCCCTGGTTTAGGGAATCACAGGAAATAACAGGTACGTGTTGCTTGGTGACTCATCTGTTAAGAAAGAGAACACAAGCTAGTCAGGGCTGAACTCCCACTGAAGATTTGAAAAATCTTGTTGGGGCCAAACATGCTTGTGATCGTTAACAACATATATGCTGATTCAACCATATCAAGTACCCAATTCCTTCAGGTTGAGGAGCCTTTCCTCAGAGGAACTATAGAACTACTCCAAGGATAACCCCAAGGCCTGACCTTCTGTGAACTGGAAATTGGAACTCCTAATTGCTGTGGCTGCAATTTCCAAACCCATCACTGGGGCCAGGAACTGAGATCCAGTCCTTAAGATCTTGCCAGCTTCTTTTTCAATAGTTACATTTTATAAGAACAGCCAAGCAAGAGTCCTTAAAAAAAAATATTTCTAATTGCATTGAGTGGACAAATGTGTGTTTTACTCATATCAAATTGCTTCCCTTGTCATGCTTAGCCAGTTTCTAATATTATTTCTTAGGACTCTGAGTTGATTAGTTCCATTAGGTTTGCTATTGGAATCTAAAAGAAATGGTTTTGAGCTAAGAAAAGTGGGATTCTGTCTCTTATTGGAAGATGAAGGGTAAACTAAAACCGCTTTCCAAAGAGGCAGCTGGCTCCCCAGTTGAATGCCTTCACTAGACCCTTTCTGGAGTTTGGCAAGTTTCCAAGCCTGAACCTGTTAATGAAGGTCCAGATATCTAAAGGACACGATTGTTCAGAAAGACCTCAACCTACAGCAAGGCAGGTACAAGTTAGAGAGGGCCAGTTTATAACTTCTTTTCCTTGAATGACACTAGAAAAAAGAGGGAGATCTTTGGATAGGGACTTTGGGAATCTTGGATTTACTCAGAGGTTTACCACTAAATAACTTGGTAAATTTGGTGAATAGTCCCAAGAGTCTCAAAATCTGTTTCCATTGGAACAATAACATTAAGATGAACCATGACATTCCAATTCTGAAATGGGGTCACTCTGATCTCTTTTCACAGTTCTCCAGGGAGAAAATAATAAGTCATAGATAATAGTTTTCACATTCTTTTCATACACATTTTTCTTAAACTTTTAAGTATCTATCACCTTTTGATTGTATTCAATTCTAGGATTGGCAGTATTGGACTTAGCTCACAATTATACATTTATTTTAGTTAGACTTAGTCCACAGCATTTTAATGCAATATCCCTTACTCCTTGGCACTCTACCCGTTGAAAGAATATTGACAAGATACTCTTGAAGACCTTTCCCAAAACTAACATTTACTGTTGTTTCATGGTAATCTCTAAAATCCTTTAAGAAATCCAACTGGATATAGAACTATTGTCCTTTATTAGCATTCTTCTTTCATCAGAGCTTTAGTAAAATGTATGGAAGTAAAATTATGGCATTAACCTGTTTAATTATAGCATCAACTGGGCACCTGTTCTGTGCTAAGCACTGCCCAAGAGAGGGGCATGCCCCTCATGGGCACTGCCCATGCCTTCAAAGGGATTTCTCACTCATATGTGAGGACCCATTAAATATCAATTTTGAACCCCAAGCTTGGATCAGATATAAATGTTTCTCCCCTAGATTATTTCAGCCTACACCATTCATTGAATGCCCTCTTGTTGGCAAAACACTGATGATGAAAGAAATGAGTAAAGATACCAACAACCCTCATGGAGTTACTTTAGAGCAGATGTCCCAAAATGGTATCCTATTCCACCCCACCTGAATCTAGCCCACAAATACATTTTGTTTGCACCAGAAAATATACTTTTAAAAATTTGGAATTATAAAAACCAAGAGATTTTAAACAAAAACAAAGATTAACAGTTTCTCTTGAAAAGTTAGGTGACCTAGCATTACTGGCCAGCATTCCTGAGTAGCAGCTATTGGCAAGAGCTTTTTAGGTGGGACATATGCCCCTCCAGCTCACCACAGTGCCTTACAGGCTTGCTTTATTCATCTATACACCTATCTGGCCTCAGCCGACATGGACCTTTGCCGCTCCTACCCCAGATATACAAAATCTCTTTGGATATTAACTATGCACCTTCCTCCCTTATTCAACACAATTTATTGCCTTGCATTATCACCCACATATTAGACTAGCCACTGCTGATTCATGTAAATATGACACAAAACTTTTCTTTAAGGGGCTTCATGGTTCTCCTCAAATATAGCAAGGGTATAGCTCAGGTAAGATTTAAAAGATGATCAAGTCTTCCTGGTGAGGGAAGAGCCCAAATCTGAAAAACTGAACATTCCATAATTTAGAGATCATCAAAGGGATATTTCTTCAAGAGTAAGTCAAGTTTTTGGCCAGTGACCTTGTAAAGCAGGAAAGACCAGGTTCCCAGCCAATGCAACGGACAAGTTATGCAATCACTCCAAGTGTTTAGGACAATGGAGACCATCAAACCCAACTCTTCAAAGTGAGTTGTAGCATTGTAGTTTGTTTTGCACCAAGATCCAGAACAGCTGTTACCAATTCACTGGAAGATTACACATGTGTCCTTCCTTCCATTCCCATCACTATTTAGGACCTCCTCATCACTCACCAAAACTATTGCAACAGCCTCCTCAATGATCACTCTGTGTCCAATACTGCTTGACACCAGCCATCCCACCCATGAAATTAATCTTTCTAAAGCACAGTTCTAATCACTTTATTCTTTTTCTAAACAACTTCAGGGACCATCCATGGCTAAGTAAGTTGAATCCAAACTCCACAATTTGACAGTAAGGCATTTTATATAAGACCTCTGTCTAACTTTTTCCCTTCCTACCATTTCCCTACAACAAAGCTCACAAACTGGCAGTCTGCAAATTGTATCCAATCTTCAGAAGTATTTTATTGGCAAATGGCAGTGTTTTTACAAAACTTTGAATAATCCGTCAATATAAATGACTCTTACTTCTACATTGGCACCAAAATCTTCACCACTTTTGATTGCATTACTGTGGCCCAATCCTTCTTTACATGATTTGCTTGGCTTTTCTAGACATTTGAGTTTACAAATGTTCTCTACATATTCCAACATCTAACCTAGGTGATTTCCTAACATAGATATTATTTTCCTGAGCTTTCCTCCTGGGATTTTTTTCAAATGTCACCTGCTCAGAAAAATCTTCTACCAGATGTCAACTCTCTTTTCTCTGAATAACAATAATATTACTCTTACAACCCTTATAATCTATTCTATACTGTGCTTTTTGGTGAGTGTTCATGCTTTATACCATCTGGTTTGCTATTAGCTCCTCAAAGGTGAGGGCTGTTTTATTAATCTTCTGTAAAATCCCACATACTCCCTCGTACAGTCAATGTCTGCATGGAATTAATTAAGCTATCCATTTTTCTTTGGCCTTCCAGGCCTACATTAGTTGTGTGTGCCCATAAGAAGGTAGTAACTCATTTGAAATGCAGACATGACTGAGTCGGAAGGTCCCCATGGACTTCTAAGCATTTTCAAGTAGAGAGTGAGAAATGCTGTATCTAAAGGAAACTACTGAGGGAATTTAGGTAAACAGAACATGATCCTTTTTGTTGGAAGCCGGCTGTGATCTTCCGATTAAATCCCTATTGCATGTCTCACAAGGAGCATCAGCAAACCCTTTAGTATGCTCGACTTTGTCAGAATTACAGGAGTCAGTCCATTCCTGGGGGTCCAGCTGAAACAGTGAGTTGAGCCAGTGCCAGGAAGAGCACAAATATGCTGGGGAAAAAATGAAACAGAAAGAACTCTGCACACTGCATTCAAAGGTATCCATTTCCAGACTTACCAAGCACCCAAAAAGGCACTCTCATTCTTGTTTGCCCTAGCAGGAACAAGTTGCAAGGAGTCAGAACTGAGCGGCTCCAGAAATGCATCCAACTTAATGGATTTTGATCAGAATGATCAGGTATAGAATATGAACTAAAAGGAAGAAAGTTACTCTTCTAAAATATAATTCAACCCAGCAATGTTTTATGGACTAATATGTACCCAGGACAGTGCTAGAAATCAAGGGAAAATTAAAACAAGTACACAATGGAAAAAAACTAGTATATTAACAAGCACACACCATGTTTTCCAGTTGTAACAAAAGCCTGCCTTAAGTTACCTGCAATCTGGTTAAGAATGCAACCTTTACTCATGTGTAGAAATTATCATCAAGGTAAACTAACAGCATAAAAATAAAATATAAAAATGGCATTCTTTTTTTCTATTTCTCCTGGACATGGTAGATGTCAAAACATGCTTACTAAATTTCCAAATGAATACTGAGAATTTCCATTCTCTCTCTACATATAGTCTTGTGAGGCTTTTCATTGATGTTTAAAAGGAAGGTAGAATTTGTCATCTTCATGGGCCTTCTGTCTGCCTGGGTTCTTAACTAGGTAGAGGTATGGATGTGCTCTGTTGCTTGAGAGAGGCAAGAAATACTGGGTGAGCAAGCTGCTTTGACTTTGAGTTGATGGAGAGTACATGAAAAAATCCCTCCCTTTGTGAAGTCGCCAGACCAAGTTTTCCAACTCAGGTCCAGTGATGTATCCAAATCCTACATAGAGTCATGAGGCTCCCTTCTACCTGATTCTCTCTATCTCTTAGTCCAGACAGATCAGACACAGAGAACATGGGCATCATTGGCTCCTTTTCTTTCAGCAAAAAGATTCCTCAACAGATATTTTTCCAAAATAAACAGAAATCCAACTGTGAGTGTCTGGGTATATTTGAATAATGTATATATATACACATATACATATACATATACATTTTTTAAAGGAGTATCATCTTTTTTTTAAGATTTATTTATTTATTTATTTATGATAGACATAGAAAGAGAGAGAGAGAGAGAGAGAGGCAGAGACAAGGAGGAGGGAGAAGCAGGCTCCATGCCAGGAGCCCGACATGGGACTCGATCCCAGGACTCCACGATCGCGCCCTGGACCAAAGGCCAGTGCTAAACCGCTGAGCCACCCAGGGATCCCCCATATCCTTTTTTTTTTAACCAAAGGGACAATGTTAGGTATCAGAAGGGGCTCTGATTATGAGGTGAGGAGATCTGAACATCCTGAGGAGACTTGGCTTTGCTGGTTATAAGCTGGGTTCTTTTAGGTATATCTCTTGCTTATAAACAGGGTACTATCAGCCCTGTTCTGCCTTCAAAAAGGGGGTTTTGTGTGTATCAGGCAAGATAATACCTGTGGAGTCATCAGGGAATCAAGGCCAGCTACGGTTTCTAGAGAAAATTTGAATAAGGTGTTGTTTGAATTCATGGAGTGCTAGGCCAGAGTATATTCCAAAGTTGCAATTGGGTTAGCTAAGATGACATTCAGGCACCTTCCTCTAGAGGTTGGGACAGCCATTTTTTTTTGGGTCGTATGTGTTTTCTTGCTAGAATTACAAGGGCAAAAGTAAGAGTAGCTATATTCTTGGTCAGTGCTTCCCATAGTCCATCCCATGAGTAGGGATAAGAGGTTAATTAAATATATCTCTTGGGCAACAGAAATGATCAAGGCTGCCCCTGGAACACAGTTGCTTCAAAAAGTAGGCTTTTGTTTCAGGGAAAATCTCCCACAGAGAAACATGGAACACCAAAGAGAACTATAAATAGGACTATCATTTATGTCAATTATAAATAGATTTGTTCCCTTTTGATTAGAAGATTAGTTCTAGCTGAAAGTCTGTAGTTGAACTGAAATGAGGGAAAAAACTGACAAAATATTATTACATGCTAACAGATTTGATACCTTTTCCTCCCTGAGGTGTTTTCTCTGATTTTCCCTAAATGAAGACATTTGTGTTTAGAATCCACTTTTAGTCTTTGAAGTATATTTATTCATACTTCACCACTTCCTCGGGATCTCTTCTTATCTTCTAGATTATAATACACACACACACACACACCACACACACACACACTACTTTTTAAATTAAAAAATTGAATAAATTGAATATCAGTGTTAGGAATTCAAAAGAGGTAAAAATTCTCCTCAGAGGCTTCAAGATGATCACCATACCCTATTAGAAAAGTGCCTTTTCATGAACATGAAGGAGATTATTTACCAAATTGCGGGTCTTTAGCAATCAAGTATTAACATAATGACTGAAGGGACAAAGTAAAAAAATCAATAGAGGAAGGGTTAAATGCCATAGGCTGTTGCTGCTGAGCACTTGTCATATATGTAGCCATTTTCCTTTCATTCTACAGGGAGCAATATCCAGAGGGATCCCAACTCTTAAGTCTGGTTAGCCAACTCCTTGTCCTCTGCTCATGTTCATGACTCATCTCTTCCTAGGTCCAGAGAGAGAAGTGGCAGCTTCCCATCCAAGCTGTCTCCTAGGTTCATCCTGGGACGAGGGTTTGCAGATGAAGCAGCAGGGTGCTGCTGTACCAGGCATGATGGAATGCAACAGAATGCATGTCTTTTGCCTGCTAGGATGAGGGGATGGAAAACTTTATCTGAGTCTAACCGACATTGCTTCTTAGAGACTCTTGATCTCAGCTACCCCAGACTTAGCATTAAGAAAGAGGCTGTAGGTGAGAGTAATTGTGAGGAGAGGACAGATACAATGAGCAGGGACCTTTCTGGGAAATTCCTCCCCCACTTTAAATGCCCTATCCTGGTTTCACTATAGGATATTTTAAAATGAACTTAGCTTGTCAACTGGAAGTTCACTGCCTGACCCAAGATTCAAGGGAGATTTCTGGAAAAACACTAATAGGGATTTGGAAGGACTGGGCCCCAACACATAAAGAAATATATTGAATATTTTTAAAGATATAAAATTCTTAGAACCGTTGGACAGGTTTCTGTGTGTGGCCTCTCTCTTCCAAGTGGCATTGCTCAACAGCCCAGCTCTCATCAGAAGACTGACATCATGCTGTTGTGCAACTCACAGCCATTGCAATGTCACTTTGCTAACTGCACTTGCTGTGCATTCAACTACTGAGAAGCTGAGCAGCTTTATGTTTTGAGTCAGAAGTTCTGAGCAGGATCATTCCCGTGAAACCTGAGCCCTTGGTTCTTCTAAAAAGTCAAAATGCATTTGGATCTTACAAATGAAGAATGTCAGAGCCAATATTTTCCTCTTTAATCAAAACCTAGGAATGGCACAGTGGGTGGTTGGGGCCATGTCCTCCTCTTTTCTCATTCCCTTCCCCCACACCCCCAGCCAAAATTCTCCAGGCTTAAGAGAGCTGAATGGGAAAGAAGCTCTGGGCCTTGCTTGTTCAGTCCTGAACTTCTCTGCTGAGCACTGCATTATGGTGGCCTCTGACACAGTAAAATGTGAAAAGGTGAGATTGAGTTCATCCATTTGTTCCCAGACTGAGAGGCACACAGAAAATAGGAAAGGCCTGTTCCCACTCTGCCTTGCATTCCCAATCAAGTATTTGGGATTCTGTCCAACGGCCTGACTTTACTTCCAATGTTGGCCATTGGACCTGTTGACTCTTTGGTGGGGACTCTTCCATCCTCATACCCTTGGATCATTCCTCTAGCTCAATTTATGAAACATTTTTTTTCAAAGTTGAGAAGATGATGCCCTTCTCCATTCTGAAGTAGGCTAGTCCAGAATGTTCTTGGGAACTTCATGAAGAGCTGTCTCTGAGTCCTGTCTTATGCACAAAGGTGGTAATGGCCTTCAGATTGGGTTAAGTGAAATATTAGCACATTCGAGAGACCAGGCTTCCCTTGTTCCTTTTGTGTTGCTGTCATCTTTCAGGGAATCTAGAAATGGCAGAGAGATGAATCTGCCCTTCCCTCCCCCTAGGGAAAAGGAAGGGAAAACCCTGACATCCCCCAGACCTCATGAATCACTCAAAAAGGTCAGTAGTAGCTGTGCTTAATGGGAAGTTTCAGAAAAAAGGCTTCCAGAAATTTGCCATGATGCCTGTGAAATGGAATAAGGATACTCACATTTGTCTGGAAGTTACATCTGATGTTTAAGAGAGGCCTTGAATAGGCAGGATTTTGATAGATGGAGAAATCCTGGGCAGAAAAAACAACTTAGTGGAAAAGCCTTGAATAGCAAAATATAGGGTATGTTTGCAGGTGTATAAGCCATCCAGCCAGTTGTTGGAGTAGTAGGCTAGTGGAGAACAGTGCAAAATAAGCCCGAGGACATGGGTTAGAGAAACATTTGTATTGAAGAATAATAATAACTAGCATTTTTCAAGCATTTATTATGTGCATGGTACTATTGTAAGCACTAATATGTGTTGATTCTTTCAATCCTCACAACAAAACTGAAGTGTACACTACCAGTATCCTCACTTTAGAGTGAGACTACTGAGGCAGAGAAGAATATTATGTGTATAAAGGCCCATAGTGTCTAAGTGGGACAAAAGCCATGGTTTTAACTCAGGCAGCTGACCCCAACATCCATTGTACCTGGTAGCCTTTCGGCATACTGCCCATAGCATGCCTCTATTCTTCACTTTTTCCTCCATCCCGTCTTCCCTAGCTATGGAAACACTGGTTAACCTCTAAGGGAAAGCTCACATATCCCTTCCTTAGTGAGATCTCTTCCAACTCCATCAGTAAGAATTTATCTTTCCCTACTCGAAGGTCCTCTTTATTTGTATCTACAGTAATTTTTCCAATCCTACTTATATTAGAGTTAGGTCCTTTACAAACTTTTACAGGCCAGAACTGTCATGCTATCTCCCTTTATACCCTCCAACTCTGAGATAGTGCTTTACATGTAGAAAGTGCTCAATTAACATACCCTGAGTTGAATACCAGAGTCCGCTGGTTGAAGCCTAGAGAAATGTCCCCTAATCCCACCAAATCTCATTTAGATCATCTTTCCAAATTCAAAACAACAACAAAGATTAAGAAATCTTGAGCCCTAGAGGGAACTCTACCACTCCTGAAATCCTACAGCCCATCAAAAACCATTTGGAAAAGCACAATGTGGACAGTCCCAGGCCACAGACCAAGAACTCCATTCCAGGGTTAGCCCTGCTTGGCTGGAAAAGAATGCTTGCTCTAACAGTGCTTTTAAAGGCTAAAACGTGGATGAAGCCCTCTCACCAAGGGCTGTGGGGTTCCAGGATTTCTGAGAAGGCTCCCTTTATCCTAATAAAGTTCTCAGCTTCTCAACCCCCAAATCCCAACTCCCTTCAGGAGATTCAAAAACACCCCATTTAATTAAAACCTCTTTTTCTCACATTGAAGTCACAAGTTTTCACAGGGTGCAACGTGTTGCTAACCCAGCAATTTCCAGACTAGACTGCTCAGCAAGGCAGGTGCTGTTTTCTTTTTACAGCCCATGTCCTTAAATTGCTTTGCTGCTTAGGTATAACTGAGGGCCAGGTCACTCAGGCAAATGCCAGCTCAAGCTCTCCCTCTTTCACACAGCTCTTTTCTGGCCTGGAGGATTTCTTTCTCCCACAGGTGAAGGTACCCAATAGGAAGAGAATGACTTATCTTTTTAAAAAAGTATCCTTTTAATGTTTGTCATTAGTTACCTCCATGCTCAGAGGGTCAATAACAACAAGTGTGATGCCTTTGAAAGGGCATCAGACAAGCATGTGGAATGGCCTACAATGATCTAATTGTAAAGGCCAATGCTACACAGATTGAGCTTTATAGATCTGTAAGGTTGAGTGCTGAAGTGTGGTGGATGGGTGCACAGGTATTTACAGAGCGTCTATTATATGCCAGGCTCTGTAGCAGGTGTTGGGGGTTTAGTGCTAAACCAAACTGACAGGGTTCCTACTTGAGGTACTGATGGTTTAGCCAGAAGGGTATGGATGGCTGGTGATAAGGATGAACAAGGAATGATGAGTTATGCCCTGCAGTTGCCTGGGGTGGGGGGAATTATACAGTACATTCCCCAAGCTTTCTTTTCTTCCCAACTGTTGGAATATTGTTCTAATCAATCTCCCACCTTCTTCTTCTTCTTACCTTTTCTTATTATTGTTGCCCTCTCTAGCAGGTGTTGTTGTACACCCACTGCTATAGGCACTGGTGTAGCCTCCTGATGGCAAGGAAGCCTCGCTCTTAGGTTTAGTTTGGGCTCTTGCTCTTTCCTCTTCTTATCCTGGACAATCAAAGGAGGCAACTTAATTGTGTGCTTCCATCAGGAGTCAAACTCATTGTTTGCCTCAATTTTTCTACATATACTGAGATATCCAGGTACACTGGAGTTTCTTGTCCTGGGAAGGTCCACAGTTCCTGAGGTGTTAAGTAAAGGAAACCATAAAATGTCCATGTCTTGGCACCTTGATCTCAAGCTTCTAAAAGTGCCAGCTTCCTGGAAATGTATTACCTATTCTGTGTAAACAAAAAAACTAGAGAACGGTAAGAAACACTGGGTAGGCCTCCTGGTACTTGTTTGAGAAATATCCACGTGCTCTGTGCGAGGGAGACCAGTGGTCTCTGGTCCTTGATAGAATCTGTAAGGAAGTCACCAGTTTTGATACAAATTCATTAATGAACTCAATACCAACCCAGGAACCCACTGATTTACCTAGAAGAGTTCTGGGAACAGGCGAGCCAGACTTAATGTGGGGAATTGTTACTCAAATCATATCAAATTAGATATGAAACTGACTCATTTGATATATTAGAATGTATATTTTGACCTTGCTTGTTTTTCTCACCAGTAGCCTTTCTGGTTTTCCAAAATGCTTTTTCTTTGTTCTCCTCTGACACTATCACAGACTAATCTGCTATAACACCATTACCTGAGGCTTCATTCAAGGCTAAACCTCTGTGATTCTATATCCCTAGACCCCAAATCTTGTAATTAACAGAAATTTAGGAGAAATGACCCAAGACTTTTCTTCTGAAAAAAATCTACCCAAGGTATTATTGGAGTCTTATTAGAATGGAAAGAATGAATCAAAATTAGATGCATACAAGAAGGATAGGATACTGATAAACAGCATGTAGAACTTGAGAAAATAACATAAAATCAAAAATAGTAGAAACCTTGTTTAAGTGCACGAAATGAACTTGAAAGGAGAACCAGTTTGTCCTTTATCTGTATTTGCCAACATAGAGTAAAAATCATAATCTCTAAATGAGATGGTTGAAAACCCTCGCATCCAACCTATTTGGTGACAAGAGATTGAGAAGTTCAGAGAAGCAGTGTTTTATCAGGTCTAATTTAGTCCTAGAGCTATTGGGAGTCCATTTGTCTCCAAGTGGAACATTGCCTGGTGTCTGTGTTTCTGTTCATGCAGAAAGCTGCTGGGGCCATCAGAGCAAGAGCAACTTCACAAAGAAATTCAGAGAGCAGTGCCAAAAGGCAAATACGGTTCCTGTCACAGCCAAAATAGTTCACTTAGCTCTTTGTGTTGCTCTTTTACTCTGTAATGGAGCAATTTCTATGAGAGTTGTGTAAAAGTAAGATTTTTAGCTTTAAGCAGAAAATGAGTGAATTGGCAAGAAAAGCATGAAATTCAGTGAGGGAAAGAGTGATAGGGAAATAATATAAAAGCCCTGGAGAGGATGCTTCCTCTTTAGAGAATCCACTGTGTGAAAATCCACACTTGTAGAACAGATACACTCTGGATAGGTTTTCTCAGTTCAGAAAAATTTATCACTTTACTAAATGCTTTTTAAGTCTTCATCATTTGACTTAAAGTCATCATAATGACTTCTCATTTAACGTGGTTGAATACTTCCTTTTGCTTTCTCTCTCCCTCCCCCCTCTCTCTACCTTGCACCTATTGGAGATGAAAAGGAGAACCCATGAGGTACAATCAGTACCTCAGAGGTCTCAGTGCCTACCCACATTCGTGCTTCACTTCTACCATATGGACAACACTTAGGAATGTGACAAGCCTTAGGAATCCATGGTAGACCATTGGGTCAGAGCTTCTGTCAAGAATGGAGATAGAGAGAGGGACCCAGATGGCTCAGTCAGTTAAGCATCTGAGTTTATCTCATGTCATGATCTTGAGGTTCTGAGATCCAAGCCCAGAGTCGGGCTCCCTGCTCAGTGGGGACTCTGCTTCTCCCTCTCTTTCTACCCCTCCCCCCTGCTTGTGCTCTCTCTTTCTCTCTAGATCTCTCTCAAATAAAAAAAAATAAAATATTTTAAAAAACAGAATGGAGATAGAGGGACTGTAGAATCCTAGGGTTGCAAAAAAAAACCTTCAAACTCATAAAATTCCTCTTGCTCTTCAACATCCTGACAGAGGACTCTGCTGAACGCCCCCACCCCCAACTTTACTGCCTCTCCCATCCTGCAAGCAGAGAAGCACAGCAATAGCGTGTTATACCAACCCATGGGATGGTCCTCTCTGATGAATAGAGGTCACCACTCAGGGACTCAGCAGGGTTCTTTTTCTGAACCTTCATTATACCTGTACTTGCTCAGGCACTTAGCCTTATTCTGCTTTGTCTTACATTTATTTATGGGTTGTTTCAACCCTTGCTGGGTCATAAATACCTTGAAAGCAAGGGCTTTGCCTTACCCAACTATTTTCATGTAAACTACCACACTTAGGATGGTGCATCTTAAAAATGGCAGATAACGTAAAGTTTTGTTTGCTTTTTAAAGTGACTTTTTTGTGTTTTTTTGGTTTCCTTAAGATTTTATTTATTTATTTATTTATTTATTTGAGAGACAGAGTGAGCAAGAGAGAGAAAGAGAGCACATGAGCAGGGGCAGACAGAGAGGGAGAAGCAGGCTCCCCTGCTGAGCAGGGAATTTGATGTTAGGCTCCATCCCAGGGCCCTGGGAACATGACCTGAGCTGAAAGCAGATGCTTAACTGGTTGAGCCCCCCAGGTGCCCCCAACATGGCTTATTTTTAAATTGAATTCCATCTTAGTTCTACAAGAAGACTACATTAGAAATTATTTTGTCATTATAGATTTAAATTTCATTAATATTCCCTTAATATTTAATCCATAGATAGTATGCCTAACACATAGCAGACAATGAATAAGTTTGTTGAATGAATTTGTGAGTGAATACATCAATGAACAGCTGCCCATGGAGAATGGTCCCCTCCTCCCCGCTGAACTCGAAGCAGCACTGAGAGAATTCTTATTTTTCCAACCCACCCTCTTCTGTTTCAGGCTAGTGTCACTGATACAAAGGTGTCATCATCACCGTTAATCCAATTCTGATGTAACCTGAACTTTTGCTCTGTGTAATCACAGATCTGGGTGATTTTCCTAGAAAAGAACAGCCCCTGAACTAAATTGTTAAATAGACAAAGTATAAACTGGGCCTCTTCCATATAGTCCAGAGCAAGGGAGGCCCTAACTCTGCTCTGCGCCTTTCATCCTGACCCCATATCCCCTGCAACAGCACCTAGTAAGCCCAGCCACAGAATTATGGGAACCTCAGACTTGCCTGTTTTATACCTCATCCTACTCCATGCATGCACCCTGAGTGATCTATTACCTTCCTTCCCATAAATTCTGTATAAATATATCCTAATCCAATGGGACAAGGCCATAATGGGGTCATTTGAGGCACCAATAAAAAGCCAGTGACCTTCAGTAAACTTTGCTCTCTCAAGAAGTGATTATCATTGAGATTCTGTGCAAGTAACATTTCAGGATTATATTGACTTACTCAACATGGAAGTCTATTTCTCTCTCACATAGAAGTCCCAAGATACATAGCTCAGGGCTGCTGAACTATCAGCTGAACAGAGCAGCTCAGGTATCCGGACTCCTTCTAATTTTCTGTTTCACCATGCTTACAGTGTGGCCCTCATCTACACGGCCCAAGATAGCTACTAGAACCCTAGAACAGCATTCCTGCCAGCAGGAAGATTTTTTTAAACGCAAAGGATACATGCTGGTTGTCCTTTTTAGGAAGGATCCCAGAAGCTGTCTTGTGAAACTTTTCACTTATATTCCATTGCCTAGAATTTGAGCAAATGGTGGCACATAGCTTCAAGGGAGGCTGGGAAATACAGTCAGCTGAAAAAAAATTTTTTTTTGGGGGGGGAGTTTCTATGTAGAGTATCATGTCATCGGCGAAGAGGGAGAGTTTGACTTCTTTGCCAATTTGAATGCCTTTAATGTCTTTTTGTTGTCTGATTGCTGAGGCTAGGACTTCCAGTACTATGTTGAATAGCAGTGGTGAGAGTGGGCATCCCTGTCTTGTTCCTGATCTTAGGGGAAAGGCTCCCAGTGCTTTCCCATTGAGAATGATATTTGCTGTGAGCTTTTCGTAGATGGCTTTTAAGATGTTGAGGAATGTTCCCTCTATCCCTACACTCTGAAGAGTTTTGATCAGGAATGGATGCTGTATTTTGTCAAATGCTTTCTCTGCATCTAATGAGAGGATCCTATGGTTCTTGGTTTTTCTCTTGCTGATATGATGAATCACATTGATTGTTTTACGAGTGTTGAACCAGCCTTGTGTCCCAGGAATAAATCCTACTTAGTCACTGTTGGATCCTATTGGCTAGTATCTTGTTGAGAATTTTTGCATCCATGTTCATCAGGGATATTGGTCTATAATTCTCCTTTTTGGTGGGGTCTTTGTCTGGTTTTGGAATTAAGGTAATGCTGGCCTCATAGAACGAATTTGGAAGTACTCCATCTCTTTCTATCTTTCCAAACAGCTTTAGTAGAATAGGTATGGTTTCTTCCATTATCATGGAAAGAAGGAGAATGGATATTGGGCAAAAGAGAAGGAATCCTTGCCAAAAGGACCATCCCAGAGCCCTTTAAGTCATGTCACTTAAGTCCTCACCTATGCACTACAAAGTCAAAGGTTGGTCTTGTGTCAGCCAGATTCAGAGGCCAATTCTGGCAGCATCAGGAAATCAACTGTGTGCTCTCTGAACCTTTTCCCATGCTATTAAATATGGGAATAATACCTTCCACTTAGGTTCCTATAGGGTGATGTGAGATGGCAGGTGGTGCATAGTACGGTGCCTGGCATGTAGTAGATGCTGAGCCCACATTTATTATTATTATTGTCGTTCTAAGACTCCAGTCTGCTCTGTAGCAGGCTTTATACCAAGTTGGGCATTGACAACATTAATAAAGCTCCTGGTGGCCGTGCTTCTTGAGCAATTTTACATCCTATCCATTAGCCAGATGTGTTACAGCAAATGAATGGCTGCTCAAGAGAATGTCTTTATCCTTAGCTGTCCTTCCCCTTCTTTGTCAGATGGTGTCAAACAAGACAAAAGCAATTAATAAACTTCTCAGCACTTCAAGAGATGACAATTAGAATCAGCAGCACTCTAAAAGGAGCCTAAAATGATGGAGGGGATAGTGAGCTTTTTAGAATACAAAGAGTATTCATTTCCACTTCACTCTGTTTATCAGATCAAGCAAACTACTGTGGAAAAGTCACTCTGGAAAAGGGTAAAGAAATATATATACCACTTTGGTACTGCCCGCTATGCCACATCAAATAAATGGGTTAAGAGGTATACTGGGCTTTATTTTCCACTGTTTCATACTAAATTCCTCTTAGAAGAAGATCTAAAATGCACTAAATTCCTCCCATTGTTTTCTATCTAGTCAGGAAGTTACTATTCTGAAAAATACTGTAGTAGAATGATTTCGTACTTGAGCAGACTTGAGTTTAAATTCTGGTTTGGCCACTTAATAGGAGGGTGATCTTGAAACATATTAATAGACTTTTCTAAGCTTTGGTGGTTTCAACTGTAGGATGAGGATAATAATGGCGTTTCATCTCATAGGATTGTTCTAAGAATTAATTGAGACAGTATACGTATAAATCAGATGTTCCCCAGGTTTTCTGGTCTTCTTAGGAATCATTTTTATCCACTATTTACATAAAATGGCTTGTGACCCCTTCCCACGTTCCATGGGAAGCCCATGCGCTGCCCAAAAGCTCTGAATATCTGGGGCACCAGGCTTCTCCTTACTTAACTCACTCCACAGTCTGCTCCACTACTATTTCCTCCTCCTAATTGTCACTCTAAACTCCTGAACATGCCTTCTTCTGTCACCCGCCCCCTTTGCTCTAGCCCATCAAGATGAATCTAGAGTATGAAAATACTGGAGGCAGGAGAGTCGTGAGTGCCTGGAGCTTTGCAGGAGCCCCCAGAGCTATGATAACACTTGATGCAATATATTGCCTGCCTGGATAAAGTGGGGAAGGGATAGCTAGTAACAAAGGTGACTGTAAAACTTTGAGTCTGGATAAACAAGAGGATGATGGTGCAGACATGGACAAGTCCAGAGGAAGATTTGACTTTGGTCAATGGCAAAGATGTTGACTTTGGTTTTTACTGCATCATAATGGTGCATTCAGAAGACAATTCCCATGGCTCATTATTTGTGCTGGTTCAAAGCTCAGAGAGACGGCACCCAAAGAAATAGGTTTGGAAGTTTTCTTGTACACATGATAGCCAAAGTATGATCCCCTCACCCCAGTATTTAAATTATTTTTTTATAAAGAATACACCCCAATATTTAAATTCTAAGCTATTTTTTAAAATAAGAAGGAAGATATAAATTTTAGAATCTCAAAAGAACTGAGCATCATCCAATTATATCACAAATGATCTCCCAAAAAAACTCATTCCTTTAGGCTAGGAACTGAGTTTTTATTCATTACTATTTTTTCAAACTAAAATTTGGAATTACAGAATCAAAACATACTGCAGTTGGAATAAGCCCTAACTTGTTCCTGACCCAAATGCTCACTTACATATGGGGAAACTGACCTGTTAGAGAGTCCAGGTGACCTATCCTTGTTCATTCATGCTGAATAGCCAGGTAACTGTAACCTACTCGTAGAATTTCTGTTCTTCCTTGCTTATTTTTTTTCAGCTACGGTTCAGCTACCAAAGATATGTTTTTAGACATTTTACCTGATTAAAAATGTTCTTTCCAACTGAAGTACAAACACAGGTCATGAGGAGATGGTATAGAATAAGGAGTCAGAGGGCCTGGATTTTAGTCCCATAAGAAAGAACTGGCAATGTGACCTGGAGAGAGTCATTTAACCTTTCAAGATATCAGCTTCCTCACTTGAGTAACAAGGAGATCAACCTGAATTAGTTCTGAAATGCCTTGCAGCTCTGACGTTCCTTGAATCTTGGAGGTATCAACAGTCTCCAACTGGATCCACATTTTCTAATCCCACACAAGATGGAGAGCAAGCCCATTCCAGTATTTGGAGAGGCCCATCAGGACAAGAACTGGCCTCTCTCTGTGAGGGCTGGAGAAGGGAAGCAGCTGAAGCAACACTATCAGTTTCCTTCCCATTCAGGAGAGAACAATCGAGCTCCTCCCAGGGGAAGCCATTCGGATTTTGACAGTGCAGGGTCTGTCTTATGACGGGAATGGAGGATTACCTTAGAATGGGGGTGCTTAGTGGTTGTGATTCTGAACATAAAATCAAAGATGGAAGGAAATCCAAGAGGTCCGTAGGTCCAGTCCCCTGTCTCTATCTAAGCCTTCCAAGGCAGATGGTTGTCATCCTACATTTAAAGATCTCCAGGGCAGCTTCCCACAGCGCCCTGGGTCAGCATGCTTCCCCCTTACAATCAAGAAATTCTTCCTGGTATTTAAGTGGAAACCCTTTCAGTATAGCACTCGTCTGTTTACCTTTGTCTGGTCCTCAGCGGAGATGAGGAAGACACTCTGTAATAATAACCCTTCTTATACCTGGCAGTGGAATTAAGTCAACTATTAGCCTTTTGGGGGGCCTAAACCTTAACTCCATTAACTCCATTTTCCACCCAGTTCATCTTTTTTTTTTTTTCCCTTTCTACTCCTAGCTGGATTCTTTCCACCTTCTCCAAATGAGTCTTAAAAATAGGAGGATGAAATCTGAGTCCCCACTCTAATTAAAACCTCAGCAATGCCAAGTTTTGTAGAAGGATTACTCTCTAGGCTTTCATTTCATAATTCTCGACATACGCCTGCCTCATATTACAGTTTTGTTATAGTACTTTCCTGCTGACTTGAGGCCCACAGCTATTTTGCTGTAGTACTTGTCTCTGTCAACTGGAGCCCATTTTTACTCATTTTAAACATCTTCCTGCTTTTCATGATCTCCCCCATTCTACATGTTTAAAGGTCACTTTAAATTCTAATCTTACCTTCTAATACTTGAAGATCTTTTCCTGGCTTGGTGCAATCTGAAAAACATCCAAGTCTATTATTTCATTGAGGAAGGAGTCTCAATTATTTCCCCCATACTCACATGCATGGTTTGAGCATGAAAAGCACTGCAGACCAGCCTTCTCCAGTCATCTATTCAACAAACATCTTTCCAAGCACTAGTGATAGGCACTAGGCATACAGTGATGAACAAGTCACAATTTCTTTAACCATCCAGTAACATATACACACAATGTATACACACACAAAATATATTCATGAAGTACTTAATCTTTGCAAACCTGTGGTGGGTAGATAGAGGCTGCAGCAGGGAACAGGACATATAAGGTTCTTGCCTTTATGGACCTCACATCCTAAGAAAAGTAGAGGAAGAGGGAGACAAAATATAAGTCAACCAATAAATAAACAATACTGGGATCCCTGGGTGGCGCAGTGGTTTGGCGCCTGCCTTTGGCCTGGGGCGCGATCCTGGAGACCCAGGATCGAATCCCACGTCGGGCTCCCGGTGCATGGAGCCTGCTTCTTCCTCTGCCTGTGTCTCTGCCTCTCTCTCTCTCTCTCTGTGACTATCATAAATAAATAAAAAAATAAAAAATAAAAAATAAAAATAAATAAATAAACAATACTATGTCAAATCCTGATAAATGTTCTGAAAGAAGCAGTGGAATGACAGACATCATGGTGGTGGCTTTCCCGTCTAGGAAGGACCTCCCCAAGGAGGGAGCTCTGCAGACCTGAGATCCTCACTGGGTTCTGCTATTCTGAACCTGTTTTCTTTAGCAAACGAAACCTTCCTTGAGGTCTCTTCTATCAGACCCAGAACTAACTTCTGCTGGGATGTTAATGGCTGATGATGCACTGTTTCTTAGTAAATTACTTACATTTCCAAAGGACTCTTTCATGTTCTTTAATCAAAAAGAATAATAAATGAATTTCAGGATACAGGTGACCTAGTTCCACAGGAAGTGGATAGACATTCCTGGAAAACAAGGATCCTGTGGTCCCTCAAGTGTGGAGAGAGTGGACTCTAGTACCATCACATAGATTTCTTTGGGGCAGGGTTTCTTACGACCTTGAATAGGTTAATGAACTGTAGAAGTCTCCCAAATGGGACATTTACAGCTATTCCCTAAGCTTTTATTATGTGGAAGGATATTCTGTGATGAACGTTGGGCTGAGGAGATGTCTTGGATCCTTTGGTGTCTTTTGACCTTGGGTTTGGCATTGAGGATATGGCTCCAAATCATAAGTGCCCAGTGTGCAGGCTCATCCTGGTTGTTTCTGAAAGGTATGACAGAAACAAGATGAACTTCTCCATTAGCCTGGGCCTATACTTCTCTTGTTTCCTTGGGGAGCCTTTGGGGAGTCTTCTGAATGTGTTAAATTTCCTCATTCCAGGAAAATCCACAAACATACATAATTACACATCATGCAGAGGGTTCATGGGTCTCCTACAAAAAATGCATTGACTAGAAAACTCCTAAGAAACTGTTCAGTGTTAAAGGTCTAAGGTTCTATTTTTTAGATCATAATGACCTCTTGGTTCATATTTTTTTACTAGCCTGTGGGTTTCTTGAGATTGGGTGTGCTACCTCTTCCTGAGCTCATTCAGCCCTGGTGGAGTGCTCAGTACACAAGGGATTCTAATATGCACCCGTGTACCTATGGTCGCCTCCTCAGAGGGTCCTGTGGTGGCTGCTGCCTGAGAAACAGCCAGGGAGGGTGGGGAGACCCCCCCCAACAGAGAAGGACCAACCAACCCTGGGGATACCCAGTTGGCTTCCCAATTAGTGAATGAGATCATTTTCCCCTCTGATCTTTTCCAGAAATAGATCTGTGAAGAAGGCATGCACTGAAATGACCTAGCAAAGCAATGAGAAGGAAGTGACTAGAAAGGGAATTATTAAAAACTCAACTTCTTCTTTAAAAGGGAAATGGAAACAGGGACCTGGAGGAGGGTTATAACTTTCCTCTCCGTGCTCCCAATATGGATTTCCTGCCTGCAGGGTACCGTTTGATTTAGAGCTCTGGGAGCCTCACACACACTCTCATGAGAAGGGCTTGGAAAAGAAATAGAGCAGCGCTTGCCCTCTTCCTGCCACTTCTGGATGAAGGCAGTTAGATTAATTAACCCTGTTTCCTCAGCAGGATTGATCCTGACACTTGCTTGAGAAATTTTGATGATTATGTGTAGCCTGACTGACAAATAACAAATTATGATTTTTTTTTCTTTTTTGCGAAATTGAATGTCCTTTGGCTTATATAACCACCTTGGTTCTATAGGCAATCATCAGTGGCATACTTCCCTTTCACTTTCCTTCATGAGTTTTAAATGATCCATGAAAGGATGTTTTGATGATGTGGT
Organism: Nyctereutes procyonoides; assembly: GCF_905146905.1. Lineage (NCBI taxonomy): Eukaryota > Metazoa > Chordata > Mammalia > Carnivora > Canidae > Nyctereutes > Nyctereutes procyonoides. Next base: position 22,932,768 of record NW_026575122.1, read on the forward strand.
CCTGAAGGTGTGCCAAAAACCCACCCCATTTTTTTGGCTTCCCTGTGTTACCCTGAGAGGATATAGAGAGTGAAGGCATAGAAAAGGTAGATTTGGGTCCTTGGAAAGTCTGTCTTCTGAAGTAAGTTTTACAATTGAGCAGATTGGCTTGAAAATTTTGAAAACCTAAAAATAAATTGAACCTGGTACTTAGAAAAGGTGGCTTTCAGTATCAGAGGATGTCCCTGTGTTTCTAGCTTTCCATGTGGTAGGGGAATTTGTTAAGGCTCTAATTTCCTTCCCTATGACCAGGTTGGTCTTCAGGTACTAGCTGGGAGTCAGAATGACACAGACTGTGTAAATAAAAAATGCGGGGAAGGGGAAAAGGTCAACATGTGTTTTTTGTTTTTTGTTTTTTTGTAGGTTCAGTTTACTGTCCTACTTTGGAGGGTCATGTTTTTTTTTTTTTTCCTTTTTGCAATAAAACTGGTCCTGCTACCAGACTAACAACACATGAGTACCTTGATTAGTAATTATCAAAAGAGATATCAAGCATAGCTGGGGTTTTTATTTTTTTATTATAAAGATCTTATTTATTTATTCATGAGAGACACATACAGAGAGAGAGAGAGGCAGAGACACAGGCAGAGGGCAAAGCAGGTTCCATGCGGGGAGCTCAATGTGGGACTCGATCTTGGGTCTCCAGGATCATGCCCTGGGCTGAAGGTAGCACTAAATCACTGAGCCACCCGGGCTGCCCATATCTGGGGTTTTTAAAGTATAAGAGGTCTTTCTCAGGATTCCCATCCTCACTGGCCCTTCCTTCCTGCTAGCGTTCTACTAAATCATACATTGTGTACACATGTTGGAAGCCCATATCACACATAGACATTGGCCTTGGCATCATCTGAGAACTTGTTGGAAATGCATATTCTCAGGCACTACCTCAGACCTACTGAAACAGAAATTCTGAGGGTGGGGCCCAGGAATGTAGCTTTAATCAACCTTCCAGGACATACTGATGCAGGCTCAAGTTGGAGAAGCCTTGATATGCATCACTGTGTAACCACCCACCTCCTGGTCCATTAGTCATGTTGCCCACTGGCTGCCTCAGGAACGCCCTCAGGTTTAGAAATCTGAAATTCATCCTTGTGTGGAGGTTAGTGGAGACAACTGGTGTGTGAGGAAGTTTTACCATTTGAAATCAAAGGAACTTAGTGATTCATAAGTCACTTGAACTCTCAGTTTTCTCATCTACAAAATGGGAATAGCTCCCATTCCCACTTTGTAGCTCCCAACTCTGCCCCATGGGGTTGTTGGAATGGCTGAAGGACAGAATGTGTATGAATGTGACTCATGAACTGCAAGGCACTCTATATAGTTAGCCCTAGAGTTAGCTACACAAATCAATAATGCTGAAGTATATTATGAACTGTATTATGAATTAGGGGCAGGGGGGCAGTGCATAGGCAGGGACTGTGTTTTCTTTGTCCTCATCAGTATTCTAAATCCTGAGCCCAAGCACATAATGGTCAGAATAATTATAACTAACATTTGGTAAATGTTTGCTCATCAAATACCCTTTGTGGTGGGTACTATTTCTACCCCCTTCTGTGGATGAGAACTGAGATGCTAAGAACCTTATCCATGCCCACATATTTAGAAATGTTGGAGCCAGCATCTGAATTCAGGCAGACTGGCTCTGGAGCTCCAACTTCATTGCACAGCCTCACAATTAATCCATGAGTAATGATCTAAGGATGGTGATGGGAGGTGACATGTCATAGTTGCTCTGTGCCACTAGCTCTTCCAAGCTCTCTTTGTGCATTAACTCATTACAACCTGAGAGAGGTACATACTATTATCATCCCCCTTATTAATGGGATATATTCTTATAAATGATCTCAAGGAGTATAAAGTCATTTGAATGAAGAATACTTACTGCTGCATTAGTTAAAATAAACAGAGACTAGTCCTGATGTTGGATTTCTTCTACCAAGGTAAAAACGTCTTCATTTTGCACCTCCATGTGTCCTGTTTGTGCACTTGACTTACCAATCCACTAGTCAATAAGAATTTATGAAGTGCCTAGTTAGTACCCAGTGCTGTCCTTATAGACACAGAAATATGAGACAGAGTTTCTGCTCTTAAAATGCTTCAAATCAAGTTGGGAAAATGTGCCAGTCTTCATAAAACAGAAAATAAAGGCTAATAGGTAGTTAAGGGTTGGTTATGATGTATAAAGTAATCATTTTACACCTTCAGAGACGTTGGTGGAAATGAAGTCCTCAAATAAGAATTTTCACAAGGGCCTGAAGGAAACTCCTATTGCTAGACTCAGACCTCAGTTGCTCTGGGCAACTGTCTTTGAACTGTTGAGTTCAGCATCCCTGCACACAGTCTCCTTCAAGGCTATCCCAGTCATCAGGATATAAAGGGAATGGTGACATATTACCTCATTTTTGTCTGTTTTGTTCACTTATCCTCAGTACTGAAAGCAGAATCTAGAACATAGTTAGGTGCTCCATTAGCATCTGTGATTAAATGATATTAAGCAGGAGAAGAATAAGGTGGGTGAAAAAGGTCAGACATAGTTTCCCAAACTTGGGGTTGGATGGGGAGGCCAATGGTCTGGGATATGACTCCCCAAAAGCAGATTGGACAAGAGCCCGATATTCCACAGAGAACCTGGGTTCAGGAGAACAGGAACAGACTTTGTTATTCACAATACAGATTCCTCCACTCCATACAGTGGGGTGTGGTGCTGTCTTGGTTCCTAGAGCACCCACTTTCCCCACCCTAGAGAAGAAACCTCATAGGTACTCAGTAGTTTTGAAAGTTGAGATCTAGGGTCTCTTGTCATCAATTTCATTTTTTCCTGGTTTTATTTCTACTTAGCAAACCTTTGGATGCCAAGCCAAAGCCTTGGTTACACCCCATGTTTCCTTCAGAGCAAATTGTACTAGTAATTGAAAACAGAAATTGGTTCTTTTATTCTAATTCATGAGATGCAGGTAAAATTTCTATTTGTGCTCCACCTTGGCTGTGTCTTTTCTAATCCTGGGAAAATATTTGTATATAATTCTCTGTTTTAGTCCTTTGGTCTTCCCTTCTGGCCTTTATGGAAGATTGTGGGCTTTCAGCAAAATTGGGTTGTCTGACAACATCTTCTGAAACTCAGTAATTCCATTCCTGGGAATTTATTCTTATAAATTATCTCAAAGAGTAGAAAGTTGTGTTCACAAAAACACTCACTGCTTCATTAGTTAAAATAACGATAAAACTGAAAATAACCAAAATGTCTAGTAATAGGAAAATGGTTTAAAGAAATAAATGATGAAAATTCTACTCAACAAAATATTCTGCTGCTTTAAAATTATACTTACAAAGATTATGTAGCAATATGTAAAATGCTTGCAATATACTGTTAAGCAAAGAAAACAGTATTGCATTAAATTTAGCTATGTCCAAATGATGTATGCATCTGGAGAACTAGAAAAAAAATTTTAAGTGAAGATAGTATTATTTGTTAAGGTAACAAAATTATGGATAAAATTTCTTTATTTTAATTTCTGCTAAAGTTATTATAACATTGGAAATTCCAAAGAATTGGAAACGATGGTCTGGCTGCTGCCCCTTCTGGAACTAGAAAGAATCATAGTGTACTGGGTGAGATGTGAGCATCCCATACCCAGCTGTGCCCCAAACTGCAGAACTGCATAGACTTCTCTCTCAAGGGCAAAAGCCATGCATGGCCTTCCCTCGGATACTCTCTAGATTACTTAGTGCAGAACTGTCTCCTGCATGTGCTCAAACCTTGGAGCTGGCTGACAGATGGCCTCACTCACATGCTTCATGGATATTGGTATTACATGCCTTTAAAAATCCCAGTAACAGTATCAATTTCAGAGTTTCTCCTCCCATTTTCAAGCTGTCCCCAAACAAGGGGAACTAGCGGTATGATCTGAGTCAAGTTACTTAAACTTGCTAAGCATCAGCTTCCTCATCTGTAAAATGGATATAGTAATAATGCCTCTCCATGTAATACTGTAGGATGTAAATGAAAAAAGACAGGAAAAGTAATATTTACTATAGTGCTTTAATAGAAAGCACTCAACAAAGGGAAGCTCTGGGTAATGTTTTTATTGCAAAGGCCTCCATTGTTCTAAATGTCAAAGAAATAAGTTTGAATATAAAATGCTCAATAGATTGAAATGCTGCCTTTCATTCTCAAGAGAAACTTGTGTTCAATGGAAAAGTTTGCAACTTTATTTGAGTATGTCTTTGGGTCTTGTTATAGCTCCTTCTCTCCACTGGCTAATCAATGTCCTCTGTGTTTGAGTCTTGTCAAGTGCTCTTACTGTGTGGAGGTATTGTCTGCACTACAGTGTTTAGATCATGTTAGGGCATTTAACCAAGCATCCAACCAGGTAGCATGTTTGGGCATAGTAACTCTGACATTTGAAGAAATGCATAATTTCAGGCCAGATAGAAGGCTAGGAGAAAGAGACAGTGCTGGTGATGCCACAGATGACTAACCCAGATGAGGGAGATGAGAAGTCTGGGAAGCCAAGATCCATGGCCAAGGACAAGAGAGGAGTTTGGTTTGAAGGGAGAGTGTTAAGACATCAACAGCTTGGAAAGAGAAGTCCAGGGTAATTTGTGGCCTGTTGAGTACCAGGAAGAAAGATGTGGCAAAAGAAGGCACAGATGTTGTGAAGAATGCAAGGAATTTATGACGATTCATAGTCCGACTGCGGGAAATGCCTGCCAAGGGCAGATCTCAGTGGACCGTGGGAGCACTGGTTCAGTGAGAAGATATGTGAAGACCAGGACTTCACAAGTGACCTTTACTAGAGTATCATCTTGAACCAGAAGCAGAGGAGGAGGAGGAAGAGAAGGAGGACAAGAAGTTGTTTTAGAAGAAAAATAAATGCTATCAAGTCTTTAGAAGTAATTAAAATGTTTCTAGACCAACAGCCCCCTTTTTCCCATCATTCTTCTCTTTAAAAAAGTCATCATCAATGACTTAAACTCACAGTTCAGAAATGAGGATGTATGCAGCTCTCTCCACATTCTCTTATCAGAAACCCTGCTACTCAGTCAAAAAACTTTCTCTTCTCTCACCCCAAATATAGAGAAGTTGCTACCTTGATGACCATTTCTTCACATCAACCTCAAGGTTTCTATATATAGTTTTTGGACAAATATGCATCTAATTGACACAGTGGAGGTTATGGAGACCATACCCATCAAGAGGTCAATGGATTTGATATTCTTTTTTTTTAAGATTTTTTATTTATTCATGAGAGACACAGAGAGAGAGAGAGAGAGAGAGAGAGAGAGAGAGAGAGGCAGAGATCCAGGCAGAGGGAGAAGCAGGCTCCATGCAGGGAGTCCGATGTGGGACTCGATCCCGGGACTCCAGAATCACGCCCTGAGCAGAAGGCAGGCACTAAACTGCTGATCTTCTTTCTCACAAGTATAAGAGACTTGGTGTGGGGTTACAAGCAAGGTGATACTTTCTGGAAAGCTGGGAAGGAAAAATGGAGGCTGCCTTGCTAGAAGATTATATGCATCAGAAGAGATTTGTGAACCTGGGCTCTCACTTCCTGCTGGAGTTAAGACAGAGCTAATCATGCCTAAGTATTAGCATAAGCATAAGCAATGTCTCCTTGCAACCTTCCCATACTTAGATCTGAGCCAAAGAGAGCATATAGAAGGCAGATGTTGAGGGAAATAAAATGTCCCATAAATAGTCATCCTGGCCCAGTGCACAAAGGAGTCTCCCCAGCTCTGTGACACATTGGTCCTCACGTTGCTTATTCCTAATGAGGTTCATTAATTCTCCAACCATGGGTAGGTTTTGTGATAAACTGAAAAATGACTTCTAGGGCAACCATCTCTAGTTCTCAGAAAGTAAATTGATGGAAGTGAGTGACTGGCTAGAAGGCCAAAAGGCCCCCGCATCAGAGTGGGAGGCCAGAGCAATGTGGTCATTCATAGTATGTTTGACTATGTAAGAAAAAATAAAAATAAAGGAGTTTGGTTTCTCTTTCATGATTTCCCAATATCACAAGATGAAAATCTTTTTTGTTGTTGTTGTTGGATTTAGTAAAATAAATAAGAGAATCAGAGATTTTTCTTAATTGATAGTAATATTTGCCAAATAGCATTGATAAATTTTGAAGAGGTAGGCATGCTATGAAACAAAATCAAGAGTAGTATTTATCTTGGAGACAAGCCACAACTTAACCACACCTCTCTTTCTCCTTATTCATAATTTACTTCTTCAATTCAGAAAAATAACATTTGGGGCAAGGAGGTTGAGTGGGTGGTTAAAAGCTAACAGACTTAGTGATTGCCACATTACTAAGAAACCTCTTTAGTTGACCTTGAGTTTGCTATCTTGTCCAAAGAGGTATGGAATTCTGAAATACGATAATTTGAGGAGAGCACTTAAAGTCTCTTGGTCATGTTTAAGCAATCAAACATTAAGATAAAAGGGAGAAAAATTATAGCAGCAAAATTCCATTGAAAGAAAAGAAAGGTAAGATGGTTTATGAGTCCAGATTTTAGCTGCAAGTTCCTGGAATAATATAATCACTCTAAATAAACCATTCAGCTTCAGTTTGCATACCTGATTGGTGTTTTGATAAATAATACTGCAACTTGCTTAAGAACTCCTTGTATAAATTTTAAATTTTTAATAACCTTAACATTCGTTTATTTTTCCAAAAAGGGTGGGGGGGTGATGTTTGAAAAACCATGTTTAAAATGGTCATCTTCTAATTTTGCCCTCAGGGCAGATGTTGGGTACCAATGGCAAAGGTGATGGCCTGTCTGAAGCCCATTCATTTTATCAGAGATGGGACGGCATGTAGTTGTAGCTGGAATTTTCCAGGGAAACTATGCACGTGTCCCCTGGAAGGAACTAAATTTCTCACAGAGGGTTCATATACCACTCACAGACAGCAAGGAAAGTAGTAAAATAAAGAGTTGGCCACTCTGAGTGCTATGAGATTTAGCATTCTGGTCAACAACATTAGCAACCCTCGAGGGGCAGGTCACTTACTCAGTTTTTGAAGATGCAGCTTCAAAAAGAGTAATGGTGAAAGACTGGTGGGATTTTACACTAATTCTCAATTCCCAGTGCCACACAAGGGAAGGCCATCCCTCACTTATTGCTCAAAGCCTTCAGAACCCTGATCTCCAGAATGCAGCTTGATTCTTTTTACTATTTCAACAGCTCCAATAAATGACTCTCTTTCTTACCCTCTTTCTAATTCATGCCCATGTCCTTCTGGAAGGGGCTTCTGTAATCTCCATAGATGGTCTTGTCCCCTCCTCTTACTCAGATCATGGCTTGGATATTCCCTATTTTCCTCCATCAAATTCAACACTGATCCCTGCTTTCCTTAAATTCAGCCTATAAATCTTATTTTCATCTAAAATTAAACCTGAAAAAGAGGAAACTCCTGGTTCTTTCATCAAATTTCTCTTCTTAGAGAGAAGCACTGATAGGCCCTACATACATGGTTGAGTAAAAAATGAGTAGCATAATCATCCAGATAATCCTTAGGGTCATATTGTTAGAACGAGTGCTCGATACTAAGCAGTACTTTGGTTGTCAACACAAGAAAACTGGGTCTCAGAGAGTCTGGGTGACTTGTGAGTTTGCACAAAGGATCTGGGGCTAAAATCCAATGTTGTTTTCCACATACCACATTGCCTTCTTTTCATTCACTCTCTGCATATGGCACTCTTGTAGGTGCTACAGAAACACTTCCCAGGACCTTTCAATTTAGGAACAGCACTGTTGACATCCCAGCATGAAAGGGACATCACACACAACCCAACTGGCACTGCAGTGCACACCATGTGGTTATTTATATCATGTAACACCTTAACCACCTTCTCCCTCCCCCCTCCTCCTCTCCCTGTGTTCAATCTGTCACTGACTCTGGCTGTTCCTTCTCTGTGGTAATGCCAAGGGCTGTCTCTGCTGCTGTGGAGGCTGCCTTCCAACAGCTCACTCCCTGATTCAGGCCCAGTGCCTCTCCTTATGGGGCCTCCTCCTCCCAACACTCTCCCTTCATACACGCCAGACTGCCCTGGCAGCTGTCACCCCTTCACCTGCCATCCTGACCATGTCACACCCACCCCTGGGAAAATCTCCAGATGTGCCCTGAGCAAAACACAGAGGCCTGAGTGAGGAGACTGACAGGGAACAGGGCCCCTGAGAACACAGAGCTGGTGCCAAGTTGCAAAGAAAAGAGAAATGATAGACTTTAGAGTGAAACTAAAAATAAAGAGAATGTGTTTTAATACCCTTTTGGCTGATTCATCTTTCCGTGGCACCAGAGAGAGGGGCGTTACCCTCTATTCACCAGTGCCTTATGTTTTGTCCACAAGGGCTCTCTTACCACATTTGAAAGAGTAAATAAGCAGTAACAATGTGAGTATAGGAGATAATGTTGGTAGCATGGCTACAATCTACAAGTTGGAGCCAGACTCATCTTACAATTTCCGTCATAGTCTTTCTCAAAAATGTGAGATAAGTAAAGTCCATATATGTAATTCCTCAACATCCCTTAGTGTTCTTTCTCTTGTTGTCTGTTTTCATCTCATTCAAGTATGGGTCCAAGATGGAGTAGTGATTAAGTGGGCCTGGTGACACTGTGTCCTTGGTGACTGCTTAGTCCCAAAGTTTGGTTGGCAGGAGAGGGAGCACTAGTTTTCCATCATTCCAGGGCAGGAACTAAACTCCAATACCTAGCCTAGTCTGCATAGCATCGACTTTTGTCCTAAAATTCATCAGTGAGTAAAAATGTTACTGGCTGTCAAGAGCAGGCGAGAAGATGTAGAGGAATAGAAAGGAAAGAGATGAGGCACAAAATGAAGAGAGAGGAGAAACATAAATAAATATGCTGGCTAAAAGTAAATGGGAAACCACTTCTGACCATCTCTTTCTCTCACAGCCATCTCATACCTTACAACACTGTTTTGAAATAAGTGGATGGATGTGGATGCTAACACTGAACAACTACTGAGGAGAAATCAAAGGTTACAAGAGGTCAAGATAGCTTATCTTTGGTCATAAGACCATATGACTTTGCCTTGTTTGACTCGATAGGACGATCCATTGTCACGGTGTCTCTTGTGGATTAAAATTTCTTAGAACAGACTATACAACATAGAGTGTGGGTATCCTTTCAAAGGAATAGTTATGCATTTACTTTATTTTTTTTTTAATTTTTATTTATTTATGATAGTCACAGAGAGAGAGAGAGAGAGGCGCAGAGACATAGGCAGAGGGAGAAGCAGCCTCCATGCACCGGGAGCCCGATGTGGGATTCGATCCTGGGTCTCCAGGATCGCGCCCTGGGCCAAAGGCAGGCGCCAAACCGCTGCGCCACCCAGGGATCCTGCATTTACTTTAATGGTGAACAGTCCTCCTTTATCTGGAAAGGACTTTTTGCAACCAAACTTTGGAAAGGATGCATTTTTAAGAGGAAGAGAGGAAGGGGATACCTGCCCAGCTAGCTATGTTATCCAACTCGAGTCTATGATAATACTAGTTATAAGACCTAACATTTATTCAGACTTTACTGCATACCAGACATTGTGCAAAACACTGAACATATATTATCACTTAATCTTCCATCAGCCCGGGGGGCTCTCTTTTACATACTTCCATTTTATACAGCCTCTGAGTCTTAGAAGATTTGCTTCCTTGCCCAAGGTGAATGGCAAATAGGTGGCAGAACCCAGGTCCGCCTGACTCTAAGCCCTGTGCTGCCAGCCATTCCACATACTGCCTCCGACACTGGTATGTCTCCTGTAACAGGCAGATCATACTGGAATCCTGTACTATGTTCTAAATAATTGAAACAATGTGACCAGAAAATGGTAGCTAACTTATATAGCAGACCCAACTGAAGTAATTCAAACATAAAAATGACCTCTTGGCATTTGATTATCTTTTACCTTAGACGTTGATAAACCAAACTGTTCCCTTAGGATGACATTTCTGTCCAGCAAAGCATTTCTCTTGCCAAAGTATAATTTTGTTGGCTACATCTATCTCCTCCAAGCCCTGGAATCAGACCTAAGCTAGTAAATTGTGCTGTCCTGGCAAGACGCTTGTCCTCCAGGGGATTGTATCAGGCTAAAGTAATACATCATGTTGCTTCCCACTCTGTTGGCCCATTTCTCCAAAGAGTCCTAAAACGGTAATGTTTCTGCTCTGAATCGCTAGTTTTCTTGTCCCTAGGCCTTGTGTTTTAGCTTCCTGATCTTAGAGATAGAGGTGGACTAAACAGCACTATTTTTACACCTGCCCTTGAGTTGAGGGTTTCCAAAAGAAAGGAGTGCTTAAAGAAAGGGGAAGCCCCATAGATCTTTGCTTCATTCTTTTCAGACCCACAGATACACAAACACTGACTTGATTGGGTGATGAGAAGAGTTTGGTCTTTTGGGGTTGTGGGGATTTAGTAGCTGAGAAAGAGTTACTGAGTGATGGGGGTGGGGGTGGGTCAAATAGGGCCAAGATTCCTAGAAAAGATGACCTTGTCCAACTGAGAAGTAGTGGGACCAGCAAACGCCAGCAGTTAAAATTTAACATAGGCCAAAATGAAATCAATGCCTAAATGTGATAGGTTTTTCAGAAAAGTTCATGACATGTAGTTCATAGAAGAGAGGACATTTTCTCAGTGTTCACTTTTACAGATGCTAAAGGTCGATCCTACTTGGAAAGATCCTTCTGCCAAAAAGCAGAAATGTATGGAGTCCAGTAGCAACATTTAAGGCAGGGAATATATAGATATTTTAGAAAAACTTCTTCAAAAACAATCCTAATTTCAAAGTGTCTGACAGTAGCCTTGATACTGATGGTAACTCACTCGACTCCCTGACACGTTTAAGTGTGTGTTATTCTAACTGCATAATGAGGTGCCTAGTTTCTAGTAGTGAAAGCCTCTTTCTGTATCTTTACAGAGCACGTGACAACATAGATCTTAATAATTGTTTTCACTCGTGTGATTTCCACAGAAATTTTTTAAAGGTAAAATATTGACGCATCAAAAGGGCTTTAAACTAAATGCCAATCCTACAAATTCAGAAACTATCAACCCAACAATGTATTACATTTGAATTTGGATAAATAGTCTTATCACAATTTTCCTCATTTTAGGAATTAACAAAAGGAGTCTAGTTTTCCCTGTGAAGCCATAAAATGTGTAAAAAGCATTGGGAGGTGATTCTCACTTTTCCAACAAATGAAAATAACAATTAAAATGCTAAAATAGAAGTAACTTTAAGATTGCTCCTATTTCACTCAACTTTCCTAGAGTATACCATCCAAAGTTATGTCAGCTGAATGATTTTTTAAAGGATTTTGTTTATTTATTTGAGAGAGAGTGATATAGTGAGAAAGAGAGAGAGAGAGTGAAGAGAGCACAAGCAGAGGGGTGAGTGGAGTGGGGAGGGTGAAGCAGGCTCCCACTGAGCAGGGAGCCCTGTTGGGTTTTACGTGGGGCTTGATCCCAAGATCATGATGTGAGCCAAAGGCAGACACTTAATTAACCACCCAGGTGCCTCAGATATTTTTTATTAGACAGGGTGGCCCATGGGGAAACATTGCCCTAAAAAATTAGTTATTCTGAGTTACTCTAAACTTGTCAACATGTTTGGAGGTTTGGGATAAATAGTTGGTATAAGGAATCTAATTTTCTGGCTTCTATAGATTCTTATTGTAGTATTTAATTTTGAGATCAATCCTCAGTTAATCAAAGTTAAATGGAAGTAGTTTCTTATTACTTAATAACTGCATCCATGTTTTCTATCAAACACATAATTGTGAATTTTCTAGAAATAGCCAACTTGAATTGTCTTACTTCTTTTTTTCTGCCTTCAAAATATGATTGACCTCAGACCCTACTCCTGTTCACAATTTCTAAAGAACAGTTTTACTCCTCAGAACCAAAAGAGTAGCAAGTTGTGTCTTCGGAAATGGCTATTTCCCTCTTTGCAAAATATTTGCATTTTTCATTGTTTAGCGATTCTTCAGATCAATGTCTCCTCTTTCCACTGATGGGATTAAAATAATTAAAGTTTTCCTCAATGAAATAGAAAGTTTCAAAGGAAATCAAAATTGAGTACAGCATCCCAACTGCATTTCAAGAAACCTCTAACACAAGCATATATAGTGCCAGTAGAGGTAGTACCATCTCCTCCAGTAATTAACAACTAGAATTCTTTGTTCTAGCAGTGACGATCCCAGTTTAATCTCAGCATTACACCTTCTCCTTCAGAGATGGAGGGAAGCAAGTTGCTTGCATCTATGACAAAATGTGAGACTCAGCTAATTGGTGTGGTTTTGATGATGCCACAATTCTGCCCGAAACCCTTGTAACTAGCAAGTTTGCCCTGAAGATTATTGAATTAACTCCACTGACCATGCATTATTTAAAGGGAAGTGCTATTATTATAGAAGCCAGCTGCTTCACCATTGGAATTCTGTCTGTTGGCCAACTTTCAAGATGCAGCACTGCACTGTGACTATGCATTATGTCTACTCATTGTGAAGTCAAAGCCTAGGTTAGGTGGTGGCCAACTTTTCTGCTAAGCAATATTTGGTGTGCATGCGTTGGAGCAAAACTACTGACAAAATAAATATATAAATATATAAATTTTCAATGTCAATACTGTCAGCAAGAAAAATTCTGTGAAATTTTATACATGTCTGTCTGTTCACGCTAATGGTCCCTTCATAACGCCAGTACCACAGAACTCTGGGACTACACCTACTTGCAGAAAGGACTATCCTTTTTCTATTCTATTCCTTTTGTAGTAGTTTCAAGTGAAGAAAAATATTTTATGCCTCTTGGAGAACTCAAATAATAAATAGAAAAAAATATTTTCACTTTCTAAGTTAAAAAATATTTGAACGTCTTTCTTGAAGACAAAGTAAGTAGCTTCCAGCCATACTGAATATTTGGCCTAGATGGGTTTTCTCCTCCATTTCTTTACTTGTAACAGAATCTCTGAAATAGACAGGTCTATGGCAGTCGTACACTGTGCAGAATACAGGAATATACACCTAAGATCTCTGGCGGGTGTTCATAAAGACTTTGCTTCACTGTTTCTAGCTATGGGAAGTTCATTATCTTTAAAAGAAGTTTGTCCCATTTTTAATACTTTTGAAGTACAAATTGTTAGGATTTTTTTTTCTTATATGAAGGCAATATTTGTTTCCCATTCACCTACCAATTCTGACTCTGCCCACAGAAGCAGAATTACATAGTTCCTAATGAGGAGTTTTTAAAGGCAAGGATAGAACAATTCATTCTATCTCATTTAAAAATTAATCATAGAGACGCCTGGGTGGCTCTGCAGTTCAGCGTCTTCCTTCAGCTCAGGGTATGATCCTGGAGTCCTAGGATCAAGTCCCACATCGGGCTCCCTTCATGGAGCCTGCTTCTCCCTCTGCCTATGTCTCTGCCTCTCTCTCTCCATGTCCCTCGTGAATAAATAAATAATAAAATCTTTAAAAATAATTTAAATATATACAAAAAATAATAAAAATCAATCAAATACAAGAACTATAATTTACAGGTCATTAAAAATCCCCATTTTTCTCAAAATTGATACTGGAGGAAATGAATTTACAGCCTTTCTATTAAACTACATGGTTTCAGACTTCTAGTTTCAGCCCATAGCAACAAATGTCTATATTTTGGTTCTAGAAAAAAAGTAATATGAGTGTACTGGTGGTAGGAATGCAAAATGGTGCAGCCACTATCGAAAATGGTTATGGAGATTCCTCAAGAAATTAAAAATAAGTTTATCATGTAATCTAGGAATTCCACTTCTGGGTATTTATCTGAAAAAAAAATAAAACACTAATTTGAAAAGATTATGTGCACCTCTAAGCCCATTGCATTGCAACATTATTTATAATAGCCAAGATATGGAGGCAACCTAAGTGTCCATCAATAAATGATTTTTTTAAAAGTGTGGTATATAGTACATACAATGGAATATTAATCAACCATAAAAAACAATGAAATTTTGCCATTTGTAGCAACATCGATAGACCTAGAGGTATCACACTAAGTGAAATAAATCAGATGGATAAAGACAGATACCACACGATTTCACTTATATGTGGAATCTAAAAAAACAAAACAAATGAACAAACAAAAGAGAAACAGCCTCATAGATACAGAAAACAATATGGTGGTTGCCAGAGGGGAAGGGTGGAGGATGGGCAAAATAAGGGAAGGGGATTAAAAGATATAAACTTCCAGTTATAAAATAAATGAAAAACAAGGATACAATATGCAACACAGGGTTTATAACAGCTTTGTATGGTGAAAGATAGTAGCTATATTTATCATGGGGATCATTTCTTAATGTATATAAATGTTGAATCACTATATTGTGCACCTAAAACTAATATAATAGTCATATTATAGTAATATGTCAACTAAACTTCACATTTGCACACATATTATAGTAGAATGTCAACTGCACTTCAATTAAAAAAGAAAGAAAGAACATGAGGCACTCGAAGATAAAGGACGAAACTTTGATCTTCAACTGTGGCCTCTTGATTAGTAAGAAATGATTTGTTTTTGTTGTTACATGTCCTATGTAGAACCAGAAATCAAGTCTATAGGACATTTCAAAGGGTGAATTAAACTTTAAAAGGCAATATGTAAATATTTGTTATATTCATATATTCCCAATGAAGTACAATTAGTCCATTGTAGATACCATGAATAGACAAAGAAAAACATTTCTCTAGCATTATGGTAGCTAGAGATAACCAGTAGTTACTTGTTATGGTAAAATCCAAGTCTGTTTACCACCATTTCAACAATATTAAAAAGAAATAGATGAACATAAGGTAAACTTTCTTTATGGAGCATTACAGAAAAGTCCTAAATTTCTGTTCATAAATTCATTGCTCTATGGACTGAAAAAGCACAGCTATTTTATAGACTGAGCCATGTCAAACTCTGAGCTCATCTAAGAAAGGTGACAAAGCAGATGCCCTGTGTGTGTGTGTGTGTGTGTGTGTGTGTGTGTTTTCTGCACTGATGATTACTTTCTACTTCATAAAAGGAAATAGATGTGTGGTGAGTTTCATGGCTTTTGACAGTTGTCAAGAAGGGAATATGCAGTACATAGTGTTTTCTGCCTTCCCAAGACTAAGGTTGCTGTCCTCCTCCAGAAGGAAGATTACAGTAGAGATGTATGAAATGGAAATGCTAAAGAGGTCCTGGAGTTACAAAACCTATCCCTCTCCATCTTCAACCCATAAGCATGAATTTTGAAATGGGTTGTTTCTGAGTTAGCCAAGGTTGGATGTTTTTGGAACCACCTTTACCACCCCACCTCTAAAACATCAAACTATTCTATACTGTACAACAACAACAACAAAAAATCCCAATTATGTCTCATTAAGAAGTTTATAGTTTCGACAGAGAGCAGCCATTACATGTGGTGGACAACAGGGAGAGCTCAAAGTAGGCTGAGTCACCTTCTCCCCACCCGAAGAGAAAAACCAAAGTGTATCAGCTACTCATAACTGGCTGACCCCTTCAACCTCTTGAAATAACCACTTAGCAAAAAGTATGTAGAAGTCCTTTGTGGATTACAAAGAACCATGTAAGCCTATTTGTGCCTTTCCTCTAATTTATAGTCCCAGGAAAAGACTATAAAAACAAAAACATTGTTTACATTGCCCAAGGGACTGGCCAAGTCTCAGCTTGCCAGGGCCAGGCTTGCGAACAGAACGAGAGTCTTCTGCACGTGGATCCTCCAATGGCAAGTGAAAACACTACTAAGTCTTCAATTGGGGCCAGCTGCCTAGTCCCTCCCAAACCCCTCAACTATGAGGCACCCACAGGGTTTGCCCCTAAGAGAGAAAGTAGACCCCACCCAAAGAGACCACAAATGAACCCTCACTGAATTACTGCCCCCAGCTGCCCTAAGAATGACAATAAACCTGCCTTATGGGGAGGAAGCATCCCCAGGCTCCTGTGCCAAACATCAGGAAAACATTTGGGTTTGTAGAGGATGCCATGAACGGTTGGCCCTTCAAGCAGTGAAGCAGCCAAACTAGTTTGGTAGCAGGCCATTTCCATGGGTCTGATCTTCCCAACCAGGGAGTTCAAAATATACATGGGGATTTTGACTTTCAGAACACCATTCCCAACAATAGTGTCATTATTATACAAGCGTAAGACTTTTTATTTAAAATATGACATTGTCTTCTGTGTCAGGAATAAAGACTGAACATATGCCAGATTGATAGTGTGGATTCTTCTGGATCAGTGGTTCACAAATTTTCCTCCATGAAGGCTGAATATCAGTGCAGAAGACCAGGCCCTGCACCTCCCAAGGGAGATGAGAGATGAGAGAGATGAGAGAAAGCCAAGATCCAGTCTCCCTGCCTTCCCCTGAGCCACAGCAGTTTCACTTCTGTCTGCTTTATCGATTGGTGTATAAGCAAAGTTTGGTTTAACAGAAGTTCTACTTTGACAAAAAGTTTACAAAGAACTCAGGTGCTTTTCAAGTTCCTATGACAAGTTCATGTAAGCTTGTTTTGCCCTCTCTTTTTAATTTTAGAGCCAGGAAAAGTGTGTCTGAATCAAAACAATAAGAAATAAAACTAAACCAAAACCTACTTGCCAAGTAAAGAGGTCTAATTGATTTGCAAATATCAAAAGAAATGGGATTCATGATGTGCCTCTGGGCAATGAGACTCACACGAAGGATTGACATTTAGCTCGTTCTCTCTCTCAGGGTAGTAGCTCTTCTATGAGAAAACAGAATCAATTGTTCTGTTCTCTCTATGGTGATGGAGGAGGAAGGCCCATTACACTAGTATTGTTATCAATTTCAAGTTCCAAAACACCTGGATGCAGTTAATATGAAAGCTGCTTCTTCACAGACTCTAGAAGACCCTAGAAAAGGGTGCTCAGAGGAAGTGAACCAACATTTATTTAGGACCTGCTCTGCATCAAATGATGTTCTAAGTATTTTATCTTTATCTTTTCTTTATGATTATCTCATGCAATCCTCAAAGAATCCTTATAAGGAAGACATTATAAACCTACTTTACAAATGGGTAAACTGGGGCCCAGAAGGTTTAAATGACTTGTCCCTAATTACAGAACATGCAGGGATAGATCTGACCTTGAATCCTGGTTCCACCCCTTACTGCATGAATGACTTGTTTCAAGTCGTTCTGGGCCTGTTTTCACATCAGTAAAATGAGGAGCCCTTTCCAGACTTAAAATTCCTTTGATACTCAACCTGATGTTATAATGGAAGCAGTCAAGCAAAAGAGCAAACACTTGAGCCATCCTTAGCATAAAAACTAGGCAGATTTGCTAAAAAGATGAAAAAAACTTAACACATGATCTTCATTTAATTAATACTCCTAGCTGCCTCCAAACTAAGTGAATATATAAGGAAAGACTCAGTTTGGGTGTAGACGAGATCCTTGACAACAGGTTTCTGAGAACTCAAGAATTAACACAAAATCCCCAGTGCACAAGTTAGTGCTAAGGCGTGTGGGGCAGAGTCCAGAGCCACACTGGGATCCAGAAGGATTTGTGGGGCCAGGAATTGTTGGGGAAGCTTCAGGAAGAGATTGGGATGTGTAGGTTGACCAGCTATGGGGAGAAGAGAGGCTTCCGGGGTTGGGTGGAACTGTGGAGGTAGCATATTCCCCTCTAAAGCCAGGCCACCTTGTGTTTGATTTGCACAGACAAGCCCACAGGGTACGGCTCCAGCAGTCGGAGGGCACCTCAGACAGGCATCGTGGATGAGTGCTGCTTCCGGAGCTGTGATCTGAGGAGGCTAGAGATGTACTGTGCACCCCTCAAGCCTGCCAAGTCCGCCCGCTCAGTCCGTGCCCAGCGCCACACCGACATGCCCAAGGCTCAGAAGGTAAGCTAGCTGGCGGGGAAGGATCCACCATCCTCAAGACATTGAAGTGTCTTCTATCTGTGGGGAGGCCAAATAGGAATTACGGCCAATATCCTGGCTCACAGGTCAGAAAGACACCGTCCTCACTTCAGAGCTCCATCCCTCTGGTCACTCCACATTGTAGATTCTCCTTTCCACTCCTCTGGATGATCTGATACCAGAAGACAGTGGAGAACAGTCATTAAACATGAGCTTTGGTATCAGACAAAACTGAAGTCCAGTCACCAACTGAGAGCCCTTGACCAAGTAACATAACCTATCCAAACCTGTTTCATCAGTAAAATTGGTATAATAATACCTACCACATCAACTCGTTTTCAGAATTAATAAATACACATGCAATTCTTTCCGCATCCTGCATGAAGTAACTGTTGGACAAGTGTTAACATCTTTCATAATTGTAATTAATAACAAGGCATGCAACTTTTTTCAAGTCCTAGTAATCTGTGAAGGTGCAAAGAAAAAATATATGCTAAAATGGGAATTATTTGAAATTCACATTCAATGGCAAACTTAATTAAAGAAAAAAAAACCACTAAACATAGAAATTTCTGTTTGGCTCTAAGAATAACCTAGAAATTTCTAATGACTAAAATCCATAGGTGTCTTTTTCTAAAACCTAGATTTCAAATGAACCTTAGAGCTACTATTTATGCCATCAAAAGTACATAAATTATCTGATGCATTATTAGTCACTTGATAAATTTTGTTGTAAGAGTGAATACATGAATGAACAAATGAATAGAAGTGATTTGGTGATTTAGATTTTAGTCCTGAAGTAGCAAAAATGAAACTGAAGAGTAGGGGGTAGGTGAAGGAGAAAAAAAAAGTAAGGAAGGGTGGGTAAGGAGAGCAAAGCCCAAGGAGCTCCCCTCTGGGACACTGTTTAAAAAAACCATAAACCAAAAACAAAAACAAAACTGTGGTTTTAATCTCTGGAGCCAAAGTTAGCTAGCATTGTGCAGAGAGCATAAGAGAAACTGAGAAGCTCACAGTGACACATTTGCTGCTTCCTGGTCCTACACTGCTGCCAAGCTGGGGGGAGGACTCAGGAGCTCAGCAGAGATGTGACCCCCAGGGAGCCACCATGAATGATGGAAAGGGGCTGGGAGGGGAGTGCAGTAGCAGGGGGGGGCGGCGAGTCAGGGAGCAAGCACCAAAGAAGCAGCTTAAGTGAATGTGGCTGAGAAGTGTGCTTGGGGGGATAAATGCAGGGTAGTTCTTTCTGTTCCCCGGTGACCACTGCCTCACAGTGCCTAGCGGGGGTGGGGGGGAGGTGGAGGGGTGGGGGGTGGTCAGAGATGAGTCCTAGGGTTCTAGAAGTTTGTGTCTTGTGACTGAGGCCTTAGCCATCCCTCCACCACCAATGCTGTCTCCTGTAGCACATGAAGCCCAGGCATTCCGGGCTGATGCAAAGGCTCTGTTTTCTGGGACACACCCAGGGAGCCACTTGTTCTCAATGCAATTATTTTTGTGATGTTTGCAGTATCATCCCCCATCTACCACCAAGAGAATGAAGTCTCAGAGGAGAAGGAAAGGTGGGCCAAAGAAACGCCCAGGAGGGGAACAGAAGGTGGGGACTGAAGCAAGTCAGCAGATGAAAGGAAAGAAGAAAGAGCAGAGAAGGGAGACTGGAGCTAGAAACTGAACGCAGAGGCAAGAAAGGAAACTGGAGGAGAGAAGGACTAAGCAGACAGAGGCAAGGACGATGGGAGAGAAGCAGACAGCGATAAAGAAAAGTGGGAAGTGCTATAGAGGAATGAAGAACGGTAGGCGTGGTGGAGCTAGATGATGCATGTGATGGAAAGAGGTGGAAGCTGCTGTAGAATGTGGCTAACAAATATCGAGAGGATGGAAAAGATGAATGTAATGCCCAAGGAAGCCCAGAGAAAAAAAAGTGGCAAGACTGAAAGAAGGAACACAAATTATGAAAGAGGCAAATAAGACACTACATTCCCCTCCCTGCTAAAAAAAAAAAAAAAAACCAAATAAGAGTAAAAGAATTAAGATTTAAAAAAAAATCAAGTTTTTTTATATGCATTTTAAAGTTCTGTGTGAAGCTATTGTAGAACTGCCCATGTCAATATATGTCCAAAGTTAAATATTAGCCCCAAATTCTCAGCAAGACTGAATTGTGTCACAGAAGTTCCCAGATTTCCTTTCCTGTGGTGTCACTGGAGGCTGGGTTTCTTAGTCAAGTGCATGTTCAGGCCAAAGGGCACTCAGTGTTTGCTTAAAGGCCTGTGGGGCCAGTGAGGTAACCTGGAAGAAGAGGTCATTGATCCTTCCCTTTTTATTTTTGCACTTTGGAATCAGATATAAAAGATGCATTTGTCTGCTTGGGGTTGTGCTAACAATGTACCACAGACTGGGTGGCTTAAGCAACAGATATTTTCACACATTTCTGGAAGTTGGAAGTCCAGATGAAGGGGTTGACCTCATTTTAACTAAATTACCTCAGCCAACACCTTATCTCCAAATAGGACACATTTTGGGTACTGGGAGTCAGGCCTTGAATGTATGAACAGCTGAGGAGAAGCATGGTTCAGTCCATAACTGTCTGATTACTGTCTTCTGATGCCATCTGCTATGAAAACTCTGTGTCTGTCTGTCTGTCTCTCTCTCTCATACACACACACAGACGCGAATCTAGGTCAGATATGACATCCTGTGAGTTTCTGTTCCATGGAAACACTAGGACAAAAAGCCTGTGAAACTGATTGGTTCAATCCCTTCATTTTAAAGACAAGAATACTAAGAACCACAGAAGGGTGAAGGCACGCTTGAGTTCCAAGCTACACTCCTTCTGGCCAGCAGAGAAAAGCACACATAATCAACATGGACTGAGAAAGAATTCTGAAAGGAAAAGTCAGGGCAGAAATACACAGCACACGAAATCTTCCATTAGCTTACTATTTTTCCACCAGAAGGAAGGAAGGAAGGGCATGAATGAGAGCAAGGGGCTGGATTTCCCTGAAGGTAAAACAAAACAAAACAAAACAAAACAAAAAGCTAAGTAGAACCACAGAATTTAGGTCTTCTAAATCTTTTCCTTCAGCTTCTTTGATCTAACTAGTAGGGTTGGAGTCTTCATAGACATAAAACAAAAATTGTCAAGATCATCCAAATTATGAACTATAGGAACTGAGAGAGGGTGTAAGAGAGAAGTGGTTAGCCAAGCACATGACAACACTTGTGGTGAGAAGATGACTAAACCAAGAGTGAAGCATTTCATCCAAATCACCTACTCTGAAGATGTCATGGTATAAATGAACCTCCTTTCTGCCTGGCCCTTCATGCCATTGCTGGCTTTCTACTTCAGGATCATTCTTCCTCTGCGGTGCACTGAAAAATATAATAAATATAACATAACGTAACATAACAGGCCATGCCCAAGGCTCAGCCCAGGAGGAAAAGCTAGTCAGATACATGTCAAGCCCCAGATGGGAGCCGAGCCACTTCTGCTGTGATTCCAAAAGCCTGGCCTATCTGAATAGACCAGGTAGGCTGGCAACTAAGCCCACCTAGCCAGCCACCTAATTCAGGAGATGCTGAGTTATTCCACTAAGACATCCATGCTTTGAGACCAGCTCAGAAGTGAGCTGATGCTTGCTGTGACCACCACCTAAGAGTGGTTTGCAAATACAGATGGCTCTTCAAGTTCCACAGAAGAACTAACAACTCGTCCCATGGAAAGGTTCCTCAGAGGATTATCTCTTTTCCCTATTTCATTGTTGACTGAGTAAATGCCATTTATGACCGAAAGCTTTGGATAAACTATAATTATACTCTACAATAAATTTCATTCAAAAGGAGTGAGGCAAAGACTTTAAAAGAAAAACAAAAGAATGGAACCTCCTAGTAAAAGAATGCTTGACTCTCACGCTATGGATTAAAATAATTTCTTTTTGGAATGGGTTTTATAGGCTCTAAAGCAGTCACCTTGAATGCCTACATATGGTTTCTGAAGGATATGAATCGACTAAATGGGAAGAACCTATTATTATTGTCTTTCCATCTCCTCCTCTCTAGTGTCAATGCTAAGCACTCAGTGATACATGTAATGCTAGATGGACAGGTGGACAGATGGATGGCTGGATAAAAACAGATGGACAAAAAAGTGAGAGAGGCCGCTGAATAGTGGTAAAGAAGGCCATAAAAATAAGTAGCAGTGCCGAGATGAATGATTCCTCTCGTCCTTGCATGAGACAGCGAGACAAAGGCAGAGTAAAAAAGGAAGCAAAGGAGTTGTACTGACACAGCCTTGCATGTTTTGAACTTCCTTCTAGAGCTTATACAGAGAGCATTCAAGGACTTACTGAGAAAAGTGGCCACTGATTGAATAGTCCTTTATAGTGAATGTTGTACACTTATTGCTCTCCCCAATGCTTTCTTAAAGTAGGCAGAGTATTCATCATCATTTAGAATTCTTTTGTTTCTACCGTTTCTCTTGGGGCAAATTGATGACCAGCTGCAAAACTAATGGGAAGATGGAAGGAATCATGATCCTGAAGTAAAATTGTCAAAAAATATCTTTATGAAGCATCTACAATGTGCCAAATTGTAGAAAAATATCTTTATTGAACACCTACAGTGCACCAACCTCTGCACAAGGCATGAAGGGGAATCCTAAAATAGATTGAAGAGGGAGGAAAACATAGCAGTTAAGAACACAGATGCTAGAGCCACACTGCCCAGGTTCAAATCCTGACTCTCACTCACTGGTTGTGTGGCCAGGGCAAATCATGACATTTAGACATTTACGTGTGCCTTGGTTTTCTCATCTCAAACAAGGGTGCTAACTGATGATACTTCCTAGGGTTGTGAGGGATTCACTGAGATAACATCTATATAAATGTGTATGGGAGCATGTGTGTACAAACACATATTATATTGCTTAAAATGGTTCCTGGCATATGGTAATCACCTATAGAGTTTTAGTTACATTATTTTATCTAGTTCTGAAAATTAGAGCCATCTGAAACAAACGTAAAAAATCAATCTCTTCAAGGGGAAGCGAGTCTTGTATTGTCACCAAAACCTTCAAAGCCACGTTTGCCAGTGCTTTTTGGTGAGGTGGTAGCCAGGTTTCAAGCAGATGATAGAAGAGGACTCAATGACCTTAGAGTCCTTCCAACCCAGAAAACCCCAGTTCTATGAATAATTCCATCTTAAATGGAAGCTCAGCTCTCCCATGTGAGGAACCGTTAACTTTTATTTCAAGGTCACAGAATGAACTTTCAGAAAGAAAAACCACCATTTTTCTCAACCAGTTAGAATCAAATGTAATACGTGTTTTCATTTCATGGTGCCTGAGGAAAATTTAATTGTAGCATGAACTCCAGCTCTTACTAGTTTTAAGTAAAATTGCCAAAATAAATAGAAATGTGGGATATTTCCGGGCTCACACAGCTTCCGGGACATTTCAGTTCCTAGGGCTGCCGATCCAGTGCCTTTCACAAGCATTTGATCTTCTTTCAAACATCTCTTGAAAACAAACAAAACCTCATACAGCTTCGAATGTGTGTGCTGTTGGGATGTAAGGATGGAAAAAGAGGCAAAAAAAAAAAAGAGTCCTCAAAGAGCCCCTCCTCCCTCCCTCCACCCTTTGACCACCTCCCTCTCGCCAACCACCAACAGGAAATAGTTTTCTTAAGTAATGCATTTTGCAATTTCTTCAGGCCCTGAGCATTCATCCATGGGGAAAGATGAGGTCCATTCTCTTTACTTGTCTGTGTGATGGGAATAAGGCCTTTTACTCTTTAACAGGTAATAGGGAACTGACTTTTAATCCAAGGGCAAAGTTGACAGTTGGAAGTTAAAGTGGAAGCCCTTGGTAGCGATAAGATACATTGTTTGAGATGAAGCAGAATGCCCCTTTATGGGGTTAGGGGTTTGGGGTAAATCATTTTCCAAAATTATAGGTAGATACAACTTCTTGGTTTTTCTTTCAGTGAAGAATTCCTCAGGTTTGTATGCTCATCAAAATGGCTAAAAGCCCAGCGACTGGTTCCTATGAAAATCAGTGACAGTCTTTACTGACCTAAGCAAGACAAGTCCACTTATAAAGAAGGGGCAGGTGAGGTTGGCAAAGGTTCTTCAGGGGCCACTAAACTTCTAGGTTGAAATCAGCTTCTCCATCCTCAGGGTGCTAACTGAAATGTGAGCACCTTGCCCTGATGTCCACAGGTTTGGGGTTCATCTTTGATGGGACCCTTTAATGCCTTTACTGCTACTTCCCTTTTATCCGGCAACCAAAGGAGGTTATTTAGAAATACTGACTTATGCTTAAACTCAAAAAGAGAGAAATAGGAATTGAGAACATCAGGGAAATTACGTAAAATGTGGGACAATGGGCCTGTGAGTCCATAACTGGTACTTCTAACAAGCAGCCAGGAAAGTTCTCACCACATATTAGAGGCACAATTACAGATATGATGGGCTAAATAAGTAACAAGAGCTGGAAAACATTTCTGAAAAATTTCTATCTTTATTTTATTTACTAATGTGGTTACAGATTTAAGACCCATTGGTCAGGAAACTGACTCTTGAAAAGTAGAAGTTTGATAGAAATAAGAATGTTAAGAAGCATCCAACTAATTTTTATTCTAAATGCCCTTGCTGGTAATTTAAAATCTGTAATTAACTACAGAAAATAGTTTTGAGGAGAAAGGGATTCTTTTCTCTACTTTCACGTTGTGTGTGTGTGTGTGTGTGTGTGTGTGTGCAGTTTTGTGTTCCAGGATTCTTGCAACCACTAGTGATTTGGAGTGAATCACTTTCAAAATTATAGGTAAATACAATTTCTTGGCTTTTCTTTCAGTAAAGGCAAACTCTTATGTGAAAACTAATCACCATTCAAGAGAAATCACATTACTCTTTCGTCTTTTCAAAGGTTTAGTCCTAAGTTAAATATTCAGGAAACAACGGGAACATTATTGTAGTGCCAGAAAGAAGTTGGTTTTCTTTCTATTGTATCTTCTTCTAAGGATCCATGGGTTTCAACTACCTCCAATCTCATCTACAGAAGTAGAAAGAATGGCTCCGTAGGTTAGAAAACAGAAACTTTCACAAAGAACCAGTCTGAAACTTTAGAAACCTTGAGGTCTAATTCTTGACCCAGCACAATCAAAGGTCAGTTGCATCCAGCCTGTCTTCATTCCAGCAAGCCCTGCCCCTACTTCTATCAGAGAATGGGCGTTGTTAAGAGCAAGACCTATGAAAGGCTGAGCATGATGGCAATTCTTCTGCCTCATGAAGTAACCCTGGAGTTCCCAGTGAGAGACCAAGAGATTTTACATCAAACCCAAGCTGACCAAATGGCCTAATCTTCTAAGATGGGATTCACATGCCAGAAGTTTTTATAAAATTCTGTGTAAAATATATAAACACTTGTATGGGGCTTTCTGCCTGGCCAGCTCCAAGAGGTCAAGCAATCAAAGACTAAGCATCTTTGCCACCTGTGAAAATATGATGTGCTCTTTTCACAACTGTAGCTAACAATCATAGTAAAACAAAATTACCAAATGATGTGGTGCCAGTCCACAGCAGGTTGATGGCCGCTTAAGGATTCCTAATCAGCTGACTGTCACAGACTTGGGAGTACGCCATATTTATGCTGTGGTGTGAGTGTGGTATGACTGAGTAGTTCATGAGGCATTGCAGGATTAGAAAATCAGAGAAGCATAAAGGAATCAATAAAGACAGCATCATTACTGTTACTTCCTCAATATCTGTTGACTTAGGCCACTGTTGGATGCTCTGGTGGGTCTGTCTGTAAACAATGACATTTATTTTCTTCTTCAAGTGAGTATTAGGATGAAGGTAGAAACAATTCTGATTTCTAAAAACTGTATATGTGCATGAATTGTTCTTGCGCCATTTTCTGTCTTGGAAAAGCTCTGGTTGGCACCCTGTGTGTTTACTTTTATATGCTGAAAGGCTCCCATCAACCTCAAACAGATGCAAATCACTTTAACTTGTCATAGTGTTATTTTGTTCATCCTAAAAGTTCAGACAAGCCTTCCAAACTTCCAAAATTTCTCTCAATTCAGCGAGGAGGAATATTTAGAACACAGCCTTTGAGTGTTGTACCCAGACGTGTCACACACACAAAGAGTGAGTGGAGGTGGGCAACACCCTTTCCTACTGATCCTATGAACTCATCACTACAACGCTGAAATGACACCAAAAGGTACAACCCTGGGCCTCAAGTCTCCTCAGAATATTGTAATGTGAATCGCTGCATACACTATTTTCAGGACCCCAGCATAAGTTGTACGATAGAGGAAACAAAGGCCTTTTGGAGGCTGGAGAGAGAGAAAAAAATAATAATAATCAAATCCAGTTTTTAGGTAAAAATGTACTGAATCTTTAACACATTATCAGTGAAATTGCTAGAATGTGGTGTTTCACTTTTTAAAATACCACAATAGTTGAACCTTTCAGCAATTCCAAAATCAATTCCCTCTGGAAAAGATAGTGGGCTTAAACATATATATATATATATATATATATCACAGACACAAATAGCTAACTGAACAAGCTGCCCATAAAATCAACAGTCTAAGCAACCTGAACCCTGAAGTGTTTTACAACATCCTTCAAGACTATTAAAGGCAACCTAAATACCTCTTGTCAACAAGGGAAAATACCCCTCAGCACTTTTTTCCCCTTTTCTTTTTCTTTCTTTCTCTCCAGGCTTTTAAACAACTTTGGTAGTGATTTCTTACATCACAGACAGAAATATCTGAAATAGAGAGTCAGGTGGTATCCTTTGAAGAGTAAGAAAGTTGCTAAATCAGGATAATCCTCGAGGAATTACAGGACAAATATAAATTCCCTAAATCCTAGGGATTCCTAGGGATGCACCAGTCACTAGAAAAAAAAAAAAAAAGAGGTATACATCTGCTATCCCAGCACTGAAGGGAGTACTGAGTACCCAGTAAGTCAAGATTCCCTTTCTCCAGCCAGGGAAAGGTCAACACCCTTCAATGGGATGTGCTTTGACCACATCAATTATAAAAAGGGCAGTGGGCAATAAGAATAGGTGGTATTTGTTAAACACACACTTGTGGTGAGGATTATACTGAATTATTTCAGTTAATCTTCATCTTTAGCCTGTAGGATAAGTACTACAATTATCCTCATTGTACCGATCTAAAAACTTGGGCTGAGTAAGGCTAAATGTCTTGCCATGGTCTTGCTCTAACAAGTGGTCAGACCAGAATCTAAACTCAAGATGGACTCCAGGGCGTTAGCCATGAACTGCACTCTTTCTTCTGCATTTTTTCACATATGTGTCTTGTACTATCATCCACTGATTGTTAAGTTCCAAAACAGGAGAGGCCTCCGTAGTATGTGTCCCCACAGAGAACATGGCAGGAAGTAGGAAGCTGAGGCGAGGGGGCTAAACTCTGTTCTACTAACTGTAGGAAAATTTAAACAATTTGACAAGCATTTCCTGGTTTGCTCCATTTGTCCAAAGCACCATGAGTCTGGGGAAGATCAGAGTTGAAGGAAACATGTTAACTGCCCTCAAGGAGCTTACTTTTCAGTGGGGACACACAGACATAATTCACTCTACTGCATGCACCTCAATGCTCTAACAAAGATAGAGGCAGAGTGGACTTTGAGAGCATAAAGGTCTACACAGACGGATGTTGCTAATAAATGAGCTCATAAAATGAATCAAAAGCAAGGGCCCTTGAAACAGTAGGCTCACACACAACTATGCCAGGTCAAGTGTGTAAGGGTGATCACATGTCCCCATAACAGCATTATGAGGTGGGTGTGCTTACCCCCACCTTTAACTTTACAGAAGAGGAAATAGGAGCAAACAATGTTGTGATTGTCAAAGTCCCTTAATTCCTGTGTGGGGAGGTGGGATCCTAACCAGGTGTATAAGCCCAGGTCTTTGGGGGAACAGAGATGGGACTGGGTTACATGAGCAGGATTTTATTAGGGAGAAATACCTGTGAGGAAGGAAACTGGGGAGGAACCAGGAAGTCTGGGCAGACCATCAGAACACGGTGCAAGTGAAGGACCCCAAGTGAAGGAGAAGGGCAGGGGGAGAGAGTGTTGGGTGGAAGTGTCTCGAACTGCTTTACAGTCTAAGGAAGAGTGCAGAAAAGGCCCTGGGGGTCCTTGAACCAAAAGTTTGCCAAGAAAAGAGTCTTGCATGTCCCAGGAATGGGTATACCTTGTGTCCCCACCATGCTCAGTCTTGGAATTGGGGGAAGTGCCAGCTCTGGGCCACTCCCCATGGCCAGAGAAGAGGGTCATATTGGGAAAAAATGGCCATTCCCACTGTAACCACAGAAATGGTAGGATGAGGTAATTTCCAGGAAAAAAGTAAGAGGCTGAGCAGACCGACATTACATCCAAACTGTATACCTTTTACTTTGTTAAGAGGCAACCATCGCACCAGGAACACAAGTCTCTTGAAATGTGCACCTTTGTCCTTTGGCTCTAAAAGTCACATCCCAAAGCGCTGAGTAGATTGCAGGACACTTACTTTCTTGGCTCCTGGAGATGAAAGGCTGACCCAACTCTCCTGGAATTTGAACTTGTGATTCCCTCAAGTAACGAAATATCAAAGATGATACTGAAATATCTAAATTGTCCTCCACAATCTCATGTGTCTCCAGGCCAAACCAAGCAAAATAGCTAGAGCACATCCTTTCTGGAAGGTAAAGAGCTGATACCTGGGCGATCTTTCCAATTATCTGCTCTCCTTTTTCCCTCCATTTTGCCCTTTTTGGGCAAAGGTCAATGCTGAGTTAGGACTTTATGGGATATAGTAGGCTGCTAATATTCTGTACTGGACATTATTTTCCCACCATTTTCATAGGGTGCCAGGCTTTTCTTAGACTTTGTGTCATACAATACTTACTTGTTTGGAGTAGTTGAGATGGAAACATAATCTATTGAAAACATCACTGCTTCCTTTCTGAATTTTTTTTAAAGATTTTATTTATTTACTCATGAGAGACAGAGAGAGAGAGAGAGAGAGAGAGAGAGAGAGAGAGGCAGAGACACAGGCAGAGGGAGAAGCAGGCTTCATGCAGGAAGCCTGACATGGGACTCAATCCCGGGTCTCTCCAGGATTAAGGCCCTGGGCTGAAGGCAGCACTAAACCGCTGAGCCACCGGGGCTGCCCTTCCTCTCTGAATTTAAAGAGACTATTATCATTCTTCTTTTAGATACTATTTTTCGAGCCAAAATCTCGTAAAGATGGGCAAGGGGAAAAAAGAAAGGTTTATAATATCCACAGGGTTAGCTTTGGCTAACTTGATACTCTGCTACTAGATTCCTATGATTAACAATATAAATGAGGCCCAGCTCACACTGGTAAGGGAGGACACCCCCTTGCCCTCTAAACAAGCATCTAACACTGTCTAGGATCATGGGCAGCTTATAATATTGTCAATAATGATAATAATAATCATTCCAATTTTTTTTTAATTTTTGTTTATTTATGATAGTCACAGAGAGAGAGAGAGAGAGAGAGAGAGAGAGGCAGAGACACAGGCAGAGGGAGAAGCAGGCTCCATGCACCGGGAGCCCAATGTGGGATTCGATCCCGGGTCTCCAGGATCGCGCCCTGGGCCAAAGGCAGGCACTAAACCGCTGCGCCACCCAGGGATCCCTCATTATTCCAATACTATTGGAAAGATATTTGGACCTTGGAGTACCCAATAATGTTTAATAATAATAATCATTATTCCAATATTATTGGAAAGATATTTGGACCTTGGAGTACCCAATAATGTTTTATCTTTTGGGGAAGCCATATGGTAGAATGGCTAACTGGT
Organism: Nyctereutes procyonoides; assembly: GCF_905146905.1. Lineage (NCBI taxonomy): Eukaryota > Metazoa > Chordata > Mammalia > Carnivora > Canidae > Nyctereutes > Nyctereutes procyonoides. Next base: position 22,962,572 of record NW_026575122.1, read on the forward strand.
GAGCTCCAGAATCAGAGGAAACTGGCACAAATCCCAACCATGGTCACATCTTCCCTGTAAGAAATTAGGAAAGTTGGCTTTTCTAAGCTTCAGATTCCTTAAAGGTAAAATGAGCAAGACACAGTATCCACCTCCAAGTGAACTAGGAGAATTAATTAAGAAAAATATGTGCAACTAACATGCATAATATAGAGCCCAGGTGCTAAGCCATATAAGTATCTTATTAACATAATAAACTGTCTTATTATTAGTCTTAGATCTATCAGTTTGTTCCTATGTGACCTCAAGCAAGTCACCAAATCTTAGCAAGCATGAGATTATAAATAAAGCTGATGCAAATAATATCACCTACTGGAGATTACTGTGTAAACTATGAAGTGTCTGCAAATGTTAATCAAGGTTATTGTTACTGCCATTGTTATTCACACTCAGTGATCCATTTCTTTTTTAAGATTTTATTTATTTATTCATGAGAGACACAGAGAGAGAGGCAGAGGGAGAAGCAGGCTCCCTGTGGTGAGCCCAATGCGGGACTTGATCCCAAGACCTCAGGATCACGACCTGAGCCAGAGGCAGATGCTCAACTGCTGAGCCACCCAGGTACCCCTCTTGGTGATCTTTTTAATCAAAAAGTTTGTGGATTGCTTTCATTTGTAAAGTGAGGAGCTAGGATAAAAGCCAAGAGACAATGGAAGGATATGTATATCATGTAATAATCCAGGGCAATTTCCAGCTTCCTAAATTGTGTGCATGGTACACATGTACCATGTACATGGTATACATGTACATATGTATATCGCAAATTAAGACCTTCTGGAATTTATCCCCTATTATGAGTTGGTTAACATTTCCCTTGGAGTGATCAATTTCCTCAACCAACCTGAGCAAGCTAGAGGACCAGCTGTTTTTCTTTTTTTTTTTTCTTAAATAATCTTACCTTCCCTGGTGTCAATAGGAAACAGTATTTACTCACTACTGTTTTCCTTTCAAAAATCTGTCTAGTTGCATACTAGAAACAGTTTCAGCTGGTTTGTTTGTCTTGGACAAGCTGTTGAAGTGAAAAGTTTTTGCTTGGCTGAATGTGGGACAGTTTCATAACCCTTCAAGAAGTGCACTGAAGGTGGGTGCCAGCTCCGGCTGCTTCTAACATGCCTCCACTTGCTGCCCATTGTCGAGGGTGGCCAGCGTAATTAAATTAAGACAATGAGCAAAGCAACAGATGCGACTGAGACCAAATCCCTGAGTGCTTTTGTTTTGTCACTGTCATTGTCTGCAACAAAGAAGTCACATGTGAGAGCCTGGGAAGGGAGCCAAATGCAAACCAGACAACATCCCAGCTGGTTTTGAATGGCCTCCACCTTACGCGTGTGTGCATGGGAACCATGCTACTTGGCGCAGTGTCTGTCGACTCAAGTGAGCTTCTGCCCATGGCTCTGCTGCAAGGTCGAAACAGACCCAGAAGAAATAGGCCAGAGGATCTCTGTGCTCACTGACGCTTTACACCTCTGCCATCCAGAGAAAAGAAGAATTTCTCTGTTGGGGAAAAGGATAAGATCCATGCGCTTGACCAATCTGACTTCAGTCCTTTGACTTACAGCCCTCATGAATTTGGAGAGGGATATATAGAATAAATATAACCTGAGTTTTTTTCTTCTGTAAATCTGGGATTAATTTGGCTTGAGAGAAAGACTAGAGATTAAATACTTCATCTTTTAGTTTGTTACTATTTCATTCTTGAGCACTTTCCAAGTGTGGGCATCATTAGGATTCTTAAGAGTCTTCTTTTTCTAAGCTAGTATGCCTGTTAAAGCGAAAAGAAGGCAAACTCAGATTAGCATATTTTTTAGATCTGTTATTTGATTTGATTAGTAGTTTGATAGAGAGGTAGCATCCTTAATAATAGCCATTGGTGGGGATTTTGATGAGCCACATACCATCTGCAGGATCCATTGCATATCAAACAGAAAAGTTTCAAGGTGTTTAGGACAATAGTGAGCCTACTATATAGCCCTATTTGTCTTTCTTCCATTTTTCAGGAGAACTCCTTTAAGAAAGGAGAATAGCATATAAAATTGGAAATACAAATTTACTGGTAGCTTAAGAGTAGGTGCTTTAGCAGCAACAAATGCATGTTCAGTGGACGTAGTAAAATTGTATGGTATCTGGGGGGAAAGTGCCAGGATTTTAAAACAGATGCATTTCAAGCTATCCAAATACCAAACTTCTTCCCACAACTTTTTCTCAATGGCCACTGAGCTATGTTTATTTTGATAAACATATCTATACAATAACGCTATCTTCCTTCTATTTAATCAATATAGGATATTGACCGTCAATTTGCAAAGTGCTACTAGCTTTTTTGAAGGACTCGGTGATAACTTTAATGTTCCAGGTAGAGCTGAAAAAAATAGGTGTAAGAAAAATTACCAAATCCCTCTGGGCCCTGGCCAATAGATATTATTTCCAGGGATTGTAGCTGGGTCTGTACCAGCTTCTCACACGCTGTAGGTTTTGGTGTGAGCAATCTCCAGGGTCCCTTACAATGACCCCTGGGTTCCTAAGAATGCTTGGGTTAAGAGGTCATTAGCCAGAAGGGAAGAATTTAAAGATTCCAGCCGCCATAGTGAGAATTCTTATTTTTGGTCATGATGAAAACATGTTTGGGGTTAAAAAGGTATACTGTGAATTCTTGAACCTCACTCAGTAATAGTTATTGGTTATACATAATAGTTACTATATCCTCCTCTAAGGTCCTTCTGGCTCAAGGTGAAACCAAGAGAAGCAGCACCTAATTTCTATGCACACAGATGCCATGTCCTCCCAGATTTAATCCACATCTTCTTAGTCATCTAAAAAAAACTTTGCTACATAAATATATTCAAGGAAAAATAATAACTATAGGAAAAGTATGATCACACACTGCCTATTATAGTTATTCATTAAATTCATTCTGTAGCTATTTATTGAGCAACTGCAATATTCCAGGCATTGTTTTAGACACAAGGATATAACAGTGAACAGACTGGTCTCTACTACATGGAGCTTCTATTCTAAGCAAAACTGAATATGCCTTGGACAACAGCATTGCTTGCTGATAAGTGAATGGTAGCACCAAAGGAAGGAACCCAGGTAGTCTAGGAATGGTTACTTTCCAATGAAGATGAAATTATAATAATAAGGAGTAAATAATAATACTGATAAATAGCTAATACTTATGTAGTGTTTACCATGTGTCAGACCTATTATAAGTCTTCTTAGGTACTTCTTCTTTAACTCTTAATCCTACAAAGTAGGAACTATTATTATACTAGTTTATAGATAAAATTGAGACATAAGAGATTGCCACTTTCACAAGTTTACATGACTGAAACTGAAAGAGTCAGGATTGGAACCCAGCTCAGTATGTCTATGATTTTACAGATTCTAAGTCAATCATTAAATTTCCCAATCTTCTACTTCTAAAAACTCTCCCTCTCTCCATAGGAGAAAGAGAAAAAAATGAAAAAGAAAGATCTCCTTTTTTATAAAAATCAAACCAAAACAAAATGCAATAAAATAACAGAGGATGATCTCAGAATGTGTTCCTTTTTTTTTTCTCTCTCTTTTTCTCTTTTTTCTCCCCTCTCAGTAGGAAAAGATGCCACAGGACAGGATTCTGGATTTTTCAAAGTCTCCTTCCTGTCAACAAATCTGTGACAGCGGCAGATGAATAGAAACATATTTCTGTGTGATTATAAAACAATCTCATGACACCCTCAGGGGCACATAACAGTAGCCTGAGTGAGATTTGACTAAATTAAAAGCTAAAGGCCTATCTACTTACATATGTCTTTCTTAGAAAAAAGCTATCTATGAGATTGACTAATGAGACATAAAATATGAGACCCCATGTTAGAACTGGATGGGGGGGCACATAAAACTGCATCAGTTAATGTTGCTGTTTCTCCCTTACTTTTAGGAAGTACATTTGAAGAATGCAAGTAGAGGGAGTGCAGGAAACAAGAACTACAGAATGTAGGAAGACCTTCCTGAATTGTGAAGAATGACATGCCACCGGCAGGATCGTTTGCTCTGTAGGAGTTACCTGATAAACACCAGAAGACCTACCAAAAAATGTTTGATCACATTTTAAAAGATGGGCATTCCCCTCAATGAAATACGCAAGTAAACATTCCAACATTGTCTTTAGGAGTGATTGTTAAAAGCTTTGCACCTTGCAAAAACGGTCATGGAGTTGGTAGATTGCTGTTGATCCTTTATCAATAATGTTCTATAGAGAAAAAAGAAAAAATATATATATATATCTTAATCCCTGCCTCTCAAGAGCCACAAATGCATGGGTGTTGTATAGATCCAGTTGCACTAAATTTGTTTCTGAGTCTTGGCTGCTGGAGCCATTCATTCAGCAGCCTAAGTGGTTTATTAATCTTTTTTTTATTTGCACTTCTTTCCACACAACACAGGCCGTTTGTTCTACAGTGTCTGATGATCTTGTCTATCTCCACCCCCTCAACTTCATCATCTTTACATTTGCCAAATTTGGCCTCCTCAAGAGCAGCAACAAGCAGTCAAATAGCACACCCAAAAGATTTTAACCCAAAAGATTCCATCTGTGGCATTTGTACCAAAATATAAGTTGGATGCATTTATTTTAGACAAAAGCTTTATTTTTCCACATCTTGCTAAAAAAAAATGCAAGTAGTTGCAATATTGAGGCCAATCATTTTTAGGCATATGTTTTAAGCATAGAAAGTCTCAAACTCTTAACAGTTCCTTAAAATGATGAGTTAGTGTACAACCTGATTAGTAACTTCTCTCTTTTTATTTTTTCCATATAGAGCACTATGTAAATTTAGCATATCAAGAATACAGGATATATCACAAACAGTATGTAAAACTCTGTTTTTTTAGTACAATGGTGCTATTTTGTAGTTTGTTATATGAAAGAGTCTGGCCAAAACGGTAAAAGGTGAAAGCAAAACAAAAGAAGCCTGGAGCTGAAGATGACACAAAGAGGAAGAGTAATAAAAATCCATCCATGTGGGAAGAAGGCAAAATTCCCCTAATTATGCCTTCCGGGAAAAACGTAAGACACAAAGTCCACTGATGCCAATTCGATTGGCAAGTCCAGAGAGGAGTGGAAAAAGCAGAGAAGCTAGGAATTTAACAGTCCTGGCTTCTGCTTCTCGTTGAAGAAACAAACATCTGCTGACTCCATCATGGACTCACCACTGTGTGACTTTGGGCAAGTCACTTCACCTCTCTGTGCCTCAGTTTCCTCATCTACAAAATGGGGGCAATATGCCATCTACCTACCTCATGGGGGTGGTATGAAGATTACACAGATAAAGCTCCAGATTCTATCCTGGGTTGCTATGAGGGCATAAGGTCAGAGCCCTTCAGTTGCTGGGATGCAAGGAATTGTAGAAACAACCCATTCATGGTATAGCTAGGAAACTGATTAGCCGAACGTTCCTGACACACTAACTCTTGTTAATGAAGCTGTTCCACAGACCATCCAACTCTCCTAGTTGTGAAAAGCTGCCAGTTCCATCTCTTTTAAAACCCTTTCAAAATAAGTTAGAAATATCTGATTTACAGTTTCATCTGAATTCTGCATTTGGATGTATGAATACAAAGTGAAAAGAGAGAAAGGAAAAGAAAAAAAAATGGGAAAAAAGACTTCCACCAGTGAAAGGGCAACTACTCCATCTTTTAGCACTCACTGACTCTTCTAGGCAGTTACTAGTAATCTAAGACAATACTTCTTGTAATATTATAAATGATACTCCATTCATTGTGAACAATATAGTTATTCTTACTCCTTGGGCAATCTAAAAAAAATTGCCCAAGATTCCAAATATTGACATAGTATCTAATTTTTTAAAATCACAAAATTACTTTCTTTAATAATTTTGCTCTTATCCTTAGCTGTATTTACATATATATATAAAAATTTTTGTTAAAAGATACTTGACTAGAGTTGCTAGTTGAGAGGCAAAATTTTCTTTTCCAAAACTAGAAATTTTCCTTCATGTCTGCTTACAAGAGTGACCCCTGGCCCTCTGTGGGTGCATCTTATCCATTCAACTGAAAATTAATATCAAGAAGATCCAACAGTGAGGACAGGCCCATGGTGACCTAAAAAATGTTTCCCATCTACATACATATTAAGATTTTCTTATTAGAATGATGAATCGTCTATCATTCAGATCTTTTTTATCTGCCTTTAAACATTTTGGTGAAAAGCAGCCAGGCTTGATTACTTCATGCAAATTGTATTTCTTTATTCTTGGAAAGTGTACATGGAAAACAAAAATAGCATCTTTAGTTTTCATCCCACTGGTTCACCTTGAGTTTCAGAAACCAGAGAAAGTCTAAGACTTCCTGGATCTTCAAACATATGCAAAAAAAAAAAAGGCCTATATGGTGGGTCCCCCACTCAGCCAGTAAGTCTTTAAACCCTCAGACCCTCAGCATTACTTGAATTGAGCACCGCTGGCATGCTGAGCCATGCTGTGATCATTACAGACAAAGGTAAAAGAAACTGGTAAAAGAAACTCGTTGTTGCCCTTTATCTGTTTTCCAGACAGATGTGTTCTGTGGATTTAGATGCTGGACCCCTCTTCCCAAAATGGCACTTCTGGTTTTTATTTCTTGCTCTTCATGTATACCCTTATGTGCAATCCTCTGCAGACCTGTGGGTTTCCAGACACACTTGGATATGGTAATTCTAAGTGTCTCTGACTTATTTGATTCACTTAATAATTCTATTCATGGCCAAAACTACCCCAGTGAGGAAAGCTTAAATGTGCAAAGCCATATTATCTTTCTTAATTTTTCTAACACATAATCCTCTCCAACTGTATCATAAATCAACAAATCAAAAATTGACTAATTATACTAATGCACTACCTTACTTTTAAATGACATTAAACTAGAAGACAAATCAGTGCAAAACTTCAAAAGTCAGTTGATCTATACACTACAGCAGAATGACCCAGGATTGATGGAAAGGAGCACCTAAAACTTCACAACTCAAAACTTTCATAAGCTTTGCTTTGGATTTTTCAAATAAGGCAATTTCAAAATGTTTATGAAAAAGCTGTAAATATTGGTAAGAATGAGCCAATTCTTAAGCTTAAAGGCTTAAGTCCTAATTTAACCGACAATGCTCAATACCTAGATCAAATTTCTGTTCCCAGTTCCCCAAATAACGTAAGTGTCTTTTGAACACTTGAAGATGAGGAGGCTCCACTGAAAAAGTTAACTTATCTTTCTATCAGAATCCACCCTTCTAGAGATAAAAACTCGCAACACCCACTCCCCCCACATAAACACACATGCAAGTGCATGTGCGCACACACACTCACCCTAAAATTCCAATGAAAGACTGAGAAGAAATTACTTCCTTGAAAAAACTTATTGGGAAAAAAAAGAGAAAGAAAAAGAAAAAGAAAAAAGAAAAGAAAGAAAGAAAGAAAGAAAGAAAGAAAGAAAGAAAGAAAAAGAAAGAAAGAAAGAAAGAAAAAAGAAGGAAAGAAAGAAAGAAAGAAAAAGAAAGAAGAAAGAAAAGAAAGAAGAAAGAAAGAAAGAAAGAAAGAAAGAAAGAAAGAAAGAAAGAAAGAAAGAAAGAAAGAAAGAAAGAAAGAAAAGCAAGCCTGGCCTCCCTTGAGAATACATCCCCTCCTTGGAATGTCAATGTTTGTGTAGATGAAACCATCTCATGCACTGTGGCTCCAGAGTTTCTGTTACTAGTTTATGCACTTGGGAGACTGCTTAAATGGAAGATGTAGCACATTTTGCTTTCCCATTTATTGTTTGGCCGGCTATGCCAATGTGGTGCTATTGTTTCTTTAAGAAAGTACTTGACTAAAAAAAAAAAAAAAAAAAAAAAAAAAAAAGAAAAAAAAGGAAAAAAAAGCATAGACATATTTTTTTAAAGTATGAGAACAACAATTCTATAGATAGATGGCTTAATAAAATAGCATGAGGTCTCATCACCACCAACTTTCAACTTTTTAATCACTCACAAGTAGCATACTGTTCACCAAATTCCAAATTTTGAGTTTGGGGGTGTAGGGGCAGAAGATGGAATTTTTGTAAAGTTAGAAAGCTCTGTTACTCTGTCGGCTCTTAAACTCAGCAAAATTAGCAATATGTTATCCAATCTGAACACCTCGATCAAGAGCAGAGAGTACATGTGGGGGGAAAAAAGGATCTTATAGGCAAATGGCAGAACAAAAGATGATAAAGTCACTCATTGATTTTTTGTGCTCTGCTCTAAAACAGATATTCAGCAAGTGGAGAATTTTTTTAAAAAAAAAGAGGGAAAAAATTGCATAGATTAAATCTGTTAAAAACAGCTTCCGCCACCTCCCCCTCAAGTCATTCTCTGGCATTTACTGGTTTATAGAAGATACTCTCCCTTTGTCTAAACATCTCAAGGAGCAGTAGCTCTCCTAAAAAGCAATCACTGATCTCATTGGGAAGTGTAGGGAAATATTTCCTTATGAGATGGGGGTTATCTACTGATAAGGAAAGAAGAATTTATGAGAAATCATTGAAAGAGATGGCTAACAATCTGTGAAGATTTTTTTTGTTTTTGTTTTCTTTTGTTTTTTACTTTATACAGTCTTTATGAATATCTTAATGTTCAAAACTGATTTGGTTCTTTCTTCTTCTTCTTCTTCTTCTTCTTCTTCTTCTTCTTCTTCTTCTTCTTCTTCTTCCTTTTGTATTGGAATGAGGGATGATAAGTTAAACCCACATAGACTCTTTAAAACTATAGGCTAGATAGAAGTGTATGTTTGACTTGTTAAAGCTATAATCAGACTATTTAAAATGTTTTTTCTATTTTTAATCTTAAAAACGTGTACTAATTTATTAGAGACAGATCCTGTTTGGCTCTCTTCATAAGAAAGAAGAATCACCTGGGCTTTCCCCTCAATGTTTTCAAAAGATAAATCTGATTTATCCATCATTATGGCATCATTTATTTTTTTAAAAAATTTAATACAAGAATTGCAATTCTTTTTGCCCCTCTCTTGCAATGATCATGAAGTTCAAAATATGAGGGGTAAAAAACAAGAAGAAAATTTTGTGGATTCTTTGTTTTCAGTGCTAGTGTTTAATCCTATAGTACATATTTGCTTATTGCTATGTTAATATTCTAAAAGACTTTCCTGTTAGGTGTTAGAAACTGATACATAGATATCTTTTTTGTGATTTCTATTTAAAAAAAAAAGGAGATGAGAAGACTGAAGCTTTAAAGTGCATATGGTACAGGATAAAGATACCAACTGAAATAACCAAGTCCATCCTAGAACAATATTTTTATTTTGGCGGGGGAACTTCTCATACATAAGACAGAGGTCCAGGGAATTTTTGAAACTATCTCTATTCCTCCCAGTCCTTATTCAATTAGTATTTGCCTCAAAATTGTATAGAGGGGTCACCAAGCTGAAACCCTGGAATTCAAGGGGCTTCTTTAAAAAATACATATTCTACACATTCCCTCTTAATTTATGACTACACGTTGATCTTAAACATGGTCTCTTTTCTTCCTTGTTCTTCAGCTGTCCTTGACAGGGTATTTAAAGGAAACAATATATATAATTTTAAAAGGGGAACAAAAAAGTCCCAAACATTACTGCCCAATTGAAATGTGAGTTAAAATGGAAATAGTTTCTCCTGCTTAATCCCTGCTGAATCACCTGTCACCTTCAGAATTACTTTTCACAACCCTTATAATCTACCCTTTTTTTTAACTGCCCAGGCCTACTGCATCCTAAAAGTAAACATTATCCATTTCCTTTTGCCCAAAATGCACTGATGTAAAAGTAGGGAAAAAAAAAAAACTCAAAGTTCCAAGTCACCCACTGGCCCCATTTACCTACTGAGAGCAAAGTCACTTTTGTTAATCCCTTAATCTGATTGTTTGGATATTTATCTTGTACCTGCTGCTAAATACACTGCAGGAGGGACTCTGAAACCTCGAACTGTCTACTCACATCTCTTATCTGTATCTGTGTATCATTAGAATGTCTATTCAAAATATTAAAAAACTTTCAAACACCATGCAGCTTGTATTCAGTTTACATAAAGGCCCCAAATATCACGTCAGATCTTTTGTTACTAAGGGAGTTAATGAACTATGAGAACTGGGATTACATCATGTGTTTTGCTTCATACGGTTTTATCACACTTACAAGCCAAGTGTGATAAATACACATACAGACACTGAATTTTTTTTCCCTGCTACTTTGAAACCGGGAAATAATGATTGGTCATTCATTATATCTGTCTTAGTTCAAGAGCATATTTTTTATTAAATTAACTCTGATTGTATTTGAAATCATTAATCATTTATGGCAGAGGAATATCAATCCTAATGACTTCTAAAACTGTAACTAACTGAATCATTATCTTACATTTACTGTTAAGTAAGCATATTTGGAAAAATGTATGGCTAGAGTGTCATAATAAAATGATATATCTTTCTTTAGTAATTACATTAAAATTAATCACATTTGATTAATTAGTTCTTTTGGACAATGTTGGTGTGTCATTCCTTAAGAATTCTGTTGTTCTGTAGCATTTCTATCAATTAAGGTCACTGCAACAAATAAACAAGAAAACTTACCCAGAAAAAAAATAAAACTAATCATACACCAGAATGGAGATATCTTACAGAATTTACAGATTATATATATTTTTTTAATTTTTTTATTGGAGTTCAATTTGCCAACATTTAGCATAACACACAGCTCATCCCGCCAAGTGCCCCCCTCAGTGCCCATCACCCAGTCATCCCAAACCCCTGCCCACCTCCCCTTCTACTACCCCTTGTTCATTTCCCAGAGTTAGGTGTCTCTCGTGTTTTGTCACCCTCACTGATATTTTCACTCATTTTCTCTCCTTTCCGTTTATTCCCTTTCACTAATTTTTATATTCCCCAAAAGAATGAGACCATATAATGTTTGTCCTTTTCCAATTGACTTATTTCACTCAGCATAATACCCTCCAGTTCCATCAACGTCGAAGCAAATGGTGGGTATTTGTCGTTTCTAAATGCCGGGACACCTGCACCCCAATGTTTATAGCAGCAATGTCCACAATAGCCAAACTGAAAGGAGCCTCGGTGTCCATCAAAAGATGAATGGATAAACAAGATGTGGTATATGTATACAATGGAATATTACTCATCCATTACAGATTATATTTAAAAATAAATGTTTCAAAGAACTTGTACAAACTGTGTAAGCGATGTATGAATTGTACGATATATGCATTAACAATAAAGCAGGTTTAATTAACTGACCCCACTCACTGTAACCCAGCAGTGAGTTATAATCCATGACACAAAGGGACTGGGAAAAGATTTTCCATTATATAAGGCACATGATATGCAAGTAACATTCACTATTTTTCCATATGGTAAGATTTCATAAGAATGTGGTCTTTCAGCACTGAGTTTTTATTTTAATAAATCTTTCTAATTCTTTACTGAATGTCAAACTCACAGCAGCATTTGTAGAAGCACAAAGGTGGAAAGATTAGTAATTTCCCTCTTGTTTGAAAGCATCTCATTCTACTTCCCTTTTCTTTCATGAGCTGTTTGGAAAGTTACCTAAATGTAAAAAAAAATGCTCAGAAGCCTTGTACTTGATTTTAAGGAACTGCTGGAAACCTCAGTGTATTATTTTCCCACGTGCAGCTCACCGTTGCTCCTGTCACTCTTGCAGCTTCTGTAGCTCTCCTTAACCTTCTTCTCCGGGCCTCCTTGTCCTATTTGTGCTCAGCATCTTGTGTCCTATGGCCATTAGCTTCTAACTGTACTGTTTCTCTTCCTCGATGACACTTCCCCCCTTCATTCATACTAGGCTAGTCTGAGCACAGCCTCTCTCTGTACTTTTGGGAATGATGAAGTGGGAGGCAATTAAACATGTGGCAGACCCTGACTGCCAATGGCAAATATCACTGTCACTAAAATCCATTAAGGAATTTCTGGCTCCTCGTGGGCCTCTTGTCATTTTAGTAAGACTTCTTTATCTCCTCAGCAAACTTTCCCCAGAATTACCTCCTACTCAATCCTTCCTCTCCTCCCTTAGAAAGAACTTGCTAAGAGGGCACCTGGGTGGCCCAGTCAAGTAAGCATCGGACTCTTGGTTTCAGGTTGGGTCATGATCTCAGGGTCATGAGACCAGGCGCTGTGTGGGGCTCCATGCTGGGCATTAAGCCTGCTTGGGATTCTCTCCCTCTCTCTCCCTCTGCTGCTCCCCCCCCCCCACCATATACTTTTTAAAAAATAAGCCTTGCAAGGAAATTCTATTTCGTTCTCAGGCAGAGCAATCTTACCCAACCCAGCTTCACCCAGGGTGGGAGTTGGTGCAGGGCCTGCTCATTTTTTATTACTGAATATACTCCAAAGGTAATTTTTCCTAAACAAAAGAGCAATTCTTCCCTAAGAGGAATTCTGTCTTCCTTTACAGTCGTCTAAGTCCAATTGTAGCCTCTTTCTAAAAATGTCATTTTTTCCTTCCCACAAGATCTACATGAGTGATAATTACTACCACCCCAACAATAATGTTTAATATTGTTGACTAATAACATTTATGTTTGGGGTTCCTGAGTGGCTCAGTCGGTTAAGTGTGCCACTCTTGATTTCGGCTCAAGTCACGATCAAGTCATGATCTCAGGGTTGTGAGATGCCCAGCACAGAGCCTGCTTAAGATTCTCACTCCTGGACAGCCTGGGTGGCTCAGCAGTTTAGTGCTGCCTTCGGCCCAGGGCATGATCCTGAAGACCCGGGATCAAGTCCCATGTCGGGCTCCCTGCATGGAGCCTGCTTTGCCCTCTGCCTGTGTCTGAGGCCTCTCTCTCTCTCTCTCTCTCTCTCTCTCTCTCTCTCTCTGTGTGTCTCTCATGAATAAATAAATAAAATCTTTAAAAAAACAAAAAGATTCTCACTCCTTCTCCCTCTGCCCCCTTTTCCCCCAGATATAGATAAATAAATAAGAATAATATTCACATTTGTTGAGCAACTACTATGGGTCAGTCACTATGCCAAGAGCTTTAAACCCCTTATCTCTTTAGCCTTTACAAAGATTCTATCATGCAGGCACTATTATGAACCCTATTTTACAGGTGAGGAACTGGAGGGAGACTCAAAGATATTATGTAACTTACTAAAGGTCACAGACAGGCTTGAATCTGGGCCTGAGGACATCAAAACCTGTGTTTTTACTACTTTGCTGTTCATGCCCCAAACCAGATACAAGAACAGTTCCATATGGTGAGAGATACATTTTGTTAAAAATAACTTTTATGTGCTCCAGGCAGAAATCTACCTAATTGTACCATTGAGTGATAAACTATTTATGAATATTATATTATCAAGATATGTAAGCATTTTTGCTCAGTAACCAACATATCTCACTGGGCTTTCAACCCTCCCTGCTGCCATTTCTCTGCTCATTCACACAATGTCAGTTCCTGAGAGTCCTTCACGTGGTGTATGGAACACCCAGTGGTAAACCAATCTCAGGATTCCTCAGTGAGGAGGTATGACTTGGGTCCTTACACAGTTCAGAAATAAATCATTCCCACATAAGTAAAACTAGAAGCTGCTGATGAAGAACCTCAGCAAGAGCTTTGGCAATAATACACCTGCTGTTCTCTTGACAGTTTGTGAAAGCTAGTGTGGTCTCAAGGGACATCATTAGATCAGGGCTTCCACAACAGCAACAGAAAAATGTGGATTCAGGGAGTGAATTTCATGAGACCCATTTCTTATATCAGAGCCCTTCAAAAGAACTGTAGTTGGCCCAGTCTAGGGAGTTGCAACGGGTATAATGCTAGCCCTAGATGGCATTTTGGAAATGTATAGGGACATTCGGGGTTGTCACTCATGATGATTGAGGATGGCATTATTGGCATCTAATTGGCAGTGGTTAGGGCTCCAGACATTTCATGTAGGTGACAGAAGTATTTGTAATCACCTAAGCTTATAAACTCAAAGTATTTTTCCATGATTTTAATATACACTGAATTTTCATGCATGCAATTACCATGTAAACTGAGAGGAAGGTGGTACTTTATTTCATTTGGAACCTTACCGAATGTCGTCCACTATTTTAGAAAAAAACAGCATTGATGACTATGCTAATTGTGCTAATTCAATCTCTCCATTCTCTGAGTGGATCAGTCAACTTGCAGCCATCGAGTTCAGGACTCTCCGTACCCATAAACATCTGACCGCTTCATTATGTGTGCTAATAGAGTTGTGCCTGAGCATTTGACTTTGTAATGCATGTTATCTTATGAAAAACTGTTTTCATTTTAGTTCTCCTTCATATTGTGGTTGAAATTGTATATGCCAGCATTATCTATAAATTTTTCTTTGGGACACCAAAGGGAGTATCATGAAATATTTGTTACATGAAAGGGAGCTTTGGGTTTGAAAGAACTGAACCACTGGGCTTTCCATACCAACCACGAGTCTCCCTGGGTCATAATGGCAGGTAGACGGCAGAGCCTTTGCCCTCTTCTCAGTGAAGCACAAGTGTGAAGCTGAGCTGAAAGCTGGTGTCTTCCTCACCTGTTTATGGATGGAGATTAGATCTCTTTGGGATCCCATAAAAGATAATGGTTATGGCTAATATAACATCTGGTTTGTAAAGGTTCTTTCCTTCACCTGGTGATAGGATGAGATGATTTTGAAAAGAATAAAGCAATCAGTAAAAACAGGAACAGATGTAAATTGGATCTGAGACAATTACAGCAGTGTATCAGAAGTAAAATTCAACCTTGGATTTCAAGCAAGGTACAAAATGTGGCCTAGAAAGGAGGTTTCTCTCTCTCTCTCTTTCTCTCTCTCTCTCTCTCTGTGTGTGTGTGTGTGTGTGTGTGTGTCTCTCTCTCAAAGGTTTTATTTATTTATCTGAGAGAGAGAGAGAGACAAAGAGAGTAGGAGGAAGGGCAGACAGCTAGTGAGAGAATCTTAAGCAGAGATTGCTCCTGCTGAACATGGAGCCTGAGGAAGGGCTTGACCTCATGACCCTGAGATCATGACCTGAACTGAAACCAAGAGTCAGATACTTAACCAGCTGAGCCACCTGGCACCCCAAGAGGTGAATGGCTATTACCAGGGAAGTCAAAACTGTTCCTGCTTAGCCGCTTACCTCCTCCAAAAAAAGCAGTAGTAACAGCCTCTCTCCAAATGGAAATTGGGGCCTGGGGGGCGGGGGCAGGAAGATCATAGTCTTTTCATGACCATGTCTATACAAGTGCTATGGCTGAGCATCACATTCTGCTCCACAAATATGGAACTGTCCTTCCCAACCTCAAATATCTAGGAGAGGGAAAGAGAGAGTGAGTGTGTGAGGAGAAAGTGATTATTCCTCCAAAGAGGCAAGGAGACACAATGACAGGCAGAAATGATATCCAAAGATTCGCTCTGCCACCTTATTTGGTCCAGAACTTCTAATTCAGCCACCCATATAGAACCTAAAATATTCAAAGGTAGGGTTACCAAGATCAGAATTCTTTCCTATTCCTTTTGCCTCTCTCTGCCTTTTTTTTAAATTTTTTTAAATTTATTTATGATAGTCACAGAGAGAGAGAGAGAGGCAGAGACACAGGCTCCATTTAGGCTCTAGCCTAAATATGTATTAAATCATTTCAGTATATCTCTTACCACGGCAGTGAGGCCTAGAGATACTAGAAGAAACTTTTCAGTATTAACAGTGTAAGAGAATTTGTTTGGCTACAGGAGGGGGGTGGGCATATTTCCATTTCCAAATGACCTTTAAAGCAGAGAGAGGCAGGGATCCCTGGGTGGCGCAGCGGTTTGGCGCCTGCCTTTGGCCCAGGGCGCGACCCTGGGGACCCGGGATCGAATCCCACGTCGGGCTCCTGGTGCATGGAGCCTGCTTCTCCCTCTGCCTGTGTCTCTGCCTCTCTCTCTCTCTGTGTGTGACTATCATAAATAAATAAAAAAATTAAATACTGTTTGCAATACCTAAAGTGGTTTCTGCTCCCCTCACTAGACTCAAACTAACACCCACAGGAATCATCTATGTGTGAGAAGCACGAGCACTGAAATCAGGCAGATGTGGGTTGTGTTGTGGTTCTGACACTTTTGTTAGATGCTTTGGACAAGTTAAAACAACTTCTGTGAGACTCAGTTTCCTCTTTTGTAAAGTGACAATAATAATAATACCATCTACTTCATATTATTTGAGGATCGAACATTATCATGCAAGTCCCTAAAGTTCTAGGTTTCTTAAAATAGTGAAATTTCCCAAAAATAAAACTATAATTGATATAAGGTGGAAAAATTTATTTGACTAAAATAAGGACATGTAAAAAAAATCGATCCTTAATTCATTATAAGGGAATTCATTTAAATAACAAGTATATAATCTCAGAATAAAGAGAAGTTTCTTGAGTTTAATACATTATCCTTTATGAAAACTTATCACTTTGTATTAATTTGTTCTTTTAATCTTTTCAGTTTCTTTATGGCTAGATTAAAACACAGGCACAGTCCTGACTGGTGTGCTCATCAGCTCTTGTGTGGTGTGGTTCCTAACATTTGTACAATTACCTTTAGTATCACCACTTCCATTGTTATTATTAGTTATGACAGAATTAATTAAAGATCTAAGATATCCAGAAATAATAGTGAAAGGGAATAAAGGAGAAAGGAGAAAAAATAAGTGGGAAATATCAGAAAGGGAGACAGAACATGGAAGACTCCTAACTCTAGGAAAGGAACTAGGGGTGGTGGAAGGGAAGGTGGGCGGGGGGTGGGGGTGACTGGGTGGTGGGCACTGAGGTGGGCACTTGACAGGATGAGCACTGAGTGTTATTCTGTATGTTGGCAAATTGAATACCAATAAAAAAATAAATTTATTATTAAAAAAAAAGATCTAAGATATCCAAGGTAGGACCTCTCCATTGGCTTGTCACATTCTTTAATTTTTATATATTTGTTTGTTTGTTTGTTTGTTTGTTTGTTTGTTTGTTTTGAGAGAGAGAGAGAGAGAGAAAGCATGTGAACAGAGGGAGGGGCAGAGGAAGAGGGAGAGAGACTCTCACACAGACTCCACACTGAGTGCAGAGCGTTTGGGGGGGGGGGTGCTTAATCTTATGACCCTAAGATCATGACCTGAACTGGAACCAAGAGTTTGATGCTTAACAGACTGGGCCACCCAGGTGCCCCTTGTCACACCTCTTTTCTTTTCTTTTCTTTTCAGGTCAAAATATATTTAATTTTGTTTTGTTTTTATTATAAATTTATTTTTTATTGGTGTTCAATTTGCCAACATATAGAATAACACCCAGTGCTCATCCCATCAAGTGCCCCCCTCAGTGCCCATCACGCAGTCACCCCACCCCCCACCCACCTCCCCTTCCACCACCCCTAGTTCATTTCCCAGAGTTAGGAGTCTTTCATGTTCTGTCTCCCTTTCTGATATTTCCCACTCATTTTTTTCTCCTTTCCCCTTTATTCCCTTTCACTATTTTTTATATTCCCCAAATGAATGAGACCATATAATGTTTGTCCTTCTCCGATTGACTTATTTCACTCAGCATAATACCCTAACACTCTTTTCTATGTACATTCTGGTTCATAGCTTTGTTTTTTCTGACATTGACCAAGTGATCACCTTTTTCCCTAATTTGATCTGATTTAGCAAAATCAGGTGAAAAGCATTGTTTGCATGTAAAACTCCTTGTACCACAAAGGCAAATGTAAAATCTCAAACCTAGCATTTCCTTACTGTGTCACTAATCCTTTTTTTTTATTCACCCCAACCCAGCCCAGCCATCAGAGCTACAAACTTTCCCTATGATTTTTTTTCTTTCCCTATGATTTTTAACTACATATATGATATTTTCAGGCTGTCCCCACATAGTACAAAAATAATTACTCTTGTCACTATAATCAGTTCAAGAAAACAATGTACGTAAGTCCCTTTTGTGTCGTAATGTGCAACCTAAACTCCACTAATTTTTCAGCCACTTTTCCTGGATTCATCAGCATATAACTTCAGTTATTCTATCTTTTACTTCATTATATTTGTTCCACACTACATTCTTCTAAGTCATCACTATAGTTCCTAGCAATCTATTAAATGATATTTGATGGTCTGGTCTCTCACTCCTTAGCCTTTCAAATCTTCCATAATGCCAAATAGAAATATCCCTAATGTGGCAGAGTCCCTGAAAGAAAAGTGAACCTATTTTCAAGTCCTTCTTAAGCTGTGAGGATTTACTTTGAATCTTCCAATATGTGTGTAACATTATTCCAAATCCTCTTTGGGGTTGCTCCTGCAGGACCCAGGGATGTATCAGTTAACTGGAAAAGCAATTTGAGAACCTCTAGGTCTGATTTTTGAAAATGCAGTATCTACAGAAACAGACTTCAGATACTATCCCAGAAAATCCTGGAAACTTTGTGCCTGTGTAGAACACGCCTCCTTGGGTTTGTCCAAAGGTTGTTTTATGGACATTGTCACTCTTTTAAACATAGCACATTCTATGCTGTATCCATGTATGATCATTTCGCAAGAATTCTGAGTGGAGACTCTTATTTCCCAGTAAGACTATGCAGCAAGCTAGCAAAGCCTGATAAGATAAGGAAAATCTGTCAGTGAAAGGTTTGCTTAGAGTCTTTTGGGCACATTCATGCTCTCTGGGGTTTATTTGTACAATATTAGTAAGCCAATTCCCAAAGTCAGACTGATAATATTCAAATACTTCCAAGAAGACACTTGTACTGAATAACACAGTCTTGGATCATCACACAGCCTTCTACCTGGGAAGTAAATAAATGTGGGTAAACAGATGTGGGTGGCCATAAACAATATAGTTCCATGTGTTTTGGTCATGACGTTGTCTCTGAAAATATGATCTCTGTCCACAAGCTGAAGGAGGAAGGCAGACAAACTTTATTGAAGAAGCAACCCAGATAAACCCACTTGAAGACACTCTTTGAGTAGTTTTAATGGACTGTACACAATCACTCACACTTCCTCATGGGCCCTCTTGGGACCAATGCTACATAGTTTAGAGACAAGTAGACAAGATTAGGAATGCAGTCTGTGAACCACAGAACACAGTTTTCCTCTCCATGAAACTAACTGGCCCTTCTAGGGATCAAACCCATGACCTTGGGCTCATTAGCACTCTACTCCAACCATGCCCAAAATAAATACAGGTTTGAAGCCAGAGGAGCTTCAAACCACACATAAGAATGTAATCAACAGAGCCACAGGGAAATGCATAAAGTAAACACTTTCTATATAGGCAAAAAGAAAAAAAGATTTGGAAAGAGACGACATTCTCTGAATCCCTTAGTCATCTGAAGGCTTACTGGAAATTTCCACTTGGATATCCTCCATCACTTTGACTTCAACTCATTTTCCTCTCTCAGCCCCCACCCCTGAAAGGAATTTACCATTTGGAACTTCTGTCTTTGGAGCCATCACTCAGTCAACCAAGTTCAGAACTGTGGAATTGTCCTTAGCAACACATTTGACCATCCAATGCATATTTAGTCCAAAGAAAAATCCCCCTGAAACCTATATTCAAACGTATCCCATATCTCTCTTCTTGCCTATCTCCAAAGGCATCACCATGGTGCAACACCTATTGCCTTCTGAACAGTTGCAGTAATTCCCCATAGGCTCTCCCCTCTCCAATCCATACAAGTTTCCACTAAAAAGAGAAAAGAGCCATCCCTGGACACCCTACCTAAAATAGTATACACTGTCCTGACCTTTTGATCCCCTTGCCCTGCCCCATAGCACTTCCTACCAGCTCTATATTATCCATATGCTCTGTATTGGTTTGCTTACTATTGGTTGGCTTCAGTGATGTATCTCCAGCACCTATAACAGTCTCTGATACGTAACAGGCCCTCAATAAATATTCATGGAATGCATGCATAAATGAATGAAAACTTGAGTTGGAGCCTGAGGAAAATCTGGTAGGATTTTGTAATAAGCCAAGGATGATAGGTCAGGGTAATAAAAATATAAACAATAGTGGCAGCAACCATTTTTTAAGGATTTCCATGTGCCAGGCATTGGATGAAGGATTTTAAGTATCTTGTCTCAGTCCTCAAAACAATTCTTTTAGGAATCATGATTATCTATTGACTAAACTGAGCTTAGAAAGGTTAAGTAGCATCAACATACAGAACAGAAAAAACTGCCCAGAATCTACACAAAATTCCTATAAATCAGTAAAAGGATAAAAATAACCAAGTAGAAAATTGGACAAAATTGAACAGAGAACTTGCAGGAGTAAACATACAAATGGCCGATGGTCATATTTTTAAAAGTGCTCACTCTCCCTTATAGTCAGAAAAATTAAAATCTAAAAAAAGATAAAAGAAAAAAAAGAAAAATTAAAATCTAAGCCATAATGAAAAATTTTTTTACTCATCTTATTGGTAAAATTTTTAAGGTTTGGTAATATCAAATATTGACAAGAGTATGGAAAAACAGGTATTCTCATATTCTGCTTGTGGATGTATATTCTAGTTTATTGAAAGGGGAGTGGGCGGTAATTATTAAAATTTAAAATGCCCATATCCTCCATCACTTCAACTTACTACCCTTGAGAAGCCCTTAACAATGTGTGCATAGAGGAAACCACAAGGATATCTGATGAAGCATTATTTGTTAAAGCCAAAACCTGTAAATAATTTCAATGTCAACAGTGGGGGAAGTAATTAAATAACTGTAAGTGTATTAATGGTAATGACTGCTATCATGTAATTTTTTATTATTATTTTTTGCTATCATATAATTTTTTAATAATGAATTTATTTTTTATTGGTGTTCAATTTGCCAACATACAGAATAACACCCAGTGCTCACCCTGTCAAGTGCCCCCCTCAGTGCCCATCACCCATTCACCCCCACCCCCCACCCTCCCTTCCCTTCCACCACCCCTAGTTCATTTCCCAGAGTGAGGAGTCTTTATGTTCTGTCTCCCTTTCTGATATTTCCTACCCATTTCTTCTCCCTTCCCTTCTATTCATGTAATTTTTAAAAATGGGATGTATCTCTATAAACTATATGAATAGATATCGAAAGTAAGATTTAGAATGATATCTATAGTAGCACATAATAAATGCAAGAGAACACAGATCAATGCATTTTCTGTGGAGATAGATAGATAGGTGATAAATATCTTAGTTCATCCAAGCTGCTATAAGAAAATACCAAAGGCTAGGTGGCTTATAAACAACTGAAATTTATTTCTTATACTCCTTGAAACTGAAGTCTGAGATCAGGGTGCCGCATGAGCAGGTTAGGGATCTCTTCTGGACTTTAGACCTCTCATTTTATCCTTACATGACAAAAGGGAGTAAGGAACTCTGTGGAGTCTCTTTTCTAAAAGCCCTAATCCCATCCATGAGGGCTCTACCTTCATAACCTAAGCATCTCCCAAAGTCCCTATCTCCTAATATCAACATACTGACCATTAGGTTTTCAACGTGTGAATTCTGGTCAAACACAAACATTCAGACCATAACAATAGATTAGATGGATAGATTGATTGATTGATGAATGGAAGAAAAGGGGGGTGGGAGAGAGAGGGGGAGGGAAAGGAGGAAGGAAGAAAGCAAGAGCATTTAGAACAAGAAAATAGATTAAAACACCTAAGGAGAGGCACCTGGATGGCTCAGATGGTTGAGCATCTGCCTTTAGCTCAGGTCATGATCCCAGAGTCCTGATATTGAGCCCCACATCTTGCTCCCTACTTAGCAGGAAGCTTGCTTCTCCCTCTTTCCCTCCCCTTGCTCATGTTTACACTTTTTATCTCTCTGAAATAAATAAAATCTTTAAAAAATAAATAAAAATTAAAACACCTAAGGAGAGAGTATGCAGAAGAGTGAATGGTCCAGGACTAAACCCCAAGGAGCTACATTATTCAGAGTTTGGGTAAAGGAAGGGGGTTCTGAGAAGCTGCAGTCACAAAGATAGTCACAAAGAGAACCAGAACATTGAGGTGCAACTGAGCGAGGTCAACAAAATGTTACCAGGAGATAGTCAGTGTTCCACCACTTTGAAAGGTGATAAAAATGATTAATAGGTTATTTTGCAACATAGCAGATATGGGTGGCTTTTCTTGGGTAATTTTGGTGAATAAGAGAGAAAACACATTCAGGTGAAAGTAAAGAATTAATGAGAGGTGAGAAAATGAAGCAAAAGGTATAGAGAACTTTCAATCAAGAAAGTGTCAGAGACACAGGGGGATATGGGCTCAAGAGTTATTTTTAATGGAAGATACTAGAGAAGGTATGTATGTTAACAGAAATGACCCAGTAAAAAGGTAAAATCAAAGATGAAAGTGAGAGAAAAGGGAAAACTTCAAAAACAAAACCCTTGGGGGCAGCCCCGGTGGCGCAGCTGTTTAGTGCCGCCTGCAGCCCAGGGCGTGATCCTGGAGACTCTGGATCGAGTCCCACGTCAGGCTCTCTGTATGATGCCTGCTTCTCTCTCTGCCTGTGTCTCTGCCTCTCTCTCTCTCTCTCTGTTTCTATGAATAAATAAATAAAATAAAATAAAACCCTTGGAAAGATGAAAAGGGATAAGATCCAGATTCTTGCAGGAAAAATTAAAAAAAAAAAGGTGTTTGATAAGAGAGGGGGAACTTCCTTAATGATAACAAGAGGGAAGGAGGAAAAAAGTGCCACTGCAGATAGGCTTATAAACTTGGTAGCAAAAAAAATGGGGTGTGCATGTCTGATGATGCCTACGTTCTCTGTGAAGTAGTAGGATTCAAGGTTATCCTAAAAAGAATGAGGTTTTTCCATCTGTGACAACATGGATGGAACTTGAGGGTTTTATGCTAAAAGAGGTGAGTCAGAAGAATAAGACAAACATCATGGGATCTCACCCATATGGAACGGAATCTAAAACCAAGACCAAACAAACAAAACCAAACTCATAGATACACAGATCCCATTGGGGGTTACCAGCGGGAAAGGGGTTAGAGGTGGACAAAAGGGACAAAAGCAGCCAACTGTAGGGTGATGGGTGATGACTTTTTTTGGGGGGGATCACTTTTTAGTGTATACAGATGTTGAATTACAATGCTGTATGTCTGAAACACATATAATAAAAAAAAGTGAGGGCAGCATGAGGTGTGGAAGAGGTTGAAGTTTGAGGTGGGAGTAAAAGGTATAGAATACATGTATCATGGTAAGTAGGAGGACAACCTCAGTAGAGAAATGTACTAGCAGAGAATGTCTATTTGAGGCTGAGGATTACAAATCTATACGTCAAGAGGATCATTTGTCTGTGGCTGTAGGTTAAATGTACTAGAGAAAATGTACAGCTCTAAGTTTTACTTTCATTCAACTGTCAGCAAACTCGTAGTCAAGCAAAAAGTGTGCATTCTATCAGGCATTTATTTTTTGACATCCAAGAATTATTTGGATAATATTGTTTGGTGGTGCTTCGTTAAAGCTGTTCTGAAAGCTTCTCCATTAATGAGATTTTTGTTTGTTTGTTTTTGTTAATAACTGAGAAATAGGTATAACTTTGATTCTTCACTTTCCTTGATTCCTGTCACCGCCTGTAGCCATCATGCTCTCCCATTCTGCCTCCTGGGTGCTTCTCCAATGCATTCCATAGTTACTGCTCTCACTCTAACCCTGCACATTCAATAGGGCAAAAGCTAGCTGCACAGAAGGATCCTCAAGCTCCACCCAAACTGGTTCAGAACTTCTAGACCCTAAAATCCCCATTTTTTAAAATTGAAGTATAACTGACATGTTAGTTTCAGACATGCAACACACTAATTCACTCTTTCTATGCACTTTCTATGCATCAACACTGCAGTAAGTCTAGTTACCATCTGTCACTATGCAAAGTTACCAGAAAATTATTTTCTTGTGATGAGGACTTTTAAAACTCTTTCAGCACCTTTCCAATATACAGTACAATACTATTGACTATAGTCACCCTGCTCTTTGTACACAACATCCCTGTGACTTACTTATTTTATTACTGGAAGTTTGTACTCTTGATCCCCTTTACCCATTCTGCCCATCCACTAACCCCCTCCCTTCTGGCAACTACCGATCTGTTCTATTTATGAGTTATGTTTTGTTTATTTATTTTTTTAAGATTCTACAGATAAGTGAAATCATACAGTATTTTCTTTGTCTTACCTATTTCACTTAACATAACACCCTCAAAGTCCATCCATGTTATCACAAATGGCAGGATTTCATTCTTCCGTGTGACTGAGTAGTATTCTGTTGTATACACATATAGCACCTCTTCTTTATCCAACTTAGGTTGACCCCATATCTTGGCTATTCTAAATAATGCTGCAGTGAATATAGGAGTGCACATCCATTTTCAAATTAGTGTTCTCATTTTCTTAAGATAAATACCCAGAATGGAATTGCTGGATCATGCGGTTTCATTTGATCCCAAATGCTGGGTCATTTTTAACTTTTTGAAGAAATCCCATGCTGTTTTCCAGAGTGGCTGCCTCAATTTACATTCCTACCAGCAGTGCACAAAGGTTCCCCTCCTTCACATCCTTGCCAATGCTTGTTATTTCTTGTCATTTTGGTAATAGCCATTCTGACAGGTGTGAGGTGATATCTCATTGTGGTTTTGATTTGCATTTCCCTGATGATGAGTGATATGGAGCATCTTTTCATGTGCCTGTCTAATCAAATCTTCCTCCCATCTCTTAGTTGTTGGTTTGTTTGTTTTGTTATTGAATTGTATGGACACTTAAATATTTCAGATATTAATCCCTTACTGCACATGATTTGTAAATACTTTCTTCCATTCAGTAGGTTGCCTTTTCTTTTTGTTGATGGTCTCCTTTACTATGCAAAAGCTTTTTAGTTTGGTTTGGTCTCATATGTTTATTTTTGCTTCTATTGCCCTTGCCTTGGGAGTCAAATCCAAAAACTCATCTCTAAGACTGATGTCAAGGAACTTATTTCCTATGTTTTCTTGTAGGAGTTTTATGGTTTCAGGGTTTGGTTTTGTTGTTGTTTTTGTGTGTGTGAGAGGGAGAGAGAGGAGGGGCAGAAGGAGGAGGAGAGAGAGAATCTTAAGCAAGCTCCACACCCAGCACGGAGCCCCATCCAGGGCTTGATCTCACAACCCTGAAATAATGACCTGAGCTGAAATCAGGAATCAGACACTTAACTGACTGAGCCACTCAGGTCCTCCTATGGTTTCAGATCATACACTGAAATCCTTAATCCATTTTGAGTTAATTTTTGTGTGTGATGTAAAGTGATGATATGGTTTCATTCTTTGCATGTGGCTGTCTAGTTTTTCCAGCACTGCTCATTGAAGAGACTGTTCTTTTCCCCCATTGAATATTCATACTTAATCACAAATTAATTGATCATATATGCATAAGCTTATTTCTGGGGTTTCTATTCTGTTCTATCAACATTACATGTCTGTTTTAATGCCAATACCACACTGGTTTGATTACTATAGTTTTGTACTATATTCTGAAATCAGGGTGTGTGGTGCTCCAGCTTTGTTCTTTCTAAAGATTGCTTTGGCTTTGGGGATTTTTTGTGGTTCCATACAAATTGTAGATTTGTTGTATTTCTGTGAAAAATGCCATTGGAATTTTAACAAGGATTACATTGAACCTGTAGATTACTTTGGGTAATACGGACATTTTAATAATATTAATTCTTCCAATCCAGGAGCTTAGAATATCTTTTCATTTATATGTGTTTCTTCAATTTCTTTTATCAATGTCATAGTTTTCAGTATACAGGTTTTTCACTTCCTGGGTTAAATTTGTTCCTAGGTATTTTATTCCTTTTGTTTTGGTTATAAATGGAATTTTTTTCTTTCTTTATTTTAATGATAGTTTGTTGTTAGTGTATAAAAACACAACAGATTTTTCTATATTGATTTTGTACCCTAAAACATTGCTGAATTTGTTTATTAGCTCTAAAAGTTTTTTGTAGAGCCTTTAGAATTTTAGGTTTCAAGTTGACCTTGAACAAAATGAGTTTGAACTGTGTGGATCCAATTGTACATGGATTTTTTTTTCAATAAATATAGTATAGTACTATAAATACATTTTCTCTTCCCTATAATTTTCTTAATAACATGTTTTCTCTACTTTATTGTAAGAATACAGTATACAATACATATGATGTACAAAATATATGATAATCAATTGTTTATGTTATTGGAAAGGCTTCTGGTCAACAGTAGGCTATTAGTAAAGTTTTGAGGGAGCCAAAAGTTAAACACAGATGCTCTACTCTGCAGAGGGTCAGCATCCCCAACCCCTGTATTGTTGAAGTGTCAATTGTATGTAAAATCATGTCATCTACAGATGGTGACAGTTTTACTTCTTCCTTTACAATAAAATACATTTTATTTCTTTCCTCTAATTTTCTAATTGTTCTGGCTACTAGTTCCAATATTATGTTGAATAAAAGTGGTGAGAGAGGGCATATTTAAAATCTTGTTTCTGATCTTAAAGGAAAAGCATTCAGCTTTGCATGAATGTTGAATATGTTGTTAGCTTGGGCTTGTTATATATTATTACAATGAGATAACATTTCATTGAAAGTTTTTATCATAAATGGATGTTGACTTTTTCCAAATGCCTTTTCTGAACCCACTGAGATGATTATATGGTTTTTATCCTTATTGTATTAATGTGGTGTGTCACAATGATTGATTTGTGAATGTTGAACCATCTTTACATCCCTGGAATAAATCCCACTTGATCATAATGCATGATCCTCTTAATGCATTGAATTTGGTTTGCTAATATTTTGTTAAGTTTGGGTTTTCTCTCATCTATATTCATCAGGGATATTGACCTTTAGTTTTCTTTTTGTTATATCTTTGTCTGGTTTTGGTATCAGGATATTGCTGGCCATATAAAATGAGTTTGGAAGTATTCCCTCATATTTTTGGAAGACTTTGAGGAGGACAGGTATTGAATCTTCTTTGAATGTTTGGCAAAAGTCACCAATGAGGCTGTCTGGGCCTGGACTTTTGTTTGTTGGGAGTTTTTTGACTACTGATTCAATCTCCTAACTAATAATTGGTATTTTTATTTCTCCCTTGATTTCTTCATTGATCCATTGGTTGTCTGGTAACATGTTGTTTAATCACCACATATTTGTGAGGTCTTTCTCCCATTTTATTCTTGTAATTCTTTTCAAGTTTCCTACCAGTATAGTCAGAAACAATGTGTGATATAATTTCAATCTTCGTAAGTTTCTTTTCCTTTATCTTTTTTTTTAAGATTTTATTTTATTCATGAGAGACACAGTTAAATTTCTTGGAACCTTTTTTGTGGCCTAATATATGCTTAATCCTGAAGAATATTCTATGTGCACTTGAGAAGAATATATATTCCCCTGTTTTTATTTTTTTTTTACTTATTCATGATAGACACAGAGAGTGAGAGAGAGGCAGAGACACAGGCAGAGGGAGAAGCAGGCTCCATGCACGGAGCCCAATGTGGGACTTGATCCCAGGTCCCCAGGATCACACCCTGGGCTGCAGGTGGCACTAAACTGCTGCGCCACCAGGGCTGCCCCTGTTCCTCTGCTTTTAGATGAAATGTTCTATCCTTATTTATTAAGTCCATCTGGTCTAATGTGTCATTTAAGGCTAATGTTGACTTTCTGTCTGGGTAATCTAACCATTGGTGTAAATAGGATATTAAAGTCCCCTAATATTATTGTATCACTGTCAATTTCTCCCTTTAGGTCTGCTAATATTTGTTTTATATATTTAGGTGCTCCTAAGTTGAGTGCATAAAAATCTATAATTGTTATATCTTCTTACTGGATGGACCCCTCAATCATTCTGTAATGTCCATCTTCATCTTCTCTTACATTCTTTGTTTTAAACTTGACTTTATCTGATATTAGTGTAGCTACCCCAGCTTCCTTTGGTTGCCATTTGCATGAAATATTTTTTCTCTTGCACTTTCACTTTCTGTGTGTCCTTACATCTGAAGTGGTTCTCTTGTAGGCATCACATATATGGATCTTTTTTTTTTTTCCACTCAGTCCCTCTATGTCATTTGGAGAGTTTCATCCATTTATATTTAAAGTAATTACTGTAGATATGTACTTATTGCCATTTTGTTCATTGTTTTCTAGTTGTTTTGTAGTTCCTATCTGATTCTTTCTTTTTCTCTTGCTTTATTCCCTTGGGATTTTTCTGTAATGTTAATGCCTAGATTCCTTTCTTATTATCTTCTGTGTATCTATTATAGGTTTCTGTCTTGTGGTTACCATGAGATATATATATATATATATATATATATATATATATATATATATATTCACACACACATATATGTCTATTTTAAGTTGATAGTGCATTGTCTGAACACAATCTAAAACTCTACATTTATGTTTTTGATGACACATTTTACATCTTATTTTCTACATCATAGTTTATAGTTATTTTTGCTACTTTTGTTTTTTAACCTTCGGACTAGCTTTACAATTGATTGATTCATTTCCTTTACTATATAACTTCTTGTAAGGTCAGTTTAGTAGGTAATGAACTCCCTTAGGTTTTGCTCCTCTTCTTCAATTCTGAATGATCACTTTTCCAGGTAGAGTATTCTTAGTTGAAAGTTTTTTATTTCCAGCCCTTTGAATATATATCATGCCACTCCTTTCTGGCCTGCAAAGTTTCTGCTGATAAATCTGCTGACAGAGTTATGGGAATTCCCTTATACATAACAAATTGTTTTTCTCTTGCTGCTTTTTATATAATTATTGTATTCCTCAGCTCTTAACTTTTGCTTGGTACTTTCTTTGTTGACGTTCTCACTGTGTTCACCCATTCTCTAAAGTTCAGTGAGTCTATTTATGACCATTTAAACTTTTTACCAGATAAATTACTTATCCATATTATATTAAGGGTTTTTATTTCCTGGAATTTTATTTTATTCTTACATGTGAAACATATTCCTCTGTTCTCTCATTTTGCTTGACTCTCTGTGTTTGTTTTTATGGATTAGGTGAAACATCTCTTCCAGTCTTGAAGGAGTGGCCTTGTAGAAAAGATGAACCTTATAGTTTAACATTTCCCTAGCTCTCAGTTGTCTCTTGAACTTTTGTGATTGTCTAAGCAGCCTGATTTATTCTTAATAGAACCCTATTGTTGAGGGTACATCAAGTGTTCCAGAAGGCAAGATCTCAATCAGCACCCAATTTCAGGCTGATTAGAAGCTAGAACCTTAAGAAGCAACTTTTAAGATATGTAAATATATACAGTCTTGTGGGGTTTCAATTGTAAAGCCTGATGACCTTCAAACCATGTCACATGGAGATGTCCCCTTGGGCAACAGTTGCAAAAATCAGGGCTCAGACAAGTGTATGAATTCCTTTCTGGGGATTATGGTGAGCTGTAATGAGGCCAAGAGAGAGCACAAAAATGGCCTACTCTGTCCTGTGTTCCTTAAGAACCTCTAGATGTGTGGTAAGCCTAGAGCCTGCCCCTCAGATTGAAGCTCCAGGACAAGTAGGTAGGCCTTTTTTCACAGGAAGACTGGGGTATGTTTTGATCTGTTGTCTGCTGCCCTGGAGTGTTAGCCAACCAGCAACCATCTCCCTGATTATTTCAGATCCATAGGCCCTGACCACCAGATGTAAGTGCTCAAGAGGCATCCTGCTGTGTGAGCTACATGTGTGGCTTTGTCAGAGCTATAGGAGCAGCATAGAGGTGGGCTCCCTGTTAGCAGATTAGAGGGAGAATGAAAAAATGGCACCTGCCTCAGTCCCTAGAGAGTTCTAACAAACTCTCACTCTTCTAATAGTTGTTTTAAGATTAGTAAATTAATCTCTCTGTCACATGGTTTAGATGCTTTTCAAATTGCTGGTTTTCAGTGAGTCCCAAGTTGAAAGAGTTTGCATATGAGCCCTTTGAAAGTGGAATCTTCATTCCTTACAGCCCTCTGGTCCTCCAGGGCCTAAGCCATATTGGTTTTTCTGAGCCAATTTTTTTGAAGACTTGTCTCTCTGGGGCAGATTCCAAGGGCTGGGGTGCCTGATGTGGAGCACAAGCCCTTAGTTCCTCAGGGATAAGCTCCATATTTGTGAGATCCCTCACAATTGTGGGTCATCATGCCAGAGGTGGAGTTTTTAGCAAAGCGGTATCTCTGCCTCTCCTACTTATCTCAATATGGCCCTTTTATCCTTTATTGTGGAGATGCTGTTCAGCAAGTGTTCAGGTCTTTTCAGAGGGAATCATTATATAGGGAGTTTTTTTCTGTCTGTGGGAGATGAGTTCAGGATCTTTCTACACCACAATTTTCAGGATAAGATCCTAAAATCTCCATTTTTAAGAAACTCTTCAAGTGATACTTTTTCTGTCATCATCTGTCCACATTTGGAACACACTCTACCACATGCAAGGTATATTTTCATCTTTCTTGACTCTGGAAAGAAGTACATGTACATACACACACACACACATATCACTGCTCCACCTAACAGAAACAAATCTGTGAAAGTGAAGGAGGACTTCCATGTCTGAACCAATTAATCATCCTCAGAGATAACCGCTTGAGTCTAAAGTACACAGGACCATTTCATGTATAAGGATTGTTTGTGGAATGAATAAATGAATGTATAACAGTTGAGTCCACGGAGGGGGCAAGGAGATGCTGCATTCAGTAGTAGTTTATAAGACTGGACAAGAACTTTGTACATCCTGTGTTGAAGAGCTGCCAGAAAGAAGAAATGCTTAAGGCCAAGGAAAAGTAGTGTAAAAGGAAAACTTAAAGAGGAATATGAAGCTTGGAAGGAACCACATATGAAATAAAATGTCATTTATTCTTTTCTAATCACAATTCAGTTTAATGAGGAGATTTGGCAGGGAGTGGGCCCTGGTTGGAATAAAGATGCTCTATTAACCAAAGAAGTCAGTGGAGATTACGTAGCCAAATAAACTGTAACGGCCTTCCCTAATTTACCAGCTGTTTCCTTTCTGTTGAATGGAAATAGAAAAATTAAACCTCCTAAACTCAATATAAAAATAATTCCTTGAGACTCTAGAGAGCATGATCAGGTTCTTACAAGAGAAACTATTTAGCAGTGACTTAATAATGCATCTTCAGAATACAAATTCAAGGGACCAGACATGGAATGTTCATCAGCCTTTCTAATGACATTCACAGAGTTATTTTTATGCTTAATTAAATGAGTCTCAGACAGCTTTTGAATATGGAAAGGATGATACACAAATGTTTGTGCCAATTTCTGGTTATGCACTTTGCTTAAAAATTGACTTAGACTAGCTGAATTTTGGCTGAAGAGTTTTCTTGGTAAGAACACAGTAAAATATGTGGGCATTTCATCTGAATTGGGGAATTTCACTTTGGGTCATTTCACTTTGGGTCTCAGGGTTGTAAAAGTTCAGCTAGGTGACAAAGTGACAAATTCTTATTACACTATTTAACAAGATTTTATAGATTACATGAAGTGGGAGATTTCCATTACCGTTTCCTGGATGGGGAATACATTGAAACCTTCTATCAAAAGGATAATAAATGACTCAAAATATAAAAATTAAAGAATGTTCCCTTCATTTGATTTTGCCTTAGAAATACAAACTCATAATATAATTTAGAACTAAAAGAAAGCATCTAACTCAAAATATTTATTTCACAAATGAAGAAAAGTTGTCAGTTTTAGTTCAAAGTTAGAACACCTAAGAGTTGATTGGATTTTTGATAGCAGTGTCAACTTAGTATGACTGAGAACTTTGCTTTGATTTTCCATATATGTCCTAGAAAGAAGACCAACACCAATGCCACCAAAATAATACCCCATAATGGACAGTTGTCATTCCCTCAAAGTCCTTGTCTTCATATCTTTCCCACAATATGCTGGTTTCTAGGAAATACTTGGTGGAATAAAGCAAAAAGAGGAAGGGAGACCCCTGCAAAATCTTACCAAAACTACCAATTCCTGTGAAGAGAAAAAAAAATCATTTTTTCCTTGGCTAAAGTAATTTGGTTTGGCTTTCCACATGACCCAAATTTGCCAGATAATTACCAGTTCTCTGTTTCTCTTCATGCCATTTTGGTCTGGCCTTTTAATCCTGAGTATACCCACAGTCCAAGGGATTAACTGAAAATTTCCCCTGACATTATTAAACCCATATACCATGCATTTTATGGCCTGCTGCAGGACCCCAGATTGCCAGCACTAGGGAATAGGCTCAGGAGACTGTCCTGTGTCCCCAGATCAGATAAAGGGAAAGAAGTTATTTGAAAGGACTAGTTGGGGTTGCAAACTCCTTGAGGGTGGAAATATGTCTCCCTTAGTCATTTTATCCTCATCACCTTGCACAATGCTTGGCAGTCAGATAGAAGGAGCTAGGTAAACATTTCTTGAAAGTACATATAAATGAATGAATTGAAAATCAAATGAGCAAATCTAGAAAGTTGAGACAGTGAAATATAACTTCTCTGCTGATTATTGTAAAAAACCATCAGATCTGTACCCCCCCCACACACACACACAGAAATTTGCTCTAGTGTGGCTGAACATAGATAGTGAAAGCAACTAGAACTAACAATTGGTGGACTCTTCTATGTACCAGGGATTGTTCGAATGAAGTCCCTTATGTGTATTAATTCATTTTAACCACTGCAAACCTATGTAGCAGACATTGTGATTATGCCATCTGGCAGACAAGGAAACCAATGGATTGACAGTCTCATAGATTTTCTCAAAGTTTCCCATCTAAAAAGCAGAGAGAACCAGGATATTAGGCACATGCTCTTAATTACTATGCTCTGTTAACCACCAAAATTAATGTTAAGCCTTAGTAATGAAGATGGCTGATGACTCAGGATAAATGCTAACAGCTTACCCTCCACATCTCCACCCACCTTCTGAGAAGTATGGCTATGTTTTGGGGGTTATTTGTTAGTGTCATTGGTCAAATAGGTAACTCTTATGGTGCTTGGCAAACTCTTAGGACGTTGTGGGGTTTCACTTGTGCTGACAGCCCACACACAGGTGACATGCAGGCCACTGTTTACAAAAGATCTTCAACAAAAAAGGCTGAAACAGCTAACACAACCCTCCCCTAAATGGCAATACACAATCTGCAAGGCATGCCCTGTCCCTCTATGCTCACCAACTTCCCTCCACAAGGCCCCCTCAGGTCTGGCCTGCTTATCTCAACACTCAGGTTACCACTTCTCTCCATTTTCTAATCAGGTGACTATCACTTGCTAGCCCAAAGAAAGAGTGCAATTATCTGGTTCTTT
Organism: Nyctereutes procyonoides; assembly: GCF_905146905.1. Taxonomy (NCBI): domain Eukaryota; kingdom Metazoa; phylum Chordata; class Mammalia; order Carnivora; family Canidae; genus Nyctereutes; species Nyctereutes procyonoides. The sequence goes on from NW_026575122.1 coordinate 22,995,890, forward strand.
ATTCCCTTTGTCACCTAATTCTATGTCATAGATTCTATAACCTGCTTCCTTAAGGACCTTTCCTTTGGATACTCAAGGGTTTTTTTCTCTGCCAACAAAACTTGTCCCTTACAAATCTCTGGCATTCAAATCTATGTTACTGTTGTAGGCTACACAAACATATTTTATTAGTTTATTTCTTTTTCCTTTCCTTACCTAACAATCCTAACTCTCCTCAAAGCAATATAGACGCTTCTGGCTGAACATGGAAGAAATGCTGAAACATACAGAGAGGTTATTATTTCAAAAACAAAAATAAAAATAAGAACCTCCCTTTTGTGCCAGCCAATCATACTCTACTCAATTAAGAAATATCAAAGCCTAATAATTTACTTCATTGAAGTATATGGTTTCATTTTCTTTTGTTTCATTTTGCGTCCTCCCCAAACCTGCAGAAGCAATTCTTGTACATGGCCTGATTTGCTCCAGAGTGGAAAACAGCTCTAGGCCTTAGCCTTTGTCCTAAGTCTGCCATTAACTTATTGCAAAACTTGGGCCAGCTACCTCCCTGCACTGCTGGGTAATCTGTCCCAGTTGCACAACCTATGGAACAATCCACCATTTATGAGGCAATTACTGGGGGCCAGGGGAAAGGAAAGGGTATGTGCATAACCTCTCTTACTTCACAAGAATTCTGAGAGCAAGGAAGGTATCTTCATCCCTGTTTTACAGATGAGGCAAGTGAGGCTAATCATCCAGGTGTAGTGACAAATCCATGCAAATCCAAGATTCAAACCCAGGCTTTCTGGACCCTGAAACCCTTTTCATTCTACATCTATTATTGTGTGTGCGTGCGTGCGTGTGTGTGTACGTGTGTGTTACTAAAGCACTTCTAAGTCCACCATAGGGGAAACATTAATGGGCAAATACACATTCCAAAACACATCTATGCCCAATACCGGAAAGAGAATACCCAATGGTTAGTCACCCTAGTCAAGGGGCAGAGCCATGGGGATATCCTCATCCAAGAAGATACAGAAAGCAAATGTGAGTGAACAAGCAAATTCCCTTTGGTTGACCGATCTGGGTTGATTACATTGTTGGGACAATTTCTCACTCTTCTAAGGAGAGACCAGAGTTGCAAAATCTTTAAAAAGGGCAAGGCAGACCACAAGCATTCTGGCAAAATTCTGGTTTGCAGTGGCCTCTCATGATGACTTATTTCTGCTGAAATGATAAGGATCCCAGGCAGGCTCTCTGGGCAGGAAACGCCAGTTACTTAGGGAGGGAGCCTAATTGGGAAATGAACAGTGAACCATATGCAGATTCTCATATCCCTGACGCAGCAAAATACTCTCTTGCTCTGCATGGCAAAGTTGTTTTCCCACTGTGTGCGTGGGAGAGAGATGACGCATTCTGTGACAGTAACTGTGAACAGGTGGGGGGAAAAACAAGGGTCACTTCCAAGAGGTCTGTTAAAACTTTTCCTTTTCAAAGTCTGAGGAAATAATAATGTGGCTGCCCAAGTGAAAGTCTATCTGTTGCTATGTGTTCAGTGTACACCTTGCTTATCCACTCAAAAGTTTCAATTAAAATCACAGCTGTTATTTGTGTACTGGGTTCAGAAACTCTCCCATGGCTATGGCAAAGGAACAAAGGAAAATACCCTTGTTGGTTGTTACACCTGCAAATGGGATGAATGGAGGTTGGTGTCAGCTGCATTCATATTATATCTGGAATAAAAATAATGCCTTTAATTTGCAGAAAGCTTTACAGCTTATTAGCCCTTTTATGTACATTTCATGCATTCATTTAAATATGATGCCTCCCTTATAGAAAACAAAAGGATGCTTTTTAAAAAATCAGCTTCTACAGCATGTAGATGACCAAATGGTTCTAAGTGTCTAAATATATTTATTACACAGTCATAGCACTCCAAGATTTCCCACTCAGAAATGTTCTCCTCCATCATAATAACAGTAACACACACAGCATATAAGCATATTTCCTGTTTTCAGTTGTCTTGTCTATCCTTTTTGCTTATTGATTTATAGGAGTCCCTTTCAATTCTTAAGATGGGTTCTTTATATTGAGTTCTCAGTGTGAGTCAGATATATGATTATGACTATCTTCCAATTCCTTATTAAGTCTGTGACTCATATACTACTTGCTGAACTTTGGAGTTAGAAAAATTCCTAGTGATTCTTTATCACAACCTCTTCATTTACAAATGAGGAAAATGGGCCCAGAGAGAAGCTTATAAAGCTACTTAGTGATAAAATTAAGATTAGGGCCCAAGTCTTCTGACTTTTTCTCCTGGGCTGTAGCTAATATCCTGCACTGGTAAATTCTTAAGTTGTGTGATTGTCATACGATGTATATAGTCATATAATTCACATATAGCAAGTAAGAATAAAACAACCTACTGACATGTGAAACCAGACAGATAAATCTCAGACATAACATTAAGGGGAGAAGTCAGGCATAATAGGTTATATACTGTGAGATTCTATTCACATAAAAGTCTGAAACTAGGCAAAAGCACCCAGTGGTTGGAGAAAGTAGATCTGTACTCCTTGAAAGAGGACAACAACTAGAAGACAGCATGAGAGAGCTTTCCCCTGGTGTTGAAATGTTCTATATTTTGGAAATAGTTGCATGGATGGATACATTTGTAAAAATCCACCAAGCTGTAACATTTAAGATTAGTGCATTTTACGGTATGTAAGGTATACATTCATAGAAAACAAAGAAGGAAACCAAAGCAGAAACTTAGTTATTTCTCATTGACTTGATGGATATTGAGCAAAAAAAGAATAATTCTGGCCCTCAAATAAATGATTTTTAATCTGAATTATTCTTTTTGGCTGACTTTCACTATTACACAAACCACAAAGTTGCCAAATCTCCATTTCTTTGAATAGTCTGGCTCTGCCTTGAACAAGTTGTGGGTTGGGCTAATTGACCTTCAAAGTCATTCCTGGTCCAAATTTCTGGGATTTTTTTTAAAAGAGATGCCAAAATATATATAATCTCTGAGTGGGAAGGAACATCAGAAAGTGTCGGTTCTTGTCTATTATTTTGTAGGAGAGAGTAAACATGGAGAATGGAAACGACTTGTCCAAGGTTGCCCTGATAGTTATTCAGTGCAGTTCTGCAGATGTCATCTCAACTTGGTTCAGCAAATAATCTGGGTACCTGCTATGTGTCAGCCACTGAGTTATATTGGGTCCCCAAGTTCCATAAAGCCATGGCCAAAGGTACCACTGTGTTGCTTTGTGAGAGAAGCAATGAGCTCATTTCCCACATCCTAGGGTGAGAGCAGCAGCAGATAAGGTCAGCAGATTTGAAAAGGAAGTAAGACAAAGGTCATAGCACCGAAGTAATGTAACCACATAATGCCCTTTCCTGCATTCAACCACAGAACAATAAAAGTCTTTTCTTATCCCAGGGTAGTGGCTCTGGGAGCCTAAATAATGATAATGGCAAACTATAATTCTAGAATCTACTATATGAAAAATCTGATAATACAGCCTAAAATTATATAAGCCTGAAATTCCCTATTTTGTAAATGTGTACTTCCTTTCTAGAGAAACTTGTGTTTTCAAAGTAGTTTTCTTCTTCAGTTGACTTAGCAAACATGAAGAACTAATTGCTGTAGCCTTCTTATAAAGTGGCTGTAGGACTAAGCTGATGAATATAAAATTTCTCACTCAAAGCATCCAAAATCTAAGAATTCACCACTGTGACAACAGCTTAGTACAACAGACATAGACTCAGAGAAAAAGTCAGAAGACATGGGTCTGTCTTTTGTTTGTTTTGTTTCTTTTTCAAGTTGTTATTTAAATTCCAGTTAGTTAAAAAAAATAAAATAAAATAAAATAAATAATAAATAAATAAATAATTAAATAAATAAATTCCAGTTAGTTAAAATATGGTATAATACTAGTTTCAGGGGTAAGATTTAGTGATTCGTTACTTACTTACCAACAGCCAGTGATCTGTCTCACTTCTACCACTCGCTAGTTGTATGATCTTTTCCTCTCTGGGCAGTAACTTTTCTTTCACAAATTAAAAGAGTCCATATTTAAGACTTGCCCACATTTTTCTCATCTCTAAGTTTCAACAAAGGCTATAACTCATGGGCTCATTTAAAAACTTTTGAGTCTGATGGGCTTTGTTATTTGTTCCTGGGAGCTCTATGGATAATGAGGATGCATAGGATTAAAAAATAGGACAAAGGATGGGGAACACATAAGAGGGAAAGGGTGAAATTGGAGGAGACTCTAAGAAGAGATTTCACTGAAGTCTACTTGACTAGCTGCAAGGAAGGGCCTTCAGGTAGCTCCTGTACTAGACTTCTGACCTCCTTTCCTTTCCCTTCACACCTGTCCCACAGAATATCTTATTCTATCTTGATCAAATTGATCACTAAGGTCTCAGGACCGTAGTCTGGGATGGTGGCTGGCTGTTTTTCTGTACTTTCCCTCTCATCTCCTACCTCTCTCCCTATATGCTATTTTGGTCCACCCCCAAAACTTCTCCTCTGTGCTTCAAAGGCACCATAATCCACACATTTCTTTCTATTCCTGAACCTCAGGGAAGGGACTTGGTTGAAGCTTATACCTCTAACCTCTGAGTTTAGAGGAGACTATGTAAATGCATAATCCCCACTACCAATCTCCTTGTAGTCTTGCCTCCTTGAAGCTTGACATGGCTCAGAATTCACCTGGGGTACAGACAGAGATTTTTCAGCAGTGGGCACAGTATGGGTGCACAATACAGCTCTGAAGAAAGTAACAGGAATACTCAGTGCCCAGTTACCAGGAAAGCACAGTCATCCTGAGGGCACAGCTGAGCCACTTCATGTGGACAAGCTCCCAGAGAATATCCCTTTCCCCAACACAAAGTGTATACAAACCAGATTGGGTCTTGTATCTTACCATCACCATTTAATGAGACCTAAAGAAAAATGTGAGCTTGTAGGAGCCACCTCCTCTATTCTATCACCCATAAAATTAAAACCAACCTCCCCAAACTCCTTCATGAACTTCTTATACCTCCAGCATAATTTGTAGCAGTTCTCCGTGTGTCTATTTCATTTTCTTGAATCTAATGCTATGGTCCTGTGGTTCTCAAAGTGGGGTGGAAGAGTTCTCCACATTAGAATCACTAGGGGAGTTTGCCCTGATGCCCAGGCTATGCCCACAATCCAATAAGTGAGAATCTCTGAAGGTGAGACTTAAGAATAAAGATGGCTTGCCCCCACCCCGCCCCGAGATTCTAAATCAGTGAGTGTGAGGTAGAAGCCTTGAAAGATGCATTTTCAATAGAATCCTCAGGGAATTTCATTGCAGATGGCGTGAGGACCACACTTGGAAAAAAACACTGCTCTCTATCCACCAAATTACTCAGTCCAAGTTGCCTGAGCACAGAGAGCACTCTCACTCTCCTTGGCTTCGATTCGGATTTGCTCTTTCCCTGGAATACCTTCCCCTTACCCCGACCTCTGAGAGAACTTTCGGTCACCTTCCAAATGTAAACTCTTCTCTGTGACTTTTCCTGACCCTTCCCAGGAGGAATTAATCACTTTCCCGTCTGAGTTTCCGTAGCACTTTGTACATGCTTCTGCTAAAGCATTTATCATGCAGTATTATGGCAGTTTCTTTATGTGTCTGTCACACCCTTTAAACTATGAGTATTTTCCTTTTTTCATTTCTCTAGCAACTAGCACAGTGCCTGGGACATAGTTCAAGTCAGTAAATGTTTATTAAATTAAATGAAGTTGTTTGTGGAGTTGGTCAACATATTTGATATCCATCCATTCATGTGTGGCAAGACTACAGACGCTGGGATAAGGCACAGGAAAGATCCAGAGAGGAGTGTTGGCCATGACAAGATGGGATAGGAGGACTGCCAGCCCCAGAACCAAGCTAGGGCATGACTCCCTCAACACAGAGGACATACAAAACAGATTCAGGTTATGTCCTAACACCAACAGGGACAAGGAAAAAACATAGGATGGTAATTGAAAGTCAGAAGTAAATATGAAGCAGAAGTCCAGGCTCATGGATACTGTTAGTAATTATAATAACTAGTGCACTTATTATTTAAATTCAAATAATACGGGCTCTCAAATCAAAGCCCAGACCTACAAACAAAATCTCTAGGAGAGAGGCAGCTCTTCCTGTCTATCCTACCTCTATGAAGTGTGGAGCTGAGCAAGGCTGAGTATAAGGTAATGGACATTGTGGAGAGGGGAAACAGAAGCTGAGAAAGGCTGTAGACTGAGTGGGTGGAAAAGTAAATCAGAACAAAAGCAAAGGTCACTCTGTCTCTCCCAAACTACAACAATGTAAAGTTGTGATTCTGGTCATGTTTCAAATTCTGAGAAAGGAGAGGAATATGGGGGTGTCATTACCAGAGTCAGCAAAACTGCAAAGTCTCAGGGCACAGTCTCCCAGAATTCACTCACGTCTGACACTAAATACATGTTCAAGGAATTTCTAACAATACCTCAGTTTTGATCAGTCACTAGAAGATTCACAGAACTCACTGAAAGATACTATATACACAGCCATAGTTTATTACAGGGATTAAAAAGAACAAAAGGAAAATTCATATAGGACAGAGTTTCAGAGAGCTCCAAATGCAAAGCTTATGTCATCCTCAGGACACACTGCCCTCCCAGCATCAATGTGTGACAACACAAGCACAGTAACTGCCGATGTGGGAAACTGAGATTCAGTGTCCAGAGTTTTTACTGGGGTCTTATCACATAGGTATAATTATTTGATTGACTTATTGATTGCCCACATTGTTAAACTCAGTCTCTAGTGGCACTTCCACTTTCCCAGAGGCTCAGCTAGAAGAGGCCTGAGGTTATGTACAGGGTGCCTGGGCTTTGCCATATTTGAAATGGGAGTTAATGGTTGCAGAACTAAAACTAGACTTTTCATGGAGCTATAGGACCCCTATCCACAATACATAATCATGGCATCAATCCCAGAATAGCCTTACTATAAGTTTGGAATATATTATATATGTGTGTGTGTCATTATATATAATACATACTTAATATTTATTTATAATTCATATTTATGATATGTTTATATATCTATATAGAATATATTTTGGAATAGAGGTAAAGATATTCAAATATACATATCATTATATATAATACATGTCATTATGTATAACATATATATGTTGTATATATACATTTTATGTATATATATGTGTATATATACATAATGACTCCTCTAAATTTCAACATAACCCTCAGTTAGTAACCATTTAAAAAAATATCAATCAATTACTCTTTTTGAAGAGTACTTGTTATGTGTCTAGCACTATCCCAGATGTTAAGCCACTATTTGGAGGAATACTGGAGAAACATGAGATAGAATCAAGGATCTCAGAAGTTACAAACTAGTTGAGAAAGATAATTGAGAAAAATGAAATAGGCAAAGGTTTTCAAATAGAACGCAGTGGGACATGTCAAATTCTCTACACCTGATGATCACTGACAGGAGAGATATTGGTAATGAGAATGTGGGAACTGGTAACTCTCTGGTGGCAGCAAAGAGTTGAGCCCTCACTGAAATAGAATGCCTAACAGTATGTAATTAAGGGCTTACATGTGAGGTGGAAACTGTGTATGTGAAAAGAGCTCAAAGAGAAAAGCAGTAAGGCATATGGAAGAGCAGCAAAAATTTCCGGAGAAATCTTGAAGCAGCAGGATTGTGTGGACAGAACAGGTGGAAAAGAAGGCCACCTTGACTGCCCTGATGGACAGTAAGGAGTTAAGTCCATACTATATTTCACAAGAACCAGGCATCTGAGTAGCAGTGTGGATGTTCTGATAATGAAAATATCAAACAAAAGCTTCGGAATAGCTTCAAAAGCTGATATACAGAAGCAAACAGGCACATTAATCAGGATGCTGGGTGATAACAAAGATATAAGGCCCTCTTCCACCATCTTTATGAAGCAGCCAGATAATCATGATGTATCCTTTGAAGAAGAAAATGTTGGGGGGAAAAACAGAAGTCAGTACTTTACTGGAAGAGGAAATGAGGTGCTCAGAAGGGAGATTTGGGGGTAGTTTGGGAAGAACAGGAATCAACATAAAAGCATTTTCAGATTACAATAAGCCATTAGCACAATCCTGAGTGGCTAAAGAACTGAGAAGTTAGCAAAGGACTCTGAGCAATTTCAAAAACTCTAAGGCATCTTCTATGTTTATTAAGCTGTCTGAACTTTGAGAGACACAAGCAGCTCATCTGATTTCCTGGGCTTTCCAGGATCTGGTAATACATTTTTTTATCTCTGCCATTAATTAATTAATTAAATCACTTATTTGACGAATATCTGAATATCTCCACTATTCCAGGCCTTACAGATATCATAATAAACAAAAAGTCTCTGTCCTCATGGAGATCATATTCCATTGGAAATTGACAGACAATAAACATACATATGCCTATTATCTAATATGCAATATAGTCGTTAGTTCCATACTCATTAGAACTAAAGTATGGTTGAGGAGGTGGAGAAAGAACAGGGTAATACAGTTCTTATAGAGTGGGCCCTGATAAGGGGCATTTGAGCGGAGAGCCATATAAAGTGAGAGATGAGACTACATGGATATCTAGGGGGAAAGTATTCCAGGTTGGGGAAACAGCTAGTACAAATCCTTGAAACTAGAATGAATTTCACTGGTAAGCTTTAACAGGCAGGCAACGGGGAGGCTGAAATGAAGTGAGAGATGTAGGCAGTGGCCAGCTCACACAGGTTTTTTTAAATCAGAATAAACTTTGGATTTTATTCCTATTGCAAAAGAAAACCTTTGGACGATTTCCTTTCTGTTCTTGAAAAATACAGATTACTTCCTACCCTTTCTGTGTCTACTTTCAAACCATGACTCCCCTGGTAAGAAGACCATAGTAAATATTTATTATTTCTACCTTCCACTATTCATCCTTTTATTTTCTATTCAGATGGCCAGTGTTCATGCTGTGGAGTAACTCAAAACTTTATTCCTGAAGAACCTGAGCCTTCAGTGGTTCCTCCTTAGAGAGAATTGAAATAGATTCCCTTAACTTAAAACTGAACAGCAAAGTCCTAGGAGTTTTCTCTGGATTTCATTCCTGTTCCTCTCTGACCCTGCTGTATCAGAAACCTTTGATAACTAGGATAAGTCACATTAGTCACCCTAGCCAATACTGTGGCCTATATTTTCCTGGCCCAGTGGTAAAAGGCACATGAGATGATAGAGTGGCAATCTGTTGTTTCCTCTGGGGGAGGCATATCTCCTCCAAGTACTAAAGCTTCTATACAACTATTGCCCAGACACATAACATAATAACCATCATATTAAATGTAATTGTGAGAAGTGGCACTCCCATTTCCTCGCTGTGGTCCCTGGATCCATTTTTTCTGTAAAGGTCTGCATCATATATCAAACACAAGTAAACATAGGTATCACCTCTAACATGGCTCTCTAACATATCAAGGTGTGGAATTTATGTTGGCACAATAACTGAGTCTTAAGTCATTCTGCTGTAAAAAGCCAGGTGCTTCCAGGACAGAGTTTATGAAAGACTACATATTTCCATGGGCTTCAGCCCATTGGCTTCCTTTTCTAAAATGTGAGTTTCTTGGCATGAAACAACATTGGGTGAGATACTGTGACAGTGAACAAGGTGTTCAGAGTATCTACAGATGATGGCTTTGGCAGAAGCACAGAGGGAAGGGAAGCAAATCCAAATCCAAATAGTATCTGTTTTAGTAAGGCGGTACTGCTTCTCCCTCCACAAAAGAAGTCAAATATGATGCACCTGCCACCATGTGAATTACTAGAATGGTCTCAGTTGAGACAGGGTTGGCCACTAGAGCTGACAAGTTGGTGATTCCTGGAAACCCTTAGTGAAGGGAATTCCACATAATTCCTCATAATTAGAAGGTTAGTTCCTGCTACTATGGCCACTTAACTAATGAGCCCACTGGGCACCATTGGCACAGCTGAGGTCAAATACCTAGTAGCATTCAAAGGACAGATCATAGTAATTATCTAATTACCATAGGTCCTTTTAGTGAATCTTCATACAGAAATCAGATATTGTGGACTCATTTTGAAAGCACATTAGATTACAGTGTACCTGGGCACACCTGAATGTATCATTATGGATCAGAAAACACTGTGCATGCTTTCAATTTCTGTATCTACTATCTAGTTATAAATATCAGAAACAAACTTCATATGATTTACCAAAAAACGACATTGGGTAGCTCACAAAATCTCTAGGAGTCTTCAAACCCAGCTCAGATGCTACGCATTCAGAGACCATGTTTGAAATCATGCTACAAAGCCTGGTTGCTGAAGACACCACTGCTACTCTCACTAGAACTAGATGTCCCACGCCCCACATTGCTGATAGCTCTGCAGCCACTGTTGTCGCTGGCAATCAGATATAGCTGCTAAGCACTTTAATGGATCTGTATAGTCCCTGATGCTCTGCATCCCTGGCTTGCTTTTGCATTTGTGTTTATCTAAAGGCTTGTCTCTAGCTGCAAAGCCTGGAGAAATAACATACAATGCATAAGGGGAAAAATGAATGATGAACTAAGAGCAATTTTTTACCTCAAAAGAAAATAGTTTAGCCAATGGGAGGGAGAACAAGGACAATCTCAAGAAGCTTACCTAGTGTTTATATAAAGTAGGTCACTAAGAAATGATAAGCACCCTGTCTCCTTCACAGGGTCATAAGCCTAAAGGGTAAGTGAAACCCAGGATATGTTCAGGGACAACTAACTGTTGCAGGGAACCATTGTCTAGTTTCCCAGTGTATGGCATGGGAGACTGCATATCTCACCTGAGAGCCTTAGGTCTAACACGAAGATAAAATAGCACTGACTGAAGGATGTGTAGCAGTTGGGTGTCTAGTTGAGTGTCTAGTGAGGAAAACAGATGTGCCAGTAGCTTTCCAAACAGAAGCAATGTCATACAGGGAATTGGTTGCACAGGTGATGAAAGAAATAAGAAGTCAAGAAAGGCTGGTGAGGTAACTCAGGTATTAGCAAGAAATGAAAGTTGCCTAGGGCTGAAGGAACACAGGGAAGATGTAGCATTACCAGAGCCAGGAACTGAGACGAGTAAGTGAGACCTAAAACTGTGGTTGTGACCCCTCCATGGTAGCTGGGAACACAAAGGATGGGACTAACTAATAGCAGTGGAAACTGCAAAAACAAGCAAACAAAAGCCGCTAGTGCTGGAGGCCTCATCTGAAACAAAAAGGAGGAGAAACACCCTGGTACATCCTGCCTTTCAGTCTTCCACGAATCCTTCACAGTGGCCAAACCCACCAGCAAACCGGTTGGCAAGGAAATCTGGTAAATGTAGCGCCCCTCATGCAGATGGCATGAGCTCTTCAAGATCTGCCAGGACATATAGGGCTCCACACTATGCACAGTGCTGACTCTCTGAATCACAGCAGCCTTCAGCACCAACACTGCACGCCTGTGAAGGTCACAGCCAGGCCAGAGGTACTCAGTCTCTCCTGGGCATCAGGCTAAAAGATAAGTCATCATTAAGGTCACATTTGGGTGACATCCAGTAAATTATTTTATAACGTGTGACTAAGACAGGAATGCAATGCTAGTGCAGCTATGAGGTTACCACACTGGGTTCTGGGGCGATGTGGCCGAATTCAGGGAAGCACCTAAATGTATTTCCTGTTCGAATTTGCAGGTTCACAAAAACCCACATTCAGCAAATAACCCTATTTAATATCATCCTCAGCCTTGCTAAGACCTACTTTTTTACGTTGGCCTCAGTGGCTGATCCCTTCAGGCAGCTACAATTCTAAGAAGAGGTCTGCTGCTAGGGGATGAAAGTAACAATGAAACTGTCCATTATTCATGGCTGTTCAGTTATTTAGGAGAAAGCTTGTCTTTTTGGAGCAGTCTTTGACTTGCTTACACCATGCTGGCTTGCTTTTTTCCTGGGGCAAAATCCTCCAGTAAGATATATTAGATGTCTAGCCTTCTGAGAAAAGGGAAATGTTTACTGGAGGACTTCTGTATATGGCACATGCCTTGGCACTTTTCAAATATGTCATGTCACCGGTTCGTAGAACCTCCCTGTGTGGTAGTGTGGGTATTCCACTCTATATATAAGGAAATTGAAGTTCAGAGAAGTAAGGTGCTTTCCTAAGGATATAGCTAACGAGTGGAGAACCAGAATTTGAGGTAATAGTACCCAAGGCTATCCTCCCGGAAAACATTTGAGAAGACCCCTTAGAGGGAAAGATGCAAGTCAAGGATCTAATCACCCAAACTAGGGGAATCCAAGTCCCTTAAGTCAGATCTTATTCAACTCGGATCCATAAAGACTGCAAAGGAAAAAGAGCTAAGGATTCATGACACTGAATTGACAGAGAATTCTGGAAATTTTCCTAGCATTAGTTGCTTTCCAAACTCTTCCTGTATCTGCTTTGGATTTTCAGTGACCCCCTACTACAGCCTAGAAGATGGAAGTGTTATAGTAAATTATACAATGCCATCCCATAAAAGCAACCCTAGGTGATGGATTTACCAATCTGAGTTCCCCATTTCTCACCTAATAATCTGAGAGCTGGGAAGAGGGGAGGTAGAGAAAAAAGGGAATTGCCACAATGCACTTGATTTCCAGCACAGGGTACCTCTCTTCCTTCTCCCCACCTCCATTCACATCTGACTCAGCTTCCAGGAGGGAATCATCTCCCTCACACAGTACCCATTGGGCATCAACTCCAGACAAGGCACTTTTCCACCTGTGAGGAAATTTGAGGCTCTCAGCTCCTAGAGGTAGAATCAAATGCCATGCTGCTAGTAAGATCAGCTCAAGTTCAGTGCTTCCCACTCCACAGACTCACTTATTCAATAAAAGAATGCTTTCAAAGTATAAGACCAGCCCTTCCTGGCATGGCCTGTGACTGCAGGCCCCATTAATATGCTGGCCTTCCTGCCAGGCCTTCCCTGGTAGGCCTCTGACTTAGATGCTCAGGTTCTCTCTCCTTTCAGTTTGTTCCATTTCTACCTTTCAGCCTCAAGCTATTGTCTTATGGGAAGGGTTAGGTCAGGGACAAAGAGGGGAGGGGAAACAGACAGGCAGGCTTTGCTCATTGAGTCCCCAGAGAAGCGTGGTCCTTTCCTGTTATCTATCTTCTCCCTCCAGCCCTTAACCTAGGTCCTTTTAGAGGATGTCCTTTTTCCTGTCTCTGGACTAAACAAACTGGGATTCTCTCTGGCTTTTGGTCCTGAGGGCTTTGTCTGCAGGCCTGCCTTGATTCTGCATCCTCTCTGATCTCGTCTGTCTTCCTGCTGAGGTTTTCTCACCTCCCCCACACCCATGGTCACTTTTCCTGCCCTCTATTTGTGCCAGTTCCATGAGCTCTCTGGCTATTGTCCCAGGAACTTAACCAGCCTCCTCCCTCATCATCTTTTCTACATATAATCTTGGCACTACCTGCTCACATCTGACACAGGTCCTGCCCATTTCCTCCATCCTAGACAATGGCATTTTCCTTGTGCAGTCCTACTCACAGCTTCACAATCCACATCCACATTTCAAAGTATAGTCATTGATCCCAACCACACTAATAAAATACTTAAGACTGCACTTTTTTATTTTAACAAAAAATTTTTAGCCATTGATGACTACTTTTTCAGGAAACAATGCATCCTTTCCCAGAGAGAGGACTGGCAAATGTACATAGCAAATCAAAAATATTTCTACAAATATGTGCACATGAAATACTTTGATATAATGTTAAAGTCAATGTGTGTCTAACAATAAGTGTTTCTCCTCTACCCTCTTCCGTGTCTCTATATCTTAGTATACTGCATTGCCATCAAAAACCTCTATCATCTCTTGGGGAAGTCTGTTTGACATATTCCTGGTCTTATTTACTATATACATAACCAAGTTTACCAAAAGGAAAATTTATGTTGTCCAGAGTCAAAGGCCAAAAATAAAAATATATTTCAGAACAAGAAAGAAGCAAGCAACTACAAATCAAATAGAATTCTGGAGCAACTTCAAGGAATAATGGAATAGACTAGCAGGAGAAAGATGAAGCAGAATAAATTGATTTTTTGGTAGATAATTTCTTGCTAAGCCAGAGAAACTTTGCTGGCATCTGTTCCTTTGTGTACCACAAAACTCAAACCACAGCTAAAGCTACTCTAAGTAAAGTTAGGGACCAGAAAGCATGGTATTTCATGGAAGCACAGAGTTTTAGAGCTGGAAGCAACTTTAAAGATCACTCACCCAAACAATTAGAATGTAAGAAGACAGAATCCATGAAGCCAATCTCAAATGGTATCAGATAATAGAATGATAGCTAATGTTTATTTTTAATTAGAGAAAGAACACTTAAAGCAAGATTCATTCTTAGCAAATGTTTAAGTGTATAATATGTGACTATTGAGGTACGATGTTGAACAGCAGATCCTGGTGCTGATTTATCTTGCTTGACAGAAACTTTATGACCATTCTTAATAACTCCCTATTTCCCCCCTCCCTAAGACCTCGAAAGGGTATCCTCCAAGCTAAGTGTTTTTTATACATTATATTACTTCACCTCACAATAGCCTTGTAAGGTAGGAACTTAGGAACTTTAACTGTCTGATTTTTCAAATGAGGAAATTGAGATTCGGAGATTAACTCATTAAAGTCTTTACAGGTAGAAAATAGCAGAGCCAGTACACGAACAGAGGCAGCCTGACTCTGCAGACCTCTTAACCTCTGTACTAACCAGTCATCACAAAGGGCTGGTCAACTCAAACCTCTGGTTAAACCACTCAGATAAGGAAAGCAAATACATTAAGGAAGGACTTCTGGGGTTTCTACTTCCAGGATGGATGGAACCTATATTATTAAGTAGAATAATCTAGGTTGTTCTCCATTAACAAGCAATCCCCAAATCTCAATGTCTTAAAACAAGTTGATTTCTCACTCATGCTGTATTGGGTCAGTAGTGAATTTGGCTTCATGTTATCCTCACTCAGGACTCGGATGGCAGAGCAACCCCCTTTGGAATGCTGTTGGTCATAATGACTGAAGGATGGGAGAATGGTGATTTGTGCACTAGCTGTAAGGGCTTCTACCTAAAGGTGATAGTCATGTTGTCCAAGTTATATGCCCACACCTAACTTTAAGGATGTAGGAAAATAGAGTATAACTATCAGGATTGTTTACTGACATGTTATATGACACAAGGCATTACTCAAAGGGGATGTCTAGAAATGTTGATGAACAGTCTCAGTAACTACCACAGTATGAAATTGTAGGAATTACTCACTTGACTCTGTTTATATTAAATAGCCCTAATTCTGTAATTTAAATTTATTTGTATACTTTGAATTTATATACTTCATAAACAGATCTAATTTCAAATTATTTACTACTACCATTGCTCTTTTAGAGCACCACATTCACTTTCCCTCTAGTACAAAACTCATAGGTAACATTTCAGATCAAATTAATAAAAAGAAGATTTAAATAAAATGAAGTAAAATCTATATTCCAACTAATATACAAAAAAATTGAGGCTTTATGACATAATATATGCAGAAATTCCTAGCATATTGCCTGGTACAAAGTAAGCACTCAATAATTGTTAGCTTCCTTAAACATATCAGACTCCAATTAGTCTTTCTTCAAGAGACATGTTTACCTCAATATCTGCCAAAGGCTGTTGAAGGCTAGCAACACTTCTGGCTGTAATTCTCATTACCAGACATACAGCATACTAAAAAATTAGACAAAAAAATGAATGACCTTGAGAGATGTTGTCCCAAAGCACTTCCCCAGGGAGAAAATATACAACCCAGTTCTCTGGGCCACACTTATTTTCACATGAGCTAAATCTCTAAAAACATAGCTCTTTCTAATTAATCAGAACAGTTTTCTGACAGGTGCTGATCACCATCATCACCTCTCTGACAAGCAATTACACATTAGTACAGAATACAGGAGGTAAAGACAGGTAGAGGACAATAGAGGTTGTTTTCTCAAGGGAAAAAAAAAAAGCAACCACAAGTGGCACAATGGAATTTTCCTATTAACTGCTGGAATAAAGATAGATATGGGCGTCCAAAGGCAAAATGCAGAAAACTCCACACAAAAGTGAACCACAGTAATCAGAACTGTAGATCTTGAGGGAAAACCCATGGTATGAGAGCAATTCTCTTTGAGAATTTAGAAAACAAACAAGGGCAGTGCCAATCACATAATTCTGCTCATCCCTTTTCTGATTAAACCAGGGTCAAAGGAATGCCAGTTCACTAGAAAAAATAATGAATATTTTTACTGGTCTCACCCATGATGAAGATATTTTGATGATGGAAGATCTCTCCAACTTTACTCTACCTTACTTGACCCCAAATATGAATACCTCCAACTGAAACCTTGCTTCTTCATTTTGTAATATGAAGAAATGCTTGCTGGGGGAGCTTTCTAGCCGGATACCCTTGAATGCACTTCCTGATGAAGTGGGAGATGCGCCAGCTGCCACTACAGATGCTGAAAGGACTGGGAACAAGTGAAGCTGATTGTAATAATATGCTGCATAAGGCTGAGGAGCAATGGTAGTGGAGAGCCCAAGTTCAGTGGGTAGGCACCTTCCAGCTAAACAAAGGCCAAGGCAAATTTTGGTCCATTGCTCTAGCAAAACTATAAGGACTGCTTGCTAATGTATTATATGGCACTGGAGGGCTACAGAATATTTCTTTAAAAGAAAAAGAAATAGTAGCATCAAGGGGAAACTGAAAGTTTCTTGTTCCTAGAGATTATGATTGCCAATTTATGTAAGCTGTATAGGCTGTGATTTCAGAGACATGGAGAAGGCTCTCAGCCAAGAAATATATCATTTTACTACTTGCAAATCCTTTACTTCCCATCATTACAGATGTATTTCTTTGATCTAAATTTTGTTCTGTTTTTAAAATTAAAATTAAGGCTGTAGTAAATCAGCATCAAATAATTTACACCCTACTATGAATTAATTAATAAATTAGAATCCTACCCCAGAAATTTGTGAACATCTCCTAGTAACAAGATGGAGGAGAAAGAAAAATAATAGGGTGTTCAATGTCTGAAGAGGATTTTATGGCATATAAGAACAGATTACTTAACTTAAAAACCAGGGGAGCCTGGGTAGCTCAGTGGTTGAGCATCTGCCTTTGGCTCAGGGCATGATCCTGGGATCCAGGATCGAGTCCCACATCGGGCTCCCCTCAGGAAACCTGCTTATCCCTCTGCCTGTGTCTTTGCCTCTCTTTGTGTGTCTCTCATGAATAAATAAATAAAATATTTTTAAAAATAAATAAATAAATAAATAAACTTGAAAATCAGAGGTTGAGAGTTAGGTATCTGGAAATATAATAGGAAGAGGAAAACAGATGGGGAAGGTAAAAGTAAACTTAAATTTTATTCCTTCATGTAAATGTTTTTGTTTCAATAAATTGATTAATGGAGCTATTTGCAGAAATGGGATTTTTAAAAGCTGTTTGTACTAATCTTTTAGGCCAAAGATCAAGTCCTGAAAATTAGCATATTTTATTGCTTATAACTGCCTTTTCACTGCCTATAAAACCACCTGTCATATGACAGATAATACATTTTTTCGTGAATGAAGAAGTGAATTGAATGAATAAAACTAAAGTTTAAAATCCAAATAAGCAGCATTTCCTTCAAAATTATCACATGGGAGGTTGTGTACTAATTCTAGTCATCTGTTTATTGTTCAAAAAATATCCAAATGCTGTTCTGAGAATCCCCAAAGCAAGTGACAAATTCATTTTAAAATCATCAATGTCAATTCATCTCCCTATGGTGAATTATTTGGTTTTATTTTTTTAAACCATTATAAGTACAATAGCAGGTTAATTTTTAATCCAGTTCTATTTTTAAACAAAAATAAAATTTTATGAAAAAGACTGACTTTCTTATGGAGCACAAGCAAATCTAAAAGCGAGTCCCAATCATTCTAAGAAAGTTCTAAGCAATGGCAGTATTATTAGGCCAATTGGCTAGCCCTCTCAAATGGCTCCTTTGAAGAGTAAGATTTATTTGAATATCTAAATTCTGCTATTTTCTATTAAACAAAGAAACAAAAAATGCATTAAAGTCATACTCTGTTACTTCCTATTCATTACAAGCATCATAAAAGAGTATAACACAACATATAAACTTGTTGAATCTCTGTTTTGCACACCTAAAGCTAATGTAACATTGTGTGTGTCAACTATACTCAAATTTTTTAAAAAATAACATTTTTAAAAAAATCTCTTTTAGGATAGAGCAATGATATATATAAATCCTATGCATTACCTCATTTCTCCACTCACCTTGGATCCAGCTTAGGTAGATCCACCTTCTGTATACATATATTATGTGTATACAGAAGGACTCCCACATACATCTCTCCCATTTGGACCTATCCTTTGAGTTCCAGATTTATATTAGACGCCTCACTTGGATGTGTGATGCTATCTCAAACTCAAATGTCTACAAAAAGGTCTTATATCCTTTAGTCTTTCTCATCTCAATTCTTGCTCATAAATCTAACTCTTCAGTCAGATTAGAAATCAAAAATTGAAAATGTGAATCAGGCAATATAAACCCTCTAAGACATCCTATCACCTTTAAATCCAATCCTACAGTCAGGGGACACAGCCCTCTGACCTGGCCTCTGCCTCAGCCCCCAAATCTCTCCCCTCTTCTCATTCTGCTCCAGCCCCTCTACTCTGCCTGCTGTTCCCAGAGCCACTAAGCTCAATATAGACTCAGCCCCTTGCACTTATTCTTCCTTCTGCCTAAATTCCTTTCCCCTACTCTTCACATGTTTAACTTCTTATCATCAGGACTCTGTTCAAATGTCATCTTCCTAAAAAGATCGTTCCTGATCTATCTAAAATTTCCCCACTCTAGACACTCTCTATTCCCCAACCCTGATTTATTTTACTCATAGGACTAATCATAACTGAAGCCATTATTTCACTGTTTGTTCCCTGTCAGTTCTCCTTATATCTGGAATGTCCCCTACATCAGTGCCATGAGGGTAGGAATTTTGCTTAACTTATTTACTGTTAGGGTTTAGAATAGCACTTGGCACATAGTAGGCATGTTACTGTGAATGAATGAATGAACGAATGTTCAATAAACCATACAAATTGCAGAGTAGTTTTAAGAAAGATCTATGATCAGACTGCACTCTCCTGAAAGTAAAGAATTGCTTATGAAGATGGCAGCCCTCAGTTATGTAAACAAAGCATTGTATTTAGAACTAATGCATCCACACAGGCTTGTATAGGGTACTAAGTATGTAGTTTGTATTAAGTATTAGCTGGCAAACAAGGTTCATATCATTTCTCACTATCTTCAGAATCTTTGAGTACTGGATAAAATGTTTCCTTGGGCAGGTACAAGAGGCCCTGAAATAAAGGAACGATATTCCCCTGGCCAGCCCTGACAAGGTATAGAAAATGACAAATACTAGCATCAATGGGCTCTGCTTCTTTACTCTCTTTCCTTTTAAAGTGTGGAGCCCATTGGAAAAGAAGCATTATATGAATTCAAATAATTATCTTATCAAATCCCCATAATTATTTTAACTATGTGGCATAATTTGTGCATAGTCAGTGATTAAGCTGTGCCATAATTAAAACAGTATCATGAAACTAATTACAAAGAGCTAGACAGACTGTGCTATCTTTCTGCTCGGTGTCCGAATGCCACATTACAGAAGAATATAATTCTACTCTGCAGACACCATTAAAATCTTCCAACTTATTTTTAAATCCCTGGCTGTCTGAGGGGTGAGTTGGGTCAGGGAAGGATGGGTGATGACAAAGAATGGGGAGGAATCCTGAATGAAGTTAGGGCTTTTAGATAAGCCTTTCATCATGAGATGGGAAAATAACTAAAAAAGATTCTTGAGGGAAAAAAATTTTTTTCCCTTTATAGAAACTGTCTAATCAGAAAGCCAGATAGTTTGGCTGGACTACAGGAACTATCTAGAAGACAAAAAGACCTGGCTGATATCTCCCCATTTAGACTGAAGCTACACTTATTTTCCTAGTCAGAGCACATGAAGGAAAGAAGAAAGAATCCAAGAGCTAATATTAAATTCATCATTTCAGGTAGTTATTCACACAAGGTCAATGGTGTAAGTAAAATATTTCATATGTATATATGTCTTTGCTAACAGTAGGTTTACGTGTTGCTTTCATTGATATTATCATCGTTTTTGTTTCCAACTAATGGCAGAAGAGGCAGTTTATAAGTACACAGACTAAATGGGCAAAAGGAAAATACCTGACATAAAACATACATGTCCTGGGTCACTAAGAAATGGCTACAAAATAATTCAAACTGATTTTCTTTCACCCCAGTCCAAGGCTACCCTGATGAAACCATAAAAATATAATCACTGTATGGGGTTATATGAGAGAATGGCAGAGCAAGATATGGTAGAGGATAAGTATCATGGCTTACCTTAGATCAGCTGGTGTTGGACCAGTATCATCAGCACTGCTTGGGGACTTTTTAGAAATACAACTTCTGGAATCCTAACCCAGAACCACTGACTTGGGAGCTTTGGAGGTGGAGCCCAGCAATCCGTGTCTTAATAAGGCTTCCTGGTGATTCTGATGCTTGCCCAAGCTTGAGAGCCACTGCCTTTTTGTCATTATTTCTGAATTCCTTTTTTTCCAGTTTTACTGAGATGTAAACGTAAATTAACATCATGTAAATAGAAGGTATACAAATGATAGCTGTCCATCACTCTTCCTAGAGAATTATAAGGATTCAAACATGCCATTCCATGAGAATTCCATGCCTTTTCCTGCTCTAATCCTGACCTTCCCATATGCTAGATGAATGAATAGCAACACAAATAAATTGCCAGTTAAACTCCCCTCTACAAATGAAGGGAGGAGTGTCAGTAGACCCACCTACAAAACCAAATCAGAAGAGGAACACTAGAATTTCATGTCTTTTCTCTGGATAGAGCTATGCTATTGGAAAAAAAATTATGATAACATTATACATTAGATTTTAGAATTAAAGATTATAAGCTCTTTGATTTCTAGTCACCTTGAATGTTCTTTGTGGCTGGCACACATGCTTTAGATATGTTGGCAATCTATACATATTTGCTTAAATTAATGAAGTAATATTTTTTAATGGACTCCAGTTACCCTACCTGTAGGAGGCAGTTGTCCTCAGTCCTGTTCTTTCTCCACTGTCTCTCAGAGCACTGCCTCACCTCGCCAAGCATATCATCCTGAAAATAGAAAAAAATGGCTGTTTACCAGGCTCCCTAACTTAAAAGTCAGATCGTACTGGAAAGGGAGGAACTTCCTTCATTCATACTTTTGTTCACTCAACAAATGTTGACTATCTGTTTAGAGTATAGAAACTAGGGGAACATACTCAGATATGATCCTACGCCTGGGACGACACAGATTAGTGGAAGACAACATATATGAATAATTAAACACAATAGGAGCTGCAAGCTGTTACAGTGGAGGTAAGCACAGGATATGATACAAGGTAAGAGGGTACATTCAAGTTGACACCTCTAAGAGTGTGGCAAGGTGTCTGTAGCATTATGCCTGAAAATACTCTACTATACACTTCTAACCCAACAACTCAAATTAAGTCAAGTCTGTGGATAAAAACATGTTCTGCAATCCAAGAGTGGTAAGGACTAGTATTAGTCAGTTTAGAACTGACCAAGGACATAAGGATTTGGAAAAAAAAATAAAACTTTTCCTTAGAATTGTCTGAATATTCTTACTGCAAACTACTTTTCCTGGGATGTATACTGAATCTGTGTGTCAGTTCATTTGTGCCTCCTTGACGACTGAAGTCAGGGCCTAACACTTGGCAAAAATAATTTGAGCAGCATGCCACCCACTCCCCTCTCTGCTGCCACAGTGATTTTAGACTTTGTGCAAATCTACCCTAAGCAACTAGGGACTATAACTAGGGAAATGGATTTCCTTAAAAAGCAAGGGGCATGGAGTTGCCAAAAGAGTTTCTAGGAGGATATGCCTGGAATTTGGGATTTTTGATTTGTGTTTCTACAAAGCCTGGGCAAGCTGCCCTACTAAAATTACCATTAAGTTGAATTTATGACCAAGTAATGGTACATTTCTCTCATTAAAGACAGATCTTCTCTATCTGTCTGGGCTTGAGGGTGACCTGCGTGGGAAAACAATAAATCACTAGCCCCGCATTGCTCTTTTGTGTGCCTTGGGAGTAGAGGGGGATGCCCAAGCAGTTAAGGTCAGCTTTGTGATTTGTGTCCCAGGAGGGCAGAAAAATCAGTTTGAGGATTTGCTAAGGGATCAACAAAATAATTGATAACCAGTGCACTGGCATGATTCTGCAATTGGAATGCCTTTGAAACCATTCCCAAATGGCACCAGGGATTAGGGAAGATTCTTGAACAGGGAATGAGTTATGCGACCCGGGGCATACTTTAACTCTGCCTTTGACCTGGGTATCGTTGTGTAGAACACTTAACCTCAGGGACCTCCCCATCTGTCAAGTAGCTAGAATAATGGCTGAAACCCAGGTGGAGCCCACAAAGTATCAGGGGACACCCCCAAAAAGTAGTCAGTTTTTTCTGGGGGCTTAAGTTTGGTATTAAAATCAAAGGAACAAAAACAGATGAAAATAAAACCTGATTTCAATCCTCAATCCCAAATTATAGGACCGACAACTGATGTTCTTTGAATTTTCCAGGGCTTCTTCACTTTCAGACATCTGCCTTAAGAAACAAGAATGATAACTGTAATACTTAATAGTTATTGAGTGTCTGAAACCTTGGGCCAGGTACGGTACTAAGCCTGCATTCCATGTCATCTCC
This sequence comes from Nyctereutes procyonoides, assembly GCF_905146905.1. NCBI lineage: Eukaryota > Metazoa > Chordata > Mammalia > Carnivora > Canidae > Nyctereutes > Nyctereutes procyonoides. The sequence continues at coordinate 23,018,797 of NW_026575122.1, forward strand.
ACCATTTTCCTGTGAGGTGGGGATTTCTAGCTCCATTTTGCAGATAAGGATCCTAGGGTTTGTGGAAGCCAAGTCAGAGATCATGCCATGACCCAAACTTAGATTGGGCTGTTTCTAAAGTTATGCTTTTTTTTATTTTTTTAAGATTTTATTTATTTATTCATGAGAGACACACACACACACACAGAGAGAGAGAGGCAGAGACACAGGCAGAGGGAGAAGCAGGCTCCATGCAGGGAGCCTGACATGGGACTCCATCACAGGTCTCCAGGATTAGGCCCTGGGCTGAACATGGTGCTAAACCGCTGAGCCACCTGGGCTGCCCTAAAGTTATGCTTTTAAATCCTGAAAAACTCCAACAGAGAAAATAAACTTCCTTCCTTCAGATCCTACCTGTTCTTAATTTTCTAAATCAAATATTTCAAATGTTAGATAAAATTTTGATATTATGAGGCTTAATAACTCGTTGAATGAGAATATCCCTTTTCCATTATTGCCACCGTGCAGAATTCCATTCAATAGGTATTACCTTCTCCCTCCAATTAACTGTATCTTTCTATTCTGTACTTAGAATATTTAAAGCGGAAGCATTTTCAAGATAAACTCTCTACCCTAACTCCGTTTAGCTTTCTGACGCCATTCTTTTATAAGTCTTACACTTTTTATAGCCTCAGATCCTTTCATAACATAAATTCTTTTATATTAATCAAGGATTTAATTATATGTTCCTCAAAACTTTATTCCTTTAAGTTATAATTTATTTCAACCATTTCTGAAATAAATTATTATAAACTTTTGATGACTCAAGGTCCTCCAGAGAATTCATGCTTATAAGGCTTTCTGTAGCTATATAAAATAAATCCAGACTTCTGTGCATTGTGGTTGTTGGATCTGTATTTTATCTCTCTCTTCCCACCATTGTAAACTGTTATTCCACATGCTGTCGATGTGGCCTCATTGGTTATAATCTATCTTGCTTTATAAATGTCTGGATAAAGGACCGAGAGAAGATTCATGTTTTTACTGTGGACTAAAGTACATGGGTTTTGTGACATGTATTATATTATCATTCAGTTTACTTCTGAGTTCATAACAGAAGTTATGGTTATGACCATATGGTTACGTCTGACCAAAGACATGAGCTGAATGTGAATGCAAGTTGGATTTTTTTTTGCAAGTCATACATACATATATAGAAATAAAAATAGTTATAGATACAGATGACAACATAGGCATAGAAATACAGATAGCATGCATGGATGTTTTAGCTTAGACTGTTTGCAGACCAGACACAATACAGTGAGAACCATGAGAATAAGGTCTTCTTTAAACTGGAGACTTTTTCTTTTAAGATTTATTTATCTGAAAGTGGGGGGGGGGGCAGAGGGAGAGAATCCCAAGCAGATTCGCCACTGAGCAGAGAGCCCCACAGGGAGTGCAATCACAGGACCCTGAGATCATGACCTGAGCCAAAATCAAGAGTCAGGTGTTTAACCAACTGAGCCACTCAGGCATCCCTAAACTGGAAACTGTTTTTAAAAGTTTGCTTTCGGCCCAGAATTCAAGTTTAAACATTACTTACCCCAATGCTTATTTACACTACAATGCTTTATAAAGAAAGGCCACTAAGTACATGCCAACTAAAGAAAATCATGCTAAAAAAGCATTCAACATCAAACCATTGAATTGTTTGCTATTACTTTTTTCTTCCCAGATCTACCTATGATCCTCTTTAAACAAAATACAGTTTGTGAAATAACTCACCTGTGTTAAAACTTTTTAAGAACATACTAAACGTTAAGAGAATGAAAATATAAACCACTGACTGAGAGAAAATATTTATAAATTATATATCCAATGAAGAGATTCTATTACAAATCTATTTTTTAAAAAATTCTTTAAAAAATTCTTAACAGTCAATAATAAAAAATGGATAAGAAATTGGGACATTCACCAAAGAAGACATATAGATGGCAGATAAGCACATGAAAAGATTTTTACACCATTAGTTATTTGGAAAAATGCAAATTTAAACCACAATGAGATACCACTACTTGCTTCTTAGAATGGCTAAAAGGTTTTTAATTCATTGTTCAAAATGTTGATGAAGTTTTGGAGGAACTAGAACTCTCACAGACTAGTGGTGGGAAGAAAACGGTGCAACAACTTTGGAAAAGCTTCTTGAAGTGTCAAATGTACAACTACCACATGACGCAGCCATTCCATCCTATGTATATACTCAAGAAAAGTGAAATCGTATGTTCATACATGGATTTATACATGAATGGTCATAACAGATTTATTTATAATAGCCAAAAACTAAAACAACCCAAATTTCCATCCACAGGTGAATGGATAAACAGATTGCAGCATAACCATACAATGGTCGACTCTTCAGCAACTAAGAGAAATGAACTATTGATATGTGGCTGTATCTCAAAATAGTTATGCTGAGTGGAAGAAGCCAGAAAAGAAATATGTACTCTGTGATTCCATTTATATAAAATTATAAAAAATGCAAACTAATCTGTAGTAACAGAAAACAGCTAGCTCAATAGTTGTCTGGGGACTGGGATAGATGAGGGTGAAAAGGAAATCTTACCAAAGACAACAGGGAACTTATAGGGGTGATGGATATGTTTACTACTTGGATTATGGCAATGGTTTATGGGTGCATAAGTGTGTCAAAAATTCTCAAATTGTACATTTAAAATGTGTGCAGTTTATTGTTCATCAATTACATTTTGGCATCCACCTAGCCCTTTCAACAGACTCATGCCAGTTGCTGTGTAGACCATAAATAAAAAGGAGGTAGGGTTTCAAAGGTAGGAGCAGAGAGCCAGTGGGAAACTACTCCAATAATCTAGGTAAGAGATAGTGGACATGTGGACCAGGGTGGAGACAATGGGGATGGTGAAGAGGGATCCCACTCTGGATATATTTCAAAAGTAGAATCAACAGGTTTCCCCAAGGGGTCATATTGGGCATCTGAGAGGAAGAAGAGTCATCAAGGGTGACTTCACCTGACCAATAATAAGAATGGAGTTTCCATTTCACTGAAATGAGGAAGGCTGTGAGTAGAACAGAGGCGGGGATGGGAATCTGGACTTGAGTTTAATCCTTTTAGATTGATGGGCTCCTATATCCTGTTGACATCCCCCCACCCCAGTACATATAAATACCATCAAGTCTTAGATCTAGTTCCCTTAGAGTTTTCTACTTGAAGCTCAATCTTTTCAAAGTAATCATGGCTGATAGAATGCTCACTGGTGTGCCAAAGATGATACGTCATTTGGTTATCGGGTAGTATCTGGGGGTCATGTTTCTACATTCCTCCAGTAGGTAGCTCACTATTAGAATGAGCCTTTACCTCATTCTACAAAGATTGCAAGCAATTTCTTAAAATCTGGTCCTATTTCTTACCAGATCCAGTGCCAGTTCCCAAACTCATCTTTTAAGAAACTGGCACAGCAATATTTCTGTCATAGTCTATTGGTCAAGCAATCACAATCCATAATGACTCAAGGAGAAGGGACACAGACCTCCCACATCTAGAAGGAAGGAAGGTCAGAAACTTGGAGGCCATATTTCAAACCCATTATACCAAGGTGCCACGTAATCACGACAGCTAAACGTTACCTACACACTTTTGTTAGTTTCTATTTAAGGCCTTGCTATCTGATAAGAGAGTGAAAGGATCTGTATATTCACCTTCAACCCCAGTATTATGAATAAACCATTCTTTGCGGGTATGTGTGATCTTGGCATCTGATTTGTTTTCATTCCTTACAAATGCAAATGGTAACATTGCATTTTGAAATTGTTCATGATACAATCAACCTAAAAGCTCTCTGCAGACAGGGACTTTATCATGCTACAATGCCCCAAACATAGTACACATTTGTGACATTGAATATTGATATATGCCAAGTTGGCCCTAAAATTATCAGATTCTCTTGGTAAATATTTATCGCCTCGGTATTTGGTAATATGATATGAGATAAGTAGAAGCTATGATCTCTTTCTCTACCTCACCATTAGGTGGTAAGCGTAGTGAAAGTAAATCTCAGACCAAATTCTGCCACATAGAAATATTTATGAGTAGGCAAGCTTCAAAATTGTCATACAAACTATTCCCATGGGCTTGGGGAAGTCCCTGCTTTCTACTTTTCAGGCACACCAACAAGCTTTACAATAATAGTTGAGTATAAAAATTAGCAAAACTCAAATTAGCTCAGGTGACACAGTGTTGATTAAATAGAGACACAGAATCAAAATTCTAGACATAAAACATATAATCTAAATATGTTAGGCTTCTGTGTTTTGTTGGATTCTTCAGTTTTGTTCCTTCAAAGACAGAGATGTATATGTAATCTTCTTTTAGCCCGATATGTACTTTGCACACCATCATTCACTTACGCCCTAGAAGTTATGTCCAACATCCTTTGCACTCATCACCAAACCCTCTGGTGCAGTTTTAAATACCAACATTTGAAGTGTTCTGGATCTGGATCCCTGAGTAGACAACTGCAAGATCACAATGTGTGTGCTACAGCTGGCCTGTGCTGGCTATGAGTCAATAGTGCATATCTCTTCCCAACACTGCATTCCGTGACCTCACACTGGTTGCTTGCTTGAAACTGGCCATGGTGAGAAGAGTTTCAAAACAGAAATCAGCAAGTAATACAAATCAGGACTATCCTTCCCAGAGCTGTGTTGCCAGCACATTACTGTAACTGGCCATCCCTATAGTATAAATTAAAGTTAATTTACATCACACCATTTATATTGGAGTATTTGAAAGTTGCTTACTAATAACATAACAAGCAAGTATTAGTTGCTTAAATTAATTATTGCATACAGGTTATGTTTAAATAAATGCCTCGGTGTGTGTGTGTGTGTGTGTGTGTGTGTGTGTGTGTGTATTTTAAGGGATTTGTTTGTCCAATCTCATCAACTCATACTCCAGAAGTTTTCAGTGACACCACATTTAATAGAATATAAAAATTGAGTAGAATATAAATTGATCAGCAGGGGTAAATTAAATGATAATATAAAAGCTTTTATAAGATTATCTACTCATATTTAAGACTGAAATAAAATATAATAACAGATATTAATCCAATTTTAATTTTATTTTCATTGAAAATTCTGATCTAATCTGAGGCATGGCCCATTTATGTGCAATATGATAGGAGAGACCAGAGTTCAAGTTTCTACTATAACACATACCAACTACATGACTTCAGACAAGTCATTTCTGAGATTCGATGTCTTCATCTGTAAAATGGGATTGACAAAGATGAGATCACCCATTGTGGAAACATTTGTAATTTGTACAATGCGACAAAACTAGTTATATATTTTTAAAGATTTATTTATTTATTTGTTTATTTGTTTATTTATTTATTTATTTGAGAGACAGAGAGAGACAGAGAGAGAGCGCGCAAGCAGGGGGACTGGCAGAGGGACAGGGAGAAACAGACTCCCACCCAGCAGGGAGCCTGATGTGGGGGGCTCAAGCCCAGGACTCTGGGATCATGACCTGAGTTGAAGGCAAATGATTAACTGACTGAGCCACCCAGGCACCTCCAAAACTGATTATTATTGTTACTAAAGTGCCTCACAAAGAGCCAGCTGCTAATGAGGTAAGGAATGCACTGTTCTTTCCATAATGAGAAATAATAAATAAAGCAATAAAATATATTTTTAAAAACTTTTCTCTCTAAAATAAAGCACACTAAGATTAATTTTTCCAGGTTCTCTGAGGTTGCTAACAGAAACGGATGATAAAACTGTCACCGGGCACAAACACTTGGACATACTGAATATCATTATCTTCTTTGGGTGCATAAAGGATGCTCTACTGAGGCTCACTGCCCTCAGAACTGGCTCAGGACACACAGTACATTGTCACAGTTCATTATAGTGTTCCCTAGATATTCACATTTTTCTTCCCTTTTGCTTAATATAAAACCTCCTCTCCACTCCATCCCCCCAACATACATATTGAGAGAGGAAAAAAAGACCCTGAAATATCTGTTTAAATCCAATCTCCAATTTCATAAACACACCTCTATTATACCATACCTAACAGATACTGGGGCTTTCTATGTATTATCCCATCTAGCCCTCTTCAAAATATTTGCTTTTTAAATATTAAAAAAAAAAACCTAACTGAGCTTCAAAGGTGGTATAGTCAGATTTCTAATCCAAGTTCATCTGGACTTGAAGACCATTCTTATTTTCCATCTTTAATAATCCCTCTAGCAAGAGTGCAGAGGAATTTTTAGACTCTCAGGAATTAGACAATATTCTTTTTTTAATAATAAATTTATTTTCTATTGGTGTTCAATTTGCCAACATACAGATTAACACCCAGTGCTCATCCCGTCAAGTGCCCCCCTCAGTGTCCATCACCCATTCACCCCCCAACCCCCGCCCTCCTCCCCTTCCACCACCCCTAGTTCGTTTCCCGGAGTTAGAAGTCTCTCATGTTCTGTCTCCCTTTCTGATAGTTCCTACCCATTTCTTCTCCCTTCCCTTCGATTCCCTTTCACTATTATTTATATTCCCCAAATTAATGAGAACATACAATGTTTGTCCTTCTCCGATTGACTTATTTCACTCAGCATAATACCCTCCAGTTCCATCCACATTGAAGCAAATGGTGGGTATTTGTCATTTCTAATGGCTGAGGAATATTCCATTGTATACATAACCACATCTTCTTTATCCATTCATCTTTCGATGGACACCGAGGCTCCTTCCGCAGTTTGGCTATTGTGGACATTGCTGCTAGAAACATCGGTGTGCAGGTGTCCCGACGTTTCATTGCATCTGTATCTTTGGGGTAGATCCCCAACAGTGCAATTGCTGGGTCATAGGGCAGGTCTATTTTTAACTCTTTGAGGAACCTCCACACAGTTTTCCAGAGTGGCTGCACCAGTTCACATTCCCACCAACAGTGCAGGAGGGTTCCCTTTTCTCCGCATCCTCTCCAACATTTGTGCTTTCCTGCCTTGTTAATTTTCCCCATTCTCACTGGTGTGAGGTGGTATCTCATTGTGGTTTTGATTTGTATTTCCCTGATGGCAAGTGATGCAGAGCATTTTCTCTTGTGCATCTTGGCCATGTCTATGTCTTCCTCTGTGAGATTTCTGTTCATGTCTTTTGCCCATTTCATGATCAGATTGTTTGTTTCTTTGGTGTTGAGTTTAATAAATTCTTTATAGATCTTGGAAACTAGCCCTTTATCTGATAGGTCATTTACAAATATCTTCTCCCCTTCTGTAGGTTGTCTTTTAGTTTTGTTCACTATATCCTTTGCTGTGCAAAAGCCTCTTATCTTGATGAAGTCCCAATAGTTCATTTTTGCTTTTGCTTCGTTTGCCTTCGTGGATGTATCTTGCAAGAAGTTACTGTGGCTGAGTTCAAAAAGGGTGTTGCCTGTGTTCTCCTCTAGGATTTTGATGGAATTTTGTGTCACATTTAGATCCTTCATCCATTTTGAGTTTATCTTTGTGTATGGTGCAAGGGAATGGTCTAGTTTCATTCTTCTGCATGTGAATGTCCAATTTTCCCAGCACCGTTTATTGAAGAGGCTGTCTTTCTTCCAGTGGATAGTCTTTCCTCCTTTATCGAATATTAGTTGACCATAAAGTTGAGGGTCCACTTCTGGATTCTCTACTCTGTTCCATTGATCTATGTGTCTGTTTTTGTGCCAGTACCACACTGTCTTGATGACTACAGCTTTGCAGTACAACCTGAAATCTGGCATTGTGATGCCCCCAGCTGTGGTTTTCTTTTTCAAAATTCCCCTGGCTATTCGGGGTCTTTTCTGATTCCACACAAAATTTAAAATAATTTGTTCTAACTCTCTGAAGAAAGTCCATGGTATTTTGATAGGGATTGCATTAAACGTGTAAATTGCCCTGGGTAACATTGACATTTTCACAATATTCTTAAACATCTTCTGGGCCATGCAATAGTTTGATAGTTGAATTCCCCATTTTCCATTAGAATAATCAGCACTTGATTTAAAGCTGTATGTATGACACCTAAAATGGACCCTTGTTAAGAGCATGACTTTCTCTCTGTCTTTTTCAGATTTATTAGTTTATTTGAGAGCGATAACATGCAGTAGGGAGGGGCAGAAGGAGAAGGAGAGAGTCTTAAGCAGACTCCACACTGAGCATCGCTTATTCTCAAGACCCTGAGATTACAACCTGAGCCAAAACCAAGAGTTGGATACTTAACTGACTATGCCATCCAAGGGCCCCAGGAGCATGACTTTCTACCTCTGAACTCCTCATGAGTATCTCAGTACCTGGCAAAGGGGGTGTTTTAATAAATATTTGGTTTTGATGAAAGAATGGTTCCAATGGCTCACATCTATGCCCAAATAAACACTTCCAGTGATAGGGAAGTCACCATTGCCACAGGAAACCATTGCCTTTACGGTCTCCTCATGTCAAATTACTTGTATGATGTAATAGAAAAAAATAAAAGAAGAAAGAAAGGAAAAAATAAGACATAAAGAAAGGAGGTCCGGGCAGCCCCGATGGCGCAGCGGTTTAGCGCCGCCTGCAGCCTGGAGAGTGATCCTGGAGACCCAGGATCGAGTCCCACATCAGGCTTCCTGCATGGAGCCTGCTTCTTCCTCTGCCTGAGTCTCTGCCTCTCTCTCTTGCTCTCTCTGAATGAATAAATAAATACATCTTAAAAAAAAAAAAAGAAAGAAAGGAGGTTCCCCAGGAATAGATTTAACTACTTGAAGTAGACTATTTCCAAATGAGATGAATAGCCAGGAAACAGCAAAGACAGACATCCTGCCTTCTTTATGCCTACCGTGAGCAAACTGCATTGACTCCATACCAAAGAGACATTTTAACAATTAAGGGTAAAACAAGATTCAGGAGAATCCACTGTCATCAGTAAACTTAGTGCTTTGATTCAATGGTCCATTTGCAAAGATAAAGTTAACAATGAAAGACATGAGTCAGGTTTGAAAGAGATGAAAATAATGTACATATGTCAAAAAATAAGCAAACTTGAAATAAATAAAGATGATTTAAAGTTTAGAATTCTTGGGGATCCCTGGGTGGCTCAGCGGTTTGGTGCCTGCCTTTGGCCCAGGGTGTGATCCTGGGGTCCCGGGATTGAGTCCCGGGTTGGGGTCCCTGCATGGAGCCTGCTTCTCCCTCTGTCTGTATCTTTACTTCTCTCTCTCTCTGTGTGTGTCTCTCATGAATAAATAAATAAAATCTTTAAAAATAAATAAAGTTCAGAATTCTTAAGATGCCTGGATGGTTCAGTGGTTGAGCATCTGCCTTTGGTTCAGGTTATGATCCCAGGGTCCTGGGATCAGTCCCGCATCGGGCTGCCTGCAAGCAGCCTGCTTCTCCCTCTGCCTATGTCTCTGCCTCTCTCTCTCTCTGTGTGTGTGTCTCTCATGAATAAATAAATAAAATCTTTTAAAAAAAACGAATAGAGCTTTTAAAATATAAAGTTTAAAATTCTTAACCACAATGAGATATCACCTCAAAAATAATTTAGAATTCTTTTTTGAATAATATTTTATATTTTAAAGTTTACAGAGTTCAAGGATATGTTCATGGAATGCTCTGATTCTTCAAAACTGCATAAATTGGGAATGCCTCTCAACAGGTGTTCCTATAAAGCATTATAGATAAAATATAATAAGGCATATTAGACATATTTAATGACATAGGCTATTTATAGCATCCTGTTGTAAATCACTTTAAAAACTAGGTACCCCACAATACATTCTATTTTGTAAGTGCAGGTTTTCTTTTATAGTATTTTGTAAACTATGATAAAAAACATTTTTCTCCTCTAACAAAATTACCAAACCAAATAATTTAGACATGTGTTTCAGGTAATAAATTATTATTTTATTAAACTCACTTTGCATTGTGATAAATCTCTAAATACTGCTTTGTATTCTGATACTTCATTGTGTGATTATAAGTAATCTGTTTAACTTCTGGCCTCCTCTAATAGATTTAAATGTATCATTGAACAAATGAAACACAAAAGTCCAGAGAAGGCTAATCACTTTTACGGCATCTCACAGCTGAACCACCATGGAGTTAAGAGTAGCAGGGACTTCTTGAGGTCACACCAGTCTCTCCTGACTTACTTAACAGACTGAACTCTGCTTTTCATCATTTTAATGTCATACATTTAAATTCTTAGTCCATAAGTATAAATTAGAGAAGAGATACCTTTGCCTTTGATACATGTCAGAATGAAGAGAAACTAAGGTGGAAAAGAAACCTATTCTACTTCCTTTCCTGGGTTTCCCTAAAATTCTGAAGAAATATCTCAACTTAATCTTTCCAATTAGAGCAGATGATCTCTTTGTGCCTTCTGTACAAGGCAGTATGTCTGTGAGAATTTATAAGAGCCACTGAGTGAGGCAACAGCCCAGTTGTGAATGCCTAAGACCAGATACACCTGGAGAAGGGACCGAAGAAAACTTTTTTGAGATCAGCACAAAGGCTTCCCAGGACTGCTTCTGTCTCAAAAAACCCCCACTCTTCCTGCCTTGGGTCCTTTACATCTCATTCTTTTTCTAAGACTGTTCTTGCCCACCCTTTTTCACTTGTTTCTTCCGCCTAGATCTTAGGAAACATTTCAGACACCACTACCTTGGGACAAAATAAAGTCAACTTCTCCTATTTGTGATCCTTCTGTAGCTCCAATTACAATTATAGTTAAATTGTTAATTTTGTGACAGTTAATAACTGTCTCCCTCATTAAGTATTGAGCTATAGATTAAAAACCACTCTTGCTTGTTTGCTACTGTATTCCCATCACTGCTTAGGGCTTAATATATAGATGGTACTAAATAAGTTCATCTGTTCAACAAATTCTTTTGAGTACTGACTACATTCTAGCCATTGTGCCGGACACTGGAGATATAGTACTAAATCAACCCTCATGATGCTCACATCTAGTAAGGGAGAAACTCAAAAACCAAATACACAAACAACTATTTAAGGAGTGCTGTGAGGGAAACAAATAGGATGCCAAGAAAGAAAATACTAGGGCTTGAGGAAGTGGAGATGAAGCTATCTTGGACATTGGGTTACAGGGTCATAGAAAGCACATTTAGGGTCAACATTCAAGCTGAGACCTGTAATGATAAGAAACCAGCACTGCAAAGTTCTAAAAATGAGTTTCCAAGTAAAGGAAACAGCAAGGACAATGACCATGTGGCAAGATAATTAGGTGTATTCAAGAAAACAAAGATGTCAGTGTAGCCAGATAGAGTAAGGAAGAAAGTGATGCAAAATGAAGTGCAAAATAGGCAAGGTTGGTTCATTCAGAGCCTTGCAGGCCACAGTGAGGAGTTAAGATTTCATTCTAAGGGCAATGAGAAGACATTGGGTTTGACATACCTTGAGTTAACTTCTGTTTTTAGGATGTGTCTAGACTTAGGTTTTGACTTTGGTTGCTGAGTGGATAATGTAGTCTAAAGAAACAAAAGTGAAAATTGCAAGACCAATTTGCTAGTTTTTATATAAATCCAGGCAAGAGACAGTGACAGCCTGGATTACACTATTGACAACAATAATGGAAATAAGTGAATGTATTTTATATCTTTTTTGGAAATAGAGTCAGTAATCATAGTGGTCACTATTGCAATGGAATATGTGGGGTGAAAGGAAGAAAGTAAGGATAACTCCTGGGTTTCTGGATTAACCAGCTAGGTAAACTGCAGGATAATTTACTGAGATGGGTTACGGGTGGAACAGGAACAGGTTGGGGAAACTCAAAAGTTCCATTATGTTAATGTTCAAGTTTGAGACATCCATTAGTCTCTCCTACTATACATTTGTTGATATAAATATTTGTCAAATCAATAAATGTAGCACTCCTTTCACTTAGGATGCAGAAGCTACAAAAAATGTCACTATCACCCAATAGTTGACAATCTATACTCATTTTTTAAATCCAAATACCCGTATTATTTAAATTCCAGGTACTGACAGGCTGATAAGGAAAGATTTCTTTGGGCAGAGTATGAGCTGAACAATTCTAGCCTTCCCAAGTCTAGGAGCCTTTTTCCTATTTAATTTTGTTTGTTTTCTTTTCTTTTCTTTTTCTTTTTTTCTCTTCCTTAATTTTATTTTGAAGTTAATGTGATTTTCAAAAGGGACACATTCTACTTTAGCATATTTGTTTTAAAAATCTGTGTGTTTGTATATAAAATGTATATCATTATATCATTATCATGGCTTTATTTAACAAAATCTTTACTAAGGACTTACTCTGTGCTGTTACTCTCAGTCCAAGCTACCATCGTTTCCCATAGGAGTGGTTTCTCTACTTAGACTCTCATACCTTCCTTTTTTTAAATTTTTTTTATTTATTTATGATCGTCATACAGAGAGAGAGAGGCAGAGACACAGGCAGAGGGAGAAGCAGGCTCCATGCACCGGGAGCCCAACGTGGGATTCGATCCCGGGTCTCCAGGATCGCACCCTGGGCCAAAGGCAGGCGCCAAACCACTGCGCCACCCAGGGATCCCCTCTCATACCTTCCTAATTCATTATTCTCACATATGCTAGGGAATCTTTTTAAGTTCCAAGATTACCAAGATGTGGACACATTGGCTTCATGTACCCACACCCCCCAACTGAGCCTTTGAAATATTTTAATGCAAATCCCAGATACCATCATTTCACATCTACATATTTTATATTTCTAAAAAAAAGGATCTTTTGACATAATTATAAGGCTATTATCCCTCTAACACAATTATCAATAACTCCATGACATAATCTAGTTATCTAGTCCAAATTCAAAATTTCCCACTTGTTTAAGAAATATCTTGTTACTATTGGCTTGTATGAAGCAGAAGACAAACAAGGTCTATAAATTGCCTTGTGTTGTATTTCTACATTACTATTAAGTACTCTCTCCTTTTATTTACTTTTTCATATCATTGACTTGTAGAGGCTGGGTCAGTTGTCTCATGGAATGTCCTAAAACAATGTGGTTTTCTGGATTTGTCTGTTTGTTTTCAATAATCTATACTCTTAAATAATCTACACTGCCTTAGAAAAGAAGAAATAACCTACAAAATAACCATTCTTGAGTTCATCAGTGAGCTGAGGTTGCAACGTAATCAGGTAAACAAAATTACAGAGTAAAAAGGCTGCACAAAACACATGAGACACCCAATGTTTCACCCTGGATGGAACATAGGAGGAAAAGAAGAAAGCCACAGGAAGCGTAAGAAGTACACAACTGAAATTTCTCCACATTCTTAAAAGACAAGTGTCAATTAGTGTGAAAGTGTAGAATCCTCAGAGGCCATAGGCATAAGGGTGTCTGTGCCCACACACCAGCTGTTCTCCACAGGCCTCCACTAGATGTTCACAAGAAAGACTGGGTGCAGATAGGAAACTAGAAAGTCCCCTTGGTAGCACAAATGTGTAGGGTCTGCTAATGTTTGTTTGAAAGTGGAACAGGAATATCTATGAAATCTCATCTCACAACGGGCTCTGCATGAATATAGATGTTGAGCAGCTGTCACTGCCCACAGCCCAGAATCTCCTTGATAGGAAGCAAAATCTTTCTGATCTTCTTGGGGGTAGTAGAAAAAAACTGCTCATATCCCAAATATCACCATGCTTTTACATGAAATAAAATGCATCTGATATAGAGGGAGAGTCAAGAAACCCAGTCATGTCTCTATTCCCAGGGAAAAGTTGGCTGTTTCTGAGGAAGAAGTGCCTAAGAACTTGTTTTCTGACCCTATAGACCCTATACTGCTAACAAAGCAGGGGTCTGCAACTGCCTGGGGAGGAGCAGGAAATTCTTTAAAAGGCAGGCAGAGAAGGAAATGCAGAACACCTACCTGCACTGAGGGGAAGGCAAAGAGCTTATTTGGCAGAGAAGTGGGAGTGATCAAAAAGCCTGACAAATGAGATTCAGGAGCAAAAGATCTGCCCAAGACTGAGGCTAAAGCTGGAGAAGTAAAAACCCTCAGCCTCAGCATGAGCTTTGCACAGAATAGCAAGCAACAGAAGTCTAAGGCTAGAGGAAAAACTAGAACATGGAGACAAATCCCCTTTGTTGACAAAGGCACTTAGGGATTGCTGAAAGTTGAGGATGGAGAAAGAACATTCAGAAAATCTCTCTATATGCCAGGCCTCACACCAACAATAAGGTAGCAGCAGTCCAACAGTGGACAAATTTGAAGCCTAGAGTTCACTACAGGTGACAACAACACAACAACAATGACAGTAAATCCAAACCCAGCTCATCTACTGACTAGATAGCCTCAATTCTCCAAAGACTAATCACCTAACAGAAAAAGAGGCATATCCAGTTCTGAGCATGAATATTGTTTGGTTCCAGTCTCTAATATTCCTTTAGATATGTTACCTGGTATGTAATCAAAATTATGACTAACATAAAAAGCAAGAACAAAATGATCCACCATCAAGAGATAAAACAGACTCTGGATTTGGCCTAGATATTGAACCTAACAGATAGTAACTTTAAAATAACTATAATTCATTGTTAAAGGGCCTAGTAGAAAAAGTGTAATGCACGAATGGATGGGAAAATTAAACAGAGAGATGTATTCACTTCCTGGTGGTGTTGTGAAAAATTACCACAAATTTAGTGACTTAAAATAAGAGAAAATTCATCTTCCACAGTTCTGGAGGCCTAAAATTTGAAATCAAACATTTCCTTTGGAGGCTCCAGAAAAGAATTCTTCCTTGCTTCTTTTTCTAGCTTCTGATGGCCATAGATATTCTTTGGCTTCTTTCACTTAGGGCCACATCACTCCAATCTCTGCCTCCATCTTCATGTTGTCTTCTCCTTTGTGTATCTGTGTCTTCTTCCATCTCTTATAAATATATTTATTATTGAATTTAAGACCTGCTCATATAATCCAGGATAATCTCATCTCAAGAACCTCAGTTTAAGTACATAAGACAAATAAGATAATATTCACAGATTCCAGGGATTTGGATATGTGCATATCATTTAGGAGTCACCATTCAACCCACTAAAAATAGAAATAAAAGGAAAAAAAAAGGTGTTCTGGTTATCAGAATAATGAACCTCCCCCAAAGATGTCTACATCCTCATCCCCTAAACCTGTAAATATGTTACCTTACATGTCAAAAGAGACTTTGCAGATGTGATTAATTTAAGCATCATGAGACATGGCTATTATCCTGGATAATCCAGATAGGCCCAATGTAATGACAAGGGTTCTTCTAAGTGAAAGAGGGAGTCAGGACAATTGGAGATTTGAAGATCTATTCTGCTAACTTTGAAGATGGAGGAAGACGCCATCAGTCAAAAAAGAAAAAGATTCTCCTCTAGAGACTCCAGAGGGAAAATAGCCTTACTAACACCTTAATTTTAGCCAAGTGAGACCCATTTCAGACTTCTGATCTCCAGAACTTTTATACAATAAAGTTGTATGGTTCTAAGCAATAGTGGTAACATGTTACAATAGAAATAGGAAACTAGTAAGGATGGAAATATTAAATACCATTGTTTTTCCTTTATAATGTTATCTGCAGACTGGACACAGCAAAAAAATAATCAATGAACTTGATAGATAGAAACTACCCAAAGTGGAAAGCAAGGGGAAAAGTGGGAGAAAAAAAGAATAGGTTATCCAAATATTTTGGAAGAGGACCACAGTATAACATGTATGGAATTATTCCCAGATTAACAAGAGATAGAAAGAACAGAAGAAATAGAGATAATGATGGAGAATTTTCTGAAAATAAGAAGAACAAAAACAAAAATAAAGTGAAAAAAATTCAAAGAATCCAGGAAACTTCAAGCAAGATAAATACAAATAAAAAAACACAGCTATAAAAACTGTAGTCAAACTGCTGAAATTCAAATATAAAGAGAAAAATATTAAATTAGAGAAAGAGAAAAGACATTTCTTACAAAGGAAGAAAAGAATTACAGTAGACTTTTTGTCAAGCTATACAATCCAGGTGATAATGGAACATCTTTAAACAAAGAAGTTAACAGAATTATATACTCAGCAAAAATATCTTTCAAAATAAAGAAGAAATAAAGGCTTTCTCAGACCAACAAAAGCTAAGAGAATTCATTGTCTACAAACTTTCACTATAGGAAATGTTAAAAGAAGTTATCTAGGAAAAAGAAATACAGCACAAGTAGAAAAGTTAATCTATATAAAAGAATAAAGAGCACTAGAAATGGTTAAAAAAAATATAGTTAAATGTAAGAGACATTTTTATTTTGAATTTCTTTAAAATATAATTGACTTTTTAGAGCTATGGTAATAATAATATATTTTTGGAGCTTATAATAAATATAGAAGAAAATATATAACAACAGGACAAAAATCAAGAGAGGAAATGAAAATGTATTTGGTAAGATTTCTATACTATGTGAAGCAACATATTTGAAAGTAAAATATATCTGAAAGCGAAAAAGATTTTTTTTAATTCTAAAGCAAACACTAAGCCAATTGTGAAAGTAAATTAAATAATAGAAAATAGGCACTAGAGAGGAAAGGGGGAATGAAGAACCATTTAGACAAGTTGAAGACATAGCAGCTGGTGTATTTAAACCCAACCACATTGATAATTATTAATAATTGTTAAATTAACACTTCAATTAAAAGACTGAGATTGTCCTGTTGGATACAAAAGTATGACTCAACTATATATTTTCTACAACAAATCTGATTTATTTTTTTTCAAATCTGCTTAAAATATGAAGACACAGACAACTAAAAATTAGTAAAAAGATAGAAAACTTATATTACTAAATAAAGGAAGATGGAGTACCTATATTAACACCCCTTAGTGTAGATCGGAGTAAGGTATATTAACAGCAAAAAAGATATCACATAATGATAAAGAGGTAAATTCGTCAATAGGAAATAATATTTCATATATATACATTAATAACACAGCTTAAAGTACATAAAGGAAAAATTATAGAAATGAAGGAGAAATAAGTACACAATTATAGTTGGAGGCTTCAACACTCTTTCTTAAATAATTGATAAAACAAGTAGACACAAAAATCAGTCAATGATATAAAAGACCTGATTGACACTATAAACTAAATCAATCTGACAATTACAGAATATTTCCTCTAACAACAGAATACATACTCTTCACATAGACACAAACATTCATCAAGATAGACCATATTCTGAGCCATAGAATAACTAATTTAAAAGGATTTAATCAGAAAACGGATGTTCTCTAAACACAGATAATGAAACTAGAAGTCAGTAGAAGAAAGGAATCTAAAGATCCCCAGATTTAGAAATTAAACAACACATGTCTAACCTACAGATCAAAAATGAAAATAAAATAATAGGTTAGAAAATATTTTGAATTGGAACTCCAGGGTGGCTCAGTGGTTGTGTGTCTGCCTTTGGCTCAGGGTGTGATCCCAGGGTTCTGAGATCGAGACCCATATCAGGCTCTCCACAGGGAGCCTGCTTCTTCCTCTGCCTGTGTCCCTGCCTCTCTCTCTGTGTCTCTCATGAATAAATAAAATATTTTAAAAAGAGAAAATATTTTAATTAAATTAAAATGAGAATACAACATGTCAAAATTTGTGTTAGCCAATTAATTCTTAGATTAATTCTCAAAGCTGGAAAATAAGAAAAATAATGCCCCCCTACACAGTTTGAAAATAGGTATGGTAGACAATTTGGCCACTCCCAATCCCATGGGGAATTCTGGAGATGAATGGGCCTACTACAGAGTGGTTCCAATTAAAGCAAAGGGGTTGAGCCTTTGTATCCCTGCATTGGCCAGTCCTTGAATACAAGCTAGCCCCCAGGAGGAGGATAATTCCCAAGGAGGGACACCACCATGAGCCCATGAGCTGTCAACAGCCAATATTCCCAGCATCTAGGGAAATGAATGACTTGATCCTAAAGAGGGGCTGGATTTCTGGATGATACAGTACAAGCATTCTCTATAAAATTTAACAACCTAATGGGGACATTGATATGTTAGTTAGACTCTGAAGAATGAGATTAGGGCTTTAATAGTTGCAACAGAAAGTGTGTTGTGGGAGTCAGAGAACTCACAGCTTGGTTCTAGCCAAGGTCAATGGGATCCAATGATATGTCATTGGGACTTTATTATATATATTTATATATGGTGGTATTTTATATTTTTTATATATAAATATAGTGGTATTGGGGGCCTGGAAGCAACCTAAGGGCTGATCTCTGCAGAATTTGTCATCTAGGCTCCCTTGTCCTCTGGTTGCCACTGATTTGGCCAATACCAGAGGACAGAGGAAGTTGAGTTTGAGGTATTCACTCCCTGCTCCCCTCTTGCCTCTCAGTAATTTTGACAGGAGCCATGTTTCTTCACAGTTACTGCTCCTGAACAGCTGTTTCTCCTCCTGTATGACTTTAGATCTCACTGGGCTGCAATAACACCATTTCTTCACTTTGTCCTTTCAAGTCCCAAAGTAGTAATGGTTTCCTGCTGTTGCTACTCCCTAGGTACCTCGCTATCCTTTGTTGGTTCCCTTAACTTGGACCTAAAATAGTCCCTTTATAAATCAGTTCAACTCTTCTGAGTATGCCAGGTTTTCTGCCAGGACCCCCTCAGTCATTCCACTCTTGCTTTTCTTAAAGTCTACTTCTGCTTTCTCATTCCTCTTCTTTAACTTTTTGGGACCTATCAGCCAATTAATTTGAAGATCTCCCTGATGATATTTCTGCCTCATTTTGAGCAGGAATTAAAAGAAGTGAGGGCTAATGTATTTATTAACCTAACTTGTACTGTTCTCTCACCCATACCCACGAGCATGCTCTTCCCTCTGCCTTCAGTACCTGCCTCCTCCTACCCATTCTACAGGACCTACTATAGGGTCAGCTCTTCTACAGAGCCTTCTCTGACTTGTCGCTTCAAACATCAGCAGATGTAAATACTTTCTCCTCTTTGCTACCATAACTCATGACAGATTCCTATAGCATTCATCACATTGCACACACTTCTCTGTACTAGACTATAAAATCCCACAAGACTGTGTCCTGCTTTTTTTTTCTATCCCTAGTATCTAATACAAACCTGCTAAACAGTAGTTGCTCCATAAGTTTACAATTAATGAGCTAAAGAAGGAAGCTACATTTTTCTATAACAGTTCTAAGTATAATCCAGGTACGCTATAGATTTAAGGCCACCATTAATCAACAAATCCATGGGTTGTTGGGATTACATGTGAGGAGGAGCATTCTCTAATCCCACTTGGAAACACATGCATTTCCAGTTTTCCAGTTTCATTGGCTCATTCACACTCCTTAACGTTAGCTTGTCCAACATAAGACCACAGAAACTCAAATTTACAGGGTTAAAGACCAAGAATCTCCAATTCACACATGGTCATGATCAGATCCCCTAAACTAGGCATAATTATAGCAAATCAAAGGAAGGCATTCTTTTTTTCTAGATTCTCCAAGCTAGAAACTTAGGCAGCAAAATTGCAGACCTTGTACCATTTATCCTCTCTCAAGTTTTTTGCATAAGCTAACTTTGGAATCTTAAGATTTCAAGACAGATCTTGAAAATTAGACACCTATGTGAGGATGCTATTTAAAAGAGTTTTCCAAGGTTATCCTTTGGGAGGCTTAAGTTTATGTGCTTTCAGCTTCTACCAAAACCTCAGTCAATCTGCTGTTTTCTCCTCCATATGGTCTGGCAAGTAATTCCTCCCTTTTCCACTGCAGGGAGTTAACCCCACAGCAGAAATAATGAGTCACAAGGACAAGAACCAAATGATGTAGATGACCCCATCACAACCACTCAAGCTGGTGCAAACATTCTAATATGGCATGGAGATTAGACATAGTACGGTGCTCCTTCTTCCCAGACCTGAGTCATCTTCCTCTATGGATCAAATGTAACAGTAATCAGTTTTTAATTGAATTCCTCCGAGTAATGGTATATGTTCTGCCTATTGTTTACTGGGAAACTTATATCACAGAAGATTTTGATATAACTACAAAGGAAAAAGAATGCATTCTTATCTCCAGCTCTCCCTTTTAGCTTGTTAGGCTCTAGCCACCTTGCACTAGTTAGTGAGTTACTCATTTAAAGCTCTTAACTGTGACATGTGTCCTTTCATATACAGATGGCTTATGCCAAGAAAATTATCCTAAACCAGAAAATGAATAGAAAATGGTCTAGACAAATGTAATAACAGTCAAATTTAAATGATGTATAAGAAGGAGGGAGTGGAAGATTTCTTTATAGTATAATGGCACTGGAATTAAGCTGAACTCAAGGAACTGAGTGAAGAGGGATAACACAGTGTGAGGAGTCCTTCTTAGTTAAACCTTCTCTTTAGTTTTGTATCTCATTTAACTCTTGTAGCATCCATGACTGGTTGATACATTTTACAAATAAGGACACTGATTCAGATTTACAAGAGTAAAGAACCAGATTTTACTCCACTTCAACTCCATGAACCCTTCAGTTAACAGGATTAGTGGCTGGGGTGGGAGGGTTTCTGCTCCAAACAAATACATCTGTTCATTGGAATGCTCCTCTACCCTATTCAAGCACATATACTTTTTCATCTCAGTGCCTTTGCTTCTTCCTTCCCTGAAAACTTCCTCCCCATAGTCCACTTCACTATATCAGATTTCAAATCTCAACTCTACTTCCATCTCCTCCAAGAAGCTTCCTCAGATTATGCTGTGCACAGGGACTATACTCTTACTGAACTCCTGTAGCCATTTTTCTCTGCTTGGCTCACATGGTGCTTGTCATGTTTTATCAGGTATTGGTAACTATTTTCTCAACTGCATGTCTTCTTTCCATCTAGTTCATAAGCAACCCAAGATCAGACACTTATTCTTAACATTTTCTATCATTCTTAAAAATAATTCTGAGCACCCAGTTGAATACCAATATATAACAAGCATTTAGGAATACAGAAATGAATAGTTTATGAAAGAAACATTTAAAAATATATCTTGTGTATGTCTTATCACTATTTATTGCCTACCCTTAAGACATGTACATCATGACACAGCCATAGAAAAATCCAACCTATTTACTAAAGTAGGAAAATAACTAAATAAATTCTAAAAAACTAAACTAAATTCTTCTATAAGAGTTTTCAATAGCAATAGTTGAAACAAACAGAAAAGCATAAATCACTATTACCTGAGTTAACATAGTATATAGTCTACATAATACACAAGTTATCCTTAGATAACTTCATTTTTCCTTGTAAGAGAATTTACCTTTCTTTAAAAGAGTTCAGAGGCAAAGGACACTTGCTGGAGGACCCACAGGTCCCTTGGATGGCCCTCTATTCAGAGCACAAACCCTAGAAAAAGTGATAGGGTTAAGGAAAGTAGTTGGAAACACTCAAGGTATCAACTGAACTTCAAAGTGAGGAGAACAATAAACTCAGAGAAAACCCAGACCAAACAAACAGCTTCACTGAAAAATCTACCCCTTCAAGGGAATTGCCCACTCTTGGGAATTGTGAATCTTTTCTGTCTTTCTTTCTTTTGTCATGCTACATGATTAAGTTCTCTAGTTAATGAGAAAAACATTTGACTTACTTATTATGTTCAATGAATTCCCATGAAAAAGATGGAAATTGGAAACATTTTCAAGCTGAGAAACATTAAAAAAAAGTTCAAAAATATCCATCAAGCCACCCTGCGCCAAATGGAGGTATTTAGCACCATCTTGGCAACCTGGGCCATATACCCTGCACTTTTACTCAGCAAGAAGCATCTAAAAAAACCACAGGAAGCTCATATCAGGCTTCTCCAGCAGCATTCTTCCTTCTTGGGTAGAGCCCAACCAGGCTGGGATGGAGCCTTAGAACCAGCAGATGTCCCAGACACAGAACTCGGAATATAACCTACATATTTTCTTTGGTAATTAACTTATTTTTACTACTAAAGAATCCTTTAAAAAAATAAGACCAAAAAATTTAAAATAAAAAAAAATAAGACCAAAAGCAGAGGATTAAAAAGAAATAACCACCCACAATTATACCTTCTTAAGCTGACAAATATCAACAGAACTCTTGACTTTCTCCCTCAAAACCTTCCTCATCTCTCAACCAGGCTCATCCCATTGAATGACATTACTCCATCCTCCAATTGGCTGGATAGGCCACAAATCTAGCAATCAGACATTGTCTCTATATCCAATTAATTAGCATTTTTCTAATAACTTTCATATTTATTAAATTTCAGCTTTGTTACAAATTTAGTGGAGTTAATATTTCATAAATATCAAACCAATGTTCTTTTATGTTGCTCCTTCCATTTCTCTTGTTTCCTGACATTCATTTAACTCTTACAGCCATAGAGGATTCCCCCTACCTCAGGGACAATATTGTGACTCAAAGGAAGTGCCAATAAAACAGGAAAACAGAAAGCCTACTCCTCCAGCCCCTAATTCATTATGAAAGAGGGGATGAAGACAGGGGAAGCATGAAGGAAGGGGAAGAAAGAAAAGAATGAACTTCCAAGGTTCGGGAGTGCTTTGTTACAGCAACATTACCCAGACTATCTTGACTGATAATACTAAGTTATATAAAACCCAGAAGGCCCTGATAAGCAGACTCAAGCTATCTCTGGAGTCACCCAGAGCCACTCAGAGCTGACAATCTCTGCCTTTTCTCTTCCTCCTACAGAGATAGCACAATACACAGACATTCATGAGAATTTATAGAAGAGGTATGGCTCCATCCTCCAATATACAGAGAATATTCCTCAAGGATCATGTAGATCCTGTATAATAATTCAAGGTCCAAGACTCATCACTGCCTAAGGAAGCTCTACTCCTCATTGGCTTGAATCTTCCTGTTTCCTCTCTCCTCCCAACAACAACCAATCATTGGTAGGAGATGTACTAATGTAAATCAAGTCTAAAAAGAAATAGCCTCCTTTTATCTGCCCTCATTACCTTTCCTTTTCTCTTTTGTTCCATTAAAAATCTAAATTTTTAGATTTTTAGGATCATGACCTGATTGGTAGAGGTGTTCCCAAAGGGAAACTTACTACTTCTCAAGGCAACTCACTGGACAAATATAATTATTAGAAAGTTTTTGGTTGTATTAAGACAAAATCTATTGGGGAACCTGAGTGGCTCAGTTGGTTAACCATCTACCTTCTGATCAGGTCATGATCCCGGGGTCCTAAAATCAAGCCCTACATGGGACTTGCTGCTCAGTGGGGAGCCTGTTTCTCCCTCTTCCTCTGTTGCTCCCCCTACTTGTACTCTCTCTCTCTCTAATAAATGAATTCAAGATTTTACTTATTTATTTATTTGAGAGAGAGAGAGAGAGAGAGAGAGAGAGAGAGAGGTGGGCTCCTGGGAATTGGGGGTGGGAGGTCTGGAATATTCTCCTCTCTGCCATAAAAGTATCCAAATCTAGACTTTCTAGTTATAATGGTAAAAAAAAAAAAACTACCAACTTCTAATTTTTTTCATCTCCTTTCCCTACCATAGAAACACCAATGAAAACCAAGTGAGAAATGCAAAGTTCCAATAGTCCTAGAAACAAGCAATATTGATCTATGATCTGAATTCTATGAAAAATTCTACCAGCCAAATGGCAGATAAACTCTATAAACAATTGCAGAGGCATATGGACAAAAATATATTCGAACAAATCCATCTACCCAGCCCAGATTTTTAACCTCTAAAGTTTGACTTGGAGAGCCTTGGTTGATTTAGAGTTAATTTCAAAGGCAACCTGGGACATTTTACTCCCTTCCCAATTAGTACTGCTACCATTTTCATCAGTGTTATTCAATTGGGAGTAGAGATACATAGGAAAAGCTCTATGGGCTGACATTTTTGAACTCTGCATCTCTCAATGAGACAAGCCAGTGCAACAAGGGAATTCATTTTAACACAATCAGAATCCACATGAAATAAAAGATATGCACACACTAGAAAAAAGACTAACTATGCATATCAGCTAGTCTTCCAGCTTAAGACACAAGGATCCTAGTAATAGGCAAGTAGGAAGTCATGAAAATAAAGAGGATGCAGCAACCTTTTACAAATGGCATGGTCCTCCCAAGTCTGGAATGTGAACTTGTGATTATTAGAAGAGAGGTACTTATTGGAGGAAGACAGTGGAATAGTCTTGGTCATCCTAGAAAGCAGCTCCAATGTAACACTAAGACCTAGTGACCCAGATTAGCAGAAAGTTTAGTATATGTCCCCCAAGGATCCCACTTCCTGAGTCTAAGAACTCCCCTCAGTGCTAATTTATTTTATAGACCAGTCTTACCTACTTTGCCTTGATTCTGATGCCAGAAATTAGATGTGTCTCCTTGAAAATGGAAGATCTGTCACCTTTTCCAAACTCTAGTTGAGAGGTGGGGGCTCCCTTATTCTGCCCAGGCCCCGTTCATGAAAGGGAGGTTTTACCTTCAGGCCACTGAGAATACTGGCACCTCAGTTGTCCTTTCCCTGGTTTATGATGTGGAAGTCCCACACTAGAAGAATAAAGCCAAAGAGACCTGGGGCTACTAACCCCCTCTCCACTAAGCGCTTATCTCCTAACGTGGGAGTGTCACTTAGAGAAGTGTGCCCCCAGCACCAAACCTGTGACGCAGAGATTTTTGCCCACAGGGAGAAGGAGGATTTAAAACAGCAGGTTTTTACTCTCTCCCCAAAGAAACTGACCTCATTTCCAACAGAGCATGAAGAAGTTCAAGCCTAAAGGCACTCTCAAAAACAATCAAGGTGTAGTGAAAGCCAATTGGGATGAAATTGATACTCAGCTGAAGATATAGGTTAAACTATAAGCTGATAGTTTGCTGAAGAGAAACAAGAAAAGAGAGCTGGGAGGAGCCTTCCTGGTGTCAGAGGCTATATCAAACACTGACTTCAGAAAGTATCCTTTCAAAAAAGCCCAAATTTTACTGGATCAGTTTGTAAAGCAATCTGTGTCCTAAGTCATCATTGAAAGCAATAGAGCAATCAGACAGAAGCTGGTAGAACTTAACAGCTGGTTGTGATCAGAGAAATATATAGACAAAAAAAAAATGTCCTGCCAAATTCATTGCCTTCCCAGGGTAATTGTGGGTATACCTAAGTTTCTCCCCCAAGGAGCAACATCAGGGGCTTCATACTGCAGGAAAAGAAACAGATTTCACTAAAATAACACAGTCAATAAACAAGTAAACTAATAAATAATAATAATTAACAAGCTCTAGAGGTGGGAACTAATACTCAGAATTGTTACAATAAATTTTCTAAAATGTTCAGTTTCCAATTAAAAAAAATGAGATAAGCAAAGAAACAGGAAAGAATAGCTCATACACTGAAAAAAAAAAGTCTTTAAAGTAGCCATTATAAATACTTTCAAATAACTAAAGGATTCTATGGTCACAAAATAAAAGAAAGTATGATGACAGTGTCACAACAAAAAGAAAATATCAATAAGGAGCTACAAATTATTTTTTAAATGAAAATTCTGGTCTTGAAAAGCATGACAAATAAAATAAATAATTCACCAGAGTAGCTTAATATAGGATTTGAATTGGAAGAAGAAAGAATCAGCAAACATAAAGTTAGGTTAATAGTGATTATGCAATCCAAAGAACAGAGAGAGGATGGAGAAAACAAGCAGAGTCTCAGAGAAATATAGGACACCATTGAACAAACCAAAATACATGAAACAGGGGAATCAGAAAAACCAAAGAAAGAGAAAAGCAGAAAAAATATTCAAAAAAATAGTAGCTGAAAAGGTCCCAAGTTTATTGAAAACATTGGTCCACATGTTCAGGAAGCTCAGTGAGCTCCAAATGGGATAAGTATAAAAAGATCCACAAACACATACATGATAGTAAAAAGGCTGATAGCCAAAGATTAAGAGAAAATTTTGAATGTGACAAAAGAATAAGTAACTCATCACTTGCAAGGGAACTACAATAACATTCATAGCTAAGTTCCCAGAATCAGTTGAGACTAGAAAGCAGAAGGATAACATATTCAGAATGCACAAAGAAAAAAAACTATCAACTAAGTATTTTATATTAAATAAAAATAATGCGAAATAAAGACATTTATCAATAAATAAAAACAGAATTTGTTGCTAGCAGATCCATCTTATCAGAAGTATTAAAAGAAATTCAAGCTGCAAGCAAATGTCTCCTAATAGTTACCTGAATCTATACGAAAAAAAAAACAAAAAGCACCAGGGAAGCTAACTATGTAATTATAAAAGACAGCATATTTCTTCTTCTTCTCTTAACTGACTTTAAGAACAATGTATTATTGAGACTATAACATATGGAAATGCAATAGATTTCACAATAACAGAACAAAGAAGTTGAATGGCAGTATAGTTGTATTGAGCTAAGGAAATGACACCAGATGGTAACTCAGATCTAAGGAAACAAATGGAGATAACCAGAAATGATAAATAAAAAGGCTAATATAACAAAAGACATATATGCCTATATATATATGTGTATATATATATATATAAACTTGTTCTATGTATGTTCTATGTATGTACTACAAAAAATGTACTTGTTCTCTCTCATAGGAGAGCATATATACGCACACACATACTTGCTTTTCTTTTTCTCAGCTTCTTTAAAAAACATAAAAATATATAGAGCAATAATTATAATTACATTGTTATCATTATTGTAATTATAAATATTATAATTATAATGTAGTGTTACAAATGTTACAACTTTATAGATATAATATGTATAACAATAATGCTACAAAAAGGGAAACAAGAAGTAGAGACATAGAAAAATAAAATTTCTATATTTCACTGGAATTAAGTTAGTATAAATCTCAAGCTGATTCTGGAAAATTACAATGTATATAGTAACCCGTAGAGCAATCACTAAGGAAATAACTCAAAAAATATAGCGAAAAAAATCATTAAAGAAATTAAAATGTTACATTGGAAAACATTCACTTAATATCAAAGAAAGAAGTGAAGGAGGAATAGAGGGACAAAAAAGACATGAGACATGCAGAAAACAAAAAGTAAAATGGCAGGCATAATTCCAACTATATCAATAATTTTACCTGTGAATAGTTCAAATAATCCAAACAAAAGGCAGAGATTGTCAGGCTAGATAAAAAATAAGATCTAATATATGCTGTCTAAAGGACATACACTCCCAAACTCAAAATACAAATAAAGTAAAAATATGGACAAAGAAATCATGCAAATAGCAATCAGAAGAAAGCTGAAGTAGCAATACAAATATAAGACAAAATAAGCTTTAAAAAAAAACTACCAGAAATAAAGAACTCTTTATGATGAAAGATCAATTAAGAAGACACACCAATTATGAACATATATACACACATATATACACATAACAACAGCGCATCAAAATGCACAAAGCAAAACCTGACAAAAATGAGGTCACAAATAGACAATTCAACATTAATAGTTGGAAATTCCAATACTCAACTTTCAGTAATGGATAGACCAGTTAGACAGAAAAGGCACAAGGATATAGGAGACTTGGACAACACTGTAAATAAGCTAGACATAATAGATATATAGACCATTACTCACCAGCAGCAAAATATACAATCTTCTCAAATGCACATAGAACATTCTCCAGAACAAGCCATACACTAGGCCATAAGACAAACCCCAGTATATTTAAAATGATAGAAATAATGCAAAATATGTTCTCTGATCACAATGGAATAAAATTAGAAA
This sequence comes from Nyctereutes procyonoides, assembly GCF_905146905.1. Taxonomy (NCBI): domain Eukaryota; kingdom Metazoa; phylum Chordata; class Mammalia; order Carnivora; family Canidae; genus Nyctereutes; species Nyctereutes procyonoides. The sequence continues at coordinate 23,046,538 of NW_026575122.1, forward strand.
TCAACAACAGGAGAAAATTTGTAAACAGAAACTTCACAAATACATGGAAATTAAATAACACTTTCCAAACTAACTTATGGATCAAAGGTGAAATCAAAGGGAAAATTAAAAAATATGTTGAGAAGAATGAACACAACATACAAAAACTTATAAGAGGCAGTGAAGGCAGTGCTCAGAGGGAAATGTCTAGCTTTTAAAGTCAAAAATCAATAACTAACCTTCCACCATAAAACACTAGAAAAAGAAGAGCAACCAAACCTAAAGAAAGAAGAAAGGAAATAATAAACATCAGGATGAAAATTAGTGAAATTGAGAATGGCAAAACAATGGAGAAAATAAATGTTTCATTGAAAGGACTGACAGATTGATAAGCTTTAGTTAGATTGGCCAAGAAAAAAAAGAGAAAAGACTCAAACTACCAAAGTCAGAAATTAAAAAGATGTTGCTACTGACTTTACCAAAATAAAAAAGATTGATAAGGAATACTATGAATATATATACCTATATATTCACATACACATGATCTCAAGAAAAAATACAGATAATCTGCATATATCCATATCAAAGTAAGAAGTAATTATTAATCCAAAAATAACCCACATATAAAAAAGTACATTGGCTCTATGGGCTTTATTGATGTATTTAACACCAATTCATCACAAATTCTTTAAAAGGGAAACACTTCCCAATTCATTTAGTAAATCCAGTCTTACCTTGATACCAAAACTAGGCAAAGATATAACATGAAAACCACAGATCCCCACTTCTTAGGAATATGGATGTGAAATTGCTCAACAAAGAACTAGTATACAAAATCTAGCAACATATAAAAAGAATTCTATACCTTGACCCAGTGGGATTTGTCCCATGAATGTAAGGTTGCCTTAACATCCAAAAATCAATTAATGTAATATGCCATGCCAATAGACTAAAAACCAAAGCCACATTAGCTCAATAGACACATTGAGCATTTGACAATTACCAACACTCTTCCGTGATTAAACAACACTTAAACTAGGAATATCCCCTTGATAAAGAGCATATACGAAAAAGCTAGGGCTGATATCATACTTAATGGTGAAAAACTGCTTTCCCCTTAAGATGAGGAATAAGACAAGGATGTCCACTCATGCCACTTCTGTTTAATATTGTACTAGAGTTTGTAGCCAGGACAATTTTATGGATGTCATAGCGGCATTTTAACTGGCCACCCTGTATCCACTTTTAACTTACTCCACTACATGATCTATACTGGAAATACAGGGATCTTTAAAAAACTAAAATCAGAACATGACATTCTCTTCTTAAATCTCTTCAGTGACTTCGTTCTCAGAATGAAGCAGCCTTGTGCACTAGCCCTGCCCCGAACCATAGAATACATTTAACTGAGCCTCTTTAAAGCCCTTAGATGTGCCATGTTCTCTCTCCCCTTGGCAATTTTCTCATTATGGGTCCTCTGGATACCCTGTCCATTTGAAACTATTCTTGCACACCATTCACTATCACATGGCAAGCTCCCACCCATCTTTCACATCTCTGCTTAAATGTAACTTGATTTTCTTAGTCTGGGTAGAAGTCTTCCATTAATCAACTGCAGCACCCTACACTACCCCATCATAGTGGCTATTGTACTGTGTTATAATGACCTGTGTACTTGTCTGAATCTTCTACTAAAATGTAAATTCTATGAGAGGCGTAAATATTCCTGTCTTGTTCATTGTGGCATTTCTGGCATTTATACAGCACGACATCAGTGTAATAGGTGCTTGATAAACATTTATTAAAAATAAAAGCTAACAGGGCACCTGGGTGGCTCAGTTGGTTAAGCATTCACTCTTGATTCGGCTCAGGTCATGATCTTGGGGTTTGTGAGATCAAGCCCTGTTACAGCTGAGCCTGCTTAAGATTCTTTCTCCCTCTCCGTCTACCCCTTCCCCAACCCCACTGTTTGTATGCTCTCAATATCTCTAAAAATAAAATAAAAACTAATACTTATTAAGAGCTTGCTATGTGCCAGCCACTATTTTAAGTGCTTTACATGTGTTATTTCACTTAATCCACAAACATTTAAAGATTTTTTTTATTTATTCATGATAGACATAGAGAGAGAAAGAGAGGCAGAGACACAGGCAGAGGGAGAAGCAGGCTCCATGCCGGGAGCCCGACGTGGGACTCGATCCCGGCACTCCAGGATCGCGCCCTGGGCCAAAGGCAGGCGCTAAACCGCTGAGCCACCCAGAGATCCCCTAATCCACAAACATTTAATGCAGCCTCTGGTTTATAGATAAGAAAACTGAGGGACAGGAGTTGAGTGAATTGCAAAGATAATAGAGCTAAAGATTGAAGAATAAGATTTGAACTCAGGGAGTCTGGCTACATAATCCAAATTTTTAACCACTATGCTATATTCTTAAGTATATGAAAGCATGAAAAAATGCTGTCCTAGATATTTTGAAGAACACAAAAATGAGAGGGGGAATGGAATAAGAAAGTACACAGATACATAAAACACCCAATGGAATACTATGTAATACAAGGCTTTCTCGCTTTTAAAATACACAAACAGTAACAAAATCTTTCTGTTTGGTGAGATGGGATTTGTTCACAGGGAAATATTTCAGTATGAAAATTCCTGAATTCAAATGTGTTTGCGACTCAATTACACAGTGACAGTTGATATTTATGTTAAAAATGAAAAAAAAAACCCAACAAGTTATTCTGGGCACTAAACCATGTTTAAAACTGCTGCATTTATGTTTTTGAAATATTTTTCTATCACTACTAACCTTTCCAACAGGACTCATTCTTTGACATTCCTTAAGAATTTTCATGCAAGGCATGTTTTTCTGCTCTAAAAAAAACTAAGAGATATTATGACTGTTGGGTGCTTGGGTCTATAAATAATTAAAGGAAAGGAGACCTTACTCACCATCCTCCAAAATTAAAGGTTAGGGAAAAAATATCTTGTAATACAAGAGTATTTAATAACTAGGGTAGTTATTACTTAAGCATACTGTCTTAATAAAGGAGTTACTTTCCCATTAGAAGAATATTTAATGATGTCTTAACTAGTTCCATTATAAGAATGCTCAAGGTAGATAATCAAACATGACAAGAATAAAAACCCACTTTGCATATTCAACTGAAAGAAATGCTGCTGTTGCTATAATTTGTGAGTCATTAAACCCAGTTTAATGAGTTGTGGTTAAAGCAATACACTTTTTAGTGACCAGGAACAGCTTCCAAAAGGAACAATGGCCTTTTGTAATGATAATCCAAAATGTTCTCAGCTCTTTCAGGTCTATAGAATTTTGCTAACAAGTGTACAATAATATTGCTATATGTTTATGTTAGTAGAACATGTTAAAATAATAGCCTCTGTGCTTATTCATGATAAATGAAATGTGAGTGAGCTTGAATTTTTCTCTGGAAGTTGGAGAGGTAAATGGATTAAACAACGCTTAAATAATATTCATAAGACAGTAAATGTTAGAATAGTCTGCTGAGAAAATATATATAAATTTATTCTCTAAGAAATATTCGAAATTAGTCCAACAAACTGAAGGCACACTTACCTTTGGAATTGAATCGATGTCCATCTTCATAACTATAATGAATATAAAAAAATCATTAAAAACAAATTTACTAAATTTCTAATTTGGACCTTTATAGGGAAAGGTCAGTATGAAACAGTTAAAAGGCTCAACTTGAGAATAACTCAAAATAAGTGCTATTATTTTTAAGAAATTTAGTAATTTGAATGAATATATATAATAAAATTTTGATGAGTAGAAATTTTCAGAATCAAGATTTAATAAGGATTGATAAGAAAGACCCACAATTTACTTTTCTGTTTTGGAAAAGGGTTTATTCTCAGGTTTGAAGTGTCTCATGTATTTTTAAAAACAGCTCAAAATTAAACTTTTATTCTATCTTATACAAATGTTTACAAATTCTTAGTAGAATTTCTATGCATCATAGAACTACCAGGAGACCATTTCAACATCTATGAATGTAATATTTGCAAAATAACAAATTACTTTGTGAATATGTGATTGGTTCCAAATAGTTCAAGAGTATTTGTCTCTAAACCACAACTGCAAATTTTCAGTAAAAATTACTTTTTTTCCTTAGGGAAAGAAGTAATGGCTGAAAGAGAAAACCAAATGATTGGGAATAAAAACAAAAATTTTAAATGCTCCTGTCTGTGTTAAAGTCGGATAATTTATTCATTAACTTTGTTAGCTGAAGGGAAAGTAATTTTGAGTAGTTACTGTAAAAGGTCAGATGGAAAACAAATTTCCTCTGTGTCAATAGGTTAACAAAATGTTATGCTTGCTGACTGTAAGAGGGCAACTCAGAGAGCACTTGACCTGATTAGCTCATCAGCAGCCCATTAGGAAGTTTTTCTTGGAAAAGAAATGGGGAACCCATTTGCACCATTTTTATCACCTTCCAAATTTTTGTATGCTATTGTGTAGCAAATGCTTAGCTACTAGTGGGCACCTGATATGCAATTATTGGAATATCTGAGTTTAGGTTTAAAATTTCAGGAATTCAATGGCTTCTATGTTCCAAAGAAAACTAAAAAGGCAAAATATTTATACAAATGTTAACTTCATTCTGTATATACAGATGCTTATTTTCCCTGTTTATGCCAAGATATATGATATATACAGATAAATTATATACATAAATCATTTTTACATATACTGAGTGGGGAGAGGGAGAGAGAGAAAGAGAGAGGATGCCACGCTATAAGTATTTATTTAAGGTTTATGTCTATCAGCTCCCAACTAGACTCTACGTGTCTCCTGAATAGAAACTTAGCACCTCAATTTCTAACATGGTTTAATGAATGTATTTTTCTCTTGACTGGATGTTCACAAGGACTTTCAGGATAGATTTATTTTTTCTACAGTGGTGTCAACAGGTATATCCACATATTGTCTCAATGCTCATTTATACTCATTTCTCCAATTCTTCTAATAAATAAGAAGGAATTAGAGGAACAGAAAACATCTATCTAAACATCCACATTTCTAAGGTGGATGTTTGCCTTAGAAATTTCTATTTCAACTTCTCTTTAAATCCAATGATTTCTCACATTTATATACTACTAAAAATGCCCGTGTATAAATTATACCTAAGTATCTTCTTCCTTATCTTTAGGTTAAAAAAAAGAAGATTGTTTGCATGTTTAAATGTTATAGTTCAACTGCTTTACTTTTTATTGTGTGGTAATGGTTACATTTCATTCCCTTGGTTAATTCTCTTCAGTGGAATTCACCATTTAAATGTTTGTTATTGTTATCTCAATTTTAAAAAATGATTATTAAAATTTTTGAAAATGAATAAATAAAAGCACAATAGACAAATATAAAGATTCTCCAACAAGGACAAATATATAAATACTGTAATTAATAATAAAGATAAAACCTTTTTTTTAAAGATTTTATTTATTTACTCATGACAGACACACTCAGAGAGAGAGAGAAAGAGAGGAAGAGACACAGGCAGAGGGAGAAGGAGGCTCCATGCAGGGACTCAATCCTGGGTCTCCAGGATCACACCCTAGGCTGAAGGTGGCGCTAAACCGCTGGGCCACTGGGGCTGCCCAAAGATAAAACTATTTTTTATAGGAGATATATACTAGGAGGTAATACCCAATAAAGTTACAAAAATCATGATTTCTATAAGAATGTAAAGAAACATGCCTTGAGACCAACTAAATACTAAGATGAGAAAAGTGTAAAAAAAATTTTAAAAGCTATAATGAGGTAAATAATGTCATCAATATCTTAACATGACTAGAAGCAGAAATTAAAATAGTAACAACACTACAGGAGAGGGAAATCACTTATGAGGTAGGCAAGCTTCAGAGACTCTCATACAATATAAACCAAAAGATGAAAATGGATGAAAGGGTCAACAGGGAAATTAGGGAAGAATTAAAAAGATTCATGGAAACTAATGAGAATGAAGATACAACTGCTCAAAATCTTTGGGATACAGCAAAAGCAGTCCTGAGGGGGAAATACATCGCAATACAAGCATCCCTCAAAAAACTGGAAAAAACTCAAATACAAAAGCTAACCTTGCACCTAAAGGAACTGGAGAAAGAACAGCAAATAAAACCTACACCCAGCAGAAGAAGAGAATTAATAAAGATCCGAGCAGAGCTCAATGAAATAGAGACCAGAAGAACTGTGGAATAGATCAACAAAACCAGGAGTTGGTTCTTTGAAAGAATTAATAAGAAAGATAAACCATTAGCCAGCCTTATTAAAAACAAAAAAGATTCAAATTAATAAAATCATGAATGAAAAAGGAGAGATAACAACCAATACCAAGGAAATACAAATGATTTTAAAAACTTATTATGAGCAGCTATATGCCAATAAATTAGACACTCTAGAAGAAATGGACACATTTCTGGAAAACCACAAAATACCAAAACTGGAACAGGAAGAAATAGAAAACCTGAACAGGCCAATAACCAGGGCGGAAATAGAAGCAGTCATCAGAAAACTCCCAAGACACAAAAGTCCAGGGCCAGATGGCTTCCCAGGGGAATTCTATCAAACGTTTATAGAAGAAACAATACCTATTCTACTAAAGCTGTTCTGAAAGATAGAAAGAGATGGAATACTTCCAAACTCATTCTATGAGGCCAGCATCACCTTATCCAAAACCAAAGACCCCACCAAAAAGGACAATTATAGACCAATATCCCTGATGAACACAGATGCAAAAATTCTCAACAAATCCTAGCCAGTAGGTCCAACAATACATTAAGAAGATTATTCACCATGACCAAGTGGGATTTATCCCCAGGATGCAAGGCTGGTTCAACACTCATAAAGCAATCAATGTGATAGATCATATCAACAAGAGAAAAAACAAGAACCATATGATCCTCTCAATAGCATTTGACAAAATACAGCATCCGTTCCTGATCAAAACTCTTCAGAGTGTAGGGATAGAGGGAACATTTCTCAGCATCTTAAAAGCCATCCACGAGAAGCCCACAGCAAATATCATTCTCAATGGGGAAACACTGAGCCTTTCCCCTAAGATTAGGAACAAGAAAGGGATGTCCACTCTCACCACTGCTATTCAACATAGTACTAGAAGTCCTAGCCTCAGCGATCAGGCAACAAAAAGAAATAAAAGGCATTCAAATGGGCAAAGAAGAAGTCAAACTCTCCCTCTTAGCAGATGACATGATACTGTACATAGAAAACCCGGAAGACTCCACCCCAAGATGGCTAGAACTCATACAGCAATTCGGCAGTGTGGCAGGACACAAAATTAATGTCCAGAAATCAGTGACATTTCTATACACTAACAATGAGACTGAAGAAAGAGAAATTAAGGAGTCAACCCCATTTGCAATTGCACCCAAAAGCATAAAATACCTAGGAATAAACCTAACCAAAGAGGTAAAGGATCTATACCCTAAAAACTACAGAACACTTCTGAAAGAAATTGAGGAAGACACAAAGAGATGGAGAAATATTCCATGCTCATGGATATGAAGAATTAATATTGTGAAAATGGCAATGCTACCCAGGGCAATTTACACATTTTATGCAATCCAGATCAAAATACCATGGAATTTCTTCAGAGAGTTGGAACAAATCATCTTAAGATTTCTGTGGAATCAGAAAAGACCCCGAATAGCCAGGGGAATATTAAAAAAGAAAACCAGAGCTGGGGGCATCGCAATGCCAGATTTCAGGTTGTACTACAAAGCTGTGGTCCTCAAGACAGTGTGGTACTGGCACAAAAACAGACACATAGATCAATGGAACAGAATAAAGAATCCAGAAATGGCCCCTCAACTCTATGGCCAACTAATATTTGACAAAGCAAGAAAGACTATCCACTGGAAGAAAAAGACAATCTCTTCAATAAATGGTGCTGGGAAAATTGGACATCCACATGCAGAAGAATGAAACTAGACCATTCTCTTACAACATACACAAAGATAAACTCAAAATGGATGAAAGATCTAAATGTGAGACAAGAATCCATCAAAATCCTAGAGGAGAACACCCTTTTTGAACTTGGCCACAGCAACTTCTTGCAAGATACATCCATGAAGGCAAGAGAAACAAAAGCAAAAATGAACTATTGGGACTTCATCAAGATAAAAAGCATCTGCACAGCCAAAGAAATAGTCAACAAAACTAAAAGACAACCTACAGAATGGGAGAAGATATTTGCAAATGACACATCAGATAAAGGGCTAGTATCCAAGATCTATAAAGAACTTATTAAACTCAACAGCCTAGAAACAAACAATCCAATCATGAAATGGGCAAAAGACATGAACAGAAATTTCACAGAGGAAGACATAGACATGGCCAACAAGCGCATGAGAAAATGCTCCACATCACTGGCCCTCACGGAAATACAAATCAAAACCACAATGAGATACCACCTCACACCAGTGAGAATGGGGAAAATTAACAAGACAGGAAACAACAAATGTTGGAGAGGATGTGGAGAAAGGGGAACTCTCTTGCACTGTTGGTGGGAATGTGACCTGGTAGAGCCACTCTGGAAAACTATGTGGAGGTTCCTCAAAGATTTAAAAATAAATCTGCCCTATGACCCAGGAATTGTACTGCTGGGGATTTACCTCAAAGATACTGATGCAGTGAAACGCCAGAACACCTGCACCCCAATGTTTATAGCAGCAATGTCCATAATAGCCAAACTGTGGAAGGAGCCTCGGTGTCCATTGAAAGATGAATGGATAAAGAAGATGTGGTATATGTATACAATGAAATACTACTCAGCCATTAGAAATTACAAATACCCACCATTTGCTTCAATGTGGATGGAACTGGAGGGTATTATGCTGAGTGAAATGAGTCAATCAGAGAAGGACAAACATTATATGGTCTCATTCATTTGAGGAATATAAAAAATAGTGAAAGGGGAAAGGAGAGAAAATGAGTGAAAATATCAGTGAGGATGACAGAACATGAGAGACTCCTAACTCTGGGAAACAAACAAGGGGTAGTAGAAAGGGAGGTGGGCAGGGGTTGGGGTGACTGGGTGATGGGCACTCAGGGGAGCACTTTTGGGATGAGCACAGGGTGATATGCTATATGTTTGCAAATTGAACTCCAATTAAAAAAAAAAAGAAAGTGCAAAAGCATTAATAGTTGAAAATAAAAAGATGAAAATCATAGACATGAAGGACTCAGTTCCTAAAGCAAAAATTGGGAGAAATGGAACAGCAGTGATAAAGGTGCAATAAAATGAAGATTTTATTTAATCAAGGAACAAAACCCTTGAAATTGATAAAACAAAATGATTTATTTTGTACCAGGAAAAATTAGTTTCTGGAAGTTGACATCTTAAAATATCCTGGTTTTATTCTTGAATTTCAAGGAAAAAGAAAGCAAATAGATGAATTTAGAAGATTCCCTACAATCTCCAATTACAGAAATGGAAGGCTGGTTTATTCATACCGACTCTAATTATTAAAACCATTTTCTTAGAAACATCAAAGAATTCAAAGGATATTAAGAATGAGATGCCAAGACAAACTCTAGAAGAAAGCAGATATATAGAAAAGTAAACAGCCACAAAGCTGCTTCCCACCCACCCACCCCACCTCCAGAACATCTGCTGATCCAGATAAGATGGAGCTGCAATTTAGATAACATAAAGAGGCATGGAGTAGATAAGTCAAAGTTCAGACTCCACCAGACCTGAGGAACCATATAGGAGATAAGCACATTAAACTAAAACTCTGAAGTAAATAAACGCACCTTCTTAACCACAACCCATATGCAGGGAACTTGAGAGGGTGGGATTTCATGCTGAGCAAAACAGAGGGGGGAAAATAGAATAAGAAAAACCTGTCTCTTAAAAATGGCAACCACAAATGATCTCTTGCATAGATTTTCAGCCCTAACTCACATCAGTGGGGTGGTCCAGGAAACCTCAAGCAGTAAATTTAAAGTGGTTCTGCACTGTTATGCCTCTGGGGATCTGACAGCCACAAATGCAAATGTTAACCAGAGGAGAAAACTTTACCTTATGCCCTAGGGAATCCTCACAAATAATTTTTCAAGGACGATTGGTAGTACATAATCAAAAATAAGCAAGCCCACAAGGAAACATGATACCATGAGTGAGAATAGAAATACAAATAGCCAGCAAAAAGAGATCCACAAAAATGTCACATATTGGAATAATCAAATGGAGATTATATAACAAATAGACTTGCAAAGTTTAAAGAAATAAGGTCAATTTTGTAAATATCTGAAAGGAATTGGAAATTATATAACCTACAAGATATGAAAAAAATGAAAATAAAATATCTAATTTTAATACCTCAACTGTATGCATTTAGCAACAGATTGAACAAAGCTAAAGAGAGAATTACTAAACTAGAAAACAGACCATAATAAGTCACCCAAAATGTAGCATAGAGAGAAAGAGAAATATAGAAAATAAAAAAGGAGTGGAATCAAATAGAAGATAGAGATGAGCAATGATTAATTTGATTGGAGAAGGAGAGAAGAGTTGTGTAATAAAGACAGTATTTGAAGAAATACATGACTGATAATATTCCAGGAATGATGAAAGATACCAATCCACATATCCAAAGATACCACAATAATCAATAGGCATGGATAAAATAGTTCCAAACCCAAATAACATGAAAGGAATTAATATCTGGAAAAATACAAAGAATTCTAACAATCCTATAAGAATCTGAAAATTGATATTAAAAAGAAGCCCAAAAGGAAAATGAGCAAAGGAGATAAAACAGGTAATTCATAGAGGAAGAAACTTTGAATGGCCAGTATACATATAAAAAGATAGTCAACTCAGTAGTAATCAGTGAAATGCAAATTAAAATAATGAGATACAAGTCTCATTATTCATCAAATTAGCAATAATTTTAAAAGTTTGACAAAATCAAATGTTGAAAAGATTTCGGGGAAGTCAAAATTCTTACACACTACTGATGGAAGCAGGAATTAGTACAGCCACTTTGGTGGATAATTTGACAGTATAGTAACTCAAAATGCTCAGACCTTATAGCCTCAAAATTCCTATTTTAGAACTTTCTCCTTCAAAAAAATCATCAGGGCAGCTCAGGTGGCTCAGTGGTTTAGCACCACCTTCAGCCCAGGGCCTGATCCTAGAGACCCGGAATCGAGTCCCATATCAGGCTCCCTGCATGGAGCTTGCTTCTCCCTCTGCCTGTGTCTCTGCCTCTCTCTCTCTCTGTCTCTCTCTCTCTCATAAATAAATAAATTAATTAATTAAATCTTCAAAAAAAGAACAAAATAAAAAATCATTGGTGCATGAGACATTTACAAGCATATTAACTGCAATGTTATTCATAAAAAGAAAAACTGAAAGGAAACTACATGCTCATCAACAGAGGAATGTGACTGTTTATGTAGCATTCCATTTGATGAAATATTGTGCAACAATTGAAAGAAACTGACAAGATCTCATTTTTCAATATGAATAGATATAGAAGTATAGTGTTGAATAAAGAAGTAATTCAGGTGGAAGTATAGGGTTGAATAAATAAGTAATTCAGAGGCATCAGACTTCCAACAGTCTGGGGCTGGGGTTTTAGCAGAGAAGGAAACAGGTAAAGGAGTAGATAAAAAGGGGATTTTAGCTTTACCTGTTGTATTTATAGTTTTCAAAACTGGATGCCTATCTATTTCGTAATAGTGTAATTAAAAACTAAATTTCTTGAAGTTTAATGATAAAAATTAGTAAGCTGGACAACAGAATATTCTTGCAACAGATTTTTCATCAACTGTTAAATTTAAATTCAAAGTGCAATCTTTTGCAATGTCATAAAACTTAAGTCTGTTATTCATATCAGTTAGAGTGTATTACTCTGTGCCCAAGGTCTTTGACCCAGCCTTGGTTAAAATAATAGTCGTAATGATAGCAATGTGTTTCAACATTATTTAAGAAGAAACTTTGAATTAACTTGAGTGCTTTTAAAAATGCAAAGCATTGGGTTAGCCACTACTCTTTGTTCTAGCCAGATAATTAAGGAGTTTAGATAATATTTATATACCAGTTACCATAAAATTTAAAATAAAACTATACTTATTTTGTATCATGTTTTCTTAAAGTTAAATTTCTACTTAAGTTTACAGAACAAGTGTTCCTATAATACTCAAAGGTCTGTTTTAATAATTTCAAGGACTATTGACTTTTAAGATGTTGAAAATATAAAGTCTTGTTATAGGAAACTACATTTTTTATAATGTTGGTCCTAGAGAATGGTCTTTGTTCACATGAAACTGTAAACCATGTTTGTCATGGTTTGTGTTTGCTTTCTATGTTTACAACAGTCCAACACTCCCCCTGACCTTCTCCCCACTCCAGTCTTGTTACAATTAACTCACCCAGAGTGGATGGCTATTTTTGCAGTATGAAAAAGTATATTGAAGACTTTTTTTCTTGCAAAACTTATTTTGGCAAGTAAGTTAAGTGATTCAAACAGATGATTTTGAAGGTACAAAGTAGAATCTTATTCCATTGCACATGATTCATCAGGAACTTAAAAAGTTATAAATGGAACATCATAAACACAGCAATTCTGCTTTTCCCTTTACAATAATAAGTTCCTGACTGAGAAAGACTTAAACAAAAATAAAAGCAGAAAAATGTACTAAAAGAAAGCATGAGGTTTAAAAAGAAAATCACTTGAGTAAGGGAAGGTCTGACTAAAACTATAAAAAATTGATGAATTAAACTATATGTTAATAAAAAAGTCTAAATTGTCTAAAGAAATAAAGACAAAGTACAAACAATAAACTGGAAGAAAACATTCACAACATATTACAAAGGGCTAAGTTCATAAAATGTATAATGTATTTCATGAACATGTAAAACAAAAATCAGCGAGAAAAGTGAGCAAAGATCATGAGTGGATAAAAAAGAAAAAAGTACAGAAGAAAATACAAATTAATTTTTTTAAATAAAATGAAAAACTACAATGAGCTATTCATTTTCATTTATCAAATGAGACAAAAACTTTAAGTTTGATAAAAGGAGAAACAGGCATTCATATGTTTAGGTGGGAATTTCACATAGTAGAATCCTTGTGAGAGCCACTGAGAGTGTCTGTTAAATTTTTAAATGTACATAATTGTCATTCCTATGTTCTACTCCTAGTAATATCACTCAGATATATTCGAATAATGTGCAAAGAAATATGTACAGACAATTCATTGTAGCACTACTCTTAGTAACAAAAATCTGCAAACAATCTAAATTCCCATCAACTGGCACTGAGGGGGGCACTTGGCGGGATGGGCACTGGGTGTTATGCTATATGTTGGCAAATTGAACTCCAATTAAAAAAATTTTAACTAAATAAATAAAATAAATTCCCATCAACTGCTCAAATAGATCATGGTGCATCTCTAGGATGGAATGTCAAATATAATCATGAAATAATATTCAAGACATCTTGTCATGCAGAAAAGGCAAGATATAGAGCAGTGTGTAAAATATGACTGTGGGTTTGTTTTTAGACTGTACATGTGAGAATAGGTACACATGATATGATAGGAAACAAAAAACTGACGACAGTGGTAAGACTGTGGGGCAGACATAGGAGGGAGACTTACTTCTGATTGTATACTCACTGATGCCTTTTGATTTTGTGTGTGTGTGTGTGTGTTAAGTACACATATTACCTGCTTTAAAATGAATGAATGAAAGTTTGTGGGGAGGGGAGAACATGTAAGTACATTTTGGTGCTTGACTAAACTATGCAATTTGGATATGACATAATTTTCTAGAGAGATTCACTAAGGAGTAGCTACAGAAACAGAACAAAACTTTGGAGACTAAGCAGCATGGTAACTAGGGATCTTAGCATGCAAACCTGAATAAATGAGCACACAAATGTTGTCAGGATAGTGGTCAAATTTTACAAATCTGGAGCTGCAGCTACATTTCTCTTCTGTGGGGCTGTGTCTAAGTTCTGGGGAGCTGATGTTGGTTGCAGTGGAGGGGCTAAAATGTGGAGGGGTTGCAGTGGAGGGGTTGCAGTGCAGATCTAGGGCTGAAATCCCCTCCCTACACAGAGATCCATGGAGACATCCATTATCCCAATTGCTCTTCAGTCATCAGTTCAGAAAGCTGTCCTCTTTCCTACTTAAACAGCTGCTTCAGGGTCTTCAGTTCTCTTTGCTTCCTCCATACCATGCTGAGAATAGAACAGGATTCTTTTTCCTCCTGGTTGCATGACTCTGAGTCTCACATGGCTTTATCCTCTTGGGTACGAAAGGTATGACATCCATCCCATCTCTAAGCTTCTTCTAAGGTCTGACACCTTCCCAGCTGTCAGCCTGGACAACAGAGAGCAGGATCCCTCCCTATGAGAAGCCCTAGACTCTCTGATTTCATCAATACCCCTCAGTACAACATCTCTTCTTCTCAGCCCTGAGGGATCTTTCTTGGCTGGTAAAACAAGAAGAAGCCCCATTCTTTCTCATTGTTTCTCAAAAATATTTTATCTATACCCTGAATCTTCTAACTTCACCTAAGTCCTGGTTTTTAAGAACACATGCCTTTTTTCTAACATGTTACATCACTTACCTGAGGAAAGCATCCCAGGGCCAACTTTCCTCCTGACAAGCAAAGCTCCAATGCCTTTAGTATTCTTATTAATCTGTGAAATCCAAACATGTAACACCTCTAACTTAAAGTAATCTGGTCTCACAACCATTGTGGTCTCTGCCCTTCCTTTCTATGGGGAGCCAGCAAGACAGTGGTTCCTATGGACCCTGTAGTCAGATACCTAGGTTCAAATTTTCACCTTCTGATTATTGGCTATGTGACTTTGGGCAAGTCATTCTACCTCTCCATGTTATCAGTTTCCTCATCAGTAAAATGGAGATGATGACAGTAACCTATCTCACAGGGTTGTTGTGAAGACCTGGTAAGTTTCTTAGTGAGTCCCTACTATACAGTATGGGTTCAATGTTAGCCACTATTGTTATTAGTAATAATAGCAGTATTGATATATATAATCATTATTACTATAGTCTTCCCATGTCCTCTCACAAAACATCTCTGGCTGTCCATTGCAAAATATAGCGCATTATAGCAAATTTTAATCTCCAAATGAACTTTGGAAATACTATTTGAAAGAGACATGACATGGGGTTCAAGATAAAAGCTAATGTCCTGGGTGGTTTTAGAAAAGATATAAAGACAGAAGGCAAAAGACACTCTCTTACTCACTTTTGCTTTCTGGTCAGTGAAAGCTCCCTGTCTCCAAAGTAGATGACATCATGGGAAGGGGGTAGACGTATCCTACTATTTACCAGCTCACCTCCATTTTCCTCCTCAGGGTCAATTCCACAATTCAATTATTGGAAATTCCTCCCAGTATACGCCAATCTTTGGCTGATAAACCAGAGGTTTGTACTACATAACTTCATATTTCTTCTAGTGTCTTCATTAATATTTTAAAGGGGAATTGGTAGATGAGTCCCCTCTACCCCAGTTATGAGGATGTATAGGGCAATAATAGTTATAACCTGAAATTTTTCAGGAAAGCTCTAGACACCTATAAAATTAGTTACCGCTCAACATCCTTTCCCACATAATACACTAACATGTACCCTCATGGAAATTCAGACTCCTTAACATTTGACAACACAAAGCAAATAGATTGAAAAGGGAAATTTAGGGGCACCTGGGTGGCTCAGTCAAGTAAGCATCTGCCTTTTGGCTCAGGTCATGATCGCAGGGTCCTGGGATCCAGTCTGCATGGGGCTCCCTGCTTAGTGGAGAGTGGGCTTCTTTTTCTTCCTCTGCCCCTCCCCCTCATATTCTCATATGCTCTCTCTCTCTCTTTTTCTCTCTCTCCCTCTCTCAAATAAATACATAAAAAAATCTTTGAAAAAAAGAAAAGGGAAATTTAGATCTTACAAAATGAAAAAACCAAGTATGCACCTAAAAGAGGATAATCTGAATATAAAAATATGAAACAAAGCTGTTGGGAAAAGTAATTAAGCCCTTGATATTATTTAAAAAAAAGATTCTACATGAAAACTCTAAAAAAAATTAAAACATGAAGATAAAAATGTCATATCCTACTATCATACCATTTGTCAGAAAATGTATGCCAAAAATACATTTTGTTCATTTCTTGTTTTAAGTAAATGTGTAGTTAAAAAGCTAAATTTTGTAATGTGAAGTAAAATAAACTTGTTTTAGTGATTGTATTTCTTTTTCAAACTAATGATCTAATTTTTAAAAATTTTATTATTTATCTTAAAATTTTGTCACCATTTAAAATGATTCCTTTTAAAAGCAGCCTTTTTCTCTCATACGCATTTCGCACTGATTATTAGGACCTACCTGTGTACAAAAGTGGAACCAGAGGACTTTCAAACTCAAACCTTAAGTCCCTATTCCTTGTTCTCAGTTAAGAAACCCACACAAAGTAAGAGTCTTTGTTATTTTTCCAAACCCCAGGAAACAGTGCATAGAGAGAATTAGGTACAATGTGTTCACTTATGAACAATGTGCTCAATTTTATGATTTTAAATTATAAGGATGGCCTCAAAGCCATAATATTTAGAAGAAACACTAGATCTAGCATCATAAAGCTATTTTCCATTATAATAGTTGATACTATATATAGCTCAAATATATCTACCTTAAATTTAACATTTGAAAAACCTAACACAGATCACAGGATTAGGGTTCACTACAGTTTTCTGACTACAGTTAAGCCTAGAGCAGAAATAAAGATTCTTCCCACCCCCACCCCCCACACACCATCTCCATTAACATGAAAAAAAAATTAAACAAATCCAGATTAGTTGCTTTGATTAAAACCATAAATTCAGACTGTACTTTGCAGGATAGTTCTGTTGGGCTAACTATACCTCTGGGGGCCAAATATCCACCATGTGTCATTGATTCAGATCTTTTCCTGTGGTTGACAAAGAAAAGGGTTCAACATGAAAACAAAAATCAGCTCAACCTTTCTCAAGTCCTGAAGAAAAGCAGGGCAAGTTTGTTCTCAGAGCAAGTCACTTTTTAGATCTGAAAACAACCAGACTCCATGGCTTCTGGCCTGGTTCATTCTTCTAGATTTCACCATCTAAAATCAAACACTTTTGCTGAAAACACCTTCTTCAGAATTCAATACCAATTAAACTAAAGCACAACAGCAGAGAAGGAATTAAGATTGTCTCCAATGTTATTGTCTAAACATCCATGCCTAATATAGTTGAGGGTCATGAATGAGACTAGAATAAAAAATACAAGGCAAATGTTTTAAACCTTGGATCCAAGGGTAGAATTTGAGAGTTTCATGACCATGGGTGGGAGAAAAAATTGTATCTTTTCTTCTTCACTAGACTCTAACTTGATTATTTCCCTTGAGTATAAATAGAGACAATAAATCAAAGCAATATTAGCAGCATTTATAACTTTGTCACCAAAAGAAATCACAAATATTTTCAGTTTTTTTAAAATTTAAATTCAATAGCCAACACATAGTATATACTTAGTTTCCGATGTAGTGATAGCTAACTGGTTGCTCTCTTCCTGCCCAAAACACTCAGCATGCCACACAGGTAACCAACTATTGAACAACTATTGTGCATTTCTATCATTTGTCCACCATATTCTCATGTATTCTCACTTTAAAATCATATACTCACAGAATATTCCCTGAAATTGGATGCATAATTATTTTCTCCTATACTTCAAATATAAGTACTCTAAAGGAATTTTACAGTCAAAGAAGGATTACAAGACAAAACTTTTAAATTTGGTAAATGTTAATAAGCTTTTTCTGACACTGTGAGCCAAGGTAGAACTCCTAGAGCAACTCCATTCCCTAACCACCACCCAAGATATTAGATAAAACATGGACAGTAAATTATTTTATCAATACAGAAATACATG
This sequence comes from Nyctereutes procyonoides, assembly GCF_905146905.1. Lineage (NCBI taxonomy): Eukaryota > Metazoa > Chordata > Mammalia > Carnivora > Canidae > Nyctereutes > Nyctereutes procyonoides. The sequence goes on from NW_026575122.1 coordinate 23,064,502, forward strand.
AAATCCCCATCCACCCATCCTCAGTGGTGCTCAATACCAGATATCTTATTCAATGCTCCCAAACTACCAGGTCTCATATTAAACCATGGCCTCCTTTTTAAAAGAGTCAGTGAACAGCAGGAAGAATTTTGAGGCTCAATTTAAGATGGAATGACTCAAAGAATTCATTGGCATTCTGTGCACAGGACTGCTTTCCCACCTAATGTCATTTACTAGTTTTTCCTCACAACACAATGCACATGTTCTTTTTACTCAGTAAAAGCTTTTCCTTCATTGATCTCTGATAAATGCTCCCGAACCCTCCCTTTTAATAAACCTTAGGAGTGTGACTTGGGAAGTCCTCAACTTGCTATAACAAATTTTCTCATTTTTATGATTTTTTTCATTTCTTCTCTTTTTACTATTAAAACAGTATATATATTTTATTAAAACATTGGATAATATAATAAAACCACCCATATTTTTACTACCCTAACACAACCAGTATATTTTTCTGTGTATAGGGTTTTTTTTAAATATGCTACATATAAAATTTTGTATTTTGCTTCTTAAACCTAACACTCTATCACATAATTTTTCACATGTGAAATTCTTCTAAATTTTCTTTTATTAGTAAGAGGATAATCATCAAATGAATATACTACAGTATTCTTAACCACTCCTTCATTGTTTACCATTTCTTATCATAATAAGCAAGGCTGCCATGAACACTTCTATGTAATTCTGTATCTCTGGATCTTGGTTTACATTATAGTTTAGCCTAATAATTCTATATCTGGGAACTAATTTCATTTCTTATTTGTACCTCTTCACCTTATCAGAAACCTCATTAGGCTACACTGTTTCAATTGCTCATTCCCTTAGCATATACTGACTACATAAAATATGCCTCAAGGATTTTACAGTCAGAGGAGAAATACAAAACAAAACTTACTTGGCAAAACACTGTGATGAGTGCTACAACAGAAGATTATTCAAAGTGCTATGGAAATACAGAGAATGAAGAAATTGGCTCTGCGGGGGGAGGTAAGATTTGGTTCACAGAGAAGATAATCCTAGAGTTAGATGTTAAAGAAAGTGGCTTTTTTAAAAAAAATAAAATGTACTGTAATCAATTATATAATAAAAACAATTTCTGTGCTAACAAAGACATGCCTAAGGTTGAAAGGGCTCTGAATTCAGAGACAGAGAGAGGTTGAGACAGACAGGGAGAGAGATAGTGAGGAAGAGACAGAGAGAAGGTAGTCCTACATAAGAAAAAAACTTAGTCAATTTATAATTAAAGAGAGTAGATAGAAGTTAGTGTTAATAGTGATTTATCTCTCCTGAAACCTTACTAAAATAACTTAAAAGTTTAAGATAGGTAGTCACAGGCATAAAGAAAATAGCAGAGGAATTGAAAGCCACACAAATTTGGAAACGAGAAAGCAGAAACAAGTAGAACTGAGCAACGGCCCAAAGAAAGCTGAAAGTAAACTGGCTATGAAGGAACCCCAGAACCAGACTAATTTGGGCCGCAGAATCCAAAGCAGCCTCAGTAAGTTGAATCCTCATGTATTCCAGAGAGTGTGTAGTTAGAACTAAATATGAGTGAACTGAATAAAAAGTCCAAAGATGCAGCAGTAGGATTCCTGGACCACCATCTCATACTACCAGCTGGTGACCACTCTTCCCCTACCTCGACAGAAGACTAAGGCTTTCTTCTCTTACATACTTAACCAAGTGGATCCTGGAGTTAGAAACACATGGTTCATTGAGAATTGGAGTAAGATGGATACTAAAACAAACAAACAAAAAAAGGTGGGGGGAGAATATTAGAAAGATATACAAGTGGTGGTATTTGGGAGGCCCCATTTTTAACTTGCTTCCCAGAATACTGTTAGCCAGGCTTTTACAACTGTCAGGCAATGGGTTAAAGAACTTTGCTCTGGAGAAATTGAATCACTGAAAAAATATATACATGTGTATTTTACATATGTGTATGTGTGTGTCTTCTCCCAAAGAAATGGCCTATTTCTATCACACAGCCATGAAGCACATCATTTAAAACACATGCAGAGATACAGAGCTCTTAAATATGGTGGAACTACCAAGCTTAACAGATGTTTGAGGAAAGACTATAACCCTAAAGAGAAAAAGCAAACCAAAAGGCAGAAGAAGAAATTTGGAGAAAAAGAGCCAATACTAGAAGCAGAAGAAAACCTCCAAAATATAATTAATATCTTCCATAAGATAATGTATCCTTGAACAAACACAAGATGATGAAAAAAATTTTTAGAGGGATCCCTCGGTGGCACAGCGGTTTGGCGCCTGCCTTTGGCCCAGGGCGCGATCCTGGAGACCCGGGATGGAATCCCACGTCAGGCTCCCGGTGCATGGAGCCTGCTTCTCCCTCTGCCTGTGTCTCTGCCTCTCTCTCTCTCTCTCTCTCACTGTGTGCCTATCATAAGTAAATAAAAATTAAAAAATAAAAAAAACAAAAAATTTTTAGAAATTAAAAATATGGTAGGATAAATGAAAATGAGGGTTAGAAGATAAACTTGAAGAAATCTCCTAGGAAGTAGACAAAAAGACAAGGTTCCTTGCAATATTTTCAATTTAAGTCTTTTTTCTGTTCAATCAACCTTTTTTTTTTTTAATTTACAATAGTCACACACACAGAGAGAGGGGGGTGCAGAGACACAGGCAGAGGGAGAAGCAGGCTCCATGCACCGGGAGCCTGACGTGGGACTCGATTTCGGGTCTCCAGGATCGAGCCCTGGGCCAAAGGCAGGCGCCAAACCACTGCGCCACCCAGGGATCCCGTCAACCAACATTTTTAATGTTAAAAGTCCTATTACATCTTATTTATACATCTAATATAATATATTAAAATTCTGATCATACTTTTTTATATATTATGTAATTTGTTTCTGACAGAGTAATGAAAGTGGACATATTTCTGCTCTCCACAAAGATTTCTTTTACGTTATACTATAATTACTATATTTTCACACAAACGAAGGGTGTAAACAAAATTTTGTGTATTTGTGATTCCTAAATAATTCACAGCCTTCATTATGTTCTCTCTATTGTCAGTAACAGCCTAAGATAACTAAAATGAAATGAATAATTTTTCAGGAAAACACAAATTGATAAAACTAATTCAAGAATAAGTAAAATGAAAATCTTAACAGACCAATAGTTATACAATAAATTGGAAAAAGTAAATATATACCTGGTGATATGCTGAGCTCTGGAGAGTGGATCGTATGTAACACTTCTGTGTTCAGTGACATCACATGGGTAGCTTGAAATGTCCCATGATGGAAGTGTTTACATCACAGAAATTGGCAAATGCTACAAATCAGGGCTTTTTCTTTTCAGAGACCCAGTTGTTGAACATTTAACAGAATATTCCTGGAATACTCCTCCATCTAAAGTAGCTCAGATCCAGTGGTTTCCAACTAATGTTCTATCAAATACTCAAGGACAAAGAATTACTCTATATTCTTTACTATCTGTATTTACATTCCTTTCCTCATAATCTTTATATTCCTAATTTACAAAGTCCCCAAACTTTGTCTCCAATTCTCCCTCCACCCTCACCCCCCTTTCTGATCGGAATCCACCCCAGTCAGGCTTTCATTCCCACTACTCCAATAGAACTTCTGGTGTCAAAGTCATTATGACTCCAGTGTTTGATAAATACAATAATCTGTTCATATCCTTACCTTACTTGACTGATCAGCACTGGGTAGCATAGTGGAAGATCATCTCTTCCTTAAAACATATTCTTCACTTGGCTTCTGGGTCACAACACTCTACTAGTTTTGCTCCTACCCATTTGATGTTTCTGAATTTGTTGATTATTCCTCATCTCCCTGATATTTTAAAGTTGCCCAAAGGCTCAGTCCTTTTATCTTCTCTCAATCGAAACTAACTTTTTAGATCTCATCCACTTCAAAACTTTATATACAGTATATAATGTATATATAATTTATACATATAATTTATATGTATATATACAGTATATAATGTAATTACGTATATGTATGTGTGTACAGTATATATGTATCATTATAATGTATAGCTATATACATTATATACTGTATATAATGAAATCATTGGTATTATATTCATCCTCCATAATAACTCAAAAATTGAACAAAAATAATTATACAATATATACAAATATTAAGTCATTATGTTGCATATCAGAAACTAACATAATGTCCTATGTCAATTATACCTCAATAAAAAAAAAGTTGAACAAAAATACATGAAAAAATTGCTTTAGGCATTGGACAAAAACAATACAGGTGTTATTCTTGAGAGGAAAAACAAAGCATGAGGTGAACTTCATATTCTTCCTGGCTTTCTGCCTGGAAGCATTTTACAAATAGTAGCACAGACAGCAGATCACAAACAGCAGAAACCTTGCTGAGTAGAGAAAGCAAAGTGAAATTTGTAAGGAAATGTACCACAGCTGTAAAGAATAGCCCCATATATCTACATAAAGATCCCTTTTAGTCTCTGGATAAATACTAAATTATGCATGCACAAAGCAAGATTCCAAGAGGCTTATAGGGAACAACTATTCAAAAGCCATGAGATTAATGAAGATTCCAAAGCCCTCATAATACTGAGAGATGTTTGTGTTTTGACAAGCCCAATGAAGATACTTGGCTGAATACCCAAGCATTCAGTTGGGACCCTAAAAAGACTTCTGTAGACCTTCTCATTTCATTGTATGAGATTAACATGACCCTAATACCAAAAGTAGACAAGAATCTAGCAAAAACAAGATTATAGACCCTTATCCCTCATGAATAATCTCAATATTCTTTAACAAAATATTAACATATCAAGTCTAAATATATATTTATATAATAAATATATTATATATACTCTCATTGATAAATATATATTAATATATTATAAATATATATAAATAAATATATATTAATGAGAACTACCTAAACTATTTCATGGTATTGCTGCTCAGAAACCATTTCATTTAGCAACCAGTGTCTAAAAGCGACATTAGTCCCCTCATTGCAAGCACATGTCCCAGATAATAGCCCAGAGAGTCACAAAGAAATATAAGTTCATCATATGAGTTCCCCAACAACCCTTGTGACCAGCAGTCTCCTCAGCCTCTCAGGGTCTTCTTTGCATGCCCCTTGGATAGGACCTTCATGAGCTTATCAAAACCCCATAAAAATTTGGTTTGTATTAAATAATCCACCCTTAGTCTGGGAATCCCAATGCACTCCCACCATGGGCCTTGATAAATGCATATGCCCCAGGTCCTGCCTCATTCTTTGCCTACACCTTGCCTTGATCTCCCTATATGGTCCCTTGAGGCATACTGTATACTTGCTTCAGGGTCTATGAGTAATAAACTTTCTATTTCAATTTCTCTTGTGGTATTTTGTGGAACCATGGCTCACCATCCAGCACCCTGTACTCCCCTTAGCAAATGTTAAATTAACAAAATAATAACAAGGATAATACCTTATGACCAAGTGGGGTTTATTCCAGGAATGCAAAGTTGATTGAGCATTGAAAAATACATCATTACAATTCATCCCATTAACATAATAAAATGATTACTTTAATAAAAAAAGTTACCTCAATAAAAAAAAGCAGAAAAAGCACTTGACAAAATTAATACTTTTTCTTACTAAAAACCCTCAGCAGAATAGTAATAGAAGGAAACTCCTTTTATTTTTTCCTTATATTTATAATAGTCTTCCTACTTTAGCCTTTGTACCCTTAGAGTCTATTCTCAATAGAAAAAAAAAAAGCTATCTTGTTAATTAGATTAATTTCATTCTTTTGTCCAAAACACTCTATGGCTTCAAATTTTCTTCTACATTTTACTTGAATTGGAAATATATTAATTGGTTATGTATATCATAATCTCTAAAGCAAGCACTAAAAAAATACAAAGAGATATAGAAAACAAGCCAATAAATTTAAATGAATCACCAAAAAAAGAAAAGGAAAAGGAAATAAAGGAACAAAATCAGAGAGGACAAGCCAAAAAAAAAAAAAAAGAAAAAGAAAAGAAAAGAGAAGAAAAGAAAAAAAGTAAAATACAGACTTAAATGCAACCATCAAAAAAAAAAAAAGCAACCATCAATAATTACATTAATGGTAAATGATCCACATACCAATTAAAAGACAGTGATCATTAGATGGGAAAATAAAAATATTTTTAGTAGATCCAACTGCACATGGTCTACAAAAAATTTAACAGCAAAACAATATGTATTACTATTATAATCAAGAACAAGTAAAATATATCTACTAATTAACATTGTGGAAAAGTTTGACACTGCAACTGGGTAAGAAAGCAAATTAAGATGTACAAATATTTTTTTAAAAAGAAGAAATACTAATATTGTTTGCAGATGGCATCATTGTCTATGTATAAAACTCAAAAAAATAATCTGCAAAGCAACTAGGATTTATAAGAAAGATTAGTAGAGTAGTATCACAAAATAAATAAAGCTCAATATTTTCCTACATTACAGCAACAATGAATTAGAAAATAAATTACATTCTTAATAGTAAAACAATACATATTACCTAAGAGTTAAACTCATGAGAAATGTGCAGAATCTCTGTGAAGAAAACCACAATATTGTTATTGAAGGACATAAAGGAAACGTGTCTAAATGGAGAACTATATCATGTTACTAGTGAAGAAGACTTAATACTATCAAGATGTCAATTCTTCCCAAATAAATAAATAAACTCAGTGCAATCCCAGTGGGTTTGGGGATATATTTTTGGAAACTCAGCAAATGATTCCAAAGTTCATCTAGAAGAATAATACATGAATCTAAGTAAGAGATTTTGAAAATTATAATAATCATAGAATTTTTGACCTGCTAGAAAAAATATATTAGAATGTAAAATGATAATTAAATTATTGTAGTACTGCCATAAAAACAAGCAAATAATGGAATAAAATTTAGAGTTTAGAACTATTTCTGTATGAGCATGTGATTAATGTGTAAAGAATGGTTTCTTACATCAATTGGAAAGATAATTTAATCTGTAAATAGTGAAGGAGTGTATGACTAATAATTGTGGGGAAATAAGCCAGATTAATACATTTTACTATATTTAAAACAAATTCCAGGATTATTAGAGCTTTAAGTGAAAAAAAAAAAGATCTATAGCACTAAAGGTACACATATTTATGAATAGTGTGGTAAGGAAAATAGCACTTAAGGTACACAGGAAAATATTACACTTACTATAAAAATGCATTTCATTTGGTAAAAGATTACATTAAAATTAAAACAGGCAAATGATTAAGAAAAATATATGCAACATACTGTTAAGGAAAAGCTCATATCAATCCACAGAAGGTGGACAAAGTCATCAGAAGAAAACAAAAATCACTAACAGTAATGGAAAATTCTCAAAAAAAAAAGATTAAAAAAAAGTATTTGACACTTAATACTTAAAAGTACAATTTAAGAGGCATAGCATATTACAGTATCAAATGGATAAAGCTCCACCTATATAAGTAAGAATAGGAAAATAAAAAATCTTATATATTAATGTAGGATTATAGGTTTGTATAACTTTTTTTTTCCAGTAATCTCTATACCCAACATGGTTGAATATACAATCCAGAGATCAAGAGTTTCATGTTCAGCCAGGCACCCTCGTATAACTTTTTTGAGAAAACATATTGGAATTCTTGAAATTTTGTTAATATACCACTTAAATTGATCCTAACAAAATAATAATATATTTCACTAAATGGGTTATTCACTGTACCAACTTACAAAATTCCAGAGAAAATATGCCTCTACCCAGTTTTTTTGAAGAAATAAAATCACAATAACAATAAAAAGAGAGAGAAAAATGATCTTTGATAAAGCTAGGAGACACCTGTAACCCTGAACTATAATATTTGAGGAAGAGCTGCCAGATGCCGGGAAATACTTAAAATGACATCTATGGCTAACGACCTCAAACAAAATCAGGCAGACCCCAGTTATTCAAGTATGTGGCAAAACCACAAGTTTTGCCTGAAACAATGGGGACAGGATGCTTGGGCCTTTAAGGAGAGCTTCCCTGGACCCCACAAAATAGGTAGAGGAGGTGGGACTAAACAAGGAAACACACATTTTTGAGAAAATGTGTCATTGTGGAAGGGTGAAGGAAATGGATCTTGAATTATGACCAGTCCAGAAATTGCTGATTTCTTTGAACTATACAGAAATGAAGGTTGAAAGAGTTCACACACACACACACACACACACACACACACACACCACCACTGAGTCATAAAGAGTTTTGCTGTGAACCAAAGAAAGTTACTGCTTCCCTGGAACACTGCTCTAGTCTCTCCCCTGAAGGAACCTCACACAAGTAACTGAAAGAATTCACCTCATTCACAAAAGCAAAAAGCAAAAAAGAACCAGCCAAGTATCTATGCAAATTTACTTTCAGGAAAAGGAAGAAAAATGTGAGAAAAACAAGTGGCAGGTGATGAATACACACCAGAAAAATATGGCCACTGCTCAGATAAAAATCATGACCAAATATATTGTCATGAATAAGAGCACCTAATGAATCAACAAGCTCAAAGCAGAGAACTGGAGGAGATGAAACATGAGCTGGCAGACTTAAGAAATAAACAGAGGGAAAAAAAAATAAAACCATCCAAGAAATCAAGGCCACATGGAGCAGCACAAACAGCCATCACTGAAATTACAACAAGGAACAGAAGAACACTATTGAGAAAAGCAAGCAAAATAATAGATACAAATTATAGACTAAACCAGTAACAAAAACAACACAAAAAAGAAAGAAAATAATTTAGAGATGCAATTTTGAAAAACTGAGACTTAAACCTGTAAGTTGAAATAGCAGTTCAGACAAAAGCAATAGCAACAACAATAAAACAAAACCAATGCAATGAGATCAGAACACTAAAACCTACCCTAGTGATAGTACTGAACTATAAAGATGAAAAAAGCAAAAACGAAGAACTTTGGGCATAAAGGCAAAATGAGTAAGCTGCCTACAAGTTTGAGGTAGACCCCCTGTTTCCTCTAAATCCCCTCTTATTTCTGGCCACCGAGGTAGACAATGCATTTCCCACCTCTCTTTGCAATTACTTAGGGTGGTCACATACGTATGTTCTGGACAACCAGGTATGTACTATAGTGAAGTGTACAATGTCATCTGCAATTTAAAGAAAAGCTGCTTTCTATGAATTTTGTCTCTTTTTTTTTCCTTCTGCAAGCTGGAATGTAGGTGTGTCAGGGTCCCACCTCCAATTTGAGGTGAAACGTTAGTAAACATGCCAAGCATTTAGTTAGGGATCCCAAAAGATTACTTCTTATGATCAAACCGGAAGTGGATTAGCCTTCACGTACACTGGAGTCCATCTTTGAACCAGCTCAACCCCAAACTAGACTGAAATGAACTTCCTGTCAGAAGCGACTATAAATATTCTCTGAAGATAAGAACAGCTTTCAGACCCTCAAATAATCTTGAAAAAATTTCAATATTTTTCATTGGATCAAAAATTACAAAGAATAAAAGGAAATAGAAATAAATAGAAGCAATTGCTTCTCAGCCTTTTGGCTTAAAATGAAGTATAGAAACAAATAGCTGAATACCAAGAGGAAAAGATTCAGAGCTACTATTTGAACAAGGAATATCCAGAATTCTAATCTAGATGTACTATACCAGTTTTCAAAAGGGCCTCAAAGATATCCAATAGATTTGAAAGTAGACTAACCACTGGTTGAAAAGCCTGACCATCATTAAAGGAAGACAATAAAATAAAGACATTCAACAATGTAAAACACATGATGAATAGTATTTAACATAAAATTACTCAGCATGCCATGAAGCAGAAAAATGTGACCCATAAACAGAAGACAAAGTACTAAAAAGTACTAAAACACACATAATCAAAAATGACACTGATAAAAAAATGACAATGATGATGAAACCAGCAAACAAGAGTGTTATGACAGCTATTGTAACTATGTTTAAGTATTTAAAGCAAAACACACACAGTAAGAAAGTAACTGTATGAGATCTAGAGATAATGTCAAAGATAGGAGCAAAGTTATCATAAATAAATTGCTAAAAATTGATGATAAAGAAAAAAATCTTAAAAGGGCCCAGAAAAAAAAATACATGATGAACAGAGGGTCAAAAGTAAAACTAACTGAAGACTTATCATAAACTACGCAAGCTAGAAGATGGTGAAATTACATCTTTAAACTACTAAAAAACAAAAACAAAGCAAAACAAACAAAAAAACTTGTCAATCTAGAATTCTACATTCAGTAAATATATCCTCCAAAATAAAAGTGAAATAAATATATTTTAATTAAAGACATCTTCAAAATGTTGAGAGAATTTATCACTAGGATGTCTGTATTAAAAGATATTAAATGTTTTCAAGGAGAAGAAAAATACCATCAGATGGCAAGTTGGATCTACACAAAAGAACAGAGTACAGAAATGACAAAGATGTGGATAAATGTAAAACTTTATCTCATTTTTAAAATTTCTTTAAAAGATACTGGTCCATTTAAGTCAAAAAGTATAATAATGTATTGTGGAATTTAGAGCATGCATGTAACACAATGATACTACATGCTACTGTAGCATGTATATAACACAATACTATTGTTTAAAATCATATAGGAGCACATGGGGTGCTCAGTCAGGTAAGCATCTGACTTTGGCTTAGGTCATGATCACAGGGTCCTGGGATTGAGCCCCTCATCATTGGGTGTTGCACTCAGTAGGGAGACTGCTTGAGATAGTCTCTCTCCCTCTTCCTTCTGCCCTCCCCCCACCCCACATTCTCTCTTTCTCAATAAATAAATAAATCTTTTTAAATAATCAATATAAGGAGGAGGCATTTAAGGGAGTAAGACTCCTGAAGAGGTGGAAAAGATAGGATAAAACACACTGGCAAAGGATAAAATTGAACAAGAGATGGGATATTGAAACAAAAAGGAAAATATAACAAATGGGTACAAATGAACGTTGTAGAATCTAAAAGTTAAGGAATCTCTCACTGGATCATTTTTTGCATAGCAGATTTTTTTTTAAACCAAAGTTATGGTTCCCAATGAGTCTTTTTTTTTAAGATTTTATTTACTCATGAGAGATACAGAGAGAGAGGCAGAGACACAGGCAGAGGGAGAAGCAGGCTCCCTGCAGGGAGCACGATGAAGGACTCAATCCCAAGACCCCAGGATTACACCCGGAGCTGGAGGCAGATGCTCAACCGCTGGGCCACCAAGGCGTCACATTCCCAAAGAGTCTTAAGCGATTATGGCATATCTGTGAATGGAAGAGGGAGAAAGAACTCCTGGAGGATTCCCCAGTAGTGTTTAGAACACAGTTAGATTAGATACCATGAAGCTGAGGGGACTCTATATGGTTTCCTCCATGAGTACATAATGTGCTACAGGTCAGAGGAGGACTGGAGTGATTGGATATAGTTTGGTACTGGCCTTTTTTAGGATCAACAGGACAAAAGAATAGGAAGTAACACTACCAAAGATAATAGAGAAAGACAAACTGAAGGAGTAGATTGCAGCATACATGATAAATGCAGGGGGGAAAAGGGAGTTGAGTCAAAAGTGAGCTAATATATTGGGACAGAATTAATTGGAAAAGGAGCAAAAGAACTGATATAGTCAAAAATGCATTGAGAGTTGGGAGACACAGAAAATACAGCCTCCTCTAATATCTGCAGGGAATTGGCAAGCATAGAAATGAACCTGCTTATAAATTTAAGGGTAATATGAAATGCCCAATATTGCAAATGCTCTTTGGCCTCCGTGGGCAACCATTGTGAAGTTGTGAGAATTGCGATTCTCCAGAATCACAAATTGGAATGTGAAAGAAAAGGTGGCACTGGCTTAGGAGCCTCTTTTTGGGTGGTGATAAAATGTGTAAGAGAATAAAACTATTTGCTAACATTTGGTAAAACTGTTGCTTGTGATAACTTGGAAGGCGGATCGTGCATTAAATGAACCTGTGGTCCTAGAAAAAAAGATTGGCAAATGGAAAGACAGTAGCACGACTTAGTCGCCCTAGGTGTGTTTGGCAAGTGTTATGGGTTAAGTTGTGTCCCCCTCCCACCACCAAAAAAGATTTATTGGAGTTCTAACCCCACTACCTCAGAGTGTGACTTTATATTGGAGATACAGATAATCAAGTTAAAATGAGGCCATTTGGTTGAACTCTAATCCAACGTGATCACATCAACATAAAAAAGGGAAATTCAGGCAAAGAGACACACAGGGAAATACAATATGAAGGAGAAGGCAAAGACTAGGTAATGCATACTGAAGCCAAGGTCACCAAAGATGGCCAGCTAACCACCAGAAGCTAGGAAAGTGGCATGGAACAGTTGTCCCTCACAGCCCTCAGAAAGGACCAATGCTCCTGACATTTTGATCTTGAACTTCTGGCCTCTGGATCTGAGAAACAGTACACTTTTGTTTATTTAAGTCACTCAGCTTGTAATACTTTATTACCTCAGCCCTAACAAATTAGTACAGCAAAGTATTACAAAAAAAGAGATGAGCTCAGAAAAGAATTGACCACTCTCCCTCTTTGCAGATGACACAATACTGTACATAGAAAAAAAAAAGAATTGACCAATGTGCAAATAGAAATCAAAAGGGATAAGTCTGGGAACTGGGGGACTTGATTAGATAAAGCAACTGCTTTTTCCATCCCAAATAACATACAGTTGAGCAAAAGATGCTGATAAAAACAAAACAAAACAAGCCTAAAGGCAAGGATCAAATCAAGGGTATGGCCATCACATTCATTGCTAAATTTTCTGAATGGGTTAAGATGTCCCAAGGCCAGGTTTTAATACCAACAAATCTTTTCAGTTGTATGAAATACAATTTACAAAAAATAAATTTAGAGCATGGATCTCCATCCTCTGAAAAATGGACAGTTGGCTCAAAGAATGCTTAGCTCTCCTCAAACCCGTAACCTAGATTTGAAGGACAGGTATCTAAATCTTCAACAAATGGATAATTTGGTTAATGATACCAACAAGAAAGGGTAGTATTTTTATACATAGTATAAGCTTCAAGGGAGGTATTTTTATCCAAGGAATTAAAATGATTACGAACTAAGTTGCATGAGACAGTCTAGTGTTTTTTTTTTAAGATTTTATTTATTCATTCATGAGACACACAGAGAGAGAGAGAGAAAAGGCAGAGACACAGGCAGAGGGAGAAGCATGCTCCATGCAGGGAGCCTGACGTGGGACTCGATCCCAGGTCTCCAAGGATCATGCGCTGGGCCGAAGGCAGTGCTAAACCACTAAGCCACTGGGGCTGCCCCAGTCTCTCTGTTTTATTCACAGTTGTATTCTCAGCACCTAACCCAGAGCACCTAGACCAGTAGATGCTCAACAAAACATTTACTGATTGGAAGAATAAATGATGAAAGGGAAGCCAGAAGAATGCTTGACTTTTCAATGCTTATTCCTCCAGATCCCAAGATGCTGAAAGAGGGGAAAATGAGAAATCCACTTAAGCAGCATTCTCTCTCTTTTTTATTTTTTTTAATTTATTTTTTTATTGGTGTTCAATTTGCCAACATATAGCATAACACCCAGTGCTCATCCCACTAAGTGCCCCCCTCAGTGCCCATCACCCAGTCACCCCAAATCCCTGCCCACCTCCCCTACCACTACCCCTTGTACATTTCTCAGAGTTAGGTGTCTCTCATGTTTTGTCAACCTTACTGATATTTTCATTCATTTTCTCTCCTTTCCCTTTATTCCCTTTCACTCATTTTTATATTCCCCAAATGAATGAGACCATATGTTTGTCCTTTTCCGAATGACTTATTTCACTCAGCATAATACCCTCCAGGTCCATCCATGTCAAAGCAAAACGTGAGTATTTGTCGTTTCTAATGGCTGAGTAATATTCCATTGTATACATAAACCACATCTCCTTTAACCATTCATCTTTCAATGGACACCAAGGCTCCTTCCACAGTTTGGCTATTGTGGACATTGCTGCTAGAAATATCGGGGTGGGGATCCCTGGGTGGCGCAGTGGTTTAGCGCCGGTCTTTGGCTCAGGGCGCGATCCTGGAGACCGGGGATCGAATCCCACGTCAGGCTCCCGGTGCATGGAGCCTGCTTCTCCCTCTGCCTCTGTCTCTGCCTCTCTCTCTCTCTCTGTGACTGTCATAAATAAATAAAAAATAAATAAAAATTAAAAAATAAATAAAATATAATTAAAAAAAAAGAAATATCGGGGTGCAGGTGTCCCAGTATTTCACTGCATCTGTATCCTTGGGGTAAATCCCAAGCAGTGCAATTCCTGGATCGTAGGGCAGATCTATTTTTAACTCTTTGAGAAACCTCCACACAGTTTTCCAGAGTGGCTGCACCAGTTCACATTCCCACCAACAGTGCAAGAAGTTTCCCCTTTCTCCACATCTTCTCCAAAACTTGTTTCCTGTCTTGTTAATTTTCACCATTCTCACTGGTGTGAGGCGGTATCTCATTGTGGTTTTGATTTGTATTTCTGTGAGGGCCAGTGATGCGGAGCATTTTCTCATGCGCTTGTTGGCCATGTCTATGTCTTCCTCTGTGAAATTTCTGTTCATGTCTTTTGCCCATTTCATGATTGGATTGTTTGTTTCTAGGCTGTTGAGTTTAATAAGTTCTTTATAGATCTTGGATACTAGCCCTTTATCTGATGTGTCATTTGCAAATATCTTCTCCCATTCTGTAGGTTGTCTTTTAGTTTTGTTGACTGTTTCTTTGGCTGTGCAGAAGATTTTAATCTTGATGAAGTCCTAATACTTCATTTTTGCTTTTGTTTCTTTTGACTTCATGGATGTATCTTGCAAGAAGTTGCTGTGGCCAAGTTCAAAAAGGTTGTTGCCTGTGTTCTCCTCTAGAATTTTAATGGATTATTGTCTCACATTCAGATCTTTCATCCATTTTGAGTTTATCTTTGTGTATGGTGTAAGAGAGTGGTCTAGTTTCATTCCTCTGCATGTGGATGTCCAATTTTCCCAGCACCATTTATTGAAAGACTGTCTTTTTTCCAGTGGATACTCTTTCCTGCTTTGTTGAATATTAGTTAACCATAAAGTTGAGGGGCCATTTCTGGATTCTTTATTCTGTTCCATTGATCTATGTGTCTGTTTTTGTAACAGTACCACACTGTCTTGAGGACCACAGCTTTGTAGTACAACCTGAAATCTGGCATTGCGATGCCCCCAGCTCTGGTTTTCTTTTTTAATATTCCCCTGGCTATTTGGGGTCTTTTCTGATTCCACAGAAATCTTAAGATGATTTGTTCCAACTCTCTGAAGAAATTCCATGGTATTTTGATCTGGATTGCATAAAATGTGTAAATTGCCCTGGGTAGCATTGCCATTTTCACAATATTAATTCTTCATATCCATGAGCATGGAATGTTTTTCCATCTCTTTGTGTCTTCCTCAATTTCTTTCAGAAGTGTTCTGTAGTTTTTAGGGTATAGATCCTTTACCTCTTTGGTTAGGTTTATTCCTAGGTATTTTATGCTTTTGGGTGCAATTGCAAATGGGGTTGACTCCTTAATTTCTCTTTCTTCAGTCTCATTGTTAGTGTATAGAAATGTCACTGATTTCTGGGCATTGATTTTGTATCCTGCCATACTTCTGAATTGCTGTATGAGTTCTAGCCATCTTGGGGTGGAGTCTTCCGGGTTTTCTATGTACAGTATCATGTCATCTGCTAAGAGGGAGAGTTTGACTTCTTTTTTGCCCATTTGAATGCCTTTTATTTCTTTTTGTTGCCTGATCGCTGAGGCTAGGACTTCTAGTACTATGTTGAATAGCAGTGGTGAGAGTGGACATCCCTTTCTTGTTCCTAATCTTAGGGAAAAGGCTCAGTGTTTCCCCATTGAGAATGATATTTGCTGTGGGCTTCTCGTGGATGGCTTTTAAGATGCTGAGAAATGTTCCCTCTATCCCTACACTCTGAAGAGTTTTGATCAGGAACAGATGCTGTATTTTATCAAATGCTTTCTCTGCATCTATTGAGAGGATCATATGGTTCTTGTTTTTTCTCTTGTTGATATGATCTATCACATTGATTGCTTTATGAGTGTTGAACCAGCCTTGCATCCTGGGGATAAATCCCACTTGGTCATGGTGAATAATCTTCTTAATGTATTGTTGGATCCTATTGGCTAGTATCTTGTTGAGGATTTTTGCATCTGTGTTCATCAGGGATATCGGTTTATAATTCTCCTTTTTGGTGGGGTCTTTCTCTGGTTTTGGAATTAAGGTGATGCTGGCCTCATAGAATGAGATTGGAAGTACTCCATCTTTTTCTATCTTTCCAAACAGCTTTAGTAGAATAGGTATGGTTTCTTCTTTAAACGTTTGATAGAATTCCCCTGGGAAGCCATCTGGCCCTGGACTTTTGTGTCTTGGGAGTTTTCTGATGACTGCTTCTATTTCCGCCCTGGTTATTGGCCTGTTCAGGTTTTCTATTTCTTCCTGTTTCATTTTTCGTAGTTTGTGGTTTTCCAGGAATGCGTCCATTTCTTCTAGATTGTCTAATTTATTGGCATATAGCTGTTCATAGTATGTTTTTAAAATCGTTTGTATTTCCCTGGTATTGGTGATGATCTCTCCTTTCTCATTCATGATTTTATTAATTTGAGTCTTTCCTCTCTTCTTTTTAATAAGGCTGGCTAATGGTTTATCTATCTTATTAATTCTTTCAAAGAACCAACTCCTGGTTTTGTTGATATGTTCCACAGTTCTTCTGGTCTCTATTTCATTGAGTTCTGCTCGAATCTTTATTAACTCTCTTCTTCTGCTGGGTGTAGGATCTATCTGCTGTTTTTTCTCTAGCTCCTTCAGGTGTAAGGTTAGATTTTGTATTTGAGTTCTTTCCAGTTTTTGGATGGATGCTTGTATTGCGATGTATTTCCCCCTTAGGACTGCTTTTGCTGCATCCCAAAGATTTTGAGCAGTTGTATCTTCATTCTCATTAGTTTCCATGAATCTTTTTAATTCTTCCTTAATTTCCTGGTTGACCCTTTCATCTTTTAGCAGGATGGTCCTTAACCTCCACGTGTTTGAGGTCCTTCCAAACTTCTTGTTGTGATTTAGTTCTAATTTCAAGGCATTATGGTCTGAGAATATGCAGGGGACGATCCCAATCTTTTGGTATCAGTTCAGACCTGATTTGTGACCCAGTATGTGGTCTATTCTGAAGAACGTTCCATGTGCACTTGAGAAGAATGTGTATTCAGTTGAGTTTGGATGTAAAGTTCTGTAGATATCTGTGAAATCCATCTGGTCCAGTGTATTATTTAAAGCTCTCATTTCTTTGGAGATGTTGTGCTTAGAAGACCTATCGAGTATAGAAAGAGCTAGATTGAAGTCACCAAGTATAAGTGTATTATTATCTAAGTATTTCTTCACTTTGGTTATTGATTTAAATATTTGGCAGCTCCCACATTCGGGGCATATATATTGAGGATTGTTAAGTCCTCTTGTTGGATAGATCCTTTAGTGTCCCTCTTCATCTCTCACTACAGTCTTTGGGGTAAATTTTAGTTTATCTGATATAAGGATGGCTACCCCCTGCTTTCTTTTGAGGACCATTTGAATGGTAAATGGTTCTCCAACCTTTTATTTTCAGGCTTTAGGTGCCCTTCTGTCTAAAATGAGTCTCTTGTAGACAGCATATAGATGGGTCCTGCTTTTTTATCCAGTCTGAAACCCTGCGCCTTTGATGGGGTCATTAAGCCCGTTCACATTCAGAGTTACTATTGAAAGGTATGAGTTTAGTGTCATCATGATATCTATTCAGTCCTTGTTTTTGTGGACTATTCCACTGAACTTAAAGGGGAATTTTAAGAGTCCCCCTTAAAATTTCTTGCAGAGCTGGTTTGGAGGTCACATATTCTTTCAGTTCCTGCCTGTCTTGGAAGCTCTTTATCTCTCCTTCCATTTTGAATGAGAGCCTTGCTGGATAAAGTAGTCTTGGTTGCATGTTCTTCTCATTTAGGACCCTGAATATATGCTGCCAGCCCTTTCTGGCCTGCCAGGTCTCTGTGGAGAGGTCTGCTGTTACCCTAATACTCCTCCCCATAAAAGTCAGGGATTTCTTGTCTCTTGCTGCTTTAAGGATCTTCTCTTTATCTTTGGAATTTGCAAGCTTAACTATTAAATGTCGAGGGGTTGAACAGTTTTTATTGATTTTAGGGGGCGATCTCTCTATTTCCTGGATCTGAATGCCTGTTTCCCTTCCCAGATTAGGAAAGTTTTCAGCTATGATTTGTTCAAATACGTATTCTGGCCGTCTGTCCCTTTCAGCACCCTCGGGAACCCCAATTAAATGTAGGTTTTTCTTCCTCAGGCTGTCGTTTATTTCCCTTAATCTATCCTCATGGTCTTTTAATTGTTTGTCTCTTTTTTTCCTCAGTTTCCCTCTTTGCCATCAACTTGTCTTCTATGTCACTCACTCGTTCTTCCACCTCGTTATCCCTCCTCGTTAGGACTTCTAGTTTGGATTGCATCTCATTCAATTGATTTTTCATTTCTGCCTGATTGGATGTAAATTCTGCAGTCATGAAGTCTCTTGAGTCCTTTATGCTTTTTTCTAGAGCCACCAGTAGCTGTATAATAGTGCTTCTGAATTGGCTTTCTGACATTGAATTGTAATCCAGATTTTGTAACTCTGTGGGAGAGAGGACTGTTTCTGATTCTTTCTTTTGAGGTGAGGTTTTCCTTCTAGTCATTTTGCTCAGTGCAGAGTGGCCAAAGACAAGTTGTATTGGGAAAAGGAGAAAAAGAGAGGAGAGAAAGAAGGAAAGAAAAGATAAAAAGAAAAAAGAAAAAAGGAAGAAAAAAGAGAAGAAAAAGAGAAAGAAAAAGAAAGGGAAAAAAGGGGTGGGGGGAGCAAACAGAAATCAAAAAGCAAAAAAACAAAACAAAACAAAACAAAAAAACTCGGGGGCGTATCTTCTGTTTCTGTATACTTTAAGTCCCTTGACTTCCCCTGGAACTGGTCCGTCTAGCTGGTCTTCTGGCAGAGGGGCCTGTTGTGCTGATTTTCAGGTGTTAGCACTTGGGGGAGCTGCTCTGCCCCCTGCCTGGTGCAGGGCTCAGTGGGGGTTGTTTACCCCATGAGGCCCCAGGAGGAACAACCGCAGTGGCGGGGCCAGCTCTGGAAGCCTGGATTCAGCCAGCCCCCCCCCCCCCCCCCCCCGTAACTCCAGAGCTCTCGGTCTGCAGGGCCTGGATGCTCCAGGGCGGGGCCGCTGATCTGCTCAGCTCGGGGCAGGAGCGTCCTTGCTGTCCTGGGCCCTCCCGGCCTCTGCCTGTCCCGGGGGAGGCCGGATCCTGGGCTGTGTCCCGGCGCCCTGTGCTCCGGGGCCTGCGCTGTTGGATTCGCGCTCCCGCCCCGCAGCCCCCTCCGCGGAGCCGCCGCCCGAGCCCCTCCGAGCTGCTCCGGTCCCCGCCGTGCGCGCTGCAGCCCTTAGGGAGCTCGGCGCACTCTCCCAGGGCGCAGGTGTCTGTTAGTGTCCCAGGGAGCCCGAGGGCATCCCCGCCCTCCTGGGTCCTGCTCCAACTCCCTGCGAGCCCCTTTCCGCCCGCCGGGAAGGTTGGTGCAGCTCCTGCTCCTCCGGGACGGGGCTCTCCTGTCCTGGGGACACTCGCCCCGGCCTCAGCCCGGCTCCTCGCGGGCCCCTCCCCCTCGGAGGCCTTTTGCTTCTTTATTTCTTTTTCCCCGTCTTCCTGCCTTGATAGAAGCGCGAACTCTGCTCACTGTAGCGGTCCAGGTGGTCTCTCTTTACATCTCAGGCCGAATTCGTAGATTTTCAGGATGATTTGAAGGTTATCTAGGTAATTTGGTGGGGACAGGTGATTTGGGGACCCTGCTCTTCCGCCATCTTGTCTCTCGTCTCGGATAAACTTTATCTGATATAAGGATGGCTACCCCTGCTTTCTTTTGAGGACCATTTGAATGGTAAATGGTTCTCCAACCTTTTATTTTCAGGCTGTAGGTGTCCTTACATCTAAAATGAGTCTCTTGTAAACAGCAAATAGATGGGTCCTGCTTTTTTATCCAGTCTGAAACCCTGCGCCTTTTGATGGGGTCATTAAGCCCGTTCACATTCAGAGTTACTATTGAAAGATATGGATTTAGTGTCATCATGATACCTATTCAGTCCCTGTTTTTGTGGATTGTTTTCTTGGACTTTTCTTTCTTTTACAGAGTCTCCCCTTAGTATTTCTTGCAGAGCTGGTTTGGTGGTCTTATATTCTTTCATTTTCTGCCTATCTTGGAAGCTCTTTATCTCTCCTTCTATTCTGAATGAGAGCCTTGCTGGATAAAGTATTCTTGGCTGCATGTTCTTCTCATTTAGGACCCTGAATATATCCTGCCAGCCCTTTCTGGCCTAAGCAGCATTCTCAAAGGGAACTGAAGTTCACTGACAGGAAATAAAGGGAGCCTTTATTTGATAAATTTGTATAAGAATGTGTAGGGGTTCTTTGGCTCTAGCCACCCAGTCTTGCCATTGATCTATCACTGCCTCCCTAGCTTACTTCTCCCTGAACTAGTGCAGATCTCTCTTGTAAATTCCACAAGCTTCTATAACCCCAACTTTTATTTTTCAGCAGATGATTCTATTTCCCTCTTTCTTACCAAGAGGACTGAAACCATCAACATAAGCATTCTCATTGAATCCTGCCATCTTAGTCTCTAAATTATGAAGATTGAGACTCTCTAGTATCCACATCACAGATGAGGACATAGCCTCATCTTTAAGGCTGCATATCTGGGCTACTACTTCTTTGAGGACATTTTTAAGAATTTTCATTTATTTATTTATTTGAGAAAGAGAGAAAGAACAAGGGGAAAGGGAGAAGCAGATTCCTCATTTAGCAGGGAGCCTGACATGGGGCTCTTTCCTGGGACTCCAGGATCATGACCTGAGCTGAAGGCAGATGCTTAACCAAATGAGCCACACAAGTGCCTTATCAAAGAGAGCATTTTTGCTCCTTACATTCATGTAGAATATCAGTTATTTGTGGAATTGGAAATCAATGTCTTGGTTTTGTTGCCCTCTACCTTGCATCTCTTCATCATCTGCTCTTTGAGACTAAGAACTCTTTCTGATAATCTTGAGATAAATACTTCTAGCTGTAGAAAACTACCAATTTTCTGGCTCTGGCTACTAGATGAAAAGCATCAACAGTTCATGTGCACTACCATTATAAGTGCATAGGAAAGGGAACAAAGGCACTAGAACTTAGTTAAAATCATTCCACAAACTAGGCCTGTGCTGGAACTACACATCAAAGTTCTTACTCTTTTACCTACCCTATTTGCACACACCCTTGTTCGCATTCACTTTTTTGATGTGCACCTTTCTTATGAGGTCTCTAATCACATTCTAGTTCTTTTAGGGCCACAAGAATATTTTAGAAATAGTATTTTCTATAATGTGTTCCTGCTCACTGTCACATAGTCACCCAGGTGTCCCCTGGTCACATCTATCCCATGATAGCGAGGTGAAATGGGTTTGAGCCTCCACTTCTAGTCTGTAGAAATCCAAAGTTCTCTTCACGATTTCTACAAATTCCCAAGGTTTATGTTTTTATGATCTCTTCTGCTCAGTTCCACATTATATTAATCCAGAATTAAGTCCAACTTCTTCATTGATTGACAAAGAAAGACCTCTGTTCATACAAAATATAGATTTCCCTGAATATATAGGGATCACAAGGAAGGACCACACCTTACACCACAGATCAAATACCTTAAGAATCCATATCAACCATCCCTCTTCTCCAGAGTCCTTTCTGGCCATCTCATCACTGAGGGTTCCTCTGTTAACATGCTCAGCACCTGACTTCATGTCTTTCTATAAACCCCCCTCTATTCTAACTTCACCCCCTCTTCAGAAAACCCAGACCCCAAAGGTTCCACTGTCTGCCTCCAAGGTGTTTTTCCAGACAAGTACTATTTCTTCCCTAAGAGGAATTTTGATGCAAGTTGTTAAGTTAGATTAGCATCCATGTTAGTTTCTGGAAATAGTTTATTAATTTTAGTCTTGCTTTCCTTTGTTTTTTGAATGAGGAAGCCGAGACTCAAGGATCTTAAGTGCCTTGCTTACTTTAGCTCTTAGAACAGTGTTTACATAGACTACCTGACTCAGAATCACTGGGTGGTTGGATTTTTTTTAAAAATGCTGAATTTGGGGCTCCACTGTTGATCTACTGAACAAGACTCCCAAATAATTTTTAGGCACACAAAATCACCGCCTTAGACTTATAACTTAAGGTCTGGCAGGGGTGGGGGAACCACTAAAAGTTATTATAAATTTAATTTAAATCTAAGCCATAAGAATGACAGTTTGGATTCATTTAGCACCCAAAAAGACTTTAGACAACTTTGACATAGGACAGAGTAAATACTAGTGTCATTTTGGTGGAAAGAACACCAGACTAGCAGTCAAGGCTAATTGTGTGACCTTGAGCAAGTTATTTAACATCTCTGGACCTCAAGCTCCTAGAGGAAAATACTCTTTCCCTACTTAACTCCAAGGACTATGAGAAGGATAAAATGAGATCACATTCATGAAAACACTTGTGGGAGGAGGGGAAAATAAATAGCTCTCTACAACTGCTAGGTATTATTTCAAAGTCCTGCTTGGGTCTGGAAAATATCAATCTTTTGCATGTTAACAGTGTGCTAGTAAGGCAGCCTGTGGAGTTTTTCAAGAAGCTAGTAGGATCCAAGTTAGGCAGCTCATTGCTCAGGCTGAGTAGCCAGAGAAGGGAATTCTTGATTCAGACCAGCATCTGTTAGTGATTACGGTTTCAGAGGCATGTGCCTGAACTGAAGGCAATGCTACAGAATTGGTCATAGCAGCAGTCCCAATGGTAAAACAGATTCCATCTTTAAAGTGGATATGAAAGGTAAACATGAAAGCATTATGCTACAATCACATGGAATAAAACGGTGCTTGTTTAATAACACACATACTCACAAACACATACAAAGAAAAACAACAGGCAAAGGATTATATGAAAGAAAGCCCAAAGAAACAATTACTACCGTCAGACTCAGAAGAGCTCACTTGCACTCTGCTAATTGCACAATATATTTGTGGAGTGGGCCTCTTTGGCATCTATTCCCTAACATGTTCTTCCTTCAAAACTCAAGTTTGTTCGATTTGGATCCTTGGCAGAAAAAAAATCCCTCCTCCAAAATCACTATGAATTCTGTTAGAGATCTGACTATAGTTAAAGTAAGCAAGTTTATTGTAACTCAGAAGATGTGATGGACTTGGAACAGAGAGCAAAGATCTGAGCCCAGTGTGGAGCCGAGTGATCCTAGGACTTCTAGGTGGGCCAGGTGAGTGAGAAGTTCTGAGCATGGCTGGGGTGGAAGAAGGGTGGAGACCGAATGAGACCCCGGGATTTTTATTAGAGTTTTTCATGAAAGTATGCATTTTTCTACCTATAAAAAGGGATGTTTGTGTGTGCTCAGGTTAAACTTAGAAAGCCTGGAGAAGGGTCTGCTTAAAAATTTAAAGAAAAAAGTCAAGACTAGAAGTTTAAGGTAAGCTAGGATTTACTGATGAAGCTGTAAATTTCAGTTCGGTGTACATGAGTCAAAAATATGATGTCTTGCACCGGGGGAGAATCCTGGTTTTAATTGGGAATACCTAGAAGATGCTCAGAAAATGAGCAACCTGAATGGCCTGGCTGGTTTAAGTTCTATCTTTCTAGAAAGGAGAAAGCAGGGAGAGCTATGCCTATGCCTAAAACAAATGACCAGTTAGAGAAAAGAGAGGCAAAAGCCAACTATATGATACATGTGTCGAGCAACAATCTGAGCACAAGAAAGCTGCTCCAATAAAGCAGAGCACTGGGCCTGTGTACCACATTCACTAAGGCCAGAGGAAAAACAGAGGAGATGAACTATAGTCCTTTCTATTTGGTTAGAACTTTGTTGCCTGCTTGTTTTTTGTCCATATGGAAATGAATGGTCACCTCATAAACTAAACCTAGCCACAGATCACTTAAATCCATCTTACAGAAACTACTTTTTTAAGGGCATGAAACAGACTAAGAAAATAAAATTGTGGGGTCCAATAGAAAGGTCATTTAACTAAGAATGGAGAAGCCTGGGGTCTAGTCCCAGTTTTGTCAATTATTGGCTGGAGTGGCATTTCAAGGCCTCTTGTTTATCTACTGGAAGCCTGCAGTGAGGGGACAGTGCGGGGTGGGGGGAGGTAGAAAGATGATCTCCAAGGTCCCTTCCAGTGAAAACAGTCTATGATTCCGTTTAGCATATAATATAATTGGGGAAGTCTGAAAGGTTATATATCAAAACATGACTAGAGGATACCTCAGGGGAATGGGATTAGGGCAGGAGTAGAGAAACAAAAGAAAACAATTGGAGAACACTTTCAGTGGGGAAAAAATGCAAAGGCAGAAGGGATTTATGAGTGAAATAGTAAACAAAAAAAGTTTCAGCATATAAAATAATAGAGTCTGGAAAGCCATATATCAAAACATTACTAGTAGTCAGAGTCTAAGCACGAAGTGGAAAGAGCAAGGGGACTTGGGAGAGCCAACAGTGTGAATATTTTATTTGCCCTGTCTCCTGCGCTTGTTGGAAAAACTCATGATAGAGCCACTAGACAGCACTCAATTTCTTCTAACTGCTCTTTGACCTCTGGTGCCCAAGCCTCCATGCCTAGTGACAGAAGGCAGGACTTATAGGAGGGGGTTTCCTGGGAAGGTGCTCTGCCTCCTGTATGATATACCATCTGTTTTTCTGGCATGATTTGAATAAAGCAAAGCTCGTCTTTCATCCCACACTGATGCTGCTATTTTTCCTGAAGTTTAGCATCGTTACTCTGGCTAATGTCATCCTGATTATTCTCTTGGTCCCCATTAACTACAGAGTCTACAAGTCAATCATGTTAGCTATACAGAAGTCAAAAGAAGGCCATGTAACCAAACTGTTTTCGGAAGTTCTCCATAGTTATGAGTGACCCTGTCAACAGAGTCCCAAAACTCATCATGTGTCTGTTTCTGGTGGGAGATCTGGTTGTCTTCATGTAGCGGATAACCTTTGTTGGTGCAGTTAATTGGAACTGCCCTTCTGCTCTTTACCAAACTATAAATTTGCAGGGTTGCAATGAAATGTACAAACCCCAGATTGATTACTACGTTGTGTTGTGGGGATCAAACCAAGTCAATTGTTGAAGGACCCAAGCATAACTCTCTGGCATTCCAAAGAGACAAGCAGAATAAGCCCTTCGAAATAAAAAATTAAACTCTTGCTAAATCACCACTGAAGACTTTTCACATCATGCTTACACTATGAAGGATATGTCTGTCCAATGTCTACTTCCAAACTTAAAATCTGATGTTTTCTTATCTGCTTCTTCTTTACTCTCAGTACCATGCTCCAGAAGATGTTAGATTGAAAAGCAACAGACAGCTTCAAAACAAAAAGATAAGGAAGGATTCAAATGATTAATAAGATAACCAGAACCTCTAAAGGTGGTGCTTTTGCCCTGTGGCTTGAAAAGCAAAGGGTAAAGATTCACATGAGAATGAAAAAAACAAAAAGAAAAAAAAAGAAGAAAAAAACACACCTCCCCAGTTCTTTTAATACCCAAGTATACCCAAGTATTCGTTTTCAACCCGTTTCCCACTAGAGTTTGCCCTTATTCAAGGAATTACAATTACAAAAAACTATTATTGGGATAGGAGTGGAATAATAGCTATGTAATTAATTTGTCTGTAATCCTTGTGTTTTGTTTTTGTTTCTTATTTACTAGAGAGAGAGTGTTGTGGGGAGGGGCAGAGGGAGAGAGAGATGGAGTCACAAGCAGAATCCATGCTGAGCACAGAGCTGATGGAGGGCTTGATCCCATGATCAACTACCAAAACAAAAAGTCAGATGCTCAAAAAGCTGAGTGACCCAGGACCCCCTTTAATCCTTTTTATTCTCCTCTGATCTCATCTCCCTATTCCACGATACACGCAGTTTACTCCTAGTATCATGTCTCTTGTTCTACCTCACCGGTCAAAGTAACTTTCAATTCTATTAATAACTTACAGGTGATACTGAAATCTCTGAATCATAAAATACCATCTAACACATAAGACTGGACTCAGAAAGTTGGCTGAGGTGACTACTACTCCTTTTACTGTTTCCTCTTAAGAAATGAAAAACTTCACCGTGGGAAGGTGGTTTCTATTTTATTTTCTCTGGAAATGAGTTCTGAACTTGGGTAGGAGAAAGGTGTTTCTCACCTTCTTTCCTACCCACCTCAAGCCTAACAGACAAGGCTGTGAGTTTCTTACAGAATTAAATGTTTGTAATTCCTCTAAAAATAGCATTAGTAACTGTCCTTGGGGAAATGGATGTACAAACAGGACACTGAAAGTTATTTGAGTGGGTATATATTAGTAAGTAATTATAGTAGGATGATTCATAATTTGGAAAAAGGCCTAAGTATGATTAATAAGAATTTCTGGACATTATGTCCCTAATAAAGGAAAAATACATACAAAGTGAGATTCATGTTCTGTCACATTTTAAAATCAGTTAAAAATTGATTTAAATGCTATTCCTGTTAACTCCAAGGAAGAAAGGCTTTTATTTGGCCCAATTATTACCTCCTGGTTACCAAAACTCACTTGACAGGGTCAATGCCTCAGTCCATACTGTAACTGGGCGATTTTCTCAGTAACACAAGTCCCTGATGTTTTTTCTGGAATGAAAAAAATACCATGAAAAGATGTAGAAAAATGGTGGGGTAAGTAGAGTAAATGATAAAATACGCAACTATCTTATTCATAGCCTCTTAGATATGACAATGCTCTTATGCCTCATTTAAAACTTCATTATCTCAGAAGTCCAAAGAATGAGAATAAATAGAAAAGACAAGCTGAGCTTTCTGGACCTCACCAAAGCTAGTTCTGAGTCTCATGTATCATCTGTGGTTTATTTAAAGCAGAAATAATTTAAAAATATTAATCCCTAAGTTTATCAAGTCCAGGATAACAATTCAATAGGCCTTCTGATGACACTAAAAAGAAGACTATCATGAAGCCCATATAGCCAAGTACTGTCCTTATCTAATTCTGTTTTTCTTTTCACAGGGTCACAGAACCCACAGAAGCAGAAACTAATGGCCTTCTTCTGGAGCCTAATTATTTGTTCTCAGAAACTCAAACCACTTTGCTATACCCAAGCAAGCCAGAAAGTTTGCAGGTAGAGCTGAGCCAGAGAGTCTGGTTTGGTTACATGAGCCAAAACATGAGTCGACCCATTTGAGCTGACTAGACACAGGCAAAGGAAAATACAAAATTTCATATACGTGTGTGTGTACGTGTGGGTCTGTGCCGTGTTTGTGCGAATAGTCACCGGGGCTGACAGGGAATAATGACAGAGTATTTTCACTGGCTTGGCTTTTCCTTGGCTCACCTCTACTACTGGAGGCAGAGCTGCAGTGCTAGATCTTGGCTCACTTTAATTCACCTACCTCATTTCTTGACAGCAGGAATAGAAAGTACGACTGGTGTTTGTTATTTCTGTGACTGATAAAACTATTCAAGAGTCTCCCCACCACCACTAAAGCACCCTTCTTCTCAACCCAGATATGTTTCCAAGATCCTTTATAGCATTGAGGTGAGAGAGAAAGTTATTATTCATTTATTCAAAAAAATGTTTGACCTTCCATTTACATGGATCTGTGTGAGGCACTGTGAAAATAAAATAAACAAATTTAAAAAAATCAATGCATAACACACAAAGTTTTAAAATGAACTGCAGGGTAAGGAAGTGTTTGTTAATAATGCAGAGTCCCTTCTCAGAAAGCATGATACAAATCTCTCTTTCGATGTAGACTGATCTAGATATAAGTATATCTAAGTACAGGTATAGATACAGATAAATAGATAAGAGGACAGCTACAGGTAACTAGCTGTCCCTGCTGTGTAAGGATTTTCTTTCTGCATATCCCATTTAGAAGTTTCTACAAGGGGATCCCTGGGTGGTGCAGCGGTTTAGCGCCTGCCTTTGGCCCAGGGCACGATCCTGGAGACCCGGGATCGAATCCCACGACGGGCTTCCTGCATGGAGCCTGCTTCTCCCTCTGCCTGTGTCTCTGCCTCTCTCTCACTCTCTCTCTCTCTCTCTCTCTCTCTCTCTCTCTCTCTCTGTGTGTGACTATCATGAATCAATAAATAAAATCTTAAAAAAAAAAGAAGTTTCTACAAATGCAGGACCAGCCCTGGACAAAATAATGAAGTGGGTGGTCTTCACCTTCAGGGCTTCCCAACATTCCTGCAGCTTTCTGACATTTCATGGTCCATTTCACTCACGATTACTCTCGCTGCCCAGAGTCCTCCACGCTGCCCCTTCACTCAATGGTCCACTACCATCCTTGCAGATTCTTTCTCCCCAGTTCCACTTTCCCAAGTCTGGATCTCTCTGAGGATGGCTATTCAGAGATGCCAACTTTGCTAGATCACCAGCAGGCAGTATGGTGGGCATGTTAGAAGGATTGGTCCTGAATTGAATTAGACAATTTTGTGGAATCCTAGCTCAAATACTTACCAGGGCTGTGATCTTGGATTGCTTACTTAACTTCATGTCTCAGTTTCCATTTAGGTAAGACTGGATACGGGAGGATGGTGGCTAATAGCATATGTCATCTAATCTGTGGTGGTGCCTTCTCTTGTCAGTTTCACACTCCACTAGGATAAAAAAGAATGTTCTAGATTATGCAAGTAAGATGCTGTTGATTATAAGATAATCCCAATTTCAGAGTGTTAAAATGTGGAAAATGGTGCATTAAATATAATAATATCTGCCTCATAAGTGTATTCTCAGTATGGACTTAGGGAACCCAAATAGGACCCTTAGCACAGTACCAGGCACCAACTAAGCACTTGAGTGTCAGCTAATATTACTAATGAGTTTCTCCTACCAGATGTACTCTATTGTAACAAAGGATCTTTAGATATGACACCTTAACATGCAAAGAGTCACTGAGGGCAGGGGATGAGGGCTTAGAGCCAATGCAAACATACCTTCTGGGTGGCTTAGACTTTTTGATGTTCTCATTCAGGTTATGTATCTTGGAAGTTATTTGTAGCATTGTACCTCTTCAAAACCTACTGACACAAATTTGGGATCAGAACTTCTATCACAGTTTAGACTGATTTATCTATACATTAAACAATCAAGCCTTTCAAAGACTTTCAAAATTAGCTGAAGTTTATAACCAACTCTGCTCCCCCTCCCCCAAAAAAATTGCTTCCCTGGCCTTACTAGCTTTCTCATGCTCTTTAAACCTAAAGGTTTATTCAAAGCACCAAAAATCACTTATCTTTGGTATTCTAGTTTTTGTCATTTGATGTGTTAAATTGAAAGAGATGTTAAGAGAAAAACAGGAAAGAACACCTTTTCACCACCAGAAGACATAGTTATCATTCTGATGAGTGACATTATAGAACAAGAATATTTTAGCAAGCACTTTGAATGACATAAATACCCTATTTTTAGAAGTCTAATTCTGTCACTTTTATGTTAAATTTAAGACATAAAATCTAAGGGTGGCACTCACCCAGGAGTCAGACATGATGTGTGTAACAAATATAACACCCACAGAACATACAGTGAAGCAACATCATTTTATAGGTCTTCAGTTTAGTCTGAGCTTGATAATTTGTTTATGCTAGCATGCCTGTCTGTTAAGTAGTACACAAACTCTGTTGATGTGAGTTTCTAAAGATTTGACTACTAGTGCAACAGTTGACGATATGTTGGCACAATTACGTAACTTCGTGAAAGCTTTCACCTCACTCCTGCCAAAAATTTAGACAGTGTCTATTTATAACCAATCAACCATTTTTTAGTGAGTCAGTCCTCTTTCATCTCTTCCATGAATGATATGCTATGATCTAAATTGTTTCATAAAATTGACTAAAACCCTTTATACATATTTGCCAAAGATGGGTAGGTCAATTTCTTTAGACCCAAAACCAGAGTGACACTGTCACTTATCTTTGGAGACAGAACTTAGGAACAGCATGCATTGGAAGACAGTTATTCCAATTTGCAACACTGAGGACAGAACTGTACTCATTTTACACTCGGCACTTTCCTCTGCTGACTACCCTCTGCATGCACCCACGTAGAATATCTGTTTTTACCCCAGGCTCTCCTGGTAAATGATATCCTTCCTTGAAGACATAAACTGTACCTTATCCCTCTTTGTACATTCCTTTACCTATTCTTCTTCCTCTCCACATTTCACACTTGACAGAAACTTAAAATTTCTTAAATTATTTGTCTCTAATGCTCTGCAATTTGTACTTTAAAAAATACACTCATTAGTCTATACATGTTCTTGAAATCAAAGGTCTAGAAAGACTTGGCAATAAATCTATGTTTAAGCTTCTCCTGGTTGAGGGAAACTTGGGTGGAGAAGAGAACATACCAAGTAGAACTATAATTAACTAATCACAAATAGCTTTTATTAACTCAGATTTTTTTTTCTTGATACCCAGCTTTTGGAAATTGGAAAAACCCTCTACAAGGATTTTAAATATAATGCATTTTCCAAGATAAGGTGGTTCTAGGAATGCTGCTCAGAACACCCCTTGGACCTCTAAAGACAGAGTTATGTCCTTAAGACACTGGAGCAGTCTGCTCCCTACTGATAAGACTCGAGTTGATCAAGTAAATTAGAGAAAAACCTTAGAAATTGACACTGGGATCAAGGAACTTGAAGAGACTTTAGAGATCATCTAATGATTCTGGTCAACACCCTCACTTTACAGATAAGGATTTTTTTATTTTTTTTATTTTTTACAAATAAGGAATTTATTTGTAAGCTATATGACTTGACCAGGTTCAGAAAATGTATCAGAGGCAAAATGATAGAGAATCCAGGTATCTGAATTTCTAAAAGTATATTTTTGGACTGAATTTTTAGATTTGACCAGGACACAAATTGATTGTTATCTCCAGGACATTTTAAATATGGCAAAAATAATACACTCTGCAGAGTTTAATGTCAGAATAACCTATCAATCCAGGCCCAAAAACAATGGGCTGTGCACAGGAATCCATTCATAATGACAGTGTTCACAGAGACATGTCCTCAAATGCAACACTACTTGTGCTGATCCTGATGTAAAATATGTCTTGACCCCTTTTCCTCTTTGTTACCACAGACTTCACTGCGGTCTCTATCACCTCTACTGGGTCAAAGCAACAAGCCCTGAACTGCTGTCCCTGTTCTCAGCCACTCAAGTTTTCTTTTTCTCCCATAAAGTTATCCAACAAAAAGTCTAGTTCTTTACATCATCCCTTGCTTTTAAAAACCCTCATAAAATCCAAACACAAAAAGGCTTTCACAACACTTCAATAGCTACTCCTCACCCCCTGGCATCCGAGAATATCCACTCTGAACTCGTCACACTTTTCTGAACACCTGACTCCGTACCTTGGCCCATGACACTTCCTAAACTGGAATGACCTGCCACCCTCACCCCCTAGTCCTCCCTAATGCAATTCTTCACCTGCACACTCTCATGACTTGTTCATATGCCAACTTCTTAGTGAAGCTTTCCTGAATTCCTCCATATAGTTACTCTCTTCTAACAAATTTGCTTGGCTTAAAGAAAACAAGATGCCATGGAAAGGTGCTAAACAAAAGGGGGATATTAATCAGATTTGCAGATTGAAAGATTCTGGATGCTGTGGGGAGCAAGAGCAGATGCAGAGAAACCACTTGGAAAGGTGGTTGAGAGGTGATGGTGGCTTCAACTTGGGTGGACGATGGATATAACAGAAGTACGTCCACAAGATTTGATGATGGATTAGGTGAGAGGAACGAAGAGAAGACAGGTATCACAGTATCGCAAATGACCCCAAAGTTTCTAGCATGAGCAACCTCAAAGTAGGCCATGTCATTTACTGAGATAGGGTCTGGTTGTTTATTTTCCTTGTATTTTGACTTTTGTAGTTGGTGGAGGTGGGGTAGACCATGAGCTTAGTTTCTGACGTTGTAGTGCCTATTTAATATCCAGGCAGAGTTACTGATTGATAGGAGTTAGGGACCAAGGCCTAAGTTTGAGATCTAATTCTAGAAACTATTAACATTTAAGTGGCAATTCTATGTGAGACAGATTGAATCAGCTTGGGGAGAGCACATGGAGTGAGAAAAGGAGAGGGCCTCTGACTTGTCTTGCTGTCTTTTTTCTCCTTTCTTCCCATGTCAAATTATTTAAAGGGGTTATATATACCTTCTGCCTCTACTTCCTTTTTCTAAATTTTTTAAGGATAATTGACACACAGTGTCAGGGTAGTTTTAGGTGTACAGCAGTGTGATTCACCATCTCTGTATGTTCCGCTGTGTTCACCACAAGCAGGGCTACCATTGGCCACCATACAACACTCCCCTGCCTTTATTTTAATACTACAAGTCCCTCCTTATTACTCATATAATGTGGCTCTACTCTCCGCTCGGTGAAAATTACTCATAATTGGCTCCAAAGGCTCCTGCTTATCCAAATCAATGGATTCTTCCATTCCCTGTTCTCCAGAACCTCTCTGGAGTAGGAGATACTGCCAATCACTTCCTCCTCCTCCTCCTCCTCCTCCTTCTTCTTTTTGATCTTCTATTTGTGACTTTTTACATTTTAATTCCAGTATCATTAATGTACACCTTTATATTAGCTTCAAGTGTACAATATAGTGAACAATTGTATACATTACTCAATGCTCATTATGGTAAGTGTGCTCTTAAATCTCCATCACCTATTTCACTCTTCCGACCACCCACCTCACCTCTGGTAAATATCATTTATTCTCTATCGTTAAGAGGCCGGCTTTCAGTTTTTCTGTCTTTTTTCTTTTGTTTCTTAAATTCCATGTATGAGTGAAATTGTATGGTAGTTTGCCTTTCTCTGGTTTGTTTCACCTAGTGTTATACTGTCTGGATCCATCTACATTGTTCCAAATGGCAAAATTTCATTTTTTTATGGTTCAGTAATATTCAATTATGTATACATACCACATCTCTTCTTTATCTATTCATCTATCAATGGACACACTTGGGCTGCTTACATAATTTGGCTATTGTAAATAATGCTGCAATTAACATAGAGGTGCATGTATTTTCAAATTAGTGTTTTTGTATTCTTTGGGTAAATATCCAGTAGCAGAATTACTGTATAATATGGTAACTCTATTTTTAGTTTTTTGAGAAACCTTTATACGATTTTCAACAGTAACTGCACCAATTTATATTCTCACCAACAGTGCACAAGAGTTTGTCTCTACATCCTTGCCAACTCTTGCTATTTCTTGTGTTTTTTATTTTAGCCATCTGACAGATGTGAAGTGATAGCTTATTGTGGTTTTCATTTCCATTTCCCTGATGATGAGTACTGTTGAGCATCTTCACATGGGTCTATTGGCCACCTGCATGTCTTCTTTAGAAAAATGTCTTTTCATGTCTTCTGCCCATTTTGTAATTGGATTATTGGGGCTTTTTTGTGTTGGGGGTTATATAAGTTCTTTATATATTTTGAATACTAACCCTTTATCAGATTCCATTTGCAAATATCTTGTCCCTTTCATTTGATTCCTTCCAGTTTTATTGTTTCCTTTGCTGTGCAGAACTTTTTGTTTTGATGTAGTCCCAATAGTTTGTCTTTCTTTTGTTTCACTTGCCTCAGGAGGCCTATCTAGAAAAATGTTGCTAAGGCTGATGTTAGAGAAATTACTGCCTGTGCTGTATTCTAGGATTTGTATGGTTTCAAGTCTCACATTTAGGTTTTTAATTCATTTTGAGTTTATTTTTGTGAGAAAGTGGTCTGGTTTCATTCTTTTATATGAAGTTGTCCCATTTTCCCAACACCATTTGTGAAAAGATTATCTATTTCCCATTACTTATTCTTGACTCCTTTGGTCAATAGTTAATAATCATGGGTTTATTTCCGGGCTCTCTGCTCTGTTCCATTGGACTCTGTGTCTATTTTTGTGCCAGTACCAGACTATTTTGATTACTATTGCTTTGTAGTATATCTTGATACTCAGGATTGTGGTCTAGCCAGATTTATTCTTTTTCAAGATTGCTTTGGCTGATTAGGGTCTTTTTTGGTTCCATACAAATTTTAAAATTATTTCTTCCAGGTCTGTGAAAAATGATGTTGATATTTTGATAGGGATTGCAATAAATCTGTGGATTGCTT
Source organism: Nyctereutes procyonoides (assembly GCF_905146905.1). Classification (NCBI taxonomy): domain Eukaryota; kingdom Metazoa; phylum Chordata; class Mammalia; order Carnivora; family Canidae; genus Nyctereutes; species Nyctereutes procyonoides. Next base: position 23,098,828 of record NW_026575122.1, read on the forward strand.
TGGGTAGTATGGACATTTTTTTCAATCTTGAAAATTTTTATTTAAAAAATGCATTACAAATTATAAAAGTAATGCATATATGTAAATAATTTAAATGAAAAAGATGTGTTATACAGAAACTAAAAATATTTGTTTGATATACTTTTTAAAGTTTAATTAAATTTGATTTTGTCTAATATCAATATATAGTTATTAGTTTCAGAGCTTGAGTTTAGTGATTCATCAGTTGCATAAAACACCCAGTGCTCATTACAATCAAGTGCCCTCCTTAATGCCTGTCAGCCAGTTACCCCATTTCCTTCTTCCCTCCAGCAATCTTCAGTTTGTTTTCGATAGTTAAGAGTCTTTTATGGTTTGTCTCTCTCTGATCTCACCTTATTTTTCCATCCCTTCCCCTATGTTCATCTGTTTTGTTTCTTAAATTACATATATGAGTGAAATAATATTTGTCTTTCTCTGGCTCACTTATTTCACTTAGTATAATACCCTCTAGTTCCATCCACATTGTTGCAAATGGACATTTTAACAATATTTGTTCTTCCAATCCATGAACATGGAATATATTTCCATAGGTATTTCCAACTACATGCCATAACCTCAAGGGCAATTAACCTAAAACAAAAACTATTTTCTCTAACTCTAAGCCAATTGATTATACATATTTTTCATTTATGATAATGTTCTGCAACCACTCTGATACACAGGTCCCAAATCGTACATAAACCTAATATCTCTTACGTTGTTCCTCACTTCCCATATCTAATAACCTCAAAGTTATACTGATTCCTCATTCTCTTCTGAATTTTTTCTTTCCATTATTGTAGCCACTACTGTACACTAGAGTTTTATTATTTTTAAGTAAGTGAAAAAAGTTTTCTAATCAAGTTTTCTGTCTTTGACCACTCCCTTTTCCATCTATCCTACCAGTTACTACCAGTGTTATCTCCCTAAGCCATTACTTGACCATTTCATTCCCCATCTCAGAAACTTAGAACAGCTACTTGTAACTACAGGATAAAGTCTAGACTCTTTAGCTTAGTCTTCCAAAATGTGGTTTGATTCTACTTTTCAAACTCTAATTCCCTCTACTCTTTTATGTTAACTCTCTATTCCCCATACAATTTGTGCATTTTCCAGTCTAATGCATTGATCCCTTACATCTCTAACAACTTGCTTATTCTTCTCCAAATCCATATTCCCTTTAATGTCGAACATAAGTCTCACATCCTCCATGAAATTCTCTGACCATCTCTATCTGAAAATGATAATTCTGTTATTTGGAACTGACTATCCCGGCCACTTATTAGACACTTAACACTCAAGTTTATTTCATTTCCTCAACCATTGGTTCATTTATTTTTTTAAAGGATTTTATTTATTTATTCATGAGAGACACACAGAGAGGGAGAGAGGCAGAGACACAGGCAGAGGGAGAAGCAGGCTCCATGCCAGGAGTCCGATGTGGAACTTGATCCCAAGACTCTAGGATCACGCCCTGAGCTGAAGGCAGATGCTTAACTGCTGAACCACAACCCGGGCATTTATTCATGATATACAAAATCTTAAAGAAAGGAAAGAAAGAGAGAAAGAGAGAAAGAGAGAAAGAAAGAAAAGAAAGAGAGAGAAAGAAAGAAAGAGAGAGAGAAAGAAAAAGAAAGAAAAGAAAGAAGAGGAAAGAAAAAGAAGAAAGAAAGAAAGAAAGAAAGAAAGAAAGAAAGAAAGAAAGAAAGAAAGAAAGAAGAAAGAAAATAAACCAGTCCATTTGATAAAAATATGGACACTTTGGAAGAATATTTATGCTATTTGCTAACCACACCCCTGTCAGTCACTTCTATCATGTCTCTACCTAAATAAGAAAATGCGCACTTTATTAAATTCTCAGTATCTCTGAGTACTCTGAGGCCCCAAATCTTTCTAAAATCCTTTGAGACTGTGTGTTTCAGAACTGCAGCAAGCTTCTGTGATTCTTTGCCTCTTCAGGCTCTCTACCACATCTGCAGAGCCTGAGGCTTGACCTCATTTTGTTCTGCAGTATTTGATAAGTGAACTGTAAATGAGGTGAAATAATCTATTGTATGTTTAGAAATCAACTCAAGTTGTGTAAATTATTTCAGAATAAATCCTTTTTATATTTGTTTGGTTCTAATATGTTTGGATTGTTGATTATAGAATGGTCCATAAGATCTTTGAGGATAATGTTTTTTTTTCTATGTTGTATACCGCTGCCTGGAATATATTCTCCTGTGCCAGATATAATGAAGCCCATGAAGTCACTCGAGAAATAGTCATTAAATTGAACTCTTATCCCTGGAACAAATAAATGGTATCCAAGGAGGATAGGGTCTAAATTATTAGGCTCTCTTTGAAGTGGAAAATTTGTTTCAGAAGTCAGCTAGGTAAAGAATACAGTTGCTCTCCTGGGATGACTTTTGAAATGAAAGCTGACCATGAGGGAGATCACTATGACAGGCCTTAACCCAGTTGGATTTAATCACCTATGAAAGATCTTTCCCTGTTGAGCACATCAGAAGGCTTATAAATTGGATGCAGACAACTCAATCACTTTCAAAAGTCAGCTCTCTCTGAAGGAATTGGAAAGAATGGTTTATAATTCCTATAGTAAGAGGAGTTGCCACAGTAAAATAGCAGCAATTGGGGTTAGGTAGGCCCCCTTTCCCATGCAGATTCTCCAGTAAGTGTTTTTGTTTCTTGGTTTTGTTAAAATAAGATCCAAGTTATGGTTTCATAATTTTCCCATCACTAGCCCTGAAATGAAGTTACTACAGCCCTTAAGCTGGAATGACTCCACTAGCTGCATAGCAAGCTTTTGTCCAAGATTCAAACCAAACTGAATGTTTGAGGGTTTGGGTTGTTTTGAGTTTTCTAAACTTCAAGCTTAAATTTTCATGAACCTTATTGCACTTCCTGATCTTCTCTGGGAGAGAGAGTGGAAAAACTGAACCCTTTGGTGCCAGTGTTAGAAGCGGTGCTCCAACTGTTGTGACTAACTACAGGGAGAAAAGATAGACCTAGGTAGGAATTTTGTAAGGTCAACTCTGGAACTTTTTTTTTTTTTTTAATTCTCTCTGAAAACTTCTCTTAAATTCTGCCCTCCTAAAACCTACCACTTAATTAAAACAGTCAGTGGCAAAACTGGAGTGAATATTCCTAAAAACCATAGCTCAATGATAAAAGCAAGCCAACAATTTTAGTTCAGAATTGAAATAAAATAGCTATTATCTATTATAACAATAATAACTAAGTATTAAACAAACACGACAACATCTTCAATGCCATCTTAGGAAAGAAGCTGGTTGGAAGAAAGAGAAATATCCAGGTCTAAGTCTTCAGGCTTAGAAAACTCATTGGATTTTACAGAACCATAGGAACAGAGTAGAACTGTAGGAGGAAAAAGAAGTTCAAGAAGTAAAGGAAATAAGGGCTATAAAACTTCATAGCAGTTATTTGGTGTGGTGAAGACCATGTAAGCCATGGATCAGACATAAAATCAAGAACTGTGTCATTCTCAATAAGTGTACTGCAATCTACTGGCTTGAGTGGATGCCAGCTCAGAAAAAAACCTCCATCAATGAGAGCCTCGGAGTTCCATACTGATGGTCCATTTTAAGGGCAAGTTTCAAGGAACACCGATCCACCAAAATCAAGGATGAAAAGGTCAACTGTAATCACAGCATCAGCAATGTCTCATTCTTTTCATCACTGTGATAGATAATTTGCTCACACAGAAATCCACAGTGGCTAAATATGAAGTCAAATGCATCTGAAGTTGCTTGGCATGAACCTTCACTTAATAAAAAAAAAAAAAAAAAAAAAAAAAAAAAACACCATATTGACCCAGCCAGAGCCTCTATCTTAGGAAATATAATGAGAATAATTTGTGAGCAAGCCAAATTCTGAATGATATTCTCCACAAGCCCTGCTGAACATCCTTATCTTAGAAGTACTAGCACCTAGGCCTCCTCACTTCTCCTGATAGAACACTATAACCAAACATATCTGGACATCTCTCTAAAGAGCTTAATGAAGGCAAGGCTGCTATATTCAATTTAGATGCTTAATCTCTCTCTCACCACCAAAACCTAGAGCTAAAAGTACTTTTATTCAAATCTTTACAAATACTATCCTGAGCAATCACAACTATCCATAACTACTCTCTAAAGGAAAGCATTTTCAAACAAAACTGACCACAGGGCAATTATCAGGTGTGGGGATTTCTAGGGTCATGACAAAAGGGAAACGGCTTGCTACTCTCAGAAAAAACAGGAATGGTAAAAAATCGAGGAAGTAGATCAAATTATGCATTGGTGCAGGGAAAGGCAGTCTCAATCTGGAGCTGTGAAATCAGTTAAGAATCAGTAACAAGATGGCTGAAAAAAGTTAACTATGTGAATTACAAACCATTCTTTTAAAAGCTATTTCTCCATCAAAGCATATTTTCCACATGAATCCTGATATTATTAAAGCAGATAGAGTGAACTAGTTTTAGTTCATTATTTTTCCTTATCAAGGTTTAATATAGAAATTCAGGATACAGATAAACACAAAGAAAAGTAAATACATGTATTTTAAATACCTATAATCCTCCTACCCAGAAATAACATTATTGGTATTGCAGTGTACAGTATTGACACACATGCATACACACAGTGTTTTTAAAAGGTATCTTAAAATGGCTTTGTAACTTTTTCATTAAATAATATACTAATATCTTCACATGTGCACAAACACATACCTATATCATCATCCCTAGTGACCACAAAGTATAGCTGTACCAGAATGTGTTTAGCCAATTCTCTATTTATGGTAATTTAAAGTTTCTAATTTTTCAAAAACCATTTTTTCATATATACCTCTTGGCTTCTTTCCTGGTTATTCTCTCAAAAAGGATTTCTAGGGATGCCTGGGTGGTTCAGCAGCTGGGCATCTGCCTTCAGCTCAGGGCATGATCCTGGGATCCGGGATTGAGTCCCATATTGGGCTCCCCACAGGGAGCCTGCTTCTCCCTCTGCCTGTGTCTCTCATGAATAAATAAATAAATCTTAAAAAAAAAAGTATTTCTAAATGTGGAATTACTTGACAAAAGATACATATTTTGGCACAGATTTCCAAATTACCTCCTGAAAATGTTTTATCAATCTACACTTCCACTAGAGCTTATGAGAGTCCTCATTTCCAAATCTCTTCACAAATCCTAGTTTTTATCATTATTCTAAATCACTGCCAATCTAATTGGAAAAGTATAGGAACTTACTGGAGTTTAACTTGCATTTCTTCATTAGCAGAATGACAGGATTTTTACAGTGTTGCTGTTTTAGCATACAGAAATCAGATTTAAATATATATGAGGTTTAGATATATTCTCTAATAGTACATCTTTGGGAATGAATACATATAAGTCTTTTCATACCATGACTATCTGACCATTCTCTCATGTTTTCTTTTAATCCTTTTATGGTTTGGTTTTTCACAATTTAAATATTTACTTATACCTGAATTGCATTTTTCTTTAAAGACTAATAGAGTTTCAACTTAACTTTTCTCCAAATGGTTAGTCCATTTTCTGAACACCAGTTTTTGAATAAACAACTTTTCCTCATTGATTTGAAGGTAGTCTTTAGTTTATACTAAATTCTAATAAGTATTTGGCTTTGTTTCCATTAATTTCATTTATCTACCTATTCCTGATTCTAAATGTACCACACTATTTTAATCCTTACAGCTATAGGGATCCCTGGGTGGCTCAGCAGTTTAGCACCTGCCTTCAGCTCAGGGTGTGATCCTGGAGTCCTGGTATCAAGTCCCATGTCAGGCTCCCTGCATAGAGCCTGCTTCTCCCTCTGCCTGTGTCTCTGCCATTCTGTCTCTAGTGAATAAATAAATAAAATCTTAAAAAAAATTCTTATAGCTATAAAAAAAATAAATTTTATTATCTGGAGGCAAGGCCCTACTCAGAATTCTTTTCCCCAAAATATACAGACTATTTTCTCAGGTAATTGTTTTTATTATTATTATTATTATGGTTTTATTTAGAACTATATTAAATTTTTTTTAATAATCTGGAGAAAATTGATATTTTGATAAGCCCTCTCTATTCATTTGTTCAAGTCTTCTCTTAAATCTCAAAGTGAAATTTTCATCTTGTCTTTTCAAAACTTATTAGTCTTTAATTTTAAGCCTTATTAAACTTTTAAGTATTCTATAGGTAGAACATATATTCCAGATATTCTATTTTGTCACTCTGATAAATGGGGTCTTATTTTCCATACAGATATTCTCAGTATATAGATGTGTTGGGGGTCCCCAAGACCACTCTCAAGCCCAATGATTCACTGGGACTCCTATATAGGACTCAGAAGTTGTTACACTCATGGTTATGGTTTATTACAGTGAAAGAATAGAAAGAAGTAAAAGGAAAAGTATATGGGAGATAATCCAGAGAAAACCAGGCTCGATTTCAGATGTCCTCTCCTATTGGAATCACATGGGACACACTGAATTCATGCAGTAACAATGTGTGACAATATATGCAAAGTGTCGCCAGCCAGGGAAGTTCTCCCAAGTTTGAATGCCCTGGGTTTTTTAATTGGGGGGCCATTCAGGTAGATATATAGCTCTTCCATGATAAACATCAGTTACTTAATTCCAGATCTCAGAAACAAACCTTAAATCACATTGTTAGCATAAACTATTTGGACAAACTAGTACAGCATGGCTCAAGGCCTCAGGTATGAAACAAAAAACAAAACAAAACAAAACAAAAACACTCTTATTAGAAAGAACATTCCAAGAGCTCAGTTCCCAGAGGCCAGCCAAAGGCCAGTCATCAAAATGGGCAGTTTTGCGGAGTGTGCAGGGTTTGAGAAACCCAGGCCTGCTGAGTTATTCCTTTCCTGCACAATAGGAGAGCTAATGATTTTGTTTATAGACATTGGCTCTGGCTATCATACTCAACATATTTGTTTTCAATTCTGTTTTATTTTTTATTTTTATTTTTTGTAGCGTTTTTAGCTAGACACTCATCTGTGAACAAAGGTAATTTTGTCTCCTCCACTCTGGTTAATGCCAGAAAAAATTGTTTCTGGCTATTAATGCATTTGCTGGAATTTCCAGAACAACGATGAAAAACAGTGATAACAGTGAGCATTAACTCTTAATCCTGACAATAGTAGAAATGTTGTAAGGCTATTTTTTTGGTGTTAGTATCTGACATATGTTATTCCTAACATATTAAGTTTTTTTTTCCCCCATGAACAGCTGTGGAATTTAATCAAATGCTTGAGAGCATCAGTTAAAATAATCATATCTAAGATACTCAAGAAAATAAAATGTGAGCTAAAAATTTTATATCCAGTAAAACTGATCTTCACTGATAAAGGGTGCAAATGATTTAACAACATGCAAAAGCTTAAGGAGTATTGTTCCTATGAGCCCTTACTGAGGAACCTCCCAGAGAATTAGCTTCATCAACCAAAATGACTACAGAGATATCAATATAAGTCTAGTAATGAACATTAGACATATAAATATTATAAAATAAAAATGAGTGCTTAAAGAACAGAAGACAGTAGTTATGTAATGGTTATATGCTCAGATAATGGCCAACTGTTGTGCAACTTAAAAAAATGGAGTGGACACATGCAAAAAACAACAAAACACCATTTTAAGACTCTCCTCAGTATACTGGTAATGGAATTATTAATAGATTAATATTTTGAGATTATATATTTAATTTAGGAAAAAATAAAGGAATAATTACGAGATACTCTAATATCCTCTGTGTCCTTGAGAACTAGGATTTTCAATGGGAAGGGGAACGAAGATACAGATATAACACAAAACAGACTGAGTTAAAAACTGCTATAGGGGAATTTAAACTGAAAGCAGTAGTATGAATTTGTCAGATATTTTATTTAATATGCTGTTTTTATTTGCTCTACCCACTGAAGAGGCTTAGAAAAAAATGACCAATTCAGTAGCAATGAAATCTCTGCTACCAGGAAATCTCTGCATTGAAATTCCAACTCTTATTTCAAGACTTACTGAAGAAATGACAACTTCAAGTCTAGTGAAAGAAATGCACAAGATGAACCTGGAACATTTGGTCATACTAGATAGCAAAAATGCTATCACACCCTCAGGAGTCCATGTAAAGAGGCTCCCACTGACCAAAGATGGGGGAACTTAAGCTTTAATTTGGGTAATAATCTCAAGTGATTGAAACACAGCAAATATGGTTAAATCCATGAGTTCATATTGATACTTAGAAAAAAAGGTAAATGACCACCCTTTGAGAATGAGTGGGACACAATTCATTATTCTGAACTGTAAATAAGGGGAAAAATCAAGCATCTATCTTGCATTTCTCATATACAATGCACCACCAAGAAACAAAATATTACATAAAGAAGAAACATCTCTATAAAAGTATTTCAAATTAGAAATGAAAAGAATGATAAAATTAGAATTTCACCATTTTCAAGCCCCAAATGAGCATCAAAACCTAATAATAAACATTTATATACCTACTGATTAGACAACAACAACAAAAACATCCTTACATTTGCTGAAGGGATCAAACATGAGTTGTATCAAGTCTCTGGATCCTTCCACAATTTGCATGAAATACAGAGGGCAAAGAAATAAGTTGAACTTCACCATGAGTATATAATTAGTAAAATCCTGAGGAAATTCTACAGGTCAATTATTTTGGGCTAATAAAAGATAAATTGTGGGGGGGAAATAAAAGAAAATGATGGAGGGGAAACCTACATATTAAAAAGAAACTCTTAAGACTCAGGGTGGTTTTTTTTTAAATGAGTAAGACTAAATTATGGTGTCTAGGCATGCACACTTGAGTATTCAAAGTACAGAGAAATTCAAAAAATTGATTACTATAAAACAATAATGGTTATTTTGGGGGTGTTAACTGGGACGCTGAGATTGAGATTGGGCACACAGAGATTTATTGGGTGTATGAAAAGAAAAGTTTTATTTCTTCTCTTGAGTGGTGATTATTTTATCTTGTAATAACTCATTAAGCTATACATTTGTGTTTTGGGTTTTTTTTTGCATTATTTTACAATAAAATGGCCCAAAGTTCCACTAAATATTTGCTAATTGGTCAAATATGAAAAGTCTTATTAAAATAAGTCCAGGGATCCCTGGGTGACGCAGCGGTTTAGCGCCTGCCTTTGGCCCAGGGCGCGATCCTGGAGACCCAGGATCGAATCCCACGTCAGGCTCCCGGTGCATGGAGCCTGCTTCTCCCTCTGCCTATGTCTCTGCCTCTCTCTCTCATTCTGTGTGACTATCATAAATAAATAAAAATTTAAAAATAAAATAAGTCCTTTACAAATGTTGCTGTCATACTTTAAGTTTTTATTTAAATTCTAGTTAGTTAACATATAGTGAAATATTGGTTTCAGGAAAATTTAGTGATTCATCACTTATATTTAACACCTGGTGCTAGTCAGAAGTACCCTCCTTAATGTCTATCATCCCATTAGCCCATATCCTGCCCATTTTCCTTCCAACAACCATCAGTTTGTTCTCTATAGTTAAGTCTCTTATGGTTTCCGTCCTTCTCTTTTTTCCCTTTCCCATATGTTCATTTGTTTTGTTTTTTAAATTCCACATATGAGTGAAAACATATGGTATTTGTCTTTCTGACTTATTTCACTTACCATAATAATTAATCTAGTTCCATCCACATCGTTGCAAATGGCAAGATTTCATTCTTTTTGATAAATGAGTGATATTCGTGTGTGTGTGTGCGCACACACGCACGGCCCCCATCTTCTTTATCCATTCATCAATGGACATTTGGACTCTTTCCATAGTTTGGATATTGTTGATAATGCTGCTGTATTGGGGTGCATGTATCCTTCAAATCAGTATTTTTGTAACCTTTGGGGTAAATACCTAATAGTGCAATTGCTGGGTCATAGTTCTATTTTTAACTTTTTGAGGAACCTCCACACTGTTTTCGAGTGTCTACACCTGTTTGTATTCCCACCAACAGTGTGAGAGGGCTCCCCTTCCTCCACATCCTCTCCAACATCTGTTGTTTCCTAACCTGTTAATTTTAGCCATTCTGACAGGTATGATGTGGTGTCTCATCATGGCTTTGATTTGTATTCTTGATGATGAGTGATGATGAGCATCTTTTCATGTGTCTGTTGGCCATCTACATGTCTTCTTTAGAAAAATATTTATTCATGTCTTCTGCCCATTTCTTAATTGGATTATTTGTATTTTGAGTGTTGAGTTTGATAAGTTCTTTCTAGCTTTTGGATAATAACCCTTTATCATATGTGTCATTTGCAAATATCTTCTCCCATTCCGTAGGTTGCCTTTTAGTTTTGTTGATTGTTTCCTTTGCTGTGCAGAAGCTTTTTATCTTGATAAAGTGCCAAGAGTTCATTTTTGCTTTGTTTCCCTTGCCTCTGCAGATATTACTATAGCTGAGGTCAAAAAGGTTGCTACCTGTGTTCTTCTCTTGGATTTTGATGGGTTTTTTGTCTCACATTTAGGTCTTCCATCCATTTTGAATTTATCTTTGTGTATGGTGTAAGAAAGTGGTCCAGTTTCCCCAACACCATTTGTTGAAAAGACTGTCTTTTTTTCCATTGGATACTCTTTCTTGCTTTGTCGAAAATTAGTTGTGGGCCCACTTCTGGATTCTCTGGTCTGTTCCACTGATCAATGTGTCTGTTTTTGTGCCAGTACCACACTGTCTTAATGATCACAGCTTTGTAAGAGAGCTTGACATCTGGAATTGTGATGCCTTCAGCTTTAGTTTTCTTTTTCAATATTGCTCTGCCTAATTGAGAACTTTTCTGGTTCCATACAAATTTTAGGATTGCTTGTTCCAGTTCTGTGAAAAATGCTGGTGGCATTTTGGTAGGGACTGCAATGAATGTGCAGATTGCTTTGGATAGCATAAACATTTTAACAATATTTGTTCTTCCAATCCAGGATCTATGGAATGCTTTTCCATTTCTTTATGTCATCTTCAGTTTCTTTCACAAGTGTTCTTTAGTTTTCACAGTACAGACCTTTTACCTCTTTAGTTTTACTCCTAGGTATCTTATGGTTTTTGGTGTTTTGTCATATTTTAAAATGAGAAAACTGAACTATAAAAAAAGAAATAATTCGCTGACATCCTTCATCAAGTAGCATTAATTATCATACCAGTATAACATTATCCTGTATTAATAAGGAAATCACATGCATGACAAACTTCTACCAAAGAAAGATATTCAATGTGATTAATTTCAGTAAGATTTATTGGATGCCTACTACATGTTTGATTTTTCTTTCCTGAATGAATGATATTTCAGGTGATGGGAAATATTTGACTAGCTATGGTCAAACAAAATTTACCAAAAATATTTCATTACCTTAATCAGGTTTTCCTTTATAAAAGTACGAAGTGTATTTTTCTTGCTTTCCATGGAGCTACATTTAAGTCATGTTAATAAAAGCTGACTGGGACGCCTGGGTGGCTCAGTAGATGAGCATCTGCCTTGAGCTCAGGCCATGATCCCAGGGTCCTGGGACCGAGTCCCACACTGGGTTCCCTGCAGGAAGCCTGCTTTTCCTTATGCTTGTGTCTCTGCCTCTCTCTGTGTGTCTCTGATGAATAAATATTTTTTAAATTTTTTAAAAAGTAAAAAAATAAAAGCTGACTTGTCAGCAATTTCACTCTTAAAACAGCAGTTTTTTCCTCCCTTCCCATAGTTTACCAACAATAATCAGTGCTAAGCAGTAAGCAAGACTGTAAGCTATCAACATAACATCCACACTCCTGACTTTTCCTACTTAATAGAATTTCAATACTATTCTGGGTGCCAACTAGATCTAGCTAAAAATTACTTCTTGGCTTCCCTTCCAATAAGGAGAGGTTTTGGGAGAGGTAGACAGACATACCTTGTGGGACTTCAGCTGCTGTGTGCTAGATTTTGCTTTTCTCCACTCCACATCTTTTCAGCCAGGAATACAGATATGATGACTAGAGTTGCTGCAACTACCACAGTGACCTTGGGAATAGGATCCAATACTAAGAAAGGCCAAGAACAAAGAGAGAACCTAGTTTCTGGTGACAGAGCTGCTCTGGAGCCACCCTGCTCTGATTATTCCCAGACTCCTCTTTGCATAGGGAAACTAAATCTCAACTTATTAGGTGCCTCTATTGTAAATCTAATTATTATTAGCTAATTATTAACCAGTGCAATAATCTCTTTGATTATGTTTTTAAAGATTTTATATATTTATTCATGAGAGGCAGAGACATAAGCAGAGGGAGAAGCAGCCTCCCTGTGGGGAGCCCAATATGGGACTCGATCCCAGGACCCCAGGATCATGCCCTGAGCCAAAGGCAGACGCTCAATCACTGAGCCACTCAGGTGTCCCAATCCCTTTGATAATTATGAGTTTCAACAAGGTGTGTCGAGCAATAAAAAGCACACACAGACATACATACCACCTTAGAGAAGTCTGAAGAAATCAATAACAAAAATAATTCTCATAGGTGTAAATTACACTTCATACCCTCTTACTTAAAGAAGGAATTCTAGGACTTAATAGCATGAGCAAGACTTGCTGATTTGAAGGGAAAAATGAAATTGAAATAATAAACAATGATAAAGTGCCAGTCTTCATGGCACTTGTAGAACTTTCTATCGAATGTCATTGGCAACATCGACAGCAGTAGCAGTACTGAAAACACTTATTAAATATCCGATTAGCTGAGAATTATACAGAGGTACGTAGTGTTTGAACAAATCTGACAGCATGATCTATGCTTTCTGAGAAACATTCATATATGTATGTCACAACATATGATAAGCCTCAAAGACACAATGATTGCCATCAACAAGAAAAATATACTTCTTGGAAACTGCCAGGACACATCATTTCTTTCCATCATTGGCAAGATCTTGGCTGGAATTCTTTTGGATCAGCTACTGTTCAATGATGGCAACTGTGCACTCCCAGAATAACTGTGGGTTTAAACCACAGGGCAACTGACATAATCTTTGCTCTATGTCAGAAATAAGAAAAATACAGAAACAGTCTGAATATTACCAAATTTATTGACTGCACAGAAACTTTTGACTGTAGACCTGAACTATGAGCTACCATGGAACTTTTTATGCCTGCACTTTGTGAGGATCTAAGAAGTTGGTGACACTGTACATGTTCGTTAATTAACCAAAGGTGATCTCAACAGCTATTATACACCCAGCACTCTGCAGATTATGATTGGCTATTTAGTGAGTATCTCTCCCACTAGAATATAAGCTTCATATGGAAGGGCCTGAGGCTCTCCCATCAACTATGATTGGCTATTTAGTGAGTATCTCTCCTACTAGAATATAAGCTTCATATGAAAGGGCCTGAGGCTCTCCCATCAACTACTGATTTCCCGGTTGCCTGACACACCACCAGGCAGGTATTATTGGATACACAGTAAGCATCTATTGAATGAATAAAGGCACAATCATGAAACACTATACTTACACTTCCTGTGGGGAGACAAAACATAAAAATAACTGTATATTATTATCTGAATTAATCTTCACAGCTTCACTGTCTAAGACAATGCTGTCCAGTAGAACCTTATGGAATGATGAAAATGTTCTAATAACTGTCCAATATGATAGCCACTAGCCATCTATGGCACTGAGCACTTGAAATGTGAATAGGGCAACTACACTACATTACCCTTTATGCATCTTAGGCTACATAGCCTCGCTTGGTTTTTATAAAAAAGAATTTTTTGGAGTTTTAAGTCAAGAATGGGGAATCCTAACTTATGCTTTTCCATTAAAGTCTCCCTTTCTCCCCATTACCAATGCCCTCAAGATATATGCAACTAAAAGAAATCTAAGAAAGATGGCTTAGAGGTTGAGAATTCCACTCCAAAAAGTTGTAAAAATAGGGCAGAAGAGAAATTAGCCATTTTTAACTATCTGGAGAATTAACAGCATTTCAAACACATAATACTAAAAGTTAAGAGCACAAAGCCAAGCAAGAATTTAGAATACCAATAAACCCAGAGAACTAATATCTCCATACAGTGTCAGGCAACAGCAGTGCTGAATAGCTAACTGGACTATCAAAACGCAGAGCATTCAATGAATTATTCAATATACATGTATTGAATGCCTGCTGTGTGCCAAACACTATTTAAAGCTCTGGGGATACAGCAGTGAACAAACTGATAAAATCTCTGTCCTCATGGAGTCTACATGCTGGTGCATAGAGACAGCCAGGCAACAAAGACATTAGTAAAATAGCATGTCAGGTGGTAGTGAGCTCTAAGGAGAAAAACAAAGTGGGGGCAGTGGGGCAAGGTGTACAAGGAAAGGGCTGGCTAGGGAAGACTTTACTGAGAAGACGAAATCTGAGACACAACTCAGAGGTAATGAGGCAAGCCAGTAGAGACCTGGGGAAAGACTTTCAGGCACGGAAACAGCAAGTTCAAGCGATCACAAATCAACCAATGTGACCGGACCTGATAGAGCAAGTTTAGGAGTGCAGAAGAAGATATCAGATTGTCAGAGAGGCCACCATGGGAAGGAGGGATTTGGACACCACTACACAACCTGAAATTTGCTTCTAAGAATAATGAGAAACTTTTGGAGGTTTCTGAGTTGACAACTAATTCAACTTGCATTTTCAAAGGTCTACTCTAGATGCTATATTGAAAATAAAGTTTTGGTTTGGTGGGGAGGGGGGGGCGCAGGGAGAAGCATGAAACAAAACAAGACAAAACCTTCTGCCCTTAGTTAGCTTACAGTCTAATGACCAGAAGCGGGTACTCATCAATTTCACAAAGAACTTTCTTTGGGAGAGGAGAGGAAGGAGGGGAAGTAGCACAGAGAGGTTAAGTCACGTGGCCATGTGTATACAAAGCCTTATCTGGAAAAAAAAAAAGGCGGGGGGGGGGGCGGTCTTTGTAGATGTGACTACATTAGGGATCTTAAGAGGAAGAGATATTCCTGTATTATCCTGGTGGGCCCTAAATGCCATTACATGAATCCTTACGGGAAGGAGCAGAGGGTTATTACGGGCAGACACACAGAAGAAGACACAAAATAGGAGAACTTATGAAGACAGAGGAGAGAGAGATGCAGCCAGCCACAATGCCAACAGCCACCAGAAGCTGGAAGTGGCAATGAAAGATCTCCCCTGGAGCTTCTGGAGGGACTGTGCCCCTGCTTACAGCCTGATTTCAGACATCTGGCCTCCAGAACTGTGAAAAATACATTTCTGTAGTCTTCAGCCACCAAGTTTATGGTAATTTGTTACAGCAGCCCTAGGAGCCTATCATACTTTGTTCTGTTATCTTAAAAAATTATTCAAATATTTATCATTTATTTATTGAAAGTGTACTGCATTTATCGTTTATATATTGAAAGTCAACAATATGCCAGAATCTTTTTTTTTAAGATTTATTTATTTGAGAGGAGGGGGGATGCTTGTGGATCAGTGAGAGGAGGGGCAAAGGGAGAGAACCTTCAAGCAGACTCCCTGCTGAGCACAGATTCCCAATGCAGGGCTGTCCCACAACCCATGACATCACGACCTGAACTGAAACCAAGAGTCAGATGGTCAACCAACTGAGCCACCCAGGTGCCCCAGATTCTGTTAATACCGGGGATAGAGATGTAAACAGAAACAAAGTCTCTACACTCCTGGACATGTACACAAATAAGACAATTCTAGAAAACAATAAGCACAGTGTATAACATTTTAAAAAAATGAGATGGAACAGGGAACAACTAGGAAAAGGGCAGAGGAGGCAGGAAGCATTCTCAGAAATCATGCCATCTGAGCGGAGCTTCATGATGATGAAGGACAAATGTCTCCTATTATCTTAATAGGAGGAAGATGCTCCTGACAGAGGGAACAGAGTAGGGCAAAGATCTAGAACAAGAAAGATCTTGGCATATCAGAGTTGTGGAAAGAAGGCCAATACAGAGAGTGATGAAAAAGGGAAGAAGAGAATAGTAAGAGACTTAGCAAGGAAGGCCAGGCCAGGCAGGACATTTGTATCAATTATCTATGGCTACAATAGTGCTGTGTAACAAACACAAACTTCGTTTATAGCTTGTGCTTCCAGAATCAGCTGAAAGTCTCTAGGCAGCTCTGTTGGCCTCAACTGGACTTGCTTTGATATCTGATGTTTGAATTGTTAACTGCTGATCCAGGAAGTTCTCAGCTGTAGCAACTGGGCACTCTGCTCCACGTGGCACTCACTCCAGATGCTAGCAGGGGGATGTTATCACAATGATGGCAGAGGTTCAAAAGAGAATCCCCAGTGTGCAAGATGGGTTCAAGCCTCTGCTTGCATGATATCTGGTAACTGCTCATTAGTTAGAGCAAGTCACCTGACTGAGGCCAAAGTCAAGGGGTAGGTAGGTCACTCTGCCCACAGTGGGAGAGATACAGAAAACAATGAATGAATGAAGCCATCAAGGCAAGCTTGTGCAGGTATATAGGGCCTTGGTAAACTAATGAATGTAAGAAACAATTGTTTTCTAAACAGGATAATAATGTATTACACATGAAGGAGTTCAGAAAAAGGTATTTGACTATAATACACAGAGAAAGCTAAAAAGAGAAGGGTATTGAAAGATATTTTAGTTTTAGATGGGTGGAAGGACAAAATGAGGGAATTTTAAGGACAGAGAACAACATGAACAAAGTTATGATGGGAGAAAAGAGCACTGTGTACAAACAGAATAAAGACTGGCTTGTCTATGGATATCAGGAGGTTTCTATCTGATTCGATCTCTATCACAAACACAAAACAATAAAGTAGAACAAATGAATCTCATATGCATCCTACATAATAGAAACCATTCCATTTCAAAATGTTTTGAGAGTCTAGAGTTCTCAATGTGATAATTAGGAATGTCTGAGGCCTGAAGACAGCCATGAGAGTACAAACATAAGATTCCAAACATGTGCAACAATGAAGTCTCAATGTAGTATTTACCATAATGGTGAAGAAACCTGAAATTATGAATCAATGTATACAATATAACAATCCTTTTTGGTAACCCAATGTTGAAAGCTATCATCACATTGTTATTTTGGAAGCATGCTATCAGATGACTCCAAAATTGCAAAGAATCAAAACAATATCCAAGAATTTTCTCTGCAAGCAACTGAAAAATTTGGCCACAAACATAATCTCAAGCATGTTCATGTAACTCTTAATGTTACTTATATCTTGATTCATGACATTAAGATTTTAAGGCAATTCTCAAGAATCTTCTAAGCTCTTAACTACAGGCAATATATAATTCACTAGAACTGGTCCTTCATCTGGCTCTTTAATTATTAATTCTGCTTATATGACACTTATGGCAACTTGTCATTCAGTAATGAGATTCAGGAAAACAGCCAGTCCACTAGTGCACGTAGAGATGAATTTAAATCTTTATACAATTAAATAAAAAGAGGAAACCTCATGCAAGGCAGGCCTATAATTCAAATGTATTTGTATGTGATTGTATTGTAGCCAATATAAATATTTAAATCAAATAGCAGCTGTGACAGTGGAGCAAGGCCTGAGGATACCAGTGTTTCTACTCACCTGGTCTCATACTCACTGGGCTAATTCCAGTAAAGCATCACCAACTCTCCCTACATCTTCCACCTACCATCCCACAAACCCACTGCACTGAGCATGCTGACAAAATACCTTACCTATCTGCATTAAATGAGCAAAGCTGAAAAGCTTTATAGCCTCCACAACCCTCAGCTGGGCCCCATATCCATGCATAATCTCTCAGCCCTCCCTACAAGCCTGGGCCTGAAGGCCATGAGCCTTGAACCTCTCCTGAGCCCTCAAATTTGAAGACAGACTGAAGTAGATTCTTTCCAGAAAGACTGGAGTCAACTCATCAACTAAATCCTAACCCTCAGAAGTGACATTTCCTATTTTCACTGCTAAATTCTCAATGGCCTAAATGCCCACCAGGAGCTAGCTGCCCTTCCCTGACTACTACATGAACACTGCCCCCTTCTAAGAAGTGCTGGGACTCATTCTTTTGCCAACCAAATCCACCTTGCTATATACCCTGTTGTTCTTGTTCTCCATCCAAATGTGAGCCCTCCAGTCATCAATCTTCCACATAGTCATCTCCAAACAGCTCTGTGCTTCCTCCCTTCTCCCGCTCCAATTTGTACTATGCTTTCTGGGTAATAAACACCCTTAAAACCTTCTCCATTTCACTGATCTTTTTTTTTTAATTTTTTTAATTTTTATTTATTTATGATAGTCACAGAGAGAGAGAGAGAGAGAGAGAGAGGCAGAGAGAGAAGCAGGCTCCATGCACCGGGAGCCCGACGTGGGATTCGATTCCGGGTCTCCAGGATCGCGCCCTGGGCCAAAGGCAGGCGCTAAACCGCTGCGCCACCCAGGGATCCCTTTTTCACTGATCTTTTTTAACCACCACACACACTTAAGGGTTGGGAAGGGGAATGAATGTCCTTTTTATTCCACACTGCCATTAACATGTAAAATCTTCTGTTATTTGACTCCAGCAATGCCATTTCCCTTTGTTATCATGATATAGCATCTAAAAAAGAAATATCCCCTTGGTGCCACACCCTTTCGTCCACAGCCCAATTTTTCTGCATTCCTCAGCATAAATTGTTACCATAATTTTTATATTTAACACTTCCACTTACTCTCTTCCTGTTCTTTCTTAAATCCTCTCCTATAGGGGTTCAGTCTCTATCAACGCCACTGAAACTTCATCATGGTCATCAAGTGTCTCCCACATTGCTAAATCAAAGATGAATTCCCAATTATCTTACCCAGTAGCGATTGACACTGCTGGTCCCTGTGCTTTTCTGCATTTATTGAGATGATCATGTGTTAATTCCTTTATTCATTTAATATGGTTAAATCTGATTTTTTTTTTTAAGTTAAACCACTCTACATTTCTGAAATAATCCTCACCTGGACATGAATTAGGATCCTTTCCATAGAACCAGTTTCTACTTGAAAATATTTTGTTTAGAATTTTACATCTATGTTTATCAGAAAGACTGGCCTATTATTTTCCCTCCTTGTAATATCCTTGTCAGGTTTGGTGCCAAGTTTATGCTAAACTCAAAATAAGACTTGGGAAATTATCAGGATTCAGAGAAACAGAACCCAAAACATATACAGACAGACAGACACACACACACATACATGATTTATTACAGGGATTCTGTCATGCAATTGTGGAAGCTAGTCAGTCTCCAGAAAATTGCGGCATCTGATGCTGGAGTCCATAGGGCAGGCAGCTGGGGAGGAAAGACAGGATGTAAAGTAGGGAAGAATAGGACAAAGCTGGAACCCGCAAGCATGAGCTGAAACCAGTGAAAACAGACTGAAACTCGTATCTGATCTTGCTGCATCTGACATGCCCATTATCACAGAACCACACACACACATGCACGCACGCACGCATGCAGGCACATCCCAGGACTCAGAAAAATTGTAAGTGCACCCAGGGGCAGGTATGGCAGTAGCAGGCCTGACAGCTGCCCAGGACAACCTAATGAACCAGCAGGTAGGCAACGACATGTGCAGGCTACAAAATGAATGCTGATTCACAAGTCTGTCCTCTAAGTCTCATACAAAAATGTATCTTGTGGCTGACTCCAATTGGAAATAGAAAGGGAAGGAAATTTTGGAAAACATAATTCAGCCTAGCAAAGTCATACATTACAAAGCTACCACAGAAAATATGTCCTCTTTTTCTACTTTCTGATAGAGTTTTTGAAAGATTGGTATTATTGTTTGGAAGATTACAACAGCAAGACCATTTGAGCCTGGAGTTTTCTTTGTGGAAAAAGGTTTTAATTTGTGGATTCAATTTATTTGATACAGAAATGTTTAGATTTCTATTTCTTGTGCCAGTCTTGGTGTCTTTTTTTTTTTCTACTGCATTTGTCTATCTTAGGAGTCAGCAAAATATGTCCCTCAGGATGTCTGCATTTGTAAATAAAGCTTTATTGGGACACAGCCATGCCCAGTTATTAAAATTTATACAAGCTGCTTTCATGCTGCAATGGCAGCGCCAATTGGATGTGACTGTATAATCCACAAAGCTTAAACTATTTACTATCTGGACTTTACAGAAGAATTTGGCCAATCCCCGATCCATCTCATCTAAATTTATTGGCAGAAAGTTGATCATAAGGGAATACCTGGGTGGCTCAGTGGTTGAGCATCTGCCTTCAGCTCAGGTCATGATCCTGGGGTCCTGGGATCAAGTCCCACATCAGGCTCACTGCAGGGAGTCTGCTTCTCCCTCTGCCTGTGTCTCTACCTATCTCTCTCTCTCTCTCTGTATCTCTCATGAATAAATAAATAAAATCTAAAAAAAAAAGTTGTTCATAATATTCAATTATCTTCTTAATGTCCATAAAATCTGTAGCAATGTTCTCTCTTTATGTTCCTGGTAACTTGTGTTTTTGTCTTTCTTAATCAATCTTGCTACAAATCACTAAGTTATTACTTTTAAATTTGTAAAATTTTTCTATTCTATGATTGCCTTCTATTTAATTGAGTCCTGCTCTTATATTTTGTAACTTCTCCCTTCTATTTTCTGAGTTTACTTTGCTTTCTTTTACTAATTCCCTAAGACATAAGCTTAGATAATTAATTTTTAAATTTTTTTATTTTCTAAAATATGCATTTCAGAGCTATATATTTTCCCATAAGCACTGCATAACTAAACCCCACATTATACCATATTTTCATTATCCTCAGTTTAAATATCCCGAATTTCTGTTGTGATTGCTTTCTTCAACAATACATTACTCAAAAGTGTGTTGTTTAACATCTAACCATACGAAGGTAGTCTTAGCTAGTTTTGTATTAAAGATTTCTGGTTTAATTTCAGAGCAATAAAAGAATATACACTAGATTTCAAACATGAAATTTGTTGAGACATGGAATATTCAAAGCAGCTCTGAAAATGAACCAAGTTGAGCCACTTATACTCTTGATTTCACTATTACTATAAAACTACAGTAATTGGGATGTCTGGGTGGCTCAGTGATTGAGCATGTATCTGCCTTTGGCTCAGGTCATGACCCCGGGGTCCTGGGAACAAGTCCCGCATTGGGCTCCCCACAGGGAGCCTTCTTCTCCCTCTGCCTGTGTCTCTGCCCATCTCTCTACGTCTCTCATGAATAAGTAAAGAACATCTTTAAAAAAAAAAAAAAAGACTACAGTCATCAAGATAATATGGTACAATCAACAATTAGATCAATGAAAAATTAAGGTCTCAAAATAGCTCTGTACTTTTGGTCATTTCGTTTTTGAAAAAGGCACCAAAGCACCACAATGAAGAAAGGAAAATCTTTTCAACAAATGGTACCTAAACAGCTACATATCCATATAAAAAAAAAAGGAACTTTAAACTCTACCTCATACTCACACCATACGCAAAAACTAATTTGAGGTGGATCATAATAGACCTAATGTAAAAACCAAAACCATAAAGATTTTAGAGGAAGTACAGGAGAATACCGTTGAGACTTGGAGGTACACAAAGGTTTCTTAGGACACAGAACGTAATAATGATAAAGGGAAGAATTGATAAATTAGACTTTACCAATTTTAAAGACTTCTGTTCATCTAAACACCCAAGTAAGAAAATAAGTCAGGAGATGAAAAATACACAGACACAGACACATACACACACACGAATAAAAGACTGGAATTCAGGGTATTTAAAAACTTCTTATAACTCAACAGTTTTAAAAAATCCCTCTCCCCACCAAAAAAGCAAAATATTTAAACAGAGTCGTCACAAAAGGAGGTATGTGAATAGCTAATAAGTACATGAAACATGTTCAACATCATTAATTAACATGGAAATGTAAATTAAAACAACGAGATATCACTCTTCATCTACCAGAATGACTAAAATTAAGAAGACTGACACCAAATGTTGGTGAGGATGTGGAGCAGCCAAAGCTCTAATAAATTCTTGAAGTATAAAATGGTAGAATAATTTAAAAAATAATAATCTGATAATTTCTGGGGCACCTGGGTGACTCAGTCAGTTAAGCTTCTGCCTTCCACTCAGGTCACGATCCCCGGGTCCTGGAATCAAGCCCCAGGTCAGGCTCCCTGCTCAGCGTGGAGCCTGTTTCTCTCTCCCTTGGGCGCTTTCCCTGCTTGTGCTCTCTTGTTCTCTGTCAAATAAATAAAATCTTAAAAAAGAAAAATCAAATCTGTATCTACCCTATGACCCAGCAATTCCATTCTTAGGTATTAACCTAAGAGAAATAAAAACAGGTCCACAAAAAGACTTATATAAAAATGTTCATAGAAACCTTATTTATAACAGCAAACAACAAACAAAAAACAGATACAACTCAAAAGTTCATCAAAAGGAGAATGGATAAACCAAATGTGATTTATTCAAACAATGGTAATAAAATGGAAGGGACTACTGATTCACACACATCACAGATGAAGGTCAAATATGCTGAGTGGAAGAAGCCTTATGCAAAAGACTGAGTACTGTAAGACTCCAGAACAGGCAAAACCAATTCACAGTGCAAAAAATCAACACCAACATTGCCTCAGAGCAGAGGACTAGGGTGAGGAGGGGAGGCATTTACTTATGAAGAGGCAAAGAGAAGAAAAAAAGTTGGGTGATGCTGGGTGAAGGCAATCTTATCTTGAAAGCAGTTTGGGTTACCTAGGTGTATAGATTTGTCCAAACTCACTAAATGCACATTTATGAATTTTACATTTTTTGTAAATTTCCCCCTAAAAGAAAAATTTGTAAGCAAATATTACATTCTAGCTAATGATATGCATATTGAAGTATTTAATGGAAAGTATATTGATAAACATATTCTGAAATGCATTAGAAGAATACAATGATTACAGGAAGGATGGAAAGACAGATAATAAAAGACACATAGTAAAATATTAATGGTAGAATCTAGTTAGAAAAAAAAGAAAAAAAAACAAAAACAAAACAAAACAAAAAAAAAGAATCTAGTTAGAGGTATATGAGTCATTTCCTGTATAAATTTAAGAAGGAATTTAAGATTTCTTATATCTTTTGGTAATATAAGTGAGAAATCTTGGCTTTTAGACTCATAATACTGGCCACTAAGAAATTCAGGGTTCTTGGGACACCTGGGTGGCTCAGTGGTTGAGCGTCTGCCTGTGGCTCAGGGCATGATCTTGGGGTCCCCACATTGGGCTCCCTGCAGAGAGCCTGCTTCTCCCTCTGCCTGTATCTCTGCCTCTCTCTGTGTGTCTCTCATGAATAAATAAATAAAACCTACAAAAAAAAAATTCAGGGTTCTCAGTAAAACAATTACCAATCCCTTTGATTTGTATTGCAGTTACTAGTATCACAGGGCAAAGATCTGTTAATTGGAGGAATGAAAATTTCAGTAAAGCAGTTTTCAAATATTTGGTGTTAGTAATTCTTCAGAATATGAAGATCACATCTGATATAAACCTTTTGCCTTTCCAAGGTTTTCTGAACCACTCAAGCCCACCTAGCAATAGCTTTTCTTCTTCAAAGTTCCTTTCTACCACTTGGGGACACTTAATTTTCAGCATCAATGGAAAAGAAATCTACTATGCTCCATTGCACATCAAAGTAACCAATGTTTGTTTGTTTTTTTTCTTAAGTTATCATTTAAGAAAATTGGAAACTATCTCGCTAATTAAATGGTAATGGGAAAACCTCACACTGTTCAGAGGCTAGGACAATTTAAGCAAAATAAAGGAAAATATTAACTAACTTTTCTAAACTGTTAAAATGGTTTGAATTTGGTCCTAATTTTGGATGAAAATCAGCCAAACCAATTTAACTAGCGGAAAATTTTTTTAAAGATTTATTTATTTATTCATGAGAGACAGAGAGAGAAGTTAGAGACATAGGCAGAGGGAGAAGCAGGCTCCCTGCGGGGACCCTGATGTGGGACTGGATCCCAGGACCCTGGGATCATGCCCTGAGCCGAAGGCAGATGCTCAACCACTGAGCCACCCAGGCTCCCCATCTAGTGGAAATTTAAAACAAAACACATAATTATAAATATTTATTACACTTCCAAAACAGCAGCTAAAGTAAAGGTTACCATTAACCAGGACCTCTATAGATTAAATAGCACTTCAAAGCAGGTTCAAACCCTGGGAAACAAACCAAGGCACAACTAACAATATAAAAAAGATAAAGAGGGCAGCCCAGGTGGCTCAGCGGTTTAGCACTGCCTTCAGCCCAGGGCGTGATCCTGGAGACCCGGGATCAAGTCCCACATCAGGCTCCCTGCATGGAGCCTGCTTCTCCCTCTGCCTGTGTCTCTGCCTCTCTCTTTCTCTCTCTGTCTTACATACATACATACATACATACATACATACATAAGATAAAGAAGCCCTAAGAGCAAGGTCAGAAGATTTCAGAGTCTTTTATTATAAATACACTCTCAGAAAACATATGCCTAATAAGATTTAAATAGTCCCTAAAAGACTTAGCAGCTGACTATTTCCATCTCTAATAAAATATACTTAGAGAAATCAGAATATTAAACAGTACTATCCAAGAACTTGAAATATACCCTTATAACACAAGAGTTAAAAAGGAAATACTTTAATATGCTAAATGTACATTTTGTGCAAATAGATTCCCTTGCAGAGAGATTTTTTTTGCAGAGAGAATTTTACACTAAAGTATGAATTAATACATCCAATTCCAGCAATATGGCAGATATTCGTGTAGAGACCGTCTCTCAGTAAAAAAACATCTTAAAATGCTCAACAAAAACATCTTTTATAAAGTATGGCTACACTACTGGTAAAATAAGGGACACCATAGGAAGCTAGAAAAGAAAAAATGCAATATTCCACAGGAGTTAAAAAGGGTTAGAGACAGCATTGACCCTGAGAGATTCTGTGAATTCCTGGTGGCCTAGCACCTGGTTTTAATGACCCACATATGTTGGGACAGAAGACAAACCTTAGGACCCAAGTAAAATGAGAGCTCAGATCAGAAAATCCCACACAAAGCTGGGAACCCCCATAAGGAAGTAAACTACAAAAAATCCAGCTAGTAGAGGAAAGTATGTTGGCAATGACTCTGAGAAGAAGGGGGAGAGGGGAGGTGGGAAGAAAAAATATATACTGTCCTGAGAATTCCTAAAGACAAAGACATACTAACTTAGTTTGGTATTTGTACTGACTCTGTGGCCCGAAAATCCTCAAGCAGAAATTTTAAAGTGACCCTGGATTGCTACGCTCCACGGGCAGGCAGAAGCAAACACAGGAATCTCAAGAACTCCTCTAGACACAGTTCAATGAATATATGCAAAAAATGAAAATTCAATGAACACATGAAGAAGATACCACGAGCTAGGGATCAGCAGAAATAAGAAACTATAAAATCAAGCAGGAGAAACAGCAGATATGAGAATAATTAGATATAAATATAAATGTTTAAAAATAAAATGTTTAAAAGATTTAAAGCAATAAAAGAAGAGATTTTAAATATGCTTAAAAATGGAAAACCTCAACTGACTAGGCAGATCTAAAAAGCAACTGAATTTTTAAAAATAAAAAATATAAGAAATTAAAAGCTCAATAAACAGGTTAAACAGCAGATTAGATACAAGTGAAGTGCACTGGTAAGCTGGAGTATAACTCTGAATAATTATTTAAAATGCAGAGAGAGAAAGAAAAAGTAGGAAAGATCTGGAGGACAAAGTAAGCAGGCAGGCCTAATGTATATCTATGGGGAATTTCAGAAGGACAAATAGAACAGAGAGAGGCAATATTCAAATGAATAATAACTAATAATTTTCCAGAATTCATAAGAAACACTCAAACCTCAGATTCAGGAATCTAAGCCAGGATTAATTAAAGGAAATCAAACCCAGATACATCATATGAAACTGCAGAACATCAAAGCCAAAGAGAAGATTTAAAAGTAGCCAGACTGAATATAGAGATTACCTATAAAGACATCATGATTCAAACCGACAACTGATATCTCACCAGTAACAATGAAAATCAGAAGAAAATAAAATAATAATGTACTAAGAGAAAATAATTGTCAACTAAATAACTATATGGTCACTGACTCTATTTTTCAAGACAGAAAAACAAAATACATTTAATTAAAACAAAACTTAGTTCAAAACTAACACTCACTAACTTAGCATCTAATTCAGTATATTACAGAAACTTGTATTTCAGAAAGATGATTGTCAAAGGAAGATCTCAGATGTAAAAAGGAATGGTGAGAAAAAATAGTAACTTTGTAGGTAAATCTAAACAAATTGTTAACAGTATAAAACAAAGAATAGTCTAATTCACTTCATTAAAAAATAAAATAGAAATTGAATCTTAGAAAATAATAGCATACAAATTAGGAATATCTGGAGTTAAAGATTCTAAGGTGTTTACATTATTTGGAAGAAGGGCAAAAAATATTAACTTAAACATAAATAACTGAAGATGATGTTAAAATGTCTGGGGTAGGGCACCTGGGTGGCTCAGTTAGTTAAGCTTCTGACCAGCTCAGGTCATGATCTCATGGTCCTGAATTCCAGCCCTGTGTTGAGCTCCATGCTCATCAATGTTCAGCAGAGAGTCTGCTTCTCCCTCTCTTCTTCCCTTGTCCCTTCCTCCTGCTTGTGCTCTCTCTAGCTCTTTCTCTCTCTCTCTCTCTCTCAAATAAATAAATAAATAAATAAAATCTTTAAAAGTAAAAATAAAAACCAAATCAATAAAAATAAATAAAATGTCTAGAGTACCCTCTAAAAGAACAACATAAAAAAATAGATTAAATTTAGCCAGAAGGCAAGGAAGGGAGGTTGGGTGGGAAAAACAGATCAGAACAAATAAAAATTACAATATGAGATAGTAGTACTGAATCTCAGTAATTTAGTAAACAGTAATTGTAAATAGACTAAAGTCTCCAAGAAAAGGCAAAGATTGTCAGACTAAAAGTTCCAAATTCAACTACATAGTATTTACATTAGATACATCTAAAACATAAAGATATAGGAAAAAATAACAGTAATAGTCACATTATTAAAGCTGGAGAGGGTCATGATACATGATTTGGTTTATGAGGAATATAAAACAATTTCTGATTTGAGTGTTCTAATAACATCAGCCCAAAATGAGGCAAACATTGCAAACTACAAGAATTAGATAAGTTCACTGTAGTGAAAGATTTGTGAATATCTCGTTCAATAATTGATAGTCCATGTGGACAAAAAATGAATAGAGCATACAAGATTTAAACAACATATTATCATGTTTCATCTTATGGACACACATAGTACCTTGCTCTAAAAAATAAGGCATACATATTCTTTTCAAGAATAAAGAGACCTTTTATGTAAAATAAAGATATACAGGCCATAAGGCAAGTTTCTATATGGTGAACCATACAAAATTGGTACATATATGTCAAAAATAGCTGAAAATCATAATTACATACTGTTCAATCTAAGAGAGATTTCAAATACTCTATAATTTATAGACCAAGACTTCTGACAACAATTTTGTTAGAACTTGGTACTCTCTCCCCCACAATTTCAATTCTCTTATATTTGAAATGTTGAAAATATCTAAGTTATTGAGGAGTCAAAGAAGAAATAATAATGAAAACAATAAAAACTGGGAATTAAACATTGATTATTCTATTTATCAAATTGTAGGAAATAGCAAAAATGATACATAAAGGGAATTATACAGCCTTATGCTTATTTTTAAGTATAAATAGTAATGATTTATTCTTCTAATTTAAGAAGTTATAAATTTTAAAAAATAACACCCCCTAAAATAATAAAAAGTAGAAAATAATGAAATAGAAAAATTCAGAGAAGAGCAACAGAACCAAGTTTGTTTTTGAAAAGGCTAGCCAAACTGATAAACCTCTGACAAGTCTGATCAAAAAAGAGGGGTGAAAGAGAGATAGGCAGAGACCACAAGACTACAAATAAACATAATTAAGAAATACAGCTACACATGGAGCAAGGTTTAAAAAATGTAGAAGAAAATATTATTAATAACTTTATACTAGCAAATTTGAAAACTTAAGTGGCAAATTCTATAATAATTTAAATTCCCAAAACAAACTAAAAAAAATAAAGAAGCTGAATGTTTCTACAGTCACTGAAGAAAGTGAATTAATCATAAAAAAAATCCCACCAAGAAAAAACCACACTCAAATAGTTTTACAGAAGAAAAAAGAAAAGTAATAAACTTACTCCTCAGTTCACTTTATGAAGCTAGACAACCTTAATGCCAAACTAGACAAAGGAAAAATAAGGAAGGCAAAGTACATATCAATCTGTCATGTTAATAAATATAAAATGTACTAAATCAAATATTACCACGTTGATCCCAATTATATTTTTAAAGGTTTATTTCATGAACACATGGTTGATGTAACTAACATGAGAAAAATTTGAAAGACTGAGGAGAAAAATGATATGATCACTTCAATAGATGCAGAAAAAACTACCCAATAACATTCAATAACAATTCATGATAAAAACCATTAATAGAGCAGAAACAGAAGAGAACATCCTGCAAGTTATGAGGAACATCTATAAAAAAAAAAAGAGCAAACATCATGCTCTATTGCAAACCACTCTATAAAATCAGTAATACTGCAAAGATGTCTGTTATCTCCATTTCCAACATTTACTGGAGGTTCTGTCAGTCTCAGTATGTACACTCACACAGACACAGACACACACACACACACACACAAATATAGAAGGACTTAGAAGGAGGAAATAAAATGCCATGATTTTAGTATTTATATCAATTGTCTTCATGGAAAATCCAATAGAATTAACACATTTATAAACTATCTGGAATTAAAAAAGAACTTAGAAAGTATTTTATTTAGAAGAGCACTACAAAAAAGCCAATTGCACATGTATAACCAGCAATAATAGTAGAAAAGGTAAATTTTTTAAAACTATCATTTACAATAACTAAGATAGTTTAATTTTAATTATAAAGAATTATAACTCTTTCTTTTTTTATAAATTTATTTTTTATTGGTGTTCAATTTGCCAACATATAGAATAACACCCAGTGCTCATCCCATCAAGTGCCCTCCCTCAGTGCCCATCACCCAGTAACCCCCACCCCCCGCCCACCTCCCCTTCCACCACCCCTAGTTCGTTTCCCAGAGTTAGGAGTCTCTCATGTTCTGTCTCCCTCCCTGATATTTCCCACTCATTTTTTCTCCTTTCCCCTTTATTCCCTTTCACTATTTTTTATATTCCCCAAATGAATGAGACCATATGTTTGTCCTTCTCTGATTATAATTCTTTCAACAAAAACTAAGAACTTTATGAAGAAAATAGTAAATGTTATTAAAAGATTAAAGCAATCTAAATAAGTATGGAAAAGTACCATGTTCACAGGGAAGAAAATGAATTATCTTAAAAGTCTCAATTACCCCCTAAAATTAATCTATGGAATCAATACTATTCCCTTCAAAATCCCACCAAAGTTTCTCATGGACCTTGAAAAGTTTGAAAAGCTGAAAAGCTGAAAAAGCTGATGTTAAGACTTATATGAAAAAAAAATGGACAAAAGTACTCAGGAACTGCTATAGAAAAAAAAAACTGGTAGATGAATAGGAGGCTGGGAAACCTGACCTAAGAGTTATCAAAAATTATTTTAAAATTATAACAATTAAGACTAGATTTGGCAGTGAAATAAGAGTGCAGAAAGAAACCCACATGTACACAGAAAGTTGATATACTACAGAGATGTCAGTGCAGATTAGTGGAGACAAGATGAAGAAATGTGTAAGGACCTCAAGAAAAAGTAAAATTGTATTTTTATTCTACGTCATATACAACATTTCAGATGAATTAAGAATTTAAATGTAAACATCAAAACATTTAAACTTTAGAATGTATAGATATATGTTAATGATCTCGTAATTGGAAAAAAAATTCTAACATGTTGAAAGTACTAACCATAAAGAGAAAAAAAAAAGAAATTTAAGCAATAAAATTTAGCAGTTTGATTCACCAAAAGACACCACAAAGGGGTTGAGAAGACAAGTCACAAAGTGAGAAAAAAAATATTTAAAACACACTTAACTAACAATAATATCCAGGATATATAAAGAACTCCCATAATCAATATGAGAAAGACAAACCACCCAAAAGAAAAATGGACACAGATTTTTTTTAAAGGGCATTTTATATAAGAGGAATGATAAACATCTGGAAAGACACTCAACTTCTTTAGGTCATCAAAGAAATGCAAATTAAAAGGACAATAAGATACCCAAGTAGTGGTTAGGACTTGGAACAATGGGAACTGTCAAACCTTGCTGTGGGAGCTTAAATTGGCTACTACTATTCTGTAAATATTTTGGCATCAGTAGAGTTGAATATGTGTATTCCAGGACTCAGAAATTCCATACCTAGGAATATACTGTAGAAAAAATTTTGCACATATGTACCAGAAGATAAATAAAAGAATATATTATCTTACTTGGTGGGGTCAAAATGAAAAATTATAGTTAAATGTTTAAGAATCACTACAACATATTTATCCAAAATTGATATTTATGGAACATAAAAATATTCTCTTCATGGACTTCCTATTCATTAATTGTTAAATTCATTAATAAATATAATATTCTTTTGTAAATGCAGAGATAAAACACACCTCACAGGTCAACTTTTGATATATTAGGAATGACTTTTTGTCCACACTGACAGGCATATATACTTTAATCACCAAAGACTAAACTGAGCATTTATGAAAGAAAATCCTTTTTAAAGATTATTTCAATTTAGTCAGGATTAAAAGTAAATAACACTTTTATCTTTATCAACTTCAAATAAAATAACTTTAGTTTTAATATCATATTTAATGGAAAATATACAGAAGAAAACAATAAGAATATGGAGAGCCTGGTGTCCTATGGTCTTCCTTAATAACAATCCATTTTCAAGAGACTGTAATCTACTCAACAGAAAGCATTCTATCAAGGATCTTAATCGGATTCTGAGAAAATTCACACTCAAAATAGACAATATGCTACTAAAACCAAAACAATGTAGGTATTAGCAGCTATACAAGGGGTTCGCCTCTATCTGATGACTCATTTCTAAAATGATGAAAGTCTAGGTCTTTGAAGTGTTTTCTATTCAAGCTGGAATATATATAAGGTAGGAATGACAGAGTAGGTTGAGAAATTTTTCTTCATTTTACATACCCTTACTTGACTCGATGCAAACATCAAACTAAGAATGGCAAAAATGAGTCTTTCTTCCTACCTATTAATACTAACTTTTTCTCTGTTTTCTCAAGGCATTTTACTTTCAGCATCCAAGTCCATAAGAAATTTAGAAGACGACATGGTATTTAATACATTCAGGCTGGGGAAAGCCCTTCAGAAGGAAGATACTCCACAAAAATCAGTTGTTGCTCCTTCTCTGGAACAATACAAAAATGATGACAGCAGTTTCATGAATGATGAGGAAAACAAAAATTCAAAGGTGAGTAGCATGTGACTTATCCTTTCTCTGATGGAAATCTGAATGATTTTTATGATATCTTTGAAAGTAAGTTGATATTTTTATAAACAGAAGTATATATAATATAAACAGTCACATTATGCTTTAGGACAACAATAAAATTTCATACATACCAGGTTGTTCTTCCACTCTGGACAATACCTCTTATCCAAAAGTTTTTTTCCCAAAAACTTGTATCTAACGTATTTTTAAAGAGTCAAAACAGTGCAAAATATCTCTGAACTGATCAATGAGAATATTATAAATATATTATAGTTCTATTACCAGTAAGGCAGCTAAAACACAAATCAATCTTTTCTTTACAGAACACAGGCTCCAAACATAATTTCTTAAATCATGGTCTGCCACTGAATCTGGCTATAAAACCTTATCTTGCACTAAAAGGACCCATAGCTTTTCCAGCTGAGAATGGAGTTCAGAATACTGAATCGACACAAGAAAAGAGAGAAATTGGGGATGAAGAAAATTCAGCTAAATTTCCTATAGGAAGGAGAGATTTTGACAGTGAGTAGTCTTTTTAAAATTCAATTCTTATATCTAATACCGTAAAATAGAATTCTGAGTTTAACTGGATTTGGATCCAATTTTAACAAAATCAAATAAGACCATGGTTCAATTACACTTGACATTAAGTGACCCCTGCCAAAGATGTGGGGCTAAAAAGCATTTAAGAGTTATTGTAATTTTGATTTATTCAGAATTAGCTGTATTAGACCCATTCTCTCATTTCTAATAAATTCTGTGTGATAATAATAGTGCTTTAAACAACTTAAACTTTTTTTTCCCTCCAGTGCTCAGGTGCATGCTGGGAAGAGTCTATCGACCTTGTTGGCAAGTCTGAAACCTGTTGGACCACATCATCATTTCTGAAGAAAACAAAATCATTTAACTGTCCGTTGGAGAAAAAGCCTTCAACATTACTATAACTTGTATTATGTTAAAAGTCTGCTTTAAAAGAAAGCAGTTACTAAGATGTATCTGTAGCCTAAATGATATGCTTTATCTGTGCATTAAACTTTGTGAATATTCTGCATAATTATGACTTACTAGTGTTTTTTAAATGCTTAACATACTAATCTTATATACACTTCAGACTAATATAACAAAGGATCACAACTTACATCTTGATCTCTTAAAAATTAAGTAGATGCCCTTGGTGAATGATTTAATATACACAGAAATCTAAAGCACATAAAAAACAAATTCATAGTCTAAAAAACTGAGTTAACTTTGTCTGGCCAGTAATCAATTTATTCTTGGCTGTACACTTGTTACTTTTTGCTACTCCGACTATTTTGCCACACAATTTATTCTGGAAATTGTTTGATGTCTTGGGTATCTTAACATTTTTATGTTGCGCTGGTTCATTTTCATTATCACAGAGATTATTTTTATCATCTAAGTCCACCTGTTTCCTTTTTGAGCTTTTACTTCCTGTCTGACTACTTGGTTTTCTTGCTACTTTTTCACTTTTACTTCTGTCCAGATGAACATTTCCAGAACTTGTTCCAATTGTTGGCCTTCCAACAGATGAATTTACACCTTCTGTTATGCAAGATGAAAAGAGGAAAGAAATTTTATAATATTTAGTATTATTCCATGTGAAAATTTTACAATAAACTTTAAAAATCACTAAAGAATATTAAAAAATTTGATTTGTAATCACATAACACTATAAATTACATGATGAGCAAATACAGCTACATTACTATCCCATTACTTTTCATTTTACCATTTACTATATCATTTATTATCCTTCCAAACAACAAATATTTGTTTTGTTTGAATGCATGACAAGTTATTTCTTAAATACATTTACTTAAATCAAACTGTCTATTCCTCCTAGATTCATACTTAGATTTAACTTTTTAAATAAACCCAGGTCTTAAAAATATAAAACTTTACATTTTACATTTCATACTTTGCAAAACAAAATCAAGTTTTAATTAAGTTAAAACCAATGTGGGACGCCTGGGTGTCTTAGTTGGGTAAGCATCTGCCTTTGGCTCAGGTCCTGATCCTGGGATCTTGGGATCAAGACTGCTTCTCCTTTCTACCGCTGCTCATGCTTTTTCTCCCTCTCCCTCTCAAATAAATAAATAAAATCTTAAAAAAGAAAACAATTAATACACTAGAATTAAATAGTCATTTAATTACTCAAATAAGTTCAATTACCAGAGAGGTCATTTTCCACATGAAGGATAGACAAAGGCTTTGATGCTGACTTAATATCATTCCATTTATCCTTGCTTATTGTGCAGTCTTCTTTGTAAGTACAAGTAAACTGAGATCTAATTAAGGTTTGCTTCATCTAGTAACAGGAAGAAAGAAGATTTCGCAATTTATTTTATTTGATTTATTTTATTTTTTTTATCCAGATAGAAATATATTCTACAGTAATCAAGATATAAAAATTTACCTTAAAAATTCCATTATGCAATGGAAACTTTTAACCCTTGATGTTTCATAGTTTACAATCGCATCCATTGTTACAACTGGCATTTTTGTTATTTTTAGTAATACCAGCTTTATGCAAACTTTTTATAGTTTTTGTATGAGTTTAGAAAAATCAATTTTAGATTCCAGAATATGTGACTACTTGAATATTTAGGAAAATAAGAAAGATGATTCAAATATACCATTCTAGGAAGATATGACCAAGTGATTGAATGGTCAAATATTCAAAATAAACTCTTGCATTTATCTTCAAAGATCATAAGTAGGAGAAAATCAGAAAGCTAAATTTAATTCTTAACCACAAAAAAGGATGTCAAAAAAGTAGCTTTGGTAATGTATTCTGCAAACATAAAACCAGTGGCTGTTTTAGGGATAGAAATTAATTTCAGAACAAAGTAATGTATATGGATAATGCAAATTTCAGTAATCATAGCTGATGTGTAATGAAGTCTAGTTATCATGAGGAGATAACTTCAAATTGAGATGTCAAAACATTTTCAGAAATAGATGTTTAAATTTCAGATAAATGAATAAAGAAGACCTCAACAATTCAAAAATTTAACACTTCAAAACAATTACATTATGCTGAATATTACTTACAAAATATTGGTTGATACAGTTCATAAAGTCTGAAATAGCACTTTATATATTTCATATTGACTAGTTTAATATTATATTATACATTCAGAAAGATTACTGTATTAATCAACTTAAATGTTTGCAAAAATAATGGCAGTGAAATTCACAGGCTTCAGTTTAAAAGAAATTCAATTAATCCAGTCGCTTCATAAGAGCAAGTGTTTCCAAAGGGCACCTGGGTGGCTCAGTCGGTTAATCATCCAATTTTCTATTTCAATCTCAGCGTCCTGAGATTGAGCCCCAGGCCAGGCTCCATGCTCAGCGAGGAGTTTGCTTCTCTCCTTCTCCCTTTCTCTTTGCCCCTTCCCCCATGCTTTTGCTAGCACCTATTCTCTCTAAATAGATAGAAAGATAAATAGATAGATGATGATAGATAGATAGATAGATAGATAGATAGATCTTTTTAAAAAAAAAAAAAAGGCAAAAAGCAAGTGTTCCCAGGATGACAAGTTTTATATCCTTCTGACAAATGGTATGTCTATGAGAGTTCCAGTTCCCAGATCACTAAAAGTCATGTTTAATTTGCTTCAAAATTTAGACAACTGGAGTTTGATAGCATCCATTTTAAGCACAAAAATTCACAAAATTGAAAGAAATGTAAAAATGTAAAAAATCAAAAACTATTTTAAACATTACAAGAGAGTAGGCTCTTGATTATGGATGACGGATCCTGAATCTATATGAATATAACTACCATTATACAGTTTCCATCATGAGATGCCCTAAAATATAACTAAAGGTTTTAACTAGACTTTTCTGGACTTTAGTAATTCCAAAAATACATAATTAAATCAAATAATAAACCTATTAAAATAGATTTTGTTAATAAAATGAACTTTTTAAAGTTTATATTACATCACATTATTACTATAATGTTATCAAAAACCTTTTATTTCTATCTGCAAAACCAGTACTGTTGAAATATCTTTAATATTATCATTATTATTATCTGTGACATCCCACAACATATCTTTCATTGGATCAGAGTTACTGCTTAGGGAAAATTTTAAACTTATTGCCCAAAATTAGTTATAAAGAGTATGGTAAGTCCATGAACGCAAATGAATGCTAGTGACTAACTAGGATCACTTTCATAGTACCCAGACGGTGAATGCACCTGTAAGTAGCTTGGAGGATTCTAGCATCCCACCACAGAATCTATATCAGCACTACCCACAAAACACTCTAAATATAAATACAATAATTATATATTTAGTACAAAAAATTGACAAAACACGAGAGACTCCTAACTCTGGGAAACATACAAGGGGTAGTGGAAGGGGAGGTGGGCGGGGGGGATGGGGTGACTGGGTGATGGGTACTGAGGGGCACACTTGACAGGATGAGCACTGAGTGTTATACTAGATGTTGGCAAATTGAACTCCAATAAAAAAATATACGTATAAAAAAAGAAAATTGATGTTTTCTCAATCTCATGGTTCGCAAAAATAAACATTTCTTTAGAAAGCTGTGTTATTTTTAGTAATTTTTGACATATCTAAGTTAAAACCTTTCCTTGCTATGTAAATACAGTGACAAAATAAGTGCATAGCCCTCTTTATACTAGATTTCCTATCTTCAGGCCTCCTAGAGAGAAATTAGTGAGCCTAGGTGACAGTAGGGTAATTTCAGAAAACCAGAATTATAAGGCAATGGGTTTTTAAAATACTGAGCATGAATTCAGATATGAAAGGAAATAGTTAACCACTTTATACACTACAAAAAATATCTCTTATAAAAATATCAAAACATGAGAACCACAACAGTTCTATAGTAATCTTGGAATACTTACGTCCAAAAGAAGTAACTAAGTAGTTACATTGAAGGTATTTGTTTTTCTTTTTGTAAGAAATTATATATGGGTTTTCTTTTCCCTGCCCTTACGAAAATCTCTTTTTTTTAAATCAATTATGACTTAGTTCCAACTATGTGATAGGCACCCAGAATATTAAAGAGATTACTAGGATGACTCTTATAATCAAGACATTCTACTTATAAAACCTGCTGTTGACCTGCTGCTGGAAGAAATAATAAATAAATTGGATAACAGACTCAAGACAGAAAAGATGTCAGAAAGCTAGAACCATAAGTAGAAAATAATAAGATGAAGATGAATGAGGATAACCAAACTCCTATATTTAAGTTCAAAATATCCATTACAGATGATGATGAGGAAAACCTGACTTAAAAGTAACAAATGAAAAAGATCTAGAGAATTTCATTGATCATGCACAAAAAGACAATGATGTGATGGGAAAGGAATCAGATTTGCAGTTAAAAGAACTGCCTTCTTCTAATACTGTCCCTATCACTTATAAACTAGATGATTGGGATCCCTGGGTGGCGCAGCGGTTTGGAGCCTGCCTTTGGCCCAGGGCGCGATCCTGGAGACCTGGGATCGAATCCCACATCGGGCTCCCGGTGCATGGAGCCTGCTTCTCCCTCTGCCTGTGTCTCTGCCTCTCTCTCTCTCTGTGACTATCCTAAGTAAATAAAAATTAAAAAAAAATAAAATAAAAAAATAAACTAGATGATTTCAGGTAAACCTCTAAACCTCTCACTTATCCACAAATAGGAATAATACTTATTTCACATAACTGTCAGAATTAAATACAGGTAAAAAAATAAAGGACTATATAAGTTCTAGAGATCCCTGTAGATACCCTGCAATTAATTAATGCAATAACATATATGAGGATAATTTTTCTGCAGAGTAAGAAATATGTTAAATTGGATTCCTCAGGACCAGGCCAGCTCTAAAATTATTCTAGGAATGCCACTCAAAAACTGAACTTATAATCAGCATCTTCATTTTAGTTATTGAAACAATACAAAATGCACTGGCTTGTATTCATAACTTAAAAGAGATTGCTTTTCCTTTGTTCATAAAAGTTGAATTTTTCTGCACAAGATTAGTGGCTACATAGAATTGAGATTACTTCCTGTTGTAAATCTTCCAAATCTTTCTGTGTATTTGATTTGGAATCACAAACAAGCAAAACAATTCCCTCTTGAAAGTGCTTTTGAAGTACTAAACAACTAAGAATAATGTCCAGATTCATACATGGCTGTTAAAATCATTTTATGTTCAAGTCACATGACAGAAAAGGATTGAATGTTTTCCTTTGTAGAGTGATTTCCCCTCTTTGGAAAGATTTCTATCCACAGTAAAATTGCAATGAACTTCAAACTTGCCAAGAATTGGAAAAGTCCTTTTGCCACAAGCTCTTTTTAAATTGGAATTATTAGTAGGTTCCCACTTTGAGGAAAATAGTACTTCACATAGGAAAGCCTGACTCCTGTTAAATCAAAACAAATGAGTCAAAACACCAAAAAGTGGCAGTCATTCTCAGAGTTAGCTGCACTAATAAGATAATGAAAGTGGTAAGCCCCATTATGCTGATAAATATATCGGCAAGTTTGAAAAAGGAAATTAAATTTAAAAAATTATAAAAAAAAGAAAAAGCAAATTATTCTCAAAACACATAGGTAATATGTAACTGAAAATAAATTCGAAATATATCTTTTCATATATTATTATCTTTTCAAAAGAACAAATTTGCTACCCTTAATGGTATATGGATTGTAAATGCATCAAATAATCATTTATTTCTTCATCAGTGAAATTTCACTTATTTTGTTAAGAAAGATAATAGTAGTATTACTACACACAATAGTAGCAAAAGTAGTAGCATTACTTTTTTATGACTCTTCACTATAATTACTATGCCTTTACTTATTCTTTGGAAATAGCATGACGTCTTTGAAGTCTTACACTTGAATATAAACCCTGCTCTTTTACTTACTAACTATAAGACTAGAAAATGATGCCTTCTAGAAGTGAACAAGGATTAACTGGAATGAAGGATATAAAATACCTAATATAACACTTGACACTTTGTAGGTACTCAATAAATGCCAATTTATTTCAGCCCAAAGAATTCAACTTTAGTTTCATTTAATACAAATATCCCATTTTCATTCTACTGAAAAACGCTGCTCACTCTCTTACAGTCTTTGCTTAATGTCACCTTCTCAAAAAAACCTCTACTGAGCATCCTATTTATTTATTTATTTTTAAATATTTTACTTATTTATTCATGATAAACACACACACACACAGAGAGAGAAAGAGAGAGAGAGAGAGAGAGAGAGAGACAGAGAGAGAGGCAAAGACACAGGCAGAGGGAGAAGCAGACTCCATGCAGGAAACCCAATGCGGAACTGATTCCGGGACCGGGATCATGCCCTGAGCCAGAGGCAGCCACTCAACTGCTGAGCCACCAGGAGTCCCTGAGCATCCTATTTAAAGCCAAAACACACACAAAGGAACACACTCTCCTTACTTCCTTCTGCAGCTTTATTTCACTCCACAGCACTACTAACCTTCTAATGCTCCCCGTGATTCACTTGTTTTGTTCATTATTTGCCTCTCCCAACTAAAATGGAAGCTCCATGAATGAAACTCTTAGTATGGCAACTGGTGATCTGCTCTGGCCCTCCTGCGGCCCTCCCCTCCTTACTGGACTAGCCTCCTGCTCTAGGCTCAAGGGCTTACAGTTTATGGCGAGGGTGATGGAGAATAGAGTGTGCACACCTCTTGGTGGAGTGTCCCTGAGTGTGGCACAGAATAAGGGTTGAAAGGGGATCCAGGAGTGGGCCAGTGACTTTTGTTTATATTCTTGTATCCCAGCCCTACAAATATTTGGGGAAGACCTGTCCATGAGGGCAAGGTTTTAGTCTGTTTTGTTCACTACCCTATTCCCGGTGCCTAGAACATTGTCTGGTACCCAGGAGGCATTTAATAATACATGTTGGTGAATGAATCAATTAATAAGTAAAATTTTAACAGTATAACAGATATATATATGCAAGAGGAAGGCATGAGGGAACAGAGACATGAATAAGCAAAGGCTTAGAGAAAGAAAAAAAGAGATTTACAGAATGGATTCTACTCTTTAACAGAACGAAAGGAAACCATGTGATACAGAAATGAGAGAAGTAGATGGGCAAAGAACAGCTAAATCACTCTGAGGACAAAAGCTTTGAGATAGAAAAACATGTCTAGACAAAGTAAACTCCTCTATTCAACAGAGTGGTGACGCCATTGGGTAAAGGAACAAGAGAGATGCATACACACAGGGAAAACCTACCTCATATTTAGGTACTGAGAATTATGCATCTGAGTCTGTAGGCCCTATTATATCCACTGTCCCTTTACAGGTCTTAAATAGTCCACCTTTCTTAGGTTTTCATGCACATAATAAGCCCTACAAGGAAAAAAAAAAAAAGACTATTCCTTAAAACCACAAAAGCCACATTTTCCTTAACCTTGCCTCATACTATTTATTCACTTATTTTCTACAACTACCCAACATACAGTCTATACCACTGAGATAATCTAATACTTTCATCAGGTTATGTGCTCAGCTTGGAAGTCTCTCTTCCATTCTCTCTATTTAAATCTTATTCTCGGGATCCCTGGGTGGCGCAGCGGTTTGGCGCCTGCCTTTGGCCCAGGGCGTGATCCTGGAGACCCGGGATCGAATCCCACGTCGGGCTCCCGGTGCATGGAGCCTGCTTCTCCCTCTGCCTGTGTCTCTGCCTCTCTCTCTCTGTGTGTGACTATCATGAATAAATAAAAAAAAAATTAAAAAAAAATCTTATTCTCAACTCTCGTGGTCAGAGCACCATTTCCTTTACTTATTGGTCTCTTGTTATTTCTTTTGTGGTTATCTAATCCACCAGAACCGCAACTGTTTTTATACTCTGCTAGCCACATGTAGTATATCCCAGGACCCTGGGATCATGACCTGAGCCGAAGGCAGACACTTCACCGACTGAACCACCCAGGTGCCCCATTCTGTGCCATTTTATGTGCCGCAAATGGATCCTCAAAGGACTCTGAGACATTTTCTGTTTCCTGAGTCTCTAAGACTGGAACCCATATGCAACTTTATATTAGTAAGAGAGACCTCCCGTCTGTTCCCTACGTCTTCTAAGTATCAACTGATATAAAAGGACCAATTAGGCTTTGGGAAAAAATTACAATCATTTTATCTTCTGGAAATACCATTTCTTTCCTATTTCCTCCTCTCCTTCTGGGACTCTAATTGGGCACATGTTAGACTTTTTCTAATTTTTCCAACAACCTATCTTCAAGTCTAGTTTTGCAACCTAATGCTACATCCAGTCTACTATTAAAATCAAGTAATGAGTTCTTAATTTCAGATAATGTTTTTACAGTTCTGGAATGTCTCTATACAGTTTCATAGATTTTAATTCTCTGCTGGAATTCCCCAATTTTTCATTCATTTTGCCCATCTTTTCCGAACTTTTACATATCAAAAAATGTTCAATTCCTTGTCAGCTGATTCAAATATCTGGATTATTTGTGCATCTGCCACTATTGTTAGTTTTCCCTCTTAATTAAAAGATAAGACTTCCTATTTCTTTTCATGTCCAGTATATTTTATTTCATGCTGGATATTGTGTGTAAAGAAAGTGTAGAGGCTCCCGATGGAGAACCTTCTTCCACTAGAAAGGTTTCCCTTGTCTC
Organism: Nyctereutes procyonoides; assembly: GCF_905146905.1. Lineage (NCBI taxonomy): Eukaryota > Metazoa > Chordata > Mammalia > Carnivora > Canidae > Nyctereutes > Nyctereutes procyonoides. The sequence goes on from NW_026575122.1 coordinate 23,140,106, forward strand.
TAGTAGGTAGACATAGCAAAGGGCTGATAACCTCAATGCAGTCAGGAACTGGGCTGACCAAGAGCTCAGTTACATGTGTCATAACGTACATCTGACTTCTGGTTCTAATCTCTTCCTCAGGAATGTCCTTCCCAGGCTTTAAGTCAAGAACGTTGCGAATCTCTATCATCTCTGACCTAAAAGTCTGGGTGGGGGGAGGGTTCAGTTTGCCTTTCAGAGGTTTATACATTGTACTCTTTGGCCTCTCATCTTACTTCATTTCCAAATATGACAAATATGTGAAAGGGGACAGCCACATGTTGAATGTGGGTCCCACTCCTCAAGCAGAGCCTTGTCTTCTAGCTCGCTCAACAGCACAGATGATATTAGTTTACCAAACAAGCTCTTCGGCCTCCCACTCCACTTCAAAATCCAAAATATGTGCGCTAGGTAAAAATAACCATGCATTCAGGGCTCCTAAAGGTTCCAAACTGTTGCCAGCCCTCAAGATATCCACAGTCTTTGTTGGTCCCTCTTTCCATCAGTAGTTCCTTTATGTGGCCAAATATAAATCCTTGGCATGTATCTAAAACTGGCAAATAATCCTGGGGAAGAAAGAAACTGATAATAAGGTGCTCACCTCAGAAGGACTTTACCCTCCTCAGATTTTTAGTTTACTTAAATCACTTTGCTTACATAGCTTTCCTATGTCTTTAAAATATATTCTCTCCCATTTATATGCTTTTCATTTTGTTATTGTAGCAGAAATGGTTTTCTGCCACCATATCTTAGCTCTAAACAGAAGCCTCTAAGTCCGTGAGTGATTTCTTGATTCTGTTCCCTCCTTATTTGAGAGCATTTTATTTTCTCCTCAGTTACATTTTGAAGGCCGCATACTTTGTTATTCCTCATTTTTCAGTAGCCTGAGGAATGGTGGACACAGCAGAGGAGACAGTTTGAAAATGTTCTGGGTGCTACACTTACTCGTAGGAGTTTATTATTCATTATATGTACTGTAAGAAGGTTTACTCTGTCTACTTAGCCACTATATCTCATTCAAATGGAAGGGGGTCATTTGGATAATTTCCCCAGTTCATCATGTGGCATTGGAGGCTTCATCTGTGTAAGTATATAAGTTCCAGCGTTCATTTTTCACATTTTAACCACATTACTCATTACTATCTAGTTGCCACTTATTATTATTATTATTATTACTATTATTATTAATGAGATACACACAGAGAGAGGCAGAGACACAAGCAGAGGGAGAAGCAGGCTCCCTGTGAGGAGCCCAATGCAGGACTGGATCTCAGGACCCCAGGATCACGATCTGAGCCGAAGGCAGATGCTCAACTGCTGAGCCAGCCACCCAGGCATCCCCTCATTGCCACTTCTACTATTTCTCTAATAAGGGGGGAAGAAAAAAAAAAAGGAACACACGCACTTAGTTGGCCCTTCAGTTTGGGATATATTAGTGATAATTCTCACTAGTATAGTATCTGGGGACTGAGGCTGTATTAAGTCATATTGTGACTCTTCCCCCCAAAATCTTCAGATTCTTTCCTTGGCCTCATTTTTGAAGTTATTGTATCTAGTTGTATTATTCTTTATTGTTTGCTCTCGATGAATGCTTTTGCTAGTTACTATTTTATAGACATTGTAAGGAGAGAGAAATTCTATGAGTTAAGCTCAATCTAACATTTTAATTTGGATGTACCCAGAGTTTTCTAAGACTCTAAAAGTTCAACTTGGATATCTATTTAAGAATTTTCCAACACCATGAGCATTGGGCTGCCTGACTACTTACATAGGTACCAGAATTATAGCCAGTCTATTTTCAAACCACCTAAACCCTAATTTTCACTGTCCTAGCTACTCTATGTTTTAAAGATCCAGCATTTTCCTGATCAGCTCACTTAAATTACTAAATCAGTTACTGCTGATTATCCTATGTATTATTGTATGTATATGGGCAAAAACATTAAACTCAGAATAAGGAAAACACCTGTACATGGGACTTTTCAGTTGTGCCTGATGCACAAAATACTGCTAAACCATGAAAGGAATACAATTAATTTACAGAGATATAAGGAGATAAGTATCTTCTGGAAAATCTTTTAAGAAAGAGATATGAAGATACTTGTATAAACTGCTTGAAATGGGGGATGAGGGGGTGTTGGGATGTAACCATTCCCTAAAGGTTCCTATCTATCACAGTAGAATTTATTTGACCACCATGGACAAGTTTCCTAATAAGCAATAGTAGGAAATAAAACTTGAGGAACCATAAAATGAATATGGTTTCATAAGATTTTACGATCAGAGGGGTGTTTATTTTTATTTATAAATGATAAACTAAAATCTAAGAAAAGTTCATTTGCCCCATATAATGACATGGATACTTCCAATCAATTATCATCTATGACATCAAAATTCTAAATACCCTAATATTTTCTATTTTTTGAAGTGCTCTTTGCAAGACACCATTTTAAATGTAAATCATGTATTCTTTCCATGATTAAAAAAGAACTATATGCCAAAAGAGCAAAATTAACCAGACAATAAGACAAGAAGCTGTTAAACTACTTTTCCATAGTAACTTAGTAGTAAATATTAATACATTTTTTTTGTTATTCCAACAAAATACTTTAGCTGGCTATGGTTCTGCTGTATACCTGGCTAAACCAATTATTTTCACACTTTGCTTTTATAAAGACCATTGTACAGTAAGATATAATCATAAACACCAATTCCTTCCTCTCTCTATTGCCATTTTGTGTCAGAGCTATGTAGACTAAGCCAGCTCCACTATTAAGTAAAGGTAGCAATGTAATTATAATTTCATTAGTATTTAACCATGGCTTTGCCCACATTTCATAGTAGTTATGAGATCTTGGACAAGGTGTTTTCTCAAGATTTTGGTCTCCACATCCATAAATGAGACAGCATTAAAAAATTTCTCCTCTACTTCCCAAAACTTTCTAAATTTGACTATACATTTTATAGTAATTAGCTGACTCTTACCAGTTTCTAAAAAAAAAAAAAAAATTAAAAAACCCCACCTTATTCTTATTCTTAAAACAGATTTTTTTCATTTTGATTTAGTTAATTCTAACAAAATATCCATTGATCTTTATTCTTTATTTAACTTCAATTAATTAACATATAGTGTTAAGTTTCAGAGGTAGAGTTCAGTGATCTATCATATCCAGTTCGTGCTCATTATATCACATGCCCTCCTGAATGCCCATCACCCAGTTACCCCATCCTTCCAACTCTCTCTTCCCTCCAACAACCCTCAGTTTGTTTCCTATGGTTAAGTCTCTTATGGTTTGTCTCCCCTGATTTCATCACTTTATTTTTCCCTCCCTTCTTCTACAACCCTGTTTTGTTTCTTAAATTCTACAGATGAGTGAAATCATTTGATAATTGTCTTTCTCTGAATGACTTATTTCCCTTAGCATAAAACTCTCTAGTTCAAACTATGGGAAGAGCCCAGATGTCCACTGACCGATGAATGGATAAAGAAGAGGTGGTATAAATACAATGGAGTATTACTCAGCCATCAAAAAAATGAAATCTTGTCATTTGCGTTGACATGGGTAGAACTAAGGGGTATTATACCAATGATCTTTAAATGAAAATATTAAAGTTTGTCAGTATCCATAGCAGGGAAAAAAAATTAAAGAATTTGTAGATTACATTTCTGGTTCTAATAAAGTTGAAAGAATGGATTTTTTTCAAAAAGATCTTATGCCTTGACTGTAAGTGCTTATGTAATATAACAAAGGATTGACAAATTTTACTCATAGAAAAATTGTATAAAACTCCTTGACATATTCCACAGGTATTAAGTACTGACAACAAATAATAGCCAAAAGAAAGATAAGACTTATTAATATAAATTGAATGGGTTTTGGGTATGAAACAGATAACTAAAAGTTCTGCGAATTGGGACTAACTTACCAAATGCGATATAAAAAGCATACAAATTAGAGTTCTTAAAGCTGTATGAAGATGAATAACTTTGATAATTTAAGGTAATTGTAAATTTTACATGAAAATTTTGAACAAATGAATGAATTATTAACCATAGAAGAATATCTAGCACATAGCAGATGCTCAATAAATGTATGCCGAATGAGTTAAGACCAAATTTCTTTTTGAAAATAAGACCAAAAATAAAAAAGAAAAAGAAAAAAAGAAAATAAGACCAAGAAAATTTTAAATACTTAAAAAAAAAAACACATTATTGGCTACTTACAGGAACAAATGTTTGAATGAGGGCAGAAAAACTTAGCTCAAATAATATAAAGTTATAAAGAATAGCTCTAATCAATAAACAATGTGAAATGTTCTTGTCTTAATCTACAATGAATGATATTCTGCTGTATGTCTCAGACAGGAACAAAATGGAAATTATTTAGTCTTTCAAGAATCAGTTTAAAATGTGAGAAATGTAAGTGAGAACATCATATCTTCTTTACTTTTGCCTTCATTCACTGAACAATATGTATTGAACACTTAAAATAGCAAGTACTTAATTCTTTCCTTCATTTAGGTCCAGCAGATTGAATAAGCCAAAGACTAATCAGCCATGATTGTATAAGAGTAAAGTTTCTATATGTCAATGCCATAATTCATTTTCCATTTAAGTCTTATGGCTCCAAGTACAATGTATATTTATAATATCCAGCTCAGCTTTCTATTTTTCTTCTACAAATAAAACCATTTTTATCATTTTTATGACAGTATATTAAACCGTACCTTAATTTTTTTCTCTTGCGTTGACTTACAGATACGTTCTCTTAGGGATTTCATTGATGAATTATTCACTTGTGTGGGAGATCTATGTCCAAAAAAAGCAAAAAACATATAAACAAAAGTAGCTTTTTAACTTGTTTTTGCCCCCTCTTACCCAAAAGCAGTTATAAAATAAAAAGACAACTGAATCTAATTGTTTATAGCACTGTATAAAAGTGTTAGTACTACTAATGAGAATTCTAAGTATTGATAATTTGCTCAATTAATTGATTCAGTCACTACATATTTGGGTTCCTAATATACATATGGTACTGTGCAAGATATTATAAAGGATAGAAAGTAGATTCATTCATTGCCCTGAATTCAGACTCCTGAAGCCTAAGGAAATAAGATATCCACACAACTAAAATTTAAAATAAAAAAGGACAAGTGCTGTAGCAGAGGAATTCAAGAGAAAAATACAGTTTAGAAATAGGACAGTCAAAGAAGGCACAATGGAGAAAGAAACACTGGAGCTTTGGAGCCAGACAAACCTGGATTCCTCAATAAATTCCTTTCTGGCTTAATAGAGCCAGAGTCATAACCTCTTTAACTCAAAAGACTGTTATATAAGGATAAAGAATAGTCTATTCTAAGAAACACTAGTTTATAACCTTACATTGACTTATATTCATACACCACATTGTTCTTAATTTTATCATTCCAATGCAGACCACTAAAAATTCACCTTACCATGAATTGGCACTTGTCTGCACAATGACAATTGCAAATGTTAAGGTAACTGTAAGCAATTGAAATATGTGTGACCACATGGTTGAGAAAAATACTTCTTTAAAGTGGATGTAGGAGGGGGATCCCTGGGTGGCGCAGCGGTTTGGCGCCTGCCTTTGGCTCAGGGCGCGATCCTGGAGACCCGGGATCGAGTCCCACATCGGGCTCCCGGTGCATGGAGCCTCCTTCTCCCTCTGCCTATGTCTCTGCCTCTCTCTCTCTCTCTCTCTCTCTCTCTCTCTCTGACTATCATAAATAAATAAATAAATAAATAAATAAATAAATAAATAAATAAATAAATAAATAAATAAATAAATAAAGTGGATGTAGGGATTGATTTTGTTTAATAAAATTCTATAAACACAAAATAACTTTCTCTAAGAAAAGGGTAGAATTGAATCTGAGAGAAAATTTAATCATTTATGTTTTTATCTAAAAAGCAAACTTTGTTAAACAGAAGTAAAGTAAAAGAAAAAAAAAACAAGGTTCATTTTCTTTCCACTTTTTTCATAAATTATTGAAAGAATAAATTTTCATTGTTACGAAAATATTTGAACACTTTTAAGATAGAACATGGGAAAATTATATCACACTGAATTATAAAATAATAATCACTGAAAGCTGGTGAAGAAGATTTTAAACAAATTGGAGGACAACACTCAATGACAGGTCATTGCAAAGTTTCTCTTCAAAGAGAAAAGAAAAATAGAAGAGAGCAAACAAGTAGGATGATTTTGTAAAGTTTCTCCACAAGGTACTAAATACAATTTAAAATCATTCTAAAACTTTACATTTTTCTACAAATGAACGTTCATTAATGGAAAACACTACCAACCTACTCAGTGTTTGACCTAGTTGTTGTTAAAACTGGAGCATATCAATGTCTTGTCCAGAATATCAACACATTAATTTAGTTAAGTATTTTTCTTCATACGATGACGAACCGACAGATGTCAACTCGCATGTAGTCTGGTATACATGCTCTCTCTTTTTTTTTAATTGGAGTTCAATTTGCCAACATATAGTATAACACCCAGTGCTTATCCTGTCAAGTGCCCCCCCCTCAGTGCCCATCACCCAGTCACCCCAACCCCCCGCCCACCTCCCCTTCCACCACCCCTTGTTCATTTCCCAGAGTTAGGAGTCTCTCATGCTCTGTGACCCTCACTGATATTTCCCACTGATTTTCTCTCCTTTCCCCTTTAATCCCTTTCATTATTTTTTATATTCCCCATCTCCTGTTCTCATGCACAGCAGTACAATCTTTGGAGGACAGACCTTAGGTTTTGGGGTAAGACACTTTTGCTACTTGCTAACTGTACTGTCTTAGGCAAATTACTTAATCTCTGTCTCTCAAGTATCTAATTTTTTTTTCTTATGAAGTGGGGATATCACTGAAAGATGTTGTACAAGGGCTGAGATAATATGAGTGAAAGCAGTTACCAAAGTTCTTGACATACACAGCAAAGGAAATAAATATTTCCAAAGCAAAATACAAGCGCCAAAAAATAAAAACAAAAATACTTGCCATACTCTCATAAAATACTATATTTTTATAAAAACTTTCTCATATCTAAATGTTCAATCTCCTTTTAACTTGTTTTCTCTCGTCATACTTTTCTCTAGTTTCTAAGTTTCTTACCATAATATATTTCTTTTTAATCCAAGAGGTGTTTTTTCAAAAATTCCCTTTATAGACTAAATACTCACATACATATAACTTCTACATTACTTACCTAAAAAGTGTAAGAATAGAAATTCCATTATTATGAACTGTGTTTTCATCATCATATAAAAGCTCTGCTTTGTTTTTGGTAGGCATACTGGCTGCTTCTTCATCCAAAAGAACTAGTAAAGTTTTCACAGTATCTCTGCCACAGTATGCAGTCCCATGGTTTATGGCATAAGACTTTGGCTAGAACAATAAATACTATTAAGTAGAAGTTAACAATCAAAAAAAAAAAAGTTAACAATCACCAGAGTTGGGTGATCAGCCATTCTTTTTCATTTCTTGTGCCACTGATCTCCTATTGTTTATGTTATAAAAAAAAAAAATCAACCATGGGAAATGGCTTTAAGGCACGTGATATTTCCCCCTCAAGTCATACTAAAATCAATCTTATCACCTTCCCAAAGCATAAAAGAATATAGAAAATATAGAAAATAATAGCATAATAGCATCACAGAAAGATATTGGTTCTGGTCAAAATAACATCTGGCTTTAAGTCAGAAAATTTAGTAACTAGCTAGCTTGGTGACCTTAGCCTCAGGATTTAGCCTCCCTGTGTATTTTCTCTTTCTTATGCCAAAGAGAGATGGGGTTCTGTTGATCTGAATACCAAACCAAATAGATGGCTGTGAAGATCTATTCAAATGCAAAAATTAAAAAAAAAATGAGTTGACATTCATTCATTCATTCAGTAATCCACTGATAAACACATACCAAATCCTAAACACAGTGTTTGAAGTTTAGGCTACAGAGGTAAACACCACCACTTCAAGGAACCCATAGTCTCCTTGATAAAATAAGTAAGTAACCAACAACTGCATTACAAAGTGCTAGTCACAGTAAGTGTTAACAAACGTAAAACACATGGGGCAACAACACAGAATCTCCCCCATGTCCCATCTTCAAATACATCCGAAAACATACATTGTTACAGAAAAACAATTAAAAATGGTTCCCAAAGACTGTGAATAAATAGATGAATAATAAAACATAAGCAAAAGTCTTTCTTCATACACAGATTATCACAATCACACCTATGGAAGGGGGCTTTTGTTGCTTGAGTAATTAAACTGCAACAAATGGATTATCACACATACTCCCAAATTCTTTTCTACAGCTGAAAGATGGTAGCCAATTTCTCCTATAATACTAACACTGTACAATGATGGAGTACCTATGTTAAAAAAACGAAAAAAACAAGAAAGAGGTAAACATTCTGGGACTATATAGTTAAAAGATTACTAAGCATAGGAAAAATTCCTCATGTTTGCAGGAGGCTGGTAATAGAGATAGAAACCAACAGATCATAAGGATGAAATAATTATACTTAAGAAAAATAAACTGAATAGAAACCATTTCTATTACTGTTCTACACAGTACCTAATACAGGGATCAGACCCAGAGAAACCCAGCTCTTATTTTATATTTGAATAGATGGCAAAATAATGGTTCCATAAGAATAATTACTGTAAAACACTTTAACATCCACTAAGAATTATAAACTTCTAGTGCTACAAGGGATACTGAAGATTATCCAATACCCCACTTTAACAAATAGACTTTGGCCCAAAGATGTTATGATTTACTCAAGTTGATAATCCCTATTGAGAAACATAAATTTCCAATATCTCATAACACAGGAAAAACATTCTTCTGGCTTAAGTAGCAATAGTAAACCATTTCCATAATAAGTAGAAGTGACAATGTTTTGTATAGAAGGATAATGAAAAATAAAAAGTTCATTACCCGGGCAGGACTGATGTCAGTAGTACTAACAGCTACATCTCCTTGTTGAGAATTGATAATATTTTTAATCCTCAAATCCAAATCCTGAGCAACTTTCTCTACTGCTTTACAAAAAGGATCCCTGCTGTTCTGGCCTTTAATCAGCTGCATCTTTATCACTGAGAGTATCCGACCCCCTGCAATGCTGAAGATAGAAATAAGATCACCTTTATAATAGTATTAGAAATGACACTATGCATATGAGCTTGAAAATAAACTTCTCAAAGTTAACCAACACTTTTCAAAAAATATGACTTTGATCTTATAAACCAAACTAACACATTTAAGAAAAGAATGAGAACCATGAGCGAGAAAATTAAGGTTTTCTTAAAGCAAGTCATTTCAACAAAGTTACTTCTTCCCTGATTTGAAAGCTGAAGGGAAATATTTTAGTTATATATAATAACAGTTTCAGGTGCAGTGCAGCCATACACACATAATATAATTAAAATATGTATGTTTTGATACAAGGTAACAGAAACACTATCTCTCAGTGAATACCTAGAATCCTACATTACTTTAATCTTAAAATCAATTCAGTAAGTATTATTATTCTCAAATCACAGATGAGAAAATTGAGTCTCAAAAAGGTTAAACAGCTTGTCCAAGAACACAAGAGTGTTCTGGGCTAGGAAGGAGGTGGTGAGGACTGACCCGAAACAGGACATTGCATTCTGATAAGAGAATTGTTATTGTATGCAAGGGGGAAATTAAGGCTAGTTAATATTGATCTAAAGCAAACCAATGACTGGACCAACTATGTTCAATAGACAAGTGTTTTTAAAAACCTGAAATCAATTATTTCTTTATACTAAGCCTGAACCTGAAATGAATTTAGGTTGCAGTTCCTGCTCTAGAAGGCTGACCTAAAAAAAATATAAGAAATATATAGGAAGAAGGAGTTTGATCTATTGCAAGGAAGAAATTAGAGGTGCCCGACACTAGGAGAGACCTTTTTTTTTTTTTTTTTTTAAGTCAGGAGATCTCTCCCTAAAGGTATCCCTGGAAAGGCGGCATGGTGCTGAAGAAGAAGGTGGTATGTCCTGGCTATAAAGGCAGCTGCCTGAGCACAGAATAACAGATCCCATCTCCCACCTCCTGCTTCCCACCTCTGCCTTTTACCTTGGGTATGTTATTTAACTTTTCTGTGACTTTTATGGCAGCATAAAGGAAATTATGAATTAAAGTTTTTATCCAGACTGCCTAATTACCAGGTTTTATGTTTTGGGGAAGAAGCCAGGTTTCATAACAAACACTGGAAATATGTTTACATTCAAATAGCTGTTCCAAATAGAGAAGGCAAGATAGAGAAGAAAACTGCAGAGACACTTAATGTTCGATTAGACTAGTGTCTCCCACATTTGCCTGATTATCAGAATCATATTCAGCATTTGTTTAAAATATCAACTCCAGCTCACACCCTGTTGAATCACAAACTGCTGAGAAGGATACAAAACAGCTGCATTGTTTTAAAAGTACTACAGGTGATTCTGACAACTACATAAGCTTGGGAAACATTTCATTTAAAAATAAAGGAAGAAAAGAAAAAAGAAAAGAGCTCCCTGAGAAGGAACAATATTTACTAATCTTTATACTACCAGTTTATATTTGGCACACAGAAGAAATGATACGTTTGTTGAGTAAATGACCATTATCACACACAACAATCAAAAATGTTTAATAGTAAGACATAAGATATATATTTTTTGCTATTATTGTTATTTTTGATACAAAAGTACTTATGGACTTTCCACTTACACTATGGCAGACTAAATAAATACTCTGGGGGAATATCTTACTGAATTTGGCAGGAACGGGGGAAATCTCTAAGTACCACTTAATCTCTCCCCAAAAAAGGGAAAAACAAGAGCTAGAGTGGAAAATTGGGAGCTGTTAAATGGGAGGCAAGCAGAATAAATGGGTTTTCCTGAAGACAAAAATCTCTGGTAGCACTTTGATCAGGACACAAAGCCCTGGGTAGAAGAAGGCAATCAGAGAATTTCAACCTGAACTAGTTGAAGGGGAAGGATTAGTATGACTTTATTAGATTTTTTAAATGTATTTTATATTCTTGAAGCTCTTATTTCTTTTTTAAAGTTTTCTATTTGGTGACAGCATAGGAATACAATGGCTTGTTTATTGACCTTGTGTCCAGCAACACTGTTAAACACTATTATTAATATTAATAATTTGTCTCTAGATTCCTGGAGTTTTCTACATCTACTATCCTATTATCATCAAAAAGAACTTTATTTCTTCCTTTTTTTTAATTTCTTCCTTTTAACTGTTAAATCTCCTTTTTCTTTTCCTTGCCTTACTATACTGAATTGAATATCTGATAGTACACTAAAAAAAGAAATGATAAGAGCAAGAACTCTTATCTTGTGCTAAATCCTAAAGAGGATGCTAAAACATTTTACCATTAAGTAGGGTTTTATAGAAACCCTTTATCAGGCTAAAGCCCTTACTCTCAGTTCATTTCACAGAGTGGGTAGCCCTGTAGAGTGGGTATGTTCCAATAGACTCCTCACCTTAGGCAGTCCCTGGGCTTTGTCTTTGCACTCTCAGACTCTAGTGGCTGTAAGAATAGATCTTCCCAATTGCTAAATACTCTCAAAATAAAAGCTCACTTCCCTTCTAGACTCCCCTCTCTGGCTTTCTTCCCTCCCCTAGTTTTCGGCTTATATTTTCATTACGTATGCCTAATCATCAATGCATTCAAGAAGTATTTTAAAAATATGCTATCCAGCATTACTAGCAATTTTCAGTGGAAGGGTCAACCAGGGGACCTAGTCTGCCATAAATGTGCAATCAGAAGTCTGAGTAAACTCTAAGAACTGTTATATATATATATATAGGCACTTTCTTTTTCAATGCTTTCCCTTGATTTTCAATCAAAAGCACAGAAAGTAATTGGATGAAATGAAGCCAAAATGAAAACACAACACTATGTGCTTTCTCTGGGAAGTAATCTAATGGAAGAGTTTTGGAAAAGATTCAAAAGGATAATAAAATATGAAAGAGTGTTTTAATGTCAATTACAAGAACAAAAAAAAATGCTTTCAACGGTATTAGGTTAAAGTCACCTTTCCCTCCTTTTCTCACTCTTTCTATAAGAACAAATACACTAAAATATTAAAGATGATATAATACCCTGAGTTATATTAGGAAAAAATTTATAAGATTTGTATTTCAGATATTATGAAGCTCAACATTTTGACCTCGGCAAAATACCTCAAACACCAGTGCTACGCCCAGTCCATTGTTATACATTGTCTCCTAAGAGCCAAATATCTGCACAGCAACACGGTGGCATAATCCAGACTCTTGCTTCTAGAGACTGGCATCTCTGAAGTTTTAACTCAAATGACACCAGGACATTTGTGTTAGGCACTGGGATACAATGAACAACATATTTTCTCTTTAAGAGGTCACAACTGATCATGTGAGAAAGTGAGATACTGAGGGAGTGTGAGTGGGTGGGTAAGGGAAAAAGGAGTTATTCAGGAAGGCATCCCAGAAGATATATTATGAGTACTCTGGACAAATATTAATAGAAGAATTTAAGTGAAAAAGAGGTAAATTGCAGATCTTTACAAACAAAAAAAAAGGGCCCTAGGGCAGAAAAAGGGAAAAAAAAAAAAACTAGTAAAGGAAAACACAATTAAATCCACAGGCCTGTATTAATATCTAGTGACTGAGACAGAACAATAAGCAATAATACAAACAGATTGGTAATACTTCACAGTAATTACTGAATATCTTTACTATATGGGTTGGCTTTCCCCTACCATATTCAAGAATTAGATAACTACTTGCTAAAACATATCTGTAAAAATTAAGTATGTGGGTGCCTGGATGGCTCAATGGGTTAAACATCTTCCTTTGGCTCAGGTCATGATCTCTAGGTCATAGGATGGAGCCCTGCTCAGCAGGGAATCTGCTTCTCTCTCTCCCTGCCCTTCCCCACCACTTGTTCTCTATCTCTCTCAAGTAAATAAATAAAACCTTTAAATAAATTTTTAAAAATTAAAATTAAGTATGATTAAAAGTGCTCCATAAGATATATCAAAAATGCTTCTAGAATATTTTTAAATGAGAAAAAAAATGTAACAATATTTTGGACTGGATAATTTCAACTAGATTTAACATTCTATAAATGTATTATATTTAGTCCAATAAATATAATTCAAGTTGCTATTATAAACTTGAAATACATAATTTTAAATATTTGAACAACAGAGAACTATTTTATGTAACAAGAAACCCTTAATTTAAGATTTTTAAGGAAAGTATAGTATGCATTTTATGGTGGCACCTACTGGCAAAATGTAGAAATACAACCAAATTACAGCTAATATGGCCTGATGAAAAGTTGGCAGTGGAGAGGGAAATGTGAGACTCAGTTTTTCTTTCATTTCTTCCCTGTCTATTCCCCATCCCCCTTTTGATTCAACAATTATTGTGATTCCCTACGACCTCTATCCTATTATACTCAGTTATAAGAATTAAACACATTTTTATCTTTAAGTTTTAAGGTTGAGACAGAGGCTAGAACAACACACAGGCAGGAGTTAGAGCCTATAGAATTTCTATATCATATTAAGATTTTTGTAAGTCTTATCCTGAACCTAACATGAAATCATTGAAGGATTTTAATTACGAGAGTAACACCTGCTGTTTTAGAACGACCACTGGCAGCAGTAAGGACAACAGGATGGGGTAACTCAAAATTGGAGGTAGAAAAAACAACTCAGAGAGAAGTGAAGAAGTTCAGGCAAGAAAGGTTAAAAGTTTGAAAACAGATTTTCCATTAAAAAAAAAACAAATAATATAGGAATAGAGATGAGAAGAATATCAAAAATGTTAAGAAGAATTGATGGATCCTGGTGTCTGAAGGGAAAGAGAAAGGAGAAAAAGAAGTTTAGGATATATTTCAGATTTCTGGTTAGGCAGCTGCAGGAAGACAAGCTTTGTCAAACTGGGCACTTCAGGAGGAGAAGTGGTTTTCAGGAAAAGACAAAGATTTAGTTTGGAACATGTTAAGTTTTAGTTGCCCTTGAGGTCACAACATATAGTTAAAGATATATTTTTGAAATTCAGCAAAGAGGTTTGAATCCCACTGAAATATAGAGTAAAAATTTGTATATATGCAGTCCCAGTAGGTGGAAAATAAGAGAATGAAATCTCAGAAGTACAGGGAAAAGAGTTCTAAGAAAGAAAACCATCAAACTTGAAGACTCAAAAGAGACCAAAAAAGTTTACACCAACTAGATCACAAGTGATCTTTGGCAGAACAGCTTCAATAGAGTGGAAAAGTGAATTACTGTGAGTCAGTTAAGTACAGACAAGTAAATAAATACTGAGTGTCTACTCTGCCAGACACTGTGCTAGGACTAGGGAATATTAGTGCAGAAAACCAATAAAACCCTCATAGACTTTATAGCCTGAGGAGAAATACATATTAAACAATTAGAAATCAATACCCAGAAGTCAGTGGCATTTCTATACACTAATGAGACTGAAGAAAGAAATTAAGGAGTCAATCCCATTTACAATTGCACCCAAAAGCATAAAATACCTAGGAATAAACCTAACCAAAGAGGTAAAGGATCTATACCCTAAAAACTACAGAACACTTCTGAAAGAAATTGAGGAAGACACAAAGAGATGGAAAAATATTCCATGCTCATGGATTGGAAGAATTAATATTGTGAAAATGTCAATATTACCCAGGGCAATTTACACGTTTAATGCAATCCCTATCAAAATACCTTAGACTTTCTTCAGAGAGTTAGAACAAATTATTTTAAGATTTGTGTGGAATCAGAAAAGACCCCGGATAGCCAGGGGAATTTTAAAAAAGAAAACCATATCTGGGGGCATCACAATGCCAGATTTCAGGTTGTACTACAAAGCTGTGGTCATCAAGACAGTGTGGTACTGGCACAAAAACAGACACATAGATCAATGGAACAGAGTAGAGAATCCAGAAGTGGACCCTCAACTTTATGGTTAACTAATATTCAACAAAGGAGGAAAGACTATCCACTGGAAGAAAGACAGCCTCTTCAATAAACGGTGCTGGGAAAATTGGTCATCCACATGCAGAAGAATGAAACTAGACCACTCTCTTGCACCATACACAAAGATAAACTCAAAATGGATGAAAGATCTAAATGTGAGATAAGATTCCATCAAAATCCTAGAGGAGAACACAGGCAACACCCTTTTTGAACTCGGCCACAGTAACTTCTTGCAAGATACATCCCTGAAGGCAAGAGAAACAAAAGCAAAAATGAACTATTGGGACTTCATCAAGATAAGAAGCTTTTGCACAGCAAAGGATACAGTCAACAAAACTAAAAGACAACCTACAGAATGGGAGAAGATATTTGCAAATGACCTATCAGATAAAGGGCTAGTTTCTAAGATCTATAAAGAACTTATTAAACTCAACACCAAAGAAACAAACAATCCAATCATGCAATGGGCAAAAGACATGAACAGAAATCTCACAGAGGAAGACATAGACATGGCCAACAAGCACATGAGAAAATGCTCTGCATCACTTGCCATCAGGGAAATACAAATCAAAACCACAATGAGATACCACCTCACACCAGTGAGAATGGGGAAAATTAACAAGGCAGGAAACCACAAATGTTGGAGAGGATGCGGAGAAAGGGGAACCCTCCTGCACTGTCGGTGGGAATGTGAACTGGTGCAGCCACTCTGGAAAACTGTGTGGAGGTTCCTCAAAGAGTTAAAAATAGATCTGCCCTACGACCCAGCAATTGCACTGCTGGGGATTTACCCCAAAGATACAGATGCAATGAAACGTCGGGACACCTGCACCCCGATGTTTCTAGCAGCAATGTCCACAATAGCCAAACTGTGGAAGGAGCCTCGGTGTCCATCGAAAGATGAATGGATAAAGAAGATGTGGTTTATGTATACAATGGAATATTCCTCAGCCATTAGAAACGACAAATACCCACCATTTGCTTTGACGTGGATGGAACTGGAGGGTATTATGCTGAGTGAAATAAGTCAATCAGAGAAGGACAAACATTATATGGTCTCATTCATTAGGGGAATATAAAAAATAGTGAAAGGGAATAAAGGGGAAAGGAGAAAAAATGAGTGGGAAATATCAGGGAGGGAGACAGAACATGAGAGACTCCTAACTCTGGGAAACGAACTAGGGGTGGTGGAAGGGGAGGTGGGTGGGGGATGGGGGTGACTGGGTGACAGGCACTGAGGGGGGGCACTTGATGGGATGAGCACTGGGTGTTATTCTGTATGTTGGCAAATTGAACACTAATAAAAAATTTATTAAAAAAATAAATAATTAGAAATTGGGAAATGGAATAAAGAATAGCATTTTTTTCAAGAATCGCAGCTATAAAAGGAAGAAGGAATTGACAAAACCAGAGAAATTGGTTTGTTTTATTTTCTTACAATTTTTATAGACTATGGCAAAAGTACTAGTAGACTTTGAAATCATAAGAGAAAATGAATAAGCAATGAAACAATGTCCCAATAGGTTAGCCATATTATCCCCACTGTAGGAAATATCCTCCCTACCCCCCATCTGGGCTTCATTTCACACCCATTCTCCATGTTTGCCTGACTCCTCCTTCAAGTTCATACTTTAAGATGAAGCTGAACTTTAACAACCACCCAGGTAAGCATTCCTGACACTTTTATTCCTGCTCCCAAGAACTAGGTCAATGGTCCTTTCCTCTGTACATCCTTCTATTGTTATATAAATAGGATATATGTTTTTAGCTTTTAATAACTTTTAAAAAATGAAATGAATATATACTTAAAATATACAAAAATCACCATAAAGGTGATATAAAGGGAAAAAAAGAAAGATCAGAAAGGGAGACAGAACATAAAGACTCCTAACTCTGGGAAACGAACTAGGGGTGGTGGAAGGGGAGGAGGGCGGGGGGTGGGGGTGACTGGGTGACGGGCACTGAGGGGGGCACTTGATGGGATGAGCACTGGGTGTTATTCTGTATCTTGGTAAATTGAACACCAATAAAAAATAAATTTATTAAAAAAAAAAGAAAAAGAAAGATTGCTCAAGTGGACTCTTTAGACACCCATATGAACATATTCACTATTTAGATACCTACTTCTTCAGTGTCTTCCCTAGAACATAGAGTAATTTCTTACTCTGACAAGACAGGATATCCAAAATAATTCACTGATAAATTAAAGAATTTAAGTCTATTCTCTCATCCTAAATGCCTCTAAAATGTACTTCTATCCTGTAGATAATTTATCCCTACCAGAAATTCCTCCAAAGGGAATGTAATTATAACAAACTATATTTGATTGAATATAAGCATTTTTATCTGCTCCCTCCTAAAATTGCACTAAAAATGAGAAAGAGGCAAGTGTTTTAAATCCACAAAGAAAGAGAATGTTAGAGACGACAATCACGGATGACAGCAGAGACATATAATGAAAGCATGGAAAAATGAAAAGCAGATGGACATGTGGTAGCTGACTACTCAGAACAGAGAAAGCTAAAATATAAGTAACTACTAAAAGAGACACCAGTAAGAAGCAACCCCAGAAACTGATTTCAAAACTGATGGCTACAATAAAGATAGGGTTAAGAGTCTACATCAGAAACACTCAGACACCTAAATCTCCTCTCCTATGCTGAGCAGTCAGGCCAGTGCAATTCTCTCCCCTCAGCATAAAAAGCAAGATTACTCTAGAGAAACTAAGCCAGATCAGCTCTGGACCTCAAGGCAACAGGGACTGAAGACAGAATGACTGAGTAAAAGTCTACATAGTGAACTGAGAGAGACTCAGCATCAACCCCCATCTGACCTCAAATTCCAGAATGCTACTAGCTAGGCTAACAGCTTTTCGAAAGAGACTGAAGGATGTCATTCTGGACATTCTGGGGTAATTCCCAAAGCAAAGATCTGTAGTTACCAACATTTGGAGAATCCCAAACAAAAGAGCCAAATGGCTACCATACTATAATGAAATCCATTGTACAGACCTACTAATCAGCTTTCCATTGTCTCATTCTTAAATATGATAAAAGGACTGTTCAGAATCACCACACATTTTAGAAATACCTCTAACATGAAAGAGGGCAAAACAAATGAAAACATTCAACTTAGATAAAACAAAGACCATCCAAGGAAGCAGATAATCTTAAAAAATAAATATAATAATCTTAGACATGAAATGATACAAGATCATAAACAATCGAATGTGAGAAAAAGATAAAGATACTGGCTTCCTATTTTTTCTCAAAAAGCCATGTGAGATGATGAGATTAGCACTGGGTATTATGGTTTGTGTTGGCAAATCAAATTTAAATAAAATATTTTACTCATATGGCTTTCTCTTTTTTTGTCTTTTGTTTTTTATTTTTAAAAATAAGAGATTTACCAATTAAAAATAAAGTTGAGATCCAAAAAACAAGGCAGAGCCAAAGAAATTCACAAAGTAATGAAGCTTCCTGGTTACCACTGTGGAATAGGCTTACCAAGCAAAAGTCTACCCTGAATGAGGAATATAGAGGACTCTCCAGAAGGAATGTCCTGAAGGGCAAAAGCCAGAACTGATTCATAATCTAACTATAAGAATATGAATAGTTTTGTTGAAAAACTCAATAAAGAATCAATGATAAGTATATAGGAACTAAAGCAAAAGAAAAAAGTAGATAATTATTAACTCTAGGAAAGACAAAAATTTGTACAAGAAAGGAAGTATAGTGACAGCGTATCACAATGCTTAGGTATAGGCAGTATTTACAAGATGCGTAATAATATAAATTCTGATGTATATTTTAATCTGAAATTGTGGTATAACTGTATTAGAAAGATGAAAGAAGAGAAGTTGTGTGTGTGCAACAGGAGGCAGACAAGGGGGTGCCAGGAAGGTGTGAGTAAGTGGCAAATTACCATCTTCCAGGGTAGAAGTTAATAAGGTCTCGAATGGAAAAAAAAAATCAACAAATAGATGCATAAAAATTTCATCTAAATGAAAACAAATACAAAAAAAATTAGTCAATCTGTGAAGGACTTTTTCATTATTTGACTTTAACAAAATATACTTATATTTGCTTTGCTAAAAGTATATTTTCTAAAAGTATATATTTTTAAAGTTATGGGCTATCTCAGAAGAATTAGCCAGCCAATACCTTACTTGAAAGTTCAGAAGATGACACTGATACTGCCTATAAAACATATTCAAAACTCTCTTCCAAATTTACTTTGTTATAATGGATATCCATAAAGACAGAAGGATGCAACTGAGAAGAAAATCCAGAAAACAAATTCTTAGGATCTTAAAATGAAAAGAAGTTTCATGAAATAAGACGCAGTGATTAAGAGAATGGGTTCCAAGGTCAGAACTGAGTTCAGATACCAGCTTTGCTACTTAATAACATTATGTGACTGAGGTACATTACTTAGTCCCTGTGTTTCAGTTTCTTTCTCTCTAGGTTATTGTAATGATCAAATGATAATCACGATAAAGAGCCTGACACCTAAAAAGTGTTCAGTAAGTACTAGCTGTTTTTATTAGTACTTGCCAAAGCATACCAACCAAAGTGACAGTGATCTACCGTATTGCTGAAATATACAACCCACTTCTGCCCCCCTCAAAAATTAATACCAAAATTACTAATCATCCAATATGCATATATTATAAATGGGACTCTATCTGATAAGGAATCTCTTACTTTCAGTATCATATAAAAACAAATTCCAGATGAATCAAAGATTTACACCCAGGAAAAGGGGGGAAAAGTAACAAGAAATAGAATAAAGATTTCATCATCTTTGTCAATTCCCTTAGTCATTCTTGGTATAGGCTTCCTTTAGTGCTAAAATAGAAATTTTAAGGAAATTATCTATTCAGTCATGTCCAGTCCTCAAAAATCTTTCTTCCAGAAAAAGACAAACAGTACATGCCACTTGACTTTGGCAAAAATTTAGAATCAAAGAGAGGCAGAAATTTAGTGGGGAAGGTCATGAGATTATAATTTACTCATCTTTTCCCTACTGTTGATGCTTGGTCATTTCAATAGCTCATATATTCAAATCTACATCTGATTCAGTAAAGTTTTAAAGACATACTTATACCAAACATTTGTAATTTATGAAAAGTCATTACCTTGGATTTGGTACTTCTCCAAGAATCTCATCTAATTTGTCAATGAAGTTAATGAAATTAAACAGTCCTTTTACATGGGCCCTTAAAGGATCAGATGGTGATGGTGCATATCCCTTCCCTCCAAGCTGTAGTGTTCTAATAAATGATGTGGCCACCTATGAATTAAAATAAATGATTTAGTTATGTTTAATGATTTAGTAAGTTAAAAATAAAACTTTATGAAGCCAGGTACATTTATATTATTTCTAGAGATGCAGGTAAAGTAAGCACTTTTTATGATTCATGTCACTTTGATTTGGAAGCAAATAATAAAGAAACAGAGGCCATGCAACATTCATGCCAGCAAGGGTGATGGTAATGCAAGTAGAATCTGAGGAGCCAAGTTAGGTGACAAGCTAAAAGCATAAGAATATATTCATAAGAGTATGTCAGTAATTATAAAATATTAGTGTATGAATATATTCTTTTATAGATTGAAATTTTTGGAATTTTTATATGAAACCAAGGGGTTTTTCAGTGTCAACTGTGTTGATTTATTCAAGGTTGGGCAATTAATACAACTCTTCCAAGCTTTATCTTCTTTATTTATGAACTAAATATTTAGACTAAATAATCACAAAACCCTATCTAACTTTCACATTTTAGGATTATTTGATCACGTGTAGTTCAAAAGGCCCTGCCTTTACAAAAATAACAATACATATATGGTGGCTACACTTAAGAGCATCTCCATTAAAGATGATATGTTCTAAAGTGTATCTTAAAACAAATTCCATAAAATTTCAGTAATTTAGAAGAAAGTTCCATGGTTAAATAACTCAGGAAACAAAAGATTAAGTAACAAGGTTAATTTAAGCAGATCCAGAGCTTTTGATATACAAACATGCATTACATATATCCAATAAACATTTATTCAAGGAGCATTTAACAGGGACTTTTGTCTTTGGAAATATTTATTAAAGGAGAATTTAACAGAGATACAACTCTGTAGAACACATGTAGGAAAATACTGCTTCAGAGAAATTCTCACCTGTCAAATTGAATAATATGGTAATAAGTAAAAATACCATAGATTTTCAAATACAAAGGAAAAACAGCTATTCACAATCTAAAAGTTGTTTTATCATAGTTAAAAGAATTCTAGACCACTCTCTTGCACCATACACAAAGATAAACTCAAAATGGATGAAAGATCTAAATGTGAGATAAGATTCCATCAAAATCCTAGAGGAGAACACAGGCAACACCCTTTTTGAACTCGGCCACAGTAACTTCTTGCAAGATACATCCCTGAAGGCAAGAGAAACAAAAGCAAAAATGAACTATTGGGACTTCATCAAGATAAGAAGCTTTTGCACAGCAAAGGATACAGTCAACAAAACTAAAAGACAACCTACAGAATGGGAGAAGATATTTGCAAATGACCTATCAGATAAAGGGCTAGTTTCTAAGATCTATAAAGAACTTATTAAACTCAACACCAAAGAAACAAACAATCCAATCATGCAATGGGCAAAAGACATGAACAGAAATCTCACAGAGGAAGACATAGACATGGCCAACAAGCATATGAGAAAATGCTCTGCATCACTTGCCATCAGGGAAATACAAATCAAAACCACAATGAGATACCACCTCACACCAGTGAGAATGGGGAAAATTAACAAGGCAGGAAACAAATGTTGGAGAGGATGTGGAGAAAAGGGAACCCTCTTACACTGTTGGTGGGAATGTGAACTGGTGCAGCCACTCTGGAAAACTGTGTGGAGGTTCCTCAAAGAGTTAAAAATAGACCTGCCCTACGACCCAGCAATTGCACTGCTGGGGATTTACCCCAAAGATACAGATGCAATGAAACGTCGGGACACCTGCACCCCGATGATTCTAGCAGCAATGTCCACAATAGCCAAACTGTGGAAGGAGCCTCGGTGCCTATCGAAAGATGAAGGGATAAAGAAGATGTGGTTTATGTATACAATGGAATATTCCTCAGCCATTAGAAACGACAAATACCCACCATTTGCTTCGACGTGGATGGAACTGGAGGGTATTATACTGAGTAAAATAAGTCAATCGGAGAAGGACAAACATTATATGGTCTCATTCATTTGGGGAATATAAATAATAGTGAAAGGGAATAGAAGGGAAGGGAGAAGAAATGGGTAGGAAATATCAGAAAGGGAGACAGAACATGGAAGACTCCTAACTCTGGGAAACGAACTAGGGGTGGTGGAAGGGGAGGAGGGCAGGGGGTGGGGGTGACTGGGTGATGGGCACTGAGGGGGGCACTTGACGGGATGAGCACTGGGTGTTATTCTGTATGTTGGTAAATTGAACAGCAATAAAAAATAAATTTATTATTTAAAAAAAAGAATTCTATATGAAGGTACTTGTATCTACTGTCATAAGAATCTTTAATTTAAAACATCCTGAAAATTTAACATGTCCATACCAAAAAGATAGACATCTTTTTCTCTTGAGCAGCATGTTTCAAATCAGTGAAGGCTTCTCTTCCAAGTCCTCTATCAGGAATATTGAGAATATGAGCCAGAGCCAGGTCATTCTTCAAATTCACCAGCAGATTTAAATATGAGTAGATAATTTTTCTTGCTAATAACTGCACCTGTACAACAAAATATTATTTTCTCTATTGAAGTTATTTTAAGTCAATAATCTTTTTTCTATGCAATAAAAATAGTATGACCATTCAATAACAATATCTCACTCAATTCTTTGGGAAAAGAAAACTGCCATACAACAAAAGTTTGAGTTGGACAATTAATATATCCTTGCTCATGAAACCAGTGTGCTAGTAAGTATCAATGAGCAAATAATTATCATAATTGTTGAAAAACACCTCTTAGAAAATGTTATAAAGGATAAAGTCCAAGGTCTGCATTTCTGATGAGGCTGGATCTCATTGCCTTGCACATATTTGTCACTAAATAACAAGGAATAATGAAGCCCCCTAAAGCTTAGGGAACGAGCCAACTGGCATTATTTGGTCCTGTACCTATACAGGGCTAGATATAAGGGCTAGATATAAGGGCTGAAGTTAAATAGTTAAATTTGGGGAGAATTATTAGATACTGACTTTGACAATACCAAATAACCAAGTACGTATTACAATGAAGAGATTCAAGCAAATGTTAAGAAAATAATAACAAGTAGTTGATGTTGACATTAACTACTAAAACAGAGTTACAGACTCTTCAAGCACAAGATAAATAATATTTGTGAGAATTTAATATGGGCATCCGTTGTTTCTTCTTTTTTTAAAAAAAAATATTTTATTTATTTTTTCACGAGAGACACACAGAGAGAGGCAGAGACACAGGCAGAGGGAGAAGCAGGCTCCCTGCAGGGAGCTCCATGTGGGACTCAATCCCAGGATCCTGGGATCACACCCTGAGCCAAAGGCAGATGCTCAACCACTGAGCCACCCAGGCATCCTAGGCATCAGTTCTTTCAAATATACTGTACTTGTCTTTTATAGTCAAGTCAAGCAGTTTATAAACTAGGGCATTCAATGATCTTGTTCTTAAAATTATCTACTTACAGGGACGCCTTGGAGGATCAGCAGTTGAGCATCTGCCTTCTCCTCAGGGCGTGATCCTGGGGTCCTGGGATCAAGTCCCACATCAGGCCTCCTGCACTGAGCCTGCTTCTGTCTCTGCCTCTCTTTCTCTCTGTGTCTCTCCTGAATAAATAAAATCTAAAAAAAAAAAAATTATCTACTTACACCTATTTTAGGCCTTGCAACTTCTAGTACTGGGAAAGTACCTGTTAACTCCCACAGGTAACTATAAACTATTAGGTAAAATTTTAAAAACAAAAAACATAAAGACCCGGGAAAGCACACAAAAAGCAGACCCACGCTAGAGAAGAATTTAATTTTAAAAGAACTGCAACAAGAAGCATTAAGAATAACAAATTTGTGGTTATTCAAGGCCCTAAGGGACGCCTTGGAGGCTCAGCAGTTGAGCGTCTGCCCTCAGCTCAGGTCGTGATCCCGGGATCTGGGGATGGAGTCCCATATTGGGCTCCCCGCAGGGAGCCTGCTTCACCTTCTGTCTATGTCTCTGCCTCTCTCTCTGTGTCTCTCATGAATAAATAAAATATTAAATAAAAAAGGCCCTAAACTTCCTGTAATAGTGGAGAAGTGAGCGATCGCATAAACCTCACAGATAATAAACATAAAAGAGTAAGTAAGAAATTTTAAATATTATTTAAAGGTACTGGAAAGTATCTAGAAGGTAAACAGAAACTGGAGGAATATCTAACTTTAACAGGACTGCAATAAGAAGGGAATAAATCAAGGGTACATGGGTGGCTCAGTCAGTTGAGTATCCAACTCTTGATCTCAGTTCAGGTCTTAATCTCAGGGTCATGAGTTCAAGCCTCACTTTGGACTCCAAACTGAGCATGGAACCTACTTTAAAAAAAAAAAAAGGCAAGGAAGGTGGTATGGTAATGAATGAAGTTTGTTGTTTACTGGCCCAATTTTCATGACTATGGCTGCGCAGATAAAAGTTACTATAAAGGTGCCCTCAGAATCCAGGGCTGGGAAAGCCGCTAGAAATTTAAAGGGAAAAATCTTGGAAATAATTGAGAGTATAAAGAGCCCAAATCCCTAGCTAACAGTGAAACTACACAAGCATGGAGGAGACTCCTGAGGGCCCATCAAAAATACAGGCAAAAACCAAAAAGAAATATATTTAAGAAAGATTTAGCCATGAGGAACCAGAACTATGAGTTGGAAAGTTTGCTAAACTGAGCACATTCCACAACTGCGTGTAGCTGAAGTTTCAGAAAGCTAAAGCTGGACAGGCTTGAAGTTTTAGGTGTACAGAGCCAAAACTTGTCGGAACAACTGGAAAATTCAGGAAAATCCCTAGAAAAAAGGAATCCATGGAAACAATGAGCTCCATACTTTCCCAAATCCTTGGCTGACTGTCATATTTGGCAGGCAAAAGAAAGATTTACAAAAGCTAACCTAAAAAAAACCCAAAAAACAAAACAAAAAACAGCAAAGAGAAACTGTAAGAATAGATATCCAAAAAGCTACATACCGAGGCGACAAAATATGAAGTTGAAATCCAGGCAAGAAAACTACCTACTAGAATAAAAACTCAGTTGTCCTCAGAAGAACATGACAAAACCCAGAATCACTATAAAATATTATCTGTAATGTTTAGTTTTCATCTAAAAATTACTGGACAATTTAATAAAAGGAAAGTGTGACCCTTTCTTAGGATAAAAAGCAGTCAATAAAAATTAACATCAAATGGACTTAGATGTTAGAATTAGCAGCAAAACACTGAGGTGGCTGGTACAAATATATTCAAAGAACCCAAACAAAATACGTTCAATGAATTAAGAAAATATTATCAATGAATTAACAGTGGAAATGACAACAGCAAAGTGAACACTATAAAGAAAGTAAATTCTAAAAATGAAAAGTACAATGACCAAAACAAAATTTGCTAGGTGAGCTCAACAACAACTTGGAGAAGGTGGAAGAAAACTATCAGTGACCTTACAAATATATAAATAGAAATCACCAAAGCAGAAAAACAAAAGAAGAAAAAAAAATAAAATAAAGCCATAGAGCTCTGTGGGGCATGTACTTAGAATCCCTGCAGAAGCAGAAAAAAATATTTCATTAAATTATGGCCAAAAGCAACCCAAATTTGGTAGAAAACATTAATTTATAGATCTAAGAAGCTATTCAAGTAGGAAAAATACAAAGAATAACATTCCTGTGGTATAATTAAACTCTGACAGTCAAAGATGAGAAAAAATCTTGACAACAAAAGAACCAGAACCAGAACAAAATGACACATTACATAATGGGAACAATGACAAGGTTAACAGACCATCAAAAAGTAAGCCAGAAGACATTGGAGCAACATATTAAATATGTTGAAAAATTATCTTAAATTACAATAATCACGATAATATAGTATTTATGAAGGGACATTCAAATCAATGAAACAAAGTTCACAAAGATCTAACGCAGATATGGCCATTTGATTTTTGACATAGGTGCAAAAGAAACAACAGAGGAAGGACAACTTCTCAATAGTTGTGTGGGAGCAATTGGTCAGCCATATGCAAAACAAATGAAACACACCTAAATCTCACATTTTTTTTTTAAGATTTTACTTATTTATTTGAGGGGGGTTGAGAGAGAGAGAGAAAGAGAGAGAGCACAAAAGCAGGGGGAGGAACAGAGGGAGGGAGAGAAGCAGGTTCTCCGCTAAGCAAGGAGCTCAATGTAGGGCTCCACCCCAGGACCCTGGGATCATGACCAGAGCCAAAGTCAGATGCTTAACTAACTGAGCCAACCAGGCACCCCAACCTCACACTTTTTATAAACATTAACTCAAAGCAGATCATAGGTATAAATGTACAGTATAAAACTGTAAAACTTAAGAAGAAAACCTAAGAAAAAAATCTTTATGACTTGGAATTAGGTAGAATTATTACACATGACACCAAAAGCACAATTGACAATAGGAAAAAACTGACAAATTGGATTTCATCAAAATTAAATTATTTTTATGGAATTCTCCTCACCTTCTCAACTCCTTCCACTCCATCTTCTTGTTCTGGAATCTTGTTTGTATCTAATTCTTAAATGTCGTTCCCACATATTTACCTGAAATCCTCTCCTTGCCTATTCCCTTAGAAAGATGGACTCCACAAATTCTATACTCAATTCCTTCTCAAAACATGAAATTCATTAAGTCCTTCAGTGACTGACAACTTAGCTAAAGACTCCATAATTTATCATCTGTAAACTAAGAAAATATTTTCCTAAATTTTTTTCATACTCTGTTTAATCAATTTTAAATTAGGAAGCATAAAAGAGAGCTTTAAAAGATAGCAAAAAAATTACAAATCAAAAGAAATTACAAATTATTAGGAAGTCTCTGAAACAATTATTAAGGAGGTCTCAAGTTCACACATGCATTAAAAGCACTTTTAAAGGTAACATGCTTTTCAGTTATTTAAATTTCTTATGAAAAACAAGTCTTGAAACATGAGAGGCAATCAGGATCAATTTAAAAAAACTTTACTGGACAGGAAAAGGTTACCTTAAATATGGACTCAAAATTTAGGCAAAATTGATTTTTTTCAAAAAAAGCTTTACTTTTAGCCCTACGAAAAAATTTTTTTTCTTGAATATTAAACATATAGGACAAATGTTATCTTTGCAGAGAGGCCCCATGATATCCCAGTGTAGAATTCATGTACTCCCTTTCTTATAATCTTATCATCTCGATGCATATCAATTGTAATTCCCTGCATAGATCTTTCCAATGCTGTGTATTTTCTTAATCTTTCTACTACTTCATGAGTTCCAGGAGAGCAACTAGTGTATTGTTACAGCCTAAAAGAATGACTGACACTTTAGTAGGTAATCAATTCATTTTGTTATTAGGTTCTCAATTAATTTGTGTTCAATGATAAATGAAAAAAACTTAATACACGTATTTGGCCATTTTAGATATTTCAAAATGAAAACCATTTATAAAAAATTACTTGGGATCAAGTTAAGCACTCACATATTTATATTACATTGCCTTAAAAAGAAAATTGCTCCAAGGTACAACTAAATTAAAATCTTTAGGATCCATCCTAAAATTTTATAACTTAAGTCATAACATAGTTTTCTGCTTATATTTCAAGCATTCTTTACTTTCAGTGTAAATTATAATATTTCATGTGAATCTCTAATACAAAAGTTTCCATTTTAACCTCACAGTGCAACAGTCTGAAACATATGAATCTCTTTATCTTATCCCTTCACATTTCAAGAGTAACGTATTTTGTGAAAAATCAAAGCAGAGAAAATGTGATATTCACACTGCAATCAAACTTTTTTACTCTTTCTACTTTTAATTTCATTCAATCCCTGTTTCACTGTGCTTCTGATGTCCAAAAATGAGAATTACCAAAATGTATGTATCTGATCCTTACTGGGTACAAACTGGGGCTTAAACCTCCACATCTACAACTTGCTCTTTAAGGGCTAACCAATTCTGCCCTTCTAATCTATGACACTAGACAAACATCAGGGAAAAACATCTTGGAGTCCTCACTCCAAGAAACAAAAGTGTTTCTTTTAACTCATGGCTGCAATTGGAAATCTATCCCTATCATTATGGTCATATAACATGGCAGTTATGGTTTCCCTGCTCTTGTATTTGCAAGTGTGTTTTAAAGAGGCTCTCTGGAAAAGCACTCCACATAAATACAGTTATGATGTCCAGAAGCAAGGGCCTAAATTGAAAAAATCCACAAGATTGAAGCTTTCACCAAGATACCAAAAATAAAGATAATGTTCTGTTTATTTAATAAACTGATTCAATCCATACCACAAAGTATTTGCAATGTTTGTTTAGAAGTTGAACAATTTTATTTAAGCTTTCTGGCAATTCCAAGTTTCTTTTCTTATCCTTAATTATTACTGAAATGCAGATATTCAATCACAATTTGAACAAAGTCCATTTTTCTAGATTGAGATTAACAATTTCTACAGGTATTTTTTACTTTCTTTGTCAACGCACAAATTCTTACATATAATGACAAAAAAAAAGTTGCACTAGCACTAATATATTGATAGAATTTTTTATGTAACTGATGATTTTCTTTTTGGGCCTTTACTCCATTTTCCCCCTCTTTACTTCAGAATTTCTAAAGCAGTTTAGAACCTTAGGAAAAATAAAATAAGGAAACAAAAGTATCATTTCTCAAATTCATGCCATTCATCTACTTGATGACTCTGGTGTGGCATTAGTAAGGTACATTTTGTGATCAAAATATATCTATATAAGACTTCAGCCCAAAAAGTCACTTTGGAATTTTAATAGAAATATATTGCCTTCCAAAAATACTTTGCAAAAAGAAAATATTAGAAGTCTGCAAATAACAGAAGAATAGTTGAGAGGATAGCTGCTACTGTAAAAGTCCGCATAAAACCTAATCTATCAGCTAACTAGTAGACAAAATACTCAGAAAACAACCTAGGAAGGCAAGAGAAAAGTGGAGGATTCACACAATGAAACTATCACTGTTTTTTTTTAAATGAGAAAACTATATGCCTGCAGTGCAGATGCATTAGTTTCTATATGCTATACTCTTTTCTCATGGATGTCCCTTCAACATTTTATACCTGTAAGCCAAAGTTATAAATGCTTAGGTACTTTATATATGTACAAATCAGTTTATTTCTCTTAATTAAAAGGCACAATAACAATTATTATTTCCTCCTTGTAGATCCTATAAGATAAATCATAGAGGAGATTTGCAAGTGATCTACTCTGGGGGTAAATGAATGTACTCAAGTACCAATGAGGAAAGACCAGGCATTTGGTGAACATTTTATCAGTAGGAGGAGGAAAGAAGGAAAAGAGGAAGGAAACAATGTAAATGAAAAATTAATTTCAAGCAAGAGAAAATAGTTAAAATCACTAAAAGAATCATATCTGGGCAGAAAACATTCAAAGATGGGCTTGACCAGGGCGTGATCCTGGAGACCCGGGATCAAGTCCCACTTCGGGCTCCCTGCATGGAGCCTGCCTCTTCCTCTGCCTGTGTCTCTGCCTCTCTCTCTCTCTCATGAATAAATAAATAAAATCTCTAAAAAAAAAATGGGCTTGAAATATTCTCTTGTACCAGAAAAAAGGGAAGTGCTCAGAAGTCTAATAGGAGATGTAAAAAAGACACAGAAGCCAGCTTGAAGGGAATCCCTCCATTTTAGCATCAAAGATTAATAAGTATAATTAATTTTAAAACTGAATAAATAAAAATTCATCATTCCGTGGTAATAAATACACACATAATAAAGAAGATAAATAGGAAAAAATCTAATTTGCATTCCATCTTATAAATATTATACCAACTGCTAAACTGATAATGAAAGAGAATTAGGTTGTGACTCTGCCATTTTTGGGAACTCTTTCCCTAAATAGCTTTATCTTATCAAGCTCTGCTTTACTGAGAAATGGCAGCAAATTAAAATAAAGATAGGACAAAGTTAGAAACTCACCATTCTGCAAACAGTAAAGAAATAATTGATTCAGAAAACGATCATGAACACATGTGTAAAACCAGTAGGTGAAAGGTTGCTGGGGGACAGGATATTTACACAGTGTCACCCCACAGATCTCTACTCATAGCAAAGGGAAAATGACATCTATATCCTAGATATCTGCCAATTTGGGACAACTTGAGTTTGTGTCTCCACCACAATGTTACGAACATTAAACCTCAATCTAAGCAAGCTTTTGTGTGTGTGTGTGTGTTTTTTAAAGATTTTATTTATTTATTCATGAGAGACACAGAGAGAGAGGCAGAGACATAGGCAGAGGGAGAAGCAGGCTCCCCACAGGCAGCCCGATGTGGGACTCGATCCCAGGACCCTGGGATCATGCCCTGAGCCAAAGATAGACAGTCGCTCAACCACTAAGCCACCCAGGTGCCCCCAAGCAAGCTTTTGAATAAAAATTCCAGTTTAAAAAAAATAAAAAATAAAAAAAAATAAAAAAAAATTCCAGTTTACCGGAAATACAGGAACAAGATAAATAATACCAGGAGAAATTAAACAGATAAATAAGAGAAAAAGATGGAGGGGAATACTTCTAGATTAAGAGTCTAAAGAAATATAAAACCATTTGAGGGACAAATGGAGAAATCTGAATAGGGTAGACAGTAAATGATATTAGAGAATACTTAAGTTTTCTTATATATGTTAATATTATGATTATGCTTTTATTCTCAGGAAATGATATGCTGAAGGACTTTAGGCATTAAGTGTCATGATGTCAGAAACTTAACTTTCAAATACAGCAGAAAAAATATTAGATGCAGATGTTCAAGCACATTAGTAAGTCTAGGAAGTAAATGCACAGATATTTATTTGAGGCCAGTGACAAACAAATTTTTTTTAAAGTGTTATCTGTTTGGCACAGGACTTATGGGAGAATCTGCCTTAGCAACAGTTCCTAAAACAATGAAGAAGATAATTCATCAAATTGAATGAAGAGGATGGATTTTGATATGTTGAATGTAATTTTACTACTTCTTTCAACATCCTTATTTTTTATCTTATCAATAATGATTTTATTTACCATAGAAACTTCTATAAACATAACTCTCATGGTTATGAGAGGGGTTACTATATTTAATTAGGTATCTAGCATAGTATTTAACTGAAGGTAAAGTATATTAGACCAAACCTGTGGTTCGTTTTCTATGGTTCGTTTGCACAACAAACTCTATTATCACAATTTGTGATGAATAAGTTATCTACTATAAAGGGGACAGAACAGATTTTTCAATTGTACATATCCTCCCAAGAATCATTCATTTAAAACCATAAGTGACTTTACCAAATACAAAGATTCAAAGAACTCTGGCAACCTAGACCTTCCAACTACTTTTCAGAGACTTAAGAGTGATACCTGGGCGCCTGGGTGGCCCAGTTGGTTAAGCATCTGCCTTCGGCTCAGGTCATGATCCCAGGTCTTGGGATTGGGCCCTGGATCAGGCCCCCTTGTTCAGCGGGGAGTCTGCCTTTCTTTTCCTCTACCCCTCCATGCTGCTTGTGATCTCTCTCATATTCTCTCTCAAATAAATAAAATCTTTAAAAAAAAAAAAAAAAAAGGAAGAGTGATAACTATTTTTACACAGTGCCTATTACCTTGGCCCAAAACCAGGAACAAACTATTAGGCTCTTACCAGTCTCTAATGTATTATTCTTTGCAAATACAGTTTTATTTAAACAAAAACTTTTAAAAATTAACAAAATAACTGTAATGTACAATCAAATTATAGTGATTTGAAGAGGATCATACCCTACTTTAATTTACTCATAATTTATCAGTACCTTTTCATTGTCCTGGTTGTGTTTACTCACTGGTGATGTTGGTACATAAAGATCAGTTTCATCAGCTACTTCATACTGTCTCCCAGACAGAAAATCCCGTAGTTGACTCTGTAGAAAACATAGAAGGTTACTAATAATACAGTGCTATGCCAACTATAAGTACTATTTCACACCAAGCTCTACATGGTGTCATCCCGTGTACGGTTTTATTACCCGATCTTTGTTGACAGTAAGTGTACATGGAATTAAACTTTCTAACAAAATGCTGCCGTTTCCAATGGCCATACTCAAAGAGTTTACAAGTTGAGAGTTAAAAGATAACCATGGAAATTTAATCTAAGCCTTTTATCTTTATAGAAGAAAATTAAAGACAAAGGGCTTACCTAAGGCACATAATAAATGCTTCATCTTGGACTTATATATAAATAAACCTAGTGTCCTAACAGCATATTTCAAGCAAAATAAGAATTTCCATAAAAAATAATTATAAAGAGATATTTGCCTTCACCCTGGCACAGCACTGAACATCTCCACATTATTTATTCTAAGGGCTCTAAGGTCACATAGGTATTCGCATACCCCATTCCTAATGAGCAAACCTGGAGGGAACCTACGAACAGAATTAACAACGCCTAATGACATTGCAAACCCATTATCCTCTCAGCGATTGCAAAATTATAATGAAAACAATTCACCAATATATACTTCTTAAAAGGCAATAGCATTTGCCACTATTCTTCTAATATGATGAGCTGGAACTCAGAGCTAATCATAAAAAGAAAAGAACTAGAAAGACTAGGATTTTGTTGTTCATAGGTTGAATCTCAAAATTCAAGTTCACTAAAAAAAGAATTTACTTCTTTTAAAATAAGTTTTGACTTCTACTCCTTTGTTACAAAGGACAACTTAGGGGGCGCCTGGGTGGCTCAGTCGGTTAAGCATCTGCCCTCAACTTAGGTCATGATCCTGGGCTCCTGGGACCAAGCCCTGTCAGGCTCCCTGTTCAGTGTGAAGCCTGCTTCTCCCTCTCCCTCTACCACTCTCCCTGCTCATGCTCTCTCTCTCTCTCTCTCTCTCTCTCTCTCTCAAATAAAATAAATAAATAAATAAATAAATAAATAAATAAATAAATAAAATCTTTAAAAAAGAAAATAAAAACAAAGGACAACTTAGATACCTATTTTCTAAATACTAGCCAGAAACATTTAATGACCACCAATGACGTTACAGTGCAACTTTTCAATATTTAAAAAACTGATGTTATGAAATAATTCACAGTCATTATCTTTCAACAGAAAAATCCTTTGGGAAGGTGTGTCTGACAATCACTGTTTTTTTAAAAAAATGTTTATTATAATCCCAGTATAGTTAACATATAGTATTACATTAGTGTCAGGTGTACAATCTAGCAATTCAACACTTCCATACATCACCCCATGCTCATCACAAGATGTACACTCCTTAATCCTCATCACCTGTTTCTCCCTATCCCCTGCCGCTCTCGTAGTTTGTCCTCCATAGTTAAGAGTCTGCTTCTTGGTATGTCTCTTTTTCAAAAAGAATTTACTATTTAACAAATTTTGAACACAGGTAGTCCTCACACTTGTGGTTGTTTTCAGAACAGATGTTAAAAGCAAAGATTTATTCTTCCATAAACACAATGTTATTTTTTTTAAATGGGATAGTATTACCCTCTGGTTTAAAACTATTTTCATGTTTAATGACATGTAAAGTACAATATTCTAGATCAGTTCACTGAATATGGTTCAAGGACTCCTGAGGTTCCTAAGACCCATTCAGGGGACCCAGGAGGTTCTCCCTTTTCCAACTACGTACCAATGTGAATCTGAATTTTCTTGATATATCAGTCAAAACAACATACCAAACAGAAGCAGACATGAGAATCCTGCTATTTTCCATCATACATGACATTAAAGATATTTCTAAAAATGTAAAACAGGGTTACTAGCCTCACAATTTATTCTTGGAAACTTATTCATAAAATACTATTCATATTAACATGTAATAGGTTTGTTATCAATATTTTAATAACTGTTACTTTAAATGTATCTCAATTTTAATCTTTAGTAACAGACATGACTCATACAAAATCTCCTTGTAGTCCTAAGTAATTTTTAAGAGTGCAAAGGAGTTCCTAAATCTAAAAATTTGACAAGGATTCTAGATAATAAAGCATAAAGCTTTTTGAGGTAAGCACAAAAATCACAATGGTTTTTTTTTTTGTGATACATTAATTTTACTGATATACCTTTTTATCCTCATATTAACTATATTTCTCCATTCCATTAATGGTTACCTCACGTTCCTATACTCACATCAGATCCATTTCTATCATTATTTAAAAGTGATAATGCCTCCTACTTCCTGGCTCCCACCTCCCCAATAAACTACTCAGGTCATGAGCTAAATCCAATGAGCTTTAAACCAGTATCAGAATCTCCCTTAGCATAAGCCTTCCATTTTAGCGTACATATTTCTGTATCATTTTAACTTGACACACATACACTCCAAGTTTCATTGCTCACTACCATCCCCTAGTTATCTGCTCTCCAGGTCATCTGTTTAATTATTATGGTCTTTGAAAACACAAATTCTTCACTTGAAGTATGAATATGACATTCTTCAAATTTCTGCATATCCTCACAAATCCTTCAACTTAGCTAAGTGATTATCTTGTTGAAGATGAGATCCTTAGGTCACTGCCCTCTTCTTTCAGGACATGCTATTTAATTTTTGTTATTTTTAAATAGCTTGTTCTTTCCACCAGGAAACTTATATTTACCTTCATCCTTAAGAGTTTGGGAATTTTACCAGGATGTCTACGTATGAGTCTTTTCTCTTCAATATACCCTGGAACTTCGTAAAGACTCTAAACTAACAGACTCAGGAAAATTTTATCATAACAAATGTGGTTACAAGAAATATTTTATTTAATCATGGCCTCTTCTGCATCTGTTCCTTTTTCTCCTCTGGAAATCCTATCATTTGTCATGTTAAATCCAATCTCCAAGTTTCTTAACTTTTCCTTCATGATTTCTTCATCTTCATACTTTTCTCTCTGTGCTTTAAATATTTATTTGACTTTCAGAATATGAATTTGTATCTGAATTCATCTGTTGTGTTGGGAAAACTTTCCTTTTTTCTTCTTTTTTTTTAAACCTAGAAAGTCTTATGTTTAGGTGTATCCTTGAATTTCTTACTTTTATGGATTCAAGTTGTCATTCACCACTAAGAGCTCTATTCTGTTGGGCACATGTGTTTCTGAGGTAACTCATCTTTCTGTAGCTGCTGGGATTCCTTAAGTGGCTGTTGTTTTTCTTCATTGGCTCTTTGGGGCTTATAGCCTTGACTGTTGAGGTACCTGAAGTGATAGCAATTTTAGAAGCAATAGAAATTGAAATTGTCTCTAGTCTTTATGAAGCATCAGTGGAAAAATAAACAGGATGCCAGTCATCTACTTAAGCCAAGGGAGAGTCTTAGGTCTTCTTGTGGTCTTTGAAGGATCACCAATAGTATGCTCACCCATTCAGCTCCTTCTTGGCTTCCTGAGAGTCAAAGAATCCTGGCACACTCACAGAGGGTATTTGTTGACCTTCCCCAGAAGTTCCCAGATTTCTGAGGGCTGCTAAGCTCTTCTTAAGATCTAATATTTCTTCTCCTCAGCCCAAGTCTCCAATGGATTTCAGATAGTTGTTCAATTCATGAGAAAGCAAACTGTACACTGTACCAACTGTCTTCTACTTGGACTCCAGTTAGAATCCAAGGTTTTATAAGCTCCCAGATGTCCACAGACCCTGCATCCTTGTTCCCCAAAAGAGGAATTATATGTATGAAATACAGGGGAAAGGGGCATTGTTCAAGTTATCATGCTACCAGAACAGCCTTGTCTTACCTTTATCTTAATTCCTCGTAATTCCTGCCTTATTTAGGCTATAATAAATAAGAAACGAAGATACATAAGCATATGTACCTTTAAAGACATTTTCAGGGGCACCTGGGTGGCTCATTTGGTGAAGCATCTGACTCTTGGTTTCAACCTAGGTCTTACGGGTTTTGGGATCAAACCCTGCATCAGACTTGGTGCTCAGTAGGGTATCTGCTTGAAGATTCTCTCTCTTTGCCCCTCCCCACTCTGTCTCAAATAAATAAATAAATCCTTGTTTGTTTGTTTGTTTTCTTTAAAGACACTTCTAGCATAAGTTAGGGTTATTTTAGTGCATATTTGAGGAAATCAATCTAGGGATCTGTCTTCCTGCTCACTTTTTCTTCATTGGAAATTTCCCTGGAGCAAACAAATATGAGAGATCAAATCTTCCATTTTGAGTGCAGAAAAATGTCAACTTCACATACTATCATCTCAGCAGCTTCCACTCCACTCCTGATGTTCTGCAGAACATGTTGACATTTGGAGACACAGAACTCCCTCCAATGTAGATCTATATATCTCATAGTATGGTTGATTCACTTAAATGAAGAGGTTTACGATAAGTGTTAGGAGCAAAGGATAAGATGAAAATAATGTGTCCAAAAACCTCAGGCAGATTTTACTCCCATTGGCTTTATCAGAAGATTGTCTTTGTTGTTCCTACAATAGCCTCTCTAAAATAACTATGTGAAAAGTAGTCAAAAATTATTTCTACAAGCAAATAAAATAAGGTAGGGAGAAATGGAAAAAAAATATTTTCCCTCACACTTATCATTACCATATTGTATGTATGCTTGGGTGTCTTAGAAGGTTACAAAAGGGGGGCCTGGGTGGCTCAGTTGGGTAAGCGTCTGCCTTTGGCTCAGGTCATGATCCCAGGGCTCTGGGAGGGAGCCCTGAGTAGAGTCCTGCATTGAACCCCCTCACTCACTCAGCAGGGAGCCTGCTTCTCCTTCTCCCTCTTGCCCCTCCCCACCCCATGCTCTCTCTCGTGCTCTCTCAAATAAATAAAATCAGAAAGAAAGAAAGAAAGAAAGAAAGAGAGAGAGAGAGAGAGAGAGAGAGAAAGAAAGAAGAAAGAAAGAAAGAAAGAAAGAAAGAAAGAAAGAAAGAAAGAAAGAGAAAAGAAAGAAAGAACGAGAAAAGAAAGGAAAGAAAGTTATAACAGGGCAAAGGGTTCCATTATAGCCCATTGAGCCCAAGACAGCAAACTGCCTGCCAATATCCACTCTCCCCTTCTTCCTCAGTAACAGAGATTTTGTTTTTATTCTGGCATGTTACCCAGAAAAAAAAAAAAAAACTTTATTTTCCATCTCCCCTAACATCTTGGTGTGCCATGTAACTAAGGTTTGGGCAAGGACATGGAAGCAAAAGAGCTATGTCTCTTTAAAAGGAAAGGAGAGTGCTGTGCTCCCTTGCTACTTCCTGATACTAGGAATGCTGATAAGGAATCTGAAGCTCCAACAGGTATCTTGGATCACAAATGATCTTGAGGGTAGAGGTCAAAAACTAAGATGGGAGAGCAGAATGACAAAAAAATCCTCGGTATCTGATAACCACAGAGCTATCACATCAGCCCCAGAGGCTTACCTTAAGACTCCTTTTGTAAAAGAATGAAATAAAGTTCCATTTTCATAAACCACTGTTACTGTGGAGGTTTCTATTACAAGGAGCCAAAACATGATTTCCAAGTATCAGATGGAAATATTTATCAAATATTTTAATATCTTAGAAAATACAATCAACATTTTCTTCTAATTATATCTACAATTATTTATATTACCAGTATTTAACTACTACTTTAATGGTACCCAGCAAACGTTAAGGTAAAGAAATACATTTCAATACTTTAAAACAAACTAGACACATCCAAATATATCAAGTCTAATGTATATAAAACCAAACTGCAAAGGATGGCATCCCATTAGTTTTAAAATTTATATTCAATAAAAAAATAAAACAATGAATATGTGTACATGTAAAAAAAAGGAATAGTATATAACTTCATGTTTATTGCATCATACTATCATCACAAAAGATACCTCATCTCAGTGAAATAGTATTTTTAATCCATACAAAGAGTCATTGAAATAATGAATACAACATATGCCCAAAGAACAGATGCACATTAAACCAAGAAAGTAAAATAGAAAAGCAATCCTTGGCACAAATTCAAAAAGAAATCACACATTTGGAACTGATCTCTTTGTTAAAATTTTTTGATCTAGTAAGAAGCTGTTTCAACCAAATAATAACAGAATTTCAGCAAAATTTACCATAATAGCTAACTTTCAGGCAGTTAGATTTTCTATTTCTAACATGATCTGAAAAGCAAAAGCATTAACAAGGTACTATAAATGCTAACACCATAGTTTAAAATAGAAATAAATCTAGCCAAATTTTCATTTAAGATAGAATTAAAAAAAATACTTACAGGGGATAGGTTGGCATTTTCATAACTAGAAATCAAAATACATTTTTTATAAACATCAATCAGATCTAGCATATTACTCTTCTTTAAGAAATCATCACTACTAATTTAAAAAAAATACTTACAGGGGATATGTTGGCATTTTCACAACTAGAAATCAAAATACATTTGTTATAAACATCAATCAGATCTAGCATATTACTCTTCTTTAAGAAATCATCATAAGTCCTCTTAATGTCCTCATAATGGTCAATCACTTCCATATTTTCAACTGATAAGTTCAATTTCTCATGTAGGAAGTATTTCCAGGTCAATAAGACATCGCTCAGAGAAACGGTAAATTCTCCACTGTGCTGAAAGAGACAATGCCAAAAATAAAAAGATAAAGTTGGATGTCAGAATATTCATTACTTATAATTGAGATGGGAGTACACATTGAATTTTGTTCAAAAATTCAATAGAAAAGGCTACATTAAATTCTTATTGAAGAGAACATCCAAGTTGAGTTATGGAATAATTTTAAAACCAGATATAAAAGAAAAAGATTTTGATGGTTTTATAAAAGATAACTATGGCAAGTTTGTGCATGACAAAATTAGCAAATACATAGTCATTCTTCACTAAACTTCTACTCAGTTGAGGAATGTGTGGACAGTGATCTGTACTTAAGTAGCACTGATTGGTGAAACATTTGATTCTGTTAATATTTAGTTCCTTTCAGCTCTTCTAATGTATTTTCATTTAAATTCAATTAGCCAACATATAGTACATTAGTCTCAGATGCAGTGTTCAACAATTTACCAGTTGCACATAACACCCAGTGCTCATCACATCACGTGCCCCCCTTAATGCCCATCACCCAGTTACCCCATGCCCCATCCCTGTCCCCTCCAGCAACCCTCAGTTTGTTTCCTATAATTAAGAGTCTCTTAATGGTTTGTCTCCGTCTCTGATGATTTCCCATTCAGTTTTCCATCCCTTCCCTTATGATCCTATGTTTTCTATACTCTATATAGAAAGATATATATTGTTTTCTATACAAGAAAAAACATATAATTGTGTTTCTGACTTATTTTGATTAGCATAATACTCTCCAGTTCCATCCACATCATTGCAAATGGCAAGATTGCATCCTTTCTGATGGCTGAGTAATATTCTAGTGTGTATGTGTGTGTGTGTGTGTGCGTGTGTGTGTGTGTGTGTGTGTGTATCACATCCTCCTTATCCATTCATCTGTTGATAGACATCTGGGCTCTTTCCACAGTTTGGCTATTGTGGACATTCCTGCTATAAACTTTGGGGTGCAGGTGCCCCTTCAGATCACTACATTTGTATCTTTGGGGTAAATATCTAGTAGTGCAATGGCTAGATCGTAGGGTAGTTCTATGTTTAACTTTCTGAGGAACCTCCATACTGTTTTCCAGAGTGGCTGCACCAGCTTGCATTCCCACCAACACTGTAAGAGGGTTCCCCTTTCTTTACATCCTCGCCAACATTTGTTGATTCCTGTCTTGTTAATTTTAGTCATTCTGACTGGTGTGAGGTGGTATCTCATTGTGGTTTCGATTTGTATTTCCCTGATGCCAAGCGATGTAGAGCATTTATTCATGTCTGTTGGCCATTATCTGTGTATGTCTTCTTTGGAGAAATGTCTGTTCATGTTTTCTGCACATTTCTTGACTGGATTATTTGTTTTTGGGTGTTGAGCTTGATACGTTCTTTATAGATGTTGGATGTTGGATACTAGCCCTTTGTCGGATAAGACATTTGCAAATATCTTCTCCTATCATGTCGGTTGCCTTTTAGTTTTGTTGACTGTTTCCTTTGCTGTGCAGAAGTTTTTTTACCTTGATGAAGTCCCAAGAGTTCATTTTTGCCTTTGTTTCCTTTACCTTTGAAGATGTGTCTAGCAAAAAGTTGCTGTGTGTGCTGAGGTTGAAGAGGTTGCTGCCAACGTATATTTAATCTCTTATTTAAAATTTTCAAAGCCATAGTGAATTACCATATACCACACACTTCCAACTGTTAGCCTTAAAACATGATCATAAAAATTAAATTTTTTAAAACCATGTTTTATTTCATTACTGTTCCAGGGAAAGCAAAATATCAGTACTAAGACCTTGGGTCAGAGAATTTAGATTCTTCTCTGCTCATGGACACACTAAACTATAAACAAGTACTAAAAAGCCATGGTTTCTTTCTCTAAGTTGCTGGGTGTTCCTACTGAGTTGAAATTGTTCTGTTTTTCTCTTCTTCAATATCAACATGATATATTAGTCAGCAGACATACTGAATTGAAGGCTTTTTTTAATTGATTGCATTCTGCTCCCACTTAATATCCCAAATATTAATAATGGTGCCCTCCAAAAAATGCTAGCCCTAATTCAGTAAAAAATTCTAGCTACTCCCTTCCAATGCAGCATGAATAACAAATACTTTTAAGTACCCATATGTGATTTAGTGGAATGTATTATGTTGCTCTCTTCCACAGTTACGTTTCCTTAATATGTTAGTAGTTTCTGATAACACCAAGATCTTTCCATCATTTGCACTGAAAGATGGATGGATATTTTAATAAAACTATAATTCACTGGAACCAAAATTGTAACATCATCTTCAGCCAATGAAGAATAATAAAAAGAATCAAACAGAGCCAAATAATATACTATTTTTTACATATCCAACCCTTTTAAATCTATATTTCTTTTATAAAAATCAGCCACATTTTCTAGTTAACTATCTCAATTTAAGACAATTATGTCCAAACTGCCTTTAAATAATTAACTTTTTACTCACGGATATGGAGACAACTAAGAAAATTATCCTTACTGTCCCTTGGAGAGACCTGTTACATCAAAATTATAAAAATTAATTATAGGGGCACCTGGTGTCTCAGTCAGTTAAAGTGTCTGTTTTCAGCTCAGGTGATGATCCCAGGGCCCTGGGATCAAGTCACGCATCAGGCTCCCTCTCTAAGCAGGGAGACTGCTTCTCCCTCTCCCTCTGCCTGCCAACCTGCCCACTTGTGTGTGCACACACATGTGTGCTCTGTCAAATAAATAAAATCTTTTAAAAAATTATATTTCATGAAACTAATTCAATGAAAAACCCAAAGAAGTAGTAACTCTCAAACCTTGAATCCATAACCCAGATGTAAGAAAGATTTGTAATTTCTCAGCATTGCATCAAAAATGATGTACTTTACTTTGCAATCTCACAAAAATTACACAATAAAATTTCCAAATGGTATTTAAATTAAATAAATCCAGCTATTTAGAGTTTGGAAACTAAGTTGTTTTATCTCAAAAATTCCTAAAACTATTTTGATATGACATCCTTTATGTTAAAAATAAATTAAAATTTTGTCTAATGTAAATGTACAATTCATTCTCATTTTGTTGACTCTAACTAGTTAAACCACACAAACTCTTGATCTTGTGAGAAAAGGTCTTGACTGGATTAACAGTGTTTATACTGGGATTGTAAAAACATTTTAAATCCAAATAAAAATGTACTCCAGATATCAGTTTTCATGATCAGGTGCCCACCATGACAGCATATTCTATTATTCAAACCAATAACAACTGATTCAGAGAGCTCGTGGTCAAATCAGAAAATGTTTTGCTAGGAAAACATGCCAGCTGGCTAATATCTGAAGGAAGTTCAAGATGGTCAATGTTTTAATTATCTGATGGACATAAAAAGGATTGTATTTCATAAGAATAAAATGAGAAAAAAAAGAAGGAGCACTTTTTCAGAGCACTTGTACTCTGTATATTTTGCTGAAGTTATTTTTATAATTATTCAAAAACTTAAATTTTATATTTTTAACTAACTGGAATTTTTGTTGTTATCAAAACAGAAAAGATAGCAGATCCACTTAAGAGCATTAATTGGCTCTGTGACCTTGGGTAAAATACTCAGATCATGTGAATACTTTTCCTTGGTTATAAAGTGAGATTTTACAGATTAAAGAATGCCTGATAAATGGTACGTGATCAAAACATGTCAGTTTTCTTTCTCTTTTCTTATTCAAATTATAATAATTGGGTTTTTTTGTTGGGGGGGGTAGATAAATGTTAGACAATTGTAAAATCTATTTCTTCTTATTTTGTAATGTCAATGTTAGGTCATTTTCAAATCTGACAGTCAACCACAGGCTGTGACTTTCCCTGAAGTTATAAAACTAATATCTTTGTTTCACCTGATAGAATATTTGTAATGTTCTTAAAGCTATTTAAGATGAAAAAAAAGCATTTATAATTTAATTGCCAGACAGAATCAGACCATGAAGTCAATTCTAAAGAAAGGAAAAACTAAAACACTATTTGCAACTTAATAATAAAAGTCATATATATTTCCCATATGGTCCTCAATGAATCTAATAATAAGTTAAATCTCTAGCAGTATAAAACCCTAGAGGTCATCTGATTTAAGCTAAAAAAAAAAAAAACTTGCCCTCAGAAAACCTAAAATTCAAAGATTATTTTCATATACCTTTTATCTCCATTAAAGCAGCTAAGAAAACAAGCGTGCCAATAGACAGGCTAACAACTCCACTAGGTATTCTCAAGTTTTATTGTAGTCAAATTCAGCTGGAAGAATCATACTTTAGAGACTCACATCCTCAAACTTTTGAGAATTAAAAACCTAAATAGAGCTCAATCACAGAGTGAAAAATATAGGTGAAGCATATATACAACCAACTCCAACTTTTATGACTATCTACTACTTTTGAACGCATTTGCAGGGATATGTGCATGCTGCTTTATCTTGCTGAGTGACTTAGAAGTCTGAGTCAGGCAGTTGGGGCTGCCTGAGCTAACTCCATCTGAGAGTTAGAGTCAATCAGAATTGCAGCCCACCATCTCCATTGCATACAGGCACACACATACACAAAGTGAGAAAAGTTCAGTTGCAATTCACCTCTCCTCTTCTTTCCCACCCTGAGTCTGAACCTCCACAGTGAATTAAGTGAATTAGCAAGTAGAAAATTAAGTAGAAAGAGATCCTGAGTGAGTATTCCACAGACAAGCCCTGAAGAAAAAAATCACTTGAACTGAGTGCGTCAACAGATCAAAATTTTTGCAGCGAAAACTAAGTTTTCTTCAGGGTACATTTCACTTACCTTTTTGATATATTTGTTTCAAAATATTCATAAATAAACAGAAGGTAATTTGAACATGGTCTGCTTAATTTCAAAATGATAGCCTGCCATTACTATACAATAATGATTCTTAATAATTGCCTCAATTTCTCTCCTCATTTTCCAGTGAATGGCCACCAAAGTTTAACCTTTAGCTACTCTATTCCATTTATATAATATCCTCAGAATCTATTAATTACCTTAGTACCATTTCTTCAGGTTACTAAAGAGGGAGAGTATTTTTTTAATGCTCAGGCAGTAAAATTGGAAAGACTTCAACATGAATTGCAATGGAGAGCAAAGGAAAGAGACTTCACAATGACCCTTGGGTAGTCTAGTGACTGAGTGAACAATGGTATATAAGACGGCAACTAAGAATATGAACAAGATGGTAAGCTGAGAGAGGAAACAATGTGGTCTACTTTTAAAAACTGATGCAGAGACCTTACTGGGGCATCAAGGCAAAATGTCCAGTAACTACCTGGTCACAGCAAGGAGGACTCAGTAGAGAAGTCTGGCATATAAATACTGGTAAACAATGTAAGGGGAACATATCCAGCGAAGGTAGGTAAAATAGAGCATATCAGAAGCTATCAGCAAAGTGTGTTACAAAGAGAGTATCTAAAGTACATGCAGAACTGTTTTAAAGAGTAAGAAAGAGATAAAAAATAACTCAATGGTAAAATATGCAAAGGATATGTATGAGTAGACAATAAAAAGAAGATACCTAAACAGTCAAATAACCATTTTAAAAGATGTTTAAATGCTCTAGTTAACAGAAAAATTAAAACGAAATATTATTTTTCTCTTTTCCAATGAAATATCTAATATAGCAAAAAATAAGAAAATGGTACTCTCCTATACTGTTGATATAAATGTAAATTCTAATAACCAAGTTGAAGAGCAATGTGATAGCATCAAGTTAAATTAAAGATGTATCTATCATATGACCTCCTGTGTATGGGGCCTAGAGAAACTCTCATTCTGTGCACAGACATCTCATTTCAATGAAGAATTGTTTATAATACCAAAAATACCAAAAATATCAAACTTCAAACAACCCAAAGTTCCATCAATGAGTAAAATATATCAGTCATACAAAGGATGATTGTTAAAATGAATAAATTAGATCAACTTTTCTGTCTATCAGCACCTAAAGAGTTCTTGAAAACAATGCTGGATAATAAAAACAAGATGCAGAAAGAATGTATACCATCTGTTATAATTTTAAAACATACACATTAACAGGGCAATCTGCCTGACTGGATATGCAGAGACCCCTCCTGGTATAAAATACCTAA
Source organism: Nyctereutes procyonoides (assembly GCF_905146905.1). NCBI lineage: Eukaryota > Metazoa > Chordata > Mammalia > Carnivora > Canidae > Nyctereutes > Nyctereutes procyonoides. Next base: position 23,185,023 of record NW_026575122.1, read on the forward strand.
AGCTACAAGAGAAAATAGGAAAACTTTTTTTAAGCATGACTGAATTGACCATAAGAAAAGGGAAATTACTAAAGGTCAAAAACAATGAGCAAGTGCCAAATATAAAGAGGTAAGCAAATGGTGGCGCCTGTACTTTCCTAGTAACTACCATTCTCTGGCAATAAGGAAACTGGTTTTTATGAACTCTGAGCACAAAGTTTAGGAGACAAAACTCAGCATAAAAAAGATGGGAAGTTAGATCACCCTGCTCACCCTGCCAAAGGAAGTCAAAGCCTCTAAAGGTCAATACTCTTACTATGCCCGCTAGAAAAAAACCTGCACAGCAGAAGGTAATGATGAAGATACTTGCCAGTGAAGAGATTTCTGGAGTAGCCTCAGTATCATGCTTACCTCTGTGGATAATCTTTTAGACATTTTTCATTTCTTTTTTTGTTTAATTTGAATTCAATTAATTAGCATTAAATGTATGCAGCAAGTTTCAGAGGTAGAGTTGTGATTCATCAGTCTTATATAACACCCAGTGCTTATTATATCATGAGCCCTCCTTAATGCCCATCACCCAGTTACCCCATCTCCCCTCCCAATTCCCCTCCAGCAACCCTATTTCCTGTGAATAAGAGTCTCTTACGGTTTGTCTCCCTCTCTGATTCCATCTTGTTTTATTTTTCCTTCCTTTCTCCTATGATCCTCTGTTTTGTTTCTTAAATTCCACATGAGTGAGATCATATGATCATTGTCTTTCCCTGACAGACTTATTTCATTTAGGATAATATCCTCTAGTTCCATCCATATTGTTGGAAATGTCAAGATTTCATCCTTTCTGATGGCTGAGTAATATTCTAGTGTGTATGTGTGTGTGTGTGTGTGTGTGTGTGTGTGTGTGTGTATCACATCTTCCTTATCCATTCATCTGTTGATAGACATCTGGGCTCTTTCCACAGTTTGGCTATTGTGGACATTCCTGCTATAAACTTTGGGGTGCAGGTGCCCCTTCAGATCACTACATTTGTATCTTTGGGGTAAATATCTAGTAGTGCAATGGCTAGATCGTAGGGTAGTTCTATGTTTAACTTTCTGAGGAACCTCCATACTGTTTTCCAGAGTGGCTGCACCAACTTGCATTCCCACCAACACTGTAAGAGGGTTCCCCTTTCTTTACATCCTCGCCAACATTTGTTGATTCCTGTCTTGTTAATTTTAGTCATTCTGACTGGTGTGAGGTGGTATCTCATTGTGGTTTCGATTTGTATTTCCCTGATGCCAAGTGACGTAGAGCATTTATTCAAGTCTGTTGGCCATTATCTGTGTATGTCTTCTTTGGAGAAATGTCTGTTCATGTTTTCTGCACATTTCTTGACTGGATTATTTGTTTTTGGGTGTTGAGCTTGATATGTTCTTTATAGATGTTGGATACCAGCCCTTTACCTGATAAGAAATTTGCAAATATCTTCTCCCATCTGTCAATTGTCCTTTGGTTTTGTCAACTGTTTTCCTTTGCTGTGCAAAAGCTTTTTATCTTGATGAAGTCCCAAGAGTTCATTTTTGCCTTTGTTTCCCTTGCCTTTGTGGAGATATGTCTAGCAAGAAGTTGCTATGGCTGAGGTCACAGAAGTTGCTGCCTGTGTCCTCCTCTAGGATTTTGAAGGATTCCTGTCTCACATTTAGATCTTTCATCCACTTTTGACTATTTTTGTGGTTAGTGTAAGAAAATGGCCCAGTGTCATTCTTCTGCATGTGGCTGTCCAATTTTCCCAATACCATTTGTTGAAGAGACTTTTTTCCATGGGTATTCCTTCCTGCTTTGCTGAAGATTAGCTGACCACAGAGTTGAGGATACATTTCTGGGTTCTCTACTATGTTCCATTGATCTATGTGTCAGTTTTTGTGCCAGTATCATGCAGTCTTGATGCTTACAGCTTTATTATAGACCTTGAAGTCTGGGATTGTGATGCCACCAGCTTTGATTTTCTTTTCAATGATCATTTGGCTATTTGGGGTCTTTTCTGGCTCCATACAAATTTTAGGATTATTTGTTCCAGCTCTGTGAAAAAAGTTGATGGCATTATGATAGGGATTGCATTGAATACACAGATTGCTCTAGGTAAAATAGATATTTTAATAATTTGTTCTTCCAATCCATAAGCATGGAACATTTTTCCATTTCTTTGTGTCTTGCTCAATTTCTTTCATGAGTGTTCTATAGTTTTCTTTTTTTTTTATAATTTTTTTTATTTATTTATGGTAGTCACGGAGAGAGAGAGAGAGGCAGAGACATAGGCAAAGGGAGAAGCAGGCTCCATGCACCGGGAGCCCGACGTGGGACTCGATCCCGGGTCTCCAGGATCGTGCCCTGGGCCAAAGGCAGGCGCCAAACCGCTGCGCCACCCAGGGATCCCTGGAGTTTTCTGAGTACAAATCCTTTACCACTTTGGTTAGGCTTATTCTTAGGTATCTTATGGTTCTGGGTGCAATTTTAAATGAGATTGACTCCTTAATGTCCCTTTCTTCTGTCTCATTGTTAGTGTATTTTCATTTACACTTTTGCCTAATTATTAACTTTTGCTGAAAAAGGGGAGAATAGTTAACCTACTTTGGCAGAAGATTGAGGGTTTATTCCCTACAGAGGGTAAAACAGTCTCTGGACTGAAGAGTGCAAGTGAAAACAAGAGTACCCAAATGAAAATGACAGGAAATACATGACCATTTATATTCTAAATGTTGACACTTCTTTCAAGCCCCCAACACATTGGCAGCTCAACTTTACACCATTTGTGTAAAGACTCCTTTTTAAAGAAACTGTTGTAAAAGGGATATCTTAAACATGGGTATCAAATGTTCCCCAACCAAAGAATCCAGTCAGATCAGGCTGACAACCCTTAATCCTCCATGCAGAGTTTCCAGGAAGCATTTTAGTGTTCACTTAAATGAAAGTGCATGGTCAAGGATCATCAGGAAGAAAGTTTCTGATAGAAGAATAGAAATTCTTCCCAAATAAGACTAATAAAATAAGAAACTAGGAGGAAACAGATTACGTAAGAAGAAGAAAGCCTCAAGAAATATTAATAGTTTCAAACAAAAAATACATGCTTGAAGCAAGATGAGTATGTATTTCAAAAAGAGAAAACAAAAGAGCTCTTGGAAATAAAGAATATAGATGATAACAGGGGTGCCTGGCTGGCTTAGTCAAAAGATCATGTGACTCTTAATCTCAGGGTTGTAAATTCAATACCCACATTGGCTTAGATAGTACTTTAAAAAGTAAAATCTGAAAAAAAAAGAGGATAACAGAAAATCCAATAATTATTAAACTAAAAAGCTATTAAGTATTGAATATCTTATTGAATATCGTTTGGAAGAAAAGTAAAAGGTAAATGGATAAACTGATACATTCACACAGTGGAATATTATTCCCTGCTGAAAAGAAATGAGCTATCAAGCCATGAAAAGATGTGGAGGAACCATAAATGCATCTGAAACAAAGTAAAGCCAATCTGAAAAGACTATATACTACATGATTCCAACTACATGACATTCTAAGAAAGGCAAAACTATGCTGACAATTAAAAGATCAGTGGTTGCCAGGGGTTGGGGAAAGGGAAGGATAAGTAGGTGGAGCAGAGAGGATTTTTAGGGCAGTGAAACAATTCTATAAATACTATAAAGGTGCATATATGTCTTATATAACTGTCAAAACCCACATAATGTACAATAGCAAGAGTTGTACATTCTACGAACAAAGACTCAGGATGTCCACTACTTATCATCAAATGGTTCATACAGAGTGATATGAATAAATGTGTATGCATGTGTACAATACATACTTGTGTTTATTTACATATTTTTGTTATGCACACATACAAAAATATTAAAATAGTAATGATACAAAAGTGGCAAAATATTAATTGGTGAATCTAAGCGAAGGGGATAAAGGAATTCAGTGTACTATCCTTGTAACTTTTCTGGAAGTTTCACTTTTTTATTTTTTTATTTTTTATTCTTTATTTTTTTTAAGACTGTATTTTTTTTATTCATGAGAGACACAGAGCGAGGCAGAAATATAGACAGAGGGAGAAACAGGCTCCCTGTGGGGAGCCAATACAGGACTCGATCCCAGGACCCCAGGATCATGACCTGAGCTGAAGGCAACGCTTAACCACTGAGCCACCCAGGTGTCTCTAACTTTTTTTTTAAACACAGAATCCAAAAAGTACGACTTCCATTTCTTTTCTTCAATATACCTACATAAAATTGATTTTTAACAATGACTGTGGATAAAAACAAATGGGACGTGTAACCTTCACCATCACCCTTCAGCTACACTGGTTCTTTTCCATTTTCTCAAATCTCTCTGCGGTCTCCTGCCCAGAGCTTCTGCATATGCTGCTCCCTCATCCTCATCATCTTGCCCCCGAGTCTTTGCCTAGTTAACTCTTCTTCCTCCTTTACAGTTCAACTTGATCTCTCCAAGCAAGTCAACTCCTTGGTCTCATAGCATCATATATCTCTTCTCACAGCTATAGTTTAGAATTTATTTGTATTTTTCTCTACATGTCTACCAGGAAAAGGTAGGCAGGAGCCATGTCTGGTTTTGCTTATCATTTTAACCCCAATGCTTGCCACACAGGATCTAAAAAAAAAAAAAAAAAAAACACCTCCCAAAGGGAAGAAATTAACATTTAACATTTATATTAACAGCTATATTGGCCTCTTTGCTGTTCCTTGAACATGCCAGACATAATCCCACCTCAGGGTCGTTGCATCGGCTGTTCCCTTTGCCTTGTAATCCCTTCCCACAAAAAATCCCATGACTAGTTTCAAATCTTTGCTCAAATGGCAACTTGTAGATGAGGCCTTCTTTGACCATCCTATTTCAAACTGCCAAGAACTCTTCCACCCCAAACTCTATACAATCCTTAACTGTATCTGTTTTATTTTTTTCTGTAGTATTTATGACCTAAAATACTAAATATCTTATTAGAGTATTATCTGTCTCTCTCCACTACAAGATTAATGCCATTAGAGCAGATTTCCTTCAGAATGTTTAGAATAATGTCTAGCACATAATGAAAATTCAAATACTTGTTAAAAGAATGACTATATAAGAGAATTTTGTCAAAATCTTACTATGTTCAAAATTCATCTTAATATTTATTGTTTTAAACACACAAAACTGCCAACTACCATGTATAGTAAAGACTATCTCTCATTTTAAGATTATACAATTTCTAATTTTTAGGCATTAATATATTTATTTTTCCAAAATGATGGTTCTATTTTTTTCTCAATGGCCTTATTTGCCAACTTGAGAAATGTTCAAATCTGTCAATGTCTAATATTTTTTTTTGGAAATTTTATTGACATATGAAATCTAAAAATCTGGGAACTACTGACATATAGGATTAAAATAATTCACCAGAATGTCATTTCACTATCTAGCCCAATAGACCCACTAAAACTATTCCACCCTTCAAAAATCCTCTCCGGTCAAAACCATCTCCTTATTATCTTCGAAACATCAAGACTTTGATCCCCCTGGATGCTTCTTAAGTGATTTTTTTTTCCTTCCTTCATCCCTTCTTTAAAATCCTCCCATCCAGGGATCCCTGGGTGGCGCAGCGGTTTGGCGCCTGCCTTTGGCCCAGGGCAGATCCTGGAGACCCGGGATCGAATCCCACGTCGGGCTCCCAGTGCATGGAGCCTGCTTCTCCCTCTGCCTGTGTCTCTGCCTCTCTCTCTCTCTCTCTCTCTCTCTCTGTGTGACTATCATAAATTTAAAAAAAAAAAAAAATCCTCCCATCCAAAGATTTCCCCTCCTTTAAGTATATTACCTGAAATCCAAAAATTTTAAGTCATTTTCTTACCACTCCAGTCTATCTTTCTATCACCCAAACACCTCAAGCTCTTTACGTACAGCTCATTCCAAAAACTAGTTTGGTCCAAGCCAACTACACAAGGATCAGATTAAGAAAAGATTTTAAAAAGACAATTTCCAGAGTCTCAGTGAGTACAGATTAGAAGAATCAAAATTTCCAAGACCAAAGCACAGAAGCCACTATTGTCTAAAAACTCACCCAAGTGATTCTGATTCATAACCTGGCTTAGGAATAATCAATCTATACCACAGAGTCTGAAATTAGTTATAAAATAATTTGATAAAATATTAAAATCAACATTATTTATGTATGCCTTCTAAAACTTTTTAAAGAAATCATAAATAAAAATATTTTTAACCACAATAAGAGCAGTTGCACATTTACTTTAAGACTTCAAATTAAACATTGAATGTGCATGTCCTATGTTATATTACACATATGAAGGCCTTAATTTTGAAGCAAATCATTTCAAATCCAATTGCAATATTTTGACAGATATGTAGAGATATTTTTGATAATTGTGTTGATATTGTCATAGGGCATATATTCCAAAGAAATGAATATAATTAAAATAAGCAGCTACCAAAATTCACTTTTAAAAAAAAAGTAAACCTAAATATAGTCTACTAACCTGTTTGTTGTTCTCTGCCATGGAAAGCTGCAATGCCAGGAGCATGGAGTCTGCACCACATACAGTAGTTCTCTCAGAGTTACAAAGAGTGTGCCAATTCCTTCTGAACTCTTTAATCATATCCAAGATAGACTTCTGATTAAGCGCAGCCATCCTCTCTGAAAGTAGGACAGAATGCAATGTTAAAAAGATTTACTTTAATTGGAAACTAATATTTAACATGTGTAAGGAAGCAGAGTTAGAGAAAAATAAGTAGTGAACAAGAGGTCATTTCATATTTACTAAGATTGCTTTTCATTAAATTCAGGGAAACAGAACAACACACTTTCTGTCCAATCATATTTTCCTCTCCTTTAGTTTTCTTAAGCCAAATCTTTTGAAATAACAAAATCCAACCTTCAAACTGAAAACTGATACAAAACAGATACACAAATTCTGTAAACTTATAGACACAGCTAATTAAAGCTGTATTTTCAAAATATTTGTTTTGAGATAAATGGTAATATGTATGGTAGATTTGGGGGGGGGGGGGGAGGCCAATTTCCTCCCATCCCCATATTGTCTCAAAAGAAGAGGTCTATTGGGACACCTCGGTGGCTCAGTGGTTGAGCATCTGCCTTCAGCTCAGGTCATGATCCCGGAGTCCTGGGATCAAGTCCTACATCGGGTTCCCCATGGGGGAGCCTGCTTCTCCCTCTGCTTGTGTCTCTGCCTCTCTCTGTGTCTCTCATGAATAAATAAATAAAATCTTAAAAAAAAGAAGTGGTCTATTTTTCTACCCCTTTAAGTATGAGTCAGTCTAGTAACCTGACCAATTGAGTATGGCAAGAATGACATCATGGGGGTTCCATGCTAGTGCTCGAAAGGCCCATGCAGAAAAGTTAATGCAGTAGGCCTGATGTCTATCTTTTAAAAAGATTTCTTACAAGGTAGGCCCTTGGCTGCACCTGGTAACTTAGAATTCAGGAGGATATCCAGTAAGAGTAGCTCACTGTGCCTCAACTGTTTATACAAATAATATAGTTTATGCTGAACACATGCTTTCCTTCTGAGTCTGGAACTTAGGAACATAAACCAAGAATGCCTACATCAGTAACCCTAGACACTGAGTCTCTAAAGAGCTTCCCTGGGAGACAACATTTCATATGGGTTGTCACAATTTGTTATTGGAGGACTTAAGCATGTCCTGCGCGACTCCACTAAGAGAGGACTTTTGGAAACTTATGCCTGATTTCCCCAGAAATTCATCCCATGCACTTTCTCCCCATGTAGATTCTCTCTTTGCTGATTTTCTTTAGCATCTTTTTGTTGTAATAAATTATAGGTGTGGGCACAACTATATACTGAGTCCTCTGAGCCTTCTTAGCAAAATCCAACCTGGGGTGGGTTTTAGGGCCTCTTGATACAAGGCTTGCAGCTTTAGTCCTTACTGTCTTGCCACTCTAGACTACCATAAGAAAAAGTCCAAGTTCACCTGCTGGAGAGGCCATATAGAAGAGAACCAAGGCACTCTAGCTGACAACCAATTCCAACGTAAAGACATGGGAAGCTGTGTTAGACTTTCCTGCCCCAATCAACCTACCAGATGAACTGCAGCCACATTAGTGATCCCAGGCAAGACCAGCAGAACCACCAAGTTGAGTCCAGCCAAAACTGCTGTCCACAGAATCATAAGTAAATAAAATGGCTGCTCTTTTAAATCCATTAAGTTTTGGGGTGGTTTGTTACACAACAGATTACCAATATAATATCTAATATTTAGGAGCTATGTTCATGCCAGAAACTTTTCAAAAGCTTAATATTTATTACTTCCTTCAATCTTTGAAAGAGTCTATTAGAGGGTCCACTATTATCCCCATTTTACATCTGGAGAATGTGATACCCCATGTCACTCAGCTAGCAAATCGCAAAACAAACTTAACTCCAAACTCTATAAGCTGTGCTCTTACATCACTATATTACATAATTTCTCCTAATAGACAAAACTCTTTCAAAATAATTAGATGTAGTTTCACTACTTTACATACTCAAGTCCATCTAAGAAAGCAATTCCTTTCTTAACGGGTTTACAGATATGGCTGCTAAAAGGTTTTTTTCCTACTTTGTATGCTAGTCTCCAACATGTTCATATGCCATTATCTTATTTTGGATATATTTTATTGTACACAACCCATTTATTAACTCTTTCTATTATCTTTTTCTTTTTTTAATGTGATATAAATAGAATCCCAAATATTTACTATGTATTTTGGGTTTATATGATGGTGAAAATGGGCATATAACATTTACAAAGCAAGAATTCAAAGTTGCATCAATAATGCAACTTAAAGATACAAGCGAAAACCAATAAATTAAAATATCTACATATGCACAAATGCTAGTAAATAGCTAAAAGTTTTATTTCTCTTTAAATATCACCCTTTTTCTTAAAGGAGAAAAAAAAAGGAAAGAAGTAATGCTTCAGTGATATGATCGGTTCACCTGAAATAAATCTTTAGTACTAAATTATTTAGGGTACTATTTAAAAGTAATAAGAGTTCTGGAGTGCGTGGGTGGCTCAGTCAGTTAAGGGACCCACTATTTCAGCTTAGGTCATGATCCCAGAGTCAGGAGATTGAGCCCCACCCTGCTCCCAAGCATAGTCTGGCTTGCGATCTCTCTTTCCCTCTGTCCTTCTTCCACGCTCATGTGTGAGCACGATCTCTCTCTTTCTAAATAAATAAATAAATAAATAAATAAATAAATAATAAATAAATAAATAAATAAAATTTTCAAAAAAAAAAAAGTAATATGAGTTCAGATTACTAAGAATGAAAACTAGTACAGAATTAGAACGTTTTGAATCCTGGCCACACCATGTACTAGCCATGAGATCTACAGCAAGTTACATCATCTCCCCCGCCTCAGCTTCCTTGTCCTGAAAATGAAAATATAATAGTTCCTATGTCACAGGAGTTTGTGAAAAGTCAAGGATAGAAGTACAAGTTGAGCTTTTAGCAGCGTGTCTGATCCATAGAAAAGCCCAGAGTCTCATCGAGGGGTCCGCACACTTGTGGGAAAGGGCTAAATCAGAAATATTTAAGGGGTGCAAGGCGCTCCGTCTGTGTCACAACCATTCAACTTGACCTTGCCTGTGGGAAAACAGCCACAGACAATACATAAACGTAGGCTAGGCGCATAACTCTGCTTCAGCAAGACTTTATGGAAACTGAAATGAACGTTTACATGATTTTCACATGTCACAAAATATCATTCTTTTTGTTTGTTTGTTTGTTTGTTTCAACTATTCAAACATGGAAAATCTATTCTTAGCACCGAAAATGGCTGCACAGAAACAAGTAGACCAAGAGTTTACCAACTCTGGTCCAGTCCCCATGCTTTCCACAGCTGGTGGGCAACAAGCTTTACTTTACCCCTGACTGCCCAGGTGAGGTGTCATCACGCAGAAAACGGGAATAATATATATATAATATTTATACATTTATATTACATAATTTATATTATATAAATATACATTTATATATATGAAAAAAATAAAACAGGAATAATACCTTCCAGCCAATTATGAGGAGTCACCGAGACGATGACTACACAAGCACTCGGAATTTCAGGCTGCCTGGCACTATACAGCAACAGTGGCAGGTGGCAGTGATCATGAACACTATCCTGAAAAAACTAGCTTCCAAACTGCACTGGAGCAAAAACTGTGTCACGGGAAATTATCACTGGGGTGATAGTGAGAGATGGTAAAAGAATATCTACGTCGGATATTCCAGGGCCCACATCCTGGTTCCTCGATGTATGAAATGTACGTCCTTCGGTATTTAAAATCTCTGATGAACATAAATTTCCTCAAGCATAAAGGAGTTAAGACATCGCTTACCTCATAAAACTAGAACACAAGGAAACCTCCACCTAGGGTCACGCACTTAATAGGTGCTCCGTTAAAAAGAAAGAGGGACGTGGCTCAGCGGTTTACCGCCTGCCTTCGGCCTGGGGGGTGATCCTGGGGTCCCAGGATCAAGTCCCGCGTTGGGCTCCCGGCATGGAGCCTGCTTCTCCCTCTGCCTGTCCCTCTGCCTCTCTCTCTGTCTCTCATGAATAAATAAATAAAATCTTAGAAAAGAAAAGAAAAGAAAAGAAAAGAAAAGAAAAGAAAAGAAAAGAAAAGAAAAAAAAAGGGGCATCACCGTCAGGGTGCAGATCCTAAATATTCTTTGGAAGACGGTAACAGAGAGAAAGTAGTGAAACTGGAGTCTGCTCGCGTCTTGGGACTCGAGCCACCCTAAGGAACCTACGGAGGTCCCTCCAGGCGTCCCTCAGGCGTCCCTCAGGACCTTCCAGCCATACTCCTCACCAGATAACCGGGAACTCTTCTACACCCCCAGACCCAAGCAGGCTACAGAGCAAAGCCACTAAACAAATCACATTCTGGACGGTCACTTGGCTGTCACCAGCCCCAGCCTGAGTCACAGATTAATGTGTGACAGGCGGGCGGGCAAGAGATGACACTCACCTGCCTCGGGAACAGCCGGCAGGTGCAGACCCCACGTAACAGCAGTCCCGCCAGGCTGCGGTCCCCATGCGGTGAGAGTTCGTCCCGAGTTATATTTTTAAATCTCGCGGGAAGGCTCGGGAGCCAATCGGCGCTTCCGCCCTCTGACCCGGAAGCAGAGTCTGCGCGCGCCGCGGCAGTCCCCCCAGCGGAGACCGCCTTTCCTCCGGCTACTTCCCGACGCCCCCGGTGCGTATCGCGCGGGAGCCCTGGGGGTCCCTGCTGCTTTACTACTGGCTGCCCAGCGCTCCCGTGGTGTCCTTGCGAGTTACTTGTCTCCCGGGCCGCACCCTGTCTTCTCCCGGACCTCAGGCTTTGGGAGGTGGTCGCGGGGTCTCGCGGGACTTGCCTGTCTAGGAGAGGCGTTGGGGCTCTTTGCAGCGCAATCCCTTCCCTCCTCTGCTTTTCCAGTTTTAGAGGACAGATCCCCCTCCCCCCCGCAGTGTGCAGGGAAACCTTGAAATGCAGTGAGAGTGGGCACTAGTTTAAGGAGCAATAAGGGGACCGAGTTTCCTGACCTGGAGTCTTTTCCACTCCCCACACCGCCGTGCCTCTAAGGGCATCCACCTGCTGGTCACCCTTAACACATGTCAGGTCCCGGATTCCCACTCGTTTGCTTACTAGGTTATAGGCTACATGAGTTGGGATTCCTCTCATTCTCCGTAAATACTTCTCAGGTTCTTGATGTGTTCGTTACTGAGCCCAACTGTTCTCAGGACAACTGCGTCCAATTAAGAGAGAAAAAAAAAAAAAAAACCCTCCTTACATTCCTGAGTCTCATCTGGGAATGCTTTCAGAGTGCACACCAGGCCATAGCAGGTTAGTTGAACTTTTGTGCCTGGTTTTATGAGTATTATTTTTATATCACACATTTTGACACACCTTTCTCCAGATCTTATATTTTCGATCTGCTTATGTTATGGCGCTTTTCACACTGAGTCATAACTGTTACTGGATATTGTGATCTTGAAGGCAGAGGGGCTGTTTTTCTTCCCTAAGATTAGTGTCCAACGCATAGTAAAGTATTACAAGTGCTATCTCCTCTTACGGGCATGGCAACTAACCTACTAAAGTCTAGATTCTTCTGTAAAGTGGCAGACATTTCCCTCCTCTTAGGTTTGCAAGAGTTAGGTGTCATGATGTTAGTAAAATCCTTAACATGGCACCTGCAAATAGTGCTCTGTAAATGTTAACTTATTAATTTTTTATGAATATATTTACAACTAAAGTGATTACATCTTCAAGTACTCACTGTATCTTCTGGTTAAACAGGTTATTATGACGATTTATTCTGCAAGTATTATAAAGTATTTAAACAAGTACTTGAATTTTTTTTTTAGCTGCCTGTGGCATCTGAAATACCATGTCCTTATTTTGATTCAGTTGCTGAAAGTGACTGATACTTTGACGTTTTCTATCTGTGTTGTGTCTCTGCTGTAATCCACAGTTTCGTGACCTTGTCCAGTAGAAGGCTCTTTTATTACAACTGCTCAAGTATTGACATACAACATGAAGCAAGATGCCACAAGAAGTGCTGCCTACACTGTGGATTGTGAAGATTATGTGCATGTGGTAGAATTTAATCCCTTTGACAGTGGGGATTCAGGAAACCTAATTGCATATGGTGGCGGTAATTATGTGGTCATTGGCATGTGTACTTTTCAGGTTAGTGTACAAAACTCAGTGACTGACAATGAAGCTATTTTACTGGTTAAAAAAACAGACTTTGGTAAACTGATTAAAGTTGGAAAGCATATTGAGTTTGAATGTAATAGAAAAAATATGAAGAACTACAGAGAAATTTATTTCTAGTAATACATGCCTGAGATTTGTGCAAACATTAAATAGTGAAAAAAAAAGACAATGAGGCCTGTTTTTTGCCTCATAATTAGAAATGGAATATTCTGGTAATTGAAGGTTGTGACTAACTGAACATTTAGTATGTACAGGGAAAACACCAATTAAATAAGATCTAAGTAATCCAGTTTTTTTTACATTCCACTTTGACATGGAAATCAAGCCTAGAAGAATGATCCTCTAGGAGATTTTACAGCTGTCGTGATATTCAGCTTTTCTATTAGTATGCTCTCATGCTTTTTATTCATCTAAAGCATAATCCAGAGTATACAAAGTATGAGACCCTATTAATTGAACAGGCAATTAGGCATATTCATTAAGATTGAACTCTGGAGCCAGAATGCCTAGGTTTTTACCCCTGTCTGGCTTTACCTCTTAATAGCAATATGACCTCGAGCAGGTACTTAATCTCTCTTATATAAAAATGAGGAAAATAATACTTAATAGGATTTTATGAGAATGTAGTTAGTACATCATGTGAAGTTCCTGGAAGGCATCTGCATGTTTAATTCATATATACATATTATATACATATATATATACACACACACACATATATATATATAATGTTTTAACTGTTATTAATTTGGCATTGTTTCCCTCTAGCACAGGCCCATGGTTAATCACCAAAGCAGGATGCTTTGCGGTGAGCACACACCATGTTTTCTCACAGGAAGGCTAGTTCCACATGTGAAAGAGTCTAAACAATCAGAGTTCAACCCTCAGAAATCTTGGCTAATCCTTTGTTTACCAGAATATTATTCATAAAACAATATTTCTCAAATTAAGGTTAATCGGTGAGGTAATATGGCAGTGATCAGTTTTCAAAGATTTAAAGTAACTTTACCACTAGAATGGTACTATTATAAACATAATTATTATTTCCTCTTTTACTCAGGAGGCAGTTCAGTATTTTATTTCAATATAGTGTTTTGACATCATAAATGCAATTTAGCATTTTATAGTATAATAAGTAAAATTATCCAAAATTAGACTGCATGCATATTTATCCTAAGGAGAAAGTATGAATTCAAGCTTTCAGGTTTTTGGTGTTTGAATGTAATATAAAAGCTCTTACATTGTGCCGCATTGTCTCTCTTAGGGTTAGGGTAGGAATTGCTAGCCATGACCCACAGCCTGACTTTAGCTGGACTACTTCGTTAGGATCATAAAAAGCCCACATGATTAAGAGAAATAATATAACACACTTTTGGAAAAGACTGAGGGGAAAAAAACATTTTTCTGGTACAGGCTACTAACCCACAAAAGAATAAAGCAGCTTCCTACAGGTGAAACTAACTTTTTACTTAATCACTTCTAAAATTAATAACTGTGAATACAGAATTGTGTTAAAAAATACTGAAAAAATTTGTTTTATCTCTAGTTTATGTTCAGCTAAGAAAGTCAAGAAGGGAGGAAAAAATCTAGAAAAATGAAAGGCAGAGGTAATGAGTGGCAGAGAGAGAAAAAGACAATTAGAAGAAGGAACTAGCAAAAAAACATTTGTATTGCTCTGTCATGTCTTGCACATTGTCCTTGTTGATCCTCAGACCTATCAGATTGGCAAGCTAGGTCTTCTAGCCAAATAACCTAAAGAAAAAATTTGGATTTATTAACTTGGCAAGTAGCTAACACAAATATTCTGTGCCAAGTACTGGCAATAAAATTAAGCAACTGTCCCCATCCTCATAGAGTTTCCATTGTACTTCAAAGAAGTTCAGGGATTTGTATGACTAGTAATGAAAAATAAGATCCTTTTTTAAAAAAAAAAAAAAAAGATTTTAATTATTTATTCATGAGAGACACACCAGAGAGAGAGGCAGGCTCCATGCAGGGAGCCCGACACAGGCCCCAATCCTGGAACTCCAGGATCACGCCCTGAGCCGAAGGCAGGCGCTAAATTGCCGAGCCACCCAGGGACCCCTAGACTCCATTTCTAAACACCTGTTCTTTTCCTTCCATGCTGCTATTCAAAAAGGTTGAAGCCATAGTTCAAACAGTTCTGGAGGAGATTAGAGTCCCAATAATTTGCCTTTGGAGATTCAGAATAAATTATTGGTTTCCTTTAAAGTTATTTTTTAAACTAATTAAACACTATTAAACATTAGGGTTTTTTTGTATATCAGTTTATTGGAGTTCGATTTGCCAACATATAACACCCAGTGCTCATCCCTTCAAGTGCCCCCATCAGTGCTGCCTGTCACCCAGTCACCTGTCCCCTGCCGACCTCCCCTTCCACTACCCCTTGTTCATTTATTTCTATTCTCTCATGTTAGATTCTTCAGGTTCCATAGCATCCAATTTCATGCTTCCCTTTTGATTTCCATTGCTTGGTGATTAGTGATAATGAGCATATTTTCATGTGCCTGTTGGCCATCTGTATATTGCCTTCGGAAATATATCTACAGATCCTCTACCCATTTTTTAATTGGATTGTTTATTTTATTGTTATTGAGTTGTATGAATTCTTCCTTTATTTTGGATATTAGCCCCTTATCATACAGTGATTTTCAAATATCTTCTTCCATTCAGTACATAGCCCTTTCATTTTGTTTATGGTTTATTTTGCAATGCAGAGAGTTTTTAGTTTGATGCAGTCCAGCTTATTTATTTTTGCTTTCCTTATTTTTGACTTTGGAATCAGATCCAAAAATTCATCACCAACATGGATGTCAAATAACTGATAGCGTTTGTTTTCTTCTAGGAGTTTCATGGTTTCAGGTCTTAGCATTCAGGTCTTTAGCCCAGTTTGAGTTAATTTTACATTGAGTATATAATGGTAGTGGTAGGTAGTGGTCTAATTTCATTCTGTTGCTTGTGTCTCTCCAGTTCTAACGCCATATATTAAGAGATTATCTTTTCCTCACTGTAAAAAAAAAAAAAAAAGAAAACTAAGAAAAGGTAAATTGAATTGAAAGTTTTCCACATTCCTTTTGGAAAGGCAATCCTCATTCTAAGACTCTTAGGAAAACATTGTCAATACAGTAGATTTAAATTTCAACAAACTATTTTTCAGAATCTTATGGTGTTCTTTTGAATATGATGGAAATTTGAGCTGAATAATAGTACTATTAACTGGTGTCATATATTTGTCAAATATTAAATGCAAATCAGGAGCTGAGAACTGGTAATACATATGTTAAAAACAGCAAGAACCTTGACCTTAAGATATTTAAATGTAAAACAATGCAGTGAGAAAACTGATGTAAGAAGTCCTATGTGCAAAGGGTAGAGGGAACATGAAAGTTTCTAAGTCTATTCAAAGGATCACCAATAGTGAATAGGGTACTTGAATGAGAACATTTAATTTAAGCAAGCACATTGAATTTATATAGAACATGAAGCTGAGAAGGATACCTAATGCTTTGAATAATAAACTACATTTAACAAGTATTTATTGAGCACTTATTGTATGCCAGACACTGTGATTCGAACTCAAATATTAATAGATTGGATTAATGGGCCAAGTTGAACAACCTAAAATTTAATAAAGTCTTAAAATGATAGACTGCTGGAGCTAGAAGGGACAATGGTTACTTACGGTTTTTAGTCACCTGGAGGTTCACCATGAATCAGTACAATTAAACTACCAAAAAGAGTTAATTCAATGCTGTCCAATAGAAATACAATGTGAACCACAAATATAAATTTAAGTGTTAAAGTAACCACATTATGAGAAGTAAAAACCAGATGAAATTAATTTTAATAATGTATTATTTTGCCCAGTGTATCCAAAATATTTCATGTGTAACCAACATAAAAAATTAGTAAGATATTTTATATGCTTTTTATACTAAGTCTGAAATGTGGTGTGGATTTTGCACTTTACAAGGTATACAGTTTCAACTAGCTGTATATAAGTGCTTAGTTACCCCATGTGGCTAGTGGCTACCATGTTGGACAGCATAGCTCTATATCTGCCTCTAAATTGATTAGATTGTTTAATCTTTTTTTTTTTAAGATTTTATTTATTCATGAGAGAGAGAGAGAGAGAGAGAGAGGCAGAGGGAGAAGCAGGCTTCATGCAGGGAGCCCCATGTGGGACTCCATCCCGGATCTCTAGGATTATGCCCTGGGCTGAAGGTGGCGCTAAACCGCTGAGCCACCCGGGCTGCCCAAGATTGTTTAATCTTTACTTCATTTCTCAGCAGTGTATATTATGTGCAAAGGAGTCAATGTATTTGAAGCCCTTTCTTTTTTTTTTTAAAGACATTTCAGAATGATATTAAAATGCTTAAAACTGTTGTGAAAGAGGGATTAGACTCAGAATGGTAAATGTATTTTGTGTTATTGGTCAACTCTGTCTGAGTGGAGCTGTGGCTTATAGTGCTTTAAGACTGTCACGGAATCTGCTTATTTGGGTGTGTTCACTTAAGATCAGCTGTGGCTTAATCCATATGGTTGGTGCCAGAGAGGAAAATTTGGAGCAGTGAGTAGAATTTACACGAAAACAGATTTGGGTTTAATGTAAAAGAGAGCTCTTCTCATTAGAACTACCCGAGTTGAATAAGCTCCCCCAAGAAATAGCTAGTTTGCTGTCCTTAAGAGTGTTCAGAGAAAGGTTGTGCAAACTCTCTCCAGATGTTATATAAATTCAAATGTGAGGTCAAAGAAATGGACTAGGTAAACTTTACAGTCTCATCTGACTAAAATTCAGTATATAGCCTTAAATAGGTATGGTGGGAGGGCCTGCCAATTTCAAACCCTTAGAAGAGCCCTTTCATCAACCTGGCTTTGCCCCAACCTCAAATACACCGGAGCCTTGTGTAAATGATTTGTATTGTAGCAAGTTGTCCAAAGTGTCTTAATTTCCTGCCTGTACAATACTGCCTACACCCCAAACTAAACCCAAAATAGCATTTGTCTCTGCCTATACCCCCCCCCCCACACACACACACACCCTGGCCTTTTAGTTGGCTTTGTGGCAGACATTGCTGCCAGGAAAAAAGTTTTCACTAGTAATACATAAAGCTCAAGCTATACAGTCCCTGGGACTTATCTCCATGGCCACCCAATAACTCCATATATACTTTGGGTAACGAATTACAGGACCTAAGTGTCAACACTATTGTTACAGTAGCAAAGTAATGTGTATTTTGATGGTAAGAACTTCATTTTTAAAAGATTGACTTGTCCAGTGTGGAAAAATAGATGTAACCCAAACTATGAAGTAAGCTATGATTAGGCTCTCTTAACCTTATTTTTTTTAAATTGCTTAAAGGTTGCTACCTTGGTATATCTGGCTGTTAGCTATACAGTTATTATACACGCAGATTATAAAGTAATGAAATTTGATAGTGTTTTTCTTGATAGGTACATATCTACTTCCTTTTTTCTTTTATGGAGAAAAACTTTTTGCTGTTAACTCTAAGTTCATCTGAAATTTAAAGTTATTTTCCAAGGGGCATCTGAATTCTGTAGAGAAAGCCATGTGTAATATTTTTGTGAAATGGCTTTGCTAGGATCCCAAAGGCCATGTTGGAAAAACCAACACATCCAATAGGATTCAATTAAGGTACACATTATAAAACTTTGCATTTAGATTCAGGATAACTGGAATTCTTAGAACAGGCCTTCAGGTAATAGTCCTATTTATGTAGACATGTATATTCCATTAAATAACAAGTTTCACCTGCTCCAAATTTTTTCCCTGATGATATTTTATAATTCTATGAACTTAAAATTATAGTCACTTAATACAGAGGATTCCTTGGGAAAATTTGTCATGAAAAAAATTTGCTGTAGTCTCTAGACCTAGGGTATTGATTTAAATAACAAAACAATTATCTTGTTTTTAAATCATAATAGTTTAAGCTTATAAAAAGTATTTTAAAATAACTGTTATCTATAAGGTTTAAAGAATAATAAAGTAGATTCCCAGATGCCCACTACCCAGCTTGAGAAATGGAACATTAGCCATTCCTTTGAAGACCCCAGGGCATTCTTCCCTTACTGTCTTTCCTCCTCACCCCCAAGTGGTAACCAGGTCTGTATTTTGTGTTGGTGATTCCTTTTTTTCTCTATAGAATTACCATATATGTAGGTGTTGCAAAGGAATATATTGTTTTTCATGTTTTAAACTTTGTATCAATTGAAATGATTCTGCATTATGTTCTTCTGCAGTATGTTGCTATTAACATTGTATTTGATGGAGTCTTCCATGTCAAAATTCTTTTTTTTTTCATTGTATATTATATAAATATACTATAATTAATATTTTATTTTTCTGTTGGCTATTTGGGTTATTTTTAGTTTTTCATTCTTGAAAACTTGCCAATGTGCATATTCTTATGTCTACTGTTTGTGTTTTATTAACCTCCTTTCATTGTTTTCCTCCCTGATAATTTGGAGGTCGGGCATGCTGTTTCTCTTCTTTTAATGGTTACCAAAGACACTTTAACATGCATACTTAATTACACAAAGTCAAATTAATATCTTTAACTTCTTTGTGAACAAAATAAGGATCTTTGACTCTTGAGCTACTACCACCCCTCCAGACTTACTGTCATATCTTAGTTCTCTGTTGTTTTTCTTTTCTTTTTAACCCACAAGTTGTGTTTTATATGACTAATATTTGTTTAGATTAACCTACCTGTTTGCTTTTGATTTTTTTTACTCACTGTTCCTTCCATCTCAGGCCATCCTTCTAGGGACATTAGCTTGCTCTGCCAACTCTGTCGTTCAATGAACCAGTTAATTTTCAATATCTAATCTGTTTTTGAACTTCTCAAAGGAATATATGGCCTCCTGATAAATTCTTCATTATAGTGAAATCAGAGTATTTGTTTATGGTATTTATAGTATTTGTTCTCATAACTTCTTAAAACATTGACTGTATATGCTTAGGAGGAAGAAGCAGACGTTGAAGGAATTCAATATAAAACATTACGAACGTTTCAGCATGGAGTCAGAGTTGATGGCATAGCTTGGAGCCCAGAAACAAGACTTGATTCATTGCCTCCAGTAATCAAGTAAGTTTAAAACTTTTAAATGCAGTATTAATATCCTTTGTTTCATGTGATCTGAAGCCTTTGATCATGAGGACTTTTTTCCCTCTATTTCCATTTTCCCCAATTTTAGATGTTAGGTATTTTAACATCAGCCATTATATCATAATTTAGGCTTATTATCTGAATTTGTAATTTAAATATGCAACATGGTAGTGATGCCTTGAGTATATGTTGGGACCTGACTCCAAAGCTCTTGAATTTTATCTGAATCATTTGAAGTCTTCACAGATTCTTCCTGAATTCACCACCTACTCAAAGTACAACTCTGTTGAAATAAGTAAATTTGGTTGAGTCGTTAATGAACCTTCCTGCTACACACATAGGTCAATGTCACATTTTCATGTTTAAACAGTACATAAAACTGCAGTTCTTTCTTTTTTAAAAAATATTTTTTTAATTGGAGTTCAATTTGCCAACATATAGCATAACACCCAGTGCTTATCCCATTAAGTGCCACCCTCAGTGCCCGTCACCCTGTCACCTCCACCCCCCGCCCACCTCCCTTTCCACCACCCCTTGTTCATTTCCCAGAGTTAGGAGTCTCTCATGTTCTGTCTCCCTTTCTGATATTTCCCACTCATTTTTTCTCCTTTCCCCTTTATTCCCTTTCACTATTTTGTATATTCCCCAAATGAATGAGACCATATAATGTAAAACTGCAATTCTAATCCTTGGGCTTCAGTTTTTATGAAAGCATTTGAAAAGGAAAATTGCTTTTTGAGAAAAATCTTGACATTACCTGCTGAGGCCTTCTTCACAAGGCAGTATGTGTCAGGTTTTTTAATGTTTGTTACAAAACACTAGCCTTGTTTCCACAGGTATCAAATCTAAAATGTATGACTTCTTTTAGTAACAGTATAGCAACCATAAGTTAGCTCTTACTGAGCTAATCTAATTTTCTTAATTAACGGATAATTCACATGTGAAATTTTCAACTTTTGAGGGTACCATTTGATCAGTGTTAATGTGCATACACTTGCATAATCCGTGCTGGTAATACATTTCTGTCACTTCAAAAGGTTCTTTCTTCCCAGTTAATCTTTGTACCCCATCCTTTGCCAAAGCAACTGTTGATGTAATTTTCAGAAATTAATTTTGCCTATTCCAGAAGTTCATATAAATGGAATCATATAGAATGTATTTTTTTAAATCTAGTTTGTTGGTTTTGAGATTTATTCATGTTACAAGTACTGGTGATTCTTTTATTTTTGATGAATACTCCATTACACTGTATAAGTACCACTATTTGTTTATCCATTCTCCTCTAAATAGACACTGGGGCAGTTTCCAGTTTTTAGCTATTATGACTAAAGTTGCTGTAAGCACCTCTGTATATACCTTTTAATACATAATATGGTTTCATTTTTCTCAGGAATAGAACTGCTGAATCAGAGGGTAGACGTATGGTTTTTAACATTTTAAGAAAGTACCAGTTTCCATAGTGGCTCTTCTGTTTTATACTCCCACCAATAATCTAAAGATGTTCAACTTGCTCTGCCAACTCTTCAACATTTATTGTTGTCAGTCTTCAATTTTAGCCATTATCATTGGGACTGAAGTGACATTTCCCTGATGACTCACAATTTTGAGCACTTTTTCATATGCATCCTATTTCCTATCTAAAGAATATTTGCCTACAAGATTGTGAAGATGTTTTGTTCCTTCTATAAGCTATACAGGTGTTAGCTAACTGAATTTTAAATAATCCACATAATAGTGCTTGTTAACATATGTATATCATTGTCAACAGCCAGTTTGCTGTTCATTTCCTTTTATGTTAAAAGAAAATGTTCACAGACTCTGGAGCTAAACCAGGAGTCCCTCAGTCTCTGAATTCTCTAGGGGACTTTAAAAGCTATACAAAGTGTCTTCTTCCTTTATACAAAGTATCTTCTTCCATGGCTTTGCTAAGTGCCTGTTTTCCTATCCTCCTTTTAATGGATATGCTATATTGTTTGATTTTTTGTTTTTGCTTTTTGATAAGTGGCCTCAAATTCTTTTTTGAAATTCTGCAAATATATATAATAAATTCAGAACATTAACCATCACTTTTAAAGATAATATTTTTAGAGCAAGCTGACAGCACAATTTTGTTTTTAAGTAAATTATATATTTTTGTTACAAAATAATATTTACTATATCAAATTTGGGATATACAAAAACATTTTCAAAAATCATCTCTATACCCAATGCCCTATTTTTTCATAAATAATTGTACACAATTGTGATTAAACTCTATTTGTAAGTTTTTATACTTCTTATTTTACTTTTATATATAAATTCCAAAGTAAATACTATTTTTATCACAACTAAAGAGTTGCCTGTCAAGATGACTGAAGTAAAACTTGGTGGCTGTCTTGTCATCATTAACTTTTAACTTATAGTTAAAAAGAACACATTCCTAGAGTTTTATATTTAGCGTTTAGTTGCCTTCCATTCAACTGTCTTTCTCTGTTCATCCCTACTTACTTTTCTTCACACTTGCTGGAGAGCAACTCTTCACCTTACTTCTGTTCTCTGAGGCTTTATGGTTTAATTAAAGGATGGTGTAAATACACTTAACGCATATAAACTCAAGTAGCAACGTTTGGAGAAAGGTGGAACAACACAAGGTTTGCCATAAAGTTTGGTGAGTGTTTGTGTGTTCCTTTAATAAGATCCTTTCATTAATTTTTTTTTAAGTAAATAATCTTTGACTCCTGTAAGTCCTTTGTTTTCGATGTTTTTACTGAACATGGCCTTATTACTCTTTTACTAATACTTTATTTGTAAACTTTTTGCTTGGAATATTTCTTTTAAAAACCTTCTAAAGTAGCCTTTTTCTATTTTATTAGAGATGATTTTTAAATGATTTCTTATGACGTAAGTATGAGGAGATGTATGTTAGGAAACCCTCACATTAGTAATGTTGTTAGAAAAATCTGTTCTAGAGTTTCCTCTGAGTGGAAAAATATGAATACCCAAAACAATAGTAGGATAAATTCAAAGGAGAAAAACTAGATAGATAAGCTTTGTTTTTTACGTTTTCTTACCTTTTATTGGTATGTTATGAAATATAGCATACATGCCAAAAAGTGCCCCAAAAAGTACATGGGCAATTTAACAGGATTATTATAAAACAAACACCCATGTAATGGTCACCAGGTCAAGAAGTAGAACATTCCCAGCATCCAAGGACCCCTGGTGCCCCTCCCTAATCAACCCTCTTCCTTCCTGGTAAAGATAATTAAACTCATGATTATTTTTTTTTTTTTAATTTTTTTTTGTTTTATTTATTTATGATAGGCACACAGTGAGAGAGAGAGAGGCAGAGACATAGGCAGAGGGAGAAGCAGGCTCCATACACCGGGAGCCCGACGTGGGATTCGATCCCGGGTCTCCAGGATCGTGCCCTGGGCCAAAGGCAGGCGCCAAACCGCTGCGCCACCCAGGGATCCCTAAACTCATGATTATTATGGCAGTCATTTTCTTATCTTTTTAAAATAGTTTTATCAGCTATGTATGCATCCCTAAAACAATATAGTTATTATATTATTTTTTCCTACTTAATGAACTTTAATACAGATGGAATAATAATATCATTTTTTTGTCCTGCTTTGTTCATTTGACTTTATGTATGTGAGATTCATCCTTGTCTCTGCTTGTAACTCTGGTTATTGATTTGTGTTGGTTTTTGTTTTCTTAATTCCAGATTTTGTACTTCAGCTGCTGATATGAAAATAAGATTATTTACTTCAGATCTTCAAGATAAAAATGAATATAAGGTATATTGACAACTGTAATTCATAACTTTATTTGAAAACATCATTTTGCCTTTTTAATTGGATTTATCTCAATTTAAAATGACGTATAATGGTCACCTTTAAAGTATACAGTTTAGGATTTTATTTACTCTATTTTAGGCTATAGTAAGAACTACAGATTATAAATTTGATATTTATTAAAATATTAGGTAGGCACAACAAATGAGAGAGAATTAGAAATTCACATTTGGGTATAGTAGGAGTATTATAGACATGAACACGCATAGAGTTGAGAGTCCAACTTCGAGACAACCAATGATTAGTGCAGCATATAGGGCAAGGTAGAATTACAAAGCACTTAGGAGCGCAGACCCAGGAGCCAGACTGCCAGGGTTTGAAGCCAGTTCTCCCGCGTTAGTAGCAGTGTGACTGGTCAAGTTCTCAATTTCTTTGTGCTCAGTTCCTTATCTCTAACATGGAGATAATCATAGTATCTGTCTCATAAGATTATGAGCATTGACTGCGCTAATTCATATAAAACAAAACAATGCTTTGTACAAGTGAACCCTATGTATATGTTTTCTATTAGTATAATAAATAACCCTATAAAATAAGAGAAAGATGAGTACTGTATGATCTCACTTATATATGGAATTTTAAAAACCCAAACTCATAGAAACAGAATAGAGTGGTGGTTGCTGGGGTCTGGGGGAAATGAGTAGATGTTGGTCAAAGGGTACCAAACTTCCAGTAATAAGATAAGTAAGTTCTAGGAACCTAATGTACAGCACAATTAGTATAGTTAATAGAATGGGTTTTATACTTAAAAGTTGCTAAGAGAATAAGTATTAAATGTTCTCACCACAAAACAAAAATTAATTTCTAGGTTGTCATGGTTATTGGCTTCTAATACTTGTCTCCAGTGCTGGCAGGCACATTGAGGAAGTGAATAAAGACCTCAGAAGGTGAAATCCTTACTATGTGTTTATTAGGCAGTAAGTTTGCTGAGCAGTAGATATGAGTTAAAAAGTTCAGGAGGCTCTATCTCGGTGCCCCTAGAAAGTTCTTCTAGCTTTAATTTTTATTAAAGCTTTATATAATAAGTGAGAGAGGAGGTGAGATGAGGACAGGTACAGTAAAAAAGTGTGTGTGTGTTTTTATAAGAAATGCATACTAGAAAAAAAAAGATCAAGCTAATAGCAGTGTGTTGAGTGATCAGCTTCTTTCCAAGATAAACCTTCCAGTAAAGTGGGTGTATAAATCATGCTTTAAAAATAGCAGATTGCTTAAGAAATATTTATAGAAAAGGGAAGCATGCAGTGAAAGTTTTTAAGGCAGTGAAGTAAAAATATTAGTTAGAAATATTGTAGATTATTTTCCTGTATTCTTACTACCTTTTCCCCTTATGTCAGGTTTTAGAGGGCCATTCAGATTTCATTAATGGCTTGGTGTTTGATCCCAAAGAAGGCCAAGAAATTGCAAGTGTGAGTGATGATCATACCTGCAGGTATGTTACTTACGTTAAAAGCACATTTTTCAATTTTCATCTTATTTTAATGAGAATTACATTGTAAAATTACAGAAAATATAATTTTCATATATACTCCATAAAAATGTTGTAAAAGGTGCACACTTTATTTAAATTATAAGCATGGCACAGACATAAGTTTCAAAACTAGTGAGTTCTCATCCCAGATAATGAAAACTTCCCTCTCTGCCTCTTAGTTTATATATATATATGCATTTATGAAATTTAAATATATATTGGGTCAAATTCTCCACTATTGGGTAAGATCAGTAGGACAATAAAAGGCAGTTGCCATATTGTGAATTTATTTTGCAGATCCTGTCTGATAACTTGATGTTTAATGAATTGTAAATCTTCTTTGCTAAAAAAAAGACATGAGAAATTTCCTGTTTTGACAAATCTGAAGTCTCTATATAAGGTTTTCTGTAGATATAGTGCATTCAATATCCTTTTCTTCCATCCCATTCTCCATTTTGGAATGGATGAGAGCTATAACATTTTTTAATAGTGCCTAACAGTGGAGAATTTCACAAATAAAGAACAAGATGAAGAGCGAGAGTAGGAGGTGGAAATAAGCTGAGGAGTCAGGAGTGAGATGAGGGAATTCTAAAGGAGTGCCAGTTTCATTTGCTTTAACAGTACTGTGAGAAAAAAAAACACAGCTCTGCTATTTCACATAGTTTTAATATTTGATAAGGCTATAACAAAATCATTAGTATTTGTGAATACCGTATACACATAAAACCTTTAAATATGTGTCCTTTCACACTGGCAGTAAAGCCATTAGCTACTCTTTCGATTTTAATCATAATAGCTCATCTTTTTAAAGTTACAGAGTCATAGGTCATTATTCTTTATATACTGCCTGGGAAAATGTTCATGTCAAGGACAGAAAAATTTACATGCCATTAAGGTGTTAGGGCCTCAAATGTTACAAACCTCAAGTTTGTATAGAGACCTGAAGAGTAAATGGGATAATTTTTAAGGTAAAATTTAGAATAGATCACAGATATAAATAATGACATTTTAGTTCTGTAACTCATGGACTTTCCTAATCACAAGCATTTGGAATAATGAAACTTGAGAAGGGGGAAAATAAGTGACTTTGCAAGCCAAGGAATAACCTCTGAATAGTGAACAATAGCTAGAGACCTGGGATTACATTCAGTGGTCTGTGATTACTTTTTTTTTCTTATAGTAGAATTTTGGGGTTTTTTAGACTAGTAAAATTGTCCTAAAATTTTAGGGACTGACAAAGGGTTGCCAACTTTTTGTCAAGTAATAAGAATTTTAAAAAGTCTGCTGCCTTCTATTATTACCATCATTTTATGAAAGTAAGAACATTGTTACTCTAAAAAGGAGAAAGGCTTAACTTCAAAGTAAGTCCTTTAAATAAATTTAGCTTTTTGAAAAACTTACTCTGATGCCCCTAATTGCTTTATTTTGCTAGACTGTGGTTGATGATGTTATTGTTCAACAAATACTTACTCTCCCTCCCCCTTCACATGGAAGGAGATTTTCCCACACCATTGGGTTTAGCTTGTTTAGGCCATCACAATGTTAGCAGTTGTGATGCAAGCAGACATTGAAATGATTTACCTGGTTTGTGTTGACCTGTCCTCTGTCTCCTATAAGATGAACATGTCTGGATAGCTACTGGTCCCAGAATGAGAAACATATGGAACAAATATGGACCCATCTGGTATTATGAAATAGAGCTTCCTGCAGACTTGTGAGCAAGAAATTTATGCTTATTTTTATAAGCCATTGAGATTTGGAGGTTGATAACATCATTTTAGCAAAGCTGGGGAGCTAAACTTAGAATTCATCAGGTTAGTTCTCCTATCAGAAGTAAAGGACAGTCTGATTGGCTATTAAAGAAAGTCAAACCTCTTGGGCCAAAAACAATATATATGAGACTTTTAAAAGAAACAGCATAGGGATGCCTGGGTGGTTCAGAGGTTGGGCCGCTCAGGCAGTGGTCCCGGGATCTGGGATCAAGTCCCGCATTGGGCTCCTGCAAAAAGCTTGCTTCTCCCTCTGCCTATGTCTGTCTGTCTGTCTGTCTCTCTCTCTCTCTCTCTCTCTCTCTCTCTCTGTGTGTGTGTGTGTGTCTCATGAATAAATAAACATATCTTTAAAAAAAAATAAAAGAAACAGCATAAATCAAGAAGTTTAAGGAAGAATAATAAGTATCATACATTCATAATAACAAATGGAAGAAGGGATTCCGAGAGGACTACAAGAGGAAAATATTTCAGTACGACTATCTTCATTAATTCAAAGCATAGAATTAATTGCCAAGTTACGAATAAAGACACCATCCAAATGGCAGCTGTGGTTTGGGCAATGGAAATAGCTATTTATATCTTAGGAATCGTCCCTATCTCTATACTAAAGAAATGCCTACCATAGTTTGGGTCTGCATGTTTCATTCGTTCACTTGGACAAATGAAATCCTTGTCCAATCATAGGCAAATCCTCTTTCATCTTGGAAGTAATTTTATGTGCAGGTGATACCATGCTTAAAAATACATACTCAATAGAATAGCCTGAAGGTCAACAAGGAACTAGAGGATTTGAACAACATTATAAACAACTAGACCTAACAGACGTATACGAAACACTCCAAACACTTTCAGCATCACCAGAATACACATTCTTCTCAAGTATACATGAAACATCCTCCAGAATAAACATTATGTCAAGCCTAAAAACAAGTCTAAATAAATTTTAACAGATCAAAGTCATGCAGAGTATCTTGTTTGACCACAGAATAAACCAGGAGTCAGTAACAGAGGTAAAATTGAAAAATCTACAAATATCAACATATAAACAGTCAAAAAAGAAATAAGAATTTAGAAACTTCTCTGAGGTGAGTACGAATGAATACACAACAAAATTTACAAGATGCAGCAAAACCATGCTCAGAGGGAAATTTATGGCTATAACCACCTATATTAAAAAAGAAGAAATAACTGGTATCAGTAACATCAGTTTACACCTTTAAAGAGCTGGAAAAAGAACAAAGGAAACCCAAAGGGAGCAGAAGGAGGAAAGTAAAGATGACAGCAGAGATAAAATAGAAATAGAAAATAATAGAGAATAGATGACACCAAAAGTTGGTTCTTGGAGAAGATAAAACAAAATTTGCAAACCTTCAGCAAGACAGACGATTCCAATTAGTAAAATCAGAAAAAGTGGGATATTACTACTGACCTTACAGAAATAAAAAAGATTTTTAAGAGAGTATTATGAACAGTTACAAACCAACAAATTTACCTAGATGAAATGGTAAAGTCCCAGAAACACAAAATTCCCAAAACTCAAGAAAAAGAGAATATCTGAATAGACCTATAGAAAATAAGGAGATTGAATCAGTAATCAAAAACTTCCCAAAAAAGCAAGCCTAGGACAAGATGCTTCACTTGTGAATTCTACCAAACATTTAAAGAAGAATCAACACCAATCTCTCAAATACTTCTAGAGAATTGAAGAGGAAGGAACATTCTCTAAGTCATTTTATGATGCCAGCATTATCTTGATACCAAAGGCATCACGAGAGAACTGTAAACTAATATCCCTTACAAATATTGATGCAAAAATCATCAACAGTGGGACGCCTGGGTGGCTCAGTGGTTGAGCGTCTGCCTTTGGCTCAGGTCATGATCCCAGGGTCCTGGGATTGAGTCCCACATTGGGCTCCCTGCAGGGAGCCTGCTTCTCCCTCTATGTCTCTGCCTCTCTCTGTGTCTCTCATGAATAAATAAATAAAATCTTAAAAAAAAAAATCCTCAACAATATCTGTGTAAAACTGGAAAACTCTTAGTGGATAACATAGGGGCAGATATATGTGACTTTGGATCTGGCAGTGGGTTCTTAAATATGACACCAAACAACAACAAAATAAATATAAATTGGACTTAATCAAAATTTAAAACTTTGGACATCAGAGGATACTGTCAAAGAGTAAAAAGACAACTCACAGAATGGAAGAAGATATTTGCAAATCATAACTGATAAAGGTCTGGTATGCAAAATACATGAAGAACTCTTAAAATTCAACATTAAAAAGACAAAAGACAACCCAGATAGAACTGTTGGGTCATCATACTGTACACCTAAAATTATTATAATACTATATACTAGTTATACTTCAATAAAATAAAGACAACCCAATTTTAAAAAATGGACAAAGGACTTCAATACACTTGAATTCTCAAAAGAAATGTGAAATAGAGATGCCTGGGTGGCTCAGTGGTTGAGCGTCTGCCTTTGGCTCAGGTTGTGATCCCAGGGCCCTGGGATCGAGTCCCACATCGAGCTCCCTGCAGGGAGCCTGCTTCTCCCTCTGCCTATGTCTCTGCCTCTCTCTCTGTGTGTCTCATGGATAAATAAATAAAATCTTTTTAAAAAAAAAAAAAGATATAACCACAAGCACATGAAAAGATGCCAAATGTCATTAGGGAAATGCAAATCAAAAGCACAATGAAATATTGCTTCACACTCACAAGGATACATTAAAAACAAAAACAGAAAGTAACAAGTGTTGGGAAAAGTGAAGAAATTGGAACTCTCAAACTCTGCTGATGGGAATGTAAAATGGTGCAGATATTGTGGAAACATTGTGGCGGTTTTCTCAAATAGCTAAACATGTGACCCAGCAATTCTACTCCTAGGTATACATCCAAAAGAATTGAAACAGGTATTCAAACAAAAATTTAACAAAGGAATATTTCTAGCAATACCCTTCACAATAGCCAAAAGGTGGAAATAAACAAATGGCTAGATAAACAAAAAGTGGCACATCCATATGTTGAGAGACAATTCAGCTCTAAAAAAGGAATGAAGTACGGATACATGCTACAACATGGTTAAAACTCAAAAACATTATGCTTAGTGAAAGAAGGTAGACATAAAATATTCTCAGATTCCATTTATATAAAATCTCCAGAATAAGCAAATGTATAGAAACAGAAAGCAGATAAGTGATTGCCAGGAACAGTGGGAGAGGGAGGAAATAGAAGTGACTGCTCAGTAGGAATAGTGTTCCCTTTTGAGATAATCAAAATGTTCTGGGACTAGAGAGTTGTGATGGTTCCACAACAATATAAATGTACTAAGTGGCCGTGAATCATGCACTTTAAAATGGTGCATAAAATAAAGTAAGTGACTAAGTCAATAAATATTTTAAATACTAAGATATGTTATGTAAAATACTATAGTCAATACAAAGGAATATCACATTACATCCATGACCAAAAAGACCATATAACAGGAGCGGGACTACAATATGAATTCTTAACATTTTATACTATAAAGGGCAGAAAAAATATTTCTCTCTGACTCAGTGCCAACTTAAAATAATTTTTAAAATAAATATTTTGACCTATGCATGGTTTCTAGTGTTTGACTTTGTCATTTCCAAGAGAGACACAGAATTATAATTAGCTAGATTTATGGCCATAGGAACATCATTTCAAAACAGTCTATCCCCTGAACAAGTTCATAAGGTTTATCTATTGTATTGAAATTGCCAAATTCTGAATCAGACAGAATGAACATAGTTCTTACTTATACTAAACTAGTATGTCAGTATATGGTTTAAGAAGTTATCATTTATTTATCTCTAGTTATATAGAATAAATGTATTGAGAATAAACTAATCTATAGACTCATAGACTAGTTCATTCAGTTAGCAAATATCAGACATCTACTATGCACCAGGCACTGTGCTAGACTCAGTCATCACTGACCTATTTTTTTTCTTTCTTTCTTTGGAGCGTTGGGACAGTAAGGGAAAGAGGAGAGGAAGGGGAGGGAGAAACAGACTTACTTTTATACTTGTGACTAATCATTTCAAAACCATTCAGGCTTCTCCAAGACTGACAAAGGTATTTTATTTTGTGTAAATTAATTGCAGTATTAATAAGCAAAAATGTTAGTAAATATTTTATTGAGTGCTTTACTGTATGTTAACCACCACTCTTAAGTACTTTACCTAGGTAAATTTAATTAATTTTTACAACAATTCTGAGATAAGTACTATTTTATACTCACTTTACACGATGGGGATACTAAGATATAGAGAGGCTAAGTAATTGTGGAAAGGGACATAACTGTTAAGTAGAGGAACAGGGATATCAGGCAGTCTGGCCCCAGTACCTGCACTCTTAACTCATTCACCTGCCCGAGTAACAATTTTCATGTTTACCCTGAGAAGATGGTATTCATATCTGAAAATATTTTTAGATCTGTCCTCTCTATATTCTGTAATCTAACTTCATTAATTCAATTGTGAACCAACGTGCTACTCATAGTCGGAAATGTTATTATAGAAGAGGGTAGCTTAAATTTTATCTAAGCTTCCATCTAGTTTTAGTATTCTGTGATCTATGCAAGTTTATAAGAAAATTGAGTTCTCATTTAAATTAGCAGTTCTTTATCAGCCCCAGTATCCCCCTTTTAAAATATTTTGGGGATCCCTGGGTGACTCCACAGTTTAGCGCCTGCCTTCGGCCCAGGTCGTGATCCTGGAGACCCGGGATTGAGTCCCGCATCGGGCTCCAGGCATGGAGCCTGCTTTTCCCTCTGACTGTCTCTGCCTCTCTCTCTCTCTCTCTCCCTACCTCTGTCTCTTATGAATAAATAAAATCTTTTTTAAAAAATAAAAAATATTTTAAAATGCCAGCTATACAGTCTTAAATGAAACTCAGAGAAATATAAGCTATCAAAATATATAATCAGGATGTGAGGGTGATCTGGCTGCGACATCTGTCACCCCATTGATTGCCAGGGTTGATTTGGCTGATCTGGCTGGCTAGGCGGGTGTCCCCTTCCTCCCTCACCGTTCCATGTGCGTCCCTCCCGAAGCTGCGCGGGGTCGTAGAGGACGACCATCCCCGATAGAGGAGGACCGTTCTTCGGTCAAGGGTATATGAGTAGCTGCGCTCCCCTGCTAGAACCTCAAAATACATAATCATAAAAAATAATTTTAGTATCTTAATAGTATTATAGGATTCTATAAAAAGAAAATTGTTACAGACTAACAGTGTAGTATGTATTACTCAGGACTACATAAGAAGACAATGAGGTAGTCTTTGTCCATGTTTACAATGAATAAATTGGAATATCAGAAAAATAAGATGACAGGAAAATGTAAGGCAGAGGCAAGGATGCCAATGCACAGTTCGAAGGATATGTTTTGCATAAAGTACAATGTAAAATAGTGCCATCTGGAGTTCTGCACCGTCATATCCCTGAGTAGAGCTATGGTTATTAGAATAAAACTCAAAATCAGAAGTAATAGAAAGTGAAAGAGGAAAATAATGTTTTCAAAGTAGAAATAACACAAGACAAATTATAGGATGTCAAGTTGAAAAACTAAGGAAAGATAATATTCTTGCAAATCAGTTTTTATGTGGATAATATCAGTACTTCACTGTTATGCCATGGGATGGAATGCTAACAAAAATTGCAAAAAGTGTATATTCTACCTTGAAATACCCCCACCTCTAGAGGTATTTTGTAAATTTCATTCTCATTTAATGAATCCATTCATTTAATCCTTGATCCTTATGTGGTAGGTTTTCTTCTTATTCCTTTTTATAGAGGAGAATCCTAGGCCATCTAGCTTTACTGCATTATGCTGCTTCTACTTTAACACTCCTTAAGTTTTAGTCTTTTTATATTATTGAAAAAGCAGATATTCAGATTACCTGTGTGTTCTGATCAAAATCAAGCATTATGTAGGGCTTAATAAAATTGATAGAATGGTAGAGTCATGTCTACAGAAGTGTTACCTTCTACTTATGAGGAATTAATAATTTTTGAAAGATGCCTTTGCTAAAACATTCTATACCGTACTTGAAATGATGATGTCATGTTCCCTCTTTATATTTTATTAGCCCAGTTCATAGGTGAGGAAAAGAGTAAAGAGAAACAGACCTATGTAGGGGTAAGGAAAATTACTCTAGAGGAGACTGCTCTGGCCTTTGCACTAATAAGGTATTTTTCAGGGTCAGCCCTGCTTTACTACCTTGGAGTCATCACAGCTTTTACAAGGGTGCCCTTGTGGCAGGTACTCAATGAGTGAGTGGGGGAAGTAATGAATACCAATCCGTACCACAGCATCTTGCCATCACCAAAACATCTGACAGATGTGTTTTGTGTTTAAGAGAAATTCTCAGGTAAATTATGGCATTAACCATTCGCCCTCATGTTTGATACCATTTCCTTTATGGTTCCTCATCATCTCCACCATATTCAAATACATGTGCATAAACATACACATATAATTAAATATACATGTATATGTATATACACATATGTGCATGTATGCATGTGTATACATATGCACAGGGAATTGTCAGGACCGGTGTCCATTGTTATGATCCAGCATTATCAAAAGGAGGTTAAAATTATAATATTTGAGAAGTAAATAAGTGCATATTCGTTTAGAAAGATTAATTATCCTACACCTCCAAAAGAAGGTGAAAATGGTGTTTAAGTATTTAATGGGTTAAGTTTATTATTTTAAAAACTCACTAATACAGAACATCTTATTCCCAAGTCAGTGCCAAATAACAGATGTTCTTGTATATTAAAAACAGTACCGTTCTGTAAGAACAAGTCAGATCAACAATTATTTATTAAACGCATTTAGTATAGCCAACATTTAGTACTTTGGGGGATACAAAAGAAATAGAAGACCCAGTACTCACTGTTACTACAAAGGATGTCAGAAGTAAATCCCTTTCCTCCTCCACCTCCCCAATAGTCTTTTTAAATATTAGATAAAATTTATGGTGAAGAAAAATTGGCTTCTAGAAACTAAGAATTAAAAAAAAAAAATAGAAACTAAGAATTCTTGTTTAAGACTAAAATAATAGAAACGTAATGTGCTATTCATCTCGTCTATAAAACATGGGATATTAGTAGCTGTCATGTTCTAGCTGTTATCATTTTTAAAAAGAATGGGAGAGGGGTAGCATATAAAAAATAAGATTGCTTTTTTTTTTTTTTTTTTTTTTTAGGAATAGAACCATACCATTGGATAGGGGAATACTAAATTACCTAAGATGTTCACTAAGCCAGTTGTATTGTTTTTTGAAACATTGTACAAGAAGAAAAAGAATGTTTATCAAATGTCTTCCATGTACCTCAGGCTAGTCAAGTTCTTTCCATATTACCATTGTTATGTACATTTGAGAGTCTTCAAAATCCATAGGTAAGATGGAGTGTTCCTACCCCACCCCTGCTCCAACTGGGATTTTAAAATATGTGATCTAGTTAAAAATAGTCCTCACAGGAAAACAGAAAGAAGGGGACAAGGAGCCTTCAGTAAAGCATTCCTTGGAAAGGTTAATCCCTTAATCAGGAGCAAGTAAACTGTGCCAAATAATTCCAGGTACAAAGTGAAATCAGCAGAATTTATATTATTTATTATTAATATATGGTTAAATAATTGCAGAAATAAAGTTCTCTGCTTCTAAAAGTCCATGTAATTTTTTGTAACATTTTGAATGAAGATAATTATTGCACAGTTATAACAAGAGCTTTAAGAATGGGATAAATAGGGATCCCTGGGTGGCGCAGCGGTTTGGCGCCTGCCTTTGGCCCAGGGCGTGATCCTGGAGTCCCAGGATCGAATCCCACGTCGGGCTCCCGGTGCATGGAGCCTGCTTCTCCCTCTGCCTGTGTCTCTGCTTCTCTCTCTATCTGTGTGACTATCATAAATAAATAAAAATTTAAAAAAAAATGGGATAAATAAAGTTTGTGTTGGGTTTGGTAATAGTTTTCCTCCAATGAATAGAACGTAAGGATTCTGTGTCGTTATAAGAACTATCCAAAAGATATACTAAAATCTGTTGATCATATTTGCAGACCTTTTTTAATTCGATGCAGTAAAATAGTATGTTAATGCAAGGTTATAACTGAGTAAAAGTTATAAAGTGATGCAAGACTTTACTAAACTTTTATATGATTGTGTACTGGTCATACCCCTCTCTAATATTCAATTCTTTGTTCTCTCTCATGTGCCTTGTAGATGAAATACAAAACCACTATTTCATAAGGTGTATTACCATATCAGTGACTGCAGTAATTTAAGCTTGTTTTATGTGGCCCTCGTGTGGTTGCAGTAAGTGAATTGTATAAATGAGAATCAGATCCATAAATGTTTTTCAGGTTTATTTTGAAAGCCCATTTATGTCACTAATGTGGACTACTTTTCCTCATTTACAACATAATAGTCAAATTTTAGGTTGTAACATATATCAAAATTTTTCTTGGAAATAATGAAATTCTAATATTTCCTGGATAGTATTACTGGTGTTTATGTTAAAGGAAAAGTCCTTTTACTCTGAATTCCTTGAAGATGAAATCATTATATATGATCTGTTTGAAAACTACCATATGGTATTTCTTTGCGGTTGAGAGTTTAATTTTAAGGTTTATTTTTAAATGTGACAAAATTTCTCTCATTCCTATCCTTCAAAAATCTATCTCTCTACATAAATTAAGATGTTAATTTTCCCCTGGGGCAGCCCAGCTGGTTTCTCACCTATGTGATGATAAGCTTGTAGTTTCTGCCGAATTTGTTTATAATTTCAAGAAAACAAAATGAAGCAATAACATGTGAGCTTATAAGATTTTTTAACTCTTCCAAGGCTTTGTGAAGATTTACAATAGTAGATTATTTTATGTATACTACTTGGTTTATTAGTATTGTGTTTGAAACAGGCCACCTTTGTCTCTCCTTCAAAATACACACAGCCTTTGATTATTGACTCTATTTTGACTCATTATCTTTTTTATTGAAGGATCAAATAATAAGCAAATGCAATTACCATTTTCATTTTTATAATTTTTCTTACACTCAAGTGAATAAAATTTCTGGTAGTCTGTTTCTTTTATCATTAATATTTACTGGTACATTAATACTACTTAGTAGTATCTAGCATTTAAAATAAAAAGCAAAACTAGTCTAATCTTAGTCCTCAATATATTTGAAATACTGACACATACTAAAAGTATATACCCTATACAAAATTCTTATTTTATACTACCATGCCATTTTTGTTGCCCCTACTGTCACCACACTAATTTACCATTCCCACTATCAAGATTTGCCCATCTAATCCCTAGATTTTGCACCTAAAACCAGACATTTTAGCACTAAATTACTTTGTAATTTGTTTCACTTCTTCCTATTTCTATGTTCTCTTACTAAGGAAATATACTGTTTTTCCTTTTTCTAAATTATCCATGCTGTGATGAGTAACTTAGTGATTGTGTCTGCCTGTGTCTCTGCATCTCTCTCTCTCTTTCTGTGTCTCTCATGAATAAATAAAATCTTAAAAAAAAAAAAAGAAAGATTATGGTTATTTTTTGCTTTACTGATTAGAGAGGGTCAAATGAATTACAGATGTGTCATTTAAGTCATCCATTCCTTCTTTTGTCTGTGTTGTCAGAAATATTTAGTAGCAGAAATTTCCTTCTACAGTGAACTCCTTAACAGAGAATGAGATGCCAAAAATGGAGAGCAAATAAAGAACATAGTATTACCCAGGAAGTTTCCTTTCATATTCTAGGAGGGAACATCTCCCTCTATTGACAATTTAAAAGACCCTTGAGAATATCTAGGATATCTCCGATACACCAACATTCAACTTACGGGACCTTTTTATTAATTAAATGGGACAATGACATTTAAATACCATATGGTAGGGATACTTAATATTCTACTGAAAAATGCTCAGCCTGAAATGAGGCAATAATTTTAATAATAAACTACCAAAAGTAAAGTGTAATTCATAATCATAGATCTGGACAGTTCTCCATCAGTACATTTTACAGCTGAAATCTAAGAGTTCAACTTAGAAAGGACCACAGGGTTGGCAGGGTTGGAGGGGGTTTTTGATAGTCAAATTAGGTCAAAACTGTCATTTATTTTCCTTTACTTGAAGAGGGATGCTATCTGTACTCCAGTGTCCTTTGATTTAATCTGTAATGACTTCTTAATATGTCAGTAAATTAATTTTACCTTAAAAGCTTTTCTTTGAAATTTCCCTTGCAAACATTTAAATAGGTAAACAATGCATTTCATATAGCTCCTGAGTTTTGGTCAAGGTAGTTTAACTTGATACTATTATATTTTTATACTTTATAGTCTATTATCTTTCCATGTGTTTGATTATGCATATTAAGAAGGCTATGAACTCTAACAGCTTTTCTTTTTTTGTGATGTTCCATGTCCCTGAAAGGTATGCTTCTGTGGTTATAATTAACTTTAAGTAATTTTATTCATTATAAACAAATTTATTAGCAGTAAGTTTGGAAAAAGTAATACGAATTTTCAAATTTATTAATTTTTTTCCTATTACAACAGAAACTCTCTTATCTCACATGGTCTAAACCTGTAGTTCGTTAAATAATCAAAAAGTTAGTAAACTAAAAGACAACCTACTGAATGGGAGAAGATATTTGCAAATGACATATCTGATGAAGAGTTAGTAACCAAAATATATAAAGCACTTATGCAACTCAACACCAAAAAAACAAATAATCCAATTAAAAAATGAAGAGACATTTCTCCAAAGAAGACATACATGTGGCCAATAGCCACATAAAAAGATGGTTAGCAACACTCATCAAGGAATTGCAAATCAAAACCACAATGAGATAGCACCTCACACCTATAAGAATGGCTAAAATCAAAACCTCAAGAAACAACAAGTGTTGGCAAGGATGTGAGGGAAACAGAACCCCCTTGCACTATGGGTAGGAATTCAAACTGGTGCAGCCACTGTGGAAGACAGTATGGAGGTTCCTCAAAAAATTAGAAAGAGAACTACCCTACAATAATGGAATCATACTAATGGGTATTTACCCAAAGAATACAAAAACACTAATTTGAAAAGATATGTGCACCCCTATGTTTATTAAGCATTATTTATGATAGCCAAACTATGGAAGCAGGCCAAGTGTCCATCAATAGATAATTGGATAAAGAAGATGTGGAGTGTGTGTGTGTGTGTGTGTGTGTGTGTATACACACCATATTTGGAGCTAAAGAATACAATGCCAAGTGAAATAAGTCAGAGAAAGATGAATACCATATGATTTCACTCATATATGGAATTTAAGAAACAAAGGGGGAGGGATGAGAGATAAACCAAGAAACAGACTTTCTTAACTATAGAGAACAAACTGATGGTTACCAGAGGGGAGGGTGGGGGGAATAGATGAAATAGGTGAAAGGGATTCAAGAGTACACTTATCTTGATGAGCACTGAATAATATATTGGAACTATTGAATTACTATATTGTACACCTGAAACTAATATAACACTGTATATTAACTACATTGGAATTGAAATTTAATTAGATAATTAAACTAGTCTTAAAAAGTGTGAGTAAGCTTAGGAAATCATTTTAAGAAATTGTCTACCTACCTTCTTTTAATATATAGCATATCTATGAAAATTTACCAATTTGCTAATTGCCAATTTTTTAATTTTAGGCCAAGACCTTTATTTTTCTGTAATTTATGAGTCTGTTGATTAGCACTGGATCTTTTTTTGCATGAACCACACCCATAAAACAGTGTCTACAGTGAAAACATTTGCTTAATTCTTAATTTAGATATATCTAGATTTTTTACTTTGATTGCTTAATATTTTGTTACTGACACACCTTCCTAATTTAAGAGTATTTTTTTAAGTTAGAAATTTATCTTTAGTTAGTTTCCACCAACTTAGTTTCATTGAAACAGCTCTTTCACATTGATATTCTGTCAGCTTACATATAGTATTATATTAGTTGTGTCATTACACTAATAAATAACCATGGGTTTCCACCATTTACGGTGGCTTCATAAGCAAAAAACTCATATTCCCTCTAAGTCTACAAAAACTGCATGTTGTGGGCCTACTAGAAAACAGCTTTCTTGTTCCTGTCAATCCTACATAGGGAAAAAGGAAGAGTCTGTCAAAGGAGGTCAGTTAAAAGCTTTGACTATACATTGTATTCACCATATTTTAAAATTGATGCAAGTTAATCCATATATACTTATGTGAAAATAATAATATAAGAAAAGGGGGATGATTTCAAAAATCTGCCT
Organism: Nyctereutes procyonoides; assembly: GCF_905146905.1. Lineage (NCBI taxonomy): Eukaryota > Metazoa > Chordata > Mammalia > Carnivora > Canidae > Nyctereutes > Nyctereutes procyonoides. The sequence continues at coordinate 23,224,345 of NW_026575122.1, forward strand.
TACAAATAAGACCAACTGAAAAGTTGTACATTTTGCCTGTCAGACAGATGATGGTTTTAAGATTGTTTTTGTTGGAAATTTGTCAAAGTATAGATTTTTTCCATTGATAATTAAAAGAAATATGAGAGGAAAAAAGAAAAGGTGCAACCAGTCTGGAAAACTATTTGTAAACTATAATCCATCAATTCCATGCCCAGGTATATACTCGGGGGTGGGGTGGAGGAGTGGTGTGTGAGTATCTGTATTTACTAAAAAACATACAAGAGAATTTATAGCCGCATTATTAACAATGACCAAAACTGGAAACAGCCTAAGTGTCAACAGTACAATAGGTAAATGCATCACAGTGTACTCACTGGAGTACTACCTACAGCAGTGTGAGTGAACGATGTACAACATGCAGCGATGTTCATGAATCTCACAAAATCTAATGATATGTGAAAGAGGCCAGACCAAGGAAATACATACTCTATGATTCCATTTTTATGCTGTTCAAACCAAGCTAAAGTACATGGTACTGTTAGAAGTCAGGATAGTAGGTGCTTTTTTGTGAGAGAGCAAGGAAGGGTGACTAGAAGGAAGCAGGAGATAACTTTCAGAGTTCTGGAAATACTGTTTCTTAATTTGGGTTCTGTTCTTTCCGAGCGGTATGCTTAAGATTTGTGTTTTTTTATTATGTATAGCGAACTGCAAAAACTGTATCCAAAAAATAAAAGAATGTGATTTTTATCTGATGGAACTAATATTAACTAGATGAGCCATGATGTAAGGACAGAAAAATGAGTTGAGCTCTACAAAGGGATTGGAGAAGAGCTTAATTACAGAATCTATCAAAAAGGGAAATAAGATTTAACAACTTAAAGTGTACCATCTGTATCCTATGTAGTTTTGATAACTCATTTCAGCCCAATTTGTTGTATTTTGCATACTTAGTACTTGGATTATGCAACTACTGAGAATTACTTAATGAACATGTAAATATAAACCATAAATCACTGTATCCTAGTATGGTAAAGTAATCTGGATCACCCTCCTCATTTTTAAGTCAGTTTGTTTTTGGGTGTTTTTAAGCGTTCTACTGTCAGGATAAAATACTGTTCAAAAATTAGACTAAAATTTGGTTCCTTGGACCATATTAAAATACATTTCATTAATTGACCTGTTTTTGTTGAATATCTTTATTCATAATTTCTACCTCTTTGGTTTTCTTCATTTAAAAGGAAAAAATCATGAAAGTATCCTGGTACGTATTCAATTTATAAAATAGCAAACAAAAATCAGATACATATTAGAATAAGTTCAAAAGAATGGAGCCTTCAAATGATTCTCTCATAAGACTTAACTGAGTTTGCCAAACATTCTTACTATTTCAGTAGTGGTAAAATATATGCTAGCCCAGCACTTTATTATGCAAGAGGCAATAGAGAAGAAAGAAATATTCAGTTGCCATAATTAATAATTTTATTCATTGTGGGGGGTGAAACAATTGCACAAACCATTAGTAAATGTTATTCCCCTCTTCAATTAAATTGTAATTGTTTCTCTTATATAGTAAATATAGATGAAAAGTGTTGATTTGGCAAGAGAAAAGAGTGCACTTCTAAATTATTTAATCAAGTAATCATCTTGAAAAACATTTACATTAGTTTATGACTATAACATTTCATAATTGGAGACCCTATAATTTCTACAAGGGAGAATAAATATTTGAAATTGTGTGGTTTGGCACAGAATAGCAGTATTGTCCAATCCATATGCCTACTGTTTTTGAAGTAAAACTTACCCTAAACTTTAAATGTTTGTTGAAATTATTTTATGGTGTCTAATGAGATATGAACTATAAACCCTAGGGGGAAAAAAAAGGTCTAAGACATTCTATTTTTTTAATATGTATTTTTATTATTGGAGTTCGATTTGCCAACACATAGTATAACACCCAGTGCTCATCCCGTCAGGTGCCCCCCTCTGCCCATAACCCAGTTACCACATTCCCCTGCCCACCTCCATTCTAATGGGCTGTCTTAGTTCTTAAAAATGAGTGGGAAATATCAGAGAAGGTGACAGAACATGAGAGACTCCTAACTCTGGAAAACGAATAAGGGGTAGAGGAAGGAGAGGTGGGCGGTGGGACAGGGTGACTGGGTGACGGCCACTGACGGGGGGCACTTGACGGGATGAGCACTGCAGGTGTTATACTATATGTTGGCAAATCGAACTCCAATAAAAAATACACAAAAAAATAAATAAAAAATTCTTAAAGACCGGAGTGGTGTGAATACTTTGCCAACCGTTCACACTTCTGCCTCCTGCCTCCTGCTTCCTGCCATGTGGCTCTGCCACACTCTGGGCCGGTGAGGGGTAACAGTGGTGAGCAGGAAGGATGAGTGGGGCAGCTCGCAGGCTTGGTGAGGGAGTCGCACTTCTCCCAGCAGAGTGCCATTACTGAGATCTCTAAATTTTGTGTGTTTTTTTTAATTTTATTTATTTATTCATGAGAGACAAAAGGAGAGAGAGAGGCAGAGACAGGCAGAGGGAGAAGCAGGCTCCATGCAGGGAGCCAGACGTGGGACTCCATCCCGGGCCTCCAGAATCACACCCTGGGCCGAAGGCGGCGCTAAACCCCTGAGTCACCCAGGCTAAGTTTTGACCTCCACCATGAGGTTAGGAAAGCCACATCAGTGAGCCACTTGGTCCTTGTTACTATGGATTCGCCAAGTACTGAGGAGAGGAAGAGAGGAGGAACTGAGTATCTGTTCCTTCAGCCAACCTTTAATCTGTTAGCTTTCAATCAAGGCCACCTTCGATAAGGAGAATTGGGGGAGTGAGCGGGATCAGAAAGGGTGTAAGATAGGAAGTAGCCTCTGGCATGAAAAACCAAAAGCAGAAGAAATAGATAAGTACAGAAATTATCGTCCCAAATTCACATCACATCACCCCAAACTAGCTTCTTTGTATGGTATTTTGAAAAATGGGAATATTAGAAGGGTGTGTGTGTGCATGTGCACGCGCGTGTGTAAAAAAGCACCCCTGGCAGAAATTACTTGTTACTGAAATGACAACTGGAGTAGGAATGTAGCCTGTTTGGTGAACTGGAAACTGGAAGATTCTGCCCACAAAATAAAAGCACATATGAATAATTTAATTTGGCTACTGTGTTACAGTGTTGCTGTGTTAGATCAGAAATGTATGTGACTGTTTTTCCATGATTGGTTATGATAAAGGTTAAATTCTTCATACTACTTTCACATTTTCTAAAATTATAAGTGTTTTTTAACATATACTTTAGGTATAAATGTCTGCCTTATACTCTCTAGTTAATAGCTTTGAATAAATTCATGGAAGTTTCCTTTTTTTAGTAGTGATATAGCAAATATATTTAACATTGTATGCCTATTTTTTTTTTTAATTAGGATTTGGAACTTGGAAGGAATGCAGACAGCTCATTTTGTTCTTCATTCCCCTGGAATGAGTGTGTGCTGGCATCCTGAGGAAACTTTTAAGGTTGTTATTTATAACTTAGCTTTCTTTTATCAAGCTGAAAAGACCTATACATGTGTAATACATGCATACATAGAGGAGAAAAATCAATTACTTTTTCTACCTCAGAAACTCTAATTGCCATAAATGCACTTGGACTAGTCCAGAATTCTGTAACTTAAAAACGCTCTATAATTTTTTATTTTATTGCCATCATCCATAAATGACATTTTTTCAGAGTACGTTTTTCCTGCTCTTTGTTAGATTGCAATCTAAAGACAGATGCTCAGACTATTTAGTAGCAGTATTCATTAAAAACAAAAAAAAAAGTTAAAATCTATACTCACAAGAAAGCATCAGTGGCATAAGGCAAATTTGAGCTGGCTGCAGTGCTATTCAGCTCCTATTCAGAGTACAGCTTTCTAAAATTCTAAAACTATACTATGACATTATCAATTGACTTAATTTCTTATTTCATTGAGAAGACAGGATTCATTCAACAAAAGAGTTCTCTTGTTGGCCAGTATCTTCTCTTGGACATCACTCTGTTTTGTCTTTCCCTAGAATCTAAGAAGTTACTAAGTCCATCTTGATAAAGTTATTTCTTTAGCTGTGTAGATCTCATGCCAGTTCCCTCAGTATCTTTTTTAGAGCTCTCCAATGTCTTCATGCTTCTCCATTGACTCTCTTCCATCCTCACACTGCCCAAAAAGATGAGCTTGATTAATTATAGCAAACCCTTACATAGTACTAAATGTACTTGGCCCATTGTCAGCATTTCTTGTTAGCTCACTTAATCTTTAACGGCAACCTTATGAGATAGCAACTATGACGATCCTCATTTAACAGATAAGGAAACCGTTTCTGTTACTTCTGTCTTGAAACCTTGCTCACTTGCTTTTTGAAGCTGCGTTATTCTAGTCCTCTTGAGCACATATAGGTGGACCTTCCCTTTTTCTTTCTCCTCTGCCAACTCTTCTTTCACCAGGTATTTGTGAATTGTTAGAAAGGGTAGTTCTCATCTATACTGCATTCTATGTGTAAAAGGGGATAAAAGAATGAATAAAGCCCTTGCCCTTAAGTTATACAATGAATGGCTTATCAGGAAGAAAAACACGTAAATACAGCAACACAGATTTTAAGTGTTGGAATAAAAAGATTTAGTGAATAGATCAATGACATAAAAAAGCATTAATCAGATCTGCACATTAGCCTTCACTGAGGAGGTAATCCTGAGCTGAGATGTCCCAGACTGTATACCAGACTATATAAGTATGTTCTCTGAGCCTTGGGATGCCATGAAAGCTTGTTTAATATACAGCCTATATATTTGCATGAGTAAAATTTTGCAATTTATTCATATTACATAAATAGGGATTGTTCTGTCTATAAGTATTATTTTTTAAACCAGGCCCTATATTTTATTTCCTGCCAGATTTCTTCCCTATAGCAGTGGGTCTACCTAAATATTAATATTACCATGTATGAATACAGTAGCCTACCTTTTTTTTTTTTCTAGAGAGAGTACACGAGGGGGTAAGGCAGTTAGAGAGGGAAAGAATCTTAAGCTGGCTCCACATCCAGCACAGAGCTTGACATGGGGCTCAATCTACTAACCCTGAGATCATGAGATCATGACCTGAGCCGAAATCAAGAGTTGGATGCTAACCCAACTGAGTTGCCCAAGCACACCAAGTAGGATACTTTTTAAAATTTTTGACCTAGATGACAAATGAGAACTTTTTTTACAACTTCTATCCCAAAACTTGTATCTTAATGCTTGTGATTCAGACCCCTTTCCTCCATGTGCTTTAAGTTAATTTCTGTTTTTCTTCTGTATATCATTAAAACTCCGTCCAACCCCACCTCCTCCATTTATTGCTTCCATGCCTTCAGAATGTTTGGAAGTCCCTACTGTAGATCACATACACTCAAAAAAAAAATCCTGACCTCGCCTTTGATGTCTTCCTTCCATATATGCAGCCTTTTCCAGGTTTTTAATTTTTCCTTCCCTAGGAACACATTAGTAGAATACATTGCTCTGTCATTAGGTGCATCCTTCATCTTTCTGTTCCCACAAGTAACTCTCGCCAGGGCTTAGCTGTTTCAAAAGTTTTGGCTCTCCACCCTTTGATCTTTCTTGCTCACTTCAGTTAAGCTAATCTTAAAATACCAGTTTCATCATGTCACCCCTAAACTCAAAAACCTAAAATATGGAAAAGCAACAAAAAAGTGATTAAGCCTGGAGTCCAGTCCCAGTTCTACCACATACTAGCTGTGTGATCTCAGGCAAGTCACAAAAGCTGTCAGTCACTGCCTTTACTTCTTCCTCTTGTAAAATGGAAACTCATGAAGCATAAATTAGTGAACTCTTAGAAATTCCTTAAAAGAGAACCTGTCACATAATAAGCACTAGATCGATTTTAGCTGTTTGCATTATTGACACTTACTACTACTAAAGTGATCTAGTGGTTCTCTTTGGTCTGATATATCCAATCAAGCCCAGAATTTTTGTTCTGTTTTGCTTAGTCTGGATGGAAATGAGGCAGCCAGAGAAGAGAGGTAGGTCCATGATTACCTGTGTCATAGAATTCTTTATGAAAATCATGTGAGATGTGAACTACACAAAAGAGCATGTAGTCTGGAAACCAGAAAGCAGGTGCAAGCATTTAATAGTAAAAGATACAAAAATCAAAATATCTCAAGAAATTAATATCTTAAATCTAATTAACCACAATTGGAGCTAGGATTTTACCAGGTAGTAGTAACAGAACCAAAAGTTTAGGATGTCATGGAATCAAGAGAATTGGGACTGAGGACATCTTCATCTCTGACTCTAAGAGAGTAGACTGTTGCTAAATGACATGAAGTGTAACAACCAACACTTGCTAAATGCTTTCTGAGTGCCAGGAACTGTGCTGAGTATTTTACATGTGTTCTCTTTTGTAATTTTCACAAAACACTGAGGTTGGTAACATTTTTCTATTCATTTGGTAAATAAAACTGAAGCATGAAAAGGCTAATAAGTAATTAGCCCAAGGCCACACAGTCACAGATTTGACCTCACTCTAGTTCAAGTTCTAGTGTTCTGTGCTATAAAAGATATTTCCCCTCTGAAAATTCAATGCGTATTCTGTTTATGGTTCTGAGAAAAGTCCTAAAGGAAAAATTCTTCTGTAAACTTCTTAGCTACAGCAGTTCCCAAACTTACTTAACTTTTTTACTCTGCTTTCAACCTAAAAAATAACCTATCATCACAATTGAGCATAGTTTAAAAAAGGATAAATAACTGAGTATTCAATCTGATTTCAACCTATAATAATAGTGAATGTTTTTTGAGTGTCTGTACTGTGCTAAGACTGTTCGGAGTCCTTTACATATATTAAATCATACCATCCTCATACCACACTATGAAATAGGTACTGTTATTAGCTCCATTCTTACTGATGAGGATGTGAGGTCATTTGCTTGAGATCATACAGCAGAGCTAGGACCCACCCAAACAAGGTCTTTTCTAAACCGCCTGTTTGGTTGCCTCTCCTAATTTAGGACCTGGCCCAGATGAACTTTGCCTGTCCACAATCCATAATTTATACCTGAAATCCTTAAGATTTTTAGAGTCAGGCTCGAAATCTCAAATATTTTAATAAATTCTGGTAAGGCTCCCTTGGTCTCTTCCCATTTCCACTGCTTCCCCACCCTCAGCTATATATAGCTCACCAGACCATTCACCGACCTTCACAGTCCAACTTACAATAAGAAATACATGTGCTCTGTAGTCAGACCTTGGTTCAGGACCTGAATGCAGTTGCAGGCTCTGCCTCAGTCTCCTCCTCTGAAAAATGGGATTAATGATAATAATTTCTTCATACAGTGATTAGGAGGCTCAATAAGACAGGGCATATAAAAGCTCAGTGTTGAATTTGATCTTCTCATATATGTCACTGACCTGTTGTTATTGTTAGTAGTATTAGTATTATTTTAACATCCTTCCTAATAAGAGTAGTTTTAAGTTCTTTCTTTTCTATTAAGAATCCGGTAATTGCAAAGACTACCAATATTCTACTTATAGTCTATGGTCCTTTTTTTTTTTTTTTTCATAATTCTCTTCTCTAGATGGGAAAACTTTTTTATTATTATTTGACAGAACAGCAAGCAGAGGGGGAAGCAGGCTCCCCACTGAGCAAGGAGCCCCATGTGGGGGCTCAATCCCAGGACTCTGGGGTCATGACCTGAGCCAAAGGCAGATACTTAACCAACTAAGCCACCCAGGTGCCCTGAAATGGGAAATTTCTTGATATCAAGGATCATCTCTTACTTTTGACTTCTGTTGAAATTATCATTGTATTTGCATAAACATATATAATATATATATATAGTTGATCTTCATTATTCACAGATTCCATATCTGCAAGTTTGTCTACTCACTGGAACTTATTTATAACCCCAATATCAGTACTCATGGCATTTCACAGTCACAGACATGCTCAAAGTAACAAGAAATTTGAGTTGGCCAATGTGCACATTTCCAGCTAAGGCTGAATGAGGCCAGTGCTCTTACCTTCTTGTTTTAGTCCTCATACTCTAAAAAAAGTGTCCTATTTGTGGTCTATTTAGGACTACATTTTTGTGCTTTTTGTTGGTGATTTCACCGTGTAAAATGGCCCCCCAAGCATAAGTGCTAAAATACGGTCTAGAATTCCCAAGTGCCAGAAGGCTGTGATGTGCTTTATGGAGAAAATACATTGTGTTAGATAAGCTTTTTCAAGCCTGAGCTAGAGTGCTGATAGCTGTGAAGTTTGTTGGTTTTTTTTGTTTTGTTTTGTTTTAAGATTTATTTTATTTGAGTAGTGAGGAGAAGGAGAAGGGCAGAGAAAGATGAAGAGAATACCTCAAGCAGAGTCTGTGCTGAGTGTGGAGCCTAATGAGGGGCTTGATCTCAAGAATCTGAGATCAGACCTGAGCCAAAACCAAGGGTCAGCCACTTGATCGACTGCACCACCCAGGCACCCCAGCTGTGAGTTCTGTTAATCGATAAATATGAAATATGGTATTTTTAAACATACATAAGACAAGATTATATATTAGTCAGCTGACAAAAAAATACTATGCCCAGAGACTCACAAGAACCCAACCCTTTATTTCCTCTAGGATCAGTGTTCAATATTCACTAATTCCTTGTTTGCAGCAACTTAATAGACTCTACCTACCCTGAATAATAAGACTCAAGTCTGTGTAGACAGTGGGGGAAGGTAGAGGTAGATGCTTGGTGAGGGTCTCCTAGATGATGAATAATAGAATGATTGCCAGTGGTTCTGAGCCAGACATGATATCTTATTAGAAGTAGTAACAATACTTTTAAGGGTTTAGAAAAGTACTGTGATATATAATATTACTTATAGCCAGATGGAAACATTTTGAGTCTGATGTAATTATCTAACATTTCACAGATAGGAAAAAAGCAAACTCCGGGTCACTTAACAGATTAGTAGCACCCATGATTATTGATATTCAGTCTCATTCTTTCCAGGCTGCCACTGGTACTTCACACCTTCAGGAATGTTTTCACCTTTATATAATCAGAATTACAAGACCATTCTGTAAAGTTAGAACTTTACAGAAAACAAAGCATTTTGTTATTTTATTTGGGCAACACTTACTTACCCATTAAACTTGAATAGCATTTTGTTATTTTATTTGGGCAACACTTACTTACCCATTCATAGTGATCTCTTTACCTTAACTGCCTTAAGTGAGTATCCTAATGCCTTGCTTCTTTGAGTCTGAGAAATAAATTTTTTAACATCTTAATATTTTGTAAGATTGAAATTTATCTTATAATCATTTTTGCATTGATAAAATATTTCTTAGATACGAAGGGAGGGAAGGAGAGGGAGAGGGGAAGGAAGGAAGCAAGCAAGTTCAACATCTTAAATCAGTAGTATTTTAGAATAAAGGAGAAACTGAAATAAGAGTAACTACTATTTACTGAGTGAGTGGCTAACATTTGTCAAGCATTGTACTGGGTGCTTTACATATATTACTTTTATTTTTTTTTTTAAGTGATCTCTACAGCCAACATCTGGAACTCAAACTCTCAACCCCAAGATCAAGAGTCACATGCTCTATGTACTGAGCCAGCCAGGCGCTCCCATGTATTGCTCATTTAATTAGCACAAAAATGCTGTAGCTATTCTTATCCTCACATACCCATTTTAGAAAGGAGAAAGCTGCCAATCAAAGATTTGTAATTTGGCCAGTCACTTAGCTTTTAAGTGGAGGAAGCAGCCATGTTCCTCACACTGCTGCCTTCCATTCTGGGAACAAATTCACATCTCATAAGGATGTGTAAACATAATATATCTCTGTTGAGAAATACACACTTAGCCTCTATCCTTTCTAGACTACTTAACTTGAAGCTATAGCTTTTCCCAGAATAATTCTTTGGGTTTATTTTTTTTCCTGGTAACCATACATCATCATTTAAAATTGTACCAAATTTTCCTGAGTCTTTCACCAATTTTCTGTAAGTTTTTAAATATTTGACAGAAATTTTTTTTATGTAGGCCTCTCCTATTTCATTTACATTTGATGTCCCATTTGTAATATACGCAAATATTTGCATATTACTATATAATTGTGAATTTCTGCCTCAGATTTGGCTAGTGAATTGAGTTTTTTTTTTTTTTTTTTTCTGTCTTACAGCTGATGGTTGCAGAGAAGAATGGAACAATCCGGTTTTATGATCTTTTGACTCAACAGGCTATTTTATCTCTTGAATCAGAACAGATGCCATTAATGTCAGCCCACTGGTGTTTAAAAAATACCTTCAAAGTTGGAGCTGTTGCAGGAAATGATTGGTTAATTTGGGATATTACTCGATCCAGGTACTTTCTTAGTATATTTATCTGTTGCTTACACAAAAAGTCAGTGGCTGTTGCTAAATGGTCCACAGAGCCATTCTTGTCTCCCTGAGCCTCACTGTAGAGCAGAAACAAGTCTCCTGCAGAAAGATCAGAGCTGTTGGTTCTTACATAACAGAGATATATGCCCAGGCTTTGCAGGTTTATGGAGAGTAACCAAGGAAGAACAATGCAAAGGAAGAAATCTTTGAGCAATGTTTATGTTAAAAGAAGAAGAAAACCATTGACTATTGAACAATGGTGTTCTATCACGGTTCTAAATCAGATCTATGTCTCTGCCATATTTCATTTGTGTTAATCCAATGCTTATTTGGAATTTTGTCACAGTTTAAGTACATTGGGCATTGTCCTTTAAAGAAAAAATACCGTTTAAACCTTAATTTAAGTTCCTCTACTTGAGACCAGCACATAAATTCATAAAATACAAAAATGTTATCTTTTAGTTATCCTCAAGATAAGAGACCTGTCCACATGGATCAAGCCTGTTTATTCAGGTAATGTACCATGTTTGTTGGAGTTATATTTGATTTTTTTATTTTGTTACATGTTGTGCCACCATCTCAAATACTTTCCCAATCTTCTCCTTTGCATTGAGGTATTGGGGGTGTGTTTGTTTTTGTGTTCCTTTTCTGATTTTTTTTAATAGATGATTATTTTGCTTTCTTAACTACATCTTTGCTTTGGTCTTTTGGTCTGGGTGAGGGAGTGGTTTGTTTTCCAATATTTTCTTTGAAGAATTTTTTTCCTTCTTTGAAGAATTTTATAAAATACAAAACACATGGCCATTCCACTAATACCACTCCAACAATTTGGGTTATATACTTCCTTATAGTTTGTTCTGATAAAGATGTAAAGTGTAGGTGGGCCCGTGTTTATGCACGGGCCTGTGTTTATGCACTTAAAATCATGTAAACTTCATTATTATGCTTTAAATGAGAAAACAGTACATTTTGTATCTGTGACTTTTTTTCTACTTTAATATATACATCTTAATCTTTCTCATTGATTTTTGCATAATATTCCATTGCATAAAGTAGTCATTAGGGTGCTTTTAACTTCAAATAACATGAAAACTACTAACGGAGACTAAAACCAGTAGTACATTTCTTACAACTCCAATAAAATTATAGGACTTGAGGACACCATCATTTTTTGTATACCTTATAAAAAAATATATTCAAGAAAATGTAAGAATGCCATAGATTGTAAGGTGCACTCTGATTTCAGAAATGTGAGCACATCACAGAGATGTAAAGGCTTCTGAAGGAGGCAGTCTTGAGGATTGGCTTTAGTAGGTCATCACTGCCAAGAGTTCAGCCCCCTCCCTCTCCATCCATCCACCACGGCCTGGCTTCGGGCTTGTTGCTTCACTGTCATGAGATGACTACCAGAGTACCAGGCATCATAGCCTTGTACAAGCTTGTCCAAAGTACGAGGAGAGGAAGGAGCACTCTTCTCTTATTAGGAATTGTTCTCATTGCGTGTCATCCCTTGGGGTTGAACACACTGTCAGAATGTAGTTGGGGTTCAGTTAGCTTGAGAAAATGTCAGAAAGGCTATTGGACAACAACTAATGTCTGCCCATATAAAAATATTAACTAGACTTTAGCCTTTTCTCTTTTTCTTCTTTTTTGTTTTTTTTTCTTTTTTAGTCAAAAAAATCCTTTGTTTTTTCTTATTATCTTCCCTTTTGCACTTATTACAGTACTAGGCATGTCACTGAAGCTATATTAATGCTTTTTGATTCATTAATTCACTGTGTTTCAATGTCTGGGAATTTTGAAACTTAAATATTCAAATATCCAAATATTCTAGTTGTTTGTATTCATCCCAAGGAGTTTAAATGCATGAATTTATCACTAATTTTATAACGAATGTCGATGAGAATGTTAAATTTTTTTTAATGTATTGCACTGTGAAATATTTTATATTTGTCTGATGCCTTGTTTATATCTCCTACCACACTGCTAGCCCTTTGGTTATAAGAACTGCTAACTTTGTGTAACTTTGGAACTTAACAAAGTGGCACGTGGTAATAAGCGTTTAATAAATATTCACAGAATGAGAAAATATTTATAGCTAACTTCCCTGAAATTTCCAGTCCAATTGTAAAGCTGTATTAACAAATTTAGACTTATAAAACTATCGGTTTTGTGCAAAAAGGAATAACTTGTTTAGAAAAGCTTGTAGTTATCTCTAAGATACTATGCATATTTTTGTCTTTCCTTAGGTGGTCCACAATTAATGAGAACTTGTTTGCAACCACTGGTTATCCTGGCAAAATTGCAAGCCAATTTCAAATTCATCATTTAGGACACCCTCAGGTAATTTAGGAGTTGTTTTGTGGCATGTGTTTTTAAATGTGTGTTTTTTACTTTTTTACTCATAGCCCCAAATTTGTAATGTGTAACTAAACACATTTATGAATGTCTTATCTGCTTACATTGGAAAAAGAAAGCATTTTTTGATGTTTAAATTGCTGGTGGTAACAGACTTGTTGCCATTATTCATGTAAGAAGCATTTTATTTCTTTTTTCATTGAAATATAATAATTTTGCTTGCTTGGTTTAGGCTACAAAAATGTTTGAGTCTAAGCTACAACAGTTTTCATAGATTATTTGTATCCTTCATTCTAGCCAGCTGCAAACAAATAATGTGTGTGTTTCACCTATGAGGAAGCAAATTTTTAATTCTATTTCCACTATGTTAACCAAAAACAATTTATCCATGCATTTCTTGTTTTTGAAGGGTAGTTTTACTTATCAACTTTGGTGATTTATTAAGTTCAATTCTTCATGTATTTTGTAGCCTGTCCTCATTGGTTCTGTAGCCGTCGGATCTGGTCTTTCCTGGCATAGAACTCTCCCACTGTGTGCAATTGGAGGAGACCACAAGTTGTTGTTTTGGGTAACTGAAATGTAGAACAAATTTTCTCTGTACCTTAGATACATAAACTCTGTATTTTTAATACATATTTTGAAGAATTTCTTATTTTTATATCAAATATACTGTACACTCTAGAAATGCCCCAGTTGTTGCTTCTGTTAAATAAAATAATGGTTTGAAAAATCATTTTCCTTCTCTGTTCTGTATGTGTTTCTGTGCGTGCATGTGTGTGTATATATGTATATACATATATACACACACATATAAACATATGTACACATAACACGCGTACATTTTTTTAAATCATCTTTTAAGACTATAATTGACTCAGCAGCTCTGGAAAAGAGATGACTAAGGAAGCATATGTATTTGTCATTTTTCAGAGGATTATCCAAAGTATATCCTGTCCTCTATACTTGAAATGTATACTGTTTTCCTAATTCTCAGAGACACAAACATTTAGAAAAGGTAAAGGTCTTTCATTTCAGTGTTACTCTGGAAATGGTTCCATGTATATGTGTGGGTGTATGCATTTTTGTTAGCAGTCTGTATGTGTAAGGCTCTTACAATTTCCTCAGTAATTATAAAAGATTATTATTCAATTTAATATAAAGAATGATTTCCATTTTTTAAAAATGTGACCAATTTACTCAACCCTGTTTACTATATGCAGATATCTTTTGACTAGACATCTCAATATTCTTAGAAGTTCTATCTGGTGTATAGAATAAAGCTTACCTTGAAAAATGGATTATAATTTACTATCTTGACAGCCTCTGCCTTTTATGAATCTTCACCATTTTTACCCCAGAAACCGAAATGATTTCGAGATGATACGTAGTGTCAGTAGAACTCTTCACCGTCTCAAAATCCTTGAAATTATCATTATGCAAGGCAGCCATATCATGTTTCTGTGACACATCATGTTGTAATCTGAAGAGTATAAGATTATAGTTCTGTTTATCAGTCAAGTATAGAGAAAAATTGATTCCTACAAACTCTGTGGCTGTGTGAGTTAATACCCTCTACAGCTGCATTTCCTCTTGTAAAATGGAACTAGGAGTCACTGTCTCGTGGAGTTATTGTGAGGGTTAAGTTAACATGAATAAAAACACCTCTGATGGTCTACCTCATGGTTCAGGGATTTGTAGGTATTATTAATTTATTTCAGAGATGTACAGTTCTTATTTTTGAGGAATTTAGGTGTTATATTAATAATGCCAATGAATTTTTTTTACTCAAGTGTTTTATTATTCATAAGATGTCTTATAATACATATCTTATGGAATCAAGAAAATTAGCTTTAAGAGACAAATGTTGCAGATAATTTTAATGCAATAAATTTTGTAATTATGTAGATGTTTGGTATAAACTGTTACTGCTTAAAGTACAGATGAGAAAAGTGCATAGCATAACAATTTCCAAGTCAGTTATTTGATACAATAAAATATTACCAAATAGTAGGAATAGTTTACCCTATCATAAGCAGATTGGAACTTAAGACAAAGAGCAGGGAATTTTTATATACTTCCTTTTAACAGTCTCTGTGATGGAACAGAGAACCCTCAATAGCATTAGGATAGGCAAAAGAATTTGTAAAAATTTGTCATTTCAGGATGTGTCCCCAAAATAAGGGGTACATATTGAGATGACAGATTGAGCCAGTGTATTTGAAAATTGTTTTAACCTCAGGAAAGTTGACTTAGTAATTGAATGGGTTGTGATTATAATGGAGATTGAAAAGGTACGTTGGCCTTGTATTTTGGTTGTTTAAGAAATGGGAATGAAAGCTTACCCAAAAATAATTTGTCTGAAGAAGTAACCCAGTAAGACTACTATGTTTTAAGGGAAGCTGTCCTGGGAAAAGATAGCCCACAGGGGTCCTATAAGGACCAAATTTGTGGATTTATGCTAACGAGGTGGGAAGTGTTACCCTTAAAATGAGAAAATGGTTGTTTCATTTGTAAATTAATATGATGACTGGTGACACTAAAGTCTCAAGAAATGAGAGGGATATATTTACCTCTTAGCTTGAAGAACAGTATTCAGGTTATCCTGAATAAGCATTTGTTAAATTTTACCGTGTCCAGTTACTTTAAATGATGTAATGGCATTCTTTTTCCTTAGAAAACTTTGTTCTTGGTAAACTATGTTTAAATTAGACTAACACAGGAGGCAGTATTTAATGAAAAATTTTTATTGGGCATAACTTCTAATTCTTGATAAATAACATGAGTTCTGATTTTGTGTATGTGTATGTGTATGTATCCCATACACATTTTTAGTTTTTCCATGTTTCTGTATATCTAAGAAGACTTCTGTTGAAAATAAGTTTTCCTGAGGATTGCTTCACTTACAAACATTGTGGAAAGAAAAAAGTTATGTTGTAAAACTCATATTATTTAGGATTATTGAAGCAAAAGTCGGGATATCACAAATCTGCAAAATGTCAGAACTAAATCCCACTCTTTCAAAATGATGGGATCATAAGTCCTATTTTATTTTTATGATTTGGCTTGTACACCATGAATATTTCAATGTCTCTCCCATGCCAAAACACAAAATCACACACCCATGCACTCCAATTTGTTTCTTTGGTAATTTGTGACTACATATTGACACTGACCTAGAAATGTTCCTGTTGCTGTTTTAAATCTCATGTCAGTGAAGAAGAAATTGAAATCTGGTTTGCACATTTGTGTCTGGTTTTTTGTAATTGTCCAAAATCTGACATTATCCCAGAAATGCTGATTGGGAAGATATGAGACAGTATTGTGCCCAAGACTGATTTCTGAGGAGAGAACAAGTATTTGCTCCAGATTATTCCCCATGTTTTCCTGTAGCTCTAAAAGTTAAACTCAACCCAACTTTATATGAAACCCGTAATAGCCTTAGTTTTGAGCCCAAATAAAATGTACAAAGTAAAAATCACCATTATGACGGTCCATTTCCACATATTCCTCATGAGAGCATAGTCTAGTCCTCAGAAGCAACATTCTGTTCCAATAGATCTTTATCAAGCTGTCGGTGTGCTCAGTAACAGGGACAGGAGAGAACACTCTGTTTCTTTAATCTAACACCTTGCTGATTCAAAAACATTTATTTTAACAGGCATTGGGAAAGAATTTCAAAACATCTAACATTTGTTTCTAATTATAAATTTAAAGAAATATGCCTTGTAAACCATAGGTAGAAGTTTTCTTTTGTTGTTGGTATTAACATGACCTTAATTTATAGCAACCATGTGTCAACTAAGTACAGTAACACAACAAAATGATTAGGATATCGGCTTTGAAGATCTAATTTCACAAAAGGAAAAACAAACACACATTTGACGACATATCCATTACTCAGATTCGACATAACCAATTTCTTTCGCATGCATGGACACAGACTTCATGGGAAATCAAAAGCACTGAATTTCCTTTCTGACCTTTTCAGCTGTTCTTTGAACTACCTTAGTAAAAACAATTGTTATGGGACTCTGGGTGGCTCAGTGGGTTAGCTCCTGCCTTCGGCCCAGGGTGTAATCCTGGAGTCCTGGGATCGAGTCCCCCATTAGGCTCCTTGCATGTGTCTCTGCCTGTGTGTGTGTGTGTATGTGTGTCTTTCATGAATAAATAAATAAAATCTTTAAAAAAAAAAACAATTGTTGCTTGTATTTAGGATCAAGTTACATTTGCCTGGAAATTTCTTTGGATAGGCCTATTTCTGTTTAACTTCTGTGTTTGTTATATTGCTATTTGCCTTCTCAACTAATTTTTAACAGAATACTCTTACCTTGGGACTTGTAACACTTATGTAAGCTTCTAAAATCCATATGAACAATGGTAAGTAGAAGGAGAGGCCACCAGGTTTCTCAGCCTTTGCAAACAATTTGAGTAACCCCATAGATACAAGGATGTATAAAATAAGCATTTCTACCAATTGCACTTTCGATGCTAGAATGAGTTGGCTCCCTGTTTCCTTTCTTTACAGTAAAAGACAATAAATGCTGCTGGTATCTTTGCTCCTAATGGTGGTTAAACACAAAACTTTGATCTTTCTTATAAACACAGCTGTTGTCCTATTACTGAGCCAAATTCAGACAAGATTAGACTCTGGCCAAAATCACAGTTAATCTCTGCAACCATCTCAAGAGCTTTCTAATGCTGTTTTAGGAAATCTCTATTTTTGAGACAGTGTATAAAGGAAATAAGCCCCAGAAAACTAACCTCTAAGTATGCCAGAGGCAACTAGTTATAAATTATGCCACAGTGATAAAGAATTGGAGGCTGACTAAACAAATTAATTCATTTTGGTTCATTATCACTTAGACCTATGAAACTGTAAGAAATGACTTTGTTAGTTGACATTAGTCTAAGCCAGACCAGTAGAGGTTATTTTTTAAAGAACTACTTTCTACCATCTTTTCTTAGTAAATGTGTCTTTGGTCAGTTGCTAGTTCCTCCTTCCACTAGTACTAATGAAATCTAGGTGTTTATTACAGGTAAAATAACTCAGGTATATTTTATAGTAATTATTGTAGAATAGCTCACTTTGGTTTTCAGACCACAAAAAAAAAAAATGTGTTTTTTTGTTGTTGTTTTGTTTTGTTTTCATTAAGTTTAGACTTTGGAATTTAAAATACTTTGCCAAATGATATGTCGGGCTAATTCTCATGAGAGTTGGACACTAGGGCCTCAAGCTGTTGTGAACAGCTAATATGGCATTTCTCTCCCAATTGCCTGTTCCAAGGAGAAATCTGTGGGAGTATCCCCCACCTGAAAAGTATAGGACTCTAGTAAGATTTCCTTGGCACTTATTTTGAGCAAGTACAGGACCCAGTCATATATAATATATATATATATATATATATATATATATATATATATATATAATTGCTCAGAATTCTTGCCCCATCCTTGACTTACCCGACAAATACATTAGGCCCCAAAGCCCATGGAGTAATTCTAGATTCTGTCAGTATTTTTGACCTAGTCTTTTTCCCATCATTCCACCCACCTGCCGCAATTACTAAGCTATGTTCACAGGTGTATATGATCTTTTCAAAACCCTGGGTTGTTGCTTCCCAACGTGTTGATGGCAAATGGAAGAGTATGGAATTATTGCAAGGGTTTCTCAATATTGTATTCATAATCACCACTACCCAAAATCCTCTTTTACCTTGGAAGCCATGACCTCTTGGGGTCTTGAGATGATATAAACAGCCCCAAAAAATCAAACTTTCCCACACAATTCTAGCAGATGTTGATTTCATGTGTTTTGCCAATGGTCTCTTCCTCCCCCCAAAATACCGTGCACAGGCTGTAGGAGGAATGAGCCTGCCAGTGAACGCTTCTCTCCAATTCAACAAGTGTCTTTGAAGACCTCATTCAGAAATCTTTTTTTTTTTAATTTTATTTATTTATTCATGAGAGACACAGAGAGAAAGAGGCAGAGACACAGGCAGAGGGAGAAGCAGGCTCCATGAAGGGAGCCTGACATGGGAATCGATCCCGGGTCTCTAGGATTACACCCTGGGCTGAAGGTGGCACTAAACCACTGAGCCACCGGGGCTGCCCTCATTCAGAAATCTTGAGAGAGTTAAGAAGGTCTCAGATATATCAAGGTGTTGTGTCCATCATCTTGATATTATGTGACCTCCAGGTTTGGCCCTGGAGTTCAAATGAAAGCCAGAATAACAATTCCAGTCTACGAGGTATATAAAAGACTTTCTAAGGTAGGGCATATTATAGGAAAACTAACAGAACCTAACCTGGAAAATAAAGGGAAGCAAACTACTATTTTGAATGAATATATGAGATTTTAAGATGGATTTCCCAATATAGTTCAATTCAAATATTCCTATTTTAAATCCTCAACAATACGTATATATTCACTCAGTGAATACCAAATATCCAGCCACAATTATCTGGGGTTCCTCAAAATTTTTTTCTATTAAAAAGGGCTTATTATACTGGAAAATATTGTGAATCACTTACTTTCCTAGACTGACTGGCTCATACCTTCTGGCCCAGTCATTTTTTAAGGAATAATAGCAAAGGTTCTAACATGGTCATTTTGGACTCTAGAAACAAGGCTACAGGAAGAAATGTTGATGTTGAACTTCCAGAGTAGTGTTAAGTGATTTTATGTGGTTATGATTCAAAATAACCTGACCGCTTTAAGAAGTCCAGGTGCTGAGTCATTTACTAAAAGAGCCAGAGGAGGTTAATTAGAAGCAGCTGATAGTGGCATCATCCCCTGCTTCTTTTCTTTTTTTTTTTTTTAAATAAATGGAGAGGGTTATTCTATGAAGAGAACAGAGTGCCATAAAACGTGTACAAAGCTAAGCAAAGATTCATGATTGAGGCCTACTCATTTATACCCCACCGATGAGGGAAAAACTGACTCGGTGAATTCAAAGTAAGATACCTTGACAATATAGAAATTGTTAACAGTTACATCTAAAAAGAGAGACTGGGTAACATTTTTCCCTCTTAGGCTGTTTGCTTTAAGTTTTCTGATAAATATTTCATTTTTTTAATAAACTCTTAAACAGCAAATGTTAACCAACGTGCATAGCTCTTAGATTACACAAGGCAGTGTAAGGAAAGGGAAACTGGCCTCTGATCTCAACGAAATTGCAGTGGTTGGCGATGTCACATGGTCATGAAAAAGATAACAGTAGCATGTGCTAGGAATTAATGAGTAATGAAAGCAAGAGTGTTGTAAGGACTGAAGGAAGAGGAGTGGCTTCCTCTTCAAAAGTAGGAAAGTTAAGACACTTGGAATTCTTGGAGCATCAGTTCCTCTGAAGGGGGGGGGGTGAAGTGCTTCAGGGGTTGCTGAGCAGGAGGTTTGAGAGTGTGGAGGGGTAGTAATTACACACATCCCTGTCCAAATACCCTCCCCTGGCTTGCAGAGCCAGGGGGTAATAGTTTCAGCAAGGTTCCTTCCCCTCTGATCACTTCTTCAGAAATTGAATGAGACTCCAGACTCAGAAGTGAGGTGCCTTGCTGAAACTATTACCTAAAATCCACATACTGAAAGGTGAGTGTTCTGTTTTCTTAGATTCTGTATTTATCTTTTTAGCAGCCATTCATCACAGGACCAATTATATTAATGTATAATATACATTTTTTTTTCCTGTATTCTTGCAGCTCTGGCATTTGTGGCCTTGCAGACACCAATCTCCCGTAACTACCTAATTCCTAAGAAGAGTAAACTAACTGCCTTGGAAGTACATTGTTTCATACACAAACCAAGCAATCTGGAGCCCATTAGTCCCAACAACCTCCTCATCTAACTCGTTATGTCCAGCAGTATTCCTGTCCTGTACCTACCCAGAGCCGGGTACACACAGCGAGGGACAGCGCAGATGTCTCGGAGCTCAGCGGAAGACTTCAAACTGCTTCCCCTGCCCTGCCTTTCCCACTGACACACCAGTAAAGACTCGCCTCTGCCTTCATCCAGCTCCCGCCTCTCTGTCTGCCTCCTTCCCCAGCTCTGCTCTTTCCACTATGGCCACGTGGCGTGCTGTGCCCTTCTCTGGGGAAATGTAGCATCACTCTGTCATCACTTAGTTACTCCCATAAATTAAAACTGGTGGGTACAAACCACCGGTGAGAGCACCCCCCTCCAAGACTCATCAAAGGAAGCAGGATCCTCACTAGGCTATAAGCTGTCTTCCTGGGGACGGGGACCCCTCTTAAGGTAGCTTTCCAGAGGCAATCCAGCGTCCCACGTAGAGGATATAAGCCTACAATCCAATTCGCTTAACCAAGTCCCAGTTCACAATCTGTAAGATACATAAGTGATGGGAGCAGAGGGGGGAATAGGGGACATTGGACTTCACTTTCCCGCTCATCCAAAGGAACACTGCACCCCTCTAACTGCTCATCCTGAACCAAGCAAGAAGAGATGCAGAAGAAAAACTGGCACCCTGTTCTCATGGTTTTGCCTACCTAAGAACTTACGATAAAATTAAATTATTTTCTAGCAATCTGCTATGATAACAAAGTTCACTGTCGAAACATCCTCAAGGTTTTTTTATTGAATAGATACATGTGGGTGGTACATTTAGTCTCTGCCCTTTGGAACCAGTATTCATTCCAATCTACTTGTTTTGCCTCCAAAATGCACCATAGCACATGGAATGTAATCCATCTCCGCTGGAAACCCAGAGGAAGGGGTACGCGGCAGAAGATTCCCACTAGCTGGCTGGGACTTGTAGCCACCGGTTGTTTCTGGTCACCCTGGCAATCCAGTCACTAAGCTGTGAACGGCACTGCTGTCAGGAGCCATGGGTGACTCATGAACAGAAATCGCCAGGGATCCCGGGAGGCAGAGAAAAGCTGCCACTCTTCTTTCTGTTAACCAGAAATCACATCCAGTCTTTGGTGTTTTGTTTTAAGAAAGCAAACTGCTCTGGAAAAAAAAAAAATTGTCAATTGGGCAACTGAGAGCAGGCTCATGTCTCTGTGATTCTAGACTATAGCTGTCCTTGCCTGCTGCTTACATATAACCCATGTAACCAGGAAGGCACGGTCGGGGTTGGTTCTCCTCTGCTCAAGGTAAACTGGTTCAATGGGTTTACGCAGAATAAGGGTGCTGGCCTAAATCAAAGATCCATGGAAGATCAAGTAAGGTGGAAGCACAGGGGCATTAGGCCCAAGAATCACTTGACAGATACTTAAAGATTTTCTTTAGGTCACAACCCCTGCCCTGAATCAATGGTCTAGTAGGGCATTCAGATGAACAAGTGAGTCTAGAATGTGCCACGATAACATAACACAGAAGACGCTGTGCAAGCATATATTCAGAGGTACACTGAGTCCAGCATTGGTGGATCAGGGAACGCTTCTCCTGGGAGAGGATGATAAAGTTTCTGCTACCATTTAGGAGATGGAAAGATGGGAGAAAGCCTGTCACATCTGTGCTAATAAAAAGTGACCAGATAAAATAAAAATCATATTTTTCCATGGGTTGTTAGAAAGCAGTGGGTGGAATAAGACCTTAGTGAACTAAATTCTACAGAGAAGTCTGGGTCTAGGGGGATGGAAGTGTGTAGAGCGCTGTCACATTACCCTGCTCAGGGAGCTCTGGTCTAGCTATGGGTAGGGGAGGAACAAGCCTGTGACACTCTGAGGGACTCTGCAGAGTCAAGAAGAAACCAGCTGAGATTTTTTGCCAACAGTATAAGCTGGTGGGACAGACTTGGGCCTGGAAGGACCCCAACCCCCCCCCAAAAAAAAAATTCACTTGGGCCTCCATCCCACTCCCTAAGATTGTTAAGATAGCAGCAGTAGAAGGAAATACGTCTGGTAAGTAAAGGGAACACTAAAAGTCTTGCACATTCTCATGGGTTTAGAGTCCTAGGCCTTGCTGAAGTTGAACACAAAGGTGAACCAAAATGTTCTGACACCATAGACCATTCCCCTCCAACTCAGACACTGACAAGATCAAAGAGTTCCACTCTTCACAGGAGGTCAGGAGTTGGGCTAACTGCAAGGGAATGCAGTCTGATTAAAACTAGAGCCCAGCACCAGTTCAACTCAATGTGTGAAGTATCTGAAGGCTCAGTTCTTCACTTAATTTCCACTGTTCCTTTTTTTTTTTCTCACAAGGTCCAGAATAAAAATTAAAAATATGTGACATCCCAAAACAGAGGAAAAAGAACCCATAGTCAAACCTAAAAGAAGCAGACATATAGGTGAACCAGATACTGGAATCATTAGATAAGAATTTGAAAGTAACAGGGGTGCCTGGGTGGCTCAGGGGTTAGCGTCTGCCTTTGGCTCAGGTCGTGATCCTGGGGTCCCAGGATCGAGTCCCACATCAGGCTTCCCACAGGGAGCCTGCTTCTCCCTCTGCCTGTGTCTCTGTCTCTGTGTGTGTGTGTGTCTCATGAATAAATAAATAAAATCTTTTTAAAAAGTTGAAAGTAACAATTATAAATTTGTTTTTAAAAATATACAGGGAGGGGCGCCTCAGTTGGTTAAGCATCTGACTCTTTGATTTCAGCTCAGGTCATGATCTTAGGATTGTGAGATCAAGCCAGGCATGGGGCTCTGTGCTGGGCATGAAACCTGGTTGAGATTTCCTCCCCCTCTCCCTCTACCCCTCCCTCCTCTCTCTCTCTCTCTCTTAAAAAAAAAAATATATATATATATATGTGTGTGTGTGTGTGTGTGTGTGTGTACATAGACACACAGGGAAAGATGGGAGATAGGTGCAAGAAATTTAATTTTTTTAAGATTTTATTTATTTATTCACGAGAGGCAGAGAGAGAGAGAGAGAGAGAGAGAGAGGCAGAGACACAGGCAGAGGGAGAAGCAGGCTCCATGCAGGAAGCCCGACATGGGACTCGATTCCGAGTCTCCAGGATCACACCCCCAGCTGAAGGTGGTGCTAAACCGCTGAGCCACCGGGGCTGCCCGTTGCAAGGAATTTTAGGAGAAAAACAGAAACTCCTAAAAATGGACATTTTAGAACTGAAGAATCTAGAATCAAAATTTATTGGATGAGTAGTTTCATAATAAATTGAACCCTAGAAAACAAAGTCTCAGTGAGCTTGAAGATAGGTTGATAAGAATTATCTATTCTGGAGCATGGGGAGAAAAAAAAAAAGCAGAGCATCAATGAACTGTGGACAGTACTAAGCAATCTAACATACATGTATCTTGGAGTCCCAGAAAAAAGAAACATGACAAAAAAAATCTTTTTTTGAAAAATTAATGGCTAAAAAAAACCTTCCAAAATTTTGATTTAGAACATCAAACCACAGATCTGAGAAGCCCAGCAAACTTCAAGAAGGATGAACACAAAGAATATTACATCCAAGTACCTTATAGTCAAAGTGCTGGGAAGCAAGGATAAAGGAGGCAGCAGACAAGTAAGCAAGGGCAGGGGCTAGGGGCAGGGGAGTGGGGGACAAGGGGCAGGCCACAGGCAGGGGACACAGTGCGTTTAAGGCCCACAGCAATTTCCGGTTTCAAGCATTTAGAGATGTTCCAGGGCAAGGAGTTAAAAGGCAAGAAGAGTGGGAAGCGAGGTTGGAGAGGTGAGCAAGAGCCAGGCCCAGGCCGCGGGCCTCGTGAGCACAGTACACTGAGGGCAGTGAGGAGCTAAACCACATCCCGGGACGGCCAGCACATCTGGTGTGTAAACTGTCGCTAGGGGGCCGCAGGTGCTGAGGCTGGAGGTACACAGACGGGGCAGGAGAGGCCACTGCAGGATCCCAGGAGGCAGAGCACGTCGGAAGGTGATATGCGGCCTGAAGGTCACCTGAGCCTTTTGGGCATTTTCAAGAGCAGAGCAGGAGCTGAAGGCGCGCAGCTTGATGAATGCTTAAGCACAGCGGAGGATGGAGTAAAGGGTGACGGGCAGCTCGGCAGCTTCTCCGGGGCTGCCACCAGCGCCCCTCATTACCTTGTGCCCAATACAATGACTGTCCTCAAACACAGTCCTGATCTTGCCACTCCCCTGCTCAAAGCTCCCCAGGGGTCCCCTCAGGCCTCTGCCTCAAGTCTTCCCACCTGCCCACCTTCCCCGGAGAGCCAAAGCCCTTACAGTGGACCAGGAGGCTCCCCATAATCTTTCCCCACACGAGTTTTATCTCCTCCAGTTCCCCACCTTGCTCACTCTGCTTCAGCCACACTGGCTTGCAGGCTGAGATGGCGCTTAGATGTATCAGTGCGGGAAACTCCAGGGGTTGGGAAAATGGCAAGGAACCGACAAAGGAAAGACGAATGGCCAGAGGGATGAGAGGGAAGTCATGAAAGAGTGAATCATGTCTCTCTCCTGCTCAGAATTGTTAACGGCCTCCAGCACCTACAGAAGAAACTTCGTGACATTTCCGTTTAGAATAAAGGTGTGTGTGTGTGTGGGGGGGGGGAGGTATAAAATGCAGATTTCTAGGCTCACCCCCAGAGGTGCTTGTTTTTCTAAGGTTAGTCCCTGGAATGCATTTTAAGAAGTCCTGACCGCTCCCAAATAGCTGATACAGGTGGTCCACGGATCACACCTCAGAGAAACCTGGAGTCTACTATCAAATATGGCATAAAAGGCCCTTAATGAGCTGTTCTACTTCTCCTGACTCCTTTCTTACCATTCTCCATTTCTGGAATTTTTTTTTTTCCTCCAACAGAATCAAGCAGCTTCACCTCTTCCCTACATACCATACACACCCCAGGACTCTGTGCCTTTGTAGAAAAGTCCACCCCCAACTGTCTGCATCAATTCCACTCAAGTACCTGCTAAAAGGCTATCTTCTCCGGTTTCCTCCGATTTAGGAGCACCTGTTATCTGCAGTGTAGCTACACACACCCACGTGGGTGCAGATGCACAGCTTTCTCAGCGCTGTTAGCACCTCTGTCTAGAGGCAGCACTTCTGGACTCCGTGTGTCTGCCCTCAACTATAAGGTTTCTGAAGTGAGCCACTATTTCTGCATCTTTTCAGGGCTGAGTGTCCTGGTTGGTGCACAGAAAGGGCTCCAAGATTGGTTTGGTGGCTGTCCTGGGTCCTACAGGTGCGGAGCTGCACGGCTAACACGTGAGCCAACATCTTCGAATCCCTGATGCCAAGTTCGGTCTCGGAGTCTGTATGCTGTACGTTTCCGACGATCGAGGCGGCTGTCATCTCCGTTAGTGTATGCCTCACTTGTAGCGTCTGACTTTGTATCTCACGTTCTAAAGCCCAAAGGAAACCAGTTCTGTCTCCTCCTTCGGGGCATAAAGAAACCCCTTCAGGGCAAGCAGGCTCAATATCTGCATTCCCCACAGGACCGAGGCGAGCATCCGACACTTCCCAGGATTTTTTAAATGTACATATTTTTTATTACCGAACGACTTAGCTATTTACCGGACGGTGGAGGGAAGCAGGGGGTAACCCCACACGCTCCGCCCCCTTCTTAAGATCCCACGGCTAAAGCCGCGGTCTGGTCCTACCCGGCGCCGTGCGTCTGACGTCACAGCCCAGACTTGAACTACCAATCCCAGAATGCCGTGCAAAGAGGCGGGCTCTCCGGGAGCGGTCGCGTGATTGGCGGGCGGAGGTGTTTCCTTCCGGTGGGAAGGGCGCTGGGGGGTGGGCCCAGGGGGAGGTGTTGGCACAGTGTTGCCGGGTTGGGCGGCCCCGGTTTGGGAGGGCTTTGTGGGCGAGCCTCTGGTCCCCCACCCGCTGACAACATGGATGAGGACGGGCTTCCTCTCATGGGGTCAGGCATAGACCTGACCAAGGTTTGTAAAAGGCCACGTTGCATTCAGGCGCCCTGGGAGGAGGTTGGCAACGGGACGCTCGGTCCCAGGGACGCCCCATCTCTCCGTGTCCACGTCCGTCCTGACCCCCGGCCTCTCCGGTCCCGCCCTCGGTGGGGGGAAGCCCCACAGTTCACTGTAAAGATGCGGGGTCCTTCCTGACCCGTCCGAGCTGGTGGGGTGCCTTTCCCGGGGTCAGGGGCGCTTCCTGAGTGCGGACTCGCTACGCACGGGTTACGCGACGGCTACAGGGGCAGGTCGCGACCTCTCACCTCACCTGTTCTATTTGATCCCCAAGTGTTCTGTGTGCCTCTGTGTCCTGCCGTTACCTCCTAAAGTTCGCACTTGTGAATCCAAAGCTCCCTCTTAAACTTTGCAGCTTCTGTCATCATCGGACGCCACACTCCCACAGTTTAGGAAAACAAGTTCGTGACTATTTCTAGTACTTCGAGTAACTCCTATAGCATAGGAAAGAGTCCTGTTATTACATGGCAAGGAGTGTGTGTGTGTGTGTGTGCGCGCGTGCGCGTGCATAGATGCAGATGTCAGTGGGTTTGCATGCTGTACTTCGTCCTGTACAAACCATGTTTGTCTTTACATAACACAGGTGCCAGCTATTCAACAGAAAAGAACGGTGGCATTTCTAAACCAGTTTGTGGTGCACACTGTACAGTTCCTCAACCGCTTTTCTACAGTTTGTGAGGAGGTAGGTCCGGTGATAAAGGTTTAATGAGTAGCCCAGGAACCATCTTACACTTTTAAAGGTGGCAAATGAGTAAAACAAGAATTGCAGTCTATGTGTTTATTTACCAGGACCTCTCGCTGTCCAGGTGTCCTGGTAACCTACTTTACTTAAACCCTGCTCCATTCTGTACCATCAATCTTGCACCCCACCTCTGCAGAATTAGTTTCTAGAGGCCTTCAGAGATAGTTTACTAAGTCTGTGACTAAAGAGAACAAAAAGGAATTCACAGTCAAAAACATTACATTGATATTTGTTTCTATTACCCCAAAGATTTACATTGTTTTCCCTGAAGATATACATTTTTTTTCTCTCAAAGATTTACATTTTTAAGTACACATTATTTTCAGTTTATATTAAAATTATCGGGGCACCTGGGTGGCTCAGTCTGTGATTAATCACTGCTGCTTTAGTTAAGCGCATCTGCCTTTGGTTAGGTCAGGATCCAGGCACCTGGCTCCCTGAGCAGGGAGTCTGCTTCTCCTTCTACCCCTCCCCCTCCACTCATTCTTTCTATTAAATGAATAAATAAGTAAAATATTTTTAAAAAATACCATTTAACATTCCTTGATGCAAATGATGGTTGGGGAAGTAGCCTCAAAACATAACTTTAGTATCAAATATCCTTGATACCAAATATCAAATATTATGAAAATAATAAAAATACTTTTAGCAAATAACCAGTTAAGGATTAGGTACCAGGTTCAGGGACCCCTGTTTTTTTTCTTCAAAAGCCAAAAAAGAGAATGGGAAAGAAATGGAACCATGGGTTTAAATTCGGTTTAAGAAAGGAGAAAGAGGAATAAAATGAGATCATTCACAGGTGAGTCAATAAAAACAGTATTTAGTTCACTCTGTTTTATTTATAAGGTATAGCTTTAGCAAGTAGTTTTTGTAAGATGAATTCCTATTAGCAAAAATTTGCATGGAGACAGGGAAACTATTTTCACATGTATAGCATCTGTTATTTTTGTCTAAATTAGCAATCTCTAGCCAAAATCTCTTCTGCCTTCTCACTAAAACAAAAGTGAAATATGATAATTGATAGAGTCAGGGACTCAGTTCCATGTATTTTATCGAACAGGCCCAGAAGTTAGGTGCTTGCTCCCATGAGTTTTATCTTATATTGCTGCCTCTCTAAATGGGATATAGAATCGACTGACCACAGAGCAGTAAACCAAAGATTACTGGATTTAGTCCCTCACTTTTTATACCAAGGTAGGCAGGGTGGAGAGAGAGGGTTCAAGGATTGTTAGCAGAGAGGAGCAAATATTCCATCCCCATACTCCTTATCACCAGATTAAAAAAATAAAACAACAACCAGCAAACACACCGATGAAGGCAACTCAGTTAAACTGCCCTGAGACAGGGGCAGCCCCTTACTTTCCTAGTGTTTAGTAATTTTCACTGCCTGGATAGTGAATCCTATTTACTAAAGACTAGATCAAATATAACTAATCCTCTCCTGTTTATTTATTGCCTACGTATTAGCAAAGCCACATGATTCACTCTTTAACCCTCTTCTGTCTCTCTCTCTCAACTTCCCCTCAACTGTTTTGAGTGTCTCACTAGTCCCTACTTCTTCTCTTAAACCCTAGAGAAAAGTTTGTTGACCAAAAACTCGTGAAGTTTGAAGGTAGTTTATTGCCGCCTTCTCCTTAATGGATGGTAGTCTAGGGTTGACTCTAACTCGTTATTTGCAAATTCATATTTTAGCAGTTTGGATATTTATGTCAATTGTTGACTGGTGTGATGACACTAATATTTATTGTCTGCTTATTCTGTGCTAGGCATTTTATTAAGTGTTCTACATGTATTCAATCATCACAGCCCAGCCCTTTGAGAAAGGTCCAATTTTCTATTTTTTAGAAACACAGAAATTGAGATGTAGAGAGATTTAAATCATTTGCTTAGTCCTTATTCATTCAACATATATTTGTGTGCATAGTATTTATAGCTGGAGTCACTACTATTACTTGCCCACACTCAAATAGAAAGTAACAGAGTTGGGGTTCTAATTCTGATCTAATAACTGGAAAAAATAGAAGTGTTTCACTGTTCTGTTACATTACACCTTCTGATCTGGTTAGGTACTGCAGTGAGCTATTTAAAAATTTGTTTTTTTTAGATTTGTATTCTCTTCTTTGCTATGCCATATTCATTGGATGTGATGTCTTTTTTGATGTGATAAATTCCGAGGATATAATATATGTATTCAACATCAAGTGCCATTTTTTTCCTCGAGTTAAGATCAATGGGATTTTTCAAAATGGGTTGTTTGTTGATAGCACCTATTAGACCTGTAGTCCTTGTTTAGTGAAAGCCTTAAACAAGAGCCAAAATGTATTTTCTCCCTCAGTAAAAAAGGAAACGCAGATGTTATTTTTTGAATTGGAAGTGAACTGTGACAAGCGGGGGCGGGGGGGTGGGGGGTGGAGGAAAGCTTTGTTTGTTGTTTTTCACATAATTTGATTTGAACCCAACCCACCTGTAGCAACTTCAGTCACAGCTAAACTCAAACTGGAAGTAAATTTGAAACAAATGATTAGGGCTCTTTCTTCATCAATAATACTGGTTTTAGAATTCTCTAATAAAGAGAAAACTGTAGAACTTCACTTTTTAAAAACTTTCTGGATACCAGGGTGCTTTGAAACTCTTTTAATGACTGTAATCAGGGTAAGAAGAAAGGTTGGAAGACAGAGAAAGTAGTTGAATCAGACTCAAGTTACAAAGTTCTTCCTTCACAAATCCCAGTAAGCATTTCTGTTCTGGGCCTAATCAGAAAAGTCTTATGGTGGTCCATTGGGTTTGCAAATTTAAAACAGGATGGGATGAGGAGTGCAATGCAAGTCCTATGCCTATTACAGATAAAACTGAGCAGAAATTTAACCTTAAAATGAATTTTAAATTCAAAGCTCCTCTATAAATAGAGCAATCATATGTGTTATTTTGACTCCAACTTGTAACATGTCTAGAATACAGAGTATTCAGTCAAGTTTAGATATTCTAAACTGTTTCTTTTTTCTAAATTCTTTAAGAATAGAAAAAAAATTCTGAGAATTTTCATATAACCTAACAAAATTTTATAGTGCTTATCTTCTGCATCCAATTTTTAACCCCGTTCTTGGACGTAACCTTCAACCAAATAATCTTGCTTAAAACTGTATTTACTTCTACAACTTTTACAACTGCTTTTACAACTTTTACAAATGCTGGGTTTAAGTGTCAGATGAAAATTAATAAAACCATTGATTGCTTCCCTTTCTGGCTTATAATATGTATTCGACCCAGTGTGATATACCAAGAGATCCATTATTTTAAAATATTGTTTCTCTTTTAGAGAATTGGATATGCAAACTGGATATTTTGCAAACCTGAAAAGCCACAATGTTTTATTTTTGTTTCCATGTTCAGCTGTTAACTCCAGATTTCTTCCTTTCATCTTCCTTTTCACTTTAATAAAATGCATTGCCTTAGAAATAGGTAGATGATAAATCAAGAAATTTTCAACTTATTTGGCAAACTTCAGGTACCTCGCAAATTCCCTTATTGTCCCAAACCAAGATATTTCAAGTTTGCTTTAAATGCTTATAAAGATAGGATGGTTATGTGGATGGAAAAAAACTGTTGTTTCAATTTCTTCTTTCTGCTAGAACTTTCAGAGGTGGGAACAGTTACCTTCATTGATCATGTTATTTAAGCCCATAGTCCTCTACGGTTTAAGCAGTGGTTCTTAACCAGGGGACATTTTGCAATGTCTAGAGATGTTTTTAACTATTAAAACTGGCATTTAGTGTGCCTGGATGGCTCTATTGGTTAAGCATCTGCCTTCAGTTCAGGTCAGTTCAGTTCAGATTATTTTACTTGTGTGAAAACTCAGTTTTCTCTTTAAAATTGGCATGATAACGGTTCCTGCTTTATATGTTTGGTGTGAGATTTCAAATGATATATTGTATGCACAGTGTAGCATAGTAAGGTAAATGCTCAGATGTTTACAATGATGGTGATTATTGCCTAAAAGTACATTTATCTGGGGCCACCTAGGTGGCTCAGTCAGTTAAGCATCTGACTCTTGATTTTGGCTCAGGTCATGATCTCAGGGTGGTGAGATAGAGCCCTGCATTTGGGCTCCTTGCTGGGCCTGGATCCTGCTTAAGGCTCATTGTCTCCCTCTCCCCTAACCCCTCCCCCCTTTATCTGCTCAGGCGCCCACTCTCTAAATAAAGAAACAAATAAATAAAAGTACATTTATATAAAGATATCTAAACAAAAGTTAATTTTTAATTCATCTTTTTCTGTTTTTATTTTAATCAAACCAATATAAGTATTTTTAGATAAGCTAGAAAGTATCTCACTTACAAATTAATTAGCTGTAGGATTTCTGTAGTTACTAATCTTCTCTAATGAATTAAAAGACTAATGAAATTTGCAAAATCTCCATGATTTCTAGGACAACACTTATAATTTGGAAAGGAATTCATTCATATGATTTTTCTATAAACCTATATTTATGTTTACATTAAAGCTTTATGTGAACAAATGCTAGAAATCAAACTTAAACTTAGCTTTAAGTGCCATTTAAAACTAGATTCTAGGGGCACCTGGTTGGCACCGTCGGTTGAGCATCTGACTTTGATTTTGGCCCAAGTCATGATCTCCAGTTCATGATATCCTGTCCCAAGTTAGGCTCTATGCTTGGCATGGAGTCTACTTGAGATTCTCCCTCTCCCCCTCCCACTTGTGTGCTCTCTCTCTCTCTAAAATACCAAAATGTTTTTTAAAAACTAGATTCTAATGTTTTATTTCTAAATTATAGATTTGTAGACACCAGGATGCTCATCTTAAAAATGTCTGTGAAGAAGCTCTAACCTGTGGCTGCTTTCTGGTTTCCCCCCACACACCCCCTTAAATGTGGGCAAAATGACCATTACTTAGGGTGTTAAAATTCTGCTTAGGAGTTAGTCAGGATCTTGATAATATACCAGAAAGCAGTCAGAATGCTGCACATCTGCCAACTAGTAAACGGGCCAACTGGTCTTGGACTGTGTAGTGACAGTTTTAAGTAAGTGTAGTGGAGTAAGTGTAGTGAAGTTTTAAGTAAATGCTCTTATAGATCATATTTTGTGATGTTATTTTTATTTGTGTGGCTGTAAATAGTATATACACATGGGTAATTTAATTGTACAGAATAACTAGAGCATGGTAAGCTTTTGCTTCTGTTTTATCTCGGATTTTATGGTAGGTTGATTCCTTTTCCTTTTTAGTACTCTAATTTTTTTCTCTTTGTTTTACTTCCTTCCAACCTGAACTGGCTCATCTTTTAACTTCAGGTTCTTTTAACTTTCAACTTAAAAAATTTAAATTTGGGATTAATTGCATAAACGAATTGTATATACTTGTTAAAGTAACTTAAAAAGACAGATTTTCCCAGAGTTAGGAGGAAACGAACTAGGGGTAGTAGAAAGGGAGGTGGGAGGGGGGTGGGGGTGACTGGGTGACAGGCACTGAGGGGGGCACTTGATGAGATGAGCACTGGGTGTTATTCTATATGTTGGCAAATTGAACACCAATAAAAAATAAATTTAAGATAGATAGATAAATAAATAAATAGACAGATTTTGTTCCAGGCTGTCTTGAGCTAATTTTTATTCTTTGAAGCATTCCTTCATTCATCAACAAATAATTACTAGATTCCTGTTAAGTGTCAGATACTGTTCTGGGCATGGGGGATATAACAGTGAACAAAACTCTCTATTCTGGAAGAAGTTTACATTCTGGTCCCAATGACTGATTATGTCTCTCATAATGACTTTGATAAGGCTGATAATGTAACTTTTGCTTGTCTGTGAATAGAGCTTTATAAAGTAGCCATGAAACATGCTAATGAAGATAACAGAATCCTTGAGCTCCTATTCCTACTCAATGTAAATAAGAGAGTAGTATATTAGAAAACAACTAGTATCTAAACCATAGTTTTTTAAAATTATTTTCAAATTTTCCCTTTGTTATCCTGTTAACAGTTCATTTCAATCAGACTTTATACTTTTGTTCTAATCTTTCTTTTCCAGAAACTAGCAGACCTTTCTCTTCGTATCCAGCAAATTGAAACAACTCTCAATATTTTAGATGCAAAGGTTTGTATTTCTGAATAACTTATAGTATAAACTTTGCTCCACATATACCACTTTCTCAGTCATACTTTAATTTCATTTGGGAATGAATTCAATTTAGCTCCTGCATCCATAAAGTGGTACATGTTTTTTGTTTGTTTTTAATTTATTATAACTGTGAATAAAATGATATCATTATGAACTGTTAACTGAGTTTGTTTAAATGTATATGTGAATTAAAATTTCTTTCAGTATTCTTCATCAAACGCATGTGAGTAACATGCTAACAAATTGGGGTGTTCTATAGTTCACTCCATTTGATGGAAAACTCACAGTTTTCTTAGTAATCATTTGATAACATAGTAAAAATTATGTAAAACTTCAGATGTTTCCAGAACAAAATTTGGAGAAAATATCAGCTATTTCCTATTTGCAAATATACTGAATGCTAATGAAGAATACCAATTTTGATGTCAGAAATTACACAATATAACTAGCAAAAAATAGGAAAGAGTTTTGATTTGAAACCTTGCAGTTTTATGTTTTCCCCAATTATAAAATAGTGGAGACATTAGTATATTTTTGTGACCTTGTCCTTTTTCAAAAAAGTTGATCTGAAAAAATACTTACAGAATATTTATGGAGAAGTAAAATGGCTAATAGCTTTGGCATAATGATCAGAATGTCTAGTTTGTACTTTCTGTATCTTGTGGACATAAGCCATTATATTTCTCTCAGAATATTTCTGTAACCTGAAAAATTTAGAATATCTAGCCTTGACTGTGTTGAAGATACTCTTCTAGCAGCCATACCTACTTGAAACTGGGCCATGGCTACTGTGCTAAGTACTGTCATCAGTCAGCAGTTCTCAATGAATACTGTTGCTTTAGATATTACCATTGGGTTGGTTTTTTTTTTTTTTTCATTATTCTTCATTATGAGCATGTGCCTTATTTTAATGTGTGGGGGAATTCTTTAGTTAGAGTCCATAGTTACAAGTTAAGTTACTGTATGAACAAGTTAACCTTAATTATTTCCATAGCCATAAAATTAATCCCTAAAGTTAGCCAAACATCTGACAAATGTCTATCACTGATCTCAGAATGAAATCAGAAAAGAGCATTTGCATGAATCTTGCAAATCCAATCTGAAATACATAACTACTGACAAGATTCCCATCTTTTGTATATGAAACAGACACATTTTAGTAACATTTGGTGGTAAATGTTTAAAGAAAGGAAAAAATAATGGGCTGTGTCAGACATTAAAATGTGATGACAGAGTCTTGTCATTTCCCAGATAATTCAAACTTAAAATGTACTACAAAGGACTTTTTTAAAGTACAAAATATGTTTAATAAAAATCTACTTACAACAACTATTTGAGGTAAGTTTTCTTATCCCCACTTCATAGGGGAGAAAATTGATGTGTAGGGAGATTTATAGAAGGTCATATAGCTTGTGACTTAAGCCCATGCTTTTATATCTTACACTAAGATCCCATATATTTTTTAAAATAATTCCTGGAAAAAATGTTTATATGAGTGAAGTTAGATTTATGAGAAATTATTCAAAAATACTTTATTTTTGAATACCTTTCACTTTTAGATAGTTTATGGCATGGAGAATTTCAGACACCAATGATGAAATTTTTTAAACCCTATTTCTATAGGCTTAAAAACTTAAGATAGCTATCTAAAACATACACTCATTTGGAAACTTAAAATGGTTAAGCAGCTTAATATTATCTTCATATACTAGCATTAATTTTCTTTTTAGCCAGAAGAGACCATTAATTTAATTTTATTTTTTTATAATAAATTTATTTTTTATTGGTGTTCAATTTACCAACACACAGAATAACACCCAGTGCTCATCCCGTCAAGTGGCCCCCTCAGTGCCCGTCACCTGTTCACCCCCACCCCCCGCCCTCCTCCCCTTCCACCACCCCTAGTTCGTTTCCCAGAGTTAGGAGTCTTTATGTTGTCTCCCTTTCTGATATTTCCCACACATTAATTTTCTTTTCTCAGTTGTCATCCATTCCAGGCCTAGATGATGTCACATTTGAAGTATCTCCTGTAAGCGTCACTGGTATCACAAATGAATCACATTCTGAAACTACTTCAGAGAAATCACAGGTAGGTTTTTCAGTTCCAGAAAACATGAGCAGATCTTTTTGGTTAAAAGAGACAAACCTAGCGGCAGGCTTGAAGAAGTTAAATAAAGATGTAAAAGTTGAATAGTAACATTTTAAAAGCTTGAGATAGAAAATGAAGTTTGAAAAAGTTAACTGTTTTATGGTTCTTTTGAAGAACTCCCTGAAGTTATTTATTTATTTATTTTTGCCTATAAAAGAGAAACTATATAGAGGACTAGGAGAAATCTTGAACATAATAATATTCTTCAAGTTCACTATGGACATTTTCCATACATTATGATAAGAAGGATATTTTTAAATGTTTTATTATAAAAACCTTCAAGCACACACAAAAGTAGAATAGTACAATGAAGACCTAAAGGCACATCACCCAGATCCTCAGTAAAGATTTTGTTACATTTGCTTCATCTAAGTTTTTTTGTCACTTGCTAAAGTGAATCCCAGGCATCATTATCATTTCACCACTATGTAATTCCTTGAGCATCTCTGAAAAGTTTTGGAACTTTCTTGTATAACCACATGCCTGTATCATAAATACTATAATTAACAGTAATTCCCAACTGTCATCTAACCCTTTGTTACTCAAAGTATGCTCCAAGCACCAGCCTGGGCATCACAGAATCTGAGGTCCATCCCAAACCTACTGAATCAGAATCTATATTATATATATAGTAAGATTCCTAGGTGACTTGTAGGCTCCTAAAATTTGAGAGATGCTGACCTAGAAATATCAGGTATCTAAAAAGTGTGGTTTTAGAGTTGATTTGTTCAAATTAGCATCCTAGTAAGGGCCATACTTTAATTTACATTTGGTTCTTAATGTCTTGATGATCATTTATGCCCTGTATACATTTAAATTTTATATTACTTTTTATGTCAACAAATGAAAATTCTCATTGTTGCAGAATAATTTCTAGTGTATTTCAGTGAAGTATTAAAATTCAAAATAAAATGATCACTTAAATAGTGATCTGTCTAGTAGTACTGAACAAATAGACTTCTTATCTATATGGATGCTGCATTTGCACCTGGAGATACTTTTCACAGGATACTTATCAGGTTATGAGTACATTGGGTGTGACGATAATGACTAACAAGCAGAAGGTGCTTACCTACCAGGCATGCTTCTAAGTGCTTTTCAGAAATTAACTCATTTAAATCTTACAGCAACCCTATGAAGTAAATACTGTATTATCACTGCTACCTGTGTGAAATGATGTACATCATTACGTAACTTGCCAAAGGTCTAGAGAACAAGTGTAAGAGCTGGAATTTTAACCCAGGCAATCCAGTGCCAAGAGTCCTAGCTCTTAACCTGCTATACTACACTGTCTCCAGCACCTGTGTTGAATTCATTAAATACATTGAACATACATGTATGAGGCCATGAGAGGAGCCATAAATTTAATTATAATATGTTTTTGGGGAATAATTAGATGACCATTTACTTAATAATTAGATATTAGAAAATTTAACATCCATCTAATCAACATAGTAGATTTCATTATGGCCACTGGAATATATATAATATGGAAGAAAAAAATCCAGATGTTTTAAAGGAGTTTATCTTCACAAGATCATTTCAATTAAATATGAACCATGCTTTTTCTAAAACAAGGCATGTATAAAAAATATTAAGAAAATGTTTTCACTCTACCTAATAGTTATTCTTTGATGGATATTAGCTGTCATATGTCTTTAAGTAGTTTCCGTTTAATTTCGAATATTGCTTTTGCCAGGTGTTATTTTGAATGCCATCTGTAGTATGTATCCTAAAACTTAAGCAGTTGTGTTGGTCCTGCCTCTTTAAAGTCTCAAAAAATTGATTACAAGTAGTCACAACTAAATTTTCTAAAATTCAGAATAATTGGTATATTTTGGCAGTTTTATTTAAAAACTATATATTAATTCATTTGAAGAATTTATGAAGTTCTGTTGGCTTCCTGGGTTTAAAAAATTGTGGTCAAGTCTTGTGTTGAGTAGCTTAATACCTGTTTAGCATGTTCTTAACATACAAATCAACATCTTACTTCTTCTCCATTGTTATTATTTTTTTATGTAAAATATTTTGAAATGGACTTAAGTACTGCTTAACACAGAATCACTGGCATTACAGTCAGCTCACTTATCTGGTAAAGGATAATCATGTACTTTTTTAATCACTCATCCATTTCAATCTCTAATCTATGTGAGTTAAAGAAGGACCCAAGGTTTATATACTGACCTTTCTGCAACTTTAATTTCATAGTTCGGATCTTATCATTACTCACATCCAGTTGTGCAAATTGAGATTGAGAATAAAATGAAGGACAGTTGAGAGATATGATAGAGTACTTAATGGATCATTCAAATAGCAAAGGTGTAAGAGCTGACATAATTAAACTTTGTTGAGATCTTGGTTATTAGGCAAAATTAACAGCCAAGTTTTGAAAATTCATTGGTCCTGTGTGTAATTAATTCTTATTTGTTCCATTGTGCTATTGTATGGGTTTATTGTCCATAATTAAAAAAAAAAACATACTTGGGTCTTGTTTGAATTTTTTAGTTAATTAAATGTTTTGGATGTTTTGTATTTATGTATTTTAAAGATTACACACACACACACATTCATTTTTGTATATTTAGTGTCATATAACAGGAGAAACCTAAGGGATTTGGGGATGTTTTATTTACTTCAGTGTTTCAACAGGTTTAATATATATTTGAATTATCTGAGGAAAAATCTTAATATATAATTCATATTCTAAAACCTATAAACATTTAAAGATATTTCTTGATTTATCTACATTTCAGCATAGACATGTAGACATAGAATTGATTTCATTCTGTTGAGGAGCATCCTGTAATGCTAATATATAGATAATGAGAATTCACAAAAATAAACTTACTCTAAATGTTCAGGTTGATAGAATAAGCAAGAATTTTATACAGACAGTCCTAACTTTGCATTCTGAGGACAGGATTCCAATATGGACAATTTTCATTTAACACAGTTCCATGCAAAATGAGAACTGCCTATATGATAAAAGCATTTTTATCTAAAAAGACCATTCCCCAGTATTTTTTATTGTAAGTGGTATTAATATTAATAGTTCTATATGTAGCTGAAAGATACAAACTAGATAATTTTGTCTAAAAAAAAATGGACTTCTCTTCCACAAATTCTCCATGTATTGCTTTCTAAGATGATAGAATAGCCATATACACTTAGACTAAGATTATTTAATAAATGAGGAATACCTAGAAAATCAATTTACTGTCTGTTAGAGTTGAACAGTTGGCAAATCAAATAGTTTTATTAGTGTTATTAAAAGCTTTATTAAAATAATGTGTCCATTTATATAATTCATGTTTTATGAAAACATGGGGGACAAATAAAGCAGAATTCCAATATTTTTTAATGCCATGAGTATATTTACATTTTTAAGGAACAATTATAAGTTGATATTAAGTGGAATTTCCTCCAAAATCATATTTAAGTATTTGTAAATATTTGGAAGCATATATCCCATAATTACATTATTGGTAGGTAAATTTAGAAATATGACTTTTTTCTGATATTGATTGCATTAGAATTATAAAAAGATACATCCCATTTAAAGTAACATAACGGACCCCTCTGAATTGTCTGAAGATTTACACGCAATACTCTCTACAGCAGAACAGTTTACAAGACTCTGGACCACAGAGAAGTGAAGTAACACCAGAAAATATCTTAACTGTAGCCAAGGACCCAAGATATGCCAGATATCTCAAAATGGTTCAAGTGGTAAGCTAATTTGGTCTGTCTTCTCTGTCTATCAGCCTCATTTGAAATTCTTAACCTTAGAGGTCTCATTGTTATTTTTTCTGAGAAAACTGCTAAACCGAGTCACCAAGTTTTCTAACACTCTTACTTCTTTCCTATGTTTAATTAATGCCCTGGTAAAAAGTAAGTCTTCCTAGTTAAAATTGATCTTTCTAGTTAAAATCTTTCTAGTTAAAATTGATCTCCACTTCAGACTAACACAGTTTAATATTTAATATTTATGTAATTTTTTTGCTTTATATAAAGTTATCATAGCAAATCTTAGATGTATCAGAAGAATGAAAGTGCACTATTTCTTAAATCATGTGGCTTTGGCTTAATTCCTGTATGCTAGTACAAATAATGGGTTTTGTGTATTTTTATTCTGAATTTCTTCTGTCACTGATTTGGTCATAAAAAAGAACCTAAGTCTTTTGGCCATTTAAGGTACAGCTTTTAATATTATATGACTTTAGAATTCATTTTTTTTTCTGAGAAATCATTCCATGTATGATACCAAAAATATCTACAATTGTCTATAATAGCAGAAGTTAATTTCTTTTTATTTTTGTATAAAGGCCTATTGCAATGGTTGAAGGAATTAATTGAAAAAATAATGTATTTCTAAAATTCTATCAAGCAAAAGAAATATTAATATTAAAGAACGGTTTGATTTGCTGTCCATGACATTATTTATCATCAAGATAATTAAAAAACAAATACTGTCAGATAATCAGAAAGAGTAGATTGGTTCATTTAGAAGCAACAGAAGTGACACTGGGGAGAAGAAAGTACATTCGCTTTTCCTGGCTGTCAGAAAAAGTGGATTTGTCATTTTCAGAATTCTTCATTGACAACCCAAACCCTGAGCTCTAGGCTTTAGAAAAAAAACAAACCAGACTTGGGGATGAAAATACATAAAGTTCTTTTTATAAGAATAAAGTAGGGCTAGTTTGAGTATGAATTATGATAAATTTTTAAAGCTAGAACCCAGTAAAGCTGTTTTTATAAAAAATGTGGACTATTAAAACCTGTGTCTTACTCTTTCAAATAACAGAGGAAAAGTTTCAGAATGACTCTGGAAGACTTTTTATTTAGTCTTTTCATGCCTAACATATATAAAATATGAAATAGGAACATCTACTTGATGATATTGATAAGAATGCCTTGAAATCTTTGATAGAAGACTACATCTTAGGATAGTTGTTATATTCTTGATACCTTGCTTCTGACTTTTTGAGAAGTTCAAAAATTTATTATCCTTTTCAGTGTAAATTTACTGTCCATTTATTCCACAGATATTTATTATACACTCAATTAGGAATTGTTTAGATTTATTTAGCCAGGGATCCCTGGGTGGCACAGCGGTTTAGCGCCTGCCTTTGGCCCAGGGCACGATCCTGGAGACCCGGGATCGAATCCCACGTCGGGCTCCCAGTGCATGGAGCCTGCTTCTCCCTCTGCCTATGTCTCTGCCTCTCTCTCTCTCTCTCTCTCTCTCTGTGTGTGTGTGACTATCATAAATAAAAAAAAAATTAAAAAAAAGGTTTTATTTAGCCAAATAGGGTTCCCAGACATCACTTGACATTTTTATTTTTATTAATTACTTAGACAAATTCCATTGTTTTTCAGAATCATAAATATACTGTGTGTGTGTGTGTGTGTGTGTGTGTGTAAATGACTCTGTAAATATTCACACAGCCTATGAGAC
Organism: Nyctereutes procyonoides; assembly: GCF_905146905.1. Lineage (NCBI taxonomy): Eukaryota > Metazoa > Chordata > Mammalia > Carnivora > Canidae > Nyctereutes > Nyctereutes procyonoides. Next base: position 23,265,380 of record NW_026575122.1, read on the forward strand.
CCTATCCATTTTAGCTCTCCTATTGCCCTTTTGATCTCATATCTTCACTCGCTCTGCTCCAGCTCTCCCGGCTGGTTTGATGTTCCTTGAATAAATATATAGACAGTCTCCTAGCTCGGCCCTTTATCTCAACTATTCTACCCAAAACACTTTTTCCCAGGTATCTTGATGAAACATTTGCTCCACCACTTTTTTCAGATATTACCTTCTCTCTGGCCCATTCCTTTTACCCATTCCCTGCTGTTTTTTCTGATATAACTGGCCAATAAGATAAAAAATACTACATATTTTACATACTTTGTGTCTCTTCTATCACTAAAGTACAAACTTTACGAGGGTAGGGAATTTTTTTGTGTACTCTACTACTCTCAATTCCTACCTTGCACATAGTATTTACCTGTGAATGAAAATAGCTACAAAATTCCTCTGTGCCATTTTACCTTTAGATAGGTTTTGGTGATAGGTTTCTTTTTTATACCAGCTCAGTGGTTTTCAGATTAGGAAGCTTTATCAAAACATGTTACTGATTCTTACCATACTAAATAAGAATCTCTAAAGTTGGGACTTGGAGCTAGAGCTATATTTTTAAAAATAGCTCTTTTGATTGAAAGCTACTTAAAAATATTTTATGTTATGCATAACATCGTTAAAGTATTTTTTATTTTAAAACTAAGAAATAATAGTTCTTGCTTTTATGTTTAATTATGTGGCACTGCTTGGCACTTAGCTTCAGCCTATCCTTTTGCTTGGTGTCACTGAGTATGAGTAGAGGCTCAGTTTCTTCTGCCTCAGAATTTTCCTGTTTTTAGCCCAATTTTCCTGATTTCAGTCCTTTGCCTCTCTTTTGCCTTTGGTATGTGTGTTTCTAATTCCTAAACATTTCCAAGTTCTGGAAGTGCTACTTCTTTGTGGTATCCCCTCTTCCAGCACTTGGACTTGGCCTTCCTAAACTATGCTAAGTCATCAATCATACTTTTATCTGCTTTTAATTTCCACATGTTATGGGTTCATATATGCTGCTTTGTCATTAAAATTAGTGTTTGTATTTTATGTCTTTTTGCCTAATTGTTTGGGGGATAATTGTCAAGAAGAAAAAGGGGAGCAGCATCTTTACACTGCCATTCTAAAACTGCAAGTTCATCCAAGTTAAATTTAATTTTATTGTTTTCAGTTTATTGTGCCAACCTGAATCCCAGAATCTTATTACCCAACTTTTGTTTCCTTCTGCTTTCTATTCTGCATTTCATTCTTCAGACAAAACCACAAACCCTTCTCAATGTTAACTTCATACTTTTCCACCTCTGAATCTAGATTCCCCTTCTCTTGATTACTACACGTCCAAATGCTGCTCATCTGACATGTTCCTATGAATATTACCTTCTGAACCCACCAACACATAAAGCTAGAAATAATATCTCCCTTCAGTGATCTAACCACTTAAGTTTCTTTATGGAATTTATCACTTTATATCTTGATAATATATACATATTTTTATTGCCCCTGTTGAAAATGAACCATGAGACAAAGTATTTATCTTGACTCATCGTTGCATTCACTTTAACATCTTACTCATAATGTACTCGATCAATATTTGTTGTATGTTCTATTTTATCCTGCATATTAACTCTCCTTCCCAGCTTTGAGTCACCTGGAAACAGAGATATATTACTGTTTTTTCAAGTCACTAATTTTATTTTATTTTATTTTATTTTATTTTATTTTATTTTATTTTATTTTATTTTATTTTATTTTATTTTATTTTATTTTATTTTATTTTATTTTCAAGTCACTAATTTTAAATGTTTTGTAGGACCAGATTAGGAACAGACCAACTAGAGGTCTCCCTGAAGGTTGATAGGAATCTGCCAGTCATTATTCTTTGGATTATGGTCATTAAGCCATATATAAATCCACTGTTTTTCCTGTTTTCTAAGAATATCATGAGTGACTGTCAAAATATCCAGCCACAAATGTAGTTACATGTTTGACAATGTCCAGGATTGTCTTTCCTTGGCATGGTCACTACCAGAGCTCCTATGGCTTCTGAATAATCATTCAGTTCTGGGTTTTTGTTTATATTTATGTATGAAATAGTTAAATCAATTCTCTTCATTACATCCTTTATCTGTTGGAGGATGAAATTTTCAGCAAGGTGACAAGAATTTATCAGAGGCTCTGATTTGAGTAAAATTAAGCTGCCAGTACATGTGAATAGCTAATGCCCCCATTGTGGCTGTATCTTGTACTTGTTTGTAACATGATTTATGAAAGACTGATCTAAATCCTCCATCTGGTCAGGTGATCAGACTCCATTTGATAATACAACCATTGCCTTCTTTTAGCCTCACTTGGCCAGTGAGTCGGGAGGTTTCCTTTATCCCACATTCAAGAATCTCCATGGATGTGTGTATATGTTGATTTATAGACATCTTCCATGTTCCATTGTAAAATATTGTAAGACATTCTTTTCAAATGCCAGCTCCCATTTATGAATTCCTTTCCAGTAAGTGTTAACAGTCCCTGAGATTTACTTATTTTGATATTGCAAGCTTGCTTTCTATAAACACATACTTTTTTTTTAGGCTATTGGGTTTGTTTTCTATTTGTTTATATTTCTCCTCTTCATAATTACCTGCTAGTTCTTCCACTCTGTTTTTTCTCCTATCATATTATTGTTACTTATAGTCATACAGTTTTAACTGAAGATTATTTTATTCTTTGATTTTAATTTAAAGCCCCTTGATCATACCTGTGTGGGTCTTTTTTTTTTAAGATTTTATTTATTTATTTATTCATGAGAGACAGAGAGAGAGAGAGAGAGGCAGAGACACAGGCAGAGGGAGAAGCAGGCTCCATGCAGGGAGCCCAACGTGGGACTCGATCCTGGGACTCCAGGATCACACCCTGGGCCAAAGGCAGGCGCCAAACTGCTGAGCCACCCAGGGATCCCCTGTGTGGGTCTTGTTAGGCATAATTTTTTGATTCTTCTGAACTACTTAACACTTTTCCAAGAGTATAATAATTTTAGTGTCATAAGTCATTCATTACCTAACATATGGTTCTTTGGCAGCATCTGCATAGCTGGTTGTGTTTCTTTTTTAAATTTTATTTATTTCTTTGGGGGAGCGAGAGAAAGAGAAAGAGAGAGAGCATAAGCAGGGAAAGTGGCAGAGGGAGAAGCAGGTTCCCCACTGAGCAGGGAGCCCGACATGGGGCTCCATCCTGGAACCCTAGGATCATGACCTGAGCCAAAAGTAGAGACTTATCCAACTGAGCCTCCCAGGCGCCTTGCTAGTTGTGTTTCCTAAATCCATACCTTTACAAAGCTATAACTTTAACTGGAAGAACAAATGACAGTACCACCTTGCTTTAGAAAATGCCTCACAGCAGTAAAAGAGTCATATAATAATTTGAATCATTCAATTTCTATCAGTGATTGTGGGAGGAATCTAGATAGCTTTGTATCTCTATACTCAGGGTAGTAAATTGCCATCCTATTTTCTGTTTAGTCTTCTAATCAGTTGTTCATTTGGCTGAGATGGTTCAGTTCCTTGAGGTTAACTGAGAACAAATAGGATTCAGAGAGATTAGACAGAAAATAGAATTTAACCACTTACTATACGAAGGAGCCTACCCTCAGCTAATTCGAGAGGGTAGCTTCATTAGAAATTGCCTTATCTATATTGGAAAGTATTTCACCTCCCAACAAAATTGTAGATTTTTATTTAAATGCCAATTTTTCTCAACCTCAGAGGGTTACTAAGGTTCCTCTTTTTTTGTCCACAACTAAAAATTGCATTTTGGGGTACCTGGGGGGGCTCAGTCCTTTAAGCATCCAACTCTTGATTCTGTCTCAGGTCATGATCTGAGGGTTGTGATATCGAGCCCCATGTTGGGTTCCACACTGGATGTGGAATCTGCTTAAGATTCCCACTCTCCCTCTCCTGCTACCCCTACCAAAAAAAATGGTTACTAATGTAGAGAAAGACCAATATACGCATAATCCATCATGTGAGTTGTATTTTGTCTATTGGTATGATCTTGAGTAGTTTGTCATCCATTGTACACATTGCTACATGTTGTGTTAGAAGTCTACAATCTGGAATGTAGGAAATTGTTTGTATTAACAAAAGAAAAGAAGGTAGCATGGTCTCAAAAATACCTGTATTTCTGAAAAAATCACTATATACCAACAGTATAAAAATCTCTAAAATCCCCCAAATAACCATTTCTTTTTTTTTTTTCAAATAACCATTTCTGTACCCTGAAAAGGAAATTAACAATGCCATAAATTCTCTCACCTCTTAAGGACAATAATAGGATTTCTTTCATTTTTAATTGCCTTTATAATTTTGTCATTTAAAAGTATGAGCTGCTGCTCCATAAGCAGAGTCTTACATCTGTAATTCCATTTATGTTGTTTCTTTTCTTTTCCAAAGTGTAATATTCTTCTACTCAGTGCCTTAATACTTACTAGGCCCTCAACCCTCTTGTAATCTATCCTCTTGCCTCCTTCTTGAATTATTGTCTAAAACCATTCCATTCTTTCTAAGACAGGGAGTAGACAAGTATTTCTCAAACCCTTTAAGCTTCTTCACTAGTATAAAATCTTGAATTTGCTTTTACTTACTATCCATGTAGCAATCACTCACTTCAGATAGGAAGACATAAAAAGTTCTACAAGTTACAAATACAGATTTTTAAATAATTTTATTTATTTTAGAAAGAGTGAGAGCAAGAGAGCACACAGAGGGAGAGGGAGAAGCAGAATCCCCGCTGTGTAGAGCTCCCAATGATGCTGGCCTCAATGCGGGGCTGGATCCTAGGACCCTGACATCAGGACATGAGCTGAAGGCAGACACATAACCAACTGAGCCACTCAGGTGCCCCTATAGCTTTTTTAGCTTTTTTTTTTTTTTTAATTTTCAGGCTTCTAGGATGTCAGGATAAAACTACAGTCTTTTTTTTGGCTCTCTTTCTAATTGCCATGCAAATTTCCTCTTCCTGAGTCCTGGCTATCTCCTAGAGTGTACTGCTTTGGTATTTGCCCTGCCTTGCTTGCTACAGGTTTTAGTTTTAGAAACTAGGCAATTCATTTGCAAGTACATGGATGGAGCTAGGGTATATTATGCCCAGTGAATTAAGTCAGTCAGAGAAAGACAACATATGATCTAACTCATGTGTGGAATTTAAGAAAGAGAACAGATGAATATATGAGAGGAGGAAAAAGAAAAAGAGGAGAAAGGGAAATAAGCCATAAGTGATTTGTTCTTAACAATAGAGAAGAAAGAAACTGAGGATTGATGGAGGGATATGGGTGGGGGATGGATATTAAGGAAGGCACTGGTTATGATGAGCACTGAGTGTTGTATGTAAGTGATGAATCACTGAATTCTACTCCAGAAATGAATATTGTACTGTATGTTAACAAAATGTAAATAAAATTTAAAAAATTTGAAACCAAGCCAAAAACATTAGGTAGTCAAACCTGCTTAATTATTAAAAACTTCTTTGAACAGAAGCCAACAGAATCTTTCAAGCATCAGAAGTATCAGTTCACAGAGAAGTAAATAGTACCTTGCTTTTTTGGTCTCCATTATCTTTTTCTATCACTCCTACATTACTACCCTCTGTGAGGTATAAGAATAATCATGTTTCCAAAAAGAAGTTGTTTCTCTGTGCCACAACTTGAATGCCTGGGAGTACACCTAGATCTTTATTCTACTTCTGGGATGCAACATGGTATAGTTTCTTAGCTTTGTCATACAGTCCTATGTGACCACATTCAGGCCATGTCACCTCTCAAGTCTTCAGGTCCCTCATACATAAAATGAGATCTGAAGTTCCCTCTAGGTTTGAGATCTATTAATTGATCCCCAAATTTGGATCTCATTATTAATGAATGTTCCTGGAACACCTGCTGGCATTTTCCAATTTTTTTTCCTTTTTAAGAAAGTTTTACACAAGATTTTTCAGTGAGTAATACTGTTGTCTTCCAAATGTGGCAGATAATCGATTCTGATTTAACGTTTGTTGTCAAAATAGTACAGCACAAGCCTTTACTAAATTACATATTGCTTTTATAACTTAACTGGAATTGTGTACATAGATCACTTTTCCAACAGCTCTCCCCTTTTTACTGGCAAAGTTTGGTGAATCCGTTGCCAGTAATAAATTGTACATTGGGAAAGTCCGACTTCCACATTAAGCTAATGACTTGTATTTTTTGAAACCATATTTGCCAGTCTCTTCGGACACTTGGATTTTTTTAAAGCTCTATTTTCTTTGGCTGGCTTAAAATGTGAATTGAATAATCTCCTTGGTTTTGGTGGTTCTGATGCATCTGTTGCCAGCAGTGGATGTTGGCTTGGGGAAATGTGACTTCCATTACCTAAGGATGAAGAATCTCCAACTGATTATTAAAGATGTTCATCAGGACGTTATATACCTTAGACCTGGGGAAAATAATCTAGCATGAAGTAGAGTGCTCTTTAGATAAGCTATAGTTTTTGTAAGGTAGTTAGTTAAAGGCTTTAAAGCCTTGTTTGGGATATGGCCCCTGGTGTGACCTCCCATGGTCTAGAGTTCCAGGGTAGGTTCCTCATCACTGATCAACAGTGTCATCAAAAAGGAGGAGCTACTATTTCATATATAGTCAAAGTTGTGAAGAACACTGGTATAGATTTAGTGTAACAACTATATGATACTTTTTTTTCATTGCTTTTAGACTCAGTAAATATTATGATATATTAACATGTGGTTTTAGTTTCCTTTATAATACCCAAAGTTTACTGCTCAATATCAAGGTCAGTATTTTTTCAGTACATAAAGGTTGGGGTGCCAGGGACAACTTTCCATGGTGTTTTAGCATCTCACTGTGCATTGAAGATAAAAGCTGCATGTATAATGATTGATTTCCTACACATATGAATGTGGATGAAGTTGGATACAGAAAAGATACAAGTGAACATTTGCCCATTTAATTAATTGCCCTATTTAGTCAACTTTGCCAATTGAAGAGGAACAGCCAGGTCCATTTGACTACAACTAAAAGAAAAAAGCAAAGCTTAGCAGAATGGTAACTTTGAACTGGTGTAAATGGAACTCAAGAGAGGACAGTTATCCTCCTTCCTCTACATTCTGTCTTATAACAAATGCAAAGGGGATTAGATAGAGATTTCCCCAAAGGCAGAAAACTGTGACAGCCACCATTTGGGAGCCCTTGAGGTGTTATCTCTGCTTTTCCATAGCCTGAATATCTGGAAAACCTAGAAATAGGTAACTTTTTGTTGTATTTTTGGCACAAGAAAAAGAATTACTTATTCTCTGCTAGTTAGTGAACTAGCCTCTAAGGAAACCATGTGTGAAGAATTATGCCAGTTTTACTGGAAAGTGTTTCACTTTCCCAAAAAGATTGTAGATTTTCATTAAAACTTTTTTCAATGATTTCAAAATCACTTAGAAAAAAAAAATAAAAAATAAATAAATAAAAATTTTAAAAAAATCACTTAGGATTTTTCAATATTTTGGCTACCTTTTGAACCCTCTCCAAGGTGCCTTGAAAGTTAGGGAGTTCAGAGCCTATCATACTACATACAGTTTAATGTTGAGAAGTATTAATTTTAAATTATGTATTTGCCCTTTTTATTCTTTGCTATTTTATTTTTCTTATATATGTTAGAGAACAGTAAACAATAATATTGCTAAGTTCAGGTTTTAAATTTGCTTTTTCTGATACATTTGTTTTCCTGATTTCTCCTTTTCCTTAGAATACTGAAGGAAAAACATGTAGTGGGCAGATACTAGTAAGTTAGATGGTTGTCAGTATCCATTTGGTAATAGTCTATGCACCTGCCTTATCTATGCCTCATATATTCTTTGATAATAGCATTTTGCCATAAATATATAGCTGACACCACATATTTTTCATTGTAGTTTTCTTTTCTGGCAGTCATTTGCTAAGAAGATGTTGATTTGAGTAGTTTGTTTCCAGAAACTAGTTGTTTACCAAAACTATTTCTATTTATGGAACTTCTAGTCTCTGGAAAAATACATTTTAAATTGTGAACTGCAGGAGCATTTAGAGTCCTCAATCATATTTAAGGAATAGTCACATACCAACAAACTGGTGTATGTAGAAATCAGTGTTCCTTAGAGTTGTAGGAGGATATCTGGCTGCTCTAGACTCGAATTTTTTGTTTTTTAATAATATATCAGATAATTAAAAAAATTAAAAATCAAATTTAAAAACAATTTAAAAGGAGAAATAAATGGAACTTGAGATTATTGAGATTACAAAATAATCTTTTAAAAATAATCAATAAGGTAATACATTTATGCTAAATTTGTCAGATCAGTTTTTTCTAAGTATAAAAGTTATGTATGAAAAGAATATATTTCTTTAGGAATTTATTTGCATATTTTTGTGTAATTAGTATCATAACTAAAATAATTTACATAGGATGGCCTATCTGAAACAGTCCTTTAAAACCAAAACATTTAATTCTTTATTTCAGTTTATTTTGTGGAATACCAGTAAAATTTATTTCATCTGCCTTAAATTCACTGTAACACAATACCTCTGTATGCCTCTCCCTGTAAAAGAAGGAAAAAGGAATTAAGCAAAACAGGAGAATATTTGGAGGATAAGCTTAAGGTAGTTTTGAATTTCATAAGAATCTCCTTTGAATGGCATATAAAATGGGAACCAACAAAGACGGGCTAAATGCAGAAAAGTATTTTAACTTTAAACTTCGTATCTTTCATTCCAACTCATTTAAACAACTCTAACTTCAGAGGTTGTGACAAAAAGAACAGTAATCTATTATTAAGGTTCTTAGGGAAGCTTCTGAAGATACATATTAACAATGACAGTTTTTATAGTTGCTGAAATATGTGGTATAGTTCTTTTATTCTGATCCAACTAAAATTTTTTAGTCACTCAACTTTGATTTCTCAGTGTCCTTTTATCTTCTTTGCTACTACTAACCACTCTGCCAGAAATAAGGGACCTCACAAAAAAGTCTTCCAAAGAGGAGGAAATAAGTGATGTAAATTATGTAGTTATTTACTTAGATTTACTCTTTTCAAAAATACTGTGATTCTCACCGTAACTAAAATTTGTCTAAGATTATGGTTTATCAACAGGAGGAAAAGTAAAAGACCAGAGAAGCAAATGAGCTATAATAAGGAAGTAGGCTCAACACTGGTGGCAGAGAAATGTCTTAAGTGGTTTTAGAGACCATCAGCTTGAGAAAGACATTTTAGCACCATATTTAACAGAATCTAATAGTATAAACATTTATAAAAATGGGGTAGACAGCCCTTGTGTGAAAGATAATTTGTCTTTAATGGATCACAGCAATGTAAAGACACAATATTTCATTGGTAAGTAAATTTTTTTATAAGGATTGTTTTACAGTTTGGAAAAATGTGAATATGTTAACTATGTTTTAAAGGGAAGTACATTTTGAAATATTAAATTTCATATTAATGAAAATTATTCTCTACTTGAAGATACCTACATCTTAATACTGCAATTTTTAAAAATATATCCAGATGTAAGTACATCTTACCGTAGCTTTTCATCATATAAGACAGCATCACAACTTTTCTCATTGTTTTCCTAGCCCAAGTTCACAAATGACTTTTATTCAGTTAATTGGTTAGATCATGTGATCATGACACACACTGATAACAGATTCAGGACCCTTCTTCATTGTCGTTCTATAGCCATGTTGAATGGCTAATACTGATCATCAGTCTTTAAATGGGTACCTACGGATCACTAAGGGCACTGAACGAGACTCATGACACACCTGTTCAAACACATTATCACTATTGAAAAATTAGCTCAGAAGTGACTGTTTTGTGGTTTCAATCAGTAGAATCATCTTTGTAATTAATTGCTAAGAATTTTATTCTTTTCAACTTTAATTGCTATATTTGGAGATATTTCTTTGAATCTCCTTAAATAGGTACATGTAGTAATTTTCAAAAACTGAACAAAAGGCCATCTGAATTTATTATGCTTTTAATTTTGGTAGTGCATTCCAAAGTGATCTGTTGTAGAAATTTTGTTTAAGTTTTTATTCCTAGAAAGTAGAAATATAGTTAAATTTAGGAAATTTTAATGAATACATGTTTCAAAGAACAAATGTCATTTGAGTGAAATGTGGTGTAGCAAAAAAATATATAGCTGAAGTATTCATAATGGCGTTCTAGTATTGATTAGCCTATTAGAGCAAGTCTTTAAATTTTAAATATTATTTTACATTATAATGAGGGGGGAAATGGGTTTTTCATAGCACCAAATTGCCCTTAAATCAACAAATCCCTGATTAGCTACAAAATGCAAAGAAAACACACAGTGCAGCATGATCATTACACATGACATTTATCATGTTACAAGAATATCAACGGGAAAAATCAATCACATGGGGAAATTGATGCAGCTGTATTTTTAATTGACTCATAACAATAGATCCTTCACCTTTTGAAATAATTTCTTTAAAGGTTTTTCTTGATAGGCATTTAAGTTAACTTTAGTTCCCGTTCCCAAAAGGCACATGGGGGTATTGGCTAATGTATTTATTTTTATGAATATACTTCACCAGTGTCCTGGGTCCTAGTCAGGACCAGTGTCCTTTTTATCTATTTTATCATGGAATTTGTTCCTTCATCTGATGAGCACTCAGAAATACTTTCTCACTACAAAACGTATCTCTTGAGATAATCAATGAAAAAGGAATAATTTACTCTTTGTTCCATATAAACCACTGTGTATAGCAGTAGTCAAGATATGTGAACCTCTTCTATTTCCCCGCATATTTAGGTTCAAATCAGTGACCCTTCATAGCAACAGTATTGGAGTTAATATCAGAGTCTAGCATTTTCTAAATCTACCCAAGTCATTAGTGATAAAGCATCCCTTTTTTTTAGATAGCCATATTCATTTTACATGATTAAGAGATATATTTTAAATTAGTTTTGTATCCCTGTACAGAAAACTTCCAGAAGGAGATCAGTGATCATATGCTTGCTTCTGTGGTAGGATTAGTGCAGTATACATTTAGTATCTATTATATAGAATATTTCACCTGAAGATTTTATTCTCATTATAGCACGCTACTTAATATTTTCATAAAAGGCAGTATAGATATTTTTAAGATAGCACTATTGAAAATTAAAAAGGAAACAAATGGTTGAGTCCATTTCACTAAGTTAAAATTTAATTAAACAACCTGATTAGAGGACTGGGTTGCCTTTTTTCCAACCCATGGCATCTTTTCAACTCCTATTCATTCCCTCTCACTGCAAGGAAAAAAATACTAATTCACCTGTCAACTCAGCAGATCATTTTGTTGTTGTTGTTGACCTAGGTAAGGGAAAGAGACTTAGTATTTTACCTTTTTAATAACTACATTGTTGTGATTCAAGCTCATAAACTGAGAGGAGAAACCGAAGTATACAGAGCATTTTTTGTTACTTAAAAAAAAAAAAAAGTCATTTATCCCTATTAGATTGAGTTCGGATTTTTCTTCTCCCCTTCTAATCTAAAACTTTAGGAAAACCTCAGTATGTTTTACAAAAGAATTCAGTAGCTTGTCTTTCATTAACGCAATAAATATAAATACTGGCAACTTACAGTTTTTGTGATACAAGAAACTAGTAACTGTTAGTGTTGCCATCATAATTTCATTAGTGTGGCTTCTTTACACACTTTCTCCAGTGACGCAAATACAGACATGATTTTTTGGAACATCAAACTTATGGCTGCCTTCTCTCTTCTTCATTACTTATGTTGGACAAACTGCCATTTTCACTTGCCAAAAATAATCCCACAGTTCAGTAGACTTCAGTTTTGAGGTCTCTCATGTCCTCCTTAGACCACCAGTAACTTTGTCTCTTGGAGATCAGAAATTGCACACTTCTTTTTGGTGTTTAATAAACCTGACTCTTTCCTTAACCCCTGAGGAAGAATATATCAAAACAACAAATTTTCTAAGCAATATCACTGGAAACATAGCAGCAGATCCCTTTGGAATGCATTCTTTGGGACACAGGCCAAATTATTTTTGTATCAAACTTTATGAGATTTGTTAAAGTGATAATAATACTAAAGTCTCTATTAGGGTAAGATAAGTCATTTGTATTTTCTCTTATCTGTATCCATATACAGAAATGACTAAAGAGTCCCCAAATTTTGGTAGTATCTGTATTCTTGTGCTGTAAAGAGCTTCAAGAAACTAAGGGTAAATTATGGAGTGTACATAGTTAGGTTTCTTGTATATACTATAACCAAGGCCATGAAACTCATGTTAAAATAGGAAGCTTATCTAATTCTACCAGCTTCCATTTTCCCCATTACTCCCTACCCACTGCTTCCCTCACTACCACCTCATACACACACTCTGCTATATTTTAGGAAATGTTTTTTTCCATCTCATTTCTCCTCCATTCTGTTTTCTTGGCTTTCCAACTTACTTCTATAACCTTTCCAATGATACCCTATGGATTATGCTAAAGTATAATAAATAAATCACATACTTTACTTGAGTCTGTAGAAAGACCTTATACCATCAAACCATAGTTAATAGAAACTGAGAGGTCTTTTTAAAGAAGTGTAACATAAAACTGCTCTTTTTCACATCTATCCTTAGCACTTTAGTGTTTTTTATGAAATGCTTTATAGTCCTAACTTTCCTGGTTCTACTAAATAATTAAATAATAGTTAAGTACTTAATTATCAGGTAAAGTTCCCAAACTTATTCAAGTGTCAGCTTTCTCCTCTACCATTAAAATTAATGAATTTTAGTATGAAGTAATTATTAAGTGCATTTTGTTTAAAAACCTTTCTCTCAGGCAGCCTGGGTGGCTCAGCAGTTTAGCGCTGCCTTCAACCCAGAGTGTAGTCCTGGAGACCTGGGATTGAGTCCCACGTCGGGCTCCCTGCATGGAGCCTGCTTCGCCCTCTGCCTGTGTCTGTGCCTCTCTCTCTCTCTGTATCTCTCATGAATAAATAAATAAAATCTTAAAAAAATAAAATAAAATAAAATCCTTTTAAAAATTAAAAATAAAAACCTTTCCTCGTTCTAGGAAATATATTTTAAAAGTGGTACAAGTTTTAAGCTCATGCTTTTTTGGTCCCAAATATAAGTATCTGTTCATATTGGATGCCCCTAAGCAAGTCGCTGCCTTTTTTTCTTTCATTTATCCTTAAACTTCATAAGCTAACAAAAGGTTTTATCTTCTACCTTCTTTGTCTTTTAAACCTACCATATTTCACTTTTTAAAATTTCTTAAAGTTTGCACCATGAAACAGTATTACTTTCAGGAGTGTGACTTTGAAGAGAGTTATGTGATGGTACTATTTTCATCTAACACTTGGGGTGCATTTAAGTGTCCATTGCTTTCTGAGTCTTTTTTTGTTTTTGAGAGAAAAAGCCCACATGTGAGAAGAGTCGTAGAGGAGAGGAGCAGAGGGAGAAGAAGAGAAAGAATCTAAATCAGGCTCCACACTGAGCAGGGACTCTGAGGTCATGACCTGAGTCAAAATCAAGAGTCAGTTGCTTAACCCACTAAGCCACCCAGGTGTCCCACTTTCTAAGTCTTAACAGACTACATTTTATTAATTTATAATTTAAACATAACAGTTATGAAAATACTATAAAAAAGCCTGTAAATAACAGTCTTGACTTTGCTGCCTCTCAGGAGAGAGCCATCCTGATAACCTATAAATTTGAAAGACAGTCTTGTTTTCCCAACCTCCTTTAACCTCTTCTCCTATAGCCAAAATAAGAGACTGGTTATAGAAGGCATCTTCTGACTCCTATAATTGTCTTTTCTGGGCATTTTTTAAAAAGTAAATAATTAAATTTTAATACATTTTCTGATTTTAAAAATGAATATTATAGTTAGTAAAGATCTGAATTTACTTGGCAAGATCTGTAACATTTTTATGAGAGATATATGGTCATTACCTTTGAAGATTCTTCATATTGAATTTTTAACCCATTTGATTCTCACATTTTTACATATGCTTGCCAAGATTTAAACAATTTTATTAGGTGAAATGTAAAATAAAATAAGCATTTGGGGGAGGGAACTATCTAAGCAAGTATCTTTTTGTTCTTGAAAGTATGTTTGAGACAACTTGTGTAAGATAGATTATTTACAGATTTATGTTTCTAAGTCTTTGTATTTTTCATTTTAACTAAAACTTCTATCCCATCTTTAAGACTTATCTCAGCAAATCCTTTGCTGGTCCTCAACTCAGTCTTTCCTTGGGTCTAACATTACCCATTTTGCCTGCCTCTGTTCTCAATCGCATGATTGCACTTTATCTAACAGATTAGGCTGCTCCCTGAGGGCAGAGGCTGATTATGTCTTTTCTCAGATAAAGTACTGTGCTGCCATAGTGATTGTTAAACATTGTGATATCAGAATTCTGCTAACCCAGTAAATTTACCCCTAAGATCCTTGAGACTAGAAAACACATGGGACAACTGCAAAAGGAAGCAGGGGAACCTTAGTTGGGTTGGTGCCCAGAAAGTTGAGGGTAAGAGTTCTGAGAAACTGGACTAGAGCATCAGTGCTCCTAAGAGGCTTCTTCTCTCAAAACTGAATGTCCACAACTGGCTAGTGACATGGAATGCCTCAAGGGAAGAGTGTGCAGTGCCAGTCGAGAAGTGATGGAGCTCTTTCCCACCTGGGCTCTGGGTCTGGGTCCGCTTACCCCTTCGGCCATGCGGGATGAAGACGGGATGAAGATGTATGACAGAAAGGGTCCCAACTGTGGGTAAAACCTTTTAAAGCACAGAAGTCATACTTTTGAAAGTGATATAATAAAGGTCTTCAGATTTAACACATCACACTAGTGTTTCTTCTTTGGTAATGATGTGAAGAGCAGGAATTGGAAAGAGATTTGATTACATCTTCTTCCCTTAGAGCTTTATAAGTGAGCTTTCAGTAAATATTTATCATCAGATCAGTTGCCTTTTCAAGTAACTATGTATTTATTTTTGTCATATACTTTTCTTATTGTTTTGATGTTCTTATCCTGAATTTTGAGATTCACGTGTTCCTAATGTTTTTGTGACTTGTATACTACCAGCATTATCATTATTTAGTGTTTGTATAGATATAGACAAGATACATAATACAGCGCCAGGAGAGTTCTTGAATTTTATTTGACATTTATCCAAATGGAATTGGACCATTGCTTATGAAAAGGACTTTAACATAGCTATACTTAAGAATAGAAAGCTCTGGGAACCTGGGTGCCTCAGTGGTTGGCTCAGGTTGTGATCCCAGGGCCCTGGGATCGAGTTCTGCATCAGGACTGAGTTCTCCCTCTGCCTGTCTCTCTGCCTCTCTCTCATGAACAAATAAAATCTTAAAAAAAAAAAAAAGCTCTGAAGTCTTGATTTGAAAGGACATTCACTCATCTTGTTAAGCATTTATTGTACATTCCAGCCAAGATTTTAATCATTTGCATTATCGACTTTTTTTTTTTTTGGTAGTATAAGAATAGTGAAAATGTGATATCTGACAGCAGAATTAGTAATGGATAAGTTCAAAAGATTTAGTTGGGGATTATGTAATACTGGACAGCACTGATTCCATTAAGTCAGTTAAAATGTGTACCTTATTAAATTATTCAAGCACTACATACATACTAATATAAAAGCAAAATAAGAGCTATTTTAAATAGTGAACCATCTAAAAGGTCTCTTATTTTAGGGAGTATGTGGAGACTTATAAAGTAGGCTTTTTATTTTAGCTTCTATTTATTTTTTTTCTGGTTTTATTGAGAAATAATTGAAATACATCATCATATAAGTTTAAGGCATACAGCATGATGGTTTCATTTACATATATTGTGAAATGATTACCACAATAGGTTAACACCCATCATCTCACACAGATACAGGGAAAAGAAAAGAAAAAAAGTTCTCATGGTGATAAGAATTCTTAGGATCTACTGTCTGAAGAAGTTTACTATATACCATACAGCAGTATTCGCTGTAGTCATCATGTTGTACATTACATCCCTACTATTTCTTTATCTTACAACTGGAAGTTTGTACTTTTGACCACCCACCTCCCCATCCCTACCTCTGGTAACCACAAATCTGGTCTCTTTTTTTCTATGAGTTTGGTAGTTTTATTTTGTTTTTAGATTCCACATACAATGAGATCATGAAGTATTTGTCTTTATGTGTTTTAGCATTATGCCTTCAAGGTCCATCCATATTGTCATAAATAGTAGGTTTTTCTAATTTTTTATGGCTGAATAATATTCTATTGTGTGAGATATATTTATACCACAACTTCTTTCTCCATTTTTCTACTGATAGACACTTAGGTTGTTTCCATGTTTTGACTATCATAAACAATGCTGCTACAAAAATGGACTTACAGACATCTTTTTGAGTAGTTAGAATATTCATTTCCTTTGGATATATTTCCAGCACTGGAATTGCAAGATCATCTGGTAGTTCTATTTTTAATTTTTTGAGAAATCTTCACACTATTTTCCATAGCAACTGTACCAATTTACAGTCCCACCAACAGTGCACAAGGGTTCCCTTGCTCACATCATCTAACAGGCATGAGATGATATCTCATTATTTTTAATTTTCATTTCTCTATTAACTAGTGATGTTGAACATCTTATTGTGTACCTGTTGGTCATTCATATATCTTCTTTGGAAAAATGCCTATTCAGGTCCTTTGCCCATTTTGAATTTGCATTATTTACATTTTTTTACTATTGAGTTGTATGAGTTCTTTATATATTTTGGATATTAACCCCTGACAGATATATGGTTTGTAAATATTTTTTCCCATTCTTTAGGTATTTTATTTTCACTTTGTTGATGGTTTCTTTTGCTGTACAGATGCTTTTAGTTTGATATAGTCTCACATATTTTGTATTTTGTTATTTGTGCTTTGGGTGTGATTTCCATAAAATCATTATCAACTTCCATATCAAAGAGTTTTTTTCATAAGTTTTCTTCTAGGAGCTTCATGGTTTCAGGTTTTAAATTTAAGTCTTTCATCCATTTTGAGTTAATTTTGTGAGTGGTATAAGATATGGATCAGGATCAGGCTTCGTTTTTTTTACATATAACTATTCAATTTTCCCAGCACCGTTAATTGAAGAGACTGTCTTTTCTCCATTGAGCGAGTATTATTGGCTCCCTTGTCAGATATTAGTTGGCCATCTGTATTTGGGTTTATTTCTGGGCTCTCAATTCTGCTTCATTGTTGTATATATCTGTTTATATGAAGGAGGCATTTTTAAATGATTGATTATCTTATGTCCTTTGCTTAGGGTGTTCCAGTGATGGCAATAAGAAACAAAATGTTATCAGAAGGACTAGACCCAGATCTTCTTGAGTAAGTAATTATTCTAATATCATATTATGCCAAGATGTTAAATTTATCAGTTATAATAAAAATATTCCAAGCTCTATTTTTTTTTCCCACTATACAGTATTTTATGGTTGAGGAAACCACCTCATAGATAGTGTCTCTGCGAATGTTAGAAAAATGAAAAATCTCTCTTCTTCTACTAAAACCAGCCTTTGCACATTTTAGGAGCAGTTTCAATAGATAATTGATGAATCTATATATCCAAAAGAGATGGAATTTGATGACAGTTTTGCTCCACAGCAGTAGCATCCAACAAAAATTTTTTATGCTACCTTTTTCTTTTCTGTTATTCTTTTCTTTCCTTCCTTTCTCCCTCCTTTATTCCTTCCTTCCTTTCTTCCTTTCTTTCTCTACCAGATTTTTAAGACCTTAGTGTATAGGAAAGTTACCATGGTCTAAGTTGAGCCAGATTGAGAAATAAATAGGATAAAGCCACTCTAGGTCTGCATTAATAATTGCTGTGAAACTAGATATCTGTTTGTGTGAATTTTATAAAAAAATGTTTTTGAGAAATGCTGACAAATTGTGGCTTAGAATTTTGACAATAATTTATTCCATCCAAGGAAACCTGGCTACATCGCTCATTCTGGATAAAATATATCTTAATGGATTATTCAGAGCTAGTCTGTTTTTCAAGTATCTAGATATTTGTAAAGTGTCCAGTTTGGGGTTTTAGTTCACCCTGATGTATTTAGTTATGTTATCCAGACATTCATACTCTACTAGCAATATACTTTGAAATTTTTCTTGGCGCTCAGCCCTTCAAGAAAATGTGTGCATTTTGGAGGTAAAACACAATAAAAGTCTTCTTCTCATATTTTATCTTTTAAAAACAATATTTAAGAATTTTTTAAAAGTCTGTAAGAACAGATTTCACACATGTATCTACATTTAGTATATATCCAAGTAGCAAACAGTTCAAATACAATGGCATATATTGGTAATTTGAACTCAGACATCTCCAAGATATTTGGCATTTGTTCTGGAAATTGTTTCTGACACACACTTTAGAAACAGATGGTTTGTGACATATATTTTAATGTGAATTGAGCATATGGGTCTAATCCATTTTGGTATTCATTGGAATATATGTTATAAATATATTTAACATTGACCATGACCTCTTTTTTGCTTCTGGATACACAGTAGACCTTCTACAATAACAGAGCTAAAATGACCTTTAAAATTATTATTTTTCTCTCTAGAGAAAATGTAATGGAAAACTAACCATCCAGTTAGCATCAGCAGATGTTGGATATCCAATCTCTTTACCCCCTACCGGCTTCATTTCATCCTCTTCCCAGTCTAAACCTACTTCATAATCTTTTACTTCAATCAGCTACCCACACCAAGAACTTGAGTCATCCTTCAGTCTATCCTATTCCCTGTCCCTATCAGTCACTATGATTTTTTTCATTTTTAATATCTCTCACAGCTGACCACAGGACTCCATGCCTATTGCTGTTCACCTCAAGCCCTCATCATTTCTTACCTGAACTATTATTATAGCTCCCAATTGGTTTCCTTAATTCTCTTTCAGTCTGTCACTAAAGCCTTAGTGAATCTAAAGTTTCTGTGACTCCCAACTGCCTTCCACACATAGTCTTACACCTTAGAATTGCAAATAGATGTTTTTATCATCAAGACCCAGACTCTGTTGCTTTATTTCTTGCCTCTCTTCCATACATTCCTATAGCAGATGACTGGCAGCTCTCTGAATGTTATTCTCGTATTCCCTTTTAGTGTCTTTGATTTTTTTTTCTCCTTGAAACTCCTTCCCCCACCTTATTGGCCTGGCTAATTTCATATTTGTCAAGACTCTATCTAGGTATCACCAAGGGAGGAAGTCCATGGATGACTACCAAAGGGAGAATCCCCAGCACCCCTAATACTTCCTTGATGTATCTCATTTAGCAAGTTTGAGGACCCATCATTGTCTGTAAATGTTGAGAAACATTCAGTTGCAAGGTGGTGCCAAATGTTGGGATAGAATTCCAGTAACAGTTAACATTGTCTTACAGAAAAGCTTCTCCTCAACCACAGCCTGGAGCCTGAATTCTGATCCATTACCTCATAAGTACATGCCATGGGTTACAAGGGTTGGAGTGGGGGTGACTCACTATAACCTATCACCACTACTACTAGAAAACCAGCTTCAGCATTTAACTAGATACGATAAGTGAAATCAACCGCCGTGTTAAAGAGGGATTCTGGCATTTGGGGAATTGTGTTTACAGAAAATTTGGGAGCCTCACTTTGAGGAAAAAAAGTCTGAGATGATGAAGGAGAAGAAAATGTATCAGCTGAGGGAAGAGTATACTTTTATTTAGAATTTTAATACATATTAAGCCTCAGCCAAGAACTTTCAGTAAACATTGTCTTGTTTTTACTTTAAAGTATAAACATACACTTTTTAAAAATTAGCCTTAGGTGGTAAGACAAACTCATACAACTATTAGAGGAAATAGTTTAGATCTGTCTGCACTGAGCAAAAAGCAAAGCTGAGGGTAATATAGAAATAAAGACTGATCACAAATACATTATTATTTGATTGACTTTGTATAAAAATTTGGAAACTAATTTTAAAATAGTTTACATAATAAGGGAGAAGAAAACTTGGCTATTTTCCAAGAAAAAATGACTATCATTGAATTTTAGAAAGTCTGTGAAACTGAAGAAAAGTCCTGATAATTAGCAAATAAAATTTGTTTGCTAATAAATGATTATTTTTAAAAGTCCAAGTTTTTGAGAATAACAATAGTGCTTATATAACCAAGAATTATTCCTGTTTAGCTTGTAAAAATTAGTTTCCAATGCCACTGAGATAAAGACATGTGAAAGAATACCTTTGTAATCATCATACTCTAAAGAGTTTAAGGGGAGACAAAATGGAAATCTTTAAGGTTAATTTGTTTTAGTTTTGAATTCAGAACTGTGCAACAGGTAAATTCTTTTAATACCTAATCTTATGGGGCAAGAGGGAAGTTTCTCCCTTATCCTATTCTTTTGTATACTTGTATGTCTCAGAACGATAGTTACTATTATTATCTAGCAATTATTACTTCTATTCTAGAATACATAGACTGCCACCTGGACCTGCCCAGTAAGAGATGAAATTCATAATGGTTAAGGCACAGGCTAAGACAGACTTTAGAAATGGTTTGCATATTCAGATTCTGCTCTGCCACTTTCTAGCAGTATGACCCCAGACTAATTATTTAATTGCTCTCTGCATAAATTTACTCATCAGTAAAGCCAGAAGAATTCACCCTTCACAGAGTTGTTCAGACTTAGTAAGAGAATGATGTAAGCACTTAGCAGAGCTCTAGACAAGCAAGTCCAATAAATGTTAGTTGTGATTTACAAATGCTTTAATGAGGGAATATGTAGCAAGTTGTAAACAATTGGATTTACCAGGCTTTTAGATCACAACTTATTTATAATAATTTAGTTGTCTATATACCATTTTATTTTCAACAAGATGTATTTAACATACATGGAGTGGTTATCCTTTTGAATTATGCTGTTTTCTCAAACTGAAAAATCTGTATTTTGAAATTTGCAGTAAAGAATAGACTTCTGAAAATGAAATTCAACTGGTCACACTCTTTAGTATTAGTGGAGGGGTACAGTTTGTAGCATTTTTTGAGGTAAAATTAGTATATAACATTATATGTTGCAGGTATACAGCATTGTAATTTGACATCTGTATACACTACAAAATGATCACCACTGAAAGTCATTACCATCATCCATCACCATACTTTACTCTATTCACTCATTTTGCCCACTCCCACCCCACTTCCTCTCAGGTAACCACCAGTCTGTTCTCTGTATCAATGAGCTTATATTTTTATTTTGTTAATTCATTTGTTTGCTTTCTTTTAGATTCCACATGTGAGTAAAATCATTTGATATTTTTCTTCCTCTGTCTGACTTATTTCACTTAGCATAATACCTTTAAGATCTATCCATCTGTGTTGTTGTAAATGGCAAGATTTCATTCTTTTTTATGGCCTAGCTGTATTCATTGTATTCATTGTATACAACTTCTTTAGTAGTCATCCATCCAGTGATGCACATTTAGCTTGTTTCCGTTTCTTGGTTATTGTGAATAATACTGCATGAAGATGCAAATGTCTTTGTAAATCAGCATTTTTGTATTTGGATAAACACACAAGTCAAATACCTGGATCATATAGTTCTATTTTTTGAGGAATATCCATACTTTTATCCACAGTGGCTATATAGATTTGCATTCCCATCAACAATATTTGAGGGTTACCTTTTCTCCACATCCTCACCAACACTTGTTATTCTTGTCTTTTCAATAATATCCATTAAATCCAATGGGAGGTGATATCTCATTGTGGTTTTGATTTGCATTTCTCTAATAATTCGTGATGTTGAAGATCTTTTCATGTGCCTGTTGGTCATCTGTATGTCTTCTTTGGGAAAATGTCTATCCAGATCCTTTGCCCATTTTTAAATCAAGTTGTTGTTATTTTGTTACTGAGTTTTCTGCGTTATTTATATATTTTAGATATTAATCCTTCAGATACGTGATTTGTAAAGTCTTCTATTCAGTTTGTTGCCTTCTCATTTTGATGATGGTTTCTTTTGCTGTGCAGGAGCCTTTTAGTTTGTTGTAATCCCATTTGTTTATTTTTACTTTTGTTTCCTTTGTTTTTGGAGTCAAATCCCCAGAAATATCACCAAGGCCAATGTCAAGGAGCTTATTCCATGTCTCCTTCAAATAATTTTATGGTGTCAGGTCTTACATTCAAGTCTTTAACCCACTTTGAGTTAACTTTTTGTGTGTGGTATAACATAGTGGTCTAGTTTCATTCTTTTGCATGTGGTTGTCAAGGACAGAACATGAGACTCCTAACTCTGGGAAATGAACAAGGAGTAGGGGAAACAGAGGTGGGCGGGGGGATGGAGGTGATGGGCACTGAGGGGGGCACTTGATGGGATGAGCACTGGATGTTATGCTATATGTTGGCAAATTGAACTCCAATAAAAAAAATATACCAAAAAATTTTAAAAAATAAATAAAATACATGTTTATTGAAAAGACTTCTCTCTTCTCCATTGTATATTTTTTGACTCTTACAAGTTAATTTTCATTTTGTGTGGGTTTAATTCTTTGTTATCAGTTCTGTTCCATTGATCTCTGTGTCTATTTTTATGCCAATAGCATTCTGTTTTGATTATTATAGCTTTGTACTATGGTTTGAAATTAAAGCCTGATACCTTCAGCCTTGTTCTTTCTCAAGATTGCTTTGGCTATTAGGGTTTGGTTCCATATAAATTTTAGGATTATTTGTTCTAAAAGGCCTTTGGGATTTTGATAGGGATTGAATTGAATCTGTAGATTGCTTTGGGTAGTATGGACATTTTAACAATATTAATTCTTTCAATCCATGAGCATGTGATATTTTTCCATCTTCTTCAGTTTCTTTCATTAGCATCTTACAGTTGTCAGTATACAGATCTTCCACCTCCTTAAAGTTATTACTAGGTATTTTATTCTTTTTGATAAAATTATGAATGGAATTATTCTAATTTCTCTTTCTTTTCAAATTGATAGATTTTATATTGGTTACATGTTGAAATAATATTTTGGATTTATCAGGTTAAATAAAACATAGTAGTAAATTTTTTTTATTGGAGTTCAATTTGCCAACATATAGCATATGTTGCTTATAGCATATAGCAACACCCAGTGCTCATCCCATCAAGTGCCCACCTCAGTTCCTGTCACCCAGTCACCCCCACCCCCGCCCACCTCCCCTTCCACCACCCCTAGTTCGTTTCCCAGAGTTAGGAGTCTCTTGTGTTTTGTCTCCCTCTCTGATATTTCACACTCATTTTCTCTCCTTTCCCCTTTATTCCCTTTCACTATTTTTTATATTCCCCAAATGAATGACACCATATAATGATTGTCCTTCTCCGATTGTATTTCACTCAGCATAATACCCTCCAGTTCCATCCAGGTCGAAGCAAATGGTGAGTATTTGTCGTTTCCAATGGCTGAGTAATATTCCATTGTATATATATACCACATCTTTATCCATTCATCTTTTGATGGACACCAAGGCTCCTTCCACAGTTTGGCTATTGTGGACATTGCTGCTATAAACATCGGGGTGCAGGTGTCCCGGCATTTCACTGCATCTGTATCTTTGGGCTAAGTCCCCAGCAGTGCAATTGCTGGGTTGTAGGGCAGATCTAACTCTTTGAGGAAACTCCACACAGTTTTCCAGAGTGGCTGCACCAGCTCACATTCCCACCAAAAGTGCAAGAGGGTTCCCCTTCCTCCACATCCTCTCCAACATTGTTGTTTCCTGTCTTGTTAACGTTCACCATTCTCACTGGTGTGAGGTGGTATCTCATTGTGGTTTTAAATTGTATTTCCCTGATGACAAGTGATGCAGAGCATTTTCTCATGTGCTTGTTGGCCATGTCTATGTCTTCCTCTGTGAGATTTCTGTTCATGACTTGCCCATTTCATGATTGGATTGTTTGTTTCTTGGGTGGTGAGTTTAATAAGTTCTTTTTTGGATAATTTGTTATTATTATAGGAACACCACAGATATCCATATGTTAATTTTGTATCCTGGTACTTTACTGAATTCATTTATTAGTTCTAGCAGTTTTTTGGTATGGTTGTTTGAGTTTTCTATGTATAGTATCATGTCTTCTGCATATTGTGACAGTTTTACTTTCTTTTCAGTTTAATGCCTTTTATTTCTTTTTCTGACCTAATTGTGTGGCTAGGACTTCCAATACTGTGTTGAATAAAAGTAGGAATAGTGGGTATCCTTGTCATATTCCTAATTTTAGAAGAAAAGCTTTCAGTTTTTCAGTATTGACTTATGTTAGCTGTGGGTTTGTTATATATGGCCTTTATTATATTGACATGTGTTCCCTCAATATCTACTTTGTTCATTATTTTTATCATAGGTGGTTGTTGAATTTTGTCACATGCTTCTTATGCATTTATTGAGATGATCATATGATTTTTGTACTTCAGTTTGGTAATGTGACCTATCACATTGATTTATTTGTGAATGTTGAACCGTTCTTGCATCTCTAGAGTAAATCCCACTTGATTGTGGTATATGATCCTTTTAATGTATTATTGAATTCAGTTAGCTAATGTTTTGTTGAGGATTTTTGCATCTGTGTTCATCAGGGTATGTTAGCTTGTAAGGTATGTGTCTTTGTGTATGTGGTTTTGGTATTAGGGTAATGCTGGCCTCCTAAAATAAGTTTGGAACCATTCCCTCCTCTTCAATTTTTTTTGAAAGAGTTTTAGAAGGATAGGTATTAAATCTTTGGATGTTTGGTAGAATTCACCATGAATGAAGCTGTCTAGTTCTGGACTTTTGTTTATTGAGAAGTTTTGATTACTGATTCAGTCTTCTTACTAGTAATTGGTCTATTTAGACTTTCTATTTCTTCAGTCTTGGAAGATTGTATATTTCTGGGAATTCCTTTCTTCTAGGTTGTCCAATTTTTTGGTAATTGTTCATAGTACTCTATTATGATCTTTTGTATATTTATGATGTCAGTTTTAACTTCTCTTTCCTTTCTATTTTTACTAGAGGCCTCTTACTGTTAGTCTAGCTAACATCTTGTCAATTTTATCTTTTCAGAGAACCAGCTCTTAATTTCATTGATCTTTTCTATTGTTTTTTTATTCTGTTAGTTCCATTCTGATCTTTTTTTAAGATTTTATTTATTTATTTATTTATTTGAAAAAGAGAGAAAGTACAAACAGACGGAACATCAGAGGGAAAGGGAGAAGTAGGCTCCCTGGGACCTTGACCTGAGCTAAAGGCAGATTCTTAACCAACTAAGCCATCCAGGCACCCCCCCACTCTAATATTTCCTTTCTTCTGCTGACTTTTAGTTTCATTTTTTCTTCTTTTTCTAGCTCTTTTAGGTGCAAAGTTAGATGGTGTGAGATTTTTTTTTTCCTTGTGGTAAACTTGTATTGCTATGATCTTCCCTCTTAGAACTGCATTTGCTGCATCCCATAGATTTTGGTATGTCATAGTTCCATTTTCTTTTATCTCTGGATATTTTTAAATTTTTTCTTTGATTTCTTTAATGATTCAGTGGTTCAGTAGCATGTTATTAATCTCCACATTTTTGTAGTTTTTCCAAGTAATCTTAGTAATTGATTCTACTTTCATACCATTGTGAGTGGAGAAGATGCTTGATAAGATTTCAGTCTTCTTGAATTTATTGATTTGTTTTGTGCCCTAACATGTGATCTTTCCATGTGCACTTGAGAAGCATTGGTATTCTGCTACTTTTGGATGGAGTGTTCTGTATATCTATTAAGTCCATCTGATCTAATGTGTCATATAAGACTGATGTTTCCTTATAAATTTTGTTTGGATGATCTATCCATTGATGTAAGTAGATGTAGTATATTGATTTGGCTAATGAAAGCTTGTAATTGAATCAAGCTACCATGCAGTCTTTAAACTAAACCAGCTCAGTTGGCATTTGCCCTGAGGGTATTTATCCAAAAGACATTTATACCTCCTCCCAGACTATGGAATGACCACAGTTACGGTTGCCAGAAATAAAGTAACCACCTCAGCCTACTTATCATTTTCTGACAAGAGGGAGTTTACTAGTGGTAATCGAAAGGATTCTAGAAACCAAGAAAACTTTCTGTCCAGCTCCCTAAGGGAATTCCTTATCTGCCAGTGATCTTTTCTATGTCCTGCTACACAACAACATAATGGATTAAAGTTTGGGCTTTGGCTGGTTGAGAACAGGATAGACTGCAATTTTTCAACTGAATGATTCCAAAAATAGTTTTTCTGCTCTTTTTTAAAATCCTTGCAGAGCTGGAATCCCATCCAATGTAATTGTCACTTCTCAACCACTGGCTGGCAGACTTGCTAGAAAGTACAGAGCAAGAAAAAAACAATGTCAAAATATTGTTATTGGTCCAGAGCTGGAGACCTTGATTACAAGAAAGAGAGAAATAACAGAAATACTAAAGATATGGTATTAAAAAACATTGTGATCTACCAATGACTAGTGAGCAAAAGAGAAGGGAGCAGCGAGGAAGTAAAGGACCCCAAGATAAACAGCAAAAGCCAGTCTTTACTGGGAAAGCTGGCTGGCTATTTTTTTTTTATATAGTAATAGGCATTACATTTTCTCCCTATGTACCACAACAAAGGACAGGATATATGTGTGTTGATGGGCATTCAGATGGGAAAAGACCAAAGTATGTGTAGTCTGAATAAATGTAATGCTGAAGTAAGTCTCCCCAGCTACTATAATATCAAAGTCTGAATTGTCATTTTTATAACCACCTCAGAGGTCTTTATATTGCCAGTACAATCTTGGTTTAGGAATTTAGTGTTTTGCTTTTTCTTTAAGACCACCTGTTTCCATTGCATAGAGCTATGACTGAACACTACTAATTGACAACAGGATCATGTGACATTATAGGTTTATGTGTGCTATAGTTGATATTGAAAAGTAATTTGAATGATAGCTACTATACTCTCTCCCCATAACCTACTCAGCAATATTTTTACTAACAATGTTCTTGGCACTTAATCTGCTTTAAATTTAATGGCTTTTAAGTTTAAAGAAAATAAAAAATACTTTTAAACTATTTATCTACATCAATAAATGTTTTTCCAAAGTATGTTTATGTGTTTTATGTCCTTAAAGTAACTGTGGTTTTAAACACGAATATAAATATCTCTTTAATAAAACAAATTAAACCAATGGAATTTGTACGTTAGGGCTCTTTTCATGTTCAGAATCACAGAAACCAGCTCAAACTAAACAAAAGAGAAGTTATTGATTCACATAGCTAAGAAGCCTGAGTAGGACATGATCTAGGAGTTCAGTATCATCTGTGCTTGCTGTCTAGTTGACTGGTGTTCTCTCTTTCCTAGCACCTCATTCCAGCATTACTCCCTGGCATAATAATTCACCTTTCTCCAACTGTAGATGATCTTGCTCCTTGAAGCCAAGGAATTAGCAGTAATGAAGGCCTTATTATTGTTAGTTTTACTAATTGAATGAAATGAACTCTGGAATATTATAGCTCATTTGCAGGGAAACATTCTGATTAACTCTGCTTGGGTCATGTGCCCTCCCTTGAATCAGTCTCTCTTCCCAGGGGAAAAAATGCTTAATGACTGGCCAACCTTAGATTATGTGACTGAAACAAGGATTATGTGACAGGGTAGAGAGAAAGAATGGGGGGAGCAGGAATTGTGGTTGGCATCTTTATTTGAGCTACATAAATGGGAGAAAGGTGAGTATCAAAAAGGACATACACCTAGCATCTGATATGCTAAAAAGTACTGATCGGTGTATGTTTGGTTCTTCCTTCTCCTTTCTATTGTAAATTTTGCCTCATTTTTTGTTGAGGTCAACCTAGTAACTTTAATAAGTGACTTAAAAAATACTTATTTTAAAAGATAAAGAAATGAGTTTAAAGTTTTTGCTTTTATTAAGACTTTTACAGATAATCTTGGTGCCACAAATTATATTTTTATTATAATGTAGCTACCAAGGTAGCGTTTTTTATTGTATAGCCCCTAAAGATTGAGAGTTTTAAAAAAACATACATGATACATCATGAATACACGGACTTTCTATGTGTTTCTGCATTTGCTGATGAACTCTTTTTTAGTGATTCACTATATATTTGAGACACTGAGAAACTGTTATAAAGTCTTCATCTTCCCGTTTTAATAGTGAATCTTGAGTTTTGAAAAACTAAACTTCAGGCCAGTACTTTAAGGTAGCAACCTTTTCAAACATATCTTTAAAACTTCTTTGCATGAGGGCACCTAGGTGATTCAGTTGCTTAAGCATCTGCCTTCAGCTCAGGTCATAATCCTGGGGCCCTGGGATTGAGCCTGCATCTGGTTTCTACCTCTCCCTCTGATATTCCCTGCTGCTTGTGCTCACGTACTGTCTCTCAAATAAATAAATTTTTTAAAAAATTTTTAAAAAACTTCTTTGCGTGAAAAACAACTTAAAAGATTCATATAAACAGGATCAAGTAAGAGCAATTCTGATCATAGCACAAAAAGCCAAAATTTTGTTTCCCCCAAGAATATGAATATACAGTGTGGAAATGATACTGTTGTAAGCTTTATTATTACTATTAACTTTCCTATTAAGCTTTTCATAAAGTATTTATAAAATACTTTCATATACATTACCTCATTTGATTCTCATAGTATCTTGAAGTTTTTCTCTTTTTTATATCTGGGTGAATGCTTTTTCTTTTATCCTCCTAGCAATTCCAAGTCAAAGTAGCCTAAAATTTATTTTTAAATGAATGAAGACAAACAATAACAAGTATTCGCAGAGATACAAAGAAAATGGAATCTCTGTGCATTATTGGTAGGAATGTAAAATAATACAGCTACTATGGAAAACAATATTGCAGTTCCTCAAGAAATTAAGCATGCTATTACCATATGGCTAAGGAATTCCACTTCTGGGTATATACCCAAAAGAAGTGAAAGCAGGGACTCAGACATATATTTGTATACCATATTCATGGTAGCCCAAAGGTGGAAGCAGCCCACATGCCCACCCATAGGTGAATGGATAAACAAAATGTAATGTGTGCAAACAAAGGCTTATTATTCATCCTTTAAAAAGGAAGGAAATTCTCATACCTACTGCTCCTACCAAATGGCTTAATGTCATCGAATTTTTTTAATAAATTAATTTTTATTGGTGTTCAATTTACCAACATACAGAATAACACCCAGTGCTCATCCCGTCAAGTGTCCCCCTCAGTGCCCGTCACCCATTCACCCCCACCCCCCGCCCTCCTCCCCCTCCACCACCCCTAGTTCCTTTCCCAGAGTTAGAAGTCTTTATGTTCTGTCTCCCTTTCTGATTTTCCCACACATTTCTTCTCCCTTCTCTTATATTCCCTTTCACTATTATTCATATTCCCCAAATGAATGAGAACATACACTGTTTGTCCTTCTCCGATTGACTTACTTCACTCAGCATAATACCCTCCACTTCCATTCACGTTGAAGCAAATGGTGGGTATTTGTCGTTTCTAATGGCTGAGGAATATTCCATTGTATACATAAATCACATCTTCTTTATCCATTCATCTTTCGATGGACACCGAGGCTCCTTCCACAGTTTGGCTATTGTGGACATTGCTGCTAGAAACATCGGGGTGCAGGTGTCCCGGCATTTCATTGCATCTGAATCTTTGGGGTAAATCCCTAACAGTGCAATTGCTGGGTCGTAGGGCAGGTCTATTTTTAACTCTTTGAGGAACCTCCACACAGTTTTCCAGAGTGGCTGCACCAGTTCACATTCCCACCAACAGTGTAAGAGGGTTCCCTTTTCTCCGCATCCTCTCCAACATTTGTTTCCTGCCTTGTTAATTTTCCCCATTCTCACTGGTGTGAGGTGGTATCTCATTGTGGTTTTGATTTGTATTTCCCTGATGGCAAGTGATGCAGAGCATTTTCTCATGTGCATCTTGGCCATGTCTATGTCTTCCTCTGTGAGATTTCTCTTCATGTCTTTTGCCCATTTCATGATTGGATTGTTTGTTTCTTTGCTGTTGAGTTTAATAAGTTCTTTATAGATTTTGGAAACTAGCCCTTTATCTGATATGTTACTTGCAAATATCTTCTCCCATTCTGTAGGTTGTCTTTGAGTTTTGTTGACTGTATCCTTTGCTGTGCAAAAGCTTCTTATCTTGATGAAGTCCCAATAGTTCATTTTTGCTTTTGTTTCTTTTGCTTTCGTGGATGTATCTTGCAAGAAGTTACTGTGGCCAAGTTCAAAAAGGGTGTTGCCTGTGTTCTCCTCTAGGATTTTGATGGAATCTTGTCTCACATTTAGATCTTTCATCCATTTTGAGTTTATCTTTGTGTATGGTGCAAGAGAGTGGTCTAGTTTCATTCTTCTGCATGTGGATGTCCAATTTTCCCAGCACCCACAGCAAACATCATTCTCAATGGGGAAGCACTGGGAGCCTTTCCCCTAAGATCAGGAACAAGACAGGGATGTCCACTCTCACCACTGCTATTCAACATAGTATTGGAAGTCCTAGCCTCAGCAATCAGACAACAAAAAGACATTAAAAGCATTCAAATTGGCAAAGAAGAAGTCAAACTCTCCCTCTTCGCCGATGACATGATACTCTACATAGAAAACCCAAAAGCCTCCACCCCAAGATTGCTAGAACTCATACAGCAATTTGGTAGCGTGGCAGGATACAAAATCAATGCCCAGAAATCAATGGCATTCCTATACACTAACAATGAGACTGAAGAAAGAGAAATTAAGGAGTCAGTCCCATTTACAATTGCACCCAAAAGCATAAGATACCTAGGAATAAACCTAACCAAAGAGGTAAAGGATCTATACCCTAAAAACTATAGAACACTTCTGAAAGAAATTGAGGAAGACACAAAGAGATGGAAAAATATTCCATGCTCATGGATTGGCAGAATTAATATTGTGAAAATGTCGATGTTACCCAGGGCAATTTACACGTTTAATGCAATCCCTATCAAAATACCATGGACTTTCTTAAGAGACTTAGAACAAATTATTTTAAGATTTGTGTGGAATCAGAAAAGACCCCGAATAGCCAGGGGAATTTTAAAAAAGAAAACCATAGCTGGGGGCATCGCAATGCCAGATTTCAGGTTGTACTACAAAGCTGTGGTCCTCAAGACAGTGTGGTACTGGCACAAAAACAGACACATAGATCAATGGAACAGAATAGAGAACCCAGACATGGACCCTGAACTTTATGGTCAACTAATATTCGATAAAGGAGGAAAGACGATCCACTGGAAGAAAGACAGTCTCTTCAATAAATGTCATCGAATTTAACTGCAACATCCTTATGTTCTAGCTCCCAAATGACTTATTATAGTTCCCACATGCAGAATGAATTCCCTTTTCCCCCTCCTTTATTCAAAATACTCTCATCCCCACTTATTCCCACCTTTTCTGTTTCTGGGAAACTCCTACTCATATGTGAATGCCCTTCACAGATTCCACTTCTCTGGAATCTTCTCTAACTCAACCTTGTAGAGTAAAATGCTTTTTCTTTTCACATAAGCATAGTTACTACAACTGTATTCCTGTATATCACACTGTATAATAATAATTTGCATTTATGTCTCCCTCTAAAATATCTCCCTTAAATATCAGCTTCTCGGGGCAGGAACTACTTGTTATTCATTTCTCTATCTCCAGCACCTAACAGAATCCCTGGCAAAATTGTGGGTATGTGATGATGATATGATGATAGAAGATAGAATTTATTTAATATACTTACTATGTGCCAGATACTGATATACTTTACTAATAGCTCATTTTAATCATTAACAATCCAATCAGTTGGTTGGATCCAGAGTGGTTACATAGCTTCCCCAAAGTTGCTCAAATGTGTAGCAAGACTAGGATTTGAATCCAGGCAGTCTGGCTCCAGTATCTGTGTTCTTAGCTACTATGCTATACAGCCGTGTGATCACATGTATTAAAAAATGGCTATACATATAAATTATGTAATTTCAGCTCCTTCTAGGCTTAAGAGGCTTTTGCCTTTAAGTAGCATTTATTTTAGAGACATCATATACATTGTTTTTGTTTGAGTTGCCATAGATATAATTTTGATGTAGTATTCAAATAATTCACTCTGATAATTTTTCCTTTTTAATAAAGTAGAAACAGTAAGAAATCACCTATATGGCAAAGAGAAATTTACTTGAAAAATGTGTCCAGTATTCATGCCCACTACTTCTAGAGTTCTTGCTTCTATGGAGAGCAGTGAAGACTGTGGTCTTGTGTTAGTATTTTAGGCAGATGGAATATCAGTCAAAACTTAGAAAGTCAAAAACCAGCTTTAAAGTTTTAGTATTGAGTGCATGTGTCTTCCTTAATAGTCATTATCAATCTGGAAGCAGAGCAAATGGATTTATGTTTGACTCATTGTTGGAAAGCAGTGTCAGCATTTGTTTTGTAGCATGACAGAATTTTTAAAAACTCAGCCATAATTTCTAATAACAATTTAAATGATAGATTGTACATTTTTTGAGTAATAGTAATTACATTTGTGGCAAAGAAGACTCTTATTGATTGGTTTCCTAATTCTTTAATAAGAGTCAAGGAACCTGAGGGACAAATAAATCTGGTAGGTTTTGATTATTAAGGCTGGCTACATCATTTTTCCTTTCTCTCTTAATTTCCCCAGTATACTTTACTCAATATACTTTCTTAGTAAGAGTGAATAGAGACTGAATGATAGTATTACCATAGCGATTAGAATGACTTACTAACAAATAGTATGGAGCCTGTCTTAAAATTTAATTTGGTTTATTATAATATATCTCTGCAGGGATCCCTGGGTAGCTCAGCGGTTTAGCGCCTGCCTTTGGCCCAGGGCACGATCCGGAGTCCCGGGATCGAGTTCCACGTCTGGCTCCCGGCGGGGAGCCTGCTTCTCCCTCTGCCTTGTCTCTGCCTCTCTCTCTCTCTCTCTCTCTCTCTCTCTCTCTGTATCTATCATGAACAAATAAATAAATCTTTAAAAAATTTTAAAAAAATAATATATCCCTGCAAAGTTGGAGTTTAACCATTCCCATATCTCTTTGTTGTGCCTAAGGAATCTTTGAGACATATTTTTTACCAACTCATACTTTTTACATTCATTCTATAAAGATAAAATATAAGTGAAAGCACTCCACAAATATTAAGAACTTCTTTTACCAGGCCCTCTTCCCCCTGCAAAATTTCCATATGGCTTGGGTTTCTTCATAGCTATTCTTTTACTCTCTTCCATTTTTAAATTTCTGAAGCTCTCCTGGAACATGAAGATTTTCCTTTTCTTTCCATTTCTAGTTTTCCTTTCTCTGTACCTTCGGTACACTTGGAGGCTGCAGAGATGTAGCACTGGGCATGCCAGCCTCTCTACATTGCATCTGTGTCTGTAGTTGGGTCTCCATGGTAATAAGCAGAAAGTGCTGAAGTAGCACACTCTGTAGGGACTGGCAAAAGAAAACAGTGCTGTGGCCCATACAGGAACAGCCCTAATCCCCGCAGTGCTGGGGAAGCCAAAGAGAAGCACGCTGTGGAGGAGAGCTGGAGACTCTCAGTTAAGGATGAAGACGTGGCAGATTTATTAGCAGCAATATTATAGGATGAACCTAATTTACATATAGTAAATTTTTTTTTCAACTGGAAAAACTTTTCATTGTTCCCTTCTCTTTTAGGAGGCCAGATGCTCCAGTGCCTGATGGTGAAGGTGAAAAAAATACAGAAGAAAGTTCAGACAGTGAATCTTCTTTTAGTGACTAAGCTTAATTTTGATAACAGTTACATATACATGTGTAGGTATACATATACATTCTATAAGAAAGAGAACCTGAACTTGAACTCTTAATCATAAAACATCAAATGGCCATATATCCACCACCAAACTTCTTCTATGTTAAAAATAAATAAATAAAGCATTTATAACCTGGCAGTATGTCTTGTTACCAAAATATGGAGCTATGACCAAAAAATAGAATAACCTAAATAGAGTGCCTTTAGTGCTACAAATACCAAGATGTGGATATTTTAGGGATGTGGTGAGCATTGAAAATGAAGGCAATGTAAGTTTGGCAATCAAAGATAGACTCAATGCAAAAAAAGTGAATTTGGCTAAGTGAATTATTCAATTTTTGTGACTATTTTAGCATGGAAAGTATTATGTGCATTTGTAGTGTGAGTGTTGTTAAGTTTCTGGCAGAGATTAATACCAGATTTAAATTTTCTGTGACAACCTGAGGCTTGTATGTCATAAAATATGAATTTGGAATTTATTGGTCATATTTATTAGAATATAGAACTTTTTACCACTTGTCCATTAGTTTATATACTATCAAAGTGTCAGTCTTAGAATATTATCAGGTAGAAATTGAATTGAAGGTAGTGTCAGTGTTTTAGAGTGAGCAAGCATCATGTGATTAACTCTTTTATTGCCAGTTAAACAGGTAGAAAAAAGTATTTAATTTAAAATGCTATCTTCACCTCATTTTGCAAATAATTCTTCATGAATAATTATTTGCACACTGTAAAAAATTCCTAAAATATGTACATGAAAAGGTACATAAATGTATTTGGTTAATGGTACTCAGTTTAGCCCACCTGAAAGTAGACACTGAGAAAAGGGCTTGGGGATAAGTTGTCACTTGTGAGGTGATCACAGGATGCAGAAGTGAGAGAACAGGAAGAGCAAGAGGAAGAAAAGCCACACCGAAGTATATTGTTAAGGTTGCCATTTTGGGCTCTAAAACCTGTGGAGCTTACAAAATGCCTCCCCAAAATGCCCACCTGATACAGAGAGGATAATTGTTAACCAGTTTCCATACTCCCTTAGTTGAAAGTTACCTCCAGGAGCATTGACCACCCCAGCACTTCTGGGCTACACTCTTATGTTGGAAGGCAGGCTTCCCCCACATTGAAAAAGGACTTGGAACGGAAAATAAAAAAATGCATGGCTCACACCTGTGGTGTGATTTCACCAGCAAAAAAGCTCAAGTCTGAGCTTACAACTGTCCATGCGGTTGTGGCTCTATTAGAAGTTGACAATGGGATGCAAAAGAGGTATTTGTTGCTGAATAGTCCTTGCCTGTCCAGAACTGCTTGAGTCCCTGAGTCTTCGAGGCAGTGGTCAGGCACATTCTGTAAAAGACTACCCAGAAGGATTAGACAAGCTCCATTCTTGTTAGTATTGAACCCAAGGCCAAAATATATTCCTTATCCCTCCCCTACCACCCATTTGAGGTTTTCATTGCTCTCTGCCAGAAATTCAGCTGGTCTGGTTTGGTCAACTGCTAGAGTGAACCAGACCTTCATCCCTTCAGGGACCTAGGGTCTTGGTTACTTTGCCTTTTTTTAGGATATGATTTTCACAGTTGTTTGTTCTCTGTTCACACCAGGCTTGAAAACATTAAGACATGCCCCCAATGAATCACCTGAGTTCCAGACACTCCTGTTTCATGTTATAGTCACATTCCTAACTCCTCGTGTTAACCAACATATTAACTGCCCTTTCTTGCCTGTTGTCCCACAGACATGAGCAGCCCAACAAGACCAGTTGGCAGCTATAGCTTCAGTTTTCTGGAATCCTTACAGTGCTTCCTGGTGGAAGTGTGCCAGCTTCTTCCCTTTACCCTGTCAGGATACAAGACCTCCAATCCAGCAAAGCCTAAGGTGATAGGAATGGAAAACACATTCTACAAGTAGCTCACTGGGAATGGTGGTAAGAAAGGCCAATCCTATTTCTATCCTCTTGGCTCCTGCACCTCACAGCTGGGGACATGGCATCATATACTGGCCATTGGTATAGTGCATGTATCATCTCCTGGAAAATATGACCTTAATCCTACAGGATGTTATACCTGAGCTGTTGCCTAAGCTGGCCCTATTAGTAGGTCATTTCGTTGTTCTCTTAGATTAACTGCTTCTGGATAATGCTGTATATGTAGGAGCATTGATCTAATCATTCAAAGCTTAGTTCCTGGATCTAAGGCATTGTAATGCAGGATACCGTGTTGGTAATAGGCATTCTGTAGACTACCAGATAGTAAAGATGGCAGAGGTATTGCTGGAAGGGAGAGCAAACCTATACTAAGAGTACAAATTAATTACTGTAGGAATGAATTACTGCTTCCTTCAGGGTGGAAGGAAATTAATGCACACGAGTTGCTACCGAGTAGCTAGTTGATTTTGATAAAGGAATAGTATCAAATCCTTGATCTCTGCTGGTGACAGATCACCTATTCAATAGTGGTAGTAACTAGATCATGCTTAAGGAAAGAAAACCCAAGCTATTGGGCCCATGCCCATGCATGACCTCCATCTGTGTCACCATGATTACTCCATTCATGAGTTTGTGGTGCAAGCCTGGAGTGGTCAAGGACATGACTGGCTGAAATGTACTAGAATCATCCTGTTTGCCAATCCTTACTTCCTATGTAAGTGTTCTCTCATTGACATTCCATGATACAAAAATCTGCACATTTTGCCATAATCAAAGAGACTTTATTCTTTTTTTTTAAGATTTTATTTATTTTTTCATGAAAGACACACAGAGAGAGAGGCAGAGACACAGGCAGAGGGAGAAGCAGGCTCCCTGCAAGGAACCTGACGCGGGACTCGATCCTGAGTCTCCAGGATCACATCCCGGGCTGAAGGCGGTGCTAAACCACTGAGCCACCCAGGCTGCCCAAAAAGACTTTATTCTTAACTCAAGCCTTGTCTTTCTATCAGCATGGATGACTAAGTGTGCTGTTTGAAACTGTCCATAACGAAGGTTTTTCCCTCACCACTAATCTCTGTGGCCCCCTATGAGAGAGGCTATAGCATAGAACCCAGCCATTGTTGGCTCACACCAACATATCAAGTTGGTCCATCCACGAACAAGGCCTACCTCTTCCTTCCTTATCTGTCAGCTGGCAGGTTAATATTGCAAAAAAGAGCTTCAGGTGCTCACCTCTCCCTATCTCCATGCCTTTTGCCATATAATTTTATGTCACCTTCCCACTGTGGGTGGAGCATTCTACACCTTTTCATTCTGAATTTAGCCATATGATTTTGCCTTGGACCAATAGAATGTTAGTGATGGATCCAAGCAAAGGTTTGAAAAATATCTGGATGATTAGTGTTGTCTTCTTTTGTGCCTTTGCTATCGACATAAGGACATGACTAGGATAGTGTGATGAAGAATGAAAGCTGTGTGATGCAGAGCTAAGTTGTTTCTGTCACCCAGAAAGCCAAGCTCAAAATGTGAGCAAGCCCAGCCAACACCAGAACATATGCCTAGCCAATTCCCAGCTGGCCCTGGATGTGTGAATAATAAATGCTCATTGTTGATTCTCGTAAAGATGTTTTCGAGTATTATATGGCATATTGTAGCAATAAATAATTGATACAACTGATTATAGGGAATTCCCCATGAGATCATAGGAATAGGTTGAAGGAGATGCATTAATGCAAGAGAGGTAAATGATAGGGGTAAGTAAGCTACCTGTCCATGTAACTTGCACATGCCCTCTGGACTTGCTCCAGCTTGATCCCAAATGCATCATTTGGATGCGCAATGGATTCCTACTGTGACTACCTGACTTTATGATTTAGTGACTCTGATAGCACCCACCTCATGATGGGCAGCTCCATTTAATCACTGACATCAGATTTTCAGTTTCTAATAGGTACAGAGGCAGGCCAGGAGTTGCTTTTCAAACAATGAAAAGGCATGACTGCTCCAGAACCTAATATCAGTGCTGTCTATTAGAACTTGCCAGGGATGCTACACAGTGTACTACTCAGGTATCTGTAGGGTCAGTGGATACTCTGTCATGTAATCAGCTGAGCAGCAGGGCAGCTTATGTCATAGCCTGAACCTAGAACACAGCATTCTCTGCTACGGACTCCATTTGAAACTGGCAGCCTTCCAACTCTCCCCACAAATGTGTGAGAGCAGTGTTTGGCTTTCAAAAACCAAAGCCTCCAACATGCTATACCTTTATCTTAATGGTAGAGGATACAAGTTCAGTAACTTGTCCTCTACCCTCGAGGGGATGTCCTAGCATCCTCCAGACCATTGGACCCCTAAAATCTGCAAGGATCTGAATCTTCTATCTTCTAGCTTGTATGTGTGTCTTACAGGGCACCACAGGTCCTTTCCCCTTCCTCTTCACTAAATCTGATTGGCCTGATTTACCAATACAAGTTACCAGCATGAGGTTTTGTGGAATATTAGGATGAACAAGATACCAGCAGACTACATAGGGAGGAGGAGAGTTAATAGAACCCTCTGATAGATTAGCATGCCTTGCTGTCCTTCCCATGTATATATAAACACTTTGGATGTTCTTAATGATTGAAAAAAGTTTTCCAGATCAACAGTCATCCACCAAAAAAAAAAACAAAACAAAAAAAGGGATACACCAATGTCAGAGGCTATGTTGATATGGCCCAGGAAAGTTGTATCAGGCACAGGAGCCATGACTGACACAACCACTTGGTTCAATTTATGATGGTCCTTTGACTTCTAACTGTGGTCCTTGTGATTTAGTAGGTCATGCAGGTGAAGGGGGGTGGGGGGTAGCACCTCTGCATCCTTTAAGTGTTTGAAGGTGGTGCTAATCTCTGCAATTCCACTCAGAATGAAATATTTTTTTTCTGGTTTACTATCTTGACTGGGGTGGTAGGGTAATTTTAGGGATTTGTACT
The DNA here is from genome assembly GCF_905146905.1 of Nyctereutes procyonoides. NCBI lineage: Eukaryota > Metazoa > Chordata > Mammalia > Carnivora > Canidae > Nyctereutes > Nyctereutes procyonoides. Next base: position 23,304,122 of record NW_026575122.1, read on the forward strand.
TGATATTCCCTACCATAATGGATATTATTCCATAGGTCAGCGAACCAATGTGAAGCAGTTAAGAATATCCCAGTTGTGTACTCATAGACCAGGGAAATAGCCACAGAGACCTATTTGCTCTGACTGAAAGTACTAAAGATGGACTGGAGCCCATATTTTGTTACCTGGTGTCCATAATGCCCCACTCTTAATTAGGGAAAATGATGACATCTTAGATTGCTTGATATCAAGTCAGTTTGGCCATCTATCCAACAATATTTAAAAGGATTAAGTATGTGCCTTTCTCCATTGTATAGTTACTTTGACAGGTAGCTTATAGTTCTTTAGAGAACGACTGAGCAAATATGTTTTTATATATACTTGTAGTGGCAAAGGTGGCATTTTTTTTTTAAGATTTTCATTTATTTATGAGGTGGAGGCAGCAGGGAGCAGAGGGAGAGGGCCAATTAACAAGCCAACAAGAGTTGGCTACCCAACCAACTGCACTCAGGAGTCGCAGGTGGCATTTTTCAAAGCACTTTGGCCTCCTTTTTGATGGATGGACATGAGATAATAATAATTATAGGAAAACATTTATAGCAGCTGACATCAGCCTTCTCACCAGCTCATGCCTTTTTTTTTTTTTTTCTGGCTTTTACAATGAAAGCTACACTCTAGTCTACTGCCTTGTACCCTGAGCATGAGGTACTCCATGGTATATTAGTCACCACCACAGATCTCTGCTCACCAGAGAGTCTTGATTGCCACCTCAGCTCGTTGCCACTTCATTCACTGATGGTAGAATGTCACTAACTGCCTCCCGCCATTATGGAATCCTACCCTCCCAGTTAATACCACAGAACCTAATTCTGTGGTATTATATCCTCTCCTGTGAATTCTGGCCTCCAGAATGTAGCTACCGCTGACTTTTCTCAAAGATGTCAGCACTAGCCTCATTAGTTACATTCTTCATTTCCTTAGTAAACAGAGTTCTGTAGATCCTTCCTGAAAAAATAGTAGGTTGGTTCTCTCAACACAATAAATAAATCCATTCTAACATTCCTGCCTCTCAGGACCTGACCTCTTCCTCAGTACTTTGACAAGGCGATTTCAGCATCTCCATCTCACTTAGTGTAGGCCATCACGACCAAATTTCATGAAGTCATCCCAACAGCCTATTAGCACCAGCAACACTGCCAGGATGTTGAATCTTTTGTCTTAAGAGAGTGCTCTCATGTTAATAAACTCTCCTCCATCCTGCCTTATATTCTCTGTCTGGTCTGACATGCTCAAGATCTATCCCTACACATATTCTCCAGATTTATGCCAATACTTGTCAGCCAGTTCCTAAAATTCTTTCAGTAAATAGGCTCTTTCTTCCCAGATCAAGGACTATCTTTTCTCTCTCAGCTGAAACTTGACGTTAGTTCTCAAAGCAACAGAAGAAAAGAAGTTGAATCTTGAGGTGAGGTGGTAGGGGTCATCGTACACAGAAGGCATCCACTCCAACTGAACACTGCATAGCCTCCAGGTAAGACAAGGCTGTTCTCCTCTAGTAAAGAAGAAAGGGCTGCTTTGGCTGGCCTGATATTCAAACTGCTCAAAAGCATCCATCCAAATTTTTCCATCTCAAGTCTGTCAATATTAGGGCTGTGACTTTAGCAAAGGTGACTGTGGAGGCTTCATGTTTCATCTCCTTTGCAGGTCCACCACTCTTAGACGTTGGGCCTGATTTTCAGCACAGCTGAAATCAGCTGTGGGAATAATGGTCTCTTTAAATACTGCAGAAGTGACCTTTTGGCTTTCTGTGTGTCCTACGACAATAGTTGGTGGAGCTGAGCCTTTTATATCCTTTTTTCAAGGTTTCCAAGACAATTAACAAATGCTAGTCAATTCTACAATCCTTTGCCCCCAAACTATCCTAGTGACAAAGCTACTGGCTAACTCATGGCTTCTTGTCCCAACCCACCACAGGTGAGATTCTTATGAATTGTGATGCACAGCAGAGATTACCATCATCCTGTTTATTCTAACCATAGGATAAGGGACCCAGTTCTAGAATCCTATCCTAAGGATCTGCTTTCCAGGGCCACTATCATACCAAAGTCCTATGTGGTATTCCTCCTAAAACAGATCTCAAGATAAGCACTCAGGCACAATTTGATTTATAAATTAATCCCAGGAGTCAGGAGTGAGAGAGCAGGAAGAATGGGACAGGGAAGAAAATACAATACAAGGGTAGATTGTCAGGATTTCCACTGTGAGTGCTTGGGACTTGATTCTAAGACCATCACCTCCTTAGAAATGAACAGGTGCATTAAAAAAAAAAAAACATTAATTCACATCTTCTATATCTTTGATGAAGTTTTGCCTGATGTTTTGGAAAATATCAAACACTTTCTACAATCAGAATGTATTATCTTTATATTGGACAAAAATATGTTTTGTCTTATAAGACAAAAAAATAAAGTATAAACAAAACAAAAAGAAATGAACAAGTGCTTCCCAGAATTGTCCACCAGAAGGACTGTGGCTGAATCATCTGTCTGCTAGCCCAGGACCCGTTGATTGAGGGTATTACTCCTCCACACTTTGGGAAATAGTTGCCTATGCACTTAGGTGGCTCCATGCCCTTAGAAAGAATACTTTGTTAGAAACTAGAGAAATGGGATATTCATTGGAGATGAAATAAAAGGTGAGTCTGAAATTGAATAGAAGTCTACTACAGCTGTGGCTGACATCCAAGGTGGGACTGGGGATGTGTTGCAGGGCACTACCAGAAGCTTCCACTGCGGATGATACTACTTTTAAAGCACCAAATTGACTTGAACTTACTTTATTTAAAATGTTTAATTTTCATCTGTAATATAAAGAAAATTGGATGGTGAGCCATGGTCAAGATTTCCAGAACTTTTTCATTACAAATTTTAGTCTTTAAAATCTTCCAAGAATGAGCAAAGGATAAACAATGACTAAATCTGTATCTTTATAGTTTGTTGTAATTATAATATAATTTTTAAATGTTTCCTTTTACACATACCCTGCAGAGTTTTTCTGTGAAACTTTTATATCTGAACCAGAGCATGGCTCCTGTTAGAGAATAAATTGTGTCCATGTGCTCTTGAAGAGTGCCCAAACAACATAACATTCAGTGAAACTTTTGTTTCTGATCAAGTTCTTCACAAAAACAAGCTTGATTTCCAGGATCCATGAAGAACTTAAATTCTCACGGTTTAGTCCTGTACAGTTTAATAGCTGCTGCAACAGTGCCAAGGTGTCTTTTCAAAAACATTCACTTTTACCTTTCTTGTTAAGGTAGGTTAATAACAAAAGCACTGACACTAAAGCTAGTGTCACTCTGACTTGGATTTCGAATAGCTTAAACAAGAGACATTTATTTTCCTTTGGAACATGAAGTGTAAGGATTTTATTTGTGACTACATTTTCTCTCTTCCCAAAACAGTATTACTTTAGATTTTGCAGATTACAAGTAAATAAATTTGGGAAAAATTCATTTTATAATATCTACAAATTATTCATCTGTATATACTTATGTTCAAATTGATATAAATAGATTAAAATACTTTAGAATTAAGCTCTTCATTTCATAGTTAACTGCAAATATTTTTTCTCAATAAATTTAAGTTTTGGAATATAACATTTTTAAACCTGGAGTAAGTCTTAGCAAATGTCTAATTTCCTCTTTTTCACAAATGAATAAATTGAAGCCCAGAAGAGTAGAAGGATTCTCCAGGAAATAAAAGAAGTTTAGTTACATAAACAAAAATACTTTATAAGTAATATCCTTATCTTAAATATCAATGCTTTTGTTATCTGTACAAAAGCAAAATACTTAAATTTTTAGTAATCTTATTAAAAGTTCAATTGTAATCTGCGAAGTGGAGTTGTGAAATTTTTTTATGTTTAAAGATATTCTCAGATCAGTCTCCATTTTTTCACTTGTATAACTATATGTGACCATGTGGCAATCCAGGAAAGTTACTTCTGCAGTCTCTTAGGGTCATCTTAACCATACTGGTTTCTGCTTTGTTATACTGTAATTCTAGTTTTCCAAATCAAACCTTGGAAAATTCTAAGCATAGAATTTTTAGAATTTATATGGCCAGCATAAACACAGAGTACCTAGATATCAAAGTCAAAAAGGCCCAAGGGTAAAATGAAATAATTCCATAAAAGAAACAAAGTTTCAAAAATCACTCCAAAAGAATAATCTGTACATCCTTACACCTAAAAAGAAGTTAAATGTATAGTTAAAACATTCTCATAAAGAAAACTGGACACCACATTACTTCAGTGGTGAATCTTACCAAACATTTAAGGAAAAAATAATGCCCAAATCCTACCACACATTTAAGGAAGAAATAATGCTAATTCTACACAAACTCTTCCAGAAAACTGAAAATGGGGAACTACTTCCTAAGTCATTCTGTCAGACCAATATTAATCTGGTACCAAAATCAAACATTATAGTTAAACTACAAACTAATACTCCTTATGAAAACAGAGATAAATGTTCTTAAATTTTTCTTTGCAAATTGAATTTAATACCATAGAAGATACAGAGATGTTCACTAGAAATATGACAAGTTGGTCATCATGTATCAATAGGGAAATACAAAAACAAAAACAAAACAAAAAAAAAAACCACGATGAGATTATACCACTTACCTATTAGAATGACTAAAATCCAAAATCCTGGTAAGACTAGATGCTGGAAAGGCTGCAAAGCAATGCTGACACTCCTTTATAGCTTATGGAAATGCAGAATAGTGGGACCACTTTGAAAAACAGTTTGGTAGTTTCTTAAAGCTAAGCATAGTTTCACCATACAGAAGCCACACCTAATTGGTATTTACCTAATTGGCTTGGAAACTTATATCCACACAAAAACCTACCCATGAATGTTTATAGCAGCTTTATTCATCATTCTCCAAACTAGAAACAACCAAGATGTCTTTCAATATGTGAATGAATAAACAAACTCTAATATATCCATACAGTGGAATATGATTCAGTAATCAGAGGAAATGTGTCAGTAAGATGTGAAAAGACACAGAGCAACCTTAAAGCATATTGCTAAGTGAAAAGTCTACATATTGTATGATTCCAACTCCATGACATTTTAGAAAGGCAAAACTACAAAGATAGTAAAAAAACAAACAAACAAACAAACAAACCCACAGTAGTTGCCAGGATGTAAGGGGAATGAGGGTAGACTGAATAGGTGAAGCACAAGATATTAGGTAACTAACCTATTCTGTATGAAACTGTAAAATGATATATCATCTTTCATTTGTCAAAACTCATAGAACTCTACAACAGAAGGAGTGAGCCTTAATGTAAACTTATGGACTGGTTAATAATAGTGTATCAATATTGGTTCCTTAATTATAAAAAATGGTGCATTAGTTATAACAAATGCATCACACTAATGTAATTTGTTAATGGGAAAACTGGGTGGCTCAGTGGTTGAGCATCTGCCTTAAGCTCAGGTCATGAACCCAGGGTCCTGGGATCGAGTCTCGCATTAGGCTCCCTGCAGGAAGCCTGCTTCTCCCCCTGCCTGTGTCTCTGCCTCTCTCTGTGTGTCTCATGAATAAATAAAATCTTTTAAAAAAACCATAATGGTGAAACTGGAATGGGAGAATGGAGTATATATGTTGAACTTCTGTACTATTTACTCAGTTATTCTGTAAATGTAAACTATACTAAAAACATCTATTTTTCTTTCCATAGAGATGAGAATGGAATAATGTTTTTTAAGTTTTTCTTTAAATCCCAGTTATTGAACATATATAATTCATTACAATATACTGTTATATTAGTTTCCAGTGTACAATATAGTAATTCAGTACTTCCATACAGCATCTGGTACTCATTGCAAAAAGTGCACTCCTTAAACCCCATCACCTATTTCACCCATCTCTCCACCCACCTCCACCTTGGTGACCATCAGTTTGTTCTCTATAGTTAAAAGTCTGTTTCTTGATTTACCTTTGTCTTTCTCTCTTTTTTCTCCTTTGTTCATTTTGTTCCTTAAATTTCACATATCCGTGAAGTCCTGTGGTATTTGTCTTTCTCTGAGTGACTTATTTTCTTAGCATAATACTCTCTAACTCTATCCATGTCATTGCAAATATCAAATTTCATTCTTTTTTTATGGCCGAGTAATATGCTATCATATATGTACGTATATATACACAATATGCATATATACATATATATATATTACACACATGTACACACCCACACATATCCATTTTCTTTATCCATTCATCATGGATTGGAAGAACAAATATTGTTAAAATGTTTATAGTACCCAAAGCAATCTACACATTTAATGCAATCCCTATGAAAATTCCAACAGCATTTTTCACAGAGGAAAAATAATTCTAAAATTTGTATGGAACCACAAAAGACCCCCAGTAGCCAAAGCAACCTTGAGAAACAAAAGCAGAGCTGAAGCAGACAATTCTGAGCTTCAGGTTATATTACAAAGCTGTAGTGATCAAGACCATATGGTACTGGAACAAAAATAGGCACATAGGTCAGTAGAACAGAATAGAAAATTCGGAAATGAATGCACAACCGTATGGTCAATTAATCTTCAACAAAGCAGGAAAAAATATCCAGTGGGAAGAAGACAGTCTCTTCAACAAATGGTGTTAGGAAAACTGGACAACAACATGCAGAAGAATGAAACTGTCTTACACCATAGCTAAAAATAAAATCAAAATGGTTTAAGAACGTAAATGTGAGACCTGAAACCATAAAAATCCTAGAAGAGAGCACAGGTAGTAACTTCTTTGACATCAGCCATAGCAACATTTTTATAGATATGTCTCCTGCAGGAAATAAAAGCAAAAGTAAACTATTGGGACTTAAAATAAAAACTAATGTACAGTGGAGGAAACAAACAACAAAACTAAATGGCAGCCTATGGAATGGGAGGAGATATTTGCACACGCAATGAAGGGTTAGTATCCAAAATATATAATGAACTTCTAGAGCAACATCCAAAAATGAATAATCCAATTAAGAAATCAGAAGACGGGATCCCTGGGTGGCGCAGCGGTTTGGCGCTTGCCTTTGGCCCAGGGCGCGGTCCTGGAGACCCAGGATCGAATCCCACATCGGGCTCCCGGTGCATGGAGCCTGCTTCTCCCTCTGCCTGTGTCTCTGCCTCTCTCTCTCTCTCTCTCTCTCTCTCTCTCTCTCGACTATCATAAATAAATAAAAATTAAAAAAAATTAAAAAAAAAATCAGAAGACATGAATAGGTATTTTTCCAAAGAACACATATAGATGGCTAAGAACAGGCACATGAAAAAGATGCCCAACACCATTCATCATGAGGGAAATACAAATCAAAATCACAATGAGCTATCACCTCACACCTGTCAGAATGGCTAAAATCAACCACACAAGAAACGACAGGTGTTGGAAAGGATGCAGGGAAAAGGGAACCCTCTTGCACTGTTAGTGGGAATGCAAGCTGATGCAGCCACTATAGAAAACAATATGTAATTTCCTCACATAGTCAAAAATAGAACTAGCCTGTGATCTAGCAATTGCACTACTAGGTATTTACCCAAAGAATACAAAAATACTGATGCATCCCATTGTTTATAGCCGCATTATCTACAACAGCTAAATTATGGAAGTAGCCCCAAAACATCTATTTTTAAATAATATGTCATATCCAAATTGGGTTTATCCTAGGAAAGCAAGGTTAGATTAACACTCAAAAATCAATTTAATTTATCATATTAACAAACTAAAAGAAAAAAAGCATGATCATCTCAATAGGCACAGAAAAAAATGCATTTGACAAAAGCCAACATATATTCTCCATGAACTAAAACTAGAAATGAAATTCCTCTCTCTGATTAAAAACCAAAAACAAAAAACCTACAGGTAATATCATACCTAATAGTAAAAATGTCACTCCTACCACTTCTATTCAACATCCTCCTGGAGATTCTAGCCAATAAAATAAGGCAAGGAAAGAAAAGGCATACAGATTGTAAGGAAAAGCTATATTTACCTGCAGATATTATTATTTATATAGAAATGGATTGGAATCTATAAAAATGCTAGAGCTAATGAGTTTATAAAATTGAAGGATACAAGATCAATATACAATAATCAATTGTATTTTTATATACTAACAATGAACAGTTGAAATTAAAAATTGCCGTTTACAATAGCATCAAAAACTATGAAAGCCTTAGGGATAAATCTAACCCTCCAAAAATGTAAAATACAGGTACACTAAAAAACAGGAGCCAGGGCAGCCCCGGTGGTCCAGCGGTTTGGCACCGCCTGCAGCCCAGGGCGTGATCCTGGAGACCCTGGATTGAGTCCCGCGTCAGGCTCTCTGCGTGGTGCCTGCTCCTCCCTCTGCCTGTGTCTCTGCCTCTCTCTCTCTCTCTCTCTGTGTCTCTATGAATCAATCAATAAATAATCTTAAAAAAAAAAAAAAAACAGGAGCCATCTCCCGGGCGCCTTCCCTGCATCTCCAGCTTGGCCTATGCAGGGGCAGAGGCTGAGGCCTGGGCCCCGCTGCCCCTGAGCTTCAGCCTGCCTGCCTGGAATTTTTGGCTCCAGGCCGGCTCTCTCACAAGAAAGTTGCTGATCATTTTGGAAATTCTAGAAATGTGGAGTCCCTTGACAAGACATCAAAAAATGTTGTAACTGGGCTGGTGGGGGTTCCAGCACGTGGTGACGTAATGACATGGTGGATTCAAGTGGATGAAAAGGAGAAGATCGTGGGATGCCAGGTTTAAAACATTTGGCTCTGGGTCTGTAATTGCCTTCAGCTCACTGGCCCCTGAATGGGTAACAGGCCAGAGGGTGGAAGAAGTCTTGACCATGAAGAACAGGGACATCAAGGAGCTCTGCCTGCTGCCCTTGAAACTGCACTGCTCCATGATAGCCAAGATGCAGTCAAGGCTGCCCTGGCTAGTTAAAAACTGAAACAAGAACCCAAGAAAGGAGAGGTGGAGAAGTGAGCCCTCAGCGACGTGCCAGCAGGTCATGTCTGCTGCCTGTCCACTTGCCGCGCAATCGCTGTAGGTGTGCAGAAGCCCTCACACTACAGTAAAACAGCTCAGAGAAACACATGGCATTTGCTGGTCGTGTTGTGGCTCCAAATGCAAGGAAAATACACAGTAAAAAAGTCAAGTCTTACCAAATTGGTCTGTAGTTTAAATGCAATCCAACAAAGACTTTAATAGAAATTGACCAAATGATTGTAAAATCCATATGGAAATGCAAAGACCCTAGAATACCCAAATAGAAAAAGAACTAAGTTGGAAGACTAAAACTACTTGGTTTCAAGAGTTATCATAACCTACAGTAATCAAGAAAGTCTAATATTGATGTATACTCTAGTATATCAGAGTTCAGAATTAGACCAATACCTACAAGGTGCTAATTTCCAACAAAGATGTAAAGGCAATTTAGTGGAGGAAAATAGGCAGAATAGAACAATTCGATATCCATATGTTTTTTAAAACTTTAATCCATTCAAAACCTTATATAAAAATAACAAAATGAAATCATAATTTTTTCTCTGACTTATTTCACTTAGTGTAATACCTTCTAGTTCCATTCACATTGTCAAAAATGGTTAAGATTTCATTTTCCATGACTAATATTCTAATATATATATATATATACACACACACCACATCTTTCCATGACTAATTCTAATATATATTCTAATCTATATATAGAATTAGCATGGAAGATGTGGTGTGTGTGTATATATATATATATACACACACACCTATCTTTATCCATTCATCTGGCAGAGGACATCTGAGCTCTCTCCATATTTTGGCTATTGCGGACGTCACTGCTGTAAACACTGGGATGCACTTACCCCTTCAGATCACTATGTTTGTGTCCTTTGGGTAAATGCCTAGCAAGGCAATTGCTGGGTTGCAGGGTAGCTGTACAGAGTCAAGAAATAAGACAGAGGATCTCAGGAGAAGGAAGGGAAGAATAGACTCCGATAAAATCAGAAAGGGAGACAAGCCATAAGAGACTCTTAACTATAGTAAACAGAGTTGCCGGAGGGGAGGGGGGTGAGGGGATGGGGTAAGTGGGTGATGGGCATTAAGGAGGCACATGATGTAATGTGCACCTAATGTTATATCCAACTGATGAACCACTAAATTCTACCCCAGAATTAATAATATGCTATATGTTACCTAACTTGAATTTAAATAAAACTAAAAAACAATACAAATCTATTAACAACAAAAAATGATGCACGTCATTAGTCTTTAGGGAAATGAAAATCAAAACCACAACAGAATACTATTTTATTATATCTCTTACCTATTAGAATGGCTGAAAAAAATTTTAATGTACTAAGGTACGATTGGTCTACCATATCATTAATTCCAGTTGTACAAATAGTGATTTGATATTTGTATACCTTGCAAAACGGTCACCATAGTAAGTCTAGTTATCTATCACCTTCCAAAGGTAATATGGTATTATTGACTACATTCCAAATGCTGTACATTACATCCCCATGATGTATTTATTTTATAATTGGAAATTTGCAATTCTTAATACCTTTCACCCGTTTTGCCCCTTCAACCTCCCCTCTGCTCCGGTGACCACCAATGCATTCTCTATTGGTGATTCTGGGTTTTGATTTGTTTTGTTTGTTTTAGATTCCACATATAAGAGAATTCATGTGACCCTTGTCTTTGTCTGAGTTAATTCACTTAGCTTAATCCCCTGAAGGTCCATCCGTGTTGTTGCAAATGGCAATATTTCATTTTTTTTAATGGCTGAATAAGACGCCACATTTTTATCCATTCATTTGTCATTGGACACAGGTTGTTCAATATTGTGGGTATTATAAATGCTGCAGTGAATAAAGGGGTGCATATCTTTTTGAATTATTGTTTTCATTTTCTCCAGATAGATACCCAGTAGCAAAATTGCTGGATCATAGGGTGGCCCTATTTTTAATTTTTTAAGGAGACTCCATACTGTTTTCCATAGTGGCTGCACCAATTCATAATCCCATCAATAGTGCATGAAGAAGCACTTTTTTCTACACCCCTTTTCTCTACACCCTAGCCAAAGTTTGTTACTTCTTGTCTTTTTGATAATAGCCATGCCGACAAGTATATAAAGTGATATCTCATTGTTGTTTTTATTTGCAATTCCCTGATGATAAGTGATGTTGAACATCTTTTCATTTGCTTATTAGCCCTCTGTACGTCTTCTTTGGAAAAATGTCTATTCAGATCCTCTACTCATTTTGTAATCAGATTTTTTTTTACTATTGAGTTATGAGTTCTTTATATTTTTGTGTATTAATCCCTTATTGGATATATGATTTGCAAATATCTCCTCCCACTCAATACATTGTCTCTACATTGTGTTGCTGGCTTCCTTTGCTGTGCGGAACTCATTCATTTCATGTCATCCCATTGGTTTATTTTCACTTCTGTTTCACTTGCCTTTCAAGTCACGTCCAAGAAACATCACTAAGCCCAGTATCAAGGAACTGACTGCCTAAAGTTTTCTTCTACTAATTTCGTGGTTTCAGGTATTGCATTCAAGTCTTTAATCCATTCTAAATTAATCTGGGGTATGGTGTAATATAGCAGTCCAGTTTCATTCTTTTGCACATAGCTGTCCAGTTCTCCCAGCACCATTTACTAAGGAAGCTGTCCTTTTCCCATTGTGTAACCTCTAATCCTTTGTCATAACTTAATTGACTATATATGCATGGGTTTATTTCTCTGCTCTCTATTCCGTTCTGTTAATCTTTGTGTCTTTTTTAGTGCAAATGCCATACTGTTTTTGTTAGTATGGCTTTGTAGTATGGTTTGAAATCAGGGAGTATGATATCCCCAGCTTTGTTCTCTCTCAATATTGCTTTGGCTATTAGAGATCCTTTGTTGTTCCATATAAATTATAGAATTATTTGTTCTCATGCTATACAAAATCTTCATTAGAATTTTCATATGAAAAAAATTTTTCATAGGAATTGCATTGAATTTGTAGATTGCTTTAGGTAGATATGGATATTTAACAATATTAATTCTTGCAGGAACACAGTATCTTTTCAATTGCTTGGCTGATAATTGTACTCTTGTGATTCTTTGCATGTCTTTGGTATCAGTTTTAACTTTAATTTCTTGTTTATTTGAATCTTCTTTTTTCTAGTGAGTCTAGCTGAGGGTTTGTCAGTTTTGTTTCTCTTTTCAGATAACCAGCTCTTAGTTTCAGTGATCTTTTCTATTTTTTTAGTTTTGATTTCATTTTTTTCCCCACTTCATTTTCTTCTATATCATTCCTTCTACTAACTTTGGGCTTTGTCTGTACTTCTTTTTCTAGTTCCTTTAGATGTAAAATTAAATTGGCATGTTCCTTCTTTCTTGAGGTGGGCCTATATTTATATCAACTTCCCTCTTGGAACTACTTTTGCTGCATCCCATAGATTTTGATATGTCAGATTTATGTTTTCACTTGTGTCTAAGTGTATTGAATTTCTCTTTTGATTTCTCCTATGACCTAGTAGTTGCTCAGTAATTTAATTATTTTAGTTATTTAAGTTATTATTATTAATTTATTATTTTAGTTAGTTATTTAATTTGCATGATTTTTAGTTTTCTTCTTGTAATTGATTTCTAGTATCATGCCATGTGGTTAGAAAAGATGCTTGATACCATTTCACTTTTCTCGAATTTAGTGAGACTTGTTTTGTGGCCTAACATGTGATCTATCCTGGAGAATATTCCATGTCCATGCAGAAGAATGTGTATTCTGGCATTGGGGATGAAATGTTCTGTATATATCTATTAAGTCTATCTGGTCTAATGTGTCATTTAAGGTTTTTCCTCGGGCGGCCCTGGTGGCTCAGCAGTTAGCGCTGCCTTCGGCCCAGGGTGGGGTCCTGGAGATTCAGGATCGAGTCCCATGTCGGGCTCCCTGCATGGAGCCTGCTTCTCCCTCTGTGTCTCTGCCTCTCTCTCTCTCTCTCTATGTTTCTCATGCATAAATAAATTTTTAAAATCTTTTAAAAAAAATAAATAAAAATAAAGATTTTCCTCACTGCTCTGTTTCAATTCCTTCCTCATGTTTTTGTGTATATTTACTGTATTTACTATAAGTTTTGTGGGCCTTATTGCTATAAACCTCCCTTTTAGAACAACTTTTGCTGCATCCCAAAGATTTTGAACTAATGTGTTTTCATCTTTATTTGTCTTCATGTATTTTTTTATTTCCTCTTTGATTTCCTGGTTGACCCATATATTATCTGGTAGCATGTTATTTAGCTCCATGTATTTGTGTTCTTTCCAGATTTTTTCTTGTGGTTGATTTCTAGTTTCATAGCATTGTGTTTGGAAAAGGTGCATGGTATGACTTCAATCTTTTTGAATTTGTTGGAACTTGTTCTGTGGACTAAATGTAATCTATTCTGGAGAATATCCATGTGCACTTGAAAACAATGTATATTCTGCTGTCTTAGGATGGAATGTTCTGAATGTTCTGTTAGATCATCCTGATCCAGTGTGTCATCCAAAGGCATTGTTTTCTTGTTGATTTTCTGTTTGGATGATCTGTCCATTGATGTAACTGCAGTGCTTAAGTCTCCTGCTATTATTGAATTATATTTTCGGTTGGAGTTTTCCCTTTATGGTCACGTAGTGACCTTCTTTGTCTCCTGTTACAGTCTTTGTTTTAAAGTCTGTTTTGTCCAATGTAGGTATTGCTACCCTGGCATTTTTTTTCATTTCCATTTGTATGATAAATGTTTTTACATCCCTTCACTTTCAGTCTGCATATATGTTTACATCTGAAATGAGTCTCTTTTGGGCAGCATATAGATGGGGCTTGCTTTTGTATCTATTCCACCACCCTCTGTGTTTTGATTGGAGCATTTAGTCCATTTACATTCAAAGTAATTATTGATAGATATGTACTTATTACCATTTTGTTACTTGTTTTATGGTTGTTTCTTTAGTTCTCTGTTCCTTTCTTGCTCTCCTCTCATGATTTGCTGGCTTCCTTTAGTGATATACTTGGATTCCTTTCTCTTTAGTTTCTGCATATCTATTATCAATTTTTGATTTGTGGTTTATATATAACATTATACAACAAGAAATCTGTATTAAGTTGATGGTAATTTAAGTTTGAACCCATTCTAAAAGCACTAATGTTTTACTCCTCTCTCCCACCCCTCACATTTTATGTATATGGTATCATACTTCACATCCTTTCATTTTGTGAATCACTTGACTGATTTTTATAGATATACTAATTTTATTGTTTTATGCTTCCTACTTTTCTTACTCCTGCTTATGGCCTTTCCTTTCCACTCAAAGAATACCCTTTAACATTTCGTGTAAGGCCAGTTTAACAGTGATGTATTCCATTAACTTTTGCATGTGTGGGAAGCTCTGTATCTCTCCTATTCTGAATGATAATCTTGCTGGATAGAATATTCTGGGCTGCAGGGTTTTTTTTTTTTTTCTTTCAGCACTTTGAATATATCATGCCACTTTCTTCTGGCCTGCAAAGTTTCAGCTGAAAAAAAATCATCTGATAGCCTTATGGGGTTTACCTTGTGGGTAACTATTGTCTTCTCTCTTGTTCTTTTTAAAATTCTCTCTTTATCACTACTTTTTTGCCCTTTTAATTACTATGTGTCTTGGTATTGATTTTCTTGGTGGCTCTCTGTGCCTCTTGGATCTGGATTTCTGTTTCCTTCCACAGATTCAAGTTTTCAGCTACTATTTTTTCAAATAAATTTTCTTCCCTCTTTTCTCCCTCTTCTCGATCTTGAATCTCTGTAATGCAAATATACATTTGCATTATATACATTTGCAATATACATAACAAATGTGTTACTGAGTTCTCTTAATCATTTTCCTTTTTTAATGAATTTTTCTCTCTCCTGTTCAGCTTTATTGCTTTCCATTACTCTGTCCTCCAGGTCACTGATACATTCTTCTGCTTCCTTTAGTCTACTATTTATTCCCTATAGTGTATTTTTACATTGTTGTCAAGTTCTTCATCTCTGATTGGTTCTTTTTAATGTATTCTATCTCTTTGCTGAGGATCTCACTGAGGTCTTCCACTTTTTTTAAAAAAAAATATTTATTTATTCATGAGAGACAGAGAGAGGCAGAGATACAGGCAGAGGGAGAAGCAGGTTCCATGCAGGGAACCTGACGTGGGACTCGATCCCGGGTCCCCAGGATCCCACGCTGGGCTGAAAGCAGTGCTAAACCGCTAAGCCACCCAGGCTGCCCGGTCTTCCACTTCTTTCTTCAGTCCAGTATCTTTATTACTATTACTTTAAATTCTCTCAGGCAAAATCAGGTACAGCAGCTCTCTTGCTGTGATTTTGTCCTCTTCTTTTTTGGGACATATTCCTCTGTCTCCTCACTTCGTCTAACTCTCTCTATTTCTATGCATTAGAAAAGTTGGCTATGTTTCCTGCTCTTGAAAGTAGTGGACTTATGAAGAAGAGGACCTATAGTGCCCTACAGTTCAATGTCCTCTGTTTACCAGAACCTAGTGCTTCAGGGGTATCTCCTATGTGTGTTATGTGCACCATACTGTTGTGGATGAGCCATGTTTGCGTTTAGTCCAGTCATCAGCAATGGTCTCTTTCTTTTTATAGACAGTGTTTGGTACCTGTATTACTAAACTGCCAGTCTGGAGCCACCTTGGGCTTGAGTTGAGTCAGACTAGGTATTTGCCAGAGCTATGGTAGCACAGAACTGCAGGGTGCTATCCCTGTACTGTTCCTTGAGAAGCTTTCATTGATGGGTGAGGCCTACAGTCACACCAAATGTCTGCCCCCATTCCTGAGGCTGCAGTTAAACTAGTATGCGTGGTTATCTTTCTCTCTTCATGAGGCTGGAAACACTGGCCCCTCAGCACTGCTTCCATACTGCCACAGTTGTGGCACCACTTTGGGTGAACTCCAATAAAGGCATGTTGGAGGTGGTGGATCCACAGAAGAACATGGGGGCAGGGTAACATCAGACATATTTTACTAAATGTAATGGACAATTTTTAAAAATCCCTTGGGCTTTTAGACAAAAAGAAATTACTTCTAAACAAAATAATGTTAGAATGTCAACAAATTTTTGATAGTTTATACTGAAAGACAATGGTATAACATATTTAAGACACCCAAGGAAAGAAAATGTGATTTAAATATACAGCTAAATTGAGCTTCAAATATAGACATACAGGCAAACTGCTAATCCTAGAACTCAAAAAAATAAGCAACAATCCATTAAAAGCATAAAATTTGAATAGATATTTATCAAGAGAAGATACACAAATAGCCAATAAGCACATGAAAAGATGTCCAACATCATTCATCTTTAGAAAAATGCAAAGCAAAACCACAATGAGAAATGACTTACACTCATTAGAATGGCTATTATAATACATAATAGAATAAGAGAAAATAACAAGTGTAGTGAGGAAGTGAAAATATTGGAACTCTTGTACATTCCTGGTGGGAAATGTAAAATTGTGCAGCTGCTGTGGGGAAAAAAATAAGCATATAATTACCATATGATCCATCAATTCCACTTCTCAGTATATACTCAAATGAAGTGAATGCAGAGACTCAACAGCATTGTTCACAGTAGCTCAAAGATGGAAGCAACTCAAATGCCCATCCATGGATGAATGGATAAACAAAATGTAACATATACATACAATGGAATATTATTCAGCCTTCAAAAGGAAGCAAATTAGGATACATGCTACAATATGGATGAACCTTGAAGATATGATAAATGAAATAAGCCAGATACACAAGAAAAAATATGGCATGGTTCCACTTATATGAGGTAACTAGAATAGTCAAATTCGTAGAGACAGAAAGTGTAATGGTAGTTACCACTGGCTGTAGGAGGTGTTGGGGAGAAATAGGGAGTTATTATTTAACGAATACAAAGTTTTAATTAAGGAGGATGAAAAAGTTCTGGAGATGGATAATGGTGATGATTGCACAGCAATGTGAATGTACCTAATCCCACTGAACTGATACTTTACAAATTATTAAATGTTAAATTTTGTTATGTATAATTTACCACAATAAACAACTATCAAAATTGTGCTAGAACATAAGAACCTAACTAGGAAATACTGTTCTTATGAGACCTTTGATAGGAATCCAATACCCCTTATAGGGTACCAAATGAGTAAATAAGATTATAGTAGAGCATATCAACCAATACCATGTTCTAGATTCTGCTCTAAGTGCTCAGGACAAATATTTATTTGTATAACAAATAATTACTGAGTTGTTACTGTGTGCCAGGTATTGTTCTAGGAATGAAGGACATTACAGTGAGTAAAACAGATAAAGGTACCTGCCTTCATGCAGCGTGCATTTGTGTTAGGGGAGAAGGACAAAGAAGATATATTGTATACCAGATGATGATAAGAGCTTAATGAAAAGTTAGGAAGTAAGGAGGATATATAGTAGAGAGGGCAGAGAGGGATTCACAATCTGGTGATGGGAAAAACATAAATACTCTTCAAAAATCCAAATGAATATTCCACAAAGAATATATGTAGAGTATTTTATGGATATACTGAGGAGGGGGGATCTATATAATCTTGGCTTGGAGAAGGAGAATATCAGAGAAGCTGTAGAGATGTAGAAGTGTCTGAACTGAATTTTAAAGAATGCCATGAAGAAGCATTAGTAGAAGTTGGCAAGATCCAACAGAAGGAGCAAGAAGTGCAAATACGAGGATGTATGAGAAAATATGGGACATCCAGAGAACTGAGTGATTCAATATGAGGTGAGAGATGAAGCTGGCAAGTTGAAGCATTGAGGCCCATGATGTAGAGCTTGAGTTTTATCTGGAAGTCTATAGAGAACTATCAAAAGATATTAAACATGTTAGTCACATAATTGGATTCTACTTTAGAAAGGTCATTTTTTGTTGCTTTGATCTAATTGAAACAAACCAAAACCAGAAGCAAGGCGGTATGACTACTGGATCAAAGAGAGAAGTAACATTGAATTAAGGCACTGGCTATGCAGATAGAGAGAAAACTCATTTAAGAAATGCCTAGAGCACTGAGGGGGGCACTTCACGGGATGAGTACTGTTGGCAAATCGAACTGCAATAAAATTTTTTTTAAATAAATGACTAGAAACCAATCAATACAATTTGACAATCAATTGGATGGGAGATTCAAAGGAGAGAGAAATCAAAGATGATGCCAAGGTTTAAGTCTATAAATGATGACTAGGTCCCATTTACTAAATTAAAGAGTGCATACTAGGTATTTACCCCAAAGATACAGATGTAGTGAAATGAAGGAACACCTGCACCCCAATGTTCATAGCAGCAATGTCCACAATAGCCAAATAGTGGAAGGAGCCATGATATCCTTCAACAGATAAATGGATAAAGAAGATGTGGTCTATATACAATGGAATATTACTCAGCCATTAGAAAGGATGAATACCTAGCATTTACATTCACATGGATGGAACTGAAAGGTATTATGCTGAGTGAAATAAGTCAATAAGAGAAAGACAATTATATGGTTTCACTCATATGTGGAATATAGGAAATAGTGAAAGGTATCCTAAGGGAGGAGGGGAAGCTGAATGGGGAAAATTAGAGAGGGAGACAAACCATGAGACTCCTAACTGTGGGAAACAAACAAAGGGTTGCAGAAGGGGAGGTGGGTGGGGGATGGGAAAACTAGGTGATGGACATTAAGGAGGGCACTTGATGGGATAAGCACTGGGTGTTGTATGTTGGCAAATTGATTTAAATAAAATAAATTAATGAGTGCAGAGAAGAGGCTTAGGGTAAATAATAATTCCATCCAGACTGTTTACTTTGGAGCACTAGTGGACATCCAAGTATCAATAGATAAAGTGTGGAATTTAGGATAAAAATCTGGGCTGAAAATATAGATTTAGAAGTATCAGCATATAGTAGGTAGAAGAAATCATGGGATATGAATGAGATCATGAAGGAAACAAGATACAGATTGAGGGGAAGGCCAAAGAAGGAACCAGAGAAAGAACATGGGACAGGTAGAGAAAAAGCAACCCAGTACAAAGTCAATGAAGACATGGTCAGAATTAAAGGAGGACCCAGAAAAGATGGTTTCACAAAAGCCAATATCAAAGAATGGTTCACATGGGAGGGAACAGCCATCGTCAACAACTTCCAGGTAGCACTTACTGTACCTTGTTACTTAATTGTTTGACTTTCCTGCTGAACTTGAGCTCTGAGAGGGCATTTGTACTTCTTACCATCATATTCCCAGCTCCGAGCACACAGCAGATACTTAATAAGTATTTTGTTGAATAAATTAATGATAAAACCAAAAGAATCAGATTTTGTAGCAAATAGGTAACTGTAGACCTTGATGAGAACAATTTCAGGATGTTATAAAGGTGAAGCCATATAACAGTGGGTTCAGGTATAAATGGGATGTGAGGAAAATAGAAGAATCCTTTCAGAGGCTTGGTTGTGAAGAGGAAAAAAAAGAACAGCTAGGAATCAAGTAGGGTAGAAGGGTCATGAGAGGGTTTTACTTGTTAAACATTTTGGGTGGGTTTGTTGTTTTGTTTTGTTTTTTAAAGATGGCAAATACCTAGATAGGAAGAGAATTGATGGAGAAAGTATGCTCTGACAGGGGAAGGGATTGAATCCAGAGGTTGATTGGAAGAAAGACATAAACAAGTAAATAGTTGAATAAAACTAAAGCTAAGAACAGAAACAACTATGCAAGAACTACCCCACACACACAGTCATTTCATGATTAATTGTCAAACAACTGATGGTCAGAAAGGGATCAGTGTTCAGGAAAGGATGAAATTACTTGCATGAGACTGGAATTGTTTTTTGGAGGTTTTGGGATCTGAACTTAAAGTATGTGTTAGGTGGAAAAGGTAGAGAAACAGGGGGAGGGGATTCTGTGTGAAGGGACCACTGAGGTGGTGCTTTTTAGTAATAATTTTAAAGGATCTCCTGGATCTTTTTCAAGCCATGCTTGAAATTTATCAAATGTATTTCTTTAAATATTTGTTTCAGTCTCCACTCACCTCTCCTCACCTTCTAGAACTCCGATTACACATATGTTAGGCTGCTGAATGTTGCCCTGTAGCTCACTGATGGTCTGTTCATTTTTTCCAGTCTTTGTGTTTCACTTTGGACAGTTTCCACTGCAATATTCAAATTCACTGGTCTTTTCTTTTTGCCATGTCTAATGTGCCACTAATTCTAGCCCCTTCTAGTTCACTTTTCAATTGTAGAAATTTGGCTTGGGTCTTTTTAGATATCTTCCATTTCTCTCCTTGTCATGCTCATGCTTTCTTCTAACTCCTTAAACATATGGGATGAATGTATTTGTTACAGCTGTTTTAATGCTTCTATCTACTAATTCCATCATCTGTATCATGTCTGAGTCTCTTTCTATTGATTTTCCCCCCATTTTAGATCTTATGTTCCTGCTTCTTTGCATGCCTGTAAAATAAATTTTTAACGTAATGTCAGACATTGTAAGTTTAACATTTTGGGGGGTACTGAATATGTTTGTAATTCTTTAAATATTTTCAGGCTTTGCAATAGGATGCAGTTAACTTACCTGGAAACATTTGGGTGTTTTCAAGGCTTGCTCTCTTTTTTGTAAGATTTTATTTATTCATAGAGACAGAGAGAGAGAGAGAGAGAGAGAGAGAGGCAGAGACACAAACAGAGGGAGAAGCAGGTTCCATGCAGGGAGCCCGATGTAGGACTAGATCCTGGGACTCCAGGATCACACCCTGGGCTGAGGGCAGGCGCTAAACTGCTGAGCCACCCAGGTATCCCCTCAAGGCTTGCTCTTATGCTCTGTTTGGTTGATACAGAATAGCCGTTAAGCCTCGGGCTAATTTGAATCTTCCATTGAGGCAATGGAACTCTACTCAGTTCCTTGAGCGTTAGGAAGTCTTTCTACTCTGGTTTATGGGAACATAAACTGTTCCCAGCCTTGTGCGAGTCCCAAAGTTTGCTCTACTGGCTCATTTCCAGTGGTTTATTCTCCAGTCTTGGTAGTTACCTCAAATTTATGCATGTATTGAATATTATGAAGCTAAAGATTCAAGGGGACCCTTTACAGATATGTGGAGCTCTTCCTCATTGCAGCTTCTCTCCAGTGTCCTCTGCCCCCTGAAGTCTAGCTGCCTTTGCATCTCTGTCCTCTGAACTCTGTCTCCTCAATCAGGAAGATCAGCCTGAAAGCTCACCAGGCAAGAAACTCTCCAGCTTAGGGCATAGTCCTCATCACCATCACTGCCTTTTTCAGAGATCTCTATCCCGTACTTCTTGTTTTCCAAAGTCTGAAAACTAGTTTCATAGATTTTGACCAAGTTTTTTTAGTTGTTTTAAGGGGAGAGGATAAATGTAGTTTCCAATATCCCATCATGAGTTATAGGTGGAAATTCATTGCCTCATCTTTAGACCCTTAAATCAAATTAGAATGTGAGTTCCTTAAAATCAGCAAGAACGAGCCTGGCACATAGTAGACAGTAAATATTTTTTAAATAAATGAGGTCCTGTTTCCTCCCAACAGTCCCCGGAACTTCTTTCCAAAATTTAAATTTTAACCATTTCTCTAAAATACCAAGAACATTATTATTAACTCTCTCCTCTGAGCTACTATCTTCTACTATATTCATCTTGGTGTGGTTAGCATATGTCCATATTGTTCATAAAATGTTTAGGGAAAGAAAAAAAAGATCCTAGGAGAGGACTACAAGACTGTAGTTGCCTCTGGTTGACTTAATCTACTGATAATTTCTCACCAATTTTGTAACCATCAACTGGTGATCCAATCCAGTGGCTTAAATTTTCCTCAGAGGACAATCTTCATATGCCTCATCTGCCAAAATAATGTAGTAGCCTAGCCCTGGGTCTAGTGCTATGGTTTAGGACCTGAAGAATAGAAAATGCTCAGATATGGCTGGTACAGCATGTTGATTCTGTCACTTTCAGGCTACCAGGTAAGTGCTAAAAAATGTCTGGAGTGAAATCATCTCCTAAGTCAGGTCCTCTTTTAGAAGGATAAAGTAAATTCAGTTCAAAGGTAATAACCATATTAACACATAGTGGGCAGTTGGGCTTCCTTCATGATCCCCATAGCTAGGGTTCTTTCATCCCTATTAGCACGTTTGACCTTTTGAAAAATAGAATGATGTGACAAGAGTGGAACTACCTATATTATTTCAGCACTAAGAGGAAAAAAAAAACCCTTTTCCCCATTTTTTTAAACAAATCATATGTGGAATTAAATGGAAATATCTTTCTAAGTGAAAATAACTTCTCTCCCCAAATTAAAATCTAGTGTTAAGAATGCCACCTGACAAACCATAGCATAAATGACTTCTTATTGCTGCTTTTAAAGGGAGCATTTCTCAACTTACTGCCCTTGTTCTACACCCATTTTTTCACTTTGGAATAATGAATCTTGATCCTTAAGTAACAGAAGAAATTGGTACCACTTTGTGGAGTCTCCAGACTCCTCGAGCTTATCATTAGCAAGATAGATTAGGCCCTGGAAGAATAATATATTTGAAAAGAATTTTGGATATTTCTTTTCAGATTTTGATGAGAAAGAAGAATGTATCTGCTTATTCAGGCTCACTGGTGAGTCAAAGTTAAGACACAAAATCAATTTTCTGATTTTTCTGGGACATAATATATTAATATTTGAAAATCTTCTTTTGAGATACTCAAGTCACAATGTATTTCTCATATACATTGGTCTCATATTTTCCCCTTTAGACAGTTGAAACTGAATGAGAAAGAAAGGGATTTCTGAGAGTTTATTTAAGTAAGAGAATTTAATTATTTTAAACTTAATGGAATACACTGTCCAAACAAGCCAACAAAGCAGAAAAACTCTGTAAAGTTAATTTATTAACAGAAATTTAGTTTCATTTTATGAAGGGCTGGAACATTTTGACCTCAGAACTTCTGAGGTGCAGAAAGGGATGTAACATGGGAATGGAAGGGCTGAGTTTAATTTATTTTTCCCTCTTTTTATTCACACTAATAATTTGAGGGAGGAGTTTCTCAATGTCCGCTATAATTATCAGGCTGAGAGATTTTAGTCGACACAAGGTTGCAACACTCAGTACACAAGAAAAATGGGACAAATCAAAGTCAAAATAAGTATCTTCTCTTGGAGCTATTAGGCAAGCAGGAACAGCTTGTTCACTAATTGCACAGATGAAGTCATTGTGTTGTATTAAAGGCTTGATGTGAAAATCAGTTCCATCTTGCTCTGCTATATAACGCTGTTGACAGGTATTTAGGAACTGCCTGTTCTGTCCAGAAAGTTCTGTCTAGCAAGTACTATCAGACTGTCTATACACATAGTTAAACTGCTCCCAACTGCTTTGAAGCACAGCAGACCCTGCCTGTGGCAGGCGCACCTCTCAGGTTGTAATTCTCTCCTTTGCATTTCACAGTCAGCATTTCACTTTTGGATTTTCTTCCCCCTCACACTTCAAAAACAGTGAATAACGTTTTGCTTTCTTCAAAGGGGCCACTTTTACTTTAAAGAAAACTTCCTGAATGCAAACAGTCTTGCAAACTGTAGCAAAATACTTTCCATGATGTCTCAGACCCTCAGGTTTGTTATCCTTGCTTATAATCAGTTCTGTTTGGTGGTGAATCCTTGAGGCTGTTTCACATTCTGTTAAATTACTAACACATGCCAAACTTGTGGAATCATAGGAGGCTGTTGGTGTAAAGCATAAAAGGTCTGCAAAATTAGGGCAAATTAAGCTAAAGGTCAGTATCAGGATCAAACATTACAATTTCCACTAGCTCACAAGAAAAAGAAAGAAAAAAAAGGCGGGAGCTGGTAGGGAAGCACGGGGCATTGAAATCCTGCAGTTGAATCCAAGAATGCCTTTCCTGAAGTTACTTGCTGTTCACCAATGTGAAAACAAAGTGATCAAATATTCTGGTTTTGGGTAATTTGCAATTGTTATTTGATGTTCTAGTAGGGATATTGGCTCCAAGCTCTTTGTAGGAGAGGGGAAGTATTTTGCAATAACCTCTTATTATGAAGATTGAGTCTATCTAAACAAATCAGAGTACAAATAGCCCTGATAGGAAAGTTATTAATATGAGGCCTTATTCCCCTTCCCTTCTTCTTGCCTTTTAATGGCCCCACATAACAAAGTATTTCAAATATTTTGTCTAAATAATTTTTATAATATGAAAATTACACCAAAAACCATAGCCATTAAGACAAGACTACAGTTGCACGAATCTCCATAGAAATGCTGAAAGGCAGATAAACAATTCTGGACTATAGATGAGGATGCATTAACTTGTTTATTACATTTTGAATTTCTTCCTAGTGCACATGTTGACAACTTCCCTACAAGGGAAAAGGTCAGAAAAATCAGAGGAGATGGAACTGTTTTATTTTTGCAAAAAAAACCAAAAACCAAAAAAGACTAAACTTTCTGTAGTAGTTCTATCCAACAGAATAAGCTACATAAATTATTTTAAAATTTTCTAGGAGCCACAACTGAAGAAATAAATTTATTTTATTTTATTTTATTTTATTTTTTAGATTTTATTTATTTATTCATGAGAGACACAGAGATAGAGGTAGACACAGGCAGAGGGGGAAGCAGGCTCCTTGCAGGGACTCAGGATCATGCCCTGAGCCAAAGGCAGGTGCTCAACCACTGAGCCACCTAGGTATCCCAAAATGAATTTGTTTTAATAATAAATTTCATTTAATGCAATAAATCTAAATAAAATATTATCATTTCAAAATATAACGAATACAAAAATATTAATGAGATATTTTACATTATTTTTTTCAAACTAAGTCTTCTGAAATCTGGTGTGTATTTTATATCACAGCAAATCTAAATTTGGACTTTTTTTAAGTTTTAAGTTGTCTAAACATCTGACTCTTGATTTCAGCTTGGGTTATGATTTCAAGGTAGTGGATTGGGCCCTGCATCAGGGTCTCCACTCCACGAGGACTGTGCTTGAGATTCTTTCTCTCTCTCCCTCTCCCTTTGCCCTTCCTCCCCAAACCCTGTGTTCTCTCTCTCTCTCTCTCTCTCTCTCTCTCTCTAATATAAATAAATAAATCTTAAAATAATGATAATTGTACACTTACCTGACTGAGCCACCCAGGCACCCCTGGACTATACACATGTTGGACAGAGCAATCCTATAGAGTAGTACATATTTACTGTATTTAAAAAAGAAATAGTCACTTCAATGGAGAGCTCCTACAGTTTTCTCCCTTGGGCTTTTTAGAAACATCTTTGGCCCTCTAAAGACTTGACATGTTTCTGTCCAGAATGATTATGTCTCAGGGTGCTCTGCATCCTACAGAATCTGGTGGCATTCTACTTCTCTGTGTCCTCTGTATTAACACTGTGTGCCAGGCCAAAATGGCCTGTGGTATTAATCTTTTCCAACCCTTCACACTTCAGAGCCTGAGGCCTAGTAATCTACTGCTAACGCTAATTTAAATTAGCATTTATCCCCATACTTCTAAGAGGAAACTCAACTGATGATAGACTTAAAGGCTATTGCCTACTTGAACAGTTCATCAACCAGCACACATTCAATGCATGTTATAGGCTGAGTACTGGCTTAGTTCATAAGCTCATTTGTGCAGATCTGTTTTCAGCATCACCTCACTAGGATCCTTATCTCTGCTGCCACCCTCCAGTTATCAGGTCGTGCTCCATGGATATACCAGAGAGTTTATTTAAACATAGCTGACTGTCTTTCTTCCCTCGTGGACCTCTGAGACTGCTCCCACTGCTAATAGACTGCATGACACCCATCCCTCAAGCTACACTTTCATCTAGTTCCTTAATTGTATGGCCTCTGCCCCATACTCTCTCCACATGTGTTCCAGCCAAATACCTTTTTGCCATCCCTTGACAATGCCTTATCATTCTTTCATGCCGGGTTTATATACAGTTTCCTTTGCCTGGAATGCACTTTTCCCTTTTGTTTATATGTCAAGTCTTACTCATCTCTTCTAGAAAACCCAAATTAGTGTCCTAACTTCCCTACTTATTCCATGGGAGAGCTGCCTGCTAATGTGAATGCATCTTTGTTTCTGATGGTAGAAGTCAAGATTCGTTTTCTATTTGGGGGAAGTTTTCCCAGTTTGTTTTCTTGCTACCTGTCTTGTTTCAGTGAGGAACTACCTCTAATCCATGAGCAACTCCAATAACATTCTAACATCGTACAGCATTAATGTCCTAGTCTTATCAAAAGTAATCTCTCTCTGCACACCTGAGTGGCTTTGTCTTCTAAGTGTCCAACTATTGATTTCAGCTCAGGTCAGGATCTCAGGTTCATGAGATAGAGCCCCACATTGGGCTCTGCACTCAGCAGGGGTCTGCTTAAGATTATCTCTCTCTTGAGGCACCTGGCAGGCTCAGTGGTTGAGCATCTACCTTTGGTTCAGGGTGTAACCCTGGGGTCCTGGGATCAAGTCCCACATTGGGCTCCTTGCAGGGAGCCTGCTTCTCCCTCTACCTGTGTCTCTGCCTCTCTCTGTGTCTCTCGTGAATAAATAAATAAAATCTTTTTAAAACTTCTTTCTCGCCCTCTCCCTCTATCCCTCCACCACGCTCTATTCTCTAAAATAAATAAATGAATCTTTTTAAAAAATGACTGATGGCTGAATGGGAACTCATCAGAGAGAGAAAAAAACCATGAGACTCATAACTCTAGAAAACAAACTGAGGGTCACTGGAGGGGAGATGGGGGGGATAGGGTAACTGGGTGAAGGGCATTAAGGAGGGCATGTGATGTGATGAGCACTGGGTGTTACACGCATCTGGTGGATTATTGAGCATTACGTCTGAAGCTAATGATGTACTTACTATATGTTGGCTAATTGAATTTCAATAAAAATAAAATTAAAAAAATTAAAAAATCTCAAAAAACAAGTAGAAGTTTTTTTTAAGTTGCACTTGAAAGCTGTTTGAAAGTAAAAATGAACAATTTTTAATATAGTCTTGTCAAGAAGGAACTTAAACTAAGTCATGGACCTCTTAACTCCTTTTTGGGGGCTGAGTACACATAAGCACTCATTTTGCAAGTGTTTGTTTTCTCTTTAATGCTTTTCAGGGCAGTTTTCCACTCATGCTTTTTTTACAACAGAGCTATCAGCAATTCACTCTCGCACCGCAGCATGTCCCAAGTCAAAGTCACATCACCTCTTTAAACCTGTTTCTGGACAGGACAGCACCTAGGGTTGTACCCAACATATCCTTCTCTGCCACTTCAGGCAACAAATAAATTGCCATGTCCTCTTCTACCTCTACAGCCTCTCTGCCGATCATTCTTTTCTGCTATTTCCCATTCAGGCCCATGTTGCCCCCCACCTATACCCTTGAAATCTCCAGCTCTGTTCCCCTTCAGTCCCTAAGTTCCAACACTTACCAAGACTTCTAAAGCCCAGCTCTAAGGACGTCACTTCCCAGCTCAAAAAAACCCCCAGTTTCTCCCCATCACTTAATAAACAAAATCCAAATTCTTTAGCCTGATGTTCATGGCCCACCCACACTCTGACCCCAATATAACATTATAATGTGATTTCCTCCTACTCTCCTGCAAGCACTCCAGCCAAAGTGCACTGGTTACCTTCTACCCATTTTAGCATCTTGGCTTTGTCGATGCTACTCTTGTTTTCTTACTTTCCCAACTTCTTGCCAATCAAAATATGACCCCAATCTTCAAGGCCTCATCAAAACTGCTACCTCTTCTATGAAGTCCCTCTAGATTTTCGAGTAGGAAATCTTTGGTCCTTATACAGTGTTTATTTGTTTACCTGTTAGTACTGTTACTGCTGTTTACATCATAAGCTTGTTTTATGTGTATCGTACCAAAATCCCATCTGTGCTCAGTTGGTAAAGTTCATTTCATTGATTCAGCAAATATGTGTTGAGTGCCTACTAGGTGCTAGTGCAGTACAGAGAACAGTGATCAGGCCAGACTGAGTATTTATTTTTGACGGCCTTCCTGGGGCATGTAACCATGTATCTTCTACTTTGTAGGCACTCAGTGATCACTTGAATACATTACTGAATTCCTAATTTACCTGAAAAACATATTTCCAGACTAGAAAAGTAAGAATAAGAAGTAAATTAGTAAGGCTTCAGGGCAGCTGAACTAGGAATTCGCAACAGCTAGAAGTCTGTCTCTTGTCATTTTAGCCCTGGAGACCCCAGCAAGCCCTTACCCAGAGCCCTTGGCTCTCAGTTACACGTGTCTCCAACAGTAATAGTCACAACAATAACCACAGTGAGTTTGGACATGTGATTTCCAAACTCATGTCAGATGAGAGGCAGCAAATTAGGAGCAGGGACTAGAAATGGTACAGTCAGTCACATGGGCATCCGTGAGATGGACAGTCCAGGAGCAGTCCCAGAAAAGCTAAAAAACAAAACAACAATTTTAAAAAACAAAACACAGCAATCTGTAGCCATTTAAACCAGGGACAAACAGTTCTGCATACCTCTGAAGGGCCTGAGGATTTTTCAGTGTTACAGCACACTACTACTTTTAATGACTTTTAATGGTGTTTAAAAGAATGAATCCTCAGCCCTCTATTAAATTCACTTATCCAGAACAACTCTCTCCCACCCCCACCTAGAGGCTCTGGAGCCAAGGTTTTATTGTACTTCCTTGCATTTCTTGATTCATTTGACTCAGAACATTCGTTGGCTCTCAGCATTTAGTTCAATTTTCATTCAGTAAGTTTCATTCCCATTTTATGTGCACAACACTCTAAAAGGGCCAATGGAGGACACAAAAGATTTGAAACATCCCTAGTCTTAGAGATGCTCAAGGTATAGTTCAGGAGATAAGACCTACATCATTTTTTTAAATACTTTTACTTTTTGGGTTTTTTTGTTTTTAGATTTATTTATTTATTTATTTATTTATTTATTTATTTATTTATTTATTTATTATTTTATTGGAGTTCAATTTGCCAACATATAGCATAACACCCAGTGCTCATCCTGCCAAGTGCCCCCCTCAGTGCCCATCACCCAGTCACCCCAACCTCCCGCCCACTTCCCCTTCCACTACCCCTTGTTTATTTCCCAGAGTTAGGTGTCTCTCATGTTTTGTCACCCTCACTGATATTTTCACTCATTTTCTCTCCTTTCCCTTTATTCCCTTTCACTAATTTTTATATTCCCCAAATGAATGAGACCATATAATGTTTGTCCTTTTCCGATTGACTTATTTCACTCAGCATAATACCCTCCAGGTCCACCCACGTCGAAGCAAATGGTGGGTATTTGTCGTTTCTAATGGCTGAGTAATATTCCATTTATACATATACCACATCTTCTTTATCCATTCATCTTTCAATGGACACTGAGGCTCCTTCCACAGTTTGGCTATTGTGAACATTGCTGCTATAAACATCGGGGTGCAGGTGTCCCAACGTTTCACTGCATCTGTATCTTTGGGGTAAATCCCCAGCACTGCAATTGCTGGGTCATAGGGCAGATCTATTTTTAGCTCTTTGAGGAACCTCCACACAGTTTTCCAGAGGGGCTGTACCAGTGCACATTCCCACCAACAGTGCAAGACGGTTCCCCTGTCTCCACATCCTCTCCAACATTTGTTGTTTCCTCTCTTGTTAATGTTCACCATTCTCACTGGTGTGAGGTGGTATCTCATTGTGGTTTTGATTTGTATTTCCCTGATGGCCAGTGATGTGGAGCATTTTCCCATGTGCTTGTTGGCCATGTCTATAAGACCTACATCCTTGAACCCACAGAAGGACACAACAGAGTGAGATATAAATAGTGAATGTGAGTAAGTGTATAGTGAAACACACTTTGCAGTGAAGGATTGTCTGGGAAAGGACTAGGCATGATTAGGAAACATTTCTAAACCAGGAGTGGAAGATGTGGGAAGGGCATTTTGGTAGAGAAAACAGCACAAAGAGGACTGACAGCTCTGGGTCAGAAAGAGCAAACTCTGTGTAGGCAGTGGTAAAGAGCTGGCCTGGCAAATGGGCTGAGGGCCCTGCTTGGGGAACATGAGATAAGTTTGAAGCATTTCCACAGTTTTGTACAAATCTCTGTTATCTTCCTAAAGTCTTGTATTGGGCTGCCATAACAGAATACCATGGGCTAGGTGACTTAAATGAAAGACATCTTCTCACAGTTCTGAGGGCTGGGAAGTCCAAGAGCAAGGTAATGGCTGATTGGGTTTCTGGCAAGTACCTGGTTCCTGGTACCACAACTTTTTGCTGTGTCCTCACATAGGAGAGTGAGAAAGAGATAGCTCTCTGGTGTCTCTTCTTATATGACATGAATCCCATTGTGAAGGCCCCACCTGCATGACTTCCTCTAACCCTAATTGCCTCCCAAAGGCCCCATCTCCAAGTACCACCACGTTGAGGGTTAGACCTTAAGCATGTGAACTCAGCAAGTGTAGGGGAGCTGGGGGTGAGGACATAAACATTCAGTCTGTAACAAGTCATATGATCGTAAATCCCTGCATCCTTTGAAAAGCCAGAAAAATCAGGTGTGATGTATAGATTGGTATTCTCTTCAGTTGTGTCATTTTTGCTAGAGAGTTGATGTGACAGCTAATGGCAAGGTACAATGACATCTTGATTTTTCTTTAAGTTCATTTTACAAATGAAACTACAAGAAATGTAGGCTCTCCTCTGGTTAGAAGCTCTAGAGGATCCTACTTCTAGAAGACATCATCCAGTGCTGTACATGTGTCTAAAGCTTTGGGGAGGGATGCCTGGGTGGCCCAGTGGTTGAGTGTCTGCCTTCAGCTCAGGTCATGATCCCGGGGTCCTGGGATTGAGTCCTGCATCGGGCTCCCACAGGGAGCCTGCTTTCCATCTGCCTGTGTCTCTGCCTCTCTGTGCAAAAATAAATAATGAATAAATAAGCAAAATCTTTTTCTAAAAAAATAAAGCTTTGGGCAATGGTTAACAGATTCTATGAGTAAATGAGGATGAATACAAACAATGAGCTTACTCTCTACAGCTTGTTAATTGATCAAGGCTGGAGATTTATCATCCTGTTAAAATGAGGTTCTACCTTTCTCACTAGACTGCAAACTCTGGTGGGGTAAGTGTGTTCCCCAGCATCTAGACTATCACCCACCACAAAAATGGGACTTACTGCTAAATTAGTAGCTGAATAAATGATGGAATGCAAGACAGATAAATTTATTAACATTTGACTAAAGTCAAGTCATGTATTTCTCAAAACTAACTTATCCTGAACTGGCTGAGATTCTTGTGACTGGTGGATCATGACTTTTTAACAAATTAAAAACAAACCACAAAATCAGGGATTTTAAAGTAATTTTTTCACAGACATGTTTGTTGTAAATCCAATACGCATATCCTGTTGAATTGGCCGCTTTGTGTAATTGGGAGCCAATTTCAATGTTCACATGACAATGAAAAGCTCAAGCTTAAATGTATTAATATGTTGTCTTGGCAGAACACCAGGCCTCTTAATAGCAAAATATGGAGAGAAAGGATATTAGTCTCCAAAGACTTGAGTTTGATTTCAAAAATAAACTGATGTTGTTCTTTTAAGAAAAGATCTTTTAAAATCTTTTTAAAGATCATTCACAAGAAGACATAACTGTGGAGCTGTGGTCTATAAAGTAACTTAAATGAAAAAATAATACAAAGAGCAGAGAATCAAAATCCTAGTATGATAGTTAGTTATAAGGCCAAGGGGCAAAATATTTAAGTGTTTTAGGGTCCACATGAGCAACTCAAGTTCTGAATAGTTGCTAACTCACTGACCAGATAATTCCCAACCTAGACATGCTTAATACACTAGGATATGAAGCCAAAGCACTGTATGTTCAACCAGAAGAATCCCAGAAAAGGAAAATGCATCATTTCTTTTTTCCTTTTTTAAAGATTTTATTTACTTACTTATTTATTTGAGAGAGAGTCAAAGAGAGAGCACAAGTTGGGGGCAGAGGCAGAGGGAGAAGCATACTCCCTGCTGATCATAGAGCCCAACACAGGGCTGGATCCCAGGACCCCGGGATCATGACCTGAGCCGAAGGCAGATGCTTAACCAACTGGGCCACCCAGGCGCCCCCAGACCGCATCATTTCTAATAACCATGGCTATCATTTATGTAGCACAAACCACGTATCTGTCCAGCACTCTGTAAAGTGCTATACAGACTTCCCTAATCCTTATAATCTCCTCCACACATTGAGCAGAGGAGGAAACTAAGACTTAAAAATAGATTAAGTAAATGACCCCAAATCAACCAAGTCTGTAAATGGCAAAGCAAGATTTTTGCCTTCACTATGGGTCATTCCATTCTATCCCACCGCTCCTGAAAAGATGCTCCTTAAAATGACAACATCAGCATCACCTGGGAAGTTAGAAACCAAAACCTCAAACCCCATCCAGATTTAATGAATCAGACTCAGTGATTGTGGGGCCTAGGAAATCTGTTGTGAATCAGCTCTCCAGGAGTTTCTAAAGCACGCTAACACCTGAGAAGCACATCTCCATTCTACTCTATTTCTCAAAACTTTAGCAAATAGGTATATTTCACTTTTGCCAGTGCAGATTCTTACAAAACCCAGAAAATTAATTATCACATCCATTTCTTTGTTTAAGCTATGTGAACAATAATCACTCTACCAGTGACTGTAATTCTTACAAATAGAATATATAAGATGGCCCCAAGGAAAACAACCCAAAAGCATTATCCATCTAAAATGTGAACAAGAGCAAGTGATTGGAATTCTTTCAAGACCTGACTACACATATTGATTTGGGATTAAAATGGTAATCACTTAGCTCATTCTAAGCTTTAATAGATAAAATAGATTTTTAATATAAGCTCAGAAATTAGTACCTTGCCAAGGGGGCAATAGTAACCATCCTGTGTACTGTGACAAAAGTGAAATATAATAGATGAAAATGGCAATCAGGATTCCAGTCTATTGCTATGAGTGGTTGTCTTGCCAAATAATGAAATGTATTGACATTGCTGCTGAGCTGTCATTGGCACGTTACACAAATATTGAGATTTTCTAAAGCAAAGTTACTGGAAGTCATTCAAATATTTATAATGGTGTAATGGGTGAACTGGAGACTTTTTCTTTCAAAAAAATTTTGTTCCAAACTCCTTGATGAGAAAATATTTGGAATAAAGCACAATAGATTTATATACAGACTTATATGGCTGAAATTGATTTTTATTTCCCTGGGAATTTAAGAATCTTTTTAATAGTTGCGAGCTGGGGTACAGCTGCAAAAAGTTGGCTTAATATGGAGCCAATATTTATGCTTTCTTGATAGAACAAATGAGAATTCTCTCTGTTTTCTGTCTTACTTATGTTGAAAGCCTGGCAACACTGAGGTATAATACTTGCTTCTTCAAAATGTTTTTAAATTGTTGTTCACTGTTTTGTATTTCATCTTGAAGCTGCTTTATTTATAATATTATTAAACCTCAAAGAAATCCATATGGTGGAAGAGAATGGAGAAATTTTGCAATTTCACTATTTTATTCTTCTCTAATAGAATTTATGTGAAACTGAAAATTGTTCAAGTCTGCTTTTTATCTCAAGGACTATGTCTATACCTTGCAATAGGATGACTCAAACAGATGGGTAAATCATAATACACAGTAAATTTTATGGCTGGTATTTAATTCTGCAGAAATAGCCCTCTTTCTAACAGGAGTGTGAAAGTTTATGTAGATATTTAATAATTTCTAGATTCTTTCTAGACTTATTTATTTCTACTGCTTACCACTTGCCTACACTATTGAGGACTTACTAAGGGCCTGCATTATGCTAGATTTACCTGGAATCACGTGTATAGCTGCAATGCTCTGATATGTGATAACCACTTGAGCAAATATTGTTACCCACATACATCTGCCAAGGAACACAGGATTTGTCTCTAAACAAAGTAATTTATGTTTCCTGCATCCTAGCCCTCACTAGCAGAGTTTTGACATCATATGTTTTATCTTTTAGCAAAAACAAAACAAAACACAAAAAACAAAAAAAAAGCCCACAAAACAACAACAACAAAAAAAAAGAGCAGAAATCCAACTGGTCAATATAATGTAGAGATTAAAATCACAGACACTGGTATCATATGGACTTGATTCCAGTCCTTGATCTATTTCTTACTTCCTATGTGACCTTGAACCAGTCACTGTAGCTGCTTGTGCCTCTGTTTTTTTTATCTCACAGAGCGGTTTGAGGAGATTTACTCAGAGATTGCTCAGAAAAGTACCTGGTGTGTAGTAGGTGGTCAATATATGAATGCCATCATTGTTATTCTCTGGGCCTGTTCCATCACCTGTAAAATGGAGACAATAAGCCAACAAGTCTTATTGAATTTATTACAGGGAAGGCAAGAGGTTCTATTGTTCTATTGTATACTAGCACACAGTGTAGATGCCTGCCATATAATAGGTATGAATAAAAATTTAAGTGAATGAATAAAAAATTATATCTGTAAAGCTTTTGACACGCTGTGTTCAATAAGTGAGGACTATTTTAAGTATTTTTAACTATTTTGTGGAATCCTTAATAGAACTTTTGTGGAATCCTTAATAAGCCTGACCTCTATCCATAATACCTCGAAGTCTTTGCTCAGAAGTCTTCACTTCCTAGAACTAAGACCTTCAAGAATCTCTATCCAATGGCATTACACAATTATTCCTTAGGCCTTGACTAGAAAGGAATTAGTGGTAAGAGTATTATACCAGAAGTTTAAGAGATTAAGTTTCAAGTCCTAGCTTGACAATTTCCTACTTGGGTGAACTTAGACAAGTCAATTCATCTCTTTGAGTCTATTACTTCTATTGTAAATGAATGGTTTGAATTGAAGGATCCTCTTATAACCTTGGCTCTCTATAATTTTACAAATTGTGTCATAACTCTGTTCCTGAACATATGAACAATTTTTATGGCTTCTCCCTCATATGTGTAACATGCCTATTACACACACACACACACACACACACACACACCTACACACACACAGGTGTATGTATGAGTCAGCAGTACCTGTTGTGAATTTTTCTATCCAATACAGGAACTTTTCTTCTGAAATAAAAAGTTCCTCTCTCCATTTATGACGTGTTTTTTTTTTTTGGCAATTTCTGCATGAGAGTTTTACATTTAGATATAGCATCCATATTAGATTCTAAATGAGAAATGTTCTAAAAGAAAGCCCTGATTAAGAAAAACTAATGACTTATTTTGTCCATTCCATCCCAATGTGATTTCCTCCCTCCACACTTATCCAACTTTTCTTGTCTGGGCTAATTATTTGCTATGTCTTAAATATTCAACTGGTTAGGCCATTTGTTTCCCTATGTAAGAAGAGCTATTACCTACTATTTGCCAGACATCCTGCTAGGTAATCGTCTAATACTTTCAACAATCCTCAAAAATTATAGATGAGGAAACTGAATTTAAGTGCTTAAGTGGTGCTAAGTTCAAACCACAGCAATTGATGGAGCCAGAATTTGAAACTGGGTCTGTCTCATCAAAGTCCATGTTCTATACTGCCTTTCACATAGCTGCTTGCCTTGTCAAATACCAACAGTCTAAAAATCCCCCTGGAAGCATATCTGTTTATTATATTTGTTTGAAAGACCTCCCCAATACACACACAGAGCATTGTGAATATAAGAGGTGCTAGAAAATTTATGTTGAGTCAATGAAAGGAAAAAAGGGCACATTGGGTCTTCCTCAGTTTCGTAGCCTAATTTGTCTCTTAGAGTTCTTCTTCTGCTTCCTCTTCTTCTTCTTGAATCAAAACAGGAAGTGATAAAATTGTCATATATGCATTACAAATCATGGAGTTATGATACTTGCCAAACTGGATCTAAGGTATTAAGGAAGTCAAAGCTTGGTCCCCTCTATTTCTTTCTCAGCATTCAGTGGGCCTGAGTATCAGTATTCCCATCTCATGACAGCCTCAATAGACAGCAGTGTGCTATGGAAGGCACAAGTATTGTCCTAATCAAGAGCAGAGATCTCTAGACCCTTTCAAATTCTACACCAAAGAATTTTCTCTAGGCGTATGCAAGTATATTTTAAGAGAAATTCTTTGGTATTATTACCACTTGCATATATTTTGAAGATTATAAAAGTGAGAGACTGAATAAGGCCATTATTTCTAACCATAGAGATGAGAGAGTTCATACTTAAATGAGGGTGTAAATGAATTTTTGGAATCTTCTTTACTGGATACTCTTTTGAAAAATAGGTAGTCATGATGAATCTAGGAATGTTACGTTAAACTTAGCACCTGTATCAGGCAAGTTAAACTGACAACTGCAACAAGCAGTCCCAAACTTTAAACTTTAGTTGATGCAATAGTATAGGTTTATTTCTCATTCATGCAATAGTATAATGTAAGCCAATGATCCCCCAAATAACATCTCAAAGGTCCAAGCTTCTTCCTTCGTCTAGTGCCACCTGCTTAGATCTTCTGAGTCCCCTCCATCAAGCTTCAGGATGAAAAAAGAATGTGAAGATCAAACAAAGTTTTTATAGGCCAGGCCTCGATACATATCATTTCCTACCCACATTCCATTGCAATATGGCCACATCTAACTACAAGGAAGGCTAGGAAAAGCAGTCTAGCTGAGTGCCCAATAAGAAAAGGAAATGGGGTATAGGGGACACACAGCAGTCTCTGTCACAGCTCTAAATATATACTTCCTACCCAGCATTATGGCGTTAGCAGTGTTCCACATACAGGGCCAATACATTGTTGCTCTTGTTACATTTGGTACATCTAATACAATCTAATAACCGTTATCTGG
The DNA here is from genome assembly GCF_905146905.1 of Nyctereutes procyonoides. Taxonomy (NCBI): domain Eukaryota; kingdom Metazoa; phylum Chordata; class Mammalia; order Carnivora; family Canidae; genus Nyctereutes; species Nyctereutes procyonoides. Next base: position 23,341,019 of record NW_026575122.1, read on the forward strand.
GACACTCTCTCCTGCACAGCCAAGTGTTAATTGTAGGTTGTGATAAATAAGATGACTTCTGCCCCTAAATATTTTGGACTAAAATAGAGCTCTTAACTGACTCTAAAATGGAGAAGAATAAATTAAGGATTAAAGAGAGGTAAAAGTGTTTTTAGCATATATTTGATCATATGCCTGTTTGCCCTAACTTTAAATCTCTCTAGACCAAGACCTCATAACACATCTTTGTGGTCTTTGTTCAGTGCCTACCATATAGCAGGTATTATTGAAGTGTCTTTCTAAGAGAACAAAACAAAGAACTATATTGAAGGAGCGCAGAGAATAAAATAATTATGTGTTGTTATAAGTTATGAAATGTACAACTCTAGGAGGTGCAATTCACATTATGGTCATGGTGAATGGCTCTCCCTTGAGTTGTATAGTATACAAAACCTGCGCATCTGTATGGGACAGGCCTGGGGAAGAGAGCAACTCAAAAATGCTTCCAGGAAAACGTAAAAAGTAAACTGGGCTTTGAGATATACAAAGAATTTCTACACGTGAAAAAAGGAGAGGAATGGTATTCCAGACTGAGGAAAGAAGCCCAGAGTTCTGGAAAGGCAGCTGGTAGACCAGGAAGCTGAGAGTTATGCCAAGACAGTGAGGTAATGGGTAAAAGGTGAAGTTACTTTGTTGCTCAGTAGTGAAGGTGATTGTTTACCACACTGAGAAGTGTGAAGTTTTTTGGGGTAAATATTCTAGAGTTATTGTTGATTTTGGGAAACAGAAATAATGTGTGCCCAATCATGTTTTAGGAAGATCATTCTGGCCATCATGTGGAAGATGATGAATGATGAAGAAACGATAAGCAAGGAGATCATGTGGGAGACTACTAGCACACGCCGCTAAGAAATGATAAGGACCTAGCAAGGACAATGATAGAGTGAATAGGAAGAAGAGGGCAAAAGGACTTTGTGATTTATTGGCTGCCCTAGGTGACAGAGAGGAGTGAAATAATACTCCAAGGTGATGTGGAAGATAGTGTGGATAAAGAGAACAGGAGTTTTAAAAAGGGAAATGACGTGTTCAGTTTAGTAGGTGTTACATTTGAGGTGCCAGCAGGACATCTGTATAAATAGCCAGAAAGAGGGGAGATGATTTCTGAACTGTCAGCTCCTTGTAGTAGCCAGGTAGATGGTAGAGAGCAATGGTCCCTAACAGGGTTGTGTGTCTATGGGGAAGGGAAGATGGGTTTGGCTTACTCATCTTTGAGTATGAAGTAAATTACAACCACTTATTCTGCCCATGATTTTGTGGGTCAGGATCTGAGGACGGACTAGATAGCTAAATAGTTTTGTTCTACAAGGTCTTACCTATAGAGTGGTTGGGCCTGAAGGATACACCTGCAGGATTATTCTTTACTCATACATGGTGCCTCCATGCTCCACCCAAGAGGTCTTATCATTTGAGGTCCTCGCTATGGCTTGGGCTTCTCATGTCATAGTGGTCTCTGGATACCTGATCACACTTCTTATAAGAGGCAGGAGTTAAAGCTACTAGACCAGTAAAGGGCCATGCCTGGAGCTGGCATAGTGTCACTTCTGTTACATTTTATTGGTCATGGGGCCTAATCACATTCAAGAAGTTGAGAAATATATTCCACCTCTGGATGGAGAAAGTGGCATGGTCATCCTGCAGAAGGGCATGTAGGATGGAAAATATTTTGGGGCCATCTTTCGAAAACACTATTTGCTATAAGAATGTCCATCAAAGTCACCTGAGGGGATTTTTCAAATTATGGACATTGTGCTTCCAAGTGTTTTTAAAATTTTTTTAAAGATTTTATCTTTAAGGAATCTCTATACCCAACATGGGACTAGAACTCACAACCCTGGTATCAAGAGCTCCATGCTCCACCAACTAAGCCAGCCAGGTGCCCCTACTTTCAAATTTTAAGTAGGTTGCACAAGAAATTCTGATACATATCCCTAAGACCCACAGGTATAGAAAATAAGGAAAAGGTAGCTCAGGAATGAAATGTAAAAGGAAGAACAACTCTGAATAGGTAGCTCCTACTGATAGAGCAGAGATGAAAGAAATGAGCTTGAGGCATCATGGGAGCCAGAGCAGAAGAGAATTCAAGGAGGGTGAAGTCAGAAGCACCTAATGTCATGGAGGCAGTAAGAATAAGAAGTAAGCAGTGGTTGCCTGGGTTTGGCTTTAAAATCTCCCCAGGCAACTCTGAATTCTGTTGCCTGAGCTTTGCCAACTGAGCCTGCAGCTAGGATAGGTTCCTCTCACAGTCAATCTACCACACAGGGTATAGAAAAACTTCAGGCTAGGACTTGAGAGAACTAAGCTCAGATTCTGACTTGGCTGCATGTTTACTCTGTGACCCTATGCAGGTCACCGTGGCTCTCTGGGCTTCGGACTCCTTCACTCTGAATACTATATTAATATTTAAAATGCCATATTCTGTTCTCGTTTGCATTCAACAAATTTTTATTTTCTTTTTTTAATAATAAATTTATTTTTTATTGGTGTTCAATTTGCCAACATACAGAATAACACCCAGTGCTCATCCCGTCAAGTGCCCCCCTGCAGTGCCCATCACCCATTCACCCCCACCCCCCGCCCTCCTCCCCTTCCACCACCCCTAGTTCATTTCCCAGAGTTAGGAGTCTTCATGTTTTGTCTCCCTTTCTGATATTTCCTACCCATTTCTTCTCCCTTCCCCTCTATTCCCTGTCACTATTATTTATATTCCCCAAATGAATGAGACCATATAACGTTTGTCCTTCTCCGATTGACTTATTTCACTCAGCATAATACCCTCCAGTTCCATCCACGTTGAAGCAAATGGTGGGTATTTGTCATTTCTAATGGCTGAGTAATATAAACCATAGCTGGAGGCATCACACTGCCAGATTTCAGGTTGTACTACAAAGCTGTGGTCATCAAGACAGTGTGGTACTGGCACAAAAACAGACATATAGATCAATGGAACAGAATAGAGAATCCAAAAGTGGACCCTGAACTTTATGGTCAACTAATATTCGACAAAGGAGGAAAGACTATCCACTGGAAGAAAGACAGTCTCTTCAATAAATGGTGCTGGGAAAATTGGACATCCACATGCAGAAGAATGAAACTAGACCGCTCTCTTGCACCATACTCAAAATGGATGAAAGATCTAAATGTGAGACAAGATTCCATCAAAATCCTAGAGGAGAACACAGGCAACACCCTTTTTGAACTCGGCCACAGTAACTTCTTGCAAGATACATCCACGAAGGCAAAAGAAACAAAAGCAAAAATGAACTATTGGGACTTCATCAAGATAAGAAGCTTTTGCACAGCAAAGGATACAGTCAACAAAACTCAAAGACAACCTACAGAATGGGAGAAGATATTTGCAAATGACCTATCAGATAAAGGGCTAGTTTCCAAGATCTATAAAGAACTTATTAAACTCAACACCAAAGAAACAAACAATCCAATCATGAAATGGGCAAAAGACATGAAGAGAAATCTCACAGAGGAAGACATAGACATGGCCAACACGCACATGAGAAAATGCTCCGCATCACTGGCCATCAGGGAAATACAAATCAAAACTACAATGAGATACCACCTCACACCAGTGAGAATGGGGAAAATTAACAAGACAGGAAACCACAAATGTTGGAGAGGATGCGGAGAAAAGGGAACCCTCCTGCACTGTTGGTGGGAATGTGCACTGGTACAGCCCCTCTGGAAAACTGTGTGGAGGTTCCTCAAAGAGTTAAAAATAGACCTGCCCTGCGACCCAGCAATTGCACTGCTGGGGATTTACCCCAAAGATGCAGATGCAATGATATTTTTTATCATGCTTTATGCTCCTGGGTCCCTTGCCCAGCAAACTGGTGGGTTGTGGTCTGAGCCTGGGTGCTCCAGGCTCAGCCTCTGGGGAAATCCTCAAGCGGCATCCTTCCAACCCAGCCCCCAGTAGGGCTGTCCAGGCATCTGCCGTTTGCAAGGCCAAGGCTAAACCAGAGTTCACACAGCTGGGCGTAAATTTCATCGGAATCTTCGTTCTTTGTAGTCCGATTGTCGGTGCTGCTTTGGGGTGCCTCTAAAGACGAGGAGCCAATTTAGCTGCAGCCACCAGGTAAATTACTCATCAGCCCTCCCATTCCCACATCCTTTTATTCCACCTGGTTCATTCATCCATCCCCCTAGCTACTGCTCACTACTCCTTCCCCACTTGATGTGAACTTCATATCTTCCCTTCTCTTTTCATTCTCTGTGTCTTTCTTTCTCTTAATTAAATCCAATCGGATTTCAGAGCCAGGCTAATCTAATTCCAGCCTCTCCTTGGAGCTTCCCCTGCCAACCCTGAACCTCCCAACCTCCCCCGCACGCATGAGTTACCCACCAAGCAGGTTGAGAATGTGCTTAAGCACTTGTAAGTCAGGGGTCTCAGCCTCCCCCACACACACACACAGAAACCTCAGCTTTAATGAATGTATACAAAATTTTGAAACAGAAGAATCTAAAAAGATTTTATTTTAGCTTTAGCATATATAACCTTTGTGACATTTCAAGAAATAACATTTATTCTTCATTACATGGGGAGGGGCACAGCTTAGGGTCTTCAGAGTTCTTAATTTTATACTGATCCTTCCTCTGAGATTACATTGCTCTCATGGTGTTTTCTATAGACATTAGCATTTAATTGTATATTGTCACATGTATGACCTAGTGGCTGAGCACGTGGATTCTGAAGTCAGATTAATGTGTCGAAATCTTGACTCTGACACTAGCTCTGTGGCTTTGGGCAAAGTATTTCTGGTCAATAATGTCCAATCATAGCTATCATAACTCCTCACCCCACCCCTGCCATTCCTCCATTGAGGGGTGAAACTTGTTTCCCCTTCTCTTAAAACTTGCCAGGCCAGTTACTGGTTTGACCAACAGATCATGGGAGAAGTGATATTCTAAGACTTCAGAGCCTGGGCCCTAAGAGAACTGGGAGTTTCCATTTTTTCCTTCTTGGAGCAACTGCCATCCCAGGAGGGACAGTGGAGGAGTATAGACGTCCTCTGGTGGACAGTCTTAGTTGTGCTCCCAGCTGATACCCAACACCAATTGTTAGTCACATAAGCAAGCCCTCTTGGATGTCCTACCTTGGTTGAGCTTCCAGAGAAGTATAGCTCCAGACAACATCATGTGGAGCAGAACCGCCCAGCCGAGCCTAGCCAACTCAGAATCATACATAATAAGATGGTGTTACTTTGAGCCACTAAGTTTTGAAGTGGTTTGTTATATAGAAATAGATCATTCGAACAGTATTTAACCATACTTAGATCTGGTTTCTTCTTCTATAAAATGGAGTCAATAATTGTACCTATTTCATGGGATTGTTTTGAAGATCAAATAAGATTAAATGTATGGTAACTGCTTAGTTATGATGTTAGCATATAATGCTATGCTATGTTAATTATTATTATTTGTAATCATGCAAGGAAGGCTCGTCATTGGTTAAAATATTTCAAGAATCAAAGTGCAGGAGGTGGGGGAGGACGGGGAAAAAAGGAAGGTGTAGAAAATAAATGGAGCTACTATTTATTGGGCACCTACTAGGTTCCAAGCCCTATCCTAGGTGTTCACATATATGATCTCCCTTGCTCTTGACATAAAATTTGTTGGGGACATGTTATATCCTTATCATAGAGTGGGGGCTCAGAGAAATTAATCTCGGGGTGCTACAGCCAGGACATAATGTAGCAGGCTGCAAAGTGGGCTGTGCGACTTTATTTTTTTTTTTCACCTTCCCACACATTTTGGACCGAGGGGCTTCCTGAGATCTTTCAAAGTATAATTTCTGCTTTCGGTAAGAAATTATGTAGCCAGCCAGATTCTGTTCAACCCAACTGATATTCTGCCTCTAGTAGGAACACTGAAAAAAAATTAAGAATATCCTCCAATGTCCTTCCCTTTCAGTAATAAATGATTACAAATCTAGCACCAAGGAATCTAGAGAAATCTTTCACAGAACTAGTTATTTTTAGTTTATGTCACTTCTCAGAGAAACACTTCCCAGGCACGTAAAGCTGTACTCCCTTTCAGTTTTTCCTAAAATATCACCTTTAGCCACCTGGGAAGTGCTTCCCTGTTAAGTTTAAGTGTTTGTTTATACATTACTGCTTAACTTGTAAAGGAGAAGTTATTGTACCTTTCCTCACAGAGCCAGTTTGCTTGGTAAGGCCAGCACAACAGTGATAAGAAAACCTATACTAGGCCCCTCACACTGGGCCTCTGAGATTCTGGCTGAAGGCTCACCCCCAGACCTGTGTCCAGTAATAAAATCCTCCTCAAATCTGGGAGCACTCAGCTCATTCCTGCCTTCTCAATCTTTTAAGTGCCTCCTTCCCATGCTCCTTCTTTTCCTTTCCCCAGTTCCTTGCAAAATCTTGTTCCAAAATGTCAGTCAACCATCAGCTAATGGGATCAGAAGCTGCTTCACAATCACAAACCTCCTGTTCCCCTGCCCAGGACCCCCATTACCACCCAGTGTCCCAAGATGACCTCCAGCTTCATGACATAAGAAGACATTTCAGAGCAGCTTTATAAACGGAGAAACTCATTTGTTATTTTTTCAAGGGACAAGAAAAGAAAATGTTATGAACAGGAAATTGTTGGTGGGTCATTGGCTGGGACACTGAAATTTGAACATTTAACAATTAATTTGAGGATAATATAAACAGATTTCATTATACAGATTTTAGGAATATGATATGAATAGTCTGTTGTTTTGAATTCTAGAATGTTCCTCCCCCTACCTCACCCCCACTCCCACTCCCTCTTACTATGATTTGGCATTTTCCCTCTTACTACTCTACTCTGCTGGTTGTTGTCTCCATCTATGCCTGCTGTTGGAGTGCAGATGAACTCTGCATTTGGCTTCATATGGTTGCCTTGCCCACATTATTCTGGTTTCCTATTGTGTTGCCGACACATTTTTAAGGGTTACATTATCTTAGGTTTTTTCCCCCCTACTCTCTTCAGAAAGAAAATTGACTTTTCAAAGGAATATTAATTTTTTTGTTTAAATAAGTCTCTTTATCCTGTTTTACAATTATAGCCATGTAATCCATAAGGAATCCATTAGTGCGTAAGAGGCTTTGAAGCTGCTAGATGTGTGTGTGTGTGTGTGCGCGCGCACTGTTTTTTTTTCCTCTCTCTCAGAATCTGGCTGCTGCCAACCACTGATTTAGGAATGTTTAGGGGTATATGCCAACTCAATAATCAAAATCATTTTGGTACTGGGAACCCAACCACAGTCTCTGAAGACCAGTGGAATTTATTGCTTGCTCCAGTTTATTAAGTAATAGTACCAACAACATTTTGAGTAAAGAAGAGTCTGATAAGATGTGAAAGAATGTCAGGATAATTCATTTTGAAAATAAAACAATGCTTGTTTTGAATTGAAATACTGATGGCACAAAGAGCCTGATGGTCCATGACTTCCTTCCCTTGACCTGGGGTAGGAATATGATTCATAGCTTTCTTCAGGATTGAGGCTCCATACAAACTGCTGGTTTGCTGCTATATACACCTCCTGCTTTCATCCCACAAATACATATCTGGTACTGGTTTTGGGCCAAGCACTGGCCAAGGCGTTGGGACTGCAGTGGTGAACAAGGTAAACACAACTCTTGCCCCATGGCACTTTCAGAAGGAAGGTATCTCGGCTGTATAGATTACTTGCTGTTAGGACATTTGAGGCACACACAGTTTTCTCATTCTTGATACAGCAAGTTCATGGGACCAACATCACTGGCAAATCACAGATCCAGCCCACCCTGGAGTCTCTGCAATTTGAAAGAGAGAAAAAGAAAGTGTTGCCCAATGCTCAGAACCACATCTTCTGCTTCTAAATCTGCATTTCCTCCTACTGCTCATGGAAGGAAATGCAACTTCTTCCTCCCTAGAAGGGTAGTTGCGAACCCCACTCTGGTAAGGATCCTTCACACTACCTGAGCCCTGACATCTTGGACCCCATAAGGTGTAACACCCCCCCCCATCATCCCTTACACCTGCCACCAGTCACCCTGCAGTGGAAGCCCATCATGCTAGATTCTTGGGATAGATTCTTCCCACCCTTTATGCCCCTTCTATTTCAGCAGGACCACCCCCTCCCCCCATATGGAGCCCAGAACAGCAGATCTAGAGCTTCCAGGGCTCATAAGAAACCCATCTTTCTGATGGATCCTGGAATTGTCTTTCCCTTTGGGACAGCCCTGATTTCAAACCCTTATATCCAAAAGAGCACTCAGCAGTTACTGTATTGCTGCTATGTGCTCTGATGTCTTAGCTGAGCCAACATGATTATCATACCTGACCAGATCTTGCCCACAATAGTCATGAGGTTCCCCTGGGCACAATGGAGGCTATTCTGTCCAAGCTGTGGTGCAGGGAAGAAAACTGGGTCCACCTGGTTCCTCTGCTCCTGTGCCTCTTCAGAGGCTATGTCCTCTAACCCAGCAGGAGAGAGAAGTTTGCTTTGTTTCCATCCTAGAGATCTGGGTGCAGAAAAATCCACTGTAGCCAATCTGTCACTCCCCTCCCTGTGAAGAGGACAGGCACAGAAACTTTTCCCAGATCCTTCCCAGCTCATCTACCTCTAAGGGACCTTACTGTAGCTAGTGTGTGGGAGGAGAACAAATTTAAATGAAATAAACATGAGCCGTCTCCTAATAATAGGCCTATTAATCCAGCACTTCTGAGTGGTCAATTACCTACGTGCGGGAGGGGAGACAAATCCTAGCCACACTCTTGGTAGTTTAGCAAGAGGCTGGTTTAGCAAGTCTGTGTTAGCTTAGGGAACAGGTGGATGCCCGAGGCTAATCTCTGGAGGCTCTGATTTCAAACAAGACTGTTTCCTCAACCAATAAATTGCCTGTATCACATAGTATACCATATGTCCTCAGTCATCCTTTTCTTATGAATCCATAGAGCAGCACAGGGCAGGGTCCTTTGTCTGGAGCCATTTCCCAGGGACATGCAGTTGTGGTCAGTCAAGCACACATTTCTCTGTCTCATGATGGTGGCCCAGGGTAGCTTTGGGTTCCATGGCCCCTTATGTGGATGCTTCCCCAGTAAACTATCCTTCACTTTCTGCCTCCTATCACTAGTACGGTGTGTGTCTCTGCTGTCTTGGCATGACAGCATCAGACCCCAGAAAACTGGCCAGTGTGCAGGTGTGAAGAACTCAAGGTCTCTGTACACAGTCTCATGGAAAAGAACTCAAAAGCAATAATAAATGCAGTACATTTACAGACACTTGAGGTAAGAAGGGGCTTTGACAGGCTGTCCTTGCACCCCACTCTAGGCAGCAGATTATAATCTTAACTAAAATGCATATGTCTGCCTAGATTAGCAAAGTCCTGGAGGGCCATTCACAAAGGGGGCCCACACTGGTTCCTGGACCCTCACTTTCACTCTTCAGGGAAAAAGGAAGCCCCCACAGATGACTGTATCTGACAAGAACTCGCACTAGGAACAAATCCAAAATGAGGAGATATTCACTAAAGGGGAACTAAGTTACTAATTTTTGTGGAGAGCAAACCACCCACTGTTTACTCACATTGATTCATTTAAGAAAGTTCACAGAAAATTAAAATATATATCTATGTTGCTGACAATACATTTATACCCACCAGTAATATTTCAATACAAGCAAACATTCCAAGTGCATGGAAACAGAGCTATTGGCCCTTTGATGTGAGATGGCAAACCTAGGGATATACTCAGGCTGAGGCCGCTGTGTTCAGATTAGGCCATAAACATACGTGCAGGGCTGGAGGGGGGAGGGCATGCTGAACATGGGCTTATCCACTTTGCTTAGCCTGTTTGCATGGGTGTAAGCACCCAGAGGAAGGGATGCCATACTTTTCTTCCACATACAGACACTATCCACCCACAACTCCTAAAGGAGTCCATTTTTCCTCATTAATCTGCCTGAAAGGGCTCCTTTTTATAATTGTACGCACTAGCAGGGGTCTCACCTTCCCTCAGAGCCTTTCAGGATTTGATAGTTCTTTTTTTTTTTTTTTTAATTTTTTTTTTTTAACTTTTATTTATTTATGATAGTCACAGAGAGAGAGAGAGAGAGGCAGAGACACAGGCAGAGGGAGAAGCAGGCTCCATGCACCGGGAGCCCGACGTGGGATTCGATCCCGGGTCTCCAGGATCGCGCCCTGGGCCAAAGGCAGGCGCCAAACCGCTGCGCCACCCAGGGATCCCGGATTTGATAGTTCTAAAGTCAAGTGCGATATAGGAATCCTGACTACTAATAGCTTGAACCATCCATCCCCGTTTGGAAATGACAACTTCAAAAAGATTTTGGATTTTTGGACTCTGGTCTTCATCTAGTGGGTAACCAGGGAGGATTAGAGAATAATTGTCCAGCTCATCAAGGTGTTTTGTTGTTGTTGTTGTTTTTTAACTGAGTCTTTCCATCTTGAGATAATTGTAGATTCACATGCAGTTGTAAGAATTACAGAGAGATATACCACGTACACTTTCTCGGGGTTAATTGAGCCCTTTCTCTGTGCCAGCCATCAGGACCACAGAGATGTCCCAAATGGTGTCCCTGGGCCTCAGTGCCTTTAAGTTCTCATGTTGAAGACGGAGAAAAAAATAGTGAAGTTTATTGTGCAAACTGCCAAGAGGGAAGTGAGCATGTTGGAGGAACAGTCCTGGGTAGTGCCTTGGGAGATGAGCAGAAGTTTTTTCAAGAGAAATAGGTCTTGGAGGGGTAACACGGGCAAAGAAAACAACACAGGCAGAGGCTCAAAAGTATGAAATAGCATGGTGTGTGCTGGGAGCCACTCAAGTAATTCAGCATGGATTGGAACAAAAAATTCAAGGAAGAGAGTTCAGAGGCATCTGGGGAATGAGAAGGGAATGTTGTGTGATCCTGGCCTCCCACATTCTATGCTGGGGAAATAAAAAACAGATGGGAAATATGCTCCCAAACATGGCCCAAGTATGGCTCTCAGAGAAGCAGGAAAGAATCTTATTCCTGTTTGAGGAGCCCACAGAGCCCTCATTTCCAATTTTTTGGGCTATCGGCTATCACCCACTTCCTTCTGTGACCTTCACCCAGCACCAAGGGCAGAAGTCTAGCTCACATCTTTCCTCTTCTGTACAAGGGTAACAACTGGAATGCAACAGAGGGCTCCCCTCTACCAATCTGGGCTACCACATGGGGTGAGGCACCCTCAGCTCCCATCTGGCATGGAGTTTACCTAGAAGTCCCATAAGGGCCCAGTGAAGGACACAGAAGGGAGCTGATGGTGCTGCTGGCCAACTCAGTGGAGAGTTACCAAAGTGGGGTCTGTAGGCAGACCACCTGAACTGAGAATCAAATGGGAATCCTGTTCATACTCCAAAGAAATAGATAATCCTGGAAAGCTGACATGAGGCAAGTTAACCAGGACTGCAGGCCTTGACTGAGCTGAGGAGCAGCAGACCTGGGCACTTGGGTGGTTCAGTCGGTTAAGCATCTGCCTTCAGCTCAGGCCATGATCCCAGGGTCCTGGGATGGAGCCCTGCATCTCTCTTTCTGCTCAACGGGGAGCCTGCTTCTCTCTCTCCCTCTTGGCCCTACCCCACCTCTCTCTCTCTCTCTCTCTCTCTCTCTCAAATAAATAAATAAAATTGAAAGAAAGCAAGAAAGCGAAAGAAAGAAAGAAAGAAAGAAAGAAAGAAAGAAAGAAAGAAAGAAAGAGTGAGCAGACTGGAGTACTCTAGCCACAGATGTCCACAGAAGATGCCAGTAAAGCAAGGAGTAACCAAGTATACGGGGAAATCGTTTCTTCAAAAACAGTGAATATCCAAAGAAGAGATGGGATCTGAGTTCCCACCTGCTCATGTCCACAATGATACACTAAGTCAACGTGCGTATTTCAGGCATCCTGGAGGAGAGGACAGGGAGGGCACACTGTGATGCTTAAATGTAAGTGTCCTTGTTACTCGGCAGGATGGGGCTCCTGAGGAAGACTAGGTAGATTGTAGAAAAATAGGCAAGCTACATTCTTTTTGGTGAGTGCGTATATTGCATGTAAATGATCAATCCCTCTATGTATGGTTTATGAATACCCCCAGTAGGTTTTGGATGAAATAACTCTATTTTAATGTGGAATGATGAGGATTCTATGCTGGTTGGTGACTTCTGAATCATGCCATACTCTCTGCCAGTGCTAAAATATTCTCTCACTGAAGAAGAGTGAGTGTATATGATAACATTTCCTTATTTTTCTATATTAAATTAAACCCAACTTCAGTGCCCCACAGGACAATATTGGCAGAAAGCGCAACACCAGGTTTTTCCAAGTTTCTTTTCCCTCTCTTCGATGGTGGGGAACCTGAATGGGCATTAGAAAGGGGTAGGGCTCTGTGCTGGTACAGGGGAGACTTTATGAATGGGTGAGACCATCTGGGTTCCCACAGCCTTGAAGGTAATGTTCAGTTTTCACATTTAGACATGGCTGTAATGTAGACATACATTCATCTACTCAGAGGCATTAGAGTTGGTCCCCTCCTGCTCACATCTTTAAGCACCTTTTGCTTGCCCAATATCACATTCTGTCAGCATCACAAAAGGCAAGATGCAGATCCTCAGTTGCCTTTATTTGGCAGAGATATAATTTGAGAAAGCTTGTGTGGCATGTGGGGGTGGGGAGGTGAAGGAAGGTGGCTGGAATGACAAGAGGTAATGTGTACACATTGCATAATGCTTTCCCCAAAGGAATGAGCAGATATCTCAGGAGACAAACAATGTAACTGTTAGAAGCATAATATAAATGTCAAAGTCTAGGAAATCACACATAGAAGTATTGAACCATAAGTCATCATATTTCTTCTATAAATAAGAAAAAAATCACAATATTTTTAGTGAGTTAGAAAAGAACTGCAAAATCAGACTCTTAACCTCATAGACAGACTTACTATAAAGGCCCTCTCCCTATAACCACACCTCCCATCCCCACTATTTTTTTAGACCTTGCTCTTTGAAAAAGCTTCCTTTCGGGATCCCTGGGTGGCGCAGCAGTTTGGCGCCTGCCTTTGGCCCACGGCGCGATCCTGGAGACCCAGGATCGAATCCCACATCGGGCTCCCGGTGCATGGAGCCTGCTTCTCCCTCTGCCTGTGTCTCTGCCTCTCTCTCTCTCTCTGTGTGACTATCATAAATAAATTAAAAAAAAAAATTAAAAAAAAAAAGAAAAAGCTTCCTTTCCTTTCCACTGGATGTTATGGGACATAGCTTCTGTCAGCCAATGAATCAACAACCATTCTCATCCCTTGAGGTGGTGGGGTGGATCCTCAAACCCAGTCACAGTCACTTGCCTCCAAGTAGCATATGTTTCTGTCTCCAACTCCTTTTCAGGTAAAGCAGCTGAGTGACAAAGCAAAGTCCTCATGAGACCCACTAACTAACCACCACCTGTTGAGCCATGTGCTCCAATGTTATGGTGGTAGGTGGTACAAGGGCATTGCCTGCATCTAAGACAAGTGAGGAACTTGCAAGAAAACACAAAAAAAGCTTGCTGATGCCAAACACACTATGAGGCAACATTCGCCTGTGCAGTCTGTGTGTTGTATCTTCTGTAAAAGAATGTCAACAAAGGAAGGAAATGGAAACCATTCCCCAATTTGGGCAACCTCTCCTCACTCACATGCGAGAGCTGGAACAGTGGATACAAAAGTGGACAGAGGAGTGAGGGGGCCCCTGAAAAGGCAGATGGGAAAAAGGGTCAGCTCTCATACTTCAAACTTGCTGCTATAAAACAGAAGAGCTGTTAGGCTCCCCACAGAGCTGTTTTCCTCCTCTAAGTCTACCTAGAGTTTCTTGATGTAGCTATTCGCCTATAAAATTTCCTATCTCCTTAAGATTTAACTTCAGCTGAAGACCCTGAAGAAACAATGTCTCCTTTGAAAGAACTGAAGAGTCCAGAAGCTTCTAGTTTCAACCAGCCACTGTCTAAACAGACAGCCTGCTCTCCAGTCTGAGGGATGATAAAACTTCACAGCCTTGGAGAGAATTCCGTGTCAAGAATGTCTGCATCTGGGATCCCTGGGTGGCGCAGCGGTTTGGCGCCTGCCTTTGGCTCAGGGCGCGATCCTGGAGACCCGGGATCGAATCCCATATCGGGCTCCCGGTGCATGGAGCCTGCTTCTCCCTCTGCCTGTGTCTCTGCCTCTCTCTCTCTCTCTCTCTGTGACTATCATAAATACATAAATTAAAAAAAAAAAAAAAAGAACGTCTGCATCTGGGGATCCCTGGATGGCTCAGCGGTTTAGGGCCTGCCTTCAGCCCAGGTCATGATCCTGGAGTCTCGGGATTGAGCTCCGCATCGGGCTCCCAGCATGGAGCCTGCTTCTCCCTCTGCCTGTGTCTCTGCCTCTCTCTCTCTCTCTCTCTGTGTGTGTGTGTCTCATGAATAAATAAATAAAATCTTTCAAAAAAAAAAAAAAAAGAATGTCTGCTTCTGAGAGCTAGCTCTGATTGCCCTCATCTCCATTAAAAAAAAACAGATGTGGGGATCCCTGGGTGGCGCAGCGGTTTGGCGCCTGCCTTTGGCCCAGGGCGCGATCCTGGAGACCCGGGATCGAATCCCACGTCAGGCTCCCGGTGCATGGAGCCTGCTTCTCCCTCTGCCTGTGTCTCTGCCTCTCTCTCTCTCTCTGTGACTATCATAAATAAATAAAAAAAAAACAGATGTGTGCTCATGAGCAAAGTAAATATTCAATGTCAATATACGTTCCTCTCCATCAATCTAGTTTGGCACTTGAATATGAGCAAATAGTCTATGGAGCAGAGTGGAACTTTTCTATAACATTGGTGTCAAGTGACAAGACTCACTTTTGTGTATTAGGTTAACTATTATATTAAAAGTCTACGAGATAGACTTTTTCTGTTTCATGGGGAATGACTCGAGTTAATATCGAGTTAGATAAATCTCCTGACATGGACGAGGGTATGATATCTGAGAGCTTGAGTCTGGATCCTGGTTCTGTTGCTTACTCTCTATGTAACCTCGGGCAAGTCATTTAACTTCAGTTTCTGTCTCTAAGATGGAGGTTCTAATAGCATGTATCTCCTACCTTGTCAGCACCAACCATGAAGAGTGTGAGCTCATTCTAGGATTATTCCGTGGCACCAGAGAAAGTAGGATCCAAGAAGTCTGGATACCTAAACTTGTCTTCATTCATTCTTTCATGGAATTTTTTACTGAGTACCTACAATGTGCTGCTAGAGACACAGCAGTGATGATGAAAGACGTACCTCAAGGCCCTCATTGAGTTTATGGTCTCCTTGTTTGTCGGCCACCTAGATGTGACCCTTCCATATCACCCTGTGCCCTGAGCATAGTGTTTCTCAAAGTAATGTAAACATAAGAATTACCTGGCATCCTCATGAAAAGACAGATTCTAGGACCTCGTCCTGCTGGATATCATGGGAGATCCTGACTTCCTTTCCCTCAGTGGCAAAATAGGGAGCAAAGCAACCCCCCCCCCACAATCTTATTACTCATTCCAAGGGAAAGAGCATATGGAAAAGGGCTTTGGAAACCATGAAATGATTTTTCAGTGTGTGGCATCCAGGCTCTCTCTGGAGGTTCAGAAAAGCCAGCCAAGGGCCACTCAACCTGTGGTCTATCCCAGTGTCTTCTTACCCCACTTCCTCTTTCTGGGCTGTCTGGAGATGTGAATTAGAAGGCATCCATCACCATTTTAACCTAATGAGCTAAAGGATCTCAGACTGAAACCAGACTCAAGTCCACCACCAAGGTGGACACCTGTATTATATTCCAGGAGTACTTATTACAGGGCTTCAGAGGGCCATTCAGTGGCCATAATGGGTGGTTTTCAGGGGACTTCCCTGCCTTCCCTTGTCACCTGCTGAAAGTGGGGATTAACCCAAAGATTGGAGTGGTGAACTGTAAGGTCTTGGTAAGTTCTTGCTACTCAACTCCTGTCCACCTCCTCAGCTTCCTCTCCTCCTTGTCCTCCTCCTCCTCTTTTATATATCTATCTGATCTCTGACTACCTCTTCCCTTATTTCAGTAATAAAATCCTCTAGTTTTTAACTGGCCCAGAGCCATCTAGAATAATGACTACACTTTCCAGCCCCCTTGCTACTGTGATCAGTGGAAAGTAAGCAGAAATGTCATAGGGACACAACTGGGAACAGTTCTCAATAAATAACTGGCATCTGTTTCAACCCCTTTCTATCCTGTCCTGTCCTCCATTTGCTGTCTGGAACGTACGTGTAATAGCTAAAGCTCTGGCATCTATTTTGGATGTTGGGAACAAGACTACCCACAGGAGAACTGGAATAGAGAAGCAGCCTGGAGGCTGGAGCCCTGGGCAAAGCCTCTAATCTGGTCTTGAATTATCAACTTCTGGACTTTTACATGAGAGAGAAACACACTTCTGTCTATTTGAAGCCATGTTATATTGTTTCTGCTATTTACATCCAAAATGAGTCCTAACTGATAAAGTGCTCAGGAGCTGGATTCTGGAATTAGACTGCCTAGGTTCCATCACTTATAAATGCACAGACAATGGCAATTGGCTTCACTTCCCCTCCCCAGTTGTACAATGGGAATGCCAAAGAGAGCATCTACCTTCTAGGTGAGAATGAGCTACTACACATGAGGTGTGAAGTACGTAAAGCCTGGCACCTAGTAAACATTTAGAATAAAGGTATGCCTCACGGTAGCAAGACCAAAGGTTATTCTTCTCTTCAATGAGGTGTGGGTTTTTTTTTAATGCTGCAGCAATGGCGATAGCACTAATAATAATATCTTTAAAACATTTATAGAGCACTTTACAAGAATTTTTGCAACATCTCTGTGACTTACATATTATTACTTTCATTTCACAGGGAAGGAAATGTAAGTCCAGAGAGGTTTACTAACATATGAAGATCACATAGCCACTAAGGGATTGTGATAGGGTTCCTTTCACTGTCCACAAAGCTTAAGTGCAAGTTTTGCTGCTGTGCCCTAAACACATAATTTTTGCGAAGGTATGCTCAAATTTTTCTATTTGTGAAGAATCAAAAAAAAAAAAAAAAAGGTGCCCAAATCCCCTATGTAAGAGACTGTGTTCTGGGCCCTGACAGCCCTAGGTCCTGGTATGAGATCTCAAAAATGTTAACCCCAGATCATACTTTTAAAAAAGGGATCCAACCAGAGCTCAACTTAGCCATGGGAGTAGAGGAAAAGCCTGGATCCACCTCAGTTGCAATCTGGGTAACAAAGCCTGATTCTGAGTGATATTTTGGGCTCACCCTAAAAGGTCCTGGAGAAGAGTCAAGCATCTGAGGCAGGGGTGAGGTTTCATTACAGTGCATGTGTTTTAAATTGGAGATTCTTTTAACAGAAGCAATTTGGAGGCAGGACTGGAAGCTGCTGGTAACTGGAAGGTCGTGGCCATTTTTCTACATTCCCTGTGGGCAAGACTGGTAGCTCTTACTGCATTTGGGGGCATTTAAATTAGATGCTAGAAGGAACTTGCTCACTCTAACAAGTGTGAAAGGCAGACACAAATGCAGCTGTAGAATATCATTGTGCAGATTTGAAAAAGGTATAGAAATAAAATCTTTGACACATGGAGGATACGGACTGAGTCTCACCCTAGTAGAAACTCAGCAGGTGAGTGTGTAGTAAAGGTACAATGGTTCTGAGCAGTGAACACAGAGCTGGGTTTAAATCCTAGCTTATAAGTACAGTCAGAAATTTGGGCCCACCTCCTCATCCACTCGCATCCTTGTCCTCCACCCTCTACAAAAAGGCCACCCCAAGATGCCTACCTCTAAGAGTGACCATGAGGTTAAGACAGGGACAGGGACAGATACAGGGACCAACAATATGGGAGCTGTTCTATACACATTTGCTTCATTCTTTTCTCGTGAATCTTGTCCTCTTCTGTGACTTTATGATCCCATACTTCCTGGAATTCTTGGGCACTAGAACTTTTCCAAAGAGATTCAACTGCTTAATTAGCTGCCCAGCAGTAGGGCCAGAGTAGAAGTCAGACCAGCCTGGCCGGGCCAGCCCAGCCACACCCCCATGCCACTTTGTTCCCTGTTCTCCTAGGGCCACGGTGGGATTGTTACAAATGGACAATGCTCTATGGAGCATGGATGCTCCACAGAGCTTGGGGAATCCACGGGCACAAGGCCCTGGCTCCTCGGTGAGCCGCCTGTGGATGTGGGCGTCCGAGGTCTCCTAAATGGTCAAGACTGGGACCTGACCAGGGGCCTCAGGAAGGGCAGGCTCCAAGGAGGGAAGTGCCAGGGAAGGACGAGGTGGGCTGGAGGCCGAGGACTCTCAGACGTGGACAGAGTGTCCTGTGCCAGGTGGCTGTCTCACCCTCCGCCCTCGTCCATGGGCTGTCCTCCCCAGTCGGGTGTGTACTTTCCCTTGAAGAAAAGGTCTTGTAGGTCTATATCAAGTCTCCTTCCTAATTTGGGGCTCCCTGTAGGGCAGCGGGAGGGTGTGGGGAGTCAGTGAGGGAGGGGGACAAGTGACGGTGCCATCCTGGAACAGGCCGCCCTGCTCTGTGTCTGCCGGGACGGGAGCCTACGGGCCCCTCAGGCCTCACAGGAAGATGACAGCAGCGGGTGGGGATGAGCCACGAGCCTCCACTGTGCCACATCATTAAAGGTCTGGGTGAGCCTTCTGCCCAAAGGTCACAGAAAAAGTATGAATTAAAAGAGAATCTACACAAAAAAAAAATTAAAAAAAAGAGAATCTACAGCCTAACACAGTTTATTCTTTTCTCCACCTATGTATTTTTTTTTTAATTTTAAAGTAAGAGACTTGATGAGGAATTCCTTGTTTGCCTCTGAGACCCTGTGTTTCATCCAGTAACTTCCACTGTCAAGTGAGCTGCCCCACAGTGAGCACAAGCCTGATGAGCAGCTGACAGGAACTGCCTTATGGAATCTGTGTCTGTAGACACACTGTGTCTGTAGCGCTCGGTGTTGTCTGTCCTGATACACTCCAGCTCTTCCTCCAGGGGGAGAGACAGAGACAGGGACAAAGACATGGTCAGGGACTGAGACAGGGGCAGGGAGAGACAGATACAGGGACAGGGACAGGAAGAGGGATAGGGACAGGGAGGGAGACAAGGACAGAGATAGAGACAGGGACACAGACAGGGACAGAGATAGGGACAGGGACAGAGACAGGGACAGGGAGAGGGATTGGGTCAGGGAGAGAGACAGGGACAGAGACAGAGACAGGGACAGGGAGAGAGATAGGGACAGGGATAGAGACAGAGACAGGGATAGATACAGGAACAGAGACAGAGACAGGGACAGGGACAGAGACAGAAAGACCCCAAGGGAGGGGGCTGGCTCTCAGTACTTTCCATTCAGCTGGAGGTAGGATTAGGCAACTGTATACCGCACTTGGCCATTTCCCAGGTGTTGGTGGACAGGGGCCGGTAGCGCAGTCCACCAGTGCCCCCTGTTGCCCATGTCAGAAAAATCACGGAGCAGCCCGAACCCCTAAACCCGCTCTAGGTTATCTCAACAGCCTTTCAACTTTTCTGATGAAGAAACCTCAAAAACCTGAGACTATAATTCCACCTTTTTATTTCACTGAGGGCAGTTTATGTCAATTACATTATTACTTTTGTTTTGTTTTTTAAAAGATTTTATTTATTTATTCGTGAGAGACACACAGAGGCAGAGACACAGGCAGAGGGAGAAGCAGGCTCCCTGTAGGGAACCCAATGTGGGACTCGATCCCGGGACTCCAGGACCCCGCCCTGGGCCACGAAGGCAGACACTAAACCGCTGAGCCACTCAGGGATCCCCACATTATTATTTTAGAGACTTAGACGATGTTAGGAAGGATCTTTAGACAACATTTGCCCAACTGTTTTTTTTGTTTGTTTTACCTAAGGGTATCAGTTCTGAGGGCTATTGGCCACTATTGTGTGAAATCAAAGAGGGCCAGGAAATGCAGAGTTCAACCTCAGGTGAACTCTAAGCAAGCAGGCTCTTCTCTGCTGGCCGGCGCAGTCCTTTACTGCGGATGGTGTCCGCCCGGGGAAATGCAGTTGCCCATTAGCACTGGACCTATATGGGTTTCCTAGAGGGCCCACACTCCAGGAAACACACATGGATGGTGCCAAGTGAGTCTAAATGAATTATTGTACACACTTGGAAACTGAGTCCTTGGGAGGGGCCAGCAACTGAGTGGTGGCAGAGCCACCATGGGGACCCGCTGGGAGGGAGGCTCTCGAGCTTCCATACCTGCGTCTTCATCAGGGCACCCCTCTCCCTACAGGTGACCGTTCCCATTTCTGTCTGCATAAAGCGTGTCTGACAGTGGAAGGGGGAATGGCCCTGCCCTCAGCCAAGGGCACTGGGGAAGTGAAGTAGGCTCCGTTCAAGGATGCTCCAACTCTTTGTAGAGAATTTGTTTCTGGAATTTTCTATTCAATTCCTGTCTCTTGTGAAGAACTTTATTGTCTTATATAAAACTCCTATATTCCAAGACACCCCTTCTAGTCAACAAGTACTTATGCACACAGCTGTGTGCTAGTGGGATGCTGCAGAGCAGGGCAATGTAATACACCACACCAAGAACAAAGGTTTGGAAATCAGGTTCTGTGCTGCCATATTCTGGCTGTGTACATTTGGACAAGTCACTCGTTATCTTTAAGACTCACAATATGGAAACAATCTAAGTGTCCATCAACACATGAATGGACTAAGAAACTGTACACACACACACACACACACAGTAGCTCAGTTGGAGAAAGGAAAATGGCATAACCAAAAACAATAAGGAAATGGTACAGAGATAGACTAGGTTTCGTGCCACCTACCAACACCAGTGGGCCTTCACTGGCTGCCTCAGAGTCTATGTTGAGGGGAATTCTGAAGTTCTCACCAGCCTTGCAGGGAAGGAGCACCAATGTCAACTAGTGTTGCTTTTCATGAGAAGGGGAGCGTGGACATGAGGTTATACTTGCCATTCTTAGAATAAACGATAAAATGTCACAAGTGACAGATTAGATGGAACAGCCACTTCCAGAGGACATGGGAGAACTGCACTTGGGGTGTGGGTTTGGTATAAAAGGAAGGAGATGAAGGAAAGCAGGAAGATGTAGCCGGCACCAGGAGCTTTCTGAGAAAATGTGCTAAGGATAAAATGCACATGGCCCCGTGGGGGGCAATAAGCAGACCAGCCTGTCTAGAGAAAGGTCTCATGCTACAGATTAGCTCTACAAATATGGCAACCAGATACCGAGCCAGGGATCCAACATCAAATAAGCTGCCCCATTGTTCCCATAAATTTCCCTCAGATGCACTGGGACATGTGCCTAAATTTGAAGCTCAGAAAATGTGGACACCAGGACATCTCTAGTACCATCTTGTCTATCAGGGAGCTACTCAAAGACTCCTCCCTTTGCTCATGAGGACCATCCTTTCATGTTCAGTTCATGGTTGAGGCTCAAAACCCATCACTCCATGTGCACTTTACAAACGTCTTCCATCATGTATAGCTGGCACTGACGCCCCAGGCCTCTAGGGTTCTCAGTCGATACACACACAGGTTAAAAAGTCTCTGAAAATGAAAAATGAATAATTAACTTACCAGAAACTGTATACCATGCGCCTCCTCTATGCTTAGCACTATGCTACCTCTGGGGTGGGGGGGTTGGGGGGGATGGGAGGTATCAAAGATATATTTTTTAAAACCACAAATAAGAATGGGAAGTTTTGAAAAATTCCTGTTTGTAAAATTTCATAATTTGGCCTAGTGCGATTTTATTCATCCATTCCTTTTTATGGAGTGTCTACCACTAAGCAGGGACTTCTGTCTTAGTTAGGACTTCTGTGGTTGCCAGTGACACAGAGACCTAACTCAAACTCATTTAAGCAAAGTTCAGGGTTATTGTAAAGGATAATGTGATGTCTGTGAAGCCCAAAGATAGGAATGTGCCCAGGGCATGAGAACAATGGAAACCAGGAGCTCAAACCACCAAGGTTCTTCTTTCTTCCTCTGGTCTTTGCACTTCATTCACTCTTCACTCTCTCCATTAGCTTCATTCTTCATTCCAGCTACTGATCAGCTTTCTTCATGGGGATCCCATGAAAAACATGGAGGCCAATAGCTCCCTCACTTAACAGTACATTTAATAGCTTTGGTCACTACAGAAAACAAAACAACACACACAAAAAAACAAAAACCTATGTTCATATTCTTTCTGGTTCCAAGTTGATAAGTCCCAGGGAGGGGCTCACTGAAGCAGCTGGAGTCAGGTAAACTCCAGAGAGTCAGGAAACAACATGACAGGTCCTGTGGGAACCACAAAGATGGGGATAAGGGAGAGGAAGCTTCTGGAAGAAGGGGGGTGGGGTGAGGTGCTGGGCAAACAAAGCAGGAAACACCTGTGACACCTTCCCTGATGAATTTTTTCACGCCAAGTCCACATAGCTGTCAATCAGCTCCATCCACATCATAAGCACCTACTTACCCCCTTGCTTAGTATCTGCTCCATGCCAGATGCTGTGCTAGATTTTAAGGATGAAAAGATGGCCTTGATGCCTCTGAAGGGTGCTAGGTGTTCGGAGAATAGATTAGGTTTCGGACTACTCTAGGGGCTCCCTGTATAACAAGGGAGGGAAGACTGTGTATTTGGAAAACAACAAAGTGTCAAGCTGTGCGCTATGGGTGATGAAAATAAAGGAAGGTAAGTGGGGTCAGGGAAGCCTGGATGGTGCGGGGGAGGCGGCTTGGAGAGAGGGATACTTCTGATACGTCTGCAGGGTCTTTAAAGGGTGAGGAAGATTTTGTTTGTGGCCTCATGTGTTTCCAGTGCAGGATTTTCACATCAGACTAAGTGAGGCCCTCTGCTCATGGCTGTGCACATCTGGAGGCCTTCTGGAATGCAGCCATCCACAGTGGCCCAGTTCCTCTCTCACAGACGGGACTACCACCCATAGCTTTTTTGATAACCTTGTTTTTTTTTTATTGCCATGGCTCATTGGATCAAAGCCTCAGAGTTTGATGCAAGTTCAGAATAATTCAAAGCTTAACTCATCTTTCGGTGCTTGGGGAGCTGCACAAGCAACATCTGGTATGGCCTGCAGAGGGATTCTTCACCCAAAGAGTCTCAGATTTCAACATGTGAGCCATCCTGCTGAATAACATCATAGACGGGAAACAGCACTCAGAGACCTCATCTTGTAACAAGAGCTCAGTGTAACACCCCCGTGGTCATGTTTTGCACACAATTATAATAAATGGTGCAAATTGTAGTAGGTTCTTTATCATCTCGTTTCTTGCCAAAGGGACTGAATTCCATATCAATGGGGTTGAAATTCCCTTGTGGATTTCTTCTGGGACCAATCCACAGCCCAACCCAGCACCATTACTAACTCCCTTCCTGTGCATGGACTAGCCCTTAGGCTCACAGTTTAATGTTGCCATGGGGAAGCTCTCAGCCATTCCTTTGGTTAAATCCCATCTGTCACCTCCCTATCTTCCTGGGTTGGGACCATTCCTTACCTCTTGGTAAATCCTATTTTGGAAATCCCTGGCTCCGCCCTCTGTAGCCCATGCAGTAGTCCCACCACTCCTAGAGTTCTCTTCAAGGTTTTACCAGGTTCTTAAAGGTGAGATACTATAATAACTAACAGTTGGGTCGTTATGTGCCAGGGATGGATTATTACAGAGGCGCTGTTATCATTACCCATGACTCACCAGCAAGAAAAATGAGGCTCAGAGTTCCAGCAAATTGCCCAAGTACAAGATATGAACCCACATCTGTCTCATTTCCAAGACTGTGTTCTTCTTAAGAGATAAACATAGGAACCCAAGTATGCGGTAATGGGAGTCTCTCACGTGGATCCCTACTCCCAGGCTGAGGAGAGCAAAGGAAAGAAGAAAACACAGAGCATGACCCTGAATTCAAAGAATTCTGAGGCACGGTGAATTATGTCTAAAGCCAGAAAGGGTTGGTGAATATCGAGAGTGCTGGCATGAAAAGGGTCACTGGCACGTTTTCAAGAAACGCTTCAATAGTGTAATGGACCTGGAGGAGGCTGAGAGCCACCAACAGGTGGTGGGATAGGGTGGGGCATTGGGCTGTACCTACTAAACTTGGAACCCCGGGGGTGGAGCCCAGGAACTGTTTTAACACACTGTCTGCGTGATCCCAGCACACGCTCAAGTTGTGACCCACCGCTCGTGCAGTTTCTCAGCCTTGGCTGCACATTGGGATCCCCTGGATTCATGGTGGTCCTGCCCTGTTCCCAGGCAGTGGATTTAACAATGCTCTCCAGCTGATCCTAATGTGCAGCCAGAGTTGAGGAACCCCCGCCCCAGTCCAAGTGCAGAGGGAAGGGGTCATCCCAGCTGCCTCACAGAGCTCAGGTATCCCAGGCATTAGCTTAAGAACATGCTTTTCAAGGCCTTTCAAGGGCAGAAAGACAACACAACAAGCCCACAGTGCTTCACAGGCATTGCCCCAGTGGCTCCTCATGACCTGTCCATGAGGCACCATCACTAGTTCCATTTTATAAATGACGACACCGAGTTCCCAAAAAGGTACCTGATTCGTCATGGCAAGAGTATGGCACAGCTAGGACTAGATAATTAAGTCTTCTTTGCCTCCAAAGTACTTTTTTTTTTAAATTGCGATAAACACACATGGCACAAAAGTTGCCACATTTACCTTTTGCAGGCATACAATTCAGTGGCACTGGGTGGAGTGGTATGATGTCATACTACTATCACCACCTTCCACTTCCAGAACTTTTTCATCTTTTCAGATAGAAAGTCTGGAAAACTGTGTGGAGGTTCCTCAAAGAGTTAAAAATAGACCTGCCCTACGACCCAGCAATTGCACTGTTGGGGATTTACCCCAAAGATACAGATGCAATGAAACGTCGGGACACCTGCACCCCGATGTTTCTAGCAGCAATGTCCACAATAGCCAAACTGTGGAAGGAGCCTCGGTGTCCATCGAAAGATGAATGGATAAAGAAGATGTGGTTTATGTATACAATGGAATATTACTCAGCCATTAGAAATGACAAATACCCACCATTTGCTTCAACGTGGATGGAACTGGAGGGTATTATGCTGAGTGAAGTAAGTCAATCGGAGAAGGACAAACATTATATGGTCTCATTCATTTGGGGAATATAAATAATAGTGAAAGGGAATATAAGGGAAGGGAGAAGAAATGTGTGGGAAATATCAGAAAGGGAGACAGAACATAAAGACTCCTAACTCTGGGAAACGAACTAGGGGTGGTGGAAGGGGAGGAGGGCAGGGGGTGGGGTGAATGGGTGACGGGTACTGAGGGGGGCACTTGACGGGATGAGCACTGGGTGTTATTCTGTATGTTGGCAAATTGAACACCAATAAAAAATAAATTTATTATTAAAAAAAAGAAAGCCTGTACCAAGTAAACAGTAACTCCCCATTCTCCTCTCCCTCCAGCTCCTGGTAACCACCATTCTGCAGTCCCCGCGAATCGAAGTATTTCTTCTTCTAAACCACCATGTTTCTAGAGGGGCTCGAAGGAGAATCGGAGGGACTGAAATTGGTCAGTTTGGCTCCCACCTGCGACCTGGGTTCTCAAACTCCTGACCAGCTTGTAATCCCCTCTGAACAGCACATCCCTCTTGCCTCTCTGCCACACGCGGGCAAATCCCTCCCCTGGGTGCTTTTCCCACCTTGCCTTTGTTTAGCACACCATCTCCCCGTCCGCGTCCCCCTCCTGGCCTGGGCCTGAACCAGGTGCTTCAGGGACCCGCAGACCAGACCTCGCAGACTAGCATGTGTTCTGATCACTCTGGCATTTTGGCACAACGTACGTTTGGATTTAGTGGGTTTGGGGCAGGGCCCGAAGTCAGGCTTCGGGGTGATGCTCATGCACCGGTCTCCGAAGCTCATGTGGAGGGATGAGACCCAAGAGCGCTGTGCTTTGCTGCTGCCTGCTTTAGCGTAGTGTCGCCGAGGCTGTTCCTCCATCCACTGCAAATACCCGCAAACAGAAACCCATCTTATGTACTATTATGTTCCAGAGGCTGGCATTGTGCCAGGCCACAGTAAGTCTCAAGAAACACTGGCAAATGGGTAAATAAGTGAACACGCTAGAAAAATTAAAAGGAGCCAGATCTATAAAGAGCCTCACAGGCCAATCTAAGGAATTTGAAATGTACCCTAAAGCTATGGGGGAGCCGCCGAAGGATTTTAAGAGGGTGATACATCAGATGTGTATGTGCAACGTCTGCTAAAGGCCCAAGACAGAAATCAAGGAAATAGTGAACTACTGCACTAGTCCAAGCAAGTGATCGTGAAGGCCTGCACCAAGGTGGCGATGGAGGCAGTGAAGACAAGGAAGAAGACTGAAGACCATGGAAATGGGTTGACCCCACCTTCAGGGGTCAGGCACATCCAGTTCATTCTAGGTACACTGACCAAGAGTGTCCCTCTCATGCTCCAAAATGCCCTGGTTTTGGTGAACTATCTGCTCACCATGTAGCCAGGAGATCCAGTTAATGGGACATGGGGTGGCTTGGGGTGGGTGGCAGAGGGAGCAGCCCAGGACGCGGCTCTCGGGTTTCTGCCCTTGGCAATGCAGAGGGTGTTAACACCGCTTGCCACCCTAGGCAGTCCAGGAGGACAGGCAGCGGGAGAAGCGTCTCCTTAAAAATACTTGAGTCACAGAGCGAGTCACTGAAGCGTGGTGAGTGCGGTGCCATCCAGCACAGTGAGAGTTACACAGGAGACACACAATGGGCTGAAATTTTGGGGATGCCCATCAAAAGTGTTCCCACATGGAGAACATCCTTCCTTCTGAATTGTTAGTGTCAGAACAGTTTGTTGGGAAGCTGCCCCCGTCTGCCCTTCAGACCAGTGGCAGGTGGGAGGAGGTCCCCCCTCCATGGTCCTCCATGGACCTCCTCCATGGTCAGGTAATTCCAGGTCCTCTTTCTCCCCATTTTCTTTCCTCCAAGTCACCGCTGTGTCTGCTCTCACCAGCCCACGGGTCTTTAGGATTCACTAGGTCACCATGACCATGGTCATTTACTCAGTCAAAACAGCGATGTACCCCAGGAAGGCCGACCGACGCAGTCAGAAGAACACATTCTCTGGTTCAGCCTGAGCCAAAGTCCAGGGAACACAGAAATGTCCCACCGCATTTATAAGCCACATGACCTAACTTCCTCCCTGACCTCTGGTCACACATGCCAACCCCTCGGCTTTCTCCTCCTCCCCCAAAATGTCAACGAGTAGGTAATTATTCAATAAAGCTCAGAACATACCTTTACTTCTTCTCTTGGCCAGAGAAACCTGGGATTTTCCCAGTTTCGATTTCAAGGTGGCTCTTGCTTCAGGGTTCCAAGTGCAGTGACGCAGAAGAACAACCTCGCCTGCTGGAGCCCTGGAGGGAACTTCCAGACAAAACAGTGGCTTTTTGGGTATTAAGAGGAAATGACAGACTGGACTGCACTCCATATTCATTTCAGTACATGCGTTAAGGGCTAGGGTAGCAGCTGCCAGCTGATCGGCCAACTCTAAAGGCCTCAGTCTTTGCCTTAAATCAGATGTCTTGGGCAGTACCTGGGACTTGCCATCCTGGGCCGATGTGTGCACAAGGAGAGTTCAAGGAGGCCAGGTTTGTCTTCCAGGCGTTCCTGTCACTGGTGCTAAGATAAGCCTGGTGGGCCAGACCTGGAACCCAGGGCACCCAGGCCTAAGACCGTCGCTGCTTCCTGCTGCTGTGGGGACTGGAGGACTCTCTTGGGTGCTCAAGTCAGACCCCAAACCCAGTGTCCGACAAGTGGGACCACTAAGGACTTCTTTTCCCAGCCTGACGGAAACCCCTGGATCCCACCATGATTTCTTCCTTTGGAAGTAGAGCGATGATTCCAAACAGAAGACCACCCGAAGTCTACATTATGGCACTAATCAGAAGCAAAAGATACGAAGAGTTCAAAGTTCTAAGAAAACACACCTTCCCACCACCAGAGCCTTAATCATCCTGAAAGCCCCTTCACAAACCCCACAGTCCAAGGGAATCCTTGGCCATTTCCATCCTCCTCTAGGATTGTGGACATGTGCAGAAGAGCTCATTTCACACTCCCACCAAAAACTGGAGATGGCCTGCAAGTCTCCCTGCCCATGTTTCTACTTCTGATTCTAGTGCCCTGCCCCCTGCCTCACCCCCTGTCTCCCAAGGCTTATACACATAGTTCAACTGGGATCCACCCTTTCAAAGCAACGCAGACATTCCATACATTTTTCTGAACTCTCCAGTTGAGAGTTTTGATTCCTCCAGGCAGTGGGTATTATATGACTGGAAAAGCTGACAGATTCACTCAGAATCACATGGTGATGGTTGATGATCACGTTGTCCTGATGGAAAAGGTTGACTTCAGAGTTACAGCCCGGGGTTGGGTCCTAACCCCATTGCTTGGTACCCAGTGACAACCTAACTGCAATGCAATAATATCCTCAGTAGTAAAATGGGGCTGACTGAGGCCCAGTTCCTGGCTCTCAGCACCTTCTGTGTGGTCAGATACTCAGCCAGTGTCAGCGGAATCTGAGTGATAGCAGGCAGGCGAAACGGGTCCCTAGTGGGTAAGCAGCAGTCCCTAAGGCCAGTAACTAAGAACAGTCACGCACTCTCCAGGTAGGTAATTCCAAGTAAGATTCTCTTTTTCAAAATGACAAGTGGGCTTTTAGGACAGTGACACTTGGCGGATGGTACTACCATAGTAGACACATGCATCTATGCCTTTGTCCAGACTCCCAGAATGCACCCCCAGAGTGAAGCCCATGCAAACCATGACTGGGGTGATGATGAAGTACTGCTGTAGGTCCATCGGTGTAGAAGGTTGGGGGGGAGGGGGGCCATGCGCCTGGAGTGGAGCACTGTACTTTCTGCTCAATTTTGCTGTGAACCTAACCTTCTCTAAAAAGTGAAGTTTATGAATTTTTAAAATGGCATAAAAGATACATTTAAGCAAAATTAAAGCCTATTATTTCCAAATAAGTTTTTTTAAAGTTTCTCAAAGCTGGAATTTCCTCCCTCCCTTTCTCTTCCCTGTATTGCTGGTGTCCCCCACTCACTAGGTTACCCACCCCACAGCCACCACTGAGCCACCAGCTAAGGGAGGGCTGGAGCCATCTGAGTTGCCCCTGGTGTTTGTTGTCTTGGGTCAATTTGCCTGGGTGGGGCAGGGGTGTTGAGGTTGGTGACCAAGGACCGCAAGAGTACTAGGCCGTCAAGAAAGTGCAGGCGAAGCTGGTGGCCCCTCAAAGAGACACGGAGAGGAGGAAGTGGCTAGAAAGGACTGGATCAGACGAGGTGAGGACAAAGGGGCCACATCACAGGTAAAACCTGAGTGAGACAGAGAGGCTTCCGACCCCTGAAGGAGAAGAGCCAGAGCCGGGGCGGGAGGCGGGGGCCGGGGCAGGGTGGGGGAGCTCTGCCGCGAGCGGGGGGCACCCAGGGCCCCAGGAGGACGCACGGGGAGCACGGGGGCGCTGGCAGGGCCCACCGGGATGCCCACGGGCGCCAGTCGGCGCGCGAGACCCGCCAGGAGGTGAACCGAGGGTGGCCCCCAGGTTGGGGGAGCTGGTGGCCGGGGAGGGTCACCGACGGGAAGGAGCGAGTACACCTGTTCAGAGTAGAGGGCAGGGTGACAGGACCTATCAGGTCGCAGCCGTAGCCGCTCATCCCCGCGTCACCGCCACGGGAACTGTTCCCAGAGCCCCTGCTCGGGGCGCGGTGAGGCCCAGGGCCACCCAAGAGGGGCTGCGCAGGGAACTGGGGGGGGGCAGCGGGACACCGCGCCGGCAGGTGCTGACGCGGAGGCGCCCCCAGGACTTACGGCCTGGTCCTACGGGGGGTGAGGGGGAGAAGCCCAAGGGAAGCCCAAGGCCGTCCTACGGGGGGGGGGGGGCGTGTGGGGCAGAAGGCAAAAGGACACGTTTAACTGTGTTTCTGCTCGCATTTGCATGAGAAGCGGGCGTCTGCGGAGGGAGGCACGTCCTGAGTGCGCGTGGGTCAAGGAGGAGCGCGGAGGCTTTGCGCCAAGGACCTTTCTAGACAAGTTTGATTTTTGAACCCCATGAACACGCTCACTGACTCAAGGACTTTAGAGTAAGAACAAATGGTCCGGAGAGTAAGCGCTGTGAGTGGGAGCGGGCGAATCCCCACTTATCTAGAAATTCCCTCCCGGTCCTGGCAGGGGGAGGCGGGGGAGATGGGGGGAGGCGGGGGGAGGCAGGGTAACAGCCGTATTTGCCTGTTGGGGGAACCTGGGTGACACTTCTGAGGCATGGTTCCCAGGGGTGTGCCTCTGAAACCCTCCCCGACCCCATCAAAGGTAAGCCAGGGGCGTGCAGGGCGCGGGGGTGCAGCTGGCTCTGGGGAGCGGGGTACAGAGGGTGCTCCCGGCTGAGGGACCGCGGGCTGGGCACACCCGGCACCCCGGCTCTGAGCACACAGCTGGGGGCTCCGCCCGCCTCTTCTAAGCATTGGCTTTGGAGGTCAGCGCCACCCCCGCCCATGGGGTCTGGCACTCTGCCGCCCTTCGTTTTAGAAGATAAGTCCCCTGGGGGCGGCCGCGGTCCACGGCTGCCCCTCCAGACCCCGAGGCTGTGGCTGCGCCCTCTTATGCAACCGACAGGACGCAAATGCATGACAGCCTGGCCTCGAGAATGCGGGGCGTTCAGAGCCAGACCAAGAGTATGTGTGTGGGGAGACGCCGGGCCTGCCAGCCTGCCAGGCCCAGGGAGCCGGCGACAGGGGGCGACCACTGACCTCCCCCGCAGTCGGCCTTCCTCATTCCAGGGCCTACACACACCAGACCAGCGCGTCTCCAGCTGAGCAAAAAGTGGGAACGTGGGACAGTGCCACATGCGAGGGATGTCAGGAAACCCAAACACAGCACAACACTGATGTATTTAATTTGGCTTACGAAATGCAGTTTCTGTGGAATTCTGTTAGTGTTTAAAAAGAGAGAGAGAGAGAGAGAAGAAAGAAAGAAAGAAAGAAAGAAAGAAAGAAAGAAAGAAAGAAAAGAAAGAGAGAGAGAGAAAGAAAGAAAGAAGAAAGAAAGAAAGAAAGAAGAAAGAAAGAAAGAAAGAAAGAAAGAAAGAAAGAAAGAAAGAAAGAAAGAAAGAAAGAAAGAAAGACCCACTTGATCAGCAATCAGGAGAACTCGAGTCCCCGAGCCGCCGCAGCCCACAGCACACGCCGCGGTTCCTCCCCCGCACCAGGTGGTAGTACCTGCCGGACCACCGCCGGGGCTCAGCCAGGACACAGCCGCCCGGGGAAGCGGGACTCTGGAGGCACCTACACGGTTGCGTCCTCCTCACCCGAGGGGACCGTGGGTGAGCGTGATCCGGTGCCCCGGGTGGCACAGGTCGGCGGGGTCGGCGCCCTGCTCCCAGTCCGGTTGTCTCAGGAACAACTTTCGACAGCCGTCAGCCCAGCACTTTGGACCGTGTTGACCTCCCTCCCCCCGAGGGCGGCAGGTGACACAGGGCACCCTACCTCCCTGACTCCCGGGGTGGGGCGGTTTGGACATGTGAACCGAGCCAGCCGGAGACAATGAGCTTCCCCTCCCGGGCCAATGTCCCAGCCCAGGGGCGAGACCCCCCTTTCCTGGACAGGTTGTAGCCCTCAGGCTTCTAGAAGCCATCTCAGCGCCTCCAGGGGCAAACCTGCCTGAGAAGGAGGCCAACAGGGGGAAAGTAGAGCCTGGAGAAGGACAGGCGCTCGGGCCCGGTTTGGGCTCAGCCGCCCCTGCAGCCGCCCCACCGCCGCCCGGGTTAGTGGCTCAGAAGGCGCCCCCTCCTCCCTGCGGCGGAGCTGCATATGGGGCGCCTGCAGCTCCAAGGGCGGAGCCGGATGCCAACTCCTGATACGAATGGTTGAGTCTCCACAGAAACGGAGCACAGTGCCCACATGCGAGGCTACACGAACTAAAGACAGAGGGGTTCAAGGCGCCCTGTACGGGTCCCAGCTGCACACACTTCACAGTGGGGCCTCGTCCACAGGTCGTGACCGCACTGAGACAAGAATTGCTAAAACACTGAAATATTCCATTTTATTGTACTCTTTCCCCGTGAGGCCCAAGGAGAAGCAAATGCGTGGAACTGAGCAATGATACGGACGCGCGGATCGAGCAGCTTTGGAGGTTCACGGAGTCAGCAGAGTGGCGCGACCGAGGGACTGGGGCGTCTTCAGCCTGTCAAGCCAGGGGCACCGCCGTGTGGAGCCCGTCGAATGATTCCAGGCTGGAGAGACCTGTCGCCAAGCGTGCAATGTCCACGGTGCACAAAGCACAACAGTGAGAGCGATGAGGTCACACACACTACACATCGTCGCCACCCGCGGAGCCAGTGTGAACCTCCGGCCGCAGTCCTGCAGCGCCCCTCGCCCCTCCTTCCTCCGCTCACGCAGGCGTCCATGCATTCAGCACCCATGTGCACCCGGAGGCACCCCGGTGAACGCCGGGGTACGAAGGTGACAATTACGACCCATACTGCACCCTCAAGGAGCCCCCGGGCCCTGTCGCAGCGGTGCGGGAAAGAAGTACGATGGGGCCTGCCGTGAAGTGCAGCTACGGAGGGTCCGTGTGACAGGAGACGGAGTGTGCAGTCACCCTCCCGTGGTCCCATGGCGGCTACGTGCCATCCCGCATCTTCGCAGTAAGGAGGCTACTGGTTCGCTGTCATCGCCAGTGTGGCTGGGGCCGCAGGCTGAGCGTGCTACGGGCTTCCCGCGCCGAGGCCGCGGGGCACGCGGTCGGTCCGACGGCGCTCGGGCTGCTGACTGCTTCGTCCCCGACAGCGCGACCGCCGGCGGCGTCCGCTTCCCCTGCCCCTGGCGCCGGTCCTCAGGGGCCGGGGGCGGATTCGGGCTCTGCGGGGTCTTCGAAGGAAGGCCTTCCCTCCCGCCTGCACACTCCAGGCCCCTCGGGGCTCTGGAAGGCCTCCTTCCTGCGTCCCTGCACGGTGGGCGGCAAGCACAGGCGGCCGACGGAGGAGCCGCGAACGGCCGTGGGCACCGCCTCCTCCCCGCCTCGGGCCGCGCTCCGGTCCGCAGCTTCAGTGGCGTGGCCCGAGTTCAGACGTGAGTGTGCTCCCGCACTCAGACCCGGCGCGATCACCGAATGCCGCCACGGCAAGCGGTGGCGTCACACACGGCCTTTCTAACGCTCCCGCAGAGTGGCTTTCGAGGAGGTTGGGGCAGCCAGAGGCCTCCGCCCACACCCCGCCTTCCACAGGGGGTCCCTGGGATGCTTCCCTCCTTGCCCACCCGGCCACGACGACACGCAGCCCCCAGTGGGGTTTCCCTTGTCAGGGGCGTCCCTTCGCCTCATTGCTGTTACAGGCTTCTGGAATCTGGCCAGCCGAAGCCACCCACCCCCCCACCCCCCCACCCCCCGGACCTGGCCCACTGCGGAGGGGCCCCTGGTAGCCGGGGCAACAGTTGCGGCTCCTTAGCAGGGAGGCCCGCGGGCCCGAGTCTAGAACCTGAGGTCTTCTGGTTCGCTTAGAGCCGGTGTGTACAGAGAACCGGAGACAAAGGCATTTCGGTAGAAGCACCGTGCTGAGTCCGCTTAAAAATCAGAGTATCCTTGTTAGTGTTGATTTGTGAACTAAATCTTTACAATCATTAAAAATCAAGCTTCATAAATGTTCTCATGGTATAAAATGAGATGGTCCATTTTCTAAAAATAAAATGTAAAAAACAGATATGCCCTGATTTGACTTGTTAGTGAACCCCTCAGTGTATTCCCGTGAATCACTCACACACAAAGAAAACACAAGACAGAATCTGTGCAAAAATAAGAGCTCTCCGTTTTCTGTAACACCTTATCTCTTCTGTAATGAATTTGTTAAAGGTAAAAAAAGTGTCTACTTAGAAAATTATAAAAACATTGCTACAATGTCATAAATGCATTCTCTAGGAAAACATACCTTTGGAAATAGTACAACTATTGGGAATCCTTAAAGAAATTCAAGTCCTGGATGTACCTCAGGTACATTCCACTCAGGCGACATTAACACCCTGTCTGTCCTCCCTACCACTTCCAGAAATTGTCTGCGACGCTCACTGACTGACATAGGATTCTTCTTTCTTCAAATGTCGTCATTGATCTCTGTGGATATCCTGAGGGTGACACCCTGTTAAAGACAGAAGAAAAAGGTTTCAGAGGAGGTGAAGTGGTGCCAGCCAAGGAACGTCCACCGGCAGTGCACCCGCCCTCCACAGATGACCTCACGGTGGGTTCTGCACAAAGTTGGGTCTTAGAGAATTTTCTTGGCTTCTTATCTCCTTTTAACTAAGAATTCACTTGTTTCAAAATGGAAGGTTTTTCTCTGTTGTCAAACTCTCTGCCTTGGGGAAGGTTTTTCGACAACGGACTTTTGTTTGATAAAAGGACATATTTCCTATTTTGTGGAACTAGTCAGCAGGGCCTCCTCAGAAAGCTAATAACCAGGGTGTGGGACTATGAGCATCCCATAGCAGAGGATGATTGAAGATTTCGCTGTTTGGGAGAGCTGGGGAAGATGTTTCCCTTATGGGGGGTGCCTGGGGGGCTCCGCGAGTGAGCATCTGCCTTTGGCTCAGGCTGTGACCCCGGGGGGCCTGGGGCCAAGTCCCACATCTGGCTGCCCACAGGGAGCCTGCTTCTCCCTCTGCCTGTGTCTCTGCCTCTCTCGGTGTCTCTCATGAATAAATAAAATCTTTTTTAAAAGATGCTTCCCTTGTGGAATAAACTGAACTGTAATATTTACGTATTTTTTCCCAAACATAAGAGTAAAAGGAAAGATAGTGCTCTTACTTTTCTTAAGTGACAGAAATGTTCTCTGGAGTTCTCCTAACCCTAATTGTCAGCGGTTCATGACCGTTGAATCGGTAAACACCTACCTGGAAATCGTGGATGAATGTTAGGAAGTAGAATATAAAACCAAAGGCCACTGTCCACTCACAGATCGCACTCACCACATGATACACATAATCCTACAAGCAATAATAAGACACAGGATTTAGCCTAAATCCATCCACTGCAGGGTAGGGACCCAAATCAAGGGCTGGTCAGAGCGGAGAGAAAGTGGTGGCTGAGGCCTTGGGAAAGCGCAGTGAGCAAGGCCGGGGGCTGACCACCAGGGCACCTGCCCAGTGGAAGCACGAAGGCCCCTGGCCCCGGGGTTGCGCAGGCCCCCGCCGGCACCGGGCTGCAGACCCGCTCTACACACTCCAGGAAGGCAGAAGAGGAGCCGCTAAGCGGCTGAGGCGGGGAAGCCAATTCGGACTCCAGAGAAGAAAGAACCTTCGCTCAAGGCGTGACTAAGCATCCCAGAGCTGAGGTGCACACCTGGAAAACGTCTCCTGGGCATCCAGGCCTCATTAACTAGACGCAGTGCTGGGCGGGGGCGGGGGGGCCTTCTCCGCAGCCCCGGGGTAAGGTGGCGAGCGCCGCTCTGCTGCCCTGGGACCCAGACGCAGCGTAGAGCGAAAGCCAGGGGCGCAGGGACACGGTCAGGGTCCCCTGGGCGCGGGGGTGACACGGGAGGCCACGCGGGCAGGGTCCCTCCTGCGGAGGCGGGAGCCTTCGTATCAACAACGGAAGTGACCGGGAACCCAGGCCTCAGCCGCTCAATCCCACTTTCACCAAACGGGTCGCTGTAAAAGAGTAAGAAGAAAGCCTGCGTGTGCGTGTGCGTGTGCGTGTGCGAGACGCGATCTCTCCTGATTTTTACACGCGGTCAATTACTTTAAAAGCATCTTTAAACACCATCTGAAGGGCCCTCGGGGGCGTAGGCGGGATGTCTGGACACGTCTAGATCCCAGCTCACGTCCTAGTCCCGGGTAGGAGCGTACACCCCGTGCTGGGCTCCGCACTGGGTGTGGAACCGACTTAAATGTTATGAAATAAACAATGTCTGAGTCAGAAGGACGCGTCTGCATCGTGCCTGGAGCCCACGGGCCAGGCCAGGCCAGGCCGGCGGCGGCTTCCACCCGCCTTTGGTCCCAGGGCGGCCTGTCCCGCTCCCCTCGCTCGGCCACAGGTTCCCGGGGAACCAACACACGCGGGGCTGCGGGTTCTGCGGTGGCGTCAGGTCCTCTGATGCAGTTTCCAGCAGCGGAGATTTCGGGGAGCTGCAGGCGCCCGAACGCCGCGGACCCCACTTTGCTCCCGCTTGCTCGCCACCCACCCCGTGCGCCCTCGTGCAGCCTGCGGACGGCGTCAGGGCCTCCGTGCGCGTCCACCGCCACCAGGAACGGAGGCGGGCACCGGAGCCGCGCGGGCCGAGCGCAGGCTGAGGAACCTCTCGGTAAGCACAAAAGGGCCTGGAAACCGCGGGGTGCTGGGCCGCGCGGCGGAGGGCAGCCCCCAGCACCGCCCCGGGGCTGATTCGCGGTGCAAGGGCTCCCCCCGGCGGCGCCACCGCACGGCGCAGCTGCAGCCGCCGGCCGGGGCTCCTTCCCCGACGACTCTCCTCCAAGAGTTGGGTCTGGCCCCTGTGTCCCCAGCCCCTCCAGCCTCCCGCGGGCTCCTGCAGGCCCTGCACCCGCGGACCCTCCGCCTGGGACGGCAATGGTCCCGCTGCGCTCTCGGCACCCGCGCATGGCTCTTCCCCCCCCCCCCCCCCCCCCCCCCCCCCCGGCACGGTTCTCGGGAGCTGCGGGCCCCACCATTCGCTGGATTCTCCGCCTGCCTGCAGGTGGCTGCAAACGCCAGCCTTTTACCCAAACTGCTTTTTGAAAAACATCCTTAAAAAAGAAAAAAAGAAAAAGAAAAATATCCTTAACTCCCCTGTCACTTGAAACACAAGCTGCTGCTCTCACACTAAGTCTGCTGGAGCATCTCGAGCAGGTGTGCCTGGAGCACCTCTGAATGAGTCCCTGAGCACCTCTGAATGAGTCCCTGAGCACCTCTGCAGGAATCCCTGGAACACCTCTGAATGAGTCCCCAAGCACCTCTGAATGAGTCCCCAAGCACCTCTGAATGAGTCCCCGAGCACAATTCCAAACATTTGATCCAGGTGTTCTAAGGTTTGACTAGAAGTCCCGGTCAATCCACCCTAGGCCTGGTGGCTCCCAGTGCCCTGAACAAGGGTCTAGTGCCACGACAGACATTTCTCCTTGTCACTCCCGCCTCATATTCAACAATCCTACCACCAGATCCCCCCACCGGCCCTCATCGGGACCCTGCTTCTGTTCATGGGGCACAGTCTCTGCTTCCCCAACAGGACACTTGGAATTTCTCTTTGGTGCATGTCCTTCTGTTGTCGTGTTTGTCGCTTGCCAGTGCCCATTAAACATTTCCCCTTCTTATATCCACCTGAGGCTATCTTATTTTTTTTAAGGTTTAAATTTTAATTTCTGTATAGTTCACACACAGGCATATGCATTTCAGGAGTAGAATGTAGTAGTTCAGCACTTCCTTGTATGACTCCACGCTCCTCCCGGTTAAGGGCCCTCTTAATCCCCTCTCTTCTGTTTCACCCCGCCCCCACTTTGAGAGCCAGCATTTTGTTCTCTGTAGTTGAGTCTGTTTCTTGGTTTGTCTCTCTCTCTTTTCCCCCTTGTCCATTTGTTTTATTAAATTCCACATAGGAGTGAAATCAAGTTTTTTTGTCTTCCTCTGACTTATGTGGCTTATCTCTAGCTCCAACCATGTTGCTGCAAATGGTTGGATGTCATCGTCTTTACGGCCGAGCAGCATCACACTGTGTATACACACCGCAGCTTTCCCTGCTCACCTATGCAGGGGTCTGTGCTCCACTCCCTTGCCATGGCTCCTGGAAACCACGCTGCTCTACATGTACAGTTGCATGTAGCTCTTTGAATTAGTGCTTTTGTATTTTTTGACTACTCAGGCCTGTGATTACTGAATCATATGACAGCTCTAGTTTTGACTCTTTGAGGAACCTCCGTACTGGTTTCCAGTGACTGCACCAGTTTGCCTTTCTACCAACAGAGCACGAAGGTTCCATTCTCTTCACATCCTCACCGACACTTGTTGTTCCTTGTGTTGTTGTTTTAGCCACTGTGGTTGGGGGTGAGGTGGGAGCTCATGGTGCTTGGGATGTGATCTCCCTGATGACGAACACGCTGAACTCCCCAGGTGCATCCAGACTTGAGATCTAAACCTGAGAACTGCCTTCTCTGGCCACCCTAACCCCAGGCTCCGTCCTCACCCATTCATCCAGGGGTTACTTCTAATATTCTTCCAATGTACTTGCCTTTGAAGGAAGGCTCTGTTCAAAGCTTATTCAGGCCCCCTGAATAGGAGGCTCTCTGCCTCCCCCTCACAGCTCCGCATGCACTCCTCGCCCACGCATGTTGCCCTGACTGCACTGATGCTCCAGTTCATCCTGAAACAAACTGCCCTCCATGCTGGAGCTCACCCCATCCTCTGATTCACAACCCCTGCTCTGACCTCCATACCCCTAACCCACATCGCCCCACCACCCATCAGTCTGTCCTATTGATTAGGAAATTCCATTAGGAATTTAAAATTTTGCAAATAATTTTGAGAATAATCTCCAGGAACCGGGTTCGACAATCATACTGAAGACAGGTTAAATGTTACCTTTTCTTTCGGATTCCACTCCAGCTTGGTTATAGAAATCAGTGAAGCACAGGCGATCACTAAGAAACGGAAATTGTTAAGGAAGCTCAAAAAAAAAAAAAAAAACACCCTAGGTCTTTTAATGTTAAGACTATTCTAATTATCATCACACAGTGTTAAAATGTTAATACCAGCATTTCTGCAATCAGATCGGCTATATTAGCTTCTTTAACCTCAAACCTTCAGCTCGATTGTGATAGGATTTCAGTTATAGCACAGACATACAGCCACTCCTCAGGAACATCTTTTCAGTCAGGTATAAAATTTTAATCTGTGGCTACATTTTGCTCCATTCTGCTTTTTAAATTTGGTCAAATGACTGACACAGCCATCTAGATGGCTTTTGAGTACTTTCCCCCTAAAATACGATTTTCCCTAAATTAAGGTATTGAATAAAAATACTCTTCCCCTATAATCCTAGTTTCAAGGCAACAGCTTTAAGGAAAACATAACATTTCAAAGTACCAAAGCATCACAAATAACCAAGATTCATCTACAAAAACCAGCTACAGTTATCTTTAAAAAAGAGACTTATTCTATCAAATCACGGGTTAAGGGATCCCTGGGTGGCGCAGCGGTTTGGCGCCTGCCTTTGGCCCAGGGCGCGATCCTGGAGACCCAGGATCGAATCCCACATCGGGCTCCCGGTGCATGGAGCCTGCTTCTCCCTCTGCCTGTGTCTCTGCTTCTCTCCCTCTCTCTGTGACTATCATAAAAAAAAAAAAAAAAAGTCACGGGGTAAGCAGAGCCCTTCCTTCCAGGCTCAAGAGTTTACAAATCAGAGCCATACATAGTATTGTGTATAATACTATTGGGGGTGCCCAGACAGGCCAAACAGTGCCTGGGACTGAGGCTAGAGCCTCCACGACCATCTGCACAAAGGCCGTGGCAGCCATTCCAATGGAGCTTATAAAGGCACAGGAAAAGCTGGGGATGAGCTGAGATGCTCTTAAAATGCTTTTGCAAACAGTTATGAATTCAAAGCTTTGAGTCAGTGTCAAGTTTAGAACTTCCTCTGAAAGCTAAGTCAGCGTCCTCCTCTCCCTGCCCTCCCTAAGCTCCCGTATTTTGCAATTCTTAACACTTCTCCATTTCTCAAAATGAAAGATTCTCTGATCCTGTCATTACCATATTTCTGTTTCTAAAGTTTAAAAGCCTCTGAATTCTTGAGCCTCATCTTCTGTGCATCAGGTACCACGCTGGCAGTGAGGAAGGGGGAGACAGAGAAAACTCTGGCAAAACAGACTTGGTGTCCGCTCTGAGAAACATCATGGCCTAGTGGGATGAAGCCCAGGGAAGGAGCTGCACTAAGACAGGAAAGAAGCTTAACTGGGCACGAGGAAGGGCACGAGGTGTGATGAGCACCGGGTGTTATGGGCAACTGAGGAGTCACTGGCCTCGGTCTCTAAAACCAGTGATGGACTCTGTGTTGGCTAACTGAATTTAAATTAAAAAAAAAAAAAAGGGCACAATGATGACTTGGAGGGAAAATTATGAATTCAGAGTGGAATGGGGTTTGAGGGGTCAGCAAAGGCTTCCTGAGTTAAGCTAATGTAAGCTGAGGCTTGAGGAGCCATCTGGAGCAGCGTCGCCCCAGAAAGCAATGCCAGCCACATGCGTAATTTAAAATATTCTCCTATAGGCAGACAGCTTCTGTTCTGCCATCCTACCCAACTCTCCCTTGGAGTGTATTCAACGAATTTCTACCTCCTTACAAAAAAAAAAAAAAAAAAAAAAAACACCCAAAAAAAACCAAATGAGGGGCACCTGGCTGGCTCAGTCAGTAGAGCACGTGACTCCTGATGTCCAGGTTGTGAGATGGGTGGAGAGAGGACTTAAAATCTTGGGGGATCCCTAGGTGGCTCAGCGGTTTGGCGCCTGACTTTGGCTGGGGGGCGTGATCCTGGAGTTCTGGGATCCAGCTCCATATCAGGCTCCCTGCTTAGAGCCTGCTTCTACCTCTGCCTGTGTCTCTGCCTCTCTCTCTCTCTCCGTGTGTGTCTCTCATGAATAAATAAATAAGTTAAATTAATAAAATTAAATCAAATCTCAAAGATAAATAAATCCAAATGAAATTAATTTTAATAACATATCTTATCTAACCCAGCATATCAAAAATATTATCATTTCAACATATACTAATATAAAGAATGAATAATTAGATATTTAACATTCGCTTTCTCTTTCTTCTTAAATCTTTGAGATCAGTGTGGTTTTTAGACTTAACTGCATATCTCCACGTGGACCAGCCATGTTTCGCATGCTCAGCAGCCTCGTGGGGGCTAGTGGCTACCAGAGGGGGCCGCTTGGCTTTGGAGAAGGCAGTGGAGGAGGATAATCCAGGCAGGGAGAGGACAGTGGATAGAGGCAGAGGGCAGGCAAGGGGAGTCCTGGGCAAACTGTGTAACGTGGGGTCAACCACAGGCAGTTTCATGGGGCACCTGGATGGTCAGTCGGATCAGGGTCCCGTTCCTGGATTCAGCTCAGGTCATGACCTCAGGGTGGTAGGATCAAGTCCCACATGGGGCTCCGTGCACAGCGTGGAGTCTGCCTGAGATTCTCTCTCTCTCAAATAAGTAAATAATAATAATTATAATAATAATATTATAATAATAATAATATAATAATAATAATAAATATTTTAAAAAACCTAAAAAGATAGGCAGTCTCAGACTATGTGTCTCAGGCACAAGGACCTGGGTTTTACGCTGTCAGTGATGTTGAAGGGTCAGAAGCCGGTTGTGGGACGGGTGGTCCTGCAGGGAGGCCTCAGGGATGCTAGCAACTGCCTCCCTCTGTGCTTCAGTTTCTTCCTTAGTGAAGTGAGGATGATGTTCCATGGACATGTTGCAGTTAGAAGAGACAAGCGCATTTTAAAGATGTCTCAAAATCTTTGTAAAGAAATATAAATGCCATGCTAAGGTGTCAGCCAAAACACCTTTCCATTCGGATGATCTCGTTCTCGTCAATCTAGCACAGGGACGTGCCCGTTTCTGTTTGGGGTGCTGTCCCTCAGCATTGATCCCAAGAACTGCCAAAAAACGGGACCTGTTTGTATGTGAAACTCTAGGGCCTGAAATGCTTATCCTTGCTAAAATTCTCTCCAATTTTAACATATAGAGATGTTGTCTCTCAAGCTGGAAGCAAGGAAAGGTTTCCTACACCAAACTTTGGCTTAACACCACAAATGCTCCTACTATGAATTTTGCAACTAACACAAGCTAAAGGTTTCAAGTAGGTATTTTTGAGAGAAACATGAGTGTCTTCAATACATGAATAGGACAAGGAAATTGCGAAGGAATTATCTCTATACTGAGAGTATGCATTTTGCTTAAATTTCTCAACACTAGTATTTGCTTCCTCTGAGCTTGGAAATTTTGTAACTAAAAATTTCCCTCCCTAAGATGAAAAAAAACAAAACCCAAAGCCTTAGATTTCACATTTTGTGCAGCTTCTGTTTCAAACGAGAAAGGTAAAACTTGGTATTTAGAAGCACATGGTGCATTTTCAGTCAAGCTCGCCCGCGTTATGCCCCAACTCCATCCAGACCATCAAAGTTTCTGCTAATAAAAGAGTTGCTATTTTCCTACCGTCTGACAGAAATCACCATCTTTTGATGGCTCTGCAGTTTTTCTCTGATAAAACTGCACATGGTATTTCAAAAGATGTGGAACCTTCCAGCTTTTAAAGACACAGCTTTTTTTTCCTGTTAAATACGTCTAGAAAGAAGAGACAGAAAGGTCAAGCTCTCATTTCCTTTAACCCAGAATGCACAAGCCTAAAAATTCCTATTTTCTTTTCACGCTGTTGAATTAGAAAGTAGGGTGAGATTTCATCCTGAAACTAGAATCAGTGATAACGAGAGAAGGCTGTCTTTCAACTGACTTAGAAGCAAATGAAGGAGAGGGCTTTTTCAAACCACTTAATTTGGATGAGTAAATGGCACCATCTACTACTGAACCACCGACTGCAGGGCGAGGGCAGAGGACGGGCCTGGGCCCTCACACAGCTGTTATCTTAAGTGCAGTATCAATATTTGGGGTTTTTGACCAAGCACTACAAAGAAAAATAAATATTTTCACATGGCTTATGAAATGTTCCCTGTTGGAAGGAAAGTAAACAGCCTAAAGTGTTCCGACAGGTTTCTATTCTCTTTGCACACATTCCCAATTCTTTTTTTTTTTTTTCACATTCCCAATTCTGACCTAACCAGACAATGTCGGGATATGTTCTTTACGGTTTTCTTAACAATTTCTCCCAATTGTTCTCCCAAAACCTGTGAAAACCGGGCTGTTAAGCTTTGCTGTTTTTCCATGCTCTTGGGTGGTGGTTGGGGGGGGGGACAGCTGGGGGACAGAGGGTCGGGCCCATGGAGACACTGACAAGTGTGCAAAGGATACTGGGGATGACGGCCGCACAGGACACAGTGGAGA
This sequence comes from Nyctereutes procyonoides, assembly GCF_905146905.1. Classification (NCBI taxonomy): domain Eukaryota; kingdom Metazoa; phylum Chordata; class Mammalia; order Carnivora; family Canidae; genus Nyctereutes; species Nyctereutes procyonoides. Next base: position 23,384,147 of record NW_026575122.1, read on the forward strand.
TGGCCATCCGCACATGGCATGTGGACATGCTGTTCCACTGGGGACACGATTTGTAAGAGATGATGGACTGCAGGAGCGTGTAGCCCACACCACAGACAAAGGCCAGGAGGGCGCCGCCGTCGTGCACCACCGGGACAGCCAGCTCCTGGAGAGAGAGTCACAACAGCCATCACTCTGCAGCGGCGCCCACGCCAGGCTCCCGGAGACCACTGGCCCCACTGGAGCACCTGCCGAGGCCTGGAGGGCGTGGGCCCCCAATAGCGCGGGGGCACGGCCTCCCAGGCCCTCACGTCATGCCCTGGGTACACCCCAACCCCCACCCCCACCACCGCCAATGTGGGCACCCTGACCCAGACCCGGCTGTGGGCACCACCCCCCACAGGAGGGCAGGGTCACAGGTCCTGCAGTCTGGCAGATCTGGGTAAAAGTCCCCACCCTGCATTTCCCCATCCCTGAAATGGGCACCCTAACCCCTGCCGTGCAGGCCTGCAGGGAGGTGTCCCGGGAATTCCTTTTAAAATTATACAACCAGTTGCATGAAGGTGCCAAGCGTGGCCGGGGCTTTTCAGGCTCCCCTCCCCGGTGACCTCATGCTCCTTCCCCTGGCTCCCCACGCACAAGCCTCAGCAACAGTCGCCAGGCAAAGGCCGATTCCCATGGAGGCTCCTTCCCCCACCCTTCAACCAGCTGTTGCACCGGAGGGCACCCCCACGACCAGTCCACACAGAGACCTGGGCTTGGGCCACGGAAATGCTCACGATGGACCCTTCACAGAGCTTGCTTTTGGCTCCTTTCAAATATGCAGGGGGCACTGACCTTCAGATGTAACAGTGACGTCGGACTGAACTGTGGGGTCTCTGCTTGAATTTGAAAATGTGAGCTTTGCAAAGGCACAAGTAAAAGTATTGTCCACACAGGAAAGGAAGATTTTAAAAAATGACTTTCAAACTTATTTTCTAAGGAAATTTTACTTCCTGGCATCAAACCTAGTAATATAGGGGAAACCCCACTCTCTGATTTATGTCACAATAAAACATGGCTGCTTAACATTCTGACACATGGCCTATTAGGCACTCACGTATTAGGTATAGACCCTGTATTCCTAGGTTACCCAACACAGGAATATAGAGTTGGGAAAATCATATATGAAAAATAAAATACATTCTATGTCTTTAAAATATTTATATACCTTTAAGTAAAGAATTTTTTTAAAAAACCAACTGAACTGTACACTTAAAAATGGTGAAGATGGTCAATTTTCAAAACATTTTATTTATTTGAGAGAGAGAGAGAGAGAGAGAGAGAGAGCATGAACATGGGGAGGGGCAGAGGAAGGGGGAGAAGCAGGCAACGAGCGCCCCACACAGGGCTCCATCCCAGGACCCTGAGATCACAACCCAAGCGGTAGGCAGACGTTTAACCTACTGAGCCACCCTGGGGCCTCTAAAGTGGCCAATTCTATGTTATTTGTATTTTGCTACAATGACAAATAGCAATAATTCAGAGGAAATGCAATCAGTCTCTCAAAAAATAACCACACCCCCACGTTCACTGCAGCATTATTTGCAACAGGCAAGACAAAGAAGCAACCTCAGCATCCATCAAAGGATGAATGGATAATGAAAACACCACACACACACACACAATTATTCATCCATGGAAAAGAAAGGAATTTTGCCACGGTGACAACGTGGATGGACACAAGGGCATCATGCTAAGTGAAATGAGTCAGACAAAGACAAATCCTGTGTGATCTCACTTATGTGTGTAATCTTAAAAAAAATTAAATCTGAACTTATCAATACAGAAAACAGATCAATGGTTGCCAGAGGTGAGGGGTGGGGGTGGAGATGGAGGATGGAGGAGGGGGGATCAGAAGATAGCAGCTTCCAGATATAAGGCCCAAGGATGTAATGTACAGCCTGGTGACCATAGTTATTAATGCTGTATTATTATATGTTCAAAAATTGGTAAGAGAGTCAATCTTAAGAGAAAAAAAATTGTAACTATGTGAGGTGATGTCTGTTGATGAATTTATTATGATCCTTTTGCAATATGCACATGTATCAAATCACCATGCTACACACCTTACACTAATACCAGGCTATGTGTCAATGAAAACTCAGTAAAACTGAGGGGAAAAAAACCAGTATTAAACCAAAAACAATATTCAACCAAATATAAAACCAATACTAAACTGATAAAATAAAAGAATGAAGAGAAACAGATATTTTTTCCCCTTGGAATGTCAGGCACATTCAGACAAAGGAAAGTAAGCAACAGGCTGGACTTGCACTGCTAATGAGTCATTTTCAGGAATAACAGTCTGAGAGCCCCGAGTCCTTCCATGCTCAATTTTTTTTTTTTTTTTACGTGAAGTAAATCAACATCCTGGATTTACAGATTTACAGACTGTTTCCTCCAATGGCTATCAGGGAATTTGCCTCCTCACCCCCGCCTCACTCCCAATTCAACCCATCCTTTGGGACCCACCTCTGCACACTGGGTGCCCCCCCACCCCAAATTGACCCGGACCCAACCAGACCCAAAGGGCCAGGAGTCAGCAGGAGCAGGACTGGGGTGTGCTTTCCCCTGTGACGTATACACTCTCCCATCAATGACGACTTTTAGAAGGGACAGGATTCTTAGTTCGGAGGTGAACTAGGGATAGGTGCTAAAATAAAAACCCAGCACCCTTCGGGATCTCTTTTTCGAAACTCTGTTGCTACTTTAAAAGGTGGTTAAAAAGAAGAAGAAGAAGAAGAAGAAGAAGAAGAAGAAGAAGAAGAAGAAGAAGAAGAAAAGAGAAAGAAAGAAAAAGAAAAAAGAAGAAAGAAAAGAAAGAAAAAGAAAGAAAGAAAGAAAGAAAGAAAGAAAGAAAGAAAGAAAGAAAGAAAGAGAAAGAAAGAGAGAGGGAGAAAGAAAGAAAGAAAGAAAGAAAGAAAGAAAGAAAGAAAGAAAGAAAGAAAGTTAGTTGAAAGGGTTCAAAACCTTGGCAACTTGACTCTCCCAAGAAGGAAATTTCTGGAAGGGAAGTCAAGCATGGAGAGAGGCTGGTGAGGACACGGAACAGCAGCCACGGCCCCCAAGCAGCTCAGGACGCAGCCCCTGGAACTCCTGCCCAGGCCACGTGGGAGGAGAAGCGCCGACAGGCCCAGGGCTCCGCGGCTCCCGCCCCCAGGTCCCCCGGGAGGAAAAGCTCAACTTGGTCTGTTCATAGCTTGTGGAGAAGGAAGTAGAGGCCATGGAACAAGGAAGTCGTAAGGGTTATTTACGGGAACAAGCACAAAGCAAATACTTTGCTTCCGGGGAAGTTTGATATTCTATTCCCGGTTTTTGTGAAGATGTCATGGCCTCGCGAAACCTTAGAGAACCACAAGTTTGGTTGTCGGCCGTGAGTTCTCTTTGTGAAACCGGCCCTTCTGCTTTGAAAGGCGACAGCTGTCGTGCTTCCCCCGCAAGTTATTTGGAGAAGAAAGTGACAGGCCGTGGGACACGCCACCTGCGCCCGGAACAATTCAGGTCCGCCGTCCCCAGGCTCCCCCTTGCCCCACATCTCAACCCTTCTCCCCAGCACACGCTGCCGGGGCTGGACTGTGAACTCTGGCCAGACTTTCTCCCCACAGGGATCTCCCCACTTCTGGCTGGAAGGTAACCGGTTCGTACCGCTGCTGGCCAGTGGCTTCCATCCCCACTGCGGCTGCCCTGCCATGCTCGACCAATCCGGGACACAGAGTGTCCCCTGGCAACCAGGACCAGGACACCACCTGTCTCCTGAGGCTGTTATGGGGATGACAGAAGTTAAAGCACGGAAGGTTTTCATAAATTCTGTCACATAGGAAATTTTCAATAAATCAGTTGTCATGAAAAACCAAGTGTACACGATCATGAAAAAGAGTCTCCCCATGTGACCAAAGTCACCTGAAACCATGTGCTATAGCCTTTGTCTTATTTCACCATAAAAGCACAACAAGGGTAGGAAAATCAAATGGAGCAAGAGGCAAATCTACTTGCACAGTGCGCTCCGCCGAGCCCTGTGCACTTGCCTGTGGAGGTACAACCTGTCTCTCCCCTTTGCACCTTTCAGTGTCAACGAGGAAACAATGACTGGGGCTTTAGAACATTCAAGAATGAAACCTCGTGGGACGCCTGGGTGGCTCCATTGGTAAAGTGTCCGACTCTTCATTTCAGCTCGGGTCCTGACCTCAGGGTCACGGGAGGGAGCCCTGCCTGGAGCTCTGGGCTGAGCGTGGAGCCTGCTTGGGATTCCCTCTCTCGCTCTGCACACACACACCCCTCCCTAGAAAGCAAAGCAAAGCAAAGCAAACTCGTGAGCCCTGAGACCCAAGAGATTATCTGCCCTGCAGAGCACCCAGGAGCAGCCGCGCAGTCAGGAAGGGTGTCTGCCCCCCTCACCCCTCACAGCGCGGTGCTGAGTTTCCCACAGCACTGTGCTGTCCCCACCCCCCGCAGCCAGCGCCCCCCCTGCAGCCGGTGGTCCCCCACAGGCGGCACCCCCGCGGGCAGTGAGAGCACACGTGAAGGGGGGACGGACTGCCCGACAGTGACGCTCCTGACATTGTGCAGCAGGGGCACCAGCAGGTGCACGGAGAGCGGACAGTGGATGGAACAGGTGCAGCGCCCGGCCTGGCTCTGGCGAGGGACAGCGGTGGCCAGGGGCCAAGGCCAACACCTCTTTAGAAAATAAGCCTCACGCAAGACGGGAAAATTCTGTAAGGCGGTACCCATGGGCAGGAGCATGAGCCCTCCAGAGTTCCGGCCTCTGTGCTGCCGCAAAGACACCGCAGTGGGGAGCGGAGCCCGCCAAGCAGTGCTAGCCTGTGCCGGCGACCGCCGCGGTGGCCCCTGCTCAGCCTGCTGGGCCCGGAGCGTGGCGCGGAGCCCTCCCCACCCCCCTTGCAAACCCGATATACAATGAGTATTTTTAAAACATGAAATGTTGTCTCCACGGACAAGCAGCTCCCATACTTCCAGAACGAGGCTGGGAGGAGCCAGTGGCCACAGGCTGGACAGACCCCGGACTGCCCCCCACCTGCTGTGGGAGGAGCGGACTGCAGAGCACATACAGGCCGCCCCAAGGCCTGGGCTCCCAGGTGAGGGCTCTGAGTAACCCGGGCAGGCGAGCCAGGCTGCGTGGACCTGGGCCGCAGTGGCCCAGGGACAGGGCGGAGGCCGCTCTGCGAACCTGCGCACACACGCTCGTGCACACAAATATCTTCATACTCTTTTTTTTTCATACTCTTTTTTAAAAAGATTTAATTTACTGACTTGAGAGAGAGAGAGAGAGAGTGAGCGAGCCCAGGCAGGGGGAGGTGCAGAGGGACAGGGACAAGCTCCATCCCGGGCCCCCCCCGGGCCCCTGGGATCACCACCTGAGTGGAAATCAGGACTCGGAGGCTCAAGCAACAGAGCTCCCCGGGCACCCCCAATATTTCCACACTTAACGGAGCTGTCCCAGTGACCCGAGGCCTCTCCCCCCATCAACCTGGCTGATCACTGCTGAGCGCAATGGGCTACGCTCCCCTCCCCCGCCCCCGCCCACCCCGCCCAGTCTCCCCTGCAGGGACCCTCAGATGATAAAGACTTGTTTCTAGGAAGCAACCTACCCCACTTAAATGCTTGCCCCGCCCTCCCCCCACACACAGGCAGCCTCTACCCGCGCTGTTGCCCTCCACGTGCCCCCTCAACCGCTAGGGTGCCATCAGCCGAGGACGTACCTGGAAATTGGCCACGATGCCCATTCCGATACAGCCCACCAAGCCAAGCACTAGCGACACCAAGTTAAAAACAGGAGTGCTGAAATAGCTGGTTTGATTTTGCTTCTCCACTATTTTATATCTCGTGTACATCGTGGCTGCACCTGGAAGGATAAAAGGCACTTTGCTGAATTGTGACTATTTGACCTTTCAGAACGAAAACCACAGGGACAGTTTGCATTGCTTTTTTTGAGTCTCTACTTCAGTCTCCTAATTGCTGTCATTTCCCACTCACCCCCTATCCCGCCTCCGTGTGACAGACAGACACACACACACCACCAGCTTGCCTCTTGCCCTTTCATGTAAAGGCTGCTGTGCACGTATCCTGTGACTTGCTTTCTCTCTCACATAAAGTACACCACCGTGGAGCTCGCCCTGCATCACTGTCTCACTGCGTTTACAGGTCTCATCGCCCTATTGATTTAGTCTGTTGCCCCCTCATGTCGGGCTCCTACATCGCCAGTGTTTTCCCTGTTCCCGGCAATGCTCAGTGAGAAGCCTTGTACACAAGGCTTCAGCACACTTTCAGTGCTTCTGAAAGACGAGTTCTTAGGAGTAGTATTACTGGAGCTAAAAGTGTGCACTAGTAAAACACCGAGAAGTATCCACAAATCGCCCCAACATGGTTTTGTGGCACTTATACTCTCACAGTAGAGCTCGAAAGCAGGTCTGCATGTTCTTGCCTTCTTAATTATCGCCAATCTAATGAAGGAGAAATTGCAACCTGTTGATTTAATCTGCATTTCTCCAGTGATTAGTGAGAGACATCTTTCAGTATGTCTACTGGTCACCTGCATTTCTTCTTCTGAAAATCACATTCAATTTTTTTTCTGATTTTTCTCTTGACTTTGTCTGTTTGTTTTTAATTTGCTGTTGCTTTTCACACATTATGTACTTTAGTGGATTATCTGCTATAAATATTACAAATTTTCTTCTAGTCCATCTTTAACTTTGTTTTCTGTATCTTTCATCACTTTGAAGTTTTAATTTCTTTATCTTCTATATCCGTCAGTCCTTTCCTGTTTAGCTTCTGGGTTTTGCATAAGCTTAGATAAGAGTTTCCACCCTCAGGTTTTAAGAGCACTTTCCTATTCTTTATTATCTCACAGTTTTGCTTTGCATGGTTAATCCTTTCATTGCTGTTGATTTTTGTGAATGGTGTCAGGAGAGTACTTAAAGGTGGTTTTTTTTTTTTTTTTTTTTTTTTTTGAAGAGCTCATCAATTAACCAAATACCACTTACTGGTTTGGAGAGTAAAGTCACAAACTATAATCTCCGCAACCGCAGGGTCCTTGTCTTTCTGCAGCTGGGTCCCTAGCACTAAGAATAAACACAGAGCCTACCACACCCTAGGCACCTACAAGCTGAATGTTGACTACATGGATGGCTATCACAGTTTTAGATATGTATGAACTCTTACTCAGCAAATGTACCCTATAGGGAAACTTACATCAATATGCAAAGATGTATTTAAAAGAATATTCACCAAAAAATAAAGAATATTCACTTAAGCATGGAAAATTGCAAAAATCAGAAATAGCCTCCAGGCTTCACATAGGGGACTGATTAAATATATTATAATGAGATGGGTACCATGCATATGTTAAAAGAGCAGAGTAGATTTTTATGTCCTGATAGTGTGTGATGGTCATGTTTTGCTGAATTTTAAAAAGCAAGCTAAGACCTAATCATTTCTCAGAGACTATTTGAAGTGAAGATGCTGGTGACAGTCTGCCTTGCCTGGAAGCAAAAAGCCGTATTTATCGCTTCCCAGTGAGGAAGTAATCTCTGCGTTCTAAATCTGGATTCTGGACAAGGAAGGCACGCAAGGACACCCTGGGATTGAACACCTATGTCTACTTCCCCTTGCCCACCTCCAAAGCCTTGGGATGAGAAGACCACAGAGTGCGGCAGCATGAAACTTTCTCTTTACCCAGTAAGATGGACAAATTCCAAAAATGCCAAGTCTCCACTTAAGGCTTCCTGCCCCTCTGCCCCGCCCCCTCCCCTTCTGTCCTTCCCCTGTGCCTCTGCCCTACCCCCTCTCCTTCTGCCCCTCCCCTTGCACCAGTAGAGAGGCCAGAATGCGCTGATTACAGGATAGGCCCTGGCAAACAGCTGATTGTCCCAGGGACTCAGGGGCTCAGGGCCTCCAAAGGACCAGGAGAGAGGGCCCACATCTCCTGTCCCTACATCTGGGTCACCCAACAGTAGACTGTGTTTTTCAGTCATTATATTAGCTGGCTAATGAGAGGGCTGTGATCATCTATCCACTGCACTGTGTCCTATCTCCGGGTGTATTGAGGAGTTGAAAAGAAAAATCATCCCTGAGGTGGAGACAAATTGCTGCCTGCTTCACCTTTCCCGGTCAGCATAGGCCAGGCAGCCCCCCTGTCAGGGACGCCCAGGAGACAGCAAGGACCCGAGGCCCCTAGAGCACGTGGCCATCAGCTGATTGCTGGGCCCACTGCCCAGGTTCCAACTGAGCAGACCTGTGGTGCGCCCTGGGGACACGCATGTGACCTGACACCCTGGACAACGTTCACGTGCATGGCTTTCGGTACACACGCCGAGAAACATTAGCTTGTACATTAGGTGCTTTGACTTTCACCAATGCACTGGATACAAATCACAAACTTAAAAGTCAAATTACATTTAAAATTAATTTCCAAATCCTGTGACGTGTTACCAGATGAAGTGAAGAAAAGTTCTACGACAAGGCCATAAATTACTGGATTTCCAGTAATCTTAAGTTTCTCAAAGTGGAGCAAAATTATAGTTGCAAAGGTTGTATTTAAAAAAAAAAATTAGGGCAGCCCCTGTGGCTCAGCAGTTTAGTGTTGTCTTCAGTCCAGGGCGCGATCCTGGAGACCCTGGATTGAGTCCCACATCGAGCTCCATGCATGGAGCTTGCTCCTCCCTCTGGCTGTGTCTCTGCCTCTCTCTGTCTCTCTCTCTCTGTGTCTCTCATGAATAAATAAATAAAATCTTTAAAAATAAAAAATAAACTATATGCATGAGAGGCCTGGAGGGCTCAGTTGGTTGAGCATCCAACTCAATTTTGGCTCAGGTCATGATGTCCTGGGTGGTGAGTGGGAGCCCAGAGCCCTAGTCTTAAAGGTTCTCTCCCTCTGCCCCTCCTCTCACTAGTGCTCTCTCTCTCTCTCCCAAATAAATAAATCTTAAAAGAATTATACACACCAAGAGTGAACCCTAAAGCACACTATGGACATTGAGTGATAATGATGTCAGTGTAACCTTGTCAACTGTAACAAATGCACGACTCTGCTGGGAGATGGTGATAGTGGGGGAGACACTGGCTGGGGGGCAGGCATGTCTGAGAAATCTCTACCTTTTGCTCAATTTTGCCGTGAGCCTAGAAGTGTCCTGAAAAATAAAGTCTGCTAAAAACCAGCAAAAAATTATATACAAACTGTCAACAACACATTTTGCTTCACTTGAGACTATGAATTTTTCATTTATTTATAATTATTGTGTACTTACCAAGAAATGCAGAGAAGTTTATCATAAATCCAAAAATCCCACTCTCTGGAGGTGTTGTTCCCGTATCACTAATAAAAAGAAATTTCAAATTATTAAAAAGGACTTCTGTTCAGCCCTCTGTGGGAGGGATGTGACTGGCAGGTTTCATAGAATGTTTCTTCCAGGGGTTCAGCCACTTTGAATTCCAAAGACTTAGTCTGATTTTGCTAAGGTATTTCTATTTTGGCTCTGAAAAATCTAAAACTTATTATTCTACCACAAGAGATTACATTTAATTTTCTCCCATTGTAAAAGGCTAGGAAATATTTAAAGTAAATGGTAGTGGTGTTTCTAAAATGATCAAGCCTAATAAACTTGATGTATATTCATTCTCAGCAAGAAGTGAATGTGACTATCTTGGGGGGGAAACGTCTAAAATCAATTTTGAAAAATCTACCATTTGGATTTTAAATACACATAAGCACATTATTTAAATTTTTTGAATAATTTGATTTATACATAAGAGTTTATGCTGCTGAAAATAGAATGGTGGGAAGCTTAGCAATATTTTTGAGGCCTATTAGAACTTTATGGAAGCAACAGGGTATCAAGGATATATTAATCGTGATAAAGTATTTTAACAAAAAGTAGTTTCTGTAAGACATCTTTCTGGTGTAGTCAATTAAATGAGCTGGAAAGTAGTATTTAAAGTGTTGTTTTCTATTCATTCACGTGGAGGTTTACATTTTTACATCATCTCTGCTCCCAAAAGGCAACAGTTTAAAACTGATGGCCAAAGAGTTCCCTATATGAAACAATTCTTCAAACCCATCTTGAGTATTTCTCCATCTTAAAACAGCTCCGAATTCAAGTATTGAAAAACTGATCGCGTTGAAAAGGCGCACTTCAAATTATCTGAGGAATTCCACAAGAAGCCCATGTGTGTAGAAGGCAGCAGGAGTCTAAGTTTTGTGCACACTTAATATTTGAAGAGTATAAAGAAGTTAATACGACCCCTTACAATACACACTTCTATTACTATTTCAGTATCAGTGGCACCTACTCCTGCAGGAATCTGGAGGGTTGAGAATACATTGCCATGTTTCCTACAAATAACCATTGTGCTCCCACAAAGGAAATGCTGAGGGCGGAAAGGCTGCATTACATGCAGGATGTCCCTCTGGGCATGACGTAGAAAGGGTACAGGCTGGAACCAGCATCAGAAAAAGGCAGAGACAGCTTATACCCTTGGGTGGCACTTTTGCCTGAAGATTAAATCTCACATAGAAATTAAACCTTCTGTTCTTGGCCTCAGGATATAAAAAGGCAGCTTTCAACGGAGTCACGCAAGAATATGCATGATCACGGGCCTGACAGTAACCAGCCACATGCCAGGGAGATTGTTTGCTTATTTCCAGAAAAAGGAAGGAAATGAAAGCAAGAGGATATTTATGGAGATAGAAAGGTAGTTACGGGGAAGAAGGTGCCCTGGCAGATCAGTCGAGCAGACCCTGGAACTATCTGCCCATGGATAGCAAACCAAGGCACAGGTCAAGGGCCCACATGTATGGTCCCCATGACATCAGATCTGTGATCTGAAAGCTCTGAATTTCAGGGTGGTACTTTATTCTTGTTTATCTGTACATTTAAAACCATACGGGGCACCTGGGTAGCTCAGCTGGAAAAGTGTCTGCCTTTGGCTCAGGTCATGATCTTGGGTCCTGCGTTGGACCCCCACCCCCACTCCCTGCTCAACAGGGAATCTCCTAGTCTCCCTCTGTCCCTCCCCCTGCTCATGCTCTCTCTGTCTCTCTCTCTCAAATACATAAAATCTTAAAACATAATAATAAAAAATAAAATAAATACAAAACCATACAGGATATCAAAAGTAAATAGCCATTTGCATGTACTTGTGGAATAAATGAATGAATATCAGTACTAGTGATTAAAAAAAACCTATTAAATATCACTTATTGAGTATTCACTATGTACCAGGCACTGTTAGGTATTTACCATACATCATTTCATTTTACCTTCACAACCTTGTGGTGAGTCTTATTTCAGCCCCAGTTTACTGAAGGAAGAAAGTGGTGCTAGGGAGGTTCTAATTTGTTCATGGTCACAGAGTTATTAAGGAGAGGAATCTACATTCCAGTTATTAAACAGAACACACCCAAACTAGAGTTGCTTATGCCAAGCCCCAAGTCACCAAACTGAGACTGAGTTTCACTCTCCTGGAAATAGCATCTCAAACCAGTCATTCAGGAATCACCTGATCAGCATCAGATACATTGTCTGCTGATGGCACCCCTGCCTTTCCCTGTAGGGAAAGTGACCTTGCCATAATCAATTGGCTTTTTGCCTAGTATAACTTCCTTGTTCCTGCTCCCTTCTGCCTATACTAGTCTTCTATTTTGTGTAGCTCTTTAGAGCTCCTCCCTAGCTGCTAGACTGGATGCTGTATAACTCATGAATCCATGAATAAAGCCCCTAAGACCTTTTTAAAAAATATTTATTTATTTGAGAAAGAGAGAGATAGTGAGAGAGAGCATGAGTAGGAAGAAGGAGAGGGAGAAGCAGACTCCCCTGGGACCTGAGATCATGACCTGAGCCACAGGCCGATGTTTAACCGACTGAGTCACGCAGGTGCCTCAGTAAGATCCATAAAATTGTACTCAGTTAAATTTGTTGTTAATACAATCCAGATATCTGGCAAGGAACGAAGCAGTTAGAATGACTCGGGGTGATGGTAGAGAATGAACACTGATGTGCTGTTAAATGTTTAACAGCTAGCTCGGGAGGGAGCCCAATGTGTAGCATAGACCAATTTCCATGGTGTAAATGCTCCAAAATGACATCAAAAATCAAGCTACCAAAATGTAGATCACTGAACATTGAATTGGGCAGAAATGTACACATTTGGCTCTCAGGAGCTCATATCAGCTGGCTCTAGCACACTGTGGGGATGAACCATGATGGTAATAGAAAGAGATCATCATGCCTTTCTTGGATGACAATAAAGTGTAAACCAGGCAAGACCTCATAACTCCTCAAATGCTATAACTGAACTCTAAAACATTCTTGACACATATTTACTACCATAATAAATATGATTTTCATTCAGGATTACTGAGTCTACACCTACCATCAGTGCACGAGTACCAACGGGCTTACGTTCCTACACTTGGCACTACAACATAAGCAGTGACCATACTACAAAATTGGGGGAAATATTATTGCACTGCATTCATAACCAGTTGTTTGATTAAATGCAACCATCTTTAAAAATTTTTTTATTCAGCTCCACAAATACCATGAAATTTATTGACTCATCAATAAAATATTTAAGAGATAGCTACCATGTGTTAAAAACAATCTGAGTCACATGTTACCCAATCTATCCGGTAAGAATGGTCAGTTTGTGATTTATTTCCAGTAAGTGATTTATTTCCATTAATGGTACCTAACGACATATGGTGAAATATCGCTCAAGAATATTTCACGAAAATTTTCCAAGCAGCAAATGAAAATGTGACACTTCTAAGAACTTTTAAGAATAAAAGCAAAATTAAACTACTTGAGGCTACCCCAAAATAAAAAAGCATTTGCACAGCAAAGGAAACCATCAATAAATAACAAGGCAACCTACTAAATAGAAGATATTTGCCATATATACATATGGGATATATCCCATAAGGGATTAATATTCCAAAATATATAAACAGCTTATACAACTGTGCGCCAAAAAATAATAATCATCTGGTTAAAAATGGGCAGAGGACCTGAATAGACACTTTTCCAAAGACGATATACAAATGGCCAACAGATACATGAAAAGATGTTCAACGTCACTGATCATCAGGGAAATGCAAATCAAAACCATGAGATACCACCTTACACCTGTCAGAACGACTAGAATTAAAAAGACAAGAAATAACAAGTTGTTGGTGAGGATGTGGAAAAGGGGACCCTCATGTACTATAGGTGGAAATAAAATTGGTACAGCCACTGCAGAAAACAGTATGGAGGTTCCTTTAAAAATTAAAAACAGATTTGCCATATAATGCAGTAATTCCACTACTTGGTATTGACCCAAAGAAAGTGAAAACCTAATTTGAAAAAATATATGCACCCTTATATTTATTGTAGCATTATTTACAATAGCCAAAATATGGGAGCAGCCCAAGTATCTACTGATCGATGAATGGAGACACATGATCACACACACACACACACAATGGAATATTACTCAGCCATAAAAAAGAACGAGGTCTTGCTATCTTCAATAACAAAGATGGACCTAGAAGATATAATGCTAAGTGAAATAAATAAGACAGAAAAATACGAATACCATATTCATATTTCATCCATATGCAGAATCTAAGAAGTAAAGCAAATGAACAACAAATAAAGAGACAAACAAATAAAAAAGACTCTTAAATACAGAGAACAAACTAGTGGTTGCCAGAGGGGAGGTGTGTTGGGGGGGGATGAGTGAGATAGATTAAGAGTACACTTATTTTGATGAGCACTAAATAATGTACAGAATTGCTGAATCATTATATCGTACACCTGAAACTACTATGACACTGTGTTATTATACTTCAATTTTTTAAAAAAAAAGAATAGTACAGGGCCACTGGGTGGCTCAGAGAGGTTGAGCATCTGCCTTTGGCTCAGGGCATGATCCCAGGGTCCTGGGATCGAATCTCGCATCAGGCTTCTCGCAGAGAGCCTGCTTCTCCCTCTGCCTGTGTCTCTGCCTCTCTCACTCTGTGTCTTTCATGAATAAATAAATAAAATCTTTAAAAAAATAGTAGTGGTTACCCATTATCATCAATAAAAATGAAAGACTCTTTTACCTTAACATATTTTTAAGTCTCTCAGTCTCCGAACTAATGTCACATCATTAAATAAATACCACATCGCATCTGCCTGACATTAGAATCCAGATGAGCATAACACCAACAGGGTACCAAAAGAACTGGGTTTATTCTTATTTTTCTAAGCTCAAACTAAATCATCTCACTGTGCAAAGGCAGAGGCAGTAGTATTTGGTTGGCATAGCTACACTTGGGTGCTGACTCAGGAAACTGGGAGAATGAGTAAGAGGAGAAACCAAGTGCCTCCCGATGGTGCAGCGGTACAGCATCATCTCCCCAGCCAACTCTCACCATGTGATTCTGTACCATGTGGTTCTCGCCCTGCCCCCTTCCAGCTATCTCCTCACCAGCCTCCTGGTAAACGACACACTTTCTGGAAACTGCAACAGAGATAGAAAGTAGTTGTTCATTTGCATGCAGCCTAGAAGCTATGGAGGCTTTGTGCATGGACAGTAGTTTCTAGGGTAGGATTGTGTCTAGGGAATCAGCTTATGACTACATTTCCTGTATTTGCAGGTCTGCAAATTAAGTTCACCATGGAAAATTCCAAGTTTTCTAACCTCCTTCTCCAAACTAATTTATGATTTTACACCAGTGTATGATCATATGATGCTCAAAAAGGATCGAAAACAATGCAAGGAAGACCTACGTGATAATATAAGCTTGGTGGAATACTGTTCTCAAAATCTCTGGATACAAGTAATTCTGTCATTCCGAAGCCTGGAGTCATGGTTTATGGGGAAGAAGAGAACTGACAAGCTGACGATATGCAAAATTATCTGCTTACCCAGACTGAGGCCTATTAGATTGCCCTAAAATTCTAGGACCATTGCTTGGAAAAATTAATTAGGACTTAGGACCTGAAGACTCTGAATGCAGCAATAAAAGGAGACCACTACTTCCTTTATCTTCACAATATTTAAACAGAATATGTGAAGAGAAGAACTATGATAATAAAAAATCATTACATTTTATTAGATACTTTTAATTATTATGGCTAACTTTTTAGCAGCTTCATTTGCTGGTTATTCTGGAGTGGGAGGCACCACCTAGCCATTTCAACCATTTTTAACTTAAACAGAATTTCCTACTCATAAATGCAAACAAGTCACTCTTTTCTCACCCCACCCACATGCAAATTTCCCCCCTTTCTATCAGTCCAAGTTTAAAAAAAAATGGGGCTGCGGGGGAGAGGGAGAGAGAGAATTTTAAGCAGGCTCCACATCTGGCAGGGAGCCCGATGCTGAGCTAAGTCCTACAACCCCAAGATCATGACCTGAGCCAAAATCAAGAGTCAGACACTTCACTGACTGAGCCATCCAGGCGCCCCCTCTCCCAAGTTTTTAAAAATTGTTAAGTATCTCCTAAGTGTGGGGAGCTGTGCCAGGTGATAGGGATGCGAAGATGAAGAGACATCTCACTAACCTTCAAAAAGTTTAACATCCAACACAAAATTCAAGGATTTGTTGATTCAATATGTTACTAATTGCCTTCAACCTAATGGGTGGATTCTGTGGCGTGGTGACCATGGGGACGCAACAGGGAAGGCCACTCCTCTGTAGAACTTATGAACTGCAGAGAACCATCCAAGGGGTCCAGGGGGTCCAGGGTGCTGAATGCCATGAAGACAGGACCCAGAGGGGTGAGGTGCCCCCTAAGACTGGCCCGCAGGGAAGGGCAGCTGAAGAGTGAAGGGGAGGGAGGGGAATGTTCAGGCCAGACACTCATGGGCCAAGGAACAGCAAAGGCCAAGGCCTCGCAGGGGGATGGTGTGGGAGGGACAGCAAGGAAGGGTGGCTTGAGAGGAGCAGGAAAGGGCGACAGGGATGGGGCTTGGGCAGCCCGGGGTGGGGTGCCTGAAGGGCTGAGCTCAGGGATGGGCCACATCGCTGGCAGTACTTTTACAGGGTGTTGACTACGAAGAGACTGTGGAGAGGCGGCCTGGACCAATGAGACCTGGAGGAGGCCACTTCATTTTAGTTTGTCAGGAGGTGATGGTGCTCAGGCCGTGTGGGAACGGAGCTGGAGGTGATCAGAGGTCATATCTGGGGAGTTTCCTGACAGGGGTCTCTAGAATCCATCCCTGCTTCACTACAGCTGCTAACAAAAGAAATTTTAAAATTTAACATTTCCTCGGCACTCTCGCATCTTACTTGGCCTTCACAACTTCATAAGGCAAGTACTTATCATCTCCATCTTGAAGAGGAGGAAATTGCATCTTAATAAAGTAATCTGCTCAAGGTCATGGATAGGACATGGGAAAGCCGATCCGAGCAGCGGGAGCTGTCTGATTCCAACGGACACAACTTAGGAACTTGGCCCTGAGGTGCTCTCTTACATTTCTTTTTGTGAAAACATCATTTTCATGTGAGTTTATAGTCCTGTTTAACTATAGCCAGGTTCCCAGCAGCCATTCCTTCTGGAGCCTTTAGGAAGATGTCTTGGGCAGGCCTGCCTACAACGTGGGGAACCGATGGCCTGAAATGCACTGACTGTCATGTAAGGAAGACTGTTCAGTAGAGCACTTTTTTTTTTTAAGTCGAAATTGAGTCCTTATTTTTAAAAATTGCCAGCCTTGCACCAGTCAGACTTTTGAGCAAAACTCTACTGCCTTTTTAGAAGTAGGAATAACAGGGACGCCCGGTGGCTCAGTGGTGGAGCATCTGCCTTCGACTCAGGGCATGCTCCCGGGGTCCTGGAATTGAGTCCCACATCTGGCTCCCTGCAGGTAGCCTATTTCTCCCTCTGCCTCTGCCTATTCCTGCCCCTCCTCCTGCTTGTGCTCTTTCTCTCTCTGTGACAAAATAAATTAACAAATTTTTCAACAACAAAAAAGTTTCTTATGGTTTCCTTCTCTCCTTTTTTTCTTTTCCCCCCTCCCCATATTTTCATCTGTTTTCTTTCTCAGATGCCACATATGAGTGAGATCATGTGGTATATTTGCCTTATTTCACTTAGTATAATACACGCTGGCTCTATCCATGTTGTTGCAAAAGGCAAGATTTCATTCTTATGGATGGTTGAGTGATATTCTGTTGTGTGTCCACACTACATCATCCTTATCCATTCATCAGTCAATAGGCAGTTGGGCTCCCTCCATAGTATGGCTATTGTTCACAATGCAGCTATAAATATCTGGATTGCACTGTTGTGGTTGAAATGGAAGCAAATGTCACCACTGCCTGAAATGCAATGTAGTCAGTAATCAAAAAAGTTGGTTAGGCAGAAGTCATCAAAAATTATGTAGATACAAAAAAAAATGTGTACACATACACACCACCAGCAAATAAATGTGCGCACATTCGTTTGCTTATCTGTTGACATAGGCCAAAGACATTATGTAAGTCCCAGCCCGTTGTGTCTCGCTGACATCTACTCTGAACTATCTCATTTCTAGTTTTGGGTTCTTTAAAGTGGAAGGAAATCTTAAAGCAATTGGAGTGCAAAATCCTTCTAGTTTTTACACTTGTCATAAACACTACTAAAGAGACTGTAGTTTTTTTCTGAACAACGTCTCTTTTGAATCTTCCCAAAGCATTCAACAGTTTTCTTAAAAATTACAATTTTTTTGTATTTACAGATCAACAGTTTATGTACAGTGAGTTAAATCACATAATTACAATAAAAAATACAACTGGCATAAATGCTCTTGGGAACAAAGACAGATGGCATTGGTGAAACATACAAAGATAGAGGTGAGAGAAGACGGAATGCGGCCCAGAGAGCAGCCAGTGCTGGGAGAAGCTTTCAGAGACCACTGGCTTCAGGGTATTTTTCAGAGAATGAGGTTATCAATTAACCCAGCAAGTTAACTGAGGTTGGTTAAAGAAAACTTTTACTGGACAGCCTGGATGGCTCAGCAGTTTAACGCGGCCTTCAGCCCAGGGCGTGATCCTGGAGACCCGGGATGGAGTCCCATATTGGGCTCCCTGCATGGAGCCTGCTTCTCCCTTTGCCTGTGTCTCGGCCTCTCTCTCTATGTTTGTCTGTTATGACTAAATAAATAAAAATCTTTAAAAGGAAAAAAAAAAAAAGAAAACTTTTGCTATAGGGAATAGAGCATGCAACTCCTGATCTTGGGGTTGTGTGTTCAAGCCCTATATTGGATGGAGAGATTACTTAAAAAATAAAACTAAGAAAACTTCTTCTATAATCACAAATAAACCAATGACTTATAAAATTAACCCTCAAACAAATGTCCTTTCCTATTTAATACTAGCATCTATCCAGTCTCTAGACCAAGGTGGACTAGACCCTTGATAATACAAACAGCAAATGCTTACAGAGAACTTGCATTCTTGGACCAGAGTGTTAATGAATTCTAAGTGAGTTCACAGGTTAATTCATGAGGGAGGTGCTATTACCACTAACCAACAGAAAAGCAGAGGGATGTAACCTGTCCAAGGTCTGAGAGCTGGAGTCTAACCAGAGTTGCCTGCTCGAGTTGTTCCTTTAGGCCCTGTGGTGGGTAATCAGAGGCTATAAATATTCAACAATGTAAGTCAAACTGGCTACACAGCGAGGTTGCTAATCTTGTGAAACATGGAGAATTTCATGAAGTCGACAGAAGTGGTATTAGAGAAAAGGCTGGACCAGCCGCCCAAGTTAGTGGACAGGGAACGCCAGCAGAGCCGGGGGCGGCCGGAGGAAAGTTGTCAAGATTCACTGCACAGGTGTGACTAGCGCAGGCCTGTCCCGCACAATCATCTCAGCACTCAACCCATATTGACACAGCATCTGGCACCGTCACAAACACAAGGGATGCAGCACGGAACAGACCCTCAGTCTCTACCCTCATGAAACTTACATTTTGTGTGAGAAATAGACAATGATCAAGATCAATATCTTTACACACAGATTAAGAATGGTCAGGGGAAAAAGTGAAGTCATTTCTGCAAAAATGAGCCTCTTCATATCTCCCTTCAAAAGACAACTGTGAAATCAAGGACTTTACACTACACAATCAAAAAACTGTGTTGGGAGAAAGATATACCCTTCCCTTAAAAAATCCACACCTGAAAAAAAAAATCCACACCTGAATTATTTTAAGATTTTTGTTTATTATATAAAAATTTTTATCTTTTCCTTTTGTTTTGTTCATTACAAGATGGGTTCATTATAATGAATATTGTTCATTGTTAGAACTAGCACCTAACTGGGATGATAACCTACGTTTTGTGATTGTTAACCAAGTGAAAGATAAAATAATTTCCCTAATTTTTAGTTTCATTTTTGGAATTAAAGATCCAACCTCTTTTACTTTGTTTATGACGCCAATTTGTCTTCGTTTTAAGGTCTTAACTCTACTCTAGGTGACCCGGTTTTCTGCCACCAACCACTCAGCAGGTTTGTGGTCAAGAGGAGGAACAACAGGAGTGGCCGACGACCACAATCTACCCAGCAAACCGTACTTGCACAAAAAATTGAGTCTAGGTCAATAAAAGCAACCAGGATGCAGAACTGACAAAACCTTAAAAATAAAGGGCCACAGAATAAACGGGAAGCACAAGACAACCAGGCCAAAAAAGAAGATATAAGAGAGAGTGGCTGATCAGCTGGAAGCAGTTGATAAGTACAACTGATACAAGATAGCTTGAGAGATTCCGTCACAGAGGGAACGTCAGAAACTATAACAAATTAAGGATGATTGTGCTCAAGAATGTGGGTATGGCCTTGTAAACAGTTATACTAATCCTCTGAGTTTGACTTTTACTTGTTTTGACATCCTTGCATTAGTGGCTTTGTAATGCAGAAACATTGCACTATGCTATTCCAGCTTGTTTAGTGGCTGTTTGAATCTCATGTTTCTAATTTAATTTTTGATAGGAAACCAGTCTGCATGGCTAAGAATATATACATACAATAAGGCATCCAGACTCGGAAATGTTGCCTTTGGGAGGGACTGGGTGAAAGGCACATTGGCCCTTTCTGCATTATTGTTTTATTCCTATATGTAAATCCACAGTTATCTCAAAATAAAAAAACTAATTTTAAAAAGTATAGCATACGGCCCTATACCCTCTTGTCCATCTGCTAAAGCCCTGTTGACCATGAGCTCCTTCCTCGATCATAGGCAAACCACTTTTATTCATTTCCTTACAAGCAAAGACAGGAATACACTATTACTCCCTGTACCTTTCACCTCCACGTCATTCCCCCCACTAACGGTAGGTAGCATGTTTTGTTCTGCATCTTGCTCTTTTCCATTTAACAACATATTGGAGAATTTTCCATACTGATGTGTTAATTTTAAAAGTATTCTATGTATAGAGAGCTTTCCTTTGACCTATTCTTTGGATTAACCACATTTATTTAGCCAGTCCTCTTTGATGGAAATCTGCATTGCTTCCAGCCTTTTGTTATTAAAAGCAATGCTATAAGTAACCTTGCAGGTATATTTTTGTCATTTTGATAGATGCCAAAGTCCCTCCACAGAGACTGAATCTATTTACATTCCCACCAGGAACATATGAAAGCCTGTTTCCCCAATAGTCCCACCATAAAGTGTGTTATCAAACATTTACGTTCCTGCCAATCCATCAGTGAGGTTTTTTAAAAGATTTTATTTATTTATTCAAGAGAGACACAGAGAGAAAGGGAGAGGGAGAAGCAGGCTCTCCGTGGGGAGCCCGATGTGGTACTCGATCCCAGGACTCCGGGATCATGACTGAGCCAAAGGCAGACGCCCAACCACTGAGCCACCCAGGGGTCCCAGCATCAATGAGTTTTAATTTGAATTTTCATTTCATTCATGAAGTTGAGCATCTTTCTACGTCTAAGAGCTCTTTGCCCATTTCTCCAATGTGCTACAGAGCAACAACGTTATAAGATAATGTGATGAGGAAGCAGAATTTGAATGTTACATTGGAAAGACGTCCTCCCAGGATTAGTTATTTAAAATGCAATGACTCAAATAAATAAATAAATAAATAAATAAATAAATAAATAAATAAAAAAAAATGACTCTTAATGGAAGTGTTCAACATTGTTGGGGTGCCTGGGTGGCTCAGTAGGCTAAGAGGCTCTTACTTTTGGCTCAAGTCACAGTCTCAGGGTCATAGGACTGAGCACCTCAGAGGGCTTTCCACTCAGCAGGGAGCTCCACTCTCTCCCGCTGTCCCTCCCTGCCCCTTGCACGCGTGAGCACTTGCTCTTTCTCAAATAAATCTTTAAAAAATAAAGTTTTCAACGTTATTAAAAAAATAAATTAAGTGTTTAAAATTAAGAAATGTCAGAATATCAGATTGGTTGAACAATGTCATCATATAAAAAGGGGAGCATCCTGAACACATTACAGTCACAGATCAATGACCAATGATCTTATGAAGTCCTCCCTAAAGGAATAGCGACCCAGGGGGAAGAAAATATTAAAGATGAATGCCCAAGAAATATAAAATCAACCAATATTGAAAGCCCTCATGAGGGACACCTGTGGGGCTCAGCGGTTGAGTGTCTGCCTTCGGCTCAGGGCATGATCCTGGAGTCCCAGGATTGAGTCCCACATCAGGCTCCCCACAAGGAGCCTGCTTCTCCCTCTGCCTGTGTCTCCGCCTCTCTGTATCTTTCATGAATAAATAAATAAAATCTTAAAAGGAAAAAAAAAAAGAAAGAAAGCCCTCATGAATCTTATATTCTAGTGGAGGAAGACATAATCTGAGGAAATCATATAGTTTCTTAGAAGACGACAGAGCCATGGTAAATGGACTAGATATGGGGCACCAGGGGGGTGAGCATGCACTTTAGCAGGGCAGTAGGGTCCCCAGGGTTTGGAGGGGGTGTAAGGGAGGAAGCCGGCTGCCACCGGGAGGAAGAGCTCTCTGGCAGAGATCAGGAGGCAGTGGGCACCCAACAGCTCCCGACACAGGGAGGAGGCCAGTGCTCTGGGAGGGAGGAGGGCATGAGGTCGGGGGCACTGGGACACACCGTTGGTGGAGATGAGTTATAGGAGGACAAGCTCAACCCTCCTGCCAGCAAGACTCCCATCACTCCCCATCCAAGTCCTGTCTTTGCCGCAATGCCTGGGTTGGGCAGGAGGTGCAGACAGTACCTAATGCTCCAGCTGGACCAGGGGTCATGGTGGGGGGGTAGGGAGTTTGGAGGTGGTGGGAGGGGTGGGGGGCTGGGAGAGGTGGGGGGGCTAGGGGGTAGGGGGGGCTGGGGTGCCCATGCCCTAAGAGCCCCCACCATGGGGGTGGGGGCAAGCAGAACATGTGTCCACTGTTTGCAGGCTGCTGGCCCCTGGCATCCAGGTGACAACTCTGGCCTTTCTCTCCTAGAATCCCTGCTTTTCCAAAGGCCGCCTCGCCTTGTGAAGTTTAACACCAATTCTTAGGACAGCCTGTGACGTGAGCATCTCCCCAGAGGGTTGTCTTGTCAGGTTCACATCTCCATTTCTGAATGTCTTCCGTTTTAGAACCACCTTGGGGTGCTCTTCATCACAACTGGTGGGACATCTCCACAAAGACTCGAGCCCTGCTTCTGACCCTCTCGACCCCCTCCCCTGCCAATGACTATCAGATACTAGCTGATCCTGACCTGGAGATCTGAGACAGACACAGCTACCATCTTCTCAATAAAAAGCATCGTAGGGAGAGAGAGAGTCCTCCGGTTTCCAGGAGCTGAAGAGGATCTGTCAGCTTCAGAATCAAGAGGAGAGGCAACGCCAGGCGGGACTGAGATGAGTCTCTGAGAAAGCAAGTCTGGGTTTCTGCAAGGAAGTCTCCTGGGCGCGTGGACACCCCCGGGAGGGGGCCAAACCGCCACCCTGACCTGCTGCGCATTGCTCTCTTCCTTGCCTCACAGTCTAGTCTCCCGTTGCCTCAGCTCCCCTTCCCCTTCCTCGCCCACAAACACTACAGAGCCCTGCTCACAGCGCAGCGGCTTGGCTGCACCCCTGAGGAAGCCCTACGGGCTCTATAGTCACCAGATGCTATCAAACCCTGGTTGTCACCTACTTTCTCGTCTCAGCAACCAGCGCAGGTCGCAGGGCTTGGAGTCGCCTTACGGCTGGAGGGCGCCAGCGCTTCAGGGATGTCCACTGCACCCCCCACCCCACCCCACCCCACCACGGAGCTGGGAGCCGACTGAAGGGGACCGGGCCGCCTGGGCCCTGATGAAGTGACCCTCAGGGACGGCAGAAGCTGAAACTCATGAAAAAAGAAGCGGTATGAGGACGACGCAAGAGCTGTCAGGAAGCTGCCGCCCATGTGAGGGCTCTGACTTGGGGGGCGCGGTCCCCCGAGGGATCTCGGCCACTCCAAGCAGGAGCGCCCCGAGCCGGGCGCCCAAAGACCTGGGGTGACACAGCGCTCCCTGGAAGCCTGGGACGGAGGTGGGTGTGAACTCGGCTTCCCCGACCCTGCTGATGACATCGGAGTCACACCGGTGCGAGCTCCACATCTGCTGATAGTTTCTTGGCACGAAAAAGAAGCCGGCGTCGTCAGGGGGTGTTGGCAGCGCAAGTGGGAGGCGCGCGCCGCCCCAGCGCACCCCTGCCTCTGCGGCCCACGAGGGGCGCGCGGCCGCCGTCGGGCCCACTCCCGAGCCCAGCCCGCCCGGGGAGCGCCTCCGTCCGAGGTCCCAGTCGGCCCGAGCCCCTCCGGACGCGACGCGCCGGTTCGGGGCTGGCGCTCCGGGTCAAGTCAGGACCGCGGGGCTCTGCGCCTCCGCCTCCGCCTCCGCCTCCGCCTCCGCCTCCCGAGCCGAGCCGAGCCGAGCCGTCGCGGCCGCCCCTGCTCTCCCCGCCGGGCCCGCCTCACCTGATGTACGGCAGGAAGGGGTTCACGTGCCCCGACAGCACCGCGACCACGTAGGAGATGATGAAGGCGGCGGACGACCAGGTCACCAGGAGGAAGGGCACGAAGGCCATTCCCCTCAGGAAGCACAGCATCGCGCGGCCGCCAGGAGGGCGCGGGGCCGGGGGCGGGGATGGAGCGCGCGGGGGGCGCGGGGGGCGCGGGGGGCGCGGGGCCGGGGCGTTCCGGGGAGCCGGGCCGGGGGACCGGGGCGGGGCCGCGGGAGCCGCGCACGGGCTGGCCCGCCGACGGCGGCGGGACGCGAGGCGGCGGGACGCGAGGCTCCGCGAGGCTCCGCGAGGCTCCGGGACGGCGGGGAGGCCCGGCCCCGGGGGGAAGCGCCGAGAGCCCAGCGGGCGCGGAGGCGGGCGGCCGGGGTGGGTGGGGCGCGGGCGGCCCCGGCTTGTTGCGAAACCCGTGAAGTCACAAAGCGGCGGCCCCGCGGGCTCGGAGGCGCGCGGCGACCTCCCCGCGGACGCGACGTGGGGGCGGCGGGGACGCGGGCCCGGCTCCTTTCGCTTTTGGTTCGGACTCGGCCGGGGTCGGCGCCGGTGGGGGGAGGGGTGCCCGACGGGTGTGCCCGACGGGTGTGCCCGAGGGTGTGCCCGAGGGGTCGCGCGGCGCGGTGTGCCCGCGGTGTGCCCGACGCGGTGTGCCCGAGGGGTGTGCCCGACGGGGTGTGCCGGAGGGGATGTGATCATCAAAGCCGCCCCGGCCCTTGCGCAACCCTGGAGAAACTGAAGGCTCCTAGGCTCGGCTCCTCCAGGGCCTCCTCCCCTGGGGCTCTCGGGTTCCGGCCTCCAGCCCCGGGGCCTTCCCTTCCGCGGTCCCACCGCTGCCCGTCGCGGGTGGAGAGTGCGGCCGCCGCTTGGTGACATCCACGGCTGCCGGGGTGCGGACACGGGTGTAGGCTGACGTTCGCCAACCCAGGGGGGCGCCGAAGGCTCACCCACCCACCAGTGTGGCACGCACAGGGACCCCGCCCGGGGCGTGCAGGAGCCAGGCAGAAGGGGTGGTGCTGAGCGCCCGCGGGGGCCGGGGCCCGTCATAGAGCAGGGTGGCAGCAGCCCCTAGACAGGAGCTGCCCTTGGGCCTCACGGCGCCGGGCCGCCCGCGACGGCAGGGGAATGACCCCAACCTCACGCACCTCGAACGCCCCGCACAAAGGGCTTCCTGTTCCGGAGGCGCTTGTGAACCCAGTGAATCGGAGGGTGGTTTACAGGTCGGAGCCCTCTGCCTGCCCAGGGTATGCTTCCGCGGAGGTCACTGGGTCACCGGGGACCAAACGTGCGTTCTTTCCAGTCACATAGACATTTCTTGGGTGCACACCCCGCAAGCAGCCGGGGTGCAAACACTAAAGAGCGCCATGGGGCCTAAAAAACTGACATGTCAGAATTCAATTCAATTATATGGAATATTAGATAGAAGATGAATAAAAGAATTGGCAGGCAGGGACCAGTGCTCAGAAAAAGGGTCAGGGAAGTTTTCCTGCCAGACGATAGTAGAGTTTTGGAAAGTAGGTGATCCCTACCCAGGCAGAGAAAGGGGACACTGGCTTCCCGAGCAAGGATGAAGCAAGAGAAAATGCACAGACCCGTGGACTTGCTTGTGTTTCTGGAACTAGAAAAAGCACTCAAGTGTAAGGCCGAGAAAATAGAGGTGGGCAAAGAGGCCATCCCACAGCAGTCCTGGTCATTATTTTTTACTTGTTTGCTTTTTGGTAGTGAGGAAATTATAGGAATATGGACACATATATATTTCAAACAGATCGTTGTGGCTGTAGTGGGAGTGACTAACACTGAATAATGCAGAGGCTTTATATTAAAGCTTTTAAAAAATCAGGGGCCCTTGGGTGGCTCAGTCAGTTAAGCACCTGACTTTGGCGCAAGTCATGGTGTCAGGGTCCTGAGATGCCGCCCTGCATCGGGCACCCTGCTCAGTAAGGAGGTTGCTTCTCCCTCTTCCTCTGCCTGCTGCTCCGCCTGCTTGTTCTCTCTCTGTCAAATAAATAAAATCTTAAAAAAAAAAATTTCAGAAGAGCTCATTCATGGTGGTCCACCTTACATCTGAACCTTGGTTTCTGAGTTCTGAAAACTACTCCTTTGCCTAGTCTTCCTTCTCTTTCCCTATGCCCTCCTTTTTTTTCCTCCTCTACTAATGATTCATCTGATTAAAAAAAAAAAAACGCTCTGAGGCAGAGAAATTATAACATCAAATGGAACTCACCTGATCACCTTATCCTTTTAAGTTGCTTATGTAATTCTCCTAAGAAACTCAACTGGCTAATAACTGTCAACACAAACATAGTAAGAGTTGTCTGACTATCATGGAAAATAGGTATTTCATTGTTTAAAATAAGTGTGTATGCATGTATATATTTAAAATAGATATATAACTATAACTAACTACATAAACTACATATGGGGCCATAGTGTTGGTTTTCCCCTCTAAAAGCCTTCCATAGCATAGGTCACCTAATACCCTCTCCTTGAAATAGTCAAGTTTTCGGTGGTAAGAAATGCGAAAATCCTGGAAAACAACCTTATATCAAAATATGCCTCTTTGACATAGAAGTATGTTGAGCTGAAGGTAATAAAGCAACAATTAAGAGCAGGAAAAGTTCTCTACCCTCCTCCTTTGTGTCTAAAGGAAGGCTATAAATTCCCTTTGCTGCAGACAGCTCTAAACTCAGCTCAGAGATAGCATCGGAGGAATCGCAAACAAACTTTGCTCTGTTGGTTCCCCCATGTATTCACCTTTCCTTGGAAGCCTAAGACCCTCTCCCTCTGTCCTGTCATTACAAGTCAATCGTTCCCTTGTTAAGATACAGTAGGGTTCTAACTTTCACTTGGAGTTACTCATCCCCGAGTTTCTCCCACGTATACAGTTGACCCTGGAGTAACACAGCTTTGAGTTACAGATGTCAGTTTATATGCTGATTTTTACTTTGATAAATAGAGTATGGTGCTTTCTCTTGGGATTTTCCTGACAGTTTCTTTTTTCTAGTTTACTTTCTTGTAAAGAATACAGCACAGGATACCTTATACATCCAAAATATGTGTTCATTGACTGTGTCTGTGTAATTGGTAAGGCTTCCAGTCGATGGTAGGCTGTTAGTAGTTAAGTTTTTGGACAGTCAAAAGTTATATGTGGATTTTCTTTTTTTTTTTAAGATTTTATTTATTTTGAGAGAGAGCGAGCACACGTGTTCATGCACAAGTGAGGGGGAAGGGGAAAGGGAGAGGGAGAGGCAGACTCCCCACTGAAGGGGGAACCCAATGCTGGGCTCCATCTCAGGACCACAGGATCCCAACCTGAACCAAAGGCAGGGCCTTAACCTACTAAGCCGCCCAGGCACCCCTCTACATGGATTTTCAACTGCATCGGGTTTAGCACCTCAACCCCCATGTTGTTCAAGGGTCAATTGTGTATGAGATATGCCTATGAATAAAATTTGAGTTTTTCCCTTAATAATCTGTCTTTTGTTATAGAGACCTAGCCAAGAACCTAGAGGAGTAGAAAAAATATTTTCCTCCTCTGCACTGAGTATCTTTTAGGATTTTTAATAAAAGTTGTACTTTCCCCTTGAATTAACTCCTGATTTTCTCTCTGTCAAAGTCATGCTGACTCAAAGTAAGGGTCTGGTTGGGACTGTCCTTTTGAAGATGAAGGCATTCTTCCTTGATGACCACCATTTATTTAAAGGCAGCATGCTTCCTGATCTAAATAACATTCATGCCAGTGCTTGAGTATCTCCTTTTTACGGCCTAGGGAATAAGGTTCAACATCATGCAGCTAGTGAATGGGGATGCAGAATTTGAATCCAGGTCTGTGTGGCTCAGATGCCTGTAACCCTAAGCATTGTGAGGAGCTGTCTTGCTCTTCAAATTCCAAAACTCCAGAATTTCAGAAGGAAACTCCTTGAAATATATGCAGTTATCTTTTATTTTTATGTATGTATTTATGATTACATTAGACATAAAAAAATTGCAAAAAAGTACACAATATTATCTAATAATAAAAAATTGCAATAAAAGTACACAATGGAGAAGCATCTATGATTCTCTGGCAAGTCAGCTTTCTCAATTTCCTAATTTCTATTTGGTTCTTACTCATAGAAATATTCAAAATAAAATTGCAATTACAATTTTGTAGCTTTATTATTCTTTTTTTAAAGACTGTTTTATATATTTGAGAAAGCATGAGCAGGGGACAGGCAGAGGGACAAGCAGAGCTTGGAGCCTGACTTGGAGCTCTATCCCAGGACCCCGAAATCATGACCTGAACTGAAATCAAAAGTCAGTTAACCCACTGAGCCACCCAGGCGCCCTGCTTTAATTATTTTTATTTATGTATTAAATATCTACTCCATGTTATGATCTTTGAGCTACTGCTTTTCATTACTCTATATTTGTCCATTGAAATAATGAACTACGATTTACTTCACTGTGCCCAGTGCTAATATTTATGTTAATCCAGGTCTTTCCCTATTTTAAGGAACATCTCAGTTGTTCTTGTGTTTTCTTTTTTCCTTTAGGTAAATTTCCATGAGTAGGATTGTGTGCCAAAGGGCAACGTGAACATTTTAAAATCTGTCAACATCCTAAATTATTTGAAAGCATTGTATCAATTTCATTGCTTCTAATAACCTGAGTGTTTCAGTTTCATTATATATCACCTCTATGTCTGCATGCTTTTTTTAAAAAGATATTTATATATTTATTTAAAGTAATCTCAGTTGAATAGATACTCAACTGAGAGTTGTGGGGCTTGAACTCATAACCCCAATATCAAGAGTCGTGTGCTCTACTCACTGAGCCAGCTGGATGTATTTTTAATGTTCTATTATAGCTATGAAAATACTGCTTGAGATTTTAGCATACTTCCTTTTAAAGTTATTGATCCCTTAGTTTCATTGTTATGATATAGACCACGAGCTACCCAGTGCAGCACCCATTTTTTTTCCTTTCTCCTTAGTAATAAATCCTCACTTTAGAATGGACATATTTTGCCCCACACAGAAGGGTTAGATTCCTCAGCTTCCCTTGCAGCTAGGGATGGCCATGTGACTTGGCTCTGTCCTAGGGCATGTAATAAGTGTTATGTGATATAAGGATGTTGCTTAAAGGAAGCTGACTTGCAACATAATGGGATAGCTGGACTCCAGCAGCCATCAGGGACTATGAAGTCATCAACCTTGAGGAGAGAAGCCCTAAGTGAAAACGATTGAGCAAAAAGATGGGTGCCATAGTCCCTGCCGACAGTATGGAGCTACTGAGGTGGCCCTGGGTCGTCTAGCCCAGGGCTGCATTTATGTGAAAGAGAAACTTCCATCTTACTTAACCACTATTATTTGGGGCATTTTCTCTTACAGGTAGCCACAACTAATACTTCCTATATGGGTTGTCACATCCCCTTTACGAGGTCTCTAAGTTCTTCAGGTACCCAGTTCTTTGATGGGCCATATTCCTAGAAAACTGAGCATAAGTATTCATTTTCTACATACCACCTTTGAAATACTTATAATGAATCCTCTTGTAAATTACTATCCATAATGTATCTCTTTTGTAAATCTGGATTTGCATATGCTAATTTGCTTAAGCCACTAGTTTATTTCTTCTACAAGGTACTGATAATTTACAAACTCAATCCACAGTCTTTGTTTCCCTCGTAAAGGGTGCTTTCACATCCCTGCAGTTCTTTAGGCACCATATTAAGTTATCCTGGTTGAATATTAGATATATTTGTATTGAAAAGTTACTCTTAGAAATAATTTTATTTTTTTTTAAATTTTTTTTAAATTTTTATTTATTTATGATAGTCACAGAGAGAGAGAGAGAGGCAGAGACACAGGCAGAGGGAGAAGCAGGCTCCATGCACCGGGAGCCCGATATGGGATTCGATCCTGGGTCTCCAGGATCGCGCCCTGGGCCAAAGGCAGGCGCCAAACCGCTGCGCCACCCAGGGATCCTAGAAATAATTTTAGAAATAATTCTAGGTCTTCAATGATACTGGCTTTCTCCAGTGAATGTTTCGTTTACTTCTTGCCTACAACAGGAACACCTGTTATTCAGCATTTCTGAACCCCATTTTAGGGCTTAAGGTTTTCTATCCACCCAGATATATTGAAGTGAGACTTAGCAGTGTAAGTGAAGGCTGGTTGTTTGTTTACCCTCCCATCAGCCTCACAGCCCTGGCCTCTAAGACTTACTATCCTATGTAGTAACCTATGAGGTAGTTGAGAGCCCTGCTCTGTGACCTCTCCTGACTAGCAGATGCCCCTACTCAAACAGCCCCAGAGCTGGGCTCACTCTTCTGCTTTTCTATTCTTTTGGTGGATCTTGACCCCCAAAACTCCCCATAATTTGGTTAAATCTTTGATGCTTTTAGGGAGATGTTTTTATACTTCCCCACATTTTTCAATCTGTCTGAATTTTCTAGTCCATCATTATTTGAAGCAGAAGTTGGGGCACCACATTAAGGCCATTTGTTTTATTAAGAATACATGGTATTTCTTATAAAAGCAACTTTAAAAATTCATAGTTCAGCAGTTTGGTCACTTGTCATTACTTGGCTCTTTAATACTAGATCAAAGAGTATAATAATTAGCACTGGTAATTCTGTTTCCTTCATCATGCTTTTCTTATTATATATATATATATATGTATATATATATATATATTTATTTATCCGAGACAATAAAAACTTGAATTATTTCTCCATTCTAAAAGTTGCAGTATCCCCTCTCCTTGAACGTGGACTAAACTTAGGGATGTGCTTTTTTGAAGCCTAGAGTATGGAAGGGAAGTGAAGTATCTCAATAGGAGAGAAATCTGGCAGACACCACCTTAACCAGATTAAAGGTTAATACCACCAGTGATAAATTAATACTCTATATATTCATAAAATAAGATACAATAATACAATGTGATAAGAAGGTACAGCACCTCTGTGGTCTTTTCCCCAAAACCTATACCTGCACTGTGGTCTAATCATAAGAAAAATTGAAGGCCATTCTATAAAATACCTCATGAGTATTTTCAAAGCATCAAGGTCATCAAAACCAATAAGAGGTTGAAAAACTGTCAACAGATTTAAGAGGACAAAGGAGACATGATAACTAAGTACAGTATGGTATCCCAAATGGATCCTGGAACAGAAAACCTCAGTGGAGCCTTATGGGAAAAACTGGTGATGTCTAGACAAAGCCTGTAGCTTTGCTGGTGCTAATGTGAGACCTTACCGTTAGGGGCAACTGGGTCATGTTATCTCCATTTCTGTGACATCTTTGCAACTTTTCTATAAATCAAATTATTTCAAAATAAGTTTACTTTTAAAAGTATCAGGAGCTTATTCAGCACTAGCTCAATGTTAAGATCTCATATTTAAAATCTCGTATTTCATGAGTCACCTTATAATGACCACAGTACTTTTCTAAATGATATTGTAGAAACAGAAAACATGGCATTGTGGCAGAAATGATTAGACGTTCACCTGGAATGAAGGTTCCTGCTCCTTTTCCATTGTGAGCTCTTGCAGGGAAGGAACTTCTCAGACAGGGACTTACTTTTCTTCCTCCTGGTGGGGTCATACTAGTGCTAGCCCATGGACGATGTGAGTCACTCTGCAGGGCAGGTGGTGAAATAGCCGGTAAGCCTTCTCTACTTTCTCTCCTCCCCTGTCAGCTGGCCAGATGCCAGCGCCCATGATGACCCTGGAAGCTACATGTTATGGGGAGACTGTCAACCCAGGTCCCGGAACAACTTTGTGAAGCAATGGACTCCACCCAGTCCCCACCACCACCACCATTAAGAAATCCTCCTTTGGGTCTTCATATAAATGAGAAACTTAAGCCTTCATGATTTCTGGGTCTCTCTCCCACAGAAGTTCACAGTACCACACCTAGTACATACACCGAATTCCCTTGCGTCTCCTTCCTTCCCTAACTCATCTGAACTGGGTTGGCATGACACAGTTGCAGAGTCAGGCAGAGGTTAGCAAACACTGTTCTGAACAACATACACATACAGGGGAACTCATGTGAATAGAGGTTATTACAATTCAATATACTTAGAATTAAAATAGTATGTTTTTTTAATGAATGGCAGGGTCACAGGGATCTTCCAACCCAAGTAGCATGTCACCATCTTCTTCCAAAAGTCCTTTGATAAAGTCAAGTAAATTTCTTTGTGTGTCACCATAGCTCTGAAAAAAAAAAAAGGCATACATACGAATGTGGACCATTTCTTCTAAATGCAATGTGTGCAAGTTCTCTCCTTTTTATGAAAACTTAAAATATGGGAGTTGGGAGTTGAGGTTAGGTGGAATCCCTTCATTGTCTTCCTGCGTCTGGCAAAGGAACGTTGTTCCATGGGGATGTCATGATGCAGGATGCTGGTCATTGTTGAACGGCCCACCCTGTGTGTGTATTCTTTGTGGCAGGGACCGCGGAGTGGTGAATGGATTTGAGCCCTGTTCTCAGGTGTAGAAAGCAGTTACCTCTCTGTAGACAAAGGCAGGAAATGTCAACACATTCTCAGCATGTTTTGAACAGTACAGAGATTACAAAGTGAGCCAGATTTTTCTGGTGCCTTAACTATACTCACTTATACATAATTATCCTTTAAAGACATATCGTTCTTTTTTTTTTTTTTTAGATTATTCATCTGGGAAACTTACTTCAGGGTATTCTCCCAACATGTAAACTCCACCAGGACAGGACTTTCTGCTTTATTTTCTCTGCTATAGTCCCGGGCTTGGAGCAGCACTTGACATAGGCAGCTTAATAAATATCTGGTGGATGCATTCACATCAGCAATGATCTGCTTTAGGAAGTCTTCCCTAACACTCTCAATGTCCGACTTCTATGGCACACTTCTGTGCCCCAGAGCATCCTGGGCTATTCCTCCTCTATATTCTATTATATGCTCATAGTGTTAACTTGTCAGCCTACCCACTAGACTCTAAACTCTTTGTGAGCAGGAGATACCTGTATCTCCATTGCCAAGCACTGGCACAAAATACGTGGCTAATAAATGTTTATTAAAAAATTTATTAATGCTTACCCATAGGTTACTAGTATTACATAGAGAACTCATTCTTTATACAATGGTATAGACCATCAGCATATTCACATCTCTTAAGAGGCAGTATTGATCCCATATCACAGAGCACAGAAATCAAAGATGCAGCAAAGGTTTAGAAATTTCACTTACTCAAAGGGAAAGAAACCAGAGCCCATCGTGGGAGTGATACCTGTTAGTGAAGATAAACTGATCGTGATAAGTTACTACACATTTGGGCAATGGTACCAGATACTTCTTCAGTTTCATAATATTTTCTGTCAGATGTTCTTATGCTACCGGACATAAAGAAGAAAGAATACATTTGAGAAATTTGGGAATTTCCATTTTGACAATGAGAGTATTTCTTGTAAATTTTAAGAGGTTTTTTTTTTCTCCTTCCCCTTATGCTACTTTCTAAATTAACTTGCAAATATAGGAACTTATGTGATCTGACTTTCTCAGTTTAACTAATCTTAAGTCTCTATTTATGGCAACAGTCTTATGTAGGGTTTTATCATGATGTGTAGTTCATGCATTAGTGACCGTTATCTATGGAAAAACAGGTTGATGTTCATGTTTCTAATGATCTCATGAATACATTTCTCTACCCAGTGAGGATATTACAGAAGGGTGGGGAAGGTTTTGTCAGCTGCTGTTCTCTTGATAGTCTGGCATAAATTAGACAAGATTTGTAGAAGACTAGAATAATGACAGAAACATCAGAACACCAGGCAATTATTTGCCTCCCCATCTGAAAAAAAAGTAATTTCTTTGAAGGAGGCATTTCTTTTATAATCATTTTACTTACTTAATAATTAAAATCTTATTGAAGAACCAACCATCCAGGATTTGTGCTTAATTCATTCAACACACATTGATCTGAGGATATACAATTTCTCAGATGTTGTGCTTTGGGATGAAGGATAAAGAGAACACTCCATGCCTGAAGTCTGAGTCACAGGGTTCAAATGAACTTGGTTTGCTTAGGGGAGGAGATGAGGTTCACTGTGGTGACTGGAACACATGAAGATGAGCCTGGGGAGATTGTGGTGATGACATTGTTAAGGGCCTTCCATCAGTATGCTGAGGTGTTGGACACAACCTGGAAGCAACCTTTGAGGAGAATGGTGTTAAGTTCACAAGTAGGGTGGTAACATTATCAGATCTGTTTTCTCTGGTGAAAACTCCAACAGGCTTTGGGTGCATGGACCAGAGATAGCACCTAGGATTAATGACAGTTGGGCCTTTCTAAGAAATGCAAAAAGTGAGTGTAAGGCAGTGGATTATGGATGGAGAAAAGGGAGTTGATGGACAATTGGATGAATGGAATAAGAGAGAAGAATTGAAGATGAGATGGGGCTGGTTTCCTGCTAGAGAGGCTTGGTTTACTGATCCTCACTTGATCCAGGGAACATAAGAAGTACAGAGGATTATGAGTTCAGTTTTAGATACATAACAGTTTAATGAATTAGATGCTTCCAGGAGACCTAGGTGGAGACAACTTATAGGCAGTTGTGAGGCGTCAGTAGACGGGGTGGTACATCACCAAAATATGTGAGAACATCAAGGGAGTATATTCTGCAGTTGAAAGCCAGCATGAGAAGAGAAGAGATTGGCTTGGGCAGATAATGATTGATGATTAAAAATTTTTCACGACAGTGGTATGAATAAAAGTTGGATTGCATTGGACTGAGGAGTAAAAGCAGTAGGTTCAGACTTCTGTTCCAAGATGATAGGTAAAGAATTACACAAATACAAAACGGGGAGATGCTCATTAGTATGGGTTAGGACAGAATCCTATCCAAGGGAGAATCTGAAGACTTCCTAGCAGAGGAAGTAAGTGGTGAAACAGGGTGGTGGAGGGAGAGGCAGAGGAGTACCAGGGAATATCGGTAAGCCCTCTGGCTCAACTCTGAACCCCAACAGTTAAAACTAGAAACAGGCAAGACTGCTTAACTCATGCTCTACCTAAAACCCATTGTGCTCAATACCACACTTTCTTGAGACATTGATAAAGACGTTTTGCAATGACCAGAACATTCCAAACACTGGACCAAAAAAGCCCTGATAGCACTGGAGTGTCTAGAAGACTGCATCCTCTGTGTCCCCTTCCCTGCTCATGATCGTAGGCTCAACACATACTGACTCCCCACCCATGATCACATGCTGTCCGCGCACTCTCTCACACTCTGATTCCTGCCAATCCAGTCTTCTGTGTTTCTGCTTAACTCTATCATTGTTACTGATGTGGAAAACAAAGGCAGAAAAAAAATTATTGTATTTCCCTACTGTCTACAGCCTATTGGCCAGTCCTTGTAATAGGCAGTGACCTTCCTCCAGGGACTCAGCTACCTCAATGTTAGTACCTTGCTGAGGGCAAAGGCGATCTTAGCCCAACCCCCAGGACCCAGTAAGTCTACTTTGACTTTGGAAACTTCCTTTATTTCTATCTCTACAAGAGGCATGTTGGCGATCTTCCCCCAAGCACATGATATACATACATATGAATGGTCTCAAGACTCAGGGTTTATTAGACAATAATAAATGACCCCTTCCCAACAACAGCTAGCCTCTGCAAGGTCCTAGAAACCTTGCTTCCAAAATTCCTTACAGATTTAGGCTCTTCCTAACTCCCTCTTCCCAATGTGAAAGGCTATACTGGGCCCCTCCTCAAGATCCCGGGGCATTCATCCTACCCTCAGGTCCAATGTTCATGCTTTAATAAAACCACATTTTTGCACCAAAGAAGACTCAAGAATTTTTTCTTGGGCATTGGCTTTGAATCCTAACACCTTTCTTCAGTTATTGCCATCATTATCACCATTATTATCCTCACTAATATTGAGCTCTAATGTTATGGTTAAAATTTTAAACATTATATTCCAACTATATAAAAAGGTATAGCTTCCTGATTTTCTATAATTAATCTAAAAAAGGTAGGCAGGAGTGAGGCGGGTGAACACCCATATTTTCTAGTTAAAGGATCATGTAACTGGTCTAATCTTACAGAAGTACCTCCCCAAAATAGCTTTTTTTTCCCTCTGGAGTCTGTTTCCTTCTCTTACAAAGATTCTTAACTTCAAGGCTAAGGGTATTTTGTTGGGTCAGAGAAAGGGAGAAGAACTAGCTTTAGATTAAGGAATACAAGGGAGGAGAAAAATAACACGTTTTCCTCTCCCCATTTTAGGTTCTCTGGTTCAGGCCCTGTACATGAGACTAGCAAAAGACAGATTAATAAGAGACAAACCAACAAGTTTGTGAACATGTTCATCACATGCGTGGGAGCACTCACGGATGAACATGCCAAGCTGGTACTTAGACTATGGGTCTATACACCATGTTAGGCTAAACAAAGGAACCAGTGTTTGGGCCTTTAGGGTGGGAGGAGGTGAGGAAAACCATGTATTATGGGAAGATGACCCGATGAAGCATGGTAAAGGAGGCTTATTGAGTCAGATTTGTTAGGCAGATATAATGAATGGTTGGTAAGAGTCTATCTTGTTCTGGTTCCTTTTACAAATGGAAATTCCCTTTATAAATGTACATTTCTTTACAAAAGGAAAATCTACACTGCTTTGTTGGAGGTTTTCCTGTATCTGCTGTTTCTCAATGGATTTTAGCTCAAAATAATCTCTATGGGGTGGCATATTCTGGTGCTGAATCTTCAGAAAGAAGGTTCTCAGGGGTGCCTGGGGGGGCTTAGTGGTTGAACGTCTGCCTTTGGCTCAGGTCGTGATCCTGGGGTCCTGGGATCCAGTCCCTCATCGGGCTCCCCGCAGGGAGCCTGCTTCTCCCTCAGCCTGTGTCTTTGCCTCTCTCTCTCTGTGTCTCTCATAAATAAATAAATAAAATCTTAAAAAAAGAAAAGAAAAAGAAGAAAGAAGGTACTCAGGGCAGCCTTCCTGTGGTCTAGTGCTGCAGGTCGTGGACTATGGGGGAAGAGATTAGACACCAAAACCCCTGGGTGGCACATAGCTCAAGCTCCCTGCTGAAACTCCAAGGTGCTATAGTGTCACCAGATTTCTCTTCCTTCAGTGCCCAAAGTTCTTGGCCACGCTGCTTTGAAGGATGAAGGAAGTAGACCAGGCCAAGGGGTGGGCAGAAAAGGGAAGTGTATCGAACGATAGTAACATGACAGTACAAAGCTCCCGAAGAGGTGAGGGACCCAAGAGGGTTGCCGCCAGAGTTTCTAAGTCTAGGGGTTCTTATAGGCTTGTTGGCGGGCTGTTTCCATCTGATTAACTCTCTGCGTGCATGTCATCCAATCTGGTTTTTGTCATCTATCGCATAGGAAAGGGTGGAGGGTTCCCTTCTGGGTGGTATAAAATCCTTTTAAGGGTGGCTTCCTCTTAGGGTAGGGTGGCCCCTAGTCCCTGCCTGCCTTTTTCCCAACTATCCTTTATCAGTAGTTGATTAGAAAAGTGTTGAAAAGAAAAATCACAGGTCCAAGATTGTGTCACTTAGGCTAAATCATCAAACTGGGGCTTAACACCTAACGGAATAGTGTTTCAATCTCTCCCAGAAATAACTAGTCAGTCAGGAATTTTCTGATATCATCCATTAGGTAACTTGCACATAGGCCCTCTTCATTCTCAAAAGGAAGACTGAGGTAATCTACTTAATATGACCCCTGCCCTTTCCTCTGATGGAAGGTGAGACCTTGCTTGAAACAATCCTTCTTTTCTTTTGCTAATATCTTTCTTATCCCACCCTCCTTCCTATAAAAATCTTCCATTTTGGGATGCTGGCTCAGTGGTTGAGCATCTATCTGCCTTAAGCTCAGGGAGTGGTCCCGGGGTCCTGGGATGGAGTCTCACATTGGGGTCCCCACAGGGAGCCTGCTTCTCCCTCTGCCTGTGTCAGTGCCTCTCTCTCTGTGTCTCTCATGAATAAATAAATAAAATATTTAAAAAGAAAAACAAACCGTTCCATTTTGTATGGCTCCTTGGACTCCCCTCTCCTTGCTACGTGGGATGCTTCCCCATTCATGAATCACTTAATAAAGCTACTTAATCTTCAGATTTACTCAGGCTAATTTTTGTTCTTTAACAAGAAGGAAACCACCATTTGTAGTGAGATAAATCAAATGCAAAGGGAGCCTGGCTCTTGTTTTGAGAAGAGAAAACGCAGCTCAGTAGTGTGCCCCAGGCCTACTCAGAGTGGCTGCAGCTAAGCAAGGAGTTGGAGACACAGAAGGAGCCTCTCCATTGAGGGCTTGGATGGAGCCAAATTCCCCCTCTCACACATACTTTCAGGAGTGGCAGATAATCAGTGGCATCCTACCTTGGGGTCACATGAGGAAGGAGGTGGAGCAGGAAGTGACTTGGCAGCTTCTGCCACCAGTCTGGTAGAGATAACACCGAGTTCTCTAAGTTAGGGCCAAGAGGCCAAGGCAGCATTTGTGGATCACTGGGCCCCAGCCCGGCCAGGAGTGTAGGCCAATAGTCTCAATCCCGCCCATTCCAGCAGTAAGTGTCCCCAGGGTCCCCATGACAGGCATTTCTGGGACATTAATACTAAGTTGAGGAGGGTGCCTGAGGCCTGCAACGGTTTCAAAGCCCAACAGATAAAGAGGCAATTTTGGATATAAGAACTCCCTCTTCTCTCCAGGAGGGCACGTAGCTTCTCCTGTGGAACCCAGACACCTTGAAGAGTAAGAGGGGGGAGGATGATGAACTGGCTGCAATGTGGAGTCACAGATTGGATTCTCGGGTATTTACCCAGCAAGAGACAGTTTCAAACAGCACAAAGACACCCACCAAGATACCTTTCCCTGGCAAGTGTGACTCTCACAGCATCCCATTTTATGGCTTCCCTTCTCCCTTCAGCTGAGCAGAGTGGAGATTAGTGAGAATGTTTAGATCGATTAAAAATGAAGAGGACCTACTATAATGGGTTGTGGTATTGAAATGTTTAGCCTCATACTTCTATGACCTTTATGTGAATTATCTCATTTAATCTTCACAGCAGCCTTAGAAAAACAGACGGGTTATTATTATACCTATTTTACAGGTGAGAAAACAAGGCTTAAAGATAGTAAGAGGGGACCAGTTTTTGAATCTACACTGATTGATTCCAGAGACTGTTCGCTTGAGCAGTTTTCTGTTTTCTCCCTGTAAGTCAAATAGGATACTTAATGAAAGTTTAAAGTTTCAGTAATCAATTGATTAATTGAGGTTATGTATATCACCCTGAACCTTTAAATCTGGGAAAGCCCAAGCATCATTCATTCATATACCAAATATGTTTTGAGGGCTTACTATGTGTCAATCCCTGTGCTTACTGATCAAGAAACTGTATCTGATAAAATTGGGTGGTCACCCAATAGGAGGTTAGGATCTCTTGCTCTGTACTTGAGCCTGAGTCCGTTTTCAGATTTCATACAGGGTGACTGAAGAGGTGACTGGGTCACGAGGCAGAGGAACCTGGAAACTCCATCACAGTCCTTCCTCAAGGAGACATATGGCCATCTACCATGGCGACTGTGTCCTGGAGAAAGAGGAATTCTGAAAGGTATTCGAGGACTACCAAATACAGGGGTTGAGTTGATACTGATATTTGGAGACCTAAAGCATCGCAATAGGACATTTTTTTCTCTGTATGGTAGGCTTTAATTTAATAATAGGTGTGGGACACATTTAACATATGACTTGCAAATATTTGTTCTTAGAATCTAGATTTTCTTTTATGTTATATGATGTATCATATGTCAGAGTAAGGTTTTAATTGGTGTTAGAGTTCCTTGAGGAGGTCAACTTGGTGACAAGTTGACTACATTGAGCATAGTAGAAGATAACACTTCAAAAGTATTAAACTTCATAAGGGAAACAGCTGACACAATGACACAATAACTAGAGTAGTTTGGGTGCTGGATTTGTATAAAATTTCAAGATAACTAATTCTTTAAAGAAGAGAAATAGGGGATCCCTGGGTGGCACAGCGGTTTGGCACTTGCCTTTGGCCCAGGCGCGATCCTGGAGTCCCGGGATCGAATCCCGCGGTGGGCTCCCAGCATGGAGCCTGCTTCTCCCTCTGCCTGTGTCTCTGCTTCTCTCTCTCTCTCTGTGTGTGTGTGTGTCTATCATAAATAAATAAATAAATAAATAAATAAATAAATAAATAAATCTTTAAAAAAATAAAGAAGAGACATGAATACACAGAAGAACTTGCTATGTTGCTGCATGAGAATACTAAATGCCTTAGAGATGTCATAGTCATCAATGGACTTGCAGAACACCAAAAAAGAAGACAACAACCTAAAAGCAGCCAGAGAGACAAGACAGATCACCTGTAATTAACTACTGATGTTTCAACAATGATGGAAACTAGATGTGTGTGGAATGATAGCGCCAAAGTCTCCACAGAAAACTACCTTCCAAGAATGAGGGCACATCCGAGATGTTTCAGATAAACAAAAACTGAGAATCTTTACTACAAATAGACCTTCTCTCTAAACCAATATCTAAAGAATATATTTTAGGAAGAATATATTACAGAAAAAAGATCCAAGAGTCAAAAAAGAATGGACGGGCAGCCCGGGTGGCTCAGCAGTTTAGCGCCGCCTTCGGCCCAGGGTGTGACCCTCGAGACCCATGATCGAGTCCCACGTCGGGATCCCTGCATGGAGCCTGCTTCTTCCTCTGCCTGTGTCTCTGCCTCTCTCTCTCTCTCTGTGCCTCTCCTGAATAAATGAATAAAATCTTGAAAAAAAAAAAGAATGGAGAAGATGGAAATTGTATAACATGTATATAACTCAAAAGAAGTCTGTATAACTGGGGAAAAATATCATGTGTGTGAATTGGAAGATTCACTAGTATCCAGGTATAATTCTCCCCAAATGGATTTAAGGATTTAATGCAATCTCAACCAAAATCTCAATGATCTTTTTTTTTTTTTTTTGGTAGGAACCAACAGATTGATAAAATTTATGGAAAATCAAAAGATGGAAACAGTCAAAACATTTTTTAAAAGAAAAAAATACTGGGAGACTCAAATTATCAAATTTCAAGACTTTGTATAAAGTTACAGTAATCAAGGTAGAGTGGTATCGGTGTCAGGAAAAGACATGAAGAATTTTGTTGGAATTGATGAGAGAATCCAGAAATAGACCCACATGTAACAGTCAGTTGATTTTTGAAAAGATGTCAATTCAATGAACAAAGCAAAGTCTTTTCTGCAAAATGTGCTGTACTGATACACACTGTCCCTCAAAAATAAGAGAGAAGAAACTGTGCTTTACACCATATACGAAACTTAGTTCAGAATTATCACAGACTTAAAAATAAGAGCTAAAATGAAAAATATTTCTAGAAAATATTTATGATTTTGGAAGTGACCAATAGCTTTTAATTGCCAAACACTTGGCAATGTCTGGAGACATTTTTGGTAATTACAACCTTGTGTTACTGTTGTTTTTTAAAGATTTTATTTATTTCATGAGAGACACAGAGAGAGGCAGAGACATAGGCAGAGGGAGAGGCAGGCTCCCTGCAGGGAAGCCTGATGTGGGACTGGATCCTAGGCCCTGGAGGTCTCGCCCTGAGGCCAAGGCAGATGCTCACCTCTGAACACCGCGCCCTTCACTGCGCCCCCCCCCCCCCCCCCCCCCGGCATCCAGGTCATTACAACTCTGGATGGGGAGTTGCTACTAGCATCTAATGAGCAGAGGCCAGGAATGCTGGTAAACCTTGTACAACACACAGGGTGCCCCTCAGACACAACAAAATTACCCCTCACAGAATGTTAATAAGTATGGAGGTTGAGAGAACCCTGGGTGGGCAAAGGTTTCTTAAGACAGACACAGAAATAGGAACCACGAAGGAAAAAAAAATTGAAAAAAAAAGCCAAAAAAAATTGGGCTTCACCAAAACTTTTCCTTTTTGTGAGACCCCGTTAGGAAATGAAAAGACAAGCCACACACTCGAAGGTAACATTTGTAAAACACATGTACGTGAATGGAAATGTTCACAAACTGGTGAGTGGAGAAACAACTTGGGGTACAGTGGAAAGCTACTTAGCAACTTGCGGTACAGTGGAAAGCTACTTAGCAAGAAGCATAACTACCGAGAGACAAAGCAACATGCAAGGACCTTAAAAGCACACAAAGACACACACACACAAATATTGACCATCGGAATCCATTTATAGGACAATTTAGAAAAGGTAAAACTACAGGTAGTAGGTGGGTGACGTCCACAGGCTGGAGGTACAAGCAGGAGCTGACCTCAAAGGGGCCTGAGGGAGCTCTTCCCGGCGATGGAGCATCTTCCATCCTAATTGTGCTGATGGCCACGCAAATGCACACTTTGTCAAAATCCACTGAACTGCACATTTTAAAAGAGTGAGTTTTATTATATTATACTTCAATAGGCCTGACTTAAAAAAAGAAAAAGAAAAACGCCCTGACCGTTAATTCAAAAGCATCGCACACACTAATGTCACAGACTAACACTGAGCGATCGCAGGCAGTTTGCAAGTCTACGAACAGGCGACGCTTGTATATATTTTATAGGGTAGGTGCCAGAAGGGAGGGGTTTTCTCCTTCCCCACCGTAACTACAGAAGCACAAATTAAAAAACCAGTGAGGTTTCTCAGAGGCACCAAGTTCCCACCTCAGGGCTTTTGCCCCTGCTGCCTAAAATGGTCTTTCTCCAGATTTTAATGGGGCTGCTTTCACTTTGTTCACATCTGTGCTTAAAAGTCACCTCCCCGCAGCCCTTTCCAGATGATGCTAACCCCTTAATGCCATCGTTCTCTAGTTCCTTATTGTGCTCTATTTTTCTTCATCACATTTATCACAACCTAACACTGCATTATATATTAACTTGCTCATTTCTTTATTGCCTGCCTGCCCTTGGTGATTACGTGCCCACGAGGGAATTTTGCCTTATTGCTTTTGGATTGTCCTTCTGGCCTAACACAGGGATTGGAACATTGCGGTTCTCAATGAGTATTTGTTAAGTAATTTAAAAAATGAATACATGAGAAATGGTTTTATATAGTTTTCTTTCACGGGACATGTAAAACTTAAAAAAACTTAAAAAGAGTGTTATGAGAGATGCAAGAAATCTGATCCTGATATTCTGTTGAGGGGTATTGATTGGTGTAGCATTTTTTTCATGGTAGTTAGCCAATATCTATTAAAATATGCATACCTTTTGACTCAGCCAGTCTACTTCTAGAACATATTTGTCAGAAATATTTATACAGATACACACAAATTTAAGAATAAGGATATTTGCTGTGTCATTTAATAGTCAAAAGTTATTTTGAAA
The DNA here is from genome assembly GCF_905146905.1 of Nyctereutes procyonoides. NCBI lineage: Eukaryota > Metazoa > Chordata > Mammalia > Carnivora > Canidae > Nyctereutes > Nyctereutes procyonoides. Next base: position 23,427,423 of record NW_026575122.1, read on the forward strand.
GTAAAGGACTCATTGAATATATTACATTAAATTCATCTGTGTAATATTATGCACCTGTAAAAAGAATGGGGTAGATCATATACTATCTACATGGTGAAGACACAGGAGAGAGGCAGTGGTATAGTAATGTAGCCTACAGACTCTGGAGTTAGTCTGCCTGGGCTCATGCTCCAGCTCTGTCATTTCCTGGCTTTGTGATCCTGGCCAGAATTTAATTTCTCTGTTTCTCAGTCCCAGCATCTGCAAAGTGACGATTATAATTGTTCTTACTTTACAGGGTTCAGCTAGTGAATATATTTAAAATATTTAAAGCAATGTCAAGAACATAGTAGGCACAACAAATATTAGATTTGATTGTTACTGATAATGATAATTATTGTTATGTTGTTGTTACACATTATTGTTATACTACTACATATTATTATCACTACTACTACTATGTTATTTTCTTTTTGTATATTTTTTATTGGAGTTCGATTTGCCAACATACAACACCCAGTGCTCATCTCATCAAGTGCCCACTTCAGTGCCCATCACCCAGTCACCCCATCCACCCCCCCTTCCACTGCCCCTTGTTCATTTCCCAGAATTAGGAGTCTCTCATGTTTTGTCACTCTCTCTGATTTTTCTCACTCATTTTCTCTCCTTTCCCCTATAATCCCTTTTACTATTTTTTTATATTCCCCCTATGAATGAAACCATAATGTTTGTCCTTCTCTGATTGACTTACTTCACTCAGCATAATACCCTTCAGTTCCATTCACATTGAAGCAAACGGTGGGTATTTGTCGTTTTCTTTTTTTTAAATAATAAATTTATTTTTTATTGGTGTTCAATTTGCCAACATACAGAATAACACGCAGTGCTCATCCCGTCAAGTGCCCCCCTCAGTGCCCGTCACCCATTCACCCCCACCACCTGCCCTCCTCCCTTCCACCATCCCTAGTTCGTTTCCCAGAGTTAGGAGTCTTCATGTTCTGTCTCCCTTTCTGATATTCCTACCCATTTCTTCTAATGGCTGAGTAATATTCCATTGTATACATAGACCACATCTTCTTCATCCATTCGCCTTTCGATGGACACCGAGGCTCCTTCCACAGTTTGGCTATTGTGTACATCGCTGCTATAAACATTGGAGTGCAGGTGTCCCAGTCTTTCACTGCATCTGTATCTTTGGGGTAAATTCCCAGCAGTGCAATTGCTGGGTCGTAGGGCAGGTCTATTTTTAATTCTTTGAGGAACCTCCACAGTTTTCCAGAGTGGCTGCACCAGTTCACATTCCCACCAACAGTGCAAGAGGGTTCCCCTTTTTCCACATCCTTTCCAACATTTGTTGTTTCCTGTCTTCTTAATTTTCACCATTCTCATTGGTGTGAGGTGGTATCTCATTGTGGTTTTGATTTGTATTTTCGTGATGGCGAGTGATGCGGAGCATTTTCTCAGGTGCTTGTTGGCCATGTCTATGTCTTCTTTGGTGAAATTTCTGTTCATGTCTTTTGCCCATTTCATGATTGGATTGTTTGTTTCTTGGCTGTTGAGTTTAATAAGTTCTTTATAGATCTTGGATACTAGCCCTTTATCTGATGTGTCATTTGCAAATATCTTCTCCCATTCTGTAGGTTGTCTTTTAGTTCTGTTGACTGTTTCTTTTGCTGTGCAGAAGCTTTTAATCTTGATGAAATCCCAATAGTTCATTTTTGCTTTTGTTTCCCTTGCCTTCATAGATGTATCTTGCAAGAAGTTGCTGTGGCCAAGTTCAAAAAGGGTGTTGCCTGTGTTCTCCTCTAGGACGTTGATGGATTCTTGTGTCACATTTAGATCTTTCATCCATTTTGAGTTTATCTTTGTGTATGGTGTAAGAGAATGGTCGTTTCATTCTTCTGCACGTGGCTGTCCAATTTTCCCAGCACCATTTATTGAAGGGATTGTCCTTTTTCCAGGGGATAGTCTTTCCTGCTTTGTCGAATATTAGTTGACCATAGAGTTGAAGGCCCATTTCTGGGTTCTCTATTCTGTTCCATTGATCTATGTGTCTGTTTTTGTGCCAGTGCCACACTGTCTTAATGATCACAGCTTTGTAGTACAACTTGAAATCTGGCATTGTGATGCCCCTGGCTCTGGTTTTCTTTTTCAATATTCCCCTGGCTATTTGGGGTCTTTTCTGATCCACACAAACCCTTAAGATGATTTGTTCCAACTCTCTGAAGAAAGTCCATGGTATTTTGATAGGGATTGCATTGAACGTGTCACTACTACTACTATGGAAAGAGTTTCAAAATTTGTTAGAGTAAGCTCCACAATTCAGAGACAGCATTTGCTTTGCTTATCAGTGTAAACCTAGGGCCTAGCAAAGTTATCTGGTACATAGTTGATCCTCGATGAAAAATATTGACGTGTTGAATGAATGATGATGGATTTATAGAGCAAGATGTAGACCAACATGTACAAGACATTTTTGAAAGGCAATTTATTAATGTAACATAATGTGTCAACCAAACTTCAATTAAAAAAATATAAAAGACAATGTAATGGTGAAGTGTTTAGGGATGATGTGTACTGATCTCTTCAACTTATTTTGAAATACTTATTTTTTTAAAGATGGATAGTTGAATGGTAACTGGCATAGATATTGGCCCATATTTGAATAGATATGTGGAAAAACAATGAAGATAACACACTAATAGTAGAACTCAGAGGGTAGGTAAGTGTTTCAATGTACAATTCTTACAGCTTTTCTGTTGAATGAAGAAAGGCTAAGTGGATGTGTTTATACTCGGTATGGAAGAGATCTTCAGGGTTTCTAAGGGGGGCGGTATTCCAAGTGAAATAATGTTTTATCTTGGGGGACCTGTCTAGCCTTTTCAGAGGTGTGAACATCTGAGCACTCTGCCCCTGAGGGCCGCAGAACTTCCTAGTTACTCTGACAACCACAAAGGTCCTCACCTATCTCCAAATACTTCCATGTTGAGAACGAGAATCTGTATCAAACTGGTAACAATGATTATGTCTCTGCAATTTCATTTAAAAGGGGCATGGAGTGAGAGACACAGGTAGGAAATATTACTTGTATTGTAATTTCAATAAAACATGCCTAAACTTAAAAAAAAACTAATTAAATCTGCAAAAAATAATTGTCTGGAAGAATATGCATCACTATGTTAACAATGGTTAACCTCTCGGAATAGCCGCAGGACCTGGGAGGTGATGACATCTTTAACTTTTTACTATATATGCTTTGATTGTTTTTATTTTTATAAGCATGAATTATTTTGTAGCAATAAAAATGTAAAGGTCAATTTGTAAAAGAAGAAAGCTAGATGAAACATTCACGGAGGAAAAAAAAACAACAGGAAGAGGTATCAGAGATTTTGTCTCCTTTGGCCTATTTTATGCTAAGAATATAAGACTTTCATGATAAGAAAACTGAACTTTAGTTAAAACAAAAGAGTATTAAAATTCATAGGAAAATGCTTGAACATAAATATTTGTGAAACAGATGAACACCTTCGATTTTTAACTCTATTTGTTAGATATTATCTGCACAATGATTCATCGGTAATTTTTCACCAGAAATAGAATAGTTTGACTAACAGGTTGCCTTGTCATACTCCTGTTATGATCATTGAAGTCTCAGTGACAGGCTCCCTGAAATTGGGCCATTTTGGAAATTATCACTGTAGATGCTGCCACTTAGTGGTGAAACGTGTTGACTATCTGTTGTCAGAAAGAAATCTGGAATTTCTTTTTTTTTCTTAAGAGTTTATTTATTTATTCACAAGAGACCCAGAGAGAGAGGCAGAGACACTGGCAGAGGGAGAAGCAGGCTCCCTGTGGGGAGCCCGATGCAAGACTCGATCCCAGGACCCTGGGGTCATGCCCTAAGCCGAAGGCAGATCCTCAACCCCTGAGCCCCCCAAGTATCCCAAAAATCTGGAATTTAGACAAGGAACTTAGACGAGTTTTAGGACCATGTCTGAATCATTCATTTATTCATTTTACAAACATCTGCTTCCAAAGTCTCTAAGTCAATAGAACATTGATAAGCACGGAGAGGATTTGAAGGAGTATGGAGAACAGACTGCCCTAAAATGCTTATAAGCTCATTCAAGACACAAATGCATACTTGAGGATTTCAAGAAAATCATGACACAGTGTCGAGAACCATAACGCCATAGAGTGTCACACGTATAGAGGATCTTAACAGCCATCTGTTCCAACCCAGTGAGATAATTAATGCCAAATAAGGGACAGAAAATTTATGAGCAGAGGAGATCCCTGACTGAGGCTTGTAGTGTATCCTGAGGTCCCCCAAGAGCCCAGACAGTGATGCAGGCACTACGATGGTGACATCTATTTCAGACTCTGAACGTGAAGGAAACAACATACATACTCTCCATTTGCTCACAGATTCATGCCCTGCCCTTTGCTGACCCCAAGGACGGCTTTACCCAGCCTCTCCTCCCCTCTGGCTTCGAGCAGTGGGAGGCAGCAGTGAGAGATCAAGGGGGGAAGCAGATGGAGTAGGGGCTGTGGGGGGCACTTCCTTCTGGCTCCCTCACTGCCTGGCCGCATCCTTTCTCACAGTGGCTGTGTTTCTGATTAATCTACAAGGACATCTCCTGGTGGGCAGCCCCCACCCCAGCTCCAGCCCTCAAAGATTCTGATAAACCCCGTTCCCTTAAAGACATTGTCAAATATCTAATTTCCTTCTAGATATTTCCTTAAAGATATTATAATTTGCCATGGAATAAAATGTAGAAGAAGAGCAGAGGGAATAGGGCTTACCTACGTGGACTAGACCACTCAGGGACGGCAGGAGGAGGACTGTCATCCAAGAGAGTTCTCAAAGAAGAATCAGGAAAATATTCTGTCCTGAACACCAAAGCAAGACAACATTTCAAGAAGGGTTTTTTTTTTTAAGATTTTATTTATTTATTCATGAGAGACACAGAGAGAGTGGCAGAGACACAGGCAGAGGGAGAAGCAGGCTCCCTGCAGGAGCCTGATGTGGGATTCAATCCCAGGAACCCAGGGTCATGCCCTGAGCTGAAGGCAGACACTCAACCCCTGAGCCACCCGGGCATCTCTCAAGACGGGGTTAATAGGGGCATCCCGGTGGCTCAGTTGCTTAAACACCCGACTCTAGGTTTCAGCTCAGGTCATGATCTAATGGTTGTGGGACTGAGCCCTGAGTCAGGCTCCATGCTCAGCCAGGAGTCTGCTTGTAAGATTCTCCCCTCCCCAAATAAATAATTCTTAACAAAAGTGGGGGGTGGTTAATGAAGACTATATCAAATATTCCAGTCGGGTCAAGGAGAAGGCGAATTTAAAAATACTACTGGATCTGTTAAGACTCATTATTTCAGTGATATTTCATTATTTCAGAGGGCAGTTTTAATAGGAGTAACAGTAGAAATCAGGTTGTCAAAGGTTAAAGGGGGACCCCATTTTAAAAATAGGCAAAAGGGGGCACCAGACTGGCTCAGTTGCTAGAGCATGTGACTCTCAATATGAGGGTCATGAGTTCAAGCCCCACATTGGGCAGGAGAGCTTACCTTAAAAAATAATAATAAAATAAAAACGGGCAAAGGGCTTAAGTAGAAATTTCACCCAAAGAGGTTTGCTTGGCTGGCTCAGTTGTCAGTGGGTGAGACTTGATCTCAGGATCACGAGTTTTTTCAAATATTTATTTGAGATAGAGAGAGAGGAGGAGTGGGGGGAGGGACAGAGGGAGGGAGAGAGAGAATCTTGAGCAGACTGCACCCTGAGCGTGGAGCCCAACGCAGAGCTTGATCTTACAACCCTGAGATCATGACCTGAGCTGAAATCAAGAGTTTGATGCTTAACCTGCTGAGCTACCCAGGTGCCCCAACACTGAGGCTTTGACTGTGACTTGCTGTTTGAGAAAAAGCTGTCTTCATACGAATGCATGCTTCTAGCTTAACTAGAGGAAACTTAACTCAAAGTTAAGTGACAGTGAAGCTGCATGTTGTGTAGTGAAAAGAAAGCCAGGAGAATGCACCTGTGGAACCTAGACCAATATAAAGTGAGATGGGAAACATGACACATCCTTATCTGAATTGCAATTTTAGTGTCATTGCTTTAAATATCTTAAGTATTTATTTATCCATTTATTTATTTTAAACTAGGCTCCCCACCCAATGTGGGGATCAAGAGCCCCAGTATCAAGGGTCACACGCTCTACCAACTGAGGCAGCTAGGCACTCCTGATGCCATTGCTTTAAATTAAGAACTCCAAGAGTTCTCTGAGCCCTAGAGAGGAAGAGGACTGTCCACATTGCCAGGGAACTTCGTATGTAGCTTTTAGTTTGTTCAGTTTCGTGAGCACTGCGCAGTGCAGCAATAGGGAGAAACCTGCAGCTGGCTCGGACTTGAAGAGATATCTCATTTTTCTTTTCCTTGCGCTTCTCTCTGTTCACTCTACTCTAATAACTACCAGCTCTTTACCTTGGTATCCTTCAGAGATTCATACCATGGCCATTGCCTCATTCAGCCTGATGTGTCAGAGCCATCAGTTAACCAGTCTTCTACTATGACATTCACACTATAGGTAAACCCTGGAATTTGGTGCCACTATGTTATTTGACACCACTTGGATTCATGCAGTTTCCTTAAGGTTGTTTACAATGACTGTACTAAATTCAGAGCATTGCCAAAGCACTGCAGCAAAATGTCAGAGTAGCCCTGATGGTCTTCTAGAAGGCATGTGGTGCAAAGGGTTGCAGAAGGGGAGGTGGAAGGGGGGATGAGGTAACTGGGTGATGGGCACTGGGGAGGGCATGTGATGGGATGAGCATTGGGTGTTAATACTGTATGTTGGCAAATTGAACTTAAATAAAAACAAATGTAAAAAAAATAGAAGGTATGTGGTGTGAGATGCAAAAATCTCCCCATCTAAATATGCAGTTGACATTGTAATGAGTTAGATAATCAGTGCTTACAGATAATTAAATATAGATGTGGAGTGCTTACTACATTGGATCTGAGGAGCAGAAAACTAAGAACCAGTAAGAAAAATCATGGATATCAGAAAATCCCAAAGGCTTGGAAATCAGGAAATGGATCTAACTTTCAATCATAAGGGTAAGATGTAGCTTTTGCAAATAGGTAGACTGCAGAGTATATCATGGGAGGTCCAATATTAATCCAGGGAAATACCTGGAACCTACTGCTACATGGAAGGCTTGTGAGAACTTAAATACGGAGGTAATTAGGAGCTAGGCGAGAGAGGGGATTTTTGAGCAAACCTGAAACCTTTGCAAAAACTGCTCATGTGTTAGGCAAGGAAGGAGGCCTCAATGAATCCCAAAGAGTCAGTATCACAGGAAGCCCATTCTCTTACCTTGTTTTGGTCAGATTATTCATAGACTAGAGAAACCACTCGTTGTCTTACGCAGAGAGGGATTCAGTTGGTTCGCCCACCAACCAGTAGGAGAGCTGAACAAAGAGATTTTAGGTTGGATTTGTAGAAAGGGCTCCCCAAACCTCAGCCCAACTGAACTGCCCAGGTTACCAACACTGCCCCAGTCATGAAGAACAGGGGCAGGGTGCCACCTGCTGAGGCAGGAAGTCAGTTCACAGCCCCATTACCAAAAACGGGTACCCTCTGCCCTGCCCCTCTCCCCTGTGTCCCTCTCAGATGAAATCCTTCTGTGACTCCATCCGCTCAGGAGGATCTGCTTTTAGGGATGTGCAGGTATCAGGTGTTGCCTCTCAGCTTCAGGTTTCCCCCCCCCCCCAACCCCAGCTCTCTGGTCACTGCCTGCACCCAGTCTCTCTCTCTCTCTCTCTCTCTCTCTCCAGCCTTTGCCAGCACAGGGTGGTGGACAGACTTTGCAGGGAGAAGCAGGCTCTTGCATTTTCTTCTAGCCACTGTGCCATGGACTGTTAGCCCATGAATATGTGAGGCCATCAGTGATGGTCTGCCCAGCTCTGCAATGTCGGGAGTGCAGGTACTGCCCAGGCCCCTGCTGGAGCCACCCAACCATGGTCTTCCCAATATGGATACTGTGTCCAGGTCCGTGCCCACTGAGGAGCCCCAACTCCCAGTGTGCACCTGCATTCCGTGCTAACACTTACAGGATGCAATATAACTAGTGCTTACAGGTAAGTTTATAGTCTTGAAGCATTAAATAAAAAATAATAAAGACTGAAAAAGGTTGAGCTAAGTATTAAAGTTGAGAAACTAGTGCAAGAGCAACAAAACAAATTCAGAGAACAAGAGGAAAAGAAATGACACAGATAAAGACATAAATCAATAAAAGAGGGGCACCTGGGTGGCTCAGTCTGTTAAGCAGCTAGCTGCCTTTGGCTCAGGTCATGAACCTGGGGTCCTGGGATGGAGCCCCACCTCGAGCTCCCTGGTCAGCGGGGAGTCTGCTTCTCCCTCTCCCTCTCCCCCAACCCCTTGCACTCTTCATCATTCTCTCTCAAATAGATAAATAAAATCTTTAAAAATATAAAATAAACCAATAAAATAGAAAAAAAACAAAGAAAAATAGGATGACCCAAAGAGTAAGTGAAAAAAAAATTAGGAAAAGATGGAGAAAATACAAAAAGAAGCAATGCATGAGATGAAACGAAGAAACAGAAAGTAAATCATAGTAAACATTAACAGAGATTTTAAAACCTAGATGATTTGAGTACATTTCTGGAAATCTCCCATACCAACATCACCCAGGTCCAAATAGTTTTTCAAAGTGAGTTCCATCTCAAAATTTAGGTTTGTTCTTCATAACATTCTAGTTTCATTTAATTCATCAAAATTTTAAGCTCTATGAGGGGCTTAAACTCCCCACCCTGGGTTCAAGAGAGTCCCATGCCCTACTGACTGAGCTAGCCAGGTGCCCCCAAATAACCAAAACTTTAATAGTTGCCAACTCTATACTTGGCACTTATTTTCAAGCAAAATATATTGACCCATTTGATAGATAAATTATCTAATTGGCTAGTATCAGCAAAGCACGATGCTATGGTGGGGATGCAGTTATGAATAAGATAGGAAAGTCTCTTGCCTTTATAATGCCTATAACCCGTGGATGGAACATACAACCCCCCCATAAGTAAATATCAAATAAATGGAATAAAGTCTGGTCACACGTGAGAAAATTATACTTCTATATACATGATGTATTTGAATTCATGAAACAGTAAACAGGCCGCGTTATGTCTTGGCTCTTGAGATTCTCTCAGAAACGTTTAATGATTTTATTTTCTTTTCTATTTTTCTTTTTTTTTCTTTTTTATTTTTCAAAAAAATTAAAAACTGCCCTGGATTTCTTTTTAAGGACAAAGACAGAGAGGGATGAGGTCACTTATAATAGGCCTCCGTTTTATGAACACACACCACATATCCTGAAAGGAGGAAGAAGACCAAAGTCAAGATACACTTTCTGGCAAGAAGCAAGGTTTTCAAGGCTGAAGCTTGAAAGTGAAAGCATTTCACCATCTGAACATTTTATCCTTTTTTACCTGGAATAAGGCAAAGACGGAACTAAATCCAGATTTATCAGGAGTTATTTCAATGTAGCTTAATCGGCCAGTTAAGGCTCTTTGCTTAGAGACCTTCCCAATTCTCCACCTTTACTTAAATATAGCACATCTGTTTTGTGGGTCTGGGGCAAGAGGTTCCTTCTCATGCACAACCGTTCACTTCTACTGTTCATTTTTCACCCAGGCCAAGTCAAAGACAACTCAAGCATGGAGTTGAGTTGAGGTTTTAGGTTGAGTTGAGGTTTTAGGGCCCAGTATGCAGAAGCGTTCTCCTTGTCTCTTGAGCTTGGGACCATATGAGAAAGCCATGTGAGAATCAGGCAGCTAGAGATCCAAGTGTCAGCTCCAGTCCTGGGTAAGTTGGACAGTGATGCTTCACCTCTGCGGACAAGTGGGCAGGCCGCATTTCACCCCCCGAATGAGACAGAGTTTCTAGGTCCTGGCTCAGCCCGGCGCAGATACTCCTAAGTGGGGCAGACAGTAGATGAGGACGCGAGTCTGCGGCAGATAGTTTTAATTCCTTTCTGCCTCAATCAGGCACACCCCTCCTCTCCTGGGATGAGGGCAGGAAGGGACTCCAGGACTAGGGGATGATGGGGAATGTGTCTTAAAATGAAAGAAAGTCACTGCAAACCCCCTGAGACCTAAGCTGTCCTGTTTTATTCTATCATATGGTCTGGTCCAAACTCCCTTTCCTAGAAAAGGCCCTGTAGAATCTTGATCTCAAGTTAACAATTAATTAGCATTTCTGACGATCTCTTGTATCATTCTAACGGATTTTGTAAGACTCTGCCCACCCCAGGATTTAATCCCCCAGGAACAGGGCTTGAATAAGTACACAGGGAGGGGCGAGGAGACGATAAATGTCGCCTTGCTTTCAATCTTAACAAAATCCAAACTATTAGCCAACAGTCTGACCGGTGGCTGCAATTTGGGCATCTCGTTTCCAGGTCTCATCGAGGCAGATGACACATACAGGGAACTCAGGCTCATATGTTTATTTCTACACATCACACACACACACACACACACACACACACACACACCAACCCCCTAGCCTTTTGATTAGAATCACGTGGTTCTCTCTGCCATCTGTGTACCACTTTTGATAAAGACGTGTGTGCAAAGAAATCTTTCTTACCTGTACACTAAGTTGTAGTGCAAGTGCTACAATACCTGTCACAAGACCTTGGGCCTCGGGGGTGTGAGGGCCATGCGGCCACAGTGAGCAGAGGCCCTACACAAAGGCCGTAGGCAGGCCCTACTGAGCCCCGTGGATCACCACCAGGCAAACCCTTGGCCGCAGTCATTCCAAGTGAACTAGGCATTAGGATTAGGGTTTGTCAGTGGAATCTCAGTTTAAAAAGTATCTTTAACAACCTGCCAATCAAGTAAAACTCATCTGCACACCATAGGTTGATCATGTGCGACGTGCTTAAATTACTTTCTTGTGCCCTCGAAAAAGGTCAGCCGGTCCGTTTTTTTTTTTGTTTGTTTGTTTGTTTGTTTTTTAATTCGGAGAGGCTTTTATGATGTTTGAAGTTTTCATCTGAATGTTTAAAAAAAACTATTGGGAAAAGAACCTATAGAAAAGAAAAAATAAGGGCGCCTGGGAGCTCAGTCTGTTAAGCGCTGACCCTTGGTTGTGGCTCTGGCCAGAATCTCAGGGTCCTGAGACTGAGCCCCCGGTTGGGTTCCCTGCTCTGCGCGGAGTCTGCTTGAGATTCTCTCCCTCTCCCTTGCTCCTCTTCACTACTTGCCCTCTCTCTCTCTCAGATAGATAGATAGATAGATAGATAGATAGATAGATAGATAAAATCTTTAAAAAAAGAGAACATACTTTTTTATTGATTTTGTGATGGATCTTGTTAGAAAACTGGAAAAGTGCAAGAGTGAAAAGAATGGAGTGATGATTTATCAAGCATTTTGGGAATAAATTGATCCATTTCCGTAAATGTCATAGTTTACCAGAGCCTAAGATACTAAACCTCTGGTTTTTCTTATTATCAGTAATTGGTCCATTTTGGAAATATATTTAAAATATGGATTGCACTGAAAATGTGATTTCATTGAAATAAAATATTTATTAGGATGGTGGGAGGGTAAATTTTACTTTTAAACCTGGGCAGCTCAGTGGCTGAGTATCTGCCTTTGGCTCAGGTTGAGATGCTGGGGTCCCGGGATCCAGTTCCACATTTGGCTCCCTGCAGGGAGCCTGCTTCTCCCTCTGCCTATGTCTCTGCCTCTCTCTCTTTCTGTGTCTGTCTCTCATGAATAAATAAATGAATCTTAAAAAATAAATAAAATAAAATATGGATTGCATGCCCACTCTTCCTCTGGTGTCCCCAGCCCGGAGAACCAGCACTCAGTGGTCCCTACCACATGCAATCAACCCACCAAGTCCCAGCAATTTCCTTTACTAAGTATACCCAGGATTCTTTCCCCCTGACACTGTTCTGACCCCCTCCAAACCACTCATGCCCCTTGCCTGGACCCTCCAGGAGTCTCTCACCTAGGGCTGCCAGGATTGACATATAAAAGTACAGGATGCCCAGTTAAATTTAAATTTCAGATAAACAATATATGATACTTTAGTACAAGCCAGTCCCAGATGTTGAATAGGATATGCTTACAGCTAAAATATTATTCACTGCCAATCTGAAGTCAAAGTTAACGAGGTGTTCTACATTTTATTTGACACTCTCTTCCCACTGGTCTCATGTCAACTCCTTGGGTCACCTCCTATACATTTTTTTTAAAGATTTAATTTACTTATTCACAAGAGACACACAGAGAGAAGCAGAGACACAGGCAGAGGGAGAAGCAGGCTCCCTGTGGGGAGCTGGATGTGGGACTTGACCCCAGGACCACTGGGCCACCCAGGTCTCCTTCCCTATACATTTACCACACCACAGTTATGATTCTTAAAATTCCTACCTGAACATGTCATTTTTTGATTTTTATTAACATTCTTTGCTATGTTTAAGCCTTCGCTCTTTTAAATGATTTTATTTTTTAAGTAATCTCTACACTTCGTGGGGCTTGGACTCACAATCCCAAGACGAAGAGTCACACGTTCTTCCGACTAAGCCAGCTGAGTGCCCCAGGTCCCTTGTTCTTAATATAGTCCTCAAGTCCCTGCCAACCTCTCCAGCCTCTCCAGCTTTACATGAGAGCCCTCAGTCTGCAAGTCCTGCCTGGCATGCACTTCCCTTCCCACCCTCCCATCTGTAGTCCTCCAGCCTTGGTGTCAGTACCTCCTCCAGGAAGCCTTCCCTGATCTTCCAAGCGAAGTTAGCTCCCCTCACAATGCTAACTTAATACCTGTTTGTCCTTCTGGAATGTAAATTCCAAGAGTCTCTACTAGGTAGCTTCAGGGCGTGCTAAAATGTCCAGCACAGTGTTCGCTGATAAACTATGAATAAACACTAAACATGTCTTGAACTTTTCTCAAAGATTGGGTTTGTCACTATATCACCTATTGTACGGGGAGATACTGGTGCCTCCATTATGTCTCTGTTCTTGCCTCTATTTACATTATTGGTCCCAAGATGGTTATATTTTTGAACCAGTTTGACTTCTTTTTTTAAAAATAATTTTTCTCTCATTTTTCCTTAATATCATCTGTTTTAGTCACTTCTTGCTTAGGACAAGAACAGGAGATGGAGCTTTAAAAAAAATCCGCCCCCCCCACCCCGATCTGCCAGGACTGAAAACCCAAACAACAAAAATCTCTCAGAATTTTATCTGTTAGATTTTGAGAAGGACTGAAGGGTTTGCCTAAAAGCAAAACTCATGGATTTCAGTGGTTTCCTGGCAGTCTTTTTGCTCTCTTGTTTTTTCAAATGGCCTTTCTAGGTTGCCAGATAAAAGATTTGGAGATAAATGAGATGCCACTGTGTATTTTTTTTCCCACTGTTCAGAAGCTGACAGTTTAAAATCATCTCCATAAATTTTGTGTTGCTAGATTAATCTTCTGAAAGAACATATTTAATCAGATCATTCTCACACTGAAAAGCCTCACTGCTTATTAGAACAAAGCTACATAGTCTTTTCTTAACTTTCCTTACTTTATAACTTTTTAACGATTTCTTAACTTTTATTGATATTCTTAGCTTAAAATATCCCAGACACTTAAATGCTTTCCTGCATTATCTTATTTAATCTCCCTCATACCTCTCTAAAGTAGCTAGCTACTAGAGATGTACCATTTTATACCCACATTTATTTTATTCCCTCCTGGCTCAGGAGGGAGAGAGCAAGCAAGAGTGAGTTCTCTAGAAGAAAGGGCTCTGACAAAACTTCTGACACCCCTGAAGTTCTCTGGTTGGAGCATAAAGAGAGAGAGAGAAAAAAAGCAAACAACAAAGCAAACTTTCTAGGATGCATAGCTTTAGGTCAGGAGGGGAGTAGCAGAGGGAGGCACTTTTCAGGTGCAAATTTAAAGAGAAAGCCCAAAACTCACTAAACAAGGTGAGATAATATTTTAATGCTCTTATTTAAAAAGATCAACATTAATACAAAATATCCATCAAGAGCAAAATATCAAAATTTTAAACAAGGACAGAATCTGTCTTGGTCTTGCACTTGCAGGCCTCCCCTCCCTCTGCCCCAGCTCGGTTTTAGAGACTAAGTATACTCTTCCAATCTCAATCCTGCCATTTCCGGGTTGTGTGATGTTAGATAGTTATTTAACCTCACTGTACCTCAATGTCTTCATCTGTACATTGGGGATAATAAAGCTATAGCCCTTGTAAGGCTGTTGGAGGACTGGCTGAACCCTGGCTACAGTAGCTTCTAAGTAGATGCTGGCCATTATCATTGTGGAAACAATGTAATGCAGTCCTGTTGAGTGTTCATGGTCTTATACCTGCCACCATGCCTGAAAAGCCCTCAGAACTGCGTGTCTCACACAACTGCCATGATGTTTGTCTTGTACATGTGTACATGTGATCAGCACTTCCTAAAGAAGGATTGAGAGTTGGCTAAAGGGGCATCTGGGGGGCTCAGCGGTTGAGCATCTTCCTTTGGCTCAGGGTGTGACCCCAGGGTGCTGGAATCGAGTCCCGCATCCTGCTCCCTGTGAGGCACCTGCTTCTCCCTCTGCCGATGTCTCTGCCTCTCTCTGTCTCTCTCATGAATAAAAGAGTAAAATCTTTAAAAAAAAAAAAAGAATTGACTAAAAAGTGTCAATCCTGGGGCTCCTGGGTGACTCAGTCCTCAAGCTTCGGCCTCTGGCTAGGGTCATGATCCTGGCTCCCTGCTCCTGGGAAGTCGGCTTGACCTTCTCCCTCCCCCTCCGCCACCCCCGTCTTGATTTCTCTCTGCCAAATAAATTAATCTTTTTTTTCAAGCAGTGCAAATGCCTGAGCTTGGATCCGAGTGATCCGCTCGTGCCATGCGACCATCCAATTAAGGGCATATTGTGAGTATTTCCTTGAGCTGCTTCTGAAGATAATTCTAAACCTGCTGTCAATGACGGCAACAGCGGCTGCGTGCGCTGTTTCCCGGGGAGACTGCGTCAGGACGAAGGTCCTATTCAGCAGGGTGTACCGGGAGAAACTAAAATTCCTCTCGGAGAGGGGAGGCCTTCCGCGCCATCACCCACCTGGGAGCCCCAGGGGCCGCCGCCCCGCCCTCCGCCCCGGGGTGAGCGCGGCCCCCAGCCCCGCTGTGCGGCCCCGCCGGGCGGCGGGCACTGCCGGCGCCCGCGGTCACTACGTCCCCGAGCGGAAACGGGGGTTCGGGCGTTCGGAGCCCAGGGGATTCCTCGGGCAACACGGCTAGGGACACAGGCGAAGGAGCCTCGGGCCGCAGCTCGTAGCGCCGGGAGGGTGCTCTACCGTAACTGCCGCACTACCGTAAGTGCAGGAAGTCACTGCGCGCGCAGGTTCTCGGGACGCGGGCGGCGGGACCGACACCCCGCGGGCTCCAGCCCTCGGTCCCCGCCGTCCCGCGTTCCCGCCGCTCGGAGAGGCCGCCGCGCACGCGCCGATGGGAAGGGCGCCCGCCCCTCCGCCCGCCAGGGGGCGCTGGCTGTCCCGCCGCCACCGCCGCTGCCGCCGCCGCCGCCGCCGCCGCCTCTCTCCCCGCCAGACCCGGGCGGCGCCGGCCCCCTCGCGGGCCGCGGGTCCGCCTCCGCCGCGCGGAGGGCGTGGGCTGCCGCCTCCCGGAAGCGGCGGTGGCGGCGGCGCGGAGCCCAGCGGGCGTGGGTCCCCGGGGCAGCAATGCGTGGCGGCCTCTTGTGACTTGACAGCGGCGGCCGGGCCGGGGCCGCTGAATGGCGGCTCGCTGAGGCGGCCGCGGGGCTGCTCGGGGCGGGGCGCGGCGCGGCGCGGCGCGGCGCGGCGGCCTGATGCTGCTCAAGCTCCTGCAGAGACAGACCTATACCTGCCTGTCCCACAGGTATGGGCTCTACGTCTGCTTCGTGGGCGTCGTTGTCACCATCGTCTCCGCCTTCCAGTTTGGAGAGGTGAGTAGCGGCGCGGGCGCCCGGGCTGGGAGCCCAGAACCTGCACGACCCCGCGGCCGCCCAAGCCCAGCCCCTGCCCACGGCCCCCGCCTCCCCATCCTCCTGCAGCCGCGGAGACGAAGGAGCCTCCCGGAGGCGGCTCCCGGCGGTCCCGGGGCCCGGGCGCGGTGTCAGCGTCTGGGACCCAGGGCGCCCGCTCCGCCGGCAGCGTCCCCCGCGGGGGCTTCCTCCCGGACACTCAGGCCGCCGCGCCGGCTCGCTCAGTCAGGCCCGCCCTCCCCCAAGCGCCCTCCGGGACCCGGAGCCGATGTCGTTTCGCTTTCCTGGACGTCCCGAATCCTCGAATCCTCGAATCCTCGAATCCTCGTTCGTCGCCCCTCCCGCGGCTGTCCTCTGCGGACACCCTTCTGATCTTGCCACTTCGACAAAGGCACTTTGTCTTCTGTAATCTCGTTTCTTGCCGGATTTCAGAACTTTCTCCGAGGGCTGTGTGTACGCGGATTTGCAGTGAGGACGGGGTACTGGACCCGAATTTAAAGACTTAACTTGCGAAAGAGATTTTTTTTTTTTTCGCTTTTGTTCTGTTCTGGGAGCACCGCTTATCCTGCGGAGTCTCTATGTGCGCTTGACATGTCAGAGAGCTCTTGGCGGCCCCAGACGTGCGTCCCTATCCCGAGATGAGCGGAGGCCTGGGCTCTCACCTGACCGGGAAGCCGTGTCCTGGACTCCGGCGCCCAGCGTCTCGGGAGCCAGCACAAGCCCTTGGGTCATGGGATATGCTGATGATTTAGACTCTGGATAACACGAGTCGGATCTTTGTTGATCTGCTCGTGGTTAATGTGCAATAGTTTGCTTAGACCCTGTAAACCCTTTAGAGGTCCAAACAACAGGTTTGGGGAGGTGGAAACACACAGGTTTAGTAGATTTTATGCCTGTTTGGATAGTTGATTAAACATTTGCTTGAATGAAACAACCCTTTGGTTTAGGTTGGATAGCTGTTAGATTCCCGACAGTCTAACATGGTGTTCTTGATCATGAACACGCGGTGTACAGAGATTGGGCAGCTCAGAAGTGGAAGAGTACACGGATGTGACTTTAGAGAACACATTTACAAATAAGTATAGCTCCTGGGAGAAAAATTGTATTGTCAATTTGTTGGAAATCCGTCTCTTTGTTTTAATATTTCCTTTCTTTTTTTCTTTTTTTGGTAGGAGGGTTGCAGGTTTTCAAATTAAGAGAATGGTTTTTAGAAATGCCACAGTATATACATTCACTTAAAGCCTGTCCCGGTGCTGGATTGTAAGCTTCATAAGAGAGGGTGCTGTTGACTGTAATCCTGATCCAAGCACTGGGCCAGATCCTGCCAGCATAGGCAGTCTAAATATTTGTTTAATGAGTAAATGAATTAATTATGTGGCATGATTGCCAAGTGCACAGTTTTAGTAGTTCTTGTTCTAGAGGCAAATGAAAATAAGTCTTAAAAGTCAGGGTAAGAACGTGCCCAGACTTGGATATATGGAACATGTTCTATCTTTGTTTCATGTACTGCAATCTAATATAGTGGATGTAGGTAGTCACAGTGTACTGTCTTATTCTTGATAAAAGAGTTTTTTTGGCCCTGAGTAATTTAATTTAATAATTTTTAAAGATTTTATTTATCTATTCATGAGAGACACACACAGAGAGGCAGAGACACAGGCAGAGGGAGAAGCAGGCTCCATGCAGGGAGCCCGATGTGGGACTCAGTCTCAGGACCTGATCACGCCCTGAGCTGAAGGCAGAGGCTCAATAGCTGAGCCACCTACGGGTCCCTTAATTTAATTTTTTAAAAGAATCTGTTTATTTGAGAGAGAGAAAAGAGAAGGGGGTAGGGCCAGAGGGAGAGGGAGAAGCAGACTCTCCCACAGAGCAGGGAAACCCTGTTGGACTTTGTCCCAGGACCCTGGGATCAAGACCTGAGCTGAAGGCAGATGCGTAACTGACTGAGCCCCCCAGGCGCCCTGGACCTGAGTAATTTTAAGTTAGGTATTTACTAACACTCCTGCAGTGTGAAGGTGACTTAAAGGCATCAGTTGCTAGAATTTTTCATTTTATATATTCCATGTTTGGTTATTTATTTACCAAAAGAAAGACATTTGTCAGCTTTGAAATGGCCACAAATCTTTAAGTGTGTAACAGATAAAAGAAGTAATAGGCAAAGAATGTCAGAATGTCAGCATGTGGCATGGAAGGTGGAGACAGCTGGCTCAGTGCCACTAATACATTGCCAAGGTACAATTTCTTTCTTCCTTTTTTCTTTTTCTTTTACATAGGCTCCACACCTATCATGGGGCTTGAACTGATGGCCTGGAGATCTGAGAGTCGCACAGTCTAAATGAGGTAGCCAGGGACCCCCTGTAGTACAAATGCAGCACAGTGGGAAAGAGGAGCTTTGAGATTGGGCAGATCAGGATTTGAATCCTGGTGCCAGTATTAATGATCATGATAAGAGCTCACGTATAGAGCTTACTGGGTACCAGGCATTCTCTCAACTGCTTTACATATATTAATTCATATAATCTTCACAACAGTGCCTCTGCGAAATGGGTACTATTACTTTTTTTAAATTTTTATTTATTTATGATAGTCACAGAGAGAGAGAGAGAGAGAGAGGCAGAGACACAGGCAGAGGGAGAAGCAGGCTCCATGCACCGGGAGCCCGATGTGGGATTCGATCCCGGGTCTCCAGGATCGCGCCCTGGGCCAAAGGCAGGCGCCAAACCGCTGCGCCACCCAGGGATCCCAATGGGTACTATTATTATGTCCATTTTATAGGTGATGAAACTGAAGCACTTGCACAGACTAATCCAGCTAGTTCATGGCAGAGCCGGGCCTTAAACCAAGGCACTGTCTGGTTCCTTGCTGTGGCTCTTAAGCACGTATCTTCATGGTTTCACACAGTCTGGGCTGTCCTTTGTATGATCTTGGAAAACATATTTAACCTTTTTGAACCTCAGCTTCCTTATCTTTGAAATTGAGATAAGAGTACCTTCCTTGCAGAGTTGATAGGATTAAACAACACCTCTTCTGCAAGGCACCTTTCTCTTTTTAAAAAATATTTATTTATTCATGAGAGACAGAGAGAAAGGCAGAGACAGAGGCAGAGGGAGAAGCAGATTCCCTGCAGGGAACCTGATTCAGGACTCGATCCCAGGACCCCAAGATCACGACCTGAGCTGAGGGCAGACCAGACACTCAACCACTGAGCCACCCAAGAGTCCCCAGAGGGTCCTTCTTAACTGTGAATTCATTAATATTCCCCCCTGCCTCAGTATAAGTGGTACAGGCTGCTACCTTTTGATAAGCCATTTATATACTCATCTAAATTTTGTGGAAGAAAAATATAATGGAGAGAAGTATTAACACAGTATTTTTTAAGGTTTCCCTTTATGTTGAGCCAGGTAGTTTCTGGCTCTTGAGAACTCTTGAGAACTCTGATCATACAAAAGCAAAGCTGGATCCAAACCCGCAGGGTAACCCTCAGGATGGAGACTGATAGCCACCAAAGTATACTACCTTGGGGTGAGGGTAGCAGATGGGAGCTCATATAATGTCAATGAGTCGATTGCCCAAGTCCTGTGGTCTCATTTCCTTCGTCTACAAATGCAGGCACTAGATTACTGTGCTCCTAAGATCATTTTTAGCTCAGAAACTTCTGATTTTAATTATTTGTCCTCTGTCAATATCATATAGACTTTAAAACGTGTGCTTTTGAAGTAGAATTTTATTACTTCATCATTATTTGGTTGAACCATTTATATACAAATCCACGATCCTGTATCTGAAAATTCTACTGAATTAACCTTATAATTAAACATCAGTAGCTTTTACAGTGAAACAGTATTCTCACTCAGGAAAATAAAGACTATAAATAATTTCCAGTCAGTCATAGGCCAAGTTTTGCCACCAGATGAGTTCAGGTGGTCAGATTTTGTTTCCAAATAAGGTACAAAAGTCTTCAGTGTTGAGAACTTTCTGGATTTCAGGATTGTAACTAGAGGACTGTGTGTGCATATCTGCATGTGTGTGTAGTTAGTGTGTGTGTAAAATGTATCACTTCCTTAAGTACACTGAGTATGGACACAAGTAAGTACCCCAAAATTAACTTCCAGGAGGAGGCAGGTTTAGGTGGAATCTGCGTGTGGGGGTCCTAACTTTCCCGGCCTCCCTGCTCCCTTTGGCCCGCATGCTTTCTGCCACTGCGGATTAATGAGATGTTACTGTTCAGTGAAAAAGAAGGTTGAAAACTGGGTCCAGCCTTTGGTGACTGGTTTCTCATCCCCCCTTATTTGAAGAAAGAAATTAATTCTTGTGTATTTGATTAGTTCATTCATTAAACAGATATATTCTGAGTGTGTTCTTTTTTTTTTAAAATTGTATTTATTTATTCATGAGAGACGCAGAGATAGAGGCAGAGGGAGAAGCAGGCTCCATGCAGAGAGCCCAACATGGGACTCGATCCTGGCTAGGATCACACCCTGGGCTGAAGGCTGGGGCTAAACCGCTGAGCCACCTGGGTTGTCCTCAGTGTGTTCTTGCCAAAGGCAACAGATAGGTGGAAGCAGGCACCTGGCCTGAGGACCAGTAGGCGGCCCTGCCCTGGATCTAGTTCCACCCGAGCTGTGACCCTCAGTGCTTTCCATCCTGTGTTACTCCTCCCAGCTGCCTCCTGGTTTGGGGCAGCTGCTCTCTCCTCTCTCCTCTGTTAGCTCTACCTCCTGTAGATTTCTTTTGGGGGTAAGGAAAGCTTTTGTTATTAAAAGTAGTGTTTTAAAAAGACGAGATTCTAAGACTCCCATTTTAGCTTTAATGTTCTGTGAATATACATTTATTGAGTGCTTCATATGAGAAAGCATGAATTTTTTTCAAGATTGTATTTATTTATTCATGAGACACAGAGAGAGGGGGCAGACAAAGGCAGAGGGAGAAACAGCAGGAGCCTGACTCAGGGGATTGGATCCTGGGACCTGCCCTGAGCCCTGAGGGGAAGGCAGATGTTCAACCAGGGAGCCACCTAGGCATCCCAGAAAACATGTATTGTAATGTAATGTCGTTTGCACTACAGAGAAAATGCCAGTGGCCACACAAGAGGCTTTTGAAATGGTCTTTTTCTTTTGTGGGGTTTGGGAAAGACACACAGCCCTGTTAACTCTCTCAGCAAGGACCTTGTCTTAGTCCCTGCTGTATTCTTAGCATTTAGAAAGTGCTTAGTACCCAGTTGGTGCCAAATAAATACTTGATGATGGATGAGTGAGTGAATTAGTTAGTTGGGGTGATCTTCACAAACATCCCTTTAAGCTCATTTCCAAAAAAATAATGCAGACCCTGACCGAGCTACCTTTGATACAAAGCCTGTTGCCAACCCGTCGTCCCTAGCTACTGTTGATTTCTCAGACACTGTGGGTGCATCTGTCCTGTGTATGGTGAGTGGCGCTAGCAGGTGTACAAAGACCATAGAGCTTACCATTGGCCGTCCTTGTGTAGTTGAGGTGAGGCTGTGCCGTGTGCACGAGCAACCGTACGAGGAAGTAGGTAATCGAGTGAGTGTGTGCACAGTAATTGCTTAGGCCATCAGAGGAAAGGAAGAAAATTCTGGGTTGAAACATCTTCGAGGACATTGAGGCTTTTAGGGGGAGGCAGAAACTTTTCCCTTTTGACCTGTTAGTGGTTTACAGTTGCTGCTGGCAGTAGTGGCGCTTGGTTGCTCGTGACAGAACCCAGCTCGGACCTGCTGTAGGAAGGCAGGTGGCTCTATGGCCCCTGTAGTTGAGAGCAGGGTGCAGAGCTCCTCACAAGTTTGGACAGAGGTGCTCACATGATGTCGTGGAGAACCCCTTTTTGTCCCAACAGCTGCAGCTGTTGGTTGAGGACTTGGGCAGGTGCTGCCGGCGTGGGAGGGCATGGCCGCCAGTGCCCCGGCGGCTACTCTGTCAGGGTGGTGACCCTAGCAAGGGGGTTTCCTTCTCGTGCCTGCCCGCCATGGCCTGGGTGCCCCTCCTGTGCCCCGGCAAGCCACCCGTGCCATCACGGAGCTGGGCTTGGGGCCGCGGCATTCCTGATCAGGAGCTGAGGGCTCCCCCTGGGAGGTGGCCAGGAACTGAGAGCTCCCCCCAGGGGGTGGCCAGGTGCTGAGGGCTCCTCCGGGGGTCACAAGGCTGTTCTGGAGAGCAGGGCCAAGCAGCAGGTGACCCACACACTGCCTGACGCTCAAGCCCGTTTCCTCCCCTGGGGCCTGACCATGCACGCTGTGACTGTGGTAGCGTTTACCCTTTACCTTCTTCTACAAGGTGTAAGAGTCACTTCTGTTTGGGCGTCCTAGTAAGTACCTTGTCTGGGAACTCGTATTCTTAGCTGGGCATAGGGTTTTAGCTGTGCTAATAACGCAGCCTGTGTGCCCTTACATCTTTCTGTGGCGACTCATTACATATCTTTAATATGGTCATTTGAGAGTTACATTTTTAGCATTGAGGTCTAAATATTGTTAATTTTGTTAGTGAAATTTAGCATGTTGTGAGAGAAAAAACTTGCCCTTTTTGTAGCTGTGTGCCTGGAAATTCTTATACCCTCTTTTGTCACAGAGAGCACCCTCCCTGTTCTCCTTGCCCACCCACTGCTCTCTTGGTCTTGAATATTGGAGTTCCCCAGTGTGGCTCCGTGGCTGTCTCCTCCCACGGAGGATGTTGTGTTTCAGACCCCCATGCACACTTTTGTGTGTCCTGTCCCCAGCTTCAGACAACAAGCTCCAATCCCACACGTCCTTCTACCTGCCTCCCTGTGCTCCTTACCACCCTGCCTCCCTTTACAGGCCGCGCTCATTCTTCCAGGTACTTTCTCTTTACCGCACCCGGACATAGCTCCAGAATAAGTCTTTAAAGTGTATGATTCCTCTGTTCCTGCAGGCTCTTCCAGAAAGTACAGGAGGAACTTGACCCAAGATCTCAGCAAACTTTTCCTGGAATTGGCTACAACTGGGTCATAGAGCATTTCCTAAACTACCCCCCCCCCTTTGAAAGGAGGAGGATGTTGCTTTTTTTTTTTTTAAGATTTTATTTATTTATTCATGAGTGACTCAGAAAGACAGAGGCAGAGACACAGGCTGAAGGAGAAGCAAGCTCCCTGCAGGGAGCCCAATGTGGGACTACATCCCACGACCCTGGAGATCACCACCTGAGCCAAAGGCAGACACTCAGCTGCTGAGCCACCCAGGCGTCCCAAGGATGTTGCTTTTTGGCCAGTCTGATCCATTACTGAATTTAGGGCCTGTCTCCTAAGCATATATGTCCCATGGGTGTGGAGTTCACTAGAACAGGACAGGGAAGTGGTGTTGGGTCGGCCACGGCGGTACGTGTCGTGTCCAGTAAGCACAATGGGGGAGATGTGTGGCACTTGCCATGTTAGATAAGCATCATAGATATGGAGTAAAGGTCTATCTCCTGCCCGCCTTTTATGTTAACTTACAGGGTTAGCTCTACGCCTCCCTCTGCATGAAGACTCAGGTGGGCTCAAGCCTTCTCTTGTCACTCCCAGGTAATAAAAAGTCTGTGGTCGGTTCACATTATAAATCATAATGTCATTTCAGCAGCTTTGAGCCTGTTGAATTTGAAGCCTCTTCCCTGCCTAGCTCAGGGCTGCCTTAGGCAGAAAGCCTACAAGTGAGGAAGGAGGGTTGGGCACAGTGGGCTACTTTTCTCTTTGCTCATCTGATGCTTCTCCTTCTCCTCCATAGCCCATTTCTGGCCCTTCCTTGGGCCAGCACCTGGGCGGTTGGAGCACCTAGAAGAGGGGAAGGAAGTGAGGGCAGGAAAGCCCTTCCAAAACAGGTGCTAGAGCTCTCTAGAATTTGCAGGTGTCAAAGCTTATTCTCTCTTGAATGCTTCCAAAGCGTCTCCAGAGACCACACCCTGGGAGCCATGACTTGCTTTAACTCTGGTGAGAGCAGATGCCTCCTCATGTAGGCTGGTTGCGTACCCTTCCTTGGTCTTAGGGATCTGAGGATACCATGGGCCTCTCATCTCAGTCTCTTTGCCTTTCTTTTCGGGGACCCTGGACCTGACCTAATATCTGCAGGTATTCTCTTGTGCATGGCATAAATCTGGTACATGGGAGACCCATGCACTTTGCTTTGTAGGGGAGGAAGTATATCTCTTTCCTCTGTTCTTCTTAGTTCTCGGCTAGGGCCCCTGTGACAAGAGGCAGATTGATAAGAGAAAAGCATACATATTTATTTAATGTAAGTTTTACATGATGTGGGAGCCTTCACAAAGAAACAGAGACCCCCCCCCAAAGTAGTTAAACCTGAGCATTTTTACTGTAGGTTTGATGAAGAGGGGGGAATTTTGGAAAATTGTGATACAATAAAAAAGAGAATGAGCTAAGTAGAGGAAGCTGGGGAAACCAAGGCCTGTTCATTCACATACCTTTCAGCAATACTTGTTCTTCGGAGATAAGGATCCTCCTTTCCTGCTGGTTTAGAGTCTGATGACCTGCTTTAGGGGAAGGTCAGGAAATTCTGCACCTGCTGTTTCTCAAATTCCTTCAGCTTAAAATATTCAATAAGGCAGGTGCTGTATTTGGGGATAGGATATCCTGAACCCTTTCAGCACAGAGACAGGGAGCATGGGCTGATTCTAGCACAGCAGCACCTCTCCTTTGTCCTCAGAGCAGTTAGCCAGCTAGCCCTTCTGTTTCTTGGGAGTGAGACAGATGTGGCATCTACCCAGCTGCACGGGCCTGTCGGTGGGCTGTCTTGGTGGGCTCCCACGGAGCCCTCTTCCTAGCTTGAGGAGAATGGAAGAGATTTCCACCCTTCCCTTTTAGATGAGGTGAAGTGGGTTTGCAGAATGCCAGCAGCTTCGTAGACCCTCCCCTGGACCTTTCTAGCATAAGTTGGATGAGTTTTCAGCCATCTCCTGAGGAAACTTTGCTTCTTGTTTCAACTCTTCACTTTGGAACGTGACATCTGGTCTTTTGGTGCCTCAAAAGAAACTTAGGTTTACATGCACATTTTCTCAGTGCAGTTAGCTGAGTTTGCCCAGGATATGAAACCTATTTGCCATTTTTGTACTCAGCATCCTGAGCACAAGACATTGTCTTTCTTACCTAAGGGTCCCTGTGCCCAGCATAATACTAAACTCATTCATTCTGTTAGCACATTGTGTGTTATGTGTTAGAGCACCATGCTGGGCCTTGGGCATAGAGCAGTGAGCAAAGCAGGCGGTTCCTACAGAGAAGGAGCTTATATTCTGGTCCTACCGTCAGATGTTAAATGCTTCTTAATACAGTGGTAAGAAATGCTACAAAGGAGAGGGTGTTGTGGGAGAGACCAGCAATATCCTGTCTGGTGCCTGGGTCAGGAGAGGCTTTCTTGATGTTATTGGAGCTCAGCTCTGAAGGGTCAGAGTTGCTGAGGCAGAGGACAGAGCCTAGTTTGTTCTGTAGGCCACGGGTTCTCAACCAGGGGCAGTTTTGCCCCAAAGGCATTTGGCAATGTTTGGAGACATTTTGGGTTGTCCCTGCTGGGGCACAGGGTAGGGTTGGTGCTACTGGTGTTTACTGTGTGAAGGCCAGAGGTTCTGTGAAACATCCTACAATGTACAGGACAGGACCCACAGCAAAGATTATCCAGTCCCAAGTGTCAGTAGTGCTCAGACTCCGGAACCACTGTGAAGGTCTTGAAGTTGGGGTACATTTGAGAAGTTGAACAAGGACCCATGCGCTGGAGGTGGAGAGTGAGAAAGTGAGGATCTAGGGAAGACTGGTGTGGTTGGTGGTGCCTGCCTCCAGCACTTAGTAGGTTAGAGTTTTGGTGTTTGTCCTGAGGATAGTGGGATGCCATTCAATGTTGTCTCGGACTGGCTTTTACTGAGTGAAAGCCAGGATGCTGATAAACCTGTAACGCACAGGACAGCCCCCACAATAATGTGTTTTCAGTAGTGCCAAAGTGGAAGAAACTGAATTAGAGAGCAAGAAGGCTGGGGGCGCTTAATCAGGAAACTTGGACTAGGCTGGTAGAAGGGCATGTTAAGGGAAGTGGACAGATTTGAGATATTTCAGAGGCAAAATCCTCTGGTCTTTTTTATTTTTTTATTTTTATTTTTTTATTTATATATGATAGTCACACACACACACACACAGAGGCAGAGACACAGGCAGAGGAAGAAGCAGGCTCCATGCACCGGGAGCCCGACGTGGGATTCGATCCCGGGTCTCCAGGATCGCGCCCTGGGCCAAAGGCAGGCGACAAACCGCTGCGCCACCCAGGGATCCCTCCTCTGGTCTTTATGTTCTATTACAGAGTGCCAGACACTCTGAAGACATCGTGGGTTACAAAAGTGAGCAAGACAGACAAGTTCTTTTGCTCTGCCAGCTGCTAACTGTAGATGCTATGTGAATGAATAGGTGCTTTGCTGAATACTTACAAAAATCATTTTTATTCATTGATTGTGATTGAGCCCTAGTGAGGAAAGATGGTTTAAATGACGTGCCTGATGTATGCAAGGTACCTTGCATGATGCCTGGTGTAGGATGCTTACTGCATGCTAAGTCAGTGCCACGTGTCCCATCCCAGGACCGTTCTTCCCTTGGCCAGGATGCTGCATGGAGAGCAGCAGGAGACCAGCCTTCTGGTCTGGTGTCCAAGGTCACATCGAAGAGTACATTAATTTTTCCTTAGAGACAGAGCTGGAAGGTTTGCAGTGCTTTCTTTACCTGAGTGCACTTTATTATGGCTGATGTGAAAACAGCAGGGACATTAATTTAATACAGGCTGTGCTTTACAATAACATACGTTATTTGTTCCTTCTAAAATGTAACAGACCATTGTAATGTCATAAGTTCTGCACACTCACAGAGTATCTTGTAATACCTCTTAACTGTCCTTTAGATTGATTGTTCCAGTCTTGTGATCCACATTGCTGTATCTTTAGTAGGTGATTAGTCATCCTGTGTGTGATTCATACTCGCACTAAATTAAGCAGGGGAAAATCTTTGAAAAATGATCTTTGGAAAATGTTACAGACTAAGTCACACTTGTGCAGGGAGAGCCAGTTGCATTCTACCATGAGACTAAGAACCATACTGCCCACTTTACAATTGCTTCCTAAAATTATTTCTTCTTTTGGGTTCTAGATTTATCTTCCCCCCCCGGATATATCTTTTATTCCCCCTTCACTACCTCATTCCATTAACTTCATTCCTATCTCTAATTCATTCCAAATTGGATAAAACTTCTTTACCAAATTCTCAGAAGCCATTTATTTGACAGTTTTACAGAGGTGCTCTGCTGCCTACTAGAGACACAAAGGGTTCAGTTTATGCTTTTGAGGTGCTCACTCTAGATAGGGAGATGGACAAGCAAATAGACAAAATGCATTGTGATAAATTAAGTTGAAGGAATAGGCATGGGTGTTTCTCAGACATAAGAGTGACATCTGAACTTGATCTTGAAGGAGCTAGGATAGATGGCTCAAGGGTAGGAAAAGGAACTCCCACTTGGTTGTGGTGTATAATGCTTTCTATACATTGTTGGATACAGTGTTGTGGATAACATTTTATTGAGGATTTTCATATCTATGTTCATGAGAAACATTGCTTATAATACTTTTCTTCATAGAATGAATTAGGAAGTTGGTTTTCTGGAAGGAGTTGTAGAGAATTGGTATAGTTTCTTCCTTAAATGTTTGGTAGAAATCACTAGTGAACCCATCAGGGCCAGGTGCTTTCTGTTTCGGAGTTTATTAATTATTGAGTCACATTCTTTAATAGGTCTTAGCCTATTCGGCCTACTTGTTTCTTGTTTGAGCTTTGGTAGATTGTGTATCTCAAGGAATTGGTCTATCTCATTTAAGCTGTCAGATCTGTAGTCAGGTTTGTTCACAGTTCCTTTACTACTCTTTTCAGAGGAGTATTGTAGTCACTCCTCTTTTGAATAATTGTTACAAAACACAAATAACATAAACTTTACCATTTTAATAATTTTTTAAGTATACAATTCAGTGACATCAATTGCATTTTCATCATGCAACCATTACCACTATTTCCAAAACTTTCCATCACCCTAAACAGAAGCTCTGTAACTTTTAAGCAATAACTCCATTTACCCCTTGGGGCCTTGTAGGCTCTAATTTCTGTCTGTATGGATTTGCCTATTCTGACTATTTTATATCAAGGGCATTTCATATAATACTTCTTTACTTGTTCTGGCAGTTTCTGCTTGTTTTTCAGTGTTTCTGGGGTGAGCGAGGGGATGAGACATTGGAGTTGCTTACTCCGCCATTTTGCCAACATCAAGCTTCAGCCTGATAAGTTTTGATTATTTGCTTTCTGCACATAATATTTTACCAAATACTTGATCCTTTGACGGGTCTGTATGTTTCACAAAGGAAGATACTTAGTTTTGGCCTTTGCTATGTCCTCAGAGTCTAGAATGGTACCATATAACATTTACTGAGTTATTGAATTAAGTTACTAATTTTTAATAATTATTTGAAAATAAGATTTTTAAAAAAGATTTTATTTATTTATTTGATAGTGAGAACGAGACTATGCATACATGCACTAGCAGGGGAGAAGCAGAGGGAGAGGGAGAGGCAAGCAGGCTCTCCACTGAGCAGGGAGCCCGATGAAGGGGGCTCGATCCGAGGACCCTGGGATTATGACCTAAGCCGAAGACAGACACTTAACTGACTGAGCCACCCAGGCACCCTGAAAATAAGGTTTTTTTTTTTTTTTTAAATAACTTCATAATGTTTGTGGGACTATATTTTCCTGTTCACC
This sequence comes from Nyctereutes procyonoides, assembly GCF_905146905.1. Taxonomy (NCBI): domain Eukaryota; kingdom Metazoa; phylum Chordata; class Mammalia; order Carnivora; family Canidae; genus Nyctereutes; species Nyctereutes procyonoides. Next base: position 23,456,221 of record NW_026575122.1, read on the forward strand.
TATTGTTTAATTATTAAACTACTATTTTCAGGTTTTATTTTTATAAGTACTAATGGCCATTATCATATTTGTACAGACCTTTGGGTACATCTGTGATGATTTCCATGGCTTGTATATATTAGAACTAGAGTTAGCCAGAACAAAAGACATTTTGTTTGGTCCTTTCATACATAATGCTAATTGCCTCTCAGGAAAGGGGTAATTTTTTAAAATGACTTGGCAGCTATTTAAAGATATATAACATATTTTTCAACCAACTTATGAGTTTTATGCACTTCAGACTCATAAAAAGAGATCTCTTCTTGATATATTTAAACAATGTTTTTAACTAGCTGATAGAATGAGATAACATTCGTTTGTTGATGGAAAGCAAGTGCAATATCACAAGCAGATATTTTGTAAAACTTTATCTCATTTCACTAGTTTTTTATTTAAATTAAATTTTGCCAAAATAAAGTAAAAAATGAAACATAATTTATTAGTTTTAGTTTCTGGTTTAATAGTATCTACAAAGTTCAACTATACTTTCATTCATATTTTGGTTATATTTTTCACATCCTATATTGTAGTTATTTGTCTCATATTTATCTCCCCAGCAGGCTGTGAGCCCCTTGAGGGCCTAAATAAAGTTAGTCTTAATAACTTATGTTTTCTGTAGTATTTTGTAGTTGTCAGAATATATGGATATATATCTGCTTGCTTGTTTTTTGTATCCTTTGTAGGATAAGATATTACTTAAATTTTATACTTGGCATTTAGAGAAGTTTAAGTGACTTTCTTAATATCACAAGACTGGGGCCTTCTTGTGTGACTCTTGCTTAACTTTTAAGGATTGAATAGTCACCATACTGCCCAGTGGAGCTTTGTGCAATGATGGAAGTATTCTGTGATCCTGAGCTATCCGGTACAGTGGCCACTAACACTATGAGTACTTGAGATGTGGCTGATGTGACTAAGGTACTGAGCTTTTTATTAAGTTTTATTTAGTCTTCATTTAGATACCCATATGTGGATAGTGCATACCATTTTGGACAGCGCAGGTCTACACTCATAGTGGAGTAATTGTTTGCCAGCACATTATAGCAGAGACTCAGACATTGGCTTGCCGAGTGGAGCACTGGATTTAAAATCCATCCTATACAATTCTGTGATTCTATAAACTGACCAGTAAAACAAGTAGACCCACTACACACAGAAAGTCCATTTGAATACATTTTGAAAGTATCTTTGGTAGGTTTTTTTTTCTTTTACTTTTTATAAGTGTGGTTGCAGGAGGTTCTTTTTCCCCTTTAGATAAAAATTTTTTACAATGAACTGTCAAAGTTTTAATGTTTTTTTCTTTTTTTTAAGATTTTATTTATTTTATTAATGAGAGAGAGAGAGAGAGAGAGAGAGGCAGAGACACAGGCAGAGGGACAAGCAGCCTCCATGCAGGGAGCCCAATGTGGGACTCGATCCCGAGACTCCAGGATCACGCTCTGAGCCAAAGGCAGATGCTCAACCACTGAGCCACCAAGGCGTCCCGGTTTAATGTTTTTTAATTCCACTTTTTGATATGATTTCCTTAATTATTATTTCCTATCCCTGTGGCAAACAGTCCTCCACCTCTCTCTGCTCCTTCATGTCCTTCGAAATCTGTTTTCTGTCCTAGTACAAGGGGAGAGATTTTGTTAAGCTGTCATCATTAACTCTGTCCTTGATTTTTTTTCTGTCAGTTGCCTATTTCACTCTGTACTTACTTACTTATTTATTTATTTTTAAGATTTTATTTTATTTTATTTACTCATGAGAGACACAGAGCGAGAGAGAGAGAGGCAGAGACACAGGCAGAGGGAGAAGCAGGCTCCATGCAGGGAGCCCGACGTGGGACTCGATCCCGGGTCTCCAGGATCACACCGTGGGCTACAGGCGGCACTAAACCACTGCGCCACCGGGGCTGCCCCTCTGTACTCATTTAAAAGCTGAACAGTAAATATTCCTTAATCATTTCATGCAAGTAAATAGTAACAGAGGTGTCAGCTCCTTAAGACAGAGGCCTAATTTCCATTTTGTGCTTCTTCAAATGTTCAACAAATGTATGTTGTGTATCTAATTTTGCGAAGGATTCAAGGAAGGTAGAAATGGTCTAGAAAAGTGTTTTTGAATTTAATTAATGTTTGAGTAAATAGTGGTCATGCATCTTGGATTTGGATCATTCCTTTTATGTGAAATAGGGGAAATCATCCAGTTTTAATAACCATTCAGCTCTTAGTAAGAAATGGGTTAATTTCTTATTTTAGTCACTTTGCATTGGGAAATGCTACAGACTGAATGACTATGTCCTCTCAAAATTTATCTGTTGAAATTTTATCTCCAGTGTGATAGTATTAGCACGTGGGGCCTTTGGGAGCTGATTGAGTCATGAGGATGGACATTAATGACCTTATGTAGAGACTTCAGAGAGATTATTAACCCCTCCTGCTGTATAAGGTGACACAAGGAGAAGGCAGTCTGAATCAGGAGGCGGGCTTTCAGCAGACACCCAGTCTCCGTGCCTTGATCTTAGTCTTCCCAGTCTCCAGAGTTGTGAGAAATACATTTCTGATGTTGATAAGCTACCCCGTCTATGGTAGTTTGTCATAGCAGCCCAGATGGTGATGAGCAGATTGACTTCCTGATTGGTATTAAGGAAGAGAGTTAGTAGAAAAGAATATCTTTTTTTTTATTTTTTTTATTTTTTTTTAGAAAAGAATATCTTTAAGACATCTTGGTCGCTTGTAGTGCCTCTTAATGAAAAATTTTGTTTTCAGAGACTGAGGAACATGTTATAATCTAGGAATATTATAAACTTTTTTTGGAATATTATAAACTTCGAATATCATTATTGGTGTGTGAAAAGCTCTGTCATTGTTACTTTGGGTTCTTAATGCTTGAGGCTGGAGAGCCCCAATATTTTAAGTTTTATAAGGTAAGCACTAAGCACACCACATTCTTTTTTTTTTAATCTAATTTTTGTTTGTTTTTAAGTAGGCTCTACACCTAGCATGGAGCCCACCGTGGGGGCTTGAACTCACAGCCCTGAGATCATGAGTTGGTCACTAAACTGACTGAGCCACCCAGGCATTCCGCATGTCACACACTTCTATCCTTGAAAAATTGAGAAAGAGACATTTGCTTTTACAAAGAGTTTTAGACCCTTGTGTGTCTAGCCTGCCATTGTCTCTTCATTAACTCTAGCCTGTAGCTTTTACCTCGAGTATCCTGGAATTAATCTGAAAGCAGAAAGTCCTGGAGGGAAACTATGTCATGTAAGCTGTTCCAAGATGTTTGCCTTATAAAACTAGTAGCCATTTTTATTCAGCCTTAGAATGTTTATTGGTTTTTGTGCAAGGCACTATGCAAGGTTCTGGGAATAAAATTTAGAAAGAGAACAGGTTCTTGACTTTGAGTTACTCACAGAAGTTTAGACAAATATTTAAACAGGTAGATTGTATTGCAGCATGAACACATGAACACTTTTAGTGGAAGTATTATACAGCCCTGTGTGATATGCACATCTCATTTACTCATGAGAACAATCATGTGAAACAGGTGGTGTTCATACCTTAATTCCACAAGAGAAGAAATTAAGAATAGACAAATACCATAGATCATTTATTGATAAGTGTCAGATTGAAACTCATGTCTTCTGATTGTAAATCTTATTATCATTGCACTGTATACCAGTTGTCTTCTAGATAATTACCTTTCTCTTTTCCTAACTGGGAAATCCCTCTAATAGGATTATGGAGCTTGTGTCTCAGTAACTATTATTTTTTTACAGGCAGGCATTTGAACTTGTTCGAGAATTACAAAAATCTTCAACCAAAGCATGTACCAGTTTTATAACTTTAAAAAGTTGATCATCCAAAAATTTTAGTATTTGTATGCACAAGCCAGCTAAAGGACTATTAGGGATTCTAAAAATACTGGGGGAGAAACATAAATTTATTATGGACTGTGGTCATTTATAAACATGCCAGCGTTGAATTGAGGATGAGAGGCATACCAGTTTTGGAATTGGTTGAATGACCACATTTATAAGTGTATGTTTTACAAAGCTAGTTGTGTGTAAAGGAAGCATCAGAGGAGACCTCCTGCTGAAGCTGAGAGAGCCTGGGCAAAGCTGAACAGGAACATTGGCTCGGGAGTTGGGCTGATTCACGTCTCAGCCCCATACACACAGCTGTGTGGCCTGGAGCTGCTCTTTGGGCAATGACCCATTGAAGGGCCTACCTCACAGCTAGCACCTTGTTGCCGGGGTGCAGTGGGTAGGAGAGGAGCACCTGGCAGGATGGTGTTGGGCAGTGTGTGATGTGCCCCTTCTCTGCGAGCAACACGTTAAGGCTGACTTTGGTTGCAATGTGTACACAGTGACCAGTAATTGACCTTGAATACCCTGAATGCCATGAGTATTACAATGGAGTCTTGAAAGTGGTAAATATTTTAAACTCGTAGAATAAACTACCTTAAATCATTTAAAAAATTCTTTATTAATAATACATTGTTTATGTGTTATTTCAGAGCTCCTGTAGTATTCTAATAAATAGTATTTTACTTCATTATATCTTAAGTCTTACCAACAAACTACTTTTAATGGCAGAAAATGTAAATACTCTGATAAGAATTGTGTAGAAAGGAAGTGTGTGTGTGTGTGTGTGTGTGTGTGTGTGTGTGTGTGTGTGTTGGGGGGGTGTTGGATAGCACAAAATAGCAAGAAGGAAATTTTTTGAAGGCCAACATTATGTCTGTAAAAATCACATCAGTTTTCTGTTTTTCTCCATAAAAATTTTGCATTACTACCAATATAATATTTTAAATGTGTTGCCATTATACAAATGATGGTTCAGGAAGAGATGTTTCGTTTACCCGTGACTTCTAACATGCCTGGTACCTTCCTCAGACCTTTTATTTATGCATGTCAAGTGGGAATCCATCTCGTGCTGAAGCAACACAACAGACTGATGAAATACGTTTGGTACTTAGCTCATAGTTGAGGAAACTGAGTACCCACAGTTAGCTACTAAATAGAAGAACTGGGAGGTTCTCCCCCAGAGGTGTTCCAAGTCCCCAAATCCAGTCTTTTTTTTTCTAAGATTTTATGTATTTGGGGGAGAGAGTACACATGTAGGAGCGGGGGCAGGTGTAGAGAGAGAGGGAAAGGCGGACTCCACCAACGCTGAGCAGGGAGCCCGATGTGGAGCTCCATCCCAGGGTCCCGGGTCATGAACTGAGCCCAAGGCAGAAGCTTAACCCCCTGAGCCACCCTTGCATCCCCAAATCTGGTCTTATGCTACTTCTGCCATAACCAGATAATATTTATGACAAGAAGATGCTATATAATGAATTGTGCTGGGTATGAGTTGACGATACATAGAATTGAAAGCATTTCTGTACCCTCAAGCAGTTTATAACTTAATTGGTCTGGCCAGATGCTACATGAGGGGGAAGGTAAATAACAATGAAAAAGCCAAGGGAGGGGATCCCTGGGTGGCGCAGCGGTTTGGCGCCTGCCTTTGGCCCAGGGCGCGATCCTGGAGACCCGGGATCGAATCCCACATTGGGCTCCCGGTGCATGGAGCCTGCTCCTCCCTCTGCCTGTGTCTCTGCCTCTCTCTCTCTCTCTCTCTCTGTGACTATCATAAATAAAAAAAAAAAAAAAAAAAGCCAAGGGATGCAAGGCAAGAAATGTTAGAGGGTAGTGAGTCATTGATTTCCAAATAAGCAGTAGAGAGCAAAGTTAAAGCCCTACGGAGGAAGCATTGAAGGTGGACCAAAGAATACGGAAAGGCTTCATGGATGAAAAGGGACTTGGTTTTATAGTAGTTAGTGTTTCTCTGACCTTGTCCTCTGGTCTTTTGTTTATTGCTATTAATGTCTGGAAAGAAGATCTGATTGCAAGCCTAGGTCTATTTTTGCTTCTTTGTTATTTGAAAGGTATTTATATTTGTATAGTTTACCCCAGAATAAATAATTTGTTAATTGTCCATTCAGATTTCTGTTCTCTTCTACACCATCCTTGATAGTGTAAGAAAACGATCTGACACTAAGGTCTCCTAAAAGTGACAGCTGGCATAAAACTCCATGTCCCCTGAGTCATAACCCAGTATTCCTACTGTATTCCCTGAGATTGAGGTGTGCACAATTCTGGGCTGATAGGAACACTCCTAAATGTGATTGATAAGGACTCTCTGCTGCTGCTGCTGTGCTTTTTAATACACCAAAGTGGTTTGGAGATGGTGAGATAATTTATCAGATAAAGGAAGGCACGTCGTGTCAACATACAGCACATCAGCATTTCTCAGCCATTTGTGAAGTGTGCCCTTCCTGATATTATCTCCGTCTTCTGGGTAGCACCAGGAGCCAAGAACAATGATATTGAGCTTCATCTTTTGTGGTTTGTTTTATAAAAATAATGTACTAGTTGTCCTTTAGCAGCAACATAGGGATATTGATGGAGAGTTGCTTCTGTTTGATCTCGATACATTGATCCAAATCAATATAATTATGTTATTAAAAATAGATATATATTCCATATTTAGCAAAGAAGATGGCATTTTATAGCTATATGGCTGCCCTTGGGTTTGGTGTTATGTGTGATACTACCATAGAGCTCATTCCCCTTCCTTTTGGAATTTCCAGTCCAGATGGAAAGGCCAGTTGTATGCATACACAGCCTCAAATCTACCATGGCAAACATGGGGGTCCCACCAGCTCTCATCCTCGCTACACCTGTCCCTCCTCTGTCATTAAGTGGCCCCACTGTCTCTTTAGTCACTCATACTAGAAATTCTGGAAACCTTGCCACACTTTGTTTCTCTTCCCCTTAATCACTTCCTCATCCAGTCTGGTAGTAGGTCCCTCCAACACACCCTTCATACCCCATCTGCTGACAGACTCCTGTTTATCCTTTACAACGGCTGACATTGCTTCTTCAGGGAAGTCTTCCTAGACAGAGGTGCTCCTTCTCCAGTGCAGTTCCAGCTGGCAATAAACTTCTCTATTCATCGTTGGCTATAGTTCTTTCAAGCCAGGGAATTTACTTTTCTCTTGGTAAACCCAGTACAAGGCACATTAGACTCTCAGTTTTTTTTTTTTTTTTTAGACCCTCAGTTTTTAAATCAGTACATTGCGTGATGGGAGGATTATTAGTTGAATTTGTGGTGTTTGTGAAGCATCCCACTGAAGTAAGATTGTGCAGAGGTCAGATATTGAAAACTTGAATGTCATGTAAAGAAGTGAGCAGTTACAGCTGGGCACATGGGTCCAGATGGCCTCCCCAGTAGCCACATGTCATCATGCGACTGCGTTCAGGCCAGCAAAACAGAAGTGGTAGGTGCCCCTTTTAAGAAGTTTCCTTAATGGAGGGGCATGTCATTCCCTATCTCTCCTTTCTGCTGGCTGGATTGAAATCTGAATGATTTGGGCTCCCATGGTCATCTAAGTGTAGCAGGGCCACACATCCTAGGGTTTGCACTAGAGGAAACTGGCAGAAACCCTGGCAGGGAGGGGGGCATTCCAGGAAGAGTAGTGGAATGAAAGGACATATTTAAGGTCAGATAGAAGAAGATGACCTGGCAAAGGATACTGAAAAGGAGTCACGGTAGTGTTAGGAGAAAAACTAGGGAAGTGGTTCACTAAGGAGGAACTGGGTAACTCCTACCAGTTAAATAAGATAGAGATGGGGAAAATGTCACTGAGTTCCACAACATGGAGGCCTTGGCAAGACCACTGACATGGTAAGGGCCAACATGATATTAGGGAGGCTGAAAGGTAGATAGTGGAGGGGAGGCTCCTCCAAAGGTATTTGCCCTTAAAAGAGAATTTGGAGTAGAGGGACCAACCGGCAGAGGATATAGGGTGAAGGAAAGGTTTTGATTATTGAGATTACTGGAATGTGCTGATGGAAGTAATCCTATTGAGGGGAAAAGAGAGCAGACAAGGTCTTGAGACAAATTGATGAGATCCAGAGCAGATGGATACAGAGTTAGCAAGGAGGAGAGTCCCTTCCTTTGTGGTAAAGGGCGTGAAGAAGAATATGGGCACATATGTGGGTGCTTGTAGATTTGAGGTGCAGACGTGAGGGAGCTCCTCTCTGAAGCTTTCTACTGTCTCCTGACATAGCAAGGTCATTGGCTCAAACGTCGGAGACAGGCCATCACCTTGTCTCGTGTCCTTCTTCCCGGGACAGCTTTGTTGCCCTGTGTTGTGAGGAGAGCCTCCAAGTGTTGGGTGGATCACATGGCTGCCTACAGCTCCTTGGGTGCCTCTGCCTCCCAAGGCAGGTGGCACCTGCAGTTGAGCCCAGCTTCCCATCCAGGCCATGCTGCCCGCTTACTAGCTGTGCCCTGGCCAGAGCCAGCCATCCTGGACCTGGAGTCCACCCAGCCCGGCTGCTCTTTGGCTCTGAGTGTGGTCCTGTGGCACCGGCCCTTTCTCCCCGCCCTGTGAGCTCACCCTAAGATCCCGTTCTCATGTAGCATCCTTTGACATCTCTTCCATTCTCCCCTGTGCCCCCAGGCCAGTTACTACAGCTTCTGTCTGTCTGTATAACTGTTCTTCGGTTGTAGTTTTTTAATCTGGATTGAGCACGCTGTATGGTTTACATGTGGTAGGTACTGGGCGAATGGATGAATTCTGATTGAGTTACCTGTTCCTTTAGTGATTCTTAATGACATTGAAATGAAATGAAAGTTATATGCTCTTAGTATTTGATGCAAGGAAAACATTTTTCTTTCTTTCTTTTTTTTTTTTTTTTCCCTAGGTGGTTCTGGAATGGAGCCGGGATCAATACCATGTTTTGTTTGATTCCTACAGAGACAATATTGCTGGAAAGTCCTTCCAGAATCGGTAAGAAGAGATCAGTTTTGGAGAGTAGCTTATTTGAGATGAGTACTTAAGAGATGAGTCATGAAATTACTCTTACTTTAAATAGAACAGTTGAAGTTGAAGGGGTTTTTCCAGGTGTAGATACGGTTTAACTTACTCGAGACCATTCCTATCTGAAGGAACTTTGTGGTCCTTCCTCAGGTTTTATGATTGAAAAATCTGATTCCCTAAGAGTAATCCTCCCTTGCAGAGTTATGTGATCATCTTATCATCACCCCAGTTCTGTGAGGTAATTCCATCCCCCTGTAGAATGAGGTGGTTACTCTGGCCAGTATTCTTCTTTTCCAAGCCTGGCCCATATTCTTCTGTGGACATCACTCTGTTAACCAGGGGGAGTCCCATGGAAGTCACCAGGACTGATCCCCCTCCCGCCCCCGCAGACACTACATCTCTGCTGTCCCGCTGTGAGGAGGAGCAAACAGCCTCACAGCTTGGATCTTTTCCTCTATAAGGCCAAACTTCCTGGTACAGCCACTCTTGGAGGCTACCGTCAACCATTGTTTTCCTTGGAATTTTTTTTCTGCCCCCATTAAGGTAGGCTTCAGAGTAGAATCAGCCTTTTCCCACATCCTCCTTTTCTTCCTGAAGCTACAATGAATTATACAGTCTGCTTTTAAATTTTGTCTATGAAATTATTACTTATTGTTTTATATCATAAAAGTAGTTTATGTCTGTGGTTGAAAAGCATGGGTGGCTCAGTCAGTTAGACATCTCCTTCGGCTCAGGTCATGATCCCAGAGTCCTGGGATCAGCCCCATATTGGGCTTCCTCAGCAGGGAGTCTGCTTCTCCCTCTGCCCCTTCTCTTTGCTCGTGCTTGTGCACACTCACTTGCTCTTCGCTCTCATAAATAAATAAATAAATAAATAAATAAATAAATAAATAAATAAATAAATAAAAGAAAACAGTTCAAATAGCATAGACAAATAAAAAATTATGCCTCTCTGTTCCATTTTGGATTTTCCCTCATCCAGAGGAAGCATTATTAAATTTTTATTTTGGATTTTTCTGGTAATCATCATTCTAACTTTAAAAAATAGATGGAGTTCTCTCCTTTTTTTAATTTATCCATTTTATGTAGTATTTATTTATTGACTCTTCCGTTGTCACAGTGCACAGCTAATCATTACAGGGCAAGGAACAGTAGGTCACCAGAACAAATGTAGGGCAGCTAACAAGTGTAGTTACCCCCACAAAAGTCTATATGTCAGAGGCCATAACTAAAAACCTCCCTGGATCCTGACTGTCCATTTCCCCCTGAGGATAGTTCTCATAAATCTTTCCCTCTCTTCTCACTGAACCAGAAAACATAATGGAACTATGAGTAACCACAGTTGGTATCAGTCGGCACACCTGGACAGTTTTCTCAGAACCTCTAGGCTGCATTACCAATCACTCTGGAGCCCTTGCTCTCTGCTTAAAAGCACTTCCTTATCCCTCTGTTCACTTTTTTATGAGTGCCCATGTGATTTCTATCAAATCAGTGGTTTTTAAATTACTGTACTCCTTGAATGTAAGCACTGTTAGAGTCATGAACGTCTCAGGGAGGGAGGGCTCAGGGATTCTTTGAATTGACATAAAGCTTTACTCTTTGCTTCATGCTCTATGTGTGAATGACATCCCTGAATCTGCTCCCTTAACAAAAATAAATCTTTGAGTCTTCCTCTGTTTTAGACACTGAGATATTACAGTGGTAAAGAATCGCATAGTCTAGTAGGGAGAATAATAGCATGTAAGCAAATAATTTGTGAAGTAGGGAAACTCTAGGTTTTTTCTTAGGATCTCTTTCTCTCTTTTAAAGATTTTATTTATTCATGAGAGAGAAAGAGAGAGAGAGAGAGAGGGAAAGAAAGAAGAAAGCAAGCAAGCAAGCAAGCAAGCAGCAGAGGGAGGCAGAGGGAGAGGAAGACCACGCTGAGCAGGGAGCCTGACTTAGGGCTCAGTCCCAGGACCCAGAGATCATGACCTGAGCCAAAGGCAGATGCTTAACTATTTGAACCACCCAGGCACCCCTCTTAGGATTTCTTGTAAACAGTTTTCAAAGCCCCTAGGGGTCTCTAAAATCAAAACTATTTCTTATAACAATACTAAGGTGTTATTTGCCTTTTTTTACTGTGTTGACATTTGTACTGATGGTGTAAAAGCATTGATGGGTAAAACTGGCACACCTTAGCATGAGTCATTGTAGTCTTCACCATTCACCATCCCATATTGCAGTGGTAAGATAAAAGCTAGTTTCACTTAAAAATGTTCATGATGAAGCAGTAAAAGTTAATAATTTGATTATATCTTGGCCCTTTGACCCCACATCTTTTTAATGTTCTGCGTGATGAAATGTACCTGACTGTTGGTGACTTGAGGAAAAGTGCCATGTGATTGTTAGAGCTGCAGCCTAGACTAGCCCTTCTGTTCTGTGGATCACTGTTGTCATAACTTGAAAGGACAGATGACAGTATTATTACTCAGACTTGGTCATTTGGCAGATGTTTCTTGACAGTGAACAAAGCAATTGTCTTTCTCTAAGATTTTATTTATTTACTTGACAGAGGGCACAAACTGAGTAGCAGAGGGAGAGGGAGAAGCAGCTGAGCAGAGAGCCCTACATGGGGCTCCATCCCAGGACCCTGGGATCATGACCTGAGCCAAAGGCAGACACTTAACCCACTGAGCCACCCAGGAACCCTGTATCTCTTGAAGGAAAAAAGAATAGTATTCGTTGCCAGTGATAAAATTTGAGCTTTCAGGTGAAAATAAGAACTTGGGAAAACTTGTTTTTGTCACTGTGAGCTTAACAGCTTCACAGTATAAGACTTTTCTGTTTAGATCTGTGACATTGTCCAAAAATCAAATTTGCTGGTATTATATAAGAAAATGAAGGAAATAGGGCACCATTTGGCAGATCTGCCTTAACTCAATAAGCTATTATTTTCCAGACATTGTTATGGGATCATTGTTACAGACGTTACAGAATCTTGCATGGGGAAGAAAGCCATTCAAAGCGCAAAAAGGACCAATGGATTTCAGTGGAAAAGCACAAAAAGTTCATTAATGTGGCTTCATATTCCACACTGCAACTAATTTTTAAGCAACTACCATTTACTTTGGTGTAGGATCAGAGAGGAAAATCCACTACTACTGGCAAAGGCTATGAAAATACACCTCTCCTTTCCCACTCCATATCTGGGAGTTGTATGAGCTGGGTTTTCTTCATATACCACCAACAGAACAACCTGTGGGAAAAGATTGAATGCACAAGTTCTGAGGTGCTTTGCTCTCTTCTACTAAGTCATTAAAGAGATTGATAGAAATGTAAAACAATGCCGCTCTTCTCACTAAATTTTGTTGTTTTGGAAAATACTGTTATTTTCACTTAAAAAGTTATCATGTTAACTTGAAGAGTTTTTTTGTTTTGAAATGAATATTATAATATTTTTAAAGTGCTGGTTTTACTTTTAAATATGGCAAATGTGAATAGTTACAACCTATAAACAAAAGCTTTTTGGGGTCCTTAATAATTATTAAGTGTGAAGGGTCTAGAGAAAGTTGGTGAGAACCATTTCTTTAACATAGCAGTTCTTTGGGCACCTGGGCGGCTCAGGCAGTTAGGTATCTGTCTTGGGCTCAGGTCATGATCTTAGAGCCCTGCAGCTGGTTCCCTGCTTCTCCCTCTGCCATTCCCCTTGCTTGTGTGCATGCTCTGTCAAATGAATAAACTTTTTTTTTTTTAAAGAAGAAACCATAGCAATTCTCAAAACCTTAGTGTGCAGCAGAATCACATGGAAGGTTTGAAAAAATGCATTTTCTCACCATGCCCATTTCTCACCCATGTTTCTGAGTCTGAAGGTCTCAGAAGGGCTCAGAATTTTCATTTCTAACAAGTTCACTGGGGATACTGATGCTGCCAGTCTGGTGACTACACTTTGAGAACAATTCATTCTTGGATTCTTGAAATAGTTTTCCTACTTCATTTTCATTATAGCTGATTTTCCTAAGAAAACCTCAAAATGAATTGTCTTTTTTTTTCTTTTAAAGACTTTATTTATTCATGAGAGACACAGAGAGAATGGCAGAGACACAGGCAGAGGGAGAAGCAGGCTCCCTGCAGGGAGCCTGATGTGGGACTCCATCCCAGGACCCTGGGGTCATGGCCTGAGCCGAAGGCAGCCGCTCACCTGCTGAGCCACCCAGGTGCCCCTGGATTGTCTTTTTTTAAATCACATATTTATCAAGCACCAACACAACCTACTGTGCCTTATGCTGTGCTAAATGCTGATGGTGCATGCACATTTGCAGAAAAGCCTGCCCTAAAGGAGCTTTAAAACTTTAGGAGAAAAAGTAGCTTTAGAAAATCCAGATATTGAGGTCCGCAGTTTTAATCAAACATTCTTGTTCTTTTTCTGAAAAATTTTGTGTATGTGTTACATATTTTTCCTCCTAATTTTAGATTGCATTAAAATATAGTTTGATTTTTATATAAGGATATTTCAAAATTGCCTAATTTTGAAGATGACAAGTAAATGGATCATGATATATTTTTAAATATCGCAGTATTTATTAGGAAGTTTTCATTATTTTGCTAGTTTCCAAGCCTTTTTAATGTTATTTGAAATGTTTAAAACAAAGTTTTGTTCTGTTTGTCATTAAGAAGTGAATATGTAAATTATTTATTGCTATTAATTGTGAGGCATTAAGTCAGTCTGAGGACTAGTCCTTCATTTCTAAAATGTAGGTATTAGATTAAGGGTAAAATCTCTTCCAACTCTTTGATTCTAAGATACCATTTAAGTTTTCAGTGTTCTTACCTATTTTATGGAATGTAGAATCAAGGGACTACATTCATAGCATCCTTTATATGTGATAGTGCCTTGTATATTCACTTTAAACTGATTAAAATAAAAGCTGTATTACTGTCACTGTGGCTTTGGTTCTGAGTCATAGATGACATTTAGTCTCTAAGATAAAGGCTTTCTTCTCATCTGGAAACTAAGATATAGTGGTCTCGTGGTTAGAAAGACTCAAACTCGCTGTGGCCATGTCTAATAGTAGAAAAACAACTGACTCACTGACCTTGAGCAGATCATATGGTCTCCTTAGTTTGTTAGTTTAACACTGGAGAATTAAATTGATCATATAATACAACTTTATTAGAATAGCCAGTACATAATAAACCCATTATATACTTAATGTTTTCCCTAATTGAACATGTATAGATATCTGCTGATTCTATTAAAAAGTTTCTAATAGCAGATAATTACTTGTATGAGATAGCTTTGGAAACGTGTCATTTTTTTTAACCTTAAAAAAAAACTTGAAGCAGTTTTTTCAAATTAATTTTTGGTCTGAGAAACTGGAAGTGAGATGACCTTGGACAATTTAGGTATAGGTAATGCAAGGCAAAGATTGATGTATATGTTGATGGAATGAACTTAAGAGTTAATTTAGCAAACAGGTATATGTTAAACCCCACTAATATAAGCCCTGTTCCTAGGTGTCTTGTGATGACCAAGAGGAACTCATTGACCTCGTATAGACTTGGCATTTTAGTGGGGGGAGCTGTTTCTTTTCTTTCTTTTTTTTTTTTTTAACTTAAGAATGTGAGCAACTATAAATCATTAGTTCTCAATGTGAATTTCTGGGTTGGCAGCATTAACATTACCTGGAAACCTGTTAGAAATGCACGTTCTGGGGCCCCACTCCAGACCTCATGAATCAGAAACTCTGGGGATGGAGCCCAGCAATCTATTTTACAAGCCCTAACATGATTCTGATGCCTGTTTATGTTTGAGAACTATTGGTATAGTAAATGCATTTTAAAACCTAGCTGAGGAAGCTGTCACATGCTGTTACATTGAGGAGAGAGCCTGAAGATCTAGGAAAGAGAGGAAGTCACTAACACAGCAGGGCACAGATTGTATGGCACCACATGGCCCTAGAGATGCTGCATCTAGTGGAAGACACACATGCATAAAAGCTAGCACAACACAGTGTGCTAGGATCTTTTGAGTACAGGGCACAGCGGAAGCTGCATGATAAGTGGTACCTTCTCTTTGGGGGAGGTGAGGGGAGAGGGCGACTGGGGAAGGAGGAAGTGGTTCAACAAAGCATGAAAGAAAGGATAGTTAGGCACAGGGAGAGACATGTTCAAAGGCACAAAAGCTTGCAAGTCTTCCCCTGTTGGGATAAGTGACTGGAGTGTCTAGAGCACAAGGTGCAGATTTTGACACGGTTTAGATGTTACTCTCAGACAGTGGTGACCATTGTCAGGAGAGTTGGTAGATGTCCAGCTTTCCCAGGTGCCTGAATATGAGGTGATTGCTCCTTTTTCACATGAAGCTCTGGGTCCCTGGTTCTCTTTGACCTTCATCTTCTCTTATGCTCTTCCCTTTTCTTCCCGGTCTCTGCCACACTGGCCTCTAGCTCCTTGACCATGACAGTTATGTGTCTGCTTCAGAGCATTTGCACTTGGTGGTCCCATTCTCTGACCCAGTCTTCCCCCAGTTACTCACATGGCTTGCTTCCTCCCTTCACATCTTTGCTGAAATGTGTGAGTCACGATGAACTCCTATATCATAGATCTGAAGCCGACCTGAAAGATGGGGGGGATTTTGGTCAAGCTGGTAAAAGAAAGGGGAAGAGAGCTTTCCGCAGGAGTGAAACCTGAACAAAACATGAACATGAGGCTTAGGCGAGATACGAACTAGAGGCCTGCCTGACTCCTTATTTTGAGGAACAGATAATAAGGGAAAAATCAGACAGTTTCAGGAAGGTGTGTGCTAGTGGCTCATACATATCATGGACTCATTCAACAAGTACTGAGCTCCTGTGTACTGGGCACTTTTCTCATTGGTTGGGTACTTTAGGGAACAAAATAAGGAGGTTTCCTGCCTTCTTGGAGCTTATGTTCTGGGGGAGGGACATGTACAATTAACAATATAGGTAACAAGTTAATTATTTAATATGGTAGAAATGTGGTAAGTGCTATGAAGACAAGGAAAAGCAGGGCAGGGTGAGAAGGGCTGGGAGGGGTTGGGCTTGGGGCAGAAGGGAATAAGGAAGGCTGCAGCATTAAGGAGGGCTGGATCTTCTTTCTGGACTTAGTTTTGGTAATTTTGTTTAGCTTCTCCTTTCTTTTTTTTTTTTTTTTAAGATTTTATTTATTTATTCATGAGAGACACAGGCAGAGACACAGGCAGAGGGAGAAGCAGGTTCCCTGCGGGGAGCCCAACGCTGGACTCAATCCTAGGACACCAGGATCACACCCTGAGTTGAAGGCAGACGCTCAACCACTGAGCCACCCAGGCGCTCCTAGCCTTTCATTTCTTTTCTAGGTTTGGCTGCATGTGCCTTGCAGCATCCTGTTTGCTGAGTGTACGTGTACGAGTGTAAACTGAGCTTCCAAGACCTCCTGACAATCCTAAAAGCAGAACTATGGCAGCCTCTTTTCAGGGTGCTTGTGGGGAGGAAATGGTGCAGACCTGCATAAAGATCTGCATGTATCTTGCAGAGAAAGTTCTCAACAAATAGTCTCCCATTGCCAATTAGAAAACATGGAATTCTCTGATATGGTTGGCTGGTTGGATTACCTTTTCATTGATTTTTTTTTTCATAACCTTGGAGTTCGAACCCTGTTATACTCTTATTCCCAAATACTGGCAAAAAGCATGTAAGTAAGCTGGAGGACTTGTGATTTGCCTTAGGCTCTGTCTGCCCATGCCAATCGATGTGGTTTATACCTGGGTGAATGGCACAGATCTTGAACTACTGAAGGAACTACAGCAAGTCAGAGAACAGATGCAGGAGGAGCAGAAAGCAATGAGGTAAAACTGATGTTTAAAAAAAGAATACACACAGTTCTGTGAGTGCAAGTAACAGTGCATTTCAGATGGGTGGGGTGATGTTCACAGTGCTCTCCCAACAAAAATCTGCAACTCAAATTTGTGCTGTTAGAAGATGTTGTCAGTCATGTGTCTGACCCTTGTTTCTTGGTGCCCGAGGAGAATTTAGCCACTTTAGTGACACCCTGGCCTCCCTTGGTTAGATGGCCATTTATGACCAAGCCCCTCTAGGGATGCCTTGCTCTCGAGGTCCCTAAAGGCAAAGGGGCCTCCCAAGAGAGCCCTTGTCCCAGGTGTAATAGCTCCATGAAACAAGGTGTTTGTTATGCAACGTAGCCTCATGGTAAGGCCCATTATTCCCTTGAAAAATAAAGCAGGCCTACAGACTTGATTTTTTTCCCATTTGATAAAGACATTAGAAAATACAGTCCCTTTATCCTTTTCAATATAAAATCATATAATATAGAATTAGAATCATTGCTAATTTTTTTATATATGGAATTTTGATCATTTTATTTATTTTATCTGAGAAAGGTACAGTGCCTTGAATGAAGAACTGTTGGAGCTAGGGATCTGACTGATGTAACTTCCTCTCGGATTCCTTAGCAGTGTTTGTTGAGAATTTCTCCCTTCATTTCTTTGTAAATGTTATGGGTGCTCCCCATTGCAGGTCACCAACCAAGTTATATAAGCAGCAAATTGTCTCTTTCTTTGTCTTAGAGAATATGATTCCTTCCCAGTGCATGAAAATGACTTTGGCGGCCTGGTACCATGTTTTCCTAGTAAAATGTAAAAGCTTATGTTTTAAGTCAATTTATTTTGGTCACTGTGGGAAGTATGTGATGATAATAACTGTTGAGCATATTTCATTGAAACTTTAAATTTATTATGCATCTTAAATGTAAGCATTATATTTCCTAACCTACTGGTTAGTTCCAGGGGAGTAACCAAGAAAATCAATGCTGCAGTTACTTGTTCACGTTTAGGGCTGGTGCTAGCCCATGCATATGTAATAAAATATATTTGCTTTTGTTAGAGAAATCCTTGGGAAGAACACAACGGAACCAACTAAGAAGAGGTAAGTGTTTTGAATCTCCTCTCAGGAATCAAAGTTTAAATACTGAAGTAAAACTTCCAGGTTCTCACTTGGTTTTGTTGGATACACAGTATCTTGTATTTATTGTTCCTCTTCAGTCAGTACTTCATCAGCTAGTTTTTGAAGTGAGAACTCTTACTCAGGTTGTATTTAACCAAAGCTTTACTGTTCCTGATGTGTTAGGCTTCTGGACAGTAAGGTTTTTCTTCCCTGTTGTTTTTATTAATCTGTCTTGGTATTCTGTTCTTTTGGTCCTCTTAATGTATGACTTACACCCAGTGTTTCCAATTCTTGAATTTATATCCACCATTCAGTAGTGTGTTTATTATATATTTCCTTATCTTTAGAAAGCTGTCATAGTTGGGTGTCTTGTATTTAAAGACTTGGGAAGGGGGTTTAGCCCAGTGCCAAGAATCCGATGTACCTATTGCAATTTAAACCATAACTGACTCTGATAGGCCCTTCCAACAAGACTGCCTCACTGACTAGTGGAAGTCTCTGCTAACTGTACTCCCCCACTTAGCCATTAGACATAAAAGAGTTATTTTATAGAAATGAACCTGAGGAATTTTGAGATCTGGAAGTGCCTTCTAGATCATTTCTTTATGTTATATATGTTTACTTATAAATATACTACTGTTAATATTATTTTTATTTATTTTTAACTTTTATACTGTTATTCTTAAATAACATAAATACAATTTTAAATTATTCAAAGTAGTGATGCCATGTTGCAGAAAGGTTGAGAGGACAAGTGAAAAGAACAGGCTCATAAGCAGCGCCCGGGAGGCTCAGTTGGTTAAATGTCTGCCTTTAACTCAGGTCATGATCTACCTAGGTCCTGGGATGGAGCCCCACATTTGGCTCCCTCTCCCTCTACCTGCCACAACCCCTGCTTGTGCTCTCTCTCTCTCTGCCAAATAAAATCTTAAAAAAAAAAAAACAAAAAAGCAAAAGCAAAAAAAAAAAAAAAAAAACAGTCACATAATTCTATGGCCTCATTCAACAGCTGTTATTTTATTATTCGCTTTTCATGCATGTATTTCTAGTTGTAATTTATAATCTATGTGCAATTTTATATCCCTTTAAGATTTTATATAATGTACACATCTCTGTTGATAAATTATCTTCATGCTTTTTCTCAGTTCTAATAGTTGTATAATATTCCATAAAGTAACTGTTCTGTAATTTACTAAATGTTGGGCACCTCTGTATTTTCACTGTTGTAAAAATTTTGTGATCTTATATTTGGATCTACCATATTTTCTGTGTGTGGGTTTGTTTTTCCTGTTTTGTTTCTCTTCTACAACTTGGACTAGATTCCTGGAAGTAAACTACTGAGGAAGAAGCATATGTATAAGTTTTTATGGGTCTGAAGAAGGACACAACCACATGCCCTAAAATTGCTTCTCCAGAGAAGAAATGAGGAACACTCATCTGCAGTGACACCAGCAGTGTTCCAGAGGAATAGGTGTACTGTGCTTACACTAACCTTGAGTCCATTTTTTGAGGGATACTAATTTAGTAAACAAAATGTGTTACCCCATTGTTTTCTTTTGCATTTCTTTTTTTCCTTTTAGATTCTATTTATTTTTTATGACAGAGAATGAGCAGTGGTGAGGTTTAGAGAGAGACAGAAGCAGACTCCCCTGCTGAGCAGGAAGACCTATGTGGGGCTCGATCCGGGACCTGGGGATCATGACCTGAGCCGAAGGCAGACGCTTAACCAACTGAGCCACCCAGGCGCCCCTTCTTTTGCATGTCTTTAAATATTAGTGAGGTTGGACAATATTATATATTGTTTAACTAGGCCTAGGTCCCACTTTGTGAATTCTCCAGCCGTGTTTTGTCCATTGTTTATGTAGGTAATATGTTTATTCTAGGTATTCCTTATGTTTAGATAGAAATACCTCATGCATTCATCTTAGAACCTTGTCACATTTGCTTTGGTTTACATCAGTGTTGTATCTTTCCATTGTATTTAATTGTGAATTGGTAAATTGTATCTGGTAGGATCATGCTCTGCTAAACAGAATTTACTCACTTCCTACTCTGCCTAATGATAGGCTTCACTGGAATTATGAAAAATCTTTAAAATGGTAGGAATGAAACACTTAATTTCTTGTGCATCTTTGAGTTAGTAAATTTTGGTGGCAATCATTAATACGAATTTGAAAGTGCTTTCTTAAGGACTCTACTTGTTTCGTAATTTTATATCATATTGGCTATCTTTTTATATTCTTGAGATAAGATTCCTTATTAAATATGATTTTTATTGTATATAGAAAATTATCTAAAAAATTTAGTAATACCAACAAGCTTTTCAATGTTGATTAATTTTTCAAGAACACTTGTGACCATGTTGGTGTCCCTTTCCAGTGAGAAGCAGTTGGAATGTTTGCTGACACACTGCATCAAGGTGCCAATGCTTGTCCTGGACCCAGCTCTGCCAGCCAACATCACACTGAAGGACCTGCCCTCTCTTTATCCATCTTTTCATTCTGCCAGTGACATATTCAACGTTGCAAAACCAAAAAACCCTTCCACTAATGTCTCAGTTGTTGTTTTCGACAGTGCTAAGAATGGTAAGATTGCCTATGGGTATTTTAAAATCATGTCATCATTGGTTGTTTGAATAACCAAATTCTGAATGGAGCAGACATGATTCAGTTTTAAACAAGTACCTGATAAACTAAAAAATTAAAAAGAGAAGCAAAAGAGCTGCCACTGTATTTCAGCCCTAACTTCAGAAAGGAGTTGCATTTGTCATACTCTTACATACTATACTCGCCTTTCTGTGCTATGGCCAGGACCTTGATTTTGGTATGTCCGTTTACCTTATTCTATTGACTCTGAGTTATTGTGGAGACTTATATTAGTATTATTATTTTTTACCATATAACTCTTCAGCAAGGTTGTTTTCTACAATTTGAACAGAACATACCTGGAACATTCTTACTTTATATTCTGAAACATCTGATTTTACAGTTTATTTGGTCAGATAATAGAATAGAAACTGTAATTTCTGGCATAGAACAAACCTGCATGTAGAGATCCCATCTCCCACTTGGCCCCTGCGCTGTTGAACCCATGGCCTGTGTCTCTTCTGGCCTTTGTCTCTCATGCTTCCTCTGCCCTGAGCCTCTGGCCTTAGAGGCTGTGTGTGTTTCACTTGTGTAAAATGAAAACTGTCATGTTTCCTTTACAACATTGAGTCCTGTTCTGAAGTTCCCGTTTTTTCAGTGCCATCCCTCCCAGCTTAAATCTTTGGAAGTATCTTGGATGTGTTCTTACTTTTTACCTTCATCACTAATAGATTAACCTCACTCTATTACATGCTTTTGTTTTTTGCATACAAGTCTCTCTCCTTGCTCATCTCACTTCGTCTGCACCAGACTGAATTCGTTCACACAGGCTCCAGTAATCACCACCTAGCTGCTCTTTCTGCCTGTGAAGTTCCTCTCCAGTCTGTCTGGCACATGATCTAAACAAATCAGAAAGCTTTGGTTTTGTTGGTTCACTTCCCTTTTGAAGACAGCAATACAGTAGTGTGTATTTGTTTTCCCCATGGATAGAAATTCCTCTTTCTGGTGTTCAGGACGCAGCCTTGCTTTTGCCGTTTGTTCCCCACATCTCTGTCCTCCAGGATCTCCTTGAGGCTGCCAGTGTCTTCACACATGTGGTGCTACCCACTTGGTCCTCTTCCTCTCTCAGCCCACGGCCTGTTCATTCTGGCCCCACCTCAAGTTCTGTCTCCATGAAGATCCTGATGGTACATTCACAGTGATTCTAATTGTCTGTACTTTTCTGTATCCCTATAGTATTTGTAACCTGACTCACAACTTAGTTTTGTTCTGTTTTTGTCTATAATTTTTAGAGTGGGGGAGGGGCAGAGAGAGAATCTCAAGCAGACTCCCTGCTGAATGTGGAACCTGATGCACAGCTTGATCTCACAACCCTGAGATCATGACCTCAGCCAAAACCAAGAGTCAGATGCTTAACTGATTGTGCCACTCAGGTGCCCCCCAACTTAGTTTTTGATTATGCAGGAGTTAATGGTGTTATCATCTAATTTTTTTTTAAAGATTTTATTCATTTGAGAGAGAGGGAGGGTGTGTGTCCACCATTGCGGGGAGGGGTAGAGGGAGAAGGAGAAGCAGGCTCCCTGCTGAGCAGGGAGCCCAATGTGGGGCTCCATTCCAGGACCCCGAGATCATGACCTGAGCTGAAGTCAGATGCCCAGTGACTGAACCACCCAGGCGCCCCCTCATCTAATTTCTTAATCAAGCAGAGACCTTTATCCCTCATGAATGTGTGTTCTGAATAGTGTCTAACTAATATCGTGCTATCTTCTTGGTTCTTAATTGGTTACTTGTAATTTAAAAGAAAATTGTAATCTTTCTAAGTATAGATACTGCCCCCTTTATACTATAGATTTGTTTCTGAATTATTTTGTGTAACGTTTTTTGTATTTAAGTTATAATTTATATAGGGATAGTGAAGGGATAACCCTTGACAAGTTATAACAAATTACCTTGGTTTCTTGTTTGGCTAAATATAGCTTCATTTTTTAAATTAGTTAAGGTGCTCTGATAATGCTTTACCTGAAGAGAAAAAGGAATGACATTATGTTAAGAATTATCACTCGATTGTAACATCTATGGAGAGAATCTTGGATTTTTCCTCTGCTGATTTTATAACATAGTAAAGACTTAAGAGGCTGTCAGTTTTGATATAAATAATAATCTGTATTAAACTATAGTCTTCGAAACATTGTTTTTGAATTCTCACTTGGGTTTCTGTGTACCTGCCCTACTTACCCATTTATGTAGTAAAGGTTTGTTGAGCCTCTGCTCTGTGTTGGTTGTTATTTCAGGTAACAGGAAAGCAAAGCAGAGAACAACAAAAATGACACATTCCTGCCTTCACAGAGCTTACATTTCTAGTGGGCCACAGATTCCCTTCATCCTCCTCAGTCATCTAGATTAGGGATTGCCAAATTCTTTCTTAAAGGACCAGATAATAAATATTTTAGGCTTTGTGGGTCAGGAGGCCACATGGAGGATATTATGTAGGTATTTTATATAACTATTTAACATTTAGCTGTTTTAATATGTCAAACTGTTCTTAGCTTGAGGCCATACTATACCTGGCCATGGCTAACTTTTGGCCATGGAATGCCAGCCCCTGATCTTGATGAAACATTGGTATCTACATTCAATACTCCATTTCTCTCATTTAACCTCTTTCCAGTTAATCATCAAGGTCTGTTGATTTTTTTTTCTCCTCTGAAATGTGTCATTTCTGCCCCTTCGATGACTCTGCCACTGCTCATAGTGAGGCTCTATCACGTGGACTGTGCTTCACAGTCACACCGTCCAGCCCTGCAGCCTGGGCCTGGATTTCCTCAGCAAAGTGGAAACTGACCTTCACAAGGAATTATGAAGTGCTTCCCTACAGCTTTCTGACACTGGTTAAATTTGTACCCGTTGGGATCTTCCAGAACTAATATAATTTCTTTCCCATGTGACATTTCTTCTCACTCCTTTTAGCCTTCTCTTGGGGTCTCTCTGTCCTAGTTTGTTCTTCTCACAATGAGCTTTGGTTTCCACTGCTTTTATTTATTATTTATCTTTGAATATTTATTTGAGGGAGAGTGTGCACACACATGTGCACATGGCAGGGGGGCAGAGGGAGAGAGAGAGAGTCTCAAACAGACCCTATACCCAGCACGGAGCCTGATGTGGGGCTCCATGTCACCACCCCAAAATCACAACCTGAGCTGAAACCAGCAATCAAACACTTTCAACTGATGGCACCACCGAGGCACCTGTAGTTTCTGTTAAAGTGTCAGCTAGACGACCGCATTGTTCTCAGGTGGTTTGTCTGCCAAGAGAGCGGGACTGTCCCTAAAGCGTTATGGAATGTGTACCCTGTGCCAGGTAGTGATCCCAGTGCTGAGGAAGCAGCGATGCGGACATGGACTGAGTCTCTGCCCCCATTGAGTTCACGCCTTGGCAGAGGGAGACAAGAACTACAACATACAAGTACAGTATATAGTTTGTGGAACACAAGTAGTGTAGAGAAGGGAAGGGAGTTGAAGGGAAGTGGGGTTATAGGGGCAGACTCACCAAGAAAGTGACTTGGTAGTGAAAACTCAAGGAAGGTGAGCAGGCCAGCAACATGGACACACAGGGAAGGAGCAGACCGGCCAGTGCAAAATCCCTGAGGCAAGAATGTGTCTGGCCTGTTTGAAAAAGAGCCCACACATGCTGCAAGCTTCCCTCCATCCAAAACTTAGTTCTTCCAAAACACTGATAGATTGTTGAACAAGACAAAATCTACAGCAGACCCCTAAACCCTCCTGGTAGGTTGACAGCAGCTTTATGATTTTGTTTTTCTATCAGAATTGGTTACAGTCCGCCAATGTGGAGACCTCGACCACATCTGTTATATCCATGAGGATGACAGGAGATGTCAGTGGTCAGCTTGCTGAGATGATGTGCAGATAGATAGATACACCACATCTATTGGGATTCTATGGTAGTGGACCCGATCTCTACTTCAGTACTGTAAAATTTAGCATTTAATCATATACTGGTGTTACATCATCTCCCTTTTGTTGGATGGGGGGTTAATTTTGTCTCCCCCAACTACTTGCTTTTGAGACCAGGTATTGAACTGCTACAACAGCTCTCAGAATGCTTTGGAGTGTCCTGGCAGATGTCATATACTTAAGTATTCATTAAAAAGATGCTTGCTTATTGTATTCTTTATTGTAGTTGAAGATGCCCAGAGTGGAATGTTGAAAGGAAACAGCAAACAGACAGTTTGGAGAGGCTACTTGGTATGTTATTTTAAATTAATTGTATTTATACAATAGGTTAGGATAAAAGTATATAAGTAATAAAGCTGTTTTACCTCGAGAGGCTTTTTAAATGTGCACTTTCTTCTAAGCCAACCTTACAAGAATTAATGATTTAAGTAATTTTAACATTCTGATTTTTTTACAATGCGGAGAGTGAGTTGTAGTTTCATCTCTCATTTCAGACCACAGATAAAGAAGTTCCTGGGTTAGTGCTGATGCAGGATTTGGCTTTCCTAAGTGGATTTCCACTGTCATTCAAGGAAACAAATCAACTAAAAACAAAATTGCCAGAAAATCTTTCTTCTAAAATAAAACTGGTAAGAGCACAGGACACAGCAATGAGGATGGCACACGTCATTGAATGCATGACCCTTCTCTGTGGTCCATTTCGCTGTAGCATACAGGACAGTCATGAGCAAAGACGATCCCTGTTCTGCCCCAGTGTTGTCATGAAGATGGTCAAGATGGCCCTGGATAGAACATCCTTACTCTTTTTATTTATTATTTGGGCAAAAATTTCAGAGCCTTATTTGGTTTGCCGGTTTCCCAGACAGACACATGATTTCATTTAGTTAATAAATGAGCTCCTACTATGTGTCAGGGGCTGTCGCACCTGCTGAGAAGATAGCAGTGGACCGAACAGACAAAAGCCCTGATGGCATGTAGGGTGGAAGGAGATGGAAGCACACAAAGAGGGAGGGAGTGGTCCTACATGCAGTAAAGATACAGGCTGCAACCTGGGTGTTTGTTAGGAGCCTCCCCCACAAAGGAGTATGCTTCAGATATCTGCAATGTTTGATAATGTGAATCCTACTCATAAATAGGGATTCCTACCTATTAACTCCTCACATTTTGTTGCCATTTGTTAGAGTTGACTCTGGAGGCTGCCTTGACACATGTCTTTTCCTTAACATTTACTGTCTTCAGGCCCTTTGGCCTATTGTATGGGTGGAAGTTCTTCTCTTTGACTTTTTGTCAAGACGCCCATGGTTCTGTCAGAAACATTCCAAGTTGTAAAACGTGAATGCTTTTCTCTTAGAACAAAAAGGGATAAAATCCTGGGCTCAAAATTTTTTAGGGTCTGGTTTTCTTGATTTTACAAGGAAATGTCCTTTAAATTCTGCCACAGTGTTCAGGTTCCTGTTGGTGTCCTGTAACATTGTGGAGGAGGAAGGATGGGGAACGGAGGGGCGGGGGGGGGGGCGGTTGGCGGACAGCAGTGCTTGGCCATTTCTTACTTTAGTTCCTGTCTTGACCATGTTTTTATACCCTGCCTTCCCCCCAAAGTCCCCTTTATCTTGTTTCTTTCCATCAATGTTTCACTGTTTTAAGCTTCACTGTGTGACCTTTTGTGATGGTAATATGAGTGACATTTATATTCTTTCTTTTTTTTCCATATTTTTCCAAGTTCTTTTTATGGTACTTGGAAATCTGGTTGTGTACAGCTAGATTGTGGTTGAATTATTTATATTTAGTTATTTAATAGATATTCTTCCTTCCTCTAAGGAAGAGGAATTGAAAAAATGTGACATATAACTCTAAATTTAAGGTCTATAACACGTTACTTCAAACACATTAATGGCTAGTAATATGACTGCCATCGCAGCAGTATTTATCATGTCACACAATTACAGCACAGTAGTATCTATACTCGTTATATGGTGCATTCCATCTCTGTGGCTTACATGCTACTCATTGCAAAGTCTGTGTTTTTAAAACATCAGTCTTATTCTCCAATCCCCATCCCCTGGTAAATACCATTTTACTTTATGGTTTTTATAAGTTTGACCTTTCTGGATTCCACACGTAAGTGATAAATAGTATTTATCTTTCTCTGTCTGACTTAGCTCACTTAGCATCATATGCTAAGCGTAAGATCCATTTGTGTTGTAGCAAATGATAGGATATCCTCCTTTCTCACGGCTGAATAATATTCCGTTGCGTACATATACTACAGCTTTTTTGTCTGTTCATCCGTTGTTGGGCATTTAGGTTGTTTCCATGTCTTGGTTGTCATGAATGATGCTGCAGTAAACATGGGAGTGCAGCCATTACTTTGAAATCCTATTTTTATTTCCTTTCAACATATACTCAGAAGTGGAATTGCTGGATCGTATAGTAGATTTACTTTTAATTTTTTGAGGACCCTCCATATTGTTGTCCATAGTGGCCAGACCAGTTTGCATCCCCACCAGCTTGTACAAGAGTTCCATTTTCTCCACAGCCATTGGTTATTTAGCTTCTTACTTTGAAGCTATTGGCTCTGGAATCACAGGCCTGTGTATCCATACCTCGTTGACTAAAACTGCTCATGCAGAAAGAATAACATTCTTGGATCTGTTCCAACTATAATGTGTTTTTAGAGGAAAGAAGGTGTATGACACATCTCCATTCTCCAGTCAGGTTTGACGGCTCTCTGCTTGCTGCGGCTGCTCACCAGTGCCAACTGCTTTTGGCGCGTCCACCAGTGCATGGGTGTGTGCTGCCGAAGAATGCCAGTCCACACAGTGGTTGACCCTCCAGCAAACTGTTCTGGGTGGTGTGGAGTGTGTGGGGGGTGGGTAGGTCGAGGTGGGGGGGGTAGTAACTTGATTTGGACAGGGAGCACCAGCAGGCTGTGCTCACAACAACACCGCCTGTCTTGTTCCTTCACTGGGCTGCAGGTTTATTTGGATCCCCAGACTTACCTTTGTGGAGGCCCGCACCTCCCTAGAGGGTCGAGCTAATTCCTGTAACGTTCATTGCAGGTCATTTTCATGATGCCAACACCTGCATCGACTTCAGGGATTAGAACTGGTGGTTTTTGGAGGCTAGAGAGAAAATGAGAAGCGGAAGGACAGAAGGAATGTGTCAGCACATGAGGCTAATTCAAGTGATCATCTGTCTGTGGGTTCCTCTTCTGGTTTTATTATGACTACCCTGAGAATGAAGTTCCCGCCACTGGATTCCCAGCCTGTTCAAGTGTGAGCTCCTAGATGTCTGCTGCTCTATACCAGTGACTGTGTGAAGGATCACTGAGTGAATAAAGCATTGAGATAATTAGGGGGCATGATCACTTCCACTTAAGTGTTGTAAGAACACCGGGGCCTTGGTGTCTTGGTGCAAGAAAGGCTTTGCAGAACAGAAGGCGTTTTCGCAGGGCCCCAAACATGGCAGCTGTTCTCCCAGCACAGAAGAGGGTGGGAGAGACCATTCCAACAAGAGGGAGCAGCCTGAGCAAAGGGCTTCCAGAAACCCAGGCAGCTGTTCCTGGAGGACAGGAGCGAGGCAGAGATTTTGCTGATGCTGAGATCGGGAAAAGAGATTGAGGCCAGATTGAGAAAAGACCTTCTGTGGGGAAGCCTGGAGGCAGGGGGCATCCTGGGTGGGAGCACTTAACCCATATCTAGGGAACATAGTGGGTAGAGAGTAAGCAGGATGAGGCTGGGTGGAAAGCCAGTTCAGCCACTGCGGCCATAGCCCAGCAAGGTGTACAGGTTTGGCAGGTACCTTGGCAGTGGTGCCAGCAATGAGAATAGGTTCCAGGAACATCTGTGAGAAGTCCTCAGCATGACCCGTGACTTACTGGCTGTTGGTGGGATGGAAGGAGGAATGCAAGGGGAAGTTGGTGTTACTAGTGAAGGTGGAAGTGATGGCCTTCACCACATTCAGAGCCTCAGTGGGAGAAGCAGGGTTTTGGGGAAGGAAGCCCAGAGATCAGTTCGGGTATTATGTTAGAGGTGCTTTGGTGCACATGGAAGGGAAGGTCCGTTGGACGCTGGACTTCAGGACCTGAACGGGCAGGAGTGTTTTGCCCTCTCCCCCCACCCTCCCCACCCCACCCTGCCGCAGGGTCCTCCAAGAGGCCTTGTCCTTGGCCTGTGGCTCCAAGGCACTCGGTGCTCAGTTCTGTCCTGGATGCCCTGCCCAGCGTAGGCAGCCCAGCACAGACGCTGCCGTGTACCTCTGGTGATTACCCTGGGGCCTGGCACTGTAACTCAACAGCCACCATGTCTTGTGTCCTGGAACATGAAGGTAGATGTCTGCGCACTATGATTATTTTAGGAAGTCATTTTGGGTTTTAGTACTAAGATCATATATATACTAAACTTTGCATTTATCATTCTGTTTAGGGCAAAACCAGAATCCCCTCAGTGCCCAGGAGGGGAAGTAGGGGTTGAAAATAGTTTCATTTGCAAAATAATAGATTTGAATTCATAAAAACGTTTCTGTGGACTATAGTCTTACAAATCAAAGTCTTCTATTGAAAGCTTTCTGGTTTGAGCTGATTAATAACCATTTCATTTATCTGTAGAATTTTTGTTTGTGATGGACACAGAATTCACCTTTTGGGAAATCATATGATGTATTTATTGGTCTTTATTTACAGGTCACTCGAAATCATTCTGTATTTTCAGACATTTTCATTTGTTTTTTGATTTTTGTTTTTGCTCACTTCTTCTTTAACTATATGTTAGAGCACATGGAATAATCTCCCCAAAGCTCTCAAGCCCATTCTCACATTTGGTTTAATTGAATACTACTGGTTGCTGTGTATGCGCAAGAGCAGAGCAGTAGCTTGTCCTCCAGCTACACAGAAACACATTTGGAGGCAGTATTGTGCACATGTGAAGCATTCAGGTCGCAGCATAAGCTCATATAAGGTGAGCTATCAGGGGGAGTCATACAGCCTTCCAGGTGGGATCCTGAGGCAGGAAGGTCTGTGGATCCAAGACATGGGGACATCTTCAGAGAGAGAAAGAGGCTGATCAGGTCGTCTGTTCTGGCAGGAAGGATAGCACTGGGGGGTGGGAGCACCTTCCTGTCCTGCCTGAACATGGTGGCCTGAGACCTCTGTTGAGGGCACGTTCACGGTAACAGTAAATTATCATAATAACTGTTTTTGTGTGCCCTTTCCCAATTCCCCTGAAACCATCTCAAGCACCTGCTCTTTTAAAGTATGGTACCCTTTGTGTTGGTTTTATTCCTACAATAGACACTTCAGTAGATTAAACTGATGTAAGTTTTAGAAAACTCTTGAGTTACTAAATTACTGGAATGAGTCTGTCTTCAGTTGTGTTCATTGGCATGTGTTTTCCCTCACCCTGTGCTACCGCATATGGCTGTTCCAGTCCGTCACCCTAGATGATGCTCTAGTAACAAACACCCGAAATCTCTGACCGAAAAAGAGCAAACCTTTATTTCTCAGTCATGGTGCAGGTCTGCTGTAGGCCTGCAGCGGGTGGGTGTATGAGTTGCTCTCTCTTTGAGAAACTTATAATTTAAAGAATCCAGGGAGGCTTATAATTCCATGTAGGAAGCTACATATGGAAGCAGTTGCTGGCAGCTGCCCAAGTAAGAGCTCCTGCCCTGGGCTCTTAGTACCCCCTTTCTCCTTCCCACCCTCTCTAGGCACCAGAAACTGTGGTGTGCAGGGTGAGGGTGCCACCTGGTGGCTAGCAGGACATACGTGCCCCCCCCCCTCGTGTCACCACGCACAACTTGGTGGATGATGGTGGCAGGAAAGCTTTTCCAACATATAAATATTCCCTTAAGCTCTTGACTTTTCAGTTCTCGAGTCAGGAAAATGTCTATTAAATTTCAAAAGTTTTGCAGATGAAAAGCAATTTGGATAGAAGAGGTTAAGATATAAAGGTATTTGCCCCATAAAATTTAAGTTAAATTAGGGTATCCAAATACTATATTTATAAACATTTAGTGATTTTTAGATTTCAGGGAGCCCTTGGGGGTGCTGTGGGGGCCACTAAGGGAGGGAGGGAGCAGGGGAGGCCAGGGCAGGCAGCGAGACTAGCCAGAGGAAAGTGTGTCTGCCCTGCCTCCTCACCTGCCTCCCTAGTTCTGAAGCAGGGTGGTGACAGCAGTGAGAGGTGACCCTCAGTGGGTACTTGGTATATGCCAGGCACTGTCAGGGGGAGAGGGTAATGAGGCAGGAAGACAATCCACACCTGAGCAACCCACACGCCCACATGCACTTTGTGGTAAGAAGGGGACAGACATAAATGCAATTCTGACTTGAATCTCTTATCTTGGACATAGATAAACACAGGAAAACTCCAAAAGATGAGCTAAATATAGTCCTGTAGCATATATGAGAGCTCAGAATGAGCCCATAATAATTTGCATTTGCTCTGTCTTATAAATTAAGAAACTGGCCTTGTTAGGAGATTCAGTTCAGCCGAAGGGTTTCATTTTCCTAGATGAGTAGTTTTCAATCATCTCTCCCACCTTTTTAAGCGCTGAAAGCCTCTTTTCATAGGAAATTGAATGATACAGAGTTAGAACACGAACCAGATCAAGGGCAGTGTAGACTCTGCTGATGGTGGAAGTATGGTGATGTTTGTGCTCATCTGAGACTGATGATTTCTTTGAAGGCTTTGCCTCAAAAGGTGCTTTTCCTGTGGAAGTCCTTGAGGCAGCCCTGTCCAAAAATGTTCCTCTTAGGCAGGGGAAGGGGGGGTGTTGGGGTAGGAGTGGTGGTGGTGGGGCACAAAAGTTCTTTGGAGTCCCTGCGAGCAGGCTTGCTGCCTACCAGTCCCAGCAAAGTTACACTGCAGGGTTTCCCCATGAGCAGACTGGTGATATTCTAGAACAAAGGTCACAGTTGGTGACCACTTGTATTTTGTTTGAAAGCAGGACAACTGAAAACACCTGAGCCAGCACTGAAAATGGGGAGACTTCACAGAATATTTGGGGATCTGGCTGCACCTGTTGGTACTTGTAACAGCTGCAGCTTTTGGATGGGGCTGGAGATGACCAATGTGCCACAACTCCACGACCCCCTGGTCTCTAACATTCATCTGGGAAAATGTCTGGCCTGTCACGTCTTCTTTTGGTGATTGTAGGCTTGCTAGTTCATAGTTTATAGACTATACACTATATACATTGAGAGATGAAAGGTCACACTGGGAACTTAGAGGTGTCTCCTCTTTGAGGCTCCATCTTTCAACACATAACCCTTGTGTTATTTACAGTTACAGCTGTACTCAGAGGCCAGTGTAGCCCTTCTAAAACTGAATAACCCCAAAGAGTTCCAAGAACTGAACAAGCAGACTAAGAAGAACATGACCATCGATGGAAAAGAACTGACTCTAAGTCCTGCATATTTATTATGGGACCTGAGTGCCATCAGTCAGGTAAGGGTGCATTTTTTCTTTTTTTTTTTTAAAGATTTATTTATTTATTTATTTATTTATTTATTTATTTATTTATTTATTTATTTATCAGAGAGAGAGAGAGAGAGAGACAGGAGGAGGGAGAAGCAGGCTCCATGCAGGGAGCCCAATGGGGGACTCGATCCCGGGACTCCAGGATCACGCCCTGGGCCAAAGGCAGGGGCTAAAACGCTGAGCCACCCAGGGATCCCCGGGTGCATTCTTTCTAAGCCTGGATTGGGGGTCTACATTGTTGAAGATTTATAAGTCATTACATTAGGAGGAGGAAGAGAACTTACAGAGAGCGGAGTTGACTGGAACTTTTCTAATTTTCCAGTCATTGCCATTGATTAACATTAACTGACATGACCTAGAATCAGATCCAAGAACCTTCTCTTTAAAAAGGCACAACAGAAATGTTGGGTATTTATGTCATTTTAAAGATACCGAGTATTGAATTTTTTGTAATGTTTGGATGTAGGACTTGGTCTTCAGAAGTTGGCCAGAGCACCCTGAGAGCAGATCGTGTGGGTGGGGGACAGCCAGGAGGAAGGAAGGGCATGATTTACTTGGTGTGTGTTTTACATCCTCATGTGTGTAATGTTCCTCTCAGTCTAAGCAGGACGAAGATGTTTCTGCCAGCCGCTTTGAAGATAATGAAGAACTGAGATATTCACTGCGATCCATTGAGAGGCATGCTCCCTGGGTTCGGAATATTTTCATTGTCACCAACGGGCAGATTCCATCTTGGCTGAACCTTGATAATCCCCGCGTGACGATAGTCACACACCAGGTCCATGACTTTCCATGTATCACAGGGCTTGGTTTCCTTGTCTGTCCTTCACCCACCCCTCACTTCATTCCCGTCTTCCTCACCCTCCCCACCTCCATCCCCTTCAATTCTTCTACCCTTCTCCATTCCTTCCTTCCAAAAACCAAAACCAAAATGAAATAATTCTCATGCACTTTGTTTCTCTCTTGCCTTTGTTGTTGTTTAAAAGGATGTTTTTCGAAATTTGAGCCACTTGCCTACCTTTAGCTCACCTGCCATTGAAAGTCATATTCATCGCATTGAAGGGCTGTCCCAGAAGTTTATTTATCTGAATGATGATGTCATGTTTGGGAAGGATGTGTGGCCAGATGATTTTTATAGTCACTCCAAAGGTCAGAAGGTGAGTGCCTAAGAAGAAAGGATGCCTAGCTTCAAAGTCACTTAGAAATTATAAACAGTAGATCAGGAAATCAGTATGCATACTAACATACATAGTTTTGGTCAAATAAGTTATTTGGTCAAATAATAATTTTTGAGCGCTAAGCTCAGGAGTGTTAACAATGTGGGAGAAAAAAACTCCCTGATAGTTCTTTGCTTCCCTATAGTGTCAGACACCCAGAACCCAGCTTCTAAATTTTCTACTTCACCATGAAATACAAAATCATGGTTAGAACATTTGGCAAAATTGCCAATATAGACAGAAAAAAAAAAAAGCTCAACTGACCTCTCGCTCTGAAACCAATAATACATTTTATGTTAATAACTGAATTTAAGTAAAATTTAAACAAAAACAAAAAAACAGAGTTAGGTCAATTTTCTGCTTACAGACATGGATGAAATTTTGCCTCAGGCAGCGATTTCACTCTGGCTTTGGGAGGCATGACGGAGAGCGGTTATGAGCACAGATGAGGAGCCAGCAGTTGAGGATCATCCTGGGCAGTGACTTGATGTGCGTTTCCTGTCTGCTTAGCGGGGAAACTAGAACATCCCTGTGGCTGTTGGGAGGAGTCGGGGAAGGGCTGGAGACTTACACCAGGAACTTTTATGTTACACACCTGTGCACCTGGAAATGCTAATTGCACAGAGCTGCTTTCCCGTTGCCATTCCTGCCGCCCCAGTGTGCCCACTCTCTCTTTTCCGTGTTTGTTCACCTCCTCTGTGTCTGAAGGGCTACCACGTGGAGCTGTGTCCTGGCAGGGCAGACGCACAAAATCAGTGACCAGGGATGGTGACGTTGTGCTGGCAGATGTGCCCTGGGAGGGAAGGCCTGGGGGCCCAGGAGGGTGAAATCAGATAGGGCTAGAGAGGTTTCCCTATGAACTGAAGTGAACTCTGAAGAACAGGTAAGAGTTAAGTAGATGAAGACAGACATTCCAAAGAGATGGGAGCATGCAGAGGCATGGAGTCCATTTTTTTTAAATGGATTTAATTTGAAAAGTAACCACACACCACATCACTCATTTTGAAAGCAGGCGGGTTCACGACTCAGAACACTGTGCTAGTAATCTATCACAGGACTGTATGCACAGGGATAAGGATATTGAGAGTTCATCTGCTGCCTTCTCAGCCTTGATGCAAGTTCACGGGTAAATACGTTCAGGAATTCATGACAGTTGTCACAAAAGCGATGACATGTGTGGTATACTTGATACCTGCTGTGTCGTGCTTTTGTCCTCACCTTTAAGTCTGATGTGTTGCTGTTTTATTTCAGGATAGATAATAAGACCAGGTTGTAATAAACAAATGTGTGAGTTGATAACTGAGTAAATGTGCTCAGTAACAAATCATCAACAGAGCAGGACTTTGTAAACTACTACAGGTGCCCACACGCTCAGTGTGAAGTAGGCCACATGGATGCAGACTGTCAGCCCAGGGAGAATCGTGACCTTTTCTGGAGGCTCAATTGCTTTTCTTTCTTCTTTCTTTCTTTCTTTCTTTCTTTCTTTCTTTCTTTCTTTCTTCCTTCCTTCCTTCCTTCCTTCCTTCCTTCCTTCTTTTCTTTTTCTTTCTTTTCTTTCTTTCTTTCTTTCTTTCTTTCTTTCTTTCTTTCTTTCTTTCTTTCTTTCTTTCTTTCTTTCTTTCTTCTTTTCTTCTTTCTTTCTTTCTTTTTCTTTTTCTTTTTCCTTTCCTTCTTTCCTCTTTCTTTCCTCTTTCTCTCTCTCCTCTCTCTCTCTTCTTCTTTCTTTCTTTCTTTCTTTCTTTTTTAAAGGAATCCTAATTTGAGATTAAAAAGCGTCCATTTTATTTTCTCTGTGGCTTTGTCATTAGGTTTATTTGACATGGCCTGTGCCAAACTGTGCTGAGGGCTGCCCGGGTTCCTGGGTCAAAGACGGCTATTGTGACAAGGCTTGTAATAATTCCGCCTGTGATTGGGATGGCGGAGACTGCTCTGGTAAGGCTGTGCTTGTGTGTAATCTGTTCATGTTTACAGACTGTTTTTCATTCTTAATCATCACTGAATACGTATAGTGACTTAAGCATTCTTCATGTATGCAAACAACATATAGAGTAATCTGCAGATTGTGGAGTAATGACTAGTATCCCCGTGTAGCTCATGTTTTTCATATTCTCCCTTGTTGAGGGCATATTCCCAAGCCGGACCTGAAGTTGAAAATGCCTTCTATTATTCAAAATATGAAAAATCAAGAATATCTTTAATTATGGAAACTCAAGAGCCAGACTCACTCTAACTGGTTCTTTAAGGAGCTCACAGCTGGTGACTTTCAGCAGCAGCTTGCTGTCAGCGAGCAACTATGGAGAAATAGAGATCTTATCTCTCTCTTACACGGTTATATCTGCATTTGTTGATAATACCATGTTTTTACATTTACCGATTGCCTTTCAGCTTATAAAGTATTTACATTTATACAGCATCCATTATCCACCTGAGTTTCTTTTTTTTTAAATTTTTTTTATTTATTTACGATAGTCATACAGAGAGAGAGAGAGAGGCAGAGACACAGGCAGAGGGAGAAGCAG
The DNA here is from genome assembly GCF_905146905.1 of Nyctereutes procyonoides. NCBI lineage: Eukaryota > Metazoa > Chordata > Mammalia > Carnivora > Canidae > Nyctereutes > Nyctereutes procyonoides. The sequence continues at coordinate 23,491,828 of NW_026575122.1, forward strand.
GCTCCATGCACCGGGAGCCCAACATGGGATTCGATCCCGGGTCTCCAGGATCGCGCCCTGGGCCAAAGGCAGGCGCCAAACCGCTGCGCCACCCAGGGATCCTCCACCTGAGTTTCTTAGTTACCCAGGGAAGAGAGGGTGTGCACAGACACTGTTGTCCTCATATTCCATATACAGAGACAGATGTGAAACAGTGCTGAGGATTGGAGGAAACCAAACTTTAGGCTGTGTTCTGTCTAATACACTCATGAAAAATGTGAGCAGCCACAGTTGAAAACAGAGATGTGCTAAGAAGATCCGTGCAGTCCGGAGACCTCAGGTGAACACTTGGTGATGAGGTTGGCAGCCCACGTTAGGATGTGTGGCACTGCTGACAGCCTTCAGAATAATCTCCTCCTGCTTCCCTGCCCTCCACACGCACCCTTCCACGCACCCCCTGTGGGCAGGTCTGTACTTAGGGTTGTGCAGCTAATAAGTGCCAAGGCCTGGTCGGCCTGTGCCCAGCCTCTGGCAAGTGATGTTCCCTTTGCTCTCTTCCTAAGGTACGTGTAGTCTTATGCTAAAGACTGTTGTGAACCTTCTCTGACTGATGTGCAGGCCTCAATCCTGATAGCATTATTGAGAAAAGAGGACTATCCTTTTTTCAAGATGATTAGCACAGCAAGATTCTGTTTTCTCCTCCTTCTGCAGGTAACGGTGGTGGTAATCGCTATGCCGCAGGAGGTGGGGGGACTGGCAGCATTGGAATTGGACAGCCCTGGCAGTTTGGTGGAGGACTAAATAGTGTCTCTTACTGTAATCAAGGATGCGCAAATTCCTGGCTTGCGGATAAATTCTGTGACCAGGCTTGCAATGTCTTGTCCTGTGGATTTGATGCTGGCGACTGTGGGCAAGGTATGTTTATCACTGTGAAAAGATGCTTAGACTAAGGGGATCAAAGTCCTCGACAAGTAGAGGGAGGTTGGTGTGGCTTAATTATTCTCTCTGAGTCCCTCACCCAACCTTGCATCCAAACAAGTTGTAAGTGAAAAGTAAGAGAGGACACAGACCGTTCATAAAGATCAGTAGACACTAGAGCTGCATCTTTTCCTGTTACTGCTTCACTCGGACTTACTTTGTACTAAGCAGATGTACCTTCGTTGAAAATATATGGTAAAGGTTTAAGTCAGAAACAATAAGAAGAGACCACTAATAAAGGAATAGTTTGAATGCTGGATCTTGTTGATGGAAGTCATTTTGGCAGAAGGTTGTAGTTTTTCAAATGGACACAAAAGATGAAAGTTGATCAGTGGAATCTGCCATATCTCCGTAGTGAGTTAGACTCAGCATTCCCTGTTAATAGTGATTGCTTCAGATAATAAAATGAACCCCGTACCAGCCGCTCTTGTGTTAGAATGGTTGATTATTCTAAAGTCATTCTTAGAAAGTGAAAACTTAAACCCTAAGAATTAAAGAAAAAGGATGAGAAAATGCCTCGTTTTTAAAGTCATGTTTGTGTTTTTTTCCTCTAGATCATTTTCATGAATTGTATAAAGTAACTCTTCTCCCAAACCAGACTCACTATGTTATTCCAAAAGGTGAATGCCTGCCTTATTTCAGCTTTGCAGAAATAGCCAAACGAGGAATTGAAGGTGCCTACAGTGACAATCCAATAATTCGACATGCTTCTATTGCCAATAAGTGGAAGACCATCCACCTCATAATGCACAGTGGGATGAATGCAACCACAATACATTTTAATCTCACGTTTCAAAATACAAATGATGAGGAATTCAAAATCCAGATAACAGTAGAGGTTGACACAAGAGAGGAACCCAAAGTGAATTCTACAACCCAAAAGTCTTACCAAAATTTGGTTAGCCCCACATCACTTCTTCCAGAGGCGGAAATCCTATTTGAGGATGTTCCTGAAGAAAAACGCTTTCCAAAGTTCAAGAGGCATGATGTTAACACGACAGGAAGATTCCAAGTGGAGGTGAAAATTCCCCTGGTAAATATTTCACTCCTTCCCAAAGAGGCCCAGTTGAGTCTCCGTAACTTGGATTTGCAACTAGAACATGGAGACATCACTGTGAAAGGATACAACCTGTCCAAGTCAGCCTTGCTGAGATCATTTCTAAGGACCTCACCAGATGCTGAAATAAAAATAAATCAACCTATAATAATGGATGAAAGAAATGACAGTGTAGAGGCCCCACTAGGAAAACAGGTTCACAAAGACACCTTGCCGAACAGCTTGGGAACATCTGAAAGATTACAGAGGTCAACTTTTCCAGCAGTCACCATGAAAGTGAACAGCCACTACCAGAGTCGCAGTCTACCCCCAGACTTAGAAATCGAAGGAAAATCTAGATCTGAAATTCTGACCCCACATGTAAGAGCTGGAAGTGTTTCAAAAGAAAAACTGTTGTCTCAGATCGTTCCACCAGAAAGCCAGATGACAAAGGAGAAGCAAAGCACAGGGAAAGAACAAGAGAAAAACAAAATGGAGGAGAATGCAAACAATTACATAGATGTTAATGAAGTACTACCTGGAAGAAAGCTGCAGCACTACACAGACAGTTACCTGGGCTTTCTGCCGTGGGAGAAAAAGAAGTATTTCCAAGATCTTCTTGATGTAAGTTGTAAGTCACATCCAGCTTTATTCCTTTCCATGCTCGGGAAAAGTAAATAACTTTGTAAGTGATAATTATGTAGTAATAGGTACCATTTATTCATGACTTCCTGTGCCAACCATTAGACTAAATTTTTTTCTTGCATGGTTTTATTGTCCTAATACCCCTAACAATAAAAATACCATACGAAAAAAAATATCGTATGAGGTTACCTGCTATCATGATCCCATGTCACAGTTAAGAAGTAGCCTTAGTGCGAATGAGTAAAGGTGTTAACTAGGAGCATGCGTCAAGTAAGTGGTAGGACAGGGGTGGAATCCTGTCTTCACTTGGCATGTTGTGACTTCAAAGAAAGCTTTTATGTCTGTTGTGTGAGTCAGATCTGATAATTTTTCCAATTTTACTGATGAAAAAAAAAAAAACCCAAGGTGCAAATAAATTCATTAGCTTCCAGTGGAGCCAGGCCTCAAGGTTTAAGTGCTCACCCTCTGGTACCACGGTCTCCTTGGTGCTGCGGTGTCATCTGTACATCTGCCAAGTGCTGTCACAGGGCTTGCTGCAGGGGAAGGCGGCTCATGGAGCCTCAAAGGGCAAGCCTGGAGGACTGTGGGTGAATAATTGTAGCAACATGATAGGTGTCTCTTGAACTATGGGCAAGGAGTCCCAAGGGACAGCTCCTTACCTTTTCCTAGAGGTACTGGGGAAGGCATCCACGAGGAAGTGCCCTTTGAGCTGACCTGTGCAGAGTGTGTAGGAATTGACAGACCAGGACAAACCTGTGGTCTCGGCTGGATCAGGAATAGAGCACAGCCATGAGGAGGTGTCAGGCTGAGAGAAAGGAGGCCAAAGAGGGGAACGTATTTATCTCACTGTCTTTTGAAAGTATCTTATTGCCAACACAGTATTTGTTTACTAATTGCTAAGTGACGGACTATAGAGTTCTTGCCTGTGATGATTTCCTCACTTTCCCCCCTTTCATTACTTATTTTAAATTGCAAAAGTGTTTTAGGTTAGTAGTAACCATTGCAAGCAACCCAAAACATAAATAATATAAAAGGGAAAGATCTTCATCCTTTCTTCATCTTCCTACTTGAAATAATCACTATGAATAGTTTGGTGGGTATTTTTCCAGTATTTTTATATAGATATGTGAACATATGAACTATATAATATTTGTTTTGTAACAGTGAAATTACACTATACTCATTGCTCTGCAGTTGCCTCTTGATCTAGTAGAACATGAGCAAGCCCACGCTAGTGTCATTGTTTTTTAATAGCTGTATTTGTTTTGCAGTTACAAATAGTGTTGTGATAAATATTCTTCTATGTATAGCTTACTCTTGAGGAAGTTTTTACTTCTGTAGGTAGAATTGCTAGATTACAGGTAAATTTTACTGTGTCCTTCTAGAATGTTGTACCCTTCATACTCCACAGTGTATAAGAGTGCTTGTTTCTCCACAGGCTAACCAACAGTAATTAGTATCAATCTGTATATATATTTTTTAGCACATTGAGAAGCAAAAATATTTCATCTTTGTAAAGTGTGTTCATATATTTTGCTAATATTCTTTGCCCATTCACTCAGTTTTAGCTCTTACTGGTTTTGACAGGGTTCTTTACATTTTATAACACTATTATGGTAAAATAATCCTTTTTTTGTCCTTCTGTTCAGAACTCAAGTGCTTACTGATTTGATGTCACCAGTAGAAATAACGGATATTGAAAGTGCTATCTTAGTTAGTTAGTTGGTAGGCTCCACCCAATGTGGGGCCTGATCTCACAACCCTGAGATCAAGACCTGAGCCAAGATCAAGAGTCAGATGCTCAACCAACTGAGCCACCTAGGCACCCCTCTACCAAATGTATTTTTAAATAAATGTTCTAAATATTGCATTGAATTGGCTATGAAATCTCATGGTCGGTGACTAGCCCTTGAAGAATACCCTATAAATAGACCTCCATCACGCTGCAGTCATTCACAAGCCAATGTTGGTGATACTTTGACTGAAATACAGTTTAGTCCTGCTCTTAGGATCCTTAAAGTGACCAGTTAGTGCTATTTCATTTGCCACAGTTAGTGGCTCGTTACATAAAATAGTACCTTTATCTCTTGTTAACAAAATACTCTTGTGCACTAAATGTAATGCTGTGTTCGTGGAATTCTCTTTTTAGGAGGAAGAGTCACTGAAGACGCAGTTGGCATACAACACCGATGGCAAACACACTGGAAGGCAACTGAAAGATACATTTGCAGATTCCCTCCGATATGTAAATAAAATTCTGAACAGCAAGTTTGGATTCACATCTCGGAAAGTCCCTGCACACATGCCTCACATGATTGACCGGATAGTTATGCAAGAACTTCAAGATATGTAAGTCCTGCTTGTTGTTTCAGTTGCTTGCACATGCTCAGAGTCAGGTCTGCTTAAAATGGGCATCTTTACTGTGCCAGATGTATGGCTCTAACACTTGACAACTGATAAAACTGAAGGTATCGGCTGAATAAGAGGGAAAGAAAAGGATTCTGACCCCACAAATGTTGGAATATATTTAAACGTAGATTAATGTCTATATATATTATAAATATCCAGGGCTCACTCTATGTTATGTTTGCTCAGGTTCCCTGAAGAATTTGACAAGACATCATTTCACAAAGTGCGCCATTCTGAGGATATGCAGTTTGCCTTTTCATATTTTTATTATCTCATGAGTGCCATTCAGCCACTGAATGTATCTCAAGTTTTTGATGAAGTGGACACAGACCAATCTGGTGTCTTATCTGACAGAGAAATCCGAACCCTGGCTACCAGAATTCACGACCTGCCTTTAAGTTTGCAGGTGTTGTATTTTTTTCTCCTAAACTTTCTTTTCTTTCACATATGTCAGCATAATGCAGGTAAAAGTAATTTGTAATATTTAATGGGGGTGTTCACAACTAGTCCACTTTTAGTGCTGAATTAAAACCAAATTTGAGGTTCATATTTTATGAGATTACATTTTTAGGCTTTAAGTAGGCATTGCTATTGTATTATCTGGAGAAGAGCCAGACCATCCTGCATATAAGATTCTTGTGATGAGTTCTTTCAGGAGCTTTAGGTATGCCCCATGGAGCTGTGTCTCAGCCAGGCCTGGGTGGTTGCAAGGTCCCCTCGGTCACAGATCCTCTAGTCCCAGGAGTGAGAGACTTATTAATGGAGAGTGCTGAGATGTATCTAACTGCAAGGACTCCCGCCGGGGGATCCCCCTGACCGCCTTGTGTAAAACAGTGCCTCCCAGTCCATATGTTCTACTTTGAGATGAAGATGAAATATTTTTTGTATTATCTCATTCTGTTCTTTTTTGGAGTGTTTTTAAGAATCACATAGTCAAACTCTCTTTGAAGATAGTGTTTAAAGAAATTTTGGAGACTTCTACATACTTTTTATTTTTTAAAGCCACAGTTATTCCTTGTACGTAGAAGGTTTATCCTTTTATTTTGTTTTGTTAGGACTTAACAGGTCTGGAACACATGCTAATAAATTGCTCAAAAATGCTTCCTGCTAATATCACTCAGCTAAACAGTGTTCCACCAACTCAGGAAGCATACTATGATCCCAATCTGGTAAGTGGCATGAGTTTCTCTGTGTAAAAAGGAAGTATATCTTTATCAGGTGTTATTTACACCATTTCTGTATAGCACTTCAAACAGCAGAAGCAGGCCCTATATTTATGTCTTTGGTACACAGCAGTAGTCCAGATAATCCAGAGTCATTTCTGTCTTTTCTTTTCTCTAACCTAGCGGATGTTAAGCTGATATACTGAGATTAACTGCTAATATTCTATAACCAGACATCTGCTCACCAAGGACAGCAGAAGGTAGCCATGAGAGTACTTCAGAGAGTTTTGCTGGTGGCACAGCCAGTGTCCCCTCTCACTCAGGACTTCTCTTTCCCCCACCTGTGCTTCTGTATCTGTCCCTCACTGTCTGTCTTTCCTCCTCTAGTTTTCATTGTTTCTCTTTTATTTTATTTATTTATTTTTTGCTGTGTTTTTTTTTAATAAATTAATTTTTATTGGTGTTCAATTTACCAACATACAGAATAACACCCAGTGCTCATCCCGTCAAGTGTCCCCCTCCGTGCCCGTCACCCATTCACCCCCACCCCCCGCCCTCCTCCCCTTCCACCACCCCTAGTTCATTTCCCAGAGTTAGGAGTCTTTATGTTCTGTCTCCCTTTCTGATATCATTGTTTCTCTTTTAAACTGGGTTAAACTGGGTTCCTAGTAAGACTTTAGAGTTACCAAGCCCCTGCATTTATACAGAACTTGCAGAAGTGTGTTCTTTTCTAAGGAATGTGATGTACACAGAGAAAACTTGTATTTCTTGCCCTGTTACAGGCACAGTGAAGGACTATTGAGATTTTAGTTTTCTTTTGAAATGCATACATTTTTCTTCATTAGCGGAGTATTTAACATATGCCAGCTTTCTGGCATGAGATTTAGAATCAGCAAATATCCTTTGACTGTGAAGGATAAAGTAAAGGCTGCTTTCTAATGGTAATAAGTTAGTCTTGAGGCTCCTGCGAATAAACTGCTTGGAGCATGAGTACTAGTTATACTAGCAACATTAGGAAAGGAAGTGGCTTATGTTGCTTGGAGTAGGTGGAAATGCCTAGTTAACCTTATTCAGGTGAACTCTAGAAGGTATTGGCTTCATTACTGTAATTAACTGATTATACCTAGGATAAAGTATTTTCTAATAAGACTGACAAGTGAGCTTATGAGCATCACGTATTGTTAGAGTTTGTTAGAAATTTCTTTCTGAAAAAAAATGCTACCAGTAGCTTAGGAGACTTTTAACATGCAGTGTTTGTGTGATTAAAATAAAAATTTATTTACAAAAACAGGCAATTAGCCAGGAAAAATTTGATTTTTTTCAAATACTGCATTAAAGTATTTGTCTTGATTACAGAGTCTTTGGTCTCCCCCTTAAATTTTGCACTGAGGTCAGTGCTTCACCTGCCCTACCCTAGTCTTGGCCTGATGCAATGTCTCTATTTTCTCACAGCCACCAGTCACTAAGAGTCTAGTGACCAACTGTAAGCCAGTAACTGATAAAATCCACAAAGCATATAAAGACAAAAACAAATATAGGTAAGTAGTGCAAACTTTCTTTGTTTAGTTTAAGAATAATTATAAGAATCTGGCATCTTCATAATTTTACAATAGTTTATCTCTTAAGCTTTCTTTTTAAATTTATGTGAGATTGTTTTCTTTAGTAATACCGAAAGATTAAGTCCTTCTCAGGACGTTGACTGTTGAAGTTTTATAAAATACTTATCTCAAAAAAAAAAATACTTATCTCAATGAAACTGCTTTTATTTCCACATAAATATTTACACTCCTTAAATATGTTTTGATAATTAGGTTTGAAATCATGGGAGAAGAAGAAATTGCTTTTAAAATGATTCGTACCAATGTTTCTCATGTGGTTGGCCAGTTGGATGATATAAGAAAAAACCCCAGGTACTTTTTTTTTTTAACCAATAAACTTTACTTTTTTGAGTGCTTTTAGAAGTTACAGCAAAATTGAACAGAAAATACAGAGAAAACCCATAACTTTAAGAAGTGATCCTTAATCATGCAAATAAACATGCAAAAAGGCAGCACGAATCAAGGAAAGGAAGTGGCTTATGTTGCTTGGAGCAGGTGGAAATGCCTAATAGTGAGGTAGTGTCAGTGTCTGAGCTAGAGATGGGAGCTGTGAGTTTGGAGAAGGTTCCCCCAGGCACAGGGGCTAGCATGGACTTCCAGGAATCTGGTGACAGGAGCTGTTCACTGAGGTCAAGGGGTGACTCCACCATGGGGAGTGAGGCTAGATAGCTGGGACTCTCCTAGCATTCTTAAGAAGGTGCTTCCAGAAAAGTTGTTTTGGTGATTAGACTTCGCAATTCAAAGCAAAGTCCATTATTAGCTTCTGAAGAAAAAGAAATGCTCTCATAAATGTGAAAATTAATCCAGTAAAGTGCAGGCATTCTTTGGGGCTGAATAAATGTTCAGGTTTATGTAAGCCTTGAAAATTTCCAACCTGGCCCCGTAACAGTTGCCTGGGATAGTTTGATAAAATTAGTTAAAAATCTGCATTTTTGAGTTTTGAACTTTAGTGGGAAATAGATATTTGATGGGTTTCCTAGAAAAAAAGACTTTGGCATATAAAATTGAATATTTTTCATCTGAGTCTTTTAAGTGCCTTTTAAGTCTTCAGTTTTTATGTCCTCATTTATTATGATTTTAATGATAAATGATCAGAAATGTAAAATTTCTAGACAGGTAAAGCCATGGTATTTTTTTTTTCTAAAATTCATTCCTGTTTGGTAGTGGGATGGGGAGAAATTGGAATTTGAAGATAAATGGAAACATCTTTCATGCTTAGTGTATTCAATAATTCAGTAAAATACTTTATTTCCTATAAAATATTTCCCACAAATGAAGCAAACAATAAACCATTATAATTAATAGTCACTCTGCTTCAGCTCTCTATACCTGCTGTTCCCTCTGCCTGGAATGCCCTGCCCTAATTTTTAAAAATAACTTTAAAAAGCAATTTCAATACTTGCTTTTTGCTTCCCCCATTTTTTTTTGATGTGCTCTCCCATTTAGTTATCTGTAGTAATGGCATGTGGGAGTTTGTAGTTTTCAGTTGTACCTTGTCCTTTACCTCTTGGTGCCAGTTCAGAAGTTATGGGGTTAGAAAATTTGTAGACCTTCATGGTACCTAAACGGACAGGGATTGACCAGAAGGACCCCTGGCAAGCCAGGCTGTGTCTTTTGGGCCCAGCTAGCTCCTGTGACCTTGCACAGATCTTATTAACTCTCAGCTGTTTTACTTTTATGGGTGCTCACCCTAAGTCAGGAGTGGAAACCTGTGTTCTAACCGACTAAACCTTTAAGGACAGGTTCGCCGCCATTCGCAAGGAACTTGGCATTGCTTTTCCCTCCGACTATTAGTCTCTGCCTCTCCTCTTCAGATAGAGGTAGGGCACCACAGTGGTTGGAGATGTCCCTGCAAACACAGCTGTGCTCTAGCACAGAAACGGATCACCCCTTTGTATGTGCGGTGTGCTCACCGCCCCCCCCCCCGCCATTCTTTTTTTTCTTTTTAAAGATCTTTATTTATTTGAGAGATAGCACATGCTCATGACTAGGGGTGGGAGGTAGAGGAACAAGCAGACTCCATCCCGTGACCTTGAGATCATGACCTAAGAGCAGAAATCAAGGTCAGATGCTTAACTGACCGAACCACCCAGGTGCCCCTGTGCCCCATTCTTACATCAGTCACCATGAAGAGGATTCACATCACAGTCAGAAGCTGCCTCTGCGGGAGGGAGTGGGCTTGCCTCCCCTTGAACTTCAAAAGTGGGGTTATTCCTGCATACTGATTTAATGGGCCCTCAGTTTAGTGACTTCACCTTGAAAGGAACTTGAAACAGTAGGGAAGTAAGACTGTCATCTGGTTTTTGCCAGAACTCCAGCAGCTTGGTTGGAAACATAAGAAGAGGTCACTGAACTCATAGAATCCACAGCTGTAAGGCACCATCTTTATCTCACTTATCTACATCACTATTCTTTTTTTTTTTTTAAGATTTTATTTATTTATTCATGAGAGAGACAGACAGAGAGAGAGAGAGAGAGAGAGAGAGAGAGAGACTGAGAGAGGCAGAGACACAGGCAGAGGGAGAAGCAGGCTCCATGCAGGGAGCCCGATGTGGGACTTGATCCCAGGACTCCAGGATCACACCCTGGGCCAAAGGCAGGCACCAAACTGCTGAGCCACCCAGGGATCCCCTGCATCACTATTCTTAATAATGTAACTGTATAGAACTTGGTTTTCATTGTTTACTAATACCTCCCTGGCTGCCAACAAAATGCTCTCATCAATAAACTGCATTTATTAAACACTTAATTGGGGACATGCTAAACAGAAATCATTAATTTATTCCAACAGCTAGAAGACACTTTTAAGATTATCTTCCCTAGTTCTTTTTGTTTTACAGGTGAGGAATATCCAAAGAAAAATTTTATAGAACATTATTCCCCCTAGAGAGTCGTATCAACCCATGCAACAACATGGAACAGGAGGCCATTTAAAATATATTTGGAAGCTACATTTCTTGTTTTATGATGTCAAGATCATTCTCACACTAACTAATAACCATGGATCTCTGTTAATTCTAGGAAGTTTGTTTGCCTGAATGACAACATAGACCATAATCATAAAGATGCCCAGACAGTGAAAGCTGTTCTCAGGGACTTCTATGAATCCATGTTCCCCATACCATCCCAGTTTGAACTGCCAAGAGAGTATCGAAACCGTTTCCTTCACATGCATGAGCTGCAGGAGTGGTAAGGGCTCACGTTCACGTGTGTGTGTATAAGAGTGATGAACTCCTGTAATGTGTTATTTGATCTAGAATTACTTTATAAAAATATGCCTAAAAGTTTTTATTTGAGCTTGCTGGCCAAGCACATCTGCCAAGCCTCACTCATTGCCATCAGAATAGCGACTGTGTTTCTTACATACCTGCTACCTGGCAGGAGAGCATGGTAAGAGCAGGTGAGGCAGCTGTAAGTGGTAAATGCAGCCTAATTTCCAACCTTGCATATATTCCACCGCAACCTAAAGCTGCTTCATAATATCTCCTTCATGTCTTATTTTACTGCCATTTACCCCAGCCAGGTGCTAGGAATACACAGAGACAGAGGAGTGTGGGACCAGGCTCTGGGGTGCTCATGGCCCCTTCAGAGCGATAGGCTGCAGGCAGACAGCTGTAGTGTCAAGTGCTGTGGCAGGATCTGTGCTAGCGGGGTGTGGATGAGGGAACAGCTAATTGTTAGGGGAGGGCGGCATGGGGACTTGGTTTTCAGTTGTGAAAAGGACTTTTCCAGGTAGAAAAGAGCGTTCCTGATAGAAGAAATGGCCTGTACAAAACAAAACACAGGACTGGGAAGGAGAGTGTGTGGAGAGAAAAGGAGACATTGTGAAGAGCTTGTGTCTGAATTAGACTTTTTCTTTGGAACATGGGGCGCCCCCAGGAGAAATTTTGTTTAGGTGTTTGCAGTGATCAGACTTCATGATTTGGAAAGATAGCAGTGTGGAGTTGGAGTGGTGAGGAGTTGTTTGGAGTGAGGCGGTGTCGTCTGGAAACTGGAGGCAGAGAGACAAGTTCTAAGCATTTCAGTAGCTCTGACACAGTCAGGATGTGACCAAGGACAGAGCTCAGAGAATAAGGAGAATGGAGTAGATGGAATTGAGACACACTGTAGAGGAAATTAGTGACCTTAGTGGCTCAAACTCTTGGGTATCTTGGGGTTGGGTGAGACAATCAGTATGTATGTTGTTAATAGCTATATATATTTTTATTTTCAGAAGAAGTTATTACTGTGTGTCTTGTCTTCTAGGAACAGCTTCTAATCATTTTCACTTTCCTTTAGCTCAAAGGAAAAAGATCTCTGGATGAGTTCAAGTGTTAACTCCCCAAGTCTAGTTTGTGACTACATTTATCTTCAGGGGTTCAATCGAATAAGAAAGAAGTGGGCTTATGATTAGTTTGAGAGCACTTTGATTTCTGTGTTGTACAGATGAGTGAGGTGTAATTCCCTGGGGGCTTCAGTTTCTTTGTCCTGCTCAGCTTCTGTGTCCTCTCTCACTGCAGGGCCACCAACACCTCCCTACCTTCTAGAAACTTTACTTTTCTCTTTCCTTTCATGCCATTGTGCTCTTGAGTCCCTGTCACCTTTCTCTGGTGTCCCTAGAGGCCATCTTCCTGTTCCCTTTCCTTGGGGCTAGCACTCACTATGCAGGAGAGCTGTCTGGTATGCTCTTCTCTCCTGATAGAACGTAGGCTGTCTTCAGGGGCGTAGATGATGTCCTACCCTTCTCTGAGTCCACACTGCCTTTCGCGCACATAGGAGGCACCCCATGGATGAGTGGCTTGGGGAACCTCCAGCTATCCTAAGGTTCTGTGGTTGCTGTACGACTCATTAGCTGTGTTACAGCCTGTGGCTTCTTAGCTGTTTAAAAATTACATACAGATTCTGAATGGCACCCTAGGCATTAGACTGGCTGTGCTGCTTGTGATCCGATTATGAGACACAGGAAGTGCTGGAAGCAAACACAGAGGTACCATTATCAATCTAGGACTTGGAACGGAGACATCCACCATAAGACGAGCTCTACATGAGAATCCAGAACTCAGCACAGAGGCCTGAACTGATAGTTACTAGCGTATCTTCCAAGCCTTAGTTAAGCATATAGTTCGTCTTCATGGTAAATCATATTTCCAAGTTACAGATGAGGAAACTGCTCTATTGCCACCTCGAACCCCAATATCCTATCTTCACATCCACTTGATTCTACTTAGATTAGGTCTCTGTTGCCTGTTGTCTTTCATTCTCACTGGTCTTTATTACGTTCTCATACCCAGACTAACGTGACTGCCTGCCTTATCACCTTGGTCCCCTGACGTGCATCCTTCAGATGGCCACCATATTCACCCAGTTGTCCACACACACCCACACTTGCCATTCTATGTGCTTTCCCAGTGGAGTATTATGTCCAAACCCCACTGCATATTTTCCAGAATACCTGCACTTTCTGCCCACCTGCCTCGCCATGGCCTAGCTCTCTTCCTTCTGCCCCCCCCGGGCAGATTCTGTTCAGTTCTGCAGGACTCTCTCTGCCTTATTCAGCTAAATGCTTCCATTTCAGGTCCCCCACCCCACTTCGAGGTTTAAATGAAATGTCACCAATGCTGAGGTGCTTTCCTCATGTCTCTGTTTTTCCATAAGACTTTGCTTTTGATGGTACGTTTTTTGGTCCATCTTGTGTGGTGGCTAGTTGTTTGCATGTCAGTGACTCTCAGGCTTATAAACAGTTTACAGCAAGAACTTCTTGTTCATCTGTCTGTATCCACAGGAAGTGTTGGTCAAGTGACTGTGAAGAAATGGATATGAAAGAAAGTGTATTTTTGTTTAAATGTGAGACATAATTTTCTTTTGAAGTCCTCTCCTCTGCCCGGGTAACTCTGACACTTCAAATATACTACTTACCATGACCTAATGAAAAATCTGAACTCACATTGGAAATGTACATTGTATTAACATTTTCATGTTGCCTCCACACAATGTTTTCGTGTTTTGTGACTTTTTGCTAACCTAGTATATAAATAATTCTAATGCAGTGAAACTGCACAGAACTGCATATTTGCTTCTTTCTCTGAACAGGAGAGCATATCGAGACAAACTGAAGTTTTGGACTCATTGTGTACTAGCAACATTGATTATGTTTACTGTATTCTCATTTTTTGCTGAACAGGTAAGTGGTATATATTTCATGTGGGGATCAAACAGTATTTTTTAATATAAGAGTATCTAATTCGTTTAGAAAGTGATATAAATTGGGCAGCCCGGGTGGCTCAGCGGTATAGTGCTGCCTTCAGCCCAGGGTGTGATCCTGGGGTCCCGGGATCGAGTCCCACATCAGGCTCCCTGCATGGAGCCTGCTTCTCCCTCTGCCTGTGTCTCTGCACCTCTCTCTCTCTCTCTCTCTCTCTCTCTCTCTCTCTGTGTCTCTCATGAATAAATAAATGAAATCTTTAAAAAAAAGTGATATAAATTCACAAGAAAATTTTAATTTCTTCTTTTGGCTTATAACTAAGATGTCAGTATGTCAGACATAGCTCATAATATTCAGACAGCAAACATAATATCCTTTTATTCATTTTTCTTCTAGATGCACCACCAGTATTCTTTTTACCTGGCACTCAGTAGATTAACTTGTAGACGTCAAGCTAAAACTGAAAACCTCTAAGTATTTCTAACCAAAAACTATCTAGAATCCTCACCTCATACTGATTTTGCATGGGTTTCCAATTTTTTTCTTTCTTGTAACCTTTATAAAAGTGACTGCAGTGTGTTCAGACCTCCCACTATTCTGTGGACAGTGCTCATTATGCTCACGTTTCTCCCAATTACATTTCCTTTGAGTTGTTGGAACTTCTCTCCATACAGGTGCATATACAACCTCCTTCAGGTGAAGTCCCAGAAGTAGAAGGGAGGTTTGTGAGGTAAAAAGAAAGGGATCAGAGAATCTTTATTTGGTCTGATGAGAAAGGAGTGAAGACAGGAGGGAACCATGTCTGGGCTGATCTGACCTGGGGCAAGCCTCCATTTGAAGGGACTGTTGAGTGGAGCTTTTCCAGCTGTCACGGAAAACTCACACTGAGTTTACCTAAACTGAGAAGAAGGAAGAGGCTGAAGTATTGAAACTTTAGAATTAGCAGGGCCTGGGCTTCCTGCTATAAATGGAAAGAAATGAGCAAATGGGAGATTGGGCAGGTGAGCAGGACTGCAATTTAATCTTTATCCTCTTCCCAGCAAATATCAGTCTCGTGTTTGATATTTGTTGCGATTATTCATGGCTGGTAAAGCCATCCCTGCTCCGGAGCAGAGAGGTCCAGCGAGGAATGAGGAGTCAGCTGTGTGCCGCCCGCCAAGGGGGGAAGAGGAGGCACCCAGGCTGGAAGCAGCGGCTGGCAGTGGGGGGGAAGGAATCAGAGGGCCAGTCTTTCATCTGCATTACTTATACAGTAGAGGATAGGGAACCAGAGAGGCAGAAGGCAGGAGAAAAGGAGGGAAGAATAAACCCTAACCCTCTCTTCTCTCTGTCCCCTTGCTCTTTACCTATGGGAATCAAATCTTTAACCTCAACCCTGCTTGCCCTGAATCAGCCAGCACTGCCCCTTCCTCTGCCCCAGTCCCAGCTCATTGTTTGTCTGTATGTGGGTGAAACCCTGCTTCCCCCTTGAGATGGAGTAGACAGTATGATCCCAAACTGAAACCATAAAGAACACGTTTGTTGTTCTCACTGACACTCTGTCATAACAGCAGTCAGGTTTCCTATTTCAAATGTGTCATGGATAAACCATTTCTGTGAGAAACAAGTGTTTATCCAAATTGTAAGGTAGTAGTTACAAAGTAATCTTTTGCATGACAACCCATGTCATAAATTAGGTGTTACCTATATTTTCAAATGATTATTGCTGTGTTTAAATACAGGGGGAAAGTAGTGACAGGATCTTAATACAAAGGTTTTTTTTTTATTTTTAATTCTGTCTTATATATGTAGTCACTTTCAAATTGAGGGGAATGTTGATTTCATGCAGAAGCCTAATTACAAAGGGCTAGAGTTAAGTAGCAGAGCTACCTTCCAGATGTAATAGCTAAACAGAGGCAGTTTCCTTCAATATAAAGACTTGAGAAATAGGTGTCTTGAAAATAAATATGCTTGGTAATCACTGTGTAAAAATTTGTAGATATAGGTTTTTTAAAAAGTGAAGCATGGGCCAAAATAATTTTTATCCTTGTGGGTTTAAATATTTTGTGGGCACATATATAGGCATATCGACCCTATAACAAAAGTCGTGAGTAGCTGTTTTATTTTGGAGAGAATGATGGAGACTTATTTACTCTGATTTTTTTATGTAGAAGACTGTGGAAATGATTAAGGTCATAGGACTCAAAGTTTAAAGTTTGTTAACATGGAGAATTAAAATTTATTTTCTGTCTTTAATTATCTAGTTAATTGCGCTTAAGCGGAAGATACTTCCTAGAAGGAGGATACAGAAAGAAGCTAGTCCCGACCGAATCAGGGTATAGATCTTCATTTGAAAATCATCTACCTCAGCATTCACGGAGCATTTTAAAACTTGGCATCAGAGAGATGTCTTCGTGGTGTGATACTTAGCCAGCCTGGCCTGCAGAAGGAAAAGCATCCAGTACAGTACTTGTTTTGTGGCCTGAATACAGCTGACTGGCCAGGAATTGTTTAACCAAGACATGGAAAACTTGTGTGTTGAGCAGCTCTGATCTGATTTCACTTTTAAAGCATTTGCTTGTGGACCCATCATTCTTTTAATGAAAAGTCTGACAAGAGAGCTGCTAAGTTCCCCTAAGCAACCATTGCCAACTAACTTTCACATGAGAAGCCTAGGCCAGCTTGGGAGCCATTGCTAAGAGACCCCAGTCTTTGCATTCCAAAGACTTGTGCTGCAGTTTTACATTTTTGGTTTTTTGTTTTGTTTTGGTTTGGTTTTTTTCCAGTTCTCACTTTTAAATAAGTAGCTACTAAGTTAACTATTTACCCTTACTTCTGAAAATAATGACTTGGGATACCTAAACATGTTTTTATAGATGTTATTTAAATAATGCAACAATACCACCTTCTATTGGCAATACCTAAATTATGGATTTTATTAACATTTAAGACCATAAGTGGTCAGCTACTGATGAGATCAGTCACTGACATCTGATGCATTTTGTGCTTTACTTCAGCCCCTAAGAATGTGATTTCATGCAGAGGCCTAATTACAAAGGGCTAGAGTTAAGTAGCAAAGCTACCTTCCAGATGTAATTAATTATGTTTTGGAAATGTACATATTCAAACAGAAGTGCCTCATTTTAGAAATGAGTAGTGCTGATGATACTTGTCACATTACAGTGGTGTCTTTTTTAATAGTATATTCTAGTAGCTAGCTCTTCCAACTGGTTTCATATAATGCAGGGGTCAGCAAACTTCATGTAAAAAGCCACATAGTAAATATTTGCAGGCCACATGTATCTCTGTTGCATATTCTTTATTGTTTACTTTTAGTGGTTTTTTTTTTTTTAACCTTTAAAAATGTCAAAAGCCAAGTTTAGCTTGCAGCTATACAAAAACAGGCCACCACCTGGATCTGGCCCACAGGCCATTGTTTGCTGACCACTGGGATAGAGAATTCATATTTCTATGTATGAGTAAGCTGTGATGTTCAACTATATTTTATTTATATGATTATATGGTGGATTTCTGGAGATTAGATTCCATAAGTCCTTTTTGAACTCTAACAGGTGTTTTAGATCATGATCTCAACAGTATTGTTTCAAAACCTATTTTGTAAAAAGAACTTGTAAATACTTTGTGCTATAAGAGTTATGTATTTCAAAATGTGATGAAGTCTCATAAAAACTTACATTTTGTCTGATGCTTTGTTTTTTAACTCTTTGAGGAATGAATTTATTGTTATCCGGATTCTACAATCACTTGAGGGCTTGTACAGTGGAAAATAAATGGGAAGTAATGTAAGGGGAGGATAGTACTAGAACACACTGGAGAATGTCATGGGGGAAAATAAGTTGTAAATAGGATTTATCATATGGTAAAAGTTTAGGAGGTATCTGGGTGTCATTCTAAATTGAAGAATTTATTATAGAAAAGTTATAAAGAAATGAACATTTGGGTGTGTTGGACATTTCTGTGGTTAGATCTTTGTCTTTGACTTATTTCACTTCCATACTGTTGCAAATGGCAAGATTTCATTTCAAGAGCTGAGTAATATTGCATTTTATATATATGTGTACACACACACAAAATACATTATCTTTATCCATTCATCAGTCAGTGGACATTTGGGCACTTTCCATAGTTTGGCTATTGTAAATACCAGGGTGCACACACCTTCGAATCTATATTTTTATATCCTTTGAGTAAATACCTAGTAGTGCCATTGCTGTGTCATAGGGTAGTTCTATTTTTAACTTCTTGAGGAACCTCCATACTGTTTTGATGAGGTGGTATATTTATACAATGGAATACTATTCAGCCATAAAAAGAAGGAAATCTTGCCTAAAGTATAAGTATTATGCTAAATCAGAAAAAGACAAATACCATGTGATGTTACTTATGTGTTGAACGTGGAAAAGAAAACCCTTCAGGTACAGAGAACAGACAGGTGGTTATCAGAGAGGAAGTGGGTTTGGTGGGTGAAAAGGGTGAAGGGAGTCAATTATATGATGACAGATAGTAACTGGACTTCTTGTCACTTTGTAGTATATGTAAATATCAAATTATACATCTGAAACTAATATTATCTGCCAAATTTATTTGAGACTTTAGGCAATAAAACCCCGAAGCCTTTGTTTGCAAAACCTTAGATACAAGTGGTAAAATATATGATCAAAAATAGGAAAAAAAAAATTGGGGCATCTGGGTAGCTCAGTTGGTTAAGCCTCTGACTCTTGATTTTGGCTGAGGTCATCCTCTCAGGATTGTGAGATCGTGCCCTACACTGAGATCCATGCTGGGGATGGAGCCTGCCTAAGACTCTCTTCCTCTGCCCCATCCCGTATTCCCTTAAAGAAAAAAAAAAAAAGGAAAAGAATTGCAGAGTGATAGGAAATCAAGGCAGGTACAAAATCAAAAAATATTTAAAAATTATCCAGGGGAAAATCCATATATGTACACAAAGAATGAAATAATACTCCAAATTTTACTATATTACTGTTGGTAGTGAGATTATTAGTGAATTTCATTTCCTTCATCAATTATTTATCTTCTAAAAATTGTTTTACAATGAATATTACTTTAAAATAACAATCTAACAAATTTTAGGTAAAATTATAATGACCCATATTAAGTTTTTAGTGGAAAGTAGAATGCTTTTTATTAGCTAACCAAGGGAAAGCTAACTTTGAAAATCCATAAAATGCCCTTGGTTCCATATTAAGAGACTTTGTGTGATGAAACAGTCATTTAAATTCTCGTGGTTTTGTTTAGTTGGATAAGGATTAAAATTTGAAACTTAGGAATACAGATGAGTTTTCATTTGGAGCTAGAAAAGCCAAAAGATGATATTATCTAATCTTGATTATTCATGGGGCCAATAATTCATTCATATCTTTCGTGTCTTATTTCCTTTCTGTTTTTTACATCTTTAAGTTTCCTAACATTTGAGAAAATAAGGCATTGGTGTTAGTAAGTCACCAGATGGAGAGGTTGAACTGTTCTTGTATATGTAGCAAATCAAGTTAGTGGGCCCCTACTCTAGTCAGTATGAGAATGACCTGAAGAATTATTTAAAATGCAGATTCCCAGTCCTCACCCACAGAATTAATTTGGTAGGCCTTACTTGGGGTCTAGGAATATGCATTTTAACACCCCTTTCCCAACCTTCAAATACCACATGTCTCCACTTCATCTGCAAGTGATCCTGACACAGGCTGGATCCATGAACCACACCTCGAGGTGTGGCCCATGAACCACACCTCGAGAAACTTATTTGAAGCCATGTGTATGTATGAAAACATTTAGAGAAAGAGTAGAAATTGAGAACTAAGTGAAACCAAGTCCTGGGGACCTCCAGCATCTGAGGGTACACTGAAGAAGAGGAGTTAACAAAGATACTGAAAAACTGCCAGAATGATAAGGGGATAGCAAGAGACTGTACAGCTATAGAAGCCAAAGGAAGCCAACGAGGGAGGGAAAAAATGGTTAATATTTTGACTTGCTGAGAAGTGAGATGAGGACCAGAGAAAATGCATTTGATTTATCAACATGGAGGTCACTGGTCACCATAGAGTCAGCATCATTTCAAAGTAGAAAGGACCAAAGGTGGTTTAGGGTGGTTCAATGGGTCTACCGAAGCAAAGGAATTTGAGGCACCAAGCTTAGATGATTCTAGAATTCTGACTGCTAAGAGGAAGACACAGGGGAGCAATAGTCTGTTTGGAAATAAGGCCCAGGAAGTTTTTAAGTTATGAGATATTATTTATAAACGTTAATGGGAGGGATAAAACAGAAAGGAAGGGAAAGCATGGAAAAATGCAAGATTCTTAGAGGACAAGAGGCTGTGAACACAGAACATAGGAAGAGGGAAGAATGGACTCAGGTGCAGGTAGGTTGTAGCTTTGATGGGAGAAGTTTCAGGGGTTTCAGAGTGAACTACTCCCTCAGGAAAACAGAGGAGGAATGTTAAATGTGAAGGGGAAGTGTTAGTGTGGAAGGTTGAGTAGAGTAGAAAAGGCTGGGCACAGTTGAGTTGTCACAGGGAAATGGGAAAATTTGGGGCAATGTTGAGGGTACAAATGAGGCTGAAACTCAGAAATAAAAGGTTGACAAATTTGTTTCTTTGGGTAATTTTCTCCAGGGGCATCGGAGCAAGGGTAGGCAGCACAGAGGAGGACAGCTGAGTGTCTGCAGAAATAACATTTTACCAGATATATGCAGTCAAACTACAGGTTCTTATTTGCACAAGATTGGCTGAAATGATGGAAACTGAATCAAAGGCAAGAGGGGGCTCATTGAGAAGGGAAAAGTAAAATGGTAATGGGTTGAAAGTCTGCATGAGACTGGCATGTGGTTATAGGGTGAACAGATGAGACTGAGCTGGAAAGGTGGGAGGTACTGGTTTGAAAGTAGGATCCCTAACAGGAATTGTCAGGCTGGAGCAGCATCAGGTGTGGTCATAAGAGTTGGGGGACTGTAGGGGCAGGCCATTTTAGATAAAGACCTTGAACTGAGAGGCCAAAGGATGAGGGCAAGAATTGGGGTGAGAGGACTGTGCCAAATACCATGCGCTCAGTAGAGAATGGGAGACCGAGGAGATGTTAAGGATGCTTAGGACATCTCCCTAGAAGATTAACTTTCTAAATTATGTTTTTCTAACTGACTGCAAAAATACCAACTAGTTATATATAATCTTGTCCCCTTCAAACCTTCTAAGGAGGCTCCTTTGTCTTGGTGAGTGGAATTACAGGGTGGATACAACAGAAACATGAGTAAGTTGTGTTGTTTACAGAAGAAAAGTACTGGAGTGATCCAAAAGGGAAGATCCAGGGCAACAGGAAGAAGGAAAAATAGGGGAGAGCTGTATGGGAGAGAGAGAGAGAGAGAGAGAGAGAGAGAGAAACTGTGAGCAGCCATGAGGCTCTCTTATGGAGACTTGGAAGGAAAAAGCTAGACGGTCTTATTACAAGACCGTCTAGGAAGTCATTCAGTTTTATGTGCAACGTGTCACCTCCCTAAAGTTAATGGAATCATATCACTTGCCTGTTACAGGCAAAATTGGATGGGACAATGTGAGAAACTGGTCTCGACTATGAGGGCACTGACTACCCCAGGGCCCTTCTTAAACCAGTCTATGCAAGCAGTCTTCCTCATTAAGTAACTGTGGATGTCTTAGAACTTTTTGAGAAATACTTAAAGAATCAGAAATGCCTTGTGACATTTTTTATCTTCTAACTATTTTATTTGAGAGAAAGGGAGAGGGAGAAGTGGGGAGCAGGGACCCCGACTCAGGGCTTGATCCCAGGGCCCAGGATAATGACCTGAGCTGGAGGCAGATGCTTAACCAACTGAGCCACCCAAGTGCCCCTAATTATTTTCTGAAAAAAACCTATTTTCTATCCCTAAGTCCCTAGTAAAATATTCCAACTCTAATTTTTGTGATTAAAATTAAAATTTTCTATGTTAATTAATTAATTAATTAATTAATTAATATGTCTGGCACTGGTAGTATTCATATACTCAGGAAATGGTATACCAGTGACAACACACACCTCTTATAATATTAGTAATGGTGGTAACTTATGTTTACTAAGTACTTGCTATTTGCTATTGAGTGCTTACTAAGTTTTTATGCCTTATTTCACTTTTTAAAATCCAAATTTCTAGGGTCCCTGGGTGGCTCAGCTAGATAAGCATCTGCCTTGGGCTCAGGTCATGATCCCTGGATCCTGGGATCAAGCCCTGTGTGGGGCTCCGTGCTCAGCGGGGTGTCTGCTGTTCCCTTGCTCTCTACCCCTCCCCCTGCTCACTCTCTCCATCTCTTAAATAAATAAAATCTTAAAAAAAAAAAACCTCTAAATTTCTATGAGATAAATACTTTTATGCCCCCTACATTAGTGAAGAAGGAAACAGGAGAACAGGCTTAGACAGGTCAAGTAATTTGCTGTAGGTCTTATGGTAAATGGCAGAGCCTAATTTAATTTTGTTCTGCATTTTCATGTCATGTTTTAAGCCATTTTTATGAGTTTCTCTTTGATTAACATCATGCTTGCTGTTAGGTGTCAACCTGTGAGTTTCTAGGTGATAAACTGTGAGCAGAAATACCGTATGCCCCCTCAGGGTTAGCCCATCAAGCCTCCTGCCCGCCGCTCCCCCGTAGTGGTTTCCCGTGCAACTGGCTGGTATAGAGATGGCCGCTCTGATGGCTGTGGAGCCCGTAGGCTGAAGATGGAAGCATTTCCATCAGCCTGAGTCTGCACACACCTATTTATTCTCCCAGTACTGTTAGAGGAGAAATAAACTTTTTTGAGTCATGAGACATGCTTGGTTTTATCTGTTACAGTAACAGTCTACCCTAGCTAATGTACACTTTGTTAGACAAATTTCAGTTATGTGCTTCCAAGTCATCCAGCATTGTATTTGGTTGCATTCCACAGTCACTTAACCAAATACATTTGCCCACACTGCAGCAGAGATACAGAGAGGTGCAAAATATAAAGGAGAGGCTTGTGAGAGCTTATTTGCAGAGATGGCTACAATAATGCTGTTTCTGTCTGCACAGATTTATGCTGCTCCACCCATCAAGAGGCTGAATTTATTTCTCCACTCTGTGAAGTGGGGCTTGGCCATTTGAATAACTTTGGCACATGGGACAAACGCAGAGGTTTGAAAATGATCGTGCTTTGGGGCTTGCTCTCTTTTGGCTTCACCTGGAACCCAGATACCATGATGCGAATGGGCTTGAACTAGCTTCTTGGAGAACTCACTCTGAGGAAAACTGAAACACCCCAGCCAACAGCCTGCATGCCCCCAAATACTATAGCATAAACCCAAACTGGATATGCACCACGGGATATATACATGGAATATAAAAGAATGTAGAAAAAAGCATTATTAAGGTCACTACATAAAGATTAAAGTTTCAACTGACAGAAAGATGAATAAATGCTAAATTTGTATGCACCTAATTAATTTCAAAATATAAAAGTCAAAAATTGATAGCACCATAAGGGAACACTTAACAAATCCACTATCAGACTGGAAGATTTTAACACATGACCAATAACTCCTCAGTTATTCCTAGGCCACGGAGACAAAGATATCACCAAAGTCATAAAAGATTTGAATGACACAATTAGTAAACTTGATTAGATGGACAAACCTAGAACTGAGCACCTCCAAATTAGAGCTTACCCATTCTTATCAAGCACACACAGAATAATTTTTTAAGTGGCCCTTGTACTAAATCATAAAGCAAGTGGTAACACATTTAATATCATAGGTGTGATCCAGATTACAGGGTATCAAGTTAGAATATTTTAATTAAAAAGATAAAATTGAAGAACTACATTTGTCTAAAAGTCTAAAAACACATTAACTCAGGAGTCAAAGAAGAACTCATTTAATAAGGCTGGCTAATGGTTTATCTTATTAATTCTTTCAAAAAACCAACTCCTGTTTTTGTTAATCTGTTCCACAGTTCTTCTGGTCTCTATTTCATTGAGTTCTGCTCAAATCTTTATTCTGCTCTTCCTCTACTGGGTCTAGGATCTATTTGCTGTTTTTATTCCAGCTCCTTTAGGTGCAAGGTTAGCTTTTGTATTTGAGTTCTTTCCAGTTTTTGGATGGAAGCTTGTATTGCAATGTATTTCCCCCTCAGGACTGCTTTTGCTATATCCCAAAGATTTTGAATGGTTGTATCTTCATTCTCATTAATTTCCATGAATCTTTTTAATTCTTCTCTAATTTCCTGGTTGACCCTTTTAGCAAGATGACATCTTTTAGCAGGATGGTCCTTAACCTCCACGTGTTTGAAATCCTTCCAAACTTCTTCTTGTGATTTAGTTCTAATTTCAAAGCATTATGGTCTGAAAATATGCAGGGGATGATCCCAATCTTTTGGTATTGGTTAAGACCTGATTTGTGACCCAGTATGTGGTCTATTCTGGAGAAAGTTCCATGTGCACTTGAGAAGAATGTGTTCAGCTGCCTTTGGATGTAAAGTTCTGTAAATATCTGTGAAATCCATCTAATCCAGTGTATCATTTAAAGCTCTTGTTTCTTTGGAGATGCTGTGCTTAGAATATCTGTCGATTGTAGAAAGTGCTACATTGAAGTCACCAAGTATAAGTGTATTATTATCTAAGTATGTCTTAACTTTGGTTATTAATTGATTTAAATATTTGGCAGCTCCCACATTCGGGGCATAAATATTCATGATTGTTAGGTCCTCATGTTGGATAGACCCTTTAAGTATGATATAGTGTTCCTCTTCATCTCTCACTACAGTCTTCGGGATAAACTTTAGTTTATCTGATATAAGGATGGCTAACCCTGCTTTCTTTTGAGGACCATTTGAATGGTACATGGTTCTCCAACCTTTTATTTTCAGGTTGTAGGTGTCCTTCTGTCTAAAATGAGTCTCTTGTAGACAGCAAATAGATGGGTCCTGCTTTTTTATCCAGTCTGAAACCCTGCGCCTTTTGATGGGGTCATTAAGCCCATTCACGTTCAGAGTTACTATTGAAAGATATGAGTTTAGTGTCATCATGATACCTATTCAGTCCCTGTTTTTTGTGGATGGTTCCCTTGGACTTCCTCTTTCTTTTACAGAGTCCCCCTTAGTATTTCTTGCAGAGCTGGTTTGGAGGTCACATATTCTTTCAGTTCCTGCCTGTCTTGGAAACTCTTTATCTCTCCTTCTATTGTGAATGAGATCCTTGCTGGATAAAGTATTCTTGGCTGCATGTTCTTCTCATTTAGGACCCTGAACATATCCTGCCAGCCCTTTCTGGCCTGCCAGGTCTCTGTGGAGAGGTCTGTTGTTACCCCAATACTTCTCCCCATGAAAGTCAGGGATTTCTTGTCTCTTGCTGCTTTAAGGATCTTCTCTTTATCTTTGGAATTGGCAAGTTTCACTATTAAATGTCAAGGTGTTGAGCGGTTTTTATTGATTTTAGGGGGAGGGGAATCTCTCTATGTCCTTGATCTGAATGCCTGTTTCCCTCCCCAAATTAGGGAAGTTCTCAGCTATGATTTGCTCAAATACATATTCTGGACCTCTGTCCCTTTCGGCACCCTCGGGAACCCCAATTAAGCGTAGATTTTTCCTTCTGAGGCTGTCATTTATTTCCCTTAACCTATCCTCATGATCTTTTAATAGTTTCCCTCCTTGCCATCAACTTGTCTTCTATGTCACTCACTCGTTCTTCCCAGGGGCACTGGGAAGTTCACCTGAGAGTTCACTCGTCTCTTGAATCCTTTATACTTTTTTCTAGAGCCACCAGTAGCTTTATAATAGTGCTTCTGAATTGGCTTTCTGACATTGAATTGTAATCCAAATTTTGTAACTGTGTGGGAGAGAGGACTGTTCTGATTCTTTCTTTTGTGGTGAGTTTTTCTTTCTAGTCATTTTGCTCAGTGCAGAGTGGCCAAAAACAAGTTGTACTGGGATAAAGGAGAAAAATAGAGAAGAGAAAAAAGAAAAGAAAAAAAAAGAGAAAAGAAAAAAAGGGGGAGAAGCAAACAGAAAACAAAAAACAAGGAGGAGTATCCTCTGATTCTATATACTGTAAATACCCCTTCCAACCGTGATAGAAGCGCGAACTCTTCTCACTGTAGCATTCCCTTCTCACTGTAGACTTCCCCTGGAACTTTCCAGTGCTGCTTGGTCAATAACTTGCTTTTCCCTTGTCCCTCTAGCTGGTCTTCTGGGGAAGGGGCCCGCCGTGCTGATTCTCAGCTGTCAGCACTTGGGGGGAGCTGCTCAGCCCCCTGCCTGCAGGCTCAGTGAAAGTTGTTTAACCTGTTTATCCTGTGAGGCCACTGTGAGGCTCAGTGGGGGTTGTTTATCCTGTGAGGCCCCAGGAGGAGCAACAACAGGGGCAGCCAGCTCTCCAGCCCTGGAGTTAGCTCTGCAGGAACAACCGCAGCTCCTAGTCCTCAGGGGCCTGGATGCTCCGGGGGCAGGTGGTGCCGATCTGCACAGCTCAGGGCTGCCCCTGGAGTGTCCTTGCTGTCCTGGGCCCTCCACTCCTCCGCCTGTCCCGGGGGGTGGGGGGGTGGGATCCTGGTCTGTGACCCCCGTGCCCTGGGCTCCCGGGCCTGTACCTCTGGAATCGCGCTCCCAGGGCTGCGCAGCCCTCTTCGCGTGGAGCCGCTGCCTGAGCCACCGCCGGTGCACTCCAGGCCTCTAGGGAGCTCGGCGGTGGGGTGTGGCGCGCTCTTCCCGGGGCGCAGGTGTCTGTTAGTGCTCCTGGGAGCCTGAGGGCATCCCCGCCCTGCCTGGGATCCTGTTCCAACTCCCTGCAAGTGCCTTTCCGTCTGGGAAGGTTGTAAAGCTCCTGCTTCTCCGGGAGGGGACGGGGCTTTCCTGTCCTAGGGGCACTCGCCCCGGCCTCAGCCCGGCTCCTCGCGGGGCCCCTCCCCCTTGGATGCTATTTATTTATTTATTTATTTATTTATTTATTTATTTATTTATTTATTTATTTATTTTCCGTCTTCCTACCTTGATAGAAGCGCGAACTCTTCTCACTGTAGCATTCCAGCTGTTCTCTCTTTAAATCTCAGGCCGAATTTGTAGGTTTTCACGATGATTTAAGCTACCTAGGTAATTTGGTAGGGACAGGTGACTTGGGGACCCTAGTCTTCCACCATCTTGCCCCCTCCTCAAAGAAGAACTCATAATGGAAATTTAAGAATATTTAGAATGTGATGGTAATGAAAATACTGCACATCATAACTTGTGGGATTCAGTTAAAGGGTACAGAGAAATTTATCATCTCGAATGAGTATCTTGGTAAAGGTAAAGAAAAAAGACTGAAAATAAAGAAGGTAATGACCCAACATAAAAAACTACTAAAGAACAACTGAAGTAAGGAAATAATAGTAAAAATTAATCAAAGAGAAAAGTAAGTTTTAATAGAAAATATCAGTAAAGTATAAAAGTTGTTTTTTAAAAGCCTAATAGCAAAGATACATCTCTGCTGATGTTTCTAAAACAAGGAAATACTTGGCAGAGAATATGATAACCTCCCTGAATCTGAATCTCTCCACACATCCTGAGAACCATAAAACAACAAAAGTGAAAATAAAATCATACATAAAAACCTATGCCTTTAACATTACCAGGAGACAGAGAATACAATGAACTTGTCTAAGAGAAACAACAAATTCCAACAGAGCTCGTGCCATTGCTGCAAGCCTGTGGGCACAGGCCTGAGCCTGTGGGAGGGGAGCCTTAAAAGACTCTATGCAAGAGAAGGCCGGGGAGCAGAACCTCTAGATGGAGCACAGATAAGATACCTCCTAGAAGACAAAGTCTACACTAAGAGCCAAGACACAGAACACAGGTCTAGGATGTGGTACTCATGGTACCAGCTAGGTTTTGAAAGCAAGCAGGACCAGCAGTGGCACAGCCTCCAGGAAACACGGCTTCCAGAAGAGAATCAGATAGTAAGAAGGGGTGGTACCCTCAGAGATACCAGGAAGAGAGAGGGAAAATTAAAGATCAATCCTCACTCCCACCTACTGTCCCTTAGTGAAACTGCAGTTCATTACACAGACAGAAGGAGGTGCCCTTGAGCTACAAACGCCATCCACAACAGGTACAGGACTGGGGGAAAACAAAAACAATCCAACTCCAAGCAAAAACGGAACCAAAACCAAAAAGAGACCATAACCAAAACAGGCACAGGGAGGAAATAACTATTAATACTACAGAATTTTAAAAATCTAAGTAGACCATACATCTCGATGCATGTAAGTTTACAAAACTAAATGAAATCAAGAATTCTTTAGAAAAACATAGTTTACTATCATTGGCCCCAATAGAGACAAATCATTAAAAAGACCAATTTCTATAGGAGAAATCAAGAAAACTATCAAGGAACTACCTCACAAGAAACTATCACTAGGCTCAGAACCATTTTACAAAGAAATTCCACAAACATTTAGGACCAAAGACTCCCAACATTAGTTGTTTCAGAGCACAAAAAATGAAGGAAAACTTGCAAATTCTTATTTTTTAAGAGTTTTTATTTGAGAGATAGAGGGAGAGAGAGACCATGAGCAGGGGGGTGGGCAGGCAGAAGGAGAGGGAGAGCAGACTCCTCGCTGAGCAGGGAGCCTGATACAGGGGCTCAATCTCAGGACTCCAGGACCAGAACCTGAGCCAAAGGCAGATGCTTCACCAACTGAGCCACCCAAGTGCCCCAAATCCTTTTTATGAAGTGAATATGACATTATTATCTAAATCTGATAATTGCAGCAACATAAAGGTAATTACAGACAAATATTCCTTATGAATATCATTGCAGAAATCCTAAACAGACTTCAATATTACAATAAGAAAATAATATACCATGGCCAAATAAGACTTATTCTAATACAGAGATGGATCGATAATCAAACATTTTAATATAATGTATTGTATTAATAGGTGTAAGGAAAAAAATTGTATAATTATCTCAACAGGTGCTGACAGAGCCTTTAACAAAAACTAACACTCATTTAAAATAAAAATTCAGTGGTAAAGTCATCTTAAAATGGGGAAATACCTGAGGCATTCTTACTAAGGTAAAGAAGCAAAAATGCCCACCACTTCTGCTACTGTTTAACTATTTGACACTGAGGTTTTAGCCAATGAGTGTCAAGAGAAAATAAAGACCCAGGAATTGGAACTAAAATAATCACTGTTTACAGATGCTATGAAAACATACCTGCAGAACTCTACAGGCTCATAAGTAAACTAATACAAACATGAAAAGAATTTTGCAATGTGGCAGGATATACAAGTGACATGCAAAACCCAAAAGCCTTCATTAACACAAAAGATAATCAAGTATATAATGGAAGAGGAAAAAGTTTGATTTATACTTGCAATAAAGACAATAAAATATTTAGGAACAAACTTAATGAAAAACATTCAAAACCTGTATTAAAATATTTTTAAATGCTTCTTTAAGATTTTATTTATTTGAGAGAGAGAGCTTGCACACATGAATGGGGGAGAGGCAGAGAGAGGGAGGGAAAAGCAGGCTCCCCCTGAGCAGGGAGCCCAACACAGGGCTCCATCCCAGGACCCCAAGATCATGACCTGAGCCAAAGGCAGACACTTATCTAGCTGAGCTACCCAAGGGCCCCGTATAGTTTTAAATGTACATATAAAAAAATATAAAAAGTCAAGGTTTTTCTGAAATGAGAAAACTTGAGCAGACTAATAAGCAAAGAAACTGAATCAGTAATCAAAAAATTCCCAACAAAAGTCCAGAGTCAAACAGCTGCACAGGTGAAGTCTACCAAATATTTAAAGAGGTCATATCAATTGCTCTCAAACTATTTTGAAAAAATAGAAAAGGGAGGAAAACTTCCAGATTCATTCTATGAGGCATTACCCTATACGCAAACCACATAAAGATTCCACTAAAAAAGACAACCGGCTAAATCCTTGGTGAGCATGGATGTAAAAATTATCAATAAAATACTAGCAAACTGAATCGAAGAACACATTTAAAAATAATCATTCACCATTGATTAAGTGGGATTTATTCCTGGGTTGCAAGGGTGGTTCAATATTCACAAATCAATGTGATACACCACATTAATAAAAGAAAGGATAAGAACCATGTGATCATTTAAATAGATGTAAAAAAAAGCATCCAACAAAGTAAAATATACATTCATGATAAAAACCCTCAACAAAGTAAGCTTAGAGGGAACATACCTCAATGTAATAAAGGCCATATATGAAAAACCCACAGCTAACATCACCATCATTGGGGAACAACTGAGAGCTTTTCTTCTATGGTCAGGAACAAGACAGGATGTCCACTCTCACCATTGTTAATGAAAACAATCCTGGAGGTCCTAGTCACAGCAACCAGAGAGCAAAAATAAACAAAAAGCCTCCAAATCAGCAAGCAAGAAGTAAGACACTTACTATCTGTTGATGACATGATACTCTATAGAAAACTTGAAAAGACTCCAACAACAACAACAACAACAAAAAAAAACAGCTAGAACTGACACATGAATTCAGTAAAGTTGTAGCATACAAAACCAACATACAGCATTGTGTTGCATTTCTATATACTAATAAGGAAGCAGCAGAAAGAGAAATTAAGCAATCAATCCCATCTACAGCATAAAAATAGTAAGATATCTAGGAATAAACCTAATCAAAGAGGTGAAAGACCTGTACACTCTGGAAACTACAAAACACTAATGAAAGAAATGGAAGACAACACAAAGAACTAGAAGAACATTCCATGCTCATGGGTTGGAAGAACAAATA
The DNA here is from genome assembly GCF_905146905.1 of Nyctereutes procyonoides. Taxonomy (NCBI): domain Eukaryota; kingdom Metazoa; phylum Chordata; class Mammalia; order Carnivora; family Canidae; genus Nyctereutes; species Nyctereutes procyonoides. Next base: position 23,522,594 of record NW_026575122.1, read on the forward strand.
TTATTAAAATGTCTATACTACCTAAAGCAATCTACACATTTAATGCAATCCCTATAAAGATAACACCAGCATTTTTCACAGACCTAGAACAAATAATCCTAAAACATGTAAGAACCACAAAAGACCCAGAATAACCAAAGCAACCCTGAAAAAAAAAAGTGAGGCACCTGAGTAGCTAGCTCAGTCGGGTGGTTAAGCAACTGCCTTCAGCTCGGGTCATGATCCCAGGATCCCAGGATCAAGCCCTGAGTTGGGCTCCCTGCTCAGTGGGGAGTGGGCTTCTCCCTCTGCTCCCCCCACCTCATGTTCTTTCTCTCTAAAATAAATAAAATCTTAAAAAGAAAACAACTATAATGAGATACCATCTCACACCTGTGAGAATGGCCAAACTCACCAAAACAAGAAACAGCCGGTGTTGGCAAGGATGTGGAGAAAGAGGAACCTCTTGCATAGCTGGTGGGAATGCAGACTTGCACAGCCACCCTGCAACACAGTGTGGAGGTTCCTTGAAAAGTTAAAACAGAATTACCTATGATCCAGCAATTGCACTACTAGGTATATACCTAAAGAATACAAAAATACTCATTCAAAGGGTTACATGCATCCTAATGTTTACAGCAGCATCATCCACAGTAGCTAAAGTATGGAAACAGCCCGTCCATCAACTGATGAATGGATAAAGAAAATGTGATATAGATATAGAATGGAATATTACTCAGCCATCAAAAGAATGAAATCCTGCCATTTGCAGCGACATGGATGGACCTAGAGGGTATTATGCTGAGCAAAATAAGTCAGTCAGAGAAAGACAAATACTGTATGGCTTCACTCGTGTGTGGTACTTAAGAAACAAAACAAAGAATCAAAGGGGGTGGGGAAGAGAGGGAGCAAACCAAGAAATAGACTCTTACCGATAGAGAACAAACTGCTGGTGACCAGAGGGGAGGTGGTGGGGGCGATGGGTAAAACAGGTGATGGGGACTGAGGAGGACACGCACTGTGATGAACACCTAAAGTTGTACGGAAGTGCTCAATAACTATATGGTATGCCTGAAACAACTATTACACTGTGTTAACGGGGGTTTAAATAAAAACTTTTAAAAGTCAAGGTTTTTCTTCTTAGAGAGACGTAAGATGGTGCTAAAAGCTATATTTTAAAAAATGCAAGAATAGCTAGGAAAACCATGGAAAATATGGCGATGAGGGGAACCAGCCTATCCAATATTAAAATATACTCATGGGGCGCCTGGGTTGCACGGTTGGTTAAGCTTCTGACTCCTGGTTTTGGCTCAGGCTGTGATCTCACCATGGTGAGACTGAGCCCCTGCGAAGTATGGAGTTTGCTTGAGATTCTCTCCCTCTCTCTGTGCCCCTCCTGCTCTTGTGTGCACTCTCTCTCTAGAATAAATAAATCTTTAGAAAATACATATGCTCTAAGTGTCTATGATTCAGTGCGGTACTGGTACATGAATGATATGTCAGTGAGATGTAACAAAATCCAGATGTTGACCCAACTCCTTATGGAAATCTAGTGTCAACTAAAGGTGGTATTTCAATTCAGTGGAGACAAAGATTGACGTTTTAGTACATGATGTTGGGATAACTGGATAGACATTTGGAAAAAAGTGAAATTAGCTTTGTTCCTCACACTATATACTATATAGAGTTTGCATTCTAAAGGGGTTGGGGGAGACAATACGGTAAATAAATTACATTTATAATAAGAAATTGTAAGTGCTAGGAGAAAGGTAAATGGGGAAGGGGGATAGGGAAAGAGAAGAAATAAGGTGCAGAGTTTGCATTTACAGTACCTAAAAGTAGGGGCAGAAGAGGCCTCACTGATATGAATAGTAATGTTTTTTTTTTTTTTTTTTTTTTTTTTTTTTTATTTATTTATGACAGTCACAGAGAGAGAGAGAGAGAGGCAGAGACACAGGCAGAGGGAGAAGCAGGCTCCACGCACCGGGAGCCCGACGTGGGATTCGATCCCGGGTCTCCGGGATCGCGCCCTGGGCCAAAGGCAGGCGCCAAACCGCTGCGCCACCCAGGGATCCCTGAATAGTAATGTTTGAACAAAGACCTGACAACATGGAGCAAGCCATGTACATAGACTTCATTCCCAACTAGGTAAGAGCAGAAAATTACAAGCCAACCTCAATCATGAAAATGGACACAACACACTGTTGAAATCCAACAAAGCAATGTGCTTAAAAAGTGAATATTATCAGGATCCACTTGGGTTTATTACAGTAATGTAGGTTTGGTTTTACATTAAAAACATATAAATCTTTCTCACCACATTAACAAGCGATTATTTCAATAGATATAAAAATAAAATGCAGCAGTCATTCGTGATTTAAAACAGAATGACAAAACAAAACAAATAAGCACACAAAAAACAGCGTACTACAAATAGAAGCTACATTTTCAAAAAAAGCAAACACCTAAATCTTCATTTAGTATCATCGTTAGTAGAAATCTTAGAAACGTGACCTTTAAGATAAGGAAGAATGTTCAATATTGATGCTTCTATTCATCTTTATATAAACATTCTAGTGAGTACGGTCAGAAAAGAAAGCCAAAGAATTAAGGGACAAAAATGTTGTTATTTGCAGATGATGTGATTATACAGACCCAGCCTCTATAAACTATTAGAAGTACTGTATTCTTATATCAGATTAATATCAGAAATCAATTGGATTTTTATATACCAGCAATTAGAACAAGATAACAATATGACTTATAATCTAATAACAGTGCAGACCCTGTGCAGAGAAAAAAAGGACTAACTTTATTGATTGATATTAACAAAGTTCTAAGTAAATGAAAATTATGCTATATTCAGGAATAGGAAGACTCAAAAAATTTTTTTAAAAGATTAAAAAAAAAGAATAGGAAGGCTCAATTTCCTCAAACTGAGCTACAGATTCAATGCAATGCCTATCAAAATCCAAGTTTTTTTTTCTTTCATGGGACTTGGAAAATGGATTCTAAAATTTACTTGAGAAACAAAAGTTCAAGAATACACAGAATATTCCTGAAGAAAATAGATAAGGTGTGAGACCTGCCCTATCAGATACCAAAGAGATAAGGCTGGAGTGATGAAAACTACAGTTTTGGCAAAGGAATAGCAGACTGGCCAGTGGAACAGGTTAAAGAAGCAAACTCAAAAACATGTAAAAAATGTTATACAAACAGATATAGCTGTTATAGGGAAAGTTTGCACTATTCAATGAATTATGAATTGGATTTCTCATGGGGCAAAAAAAGTAATTGGATCCGACCTTGACACCAGGCACAAAAAAATTGCCTCTAGATGAACAAAGGCTTAAAAAATAAAACCTTAAACCCTCTATATTTTTATGACTTCAGGATTAGGATATGTTTCTTTGAAAAGCTAAAGAAAGTCATAAAGATTAACATCCAGCATATATAAAGCCTCAAATACATCAACAAGAAACCTCCAATAGAAATCTTGAGAAAAAGAACATGCAGATGGCCAATAAGCCTAGCAGGAGCATAATCTCATGAGTAATTGGAGTAAAATAAAGGCGGCCCGGAAGTCGTACCATCCTATACCTGCTCGAATGGCAAAATGAAGAAATCTGCCCACACCACGTGGTGAGTCCACCCAACGGCAGCCGCTCGCTCTGTCGGCGGGAACGCACCTGGGAAGCCAGGGTTGCGTTACCGTGTGGTCCAGTTTGTGACCTGGTGACGTCATACCTCGGGTCTCTGCAGACTCGGTCGTATATACCTGAGCTCACAATTTCATAGGGCCGATGTTCAGACAGGCTGTGCTCTGACGCAGCCCACGTGTGCCGGGCAAGAAAACCGATGAAGAAAGTGCGGGAGTCACAGCAAAACCTGTGCAGTGAAGATGAAAGAGCTACGGATGCACTTAATAATATAGATTCTCTGAGTGACATAATGTGAAGTAAAACGTGAGTGGCCGAGTATTACAAGGGATATGGTATCACATATGTATGCTAATATGACGTACATATTTTTACTATCACCCAAACACAAAACCAAGCGAGGTGAAGGACACATATATGTGGTAATAAAACTTAGAAAATAGGAGGGACGACGATTTACACAGAATTCCGGATAATTAAAAACAAAACAAAACAAAACAAAACCCACACATCCGAAAGGGGAATTAGGGGCGAGGATGGAATGGAAAGGCCTTCCTAAGGAAATTCCAAGGCTTCCAGTAAATTCTACTTCGCGAATTAGGTCGTGTGTTCATCCTGTTTCGTGACTTACATATTCTGCAATTTTCAAATTAAATTTTAAGAATTAAAACTTAATCTAGAAAACCACACACGAACAGGCCTCCAGGACACTAAGGCTGCGCAGGCCGCGGCCCGCAAGGCACTCTGGGGCAGCCGTCTCGCGGTCGGTTGCTCGCAGGGGCGGAGCCTGTGGCCTTCTATACGCACGCGCAGAGCCACCAGCCAATCAGCGACGCCCTCACTAGCCAATCAGCGACGCCCTCGGGCGAGGCGAGCCTTCTCGCTTTTCTCCCGCGTGAAGTCTAACTTTCCTCAGAAGCATCGTGGCGGCACAGCGCACACCTCGGGGTAAGCGGCTGGAGCGGTTGGGGCTGGAGTGGCGGGACGCCTCTCGGGAGACCAATTCCTGTGGTTTTGGCCATTGGGGACTTTTTTCAGGTGGGAGGAAGGGAGGACTTTGCCTCGCGCTCCAGTCCGAGGCTGCTTTTGATCCGTGAGGTAAATTTTTAGGGCCTCTGACAGGAAAATGAAGTTCGTGAACTTCCCTGAGGGCGGGGCTTCCTGCCGTCGAGTGACGGGTGGAATGCGGCGGGCAGAACCGGATCTGACTGGTTCCGACGGCTCAGGCCGGTTTCTGTCTCGGTAGCCGGGTGGGTGGGCTGTCGCCCGCCTGGCGTCGCTCGCTCATGCGCGCCCCCCCACCCCCGTCAGAACGTGATGAACTAAGGGCTTTTCCTTTGTACCCCGCGTTCATGTCGTGAAATTCTTAAGCGGAATCGTTATTTCCCGCGGCACGGGGTGCGAACCGCCTTTATTTTAGATTTAATTTACCGTGAATTTACCGAGGGGCGTGCTGACGGGGTTAACCCCACCAACTATGCTACAGTTTCCCTTTGTGACGGAAGTGCACAGACTAGATCTCCTTGAATTTAGCGAGAATCTTGACAAAGGCGGGACTAAAATTCAGATCTCCCAGCCCCCAGAGGCGAACCCTCCATCGGTGGGTGTGTCGTTACCCCTGTTGATTTGGGGCCAACAAAATAAGTGAGGAGGGAACTCCCAGTAAAGTGTTTTTCGACTAAGATCTTTTTTTCGATACCGCTGATTTTGAAAATTTAGCAGTTTACTTAAATGATGTCTTTGGATTCAGAAGGTTTGAGAGATTTATTTTTTAAAAGTCAGAAAACCTGTGACTATGGTGCCCTCTGGAAGAAAGCACACGGGGAAGTCTGGGAAGACGTCCATGGAGGATCAGGTTATAAGAGCCTATGAGTTTGAGAAAGAAGTTAAAAAAGATCTGAGTGTTTCCGAGGAGGATGTCCCTGAAGGTACGCAGTGTTTAAGGTGGTCGGGCAGTGACCATGTCCTGGCGGTGATCTGTTTGGGACGCACTACAGTTTAAACTTTAATAAAACTTTATTTGTAAAGCGTTATCATGCACTTCATGTTTCTCATTTCAAGTTTGAAAAGCTTGTACAGGGACTCCTGGGTGGCTCTGGTTGAGTGTCTGCCTTTGGCTCAGGTCGTGATCCCAGGGTCCTGGGATTGAGTCCCACATCGGGCTCCCTGCAGGGAGCCTGCTTCTGCCTCTGTCTCTGCCTCTCTTTGTGTCTCTCATGAATAAATAAAATCTATTTTTTTAAAAAATGAAAAGCTGCATACCATCTCTTGCCATTACAGTCACTATTCTCCAGATGCCTGCTTCATGAATATAGAACATACACATAACATTAATGAGCAAAAATAAAAACCTGACTTACGACATTAACATGGGAAAGCTCGCAGAATTGTTCCTATAAAATGGTCCCGAATCCCGATTTAATTCCATTTAAACTGCAGGGAAAGTGTGGTATTTATATGTCTGCTTTAAAAAGTTATGTTGGCAACAAAAGCCTAAAAGTACTCAAAATTAAGATATTACACCATAAAAAAGTACCAAAATGGAATACTTAGTTTCGATTTTTTTTTTTTTATTGTCAATGCAGGGAAGACTCCAGTAATTGATAAGCATGGGAAGAAAAGGACTTCAGCAGTATTTGAAGATGTGGGGTGATGTGCTCAAAATAATTTTTGCCTGTTACATAACGTACTTTAAGAAAAGTCTAGTTTGGTTGTGCAGTGAGTATTGTATGTAAATACATTGTACATACGGTATTTCAATCCTTAATGAGAAGTTTTTTGATGTAATTTCACAGGGGTGAAGTACAAAATATGCTGGAAAGATTTGGAGGTATGTTTTAGGAGATACTTGTCTTTTAAGATAATTATTTAAACGGTATAGCACCTAACTTATATAACAGGAAATGTTAATCAGTGGACTACAAGACTATTACCACATAGATTTCCTTACTTAACCTTCTCCAGTTGTCGATAGGAAGAGTAAAAATGGTATTAACGGTGTTGAGGTAAGAATGGTGATTTTATTTTATACATGTGTGAATTTAATGGACTTTGGAATTTTAGAATAAAAATGGAAGGGGAAAATATCTACCCCTCTTTGTATGAACTTTCACAAACTCACAGACCAAGTGTTACACACACACATATCTGTATGTTATGTTTTCATTTTCTCAATTTAGTTATTTTCTATGACATTCCTGTGTTCTTAGGAGGGGCAATATAAATTGAGCCCTTTAAAATCCCTTTTTATTGTTATTTTTTACATTATTACATTATGTAGTTGAGAAAGGTAACCCTGCTAGCTAGTAAGAGATCTATAATCAGAGAAGTTCATAAACTTTAAATGGTATATTAAATATCAGTTACCTTAACTCTGTTAGGGGATAGGTTTTTGTTTTTTGTTTTTTGTTTTTTGTTTGTTGTTGTTTTGTTTTTTTAAGATTTTATTTATTAGAGCACAAGCCAAGAAGGGGCAGAGGAAGTGGGAGAAGCAAACTCCTCATTGATCAGGGAGCCCAACACAATGTGGGGCTAGATCCCAGGACCTGGAGATTGTGAACAGAGCTGAAGCCAACACTTAACCAACTAAGCCACCCAGGTGCCCCAGGGGTAGCGGTCTTAAAAAGAGAGTCAATATTTGTTTGGCTCTTCTATATGGATTATTCAGTCAAGTGTTTCTTGAAACCTTTGCTCTATTTGGTGGTGGAAAAATGTTTGTTTTGTAATCTTTTAAATTTATCATAGGTGGAGATTGGAAATATAAAATATTTGTATAATACAGATCCATCATGATTAACTGAAAAATAATTATTGGCAGTAGAGCCATAGTTTAGCAAAACATTTTTTGAGGTATTAAAAATTTTATAAAATACAGTGCTTAAAAATGTCCTATAAAAAGCTCCAGAAATCACTCTTATTCATTGAAACTAATGTGTAACGCTGTGTTGATTATACTTCAATAAGAAATAAATGTTCTTTTAATAAGTCCAGGGGAAAAAAGTTCCACAGAAATATTTAAAAGATTTCATGAATGAATTTATCAGTATATTTAAGATTTTTCTATGCTTGGTTTTTTTATCTCTTTTTGGTAAAAATTATATTTAAAAGTATCACGGACTTTTTTAAACTAATTTTCCTATTTAACTGTTTTTATTCTTTTTGGATTCTTTTTAAAAATAATTTTGTATTTCATATGATGAGTTCTAGAAATAACTCATCTAAATGAGTTTCAGTTGGAGAGTATTTTACAAATTTAGAAAAATTTAGCCTTTATTATTTTTTTCTCCTGAAAAAGTTAAAGGTCTTTGAGACCCCCCTCTTTTTTCATGTTTAGCATTTTTCAGTCCTCTCTAAATTAAAAAATTAACCCTAGTTAGGAAAATCAAAATTGAGATATTAATAGCCGGAAATTCCTTAGGGAAAAAAAAAACAGATAATCTTGCTTTTTAATATTGTACCTACTGTAAGATTTAATTTTAGCCGTCTTTCCAAAACTGTTGAAGCAATTATATCTGTATTTAATTTGAATATGTGGGAATAAAATAAATTTCAACATTAAGTTTTAATGGATATTTATTTTTAATAAAGCTGACATTAACAAGGCCCTTCTTGCAAAGAGAAAAAGACTAGAACTGTATACTAAGGCTTCTCTCAAAACCAGCAACCAGAAAATTGAACATGTTTGGAAAACTCAGCAAGAGCAAAGGTAAGGTTGTTGGTTTTTTCACAGCCACAAAATTTGTATCATTTCTCGGTACAAATTATGAAAAATACTATCATTTATTTATTGGAGTCTCTAGTAAAATACATATTTGGCTTGATTTTCCTTTAAGCCTGTTAGTCCTAAAACCTTACTTCTTCACAGACTTGAGATATATTTCTTAGAAATCAATGCAGATTATAATTTTCTCCATTTAAATAACAACTGGTGTTTTTACCCTAAAGGTTATTTTCATTCTAGAAATACATTGAATAAAAAGTAAATGTCATATAAATTATTAGCTTTGTGATAGTTACCTGTTTTTAACATTGTAGAAAAAGATCAGTTTTATTGTAAATAATCTGTGTATTTTAGCTGAATTGACTTAATTGTTCTTTTTTACAAAATCATTATACCAAAATGGGGAAAAACCAAGTGGTATATTTCTATTTAGACATCTTACATGATAAACACAATAATTTGACTTAATCTACTTATATTGGAGCCTATATTCAGTTGGAGAAAAAAAACTGCTTGGAAATGAAATGGACTTTTCTGAAAAATGTATATATAATAAGACTTCCATAGTTTCTGAGAACTAAAGCATGTGAGAGGGCTTTTCTGTTGTTAGCTGGCTAGGAAAATCAGCATAAATCATAATTTTACTTTTTGGTTTCATATTTGACAATTTAAGATGCCATTATTTCCTCTTTTAGTATTTATAAAGTATGTCATCAATTTTGTTTGGAATATTTTGATATAAAATATGAAAATATTCATTGTTATGTTTTATAGGCAGAAGCTTAACCAAGAATATTCTCAGCAGTTTGTGACTTTGTTTCAGCAGTGGGAAATGGATATGCAGAAAATTGAGGAACAAGAAGAAAAACTAGCTGTTAGTATCATGCTTAATTTTATAATCTATTATAACCAAGCGTCAAGTGGGAATGGAGACCTTAGCCTTGTAGTAGATTTAGGACACTCGGTTGGGTTCCATTTCCCATACTGGCTATGTGTTTCAGTCCTGCTGAATGGGAAACCAGAGAACTCAGGCACATTTGTGAAAGCTGTTGGCCTTTGCTTCCTATATTGGTTGTGATTCTTGCAGTTCTAAATGACAAATTATCAAAGTACAAAAGAAGGATTATTGGTTTATATAAAAGAAGTTCAGGTGTAGTTTAGTTAGCTTCAGACATAGCTGGATGGATGTAAGGAAGGACTGCATGTTATATAGTGTCATTTGGGCTCTGTCTGCGATTCTTAATAGGCTCTTTCAATGTGGTAAGCAAGATAGCTTCTTAAAATTTAGACTTACTACAAGTTTAGTAACCAGTGGACTGTTTGTTTTTTTTGTTTTTTGGGTTTTTTTTTGTTTTGTTTTTGTTTTTGTTTTTTTCAATAGCTAGCAGAAAGAAAAGTCCTCTGGAGGAATATCACTGATAAAGTTTGGATCATTTGCCCATTCCTGAACCAGTTATTACGGTCAAAACATGGTTTACTCTTAATGGCCAGACTTGTGTTACATGCCCATCTCTGTGGGAGATGGAAGTGTGCTATACCCATATGTTATATAACTACAGTAACTACCCTGTTATTATTTTACTCTTTCATTTATAAAATTATCACATATTTCTTATTTAAGAGTTAAAGTACTATTCATATTAAATAATTTTAGGGGTTGGTTGATCAGCTCAGTTTTGGAAATGTTAATATGAAATATCCGAGGGGATGTGTTGAGTAGGCCCATTGGTATAGGGGTCTGGAGTTCTGGAAAAAAATAAGAGCTGAATGTGCAAAGTTGGGAATTCTCAACATTCTTAACAGTAGTTAAGCCATAAGATGGATGAGACCACCAAGGAAGTGATTGTAAATGTAAAAGAGAGGCCTAAGGACTGATTTCTGGAATAAGTATTTCAGTGTTAAGAGTTCAGAGATATGAGGGAGAACCATAGGGTGGATTTGGCAATGTAAAGGTTGTTGATGTTCTTGATCAGAATGATTTTGGTAGAAAATGAGTGCAGAAACTTGATTAGGAGGAGTATAATAAAAGAATAGGAAATAGAGAAATGGGGTGGTAGCTTGAGCAGAAAAGGAATAATGTGTGGTTTTTGTTTAAGAATGAAGAAAGAGCAACATATGTTTGCTGAGAAGAATAATCTTGAGGGAAAAATAAGTAATGGAAAAGGGGGACAGTTGAATTCTTAAGAATGGTTGGAACATGTGAAGAAGTTGGGGGTAGCAGAGAACAAGGACAGTTCATCCTTAAAAACAGGAAAGAAGGTAAAGTATGTGAGCACAGATATAGGTGGGTAGGTAGAAATGATGGAGACTCAAAGTTCTCTTTGGATTGGGTTTCTTTAGTGAAATAATTAGGTTATTGGATGGTAGAAAACATGTTGCCTTTTGAGGTCAAATAAAACACTTTCCTGAGTGGATCAGTGAATGGACTAGGGAAATATAATTTCTAAGCAGCATTAAGGATCGAATTTAGGCCAGTGATCATGATTTCAAGAGAGACATGTTAGCATAATTGTGGGATTTTCGCTAGTCAGGACCAGCTATAGGGATGCAGGCAGAATTACTGGAGAGTTGAATTTTCCAGGATTGGAGTTTAGCCAGACAAGTGTGACAGCGTGGGAATTGGGCAGGATATATGAAAGGATGATTCACCATAGAATTTAAACTGGATAGGAGGAAAATGAGGACATGGGATTAGGGATAGGGGATGTGAAAATGAGTAAGATGAGTGGATTTTAGGTATGATAGAGATTACTGAATTATGGTACCAAGAGGTAGCTAGCATGGTAGGCAGGTAGTGGTTGTGAATAGTGAGTTATATGGAGAAATAGCATGAATAATAAATGGTTAGACCTGAATTCTGGAAATACACTCTTTGGAATCACATCCTGATATCACCAAATGCTAGCTGTGAAACTATGAAAAAATTATCTTGATGCCTGTTTTCTTATCTATGAAAGAGGAGTAATAATAACCTCATGGAGTTGTTTTGAGGATTAAATGAGTTCATATATAATATGTTTATTTAAAGAGTTCAGAATAGTATCTAACACATAGTTAATGCGAAATTTTCTATTGTTTATACTGTGTAGAGGTTGTAGTTATTGGGAGTGACAAAATCCAGGGTATGAGCATGTACTGTGAATGGCTAAAGTAGGGTGGGGGACAAAAACCGTTGGTGAAAAGTGGTCCAAGGAACTGAAAGATGAGCTTTATTGGAAAGATCATACAGGGGATCCCGGGGTGGCTCAGTGGTTTGGCGCCTGCCTTTGGCCCTGGGCGCGATCTTGGAGTCCGGGTTCGAGTCCCACGTCCGACTCCCGGCATGGAGCCTGCTTCTCCCTCCTCTTGTGTCTCTGCCCCTCTCTCTCTCTCTCTCTCTCTCTCTCTCTCTCTCTCTCTATCATAAATAAATAAATCTTTTTTAAAAAAAGGTAAAGATCATACATGTTGATACTGAGAGCACCAAGAATTAAAACATATTTTGGTATTGTTGGGGCACCTGCATGGCTCAGTTGAGTAAACTTCCAACTATTGATTTCAGCTCAGGTCTTGATCTCAGGGTCATGAGTTCAAGCCCGACATTGGGCTCCACATTGGGCATGGAGCCTACATTAACAAACAAAACAAAACAATATATTTTGAGTATTGTTAAGTGTTGCTATTTTGTGACTGGTAGGATTATTACTGTTGTATATTAGTGGTGAGCTTGGTCATAATAGTTAAAACTGTTGATAGAAAAACTATTCCTTTTAAATGTAACGTAGAATCATTTTTTGCTAAATTTTAAATTTCACCCAAATTGTTACCACATATTTTTTTTTTTTGCTTATATTTGTAGAACTTGTTTCGACAGCAGCAAAAGATTTTTCAACAGTCTAGAATTGTTCAGAGCCAGAGACTGAAAACAGTTAGACAGCTGTATGAGCAGTTCGTAAAGGTCTGTTGTTGTATTTGGTTATGCAATACATTGTGTAATACATTGTTATATAAGTTTATATTTGAAAGCAGAAGATAGTATTTTTCTAAGTTTAAGGGAAAAAATTATATATTTTAAATTCTTTCCATTTTAACTGTTAAATATATTTTTACTTTAGGATTCTAATGCTTTGTGGGGATTATTCAAAACAAGAAATGGTAAATTGGGAATCTTACCTAAATATACATAATGTGCATAAAATTCTTATTTTACTAATAAGAATAGTAATAGTAATAGTTCTGTCTTAACTGAAAATAAAAAGTCCATAAATCATTTCTAGGTAGTCTTTTACTTTGTATCTCCAGAATACAAAGTACTCAATTGAAAATGAGGAATATTTTTCATTTTCTAATATATATGTACGTTATGTTATATTTCTTGTTAGGATTACTGCAGTGAGTAAAAATGGCTTTATATCCCATCTTATAAGAAATGGCTCAGATACATAATAGAACGAAAAACCCAGCTAATTAAAAACTTGTGCATCGAGAATTATCTGTTATGCATATTAACAAATTGTGGTTTGTGGCATTGACCTCTTATTCATGCAGATATGTACTTTTTAGTGACTATTTGTAGGAGTTCATTGGAATCCTGCACATACCTTTTTTTTTGTGTGTGTGTCAGGATTCTGTTAATCTTGTGCAAATGTTAAAATGTCACCCTTTTAAAGTAATTGGGATGCTCTGAATGAACTAGTAGTAGTTTTAAAAAAACTTTTCTATGTACATCAAAGTTATTTTTAAAAGTGTTTCCAATCAGCTTGCTCTAATGCTCCCTAAAAACCATTTAATTGGTGTGAAGATTGATAAAATACTAACAAAGATTTCTTTAAATCTTATCACTAAATGTTAATTACCACGTAGGATAGGAACTTTAGTATTACGTTTGACTCCTCCATCTCCCTTATTATTCATAGTAGGTCCTGTAGTTTTTACTCCTGCAGTGGTTCCTTCTTTTAATCCCCAGAACTACTCTCCTAATTTACAACCACATCATTCTTTGTTTATACTACTAAACCTCAACTCATTTCCCTTCTCCAAATTACTCTTCATAGGTCTGTCATATCTTCCTAAAACAGTTCTTCCCTCCTGAAAAAGTCAGTATTTTTCATTTTCAATTCAATTCTTAGATTTCAAGTCCCCTTCCATAATGTGATTCTTCTCTTTATGCTTCAGTTACTACATTTGTTAGGAAACTCCCACCACACCAGATAATTGCATTCTCTGAACTCATTCATTGTGTACTTCTATGCATTTATCTATGCTCTTGCTCTGAGATGTTTTTAATTACTTTTTCTTTTATATTACTCTTTTGCCAACTAAATTGGAATTAATCCCTATTTTCTACTACATAGCTATAACATGTTGCGCTTCGTTCTTACTATTAAATTTTGGATTATTTTGTATGTATCTCCTTACTGGAGTAAGGGAGTAATCATATATTACTACTTTTTAATTTCTCCACAATACTTAATGTAGTACTTTTTATATAGTAGGAGTTAGGATCACTATTGGTTAGATGAATAATAAAGATATGAATATTATTATTCATTAGATATTATTATTATTATGAGTAATTATTATTATTATGAATAATAAAGTTATGTTTGATATAACATAACTTGTTTTTCATAAATTGAAAGAAGAGGTAGATTACAGATCATTTTATTCCTTCTAATGAATTCACATCACATTGACTATTAGAATAACATAATTACTTGATATTTAGAAAGCTTATTAGAAATTTTAAGTATTACGGCATTCCTTTTTTGTTCTATTTTGACCTTAGCAGCTTATTAACCCATTATTTTGAGCAAAGTATACTACTATCATACCTCCTGTAATACTTGATCCATGTCTGATGGTTTTCTTCCTTTGTATTTTGGTTTCCACTATTAGAGTATTTTCATTTGGCATAAATAATTCACATTATTTGAATAGTAGAAAGTTCCTACTATTGAAAATTAGTAATGTAAGTTTAGAATCTGAGATGAAAAGTGATGGTTTGTAACTGAACTAGCCTTTTGTGTTTTAGAATATGGAAGAGTTGGAGAAGAATCATGATAACCTACTTACTGGTGCGCAAAATGAACTTAAAAAAGAAATGGCTATGTTGCAAAAAAAAATTATGATGGAGACTGTAAGTCGTTACATTTTAAGTTGGAAAAATGAGGAGTAATGCAACCAATGAAATATTTTATTTGGTGAAATATGTATAACACTTATCTAAAAATTAAACAAATGTTTAATATTTCCTTTCATGTAACAGCAGCAGCAAGAGATGGCAAGTGTTCGAAAGTCTCTTCAATCCATGTTATTCTGATGACTCTTTGAAGGAAGAACTTGAACCTAAGTAATATGATACAATTATAACATTAGCTAAGAGGCATGTAATTCTTTTAGAGTGGTTTAAAAATTCTAGTTTAAAATAATACATTGTGTTGTTAGCTTAAGTGCAAGACCTCTCTACTTGTTAACTTTCACATAAAGCTGAACAGTTATATGAATAGTAGCAATTCTTAAATTATTTATACCAAGTTTCCAGCTTTTTAATAGTAATAGTGTATTTTTCTCTTTAACACTTGTATATTAACTTTTAGCAATAAAGATGATTTAATTTCAGTTTTTGGCTTCGGTGTATTTGTATTAGTCCCAAAAGGTAGAAAGCTACAAAGCACAAGTTTAGAAGGTTACATTTTTCTTCTTTAAGAAAAAATATACAAAATTTATGTTATATGTACATTTTACTGTATATACTTAAGTTACACAGCCAGTACTAATGAAAATAAGATTTCAAAAGAAAATTGACTTATAAAATTTATTAAAAGCAACTTGTTTGTGTTCTGAAATAAACTGCTAAAAACTATTAAGAAAACTAAACAAGATATATAAAAATTTTAAGACACATATTTGTGAATATGTCATTTCCAGAAAGACGTCTAAATGCCATTTAATTAGGCTTGGTCCACAATTAAATGACACATGCCCTTAGTAATGACTGAAAGTATATCATTAACATACCTAATTACTTATGGTTTAAATATGTCACATTCGTCTTTAAAGTTAATTACCTAGAAAATATTTTTTCAGTTTTAAATTCAGTAAATATATGGAAGTTTGATTACATTCATTTTCAAACTTGAACAGTTAACTTTATACCTTGTCACTAAAACTCTGCATTTTTTAAACACAGTAACATGAAACACTAGAGTCAATAGACTAAATTGTCTCAGCATTTGAAATACATCTGCTAAACTTTACTTTTTGCTGAAATTGCTTTCACTGAATCATTCAAAGCAAAAAATAATGCCCATTAGGAGGAAAGAATTGATTTTTTCCCTCTTTTTTTCATGTTTTATATTCTGATTTTTGCCACTATAATCCACCTTTACCTTAGTTTTAAGGTTTTCCAAGTTTTAAAAAGCAAGTCCATAAGATAGTCCATGACTGTCTTTTTCTAACTATAATAACTTATACAGGAAGAAATTAACCATTATAACATTAAGGAAACAGTTCCTAAATTTTGTGAAGGACTTTTAAGCCAAAGTGTATGTTGGAATATACATCTTAAGTACTATTTAAACCCCTAATAAAGTCCTATCTGAGCTTACTAATAGAGGCAAATAAGTACTCCAGAGTGGTTTCTGTGTACTAATTCACATATTTTTTACTTTTAAGGAATATCAACTTTCACTATTTTTTCAATATGCCTTTTTATTACTTAAGGTGCAATGTGTGTTCATTACTCCTTTATTTTTTTTTAAATTATTTCATCATAAGGCTTATGGTCTACAGAACTTGGACAAAATTAAAAATAAGGTAAAATGGGTAATCTGAGTCATAAGTCTCATACTTTTAATGACAGTGGAAAGATAATTTATAATGTATTTAGTGATGGGATAACTGATATTTACATTATCCAGATTTCCTCATGAGCCAATGTCTATTTGAGGTAACTGTGGCTGATATTCTAAAGGGAAGATATTTTTGCCATGTTGTTGTCACAAATTACTAATTTTCTTACATCAACTTTGCTTTGGCATTTTTTTATGTTTCATAAAAGGGGATCTTTTTAATGTCCACTTTTTTGTGACTGAAATTTTACTATCAAGGAATGTTTAAAGGTTCATTTGTTTTTCTGAACTGTGAGACACATTCCTTTTACTAAATATAAATTATAGAAAATTCTAGTAGCCCTTTTAAATTCTAGTTCCGTTTCCTTTTTCCAACAGTAATTAACTCCTTTGAAAAATAGCTTAAAAAATCATTTCTTATAACATCATTTGACTCCGTAATTACAATCCATCCACTTATGCAGTATTATAAACACATCAATTATTAGCAATTGAAGTAATAAGCATCACCCTTAAGATGGCTAAAATCCTCTAAGCCCTCCATTTTTATGTAATCCTTTAGCAATGAAAATCCCAAGTATCTGATAAAGATTTTTGAGACAGATTTTTAGAACCACATTGGTTTACTTTCGTGTCCTCAAAATTAAAATTTGATTTTGTTTCTAATTTATAGATTGTAATATCCTGATAATACCTGTGATCAAAAATGTTGATAGGCAATGAGGGCTTCACAACTGAAATACACATAATGGAATCTACAGGACTTAATGTTCTATAGTCAAATATAACCTTATTTATTGTATACTAGCCTCCTGCAAAGGGGAATTTCCTTCACTCATAGGTTCCCCTAACTGCTTCTCCTCTTTTCCTTGGGCTATTAGTCAATATGCTTGTGAACCTGTTCGGGTGCTTCATGACATGAAGTCTTGAAGATATTTAGATGAAGGTGTCTTGAAATTTGCAGGCACAAAGCACTAAAATACATCATCATATCAAATGAAGAAATGACCTTTGGAAGCAAAAAAAAAAAAAAGTATTACAGTCTATCTTTTCTGAAGAGGCAATTTTTTTTGTCTCCCCCCACCCCCGCAAGATCTCAAACCTTAACCTAAACTTCTTCAATGAAAATACAATATTTTAGAGTACTTTCATATATTTCATATTTGGATCTCCCTATAATCCACTGGAACATGCAGAGTATGTCACAGTTATAAGTACTGAGGCTCAGAACGGTAAATGGCCTAGAAAAAATATAAAAGCTGGCAACACAATTTGTCTTCTGACTCCACATTCTTTACATTTTCTGCTGTGCAACGAGGCTCAGAATGTAAACGGCCTAGAAAAAATATAAAAGCTGGCAACACAATTTGTCTTCTGACTCCACATTCTTTACATTTTCTGCTGTGCAACGAAGCCATAAATTTTCTATTAGGAGGGGCTGTTTGTCACTTAATAAAATCATTCCATCATATAAATTATTTTTCCTTTGAGATGGTTGTAAGAAAATAAAGGCCTCGAAAAAACACCATAGTTGAGGGGATGCTTATACAAAATTGTGTTGAATACAAAATTGAGGAAGACACACTAAAAAGTTTACCAGAGACCAGGGACAAATGCTTCCTTTCAGAGAAAGGAGGCTCACTGCTCTGCCAGTAAAGCAGGAATTCTCTCACTCTTGAGGGGAAAATCTCCCATATCATTTACTTGAATAGCTCTGTCTGACCCTTTTCTCACTGAAGTAAGCTTTTCTCTAATGATGTTAAAGGACACATAATGTTTTGTTTGATTCACATAAGTGTTTTTTATTGTTTTAAATTGTGGTCCACATAGTATTTTAGAGAAAAATTCAATTTGCTTTCCTCACCGTAATCTCTACCACGGGCATAAACCAGGCCTAACTCACTACAAAATAGGTGCTTGAATTTTTAACATCTGATTTAATTATATTAATACCATTTGGTAATACATATGCAAGATTAGTAAAAGAAACCCTATTGAGTTTTCAGATATTTTGAATAATCACCCTATTTCTTAAATTTAGATTATTTTGAAGCCCTAAAATTACGTATGCTGGATAACAAATTAAAGGAAATTACTCTGATTTTCACTTTTTAGACTACTGCCTGGAAATTTGCAAGGATTAATATTTACATCTCACCACCATTTGAAGAATGGAAGACTTAAATATTTTAGTGCCCAAATCTAATAAATAGGGTAGATTATTCAAATTATCAAGAGATTAACTGAAGGATTTATTTTAGCACACTTTAATATGTGTCTATATATTACTAACAAAGCCATGAAGGTCCAGAGGTAGGGGAAAATAAAGCAAAGATGTTCAGAACCACCATTAATTGAGGACAATAAAGATAATGTCTCAAAAATGCTCCTTTCATCCATGTCTGTGATGACTGAACAAGTTTAAGTAAAAGTCAGACACTTAAGTATTTGCATTTCTCTGGGCAGAGTGAGGTGATTTTTGTCATCTTTGTATTGTTTTTGATGAGGAAGAAAGATCTATTTGTAAGGTACAGGGTTGTGTTTTTAAAGATTTAAGTTGTTAGAAGCCTGATCTCCATATGTGGGCCATTTCTATACCAAAAAAAAAAAAAAAATGCACAGCTTGAAAGGAGTTAATTTTAAATATTCTATTCAGGAACATTTACAGAATAGACTAGATAATGAGGCTGCTATATCACTGAAGTAACTTTTTAGTATAAGGTTATCTGACATCTATTAAAAATATTAGCAGTAAAGAACTTACCATTGCTATCCAAAGAACAACATATTCGTCTATAAAATTATTAAAGTACTGGTCTAAAAATAAAAGACCTGGGCCAAAAAAGACAGTGTCTTGAAGATACAGTTCACTTTTGGTCATGTGAGCTATCTATAAAAAGATAAACAAAATAATTTCACTATTAAATTTTAAATATTTTAACTTTCAGTTTTTAGGACAGGATTTATACTTTAATCACTATTAAGACAAAGATAAAGAGACCATTTAATCTCACGTTTAATATGGAAATACTGATTATAAAACTTCTCACATTCATGATTGGGTAGCTCATTAAAGTTCCCAATATTTAAATTCCTTGATATCAGAAAATTATAGTTGACAATTACAGCTAAACAAATAATTAAAAGAACTTAGCATTCAGAAAGGAAAGTATCTCCCTGAATATAACACTAACTCATTTACAGTTTTACTTGGAGCACAAACAGCCATTTATTATAATGACAACACCATTAAAAACCTACCCATTGTATGAAACGGTTTCCAGCTTTGTATTTGAAGACCAAGTACTATTTATATTATGAAATATAAATGAAAGAATTTCTTACCACCAATTTTTGTGATACTTTAGCAAAGACACATCCAAACATAAGGGTATAAAGACAAGGATGCTTTTCAAACACATTAGTTGCTGACTTTTTATAGATCATTATTGCCAATATAATAATAATTCCTATGTGGAGTCCAGGTGACAAGACACTGGTGCCCTACGGGATAAATCAGAAAATCATATCTTAACATTGCCTTTATCACAGTGCAAACATTTTCTGAACATCTATTTTGTGTTAGAAACTAGAGACCTAAAGAATATAACATACTATATGGCCTAACAGAGTATACAGACCTTAACTGTGCCTTCAAACATCCGTAAAACCCTAGTGTTACAAAGAGGTAATACAGGGCCACAGATGTTTGATTTCAACTTTATATATACACACATTTTAAACTAATTGCCACTAAGAAACAGTATGATTTATTGTACACCAATTTTACTGTGCCAAAGGCCATCGACATTTGGATTGCCAAGTTAACATATTTTTATTACAGGTATTGAAACAAAGTTTAACCTGCCAATTTATTTTATTTTTTACTTATTTTTTAAAATTTTATTTTTAAATAACCTCTACACCCAACATGGGACTCGAACTTAAACAACCCTGAGATCAAGTGTCACATGCTCTATCAACTGTGCCAAGAAGCACTCCAACCTGCCAGTTTTACAAAGTACTTTAACCACCGATCAGGAAAAGTTTAATTCTGCCCTGGTCTCTCTCTATACCAACAGTCCTCACCCCTGCCTTTTTTGGCATTTGGATTGCAGATGCTCTCTTGTATAACACTGTAATTCCAACCCATTACATTTTTATCTGTGTGAATCAGGATTCTCTCAATACTGCTTATCCTAAACAAAATACTGAAATAAATTTGGTATTAAGGCTTACAAAATCCCAAACTACCAATTTAAATATATTCATCAAAACAGCATTATTCTTGTTTATTGTTTACATGTTATAAATTAGAATTTACTATAAAATTACAGCAATATTATAAATACTATAAATACTATTATACATATAGTATGCATAATAAAATATGTGTACTATATGTTAATAAGTTATAAAAATTTAGACTAATAAAATAGTGCTTTTATCTGTAGTATGGTTCTGTAGATTTTATTCAAGAAAATCTGCTGCTAAAAATATTGGAAAATCAACAGCATAGTGTTTGATTTTTTTTGTCTTCCTTCAAACATTTATTACTTATTTCTTAATAAAATATTCTCTAAGGTGGATACTGATCCTCACTAAATCTTATTTTCTTTAGTAAAATTCATGTTCCAGGTAGCACTCTTATTTTATCATCCATGGTCAAGCAACAAGTATTCCTAAGCACCTCATGCATAGTACTGAAGTCAACTGACAAAACACCTCAGAAAATGACTGATTTTTCCAAATATATCAGGACTTCTGTATCCAAATAAGTTTTATACTTATGAAATAAATTGGCTCTCAAGATAATTTCAAAGGAATCCACATAATTCATAAATTTTCAATCTTTATGAATATATTTTATATACATGATTCAGAAGCAATTTATGTCATTTAAGAAAATGAGGCTTTTTTTTTTTACTAAAAATGCCACATTTCATGTTTATTACTCTTATTTATTAAACCTGGCTCCATATGACTTTAGCTTTTTCTCAAAATCATAGCTACTCTTGAAGGACAGAAATTTTGAACTACAGAACCAAAGAAATCCAAGAGAGTAAGCTATCGCTCAAATGACTCTAAAAAGTCCAACAATGTTTTCATTTTTTTTTTTCCTTTTTAAGTAGGCTCCTGGGCATGGAGCCCAACACAGGGCTTGAACTCATGACCCTGAGATCAAGACCTGCCTGAGCTGGGACTCTCAGCTGACCGAGCCACGCAGGAGCCCCAAACAGTGTTTTGATAGAGATGACATCACTAGACTAAGTACTTATCTTCTTATATTTATCTTAAAGATGACAATATGGTTTTTAAAAACATAGGTATCATATTTGTTTAAAAGTTGGCAGGAATTCTGACCCTTTCCCATATAAAAGTATTGAAGCTTTAAAGAAATAAGTATGAATAAATACAAAAGTATTACAGCATGAGCAAAGTGTAAAAAAAAAAGTACACAAGGTGTACCTATTCAATGTAAGAATTAAGGTGTAAAATTTTACCTTTTAAAATATTAGAATAATTTTTAACAATACATTTCAGTGAAATTTCAATAAAATTTATTTCATGAGTATTAAATTGCCTTGTATGTGAAACCATGACTTTTGGCAACTTTTCTGCTATTAAATCAGGAATTCATTTCCTTCTTCTCCTCCTCCTCTCCCCTATTAATGTAAGGTACAATATGCAAGAAAACAAATGGCAACTCAATTATATACAGTAATGAGACAGTGGATGATTACACAGGATGTCAGAAAAGTCTGCTAAGAAAAATAGAAAGTCAAAACTTTTAAAAATACTTTTGGGGCAGCCCCAGTGGCCCAGCGGTTTAGTGCCACCTTCAGCCCGGGGTGTGATCCTAGGGGCCTGAGATTGAGCCCCACATCGACCCCACATTGGGCTCCTTGCATGGAGCCTGCTTCTCCCTCTGCCTGTGTCTCTGTCTCTCTCACTCTCTGTGTGTCTCTCATGAACAAATAAAATCTTAAAAAAAAAATACTTTTGTATTATGTGCCTAAAAAGAAAGATACTTGGTTTCCTTTCCCATTCTTGGAACATTGACATGCTTTTAGTATCTCTGGATCTGATAATAATAAAACTTATAATAAAATTAATATTAAATGATGATGAATTAATATCTTACTGCTATAGTGGATCCATTCTTGCCAACACCACCATGGAGGATAACATGGAAATAATTTGAACAGGAAAATATTGCTCCACCTACTACTCCAAGAACTGGAAAGATCTTCAATTTCATTTCTAGAATGGGTATCTTTAGGGGTAGAGGAAAGAAACAAATCATTAAGAAAAAAATAATTTCTTTTCCTATTAAATAGTAAAGAAACATTATGATATGGCCCTGTACGATTAGGTATCCTTTTTCTTATAATCAAACCTTAACTCCTGGATATAGCCTGTAGTGACAACTTTTCTTTTAACAGTTTTATTCATTAAATGAAAAATGAATCCACCATATTCAGAGATGTCTACTTACATAACTGTAATGAAATATTTAATCTCACAAATGAAAAATGACAGTCCACTTGAATTTAGTACCTCTAAAAGGCAGCATCACAGTAAAAGTCAGACACCATGATTTGCATCATGAATGTGACAAATATCACAATGTGTGTGCATGCAAGAATTCTGTGTAGTTAATATCCAGGATTAAATCTCTAGCAATATATTTACCTGTTGGTCAATTTGCTGTTCAAGAAAACTTCCAAAGGCAGCAAAGGATTTAAAAAACAGTAACAATAAATTTCCAAAAGCTATAGGCTAATGTGTTTTGAAAATAGGCTTTGAAATATTGTACCAACATTTATGGAAACTACAGACTAACAAATTTAGAAAATCTACATCTAAAATAAATATTCTTGTTGGTAAGAATAATAAAGTGTGCTTTCCTCCTATGGTATTGCCAAAATATTGAATGAAATGATTTTAAGATTAAATTAAATTATTCCCCATTATAACTAAATCAGAATTAAATTCAGACATCTGATTTAATAACCTAACTGCCTCTAGGTCAACATTCACCTTTTTAGGAGAACCAGTTGAGCAGCTAACACAGAAGACACATCACATCATATCCCTCTAGATTTACTTTAGAGGTCTACAGTAGTATATCTTTGATTCTGTTATTCTTCTGGGATGAGAAGGAATACAAATGTCTCAGGAAATGTACCACTACTTAAAAATATGCTCCAAGTCTGAGCCCAGTGGTATGTACTTTAATTGGCTATTCTGAAACTAAATGCCACAGAGAAATCTTACTACTTTTTAATAGACTTAACTTTTACAGTAATTGTAGATTCATGGCAAAATTGTATGGAAAATACATAAAATCCTCATATATTCCCTTCTGTCTCCCCCCAGTGTCTCCCCTACTATCAACATTTCCTGCCAGAGTATTACACTTGCTATAATACGTGAACCTACACCAATACATTCTTATCACCCAAAAGCCATTGTTTACGTCACAGTTTAATACTGGTGGTATACATATTCTTGAACAAACGGCTTATGACAAATATCTGCCATTACAGTATTATACAGAATAGTTTTATTGCCCTAAAAAATCCCCTGTGCTCTGTTATACCTCCTTCCCCCATAACCTCTGGCGACTGCTGATGTTTTCACTGTCGCCATCATTTTGCTTTTTCCAGAATGTCATATATCTGGAACCATACAATATGTAGCCACCTTTCCAGATTGGTTTCTTTCACTAAGTAATATGCGCTTAAGGTCCCTCCATGTCTTTTCATTTCTTGATCATGCTTTCTTTTTAACACTGAGTAATAATCCATTGCCTGCATGTACCATAATTTATTCATCACCTACTGAAAGACATCTTGGTTGCTTCCAAGTTTTGGCAATTATGAATAAAGCCGCTGTAAGCATCCGAGTTCAGGTTTTTGTGTGGACATAAGTTTTCCGCTTATTTAAATATCAAGGAGCACGGTCGCTGGATCCTATGGTAAGAGTATGTTTAGTTCTGTATCTCTTACTATTGTTACTGGAGGTATATATCTGAGTGATTAAAAATATAAAGTCTGGAATCAGTCTTCTTAATTCCAGTACTTACGAGCTATGTGTTCTTGGACAAATTACTTAATTATTCTAAGACTTACTTATAACACAGAATAATGATAATATCTATTTCATAGTATTGTTCTGAGGGTCAGATAAAACAGTGATGGTAAATTGTGGGAACATAAGGTGATCAGTAAATGTTAGTTGTTGGCTGTTGATATTTTCCTTATTATTCTTAACTCTATGGGCATGAGGTTGTGAGTCAGCCAGTGTATGGACTTGGGTTGCAGAGACAATAACTTATTTCTTCATAAATTCTTTTCCTATGCAAAGCATGGATTTGTAACAGTGGCCTCCCAAGAGTTAACTTTTATCAAAATACTGAGGCCAACCAAGCAGAACATAAGAACCCTCCTTAATATGGGCCACTTTACCTTATAGTAGATTATAAAAAATGCGAATTATTAACTTCTCTTTCTAAAATTAAGGGACAAGTTTCAAACAAAATATTTTACTGAATTTACTTTTCAATATATTTTATGAGATAAATTTAAGCCTGGAAAAGGTAGTTCAACTAGTGTGTTAAAATTTTGTATTAGGGTAATGGGGTAATTTTCTTCTATGTGGTAACATATTCATGCATAGGGGAAAATGCCAAAATAAGGCATATAGGATAGCAAAGTTATAAAATGAAGAAAAAGGGTTAAGAAGTGGTATGATCATTAAATACAATGCCAAGAATTTCTGAAGAAAATTAACGCATTTTTCCTAAATATCTGCTAAGTATTTAAATATAAATTTAAATTCAGATTTACCGTATAGTCCCACATTGTTGCTCCTCCAAATGTAGATAACACAAAGACCATCACTAAAGCTATCTGAATTTCAGTTACATCCACTCTGAAGAGAAAGAACAAAGAATAGAAAAAGTGTTTGTAAATAAAATTTCTGAATATGAAAATCAGTTAACCATATGTTAAATATCAAAGATGTAAAAATCTTTATAGGCTTAGCTTATTTTTACCTTTAATTCCATCATTGAATTATCAATTTAAACTGTTAAGTAAGGGCAGCCTTGGTGGCTCAGTGGTTTAGCGCCGCCTTCAGCCCAGGGCGTGATCCTGGAGACCTGGGATCGAGTCCCACGTCAGGCTCCCTGCATGGAGCCTGCTTCTCCCTCTGCCTGTGTCTCTGTCTCTCTCTCTCTCTGTGTGTGTATGTCTTTCATGAATAAATAAATAAAATCTTAAAAAAATTAAAAAAGTAAACTGTTAAGTGAAAAGCCCACTGAACAACATGTGCTCACATACAGGTAAACATTATGATGTGCACAGGGGGGAGAAACACTTGTACAGAATGTATAAAATTGCTATGAACAGTTATTATCAAGATTACAGAAGTTTACTTTCAACTTTATGTACTGTAAAGTTTGAATTTTTAAATAACAATCATGTATTATTCTTGTAATGAGGACAAATTATAACATAAAAACAGCCAGATGACTTAAGACAAATTCTTAAATACTCCCAAGTGAATGTCACTTAAAAAATAGGGAAAATTCAAATAGCTTTCCTTATTAGGTTACTAAAAGTCACTATAGTGTTTTGATTTCCACAGACATTATTTTTCCCTAATACATGAACACGCTTAAGTTTCTTAAAAAAAAAACCAAAACACTAAACCAACCAACATCAATCAGTCTCTAGTTAGCATTCCCTGAAGCTACTGACTTCTCCTCTGCGCCATAATTAGGCTAACTGAAAAGTAGTGGATATATGTGTAACTTCCTCCTCTTCATATTTGCTGCTTAATTCATCGTAGTCTGGTCTTTGGCCCCATTCTACTAAAATTGTTTAAGGTAAATAATGACTTTCAATTTATCAAATCTAAGGGATACATTTCAGTTAATACCTTGGGTAACTTTCTGCAATATTTAAAATGCCGATTGTTCCCCCTTTCTTAAAATGTTTTGCTATGTTCTTATTTATTCTGTGCTTTTTCATGATTCTGGTGCCTTGTTGGAAGCTCTGCTCAGTGTCCTTCCTAGACTGCTGCTGCTTCCATGTCTTTTTTTTTTTAAATTTTTATTTATTTATGATAGTCACAGAGAGAGAGAGGGAGAGAGGCAGAGACATAGGCAGAGGGAGAAGCTGGCTCCATGCACCGGGAGCCCGATGTGGGATTCGATCCTGGGTCTCCAGGATCATGCCCTGGGCCAAAGGCAGGCGCTAAACCGCTGCGCCACCCAGGGATCCCTGCTTCCATGTCTTAAGTGCTACTAGTTCCAGAATTCCATCTTTTCTCCTTTTGGATTTCCTGAACCATTGTGTCTATGCTTAGACTACCATCTGTAGGCTAAGGACCTCAAAATCCCTATTTCCAAATCCACATCTTTTTTTCTGAGCTCCAGATTTTTATGTCTGTCTATCCACTTGACATCTCTGCTAGGATGCCCTGGAGTCTTCAGATGATAGAGGAATACTCTCTGCTCTACAAATATAAGATATGTAGTAATTATATGACAAAAAAAAAAAAACAGGCAGGGAAGAAAAGACTTCTAGACTAAGTTACTTTGGGGGCAGCTGAGAAGGTGAACTGAACATTAACCTACATATAAAAGGGAAAATAGAAAAAATGGTAACTAGTATTTGTAAGATCAGTGGCAGGCAAACCAAGGCTTCTTGGCTGTAAGTTAGTTGAAAAAGGTAAACATATTAATATAACATGTAGTACTTTGTAGAGAAAAAGGAGGAACCTTGGTTTCACATATACATCATTCATACTACAGATTTTAAATTAAACTCAAAGCTTCATTCTCCCTCTCTGCTTTTTAAGGATTAACTAAATAAATAACAATTATTAAGTCTAGAAAAAAGAAAGCTGAAAGGATATGATAAAAAGGGTAGAATCACTCACCAAATATTCAAACATCTGAACTATGAAGAAAGAGTTGAGGCTTGAAAAATATATTAGATTAAAAGAATCAGAATTAGAATTATTAGAATAAAAGAATGTTCTATATAACAATTTACAAACTTAGAGAACTCAATAATGGATCTAAGTTTTTAAAGTTCGGATCCAAAAAAGACTTTAAAACTCCAAGACAGATGGATACTGGGGATATTGTGCAAGTTATCCTTAATCCCCAACTGTAATCATGGAGGACAATCCACAACAGTGTTACAATGAGATTGGTATAGAAATTGAGAGTAAGCATTTAAAAACTTTTATGGTAATTTGACAGAGTAATTTTGTATTTGTTGAATTAAATGAAATATTGAGGACTGTATTTTGCAAGTAATTTTTCATTTTTTATTTTTAAACTGCATGTTATTAGTCCACCATGGATTGAGGGTACGAGTAGAAACTAGTCCTTTACTGTAATTTTTTTGAGAAATGAACCTAATACCATATGGAAATTCTCATACTTTCAAATAAAAGAAAGTTAATAAGTCTATATGTTCACATGTAAATAACAAAATAGCACATAATACAAGTAAACACTGGACTTGGTTCAGGTTTTAAAATTGAGTTTTAAGCATTACTCTATAGAATTGCTTAAGACTCTTGCTACAGGAAAGTAAACACTATAAATAAGTCATGTCTTATCTCACATGGCAAACATTAATATACAGACAGATTTTAACTGTAATCTTATATATTGTGCTAAGGGAAATACTAATTGATGTGTCACTGATTTATTTTAAAAAAACTATTGTTTTTGTTTTTGTTTTTTGCTTTGTTTTTTAAAGATTTCCTAGAGAGAGAGTACAAGCAGGGGGAGGGGAGTGGCAGGCAGAGGGAGAGGGAGAAGCAGACTTCCTGCAGAGCGGCGAGCCTGATTCAGGTTGGATTCCAGGACCCTGGGATCATGAACTGAGACAAAAGTAGACACTTAACCGACTGAGCCACCCAGGTGCCCCCAATTTACTAAAAAAAAAAAAAATCTTTAAACAGTTGAAAATTATAGTTAAAAATACTTAGTAATGTTTTATAGTTTAAATGATCTAATTCAAGGTACCAAATTCTTATTTGCACCAAAATCCACATATTTTCAAAAGATAAAACATACAAAAAAAACCACAAAAAAATTAAAAAAAAAACATACAACAATGAAAATATCCACAAGTAAAATAGAATAGTATTTACATTTCTCTTCTGTATTACAATAATATAAATACTATAAAAACTAAGCCTCTCAATAGATGGATAAATATACGAGATACACATATATACATTTATGGGAATACTAGCCGTAATAAGGACAAAATCTTGCCATTTGCAGAAACATGGATTTAGCTAGAGGGTAAAACGCGAAGTAAAAGAGGTCAGAGAAAGACAAATACCATACAATTTCACTCCCATGTGGAATTTAAGAAATGAAACAAGAAAAGTAAAAAAGAGACAAATCAAAAAAAACAGACTGATGGTTATCAGAGGGTGGGGAAATGCATGAAATAGGTGAGGAGGATTGAGAGGACACTTACCACGATGAGCACGGACTAATGTACAAAATCATTGAGTCACTATGTTGTACCTGTGCTAATATAAGATGTATGTCAACTACACCGGAATTAATTTTTTTTTTTTAATTTAGCCTCTTGGAAAATGACAAAATTTTCAGGAACTCACTCTGGCCAACAGACAATTGATACTGATATGGTTCGTAAGCATTTCCGCAGGTGTGCTTGAGAGCCTATATATGGGTCCTTCTTGTGATGCTAAGCTAAGCCATCATTGATTCTACTCAATGCTCTATGAGGGGATCCCTAGGTGGCTCAGTGGTTTGGTGCCTGCCTTCCGCCCAAGGCATGATCCTGGAGTCCTGGGATTGAGTCCTGCATCGGGCTCCCTGCGTGGAGCCTGCTTCTCCCTCTGCCTCTCTCTCTCTCTGTGTCTTTCATGAATTTAAAAAAAAAAATCTTAAAAAAAGTGCTCTATGATATTTTTACCTTGACAAAGTAAAAAATATACTACTTAGGATCTCTGCCCCCTAGTGTTGGTATTAATTTAATTAATTACTTAATTTGGGGGGGAGAAGCAGAGAGAGAGAGAATCTCGCAGGCTCCACACCCAGCATGGAGCGGATGTGGGCTCAATCTCACCAATCTGACATCAAGACCAGAGCCAAAATCGGAAGCTTCCAAAGTGGAAATTTTCCAACTGACTGAGCCACCCAGGTGCCCCATAATGTTAGTATTTTAAATGGCTGTCTATCCCCGGTACTGTAGGATCCCCTCCTGTCCCCTACATGCTAGGGACTAAACCACAATAGTCATTTCCCTAATGTTCTGAGCACTTTCTTTCTTCATCCTTCTGCCTAGGGGCTTTTACTCCAATTTGTCTGGCAAGGACCACCCACAAGTAACTCATCTCTGCTCCAGTCCTAGGCACACATTAGACTCGCAATCAACAGCAAATGAGTGTAAAATTTACAACTAGGCCAGAGTGAACTAATTCATTTCAGAAAGATTTTTAATGAAGTTAGAAGCCAAAATGATAAAATATAGTTATTAAATAGTAACAACAATTAACCGGAACACTCATTATTATATTATTCTAGTTTACCACAGCAAGTTCAGCAAATAAAAATGCATTAGATTTTGTAAAGCTATTTTTCTATTTTAGCATATCTTTTTTTAAAAAAAGTATTTATTTATTCATGAGAGACACAGAGAGAGGCAGAGACATAGGCAGAAGGAGAAGCAGGCTCCATGCGGGGAGCCCGATGTGGGACTCAATCCCGGGACCCCAGGATCATGACCTGAGCCAAAGGCAGACGCTCAGTTGAGCCACCCAGGTGTCCCTCTATTTTAGCATATCTTAATTTTTTAAAATAGATATAGATTCTTAACTTTACATAATTACCTGGAATTTTTTCGCCAGGCTTTTTGATCCTTGGGCTCTTGATCAGCAGATAAAGAATTCTAAAGACTCACATATTCCATAAAAGCTTTCTTAAACTAATTCAGCCTACAGTTACCTTTTCCTTACTTAGGATTTCTTCAGTGCTTATGGAAACCTAGAGAAAGGCGTTTTCCCCTTGGTGATGGAGTATATTAGCCGTGTCACAGAAGTATTACCTCATCCCTTTAATACAGTGCATTAAAGCTCCTTAAACAGGGATTTTAAAAATGCATTTTGTATCCTTCTACAGACTTCAACACATTGCTTAATCCAATGTGATTAACTGAACAGCAGTCACTAAGAGTATGGGGTCTGGAGTCAAACTTGAGTTTTAATCTTGGCTCCATACTTAGTAGTATAAGAAAGGTAAAGAACCTCTGCCTCATTTGTACAGCGGTTAATGTGAGGAATAGATGAGAAATACATATAAAGCCCTTAGTACAGTGCCTGAAACATGCAAGTGCACTAGATGGTAGCTGCAATTATTCCATAATTTAGAATCAATCTGATGAGTTCCCTAAGCCTTCCCTCTGTCATATGATCCACAGATTTGAGCTTCTCTTTTTTATCATCACCAGAGGTTTGTGGTGGTGGTGGTGGTGTTTTCCAGAGCTGTTTCTCCTATGCAGCAATAAAGACGGGCCAAAAAAGAACCAGAAGACATGGGAAGGTAGAATGAACCAATGGCAGATAGTTCTTGAAGGATTGGGCAGAGAGGCAGCTAATGGGAAACAGGAAAAGTGAACTGAGCTCCTGCTTCATGCACTATTTCCTGATGTCTAAGAAAGAGGCATCGGGGGCATATATATCATCTAACATTTAGCTCTGACATTTTCAAGGTGCTTTTACAGGATCTCCCCAATTGCCTACCACATCTAAAGAGTCTCACAACTATCTGTTGTTGGTGACTGATGTAAGGGGTGCACCTTTTTGGGCACATGAAGACTTGATCAATAAGGACCTTTAGATTCTATATTTCATTATTTTATTATGTAAGTCAAATGCTATTTACTTAAGTACTGCACATTCTTTTTCTATATTATTCAGGTCCTTTATTTTTCTCTTTCTCTTATATAATGTAAGCTTGGGTTAGTAAGCTACTAAAGTGAAGAAAGGGAGAAAAAAATTATCAAATATGTAGCCATTTATAACATGCAGAATATCTACAAGACTTAAAGTGTAGCATTTATGGATGCTCCAGTACATTTAAAAGATAATTTAAATTCCTGATTGAAGCTTTGTCTCCTTATGGATAAATAAAATATAATAGACTGTGAAAATAAACTGGATTATATTCTAAAATGTACAACTTGAAAAACATACTTACTTTCCAAACCTCAACACGCCTGAAACATAAGTCTGCCAATGAGCACAGTAAAACATGAACATCCCAATAAAAGAGCAGAAAAACAACCAGTCAGGATGAGTTCCTAAGCGCACAGCAATTGAAGCTCCAACTGCCATAAATACTGAAAGAAACAAGGTTTAAGAACCATTAAGAATTAAAAATGATTAATGAAATAATGGTCATGTACTGTTTTTAAATACAGAGTTTTAAAGTACGTAATCTTGACATTACAATAAGGTACACTGAGCAAAATTAATTTTTGAACATACTTTCAAAATACACTGCAAATTTTCTCCCAAGTGTACACCTGCCCAAAAAATTGACCAAACAGCTCAGTTCATTTTAGTTTTTGAGCCATCGTCTCCCCACCAAAAAAAAAAAAAAAAGAAGAAAAAAGAAGTAAAGAAAAAAACCTTCACTAATTTACCTGTGGAAAGAGAGTCACAACCATGGTCAAAAAGTTCTCCTAAAGGAGAACAAGAATTTGTTCTTCTGGCTTGTTTCCCATCAATAGCATCCAGTGACTGGTAGATAAAGAGTCCCAATGCACATAAAAGGTATGTCCAGTATGGTGCCTAAAAATAAACATAAATAAGAAATACTGTTAAGTGACAACAAGCTAGTTTCTGTTTGAAAATAGTTCAGCCCATGCTAATTGACACATTTTTCTTGTGTTCTCACCTTATATTATCTCAGGGTGTTACAAGAAACATTCACAACCCTCCTTTTACAGATGAGAACTAAATTGAGAAATCAAATGAACCGTTCTAAGTCATGTGAGTAGAGGGACAAAGAAGTTCATATGGTGAGAAGCACAAAGTTAAATGAGCAAGGATTAGGACCCTAATATTAGTTCCTAATCCACAGCTCTTTCAATATATTATTTACATGTGGCCCTAGATTTGAAATTATTCAATAAGATTTTCTATGAAAAAAGATCTTAAAGACAAATTGTGATTTGGAAGATCTCTGCTTCCATTCATGATAGAATATGAGGGGACTGGACTATTTCCCCACCTTATATAACCAGAAAAGCAATAAAATAAATGAAACAAGCTTTCAGACATTGCAGGCAGTGCAGCACTATGATCCCTGACAGAAGAAAACAAAGGAGGTAAGCTCTAGACGATTCTGGCTTAGTACCTACAGGCAGTTTTCCCATCACAGTATAAGAATGTAGAACCTGAACAGAGCCCAAAGATCTTGCTATGTTGAGAAGAAACGTAGCAGAATTCAAGAAGGTCAAAGCAGCTAGAATTTGTGGAGCACAGCACAGAGAAAAGAGGGACACAAGATGTACAGAAGGGTACCTTTGAGTCTAGCTGAGAAGTGAACTGTGCCTGAATGAGAGAAAACTATACCAGGGCCAGGGAAGGAAACACCGAACGGCAGAAGGCCACATAATTCTTGAAGACCACTGAAAGCTGGAAATTTTTCATGCTCCTAGTATACACAGCAGAAAGACTTTGTAATACCTAGGATACTGGGTAGAGTTCTCAGGAATGTATCGCCTTAGCAGTGGGGAGAAATTAGCCCCAAGACTCACAGCCTTCTGGAATAGTCCTAACAGACATAAAGTCCATCCTCAAAAGAACCCAAATGATCCTATGCAACTCGATTACAGCCAACACAAAGTACCATGTCTTAAAGGGACAAAAAAAAAATCTAGTACCCAAAGATAGAAAGTTCACAATGTTTGGCATCTAATAAAAAATTACCAGTCATGCAAAGATGTAGGAGAATATGATCTACAATTAGAAGTAAAATCAATTAATATGATTGGATCCAGGAATGACAGAGAAAATGGAATTAGATGGAATTATATGAGGACATTAAGTTATTATAACTATGCTTCACATGCTCAAGAAGGCGAAGGAAAACATAAAAGATTCAAGTGAAATCCATAGATATGAGAAAACAATATTTGAAATGTAAAATATACTAGATGAGACTGGACAATGCAGGAGAAAAGATCAGTGAACTTGTAGACTCCTGATGGAAACTATCCAAAATAAATGCACAGGAAGAAAAAAGACCACCAATAACTGATCTTGGTATCAGTGACTGGCGGGACAACAGAAGCAATCTAACATTTTTATAGGAGTCTTGGGAGAGAGAAGGGAGGGTTGGACATGAAAAATATAAGAAATAATGGCTGAAAGATTCCCAAATTTGGTGAAATTTATAAACTCACATATCTAAGAAGCTCAACAAACACAAAACAGAATAAGTCATAATCAGAAACCAGAAGAACGGGCAGCCAGGGTGGCTCAGCGGTTTAGCGCCGCCTTCGACCTAGGCGTGATCCTGGAGACCCGGGATCAAGTCCCACATCAGGCTCCCTGCATGGAGCCTGCTTCTCCCTCTGCCTGTGTCTCTGCCTCTCTCTCTCTCTCTCTCTCTCTCATGAATAAATAAAATCTTAAAAAAAAAGAAGACAGAGGAAAACAGAAGCATAGAGAATAGTGTTGTCAGATTTCTATGTCTTAGAGAGGAAGTACAGCAAAATTATTAAGAAGGGTTTTGAAGTTAGCTCTGTGTGTGAGTCCTTGGCTCTGTCATGTAATAGCCAAGTGACCTTGGTCAAGTCACTTAACCTCTTTAAACTGTGGTTACTCACATGGAAGATATGAATAATAGTTCTTGTATCCGATGAAGCAATTCTTAGCTCTTTATATAGAGCCTAGCAAACAGTAAGTGCTCAGTAAAAGTCAGCTATTCTCACTTAATTGTTTTGTATACTTTCAGTGGCATATATATTTTTAAAACACCAAATATGTGGGAATTCTACAAATATCTAGTCAACCTGTTACTCTGTTCCTCAATATTTCTAAGCAAACAGAAGTTTACTTTCAACTGACTTTAATCAAAGTATCATTTGCTAATATTATGTGCTCAATATTAATGATTACACTAATTGCTTAAAAGGACTTATTGAGTCTCTTCCAGTTAAAAGACAAGCAGTATAAATATAATTAAGACTAGAAGCAATCTGAGTTGTGAATATGCATATTAAAATATCACAGTCAAAGAAACAATAAGTATTGGTGAGGATGTGGGGAGAAAGAACCCTCATGCACTGTTGGTGGACATGCAAACTGTGTGGCCACTGTAGGAGACAGTCTGCAGGTTCCTCAGAAAATTAAAAATAGAGCTATCCTATGACCCAGTAATCATACTACTTGGCGCTTATCCAAAGAATGTGAAAACACTAGTTTGAAAGTACACATGCACCCCGATGTTTACTGCAGCATTACTTACAATAGCCGAATTATGGCAGCAGCCCAGGTGTTGAGGAACGAGTAAAGAAGATGCGGCCTACATACAAGGGAATATTACTCAGCTATAAGAAATGAAATCTTACCATTGTTGGACAAAACATGGATGGAGCTAGACAATATAATGCTAAGTGAGATAGTGAGAGAAAGACAAATACTGTTATATTTCACTCATATGTAGAATTTAAGAAACAAAATAAATGAATAAGGGCTGGGGGAAGGAGACAATCCCAAAAGCAGACACTTCAGTATGGAGAACAAACAGAGGGTTCCCAGAAGGCCAGGGTTGTGGGGGTGGGTGAAGGGGGACGAAGGGGCGCACTTGTTGTGATGAGCACTGAGTAAGGTAGGGAATGGCTGAATCAGTGTATTATACTCCCGAGACTAATGTAAGACTCGATATTAACTATGTTGGAATTAAAATGAAAAAATTATATGTCACATTCAATTCTAATTAGCATAAAGGCTTATCTGTAAACTATGAAAAAAGAGGGAGCTAAAAATCAGAACTGATAACTCATTGTGACAGTACAAAAGTAGAAAAAGCAAAATAAAACAAACCACCTAGAATCTTTTTTGAAAGAATCCCAAAGTGTTTTTGCAGAGAACAATTCTGGTGATTCTTTTCAAACTAGCAAATTCTTACGCATTTTTTCCTACTATGAAAAATTATATTGTTTTAATTTTGATAAAAAGGATAGCAAAGTTACATATCAAACCTATGCAAAATTGGAAACTGAAGTTCTTAAAATTTCTAGAATGCCATAAAAAGTCGCTTTTCTTACCTATTTTCCATCAGGTACCTTCCCCCTACATGATAGACTCTAAAAGTACACCCTCTACCTGGCAGGTAGCCCATTTCTCACTTCTAGGCACAGAACCTTCTTATACTAAGACATTGGAGCCAAGGTCCACGTTAAAAGCTTAATTCTGATCTCTGATCTGGGAGGCTGGCTACAGCTAAGTTGGAAGGTCAAGGCATTAATGGAAAACCTACTGACAGTGCCTGGGTGGGCAGCTGGCTAAGCATCTGCCTTTGGCTCAGGGCATGATCCCGGGTCCTGAGTCTGGTCCAGGGTCTGCTTCTCCCTCTGCCTCTGCCCCTCTCCCCGGCTGGTGCTTCCATCAATCAATCAATCAATCAATCTCTCTCTCTCCCCCCTCTCTCTCTCAAATAAATAAATAAAATCTTTTTAAAAAATCCATACTGAAATAATTTCAGTCATTCCAGGATACCACATTTGGGGGTAGACTCTACCTCTCATTTGGAAAAAGGAAAGGAAGACTTACTAGTTCACTAACTTAAAATGACTTCATCAGGACACTAGAGGAGTTAAGATTTAGAACTTAAATAGGTGAAGAGTGCAGGGGAATTTGAACAAAAAAAAGAGAGAGGAGGTCTCAGCCAATACGAAGGTTGAGGCCTGGAAAATGCAAGATTTCCTCACAAATCAGGGATCAGATCTCTGCTTCAGGACCAGAGGATCCATGAGCAATTACAGCCATTGGATCAGTATCTTCAACAGGACAACAAAGGGCATTCTTCAGCTTTATGTCGCTTGATGTGGCAACCCACAGGGGCAGGGCAGTTATCATGTGCTTGTTATTCAAGTAGAAAGGAAAACCTAAGGGGGGGGTGGTGAAGATATCCTATTGAGATGAGTGGCCGGACTGGGCCCACGAGTTAGACCTGGGTCTCCTGTCCTGCCCTAGGTAAGGGACCCATCATGCCACAGATGGCACAGACCCTGCTGAGAAGCGCTCCTGCTCACACAATCCAATTTCAAGTGCACTGAGCCTGAGAAGATGGCTGTGACCACACGACACCTGCTTCCTTTTAAACCCAGGAAGGCACTCTGATCCCCTGTATCCGGTTCACCCCTTTCCAGTCTTCCCAAGGCCAGAGGGGCCCAGCCTACCTTTTTTTTTTTTTCCATGATGTCATCATCTCTGCTCCTACCTGGAAGCTATGACATAGCCTGCAAGTTGTCATCTTCTTTCCTAACTTGTTATCTCTACAAAACCAGGTCTCCAAAACCAGGTTGGAGATCCACTGGCCAAGAACTGCAGGACCCTTCCTTCCCAGAGTCTTCTCAAAACAGGTATAATTACAGAAGAGACTCCGGATTGAAGGAGGATCTACAAAATCCACCCCAACTCATTTCATCTTTTCATGTGAACGTCTTTTCAAAAATTTTAAACATAAGCCGGAAAAGTCAGGCTTGGATTATGCATTATAAAGTCATAAGCAATTTATCAAAATACTACTACAGAAGGAACCTATTTCAAAAAGTAGAGCTTCTCCAGGTAAGATTAGATTCCTGACATTTAAAGTTTTAAATTATATAATTTTCATAGTATTTACTATATCTTTTAGGATCAGAATTTAACTATATTATCATGGGAATCTTTCCAGGTCAACCATTAAGACCTGCATCAATCTTTTAAATGAGGACATGGTATTCAATTATGTGGCTATATCACAATTTAAGTAATAACTTCACCAATGAAAGATAGATAGATAAATCCTATTTATGTAAATTTTTAAACTTAAAAAAATGAAGTCTTTGCTTTAAATGGCCTTGGTGTGTGAGTTGACACATAGGCAAAAGTTATTATATAACCAGGAACAATGGGGTCAGCTGCTAACAGCAACTGACTTCTCTCTCCCTAAAAACAGAAAGTGCATTTATAAGAAGTTGGAAGAAAGAAAATTAGAAGACAAATCATGCCTATGTGAAGAAATGTAATGCTGGTGTGGTGTTAAGAGGATTTTTCAAAGAAAATCCGTGGCTTTTCTTATAGACACCTAACCTGACACTGTGGTGCCCCTGACATGACTGTGAGGCTGCTGAGCGCCTGTGGCTGATCAGGCCACTTCCCTGGTCACAGAGGGAGTTCCACCCGCACCCCCAGGCCCCCAGAACCGCGGGGGGTGGGGGGGGGGAGAAGGCGGTGCTTGCACCAGTGGGGAAGGGCCCCAGGGCCTTACTGGTTTGCACTGGACAGAGCCTCAACTCTGCTCAGGGCCAGCACTTGAGCAGGGCAAACCCATTTTGAGGAAATGAAGCAGGTTCCAAGACGGGAAGGAAAGCAGGCAGCATACACCAATGTGGCTCCACCTGCAACTTATGACCCGAGGGGCTCTCACAATTTTAGAAATCTGTACTTTGAAAGGTAGCTTTCTTTCATTTTATATTTTGGGAAACAGTCTTTTTTTCCCCTCTCTCTTAAAACCTTCTTTAGTATTTGAGCTCTCGTGAAAAGTGCCAGTCCCCCATTTTGCTCAGGGGAACCAGAAGGAGGGGGGCTCGAAGAGAATCCCCTGAGCCGGATGGATCATCAGCACCAACTTCACTGGGTGCTTTAACACCTGCTCTGTTAACGTTGCAAAACCCAAGGGGTCAGAGTCTTTAGACCCAGGTCAAAAGTCTCAGGAGGAACAGCTCATATAATGGAGCACAGGGAAACTATGGGAATCAAATGGGCAAGCCCCAAGCAAGGCTGGGACTAGGGTGAGGCCCGGGAGTCCATGCAGGCCTCAGAGGTGGAGGCTGCACTGACCCTCAAGGTTGCGGGCCAGCACGTACCTCCTTAAGTCCTGAGGTCCGAGTGGCTGCTGGCCTCAGTTCCCTTTTGCTCTAGGAGCCCTAAATCTTGCTTACTCTTGTTAAAATTCCCAGGCTAGACAACAAATAAGTATTTAATCCAAGACCAGCTTAAACTGGGTAAGAGTGGGAAAACATCATCTCCTAGGATGACATTTCATGCATGAAGGCAATAATTTAGTGAATATTTATTTACTTGGCCTCTGTATTATGCAAGGCACTGCGTGGTACACAATGTACACACGGGCAATCTCTATCTGAACTTAAAAGCTTGTAGGTTGTCCTGCTCAGTAAGACACACAGAACCAAAATAAAATGGAAAAGTTAGGCCCAGGTCTAAAGTTCCAGGGAGACCTACAAAGAAAGCCCTGCGGCTGAAGCGCCATGGTCTGGCTTGGACTCTGGTCTCCTTTAAAGCTCTGTACCCCAGCTTTGTACTGCAACCTGAAATCTGGCATTGTGATGCCCCCAGCTATGGTTTTCTTTTTTAAAATTCCCCTGGCTATTCGGGGTCTTTTCTGATTCCACACAAATCTTAAAATAATTTGTTCTAACTCTCTGAAGAAAGTCCATGGTATTTTGATAGGGATTGCATTAAACGTGTAAATTGCCCTGGGTAACATTGACTTTTTCATAATATTAATTCTGCCAATCCATGAGCATGGAATATTTTTCCATCTCTTTGTGTCTTCCTCAATTTCTTTCAGAAGTGTTCTATAGTTTTTAGGGTATAGATCCTTTACCTCTTTGGTTAGGTTTATTCCTAGGTATCTTATGCTTTTGGGTGCAATTGTAAATGGGATTGACTCCTTAATTTCTCTTTCTTCAGTCTCATTGTTAGTGTATAGAAATGCCACTGACTTCTGGGCATTGATTTTGTATCCTGCCACACTGCCGAATTGCTGTGTGAGTGGAAGAAGCCTCGGTGTCCATCGAAAGATGAAGGGATAAAGAAGATGTGGTTTATGTATACAATGGAATATTACTCAGCCATTAGAAACGACAAATACCCACCATTTGCTTCGACGTGGATGGAACTGGAGGGTATTATACTGAGTGAAATAAGTCAATCGGAGAAGGACAAACATTATATGGTCTCATTCATTTGGGGAATATAAATAATAGTGAAAGGGAATAGAAGGGAAGGGAGAAGAAATGGGTAGGAAATATCAGAAAGGGAGACAGAACATGCAAGACTCCTAACTCTGGGAAACGAGCTGGAGGTGGTGGAAGGGGAGGAGGGCGGGGGGGTGGGGGTGGATGGGTGACGGGCACTGAGGGGGCACTTGACGGGATGAGCACTGGGTGTTATTCTGTATGATGGCAAATTGAACACCAATAAAAAAATAAATTTATTATTAAAAAATAAAAAATAAAATGTATAAACTGTAAGTGAAAAAAAATAAAGCTCTGTACCCCAGGGGCGCCAGGGGGCTCAGCTGTGGAGCGTCTGCCTCAGGCTCAGGGTGTGATCTCAGGATCGGGAATCAAGTCCCACATTGGGCTCCCTGCAGGGAGACTGCTTCTCCCTCTGCCTGCCTCTGCCTTTCTCTCTGTGTCTCATGAATAAGTAAAATATTTAAAAACAAAAACAAAAAAAGCTATGTATCCTGGAAGAGGGTAATTTCCCTTTCAGTTTCCTAATCTATCAAATGGGGAGAATAATAGTACCACTTCATAAAGTTGTTGAGACGACTTTAAATGAGGCAATAGGCTAAAGCACCTTAAAATAATGCCTGGTACATAGTTAATATCCAGTAAATGTTAGTTGATGTTGTTATTTTTATTGGAGTTTAGAGGATTGACTCTGGAGAAGGAAGAAAAATTTTATAAAGAAGTCATGTTAGAACTGGGCACGGAGAGATGGAAGCAGGACAGGAAGAAGGAAACAAAAGGAGAAAAGAGAGGGACAAAAAGAGAAATCCTTGCTAGAGCAAGTAGTTGAATTTGGCTGCAGTAAAAGTTCTTTAACAGAAGCAGTAGCACGACATGCAATTCAGAACACCATTGTAGGGGGGAGAAAAGAAGGAACACCGATTGTAGTACTCCATATAAATCACTTATTTTTTTTTTCTATTTACTTCCCTTCATCCCCATTCTGTCCTATTTTCTATTTACTTCCCTTCATCCCCATTTCTGTCCAACTACTACGAACATAGTAGTTAAAAAAACAGATCAAGTGTTATTATTAATAGACATATATAGTCAACATTGCATATACATAACCCTCTACAGGTAGGATTACATCCTGTACGGGTACATAAGCCTAAGCAACTAAATCCAAAAACCTTACGTATTTTTCCTAACCCTTTCTGGGTTTTATCAAGTTTGAAAAAGCACTAATAATTCTTAAGCTTAAGAATCTGAAAACATGTTCCAAGTCAGGTTAATGTCACTTAACCCTCGGGGGCCTCAATTTCCTCTTAATAAAAATGTGTATACTACTATTACTTCAGGATGGATGGATAGAAGAAATACGAAAATGGTAGAAAGGCCATTCTAGGAAGGGAAAAAACTGGCCAAACTCCTTAGGTGGATATAAAACACAAAGGCAGCAATGGATGTGAAAGCACTTTATATACCTGATAAATATTAATAAGACACAAGGAATTTTTCCTGCATATCACATAGAGAAAGGCAGGAACTCCATACAAGAAAGTGATATGTTGTTTAAAAAAAAAAAAAATATATATATATATATATACATATATATATTTAAATATATGTATAAATTTAATAAATATATTTGTTATGTTATATATGGTTATAAACATAACCATAAAAATATAAATTGTATAAATATATATAGGCCTTGGGGTCAGATTGACTTGGATCTGAATCCTGTCGGGTCCTGTCATTTACTAGCTTTGTGACCTGAAAGCAAAGTAGCTCAGGCTGCCAATGCTTCTTTCCTATTATTGCTATAGGATTTTATCAAACAGGCAACATGAATCCTGTGATGGCTCGTCCCCTCACTACTTCAGTCACTTAAAAGCATGTGCAGGAGGATCTAATATGTTTCAGAAACTCTTCTCAGTTTCATCTTATTACTTTAACTCTCATTCCTCCTTTATAGGGCCATTCTGATTTTTTCACTTTTCCTTTTTTTTTTTTTTTTTTTTTACATGTCTGAGATTTCCCCTCCCCGCAGCATTGTTTTTTTTTTGTTTGTTTGTTTGTTTGTTTTTGGAATGAGGCTGAGCCTAAAAATTAATCATAAATTACCTCTTCCATCAGGTCCCTCTTGATACTCCTAAACAGGATCTCTTGGACTTGTTTGTGTGCCCCCCCCCTTTTTTTTTGCCCTGCTTTTTGTAAGTGCTCAACAAATGGATCTGAAATTAGTAATATTGACAAGTTCACAGTTTAACTGGCAAAAATCAGAAACATCCAAATGCTGTTAGCCAAATTTAGGCCCAATAAAAACTAAATTTAACTATAGGTTTTTAGGCCATTTTTAGTAACAGTGGTATTTTTAATGTGTTGAGTAATATTTTTAATTTGTCGGGCAAATCGCCACTTCCTACATTTATCTTCAGCTAATACAGTATTTAATCCTCACTGTGTCCTTGTGAAATTGGTTTGGCAGGTATGACTTTCTATTTCACACGTGGGAAAACTGACCAGCCGGTCTCTCCATAGTGTGGCCAGATGAGAACCCAAACCCAGCGCTCCTTCCATTCTAGCCCACGACCTCTAGGTCTCTAGCAAATCCTGCAAACAAGTTTCAAAAACCAAAAACTAAAGAAATTCACTTTGTGCAAACAATATGAAAATGAACAACAGTGGAAACGTCTGCCAAGAAGAACTCCTATGGCAATACACATAACCACCAACGGGCAACAGGTGTTCAAAAAAATGTAGGCTCCATTAGGTAGTTTGTTAAATGGACACACGGTATGGAAGGCATAAAATAGCTCCATTATATTCCTGCAATCCAGCCTCGATTTGAATCAGTTCTCCCACAGAACCTACGCTCACATATGATCATAAAGGGGATTTCGCTATTTGGAGAGCAAAGACAAGAAAGTGTGGCAGCATGTGCAAGGCGGCGTTCCCGTCCTGAGTGCAGCGCAGGACAGTACAGCCAGGGAGCGGGGCCCTGCGGTGCGGGGCGCTGGGGAGCGGGGCTTCCGGGGAACAGCTGCCCGGAGCCCCGCTCTTCACTCTTATTTGGGACACAGGCCGTACACGCACGGCCAACACAATCTGCGGTTCCCGGGTCGTGACGGTAAGGACCGTGTCCTCTAACACCCTCTTATTGGCCCTGTCAAGGAAGCACACGGGAGTCGCTACTCGGAAGTACCGCGTCTTCCATCGGGGCCGCCGAGAATTTCGGGGTCACCAGCACAAGCCCCAGGAACCTGCGGAGTCCTCAGAGTGTGCACAGGGTCCCTCGGGCGGGCCGGCCCGGCGGGGACGCGGCGTTCAGGCCGCAGCGAGCAAAGCAACCGACGGCTCCGGGGGGCCCAGGCAGGCCCCCGGCTCGCGGTGGCCGGGGCGCGGCTGGAGAGGACCCGGGGCGGCCGCGGCGACCTTGACGACCCGGCCGCCGCCGGGGAGGCTCGGGGCGGACCCCGCGCGGGGCAGCGGCCGCGTCCCCCACCTCCCGCCCCCGAGGGCCAGCCGCGCGGCGGTCCCTCCGCTCCCCTCCCGGGACGGCGGCGCACTGGGGCGGGGCCGAGGCGGGGACGCGGGGCTCCCGGACAGCAGTTGGGGGGGCCCTCGTCCCCCGGGGCGGGCGGCGGGCCCTACCTCCTCGGTGGCCGTGGGGCAATAGGAGATGAGCGCCAGCGTGGTGAACAGGTTGACGGCCAGGCCCAGCAGGGTGATGGAGTTGGGGGCCACCCAGAGCGGGACCCACCGCAGCAGCCAGGTCCAGTAGACCTGCAGCGGCGGCTCGAGCAGCGACACGCCGGCCGCGCAGTAGCGGTGCTCCTCCAGCCGCCGCAGCTGCGCCGCGCTCAGCGGCTCCGCCAGCGCCCTCGGCCAGCGCAGCCCCGGCCTGGCCCCTGCGCCCGCCGCCATGGCCGCCCGCCCGCCCCGCCGCCGCCGCCGCCGCCGCCGCCGCCGCCGCCGCCCGCCGGCCGAGCCGGGCGCCGGGGCGGGGACAGGTGGAGGGAGGGGCTCGCGGCTCGCGGCTCGCGGCTCGCGGCCGGCCTGCGCCTCGGGGTGGCACCCGCGGAGCTCGGCTGCCCCAGGCCCCGGGGCCCCCGCCCCCAGAGCGGCCCGGCCGCCGGCGCGTCCGCGGAAGGCGGGGCCTCGGGGAGGCGGCCCGGGGGAGGGGGTCGGGCCGGCGAGGGGGTCCGAGGACCCGACGGGCTCTCGCCGGCCAGCGGGTCACCGCTGGGGTCCCACGCACAGGAAGTCCCAGGCCGGCGTGCCGGGACAGGGCGCCCCGAGGGGCTGGCGCACCTGCGTCTGAGGGTCGAGTCTTCTCGAGGAGCGTCTGGCGGCGCCGCGCGAGCAGGGGCTCCTCCCAGGCGGCCCAGGGAAACGCCGGCCCGGAACGCGTGGGCTGGTGCCCAAGGCCGCTCGCCTAGCGGGGGCGCCCTGGCGGGCCCACGGCCGCAGGACAGCGCGGGCCGGGGGCGTGCGAGAACCGCTTTGCGCGTGTGTGCCCGCCCTGCCGGCCCCGTCCGCCCGCCCGGAGAGGCCCTGCTTGATGGACGTCCCCACGACGAAGCGAACCTTCCTCCGAGGAGGCCCTGCCACGAATCAGCCCTGGAGAAGGCTCCCCGCGGGGTCAGGACTCAGAGTTTAGAGGCCGAGGTGTTGAAGCAACAAACCAGGACTTGGAACCATTTGCTGAAAAGGGGACTGAATGAATGAATGATTGAAAGCCCAACGCCCTTTTCTCAGAGCGTCGGGAACCAGTAACGGCGGGTGCTTTGCCGGCAGCCTGCTCGGGGTCGCGGTCGGCGGCCTCAGCTCTCGGGCCTCCCAAGCCAGCTCAGCAGCGCCCCCTCCCCCCACAGCGCGCCCGTGCAGGCCGCGGCCGTCGCGTCCCACGCTGTTGCACACCCCGACATAAGCCTGCCGTTCGCCTTTCCTTCACTTCCTAGTTCTGACCTTTATGCAGGCTTCGAAGGCACAGAACCACCTGGACGCGGCTTTCCAGATAGTGAAGCACCGTCTGTCAGTTTGTCCCACGGGATTCATTTAAATGCCTTGGAGGAGGAGCAGCAGACCACTCCACAGCCCACCGCTGGTTTTAATACAGCCTACAAGCGGAGTGGCTGAAAGAAATTCAGAAAAGAGTTTTGATGCGGAATTATATTAAATTCAAACTTCAGCGCCATGGAAAAAGGCATGTTTATGCCTCACATGTTGCTTACCTCATCACCCTAAAAGCAGAGTTCAGTGGTTGTGGCGACACCACACTGACCTGCAAAACACTGGAATATTTACAGGCCGGCCCTTTACAGAAAAAGGTTAGCAGCCCCTGCCTTAGAGCAATCTGAGGG
This sequence comes from Nyctereutes procyonoides, assembly GCF_905146905.1. NCBI lineage: Eukaryota > Metazoa > Chordata > Mammalia > Carnivora > Canidae > Nyctereutes > Nyctereutes procyonoides. The sequence goes on from NW_026575122.1 coordinate 23,567,432, forward strand.
TTCCTACAGACCAAACTATCCGTTGAATATTCATCTCCTAATCTTTAACATGAAAAAAAAAATAAGATCCTGAAAAATGCAGGAATCAGAATGACAGGGATCCACTTTTTTACTATGCTGGTTTTATATATAGTAAACTTGGGGACATCTGCTTTTTAATTTATCAATGCCATCCGAGTAGAAATCCTTTTCCACACTAAAAAATTAAATGCTATTACAGATAATTTCCAGTGTACATCAAAATGTCACAGGAGGATGAAAAGACAAGCCACAAGCCATGGAAAGGTATTTCTCTCAAATAAAACCCACATTGACTAGTACCCAGATTTTATTTTTAAAAATTCCTAAAAATCAATGAGAAACAAAAACACTCAACTGGGCTTACATTCAGATACCTGTAACAAAAATCCCCCAAATCTGGTGACTTAAAATGAAAGTTTATTTCTTTCTCACATAAGTCTAGAATTATGGTGGCCTCATGATCACCAGGAACTCAGGCTCTTCTTTCAGCTCCAACATCTCTCTCTGACTTATACCTGTAAGGTCATCTCTCGGTTCTTCTGAATGGCTGCTGGAGCTCCAGCCATCCTGTTTGCATGTCCAGTAGCAGGAAAGAGAAAGAGGGTGAAAGAAAAGTTAGATACTGCTGGCAGCTGAGCCAGCAAAGTAAGGTGCTTTTCTAGAATTCCCAAATGGCACATCAGCATACGTCCCACTGGCCAGAACTTGGTCATGTGGTCTACCAGAGTACTAGTGTTGGCAAGGAGGAATAGATGGGGTCAAGCATTTTGAAAACCAACCTGGAATGACCTACTAAAGTTGAAGATGCACATACTCTAACCCCACAATTCTGATCCAGAAGTATGTCTTAGAGAAATTGTGGCACGTGTGTCCTAGGAGACAGGTGTAAGAGTATTCATAGCATCTTTTTACAATAATCAACATTTATAAATATCCTGAATGTCCAATAATAGTGAATGGATCCACTGAGGCATTTTCACATAATTTAACATCACCCAGCAAAGTTTAATATAGCAGTGGAAAATTAACGAACCATAGCTATACTTATTAACATCAATGAATTGTGAAAGGATAATATTGAGAAAGAAAAAAAAGCAGCTTGTAGAAAAAATGCATACAGTAAGATTTCATTCATATAAAGTTCGAAATGGGGATGCCTTGGTGGCTCAATGATTAAGCATCTGCCTTAGGCTCAGGTGGTGATCCTGGGGTCTTGAGATCCAGTCCCACATCCGGCTCCCCACAGGGAGCCTGCCTCTCCCTCGTTGCTCATGAATAAATAAATAAAATCTTTAAAAAAAGGAGTATGTCCATAAGTGAACAGTTATGAAGGAAAAAAAGGATACATACAATTCTAGAGATGGGATCATTAGAGGAACACACAGATGGCTTCCAACATATCGGTAATTGTATTAGGACACAAAGCCCCACAGCCTAAATATGATGTACCTTTCTCTCCCCCAAGGAGGCCCCTCTGCGCTTGGCTGGCAGCTCCTAAGTGTCAGGGCCACAGCTTTCCTCCATTTTATTAGTCTGCCATCCTTAGGGTGCCCCCCTCACCCTCGTGGCCAAAATTGGCTAACCCCGAATTGCAATCACCTGAAAGGGGAAGAGAGGGCAGAGAATGCAGCACCCATGTCCTTGCTGGGCGTGGCCTACGTGTACGTGTCACCTCTGCTCTTGTCCTATAGGCCAGAACCTGGTCACATGGCTGTGCATAGCTGCAAGAGAGGCTGGCAATGTGGAGTCGAGATGGCCAACTGTTCACCCTTCTAAATACCTTCTATTACTACCAGAAAGTGGGAAAATGGATATTGGAGGGTCCTTTTGCTCTCTCAGCCACGATTTTTAAACTAGGTAATAGGAACGTGGTATCCATTTTATTATTATTTGTGCTATCTTTAACACTCATGCTCCTAAGCTGTTTTTCCCTTGTTTTGGGGGGCAAATTTTTGGAAGTTTCTAATGAATTGGAGACCTATTAAGGCCAACCTGTCTAATGCCAAGGAAAAGTAAATTACGGATTTTCTACTATTTTATCTCTTGCATCATAGCTCCCTTTGATTATCATGGTTTATTAAATAGTGATTAATGTATGCAAATTTTTATTTTTCTGAACTAACATGGTAGCTTACATTTATGAGCTCCAATGAGGCACTATTCTAAACATCAGAATTATTTAATATTCATAAAAATCCTGCAAAATAGGTATAATTATTGTCCATATTTTATACAGATTTTTTCACTGGAGCCTAGTGAAGTTCAATAACTTGCTACGACTGCATAATTAGAAAAGTAGTGAAGCAGGAATTTAAGACCACATAGTCTGATTCCAGGTCCTATACTCCTAACTACTGCTAAATACCATCTAATAAATTATACATACTCAATATTGGACTTGCAGTCAGCGAAAGACAAATACCCTATGAGTCATATGTGGAATTTAAGAAACAGGGCAGATGAACATGTGGAAAGGGAAACCAAAAAAAGAGAGGAAAGCAAACCATGAGGGACTCTTTACAGTCAACTAAAGAGAACAAGTTGAGGGTTGCTAGAGGGGCAGGACTGGGGGTGGGGTTGGGGCATGGGCTAGATGGGGGATGGGCATTAAGGAGGGCACTTATGGTGAGCGCTGGGTGTTATCTGTAAGTGATGAATCACTGAGTTCTACTCCAGAAACCAATAAAGAAATAAACAAATAAATATCGGACTTAGATGGGTGTTTTTGTCAATATTAAACAGACGTGATCTATAGTTTCTGTAGATCATGTAGATTTGGTGCTATTTCAGTCCTTTCTAAATATTATGTAAAATTTATTTTACTTAAATACTAAAACTGATGATGAATTTCCCTGCTCAGATGCCTTCAGTGAAGTCCATGTTTCCTCACTTGGCATTTGAAGGCTGAATCTACTCTTCCAGTTTTATCTCCCAAATGTCTCCCCTTCCTTCACCTCCCTTTCTGCATTCCATGCTGCCATTAGTTGTTCCCGAACACACTCAGAGCCTCCCCTCACCCTGATCCGCTCCCTGGGCCTGGGGAGCACCCTCTATCCCTCATTACCTCGAAAACATGCTCATCTGTCTGGACTCAGCTTACATTCCCTCTTCTCTGAGATGAGCCCTCACATCTTCCAGTTTGAGGTCTCCTGCTTCCACACAACCAAACACTTTGTACTTGTATTTCAACCTATCTTTGGTCACTTAATAATGTGCCAGTGTGCCTCTCACCCAGCTTGTAGAGTACCAGGACCACAGCCCTGCACTCGGTGTGTTTCTCAGTGCCTGGCACTTGGTAGACATCCACACTTTAAAAAACTTTTTAATTTTGCAATAATTATAGACTCAGAAAGTCGCAAAAATAATACAGATATCTCTTGTACTCTTCACCCAACTTCCCCCAGTGGTAACATTTTAACATATTCATAGTACGATAGGTCCATAGGTTTTTTTGATTGTTTAGCTGAATTGAATTTCTTTCCCAAAAGAGAAAGGATCTTGGTTTTACTCCTGGTTCTCTTTGTGTCTGTAACTTTGACACACCTTTCAAAACTCCTTCCTCAGCATCCTCAGCACCTCAGCCAATTTCCCACAAAATGCAACACTGTCGTCTCATTCAGCCAGATGAGGGATGCATCTGTTGTGATAGGACCACTTCAAAACGCCACTGACTTGCTCTGTTTTGGAAAAACGCCTGGGTTGCAATCAAGTAATTCACTGGATGGGTTTTTGGTGTAGCAGGATGTTATCACGCAGGGAACCAAACTATCCGTGTGTTTCCAGGTCTGGACTCGGAGGCTAGAGTATTTATAAAGATTACTATGGTTCTGCAGGTGAAGACTCGTGCTTTTTTATTTACCTGCTTTGATCTAATTTATGGTTTTATAGTTTTGCACTTTGAGACTTTAAAGTCCACAGATTTTATAGAACTATGATACCTTACAAAATACATGAGCAGACATGCAGTGTTTACTTGCAGATTGCCAAAAACCTTTGCTCTCCTCTTTTACAAATGCTTGATTTCCTGGACAAGATCAGAATACAAAGTTTCACAATAGGGTCACTGAGATGTTGTAATTGTGCTTTTTATCTGAAATTGCGAAAGCAATTTAGGATTAAGGAAACTGATTTCCCTCGGAGACAGTTCTTAGCACTCTTTTTTATATCCTTTAACCTTTTCTTAATTCATTATCCTTTTTGGAGCTCACAGCCTACTGCTTTAAAATTTTTTCCACAGTCTGATTTGAGGAGCATGAGAGGGAATGCCCTTCCTCCAAGATTCCTTCTTCAGCAGTCCAGGGGACCTGAAATCCCAAGAGTTATTCCTGTGTTCAGGACAGGGCTCTTAGGAGTGACAGGTTAGGTCACATTTCAGTGTTAGTTATTGGGAATATCTTAGGAGGGACATTTTTATCAGAAGGTCTGTCCTTTGGGCAGAGAGAGAATGGCCCCAAATACAGATGCACACAGGAAACAGGGTTGGAGTGCGCTTCTCTCACAGGGCCAGGCACAGGACTCACCTGGAGATCCTGTTACAAGGCAGGTTCTGAGCCAGGGGATGTGGAGAGAGTGAGTGGTGCTTCGAGGTGACACCCAGGCTGCTGGTCACAAAACCACAGTTTGAGCGATGAGGAGGGAACTGAAACATCCAGTCTCAGAAGGAATGGGTGGAGGCGTTGCTCTGGTGGAGCCCCTGGAGCTCCAGGGTGGGCTGGGGCAGAACGAAGAGACAGAGCACTCAGGGCAGTTGAGGGACAAGAAAGACCAATTTGACTCACTTAATTTTGCTTAAAGCTATTCTTCCCAGGGCAAAGAAGAGTTCGCTAGATAGATAGATGATAGATTAGATAGATAGATAGACAGATAGATAGATAGATAGATAGATAGATAGATAGATAGATAGATAATAGATAATAGATATAGATGATAGATAAGATAGATGCTCACAATTTTGTGTTTTATATTTCTGAATTTATATTCATGTAAAGATTTATTTAAAACCCATCACATACTACTATCTCCAGTGAAATCAAAATCTACTCATTGCTCCCCAGTGAAGGTGTTGGCTGGTGGTCGTTGGTGAGGCCTTTCTAAGATTATGCCTCTGTGCTTCCCAGACTGGGACACCCTTCAGCTCCCTGACAGTATGTCTGGAACAACATCCATTGGAACATCTGGGAAGGGAAAATTGGTTTCTAGACCCCTGTACCATGGAGAAGAAAACAACAAGCAAATGAACGTCAATGGTAAGCATGCCAGGGGGTGGCATAGTAGCCTCAGGCCATGCTCTCAGGTTCTGTCCAAGGTTTTCCATTCTTCTGCAAAGAGGGATAGGGCAGCTGTGGACAGGCTAAGAAACCACAGCTGAGATAATGTCTGTAAGTAAGGAAGTAGGTGCTTTTTTTTTTTTTTTAATTGTTGACTTTATCATTGCCATTTCCTCTTTCTTTAGTTCTTGCCTCGGGAGGTTATTTCTGGATTTGTTTCTATCTCACTGCTCCTGACTTCCCTTCCCTCTGTACAGATAGTAATGTGTCAGTCTGTCCTCCTTTTCTCTCGTTTGATGTTGATTCTTGGTCTTGGCCTTCACCCAGCCCCATCTTGCCATCTCCTGCTGCTCTGTCCCTCACTCTTGCTTAACCCCCTAGGGAGTGGCCTTACTAATGGCAGGCTTTGGGTCAGGGTCTATGCTTGCCATCACAAGGACCTGACTATCAAACTTATCTCACCAATGAGCTCCTACTACTGCTAGCTAATGTTTATTGAGCCCCAACAATGAACTATTAAGAAGTACATAAAAATAATCCTGTGCAGAGATAACCTGCCTCTTCTGGGCAACCTCCACTATCACCCCACCTGCCGCCAGCTCAGTGGTACTTCCCAGTGCAGGAATGGGAACCGAATTGACAGTGAGCCCCAGTGCACACTCAGGAGTGGGACTGAGATGACCAGTCCAATGGCAATTCATCCCATAGTGGGCAGGAGATGCATTACTTGGCTCTCTAGTGCCTGGAATTTTCCAAATGACTGTATGACTCCAAATCAGTTTTGGTTTATTTTGCAATGACTCCTTTCCAATTACCCCTCATCCCGATCCTTCAAGAGGGACGCCTTACAAAGTCCGAATAAGCAGTCCTTTCCTTGCCATAGTGTTGCCAATAGCCCTTCATTCTTATTTATTTATTCATTTCATTAACCAGAAAACTGTAAATCAAGATTTTAAAATTGGTATACAATGTTTTTAAAATGTTTTCTTGGGCTCTAAGTCGAGGACGAAGATGAGAATATAGTAATAAAGGAGGGAACCTCTTGCCTGTGGATGGCTGTGTAAGTGCCTCTCTCCAAAGAACAGAAAGATGCTTTCTAAAGCGATTGCTTGGAAGAGAAGGAAGTTGTAGATTATGTGCTTGAGTGCAGTGTTTTTTTCCTTTCATGACTTGAGTCAGCCAGTGCCCCAAGCCACACTGAATGCCCCTCTGGGAATGTTTGATTGTCTTGCTGCCTCTCTGGTATTTTGTCCCTAGTAATCTACTCCAGATAGAAGAAAAATATTCAGTGAGGCCATAGATTGCTCAGGCCAGTGCATTTGGGGACAGAGAGAGCTCATCGGGTGATGTAAAGAGGGTGATGACAGACCTTAGCATCAGGAGAACTGGTTGTTCCATTAGGTTGTTTCTTTAGTCCATGATAAGTTATCAGAGTTTAATTACAAAGGATTTTATAAATATCTACACGTAGCAACCACCTGAATCTTTGGTGCAAGGACGGTAATTGGTGGCCCTGCTAAAATAGGAAATAAAACAAATGTACAGTTCAATCTAGAGCCAATTAATATTATAGGAGAATTGGTAAGAAGACTGTCTGGTATTATTATTCCCAGTTTTATTCCTACTCCCAGGAAAAAGAGGCCAAACTTGTATTTCTGGAATTCTCATCTAGTAACTTAGGTGTGGAAGGAGAAGGAGGGTCAGACACAGAGTTTGGGAAGTGATGAGGGGGATGAGTTTGGGGCAGGGTAGGAGAGATGTTGGATGGGGACCCAGGGAAGGAGACACAGGGGGTTGAGAGGTGGCTGACCCCTAGCTTTAATAGCTCATACACAGAAATACAAGTTATAAATCAAGCTCACAGGTGGCTAATAAAATAGTTGTATCCTCTAGTCTTCATGGGCTGAATCCATAAGGACTTGGAAGGCCAGGTTTGAATTACAGAATGATCAGATTCCTCAGAGATACTTGCCAGAACATTGTGACCTACTGCCAGGCTCTGGTTTCCCAGCTTCTTTCATCCTATGTCCTTCTCGCACCACACCATGAGGGTTCTCAGCTGCCTCGGCCTCAAGCACAAGTCCTGGTCACATCCCCCACACCTCAACCTCCTGACAAACAGGTATCTCTCGGCCAACCCTTGGGCCGCAGCATGCATAAACTGGGGATGTGTTTCTTCCTTAGGAGTTTGAACTCAGGGAAGAGGCCCAGCAAGTGAGCTTGGGTTCAGTCTATAAGAAGGAGATGTGGTGAGGGTTCCAAGTAGGCACATCCCCTTGGCATCTTGGCCCTCCTGTGGAGGGAGATGCAGGTGGACGAGGCCCTCTTGCCCAGGTCCAAGGCTAGTCCTAAGTGTAGAACTGTCCAGTGTTCCCACAAAGAACATCTTTAAATGGAACAGGCAAATAGTCAAGCTATGGCTTTGGAGGTTGAAAGGCCCCAGGTCCACTCTTGTCTGGGAAGTTTTGGAGTCACTTGTCTTTGAGGGGACCATGATGCACTGGACACAGACATCTCAACAGTCATCCATGTGGACTGAAATGGAAAGACTTTCCTTATCTCCTTTTTCTAGGGGCAGAAAATATTCCAGTTGACCCAGAGCCTGAAATAGGACCTCCAAACAGAACAGAGACAATTGCTCAATCTCCCTGGCTGGTGGAGAGCCATATTTTAATTTGATTTAGAAAAATAAAGTCAAACGACACATCCTGTACTTCATCTTAGTGTGGTACATACATGGGTAATAATAAACACACAAGCCACATTATCCAGCTTCTGAATCCTTAGCATGCTCTCCTGTACCTACTGTCTTTCCAGTTTATGTATTTCCCTTTGTATTTCCCTTCTACATTATAAACCCCTTGAATGCATGAAGTGACTTATTCATCATTGGATTCTAGCTGAATCCATCACAGTGCTATGCATGGACACATCAGATACTCAATAACTCATTTGTTGAGTGGAACTGAATGTTTCAGAAGTATTAAAAATGAGTGGCTAAGGACATATTACCTTATTCCAATGTTTCTTGGAACTAGTGATTTTTTTTTCTATTTCTGTATCAATTTAGATGAGTCATTCATTAAGCTTTCTTTTTAAAGTAAGAAAATAAGCATGATCCTTTAAAACATTTTATAAATGTTTAGTTTCAAAAAAGAATTCTTGGTAAATTCCTGTGATATGTAATTTTTCTTAAATAAAGTGAAATTCAAACAGAATTACGATAAAGTTGTAGGAAAGCTAATAGCAACAACAGTTTCTGACATTTTTTTGTTCCTTGTAGTTTCAAAATAGACTATTTTTCCTTTTTGGAACTTTGTGGTGCATGAGCACCCTTAATAAGAGATTGCATGTAGAAAAGTACCATTATCTAGTACAAAATTTGAAAGCATAAGTCATGACTGGAGAATCAGTCTTTTATAAGGATACTTTACAGTTACTTTTAGGCAATGTTTATAAAAGGCCTAACAAACTTGACCCTGACTTGGCAAAATCAGTCAATGACAGTTTGAATTAAGCAACCAGCTGGGGTTCCGGGGTCCTGGCCCAGCGGCCAAACTGCTGAGGCCACACTGCTTGGTTTTGCCAGACAGTCTACCATTGGGTTTGTACATAGAGATATGACCTCCTTGACTTTATAGATACACCAACCAGGCTTCTCTTACATAAGATAACATGTAAATATATTTTCTGATTAAAATGGTTATTTACCTAAGGGTTGCACACACTACTCTTTCACAGTTACTGAGCATATGGGATGGTAGCCAATATTCTTAACCACCAGTAACATAAGATCACCAACCCATCAGAACAGAAGAGACCCGAGTTGGGACAAGAACATGAGTTTTCCCTGGCCATTCCCAAAGGTACTACAACCACCTGAATTCTCCACTCCTTCCCTCAGTGAGATCCCACGTCAACCCAAGAGCATGACCACCATAGCTTCCCAGCTCTAACCTGGAAAACAAGCAGAGCAGATATTTTTAAATGCTGTCCCAGGATGCTACAGGCCCAGCTGCAGGTGGCAATGATTCTAGCTTCTAGGATGAAAGACCAAAAGGAAGAAATGGAAGGGGGCAAGGGAGTAAACAACAGGGGTGAGGTGACACACTCACACTTCACCCCACTCCCTGAACTGAAACCTGTCTAGTGCACAGGGAAGAATGGGAGCAATTTGCCGAGAAGGAGATGAGCTCCTGCAGATGTTTCTCAGCTTCCAGATGTGGACAGTCTCCACCAGGTGGAATGGATTCCATCAGCACACTCCCCATCTGTCCTTGCTCTGTAGCCTGGGAGCTCTGTCACTGTGACTAGCTGTGTTGGCACGGGCCCTGGTGCACTGGCCAGGAGGCTGTGCCAGAGACCAGGGAAGGTCAGGCCCACGTTGAATAGCACCCCGGCTCGCAGCCCTTTGTCCTCAGCTCTTTCTGGGCACACAATCCCAGACACCTAAATGAATGCCGTGTCACCTCATCATAAGCACTTCAAATTTATTGTACCATTTATTGAGTGCCTTTTTCTCTTCCATTGAGAAAACTCATCTGAAAGACTATGAAGTCTCACAGTGAATTCAAATGGGAAAAAGGATACAGATTGACTGGTGTTAAGCAGGATTGTGTGAAATGAACAGCCCTGCTTTGCATAGAAAAATCTCTAAGATCAAAAGAAGAGTGGGTTTTCAAGAGAAAGATGGGTTTTCAAGATCTGACTGTGCCCATTGTACTACGTGTTTTCATTCTGGGAAAAAGAAAGCATTTACAGCCTACTATTTATTTTAAACTAAAGCGACTGCTTTTGCTAATTCTACAGCTTGCTCTTTTTGTGTGTGTGTGAAGTATAGGGACCAAGCACAGACAATAATGATGAAAAAGCTGACTTCAAATGACATTTTGTATGCAATTTTTAATGAAGCAATCCGTGCAAACATTTTTTTTTTCTTCAACATTAGGAGGAAAGAAAACGACCACACTTGAGTGCCTGGTGGAAAAACAGAAAATGCTTTCTCATTGCAACCAGATTTCAAAGCAGTGGAGTGTAGGGAGGCAGGGCCCAGGCCCTTAGTATTCCTCGGGATTGCTTGATTGCAAGTCTCGCAAATATGAATCAATTATGTTAGGAGGCACACCTTGCAAGAGGAGCCTGCAGAAGGAAAGGCCACCTAGAGAGGACAGAGAGGAAAAGGCAAAGTCAAAACCATCTAAACGAAAGATTATTCAGATACTACTTCCTGACTAGCTGCCTAGAAATGTGACTAATTACGTTCCAGTTAGTTACAAGATTCATTCAGTCCCTGCTTGGAAACCTTCTGGGTTTAGTACATTTAAAATTTAAAGCGCTTGGCAATGGGAGGAAAAGCAAGTTCCCAGCAGACCCATGGCAGTTTTTTGTTCCCTGCTATTATTCAGTCTTAGTTGAAATTCCTGACTGGTTGGAAAGTAGTATCTATTGGTCTTGGAGAGGTTTTGGGATTCTTCTACAGATGATTTAAGCCTCCTGACTGAATAGTAGAATAAAGACAAGCCATGTTACGAATCAGCAGGAAGAGCTGTTTGTTCCCTGTTTGTTAATGTTCTTTTTGTTGTTGTTTTACATTTTATTTATTTATTTCAGAGAGGGAGCTCGTCAACCTAGGAGCAGGGGGAAGGGCTGAGGGAGAGAGAGAGCATCTCAAGCCGACTCTGCACTGAGGGGGAGCAGATGTGGGCTCCATCTAATTCTCACGACCAGGAGACCATGACATGTGCAGAAATCGGGAGACAGACGCTTAACTGAGCCATTCAGGCTCCCCTTGTTGATGTCCTTTTTAATTAAGCACAAAGACTTCCTATTCAAGTATATTAGAGGAGAAAATAGGGACCACTCCTTTAACTGTGGCTATTTATACCCTGTCAAAGGTGCAAAAATTGGAAAGATTTTGTTAAAAAGAGTAAAACCCATCCAGTATCTTCTGAAGGTGAAACACCTACTGATATTTCAAACTTATCTTCCATGTTTCTGAATTATATTTAAAAAATAAAAGTACCCCTCACCAGAGAAAAACCAGAAAAATTCATGGTCCTTTACAGAAGTGGTTCACTACTTGCTAATAAATTCACGTCCAGGCAAAAACAGCATGCCATTTGAACATTCTTAAAACTTATTTAATGCAAATTTGGGAAAGTCATTCTCCTTTTTTTTAAAAAAAATTCAAGTCACATATAGGTAGAAATGATGCCACTTATGTACATGTCCATTCCTTGATGCAAAGCGTTCAGAATGCTTGGGTATCATTTTCATCTACATTAATGCTTTAATTCATGCTCTACTGCATTCAACAACTTGCTTCATGTCAACGGGAGATTGCTGCGATGAATAAGTACTAGCTGTTAATTTCAAGATACTTAAATACAAATTAAAACTACAAAGTTAGAGATTTTAAATCGTCTATTTTCATTGGATTACATAATGAAAATCATGCCATACTCCACAGGCTTTGTATGGCTTATGACAGTCATAAGCTTCATATGCCAAAACCATATGAAAGCTTACCTTAGATGATAATATACATTCAAAAATCCTTACTGTGCTACAACTAAGGGAAAGAGAGAGAGAGAAAGAGAGAGAGAGAGAGAGAAGTTGTAAGCATTAATAAAGTGCTAAAACCAAAGTTGAGTACTTGTTGGATGAAATTATAGTCATAATTATGATGAGGTGATGTCATTAATCCTTAGTCATGTGAAAGATGTAGGAAAGTAGAAGCGCATGGAATGAAGGGCAGGGATCCAGTCACTTCAAAAGGATCATTAATATGTAAAACATTTATTAATATGCACAACCACTTTGCCTGAACAAGTGGCAAAGCCAATCTGATTGTACAGTGAATATTTATGGTAAGAGCTTCCAAACCATCAGCTTAAAAAAAAAAAAACCTACAACATATATATATTGTGTTTTTCAACAAAAGAAAAACAGAGACAATAGACAAAGCATTAGTGTACATATATATATGTTGGAATTCTAAAAGGCAAAATTATCAAGTAGATATAATATTAGAGTAGCGTACTCTGTAACTGTATTCTGGACTGATTGTATATAACTGATGTAAATAAACACAAGGCTTAAACAAACTTAGGCTAGAAAGTAACTATATGTATAATCTATGAAACTTTAAAGAAGGAGCCCTAATTCTGTCATCTTTTGCAAGCTGATATTATCTCTGGGAACTGTAAACTCAGGCACAGATTTACATCATCAGAGTTTACATCACGTTGCTTACCCAGGCCCAAAGAACTTCATTCATTCTTCCAAATGGGGGCCCATTATATATATAGGATAGGACTCGGTTATTGCTTAATACACTAGTAATGGAGCCTGGAATTTTCTTTCAAGTTCATAAATATATGAAACATTTTTGATACTATGAAAATATCCAAAGTGTCCAACAGATAAATGGGTAGACAGAAATTCTACTGGTAAATTTTTCACTGGAAATTTTATACAGGAAAGCTCCAAAATATTGGATCCAAATATCCCAAATAATTCTTATTTGTGTCCTCTCTCCATCAAAAATGTCCAGGATACTTTTTCTACAACTCTCAATTTAAAAACATTCAGTCTTCTGAATTTTAACATGAATCTCAGGAGACTACAGTGGAAACTATCTTAAAGGAAGATCATATTTCTCTACATTTGAAAAATGAAACTATCAAAGAAATGTTACTGATTACTAAGGTCTGATAACCTGATGTCTACAGTGAGGTCATCTTCAAATGTAGCTACCTGGCTTTACTTATGGGGGCGTGGGGTATGGTACTTAGCTTTCTGACAAAACATAGTGTCTACATTAATTAATATCCTTGAATAATTTGGCCTTCCTGTTCATGGCATAAACAGTGTATGCCATGAGCGGCTAAGAAATACAATGAAAAGCAAATGAGAAAGTCAAGCTTTACATGCAAAGTGCGATTTCATGTAAGAGGAATGGAACAGAAAGTAGAAATATCCAGTGGGATATGAACTTTTAAAACCTGTTGCTGCCCCTCCAGGAAGACTGGTTGTCCAGGGGTATTTACTCCTTGATATATCACTGTAGAATTAGAATATTTGTACCAGTATTTATTTATTCTCGGATGACATTCTTACCTTTTTTTTTTTTTTCACAGCTTAACTTGATTCAAGTCACCTATTATTATCAGATAACAATCTGATGATAAACAATCTTGACTTTACTCTTAGGACCAAAACTTTTTACCAGTGTATCACAGTTGCTACCTTATTATGAACTTACATCTACAGTACATTAATTATATTATTAAATGCAATTACTATACAACTTACTATACAATTACTATAAAGGATAGGTCATCCATATGTACAATATTACTGGCTTCTATGGAAGACCCCAAATGTTGAACCATTTATGAATTAATCATTTTATATCTTTAGCAACATTCTTTATTTCCAAAGCATGCAAAAGTGGTACTGAGCTTTCATTGTTGTTTTTTTTAATCGGATATTGAGATATAAGTACCAACAATACCTTGAAAATAAGTCTAGGAGTCGAGAAACCAAATATATTTGCAACTGTTAACTTAGCCTGTGTTTAGAACTAGTAAACAGCTAAAACGATATTTAAACTTGTAAATACTATCTCAATAGTTATATTTGACATTTTCTAAGGATATTGTTGTCTTATACTTGAGAGAAAAAAAGCCAAAAAATTTTCCTCTTATTCAGTTATGAATCTACTATGCTGTATTACTTGGTGGACAGAAATCATAGCAAAAGGAATACTTTTTTTAAAGTTAGAAAAGAACATTTTTTCAAGAAGTATATTTATATTAGAGTCAGGACTAAAACCTCTTTTTTAAAAAAATATTAATACCTTAAGTATTTACTATGTTTTTTTCTAAATAGATATTTACAAAGTTGTATTTCTGATTTGGGGATCATAATTTCTTCATTACAGAGAGGTTAAAAAAAAGATTTTGGTTATCACAGAAAAGCAATATAAGAAAAAGAGAAAAGGCATTTGCATCATGTCACACATTATCTCGTAACAGTGACTCTGACATCTGTAGGAGTTCCCATGGCCCAAAGTAGGTTCTGATTGTTGAGAAAATTTTATACTTCAGTATAAAAATTATACACAATTACTAGAAAAACTGATTCAGATGACAGGTCATTCTGGGACTTTCCTACCACATAAATCCTTACATGTTTTCTTGGTTTATATGAGTTGCAACACTTCTAAAAACTGGTATAAATGAAATGCATACCTATAAATGGAAATCCTCTAATGAGATTTTTAAAGCAACTGATTATAATAGGGATATGCTGTATTCTATACATGCAATAGTAAACACTAAATTAGCAAACTTACCCATATAAATATATATATATATATTAGAAGTTTCACAAAATAGTCAACTAATTAAAAATAGTATAAATTCCTTAATTGCCGTTTCATTAGATGACCTTTGCACTAGTTTTTTTAAAAGTGGATTATATCACCAGAGTCATATCCCCCTGTCTTTATTCGTTCCCACTGTGCTATACATATACTAGAATTCCACTGAAATTACTATTCCTTTAGTTAACAAGAATTGCAAGTGATGAGAGAATAAGTCTACTTAAATAAATCAGAGTGAATGCAGACTGTAATAACGTCTTCTCTCCCCTCCCTTTGCCATCCCCAGACATTTTAGCAAACAATTTGGATTTTGCAGTAAGGGCAATAATTAAATGGTTTTCTCTCATTTTAGTCTATACATGAGATCTTTGATGTCATACCTTTCACCTCCAGTTTGCATTCGATCTCCACTGTCCCAAGGTCATTGACTGCTTTGCAGCAGTAAGTGCCTCCATCATAGGGGCTGGGCTTGCGAATCTCCAAAGTACAGACCCCTTGGTTGCTGAACATCCTGTACCTTGGATCATCCACAATAGCAACTTTGTTTTTCATCCAGGTTATTTTGGGCTGAAGAATGAAGTAAATAGGTCAAAACATATTGGTACCTAGCATAATAATAGACTATTTAAGCCAGTGACCAGATTTTAAAGCATGTCTTAGAAAGAAAGTACATCTCAGATGAATCCACATCTACTTGAGCACAGTTCCTCTCAAATTAAATTCCACTTAGTGCTTGGCAAGAAGGCAATGAAGAGCTCTGAAGAGGCAAGCCAGACTTGTTCAGAGGACAGCGCTGGGGCTCTCTTCCCAAACAGATTCTGATGCCTCCCAATCTGATCTACAGGTCCCTGAGCTCCATTCATCCAGGAGAGTGTATGTTGCTGGCCATTTTTCAGAGAATCCCAATAAAGTGTCAGAACTGTCTGCTTTTCTTCACTTCCCTTTCCTGACATTCTTTTCTAATTCTTTATAGGCTGCTTATTCCTCCTCACCATTTCATCTCTCCCCGAACATCTCTATTCGTCATCTGGTGGAATGGGTCCACTTCCCATAATGCAAGATCAGTAATGACCAGTCACCCAGGAAGCCGACTCTCCTCTCCTTGGCCTCTGCATTATAGTCAATACCCTTGATCCCCACTCCCACCATACTGCCTTCTCCTCCCTTAGGTAAATGCACACTCTCCACATTCTCTGTTCTACCTCTTACCTACTTTTGTGTTGCTCAGCCCCTAGAAACCTGCTTCTGTGTCTCCTTCATACCATCTTCTTCCTCCTTTTAGATGGGACCACTCACTGAGGCTTACACCTTGTACTTTGGCTTTCTGCTCACTCCTAAGCTCTGGTGAACGTCTCTCCTCCCTCCTGGCCATTCCCATTTGGATATACTGATGTCACCTGAACTCAACAGGAATTCAGGATCCTCCTCTTGTCCTCAGTATAACTTCTCCCTTGCTCCCTTGACTCCCACTCATGGTATACACGGGAAAATTACTACTTTGCAATTTTTCCAAATTCTAGGGCACTTTTCCCACAGTGCCACCCAGGAATCGATATCTCTATGGGCAACATTCATCAATTGGTGTTCTTTCCAAATGCCAACAAGAAACCTTAAAACCTTTCTGAATTTCTTCAATCGGATGCAATTCCTTCCTTCCTAGGACTCTGTACCTTATCCCAGCATATCTTCAATTCTGCCTTGCATTATAATATCATCATTTACTTCAATCTGTTTCAGAAGATTTGATGAATTAACATTACAACTTAATTTTTCAGGTGAAATGTTATTACTTCCATCTCCTTAACTCTCAGGTCTTTATTAAGAATGGGTGTTTTGGGGGATCCCTGGGTGGCGCAGCGGTTTGGCGCCTGCCTTTGGTCCAGGGTGCGATCCTGGAGACCCGGGATCGAATCCCACATCGGGCTCCCGGTGCATGGAGCCTGCTTCTCCCTCTGCCTATGTCTCTGCCTCTCTCTCTCTCTCTCTCTCTCTCTGTGACTATCATAAATAAATAAAAATTAAAAAAAAAGAATGGGTGTTTTGTTTTTTTCTTAGTAGGTACCCTTTAGTTAGTAAAGAAATATAAGCATTTTTTATTACTATATTTAAACGGTGGGCCTGATCATCCACCAACACCACAATGCTGCACCCACCTTCCTATCCCAGAGAAAGACACAATAGCACTTGGTAGGTCTTTTCATACTATTACTCACAATTATAATGTGTCTAATATTAAAAACAGGAAAGTTGTGACTAATTCTTAAGTTTAACCAATGTGATTAAAAAATGTTACCTTAGGATTTCCTCTCACACTGCAGTTCAGGGTAGCATTGTAACCAGCCACAGCATAGGTGTTCACCAAAGGCTGAGTAAACATGGGTGCCTCCGTGAAATCGAAATCTTCAAACACTGGATTTTTGTAGATTTTACCTTAGAAACAAGCATTAGAAATCTACAAGTTGGCCTGAGACGATATTATTCTTGGCATATTTTACTCATGGCAAAATTCCCTGAGCTTAGAAGAACATATTAAAAACATGGGTGATCATGAAAGACTCCTAACTCTGGGAAACGAACTAGGGGTGGTGGAAGGGGAGGTGGGCGGGGGTTGGGGGTGACTGGGTGGTGGGCACTGAGGTGGGCACTTGACGGGATGAGCACCGGGTGTTATTCTTTATGTTGACAAATTGAACACTAATAAAAAAATAAATGTATTAAAAAAATAAAAAAATAAATAAAAACATGGGTGAACACCATACAACATTCATTCTGAAGGGTGTAAAGCGATAGCCAATCCCACCTGGGAGAGAGAGCCAGAGTGGTCCTATGAGACTGAAAGAATTATTGAGGAGAATTTGGTGTCTGAGTATTTTGATCCACGATGTGCTCTAATGTGAGAGCAATGAGCAAGGGCTTTCAGGAGAGTGGCTTATTTGAAATGAAATTCCTGTGTCTGTGACTTGAGCCATTTCTAGACCCAGCCCAGAGGTTGTAATGAATTAAAGCTTACATTTTTTAAAAAAATGCAATATTAAAAAATAAAAAGAATTGTACTGGTAAAATGAACATGCTACTCAAAAATTTTTACCACAATTTAAAAATATGTTTTATCAATTTGAATTCCTTTTCATCACATCTCTTCTTTTAGTCCTCTCCATGTGGTCATGGAAAACTGAGGTTTCCAGATGTCCAGTTGTGATATTGTGATTTATAATAAGAAGTAGATATTTGGTCTTCTGGCCCCATTTCTGGCACAGAGCTCCTAAAACCCTTGGAATTTCCTCAATGAGGAGAGCTATAAAGGGGTCTTTGTTAACATTAATGAGGTGACCTTGGGGCCCAAGGATGGGGACTGGTTGCCAGGGAAATCAACTCTGCGTTTAATGGATTCAAACTTTAAGCCCCATCCCCAGAATTCCAGGGAAGGGAGAGCAACTTGTGTTCAATCACAAGGGCCAGTGACTTAATCACTCCCATGTAGTGAAGCCTCTACAAAACATCAACAACAACAACAATGATGAAAGGAAACCCCTCCCACCCCCACACACTAGAATTGAGTCCAGAACCCCCTTATACCAGTCCACTGCTAACGCACCATCCTTGGCAATCACAGCACTCTCCTTTGTCATTGTCGCGTCCTCACTCAGGCCACACATGTTCTCAGCAAAGACCCGGAAATAATACTCATTTCCTATGACCAGTTCAGTAATGGTGGCATTGGTTCGGTGATAATGTTCAATGACAGTGAACCATTCCTACAAGAAAAACCATTTTTTTTTTAGAAAGTCATCTAAAAATACATAGCTATTCACACTGTTGATTAGAATAAATAACAGGGATGTTTCATTAACTGAAAAAAATAGTGCTGATTTTTATATTGAGAGTAATAACAATGGATGTTTAATTTAATGTCTTGCAATAGGCTTATACTATGGCTATGTATAATTTAGTCCTCATTGACATGTTAGAGTCATATACCCTAGATGGCAACTCCTACCTTTGTGTCTTTTTCACAAGTATACAGTGTCTTCCACTTAGCTTTTGTATAGCAAGATCTAATTACAGAATTTTAGTGCAAACTTATCTAGTTTAAGAAAGAGATGATGTAAAAAAGAAAAAAGAGGTGATGTTAAATCACTAGAGAAATATTAACATCACCCAATAAATTTGCCTAATGCTATTAACGTGGGTTCTCCCAAGACTTTGCTCAGATATTACCTCCTCCTTAACTGCTTCCCTTTCACTCTCAGGTGGTCACACTCTATTACCTTAACTTGGCTAAGTGTTCTTTGCAGAACTTGTTGATTTTAATTCATTATATATCATAATTATATATACTGTTTTACTTATTCGGTGTCTGCCTCTTCCACTGAAGCAGACACACTGTGACAGTAAAGACAGACTTTTTTCTCACCCCTATATCTCCAGTGACTATTATAATACCTGGCACATGGTAGGAACTATGCACAAAATAAATGTTTATTATATACTTGAATGAATGAATGAGTGAATGAGAAGCTAAAACAAGCTTTTTAATTTTCTTTTCAGTGTTTCCTCACATACCAAGAGGTAAAGGAGTCTCAAAAATTTATCTTGCAACCAGTAAAGAACCATATTGCATTACATATGTTTGGTACCACTTTTTGAGAAAATACATTTTCTGACATAAAAGGGAAAAGGATTTTTCTTAGAATTTTTAGGGGCCATCATTGTATCTGTATTTGAGATGTTTTGAAGACACCAGACAAATGTAGCTACGTTCCCCCCTATATTCCCAAAGCATTTTACTTCAACGTGTATTCTGACATTTATTATAGTGTTTTATCATTTATCAGGTTTTATGATGTCTTTCTTCTTGCCTAGATTGTGAATGCTCCCCCCTCTTTTTTTTTGGATCCAGCAGCTGGAACAGTGCTCAACGCATAGTAAATGAATGAATATGTTAATGTGTCGACGCATGTAATGAAAACGTTTATGAAGCTATGACTGACAAAAAGAACTTAACTGAAGGGTAGCCCCTGTCACCACAGTGAGACAATGGGGTGGTAATCTCTTGGGACTTACACTGGGCAGAGGGAGCATCTTTCGGTCTACAGGTAACAGACCAGAAATATAGGGGTCCAGGGACTGGGGATCAGCCCCTGTCACCAGGGAGAACTCAGTTACATGAAGCAATGGGAAAGTCCTGCTTCTTCTGGACTTGACTGGATACCTAAGAAGACAAACACCGGGCAAGTCTGCTGGGAGTGGAAGAACAGACAGGATGCCTGAAGGACCCTATAGAAGAACCACAGTAGCCCTGGATTCACAGCCAGTCTCTGGGCCGAGGCCCGAACAAAGGCCCTTCTTGCTGAGGAAATCTGAGATGCTGAGATCCTTCCCTCACCAAGCAAATCGGCTCATCCCGCTCTGGAGCTGCCCCGCTTTAGCAGAGAATGCTGCCCTACGTGCCAAATCTTTAGTTGTGTAATACGCACCCAGGAAACAAAAACAAAAGGAAAAAAGGACATGCTAGACATAGTTTATGGGAAGGAGAGGCTTAAGGTCCCTTCCTGTCCCCAACACTGTCCTTTCCAGCCCTCTCCCTTCTATAACTTCGGTCCGGAGGTTACAATCTGATGTGACCTCATAACCTAAATTCCTACTGAGATCTACTTGTGCAAACACCTAAAGCCTTTCTCTCAATATCATGAAGCATGACCTTTTACTTCTCCTGTAAGAAAGAAGATGGGCTCTATGCCGTGGTGTGCACAGATGGTCACTTATTCGTTCATGCACGCACAGGCAGGGCAGGGGTGTGGTGCAGCGGAGGAACTCTGAGGCAGGAATACCCAGACTTTCACACTTGAAATCTGGTGATCATGAGCAACTCCTTTATCCCTTCTGAGACTCAGCTTCCTCAGCAACAAAATGCAGGCCACAATAACTCATCCTCTGACTGGGTTGCTTCTGGACCCAAGGGAAAAAGTAACTTACACTAAGCTCCTTCCCTCTTCTGGACCTTTGCACACACTGTCGTTCCCTTTAGAATCTTCCTTTTCTAACTGGTACTCCTCTGTCCCTGTTACATTTCTTTTACAAGGAGAAAGACTTGCATGATAGAGATTTGAGTTAGAATCTGGAGTAAATATTTGGTGAACAAATGAATTTATTAAATTCCACTGGGTGTTGTGGCAGCTGCTTTATATATTGTTTTAGCCTCACCATAACCAGGCAAAGCAAGTACTCGCATCCCTCTTTTATAGAGGAGGAAAACGGGGACCAAAGAAGGTAAGGGACCATCCCACACATGCTCATAGTGGCTGTGCTAGGGTTCAAGCCCAGTCCTGTGGCTCCTCAGGCCTTGCCCTTACTTGGAGGTCACGCCATTTGCCCAGGCCCCCTGTGCTTCCCTCGCCACAGACGGCTTCGTGCCCCAACTCTACTTCTGATAAAATGGGATTCTGCTGCTGCTGCACCAGAGAAAACCAGACCTTACCATGCTCTTCTTGTCAGCCTTCTGGATCGTGTACCCCGTGATGGCTGCATTCCCATCATCCTTTGGTGGTGTCCACGACAGAGCAACGTTCTCTCCCCACACGTCCTCAATCTTCACCAGCTGAGGTGGACCTGGACGGTCTGTAAGACGAATTCACAGCACCCCCGTGAGACCCCTTTCCCTCTCCACACAGGCAATGTCCCCCCTCACGGCGGTACTGGGATCTGGAAGCAGGTGCTCCTCCTCCTGACATGGGATCAGAAGGTCAACGGTGGCCTGAAGCAAGGTCAATGCCCATGATGCTCACGTCCCTTCCTGCTGTCACACAGGCACCTTGCTGTCTCAGGCATTCTCCTCGGGCGTGAGTACACGCCACGGGCTGCTTTGCGAGAGGGAGCACATGGACGGCGTTTACCCCCCTGCTTCATGCTTGGCTGTCGCGGCCGACTCCCGTGCTCGTGTGTAAGCGGAACCCCGACACAGGAACAGATGTACAGACCGGCCCAGGGCACACACAGGGCCGGGCACCGCCCGCAGCCCCACACGTCTGGGAGCATGTGTCCCTTGTGCCTCCGTCCAGCAGGATACTGGAAATATCCTCCCATCCCTGCATTTCTACCCACGTTGCCTTCGCCATTCCTACGCCTCGGGGACTGGGATGCCCCAGCCAAGCTTACCTGGAAGCTCCTGACTGTCATCTTCATGGAAAGAAAAGGGTTTTGAAAAGAAAATTTAAATGAAACGGCAAACCCCATCAACCTTCCCTCCTGGTGAAGAGCCACACAGCCACCTGCTAATGGGACACGCGCTGGCCCTGGGCTTCAGATCACACAGCCCACCTGGGCAAGCATCTCTGGCTTCTGGTGAGAGGCACAGAGGCCACAGCTCAGGTTCCTCTGTCGTACCCCAAGACACCCTAAATGGGCAGGAGGAAAACTTGTTTTCTCTCTCTGCCAACAGAAATTTGGAACTAGAAAAATAACTAGGATAATAATCGCTATTATTGTGTAAGAAATGTCCCAGGCACTTATAACCACCCGGTAAAGTAACTACACGGCAACGTAGAAAAGAAAAGTTCTTATATGGGATGCCTGGGTGGCTCAGGGGTTGAGCGTCTGCCTTCGGTCGTGATCCTGAGGTCCTGGGATCGAGTCCCACATCGGGTTCCCCGCAGTCAGACTGCTTCTCCCTCTGCCTGTGTCGCTGCCTCTCTCTCTGTGTCTCTCATGAATAAATAAATAAATTCTTTTAGAAAAAAAAGAAAAGTTCTTTCATATGCCTCAGAGGGCAGGGCCCTTACAGACACTCCCATGGGCGCTCTCATTGTTGTGGAGGTGGGCCAGGTACAGGGCACAGGGTGCCCTCAACACTCTTCTCAACATAACAAAAATCAAGTAGCTTTAGCCAGTGGGAAGAGAGTATTTAATTCAAAGGGCATGAACTTTTACCCAATCTGTCATAGGCAGTTGCTCCTCGGGTGAGAAAATCCTGGGTTTCAGCAAATTTGCTGAAATGCAATAATAAAAATGACTGGAAACAAGGCTTCTGTAGCTCTGCTTTTAAATGTATTTCTTGACATGACAAAATTCATAGAGCGATCCAATGAGAGGGGTCCATCTGCTAGAGCACCTCCCTCAATTCCCCTAACTCTGGACAGAAGTAGGAACTATACTTACTTATTACTTGGACAAGTGAGTGAGTACCTAGCCCTACAGGATCAACCAATTTAGTGGTTTAACTGTTTAGGTACATCTTTTTTACATTTATAAAAAAAACTCTTCCTTCTCTGTTAAAAGCTTATTATTAGCAAATTTTAGGGATGGTAGGAAACATGTTAAATTTTGTCTAGAAGCTACTATGTGTTTTATGCAAGAATTCAAAAAAGGAAATAGTTTCATCACCAAGGGGTTGAGAAACAGAATAAGAGAGAAGTGGATCACAAAGCAGTACAGACAGTTTGCCCTAAAAAGCAGATACATTAATTTTCTTTAACGCATATGCCCTAAGTCTCCAAAAATTAGTCTTTTTAGTAAGTAAGAGATTATTTGAAATACTAACAAGTCTTACTAATTCATCTATTTTTTTTAATTCTAAAAAAAGAATTTAACAGAAATTCTTACTCTTGCTCTAGTGATAAGGACAGTTAGTCCAACTACTGCTTTGACCGAACATTCTAGTTCCTTCTTCCAAACCTACCAACGATCTGGATATCAATTGATGCAGTTTCCACGAATTTTTCTACTTTGACTTGCAGGTCATATTTCCCAGAGTGGCTCCTCTCTGCTTTTCTGATAAATATGATTGTATCGGTCTCAGAGTTGCGAATGTTTATTTGATTCTTATCAATTTCTGCACCATCTTTCTTCCAAGTTAATTCTGGTCTTGGTTTTCCCTAAAAAGACAGAAAAAGTCTAGGAGGAGGGGGAATCAGATTGTCTCAAGACTTTTTTTCAGTGTTACAAAAACTGACAGTTGCTTCCCCCATTCTGGGCAAGGCTGGAGAGCCTGGTGGTCAGCAGCCTGGGCAGAGGCATAATACCCGCCTTGCCTGGGGACTGCATGCTTTGTGCAAGGCACTGCATTAGGTGCATGATGCTTATTATTTCCTTTAATCTTCACAGCAAGATAATCGGCATCATTATCCTCATTTTTTGGGTAGAGGAATTAAATGACATGCCCAAGGCCTTGTGGCTTAAATAAGTGCTGGAACCAACTCTTATATCCAGGTCTGTCTAGCTCTAAAGCCTTCACAACACAGCATAATTGTTAAGAACATGGGCTCTGGGGCCCTGGAATCTGTATTTGGCTGCTAACTTCTTAATAGCTGTGTGATCTTGGGCAAGTTACTTAAACTCTCCATGTTTCAATTTTCCAATCTGTAAAATGAGAACAATGATAGCACCTATCTCACAGGATGGTTATAAAGATTGAATCCGGGCATCTGGATGGCTCAGTGGGTTAAGAGTCTGCCTTCTGCTCAGGTCAAGATCCCAGAGTCCTGGGACTGAGCTCTGTATGCATCAAGTTCCCTGCTCAATGGAGAGTCTGCTTCTCCTTCCCCTTGCTCTTGTGTTCTTGCTCTCTCTCTCTCTCTCTCTCTCTCTCCCCCCTCTGCCAAAGAAGTAAATAAAATATTAAAAAAATTAGGTGCAGAAACTTAAATTCCAATTCTAGAACCATGCTGACATAACAGCCACAAGCTACACACCGCTATTTAAACTAAAATTAATTAATATTAAGGAAAATTAAAAATGAATCTTCCCAGTTGTGTTGGTTCCAAGTATCACATTTCAAGTGCTCAATGCTCATATCTGACTGGTGGCTACCATATTGGACATGGATGCTATCAAACATTTCCATCATTGCAGAAAGTTCTACTGGACTGTGCTGTCTGGAGGCATAAAAGGAGTCCAAGTAATGGGGTGGTGGTGCACACATGCGCACACACACACGAGACCAAAATTGATTATTGTAGGTGAAGGCTGGTTAATCTTGTAAACCAGATTGTTTTGGGGAACAATGATTTAACAATGTTTGCATTGTTCAGTTTGTGGCATCAAGATTTCAACATTCGGTTATCCTTCTTCCTTTGCTTTGGGCTAAGTGTGGAAAGTAAGTACAAGCTGTTTTCCTGAATGTGACACCAAAAGCTTCCCTTAAAATGAAGACCAGTTTTACAGATGTGCAGGGCCAGAATCTTGAAGCATTCCTTATTTTTGGCCTCTCCTTGGTATTTCCTGTCTAAGCTGTAGTTTCTGAGCTTCAGACAGCCCAAGCTAGGTGTCATTTGTCTCACGCAGAAGGAAAATCTATCAGTTCAACAGATTTCTAACAAGCACAAGATTGTTTACTCACTCCCCAAATCTCTTCCATTATTTATCTACTTTCCCTCTGACAAAAATCCTGAAGCACGAGGAATTTAAGTGCTAGAGTACCTATCTCTACTTCCTAAACTCTCCAGCACTGGAAAGAGAAAATAATTAACCCTGAATTATTACCTGGAAAGGTATAACCAGATTGACAGCTTCTCCAACTCTGCGGATATAAGTCTGCTTCAAGTGCCTTGGGATGCGAATCTTTGGAGCCTCTGAATGAGAGCAGAATAGCATAATTGTGTGATGAGTAGAGCACACTGGGAGTAACCATACACAAGCATACGGCACAATACTCACTGGGATATCCTTGTGCAGATGTCTCTACGGTAAAATCTTAGGTGTGCTATTACTAGGTAACTTTGCTTCCAAACGTTTTCTTCAAGCAGAGATGTTTTCACAGTTTGACTCAACAGAATGTATCCTTGACCTCCCTGATTTCATGGCAACTTCCTATTTTTATAGTCATTATAAGTCTAAAGTAACTTCATAGAAAAACACTAAATTTTCTCTTAGGACCTTATATACTTTTTTCATAATTTCTAATGGCAAGTGTATTTATTCTCCAGTGAATATTCCACAAAAGATCTGCAGGCACATTAGCTGGTAGGACTACCCATTTTTTTTTCTCACCAGAAACAAATCAAAAAAGCGCTTTTTATGTAGGTAATTCTGTTGGAATTGGACAGTAACTTTCTTTCTGTGTGGCTAGCAGTACATAATAGGTTGCTCCAGCCCACTCTATATTGATGTTCCTTAACTGAACACCAAAAAGATACCAAACCATGTTCGCAGCCCATCAGAAGCAGGGAGTCAAAGGCTCTTATGCCCACAGGGATGAGGCAGTTCTCATCACCTGAGTGCTTAGTATGTGACAGACATTGGGCTAAATGCTTTTCATAGGGGACTAATTTAGATCTCAGGGCCACCTAGTAGGATGGGTACTGTTTTACTTCATGATAAAGAACAGGGGCATAGGAGGTTAGGCAACTTGCCCTTAGTGACACAGCCAGGATTAGAAGCTGGAGTTATCCCTGAGTGCCTACGCTCAGAAGCATGGACTTCAGAATCAGCGATCTGGTTGGAGTCCTAGATCTGATATACAGGAGTTCTGGTTTCAGACCTCTTCTTCCATAAAATCAGAATGATGAAAGCATGTAATTCATAAGATTGTTGTGAGAATTAAATAAGACTATGTGTGTAAAGCATTTAGCATAACAGTTGAGAATAATAAGTGCTCAATAAACTTTAGGAGATAATGGTGAGGATGATTACCGCATGTTGGGGCTGGAAGAGAACCTGGAGATCCTGAGCTCCCTAACTTTACATATGAGGAAAAAGAAACTCAGCCAAATTCTGCAGTAAACTAAACCACCATCGTAATAAAAGATAACACATATAGAGAGCTTATGTTGTGGCAAGCACTCTACTAAGCAGCAACAGGGATCAATGGATTTAGGCCTCAGCCTCTTGATGTGTCAGGTACTATTATCTCTGTTTTGCAGATGTTAAGAAATTAAGGCTCAGGAAGATCAATCAAGTCTCGTGCCCGAGGTCACACAGCTAATAAATGATGGAAATAGGATTCAACATATAAAGTCTGTCTCCAGAATCTACTAAAACAATATGCAAGCTTCATGCTTTCATCTATTCATCCATCCATCCATCCATCCATCCATCCTGTAACTCACTTCCTAAAGGCTTCAGTCAGCCGCCCCTTAAGTCTGTGGCAGAACATGGTCTAGAACCTAAATATCCAGGCCCCCAGCCCAGTGTTCTTTCCCTGGAGCAGCTACTCTCAAACATTTTGGTCTCAGTATTTTATCACACTCTTAAAAAGTATCAAGGACCCCTGCCAAAAAAGCAATTTCTTGGCTTGGTTTACATGAGCTGTATCTATCAATATTTATGCTAGTAGAAATGGAAATAGGACTCCTGGAATGTTTACTTATTAATGTACAGATAAAAATATAAATAACATTTTCATCATATTAGTATACATTTTAGCAAATCTACTTAATGTCTGGCTTAATAGAGGATATCTGGAGTCTCCTATTTGTCCCTGCCTTCAATCTGTTATATGTTGTATTGGTTGAAGTCATTTAAATAAAGAAAATCTGGTTTCACAGACAGGAGAAATATTTTAATAAAGTTTTCAGACAATTTTGGATATTTCTTTTTGATTCTACAGTAAAGGTGGGCTGCACTGTGAAACCTGAAACCATTTCAATTAACTTTTCACACTCTGTTACACTAAAATCCATTGGTCTAGCTTACATTTTTTTTAGTTTACATTTTTAATTTACATTTTACGCATGCATGTTTTTTTAAAGATTTTATTTATTTATTAATGAGAGACACACACAGAGAGAGAGAGAGAGGCAGAGACACAGGCAGAGGGAGAAGCAGGCTCCACGCTGGGAGCCCAATGTGGAGACTCGATCCCTGGACTCCAGGACCACGCCCTGCGGCTAAACCGCTGAGCCACCCAGGCTAAACCGCTGAGCCACCCTCATGCATGTTTTTTAACATGAATTTGTCATTTGGAAAATATTGCTTCACTAAATTATGTGGATCTTCCAAATGTTGACACATACCATTATTCGATTTCAAAAAAGTACATTCATTAATGTTACTGCTTATTTAATGAGGACAGTTTTAAGTGTTGAGAGCTGTCAAGTCCATGGGGGTGGATATAAGTTTTCCAAAATTCTAATTTTTGCTTGAAAGCTCACTTTTTTTTTTCATTGAAACACTGACAACAAATGCTATAAGTTGTTTTCTGTGAAGTAACAGGTTCATTGTATCCATTTTCTACAAAACACCTACCAAATAGCCATTTTTTTCAAGTAAAAATGGAATATTCTGAAAAAGGTCACTAGTTTAGCTTCTCACTCAGTTGCACAAGTGCTATTTCTAGAGACCATCATTGCAGTACAGTATGCAATGTAAAACCTCTATATGTACTTTGCATTTCATTGCCACATAGACATAGGAAAAATGTGTACTCAAGGACCAAGGTTTAATAAAATTAATTTTTATCCTTCATCAAGAATATGCTGAGGTGGGGCACCTGGGTGGCTAAGTCAGTTAAGTGTCTGCTTTGGGCTCAGGTCATGATCCCACAGTCCTGGGATTGAACCCCTGCAGAGAGTCTGCTTCTACCCCTCCCCCGGTTTGTGCTCTCTGTTTCTCAAATAAATAAGTAAAATCTTTTCTAAAAAAAGAACATGCTGAGGCAAAGCTGGCCCTTTTATTTGAGCTATGAGTGCAAGGTGGTGAGGAAGATGGGAATAACTAGCATAGTTTGGTGGCACTGACTTGGTCTGTACTGAGGCACCTGCAGCTGTACCCACTATCACTTTTGCACCATCAGTGCACATGTCAAACACTGAAAAGGGCAACTAGTGTGTTCATTTCGTTATGAAGATGCTCATTGGAGCCAGGCTGCTGCCATGTCTTTGCGCTGACATTCATACCTCCTTCTCTTCAGTGTGAATTGGCAGCCCAGCCAGTGCTGGCTCTTGGAACCTGGTGAGGTCCTCATATGGAGTTACGAACTCTGAGCTGACCTCCACACTGATGGAAAAGAGTTGTTTGGTTCATCCCTAGCTCCCTGGGGGCATAACAACACATCAAAGGAGTGACAGCAAAATAGTAAGTTTTGAGAAAGAAAGGGGTTAAAAAATAAAACCAAACAATGTTGGAGATGGAGACCAAATTTCGAAAGCCTTGCCACTCACCTATGATTTCCTTCACCAGAATGGGCTGGGAGTAGTACTTAGGCTCACTGGCTCCTGCGGCATTAATAGCCTTCACGCGCACAAAGATCCTTGCATCTGTAGGCAGGCCCGTGATGGTGAACTTGGTTTTCTCAATCAGATCTGTGTTTGCAACTATCCAATCTTCAGCTGGAAGTCCATAAAAGAAAAAGAAAAGAAGGAGAAAAGGTGTTTAGTGAAAGAAATCATCCTAACTTGTATAGTTGGCTCCAAACTAGTATTTTACTCATAATTAAATCAGTCAGAGGAAATATGTTTTGGTCTGGAGTCATACTACATGGGTGAGCATTTTTCATATTTAAATGAAAAATGGCCTAGAATGGCAAATGTAACTGACAGGAAGAAAGATAATCAGAATCTGCGATTTCTGAAAAGCTTTTTATTCAGGATACTATGATACCAGAGTAATCCTGAATCCTTGGCCAAAGTTACTGAGATTCAGGATACTAGAATGACACTGAATTACAGTAACTGTCCCCAAGAATTTGGGAGCAGTTTTATTACAATTCAATTGTATAAGGGTTGACATAATGATGACATTTGGCCTCCTACAGACGTTAAACTTCAGAACAGGAAAATGCTATTCTTAGGAATGAGAGACACAGACCTTTACAGTCATATCATCTGTTTTATCTCAGCTGTTTTTTATTATGAGGTACTAAGATGGGCCTGGGGAGTCTGATCATGCTCCCAATCAGGAAGACAAGAAGCTAATATCCACAGCAAAAAGGAAACACAGTTCAGGAGCCAAGACCTCAGAGGGAATTGGCGTAATTCTTTCACCTCAATCAAAAGGTTGGAATTTTAAACGTTTTGGTAGCTTTGTCCATAAAATCAAGAGAGGGGTTTGCAAGTATTTCAACTTCTAAAAGTTTCTATGCATGATGCCCTCAGGGGAAAAAAAGAAAAAGAAAAGAAGTCTTGCACATTTCGCACATTATGAGTTCACTGCCCGCCCACCCCCTTGATCTCTGAGGGCATCTGTATATGTGGGCAGTAGATGTATTTCATGCTCGGTCATGGAACATTCCCAGAAACATTATCATATAGTAAGAAAGTCTGAAAGCTTTCAGAAAATACTTTACCTGGTAGATCATATGCAGCCTCCCCATTTTCATCAGACTGTTTTGCTGATGTACCTTTGAGAATCCGTCATTAAAATTAATTAAAGACACCCACTTTCACACCAGAAGAATATCGTATCAGTAGTCAGCATTCTCTGTTAGTAAAGTATGCAAAGTATGCAAAGATATTTGTCTTCAGAGCAGTGACGGAAGAGAGACTAAACACAGTAGGGAGGGAGACAGTTCCTCAGGAGAGCCACAGCCTGCTCTGTTCAGACTGTGGTTTTTGTCCTGAGGCACCTGCCACAGAGAAGAGTAGGAGAGAAAAGAGGCTGGGCACTTCCAGTCGTGGGAACGAGAGGCAAAGAGGAACAAAGCAGGACCCTGAAGAGAAAGGAGGAGCAGGTCCTGGACTGCACACAGTGGAAAGGCCTAGCCTTTCACCTGTCTCTGCTGCCCTGGCCTGGGTGGGTCCTCCCAGGGAC
The DNA here is from genome assembly GCF_905146905.1 of Nyctereutes procyonoides. Classification (NCBI taxonomy): domain Eukaryota; kingdom Metazoa; phylum Chordata; class Mammalia; order Carnivora; family Canidae; genus Nyctereutes; species Nyctereutes procyonoides. The sequence goes on from NW_026575122.1 coordinate 23,597,792, forward strand.
CCAGGGAACAAATGCCCCCACTATGCGGTCTGTCGTCACAGGATGGGGGTGAGTGCCCTCATGAGAAAGCCAGCCCTGTCTTCCCAGCGGCTGGGGGGCAGCTCCCAGTTGCCACGACAACGAGCTCAGCAGTCAAGATGACAAATGGCACCCTCCCAGGGGGCCACATGCACACGGAGGTGAGGGAATGCTGCAGGCCGGTGGGCTGGGGGTAGGGGCACCCCACTGGCTTGGGGTGATGCCTTTCCAGGTTGTCAGAGAGGAGCAGGGGAGCGAAAACCCTGGAACCTTCTCCTCTCTCTTCTATCCCTTTCAGGAGTATCAGGGGGAAGGAAGAGGGAGCCAGAGTATCTGGTGGCTGCCAGGGCATGTGGGTTGACATCAATTACTTAGAACCTTGAAAAAGAGATACGTCTTTAAGCCAATGGTCAGATTGGGAGCTAAAGTGCTGATATTATCAGAGTGAAGAGACAGTTGATGAGAAAGTGAAAACAGGAGACAGAAAATGTGCTCAAAAGAGTGAGGAACTGGTAAAGGAGAGACTTCAAGAGAAAACAGGACGAAACAAGATCAGAGGGGAACAAAAATAGCCCATCCCTTCACATCTGAACCACATTAACTGAGGAAAATGGAAGAAAGAAAATGGTGTCCGAGGGATGGGGAAGGCATATGGAAGTTATTTGATACACGAGGAGAAGTTTTAAGAAAGAAAAGAGCTAGAGTGAAGGAAGATAGCAAAGAAAAGTAATGTGCTGCAGGCATTTAAAAAAAATCAAAAAACCAAAAACCAAAACAAGAGAAAGGCAGAGTCAAAACCAACACACGATCTTATCAAAGAAAGAATTTTCTTACAGAATAAAACCTGACATGTCTAAAAGCATTAAACACTACAGAAAATTAGTCTGGAGGACAACAGCCATTAAAAAGAATGAAGAATAGGGCAGCCACATAAAGAAAGAAAAGACCACAAGAAGAAAGATATACACGAGAGATATAAACGTTATGAAAGAACTTCCATAGAAAGCTAATTCCAAAACGTTATATGGCAAAATATATACATCATAATGACTGTGTACAAATACATATATGTATATACACATATACATATATATCTACACAGACCACACACAAGATCATGTAAAATACACTTGGTTGTATTTTATCTAAGGTGGGTAACATCAAAATGACAGCCATCTATCATTTTGCTGTATCTTCTTACTTTTTAAACCTATCAGAAAGAAAAGAGTAAAGAATTTGCTCTGTTTCATACATACACAAATGCTCGTCCTCAGCAGCCACATCCCATGTAAGAGTGGGAGACTTTGCTGGTGGGGGTGATATAAATAACCGACTGGACTACTCATCATTTTTTGACATGGGGGCAGGAGGAATGGAATGGGAATAAACCATACCTTGAAGCGCTCAAGAATCTACCTGCTGCATTAGTGACACCCCCCGCCCCCCACTGGGATTCCAGGCAACTTTCCCATAACGTCCCCACTACTTTTGGTTAATAACTTTCTAAGCCCTGGAGAATTCAAGCAGAGCGATCTGTGAGTGAAGCACGGGAAAATGGAACTGTTACCAGGATGCCTTGTCCCCCCCATCTTGCTCCCTTGCAACCGACACTAACACTGGTCATTTCCAGGGACGCCCCTATCCAGGGGCCTGGGATTTCCTTTTCAGCAGTTTTCTCTTCATACAAGGTTTCTTTTCTATGGAGCTTTTCCTCCTGGGAAGGTGCCTTTGTGTTCACATTCCTCATTTCCCAAATGTACTCTGTAGTTTCTCTTTCCTTCATGTACGATCTGCGTTTGGGATCTGAAGGGTTTTCTCAGAGGTCAAGTCTTGGTCCATGATTTGTGGAGGTGGGAACAAGCTTCCCTGTGCACAGGTTACCTACCGTCACTAGAGTGGAGCCTGGGTTCACACTGGGACAGTTCTATTCACCGATTTTCACATCCCATCAAGCAGGAAATCAAAAATCACAAGAGGCTTTCAATGAATTTCATATTATTTTTGGTTTTAGGTACACTCTGGCCCACATTTTCTTGTGTTGTTTCTCTTTTTCTATTATTATTTCTATCAACATTTCTTTTTTGCCTGTTTCTCTTCTCTTCCTAAATTAAAGTGATTACATTTTTATATATTGTGACAAGTTCCTGTCACATGCAAACCTATTGTATATACTCTGGGATTTAATGCTGCTTCCTCTAAGCACTGAGAGTTGTCCTTAATAATAATAACAACAACAACAACAACAACTCTTCTTTAACTCCTTCTTCTTCTCCTTCTCCTTCTTCTTCTTTTCCTTTAGGAAGGCAGGGGATGATCACCCACTAGACAAATATATAGTCTCTCCTTATCATCCAGAAATAAGCAGCACTTTGATAGCTGACCTCTGCTCAGTATAGGGTTTAGAATTTCCAACTTGCTTCATCCTAACTAGACTCTTATTTTGCTTGGTACAATTTAATTCCACCAATTCAAGAAGTGTAAATCCCTGAAGTTTTGTCAGAATCCCTTCCTCCTTGGGCATCTTAGACCTTCTTATGTTGTCTGATCCGGCAGGATATTTTTGAGATCTCCATTTGTTAGTATTGAGTACCAAAGAAGGGCAAAATTGTTATCCATCTTAACAATTTAGGATGTTAGGATGACCTTTGCTCATTTTCATTTTCGATAGGAAGGTGAGGATTTCCCAAGAATGAGCAACAAAAGAAATGGGGGAGCATATCTCACCTATTTATGATGGTATTCATCTTAACTACCAGTTGTACTTACTTCCTTCAAAGCAATACTCTAGCACATAGCCATCTAAACCTGCTGCACCAATCTGGTCTGGAGGCCGCCACTTCATCGTGACAGTGGTGTCAGTTACAGAGTCCACGGTCAGAAGGGTAGGAGGGCTGGTTACAGCTTCAAAATTAAAAAAAAAGGGGGGGGAGGGGGCAGAAAAGAAAGAAATTATTAACTATAGTGTTACAGCACCACCTGTGATAAAATGAACTAGAATACAAATAAAAATATACACATAAAGCTCATGTTTTAATAAAATTCAGTGAAGATTCCTTAAGCAGATGCTGTGTGGAAGGCAAGGATCTGCTAGGCATAGAGAATTTTAGAAACACTTTCCCTACGGTTTGGAAGGTTAGTGTGGGAGGTTGGGAGGGCACAAGGAAATTGAAAAAAGTTAAAGCTTGAGATCTAATGGTGCAGAGAAAATCCCCTAACCCTCTAAATTTAAAGTGCAAACTCTTGAACCAAATCTTTTTTCTATTGAAAAAAAGTACTTCACTACCATAAAAGAGTGAAGATATCTTATCTTGGTTTCTTTGTCTTTACCCAACTGTCTTTGTTGGACTAACAGATAACATTTAAGGTGTGATTGTAAAGCAAAGAGACTCGTTTCCAAGTGTGCTTTCAAAGTGGTCTCTTTTTTAGTCATAGTGTTTACACCAAGGTGCTGGTTTATACCTTCAGAAGGACAAACGGGGAGTGGTCATGTGTCAGCAGACTCAGCTACCTGTTTTCAGTGGGAAGTAGCAACAAGATAAGTAGCTCTTATAACAGCTCTCACTGGAATTCTGGTAATGAATCCCCCAGTTTATGTTATAAAGACATTCAACCCTACCAAAGCTGTTTTTCATTTCTTAGCCAGAAAATTGCCCCTAATTGCCTCCAGCCTCCAGCTCACCCACTACTCTAAGAAGCTTCCAGGTCTGTTCCAGTTAGAGGCCAGAAGGAAGCAGTCACAAGTCAGAGCAATGATTTCCATGACAGACATACATCTCTCTTGACTCACCCAAAGGAACAAAAGGCTTGGAGGGCATACTGGGCTTGGAGATGCCGATGGCATTGACCGCAAAGATGCGGACCTCATAGGCCACACCTTCAATCATCTTCTTGGGCTCAAAAGTTGTTTCTTTGCAGAGATCAAAATTTAGCCTCATCCACCTGGAGCTTTGTTTCTTCTTCCTCTCAATGAAGTATCCTGCAAGTGACACAAAATGGAAACTGAGGTTTTTCCATGGTCTCCAAAATTAAACTTTGTTGGGTGTTGAAATTCTTAAAATTTCCCATATTCTTAGCACTCTAAGTGAAATACTCAGGTATGCATATATTTTTAAGCCACCTTATTCCATCAGTTGTTTGAGAGAGATTACAGGGAATACAAACATTAATATTATAGGATATAGAGAAAATAATATTAAAATACTAAAAACAATATAAGAAAATTGTATGGGAAGAGAAAGAGAGAAAAACAAATCAGATATGTAGACTGTAGAAACTTATACCATTTCTAGGGTTGATTAAAAGATTTGACTCCAAGTCCCAACAATGTACATAAGAAGAGGGAAATGACCAGTTTTATGAGCTTCAAGTAGAAAAAAATTCTTGTTACATAGGGAAAGGAAATTCTTCTAAATATTTATCTCTAAAAGAAATTTCTTCATAGACATAGCTCTATGGAATGAGACATTTACTGACTAGGACAATTTAAAGTTAGACTTATAGATATTGCAAAACTAGATAATAAATGTAAATGTCAAATAGAAAAAGAGAATAGGCAGCCAGAAGATATTCATCAGAGTTATTTAAGTCTCGAGAACTCACAGAGAATTCCAAAACATAGTTCAATTTGAGTGGATATTTAAAGTCATGGTATGATGTGTTTTCTGCTAAGTGCAATATTTTAAAATGTGCTCTATGTTAATGAGCATAAAGAAGATTCCAACTCCACTGGCAGTTCCACAGACTGACCAACATATAGTTACCTAAGATTGGGGACCCTCCATCATAGGCAGGAGGCTCCCAGTTCATGATACACCAATCATCTCCCACATCTGTCACATTCGGTGCCACTGGAGGATCAGGGATGTCTGTAGCAAACAGAAAATGGAATAGAATCATAAAATAAAATAAAAGTGAGAGCACTAAGTGTTAATTGGATAATAGATTTTTTGGTGATAATCATCAAAGCAGTGTTTTTTCTAAATACTTTTCCATGTTTATTGAGATGCACATAGTAACTAATTTAGGCAAAAAGTCACACTCCATATGGGATAGGTGAAGGTGAATCTGATAAAGATAAAAATAATGATGTATTCAAGTCCTTTAAAATAGCATTGCAACATTAGAGAACAAGCTCCATGGAAGGACACTTGTCCTTTACCTTGAAAATGGTAACTAAGAAAACTAAGAAATTATTGTCTAAATATCAGAAGTGATTTTGTTTTATGTTTTTTAACTACAAAGTGAACTTCTAGCAGAACTGAATCAAGGACTAATTGTTGTAAATCAGTTGGAAGAATCAAGATGTTGACTAGTAGAAATCCAAGTTGAAAATGGCAAGCTACCATGTCTTGTTAACACAGTTCAGCGCCTGATAAAGTGACCCTCGTTTCTGTTCCATTTGGAATATATATCTTGAGGGAAAAATAAAGTGAGATGAAGAGACCATGAGAGCTTGGCCCACCAATAATCTGCGGGACTCATTTCACTTGGTTTCAGGCTTATGAAAAATGCACTTAGGAGGTCATCTAAGGACCGAGACAGATCTTACTCTTCCACAGTGATTGTGATGTTGGAAATTGTTTAGCAACTGTGTTTCAGTGACTTTAGAGGGCACCAGAAGGAAATATGACTGTGGAGAGCTAATGACCAGCAGCCGCAAATGGCTGACTTTAATTATGCATTCCTGCAATTGGACCTCTAGGCAAAGAAAAAGAAGAGAAAGAGAAAGGAAGGGAAGGGGTGGGAAAGAAATTTTTAAAGAGGAAAGGAAAGAAAAGAGAAGGAAAGAAAAGGAGTGGCAAAGGTATAAAGATGGTGATTTCTAAAAGACAGCTATACTGTGTTTTTCTTTGTTGTGTATCCAAAAGAACTGGGAGAACCAAGAGCTGGAAAAGTCTACTCTGGATGTGGACTCATGTCAAGTTGATTCTAGAAGTCTGTGGACCCGGAGGACTTACCTACAACTTTAATCTTGATGCTTGCATGTGCTTCCCCAGCTTCATTTTTCAGATTTATGTGGTAAACACCAGAGTCATCTCTTTCAGCGACATCAATGACCAGGGTGCTGCTGTCAGGGTAAGATTCTGCTCTTATCCGGCCACTGCCCTCCATAATGGCCTAAGAAGGAGAGAAACAAAATATGGCTCGACCTGTACGACAAGGACTACCCCAGAGTGCCTTAGAACCTAAGCTGGATGTGGTGCCAATGCCTAAAAAACATATTCTTGGGGATCCCTGGGTGGCTCAGCGGTTTAGTGCCTGCCTTCGGCCTAGGGTGTGATCCTGGAGTCCCAGGATTGAGTCCTACATTGGGCTCCTGCATGGAGCCTACTTCTCCCTCTGCCTGTGTCTCTGCCTCTCTCCCTCTCTGTGTCTCTCATGAATAAATAAATGGAATCTTAAAAAAAAAAATTCTTAGTGTGATCCTCCGCCAACCCTAAGGACAGAGGTATTAACATCCCATATTGCACATAAGGAAGCTGTGCCTAGGGCTGTATGGCTAAAAATGAGAAGAACTGGGATTTGTCTCAAAGCCCACTAACCATGAACTCACTGAAGAAAAAGCTGGAGGACTAAAAATATGGCTGCAGAAGTGTTATTTTAGGAGAGGAGCCTCTTTGTATGTAAAATTAGAACACTAAAATTTATATAAGGGACTAATCATTATTTGCCTATTTCCTTATACATCTTAAAAATTTAGAAATACTGAAAAGGGCTGAAGAAGACCAGAATGCTGATTTTCCATACAAGTTGTTAAGAATGGATTTTAAGTTGTTAAGTATGGATTTTTCCCTTCTGATGGGACACAGGACACAAATGAATGTCTAATTCCCAAAGGAAAGACAGGGTGAGGTTGGGCCTTCCATTATACTTTCTTTTTTTTCTCCTTTGCCTCCTCCTCCTCCTTCTTTTCCCTTGTCTTCTCCCTCACTTCTTCCCTTTCTTCCTAAACCAGAAATTTAAAATAGCATTCCATTTTTCTGCTTCTTAGGTCATATCTCTTATGGACAATGAACAGTTATAAAGAGAAAAAAACAGAGAAGGCCATGGTAATTTAGAAACTGGGCAATTTTCTAATAACTATTAAATTAACTCGTTACTCTTTTGGGTCTGGATTGGAACTCTTACATCTTCAATAACAAAAGATTGTGACAACAATAAGAATACTGCAATAGTTTATAGTTTTCATAACTCCTCCTTTTTACAATAGAACAAAATTTCCTCATATTAGCCAAATTCTTTTTTTAAAAAAGATTTTATTTATTTATTTATGAGAGACAAACAGAGAGAGGCAGAGACACAGGCAGAAGGAGAAGCAGGCTCCCTGCAGGGAGCCCGACGCAAGACTCAATCCCAGGACCCCGGGATCACGACCTGAGCCAAAGGCAGACACTCAACCACTGAGCCACCCAGGTGCCCCCATATTAGCCAAGTTCTAATCTTAAGATCATAAAAGATGTTCTGCTTTCTTTTTAATGTGAAAAGAAAAATACTTATTTAGGGTGGTGTTATATTATCTTCTTTAGTTTTCTCTAATTTCTTTGCTTGTCTATTGTGGTATCGTTTATAATAGAGTAAAATTCACACTTTTTAGACAGAGTTCTACGAATTTTGACAAACGTGTGTGATTGTGTAACCACTACTGCAATCAAGATACAGACCACTCCTGTGACCCCCAACAGTCACCCAATGTTCCTTCATCATCAACTCCCTCACCCCACACTCTGGTCCTTGGCAGCCACCAATCTGTTATTCATCTCTCTAGTTTTCCTTTCTCTAGAATGACATATAAAGGACTCTAACCATATGTAGCCTTTTGAATCTGTCCTCTTTCACTTAGCATAATGCTTTTCAGATTCATCCATGTTACTGCATATATTACGTGTACCTTCCTTTTCACTGTTGGGTAGTATCCTATTGTATATCCCATGTGCAGTTGGTTCATGCATGTACAAACTGTATGTTTGTACAATTGAACTTTTTGGGTTGTTTCCAAGTTTTGCTAATTATGAATAAAGCTGTTATAAACATTCATGTACAAGTTTTTGTGCAGACATATGTCTTCACTTCTCTAAGGTAAATGCCCAGGAATTTCTTTGAAGAGTTGTAGGGCAAGTTCATATTTAACTGCATAAAATACTACCAAACTCTTCCAACGTGGGTGTACTATTTCGCATTCCCACCAGTGATGTGTGAGTCTTTAGTTGTTCCATATCTTTATAAGCGTTTGATATTGTGTGGTTGCTGTTCGGCTTCTTTCATTCTGCATAATTATTCATCCAAGTTGTTGTATAAATCCTCTATTGCTAGTAATATCCCATTGTGTGGATATCCTATAATTTTTTATCCATTCATTTATTGATGGACATTTGCATTATCTTCAGCTTCTGGATATTATAAGTAAGGCTACTACGACCATTTGTGATAATAGAATTTTTTTGTAGGCTACACTGAATTTTCTATATCTATGATTATGTCATCTGTAATAATATGTACAGTTCTACTTTTTCCTTTCCAATATGGATGTCTGTTATTCCTTTTTCTTACCTGATTGCCCTGACCAGAACCTCTAGTACAAGGTTGAATAGAAGTGGTGAGGATCGGGGGTGGGGTGGGGGTGGGGGTGCGGTTCCTGGCTGGTTCAGTTGGTTAAGCGGCTGCCTTTGGGTTGGGTCCACATCAAGCTCCTCATCAGGCTCCCTGCTCAGTGGGGAGCCTGCTTCTTCCTCTACCCTGTTTGTACTCTCTTGTGCTTGCTCTCTCTCAAATAAATAAATAAATTCTAAAAAAAAAAAAGGGTGAAGATGGATATCTCTTTTGCTCCTGATCTGAGGGTGGAAAACCTTCAATCTTTCACATTAAGTAGAATGATCACTGTAGGATTTTCAGATGTTTTTTTTATCATGTTGAGGAAGTTCCTTTTACTTCATAGTTTGCTGAGAGACTTTTATTAGGAATGGATATGGGATTTTGTTAAATGCTTTTCTGTGTCTACTGAGATGATCATGCTTATTTTTTCCTTGTTTGTTAATATAGTGAATTATCTTAATTAATTTTCAAATGTGAAGCCAATCTTTGCATTCCCAGGATAAAACCCAGTTGGACATAATGTATTATTCTTTTTATATATTATTGGACTTAGTTTGCTTAATTCTGTTTATAATTTTTCATCTATGTTCATGAGTGAACATAGTTTATAGTCTTCTAATGTTTTTTTTTTTTCTGGTTTTGCTATAAGGGAATAACTGGGCTTCAAAAAAGAGTTGGGATATAACCCTATTCTCTTTTCAATTTTCTGGAAGAGTTCATGTAGAATTGGTATTATTTTTTTTTTAATCTTTGACAGAATTCTCCAATAAAGCCATCTAGACCTGGAATTTTCTTTCTGAAAGGTTTGTAACTACAAATTTCATTTCTTTAATAGATGGGGTTATTTAGTACTGACTTGGTAGCATTCTGCAAATTCTGATATGTGGTATGCTCATAAATATTTTCTAATTTCCCTTGTGATTTCTTTTTTTGATCTATAAATTATTCAGAAAAAATGTTAGTTTCCTAATATTTGAAAATTTTCCAGATACCTTTCTGTTATTGATTTCTATTTAATTCCATTGTGATCAGAGAACTTTGCATGAATTAAATCCTTTTACATTTATTGGGGCTTACTTATGGCCTATCTTGGAAATTTTCCACATGCAATTTTAAAATAATGCCCATTCTGCATGTGTTGGACTGTTCTATAAAACCTAATTAGATCACGATGGTTGCCAATATTGTGAAAACCCTGAATATCCTTACTGATGGTCTCTCTACTTGTTCAATCAACTACTGAGAGAAGAGTATTGAAATCTCTAATTTACCTATTTTATTTGCAGTTCTAGTACCTTGCTATTTGTTTTCTACTTCTCTCATCTGTTCTTTGTGCCTCTTTTTCTGCCTTTTTTAGATTAAGTATTTCTTGCGACTTCATATTATGTCCTTTGTTGGCTTATCAGCTATAACATTATTTTAGTGTTTCCTTTGGGGCTTATCATCTACATTTTTAACTTTTCAGCCTCCCTTCATGTGATATTACAATATACCTCTCTTTCAACCCTCCTAATTCTTACTTTCCATCTTTCCCCTCCTGACCTTGTTTCTTTTCTCATAAATTTTACTTTCACTTATGTTACAAACACAATGCATGGTTATTACTTTTGTAATAATAAAAACCTCATGTTTATCCATGTAGTTATCATTTCTGATGCTCTTCATTCCTCTGTGAAAATGTTTCCATCTGGCATCATTTTCCTTCTGACTTAAGGACTTTAAGGACTTCTTTTAGCATTCTTTGTAGTGCTAAAATTGTCCCAGTGACAATTTCTTTCAGCTTTTATATATCTGAAAATGATTTTATTTTACCTTCATTTCTGAAAATTATTTTTCCTTAGCACAGAATTCTAGTTGATAGTTTTTTAGAATGTATAGAATTTTTTTAGAATTCATAGAATTCTAGGTTGACAGTTTTTTTCCTTAAAGATGTTACGCCACTGTTTTCTCACTTGCCTTACTTTGAGAGAGATCTGCTATCACTCTTGTCTTTGTTTCTGTATATTTAATGTGATTTTTTCTCTGCCTACTTAATTTTTCATCTTAACCACAGGTTTTGAGCAATTGGATTATTATGAGTCTTGGTGTGGTTTTATTAATGCTCCTTGTGCTTAGGTTTTCTTGAGCTTCTTGAAACTGAAATTTTAGTTTTTATAAAATTTGGAAAAATTCTGGCCCTTATTTCTTTTTAAAAAAAAAGATTTTATTTATTCATTAGAGACAAACAGAAAGAGGCAGAGGGAGAGGTAGGCTCCCTGCGGGGAGCCCGATGCAGGACTTGATCCCAGGACCCTGGGATCATAACCTGAGCCAAAGGCAGATGCTCAACCACTGAGACCCCCAGGCATCCCTTGGCCCTTATTCTTTATACATTCCTTTGTCCTTTTTAGGGACTCCAATCACACATATATTTCACTGCTTGAAGTTGTCCTAAAGCTCAATGATGTTTTTTTTCTTCCAGAAAACAGAAATTTATTTTTTGAATACTAAAAATAATTATTTTTAAGAGAGAGAGAGTGGAGTTGAGGGGCAGAGAGAAAGGGAAAGAGAGAATCTTTTTTAAAAAAAGATTTTCTTTCTTTCTTTCTTTCTTTCTTTCTTTCTTTCTTTCTTTCTTTCTTTTCTTTGATAGAGAGAAAGAGAGCACAAGGAGGGAGCAGCAGAGGGAGAGGGATAAGGGAGTCTGAGGTGGGGGCTTGATTCTAGAACCCTGGGATCATGACCTAAGCTGAAGGCAGATGCTTAACCAACTGAGCCACCCAGATGTCCCTGGAGAGAGAGAATCTTACGCAGGCTTCATGTCCAGAGTAGAGCCCAATACGGGGCTCAATCTCACAACCCTGAGATCAAGATCTGAGCTGAAATCAAGAGTCGGATGCTTAACTGACTGAGCTACCCAGGTGCCCCAATAAATTATTTTTTGAAGCAGATTTAGACTCACTGCAAAATTTAATGGAAAGTACAGAGAGTTCTCATATATACCCCTCCCAACACATACACAACCTCCTCCACATCTGACATCCCACATCAGAGTGGAATATTTGTTACAGCTGATGAACCTACACTGATACATCATTATCATTTAAAGTCTATATTTACATTAGAGTTAACTCTTGTGTTATATATTCTGTGGGTTTTGCCAAATATATAATGATAGTGTCCATCATTATAACATCATATAGGATAGTTTTAATGCCCATAATATATTTTATATAGGGTGCCACAGAGTGACACTTGAGCTTGTACTAGTCTACCACTCCAACCTTATTATTCTCCTCCTCATACACTCTGACCCATCCATACTGGCTTCTTTCCAATTTCTTCTCCACATCAAGTTAATTTTCTCCTCTTCTCTTGTCCTTTGCACTTGCATTGACTTTACCTGGAAATCTCTTTCCTTTGATCTTCACATATGGTTTTCTTGTCCTTCATAGAGACTATTGTCATTTACCTCACAATCACTTGCTAATCATATTACTCTGGTTTTTAAAAAAATCTTCATAGTACTTATTACTATCCAAAGTGATTTTGTTCATTTATTTATTTAATAATTCATTGTCTATTTCTCTTCAGCTTCATTGTCTGACACCCATTAGAATGAAAAATGGGATCCTGTTCACTGCACATAAAAACTTGCCTGGTGAAAAAACAAACAACAATAAAACACACACACACACACACACACACACACAGAGACTTGCCTGGTCACATAGTAAGTAGTTAGAAATATGAAAAGTAAATGCATGATGATTATATTTGCCTGAAAATCAGTGATCTTTCTTAATCAAAAAGGATTATATCTATACTGAACCCCTATACATATATTTGCTTTCTTCTTTCATCTGACTAATGGAAGGCAGGAAGTGGGATGGGCAGTGTGTGTGTGTGTGTGTGTGTGTGTGTGTGTAAGTAAAACAAACCTTATCAGCACGGCTCCAAATGGCTTTGGGAGGTGGCTCTCCACTGACAGGAATCTCAAGACGAAGCTTGCTTCCTGCAATTACTGTCACTGTATTGTCAGCATCGAGACCATCCAGGATGATCTTAGGAGGATCTAAAATATTAAATATAGCCTTTGTCATCAGACAATCATTTCCATTATGAATATCTGGGCTAGTACTTTGCTAGTGCTAAATGTTGGTCGTAACCAATATTTTATCTGGCCAAAAAGAACATGAAGAGTCAAAGTAGTTACTTCACTATAAGACTTCGTATAAGAATCAACTGTTATGATTAGTGACTTATACTAATTCATGTTTTTTTTCTTTATATATCATACTTTTCAATATGTTATATTTCCAAGGTAAGCAAAAAAAACACCAAAAACCAAGAACACAAAATTCTGCAATGATTTATCTACTCACCAATAACATGAACTTTGGCAGGCAAAGTAATAGAGTAGGCATCTGGTGCAAATACATAATCACCTTCATCTTCAAGGAGAGCATTGGCTATCACTAACTTGTGGATTCTAAGGAAATACAAAAAACATTTCTAAGAATTTACAAAGATTTAGACTGTTTATGGCACAACTGAAAAGACCCTGCCCTTTATCTGATTAACTTATTTAGTGCAGGCCAGAGAGAAAGACAGACCAAGAAACAGAAAGAGAGAATATGAATATGAAAGCTTAATTTTCCTCTTTATCGGTATACTATTAAATATTCATCTTGGAGTATATGAAATTATCTGCACAAATACAGCCTGCTTATTATGCATGCAAGAGTTTATTATTCCCTTCTCATCACATAGCTTTTAAAAAAGACTAAAATATAACATCTCACTAGTGCCACACTTTAAGATTTAAGAAATTACCAATAATAATCTTGATTTTGGCTTTATATGCCAAATCTGAAAGCAGGAGTTCTTAACTCTTTGGGGGTCAGTGAATATCTGATGGACACCATCGATTTGCTCTCTGGAGAAAAGTGTGTATTTTTGAATACACAGACCTTGCTTACAGCTTTAGAGGATTTATGGGGCCCTCTGAAGTTCATTTATGATATCCTAGAATTCATAGATCCAAGGGTAAGAACGCTTGTCTTGGATTTTTGCTAGATTCTAGGATATTATGTCCACCCCAAAAATTGTGAAAACTCACACGACACTTACTAGTTAGGGACAGTCAATCCATTTTGATTCATTCCTTAACTAAGATTCAGTATCATTCCTTTAACCTCATGTTTGATGGAAAAAAATGAGTTGATGGCATTTGAATAGACAAAGCACCATGCCATGAGGTACAAAAAAGGAATCACTGGTAGGACAGGATGTAGAACAGAGAAATCATGTTCTTGCTGTTTGGAAGCAAAGAACCAGACATAGATCCTCTCTTTATGACTACTCTCCAGGCCTCCTCACCAAATATGTTAATATAAAAGGTAAAGAAAGTAGATATGGGGATCAGCCCTCCCTTATGGATCACCTAACTTGCTTACCTTCCTTTGTGAACAACCTTTAGACGGTCACTTTCCTGAATAGGTAGGCCATTTTTAGTCCATTTTCCTGATATGTTTTCAGAGATTTCACACTTCAAGCAGATTTCTTTTCCAAGGTGTACAGTTTGATCAGTCAGAGGTGTCAAAATCTTCAGAGGTTTCACTACAGAAATAATAGATAATTATAAGTGCCAAACCCAAACTCCAGACAGGCCAAAATGGTATCTGGTTTTAAAAATGAGAATTTGTTCCAGTGCAATTGATTTGTTAGGGGACAACTGGAACATAACACAAAGTTTGTGCTTGATTATGCATGATTTCATTCATGAAAAAGAGAAAATGGCACCCAGCTGACTGAGCCAGGTAGGACTGCACAAAATGCATGCGCACACACATACACACGCACATGACAAATATCTACCAGTTACCTGAATTCACCCATGCAATATGAGCCACATTCATGCACATTGGCGATTACCACTGTCCATCCAATTCCAAATAACCTCTTTCTACCATTTCACAGTGGCTCACTAGCTGCAACACTTCCCACACCATTTCCACAGGCAAATTCCAGGTCTCGTTTAACATAAAGTGCCATATTTATTAAGTATTTGATGTGTAAAACTGTGACACTAGTTTTATTAGGTTCTTTTTTTTTTAATGCATGGCTGACAAAATTTTTGAGTGTCATGCCCATCATCTCCCTTTCCCCAATTTGTCTTGTGGTTTTTATTGCATGAGTTTGTACAGCATGGTGATTTTAGAAATGCATATATTGTATTATAGTAGAACTGACTGTAATTACTTTAAATGGCTACAAATAGGTAAGGATCTGTCTATGATTGAAAAATCTTCTTGGTATTAAACTAAAATGGACACAATTCTGTGAAGCATAAGGAGTGTAACTGAGATAACCTATGAATAATTCAGTGATCCTATGGATCACAATTGGACTAAGAAAGAAGTAAGGAAGCAGGGCTTCTTCTCTGCATGTATTGCCAAACTTCCTGTGAGATTTGCTATTTTAATTTTCATGGCTAACTAGAAGATCCCGACCCTGCTGCTGAGGACTGACTACTATTTGGGGGCATTTGGGGAAGTACATGAATTCTTTCATGCCTCTGGATTCTAGCAGCTAATGAGTTCTTACAACATTCCCATTTCAGCCTCCTTGGTTTGAGCAACTTCCTTTCTACTCCAAGTGTAGTTGCAGAATGTTGAATGTTTATTTAACGAGTAGATAGCAAATTCATTCATGGGTTATGCAAACATCAGGATTTTATATCATATCTAAGTATTCACTGTCTATATATGTGGTCTTTGGATTAAAGTATTTCTTTAGTATTTGGATAACTTCTCTGGCAGGTGATTTTTATACTCCCTGATACTGTTTTACTATTAAATTGAGTAGTCAGTTCTATCTCAGAGATCCTGACTGTTATGACATAGACATTCAGTTAGAATGGAATCCAATTTTACATTTTTAAGATTGCCACAGTAGAAATCAAATAGAATGAAACTTTCCTAAATTTGAATTTAAAAAAGGCAACACCATTAGTTAGCCAACTTGGGAGGATACTCAAGGAAATCTTACTTACAGTCAACACTAAGCTTAGCAGACGACTGTCCTCCTGTTGTCATTACAGAATATTCTGCGCTGTCAGCCTTCGTTGCTCCTTCTATGATCAAAATATGTTTTTTGCCCTCAACTTTAATTCGGTATCTTGATCTTGGACCAGGAATAATCTCCTCACCATTCTTAAACCTGAGTTAAAATAGATTATAAAAGGATTATAAAAAGAGTTTTGTAAAAGACTCTTCAGGAGATGGACATTATTGGTTTTTCTTTTTTTCTGTATCCTGGAATCTAAGAACTATTTGTTAAATTAAACAATGTATGGATCGTTACATCAAATGGATTAGTATTATAACAAGTATTGTCTGAAAAATTCCATTAGAAGGACATCAGTCCCTTCTTCCCATTCAAGATCAATCAGATGAAGATGCTAAGAGTGGATATTACCTCTTGACCCACACTAATAAGAACAGCATCATTTAATATGTCTTAAAGTTAGCTATGATTCTAGATAAGAATGAACAATCTACTCTGTACCAATTACCACAGGTACATGCTGTGTAATTTACTATACTTCTCCACAAAGCATTTCATTTTAGGATTCTGAATCTCGTAGCTTTAATTTTGAGGTTACTCACACAGAACTTGAGAAAACACTCCCTATCCACACACACACAAAAAATAATACTTTTATTTTTAAAAGTATTTGGTGATTCTTAGTCTAAAATATTTTCCTGTGGTGCTGTGACAATAAGGTAAGTGGGGATTAAATGAAAAATATACATGTAAGTATATTTTTCCATGTAAGTTGCCAGTGTGGAATAGTGAGAGTAAGCGAAGTATACACGTTAAGAGCATCCAGGGCACCCTGGGTGGCTCAGCGGCTTAGCACCACCTTTGGCCCAGGGCATAATCCTGGAGACCCGGGATGGAGTCCCACGTGGGGCTCCCTGCATGGAGTCTGCTTCTCCCTCTTCCTGTGTCTCTGCCTCTCTCTCTCTCTCTGTGTGTGTGTGTCTCTCATGGATAAATAAATAAAATCTTATAAAAAAAAGCATCCACAGGATTTGGAATCAAACAGACCCAGGCAACTGTAAGCCACCCATTTCTTAGTAAGTGCCTACTTCTCCACATTTATCAACCTAGATTTCTGAATTGCTTTCCAGTTTCATAGGTGAAAAAGCCCCCAGTATCTTCATAGTTTTAGTTACCATTTCTATTAATGTGAATGGTTATGATTCTTTTCACATGTATAAAAGCCATTTCCTGTTCTCCAATCCATGAAGGCACATTTTTTTAATCTATTACAAATAGATAGACATCTGGAAAGTTATTTACCATTTCACATTGGCGTCGTCTTCAGACACCTCACATTCTAATTCCACTCTTTCTCCACAGTAAGCATTCGTATCTTCCAGCTGTTTGGTTACCAAAATTGGAGGCTCTAGTGTGAAAAAAGGGAGAATCAGAATCATTAAATGTCCAAAACCTGCTCATGACCACAGATTTGTTCACAGATGAAAGACCAACAGTAAGAAAGTGTCATCTACCATAGGGCTATGTTAGATGATGGTAGATGTTCGGTGAGGTTGGGTTTTTTTAACTTTTTTTTTTTTTTTTCAAAATAGCTGGCAACCCTGGGTGGGGCTTTCCCAATTTTCTCAGAACTCTTCAAATCAAATCAATTATTGTTCTGGAGAGCAGGCAAAACACGTATCAAATATCCTTCTTCTGGCAAATATGAAATCAAGTGGTAGACATGTCTGATGAAGGAGAATTGGTAACTATGATTCTTTGATTCTGGTTCTAGGTGGATAATAGGTCTGTATTCAGAGGGCCTCAGGGACACAATGTTTTAGTAAATGATCATCTTCAGCATCCTCAGTGTCAGCCACTGATACCCTTTTACTAGTGAAGCTGGTTTCTAGAGAAATCTCTTTGTGATCAGCTGAATGTGCAAAATGAGGATTATCCAGTAGAGCTTGTGGGTTCCAGAAGCTATAACTAAGAATAATTGTATATCGCTTGCTTGAGTCAAAAACATGGGGCATTTTGACTCACCAGTTTGTTTTTTTTCTCCCCTCAGCCTATCTAGTCTTCAGCAAACTTGAAGATTAAGTAGGCTATACAATAACCGCCAGTGTAAAGGAGCTTCCACTCAGAGTCAACCTAACACCTGGGCTGACCCACTTCTAGAGATCCTATTACCTCTGCTCTAGAGCTCAAGAGCTCACCTTGTCATGCTCATTTTGATCACTATCCCTGGGAGAAGGAGCGCCCAAGGCTATTGAAGACGACAGTAAGAAATCTCACTTTACCTCTCACAAAGAGCTCAGTGGAACATTTCTCATCACCAGCTGTCACATAATACTCTGAATCATCCGTCGGCCCACAGTTATTGATAAACATGATTCTTTCACATCCTTTATGTTCAAAGATGTATCTGTTTTAAATAGGAGGGAGAGAACAGTCTGTGACCTTGACTTTATTCTTTCCTTTATTACCAGCAAATCTGGCTTATAATTCAGTAATGTTTAAAAGTCAGGGATATAATTTTGATCTGCCATTTATGTAGCACATCTTACATAGTTAACACAAAACATGAAACACGTGTTATCTTTATAACACATAATATAATACATATGCCTCTTTATACATAATATTTAATTTCTGTATTTTTATAAAAGGTTTTAATTTCCACTACAAATCAGTAATAATATATTTACTATTTAGTTTTTTTAACCTATTGTTGGAAAATAGGCTTGGCTGAGGTTGTCAGAGAGATTTGGAACTCTGTACAGTTTTTTAAATGACCAGTTCATCTAGTTTATAGGTAGAGAGGGACTCAATCTTATTCATTGATTCATTGATCCCACTCATTGCCTAGTGAGATGTCACATAGATTTTGTTAGGTGAATAAGTGATTATACAGTCTAAGCAGTAATATGAACTTAATCACTAACATAGGCAGTAATTTTATAGAATGTGATGGCCTTTTAATTGAGCTTAAGAACTAGTGTTGTCACATCACAGTAACCACCTACTAAAAAAGAACTTGAGTGTTTGGAAACAAAAAACTAAAAGCCAGGAATATCACAAAATTTAATTGTCTGTGATCTGGATTATGAATGAGTATATTAAGGCATTATAACAGACTGATGAAAAAGCTCTCATTTGGAAAATTCCCAAATTGAAGACTTCAAGAATAAAGCATTACACAACATTTTCTAAATAAAGATAACTGATTAAAATTATGTTTTTGGTAAATTCAAGCCACTTTCAAGAGATTTTTATCAGACTAAATATTATCATCATAAAGTCACTCTGCAGGCATGGCCCCCTTAAGAAATTGGAAACCACCTAATTGTACTCCAGAAGCGACAGATTTTCAGGATTAAAGTCTTTTTATAAAATGTGCATGTGGCTCCTGTTAACTTAAAAAAATACACTGGAGTTGAAAATCTCTCAGGCTGAGAAGGCTCTCTGTGAAGCAGTTTCATTATAAACTAGTGATACCATCAGACATCAGGGATTAGTCTGATTCCTTCCTTTGAGAGAGGGCCAAAATATAAAACACAGGCTTTAGATACTCCTTTGTAAAAACAAAAGTTCTCTAATTATAAGGTGTTATTTCCAGTTGGTTTATCAAGAAAATTGGGAGAAGTTTGGCAATGCTCTGAAATAATCACATATAACATATATTGACATAAACCTAGAACTAGAATCACTCAAAAATAGTTTGTATAGAATTAAAACATAAAACAAGGTTTTATTTATATAGCACTATAATGTTAATGGTTCCAAAATCTATGAAAAGTTTTTATTCTCCCTCCATCTGATTTTGCATTAAAAAGGCATAACTAAAATGTGTTTTTATTTACAGAAAATTAAGTCAAATTACTGTTTGATTTATATAGCTATCCCTGAGTATTTGCAAAGCTCACTTACTTCGTACTGGGTCGAATTTCTTGACCATTTTTATACCATTTCACCTCCAACTTTGGGTCTGCCAGTTCCACAGCAAACCTTACTCTGCCTCCTTTATCCACTTGATATGCAGGATCAAGAATTTTTGCAAAAGCTGATAGAGAGAAAAAGCAAAACTATGTCAGTATGTGCACACACATGCTATGAATTTAAATAGTTGATGTATGTATAAGAACCTAAAACTAAATGAAAATTCGAGACTCGAAGTAGAAAAAAATTAGGAATCTTCCAAAGTATCCTCTATGTTTTAGAATTCAGTGTTGAGGGATCCCTGGGTGGCGCAGCGGTTTGGCGCCTGCCTTTGGCCCAGGGCGCGATCCTGGAGACCCAGGATCGAATCCCACATCGGGCTCCCGGTGCATGGAGCCTGCTTCTCCCTCTGCCTGTGTCTCTGCCTCTCTCTCTCTGTGACTATCATAAATAAAAAAAAAATAGAATTCAGTGTTGATTTATATATGATAAGATGGTTTAAAAAATTGAAGAGAATCCACATGTTTTTGAAAGAAACATAAGAATTATTGAAGAGCAAAGAAACTGAGGGTTGCTAGAGGGAGGTAGGTGGGAGAATGGGGTAAGTGGGTGATGGGCATAAAGGAGGGCACGTGATGGATGAGCACTGGGTGTTCTATGTAACTGACGAATCACTGGACTCTACCTCTGAAACTAACTAAACTTACTATATGTTGGCTCATTGAATTTAAATTTTTAAAAATGGGGGAAAAAATAAAAATTGGAAAAAAAGAATTATTGACGAGACTTTAAAAATGATTGTCCTAATTCTTCAGGAAATTATAAAGCACCTAAATGAAACTGAACTTGAAGAACATGCCTATTCTCCTAGCATGACTACTATCAGAATCAAGGGCACTATCTTTGTATTTATGCATGTCACAGGAAGTTTTTTTTTTAATCACAGAGTTTATGAGATAAATTCAATGACTCATCAAATTAAATAGAATGCCTTTGACTAATTGAAATAGTAGGCTTATCAAAATTTTTGTATTGTGGAAACTTGCCCAAATAATGACACATTTAAAACACTCCTACAGGGACACCTGGGTGGCTCAGTTGGTTAAGTGTCTGCCTTTGGCTCAGGTCATGATCCCAAGGTCCTGGGATAGAGCCCTGTATCAGTCTCTTTATTCAGTGGGCAGTCTGTTTCTCCCTCTCCTTCTCCCCCTGTCCTTCCCCCCCCCCCCACTTGTTTTCTCACTTTCTCTCTCAAATAATACAATCTTAAAAAAAAATAAAGATAAATAAAACACTCCTTACCTAAATAGTTAGGAACTCAGGATTTCAAAACATTTTAAATAACAGAGGACACAGTAGTTAAAAAATATATTATCTTTGAAAGGTCCTAAGCAGATGTTAACTTCTTTTCTTAATTTAATTATTTTTCCTTGATTTTAATGATAATACTCATTTAGAGAGTTTGGAAAATACAAGTGTGTAATGCCTCATGGAGTTTTTATGCTTGCATTTCCATCGTCCCAACTTTGTTATACTATTGCTTAAATAAGCTCACTTCCTTGTATTTTAACAGAGTAAACACTAGCTTTAAAGAAAGTTATCTATCCTATACCTCAAGACCTTAATTCAGAGCTAAGTGGTAAGAATTAGATCAGCCAGTGTGGAGAAAAGAGATGTCTGCTTGGCATTCACATGTTTGTGACTCTCAAGGACAACACTTCTAAAAGTTTTGCAGTTTCAAAATAGTGGGAATGGCTGAGTTCTGTAAACAAACCAAAAACAAGACACTCCTATATTTCTCTGGGCCTAATTGCTCCACCAGTTTACAGGGGGTTGAGAAATAATGGGTAGATTAAAAAAAAAAAAAAAGAGGTGGTGAGAGACTTTAAATTCTATTTGGGCACCCGGGTTGCGTACCCAAATAAGTGAAAACATAAATTCTATTGGGACGTTAAGAAATAACGAACAATAATAGGATTGATATGTTCCCTTCATGCATCACAAAACGGGTAACTGATCCAACCAGGTACAGGAAATTTGGAAGAGCAAGTAATCAATTTAAAACGTATTTTTTTTAAATTTTAATTAAATTGTAATTTAAATTGCAACATCTCAAAGTTTTTTTAAAAGATATTTAAAACCACAACAAAATGCAGTCACTTCAGATCCCTAGAGAGCAGCACAGCTATTTTCCAGAACCTTCTGGTAACCGCATCAGGGTGAAAGGTGGATTCCCTGCCCCCCATGAAATTGGTTCAAGACTATGAGGGTCAAACATCTACTCTGCGCAGGTAAGAATCAAGAATTTGAGAGGGAGGGCGATGTGGAGGCTGGAGAAAGGGGCCCCGTGAAACTCCCAGTGGCAGCGAAGATACGGGATGTTCCAGTACGTTCTATGTGGTACCCGTGAGGTTTGACCGTTCGCCGGCTCCCGTCTACCCTCATGGCTACAGATGCCCGGAGCCGTGACCCGCGTCGCCTGAGGCCCGGGAGCACGAAAGGAAGGGGAACACCTGTACACTCCCTCCGCCCTCCGCCCTCCGCCCTCCGCCCCTGGGTCCCCGCGCCCCCGCCAGCTGGGACGACGCTGCCCCGCAGCCCCGCCCGGGGGCGCTCACCTGCACTCTTCTTCTCCACCCTGCGCATGCGCTTGAGCCGCTTGAGCATGCCGCGCAGGTCGGTGATGCCGTACTGGAAAGCGATCCTCTCGTACTCGTTGGGGTTCGCGTTCTTCAGCAGCTCCCACACGTCCACCTCGGGCTCCTCCTCCTGCTGCTTCACCTCCCTACCCGGGGACGGGCCCGAGTCAGGAGCTGCCCCGGCCTCGCGGGCCGCCAGCGGGACCCACTTCCTGGCTCAGCGGTGGAAGCGCTGCGCTGAAGCCTGGCTGGGGGAAGCCCGCAGCCCCGACGCGGCCGGGCCCTAAGAGATCAGGGGTACGCGCCTGCCAGGCCCTTAGAGATCAGGGGTACGCGCCTGCCAGGCCGCTAGAGATCAGGGGTACGCGCCTGCCAGGCCGCTGGAGATCAGGGGTACGCGCCTGCCAGGCCCTTAGAGATCAGGGGTACGCGCCTGCCAGGCCGCTAGAGATCAGGGGTACGCGCCTGCCAGGCCCTTAGAGATCAGGGGTACGCGCCTGCCAGGCCCTTAGAGATCAGGGGTACGCGCCTGCCAGGCCGCTAGAGATCAGGGGTACGCGCCTGCCAGGCCCTTAGAGAACAGGGGTACGCGCCTGCCAGGCCCTTAGAGATCAGGGGTATGCGCCTGCCAGGCCGCTAGAGATCAGGGGTACGCCCCTGCCAGGCCCTTAGAGATCAGGGGTACGCGCCTGCCAGGCCGCTAGAGATCAGGGGTACGCGCCTGCCAGGCCCTTAGAGATCAGGGGTACGCGCCTGCCAGGCCCTTAGAGATCAGGGGTACGCCCCTGCCAGGCCCTTAGAGATCAGGGGTACGCGCCTGCCAGGCCCTTAGAGATCAGGGGTACGCGCCTGCCAGGCCCTTAGAGATCAGGGGTACGCGCCTGCCAGGCCGCTAGAGATCAGGGGTACGCGCCTGCCAGGCCGCTAGAGATCAGGGGTACGCGCCTGCCAGGCCCTTAGAGATCAGGGGTATGCGCCTGCCAGGCCGCTAGAGATCAGGGGTATGCGCCTGCCAGGCCCT
The DNA here is from genome assembly GCF_905146905.1 of Nyctereutes procyonoides. Classification (NCBI taxonomy): domain Eukaryota; kingdom Metazoa; phylum Chordata; class Mammalia; order Carnivora; family Canidae; genus Nyctereutes; species Nyctereutes procyonoides. Next base: position 23,621,030 of record NW_026575122.1, read on the forward strand.
TAGAGATCAGGGGTACGCGCCTGCCAGGCCCTTAGAGATCAGGGGTACGCGCCTGCCAGGCCCTTAGAGATCAGGGGTACGCGCCTGCCAGGCCCTTAGAGATCAGGGGTACGCGCCTGCCAGGCCGCTAGAGATCAGGGGTACGCGCCTGCCAGGCCCCTAGAGATCAGGGGTCCGCGCCTGCCAGGCCGCTAGAGATCAGGGGTACGCGCCTACATTAGCATTGGCGCTTTGCTAGTTAAAAACAGAATATTAGGAAGATAGCAGAAGACATTCTGGTTATGTCTTTACTTCTTTTCACTTGGAAGTTTAAAGAGAAGGTGAATTTGTGAGGAACTTAAGATCCCTTGTTATCTGGGACATGGGTACGGAAATCATTTTGAAAAGTGGATTGAGAATGATCTATGAAAGGAAAATGATCTCTTTCTACCTTCGTTAATGTACACATCCTAGCTATATAGGAAGACCGTACAAATAGGTCTTTTAAACCTTAGGATTTCGCAAATAGCATTTTCCCTACTGTATTAGTAAATGTGCACACTAATGATTTTTTGCTATTTTTTTCTACCAAGAAATTGAAACTGCCAGGTTTTTTTTTTTAAATACAATTTTTGTGGATACATTCACTTTTTAAAAGACAGTTTTTTCTAAGTTGGCAGGAGAAGTTTGAAGCAAAAAAATCCTCTCATATTTCGTCTTAAAGCACTGTCTTGAATTTTTTAAGGCAGGTTGTATATGAATTATGAAAATATGAATGTTAAACTCTAAAGCAAATGGCTAAGTTCCAATGAACAAGGGGGGAGTAACTTCTTAGTGTAATCATCAAAATTATGACCCTAAATTTTGATCACTGACTAAAGAACATACAGAAAATATAAAGAATATATATGGCTAGAAAAATATAAAATTTAAAGTACACTTGTCTGTTCTTATTTTAAAACCAATAAATGAAAGAAAAACTCAAGAATAAACACTCTCTGGGAAAGAGCCTAGGGTTAATGCAAAATGTAATTTAAATTGAACAAAAAAAATTTCCTTTGCTGGCTAAATAGCTCTGATTTTTTTTTTTTAAAGACATAGGTGACTGGGAACAACTCCTGGGGGACTCAGCGGTTGAGCATCTGCCTCTGGCTCAGGGCATGACCCCGGGGTCCTGGGATCAAGTCCCACATGGGGCTTCCCTCAGGGAACCTGCTTCTCCCTCTGCCTGTGTCTCTGTCTCTCTCTGTGTCTTTCATGAATAAATAAATAAAATCCTTTTAAAAAATATATAATTGACTATTTTCATCAGGTTAATTTGGAAATGTTTTAGTGACTACTTCCGGTGAATAATGTGATGTGATTTTCCAGGAAAACTGGTCAACACCAATGTGAAAACAGATTCATGCTATCATGCTATCAAATGACGGTTACATATGTTTGCATTGTCACATTAATTACACCTGTTTCTGCATTTTTTTAAATGGAAATAGCAGATTGTAATCCTAGTGAAGAGGAGGGGAATATAAATATTAACATAGAATTTAGGGTGGCGTTAGGCAAGGATGACATCTCAATATCTAATTTACATTGTCATGTAAGTCTGTGCACCCAGTGAAGGAGGATGCTGAGGCAAATCTCCTGAAAAAATGAAAGGAAGTGAGAGGTCATGGGTCCATCAGTGACCTTTATGGGAAGGACTAGGGAACACCATGAGGAAAATGTAACTCTTAACTCAAGACATAGGGCACCTGGGTGGCTCAGTCAGTAGAGCATGGGACTTTTAATCGCAAGGTCATGAATTTAAGCCCCACGTTGGGTGTGGAGCCTCCTTAAAATTAATTAATTAAAAATTTAAAACGTGAGAAACAAGTATTATTTTCATATCACTGAAATAATAACTACAGCCTCTATTAATACAGGCAAATTGAAAGCTTAAGAAAATTGTCCTGAAGTTGGAATATTGGTAATAATTTGCAACGCCTAGTAGGTCTACCACCTGAAAGCAGTCTAAATTTCAGATACATTCTTTAAATATTTTGTAGGCAGTCTTGGAGAATTGCAATTAAAATGTGTCTGTATGTGCCTATATAAAGTCTCTGTAGATGTTTCTTCAACCGCTTTATTAAGGCTATATTTGTGTCATATTCCAGCCTAAACATAGTCCCCAAACTATAAAAATATACCAAACTACATTGTGTTAAATTCAAACTTCAACCAAGAAGAATTACATACACATTTCCACCATCCTCCTGACACTGGTAAAAGGATTCCAAGATACCAAACTAGATTAAAATAGATAGCAGGAAGCATAAGTCAAACACTAAGGCATATCTAGATCCACGAGGTGAATATTTATATAAGGGATGCCAATATAAATATCATTTTCAGTGTGATTTCATGTCAGTTTTGTTGGCAGATTCATCAAACTGATCATCCTCACCATTTTTTTTCATTATAAAACCAAAATACACCTCACTCTACCATGTTCTTAATCTTATCCAACTTATCAAACTATATACACACCAGGGACCTCTGACCTACTCCTTCTTTTTCTCTCCATTACTTAATTCAATTCCAAGTTGCAGGAAGTATTCATTGTTTTTTACTACAATGTGAGGTCAGGGCTCCCACCTGTAGCATTATCTAAATTCATCCAGCACATATCTTTACTTACCACGAGGGCTGCACATGACCCTATCTGCATGGTTATGTTAAATTTCAGCAGGGAGAAAAATTCAAATTCTATAGGCATCACTGATTCTTTTTCAAGCATTGGGATAGACCTATATCAGATTCACAGTACTTTCATCTACATCAAAATTTCTATAACTTGATGGTCCTAGTAAAGAACAGAGCAATTATAGAAATTTTATATAGAATAAAACTTTCAAGTATATATATACATATACACATACATATATATATATAGGTCAAATCCCATAACAAGAGACTACCTAATAGATTTAATCTGATTTAGCTAATGTCTGTTTGAAATACTCTGGCTTTGTTCAGGGCAGGGAGATCTTTTGTTGTAGAAAGATGTTGGTTGTAAAGACGTTTATGCTGATGGGGATTTTGCCACACACTCTTGGAAGAGTAGAAACGGTGTCGTTATCACAATGAAAACACATGCAATTCACAAATTAGTAGGGAAACACAGTGATTTCTAAAGTTACACTGGTAGATTAGTAGAGTATATTAAATGAATATATTCTTATGCTAACAATTTAATTATGAGTCAACATCATAATTAGGGGATGTAAAGAAAATGAGAACTGGAGACATGTTGACTGCCCAGTTTTTTGCCCATTTTTTCCTAATAATTTTTTTCTTTGTTCATTTCAATCATTCATTAGATTTCTTTTACTCTACGAACTACTGGTAGTCTGTTCTTTTTCCTTCTTGATCAGAGCATGGACTTTAATAATCTGTTGTATCACATTGTGATTGATTCATATATGTGTATGCGTGCCTGTATATTATGTCTTTTTTATGAATATAGGCTCTTCGAGGGAAAATGTCACATTTTTGGCGGGAGTGAATACTTGACACTTGCCATGAGCCAGCCTCTTACATAACCGATTTAACTAGTTTTTGTTCTCCACGTTTACGAGTGTGGAAAACAAATCTCAGAGAGGACATGTAATTGGACTGAAGTCATGCAGTTGACAACTGGGAGAATTGAGACCCACATCCATGTTTTTACCACTACGTTGTCCTTTCGGTGTGCTAGGCACTGGAAGTCACTGTGAAGAAAGCATTTAGTGTTTTCCTGGTTGAGTAAATGACTGCAGGAGAGAGAGGGAAAAGAAAGACATATTCTCTTCTCTTCCCAAAGTGTCAATTTGTGTTATGAACTGAAGCACCAACTTCCATAACAGATTTAGAGTAGTATTTCTTAGGTGGTATTTCTTATGGGCTGACTCAGAGGGAAACTTGGGTTTAGGTTCCTGCTCTGTCTTTTCATTCACTGTGTGACTCAGGGTAAGTCACCTGACATCTCTGGTCTTTGGTTTCTCACCTGCAGAATGAGGAAGGTTAAGGTTCACTGAGTGTCACTTCAGGTACTATTGCTTTAAATAAATTTGGGTAATTAATAAATATTATTGAGACTAATGCTTATTTGAAGTATCCAAAGAGAAAAAGATGTATTTGGTACTGCCAAGGTCTCTTGATCGGCTGATAGTCATTGGTAATTAATAAACTGCACTGCTTAATATTTCTGTTCTCAATCTACATGTTTAGAGCTGGAGGAATTTTTCATTCATAGGGACCTGGATAAAGCCATTCAACTAAACTGAGAACGAGCACAAGTCCAGTTTATTACTACTTGTAATCTGTCGTGAAATATATTTATATGTTTCCTTATAACCATAGAAGGCACTAAAAGTAATAAAAAGCAAACCTGAAAAGCTAAATGAAAACTGATATCAATATTATATATTATTAATTTAGAATAATAGTTTTATTATTTATTCACAAATTTGGTACTTAAATAAAATCCCTGCAAAAATCAAGTTCTTTTTGTTGCACTATAGTAAATATATGCATAGCTTTATATATAACAGCTATATGATTACATATGCTTGCATATATGGTCAGAAATCCTATAAAATGGTTATGTACTGAATATTCCTAATGAAATCTACAAGTTTTATTGTAAGAGAACAGTGTTAAGGGAGTGTGAATGAGAGTGCTAAATATTGCCATTTTATAACTATATTTTATTTCTTCTAAAATGCATATTTTTGACATTTTAAACATCTTAAATAAGCATGTATCTTATAATAAATAGTGTGTCATAATAAACTCTGGAGCAATTTTTCATAGCTTAGTGATTTTATGAAATACAGGTATATATTAAAATGTCTTAGATTTGGTGAAGTATGGTAAACATAAAGACTATTTTAAAGTAGATCTGCCTTTACTATATATATATATATATACACATATATATAGTACATATAAAGTACATATACATAGAAAGTACTATATATGTATATATATGTGTGTGTGTGTATGTACACACACACACATATACCTACAGAGACTTTTACCAAATTTGTGAAACTGATTTTTTGGTAAAATATCAAAGGCAGGAGAATAAAGTCTTTATTTATTTGATCATGCCAAGGAATCATGATTGAAATGATAGAAATCATCAGAGAAATCAGAGGCTTCTACGTATTAGGGTTGTCTGCTTCAGTTTTCAGATCTTCTCATCCCCAACTGAGAAAGTATGTGAAGACTCATGAAAGATTTGAAAAGAAGGGTAAAAAACATCAGCTAAAATCTTTAGCAGATTAGTAGGCAGTAGTTTCTCTGTCTCTTTCTTAGTCAACTTTGTGTTATATATTCTATAAGCAAACACATTTTAAGGAATGAGAAATTCTCCAAAAAACATCCACTTTAAACTTGAGTTCTCTGAGTGGGTGTCTAAAAGATTTTCAGGCCACAGCGCCTCACTCCATCGCTCGGTTCTCACCTACGTTTCAGGAGACCACTAAAGTCAAGTTCCCCTGCATCGTCTTGACCTTCTCCACTGTCATTAACAAAAGAAAAGCAAATCTGGGTTTAATGCTGAGACATATACATATCAGTTTCCCCCAAACACTACATATAACGTATATGCAATTTCATACTGGCACACAAGTCATCAGACTAAATCCACACAAACTATCTCTTTTCACACAAGTGACATTTTAACTTCTGGAGCATGTACTTGTGGAAAAGTAAACGTGAGGAGCTTGTGTTACTCTGCGATTTCAGGAGACACATTTTTGTAGATTGCATATATGAAACTGCTTGGATTTGTGTTAAAACAGAGTAACACAAATGCGCTTGAGCCAAGCAACACAAAGTACTTTGTTTTTCCAAGTTGAGGGTGCTAGAAACATACCTGCGTAAAAAGCAAAGGACTTTTGCTGATCTCTGTTATTCATGTCAGAGATTGGCTTGGAGAACGAAGTATACCAGTGTCAAATATATAAGTGCGAAGCTTATATTCAAAGGTAACTTCTTTGTGTCCATTGGTAGTTCAGTCAGATAATGCGGTACCAACATAACGTACAAATGAAGCTAGTGCAGAACTTTTTTTAAAAGATGCATTCCTTTCTGTTTTAAAGGGATATCATTCTAAACCTTTCATTTTCTTAACATTTATGCCCTTCAAAATGTATTTTTCAAAAATTCGTCTTTGAATTATTGACGAGCTCTATACTAGGAGTGCTTTCCTACTGAGAAATGCATCTTACATTAGGCATGCAGCCACCTTCATAATTTCATAGAAACTCTAAATAGAAGCTACGGAGCTGACATTTAAATGGCACTACATACTTACATGTTTAATTTTGTAATGAAGATTTTATTTCCTGCTCTTTACAAATGTTAGTTATGGTTTCTAAGAAAAGAGTCTGTAGGTTTAAAAAACAGCGTGTGTATCACATAAGTTTGTAAGAAGTAAACTCAAATAATGTGATTTCAAAATTTCTTTAATAGCAGGTATTTAGAGAAGACTTTTGAAGTAAACCCATTTGCATTCTTTGAAATAAAAAAAATTTTAGTAGATTACATCTCCCTATGTTAGAATATGCTTGTACATTGGATGAGTATATTACTGGATCATACATATTTGCTGAACATGGCATGAAGAGAAGGTGGAAGGAAAGTAAGAAGGATTAAGGTTATGACTTTAAAAAATACCAATTGATTGATCAGGTAATACTACATACATTTTTAAGCCATTAAAATTTTCATTTATTCATAATTTAGGAGAGAAATGTACCTTTTATTAATGGATTAATCATTGCTCTATGATAGTTTGGAATGACTTTCCTTATTCAACAAAACTAAATGGATTCAGTCTTAAGAAGAGCAAAACATTTCCTGTCACAAATGAACTTACATTAGGAAAAATTAAGTGCAGAGAGTAAAATAATTCAGGAAGGGGCTAGTTACATGTGTCATACTCGAATTTTTTTTTCATTTTTCTTCTTTGTTCCTTCGCCCCCCATTTTTCAGCCTTGGCAATTGCAAAACAAATCAAATAGGTATCTATATTTCGTCTTTCTGCAGTGTTTGTTATTCTAGCAGACCTAGTGGTCTTTCATCTAACAATCCCATATTTAAATAGTGCTAAGTTCGATGAGTAGCTACTTAATTGTGATTTTCTGGATACATGGTTCAGTAGCTCCATGTCATTTCTAAATGAAAAAGCACTTAGGATAAGAGTTTTCTGACATGACTTAACTGATGCTATATTATTATATAACTTCCTTGATCATCTGGTGGAAAATAATGCAATTAAGAAAGAGCCGCACGTGAAGACATTAAGAGTATGTTTTTATAAGGCAACTGTAAAACCTGAAAAAATAGGAGCCTCACTCTGACAAGAATATTCTAAAACATGATCAGTATATGCTTGATTTGATGTTAAACCTATGGCTTTTCTAGACCACTAACCTTTGGGCACACAGCATGTTTGGTTACAGTGAAGAGGTGCTTGCTTTGGAATACAGAGTGTAGAGGAAGGGAATATGTGGTTTGAAAAACCCTCCACTTGCACGTTATATAAAAGCTACCTACATGCCCCTTTCAAAGTTACCTTCTCTTGAAAGCAGATCTGATGTCAATGTTTGGAGTAGTCCCGGTAGATTCTATGAAAGGAAAGAAAACAATAAAATAAATACCCATTACATAGGCAATTTTGTGCTCAGTTCCTTTGCAGGCTGTGGAGGATTCTTCAGATGTAAGGAATGCCAGGTGAAGAAGGGCTGGGGGATGGCTCTGCTCCAGATGGCTGAGCCGCTGAGGTATCATACCTCATCCTCCCTCACACAGAATCAATGTGGGGCTGCAGGAGCTACTGTATCCAGTTGTCATTCCCACTAGAATCACCTGAAGAACTTAAAAAAAAAAAAAAAAAAAAACCAGCTTCTTGGTCTCCTTGTTGGAGATTTGGATTCACCAGATCAGGGACAGGCACCAAAAAATCAATACTCTTCAACAGCCCTTCAGGTGATTCTCAGAGATGCCTGGCCAGGCTGAAGAGGCACATCTAGGCACCAGATTCCCACTCAACACAGAAATCTCCACAGCAGCTCCAGGATCACCCAGCCTTCATTTGATGTCTCTTGAAATGGGGGGATCTCACTTTTCCCAGGCTGTTTACAGAACTTTGATGAAAGAGCTCATGCTAAAATTACGACAAAAAATTCACCTCCTCCTAATTCCTACCTTTAGACTAATTTGTCTGAAATACTCTTGTGTGAAAGCACTTCCCCTGTTTATAAGTTGTGCATGTCTGGCCTCTTTCACACCACATTCAGCTGCCTGGGGTGTGGTTTCTGCCTTCATCCTACCGGGTACCACTCCAGAGAAGATCCAGATTTATGTATGGTGCCCATGGCCACAGACATCACTCCACATGTAGAACGAGTACCAGGTTGCAGAGAGTAGTGTTATTTCCTAAACCTAGATCCTATACCTTGTATTGGCTCAGCATTAAATTACACCAACTCTGTTTCTTGTAGCTTTACCATACTTTGGACTCACCTTAAATTTATGATCTTTGCTGTCAAGTCAACTTTCTCTTTGTGTTCTTATAGAAGTGCTCCCCCCGACCCCAATCTACATGTACATCATTACATTTATTCCTATTAAATTCACTCTGAGCACTACACAGAACCTATGGATGAAGAACTTCCCCATCTGACATTGGTCCTTATAAGAGAAATACTTCTCTTCTACACTACTCTTTGGCCATCTGGGAATTCTGGACATCCTTGTATTGTATGAACTTATCCCCAAACTCAGGTGGGAATAAGTGGACCCAAGGAAACAGTTATGTTCAGTAGAAGAAAAATAAATGGCATCAGCCCTTATCTGGGAGGTTGAGGAAATATAGATAGCATGGAGAAGAGATACTTAGCAATAAAATCCCTGAAATTCCATTTTAAAATTGCTTCATAGCAATGTAACTCAGTGGGCTTGATGATACTACCACAATCAGAAACACATAGTTTGAAAGAAAACTTTATTTTCAAAATCTCGTAATGTCAAGTGACCTTCTCCTCCTCTATCCCCTCACATGCCATGAAAAAACCCACATCTATCCAGACAAGAAGACTCTCTTACCGTGTACTTCAAGATCGAATGTGCAGCTGTCAAACTTATCCTTGTAGGTGACCTCGCACCTGTAGTTTCCCGCATAGTTCTCTTTGGCCTTGATGATCTGCATCTCGAATGTGTACATCTGCAATGAAATGCATCCGGCATATTTTAACCCCACCTTGCCGACAGAAAGAACCTACCATGTTTGGATGGTTTTCAAATTCCTCAGTATTAGCTTAGAGTTCTGTCTATATCCGGGCATTCCAGCCCAGCGTTCTCAACATAGGAGGGGCCAATGTGCTCCCTAGCTCCTGGCACGGCAGGGACACTTGCCTGAATGTCGACACTAGGGATGGTAACTCTAGAGAATTTTCTGGGACTGAAATCTCTCCTGACAGTGACCTTTACTCCGTACAGAAGGAATGACCCAGCCATGCCCCAGGAGTTAAGGGTCATACCCGAGTTTGCCTTTCAAAGGTTTCCTTCAGCTGGAGGTGCTTCCCAGCTTTGCTGGCCAGGTCCATCCATTTCCCTTTGAACCATTTGATGGTGGGTTTTCTAAGAAGATCTTCAGCCTTGACTTTGGCTATAAAGGTGATATTTTCACCTAGAGAAAGCACAAATGATTCAGACTGTGGCTTCAAAATTGTCATTTGTTTGGGAAGGAGTTACAGAGGATTGCACAGTACAGACTATGGTATGACATTGTGCCCTGATTTTTTTTAATGCATGCCCTAGGAGTTCTTTGGATACTCCAACTTGTTCTGCTTTTGAGATTTCTGAGGCAGAAAAGGAGAAACAGGTCAACCAGTGGAGCTAGTTGCTGTTTGGCTTTATCATGTATACATGAAATAAAAATGGAAAGCTTCACGAATGTATGGATTTTTTCCATCCTTTTTATTAGATAAGATGATGGGAAGTCTGGAGTTACATGACTAAATATGACTAAATGAAGCTAACCTTTTAGAAATAAACCTATCAATTTGTATTGATTGATTGGGTCCCAAGGACATTAAAACTCTAGCCCAGCAATTTGATGTCTTCCAGAAACACCAGGGAGCAAATATTTCCATCTACATGCAGTGTGCTCCTATATTCTAGAGCTGAAAGAAGTAATTTAGTATATGATCAGTCAGCTATGTGCTTATTTGTTCTCCTCACAACATATTCCTCATAAAAATTTATTTCATCAAAATTCCCAGACCCCTAAGTCCTCTCTAACTTACCACCCTGTTTATTTCCTTCATGACACTTGGCTTTTGTGATTATCTGTTTGTTTGATTTCCTATTGTGTGTTCTTCCCATTAAGACCGTATGTTCTGAAGGTGCACATGTTATACTCAGTGTTCAGCACAGCACCTAAAGCAGGAGGTGCGCAAGCACTGTTTTTTGAATGAGTATCTCCAAAGTTGAGCCCTCTGTCCCACTTGTTGCCTCTGAGATACTACCCATCATCATATAGCACGTGCACAGATTTGTAACCATCTTATGGGATGAACATGTCATGATGACAGCAAACTCTGGCTCACAGCTCTGAGATACGCCAGGTGCTATTCAAAGTACTTCATACGGACTGTCCCCATTTTACAGATGAGGAAACTGATGTGAACCCAACCTGGCTCCAGGGTCCAGGCACTCAGCTACTATGTGCTAAAAGTCACTGAGATGCTAGCTGTCACTCTCCTTTTCAGGTTATAAAAAGCAAGATTTAGTATATGACTACAACAGAATAGTATCCAGCCATGAAAACGAATGAAGTACTGATTCATGCTACAGCTTGGAGGGGCCTCAAAAACTCTATGGTAAGGGAGAGGAGCCAGACACAAAAGGTCGTGTATTGTATGATCCTATTTAGACCAAATATACAGAATAGGGAAATCCACAGAGACAAAGAAATCAGTGGTTGCCAGGGGCTGGGGACGGGGGGTGGGGAGTAATGGGATAGTGGGGTACATGGTTGATGTTTGGGGTGATGAAAATATTTGGGGACTAGATCGAGATGCTGGTTGTGCAACAATGAGAGCCGCTGGTTATTGACTTTAAAATGGTAAATTTTATGTGACGTGAATTTCACTTCCATCTAAAAAGAAAAGCAGGATTTAATGCTTGGCACTCACCAACTTTCACCGATCCCGTTTGAGGCTTTTCCACAAACAGGGTGGACAGCTGGGAATTGGCATTCTGCTTGTCTTGTTCCTCTCCAGCAGGTGATTCGCCAAGAGACCACTCTAAGGAGCAGAAAGGAGGAAAAAAGATCATTTCGGGGACACATTCCTCTTAGGCAGACTTACCTGGGGTGCTGTCCTCATCAACAGTGAAGCTTTTCTTTGTCTAATAAACCTGGGTAAATATAACTTCATTCTTTCCATCCATCGCCCCTGCAGCCATTAGTAATGACAGAGTCCCGTTCTTACAGGGTTGCCTCTTTCATGATGGGATAAAGACCATTTTCTACTCCTAGAAATCATGAAACTTTTCAGGTAAGTTGTTACTCTGTGTGTGTTGGCAGCCATGGTTGCTTTGTTTCCCCATCCTGCCTGTGTCCTAGCAGGCACATGATGGTGGCAGGTACATTAAGGCAGTACCGTGTCATGTCAGGGGTATGTCTGTAACGTGTCGCATGGGCACAACACAACTGGAAAAGACTGAAGTGATGAGTCACTTTGCTGGTCAACTGGGAAAAGTCAGACACCCAAAGCTGGCCTGGTATTTCTAGATTCCTTGCCGTTATGTGATCAGATAATTCCATGAGGGCTGTTTAAATGAGGCCATAGTTCGACAGTTAAGGAACGGATCATGACCTGCAGGCATAGAGTTCAAAAACACTAAGTGCATCCTGCAAGAGGGGAGGAATGGAAAAAAGAAACATCAACTCTCTGAGGCTTTCCCGTGAAAAGAGAGAAGCTGAAAATGAAGCTTATTTTCATTTTCTAGGATGCACTCCAGGAGCTTAGCTGGTATTAATCAGTAGTCAACTCCAGTGAGGACGGCAGGAGAGAGAACAGTAGACATCCCCTCTGTCTCCAAGAGCTAAATGGAGAGACATTCAGTTTCAACCACTTAGTAACTGGAAAAAAAATGCATGGGTGCCAACCCTCTGTTAATGTTTCTTGAAAAGAGGGAAATGTACATTTAGTTATTTTAGTTTTCATGTATCAATCATGCTATCCATGGAGATCATCATTTTCACAATGAAGTCATACAACGTAGACACATAGTTACATACGTGTTGGTGTGTGTGGGGAAGGGTGGTGTGTGTGTGTATATCTGTGACACAGTAATGATGAATGTGGGCACTCATATTTGTAACCCAGGGGAAGGAACTTGTATTGTTTGCATCCTTTTTATACCTACAAGTACCTGCAAAAGTGCCTGGCCCCTGGGATGCTTGGGTGGCTCGGTGGTTGAGTGCCTGCCTTCCACTCAGGGCATGATCCCGGGGTCCTGGAATTGAGTCCCATATCGGGCTCCCTGCAGGGAGCCTGCTTCTCCCTCTACCTTTGTCTCTGCCTCTCTCTCTCTCTGTCTCTCATGAATAAATAAATAAAATCTTTTTAAAAAAGTGCCTGGCCCATAAGGCACAGTAGGATTGTAGTAGGTCCTCAACACAAATTTGCTGAATGAATGAATGACCTCACAAAATTGTAGTGATTGCTGGCTGACAAGATGTATTTCAGGGTTTTTCTGAAATATAATAAAGGTCTATGGAAATGTGAATTATTCTCCAACTTTAGCACATACTCAAAATGGAGGTTTTTAGTTTCTTAATCCCTGTGTATTTGCTAACTGCTAAAACTGATAGCTCTAATCACCATAAATCTGTGGTATATATGGTTAAATTCCTGTATTTGTGTGTGTGTGTGTGTCATGCAAAATTAATTATTTCTCAATACATTAGTTTTCTTGTAAGAGGATACATAATGAAAGATTGCTAAAAAGGCTACAAACGGAATAAAACAAAGATTAGAATCAAAACAGCTTCAAGAAATGAGGTCATTAGTGACTAGATTAGGATGGGGTCGGGATGCCTTGCTCCAGGCGAGTGCTCACCTGAATCTTTTCTTTCCAGGGCCCGACTACCCACACCTGAAAGGAAAGCGTGATTTGGATGATACATGGGCAAGGAGTGAAAATGGAGAGCTGACTTCAACCTTCTTGGATTCCCCCAAACCTCGTCTTTCCCCATGATAGAAAGAGCTAGATGTCAGCTTGGATGGAAAAATCAGTAGAACTTCAACTATGAAAGCATCTATAAAACGTATGTGTCTTACTTAAGAAACAATAATAAAATAAAAGAATTCAAATATCTAAAGAACAGGGAATAAGGGCATATAGCTGGAAATGGAAGACAAACATTTTTGTCCCTAAAATTTATATCGAAGATTGACTAATCTTATTTACTTCAGAAATATATATATATATATATATATATATTTCTCGTTTTGTAAAAAAAAAAATCATCATTAAAGTCAAGTTTTTCCCTCCTGGTGTTGGCAAGGGCAAAACATTGTCTTATCAAGGTTCTCTACCTTTTCTTTTTCTTTACCGTCAATTAACAATAAGTTACAATGTAGGGTAAGGGGTTGGAATGGTCCTAACCTGGAGGCACGGCGCTAGGTGGGGAGGCTTCCTCTTCATCTGAAACAAGAAATGGGAGTAAAAAGTCAAGAAGGAAAGGACTTTGTCCTGAGTATCCTGTGAAAAAAGAAAGCTGGAAAAGAAGAGAAGAAAACACAAAATACTTTGAACTGAGGAGTCAGCCTTAGAAGACTCAGTACCTGAAAGGTTAAATTCAATATTTCAGACCAAAGAGAGAAATAAATAAATAAATGAGTTGAGGGAATAGAGAAACCCAGTGAAAGTGTAGATGGAGAAATGGAACTCTGTGCAAACATTTCATGTGATTGTACGTTAGAAGAAAATCTATGTTAAAAATCAAGCCTTGACAAAGTCAACAGTAGAGATGTTTTCAAATTCTTACTTTATAACTAAAATCAATGTCAGGCATAATTCATATACCACAGTCATTTGAACGCAGATGTGGAAAAGCATAAATGAATAAGAACTCATTCTCTCCTGCTCCTGAAAACCTTGTGATTAATTCCCCTTTCATATTTAGGAGACAAAGGGAAGCATTACCAACATTACCTTGACTAAGATAAAATCAATTTTTTATACTTGCTAAATTTGCTAATATTTACTTTGGAACTTTGAAAGCATTTTCCCATGATTATATTGGTGTTGGTCAGTGCTGTATACTTTTTTAATCTTTATGAACGCATATTTGCAAAATTCAAAATATGCCTTATAGAATTTATGTGCAGACACACCGCATATTCTTCTTTTCTAAAATGTCTGAGTTTTAAAGTGTCTTTACAACTTTAGATACTTAAATAGGCATTTGGCATCACCTGAATGTCTGTCTCTCCTTTCCCAAAGCATAAAAATTAATGTTAGAAAAAAAAATAATGTTAGTGTGAATAATAATAATAATGGTTGTACTTAAAATGCTAGAATAATTGTGAATTTCATACCACAAACCAATATGACTATATAAGACAGGATACAGAAAACACAGCTGTTAAATTTAATGTGCTTTTAAAAATTCCCAACAAGAGGTAAAATAGCACATTTTTATATAATCTGTTAGAATATTTACTACAAAGATTATTTACTAGCCTGAAATTTCTTTTCTAAAATGACCAACCAAGAATGTTTTATTATTTTTTAACAAAATAATTAAATGTCATGCATTTAATTCCATATTTAGCATTTTATTCTTGGAACCTGTTCAGAGGCTTTTTACTGAAATGTGTAAGGAATCTTGATTTAAAGTCCTGTCAAAATTCTTGAAAATGAAGTTTTAAACCTCAACCAAATCCTAGGAAGGAGCTCCTTTATGATATGTAAACTAGAGGCTGGAACCATGTTGAGTCAAATGAACACTTCATTTTACACAGGGTTTGTGGTTGCTTGTTTGCTTTGTGCACTATGCAGAGTGAATTGAGTTGGTTGTTTGGAACGCAAAATGATTGAGAAAAGAGTATTTACATACTTTCATAAAACTAAAATGAAAAGAGAACCCACCTGTTAAGCAAAAATTTGATGGGTGAGTAGTTTCAGAGCACACTAAATGATAGAGGGAGGTGGGCAGGGCCAGGTGAGTTAAATGGACGATGGGCATTAAGGAGGGCACTGTTTTGATAAGCACTGGGTTTTAGATGGAAGTGATGAATCACTGAATCCTGCTCTTGAAACCAATATTATTCTATATGTTAAACTAACTAGAATTTAAATAAAAACTCTAAACAAAAAACTTTTAGAGCGACATGCACAATTATTTTAAACTATTAAGGCAGCTGCAGTGCTTCAAGGTGTCATGAAATGATACTCTGATGATCCAATATCACTTCCAAACAGCAATTACTTCTCAACTGGTGATTCATTATACATATATTTTCAAATTTACTAAAGTGCTAGGAAATATAATTGGCCAGGGGCAAAGTTTTTTATTTCCCCCTTTCAAAAGTAGCTTTGGTTCTGGCATCCCATTGTATTGGGAAATGGAGTTAAGATATTGGATCCTGACCTTAAATTCTTGAAAAGTTGCCTGCTTGCATTTGGTTGAATTGGATGAGAATAAAAGGTCTAATTGTTCTTATTTATGGAGGGAAAACAGTGACTATTGCTAGAAGGGAAACTGAATATCCAGCTCTTCTGGGTTGTGCCTAATTGAACAACACATATAGGAAAGACATGGCATCATACAAAGAATATTTTCAAATAAAACGAAACAATACAATATGTGAGTCATTAAATCATTCTATTAATTCTATTAATAATAATTAATTCTATTAATTCATTCTATTTAAAAGACTACAATGATGATTAAACATCTAGTTTTGGCTCTTTAGAATATAGCATATCTGAAGACCTCAGACCAGAGCTGCAGACTATCTCCCCGAGCTCACGGAAGGGAAATTTTCCAAAGCAGAATTTCTTTGTCTTTGAGTCATGGGAAAATAGCATTTGTAAAAACATAAAAATGATTCTTTAAATGACTGAAGTTCCCAGAGAAGAAGGCCTGGAAAGTAGAGAAGAAACTCAGTTTCATAATGCAAGCCTGAGATTTTAGGGGGGCACACATAAAATCTGGAATGCCAGGAAAGAACTGCAGAGATAGTAGACTATATAGATCCTTATGGTCTAATATACTCTCTTTGGCATAAAAGAAAACTTCAACATATAGTCTATTTAAGTTGCCTTTCTTAATTAATTTTTTAAGTCATACAAACTTGGGACAATTGATGAGATTTTTTGAAAGACCAAAAAGCACATAAAATATATGTGATTCTCAACAAGCCTCAAGTAACTGCTGATACAATAATACCTTGTTTGATTGTGACCAAGCTCTGAATCCTCAAGCAGAGAAATCAGTTGTGGAAAATATTGGCTCCCATGACCAAAATAACAACAGCAGTAACAATAACCACGTATGGAAGGCAATAGCACCAATGGCTAACATGAATTCATCATGTTTGGAGGCATCTGATTAATTTCTCATACTTTCTTAATGAAAAGGCACATGTCATGTCTCCATACCTTGATGCTTCTAAAATCAGGATTCATCCTACAGTAAATATATCATTTTGATGAGTTTTTTTCTCCTCCAAATTTATTAAACCTATGCTGCAACTTATAATGGTTGTGTCACAGAATTGAAAAGTATGGTAATATTAGCTTTTAACAAAGATCATTATGAAGAAGTAATGTAACTATAAAGTGTAGAGAAAGCTCATTAGATGGTTGGTTGTCTGATACCTAAAGGTAAAACTGCTCAAAAAAAATTTAGCATGTGAGTAAAAAGCACCAGAATAATGTTATTGCAGGAAAGGGATCTAAATGAAGAAAAAAGTTTAATCATTCTTTTAATTTAAAAAAATCATAACATTTAGGAGAAAACTTGCTGGAGCTTCTGCTGATTCACTTCCTCATCTGCCACCCACATTTGGGCCAAATGAAAGACTCTTCACATCATGTTTTGTGAGATCTTTAATAGGCATGAGTTTCATTCACGATTGTTTATGCAGTAATACTAATGTTAATGCCTGGAAAAAGAAAATAAGTCTTTATTAACTTGCAGTGATTACCAAAGTCAAATATTTTTTTCTGGAAGAAAAAATTAAAAAGGCAGTAAATATCCCAGTTGAGCTTACCAAAGTATAGATAAGACTATAAACTATTGGGCAGCCCCGGTTGCGCAGCGGTTTAGCGCCACCTGCAGCCCGGGGTGTGATCCTGGAGACCCAGGATTGAGTCCCACATCAGGCTCCCTGCATGGAACCTGCTTCTCCCTCTGCCTGTGTCTCTGCCTCTCTCTCTCTCTCAATCTGAATAAATAAATAAATCTTAAAAAAATCTAGACTATAAGCTATTAAGATGCAAAAACAAAGAAAAATTTTAATGTCAGAAGTTAGCATCAAAATGAATCCTAATCTTCAAAGTAATGTCTGATTCTAATGCTCTGACACATCTGGAAGCACTCTCAAGACCAGTTTTGAACCTCCAATTGTTAAGGTAAAGAAGAGACCCAATCCCATTACCCTGTATTCACATGTACCAAGGTTGGCTGACCAAAAAAAAAGTATGATCACACTTGATCACCCACATAGTTCTCTACACATGGCTCTCTGTGACAACACTGAGTGAAAACTTACTGAATAAATGGACATTGAAATAAAAGACAGATCTTTGGTCTTCCTGAACATATAGAAAAGGAGAACTTATACTTAGTGCTCCATTGATTGGCCACCTGAATTATTCTGGAGGAATTCTAAGCCATCAGTATTGTTTTTATAAGGACATTTCTCCCCAGTATGATTACTCTAGAAGAAATCTGTACATCTAATATCTGGTATTGCTGTTTGGTTATACACACTTCCATGTTGTCATCTCTATTGTTTCAATTCCAGGACAAAGTTGGCAGTACAAGGGAGCAAGGCAGCTGGATGGACAACTCCAGAGATAAGCAAGCAAATGAAACACATATTAAAACCACTTCCTGGGAAATCAGCTATTTCCCAGACAGAGACCCTTAGTACAATGTGAAAAAGTTGGCAAATCTAACCACAAACACTACTTATAAGATTGATAGAGGAACCAAACAACATCCTCCAGCTATAAAAATAATTTTTTTAGGACATTTCCAGATTGCTGCAGAAAGATTCAGGCAATCCGAAGACAACATTAAAGCTACATTGCTGTGAATAATGTTCTTACTAGTGACAGTCTTGGGGCTATTAATTGAATATACTTCAAAGAATTCGATAGAGGATTAATTCAGGTGCTGAAAATGTACTAATATCCAGGCATGACCATTTCAATCATTTTAAGTGAGTTGGCCTTAGAGTAAAAATCATCCATCTGTTCTGAGGAAGAACACTCAGAAAGCACAGCACAGGTATCTTATCCTGAGTCTCATTGACTAAGAGTATGCATGAGATAGTCATGCTCCTGCCCAGCAAACATAGAGAATGGGATGAAAAATCTATCTAGCTGACTGCTGTCCATATGATTCACAGCTAAGCCCACCTGGAAATTCAATCATTCATTCTACAAGCATTTATTAGGAATTTGCTACATGCAGCTCTCTGCCAAACAGTGCAAGAGGTGAGCTAAGGGAACCAAAGAGGTGTTAAGACATGGTACCTGACTGTCAAAAAATGTACAACCTCTTTGGGAAAGGAGTGAACTACTACTAAGTGAGTAAGTGGAGAAAAGAGCGATTTAGCAACAGAGGCAACAGGTCCAAGGGAAATCAGGAAGAGGAAGGGCAGATGAAAGTGAACTAAGCGGCACCGAGGAATGGAACCTGAATTGACTGGCTAAATAACAATGAAATGGATGAGCACTGGGTGTTATTCTATATGTTGGCAAATTGAACACCAATAAAAAATATATTTATATTAAAAAAAAAAGAACAATGAAATAGCCTGAGGGCTGGGGGAGGCTGAAGGGCAGGGAGGGACATTGGTCAGGGCTGGAGGAAAGGTCCTGTTGCACCTGTCAATCTTGGTTTTGCTCACGCAAGCCTTCATTCTCAACCAGGGCAATGCATACAGCTGTGAGTAGTGTATCTACCTTCTACTTGAGCATTTTCTTTGAAATTTCCCTGTCCTTGATGAAAGTAATAGTTGAAGAGGACTGTGTATCAGTCCTTCCAACCGCTGACCTCCTTTATTTAGGGATATCACTTTCTATCATAGCCCGATTTGCTTTCTTGTCTTGTAGAGCAAATACAAACATGGCAGTTTATGTGGCTGGACATGTGACTACATGTGGCCATGGCTTTGCTTAACTTTCGCAAATGTCAGAAAAAGTGCTGTTAATTTCAGGATGCCCGAGTCATTCAGCCTTGCTCTCTCATCCTACTCTGTTCTGCGTGTAGAAAAGAGTTTTTGTTGATTGGTTGACTGGTTGATTTTAACCATTTTCTCATTTAAGCATACAAATACAACATGATGACTTTTCACATTAAGGGTTAGGAGCGGACTTTGTTTAAATGCTGACAGCTTGCCCTCTGGGATTATATCATCAACTTTGTTAGTTGAGCCTTACAGCCGGGTCCAACTACCTTTCCAAATTTGGAAACAGAGGTGTATGCCATTGGCCTTGTAGAGAATAATGTTACAATAGCTTCAGCCAGGAAGTCTAAACATCCTTGAACCCATCTCATGGAAGGAGTTCTAGGAGTTTGAACTGTCTGAATTCCATAAGCAAATAACCTTTAGACTGTAGCCCATGTGGCCAGGATTTGTATTCATGTTACTATCCACGGGAGCCACTGAAGGTCAAGGACAAAGTGAGTGTACTAACATTATGTGTTCATTTATGAGACCATAAGTTCAAGTGAGCTGAAGAAAAGAGGTCCAATGTACTGAAAGAAAGAAAGAAAAAGTATTTTACTAATGTATAGGAGACAATAATACCACAGCAATCAGATAATGAAATATGATGTAGTAAGAACAGAGAAATACTCGGCATGATTTTGAGTAGCATCCAAAACAAAGAGAAACATCTTATTGCAGTCAGGAAATAACTGGTTATTCCAAAATTCAAACTATGTGATTCAGTGCACAAATAAAAGATGAACTCTTAAGAGTGATGATGCAAACATAGAAGCAGGACCATCAAGTTTACCTCTGTAAAAACCTTCTTAATGACTCCCTCCACAGGGAGACAAAGCAGTGAATGTTTCACAGATCCCAGCAGTATGTGAGAAAGATTCATCATTTCCTCAGACTGGACTATTTCCATATAAAGTACAAATGGCATAATAATATTACAGTGATGAATGAGCTTCCCATTCAACAAGGAGCCGCATAATATTTGCTTACGGTTGTATCGTCAATATATATAAACTATCATGTAAGTCTACACAAATACATAGAGCTACCAAATGATATGCTCACCTTCAAAGTTACTGCTGAGACCTGGCACAGTTCACACAGTAACACAAAAACAGTTCGTTAAAAATATATATATACGTGTCATCCAGATAGCTTTCCAAATTTGCATAACAACCCGAAGACCAGACACCTCTTTTCCTTTCCATGCCCGTAACTTGGAAACTACCAATTAATTTGCAGGCATCTCAACAAGTGCTTGTGATATTTTTATCATTGTTGTTTTTCTTTTGGAAAAGGGTCTCCTGGGACACCTGGGTGGCTCAGTGGTTGAGCATCTGCCTTCAGCCCAGGGCGTGATCCCGGAGTCCTGGGATCGAGTCCCACGTCAGGCTCCCTGAATGGAGCCTGCTTCTCCCTTTGCCTGTGTCTCTGCCTCTCTCTCTGTCTCTCATGTCTCTCAATAAAATCTAGAAAAGAAAGAAAAGAAAAGAAAAGAAAAGAAAAGAAAAGAAAAGAAAGAAAAGAAAAGAAAAGAAAAGAAAAGAAAAGAAAAGAAAAGAAAAGAAAAGAAAAGAAAAGAAAAGAAAAGAAAAGAAAGAAAAGAAAAGGGTCTCCTGAAAACTGATTCATTCATTTTGCTGACTGGTCACGCAGATAAGATGCAAATGAAGAACTCTAAACTACAGAAACAAAAGATCATTACTGACCTCTTTTTGCTTCTAATTTTGTTGCATTCAGCCTCACGGTCCCTCCCTGCAACTCACCTTTTGCTGGCTTAGTTCCGGCCTCCTTCTCTTTATTTGGTTCTGTGTGGAAAGTACAAGCACATTTTTAAAGCGTCTTAAAGAAAGCATTTCAGTGTGTGATGAGTAATGGGATGGAGGGTGGGAGAGAAGAAATTAATGACAACAGAACAGGTCACAAATGATGCTACATATTCATGCTATATGTGAGTTATGAATTTGAGAATAATAATGTAAAATCACATTAAACTTTTAATAAAAGCAATTAATAAATCTGATCATTTTGAAAAAAGTACACAGAAACATGCAGTACAGATTTTGTCAACATATGCTTTGCTATGCTGGGACTGTGTTAAACACGCTGGTGTGGAAGCAAGTATAAAATGTAGGTCACTTCATGTTTAGACCCCAAAAAGGACTGACTTTTTAAGGAATTTTGAACCAGGTAATGACTCCAATTGTTTGGACTTCTCAATTATATTATAATAATGAGTGAGGGTATAAAATCTGTAACTGTAAAGTAGCTTCAAGGAAAATACTTTGGTGCACGTACTAATCTCCTAGGTTGAGCTGAGTGGCAAAAAGTGCAACACAAGAGCAGTAACACCCGATTTCGTCAGCTGAGACAGACCATCTAGCTTGCTCCTCTCTGTCCAAAGTCATATTAACTTAGGTACCTGCAAACAGTGTATGGCTTGGGACATGCATAAGAAAATAATTATTTCAAGCATGAATTCTCTTTCTTGTACTGATGAACAAAGGTCTGATTCTTGGCTAACTAATAACTTACTTAGCAAAGTTTGGTAGGAGAGTTGTTTTAGAAGCAGGAGGTCAGTATTATACGATGGATATGGAATATGCCTACGCTGTCATAGGGGAAACTCCGGAGGGGCCCAGTGACGGCAACTGATCTGAAGAGCAGAAAGGAAAGGTTATGTCTGTAGTGGCCTGTGGGGTTTCAGTGCACTCATACTGTCAGAAATAACTCTGTATGTGCAAGGAGAAAATATCCCAAAGAAGAACATCCTAAGAAGAATGTCCCACATCTATACTGGCTGAAAGAAAACTAAACTGAGCTTGTCCCTATTTGAACTCACATGGTACTGAGCCTGCCTCATCCATCTCTAGCAATATTATTGGATTTAATGGTTTCTTGAGCTGTGAATCCAGTGTCCTTAGCTGGACAAAGGGGCTCCTGGGAATGGCCAGATTTCTCAAAGCGCCCTCCTGAAAATGATGTCCAGGATGGCGAGCTTCATAATCCCCTCATCAATTGCCATACAAAAAAATCACCAGTGACTGAGCCCTATTTGTTTCCTGCCTTCACCTGGACCATGGTCTGCAGTGGCCTTTCACCCCTCCCTTCACACCATATTGTCAACCAAAGAAACCTTCGCTAGGTCATCCTGTCCTGTGTTTCAGTCTAATGGTTGTATTATATCGTGTTGTTCTCCAGACTGTATTCTATTTTCTGCTTGGTTGCAAGCAAACTGAATCCAGACAAATGTGTTCTGCTTAGAATTCCAATCCTGTTCTTTTCCTTAGGTCTGTGTCAACATGCAAGCAGGCTTCACCTGTCCTGTGAAGTAGTGATGCCCACATCCCCAGGCCTTACCTCAACCTTCCAATGAGGGCAGGAGAACTCTGCACTCCCTGTGTTTTTGTTGCCACCTGGTGGACAACAGGGTCCTAAGACGGGAGGAGGGAGCCTCAGAGGCCACCAAACTGTTGGGAAACCATTTCTCACTCAAGGTGCTTGATGGTGACATAGTTCCCATGGGCAGGAGGCTGCTCATCCTCTTGGCTGAGGGGGGATGCATTTCCTCCTCTCACAACAAAGGTGTGGGCTTCGTTTGCCTTTAGGTCTATGTGAGAAAGTGCTGTAAAGCCTTTACCTCCTTCATCCTCTGCGATGCTACAACAGGGACATAACACCTTGGCGTATCTAGGAGGGTGTCGTGAGTATATGACATGCCATCCAAATCAGATCAACATGAGGGGACCACATAAACACAGTGTATTACTACTACTACTACTACTACTACTACTACTACTACTATTACTGTAAACTCATTGAAACTGTGCTCATCCAACTTCTCCATAGGAGTTAGGTTAAAACTCACAGCTCCAGTGGAGGCAGATCATGCTCGGATGGACGTTTTGTATATGCAGCCCAAGCACATGAAACGGTGTTTTTACTCACCTGGGGCTGGAGGTGGGGGTGGAACTGGGGCCGGGGCAGACACTTCATTTTCTAGAAATGAAATGAATAGTGGAAGTGTTAGTCTCGCTTCTCACAGACAGCAGCTACCTTCCCCAGCCCCAGGCTACTGCCACTCCAGGGCCAACACCTGCGCACTAACGAGAGGGGTGGAGCAGCACAAGCATCAACCTGCAGCCAGCACACACTGCCTTTGGAGGTTTGGTGTGACAGGAGGATCTAAATGGTATTCTAGAACTTCCCAAGGGCTACTGACGGAGCATAGGTAAATTGGGGATTCAGGGGGTTTTTGTCAGTTACTTATCCCCTCAGACAGCAGACTGAGCACTTAATGGCATGGAGCCTGTTTTCCATTTCTGGAAAAGTGGACAGGACACCTTTCCTATATGCACGGATTGCAAAGAGGATGAGACGAGACGTTGTGAGGAGCATGTATGTGCCTTCAGGCCTCCAGGGCTCACATTCCATATAACCTACAGTGAAGATGGTCTTGGTAAAGAGCCCGCTTTCCCCAAAAAGCAAGTGTCTCTGATATCATCCTGCCCTCATGAGACATATGTCCCAAATGGTGACGCAACCAAAGTCCCCGGGCTCTGCAGAGTCTCCTTCTACCACAAGGCAAACCATGGCTCATTGGGAAACAGAATTAACCCCTCTCCCAGTCGTTTCTGGGAGTGCACATACCTGGAGTAGAT
The DNA here is from genome assembly GCF_905146905.1 of Nyctereutes procyonoides. NCBI lineage: Eukaryota > Metazoa > Chordata > Mammalia > Carnivora > Canidae > Nyctereutes > Nyctereutes procyonoides. The sequence goes on from NW_026575122.1 coordinate 23,645,190, forward strand.
TTCTTTCCTTTTTTTATATTCATTCATTCATTCATTCATTCATTCATTCATTTTAGAGAGAATGTGAGGAGGAGGGGCAGAGGGAGAAAGAATCTCAACAGGCTCCATGCAGGCACAGAGCCTGATGTGGGGCTCAATCTCACAACCCTGAGGTCATGATCTGAGCCAAAATCAAGATTCAGAAGCATAGCTGACTGAGCCACCCAGATGCCCCCTGAAGTCAACTTCTACTTACACTTATTCAACTTTTTGAGAGTTTTCATTTTGAGGTTTTATTCCTGGCTTGAATATCCAGGATTATAGAGCAGTCTGGCCATGAGTTCTTTTAAAGGAACTTGTGCTAATGAGTACACTATGTCAAAGTAGCTAAAGGCATAGCCCCTGACCCAAAGGCATGGACTTTTCCCCGTGGCATCCCCCTGGATCCCCTGAACTAGGAATAAAGTGACGTGTGTATGAATCAGCGTCTCCTACTCTAGGGCAGGAAGAGGCAGCTAATGATGTCGATCTCTCTCTTTTTTTAAATTTTTATTTACTTATGATAGGCACACAGTGAGAGAGAGAGAGAGAGAGAGAAGAGAGAGAGAGAGGCAGAGACACAGGCAGAGGGAGAAGCAGGCTCCATGCACCAGGAGCCCGACGTGGGATTCGATCCCGGGTCTCCAGGATCGCGCCCTGGGCCAAAGGCAGGCGCCAAACCGCTGCGCCACCCAGGGATCCCCGATGTCGATCTCTCTTAAACTCACTTCCTGCTTGGTGAATATCAAAGAAAATTTTTATTCTATAAGCACCTGGGATCCCAGGGGCTTCATCTCTGTTCAGATCTAGGATGTTTTACTTGTATTCTCCACAAATGGCTCTTTCCAAACAAAGAGAATGACAACTCACATCAGTGTGGCCCAAAGGTCATCACTACGTGTAGTCTAGGCAGGCTGGAATGAGCATCGAAGAACAAGTGGACTGCACCCCAGTAGAAATCAAGAAAAGAGCGACATGGGGCTGTTGGGAGGCCACAGCATCTTCTTATATCACTAATTTTTTGTGCTCAGTCTAAACTCCAACTTAAAAAAAAAAAAAGAAAGCCATTTTCCTTCAGATGACCATAAATAAGTATGTTACTACTTACTAAGGAGGAAGAAAAATATAAAACCAAAGGAGAGAACACACCCACTGTTCCGGTGGAAGGCAATGTGGTAGGATGCATTGTAGATAGAAGACACGGTGAACAAGTGGCCCCCGGATAGCCTCGAGGGAAATGTGTTAGGTTCTTCACCACATCAACAAGGATCTGCAGTGCCAGCGTCCACCAGGAGACAAAACCCTAAGTCAAAGTACTTTATCTTCAGAGATCCGAGTGCAGAAATGGAATCTCATGTTGACCCCCTGGCTTGGGGTGAGCTGCTGTGGCACACAAATATCAGGACACCGAGAGCAAGAAGCCAACTTCTTTGACGTACTCTCTTGGATGGGGTCGTCGCTGCCTAATGCCCGGAGACCTCTTCCTGGCTCTCCCTGCAGACGAATTTCTCCGCACTCTACTCTCTTTTCCCCACAGCTGCAGGGATCACTGTGTTTCATCCCGATATTCTACCAGAGTGGGTCTCTGGGATCTGTTTGGTGAGGTCTACACTCTTTGCCATCATCAGTAGGCACGTCCTCCTTCCCTCCCCTTTAGTGCACCCTGGTGGCCCCCTCTGTTCTACAGCTGGTTTCTTGATTCAACTTCTGACCTGTTGAATAAAGAGTGATGATCTTTTCCCTGACAGACCTTTTGTTTATTCCCTGAATGTGACTGTGTCAGGTAGACCTCAGTTAGAATCCTGACTCTAGGCCTTATTAGTGATGTGATCCCAGGCAATCCCTTCATCTCTATGGGCCTTGGTGTCACCATATGCGAAATAACAACAAGATGTTAATGTATGTAAAGTGCAAGCACAGGGCCTGCAGGTAGACAGAACTTTATAATTTGCAGCAATAACTACTACCATTGTGTTGTCAGTCTTGGTCTATCTTTTTGACAATTCTCAGAGCACTCCCAGAGCTAATTTTCCCTTCTGTTCCCCTCCCTTATTCTCTTGGCATTCTGAACCACATGATAATACACCTTTTATTTACTAATTATTTTAAAATTACTTACCATTTTTCTCAGTATATCTATGTTTATTTTCCCTCTCAATGGAACAAGGACAGGGATCTTTCATTCCTTTCCTATTTCCCTAATACCTCATTTTGTTGTTGAAAACCCATTAAATGCATACTGAATAGATTAAAAAAAAATCAAGACTTCATTGATGATCGTGTAAGTACTATCACATCGCCCATGCTTTCTCAACATCTAGGTAAACAAAAGCCCATTTTTGTAAGGGAAACTGTGGTTACTTAAAGTCTTATTTTGGAAGTAAGGCCAAGAGTGAATTCTAATCAAAAGATTAGAATCAAAAGAATAAAAGAGAAATATTTTGGGTACTGAAACTGTAAATGTGATCTGAACATGAATCATTCATTTCCATGGTGTTTGGAGCACTGTGTTCTTTGCAAATGCCCCCAAATCAAAGAAAAATGAAAATTTAAAGGGCTTAGTTCAATTTCCAACAAATCTACAGAACTTCAATCATTAGCAGCCAACTGTACTATAGTCAGAACTACAGAAATATTACAGGATATTAATGCTGATGTTTTTAGAATGTTTGCAGGAAGTGGAAGTAGGAAAATGCACGTCTGCCCAATACTGGAAGAGCCAAAACTTTTCCTTCTTAAAATCATAGAAACCTTGTCACTTTTTAGCCAGTGGAGGAATAAATAAGTAATAACCACGTATAGGCTCCCACTGCATGGAGGACGTAGTGTCTGTTAATGTCTTATAATCCTTACAACTTTCTGAAGCCAGTGCTTTAATTAAACCCACTTTGCAGATGGTAACGGAGGCTCGTGGAGGCTCCACAGCTCTGCCCCAGGTCTGCCTCCCCCCAACCCTGGGCTCTGCTACCTGGAGCTGTACTTCCCTTGCTCAGCTTTCATACTTGTGGAGGCACAAGTGGGTTGATGGACTTTTGAAAAATAATCCCTCCATTCTTCCTAGTGAATTGGTTGGTCTTACTGCCATGGCCACCCAACTTCCTGTGGGTGTTCTCCTATCTCTAAGAGTAGAATGTGCCTCAGGGCCTCATCTATGCAGGGGAAATAACAGCATGACCTATCTTAAGAGCCGTTGGCTCAACACCATTTTGCTCTGACACACCCGTGAGAGCTGCACTCTTATCTCGCTAGGGATTTGCCTTAGCCCTAGGTGTGGGGCTGCATCGTGTTAGAATAGGCTTGGAGCTGAGGTAGGGGCTGAGGAAGCAGAGGAGGTAGGCACCTTGCTCTCCCACTGTAAAATAGTAATAATAATTGGTGTTGATGACGTTCACATGCATTGCCGAGCTTGAACAATGGAGACACAGTGACTAGGGAATCAGTAAATCCTGGTAGGGCAGAGAGGATAAAACGATGAACTCTCCAGAGTCTTCAGTTCTCTGGGACAGAAAATGCTGGCTGTCCCAGGCCTGGAGAAATGGGGCATCTGGAACGGTGAAGGCCAAGCAGTGAAGGACCTGGCCTGAAAATGCACAATTGCAGCATAGCACCCAAGGCTTAAGGGAACTTCTCGCGCATCTCTCACCCCAAGGCATGTCTGTTACCCACAAGCACCACTGGCCCAGCTTCACCCCCTCCTCTAAGAGCCACTTGCATGTTCCCCAGACTCATTAGTTGCCTCTGCAACAATAACTCCCTCCCAACGACTTCCACAGTGCCTGCTGAATGGGGCCTAGAAGAAGAAGAACCCTGCGACCAGAATTCCCTGAGCATAAATGCATTATACATCTCACAGGAGTGGATGCTTATAACTGTGGCTCAGATGAGATGCCTGTGTTTGACAGGCTCACAGGTTCCTGGCTCAGTTGGTGGAGTACGCACAACCCCGACACTGGGTGTAGAAATCACTTAAAAAAATTTGGGTGGAAGGGGGGTCGCCTGGGTGGCTCAGTTGGTTAAGCATCTGCCTTCAGCTCGGGTTCTGGTCCTGGGGTCCTGGGATGGAGCCCCCCTCAGGCTTCCTGCACAGTGCGGAGTCTGCTTCCCCCTTCCCCCTGTGATCTCTCTTGCTTTCAGTCTCTCAAGTCAATAAAAAATCTTAGAACAAATTTTTTAATTAAAAAAAAAGAAGGTAAATGAACTACTCTTTTCTATCATGTTAGGCTTTGCTTTCTCAAAACGTTTGAGACTCACCACCTCTATCATCCCTCTAAAAATTGTTGTGTGCATATGAATCACTTAGGGAGTTCGTCAACTGCAGATTCTGATTCTGGGGGTCTGGGGCAGAGGTCAAGTTTCTGCATTTCTAATAGGCCCCCAGGTGATATTGACACTGCCAGTCCACACACCCCACATGTTGAGTAAGAAGGCTCAGTCTATGCCCTAAATATCTCCTAATCCTGTCCCACTTCAAATGTGACTGTGAATGGTAAAAGGTTTACAGTACTTGGGGGACTGTTCCTCTCTGATCACAAGCTTCTTGAGGACAAGGACTGTCTCCTCCTCCTTTTTAAATTCTGCACAGCAGGTGCTCTATAAATATAGTTGACTGGCAGACTGTTCCTACCCACACAAAAGCCCCTTCTCCTCGCTGCCAAGAAATCAAGACCCATCCGCTGGCACTCCAAGGGCAGCTTTCTTCATCCGCGTTACCCACAAGGAACACTCTGTCTCCCACTGGCGACCCTTCTGCTGGCTGGACGCTGAGAGGCACTTACCCAAGCCATCATTTCTTAACAAGGGCAGGAGAGCAACTAGGCTAGAGTTTTGGCCCTCAGTGATGATACACCCCTGGCCTTTCTAAGGAATTCCCCCTTTCCAATTCTGGGCTGCATTTCTTAGCAAATAACCCTCCATCAGCCATGCCAACTCCACCGTCAACGAGCTTAGCCCTGTCCAAACCGTCAGGAGGCACCAGGCCTTGGGAAGCTCTCCAAATCTTTAGATTTAGAGTAAAAAGGCTATTACTGAGGAGAGACTCTGCTATACTCCGGCTTCTTCCAAAACCCAAAGGCAAATTTTGTAGGACATTTCTGCCAGGTGAATAAAGTCAGATTTTCGTCTCCCTCTTCCATCCTCCCCCCATTGTTGTCTTGATTAGGAAACACACAGAAAGGATGGACCAAAGATATATAAGTAGCTGTGCTTAGCTTCTTTTTAGTAAAAAGAAGCAGCTCAGTAATGCAGAAAGTAATAAGCCCAAGGAAATATTTTTATGGACAACATAAAAACTAGCTAGATTCTGAACCAGCAAATAAAGCTACCCCTTTCCTCATTAGGCAAGGACGGGTGTTCTTTGATCCTTTCTGGTTCACAGAGATAGACTTTCTCTCCCTCTGCGGCACTGAAATGCATTCAAAGGGCTTGATCTATTTCTGGTGGATTTTTCCTATGAGCACCTACTGTAAAAAGCACAGGTATGCCACCAATGGCATGCCTGCACAGCGAGTGCCAGGGCCTCTAACTGACGGGCACTGGTGGCAACTAGTAAACAGACAGCCCATAGGTGACCTCTGTGCTCTGCTGGAAGACCAAAGACCCAGTAGCTCCATACATGGTTTGGCTTTCCCCTCTGCAGTCTGAACCTATTTTCCATGATCAAGTGCTCCATGGTCAGTGATTGAAGGGGGAAAGAAGCCTTCGGTCTTAGGAGGCATTATTAGCCTGCCTCTCTCTATGTATGGGTCTCCACACCAAAATGACAAAAATGTCCCAGCTCTCTGCTTCCCATGGGCCCACTAGCTCATAGAACACACTGTTTGACTTACTTAAAAATATTTTATGGGCTCTCAGATGCAATGCAATCTAGCCTCTTGCTAGTATGGAGAGCATAATTACAACACGTGAATATGCTGTTTAGGATGGAAAAGACAGGAAGAACACAGAATAATAGTGGTTGTCACTGAGTGGTAAGATCATAGGTCTTTTTTTGTGTGGCTTTCTTTTTGTGACTTTTTTGGATAAAATAAATGTGCTAAAGCCATCCTTTGGTAACTTGGTGTGCAGAAGACTGTTAGGTTATTCCTATTATTTATTCTCAAAAGCACACTCTTGGTTTGAACAGTCTACATGAGTGCTTTATAGACTGTAAACATTGCAGTGATTGAGGAGCTATCTGGTCAACTCCTATTTTTGTCACTTTTGGTAATGTAGCAAATTATCTTTCTTCTTAGGTTCAATAAGCTAAACACTGTCTGGCATATACACTGTTGATAGTGAGGTTTGGCTCTGGTGCATGATGCAGCCTAGACCTCATATGCCCAGCAAAATGGAAACTGCTTTAATAGAAAATATTATTTGCATGGAGGTGTTAATAATGCTTAGAGAAGTTTTGGTTAAACGAACTATAAGTGTCGCCAAAAAATATCAGCAAACACAATGACAGTGCATTTGTACAGGTTGTATTCCTTATGCATCGGAATGTAGATTTTGGGCATAAATTAATGTTTAAATGAACATTTTCACAGTTAAGTTGTCTTCTATTTTATTCATCATGGGCTGTGGGTGTGGATATCTTATACTTTGGGATTTAGGAAATTAGACTTTTTTTTAGACATTTTTTTTGAAGGCAATTTTTTACTGATTTATAATAGTGATTCTTCAACTATGGTCTGAGATTCTCAAGAGCTCCTGAGGCTTTTCTGGGGAGTCTATAAGGTCAAAACTATTTTCATAATAATGCTAAGACACTATTTGCATTTTTCAGTCATATTCTCTCATAAATATGCAGAGGATATATAATGTGTGATGACGTCGACACTCCGACAGCTAATACAACGTGCACTGTGTATTTTTTATGTTTTAAACATTTATCAATTTTATTTTTTTTTAAATCTTTTTATTTTTTTTATTTTTTTTATTTATTTACGATAGTCATACAGAGAGAGAGGCAGAGACACAGGCAGAGGGAGAAGCAGGCTCCATGCACCGGGAGCCCGACGTGGGATTCGATCCCGGGTCTCCAGGATCGCGCCCTGGGCCAAAGGCAGGCGCCAAACCGCTGCGCCACCCAGGGATCCCAAACATTTATCAATTTTAATTCCTAGTACAGTAAATATTGACAGATATAGTGTGTGTAAAGAGACACTTTTTAGTTTCTCAATAATTACTAAGTGCCAAAGCATCTGAGACCAAAAAGTTTGAGAAACATTTAGAATTTACGGTAAACCTTCTTAAAAAAATATTTTGTGTACATGAACTTTAAAAAAAAATAAACTCTCATCATATGTCTCATTTAGGAAAACTCTTTAGCCTTGGTTAATAAAATGAACGAGGCAGTCAAAACAAAAGCCATAAATTGGTTTGGTGGGCTGAAACAGAACTTACTCTCCTGTGTGTATAGTAAGAGAGACAAGAGGACACTGAGGCCTAGTATCACCTCCCCTGTTCAGAATTCAGCTCTCTAGCAACCTCACTTGTCCAAATAACAGCTGCTTACCAGCCAACTTAAAAGGGTCTCCAAAATGCAAAATGGATTTGTGTCAAGCTCCTCAAGCCCCGTGCACTAAGAGTGCAAGTGCTCTACTCACAAGAGAGCCCACCTGGGTCCTCAGCCAGCCTGGGGACTGGGACCAGGGTGAGGCAAGCCTGGGCCAGATTGAAGGTGGCACTCTCTCACAAGTGCCAGCAGCACCTGAGGGTGAGTGCTTCCTTAGACACGGGGCTCCTAAACGCTTCACCACGCAGGCCCATGCAGGGGTGTGCAGGACCTGACCCGGGGTCCACAGCAAATAACAGAGAAAAGAGAGGGCACCTGCAAGTACTGACCAACAAGAATAATGAGAGAAGACAGCAGACTTGTAGCAAGGGGTGAAACAGGAGAGCTGTGGAAAACTGGACACAAGTTCAAAACACAAATAACATGAACCCATTTAATACAAAAGCAGATAATTTGGGCTCTCAGGATGTCACGTGGAACTCGAACAGACGTTTATCATTCAAGGCAAAGTTATGTTAAATGCAACAGTCCTTTGTTTCTAAAAGCCAGGAGTAACAGGTTACATTTTTCGGTATGCTTCTTTCCAAATTGGTAGAAATAATAAGGCTCAAGAGCAAAATAAACTCATCGCTATCCAAGAAAACCAGCTGTTTCAGACGCTTCAGTCAATTAAATACATTTTCATTTACTGTGGTGGAATATTGCCAGACTGTATTTGAAGGTTCTGAAGAGATGAAGTCTAACTGCATCGAGGATGCAAATTTTCAATGACTCATTATTCAGCTTGATGGAATTTCCCTGAACCCACAGGATTTTTCCCCCCTTCTAGTCAAATTGTTCTGATGTTTTTTTCTAACTGCACATGTTTCAACTTCCAGATGTTATTTCACACAGAAAGAGGATTAAAGTAGGGTTGGTATTGCACACAACAGGGAGCTTCTCACTGTTCACACAGGGCTGGGTGAAAATAAGGTCTTTCACTAAGATTTGATGAATTGTCTCTTTTTGCATGATCTTACTGTATTTTGAAGTGAGAATCAAATGGGGGTTGGAGTGGCATAGACAGGGGTATTGGTGTAGGGAAAATATTTACTCAAACTGTATAAGTTTAAAATTTTAGTGCAGGTCACACGGAAAAAGCAGGTCACAAGTGAAAGTGATTCAAATTGTTAACGATCTCCCCTTTTAGTCTCTTATTATGTCTTTCCCGGGGCGGGGCAGGGCGGGGGGGGGGGGGGGGTCTGTTCCTGGGAAGACCATCACCGTGATCATACTGCTCTTATGTGATTATGTGGCTATCAGATAAATCCCCTAAAGGCCTTGCCCCAAGGCATTGCTGGGCCTCACATTGGGTGACTTTTAAAAATAGAGGAAGGACAGGCCTGCTGCCAGGTGGGGTCATAAAAATAAATTCCACAGCAGTAAATGCAGTGGCACTTAGTCAATCATATCCATATGTGGTCATGGAGAGTTCTTGATGTGAATATCGCAGAAATAGTCAGACCTGAGGAAAGACCCCCACCTGCTAAAAGCACCCCTGGTGGGGAGAGAAATCTTAATGTTCCACAAACCCAAGCCTTTCAACCTTTGGTGGTGGATATAGTTACACGTTCAACTGTGCAGGGTGACTCTTTCATCTGAGTGGGAAAAGGCTATGCTCCCACCATGGAACAGTGAAGAAACAACTAGTTATCTTCATCTGTTTAACAACTGAAGACCCTGGACATGACTTATTTCAATGGGAATACAACAGAGGCCCTGCAGCATAGACCTCTTATTTGATCTGGGCTTCTGTGGGTGAAAGCTAAGATGATTTACAAGTAAAAAAGGAAATATTCATGGTGGTGGCGATGATGGCTAGGATAGCAACAGCAACTCTTTGGGGATGTATTATAAATATTAATACTTATTAAATAAATATTAAGGAGAGGAACAGGGGTTGCTATGTACCTTACAGGAGTTGTTACATGTCGGTGGAAATACCCTCAAGGTTTACGTTAAGGGGGAAGGCATTTAGCACCTTATACTGCATTCTGAGTTCGCTGTTTTAGGAGGAAGATATGTAAGTTCTTATGTGCTAGGTCCTGTTCCGAGCTTTTTTACATTATTTATCTTATTTCCTTGGAACAAACACCTAATGGGTTAAGTAATATTATTATTCACATTTCACAAAGGAGGAAGCCAAAGCATACTAAGTGTGACTAATTCAGTAGATGGTGCAGCTAGAATTGGAATAGTCTAGAATGTCCTATGAATAGTACATTTTGTTCATGTCACTGCATTTAATAATGAATATTAGTTAATATACATAATGAAAAAGCCAAAGTGCATACTATACGCAGAACAACTCTAAAGTCTAAAGATATCTAACTTTAAAAACTGAAAAATTAAAATGAAGAATTATATGAATAGGTGAATTTTTAGTTATAAGGAGAGCATTCCATTGCAAGATATATAAAATTTTGTTAAATGCAAAAGCTTATATCTGATACAAGCAAAGAATGCCTGAGGAGTTTTTTGTTGTTGTTTTGTTTGTTTTGTTTTATTCATGAGAGATGAAGAGAGAAAAAGAGGCAGAGTGTACACAGGCAGAGGGAGAAGCAGGATCCATGCAGGGAGCCCAATGCAGGACTCGATCCTGGGTCACCAGGATCACACCCTGGGCTGAAGGCGGCTCTAAACCGCTGAGCCGCCCAGGGATCCCATCTGAGGAGTTTAAAAAGAGATTAGATACTATTTAGAGGGAGAATTGAATGATTTCGGGGAGAAAAAAACATTTTCTAGCCTAGATTCTTGTAAATCTACAGTATAGGTCAGAAAAATGAATAAAACAAAATTATAAGATCTAACATCTGACATTATTAAACATAAATTTAGGTGTTGTATGGATGTGCCAAATTGGCACATAAAAAGATTCTTAAGGGAGTGTAAAAGGGCAAAAGACTTATCAGAGTGGATTTCAGACTTGAAAGGCATAATGAAAGTCAAATTACAGTTAGCTTTTTATGAACTCATTTAGAGAGAAATAAGCATGAGATTACATGATCTTCATTTGCCAAACTGACCACTTCACGTCCCAGTCTGATGGAATCTAAAGCTCTACTCCGGAAATGCATAAATAATGCATTGCCCATAACATAGGAATGGAAAACCCATAAATAATCTGCCCTGTGAAGGGGAACATCCTGAAATTCAGCTTGTCTGTCGGTGCAGCTATCCAAAATGAACTCTTAACCCTTTTGGAAGTTAAAACGGGGCCCAGCCGTGCAGAGGACAGCAGACAGCATCATTTCTTTGACAGTTGGAGGCCATCTTTACTACAAGTTGTGGGGACCGAAGCCCCATTCTCTCTGGTTATGAGACAGTTTGCATACTTAGAGGAAGCTGAGTGATCAAGTCTTTTGCACAGTTTCATATTCCTTAATCACTACGCTTTCTGATTTGAGGAAACTGCTCTTGAGTAAGCAATGGCTAGTTCATGATTACCCTGTCAATCCACAACTGCCTTTCTGCATATTTGGGGGGTTTTCCTCGGGTATAATAGGTTGGACCAACAAGGACTCCAGAAAAGACATCTGTTCCTGTCAAGAACTGACAGGGAATGAAAACAAAGAAAGAAGACATGGCCATATCCCCTCAGGTACACACATAAAACAAGAACTTTCTGCTTATTTTTTATTGCTACAGCTTTCTTTAATCTTGTTCTTTATTACCTAACACACCCAAGTATGTCTAGAGATGAGGTCTAGAATTACCAGAAGTCATAGGCTGCCAAGAGTATCTTCTGTCTCTTAATATAGGTTTCAAGACTAATTAAGGAGGAGTGCAGATAAAAACAGTAATTATTAACAATAATAAAAATTCTTTTCTTTGTGTGCATAAAGAGCCTACAAGTAAATTTTGGAGAAAATAATTATAGAAATTTCAGCAAAAATAACAAAAATGCTTTCTGGGACAGTAAAAACCACAGTACTGATTTTCTTTCATGGCAGTTTCATCCCACAACTCTCTAACATTTTTAAAAAGGGACATATTTACTTACAAAGGTATTGCAGAAGCCTTGTTTTCATATTTGCTCAGGTTTTGCTCAGGTTTATTTAGCATTATGCCCATGCATTTCTTTTCTTTTTCTTTTTTTCAGATTTTACTTATTTATTGATTAGAGACACAGAGAGAGAGGCAGAGACACAGGCAGAGGGAGAAGCAGGCTCCCTGCAGGGAGCCCAGTGCAGGACTCAATCCCAGGACCCCAGGATCACTCCCTGAGCCAAAGGCAGAGGCTCAGCTGCTGAGCCACCCAGGAGCCCCTGCCCATGCATTTCTTAAAAGTGACTTCAACCGGGGTGGTTTCTTCAGCATTTATGTGAGATTCGGGGATCCTTTGAAATTGCTATAAGTAAGGAACATGTGACTTGTGTGTCCATAAGGGGCCTAAAATAAAATGTTTCAAGGCCATGTCTCTCGTCCAAAATACAGGGAATCATTGAGGGAACAGAGGCTTGTGAGTACTCTCCTTTTTCTGTTCTTTTGGGTCCCTCAGAGCCGCCTAAGAGCCCAGCTTTTTCCTTTGTTCACTTCAGGACCTGCTTTACCACCGACTTTGCTGTGCTTTGACAGGCCTGGGGAAGACTTCTTCAGATTTACTGGATGAGGAGCAAGGATACAACTTGTTTTTCCAAAGTTTTTTTAAAGCGATATATTTAGGGCGCTTGAGAGGAAAGAATTGGCCAGTCCTTTATTTATCTTCCTAACAGGTGCAGCCCGGGCAGTCATAAAAGCAGGCTACTGAAAAAGAATGATTTTGCCAAGTATTAAGCCTCTGTGGTGTGCATTTGCCCGAGTATTCCTTCTAGCAGCAGAGAGCTCAGATCTATACCACCTATCTCCCGTACAGCATGGCAGAGGGTTTTCGGGGGTGGGGGAAGGAATTATCATGGCATTCATTCAGACAACTTCTTTATTCCTCATCCAAATCTACAAATTGGCCTAAATGAACCATTTCAAATTTGGAGGAAACCAACTGCCCTTGATAAAATAGCTCCTCCCTCTTTCCCATTCTTTCCCTTACTTCCTACAAATTAACTAGTCCCCAATTTGAACAAAATGTAATATTCGACATGTAAGATGACATTTCCCCAAACAAATTCATTTTGGTGTTTGAAATCGGCTATCCCAGTCTCATGCAGGTAGAACCTGAAGGTCAAGGAATGAATCTGAGAGGGAGGTTTGCCATCACTAGGCACCTTTTCTGATGATGACTAAGCCTTGGACGATGCCTAGAAATGAGCAAGAGGTAATGAATCCTCCTCTACATTCAGGATAGGTTGGGGTAGAAGTTTAAAATGGGATGAAATCTCTTGGGACCAAGAAAGAAAGATAAAGTAAAGGAAAAACTCCTATGGACTGAAAGAAAGTCTTTCCCCATTACCATGTTCCTATCTATTCCTACTGGAAAAGGCCAAGATAGTTTTGGCAGATAGATCTTGTATGTTGATATAACATAAGGGTCTGTAGCAATAAGGCCATATCTTTGATTCCCGAAGCTATCAGAATGGTCTCTTACGGCTGTGGTCACAAATAAACCTATGTTTTGTCATTATGTTTGAGTTTTCAAGAAGAGATCTTGCATGGAAGATGAGAAGGTTACAGTGTTTCTCCCAAGGTTTTATGGATCACACCAAGTGCCAAGGAGGACTTTTGCCTCTTTCCTATGAGTTAAGTACATGAAATATACTAGGGCCTGATACATCACATAACAAAAACTGAAATTCCTGTTAAGGTCTCAACCTGGTATGTTAGAAGATAATTTTTCCAGGTCCTGTAGATGCTGACACTTAATAACTGTCTAAGTATCTTAAAGAACCATATTTTAATGATTACCTACTGCAGAGATAGAATTCCGAGGAAATAACTCTCATAGGTTTAAAAGCCATTCATTGTATTTTTAAACTATTAGAGATTCTGAGACAGAAGAATCTTCTAATTTCTAATTAGAAATTTTCTAATTTCATGTTGATAAAAATCACTCTTTGATAGGAAAAGAGAAATTTGTAGTGAAAGGTAATTCCTTTACATAGTAGAACCCAGAGGCAATGAACCATGAGGGCTTTTAGAACAGACACTATGCTGTATAGATGTCTGAAATCCCAGAGACTAGCTTACAGTAAGAGCTCAATTAACAGTTGATACACGAATACATGTACCAGTAAAGCATTCTGGGAGTTTCCTACCGACCTGAAACTTTCGTCCACATCCTGTTGCTATTTGATTAGAATAACTTAATTTCACTAGGGCCTCAGGCTCTGCATGAAGCCCGAGGGTAAGATAGGCCCTTTATTTGGAACTCACAGCACACATACTATAATTCTCTGATGAATAAATATACAGTTGATGAAGGTGGAGAGGAGGGCAATGGGAAGTAGTTACTCCTTAAATGTAAGCTTTCCTTCTCCAAAAGGAGTTACTGAGCCATACAGAATATTCTCAATCATCTAAATCAGGACTGTTGACTAGCTACTTCCATTAGACTTCCTCCTGAAGGTCCAAAGTTTCTCTCCCTCTTTAGAAGATTTTAGTTCTCCCAAGACACAACAGGAAGCTACCAGAATTTGGCCACTGTAGGTTGGGAGGCAGTTAAGAGAGACATCTTTTACAACTTCAGGTGCTGAAAGCTCAGCCTCTTTTGAGGACTTGACAGGTGCTCCTGGATGCTAGGCCCATGTACCCTATCAAGATTCACAGTGAGTGGTCATGTCCTTCCTGGGCATGCTTCTCCCAGCTGGACAGGAGATGTAAGGCCATCTATGGGGACTAGAGGAACCTGTCCCCTGGGAGTGCTCCTGCCTGTGGTTTAAAATGACACTGAAGAATTGGTTTGGTGGCATATTTTATTCTTGAGGCTATCTTCCAGAAGGATGCTTTTATGGATCAAAACCAACTCCAGTGAAAATGAAATCAGTAAAGACCAGGGTCATTCCTGAATTGCCATGCTCCTTACTCTTTAACGGAAACAATATTAAAATGCAGTGATTTCACCAGGAAAATGGTGTAAGGTGCAGTTCCTTTAAGAATCAGTTCTTATGGCAAAGAAACAAAAAATTCCTGTACTTCCTCAAAGAACTTTAAATATATCAGTAACCCTCTTTTTATCCCCACTCCCCACCATCCAAATTTAAACTAACCAAAGAATCTATGAGTATACAATTACTGTCTGGGGTGGGGGGACTCCTACACAGAATATCAACAGTGCTTTTATGGCAAAAAGTGATCATGGGGACTTTGGCATCTGTATTGACTTATTCAAAAAGAAAAAAATAAAAATAAATTTTTTGGGGGGTAGGGATACTGAAGTTAAAGATCTTCCTCTAAAATATCATGGTCTCTAAAAGCAATGTGGGTCAGATTGAGTTGTCAGACCAAGGGTAAAACTTTATCATATCTAGCAACCAGAATAATTTAATTAGCTTTATAGGCTCGCCATCTGTCATCTTATTTATTAGTTTTTCAGCTTGTCATTTTCAATTGAGCATTAAAATAACCCATGCAAATTCACCCACTAAACACAGGATAATTAAAACAATATTCTGTCCTTAAGTCGGGAAACACAGAATGCATTTCATCCAAATAAACCTTGAAGAGGCTAGTCAAGTGACAGATCAAATAAAAAGGACACTTAATACACATGTAAATCATTTGCATTACAAATAAGACACTTTAGCAGGGGTTGGACTCACTGCCTGATAGTTGGGATTAAGTTCCCATATTAATGCATGCATTTGGTGTGGTTATTTCTGGTGGAAGACTTCATCCATCAATGCCCTCCACCACTAAGTAAAGCCAACCTGTAAACTGATCACTACAGCCTGTCAACACTGGTTACTTAATTACATGAAGAAAATATATCTCAAAAACTTTTGATAATTTGCTAGTATTTCAACATTAGGCGCAATCTCTAGCATCTTTTTCAAGGTTCTTTAAAAAAATGGTTAAAAGCAGTTTTAAGAATTAAAACTGAAAATACTAAATACTATTTTTATGTTTCCTGGTCATTTTTTTTTTTGCTTTTACTTGCAGAAGTCAAAAGTAAAGATTCAGTTAGCATTGATGAAGACTAATATGAATGAAATAATATCTTAAAAAGATATTTCCATTAAAAATTAAATTCAATGTATTTGTGCTGTTACTTTGTGTTTCTCCTTAGTGATGCAGTAATTTCTAAATCCAATTTATGTATGCTACTAATTAGTAGTTTTTAAGAGTTGATATCTTCATAGAAAGAAAAAAACTGTTTATTGGAGGAAGCATTTCTTCTGATGAAGAACATTGTCATATTTCTAGTGTGATTATTTTTAAAAGCCTATATATTATGAATATGTCTGCAACAAAAATCATTAAAGAACACAATCCAGCAGTGATAGTCAAAGACATTCTTCTAGTTGTCTGATCTTTTTTTTTGCATGCAAGAATTTAGTGACATAATAAATAATGAAGTTTAAAACGCACCGATAAAAACCAAAAAATACCTGCATCTGTATCTCTGTATATTTGAAATACCTTCCCATGAAAAAAAATAGAGCAAATCAGGAAATACTGTCATAAATTCTTTTTTGAAACCTTGATCAAATTTATTAACTAAGAGAGCACTGCAAGCTCCTCCCACCACCCCTAAATCACAAATACATGGTGAAAAATTTGTGACCGAACCCAAGAAAATATGCCTGAAAATGCAACCTATTCATCATAAGCAATCAACCGTCTTTAAATAACACTCTGAGGATCCCTGGCAACCGAATGATAAAAGTATAATTTGATCAGTGTAGTCAGTACCCCTTCATCAACCATCTGTACCAGGTATCTTTCCATGGTCACGCTCTTCCTATACTTTCCGTCTGGCCTGTTTATTCTCAAGGACCTTCCCTGAAATCAGTGATTCCGTTACCCCAGTCTGCTTAAGAGGTCAGCATACTTCATTGAAAAGTACAACAAAGAGATTTAGGGATGAGTCTCACCCTCCTTCTTGGTGGGTTCTGGCATGACCACAGTAAAGTGTTAGCCCCCGAAGAGTGTCTTCCCCTCCGACAGCAGTTGGCTGAGACCCCAGGAGCGGCAGAGAGTATGCAGGTCGGCGGCGCGACAAGCAGCTGGGGCCAAGTGCAGGGCTTTTATCTGCGGCGGCCCCGCCCTCCCCCGGCCCCAGGATGCTGGCACTTGCCGCCGAGGACCTCTCCCGCCTCCGCGGCTCACCCTGCTCTCGCCCACGGGGAGGAATCTCCTGTGCATCTCATGTGGCTCTGAGAGCACCTCTAACTTTCTAAATTCAGCTGCAGCTTCGTGTGTCTTCTTACTTTTCTCCTTCTGCCCGACACGGGCATGTGTCCACTCAGGAGTGCTAGTTGGACGGTCAAAAACGAAGTTAAAAATCATTATATGCTAATCCAACGTACGCCTTGGTTTCCACTAAGATTACAAGGAAAAAACAATTTCCGTTTTCAGAGGACAATTCTGTGCTCCCATTAGCTTTGCGTATTCATCCGTTCTTAATTATTGGTGTTAGTTTTCTTTTTCTTTTTCACTTATTTAAGAGAAGGAGCAGAGACAGAGAAAGCAGAGAGAGAGCACACAAGTTGGGAGGAGGGGCACGGGAGAGGGAGAAGCGGTTCCCTGTGGAGTCTCCATCCTGGGACCCCCAGGATCATGACCTGAGCTGAAGGCAGACATTTAACCAACTGAGCCACCCAGCTGCCCTGGTTTTAATTTTCTTTCCCATTTTTATTAATATGTTAATATTAATGTGTCACACCAAATTTCTTTAAAAAAACATTTTATTTGTTTATTTGAGAGAGAGAGAGAGCACAAGCAGGGGAGGGGCAGAGGGACAAGTAAACCCTGCTGAGTGGAGACCCCCACTTGGGACCCTGAGATCATGACCTGAGCTGAAGTCAGATGCTGAGACACTTAACCTACTGAGCCCCTTCAGGCCAAATTTCTATCCTGAAGAACCTGTCTCATTTTCTTTAAGTTTCTGTTGAGTAATACTGAGCGTCTACCTTTTTTCAAGAAATGTCATTTGAAAAAATTACAGGGCATAAAGAAGAATGAAGGAATGATACACACTGCAACTTGGGTGAAGCTCAAGAGCAATATGCTAAGTGAGAGGAGCCGGGGCCAAAGACCACAGTGCACAATTCCACTAGTGTGAAATGTCCATGTAGGCAAATGTATAGAGTCAGGAAGTCACTTAGTGGTGGCCAGAGGCAGAAGGGGGCTGGAGTTGGGAGTCAGTGCTCATGGGTATGGAATTTCTTTGGGGGATGATGAAAATGTGTCCTAGGATTAGGTAATGGTTATGGTTATACAACTTTGTGAATATATTAAGAACGACAGAATTGTATGCTTAAACATACATGGGCCCTGAGAAAAGACAGTCAGATATACCAGTAGCCATCGTCTTGCTTCAGGATGGCAAACACACAAACAAATGTAGCCTTGCATGTTGACAGACTGTATCAGATTTGGCCACTTTCTCCCAAAACTCTCATGGAATTGACAAAGAAATATGAACCACCTTGTGGTCAAACTAAAAAAGACATCTTGCTTGCTTTGTCTACACCCATGACACTGCAAAGACCAGGATGAAATTTAGTTTCTGTGTCAAGACGACTGTTCATGTATCTATGAGTATGTGTTTTCGAGATTATTTTCAAGGGACTTTGATTGATTTGTACGAAACCAGCCACATTGTCTGGTTTAATTTCCCTCGTGGCCAAGAGCACAGCTGGTCAGACTTAGCTCCACCAAACTCTGTGCCAAGTTACCTTTTCATATAAGGATGGAAATCCAACTTAGAACTTAATGGCATCATGCTTTAGCTATGTGGTGGGGAGAGGGAGGGAAGTCAGTTAAGAAGGTCAGTGAACATCTTCTACAGAGAAAGACTTTTTTGAACTACATAGCGAGGCACAGAACATTGTTTTGCTTTTTCAGATATTCCTTTGCTCTGAGACGCTAAACAGATAAATGTCAGCCAGAAAACATTTTGTCATATAAAGTTGGAAGTGCCTTGAAAGAAAGTGACCTTTTTTTTTGTTGTTGTCTCCTGCGTCTACTATGAGAGTATCAATTAAAAGAAGAAGCAATTAAAGAGGCTAAAATCTAAAGTCATACCCTCGGGTTCTCTTTTTCCACCTATCATTAACCAGCTGAGGTACTCTAAGAAGTCAAGTGGCCTTTCTAGACCTCGGTTTCCTTTTGTGTAGGAGGAGAGGCTGAAAAAAAAAAATGACCTCTGAGTCCCTTCCTAGTTTTAACATCATGATTCTAGATGAGTAGTCCCTACAAAAGAATCTTTTTTTTTTCTTCCCAACATTCTCAGCACACTGTACACCACACATGTGATGGACATAAGGACAAAGTGTTCATGTTGCAGAAGACTGTCCACAGTGATGGGCAGATTTCACACATGCCATGTAAGAGGTGCCACGCCATCACTGGCTTCTGCAGAAAGCCCATTGGGTCTTTAATGCACTGATCATTTTACTGAAGTGGACACATGCCAGGAAATACTGCAACCCATGGAGAAAATAATTTTATGACCTGGAAAACTGTTTGGCAATATAGGACTTGATTATAAAAAGACAAAAACTTATTGGAGGAATTGGAAGTATGGACAAATTCTGGGATAAATGGCTATGAGGTGTATAAGATGGTTGAAGTAAGATCTAAATGTAAATAATAAGCAGATATGTATACTTTTTCCAGGACTATATTGTTTTAGGAACACATAACCCTCATTCCAGATCTTCTATATCGATCTAGTAGGTTACAGACTTCATCTCCAACATCACTCTCAGGAAGTGGGGAAAAATTATCAACAGGGCTCTTTTTTTATTATTAAATGCTTTTTTGAGCTTTTTCAGAGTTATATTATTATTCAGTTATATTTGAATGATTATAGCAGTAATATAACAACAGTTACGTGAAGATAGAACTGTTTCTTGCTCACATAAAGCAAGTCCAAAAGTAACTAGGTTAGAGTCATCATAGTGGCTCCACAGTGTCATCAGGACTCCAACCTCCTTCTCCTTGCTCCACCATCCTCCAGGTAACTTCATGGCCTACTATGGCTGCTAGTGCCCTGGCCATTACATCTACCTTCCAAGCAGCAGAAAAAAAAAAAAAAAAGAAAAGAAAAGAGGACTCACTTTCTCCATTTTAAGATTTTTTTGAAAAATAAATAAATAAAAAATAAAATAAAACAAAAAGAAAAATAAATAAATAAATACTTATTTGAAGTTCTACACGAAACATCTAATACATCCCATTGGCTAGAACTTGGTTATATGGCCATGTTTGGGTACAAAAAAAAAGCTGGGAAGTGTAGTTCTTTTTAATTCTCAGTAGCAACAGACTTCTACTACTAAAAAGAATGACAAGAATAGATGTTGGGTAAACAAATATCAATCTCTGCCTTACTTTCCAAAACAAAAGCAATAATGTTCCCTTCCCTAAACAAAGAATACAGAGAAATATAAATATAAGCCTCTTCCTCTTTCCAACCTTATTCTCACTCCATGGTGTGAATTAAGGTATAAGTTCTCTTGCGTCTCAGAAGGCAAACTTATAAAAAAAAAAAAAAAGAAGGCAAACTTATATATTCATATGCAGGGAGTTATTTATTTTTTATTTACATTGTCCTTCAACTTGTTTTTCCCATTTAACCCTCATACACGTGTGCATGCATATATATATATATATACATACATATATGTGTGTCCGTGTGTGCATATATGTGTGTGTGTGTGTGTGTGTGTGTGTGTGTGTATATATATATATATATATATACCAAACTTAACCTTTTTTATAGCTGAATAATCCCTCATGGTATGGATGAGCCATAGTGTGCCTTATTTTTTTAATTCACTTCCCTTTAGATGGACATTTAGGGTGTTACCAGTGTTTTAGCACCACAATTAATACTGTAGTAAACATCACAGATAACCTTATATATTGATATTTTCAAATTAATAGGATAGATTCTTAATAGTGACCTCATAGTGCAGATGCATAGTTTGAATCTTAATGGATTTTTACTAGAATACTCTCCCAGAAGGTGGCCTGTGCAACAGGTCAGTCAGCAATACATAAGTCTGCCTGTGTCATATATCCTGGATGTTATCATTAAAAAAACAAAACCACATCAACTTAATGCTTGTTGACTTAATGTGTGAGATAATACTATTCATCATTTGAGTTGCCATGTTTCCAAAAGGTTAAGCCACATTTCATGTTTATTGATCTCTGTTTCTTTTTCTGTGAATTACTCTTTTCTAAATCCTTTAGTTATTTTATTATTTTTTTATTTATTTTTATTTATTTTTTTATTGGAGTTCAATTTGCCAACATTTAACATAACACTCAGTGCTCATCCTGCCAAGTGCCCCCCTCAGTGCCCATCACCCAGTCACCCCAACCCTCCACCCACCTCCCTTTCCACTACCCCTTGTTCATTTCCCAGAGTTAGGTATCTCTCATGTTTTGTCACCCTCACTGATATTTTCACTCATTTTAACTTCCAAAGAAAAATTTTTGTTTTTTTTTAGCACTCTCTTCTGCTATCCACAGTGAACCTCTAGCAATATCTCTGATTTCTCCTTCAGGAAAGTTTTAAAGTTCCCTTCAATATGGGCCTTATATTTTCTCCCCCCTCCCTTTTTTTATTGGAGTTTAATTTGCCAACATATAGCATAACACCCAGTGCTCATCCCATCAAGTGCCCCCCCTCAGTGCCTGTCACCCAGTCACTCCACCCCCTGCCCACCTCCCTTTCCACCACCCCTTGTTTGTTTCCCAGAGTTAGGAGTCTCTCATGCTCTGTCTCCCTTTCTGATATTTCCCACTCATTTTTTCTCCTTTCCCCTTTATTCCCTTTCACTATTTTTTATATTCCCCAAATGAATGAGACCATATAATGTTTGTCCTTCTCTTATTGACTTACTTCACTCAGCATAATACCCTCCAGTTCCATCCACGTCAAAGCAGATGGTGGGTATTTGTCATTTCTAATGACTGAGTAGTATTCCATTGTATACATAGACCACATCTTCTTTATCCATCATCTTTTGAAATGTTGGAGAGGATGTGGAGAAAGGGGAACCCTCTTGCACTGTTGGTGGGAATGTGAACTGGTGCAGCCACTCTGGAAAACTGTGTGGAAGTTCCTCAAAGAGTTAAAAATAAATCTGCCCTACGACCCAGCAATTGCACTGTTGGGGATTTACCCCAAAGATACAGATGCAGTGAAATGCCGGGTCACCTGCACCCCGATGTTTATAGCAGCAATGTCCATAATCCTTTAGTTTTTGTTGATGATATGAACTCTGTAACATATGTTTCAAATAACTTTCCCTTTTTTGCCTTTTGATTTTTTGACCTTCTTTGCAATAACAAATTTTTTTAAGTTTATATTTATTCAAATCTGTCAACTTTTCCTCTATGGCTTCTGGGTTTCCTGTCTTACTTAAAAAAAAAAAAAAGTCTCTCCACTCAGGTTTATTCAAATACTCTTATAAATTTTCTTCAAGTATTTTTAAATGTTAAAATATTTTTTATTTTGTGAATTAGGGGAACTGAACTTGTTTGTGATCCCGCCCCCCCAGCTTAACAGGGCCTCTTGCCAGCACCATGTCATTGTTATTCTATTACTGACTTGAGATGTTACCTGGAGTTCCTGGGGGGCTCAGTCAGCTTGGCATCTGCCTTTGGCTCAGGTCATGATCTCAGGACCCTGAGACCCAGCCCTGTGTCAGGCTCCCCTCTCAGCAGGGAGCCTGCTCCTCCCTCCTGCGGTGCTCTCTCTCTCAAATAAATAAATAAAATCTTAAAAAAAATTTTTTTAATGAACCCATTCCCCCTCTGCCCAGCCCCCAGCAACCAGCAATACATTTTCTGTCCCTCTGGGTTTACCTATTTTGTGAATATTTTATACAAATGGAAACTTACAGTGTGTGACCTTTTGTGTCCAGCATATTCTGTCTGGTATTGAGCCTGAACTCTGTCCCTTTCCGACAATAAATAATAATCAACTATGAATAAATAAATTAATTGGGAAAAAAAGCATTTTCCACCCAAAAGATACATTTTCAATCAAATATTATTTTGTGTGGAATAATCATTTATCTAGTAATATCTTTTATGCTGCTTTACTCGATCATGTATAAATAATACTTGTAAGAATAACTTAATTCCAAATACATTGTTAACACTGTAAGGCCTTGTGGTCACAGAAAAAAAAATGTTTCAAAAAATTTCCATTTATATGACTTTTGAGGCAGAGAATATAAGATACAAAATTTTTTAAAACTTAAGACAAAAAATTTCATTAAATGGGAAAAGAATCTCTTAAGGTAAGTAGAACGAAGTTATTTACTCAAGGAGAAAGGGAATGATGTTAAATTTCCAATGGTTAAAGAGCTTATTTATATGTTTTGAACATAGTATGGTAGGTGTTATAGTGCTCTGACATTTTTATCCCATGGAGATGCTTGAAATCATGAGGTTATAGTTTTATTTTTGTTTTTATGCCAGTTTTTACAGAAGGTTGGAAATGACATTCTTTGCAACCATTTAAGCTTAGGACAGAAAATTTTAAATAGCAGTTGAAAGGCATTTTTTTTTAAGGGAGAGAAAGAGAAAAAGAGCACAGTGTGCATTGGGGAGGCACAGGGCAGGAGAGGGGGAGAGCACAGTGTGCACTGGGGAGGCACAGGGCAGGAAAGGGAGAGAGATAACCCAAGTGGGCTCCATGCTCAGCACAGAGATGACTTGGGGCTCGATCTCACAACCATGAAATCATGACATGACCCCAAATCAAGAATCCAGACACTTAACCGACTGAGCCACCCAGGAGCTCCCAAGTGTCTGGCTCTTGATCTCAGTGGGGTCTTGATTCAGGGTCATGAGTTTAAGCCCTGCATTGGGCTCCACATTGGGTTGGAGCCTACTTAAAATTTTTTTTAAAAAAAAAGCAATTTGAAAATCTGTAAGGATCATCCAGAATTTTCTTTGATGGTGGCATTAGTTCACTCAGGTGGCCATAATAGAATATCATAGACTGGGTGTCTTAAGCAACAGAAGTTTATTTCTCACGAGTCTGGAGGCTGGAAGTCTGAGATGAGAATACCAGCACAATCAGGTTCTGGTGAAGGCCCTCTGCCCTGCCTACCCATAGCTGCCATCTCTTTGTGTTCTCACATGGCAGTGAGAGACAGAGAGCAAGATCTCTGGTGCCTCTTTTTTTTTTTAAGATTTACTTATTTTAATTTTAAAGACTGGAGAGGCACAGAGGAAGAGGGAATCTCAAGCAGACTCACCAGTGCAGAGACTTTGTGGGGCTCGATCTCCCAGCCCTGAGAGCATGACCTGAGCCGACACCAAGAGTTGGACACTTAATCGGCTGAGCCACTCAGGAGGCCCTCTGGTGCCTCTTCTTATAAGGGCACAAATCTCATCATGAGGATCCCATCTTCACAATCTTATCTAAACCTGATTACCTGCCAAAGGCCCAATCTCCAAATGCCATCAATTTAGGCTTAAGGACGTAGCATCTAAATTTTGGAGGCATGCAATTCTGTTCATTGCAAAAGGTATGTGAACAAAATAACTTCAGGGCTTTGTTCATATGGCCTGTTTCAGAAGAGGGCAGTGGTCAGGAAGAAGGGGCCCCTAGATCTGAGTGGCAGGAAACAGATACTGCTTCTCCCCTGCTTTTCCTCTCTTTTTTTCCTGGGCCCTGGGGGTTTGGGGATGGGGGCTTTCCCCACGATTCTGCTCCCAGCCCTCTGCTCTCTCCGTACATTCTCTCCCTTGGTGAGCTAATCCCCTCTCACATTCTCGGTTATTACTGTGTGAATGACTCCCAGAGCCCATCTCTGACCTTATTCCTGAGTTCCACTTCTGAACCTACAACATGCCTTGAATATTAAAAATTTAACCCATTAGAGATGTAATAATTACTAAAATTATTATATTTCCTTCTGTTTTCCCCTTTGCATATTTTATGATACGTTCTGAGTTTTAACTAAGTCATGAAAAGCACAGGCCCAGTATCCAAAATGAGATAAGACAAAATACAACAGAGAGAAAATTATCTAGTCATTTAAAATATGAAGCCTGACCGCACAGAATTATAAAGGACATTCTTGGGTCTATCAGTTCTCCCCATCCTAAATCGTCACCTCATTGTACGTGAAACCAGAAGAAACAAGTGGCAAAGGTGGTAAAGGCTTCAGGAATTTGTGAAATTTTAACAGAGTTTTGCAAAGCAATGTCTAAAGTGAATTTTATTTCTCTTTCATTCTGTGTGCAGTTTGAGTGTGAAGCTTGTTCTATGTGCCCTTGCAGCTACCAGGACAGTGATGTTTCCGCCCACAACATTATAAATTGATATTATGAATAACTGATCTTTAAATGTAACCCACTAACGAACAGATGGTGATAAAATGGAAGATGCTCCCCCTCAAATACTCTATGGGAATCTATTCCATTTTTAAAAACTTTCTTGCACAAAATGTTCCTGTACTCATCATTCTTGAAATGAAAAAGAAAGAAACCTGCCTTCTTGACATTCCTTAGTGTGACTTTGAATTTCAGCTCACACCAAGTACAAGTTCATGCTGGAAGCCCTGCAGGCTATCAATAGAACTCTACTCACCCGCCTTATTTTAAAGCAGAAGCATGTTAAGCTCTCTAAGCCTCCTCTCATAAGACATACCCTTCAACTCCCAAATTAGTCCTGGTGCCTTTGCTGGACCCCTTCCAAGTCTCAGATGTTCTTTTAAGCTTCATGTCCTACCACACACCATGCAGTAGACTATAAGCAGTGAGGGTTCCATTGCCTCAAAATCTCCTTTAATTTATGAACCCTAACAATTTCCAGCCTCCATATCTCCTATCTCCTACTCTGTGCTTACGGTGCTTGTTGAAAACACAAAAAATCCTTCCTATGTTTGATGACTCTAGATTATGTGTGTGTGCAATACATTTATTGTTAGTAAGAAAGTAAAAACAAAGCAAAACAAAAAACAAATGTAATTCAGAGGTCCCTGACCTTGACCCATCATCGCTTCCTATGAGCAGATCCTCCTTCTAACTATTTCTGGCACCTGAAGCAGAATTCCTACCCTTCACAGTGGCTCCAAGGCTGACCCATTTTGGAAGGCTAAACTCAAAGACTTCCTCCACAGAATCTTCTCTAATACTCCAACTGGAAATTACCTCTGACTTCTCTGAATGCTTTATATACAATCCTTGCATGGTAACGACAGTTTTGTTTACCTCATACTGTCCATATTTATATGTCTTATGCTTAAGCCAGAGATTGCAACTGGTAGCCTATGAGCTAAATCCAGTTTGCAGATAAATTTTACTTGGCCCACATACTTGTTTCATACAAATACACACACACACACACACACACACACACATCATGTAAAATTTGAATTTATAGGGATCCCTGGGTGGTGCAGTGGTTTGGCGCCTGCCTTTGGCTCAGGGTGTGATCCTGGAGACCCGGGATCGAATCCCACATCGGGCTCCCGGTACATGGAGCCCGCTTCTCCCTCTGCCTATGTCTCTGCCTCTCTCTCTCTCTGTGTGACTATCATAAATAATAAAAAAATTAAGATATTAGAAAATATATGAATTTATAGTTTCCCTTGGAAATATCTGGTCCAGTTAGAAACACTATGGTGGAGCCTATGGGGGCCAGCCCCATTTATTTCTTGGGACTTTTCAGTCATTTGTGTTACATGCCTCGTCCAGATGGGCATTTGAACTTGCAATACTTTGTCTAGACTATAGTATTCCTGAGGCAGGATCTTGTTTTAATCATATTTTCAGCTTACAGCAGACACTTAGTAATTTGCAGCTGAAAAAACTAAATGTATCTGGTCTGAGAAGCAAGTCTTTTTTTTTTTTTAAGTGACTTTGAGGTATGCCATTGGGATCCGACCAATTCTTCCCATCATAATGTTGTTGGAACTCCATCAGTAAGTATCTACTCACCTTCTACTATGTGTTGAAAACTTGGAGATACAAAATAAACAAGCAGCACCCCGCCTCATCACAGAGGGGACTGTTTGAGGTAACAAGCAATATACACATGGAATAACTTGTGAGCAAGAGATCATTGCAATTTCAAGGCCACACAGCCAAGCGTTAAATGGATGAGAGGCTGGAGCTAGACAGAATTGGGTCTAGATCTTGGCCCTGTACTTAGGCTCTTCTAATATTGAGCAAAGTATTTACCATCTGGGCCTTAGTTTCCTCATCTTCTGCTGGCTGCCTTTCGAGAGCTAGGCTGGGATAATAGGAACATCTGCCTGTAGAGATGCAAGAGGATTAGACGAGTGAACACATGTGAAGTCCAAGGCACCGTGTCTGGACCTGCTGGGTGTTCTACAGGTGGAGGGGTTATCACTGGCAGTGAAATGATTCAGAATCACCGATGGTAGTAGATACAAGAACATTTCATCCCTTCACAAAATTGGCCAACCCCTCTTTCCCATCCCCTCTGTATTATCAGTCAGGCTGCTAGATTCTACTAAAAATATGTGGCTGCTTAATATTCAGATTTGACTCCTACAGTCAAAGGAGTGCTGACGCTGTGTGGGGGCATGATGGAAAGGATGAGTTTGTCCTTGCGAATCCCTTCACACTGCGGACATGTAACGGCCAGCCCTGAGGCTGCAGCTGCAGCTGCTATTTGCAGCCCCGGGGCCTCTGAGATGGGATTCTGGGGCTCAGATTTATTTTCTGCCCCATGCCTTTGTTTGAAAAGGCTCTGGTCCCGCTCAGCTGCCCTGACTGTTGCTGCTGTCCCGCAGTGCCCTAGTTTGCCTCCCTGAGTGAAGGTGTGCTTCCTCCCTCAGCTGTCTCCCAGAAAATTCAGGAAAATCATTGTCATTATTTGTTAGTAAACATTTATAGTATCCTGGGCATCTTGCTAAGTATTTTGCATATATTTTTCTCATTTAATTCTCATAAAACTCTATGAGATAGGTAACATTGTTATCTTCATTTTAAGATGAGGAAACTGAGGTACAAGAAATTAAAAATGTTCCAAAGCTCCCAGTAACAAGTGGAACAAATATTTGAAAGCAGGTATGTTTCCCAGGATCCATGATCTTTTTTTTTTTAAGTTATTTATTTATTTGGGGGGGGGAGCTCTTAAGTGCACGCAGTGGGGGGGCAAGCAGACCCCTCCGAGATCTATCTGAGGCTGATTCTGAGATCACGACCTGAGTCAAAATCAAGAGTCGGTCACTTAGCTGACTGAGCTAACCCAGGCGCCCTCAGAATCTATGGTCTTAATCATTAAACACTACCTCCTTAAATAAATTTTGGTGAACATCTTTCCTTTGAAAACACATTTCTTCTGAACCTCAGTTGTTTGATGTTACCTTATCATGACAAAGGGGGTGACAAAGAGGTTCCCTCTGTAGGTTCTCTTCATAGATCTCCCAAGCATCACCTGCAACAGTTCTTTAAGAACTCTGAATAGCATTTGGATTAAGTGAGGAAAAAGGAGTGATGGATTAGCAAGGTCTGCAATGGACTTTCCAAATGTGTGTCTATTGACTATGAAGTGGAAAGATCTTCAAGTAAGAGTCTTTGTATCTTAGTTTTGAGGGAATGTATCAGGAGAATGATTTCATAAGTTAGGACCACATGTCAGACAAAGTCATAGCATCATCTGAATATTCCTGAAGGGTATATTGTCCTTAGTTTCCATCAAGCAAAAGAGGGAAACATTTTCATATCTTAGGACTTTGTCAAGTTCTAAGCCTATTTTCTTTCTTTCTTTCTTTCTTTCTTTCTTTCTTTCTTTCTTTCTTCTTCTTTCTTTCTTTCTTTCTTCTTTTTCTTTCTTACTTTTTCTTTCTTTCTTTCTCTCTAGTGAGAGAGAGTGCTTGCATGAGCCTGGGATGGGGGAGAAGGAAGGAAGGACAGAAGGAGAGGGAGAGAGAGAATATCAAGCAGGCTCCACGTCCAGAGCAGAGTCGGGCACGGAGCTCATCTCACAATCCTGAGATCCTGACCTGAGCAGAAATCAAGCGTTACATGCTTAACCAACAGAGCCACCCAGATGCCCCAAGCTCTATGTCTTTTAAGAAAAAAATGTATCTTCAAATTATATCAAGTCCAAAAGTCTTTAGATATAAATGAGAAACCTATGGGCATATCTTAAGAGCCGAAGAAACAAAATGCAAGCATCTGATCAGCCTGGTTCAGAGTTAGTCCCTGGGTCCTAGAAGAATCGAGTCCCACATCCAGCTCCCTGCTCAAAGCCTGCTTCTCCCTCTGCCTATGTCTCTGCCTCTCTCCTGTGTCTCTCATGAATAAATAAATAAATTTTAAAAAACCCCTAGATTTATAATGTGCAATTACAATAAATTATTTATTCCAAACTAAATTTCTGAATAATCTTTTCTGCATATAAAAGCCTCCAGCACTCCCTAGACATTCCACGTGTGAGAAGCACCTCTTACCTGTCATTTGATTCATTACAGGCTCTCGAGATATATAAGACTCCTATTATTAATCCTCTTAAGGGAACTCAATCCTATTCAGCTCAAGTCTATTTATTGAGCTTCTCCTTTGGGCCTATCACAGTGAGGTATTCAGTAATGGATACTCAATAATGAAAAGACCCAGTGCCTGCCCTCAAAGAGCCTACAGTTTGATGGGAAAATGGACAGTAACAATTTACCTCATGGCAGTTCACCATGTTACCACATGCATGGTGCAGGGTGAATTGACACCTCTTCAATATCACCTAGTGGACTAGAGCTCCCGTTGCTGATGCCACTGTTGGTTTAGTATGATTGTTGGTGACACCATGAAACTATTTAAGAAGCCAGATATGATTTCTTTCATTGACTGAAGAAGACTCTGTCCCCACCTGCATGAAGGCCTTTTTACAGTCAAATTTGCATTAGCCACACAGCATGGCTGTTGCTTCTCCCATATTCCTTACCAGGCTTAGTAGCTTTGCCATCAACCCAGCCATCCAAGCCAGAAAATTTGATTTCACATTGTCCCCACTATTCCACCAAGTTCTACTAAGTCTATTTCCACCATAACACAGGTCATTTGCCCTCCTGTATACAAAGGGAGATCACAACATTGCACATATAGATCAAGTCTGCTGTTACATCCATCTTTCTCTCTTTGTGTACGGTTTGCCTCCTGGAACATATTCCCAAGTAGAAGATCTACAAAGTCATATCCCAAAGTTATATTACATAAATTACCAAAACCTCGAATAACATTTTTAAAATCTTAACAGTTTGCATGTATGTGATCCTGGGTTCTCCACACAGGACCTGGGTTAGCAATCTCTCATGAAGTTTGGTATATTCTATAATCCCAATTAGGGAATTGAACATTTTCTCCAAAGAAAGTTATAAAGAGAGAGGAGGTTCAGATATGGTATCTAAGAGCCTCTTAGACCTTCCCTTGTAGGGATTCAGAACTTTCCTACACAGACCCTTTTGCTCCTGAGTACTGTATGGATGAGTTCTGAACCTCTCAGGCTAATACCACAATACAAATATTTAAAAGCTGAAATTAGAACAACCAACTTGGAAAAATGCTTGGCAATATTTACAAAAGCTGAGTGTGACCCTGCGATCTCACTCCTAGTTACATATCCAACAGAAATGCATTTTTATGCACACAATAAGATAAATAACAGCATTTGTCATAAAGAAAACTGGAAATAATCCAATTGTTCACCACCACTGTAATGGATAAGCCATGACACACTATTGAGCAATGAGAATAAATGATCTGGGTGAATATTACAAACCTAATGCTAAACAAAAGCTGAGAGAAGCAAAAGACACAGAGAGAACATACTACACTCTTCTATCTGTGAAGAACAAAACAGGCAAAGCTAACCTATGCTGTGAGAAGTCATAATGTTGTTTCTCATATAGATGCTGGTTACACCAATGCACTGTGTTTGTGAAAATAACTGAACTAGATATTTATAATAAATGCTCTTTTCGATATGCAAATACTTCAATAACATTTTCTAAATGAAAACAATAGAATACAGTATCTTAGCTATGAAAGAAATCACCTTTGAGAATATAGAATTTGCTTCAAAATAATATAGGAAGCAAGGGGTGTATAGCATATAAATCAAAAAAGATTGGCTATGAGTAGATAATTATTGAAACTGGGTGATGGATTGTTATACCTATAGAATGAAGAAGGTTCATTATCAGATTCTTGTGTGTGAAGTTTTTGATAAAAATACAAAAAGTCAGAGAAAAAAGCTGACTACCTATCTCAGGCTAATTATAACTGGAAAGAGGCCTCCTGGAGGAAAGGAAATCACCTTTCCCCACTTTCTCCTAGTATGAAATCTTTGGAAAATGATAAGTAAAATTTCTGTATTCAACAGGATGAGATAGTGGGTTAATCAAAAATATCTGATAATTTTTAATGAAATGTACCAATGTTTTTATGTAAACTTTACAAGGGGACATTCAGTCATCAATCTTTTTGTGTAAGACTTTTTCTTTTTTAGATATGGTGACTAGAGACTTTTGTTATATTTATCACATAAATGACATTCACGGGATATCCAACATTTGTTTCTCAAAAACAGAGCCAAAACTTAGTCCTAAGTTTCTTCTAGATTATTACCAGTTCCTAAGTTTTGCAGTTTATGATTTCACCACTTACTTTGATATTGGTTTTTACAATTTGTATTAACTTATGGGTTCCGCCTAGGTATTACAGAAACAACCCTCCACTTTCATATTTCATCTATTCACTTAACACTTAAATTCCAATTATAACTGGCATAAACAAGTTTGAGAACAAACAATATCCTTGATAAGGTTATCACTCCACTGGTAGGAGAGGTAAGCTTGTGTGGTTTAAGAGTGTTCCAGGGTACTAGGGGCATCAGTCAGCATGTGGTTCTAGAGAAAATAAAGAGAAGAGATTAATTTTGTCAGTCAATTAAGTGGAGTTGGATAAAGATAGTTAAGATAGTAATATCCAGTGGCGCCTGGGTGGCTCAATCATCTGTCTTTGGCTTAGGTCATGATTTCAGGGTCTTGGGATTGAGCCCCACATTGGGCTCCCTGCTCAGTGGGAAGTCTGCTTCTCCCCCTGCACCTCCCTCTGCTCATGTTTGTGTGAGCTCTCTGAAATAAATAAATCAAATCTAAGTAGATAGATAGATAAATAAATAAAAATCTTTTTTAAAAAGATAGCAATATCTATCATTTCTTGACTATTTAGATATGGTATCTGACTCAAGAGCTATGCTGAGCATTTTGCATACATTATTCCGTTTAATCCTTTATTAAAGATTCTGCATTCATTATTTCATTTAATTCTTCCGATATCCCTGAAATCGTCATCGCCATTTCACAGATGAAGAAAACGAGCTTCAGAGAAATCGAGCAATCATCCAAATATATAAATTTTTAGGACGTAGAAGAGTCAGAATTTCAACTTGTGTGATTCTGTTGCCAACACCCCCGCCCCCCTTAACTGCTGTGGTCAGTGCTTCCTGTGTTCAGTCAGCCAGGAAGAGCCTGGAAGAAATGGCAAGACATGTCCCCATTACCTAAGGGAGGAGAACCCCATTTGACCAGAAAGGTCCTCCACTTGAGAGGGCACAGGCTCACATTGTGCTTACTAAATAGGGGACAGGGCAAGACATCAGAGGAAGCCAACTGTCTGGCTTCATCCTTTCTTAGGAAACTGGTCCTGAAGGAAGAAAAAGACCTTGGGAGGTACAACATCATAAATAGTAGCCATGAGGCACCCTCCATAAGAGAAGTTCACTTTCTTTAAATAATTTCTGTGGGTATCTTTACATGAGTCAGATTCTCTTCTCTCCCCAACTGTCTTGGTTATATCATCCAGTTGCCCCCTTCTAAGGAAGGGAGGAAAAAAAAACTTCAAGTTCTAAGCAGATGCTTGCAGGTTGCTCAGGGAATTTGAGATAGAAAATTTTTCTTTCAGATTTAGGTGGTTTGCAACCCTGTTATCCCCATCAGAATCTCCTGGAGAACTTTGAAAACAAAATAAAACAAAACAAAACAAAAAACAAAAACAAAAACAAAAACAAAACAAAAAAACCTGTACCAGGGTTTTCATGGCTTTGCTCAGATCCACATTCAGATTTAAGAGGGGTGGGTGAGTCAGAGCTCCAGCATCAGGATTTTTTTTAATTCACATTTTCCTGGGTGATTAAAATGCACAGCCAAGTTTACAGCCACAGGTCTCAACAGTCAGACTTTTGAGGATCGAGTGGGGTAGTTGATTGGACCAAAGGACGGAGTCCTACAGGTGTGGCTCACTTTTACCATGGGAGTGTTCCTGAAAGGCCACTGGAACTATAAACACCTCCTAGCTCACTAAGTTTATGATTTCAAAAGGCCGATTTTTTTTTTCTTTTGTGGCTGCTCACAGACACTCCAGCTTCTTTGTCAAGGAGCAATGATCTAATTAACAACCATCACTAAAATTCACCAATAAAGCTCATATAAAAAGAAATCTGTAGCGAACAGTTTTGTGGTTATTTTTTAAAGCCTAATACTGAGCTGTGAATAAAAAGTCATATTCTTTTATAAGTCATACAAAAGACCAATTTTGTCCTCCATTTCCTGTAAAAGTTATCATGTATCTTTCCTTTAAAATCGCAAGTTAGATAAAAATGGAATTTGGGTGCTGTCTCTGACTTACTATGGACAAGAAGACTTAAAACCATAATGTTGTAGCTAAAAAGGAAGAAAATACGGTAGCAAAACATTCTGTATTTTGTAACTTTTTTAAATGTGCAAAAATTCACCACATCCTTCCCCTCCAATATCAATATCGTGATATTCCAGGTGAGGAGGCCAACATTATGTTCAGCTAACTTAGAACAAAGCAAAGATATTTTTGTATTTTACTAACCCATATCACCCAATTGTTTATGAAATACTCTGTTAAAGTTAAGATCCTAACTTTATGTTTTCAAGTTGATTTGAAAGGGAAAGAGGAGAAGGAGAGACAGAAGATTTAAATATTTTTTAAGGACTATACTTTGCAGGTTATGCTGATGATAAGCAAACTCTGTGGGTCAAAGTATAAAATCATCCCCAGAGGGACCAAAGTGGAATTATCGCAGTGCTACATAGTGCAATTGGCCAAATGTGTCATAAATTGATATTTTCCTTTTCCTGCCAAACCCAAAAGCCCATCTTATCTATTCTGAGAAAATCCCACATGCTTGAATCGTTCTTTAAGAGAGACAAGAACTCTGTCGGGACATTTCCATATTTACAGAAAAGGGAAATCATACATTTCCGGTTCTCTCTTATGTTTCTCTTCAAGGTTTATTCAAGGTCATATTAATGGTTTTTTTTTTTTTTTGTAAGAAAAACTTTACATTCACTTTGATCAAAATGGCTTTTTTTTTTTAAAAGAAAGTAAAGTATTAAACTCTTATGCTGAGCTTTTCCTATATCTTTATTTTGAAAGAAACTGATTCTTATGCAAAACAAACTGATGTGTCATCACATTTTTTTTTAAAAAAATCAGAGTTTGCTGTTCCTTCCTTCCTCCTTGAGCATTTTAAACATGTGTATTTATAGGTTTAATGAAATGCATACTTGGTATATATTTATCCCATCAACCCTACATACTTGAGGAGACTTATGGAGAGTCCTTTCTCAAAGCACAGTGAACTGAAACTGCTCTTCGTGACCTCTCGATGTCCCTGCAGCTCTGTATTACCCTCTCTTAGCTGAGCAACCAACACATGAGCCTGAAATTTTCTGAGAGAAAGGGACAGTTCTGCAGATTTAAAAAAAAAAAAAAAGATTCTCCCCTTCAGAATTTCCCAGTTTCTAAAGACAGAGAACTAGAGACACTGGTTTAGAGGCCCTTCTATGGGGGAAGATTCTTCATCCCAAAATAAACTCTTCCTGCTCAAGTTAGAGCCTCGGGCTTAAAGTCTCAGCGTCCTGGAACCAGAACAATACAAACATGGGCTAAGTGGAATGAGCCAGGAGCATTTGTACGTGATGTGATCATCGCTTTGTTAGTGCATAGGCCCAGTGACGCACACTTGAGGCTGGGGAGCTCGCGGGCCACATAAAGGAAGACCAGGTGCCCTCTACCGGTGAAGAAGCCCAGCACTTTCCATTTTTCTAATAAAACTCTCTTTTCATACAATGCTGTGCATGGAAGCTGGTCATATGATACAGAAATGTGGTCATGATAAGCTGGAAAGGCAGTCATTACTCAGTCTGCGCTGGAAGCGTAACATTTCCATTTCTATAAATTCACTCTACAAAACTGTGCATGAGCTGGTGAAGACTACATAAGAGGATATTTACTGTGGCACCATTTGCAATGACGAAGAAGATGAGCCGAGGGTCCATAACACAAGTCTGACTGAATATATTATATGTGTCTGCTGCCTGATGAGGAGGTGCCTGTGAAGGGACGTGTGGCCATCAAGAAGAAAGAAGTAGAGTCACACAGCTTGTCATGGAGCACCATGTCTGAGATATGTCAGGGGGGAATAAGAAAGTTGCACAATATGTTTATAGTGTGATCCTGTTTTGTAAATAATAATAATAATAATATGGAGGATTATTCAATAAAGTAGTGACTTTTTATATCATGCACCATTTGGAACCAGGATTTAAAAAAAAAAACAACACAAATGATTTTTAAAGGAAAATAATAAATTTGCAAGGGTTAGCTATGGAATATTTTCTTGTTTAAATTTTACACATTTCTAAAGTAAACGTGGTTTATGCCCTTTTTAAAAATGTTTAATTTACATATACACTTCCTTTTCTAGGAATTTATTGTACAAAAAACACTCGCATGAAATAGCAAAGACTATGCAAACTCGTGGAGCTATAGAACTATAGACATACAGAGGGGGAAAAAAATCTGACGTGATATAGAAAAGAGAAATCTAAACCACCTGAAATCCCACCACCCAAGTACTCATTGTGGTTGGTGTATTTCTTTCCTTTCAAGATGGGTTTCACACTATTCCTTGCACACAGGTTGTACATGCTGCCTCTCTGCACCACATCACAGTGACTCTCGAGACTCCCTGGTTTTAAAGACCCTCCTTTTCATTTCCTCTGCCACATCTTGAGGTGATTTCAAACACAGCAGTCACAGCTTAACCCTCCCAGCTCAGCTCCTTCTCTTTGTTAACCTCCTTTAAATATTGTTTTCATGGTGTCACTAAGGATAAAACTCTAGCATCTTCCAAAATAGAGACCAAGGAAACGATCAGATTTCTTTAATGCTCAACTCAGCATAATAACTTGGCTGATGGAATAAATACATGCTGAAGAATAGCACACAGAGCCTCGTAAATAAAGGGCTGCTTGCAAATAACAGGATTCTTGCAAACTCTGACCAATTAAGAAAATAAGATCCTTTGGTGAGATGAGACCAACCGGGAAGATTGACTTAATCTGGTTTGAATCTGAGTGAAGAACCCATGTAAGCCGCTAGGAAAACTTATTTAGAGAAGTACTAAGTCTGGCTTATGTACTTTCTCTTGAACCGACAGGGAGGCTCCTCGTGGACTTGGGAAAGCAAAATGCAGGGGTTTATGCAACCCTGAGTGTTGACGGAAAATTCTATTCAAGTGCCTGGCTCACCCGAGAAAGGAGAAGAGAACAATTGGGGTGACAATGACAGTGAGCTGGAGGCTTGAGGGTTTTGCTCCATGAGGCCCCACTGTATTACACTCTGAGTTATTTTGGGATGGTCACAAGAGTACTTGAACCCTGAACAAAGAACCTCTCCTTGCCTTATCCTGTTGCAGATGGGAGTGAAGTGCTTCAAGTGCCCAAATCTGAAGCGACTGTGAAACTCCAACCAAAAGGCTAGGGGTTGGGGGGTCTTCCCCATTCTTGTGGCCTGCCTTTGTCCCCCAAAGCTACAACATTTCCAAACCCATTGAGCCCCATTTTCTCATGGCATTTTATAATTGTCTGCTTAAGGGGGCATTTGATAGGTCTGATGAAAGTGAGGGCATCTGATACGGCTGGTGACAGGTACAGTAGGGAAATGTCACTAACTCTGGTTACACTTGCTTTTAGCCAACTTTGTCCTTAGAGCACTGCTTTGGGTACGAGTGGGAGTTGAATTTGGAAAATGAAAAATAGCAATACCAAGAACACACACCCAGAGTCATTTTCCCTTTCTGGTAAGCAATTCAGGAATACTCAAGCCTTCAAGACTTTCCTACAGAAGAGTAAGTTTTAAATAATAATACAGAGAAAAAACACTTTTAATAAAAAAACCTTTTTAGTTAGTTAACATACAGTGCAATCCTGGAATGAGAAAAACACTTTAAGATAAAAAACAAGTGGGACGCCTGGGTGGCTCAGTGATTGAGGTCTGCTTTGGCTCAGTTTGTAATCCCCGGGTCTTGGGATCAAGTCCCACATCAGGTTCCCTAAAGGGAGCCTGCTTCTCCCTCTGCCTATGTTTCTGCCTCCCTCTGTGTCTCTCATGAATATTACAATAAAATACAATAAAATGCAATAAAAAGATAAAAAACAGGCCGTACTGTGGTTAGTTGGATGATATTAACTTCCCTTCAAAGCTCAGCCTTACACAATATCTGCTCTGGAAAATATCGCTGAAACAAGTTAAAAAATTGATCCCAAGCCCTCTAGATTAGTGCCAGTGACATGGAATCTTTTCCCCCTTCCTTCATTGGCCTGAACTTGACTAAGATCCCAAATGAACAAGGACCTTTCACCTCAGCAACAGACTTCCAGGGCAGTTATAAATAAGGGCTCAAACTGCCCTCTTCGTGGGGTTAGTTTTTACTTCTGAGACACGAAGTGCTGCTAGTCTCAGTGAGGACCTGGCAAAGTCTCTGCTGTGCTCTCCCTCTCCTTGTACTATATTGTGATTCTGTTATCCACGCTAATTACAACTCATTCTGGTGGAATTTCCTCCTAGCCCCTTTGCTTTCTATCCTCCTCCCACTCAGATTTAACTACAATGCTCAAGTTCTATTTCATCAGAACATTTCCTATAAGAAAACCATTCCCAACTCTCCACTTCAAGAGGCCTAACGTCATACGACTGTGCATCATGCATGTGCACAATCATCCCACGTGGAAGGTAGTATTGTCATTCTCATTCCTCAGAGGAAGGGACCCTTTCGCCCAAGTTACATGACTAGTAAGAGGTGGGAGATGAGCTCTGACTCTGGGTTGTCAGGAAAATATAAGCTAGCTAACACCCTCAAGTCTTTCCTTTTATCTTCCCCACTCCACATCCGTTTGTTCATATATATTGAGCACAGCTCAGTGATGTGTGTGTTGCTGATACAATTGTTCAATGATTCACGTCCACACATAACACTTAGAGATGTAAACAATAACACCTTCTCCAAAGATATCAGATCATCCTACACGTATGGATAGAATTCATTCATTAGCTGTGCAGATTCTACAGTAGAGTAACATCCAACAGCCCGATCGACAAAGCAAAAAAAATATTTTAAGTTACATCAGGTGGCTGGGTCACCCCTTTTTCCTTTCCATCCTGGCAACCCACCTGCTGCTGTTACTCATTCACATGCCTTTCCACTCCTAACTTGGTTCTCCTCTTCCATTTGACTCGGACACATTCCTTCCTGCAGGTTGCCAAACATCCTGGTGATGGGACAAAAAAAAAAAAAAAAAAGTCATGTAATAGTATCCACAACTTTCCTTTCCTCCCTGCCTTGCCAAAGAGAATTTTTCTTCTTCCCAAAGCCCTAAAGAAAGAAGGATTTTGGCTTGATGGGAGAAAATATGGGTCAATTCAAGGTTGAGGAAACTGAGTCAGAGGGTTTGCTTTCCCTAAAGTTCCTTCTTGTTCCTTCTTCGGTTAAATGATAACATCAAGATGCTAAGTCTAAATGCCGCAAGAATTACATCTCACGATGCTTGTATTCCCATAGCAGGGTGCTAAACATGGTAGCATGGTGCTTGGTCAAAAAGTGTGTAAACGAAATGGGTAGAAAGGAAAAACAGGAAAGAGAGAAGAAAAGTGGGGGCATTTGGAGGGG
Source organism: Nyctereutes procyonoides (assembly GCF_905146905.1). Taxonomy (NCBI): domain Eukaryota; kingdom Metazoa; phylum Chordata; class Mammalia; order Carnivora; family Canidae; genus Nyctereutes; species Nyctereutes procyonoides. The sequence continues at coordinate 23,683,835 of NW_026575122.1, forward strand.
AACAGTTGGTTAAGCGTCTGACTCTTAGCTTCAGCTCCAGTCATGATTTCAGGGTCGTGGAACTGAGCCCCACATCGGGCTCCACGCTCAGCAGAGAGTCTGCTCAGGACTCTCCCTCCACTCTTCCCCTCCCACATGCATGTGTGTGCTCTCTCTAAAATAAATAAAGAAATCTCTAAAAAAGAAAGAGAGAAGAAAAGAAAGCAAGTATATTGCTAGCATTAGCAATAATGCAGTATATTGCTATACTGTTAATATCAGTATAGTATAATATTAGTATAGTATATTATTAGCAATAATAATAATAATTAGCATTAGCAGTATATTACTAGCTATTAGCAAGTATATTGCCAGCAAGTGGCTTGGACTTCTGGAAGGTAGAGATACAATTAGGTGGAATTGTTATTATGGTTGTTTCTATGCTTCTTCGAACTAGAATCCCTTGGGGGACACCTGGCCATGACCTCAGCTTGTGCCTAATTCTGTGCTAGAGTTAGTTGAGTAATAGTGAGGTATTGAATTAAGATGTCCCTGGGTGTCACTGAATACCCAACTTTCTTTCTGGGTTTTCATTCCCCACAGATTTTTGCCAACCAACAGATTTGGAAGCTTGTTATTTACTAGTGACTGTGCAGGGCGAAAGAGGAACAAAAAATGCATAGGGATGATAATGTCTTTGGGGGCATGACAATATAGAAGCGATCAGTCGCAGTGCAGGTTGGCAGGTAGTCTGGTAGAGAAATGTACCCGCTGCCGGGCACAGTGGACAGTCGTTCCATCTTCTATGGAAAGAAAGAAATACTCAGGGAAAAAATTTCAGGGGAACCCTTGGAGGGTATGAAGGACATTCCTGACGGAGAAAGCAGCCAGGACAAGGACACTGAGGCAGATGCGTCAGGCCAGCTGACTGGGCTGGTGCAACACACGTGGTGGCACCTGCAGGCTGCCAGAGGAGAGACCGACAGCAGGCTGAGCCACATTCTGAGGGGCCTTCCCTCGCTGCCAAGGAACTCAGGCTTCCTCTATTTTTCTTTGTTTTGTTTTAATAACCAGACTTACACAGTCTTCTGGCATAGGTGTCCATGTGCTCCTTGTTCTCCAGTCTCCTTCCGAGAGCACCTGCTTCAAGTGTCTCCACCAGCCTGTGATCAGCCCCCTGGCAACACATCCTAAGGAGACTCTGTTTTGATAAGACAGCAACCGCAGCTTGATGAGAGCCCTGAACAGCTGGGATGTTCCAGAGATGCGCGTGTGTGAAGGGATGTGGGGAGAGACGTGGTGAATGTTTGTCCCAAGTCACCACAAAGCATAAGTTCTGTTGTCAGAGGATAAACCCCTAAGAAATTTCATATCTTATATTGGCTTTCAATGCTACACATGTATTTATACTATTATGTAATTAATTAATGTTAAAGTAAAAGGTCAATAAAAATTTTTTTAATTTTTTAAGAATTTACTCATGAGAGACACACAGAGAGAGGCGGAGACACAGGCAGAGGGAGAAGCAGGCGCCATGCAGGGAGCCCGATGTGGGACTCGATCCTGAGACTCCATCCCGAGACTCCAGGATCATGCCCCGGGCCGAAGGCAGGCGCCAAACCGCCAAGACACCGAGGGATCCCAATTTTTTTAAATTTTAACTTATTTTTAATATATCTTAAAATTTAAATTCAATTAATTAGCATATAGTATATTATTAGTTTCAGAGGTAGAGGTCAGTGATTCTCAGGCTTATATGATACCCAGTGCTCATTATATCACGTGTCCTCCTTAATGTCTGTCACCCAATTACCCCATCGCGTCACCCCCGCTCCCCTCCAGCGGCCCTCAGTTTGTTTCCTAGGATTAAGAGTCTCTTTTGGTGGGGTACCTGGGTGGCTCAGCAGTTGAGCATCTGCCTTTGGCTCAGGGTGGAATCCTGGGGTCCTGGGATGGAGTCCCACGTTGGGCCCCCCGCAGGGAGCCTGCTTCTCCCTCTGCCTGTGTCTCTGCCTCTCTCTGTGTCTCTCATGAATAAATAAATAAACTCTTAAAAAAAAAGTCTCTTATGGTTTGTCTCCATCTCTGATTTCATTTTGTTTTCTTTTTCCCTCCCTTCCCCTATGATCCTGTTTCTTAAATTCCACATATGAGTGAAATCATGTGATAACTGTAAAAATTCAATAAAACTGAAGAGGCAAACAATTCTCTTTTTTAAAGGATTTTATTTCTTTATTCATGACAGACACACAGAGAGAGAGGCAGAGACAGGCAGAGGGAGAAGCAGGCTCCCTGCAGGGAGCTCGATGGGGACTCATCTGGGACTCCAGGATCATATCCTGAGCCAAAGGCAATCACTCAACCAGTAAGCCCCCCAGGCATCCCGAGACATATAATTTCATGTTAAAATACCAACTACTAGTATTTACAATTTTTTTGACTTTTTGACGTTAATCATTTTTTATACAACTAATATAAAGCACACATGTCCTGTTCTTTTTCACTTGGCAGAATCTCATACAGAGTTCTCCATTTGTCGGTTCATTTGCTTGTTTATATTATAAATCATCGAGTAGTTACTACTACAAGGAGGATATGCACGTCTTACTTATCTAATCCTCAAAGCAACTCTATTGGTTAGATACTATTGTTAACCCCATTTCAAGATGAAGAAACAAAAGCCGGAAGATGTTAACTGACAAGCTTACAGTCACACGGCCAGCGAGCAATAGACCCAGTAGTCACACACAGGCACATGTATACCTAGTTCTGGCCTTTGCAATTCTACTGCAATGTTCTCAGTACATTATGGTTTGCTTCATCCTCCCTAGTGTTTAGCTGTGTGGGTTTTCGATTGCATTGTTGGAAAAAAATTTATACAAATTTTTAATTTTTTTGATTTTTTAAAAGATTTTATTTATATTTATGAGAGACACAGAAAGAGAGGCAGCAACACTGGCAGAGGGAGAAGCAGGCTCCCTGCGGGGAGCCCCATGTGGGACTTGATCCAAGGACCCCGGGATCGCGATCTGAGCCAAAGGTAGACACTCGACCACTGAGCTACCCAGATGCCCCAATACAAATTCTTTTAAAATAAAAGGGGCCAGAAAGAGGGGAGACAGAGCTATTTCTTCAGGATCTATTCCCAAAGTGAGTATCATTTATTCTAGGAAATTTGTTTATGAGGCTCAGCTCCTTTCAGCAATGAGTCCACTGATTCTTGCTGCCCCCAGTTACCTCTCAACATATCTTCTGCTCACCAGTCCTGCCAACAATGATGGATTTTCCCCTCACACTTCATTTGATTTTCTTTTCAAATCTCAGAAGAGATACCTGCTTTTTTACCACAAGCCAACCATACAATGAAAAAGTGAACGTTCCTCTCTGCAGGGTTTCCTCTTTGGCAAGTCTCATCATCCTCCCTCCATTCTCAAGTGACTAATAGTAACTGTTGAAACACAGCCTGCCATACCTTTCTCTGTCACATACAAATGTATTTATACATGCGGAAGGTCTTTCCTCTTACCTTTTCTAACTTGAGTGGATTGAGCTATTCGCACTGTATTGTGAACATTATTTAAAATAAATACATACAGCATTATCTTAACTAGTATGAATATACCAAACATTTTCTTTTTTATATTAATGGAATATTTTTGCTCAAATAATGCCACATTAAACATTCTTGTATAAATATCCTTATGTTCTGGTGCCTTTATTTATTCAGGAGAGACCCCAGAAAGAATAAAAGGGTATGAGTGTTTTTGATTTTAGTGTGCACTGCTCTGCTACATTTCTTTCTCTGAAAGTTGTAATAACTCAAAATTTTTGTTTGGTAACTCAAATTTTGAATAGCAATACATGGCAACATCTATCCCCCCATATCCTTGTCAACACTGGATATTACTAATATTTTTAATATTTCCCTAAATATTTCCCCCCAAAATTCTAATACATTGTTCTAATACACATTTCCATGATTACCAGTGAGGCAGAGCATCTTTTTAGGTATTTATCGTGTTTATTAGCCCTTGAGGGAAGTTTCTCTTCTATGAATCCATTGTCATTTATAAACACTTTATAATGCGTTGCTCTATTTAAGAATTCATGCAGGAGAAACCATAGTCTTTAGAAATCTTTATAAATTGATAAATGCAAAAGTGCTTGTTTCAGGTGGAAGAAGAGTTATGAAGATGAATTGATTGTGAGGTGTTTCTATTTACCATTTAAAAATTTTTATTAGGGGCACCTGGGTGGCTCAGTCAGTTAGATGTCTGCCTGTCGTTCAGGTCATGATCCTGGGGTCCTGGGATTGACCCCTGAGTCGGGGTCCCCACTCAGCAGGAAGCCTGGTTCTCCCTCGCTTGCTGCCCCTCCTCCACTCATGCTCACTCTCTTTCTCTCTCAGATAAATAAATAAAATATTTAGAAAAAGATCTAGAAGAAATAAAAATTTTAATAGATATTACTCTGTGTGCACACATGGAGTTGTTTCTGTGTTCTCCTCTTCATTTTGCTCTTCACTCTGCTTTTCTCTTTCTTCTGTCACAGACCCAGTTCGTGCCCTCCCCATAACCCCTGGGCACTAGCCATCCCAGTGCATGCCTGTAGGAGCCATCTCCACTTAAGGGCCTGTACTTTGTCCCCTGGAAGCAGGCCAAGTGGTGGGGAACTGGAAGATAAATACCTTAGCTTCTTCCTCCCCTCTGGGGAAGGCAAATAATTCTGAGCTGCCTCTGAGATGGTCTCCCAGAGTTCTCCAGTGTGATTGTCTCCAGTGCTCAATGACACACCATTATTGGCCTCCTCTCCCCTGTCTCTCTTCTCTACTTCTTTATTATTGCTTCCTCCAGGAGTATCTACTTCAAGCCAGCCACTTCGTGAAATGCTGACCACATTGCCTAAGGTTCTTCTCCATATGAATGTAGTCCTATTTTAAAAAATTCTTTATTTCTGAAATTGTTGAATAGCATCAGCAAGTGCTAGCTGCACAAAACAGATGCTACAGGGCCCAACGTCATTTATAAGGAGGTATAATATTCAGATGGTGTTGGAGTGAACTCTAAGAGGCAGAAAACTCAGAATTTGCTCCTTTTCCCATTCTTTGCTAGGAATTTGGCAGGAACATGTCTATCTTGAGATGTTTCCATAATTAGTCCCAAGTTTACATTCCTTACCCCAGACCTACCCCGGGCCCATCTGCCAGTTAGGAACCCAAGCTGACTGATATGTAGGTTCTCAGTCACAGGAGATCTCAGAGCAGTGTTGATCTTGACTTCATGTCCTGTTCAATGGATTGTAAGGATTCCCCTCTACACACACACACACACACACGCGCGCGCGCGCGCACGCACACACATTATCTAAATGAAGAGTCAGAGTACAAACTCCAGAAAATTTCTCTTTTAACCTGTGGGTTGCTATGGCAATGGGAGGGTAGCACAATTGGAGAGGGGCTTGTGGAAGTGACTATAAATGAAGCTTAAGTAATTTTCAAGAACATTTTCCTCTCTGAGTCAGGCTTAAGCAAGAGCATCACAGCTCCCTTGGATCCCTTGGCTTGTAATGAACACATTTTTATGTTCATTCATTTGATAACTTCACATGGTAGGTAATCAATCTACCATGGTGAACAGAAGGTAGACTTTAGTGATGGGATGAAGAGTGGGGACATAGGGTTGAAGTGGGAGGTGGCTCCTGGTGGCTTCATACCATGTGTATTCACATGTCTGTCCCTAGAAGATCATTGTCTCACTCCTAGAAGTCTCTTAAACTTGGATTCTCTGTGCCTCAATTCCCTCTCTGAAATATGCACCGAGATTGAGAACTGGAACACCTTCTTGGGAAAAGATGAACCTGCTTTTGGGGAGAGATGATTATACCAGGAAGGAATAAAAAATGGTGTGTGCCAACAATCCCACTAAAGCTTTGGGAGTGTATCCCCGTGTTGGTATTTAAGATCACTTGCCAGAGTCACCCACATAGGCTTTCTGTGCTTCTTGAAACACTTCTGTCCCTTGGCTCCCATGACCCGTGCCTCTTCTGCCTTCCTCCTGTGTTGACATTTGCTCCTTTTTCTCCTTTGCAAGCTCATTACTGGCTCTGGAATGATGGGAGCCCCTCACAGGTCAGCTCTCATTTTTGCTGGTTGGCACCTGTTTATCACACAAATATCATTCTAACAATCAGTTCTTTGGTAAAAGGGCTTTCCTGCTCTCCTTGACTAATCAAACCCCCTTGTGGACTGAATGTTTGTGTCCCTACAAAATTGATATTTGAAGCCTTAACCTCCAATGTGATGGTATTTGGAGGGGTTTGGGAACATAATTAGTTTTGAGTGAGGTCATGTGGGCTCGGACCCCTTGATAGGATTTAGTGTCATTTTTAAGAAGAGGAAGAGACCAGAGCCCTTTCTCTCTCGCTGCCATGTGAGGACACAGAGAAGGTGGCCATGTGCAAGCCAGGAAGAAGGTTTTCACCAGAACCCAACCATGCTGGCACTCTGATCGTGAACTTCCAGCCTCCAGAACTATAATAGATATCTGTTGTTAAAGCTGCCTAGTCTGTGGCATTTTGTGGTGGCAGACTGAGCTGACTGAGATACCCCCTCTTCCAGGCATGCCACCATGCTCCTGTCCTTCAGATGTCCTTACAGAGTCACATTTTTCAGTTAATTGGTGTGATTAATGAATTTCTTTGCAGAATTTTCTCAATGAATACAAATGCTTATTTCCTAAAGCTTATCATAATAACTGGCTTCACGTAGTGTAGCCGTATATCCCCCATGCTCAGGAGGGCCCCATGCTTGGTTTAATACTCTGCTGCCACCATCTTGAAACTCTTAATGCCTTTTGAACAAGGGGACCCGTGTTTTCTTTTTTCACTGGCCTCACAAATTATGTAGCTAGTCCTGCTTATCATTTTATCTCAGCACTGAGCACAGTGTCTGGCACAGAGTAGAGCCTCAGTAAACATTAGTTGAATGAGTGAGTGAATGCATAAATAACCAACTGGTTGACTATAAAATCCCAGAACTAAGAATTACAGCCAGGTCTGTCTCATGCCAAGGCCTATGCATTTTCTGCCTCTCCATATACCACTATGTGCACTTACATGTGGGGCTGGGTTTGACTAAATCTTCCCAAAGACCTTCCTCTCTCATTTATTTTCCAAATTATTTTCTCCTGGGGCATCTCTGGGGTAGTGTTGCAGTGGCAGCATTCTCTGGCATAAACATCCCTCTGAGTCATAGAGCAATGCCATCGCTAGGGGCCGGGACAGCTGCAGCTGTCAGGCATCTGTGAGTTACTTTGATGGCATGAAAAATATCTCCTGATTGGTTAAATCTACCTTATGTCCTGCCCCCAAATCTGTAGGATTGACATTTCCAGAGAATACTTTGATATACATACGAAAATAGACCATCTGCTGCTGAAGGGAATGGATCTTCTCAATTCAGTGAAGAGACCCCCTCATTTCAAAACTGATTCAGAGTTTATCTGAAGCTCTTTGGTATGTCTCTAGTCATAGTTAATTAATAGGAGTAACGTGAAAGAATTACACTTGGGATCGGGAAGCTGGGGTAGTCTGGGAGAATTGATTCAGTTTAAGTAAGGGAATTTGTGAGTTGGCTTGCCTTCCCAAAGCCAAGAGGTCTGCCTCTATGGTTAAGTGCACAGCAAGATAGATTTGCAAAATCCTACCTCAAAGCAACCATCAAAGCTAAAAAGCTGGGGCCGCCTTTGGTGCAGTGCCCATGGGGCAAATATTTAGCTCTTTCAGCATTCCAGAGATGAACTCTATGCCCATAAACCATCCTCAAATGGCAAGCTGGGGAGAGGTTCAGGCTCAGAGAATTAGCTGGTGTGCTTTCAGTCATGCATAAATCACACCCTGGGTGAGGGGCAAGGGGCAAGGGTGGCTGTGCAAATGAATCAGCCCTAGGAATAGCAAGGCCTCGCATTTTTTTTTTTTTTTAATCTATGAGAGACACAGAAAGAGAGAGACATAGGCAGAGGGAGAGGGAGAAGCAGGCTCCATGCTGGGAGCCCGACCTGGGACTCGATCCCAGGACTCCAGGATTGTGCCCTGGGCAGAAAGCAGGCGCCAAACTGCTGAGCCACCCAGGGATCCCCCGAGGCCTCGCATTCTTTAAATAAAAATCTGACCAGTGCTTTTTTATGTGAGATTGTGCTTTGCTGCATCAACAATGTCACTTACCCTATCACAGTCATGCCACCTTTTCTTCAGTTTGTCCCCTTAGAATTAAAACGTGGGGATGAATAACAAATCCCATCTACTCTGGGCTCCTTTGAAGGGTGGAGGCTATTACCTTTGGCATTGATAGGTTTAAAGGGCTGGAAGTTAGAATCTCAAGGGATCTTAAGTCTTCTTGGTAACCCTGCATACCCTAGGAAAAGTCTCCAGAGCTGTGTTCAAGGTCCACATGAATCTCCAATGGGGACAGAAGCACAGAAGCACTGTAGCACATTGGTCCATCCCATACAGATCAGGAACTCTCAAAGACCAATGCACTCTCCCTTTCTGAATCATCCCAAAAGAACTCTAGACCAGAAATGTCTCCTACTAGCCACTCAGCTCTTGTATAATAGTTTTGATAATAAAAGCAAAGAAATCACTAGCACTTTTTCAGTGATTACAATATACAGAAAATATTCTACATGTGTAGACATTTTACATGTATTGATTGATTTACTTTATGCAACAGCTGTCTGAGGTACTATTGTTTCTCTTCTTTGACAGACGAGGAAACTGAGGCACAGAGAGTTATGTAGGATCTCTGCCTAGGGAAGGGACTACAGTGGTTTTCCTCACCACATTTTCAGGACTCTGTTGTAAGAGTTTGCAAAGGTGACTTGAAAAATAGGTTTCAACATAAGACATTTGACAGGGATGCAAACATTCAGTCGACCGCAGTGTTAATTGCCAGGCAGGGTTGTGTGGTAATTTTTAGATACTCCCCTGTGAAGCCAGGCCTACATTTACTTCTTTTTCTCTGACACTCAATAGAAATGTTAGATGAAAGACTTGAAGAAATCTTCCAGACAATATGTCAAAAAGAAAAAGAGATGAAAAATAGGAGAGTACATGTAACATGTTAATAGTCAGAGTTACAGTAAGAAAGAACAGAGAAAATGAAGGCAAGGAAAGGTTCAAAGAAATAATTCAGGAACATTTCACAGACTGAAGCACTTGAGCTTCCAGACTGAAAACATCTATCAGGGAACTTGGGAAAGGTGTATCTCTAGTCCCAGACCTTAACACCCACTGCTTACACTACATCTTCTCTCAGGTCTCGTCAAGGCATCACCAACTTCACAAGTCAAAAATTGCACTCAGGTTGTTTCTCCCTCAAATCTTGTTCTCTCTGTGCTCCATAGTTTGAGGAGGAGTCTGACCATCAATCCAGTTACACTGCTTAAAATTCTAAGAGTTATGACATCTCCCTCTCTCCTACTTCCTATATCCATTGCATCTATAAGCCCAGTTGGTTTTACCTTCTCTCTTTAAGATCCACCTACTTGTCTTCACATTTCACATCATCTCTTGCCTGGGTAATAGCAATAGTGTACTTGTCTCCCTACATCTTCTCTTAACTTTCTCTAAACTTCCCCCACCCTTTCCCCACCTTATATCTAATTTTCTTTTCTTTTCTTTTTTTATTTAAGTAATCTCTACACCCAATGTGGGACTCGAACTCACAACCCCTTGATCAAGAGTCACATACTCTTCCAACTAACCCAGCCAGACACCTCTCTAGCTATATTCTTTTTCAAAAGGCAAATCTGATTGTGTCTTTCCTCTGCTCTTAACCAGAATGGAGATATATTGGTCAGACTTAAAAAATGTAAGAACTTCACTTTGTTTTCTGGAACAGTCAGTTTCTTCAGGGCTTCATGTATAAGCTGTGATCAAAATTCCTCTATCATTTGCTCTGCTAAACACCAAGAGAAACATGAGACCAAGGCTCATAATTGTTTGGATAACTGAAGAAAAGCAGCTAAAGGGAGGACCAGAGGCAAGAGTTAGTGCGGCTGTTGTTTTGGGTTGAACTTGATAAGAAATAAAAACCATGTGTAGCCCTTTGCCTGGTCTCTATATCTTAGTGTCCTGACATTCTATTTAATCATAATTAGAAAGAATCAAAGTGAGGTTTGACCCAGCAAGGAAAAACATCCCCAGGTTTTGGAGACCCAGTGACAACTTCCCAATGATTTTTTTTTTTTTTTAAGATTTTACTTATTTTTTCATGAAAGACACACACACAGAGAGAGGCAGAGACACAGGCAGAGGGAGAAGCAGGCTCCATGGAGAAAGCCTGATGTGGGACTCGATCTGGGGACTCCAGGATCACACTCTGGGCCAAAGGCAGGCGCTAAACTGCTGAGTCACCCAGGGATTCCCCCCAATGATCTTTATGTAACTATAAAGATGTCTGGCCTGACCTACTTCTAGCTAAAGCTCAGCCAGTCTGCCCTCACTGTTTCAGTGTCTGTCCCTTACCATGCCTCTGCTACTCCAGGACTTCTATTCATGCTATTCCCTCTGTCTGGAACGCAGTTCCTTGCTCTCTCTCTACCTGGTTAACTTCTGCTTGTCCAGCTCTCAGCCCCATCAGCACTTCCCTGGGGAAAATTTCCCTGACCAAGTCAAATGCCTTCCTCATAGGCTCTCAAAGCAATCCTTTCTCTTCTCAATAGCAATTATGTCAGCTGGCAATTTTATTTCTGTGACTATTTGGTTAACATTTTTCTCCCCCACTGGATGATGAGCTCACGGGGATAAAACCTGTATATTCTGTTTACTGTTGACTCCTCAGGACCTAGCATAATTTCTGGCCCCTAGTAAGTCCTCAATATGTATTTGTTGAATAAATGGATAGTCCAATGACTGCATCTGTCAATGAATGAAAAAATTAAGATTTAGAGATATCTAAAAAATATTTTTAAGTGGCCCAAAACAACTGTTGTAGAAATACTTCATTGCTTGTTCAAAGCCTGCCATAAAAGTTACCCAGATAACAATTAATATATTGTGGTACTTAGGACTTCAAATATAATCCTGTAATATTAGTATGGCTTTGTACCTGTAAGTCGTAGTTTCAAGAAGGCAAGTGCTATGTTCTTACTATAGTGAAGCATGATTTCGGTCTCTTAAGAAATCATCAGAAAGCAAACTGGGATAATTTTATAGCTGTGCACCTAATTTTATATTCCAATAATAATATGGTATTGCTTATTTGGAAAATTCAGTAAGAATCTATTTGCAGGGGCACCTGGCTGGCTCAGTTGCTAGAGCATGCGACTCTTGATTTTGGTGTCATGAGTTCAAGCCCCATATTGGGCATACAGCCTACTTAAAAAAAATCTATTTGCAGACTTAATAGTATAAGGAATTTAAAAATAATAATATAAGGAACTTTGTCAAGTTACAGGCTACCCATCTTTGTGAAAGCACAGCTCAAGATCAAACTCTTCCCTGATAACCTTTGAAGTGCGGTAGGAATTCTGGAGTGGCATATGATTTTTATCTTCGAAAAATGTCAGACAAAGAGTCATTATTTGGAAAGCTCAGAGCCAGATCTTGTTGAAAGATTGCTTTGATCATTATAAGGGTGTGGTAAAATGGCATTTACTGAGTGCCAGCTATGTGTCAGGCAATGTACTAAGTGCTCATTTAACCCATGTATAAATTCTAAATTAAGTAGGGACTATCACTTCTTTCAGCTTGAAGCACAGAAGTTATGTAACTTTCCCAAGATTACACCCATAGGTACTCTGACTGCGAAGTACCCACACTGCCCAATATGGCACTCACTGATCCATGTGGCTGTTGAGCACACGAAATGTGGCCAGTCAGAATTGAGATGTGTGATATGCTAGATTTTGAAGACTTAGTATGAAACACATATATCTCATTAGTTTTTTTCTATTGATTACATATTGAAATGATATTTTAGATAGGGTTCAATGAGACATAATTAAAATTAGTTTCATTTATTTTTTTTCTCACGTAGCTATGGGAAAATTTTCAATCATATTCATGGCTTGTATTCTTTTTTTTTTTTTTTTTTTTTTTTTTTTTTTTTTTTTTAATTTTTTTTTTTTTTATTTATTTACGATAGTCATACAGAGAGAGAGAGAGAGAGAGAGAGGCAGAGACACAGGCAGAGGGAGAAGCAGGCTCCATGCACCAGGAGCCTGACGTGGGATTCGATCCCGGGTCTCCAGGATCGCGCCCTGGGCCAAAGGCAGGCACCAAACCGCTGCGCCACCCAGGGATCCCCATGGCTTGTATTCTATTTCTATTGGACAGCATTGATCCACACTCTTACACTGCGTTATATTGTCTTTTTATCCAGTAGCAAAGCATTACATTGTTAATGGTTGTATTTTGTATAGGCCTATTAGTAATGCAAATGAACTTTCAGCATGAGTAATATGGTGAAGATTGTGGAAAGAAACAAAGAAGAGAAGCAGAGATGTCACCTGAAATTACAAGCGGTAAATTCTTGAAGCAGTGAGACATGTTGGCTGTTGTCTTCAGGACATATAGCTCTGTAGCACTATGTGTTGTTTAGAATGCCTACTCATTTCTAGACTCTGCTCTGGTTAAAGCCTTTAATGGGCAGACACCAGGGCAACCAATTAACATATTATTTGATCCTTTGTTGACAAAAAAAAAAAACAAACAACAAAGCAAACCAAAATAAGACAAACAAAAATAACCCCACACAACACAACAAAACAAAACATCCCTCTTGATGATTTACCTTGGGGCCCATCAACATAACATTTCCCTCTACCTAGAAATGGCATTCATTCATGGATTTGTTCTTATACTCCCAGGTCAGATGAAATCCTTGCCCTTGATATTTTGAGGAAATACAGCCTCCTTCTCTCCTCTTTTTCAGACCCTAAGGGTCAAAGGATGTGGAGACATGGAGAGAGGAAGAAAGAAACAAGAAGAGAGGGACTCCAGATGAAGAGGGAAGAACCATGGTGGTCACAACCCAGGGCACAAAAAGATCAAACTTTCCTTGTGTCTCTTTCCAGTGGTCACAACCCCTCATCATAGTATGAGCTTTGCTCTCTCTTCCCTATTCACCATGCTCCTCAGTACTTTGACTTGCAAGCCTCTTTAAGTTTTAAGTTGTTTTCATTGGAGTCTACAAAGGGGCAGAGCAATCAGCCAGGTTAGTCATGCAGGAATAGAAGAGGGTGAACAACAAACAACATGAGTCCTGATAACTTCAGAAAAATTTCTTTGTAAGACTTAAAGAAATGTTTCAGCGTCACAAGATGAAACGGTGATGCCTGAAGTGCTCAGAAGAATCTGAGATGTGAACATTGAGTTCCAGACTTGGGATTTTCTAGTTCTCTGAATAGGATACTCCAAGATACACAGTATGGGGCCTGCACTGGACAATTATTAATCTTCTAAGAACACTATGCCCAGGCTAAAGGTCCTTAAGACATAACTTAAGTATTTTTCTTTTTCCCCAGCAAGCCCCATGTGTTGGCTCAGCAGGCAATGGATGCTAAGGACAGACCTACTTAAAAAAACAAAAATTAGAAACTGCTCCCAACATAATGGAAAGTGAAATAAATAACAAACAACATATACATAGTATAAACAACATTAGCCTGATTAAGTTTTTTGATTTGTATATACATTTTACTGAGTCTTCATCCACTAGAATGTGACTCCATGAAGGCAGAGATTTCTGCTAGTTTGTTCAGTTGTATTATCATCACCTAGAAGATGCTTGGCCCATAGCAAATACTGGAGATATTTGTCAAATAAATGAATAAATTAATATATAATTGGAAAAAATGCTTCAGAATGATAATGAGGTGGAGAGATTGTAGACCAACTGTATTTTTTCCACATAATATTTTGCATTTTCCTATTTTAAAGCAACTATGAATTAGAATTGGAACAAACTAAAGATTAAAAGACTTCTGGACATAACTTTTAAAGGCAGGGCCTCCTGGGGGACTGGGTGGTTGAGTATCTGCCTCTGGCTCAGGGCATGATCCCGGGGTCCTGGGATCGAGTCCCATATTAGGCTCCCCGGAGGGAGCCTGCTTCTCCCTCTGCCTGTGTCTCTGCCTCTCTCTGTGTGTCTCTCATGAATAAATAAAGTTTTTAAAAAAACTTTTAAATGCATATTAGTGTGTTTAAAATAATATAGATATTTTTTAAAACAGGAGGGCGCACTTGGCAGTCTAAGTCAATAGTGCATGTGACTCGAGCTCAAGGTCATGTGTTTGAGCCCCATATTGGGCATGGAGTCTACTAAATAAATAAATAAATAAATAATAAATAAATAAATAAATAAATAAATAAATAAATAAATAAAGTAATATAGATATTTCTTCCTTTTTACTATATGTCCTGGGGCACAATACATGCAGGCCAAACTAGAAGACATGCAGCATGCGGGTGGCATTTTAACTGAAGACCTATGATGTATTGGGCACTGTGGACACAAAAGGCTGAAGATGATAAAGCCATTGCCCTTAAATCAGGTCATAGGGAAGAAAAGCTAAAGGAGTGGTATAAAGCTTTAAAAAAATCCTGGCAATTATATTACATTTATGATTTTACACTATCACAATAGAACACATGGAGGATTTCTGAGGAATCAGGGTGAGTATTATTCCCATATTACAGAGAAGGTTGTGTTGCTGAGAAATTGATTACTTGCTTAAGGCAGTTAGGAAGTAGTAGATCCACACACACCCGGATCTTTACATTGCCCTGCTTTTGTCAGCTTTCCAAAGAGCTGTCACAAGGAGGCTCTGCCCAGATCAGGGAGGAGGAACTCTAACTAGAAATTTGTGCTTTTCTAACTAGATGTGTTATTTAAATTTAAATTAATCAAAATTAATTAAACATTAAACATTCAGTGCTTCAGCTCTATTAGCTACATTTCAAATGCTCAATAGCCATATGCAGTAGCTACTGAATGGGACAGCACACACAATAGGACATTTCCATAATCTCAGAAATCTTTATTGGATAGCACTGTTATAAATTCATTCTAATTGGTTTTGGGTAACAAATAACAAATAGCAATCAAATAATAATCAAACAATCCATATGAGTATGGGTTATGTGTGTATAACATATAATATTATGTATTCCATAGTTAAATAACTGTATTCCACAGTTAAATAACTGTGATATATAAAGCCTCATTTAGACCTCATAGTAAGTTCTATAGGAAGGCTCTCTTATTATCTCCACTTGGATATAAGGAAACTGAGGCATGAAACAGCTCAGTCAAGAGCATATATCTAGTGAAAAGAAGTAGTTGGGACTTGAATGTAGCCCATCTGGCACCGGAACTGGTGTATTTAACTTCTGTCAGTCATTCTCAAAGTGTGGTCCCTGGACCAGCAGCCTCAGCATCACCGGGCTCCACCAGACCTCCTGAATCAGCAACTGATGGGGGCGCACAGCCCTCTTCATCTTCACCAGTCCCCTAGTCAATTTGAGTGCATACTTGAGTCTGAAAATTACTGCATTCTGCTGTGCTACACCCTCATTTTTAAGAACCTCTGGCCTACCCAGCCCTCTGCTGAGTGTTGGCTACTGGTGTGTCTTATTTTATTTTATTTTTTAAGATTTGTTTGAGAGCATGTGCACGTGAAAGTTGGGGGAGGGGCAGAGGGAGAGAATCATCAAGCAGGCTCCCTGCAGAGTGTGGAGCCCAACACGGAGCATGACCCCATGACCCATGAGATCATGATCTGAGCCAAAATCAGGAGAGTCAGACACTTAACCAACTGAACCACCCACGTGCCCCATTACTGGTGTATCTTAAACTTGCCATTGTAAAAGAATCTTTAGCAGATTAAAAAGGATAATTAATTAACAGGTACTGAGCACTTACTCTGTGGTAGACTCAGGAGGCCATTCTCACTCAAACAGACTTGGAGCCATCCTCTGACTTGTCTACAGTAACACAGTTAATGAATAGTGGGGCAGGGATGTGAATCCAGGTTCCCAGCCCCAAAGCCCATCCCCTTCACACCCTTACTCAGAGGATGGAGATGCAACTCCTCATGTCCCTAAATGCAAATGTGTTTTCAAATTCTCTGCTGCTGGAATGTCCTCCTCATTGCTTGTCTCCTAAAAGACACCAACTCTCCCTTCTCCTACCCAAGTCACGTTCTATCCATTTTTTATTTTTGTTCTATCCATTTTTTAAAGTGTATCCCAAGGGGAGGCAGGTGGGGGAATGGGTGAAACAAGTGAAGGAGATTAACAGTATCTTTATCTTGATAAACACCAGATAACCGACAGAGTTGTGGGATTACTATATTGTACACCTGAACCTAATATGACATTGTATGTTAATGATACTGGAATTTTTTTTTTACAAAGTGTATCCCAACATAAAGATAATTTTCACATTGAAATATGTCTGTTCTAGACTATGCCAACCTGGGGTTCAGAATTTTTCTACTCCTAAAGGTTTTGAAACAATAAACACTCATTCATTCATTCTTCTGTATAACAAATTATGAAGCACTTTCTATTTGACAGGTACAGTCCTAGACAATGAAGATCAAACAGTGGATAAGAGAGGAGCTTCCTGTCTTAATGGAGTTTGTGTCCTAGTGGGAGAGACAGAGAATAAACAGGCAAGCAAATCAATAGACACAATAAACACAGATTGTAAAAAGTAGAAGGAAGGAAATGAACAAGGTGCTGTGCTAGGGAATAAGCGCTGGTTATTAGGCATAGGGATGACTTCTCTGAGAAGGTGATCTTCAGGCTGATACATGAAGGATGAGGAGAAGCCTGTCATCCAAAGAGCCTAGGAGATGGCATTCCAGATGGAGAGAACAGAACATGCAAAGGCCTGAGGCAGAAAAGAGCTTAGCTGGTTTTAAGAACTGACAATTTACGGGGCATCAGGGGGTCCAGGGAGAGCTAAACTGAGATTGGAGATGCAAAAAGGAGCCAGGTCATGCAGGGCCATGTAGGCCAAGGGAAGAGATTTGCATTTTATTCTAAATGAGATTTTATGCGTTAACAAAGGAACTGCATGATCATAGTACCTATTTAATAACTATTTGCTGAACAAATAAATAGGGCAAAGGCATTGTAAAACAGATTCTAGTAGGAAAAGCTCTATTTTTTCTTCTGAGAATAATAAAGTGACAGCTCTAATTTATGAAACACCTTTTATATGCTAATTGTGCATTCATCAAATGGCCCTCACAATAACCTGGTGAAGTGGTACTATTATTATCCCCTTTTTACATCTGGGGAAACTGCAATTCACAGACACAACTTTAACACATTTACTCAAGGGTTTATTGAATGCCTTATGTGTCAGGTCTCATGGATAATAAGTGGCAGATCTAGTCTTGAACTTCAGATTGTCTGATTCTGAAGTCCATGCTCTTTTATTACATTCTACCCTGTCTAGTGAAAGTTGAAGAATTGAAAAGTCTATAATCTCCCTAGATTTGCCTGTAATTTGTAGGTAACAGCAAATACAAAATGAGAGCTGGCTAGATTGGGTTTAGAGCACACCATAAGGCTGTACTCCTGACCTTTTATCCTTAACTCGGAACACTCCTATGCGTGACACCAGGATCTCTTGTCATGGGTGGAGACAGGGAGCTGGCCGGCTCCGTGTGTCTACATTCCCACTTGCCGTCCCAAAGGCCCAACTGCCTGCAGCTCCCCTGCATTATGCCCTGATTGCTAAGTCTGGTCTGGCACAGGGACAGTGGGACTCGGAGGCCGAGGAGTTGAGAATTCTTGCTGGCCGCTTGTGAGGGCCAGCTAACACAAGTAAGACGCTGGCATGCTAAAAAGAGGGAGTTCTATTTTGAGAATCTGTTCAAGTAACGTTTCACAGTGGAAAAATGGTGGCACTCTGCACAGGATGTGACCCGACAGGAGTTAGGTCTCAGGCGTCAGTGCCCTGGGTTTCTATTTTCATTGCTAAAACTTGCAATTTGAACCTGATAAGGCTGGCCCCTAAGAAATAAGTCAAGATTGGTATGAAATCTGGAAAAATTTCTGAAAATGTCATATATCAAGATTGGAGGGTTTGTCTATTACATGCATCATGCCATCTACATGAGGAATACCATGAAGCTATTAAAACGATAACATGAAGCTCTATTTACTCACAAAGAAATATGTTCATACTACATTTTTCTGTATAAAGAGATGATTACAGAGTGTACACTATGGCATCATTTTGTAAAATACCTATATGCATATGTATATATGTATAAAAAAGGTTTAGAAGGAGATATTTTTAAAAAGTAATTCTTGGGCCTTTATATCTACATTTTATGAACTTTTCACAAGGAATTATGGAGTATATGTGTGCAACCAGAAAAACAATGAAGCATATCATTTTGAAGGAAAAAGATGGTGATCAAAGGAGTCCCTGCCCAAGTGATTAAGGGTAATCCTGTGGGGTCAAAATTAGGTAAGAAAGGGCCAAAGTCCTTAGTTCATGCTTTGTTTCTAATATTACGAAGAAAGTGCTCTATTCCCAAAATTATGCCAAAATTACTGTGATGATTACATATGAAATCAAGATTAGATGTGTAGTTTTGAGTTCAAAGAATATATAAAAAGTCAGTGAAGGAAAAAAGAAGAAATAAAAATTAATCAGCCATCATATCCACAAATTTATAGCCAGTTCATGGGAACTAATTAACATGGAAAGATTTGGCTGGAACCAGGACCACTATTTACATCGGGGTAAGAGAAGTCTTCCAAAGACAGGAAGCCCTGTGGGAGAAGAAACTAAATGCTGCAAGAGCTTTAGGCATCTTGACCATGAGAGTTAATATAACGTACACATTGCAGAGAGGAAAGAAAACTTATCTCACCATGTGCCAGTGTCACATTCATCTGCCAGGTTATTTTCTTAGCTCTTCAACTTAGCAGGAGGGTTTTCTCCTCTCAAGCCCCCCTTGACTGGATGTTCTGCCTAAATGTTGATGCATTTAAACCACATTACATTTTGAGTAAATATTTCATTAGAGAGAGGATCTTTTTCATTAATAATCTATGGAACATATATTAAATATTATGCAAGTATCATTTGTAGTACAAAATTCTCTATGCCTGGGTTATGGGTTGAATTGTGTCAAAATTCATATGTTGAAGTCCCCCAATATCTCAGAATGTGACCTTATTTGGAAATAGAGTTGATATATACTTAGTTAAGATGAGGTCTTACTGTTTAAGAACATTAAGACAATAAATTTCTGTTGTTTTAGCCACCCAGTTTGGTGTACTTTGTTACAGAAACCTTAACAAATGAATGCAAGAAGCAATTATCCTAAGGATATGTGTGTGTTAAATTCTACTAATAGGCATTTGAGTTGGGTCATCATATTTTCCTCCTTTATGAGGGATGTCACCAAAGCTCAAAGTGAAGAACATGCCCAAGGTCAGTCAAAGTTGGAAGTCATCTTCATGTTCTTTCTATATCTAGGTTCCTCCAGAAACTATTCTCAATCCAGTCCTTAGAAGGACATCACAAATGGTAAAGCCATTTATCCCAGGCCAACCAATCTGCTGAAGAGATGCAGACTTCTACCCATTAATATCAGAAAGAGTGATGGATCAATTATTAAGTTACCATGATAAGTTTAAGGAAGACTTTGTGCTTGCTGAGTTTTCTCCAAGGAAATAAAACCATTATCTAAAATGAAAGATCTTAAGGACTTATTAGCAGTGATGGAGCCCCTCTCAAGCATCTTGCTTTTATGTCCCAAGTTTTGGTTCTCTTCGAGACACTTAGAACATTTTTGTTTGTTTATTTATGATCTATCTCTCCCTTCTAGAAAGTGAGCTCTATGAGAGCTGAGACCTTGTGTATCCTGTACCCCACTGTATCCTCAATGGTGCCTAGAGCATAGCAGGCTTCAATAAATGTTTGCTGAATAAACAAATCGATCTTTTCAATGCAAATTAATAAATAAGTTGGGCAGTTTTATAGGACTTTGCAGGCAATTCTGTTGATACTAATTGTTAATGCTAGTGTAGGGGTAGGAAGATTTTTAACAAAGTCAAGCACACCACATACTCTATGAGAGGCTGAGTGGTTTCTTCCTTCACCCTATATGGAAGCATATAATTGAATGAATGCTCTATGTAAAAGTAGAAGAATCTACTATGATGATGCAGTTTGGGCTTGGAAATATGCCACAGTCAAGAGAAAAGAAATGTTTCTACATAAGTCTAGCAAATTAAATTTCCAAGTTTATTCCTAGGCCTAATGACTTATTAGATCTTCTCAGTACCAGCATGATAGGTAATATCAGAGTCTCAATAGTCAGACAGTCTAGACTTAAATTCCATCTCTGCCCCTTCTTAACTGTGTGACCATGGACCCAAAGTCAAATGACCTAAATAAGTTATTCGGTATGGAGGTAATAAGATAGCAAAAATATTTTTATGAGTTTGAATGACATATTCCTTCTGTCACTCAGGGGACATGATAGGATATTCTTGCTTTACAAAAATGTTTTTACATCACCCTGATATCATGTAGTCCCTACATATAAATGCTTCTAAAAATATCCATAATAAACACTGGGTTGTTTTTGACTTTGAAGTAATTTACATAAGGAAACCTAAAAGAAATACTAATTCCTTGTGACCAAATGTATACAATTAATGGTTTTCCTTGTATTTGAAGTTATCTTACATATTTTAAAGTACAGCAATATAATAATTTCATTTGAATAGCCTGCAAAACACTAATGTCTCTTATGACTTCCCAGTGATTTTAATAAAAATGCCACACAAAATTGAGAAACATGTCATTGTCTTTTAAGAAAAATTCAAAGTTAGTTTACAAAAAAAGTAGAATGAATAAAATAATGTAATAAGTAGATAGATAGATATAGTTTATGCCCCAATCTACCCCAAAAAGCTATAAAGAAGTAATAAATACACATAAAAGTGTGTTTGATAGGGGTGCCTGGATGGGTAGGTAGGTTAAACATCAGACTCTTGGTTTCAGCTCGGGTCACGATCTCAGGGTTGTGAGATAGAGCCCTGCCTGAGGCTCTGCACTGGGCTTGGAGCCTGGTTAAAATTCTCTCTCCCTCTCCCTCGACCCCTCCCCACCCTGCTTGGGTGCTCTCTCTCTCTCTCAAAAAAAAAAAAAGTGTGTTTGATAAATGAAGATAAGAAAAAACAAAATAAACATACAAAAGAGGGATAACTATATCAGAAATCATGAATAAGGAGTGTTTATTTTATTTTATTTTATTTTGAATAAGGAGTGTTTAAATGAATAAATGAAAGGGACTGAGTTTTATTGAATGTCTATGATGTTATGTTCTGAATTTCCTGGCCATTGTAGCAATAAGGAAGGAAGAAGAAGCAAATTAGATGCAATCACTGCTTCTCAAACTTCCCCATTTAAGTTCAAAGAGGACGATTCCTGGGGTACATAGACTGAAATAATTCACCAGAAGTGAAAAAAATTGCTTTATGATTTAGTATAAGAATTTTTTAAATAAATTAATTTTTATTGGTGTTCAATTTACCAACATACAGAATAACACCCAGTGCTCATCCCGACAAGTGTCCCCCTCAGTGCCCGTCACCCATTCACCCTCACCCCCCGCCCTCCTCCCCCTCCACCACCCCTAGTTCATTTCCCAGAGTTAGAAGTCTTTATGTTCTGTCTCCCTTTCTGATATTTCCCACACATTTCCTCTCCCTTCCCTTATATTCTCTTTCACTATTATTCATATTCCCCAAATGAATGAGAACATACACTGTCCTTCTCCGATTGACTTACTTCACTCAGCATAATACCCTCCAGTTCCATCCACGTTGAAGCAAATGGTGGGTATTTGTCATTTCTAATGGCTGAGTAATATTCCATTGTAGATTTAGTATAAGAATTAATGGAAATATTGTGTTGTATCATTAATGCATTGAAATTTGTTTTAATAAAAAAATAATTTTTCTTGTCCCTATCTGCATAGAATTTGTTCTTCAAAATGAAGTAGCCTGTTGATCTTAGCTAAATACCATATTCTCACAACATCATACATTTTCTCTTACTCCTAGGAAGTTAATATGTAGTTTGAAAAACATATGTTTACAAAACTCTCACTATCTGATTTATTTGTTAAAATTACTCAACCGTCGTTTTAAGTAAAAAAAAATTTAGGGCTGCCTGTGTGGCCCAGTGGTTGAGTATCTGCCTTTGGCTCAGGTCGTGATCCTGGGATCCTAGAATCGAGTCCCATATCAGGCTCCTTGTAAGGAGCCTGCTTCTCCCTCTGTCCATGTCTTTGCCTCTCTTTCATGAATAAATAAATAAAATCTTTAAAAAAATAAATAAAGTAAAAAAAAATAAATTTAAATATAATGTATATGCAGGGTTATATCCTAATAAATAATATTAAAAAGAAATAGTTTGTAACTCATGAAGACTGAAACTCGGTCTTGAATTGCTCTTTTAGATAGATAGATGATAGATAGATAGATAGATAGATAGATAGATGATAGATAGATAGATAGATAGATAGATAGATAGATAAAAGGTTATTTGAAGATGTTACTTAGTAAAATGAGAGGAAGCCTGAATTCCTATAAGTGGGACCCCAGAATAGGAAGGTGCAGGCTGGTAAAGTTAATTGATAATGTCTAAAGTTGGGAAACCAAGACATAGTAGCATTAGCATTTATTGAGACATGTATCATAAATATAGAAGAAATAGCTAAAAAAATTAGAAGTGGTTGCCTCTTAAATGGACCTGCGTTCAAATTGACAATGAGACACTCGCTAGGCAGGATGACTTTAGAAAAGATACTTAAGTTCTTCTGGTATCAATTTCTATAAAAAGGGACCACTAACACCCACCTTGACTCATGGTATGGTCTGCCTGAAAGAGAAAGGGAAAGAGGGAGAGAGGAGAGAGTAAACATACCAGTGTTTTAGTAAAGCCTATCTTCTGGTCTACTGCTGTCATCCAGAATTGATACAACTGAGGGTCATAAATAACTTGATTCAGTCAATGGCTCATATTGGGTCTTCCTCTCCTCCAGAAGCTGACACTGAGATAAGAATGTGAACGTTAATAGTCTGAGAGGTAGTTCCAGGATCCAGGTTTAGGGGAATGGGGAAGTGCAAGAACATTTCTCAGCGTTATTCCAACCATGGGATGAAGAAGCAGAGGGAAGTATCTACCAACTCTCATCTGTCATTGATTGAGAACTGCTCCTGAGGGGCCTTTAAGCCTTGAGCACTTCTAATGTATCCCTCACATTCTCAAAGCAAGCTCTGGCAACCAGAAAACACTCTTGGGGAAAAATCAGTATTGATTATCTTATATAATTGTAACTGGTTTATTATAATAATATAATCATTTTGAGTTCTTCAAACTTAATCCTAATGAAATTAGATGAAAAGGTAACATTATAAGAGCTCTTTGAACAAAGGAAAACAGACATGAACAAAGCCTCCAAGGCATGAAAGTTAGAAATTATAGACTTCAATTTCTTAGATTAGCGTCACTTATGGAAATATAAGTTAAAATTTTATCTAATGTTTGGATAATTTAAATACTGTGCTGAAATTGCCTTCTCAGAAAGATAAGGAAAAGTTGTTCAGAGACTATTTAAATTCCTATGAGCATAGAAGTACTGAGAACAAAGAGCATTTTTGGAGATTAGCCAGGTAGGGCAAAGGTCTTTAAAAATTAAACTATACATGCTCTGATCCTTGTTACTGAAGTTAAAAATTCTAATGAACTTTTGTCCTTCTTTTGGCTGCCCAGCATCTGAACCCCATTCTATGTTTGGGGAATTTTTAGGCTTATAAGTCTCGATAGGATACAGAAACAGTCTCCCAGTATAAGAATTGAAAATTCCAGATAATCACTTTCCTAGTCTTCTTTGCAGTAAGTTATGGGCACATGACCAAGCATGAGCCAATTAGAAGTGCCCTTCCCAGAATTTGAAGGGAGATCTGGTGATTTATAGAAGCAAGGATGGTAGATAACCACCTATGAATGCAATGTCAGTTGCAGCAAGATCGTTTCTGGGGGCAGTAGTGGTGGTGCTACAGTAGATCTTTTTGGTGACACACAAGATGACAGAAATTGAGCCATCTAGTAATTGGTAACACTTGGCCAGATCTTTGATGTGGTTTAGGGCTTTATGTCTAGCTGCTTGTTCTGCTTCCTCTGAAATTCTGTAAGCAGTGTTACTATACATCCCAGTGAACACTTCAGTGAAGTAAATCTTCAAAGCTGATTTCAGTTAGCTAAAATGAAAAGAATTCAAAATTCAGTACCAGGAAGTAGGGTGTTGTCAGTAGCAGACGCTAAAAAATGTGGAATTGGCAATCTCAGACTTCTGAACTTGTATTAATATACTGTTGCTCAGTCCTAAGAAAATAAATCTTTTGAACACCTATTTCATATATGACCATAGCAAAAATAAACTGGAAGATTATTCCAAGAGGCAGAACTAGGGATCATGAAAGACATGGTGAAGGGAATTCCCTGAAGGGAGTGGAAATAGGATCCATCTCATTAACTGACAGGCACTTGCTTACTAATCTCCCAGGCAGGAATCACACCATCCCAGTGTAGTGTGGATGAGATACGTGTTATGGGGAAGTTATTGGGAGTGGTTTTCTGCTCTTGCCCTTTCCCAGTCAGACTTTATATTGTAGTCCATTGCTGAACCATGAAGAGCAAACACAGTCATGGATCAGAAGACACAAATGAGCATTTGTATGAATCATGTTTCTAGCTTCTGTAAACTTGATGCTTCAACGTCTGCCCTGCATGCATACGCCAGACACACCTGGTTCTGGACAACTCGGTAATATGCCTTAGTTATCTTGCCTTACCTTGCCTTATCCAACGGCTTCCTGTGTCACCTTCTCCATCCCCTTCCAGAAGAAATCCTTCTCCTTGGGGTGTGATTTTTAAATGCAAACTTATCAAGCCAGAGTCTATACCCCAACCACTTCTCTTATAGGGCTCTCATGCTCTGGGCCAGGTACTATATACCCATCCTACATACTCCAGGGCCAGATACCAGGCAATGAGGGGAAGCCTCTTTGCCCACTAAATTATTCAAAATAGCCAATCCTAAGCCTGTTAACTCACCTCACCCATTTTTACTTACAGAAACCACAATACAGCCTCTTGTCCACAGTTCTCCCCTCCCTCTGCCTCATGACTGACCCAAGTGTTTCTCCATGTAGCCCCCTTGGCATGATGTATAGTCTTTGGAACTATGAGTGAAATAAATGATCTCTTTGAAGGCACTCTTACCAAGTCTAAATAATAATAAGACATATTAAAGCTACATTATCCAACAATCCTGGAGTTGGATATAGTAACCTGATGAAACTTGATGTCACTTCCCCTCAGGGAGTATTGAAATTTATAATTTCAATAAAGGCATGAGCACCTTTTAAGTGTATGTAGAGATGTTGGGCAATCAAAGTGGTGGACTATAGCAAACATTGTTGGTTTTCCATTCAACATCCTTTACTATCTCTCTTCAGGCAAACCACTAGTTTTATTCAGGTAGTCATCCTTCTCTACTGACTCAAGGGATCATGACCCTTTTCCTCTTTCAGCACTAAATTCCATTTGGACTGAGCTAGTCACAGTGGTCCCTTTCCCCTTGCCAGTGAATGATTTAGGCTTGAGCAGGGATCCCAGGTATGGACAATAGGACATGAGGAAAGACGTTCTGGAGGAAAAATGTTCCCCTGATTGCAAAGAGGACACTGGAAGATGTGGTTCTTTCTGTTGCTGGACATTACTGGGCTGATAGGGATACAACTGCAGTAGTCATTTTACTCCTAGAAAACCCGAGGATAAGGACAATGGCAAGAAATTATAACAAAAAACTCACCAGAAAATGAAGCCAGAATGATAATGTATCATGGTTGTGGCCCAATCTTCCTTTGGATTTCTTGAACTTGAGTTAGTACATTTTCTTATCATCTAAACCAGTTTGAGTCAGGGTCTTTTGTTACTTGAAGCCTGACTCTAAAACTTATATATGTGATCTTTCATCACATGACTTGCTACATTTTAATTACTTATGTAAAGCATGATTGTTAAATAAAATTTTATTTGTCCACTTATATCATACAATGTTGATTATAGGAAATTCTGCTTGTTCACTTAAGCCGCAAGTGAACTCATTGGCCTTTTGTTGATTAATCCCTCACTACAAATCCTGGATGAATGTGCTTATCAAAGAGAATCTTCACTAGCTCCCACAGTTGTCGGGAATAAAGCTGTCTCTGATAGCAGATACAAACATTGTACAAAGCTTTGTCCTTGCACAATTTGCAAATTCCTCATATTTGAATCACATCTACTTCTTTGACACCGATTGTTGACTCATCAGATCATTATGTGCTCTCTATATTTGGATCTCTGATTCTGGGGCCCACTACTGAAAAAAAAAAAAAACCCTAGATGCTCTAGGATTCTTCTTCCACATTTAGTCCTTTATTTAACTAGGTCGTGGCCAAGCTAAGTCAGGACTGCTCCTCAGATAATCCTTGAGGCAGTCTATTTCACACATTTATATATGCTTCACTGTGCTTGCCTGAAAAGCTCATACAAGCCCTACCTGCAGCCCCTTTTCTTTCTAGTAACTACCCACTGCTTTTAAGATTCATCCAGGGTTAAATTAAAGAGGCAGCCATCCATCAAACTCAAACTAATTCTTCACCATATTGCCAAGGCAAACATAGTATCCTCAGTATCCTCAGCTTTGAAATGGGGGACAAGAAAGTTGAAGAAATATGGTTTTTAAAAATATTTTCATTAACTTTTACCCATCTATGAAAAAAGGAGTAAATTACTTTAAGCCTATTTTGTATTAATATCTTCACCTATCAAAATACAAATTCAAATTCCATCCAGATTATTATGAGTTGGGTAAAAATGTATGAACCAAAATATCTAAATATAAATTAAAAAAAATTTTTTTTTATTTATTCAGAGAGAGAGAGAGAGGCAAAGACACAGGCGGAGGGAGAAGCAGGGACCATGCGGAGAGCCCGATGTGGGACTCGATCCTGGGTCTTCAGGATCACGCCCTGGGCTGCAGGCGGTGCTAAACCACTGAGCCACCCGGGCTGCCCTCTAACTATAAATTTAAGTTGTAGTTATATGAATGTGTATATCATTCCAACTCTGTGGAGGACAGGCATCAATGATGCTTGATAATAAAGGGACACTATTGGAATGCCCAGGTGGCTCAGTGGTTGAGTATCTGTCCTTGACTCAGGGCATGATCCCAGGGTCCTGGGATCCAGTCCCACATCGGGCTACTCATGGGGAGTCTGCTTTTCCCTCTGCCTCTCTCTCTCTCTCTCTCTCTCTCTTTCTCTCTCTCTCTGTGTCTCTCATGAATAAATAAAATATTTTTAAAAAATAAAGCGACACTATCCATGTGAGTATAAGAATATTCAGGGTCCGTTTTATATTTATAAAGTCTGGAGATTAAAGAAATTTTAGGCACTTTCCTTTAAAAATCAGGAGCTGAATAGCAATGAAAAAGAATAAATTCCTCCTATATCCAGCAATATTGATGAACTCCATAAATATATTGTGGGAAACAAAAGCAGATGCAAAAGAACACAAACTGTATAATTCCATTCATATGATATTCAATAAGGTGGGCTTTGAAAGGGAGTGAGAGAACCCTGTGAGATGCTGAAAGTGTTCTGTGTCTTCATCTAGATGACAGTTAAGTGGGGATACAGAAGTCTGTACAGGTTAGATATAATGAATGTTGATACATTAATGCACTTTACATACTTTATATATGTGTGCCCAATCAACCAATAAATTGCTCTTCAGTAAGGTATTAGGTAAATTTTGGTTAAATATTAATAGAACTTATTAATTTACAAATACTGATAGAATTGAAGTTTCATGACAGAAGGAACCATGTCTGTTTCACTTACCACTGGACACCTTCTCACTGGAGAAGAGTTTAACGGAGTCATTCAGCCAGATGACAGTGACAAGATGGAGGTGGGATACCATATCCCAGGAAACGAAGGACCATGAAGAGTCTAACAAGTCTCTCTTCCCTGTCCTCGGATGGTGGCAGGGAGCAACACCTTGTTTGAATTAGGGTACATGCCACACAACATATGGAGGGTTTAGTCTTTGAGCAGTTGGAATGAACATGTCTTTATAAGGACTGACATGCTTGTGAAAATGGCCTGTGGTCAGGCCACTTTGGGTAAAAGGCAGAGCCCAGATTTCCACCCAAGAGAAACCTACTCTCTAGAAAATACAAAAAAAAAAAAAATTGAGACTGACCGGGGGCTTTTGGGGCAATTGTCAAGATGAACCCCTCAAGCTGACATTGGATATAGGAGGGACTATGGAGAGAAGTAAAATGTTAATGGAATTTTATCAAGTTGTTGGCTGAATATGTGGTAAAACCTCTTCACCACTTCCTCTTTGCATTAAGTGAAATTTATGTTGTTTATTCATTTACAGAACATATTTCTTTGTAGGAAAATGGGTGTAAATGCTGGATCCTACTCTTAAGGTTAGCACTGATTGAAACTCTCTTAGTCCCTTTGGGCTGCTGTAACAGAAAACCATAAACTGGGTCTCTTATAAACAGAAATTTATTTCTCACAGTTCAGGAAGCTGGGAAGTCCAAGATCAAGGTGCCAGCACATTCAGTGTCTGGTAAGAGCCTGCTTCCTAGTTCATAGGAGGCCGTCTTGTGTTCTCAAAAGGCAAAAGGGGTGAGGAAGTTCTGGGCCTCTTTCTACAAGACACTAAGCCCATTTGTGAGAGCTCCATCCAATGACCTAATTACCTTCCAAAGATCCCACCTCCAAATACGAGGGCCCAAATGTTCAGTCTATACCAGAAGCCCAGACTACATGTGCAGATGGCCAATATCATTGCCTTCATTTAGTCTGCCATATTTTTAAGAATCTCTGAGGGGGAAAGAGATCAGGAGGACACAAAGAAAAAGGGAAATGATACAAATCAAATAGGGTAGGCTCCAGGAACTCTTGGCCTGAACTGAAGATGGCCCATGTAGTTAAGCTCTCCTGTGTCACGGTAATACTGATGGAATATGTATGAACCTGCCAAGCAGGAAGTAAGAAACAGAGTTTCTTTGTTCATTCCTGATGGAATGTTGAGAATAAACCATTGCTTTCAAGTTCTGGTTCCTCTCCGGATTTATTTGCAAGTCTCTATCCTTTATCAAAATCTTTTTTTTTTTTTTTCTTTTTCTCCAATTGTTTCAGCCTGGTCTTAAGCTGGGCTAGTTCAAGGCAAAAGGAGGTCCTGTTCTGAAGTTGGGCGAGAAATAACAAGGCAAGAGCACCTTCTTGTGGCTCAGTGGCAGGATAGCAAGAAATGTGAACTCCAGGATCTACCCTAGGGGAGAAATGCCAGGAAATGATTGGTGGATAGTGTAAGCTTTGGAGTTCTATTAAGGTAGGTGGCACTTTCCTTAGATCATTTCTTTAATGCCATACAGTTACAGACCATGAGGTCAGAAGTGCAGAGAAAATACAGTTTTTAAAGCCATGAATGTATTATAGCACTAAGACTATCATATGCAATTATTTTGTTGTCAATAAGCCATCAGATACATTAGAGTGATTTGTTTTGTCTTGCCTAAGTGTGTGACAGGAAAACAATGTTTAAATTGATATAGGTCGTCATCTTTACTAGCATTGTTGATCTAGAAGTGTTGCATAAACAATAGTAAGAGCTAGGACATTAGTCTATACTTTCAAATTGGGGCTCGAACATTTAAAAGTTTTTCACTGGCAGATTTTTTCACCATCTGTATACATTACAATCTATTTAATAAAAGAAACAATGAAATTAATTGTTTTGCCTTCTCCAGAATTTGCTTTAAGAGAAAAATCCTGAAATTGGTCCTGATTTCTGATGCCAGGAAATCAGGAAATGTAAGAGAATATTTAGCAATCAGAGTGGCTTAGCTCATGGTAATTGGCATATGTGCAATTATAATTTGCATTCCAGTTACTGAAGCTGAGAAAGCCTTGCTCAGGTTGAACATACGGTGAGTAGAAGATCTCTTTTTCTAAGAAATAAGATGGAGAGAGTCTTTGGAGAATGGCCTCACTGAACTGGTAAGTTAGCTTTCTCCGGATTTTGGTGATTTCCCCAGTTCTTCCATAATTCCTCAGTGCTCTGGCCATTTTCTGGTAAGTCATGGTCTTCCGGTTGCCTTTTCTTTTCCCCCAAAGTTGGGCAAGTTTTTCTTTGTTTTTTGACACAAACTGAAAGATGCCTTTGGTTTTATCTACCCACTGAATACAAGATGCCATCTCAGGATTGCACAGGGATTCATGAAGGTATTCGAATAGTCGGAGCTTCTTCCTGCCTAAAATGGAGAAAAACAACGTCAGACTTCACTGTGGCTACGTGTAAAGAACATCCTCGGGAAGGGTTTGTTGAGCGACTACAAAATTCAAAGCTGCATTGGGACTTGAAAGTCAAAGGTCTGTTTGGCCTATTGAAGTTTTTTTTTTAATAAATTTATTTTGTATTGGTGTTCAATTTGCCAACATATAGAAGAACACCCAGTGCTCATCCCATCAAGTGCCCCCCTCAGTGCCCGTCACCCAGTCACCCCCACCCCCCGCCCACCTCCCCTTCCACCACCTCTTGTTTTTTTCCCAGTTAGGAGTCACTCATGTTCTGTCTCCCTTTCTGATATTTCCCACTCATTTTTCTCCTTTCCCCTTTATTCCCTTTCACTATTTTTTATATTCCCCAAATGAATGAGACCATATAATGTTTGTCCTTCTCCGATTGACTAATTTCACTCAGCATAATACCCTCCAGTTCCATCCACGTCGAAGCAAATGGTGGGTATTTGTCGTTTCTGATGGCTGAGTAATATTCCATTGTATACATAAACCACAGCTTCTTTATTCATTCATCTTTCGATGGACACTGAGACTACTTCCAGTTTGACTATTGTGGACATTGCTGCTATAAACATCAGGGTGCAGGTGTCCCGGCATCTCATTGCATCTGTATCTTTGGGGTAAATCCCCAGCAGTGCAATTGCTAGGTCGTAGGACAGATCTATTTTCAATTGGACCTTTCTTTGTTAGGGATGTTGTAAAAATTTTTGTACTGTCCTTCCCTGAAGAAGGAAGCCTAAAACCTTTATCTGGATCTCCCATCTATCTGTCAGGTGGTCTCTCTTCACAATTAAATCTTGATTACTAGTTTTATGTCCTATGTCGGAACAATAAAACTGAGCAAAATGAACTGCAAAGCTTAATAGTTTTAAATAAAGAGAAGCCTCACACTTCTTTCTGATAAGAAAGCAAATAGGGCTTTATTCAAATGAGTTAAGTCAAATGAGGTAAGGAATGTGAATGTATTTTGTAAGATGCAAAATAGTATTCAAATATAAGGTAATATTAGTGAAAATAATAACAAAGACAGGTAAACAACAACAACAACTGTAGGTCTACGTTATGTGAAAAATAAAGATTAGAAAACACTGGAGTGGAAAATGCCAAAACATCTTCATGACATTCTGACATAATTTATGAGCAATGACAATGGGCATTGTGATATTTTTCATTGCTGTGAAATAAAATGATACTACCAAAATTTTTTTTTCGTTAGAAATACAGCCTTTTATATTTCAGAATGTCTAGACAGAAAACTTTAGGAGGATTTGCCATTGTGATTTTTGTTCAGTTGATTGGATGTCAGTGGACAACAGCCCAATTTGTGACTTGGAATTGGCCTGTAAATATGATGCCTTACCAGATCTGTCAGTAGCTAACACATCCATGGCCAAATTCCCTTTTTCCTTAGAGACAGTGGAATAGTGGATTCTCAAAATGCTTTGAATAGTCTCTGGAGAGTAATACTCTTGCATCAGTCATCATTCATCCCAAAACCTCAAAGGTTTTTAAGATTATCTTTTTGCCTTATATTATCTTGAATTTACGAATTGAGAAATGGAAGGGACTTACCAAAAAAAAAAAAAAAACACATTATAAATTAAAGTCACAGCCTTAAACAAACACTGTCTCTTATCCCCGTGGTTGAATCAATGATAATGGATCCTCACCTCTTAAAATTTACTTTCAATTTTGAAAAAAAAATTGTTAATTTTTATTGAAAGGTATTATGTGCTCAGAGTAAAAGATTCAAACAGAAGCACAAAGTGAAAGTAAAATTCCAGTCTATTCTGCTACATATTTTTTAAAATTAAAAAATATTTTTTTTTGCATATGAACATATGCATATCTTTTAAAAATACCAGTGGTATCATATTATTTTGCACTTTTTTTCACTAAGACACATAAATTAAATCAGAGGACCAACACAGAAATTAGCTATAGATGGTAAAATACCCAACTGTTGACAACGGTTACTTCTGAGACATAGTATAGGAAGAAAGAAGAACACTTACACTTATTCCTTGTGTATTTCTGAATCCTTTGAATTTTTAATAATGTGCATTATTACTTTTAAGTTATGGAATTAAAAAGGTTTAAAACAAAAAAATGTACTTTAGAGTTCTTTATCAATACATAAGATATGCTTTCATGTGTTTTAATAGCTATGTGTTCTGTTCTATGCATGTACTAGTTTTCTCTAGATAAAGAATCCCCAAATTTTGAATTTCATTCTGTTTCAAATGTATCCCTATTTCAGATAGAATATGAAACTTTAAGAACAGAAAATGGTGGATGATATATGTCCCATGCTGGCAAAGCTTCACAACATAAAACATCAATGAAAAGATAGAGACTTTACATCCTGGAGTGAGTCTGTATATTTAGAATTTTGTTCTAGGATACAGTATTCTAGGATGCAGAATATCAGAAAACTAGTTTTCCAAAAAAAATCATTGGAAAAAATTTAGAAAGTATGATGAAGTATCATTTTAAAAATTTCACTATAAAATTATGATGCACCTTACACATCTCTGTACCTTATACAGACTGTAGGTAAGTTTTACTACAACAACATTGCAAGGAATATCCTAATATATATAGGGTACACACACACACACACACACACACACACACCTTATGGTATCTTGAGAAATTATCCAGTGACAGGCTACGAGCATAATGTCTTACATGGGCTTTCTCACTTAATTTTCACAGCAATATTACAGTGTTTGTACAATTATCATTATTTGTTCTTTGAATGAGGACACTGTGGTACAAAAGGTTAAGTGACTTTCCCAGGCTCACACAACTCACCCAGAGTTTACACTCAATCACTCAGTTACATAGTCTTTAAGAGTCAAAGATATTAACATTTAAATTTTTGATCCTCATTGCCAAATTGCCTTAAAAAACTTTATGCCAAGTTACACTCCCTCCAAGAGCACATGTACACGTGTGTGGCCCACAAGGTAGCCAGCAGAGGCTACTATCCTGCTTTATCACTTTGCTCATCTGTTAGGTGAGATCATCATCATCTTAAATTTATGAAATCGACATTTCAAATTTATGAAATATTGAATAGTTATGGGACTTTATTTGCAGAAAACTTAATAGAGAAGACAACTTCTATGCCAAGGCTGTCACAATTAGAATAAGATTGCTAAAACAACTTTTGGAAAAGTTCCCCTTTCTATACCCTCAAATATATACACATTATCTTGAGTACAGATTTATTTGACTGGAGTGACACTTTGTAGCTTCACAACATTTCTATGAAGCAATAGGAAGGCTTCCCCAAGATGAACGGTTTAGAGTGGTTCAATCTGTCAGAGGTAAATTTTTCTTAATCTCAATATGAGAATACTTTGCAAATGCTGTTCTACAGTCAGATATGAAATACCTTTAAGGCTGCTTTGAAGAAGATTTAGTTCTTTTATCTATAAAAGGAGTGATGGATCCACATACCTTTTCCTCCCTTTTGATGGAGAACAGCAGGTTGTACCAGCTGGTTTTCGGGGATGTTTGGCAGAGACTGATGAATATTTCCTTCAAAATAGAGGTCTGCAGCACTGTTCTATATAAATAATGCAGCAGAATGTTAAGTGGGACTTTTCCTGTGGCCCCCAATTGATGGCTAACGTCAAACGCTGAGGACAAAAGGAGTGCTAAGCATCTCCCAAATTCTAAAAAGCACAATCCTCAACTGCAGCCAGATATCTCCCAGGGCACAACTAGCCTCACACCCACATAAAGAGAAGACCAAGGAATGAAAGGTATTCTGGCTTTATGAAGACTTTCATATCATCCCTTCCCTGTGAGAAAGAAGACAGGGATGCTTCCTTCTTCTCCATAAACACGCCCAGTGAGAAAGAAAATTTAAAGAATTATTAGTACAAAATTGAAGTGCCAGCAGAAAGAGGAAGATGGGCTTCTGTTCCTCTGTTGGATGCCCATCTGAGCAAGAGGAGACATGAGGAGAAAGATGGTAGCCAAGGGAGGGTAGAGCCAAGAGAGGGAGCGGAGGAAGCAGCCTGAGCTGTTACCATTGCATAGAGCAAGGATACGTGGGTCTCTATGGATTAATTCAACAAAGGTGGACTTGAACCATCTTACCATACCCCATATAAGAGGACTTCCCAGAGGCCAAGGAGTCCCCAACCACAAGAGGCTGTGATATAGACTGAGAAGTATGAACTGAAGGAGAAGCAGGGTTGCCAGATTTAGCAAATGAAAATATTTGGCATGCTGTATTTTACCGGCAACCCTAACTGGAAGTAGAAGAGGTTAAGCTGGAACAAACTCCCTCTTCAAAGAAATGTCTTGTGGAGAGGCCCTAACAGAACAATTTAGAGGGTCAGGAAAAGGACATTTGACATAGCACAGTTGAAGGTAATGACTGAAAAAAAAAAAGGAAAGAAAAGCCATTTCATATTTACACTGCACCACGTTAAGACAGGTGGCAATAAGAAAGCAATATGGATGGTGCAGTCCAATAACCATCCAACTCTTCGTTTTGGCTCAGGTAGTAATCGCAGGTTCATGGGATTGAGCCCTACGTCAGGCTCTGCGCTCAGCACAGAATCTGCTTGAGTTTCTCTCTCCCTTGTCCTTTGCCCCTCCCCCCATTCACTCACTCTCAAATAAATAAATAAATCTTTCTTTAAAAAATAAAACAATAAAAAGGACACATTAATAGAAAGATAGATGGCAGGGACACTTCGTTTGCAGGGAGTTATAACACTATCCCGAGAGTTGGTCCAAGACAGGTATGTAGCTAGCTCTGAGCTTGAGAAAGGAAACATCAGGTTGATACAAGACTGTAGGTAAAGCCAGTGCAGGGGAAGTTTGGGCTTTGCCCTATGGCTTATAGGAAAACCATCTTTTTTTGCAATTTTCAAGATAGATGAGAAGCAGTAATGAGAGAACCCTAAAAACACATCTTCATAGAGGACATTCAAACCCTCTGATGCTGGGCAATGACAAAGGGCAATTTCCTTCTTGACAGCATTGCTGGGAATCATCCATGCTGATGGTCAAGTCCACACCACTGGTCTGTGAGTGCTCGCACAGTCCCTGCTGTCGCTAAGCTGGGTTTCAGCTAGCAAAGACCAAGCGGAAGGCAGATGTGAGTAGGGAATTTGCCTGTTACTGGGAGATGGCCTTCTGGTACATGTACTCACTATTACTGTTCTCCAATTATAGACAGGTTCCTCTGTAGGCAGCACACCATAGCAGTTAGAATTTCCTCTGACATGAGAGCAGTGGTTGATGAAAGCCAGGTAATTTTTGTAATCTAATTTAAAAACAGAAACTGCAAAAGTCAAGGTTTATAATTGCTTGTGTGCATGCATGCAATGTGTATGTATGTTTGTGTATGCATACATGCTCATGTATGTGGTTGCTCCATCATGTGTTCTCCACTACTTTGCATTTTTCTACATTTATTGCATCATGCTGGTATCAGAGGCCTCTTACATATCCCATTTCCCTTACTGGAGCAGATTCCTTGTAAGCAGAGATCCCATGATCTCTTTTGTCTGGGAACTGCACGCAGTGCCCTGTATAAACGCAATAGGCAAGATACTTGCATTTCACCTACACTGTCTTCCCATAGTCTTTAGGGCAATAGGTGAGGAATGATAAGAATATTTATTCTTAAAAGAAAAGAATATTTATTCTTCTGAGTAGAATATCTCTTGTATGGAGGAAGGCCTAGAAGGTCAATTAGAATTAACTGAAAAGCCCGTTCTGAGCAGTTAAAATTATCTATTAGATAAATATCAACCAGACATGCTTAAAAGCAAATTTTAGGTGCTAGTATTCCTATGTGAAATGCCATTCTCTGTTTCTTTGCATTTTCATATGTGACACTTTAAATTTGCATAGGCTCAGTAGCCCTGGAAGATTTTTGCCTTTGTTAGATTCAGTCCTAGATGCACTAATAAAAATGGTCTTCCCTTTTCTGATAATCATTCTTATGTCTGTGTAACCAAGAAGACTTCTGGTGTATCCGTGAGAGAACGGCACTGACATCTTTACCTGGGGAGTACTGAAGATCTCCGGTTGAATGTTGCCTCAGTACCTCAAAAGCATCTTCAAAGGCTTGTCCCAGCTTGTCTTGTTCAACACAGGACTGCTAGAACAATAGGAGAACCCTCAAGTTATGAAATTATTGATTGAACTTAATTTCTCTGACATACATGAGGGTTTCTCACTCACAGCAGTATTGACCTGTGAGGTTGGTTAAGTATTTGCTGTGGGGAGTCTGTCATGCGCTGTAGGGTATCTACCAGCATCCCTTGTCTCTACCCACTGGATACCAGCAGCACTCGCACAGCTCTGACCGTTGAAAATGTCTCAGACATCACCAAATATATCTCAGGGGACAAAAATGAACCCTGATTGAGATCCACTGCTCTATAATATGTAGTATCTAGAGAACAGGATTAATTCTATAGTATTTAACATTCTTGTGAAAGTTTACTAAGGAGTTGTAATAGCAGGAGACTGGGAAAAGGGATCAAGGAAATAGCTTTAATGAAACAGAATCTGAATCGCTGCTTAAAATGGAATGCTCCTGATTTCAAAAGCATGTCTCCAAGACTAAAATTAAACTTTTTTTTTAAGATTTTATTTATTTATTTGAGACAGAAGGGAGAGAGAGAGAGCACATGAACAGGGAGAGCTAAAGGAAGAGGGAGGAAGAATCTGAAGTAGACACCATACTGAGTATGGAGACCCATGTGGGGCTCAATCCCACCTCCGTCAGATCATGACCAGAGCTGAAACCAAGAGTCCAGCCCTTAACTGACTGAGCTACCTGGGTGCCCCCAAATTAAACTGTTTTGCAAACCATTTCATACCCTTATAATCTGATCCATATATTTTATTTTCAAAAGAGGATACTCATCCTTCAAAGAGGATGTTCATCCTCCAAGTCATCCAAAGATTTTAAAATGCCAACTTACCATGCTTCATTAACATATATATATTGACAATTCTGAAAAAGATTAATAAATAAAACAAAATTAATAGTGTATTTAATTTACCTCTAAATTAAAAGATATAATTTCTGAAAATAACTCGTATGAACCAAAAAGTACCATCTGAAGTCTCTTTAATGAGTACACATTTTTCTTTTTAAAAAATTCCCTACAAACTATTTTTTGCTTTTTTATTATTACAAAACTGTTTTGGATGTTAAAATAGCTAGAGCTAATTACCTAAATTGCCTAACTTATAAGAGAATATAAACATAACTTGGGAGAATATTTCAAAATTCTTTTAAGAGAGTGCCTGGCTGGCTGAGTCTGTCAGCCTACTAATAATCTGGTGAATAGACTTTTTCTCTCTTGAAATGTGAATCTACATTACAAATAAAATTTACCCTGTAAAATCCATCCGTTGACTTTCTAAAATCCTAGGATAGGAACCCTGGTCTACTTTCTTATCCCTGTAAATTAGATTTCGCTTTAAATAAACAATGATCACACAGACCCATGTTAAATGTTTTTTTTTTTCTAAAAAAAGATTGAAGTCCTACAGAACTAAAAACAAACAAATCAAGATAAGAAAGCACATGTGGTTGGTCCAACATTGCTTACCATTTTATTTAGCACAAGCAACTCTGTTTACACAAGTTAAGATTTACTGTGTAAACACAGTGAGCTTACTCATTAACACTGCAGAATACAAAGAGATGATATAATCCAACACCCGATATTATTATACATATCCATCAATATAATAATTACATCAAATAATATGCGGAACATTGAAATTCTGTTCTGCTCTTTGAAATCACAATATCATGTCAGTTACAAGAAAACATGAGAAAAAAATCCCTAAAAAAGGTAACTGTGTGAGATGATGGAAATGTTAAGTAATCTTACTGTGGTTATCATTTCATAATATATTCGTATGTCAAATCATCACATTTTTTCACAATTTTATATGTCACAATTTTATATGTCAAATTATATCTCAAAAAAGCTAGAAGACAGCTTTCTAATGTGAGAGATGTTGAACAATTTAGCAAAAACTTAAAAAAAAAAAAAAGAAAACCCATAAGTCATTGTCTGAGCTATGGTCCCTAATGAATATTATCAGTATATGTATTTTCTAAAAGTCGTGTCAATGACTTTCAATTATGCCTCAACTCACAAGCACCGAAGCAAATATGAGTATTGTACTTTGAATCAAATACATAAATGACTTTGACTAAAATACTCCACAAAATTATCACAACTGTCACAACTCTTAAAAAGTAGCAAACGCAAAGGGAAGAAAAAAGCTCAAAAATGTTATTGATTACTGGAATCGCTTAATATTCTTGTATCTGAACAGTCAACGAAAAACATTCTTTAGGCCAAAGAGAAAATTATCACAGGGTATTTTGAAAAACAGAAGCTAAACACTTACCAGGAAGACACTTCAACCCTTCACGAAGATGTTTCATTAATATCAGAATCGTTAAGACAGAACTGTCAAGAACTCGCTGGCAGAGTTGCATTAAATAGCTGTTTTTAAGGAAGTGCTACAAAAGGGGATTTTTTTTAAAAGATACAGTGTCCTCATGATTTCTATTTCAATATACAACCAATAGATACCACGGGCTATTATTTTGAAGAGACACATAGAAGTTTATATCCCATGGGCCAGAAGCATCCAGAACAATCCCCATGAATCCCCCACCCAGCACAAACTGCAATGCCTCTTGCCTCCTACTGCCCACCGGGAAACTCTGACCTACACAACTCTCATCTTTTTTTTTTTTTTTTTATTCCTGGTTTCCACCACCCAGCCCCCACCCCTAATTCTAGACCCTTTGTTGCCTTTCTCGCTCTGGACTTCCCTAATGGGTCTCTTTCCTCTCAAACAACTTCACTCATCCTGACCACCTTAGTTAGAGATCTCAAAGGCGTAGGCTCTTGTCCTGGCATTTGAGGTTCCTCATTCCAATCTTAGCCTTATTTACCACCACTCGTTTAGGAGAAGGAAATAGAGTCCATGCTATGGT
This sequence comes from Nyctereutes procyonoides, assembly GCF_905146905.1. Taxonomy (NCBI): domain Eukaryota; kingdom Metazoa; phylum Chordata; class Mammalia; order Carnivora; family Canidae; genus Nyctereutes; species Nyctereutes procyonoides. Next base: position 23,723,331 of record NW_026575122.1, read on the forward strand.
CTTCTATCTGTCCTTAAGTCTTTCCTCCATACCTAAATCCAGTAAAGGCTCCCAAACAGTCAGGAATGGTCCGTGCATGGTGATCGTGATACACCTGAAGCTGCTGATCTGTAGAGAGGCTTGGTTCTCTTACTTAGCTAGAAGTTCTATTGGATATGGGTTTTGGTGGCTCTGATGGAAATCACGAGGCGCTCCCCCCACCCATAATGTGGCTTTCCCAGTCCCTTCATCTGCCCAGTTACCCATTCCATTTTACCTGTCCATCGGAGTCTGAACTAGCGTCCACATGTACCAGGCAGAAATAACTTTCCCTTCTGGAACACGTCTCTGTCCCAAACTCACCTAACCACAACCGTCTACCATTTTAAGAGATGTCACATTTTGCCAGGGGGAAATCCACCTAAGAATTTTTTGTAAACCTTTTGGGTGGGGAGAGATTTTCTGTTTTGCATTGTTGGAATCTGAGCTCACCTTTGATATGGGACTATTGTTCTAGACTATTTACTTTTTTGACCCAATTTGTTATGCAAATGTAAACACATCCCCTCTTCTGAAATGTAGATGTTATAGTAACTAGTGTATAAAACTGTAATCACTAATGTTGAGGAGGTTATCTCTACCATTGCCAAGTCTACGCCCTCCGCTTTGTTCCATTTGATTAATTTATTTAACAAGCATGTATTTCTGAGCTTTTTTTCTCTCCTGGACACTGTCCAGTGTCCAGGGACTATAGCCCTGAACAAAGTATAATGAGGAGAAATTATATTTTTTTTGAAATGACATTTTTTTAAAGCAAACTAAACAAGTGTTAAATAATGAGGACCAAGAAAATGATAAGAGAAAGGTGATAGAGAGTATGCAGTCGTGATGAATGGTCACGAAAGGTCTCTGAGGAGAGAATGTGTGTGGGCTGAAATCTAGCAACAAGAAAGGGTGAGCAAAAGAAATGCAGGGATGCAAAGATCCAGGGAAGTACCTCCTGGCAGAGGAAACAAGGTATTAAAGACCCTTAGAAATGAGTATGGTGTAGTCAAGGCATAAGAAGAAAGCCATGGGGGCTCAAGCAAAGTGATCCTGGGGGCTGAGAGAAAGGATCCAGATCAACTACACAAGCCAGAAGAACCAAAAAATATATCAAAAGATTCTAAAAAAATTGCACATGACTGTAGTTGGCCTGCTTAGCTCCATTTTACAGATGAGCAATCTACACTGAGGCTCAAAAATGCTTCATGATTTTTCCTAAGGTCCATTGCTGGTGAGAGACAGCTTGCGTTGGTTCTAGATTTGGGCCCAGGTAACTTCACAAGCACACTTTCAACGGCCACTCTGGGCCCTGTGTCTGCAGTTTAGGTTCCATTTGCCCAGGCTTCTTGGTTTTCATGGAAGGCTCCATAGCACCCAGCAGATACTCACAGGGGTGCAAGCTTGATACATATTTGGAGTGAATGTAAAAAGTAAGTGAACTTTCTAAGCCACTATTTTCCCAAATGGTGTCTCCAAAGTTTTATTCTGCAAAATATTAATAAATGGATGTTGAAAAAGAACTGAATGGTAGTAAGATTTGCTGTTTAGAGCTTCTTCAGCCAGACTTAGTTTATAGAGTATATGACTCTTGATCATGGGGTTGTGAGTTTCAAGCCCCACATTGTGGGATAGATTATACTTAAAAAAAATCTGGGGTGCTGGGTGGCTTAGATGGTTAAGCTTTTGGTTTCAGCTCACGTCATGATCTCAGGATCATGAGATTGAGCTCCATGTGGGACTCTGGGCTCTGTGTAGAGTCTGCTTGACATTCTCCCTCTCCCTCTTACTAAAAGAGATAAATAAAATAAACCTTGAAAAGGAAATCTTTAAGAACTTCTTCAACCAGAGCAATGAGCACATTGATTTTTTTTTTTTTTTGGACACATCCCAATATTAAAGAAGAGAAAACAGAAACACAGTTTTGGGTCTTTGTAGGGCTAAGATGTAAAAGCACTTTCAGCAACTTGAAAAGATGATGCATGTCCTTTTTGCATTTTAGATGGTAAGGCTTCTCTATTCCTTGAGAGTCTACTGAAAGCTGGGAGTTCTGTCCCCAGGAGAATGCTTTCAGCACACATTGTCAGGCAACTCTTCAAGTAGGGCCAACAGACTTCAGTTTAGGAACTCCTGCTATAGTGTATTTTCAAAACCTTCTTATATAAGGTCTAAGTACTGCTTCTGAAGACATGCGTACCCAATAGACACACATACACAGAACATCTTTATTGAGGCGGACAGCAACGGTTCCCTGAACACCAGAAGTGAGCTGAGAAACAGGAGCTCAAAAGAGAGGATTCCTGATCGATGAAACCTCTTTTGCAGAAGTTCATTGTCCTGTGGTAACTGAGATTATTTTAGAGAATCTTAAGCAACAGATGTTCTGAATTCTAATCATATGGTGCCAGGCTTCAGGTAGAAGATTGCATTTTCTGAGAAAAGAGAGCTTTATATATATATATATTTGTTTGTTTAGTTTTGAGAGAGTATGTGTGTGCTTGTGAGTGGGGTGGAGAGGGGCAGTGGCAGAGGGAGAATCTCAAGCAGGTTCCATGCTTGGCACAGAGCGTGATTCAGGGCTTGATTTCAGGACCCTGAGATAATAACCTGGAAAAGGGAGACTACGTTAAAGCTTTTAGCATTTTTGCTGTTTAACTCCATAGTTAAATAACTCAAAAATTAAAAATAGAGCTACCATATAATCCAGTAGTTCCACTACTGAGTATTTACCCAAAGACTAGGAAAACACTAATTCAAAAAGATACATGCACTCCTATGTTTACTACAGCATTATTTACAACAGCCAAATTATGAAAGCAGCTCAAATGTTCATCGATAGATAGGGAATCAATAAAGAAGATGTGGTGAGGGGCGCCTTGGTTAAGCATCTGACTCTTGATTTTGGCTCAGGTCATGATCTCAGGGTCATGAGATCGAGTCCCCAGTCGGGCTCCATGAGGGGCGTGGGACTTACTTAAAATTCTCTCTCTCCCCCTGTCCATCCACACTCCCCCCACACCTGCTCATGCTCATGTGTGCTCTCTCTTTCTCTTTCTAAAAAAAAGAAAACGAAGATGTGGTGCATATATATATGGTGGAATATTAACTTAGCCATAAAAAGAATGATTTCTTGCCATTTGCAGCAACATGAATGGATCTGAAAGGTATAACTAAGAAATAAGTCAGAGAAAGACAAATACCATATGACTTCACTCATGTGGAATTTAAGAGGCAAAACAAATGAACAAAGAAAAAAAGAGACAAACCAAAAAACAGACTCTTAAGTATAGAGAACAAACTGAGGGAAGGTAGGTGGGACAGTGAAAGGTGAAGGGGATTAGGATGAGCACTGAGTAATGCCTAGAATTGTTGAATCACTATATTGCACACATGAAACCAATATCATGCTATATGTTAATTATATTGGAATTTTAAAAATAATAAAAATAATAAAGAAATAACTCCACTGTTTAGGAGATTAAAGAACTGAGCCTTTTTAAAAAAATATTTTATTTATTTATTTATTTATTTATTTATTTATTTATTTATTTATTTAAAAGAAAGAGCTAGTGAGAGAGAGCACAAGCAGAGGGGTAAGGAGAAGCATTAAATTTAGTAAGATATGGGGGCACCTGGGTGGCTCAGTCTGTAAAGTGTCTGCCTTTGGCTCAGGTCATGCTCCTGGGGCTCTCAACTGAGCCCTGAGCCCTGCTCAGTGGGGAGTCTGCTTCTCCCTCTTCCTGCTGCTCTCCCTGCTTGTGGTGTCTGTCAAATAAAGAAATAAAATCTTTAAAAAAATAATAAAACTTATTAGGATCTCTGAAAACCTAATAAGCAAATAAGATTGCTAGATTTGGAAGAAGGTGCTAGAAAATTTCTCACATCAGAGTAGGATAATTCATAGAATCACAGATTATAAGACAAAAAACTAGCCCTCACTCTCATTTAATAATTACTTACACTAGATTATTATTTGAAATTTATTGAGACTTGTTTTGTGACCCAGCATAGGGCCTATATTTTTTTATAAATTTATTTTTTATTGGTGTTCAATTTGCCAACATATAGAAGAACACCCAGTGCTCATCCCATCAAGTGCCCCCCTCAGTGCCCGTCACCCATTCACCCCCACCTCCCACCCTCCTCCCCTTCCACCACCCCTAGTTCGTTTCCCAGAGTTAGGAGTCTCTCATGTTCTGTCTCCCTTTCTGATATTTCCCACTCATTTTTCCCCTTTCCCCTTTACTCCCTTTCACTATTTTTTTATATTCCCCAAATGAATGAGACCATAAAATGTCCTTCTCCGATTAACTTATTTCACTTTGCATAATACCCTCCAGTTCCATCCACGTCGAAGCAAATGGTGGGTATTTGTCGTTTCTAATGGCTGAGTAATATTCCATTGTATACATAAACCACATCTTCTTTATCCCTTCATCTTTCGATGGACACTGAGGCTCCTTCCACAGTTTGGCTATTGTGGACATTGCTGCTAGAAACATCGGGGTGCAGGTGTCCCGGCGCTTCATTGCATCTGTATCTTTGGGGTAAATCCCCAGCAGTGCAATTACTGGGTCGTAGGGCAGGTTTATTTTTAACTCTTTGAGGAACCTCCACAGTTTTCCAGAGTGGCTGCACCAGTTCACATTCCCACCAACAGTGCAGGAGGGTTCCCCTTTCTCCACATCCTCTCCAACATTTGTGGTTTCCTGCCTTGTTAATTTTCCCCATTCTCACTGGGGTGTGAGGTGGTATCTCTTTGTGGTTTTGATTTGTATTTAGCATAGGGCCTATTGATGAATGTTCCATTTGTATTCGGAAGAATGTATATTTTACAATTATTGTACATAAGGCCTGATAAATGTCAGTTATATCTAGTTCACTGATAATATTGTTCAAATTTTCCATATCCTTACTGACATTTTTGGCCTGCATATTTTATCAGTTACAAAGATTACAGATGATTACAGAGTTTACAAGGAGTAATATCCAACTATAATTATGGATTTGTCCATTTTTGCCTTTAGTTCTGTCCATTTTTGCTTCATGTATTTTGAAGCTCTATTATTAGGTACACAGTCATTTGGCATTTTGTGTTTTTGATAAATTGAGACTTCTATCATGTAAAATTTCTGTATTTCTTTTTGGTAATCCTCAAAGTCTACTTTGATACTAACCACACTAGCTTTATTATTATTATTTTTTTTTTACTTTTGACATGTCCAATCTGTCTGTGTCTTTGTATTTAAAGTATGTCTTTTGGGTTGTCCAGGTGGCTCAGTGGGTTAAGCATCCAACTTTTGATTTCAACTCAGGTCATGATCTCAGGGAGCCTGGTGTCGGGCTCCCTGCTCAGCAGGGAGTCTGCTTCTCTCTCTCCCTCCCCCTTTCTCTGTGTTCTCTCTCTGTCTCTTCAAATAAATAAATAAATCTTAAAAAAAAAAGAAATGTAAGTCTACCATCTTTCTATTTGTTTTCCACTTGTCTTAATTATTTTTTGTTCCTTTGTTTCTTTTTTGCTTTCTTTTGGATTAAACAAGCATTTCTATCATTTCCTTTATTAGCTTTTTATATTTTGATTATATGTTATGATATGATATACTTCTATAATTTTTGAGTTGCCATTATAGGCATTTCACATGTCATGTAAGAACCTCATCACAGTATACAGTTGAACAACAGAGGTTTGAACTATGCAGGCCCACCCATACGCAGATTTGTTTTTTATAAACACAGTACAGTGCTGTAAATGGATTTTTTCTTCCTGATTTTCTTAATAAGATTTTCTTTCCTTTAGCTTACTTTATTGTAAGAAAACAGAATGCAATACAAAAAATGTGTTAATCAACTGTTTATGTTACCAGTCAGGCTTACTGTCAATAGTGAGCTGTTAGTAGTTAAGTTTTGAGGGAATTGAAGTTTATGCACAGATTTCCCACTACGTAGGGGTACTTGGCACTCAATCCCTGTGTTGTTCAAAAGTCGACTGTAATTTCAGTTATATCTCCTTCTATCCTTTGTGCTAAATTTGTCATATATTTATTTCTACATATGTTATAATAGATTATTTAACCTCACCCTAATGCTATGAAGTGGTGTTACTATCTATGAGTTCTGATTCTGGCTCCTTATCTCCTATCTGTAAACTGGGGCAGCTTACTTACTCCAAATCTTTCCGTTTTCTCTCTGTAAAATGTGAATAATGACTTTATTTACCACATAGAGTTTTGAAAATCTAAGGGAATTCATGTACATTCCACAGTCCTGACATTTAATAAATGCTCAACAAATGTTATGTCCTGCTTTATAATTAACCTCCTTCTACTGATGAAGCAACAGTGGCTCTGGGAAGCGAAGAGCCTGCCTCAAGGTCACAGGGCTAGTGAGTGGTAGAGGGGAAGGTTTTCAAACCAGTTCTACCTGACTCCGACTAAAGACTTAACCATTCAACCAGACTTGGCTTCCTTATCTATGGAATGAAACTGAGACAAAATGAGAATGAGAATAAGAATTTGATAATGGTTATTGAAAGGTGCTGTTGAGATAGTACAGGAGAATAGTAAACATGTGCTATGCTAGCTGTGCCATCACCACAACTGTGCGCCTTCTACCCACCTGGGACCTGCAGCCTCGCGGGCAAGCTGCAGAGCCAGGACTCAAACCCAGGTCTTCCCTTGCCACACGTCTGGTGCCCCTTTCTAATAACCAGGTAGCACAAATATTCTCCAGAGTCTCTATATATTTACCACAATGAATAGCTCCTACCAGTGTTCATACCAATGGAGGAAACTCCTCTGATACAGGACTAGTGACAATCTACCTGGCTCCACAGAGAGGGGGACACAACAGATCTAGTCTCATGGTCTCTGTGGGGCGCTACCAGGGTGTAATTCTCTGTTTTAACAAAATCCATTTACAAGGCTACAATGTCCTTTGTTATGAAGAAGCAGCAACCCATTGCTACAAAAGTTAACTGATTAACTGATAGGAAACTGGTAAAGTGAGGTGGGGTGGGCAGTGGGATACTCTGAGTTCAAAGCAGTTTGGGAAACTGAACACTTAATGAGATTCCATGTTACAGCTAACTGGCTCTAAGTTTCTAGAACCCGTTGGCATGCATTATGAAATATATTGTCTCTTTATGTTGAATTTTTATCAGATAACTGAAATTAATAATGATAATACTCAGTTTTAAAAATCTGTCGAGTGCCTGGAAAACACTATGGAGGTTCCTAAGGAAGTTCAAAATAGAGCCGCCCTATGACCCAGCAATTGCACTACTGGGTATTTAACCCCAAAATACAAATGTAGTGATCTGAAGGTGTAAACACTGCACTCCAGTGTTTACAGCAGCAGTCCACAGTAGCCAAACTGCAGAAACAGCCCAGATGTCTACGGACAGATGAGTAAATAAAGAAGATGTGTCCATATATACAATGGACTACTCCTCAGCCACTGAAAAAAGTGAAATCTTGCCATTTGCATCTACGTGGGTGGAACTAGAGGGTATTATGCTAGCAAAATAACTCAATCAGAGTAAGACAATTATTGTATGATCTTACTCATATGTGGAATTTAAAGATCATAGAGGAAGGGAGGGAAAAATAAAAAGATGAAATCAGAGAGGAAGACAAATCATGAGACTCTTAATCATAGGAAACAAACTGAGGGTCGCTGGAGGGAAGGGAGTTGGGGGATGGGTAACTGGGTGAAGATGTTAAGGAGGGCACGTGATGCAATGAGCACTGGGTGTTACATAAGACTGATGAGTCACTGACCTCTACCTCTGAAACCAATAACACAGTATATGTTAATCAAATTTAAATAAAACTTTAAAAAAATTCTATCCAGTACCTTTGGTATGGTTAGAAAAGAGAGAAACTGCTCAAAGATCTTTTTCAGGGGATTCGCAATATTTTTTGCTCCAGTCTTTCACTTTTATAGCTTTCACACAATCTTCATGATAGCCACCACAGTCACCATGACTGTATAACCTTCTGCTTCCATAGGGTTCCGTCATTCTCCGCTTTCTCTGCCTTTACTTTGCCAGCTCCCAAGAGGAAAAGGAAAAGAGGCGTTCTCATATTCTTTTGCTTTCCCGAAGCAGGTGGCAAAACACTATATAACCCTACAGGGATCCTCAATGAAGGCCAGATGAATAAGTGAGGGCATTGTATCATACACTCGGGAAAGCCCAGGAGGCTCCCAAGGCAAGTCTTATAACCATTTTGCTGGTGAGGAAGCTGATTCTCAGGTCAGAAATCACTCAGTGAGTTAGTGTTACTTGGATTTCAGGTCTCCTCATTTTTAATTCAGCTTTTTCAGATATTGCCTCAGGAAAATGTCGGCAGATAGCAATATTGTCTTTTATTTTTTTAATTTTTTTTTCATGTATTTCATCAATGTCTCTTTATTTGCATATTTGGCTGACTGTCCTCTTCAGGCAAATATGTAGGATACAATGCTCAAGTATCCTGGTTTATGGTTTGTGTTTAATTCAGGGTGTTGATCTGCTTCTGTTTTAATTATACACATCTTAATATGTTATTATAACCTCATGAAAACTTCTTTTCATTCTATGAATGGCTAGAAGTATATGCACACTTGTATACATCCAGGACATCTGTATGTACAAAAACGCTGTTAGCAACCATGTCTATAATAGAAAAGATCTGCAAACAACTCATATCTCTATGGAGAGGGAGAGAAAGAGGTATTTATATGCACAAACACACACAGAGATAGGTAGACACATACACACACATGTATACACAGCGGGAAGAGAACGAATAAACTGTGGTATGTTTGCATAATGGAATCACAGAGACGAATGAAAATGAGTTAACTCCAGCTCAATGCAATAGCAAGGAAGAATATCGACTACAATGTTCAGTGAAAAAAGTAAAACCTAGAAAACCACTTAAAATATGGTAGGGTTTTTTTGTATTTTAGATTTTTAAAGTTTAAAAACAACTAAATATGTTTTTAATCAGCTTTTCTTTCTTTCCTATTTTTTTCTTTTAACTGTCATTATCGATCCATCACCTATCTATCATCTATCTAGCCTCTCATCTTTCTATGGGGTGTGTTTGTAAACCAAGGGAGTAAATAAGCACAAAGTTTAGAGCAGAGGATACTCCTGGGAATGGAAAATCAGGTAGATTGTCAAGGAAGTAGCACATCATTTATTTAAAATGTTTTAGTTAAAAAAATAATAATAAAAAAATAAAATAAAATAAAATGTTTTAGTTTCGGGGGAGGGGGCACCTGGATGGCTCAATCAGTTGAGCTTCTGACTCTTGGTTTCAGCTCAGGTCCTGATCACATGGGTGGTGGGACGAGGGCTGCACTGGGCTTGGTGCTCACCATGGAGTCTGATTGAGTTTCTCTCCCTCTACCTCTGCCCCTCCTGTTTGTGCTTTTTTTTCTCCCTAAAATATATAAATACACCTTTCAAAATGTTTTAGATTCAGGACCAGGAGATAAGTTAATGTATGCTTATCTTATTACAATGAAAGCATATATGCTTTCATGTGTTTCAAACAACATAAAATAAACTGAAATAATAAACAATAGACAAAGGCAACAAATGATATAAGAAAGTCATCTAACAAAGCCAATTCCAAAAAAGAAAATTCTAAGAAAATAATTTTGCTTTGATTATGAAAATACTCAGTAGTCAGTGTTGCACAGTCACATTTTTTAAAAGTCCTTCGTGATTTAAATATACTCTGTATACATTTACGACAGAAATTTAGAAATAATGAGAGTAATGAAGAGGTCTGACAGTTTAGAAAGCCAGTTCTGTCCCCCTCACTTCAGCCTCCAACCTCAGTGATTTCTCTTGTCTGAACCCCTACACTAAAAGGGAATAACTTAGCCATCAGATAACACCACACTTTACGTTCTGAGTCTGGATTTGTGTTTGTTGACATGCTACTTTGGAGAAATATAAAAGCAGACCCACCTGATTAAATATATCTGGTAAGGCGGGACGCCTTGGTGGCTCAGTGGTGGAACATCAGCCTTTGACTCAGGGCGTGATCCTGGGATCGAGTCCCAAGGAGCCTACTTCTCCCTCTGCCTGGGTCTCTGCCCCTCTCTGTGTGTCTATCGTGAATAAATAAACAAAACCTTTAAAAATCAATCAATCAATCAACCAATCAACCAATCAATCTGGTAAGGCAATGAAGCTCTCTTATTTTGTTTAACAAGAAACCAAAAGGCCCAATTATTTTTCTTCTGCATTCATGGTGCCAAGTCCCACGGTTTCTGTGGAAAAGAAGCTGAAGGTTGTGTTGTCTGAGTGGAGGTAGGATCTGTGCTACCCTGCCTGCATGTGGTGTGCCTGCCAGGATGGCCATGGGAGGGGACGTTCGGAGTGAGAGTGTCCCAGGGCCTTGGGCAGAGGAAAGAAGTTGTGCCTGTTCAGTTAAACAGCAAGGAGAATCTCCACCAGAGAAATGGGTGAGCAGGAACATCCAAAAAGGAGACGAGTCATTCAGGAGAGAAGGCTACTAACCCAGCAAACTCAGAGAAAAAAATGCCGTTCTAGAAGAATCCAGAAGGAGAGGTCAAGTGCTTGTGGGGAAGGCTGTGGCTACAGTGGGGACAGCGCTGGGGGAGGTAGCAGGCCTCTAGCCTGGGAGGGCATCCTCATGGCAAGATGCAGAGCCACGAAGGGCAAAAGGCGAAGGGCGGCGGGCTGGAAGGTTCCACGAGCCCCAGGGCACAACGTCCGGGCCCACTCCACCTCCACAGACGGAGGGCAGCAGAAGGACCGGTGCACTTGCATGCCTCCTGAGGACAGGGCTGTAAGTTCACACTTGGGGGAAATACGTGACCAGCTGTGGGCCAGTCTGGGGAGGCCAACACATGGACGTCGCTGGGACACCGTCCAGGCAGAAGCGGTAGCGGCCCAGTGTGGTTGCTTGGGGCCACCGGCTTCGTAGGAGGGAAGGCCCGGGTCACTCCTGGATTGCACTGGCTGCTTGGAAGCATCGAAGAAAGTGGTTGGCATTTGACCTTTCCTGCAGTCAGACTGCAGTTCTCAATACTTGAAATGTCAGATATTTATTTATGTATCTTAAATTTTTATGTATTTATTTATTTGAGAGCGAGCAAGAGAGCACAAGCGAGGAGGACAGGCAGAGGGAGAAGGAGACTCCTCACCCAGCAGGGATTCTGAGGTGGGGCTCCCTCCCAGGACTTGGAGATCATGACCTGAGCGAAACAGAGATGCTTCATCTACTGGGCCACCCAGGGGCCCCTGACTGTCAGGTGTTTTAGGGATATGGATTTGAGTCTATGCCAAGTTAGGAGCCTACCAAGGATGCCCATTTTGTTTTCATCTTCTCTGATGCCATTACAAACATTCACGGGGGCTTGCTCTGGGGAGGGGAGGCATTCAAACTTCCCCTCTAGCAATTTGGGTTGAAAGCCCTCAGGCCTTTACACTAGGCGTAGGTCAAAACCAAAGGTAGACTTGCTCTACGAGGCATAGTGGCCCAACTTTGTACCTGCCATTTCAATCCCTGAAATTGGATTAAGGCAGTCCTTCGTGTTGACATCCTTAGGCACTTCTCTGTCGAAGATTACATCATGACCTCAGATCACTTGTAGGTTGTGTCAAGTACAATGTTCAGCACACATTAAAGATCACTAGGCACACTGATTAGGCAACTTGAAGGAGAACCATAGTTCAGGACAGGAAACAGAGATTATGCAAGGGCTTCTGATACTGGGTTTTCAGCCTAGGCTTAAAAATAATTTTAAGGAGATAAAACAGGAGGTTGAAAATCTCAGCAGAGAACTGGAAATTATTATTATTTTTTTGTTAAAAGCAGAGTGGGGGTGGGAGCGTGGCAGATATGAAGGACTAAATAGAAATTCTAGAATGGAAAACCACAAATAAGAACTCACTATATCCATTCATGTTTTCTCTACTTTACAAAACAAAACAAACAAAAAACCAATTTTGTTGACCTTTTCAAAAAATTTTGACTCTGTTGCTTTTATTGTTTGCTTCTTCGACTCATTCTCACATTTAACATGACCTTCCTTTATTCTCTTTGGAATTATTTTGGTTTGCTTTCTAGTCTCTTATTTGAGATACGTATTTGTTTTTTTAAAAGAGATTTTATTTATTTATTGATGAAAGAGAGAGGTGGAGATACAGGCAGAGGGAGAAGCAGGCTCCCTGCCGGAAGCCTGATGTGGGACTGGATCCCAAGACCCTGGGGTCATGCCTGCCCTGAGCCAAAGGCAGACACTCAACCAGCCACTCAGGTGTCCCTATTCAATGAAATGTTATGTAGCTATTACAATGAGGTACTTTTTATATCAATGTGGAATTCTAAGATATAAAATTAAAAGATGCACAATGCTGGTGTACATCAAAGAATTTGATAGTGTTTAAAAGGCAATGTTAAATATTATATATGCTTACATACACATAGGATACCCTGGAAGGATGCATAGGATACATATGAAAATATTAAAAAAAATAAGTGTCTTGGGGAACTAACTAGGGGTTGGGCACCAGAGATGGAAGACTTGCTTTTCACTATGTAGTGTTTGATACTCTTTGAATTTCCTTTTTATCATACATATCACCTAGTTAAAAAAATATAAAACCTTTTCAAAAATGAGAGGCTGGCATTTTTATCATATAACACATGTTTATTTATTTTTTTTTAAGATTTTTTTTAAATTTTTATTTATTTATGATAGTCACACAGAGAGAGAGAGAGAGAGAGAGAGAGAGAGAGAGAGAGAGAGAGGCAGAGACATAGGCAGAGACACAGGCAGAGGGAAAAGCAGGCTCCATGCACCGGGAGCCCGATGTGGGATTCGATCCTGGGTCTCCAGGGTCGCGCCCTGGGCCAAAGGCAGGCGCCAAACCGCTGCGCCACCCAGGGATCCCATAACACATGTTTAATATATATCTTCCTCCTTTATTCAGAAGAAATTTTTCACAATTTGTGATAAAAGAGGGGTTGGGTAAGAGTATACTTATTGTGATGAGCACTGAGTAATGGATAGAATTGCTGAATCACTATTGTACACCTGAAACTAATGCAGCACTATATTAACTATACTGGAATTTTTTAAAAAGGTACCGTGAAAAGAGGTAAGAATATTCCATTAACACATAGTCTCCATAGAATAAATATTCTTAGACGTTGACAAAACAAAAGAAAAATGAAAATCTTCTTTCTATATTCAAAAACTAGTTGGGTGTGGCCTTTAAAGTTTACATTTTTAACAGAATTACCTCTTGCCCTAGGTTTATTGTTCGTATTCCAGAAGAGTATAGTTCTTTTGAAAAGGAGAGTTCAGTTGACAAAAGTTAAAATATAGCAAAAAATAAAAATAAAAAGTCTAAGAGACAAGAATCCATCAAAATCCTAGAGGAGAATAGAGGCAACACCCTTTTTGAACTTGGCCACAGCAACTTCTTGCAAGATACATCTATGAAGGCAAGGGAAACAAAAGCAAAAATGAACCATTGGGACTTAATCAAGATAAAAAGCTTCTGCACAGCAAAAGAAACAGTAAACAAAACTAAAAGACAACCTACAGAATGGGAGAAGATATTTGCAAATGACCTATCAGATAAAGGGCTAGTATCCAAGATCTATAAAGAACTCTTTAAACTCAACAGCCAAGAAACAAACAATCTAATCATGAAATGGGCAAAAGACATGAACAGAAATTTCATAGAAGAAGACATAGACATGGCCAACAAGCACATGAGAAAATGCTCCGCATCACTTTCCATCAGGGAAATACAAATCAAAACCACAATGAGATACCACCTCACACCTCACACCAGAATGGTGAAAATTAATAAGACAGGAAACAACAAATGTTGGAGAGGATGTGGAGAAAGGGGAACCCTCTTTCACTGTTGGTGGGAATGTGAACTGGTGCAGCCACTCTGGAAAACTGTGTGGAGGTTCCTCAAAGAGTTAAAAATAGAACTGCCCTACGACCCAGCAATTGCACTGTTGGGGATTTACCCCAAAGATTCAGATGCAATGAAACGCCGGGACACCTGCACCCCGATGTTTATAGCAGCAATGTCCACAATAGCTAAACTGTGGAAGGAGCCTCAGTGTCCTTCAAAAGATGAATGGATAAAGAAGATGTGGTTTATGTATACAATGGAATATTATTCAGCCATTAGAAATGATGAATACCCACCATTTACTTCAACGTGGATAGAACTGGAGTTCTGAATGAAGTAAGTCAATCGGAAAAAGACAAACATTATATGGTTTCATTTATAGGGGGAATATAAAAAATAGTGAAAGGGATTATAGGGGAAAGAATAGAAAATGAGTGGGAAATATCAGAGAGGGTGACAGAGCATGAGAGACTCCTAACTCTGGGAAATGAACAAGGAGTAGTAGAAGGGGAGGTGGGTGGTTGGGGTGACTGGGTGACGGGCACTGAGGGGGGCACTTGATGGGATGATCACTGAGTGTTATACTATATGTTGGCAAATAGAACTCCAATAAAAAATACAAAAAAAAAAGTCTAAGAAACAGAACTAAAAACAAATTAGAAAGTTAAACTTTAAAAGAATCATGAGAGAAGCAATAGGGTGCAGGGCAAAGGCATAAACTTTGCAAATCCCTAGTATCAGCTGTCGAAATTTGGGTAATGTTTACCCATTGGTCCGTCTTCTCATCTGTAAAATAGATAAACTACCTGTCTTCCTTGGTTGTTATGGATCAACTGAGAACACACATCCCACAGAGTATTGAACAGGTGTTGATCTTCTCCTTCTTCCCTTGTCACATAGAAGGAAATATGGTGATAGAAATGCTGCTTTAATTTTTTTTAAAGTAGGTTCCACACCCACCCTGCAGCTCAATGCAAGGCTTGAACTCATGACCCTGATATCAAGACCTGAGCTGAGATCAAGAGCCTAACACTTAACTGACTGAGCTACCCAGGTGCCCCCATTTTTTTATAATTAGAAGAAAATGAGAAAATAATTTGCCCAAGATATTTTATTTTATCCTCTATATAACCAATTAAAATGCAAATGATTGTCAGGTGTTGTGAAAAGGAAACTAAATAATGTAAGAAAGGGCTTAGTTGCCCTTTATTTCCCCCAAACTCTTTGCAGCAAGGCCAAGCTTATTCAGTTGGTGGGAATGTGAACTGGTGCAGCCACTCTGGAAAACTGTGGAGGTTCCTCAAAGGGTTAAAAATAGATCTGCCCTACGACCCAGTAATTGCACTGCTGGGGATTTACCCCAAAGATACAGATGCAATGAAGCGCCGGGACACCTGCACCCCGATGTTTATAGCAGCAATGTCCACAATAGCCAAACTATGGAAGGAGCCTCAGTGTCCATCGAAAGGCGAATGGATAAAGAAGATGTGGTCTATGTATACAATGGAATATTCCTCAGCCATTAGAAATGACAAATACCCACCATTTGCTTCGACGTGGATGGAACTGGAGGGTATTATGCTGAGTGAAATAAGTCAATCGGAGAAGGACAAACATTATATGTTCTCATTCATTTGGGGAATATAAATAATAGTGAAAGGGAATAGAGGGGAAGGGAGAAGAAATGGGCAGGAAATATCAGAAAGGGAGACAGAACATGAGGGACTCCTAACTCTGGGAAACGAACTAGGGGTGGTGGAAGGGGAGGAGGGCGGGGGGTGGGAGTGACTGGGTGGCGAGCACTTAGGGGGTACTTGATGGGATGAGCACTGGGTGTTATTCTGTATGTTGGCAAATTGAACACCAATAAAAATAAATTTATTATTAAAAAAATAAAAAAATAAAGTTGAAACTTCTAACATAGCGAGTGGGATGGTATTGTTCTTAGTTCATAGTTCGAGGAAGCCAACTTTATTTTTACTTCTACACGCTGTAGACAATATATTAACAGAAAAAAAAAATCATGTGCCAATGTGGTTTAGAAACCAAAAGTCAGGAACACCTGAGTGCTCAGCTGATTAAGCAGGGGACTCTTGGTTTCAGCTTAGATCATGATCTCAGGGGTCCTAAGATCAGCCTGGGGTCAGGCATTGTGCTCAGTGCGGGGCCTGCTTGAAGATTCTCTCCTGTCCCCCCCATCACAGATGCATATGCTCTCTAAAATAAATAAATAAATAAATCTCTAAAAAACACAAAAGTCAGAATTTAATCTATATATTTAGGTAAATATTATGAAAGTATACACTTGGAGATTAAATTGCAGACACAATATTTTAAAGCAAATCAAGATATTAGCAACTTTCCAAAAAGATAAGTTTACCTGTATTAATAAAGAATAGGTTTTTAAAATCATTCTCAAGAACTCCTCATTTATTGCTCTAACCCCATTACAGACAGCTCCTTCAAACATTTTCTAAAGTGTCAGAAGTGAAATTACCTTAATTCTTTGTTATGCTTCCTATGCCACCATCATCAAATACTTTGAGATCCTTCAGTGTTTTTTCTTTCATCTTTTTCAATCATTTTCACACTTAACACAGTAAGAAAAAATTTCCAAGTCAATTTTCCCCATAATTTCATTCTTCATTTTAGCCATCATTGTTTTCCTTGTATTATTTTTCCAGATCAAGATCAGGAATTGCAATTTTCAACTCTTTTTCATCTGTGATTCAATGCTTGTCACATAAAAAAAAAGGCTTCTTTAACTTTTGACTTTTGTGATACATTCAGTTCAATTAAAAAAAAAATCAGTGTTGGGGTTCCTGGCTTGCTCAGTAGATCATATGACTCTTGGTCTAGGGTTTGTGAGTTTGAGTCTCACCTTGAGCACAGAGCCTACTTCAAAAAAAATAATAAATCAGTGTTATTGAGATACAGATAAACTGAGGCACATTAAAGATTACAAGAGTCTTTATGAGCAAATACTGATTAGAATTGGGCAGCACCAAACCAAAAGTGGTTAAAAGCACTCCCCTGACAGAAGCTGGGGGATAGGCCCTTAGGTTCCTATAGAGCAGGTATAGGAGCAGAGCAAGGAAATGGTTTTAGTGGCTACAGCTTGAGCAGTTATTTTACATGAGGAAGTCTAGTTAGCTGTTTGTGATTGGTTGTTCTTAAATTTCATTCTCTTGGACATGAGTGTCTCTACAATTGACAATGTCTTAGGTTTTGGCTTGTTTATGTAGGTTATGAAGGCCTGAGAGTCACCTCAGTCCAATGGTCTCTTTGTTTAATTGCTTTAACAAATACAATTTATGTACAATAAAATGTACCCACTTCAACTGTGTACATCTCAAGTGTGTCCGATTGCCTCATTTAATATTTTAACGGAGGTCTTAACCAGTGTAATAAGGCAAGAAAAAGGAATAATAAGTGTGCAGGCTGGAAAGGAAGCTGTAAAACTGTCTCTACTTAAAGATGATATGATTAGCTACATATGAAATACTAAGAAATCCACAAAAAGGCTACTGCTACTAATAAATGAATTTAGCAAGGTAGCAGGATATAAGGCTCATGTAAAAAAATCAATTGTATTTCTATATATTGGCAATAAACCATTGGACATTGAAATTTGAAAATAGCATCATTTATAATAACAATTTAAAAATGCAAAATACTTAAAGATATGTAAGACCTGAACACTGTAAACACTGTTGAGAGATATTAAAGAGGATCTGAGTAAGTGGAGAGTTATATAATATTCATGAATTAGAAAGCTCATTACTGTTAAGAAGTCAAATTCTCTCAAATTTAATTATAGATTCTAACCGATGCCAATCAAAACGTAGTACAAGACTTGTAGGAATTGACAAGCTGATCATAAAATTTATACAGAAATTTAAAGAATGTAAAATAGCCAGTTACACAAAAGAAAAACAATGTTGGAGACATACTATAAAGTCTCAGTAATCAATATCATAGTGTTATATTAGCATAAGGATAGACATAGATCAGTGGAAAAGAATAGAGTCCAGAAATAGATTTACACACGCATGATTGATATTTTTAAAAGTGAATCTTGATGAATTTTTGGACTTTTTAAAAAAGTGAATCTGGATTGAATTTTTTAAAAGTGAATTTGACATACAGATGGAAAAAATAAACCCTGACTTTTATTTTATAGCACATATATAAACATTAATTCAAAATGACTCAAAGATTTAAACAGATAAAACTCAAAAACTGCAATATGAAAATATAAGATTTTATGCCCTTAGGTTTGGCAAAGGTTTCTAAAATAGGATACAATATACACAGAGCCTAAAACAGTAAGAACTGATAAGTTGAACTTCACATAAATTTATACCTTGGCTCTTCAAGAGATCTTGAGACAATAATTACAAGCCAAGCCACAAACTGGGAGAATATATGTGTAAAACTTATTTTTGATAAAGGACTTGTATCCAGAATATTAAAAAAAAACTTTAAAACTCAATAATAGACTAAAGCCCAAGTTTCAAAAGGATACAGAATATTTGAACACATACTTCACTAAAGAGAAAATACATGAACAATAAATACATTAAAAGATATTCAGCATCATTCTTCATTGGGGAAATTCAAATAAAAATCACAATGAGCTACATCTACATACATACTAGAATGGATATAATTTAAAAGATTGATAATTACTAAGTGTTAGCAAGGATATGAAGTAATTGAAACTCTCATACATTGCTGGTGGGACTATGAAATGGTATAGCCATTGGGAAATAGTTTGTTAGTTTCTTATAAAGTTGAACATGCACCTACCATATGACCTAGGAGTCATTCCACTCCTAGATATTTGCTCAAGAGGAATGAAAACATGTTCACACAAAGACTTGTATGAAAATGATCATAGCAGCTTTATTCATAATATGCCCAAAGTGGATATAATCCAAATTTCCAGCAACTCTTGAATGCATAAACAAATTGTGGTATGGCCATGCAATGGAATTTTACTGATGAGGAAAAGGAACAGACTATTTTACACGCCCACTTGACATGGATGAATTTCAAAAGCATTTTGCTAAGTAAAAGAATTCAGATACAAAAGACACCATACTGTAAGATTCAGTTCATATGAAATTCTAGAACAAGCAAAACTATAGTGTCACAGACCAGATCTATAGTCATGTAGGGTTGTCCTCAATTTAAGAAATCAAGAGAAATGGTTGAGAGCTCAGACTCTTAAGATTGGAGACAGACTCCTTGGGTTGAAATTCCAGCTCTGCCGTTTTCCGAATTCAATTTTTCCTATGCCTAATATCAATAACACTAACAATGGCATCATGGAAATTATTTATGGTATGGCACAGAGGGGTTCAATAACTTGCCCAAGGTCACATAACACTATCTACCTGAGGAAAAGCCTCATCTTTATGGTGACAGTGTGCAGAGGCAAATTAATCCTGACCCTCCTCTTCAAAACTTGGGAGTTCAGCAAAATTCAGTTCAACCCATTGAGTGAGCCTCTACAAAAACAGGACGAGACTTCCGTCCTTTGGGCCCTGCAAGTCTTTAGGGAGTTGTATGAGGAAACAGCCAGAGTAGTTGTGCAAGAGAAATAGACACAGGAAAAGAATTTTGAAAGCTCAGTTATGCATGGATATGAGGTGAAGGTCTGCATGAGTCAGGAGAAGCCAAGGAACCTTTAAAACATGGCATTCAGAACTGTCCTCAGAAGAAGTTCTAGGTCCCTATTGACACTGCAACGGGGCCTGATTTATTCCCATATAACCATGGTTTAGTGGGAGTCAATCTCAACTCTGGGCAGCTAGTAGTTTTTATCTCTTTTAAAAATTAAGTTATGGGGGGGCATCTTGGTGGGTCAGTCAGTTAAGCATCTGCCTTTGTCTCAGGTCATGATCCCAGGGTGTTGAGATCGAGCCCCAAATCAGACTCCCTGCTCAGTGAGGAGTCTGCTTCTCCCTCTGGCCCTCCCCCTGCTCATGCTTATGCTTTCCCTCTCTCTCTCTCTCTCTCTCTGAAATAAATAAATAAATCTAAAAAAAAGGTATTGGGAATATAGTATGTACCTAGCATTGTTTTGCACACCTTGCCCATGTTAAATCATTTATTCTATACTTCCTTTATTAATCAGAAGCATCTATGCAGAAAAAGAGACATTCAAAATCTTCTTATCCTCTTTCAGAAATGATGATGGCTGGTTAGATGGAACAAATCTGTGGGGAATTGAAAATATGCTTCAGTAAGTATTTCTCTTGTATATAAGTGATTTTGTTTTCTCACAGCTAATCTCTGCTTGGCAGTGTTCTGATTTATAACCTATTTGTATCCCTTTTAAACACAATTTTAGTCTTCCCAGTTTGAGGTCCTCTACGGAACTGTTCTTGGTGATTCGGAAACTCTTCTGACCTGGTGGAAAGGACATTTGGAAACTTTGCCATTTGTTTGCTTGTTTGGTTGGTTTTTTAAAGATTTTATTTATTCATTCATGAGGGACACAGAGAGAGGCAGAGACACAGGCAGAGGGAGAAGCAGGCTCCATGCAGGGAGCCCAATGAGGGACTCGATCCCAGGACTCCAGGATCACGCCCTGGGCTGAAGGCAGACTCTCAACTACTGAGCCCCCCAGGCATCCTGTTTGCTTGTTTTCCTCAGGTAGTTATATGCCCCCCATGCAAGGGAGGACGGAAAGCCTCCAGCATCTGTGGTTTTTGTTTAGTGTTTGATTTAGTGCATCTAATGCTTTGAGTGAGAGTGAATCTGAATGGCAGGGTTGGTTTTTTGGATTCTCACCCACTCCACCAGAGCCTTGGATTTCTGTTGCCATGATGCCTTTGCTCTCAAAGGAGACTTCCATTTCTCCTCGGTTTTTGTATTACCATGGAACTAGTGGTTACAAAAATTCAGAGGCTCTTCTGACTGCCTCACTCAGAAACTTCGTTTTTTCCTCCTTCAAAACCTCTAAGGAGGGAAAAAGCATAACTTTGCTTTGAAAAGCAGGCCTAGTGAATCAAAAGCCTTTATGATAAAGAAAAAGGCAATCACAGTTTGGATTCTATCAGTCTTATCTACAGTGAATTATATTTATAGCATTCTGCACATATCCTTGCCCAAAACTTACTTTTCTGTGGCCAGAGCAGTGCCTGGTACTACCCAGGCTATGAATAAATGCTTTTTTTTTTACTTTACTTTCTATTATGAAATAAGTCAAAGTTTAAGAATGTAGGATTAGTACAGATTCAGCCATTGTAAAGGACTTGCTATATTTGCTTATCTTTTTTACTTGTATATTTATGGATCCTTTGAAAGCAAGTTTAGATATCATGCCCCTTCATGCCTGGGTAGCTCCTTGTATATGTCCTAAAAACAAGGACATTCTCTTACATAACTGTGAGATCCTAGGAAATACATATTGGTCTCTGCCAACAGTTCCGGACACAGAGCTCCTGATACTTTTGTACATTCCTAAGTGATAAGAGCAGTAGGAGCATCTTTCGTTCTATTGAGGTGACTCTGGATGGACTCCTGGGTGGCTCTTGGGTAAGGGTAGCTACCAGAAAGACCCAGCCTTGATTAGGATCTTGGCACTTTCAGCCCCAACCCCCAATTCCACAGGCGGCGGCAAAGGGCTAGAAGTAGAGTTAATATTTGATTATGCCCACTAGTGTGGGGTTTCGTGAGCTTCCAGATTGGTGAACATATCCACACCAGGAGAGTGACACACCCAATGCCATGGGGACAGGAGCTCCTAAGCTCAGGACCCACCCAGGCCTCCCCTTGACTACCTCTTTATCTGGCTATTCATCTGTATCCTTTATCATATTCTTGAGTGAATTCATAAATGCTAAGTGTCTCCCTGAGTTCTGGGGAGCCTCTCTAGCAAGTTAATCAAATCAAAGGAGGTGGGGGGGGTCACTAGAATGTCCAATGTGTAGCTGGTTGGCTAGGCAACAGTCTGGGCTTATGACTGGCATCTGAATTGAAACTTCATATGTGGGATTGACATAAGCTCTGGAAAAATAATGTCAGAATCAACTCAAATTGTAGGACACTCAGCTGTTGTCACAAAGAGTTTTTGGTGTGGGGGAAAAAGTCTCCACAAGTCTGGTGGCCAGAAGTGTTTTGTGCAAGAAGTGAAGGAGACTCACAGGGAAGAAACACATAGGTGGAAAACAGGTTTCCCCTTTTTTAAAAACCATGGTATAATTGCTCCATTTGGAAGTTTATTATTGTTATAATACTCATCGAATACATTGTTCATATTTCAATTTCACTAGTTGCCCTTGAAATGTCCTTCATAGCATTTTTAAAAATTAAAAGTTCCATGTCCAACATGGGACTTGAATTTACGACCTCAACATTTGGGAGTCATGTGTTCTACTGGCTGTGCCAGCCAGGCACTCATGGCCTGTGTAGCATTTTTGACCCCTGCTTCCCAGGATTCAATTCAAGATCACTGGTTGCACTTTGGGGTTCTCTTAACCCCCGTATGTCTGGCAGGGTTCCTCAGTCTTTCTTCTTCTATCACAGTACCAACATTTTTGAAGAGTGCTGGCCAGTTATTTCATGGGCTGTCCCTCAACTCAGGCTTTCTCTCAAATTCGGATCGTGAACTTTGGGCAGGGATGCTGCACGTGCTGTGTTCTCAGTGTGTCTCCTCGGGTTACACATGGTCTCAGTTTTCTGTACTACTTATGACATTAACAAAAGACTCTTCTACCGAATGGCTAAGTTGAGGTTATTTATCATAACACAAATGAATTTTATTATTCTTATCCTCTATTCTTCTTATTAAAAACCAACCTGCTGTTCTTCAGAGCCTTACTCTGATGAATCATATAGGTGAGATTAAGTCCGAGTGGCTATGAGCTCAGGCTTTAGCACCTGCCACATTGGCTCACATCTCTGATCCCACTTAGCCATCGTGACCTTGAGCAAATGAACCAATCCCTTAGTTTCTTCCTTCGGGAACTGAACATAATGAGAATATCTGAAGTTCATCTGGCTGTAATGAGGATTAAATGAAGCAGTGAATGTAATAATTAAGCAGTGAATGTAATAAAGCACTTACTAACTTTTGACCTAGTACAAAGGAATTGCTCGATAAAAGTTAGTGATTGTTATTATTATCCTTAGCCTATACAATGGTAAGCACAGGCAGCCAGTTCTCCTTAAAACTTTCTCATCCTCTTTCATCATGGGCATGCGGCCATCTGATCAATTCTGGCCACAGGATTACAAGTGGAAGTGCCATATGCCACTCCTGGACTGAGGCTCATAGGACCCGCTGTGCTGCCTCCATCCCGCTTTCTCACTCTGCCATCATGACCTTGGAGATTGCATGTTCCAGGTGGCGGGGGCAGGGGGAACTATAAGGTGGAGATCAGTCACCTGGCACATATAGAATTTAAATGAATAAGAAGTAAACCCTTTTGCCTTAAGCCACTGAGATTTCAAAGTCTTTATTTTACTCTTGTAGAATCTAACATTTCCTTGATTAGTGTAAATAATGTCCACATAACATGTGAACAATGACTTGACAGTTATTCCAAGGACTACATATGTTTTTGATTCTATCTTTACTGATAGTTGATCTGTGTTACTGGTATTCAACAAATAGGTATTGAGCACTGACTATAAGGCTGACTATTCTGGTAAGTGGCAAACGAACCCAGAGTTCTTCTAATCATGAAGGTAATAGTCTAGTGGAGAAGACAGGCATTAAATTGAATTGTGACATAGGTAGTTGCAAATGCTCTGCTTGGAAGAAGGCAGAGTCCCCAGGTACTATGAGAGCCTGTAACTGAGAAATGTGGTCTGTCACTAGCTGGCTGAGCTCGGGTAACTTGGTCTGGCAGCTGTAGTTCTCTCTGTAGTGAGTACATTGGCCTTGCTTATCCTAAAGTTCCCTTGTGGCTCCGTTATCATATATTTCTTGGTGAATTCTTCCTTTTTTTTTTTTCTTGTTTGTATGAGCACTTAAAAAAAAAGAATTTATTTATTTGAGAGAGAGAAAGAGCAGCAGCAGGGGTAGCAGCAGATGAAGGAGAGGCAGACTCCACACTGAGCAGGGGGCCCAATACAGGACTTGATCTGGGACCCTGAGATCATGATCTGAGCCAAAGTCAGCCAACTTAACCAACAGAGCCAGCCAGGTGCCTTGTATGAGCACTTTTGAAGTGAGGGGGAAAAAAACCAATTAATTTTGCAGAAATGCTGGCTAGCAGATAAGGCAGCACGACTTTTTTTCCAACCACTCATTTAAATCTAATATTGTTAGGCAGCCTCTCTCAGTTTTTGCTGAAACTTTGGAATAATGCTTACTAATCATTCTCGGGAGAACTTTGTGAGCCATGAGTAAGCAAGTTTCATTGAGTTAGAAAGGCAGGAGGCTTGCATTCATTTAGCAAAGATGATCCTCTCTGGGGTAGAATTTAAAAAGTATCCATAGAAAGCTCGGGAGGGGGAAATATCTCTCCCTCTAGCTGCCCAAAACCCCGTATTATTCATGACTTCAGAAAATGTTTAAATGACAATGAAAGTGTTTACTGGCGAGAACATTTACCAATAATTTTTTTTAAAAATCTGATACTTGAGTGTGAATGTCTTATAGTTGCTGGAAGTCACTAAGGGATGAACAAGAGAAAGAGCTAAGATTTAGAACTTGAGAGACTTGGGTTTGAGTGGAGAGATAAGCATGCTCTAGGAGGGCCCATGCTGCGAGGCAGGAAAGACAACCCAAATGAAGGATCAAGAACAATAACTTTGCTTGACGATGTTGCCAAGGGCCAATAATCAATACCTGGCATGTTCATTACCAAGTAAGTTCATTACCTGATACAAAGAACCACAATAATGTGGAATTCTGCTCTTACATAGTCTACGGAACGAAATATAGTCTAAGGACTTTAAGCAAGAGAAGAAAGGGGTATGATTTTTGCCCCCGAAATGACTGGAGATCTTTGCTATGAATTTCATAACATCTGTATAACCTAGTAGGTGTCAAAGAGGAAAAGGACAGAAAGAAATTAGCACTAACTTCAATTCATGTGACTTTGTTTCCCACGTTGATGCCAGCGAAAAAGCCAATACATAACTGCAAAATAACTTAAAAAAATACATGACTAAGCAAAACTGGCATTAATAAGCCAGTTCTTCTTTTCTGTAAAGGACTCGAAACTTGCTAACATAATAGGAGCAGTTTTCTCATGCCCAAAGCACCATTTTCACATCCCACATCTTGCCAGTTTGCTATTTCCTTCCTTATTGCCTAAAAGATTATCAGAAATTTTGAAAGGAGGAAAGAATTCAATCAAAATGCATGAAGTTTGTCCTTTAAGAATTCTCAGAGGACAAGGAGAATTTTAAAAATCAGAAACAATGGGTGACGGGCACTGAGGGGGCACTTGACGTGATGAGCACTGGGTGTTATTCTGTATGTTGGCAAATTGAACACCAATAAAAAATAAATTTATTATTTAAAAAAATCAGAAACAACTGAATATAAGAGTGTTTTGTTTTGTTTTGTTGTTTTTGTTTTTGTGTTTTGAGAAGGTGAGGGACTTTGGTTAATGTTTTGTATCCTTAGGAGAAAATGTTGTATTCATGTTAAAAGTAAATACGATTTTTTTTCATTCATTGAAGCATAGTAATTCACTTTATATCATATTATTCTTGAGTTGTCTCAAATGTAACATCAGCATGTAGCCTGTTAGGAATTTAAGGAAAAAGAAAAAAAATTCCCCATAATAATATTTGTCTAGTTTTACAGAATGGACTTTGGGGACCCAGTGATTTTCCAATCTTTTTTCCTTTCTTTCTTTCTTTTTCTTTCTTTCTCTTTCTTTCCCTTCCTTCCTTCCTTCCTTTCTTTCTTTCTTTCTTTCTTTCTTTCTTTCTTTTTTTCTTTCTTCCTTCCTTCCTTCCTTTCTTCCTTCCTTCCTTCTTTTTCTTTCTTCCTTCCTTCTCTTTCTTTCTTTCTTTCTTTCTTTCTTTCTTTCTTTCTTTCTTTCTTTTTCTTTCCCAGTGGAACTGATTTCTATAATAAAACTCTCATTTGGAAGGTCAACATATAAAACACACGAAAACTAGCCTGATGAGAGAGGAGACTGAAGACCCCAACCCAGTGTCAATCCAGTACTCATTTCAAATGAACTTTCTTTGCTTCATTACTTTATCACCAGAGTTCAGCAGAGAATCTGGCATATAGTAGGGCCTTGATATATATTTGTTGAAGGAATATATTATGTTGCCTTAGTCAATATCAAATAGAGGCTTGTCATACAGATTAGAAAATTTATATAAAAATAAAGTATAATAGAAATTATTATTTAGTGTATTATCTTTAATAGCAATTGGCCAGGTAATAGTTGGCCTTAAATATGTTTCAGTACTTGGCAAACCTATGTGAATTAATTTTCATTTGAGAAGTATATTTTGAGTTCAACAGTGTGTCGTGTTGAAGTGAACTGGAAGGATCAAGTAGCTGCTGTCCACTTTGCCCAGACACTGTTCGCCAGTCCTTGTATGACTGGCTCCTTCTCATCTTTCACCCTTCAGGCTTCAGCTGAAATGTCCCCTTCTTCAAGACCTTCCCTGACCTTTCTATCTAAAATAGTCCCTTTTCCTTAGTTACATTTTATCACACTACCCTACCCATTTCCTCCATAGCATTTATTGCAATCTATACATAGCTTGTTTATTTATTTGTTAACATGCCAAATGCAACATGTTCTTCTCCTTTGCAAGTAAGTCTCCAGGACTTAGCACAGTGGCTGGCCTATCACCAGGGATCAATGATATTTGTTCAATGAATGGATCAATAAATAATCGAACATGTGTAGCACCCAAGAACACACACCTGCATGTGATGAACTTAGAATTTAAATTTTTTTAAATTTTTATTTATTTATGATAGTCACAGAGAGAGAGAGAGGCAGAGACACAGGCAGAGGGAGAAGCAGGCTCCATGCACCGGAAGCCCGATGCATTCGATCCCGGGTCTCCAGGATCGCACCCTGGGCCAAAGACAGGCGCCAAACCGCTGCGCCATCCAGGGATCCCCTGAACTTAGAATTTAAAAGAAGGGGCATCTGGCTGGCTCAGTTGATACTCTTGATCTTGGGTCATGAGTTCAAGCCCCATGTTGGGTGTAGATGTTACTTGGTAAAAGGAGGGGAAGAAATAATTTAAAAGGAGTTTGTGTTCAGGTGATGCTTGAAATGGCTGTGGATGGAGAGGTTCCCCAACCCTGGGGAGGCAATGTGGAGAAATACAAGACTTTTAGGTCAGTTAATATCAGCTCCCTGCTGGAACACCACAGACCTACTTTTTTTTTTCCATCTATGATACTTATCCTCATTTTTCTCAGCTATAAATGACAATAACATCAATTTTGAAGTCCAATTAATAAAAGTCAATTTTGGGATGCTTGGCTGCTCCAGTTGGAAGAGCATGTATCTCTTGATCTCAGGGTTGTGAGTTTGAGCCCCAATTAGGTTTAGATTACCTTAAAAAATAAAGTTTAAAAACAGAATAAAAGGGGCACCTGGGTGGCTCACTTAATTAAGCATCTGACTCTTGATCTCAGCTCAAGTCTTGATCTCAGTGTTGAGTTCAAGCCCCACATTGGGTTCCTTGCCCAGTGTGGAACCTACTTAAATAAACAAACAAATAAATTAGAAAACAAAATAAAACAAAAAAGTCAACTTTGATGTCCATTATCTCATCCTGAGCTAATGAATATAGTTTCATTAAATGGAGTGAGCCACCCGGGAATATTTGGACTTTAGGTGAAGAGGGTCTACTAGAGATCTCTGCATGAAAAACCCAGGACTTCATAGAAAGACTTATTCCAAGGGAATTACTGGAGAAAAAGAGAATTTTGAGTGTTGCATGTTGTTTATCATTCAGATTTGAAGGGCTTGTGCATCATGTCAAAACCAAGAACTAGATAAGTTGCTCTGACAAAGTTCTAGTGAAACTTGGTAGGAGAAGAGATGTCATGGTGTCTTATGTTGTGCAGGATAGCATGGTATGAACTTCTCTGTGTGATGGCACCAGAGGGTTCACATATACCTCTCATCATGTGGAATCTGAGAGGACAGACATATCCATGGGATTTGCAGGGTGAGGGGCTGGATATCTTCCAGTCACATCTACAGGATAGAGCCCAAGAAACACTGTTCATTGATGTTAGTGAATTTTTACCTTTTCATTTCACTTTTCTTCCCTATTCTTCCCCAATAGAACATTTTGCCACTGTTTAAAAAGAATAAGATAAATTTGTGTGTATTGATGTAGCACATTTGCCAAGATACATTATTGTTAAGTGTAAAAGGATATAGAACAGTGTGAATATTATACTATCATGTAGATTAAAGGAAGCATATATATATACGGGCATACCTCAGAGGTATTGCAGGTTTAGTTCCAGACCACTACAATAAAGCAAATATCATAATAAGGCCAGCAAAATGAAGGTTTCGGTTACCCAGTGCATATAAAATTTACATTTAACTATACTATAGTCTACTAAGTGTGCAATAGCATATGTCCTAAAAAACAATGTATAGATTCCACAAACAAGGAGAGGCTTAGGGGCACCAACCTCCACATAGTCAAAAATCTGTGTATAACTTGAATCCTCTAAAATTTAACTCCTAATAACATATTATTGTCCAGAAACCTAAATGACAACAATCAATTAACACATATTTTTGAATGTTATATCCATTATATACCCTATTCTTACAACAAAGTAAGCTACAGAAAAGAAAATGTTATTAAGAAAATCACAAGGAGGGGTTCCTGGGTGGCTCAGTTTGTTAAGTGTCAGCTCTTGATTTTGACTTAGGTCATAATCTCAGGATTGTGAGATTCAGCTGTACATCAGGCTCACAGGCTGGGTATGGAGTCTGCTTAAAATTCTCTCTCTCTCTTTCTCAATAAATAAATAGATAATCACAAGGAAAAGAAAATACATTTACAGTACTATACTGTATTTATTGAAAAAATCCACATGTAGATGGACCTGTGTAGTTCAAATCCATGTTGTTCAAGGGCCAACTGTACATACCTTCATCAATTAATACTTTATTGCTAAAAAATATTAACCATCAGCAAGTTGTAATCTTTTTCTTGCCTTGATATGGACGACTACTGACTGATCAGGCTGGTGGTTGTAGAAAGTTGGGGTGGCTGTGGCAATTTCTTAAAATAAGATGACAATGAAGCTTGTCACATTGATTGACTCTTCTATTTACAAATGATTTCAGCAAGTTGTAATCTTTTTCTTGCCTTGATATGGACGACTACTGACTGATCAGGCTGGTGGTTGTAGAAAGTTGGGGTGGCTGTGGCAATTTCTTAAAATAAGATGACAATGAAGCTTGTCACATTGATTGACTCTTCTATTTACAAATGATTTCTCTGTAGCACGTGATGCTGTTTGATAGCATTTTACTCACAGTAGAACTGCTTCCAAAATTGGAGTCAATCCTCTCAAACCCTGCCATTGCTTTCAACTAAGTTTATGTGATATTCTAAATCCTTTTCTATAATGTCAACAGCATCTTCACCAGGAGCTGATTACATTTCAAGAAACCACTTTCTTTACTCATATGTAAGAGGCAACTCCTCATCCATTAAAGTTTTACCATGAGATTGTAGCAATTTAATCAAATCTTCAGGCTCCACTTCTAATTCTAGTTCTCTTGCTATTTCTATTCTATCTGCAGTTACTTCCTCCACTGAAGTCTTGAACTCCTCGAAGTCATGTAGAGGGTTGCAGTCAACTTTTTCCAAGCACTAGTGTTCATATTTTTACCTCTTATCATGAATTCTAACTGTTCTTTTTTTTTTTAAAAGATTTTATTTATTTATCCACGAGACACACACACACACACACACACACAGAGGCAGAGACACAGGCAGAGGGAGAAGCAGGCTCCATGCAAAGAGCCCAACATGGGACTGGATCCTGGGTCTCCAGGATCACGCCCTGGGCTGCAGGCGGCGCTAAACCGCTGTGCCACCGGGGTTGCCTGAATTCTAACTGTTCTTAATGGCAACTAGAATGGTCAATTCTTTCTAGAGATTTCTCAATTTACTTTGCCTTGATCCATCAGAGGAATCACTATGGCAACTATAGCCTTGCAAAATTTATTTCTTAAATAATAAAACTTGAAACTCTAACTTATTACCTGATATACAGGCTGCAGAATGGATGTTAACAGGCATGAAAACATTAACCCCATTGTCCATCCCGTTAGTGATTTGGGGTGACCGGGTGCATGTCAATGAGCAGTACTATTTTGAAAGGAATCTTTTTCCGAGCAATAGGTCTCAACAGTGGGCTTAAAATATTCAGAAAACCATGCTCTAAACAGATAGGCTGCTATTCAGACATTGTTGTTCCACTGAGTACAGGCATAGCACATCTAGCATAATTGTTAAGAACCCTTGGCTCTTCAGAATAGTAAATGAGCATTGGCTTCCATCTAAAGTCACCAGCCGCATTAGTCCTGAGTAAGAGAATCAGCTTGTCTTTTGAAACATTGAAGCCAGACATTGACTCCTCCTAAGTATGAAAGTCCTAGATGCCATCTTCTTTCAATAGAAGACTTTTGGCTACATTGAAATTCTGTTGTTTAGTGTAGTCACCTTCATTAATTGTCATGGTTAAATCTTCTGGATAACTTGCTGCAGCTTCTACATTGGCACTTGCTGTTCACTTTGCAACTTTATGTTACGGAGATGGCTTCTTTCCTTAAATTTCATGAACTTCTAGCTTCAAACTATCTTCTGCAGAGCACTGGGTGTTCTACTATATGTTGGCAAATTGAATTTAAATAAAATATTAAAAATGTTTTCCTTCTGCAGCTTCCTCACCTCTGCCGGGCTTCAGAGAATTGGAGAGAGTTAGGGCCTTGCTCTGGAGTAGGCTTTAGCTTTAGGGAATGTTGTGGCTGGTTGGATCCATTCAGATCAGTAAAACTTTCTCCATACCAGCAATAAGGCTTCTTCATTTTCTTATCATTTGTGTGTTCACTGGAGTAGCACTTTTCATTTCCTTTATGAACTTTTCTGTTGCATTCACAGCTTGGCGAACTATTTGGTGCAAGACGCTTCACTTTTGGCCTGTTGTGGCTTTCAATATGCCTTTCTCATGAACCTTAATCAGTTCTAGTTTTTGATTTAAAGTGAGACACATACAACTCTTCCTTTAAATTGAATGCATAGAGACCTTTGTACGGTTATTAACCAGCCTAATTTCAATATTGTCTCAGGGTCTAGGAAGGCCCAAGAAGAGGAAGAGACATGCAGGTTGGTGGAGCAGTCGGAATGCACACATTTATCAATAAAGTTGGCTGTCCTGTAAGGGCACTGCTTATGGGGCCCCCAACAATGACAATAACAACATCAAAGATCACAGATCACCATAACAGATATAAGAATGATGGAAAAATGTGAAGTACTATGAGAAATACCAAAATGGGACACAGAAACACGGAGTGAGCAAACGCTGTTGAGAAAATGGTGCTGGTAGACTTGCTCTATGCAGGGTTGCCACAAATCTTAAATTTATATAAAAAATATCTGCCAAATGCAGCAAAATGAAGCACAATAAAGTGAGCTATGCCTGTATATGCATTTTGGAGGATATACAGAAATAGGTATAGTGATTAATTCTGAGAAGGTAATGCTGGGTATGGAAGTCAGGGTAGGAGAGAGACTTTTCATTTTTTACCTTTTGGCACTGCTTGAATTTATTATTATTTTTGGATATATAAATATATGTAACTTTTAAAAAACTATGCATTGCGAATAATAAAATTAAAATTGAAAATGACTGATAAATTGGTCAGAACTTCCTCATATTGACTATTACTATCTATCCCAAATAAAAGGAAAAGGACATCATTTAGAAAATAATATATATTTTCATATATATACATTTATTTATAAGTAATAAGGAAATTTCTTACTTTAAGTAGATCAGTTTCTTTCCCAGAAGCAGAAAAGAGGAATTCTGCTTAAGAAGTCTGATTCTAATACCAAAGAGCTTGGGATCCAATCTTAGCTCTGCCAAATACTACCTCTGTACCCTGGATAAATTACTTAATTTGTCTAATCTTATTTTTTTTTGTCTTTAAAATGTTGGAAAATAACAGTGTGTATTTTATAGGGTTGTTTATGAAAATGGAATGAAGTAAAGCAGTTGGAATGATCAGCACACTGATCCAAAGTAAGCATTTGATAAATTGTATTAGAAAGTACATACGATGAAAATGAAGGGTAACAATAGGAAAAAGTCACAGAGGAAGTCAACATTGTTTCCCTTTTTGAAAAATATGGATATCCAGTGACAAATACAGATAATAAGATATCTTTAGAGAAGTTCCATTTGTGTAATTACTGTCTAGTCATTTCTAGCCAGTGGTTGTCGTTTGAGTCTCTTAAGGATAGCCGGCCATTGAGAGCTAAGTGGAGTAATGGATAAAAAGGCAGGGCTCCCCAGCCAGCCTAGAAGAGACTGGGCCACCTCTTTCATCTACGTGTGTTTCTTGATGCCCTCACCATTTGTAGTTTTCCCATGTCTCACTTAAAAAGGTGGAAAGGGCCATGGATTGAAGAGAAGGAGAAGAATTCAAGCCTGACTCCAACTACAAGCTGGGTAACCTCCAAAGGCTGGGTAACCTTTGGGAGACTGGCCCCAAAGATCTCCAATGGTCTTCCAGATTCTATAGAGATGACAATTTTTTTCCTCAAAGATTTCATTTTAAGTAATCTCTACACCAACATGGGGCTCGAACCCATAACTCCAAGATCAAGAGTTGCATGCTCTACTGACTGAGACAGCTAGGAACCCCAAGAGAGATGACAATTTTTAAGAGTAACAAAAGCTCATGCTTAGTCCTGTGGTCTCCATCAATTGTATATCCTGTGTTGCTCCATTCTGTTGAACTCAGATTGGGAGGTGACAGAGCATTGCAAAGTCCGAACTAAAAGTAACCTCTTCCCATAAATATTTTATCAGAGAGCAAGAGAACTAAATAGAATAAAGACAATTTTTTTTTAAAAGTCTGCTTTCTGAGACTTTTCACTTTACTATTTATTTTGCAAGGAGAAGTTTCCATCAGAGGTGGGTAAACTAAATTAAGAATGGAGATTTGAGTTTAAATAAAACAAACTGACTTAGATCGCTAAAACCTACTAAGAATGAGATTCATTGTGATTAACACCTCCATTCAAGTGATACAGTACTTTTACTAGGTGTACTCACTTAGCACATATTTTCCAGCATTTTGCAGAAATGTTATACCTTATACGTAATAATGATTAAAGTACTTTACATTTGTGGAGCTGGCACTTCACAGCCTACCAAGAAATTTTTACAGTTTGATAACTTACAACCAAAACATCTATCTGGTCAAGAATTAGATAATACATAATATGGCTCTTTTCTCTTGTTAAAAATAATAAATTGATATTTGAATTAAAGTCTATTTTACAAAGCAAATATTGCAAGTTAAAAAAAGAAAACTTTAATAGAAATACAAAATAGGGTACTATGTTCTGAAATGCTTCTAACTTTTTTCCCACAATAGTGAGTTAAGCAATATTCAAAGAACTTCCTTATTTTAACTTTAAAATGTAAAACAACTTCTCTATATCAATAATAAAGACTTTGTTTTTCACCAGAGTTCACTTCATTATTTGATATGCAACATGGTATTGGGTGCAAGGCAGGTTATTTCACCAGGCTATTGAACTCATGATATAATTCCAATTCATATTCTCTAAGACCAATCTCTTATTCTATTTAATGCCAAGTTCTCACATTTATTATGCATATTTGGTTTTGGAAATTGGGACAGAAACAGTTGTAGCAAATTTCACAGAGAGAAATTTGAATTTTAATATAAACTCATTTTAGATATTTTAATATCATTTATTTTTGAAAAGATCAAATTGTTGTTTAGATTGAATTGCCTCATGTAAATAGACTGGGGGAGTTCTACACTGGATCTTTCCTCCATAATCTGGAAAACAACAATATAGTATAATAAAATATGTAGTAGTAATGCTAGTAGTAATGCTAAAGTGACTCATTCATTCATTCATTCATTCATTCATTTAACATGAATTTTTGAGTACTGCCTATAAAGAGGCATTGTGTTAAGCCTTATAGGAAAGAAAAAGAAGTATATAACTGGGTATTCGCATACACACAATAATAAACAATAATTATTTGTAGACTATGGGTCAAACACCAAGCACCAGCGATAGATACTTTACAGAGTGAAAAAAGATTGAGTAGGGACAATAGAGCAGTCAGAGAAAGCATTGCCCAGGAGTAAGTGCCTAGAAAGATGTGTTGGGTTCATACAGGAGAAAATAAATGGAGAAAGTATCACTGGGAGGAGAAGCAATATCAATATACAAAATGTTATAGTATCAGTCACACAGAAGGCATGTCCAGAAGACATAAAAGGTTGTAGAGGACAGCTTTATAATTCCTTGAAGGGCAGTCAGAGGACCAGTAGCATTAACATCCTGAGGAGCTTGTAGAAACACGGGATCAGAATCTGATCCCACGTGTTCAAGGTCTTTGGGTGCTTTGTGTATGTACACACATTGAAGGCAGTGGGTGGCTTCCCTGATCATAGAGGTAAACTTCATTTCAGAACCGAAATAGTGAGTTTCCCCCCAATTCACAATATTTGACTAACCTAGAGAGGGGTAGTACATTGATCTGACTACGGAAGTATTTGAACGCCAAGAAGCTCAGGCCTCATCCATTCATGAATTTAACAAACATTTACTGAACTCCAATGTAGTAGCATTGGGGATACAGAGAAGAATAAAAAAAGCCTTGACCTTACAAGCCTCACAGTCTTCTGGAAAAGTAAGTAGCCAACAATTATAAACATCTTGTGCAATGAATTTTCAAGACTTATGATAGAGAAGTCAGTATGAGTTTTTTTTTTAACATCTACTGAGTACCTAGTACATGGTGGGCTTTTATTAAATGTAATTGGTGGTGTTCAGGGGTATTTGAGAGTGGGGAGAAACAGATCAGTCAGTTAAGTGGCTACTGTCTCAGAGTAGTAAGTAAAGAATGAGTAGGGTTTGGCCACTGTGAGTTTTATTAACATCTATTGAGTACCTAGTACATGGTGAGCTTTTATTAGATGCAACTTGTGGTGTTCAGGGGTATTTGAGAGTGGGGAGAAACAGATCAATCGGTTAAGTGGCTACTGTCTCAGAGTAGTAAGTAAAGAAGAATGAGTAGGGTTTGGTCACTGTGAGGCTGATGGAGGGCCAGAGAAAGAAGTAAGTCTGCATGGACCAGAGGTGGTAAGGTGAGACAGAATTTGGATCACTAAGCAGAGAAATTGGGAAGCTGGGAGAGTGAACCAGATTTGGGGGGTTTTGTTTTACTTTTCTTTGAGAAGAAAATATAGGTGTAAATCTTCATGAGCTTGGATTAGGCAATTGTTTTCTGAGACATGACACCAAAAGCACATGCTACAAAAGAAAAAAAATAGGTAAAAAGGATTCCATCAAAATTAAAAGCTGTGCATAAAAGGACATGATCAACAAAGTGGAAAGACAACTCACAGAATTGGAAAAGTATTTGTAATCATATATTTGATAAAGGTCTAGGATCCAGAATATATATAGAAAACTTTTACAACTTGACAATAAAAAGATAAATAACTCAATTTAAAAACAGGCAATAGGGTGCCTGGGTGGCTCAGTGGCTGAGCGTCTGCCTTTGGCT
This sequence comes from Nyctereutes procyonoides, assembly GCF_905146905.1. Lineage (NCBI taxonomy): Eukaryota > Metazoa > Chordata > Mammalia > Carnivora > Canidae > Nyctereutes > Nyctereutes procyonoides. The sequence goes on from NW_026575122.1 coordinate 23,759,066, forward strand.
CAGGTTGTGATCCTGGGGTCCTGGGATCAAGTCCTGCATCAGGCTCCTTTGGGGAGCCTGCTTCTCCCTCTGCCTGCATCTCTGCCTCTCTGTGTTTCTCATGAATTAATAAATAAAATCTTAAAAAAAAACCCAAGCAATATATTTGAGTAGATATTTCTGGAAAGAAAATATACATATAGCCAATAAGCACATGAAAAAGTGCTAGCATTGTTAATTATCAGAAATATTAAAATCAAAACCACAATGAGAGACCACTGTACACCTACCATGTTGGCTAGAATTTAAAAAGTAGAAAATAAGTGTAGGTGAGTATGTGAGAAATAAGAATCCTTAAACATGAGTTGGTGCAAATGTAAAATGGTAGAAAACAGTTTCAGCAAACAACGCAGCTGGAAAACAGTTTGGCAGTTCCTCAAAAAGTTAAACATAGAAAAAAAAAAGTTAAACATAAGAGTTACCATATGATTCAGCAATTCCATTCTTAGGTATATACCCCACAAATCTGAAAACACATATTCCTACAAAACCCTGTACACAAATGTTCATGACATCATTATTCAAATAGCCAAAAGTGAGAACCCAAATGTCCATCAACTGATGAATAAACAAAATATGGCATATCCATATAATAGAATATTATTCAGCCATAGAAAGGAATGAAGTATTTGATAAATGGTATAACATGAATGAACCCTGAAAACATTATGCTAAGTAAAATAAGCCAGACAAATATTGTATAGTCCCACTTAGAGGAAATATCTAGAATAGTGATAGAAAACAAATTAGAGGTTACAAGAGGCTAAGGGACAGGTTGGCTGGGGGATTATTGTTTAATGGGTACAGAGTTTTTGTTTGGGGTAATGAAAATGTTCTGAAATTGGGTTATTATTGCAAATCTTGTGAATATACTAAAAGTCACTTAATTGTACACTTAAAAACCGTGAATTTTATTGTATGTGAATTACATCTCAATTAAGAAAAAAAATCCTCCATTTTTACTTACTTTTTAAAAAAGATTTATTTATTTTGAGAGAGCATGTAAGGTGGGGGGGGGATGGGGGGGGAAGGGAGAAGGAAAGAGAATCTTCAGGCAGGCTCCTCAATATGCATTGAGCCCAACATGGGGCTCATCATACGACCCTGAGATCATGACCTGAGCCGAAATCAAGGGTCTGGCACTTAACTGACTGAGCCACCCAGGCGCTCTAAGAAAAGAAAAACCTTTAAAGAGAAATTCTTTGCAGGCTAAATGCATGTCATTGAAAGGAAACATACCTGAAGATGTGTTATTATACCTTGCTTTGTGAAAATCACACATCTAGTTATGATTTCAAAATGTTCCTTAGCTTAAAATACAATTATAAATGCACACTATGATAAGTCTTTCCGAAGCTTATGTTTATTATTTATATTATTGTTTCATATATAAATACTGTTTCAATATTTAATATGAAATATATAAATATATTTCTATTTCACAGTTTTCTACTTCATGGAATGCGATCTGAGCAAAAGAAGGTAACTTCTACTAGGTAATGGAACATACAAAAATGTTAAGTTTCCAACTCAGATTCTTGAGTCATGGTCATGTGCTTGAAAATCGATTTACCAAATGTATATAGATCCTGGGTCAGTCACAGAAAGCATTGTTATCTAGTTGCTCCAGGCCTGGAAGTCAAACGATCACAGTTGCTGTCCTGGCTCTGTTTCTTAGCTTGTTTCTGTCTCTTCATCTATAATTGAGGTGGTTGGAATTAAGGTTCCCAAAAGGAACTCTAAAATTCTGAACTTATTTTATCTTATTGTGACTTTATAGTCAAAGAACTTTTGAACTTTTTTACTTGCTTGGCTGCATTAAAACAATCATATTTTAAGATTTAGTAAATTTGCATTGGACCATGAGATTTGAAAAGGATTAAATTATCCACTCAGCTTTTTTCTCTTTGTTTAATTAATTAATTAATTAATTAATTAATTTTTTATTGGTGTTCAATTTGTCAACATACAGGATAACACCCAGTCAAGTGCCCACCTCAGTGACCACCACCCAGTCACCCCTACCCCCCACCCACCTCCCCTTCCACCACCCGTAGTTCGTTTCCCAGAATTAGGAGTCTTTCATGTTCTGTCTCCCTTTCTGTTATTTCCCACTTATTTTTTCTTCTTTCCCCTTTATTCTTCCACTCAGCTTTTCATGGGACCAATTGAGCTCATTCTGTGGACAATCAGCCTGAAGCAATGCCACCACCTGGTGGCCTCTCCTCAAATAAGACAACCTTGAAAATGATCCTTTGGCCTCTATCAAACTATGTATGACAGGTGGTTCTGACAGTACCTATTTAGGAAAGTTTAATAATGCTGCACAATATTTGTTTAAGTTAACTAATGCTTATGGAATCAGCCTTAAAAACTTATAATTCAACAAATTCTCTCAACAAATATTTTAGTGCCCAAGAACAAGAGTGAGCAAAATAAACAAAAATATTGGCATTCATAGACCATATATAGTAGGCATAACAAGTACACTATGGTACGTTTAGTGGCAAGTTCTAAAAAATCAAGATAATGATGATGTTCGGTAGGTTGTAGTCGTACTTTTTTTAAGATTTTATTTATTTATTCATGGGAGACACAGGCAGAGAAGGAGGCTCCATGCAGGGAGCCCGATGTGGGACTCGATCCTGGAACTCCAGGATCACGCTCTGGGCTGAAGGCCGATGCTCAACCACTGAGCCACCTAGGCATCCTGGGTAGGTTGCAATTTTAAATAGAATGACATTTGAGCAAAAACTTGAAAGGTGAGGTCAATTTTATGTGGTTGTCTGAATAATAAAATCCCACAGCTTTAATCCTAGCATGCTGCTATAATTCAGTTTACTCAAGTACTTCTTTTTAGTAAGCAGGAACTGTAATACCAGGCCAATATTAATAGGAATGACTACATTTTGAAAAATGATATTGGCCTAAAGAAAAGTATCTTTCCTATGTAATGACTGTTTTTAGTTAGTATCAGAAAAGATACAGGAAGTGGAGGTTTTGTTATCTTTCTTTTCACAACCTTAACATTACCTTTATACATTGAAAACTGTGTTCCTATGAAATTAGGAACTGTTCTGGTCTTAGGAATTTAGAATTGAAAGAAGGGAGGAGAAGGAAGAGGCACAATGTTGTCACCAATAAAGATTAAGTTATTCTAAGCTGTTTATGGCTTTGCTATTTATAAATTTGTCTCAGCACTTTGTGAAACCATTTAAATTTTTGTCTTAAACAGGCTTGGGTTAATGAGTGCCTCTAAAAGTTAGAACCTTGAGAGTAGAGATTGTTTTAGACTAATAGGTGTAGTGTAAGTGAACATAGTAAGTTGAACATAGTAAGTGGTCAGGAAAGTTATCTAAGTTGTCCTAAAACTACATTAGAAAAAACTTAGAGGTAATTTCTTAATATTTGGGGATTTTTCTTTAGATCAAGTTTTCTGAGAATGGAGAAGAGCTTTTGATGCAACCAGGAAATGAGATCAAATATGAATAAAGCAAAGAGTTAAATGAGTAAATTTAAAAAATAAAGTTTTGGGGGCACCTGGATGGCTCAGTCATGAAGCGTCTGACTCAATTTTGGCTCAGGTCATAATTTCATGGTCCCTGAGATCCAGCCCAGCCCTCGGCAAGGAGTTGACCTGGAGGACTCTCTCCGTCTGCCCCACCCACCCACTCAAATAAATAAATAAATCTTAAAGAAAAAGTTTTTTTTTTTTAAACTACAGGCAACTCAGACTTTTTTTTTTTTTTAAATTTACTTATGATAGTCACAGAGAGAGAGAGAGAGAGAGAGGCAGAGACACAGGCAGAGGGAGAAGCAGGCTCCATGCACCGGGAGCCCGACGTGGGATTCGATCCCGGGTCTCCAGGATCGCGCCCTGGGCCAAAGGCAGGCGCCAAACTGCTGCACCACCCAGAGATCCCCTAAAGAAAAAGTTTTTGATCAAATTACCAACAGGGTTTTTATTTGTTCTTTTATCACATTGTTTCCATAGGGACTTGTAATTAGGTGCTTAATACACATTATGAAAGGCTAAAATGCCATATAATAGCATTAATAGTGCTTTTTAATCTGCATATAGCACTTCAGTTTACACCACATCCTCGCACAGGTCTCATTTGCTTATTTCGCTCAGAAGATGCAGTGCAAATATAAAATTTACAGCGTAAACTTTCCTTTTAGTTATCCCTTAAAGGGAATTTGTATTTTCAGAGAACTATGTGCATTATGCTGGCAACTTAAATCTGACATGGGCAAAATTTGAAGTGGCAACGGCCAAGACTTGCCAAGTGGCAGTAGCTAATTTTGGCGAAGATACGGACCTGGAGGTGGAACAAGTGAAAAGGGTCCATGGAACCTGAGCCCACTTATGTCCAACACCTTGGGACGATGGAATACTTTACAAAGCACAACCTTAAAAAGGTCCAGGTGTTTAAATACAGAGTCGCTCAACTGTCTCCTTCTAAACAACAACAACAAAAAAACAAATAAAGCCAAACTTTTCCTTGCGAGTAAAGTTTCTGTGAATTTATGATTTAGAAGCGGGGAAGAGAGGCGAGGGCAATAGGCAAGTCTAGTTCAATGCCTAGGCAGCTGGAGAGGTTTAAAAATTGAAGTAAAAAAAAAAAAAAGTCAATGAACTTCTGTTGAATGGATGAAAAGCTCTGCTTTAAATATAAACAAAATAGGTAAAAATTATATTTGTAAGGAGACCTAAGAAAGGGTTTACAATAGTGACTTCTATGGAGAACTGGGGGATCTGAGGCTAGGTATGGGTTTACTTTTCTGTGTACCTTTTCGAGTTTTTAAGATACGCACCCTCAACCTTTATAAAGATTAGGAGAATCCCTTCTTCCCATCGTCCAAGCGTCGCTTCCTTCTTCCCAAAACAGTTTCCTATCAAGAAAACTCTCAACAGACGCCCCTCGAGCGAGCGAACAGGTCACCTGAATCAGTTCGTCCTTACTGCCGACCCAGATACGAGGCCAGGTGCTCAGGTGGAAGAAAGGGATGAAGGGCTCTTAGGCTGACGCTACGACCCTACAGGCCACTGCGCCTCCAAAAACCTGCGGCAAGCCGAGGCGGCTCTAAGGCTGACTCGCACTGGCGGCGCGGGGCTGTTCCTACTATTATTCCGCAGTCTCACTTCCGTGCGGGAGAAGGCACCCAGAGAAAGGTGCTTCGCCCCCGCAGGGCGCTGGACGACCTGCAACTCCCCCGGCGCTGCACCCGGTGTCTGCGTCCCGTTGGGCTGCTGCATCGAGGCCCAACTCGAATTCTTGGGTGGCAGATTCGCCACTATCGGCTGTCACAATTTAAAACGAAAATTCGAATTTCCCCATGTTGGAAGCCCTTTCAGTACAAGAAAACAGAAACACGAGAGATTTGGGGTCCTTGAATATTTTTATCCTCTGGCTTCCACCCAGCGCGCCGCGGACTGTCGTCGAAAGCGACGACGCGGACGCTCAGGTCGCCGTTGCTGGCGCGTAGCCGCCGCGGCCCGTCGCTCCCGCCCCCGCCGGGAGTCCGACGTGGAAGTTGCTGGCGGAGCGGACTTCCAAGGGATCCGCCTGGAGCCGGAGCCGGAGGCCGGAGGCCGGGGCGAGCAGGGGTAACGGCGCCGAGGCTCGAATAGCAGTCGCTGCCGAGGCCGGGGCCGGTCTCTGACCACCGACGAGGGCGGACAGGCGGTTCATCATGGGTGAGGGTCCGAGAAGGGCTTCCGGGCGCGCTCGAAGGGCTGCGGCTGAGGGCTGGGATCGCGGTCGGGGGTGGGGGTGGCGGGGGCGGCGGCCTGGGAAGCCCGGAGCAGCGAGCTTTTCAGGGGCGGATCCTTGAGGACTGAACTTGCCACGGCTCTTCACCTGTGGCGCTGGACGCTGCCTTGAGTGTTCGCCCCTGCCCTCGCTCTTGTCCCCTTCACCTCGGAGGGGTCAGGGGGTAGGGGCTCTGCTGCGGCCTGGGAACCCAGCCCCGAGCCCTTTCCCCTGAGCAGGAACTTCTCCGTCACCTCCTCCGACCCCCCTCGACTTGGGGCAGGGCGCAGAGTTGGCCTTGCGAGGCTTGGCGTTTGCCAGTCGCAGGTGCGCCGAGGGATCTTGCGTGACAGAGGAGGTCTGACCCCGCAGTGGAAGCCTGGTTCTCCCTTCTTGGACCCTGGGATTGCAGCAGTTAAAAAAATCCAAAGGGAATTGTTGCTCATATTTTATAGACCACTTGGCATTTGCCTGTTTCTCTGTAGCTTTTCATGTAGATAACATAGTTGAGGTGGGAAAAGGGAATGGGGACGGTACTGGTCATTATGGGTCAGTGAATGAGATTTTTTTTTTTTTTTGAGGATCTCACTTAATTTTATTAATTTATTTTTAATAAATTTATTTTTTATTGTTCAGTTTGCCAACATACAGAATAACACCCAGTGCTCATCCCGTCAAGTGCCCCCCTCAGTGCCGGCCACCCAGTCACCCCCACCCCCTGCCCACCTCCCCTTCCACCACCCCTAGTTCTTTTCCCAGAGTTAGGAGACTTCCATGTTCTAATCTCGGTATTTGGAGTGCTGGTTGAGGGCACTCCCTTGTCATCACAAGTGCCAGCAGTACCTAGCTTCCCTCCCTGCTGCAGCCTGGACGAAGGTGCAGCGTTTTTAACTGGTTCACAACTGGACACATGATGCAAATTCTTTGGCCTATTTTTAATTCCTTTACGATTTTCTGGGGGATTTACTTCCTGCCCTGGAATATCGCAAGCACTTTACTTTTTTCATTTCTCTCTTCGGTATTTTGTTTTGTTTTGTTTTTCATCGAAGATTTTATTTTTAACTAATCTCTACACCCAAGATGGGGCTCGAATTCAATCAGGAGTTGCATCCTTTGCAGCTCCAGTCAGGCACCCCAAGTTCTTTTCTTTTTACGGTGTAAAAGGTAGAAAAGATTTTAAGTTATACACCTATTACACTTTCCCAAAGTTCTCTGGCCTGTGGTGTCTTCATTTTTCCAGACTTGGATACCTTAATTGTGCCATTTCTTTGTCAGATAACCATGTATTGCATGTAGCATCATTTTTGTTGTCTGCTGTTTTTTTTATATTGTTAATGTAACTTCCTTTTAATCTTCTCTAATGGCTTTTAGTGTGGAAGGGCCAAAGTGCTTTCTTCTGGTGATCATAAAGAAAAAATGTATTTTAAAAAAGCTTCTGGGGCGCCTGGGTGGCTCAGTTTTTTGAGCCTCTGACTCTTGATTTGGGCTCAGGTCATGATCCCGGGGTCATGAGATCGAGCTGCATGTTGGCTCCTGCTGGGTGTGGAACCTGCTTGGGATTCTCTCTCTCTCCCTCCCCCCTTTGCCCCACACCACCCTTGGGCAAGCTCACTCTCTCTTACTCTTAAAAAAAAAAAAAAAGCTGCTTTCTTTTGTTGTAAAAAGAATAATAAAGATTCTAAATCACTACCTCCCCTCTTACGGATTTTTTATTTAAATACAACCCAAATGAATCAACACCTAAATCTGTTACCAAGAAGCCCTGCTGAAACAAAGGATAATTTTAATTTTTTTCCAGATTTCTTGAGGTATGAATGACAAAATTGCACGTATTTAAGGGGTACAATATGATGTTTTGATATACATTGTGGAAGGATTACCACAATCAAGCTAATTAATACATCTGCCACCTGAGCTTTTTTTGTATTTAGTGAGAACACTTTCAGACCTACTCTCTTAGAAAATTTCAAGAAAAAAAAAAAAGGAAAATTTCAAGTATACAGTATATTGATTTTTTTTTTTTTTTGTAGTTACCATGCTGTTCATTGGGTCTCCAGAACTTACTCATTTTATAAGGAAAGTCAGTTCCCTTGTTTGACATCTCTCTCCTTTTCCCCACTCCCCAGCCTCTCAGAACCACCATTATATTCCACAATGCCTTATGTATAGGAAACGTTTCTGGAAATATTTCATGATACATTGAGTGAAGCTTTATTATTTTTTTAAATGAGTTTTCTCTCAAAAATAGGTTTTGTTATTTTGGGCTTCTGTGTCTCAATTTCTTTTGCAAGTAATATTACAGAGAAATCTCAGTGATTGAAGGTAGTTAGGATGTTGGTGGTTGTACTGTGATAATAATTGCTTTTCACATGTGAGGACCTCATTGTTTGATTGTCCTTTCGATTTGTCGAATGGTGTTTGGGGGTTGTGAGATCGCGCCAACATATCCATATTCTCATGGGCTCATGAAGGCAGTGGTTCTGTTTCTCTTAATCTGGAATATATCTTCTGTGCCTTCCTGACACAGTATGCAGGACATGGTGACAATTAGTAATTATTTGTTTGATGTTGATTAATATATATCATTGAGAGCAAACTTATGTACCTAAGAATTGAGGAAGATATTACAGCATTATTTAATTTGGTGTAGCTTTCAAAGGGCAAGATTAAATGTTTTGTGGGCTTAGTTTACAAAATGATGTTTTTCTTTTATTATTTTTTTCAGGTGGCTTTTTCTCAAGTATTTTTTCCAGTCTGTTTGGAACCCGGGAAATGAGGATTTTAATTTTGGGATTAGATGGAGCAGGAAAAACTACAATTTTGTACAGATTACAGGTTGGAGAAGTCGTTACTACTATTCCTAGTAAGTATTGGTATGATAAACTAATTATAGGTTTGTTTTTTTTCCATCTAACATAACTTTATTTCTGATAAGTAGTTCATATAATGTAATTTTAATATAGTAGAGTTTGTAAACTTCCAGTGTGGGCATAATATTAATTACATTATTTTTCATAAATTGAGGCAATTTGTAAACCCTGTGCATGGCTGGGTTTTGCTGTTTAGAGCTTTTTTTTTTTTTTTTTTTAAGAAGGTTTTATTTATTTGACTGAGAGAGAAAGAGAGAGCCTGCAAGCGAGCCCGTGCACACACCAGCAGGGGGGTGACAGGCAGAGGAAAGGCCTAGGGACAAGCAGGCTCCCTGCTGAGCAGAGAGCCAGAGGGCAGGGTGGCGCTGGGCTGGATCCCTGGACCTTGGGGTCGTGACTTGGGCCAACGGCAGCCACTTAACCAACTGAGCCACCCAGGAGCCCCTATTTAGAGCTATTTTTAAAGTTAGAGTTAAGCCACTTAATCTCATTGAGAGCCCATATTTTTATGGATAAAATGAAGATAATACCCACTGACTTTAAGGGAGAAATAAGTAAAGTATATAAAATACTTTATAAACCTGTTTAAAGAATTATATGGATGTTAAGTGGTATTATTGCATCCGAAGTGCTTTTTTTCCCCTGTATTACTATTTTAATTAAGACTTGTTTCTCTTAATTTTATTGTTTGTTTGTCAAAGAACTGCGTTGAGACTATTGAATTAAAATGGTACCTAAAAATATCAAGAGACACCTCAACTTTAAATCAGCTGTCGATATCTTAGAAGAATATTTTCAAACAGTCCTATTTGACTACATGAGAATACTGTTTTTTATACTTTTTAATTTGTTGATAAGAATTTACTTAGAAATTATATATAAACTAAGTAACAGTTTGTAGAATTTGCTCAAGAGCGTTAAATTATGCCTCTAAAATCACTCTGTCATGCAAGGTATTTCTATATTTAGTAATATTTAAATTTCCAGATTAAAAGAAAAAAAGTCTAGTTGTTATGAAAGAAGAACTTTTTAAATACCGTGGCATCTAGTTATTTCTTTATGCCACCTCCAGTAAATTTCAGTTCCCTTGGTTTTTGCTTCTCGGAGTCGCCCATCTCTGCTGTGGTTAAGGATCCTGCAGTGCACGCAGCCCAGTGTATTGCATTTCAGCGAATACACTTAATAGCATACTCTTGTCCTGTGCGTGTTAAACAGTATTCGTAATTGAGATAAAGATGGCGATTACACTCCCACCTAATTCTAAGGGAGACATCATGAACTTGCGTTTTAGTTTTTCAGTCAGGTTTATTATAGCTATGTTTTAGTTGTGATAGGGAATACTTAACCATATACACATTAACCATATACACATTAACCATATAGACTTAAATTTAAAACAAAAATCAATTGTCCAGTTATAGCTGTAAGGCATTTCTTACTTGGATTTTTTTAAGTTTATAGAATCTTAGAAATAGTTTTTTCAGCATCTTCTTCACCCTCCCTAATGAAAATAAGTATCCTGCCTTAGTAATGTGGTACTAGAGTTCTACCTAAAAAGGATAGGGAAAAGAGATGAGATACCTCCCCTTTGACCATCTAGCCATGACCTTAATACAAATGAGCTCTTTGAGGAAGTCTGCAGAGGGTCTGTGAGATTGCCACACTTGGAGAACCCAGTTTCCATCAAGGGGTATATAGCTGTTGCTGAGTCTCTACCTGCTGAAGTTTAGAATTTAGGCTTTCTTGGTTTGATTTCCTGTTTACTTGCTGCCTATCAAAATTCCACTTTTTTTTTGTAATACGTCTACAGCTGTTCTTTCTAAGCATAACTTTCTAAACACTTGTATGCCAGGATTGTATTATATGGGGAGTTTAACACGGTAGGTTTTCCATTGTGCTAAAAGTTCTATATTTGCAGATGTGACTGGGGATTCTTACACACCTGAAAGTGGTGCTGATCTTGCTAATTGATGGTGTGTATATATAGCACAGAAACTGTTTTGTCTTAAATGAGATAGTATTTCAATCAGTAATGTGATTCAGTAATAATTCATTAAGCGCTAAAAATTAGATTGGATACTTTGAAGCTAGAATGCATTAGTCTACATATACTACTGATTTTGATTTATCTTCTAGCTATTGGATTTAATGTTGAGACAGTAACATACAAGAACCTTAAATTCCAAGTCTGGGACTTAGGAGGACAGACAAGTATCAGGTATGGTACATCGACCAGATTACTTTGTAGTATTGAATATTTATTGGCCCTTTTAAGGTTAAGAGCAATTAACCCAAATATGTTTTCTTTCATAATTTAAATGGGAGACACCTAGTTTAAAATGAGGTAAAACTCCTTATTCTCTCAATTGAATTAAAATTAAAAAAAAAAATTTAAGGAAGCCAGTTCTTTGGATATCACCTAAATGAATTTTTTCAAGAAAATCTCAAGGTCTAATTACTTGAGTAGTTTTTAACTAAAAAGGGTCTTCCATTTAGTTCTTGTCAGTCACTTTGTGAGACAGACTGTTTTGGATTTTATAAGTTAACTCTCAGCCTGCCATTTAGGGCTAATGTGAACATAGATGCCTTTCAGAACTTAGCTTTCCTGTCCAGTATTCTGTGCTTGGCATGGGAACTGTGAATGTGTGGTGGGTGCTCACTATTGTACCTACCATCTTAAAACATAAGTGGTACATTCTCCAGACATCCTGCTGCCTTTTAACCTACTTTTATTTTTGAACCACTTTTGAGTCCCTCTCTAAATTTAGTCATTTCTACTTCATGAAGTCTTCAGTAATCAGTTAAATGTCTGGTATATAAAAATCGTATTAAAAGTATTAAAAGTTTTCTTTAAGGGACTCTTGGGTGGCTCAGCGGTTAAGCGCCTGCCTTCGACCCAGGCGTGATCCTGGAGTTCCAGGATCGAGTCCCACATCAGGCTTCCTGCATGGAGCCTGCTTCTCCCTTTGCCTGTGTCTCTGCCTTTCTGTGTCTCTCATAAATAAAATCTTTTTAAAAAAATTAAAAAAAAGTTTAAGAACCCATTCCTTATTTTTTATTTATTTCAAAGATTTTATTTATTTGAGAGAAAGGAAGTGTGTGAGCCAGAGAGCACAAGCAGGGGGAGTAGCTAAGGGAGAAGGAGAAGCAGATTCCCCACTGAGCAGGGAGCCCGACCTGGGGCTCAGTCTCAGGACCCCGAGATTATGACCTGAGCTTAAAGGCAGTGTCTTAACCAACTGAGCCACCCAGACACCCCAAGAACCCATTCCTTAGGGTCCCTAGTTAGAGACTTATTAGATGTTAACAGTAAGGTCTGTGTATAATGTACATTTAGTGATTTTTGTAGATTAACTATAAACTATTTTCTTAAAGTCTGAACTCATTTGGAAACTTCTCGATCCTGTGATTTAATGTTTATCATTCCACCCTCATCACATCTGAAGGATATGTATGATACATACCCATCAGAAAGAATGAATCATTATGGCATTGATTCTAACATGGAGGGGGCAAGATTGGCATGTAAACCCCCCACTCCTCCATCATTGCCAGGTCCTGGCTTATAAATTAACATAGCAGGTTCTTTTACTTTCAAATAATAATATATTCTCCCTTCCTGAACTTTCTTTAGGCCATACTGGAGATGTTATTATTCAAACACAGATGCAGTCATTTATGTAGTAGACAGTTGTGACCGAGACCGAATTGGCATTTCCAAATCAGAATTAGTTGCCATGTTGGAGGTAAGAAAACTTTATTCAACTGTGGGGAAATATATTTTTTTAAGAATTTATTTATTCATGAGAGGCAGAGACACAGGCAGAGGGAGAAGCAGACTCCATGCAGAGAGCCTGATGTGGGACTCGATCCCTGGTCTCCAGGATCATGCCTTGGGCGGAAGGCGGCGCTAAACCGCTGAGACACCCGGGCTGCCCGAAATCTTTTATGTTTGCTTGCTGTTTCATTGTTACCACATGCAGGAATAATTAAAAGGAAAGCAGAGATTTTCCTTCCCATGCCTTTAGTATCATTTTCTTTTCTACAGATTACTTCCTCTTCCAGAAATTCTGTTGGGAAGAGGAATGGAGAAAAAAATATTCCAGCTGTGTAACTTCGTGTTTTAAGCTAGATTTCTTGGTTTCTAGGAAGCTCAGAGCTAAACTCTTTCCAAACTGAAAGAATTATTTTAAGTTACTCCTGTGAAGTGCTTTTTATAAAATGTCTTTATTTCTAGTTGTAGAAATTAGCTTATGAAAGCAGATAAGGATATAAACAATAAGGAGGTCTGTTTGTTTTAGAATTTCTGGGTTTCTGCCACACCTCTGGCCCTTGTTTATCTCTTCCAGCCTTTTCATTTTACTCTTCCTTGTATTCACAGTCCTTCAGCCATACTAACCTTTCTGTTCTTTGGATACACCAAGCTTACACTGGACACTTAGGGCTTCTTGTACTTGCTCATCTTTCTGCTTGAAACGCTCTTCCTCCAAATCTTTGCATGGCTACCTTCTTGACAGGTTTTACCTCATGTTTCTGCCCCAGAGAGCAGCCTCTTTTATTTTCTAACACCTTATCCTACTTTACTTTTTGTGCCACTTAGTGTTTCCATTATTTTATGTGCTTGCTTCGGCAGCACATATACCATCTTTCCATTATTTTAAAATATATTTGTTTGCTTATGTATGTCTCCCACCCAAAAAATGTAAATTCTTTGAGTTTACCCTAATAATCCTGATGTGTGGAACAGTGTACAGCACTTATGTAAGAACTCAAAACATAGTCACTGAAGTTCATAAGATAATTTATTGGCTAACTGAAATCAGAGGATGCATTAGTAATAATCAAAAGTTTAAGAAATCTCCAGTTGTTAAATAAGCTTTTCAAATATTCTAATGGTTAATTTAAGTAATAATGAAATTGCCTTTGCTTGAGAAAATTAGATTGTTTCCTTTTCCTACCAGAGCTATGATTCTGAATTATTCAGTCATTGAATGCTTAAATATATTTTCTAGGCCACTTGATTACCTAGGTAGAAGCATTCTTGGAATACCTTGGACTTCTGATTTCTTGACTACTGACTTCTTAATGGCTTCTGAGTTATAAATTACAGATTTAATAGTTGTAACTTTTGCTTAATTTTTTTCACAATATAGCATCATATTTATCATAAGAGCTTCTTAAAATTCAAGTATAAGGAATTTTAAGGAACTATTTAACTGCTTTCAGTATAATGGATTTTTAAAGTAAAAGCTTTAGTTAGATGTAATTCACACAGTATCATGGATTTTTATCATAAAATATTGCGTAAAAGAAATGGGTTATTAGCTTCAGTTTACAGTTCTTGAGTTGTGCTGGGTTGTTATTTGTGATATTAGGATTTGACCTGTATAATTGTATGAGAAAGAACTAAAAATTGTATTCTTTCTTTAGGAATTAACTTTTAATCAATTCAGTCAATAAATATATAATGTAAAGTACATGTAGCGTAAGAGCCAGGTCTGTTATCTATTACATTCAAACTTAAAGACAAGTCAAGTTATACTATTCTTGTACACAAAAATAAATTCTGTCTGGAGTGAAGAATTAAATGTAAAAAATGAAAATCATTAACTCCCAAGAATATGTAAGTGAATATGTGTAAAATTTCTGGATAAGAAAGGTCTTTCTAAATCAAAAGATTGGAAGGAATTATGAAAGAAAAGATATATTTAATTATATTAATACAAACAAAACCCCCACAAATACAAATTAGGGTGTAAAAACAGGAAATCTGGAGTTTTATAACCAGTGACTGAGGATTAGTGTTCTTAATTGTATCAATTGATTCTTTTGCAAATAAATAGAAAACTGAGCATGAACTTATAGTGCAGAGGAGAAAACTCTTATTACTGTTAACATTTGCATTTCGAATACTTTGATAATAAGTATTTAAGGAGATGCTCTGGAAAAATATGTAATTTCTAATTCTTCCAAGGCTGCACTGAAGAATGTTACTGTCAAACGTTGGTGGAGTTTAAATTGTTATAACCTTTCTGGAAAGCAGTTTATTAGTATATATAACAAGAACCCCCCCAAAAGTTTATACTTTCATTCTATTTTTAGAGAGTTTGTTAAGGAAATAAGAGATTCATACAGAGATTTCTGTGTAATGACTGTGTCCCTGTGGTTTCTGTTAATAGTCAAGTAAAAAGAATTTAGTAAGAGTCTAATACTGAAGAACAGTTAGTATACAGTATATTTAACTATTAAATTTTTTTGGAAAAAATTTTGATTGTTTGGAAAAATGGCCATGATTTAATATTTTTTAGAGCAGGATATAGGTCTGTATGTAAATTGACTTTAAATGTGTAAATGGGGCAGCCTGAGTGGCTCAGCGGGTGGCTCAGTGGTTTAGGGCCGCCTTCAGCCCAGGGTGTGATCCTGGAGACCCAGGATGGAGTCCCACATCGTCGTCGGTGCTGCCTGCATGGAGCCTGCTTCTCCCTCTGCCTGTGTCTCTGCCTCTCTCTCTCTCTCTGTGTGTCTCTCATGAATAAATAAATAAAATCTTTTTAAAAAATGTATAAATATATTTATTAATAAACAAGAAGTATCTGAATTATAAAGCAGTAGAAAATACCGAAAATGTTAACAGCGATCATGTTTGGGAGGTAGGACTATGGATGAAGCTTTCTTTTCTTCATACTTCTCTATAATTTCGAATAATTTATAATGAACATTATAGATTCATAATTAAGAAATACACTTTTAAAATAATATATTTGTTGGCATTTCTTTCTAAACTTAAGGGAGCAAATTGACTAGAGAAAATTAAATACTTTCTCTTTTATTTAGGAAGAAGAGTTGAGAAAAGCCATTTTAGTGGTGTTTGCAAATAAGCAGGACATGGAACAGGCCATGACTCCCTCAGAGATGGCAAATTCACTTGGGTTACCTGCGTTGAAGGACCGAAAATGGCAGATATTCAAAACTTCAGCAACCAAAGGCACTGGCCTTGATGAGGCAATGGAATGGTTAAGTATTGTATTTCCAGAAGCCATCTGTGCATTGTTTTTGTGTGCTTCTATTTGCACACGTGTGGTTTCCCTTTAGTATTAAGGATGAAATTCAGATTACTTAGCAGCTTATCATATTAATAAGTTCCTCCAGTCTTCTCTGCCACTGGTCTTCATGTGCATTGGCTTTTATTTCAGTCACACTTACTGATTAAAGTTAGATAAGCCAACCCCCCCCCCTTTTTTTTTATACCTTTTCCCTTCCTTACTGCATCCTCCAATTCCTTATACTTCAGGACTTAGGTTAGGACTATCTTCTCAAGAACCTTCCCTTGCACATCTCCGTGCCCACTGCCTTACCACACACATAGCTGGATGTCCCTGTCACAGAAGTGGCAAAGTAGGGACGTGGCCCTGTAATTGATTTGTGCATCTACTCAAGATTTTAAGCTCCATGAGGACCTTGACTAGTTTTCACCTCTGAGTTACCCACATCTGGCCATGCTGCAGAAGTTACAGCCTGGAAGGAAGATAAGCTGGTCTTTTTGATTATTCATTTAGAACATAGACAAAATTGAAAGCTAAAACGCCTTCATGGAAATTGAGTCCTTAACATCATTCTTCAATATAACTGTCTTAGCCTTCATCATTTAAAAGGAATCCGCTTTGGAATCACTTCCAGTATAAAACTTTTATATCTCAAAGTTTGAAGTTAATTTTGTGAAACTGTTCATTTTTTCTTTGCAGGTTAGTTGAAACATTAAAGAGCAGACAGTAATTCAATCACTTGTGCCCCTGTGAAATGAAGCTACATCACATATTCCTTTGGAAGCAGTTAAGTATGCTTCGTGCTACTAAATGTTAAAACTGTGTGATTGTTGGTATATACTGAACTGACTACAATACTTGTAATAAATATAAAAAATAAGTATTTGGTTGGAAGGGTAGCTCACCCATGATTGAACCAACTGAATGTTCTGTGTAATGTAAAATCCTTCCTTGCTTTTTTGTGTTAAGTATATATTCTATTTGTATGGAATTCATATTCAAATAGATTCCTATTAAAGAATGTACTCTTATTGAGGAAAAACCCTCCTATTTTTGAATTAGTGGTTGCATCTTGTATGTATAAACACTAATAAATATCTTAACAGATTTTTCCCCCTAAAATGATTATGTTTTTCCAAAGATTAGACTCAGTAGAGGGGAACAAAGCGTGGGTAATATAGTCTTCATTTGCTAAATGACCATTTTATTTAAGCTGTTTTGTTGTTTGTTTTAAGCTTTTGGGAATAGGCATGAAGCTGAAAAATTATTTTGGTGGTTAACATCACTGATACCTGTAATTGTCACTTTAGTACTTTATAGTTGTTGAAAAAATTTTACATATATACAGGAACCCAGTGATGTAGGTACGACAGTTTGTAATGTCTTTATTTTATGGACATGGACCCAAGGTTCTGATAAGTTGGTTTGCTCAGGATCACCTGCCAGGTGGGAACAGGCTCAAAGTGAGATTTCAGGGTCAGAAGCTGATCCCATAAACTATACCATAAATTCCTGAATATGTCAACACTGGCAACACAGACAACCTTAAGTGCTTAAGTAAAATTATGCTAATTGAAGTAGATACAGTACATTCAAAATAATTTCTATAAATATGCTATACCAGTAGAGGTAGTAAAAACAATCCTAAATGGTTATATTTGATGGAATCCACAACATATTAAAGGAAATTTTAAAGATCTATTTTAAGAAGCATTGTAAAAGATATCATTACTGTCTTTTCATTTTTTTTATTAACTGTAATTGGATTTACCAATTTGGTGAAAAGTCAAAACAATACTGGTCATACGTGGAGAAATGGAACAATCCTGGTTTTAAAAAGCAGACGTACTGATAGGGTAAAAAACAATTATGTTCAAAGGAACTTTTCAAACTCTCCAGTCTACCACAGAATTGGCTGCAGTGGGGACAGAATATGGTCCCTTGTATTTACTTACACTGGGGGGAAATCTTGAAGTTGGATAACCAGCAGTTAAAAAATGTGATGCCCTCACTGGTGTTCCTGGGAACACTGTGGTCCACTTCCCGTCCTGCCACTGTCTTTGCAGACGTTGACCTCTAGCTTCTTCCTTCATACCTTTGGTCAATCAGATCAAATGAATGTGGCTTTGTCTTTTCACCTGTGGGACTTTACTCTTTTTGCCCATACCCAGCACCCATTCTTAGTTTGGTCTCTTAAGTCTTGTTTGGAGACCTTCTTCTAGGCCCAAGTGTTCTCAGTGCTGTACCTATAATATTACTTAGCATGTAATTATTGTTTCAGTTTCCAAATCACTCCTGAAGGACAGATTGTTTCATATTACTATCCTTAGAATCCAGTGTGGTGCCTGGCATCTTATGGCATCTTATAGTAAGAGTGTGGTTGAGATAGTGGGTTGTGTTTGCCAGCTAGGAAAATAGTACCTCTTTGACCTAGGCTTTGGTCCCCTTGTCGTCAGTGGCTGGATTTGTACTTCAGTAGCTAAGTGTCCCCCTGGCCCCACTGCAGCACTTTAGGAACACTGTGAAGCCTGCAGGAAGAGAAGCCCTGGCAGGCATATGCTACTCAGGACATAAAACTCTTGCCATCTTCAATACTGAGCACGCATGAAGTCATAGCATACACTAGCACTTGAATGAGCATGGTCTCTGTTTTACCACAAAGACTAGAATGGGGTAAATAGAGCATTCACTTATTTTAATATACATAAATTATGAAGTCTTTGTCTAGTAGGAAACAACTATATAGGTAAGTTACAGGTATTTGAATGATACTTATAAAAATGTACTGAATATTGTTTTGGAGAACCGTGAAAATGGGAAAAGCTCCAAACTTAAAATCTGAACACATGAGTTCTAGGCACAAGTGGCCATTCCTTCAGTTTATTTTTTTCCCCCCATAAAACAAGAGAATTGAACAAATCCTATCAAAGTTTTCTTTTAGCTCTAATACTCTGTTTTATAACTCTGGTTGGTAAATGTGCTGTGTCATGTGTTCACATTAAAAAGAGAATGGTGGAAATTTGTTATTAGAATACTTGAGATACACTTTAAGTTGTGAAAATGTAAGTACCATGAGGGTAGGGACCATACCTTATTTACTGTTAGTATTCCTTGCATCTAGTGTGGTGCACTTGGCATACAGTAGGCACTCAATAAATATTTACTAAATTGTGCTCAATATCCCTGAGATATTTGTTCTTTCTGATTTTTGCCTTAGTGTTAATTTCTGATTTTTTTATTTAAAAATTTTCATAAAGGCAGTACATGCACTTTAAATCACTTAGAATTAATTGAAATCAGCCTTCTGTGATGCGTGTCACACTTCTACTTTAGGCACATTACAAACCCCTTGGAAGTGTGAGAACTCTTGTCTGAGACCAACTACATCAAAACACAGATACTAAAGTTCAAGAATGTTTGAACATTTGATTTCTATGCCATATGCTATATTCTGACTCCATAACTAGAACTGATAAAAAGCATGGGCTTTCAGTCCTTGCTGTGAATCCTGATTATGCCACATGCAACCCGTTACCCTTAGGTAAATTATTTAACTGGAGTTTTAGTTTCTTTATCTGTAAAATAAGAACCAATTTTAGGCAGCTCTCAGGAATACTATGAGGACTAAATAAAATGTCAGCAAAGTGCCCGGCACATAGTATGGATTCTTCTCCCCGCTCCCCCTTCAAAATATATTGAGCACTAAAGAATATTGCTTCCACATCAGGTGTAGATGGAGACAAAGATACCATATGTATGAAGGAGATCACGCCAAACTGTCTTTCAAAGTTGTTTATAGGAGTTCCCTTTGTTTACCAAGCTAGCGAGCATCTAGCCTTATCAACCTTACCAGCCTCTAAAGGGTTCAAAGTGGAATTTCATTCTGATGTTAATTTTCATTTTCATAATTACTGAGGTTGAATATAGGAGTGATTCAGAATATTTAACAGCCAGACGTAGCTGATGTAGGAGGACCCCCACTAGTCCAGGTGTTGATCCTGTGATTTTGTTGTGGGGAGGTAGGGAATCTAGGGACTCACATAGCCAGGGTGGCACTTGCGTGTCTCAAGGCAGTGAGTGCTTACCACCTAGTATATTAAGTACATTTTAATATTTAAGAACTGGTATCGCCATATAAGGGTAAGTATTAATGTTTAAGGGCCATTTATTTTTCTTCTGTGCAATGCCTATTTCTCTCTTTTGACACTTTTTCTACTGGACTGTCTGTTGATTCATAGTTATCTTATAGCCTGGGCACTGTTAGGTTGATTATCTGTAATGCTGTACACCATACCCCAGCTGTATGTGCACAAATTCTTAACTTTCATGTAGAACTTAACCCATGTTCACTATAGATATAGCACTTTTTGTGACTTACTTCTGGTATCTGACAGGGAAAACTCCTCACCCTTTTCAAAACTCCCTTTTTAAGAGCATCATGACTGGTTTTCAGTTAATCTTCCATATAAATTTTAGGATCAGCCTGTTAGGATTATATGAAGAAGAGCTCTTGGGATTCTACACAGATAGGTCTTTAACAAGTGGGATCCAACTTCTTACAATACTAGATCTTCCTGTCCAAATAACATGGTTATTTTTCCATTTGTGCAGATTTCTTTTAATGCCTTTCAATAAAGTTTTCTAGTTTTCTCCATAAAAGTATTATAAATCACTTATTTCTAACTTCTACATTCTGTCTTGCTATTTTAATGCCTTAAAAAAATTATCACTACTGTCACATGTTTTTTAGACAGTGAAGATACAGTAGAATTATGAAAATGTTTTAATTTAAAAAATCTGAGCATGATTCTATTAAACTGTATAATATACAATATATGCCAGTTTAACTTAAATAATAAAACCTGCTATGATTTCAGACCAGCAGATATCCTGAGAAATTCATGCTTTGGGGTAAATTGAGATACTTTATCAGTAGAGGGGGCACATCATTCCACAATTGCTAAATCTTTCAGGCTGTAGCTCTTTTGTCTCTTGGTCTTACAGCTTGGACGCAAGAACTCTATTTTTCTCTTCTTGGCTTCACTTTTATTTTTGTGTTTCTTGAGCTTTTTCTTTGCAGCAATATCAGGATTTGTTACAAACTTGAAAAAAATAGAAATTTTATATTACTTTTAAAGTAAATGTTAAACCAATAAAAATCAAATGCAGAAATGGGCCATTTAAATATCACATGCACACAATCCCATTAAGGAGAATGTGGAGCCCTAGCTGTAAGGTCCCATCTCAAACATAGCCAATCCCTCCTTCTTCCCTGGGTAAGCGTGACACACATCACACATGCATGCACACATGATTCAAAATACTGGTTCAAAATACTTAAGTCTAATGAACACACCACATTTTCAAATGGGAAACGTACCTCTAAAGCCTTCCTCTTTTTCCGGAGTGCCCTTTTCTCATTAGCCTGTTTCTGTACAGAGGCAAAGGCTAAGGAGAAGTTCTCAAGCCCAACCAGCTTTTTGAGTAACTCTATGATTTCCTGGGATAGATTCTTCAGCAAAGGATCTAATCACAGAGAGTAATAATCAGAGATAATCACGAGGAAAGGGCACATTTAAACATTGCTAAAATCAACAACATGCAAAATTTAAATTCCTGCAGCATTATCACTTTTATTACTTGAGCATTAAACACTGACCTCAAAGCAAGCTCTACGTTTCTGAGATGGGAGAACAGAGTGTTGGGCATGACCCTCCCAGCCAGCACCCCTCTGGATGTGCCAGGAGACCACAGTCTGTGAAGCCTGTTTTCCAGAGAAATCCTGGCTCAGAAGATGCTAATTTGAGAACCAGACAGAAACATTTTGGGTTTCTTTATTAACCTGCTCAACTCTGCAGACAGGGAAAAGGTAAGTGTGACTCTAGGCCGTCTCTAATTCACGGGTCACAGATGTTTAGCTGTGTCCATAACCTTTTTTTCTTGAGGGGGCGGTGGGGAGCAAAGACTTCTCAGAGACAAAAATCTTTGTTTTCCCACTCTTCCCTGCCTTCTGTCTCCCAAATGCAAATAACCCACTGATTTTTGTACTCAATTTCAGGAGCTGTTCTAGATCACAAATTTCTTGAAAATGGCGACTAGGTCCTTTGTACCATTGGAACCACCAGTTCCTGGCAAATACAGGTGCTCAATAAATGCTAGGTGATGAGAACCAAAGCCGACCCGGAATGGACCACTGCTTTCTCAGGGTTGTAAGACTAAAATAGCTGCTGCTTTGACATTCAGTTCATTTTATTTTAAAACTTAATATCTACTTTACCCCCTCTCTTTCCAATCCCCAATTCTCTCTTTTCCTATTATCAAAAGAGACCATTTAGGATCAGAGAAGGAAAGACATCAAACACCCAGGCAAGAAAAATGAAAAAAACAGGAAAAGTAAAAAGATTTTAAAAATACTTTACACTTTTTTTATGTTGGCAAATCAAATTAAAAAAAAAAATTGTAGCAGTCCTCTCCCCCACCCCCCCCAAAAAAAAAGAAAAAAAAAAGAAAATATCTCACACTTTTGCCTTATAATTCACAGAGAATATTCTGACATATTGTTCATTATTGTCCACAGACCACAAGGTTCAGAACTACCTCCAGGTACAGTTTTCTTTGCTTAGGAGTAAAGCATCTTTTAGGAGAGAAACAATCACTCTTAAACATGAGGAAGCACACAGAAGGCAGTCAAACAAAAAATATGCCTCATTTGTTATTGATTGTTTTGATCTCTAGCAAGTTTTCTTAAAATGAACTCTGGCAGGGAGGGTGGACAGAAAGGAAAAAGAAAGCATGGAGGAGAAAAGTGAGGGTTCCTAAGGTGCATGTCTTCAAAGACAGGCTGTAGTTACCCTGGTCCGAATAGGTGCTGTTCAGCTCTCGGAACAGAGGAGCTAGGATCACGGGGAGGTACGGCTTCACCTTGTCTGCGCCAAGATCCATGGCTAGAGCGCCAAGAAACTTAAAGATGCACGTTCTCTGAAAGTACAGATCATTCATGGTCCTTTGAGGCTCTTCTCTTACTGCGGCCATACAAACAATTTAGAAAACAAGGTCTCCTTTTGGGTTAAAACTTTTGAGAGACTCAGGAGGATTGCTCTTACACGCCTAGAATGCTTTTATAAAGAAACCAGTGCCTGGAGTCATGAGGCACTCACTGTACCTTTAAAGGGTTTCTAGGTGAATAGGCAGCCTCCAGCTTCGCGATCCGGGACAACCTCTGCACCAACCACAGCAGCGTGGCCGGCCTGCCGTGCTCATCCTTTGCCGCCTCGGTCTCTTTGTAAGGGTCCAGCGTCTCCTCGGCACAGGACCCTCTGGCCATACCATCTCCTAAAGCTGCTTGTTCCTCCCTCTCACCTTGCTGATCCTCAGATTCAGGTTCCAGTAAATATAAGACTTTGGCTACAAATAACAAATTCTTAACAACCTTTAGAAAAGGGGAGAGAAAGGAGGAATTGGGACTTTGATTTTGAAATAAATACGGCTTAGGAAAAAATAGGTTCTACAATTAGAGAAAAAACCCCATAACTGGGCATTGCACTATTAAACTGATGATTGTCCTATATTTTGATCATCTTCAGTTCTACCTCATACTGTATCCAAACCCATTTCCATGTAACTCATCTACTGGGTCTAGATCTACCTTCAATGTACCAATAAGTACATGATTTTATTCCAGACTATCCATTACATTTTTTAAAATTTTATTTATGCATGAGAGACCCGCAGAGACACAGGGAGAGGGAGAAGCAGGCTCCCTGCAGGGAGCCCGACATGGGACTTGATCCTGGGTCTCCAGGATCAGGCCCTGGGCTGAAGGCACTCGACCACTAGGCCACCCAGACATCCCCCTATACGTTACAATTTTTAAGAGAACTTTTCATCCCTCCTCTATTAAATCTTTTCATTTATTGAGCAATGACTGTATACACAACATTCTAATTTAATTCTAAAATATCATTATTAAGTACTATTATCAGGAGAGAAAACCAAGATTCAGAGTTATTAAATGACTCACCCAAAGACAAGTGGTCAGCCAGGATTGAAGGGTCTTTAGAATTTAATCCTAAATTCTTAAAAACAGATCTTCTCAAATTCCATCTGATCCAGTTAAACAGCCCAGGGACCAATTTTAGACTTATAATAACAGGCCCCAATACTGGATCCCTAACTCTGACATCCATGAAATCTTGGACATAGGTATTTCACACTAATTATGAGAAGGAGGAAGCCACGTTGGTTTTGAGTTCCTTTACTATCGTGGATGCTCTGTTAGAGGTGCTGTGTGCCCAGAGTTTCTCCCAAATGTAGGACACAGAACCCTGCACACTGTCTGAGGCTAGCCTGACCATTAGGAATTCATGTGAAGATTATAATTTCCTTCTCCTGGGACCTTGGCCTTCCTGAAGACAGTCCCAGTTTTGGAGGCCTTGTCCCCTATGGCAGCCACTTCACCCTAAGACTGGAGTGAACCACATTCTATAATTTCTTTCTTCCTAGGTCAGTACTAGTAAATCCCTTCCTGTCCTGAATTTCTATGGTTGTATCTGTCAACCTCTATCAAGACTGATACTGTGTGAGACCTCACCTGCTACTACTCAGGCAGGGTTTCTTTGGTCTCACTTCGCTATCCACTGAACAGCTTTCCGTTCTTTCTCTGATCCTGTCATATAATGAAGCAGGCTGTATTTTCATGTAAAAAGTGATGGCAGTATTAGGGTTAATGGCATGCTACTTGCGATCACTCTTTGGATACAGCATCCACTTAGTTCCCGTTTCCATCTTGTCCATAATGACAAGAGTCACAATCAAGTGCATTGCTCATAACTAGGCACTGCATCTTTGTCATCTCTACCAACAGCTTTATCAAAGGAGGAAAAAAATAAAGGGAACAGTAGACCCTATTCAAAGGTAATTTACATTTACTGAACATTTATAAATGCTTCTATTTACATTTTACTTATAGTTACATTTTATAATATAAAATACATGGAACTTTTTAGTGATTTATCTGCCTTCTGTTCACCACAGACGATTCTCAGACCACCCTGTAACATGACCTTTATTACCTTCTTTTCAAGCTCCAGGGGTAAGAGAAGGAAATGTAGTAATAGAGTTTAATATAGGATCACGATCAATCGGTCAAGCAACTAATGCCCTTCAAAGCTTTGGTCACAATGTGGGATAGATGTTAAAACTGAACATGAGAAGATTAACAGCCTCTCACTGGGAATTTTAAATGGAGCCAAGAGTAACCTCAACAGGGACCCAAGTGCTGATGAGATTTATGTCACAAGTGAACATGTCTTTTTTTTTTTTTTTTTTTTTTAATTTATGATAGGCACACAGTGAGAGAGAGAGAGGCAGAGACATAGGCAGAGGGTGAAGCAGGCTCCATGCACCGGGAGCCGACGTGGGATTCGATCCCGGGTCTCCAGGATCGCGCCCTGGGCCAAAGGCAGGCGCCAAACCGCTGCGCCACCCAGGGATCCCGACTAGATCCTTTCTATTCAACCAGGAGGATACTACTCACCTGCTCTCCTAGAGACTGATCTAAGAATTTGGAATGCAACTGATGGCAAGAGGCTAGGGAGATACTTTTCATCTGTGAAAACAAAGTAGACATTGACAGACACAATGCAGGCATTTCTCATTGTTCTTAAAACTCCAAGTCACTAACCATTATAGTAAACTAGGTGCTAGATTTTGACTTGTATAGGTCTGGAGAGGGGAGGTCCATGACCAGAAAGAAACTGTCACTGTTTCATTCTACCTGCCCCAAGTACATTAGCCCCACCCACCCCCAAAAGGGGGAATACTTTCAAGCTCTGGGGCAATACAAATAATCCCTCAGGTTATCAGTAGAAAACTTGACAACATCCTAATATATTTTTTTCCTTCTTTCCTTCCCTTCCATCTTCTCATTCAGTGTTTATGGAGTTCCCACTATGAGTCACGCATTGTTTTAGGCCCCAGGAAATCCAAGATGGATATAACATGGTCTCTAACATTTCCACAAACATGATCTCATTTATGAGGCAGGACAGACAGTATCAATTTCATTTAAAAATATGTATTTTTTTTAATACTGATAATCTGAAGCAGTAAAAAAAAAAAAAATCATAGAAGATGAATGTTCTAAATAAGACTGACAGTTTACAAATTCTCTTTGGAAAGCCTTGGCCTTGAGGCCCACCCTTCTCTAGTACCCACTACTCTTATAGGATCCATGTGCAACAAGTCAGATGTAAGAGTTTCTGCCGAGGGCCAACCCCAAAACGGTTACAAGAAGCAGAATGAACATCCCACACCGACCTCAAAGAAAGGGAAAAGTTTTAGGGAAACATTACCTTTTGTTCAAGGTCATTTGTTAGAAATCTTACTGCTACGGGTACTGAGAGTTTCTTTTTAGTTTTTTTGGTCTTCTGTTTTCTAATAAGTTCCTCTGGTTGGCAAGAGGCGAAGAGTAATCCAAAAATCTGGGCCGCAGTGAGCCACACCCAGCTGTGTGGATGTCTCAGGTGACAGTGCACATAACCTAAGGGAACCAAGATGCACCTTCAGTATCTTAGCTCTCCTGACTCTTTGGTGGTAAATATGATTAGCGTAGGCATTATCTATTATCTGCTTGGAGCTAGGGAGAGGTGAGGTGGTAAGAAACCGGAAACAACCAGAAAACCAGCTCCTAACGTGGTGAGTGACAGAAGAAGTATGAGTAAGCCTAAAAACACCAGTTCCATCAGAATTAGTTTCAGGCCCAAGGGAGATAAGGTGGCTGTGACATTTGTGAGTTCTAAATTAATATAAATATGTATGAAGGCACACGCTTGTTTCTAGTAATTACTGAAATCGGGGGGGATGTCATCATTTCTTGAGGCTTTCTCTGTGCCAAGCACGGGGCTAAGTGTGCTACACACATTATTTTATTTAGACCCCACACCAGTTCTGTAACATTAGACTTATCCAGTCCATTTCTCAGGTAAGGAATCTTAGACAACGGGCTAGATGAGGTGCCGTGCTTTAACAGGCAGAACCAGGCCTGGGCCCCAGCTTGACCTGGCTGGCCCCAAGCTTGTACTCCTGTGTTACGTGGACACTTTGAAAACCTTGTGGGTTTTAGGGAACATGATTAAAATTCTGGATGAACTATGGCATATCTGAGTTTTAGTCTATGCTGCTTTATTTCATTAACAGGGTTTTACTTTTGTTCTTTGTGTATTTTGTAATAATGTGGCCATGGCTCTGGTGGAGTCATACCACAGTAGGCTTATTATAGTAACTTAGTAACTGTAGGACTTCTCATTGAACCCTGAGTTCTCTTAAAACAGCTGGGTACTTAAAGCATTCATTCCAAAGTCTATTTCCTACTGACTAATCAAAATTGAATATGTTAAGTTAAAAATATTAGGATCTTATTTTTCATTTAAAGAGTGATATTAATAATTTAAATGTCACATAGAGGTTAAACGGTTTACTAATCACGGCACATTTGCATGGGAGGCTATTTATAGTCATTTTAAGAAAACTACCTACTAAGTGTGTTACGCTACAATGATATTCTTATTTAGGTACAAACAATATATGAGAGTTTATGTGGAATTATGTAGCCTGTTTACAGAACCCTATGTCTATTTAACAAAAGACAGACTGGATGGAAATAAATACCAAATTATTACCAAGTAGCAAGGAGGACTCTGAGAAACTTTTTTCCTCTTTTACTTTCCCATAATTAATATTCCTTCTTTTATAAATGAAATGTATTACTTGTGAAGTCAAGAAACATTTTCACTGTAATTAATTTGAAAGAGTCTTTTAAATCTTTCTCTTATGGACTTTTCCCTTGACATTATATACTTTCTAAATATTCATATGCTAATTTACCAAAACTGTTTTCAATAATTCTATCACAACTAGTATGTTTGTTTTTATATTTAAGTTAAAAAGGAAACACTTACTCCAGATTTTATTCAACGTCTCAGAGGGCTTGGTAAACTGAATAATATTACATTCCTTGATGAGTTTACTAATCAATGTAAGAAAACTAAACAGAAGGCGATCTGCAGCTTTTTCTTCAGTCTCCTCCATGATCTAAAAACAGGATGGATAGAAATCAATCAAGACAATTTCAAAGTCTATGATGGCTGTTTTTACTCCAGCATGTAAATTGATACCAAGGTGTCTCAACATCAGTGGACATTTTGGGTCAGATAATTCTTTGTTGTGCTGTGGGGACCTGCCCTGTGCACTGTGGGATGATCTGCAGCATCCTGACCTCTGCCCACTAGATGCTAACGGCACCTTCTACCCTCCATTTGTGACAAACAAAAATGTCTCCAGATGCTACTAAATGTTCAGAGTGGGTGATGGTAGGCTGTGAAATCACCCTGCTGCAGAAATTTCGATCTTCATGTACTACGGAAGATAACTTACTTTAAACCTCATTTAAAATGAAGACCCAACTATACTATAAATTCTTGCCTTCGTTAGTAAATATTTTTTGAACACAAATATTTATTAGCTAAGTCACCTTAGGTTAAACTATAAAAATAAGCAAAAGTTTTATTCTCTGGCAAATTACTTACATCTTTAAAGTTTTCAGGATCAATTTCCTTTTCAATCATGGGAAGAACAGTTCCAAGTCTTCTCTCAAAAGAGACTCCTTCACTTTCCACAAACAAGCCACAGATGAGGGCAGCCAGCTGTCTATTTAAGCTCTACCAAAAATAAACCACCAGAAGACAATGTTAATACAACTTGAGAGGCCATTTACAGAAAGTACAAAATGAAGGTGGGCATGACTCTGTCCTCAATATTATGGGTCACTGGTGGCTAACATGAAAAATATGGAGAAATACTCATACCCAAGATTATAATTTAAAAAAATGGAACTCACCATTATCCATAATTAATACATTCCCTCCCCCAAAAAATCATTCTGAGTACCAAGTAATGTACAGAATTGTTGAATCATGATACCTGAACTAATATAACATTGTATGTCAATTATACCTCAATAATAAAATTTTAATTAAAAAAATGGAAATAAATTTCATACAGTACCCCCACTCCCATTCTAAATTTATTACTTATATATAATATATATAAATATTATATATATAAATATATAATATATATATATAAAAAAAATATACTTTATATTATTCATTAATAGAATGATACTTCATTACCTGAATAAGCAAAACTGAAAACAAAGATATTCATGATCCACTCATGTAGCCGTGTAATTGGCTGACGATCATGGACTGTATCATGAGATTTTTGTTACTCTCTATAGCTTATATGTCCTGGAATTTTACTATAAGAATATATATATATTTTTTTTAATTAAGTTTTTTATTTTAATTCCAGTACAGTTTTAACACACAGTGTTTTTAGTTTTAAGTGTACAATACAGAGTTGATTCATCAATTCTATATATTACTCAGTGCTCATCTAAGTGTACTCTTTACTCTCCACCTATTTCACCTATTCCCCCGATCCAGCAAGAATATATTAACATAATCAACTAAAAATAAAATTGTTTGGGAAAAATTCAACAATGTATAATATGTATTCTTAAAGTGAACACCAAAAGCTAAGACTTTTCATTGAAATATGACTAAAAGCAACCTTTACCTTTTTTGCTCCAAACCAGGTGATAACCATATCAAAGAGCCAGTCTTTTTTCTCAAGGTTGATTTTCCTGAGTAAAGATTTGATTGTCATGGATGCCATCTTTTTGCACATGGCAGAGTCATCGTTCACCACCATTAGACAAAGAGGAATAAAGAACATTCCACAGTTCTCATGGAGCAGCCCCTAAAAGAAAGCAAAAGCAGGCAGTTACGAGCACACTCAGACTGGAATTCTCAGAGATGCCCAAATGGGAGGGCTGCAGACACCCAGGGCTCATGGGGAACACAGCTACCGTTTGTGATTCAAGGTACCTGAGGGAATGTGTCAAAGAGGTAGGAGATCATTTCCAAAGTAGACTCTCTCCCGGTCTCATGTTCATAACTAGGGCAAGAACATGAGACAGACTTGTTAGTATCTTAAATTTACCAGTAATTCTTGAAAAACTTTTAAACATTGTTTCAGGGCATCCATCTATTTCATAAAAAGTGGAAAAAACTCCCATTTTCCCAATTTTAATGCTTTTATATATATCATGCTACTACGAAGCTTTGAATGTAAATGTTAGATTTTTTTTTTTTACCATTCTCTTTAAGTAGACTCTAATGAAAATCAGTGCTCAGACTGAATTTGAAAAGCAACCTACAGAATTGTCATATGAAGTCATGCATATCATTGGACAATCAAGTCAATGACGCACATGGTAATACCCTTAGAGACGGTGCCATTATGTTTAGGATTGATTTGTCACTTTCAAATGGCTGCCACATTAAAATGAGAGAGGTTACTAACCCTTTGCCTGGGTGTAGTTTATGGCTTAAACTTACTTCAGTTGAGCAAGCATGAATTCCAAGTTTGGTCTCAATTTGTCACCCAGGGGATAGTCAAGAATGTATTTCAGAAAAACCTAGAAACAGAAGTCACACAGATGATTACTTGGCTCCTGTCTGTCCCCAGGATTCCTGCTTCCTAACCTGCTTTGAGACACACTTCCCTAGAAGCTTGCCTTCTGAGTCAACTGTGCACTTCTCCTTTCTCCTCTGACCTCACTTACTCAGGTCCTGCCCCGCATGCCTGCTTAAGACTAAATGCTGGCCTACCACTGGCATGGTTGTTTTGGGCTCCAAAGCTTAGCTCACATGTAGGAAACACCTCTCTCCCATAGGGTATCGTGTGGTGGACTCAGTGTGGACTACAGTTTAACCCTGCATTTCCCCTTGAATGACAATGGGGGTAAAGTTAATACTGAGAATAGTAACTATTTCATTAATTAAATATCTTCTATATGCCAAGCACTGTGCTAAGTGTTTCTCAGTTAATGGTCATCACTCCACTGGAAGACAGGGGATATTAACCCCATTTTACAGACCAAGAGAACGATGCTGGCGCAGAGAGGTAAGTAACTCGCTCAGGTGACAATGCCAGAATTCCATGCCTAGTCCAAAGTCTCTGCTTTCAAGCCATCATACTAGTCAGCCTCGTCTATTAATAAACTGCAAGAACTGAGGCACATCATGAAACTTTAAGGCCTGTTTCTTCCCAGCCATAAAATTGGGATACCATTTCTTCGGAAGGTAACTACAAACAGAAGTCATGTATATAAAGTGCTGGACACACAGCTAGTGCTTAATAAGTGCTAGCTGGCCCTCACTCTTCCTAACAATACTCAAGGAGACTTTCTCTAGAGACATGCTCCTCCCTTTCCAACGTGGCTTCCTTGGGAGCCCACACCTTCCTTCAATCCCAAGTTCACATTTCCCATTCAGACCTTTCCACCTCCTGGGTGTGATGTGCACTCATATAATCATAGGTGAACAAATGTAAAAATACACATCTGCTCATGTCACTCTCCTCCCTTGATTTTAGGGATTGCTATCAGAATAAAGCCCCAAAATCTTTAACAAGACCATAAGGGCTCCCTTCTCCACCTTCATTTAGCTCCTCCAATAAGTGAGACCCTGATTGATCTCAAGTTTTATCCTTCTCAGGCATTGGCTACTCCCTTCCCCTAGAGAGCTAAGCCTTAATCTTCCTTACAGGCCAGTCCTCAGGAAAGCCCTCCCCAATTCTAACACTAAGGTGGTCCTCAACCATCATATGTGCTCCCATATTTTCTCAATTCTGAGTACGGTTTTTCACATTTTAATATATGTGAAATTAGAAAATGTCTTAAACTGATGGCATCTTACCACTATGTCATAGATTTTTTTTCTTTCTCTATCTAAATAATGGTGTGTCTTGTAAAAGATGAAATATGACAGCGCTTTCCGCCTCCGGGCACTTAGGATGTCTGTAATTTTAACTGTGGACTTTTTGCTTTGTGCTTGTCTCTTGTAAAAATTTCACTGATAGAGACTATAGAAATCTTTTTGACTGCTTTTCCAGCAGCACCTGGCACACAGTTATATGCACAATTAGTTGGTTACTGGACCCACAGATGGAAAACCTTTGGTGCAGGCTACTGTGCTGCAAAGGGGAAACAAATGTCTTCACCCATTTAAGACATCTCATGTGTGATGGGCTATACTCAAAATGCTCTTTGTTAACTGAAAATGCCCTGAGGACAAAGCAGAGTTGCTGCTTACACTGGGTAAGTAAATGGGTTCCTGAGTCTCAGAATAAAGCAACAGTGTGACATAAAATCATCTGCAGAATTCAGGCAGTGTTGATATGTCTCTTTCTAAAAACCAGAGAAGACAGGTCCCAGCCCTTCCTATGGGAATAAGGTCTCTCCACTAACCTGTCTGCACTGGACTCTGACAGGTTCACTTTGTGCAGAAATTGCCAACTTGGATACTTTCCGAATGACATCATCGATTTCCGGGACCAATAACTTTCTGGATAAAATGGCCTAAAATACAAAAGGAAAAGACATCTCATTTCCTGTTCTACTGCAGATGGGTGTAAGCCAGCCTGATGTTAAGGCAGTCATAGGCAGCTTCAAAAATAATGAAAGTAATCTCCGAAAGAAAAATAACATATCCTTAAAAATATTTAAGATCATTGAATTTTAGGTTTTATATATATTTTACAATAAAAAAGGGAAAAAAAACTTCAATGTCCAATACAATAACTACAAACATGAAATATTTTTTAACCTCTATTTATTTTCCTATATTTTTGTATAAGTCTCTGAAAGTGTTAATAGAGAGTTCATGTTCAGTTTAATAATCAGATATACTAGCTTATAATTAAAATCCACCAAAATCATAACAATGTTTATAAGTTAAGTTTGGGAATCTAAAGCTAGTCAAAACACTGTGTCCCACATTATTCTAAGTATCTACCCTGAGACTCATAAACATTCTGCTGACACCATACCTTCAGAAGACCAAATGCAGTGGCCTGCCTTGAAGAATCATAAATGTCTTCCTCAGCATATGCTAGTAGAACTTGAAGCTGCTTTTCGGTTATCTGGTAAGATTTCACTTTCTTGACAAGTATGGTCACACACTGCAAATTATAATAGTGAGGTTAATAGCCAGGACATCCTACAAATGAAGATCCATTGAAATGGTATGGACTTAATACAACATCAGTGTTTTGTTTTGTTTTGTTTGTTTTTTACACAGGATAACAACCTTCTGCCCTTAGCAAATTAATCTGGAAAAAATTTTGACTTAAGACCACAAAGGACAATGGGGACAACTATGACTCTGATGGTAATTCTCGTCCTGGCTATTTTATGCACAATTGAAAATGCCTCACCTTGAAACAATTTACTACCAGGTGGAAGTTCTGGCCCCTGGCAGCTCCCAGTTTTGCATAGTCCTTCAGCAACAGGAAAAGGTGTTTGGTCAGCTGTTCTGCTTTTGTTTCTATGGAAGGCAGAGGGAACCTCATGACCCAGATCAGGCATTGTAAAGCACCTGTGATCACCTGAAAAACAAAAATAAAACCAATCAACTTATGTAGTGACCAAACCCAATAACCCAACACCCGAACCCAAGGCTGTGTAGACTCTAAAAGTGATCAAGTTGAAAGAGTAAAATACTTTGCCCAACCCAGGCTGGAAGAACTGTACCAAAAGTGTAAGAGGATAGGGAGGTTTTCTAGTCTCTGTGATAGAACTTACTGCTTCTCCATAGCAAGGAAAGATATATTGCAAGCAAATAAGAAAAAGTGGTCACTGTATTCTTAACCTGTAGGAGTAAATGACTGGCTGGGTTGGCCAATTTTATCAACTTTGTTTTGTGTGTGGAAAATACATTATAAAGGACTTTTCTTTTTCTAGAATGGCACTGTAACCACTCTAAACATATGCATGTAAGACATTCTAAGTATTAAAAATATAAAGATAGAATCTCATCTCCCTATTTTTTTTTAATTTTTAAAATTTTATTAAGTAGGCTCCACACCCAATGTGGAACTTGAAACCAAGACCTGGAGATCAAGAGTTGCATGCTCTACCAATGGAAGACAGGTGCCCCATACCATTCCACTATTTAAGGAGCAGAGAGCTGGCTCTGAAATCAAGCAGAGGAATAATACACTGCGGAATTCCAAATAGCTAAGTGCTGTGCAAAAAATATGAAATACATATGCTGGGACCTTAGAGATTGCTGAGATCAGCTAGTTCACCTAGTTTAGCTCTACCTAACAGACTCATGCTGCTCTGGTGGCTGTAACGGTCTTGGGCTGAATCAGATGAAAACACAGAGGAAAGGCTTTAGGAGCCACAAAGGCCAGGGCTCATATCCCAGCTCTGCAGTTTCTTCCCTATTTGACTACAGAGATGTTACTTAACCTCCTGGCATCTTCACTGTAAGACAGGCAATCAGGAAATGGGAGTTGTGCAGGCTCTGGAGTCTGACAGGCTGAGGCTCATGTACCAGATCTGTCATCTGGGCCAAGTCACTTAGCCTAAAGCCTAGTTTTCACGTTGAAAAAACAGAAGCCTTCATAATATGTGCCTCGTGGGTCGTTACAAGGTTCACAGTTGGGGCGGGTAGCAGCATCAAGGATGATAAAAAGGATTAGTGCTGACAGGGGGACCCCACTACTCACCTTCATAACACTACCGTGAGGATTAAATGGAGTAACCAATGTACATTCCAGGGCTGGTAAAACTGTTAAAGACTATCCAAATATATTGGATTATTACAATGGGAAGCAATGTAATGCAGGGAACAGAAGCAGTTTATAATCTCTAAAAACTGAATCATCTTGTGAAGCACAAGCCTAGAAGTTCTGGAGATTTTGCACAACATAGCTCTTGTCAAAGAACAGAAGCTCACCTTCACATCCACGGAGACAAGGCAGTCTATGAGGAGAGAGACAAAAGGATCCAACATTTCCAGAACAGGTTCACTTGAAGACTTGATCTTGGAAGTCTTCAGACTCAGATGCAGAAGCTAAAAGATTCAAAACAATATTTTATGCCAGGAGACCAAATGGAGTTGGGTACAAGTGAAATGATTTGAAGAGACCCACGTAACATGTTAAGATGCTTCTGTATGAAGTGACAAAAATTTTGAAGGTATTGGGAAAGGACCTGGGAGACTGTCAGTAAATGAAGAAAGAGGGAGCTCACAGTGGAGCTGAGATGCCAAGTT
This sequence comes from Nyctereutes procyonoides, assembly GCF_905146905.1. Taxonomy (NCBI): domain Eukaryota; kingdom Metazoa; phylum Chordata; class Mammalia; order Carnivora; family Canidae; genus Nyctereutes; species Nyctereutes procyonoides. The sequence goes on from NW_026575122.1 coordinate 23,793,964, forward strand.
CATTTACCAAGTGATTCCTCAGCATTTACTTAGGCACTGGCTCCGAAATATAGGACACAGCAGTGATCAAGATGAGCAGGGCCCCTGCTGATGGAACTCAGCCAGGAAGACAGACTAGCCAATTGTTAGCTGTAAAGGCAGTGAGCTTGGGGACCTGTGGAATCCAGGTGGAGGGAGGAGCAGGTGGTAAGGTCTCAGAGTGGGAGGAGATGGGGACCACAGAACTGAAAGGAAGCCAGTGTGGCAGGGATGGGTGTTGCAGTGGTATGACAGGAGGCTACGCCCTTACAGACCAGATGAAGGTCTGGGTTCTCAGGAAAAATGGGAGCCAGTGAAGGGTTTTAAAGGAAAGAAATAATCAAATTTGTGTTTTTAGAAGCTCACATCTTTTAAAAAAAAAAAAAATTAAAATAAATTTAGAGAAGTCCATGAGCAAAACAATAGTGAACCCATAAATGTTAGGTCAGAATCATTAATTCTGAGACAGGTGGAGCATCAAAGGAAGTATTAGAAAGAAGAAATGGTAAATGGATCGACGCACCTTTTTTTAAAAAAAAAATCCTATGATTTATTTATAGTAAGGCAATTAGAATGGAAATGAACGGGACTGGAAATTTAGCAGAGGATTAAAAGGCACTCCCCCGTGGGCAGCAAATTGCACCTTAGGGTTAATTCTTACCCGAAGCCCAGACTCAATAAATATGTGCATGTTGGTTTTCCTGCTCACAACAGCTTTCTGCCCACCTCGAGCTGGAGTTGGGGGCAGCAGAAGACAGCTCTGGGGTGGAAGGCGTGGGTCCGCTGTAGGGGCTGCTGGGTTTCTGTCAACCACAAAGGAAAGATAGGGAGAGGAATCCTGTAGCTGCGTTCCAACAAGTCCCCACTGCCCTGTCTGCTGACTGTAGCCCAGCACTAAGTAACGTGCTGTGCACTGTGGGCTTTTTCTCTCCTTTAACCATGAAACACAGAGATTATCAGGTTGTTCATCAAGGGCGTAGAACAACTCCAGAAAAAGATCATACTGATGAGCATGCATTTAAATTAAGATGAACAGTTAGGAGATACTTCCTTTGGTTTTTGAAAACATAAGCCAACCCAGAAGCAAAATCCAAAGGAGGGTATTTTAAAAACTTTTGAAGGTCTAAATATCTGTTTAATCAGAGCAAAAGGTGTATATTTAAAATCTATCCTAACTTTGATTCAATAAATAAAACAAAAAAGTCTCAAGATGAAATTTATCACTTAGAAGGACTTTAGCCCAAACACCACAAAGCAGCACCATCTTATAACTCAGATATGCAACTAAGGTGAATACTAAATTCATCCACTTACGAGTAAATAAGAACTGAATGGCTTATCAGAAGCAAGTACTTAAGGATAACTTTTTTTTCTTTCAAACTTACTTTTCTTTCTCTGTTAACAGGGGGAGATTTTCACTGACCAAACCATAACTGAGCAACAGGATGGATTCTGCTGTCATTTCTTGATTCACAATTAATCCTGCGATGATTCGGCGCAAGGTTTCATGAACCTTCCGGGCCAGTTTTAAACTTGTGGTATTTTGTAAGACCTAAAGGCAAACATAAAAATCAGGCTGAGGTGATACAGAACTGCATTTTCATTTGTTGTAATGGTAGTTTTTAAAACAGACATTTGCTTTTTAATATTTTTTCCTAATTAAAAAAGAAACATTCTTAATAAAAAATTTCGAACAGAGCATACAAAGTATTAATCTACATGTAACATCAATCCCAGAGACAACCACTGTCTACAGCCTGGGGATGTCTTGCACTCCCTCCTGTGCTCTCTGCTGGAGACACCGGAGGACCTAGGGCTGGAGATCTGATGTGACACTTGGAAGATGTCACTCTCCTCATGCATCACAGGCAAACACACACACATATATGACGACAGGATTCAGTCACTACTCCTCTGAAACCATGCTAATAAAGTGCTGAAATGGCCATGCCTCAGGGTTGGATATTAGTAATTGGGCCAAATCAGAGGAACTCAATGGGAATCTAGGACCATCAACCCCAAAAGAAACCTCAGCACTTTATTTGCTTCCCAAAGGACACAGTATTACTTACTTTCATTACCTTGGAGGGATTTGATAATATACACAGAAGATTCATATGCTCTGTTGACTCTTTTTCATCCTCAAAACATAGCTAACATTCTTAGGTTTAGTAAGATTAATGCATTCTAGGAACAATTATGGAGTTAATCTCACACCAAAACATTTGGAATTATGGCTAATTTATGTCATTAAATAGTGCTAGTTTTAGTACATAAAATTGTAATAAAAGGAATTAATAACATTTATTGAATGACCACCCCTGCATTAGGCAGAGAACATTATGAAGGTAAGTAAACTATAGTCCCCACCCAATAGGAGGCAGAATGAAAACAGTGCAGAGCTTTGGAACAGAAAGATCTACGACTAAATCCTTACCTTCCTACTTATCCACGAATCTTCTATCTTTCTGAACCTGTATTTTCTTATCTGTTAGTTAGATGGATATACTACTTATCACAGAGTGGTTGTGTGGATTAGAAGTGATAATGAAACACAGTGCTCAGAACATAATACATGTTCAACCAATGTCAAGAGGGAGAAGATCTGGCATTGACAGTAACCTGGGAGTAGCAATCTGACTCCACCAAAAGCTGTGTTCTAGCTGCTGACTTGACCCAGCTATAAAATTCACCTGGATTTCAATTTTTTTTTTTTGTTTGTTTCTGCATCACATGGTTTACATCCAGAACTCTGGTTCATGGTTTAGAATGCCCAACTAAGACAGCCAGCTAGTGGCTATGTGGTACAGGTGCCCTTAGCACCAGAAAAGATCCTGGTTGTCAAGTGCAGCATTAAGGTTTATCCTGCATGGCTCTTTTTAAGAACTCATGATAGTGTAACATGAAGATCACCTGCACTGCACTTAAGTCCTTACCTCTTTTAATGGAAGGATAAGTTTTGTAACCTGATCTTTCCCTACAAACTTGCCCAGGATTTCATAAGAATCATAACTCTTGCTTCTTCGTGCCTCCATGACTTTGGAGAGGATCTGCTTCACTTCCTTCTCTTCAGCGATGGCACCAAACAACTCATGGTTAAAAATCTTTGAGAGAAAAAAGCCAAATGGCAATTGTCTGCAATTAGCAAGGTATGTCAACAGAAGTAGTCTCTGATACATCCAGATCAGGGGAAAGAAGTTGACAGGACTGAAATCAGATGGTGGAGTTCTATTAGATTACACTTTTTCAAGGTATTTCAGGGACCAATTACTGAAAGACAACCAAATACAGAAACGCCTAAAGGTTTGTACTAAGGGGAAACAAAACAAGAATACTACACAGATTTACATATATAATCCTATAATATACAGACACTTTTTCTTTGATATTACCAAAGAGTAGCTTAATTTCTCTTTAAAAAACTCATATGATATTTGCAACTTAATTATCACAACTGATGTTTAATTTAAAATGTTTAAGTGTCTACATTTTTTTTATGAATGAACAAAGGCTGTGTGGCAAATTTAGTTTCTTCTTAATCCTACCTCCCCCCCCAAATGATCATATTATCCAATTTTAAAAGTTAACTGTTAATTGTTTTTCATTATTATAAGTAAAGCTTTATACTTTAATATAAACCCCAGACTAAATATATCTGTGATTCTTTACAACAGATTCTTGGAAGTTGAAATTTTGCTTATTTTAAAGCCCTTAACACACAACATCAACTTTCTTTCTAGAAAGGTTATACTAAAACTCATAACCTACTAGCAATAGCAGAATGCCCATCTCATGTCACTTGAATCAGCTTTTAAACCTCTGCTGATCTAAGAGATGAGACAGTACATTATTTTCATTTCTATAGGCTATAATTATTTCTAAGTTTGTGAACTGATTTTCTGTTCTTTGCCCACTTAGACAGTGAAACTCCCCTTTTCCAAATCTTACCTCAATCATTATATCTAAACAAGAGTCCAAATCCCCAACTTGTAGCTTGTTGGTGAGGCCTTGTAGCAACATGTACACAGTGAAAGTTAGCACATGGACCTAAAATGAAATGTACAGAAAGAGTATGAGTGTTTTTTTTTTTTTAAAGATTTTATTTATTCATTTGAGAGAGAGCGAGAGAAAGAAAGAGTGCGTATGAGTGGGGAGGCGGGGCAGAGGGAGAAGCAGACCCCCCGCCCCGCTGAGCAGGAATCCCGATGCAGGGCTTGGTCCCAGGACCCTGGGATCATGACCTGAGCCGAAGGAGATGCTTAACCAACTGAGCCACCCTGTGTCCCTAAAAAACAGGTTTTTACAATGCTGATTAGAAACTTGTGAATATTCTTGATTGCTATCTTGGTGGATCAACTTTACTGAAGATAGACCCAAATCACCATCACTTACTGCTCAAATTGCAAATACTTGAACTTCAATTCAACTTGAATGACCGTAAGGCACATAATGCAATTTACCTGATATCCACGGACAAGGGTAGTCTGTAATTCTTTTAAAATGTATTGTAGGTAACGCACACCCAGATCTTCTATTATTTTTGCTAGAGTGCTGCGTGCAATATCTCTGATTTCCTGTGCTCTGTTCTTGAGGAGGGCACATACTTTGAGCAAAACACTAGAAAATGAAAAATTGAAAAGCACTAATCAAAAAGCAAGCAAATAAAATTAGAAACATCCTTTTGTCTCTTATTCAGTACCCCAATTTCCCAATTAGGATTCTAAATCACAGCAAATTGTGACAGTACTTCTCTTTCTCACAAGAGTTTCAACAGTCAGAAAGAAAGAAACACTTTTTGAGTTTCACTGAACTTTCCTAATTTGTCACACAATATACCTTGGCAGATTAGCCTCCATAATTTCTTGAGGAAGGGACTGCATCAGTTTAACCATGGCAAAAGCTAAAGGAACTCGAACTACTTCCTCATCATTCACAACCTTAGATTTAATGAGCTTGTGTTCTTCTTCCCTTTTAGTCTGTAAGAAAAATTTAGGTTAAAGTAAAACAAAAATAAATGAATGGGGGACCTACAAACACTTGTGCAACCTTGCAGTTGAAAGATAAACTCTTTTGATACATCTTATGACCATTTCTAAGTTTATCATCTGAAAAAACTAAGTTATGCAATTTGAGAATAACCTTTTAAAATTATAAAAATAGTAGGAATAAGGTTTTTTTTACCCAAAGAAGCAACCAGAAAAAAATAAAGCCATATTTTCACTGACACAGATTAACACTGCTGTGAAATATATAAAAATCCTAAGAGATTTGTATCAATTGGGATTTTTCAAGAGTTTACATGACACTTGTTAGTATATAAGAAATACAGCACCTCAAATAAGTTAATCTACAAATATACAAAATGATCATGTCAATATTTTATACCAGGTGCTGGTAAACTTCTGTAGAGGGTCAGATAGTTAATATTTTTGGCTTTATGGTCTTGGTTGAAGCTATTCAACTTTGCTGTGGTAATGCAAAAGCAGAATTAGACAATATATAAAACAGTAAGTGAAACTGTGTTCCAATAAAACTTTATTTACAACAGGCTGCTGGACAGATCCAGCCAATGGACCACAGTTTGCCAATCCATGTTTTACAACTGAAGGAAAGGCTCTGACTTCATGAGAATCCACTGTTAACCAGGAAGAAGATGAATTTTGAACATTAGAGAAGTGCCCAAGATATTGATAAGGGAAACATACTCTAATTTTTAAAAATTTTCTTTTCTTTGGAAATGAGATTCATCTAATTATCTGCTTTGGAGATAGAGAGCATTTATCTACCACATGAAAATCATAATGAAGGAACACTGATGCTTAGCTGCAACAGGAGAGGAATCCAAACATGATGAGACAAATCAAGGGAGGTAAATTCTTAAAGGTTGAGGTAAAAGAAAATCCAAAAGCTGAAATCAGTTAATGGTTAGGAGCCTCAGTCTGACAGGACCCCACAAACATCCTGGTTCACAAAGACCTCCTGAACCCCAAGCAGAATGATTACCGTAGATACGAGGCATTTGTGGAGTCTGGGTAGGATATCCCCAGTTATCGTTCCTTGGATATTTTTAATTGTTTTCTCCAATTCTTCCTTATTCCGAGGAAGGAAAGAGATAGACTCCATGATACACTCAGGTTCTTTAGCTGATGTCCCTTCACGACTAGCTGGATCAGGGTTTTCTAATTCCTTGTTGTCGTCTGACAAAGTTTTACATTTGTTTTCCTTCTCTTCCTCATCCATTTGCTCTAATTCCATGGTTTCATGCTCTGGCAACTCAATCACTTCTATTGTGTCTGTGTTTAGTAAACAACAAAAGTCACCTTAAATCAAATAAGGGAACAACACAGTTGTGTTACATAGTCTTTCCCACCAATATCTAATAAAAACTATCTAGTTATCAGTATGGGTAGGTAGGCAGGGTAAGTGATGAGGAAACAGCACTAAATGAAAGGGTTATGGTTTTTTGCTTTCTTACAGTTTGGAGCCTAGTGAGGAACAGAGACAGGTAAATCGACAATTATGAGTGTAAGACAGCAAGTACAGGGTTCTTTGGGAACACACCAGGAGACTAGGCCGGAAGGAGAGTCTTAACCAAAAGAAAGCTTCCAGGGACGCCTGGGTGGCTCAGTGGTTGAGCCTTTGGCTCAGGGCATGATCCCAGGGTCCAAAATCGAGTCCCGCCGTCAGTCTCCCTGCAGGGAGCCTGCTTCTCCCTCTGCCTATGTCTCTAACTCTCTGTGTCTCTCATGAATAAATAAGTAAAATTAAAAAAAAAAAAAACCTTCCAAAGTACTGTGGGTGGAGGTTTCCAAAAACAAAAACCTATATTTATGAGCATGAAAAACATAATGACAACCAACAATTCTCATGCAGAAATGTCCCTTACTATATAGGGTTCAGTTTACTAAAGAAAATTAGGCAGTGCAGTACGATGGGGCAAGTCTAGGCTTGGCTCTAACAATCCATGTGACCACAGTCAATTAACCTAAGCCGAGTAGGCTTTGGCTTCTTTATCAGTAAGATGGAGATGGCACCTACCTTGCAAGGCTATTGTGAGGATTAATTGAGATAAAGTTTATAATGCACCCAAAATATGTTTGACAATGCACTGACTTTCAAAAATGGTAGCTTTTAGTCTTTATTTTGTTTACTGGCCATGTAGCTTTAGGAAAGTTACTTTACATTTTTGAACTGTAACTAACAACTAAGGTTCTTATAAGATTCTTATGAGAACAAATGAGATAATATCTATAAAAGGCCCAGGTCATAGTAGGTACTCAATAAATGTTTCAAACTTCAATCATATCTAAGAAGAAAGAGTTAAGCAAATTAAGTATTTTAATTTTTAATGTTTCTGTTTATGCAAAATTGCAAAATGCAGATCCCACTGCCTAAAGATAAACCATTGAGGGGCTTTAGTAAATTAATGGTTTAAAACACAAAATAGTTCCTATAAATTCACCCCAGTCTTTGTTATTAATTAGCGTGGCTCTATAGTAATTTTACTGTGAACCAAAGAATTAGAAAATTTTGAATAGGAAGGAATGCTGGGAGTAGTGCAAACTGAAGGCCAGAATATTTCAATGTCTTTAGCAAAAACAATTAATCTATTCACCCATTTAAGTGTTCATTTTTTTCTTTTAACAGGTTAAGGAAATTTCTAATTATTCCTTATTTGATATCATGGATACTGAATTTAATCAAATGTTTCCCTTTTGTCTCTTCAGATGACCACATTTTTGAATGCGTTCAATTCCACTAACCAGTTATAACAACTTCGTGAGTTTGTGGAGGCTTCCTCTATCAATCATCTCAAATAGCAGGCATAACATTGAAATTATCCATTCCTTAAATATTTATAGAATTTGCCTATAAAACTGTGAACCTGGTATGTTCATCAGGAGAAGTCTTTTAATTATAGAGTCAATTTCTTTAGTGGTTAGAGAAAGATACACCCAGATTTTCTATTTCCTCTAAAGCCAACTTTTATATTTTATTTTTCTAAGAATTTGTATGTCTAACTCAAGTTTTCAAATTTGTAAGTACTGGGACACCTGGGTGGCTCAGCAGTTGGGCACCTGCCTTCGGCCCAGGGCGCAATCCTGGGGTCCCAGAATCGAGTCCCACATCTGGCTCCCTGCATGGAGCCTGCTTCTCTCTCTCCCTGTGTCTCTGCCTCTCTCTCTCTGTCTCTCATGAATACATAAATAAAATCTTAAAAAAAAAAAAATTTAAGTACAAAGATCATAACACTATTTTACCTTTCATTTAATTGTGACCTTTTAAAATTTCTAATGTTGTTTATTGTGCCTTCTATTTTCACTGACCAATCTTGACAGAGCTTTGCCAACTTATAATCTTTCAAATATCTATTTTTAGATCTGATGATCCTTTCTTATTGTATCTACTTTATATTTCATTAACTGTTGCTGCAATTTTTAATTCTTTTAAATTTTGCATTCATTGCTTAATGTGCTTTCCATACATGCAGGTGTAAAACTGGATTTCTACATAAGTAATCTACAGCTCAGATTTTTTGGACCAGCCTTTTCTACTGCTAAATAAGTTTTTACACAAATTTTCAAACCCTCTGCTTTAACTTTCCCCTGACTCATTCACTGGTCACTGCTTATAGGAGCAGAAAAAGATGGTAACCTCAATTCTGTCATCTTTAATTCATTATCATCAATTATCCAAAAATAGAATGGAAATTTAGTTTAAGAAAGTTTTAAAAACTTACTTTCCTCATTCTGAGTTTTTCTCATATGTTCTTCAAGAGTTCTGTGGTCAAAGTGGAATGCTTCTAACACAATTACTAGCAAACTGTTAAAAAAAAAGGTACAAAGAAATGTTTGATTCACAATATCATTTGACGATTACAAGGAAACATTTAAAGACTTAAAGACATTAAAATTATTTTTATCAGCTTTAGTTATTTTTGACTTTAACAAACATTAGCATAACTTCATTAATAGAAGGTAAAAGTAAACTGAGATTAAAGAGACTGCTTCAGGAAATAATCCAAAATTGATTATTTTCTTTTTCTTTTTTAAAGACTTTATTTTTTTATTTGATAGAGAAAGCAGGCACACACAAGCAGGGGGGAAGCAGGCAGAGGGAAAGGAGAGCCTGCCAAGCAGAGAGCCTGATGCAGGGCTTGATCCCAGGACTCTAGGATCATGATCTTTGCCAAAGGCAGACGCTTAACTGATGGAGCCACTCAGGTGCCCCCAAAGTTGACATTTTAAAAATAAAACAAAAATAAGAAGTTTGACCATACATACCTGACACCCAACTTTTGATTGATCTGTCCTGTCTGTAAAACATGAATGAAATGTTTCAAGTAATATACATATGCTGACCAAGAGAGATGTCTGCAAATAGCTCCAATAACTTCTGTGGCAGCAATGGTTATATTTTCATGCTGTAAAACAAATCCAGAGCATCAATACAAAATAAACATTTGCTAACAAAATATAGGGCTAATTTCATACAGTTAAAAGCTTAGACAGTAGGTGATCAGCAATTATAGCAGAGTGCCCTAACTATACTCCATTTCCCCTCCTAGCTGTAGGAAAAGATGCTGTCAATTAAAGGAGTGACACTGTACTTTAATATGCTTAAGCCTACAGGCTGTGTATGAAATTAAATTCATGTGTAAAAAGTTGACAAATGCTAAAGTTAACTTTAATGCATAGCTCAGCATTCAAGAGTACACTGCCTTGGAGACAGCTCTTTCATACCATCATAGAGAATAGGGACTGGATTTATCCTCATACCTTAAACCAGAAAAGTAGACAAAAATATATGAAACAGCAGTTTTCAGATTTTGGACATCAAGCAGTACAGTTCAGTGTTCCCTGAGAGAAAGGCAAATGAAGTGTGTCTTATAATTGCCCTAATTCACTGTGTGAAAAGAACTGTCAGGTTCTTTTCATAGGAGGAGAAACACACAAAGGGCTCAGTGGTCTCCCTGATGTATGGAGGCAGAGTTGAGGATGTGGCCAAGTAGTGTCCAAAGGGCAGAGCATCAGAGAGGAGAGAGCTACACAGAGAGGAAAGCTGCACAGGCATACCAAGAAGCAGCAAAATACCTCTCACAAGAAGAAAAACCAACTAGTTGAAACAGATCCCCAAATGACACAGATGACAGACCTATAGTAGACAAAGGCAGTAAGACAAATGATGAAATTACATTCTATAAGATCAAGAAGGGAGAGGAAAGCAAGAACATATTAAGTAGAGAGAGATAAAAAAAAAAAAAAGGCCCAAACTTAATGTCTAGAAATGAAAAAGACAGTTCTGGGAGGGAAGACACACTGGATGGGATTAAAAACAAATTAGAATCTGCAGAAGAGGGATCCCTGGGTGGTGCAGCGGTTTAGCCCCTGCCTTTGGCCCAGGGCGCGATCCTGGAGACCTGGGATTGAATCCCACGTTGGGCTCCCGGTGCATGGAGCCTACTTCTGTCTCTGTCTCTGTCTCTCTCTTTCTCTGTGACTATCATAAATAAATAAAAATAAAAAAAGAATCTGCAGAAGAAAAGATTAGTGAACTTGGAGATATAGTGATACAGAAATGAAACAAAATGAAGCCCAGAAAACTAATGGAAAAAAAAAAAAAAGAGCCTCAGTGTATTTAGAACAAGTCTGAATGGCCTAATATATTCTGGGGTCTCCAAAGGCAAGAAGGGGACCCAAAAGTATCTTTGTAGAAATAATATCCAAAATTTATGTTTGAAAAACACTACAACTCCGTAGATCCAAGAAGCTCAACAAACCCCAAGCACAAGAAATAAGGAAACTACACTAAGGCACACTGTAATCAAATGATTTAAAACTATTGTTAAAGAGAACATTTTCAAGGCAGACAGAAACAAAAAAAAAAAAAAAAAGATACACTCAGAGGAACAAAGACAGGAATGACTTCTTGTTGGAAATTATATAAACCAGAAGGTAGTAGAGCAATTATCTTTAAAAAACAGAAAGAAAAAAAAACTTGTCAATCTAGAATTCCATACCTAGAAACAGTCTGTAAAAGCAAAAATGAGAAAAAATAAATAAAAACTGAAAGAATTCATCAACAATAGACCTGTGCTACAAAAAAATTTAAAGGAAGTCTTCCTGTAAGAGTAAAATGATACAGGATTATGTCTGGATCTACCCAAAGGAATGACTGGAAAATTGTAAATAATTGGAAGAGACCAGAATTTATAAATATGTAAGCAGATATAAAAGATCTTTCCTTATTTTGAAAATCTCTTTAAAAGATAATTGACTGTTTAAAGCAAAAATACTAACAATGTATGGTATGGTTTAAAACTGATACAGAGGTAAAATCTACAAAAAAACAGCTCAATGATAACTAATAAGCCAAGAGAGATAAAATAAAATCATTTTAAAAAACCAACTAATCCAAGGGAAAAAAAAAAGAAAAGAGACAAGTGGAAAATAAAATCAACAATTTAAACCCAACCATATTAATAATATTAAATGTAAATGGCTGGGGATCCCTGGGTGGCTCAGCAGTTTAGCGCCTGCCTTTGGCCCAGGGCACGATCCTGGAGTCCCGGGATCGAGTCCCACGTCGGGCTCCGGGCATGGAGCCTGCTTCTCCCTCTGCCTGTGTCTCTGCCTCTCTCTCTCTCTATGTCTATCATAAATAAATAAATAAATCTTTAAATAAATAAACAAACAAATAAATAAATAAATAAATGAATGAATGAATGAATGTAAATGGCCTAAGACCAATGAGAAGGCAGAGATTGTCAGATTCAATAAAACCAAGACCCAGTTATACACTATATACTAGAAACCAACTGTAAATATAAAGTGATAAATGTTAAAAAATAAAACACTAAAAAGATACATCATGTTAACATCAATCAAAATAAATATAATTTATGTTTTGCATCTACACCTTTTCCTATTTTGCTGCCATCAAAGTATAAGTTGGTTGTGCTTACTGACTTTAAACTGGAATTTAGAGGAGTACTTTTTTATTTAGGTAATTCTTTAAAAATTTTTGAAACAAGAGGAAATCTAACTTTGCACAACACCATGTGATCAACACAGTGTAAATTCAAGTCACAAATCCTGATATCACCTCAAATACACTTAAATTTCTGGGTACTGCTTTTCATTAACCTAATCAATAAATATCTATCAAGGCCTTACAACATGCCAGGTAGTTTTTGGTACTATGTAGTAAAATAGTGAAGACAGTCCTTAATTCAAATACTGATTCTCATTCTGTACATCTTTGAGAAAGTTAAATATCTCACTTATTCCCAGTTTACTTTCCTATAAAAGAGTAACAAGAATCCCCACAGGGTTAAGCTGTGGTGAGGATGAAGTAGGATTATTCCTTTAACTGGTATAGTGCTAAAGAAAAGGTAGCTATTGTTTAATTCATTTCTTATGAGTCATTTGGAAAAATAATGATTGTTAATGCTGATTAATGGCATTTACCATAATTAAGTCTTATGATACAAAAATAAAAGTATGCTATGTTGTAATGGGATCATTTATTTCTAAGAGGGGAAATATTTTGTGGTTGGCCTTTCTGAGCTAATAATAGTTAAAATAAAAATTATAGCTACCATTTATAGAGCATTTACAATGTGCCAAGTACCATTCTGAGGGCTTCAGAAATATTTTAAATCTCTAATTATGGTGACAACATCAATATGGATGCTACCAACTCCATATGCATTTTGGAAAAGTGTGTCCTGGTATGGGTAGAGGTTTAATGGTTTCTAGATCTCATGTCCTACCTTGAGCATTTTCTCATCAAAAATTGGAGTCATGGCATAAGGCATGATGTAATTCTGAAGAGTTTTAGAAGATAGTACAACTTTGCCTTCCATTAGTTGTTTTGCCAATTTCTTCAAGGCTCTTGCTCTTCTGTGAATCTGTGAGTTAAATAAAGTAAGAATTAGTTACTGAACACACTTACCTACAACTAGCTCCATTTCAGCATGTTCCTTTTCCATGAAAAGATTAAAGGAATGAAATACAGGACATGTGTTATGTAAGCCTGTAACACCTGTGCCTTGATTTGCTTCCAGAGATAGAATCCATGGCATTTACTTAACGATAGAGCCTAAAGTATTTATACATATCTTAGAAAATGGCAGAGAAATATGACGCTATTGTTTTGGTTTGTAAACCAAAAAAGAAAACAGACCCCAAGAAAATGATCATTTTCTGCGCTAATTTGACTGACAATCGAAGACCAAGGAATGAGAAGCTCAAAACTTTTTGGAAAATTGTATCTTTTTAAATGAGCAGAACAGTTTGAAATTCTTATTTTATACACAGGAAAAAAACAACACAGAACTGTCTTCTACCTGAATGTGTTTCATATTCTCAAAGAAGTCCATTTCTGGATCATGGCAATCAGTAAGCTGCACCAAGTCTTTAAATTCTGGTTGATATGGAAAGGTTTGAATTAAACAGGAAAGCACTGTGGTATAATCCTGTTGAATATTCTGCAAATGCCAAGTTGAGAAAAAAATTTTTTAAGAATTTGTTATCTAGGTAATACTAAGAAACACAGGAAAAAAAGCTACTATAATTTTTTTGTACATTTTTTTTTTTAAGTAAAACATTCCCACTGTAAACACAGAGGAGGTCACTCTCCTTCCTATTCCCACTCTCAAGAGTTTGAAAGTATTGATGCAATGAAGTATTTTAATTAAACGTACTAACCCTGACTGCTTTTCAACAACAGCATAAGTAGGGAAAATTAAAAACAAAACCAAAACCCATAACAGTAGTATGTAAGAGACAAAGATACAACTGCAAACCCAAATACCTCTATCTGGTTCTTTAATCCTTTCCTTAACTTCTCCAAGAGTGAACAATGAATGATTTCCCTGTATTCTTTCTCTGTGACATTCAAGGCAGCTAGCTTTTTGATGATACTCATTAGGCACATGCTGGCATTATCACTTAAAGACATGTCTCCTAACTGAAAACAGGAAAAAAAAAAACCCAAATTATTCTGTGTAATAACTATAATATGGCATATTACTTTCCAATGGAAGAGTTTACAAAATGTTGCCTCTCTTCTATGCAAACTCCCTCCTAAGAAATGTCCCCCAAGTACATCATACCTAAGGAAGAACCCGATGTAGGGCTAAGCAGGCATACCTCAGAGATACTATGAGTTCGGTTCCAGGCCACCACAGCAAAGTGAAAATCACAATAAAGTGGGTGAAATGAATATTTTGGTTTCCCAGTGCATATAAAAGTTATGTTTACACTATACTGTAGTCTATTAAGTGTGAAATAGCATTATGTTTAAAAACACAAGGTACATACCTTAATTAAAAAATACTTATCATGATCTGTGATTTCAGTATGTAATAATCACTGATCACAGATCACCATGACAAATATAATAATAATGAAAAAGTTTGAAATAACTTGAGAATTGCCAAAATATGACACAGAGATATAAAATAAGCAAATGCTGTTGGGAAAATGGCACTGATAAGACTTGTTCAAAGCAGGCTTGCCACAAACCTTCAATTTGTAAAAAACAAAAACAAAAAACCCCCAACAGTATCTGCAAAGTGTGATAAAATGAGGTATGCCTATAGTAAATAACTTTGAAAAATCATGCTTACTGAAAAATAAAACTGATTTGGAAAATATGATGAAATAGACTTTTCAATTAGTTTTATTTCTCAAAGCAAAAAGAACAAAAGCACTAAGCCAGTTTTCAATATTCAATATCACATGATCACTGAAAATAACAAAGTTGGCTGATATAATTCTGGTTAGTTGTGTTCCAGTTCCTGGTTTGAGCAACGTAGGTAGTGAACGTGGAAAAAGTATTGCCAGCTCAGCCAACCAGGCAGTGATGTGGAATTCTCTGTGCTGGAATTTGACATGAAATATGAAGAATTAGCCCCAGATGGGGAGATTACTTTTTCATATATTACATAATTACATAATATCAGAGAGTAACTATAAAATGCCACCAAGAGATTACGGATACCCTTACATAGTTAACAATAAACCAAGGGTTTTATTTTCCCCAGTTTTAGGTTTTAATTGAGTGACAAAAACATAGTACTTAATATCGTCCAAACCCTTTATATTTATCAATAAAAGAGGGCCATTGTCAAATAATATAGAAATGAAACTTCAAAAAACTGATATAATTGAAATACTATAAAACTCATCCTTTTAAAGTGTACAATTCAGTGCTTTTTTAGTATATTCACAAGGCTATGTAACCATCACTGCTATCTAACTTCAGAACATTTTCATCAGCCTCAAAACAAAACCCTGTACCAATCAGAGGTCCTCCCTCCCCAAGCAGCCCTTGGTAACTACTAACTTACTTTCTATCTCTATCAATTTCCCTATTTTTCTTTTTAAATTTCCTGATTTTACTACACAGCTTTCAGATTTTTCATGGTGCTTCCACATGCATTATTTTATTCGAGATATTCGTCTTTTAAATCATGAGAATGTAAAATCAATCAATCAATCAATCAATCATGAGAATGTTATTCTCATATGGTCTTCACCAAACAAAATAGCCTGCAACTAAAAGAAATTTTAGTTATACTATATATATGTTGGCAAATTGAAATTTTTTTTTTTTTTGGTAAATTGAATTTAAATTAAAAAAAAAAAATTTTACACAAAAACTCTTGTCTTGCTCAAAACACAAATTAAGAAATCAGGTCACATAGTTGTGTTATCAAAACAACGAGAAAGAATTCATAAATTTTTTTGCTATAAAAACCTACCTCCATATTATAGAAACAATTATGCATAACTGGAATTAGGTAGTTAACATCCACAGTTTGCATCTCTTTAATGTAAGAGGCGATCGTCTGGAATGTTGAGAAGCGAACATCAAAGTTGATATCATCAAGATGTCTTTGATCAAAGGCGTTAAGCTACAAGAAATGAAAACATTGAAATACAGAAAACATAGATGAAGGTATATAAATCTTAAGGAAACAAAAATGATAATACTTTTGAAGCAAAAGAGAAAAAAGACTTTCTCTCTTACCTTGACAACATCAGTAATATATTTTAATCCATTCTCAAAATCAGAAAGTGTCTAAAAGGAATAAAAATAGTATATTATTACTGAATAAAATCTTAACTTTTCTGCCCCCCTCTCTTCAACTCCCTCTTTCCACTTAAATTTATAAGAAACATCATATTGGCACCAAGAAAGCTGTTAATATGTGTTATATGTCAGATATCTTTTTTAAAAGGGGTGTGGTTTGGGGTAAAAATGAGTATTACAGACCTGGAAAACTGAACAAAGCAATTGTCTTGACAACTTATTCTTAATAACTGAGAAGAGTTTTGCTAGAGGCTTGAGGAAGCTTGTAGGCTCCAGACAATGTTTTAACAGGTTTTGTACTGTCACCAAAATATCAACTTCTGTATCCTTAAGAAGAAATATTAAGAGAAATCACATTTCAGTAATTTAGAAAACTAGTCAACTTGACTTTATTATATACCACAGACTCTCTGTCTCAAATAAATAAATAAATTCTTAAAAAGCGGGGGGGCGGCCCTCGGTGGTTCAGTTCGTTGGGTGTCTGCCTTTCGGCTCTGGTCATGATCTCAGGCTCCTGGGATCAAGCCCTGTGCATCAGGCTCCTTGCTCATTGGGGAGTCTGCTTCTCCCTCTGCCTCTGCCCCTTCCCACCCTTCATGGTCTTTCTCTCTTTCTGTCTCAAATAAATAAAATCTTTAAATATGTATTACTGCATAGAAAACAATCATGAATAAGCACAAGTAGTAATTATAAAAGTTATTTTATAGGCCTTTAAAAGTTCTTAGCATCTTAACATAAAATCCACAATAATGTCCATTAACAATTTCTTCCTTTAATTCTAATAGAAAATAGAATAAAACTGTCTACTGTCTAGTCCAGAGAAAAATCCACACTTCTGGTTGTCTATAGATTTGTGGTCTCCCTACTCCTGAATTACTGTGTGGTAAGAGATAGTGTAGCTACTAAAGCTTCATTAAATTTGAGCCACAGGAAGACTTTTTTACTCGAGATTGAACTAAGGTTTGAAAACCATCTTAGAAACTCAGCTACAAGTGATATTAATATAGTCTGACTTTTCACTCAGTTCTACAACTGTGATCCATATATACGATGCACTTCTTGGGCTCCAGATTTTTTACTGATCAAAGTGAGAGAGGGAAAGCTAAAGAAAGGATTGATGATGAATGCTTCCACCCTTTTGCTTGCCCCCATTCCTACCTCTGTTCCAATGTTTCTCCTCTGTTTTTAATTTTATATTTCTGTGTAAAGTCTTTTCACAAATACATCACAGAATCTAACCACCAAAATTACTGCTCGCTGATTAATCTTAATAATAAAGTGCCACTTTAAAGACAAAGCCAATGTCCTGTGAATTTATACCTGAGCAATATTGCCACGTTGGAGGAAAGGAAGGAGAAGTGTAATGAGTAGAGAACTTTGTTCTTTGTCTCTCATGAACTTGCTGATCCTAGAGAAGGGGAAAAACTGATATGTAAGGAAGACATACAAGTTAAGAATACTTCTCTAAGAAATTAAACATTTTGTAGAAAAACATGTAACAGACACAAGCGATTTTTATGTGTTCATGTAGGAACAGTTTAACACACTTACTCAGCAGTATCCACTTTCCAACTTCAGGTTCACGGCTACTAATCTATTTCTCTTATGATGTCTGATTTTATAGGTGGGTCAGAGTAAACACCGATGCTATAATTTGACGCTATTTCTTTTACAAAGAAAATAACATTAAATGCCACTTTTTTAAGGCTTTATGTGCAGTATTTCAATTTAACTCCCACAATACCCTTCAATGTAGGAATTATATTTAGCCCCATTTTGTCCAAAAAATCCTGAGACTTAGAGAAGCTGATGTCACATGGCTAAGAAGCAGTAGAGCAGGCCTTTCAAACGTTGGTCTTCCTGGTGTCTAATCTCTTAGCCTCTTTTCACTAGCATACAGCCTGCGATAAAATTTAATGAGTGTATTTTGTGTGGTTTCCCATTCTGAATAACTTAGAAATGCAATAGTATAAATAAAACATTTCAAAGAAGTTCTTGAAAGACTCTAATATATCATTTTTGTCATTGTTGGGGTAACAGAAATAAACTGTAACAATTCAGAGCTCGAAATAGAAACATTTTCTGCACTCTTGTTTACCAACCTTGCTACAGAAATCACAATTATATATTATTAGGTCTACTGCCACAGAGTATCGTTAAAAATCTTTGGAAGATCTCCACTCTTAAAAAACAAAACAACCACAACCTTCTCTTTTAAATGAATTATTTTTATCAATTAAACTTAAATTAATTTTTATCAATTAAACTTAAATTATTTTTATCAATTAAACTTAAATTTAAAAATATGAAAACCAAGTGATCTCATGTAACTCAAAATTCTAACTGAACAAAATACACAAATCTATTAAGTCTACTTTAGAATTTTGAAGACTGTTCTTTCATAATAAAATGAAGATGCCATAAAAGTTTTCTAATGAATATTCCAGGAGAGAAAGGAATTCTACATTAACTTAAAAAGGGAGGGCATTTAAAAATACTGAAAATCTTTTCAACTTGTTATTAAAATAATTGAAAAACTAGATACAATTCAGGAAAAATTAAAACCACGGATAGTAATGTTATCTTTTAAGGACCAGTGTATCACTTACTTTGATAGAATGCCAAGTTCCTTACTGACTTGTGCCCTATTCTTTTTCTTTTTCACCTTTTCTGCACTTATTGTGGTTTTGCTGAGATACTGGAGAATTACAGGTACATGAGGCAGAATTAATCGTCCTCCCATCGTGATAGATTCTGAAAAACAAAACAAAACAAAACAAAAACAATGATGTTTTGATTTTAATTAACTATTCTCTTAAAGGATAATCATACACTATCTTCATAATGACAAAGCACTCAAATTTTTATAAATATTTAACAAATTTAAACTACAAAGATTAAATTACTTATTTTCTTAGTCATAATAGATGTATTATTAGCTAAATTAAAAATTTACGTAAGAGATCCCTGAGGTTTTATTTAAACCATTTTTGGTAGTAGTAAAAGAACTGTTAGGATAATATGACAGGAAGAATTCAGAGACACGGCAGTGGAAGTCCTTTAATAATTTCCTGATGGATAGTTGAGTGTTCTGGAGCATAAGTAATCTAAATTTCTACTACTGCAAAGAAAATTCAGTTTATATAAATTGGCATTAATTCCTATTATCAAAAGAAACTCTTTTGATAATATAAGTAATTAAAAGAGTCAAATTGTATTGACTTTTTCCTTTCTGAGGGCACAAACGCTACTTCAAAAACCTAGGACTCATTTGCTTTGTACAGCACACATACCATCTGCACTTTCTGTGTATACGCATCCAGTTACTGGCAAGCTCAAAAGTGTTTCTGTGGGTTCAAAATCTGGAAGGTTAAGAAGGTCATCGGCTATATCCATCACCATAGAGGCTGTGGCTTCAGAGAGATTCTTTGCTGAGAGAATTGCAAAAACGTTGGTTAGGATATCATACTCTGGGTACCCAGGTTTCTGTTTAGCCAGGAAAGGGAAGTATCTGCAAAGAAAAACATTGAAATTGTCATCTTATTTCTCAATACATTTATTTCTGAAAACATATTCCATATGAATTTTCATATTGTTTATATATATATATATATATATATATATATATATGAACACTAATAAGATTACTCAAAAGGGAAATTACTTTAAAATCTAAAATTGGATGGATAATTTTAGGCACCTCATGAACATTATAGTAGTTAGGCACTTTATGTATATCTCTCATTTAATCCTCATAACATCTCTATAATGTGGTAACACTGTACCCACATTACAGATAAAAACCTGAGACTTGTCTAAAGCCACTGAGCTAGAAGTAGTAAAGCTGAGATGTGAGCCACAGTCTAACTCCAAAATCTAAGCCTTTTCTAAAAGAAATGTATTGAAGACAGGCTATTTTTTTATTTATAAGTCTTTTAGAACATGAATGTTCATACACTCACATAAAAACCAGTGCTTCAAACATGAGAATCAGGAGTACAGACCAAAGAAACATTTGCTGTATCAGGATATGCAACATTAAGAGACAAGGATCATTTTTTGGGAGAGGTGGGTGAATCCATCCCCAATTATCAAAGATGAAAGACTCACATAAATGATAGGAGCATCTTACCCAGAGGAAAAACACCAACAGGGTAAAGAGCACAAAGGCTTTCCACCAGTGGAAAACCAGCAATTGTTTACGTCAAGGATGTAGTCCTCTTAACAATCAACAGGAAGGTAAAACCAAAAAGAGTATGGCTTCACCAATTTATCACTGTTGGAAAAAGAGCTCAAGCACTTATACTTAGTAGTAACAAACTGAGGAAAAGTTCTAGGTGGTTGTATTCATACATCTTTGTCCAACAGGTATTACGCAGAGCGTGCGCAGGAACCAAGCAGGGTCCTTTACATGTTATCATCTCTATTATCAGTAAGGTAGGTACTGCTATTATTTCTATTCTACAGGTGGTGAAACTGAGGCTCAGAGAGGCCAATTTTGTCAAACAACCTGCAGTGGTGCTAGGATTTGAAGCTAGGTTTGTGTGGCTTTGGAGACTGTTCTCTTAACAGTATGTAGTACACTGTCTTAACATTTTTTCAAGCACAAAAGGTGAGAGGACTGCTCTGATTGCTGCCAAGGTCCTAGCAAGAACCCATTTAAACTCAATGAAACTTCTAAGTGACCGTACTGTGTTTACTAAACAGCAGTATAACCTGATGCCAAGGTACACTAGACATGCTCCATGTACGGTGCTGTCAGAAATTTCAGTCACTCTTTCAAAATGTAATGAATACCGGGCAGCCCAGGTGGCTCAGCAGTATAGTGCCGCTTTTAACCCAGGGTGTGTGTGATCCTGGAGTCCTGGGATCGAGTCCCACATCAGGCTCCCTGCATGGAACCTGCTTCTCCCTCTGCTTGTGTCTCTACGCCTCTCTATGTGTCTCTCATGAATAAATAAAATCTTAAAAAAAAATGTAATGAATATTGACTAACCATGGATTAAGAGGGGCACAAAATCCCCTGTGGAGGAAGATGCGGTAATAAATATGAAACAGTCTCTGCCCTCAGGCAGCTTTAGGTAGGTCAGCTATCAAGAGATGAGTGTACTAATGGTGGCATGTGATCATAGGCCCTTCCAGGGGTGGAAAGCTCAGAGGAAGGAGAGATGGTGCCTCATGGAGGCCATGGCAGTCAGAACCAGAGCAGCTATTAGAGAGTGGCCAGGGACACTCCTGGTCTATGCTGGTTGTTCTGGCTTAATTATTTATAGCATCTCTTTTCGCCCTCAGGCATACAGTTGGGATTATATAATCACTCTAGTTAGGGAGCAAGTTTTTGTTGTCCTGAGTTCACTTCACTTCTGAGACAATTTAACCTTAGTTATAAGCTTGAAGATACTGGCTATAGTTCAGCTCTACTTGCATCTGTCCAAATACAAGGTAAATTGCTCAACTTCTCTGTAGATGAAAACCTGCTTAAATGTCTGGCACTATGTAAACTGTAACCATCCTTCAAAATGGATTTTTTTTTTTTTTTTTTTACTGAAGAATCACATTCCAATGAAGAGGTTCTGAAATATTCTTTCTTCAATTCTCCCACACACAACAATATACGCACATCAGCTGTTGGAGATTTCAAAGAAAGTCAATCCATCCAAAGATTTCTTTCACGTATGAAAACATTTTTTCACATACAGAAAAATTTTTAAAAAGTTCTGCAGCATACCTCCTCTATTGCTCTGTGGTTTCTATTTTTCTCTGACCCATAATGAGAGAGAAACTACAAAACATATGATGAGGTAGCATCCAGTGATGAAGGTCTGTACCCTAAGTAACGAATGATCCAACTAATATAAAAGGGTGCTACTATTGCCAAGTCTTCTTGGATGAAATGTCCTTCATGGGTCATTTGCATACAAATTATACAACTATAAAACATTCCTCAAGCATGCCTATGAAGTGCTGCTTATAAATGTCCAGTTACAAGACAAGATAGGAAACTACTTTCTCAAGTTGGGAAGTAAGAGAGTCCTTACTACCAGTAAAAATATTTTAAACAGGTTTTCCTGAGGAAGATGATGTCAAGGTCTTTGGTTTGTTTCTGAGGACTATTTAATGATGTGGGGAAATGTTCATGATATAAAGGTACATAAAAAAATAAAATCAAAAGCTGGTTATATAGTATGATACCAATTTTGTAAAAAGTGATGCCCAAGATATTAAAATGTTGGCGTTTACTGAATCAACAGTAATTTTTTTTTTTATTCTACCTTTCATTCTTCAAGACAGATGAGGGCAAACTTAAGTCTGTTTCCATCACTGAGATAAACAACATATGTTTCTACACTCTTCAGGAAATGTGCATTAGGTCTGTGACACAAGCATCTCTGAACCATCTATGGAGGAAGGTCCTGTGAACAGCTCATAATGTCCTCAAAAGGATGTTGACTTATGACCATGAGAGCTCTCTATATATTTGGACATAGTTTCATAAGAACAGGAGACATCTAGGAAATCTAAATGGCCTGTGAAAATTTTCTGATTTTAAGTGGTAACTGGGAAAAAGACATAGAATGCCAATTACAAATCAGTTTTTATTTTTAAGCAAGCATCCAAAAAAATAGTAATATTTATATGCTGGCATAAATACAGGTATCCCTGGCTTTTCAAAAATTCATGTTATAACCACTTTGCTTTTATGAAAGAAGGTGGTAAGCTAAAACAGACTTCACCATTTGTTTCGCAGCAAGCCGTTACAGGGACAGCATGCACCTCTTGAGCAGTGACAGTGGCCCCTGTCAGGTTCCTTCCCTAGAAACTACACTCAGCGTGTCTGCATTCAGCCACCAGAGCTGTGAACTGTGTCTGGGAGCATCTGTGCTTTATCTCGATTTATTTTGTGCATCCCTTAGCAAGATGTGACCTCAGGTATTGGAAAAGCTTAAGAGAAGTAATTTTTTGGATCTAGGAACACTAAAACATTCTTCCACTTAAAGTAGTAATTACCTCTTTGTTTGATGCCATTTCAGCTTATGAAAGGTCTCATAGGAATGCTCTACTTTGAGAGAGCAGTGGGAACCTGTATCTGCCATGTTTCACGTTCTGTTTTTCCCTTTTCTGGGCCAAATCAAACTACTGAAACAATTACTACACATTAGAAGAACATCCGTATCAATTCCAATACTTTTGATTTTTAATGAAACTGTAAAACTAGTAAAAATGTGTAAGTTTTGGTATAATATATACCCTACAATCTTTAACTTAAGTTGTAAAATGTTATTTTACCTATATTTTCTGTTTTTTAAAATTATAAATGAACACCCCAAAGATATATCATAAAAAGTACCTCTTCCCTGCTCTGGGGTACCCAAACCTCCACACTTAACATTAGTAGTTTCTCACGTATTCTTCTAGACATTTTCTACTTCATTTTATATTTATATGCATGCACAGGTATATTTCTTGGATTACATTGTTTGGCAACTTGTATTTTTCTTTAAACTGCATATTTTGAAATTCAGCTGCCTTATTCTCTTTAATTGCATCTGTGGTATATCACCACAAATTACATTATTAGTAACCTTGAACTCATTTTGGTCAAACCTAGTCCTTTAAAGTCCTTTAAAACACTGTCCTTTTCAAAGGTGGGAGAAAAACGGTCATACCTTGCATTTCTGCTCCAGATACTAATTAGTTTCAGCAGAGGAGTAGGAAAATACTGACTCTCAGATCCAAGCCTTCTGATCTAAGACAAAATTAAAAACAGAATACAAAATAAAAACATATACAGAATTTTTGGGAAAATACAACTGAAAAGCAGGACCAGTATAGAAACCACACCAGAGGGGACGCCTGGGTGGCTCAGCAGTTGAGCGTCTACCTTCAGCTCAGGGCATGATCCCAGTCTGGGGATCGAGTCCCGCATTGGGCTCCCTGCGAGGACCCTGCTTCTCCCTCTGCTTGTGTCTCTGCCTCTCTAAGTAAATAAATAAAATCTTAAAAAAAAAAAAAAAAAAGAAAGAAAGAAAGAAAAAAAAGAAACCACACCAGAGGATAAAGAGCCAAGGGGCAGAGATTAACATTTAAAGGAAAAAAAAAATAAAGGAATCCAAAATAATATCTACAGGGGAAAAATAGCAAAGCAAGAAGTGCTAGACATTTAAAAGGAAGGAGGTACTATAGGTTTCAGCTGGTTAGAAATGACAGAGCTAAAGCAGCTAGAATTCCTAAAATCAAGTCTCCTCTAAACTCTTTTTAGCTATAGTTTCATCACAAAATGGTTACAAACAAGGAAATATGTAACAAGAATATCTGTATCTTCTCAAAATCCAGAGACACATCATTGAGGTGCTACAACAGTTACATTCCATTTGCTTAAGAGACACAACCATGTTCAAATTGACCTTAAGTATAAATGTCATGGTATTACAGAAACCAGCTCTTGAGCTTTAGGTGACAGTGGAGGCAAGAAAACAGTTCTAAAACTTCCAGAAGCAAAGAAAGACTCGCCGTAAAAGAAAAGACCAGGACAGGCACTAGTGTCTGGGTGTGGACTGCCCTGGTTAAATAACACAATAATAAAGGAAGAAGCAGAAGGTATCCATGCAGAGTGTAATAACAAAGCTCACCTGGGGCCAAACTGCACCGTGAAAGACAGCATCAATTTCTTCTGTTCTGAATTGGTAAGACTCCCAATCCAAAAAGATGTCAGTTACCATTTTGATTCCAAGACGTCTTAAATTTTTCAGTGGGTTAATAAACCTGAGTTGTATCTGTAAAACAAAGATGTTCCCTTAAAAAAAAAAGTTATTTCATTTTTTATCTTTGATTCCTTAAGGAGGCACTATTGCTCAGATGACTAAAAATCAAACTGGAAATCCTATTACTAAGTCTGGTGACTCTGGCTCTGAATCACATGGAAATTCCACTGAGCATTATAGTATTGCTGTTCTCATTGAACAAAATGGGAAAGGAGAGACTTAAAAAGATCAAATGGTGAGATGTGCTCCATTATCATGTTAAAGTGTCCGTGAGGAGGGGGGATCAAACAGCTGTCAAACAGTCAAACAGCTGTCTTGTGTCCTACATTGTTGTATTTATTTATCCAACTAATTGTCTCAAATAAAATCCTGATTTCTTCCTATGAACAGAACATTCTAAATAAAACTTTTTTTTTTTTTTTTTTTTTAGTTTTTGACATCACAATGCCTTAGATTAGGGGGAAAAATTAAACTTTTATATCAAACGAAAGTCACTTTCTTTTTTGTTTTCATAACTTGTATTATTATTTTTTACTTTTTCTAAAGCTAGGAGTTTTCAATTATTCTTGTAACTTAGTCTAGGAGACTAGTTAAAAGAATTTATGGTCTTTCTATATAGTAAAATACTTCATACAGTATAAGAGAATGAGGTGCCTGAATCAAGGCATGGGAAGATCTCAAAATATATAATTTAAAGAAAAATATAATTTGAAAAAAATCAAAATTTGTCTGTTTAGAGGCACAAAGGCTGGAGTGGGTGGGAGTCTGAATTAACAGCGAACCTCTTTCATAACATAACTACTTCTAGTGGCACCCCCCTTCCCTATGAGTTACAAAATCATAAATATGTGGCCAGTTTGTTCAGGCTCTGAGTAGAATAATTTACTCAGGCCCCACCAATGACCCCAATGGCATGACAGCCATAGTTCTGACTTCAGCTTAAAATCTCACTGAGGGAAAATGTATTAAATTATGTGACAGACTGAAAATGACAAAGATACCCAATAGGAGAGGAATTATAAATTTGAAAAAAGGAAAAGCTTCATGAAAGAGGTAGAATTTCTAGTGGATCTTAAAGGAATGTTGTAAAAACCAAATATATGGGGAAAGGTGCAACTTCTGATTGTTTTTCCATTTGATTAATATACTGTGGGCTCTGGATATATAAGTGGCAACTTATTTTTACATGGGACTTAATTATCTACACCAAAATTTAAACACCACCCTGAAATTTATGAAGACAACACAATAATATAATGAACATCAAGTTTTATGGCCATAATATCATGAAAAAAATGAATAGGGAAGTTATACTGTCAGGAAAACTGGATACTTTGATCAATGGAAGTATCTGAATCTAGGACAACACATTTTAAAGGCCAGCGAAAAGGAATAAAAATGTTATTAATATGCCATGCAAGGTCTCAGGTATCATCATATTTCATGTACCCATCAGGCTTCTACCATCTACTTTTGGCTAATTATCTCTTTATGCAAGTTACAAAGACAGGAGATAATAGGCAAGCCCCAGGGGATACAGTTGCAGGTCACTGTGCTTTGCTTCATTTCTAGGGCAGTATTTTCATTATCAGCTCTGTCATGTTCACTGAAAGATAAAAATTATTACTGCTTTTGAAAAAACATGGTATCATGATCCCCTGGAACAAGTTTAAGAAACTAACCTTAGCAAAAATATGATATCAAG
Organism: Nyctereutes procyonoides; assembly: GCF_905146905.1. NCBI lineage: Eukaryota > Metazoa > Chordata > Mammalia > Carnivora > Canidae > Nyctereutes > Nyctereutes procyonoides. The sequence continues at coordinate 23,820,553 of NW_026575122.1, forward strand.
TCAGACACCCCCACCTTCTCCCTCTTCCCACTGCCCTGTGTAGGATCCACATCTGTTACTATGGTGCCAGCTGCCCAGTTTAATCAATAATTTTCAGTAAACTTGAGAAAAGCCCAGGAAGCAATTGTAGACTCTAGTTCCAGAGGAATAGTCCATATGCCTGAGTTATTCCATTGTTTAAATGTTCCAAATTAATGAAAGCAAAACCAAAACAACCCCTGTGATATACACTTCAGTGTCAGTCCATGACTTGGAGGAACTAAAAGATACAAAAAATGTAAATGTGTAACTTAGCTCAAACCCACCAACAAAGTTTAACTTACTTAAGCAGTATTACTATACAGTAATTCATTACGGTACCTCAAGGAATTCTTTGAACTTGTCCAATATATTTTTTTTAAAAGCTCCAAACTGTCAAAAAGTTTAGCACCTCACTAACTAATGATCCATGAAATTGCATAAATGACTTTTTGAGTTACTGACTGTTGACTCAGGAGTAAAGCTGCATTACTGAGTAACTTCTTCTAAGTTAACCAACAAGTCAGAGAACTTAACACGGTTTATAAAATCTCTAACCTTTCATGATTTAATATATCCATGTATAGATAAAGTCATTGTCACTCACTATTTGGCACAAAATGAAAATTCTCAGAGTTCTTCTTGTGGCCATGAAGCTTTTAAATAACAGAGAGAAAGAATTTCCCAAGACTTCTTTTCAGCTTCCACTGTTGCCTGCCCCCCAAGCCTCTTTCCCACAGAGTAATCAGAGTGAAATTTTAAAAACATCAGAGAGACCTAATCCTGGCTTCAAACCTTTTCAGGTTTTCCAGTACACTTTGGAGTCAATCCATGTGGAACCCATAAGCCCATGAGGCCCCACCTACCTCTTGACCTTATCTGATAGGCTTCTTCTCACTCCTTGTGCTCTAGCTATCTTGCCCTCTGTTCTTAGAATGTGCCAAAGTGGTTCTACCTCCACAACTTGTAGTCATTTTTCTCTGCTTGAAATGTTCTTCCCATAGCTGGGTAAATACATGAGTTTAAATACCACCTCCTCAGACACGACACTGACCATCCATTCCCAGTTTGGTCATTTCCTATCACATTCTCTCATTTTATTTTAAATTCTTCACATCCTCATGTCTCTCCTCAACATGCTCATGTTTTCCTCTACTTTTGTGAATCTATGGAGTATACTCCTACTACCTTTTTTAAGTTTTTGGCTAATTATATCATCCGTGCCACTGCTGGGTCTGCTTCTATTGACTGATTTTTCTCCTCATTATGAGGAAAATTTTCATCCTTCTTAGCATGCCTGGTAAAACTTGACTGGATGTCAGACATTGTGAATTTTGTTTTCATTTACATCATTTGAAAGCTTTTGAGTTTTGTTCTCAGATGCAATTAATTTGCTTGGGAAAAGTCTGATCTTTGTCAGCTCTGTAAGGTGTTGCCAGGGCAGCCTTTACTCCAGAGCTAATCTGGTTCCCCTACTGAGGCAATCCCCTGCCTAGGAATCTTCCTGGTGCCTTGGGTATTAGGAGGATTCTGCTCTAGCTGTTGAGAACATGAGCTGTTCCTAGCTTGTGTTAGTCAGAGGACTGTGGCTGCTCCTCTCTCATGGTTTCTCCATATCTCTTTAAGGTGGATCAACTAGATTTGGCCTTCCCTCTCAAGCAACTAAAAACTAAAGGGAATACATGAGACAATGATTTTCAGCTACTAGACAGCAGGCAGCAAAGAACAGTCAGTCCTGAGATGGTAAACAGATGAGGTAGAGTCCTGTACGTCCCCCAGATTCCTGCGGGGAGTTTCAGGCATCGGTGTGAGAAGGAAGAGTCCAGGCACAGGTCAGTCAATGGATATAAACCTGTCTCATTCCCCACCTAGAATGATGTCTGGTAGATAGGAGGTGTGAAATAATATTTATTGAATAAATGGACAGGAATTTTTGTTTGCTTTGTTCACTGTTCCATTTCCAGTGCTTAGAACAGTGCCTGTCACGTAACAGGGGCTCAATTAATATTTGTTGGAGGAATGAATGAAAGAATAAAGAAAACAAAATGGTGCCTAACGAAACAGAAGATGTATTCTAAATCCCTGGAGCATGGTAATCAGAGAATATTATTTACCACTAAAGCAGATTTATAACCGTGTGTGGCCCAAAAAACAGCCTAAAATTTTGGCTGTCAATTTTCAGTTATCATGACCATATCTGAAAGGCAGTTGACCAGGCATATCCATAAATCAAATGAAAAGATTTTATCCCAATTAAAACCATGCCTATTTATCATTAACTGAGAATTTACAGTAGAAATGTGAGTCTAGATCTTCAAGTCCCACTAAGAAGCCTTTAGTCCATACGGACATTAAATTTCCCTAAGCTCTCCAGAGAGTATACTTATGCCCACATACTTCTTCCAACAGAATATAAATATATTGTCTTTAATGCAATTCAGAAAATATTTACTGAGCACTAACTTGTGAGGCCTCTGGCAATTAGCTGGCTGCCAGGTCTTGCTGCTTCTCTTTCTTTATTCAAAACGTTGCACTTATACCAGGCAAGCATTTACTTTTAAAAGACCTCTGGGCAACTCTTATCTCAAAATAACAAGAATGATATTATTAACAGTATTTTGTTCATTCTCCAACCATTCTGGATAGAGCTGGAAAATATCCTATACCTCTAAGCTCTTGAAATTAAAATAAGAAATATCAGCTCAACTATCCCTGACTTTAGCTTCTGAGATGTGTACAGAACTAACTCACATCCTATTATTTGAATCTCTTTAAAATATACAAGTGATACACAGCTGACCCTTGAACAATGCAGGGGTCAGGGGCACTAATCCCCTACACCATAAAAAAAAAAAATCCATGCATAACTTTTTATTCCTCCAAAAATTAACTACTAATAGCTTACTGTTGCCTGGAAGCCTTACTAACACCATAAACAGTTAACACATACCTTGTATGTTGTATGTACTACATACTGTACTCTTACTTTATAATAAAGTCAGCTAGAGAAATGGTTATTAAGAAAATAGGAAGAGAACATATATTTATGGTACTGTGCTGTGTTTATTGGGGAAAAAAATCTCATTTATAAGTGGACTCACACAGTTTAAAACCATGTTGCTCAAGGGTCACCAATAATTTGCATTCTCCAACTACACATAAATATTTAGAACAGTGAAGATTGCTAGATATTCAGCTCCCAACCAATTTTCCAAGTGAAATGCAGAACTCTTACTGGCCCAAGAAGAAAGCAACTGCAGTGAGTCTCTCTCACCTTTTCTCGTTGGTCGAGGACGTGTGATGCAGTTGCTGTCAAGCATAGCAGTATCTGCAAAATCTTTGGTAAGTATGCACTGATCAGATGACTAATGTTCTTCAATACTATTTCAAGGCTATTTAGGATACCATGCTGACGACCTAAAGGCAGAACTTTAGACAAATCCAAGTCTTCTACTGCTTGAATGACAGCAGAATGGCATTCTCCTAGATAGCATGTAAAAGGAAATATTAGTTACTCTCTAATTACAGCTTCCTTTTAATTTCCCTCAATGATAGAGTATTTTCTGTTCTAATGATTTATAGATGATAATATACTTTCCTAATGTATTTTCTCCTGATTCTCTTACCAAATATTCAATGAGCTAGGCATGTTGGGTTTTAGTATTAGCACTTTGTAGATGAGGAAACTGAGAATAAAGGAGAAACTTGTGCCAGAACTAAGTCTCTAAGCCCCATTCTCATCCTATTTAGACTACTTCCCCAAACCTGAGTTATCAATAGTCTTTTGTTCTACCTAGGGACTTCCTATACATTTTTCTCATTCTCAGCTTTCACTGTCTATGTTGACTTGAGCAGTTTCAGAGAAAATGTCCTGTCTGCTACATTAGAAGCTTCTCGAGTGCTGAGAATCAAATGTTTTCTCTTGCCCCTGGTGAATGAATAAAACAATAGTCCTTTATAAACAGGTACCAAATTGATTCTATAATTTACTTAAAAGACTTGAATTGTTATTGCTTGAGCTTTACTTGAAACCAACCGGTATGGAATCATGAGCTTGCTAATTCATACACCTAAATAATCTAGCCAATAAAGAGTATCATTTATAGCTGCCCTCTTACAATGGAAGTTGTTTCACTGAGCAAAAAGCCTTTGTCTTCATCAGGGCCAACTTCCTTCATAGGGCAATATTATACTGAACAAAAACATTTTAACAACTGAACCCATTATCACAGAAAAAATACAAAACTTCATCCAACACATTAATGTACAAATAAATACCTGTGTTTGCCCAAGGCAAAGCAATTTTGGGATAAGAGTAGAGATTCTGTAGTCAGAAAGATCTGCCTTTTTTTTTTTTTTTAAAGATTTTATTTATTTATTCATGAGAGATACAGGGAGAGAGAGAGGCAGAGGCCCAGGCAGAGGGAGAAGCAGGCTCCATGCAAGGAGCCCAACGCGGGACTCGATCCCTGGAGCCTCCAGGATCATACCCTAGGCTGAGGTGGCTCTAAACTGCAGAGCCACTGGGGCTGCCAGATTTGCCATTTTCTAGCTGAATAGTCATAAGCAAAATACTAAACTCTTTAAGGCTTAGTTTCCTCATTGGTAAAATGGGAATGGTCAGGTAATGATACCTCAGGAGGCTGTCTTAAGGATCAATGGATTTGTACGCAAAAGGGCCCATTATAACATCTGGCATGAAGTAAGCACTCAATAAATGTGAGCTATTATTATTGTTAATTACTAACACTGCATACCAGAGAACAGACCATAGAGCCGTTGGTCTATGGCATTCTCCTAGATATGGAGAATCAGCTCACTGTACCTACTTATTACATCTACTTTGTTTAGATGGTGAGGTTGAGAGAATCAATTCTTACTTTTCTGCTTTCAAAAGTGAAAAGTGTACAGGAGGTATTCAACAAATCATTTACTCCATATATAAATGACTTTGTGAATGGATAAATATTAAGACAATTAAACATGCTCTAAGTTTCTAAGGAAAAACCTATTCATTATATTTGGGTAAGTAACATTTTTCAAATGCCTAAATGCACAACAACAATACATGTTCCATTTCTTTCCTTTTTAGTTGTCTTTCTTTTTTTTTTTTTTTTAAAGTAATCACTATAATCAGCATGGGCCTCAAACTTACAACCTCATGATCGAGTCACATGCTCCACCAACTGAGCCAACCAGGTGCCTCCCAAAATACACATTTTCTAATTAGGGGCTTATTGATCCATGGATGATGGTAATCTCCAGGATCAACTGTGAGCTCCATCTAATTTAATCAAAATTTAAAATGATTACACTTTAGCCAAAAGGCCGCCAATGAGATTGGGAAGAATAATCCTATTAGAAGATGTCCAAGAACATGGGAAATCTAGCCTGAGACATTCAAAGTCTACAGCAGACAACACACATTCAGAGTAGCAGGAAGTTGATAGCTACCATTTTTGAAGTGCTTCACAGGTTCAAACAGCAAGTCTAAGAACATCTGGATCTCCTCTGGTTGGGTCCCAGCGAGGAACCTCAGAACAATGGACATACGAGTGCCTGAAGCAGATTTCCCCTGAGTTTTACTGCCAGTCTTATTCTTCATTCGGCCATACAAAATTCTAAAAAGTCAAAAGAACATTATTTTGTTTGCACATTAATCCTAAAACATAATGCTAGTCATTTTGTTTTCCTAAGAGGTTAGAATAGCAATTCAAAAGACTTAAAATATAAAACAAGGAAGGACGAAAATAGAAATTAGATATTGAACATACAAAATTTAGAAAAACAATGACAACAACAAAAACTATGGCTGAGGGAAACAGGAAGAAGAAAATAATAAAAATAAAGGCCAAAAGGTGGTTCTTTGTAGAAGGAAAAAAGTAGTAAAATAGGCAAGCCAAATGAAAATGAAAAAAAAAAAAAAAAAAGAAAAGAATATGTAGATTAAAAGGAAATAAGTGAATACAACTAAGTAAAATAAGGAAACTGGAAAGTCTTAAGTGGGTAATTTTCTGAAAAAGAAAAAAACAAAACAAAACAAATAAGGAAAAGGAACTTAAGAAGAAAACCTGAACAAAGAGTAATCATGAGTAAACATGGAACTCAGATGAATTTTTTAAATTTTTAAGGAAAACTAATTCCCATGCTATGAAGTTTCATAGCTAAGAGAAAGAAGGAACAGTCCTTTTCCATTTATGAAGGTGGTATAACTGTGACACTGAAATGAGATGATGAATGAAAATAAAATTATATACCATTCTTGCTTATAAACATAAAACCCATTTCTAAATACAGAATCCAGTGCTGCATTAAAACAATATTAAAGCCAAATAAGGATTTACCCCAGGAATGCAAGAAACAATCACTAGCAAAGTCTAATGAGTTGATATAGATCAATGGCTCATTGGAAAAATTAATATTATCATTTTAATCCATGCTTAATAGACATTCTAATAAGATTCAACATCCATTCCTGATAAAATACTAAACACCCTAGTCATAGGACTTACTTTCTTAGTACAAGTGTTAATTTATAACAAATGTTACTGTTTTAACATTCAAAATTTAAACACCGTGGTTTTTAAACTTTTCAATATTATAACCCTTTTATCAGCATTTTTGAGGTCCCCAAAGAGCTTTTGTGTGAGTTTTATTTACTGATATTTATCTTGGTAGAAGTTATTTTTAAAAAATATTTTATTTGAGAAAGAGAGCATAAGAGACAGCATGTGGGAAGACACATGTGAGCATGCACAAGCAGGAGGGAGGGGCAGAGGGAGAAGCAGGGAGTCTGACGTGGGACTGGATCTCAGGATCCTAGGATCATGACCTAAGCTGAAGGCAGACACTTAACCTACTAAGCCACCTAGGTGCCCTATCTTGGTAGAAATTAAAATGAGTTAATGTAAGTAGCATTTTTAATGAAAAATTTTATCTTCCAAACCTCTCCCCACCAAAAATTAGTAAGTCTAAAGCCATACTTTAATTTTTCCTCCCCACATTTTTTTATTGTCTTGTTTATTAGAAAATAACTGGATTTTCCTATCTGTTTCTGCATTTAATCAGCTGCATTATGTTATAGCTGCAGAAAAGCCAGCCATAACAAAATATGCAGTTGGAGAAGGGAAAAATATTTCATAAACTTTCAGATAATTCTTTTGAGATAATTGTGGATATTCCACTTTGATACTATACCAGACCTCAACAAGTGGTAGTTTCTTAAAGGCTAGTTGCAAGGCAGATTCCAGTCTTATTAAAAAGCTTTGTGATCTCTGTTACATTAAAACCTAGCTATCTTGCACTTTGAATTGATCTTTAGCTGTGAATGATTCTGTAGCATGCATTGGTTATTTGGAAAACATGCCAATCAATGGGATAACTAATATTCAGAAGTGCTTTATGCGCACTTCCCATTTTGTCATTTAAATCAATACAAAGACAAGCACTCAAGGCTTAAGATTCACCAAGAACATGAAATGAAACTAGCGTTTGTTTGTTTTTTTTTTTTCTTAAACACCAGCTGTGTGACAATGAAGACTGACTTGTATAGTTTGAAGCCACTGTCATGATTAGTGCTAAGGTACTGGCAGTTTTACACTGTTGTTTTTTGGGTTGTCAGCACAAATGTTGGCAGAGTGGGAAAAGGTGTCTGAGTAGTATTTTTTTAAATTTTTTTAATTGGAGTTAAATTTGCCAACATATAGCATAACACCCAGTGCTCACTGCGCCAAGTGCCCCCCTCAGCGCCCACCACCCAGGCACCCCAACCCCCTGCCCACCTCCTCTTCCACTACCCCTTGCTCATTTCCCAGAGTTAGGTGTCTCTCATGTTTTGTCACCCTCACTGATATTTTCATTTTCTCTCCTTTCCCTTTATTCCCTTACACTAATGTTTATATAATTCCCAAATGAATAAGACCATATAATGTTCGTCCTTCTCCGATTGACTTATTTCACTCAGCATAATACCCTCCAGGTCCCTCCACGTTGAAGCAAATGGTGGATATTTGTTGTTTCTAATGGCTGAGTAATATTCCATTGTATACATAAACCACATCGTCTTTATCCATTCATTTTTCGATGGACACCGAGGCTCCTTCCACAGTTTGGCTACTGTGGACATTGCTGCTATAAACATCGGAGTGCACGTGTCCTGGCATTTCACTGCATCTGTATCTTTGGGGTAAATCCCCAGCAGTGCAATTGCTGGGTTGTAAGGCAGTTCTATTTTTAACTCTTTGAGGAACCTCCACACAGTTTTCCAGAGTGGCTGTACCAGTTCACATTCCCACCAACAGTGCAAGAGGGTTCCACTGTCTCCACGTCCTCTCCAACATTTGTTGTTTCCTGTCTTGTTAATTTTCCCCATTCTCACTGGTGTGAGGTGGTATCTCATTGTGGTTTTGATTTGTATTTCCCTGATGGCCAGTGATGCGGAGCATTTTCTCATGTGCTTGTAGGCCATGTCTATGTCTTCCTCTGTGAAATTTCTGTTCATGTCTTTTGCCCATTTCATGATTGGATTCTTTGCTTCTTGGTTGTTGAGTTTAATAAATTCTTTACAGATCTTGGATACTAGCCCTTTATCTGATAGGTCATTTGCAAATATCTTCTCCCATTCTGTAGGTTGTCTTTGAGTTTTGTTGACTGTTTTGGTGTGCAAAAGCTTCTTATCTCGAAGAAGTCCCAATAATTCATTTTTGCCCTTGTTTCTCTTGCCTTCATGGATGTATCTTGCAAGAAGTTGGTGTGGCCAAGTTCAAAAAGGGTGTTGCCTGTGTTCTCCTCTAGGATTTTGATGGATTCCTGTATCACATTTAGATCTCTCATCCATTTTGAGTTTATCTTTGTGTATGGTGTCACATGACTGTCCAATTTTCCCAGCACCATTTATTGAAGAGACTGTCTTTTTCCAGTGGATAATCTTCCCTGCTTTGTTGAATATTAGTTTATCATAAAGTTGAGGGTCCACTTCTGGATTCTCTATTCTGTTCCACTGATCTATGTGTCTGTTTTTGTGCCAGTACCACACTGTCTTGATGATCACAGCTTTGTAGTACAACTTGAAATCCAGCATTGTGATGCCCCCGGCTCTGGTTTTCTTTTTTAATATTCCCCTGGCTAAAAAAATAAAAAATAAAAATAATAAAAACAATAAAAATAAAAATATCCCCTGGCTATTCAGGGTCTTTTCTGATTCCACAGAAATCTTAAGATGATTTGTTACACCTCTCTGAAGAAAGTCCATGGTATTTTGATAAGGATTGCATTAAATGTGTACATTGCCCTGGGTAACATTGACATTTTCACAATATTAATATTAATTCTTCCAATCCATGAGCATGGAATATTTTTGTGTCTTCCCCAATTTCTTTACCTCTTTGGTTAGGTTTATTCCTAGGTATCTTATGCTTTTGGGTGCAACTGTAAGTGGGATTGACTCCTTAATTTCTCTTTCTTCAGTCTCATTGTTAGCGTATAGAAATGCCACTGATTTCTGGGCATTGATTTTGTATCCTGCCACACTGCCAAATTGCTGTATGAGTTCTAGCAATCTTGGGGTGGAGTCTTTTGGGTTTTCTATGTACAGTATCATGTCATCTGCGAAGAGGAAGAGTTTGACTTCTTCTTTGCCAATTTGAATGCCTTTAATGTCTTTTTGTTGCCTGATTGCTGAGGCTAGGACTTCCAGTACTATGTTGAATAGCAGTGGTGAGAGTGGACATCCCTGTCTTGTTCCTGATCTTAGGGGAAAGGCTCCCAGTGCTTCCCCATTGAGAATGATATTTGCTGGGGCTTTTCGTAGATGGCTTTTAAGATGCTGAGAAATGTTCACTCTATCCCTACACTCTGAAGAGTTTTGATCAGGAATGGATGCTGTATTTTGTCAAATGCTTTCTCTGCATCTATTGAGAGGATCATATGGTTCTTGTTTTTTCTCTTGTTGATATGATCAATCACACTGATTGCTTTATGAATGTTGAACCAGCCTTGCATCCTGGGGATAAATCCCACTTGGTCATGGTGAATAATCTTCTTAATATATTGTTGGATCCTATTGGCTAGTATCTTGTTGAGAACTTTTGCATCTGTGTTCATCAGGGATACTGGTCTATAATTCTCCTTTTTGATGGGGCCTTTGTCTGGTTTTGGAATTAAGGTGATATGCTGGCCTCATAGAACGAATTTGGAAGTACTCCATCTCTTTCTATCTTTCCAAACAGCTTTAGTAGAGTAGGTATGGTTTCTTCTTTAAACGTTTGATAGAATTCCCCTGGGAAGCCATCTGGCCCTGGACTTTTGTGTCTTGGGAGGTTTTTGATAACTGCTTCAATTTCCTCCCTGGATATTGCCCTGTTCAGGTTTTCTATTTCTTCCAGTTCCAGTATTGGTAGTTTGTGGTTTTCCAGAAATGAGTCCATTTCTTCTAGATTGTCTAGAAGACAATTGGCGTATAACCGCTCATAATAAGCTTTTAAAATCGTTTGTATTTCCTTGGTATTGGTGGTGATCTCTCCTTTCTCATTCATGATTTTATTAATTTGAGTCTTTTCTCTCTTCTTTTTAATAAGGCTGGCTAATGGTTTATCTATCTTATTAATTCTTTCAAAAAACCAACTCCTGGTTTTGTTAATCTGTTCCAAAGTTCTTCTGGTCTCTATTTCATTGAGTTCTGCTCGAATCTTTTTTAATTCTCCTCTTCTGCTGGGTGTAGGATCTATTTGCTGTTTTTTCTCCAGCTCCTTTAGGTGCAAGGTTAGCTTTTGTATTTGAGTTCTTTCCAGTTTTTGGATGGATGCTTGTACTGCAATGTATTTCCCCCTCAGGACGGCTTTTGTTGTATCCCAAAGATTTTGAATGGTTGTATCTTCATTCTTATTAGTGTCCATGAATCTTTTTAATTCTTCCCTAATTTCCTGGTTGACCCTTTCATCTTTGAGCAAGATGGTCCTTAACCTCCTCCATGTTTGAAATCCTTTCAAACTTCTTCTTGTGATTTAGTTCTAGTTTCAAAGCATTATGGTCTGAAAATATGCAGGGGACGATCCCAATCTTTTGGTATCGGTTAAGACCTGATTTGTGACCCAGTATGTGGTCTCTTCTGGAAAAAGTTCCATATGCACTTGAGGAAAATGTGTATTCAGTTGCATTTGGTGTAAAGTTCTGTAAATATCTGTGAAATCCATCTGGTCCAGTGTATCATTTCTTTGGACATGTTGTGCTTAGAAGATCTGTCGATTGTAGAAAGCACTATATTTAAGTCACCAAGTATAAGTGTTATTATCTAAGTATGTCTTAACTTTGGTTATTAATTGATTGATATACTTGGCAGCTCCCACATTCAGGGCATAAATATTCATGATTGTTAGGTCCTCTTGTTGGATAGATCCTTTAAGCATGATATAGTGTCCCTCTTCATCTCTTACTACAGTCTTTGGGATAAACTTTAATTTATCTGATATGAGGATGGCTACCCCTGCTTTCTTTTGAGGACCATCTGAATGGTAAATGCTTCTCCAACCTTTTATTTTCAGGCTGTAGGTGTTCTTATGTCTAAAATGAGCTCCCCCTTGGATGCTTTTTTCCATCTGTATTTTTTTTTCCGTCTTCCTACCTTGACAGAAGCACAAACTCTTCTCACTGAAGCGTTCCAGCTGTTCTCTCTTTAAATCTTAGACCGAATTCGTAGGTTTTCAGGATGATTTGAAAGTTATCTAGGTAAGTGGGTGGGGACAGGTGACTTGGGGACCCTACTCTTCTGCCATCTTTCCCACCTCCCTGGGTAGTATTTTGAAAAAAGCTTTAACCTTGTGGGCCCCTGAAAGCATCTCAGTGACAGCCCCTGCCAAGAAGGAGCAAAACAAATTTTAAGAAGGGCTGCAACAGAAACATTACTGTTAAATCCAGCAGCAAGACAAGGACAACCACAAACACTACCACCACAGTCAATTCTTCTATACTGTGTGGGTAACATGCAAATTAAAAAAAAAAAATAGAAAAAAGAGGTTTTAAAAAAATCTTTATGATTAAAAATTAATTAGATTAATTAGGCTTAGATTCACTATAGGCCATGGAGTTTACCTTCTGGCAGGGGAAACAAATGATAAACAAGAGGCTATGTCAGACGATTGTGAAGAAAAATAAAGCAAGGTTAAGGGACTAAAAGGGGTTTAAAGAAGGTGGGACTTTACACAAGGTGGTGAAGGGAGGCAACCTGACAATGACATTTGAGAGGAGACTGAATGCAAAAGAAGAGCTAGTGCTCACGTGTTCCAAGCACAGGGACCAGCAGGTCCACTGACTTTGAGGTGGGCTCCGAGGGGGCCAGGGAATGGAAGTGGTGTGGTTGGACGAGAAGTCTGGAGCTAGGTCATACCAAGCCCTCAAAGAAGGAGCAAGGATTCCCTACTTTATTTTCAGTAAAATGGAACCTCAAAGGGTTTTTTAGAATAGGAGACTAACAATTTGATGACTGTTACTGACTATTGCTTTTTCAACCAAGAAAATTCAATGAAAACAATTAAAGCTAATAACAAAGGTTTGCAATGTGAATGTTTAAATAATCAATACCAAAAATCAACAGCTTTTATACCTCATAATTAGTTATATACCAAATGAATGAATTATTTTTACTATTTCTCAATAATAAAACTTAAGAGGAATCAGGATTTAATTTTAACATTATTATTAAAATAACTGCATGGCAAAATCTTTCCTTATGTTACAGACAAAACATTTTACAATAAGTCTCTATAACAATTTGACTTTGTTAAAAAAATAAAATAAAAAATGGAATATTCCATTATAATCACTGAATGAATCATAATACCATATTCACAATTACTTTTGTAATCAACTTTTAAAAATCAACAGTTTTAAACAGGGTAAATACCTCATCAGAACAGGAAACAGATCTGCTCGGTGGGCCGTTTTCACTACCGTATTATCTTCAGAAATGCTAAAATGCACTATCTCTTCCTTAAAGCTTCTGTCTTCAAGCAATCTTTGCAAGTTTTCCCTTTAAAAACAGAATATAGAACAAATCATCACTTAATAATCAATGGTATTTTTTAAAAATGCAATATAGTAGTACAGTGATATGTATAATAGAAATAGGAATTAATATATTATAGTTGACATTCATAAAAGAAAATTTTCAGGAAATGACAGGTTCTCAAATTTTATAAAGTAAAGGTGATTATGAGGAACTAAAACTTAGTCAACAATTCAGCCATTTAAAAAAGATTAATACAAAAGCTTTCTTCAGTTCTTATAGAGAGTGATCATGATTCCCTAAGTAATCACCAAGATTCTGACATCACTGAAGCAACAAGAAATGGTATAGCCTTCTCTTTTCTACCTTATCTTTGGAGAAGCACTCTTAATACACAAATATACTTTGAGTTTTCATTTTTTACCTGAAAATAGCCTTACGATTATAGTCAAAAAGGGAAATTTCCCAGGCCTTCACAAAATTATTTTAGAAGAAATGCTCAGGTAGAAAGGTAAAAATCAGCCAAAGAAATAGCATTTCTTTAGCTTCAAATAACTTACCTGTAAGGGAGGATATGTGGATGTTTATATGTCATTATACAATCCAGGGCTATTTTTTGCACCGTTTGATCTTGATGTAGCAACAACTAAGAATAATATTTTATAGAATAAATTAATGAAGTCACATATACACATACCATGGAATAGTAATTTACTTGGGTTAATGTGCTAAATTAGATTTCTTAGAATCTAAATTTTTTAGATGTGGGTTAAAGGTGATCCCTGACAACAGCCTTACATTTTCTCAGAAGTGCAGCATGAACAGAATATGTGCAATGAACTAAGTGGAAACAAAACTCTGACCCCTGAATCCTACATGCCAGACTCTCGGGTTTATCAGCCTTCTGGTCAAGGCCAATTCCCTACATAAATTTGGGTTCATACCAGCTGGGCTGGTCCCATGATGACAGAAAGTTCCCATAATGCTGTGAAAGTAATGGCAGTCAGTAAGATGCCAGGAAAGAGGGCCTAGTACAGAGCCTCTCAGATCAAATGGTTTAGAATTTAGCTTCCTACAGATTTGAGCTCTGGCTTTATAAACAAACTGTATCTGAATTATGGGCATAACGACGATAAATTCTGCTGAAATCATGTAAGTTCCATCTAAAAAAATCCAAATGAGGGGATCCCTGGATGGCTCAGTGGTTTAGCGCTGCATTTGGCCCAGGGCCTGATCCTGGAGACCCGGGATCAAGTCCCACATTGGGTTCCCTGCATGGAGCCTGCTTCTCCCTCTGCCTGCGTCTCTCTCTCTCTCTTTCTCTCTCTCTCTCTCTCTCTCTGTGTCTATCATGAATAAATAAAACCTTTAAAAAATAATAAAAGACATCCAAATGAAAAAAGGAAATCTTGTTTCCCCAGATGGCTTAGAATGACATCCAATGCTTACTGTTTCTGATATTAAATTTTTTTCTGCAATCTTTTCTGTAACTGAAGATTATACATGTGACTGCAAAAGATACTCCAACTATCAGCTTTTACTCAGTGTAATAGATCCTGAAATCCCAACACTCTGTAAGGTTACCTTACCTAGAAGTGAAAAGTAGCTAGCTTCTTTTGACACAGCCTCCACTGTTAATACAGCTGATCAAGGTTTAGACACCTGAAATGTGTTTATAATCAACAAAATAGCTAAAGTCTAAAACTGTTTATCAAGATACAGAAAATAGTTATTAATTTTTAAAACACAGTACTTAAAATGTAGACATGGGCCCTATTCATCAACAATTATTAAAAGCCTAAAAGTTATTTTGGTAAACAACAGAGAAAAGTCACAAAGAACTGCAGTGGCAAAAATTTATTTTACTTACCTGAAGATATAGCTCATATAATCTGGATTCCAGATATAGGGCGCGTGGATTTGAAAACTTAGAGAAAACTTGCAAATGAGCAATTAACTGCCTAAAAAACAAAAACCAAAAACCATAGGGTAATACAGAATTAAAGAAAAGAGATTTTCTTTTTTGGGGGGGGGTGGAGAGAACACAGATGTTGGGGGTAGAGGGTGGTGAGCAGAGGGAGAGGGAGATGGAGAATCCCAAGCAGGCTCCACTCCTAGCATGGAGCCCAACATGGGGCTCGCTCTCATGACCCTATGATTATGACCTGAGCCAAAATCAACAGCTGGACACTGAACCAGCTGAGCCACTCAGGCACCCTCAGAGATTTTCTTAAGATGATAGTACCCACCAATTTTAGTCTCTCTGACAAGTATGCCAAATGCCCTGACTATAGTTTCACTGTTAGTTAAACAAACAAGTTTTAATTATTTGCATTTAGGAACTTATTCTCCAGAAATTCTAAATCTTAGGCAGGACTTCCCCTGAAATCCAGGCTTCCCTACCCCAGAGAATCATTCAGGATGTGCTTAGAATGGTTTAAATTAAACCAGACACAGGAAGAAAGTAATCAAAACAGCGATATATTGCAAAGCTGAACACAGATAATTTTTGGAATGATTCCTTTTCTAGGTTCTATGCAGCAGAAAGGAAGATTGGTAAGGTACATTCTTCCTCATTTTCATATGACATAAACACTGATGTCAGGAGCCAGAGGTCCATATGTAGATAACCATAGCTCCTGCTTAAATCAAAAAGGAAGATGAAAGAACAACATTCGGTGGTCAAAAGTTAAACACGGAGATGAGACAGCAAGCCAATTACATCACCCACTGAAAGAGGTCGAGAAGAGAGCTTCTACAACAGCTACTCACTCGACTTCTTAATCCACAGGCTCCAGGAAGCTTTAAAAACATTTGGGAAACAAACTGTTTTATCTCTACATATAATTGATAAGAAGTATTAAGGCTTAAAAAAAAACAAACAAACCCTGAATGAATAAACAGTCACAATTTGGGGGGATTTTATTTGCCTATCTCAAGAACAAAAGTGGGGAGAAGTGAGGAGACAGAAAAAACAAGCTGTATGTGTGGTACTGACTCAGGGGGATGGGACTGAGTGCTTCAGAGCCTCATCTTCCTCATCTGGAAAAAGACAAGACCCCCTGGACTTTGTGCAAAGACTGAACAACAACAACAAAAAGAGTTGTGGGGCCTCTGCTCCACAAAATAAATTGCTCCTGGGCAAAAAAATGCAAAACTGTAAAAGTCCTACTGGTTAAAACAGACAAAATAACTTGGCCATTATGACCTTCTTATATATGATAGAGAAATATGGTAGCACTTTTGCTTATATTTAGCTTATGTGCCAACCTGTCTACATTATGTGTTTGGTTTTGTTATCAAACACTAATTTATGTGTTGCAATCAAAGTATTTTGTAGATGTTCACATTTATAATCAGCTGACTTTAAAGGGGATTGCCCTCAATAATGTGCACTGGCCTCATCCATGAAGCCCTAAGCGCAAAACCGGGGGTCTCCCAGAAAGATGGAATTCTACCACAAGACCAGGACACAGAAATCCTACTCTGTGAATTTTGAATTCAAGGCTACAATAAAATCCTGCCTAATTTTCCAGCCTGCTGTCTTGCCCTACAAACTGTGCACCTACTAGGTGCCATAATCGTTGTGAGCCAACTCCTTAAAATAAACCTGTTTAGTCATACATATGTACACCCTCATCGTATCGGTCTGCTTCTCTGGAGAGCTCTTATATAATTATCACCAAGCCCTTGCAGTTTTACAAAGTAACTTAAAATTTTCTTTTGAAACATCCATTCTTTTCCAACATTTATTATTATTATTTTTATGAGCTATGTAGCCTTCAAGACCCAGAGAGGGGCGCCTGGGTAGCTCTGTCAGTTAAGCATCCGACTCATAGCTCACTCAGCTAAGATCTTGATCTCACGGTCGTGAGTTCAAGCCCTGTGTAGGGCTCCATGCCCAGGGTGGGGCCTACTTAACAACAAAATAAAAAAAAGAGTCAAAGAGAACAGAAGCCAATTTACATGTTTTCAATAAATACTCATCATCAAGGAGCATGTTCTGTGAAGGATTATGAATGTATTGAGGGGGCACTAGGAATGTGATTACCCATTTACTCACACTTTCAATGGTGTATGTTAGCAGTATTCTAATTTTGGCTACGGGGGGGCAGAAAAATTAAGATGTGGACCTTATCTTTGGACTTTCTGATTTACCCGGCAAATCTGTAAAAAAGTAACTAACATCCAAGGTAAGGAGAAGCACCATGCTAGAGGTATGGACACCTGTTCTGACAGTCTGAAGCTGAGTTACTTGAACCTGCAGTCTAGAAGACAGGAGAAACGTTGGTGAGGTAGCGCAGGAACTGTTTCTGGAAGTAGGAGCAGAATTTCAGTCGGCAGAAATGAGGCAGGGCCACAGAAGGAGGGGAGGACACAGCAAAGGTCCAGGGGTGAGAAAGGAAGAGACATGACTGGTTAAATAGCTTATTCAATTATTCAGCAAAGAAAGATGAGGACTAATCTTCTGCTAGCTATCTGCGAACATGAAGCAGAAAACAGCAATCTTTCTCTGAAAGGAAGTAGCAGGGGACAGTTCGTTCGCTCAGGGTTCTGTCAGGTAGAAACAGGACGGAGCTACAGCATGAGGAAGCGTGGCCATGCTCCTTCATGCCCCACGTGCTTTGCACACTGCTTCTACGAGCTGTCAGGGGCCTTCCCTGCCCAGCTGCCCTTTGCCTTTCAGCCTCAATGGGGCCCTCCCCTTGGTAACAGTCTTCTCGTTGTGGTGGAGTTAAGTCATCTTTTAGTATGCTCCTAGAACTCCTCGGTGTTTTGGTTGTTTCTCTATTTGTCCTCTCCTAGAACTCCTTTAAAAACACTTCTTCTATAAAAATATTCAACCAGGCGTTAGACTGTGCTTCCTGTATAGCAGGGGCTAAGTAAGTACCCTTCATCTTTGTAGCCCAATACTTAGCAAAAGGCACCCAATACAGCTGCTGAATGGATGGACCAATAAGTGGCTCGCGGGAAGACTGGACAGGTAGGTGTATCAGATTGAGATCTAAAGTGTCAAAATAACACAGTAGCACGGATACACGGGTCCTTGTTGCCCTTAATTCAGTCTTCAAGGAAGCTGCAGTAACTTTTGAAAGCCTGATCACTCCTACTTTCTCTAAGGCTTCTTAACAACTTAGGTAAATGAACAACCCAGAGAATAGGAAAGAGAATGTAAAAACATGGAAACAAAAAAGGCAACCAGACATAAGTCAAACGGCAAGGTAAAAGTGCTGATGCATTTGTTTTAAGAGAAGGGATATTCCATTACGTGTTCCCCTAGAACACAACCTTAACACATGGTGCCATGAAAGTGATGGGCAAAGGCCAAAGAGCATTCAATAATTCCAGGCCCAATGCTCTCTTTGTAAAGAGAACTTATGATGAGAGAATCCTAAAAGTCCCAACTCTAAGAGTCTGAGACCAAATAAAAAACAAGTAACAACAAGCAAGCAACCAAACAGCTCTGAAGGTAGGATGTTTTCTTTGGGCTATAAAACAAAATCCCAGGGGGATGCAGCACTTCAGTAACTATCTGAAGCCTTGTCCAAGGCCTTGTCACACATAGGCCATCAGAGGTCTCCCCATTTCTCCTAGGGCCCTGTATCTGTGCGCTTTCAGCAACACTGAATTTACTTTGCTGCAGCTCTTCTGGTCTTTTTCTTCTGTGAGGGTTCATCTACGGGCACCGTCTCCTCCTCCAGCTCTTCATCATCTCCAGCAGCAGGTTCCTCTTCTATTTCCTCTGCTGCCACCCCCTTGGCTTTCCTTCGCAGATCCTGGGTCGGAGCGACTTGCAGGTCTGCTGGGTAATACTCATTGCTACAGTGAAAAGAGATGAAGGTGAAATGTCCTCATTTTGTTTATGACAGATGTGTGACCATGGTTCATAGTGTCACACGCCTAAAAGTCATCAATGGCACCTTAGCCAAGCCTCATCACATTCTTTTTTATTCAGCCCAGCTTAAGTACCCTACTTGACAAATCTATTGCTAACTGCAGTTATGCTTTTAAAATCCCCTGTTACACTGCCATGAAAAAAGTCCCTTTTGGACTGAATTGAAATCAGTCTCCCTGTTTCTGGAACCATAATTGGAGGAGGGTGGGTGTAGGACTGGATTATGTTAAATAATTAAAGCATAGCATTAAGACCATGCTGGTCACTCTGCACCAGACGCTTTCTACTTTGCCAGTGTTCTTTTGCAAATACAGTGCCACAACAGAATTCCGTCCTCTGGACGTGGTCTGCTAAGACAGACGGTCAACTCCTTGGCTATGGGGACAGTCATGACATAACACAGACTCAAACTGGATGTCCAGGCAATGAAAATCAGTCAGTCTTTATCTTTTGTCTCTTTAAACTAAGCTTGTATACTTGGTGTTCACATTTATTTCATGACATTCCATCCCTTTGTGACCCACTATTCTAAGGAACTACTATCATCTTGAAGGCTGTCACAGAGTGCATTGGTTTTGTGTTCCTTTCATTCATTCATCCAACAGTTATTCATTTGTTGTCTGTTTTGTGCATGGCACTGGGCTATGGATATAAGGAAACTGATCAGATGGACTTTAAAGTCTGCATTCAAAAACATACTGGTGAAACATGTTTGCGGATAGCACCCTACCAACCTGGAAGTAACCCCAGGTTAATAATGTTAAACTTCTGGTAAATATACTAAACTGCACCTGGAGAGCTGGGAAGCTACACCTCATTCACCTTCGTATTCTCACCCAGCATGGTCTAGTGCTTAACACATAAAAAATGGATGAATGAATAAAATGAGCAAAGTTGCTGTGTCAGTTACCAACCATACCATCATCCATTTAATGACATCCCTGCTGTATTCTCAACACTCAGTTAACCATATAGGACATATTTGTTTAAACCTTTTCTCCATGCTCAGCATGTTCCCTCATGTTTATTAAGTAAGATAACTCAGAGCATTTACAAGCATGCTCCCAATACGCAGCGAGTACTCCTTTAATGTCACCTATTTCACAGTATTGTTGCCATTGTTGGTCATTCCAGCTTCTGGTTTGCTCCTCTCAAAGAATGCTTACAACAGATTCACGAACTAGTTCTAATATTGAATTGTTTGAAACATATTTAGAAATGCAAACTTCTAGTCAAAAAATAAAAAATAAAATAAAAAGCCTAAAATATATTTTGAAGATGGAATTAAAGGTGATATTTAAGTTTTCCATTAGCTTGGATCATCTATAAAAGTATTTGCTACAGGTAATCATTGCCAACTAATTTTAAATATCTTTAAAAATTGTAGATCTTTAGTTTCTAAGTCTTCTTAAATGCAGAAACCACTTCTTTTTACAGGCTCCTTTCCCCATCTCCAGTAATCCATTTGTAACCTACTTCTTTTTTTAGGGAAAAATTTGGAAACTCAACATAGTGAGAAACTGATTTCCTATTAACACCGTTAGTCCTAGCTTGCATATGTATAGCTCTTTGAAATTCACAAAACAACTGATACATTATTTTGCCTTCAAAACAAGGCAAGGAAACTAAATATCACTGTCTTCATTCTATAAATACAATTAAAGCCTGAAGAGTTACGTGAAAAAAATCACTACTCTTCTACCACAGTATCGACTGACCTGTCTGAATCTTTGCTGCAATGAATTAGTCACATAAACTTTTCTACTTATGCATTGGATCCTATCTTCTTTTAACTATTCAAAGACAGGACTCCAACAATTTTATTCCCTTTCTTGCATTATGAATTTTCCCTCCCTTCTGGATCATTCATACCAGCATGATACAGATTTATGCTGCTTAAATCTTAAATAGCAACCTAGCAACAGCAGCTCTCTCTGCTCTCACATCTCCCTCCACCTGTCTGCTTCCTTTTTTACAAGAAGTGTCCATACTTGCTGTTTTTGTTTTTCATTTCCTTTTAAGCTCATTTTAATCAAGCTTTATCCCCTACCCAGTTAACCAAAACAACTCTTGTTAAGGTTACTTCTAAAGTCAATGGTCAAGTCTTATACTTCATCTGACTGATGTCTCAGATACGTCTGATCCAAGTCATTACTCCCTTTTGAAATACTTTTTTAACTTAGCTCCTGGGATACTACGAGGTCTTGGTTCTTCCTCTGTCACTCTGTCCTGGCTTCCTTTCCTGGTTCCTTATCTCCAATCTCTAAATATCATTATTAGTCCTTGGAAGTCTTCCCTCTCTACATTTGCATTTAGGCATGGCCTCATTCCCCATCTCCTAATTTAAGAAATCATCTGTATACGAACGATTTTCCAATTTATAATCTTTAGGCCAATATTCCCCTTGAGTCTATACTCCAAATCCAACTGTCTACCTATTACCCCTACTTAGATGTCTATTCAGTATCCCAAACTGAACACGTCTAAAAATGAACTATCTTCCCTCACAAATCTGCGAATCTCTGCAATCCTCCCAATCTCAGTAAATGGTGACTCTTCGTCCAGTCGCTCAGATCAAAACCTTAGGGACATCCCCAGTTGCTCCTTTTCACCTTCCTCTACCACTCCCCAGCGCCCCCCCCCCCCACCCAAGACCCAGACATCTAATCTGTTGGCTGACCAAACCCCACAGAGGCTGATCTGGTTGCAATCCTTCAAAAAGATTTTTTACTGAGTTGAAATCCAAGAATATCCAGAATTTAACCACCTCTCATCAGTTGCACTATGTACAAGGTATAATTAGTACCTAGTACCTTGGTACCTTGGTCAAGTAACCATCATTTCTTGCCTGGAATTTTATAATCTCTGAAACCGGTCGGTCTCTCCACTTTGGCCCACCTACAGTCTATTCTCAACATGACAGCTAGAAAAATCCTCAGGAAAATTTAAGTCATGTCCTGACTCTGTTGAAATCTTCTAATGGCTTTCCATTTCACTAACAGAAAAAAACAAAGTCCCTTACTATTACTTAAAGACCTCACACATTTGTCCTGTAAGTTTTTGCCCTCATCTTCAACTACTTTCTCCAAGGGTCACTGCTGCAGCCACTCAAACCTCCTGGCTGTTCCTCAAACAAACCAAGCATGCTGTGGTTTGTAGCCTGCTTACTACACCAAGAATATTTTCCATATGATGAAACACTAATGGAAAATATGTATTTTTACTGAATAATTAGTACTGCTCTGTACAATACATCCCTTATCTTTAGAGCTTTAAAGCAATCCAACTCTCACACAACCTATCTAGTCAAAACAAAACAATGCTCCAGAAAGTTCTTGTTATCCTTTGAGAATACATTCCATCAGCATCCTGGGAAACATTGGGAGGCTCACAAAAGAGTGGCAGGGGTTGTGTTACTGGAAAGTACTTTAAAGCCTCAGGCAGGCAATAAAATGACAAACAACAGGGCAAGAAATAACAAGGGCTTTGTACATTGATCTAATATGATGGCCTTTTTTGTTTTGTAACCTGGAATTTTTAGATTTTTAAATTTAACCTAGAATTTTTATTAACACCATTTATAGGCTGGTAAAATCCTGACTCATATAAAATCAAGTGGTGAATAAAACCAGTTGTTCTCTGAGACAGCCAGTGCTTTATAGAGGTGTCGATGATCTGAAAACGTGACGGACATATAAAAACACTGAGGCTACTTGAGAGCTTAAGACTTTGCATCTTCTCTTCCTCACACCCTACCAGGACGTTCCTAGAAAGGAAGACTTACTTGATAAATCTCAAGAAAAGTGGGGAGAGCTCCCTGGACCGTGGCTCTATCCTCTCTGGGAATTTTGCCAGAGCTCGCCAGAGCAAAAATCGAAAGTTGGTGTGGTCCAATCTTTCCTGACAGTCAGTTTTCGACACTAACTGCTCATGATAAAGAGCTCCAACATCTCCTTCCTGAGTCTGCTCCCAACTTTCATCTCCAATGGACTTCTCATCTCTGACATCATTTTGTAGCTCCTTCTCTGCAAGGAAAAGGTCAGAACCGTTAAGAGAACTGTAAACATTTGTCCTATGTGTTTCTTTAAATGGGGGCATTTCTTTCTCTAGTAATATGAGGAAACAATAAACTATATCCAAAGATCAAAATAATAAATTTCTCATGTTTCTCCATTCATGTGCAATTAAGCAGGAAAAAATTAAACAATCTCTTTTCTTCCCAGTCCCCCCCTCCACTTCTGCTTACATACCAGCATGTACAGCTGCTTTTTCTAGATGTTCATAGTAGACCTTCCAAAATTGTTTATTTTCCATTTCATGTGCATGAGAACTAAGAGAAAAGATCACAAAACAAAGTATGTGGAATAATCCTTTTTAAAAGATCTCTTGCAGGAAAAAAAAAAAAAAGGTGAAAAGATATAACTAAAATTTAATTAGGTTATCCCCAAATATGGGGCTTAAAAATTTTGTACTTCTTTATATTTTTTAAAATGCCTGAACTGAGCAGGAATTATTATTACTACTATTATGATTATTGAGTATAGTTGACACACACTATTAGTTTTAGGTGTACAACTTAATGATTTGACAAATTTATTACATTGTACTATGCTCACCACGTGTGTAGCTACCATCCGCCCCATTGCATTGCTATTACAATGTCGCTGACTATATTCCTTAAACTCTGTCTTTTATTCTCATGACTCACTCCATAACTGGAAGCTTGTATCTCCCACTCCCCTTCCCATTCTGCCCAACCCCTTCACCTCTTCCCCTCTGGGAACCATCAGTTTGTTCTTTGTACTTGTAGGTCTGATTCTGCTTTTAGTTTTTTTTTTTTTTTAAGATTCCATTCATAAGTGGAATCACATGATACTTGTCTTTCTCAGTATGACTTATTTCACTTAGCATGATATCCTCTAGGTCCACCCATGTTGTTTCAAACGGCCTGATCTCACCCTTTTCTATGGCTGCATAATATTCCGTAGTATACCACACCACATCTTTCTTATCCATTCATTTATTGATGGACATTTATGTTGCTTCCATATCTTAGCTATTATAAACAATGCTGCAGTAAACATATGTCTTTTCGAATTAGTGTTTTTGTTCTTTGGTAAATACCCAGTAGTTGAATTACTGAATCATGTGGTATTTTTATTTTTAATTTTTTGAAGAGGTATTATTTTTAGAGTCATAAAATACTAAATAACATTTTTGAAAACCTATAGATCCCTATAAGAACACTTTTAAAGGTACAATAATAGGAACAGAGCATCAAGTATGAAGCATGGCACATTAAAGTAAGGAGGGAACTGGAGAGAGAACTTAGTTTGTTCAAAACTAATGTTAAATATTGGTTTTTCTTCACCGAATTAATATACTTATCATTAACAAAAAGGCAAAATAAATAATTACATGAAGCATCTTTCAGAATTTGAAGCAATGAATCACTTAAGTGTTTATATAATCTGGTATCATAGTCTCAAAATGTTTATAATCTTTCTGCCATTAATTTTGTAAGAATACTTTTTTTTTTCCTGTTCCTAATATCTTACTGGTCACCTCTAGCCCTGTGCCTGACCAGACAGGCTCCAGAGAGAGGATTAACAATTACCAGGACCCAGATGGAGCATGAGAAGGCCTTAGCCTAGCTCTTGGGGATCACTGACTATGGAGTTTGAAGGAGCAGGTCTGGCCCCTCCCGATCAACACAAGGCACCAAACCAGGGACACAGGTTAAGGACCAAGAACCTTCTTTTTCACATTTGGAGATTGGATATCATCTTTAATAGTAATCCCCCAGCTCAACACTCTTTTTACTGCCATAGCAGGTTGTGATTAAGTGTGTGTGTGTTGAGTGTGTGTCTGTGTTCCCGGACAGATGAGGGGCCAGTAGAGACTCTCAAGCAGGTCTCAGCCAATAGGTCTACTGAGGAGCAGCTGGAAGACAGTCTCTATAGAGACACAGGCTGGATTCCTGCCTCCCTTTTCCCTGAGCTGCTTTTCATGCATTCTGAGCCCCATGCCAGCCCAGATTAAAGGGCTTCTTAGTAAAGATCAGTCTCCAGTTCCCAGGCGTCACTTCTCTGACCACAGGGATGTCCCTGGGCAAAGTACAGACTGCTAGGCAAAGGTGGATAACCATTATACAAGACATGAACTATGTATGTTGTTGACTATACGTGACAAGTAAATGTACTTAACTATACATGACAGATAGATGTACCCAGCAAGAGGACAGCCTACCAGCAATGGAGAACCATTAAAGGCATTCAATAACTGAGAAACCAACATTTTTGATAATGGGCTATTAGAAACACATATATCAGATTCTTCCCCCTAAGCACAATAAACAAAATTATGAAGTTGATGTTAGAAGGCCTTGTCGTCATCATAATGGTCTAATGGTTCTAAAGGGCAGTAAAAAGCAGACAAATTAGTTCCAAATAGGAAAGAGATTGGTTTATTCTACTTCTGTCAGATAAAAACTGATGGTTAGGGTTTTGAGAGGTCACCCATATTTCTAATCTGACAAAAAGCCAGATCAGACCATCTGAAGGCAAATACCTGCAAAAGGACAGACTACATATAAGGCATAATATATGTATTTTCTATGTGATTATTAAGGTCCTTTTTAGAGCTATAAGGGAATTTTGGACACTGGACAACTAGGATTTTAAAAAGTCCTTATTTTTATTTTTTTAATTTATTTATTTTGTTTATTTAAAGATTTTATTTATTTATTCATAGAAACACAGAGAGAGAGAGAGGCAGAGACACAGGCAGAGGGAGAAGCAGGCTCCATCCAGGGAGCCCGACGTGGGACTCGATCCTGGGTCTCCAAGGATCATGCCCCAGGCCGAAGGTGGCGCTAAACTGCTAAGCCCCTGGGACTGCCCAAAAAGTCCTTATTTTTAAACTAAAGTTTGGCTCACTCACTATATAATAAAATTTTGCAATTATTACACAATATCCTGTTACTCTAAAAAATAATTCAGCAATAAAAAATGTTTCATAAAAAGTAAAAAGACAAAGTCCTCCAAAGTTATTTCGAAGCACAAAGAAACATACACAGAACAGTCAAACTGTTGAAAAACTTGGTATTAGAGAGTTAAGTGATGTTTACTTTTTCTTCACTTTGTCCAAAGGACTGGAGCTACAGATACTATACCTACCCATTCATTTAAATCACACCTAGATGGAGTATAATACTGGCCTGATCATTCTACAGTAGTTAAAACATAATAGCGTCATCATTGTAACCCACGTTTACCTTATTAGTTCAATAACAGGATCCCAGAGGGCACTGAAGTTAACATACAACATTCCTAATAAATAACGAAGTGGCACCTGCAATTATAGGAGACTAGTTTAGTAAATGGGTAATAAAGCAGAATAGAAGGCGTGAAGATACAAATATCCCAACTCAAGACAACTGGAGGTTGGAAAGAAGCCTGTGCTTTAAAGGAAAAAGCTGTAGGTACCACTCCAAACTTCAGTATATAATAATTTTCCAACTCTACCCCAAACGTCACTCGCTATTTAACAGAGAAGAATCCCTAAAGCAAACGTACTCAACACTTGCTCCAGATGTTCACAAAAGATGTAGAATTTGAAAAGACTTGTGATTAAATTCCCACCTAACAAACACGTTCTTCCTGTCCCCTTGTAAGACAAAACCTAAAGGGTAAGCAGTAAGGCACAGATCCCCAAGAACCCAAGATAGTACACTGTGAATGGCAGCTAGGGTTTTACAAGCAGATGGCTGAGTTTTCAAACTCTGCATTACAGGCATTCAGTTCCAAAGGTCTAAAGTTTTCTCAGTTGCCTTGAGAACAATTGTCATTACTCACATCCCCATGTGCTAGGGAGGCATTATACACAATGGTAGCTCTATTATAATTGGGGGCGAGGTGTTTGTGACAATTTTAGCAGCAGAGCCCTTTTTCCAAACGAAACGTAGCAAAGGATGGTAATATATAAAACAGGTTAAGGGCGGAACTGCTCTGATCTAAAGGGAATTCCTCTACTTGGCCTTCCTCCCAAAGGCATCTCTGATCCACATTCAACGGTCATGGATGAAAAATACCATACAAAAGGTAGGTGTGCCTGACATCCTGCGGTAGTGAACAGACCTGGAGAAGAGCATCAGGTTTTAAGCCTGATGTTGAATGCTCCTGTTGCCATTTACTTCCTCCCTTCACGTATTATGCACATACTCAGGAGAATGGAGGAGGGTAAATTATTTCCACTGTTGAATAGGCTGGCAGAGCCATTTAATTCAAAGCATCTAAAAAAAACTGTGGAGATTTACGTAGCTTAAAAATTTTTAACTACTTGGTATGTTTCTCTTTTCAAAAGCCAGCAAAACAGATCATAAAGCATAATTAAGTTCAAAAAACATGGACACTTTTTTATACCTCCTGCAATGGCCCATCAGGGACTGTTGCCTGCACCACATCATGTCTTAGTTTTCTCAAGTGAAGAAGTTTCTCTCTGTAATCACTCACAGTTGCTGGAACGAGTTCTGCCTGGCGTAACACAGCAAAGGCAGACTGACGCTCTGAAAGCCCATCATCCTGAGTGAATGGAGAAAACCAAGGAGGCAGGTCAGTACTTTGATTTCCAAAAAAGACCATGAAATGGAGCCAAAGTTCTAAAAAAAGAAAAACTGGGATATGTTAATGTTTGAAATTAAATAAGCAACACTTTTTTGAGTAAATGATTAATTTTTCCTCATATCATTTGTTTTTCAAGAGATAATTTAAGATTAATGTTTAGCACAGAAATGACAAGTAAAAAATGGAAAACTAATTCTCAAAATGACTCAAATTGATTGGCCACATTTGTTGAAATAAAAATGTGTATATATACTTCCACTCTACAGTTCTGCTTTTAGAAGTAGTAATCTGCATTATGGGAATATTTCCCTATTCAAATACATCAGCATAAGGATGTTCACTACCCTTTTATTGGAAATGCCGAAAAACTACAAACAACCCACGTTAGAATCCGTCAGCAGAGAACTGGTTATGCAAGATATCTTCAACTGTGGTATAATGTTGAAGCTTCAGAAGAAATGAAGTAAGCCTACAGGTACTGATACGGAAAAACCTCCATGAGGCCATTTGTTTGAATTATACATGTGGATACAAAAAATCTGAAAGAATATTCACCAATTACCAGTGAATTTTCAGTGTGGGCAGAAGTAAAAATTACAACAAAGAATTTCAGTTTTTAAGACAGACATTTGTACAACAGTGTTTGAATTTTCTGCACAAATGTCCTTTTGGAAATAAAAAAAACTGAGTAATGTTTTTAACAAGTTATCCAAATTAACAGTGAAAATACCTCCATCATTTCTGGAAGTCGAACCTCAAAATGGTTTAGGATCCTTATTGTCAAGAGCCGAATCTAGACAAGGTAAAAGGCATGTTTCAAATTCCGAAGTTTACACATAAGAAACTGATTTATAGACAGTGAGATTCCATGTTATATAGGACTAAGGAAAATAAACCACTTGTCAGAGAAATACATGTTATTCTATCCCTTATTTCATATTGGACACCAACCAAGACCTCATTCAAATAGTACATGGATCAGTTTAATGACCAGACTAGACTGAGAAGATAAAGTTTCCCAGAGAAGCACGTTTTCCTTTCAACTATGACACTATGAGCATCTCTGTAAATGAGTACAAAGAATCTCAATAAATTTACAATCCTGTTGCAATTAGTGATTTTTATTTGTATGTAATGTATTTGGGTATTTATGTACACTTGACCAAACAGCAGAATCACATAGGGGGCTTTAAAAAACTATGCAGATTTTTCTGTTTCAGCCCTACTGAGTCAGAATTCTGGCCTATGAGGATCTAGAATTTATATTTGTATTTAGCTTCCCAATTAATCCTGCTACGATCAGCTTGTAGGTCAGTGTTCACGAATCACTGTTTTAAACAGAAATCACCCCACAGCAGCATTTTCTGAGTAAGGGGCTCTGATAATGATGGGCAATACATACATATCAAAAGATGAGAGACCGAGAACATGTCACAAAACACCATTACCTTGGATAGACCAGTTGAAATGTTTGCTTGTAACTTGGGAAATAATTCCATTAAGGCTTCCTCAGAAAGTGGCCCTTTGCAGCCACATAATGATAACCTCTGATAATAGAGATCAGCTAACAGCAACACAGATGGCTCCAAGGGAAATGTTCTGCAACAAGATATTTATTAGACCCAACCCGCACCATACAGCCGACTATTTAGACTATAACAAAAACCACAGAAAATCATCACTGGTGAAGGGAATGTACAAGGGACCAGGTTAAAGCTTTATGTAGACATCTAGCATCATTTTAGAATCTGAGGCCTTGCAACAATGAGTGATGTGCTCAAGGACATACAGCTTAAGCAGAAGCATTCACATATATCCTATCTCTGTGGGAACTGCAGGGGGATGTCTCCTCAGAGGAAGAACACAGAAGCTGTGGCACCTGCCATAAGCTAACACGCTCCATTCGTAAGTCATTCTTATCATGACATACTTCAATGATTTGAGATGGCTGAGGTGGCCTCACACACACCAAGAAAACAGCTCATCCCCGCGGCTCAGAATCATAGTTTTGACTACATGCAAGGACTGTGCCTGCTGGAAGTTGGCTTGGTGTTGCAATCAAGAGAAAAGTTCCACAGTGGCTCCTTGCTGCGCAGCCCCTCCAGTGGCGACGCTCAGGTCTTCCGGGACAGCAACGCAGGGAGCCTCAGATCCCAGATCCCCCGATTTACTTCCTTCATGCTTCTGCGTTTCTGCTCAAATGTCTCCTTCTTGGTGAGGCCTTCCCTATTTGAAAGTGTCCTTGTCTCTAGCCCTTCAGACTCTCCCTATCTCGCCTCTGCTTTAATTTTCTTACCACAGTCTAATGTGCTATACAGTGTATGTATTATTTTGCTCGGTATTTCTTCTTGCTACAACAGCAACTCCATGAAGGCAGAGTACTGTGTGTGTCTCACTCACTGAACATGTCTCCCAGTGCCACGGCCTGGTACATGAGAAAAGCGAGTGAATATTTACTGAATGAAGGAAATGAATAAACCTGTTTTTAAATGCATAAAATGGATTAGAGTCTAGAAAAAGAAGTCAACTACTTTACCAGGTTTTACTTTTAGAAAGGGTACTGGGCTGAGTAGAAAACAGCTCCCCAGTAACAGCCCAGGGCTACTACCAAAGTCGGGAACAGGCTGACATCAACTTGCACACAAACAATGCACTGGGCTGTGTTTGTATGCAGTAAAAGGACCACAGGAAAGTATTCTAAAACGGTGAACGTGTGGAGATGAGACTGAGTGTAGTAGAAATATGTATGCTGGAAGTACTCGGGAAGTTACAGAAGGTCAACATGGGAAGATGGTAGGGTTGGGGACAATCTACAACACTAGTTTACACACATGGTAAAATACCTCTCCACAGAGATGGATCTGCATTTAAAGACCATGTAAAGGATGGACTTATTTTAAGGATTCAGATCAATAACAAATTTCTAATACGAACACAACTAAGATATAAAGTAGATCAAACCAAGGACTTTCATTATGCCCAAGTTTTCACAAGAACAGAAGCTTTTATATTTTATTTGTGAGTAAGATAAACTGGGGGTGTATTTACTTACATTACTAAATTCTTCACGCGTTCCACAGGAACCAAATGAAGGAGTTCAGAAGATTCTTCTAAACTTAGCAGAGTATTTACAGCTTGACAAAGAACAAATAAGTTTCCTGAGGGCAGAAAAACAGGACTAACCATATAACTCATTCCTTTGACAGATTAACTACTAGACATCTCATTTATCTAATACTTGCTATTTATAGAGGTTGTTAAAGTGAATTTGTGCCTTCTAAAGAATCATCTGTCCAATATTCAGAATGTAACAAGAAGGAACTGAAAAGACAAGGTTTCCAAGTCATGTATTTTAGCTTTTTTAAGAAAAAAATATTCAAAAACAAAGAATACATGTTCATTAAGATGAGGAGGAAGTTCGATGGTCCCACACAATGGCATTACCCAAACTAGAAGTTTTAAGGAGATGCACTTGTACTTTTCAAAAGCTAATAAATTATTTTCCTTTAATTCAACATTCATTTATTCCTAGACCAGAGGCTGGCAAACTTTGGTCCACAAGTCAGACTTTTTGTAGCCTTTTTTCTATATGGCCCACAAGCTAAGAATGCTTTTTACATTTTTAAAGGGATGTTTGAAACAATAACCAAACAATAAAGAATATGCCACAGGGACTGAATATGAAAACCTAAAATATTTACTCTCTGGTCCTTTACATAAAAACTTTGCCAACCCCTGCTCCAGAGACGAGGAAAGTGCTATCCAATACAGCTTTCTCCAACGACAGCAGTGTTCTGTACTTGTGCCAATACGCAGCTGCAGTCCAAGCCACATGTGGCTATTGAGCACTTGAACTTGTGCTGAGTCTGCTGTGTCTGCTTAGTATCTAACAGAGAACCTAGCACAGTAAATAAATGAACTGCTATACATGATGTTCAAAAAGAAATAACTGCGCTAGGATGAAACAAAATACCTACTTTCAAACTGCTGTCCTAGGCTAGTGAGAGGAGATGTTCAAGTCTGTAACTGGGAAGGGTGCTCTGGGCAGGGCAGGCTAATAGTGCCAAGAAAGTCACGTAGGCCTTCCCAGAGGAGGTGTGCTTGAAGTGAGTTTTGAAAGAAAATCAGTAAGAGTTCCTCAATTGACAAAGACCCAGAAAGGATTCCGGCAGAAGAAAGAGTCATGAGGGTAGTCAGAGGGCTGTAAGAGATAGTATCTCACTCAGGGTAAGCAAATGGAAGTGCCTGGAGTCCAAGGTGTATATAGGGATGGCATGCGCGTGGGACATTTCAAGCTGTGGCTTGAAAATGAGGCATCCTGGGTACCGGAGTGTCATACCCTCTGATGCTCCATCTTCAGATTTGGCTTGCCCTCAGGCCGCCCTAACCCAGTCACCCTGTGATGAGGCCCAAGCGCAGCACCTCCAACCTTACTGTCTTTCTTCTGGATTTACCATAAAGGGGGTGTGTGTCAGAGCACAGTGTGAGCCCAGTCACTCTGGGTGTGCCAGACAGGAAAGAGAAGAAAACAAACAGAGATTGTAACTGACCTTTTCCAAAGCTGCCTCTGTCAACATTCACGAAGAGTGACTCTATGAAGCAGGTGACTAGTGGTATAACCTTCTCCTTCTCTAGAGGTCTGTACAAGAAGTTGGGAGACAAAGGGAAAAGTTCAAACTGGCATTCAGTGGCTTTGTCAGGGAATGGCAAGGAGTGGCTAACAAATACTTAAATCAGCACACTAAGTGCCTCTTTCAAATCTAACCATAGTTTATTTTCTCACCTAATATGAGGTAACACGACAAGGGCTGCCCAAGACTGTGAGAGGTAAGTAATATCTTTATCTGGGGGTAGCTGAATTATAGACAAGAGGTGGTCCAATACTGGGATCTGTTCTTTTCCTCCCTTGGGTCTAGTCTTCTTCTGCCTTAAATAGGATCTGAAGGAAAAGAAAAACGAATGTTTGAAAGAGGAGACAATATAATCGCTCTTGCCCTCTGAAGTTTGAAATAAACCTGGTTCCTCTCCATGCATGGAACATTTGTCCGGGGGAGGGAAGCAGTGGGTGAACATAAATAACTAAACAAATGGGACTCATTTACTGATTTTCAGTGAGAGGCTTTTTCGATGCCTTTGGTTCTACTTTCTTCTAATTTTCTATTTTAATTTGCTTTGTAACTTAAAGCCAAGTCTCTTCTGGTTTTAGCTGCTATTTCTGAATTTTCTGATTCATTCTGATTCGGTCTTTTCTGTTCACTCTGCTGATGGACATGTTTTTTGAACACTGGAGAGGTAATATGTTGTAATTAACAGACTTCCTCTAGTCCCTCCTTCCTTCTTGACACAAATTTTACTACTTTACAAATGTCACTGAAGTGATTACGATGGAGAAGTAACTTTCTCCACTTCTTAAATCTCATAGATGTTTACTCAATGACATTTTCTGACATGACATTTGGCTTTAGGTATCTGTGACTTTGGCACTATTCTTTGTTTGCCTCTTTTCCTTTTTGCCAATGAACTGCACCTAGGTTCTATTTGAAAGACAGAAATCTAATTGAAAGAAAAGTCACAGAAACAGTACGTAAAATGATTTGTTCTGATTAATTTACCCCCCCATGTCCAGTTTGGTTAGCTTGTGACACATGAGAAGTGGAAGATCAGGTTTCTATTCTTGTGTCTTTGTGATCATGAAAATTAACTTAAAAAGTTCTATTCTTTTTTGTTTCAGACTTACCAAGACACTGAATGTTTGGAAATTACAATTGTTTAGTTAATTTCACTGATAATTTCTGATAGTCATTACACTTTGATATAGTCTTTCTAGTAGTAAAGACTCAACAATCTGCAAAAATCCTACAAGAAAACAGACGCTTTGGGGAAAAAAAAAAAAAAGGTGGGTCATTGCCCTGCTTCATCACACCTGCCAATGAGCTCCTCCAATAAAATCCACACTCTGAATCTCACCTTATAACGCCCCATGTGATCTGATCCTGGCCTGCACCTCATTCTACTTTCCTCCTTGCTCAATGCTCTGTACCCACACAGGCTTTCTTTTTGTTCCTCAAACATACTGGACTTATTCATATCCTAGAACTTTTACACTAAGTCTTCCCTCCACCTGGAAAGCCTTTTGCCTAGATCTTTGCAAGGCTGCATCCTTCCCATCATTACAATTAGTCCAAAAGTTCCTTCCCCCAAGAGGAGTCATGTTGCCTTCCCATTCATTCTCCCTCTCAACACCTTAGTTTTATTTTTCTTTTTATTATTAAAATTATCTTGCTTATTTATCTCACATCCCAAGAATGTCATCGCCTCAAAAACAGGTAAACTCTTATTCATTATTATATCCCAATGCCTAGAACACTGCCTGATATAATTAGCATTTGTCAATTGATAAAATAATCGTATCTTCTAAAGAATCTTTTTCATATCCATTATCTCTTTCTAGTCTCACAACAAATCTGTGAGATAGGTGAATGGAGTATTACTAAGAATTACTGAGAATATTCAGACAAAGATGACCATTCACATATATCCTATCTCTGTGGGAGTTGCAGAGGGATGTTTTCCCAGAGGAAGAACACAGAAGCTGTGCAAATGCCTTAAGATAACATGCCTCCATTTATTTATTTATTCTTATCATGACATACTTCAAGAAGGACCTGAGATGGCTGAGGTGGCCTCACACACGCCAACAAAGCAGCTTCATTTCCACTGCTCAGAAGCCACAGTCTGGGCTGCATGCAAGGAATGTGCCTGTTAGAACCTGGCTTGGTGTTGCAATCAAGATAAAAAAATCCAAGAGAATAATTCTACAGGAGTTACTAATTATTCACTCCTCAGGAATCAAAGCTCAGTAAACTGAAAAACCAACAAGATTCTATTAGCATGTTTTGATACAGAAGCTACTTCTAAGGTCAGTAGAAGAGCAACATGTGAAGAAGAGGAGTTCTTCCAGAATCTCAAGCTGATCCAGAATCATAAAGTAACTCTGCATGTGTGACTGTGGGAACAATAACATCCATCTCAAAGAATACTATGATGCTTGAAAGCTGAGTACTCAGCAAAAACTCAAGGAATGTTCATCTATTCCTACTGCCCCAAAGCACACCACAAATGCAGCAAGTCTAACAAATCCCAGAGGAAAAAAGAAACTTAAGCATAAACATATAGGAATTTGATAAGGGAACTGATTTCCTAACCTGTAACTTCTAAAAACTCAACCACAATTACTGGAAAAATGGTAAGCAGAATCCTCTCACATATTTATATAAGTCTTCTTTTCAACATCTAAGGGTACAATTTATTTTTAATGCAATTAAGAAAGTAATCCATGGCTCTTTTAACAATTCAAACAATGCAAAGGTATATAATCTAAAAGTTAACAGTCACTTCTTTCTTCCCCTTCCCAGCCTCCTAACATAAACAAAGTTAAAAGTTTTGTGTGTCCTTAGGGAGATGCCAATTCTCCCCAAATTGATCTGCAGGTTTAAGGCAATTACAAATAAAATCCTAGCAAGTTTTTTTTGTAGACATAGAGAAGATTCTTCTAAAATTTATATAGAACAGCAAACGACCAGGAATAGCTGAAACAATCCCCACCCCCCACCCCCCCAAAAAAAACAGAATGGGAGGAATGAGGATTTTTATTTTCAGGATTTCAAGACTTACCTTAGAGTTATTGTAGTAAGACAGTATGGTATTAGAGGAAGAGAATACATGGATTGATGGAAGAGAATAGAGAACCCAGAAATAGAGCCACACATACATGCCCAACTGATCTGACAAAGGTGCAGAAGAAGTTCAATGAAGAAGAATAGTCTTTTCAACAAATGTTGCCAGAACAGTGGGCATCCACAGGCAAAAACAAAACTTGACCTGAACCTCACACCTTATATAAAAATTAACTCAAAATGGATCATGGACTTAAATGTAAGACATAAAACTATGAAACTTTTAGAAAAGTAGGAGAAAATATCTAGGACCTACAGCTAGGCAAAGAGTTCTTGGAATTGACATCAAATGGCCTGATCCATTAAAGAACAGTTGGTCAACTGAACCTCATCAAAATCTAAAATGGTGGTCTGTGAAAAATCTTAAGTGAACAAAGACAAGCTATCAACTAAAACAATAAATCTGCAAACCATTTATCTGACAAAAAAACCTTTGTCTAGAATATACGTCTTCTCAGAATTCAACAGTAAAGAAACAATCCAGTTAGAAAACCGGCCAAGGAAATGAATAGATATTTCACTAAAGAGGATATACACATAACATACATATAAACCCAGGAAAAGATGGTCAACATCATTAGCCATTAACAAGATGCAATTTAAAATCAGTGAGGGGATCCCTGGGTGGCTCAGTGGTTTAGCACCTGCCTTTGGCCCGGGGCGTGATCCTGGAGTCCCGGGATCAAGTCCCACGTCGGGCTCCCTGCATGGAGCCTGCTTCTCCTTCTGCCTCTGTCTCTGCCACCCCCCCTCTATGTCTATCATAAATGAATAAATAAAATATTAAAATATTTTAATATTAATATTAAATAATATTTAATATCAATTAATATTATATTATTAATAT
This sequence comes from Nyctereutes procyonoides, assembly GCF_905146905.1. Classification (NCBI taxonomy): domain Eukaryota; kingdom Metazoa; phylum Chordata; class Mammalia; order Carnivora; family Canidae; genus Nyctereutes; species Nyctereutes procyonoides. The sequence continues at coordinate 23,856,671 of NW_026575122.1, forward strand.
TATTATAATTATTAATAATTAATAATTATTATATTATTATTAATTATTATTTTAATATTATATTATTATATTATAATATAAATAATATTTAATATTAATTAATATTTTAATATTAATATTAAAATAAAATCACAGTGAGATTTCACTATATCTTATTGGACTGGCAAAAAATAAAGCCAGTGATAATAACAAATGCTGGAGAGGATGCAGAGAAACTTGATCATACACACTGCTGGAGGCATATAAAATGGCATAAACACTCTGGAAAACTGCTGGCAGCTTCTCATCAAACGGAGACGTACTTTTGATGTATAACTTAATTCCACTTTTGGGCATTTATCTCAGAGCAACAAAAAGTTATGTACATGAATGTTTGTAACAGCCTTTTTCATACTAGCCAAAAACTAGAAGTGACCTAAATATCTTTCAACAAGTCCGTCATTACATGGACTATGCTACATCCATGCCACAGGCTGCTACTCCAGAACAAGCACATGAAAAGATGTTCAACAGAGGGATGGACTCTTGATATACACAACCTGGATGGGTCTCAAGGGAACTGCATGACTGAAAGACAATCTCAAAGGTCTACTCTTACATTCTATTTATATAATATTCTTAAAATGACACAATCATAAAAATAGAGAACAGATTAGTAATTGCCAGGGGTTAAGAATGGAGAGTGGAGTGTCTGAGTGACTGTGGCTATCAAAAGGTTGCATAAGAGATCCTTGTGATGATGGAACAGTTCTATATCTTGACTCTGGCAGTGGTTATGAATCTATACGTGATAAAACTGCATAGCACCATACCGCCATATACACACAAACCCAGAGATGAGTGCGTGTAAAATTGATGAAATTTGAAAACTGTCAATTTTATGGTTGTGATATCACAGTTAACTTATGCAAGATGTTACCACTGGGAGAAGCTGGATAAAGACTACACAGGACCTTTCTACACTATTTCTTTCAATAGCATATGAATGTAGTTATTTTAAAATAAAAGATTTAAAAAATTAATAATCATCTCTTTCTTTCACATACCATCCTCCTGACATTAACTAGGTTAACCTGTTTGTGTATCCTTCCACATCTTTTCCTTTAAAAAAAAAAATTTAAAGATTTTATTTATTTATTCATGAGATACACAGAGAAAGAGGCAGAGACATAGGCAGAGGGAGAAGCAGACTCCATGCTGAGAGCCTGATACGGGACTCAATCCCGGGACTCTATGACCATGCCCTGCCCCGAAGGCAGACAGACGCTCAACCGCTGAGCCACCCAGGCATCCCTTCCACATCTTTTCCTTTGCTTATTTACACTTTTTGTTTTAACTCTGAAAAATGAATTCATACTCAACAACCATTCTACAACTTGCTTTTTTCACAGAACAATATATCATGGATACCTTCCCAGTTAATATATAGAGATCCTCATTTTTTACAGTATTCTTGATGCATTATAAAATGGGTAATCCTACTAATATTACAGGGAACAAACACTTAGAACTTACCCCACCGTCTGATGTGAAAAAACCAGAGGGTACTTCTCAATTGCCATTGAGCCAGCAGTGGGAGGTGCTGCTTTGTTCAGAATAAGTTTAGCCAAAACGGCCAGAGCTTCATCTTTGGCAGTAGCCTCATCAGTCAAAAAGCAATTTTCAATATACAAGAGAAAGCTGGGTAGAAAAAGCTAAAAATAAGAAAGGAAATCACATTTATTAACAGATATACATTTCATAACACTAAGGAAGAGAAGATTCTAACACATCCACAGAGGGAAAAAAAGATCAGAAACACAGGATCAGAAATCATAAAGGCATTAGACCTCTCCACAGAAACAATGCAAGCTAGAAGACCATGGAACAATGCGTAAAAAAAACTGAAGGAGAATGACAAAATCTATAATTCTATAACTCATTCTACTAGCAATATGAATAAAGACATTTTCCAAGGTAATAAGTCTCAAATTTTTATTTCTATTCGTCCTTTCTCTAGAACCTCCAGAAAATGTCTATCATCAAAATAAAGAGCAAACTAAAACAAGGGAAAGGTTTGAGAACCAGGAAATAGGAGAAAAGCAAAAGGAAGTCCTGTTATGACATCTGTGCCATGGGTTGAGAAAGCAACCCATTCAGACTTGCACTGCTCCAGGAGAATTGATTCCAGGAAAGGAAAGAAAAACAAAAACTTGAGCTGATAAGTTTTCTGACATGTGAAAAGGATTTTAGAATGCTGCTGACAGACAGACTCATTGACCAGCTATTCAGGGAAAATAGTTTCTAGTTTTTAAAGGATGAGGTAATCTATAACTTCAGGGAAAGTGAAAAAGTATACAAAAAAAAAAAAAGAAAGAAAGAAAGAAAAGAAAAGAAAAGAAAAGAAAAGAAAAGAAAAGAAAGAAAGAAACATAAAATACTCCTTGTTTTTAGAAAGGTTAACTTTATGGTGATTAAGAATCCAACCAAAATTTGTGATGTAACTCTATTGAACGAGAGGTATAAAAGAACCAGAACACATCCACCATAGGAGGAAGTCTACAGAAGAGTACTAGAACTAATGGATCAAGGAAAAGCAGTGCATTAGAAAACATAAAGGAACAGAAAAATATAGACAAAACCCAAGAAGAGATGTGGTTGTTCTCAGTGAGGAAGAAGTTAATAGAAATCAAGTGACTAACTTTGTGCCTCTGACTTTTAAAACTCTATACAAAGGGTACTCTGACAAAAATAAGATGTTTATAAAAAGACCAGAGTGAACAGGAGTGAAGGAGAAGATGTAGTTGGTAAGAAAACCAGAGCAAGGTAAAGGGCTCTCACCAGATAGTACAGAACAGGGCTAGGATATGCATGAAGAACGTTTTTCTTGAAGCAAATCAGAATATATTAATGACTACAGGGAAAATCAGAGAACAGACATAGAGACAGGCTTCAATGAGGTATGCAATGGCTGATCAGTTACAAGAAGTGGCAAATATTTGATGGAAGGGAAGGGAAAGGGATAAAATAAACTCAAGATTTAATGGGAAGAATTTCTACCTCATTACATCAGGTATTTACTCAGTAGCAATGAAGTGCATTAGCAACCTTCCTGCAGTCCAAATGTTTCAGAAACAATTTTCTATGCCTCAAATTCACATGAAAATTCCTTAATGTCTTTTTTCAATTTTACCACATGGTTCTATTAACTTCCTAAAGGATTATTTAAAAATAAGTTGATTATCTAATGTTATTTTAAATGCCTTAGCATCTGGAATAAAGTTTTACTTATAAACTAAAATTGAAACATAACTGCATTAAAAAATATGGACTAAAATATCAAGTACTTACTCTATTCCTCTCAAACAAAAATCATAGCATTTTTAAGCTTATTTTATCATGACAGATTCATAACAAAACAAATTCAAAACCTGAGTTGCTCACCTGCTCAAACTGCTTCATGACAAACATAACTTCAGAAAATTCCAAAATTAAACGTCTTTCAAATCTGCTCTCAAAAGTCTGTAGACCACAGGTAAAAAACAGTAAGTGCACAGAGAATACTTTCCCTATTCGTGAAAATAAAAAACATCCCACACCTTCAAGGTCCTCTAACTTGCAAGCAGGAAGTGGTGGGATGCTTGATACAAGTTAGTAAGAGTCATTGGGAGGCAAAAAGAACTTGATGACTAAATTTGCCACCACACAGAGGGGCACATCAGGGATGAGATACAGGCACTGAACCCTTCTCCTTCAGAAAGCAGCTGGAGTAAGGGAGGGGCAGGCACACTTCAACCAGTTTTCTGTATAAATGCTCTGCCCTTCAGCTGAAAGAACTTATAGACGTTAGGGGCACTGGGTTTTTAGAGATCATGCAGGGCTCTGCCTAAGAGCTGCTTAGTCACTTCACAAAGAGAATTAGGAAAGGGCGAGCAGCACTGTTTTACACCTTTCTCCATACTGCTTACTGCTGCACTGCAGGAACCTAGGAGGAATCTAACTGGTTTTTCTATTTTCAATCCCACTTCCTTATAAGCCATTTTCTAAACTCATCAAAATGCAAATCTTATCAAATCATTATTACCCTGCTTAAAATTTCTCCAGGGCTTTTCAATACTTGCAGGATAAAACTCAACCTAACTTTTCAAAGTCAAGCAGAGCCTCGCTAATACACACACTTCCTTATGTACCCATGTGCTCAGCAGGCATACATTTTCGGACTCCAGGTATATTTAACCCCTTCACTGACTGGCAGATACTATTTAACCTTCAAGGACTATCCCAAATATAAGTCCTTTGAAAAGTATTCTCTGCCCCTCAACCTCACGCAGAATTAATCATTATGCTTCAATATGACATCAATAGATTAATTCAACAGATTATAACAGCTCACTCCCAGGGCCCCACTTCCCTAACAGTCAAAAACCACAGGTACCATAATGTCCATCCTGAATACCTAGTCCATACCCAGCACATGGTAAGTGATACACATTTGTTGAATACTTGCTGAACATTTATTTTATCACACTTTGCTTTGCCTCTTCCTATTACAGTGTGCAACTCACTCCTTAAAAAGATTATAAATTTCCTGAAGGCAGAGCCTTGCTACACTTCATTTGTATTCCCGAGGAAGCTTAGTCAATGCTAAATATCTAATTAACTACTCAATATTTGTTGAAGTAAATTACTTTTTGAATGGTTTCTCTGATAAGGGTCTCTGGCAAGGAAACATTTTCACCCAGGATTAAAGCAGAAATTACAGCCAAGAGGGTTTCCCGGCAAGTTGTAGAAAGATTGGCTATTTGTAACGTCTGAGATAACACCTGTAAAATAAAAGAAGAAATAATGCACACTTAGAATAGCTTTTAATGAACAAACTCAAAGCAAATGAAGTTGGGAACTCACCTTACAAACATCAACAGGTTTGGTTATCTTTGATCCATTCCCATGTTTCACAAGTATCAGATATGTTTCTAACAACCTTCCTATCTGTTCAGAACTTTCCCCACAGTTAGCTGTGGTTACTTTTGTATGTAGATCTAAGAGTGATTCCTGCCAATGAAGAAATTAACAGAAAGAATAACTATAAGATATCAAACTCATCTGTTAACCTAATAATGAAAGTATTGGGTGAAGCAGTTCAAATTTTCACATTCTTTTATTTTGAAAGAAAGACATATTTACCAGGAGTCACTAAGGCTACTACTAATAACTAACATTTTTGAGTGCAAGGCTGTAAAGTGCTTTGTAAGTATTTATTCACAACCCTCATAGCAACCATGATGTATTGAATATTACTAACCCATAGTCTCACCAGATGAAAAAACTGGGGAATAGAGATTTAAGTAACCTTCCCAAGTCAGTGACAAAGCCAAGATTCAAAGGGAGGCTGTCTGGCTCCAAAGGCTGTGCTCTTAACCATTATGCTCTACTCATCTCAAAATATCAAAAAAATACAGAAGATGGGGGGCTGGAGGGAAGGGGTAAAGTACAAAGAAAACAATTATAAAATATAATCTCCAGGAGTGGTCTAACCTGAGAGCAAGAAGAATCAACTCTTGGGCCCCCAGTTACATACAAATCCTTAAAAATTAGAACTCACTTGCAAACATTCAAAAAATGTATCAAAATGTTCTTTGTAGATGTAGAACACAGTGGATTTGACCATGTTTTTGAGTGTTTCTCCAACTAAAATCCATGGTAGTTGAGTTTCTGTTTCAGTAACAGGTCCTAGTTTTTGCAAAATTAGTTTCACTGCCTGTGGGAATCCAATAATTATTAAAATGGACATGTACACTCCTTTTTTAAGTAATACACTGTTATTTCCCACTCTGATTACTCCCCGCTCTGATTAAGCTATATTGAAATCTGATCTGGACTAATCAAAGATACGGCAGCTTTGACGGTTGAGCTAACTACAGGTCCCAAAAGGAATTTCTAAACTAGCATGGAGAATTTTACCATCCAACCACTCACTCTTCAACTCATTAATAAATTTATGTTACCTCTAGGATCCAGAATAAAGAAAACAGCAATGATTCTATAAGTAAATATGCCTAATTACTTACAGCCTACATTAGGTAATAAGCATTCTTATTAAAGCCCTAATGCTCCCCATTTAGTGCTTTTTATTTATCCCACACTATGCTCTCTCTACACCATTTACATAAACCTCATCTATTTTTTTTTTTTTTTTAATTTCTTTCACATAGACTCAGAATATCCTCCCGGTCATTTACCTTTCCTGTACAGGAATGAAACATGTTTCTAACTCCTTTGCACATTTCAAAGAGCAACTGTCCAACTCCTTCTACCTTTTCTGGATGTCCATCAAGATCAACAAACATTAAATTGAAAAGTGCATTTTTATCAGAAACCTAAAACACAAAATACAAATGGAAAATTGTATTTACAACACAACAAATCCAAATGAAGACATATCTACTATTCCACAGGTTCATAGTTAAATGTAATTGGGATAAAATTCTAAAAGGAAGAGACACAGTGATTTCAAACTACTATAATGATATATACCACTTCTAATTTCACACACAACACTGATTCAGGAAATAATATGAAGGTGTGTGCCAAGGAAAACTATAGAAGACATTTTATCTTTTAAAGTAAATCATATACTTATGAGTAGAAAAGAAATTAATACCAGTGTTTTTGTTTCATTACAAGAACCTTCTAAAATCTACAATGGAAACACATGCAACATTATGGTATCAATTTCTTCCAGGAAATTATTATAAAAGTTTCTATTACTCTCACCATTTATTTACTGACTTGAATCAGAGGGCACTTCTGATATGCATACAATGAAAGCTACCAAAAACCTAAATAACAATAAAAGAATGACTCAAAATTTTTCCCATTAGTGAGCAAAGATAACCTAATGATGAGATAAACTCAAAATAGTAATATTTTGAAGGTCTCTTCATATATATATATATATATACACACACACATATATACACATATGTATTTATATATACACATATAAAAATATATATATACAAATATAAAAACATTAGTCCATAATAACATGATAAAAGATATCTGCTTCTCATCAGATTCTTGATTAATGAACAATAAATAAATATCAAAAATAAATAAATAAATAAATAAGATATCAAACTAACCTTTCTCATCAAAAAAGTAAAACTTTCAGCAGCAAAATTTCTTATATGTAGTTTTTTATGAGCCAGGAGTGTACTGTACATGCTAAATTAGAAAATAAGACATGTTTAATTTAATCACATTTTAATAAGTATACACTCCATGTCAACGATATGCCCCACACTGTGCTAGGTATGCAAGGAACACACTGCAAATATAAAGAAAGTGGTTTAAAATCTCATTCAGTTACAAGACAGAAGATGAAGGTAACAGACATGAAAAATCCTAGAATTGGTGGTGCAGGACTTACAAAAGACTCCATGAATAGCTAAAACTTGTAGTGATTCCTGAATGATGAGAAAAATCCAGGTGGGTACTGGAAGGCCTATGACTAGAGATAAAAGTGAAAGCACAGACAGGCAGGGCAGAAATTATCACAGCCAAAGGACAAGGAGGCTAGTCCATCTGAAGGAGAAAAGGTGATGTGGTTGGGGAGGGCTACTGCAGACAAAGCTGCTCAGGTAAACAGGTGGCTCTGAACACAACACAGAGGAAACTAGACATTGGCTTACACCTCTGTCGCCTCCTCTAACCAACACAATCCCCTGGAGTATAGATATTGTCACTCTGGCTTCAGATAACAAGCCAGAAAGGCCAAGCAACCTGCTCAAGGTCACAGAGCCACATAGCTATAACTAATTACTTGTATGATCATGTTGTTTAAACTGGTCTCCCTAATGACAGGAGAGCACAGATTAGATCGCTCCTATTTTCACCATATCCTCAGTAGCTCACACTTCCTTGCCCACAGCAGGTACTAATAAATATTGGCTTAATAAAAACTGAGTATTTCAGAGAGATTAATTTACTAATAGTATGCAGGATGAAATAAACGAAGAAGCTGGCAGTCCAACTAGAAAGCTGCTCAAGTCATGGGAGCGTGGGCAAACATGGGCATGAAAGAGGCTTGTGACAGAGGGAAATGCTGAAAGATGGACCCAAGAGACATTTTAGAAGCCCTTGCAGTGGCAGCAGACCTTACAGTACCCACAAAGCGCTCATGATTTGGACTCTACTAATAAGACATGGCACTGTCTAATTACTCTCCCCTTATACACACTGCGGCACGACCCAGGACTTGCTGTTCCTCACACATGCCAGGTATGCACCTAACATGTTCTCTTGCTAAAGTATAAACTTTGGACAAAGAGGGATTTTCATCTGTTTTATTTGCAATTTTACTACAAATGCTGTATGCACAGACGGTGCTCAATAAATACTTACTGAACTGAGGGAGCAAATGAATAACAGAAACAAGAGTCCTTGAAGACAATGGCATCAAAAACACCTCTAAGACACCAAGCCTCAGGTGACAGGAAGAAAAATGGAATCACTGTTGGAAAATGGGCAACTAAACAGGGCCTAGCATAGAGTGTATATTTACTGAACACATGAATGAATGAAGAGTTAGTTTGAGTAGGAATGCATTGACTTTGGTTTCAGTACGACTTTAAGAGAAAATATCCAGGCTATTGAAGATGTCACACCAAGAGCAGATAAATTTAGAAGTGGAAAGTCTGACTCAGGAGATATGATATAAAAGAAACAACAGAAGTCATGAAACCAAAAAAGCTATACAAGGGTCCCTACCCCCTTATCTGTGGTTTCACTATCCATGGTCTCAGTCACCTGTGGTCAGCTGCAGGCTCGAATCAGATGCTGCTCCTACTCATCATCGTCAGAAGGTCCCTAGGAGCCCAGCATTAAGCCATAAGGCTACGTCACTGTTCACCTCACTTGATCTCATCATGTAGGCATTTTATCATCTCGCATCAATACGAGAATCACGAAGATGGTACAATAAGGTATTTTCAAAGAGAGACCACATTCATAAAACTTTTATTACAGTGTGGTGTCATAATTGTTCTAGTTGTTGTTAATTTCTTGCTGTGCATTTTAAATTATACTTTACCATACGTACGTATGCATAGGTAAAAACCACATATAGAGCTCAGTACTGTCTGTGCTTTCAGGCATCTACTAGGGGTTGCAGAACAAACCTCACACATGATGGGGTACTGCTGTGTTGCCTAAATAGTCTCGGTTTCTAATACATTTTACCAAAAGCTTCACAGAGAGCTAGTAAAGGCTGGAAAAATATTTCTTCCTCATTCTTTGTTCAAAGGAGGATAAAGGGCAAAGTTCAACAAAGGGTAGAGTGAAGGGGGAGTTGATACAAAAACAAAATCTATAGCCCTATCCCATACCCATACCTATGTTTGGAAGGAGAGTGGTAATCTTACACATTCCTGTGGCAATGAAAGTATATAGAAATAATCAGTAAACCAAGTGGGAAATTCCGGCAAGCCCCAGACTGAAATCAATCATAAACAACCTTTCTCTTAAACAGAAAGCAACCATGGAATTCGTCCTCTTTCCCTGTCTATATCTGCTCACAATGTTCCCTAAGTGTCTCTTTGGGCTTATTAAATAAGTTAGAGGCTGGGTCAATGCAGATATCTAAGACTGGATTCTTTAAGAGTTCACAGGTTTGTAAAGGACATCGTTACGTTGTGAACAAACAATCATTAACAGAGGTTGTGTGATGTAAGTGTAGAGAATGCCAGAGGGGTTCAGAGTTCAAAGGTTACACCTCTGGCTAAGCTGCCCAGAAATATCTGTGGAGGTTATGAAAACCAAGCTTGGCTTTGACGGTGAGAGGCAGTATTTTGGTAGCTGGAGATAAGAGAAGATCAGGTCACTGTACACTAATAGAATAGACCATAGACCCTTTTGGCCGGAGAACCAACTTCGTAGGATGAGAGACTGAGCTGGAAAGGCAGTACGGAGTCAGACAGAACCCAAGGAAAAAATCATCAAAAGGCCACGTCAGAGTCAGGCAGCTATGTCGGCAGGTTTGCATGATGGATACTGTGCATATGGGATGGGAGTGAGAAATCCTGGTTCTCAGTATTGATAAAGACTGCACTTGACTGAAAAATAAAAACTTGAAGTGTAAATGCTGAAAAATTTCATTACTGAGGGGGACTGTTCTAGTTAAGAAGCCTCAAGCACACAACTGTGTTCACAAAGGCTATCTTGAATATTTAACAGGTGTATATTGCTTTTGCTCTCAAAACTGATGCAGGTTGGGAGCGGGACTGATCGTAGACAGACTTTAGAAATCTTTTTGGGATTATGGAAATGTTCTTAAAATGGATTATGGTGAGATTTGCACAACTTCATAAAATTACTAAACAGCACTGGATTGTAGATAAGATAAAATAAAACTCAAAAGCAACAAAACAAACTGAAACCCGTCTTAGAGAGAGGAAGAGTCACCTGTATATATTGGACATGTCCTTCACCATTTGCCTCCACAGGTACTTGTAAAGATAGGACAATGAGGTGAAAGCCCATTCTAGTAACTCCGTGTCCTGAGTCTCCAGGATTGAGGTGATAGTCAGGAAAAAGTCCTGAAAATGTGGATAGAAGTCCATCTGCAGATCTCGTGCCAACTGTACAACCAAACTGGATTAAAAATAAGTAGAAGTAACTGATTGAGACACATATGTCAAAAAACAAAGACCGCAAATCTATTTCACAAATGATAGCAGACTGAAACCTTCCAAACAAAGTCTAAAGACATAAAAAATATTTTACATTTTAAGGGTTTAGCAAAGAAATCGGGCTGGAACAAGAAGGTGTGCTTTATCAAAAGTTATGCTCAGCCATTCCTGCAGTGTGAAAGAAAAACGGGGTTTTCTTAAATGTATAAAACAAAAGCAAAAAAAAAGAGGATACCTCTAAGATTCTGTTTTTTGGCAAGGCACTAATGTTCTGATCTAGCGGAAAAGGTAAAATTCTTGTTTTAAATTCAAACACCAGATCTGAGGCAAATGTAGCAATAAAACACAACTTTTTTTTCTTTCTAAAGATTATTTATTTGAGAGAGGGAGACAGAAAGAGCAAGCATGAGCTAGGGAGGGGCAGAAGGGGTGGGAGAAGTATTCTCCACTGAGCAGGGAGTTTGATATGGGGCTTGATTCCAGGACCTCAGGATCATGACCTGAGCCAAAGTCAGATGCTTAACCGACTGAGCCACCCAGGTGCCCCATAAAATACAACCTTTCTTAAAAGTGAGATAAATGTCATTGAGCTTTCTCTCAACATACTTACTCCAAAAGGGGCTGATAGGCAAAACTGTTCTTGATTTGCAGGTGAGTCTTCAAACTCTGAACTATCTCATTTTGATGATAGACCAACTGATTGAAGGACTGGCATTTGTCAATAACTTCTTTGTAAAATTTGCCTGGGGGTGGGGAAGGAGGGAAAATAGAGAATAGGTTCTGCTTTTCTATCATACCACTATTTAGTTATTTTGAACACAACAAGTACAAATGTTGGGAGAATAAAATAGAAACAAAATAGAAAATACCAAAGTGTTCTGTAAGGTTCAATTCTCTCCATTTCAGCAGACCCTCAAAAAAGTAGGTTTCAACTTCCTGCCAAGATTAAAGCAGTCCATTAATCAGGCAACTCAAACATTATGATCAAAGTAAACAGGAATTTTGATATATTAATACCTCAAGACAATGATAATAATCAAGAGTTTAAAAACATTTCTTTTAAAGAGCATTAACACACTTAAAAAGCAATCAGGTATACAGTATGGGCATATGGTTCATAAAAATAATATTTTATTGATTTGGTTGCAACAAATAATTCTCTAATACCTATGTAATAGTCACACTAACGAGAAAAAATTTTTTTTCAGTTTTCTACAATTTTAGGCCCAGAAAAAAATATGCTGACCCCTACAATTTTTTTTTGGAAATACGAATTACAACTCTGTGGAGAAGTACTCTGGCAATTATTAAAATGAAAAACAACCAGGTATGTCTTCTGACCTATCAATTCCTCTTTAGAGATATTTCTTATAATATTTACAAACACACCAGTATAAAGATGTTTATTCAGCTTTCTTGTAGTGGGGGGGGGAAACATAAAACAGCTTCAATATCTAACAATAGGAAAGTGCTTGATGTAACTTATGGTCCATACATACTAAGGTATATTACGTGGCTATTAAAAATAGTTCTATCTTATATTGAATTAGAATGATGCTGATGATAAACCCCTAAAGTGATAAAAGCAAGTTATATAGTGAAGGATATAAGAGGAACCATTCTTAAAAAAAAAAAAAAAGACCTCTATAAATCACACATTTGTACATATTTGTCTAAGAAAAAAGTACAGAAGAATACATATATACAAAATTGTCAGTATTAGTTTCCTTGACAATAAGGAGCGTGAAGGGTGAGATAACAGGTTTTTTCTAAGTTCACAAATATGCTGTCATGTTATTTAGCTTATTATTACAGTATATTTTACTTTGTACTTTGAAAACTAAAATCAATAAATTATTACCCTGTGTGTGTGCGTGTGTGACAGACAGGGAGTATGGAGAGAGAGAGTACAAATTAGTACACACACAAGCATGTCAAATCTTCTATAATCTCAAAAAAAAAGGGTAAACCTTTAAACTGTGCTTTGCAATTCTTTAAAAAATAAAAGTGAAGGAAAATCAATAGGCAGAATAGAGGGAAAGAAAGAGGATCCCATTAAATTTTGTTGTCTCTTAAGGCAGTAGGGAAATATGCCTCAGTTTAAAACCTAAATGTAGAAGACATTTCCAGACTAGCAGAGTGACTGGGACCTATCAGCGGTTTGTCCCTGTCCCCTTGCAGTGTGAGTCAGGGCTCCCACCACAAAGGGATGGAGGCTATTTCCTCACTCCTTGAATCTGGCCTGGCTTTCTGACTTGCTCTGACCATAGTGCACAATGGAAATGATCTCGTAACTGCCAAAGTTAGGCTCCAGAGGCTTTGTAGCTTCTGCTTTCCCACTCTCAAAAAAGATTCTGCCATCATGAAAGAAGCCTAGTCTACCTTGCCGGAGAATAAGACGCCATGAGGACAACCACAACTAACAAGATCCAGAAGGTGACTGAGACCAATGTGGACCATCTAGCCCAAGATCCTCTCCTAGACTTTCTTCTCTACTAACGTGACATTCTACCTCTTACCCATCTACCTCATCCGTGGCTTAACCTATAAACCATACACTGAATGCTAAATCTGTAATTCCACGTCCAAAGTCATCTGTACTTCTCCAGATCCACATATCCAGATATCTTCTGGACACCATCACATAGACAGCCGTAGGTATATCAAATTCAACAAGCTCCAAATGGAACCAACCCTGTGCTTCTCTTCCTATAAATCTATCTTGATAAGTAACATCCTCAACCACCCAGTTGTTAGAACCAAAAACCTTAACCCCCTACCAGCAGATCACAAGTCCTATCCACCCTACTTTTTTAGTATCTCTGGAATCCTTCCCTTCTCTCCATCTTGACTCCTGCTACTACAATAATTTCTTACTTGGATGACTACCATACCCTCACACCTGGCTGGCCTGACTCCAATCCCATTCTTTCTTTCACAGTAAAGCCAAAAAGATCTAAAACTTAAACTTGATCATGTCACTCACTCGTTTGCCTCAAAACCCCCGAAGGATATCCCATAGCTTCAGGATAAAATGCACACTTAGCTTGACATATGAAGTCCTTTATGCTCCTTGATTTTTCTTCAGCTTTATCTCAGCTTTATCCCTCCCCTATCCCAGTCATCATCAACACAGACAAACACCATACATACAATTATAACCTCATTGAAATGTTTTGGTTTCCCAGTTTCTTGAATGTGACATGTATTTTCTAGCATCTGTTTATAAGGCTTTTCTCTCAGTTTGAAACATCTCCTGTCTTCTTTGCCATGCTGCATCCTATACAAATAACAAGACTCAATTCAGCTATCATCTTGTCTACATTACCTTTTCAACACCCTACCATATACTCACAAGGAATTTAGGTTAGCCTCCTTCGGGATGAGTTGCCAAAGCATTATGTGTTTACCCAGATCGTATCACTTAATTCGCTAAATTCACACACAGGAGATAAGGCATCCAAAGAGACAATGAGCAAAGTCTGACCAGAGCCAAGTGAAGAACTAAGAACCAAGTGAAGTTGAATCCCTAAGTGAAAGGCACGATATACAGGACCTTAAAAGGCAAACAAAGAAATAATGACTTGATGTGGGAAAACAAGATTTTTAAGTAGAGGTGTGACTGAGTTAAGGGCATGGTTAGAACTAGAAAAATTATGTTGTGTATCCCCTTTCTTTTTATAAAGGAGGAAACTAAGCCCCAGGAAAGTGATGTGCTCAAAATCTCTTTAAAATGGTAGCTTCAGGGGACGCCTGGGTGGCTCAGTGGTTGAGCATCTGCTTTTAGCTCGGGGCATGATCCTGGAGTCCTGCATCGGGCTCCCCATAGGGAGCCTGCTTCTCCCTCTGCCTGTGTCTCTGCCTGTGTGTCTCTCATAAATAAATAAATAAAATCTTAAAAAAAAAATGGTAGCTTAAGGAATATGAATCTGCAGCAGAGCTCAGAATGCCCATGGGAAAGGGAGAGGCTGGAATCACAGAAGCCATCTAAGCCATCAAGTTAACTGTCTAACACAGCATTACCCAATAGAACTTTTTGCAGTGATGGAAATATTCTGTATCTGCACTTGTGCAACATTGTAGTAACAAGCCACGTATGGCTATTGAGCCTTTGGATTTGAATTTCCTTTAATTTACATCTAATTTACCATGTGTAGTAGCTACTGTATAAAAATCACATAGGTCTAATGCATTTCATTTTCCAAAAGGAGTGGCCTGAAACACAATTCATTTCTACTAAGAGGAGAGACTAAAAAACCCAACTATGAATATTTGAAGATTGGCTAATACAACATTCTCTTACCTCATCATAGTTTGTAGTTCTATCAATCCGGTGAATAATATCAATATTCACATTCCCCAGTCGTTCAGCAAATGTAAGAAACTGTGGGAGGGGGATAATTAACATACAATCATCATTCAATACATATGCCATCTTGAATACCCATTTTGAGTGCACTGTATACTAATCACATGTTGACCATTTCCTTGTGAGAACAAAGTTTAAACTTTCAATAAACCTCCTCGTGTCCTGTCATTACAAATAAGGGTATGGTGTACTTGCAATGTCAGATTTGTATTTTTCAACCAATCATAAAATATAATTGTGTTTTGAAACTCGAAGTAGACATCACTGATGAGTCACAAAAGTGTAAAAAACAAAAAGACAGTCTTAGATGCCCTGCACAACTTAATGAAAATAATTAAATACTTCCATGAGTGTATTTGCAAAAGTTCAGTTATGTCTTTTCAAATAAAATTTCCATGCTAGACTGTGATAGGACCCAGGTGAAAGTTGGCGGTGTGGCCTCACCAGACCTACTGCTAGGTTTCAAGACCGGCTACAAGCACAGGGATCTGGTTAAGTTGTTGCAACAGCAGTGTCATCAGACAATGCAGACACACGGTTGCACAGTAACAGAAATTCTCAGGGAACCAGCAGAAAGTGAGGTCACAGCCCATTAGCTGGAAATCATTCACCTCCTCTCGCCGGCTCGCTTCCCAATCTAGTCTTTAAGAATAAAGGCGATGGGGATCCCTGGGTGGTGCAGCGGTTTGGCTGGAGACCCGGGATCGAGTCCCACGTCAGGCTCCCGGTGCATGGAGCCTGCTTCTCCCTCTGCCTGTGTCTCTGCCTCTCTCTCTCTCTCTGTATGACTATCATAAATAAATAACAAAAAAAATTAAAAGAAAAAAAGAATAAAGGCGATGGAGAGCATCTCCTAAGCAGTTAGTCCGTGATCAGGAATTTAATTCTGGGCCACGGGAATCCCAGGCAGGCCTGACCCCACAAACCACCGGCGGTCTCCTGCCCGGACGTCGTTCCTCACCACATGTTTACTAAGCCTGGCAAGTCTCCCTCTTGGGCCCGATAAGGGACTCAAGCTGGGCCCAGACACCCACACCACGGTTCCGGGCCCAGGTTCCTTCGCTCACCCTGTACGTGTTCTCGGTCTTGTGGGAGACGGGCTTTGTCTTCATGGCTGCAGAGAGGCGGGGGCACGCAAGGACCTAAGTGGGGGCGACGGAATGCAATCCACGGTACGGAGGGAACCCCGCTGACTGTCCTGCACACTCCGGCTCCCACGAGCTCAGACCTCATCACATGCGGCTCGCACCCCTGGGCGCCGCCATGTTGGAGGACGGGGAGGCGCCTGGGAGGATCACGTGGACGGAAGCAGCGCCAGGGCCGGCGCAGCCTACTGGGACCGGCGGGCCCTCGGGCGGTTCTGCGGCTGAGGGCTTGGGTTTATTTTTCTCCTTTCAGGAAAGCGCTAGAATAAAAATGTGTGTTTTTATTATAAAAGAACACTTGCCCGTCGGCATTGTCAGCTAGCAGCCTTACCCTTCAGGATGCACCCTGCAAACCTCTTTACGTCAATAATTTCAATTAAGCACACCGTGAACGCTCAGTGAACATAAAGAGCATTTTTTTTCTTATTTATTTACATTTTTAAAAATTTAAATTCAATTTCCAACATTACAATATAACACCCAGTGCATATTTTTAAACCCATTTGGCATATGAAGAAAGCGGGAATGCGCCCTGGCATGTGGCAGTCTAGCAGAGGTCTCCCAGCATCAGTCTGATACTCTTAATAATTACCACCTAAATAAAGTTGAAAAACAGGAAAGGATTTTTAGGGGAAGAAAAGTCTTAGAGTTTGACGTGCAGTTAATATGTCAGTGTTTTTCCTCCCGCTCTTATGTTGTGAGACATTAATTGTAAAAATAGTTGTGTGTGTGCATTTTTGTCACTCATTCAACAAGTATTTCTTGAGACTCTACTATGGGCCATGCCCTGTTCTGTGAGCCGAACAAGACAAACACAATAATAATTCTGTTTGGAAGTATTTAATGCAAGATGTTTACCTCTTAGGTAAGAAGAGATGTTGAGTAGAGGACTGAATGCGTTCCTGTCCAGATGGCACCGTAGGGGTCAGAGCTGGAGGTGTGACTTAAATGACTGAAATACTCTTCACTGCTGAACCATGTGGAGAATTTAATGCCATGGAACTGGTTGTGATCATTTAAGGAGAGAGTGATGAAAAGGATGAAGAAAAGAAAAGGATCCAGTTGGACCTTGGGGTGCTCCAACACTTGGCAGTAGACTGGAAGGGGAATGGGGTGGATAGAGCCAGTGACATAGATAGGGACCAGTCTTGGCATGGAAGAAGAACCAGGGGTCAACTATGCTGGAAGCTGAGGCTAGGAAAGCAGCTGTCAAATCTGACAAGGTGAAGGTCACTGGTGACCTTGACAGGTACAGTCCTGTGTTGAAGAAAGGAAGAAAAACACGCGTGGATTGTGGAGGAAATCGAGTAAGGAAGTGAAGTAGGTATAACACTTTCGTATTATCGATTGCATTACGACAGGAGTATTTTCTATGTCATCACGGAGTTGCTTTAAGTATTTTTAATGGCTCCATAGCATGTATGGATTTTTTAATGATAAAATATAGAAGTGCCCAATATTTGGCTGGTTTCCAGTAAGCTAATTGTTTTTGTTGTTTGTTTTTTAGGTAGAGCTTCACCTTAATGCATCACAGCTCTCTTAAGGAAATCTGTGAAAGCAGTAGATCTTCTCCTCAGAATAAAGTAAATAAGCTCATTCACACTAAAGTGTGTAGATGATTTCAGATAATTAGAAGTCTGCAGTCATCTGAAGGTAAAAGCCCCCACTCTAAGCAATATTCCCAACCTGTTGCTAAAATCATCCCCACATAATTGTGTCCTTCTTATTCTCTGTCATTGGTTTTTGGTATTAGAGTTAATGGAACAGTAAGGAATAGAGAGTACAATGAAGATCAAGGACAGTAAATGAACTGATACTTGCAAGTTACATATAGCATTGTTACTCCTTATATGATCCTCATATACAGGCATAGCTCACTTTGTTGTGTTTCACTTTATTGCGCTTCACAGACACTGTGTTTTTTACAAACTGAAGGTTTGTGGCAACCTTGTGTTGAGCAAGTGTATCAGTACCATTTTCTCAGCAGCATTTACTCCCTGCCTCTGTGTCACATTTTGGTAATTTTTGCAATTTTTCAAACTGTTTTGTTACTATGATATTTGTTATGGTTATCTCTGATCAGAGATTACAACATGCCGAAACCTTGGATGATGGTTAGCATTTTTTATCAATAAACTATTTTTTAAAGTTTTTATTTAAATTCCAGTTAGTTAACATACAGCCTAATATTAGTTTCAGGTACACAATATAGAGATTCAACACTTTTATAAAACATCTTTCATCCCCTCCTTGCCCCCAGCTTTCTCCTTCTGTGCCAAGGCCTTGAGTGGTCCATACCATCCTCTTTCCCCCACTGTTTGTTTTTCTTGATCCACTTATTCCAGTCAGGAAACAGAGTTCCGTCATTCCATTCATCTTAAACTTGATTGCGAACTCCTGGAAGTTTTCCCTTTTAATTTTTGTTTCCTTATTGCCTAGCATGCTGCAATTTCAAGCCCATGGGACTATATGATCACATGAGTTTACTCAGCCTAGACTCGGAAGTAGAGTCCAAAGAAGGCTTCTGGGTAGAGGTAGCAACTGAGTCCTGGAAGATGACTTGAAGTTAGCCAGGCAAGGGAGGAACATGGACATGAATGGTGCTATCTAGATAAATGGAAGAGTATATGAAAAGGTTCAAAGTGGTTGAGTATAAATTTGGTTATTTTTAATGCCTCATCCTAAGCCACACCCTCTCTAGTCAGCACTGAGCCTTGGCATTACCCCATCATCCTTGGGCTAATGGAAGGAAAACCTAAAGGATAGGGTGAAACTGAGAGGTGGAGCGAACCTCAGTTTCCTGATCTATAAAGTGGGGCAACAGTTATACATGGTTGCTGAAAGATTAGCTAAGGTATTATATGTGATGGCCTGGAAGGGGGCGGGTCTTCCTGGTGGCATGGTCTTGTTTAGAAAGGGGACCCAGGGGTGCAATATGTCAAGCCAGAGGTGACCCCCATTCAACAAGGGACTAAGGAGGTAAGGTCTCAAATGAACAGAGGCGAGTGAAGTGAATGAGATGGTTGTTTTCCATCATAGTTGCTTCTTCGAATGAGAGCTGGAGTGAGCTTGGATTCCACTGCTGGGCCTCCCAGTCTCCCTTGCTCTGCCACTACTGTGTAGGCCTCAGTTTACTGAGGCAATTCAAGTGTCCCTCATGTGGTCGTTATGAAGAATCACTGACCTACTAGGTTGATTTTTAAAGTGTGATCCCCCTACTAGCAGCATCAGTGCCCTGTGGGAACTTGTTAGAAATACAAGTTCTCAGGCCCCACTGCAAACCCACTGAATCAGAAACTCTGGAGATGGGGCTCCTGTAATCAGTGTTTTCACAAGCCTGCCAGATAATTCTGAAGCAAGCTTAAATTTGGAAATCATTGATTTAATGTATATTGAAGCACTTAGAACATTGGCACACACCTCACTGTCGGTGTCTGGGGTTCAGGTTAGGTATCAAGCAGGGCCTGTGTCCTAGGCTGTATTTCTTTGGCCAAGTAATTGGTTCAGAGATGAGCATGTGTCCCAAGCTGGGCTAAGAGCCTTATCTGGAACTTTGGATATAGCTGTAGGGAAAGAGATGCTTCTCTTTTTTGGATATGTCAAGATAATAGGAGCCTGAAGCTGTTGGTGGCCGTTGTCACTACGAGGAGAAGTTGGCCTGAAAATGAAAGTTTATGCAAAGGAAAATAGAGCTGAGAGAAAAATAGGGAGAGAAGGAGGAGGGAGGAGACAGAGAGGGAGAGGAGAAGGACAGAGAGATGGAGAGGTCAGAGATTGAGATTAACTACTTTGAGCCACTGGATCCATCCAGTCTTTGGAGTTTTCAGTTACTGTACTTCATTAAGTCCCCCTTTTGTGACTAAGCCCATTTGAATTTGTTGTATTTTATTTTGTTTTTAAATATTTTATTTGTTCATGATACAGAGAAGCAGAGAAACAGGCAGAGGGAGGAGCAGGCTCCCTGCAGGGAGCCCTATCTGGGACTGGATTCTGGGACCCCGGAGTCATGCCCTAAGTCAAAGGCAGACACTCAACCACTGAGCCTCCCAGGCGTCCCACTAAATCCATTTTAATTGGATTCTGTCGCTTGTAACAAAAATAATACCTACACAGCTAGTATAAAATATTTGTGTTGCTGATAAACAAGGCTGGAAACTTAAACTTTCTTCTGAACATAAATATATATATGAGAAGTAAGAATCAAAAAAGTCAAATACAAAATCTTGATGATAAGAGTCAGTGTGTAGGATTGGAAAGAACATCAGGCCAGGAGTCAGAGAATCTGGGTTCTAATCTTGGGAGGTTCACTCTGCTGTATGTACTTTGTAAAATTAACCCTACATCTAAAGAAGTAAAGTATGTATTCGTGATTTAAATGTTGCATTACGTGAAGTCAAAAAATTAGTAGAGCTGTTTCTAGAACTCCTTATATGTATGAAGTGGTAAGTTTGCAATATTAATAAAGAGATGTAGAGGTAGGGACACTTCTTAGTTTTTCATATACCACTCTTTGATCCATGATAGAATATTTTAAAAGATACACTTAAACATGTGCCTGAAGAGGGTGAAAGACCAAGCCACAGGATGCGAAAAAATATTTGAAAACACATACCTGAATAAAGACTTGTACTCCAAATAGGCAAAGAACTTTTAAAATTCAACAATAAAAAGCTCAATTAAAAAATGGGCAAAAGAACTGAATAGCATTTCCCTAAAAAGGATACGCAGATGGCAAATAAACATATGAAAAGATGCTTAATGTTGGGGTGCCTAGTGGCTCACTTGGTTAAGCATCTGCCTTCAGCTCAGGTCATGATCCTAGGGTCCTGGGATGGAGCCCCATGTCTTGGTCGGGCTCTCTGCTCCAAAGGGAGCTTGCTCCTCCCTCTTCTTTTGCCTGCCACTCCTTTTGCCTGTTTGTGCGAGCTCACTCTCTCTGTGTCAAATAAATAAATAAAGTATTTTTTAAAAAAGGAAAAGATGCTCAATGTTATATGTAATTAAAGAATTACAAATTAAAATAAGAGTTAGATACCCCTACACTCCTATAGAATGTCTAAATTCCAAAATAGTGACACCACCACATGCTGGAGAAGGTCTGGAGCAATAGGAACCCTCATCCATTGCTAGTAGGAATGCAAAATCAGTTAGCCATTTTGGAGATTTTTAATTTATTATTTTTTTTTAAAATCTCTACATCCAATATGGGGCTCAAACTCACAGCCCTGAGATCGAGATTCACCTGTTCTACAAACTCAGCTAGTCACATGCCCTGGGATAGCCATTCTGTGAGACAGTTACCTGCTTCTTACAAAGCTAAACAAAGGCTGATCATATGGTCCAGCAATCACTCCCCTAGGTAAGCCAATGAGTTGAAAACTTACGTTCATACAAAAATCAGCACATGGATATTTATAGCAGCTTTATTCATGATTGCCAAAACTTGGAAGAATTAAGATGTCCTTCAATAGGTGAATGGGTAGATAAACCATGGTATATCAGTGTGATATGGTGTTAGTCATCAGTAAAAAGAAATGAACCACCAGGTTACAGGAAAACATGGAAGAAGCATAAATGCGTATTCCTCAGTGAAAGAAGCCCATTTGAAAAGGCAACATACTGTATGACTCCAACTGTGTGACGTTCTGGAAAAGGCAAAATTACAAAGACGATAAAAGGATCAGTGGTTGACAAGGGCTTGGGGAAAGATGGAGAGGGAGAGGAAACCAATGAAACACAGGGGATTTTTAGGGCAATGAAACTATTCTGCATTATGCTTTAATGATGACTACATGACATTATACCCATAGAACTACATAACACAAACACTGAACCCTTAGGTAAACTTAGACTTTAGTTAATAATGGTAGTATTAATATTGGGACATTCACTGTGACAAATAAACCCTACAAATGTAAGGTTATTTATAATGGGAGAAGTTGTATGGGAATAGATATAGATAGATATAGATGATATAGATATAGATATAGATATAGATATAGATATAGATACAGATATAGATATATTTTCTCTGTTCAGTTTTTCCATAAACTTAAAACTGTTCCAAGAATAAGGGCACCTGGGTGGGCCAGACAGTTAAGCATCTGACTCTTGATTTCAGCTCAGGTCATGATCTCAGGGTTATGAGATTAAGCCCCACGTTGGGCACCATGCCCAATGGGTTTCTTGGGATTCTTACTCTTCCTCTGTTTCTCCCCACTCTCTAAAAAAGCAAAACAAAACAAAACAAAACAAAATAACCAAACAACAACAAAAAAAACTGCTCCAAGAATAAAGTCTATTACTTTTTTTTTTTTAAATCATACTTCCTCTTAACTTTTTCTCCTCCTAAACCCAAGTCCTCTGGAGAACAATATGGCTAACTGAGATGGGATCTGGAAAGATAGCACTCTGCTCTCAAATCCTGAACGTGCCAAGAGGCATTTGGACCAGAATCTCAATACTAGAAACCAAGAAAATTTGGATCTGTGAGGTCCAAAGTGAATTAGAAAGAGAAGTGAGTGCCTCAGAACACCAGAAAAAAAAAATCGTTTACTCACTCAATAAGTCTTTATTGAGTGCCTACTGTGTTTTAAATCTGATCTAAGGATCGAGGATACAGCAGTAAAAAAAATTCTATAACCTCATTAGACTCATATTCTGGTGTGAGGAGACAAAAAATAAATATATGTAAATCTGTAGATCATTAGATTGCAGTAAGCACTATGAAGACATTGTGGGTGGAGAGTGTGGCAGAAACTCTTTTTTCACAAGAAACAAATTTGTTCTCTGAAAATTTGTTCTCTTTTTCATCTTTTAGAGAAAGAACCCCCATCTCAAGTTTTAGCTGGTAGTGGGGCCATACGTTTCCTCCCCTCCATTTTGCACCTGAATATATAGTGACCGAGGTGAGGCCAATAGATTATGAGGGGAAGTTTTTCATGTAATTTGCAGGTCATGTGCTGAAGGATAAAGCCACTTACCTTGGAACCTTTCTATCTCCTCCCCACTGGCTGGTAAATAGCACTGACTGAGCCACTCTAGGAAGCCACGTGTGGAAGATGGCAGAGCCCCCAGCTTTAGAATGTTCAATTCTTGCTTGTTGCATGAAAAGGAAATAAACATATATCTAACATGAGCCATTTCATTTTTGCATCTCTTGGTTATCATAGCTTAGCTGGTACCTAATTCCAGGAGTATTAGGGCAAAGTGGGGAGGGTTTGCTATGTTATATAAAGTGGTTAGGGAAGCAGAAACTTGATGGAAGGGAGTGGAGGAGGGAACCATGGGGCCATTTGGATGATGATAATTCCAGGCAGAAGGACAGCAAATGCAAAGGCCCTGAGGCAGAAATAAGCCCCAGTCTGGTCCAGGACTAACCAGGAGTCCAGCTTGTCTGATATACAGTGAGTAAGGAGGAAAGGAAGTCAGGGTTAGTATGGGGAGCAGACTGCATAGGGCCTAATACACTATAATAGGAAATTCCTGACACAGCCTCTTAGAAAGGCCTGAGAGATCAAGGCAAGGACAGTGTAAGAAAGTCCATGGAGGAGGACATTGCCAGATGCCTTGTAGGATCGAAGAAAGGAAGACCGCCATCCTCTCCTAGTGTGTTTATAAGTTGATCTGTGCTTCTATGCATGTAGTCATTGTGGTCTCAACATATAGTCTTGGATGTATTCTCTTAATCAAATATTGTATTTATGATACAATGCCTTCTGGAAAGATGTATTTTCCAGAGTTTCAGTGGTGATTTAACTGAAGAGATGGGTAACTGTAAGTGATCAGAACCCTCTGTCGCAAGAGCCATGCAGTCACGGTATTGCAAGCATCCCTTGCTTTATAGCCTGGAAAGCCTGAGAGAAATACAATGACTCACCCAAGATGACACAGTAAGTTAATGGAAGAACCCAGAACTAGAACCCAGATGTAGTGACCCCCAATTTATTTATTTTATTTTTTAAAGAAGATTTTATTTATTTCTTTGAGGGAGAGAAAGAGAGATAGCAAGAGGGGGAAAGAGAAAAGCAGGAGGAGGGAGCCCAATGTGGAGCACAATCCCAGGATGCCAGGATTATGAAATGAGCCAAAGGCAGGCGCTTAATCAACAGAGCCACCTGGGCGCCCCCAATCCCCAATTTAATAGTTTCCATTACAATCAGCTTTACTTCATGCTAGGTATCAAGGTGGTGGTGGGTGTTTCAGATCACAAAATAATCCTAAATGACTTTTGGACTAGGTTTGGTTGGAGAATCCATTATTTTATTTCAGCAGCAGATTTTCTGTCCTAATAATTCCTTAATCAGAGCCATGTAGGATGGAAAACTTTCCCTGTGAACACACAAGTCAGACCCTCCAGGTGGCAATGATTGGTACTAACAAAGGACTTAGAGTTTTCCAGGAAGTTAGAGCTCATCCTCTCTGATCCTATGGCAGCCCTGTGAGGTAAGCAGGGTAGATCTAATTTCTATCATATTGTAAAAGAAAAAATAAAATTATTCCAGTGACAATAGGTGACTCAGCTAAGGTCACACTTGGGCTGCACTTTCTTACCCCAGGTTCAAAGGACATGTTGCCACATACATCCTCCCAGATGATTAATAGCTGACACTTTATAGCTCTTATTACCACATACCAGATACTGTTTAAAGCTTTGCACATCATGACTCATTCACTGTTCCTACAAGGTAGATTCTATAATCTCCGCAAATTGTTGGGAAAACAGTCACAGAAAGACTAAGGGACTTCCCTGAAGTCACATAGTGTCATAAAGCATAGTGTCATAGGGTCATACCTGAGACCCAAACATACACAGACTGTATCAAGAATCTGTGCCCTTAACTACTGCACTCTGCTACCCCTCCAATTAGGACTTAGAACCAGTTTTATGATTCAGGTAGCTTATAGGCACCCTTTAAGAGTCTTTGAGATCAAGTTCAGAGACCTGATAGCTTCTATGGCTGTCACAAACCCCTCCTTTATATGTATGGCCACTTGATCTTATTATCTACTTCCAAGACAGATGTGATCAAAATCCGATTTATACACCATCTATCTAACCAGAATGGAGAAGGCATTGTGTGTAGCAATAGCTACTTTGACATTAATGTTGAGAAGTTCTTATGGATAGTTGTGAATCATTTACTGTTCTGCAGAAGCATCAATGCTAAGAAGTCATCACTTCACTCTCTTTTTCTTTAATTCATTAGTAATTCTGAAGAGTAGAGAAGTCATATGTTGTTTTCATCTACTGACCATTGTTTGGTAGCAGTACTTCCCTTTTTGGTTTATTCTTAGTCTGTGTGGTTTCAATACCAACACATCCCCATTCTCCCGGCTTGGATGTATGACCCAAGCCTAGGCCCAAGGTATCTCCGTGAAAAAACAGGGGTAAGTGTGTGATCCTAGTCGGTCCAGTAAAAGTTGACCCTAGGACTTCTACTTGAATTATTGGGAAACAGAAATCCTCCCTCTGCTTAATGATGAATACAACAGAGTATAAGCTGAAAGCTGTGGGTGTCCATCTCACCTCATGAAGGATAAGTGTGCATTGAGTGTGAATATAAGACCGACAAAGGTGGAACCAAGAGATGGAGGGAAATCAAGTTCCCAATGACAAATTTGGTGCATCTAGATCTGTGTCTACCCTTGGACTTTTCAATAATATAATCCAATAAATTCCCTTGTGTGTTTAAACAAATCTGGATCAAATTTCTGTCACTTGCAACCTAGATTAATTTTCCTGATAAATTATTCTGATTAATACAGGCAAAACTCATTTACCATATTCTCTGCTTTGCCTGAAAGTTAACTGGTGTCAGTTGTCTGTTGCCACAGGAAAGCCTTAGGAAAATAACAACGACAACAAAACCAGCCGTAGGGGCATACAACAAATCTACAAGTTGGCTGGGTGTTCTGCTGTTCTGGGTTGGTCTTGGCTGATCTTGGCTAGGATTGTTCAAGAATCTGTGGTATGCTATAGCCTGGTTGGGGTTGGCTAATCTAGCATTACTTGGGATAACTTGGTTCTGCTCCATTGTGGCCTCTCATCATCCAGCATGCTAGCCTGGGCTTTCCTTGTGGTCAGGTAAAGGCCTGAGGGAGCCTGAAGGGTGCAAGGCCCAGGCCCAGGACTGTCATACCATCATTGCACTGTATTTTGCTGGGCAAACCGAGTCACAAAGGCAGCCCATATTCAAGAAGTGGAGAAATGGTTTCCACCTCTTAATTGGAGGAACTGCAAATTCTCATTGCAAACAGCATAGTTACCAGGAGGAGTGGAGAATTAGGGCTGTTTTTGTAATCAATCTACCACACTCATATTTGTTCCCTTTATAAAATCATGGTGGTAAGGAGGTAACATAAGCAGATGGACACTGCAGCTTAACCAGATGCTCACCAAGGCAATCAGATTCCTTCAGTGCATCAAGCAGGGTATGATGCTACCCTGTTCTTATTTTACTCATTTAGCATGAGTGATTTTTCTTTTTTATTTTATTTCTTTATGAGTGATTTTTCTTTACCTTGTAAATACAGAAGCTCTGTTCTGAAAAAGACTTGAAAGGTCATCTGGCCCGCCTCCATGTTTTTCAGAAGAAACCAGACCCTAAATTAGGGCCATCACTCTGACTTCTGTTTCTGTCATTACATCACCTTCCCACCCAGGGTCATATAGAGGCAAGCCTGGACCCTTGTCCGGTAACTCCCATCATCTGGTGCTGTTCTATTCCTACCCCAAGGCTGAACAAAGTGAAGACTACTTACTCAAACTTTGGAGTCAGCCAGCATGATTCTAATCCTTGTTATCACTTATGGGCTTTGAGACCTTGGACCAATTATTCACCTCTTCTGGGCATGGTGCTAATAGTGCATACCTCATAGGGCTGTTGTGGGGATTAAACGAAAGAAGGTAAATAAAGCACATAGTAAGTGTTCAATAAATTTTACCTATCACTTTTCTTAAAACATGGCACTTTTCTATTTAAAACTTACTCCTGCCTACATTTAGTCTGGCTTTATGATTTTAGGGGAACTGAAAATATCCTAACTCCTAATATTTGGATGTTAGACAGTAAATCACGTTTTAAAATTTATGAGGGAGTACAATTCCATGTTTCTTAGGAGAAGGGATGCTTATAGCCTAGCTCATCTGTTTATTTACTAACAAATATTTACTGAGGGTGTCTTCAGAGTCAGGCATTGTATTAGTTTGCTATTGGTGCAACATATTACCACAAACATAATACCTTAAAGTAATGTGTGTTCTGGAGGCCAGAGGTCTACAATGGATCAGACAGGGGTGCTTGGGTGGCTCAGTTGGTTAAGCGTCCAAACTCTTGATTTAAGCTCAGGTCATGATCTCAGGGTCATGAGGTCGAGCCCCATGTCAGGTTCTGTACTGAGCATGGTGCCTACTTAGGATTCTCTCCCTCCCTTTCCCTTTCCCTCTGCCCCTCCTCACTGCTCCCCCTTATTCACCCATGCACTCTTTGTCTCTCTCTCTCTCTCTCTCAAAATAAATAATAAAATAAAATAAAACACTCTAAAAAATTAACCAAATAAAATGGGTCAGCCAGGAGATGTTCTTTCTGGAGGCTCTAGGGGACAATCTACTTCTTTGTATTTTCCCAGCTTTTTGAGGCTGCCTACCTTCCTTGGCTCACGGTCCATATCACTCCAGCCCCTGCTTTTATCATCACATCTCCTTCTCTCCTGTTTCATGGTCTTACTGCTTTCTCTGACCTTCCTGCCTCCTCTTATAAACCTCTGCCTGTGGCTTGTGCTTGCATACAGCATGTGGCCTAGATAGTCAGACTTCTTACATGGCACCTCGGGGCTCCTAGAATGACTCTTCTCAATAAGCAAGACAAGAATCTTCAAGGCTTTTTAGGCATTAATCTGAGACATTACAGTCTGCTGATTGAAGCAGTCATAAGTCTACCTTATTTCTAGAGAAAGGGACATATATCACATGTCTTGAAGGAAAGAGCTTAAAAGAATTTGCAGTTAGACTTTAAAAACACCCAAATGGAAAAAAAAAACACCCAAATGGACTTCCCAAATATGAGGGGGTCTTTTGTTTTTGTTTGTTTGTTTTTTGCTTTGTTTTTTCTCAGTCACTATATTTCCCTACTGTTTCACCTGCCTAGGGACTGTGGAGGAACCTGAAGTCATCAGTGGTTTCCTGCAGGCTTCTGGGTTGCGTGGCAGTAGCTCTCTGGCTCTGAGGCTACAAAGCTGAGAGCTAGTAGGAATCTCCCTGAATTTAGCTTCTGAAGCCTTTCTGCGAGTCCTGCAAGCCTCTAATTTCCTGTTTTAAGTACCCTTCTACTTGAAATACCTACCTAGAGCTCTGTTTTCCTTACAGCATCATGACTGATACAAGCTCCAAAGTCCGCTTTCTTAACTGCTACATGTCATCTAACCTTCGCCACTTCTCTCAAGCTCCCAGACCATTCCCGCACAACCTACCCTCACAACTGCACAGCCAGCATGCCATTGGGAAGATGACTCTGTTGCTTATTGCTCAGAAAAAAAAAAGAGTGCATTAGGTATGATCTTCCTCAACCATCCTGTCTTCCCAACTGGATCTATACCTACCTTTTTATTTCTTTCTTCTTCATCATAAAAGGAATTATTTTGTACTTTTGGGGGAAAATAGTATAAGACTTTTTTTTGTGGTGGTACATGATATCCTTCATTTATCTTTTCAACCTAATTTTCTGCCATTTTCTCATATGCCAATATTACAGTAGATTAACTGTATTAATAAGGAGACTCATAAAATAGGTGGAATTGTTGCTGTTAACAAAAGGACCCAAAGATACATAATGGCTCAAACACCATAAAATTTATTTCTTGCTCAAGTAACAGCACTAGGCAGGTGAACAGTCAATGGAGCAAGCCCACCTCTATTTAGGGACCTGAACTGATGGTGACTGGACGGACCATTTTTAACATGTGCTTTCCAAGGTCACGCTTTCTAGATATCCAGAAAGAGGAAAGCATATGGAGGATACACATGAGTGGTTTTATGGGTCAGGCCGGGAAATGACACATGTCTTTTAGTTAGAATCCAGTTACATGGCTACACCTAACTGCAAAGGAGGCTGCGTAGTGTAATCTAGCTGAGGGCCCTGGAAAATGAGATAATGGATTTTGATTAATACCTATCAGTATGTGCCATTGTACCTTAAACCTCAGAAAATGTATTTAATTTGTCAATAGTTCAGTTTTGTCATTTCTAAAACCGAGGATAATGAATGTACCTCCTTCCTAAGGCAGCTGTAAGAATGAAATGTGTTGGTATTGGAAAGATTTTAGAGCATTTTCTGGCACATGGTCAGCATCTCATCAAAGTTATCTGCTACTATGGTAATCCTTAGATGTTACTTCCTGTGTTAAGATTTTCTTCTCCCTTTTTTCATCTTGCCTAATTCTTAAAAAAAAAAATAAGGATTTTAGGGGCACCTGGGTGGCTCAGTGGTTGGGTGTCTGCCTTTGGCTCAGGTCATGATCCCAGGACCCTGGGATCCAGTCCCACATCAGGCTCCCCGCAGAGAGCCTACTTCTGTCTCTATGTCTTTGCCTCTCTCTCTGTGTCTTTCATGAGTAAATAAAATATTTTAAAAAATAGAAAAGATTTTACTTATTTATTTGAGAGAGAGAGAGTGCGGGTGAAAGAGGGAGAAGCAGATTCCACTCAGAGCCTCATGTGGGGCTCAATCCCACAACACTGAGATCATGACCTGGCCCAAAACAAAGAGTCAGACACTCAACCAACTGAGCCACTCAGGCTCTTTTCTCTATCAGAGTTGCATTTGTATTGTGATAACCTGTTTTATGATGTATTTTTCTTCCTCTATATGCTTCTTGATGGCAAGAATTTAGTTGTTTTTATATCTCAAGTACCTAGTAGTCCCTGGGATGTAGGTACTCAATATTTATTGAAGGAGGAAGAAAGGAAAAAAGAGAGGAAAGAAGGAAGGAAGGAGGAAGAAAGAAAGGAAAGCAGGCTGATCACATAAAGATCAACATCTTGTCATGAATAGATTCATGAAAGGTCAGCTGCAGAGCAACTTTATTAATCACGATATCCCAAATCCCAGATGGTCACTTGATACTCCTGCCCATTCAGGACCAAGGCTGTTTGCATCATTTTCATGCTTTGCATTGGACACCCCTTGTATGCTGCCTCATATCCTCTCAGCTTAGTTTTACTTCAGCCAGTGCCATAGCATCCAGCTACTGGAGGAGTGAACCTACAATCCCTTATCTCAGATGCATTGCATCTCATTCTGCCCTGGGCTGCTCTGCTCCTCTTTGGACACCTGCAGAAATGTGTTTTGGCTTCCACATATGCAAACATGCAAGGGCAAGGGATTTGGCATCTATTTCACAGGCCATTTAACCAAGGAAGGATGGGAGCTAGTGAATAAATGTTTCCCTCTTCTGGCTCTTGGGAAGACAGTTCTGATCCTAGTTGTCCCAGGACTTTCCTGGGATTTTTGCAAAGTCCCATGTTGCAGGAAGTCCCTAACCCTGAAAGGTGTTTTTAAGGTTCCTCCAGGGGTTCTAGTGAAGTCAAGTCTAGTGAGGTCAAATCCTAGTTGCCTAGATCTTAATAACATATCTTTATTGCCCATCCCTGCTTCCCCAGATTATAGCCCCAAATAAATGACCTCCATGCAAGCCCCTTCTCAGGCTCTGCATTCTGAATTGGGTAGCTCTGAGCTTACCTGTGTGGTGAAGAGTGTTTTCAGCTCTAGAAAACTAAACAAACAAACAAACAACAACAAAAGCAGAGGCAGAGGAAATGAGTCATGGCCCAAAACAGCCAAATTATCACTATCCTGATGTTGCTACAAAATTAACCTAGAAGATATGGTGTGGTTCAAAGATATTATCATGAAATGTTTATTATAAGGTTTAATTGCTTCAACAGCACGGTGTTAGAAAGAAACAGGAGAAAACTTAGCTTTTAATTCCACTTGGAGTATTTAAAATCCTGTATGACTCTTGTCACTTTTGTTCTCCTTGGGCCTCAGTTTCCTATCTGTAAAATAGGAGGTTGGATTAATAATTTTTGCCTTTACCGGTGGTCCTATCCTTGGCTGTTGTAGTTACTCATGGGGTAGAGGGAGGGCAGAGGCTTGAGGGGGTTGGTCAACAGGCCTGGTGGCTAGGGAGGAACAGGGGCTGAGGGTTCATACCCATATCAATAGTTGAGTACATGTGGCAGAAAGATTTTATAAATGGGTCCCTGTAGGCTGTGAAGAACCCCTAACATATTTCCCTAATATTCTTAAGATCTATCAATCTCAAGTCCTCTGTCCACAGTGACAACTAGACAAGATTTCAGGGTGAAGAATATTTGCCACTGAGCTTTTTTAAAAAAAATGTATGTATTTTTTCCAAAGGGGGGAGCAGCAGGAGAGGGACAAGTAGACCCTGCATTGAGCACAGCCTGACATGGGGCTTGATCATAGGACCAAAATCATGACCTGAGCCAAAATCAAGAGTCACATGCTTAACCAACTGAGCCACCCAGGCATCCTTTGCCTCTAAGTTTTAAGAAAGATCTTTATAATATCCAAAGGACTGGAGACACCTGGGTGGCTCAGTGGTTGAGCATCTGTCTTTGGCTCAGCGTGTGATCCTGGGATGCAGGATCAACTCCCACGTCAGGCTCCCTGCATGGAGCCTGCTTCTCCCTCTGCCTGTGTCTCTGCCTCTTTCTCTCTCTCTCTCTCATGAATAAATAAATAAAATCTTAAAAAATATATCCAAGGGACCAGAGGCCATGACCACCACAGACAAGTGAAACTTCCAGCCAGTGGTGTGTTGAAATGGCTTATAAACCTGCTTGCAAGAGTGACTGCTGGATATCCAGGAATTTTGTGAGCCAAACTATGGGTAGCTTGAAACCAGTCATGATAGGAGTGTTGACACCATAGAAAATTGGAAAGCACTATAAACACATTGGGGCTCCCTTGGCCCCTTGAGATGGTTCACCAGCACATCATTAGATCCAGCTTTGAACACTGGTAGCTTCTTATCCAGGACTGTAGATAAATTAAATATGTATGTTTTAAAAAGAATTTTTTTTCTTCCGTGCTGTTTGGTTTGTGGACATAATGAGCAGGGTCATTAAAACCTGTCTTTCCCTCTCCCTCACTAGTGGCTTTACAGATTCTATGAATCTAAAACTATACAAATCCCTGCAGAGACCAGGCAAGTTCCTACAACTCCAGGCCCTGCAAGTTCTGACAGGGGCTAGCCCTGCCAGGAAACTTTCAGAACCACATCAAGGTGTTGTGCTGCTGTTTCAGGGGAGTTTGTCCTCATGAATGATCTATTTGGTGGCTTTGGGTACTGCTTTAAGGGTTTTGGAAGCCTGGTTAGAATACTTGCTCTGCCACTTGGGAGCTCTCTGATGGGCTTATGTTTAACCTTACTGAGTTTCCTCATAGGTAGAACAAGTAGTACCTCCTTGAGAGGGTTTATGGGTTGGGGCACCTAGGTGGCTCAGTGGTTTATGCATTTACCATGAAGCTAAGAAAGTTCAAGCATAAAGGCACCTCACTTGAATGGGCCCCTTGTAGGGAGTCTTTAGGCATGTTGTGATTTTAATTCTATAATCTAAAGGATCTCCATCCCACCCTAAAGTGTATAATCTTATGAGCCTCACACAACTTGGATCAGCTCCTGCTTGTGGGAATGAATCACGTCACACATGTAAAGCCCTTAGCCCAAGGTCTGGCCCATTATGAGAACTTCATAAATAGTCCTTGTTATAACACAGGTACTTTCCCTCCATCACCATACATCCTACCTGATTTTCCTCCACTCCCTAAGTGTCATCACTGAACCACATTCTGTTCATAGTTTGCCTTCCTTCCACCTGGAACATTGGTTTTTGCCAATGTCTTGCCACTTTTCTCAACGTATCTATGGAGTGCAGCATTCAGCGTGTCACTATGTTCATTTTAATGATGGGAAAGCAACATAAGCAATTATGCTCTTCAAAGAAGTGATGTGACAGCAGGGAGAGATAATAAATGAATTGCCCAAAGTTCCTTGGGATGATGGGAAATCAAAGTTGTATTAATGCTTAACAAACATCCAACAGGATGAAACAAAGGGCAGTTGGGGCAACACTGTATATTTTGTCAGTTGTAAAACAAAGAAAAACAAAGTGTCAGTCAAGCATGATGTAGAGACACTTCCCTTAAGAGCACATGTATCTCAGAATTATCAAAGGGCTCTAAGTCACCCTAATAATGGGCTTCTACCACAAGTAGAGAGAATGAAAGCCACATTTGGTCTTAAGAGATGCAGCACTTTGCACTACAGTTGCAATAAGATTTTCACAGCCAATTGTCTTTATTTAAGGTGAGGAAAGAGGTGAGTGGATGCCTGTGAGCCTCACATGGTCTCCTGCCCTGAACAGTAAGAAAGGAACTTGACTTGGATGAAATTTAGGTGCAGCCATTATCAACAGCCTGTTGTGTACAAGGCGTCATAAGTGGTGATGAGTAAAGCCAAGTCTCTGGTGCTTTCTACCATGTAGGGCTGGAAGCTGGCCAGTTGAGTAGAAGAGAGTGTGGCCATTGGGATTAGATGAATCTGGTTTAATCGTGGTTTTGCCTTGTACCAGGATGTGATTTAAATTATTTATATAACCTTCTTGAAACTCAAGTTTCCTTATCTGTAAAATGGGAGTAATGCTACTCATCTTGCGGGATTGCTGAAACATAACAAGTGCTCAGTAAATGTTAGTTTTCTTACCTCCTTCTGAAAGCTGTCGAATCCAAGTGCAATTTTGGTCCTCTCGAAAGCTGTTTATGTAGCTTTTATGAATCTTGTATTATTTTAGTAGTTGAAACATTTTTTTCTAATTACAAAAGCAATGCATTTTTGTGGCAGAAGAATTAGAATAGGTGAGCAAAAAGAAAAAAAATAAAATTACACACAATTCGAATATGTAGTTATAGCTTCCAATAACACCCTTGGGTATATCCTTCCAGAACATTTTTTATGTCTATAAATATGTATGTTACTATAGTTATAATATACAATACATGCAATTTCACAACCTGCTTTTCTCAATGCAACAGGTCATTATTATGGGAAATCCTTGGGAAACTCTCTTATGACAAGGCCAGATAACAATATTTCCTTGTCAGCGGAAGCAGTTGAGATTAACACACTATGACAATCATCTATTGTTATAAAGTAAGTTATACCAAAATTTTGATGCCCCTTTCCCGGAGAAAGGCCATGTAGCTGCTAAGAGGAAAGAAAACAAATAACATCTATAAATCCCATCTTGAAATCCCTTTATTTAGAAATCACTCTTGTTTTAACAGTTTTATAAAAACTAGGAAGAAAACTTATCCCATTGTATTTAAAACAAGGCAAAAAGAAATTTATGATTAGGTATTGTCTTAGCTTGGGCTCCTGTAACAAAATGCCATAGACTGGACAACATAAACAACAGACACTTATTCTCTCACTCTTCCAGAGAATTGAAATCTGAGATCAGGATGCCAACAGATTTGGTTCCTGGTAAGAACTCTGTTCATGGTTTGCAGATGGCCACCTTTTTAGGTGTGGCCTTACATGGTGGCAAGAGAGAGCTCTGGTTTCTTCTTCTTAAAAAGACATTAACTCTGCCATGCGGGCTCTACCCTTACGACCTCATGACAACCTAGTTACCTCCAGAGGCCCACCTTCTAATACCATTATATTGGGAATTAGGGCTTCAACATACAAATTCGGGGGGAGGGTGGATGCAAACATTCAAATCATAACAGATACTGTTACAGACCTGTAACTTCTGCCCTAGAGATAATAAAAGGGAGCAAAATACCTTTATGATCCACTTCGTAGGAAAAAAATTACTGGATTGACTCAATTAGGCAACCAGTCTACTGTTTGGATGGTTGAGAAATCTTACCCCTAAGAGATGGAAGCAGTACTAAAATCAGTATGTAACTCAATGGAGCATTTTATATGGAACCAAGTAGAGTGACACTAGTGGTCCCTCTAATATCTCTTGTGCCTTCAAAATCCTCACTGAAAGGGGGAAAAAAGAAGAGAATCAGTATAAAGTCTTGTTATAAGAGGAGCCATTTGCTTAGTATGATCAAGTTTTAGATCAATCCTGACTATTTTCCCATACAATACATAAAATGTTTGCACTATATGCAGTTTTATAGATTGTTCCTCAGTTCCTCATAAAAATGGAGATTAAGAGAATGATCCAATTATGTACAAAAAGCCTATAAAAATTTAGATCCTGAACCTAAAATTTGAGAACCAGATTTTGAATCTTACCTTGCCAAGATATTTGGAAGCCTTCTTCATTTAGCTATCACTCCATAAATATGGCATTTCTTGAGTGATAGAAATTTCTTAGATATACGGTCATCTGCAAAAACATTTCAACTGAATATACACAAAAAACCCTGAGACTGTAGACTTTGTGGTTTCAACCCATGAAAAATAGATTCTGGAATAGAGACCCCTTTTTACCTTTGTCCCTTAAAGTGACTAGCAAAGTCCTGTCTGAACAGCAAGCTGGCGTCTCCTTCATTGATATCTCCCTATAAGTGTATAAAAATTTAAAAATCAAAGATGGTGACCAAAGCAAAGTGAATCTTTGTGAATTTGGAAATGCAGCCTCTTAAGTCTGAAGGGGTAGTTTGAGAGCACTGAAGTTTCAGTGAATGGTGAGAGAAGCAAAGAGGATTAAATCAAGTTTCTGTTGTGTAAGTCTTTAGTGAAATTAGAGTTGGCACAGTTTTCTTTGACTCTGAATCCGAGCCATATTTTGAAAACAAGGTGGGGCCACTGCCAAGAATAACCTGCCCTTTGACCACTGGGTATAAAGAAACTTAATAAGTTTTTGCAAATGCAGGACTTGTAGTCTCAGATGGGCCTCCTACTGTTATGGGTTGAATTATGTCCCCTCAAAAATGTATATGTCGAAGTCCTAACCCTCAGTACCTTAGAACCTGACCTTATTTGAGAGAGGGTCTTTATAGAGATGATCAAGCCAAAATGAGATCATTAGGTGGAGGCAAAGAGCTTAGTTTCTTAGGGCTGCTATAACAAATTGCCACAAACTGGGTGGCTTAAAACAACAGAAATTTATTTTCTTACAGTTCTGTAGTCTTAAAGTCCAAGATCAAGGTGTCATGTTTTCTCTGAAGACCTTAGGGAAGAATTCTTCCTTCTATGCTGCTGGTGGTAACTAGCAATCCTTGGCATTGTTTAGTTTGTAGCTATATCACTCCAATCTCTGCCTACATTTTTACATGGTGTTCCCCTCTCTGTCTCTGTGTTCAAATTTCCCTCTTATAAGGATACCAGTCATTGCATTAGGGCCCACCCTAATCCAGTATGATCTCATTTTAACTTAATTATATTTGCAAAGACCCTCATTGCAAATAAGGTCACATTCACAGTTACTGTGGCTTAGGATTTGAACATATCTTTTTGGGGAACACAGTTCAGCCCACAACAGATGAGCAATCCAATCGGTGTCCATTACACAAAATTCGAACACTTTTGTTAGTTCCTGCCACTTTTGACTTTTCTTTCTCCTGGGATTAACTAGACCTTCTTATGCCAACAGCCTGACTTTTCAACCCCACTGTCTGTTAGCATACATCATCAGTCATCTCTTTTGTCCCCCTTCTTATCTCTGAAGAAGGGTCTGGATAGGGTTATTGGAAAAAATACAATTAAATTTGAATTTCAGCTGAATAATGGCTAATTTTATAGTTTAAGTATGTCCCAAATATTGCATGGGAGTCTTGAATTTTTATTTGCTAAATCTAGCAACCCATGTTCTGCACTTAAAGACCTAAAAGTGTTCTAGATGGAGCATGTGTTCTCCAGGATGCCATCACACCAAAATATCTATATCTGACCTATCTTATTCAGTTAAATCACCTTTCTGTTGCCTGTTAGGATTTCAGTTTGAAACACCTAGTTTAGAGTTAGAAGCCACTTAGAAGGTGAAAGTTGGGTGGAAGGTGACCAGAGACTGAACTAAGGCAAAAATGTAGAGATGAAGAGAGGAAGGATGGATTTGAGAGCTATTAAGATACGGAATGAAGTATTTGATGCCTGTTTGAATGACCAGTTTCATTGTGGGCTACCATTTAGTTAATGGAAATAATAATAGAGAAGGAAATGAGGTTGTGGGGTGAGGTGGTAACTTTGTACTTAGTTGTGTTGGGTTTGGGGTGTCCTTTAGATGGTTGGATGTGGAATGCTCAGTGAAGAAGAGGGGCTGCAGATATAAGTTTAGAACTTTAAACATGTACTGAGATATGAAAGTTGAGATAGGAAAGTAGTTGGGATTTCCTAAAGAGAAATTATGGTATTAGAAGAAAAGAAAATCCTGTGGAAGACCAATATTTAAACAGTAGAGAGAATCCAGCAAGAAAACAGATGTGATGAGGAAGTAGATGAACCAAGTAAGAAGATGGACAGACGTGTTTGTGCATGGTAACATTGTAAAACATAAGAAAATAGTGGGATAGGACCTAAATATTCATCAATAGGGCATTAGGCAAATATATTTTACAACAAGCATGCAATGAAACTCTAGACAGCTGAACAAAGAGTAAGGAAGCTTCTATGTACTGTTACAGAGGAATCTCAAAGACTTGTTACATTGTTAAGTGAAGAAAGAAAGGTGCCGGGGTGGGGGGCATCTATAGTATGTTGTGAATACAGGCATAAAGAAGGGGAAATACAGTATTGGGATTCATTTGTGTATAAAGAGAAACAATCTCTGGAATGTTACACAAGGAACTAGTATGAGTGGTCATTTATTGGGGGAAGGTAGGGATTAGTTAGATGAGGGGGCCGATGTGGGACAGAGAATTTTGATGATAATCATTTTTAGAATCTTAGAATCTTCAGTTAGGTGAACATAACATGATAATCTGTTTGAAATGTTACATCAATTGAAGAAGGAAGGAGGTAAGGAAGAGGAGAGGAAAGGAGGGAAGAAAAGGACGTGTTTAGATTCCACCAACGTCTACCACAGGGTACTGGGAAGGCCATTTGGCTCAGGACATTTGGGAAAGGTCTCAAAATCATGTCTCCAAATGGAATTTTACTTCCATTCACCAAGATTACATTTATCAGCAACTTTAAACTTGTGTCCTGTTATCAAGTATGTTTTGAAGTAATGTTTTTATAAATACTTTAATTGCCCTTTCAATAGTATAATTTGTATACCATATTATGTTTTGTTTAAAAATTAACTTGTTAGTGGTCCCTGGGTGGTTCAGTTGGTTAAGCATCCAACTCTTGATTTCGGTTCAGGTCCTGATCTCAGGGTTTGTTAGATAGAGCCCCGCATCAGACTCTGTGCTGGGAGGGGAGACTGTTTAGGATTCTCTCTCTCCCTCTCTCCCAGTCTCTAAAAAAATTGTTAAATTATTAACTTGTAAATATTTAAGAAAACCTGCACATCAAGTGACCATGTGTTTGCATTTATTTATTTTATAGAGTTGGGAGTTCCAGAAATAGTAATGGCCTGGACTTCTTTCTATGTGTTCCTGCATCAGACCTGACCCAATTGAGTTAATGATTGCATTCAGGAAAGCAGTCTTGGGTCTTCCATAACTTAAATATGATTCTTATTCATAGTAGGACCTCAAACCAAGTCAGTCTCATTAATTTTTATGTCTGGGTTGTTATACAAAAGTGTGTATTTGCAAACTGTTGCTTAGTTTGAACTGTGAAGATTTAAGTGGAAACTTTGCTTCTACAATTTTTCTAGTATTGTTCAGTGGTTAGGAGTACTGGCTCCAGAACCAGATGGGGCTACATTCAGTCAGCTGCTCCAAATGTAAGCTGCCATCGTGGGCAAGTTAGTTAATTGTGATAAGTCTCTATATTCCCATCTGTAGCGTGGGTATAACAGTTGTTCCTATCAATTGTTATATCCACCTCATAGGGTTATTGCAAGATAAGAAAAAAGTAAAAAAAAATGTAGTAATGTCAAGCACTTAGAAACAGGGTCTGGCATATAATAGAAACTATGTACGTGTTGGCCATTATCCTTCTAGTAGAGTCCTAACAGGACCGGCAGTTTGCTGAGTGATGTGTTTAATTCATTTGTTACTCAAACTACACATGATATCCTAGATGCCTAGATACATCAGGTG
Source organism: Nyctereutes procyonoides (assembly GCF_905146905.1). NCBI lineage: Eukaryota > Metazoa > Chordata > Mammalia > Carnivora > Canidae > Nyctereutes > Nyctereutes procyonoides. The sequence continues at coordinate 23,896,056 of NW_026575122.1, forward strand.
CTATGGTGACTTCTGGACAACAAAGCACAATGCCCATTTTCCATTTGCTAAAAAAAACAAAAACAAAAAAAAACCCACACAACCCAAATATACAAATCTTTTAAAAAACCCTTTGTGGATAGAGGGTCCCTAGCCCTGTATCTAAAGAGGGCTAGAGGACCCTTTATCTAAAGCGGAATCCAGGCAACCCCTGTGGCTCAGCAGTTTAGCGCCGCCTTCGGCCTGGGGTGTGATCCTGGAGACGGGGGGATCGCGTCCTCTGTTGGGCTCCCTGCATGGAGCCTTCTTGCTTCTCTCTCTGTCTCTAATAAATAAATAAAATCTTAAAAAAAATAAAGCAGGAGTCCTCTGTGACTTACTTGCAAAGAACTCCATCACTTCACAAGAATGAATAATACAAGGAGGTGTGTATTGAGGTCCCCAATGCCAGCTCTTCCTGCATATGCATCTGTGCGGCAGTCCGAGCTGCCAACGTTGGCATTGTATGGTGACATCAAGGACAGGGCTTGGTATGGAGACATACAGTTCCCAGAATTTGCCCTGTTGGCCCCCCATGAGGTGGCCTCTGTTCTGCTTTCCAAAAATTTTCCTCCAGCTAGTCTAAAGCTGAGATAATGAGCCTGTAAATTATTTACTTTGAAAATTCTGACTCTATTCTAGTTAAATCTTTTGTACACATTGTTAAATCACTTGCATAATATGAGAAATGTGGAGGGGATCCTGCAGTGCATTCCTTTTCATTTTATTTAAAAGGAATTTATGGGGCTCTTTCCCTTTGCATTAAGGATGAGAATGTGGAAGGAAGAAAGTGGGGTAAAAGTTAACATTTATTTAGCACGTTCTCTGTGCCTGGAAGTTTATATATGTGTCTTTGTGGTGGGTGGGGGTGGGGGGAACCTAGACTAGACTAAGGTCTGTGAGGCCAAGGCCACATCACTACCCATCTGCATATGTACTGCAGCAACTAGCGCACTATCTTGTCTGTAGTAGGTGTTCCATGTACTGAACGATATGAATACATATATATATATATATATGTTATGTGTACACATGTCTGTCTATCCATCTGCCTAATTGGTGCTAAATCTTATGTCATTTAAAATTATAATTACCGTGGTCTCAGAGAAAGACCATACCAGAATTTCCATGTCAAGTAACTGATTTTATACTTACAACCACAGGATAGCTGCAAAGCTAATTATTTTGTTATTATAGTCCTTTGACCATGAAGTGTCTTTAGTGGTGTAGACTTAATTCATCATTTTTTTTCTAGAGGAAGTGCTTTTTATTTTTAGGTCAACCAAACATATTTATTTATTTATTTATTTATTTATTTTTTTACATCACCAAAGACATTGGGCTGTTTATTTTTTGTTTCTGCCGTTCATCAGGTGTTGTTGTCACTCTCTGGCTGTCCCATCATCATCTTTTTTTTTTTTTTTATATATATAAATTAATTTTTATTGGTGTTCAATTTACCAACATACAGAATAACACCCAGTGCTCATCCCGTCAAGTGTACCCCTCAGTGCCCGTCACCCATTCACCCCCACCCCCCACCCTCCTCCCCCTCCACCACCCCTAGTTCATTTCCCAGAGTTAGAAGTCTTTATGTTCTGTCTCCCTTTCTGATATTTCTCACACATTTCTTCTCCCTTCCCTTATATTCCCTTTCGCTATTATTCATTTTCCCCAAATGAATGAGAACATACACTGTTTGTCCTTCTCCGGTTACTGTGGCCAAGTTCAAAAAGGGTGTTGCCTGAGTTCTTCTCTGGGATTTTGATGGAATCTTGTCTCACATTTAGATCTTTCATCCATTTTGAGTTTATCTTTGTGTATGGTGCAAGAGAGTGGTCCAGTTTCATTCTTCTGCATGTGGATGTCCAATTTTCCCAGCACCATTTATTGAAGAGACTGTCTTTCTTCTAGTGGATCGTCTTTCCTCCTTTATCGTATATTAGTTGAGCATAAAGTTCAGGGTCCACTTCTGGGTTCTCTGTTCTGTTCCATTGATCTATATGTCTGTTTTTGTGCCAGTACCACACTGTCTTGATGAACACAGCTTTGTAGTACCCAGGGCAATTTACACGTATAATGCAATCCCTATCAAAATACCATGGACTTTCTTCAGAGACTTAGAACAAATTATTTTAAGATTTGTGTGGAATCAGAAAAGACCCCAAACAGCCAGGGGAATTTTAAAAAAAAGAAAACCATATCTGGGGGCATCACAATGCCAGATTTCAGGTTGTACTACAACCAAACATATTTAATATAAAAACCTTTTAATATACAAACTGTAATCACAATCGCATCCACGTAGCAGCGAGGGAATGGGGTGTTGCAGGGAGCATGGCAGGGGGAGAGGTTTTCAGGGTCCCTATGGTTTCCTGTGCCTGCAAGAGCATGAGGTCTTCGCAGAGGGCAGATTAAGGCAGGCAGAGGGGCCCTGATGCCAGCATTGAGACAGACTCCACCAACCTGCCACCTTCCCACCATGGCAGCCTCCAGGGAAAGCCAGATCCAATTAAGAGAGGACAGGAAGGTGGTTGTACGGAGAGGAGTCAACCATCATTCCTTAGCATCCTGCTGAGCATACCTTTGGGAACAGACTTTTCCAGAGGCTGTTGGATTAAAAGACCTAAAAACTATCCTAGGAGGACAGAAATTGTGTCCAAGTCCACCTTCTAACCAAGCTTGGTTCCTTGCCTGTGGCTCCAAAAAGCTGGGTGGATTTGCTCAGATGTTTGGGGAGGGACAGGAATGACAGAGCCTTCGGCTCAACAGGCCTGGAGCCTTGTCAGGCGTTGACCAAGAAAGCCTCAAGGCAAGCCAGGGAGGTCTGTGGGAAGAGCTCTGGGTCAATGGTACTCACAGGAGCATGGTGGCAGAAAGGCCTGCAGGTGGAATTTATAGTGTGTGTGGAAGACAGAAAAGACACATGTCACAAAGAATTAAAAAGTGAAGTACCTGCTTCTTATAGGCCTGGGCAGTAGAGGTAAAAGCTGATTCTTCTGGGTCAGGGTTGAGAGAGACCTGAGGCCTGTTAGATGAAAATAACTTTTCAATTAAAATAGTAGCATTGAGCTTATTTTCATTATCCATAAAACAGAATTCCCTGTTTTCTTAAGGTGAAATTTGGGCATTGAAGAGCAGTTGGAGATAAAGCCATGCATATTGGAAAGTAGAGTGGTGGGGGGAGAGAGAAAGTGGGGTCACAGGAGGTATATGTCTTAGACATTTTGGGTCAGGATTCAGAATTGAGATGAACTAATTGGAGACCTCATCTTCTAGGAGTTGTTTATGTCTTGTAATACTTTAAACATACATTAGGCCAGTGATTCCCAAAGTTTAGTCATTGTGCACTACCTTCACAATATTTGCTCCCAATATAGAGGGCTTCTAAAAGACAGGCAGCAAACTGAGATTTACCCTGAAAGTAATTAAAAGGAATGAAATGAATTTTCAAAGGAATAACTTTCTCCCCAGATAATTCAATATATTTTATTGCCTGTCTGAGCCCTCACCTAAAATTGTATATATATAATTATATATAATATATATATATCATCCCACTGTTTCAAAACATTTTGTTAAAGGATAAATTTCTCATAATTTTGACATTTGCTGCATGCACAATTTTTTGTTAGAAAAATGGAAGAAGTAGTCTTCCATGCAGAAGTTTAGACATTTCAATTTAGTGTGTCTGATAGAGATTTTCCAGTTAAAAGCACACTGACCACAATGTCTTGCCCTCCCTTCACCTCTTATAATAAAAGAAAGTACCTTTATAGGGGCCAACGGGGATAAGGGACCAATAGCCTATCGTAGTTCTAACATCAGTTACTGGTTTTGAAAAGTATCTTCTTTCATAGAAGCATCTACTGTCACTTGGGAGGAAGTCCCGAATATTGGTTCACAACCCTGATGATGTTTCTGGACTTAAGGGTTCTTCTTTCTAGAGGTCTTCCAGGCTATTGTCTATAGCTGTCAGTGCATTTTCCAGATAGGTCCTAGTTCTCCTTAATGCACTGCAGATCTCATCTCTCCCTGCACTTCATAGATACTTCAAGTCAAGGGCTGCAGAAATTTACTTGATAAAGGATTGCAGATTAGCACCAACCACATACTAATAGTAGAGTTGCATGAAATGCGCATTTAACTTGTGTGTGAGAAAAAAAAAAAACTTGTGTGTGAGAGAGTATAAATTGGAAACATGCCCAAATTGCCATGGTTGGTTTCTATCATGGCTTCTTCTGAGGCTGCTCTCAATTCTTTTACCCCTGGAAATCTTGAATGTTTAAAAAAAAATTACGATTAGATCCCTTTTCTGTTTAATAGAGTGGTCGGTTTGTTAGAGGTGTGTGTGTGTGTGTGTGTGTGTGTGTGTGTGTGTGTGTGAGAGAGAGAGAGAGAGAGAGAGAGAGAGAGAGAGAATGAATCTGTGTCATGAATTCTTCCCCAGGTGGGGTGAGTTGAACTTTATTCCAACTCCATTGTTTTACTATCATAAGAATCCCAGTGGGAGGTCTTCATTCCTGAAGAGACAAAACTCTTACAGTGCTGGCAATGCCAGCCACCCTACATATTCTCCAGTTTATTACTATGAAAGAACATAAACGCACATTCTTTTTTTTAAGATTTTATTTATTTATTCGTGAGAGACACAGAGAGAGGCAGAGACACAGGCAGAGGGAGAAGCAGGATCCCTGCAGGGAGCCCGATGTGGAACTCAGTTCTGAGACCCTGAGATATCACTACCCGACCCGAGCTGAAGGCAGATGCTCAACCACTGAGCCACCCAGGCATCCCATAAATGCACATTCTTATTAATATATATCTATACCTGAGCTCATAAAAGTGACATCTAGGAATCAGAATTTTTTTTCTTAAATGGGCTTATAAGTGCATTGAGAATGTACCATATTCTTTTTTTTAAAGATTTATTTATTTGAGAGAGAGAGAGAGAGAGAGAGAGAGAGAGAGAAGACAAGCCAGGGGGAGGAGCAGAGGGAGAGAGAGAAGCAGATTCTCTCCTGAGCAGGGAGTCCGACTTGGGGCTTGATCCCAGGACCCTGAGATCATGACCTGAGCCAAAGGCAGATGCTTAACTGAGTGAGCCACCCAAGGCTCAGGTGCCCCAAGAGTGTATCGTATTCTAAATAAATGCTCTCTAGATACAATTTTGGATATCAATTAAGGATTTCCTTTCATGTGCAAAAATTAAAGTGTTGATTACACACTAGCAGAAATAATAAAAGCTCTTTATTTATCAAACACTTAGAAAGCACTTACATGTCCTAGACACTATTCTAAATTGCTTTATAACAACTCATTTCAACTTTATTACAACCTTATGAGCACCTATGTGACTGTAAAGCATTGCACTTTATTACATTATTTCTTATTCTCACAATAATCCTGGAAGATACTTAGTAGTATTTCCAATGTTGTGACTACTGCTCAGAAATAAGAGGGACCCCAACCCCAAATTGGGTTTGCATGGCAAGACTGATGATGGCACATATATACCAAGAGGGTTTGGAAAGATTTATTACATAATGAGACTTTTCTGGGAAATGCAGGATGGCTCCTAAGAAATGGCTTGAGAGAGAGCAAGGAAATGGGACTGGCTTGGGTGTTTTATTTTCTTTTGTTTTATTTTGATAGGTAGGGTTTGGGGCAGGGTGAGGATTTAGGGAATTTTGAACTTCCCATCAACATCAAAAGAGGGAGCATCTTGGCTTTCTCACCAGTTTTTCCACATGTAGGGAAGAAGGGGTGCGGCTTAAAAGCTCTCAGTAGTCAAACTTCAAAAAATGGAGTCAGATTATGTATTACACTTATTTTACCAATGAAGAAATTGAGATTCTATGAGATTATGTTTTGAATTAGGTATGATGTTAGATCAATCCTTTTATGTGTAATTTAGTCCACATTGTTCTGTGGTCACATACTAGGTACCCATCTTGAAAATGCACACCTCTCTGATTGAAAGGGAGTGAGAGACACAGGAAAGCCAAAACACCATTGCAAATCTATCCATACCGGATCGACTGGAAAAATAATGTAGCTTGGCATGGTGGAAGGAGCATGGCCTTTACAATTAGATTATTGTTTGGCTTTGCCTTGCTTTGTTTTGGATTTGTTCACCTTGCTGAGGCTTAGTGATACAGAATACCTCCAGTGACATGGAACTTTATGAGACATCTCATTCCATTTTAGGAAATTTTTTTTGAAATTTCTTTCTTACATAATAGCATTGTGCTACACATTTGCTATTCAAATGTCACTTCAGCGCTGTCCCAGGAAAGCTTAATTCTCAGACAGGCTCTACATATAACAATTTTACAAGCCCCAAAGTAAATGCCTCTTTTGTAATTGTTCTGGCAAAAGTCCCAACTCTCATTGATCCAAATTGGATCATGTACCCACATACCTGTCCATGAACCAATTACTGTTTTAATCACAGAACAATCACTCTTATCTGTTAGTGACTCATTTGTGCACCCATGGTGTGTGGTAGTCAGTTTACTTGAACTGCATCGATGGAGAGCATGGTGGGGGGTGGGTAGATACCCATGCACACTGAAGCATTCCCTGAACTGAACAGTAAGAAAGTGATGCTGGGGAGGCGCAACAGCAGATGCTCATGACAGGTCTGCAAAGAGTGACCTGAATCAGTTTTCACTTACTTCTCACTGTGTGAGAACTCAGCATCTTCCTCAAAGGTAGCATTCACTTGGGCAATGCTTTGCTCTTCTTCCTCTCTCCATGCTACCATGATTTCTTCAGCTTCTGGTCTTAAAGGTTTTCAGTAGATGGAGGGGAGATAGGACTCAAAGCATAGGCTTCCTTAGAGATAATGGGAGTTCAGGTAATCATGGTATTCATAAGTCCCAATGCACAGAACCTAGTTTCAGGGCCTTCATGCTGTGGATTCAGACCTTCCAGCACACATACATGCTTTCTCTATGACAGAGAAAATGGCTACTAACTACATCTTCAGAATTCTTTCATATTTATCATAGGCCATGTGTGCCTCTGATAATAATAGTAGTCATCATCTAAGGATTGCTTACAAATGAGTTTTTGGAACATTGCCTGTTCATGAGCTGGAAATTGCCTGTGAATTTGGAAATGTGAGCCAGCATTAACCTGACTAGACATGCTATTTTGGTCATAAATCAATAGTTTTCTTTTTCTTTTTTTTTATTTATGATAGTCACAGAGAGAGAGAGAGAGAGGCAGAGACACAGGCAGAGGGAGAAGCAGGCTCCATGCACCGGGAGCCCGACGTGGGATTCGATCCCGGATCTCCAGGATTGCGCCCTGGGCCAAAGGCAGGCGTCAAACCGCTGCGCCACCCAGGGATCCCGAGTTTTATTTTTCTTTTTCCTGTGTTTGACATAAATTCCTTTGCTCTATTTTTTAAAAAAATATTTTATTTATTTATTCATGAAAGACAGAGAGAGAGAGAGGCAGAGACACAGGCAGAGGGAGAAGCAGGCTCCATGCTGGGAGCCTGACGTGGGACTCAATCCTGGGTCTCCAGGATCAGGCCCTAGGCTGAAGGTGGCGCTAAACCACTGAGCCACCCAGGCCGCCCAATTCCTTTGCTCTAAATCATTTAATTATAAATACCCTTTCTTTCTGAGTTTTAAGTTTGTGGTGTATCTGTGATTTTAACCAATTTATCTTGCCTTCTCTGATGTATGTCTTAACTTACAGGGGATTCCAAATAGATGACAAACGTAAAGTCAATTTAAAGTGTCTAATGGAAAAAGAATAAAGTACTTGACTATCAGTATTCTTATAGCAAAGTTTTCATAAAGATTATGATATCTCTTTGATTTCTCAATGTTTCAGAAGTACAGAGATGTCATTACAGAGGTATAATTACGAAGGTATCAAAACCAAGTTTTCCAATTTGGATTTAGAGATTTGTTTTAATTTACTATGCATCATTTCCAAGCTCCTTGACCTTCTAGATCCCCTAGACCATTCTTTTTTCTCTTTTCTTTTTAAAACTATATTTTTAAATTTATCTGACAGAGAGAGAGAGAGAGAGAAAGCACACGCATGTGAGCACAAACAGGTAGAGCAGCAGAGGGAGAGGGAGAAGCAGGCTCTCTGCTCAGCAGAAAGCCTGATATGGGGCTTTATCCCAGGATCCTGGGATCATGACCTGAGCTGAAGACAGACACTTAACCATCTGAGCCACCCAGGCAACCCCTTAGCCCATTCTTTTTTTTTTTTTAATAAATTTATTTTTTATTGGTGTTCAATTTGTCAACATATAGAATAACACCCAGTGCTCATCCCATCAAGTGCCCCCCTCAGTGCCCGTCACCCAGTCACCCCCAACCCCGCCCACCTCCCCTTCCACCACCCCTAGTTCGTTTCCCAGAGTTAGGAGTCTTTCATGTTCTGTCTCCCTTTCTGATATTTCCCACTTATTTTTTTCTCCTTTCCCCTTTATTCCCTTTCACTATTTTTATATTCCCCAAATGAGTAAGACCATATAATGTTTGTCCTTCTCCGATTTGACTTATTTCACTCAGCATAATACCCTCCAGTTCCCTCCACGTCTAAGCAAATAGTGGGTATTTGTGTTTCTAATGGCTGAGTATTATTCCATTGTATACATAAACCACATCTTCTTTATCCATTCATCTTTCGATGGACACCAAGGCTCCTTCCACAGTTTGGCTATTGTGGACATGGCTGCTAGAAACATCGGGGTGCAGGTGTCCCGCCCTTAGCCCATTCTTAATGAATACATATACCAGCCATGGATACATACCACGGCAAACAGAGGGTGCAGGCAAGCTAATAATTTGGTCCCCCTTCAAAGTGATATTACTTATGTTTGTATTCAATACCCAGTCAAGCTTTCAGAGGAGACCCTTGGCTGACAGTTGATTGCAACCTTGTGTGAAACCATGAAGAAGAGTATCAAGGTAAGCCATGCCTGGATTCCTGACTCACAGAAACAGGGAGATAATAAACATGTGCTGTTTTAAGCCACTACATTTGCAGTATTTGTTACACAGCAATAGATTAATCTTTCAGAGACCTTACCATCTGTACTGGTCAGAACTCTGGGCTGCAGGCAACAGAAACCTACTCATATGTAAAAATGAGATTTATTGGCTGACATGCCTGAATGTCAAAGGGTATACCAAGTACCCTCAACCTCAAATCTACTAGAGGGGACTATAATTGACTCTTTTGGGGATATATGCCAGTATTGGACCAATCATTGTGTCTAGATGGATAGAGTGCTCTAAATAGATGGCTTGAGTTGCCCATATACGCTGGTAGTAGGGAAGCCTCACCATGAGGCTGAAAGCCTCACCATGTAATAATAGAGAGTTATAAAAAGGAAAATTGAAATTTCATTTCTAGAAGAGCAGGAAGTATATAGGGCAGGCAAAAGAGCAGCTGTCTACCGTTCTGTCTTCTACTCAGCATTTCATGAAAATATTGCTTTCAACTTCATACAAACATCTCCAGAGAAAATCTGGTAAATATGGAGTACTGGACTCTATGATTTTGGTGATTAAAAAGAACTTTTTACTTAACAACGATGTGCATTGTAATACACACAGAAGAGTCCAGATGGGTGAGTTTTCATAAACTGAGTGTACCGTTATAGCCAGTACCCAGATCTAGAAATATTACCGTCACCACAGAAGCCCTGCTGCATGCTCTTTTACAGTCATTATCTGCACTCCCCTTCCCCTTTCAAGGATAACCACTGTCCAGGAGCACCTGAGTGGCTCCATTGGTTGGTTGGTTTTGGCTCAGGTCATGATCTCACAAGTCATGTGATAGAGCCCTGTATGGAGCCCTGCATGGAGCCACATGTCAGGTTTTGCTCCACTTGGAGTCCACTTGGGATTCTTTCCCTCATCCTGTCCCTCCTCCTCTGCCCCCTCAACCCCACTTAGGTCTGTTCTCTCTCTCAAATAAATAAATAAATCTAAACAAACAAACAAAAAAGAACCACTGTCCACTTCTAATAACATTGATTAATTTTGCCTATTTTAATATTTTATATAAAAGGAACAATAGTATATGCTCTCTTTCACGTTTGACTTCTTTACCCAACATTGTTTTCAAGATTCATCCATGTTGCTATTATGGTTCTAAATTACTCATTCCTATTTCTGTACAGAATTTCATTGTGTGACTACATTAAAATTTATTTATCCATTCTACTATTGATGTGCTCTCAGGAAATTTCCATTTTGGGGCAACTATTTAGAGTGCTGCTACAAACATGCTAGTACATGTTTTTTTGGGAACACATGTATGAATTTTTGTTAGTTATATAAATAGTAGAATTGTATACATTAACTTTAGTGCCAAACAATTTTCCAAGAGGTTGTGTCAATTTTTTTTAATAATAAATTTATTTTTTATTGGTGTTCAATTTGCCATCATACAGAATAACACCCAGTGCTCATCCCTTCAAGTGCCCCCCTCAGTGCCCGTCACCCATTCACCCCCATCCCCCACCCTCCTCCCCTTCCACCACCCCTAGTTCGTTTCCCAGAGTTAGGAGTCTTTATGTTCTGTCTCCCTTTCTGATATTTCCTACCCATTTCTTCTCCCTTCCCTTCTATTCCCTTTCACTATTATTTATATTCCCCAAATGAATGAGACCATATAATGTTTGTCCTTCTCTGATTGACTCATTTCACTCAGCATAATACCCTCCAGTTCCATCCACGTTGCAGCAAATGGTGGGTATTTGTCATTTCTAATGGTTGTGTCAATTTATATGCTCACTATTCGTGTATGTGGATTCTGATTGCTGCAAATATTTGCCAAGTCCTAGTATTTTTCATCTTTTTTCATCTTAGCCATTCTGGCAGGTTAGTTGTAATAACATATTATGGTTTTAATTTCTAGTTCCCTGATGACTAATGAAGATTAACACTTTTTAATACACTTATTAGCTATTTGGTATCATTTTTAAAGTAAATCTTCTAGCTATTGTCCTATTGTCTTTTTCTTAATAATTTGTAGTTCTTTATATATTCTGGATATAAATCATTTGTCAAATATATTATTGCAAATATCTTCTCCAACCTTATGGTTGCTTTTTCATTCATAACCTTGTCTTTTAATGAACAAAATTCTCAATTTTAACATAATCTAATTTATCAATTTTTCCTTTATGTTTAGTGGGTTTTATTTTCTATTTAAGAAACTTTTGCAAACCAATTGCAGCAATGTTTTATCATATCTCAGTGACACTTTAGGGGCCACAAATTTAGTGACTTCTCACTAATAATGGACATCAACTTAGGTTGATATTTCAGTTATTTTTGGAAGACCCTTGAGTTTTTTTGTTTGTGGGTAGAACCTAATTTAGCCAGCAAATTGTGTTTTGGAATGTTACATTTTAGTAAAATGTTATTTTCATCTATTTTTTGGAAGGTTATCTTTTTCACTTTTCAAATTGGAAAGGAAACTCAAAGTGTTGGGCAGCCCTGGTGGTGCAGTGGTTTAGCACCGCCTGTAGCCCAGGGTGTGATCCTGGAGACCCTGGATCGAGTCCCACGTCAGGCCCTCTGCATGGTGCCTGCTTCTGTCTCTGCCTCTCTCTGTGTCTCTATGAATAAATAAATAAAATCTTAAAAAACATTTTAAAAAAGAAAACTAAAAGTAATATTTACTTTGTGAGAGATAGGCCTAAAGAAAAAAACCACCCGTTTACTACAATGAGCTTTTGTTAGATGCTTTTTGGTAGCAAATCATTTACTCTCTCTTAGCCACAGTAAACACATCTGCAAGTTGGGGAATAATTCCTCCCATCTCAATATCACAGTGTTTTAATGAAAATAACAGCAACAGTAATAACAGTAACAATAAAATGATAAAATGCCTGCAATACACCAATTCTTTACAGTGTAATTGACATAGGAAGACACACTGTCAAGAAGTTTGGCAAATAAGAATGAGTATAACATAGAATCTGAGGCTTACTGCCCACTAAGAGTGATAGGAAGGTATCAAAAATGATTGCAATTATGAGGAAAATACAGTCTCTTCCATAAATTGTTCTGGTAAAACTGGATAGCTACGTACAAAGGAATGAAACTGGTCCATTTTCTTATGCCATACACAAAAATAAAATCAAAATGGATTAAAGATGTAAATGTGAGACCCAAAACCATAAAATTCCTGGAAGAAAACATAGGCAGTATTTTTTGACATTGGCCATAGAAACATATTTATAGATATGTCTCCTTAAGCAAGAGAAACAAAGCCAAAATAAAGTATTGGGACTAAGTTAAAATAAAGCTTTTGTGCAGTGAAAGAAACCATCAACAAAACAAAAAGGCAACCTACTGAATGGAGAAGATATTTGCAAGTGATATATCTAGTAAGGGGTTAGTATCCAAAATATATAAAGAACTTACACAAGTAAATGGCCCCACCAAAACAGTCTGATTAAAAATGAACAGAGGACTTGAGTAGACATTTTCCCAAAGAAGACATGCGGATGACCAATAGACACATGAAAAGATGCTCAACATAGTAATCATTATGGAAATGCAAATCAAAACCACAATGAGATATTACCTCATATCTGTCAGAATGGCTAGTATCAAAAAGACAAGATATAACAAGTGTTGGCAGAAGGAGTGGAGAAAAAGATGCACTGTTGTGAGAATACAAATTGGTGCAGCCACTGTAGAAAACAGTATGGAGATTCGTTAAAAAATTAAAAATAGAATTTTCATACATTCCAGTAATTCCATTACTGAATACTTACCCATATATACCAAAAACACTAATTTTTAAAAGACATATGCACCCCTATGTTTATTATAACTTCATTTACAATAGACAAGATATGGAAGCAACCCAAGTGTCCATCCATGGATGAATGGGTAAAGAAGATGCCTTGTATATATATGGAATGGAATAATTAAAAGGGCATACAAAAGGGCCTTAAAGATCATGAAATCTTTTTTTTTAAGATTTTATTTATTTATTCATGAGACACACACACACACACACACACACACACACAGGCAGAGACATAGGCAGAGGGAGAAAGCAGGCTCCACACAGGGAGCCCTATATGGAACTTGATCCTGGGACTCCAGGACCACACCCTGGGCTGAAGGCAGGTGCTAAACCGCTGAGCCACCCAGGGATCCCCATGAAATCTTGAAAAGAAAAAAAAATCATGAAAGCATTCAACAAATGAATGGATCTAGAGTATATAAGGCTAAGTGAAATGAGTCAGAGAAAGACAAATACCATATGATTTCACTTATGTGGACTTTAAGAAATTAGACAAATGAACAAAAAAGACAAACAAATATAAAACCAGGGTCTTATATACACAGAACAAACTGATGGCTGCCAGATGGTAGGTGGGTGGGGGGTGGGTTGATGAAATAGATCAAGGGGAATAAGAGTGCACTTATTTTGGTGAGCACTGAGCAATGTATAGAATTGTGGAATCATTCTATCATACACTTGAAACTAAAATAAAATTGTAAATTATGCTTCAATAATAAAGATGTTCAAAAATGGAAGCAAGAAAAGGCTTTTTAGAGAAAGGGATCAGTAATTTTGCTTAACTATTCTGTTGAGGTCTGTTCAAATATCTCCCTATTTCAACAAACCCTGAGATTTTTTTCAGGAAAAAAAAATGATTGCAGTTTTTCATGGAGAAAGTTAATTTACCAGGGAGTAAACTCATTTGAATTTCTCTAGAGAAATCTTCTTTCTTATACACTTCTTCCCAAAGAACAGCGAAAGACTTAATAGAGTTACGTGCCGATGATAAAACTAAGCCAGAGATAGAGCCAAATATATAAAATGTTTGGTAGTTGAATGCAAATCCTTAATCTGACACTAATATTTGATAACTTACACAAACTTGTGGTTCTGTTTTGTTAGTTTCTGCTCAGAATCTGGCTTTCTCATTGATTATTTTGGAAGGCTAACTACTTTTTTCAAAGCCTGCCATTAATTAAAGCCATTTTAGAACACTCTAAGCAGACAGCCCTTTATAAAGCCTATCAGAAAACCTGTCTGCTTACTTTTTAATGTTATTTTAAACCCAAAGTGGCATTAATCCTTCTTGGCATCACCTCACTTTAAAAGACTTTAGACTGTCTGAAATCATGATCACCTTCATGGAAGACTGTTGTCATAAGTTGTTTACATAGAAATGCCCTTGATATAGGCTTGCCAGAGTTAGCTAATAAAAATACAAGATGCCCAGTTACATTTGAATTTCAGATAAATATCAAATACTTTTTTAATATAAGCATGTTCCATTTTTATGCTTAAATTCAGATTTAGCTGGGCATCTTGTAATTTATCTGCAATCTCCACCCAGGTATTGAAGATAATTTAAAGAAAAGGATTTTAAAAAAAAAAAGCTGCTTTGTATAAGTGGCATTACAGAACTAGAAAACACATCTAAATGATATTTTTTTTAAAAAAAGGATCACCTTATCTTACTATGAGACTTTACACCTCTATAGCCAAGAAAAGTATGCATCAGGAGACAACAAACCACAAAAATATGTGTATTTCATTAGCATATACTGTTTATTACATCTTGACCAGTCTCTTAAATTAATAAAGTCTCTTGTAACCTCTCTGAAGTCAGTCTAAGTTTATTTAATGAGTCAGATTGACTTAAAAAAACACTTTAGGAAGTATGATATGTAAAAAGTCATACATATTTAATATATACAACTCCGTGAGTTTGGGTAGGTCCACTGGTTTTATGCAAATATCGTAGGGAACAACGAATAAAACAAATAGAAAAATTGTACTACTATGCCAACAAATGAAATGGGGAATTTCCCATTGGAGATTAGTTTTAACTTTGATTAGTTCCTGGTCTCCACTTTGTTTCCTCTGATTTCAGTGGTGGAGAGGTACAAGAATCTGGAAGGGAGCGCCGTAGAGTCTCATGCCTTGTTTAACCATTATCTAGTACTAGCAACTTGTTCTTACATAACCCAAGCAGTAAAACACCATCAGCATACAGAGGACTTGACTTGATAGAAATGAGAGGGCTGGGACTGGGATGTATGAGGCATGCCTTCAAGAAATTTTGTGTCCTTTTAAGTATTTTAATAATGCCTTATATACAGTCAGTGTTTTCCTGACACGGTATGCCTTCTATACTCAACATGAATTTCCTTTGAGTTACATTTCCTTATGCTCTTGGTAGCTATAGTTTTATTTTTTTAAGTGAAAGTTTACTTTTCTGTGGAAGGAAATGAATAGGGGAATTTTGCCAGAAGGCAGGCAAGGCAATAAGGAGGTTTTTTTTTTTTTGTACTGTCAATAAGAAGTATCTTTTAAAAACGTAGACTTTGTTTGATGAGCCAGTTATTTTTTTTTTCAAGAATTGTATCTCAATGAGTACAAAGTGAGATTCCTGAAAGTTGGGAAAAAAGTTGAAGATTGTTACTGTTTTTGCAAATCTGATCTTGCAAATCTAAATCTTGCCTAAGGACAGAGTAATTAGGGGATTAAAGATAAAAGACTTGTTAAGAGATTCAAAGAAAATAAGCAAATAAAAAAGAAGAGAAAAGCAAAAGATTACATAAGAAAACACTTTATACACTATGTGACTTGGCTATGAATAATTATATAACCATAGTAAAACATATCCTGAATTTTTCTCTAACAAAAAATTATGATACATCTCTATGAGGAAAATTGGGAACAGGATGTGTGTGTGAAGATGAAGAAACGAGGGACCTGATAAGGGCACTAAATCCTCAGTTTCCCTGGTAGGGGGGTAATAGAAAATACCTAAGCCTTAAAACATCAAGAAATAGCTATAGTACATAGCTACTTAGAAACCTGGGGTCAATACTAGAAGAAACAGCTAAAAGAATGAAAAATGGTTTTTCAGGAGTGAGGACTTGTCGGACCGGGGTGCTTTAGCTATAAGCCTTATAGTCTCATTTGACTTTTTAAAAATCATATACATGTATTAGCTTAATTAAATTAAAATTTTAATAAAACCAAGGACACCCCCCAATAAAACATGTCAAAATTTTTAAAATAATAAAACAAAAGGAGGGGACTGTTTTAGGGCATGGTGTGGGAATATATTCTTAGTTCCAAACATGTTTTGTAAATAAATAAATAAGAAGACTTAGATCCATCAATAGATTATAGAAAGATAGATATAATGTAGACATCCAGGTAGATATCCAGATAGGTATTAGAGAGATATATAAATATAGAGAGACATATATAAATATATTACTTAGCCATAAAAAAGAATGATATCTTACCATTTATGACAAGGTAAATGGACCGAGATGGTATTGTGCTAAGTGAAATAAGTCACAGAACAAAAAATACCATATTATATCATTTATATGTGGAATCAAAAAAAATGAACAAAAAGCAGAAATAGACCCATAAATCTAGAGAACAAATTGATGGCTGCCAGAAGGGAGGAGGGATGGGCAAAATGGGTGAAGGGGAATGGGAGATACAAGGTTCCCATTATGGAGTGAATAAGTCATGGCAATAAATGGTAGGATCATAGGGACTACAGTCAGTTGTATTATAATAGAGTTGTTTGGAGACAAATGGCAGCAACACTTGTGAGCTTGGCATAATGTATAGACTTGTTGAATGTTGTACACCTGGAACTAATGTAGCACTTTGTGTCAACTATACTTCCATAAAAAAAATGCAAAAAACAGACTTTAGGAGCATAACCTAGTCATGAGGATGGGACTTTCTACCTTTCAAACTCAATCATGGTATGAGATCCACCTTAGGAAATTCTAGATTCAGCTTGGCTTCCCCCACCTGGCTCTCTTGCTCAATCCTTTCCTGTTATATATTGGGGGTGAATAGCATTATTGCCTTTTGGAGGATTGCAAAGCAGTAGCCTAACAAAGCTAATGTTTCTAGGACCAACGAACTCAGTTTTCCTAGAAATAAACATGGGGATGAAGTTTTGAAACCTAATGAACCTTTTTATGATCAGAGAATGAGTTGAGAAACTCAAACCTCCTTTCTTCCTTTGCTCTTTTCAAGAAGGTGAAGGGGCTTGTGATGGCACAGAGAGGGGAGGCTTTGGCCAGATTAAGCACACAGGGTGCTATGGGAAATAAATAAAATTGACAGTAGATTCAGTTTAATGAGACTTTCAGAATTCTTTAGTCAACTTTCAAATTTGAGGGAGATAAGAGAAAGCTCTTAGTCTATTAGGTTAACACTTGGGTTTAGATTGGGGTGGGTGCTTTCCACGTGGCTAACAAAATTCTTCCAACTTCTAGAATTTGAAAAACAGCCAGGGCTGAGCTGGGAGCATTTCTCACCACTGTGCTAAGCCAAGTTTCCCCTAGGACCCAATTATCTTTTGGCATCAAACAACCCTAGGCCAGTTAAAGTTTCAGCACTCCACCTGGTCTAGGTGGCTGCCGTTTTGGAGAAGAAAGGGGCAAAGGGGTTATTCACATTGCCAGTGAGCAGAGCTCTCACAATGTGGGAAAGCATTCCTTCCCTTCTACCTTTACAAGAAAGGAATTTCGGGTGTTTGTTCTCTGCTATTCGCCCTTCTCCTTATCCCCGAGGCTCTGGGCCTATTTGGTATAGTAGATTGTTCTGTACTAGTTCTGTTGCTGAGAGGACAACAATCCCTAGAGATGATTTTCTATTATTATAGATTTTTTTTGCTTTCTTCTTTTTTAAAAATATTTTATTTATTTATTTTGAGAGAGAGAGAGAGAGAGAGAGCACGAGCAAGCGAGAGGGAAGGGCAGAGGGAGAGGGAGACGCAGACTAGCAGGCTCTCTGCTGAGCGGACATAAGACTCCATCTCAGGATCATGACCTGAGCCAAAGGCAGATGCGTAACCGACTGAGCCACCCAAATATCCCTTTACTTTTCTTCTTAAGTCCTAGCTCTACAATGAGAATATAAGATTCTTGAAATTGGGGCAGCCCGGGTGGTGCAGTGGTTTAGCGCCGCCTGCAGCCCAGGGCGTGATCCTGGAGATTCAGGATCGAGTCCCACATCAGGCTCCCTGCATGGAGCCTGCTTCTCCCTCTGCCTGTGTCTCTGCCTCTCTCTCTCCTGCTCTGAATCTCTCATGATTAAATAAAATAAAATCTTTAAAAAAAAAGATTCTTGAAATTGAAAATGGTGAACAGATCTTTTGATCTGTTTATTTTATTTGTTCTGATTCTATCATAGATCTTACACAACAGACCGTACTATATATGCTATGTGTTGATGATGACATTTACAAGTACTTTCCTCTATTTAAGCAGAATATTGAAAAATAGCCATCATAAAAAACCTGGGTTAGGTCTTCTTTTTGCTTATCTGCATATTCTAATTTTTCTACAATGATTGGGGGTGGGAGAGACCCTCTTCCTTCAATAACATTCTTGCCTCCTAAAAGGAAAAGAGGCCACAAATTGTATTGGAACATTAAAACTAATTTAAGTACATATATATATATGTGTATATATATACACACATTAAAAAATAATCGAAGCTCTTTTATTGAATACTTTATGCCAGGAACTACTTTAAGCACTTGATATGTGTTAGCTCATTTAATCCTAAAAATTATTCTTGTAATCACTGATGTCTCACATTATATTAAGAAACATCCTATACTCAAAAGCTGGGTTGTTTCCTGATTTTACGCAAGCAGACTGACATACTTACTTTATAATCCTAGTCATTATGTTACAGTAACACCTGTCTGTACATTCATTTGAAAGGCTTTAGGGAAATGGTCAATATGTTGGCACAGAGGTGTGCCTTCACGCCATCATGAAATCAGGACTCGTACATGTCACAAGCACAAACACAAGTGAACTAAAGAAATTATTTTTAATTAGTGGAGGTTTTTAAACTGATGGTCTACTGGGTCCCACATCACTGCCTCATGACATAACAAGAACTCGCTCACCAGGTGACAATTCTCCAAATATCCCTCTGCTTAACTAATTCATAGTAAGGAGCATGGAGGGACCACACGTGCCCTTAAAATGATTCTATTTAAAGTGAAATATAGCCTGTGTCGTGGAGTTTTTGAGGTTGGCCTTCTAGCTCTGAGGATTCCCCCATCAGACGGGGCACTGGAAGCCACCTGAGATTCTCTGATCTTGCCAGGGAAGCGAAAATCATACGTAATGAAAGCAGAGAAGTTGGTGCCAACCCAAGGCCAACCCATCACCCCACCCAAACCAGAAAAGCAGGAGCTGGATGCCATGGAATGTGCTAATTCCTCCTGCCAACCAGGCTGAGGGCTTCCTGATGAACAAATGGACTTGAGAGAACAGGTCGTGCCACCACTGTCAAACTGGAGCAGCCACTGCACGAATAACAGAATCTATCACTTTAAAGAAAATAATAATCATAAAGACTGTTAACAATGAAAACAATCCTACCTATTTAGATTGGCCTACTGACATTGTAAGAACATTTCTCCACTGTGGCCCAGAGTGAAGAACAGATGCTATAGAGGGAAGAAGTAGGAGTAACTATCGTTGGCAGAAAGAACAATCAGAATTTCGAAGCTGGGAAGTCCTAAGACCTTCCATTTCCCAAAGAGGAAACAGAGGCTAAAGAGCTTCAGAGACTTACCTGTGATGACACACAGCACAGTCAGTACCGGAATCCAGATTTCTGGACTTACCGTTCAGTGTGCTTTCTCTTGGATATTGCCTTTTTAAAAAAATAAAATAATGTAACATTTCGGAAAATGGAAAGTTTAGGAAAAAAATGCCCATGATCACAACTTTCCAATAACTACTGTCATTTTTGTTTTCTTCTAATGTCATTATTTTCAAGTCTTTAACGTAACTATAATCATTAATCATTTGTTTCTCTTTTTCAAACCAAAAGAATACGCGTTTTCTCCCTTAAAATTTAAGTGAATTTTTATGTTCCTATTATTACTTTTTTTTCTTATAGTTATGAACAGTTATATGAACTATATGTTCCTATAGTTAACATATAGTGTAATAATAGTTTCAGGTATAGGGTTTAGTGATTCAGCACTTACATACAACCCCAAGTGCTCATCCCAAGTGTGGTCTTTAATCCCCATGACCCATTTAACACACTCATGCCCGTGCACCTCCCCTCCAGGAGTCTTCAGTGTGTTCGCTATAGTTAAGAGTTATGGTTTGCCTCTGTCTGTCTGTCGCCCTTTTCCCCTCACCATGTTCTTGTGTTTCATTTCTTAAATTCCACATGAGAGTGAAGTCATATGGTTATTATTGAATGTCTATAGGCAGCAGTGTACCATTCCCTGTCCCACAGAACTAACGTTCTAGTGAGATAGAGATAGAATACATAAATAAGGAATGTACAATGTCCCCCAACCAATGAGGATAATTTATTTCTGAATAAAGGCCCTTGTGGGAGAAAATGTAGCTCATTTTATCATAGGCTGAAATTGTAACTAGCATTAATTTCAATTGGAAAAACACTTTTTCTCAAAAGTCCATTTATGCTAAAAACAAAGCCAATCCTGTTAAAAATAGACACAATTCTACCACAGGTGAATAACTATCCTAGGACTGTGCTCACAAAGCCTCTGTATGCTACCCAGTGTTTATGTAATTAAATGTTTAAAAAAAAGTAATAAAGAATAAAGACATGAACGAAAATGGTGTACAAAATGAATACTTCCATGAGTACTTTAAAGGGAGAAGCATGAGTGCTTATGCCAAACGTGCCCAGTGGCTTCCTAGCCCAAGAAGTCCGAATCCATCTTTCCGAATGTGAAGAATGACTCATGAGCTGAAATGAAGATATTACTTCTTGTAACATCCCCCCTACCTCTGCTGCAAACACAGTTCTATCCAGCACAGCAGAACTGAATAAAATCGTGGCAGGTAGTGGTAAGGAAACAAACATTCAAAAATATTTTAAATATTTTAAATATATTTTAATAAACATGTATGTAAATGTATATGTACCTTGTGAGTACAGTCCATATATGTATGTATACTACTATACAGAGTATAACTAGTAGGTTAGAGTCTCTCTGGTTCAACCTCTTCTGGAAGTGGCATTCAGTCTTTTGCTGGGGTGGAGGAGTAGCTGTTGCCCACGTGCCCAGGGTAGGGATAAAATTTCCTCATATATAGATTTTCAACCAATTCTATTTTCAGCACCCCCGTCCCCAGCACTCTGTCCCCTTCAAGAACTATTGCTACTGCCAATTCCTGATCTTTTGGGGATTTGGGGGACACAAATAACTCTGCTTCCCAGGCTTCCTACTTTGTTGGCTTTAATTTTAGCTTCCTCTCTCTTCTAAGTAAGTTTCTACTTATTCATCTGCTTTCTAGCTCCCAAAATTTTATTCTTCTTCTTTTGTTTTTCACTCTGTTCCTCTTTTATGGCCTATGCTATTTTTGTTTCAGTACAGTCATGTCGTTGAGGTTTGAGAGGGAACAGAGGTGGATACGTGTTCAATCTGTCATGCTGTTTAAAAACTAGTTTTCTTTTAAATTGTAAAGTATTTGCATACAGTTTAATGAATGATTATAAAGTGGGCAATCATTGACCAATGCTCAAATCAAGAGATAAGACGTTGCCAGCACCCTGAGCACTCTTTATGTGTCCCTTCCAGAGGGCAATGAGCTCCCTCTCCCCAGAGATAATACCATTCTACCTTTTACGATTACAGCTTCCTTCTTTTTCCTTATGGTTTTACCACTGTTTGTAATCAATGTGAAACAACACAGTCCAGTTTGGTCTATTTTGGAATTTTATATAGAGTCCTACAGTGCATATTCTTTTGTGTCTGACTTCTTTTGGCCAACTTTATCAAATTCTACTGTGTCATTGCACACATCCATTTTGATCATATGCGGATACTACAAACTCTTAATCCGTGTTACTGTGGATGCACTTTTGGGACTGTTTCCAGTTTGACGTAAACCTTATTGCTATGGACGTTCTTGTGTATACTCCTCGGTGCCCAGATACGTAAATTCCACTTGGTATACAATGAGAATTGAAAATTTGGGGCCACATTGCGTGAATACCTTCATCCTTATATTACCAGTCATTGTACAGGGTATTCATACCAACATTGCATGCATGTTTGCATGTTCCCACTGCCCTACATCCTCACCAATGCTTGGTGTTATTTGACTGTAGTTTTTGCCAATTTGGTATCTGTACAACCTGACATACTTAGCAGGAAATACAGTTGACCCTTGAACAACGTGGCTTTGTACTGTGTCTATCCACTTGTCAATGCATATATTTTCAAAAAAATACAGAACAGTACGTAAATGTATTTTCTCTTTCTTATGATTTTCTTAATAACATTTTCTTTTCTCCTAGTTTATTCTATTGTAAAAATACAGTATATAATCTATATCTACACACACCATACAGAATATATGTTAACTAACTGTTATTATTATTGGTAAGGCTTCCTGTCAACAGCAGGCTATTATTCAGGGAGTCAAAGGTTATCTGTGGATTTCCACCATTCAGTTAGGGTCAACGCCCCTAACTCACACATTGGTCAAGAGTCAACTGTATTTTGCTTAGTTTTCCATGTATCTGCCATCACTTTATCACTCCCACTTTTTGAAAGAATTTTTAAAACTCCTCCCTCATCAAGGTCAAGCTGTAAGGCGATCTATATGCTTCATTGTTTTTTTCTTGGATGTGTTCCACATAGAGCTTCCTAATCTCCCTGGATCCCCGGTTTCCTCACCCCCATGTCTTCCTCTTTCTGCATTTCTCCCTGTTTTTATAGAGCACATTCTCCAGAAGCTTCATAAGAAATGTGTTTGAGAATACAATTTTGGAGACCTTGCATATTTGAAAACATCTTTATTGTCCTCTGACATTTCCTTGGCAGTTTGACTGGGGTAGAATTTTAGGTTGGAAATAATTTTCTAAAGAATTTTGAAGGTACTTTATTGTCCGCTAGCTAACAATGTCGCCGTTGAAAAATCTGATGTGATTCTGATTTGATCTGTATGTGACTTCATTTTTTTTAATCTCTAGAACCATTTAGGCTTGTTTATGTATGAGGTTCTAACATTTCAGAATGTTAGGTCTTGATGTGGGTCTTTTTTTAAAAAAATATTTTATTTATCTATTTAAGAAAGAGAGTGCATGTACTTGCAAGCTAGGAGAGGAGCAGAGTGAGGAGGACACAGAATCCCAAGCAGATTCTGTGCTGAGTATGGAGCCGAACATGGGGCTTGATCCCAGGATCCTGAGATCATGACCTGAGCTGAAATCCAGAGTCTGGTAGCTTAACTCATGTAGGCACCACGGTACTCCTTTTTGTGGGTCTTTTTAAGTTCACTGTCTATATATTTGGTGAATACTTTCAATCTGAAGAATCATGTTCTCAAGATTTGGGGGAAATTTTCTTGAATTTTCCTTTGATAATTTCCTCCATTCTCTCTCTAGAGTTCATAAAGTCAAGTTTTTGACTCCCAAGAGTGAATTTCTAAATTTCTCCTGTGTTTCATCCCTCTGTGCTTTTGTGCTGCATTGTAGAAGGTTTCTTCAACTGTATCTTCTGACCTTTCAGTAATTGTTAATTTCTACTTCTGTATTTTTTGATTTTTCAAGAGCACCTTCTTATCCTCTGCGAAATTTAATATCAAACTCTTCACATTTCACAGCATGCAGAATTCTTCTTGTTTTCTCAGAAAATAATAACTCTAGATTTTTAGGGTTTCCCTTTGCTTCCTGCATTGACTCTGTTTTTTTTCTTTTAAAGATTTTATTTATTTATTTATTTATTTATTTATTTATTTATTTAT
Source organism: Nyctereutes procyonoides (assembly GCF_905146905.1). Classification (NCBI taxonomy): domain Eukaryota; kingdom Metazoa; phylum Chordata; class Mammalia; order Carnivora; family Canidae; genus Nyctereutes; species Nyctereutes procyonoides. The sequence continues at coordinate 23,919,872 of NW_026575122.1, forward strand.
TGAAAGAGAGAGCATGAGCAGGAGAGATGGACAGAGGGAGAGGGAGAAGCAGACTCCTTGCTGAGCAGGGACCCCTCCATGCCAGGGCCCTGGGATCATGATCTGAGCTGAAGGCAGGATGCTTAACCGACTGAGCCACCAAGCACTCTGTAATGTTTCTTTTCTAGTTTGTTTTTATCTCTGTCTTTCATGCAAAGGGTTTTTCTCTAATGGATAGTGATCCCTGACTATCCATTTGTATTAAGGAAAGAGGCACTAGAAACTAATGGGAAAGTGTGCGAGGGCTGAGCTCATTGATGAGAGGGCAACACTGTAGGATGGTCGGGGGGGGGGGCGGGCTGCTTTTTTATGGAACCCCTGAATGCCAGCATTCTCTTGGGCTGCTTGGTTACCTCAGGAAAAAATCCTCTCCAATCCTGCCTGAGGAAGGATACAAATCTGGGAGTCCTCATGCTGGGAGTCTTATAGAGAAAAGAATGGGGAGGGTGTCTCGCCATTCATTATACAAATTTTCTCTAATCTCTGTCCACTAGGAAACTGCCCCACTCTAGTCCTTAAGCTGTAATACAGGTGTCCTGAGCCAGAGGTTTTTTTGTCTTTTACTTTAACCTTTCCAGATTGTATCTGTAGTTTTCTACCAAGAAGAAGGGAGAGGCACTTGCTTGACTACTGGTCCCAAAGCACTCCTTTTAATTTTTATTTTTATAAATTTATTTTTATTGGTGTTCAATTTGCCAACATATAGAATAACACCCAGTGCTCATCCCATCAAGTGCCTCCCTCAGTGCCCGTCACCCAGTCACTCCCCCACCCCGCCCACCTCCCCTTCCACCACCCCTAGTTCGTTTCCCAGAGTTAGGAATCTTTCATGTTCTGTCTCCCTTTCTGATATTTCCCACTCATTTTTCCTCCATTCCCTTTTATATTCCCCAAATGAGTGAGACCATATAATGTTTGTCCTTCTCCGATTTGACTTATTTCACTCAGCATAATACCCTCTAGTTCCATCCACATTGCAGCAAATGGTGGGTGTTTGTCATTTCTAATGGCTGAGTAATATTCCATTGTATACATAGACCACATCTTCTTTATCCATTCATCTTTCGATGGACATCGAGGCTCCTTCCACAAGAATACAGTTGACCCTTTGGCTATTGTGGACATTGCTGCTATAAGCATCGGGGTGCATGTGTACGGGCGTTTCATTGCATCTGTATCTTTGGGGTAAATCCCCAGCAGTGCAATTGCTGGGTCGTAGGGCAGATCTATTTTTAACTCTTTGAGGAACCTCCACACAGTTTTCCAGAATGGCTGCACCAGTTCACATTCCCACCAACAGTGCAAGAGGGTTCCCCTTTCTCCACATCCTCTCCAACATTTGTGGTTTCCTGATTTGTTAATATTCCCCATTCTCACTGGTGTGAGGGGGTATCTCATTGTGTTTTTGTTTTTTTTTGTATTTCCCTGATGGCAAGTGATGCGGAGCATTTTCTCATGTGTGTGTTGGCCATGTCTATGTCTTCCTCTGTGAGATTTATGTTCATGTCTTTTGCCCATTTCATGATTGGATTGTTGTTTCTTTGGTGTTGAGTTTAATAAGTTCTTTATAGATCTTGGAAACTAGCCCTTTATCTGATACGTCATTTGCAAATATCTTCTCCCATTCTGTAGGTTGTCTTTCTTTGGGTTTTGTTGACAGTATCTTTTACAATTGCACCCAAAAGCATAAGATACCTAGGAATAAACCTAACCAAAGAGGTAAAGGATCTATACCCTAAAAACTATAGAACACTTCTGAAAGAAATTGAGGAAGACACAAAGAGATGGAAAAATATTCCATGCTCATGGATTGGCAGAATTAATATTGTGAAAATGTCAATGCTACCCAGGGCAATTTACACATTTAATGCAATCCCTATCAAAATACCATGGACTTTCTTCAGAGAGTTGGAGCAAATTATTTTAAGATTTGTGTGGAATCAGAAAAGACCCTGAATAGCCAGGGGAATATTAAAAGAGAAAACCATAGCTGGGGGCATCACAATGCCAGATTTCAGGTTGTACTACAAAGCTGTGGTCATCAAGACAGTGTGGTACTGGCACAAAAACAGACACATAGATCAATGGAACAGAATAGAGAATTCAGAAGTGGACCCTCAATTTTATGGCCAACCAATATTCGATAAAGGAGGAAAGACTATCCACCGGAAAAAAGACAGTCTCTTCAATAAATGGTGCTGGGAAAATTGGACATCCACATGCAGAAGAATGAAACTAGACCACTCCCTTGCACCATACACAAAGATAAACTCAAAATGGATGAAAGATCTTAATGTGAGACAAGATTCCATCCAAATCCTAGAGAAGCACACAGGCAACACCTTTTTGAACTTGGCCACAGTAACTTCTTGCAAGATTCATCCATGAAGGCAAGAGAAACAAAAGCAAAAATGAACTATTGGGACTTCATCAAGATAAGAAAAGAAGCTTTTGCACAGCAAAAGATACCATCAACAAAGCACTCCTTAATATGAATCTTCTGGGTTTTCATTCTACCTCATACCCCACCTTTATAGAAGTATATGGCCCTTCTGATTTCTGACTCTTCCTTGTACAAACTGCTTCGTTCTTGTTGGCTTCCTTTCCTCAAGGTATTTCACAAGTGAGGAAAGCTGAAACCTATGTCACTTTCCCTTCATCTGTCTGCATTCATTCTTCCCAAACTGTGGCAAACCTTTTATTGGCGTTCATCTCATCTTGCCTTCACCCAGTCCTTATGGGCTGACACCTATTTTTACTCCTTTGATGCCATGTTAGTGGTGATTTATGAGGTACTGGGGTATGTACAAGGAATATATTTTAGTACATGTTTTTCTTTCTTTGTGTATAATTTTCTGTATCCAAAAGAAGACTTGAGATTCCTTGCAATAAAAGATACATACATAGGAAAGGGTGAGACTTGGGGAAAACAACAAAAATCAAGTAGCAAAAGGAGGGAAATGTCTGTGCCAGAAAAGCAGGCTAAGGATCTGGGCTTTGATAGCACAAATATTGACCTTACTAATAAGCTGCTGTGGCAGTTTGCTAAAAGGAGAAATGTGAGGAGTTTCATAGCCCCTATTATTTAGCAGGAAGCATACCAAGACATTAGATAAGACTTTTCCTGCTAAGTGTATTGGGTTGGTAGATCCCATTATTTAGTAAAAGTACCTACCAAGACAACTCAGAATTGATTACATAGAGTTGGTTCGAGTGAGACTCAGATAAGAAAGGCACAAAAAAAGATGTGTGTGGGAATAGAGATGCTAAGTACTGATTCATATACATCTTTCCCAACACAAATCATGTGATAATGGCAATTGTACTGAAATTTCCAACTTTACTCAATATTCCTAGGTGGAAGGATGTTAAGAAAGTACTCCTAGAGGAAATTGTGTGCGTTTTATCTTTCTTTGCCAATTTAGAAAGATATTCTGAATTGTGATTGCTATTTCAAGGTAAATAGGCAGACAGTAGAAAAGCATATTGGTAGAACACTTTACTTTTCCTCTCAAAAACAAGAGGACCCCCCCCCTTGGTAAGCATATGAGTAAATCTGGATTCAGGATCCAATAAAATCACTCTCAGATTTCCTAATTTCACTTCTGGAAATTTTGGGGGAAATTCTGGATACCAACAAGCATCGTAAAGTAGGATCAGTACAGTAGATTTAGCATGTTTTTAAGGTAACAGTGATAGGTTCTGGGGGTTTACAAAGATGGGCAAGCACAGTCCCTTTTCCCAAGGAGCTTATCTTCCATCCACAGGAGATAATAAAATGGCATAGACTTTTAACAGAGGAGACACCTTTCAGAGCTTACCACCCTCCTACGTGGAGAACCAATCCCTCTTCCCTATCCTCAGGGTGAATCTATGCAGCCCATAATGAGAACCGTGCTCTTCTAGACAGGGATGATCAGATTAGAGGTCTGGGGACATGTAACCAAGGCTGCACCAAACGGATTTCTTCTCTCAGGTATTTATTTATTTATTTATTTATTTATTTATTTATTTATTTATTTTAAAGATTTTATTTATTTATTCATGAGAGTCACAGAGAGAGGCTGAGGGAGAAGCAGGCTCCCTGCAGGGAGCCCGATGCTGGGGGTGGGTGGGGGGGTAAGGGTAGGGGTGGGGTGGGGATGGGAATTGATCCCAGGACTCCAGGATCACGACCTGAGCCAAAGGCAGAGGCTCAACCACTGAGCCACCCAGGGATTCAGAATTAGAATTCAAATGTGCTGATGATTCTGTGCAGTCCACTGAATTAAGGGGATTTTTGACCATGTACCTGTGGCAATGCAGAGAACACATCTGGAGAAAAAGCGGGAAAAAATTAAGCTGGCATATAGAATGGCTTTCCAGTTCCTGCTTTTGGACTCATAGCATCTATAAGATGCTCCTACATTAAGAGCCTTAATCAAAACAACTGTAGTACTGTACTACCATGAGGGCCAACAAATGAGTAAAAACATGCTAAGAGGGCTAAAATAGTTGAGAGAGTATAGCAGGTGTACTGTAAAGCAGGTGGGATTAGGAGATCTTGTTTCCTGTTGAGTTTGAGTGCCAGGCACTGAGAACAGGAGAAAATGCTGTGTCTGTCCAAGAGAGTCATAATAAGTGCAATGATAGTAAATTTCACACAGTTGGCACATAATTCCAAGCCACATATTTGTTTAAATGATTGAACTGCTTGGGTTTAGCTTCTATTTCCTTCTTTATTTCCCTTTGAAAATGTTATACAAATAGTGCCAGCTCACAAAAAAATAAAATCTGAGATGGCTTTCTTTGCATACTGGCTTGGGTTAAATGCATTCTGTGGATTGTTTACCAAGGATCAGCTGGTAAATCATAAAGATGTATGACAATGAACAAGGAGGGCCTGAAGTAGAACTATGCCACGTACTTTTGACTGGAGGGTGTATTTTACAGGAAAAACCTGGGAGTCACATTGCTTTACAAGAGTGACTCGGGTATTTGTTAGTAATATTTCAAGGCAAGCCACCTAAAATATCACTGGAAATGATCTTGTTTTCCATATCTTAGCATCTTCATTTAAGTGTACATATTTATGTCTGCATTTAACATCTATCTACATTTGAACTCTACAAAATATAGCATTGTGATTCGAAGAACAAATTCTGCTATCAGACCTGGAATAAAAATCTTAATTGTCACCATTTCCTTGGGCACATGTTTTTTTTTTTCAGATTTTATTTATTTATTCATGAGAGACACACAGAGAGAGGCAGAGACACAGGTAGAGAGAGAAGCAGACCCCGTGCAGGGACTTGATCCAGGGACTCTAGGATCATGCCCTGAACCAAAGGCAGATGCTTAACCACTGAGCCACCCGGGTGTCCCGGGCACATGTTTTCATCTTGCTAAGCCTGTTCCTTCATTTGAAAAATGGAGATGATTCCTACCTCAAGGGTAATTTTAAGAATTACACTAGTAATTGCACAAGATGCTAAGCATGTTCTATGTCACATAAAAAGGCTCCTTAAATAGGTATTATACTATTATAATTATACTCTTATACTATCTCTATTAATAATATAGAAATTATCATGTTTAGAAGAGACTGTTCAGGATCAGAAATATTTATTGAATGAAAAGACAGGCACCAATAGGTCAGATTTCTTCCTCTCCTTTGTGTTCGCTTACCTGCCTAAGAACTGCGACCCTCAACTCAGCGCACACCGTCACCAGAATCGCCCATTCAGTTATCAGATAAAGCGGTCTAGAAACTAGGTGTATCTTCTCGTAAGAACCCGGACTGTTGAACTGTAAAGCTAAAAGTACAGGCGTGACAACTGTCCTTCGACCCACGCCGCCTTATTTAAACGGTGCGTCCACTCAGGTGCCACTGGAGGCTCCGCGCTCCCTGCGGATCCGACGCCGGACGCAACCCGAGGCTCCAGTCCCCGTAGGTGTCCGCGGCGCTCGGCCTCCCGGCCGCCTAGCCCGAGCCGCGCACCGGGTGAGGATGCAGCGAGGCGGGGGCGCCCCCCCGCAGTCCCGGAGGGAGGAGCTCGGCTGCTGCGGGGGGCGCAGAGGCCGCTGGCGGCGCCTTCCCGTGTCCTTACCTCCGCAGGGCCGCTCGGGGTCGGTCCGGGTCGGACACCTGCGGCCGCCTCCAATCCCCGCCGCCCCGCCCGCAGCGCCGGAATAAGAAGGGAGCGCAGGGCCGGTCCCGGTCGGACACCTGCGGCCGCCTCCAATCCCCTCCCGCCCCGCCCGCAGCGCCGGGAATAAGAAGGGAGCGCAGGGCCGGTCCGGGTCGGACACCTGCGGCCGCCTCCAATCCCCGCCGCCCCGCCCGCAGCGCCGGGAATAAGAAGGGAGCGCGGGGCCGGTCCGGGTCGGACACCTGCGGCCGCCTCCAATCCCCGCCGCCCCGCCCGCAGCGCCGGGAATAAGAAGGGAGCGCGGGGCCGGTCCGGGTCGGACACCTGCGGCCGCCTCCAATCCCCGCCGCCCCGCCCGCAGCGCCGGGAATAAGAAGGGAGCGCGGGGCCGGTCCCGGTCCGACACCTGCGGCCGCCTCCAATCCCCTCCCGCCCCGCCCGCAGCGCCGGGAATAAGAAGGGAGCGCGGGGCCGGTCCGGGTCGGACACCTGCGGCCGCCTCCAATCCCCGCCGCCCCGCCCGCAGCGCCGGGAATAAGAAGGGAGCGCGGGGCCGGTCCGGGTCGGACACCTGCGGCCGCCTCCAATCCCCGCCGCCCCGCCCGCAGCGCCGGGAATAAGAAGGGAGCGCGGGGCCGGTCCCGGTCCGACACCTGCGGCCGCCTCCAATCCCCTCCCGCCCCGCCCGCAGCGCCGGGAATAAGAAGGGAGCGCGGGGCCGGTCCGGGTCGGACACCTGCGGCCGCCTCCAATCCCCGCCGCCCCGCCCGCAGCGCCGGGAATAAGAAGGGAGCGCGGGGCCGGTCCGGGTCGGACACCTGCGGCCGCCTCCAATCCCCGCCGCCCCGCCCGCAGCGCCGGGAATAAGAAGGGAGCGCGGGGCCGGTCCCGGTCCGACACCTGCGGCCGCCTCCAATCCCCTCCCGCCCCGCCCGCAGCGCCGGAATAAGAAGGGAGCGCGGGGCCGGTCCGGGTCGGACACCTGCGGCCGCCTCCAATCCCCGCCGCCCCGCCCGCAGCGCCGGGAATAAGAAGGGAGCGCGGGGCCGGTCCCGGTCCGACACCTGCGGCCGCCTCCAATCCCCTCCCGCCCCGCCCGCAGCGCCGGAATAAGAAGGGAGCGCGGGGCCGGTCCGGGTGGGACACCTGCGGCCGCCTCCAATCCCCGCCGCCCCGCCCGCAGCGCCGGAATAAGAAGGGAGCGCGGGGCCGGTCCGGGTGGGACACCTGCGGCCGCCTCCAATCCCCGCCGCCCCGCCCGCAGCGCCGGAATAAGAAGGGAGCGCGGGGCCGGTCCCGGTCCGACACCTGCGGCCGCCTCCAATCCCCGCCCGCCCCGCCCGCAGCGCCGGAATAAGAAGGGAGCGCGGGGCCGGTCCCGGTCCGACACCTGCGGCCGCCTCCAATCCCCGCCGCCCCGCCCGCAGCGCCGGAATAAGAAGGGAGCGCGGGGCCGGTCCGGGTCGGACACCTGCGGCCGCGGGGCCCCGGCTGTGAGCGCGGCAGGGCGAGCATGGGCGCGGCGCGGGACATCGGCAGCTTCGCCGTGTGGGACTACGTGGTGTTCGCTGCGATGCTGCTCATCTCGGCCGCCATCGGCATCTACTACGCCTTCGCGGGGGGCGGCCAGCAGACGTCCAAGGACTTCCTGATGGGCGGCCGCAGGATGACCGCCGTGCCCGTGGCGTTGTCCCTCACCGCCAGCTTCATGTCGGCCGTCACGGTCCTGGGCACCCCCTCCGAGGTCTACCGTTTTGGGGCCATCTTCAGCATCTTCGCCATCACCTACTTCTTTGTGGTGGCCATCAGCGCCGAGGTCTTCCTCCCGGTGTTCTACAAGCTGGGGATCACCAGCACCTATGAGGTAGGGGGACAGTGGGCTGGGGACGAAGTGGACGGTCGGGAAGGGCTTTTCAGGATCGTGGGGGGATTTTCCGGGGGGGGGGACTCACTACCATAGCGGAATCTCTCCGCGTCCAGGTCCTCACCTCCGCTGCCCTCCCCTTTAGGTAGCCCGGTAGAGGCGACAGGATCTTGGAGGTGAGCTCAGCGAAGCAGGGCGACTTCCGAAGTAAAGGCACTGATTCCGACTAGTGCTCCCTAAGGCCATTCCTTGTCTGCTTTAACATCTTTGATTCAGAGTCAAGGGGAAAGATTGTAAAACTTTTTATTTGGGGGAGAGCAAGTTGTTCAAGTCTTAGTCCCTCCTCCTCAAAGGGGACCCCCTTGTCCCAGGCCCACAGTCACCATTGTCATTCCCAGGACCCGGAATAGAATTTGCCCCCCTTCCCTTGGTGCCCTAACCCATCTCAGTACCTGTGTGTGCGGCCAGATTCTACCACTCACTAGCTGGGTACACCTGGGTGACCCATTGTGCCCACTTTTTCATCCCAGAATGAAAATAATACCAATGACCCTACCCAGGCCTTGGGAGGATTAAATGAGGGGACTCAAGTGCAGCACTCACAGGAGTGTCTCCAGCCCGGCGAGTGCGGGATAAACGCTTGCTGGCTGAGTTTTTGTGGCGGTAGTGGCAGAGGTGGTCACCTTGGAGTCCCCCGGAGGATTTGGCCGCAGGGCTCTTAGCCTCACCTTCTCCAAATGTGGAAAGATGATGAAGGAAAACCGTCTCTCCTGTGGTTATAGTCTTTCTTCAGTTTTTGGAAGGAAAGGCTTTGCAAAGATGGGGATATTGGGTTTAGTTTAAAAAGCTATCAAATGGCACCTGGGTGGCTGGTGGTTAAGCGCCTCCCTTCAGCTCAGGGTGTGACCCCAGGGTCCTGGAATCAAGTCCCATATCAGGGTCTCCACAGGGAGCCTGCCTCTCCCGCTGCCTGTGTCTCTCATGAATAAATAAATAAAATCTTAAAAAAGAAGAGCTGTGGAATGGGAGTGTGGGATGGGGGATAATAAAATCTCAAGGCAGTAGGGGGCCTGTTTAGTGCCCTCCGTGGTCTCCTTTACCGAGATACTAGCCCATGAACAGCATGGACAAACCTGGTGTAGTTTCCTCTCTCACAGGTCATTATCCAGAGGATGCTGATGCTACTTCTTAGCAGTCACCTCAGTCTTTGAGTTTAGGTTACTGTCTCCTCTAAGTCATGGGAAGGTGATTTCCTAATGAGGCTGGTTCAACTGGTGCTGGCCACGGGGCCTCAATGGCACAAATGTTGGTGACATAGTGCCTGGCTATAGTGACGCCATCCAGGGCAAGGCACCCGTGGGGCAGCGGTGCCTTCCCTTCACTCTGCCCATTGTGTTTGGGAAAGTTTAGTCATCATCCCGGAGGTGAGCAGGATGGAATTTCTCTGTTTTACTCATAGGTAGCAAATTGGCTATCCCAGGCCAATCTCTGTTCTCTTTTTTTTTTTTGACCCTTGCGGTGTTTTGAAAGAAAATTAATTTAGCATTTATGATGTTGCAAGGTCAAATAGAATTCCAGATTCTAGCATCTTTTGAAAATTTAGAAGCCTGGTGACATTGGGCTCACATTCCCTGTGTGCAGAAACTCCAGTTTTAAGGCCATGACTCTCACTCCCTGCTAATTTCTACATTGAGGCCTCATCATTGTCAGTGCCTAGTTACTTTTTTTTTTTCAGCCTGATTACGTTCTTATGATAGAGAAACCTCTGTCTTCTTCTTTTTGTCTTCCTCAAAAATGCAAAAGGGGAAAGGGAGAGGGGTGAAGGGAATACTTGGTTTGGAGGGAGATGTGAGAGGACTTATTTCTTAGTGGATATGAGGGATAGTCCAATATTTTAATATACGAACATCTGGCCGATCCACTTGTGTGTGTTCCCTGATGAGCCCTTACCTTAGGCAGTTTGAGTCCGTGAGCTCTGCTCTGTAGTTAACCAACTCCAGGACTCAGAAAGAGCTTCAAGAACCTGGCAAGAGGACTTCAGTCCCCAGAGGTGAATGCTCCTCTCATAAGCACTGACCTATGCCTCCTCGGAGCAGTGACATTAAACCAGAAACAGAGTTCCCACATTTCTCCCGTGGTGGAGGCTGTTAGCAGGATTCTATCTAAAACGTCGCAAAAAGTTAATGTTCACCGAACGCTTAATACACATGTGGCACTGGGCAGCATGTTCTACACACGGTCATCATCCAACTCAGTACTCAAAAATGATCCTGAGGAGGGGGGCTGCTCGGAGAGCCCCGTTCTGCAGGTACAGTTAAGCTACAGAAGAGGGTGAGGCCAAGTAGCCTGGAGGCCATGCAGTGATGTCTACTGGCTACTTCTAAGGCTTTGGTAAGTCTGTTTATGCCCCCCAGGCAGGGCTTATACACGCAGGGAGAACAGGAGAAGCAGAATAGAACACCTAGAGTCATGTTCATGCTGGCGGTGCCCCGCGGCAGGTGTCAGCAAGGTTAGAGCACGTGCTTTGTCCCTGACAGTTGGCCACTGCAGACACTTTCTTGTGCATATTTTTTGTTGGTTTTATGCTGAGAGTGGAACCACCTACACAGAATAACAAGTCCAGCATTGAGTAATACCCTGGCATTCTTGCTCAACTCCGAAATCTCTTCATAAGAAACTTAAGAAATCTTATGTTTCTTTAGCTAGAATTGACTGTTCAGAGCACATTTGTCATCTATTTATCCCTGTCTTCAAAGATTAGGCCTGAGAGATGTTTAGCCACTAGCAGACCTACAGACTAGTAGTATGATGCAGGAATCCAGTTTCATTCCCTGCTTCTGCAAGATTTTCTGGATCCATGAAATCTGTTTGTTGGAACTGAGCTTTCCAGAATATATGTGTATGTGTATGTATACATGTATGCACATATATATGTATATATAGATTATATTTATGTGTATATATTATTCATATGTAGTTATGTTAATAACTACATATGGATTTGGATACCAACTTCTTTTTTTAAAAAAAGATTTTATTTATTCATGAGAGACTCAGAGAAAGAGGCAGAGACACAGGCAGAGGGAGAGGCAGGCTCCTGTTAGGAGGTCCTGGGATTATGCCCTGAGCCTAAGGGAGATGCTCAATCACTGAATCACCCAGGCATCCCTGGATACCAACTTCTTAATATCTTAGTTTTGAATAATAGTTTATGACATTTCTCCATCCATTTATATCATTTGAGAGTCTCCAAACCCCTGCAAAGTAAGAGGGAAAAGAATTAATACTGTGATCCTCACTTTTAAGAGGAGGAGCTTGAGATCTTCAGTGACTACCCCGAGTTTGTGCAGTCTATGAGGGGGACTGGGTGGAGGGCTGGAACTCATCCTAAACATGACACTGTGGTGTATAATTTTTTTTCCCTGTCAATTGTTTTGGAAGGTCCCACTGTGTGTCAGTGCCACCTACTCACTCAAAGCCATGTTCAGTGTGCTAACTTATTTATTTAGAATAATGTAGTTGTTCCCTGCCCAGGTTTGGGCATTGAATGGCTCTAGACTTGAATTGTGGTTCTGAGAGCTGTTAGGTTGCAATTTTGGTGTTCTCTCTGATCTCCGGTGCCCTCCCTGCTAAGAGGTAGTAATGGCCTCGGGGTTGTTGGGAGAACGTCCAGTGTACACAACGAGTACTCTATAGCCCTCACCTGTGATTCGAGAGCAAAAACATCTGGTGTCATTTCCCCTGATTATTACTTATGTCAGTTTTCCCTTCCTTTCCCCCCATGGTATATGAAAAGACTGTTTTCAGCTTTAAAATTCTAAGGGAGTAATAATATTCACGTTAAAGAAAATTTGAGATCCTAGCTTCCTTTTAGTTCTAAAATTCTATGATTCTAACTCTGTAATATATTATGATATATAATGTAAGAGATGAGCAGACTATATTTTAAGATATAACAGATGTCAAGGAGAATAGGAAAAATTAGCAGGGTTGTTGGCTTTGAACAGAAACTGACAGTCTGATTTAAGTAAAAAATAATAATTTATTTGGGAGGATATTGGGATAGCCCATAGAACAGAGTGAAAAACTGAACAAATAGTCTGTGAAAAGGACAGAAGCCAGAGAAGCCTCTTGAGGCCGCTGTCAGGATCAATCTACTTCTGCTCCAATCATTTTTTCTTTATATTTTACCTCCAAGATCCAAATACCCATTGGAAAGAGGAGCCAATTGGCTGAGTGTGGGTCAGGTGACCCTCCCTGGGTCAGAAGAGGCAGGGCACCTCAATGGACAAGTCCATCACAATTGCCTGCTGTGGGAAATGGCTAATTCCCAAGTGAATCAGGGAGGTGTCTGAAGTCGATACCAAGAGAAAGAGAAGAACAGCGCTTTGCTTATTCTAAAAATGCAGAATATAATCCATTTATTTGATATTCTGGGAAAGCCAAAACTAGGGATGGAGAACAGATCAGTGATTGCCAAGGTTTGGGGGCTGGGGGAAAGTATGATCATAAAGAAACAACATACCAGAGTTCTCTGAGGGCAAGAGAACTGTCCAGTTCTCTGAGGGCAAGAGAACTGTCCTGTGTGTGTTAAACCCAATGAACCGTGCTTTAAAGCAAGAGTAAATTTTGCTGCATGTAAAGAAAAATAGGAGGACATAACATAGGAATACGGAAGACAAATCCCTTATGAAGTTGCTTAAAATGTCTTTTTTAAAAATTTAAATTCAATGTAGTTAACATATAGTGAGTATATTATTAGTTTTGGGGGTAGAAGTTAATGATTCATCAGTCTTATCTAACACTCAGTGCTCTTCAAGTCACGTGTCCTCCTTAATGCCTGTCACCCCCTTACTCCATCCTCCCACCCTGCTTCCCCTCCAGCGACCCTCAATTTGTTTCCTATTGTTTAGAGTCTCATATGGTTTGCTTCCCTTTCTGTTTTTATCCTATTTTATTTTTTCCTCCCTTGACCTGTGTTCATTTGTTTTGTTTCTTAAATTCCACATATGATTGAAATCATATGGTATTCGTCTTTCTCTGAAATCTGATGGATTTCACTTAGCATAATACCCTCTAGTTCCATCCACATCTTGCAAATGACAAGATTTTTTTTTTTTTTTTAAAATGCCAGTGAGAACAACTTTACTTTTTTTTTAATTTTTATTTATTTATGATAGTCACAGAGAGAGAGAAAGAGGCAGAGACACAGGCAGAGGGAGAAGCAGGCTCCATGCACCGGGAGCCCGACGTGGGACTCGATCCCGGGTCTCCAGGATCGCGCCCTGGGCCAAAGGCAGGCGCCAAACCGCTGCGCCACCCAGGGATCCCGCAAATGACAAGATTTTATTCTTTCTGATGGCTGAAGTTCCTTTGCATCTCTAACTCTTTTCCTTCTTACGCAGCCATTTTTTTTAAAAAGTATGTAAAGTTTTCACGTATTAACCATTTTTTCCTTTTTTTTTTTGGAAACAGTATTTAGAGCTTCGATTTAACAAATGTGTTCGTCTCTGTGGAACAGTCCTCTTCATTGTTCAAACAGTAAGTTACTCTCCACGAGCTTGCTTTACCTTTTGTTGTCTAAAATGTCATCAACCAAGGCATCCAGGCTAAGCTTACACATGAAGGATAAAAAAAGAGGTGTTAAAAATAGGAGGAAACCAAAAAAAGGGAAAACACTCATCGTTACACTGTGTCAACCCTTGAGATCATGAAAGAGTGTTTCAGCAAATGCCCCACTTCCTGGAAAAAATGATGGTTTAAGGGAATGCTAAATATTACATTAATCAAACAATAGTGATGTTGCTTCAGGAGCATGTGCCTTTTCCTATCCCACCTCCTCCTCCTCTTCTTCCCACCAAAGCGACTGAGGTGTTGTCATGGCCAAGATGACAAAGATGTTTCAAAGAGCTGAGGTAGCTGATAGTAGGAATCGTAACAAAGAGAAAGCAACTAGTACAGTTTCGTAGTATTTTTGCAGCATGTTCAGTAACAGGTTTGAAAAATAATAACTGACATAGGAAGACAATAGGAAATAATTTCATTTGCTCAAGAGCATACTTAAAAAAAATCAGTACTCTTTAAAGAAAGGAAACTTAAGCCCTGATTGAAGGAGTTACTGAGTGTAAGACAACAGAATCCTGCACTCTGAGGTTTTTAAAGTTTGAAAGTTTTTAAATGACGCAATCCAGTAGTACAAGGATATGTCAGTATAGATTTACTGGTTGACAAGAATGGAAAGCAAAGATTTGCCAAGCAATCAGTGACAGAGAAAACTTTCTGCTTCTCATCCAGGTGGCTGAAAGCTTGTCATGATTGTTGTGTCATTCATATTGATCTTCCTCTTGGCAGCTGCAGGCTTTAGAGATGAGTTTGATAATGCAGGTCCAGGAAGGAGTTCTTGTTTGTTCTCGTCCCTATTTGTAATTCACTTCCCGAACCACAAGCTACCTAAGCATTTGTAAATGATTTAACTTGACTCTATTTTATATCTCTGTAAATTGCATAACTTATATTGGTCCTTAACGCTTCTGGCATAAAAGCAAGGAACTCTTTGGGTCTGGTAGAGGTTCTGACACAGAACTGAGGGTGGTAGTTTGCATTTACCGACTGTTCAGACCCTCTCTGGATCATTTTTTAAAAGAAATTCCTACAATGAAAAGTGGGGAACAACTGTCAGGAAGATGGTCTGTGGTTACGTTTCCAAATCTTCAACTTGGTCGGGATAAGGACTGTGGAATGCTAGTTCATTCTTGCAAAAAAGGGGAAAGCTTTAGCATCTCCTATTTGAAGGACTTACTTCCATTGATATTCCCATGTAATATAACCATACATCCAAGTATTATATAATATGGCTTTTTCATAATATGTTTTCATAGAATAAACATAGAACCATAGGACAATAATATGTTTTTATAGAGCGTAAATCACATAGAATATATATGATATATTTGAAAGATCAAATGCAATAGAAATTATGTTCTGAGAAAAAAGACCACATTTATCATACTTCTGTATCCCTGATTGATAAATATTTGCTAGATGTATGAGTGAAAAATAATATATAATATAGAAAAGATGGAATACAGTTTTTGCTTTTGGGATTTGTTTTAGTGCAAATGTATACTTTTGTATACTTAATGAGCATGCAAACTTTTTAATATTGGTTTCTAAAATGTTCACTATTTTTCCAATTAGTTACACAATGATGAATAATAGTTTGAAAGCATATGAATGAGGGACCATCTCCTTTTAAATTTGTATTCTTTCTTTCTAATTGTTTGCATTGAGGAGAATTGATATTAAGTTTAAGGTGATGGATCAGTGACTATCTGCACTAAGCACCACGTGAAAAGTCCATCATTTTAACAAAGTTGGTGATATGAGATTTTTGTGACCTATGACCACATCACAGAAAAGGAGTATAACATTTTTAAGTCACAAACAAATTTTATTAAGTATACTGATACTACTGTTTTAATTCATTATTGAGTTTATAAAAAATATTGGTTTTTTTTATAATTCATACAGTTTATTTGGTTTCTTTTTTTCCGTAGATTCTGTATACTGGAATCGTTATTTATGCCCCTGCCCTGGCTTTGAATCAAGGTATACTTTAGAATTACCCATTATGTCACTCACATTTTGGGGGTCATTTTTAATAGAACTTATTCTCACTTTGGGGAGATGGGGAGATGGAGGAATGTTTCCAGTAACCTGCATCAGCTTGAGGAGAGGAGCAAGATGAGTTTATTGTTTACTGTAGCAGCTTCTTTGGGTTCCTGGACTGATAGCTCCAAAAGACCTATGATTAATAGAAGGGCAGGCTTCCATTCCTTCAGGATGAATACCCACTATGGTCTAAATCATGAATGGCTGCAGTTTCTTCCTTGGTGGCTATAATCTGGAGCTGCAATCAAAAGGCTTCTGTGTTACTCAGCTCCATCATAAAATCTGGCAGGGAGAGAGCTTTTCTTATTCTCATTTCTCACGTGGTCCAAAATGCAAGAGAAGGAGATCTATGTGATTTGAAATATCAGATCACTCTTAGTGACAAAAAAATGAAAGATGGCGATGGTGTCCTTTTAAACAAATGGATGAAGATGGTCCTAACCAACATACTACTTACTCTACTCTGGATTTGGGCAGATCAAAGCCATGCCACTGGAATAGTTCACTGAGGCAAAGGTGCCTGTTAGTCATATCCTTAAAAGGCTTTGGGAGCACCCCATATCCTTTGTATTCTTATCAATCCGATGTGAGTTTATCTCTAAAACTTCCTTATAAAATGGACAAGTGGACTCTGATGGGAGAAATGTGATGCAGTTCCTGGAGTTAATATAAAATGGAAAAGCTCCACTAAATCCACACTCTTTCTTGCTTTCCTGTTAGGTAGACAGTAATTATTACCTGAGTTTATAAAGTACAACAGTATCATTACAAAGGACAATTCCATTATATAACACGCTCTTGAATTCTGAATGTCAGGCATGTTCCATGTCAATATTACCAACATCATGAAGGGATCATGTCATGTATAAAGAACAGAGCCATAAACTTCATAAGTTACCTATTGGCTATAAGTGTAATTAAAGATGTGGCTTTAGGGTTTTAAAGTACAGTTCTGGCATCTATGAAGAAATCAAGGACTCTGTTATTCTCGATTTATTGAGCCATTCCCTAGGAATTAGGACCAAGAGACTGCATTATTACCACTTGAATATCAGTTGTATATTTTACTGTGACCGAGGAAATATGCATGAGCATATATGTAGTACTTGGTGTGCAAAAGATGCTCCATAGAAAGTTGTTTAATGTTCTCTTGGTCCAATCACTTAAAAAAAAAAACAGAAAACTTCAAACATACACTGGAAAAAAAGAGAATGGTATGCTGAACTCTAACGTACCTTTAAGTCTACACTAAAAATGATCCACTCTTGGTTCAATTCACTGTTTCCCTCACTAGATTGTTTTGCTGTAAATCTGAAGCATTTCATCGTTTCATCTGAATTCAAAATCTTTTAAAAATAAGGAGATGCTAACCTTTTCCACTGAGGTATAACTGACACGTAACACTGTATTATATTATAATGATCCAAGATTTGTATATATTGCAAAATGACTACCACAATGTCTAGTCAACATCAATCTTCATACATAGTTAGAAAACTTCTTTTTCTTGTGATGAGAGCTTTTAATATTTACCCACTTGGCAGCTTTCAAACACGCAATACAGAATTATTAATTATAGTCACTGTGCTGTCCATTACATCTCCATGACTTATGTATTTTATAACTGAAAGTTTGTACTAGGATGTGTTTTGTAAGCACAATTATACCATATTCATATCTAAAATATTAACATTATTTTTAAAAATATCAAAATGAAGTCGGTGTTCAGATTTCCCTGATTTTTTTCAGTGTTTGTTAGTTTCAGGATTCAAGCAAATTTATGTAATTGCAATTAGTTGATTTGTCTCTTAAGTTTCTCTTTCTTGCTTTTTTAAAAAAAGATTTTATTTATTTATTTGACAGAAAGAGAAAACACAAGTGGGGAGGAGCATATAGAAAGGGAGAAGCATGATGCAGGGCTCCATCCCAGGACCCCTGGCTCATGGCTTGAGCTGAAGGCAGATACTTAACCGACTGAGACATCCAAACACCCCTCTTTCTTGCTTTAAATTTTTTTTAAAGTAGGCTCCACATCTAGTGTGACACCCAATGCAGGGCTTGAACTTAACAACCCTGAGATCAAGACCTGAGCTGAGGGTGCTTAATTGACTGAGCTATCCGGGGACCCCTCTTGTTTTTTAAAATTAAAAACCATTTTTTTGTTGAGATTCAGTTTATACATAATAAAATACACAGAAATTAAGTGTACAGTCAGATGAGCTTTAACAATTGTACACAGTTGTGTGATCACCACCCAATTCAAAATACAAACATTTTCAACGTCTAATCTCAGAAGACTTTTTTGTGCCTCTTTATAATAAATCCCCCCTGCTAACCCAACTGCCACTTTCTGATTTTTATCACCCTAAATTGGTTTTCCTTGTCCTTTAGAGTTTGTGTAAATGGAATAATTGAGTGCCTTTTTTTTTTTTTTTGGTAACTGGTTTCTTTTGCTCAACAAAATGTTTCTGAGATTCATTTGTTGCTATAAGTTGGTTCAGTTTAACATATTAGTTTCTAGATGCCTGGATAGAAGACTTAAAAAAGTAGATCCTAGCCAGCAATAGTTGTTTTAACCAATATTTTTCTTTTAGATATCATGGTATAGCTCAGACCACCTCAATGGCAAAAATTTGGTCTTACTAAGGAATCTGCTTGATTGCTAAACACTTTAGACCACACAATTAGCATTAGGTTACATACATCTTACAACAAATATTACCTCCTCTTGTTAAAATAAGCCAATGTGGGACTAGGAACGAAAAATGAGCTGTGCTTAAGTTCCTAAATATCATAGCATCACACTCAAAGAAATCTTATCTTCCCCTTAAATAGTTCTCGTCCTATCAGATTTTTAAAATGTTAATAAAATAAAAACATCCCTGAAAATATATTACCAGAGAGAAAAGAAATTGAATACAACTACAAATAATTTGGGGGGGCGGCAGCACTTAGTCTACTTCTTCCACACGTGATTTGTTGTCATCCCCTTTGAGAGATGACATCCCTTCTGTCATGGCAACATCACCATCATCAGCAGTGGGGTCGCCTTCATGGATAACAAGACCAGGTTTGGTCATCCTGTAGATCCTGGTAGCCTGTGTTTGGAGATCTGCTTTTGACACATTTTTATTTCTATTTCTACCTTGAACCTGTGTAGTTAAACATACACTTGTTATGACCCAGAACAGGGCAGATGCGTGTATGAAATATAAGAGACACTGGGTTGTACCATTTTAGGTGTCCACTGCACAATGTGTGCACATCCAAGTTACTCCAGGTGTGCTTTTGCCCTGGCTTTGAGTCAAGTCAAGATACATCTAAAATTTACGAATTATGTCACACATTCAGGACTAATTTATTATATAGGGAAACAATAGACTTTTGTATATTAATCTTGTATCCTGCAACCTTGCTATAATCACTTACTAGTTCCAGGGTTTTGTTTTGTTGTTGTTTTTTTTTTACATCAATGATCATGTCATCTGTGAACAGAGAGAGTTTTATTTCTTCTTTCCCAGTCTATATACCTTTTGTTTCCTTTCTTGCCTTACTGCATTAGTAAGGACTTCTAGTACAATGTTAAGAATGAGCAGTGAGAGGGGGCATCCTTTTCTTGTACCTGATCTTAGTTGGAAAGGTTGGAGTCTCTCAGTATTGAGCAGGATGTTAGCTGTAGGATTTTTTAAAAAGTATTTTATTTATTTATTTGAGAGAGAGAGTGAGTGAGTGAGCAGGTACCATGGAGGGACAGAAGAAGAGGGAGAAGCTGACTCCCCACTGAGCAGGGAGCCCACCCTGGGACTCAATCCCAGCACCCCAGGAGCATGACCTGAGCCGAAGGCAGATGGTTAACCAACCGAACCAACCAGGTGCCCTTGCTGTAAGATTTTTGTAGACCGTCTTTATCAAGTTGAGAGACTTTTCCTTTATTCCTAGTTTTACCGAGACATTTTATCATGGACATTGCATTTTGTGCAATGCTTTCTCTCCATCTTTTGATATGATCATGTGATATTTATTTTTCAGTGTGTTGATATAATAGATTCCATTAATTGAGTTTTAAATACTTGACTAGCCTTGCATACCTGGGATAAATCCCTCTTGGTCATGGTGTATAATTCTTTTTATACTCTTTTTGGATTCAATTTACTAATCTTCAGTTTGTTGAGGATTTTTGCAACTGTGTTCGTGGGAAATATTGGTATGTAGTTTTCTTACAATGTCTTTATCTGGTTTTGGTATTAGAGCAACCCTGGCCTCATGGAATGAGTTAGGAAGTATTCCCTGTGCTTCTGTCTTCTGAAAGAGATTGCAGAGGCTTGGTATAATTTCTTCCTTAAATTGATAGAAATTACCAGTCAACCCATTTGAGCCTAGAGCTTTCTGTTTTGAAAGGTTTTTAATTATTGATACAATTCCTTTAATAGATATAGTCCTATTTAGATTATCTATTTCTTTTTGCATGAGGTTTGGCCCATTGTGTCTTTCAAGGAATTGGTCCATTTTATCTAGATTATCACATTTGTGGGCAAAGCTATTGTTCTTCCATTTAAAAAGAATGTAATATGCCCTCCACTTCTTAGATAAATGATAGCAAATTATACAACTTTTCCCCTTCGTGGTTCCATCTTAGTAACATTTACAACTTGTCTGGTAGAATAGTGTGTTTATTTGAACCATGATGACACATACTTTATGACCCCGTTCAGTCTGGATAGCTACCTCATAGTATCAACTTGTTTCATAGCTTTATTATAACATAAAGGATTTTTCATGTATTTAATTTAGCCAATTTTGGATCTAGATATAGTCTCTGAGGATAGAAACCAGGTCCATTTAACTCATTGAGTAAAATTTTAAACTCCACTTGTTTGGGGGCATTTTATGAGATTTGGGCCTAGTTTTAGGTAAGAGTAGAGAGGAAAGTAGAAAGATAGGTACCCCATAAATGATATAGATTTCTACTGATGATTTTTTTGAGAAGTATTTTTATTTTACATGTTTCACAGTTATGCGTGCATTTTTCTTTTCTTTTCCTTTTTTGCAGTCACAGGATTTGATCTGTGGGGCGCAGTAGTTGCAACAGGGGTGGTCTGCACATTCTACTGCACGCTGGTATGACAAGAACATTACTTCTTCTTTCACTCACCCACTTGTTTTGCAAAATTGCAAATTCCAATAGTTGTATTCTACAAGCTGGGTTTCATACATGCTCTCCTACTCCTGCCTCTCAACTTTGCATTGATCATAACTGAAACTTTTGTCTTTTATTTGAACCATTGCAGTGGTCCTGAGTCTTGTCTCCTAATTCAGCCTTACCGTGCTAAATTACTATAGTTGTGTTCATATTGTTCCTCAGCTTAGAAACCCAAGATAACTTTCCATAGCCTATAGGCAGGAATCATAGTAGAAATATATAACAACCAGATAGTATGGACACTGATATTATGGCTGCTAGTCCCTAAGCAGTGGTGCAACTCTATGGCATATCTGATATACTAAGTCTTATGACTCTAGTTGCTGGATCTTTTAGAAGATGGGGATCTCAGGGAGGGAATAGTTCAGCCAAGGGCATAGGGACTGGAGGGAGACACTTGGGAAGTTTTTGGCAGTGGCTAGTACAAAACAATTTTAGTATTTCAAAAACTGGTATGACTTTCTATTTGCATACTTGATTGCATATCAGCCCTGCCTATAAGATAAAATCTATGATATTGCCATCTGCAATTTGACTCTGAATTTTCTTCCCAGCAATATCCCTATACCATTTCACTGTGCTTCAAAATATTTATCTGGCCACACTCAACATGTCATGTACTTGGACTTATTTATACTTTTGCCCATGCTACTTTATCTTCTGGAATGAGCTTCATCTTTGCCTCTGCTTCTGTCTGAAGGCTTGGCTTAAATCACACTTTCTTTTGAAGGTTCTCCCAACCTTACTATCTACCACCTTAAGTGTATTCCTTGGCCAAGATCTATGTTTTCATTATTTTTGTCCAGCATAGTATATAAGCATGTAGATGATTAATAATGTCTGATACAAGCATTAATCCTAATATACTTTTCCCTCAAAGGGTGGTCTTAAAGCAGTTATCTGGACAGATGTTTTTCAAGTTGGGATCATGGTGGCTGGATTTGCATCTGTGATTATACAGGCTACGGTGATTCAAGGTGGGATCAGCACTATTCTAAATGATTCCTATAATGGTGGAAGATTAAACTTCTGGAAGTAAGTTGCTGTTTACCTTCTGGTCCATAGAACACACCTTTTATTTTTTTATTTTTCTGTAAAAATAATCTCATTGTTGAAATAGTAAATTTACATCAGAACACAAATAGATGGCTAAGAATGTGGTACAAAAAATTGAAGCTGACAAGTTAATGTGTGAAGTGTTTCCATAAGGTCTTTAACAGGTTAAAACAGTCAGATAGTTAGTTACCTGGTACTTAGGATGGTGCTTCCTCCTAAGAAAGGATTGATAGTGAAGGAGTGTTTTTCTTCCAAACGTTAAAATCTGGAACTGTTCAAAGGGTAGAATAGAGTAATTCAGGAAGAGATAGTGTAGAAATAAGAAAAGAAACCTCTTAAGAGAAAAACACTGGAAGACCCTGTCATTTTGACAGCTTTTTGTTTCAAGCAGCATAGAGAATTTTTCTATTGATATTGCCCTGGCAATATATGGTATATTATTATTACATTTCATAACTGTATATATGTATGAATATTTTATAATATTGTATGTTATTTCTAGAGAATTGACTAGGGAGTTATGACTAATGTCTCAAGCCAGTATATTGTGTGATTTAACATATCTTAAACAGCTACGTAGGCTTCTTAGAGAAAGACCAATAGCCCAGATATTTCATCACAAATATACCACACAGCTTAAAAGAATATTTAAAACAACTTCCACTGTGGATCAGTAATATCATTCTTGTTATGTTCAACATGAAGAGGAACTCATTTTTACATGGACTGGCTAATTTCGTCTTTAAGCAGCCCTACTTTGAGACAGGCAACCTGAAATACTGGCAAGAAGAAATAAAAAATACTTCTAACTTGGTAGCTTTTTTTGGTTTGGTGAAAATGGTGCTAATGATTGAGAAGAGCCTTTCAGAGATTGGACAGGGACAACATGTTAATTTGCAGAAATATTTTGAATTATGATGAATTAACTTCAACTATTTCAGTAATCTTTTTTTTAACCTCAAGATTCAGATTCTAAGGAAGAGCACCCCAATTGTCCTAGCTTGGGCATAATTCCATTCCTCAGTTGGGGAAGAGCAGGACATTTTATTGACAACCATTTAGACTATTTTATGGTGATTTGGTCATTTTCCCAAAGCAAATTTGGGTTGCTGTTACTAGAGGGCAGGAGAATGGATACCAAGAAGCAGAAACAACTGATGGCCACACGCTTGATTATGCCTAAATCTCTTCCTAGTAGGCGAGATTGAGGGGAAGGAGTGTGGAACCAACACCTTTTCTGCAAGGTAACTCACTGTGTGCAAAGGCAACCCATACTGCTGCATTGAAATGACAACTTATATATCAATAAGAGATTCTTAAAAGTAAGATATTAGATACTTTTATGACTTTTTCTTTGGAGGCTGCCAACCATTAAATAATAATGAAAAGCTTTATTGTGTATCCCTTATGAGTCTGATAATGTTTGAGAATATGGTGGGCAAAATATTTGCTCTGGTGGTATTTTCTGTATGGTCTGTAGTCATCATATGTATTCTGTGGATATATTCTGTAGGGACCAAAACCACTAAACTGGGTGTTCTAAATCCTGTCTTACTTACCTTAGGTAGCTTCCTGAATCCTTTTGGCTCTTGACTTCCATTAGCTAATATAGTAGTTGTTTTCTCTATGGGTTAAAGGGTTAATACCCTTGAAACATTTAAAGTTTGATATGAAGTGTTAGAGACTGGAATAGAGGCTCTTATATTTCCATATAAATGCTGGGATATACATAAAATTATAACATTTTATTCAACTAATCTTAAATATAAGATTGAAATGGATTTTCAGAATTCCATAAGTTTTAGAAAGTTTCTATGAAAGCCAATTTTGCAGAAATTTGTCAAGCTCATATTGTGTATCATGGATGAACAGAATCATTCCTTCCAAGAAAATGCATTAAGAAGAGTTAAAAGGCATATCAAATGTCGAAGTTGAGCTTTCTTTATAACAATATTTTTGACTTAAGTCATGTCATAAAGTGATTTTTCACTATCAGCATTTAGCTTGTGCGCACAGGATTTTAAGAAAGCATGATTATAATGCCATGGTAATTTTAGAACATGAAAATCTTTAAACTGCATTAACTGAGTTCTTAAGCTTGAATATAAATTAGAAGTATGACTGTACAGGTGCTGGGAGAGGAATTATATATGCAAAATGTATCAATTTTATGTTCATTTCAGTACCATACCTATCGCTGTTATGCACTAAAGAATTTCTCTGTTGCTCTTTTTAGTTTCATGCTCTTCTCTGATTATAGTATAGCAGACTTGTTTTTTTAAATTATTTATTTATTTAGTAGAGTTGTTTAAATAACAATTTTTAAGGTCACAGAACAATTTTTATGAAAGCTCAGAATAATTAGAATATTCATTTTCCCTTAATCCCCTCGAGTTTCTAGTTCTCCGAAAGTATCCATTTTTATTTCATTGAACTTAAGTTAGGAATATTTCTGCATTTTTATTGCTTAATGAATTTGTACATATTTACATCTGTATGCATATTTATGTAGGTATACATTGCTTGCTTCCAAAAAATATTCTAGGAGAATTTTCTGTAGTTTTTTTCTGATATTTCAGGTTTGTTTTCTGTTTCTTTTCATTTAGTTTTGATCCTAATCCTTTGCAAAGACATACGTTCTGGACAATTATTATAGGAGGGACCTTCACATGGACCAGCATCTATGGTGTCAACCAATCCCAAGTGCAGAGATATATTTCCTGTAAAAGCAGATTCCAGGCAAAAATGTAAGCCAAACTATGGTATGGAAATCATTAATAACTATCAGTTGTCTTTATTGAGACTCTTTGATTAGTCAAGCTTTGCTCAGATTTAAGTCTTTTGTATCATGAAATTCCAAGAAATAAATGAGATATTTAGTTATAAAAGGATCAAGTAAAACAAAGTGGTACTGTATATTTTAAATCAGATATTTGAAATATTTAAAGTAAATCTTATCAAATAAATAAGGATTTATTGTGTTATCTTATTTGCATAAGGAATTATGGAGGATAAAATTTTTATAAATATATGCTCTTATTGTGAAGGAACTTAACATCTAATTAGGAAAATATATACAAGTATGCAAAAAGTGAAATAACAGTAGAAAGGCATGACAGCTCCATGGAACAATATAACAACAGAAGAAATGGTCCAGGACAATATATTGCTAGATATGCTGGTATATCTTATTTTTAGACACAGTCAGGGGTTTATAACTCTGATCTAATACTTGCTACTTGAGTGATATTGGTCAGGTTACTTAGTCTTCCTGAGTCTCAGTTTCTAAACTTATAAATTAGCGTAAAAAATATTATACATCTCATGAGATGTATTGTAAACTGCTGTGCTTGGCACACACTTAGTAGGAGTCCAGTAAATGTGACCTCTAATCAGGACTGAAGACAGAGAATGGGTGAGAGATTCCTGTCAACCTGGAAGATCCTGAATAATGACCATATGTGGGCAAGTGGAGAATAGTGGGAGAACATTCCAGATAGACATTGATTTGGACACAACCCAGAGGTCAGAAGGATGACATGGTCAGGGAATTCTCAGGCCCATCTTGGTTTGAGCAAAGAGCTGGTTCTTTCTCTCAGATCAGTGCAGTGACTACCACTCCCCATGGTGATATATAAAGCTGGCTGAGCCCACAGACATTTAGGAACTTAAAAATTACAAATACATTAAGAGTAACAGGGTGGTTGGAGTAGGACAAGGAATGGAAATTCTATTTCTATTCAAAGGAGAACATGAAAATATTGTGATATCATATGTCATAACTCAATATATTGAGAGTAATTAGTTTAGACATTTTCTGTCTTTAGAAAATTCTATAGTAAAAGATCTACACAAAAATCAGTACAAGTAACCAGATATAAAATCCTTCAAAAGTGAGCTGAGGAGTTCTGGTATTTTAAGGAACTTTGAAGTAATGTAATTTATACATCCAGTAATCCACTGGACTTTAAATCCATACTAGAGCTGATGCCTCTCCCATATTAATTGTGCACATGCTCTTCTGTTCTTTTTTTTGAAACGTGAAACTCAAATGGTCTATTTTATAACTAAGAGACCAGCATTAGAGCTCCTGAACTGTCTTAATAAGAAGCAGTTTCCCTTGGAATGGCCCTGAGCAGACTCCCCAAGCTGAGAGGAACCATTTTATCCTATTTCTTAACACCGGCTCCAGGGGAAGAATGAATCCCAGTCAAAAAGTTAAGACCTACTGACATTGATTGATTCGGGACTGTATCAGATGTTGTTGATAAGTCATCTATGTGAATGGCATTAAAGTCAAATAAAACTATATAGTAAAATATTAAACTCAAATATGAACAAGGGTGTTTGAGCAGGAAAGTGTCTGGGTATATTTTCTGATGATTTGGAGAAGAGCTGTAGTTATATGCTATTTTTAGACAATAGCAAAACATACAGTAAATTTAGTCAGTCAAGGGAAAAGGCTAGCAATCTGTTGTTTCGCACCCGTTGAAGGTGGGTTCTCTTGAAACAGACTCTGAGATGGAAGTTGGCATGCCAGAGTCTGTGAGGGACTCACTACCTGTGGAAGAAAGCAAAGAGAAGAAAGCAGGATTGGCCGTAGAAGTTGGATTGTAATGCCTTCTCAATCAAGGCCTTAGGGGAAGCTGTGAAGCTAGGCTGGCCCCAGATTTGTCCCAGGTTAGGGTGAGGAGACTGGTTCTTTAAAATCGTGAATCCAGTAGTCATTGGACACAGGCACCTCAGGGAAGGAGGCATGACTTTGGAGGTTGTACCTCTCTTCAGCCTAGGGCAGCTTGTTACAGTATCCCCTACAGCACCACTGGGGGGAAAATGTAGATACCTCAGCGAGAGCAATGTTTACTATTCAACTGACTATCAAGACATAGAGCTCAATGCCATTAGCACTCGTAATATCAATAACTACCTTTTAACAAATATTATTACATGCGAAGCACTGGGCTATATGATACATACTATTTCATCTTATAACTTTGTGAGGTAGGCATTGTTGTCTCTAGGTGTAAACGAAGAAGTGGAAGATCAGAGAAAATAAATTACTTGTCCAGGGTCACATATAGTAGACAGAACCAAGATTTATGTTCATATCTGACCCCAGTGCAGTTATACAAACCTTTACAATCTCCTGGAACACATGCCAGGTATTATGATGTTGAATATTTGGAAGATACCTGTTCAAGGAATGCAGGGTTGCCTTTCATACTTATTAGATGATATTACAAACCACATTTAAACAACTTTGATGAGTTGCTACGTAGATGCTAACAATGTTTAGCAGTTTATAACTGCATTACTCTTAATTTTTTAAGTTTTTTTTATAACTGCATTACTTTTAAAAGGAAAATGAGTAATAGTTACTGCTCTGGTGACCCTTAAAAATCTTTATTTCATGACATGAAGCCCTGAAGTAGCATAACTGGATACCATTATGCAGCTGATAATGTTCATGGAACTCTGACCAGGAGGATACATTTATTCAATAGAAAACCCCCCATCTATTCCAAGTATTTCCAAATACATTGTTGACTGACAGCAAAGGCAGAAGTTTAGGCTAGAATAAAATAGATAGCATTTTTTGATAACCAAAAGATAATGTGCATTTGTTGAATAATCATGAAAATCTCTCCTGTTTATGTAACAAGTTTCCTAATCTTTGGGATGGAAATTACAATTGTCATTTGCTGGTTTGTTTTCACTTCCTTAGGTCTCTCTACATCAATCTTCTGGGACTCTGGGCAATCCTCATCTGCTCGGTGTTATGTGGGCTTGCCCTATATTCCAGGTACCATGACTGTGATCCTTGGACAGCCAACAAAGTATCTGCACCAGACCAGGTTCAGTACCCTGTTTTTCTTACATGTGCATTAATGATATCCAGAAAGCTTGTAATTGGCAGGACAGAGTCTTACTATTTTTGTAGAGATACAGCAAATGAGTACAATATCATCACATTTAAATTTCTAGAAAGCATTTGGCAAAAATTTATTTTAGCAGGCATAGCAGGAATGAAGAATGCTGTATCCAAGATTAAAATATTTAAATACCTGGAAAATTTCAAGCCTAGTGTTAAATAGAACTAGGTCAAGGCTGGGAGTAGAAATGTAAACACAGTTAAAGAAAAAACCAAACAAACACAAACCATGATAGTGTAAAACATTTTGTGTGTATTCTTAGATCACTTATTCATCAACATTTTACCTTCCAGTTTTTAAATGATAGAGAAACAGATCTAATGAATGAACATTTATTGAGTATTAACTATGAGATGAAATTCTGTGCCCAGAGCTTTGCATGATTTATCTCTTCTAATTCTCATAAATAGTAGTTCTAATTTTAGACATTAGGAAATGAGTAACTCACAGAGAGATTATATTACTTGGCCAAGGTCACATAGCTGATAAATAAGAATAGCTGCAAGTACTCATCGTACTATTATAAATGCTTTATTTAAATTTCAACTTTGAACCCCTAGAGCTATACTTTGAGGTAGGTGCCATGATTATCTCCCTTTCAAAGATGAGGAAACGTAAATCATAGACAAGTTATATAATAGCCAGTAAACCTGGAACCAGATTTCAAGCCCAGGCAGGCTGCAACCAGAGTCTTAACTTTAACCTCTATGCCATATACCACCTTCCCAGAAAGTGTAGCTAGAATTCAAACCCAGGACTGCTGGACTTTGAAGCTTGAGTTCCTTTTCTCAGAGTTCTTGCCAACATTATTTTCAGAGACGTTCTTGTAAATCAAGAGCCCAGGAGCCTCGTTAGATTGAAGATAGACTGGATTTTATGTTGAT
This sequence comes from Nyctereutes procyonoides, assembly GCF_905146905.1. Lineage (NCBI taxonomy): Eukaryota > Metazoa > Chordata > Mammalia > Carnivora > Canidae > Nyctereutes > Nyctereutes procyonoides. Next base: position 23,948,650 of record NW_026575122.1, read on the forward strand.
ATAAATGCATCACATACTACTAGAAAGATGCAACTTTGTGTAATTGGAAAATTAGAGCCTTCTTGAGCTGTTCATCTGCACCCTATATTCACATGTATCCCTCTGTTCATAAATGGAGCTTTCCCATTTGCTCAGATAATCTAAGAATCATGTTTGCTCTTCCCTTATATTCTCTCTTTCTGTGATTTTTGTCAATCTCCTTTTGTTTGTAGTTTCTATCACGAAGACAATAAGGATGTTAAAAATGTTTCTCATGTATCCTCTCCTGTCCTTGGATAACAACAACAAAAAATGTCTACAAATTCCTACCCTTGAGACTCCTTGTCATAGACTGCATTCAGGATGTCTTTCATGCATGCACCTTTAAAGAGCCTGTGCTATTTTTTTTTTTAAGGAATGCAGTTTCCTCCTACTTGGATGATTCCAGTATTGTGTTAATTGTTGAGGAGCTAACTCAGTTAACATTTCCCTGGGGATACAATGGACATAAGGCACACTCTGTAGAAAGTCAGGTCAAAATCATAACCTGAGCAGAGCAAAGATACAATTCTATGACACTCTGCTGGAGCTCACCCTGAGGAAGCAAGATTAATGTCTAGATACAATTTTACTATTTTTCCATCAGTCTCACCTGGCTGATTCTGTCCCTGAGGGGGCCATTCAGAATATGAAATATCACATCAAAGACTTTTGAGAAAGTTGATGTTAGAGTAGAGGATTTTAGATCTCATTATAACAATGACAATGGAAACTTGACTTTTGCTTATGTGTGGAATATTGTTAAGATATCTTGGGGAAATTGGGTCTTGATTTCATATACAGATAAGTGCTGTTCTTTCCGAGAATAAAAAAAAAATTAGTAAGCTTTGGATAAAGTGGAGACATTCTTAAAATGACACAGACCCTTGTAGCAGTGGATGATGTTCTTTCATGTCCCATAACAAACTATTGTCAAATGAAATCAGAAGAGGCTGTTAAGATAGGACGTGACATCCACTCTATACAATCAGAGACGGAATCAAGAATGTTTCAGTGCAACTGAGGGGGGAATCTCCTTCTAGAAATTATCCTCTTAGGACCCTTTTGATTTAAAAAAAGCAGTTTTGTCAAAAGACTCTCATGTAACATAGTACTGGAGTACTACACCTTCCCTTCCTTATTTAATATTTATTTTAAAGTAATTTATCAAAAATTAAGTTGATATCATGAACTTTTTAAAAAGAAGCAAGTTTCAGGAACTTCCTGAGGTTACTCCACTTGTCACTATGTCTCATACTGTATATGGCTATAATTACACTTTCAATCCTGAGTAGTTATTGAAGTTCTCAAAGATATCTTTGAGTCATCAAGTAAAGTTAAATTAAGTTAAATGAATGCTGCTTACTTAAGCATAGAGATATGTAAAATATTTCCTTTAAAGTGATTTATTACTCTGAAGAATGAGAATAGCTACCTTTTATCAAGCATTTACTGTATTCCATGTACTATACTAAGAGCTTTACAAAGGTTATGTAATTTAACTTTTATAGCAAGTCTATGAGGTTAGTATTATTACCCCTATTTTACAGATGAGGAAACTGAGTCTTAGACAAGTAACAAAATCCATTTCTGTCTGAACTCAGAACCCATATCCTTAACTACTGTGCCATTCTTTCAAGTGTTAACACCAAAAGAGTTTACTTTTTCATATTTGAAAATTTCAATTATGTGGAATAGGTTCCTTTAGTTCTTGATGAACACAAGATAAATGAGGCATTGGTTCATTTTATTTGATAGCAAATAGCACTCAGGAGTAAATTTTGGAATTTTTCAGCTCATGCCTTATTTGGTACTGGACATCTTGCAAGATTTTCCAGGACTTCCTGGACTTTTTGTGGCCTGTGCTTACAGCGGAACGTTAAGGTATGAACTATGACTCTAACAACACATGGTTTCCCCATTGGGATCTTTCTTTTGTTACTGGATATTTTGGGAGATAAAGCTGAATTCTGGACATGAGCACAAATGCCCCAACTTGGGTAATCTACTCCATGTATCCTTTCTGTTGGTCTCACTCTTATCCCTATGGACTGCCAATCTATTATCCTCAGTCTCCACTTTTAACTTGGTCTCTACTGTCTAATACATCATCACATACTCTGTAGAGTCACCATAATAATGATCAGTTGATGGTAGTTTTCACTGGTCATCAAAAATGGGTGCCTATAATCTTGGTTTGAAATGTATGTATAGCTGAAGCATGGTCAAATGGAAAATTAGAATGAAAACCTCCTATTACATGCTGAGTAATATACACTGTTCAAAAAATCTTGTTCTGTGTTTGAACTTATTCATTGTACTTTCTTCCAGTGTTTGTGCCAGGGAATTCTTATTATTAACCATGTACAGCATATGTGTCTGAGGATCCAGGAAATTAATATTATTGATATTTATGACATAGATTTGTGAAAATTTATGACAGTCCTTTCTATACACAAAGAAAAATATATTTTAAAGTATATAGTAGTACTATACTACTATTATATAGTAGTACTATGTGGTCTGTGTGGATTCTTTCTATAGAAGCTGAGGATTTATTGCAAAGTGGAACCAATATAATATTGTTCTTTTTTGCCTATGGATCTTGCCTGAATCATTCTTGGATGATAACAGCTTCCAGAAAGTGGGTGTTGTGATCATCAAAAATACGGCAGAAATCTGGTTATATTTCAGAAATGATAGTTTGTTCCCCCTGTCTTATTCCTATATAAAGTATTATTAAGGTTAAAATATTATACATCAAGGGTGCCTGGTTGGCTCACTTGGCATGGGACTCCCTGCCCAGCTCAAACTCTCCCTCTTCTTATTCTCTGTCCTCCCACTCCTCCCTGCTTGTGCTCTCATAAATAAATAAATAAATAAATAAATAAATAAATAAATAAAATATTTTTAAAATAAAATAAAGTATTATATTTTATTATAAATATATATAATATATATAAAATCTTATAAATCAATTTTTCTCTTACAGCACAGTGTCCTCCAGTATTAATGCCTTAGCAGCAGTAACTGTGGAAGATCTAATTAAACCTCACTTCAGATCACTCTCAGAAAGGTCTCTCTCTTGGATTTCCCAGGGAATGAGTGAGTTTCCATTTCCACAATTCCATTTTGCCTCCAGGAGATGATTTTTAAAAATACCTGAAATTCTTTTCCATGGAAGATACAGAGTTAGAACTTCCAAGTATAAATGTATATATACATATGCATACCTCTGACTAAATGTAGTCATGCCATATTTGCAATCAAGATTTGAGGGACACTTCAAGCAATTAATTGTCAGGGGATCACAAGGAACAATTTCTAAGGTCCTTATATGGCTGTCCTTCTTTTCTCATTTCTTCCTATCCCAAATTCTTAGCCACAGAAAAATATTCAACCCTTTTCCTTTTCAAACTTTAGCCAAGGGTTTTAAGAAATACCCTTAGTTTGGAGCCAAGAGCCACACTTCTTCCTTATTACCTAAGAGGGCACTATCAGTTTAAAGTACATATATTTTCCATGTGTATGAATTGAAGATAAAGAAACAGTGTTCTGCTTTTTCACTTGATTATCTATTCGGTCTGTACATGTAGACTGACCTGGAGATAGTCATTTAAATTGTACAAGGAACTTCTATCAATAGATTGTAGCACCTTATTATGGGTTAAATATCAGTTGAATGGAAATATCAGTTTAAGACCTCAGTTCCCAGATGTCCCAAATGTAACAATCTGACTCAAAGAAATTTGTCTAGCATACTTCATTCTTTATGTTTGACATTGTGATTATATGTGTTCTGGAATGAATGACTAACAGACTTGTTTTTTAAAAAGAATGTTTAACCTCAATCCAGTAACACTAATAGGCTGTCAAAGAAATAGTAAATAATATCCTATTTTGAGCCATAATTCTTTATGTAATTGTCTCGACTATAGCCTGGAATAAATACTTAATTTATATTCTCCAGTGTCCTTTAAATTTAAATAGCATTGCATTGTTTTATTATGCACCCAATTTTAATCCTGGAGCATAATTTCAGAATGATACAATGTTTCCTGAAGAGTATTTAGATTAATTTATTATGATTATTGAAGCTGTATGATTTTAAATAGAAGCTTTTGAAGCCAGACAGACCCAATCTTGCTTTACCAATTTACTAGCTTCAAGTAAACCCAATAACCCAATACGGCTTGAATTTTTTGTATGAAAGGTGAAACAAAAAATATTCATCTTGTGGGTACTACAAGGTTTAGAGATAACAAATATAAAATAAGAGGTACTAACTGGTGCTCAAGGAAGGAAGTTGATAATAATAACAAATGAATTCTACTAGTATAGATGAGGTGTTCATTTACTTTGAAGGGTTATATATAAGTCATTGTCTTGAGGTATATATAGTAAGAACGTCACAGAGAATAACATGGCAAAAATAATTTGAATGTGTTTCCACTAACTTTGAATACCAAAACCCCACAGTGGTGACTAGTCATGAGCTATCAGAGAAGAATCAAGCTAAATATGTTAGAAATACTATTGACATTAGGATTTGGAGGCACAAAAAAATCATTGCAACATGAGCTCTTTGTAAAAACTTAATGCAAAATTTCCTTTCAGGTGCAATAAGGGTATTTACCCAATATATTTAACAAAGATGTGAGTGCTAGTGTAAATAAGATAGATGTAAGGATGCAATAACTTTATGATGAGCAAAGTTATCATTTCTTTTTTGTGTGTGTTTTGATTTTGATGTGTGGGAAATTATATTGACAGATTTCAGGTGATTTGTGCTGAATGGAAATATTCAAAAATAAAAACGTGGAGGCATGTGTGTAAGTTTTCCTATAATTTTAAAAGTAAAACATGTGTTTGGTAAAAATCTAGAAAATACTGAAAGCCAAAAGAGAAAAAAACATCCCATATTTCATAATCTAATCAGTAGTGGTGGCTTGAGAATTTCTATAAAGTTTGGGGAAACAGTTTGGTAGGATGGGTAATATATTTGATGCCATCTTTCTTTGCTATTTAAGGAAAGGCTTAGAGATATTGATGGAGACAACAAGAGGGCTAGAAGTCTTAAACCACCCATTGGTATGGATTGTCACTTCCCAGAATAAATGAACACTTCAAATCAGAGGATGCTAATTTCTGATGTTTATTACTCCTTCCCCTCCCCCATCATGTCATACAGAGCAGAGCTGGATTGTGTCCTGTTTCTGGCAAACTGAAAACAGAGACCTGAGCCTTCCTTTATAAACAAATGTTTATGGAGGATTAGATTAATAACACAATAGTTCTTAGCTTTTAAGTCCCTATAGTTAATGCTAGGGATTTTTTTTTACTTATATAACCTGATGTCATTAATCCTAGGTCACAATATCAGAATTTTCTTTCCTACTTGCACACTGCTGATCCTGTAGGAAAACACCTCTTCCTTTTTTTTTTTTTGTTTGGCTGACTTGATGTATGTGGTCATTTTTCACCACAATCATATTAATTACTTTGAATCAAAGGTGGGGTAACTTATTCTGCTGAGAATTGTAATCCTCTGGGTCTGAATTTTACACTGGCTCTTATATCATCCATCTAGGTGTGCTGTTTGGAGTTCTGTGCATAGGAATGGCTGCACTGGCATCACTAATGGGAGCTTTGCTGCAGGTAAGAGCTACTTCTTCAAGGTTTGAGTCATAAAAACTGAATTCTCCTTTTTTAAAAAAAATATTGGTATGACCGTCCTTCCAGTCTTCTCTATTCATCTGTACATAGCCATATCAAAGAACAGAGTTGACTAAATTCTTTAAAATTAAGCTTTCTATTTTGGTATAATTGTAGATGTATATGCAATTTAAAGAAATAATACAGAAAGATCCCATATACCCTTTACCTAGTTTTCCTCAAGGGCATGAACTTATATTGATTTTTTTCCCTCTTTCCTTATGGATGTTCAGTTTCCTTATGGAAAATTTTCCATTGAAAAAAGACAGCACCTATATAAAAGAATCAGTTAGGTAGGGTGTCTGGGTGGCTTAGTAATTTGGGCACCTGACTTGATTTTATCTCAGGTCATGATCTCAGGGTCAGGGGTTGACCCTGCTCAGCTCAGAGTCGGCTTGCCCCTTTCCCTCTGTTCCTCCCCTGCTCTCTCTCTCTCTCTCTCTCTCTTCCCTCTGTTCCTCCCCTGCTCTCTCTCTCTCTCTCTCTCTCACACACACACACACACACACACACACACTCTCTCTCTCAAATAAATAAAATCTTTAAAAAAATCAGTTAGGCATATTTGTGTGAGCTTATTTCTGGTTTTTCTATTCTTTTCTATTAATCTATGTGTCTGTCCCTCTGCCAGTACTAGGTGGTCTTGAGTTTTGTAGCTTTATCATAAGTCTAGAATCATGTACACTAACTCCTTCTACTGTATTCTTATTTTTCAAAATTGTTTTAGCTATTCCAGTTCCTTTGCCTTTCCATCTAAAGTTTAGAATGATAAACCATTAGCCACCCTTACTAAAAACAAAAGAGAAAGGACTCAAATTAATAAAATCACAAATGAAAAAGGAGAGATCACCACCAATACCAAGGAAATACAAATGATTTTTAAAACTTATTATGAGCAGCTATACACCAATAAATTAGGCAATCCAGAAGAAATGGACACATTAATGGAAAACCAAACTACCAAAACTGGAACTAGAAGAAATAGAAAACCTGAACAGGCCAATAACCAGGGAGGAAATTGAAGCAGTCATCAAAAACCTCTCAAGACACAAAAGTCCAGGGCCAGATGGCTTCCCAGGGGAATTCTATCAAACGTTTAAAGAAGAAACCATACCTATTCTACTAAAGCTGTTCGGAAAGATAGAAAGAAATGGAATACTTCCAAACTCATTCTATGAGGCCAGCATCACCTTAATTCCAAAACCAAAGACCCCACCAAAAAGAATTATGGACCAATATCCCTGATGAACATGGATGCAAAGATTCTCAGCAAGATACTAGCCAATAGGATCCAACAATACATTAAGAAGATTATTCACTATGACCAAGTGGGATTTATCCCCGGATGCAAGGCTGGTTCAACACTCATAAAACAATAAATGTGATTGATTATATCAACAAGAGAAAAAACAAGAACCATATGATCCTCTCAATAGATGTAGAAAAAGCATTTGACAAAATACAGCATCCATTCCTGATCAAAACTCTTCAGAGTAGGGGTAGAGGGAACATTCCTCAGCATCTTAAAAGCCATCTACAAAAATCCCACAGCAGATCTCATTCTCAATGCAGAAACACTGGGAACCTTTCCCCTAAGATCAGGAACAAGACAGGGATGTCCACTCTCACCACTGCTATTCAACATAATACTAGAAGTCCTAGCCTCAGCAATCAGGCAACAAAAAGACATTAAAGGCATTCAAATTGGCAAAGAAGAAGTCAAACTCTCCCTCTTCGCTGATGACATGATACTCTACATAGAAAACCCAAAAGCCTCCACCCCAAGATTGCTAGAACTCACACAGCAATTCGGCAGTGTGGCAGAATACAAAATCAATACCCAGAAATCTGTGGCATTTCTATACACTAACAATGAAACTGAAGAAAGAGAAATTAAGGAGTCAATCCCATTTACAATTGCACCCACAAACATAAGATACCTAGGAATAAACCTAACCAAAGAGGTAAAGAATCTATACCCTAAAAACTACAGAACACTTCTGAAAGAAATTGAGGAAGACACAAAGAGATGGAAAAATATTCCATGCTCATGGATTGGCAGAATTAATATTGTGAAAATGTCAATGTTACCCAGGGCAATTTACACGTTTAATGCAATCCCTATCAAAATACCATGGACTTTCTTCAGAGAGTTGGAAGAAATCATCTAAGATTTGTGTGGAATCAGAAAAGACCCCAAATAGCCAGGGGATTTTTTTTAGCCAGGGGAATATTAAAAAAGAAAACCATACCTGGGGGCATCACAATGCCAGCTTTCAGGTTGTACTACAAAGCTGTCGTCATCAAGACAGTGTGGTACTGTCACAAAAACAGACACATAGATCAATGGAACAGAATAGAGAATCCAGAAATGGACCCTCAACTCTATGGTCAACTAATATTTGACAAAGCAGGAAAAACTATCCACTGGAAGAAAGTCTTTTCAACGAATAATCTGTATTTCTAAAAAATGTTGCTTAGATTTTGATACAATTGCATTAAACCTATATATTAATTTGGGGGAGAACTGACATCTTTACTATGTTGAATCTTTGAATCCATAAATATAGTATATCTCTTCAGGTATTTAGGTCTCTGATTTTTCTCATATCCATTGTGTAATTTTCACTATATAAGTCCTGTATATGTTTAGTGAGATTTATGCCTTACAATTAAAAAAATTAGGTTTTTAAAAAAGATTTATTTGAGAGAGAGCAAGCATGAATGGGAATAGAGGCAGAGGGAGAGAATCTCAAGCAAACTCCCCACTGAGTGTGGAACCCAGTGAGGGGCTAGATCCCACAACCCTTCAGAACATGACCTGAGCCAAAATCTTGAGTTGGATGTTTAACCAACTGAGCCCCCAGGGGCCCCATAATTTTTTTAAAAGTTTTTATTATATTTCCAGTATATTAAGTAACATATACAGTGGTGTATTAGTTTCAGGGATACAATTTAATGATTCAAAAATTCCGTACATCACCTGGTGCTCATCATGACAAGTTCACTCCTTCATCCCCATCCCCTGTTTAATCTATCCCCCAACCACCTCCCCTCTAGTAACCATCTGTTTGTTCTCTTTAGTTAAGAGTCTGTTTCTAGGTTCATCTCTCTTTCTCTCTCTCTCTTTTTTTTTTACCTTTGCTCCTTTGTTTTGTTTCTTAAATTCCACATATGAGTAAAGTCATATGGTATTTGCCTTTCTCTGACCGACTTATTTCACATAGCATTATACTCTCATGCTCTATCCATGTCATTTAAATGGCAAGATTTCATCTGGTTGGCTACTATTCATATCTATTATATTGTTTTGTTGAATTTAGCCATTCTGATTGGTGTGAGGTGATATCTCCCTGTTGTTTTGGTTCACATTTCCCTGATGATGAGTGATGATGGGCATTTTTTCATGTGTCTGTTGGCTAATATCTTCTTTGGAGAAGTGTTTGTTCATGTCTTCTGCCCATTTTTTATTGGGTTATTTGTTTTATGGGTGTTGACTTTTATAATTTCTTTAAATATTTTGGATACAAACCCTTTATCAGATACGTCACTTGCAAAAATCTTCTCCCATTCAGTGAGTTGCCTTTTACTTTTGTGAATGGGTTTCTTTACTGTGCAGAGGCTTTTTATTTTGATGTAGTCCCAATGGTTTATTTTTGCTTTTGTTTCCTCTGCCTCCAGGGACCTATATAGAAAAAAGTTGCTGTGGGCCATGTCAGAGAAGTTACTGCCTGTTCTCTCCTAGGATTTTTATGGTTTAAGGTCTCACATTTAGGACTTTCATCTATTTTGAATTTATTTTTCTGTGTAGTATTAGAAAGTGGTCCAGTTTCATTCTTTTGCAAGCTGCTGACCAGTTTTCCTGACACCATTTGTTGAAGAGACTGTCTTTTTCCCATTAGATAATCTTTACTGCTTTGTTGAAGATTAATTGACCATTTTCTGTTGTGTTTCATTGATCCATAAGTCTCTTTTTGCATTAGTCTCACACTGTCTTGATCACTACAGCTTTGTAATATGACTTGAAGTCTGAAACTGTGATGCCTCGAGCTTTTTTTTTTTTTCAAGCTTACTTTGGCTATTTGGCATCTTTTGTGGTTCCATATAAATTTTAGAATTGTTTATTTTAGTTCTGTAAAAAAATGCTGTTGGTATTTTGATAGTGATTGCATTAAATGTGTAGATTGGGTAGTATAGACATTTTGAGAACATCTGTTCTTCCAATCCATGAAAAGGGAATATATTTCCATTTCTTTATGTCATCTTCGATGTATTTCATCAGTGCTTTATAGGTTTCAGAGAACAGGTCTTTCACTTCATTTGTTAAGTTTATTCCTAGCTATTTCATTGTTTTAGGTGTAATTGTAAATGGGATTGTTTTCTTAATTTGTCTTTCTTCTGCTTCATTATTGGTGTATAGAAATGCAACAGATTTTGAAGATCAGTTTGGTATCCTGCAACTTTATTGAATTTGCTTGTCAGTTCTAGCATATTTTTGGTAGATTTTTTCAGGTTTTCTATATACAGTGTCATGGAATCTGCAAATAATGAAAGTTTTACTTCTTCCTTACTGATTCAGATGACCTTTATTTCTTTATGTCCTATGGCTAGGACTTCCATAACTATATTGAATAAAAGTGGTGAGAGTGGGGGCCCTGGTGGCTTGAACAATTGAACATCTGACTCTTGATTTCAGCTCAGGTCATGAGATCAAGCACCATGTCAGGATCCACACTCAGCACAGAGTCTGCTTGGATTTCTCTCTCTCCCTCTCCCCACTTGTGCATGCTCTGTCTCTAAAATAAATACATAAAATTAAAAAAAAATTCTTGCTCCTGACCTTAAGGGAAAAATTGAGTTTTTTCCCATGAAGAATGATGTGATCTACAGGTTTTTTATATATGACCTTTGTTTTGCTGAAGCATGTTCCCCCTAAACCTTCTTTATTCAGGATTTTTACCATGAATGAATGTTGTACTTTGTGAAATGTTTTTTTTTCAGAATCTATTGAAATGATTATATAGTTCTTATTCTTTATCTTATTGATGTGATGTTTCACCTTGAGTGATTTGTGTAGTTTAACTACATTGAGTGTTTTCACATTGAGTGAATATTGAACCACTCTTGTAACCCAATGATAAATCCCACTTGATTGTAGTAAATAATATTTTTGTGGTAAATAATTTTTAAAAAATATTTTATTTATTTATTTATTTATTTATTTATTTATTTATTTATTTGAGAGAGAGAGAAAGAGAGAGCGCACAATAAAGAGTAAGGGCAGAGGGAAAGGGAGGAACAGATTCCCCACTGAGAAGAGAGCCTGATGAGGTGATCAATCCCAGGACCTTGAGATCATGACCTGAGCTGAGGGCAGATACTTCACTGACTGAGCCACCCAGGTGCCCCTATAAATGATTTTTCTTTTTTTTTTTTTATAAATTAATTTTTATTGGTGTTCAATTTACCAACATACAGAATAACACCCAGTGCTCATCCCTTCAAGTGTCCCCCTCCGTGCCCGTCACCCATTCACCCCCACCCCCCGCCCTCCTCCCCTTCCACCACCCCTAGTTCATTTCCCAGAGTTAGAAGTCTTTATGTTCTGTGTCCCTTTCTGATATCTCCCACACATTTCTTCTCCCTTCCCTTATATTCCCCTTCACTATTATTCATATTCCCCAAATGAGTGAGAACATACACTGTTTGTCCTTCTCCGATTGACTTACTTCACTCAGCATAATACCCTCCAGTTCCATCCACGTTGAAGCAAATGGTGGGTATTTGTTGTTTCTAATGGCTGAGTAATATTCCATTGTATACATAAACCAAATGATTTTTCAATGTATTGTTGGGTTCAGTTTGTTAGTATTTTTAAAAAATATTTTTACATCTAAGTTCATCAAAGATTTTAGCCTGTACTCTTTTTTTGTGATGTCTTTATCTGATTTTGGTATCATGGTAATGCTGGCCTTATAGAATGAATTTGGAAATTTTCTTTCCTTTTCTATTTTTTGGAACAGTTTGAAAAGAGTAAGTATTAATTCTTCTTTAAATGTTTGGTAAAATTCACCAGTGAAGCCACCTGGTCCTGGATTTCTGTTTGTTGGGAGTTTTTTGATTACTGATTCAAGTTCTTCGCTGGTAATTGATCTGTTCAAATTTTCTATTTCTTCCTGTTTCAGTTTTCATAGATTATGTTTCTAGGAATTTATTTCTTCTAGGTTGTCCAATTTGTTGTTTTCACAATATTTTCTTATAACTGTATTTCTGTGGTGTTGATTGTTATTTCTCCTCTCTCATTTGTAATTTTATTTATTTGAATCCTTTTTCTTTTTTCTTTAGGCTTATCAGTTTTACTAATTTTTTCAAAGAACTGGGTCCTGTTTTTCATCAATCTGTTTTATGATTTTTTAGTTTCTATATCAGTTTCTATATCATTTTTTCCTGCTCTAATCCTTATTGTTTCCTTCAATCTGCTGGTTTTAGGCATTGTTAATTTTTTTTCCTAGCTCATTTAGGTGTAATGTTAGGTTGTTTATTTGAGATTTTTCTTGCTTCTTGAGGTAGACCTATACTGCTATGAACTTCCCTCTTAGAACCACTTTCTGGAAAGCTTTTGAACCATTGTATTTTAATTTTCATTTGTTTCATGTACTTTTATATTTCTTCTTTTGCTTCCTAGTTGACCCACTTATTATTTAGCATGATGTTACTTAACCTCCATGTATTCATGGCCTTTCAGATTTTTTTTTCTTGTGATTGACTTCTGGTTTCGTAGTATTATGATCAGAAAAGATGCATGGTATGACCTAGATCTCTTTTAACTTGTTGAGGTTTGTTTTGTGGCTTAATATGTGACCTACTCTGTAGAATGTTCCATGTGCACTTGAAAAGAATGTGTATTCTGCTGTTTGACAATTGAATGATTTGAATATATCTGTTAAATCCATCTGGTAGTGTGTCATTCAAAACCATTGTTTGCTTGTTGATTTTCTGTTTAGATGATCTGTCCATTGTTGTAAGTGAGGTGTTAATATCCCCTAATATTATTGTATTACCATTAATTAGTGCATTTGTTTGTTACTGTTATATGTATTTTGACATATTTACAATTATTATATCTTCTTTTTGGATTGTTCCTTTTATTATTATATAGCGTCCTTCTTTGTCTCTTATTAGAATCTTTTTTATTTTTAAAAGATTTTTAAAATTAATTAATTAATTAATTAGGGAAGGGGCAGAGGGAGAGGGTGAGAATCTCAAGCAGACTGTGCTGAGCATGGAGCCTGATGTGGGTTTCAATCTCACAACCCTGAGAGCATCACCTGAGCCAAAATCAAGCCACATGCTTACCCGACTGAGCCCACCCAAATGCTCTACAATCTTTTTTTTAAAAAAATATTTATTTATTTATTCATGAGAGACAGACAGAGAGAGAGAGAGAGAGAGAGAGAGAGAGAGAGAGGTGGGGACACAGGCAGATGGAGAAGCAGGGTCCACGCAGGGAGCCCGATGCAGGACTTGATCCCTGGTCTCCAGGTTCACTCCCTGGGCTGAAGGCAGCGCTAAACTGCTGAGCCACCTGGCTGCCCTAGAATCTTTTTTTAAAGTCTAGTTTGTCTGATATAAGTATTGCCTCTCCAGCTTTCTTTTAACATCCATTTGCATATGGTTCTCCACCCTCTCATTTTTAATATGCAGGTGTGTTTAGGTCTAAAACGAGTCTCTTGTAAGAAACATATAGATGGGTCTTGTTTTTTTTTATCCTGTATTTTGATTGGGACATTTTTTCCATTTACATTTAAAGTAATTATTGATAGATATGTACTTATTGCCATTATATTACTTGTGGTTGTTTCTAAAGACTTTCTCTGATCCTTTCTTGTCTTTTCTTCATGGTTTGCTGGTTTTCTTTTTCTTTCTTTCTTTTTTTTTTTTTTGCTGGTTTTCTTTAGTGATAAATTTAGGTTTCTTTCTCTTTATTCTTTGCATATTTATTAGCATTTTTTGATTTGTGGTTACCATTAGGTTTGTATATAACATCTTCTGCATATAGCAGTCTATATTAACTTTGAACCTATTCTTTACTCCTCTCCTCCTCAAGTTTTAGGTATATGTTGTCATATATTGCACCCTTTATTTTGTGAGTTCCTTAACTGATATTTTATAGAAATATTCACTTTTTTTTCTTTTTGTGTTTCCTACCTTCATGTCATCACTTTTGATCTTTCCTTTCTACTCATAGAGTCCCCGTTAGTATTTCTTGCAGGGCTGGTTTATTTTATTTTATTTTATTTTTTTATATAAATTAATTTTTTTATTGGTGTTCAATTTACCAACATACAGAATAACACCCAGTGCTCATCCCGTCAAGTGTCCCCCTCAGTGCCCGTCACCCACTCACCCCCACCCCCCGCCCTCCTCCCCTTCCACCACCCCTAGTTCGTTTCCCAGAGTTAGGGCTGGTTTAATGGTGATGAACTCCTTTAGTTTTTGTTTGTCTGAGAAACTCTTTATCTCTCCTTCTTTTCTGGATGATAGCCTTGTTGGATAGAATATTCTTGACTTTAAATTTTTCCCATTCAACATTTTGGATATATATCATGCCAGTCCTTTCTGACATGGGAAGTTTCTGCTGGAAAATCTGCTAATAGCCTTAAGGGGTTTCCTTAATATGTAACTGTTGTCTTTTGTCTTGCTGCTTTTAAGATTCTTTTCTTTATAACTATATTTTGCCATTTTAATTACAATATGTCTTTGGTGTGGATATGCTTTTGTGGATTTTGTTGGGGATTCTCTGTGCCTCCTGGATCTGGATATCTGTTTCCTTTCCTAGATTAGGGAAGTTTTCAGCTATTCTTTCTTTAGGTAAATTTTCTGCCCCCTCTTCTCTCTCTTCTTCTGGGATTCCTATAATATGAGTGTTATTTGCTTGATGGAGTTACCAAGTTCTTTAAGTCTATTGTCATTTTTCATAATTTTTTTCTCTTTTTTTTGTTCAGCTTTATTACTTTCCATTAATATGTCTTCTAGGTCATTGATTTGTTCCTGTTTCTTCCAGCCTGCTGTTCATTCCATCAGGAATGTTTCTGATTTCATTTATTAGGCCCTTTATCTCTACTATGTTATTCTTTATCTCTGTGTTAATGTGATAAGAAAAGCATATTTCTGATTTCATTTATTGGGCCCTTTATCTCTGTTATATTATTCCTTATTGCTGTTAATCACTTTTCTCAAGTCCAGCAACAATTCTTATGATCATTACTGTAAATTCTCTATCAAGAATGTTACTTGTATCTGTTTCATTTAAATTTCTAGCTGTGGCCTTGTCCCATTCTTTCATTTGGGACAAATTCTTCTGTCCTCTCTCTTGTCTAAATTTCCATGCCTGCTTCTGTGTGTTAGAAGAGTCAGCTATGCTTCTTGCTCTTGAAGGTAATGGCATTATGAAGAAGAGGTTCTATAGCTCCCTGTGGTGTAGGGTCACCTGTTCGCCAGGGCCTGGCACTTCACAGAGTGTTTCCACTATGTGCTGGGTGCACTCTGCTGTGTGTCCTGACCACTTTATCCCTCAGGCCAATTGTCTGCATAGGCCCTCTGCCTGTTGTGAGCAGTGTTTATTCCCTGACCTGGAATGTGGGGAATTTTAACTAGGTATATTCTGGTCTCCTTGTGAAATGTGACCTGTTGCCACAGCTGCCAGAACTGAGGCCCTACAGAATTCACAGGTAGGAAGACATGGTGTGGGCAGGGGTTTGGGCCAGTCTTCTGTGGGAGAGGTCCCACTGTAGTGGGACTGAGGCAAGTGTGACTGGGATGGGCAGTTCCAGTGGAGTGTGTGTGTAGGGGGATGTCTTGGTGGAAGCAAGTTAGGTAGTGAGCGTCAGCACTATGTCAGTGCCCACAGGTGGCTCTGTGTTTATGCTGAAGGGCAGTGGAGGCCAGTATCTTTGTTCCCAGAGGGGTCTCTCCATGAATGCTGCCTCTCTGGGACATGTTCCAAGAAAAGCAAATAACCTCCCCTACTATGTGCCCCAGTTGCTCTTGGGGCTGTTTTCATGCTGTATATTTTCTGGCTATTTGCCCTGTCTTCTCTCCAAGAGAAGCCCCAATGCCTCTGGGCTCTCCCCAGCCCACTGACCTTTAAAACTCTAGGCTTTAAGCCCTGCTGGTTGCAAGAACTTATGAAATTCAGCTCTTTTCACTCTCCAAGCCAATTACTCTAGGGAATCGTCTTCCTCATGCACTCCCCTGAGTGATAGTCTGTCTCTTGCCCTTCCCTGGGACCGCAGCTCTCTTACCACCACAGTTGCCACAGTCTGTTTCTCTCCCAAACCATGTCTCTGCACTTCCTGCTTTCTCCCATGTGGTCTCTTCTCTACCTCTAGTTGTGGAGTTTGTTCTGCCTCTCTTCAAGTTGATTTCTGGAGTATGTAGGAGGAATTGATAGTTATATAGTTGTATTCATGGGACAAGAGGATCCTAGGGTCCTCCTACTCTGCCACTATTTTCCGCCTTAATTTTTATGAGTCATTATAAATGATACTGTATTTTTAATGTTAGTGCCTATGTGTTTGTTAATATGTAGAAATACAATTGATATTTGTATATTTCTGTTGTATCCTGAGACCTTGCTGAATCTACTTATTAGTTCTTGGTATTTTCTACACAATCATGTCATCTTCAAACAGAGAGAGTTTTATTGCTTCCTTTCCAATCTGTATATATAGCTTTTCTTTCTTTATTGCACTGGCTTCAACTTCCATATAATGTTGAATAAGAGTACTAAGAGTACATACCCTTTCCTTGTTCCCCAGTCTGGATGAAGAAAGCATTTAATCTTTCACTCTTAGATATAATGTTAGCTGTAAGACTTTAGTAGATGCCTTTACAAAATTGAGGAAATTCCCTATTTCCCATCTTTCTGAGAGTTTTTTTTTCTTATTATGGATGAATGTTGAATTTTGTCAAATGCTTTTCCTGCATTGATTGATATGGTAATATGATAGTTTTCTTTAGTCCTTTTACGTGATGAGTTACATTGATTGATTTTGAAATATTTAGCCATCCTTGTACTCCTGGAATAAACTTCACTTGGTTGTGATGTATATTTATTTTTATACATTTCTGAATTCTATCTGTTAACATTGTGTTAAGGATTTTTGCATCATGAGGAATATTGATCTGTAGTTCTTTTTTTTTATAATAGCTGTGTCTGGATTTGACATCACAGTTATTCTAGCTTCATTAAATAAATTGGGAATAATTCTATGTTTTCTTTTTTTTATAATAATAAATTTATTTTATTGGTGTTCGATTTGCCAACATACAGAATAACACCCAATGCTCATCCCGTCAAGTGCCCCCCTCAGTGCCTGTCACCCATCCACCCACACCCCCCACCCTCCTCCCCTTCCACCACCCCCAGCTCATTTCCCAGAGTTGGGAGTCTTTATGTTCTGTCTCCCTTTCTGATATTTCGTGCCATTTCTTTTCCTTCCCTTCTATTCCCTTTCACTATTATTTATATTCCCCAAATGAATGACAACATATAATGTTTGTCCTTCTCCGATTGACTCATTTCACTCAGCATAATACCCTCCAGGTCCATCCACGTTGAAGCAAATGGTGGGTATTTGTCATTTCTAATGGCTGAGTAATATTCCATTGTATACATAGACCACATCTTCTTTATCCATTCATCTTTCGATGGACACCGAGGCTCCTTCCACAGTTTGGCTATTGAGGACATTGCTGCTAGAAACATCAGGGTGCAGGTGTCCCGGCGTTTCACTGCATCTGTATCTTTGGGTAAATCCCCAGCTGTGCAATTGCTGGTTCGTAGGGAAGGTCTATTTTTAACTCTTTGAGGAACCTCCACACAGTTTTCCAGAGTGACTGCACCATTTCACATTCCCACCAACAGTGTAAGAGGGTTCTCTTTTCTCCGCATCCTCTCCAACATTTGTGATTTTCTGCCTTGTTAATTTTCCCCATTCTCACTGGTGTGAGGTGGTGTCTCACTGTGGTTTTGATTTGTATTTCCCTGATGGCAAGTGATGCAGAGCATTTTCTCATGTGCGTGTTGGCCATGTCTATGTCTTCCTCTGTGAGATTTCTGTTCATGTCTTTTGCCCATTTCATGGTTGGATTGTTTATTTCTTTGCTGTTGAGTTTAATAAGTTCTTTATAGATCTTGGATACTAGCCCTTTATCTGATAGGTCATTTGCAAATATCTTCTCCCATTCTGTAGGTTGTCTTTTAGTTTTGTTGACTGTATCCTTTGCCGTGCAAAAGCTTCTTATCTTGATGAAGTCCCAATAGTTCATTTTTGCTTTTGCTTCTTTTGCCTTCGTGGATGGATCTTGCAAGAAGTTACTGTGGCTGAGTTCAAAAAGGGTGTTGCCTGTGTTCTCCTCTAGGATTTGATGGAATCTTGTCTCACATTTAGATCTTTCATCCATTTTGAGTTTATCTTTGTGTATGGTGCAAGAGAGTGGTCTAGTTTCATTCTTCTGCACGTGGATGTCCAATTTTCCCAGCACCATTTATTGAAGAGACTGTCTTTCTTCCAGTGGATAATCTTTCCTCCTTTATCGAATATCAGTTGACCATAAAGTTGAGGGTCCACTTCTGGATTCTCTATCCTGTTCCATTGATCTATGTGTCTGTTTTTGTGCCAGTACCTCACTGTCTTGATGACCACAGCTTTGTAGTGCAACCTGAAATCTGGCATTGTGATGCCCCCAGCTATGGTTTTCTGTTTTAAAATTCCCCTGGCTATTTGGGGTCTTTTCTGATTCCACACAAATCTTAAAATAATTTGTTCTAACTCTCTGAAGAAAGTCCATGGTATTTTGATAGGGATTGCATTAAACGTGTAAATTGCCCTGGGTAACATTGACATTTTCACAGTATTAATTCTGCCAATCCATGAGCATGGAATATTTTTCCATCTCTTTGTGTCTTCCTCAATTTCTTTCAGAAGTGTTCTATAGTTTTTAGGGTATAGATCCTTTACCTCTTTGGTTAGGTTTATTCCTAGGTATCTTATGCTTTTGGGTGCAATTGTAAATGGGATTGACTCCTTAATTTCTCTTTCTTCAGTCTCATTGGTAGTGTATAGAAATGCCACTCACTTCTGGGCATTGATTTTGTATCCTGCCACACTGCCAAATTGCTGTATGAGTTCTAGCAATCTTGGGGTGGAGGCTTTTGGGTTTTCCATGTAGAGTATCATGTCATCGGTGAAGAGGGAGAGTTTGACTTCTTCTTTGCCAATTTGAATGCCTTTAATGTCTTTTTGTTGTCTGATTGCTGAGGCTAGGACTTCCAGTACCTATGTTGAATAGCAGTGGTGAGAGTGGATATCCCTGTCTTGTTCCTGATCTTAGGGGAAAGGCTCCCAGTGCCTCCCCATTGAGAATTATATTTGCTGTGGGTTTTTCATAGATGCCTTTTAAGATGTTGAGGAATATTCCCTCTATCCCTACATTCTGAAGAGTTTTGATCAGGAATGGATGCTATATTTTGTCAAATGCTTTCTCTGCATCTATTGAGAGGATCATATGGTTCTTGGTTTTTCTCTTGCTGATATGATGAATCACATTGATTGTTTTACGAGTGTTGAATCAGCCTTGTGTCCCGGGGATAAATCTTACTTGGTCATGGTGAATAATGTTCTTAATGTACTGTTGGATCCTATTGGCTAGTATCTTGTTGAGAATTTTTGCATCCATGTTCATCATGGATATTGGTCTGTAATTCTCCTTTTTGGTGGGGTCTTTGTCTGGTTTTGGAATTAAGGTGATGCTGGCCTCATAGAATGAATTTGGAAGTACTCCATCTCTTTCTATCTTTCCAAACAGCTTTAGTAGAATAGGTATGGTTTCTTCTTTAAAGGTTTGATAGAATTTCCCTGGGAAGCCATCTGTCCCTGGACTTTGTGTCTTGGGAGGTTTTTGATGACTGCTTCAACTTCCTCCCTGGATATTGCCCTGTTCAGGTTTTCTATTTCTTCCTGTTCCAGTTTTGGCAGTTTGTGGCTTTCCAGAAATGCGTCCATTTCTTCTAGATTGCCTAATTTATTGGCGTATAGCTGTTCATAATATGTTTTTAAAATCGTTTGTATTTCCTTGGTGTTGGTAGTGATCTCTCCTTTCTCATTCATGATTTTATTAATTTGAGCCTTCTCTCTCTTCTTTTTAATAAGGCTGGCTAATGGTTTATCTATCTTATCAATTCTTTCGAAAAACCAACTCCTGGTTTTGTTGATCTGTTCCACACTTGGCAGTCTCTTTTTATTAGCATATTAGACCATCTTTTATACTTAATGTAATTATTGGTATGTTAGAGTGTAAGTCTGCCATTTTTTTTATGTTTGTTCTTTTTATTTTTTCCCCTTGCCTTCCTATGGGATACTTGCACATTTTTTAGAATCCATTTTTATTTAGCTGTGTTGTTTTGAGTTTGTCTCTTAGTATATAGCATTTTCAATTGTTGCTTTAAGTAATACATTATATAAACTTGATACAATCTACTTGTCATTTTACCAGTTTGAGTATAAGACCCAAATCTCCCTTTATGTCTGTTTATCTAGTTTTTAATACAGTTGTCAATTATTTGCATAAAATTTGAATTATATTAAAATTTTATCATTTTTGCTTCAACAATGAAATGTACCTTAGAAAATTCAAGAGGAGAAGGAAAGCCTATTATATTTAGCCATATCTTTGCTTATTATATTCTTTCTTCTTTCCTGATATTCCAAGGTTCTTCCTTTTTATCATTTGTTTTCTTTTAGAGAACATTCCTTAGCCACTCTTTTAGCATAGATATACTAATAAAAATGGTGTTCATTTCCCTTCATCTTAATATGTATTGATGTCCCCGTTATTCTCAAAAGATATTTTTGTGGGGTATAGGATTCTGAGTCCACAGTTCTTTTTATCCAGCACTTAAAAAATATGTGCTACTTTCTTTTGGCTTCAATTATTTCTTGAAAAATTTGCTGTCACTCTGGTTATTTTCTTTATTTTTATTTTTATTTTTTAAATTTATTTTTTATTGGTGTTCAATTTGCCAACATATAGAATAACACCCAGTGCTCATCCCATAAAGTGCCCCCCTCAGTGCCTGTCACCCAGTCACCGCACCCCCGCCCACCGCCCCCTC
Organism: Nyctereutes procyonoides; assembly: GCF_905146905.1. Classification (NCBI taxonomy): domain Eukaryota; kingdom Metazoa; phylum Chordata; class Mammalia; order Carnivora; family Canidae; genus Nyctereutes; species Nyctereutes procyonoides. The sequence goes on from NW_026575122.1 coordinate 23,969,561, forward strand.
CACTACCCCTAGTTCGCTTCCCAGAGTGATTATTTTCCTCATACAGGCAAGGTGTCATTTTTCTCTGGCTACTTTTAGAATTTTTTCTTTGTTACTAGTTTTCAGAAATTTATTTCAGTGTATCTTGGCATGTATTTCTTTGGGTTTATCCCATTTGGAGTTTGCTCAGCTTTTGAACCTGTAGGTTTATGTCTTTTGTAAAATTTGGGAAGTTCATACATTATTTCTTTGAGTACTTTTTATTTTTTTATTTTTTATTATTTTTTATTTTTTATGATAGGCACACAGTGAGAGAAAGAGAGGCAGAGACATAGGCAGAGGGTGAAGCAGGCTCCATGCAGCGGGAGCCCGACGTGGGATTCGATCCCGGGTCTCCAGGATCGCGCCCTGGGCCAAAGGCAGGCGCCAAACCGTGGCGCCACCCAGGGATCCCCTCTTTGAGTACTTTTTAGCTTTGCTCTGTCTTTTCTCCTCTAGGGCTCTGATGACATGGATGTTAGATTTTTTTGTTATACTTACACAGATCCTGGAAACTAATTTCATTTTTTAAAAGACTATGTTCTCTCTATTGTTCAGATTGGGTAATTTCTATTGAGTTTTCTTCCAGTTTGCTAATTCTTTCCTCTGTCTCTTCCATTCTCTGTTGAACCCATCTATTGAGATTTTTATTTTATTTAGTATTCTTCAGTTAAAAAAAATTTCCATTTGATTCTTTATATATGCTGTTTTTGCTGAGACAGTCTATTTTTTTCTAAGACCTTCTGTTTGTTTTTTTTTTTTCATTTATTTCTAGCATGTCCTAATTCCGGAAGCAGTCTTATTATGGCTGTCTTAAAATTTTGTCAAATAAGTCTGATATATCTATCACTTCTGTATTGGCATATATCAAATGTCTTTTTTCATTCAGTTTAAGATCTTCCTAGTTCCTGCTCTAAAAGGTGAATTTCAGTTGAAACCTGAACATTTTCATATTATGTCATGGGACCCTAGATATTACTTACACCTTCTGTTTTAGTTTGCTTTCTCTGACACCACTTCAGCAGGGTAAGGGAAAATAATACTTTGTTACTGTCAGGTGGAGGTAGAAGCCCAGGTTCCCTATTTGGTTTCTATTAATACCTAGTAGAGTGACTTATTACTTTTCTGGGTGGAAGTAGTCTTCACTGACACCATGGTGAAGGTGATCTTGTCACTACTGGGCAATGCTGAAAGTCCTGATTCTCTGGTAGACCTCCTATGACCTTATCCCAGAAGGAATGGAAAGGGGTACTTTGTTATAGGCTTGTGGTGATGGAAACTAGGCTTCCTAGTTGGCCTTTTCTGATGTGTGTTAGGGGGAACACTTCATTCTATGATATTTGGCTGGAATTGTACAGTCATTTTCTAAAACTTTTCTGTCTTGTTTAGCTGCCCATTTTCTGATCTAGGTTTTCTGTCCCCCAACCTCCACACACCTGTTGTCATTTCTGGGTTACCAGCTTCTTCAGCTCTAAGACTGGGATATATCAGGCAAAATAGATGCTCAGAGAACTCACCACTGTGTCATTCTTCATGTCCCAGAGGCCCTAGCCTGTCTGACCTTTTGTTATTCTCATATTTGTTTTATATGTAATGTCCAGGATTTTTAGTTTTACAGCAGTATTCTTCTTCAGCATTTTCACTCTTTATGGTTTCAATTACCTATGGTCAATTGCAATCTGGAAGCAGGTGTTCCTCCTTCTGACTTGTCATCAGGTGGTCAATAGTAGCATAAACTGCATCATTTACCTCACTTCATTTCATCATGTAGGCCGTTAATCTCATATCATCACAAGAAGATTGAATACAGTACAGTAAGTTATTTTGAGAGAGAGAGAGAGAGAGAGACCACAGTCATATAACTTACATTACAGTATATTATTATAATTATCCTATTTTATTATTAGTTATTGTTAACCTCTTACCATGCCTAATTTATAAATTAAACTTTATCAAAGGTGTGTATATATATAGGAAAAATATAGTATATATAGTGTTCAGTACCATCTATGGTTTCAGGCATTCACTGGTGTTCTTAGAACAAATCACTTTCAGATAAGGTGGAGCAGACTACTGTATGAATAGAAAGAATAGGAAAAAATATCTGCTTCATCTTTCCAGAAGTGGAAATACCTAATATTTTCCCACCTAAGGTTTCCTTCTCTTTCTGTGGCATCTGCTAAATTTTTTGTTAGAGAACATTTTGTGTTGGAAAGCTCTTGCCTGCTTCTCTGGAGGTGTTGGAAGGTAGAGAACAAACTAATCTTTAGAATAGCCCCTTCTTTCTGAACCTTGCATGAATTACACTGTTTTTAGTGTCAAAGCCTCAGCATAGACTTACCCACCCCTATCTGGGGTATTATTCAATTGTCTAAGTCTTATTTATTTTTCAAGTTTCAATATAAACATCCTTATACAAAAAGACCCTTTCTGTTCCCTGGATAAGTTTGGGTATCCCTCTTCTAAATATTCTCAAAGTACCTGTGTTTCTCTTATTCTTATTTCCATGATCATACTTTATTGCAGTTATTTATATGATGTCTATTTTACTAAATAGTGTATAATTCCATAAAGGTAAGAATTTTTTGTCCAAAGTTGTATCAAATATCTGGTGTCTACTGCAGTGCTATGACATTTAACAAATTTGGATTGAATGTACTCAGTTATGTATTTGCCCATAAACATCCACTTATCTGATTCACCCCAATTACTTCCTGGAACTTCTCTGGCCACATGACCACCTGGGCTCCCTCTCTGGGACTCCTGGACTTCCCCATGTCCAGAAAGTTGAAGGTCAAAACTAAGCAAAGCAGGTCCTCCAAACTCCTGCTTTAGATAGACCTAAGGCTTGGGTCCATTCTGATTGGTTATTGCTTATGGCATACCAGTTAGGAAAATAGTTTGATCTCATCCTGATTATATAAATTAATAAATGATGTCCAAAAGCTCCAAGCTTATCTAGCATATCTAAATGTGCTTTTTTCCATAGTCTGCATTACTGCTTATAATTCTTATTGTGGTTGATTGGCCTTTTTTCATATATCAGTTCTGGCCTGAGTATATACAGTGAGGTATTCTAGTACTGTCATCATAACCGTGGGCCAGTTCTTCCTTGCTTCATCTCTAACCAAGGTATTATTTCTTGAGACAGATCTTTTATGGGAGTATATTCCTTGTGCCTTCAAAACTGTCTCATAAGTCACACTGTCACACCTGCTTCATGGGCCATGTGACTTATTTGACATTTTGTGGTGAAGTCTGTATTCCTTCCTACTGGGCTCTGGTTCGAGAGAAGTTGTGAAATGACTCCCCAGGATTATATTCCCAAAACATATCCTCCTCAAACACTAGCTCTTTGTCACCTGTATCCACACCCCATTCCCTAGTTCCACAAGGTAGGCTTTACATTTTTTTTTTTAACCAAGAACTGCCATCTATATCCTATAAAATTTTTCTTGACTTGGTATTTTTTCTGTTTTACTGATTCTGTTATTAAGCCCCTTTACTCTGTAGACAAACCAGTGTGTTCACTAATCCTTATTTTATGGTTCTATTCACTCTTAAAAATTAGCCATTGGCTTATTGGGAACTCACATCTCTTGGAATTTTCAGCTTTTGCATTTCTCCATTATTCTCATTGTAATTGTAACTTTTTTTTCCACTAGCATGATTTTTGGCATCTATACATCAAAGCAAAGGTTGCAGTTAGCCAATTCGATTTTATTTTATTTTTTATTTTTAAAGATTTTATTTATTTATTCATGAGGGAGAAAGAGAGAGAGAGAGAGAGAGAGAGAGAGAGAGGCAGAGACACAGGCAGAGGGAGAAGCAGGCTCCATGCAGGGAGCCCGATGTGGGACTTGATCCCCGGGCCTCCGGATCACGCCCTGGACCAAAGGCAGGTGCTAAACCACTGGGCCACCGGGGCTGCTCTAGCCAATTAAATTTTAAATCTTTTTTGACATGATTTGATCAATCTTATTTTTTTAAATGATCATAGTTTTCATTTTAATTCCATTCTTTGGGAATCAAGGATGGCTCTCGGTTTCATTGCCAGCTGTGTTCACTTACAAATACTTATCCACAGTCTTGTTTTGCAAAAGTTTTGAAACTATCAAAGCACAAAGAAGTGATGTGATTGATTATTATCATTGCAAGAACAGTTGGGAGAAGTAGTATCTCTCTTGGCTGATGAATTCATATAGGTGTTCCCATTGTCTTGTGATTCTATCTCTTTGTATTCTTCTTCCTTTGTTGAGGATACCTGAATGAATAGATGGATAGTTGAGATTGGGAAGCAGAAGCATTTCAAGTTCTGATCACCTATTTGCCAATGACAAGGGCGCCATGATTTTCAGAGGGAGATTGACTACTTTAAATCCTCATTCTGATGAAATTATTTTGAAACACTTGGTATTTGAGATTGCTAGTTGCTGACTTTTTATTATTTTTGCAGGCAGCACTCAGCATATTTGGCATGGTTGGTGGACCACTTCTGGGCTTGTTTGCTTTGGGCATTTTGGTTCCCTTTGCCAACTCAATTGTAAGTATAAAGAATGAATGTTGTGTAAAGCTTCTTTCCCAACAATAGTAGTGTTTCCACAATTTTTTCTCAATTAGAAAGTTATAGTTGCTCTGATATCTGTCATTAGTGACGTGATGACTTAAAATACTCATACTGACTTCGCTGGAGTATAAAATAAAGTGCTATGCACTGGGACTCTGCATATATGAAGCCAAATGGACACTGCCAAAATTATATATTTTATAAATATTGTATAGCTAAATCATATATTACAACATAATTATATAACTAACAAAAATATAGAATATATAACATAACTAAAGAATATATATTATGGAACAATGTATATTGTATGTAATATGTATTATAACTATTATATAATATAACTAAAGAAGCAGCATTTATCTTTTTGCCCTTCTTGGAAAAATCACTAGGATTTATGTGATGAACATTTTTAAAATTTAAAATCAATTAATTAACATATAGTGCATTATTAGTTTCAGAGGTCACTAAACTCTGCCTCTGAAAATCACAAGGATTTAAAAAAAGGAGATCAGGGCAGCCTCTGTGGCTTAGCGGTTTAGCACTGCCTTCAGCCCAGGGCGTGATCCTGGAGACCTGGGATCAAGTCCCATGTCAGGCTCCCTGCGTGGAGCCTGCTTCTCCCTCTGCCTGTGTTTCTGCCTCTCTCTCTCTCTGTCTCTAATAAATAAATATAATCTAAAATAATAATAATAAATAAAGATAAATTTAAAAAGATCAACAGGCTCAAACATGAAATATTTAAGGATAATAGAGCTGAGGATACCTGTGAATAGCCAGAGTGCAGCAAAGAGAAGCAATAAGATAAACTCTTCACCACCTTGACCAGAATGTTTATATTCCTGATATTTAAAGCTATGGTCCCAATATCATGGTCCCGGCCCCAGAGGTGTGATCATAATTGGGAATAAGTATCCAGAATGAGGTGATATCTCTTTTCCACATAGGCACTTCTGTGCCTTTTTTAAAAAAAGATTTTATTTATTCATTCACGAGAGACACACACAGAGAGAGGCAGAGATACAGGCAGGAGGAGAAGCAGGCTCCACATAGGGAGCCTGATGTGGGACTCAATCCTGGGAATCCAGCATCATGCCCCCAGCCAAAGGCAGACGCTCAACGGTTGAGCCACTCAGTCATCCCACTTCTGTGCTTTGAAGTACTAAATTTTGTTTGGAATGAATGAGATTGAAGTTATTTCTATGAAAGCCAGGGGAAACTCCACTGAGTCAGTCCTGCTATAAGCTGAAGTTCAGGAAAAACTCATAATATATGTGTGGTGGTTTCATACAGACATAGAATAACTTCAGAACTCTGATTTTATATTTGGAATTCCATTTTCTTCATGAGGCACTAGGGATTGGTAAGGTAGATACTAATAAAGGCTATTACCATTATTATTAATGGTATAATTCTTAAAGAAAATAATTCTCAGCAGATGGTGACGACACTTATAGTAAGCATAGCATAATGTATAGAGATGCTGAATTACTGTGTTGTATCCTGAAACTAACGTAACAATGTGTGTTGACTGTACTAAAAAATTTTTTTAAAGTAATTCTCAAAAAAAATCATATAAAAAGCTAGTTTGGCAGAAATGAATTACAATGAAAGAGAGTAGTTTGAATCTACCTCAGAATGTTGAAACTTTGATTAGAGTCTTTGCATTATGAAATGCACAGTGCTTTGTTGAGTGTCTGAAACATTAGGAGAAACATTAGGACTTTTGGTTTTTGACATTTACAGCCACCATGGGTGGGTTGCCTCCAGAAAAGCTGTAGCAGACTAGGTCCCACATAACCTTTACTCAGGAGAAGTATGATACTATTCCTATCGTAGAAGGTACCCATTTTTACTATATCCATGTCTTTCATCAGCAGAATACCTACCCTTGCTTTGGAATGGACTTCCTGCCTCCCCCTCTCCCTCTATCCATCCCTCCCATCCTCTTCTTGTCCTTTTTTCTTTCCCTTCCTTTGCTTCTCCTTTCTCCCTCTTTCCCTCTCTTCCTCTCATTCATTCATTGAATATTTATGAACTAAGCACTGTCCTGGGAATAGAGAGCACTGAATATTTCTGCACTCGTGGGCTTTATGATTTTGTGGATCCTTGATCAAGCCATGGACAATACTGAGAATAAGCAAGTCTGGCCTGTCAACAGCTGGCCACACTACTATTCCAGCTTCATATTCCTGCAAAAATTTATTGCATATCTGCTGGATGTCCAGCACTGTAGTTAAGTGCTTGGGTACCAAAACAAAACAAAATGTAATTCTGCTTTCAAGGTTCACAGCTTAATGAAAGAGCTCAAGTCTTTGTTCCTGACATAAATCCTCTGATCTTGTCATCAGCCTTCATTTTATCCCATCAACAGACCATTCTTTTTTTCCTACCCTATGATTTTGCTTATGTTTCTCCCCTTACTTCATCTATTCCCCCCTGACCTCTCTATGGGGATCCCAAGGCACAAGCTGCCCTGACTTGTCTGGTCAGTATTCTTAAAGGAAGGGAGAGGGACACCTGGGTGGCTCAGCGGTTGAGTGTCTGCCTTTGGCTCAGGGTGTGACCCCACAGTCCTGGGATCGAGTCCCACATCGGGCTCCCTGCATGGAGCCTGCTTTTCTTTCTGCCTGTGTCTCTGCCTCTCTCCCTCTGTGTCTATCATGAATAAATGAATAAAATCACTTTTTTAAAAAAAGAAAGGGAAATTTTCACCACAGAAGAATAAAGAGTCTTACCAGCTGAAGGTTTGCTTTTGTCCCTATCATTTGGAACCAGGGCTTAAGTCATTCAAGGTCTAACAGAACACATGGATACTGATGAAAAGCATAAATGAGGAACTCAAGTTTTCCAAAGATTGAGAAATCAAGTATCTTCCGAGAGGACATCTCTTCTTGTCTTTAGAAATACTTGGTGTGGTTGTACACACCAATCATTTGTGAAAACTGCTTCCTATTTTCCCCCTAATTATCCCAAAGCACAATTACAATCATGCATGTTGTTAAGTATGGGAATAAACTCTACATATGCTTTCCCCTTCATAGTCTCTTGTTGATTTGGCATACTATTTTTTCAGAGATTAAATAAAAATAAAGGGGGCAATTGGCCTACTATCAACCATGTGATTGTTGTAGTTATTTGGGTGTGAAGAGAGGAGGAGGCTAGAGCAGAGTGCTAACTGTGGAAACAGAATAGAAGGAATGAATTATGAGACTGACAAAACAAAAAGTAAGCAGGATAAGATAGGGATGTGGAAAGGGAATGGGGTTGTAGAGTGTCCAGGGCTCTGGGCTTAGGGATCAGTGGCCCATGCTGCCCTTTGCAAGAGGCAGGGACCTTGAGAAAGAGAAGGATTTTAGGAGAGAAGCCAGTAGATCTGGTTTAGGACCGTGTTGAGCTTAACTTTCTAATGTTAATTTCCATCTCAGAAAGCTATATTATTTTTCTTTCAAAAACACTGTTGTTTTGCAGGGAGCACTTGCTGGTCTGATGGCTGGATTTGCTATTTCTTTGTGGGTTGGAATTGGAGCTCAACTTTATCCTCCACTGCCTGAGAGAACTATGCCATTAAGCCTTGAAACCTATGGCTGTAACAACACATACAATGCGACAAATTGGGTGACAACCACAGAAATGCCATTTACTAGTGCTTTTCAAGTACACAATGCTGAAAGGTATTGAATTAAGCTTTTTAATGTCACATTTTAAAGAAATGCGTGTAACAGGTAGAGAACCCCAGTTGCTTTTTTGTCTTGCTGCAGTGCTGTGATTTTCCCTAATTCTGAAATAGGTAAAGCCCTTGTGGCTTTCTCGCTGTAGTGTTTTGTTCACAAACAGCAAAAATTGCTATATGTTCTTAATTTTGATAGAAGCTTCTGCCTCACAGAACTGGAGAAGACTTGAATAGTGACAAAAAAATTCTGTTATGGGTAAATGCTACCAAATATCAGCTCTAGTTGAAAGCAAAATCATCTTTTTCAATTAAAAATGTTTTAAAATGAAAAGCAAAATTATAAAAGAAACTTTGCTTATATCGTTGTTGAGGTATAGCCTTTATAGTCTAAAAGCTACAATCATCTAAATATGTTAGATCATTGCCATTTGTTTAGGTTTAAAGATTCCAAATCTTTAGAGAACTGGCAATGAGTTGCAGTTGTGATCAACTCACTTGCTTGAGTTTTGTTTGTTTGTTTTTTAAAGATTTTATTTATGTATTCATGAGAGACAGAGAGAGGCAGAGACAGAGGCAAAGGGAGAAGCAGGTTCCCTGCAGGGAGCTCGATGTGGGACTTGATCCAAGGACCCGGGATCACGCCCTGAGCCTTAGGCAAACGCTGGGCCTCTGAGCCCAGCCACCCAGGCATCCCGACTTGCTAGAGTTTTCTGTATGCAGTGTACTTTTGGGCTTCTGGATCCTTATGTCATGTGATTTAATGAAATGATGTCTATCTCTTGGTAGGTGAGTGTTTTATAATATAGTGGACATAAGGGCAATACTTTAGTGGACAATTAAATGTCCAGCCTTAAAGCATAAACCCCTTGAAATATTCAAGGAATAGAGATGAGGCTGCCACTCCCAAATTATTGCCTCCAGTTCCAGCTTTCCCAGAGTGAAACCATTAAAAACTCATTCCCTTTGGGTCAAGACATGGTGTCTCCCTCTTATACTGGATGCACTCCTGAGAGAAGGAATGTGACTTATTATTAGTGATTCAGGTTCCAAGCAAAACTCAACTAAGAGAATGCTTTTGCCAATGGAAGTTCAAGGCTGGTAAATGCTGCACAGGTAGAGAGAAAAGGTAGTTCCAGAGCTTGAGGCATATTTGAGGAGGTTTGACTAGGTGGGGTGCTTAATGTATTTCAGTGACAATTTGAAAGGTGGCAGTATGGCATAGATTTGGACTATGAATCAAAAGACCTGAGTTTTTCAGATGCTCTTGCTATTGTCTGGGGGACTCAGAAAAGATAGTTGTCTGTATTTATTGTTTTTCCATTTAGATAACAACATCTGTCTTACCTTCCTCACAGACTTTTTGTATAGACCAAAGCAACAAATATTTATTGCCATGTATAACAGAAAATGAAACATGCAACAAAAGCACTTTGAAAAAAAAAAGGGAGTGAGGGGGGCAAGGAAATGCCGGGAGCAGTTTCGACAAGCACCGAAGCAATAATATATGTGGGGGAGGGGAGATGTAGTTGTTAGAATTAGAAAGGGAGAAAAAAAATAATTGAAGGTACATGGGAGGACATTCAGGATGTCCTTGTTTTACGATTTTGTTTAGCATTTATCCTGATTGTGTAAATATGTCTCTTAATTTAAGAGTCTGCAGCAAAACAGTTATTTGGATTTGGAAACAAATATATTAGCTGAAGTTTAGTATATGCCTGGTACCATAATAACTGGTTTTATATGTTAGCTTACTTATAAAATAACAGGTAATAAGCAAGAATGCCTAAGAATGAACTATCTATGCAGTTCTTGGCTGGCCATTTAGGTAGTATCCCAAGAAAGCCTTCCCCTCCTATTCACAGTGGCTCCTGTCTACTAGGAAGTTATAGTTTAGCTGGAGAGAGTGTGCTAATTTACAGAAAACAATTCAGTAAGCACAGTAAGTATAAAACTAGCATACAGGAAATAGTAATAAATACTTGATAAATATTTGTTAAAATAATGCATAGACATGGAGTGATTAGCATCAAGACTTTGGAAAGATACAGAGGTTGTCTAGAAGCAGAGGGTCTGGAAAGTTACAGAGAAACACCAGAAGGGAAATCGGGCGGGAAAATAAACACTTAAACAATATCCCGTGTTAAGTGGTATTCATAGGCGGTCGAGAGAGCAGAGAGGGGGCAAGCCTAACCCTTCCTAATGGAGTCAAGGAAACCTTCTTAGAGGAGGACTATGTGAGCGGGGGTTAATCAGGTGAGCAAGGTTTGGTGGGAAGGACAGAAGGAAGTGGGTATCACATGACAGAGAAGCAGTATATGCAAAGGCATGGAGGTCTAAAGTCAATATGGCATCATAGTCGATCCCACCCAGTTTGGTGTTGCTAGACTATAGGTGAGGAGTAAACGACACAGCTGAAGATGAAACAAAATACCCTTTGGTTGCCTAGATTCTGTGTTTCCATAACCTAGATTCAGTATTTAGTCTTTGACGTCCCAGTGCTTGTATGTATTGATAGATCATTGTAGTTTTAACTTACATTTCCTTGATGACCAGTTATAGTCAATATCTTTTTAGATGTTTTTTTGGCCATTGCCATCTAGATATCAACTTCTGTGACTTGTCTGTTGAAATCTTTGATCCAGTTTTAAATGGATTCTTAGGTTTTTTTCTTATTTATTTAGGAGTTTTTGATATGTTCTAGATACAAGATATATTTTGAAATAATTTTCTCCTGCTTTGTGTGTTGCCTTTTTACTCTCTGAATTATACTTTTTGGTAATCAGAATTTCATTTTAACTAAGTTCAACTTAAAGTCTTTTTTTTTATTTTAAGTTTTTATTTAAATACCAGTTAGTTAACACATAGTGTAATATTAGTTTCAGGAGTAGAATTGAGTGATTTATCATTTACATAGAACACCCAATGCTCGTTACAACAAGATACCCATCACTCATTTAACCCATCCCTCCATCCACTTCCCCTCCAGTACACCTCAGTTTGTTCTCTATAGTTAAGAATCTGTTTTATGGTTTGCCTCTCATTTTTACCCTCTTTGTTCATCTGTTTTGTTTCTTAAATTCCACATATAAGTGAAATCATAAGGTATTTGTCTTTCTCTGGCTGGCTTACTTTGCTTAACATAATACAATCTAGCACCATCCACATTGTTGCAAATGACAAGATATTCATTTTCACAGTTAAGTAATATTCCATTGTATATATGTACCACATCTTTATCCATTCATCAGTCAATGGACTTTTGAGCTCTTTCCATAATTTGACTATTGTTGATAATACTGCTATTGATAATGTTGATAATAAACATTGGAGCTCATGTATCTCTTCAAATCAGTATTTTTGTATCCTTTGGTAAATACCTAGTAGTGCAATTGCAGGATCATAGGGTAGTTCTGTGTTTAACTTTTTGAGGAACCTCCATACTGTTTTCCAGAGTGGCTGCACCAACTTGCATTCCCACCAACAGTGTAAGAGGGTTCCACTTTTTCCAAATCCTCACCAACATGTGTTATTTGTTGTGCTTTTCATTTTAGTCATTTTGACAGGTGTGAGTTGATATATTATTGTAGTTTTGATTTGTATTTCCCTGATGATGAGTGATGTTGAGCATCTTTTTGTGTCTTCCAGCCATCTGGATGTCTTCTTTGGAGAAATTTCTATTCGTGTCTTCTGTCGATTTCTTAATTGGATTATTTGTTCTTTGGGTATTGAATTTGATGAGTTTTGTATAGATCTTGGATACTAGCCTTTGGATACTAGCCTTTGGATACTAGCCTTGGATACAGATCCTCCTCTTGGATCTGGTATGTCATTTGCAAATATCTTCTCCCATTCTGTTGGTTGCCTTTTGGTTTTGTTGACTGCTTCATTTGCTGTGCAGAAGCATTTTATCTTGATGAAATTTCAATAGTTCATTTTTTTTTGCTTTTGTCTCCCTTGCCTCTGAAGATATGTCTAGCAAGAAGTTGCTATGGCCAAGGTTGAAGAGGTTGCTGTCTGTGTTCTTCTCTAGGATTTTGATGGATTCCTGTCTTACATTGAGGCCTTTCATCCATTTTGAGTTTATCTTTGTGAGTGGTACAAGAGAATGGTTCAGTTTCATTCTTCTGCATGTGACTGTCCAGTTTTCCCAGCAGCCTTTATGGAAGATACTGTCTTTTTCCCGTTGGATATTCTTTCCAGCTTTGTCAAAGATTAGTTGATCATAGAGTTGAGGGTCTAATTCTGGGTTCTCTATTGTGTTCCATTGATCTATGTGTCTGTTTTGTGCCAGTACCACACTGTCTTGATGATTGCAGCTTTGTAATGGAGCTTGAAGCCTGGGATTGTGATGCCACCAGCTTTGGTTTTCTTTTTCAACATTCCTCTGGTTATTTGGGGCCTTTTCTGGTTCCATAAAAATTTTAGGATTATTTGTTTTAGCTTTTTGAAAAATGTCAGTGATATTTTGATATGGATTGCATTGAATGTATAAATTGCCCTGGGTAGCATGAACACTTTAACAATATTTATTCTTCCAATCCATGAACATGGAATGTTTTTCCATTTCTTTGTTTTCCTCAATTTCTTTCATAAGTGTTCCATAGTTTTCAGAGTACAGATCCTTTGCCTTTCTGCTTAGGTTTATTTGTAGGTATGTTATGGATTTTGGTGCAATTGTAAATGGGATCTATTCCTTAATTTCTTTTTCTTCTGTCTTGTTGTTTGTGTATAGAAATGTAACTAATTTCTGTGCGTTGATTTTATATCCTGCCACATTGCTGAACTGTTGTATGAGTTCTAGCAATTTTGGGGTGGAGTCTTTTGGATTTTCTGCATAAAATATGTTATCTGTGAAAGGAAAGAAAATATCATGTCATCTGTGAATGGAAAGAAAACCTGCAAACTCATTCTATGAGGTCAGCATAATCTTGATCCCCAAACCAAAGACCCCACCAAAAAAGAGAATTATAGACCAATATTCCTGATGAACGTGGATGCTAAAATTCTCACCAAGGTACTAGCCAATGGGATCCAACAGTGTAAAAAAGATTCTTCAGAACAACCAAGTGGGATTTATTCCTGGGCTGTAAATGTGGCTCAACATTCGCAAATCAATCAGCATGATGCATCACATTAATAAAAGAAAGGACAAGAACACATTATCCTCTTCATTGATGCACAGAAAACATTTGACAAAATACAGTATCCTTTCTTGATTGAAACTCTTCACAGTGTAGGGGAAAAGGGAACATACCTCAATATCATAAAAGCCTTCTGTGAAAAGCCCACAGTAAATGTCATTCTCAATGGGGAAAAACTGAAAGCTTTTCCCCTAAGGTCAGGAGTATGACAGAGATGCCCACGCTCACCACTGTTCTTCAAATGTCACTTCTTCACAAAGGCTTTCTTTGACCACACATTAGAGTGTAGTTCCTTTTTTCCACTCTGTTTCACATTACCTTGTTTTATGTTCCTTATAGCACTTTCCACCAGTGGAAATAATTATATTTATTAGTTTACTTGTTTGTTATATTCCTTTCTCCATGAGAATGCAAACTTTATGAGGGCAGGAGCCTTATAAACCTTTTTTTGTGGTAGACTTTCCAATGACAAGAACAGTGCCTGGGACATAAAGCAGAGTTGAATGAATACACATGGACATTTAGTATTATAGTATATGGTCAAGGTTAAGTCAAGCTTTTAATTCTTTATCCAATAAGATAAAGTTAGAACAGCAGATTATGACATTAAAAACATTGTTAAATATTTTATTTTGACTTTGCCATGCATGACGATTATTGAGACTGCCTTAGTTGCTAGTAGCATCACATGAAATCTTACAGGTATGCTTTTGTTCTATTTTAGGACCCCACTGATGGATAACTGGTATTCTTTATCATATCTATACTTCAGTACTGTTGGAACTTTGGTAACGATGTTCATGGGAATGCTAATTAGTTTACCAACAGGTAACTTTCTAAACATTACTATTGTTTTTTTTTACCTCTTTTTAAAAAAGATTTTATTTATTTATTCATGAGAGACACACAGAGAGAGGCAAGACACAGGCAGAGGGAGAAGTAGGCTCCATGCAGGGAACCTGATATGGACTTGATCCCTGGACTCTGGGATCACACCCTGAGCCAAAGGCAGATGCTTAACTGCTGAGCCACCCCAGGCATCCCTGTATTTACCTCTATATTGGTTTTTATTATTTTTTAAATAAATTTATTTTTTAATTGGTGTTCAATTTGACAACGTACAGAGTAACACCCAGTGCTCATCCCGTCAAGTGTCCACCTCAGTGCCCATCACCCAGTCACCCCCACCCCCCGCCCACCTCCCCATCCACCACCCCTAGTTCGTTTCCCAGAGTTAGGAGTCTTTCATGTTCTGTCTCCCTTTCTGATATTTCCCACTCATTTTTTCTCCTTTCCCCTTTATTCCCTTTCACTATTTTTTATATTCCCCAAATGAATGAGACCATATAATGTTTGTCCTTCTCAGATTGACTTATTTCACTCAGCATAATACCCTCCAGTTCCATCCACGTCAAAGCAAATGGTGTGTATTTGTCGTTTCTAATAGCTGAGCAATATTCCATCTCTTTTATAGTATTTATGTTATTGCTCTATAGTCCTTTTAACAATTAGTTTACTTATTCCATTTTCCTCATGGAGATCTGAGTGCCTGTATTTGATTTGAAAGCAGAAGATTCTGTCTGAACCTTTGTTCTGCTATTTACTAGCTGCATAAACTTAGGGAAGTCCATATAGCTACTCTGAGGCTCAGCACTCTTATATGGTAAGTGAGGATGGTGGTTATTGACTTGCCTATCTCACATGTTGCTGTAAGATAAAAATAAAATGCTTGACAAAAATCATACGTAGGTATCACAGTGCTAGGGATTTTACATGTGTTATTACAAAAGTCCTGTGTCATGGTCTTTTCATTGTCCTAGGCTGACGTTTTGTAGACTGTAATGAAGTATACACCTGTAAAGAATGATAATTACAGTCCTTACATATAAACATAGGGTGAGGCTTTTTTCTCACATGTCCATAAACTTTAAAAACATTATTTAAAAAAAAAACAGACTGCTACTACACATAGTTTTCATTGCTCTCTGGGATTGCTATAGAACTTTTATCCTGGGACTTCATTTTGTCCCCATTCTGTGAATTCCCTTGGTCTCCCTCCTGTGTTGGATTCTCTGCTGCCTATATCCCATTATTCCTAATTCTTGTTTATCCCCTTAATTGAATGGAGCACATCCTTTAGTGTGTCCTTGAGAAAGGGTAGACAAGAGGTTTTGAAGATGTGGTGTCCCCAGAAAAAAATGTCTTTAATTCTCCCTTCTACTCGATTGATCATTTGTTCAAGTAGAGAATCCTAAAAAAATAACTTTCTTGTTTCTGAGAGGATGTCTTAATTTCCTCTGAGCTCATTATGTTATTGAGAATGCCAGGGGCATGCCACCTGCTGGCCCTTTGCATGTGATCCGTTTCACAATGACTGCTTTGCCCTAAGCCCTTGTGAGGGTCTTTTTGATCTGAAGACCCATGTCCTTCAGTTTGAGGATATTCTTCTATATTATTTCTTTTGTAATTTCCCCTGATTTTCTGTTTTCTCTTTCTGGAAACTCTAATCCAATGTTTGAGTCTCAGACAGTTATCCTAATTTTCTTTTCTTTTCTCTCCTATCTTCCATCACTGTGTCTTTAGGTCTACCACATGGGATACTTTTCCAATTTCTTTTCCAATAATTCTCAAAGGAGCACTCTGATCCAGTTTTAAGAATAGTGTGTAAGGAAAGGAGGGCAGGTAGGAAGCTACTGCAGTAATCCAGGTGAGCAATCATGGTGGCTCAAGCTCAAAGCAGGGTAGTAGTGGAGAGCTGGTGAGAAGTACTGGGCTCCTTGATTTCCTACATCCCCTCACCCCAGTACATTCATGGCATCAGAGTGGGGGAAGCAGCCCCACTGCCCTCTTCATCAAATGTGCAATAACTAGTCAGAAATCCTATATATTGTCCTAGAATGTCTAATATCTTTGCTTTATGCTACAAAAAAGCTACCAACACTGTACCATTTGATAGAATTCTTTTTTTTAAAAGATTTTATTTATTTATTCATGAGAGACACAAAGAAAGAGGCAGAAACATAGGAAGAGGGAGAAGCAGGCTCTCTGTAGGGAGCCCAATGGGAGACTCAACCACAGGACCCTGTGATCACAACCTAAGGTGAAAGCATAAGCTCAACCACTGAATCACCCAGGTGTTCCCCACTTGACGGAATCCTATCAGTCATTGTTTTGTGGCTCCTAAAAAGCACTGCCTTTCAAACTTCTGTGATACTTATATTTATAATTAATAAATTATATTAATAATTGGTGGTAATATTCATATAAGCATATCAACAATTATATTAATTGTAATTATCATATATTACAATACATAATTATACATTTATAATAAAGTTTGTAGCTATTTATTACCTCTCAAATAGTTGTTTTAAACTATTCTTTCTTTTCAAAAAGGGCTTTACCTTTCTTCATAAATAAAATTATCAACACAATAGATTTATACCTTTGTCTGTTTTCACATATTTTAAGACGGATTTTAAACTTTTTGTACCAATAACCCAATTATTCAGATCAGGAATACACCTAAACAATCTCTCCTTGTACTATTTGACCTTAGACTGTTACTCCACTCATTCCTTTTTTTTTTTCCCTTTAGGACAGTGGGGTATCAGAGCATTCCCTTTGAGTACTCCCTTTTTCCTTAAAAGTTTTTTTTCTGATGATCATATACAATTATATCTTTTGTTTTATAAAGTAATGCTTCATCTAGGTGAACAGGCATCCAGTGATAAAAAACAATTCAACTTTATCAATTTCACAAGTGACTTATTCTCACTTCACAGCAGTAGTGAGCACCTTGGGGAAAAAAATCTAGAAACATGAAATCCTAACTCTCCTTGGAATATAAATAGGAATACTAGGACTCAGTAAGAATTCAGGCCCTATAGATTTGGTTGGCATTTCATTTTCACCTAACCATGTACTGTGCACCGTGAGTGAGTCTGTCTCCTCATCCGTAAAGTGGAGTAAATAATGCCCTAAGTAGACCTTGAACTCTGACTGCAGTAATTGTTTTACTCATCTACAGGACCTAATAGAGTCTCTAGCCCATGGTAGGCACTCCACAGTGTTGCATGAATTAATTTAAGATTGATCCTGTCTCCAGAACAGCAGAGGTTCCCATAATTAAAAGCCTAATTTTGTACTGAAGTGGTGGTTCGCAAATATTAGAGGGCACGACGACTACTTTGGAAATTTGCTAAAAATCAGGATTCAGCAGCCCCACCTCAGAGTTTCTGACAGTTTCTCCAGGTTGGAGTCCAGGAATCTGCAATTAAAGTACATCTGCTGAATGATTTGTACAAAAGTAGTTTGAAAACCATACAGTTTTAAAAAGCTTTATCTTTGATGTACAAATAAAATACCAAAACAAAGAATAATGTTAGGGAAGAGGAGTTGAATCAAACACCAATGATCATATTGATTTTTATTTAATTTATTCAATAATTCATAATTTCCTGCATTTCTTTATGCACATGTACGTTCATAGCCATCAAACTGGGGAAAAGGTACCACCTCTGTCTGAAGTAGAGACAAATGGCTTGATATTTTATTGGTGGATCATAGAGGATGTTTTTGAATAAGTTTCCCAACAAGTATGGGGCTCTGGGTTAAGCACCATATAAAGTAGGTGGCTTGCATTTAAGAGCCAACTCGCTCATCCTTAAACACTAGACTTATTTATCACAGTGAGCGGCTTGCAGAATCTGAGACTGAGAGAAGGGAAACAGTGAGCCAAGTCTTCAGCACTACGTAAAAGATTCTCTTTCTCTGTGTGTTTTATGAGTGCATAGAGTTGAACTTGCACAAGTTGGATGCTTGCATGATGGGCCATGACTGGGTGGTTAGGATATCTTTTTAACAATGAAAATAATGTAAATCTTTTTCAGGAGGAAGAAAACAAAACTTAGATCGCAGATTCCTACTAACCAAAGAGGACTTTTTGTCCAATTTTGACATTTTTAAGAAGGTAAGTTGGCTTTCTTTCTCCTTAAATTAGTAAGACTGTGCTTTTATCACCAGGATAGAAGACTAGTTAGTCGTCAGATTCTCTTTTGAACTCTGATGGACAAGGAAGGAGCTTGCCTTATTCTTTGATGGTCTATTTCTGTTGTATCTCCCGTCTTTGATAGATTACAAAGCTGATTTAGAGAAGGAAAAGCAGTAACAATAATTTAGAAATGAATAGTGCCTTTTTCTAATCACTATGTTAACATTTTCTTTTGGAAGAAGCATATTTTAAGCTATAAATCTCACCCAGTAGAAGATGGTGGAACTGATAATCCTGCCTTCAACCATATTGAATTGAACTACACAGATCAAAGTGACAAGATCAGTGGGACTCATTTGTGAAGTGCCTGTGACC
Organism: Nyctereutes procyonoides; assembly: GCF_905146905.1. Classification (NCBI taxonomy): domain Eukaryota; kingdom Metazoa; phylum Chordata; class Mammalia; order Carnivora; family Canidae; genus Nyctereutes; species Nyctereutes procyonoides. The sequence goes on from NW_026575122.1 coordinate 23,988,328, forward strand.
TAGGTGATCTTAAACATTGATTTAGTTACATATGTTTTCTAAGATAATTGGATCAGGTTTAGATTTCTTTTTGGGGGGAGGGTTCTATTATGAGTAAAGTTTTGGGGGGAGGCTTTTGGGGAGTAAAATTTTGTTAAAGCAAAGTGCTGACTCTTCACTTACTATACTCATTAACTGTTGCTACTCTGGAGTTGAGTTTCAGCATCAGCATTTTCCTCTATTTCTCTCTCTCTTTTTTTTAAATGAAGCTGTAGTTTTAAAAGTTATGACCACATATATGCTGAAGGATTAATACACACATATACACACATACTTGTTGGTCAAAAGACAGTATTCTTAAATTTGGGCATTATTAGAAATATTTTCCTTGCATTTGATGCTAGCATATAAATTTAAGGTTTTGCCAAAATCAGAAGTAATACTGAAAAGAGCTTTTCTCCTTCTATGAGATACCCTATTTTTAGGAAACAATGAGGTGACAGATTTACATTGTCTAGATCTTTGCTTCTCATTGATTCATATCAGCCCTATCAGGGAGCATATTAACCTTGGAACCAATTCTGGCTCAGGAGGGTGGTAGTCAAGAAGCATCCTGTTTGGGGCAGAACATGGGTCCCATGATCAATGTCTTTTTGGTGCTATGTATCTATTCTTGTGCCTTTTCACTAATTATCTGGAGCTCCTGGCTCACTGGCTGCTTATATTGCCTTACGCTCTGGTTCTTACACACAATCCTAGTTTCTCAGGTTGTGTTGTACACTTTACTCTGCTTGCCTTCCTATTTCCCTATTTACTCTATTGCCTTGGGTTTGTCTTGAGATACCCCATGTGAATCATGCTACCCCAGACCTTGGTTCACTAAATTCCAGACTATAAATTAGAAACTCATATGAGCCTGATATTAACAAAAGTACTTTCAACAGAGGTATTTAAGAATTTGGTGACCAAAGAACATTTATGTGATTCAGATGGTTAAATTTTGTGGAATTACATGATTATGTTGAATGATATTAATTTGCATGTCATCTAATTTGCAGTCAATTGATTTTAAAGGTACATAAGCTTAGGAGTCTTAAATTATGTGTATTCACCCATTTAAAGAGCTAAATTACATAGGCAAACACTACTGTTTTTTTAATGTTCTGGAATTATTAACCGTATGCTGTGTTCCATGCTTTAAAATTTCAAGTAGCAATCTCAAAGCTTGTTTTGTTAATTTTGCTGCATTTCTAGCTAAAAGTTTGGTCACAGATTTTTATCAATATTTCTTTTTCTACAGTTGCCACATCTATTGTTTAGAAATGTGTTTCTTTTGTTTGTTTTACAATGTTTTAAAATAATGTGAGAAACATTTAGGCACATTAAAAATATTTTAGAATTAAATACTTTTTTGCTTATTTTCTGATATTTAGGAAAGTATGTTCTGTACATTTATAGGTTGCCAATGGAAAACATTAAGAAATCAAAAAAATAAAGTAGTGTTTATCTAAAGCAAAGAGATTTATATAACATTTAAATTAATGATGTGTTCAGATATTTCATATGTGTATAAATGTTAATTTTTAATCAACATATTTGTAAGCATACATCAAACTTTGTAAATCTTTCTACAATTTTTTTAATGAGTAGGAAGATATAATCTTATTTGTTTTATGCAAGTGCGATTTGAACTCACTATTTATTTACTAAGTGTAAGCACAAGTCTGTAGAATGCTTCAATTTTGGAAATCAAAGTCCAGTTATTTAAATAATTCTTTTGTTTATCTAACTGCCGAGGGATATACCGTATGTTCGTAATGAGAGATCTGAGACTTCCATTCTTATTCACTTTTTTAAACAAAATATATCTCGTAACTTTGGGAACTGTTGGTATTTTTACCTTTATAAACAAATAAGGGTGTCAGACCAAATTCTTAAGAAATAAAAGTACTGTTATTAATTATGAAATATAATTTATCTTATGTGAATCTTTGGGTAAAATCAAACAATGTAAAATGCTACTATATCATAATGTAAATGAATCATCTAATGTTCTTAATTATTTCTGAATCACAACAATCCCAACAGGAAGGAAAAGCAACATAATTAGTCTGTTTTCATTTCGTCATTGACAAATTGACCTTGAATTTATCCTTAATCTCCTCTACTGATGGAATTTAAGACCAAACACTTAACTACCTTACAGAAATAATGTGAGTATAAAAGATCAGATAGCACTTTATTAGTTCAAATAATGTCACTTAACATTTTAATATGAATGGAAATCAAAATTTGAGTCAAGCTCACCTGCCAGTTTTAAAAAAAAAGACAAACTGTTCATAATTTGCAGTGTAATGATGTGGAGATAGTTCCTTCTCTAAAAAAATATGTGCCACAGAAATATTGAACTAGATTTAGGAATTAGCAAGATTATTCAGAGAGAATGAAACTTTAAGAAAGCTACAGACCAATTATATTCACTCAATAGAGAAATGAAAATTTTATATGCAGGATTTAAAATGGTATAAATGTATATGCATCTATTTGATTGCTTATGCATTAATTTTCTCTCCAGACCAGTAGTTTAGTTCTAATGAGGGCAGTTTTGCACCTGAAGGAACATTTGGAAATATGTGAATACAGTTTTGGTTGTCACAGCTGGTGATGAGGTGCTACTGGCATCTAGGGATAGAATTCAGGGACGCTATCAAACATCCTATGACACATAGGCTAGCCCCTCTCCACAGCAAAAAATGCTCCTGCCTCGAATATCAGATTGTTGCGTTTAAGAAATCCTGTTTTAGAGGCTAAGGTTGCAATCGCGATTTTCCCTAAGTCACACATGTTGGTTTTGTTCCTTTAGGGAAATCACCTTGACTCTTTTATCTGATTATTCTCATCTACAGATTAGGATTAAGGTGTCACTGGCATACACCATGTTATGAAACAGAAAAATGACCATATATATGTTTTCATAGCATTTTGAAAATATTAAGGAATATAAAATTGTAATTATGAAAACAACTCTTAAGAAAGTTTCATTTTGCAACATGATTTCCAACATTAATACATATTAAGATGAAGGAAATATTAAATATAGGAATATGAAGATTTCATAATTTTGTTTTATTTATGAAAACCTCAGAAATTGTAGTTTATTTGTTAACCACTCAGTGTCTGTCCATGATGTAGACTCAAGGGAGGGATGGACTTGAGATGAGGAATTAACTCTGTGTCAATTCCTGTAGAAAATTCTTAGTTTTTTCCAAGAATAGTTGTTGATATAGAATCAACTGAGTGCACACACAGTACTGAAAATTCAGTACACAGTTTAGTTATTGTAAAATTTACTTTTATATTTATGTGCCCATTGTGAAAAATCCTGAGGGAATTGAACTTATGATGTAAAACGTTTACATGTCTGACTTTTCAACTTGCTGATTAAACTCTCTACAAATGTCTTTGTTGTTGTCTTTTCTTGGGGAAGAAAATGTCAGATTGAATATAATTAAATTTATCAGCTTTTAAAGAGAGTTATTTCCACTTTACCACATAAAGGACTCTTTATACTACATACATATTATAAAAGTGTAAGCAAATAAACATGCAGGACTTTTTGTCACTGGAGAATATTTTATGCTTTAAGTTATTAACACTATTTGAAAATAAAAAGTAAGGTCTTCAAGAGTGAAAATTTCTTAGCCACTATCTCTTTGGATCTTCCCTCCTCCCATTTTCTCTGTCATATAATTCTTTAACTTCTATTAGAGGACTGGCATACCTCTTTATCCTATCCTCCATGTCTCCTATTCTGGTTCATATTTTCTATCTTTTTATATTTAAAAATTTCAGGATGTGTCCACACATATATATGAAAGGTCATTTTCTCTTCAGCTTCTCCTAACTGCTACTTAATCTATCCATTGAGTTTTCCATTTCAGTGACTTTATTCTCTTCATTTTTAGAGTTGTGTTTTTTCAAATTTTTCAAAGTTTCCTATTCTTTCCCAACATTGGGTTCTTCTTTCATTATGATTCCCAAATTTTTCCTTTATAACTAATAATCTTAACCATATTTATTATTACTGTTATGTTATCTGAAACTCTTGATATGCTAATTCTTTTACTTGTTCATTTGCTTACTCTCCACCTTAGTGGTTTCTTTCCTTGTGTAGTTGATCATTTAACTGAAAGTTTATCTTCAGCAGAGGTTGTAATTTTCCCAGTGAGAGTTCCCTGGGCTCCATTTAGTGAAAGTCTGTACAAAGAAGTGTTTAAATTATCTTTGGCTGTGCCCTTGTTTTAACTGCCTTCTACCAATCTTACATCATTATCTCAGGTTAGGGCTTCTGTCTTAGGTTCACAGTATCAATTTTCATCCCTTATCCATGTAAGGCCTGGGGTTTAGGGTTGGAGCTTCAGTTACTTTGTGCCCCATCAAAGACTTGGAAAGAGACAAACTTTCTTTAAACCTCTTTCCAAGTCTTTAAACCTCCCTTTTAAATAATGGGGCAGTTCTTCAAGGCTTCAGGCTTTCAGGGATATTTGGAAGAGTGTTCTCACTCTTCCACATTCTGGAAGCAGAAACCTCATCTTTGCCCCTGTGAGGACCAAAGAACTCATCAAGAACTATACCTTCACAGGTTATTCAACATCTGCTGATACCATTGCTATGGTTATGAATTTTTTTTAAATGAGGTAAAATTGGTATATAACATTATATTAGTTTGAAGTATAACCACATAATTTGGCATTTGCATACCCTGCAAAGTGATCCCTGTAATTAGTTACCATCTATCACTATAAAGTTGGCACACTTCGTCCTTTGCCCACCTCCCAACCCTCTTCCTTTCTGATAACCATCAAAATAATTTTTGTTTTTAAAGATTTTATTTATTTATGGGGGAGAGAGAGAGAGAGAGCGGAGCATGTGAGAGAGAGCACAAGTGGGGATGAGGGGCAGGTGGGGAGGGACAAGCAGACTCCCCACTGAGCAGGGAGCCTGATGTGGGGCTCGATCTCAGGACCCCAGGATCATTACCTGAGCTGAAGGGAGATGCTTAACCGAATGAGCCACCTAGGCGCCCCCAAAAATAATTTTCTTTTCAATATTGGGACTGGTGTTTCCCTTTTTGTTTTTACAAGTTTGACTATGTATTAAAATTTATGTTTTGTGACATATTTATCCAGAATTTCTGTGTTTATAGAAGGAGGGGGGATCCCTCTGTATGAGTATGGAGCACAACTTCTTGAAAATCCTGTTCTTATTATTTTTTTCATTTTCTTAATCCTGGGCTGTGGAGGCATAAGGAACTATTTAGCTCACTTAGCAATTCCGAAACAATGTGTAAAATAGTGTAATCTTTTATAAACTGAACACATGAATGCTGAGGTACATGGAGAGTCTTTTGTTTTTATATAAAAGCTTGATAAAGACATAATTCACATGCCATACATTTAACCAATTTGAAATATACAGCTTGATGCTTACTATATTCCCAGCATTATACAACCATTGCCACAATCTTAGAACATTTTCATCACCCACAAAAGCAGCCCCATATCCATTGTAGTCACTCCCCATTTTTTCCCAGCCCCCTTAGCCCTAGGTGGCCACTGATCTACTTTCTGTCTTTACAGATTTGTCTATTCTGGTCATTTTATATAAATGAAATCACACAATATGTAGTCTCTTGTGACTGGCTTCTTTCACATAGCATGTTTTCAATGTTTATCCATGTTGTAGCTTATATCAGTACTTCATTTTTATAGCCTTATGGCTATACCACATTTTATTTACCCATTTCTCAGTTGAAAAACATTTATATTTTTTCCATGTTTAGGTTATTATGAATGATGATGCTCTGAACACTGTGTACAAGTTTTTGTGTGGACATATATTTTCATTTCTCTTGAGTATGTATCTAGCAGTGGAATCACCGGGTCATATGGTAACTATGCTTAACCATTTGAAGAACTGACAGTTTTCCAAAATTTTTGCACATTTTACATTTCTATCAGCACTATCTAAGAGTTCTAATTTCTCTACATCTTGAAAAATGCTTGTTATTAACTATATTTTTTATTACAGCCATAGTGAGTGTGAAGTGGTATCTCATCATGGTTTTGACTTGCATTTCCCTAATAGTTAATGATGTTGAACATCTTTTATTGTTTATTGGTCATCTGTGTGTCTTATTTGGAGATATGTCTATTTAGACCCTTTTTAATTGGCTTGTCTTTTTATTATTGAGTTGTAAGAGTTTTTTGCATATTCAATATTTGTCTTTCATCAGATAAAAAATGTGCAAACACTTCTTCCATTCTGAGGGTTGGAGAGTTTTCTTTTGATTGATAGTGTCTGAGTTATAGAGAAAAGTATTTTGAGACCTAAACAGAAGTAACTCTAATGTGATTTTAGAAAAATATAAAGCCTCCTAATCATATGCTTAAGGCAGAGTCGAAAACATGATGTTCAAATTAATAAGGCATGCAAAGTACGGTGCAATTTATAATAGGACCAGGTGTGAAGGTAGATGGAGGGGGAAAAAGGAAAGAAGTAGAGAGACAAAAGATAGAGGAGAGAGAGGTAAATATATAGATTTACCTTCCTGCTGAGGCCGTACATAGTGTCACTATGTAATGTTGCATAAAAGCTGGGATACCTAGGTGAAGCCAAGACTGCAAAAAGGTGATAGGAATCAATGAGTTGAAGAGACAAGGGGCTGGCTCAAGGAGGCCATCTACAGAGGAGGTAATCAGGCAAAGAAGAAAGGTATGCGAGGAGGTTCTGTGGAAAGTATAATGGTGAGATAGAAAATTTAACCAATGACCTTCTGTATTCCCTGGAGCATTCATTTACCTCTTTGGCTCTTTCTCACATTCAAATAATCAGGTCTTTGATATTTATAGCTCACAAAAGGGAGGCTTCAGGAAATGCCAGACAAAAGAGGGATTTCTTGGAGGTTTTGAGTGTCAGAAGTCTACCTTTCTAGGTTAATAAGGATAAAATATCTTAGAAGATAAGACCTTGGTTCTGAAACTTCTAGGGTAGAAATGGACCCCCTAAGCTGGAAAGGTCAGAGGGAAGCAATGAGAATTAATTCATTGGTGTCTTAGAGGAAGGGTCTCTGTGCTCTACTCCATGTGCTGACCCAGGCATGGCAGCAGCAATGCCTGGCAGCAGTAGTTTGAAAACCAACACAACCCATGCCCCAACTCCTAGTTAGAGATTAGAGCCACAAGACCCTAGTAAATACATAGCTAAGTGGTGTGTCTGGGCAGGCTGGGAACTCGGGGTGTTAGAAAAACTTTATCATGTTTCATGAGCACTGAAGCAGAAATTGCTGCATTAGGTGTCCAGATGCATAGGACTTTCAATAGCCTAAAATTTCCTACAATCTATATAGTAGAAGAACAACACAATGATTTCTAAGCTCCCAAGGGCAGCACAGAGGTAAGGAAGAAAACGCTTATGAGAATTAGGCTCAAACAGGCTAAGATCTACTTAGACTAGCGATCAAGGATTTTATGGTTTCCAAACAGAACATGAATATTATAAGCTTAGAAATTAAAAAACAAAACAACAACAACAACAAAAACAAGCAGGCGAAGGAGTGGTGATGGGAGGAAGAAATACCTTCTCTTTTTTTAGCAAGTAGTCAATACTCTAGCTAAAAATGGATTTCCGAGGGGAGGGGCAAGATGGCGGAAGAGTAGGGTCCCCAGGTCACCTGTCCCCACCAAATTACCTAGATAACCTTCAAATTATCCTGAAAATCTACGAATTCGGCCTGAGATTTAAAGAGAGACCAGCTGGAACGCTACAGTGAGAAGAGTTCGCGCTTCTATCAAGGTAGGAAGACGGGGAAAAAGAAATAAAGAAACAAAAGGCCTCCGAGGGGGAGGGGCCCCGCGAGGAGCCGGGCTGAGGCCGGGGCGAGTGTCCCCAGGACAGGAGAGCCCCGTCCCGGAGGAGCAGGAGCTGCACCAACCTTCCCGGGCGGGCGGAAAGGGGCTCGCAGGGAGGTGGAGCAGGACCCAGGAGGGCGGGGATGCCCTCGGGCTCCCGGGGACACTAACAGACACCTGCGCCCCGGGAGAGTGCGCCGAGCTCCCTAAGGGCTGCAGCGCGCACGGAGGGACCGACCGGAGCAGCTCGGAGGGGCTCGGGAGCGGCTCCAGGGAGGGAGCTGCGGGGCGGGAGCGCGAATCCAACAGCGCAGGCCCCGGAGCACAGGGCGCCGGGACACAGCCCAGGATCCGGCCTCCCCCGGGACAGGCAGAGGCCGGGAGGGCCCAGGACAGCAAGGACGCTCCTGCCCCGAGCTGAGCAGATCAGCGGCCCCGCCCCGGAGCCTCCAGGCCCTGCAGACGGAGAGCCCCGGAGTTACTGCGGGAGCTGAGTCCAGGGCTCCAGAGCTGCCATAGCCACTGCGGCTGTTCCTCCTGGGGCCTCACGGGATAAACAACCCCCGCTGAGTCTCACAGTGGCCTCACCTGATAAACAGGATAAACATTAGTCACTGAGCCCTACACCAGGCAGGGGGCAAAGCAGCTCCCCCAAGAGCTGACACCAGAAAATCAGCACAACAGGCCCCTCCCCCAGAATACCAGCGAGAGGGACAGGGGAAAAACAAATTATTGACCAAGCAGCACTGGAAAGTTCCAGGGGGAAGTCAAGGGACTTACAGTAAACAAATGAGAGGCTACTCCCCCGTGTTTTTTTTTCTTTTTGATTTCTGTTTGCTTCCCCCAACCCCTTTTTTTCCTTTCTTTCTTTTTTCTCTTCTTTTCTTTTTTTTTCCTTTTCTTTCCTTCTTTCTCTTCTCCTTTTTCTCCTTTTCCCAATACAACTTGTTTTTGGCCACTCTGCACTGAGCAAAATGACTAGAAGGAAAACCTCACCTCAAAAGAAAGAATCAGAAACAGTCCTCTCTCCCACAGAGTTACAAAATCTGGATTACAATTCAATGTCAGAAAGCCAATTCAGAAGCACTATTATACAGCTACTGGTGGCTCTAGAAAAAAGCATAAAGGACTCACGAGACTTCATGACTGCAGAATTTAGATCCAATCAGGCAGAAATTAAAAATCAATCGAATGAGATGCAATCCAAACTAGAAGTCCTAACGACGAGGGATAACGAGGTGGAAGAACGAGTGAGTGACATAGAAGACAAGTTGATGGCAAAGAGGGAAACTGAGGAAAAAAGAGACAAACAATTAAAGGACCATGAGGATAGATTAAGGGAAATAAATGACAGCCTGAGGAAGAAAAACCTACGTTTAATTGGGGTTCCCGAGGGCACCAAAAGGGACAGAGGGCCAGAATATGTATTTGAACAAATCATAGCTGAAAACTTTCCTAATCTGGGAAGGGAAACAGGCATTCAGATCCAGGAAATAGATACCCCCCTAAAATCAATAAAAACCGTTCAACACCTCAACATTTAATAGTTAAGCTTGCAAATTCCAAAGATAAAGAGAAGATCCTTAAGGCAGCAAGAGACAAGAAATCCCTGACTTTTATGGGGAGGAGTATTAGGGTAACAGCAGACCTCTCCACAGAGACCTGGCAGGCCAGAAAGGGCTGGCAGGATATATTCAGGGTCCTAAATGAGAAGAACATGCAACCAAGAATACTTTATCCAGCAAGGCTCTCATTCAAAATGGAAGGAGAGATAAAGAGCTTCCAAGACAGGCAGGAACTGAAAGAATATGTGACCTCCAAACCAGCTCTGCAAGAAATTTTAAGGGGGACTCTTAAAATTCCCCTTTAAGAAGAAGTTCAGTGGAACAATCCACAAAAACAAGGAATGAATAGATATCATGATGACACTAAACTCATACCTTTCAATAGTAACTCTGAACGTGAAAGGGCTTAATGACCCCATCAAAAGGCGCAGGGTTTCAGACTGGATATAAAAGCAGGACCCATCTATTTGCTGTCTACAAGAGACTCATTTTAGACAGAAGGACACCTACAGCCTGAAAATAAAAGGTTGGAGAACCACTTACCATTCAAATGGTCCTCAAAAGAAAGCAGGGGTAGCCATCCTTATATCAGATACACTAAAATTTACCCCGAAGACTGTAGTGAGAGATGAAGAGGGACACTATATCATACTTAGAGGATCTATCCAACAAGAGGACTTAACAATCCTCAATATATATGCCCCAAATGTGGGAGCTCCCAAATATATCAATCAATTAATAACCAAAGTTAAGACATACTTAGATAATAATACACTTATACTTGGTGACTTCAATCTAGCACTTTCTACACTCAATAGGTCTTCTAAACACAACATCTCCAAAGAAACAAGAGCTTTAAATGATACACTGGACCAGATGGATTTCACAGATATCTACAGAACTTCACATCCAAACTCAACTAAATACACAATCTTCTCAAGTGCACATGGAACATTCTCCAGAATAGACCACAAACTGGGTCACAGATCGGGTCTGAACTGATACCAAAAGATTGGGATCGTCCCCTGCGTATTCTCAGACCATAATGCTTTGAAATTAGAACTAAGTCACAACAAGAAGTTTGGAAGGACCTCAAACACGTGGAGGTTAAGGACCATCTTGCTAAAAGATGAAAACCAAGAACCATAGGATCCTCTCATTAGATGCAGAGAAAGCATTTGACAGAATACAGCATCCTTTCCTGATCAAAACTCTTCAGAGTGTAGGGATAGAGGGAATATTCCTCAACATCTTAAAAGGCATCTACGAAAAACCCATAGCAAATATAATTCTCAATGGGGAGGCACTGGGAGCCTTTCCCCTAAGATCAGGAACAAGACAGGGATGTCCACTCTCACCACTGTTATTCAACATAGTACTGGAAGTCCTAGCCTCCGCAATCAGACAACAAAAAGACATTAAAGACATTCAAATTGGCAAAGAAGAAGTCAAACTCTCCCTCTTCGCCGATGACATGATACTCTACATAGAAAACCCAAAAGCCTCCACCCCAAGATTGCTAGAACTCATACAGCAATTTGGCAGTGTGGCAGAATACAAAATCAATGCCCAGAAGTGAGTGGCATTTCTATACACTAACAATGAGACTGAAGAAAGAGAAATTAAGGAGTCAATCCCATTTACAATTGCACCCAAAAGCATAAGATACCTAGGAATAAACCTAACCAAAGAGGTAAAGGATCTATACCCTAAAAACTATAGAACACTTCTCAAAGAAATTGAGGAAGACACAAAGAGATGGAAAAATATTCCATGCTCATGGATTGGCGGAATTAATATTGTGAAAATGTCAATGTTACCCAGGGCAATTTACACATTTAATTCAATCCCTATCAAAATACCATGGACTTTCTTCAAAGAGTTAGAACAAATTATTTTAAGATTTGTGTGGAATCAGAAAAGACCCCGAATAAGCCAGGCGAATTTTAAAAAGGAAAACCATAGCTGGGGGCATCACAATGCCATATTTCAGGTTGTACTACAAAACTGTGGTCCTCAAGACAGTGTGGTACTGGCACAAAAACAGACACATAGATCAATGGAACAGAATAGAGAACCGAGAAGTGGACCCTCAACTTTATGGTCAACTAATATTCGACAAAGGAGGAAAGACTATCCACTGGAAGAAAGACAGTCTCTTCAATAAATGGTGCTGGGAAAATTGGACATCCACATGCAGAAGAATGAAACTAGACCACTCTCTTTCACCATACACAAAGATAAACTCAAAATGGATGAAAGATCTAAATGTGAGACAAGATTCCATCAAATCCCAGAGGAGAACACAGGCAACACCCTTTTTGAACTCGGCCACAGTAACTTCTTGCAAGATATATCCACGAAGGCAAAAGAAACCAAAGCAAAAATGAACTATTGGGACTTCATCAAGATAAGAAGCTTTTGCACAGCAAAGGATACAGTCAACAAAAGTAAAAGACAACCTACAGAATGGGAGAAGATATTTGCAAATGACCTATCAGATAAAGGGCTAGTATCCAAGATCTTTTTTTTTATTTATTTATGACAGGCAGAGAGAGAGAGAGAGAGGCAGAGACACAGGCAGAGGGAGAAGCAGGCTCCATGCACCAGGAGCCCGGCGTGGGATTCGATCCCAGGTCTCCAGGATCGTGCCCTGGGCCAAAGGCAGGCGCCAAACCACCTGCGCCACCCAGGGATCCCTAGTATCCAAGATCTATAAAGAACTTATAAACTCAACAGCAAAGAAACAAACAATCCAATCATGAAATGGGCAAAAGACATGAGCAGAAATCTCACAGAGGAAGACATAGACATGGCCAACATGCACATGGGAAAATGCTCTGCGTCACTTGCCATCAGGGAAATACAAATCAAAACCACAATGAGACACCACCTCACACCAGTGAGAATGGGGAAAATTAACAAGGCAGAAAATCACAAATGTTGGAGAGGATGCGGAGCAAAGGGAACCCTCTTACACTGTTGGTGGGAATGTGAACTGGTGCAGCCACTCTGGAAAACTGTGTGGAGGTTCCTCAAAGAGATAAAAAATAGACTTGCCCTGCGACCCAGCAATTGCACTGCTGGGGATTTACCCCAAAGATACAGATGCAGTGAAACAGCAGGACACCTGCACCCGATGTTTCTAGCAGCAATGTCCACAATAGCCAAACTGTGGAAGGAGCCTCGGTGTCCATCGAAAGATGAATGGATAAAGAAGATGTGGTCTATGTATACAATGGAATATTCCTCAGCCATTAGAAACGACAAATACCCACCATTTGCTTCAACGTGGATGGAACTGGAGGGTATTATGCTGAGTGAAATGAGTCAATCGTAGGACAAACATTATATGGTCTCATTCATTTGGGGGAATATAAATAATAGCGAAAGGGAATAGAAGGGAAGGGAGAAGAAATGGGTAGGAAATATCAGAAAGGGAGACAGAACATAAAGACTAACTCTGGGAAATGAGCTGGGGGTGGTGGAAGAGGAGGAGGGCGGGGGATGGGGGTGGATGGGTGACGGGCACTGAGGGGGGCACTTGACGGGATGAGCACTGGGTGTTATTCTGTATGATGGCAAATTGAACACCAATAAAAAAATAAGTTTATTATTAAAAAATTAAAAAAATAAAAATTGATTTCCATCTCAATGCTTTTCACGATCTCTTTCCTTAAATTTAGTCATCGGGGTTCACTGTTCTTAGCATCCAGAACAGAGTGTGGCCCAATAAATGCTTGTTTAGTGAATGAATCAATACAATTCCTGTTTCTTAGAGCTTTCAATCACCTTTGGATTTGCTTGTTTTTAAGTGAGTGTCACTTGTTTAGTTCTCCAAGAAGCAGAGTCTAAGACAGAGTTTCATGTGTTTGCTGTTTATTAATGGAGAGCCTTTAGGATTAACACCTGTTGAAGGAAGACTAAAAAAGCAGATCTGGACAGAGGTGGAGGTTGAGCTGCAGTTTTTATCCAAGAACAGTTTCTCCAGAGATTCTAAAGTGAGAGGAGCCCTTTAGAGTTATCCCGAGTTGGGCCAAGACAACCAGAATTTCATGTTCCTGCATCAATCACTGATGTGGGTTATCACAGGAAGGGGCCTGGTCTTGGAGCAGGTGATCCTTTTAATGCAGCAGTTAAGAAGGGTCTGAGAGAGGAAAGCTGTCTGGCTTTACTACCCACAATGCCACGGCAAGAAGTCCTTCACTGAAGGAGGATCTCAGCAGTGTACTACAGTGTCCACTTAAAATATGCTTCTTCCAAAAGAAAATGTTAACATAGTGATTAGAAAAAGGCACTATTCAATTCTAAATTATTGTTACTGCTTTTCCTTCTCTAAATCAGCTTTGTAATCTATCAAAGACGGGAGATACAACAGAAATAGACCATCAAAGAATAAGGCAAGCTCCTTCCTTGTCCATCAGAGTTCAAAAGAGAATCTGACGACTAACTAGTCTTCTATCCCGGTGATAAAAGCACAGTCTTACTAATTTAAGGAGAAAGAAAGCCAACTTACCTTCTTAAAAATGTCAAAATTGGACAAAAAGTCCTCTTTGGTTAGTAGGAATCTGCGATCTAAGTTTTGTTTTCTTCCTCCTGAAAAAGATTTACATTATTTTCATTGTTAAAAAGATATCCTAACCACCCAGTCATGGCCCATCATGCAAGCATCCAACTTGTGCAAGTTCAACTCTATGCACTCATAAAACACACAGAGAAAGAGAATCTTTTACGTAGTGCTGAAGACTTGGCTCACTGTTTCCCTTCTCTCAGTCTCAGATTCTGCAAGCCGCTCACTGTGATAAATAAGTCTAGTGTTTAAGGATGAGCGAGTTGGCTCTTAAATGCAAGCCACCTACTTTATATGGTGCTTAACCCAGAGCCCCATACTTGTTGGGAAACTTATTCAAAAACATCCTCTATGATCCACCAATAAAATATCAAGCCATTTGTCTCTACTTCAGACAGAGGTGGTACCTTTTCCCCAGTTTGATGGCTATGAACGTACATGTGCATAAAGAAATGCAGGAAATTATGAATTATTGAATAAATTAAATAAAAATCAATATGATCATTGGTGTTTGATTCAACTCCTCTTCCCTAACATTATTCTTTGTTTTGGTATTTTATTTGTACATCAAAGATAAAGCTTTTTAAAACTGTATGGTTTTCAAACTACTTTTGTACAAATCATTCAGCAGATGTACTTTAAATGCAGATTCCTGGACTCCAACCTGGAGAAACTGTCAGAAACTCTGAGGTGGGGCTGCTGAATCCTGATTTTTAGCAAATTTCCAAAGTAGTCGTCGTGCCCTCTAATATTTGCGAACCACCACTTCAGTACAAAATTAGGCTTTTAATTATGGGAACCTCTGCTGTTCTGGAGACAGGATCAATCTTAAATTAATTCATGCAACACTGTGGAGTGCCTACCATGGGCTAGAGACTCTATTAGGTCCTGTAGATGAGTAAAACAATTACTGCAGTTAGAGCTCAAGGTCTACTTAGGGCATTATTTACTCCACTTTACGGATGAGGAGACAGACTCACTCACGGTGCACAGTACATGGTTAGGTGAAAATGAAATGCCAACCAAATCTATAGGGCCTGAATTCTTACTGAGTCCTAGTATTCCTATTTATATTCCAAGGAGAGTTAGGATTTCATGTTTCTAGATTTTTTCCCCAAGGTGCTCACTACTGCTGTGAAGTGAGAATAAGTCACTTGTGAAATTAATAAAGTTGAATTGTTTTTTATCACTGGATGCCTGTTCACCTAGATGAAGCATTACTTTATACAACACCAGGGTGATATTCTCTAAAATATTGCACAGCCAGAGAAAATCTAGGTTTGGCTTGAGTTGTAGGATATATTAAAGTAATTCAAATTATAGCAAAATATTGACTAGAGCAGTAGTTTTCTAGTGGTCACTGGCCAACAGTATTAATACCACTTGAGTACTTGAAACAAAATTCTCTGGCCCACCTTAGACCTACCGAATTAGGAACAACAGTGGTCCAGGTGATTGTAATGCATACTAGAATTAGTTTGAGAACTGCTGAACTGGATGATAATGATCATTAGTAGGAAAAACAAACTGGTTTATGACTAGCAAATAAGCCATAAATGATTCCTTTGAAAATTGTTCAAATATTTACTCTATTTTGTTCACAGTATTTGCATATTTAACTTCAGCCCTTCAGTAGGAACCTCAACTTCCTAATTAGTGAGGCCTGAATGAATGAAAATTAAAAATTATCTCTCTGGGGGCTGATGTCTAGGCAAGCTGAGTGCAGCTCTACAGAGGACCATTAATAACAGCTCTGTATTTACCCTTCTCCCGCTAGTAGATTGAGTATATCAGGTATTCAAAACCACTCGTGTAATGAATGTGTTGTTAAGCAAGCCTTCTTAAATTTTTTTGTGAAATTTATAAAACTGTTATGTAAATCTGGACAATTGATGGGCAATCTGGAGAAATTACTCAATATCCCTGTTGGATAAAACAATATCGGTCATTTAAATCTGAGTCACTTTAATTTCTTCACTAAAGGATTAAAGTTAATGTCTTACACTTGTCCCTTTCACGATAAAATGTATTTACAGGAAAGTGAGCTTGAATCAGTTACACGCTATAAACCACCATGTCTCCCTCTCAGATTGATTGATTGATTGATTGATTTGAAGCAGCACTGAACACTTGACTGTAGGTGTCACACTCTGCTAGCCATTGAGGAAGGTTATGGTGTGGTTCTTGACCTCTATCATCTACAAGCTATGTGAGGGCACAACAGACATGCATGTGCTAGCTAAGCAAAGAGTCTGAGTGAACTTCCAGCAAGAGAGGAACTAGGGACACGACTTGTTGAGAGACATACTTGTGGAACAGTTGGAGTTTGAGTTGGACTTAAAGCTAGAGATGATCTGAACATGCAAAGAAGAGAGGGAATATGTTTTGTATGGAGTAGTACAAGCAAAGCTTTGAGAGGGGTTAAGGCATCCACTCTTCTGGGGGTGTGAGAGGTAGTCCTGGTGAGCATGGAGATGGGACTGAAGTGAAAAATGTTGTGTAAGTAGAGTGGCCAGCTCTGAAGGCCAAGATGCAAGTGAGGTCTTTTACCAGAACTTTCCTGATAATCATTTGAGGTTCTGGAGCATTGAATCTAGAAAGGTCTGCTGCCCGGCAGGGGCATTTGCTATCTTCTTAATCTGTCTCTACTGTACATTAGAATAATTACAGTGCTGACACTGAAGCAACAAGAGAAGGGTACATGGGTTTCAATTTCCTTTAAGAACTTCTGGAAAGCTGGGATGCCTGGGTGGCTCAGCGGTTGAGTGTCTGCCTCTGGCTCAGGGCATGATCCCACAGTCCCGGGATTGAGTCCCACACTGGGCTCTCTCCATGAAGCCTGCTCCTCCCTCTGCCTGTGTCTCTGCCTCTCTCTGTGTGTCTCTCACAAATAAATAAACTCTTAAAAAAAAAAAGGAACCTCCGGAAAGTGGTACATTTGTAGAAAGATGTCCTTTTAAAAAATCAGCAAAAATAAAATTTTGTCAGTTCCAAGATGAACCACCCTTGCTATTTGGATAACTTTATATCTGGAATCACTATTCCACTTCAAAGTGGAATCACTTTGAAGGATCCAGATGGCTGAAGTTTTAATGAGGATTACAGTATTGAAGTAGGATATTTCTAATATTCTAGTCTTATAAAAACTTACAAGATTCAGTACATTAGAAAATCCTCAAATTATGGCATATTCAATATGCATGATATTTAAAATATTCCACCATCAAGACTGGGAAAGAAAGTTTAACGTATTTTTTGATGGTTATATTATTTGTTTTTGCATGCATTCATCCAATAAACATTTGATTTCTTTTTTTTATTTTTCCAGTTTGTTGAGATATAATTGGCATACTGGAACATATACATGTAAGGTGTACAGCATAATATCTGACTTGCATATATTGTTGAAATGATTTAAGTTTAGTTAACATTTATCACTGCCCATAGATACAAAATTTTTTTAAAGGTTGTTTTTCTTATGATGAGAAATTTAGAGATACACTCCGTTAAAAACTGAAATATTCATTCATCTTTTGATGGACACCGAGGCTACTTCCACAGTTTGGCTATTGTGGACATTGCTGCTATAAGCACTGAGGTGCAGGAATGGACAAAGAAGCTGTGGTCTATGTATACAATGGAATATTACTCAGCCATTAGAAACGACAAATACCCACTATTTGCTTCAACATGGACAGAACTGGAGGGTATTATGCTGAGTGAAATAAGTCAGTCAGAGAAGGACAAACATTATATGGTCTCATCCATTTGGGGAATATAAAAAATAGTGAAAGCGAATAAAGGGGAAAGGAAAGAAAATAAGTGGGAAATATTAGTGAGGGTGACAGAGCATGAGACACCTAACTCTGGGAAATGAACAAGGGGTAGTGGAAAGGAAGGTGGGTGGGGGGAGGGGTGATGGGCACTGAGGGTGGCACTTGACAGGATGAGCACTATGTGTTATGCTATGTGTTGGCAAATCAAACTCCATTAAAAAATAGACTAAATAAATAAATAAATAAATGAAAAAAGAACTGTGAAATATACCATAAAACAGTATTAATTATAGTCCTCCTGTTGTACATTATATCCCTAGTACTTATTTATATTTTTAAAATGTGATATAATAGATATAACATTATATTAGTTTTAGGTGTACTATATAATTCAATATTTGTATATATTTTGAAATGATCACAGCAAGTCTAGTTAACATCCTTTTCGACAGCTATAATTTTTTCTTATATTGAAAACACTTAGGATTTATTCTCTAGCAACTTTCAAATATGAAATACAGTATTATTAACTATAATCACCGTGACATATATTATATCCCTCGGATTTTTTTATTTTATATATGGAAGTTTGTGCCTTTGACCACCTTCACCCATATCACTCATCCTCCACCTCTGACTACCATCAATCTGTCCTCCTTTTCTATGAGTTCAGTGTTGGGGATTTTGGGGAGTTAGTTTTTTAGCTTCCACATCTAAGTGAGATCATATAGTATTTGTTTTTCTCTTTCTGACTTATTTTGCTCAGCCGAATGCCCTCAAGGTCCACATGTGTTGTTGTTGCAAACGATAAGATTTCCTTCTTTTAACAGTTGAATAATATTCCATTGTGTGTATATCTACACTCACACACACATCTATATACATAGCTATAAATGTATATCTAGATATCTCATAATTTCTTTAGCCTTTCATTCATCAATAGACACTTAGGTGCTTCCATGTCACGGCTATTATAAACAATTCCCCAATAAACACGAGTGTGCAGATAATTTTTTGAGTTAGTGTTTTTGTTTTCTTTGCATAAAATCCCAGAGTGGAATTGTTGGATCATGTTTTCTATTTGAAATTATTTCTATTTTCAGTTTTTTGAGAAACATCCATACTGTTTTTCATAGGGGCCACGCCAATTTTATTCCCACCAACAGTGCACAAGTGTTCTAGTTTCTCTACATCCTCGCCAATGCTTGTTATTTCTCTTCCATGTGATAATAGCCATTCTCACAGGTGTGAGGAGATACCTTATTGTGGTTTAGATTTGCACTTCTCTGATGATAGTGATATTAAGCACCTTTTAATATGTCTGTTGGCCATCTGCATGTCCTTTTTGAAAAAAAATGTCTAATCATATCCTTGGCCGATTTTAATTGGATTTTTTATGGTTATTATATTAGTTCCTTTTTGATGGAAGTATAAATAACATACAATATTAGTTTCAGGTGCACAAAATACTGTTTCAACAATTCTATGCATTACTCAATCCATGATAATTGCAGTCATCATCTGTCACCATACAACGTTACTGCAATATTATTGACTATATTCCTTCCCTATGCTGTACTTCTTATCTCCATGACTTACTCATTTTGTAACCAGAAGTTTGTATCTCATAAGCTCTTTTATCTATCTCACCCATCTTTCTACCCACCTTCCCTGGGCAACCACTAGTTTGTTCTCTGTATTTTAGAGTCTGCTTTTTTGTTTGTTTTATTTTTTAGAGTCCACATATAAGTGAAATCATAGGGTATTTGTCTTTTTCTGTCTTTTTTTCATTTAGTATTATTTTAGGTCTATCCATATAGTCACAAATGGCAAGATCTTATCCTTCTTATGGCTGAATAATATTCCATTATATATATGTAATATATTATAAAAGTGATATATATATAATATATATTCCATTATATATAATATATATTATATACATATATATCACTTTTTTATCCATTCATCTATCAATGAACACCTGGGTTGCTTCCATATCTTGGCTTTTGTAAATAATCCTATAATAAACATAGGGATACACATATTTTTTCAAATTAGTGTTTTTGTTTTCTTCAGTAAACATGCAGTAGTGGAAATATGGAATTACATTGTATTTCTATTTTTAATTTTTAAAAGAACTTCCATACTGTTTTCCAAAGTGGTTGCACCAGTTTACGCTTTCATTAACAGAGCACGAGGATTCCTTTCTCCACATCCTTGCCAATATTTGTTATTTCTTGTCTTTTTGAATCTAGTCATTTTGACAGGTGTAAGGTGGTATCTCAATGTGGTTTCAATTTGCATTTCTGATACTTAGTGATTATAGTCCAATAGTAATAATTTTTGCACTTGTTTCCCGTGCCTCAGGAGACCTGTAGAAAATGTTGCTAATGCCCATGTCCAAGAGATAATCCTCTATATTTTCTTCTAGGAGTTTTATGTTCTCACATTTAGGTCTTTAATCCATTTTGAGCTTACGTTTTGTATATGGTGTTAGAAAGTGATCAAGTTTCAGCCTTCTGCATGTACCTATCCAGTTTTCCTACCACCATTTATGGAAGAGAGAGTCCTTCCCTCATGTATATTCTTGCCTCTTTTGCTATAGATTGATAGACAATATAAGCTTGAGTTTATTTCTGGACTCTCTATTTTATCCCATGGATATATGTGTTTATTTTTATGCCAGTACCATACTGTTTTGATTATTGTGTCTGTAGTATATCTTGAAATCTGAGGTTATGATAGTTCTAGCTGTGTTCCTTTTCTTTTCCTTAAGATTGCTTTGGCTATTCAGGGTCTCTTGTTCTGTACAAATTTTAGTATTATTTGTCCTAGTTCTGTGAAAAATGTTGCAATTTTGATAGGGATTGCACTGAAGCTGTAGATTGCTTTGGGGAGTATGGACATTTTAACAATATTAATTCTCCCAATGAGCATGCAGTATATTTCCATTTGTTTGCATCATCTTCAATTTTTTTGATCTGTGTTTTATAGTTTTTAGACTACAGATCTTTCACCTCCTTGGTTAACTTTATTCCTAGGTATTTCATTATTTTTGGTGTAATTATAAATAGGATTGTTTTCTTAGTTTCTCTTTCTGCCACTTTATTATTAGTGTATAGAAACAGCAGATTTTTGTATATTGGTTCTGTATCTTGCAACTTACTGAATTTATCAGTTCTAATAGTTTTTTTTTGTGTCATCTTTAGGATTTTATATATATAGTATGCCATCTACAAATAGTGACAGACTTACTTCTTCCTTACCAATTTGTATGCCTTTTATTTAATGTCTTATTGTTGCTGCTAGGTCTTTCATTACTATGCAAATAAAAATGGTGAGAACAAACATTCTTGTTCTTGTCTTGTTCCTAATCTTAGAAGAAAAGCTCTCAGTTTTCATCATTGAATATAATGTTAGCTGTGGGTTTCTCCATATATGGCCTTTATTATGTTGAGTTGTCTTCTTTCTAAATCAACTTTGAGAGTTTTTTTTTTTATCATGAATGGATGTTGTATTTTGTTAAATGCTTTTTATGCATCTATTGAAATGATCATATGGTTTTTATCTATTCTCTGGTGAATGTGACCTCTAACATTGATTTGTGAATATTGAAACACAATTGTATTTCTGAAATAAATACTACTCGATTGTTGTAAATTATTTTCTTAAAACATATTGTTGAACTCAGTGTGCTGATATTTTGTTGAGGATTTTTGCATCTTTGTTCATCAGTGGTATTGGCCTGTAGTTTTCTGTGGTGTTTTTTAAAGATTTTTTATTTTATTTATTCATGAGAGACACAGAGAGAGAGAGGCAGAGACACAGGCAGAGAGAGAAACAGGCTCCATGCAGGGAGCCCGAAATGGAACTCAATCCCAAGTCTCCAGGATCACACCCTGGGTCAAAGGCAGCACTAAACCACTGAGCCACCTGGGCTGTCCTCTTTTTTGTGGTGTTTTTGTCTGTCTTTTAATTCCAGCATAGTTAACAAATAGTGTTATTATTAGTTTCATGTGTACAATATAGTGATTCAATAATTCTATACATTACTTAACACTTACCATAATAAGTGTACTCTTCAATCCCTGTCGCTTATTTCACCCATTCCCTCACTCACCTTCCCTCTGGTAATCATCAGTTCTCTACAATTAAGAGTGTGATTCTTGGTTTGCCTCTTTTTTTTCTTTGTTCATTCGTTTTGTTTCTTAAATTCCATATATGAGTGAAATCATATGGTATTTGTTATCTCTGACTGACTTATTTCACTTGGCATTATACTCTCTAGATCCATCAATGATATTGCAATGGCTGAATAATATTCCATTATATATTTATATGCACATGTACCATATCTTCTTTATCCATTCATCTATCAGTGGACATGGGCTGCTATTATAATTTGGCTGTTGTAAATGATGCTGCAATAAACATAGGAGTGCATGTATCCCCTTCAATTAATGTTTTTTGTATTTTGGGGGTAAATACCCAGTAGTGTGATTACTGGATACTAGGGTAGTTCAACTTTTAACTTTGAGGAACCTTCATATTGTTTACCACAGTGGCTGCACCAGTTTTCATTCCCATCAACAGTGTAAGAGGTTTCCTATTATTCCACATCCTTGACAAAAACTTTTGTTTCTTGTGTTGATTTTAGCCATTCTGACAGAGGTGAGGTGACATTTCTTTGTAGTTTTGATAATGACTGCCCGAGCATCTTTTCAATAATGTCTATTGGCCATCTGTATGTACTCTTTGGAGAAAGTCTATTCATGTCTTCTGCCTTTTTTTAAATAGGATTATTTGTTTTTTGGGTATTGAGTTGTTACCAGTTTTTTATTCTGGATACTAACCCTTTATTGGATATGTCATTTGCAAATATCTTTTCCCATTCTGTAGGTTGTCTTTTAGTTTGTTGATTATTTTTTTTTGTCGTGTGGAATCTTTTTATTTTGGTGTAGTCCCAATCGTTTAATTTTGCTTTTATTTCTCTTGCTTTAGGAGACCCATCTAGAAAAATGTTGCTACTGTCCATGTCATAGAAAGTACTGCCTGTGCTCTATTCTAGGATTTTTTTTTTATGGTTTAAAGTCTTACATTTAGGACTTTTATCCATTTTGAGTTTATTTTTGTATATGGTGTAAGAAAGTGTATCAGTTTCATCCTTTTACATGTACCTGACTGGTTTTCCCAACAACATGCATTGAAGAGACTTTTTCCCATTGCACATTCTCTACTGCTTTGTTGATTAATTGACCATGGAATTGTGGGTTTATTTCTGGATTTTATATTCTGTTACATTGATCTATGTGTATTTTTGTGCCAGTACCATACTGTTTTAATTACTACAGCTTGTAATATAACTTGAAGTCTAGAATTGTGATACCAACAGCTTTGCTTTTCTTTTTCAAGATTGCTTTGGCTAGTCAGTGTCTTTTGTGGTTCCATATTAATTTTAGGATTGTTTGTTCTAGTTCTGTAAAAAATACTGTGGTGTTTTGATAGGGATTACATTAAATGTGTAGATTGCTCTGGGTAGTACAGACATTTTATGAATATTTGTTTTTCCAATCAATGAGAAGGGAGTATATTTCCATTTCTTTGTGCCATCTTCAATTTCTTTCATCAGTGTTTTATAGTTTTTAGAGGGCAGGTCTTTTACCTCTTCAGTTAGGTTTATTACTATTATATGTATTAGTGGTTTTTGATTTATGGTTACCATTCAGTTTATATGGAACATCTTCTGCAGATAGCAGTCTGTATTAAGCTGATGGTTACTTAATTTTTTTTTGTTGGTTGCTTAATTTTGAACTCATTCTTTGCTCCTTTCCCCTCCTTGTTTCAGCTGTTGGGTATCATCTTTTATATCCTTTTTGTTCTATGCTTCTCTTGACTGATTTTTACAGATTTGCTTAAATTTATTTTTTTTATTTTTGTGCTTTTTGTTTTTCTTAGTCTTATTTACGGTTTTATTTTCCACTCAGAGTCACCCTTAACATGTAGGGCTGGCTTAGTGGTCATAATTTTGTGGTCATAATTTACACTTTTGTTTTTCTGGGAAACTCTTACTCTCCCCTATCCTGAAAGATTACCTTGCTGGATAAAATATTCTTGGTTGCAGTTTTTTCCCTTCCAGTACTTTAAATACATCATGCTACTTTCTTCTGATCTATAAAATTTCTGCTGAAAAATCACCTGATAGCCTTATGGGCTATACATACATAAATGAAAAAATAATAAAATAAATAATTCCTGGGGATATAAGGCACAGCATATTGACTACAGTTAATAATATCGTATATTTGAAAGTTACTAAGAGAATAATCTTAACATTTCTCATCGCAAAAGAAAAAAATTTTGTAATTCTGTTTGGTGATGGATATGAACTAGAGTTATTGTGGTGATCATTTTCTAATACATACACATTAAATTATTACATTGTGCACCTGCAACTAATGTAATGTACATAAATTATATTGTGGTTAAAAATGTGATTACAAGAAATTAAAAAAATCTGTAGTATTAAAAAAAAAAAACAAAGTCATGGGATTTAGCCCCTTCTAGTTTTCAAGACCAGACGTTATAGGGATTCATTTTCTCCACGTGGGCTCCCTGGTGCTCTCCCTTCTGCAAGGCTGCAGCTCCCTCCCTCATACAGGCAACTCCTGACACTGTCTTTGCCCTTCCTAACCTCCCCAATGAACTTCTGTACGTTTACTTGTGGAGTTTGTCTCTGGATCACTTTCTGGTTTATTTACTTAGATGTGAGTGACACCTGGTTGTAAACACGGGATGAGGGGAGCTTAGGGTTCTCCTACTCCCCATCTTCCCAAAGCTCTCCAGCATGATACCTCTGTTTTGTGTTTTGTTTTTCAAGATTGCACTAGCTATTCAGTGTCTTCAGTGGTTCCATACAAGCTTTAGGATTGTTCTAGTTCTGTGAAAAATGCTGTTGGTATTTTGATAGAGATTGCATTAAACCTGTAGATTGCTTTGGGAGTATGGACATTTTAACAATATTTGTCCTTCCAATCCATGAGAATGCCACTGATTTTTTTAATGTCAATTGTTTCCTACAACTTTACTGAGTTCGTTGATTAGATCTAACAGTTTTTTAGAATTTTAGTCTATATATTTTCTCTCTATAAAATCTTCTGTAAATAGAGACAATTTTACTTCTTCCTTTGCATTTCTGAGGTCTTTTATTTTTTTGTCTGACTGCAGTGGTTAGGACTTCAAGTGCTACGTTGAGTAGGAGTGGTAAGAATAGGCGTCTTTGTTCTTGCTCTTAGAGGAATAGCTTTCAGCTTTTCACTATTGAGTATGTTAACTGAGGGATAGCCATATATAACCTTTATTATGTTGAAGTATGTGCCTTCTCTACCTAATTTGTTGGAAGTTATTATGAACAAATGTTGAATTTTCTCAAAAATTTTCTGTGCATCTATTGAAATAATCATGATTTTTTTCTATTGATGTGATGTATCACATTTATTGATTTGTGTATGTTGAACAATCATTGCACTCAGGGATAGATCCCACTGTATCATCGTGAAAGACCCTCTTTTTTAAAAAAAATATTTATTGAGAGATAGAGTATGCATAAGCAGGAGAGAGGCGCAGAATGAGAGGGACAAGCAGACTCAGTGCTGAGTACAAGCCCAGGACTCTGGGATCATGACTTGAGCCCAATGCCGATGCTTAACCAACTGAGCCACTCAGGTTCCCCTGTGAATGACCCTCTTAATGTGCTGCTGAATTCAGCTTGCTACTACCTTATTGAGAATTTTTGCATCTTATTCATCAGGGACATTTGCCTGAGGTTTTCTTTCCTTATAGTGTCCTTCTTTGATTTTGGTATCAAAGTACTTCTTGCAAAATGAGTTTTATAGTCTTCTGTCTTATTCGATTTTTGTTAGGAAGATTTGAGAAGGATTGGCATTAATTCTTGCTTAAATATTTGGTAGACTATACCATTGAAGCCATCTGGCCTGGGCTTTTCTTCATTGGGAGATTTTTGAATGCTGATTTGATTACCTTATTAGAAATTGGTGTGTTCAGATTTTCTATTTCTTCCTGATTCAGTCTTGGTAGGTTGCATGTTTCTAGGAATGTTTTCATTTCTTCTAGGTACTCAAGTTTGTTGGCATGTGGTTGCTCTTAGTTGCCTTTTATGATCTTTATATTTCTGTAGATTCAGTTGTAATGTCTTTTTCATTTGTAATTTTTGTTGATTTAGTTTTGTTAAAAGTTTGTCAGTTTTAACAAAACGGTTTTATGAAAAGATAATCTTGAAATTTTTTTCTATTTTTTATTTATGCTCTAATATTTCTTTCCTCTGCTACCTTTGGGCTCAGTTTTTATTCTTTTTCTAGTTCCTTATGGTGTAGAGTTAGGTTGTTTATTTGAGCTAATTTCTTGTTTCTTAATGTAAGCATATGCTGTTATGAATTTCCCTCTTAGAACTGCTTTGTTGCAACCCATAGATTCTAGTATATTGCGTTTCCATTTTCATTTGTTCCAAGTTATTTTTAATTTCTTCTTTGATCCATTGGTTGTTCAGGAGAACATTATTTAATCTCCATGCATTTATGAATTTTCCAGTTTCTCTCCTTTATTGATGCTAGTTTCATACCAGTATGGGCAGAGAAGATACTTGGTATGATTTCAGTCTTTCTGAATTTGGTAAAACTTATTTTGTAGTTTAACATATGGTCTATCCTAGAAAATGTTCCATGTGCATTTGAGAAGAACGTGTCTTCTGGTGTTGTCAGAATGTTTTCTTAGGTCCTTTAGGTCCATTTGGTCTATAGTGTTATTCAAACCTGCCTTTCCTTATTGATTTTTTTTTCTGTCTGGATGATCTATCCATTATTGAGAGTGGGTATTGAAGTCCCCAACTATTGTATTGCTGTTCATTTCTCCTTTTAGCTCTATTACCTTTGATTTATATATTTAAGTATTCTGATGCTGGGTGCAAATATTTATAATTATTACATTTTCTAGATGGAGTAACCCCTTTATCATTGTATTATGACCTTCTTTGCCTTTTACCATTTTCGCTTAACACCTCTTTTGTCTGATAGAAGTATATCTACTCTTGAATTTTGTTTTGCTGGTTACCATTTATTTGAAATATCTTTTTCTATCTCTTCACTCAGTCTGATGTGTGTTTTTTAGGCAGCATGTCATTGGATTTTATTTTTGATGCATTTAGCCATTTTGTGTATTTTGAGGACCTGGATCAGGCAGAACTGCATCCCACCAAGCTTCCTGGTCATGGCTCTGCAGATAAATAAAACCACTGGCTGGGATGACTTCTTGGGCATTGTAGCTGGTTGCTCATTTTTCCAAGAACTTACTGTTGGTTGTTGCAAGCCCCTCCACACTTTTCCACCCAATCAGATTTCCAGTGGTCAAGTCCTGCTGTTTCATCTGTAATTCCTCTGGGGAAAATTGGAATGGGGACTGCTAAAAAGTAATCTACAACACTGGGGGTGCTGGATGTCCACACTGGGTTCTCTCCCCTCTCCCCGGAGGAACTGTAGGCTTAGGGGAGACCTGTTGGCATAGCACTGTACCAGCCTGGAGGAGGGGCAATGTAGTCAGCATGTAGCTGTTTCTCTTACTCTTCCAATGTGTTTTTTTTTTTTTGGTCTCCATGTGGGGAGATAGAGAGGAAAGGAGGAAGAGAGGAAGAAAAGAACTGTATGTCAGAAACATAACAGGAATTGTGATCATAAGAAACACTTGGAATAGCAAAGGTGGAATCCACAGGCAAAAAAAAAAAATCTGGCTATAGTGTTAAGTTCAGTTTATGCTCAGACCAGATAGAAAGTGATACTTAAATGTTTACTTCTTTATCTTGACCAGTGTGTTCAGTAGTCCTCTACCTAGGCTCTGAATGTTCATGGTCCATTCCAAATCCAAAGAGGGGCTCACAATTCTTTCCTTTGCCCTGGCTGCTCTCCCTGTCCCAAGGATTTATTGGGCCATGAGCATGGAGCTTCAGGCACAACAAACAAGAGTTATAGGCTGAGTCCAGTGCTGTGAGTTTTGTCTTATTGGAATGTCTCTTTCATTTCATCTCTTGAGACTTTTCATGGAAATTCCTCTCCCTGGGGCTGCTGTGAAGTATTTCACAGTCTTCTTAGCCAATGATTAAAAAGAAAACTCTTTCAATGGCCTTTTGTCTTCAGTTTCCATAAAGTGTATCCTTAGTTTAGGCCCTGCTAGGGTTGGAATTTCACTCCTAGGAACACCAGGCCATGGAAAGACAAAACTAAGAAATAGTTGAAGTTCTGGCCTGCCCAAAGCCACTCTGACTGACTGCTTCTATATAGGCTAAGAAAACATCTAAGGTCTTTGGGAATCAATCAGCTGAAGAGAACACACATCTAAGAGGGGATAGTGCTTGATGGACATGGTAATGGGAACACTCTCATCCCTTTAGCTAACATAGGCAAGATGATAATATAGTTCAAGAGTAGGTTCTGCTATCTCCAGAACAAGAGTTACCACAACAGGAATGCTTAGAAACTTTTTTTTTCCAAACAGATGGCTTCTTCCTTAGGATTAACAGACCAAACTAGTGTAAGCAGAGTAATCACGACAGCATAAATGTCATTGGCTATATTTCCTTTTTCTTCAACAAAGTGTGTCAAGGTCAACAAAGTGTGTGTAATTTTCCAAGTTTTTCTGAGTGATTTCTAATTAGTTGGGTTGGTACTCTAAAAAGGTAGCATAGAGACAAGATGGAAAAGGTGGATTTAGAAAAAATATAGTCTGTCTCAAAGGTGAAGTGATTTCTCAGGAGTGTGTGGGAGTAATAAACCTTTCTTTAAAGATCTCACTCTGATTTCTCTTATTTTATGAGAAAAAAAACATGATAGAATTTCAGAAGGCCCAACTGAAAATATTCCGTGTGCATAAATTTATTTTAAATTTTATTGCATCACATTATACAAGCATTAAACATGGCTTCATGTTGATGATTATTTAAATGTGAAAATTTATCATTCATGTCATTACCCTTTTGGCTATTTACAGGTAAGGAATTTCTATGTACTTTATATATCTCTGTATTTGTATGTACATATGTAAGAATACATGACTATACATATGTACACACAGAAATACATCTATGGCCATACACATAGCTATAGATATGTCATATATAATAATCTCCTCAGAAAGATCTGAAATTAAAAAGAAAGAAAAAAATTGTAAACAGGGTCTTGTCTGTATCATTTGGTGACATGGAATTAGGACATTACAACATTCTAGGAATGTGTGTCCAGGTGTCTGAATACCCTTATTCGCCCAGTGTCTGTAAAATTCATATGGGGTAGAATGCAAAAAAGGTAGCAAACAGGCTGAAAAACAGGCCCAGTATACAAGTTCCCCTTGGTTTTAAAAACTTGAGAATGTAACTGCCCATGATGTGCATGCTTGCTTGGTCAAGAATGGTCTATGGATAGATAGCAATTGTGTGCTGCAACGTGATTTCACAGCAGCATGATTTGCCAGGTAGTCCTTTAGGTGCTGACCCCCCTGCTGCTGCCAATGTCTGCGACATGCACTGCAGTTGCATTTTAGTCATTCACTTGAATGTGCTTTTGCACAGCTGGGAGAAGTAAACAGAATTCAGGTCCTTGGCTTGGAAATGAACTATTACCTAGGAAGAAAAAAGAAGTCATTGAAACCCTAGGTACACACAATGGCTTAAGAACACAGTGTACAATGGTTGGTTTGTACTCACCATGAGTCAAAGGCACTCAAAGAATTTGTAACCCCAAACTGAGTCAGGTATGGTATAAACATTATTGTGCCTGCTTTACAGATGAACAGACTGAGTCAGAAAGGCAGTCTGAAGCAAGGTGACATCCTGCCAACTGTTGGGGGAATAGAGACAGACAGACAAACACTATGCTTTCAAGCAAAAATTAGAAATGTTCTCTGGGGAGATAGCAGCCCCCAGTGATGAGGCCAGAAGAAACTCCCAACTGGTTACCAGCCCTGTAGCCCAGAGTGGCCCCTAGATGGAGGTAATGCTACTGCTGCACCTTGGTCTCTAGCTACTGGAGCTCCTGGGAGCAGCTCTCTTCTCCGATGTCTGCCTCCTACTCTCAAACATGGCCACCTGGATAGTCACTCTTTCTCCTTGGATGGCTGACCAGAGCCAGAGAAGAGGTGATCAGAATGGGGTTTGGGGCCAGGGGCTTGGAACCAATTCTAGGATCCCAGAAGGTTAAAGTTGCATAGGCTCTTAAAGTATTGCTCAGTCTAGCTTCTTTACTGTCGTAAAATGTGGAAATCAAATCCACATGAACACTCCATTCCAGGTCATACAGATAGAGAATGGAAAAGTCTAGAATCTGGCAGACTATATAACAAAATAGTTAACAATACGAACTCCGCCTAGTATTCTATAGCATTTTATTGTTTCACATATGTCTCATATACATTGCCTTATTTGAGCTGCATATTGGTTCTGCCAAATGAGCAGGCTCAGAAAAATTAAGCAATTTTCCCAAAATCACAGACCCAAATGGCAGATCCGGGAAATGGGAAAATTACTGTTACAAAAAATGTCTTGCCTTTAGTGAGACCAAGGCCTACTTTGGAATTGAGGGCGGGGGTATTGTTCAATATCTATATACCACTCTTATCCCTGGGGGTCTGGGTGATTTCCTACAAGTCTACCCTCATCTCCCATTCATAACAGCCTCCTGGACTCTTTACACATATCTGGGACGACACAAATTCACTAACTTAACAACAAACATCTCTACAGATAGCTGCTACACATTAACTGGTATGGAAAGTGAAAAACCTAACTTTCCTTCCTGTATATTTCATTCTTTTAGAGGCCAAATTTTGAACAACATTTTCAAAGTTCGTCTTCAAACCAGTGGAGACAGAGAAATGAAGGGTGAGGAAGGCAAAAGAAATGCCATAATGTCAGATTCACAGAGTACCAGAACTGAGAGCTCATCTAAGCATTTCATCCTTAAAGAAACTTAAGCCCAGAGGTTAATGTACTTGCCCAAGGACACACAGCCAATAGATTTGCCAGGGAGAAGGTTTCAAGACAACTTTCTGCTAAGATATGTGGGAACATTCTGAAACTTCTTTACACTGTTTGTCACCTTAATCCACTTAACCTTTATTGACTGAATTGCATTAATGGGTGCCATGTGCTTAATGCCATGTTAACTAGTAGGAAGGATAAAATCACCACCCAGAAAAACTTTCCTAAAGATGTTTACCATTCTGCTGGGGAAGCCTGATAACTATTGGGAAAATCATAAATTAACAATACAGATCAATATATATGCCAATACATGTAGCACTGATGTGATATTCAGAGAAGTTTATAAGAAGTGAGTCTCACTGGGCTGATGAGTCTGGGGAAAACTTCTTAGAGGGTATGGTGTGACATGGATCATCCTGGGAAGAAACGATAAATGTTTCCATAGAAATGTTTTCTTCCTTCCATAGAGGGAAGGCCATCTTGGGTGGGATAAAAAGGTGGCTTTAATATCCTCAAGGCAACATGACTCTTCTTTCTGCTTAAGGAGAATCGCCAGACTGGGAGTAAAAGGGAGAGAGAAGGTTTATTTCAGGGAACACTGAGGCCAACTCCTAAAGGCATTGACTGCCAGGCCAAAAGTGGCATTGGAGGTAGATAAGAGTTGTGCAAAGGGAAGAGAAAGTTAAATTACACAATTGAGAAACAATCTGGTTTGGGAAGCTTCTAAGGAGTTTGATTCCTATCAGTAGGACAATGGCAAGCTTTGATTCAAGGGAGTTTAAAGCATCCCTTTCAACCCAAGGAGAGGTTTTAGACTATGAGCACACCTCTCACCTACCTGGTCACGGCCACTCATTGTGGTGTGCTTTTCCATTTTTCTTCCTCTCCTTCCGTTCTTTCTGGAGACGCTCCAGTTCTGCTTCATACATCATCTCCTGAATCAAGTACTTCTCTCTTCTCATCCGATCCCTTAGATCTTTTGGGAGGTCTGGGATCAGATATGAAATGAGGTGCTTTATACAAAACACGAGATGCTAAAAACATAAAGGAGAATACAACACGTTAGATCTATTGCACCTCCTTAGCTGGAAAGAGATCTGGTAGGTGGTATAAGAACTCTTATTCCAGGGATGTGGAGCCTCTTGAGTGTCTGGAAAGTGGAATAAGGCCAGAGAATGTATGTGAGGAAAGAAGATCACAGGGATCGTGAGGACTGAACTTGGTCTGATGACACCTCACAGGGAATGAGGAAAGGAATCAGGAAAGAAGGTAGAGGAGTGGTCAGAGAATGCAAAGGAGAGCCAGAAGTACCTATACCATGGAGTCAGAAAACTCAGGGTTGAATCCTGGCTTTTATTACTTAAGAAATGTCTGCTTACCTGGGAAAAAGTCACTCTGAGTTTCAATTTGCTCATGTATAGAACGGGCATTATTGTGAAAATCATAAGAAAATGTTCAAGATGCTTTATCTATTGCTAAATTCACTTTGCCAATTTGACTGCAAGAATGATCAATAGGCCTTAAGAAAATGATCATTTCAGGAAGAAACTTTTTCTGGCACACTGCCACAAATTCTTTACACCTGACTTACTAACAGCTGAAACTAGAAACACTGTCATTTCTGTTTGTCTATATGATAATGACCAGTAAAGTACCAGATGATAATTTAATGACTCTCATAATTCTAAAGTATTAGATAAGTGAATTTCCAGGGAAGAACAGCTTATCTTTTCTTGGTTCCCTGGAATGAAGGAAAAAAAAATGATGGAAGAAGAGTATAGGAAATGTCAAGTCTAAGGCAAGAGGCAGTCCTGGTTTGCATTAATCTGGCTTTAATATTATGTGACAGGAGATGAAATTTCCATTTATAAAGTACAGTCATAGAAATGCAAATGATTTCTAGTAGCAATTTTCTTAAAAACTAAAAGAAAACAGGCAATGTATTTTTACTGACATATAAGTAATTGCTAGGTAGATATAAAGTTAATTTTGAGTCTTAGATAATGAATACTTATTTATGTCCTGAATATAAGTAATGTCATGATGACACACAAAGAGAGGCTACCATTTGTGTGATACCCAGCTTAGTTGTTTTCCAAACTATAGCCCCTGAACATCTACATCAGAAAGAATCACCTCGGAGGGCTTGTGGAAAGCAAATGACAAACATGATGTATCTGAGTCTGTAGGAGTAGGGATGGAAAAAACTGCAATTTTCCTAACGTCGAATAACAATGGTCCTAGAACATTAGAATAATGATTTCTGATGTATCCACTAACAATCAACAATGGACTTTCAATCGTTTCTTGGACAACTCAAGGTGAAGAAAAAGATTTAAAAAAGAGGCTATATAATATTACTATAATACTTCTGGACATAAATAACCACGTTGAACATTCTCACACTTGCATTCATGCATTATTCTTAGTTACTTAATTATGGCAAAGGAATTGGTTAAGAGAACATACCTCAAATACAATGATAAAAGCCAATCGAGCTGCTAGAACATGCCAGAATTGCAATGTGTAGCCATAGGGCACCAGTGAGTGCGGGGGGTCACGGTAGTCTCGGTATCTATAAATACATAGAACGAATGTTATGTTCCGAACTATGATTTTCTGACTCCCAAATCTCATTCATTCCCACATGTAGTCCTCATTCATGATAGATAGTTCAAAAAAGCTTCTCTATCCTAGACATTTGTCACTTATCCATTATTTTTTTTTCTTCTGGTAAAAGAGTATCTCTTCTCCTCTGGTGAATTATTCATGTGGCTTAGGCAGGGCTCACCTTCATCCCTGACCCCAGTTCAAAAGATGACTCAGACTTGATCAATGAGACTCCTCATCAGGGCTTCTGTTAGAATGGTCATTTAGTGAATTATAATTAAATCCATCATAGACTGTGTGTGGAGAGAGTTTGCTTAGAATGAGGTCATGTGAGGGCAGCCCGGGTGGCTCAGCGGTTTAGCACCACCTTCAGCCCAGGGCATGATCCTGGAGGCCCAGGATGGAGTCCCACGTTGGGCTCCCTGCATGGAGCCTGCTTCTCCCTCTGCCTGTGTCTCTGCCTCTCTCTCTCTCTCTCTCTCTCTCTCTCTGTGTCTCTCATGAATAAATAAAATCTTAAAAAAAAAAAAAAAGAATGAGGTCATGTGAAACAATGCAGAGCCAGTAGAGAAGCAGTGTCTTGCTGATGCTGCTGGAGGCTTGCGATCCAACCATTACTAACATTAGTATCATCCTGCCAACCTCCAGTTACCTGAACCAATGATGTTCTTTTTAAGTCAGTTTATACTGGATTTTTGCCACTTCCCACTAAAAAAGTCCTTTCTTTTTAAAAAATTTTTTATTATTTTTTAAAAGTCCTTTCTAATATATGCTCCAACTATAACTTTTGAGTCTGTATCAAATTCCACAAATATTTGTTGAACACCCATTAGGAAGTAGGCACCTGTCCTAGGAACTTAAATCTGTGTGACTCCACTTTATTTTTGCCATTATCATTACTATCACAGGTAGAAAAACTGAAAAAATGATTTTCCATATTATAGAGTTTCATGTTTCTTAGCCCAGTATTCTTTTCATTAGCCCCAGAAATGTGGAAAGATCTGGAGATGCTAATTCTTCTAATGATTCTGTGTGTAAACACACCAAATTCCCGTATCTGAGGAAAAGTTATGATTATCAAGGTGCTCATTTAGATTGTTCCTAACCTCAGGGTCAGCACTAAGTTGTGTATGAGGAGACAAGATAATTCCTGTGCAGAGCATCTTTTTTTTTAATTACACACAATTGACATACAATGTTATATTGGTGTCAGGTATAGAACATACTGATTTGACAATTCTATACATTAGTGCTCATCACAATAAGTATAGTCACCATCTGTTATCATTCAATGTTAGCACAATATTGACTATATTTCTTATGCTGTACTTTTTCATCCTGGGACTTATTTTATAACTGGAAGTCTGTATCTCTTAATCCCCATTCTATTTAGCCTATTCCCCTACCCACTTCCCTCTGACAATCACCAGTGTGTTTAAGGGTCTGGTTTTTTTGTTCATTTATTTTTTTTTAGATTCCATATATAAGTGAAATCATATAGTATTTGTTTTTGTCTGGCTTATTTCACTTAGCCTAATCTCCTCTAGGTCCATCCATAATGTCAAGATCTTGTTCTTTTTCATGGCTGAGTACTATTTCACTTTATGTATAAACTACCTCTTTAGGTACCTCAGCGGACTCTTGGGTTGCTCCATACCTTAGCTATTGTGAGCAATGCTTCAATAAAATGGGGTACATGTATCTTTTCAAATCTGTTTTCATTTTCTTTGGGTAAATATCTAGTGTAGAATTACTAGAGTATATGGTATTTCTTATTTTTTGAGGAACCTCCATAATGTTTTCCACAGTGGTTGCACCTATTTACATTCCCACTAATAGTGCACAAGGATTCCCTTTTCCCTGTATTCCTGCTAACACTTATTTCTTGTCTTTTTGATACTAGCCATTCTGGCTGGTGTGAGGTGATATCTCATTGTGGTTTTGATTTGCATTTTGCTCATGGTTAGAGATGTTGAGTACCTTTTTATTTCTCTCTTGGTCATCTGTATGTCTTCTTTGGGAAAATGTCTATTCAGATCCTCTGCCTATTTTTTAGTCTGATAGTTTATTTTTTTGGTGTTAAGTTCTTTATATATTTTGGATATAAACCCCTTATCAGATGCATCAATTGCAAAAATCTACTCCCATTTACTAGGTTGCCATTTTTTAAAATTTAAATTCTATTAGCCAACACATAGTACACCATTAGTTTCAGATGTAGAATTCAATTTCCTTTGCCTTGCAAAATCTTTTTATTTCCATGTAGTCCCCATAGTTTATTTTTGCTTTGTTTTCCTTGCCTGAGAACACATATCCATAATTTGCTGTGGCTGATGTCCAAGAGATTACTGCTCACCCAAACTCTCTTCCAGGAGTTTTATGGTTTCAGGTCTCATATTTAGGTCTTTAATCCATTCTGGGTTTATTTTTGTGTATGGTTATGAGAAAGTGGTTCAGTTTCATTATTTGCATGGAGCTGTCCAGTTTTCCTAACACCATTTGATTTTTTCCCCCACTGTATGTCTTGCCTCCTTTTTCATAGATTAATTGACCATATAGATGTGGGGTTATTTCTGGACTATCCTTTTCCATTGATCTATTTGTCTTTTTTTGTCCTGTGCAGAGTATCTTTGAAGAGTATTAAGGACTATAGAAATGAGCTGTCACTATTATCACAATCATCCTATTAATTATCATTAATAGTTATGGTAAATAATAATAGTGTATTTATTTTGTCAATAAAATTATATTTATGATGAGTATCTAGTGCTGAGATTAAAAATCAATCTATTAGTGCCTTTAAGCTGTTGGTTCTCTCTATAATGATGAGGATTAGGTAATTGCCTAGAATACTTTTATTCTGGTATATAGTTACATAAATAGCTCCTGTCAAAGGTCCAATTTATTCAAGAATAAAAGTTCTAACTTTCTTTTACTTTTTGCAGAGCACAACTAGTCAAGAATCAAAGTGTGTTTTCTACAATTAAAATAATGTGATTCCTATTGTCTTTAGCTACCTATATTTCAAATATAATCTGAATAAATATTCTAGAAGAAAAATGGCAGTATGCTTTTAATTATACATATGGTTGGTTATTTGGTAAACATATATTTATAAAAGGAGGGGACCTGGGATGCCTGGATGGCTCAGTGGTTGAGCGCCTGCCTTAGGCTCAGGTCATGATCCTGGGGTCCTGGGATCCAGTCCTGCATCGGGCTCCCTGCAGGGAGCCTGCTTCTCCTTCTGCCTGTGTGTGTTTCTCATGAATAAATAATTTTTTTTAAGGAGGGGACCTGAATATTTCAAGAGTTACCCTCATTAACTCCTTAAACTTAAAAAAAAAATTAACTCTAAATTCAATTAGCCAACATAAAGTATATACTTAATTACTTCACTAAAACAGAAAATTTTCAGAACCTACTGCTCCTTTCTTATTTATGCCTTAGCTGTGCTCTTGTGCCCTTCATGGTGACTGCTCAATCTCTCTTAGCTTCTCAGACTTTGTTCAGCTTTACTTTTGAAGAATATTAGTAAAGCTCTTTCTCCCCAGATCTCTTCTAAATTCATTGGGTAGAAAATCATGGTGTTATCCCCTAGACTCTTTCCAAAGACACCAATGTATTGTCCTCAAATTGCTGCTACACATTTGTAGCAAATAAATGAATTCATATATACATCTGTATAGTATAGTACAACCATTCATTAAAGTATGAGACTAGAAAGATAAAATACTTTTTATGACACAGCGAGAGAGATTATCAAACATGACTCTATTTTTAAAATTGGACATATATGCAAGTAGTTGCCCCTGCCCTCACTCCCATCCTACTGTTTGGCTCTCTGTGTTTCAGTTACCACATCCTCCCTGCCAGTCAGTAGGCACATGATCTTCTTTCTATTGTCACAAGGTCAACGGTAGCCTAATCCTAGGGCACAATGCCTATATCATTTGCCTCACTTCATCTCCTCACATAGGCATTTCATCATCTCTTATCATCATGAGGTGAAGGGTGAGTACAGCGCTAGATATTTTGAGAGAGATACCGTATAGCTTTTCTTAACAGTATATTGTTATGATTATTGTTATTGTTGTAAATCTCTTACTGTGCCTAATTTATAAATTAAACTTTACTATGTAAGTGTGTAAAGAAAAAACATGGTATATATAGGTTTTGGTATCATTCAGTTTCAGGCATCCACTTGGGGTATTGGAATGTATCTCCCACCAATAATCGAAGACTACTGAAATATGCAAAAATGAAAACACTTGTTTTTAGGTGGTGATCTTGCATTTTAATTAATAGATTTTTTATATTTTTTAAATTAACATTTTTTACATTTTTAATATGTAGAAAGCACTTATATTCATGGTTACGGTGAGTTGGCAATATATCAGATAGTTTCTTTTTTTTTTTTTTTGACATTTGGATGGTTAATTTATTTATATCTTATCCATAAACTAAAACTCTGTGCAGCCACTGAAACTGACATGGAGTATATCCATGATTTCTTCTTTTTCTTTTTTTTTTTTTTTTATAAATTAATTTTTATTGGTGTTCAATTTACCAACATACAGAATAACACCCAGTGCTCATCCCGTCAAGTGTCCCCCTCCGTGCCCGTCACCCATTCACCCCCACCCCCCGCCCTCCTCCCCTTCCACCACCCCTAGTTCATTTCCCAGAGTTAGAAGTCTTTATGTTCTGTGTCCCTTTCTGATATCTCCCACACATTTCTTCTCCCTTCCCTTATATTCCCCTTCACTATTATTCATATTCCCCAAATGAGTGAGAACATACACTGTTTGTCCTTCTCCGATTGACTTACTTCACTCAGCATAATACCCTCCAGTTCCATCCACGTTGAAGCAAATGGTGGGTATTTGTTGTTTCTAATGGCTGAGTAATATTCCATTTTATACATAAACCACATCTTCTTTATCCATTCATCTTTCGATGGGCACCGAGGCTCCTTCCACAGTTTGGCTATTGTGGACATGGCTGCTAGAAACATCGGGGTGCAGGTGCCCCGGCGTTTCATTGCATCTGAATCTTCGGGGTAAATCCCTAACAGTGCAATTGCTGGGTCGTAGGGCAGGTCTATTTTTAATTCTTTGAGGAACCTCCACACAGTTTTCCAGAGTGGCTGCACCAGTTCACATTCCCACCAACAGTGTAAGAGGGTTCCCTTTTCTCCGCATCCTCTCCAACATTTGTTGTTTCCTGCCTTATTAATTTTCCCCATTCTCACTGGTGTGAGGTGGTATCTCATTGTGGTTTTGATTTGTATTTCCCTGATGGCAAGTGATGCAGAGCATTTTCTCATGTGCATGTTGGCCATGTCTATGTCTTCCTCTGTGAGATTTCTCTTCATGTCTTTTGCCCATTTCATGATTGGATTGTTTGTTTCTTTGGTGTTGAGTTTAATAAGTTCTTTATAGATTTTGGAAACTAGCCCTTTATCTGATATGTTATTTGCAAATATCTTCTCCCATTCTGTAGGTTGTCTTTGAGTTTTGTTGACTGTATCCTTTGCTGTGCAAAAGCTTCTTATCTTGATGAAGTCCCAATAGTTCATTTTTGCTTTTGTTTCTTTTGTTTTCGTGGATGTATCTTGCAAGAAGTTACTGTGGCCAAGTTCAAAAAGGGTGTTGCCTGTGTTCTCCTCTAGGATTTTGATGGAGTCTTGTCTCACATTTAAATCTTTCATCCATTTTGAGTTTATCTTTGTGTATGGTGCAAGAGAGTGGTCTAGTTTCATTCTTCTGCATGTGGATGACCAATTTTCCCAGCACCATTTATTGAAGAGACTGTCTTTCTTCCAGTGGATCGTCTTTCCTCCTTTGTCGAATATTAGTTGACCATAAAGTTCAGGGTCCATTTCTGGATTCTCTATTCTGTTCCATTGGTCTATGTGTCTGTTTTTGTGCCAGTACCACACTGTCTTGATGACCACAGCTTTGTAGTACAACCTGAAATCCAGTTGTTGAGAATCTATATCTCGGGACGCCTGCATGGCTCAGTGGTTGAGGATCTGCCTTGGGCTCAGGTCATGACCCCGGGGTCCTGGAATTGAGTTCTGCATTGGGCTCCCCGCAGGGAGCCTGCTTCTCCCTCTGCCTATATCTCTGCCTCTCTCTGTGTGTCTCTCAGAAATAAATGAATAAATCTTAAAGAGAATATGCATCCGTTTGTTCAGCCCCTGTATAGTATACATCCATTTGTGGATCTATCACAGAGCTCTGCTAATTTGTGCAAAAAGGAATGCAATGTACCTACACTGGCACTTAACTTCTGATTCTTGGTTTCAGAATGAAATTTTTAGGAAGTTCCAGTTTTCAGAAGCAGCAGGTCTCTGGCCTTCCTGCTCTCTAAAGCTACTGTATCATAAAGTCAAGTTTCTCTCTAGAAAACTCCTTATTGCTATGAGTGATGCTAATGAGTCTGGCTCTCTTGTGCTTCACTGCCCACAGCTGTCTCTCCAATCATGCGCTCGCTGGAAAGCACACGCAAACCAAGGCTGGGGTCTGCCTGATGTTATGATCTTAGGTAATTAATGAAACTTCTATGGACATCAGTTTTCCCTAGTAACATAATTAGGGTCTCTCCATCTCACCAGGATCTATAAGTGTTGACTCTCACTCTTTTCTTTTAGTTTGCAGATGACTGTTTGAAGCAGAGCTCTCAGTTGAAGTGCTATCCTATACTCCTGATCCCACTGGCCTTTTCAATGAGGCAGGGGTTCGAGAGGTGCTCAGATGTCATTTGCGCCCCACACCTCTGTTTTTGATAGAGTGCTTTTTTTTTTTTTTGTCAAATGACTGGGTACATGTTTATTGTGCAAACAAAACACTTCCCTGGAAACAGACAGAAAGCCAAGCTTCAAAGCTAATTGAATCAATGTTTTACTTCTCTAATCTTCATTTAGTATCTTCAGAGAAACTAAGTGGTCCAGCAGTGTCAATGTTTGCAGGAATTTTTCCAAGTGAGTTAGAATTGTTTTCAAAACATAACACTTGTAATTTCTTGGCTTCAGTTTTACGTGTGGGAAAAGCAGGACGTTCCCACTTAGATTATGGCTTGTAAACATTTTTTTCCAGTTCCAGGTATACTTAATTCGTTCCCATTTTTGAAATGTAAAAGTACATGTACATTTGAAAGAACAAGAGTGAACTTCTCATAACCGCCATCTAAGGTAAGTCCTAGAACGTGGTTAGTAACTTAGAAATGCCTTGCTGGCAATCCCAGATACCCAGAGAGATAACTGCTATTTAATTTTCTGCTTCTCTTTATAGTTCTACTACTTATGCAAGTGTTTCTGAGTAAAACTGCTGAGTTTGTCTGCTTTGAACTCTATATAAATGAAATCATAATGTATGTGTTATTTTGTGATTATACCTTTAATTAATATGCAATTTTTGAGTTCTCAATTCTATTCCATTTTCTATTTATTTGATTCTGTGACACCATTACACTGATTATAATTTTATACTAATTCTAACATAAAGTAAATCTCTACTATTATTCTTCAGAAGTATCTTGACTATTCTTCATCTTTTGCATTTCCATAGAACATTATTTTCAACTTCAGGTACAACCTCATCATATTTAATTTTTTAAACTAATCTCATTGATCCATTCATATTCTTCTCTCTAACCTTTATATTTATTTAATACTTAGTATGATAAACCCTCATGTCTACCATGTAACGCAAGAATTAAAACATTTTCAGGAACTTATTATACCTTACCTTCTGCTCCTGATTTGGCCTTGATGGTTTATATGTTTCAAGGAATTTATCCATTTCTTTGAGGCTGTCAAGTTGTTGGTATATAATTGTCCACTGGTCTCTTATGAGCCTTTGTTTTTCTGTGGTATCAGTTATCATGTATCCTCTTTCACTTCTCATTCATTTGAATATTTTTTTTCTTGGAAAGTCTAGCTAAAGTTTCGTTTATTTATCTTTACAAAGAAGAACTACCTCCTAGTTTCATTGATCTTTTCTATTTGTTTTTAGTCTTATTTCTACTCTGATTTTGTTACTTTCTTCCTTCTCCTAACTTCATTCGTTTGTTCATTCATCTTTCCTTCCTTCCTTCTCCTGGAGATATAAAGTTAGGTTGAGATTTTTCTTGTTTCTTGAGGTAGGCATTTATTGCTATGAACATTCCTCTTAGAATTGCTTTTACCACATCTCATATGTTTTGGTACATTATGTGTCTATTTCTAAATGTCTCTAGCTATATCTTATTTCTCCTTTGACCCATTGGATGTTCAGTAGCATGTTTAATCTCCACATATTTGTGAGTTTTTCTAGTTTTCTTCTTGTAATTTCTCATTTCATACCATTGGCCTTGGGATCAGAAGAGATGCTTCATGTGATTTCAATCTTCTTAAATTGTTTAAGACTTGTTTTGTGGCAGAACATGATCTATTCTATTTCTTTTTATTTTTAACTTAAATTCAATTAACATATGATGTATTATTAGTTTGAGGTTAGTGATTCATCAGTTGCATATAACATCCAGTGCATATTACATCAAGTACCCTCCTTAATGCCCATCACCCAGTTACCCTCATGATCTTCTGTTTTGTTTCTTAACTTTCACATATGAGTGAGATCATATGATAATCATCTTTCTCTGACTGAGATATTTTGTTTAGCATAATACCCTCCAGTTCCATCCATGTTGATATAAATGGCAAGACTTCATTTTGATGGATGAGTAATATTCCTCTCTCTCTCTCCGTGTGTGTGTGTGTGTGTGTGTGTGTGTGTGTGTGTAAACACCACCTTCTTTATCCACTCATCTATTGATGGACATTTGGGCTCTTTCCATAGTTTGGCTATTGTGGAAATTGCTGATGTAAACAATGGGGTGAGGTGCCCCTTAGGATCACTATGTTTGTATCCTTTGGATAAATACCCAGTAGTGCAATTGCTGGGTCATAGGGTAGCTCTATTTTTAACTTCTTGAAGAACCTCCACATGTTTTCCAGAGTGGCTGCACCAGCTTGCATTCCCACCAACAGTGTAAAAGGTTTGTTCTCCTTTCTCCAAATCCTTGCCAACATCTGTTGTTTCCTGACTTGTTAATTTTAGCCATTCTCACTGCTGTGAGGTGGTATCTCATTGTGGTTTTGATTTGTATTCTGGAGAATGTTTCACATGCACTTGAAATGTATGCATTCTGTTGCTTTTGGATCGAATGCTCTGTATATACCTATAAAATGTTGTACAGACCACTTATTTTATTGACTTTTCTGTCTGGATGATTTATCCTTTGTTGTAAGTGGGGTATTAAAGTTCTCTACTATTAGTTTAATGCTATCTATTTCTCCCTAGGTCTATTAATATTTGTTTTATATATCAGGTGTCTATTGGTTGGGTATGTTGGGAAATGTATCTTCTTGTTGGACTGACTAACCCTTTTATCATTATATAATGATCTTTGTCTATTACATTCTTTTAAAAAAATCTGTATTTAAAGCAGACAACATAGCTATCTCAGCTTTCCTTAAAGTTTTATTTGCATGGAATATCTTTTTTAATCCCTTCAGTTTCAGCCTATTTGTGTCCTTACATCAGAAGTGAGTCTCTTATAGGAAGCAAATAGATCAGTCTTGTCTTTTAATTCATTCAGCCACTCTTTTGATTGAAGAATGTATTTTAGAATTTACATATAAAGTAGTTACTGATAGGTATGTACTTATTTGTTAATTATTTTCTGGCTATTTTGTAGTTCCTCTCTGTTCCTTTTTTTTTTTTTCCTTGCTCTCTTCCTTTATGATTTGATGGCTTTCCTTAGTGGTGTGCTTGGATTCCT
The DNA here is from genome assembly GCF_905146905.1 of Nyctereutes procyonoides. Lineage (NCBI taxonomy): Eukaryota > Metazoa > Chordata > Mammalia > Carnivora > Canidae > Nyctereutes > Nyctereutes procyonoides. The sequence goes on from NW_026575122.1 coordinate 24,031,605, forward strand.
TTCTCTTTCATGAATCTATGAGGTTTTTTCTTTGTGGTTATTACAAGGCTTACATATAACAACTAACAGTCTATTTTAAGTTGATAATTATTTAGGTCAGATTACATTATGAAACTATATTTTTTTACTCTACCTCCAACATTTTGTTCACATTTCCATATTTTTATATCCCTTAACTAGTTAATGTAGTTATAATGATTATTACTAGTTTTGTCTTTTACCCTCATACTAACATTATAAATGATTATTTCCACTTCTTTTCTATAATATTTACCAGTGAAATTTATGCTTTCATCTATTTTCTTGTTACTAACTAGTACCCCTCCATTTCAGCATAAAGAAATTTAACCTTAGAAATTAAAGATTAATTCCTTTAACCTTTGTTAGGCTGGTCTGGTGGTAATGAAATCCTTTAGCTTTTGCTTGCCTGGAAAACTCTTCATTTCTCCTTCAGTTTTGAAGGACACTGTTGCTGAGCAGAATTATTATTCATTGGCAGTTTTTTTTTCCTTTTGGCACTTTGAACAGATCATGCCATATCCTTCTGACCTATCAAGTTTCTACTGAGAAATCTGATCATTTTATTGGTGGGGGGGGTTTCCCCTCATAGTGTAACAAGTTGTTTTTCTCTTACTGCTGTAAATATCCTTATCTTTAACTTTTGACATCTTCATTATGTCTTGGTGTGGGTCTCTTTGGATTACTCTTATTTGACTCCCTGGATCTGGATGTCTGGGTTCCACGTGAGAGATTCTGTTTTAATTTACTAGGTCACAGTTGGTCCAGAGGAGATTTTAAAATTCTCCAGTGGATTTTAATGCATGATCAAGGTTGAGAACCACTTCTTTAAACCCATTCAGTCAGAAAGGGCTGTCTAAGCAAAACCTCCCCATGGCAGAGCCAGCCCAGGTTTGGCTGAGTGCCATCCTCACCTGCAGTACTTGAGAGGAGTACCGGAGAACTCACTGCCATCAGACTCAGGCTCAGATCGGTTCTCAAAGTCAGAAATTAGAAACACAGATAAACTGGCATTCACATAGCCAACCATGCACCTGAGAGAAAATGAATTATATAATTAGAGCTCTGGTCACCTCTGCATCCAATTCACTGAAGTCTCTACTTCCTACAAACTCTTGCACTTATAAATGCCTTTAGCTGGCTTTGCCTTGTCATAATCATTCAAATTAGGATATACTGAAAAACCCTCAGGAACAAGTCATTCTTTTATTCTAGTTCTTCTTGTTCAAAGTCATCATACAGACATCACTATCCCAATCAATAGATGAAAGACAGTACTGCATGATTAGTATAAATTACAGGTAAGCCACAGTTTCTTTCCTTGATGATGTAAACACACATGCACACACAAACACATTCCTTTATTAATGAATACCTGTATTCTCTCATAATACCCTGAATGTGACTGGTGTTACTACGCCTCCCCTCCAAACTCACATCCCTTGCTATAGTCATGCTAGACTATATTCCCTGCATAAGCTTTCATATCTCTGTTCAGTTTGTCTTTTCTCTTGGGATTCCCTCTTCATTTCTTTCTAAGTAGAAATTTTTCAATGACCAATTGAAATGGCACCCCATCTGGGAAGATGTCCTAATCTTCCCAGAAAAAGACTCATTTCTTCTTCTATATGGTGCTGCCTATATCTAACTTCACCATTACTGTACATATGGGTTTTCTTTAGATTGCAGTTGTTTTTTGGAGCAGAACAAGTGTCATAGGTATTTTTATATCCTAGGGCAGTTTTGTGTAGTGTAGGAATCCAGTAAATATCAAACTCAATTGATTTCATTTGAGGAAAGCTAAACTATCAGAGATAATATCACAGTCTTTAGAATGGATCAGAAATAAAGTTATTGTCTATATACCTTAGGGTTAATAAACTTACTGAGAACATGGCTTTTACTCTGTGCTAGGAGTCAGTATATTTCAATACTAAAAACTTGGGTTTGAGGGTCAAATTGTAGCTTTTCTGCTTTCTAACCATGCAAATTTAGTAAGTTATATAACTTCTTTAACAAAAGTGACTACCTGATAGAGTCATTGTGGGGATTAAACAAAATGATACATGTAAAGCCAGTGACAGAGTGCTTAGCCTATAGCAAGATCTTAATTAAACGTGAGTGGCTACTATTAATTTATTTCTTGTACCTTGCAGAAGGTACAATAAATAAATATTGATTTAATGAAAAAAATCATAGCTTTCTCATTCTCTCCATTAACTTGTCTGGCATGATTATTCCAAGATGCTGAACACCAAATCAAAATGATGACACAAACACAGACCCGATAGTACATGAGTTCTGTGTGTTGTCTTGCGCAAGACAAATCACTGAGGTTTTATCATGGCCTTAAAAAATGAACCAAGGGATCCCTGGGTGGCGCAGTGGTTTGGCGCCTGCCTTTGGCCCAGGGCGCGATCCTGGAGACCCGGGATCGAATCCCACGTCGGGCTTCCGATGCATGGAGCCTGCTTCTCCCTCTGCCTGTGTCTCTGCCTCTCTCTCTCTGTGTGTGACTATCATAAATAAATAAAAATTAAAAAAAAAATGAATCAAGCAGAAGTACCCATTTATCAAGTCACTGATGGGTGAAACAAATGTTCAGTGGGTGTGTAACATGCCTTAATCCAACCAGCAGCAGGTCCCCCCTACCACTCTTTGCAAGGGTAATTTGGAATAATGTCTCCCTCCTCTTTGAACTGCCTGGAACAGGACATGAAAGCAAATTAGTGCTTTGATGATTATTAGCTGTCATAGAGAGTGAGCCGGTTTTTGTGAACTATAGAATACAGCAGAATCTTCTTAGGAGCCAAACAGTGGGAAAGGAAAGGAGCTCTGGAAACTGGCAGAAAACATGACCAACATTGAAATGAAATATTCACAACCCCTCCTGCACTCTTTCTTAGGTGCAGCCCTGTGGCTTTACTGAGATTAAGCAGTGTCCTAATGGCTGCTCTGTCCAAAAACTCGATTGAGAAAAATCTAAATTTAAATAAAATACCAGCTTCATGGACAACACTCTACTTTCAAAATAAAGAGGATATATCTCTGACCTATTTATTAAGCATATTCATGTACTGTCAGTCATAAATCCAAGTTGAAAATGTGCCTTTGGCGGTTCTGTATTCCCATGTACAAAGCATGACACATGGATCTAGTATGTGTCCATATAGTTATCAGCTGTATAAGTCTTCCTTCCATTTCCTTTCCATAATCAGGAAGGAGAGGGACTGCTAATATTGAAATATCTGGGCATTTCTCAAAGTCTTTTCACTGCGGTAGAATCTTAGCTATTTTCCACAATAAATAGTTGAGGGTAGTCATCAATTCAGGGAAAGATTTCCCACAATTCCTTGTATGAAGTTCAGCCAATGGCATTCGTGTGTCAGTCTGGAGGAAACAGGCAGTAGCAGATCCCATGTCGATCCCTATCTGCTGTCAGGAGATCACTATGCCTCAATGTGGCACACCACCAGCTCCAAGTTAGAGGAAAAATGAAGTAGTAACTAGAAAAAAACTATCAGACAAAGGAAGGGTTTCTGTGAATATAAAAACACAAAGTTAATTTTCTTAAGGGGTGGGTAGAGGGCCCCTGAAGGTATTTCCAAGATAGGAGATTCAGAAAATATTTTATGTAAGGGTAGTATTGTTTGAATTATGATGCATGCCTCTTTCAAGTAAGTTCTGTGAAGACCACATTTATTTAAATGTGAGAATTCTGGTTTAAAAATCATTCATGATGTACTGTTTCCAGTCCTTTACTATAAGGAAAAAGATGAACTAATGATCATTAGTAATGAGTTTTAAGGGAAAGAAAAGAACTTGAAGTTGATTTTTGAATTTGTAGAATCCAGCTTAAATTGCAGAGTGTCTTTGAACTTTGCGATTAAATGTGCCTTTGTGTCACTATATCTAAAACCTCAAACAGAATGGGGGTAGGGTCCAAACAATGAAAAAGCTAGAAGAAATAAGATCTGGTTTATGCATTTAGAGTCAAATGTGCCTTATAGATAATAAATGACAAATTTATGAATTTATTTATAGATAGGCTAATAAGATGACAAAAGAAAGTGGACTTCTGACTTATTGCAATAAATAATGAATAAATAAATAAATATGACATGATAAAAGAGTATTATATAAAGCATTGTCAGCTTTATGTTTTTAAACAAAACCTTGTAATTGGTTATGATGTTGATCTATTGACTTACAATTTGCAAAAATATATTCCTTATAATTTATTAAGATATTTGTGGTTTGTTCTGTGACAGTTTGAGCATTGCGCTCTTGATCAAGTCTCTAACTCCTTACAATCTTTTAGTTAGATCACTAAATCAGATATATACCTCACAATAATCCTAAGGCCTGCACATATTCTTAGAGAATGTTCCACAACTCTGGCCTGATAACAATGTAGTTAATTACATTCAATGGATAGGAGTGGAGGGCTCAAAATGATTTTTTTGTGCTGTTTGAAAAATAATTTTAGTTTGTTGACTGAAATTCAACTCTGATCGACAGAACAGTCTTATAGTATACACCTTCAATTTTGCTTCATAATTTCTATCTCCTGATGCATACCAGAGATGACTTTAGTTCTCTAAGCACTTTTCTAGAGGGTTCAAGTGAAGATCTCCTGAAAGAGGAAGTGACTTTATTTTGTAAGCACTGAATAAGCTAAGCATGGGCATTGGTCCAGTAATCTACCTAGGCAGGGTGCAGCAAAAATGCCTTAATAAATGTCTTAAGAGGAAAGATGAAACACTTGAAAGTTTCTTGTGTACCCACTGTGTGGAGAATATTGCCTCAAATCACGGTATTCCTCTCATGTTCAGATCTGGCTAGAAAATGAGAACGTCTTCCCCTCTATGGCACTGAAAATGCATTCACTGACCACTCATGATAGCAGTGAGATTGTGGTTGGAAGTCCCTCTGTCATAGGGACAAGGGCATGTGACTGACTGACTCTGGGCATATGCATCAAACTCTCATCTTTGGAGAAGCCAGCGAAAGCTGAAAAAACAGTAAGAAGAAGGCTTTGAGGCAGTCTGGAGTTTTGAGGTTGGCTTAGTTGGAGTAACCTTGATTTAGAGGCAGCTTCAATTGAAATGTGGCATTTCTATAGGTGAATGGGATCATAACAAGTGGAATTTGACTATGCACATACTACCCCAAAAGCCTTTTACATTCTAAAATTTGACAATGCTGCTCCGCCATGAGTTCAATCATTTCTAAAGCATTTCCAAATGGGCAAAAACCAAACCAAACCAAACCAAACCAAAACCAAAAACAAACCAAAAAACCTTAAAAAGGATAATAGTGTAGCTGGTGGGGCAGAAAATAAGATTCATGAATAAACTTATACAAATTTAACTATTTGAAAACAAGAAACATGACTAACGGATTAGAATATAGAATGTATATCTATAAACATTGAAAATGGCAGAAGTCTCTTAAGGGAAAGAGAAAGGTTATATGTAAAAAAAAAAATAGTCCAGGTGAGCCCCATAAAACTGAATCAAGGAGACTGTTAAATTTTAATCTCCATGAACATGTCTTAACTCTAATAAACTCTCAACATTCTAAAGCTTTGATTCAGTATCAACTGCACATACATGTTCCTGCTTTATTTTTTGTGTTCCACCCAAACCAAGACAGGTTTCATTATATTTGCAATTGAGAAAAAAATTAAATAACCACTGGGACTTAAACCCCTGGGGAGTTAGATGAACTGGATAAACATTTATTGGCAATTGCCCCTGGGCCCTGTGGTTCAGAATGGAGAGCACTGTATGAGTCTAGGCTTTGCCTTCATGTGGGTTCTATCAGTTACTCTGCTTTGTGATTCTGGATTTAATCTCTCAATCTCTTTCTGTTCTTCAAAGTGAGGGTAATAATGCATGTCCCACTCCCAGGGTTGTTTTGAGAATCAAATGCAAAACAGACGGGAAAGTGGTTTAAACAAAGGCAAGCTTTTCTAGGCTCAGCCAAGCAGAGAATGTCGGCAATAGAATTAGAAAGAATAAGTGAATAGTATAACATGTCTTTAAATCTCTTAAAATGGGATGGTATGTTCACTTAAAGTTGCTAGATAATTAGCGTCTAATGGCCACATGATTATTATAGTAAAGAACTTTATAGAAGTCTCTTTGAATAGCTAGATGGTAAGCTTTATTACATTCAATCATCTATGCCTTAAAGCATTCATGTAGGATTAATAATGAAACTGGACCTAGGCTAGGGGTGCATGAATTTGGCTAACTTGATTTGGTAGCACTTTATTCCTTGGGGCTAATCCAACTACAGTGGTTATACAGGATTAGTTTAGTTCTGACTAGTAAACCAAGAGGCAGGGCTGCCTCTGTGAATTGCCATAGCCCACATGGGATAATTTCTGGGGTGTTAAAAAGACTCCCAAAACATACTCCACTGTGATCTACAGACATCTAAATCCCACAATTAGAACAGAATTATTTTATTTTAGCCAAAGATTTTTTTCCCATTAAAGTATGTTAAATTTATTGTCTCTGCCCAAAGTTATAGAAACGAAATCTAGGGGACATGTTTTAATTTTGCCTGGAATTTACCTGACCAGAAATACCCAGAAAGCTCTGGCTTTTGGGAATCACTTAGGTGATGCCATAGAATTGGATTTGCCTTGGGTAATATGTACATTGGTCAGGTCAATACCCAGGAAAGAATCATTCAGTTACTTATTCCACAAATATTTATAGAATACTTCTAGGGTACTTATAACATGGTTGCATATTTCCCATGTAGAACTTCCAAAGTCTCCATATGATGACACAAGAGGAATCAAATTGTAACTATCCTCTTACAAACTCATAAAGATGGCACAACTGTATACTAGAGTATGTGCTAATTTTTTTGGCTCAGAACATGAGCTTTAGCATAGCACTTCTGAATTCACAGTAGGCAAGGGTCAGGGGTGGGAGAAATTATTAATTCCACCTAAAACTTGGGTTACCTATGTTGAGCCCCATCTTTTCAGTAGATGAGAATGTATTTTCTTTGGCTGGTAGCGTCATCATAATTCTACCTCCCCCACTGCTGTCCTTCTCATCCTGGGTTACTCCAGTGCAGAAGCTTCTGTCTGAGTGTGCCAGCATCACACCGTGCATAGGAAATGGGGACTTCATGACAGTTTTAGGACAAACTTACTTTTGTCCAGCTTCTCCTTGGCCTGCACAAGGTCCATACTTATAAGCATACACCAAACGAGGGATAAAGTCAGATGTTATCGCTATGACAAATGCATTTGTAATAACAGAGAGAATGCCGATGCCTTCAAGGATTCCATACCAAATTCCTATTCAAAAAGAAGTGTTACCAGTGAGAATGGGGAACATTAACAAGGCAGGAAACCACAAATGTTGGAGAGGATGTGGAAAAAGGGGAACCCTCTTGCACTGTTGGTGGGAATGTGAACTGGTGCAGTCACTCTGGAACTGTGTGGAAGTTCCTCAAAGAGTTAAAAATAGATCTGCCCTATGAACCAGCAATTGCACTGCTGGGGATTTACCCCAAAGACACAGATGCAGTGAAACGCTGGGACACCTACACGCCGATGTTTATAGGAGCAATGTCCACAATAGCCAAACTGTGGAAGGAGCCTCGGTGTCCATCGAAAGACGAATGGACAAAGAAGCTGTGGTCTATGTATACAATGGAATATTACTCAGCCATTAGAAACGACATGGAACTGGAGGGTATTATGCTGAGTGAAATAAGTCAATCGGAGAAGGACAAACATATGGTCTCATTCATTTGGGGAATATAAAAAATAATGAAAGGGAATAAAGGGGAAAGGAGAAAATGTGAGTGGGAAATATCAGAGAGGGAGACAGAACATGAGAGACTCCTAACTCTGGGAAATGAACAAGGGGTGGTAGAAAGGGAGGTGGGCGGGGGGTGGGGGTGACTGGGTGACGGGCACTGAGGGGGGCACTTGACGGGATGAGCAATGGGTGTTATTCTATTTGTTGACAAATTGAACACCAATAAAAAATAAATTTATAAAAAAAGTGTTATATTAGTTCAAGACACAATAGCAGAAATAATAGTATAAAAACTACTGGGGAAACTAATTTTATCAGTCCTTTCAAATTACCCAATACTGATGCTTGTAACCAAGAGTAAGAATTTGTACTTGCAGATACTTTGGCTTTGAAGAAGTTTTTGTGGATGTGCTGATGCTCATGACTTACTGACTCGGTCAGGATCAAACGTAAGTCAGAGAGTTCTCATCAGCAATAAGGCACCAATACATTACCCAATAAGATGGGCACTCACACTGTCAAGTCACTATCAGGCTGGGAGCTCCTGAAGGGTGCAGACAGCTGGATGGGCCCAGCCCCTGTTGCGTTGATCCAGGGTAGGTGCTCACTGAATGTGGGTTTGTTTCATATGGAGGTTAAAGGCCACTGTGAGCCAAGACACACTGAGTGCCTGCTGGCTCTATACTAAGCATTTGATGCAGAAATGAATAAAAGATGGTCTCTGATCTCAAGCAGCACTCAAGAGGCTGCATCTGATTCAACTCAGCCTCTCCTGTCAAAGGCCAAAGCCATCTTCATCTTTAGAAAAACTGGATTGAGCTTTATGTGACACAGGGAAACATTTGAGCAAGGGCAAAACAAAATAAAGCAAGTGGGAGATTACTTTAAAAAGGAAATAAGTGATAATAAATAAAAATCCTAGATTCCAAGTTCAAATAACCAAATTGAAAGTCTATTTAAGCACAAATTCTCCAGTACTGGAAATTATAAATTTCCAAATAGGCAGCTTTATTTCTTGTCCAATATTATTTAAAGCTAACATAATTATTCTTTTGCAAGAATGAGTTACTTCATCTTACATGGAAACAATTAGTAAAAAATTTAAAGTTGATGTCTGTTTTTATTTTATCCACCAGATGGCTAATATCTTTAAAAAAAAACATCAAATCCAACTTACCTATGTCTTTGGCCCTTGAAGCTAAAGGTCGCCTCCACTGTGTGACAAATTTGTAAGCATCCAGCCGAATTTCAATTATGTTATTCAGTAAGGCCAGAAGTGGTGCTAGGGGAAAAGCTGCCACGAAGATAGTTGTGAATCCAAACTGAAGAACTAGAGAAGAAATAATGAAAAAGAACAAAGAGTTTTGTTTTTTTCCATTACTATTTTCAAAAGGATGATAATCTGAATACAAAAAGTACTTGGCTAAATGGATGATTGCATAGCTTGTTTTTGTCTTTTTAGACTATTTTAGAAAGTAACAAGAAAATACTGTGATAATTACTTCACATCTATCAGCTCATTTAGTTTTCACAATAACCTACCCTTATTTTACATGTGAGGAAATAGAGGCATTAAGAGGCCAAGTAACTTGCTTGACACACAATTGAGAAGTAATTCTAATGTGAGTACTGTGATTCCTGAGTCATGAAGAGCCTGTTGACTTCATCTCTGTGGCAATGCCACCTTCGGGGTGTTACCCATCTTTGATCACATTCATACCCCATGCCTATGCTGCTGGCTCTTCACCCACCAATAGGAACAGGCATCTCCCTTAGTTTTCTCCTTGGTTTCACCCTTCTGCTGACTTTCTTCTTCTCTTGGGTCAGTCCATCTACTCTCATGACTTCATTATCACTATCTCTGATAAGGATTCTCAATTTCCTCTCTCTCACCCTGAATCTTAGTGGGGAATTTCCAGTTGTGTGCTGTTATGCTATAGAAGCAACACTCTCCAAACCTTGATTCAATCATAAACCTCAATCTCATCCTTAAATCTGTTCCTCCCTTCATGTCTTCCTTTCCGTCAGATTAGTCTTGCATAAATACCAGGTCTCATCTAGCTTACCTTTCATGACCATTAGTCTCCACTCTTCCTACTAGAGGTCAGACTCTCACGTTCTAACGGACTTCTCTGCCTCAGACTTTCACCTCCCTCCCTCATCTCATTGCTGTCAATATTGGTTAAAGCCCATAATCATATCAATCATCTCCCTATTTTGAATGTTTCAGAAGATTGTCTATAGATTAAATCTTAAACTTTTCACTGTACCATTCAAGGATCTTCCAAACCTCATTTACAAACATACCTCATGCCTGGACAGGTTTCCCAAATAATCCTCTATTTTAGTCACACTGGACTTCTGGTTTGATGGGGCCATATCATCTACTTAGTGTTTTTATTCATACGATGGTGAGATTCGATTCTTCCTTCAAGGGTAAGCTCCATGTGACCTCTGGGGAACCTCTCATAATTGTAATTATTGCTTCCTTAGTAGCTCCTGCAACTCTGCTTATAGTGAAGAACTTACTTATTCTTGATTTTATGGCTCTTTTCCTGTATGTATGGTGCTGATTATTATGTTTAAATCTCTGATCTATTCTGAGTTCATTTTTTGTAAGTGATGTAAGACAGGAGTCCAATTTAATTTTTCTGCATGTGTCTATCCAGTTTTTCTAATACCATTTGTTGAAGAGACCATCCTTTCCCCATTAAGTATTCTTGGTTCTCTTGTCAAATATCAGTTGATCATACATGCAGGAGTTTAATTCTTGGGTTCCTATTTCATTCCATTGGTCTATATGTTTAATTTTATGGCAGTAAGATACGGTTTTTGTTACCATACTTATAACATAGTTTGAAATTAGGAAGTGTGATATTGTCAACTTTGTTCTTTTTCCACAGGGTTGTTTTGGCTATTCAGGGTTTTTGTGGTTCCATACAAATTTTAGTTTAGTTTTTGTTTGTTTGTTTCTGTGAAGAATGCCATTTGTATTTTAATGGAAATTGCACTGAATCTACAGACGGTTTTGGGTAGTATGGACATTTTAACAATATTAACTCTTCCAATCCATGAACACAGGATGTCTTTCCATTTGTGTCTTTTCAGTTTCGTTCAGCAAAGTCCTGTAGGTTTCATTGTACAGATCTGTCACTTCCTTGGTTAAATCTATTCCTAGGTACTGATTTTGATGCTATTCTAAACGGACTAGTTTTATCTCTTTCAGATGTTTCATTATTAGTGTATAGAAACGCAAATGATTTCTGTTGATTTTATACTGCAGCTTTACTGAAATTGTTGATTAGTGCTGACAGGTTTTTTTTTTTTTTGGTTGAATCTTTGAGATTTCCTATATATAAAATCATGAATTTCATCTGAAAATAGTGATAATTTTACTTCTTTTCTGATTTGGATGTCTTTTCTTTGTCTTGCCTAATTGTTCTAGCTGGGATTTCCAGTACTTCATTGAATAAGAGTAGGGAGAGTGAATATCCTTGTCTTGTTCTTGATCTTAGAGGAAAAACTTTCAATTTTTTCTCCACTGAGTATGTTAGCTGTGGGTTTATCATATACAGTCTTTATTATGTTGAGGTATGTTCCTTCTATACCAAATCTGTTGAGGGTTTTTATAATGAAAGGGTGTTGTATTTTATCAAATGCTTTCTCTGAATCTGTTGAGATAATCATATGATTTTTCTCTCTCATTCTACTAATGTATTATATTCAACTTGCCTATTTTCAACCAGCCTGCATCCCAGGGATAAATCCCATTTGGTCATGGTGTTTGAGTTCAAGAAGATACTAAAATGATTAGTTTACTAATATTTTGTTGAGAATTTTTGCATTTATATTTATCCAGGATACTTGCTCATGGTTTTCATGTAGTATCCTTACCTGGGTTTGGTATCAGTATAATGCTGGGGTTGCAGAATGAGTTTGAAAATGTTCCCTCTGCTTTTTTTTTGGAATAGTTTGAGAAGGATTTGTTATTAATTCTTCTTTAAATGTTTGGTAGAATTCACCAGTAAATCCATATGGTCCCAGGTTTGCTGTGGTAGGATATTTTTTATTACTGACTTAATCTCTTGCTAGTGGTCTATTCAGATTTTCTATTCCTTTCTGATTCACTCTTAGAGGTTTTACGTTTTTAGAAATCTATCCATTTCTTCTAGGTTATCTAATTTGTTGGCATGTAATTGTTCATTATAGTCTCATAATCCTACGTGTCTTTTTTCTTAGCTAAAGGTTTGTCAATTTTATTTTTTCAGCAAATCAGCTCTCAGTTTTGTTGATCTTGTCTATTGTTCTTCTGGTCTCTATTTCATTTATTTCTGTTTTGATCTTCATAATTTCTTTCCTTCTGGTAACTTTGGGCATAGTTCTTTTTTTTCTAGTTCCTTGAGTATAGTTAGGATATTTGAGATCTTTTAAATTTCTTAATACATGCATTTATTGCTATAAACAGTATTCTCAAAAACTGTCTTTGTGATTTCTGAGAATGATGGCAGAGTAATAGGATGCTAAGCTCACCTTATATCTAGATATACCTAGTTAATACCCACATCAGTAAAAATAACCCAGAAAATGACCCAAAGATGGGCAGAACATACTTTCCACAGCTAATCATAGAGGACAGGCTATATCATAAAAGAGTGAAGACACCATTGATAACCAAACTGACCTGTAAGACCATCCACTGGAGGAAGTGACACCACAGGCATGGAGAAAAGAGAAGAGTAGACTTCATATGATGCACCCCAGGTATGGGGAAACAGCCTTGGGAAGATGAATCCCCATAACATCTGGCTTTCTAAAAACTGATGAAGTGAAACACCTCTGGATTTCAAACAGTGGGGTGTAACACCTGGAACTTTTAAAAATTAGCAGCTCGGCTCTGGGAGATTTGGAGGGTGATAGGAAACTGAGTCCCTGCCCTTAAAGAGACAGCACAACAAATGACTCCATTGAGATACAGCATAAAAGCAGCAATTGAAAAACACCTAGGATATATGGGAAATTTTATTTACTAATATCAAAGCATGTGCTGGAAAGGCAGGGATCTTCAGGAGACTTCTTCAAGAACAGAAGAGCTGGTTGAGTGCCATTTCCTTCCCTGTCTCCTAGCTTAGATACATGGATACCTGTGAAAATCATCATGAACACTTTCCACGTAGCTTGCTAACAGCTCACTCTGCTGCCATGCTCTCCTATGAACATGCCCCATCCAGCCCACCAGTGGCAGGAGTACATTTAAGGCAGTTCCAAAGAGGTGGCATGTGTAAGCAGCCCCCACAGTGACCAGCAGCACTCCAAAGTGACTCATGCCCTGAGGAGAGGGGAAGATAAACCATACTTACCAGTCCAACTGCAACCCCAGCATTGGGCACATATCTGGTTTGACTGCAGGCCCCGCCAAACAACAAAAGCCTCTCAGGGGACAAAGAAGTGGTGTACCGTACAATTTGGTGTGACTACAACCCTAGCAAATGCTTGGTTTGACCTACTCAAGCCCAAGATGGCCCCAGACTAGCCCACTAACAAAATAGAGACTAAATGGTGCCCACAACAAGCAAAGAGAGCTATTGAAGATGACTGAAGGCAAACATGGTTCAGCCCCAGTAGTATGGCATACAAAACGCACATAGGAGATACTCCTGAAGTGCCCAATTCTGGTGAACAGGGGACATTGCACTGTAGGTCAGTCCAGGATCTCTTCTTCAAAAGGCCACTACTTTCAAGACCAGGAGATGCAGTTGACTTTCTTAACACATAGAAACAGACACAGTGAGTTAGTTAGACAAAATGAGACAGAAGAATGTGTCCCAAATTAAAGAACAAAATCATAGCAAAAGAGCTATACAAACCAGAGATAAGCAATATGCCTGATAGAGAATTTAAAGTATGGTCATAAAAATACTCAGTGGACTTAAAAGTGGAGGATCTCAGTGACACTCCAAAGAAAGAGACAGAAAATATAAAAAAATGACCAATAAGACATGAAGAACTTAAAATAGCTGAACTTAAAAATACCCTATAGGAGATGAATATAGTAGATCAAGGGAAGCAAAAGTGACATGGAGTACAGAATCCTAGAAGACAACCAAACTGAATAGGAAAAAAATATATTAAAAAAATGAGAATAGATTAAGGGAATTTAGTGACATCATTAAGCAGAATAGCAGTCTCATTATGGGGATTCTAGAAGGAGAAGAAAGTAAAGGATGCAGAAAAGTTGAGAAATGAAACTGAAAACTTCCCAAATCTGGGGAAGGAAATAGAAGTCCAGATCTATGAGGCACAGAAAGCCCCCAACAAAATCAACCCAAAGGAGGTCCATACAAGACACATAATAATCGAAATGGCAAAAAGTAGCAATAAAGACAAAATTTTAAAAGCAGCAAGGGGAAAAAAATTACATACAAAGGAAACCCCATAAGGCTATCCAGTTGTTTTTTCAACAGAAACTTTTCAGGCCAGAAGAAAGTGGCATGATATACTCAAAGTGCTGCAAGGAAAAACTTGTGGCCAAGAAAACTCTATCCCCCAAGGCTATTATTCAGAACAGAAGGAGAGATAAAGAATTTCCCAAATAAAAGTTATAGGAATTCATCACCACTAAACCAGTCTTACAAGAAATTTTAAAGGGGACTCTCTGACTGGAAAGGAAAGACCAGAAGAAGGAAAAGTAGGAAGCACAAAAGCAGTAAGATTAAGTACATCTGTAAAAATCAAAGTATTCACAAAATAAAAGGATGTAAAGTATGACACTATATATCTAAAATGTGGGGGAGAGGGAGAAAATTTAGTACTTTTAGAATGGGTTCAAACTTAAGTAACCACCAACTTAATATAGATTGCTATATGCATAAGATGCTATATATAAACCTAGTGTTAAACATGAATAAAAATCAGTAATAGATATACAAAAAAAATAGAAAGAAATACAAGTGTATCACCAAAGAAAGCCATAAACCTGTGAGAGAAGAGAGCAAGAGGAGAAACAGAATTACAAAACAACCATAAAAATCAATAACAAAATGGCACTAAATACCTAAATATCAATTACTTTGTACACTGATTAAACAATCAAAAGACACAGGGTGACTGAATGATTAAAAAAGCAAGACCCATCCATATGCTGCCTACAAAAGATCCATTTCAGATGAAAAGACACATGCAGATTGAAAGTAAGGGGAAAAACATTTATCATGCAAATGGAAAGCAGGGTAGCAATATTTATGTCAGACAAAATAGACTTTAAAACAGACTGCTTAAATAAATTTAAAAAATAATAAAAATTAAAAATAAGCAGCGTGCAAAAATAGATACAAAACACACACACACACACACACACACACACACACACAAAACAAACCAGACTGTAACAAGAGAAAAAGGGACAACTACATATTTATAAACAATTCAATAAGAAGATACAATAGTTATAAATATTTATGGGCCCAACATGGGAGCACTCAGATATATAAAGCAGCTATTAACAAACATAAAGGAAGTAATCAGTAATAGTACAATAATAGTATAAAAATCTACCACTCCATTTACATCAATGGATAGATGTTCCAAACAGAAAATCATCAAGGAAAGAGTGGCTTTGAATTGACACATTGGAAAAGATGGGTTTAACAGATACATTCAGAACATTCCAACCTAAAACAGCAGAATACATACTCTTTTCAAGTGCACACAGAACATTATCCAGAATAGATCACATTAGGCCACAAAACAAATCTCAACAAATTTGAAAGACTGAAATTATATTATAACTCTTTTCTGATCGCAATGCTATGAAACTAGAAATCAAACACAAGGAAAAATCTAGAAAGAACATAAATATATGGAAGTTAAATAATATGCTACTAAAAAATTAAATGAGTCAACCAAGAAAGCAAAGAGGAAATTAAAAAAAAATGCATGGAGACAAATGAAAATGAAAACACAGTGGTCCAAAATCTTTGGGATGCAGCAAAAGCTGCTCTACAAGGGAAGATTATAGCAATACAGACCTATGTTGAAGCAAGAAAAACCGCAAATAAACAATCTAGCCTTATACCTAAAGGAGCTAGAAAAAAAGAACAAACAAAACTCCAAACCAGTAGAAGGAAAAAAGTAATAAAAATTAGTGCAGAAATAAATGAAATAGAAAATTTAAAAAATATTAGAACAGATCAATGAAACCAGGAGATGATTTTTTTGGAAAGATCAATATAATGATAAACTTTTTGCCAGACTCATCAAAAAAAAAAAAGACTCAAAATCAGAAATGAAAAAGGAGAAATAAGAACCAATACCACAGAGATACAAAGGATTATAAGAGAATATTATGAAAAATTACATGCCAAGAAATGGAACAACCTAGAAGAAATAATTTCCTGGAAATATATAATCTCCTAAAACTGAATCAGGAGGAAATAGAAAATTTGATAGACTGATTACTAGCAACGAAACTGAATCAGTTATCAAACAACTTCTACCAAATGAAAAGTCCAGGACAGATAGCTTCACAGATGAATTCTATGAAACATTTAAGGAAGAGTTAATTCCTGTTCTTCTCAAACTACTCCAAAAAACAGAAGAGAAAGGGAAACTTCCAAATTCATTCTATGAGGCCAGCATTACCCTGATACCAAAACCAGATAAAGATACTACATAAAAAGAGAACTACAAGCTATTATCTCATAAGTGCAATTATTCTCAACAAAATATTAGCAAAGCAAATCCAACAATACATAAATAAATCATTCACCATGATCAGGTGGGATTCCTAGAATACAAGGGTGGTTTAATATTCATAAATCAATCAACATGATTTATCATGTCAATAAGAGAAAGGATAAAAACCAGATGTTCATTTCAATAGATGCAGAAAAGGCATTCAACAAATAAAACATCCACTCATGATAAAAAAAGAATCCTCAACAAAGTAGGTTTAGAGGGAATGTATCTCAACGTAATAAAGGCCATATCTGAAAAACCCACAGCTAACATCATACTCAATGGTGAAAACAGAGCTTTTCCCCTATGGCCAGGAACAAGACAAGGATGTCCACTCTCACCACTTTTATTCAACATAGTACTGGAAGTCCTAGGCACAGCAAGCAGACAAAAAGAAAAGGCATCCAAATTGCTAAGAATGTAGTAAAGCTTTCATTATTTGCAGATTACATGATATAGATATAGGAAACCGTAAAGTCTTCACCAAAAAGCTACCAAAACTGATAAATTCAGTAAAGTTGTGGAATGTAATATCAATATACATAAATCTGTTGTATTTCTACACACTAATAACAAAGTAAAAGAAAGAGAAGTTAGGAAAGCAATTCCATTTAACAATTGTACCAAAAAATAATAAAATGCCTAGGAATAAATTTAACCAAGGAAGTGAAAAACCTGTACTGTGAAAACTATAAAACATTGATCAAAAAAATTGAAGAGGATGCAAATGAAAATGTATTCCATGCTCACAGGTTGGGAGAATTAACATTATAAAAATGTCCACACTCCCCAAGGCAATCTACAGATTTAATGAAATCCCTATCAAAATACAAGCATCATTTTTCATAGAACTAAACTAATCCAAAAATTCCAAAATTTGTATGGAACCACAAAATACCTTGAATAGCTAAAGCAATCTTGAAACAGAAGAACAAAACTAGATATATCACAACCCCAGATTTCAAGATATACTACTAAGCTATAGTCATCAAAACAGTATGGTACAGGTGCAAAAGAGACACATAGATCATGGAACAGAATAGAGAGCCCAGAAATAAGCCCAGTTATATGGTTAAGTCATCTACGATGGAGGAGACAAGAATGTGCAATGTGAAAAAAAATCTCTTCAACAAATGTTGCTGGGAAAATTGGACACCTACAGATAAATGAATAAAATTGGACTACTTTCTCACTCTATATAGAAAAATAAACTCAAAATGGATTAAAGATCTAAATGTGAGATCTGAAACCATAAAAATCCTAGAAGAGAGCACAGGCAGTAATTTTTCCAACATTGGCCATAGTAACATTTTTCTAGATATGTCTTCTAAGGCAAGGGAAACAAAAGCAAAAATGAACTACTGAGAGTATATCAAAATAAAAAGCTTTTGCACAGCAAAGGAAACCATTAAGGAAACAAAAAGACAACCTAGTGAATTGGAGAAGATATTTGCAAATCATGTACCTGCTAAGGGATTAATATCCAAAATATATAAATAACTTATAACAACACCCCCCCAACTAATGCAATGAAAAATTGGGCAGAAGACATGGAAGAAACATTTCTCCAAAAAGGACATACAGGGCCCCCTGGGTGTCTCAGTGGTTGAGCATCTATCTGCCTTTGTCTCGTGTCATGATCCTAGGGTCCTGGGATCGAGTCTTGCATCAGGCTCCCTGTGGAGAGCCTGCTTCTCCCTCTGCCTGTGTCTCTGCTTCTCTCTGTGTGTCTCTTGTGTATAAAGAAATAAAATCTTTTTAAAAAAGACATACAGATGGCGAATAGACGCATGAAGGGCGTTGAACATCACGTCATCAGGGAAATGCAAATCAAACCCACAATGAAATATTACCTCATACCCATCAGAATGACTAAAATAAAAACCACAGAAAACAACAAGTGTTAGGGGGGGGTGTGGGGGAAGAAAGGAACCCTTGTACACTGTTGGTGGAAATGCAAACTAGTGCAGCCACTGTGGAAAACGGTATGGAGGTTCCTCAAAAAATTGAAAATACAATTATCATATGATTCAGTAATTCTACTACTGGGTATTTACCCAAAGACTACAAAAACACAAAATCAAAAAACAATGCACCCACCCCTATGTTTATTGTAGGATTACTTAAAATAGCTAAGACATGGAAGCAACCCAAGAGTCCACTGATAGATGCACTGAATGGACAAAGAAGGGGTGGTATTTATATACAATAGAATATTACTCAGCCATAAAAACACTGAAATCTTGCCATTTGCAACAACATGGTTGGACCTACAGGGTCTAATACTAAGTGAAATTGGTCAGAGAAAAACAAATACCATATGACTTCATTCATATTAGAGTTTAAGAAAAAAAAAAACAAAGAAAAAAAAAAAGACCAAAAACCTTGACTCTTAAATATAGAGAACAAACTAGCAATTCCTGTGAAGGGAAGTAGGTAGGGTGATGAGTAAAGTAGATGGGGATTAAAAGTACACTCATCATAGACGAGCACTGAGTAATGTACAGAACTGTACTGTACATCTGAAACTAATGTACCACTGTATGTTAATTGTACTGGAATTTTTTTTAAACTGTCTTTCCTATACATTTTGGCATTTTGTATTTCCATTTTCATTTCTTTTGAAATACTTTATTTTCCTTTAGATTTCTTTGATCCATTGGTTGTTCAGAAGTGTGTTGTTTAGTTTCCAAAATTTGTAGATTTAAAGCTTTCCTCATTTTGAGTTTCATACCATTGGGGTTGGAATAGTTAGTTGGTATGATTTCAGTCCTCTTATTAAATTTGCTCATTTGTTTTGTGTCCTACCATATGATCTATCATGGAGAATATTCCATGTACATAAGAGAGAAATATGTATTCGGCTGCTATTGGATGGAACGTTCTATGTTCTATATGTGTTTAAGCCTACTTGGCCTAAAGTTTGGTTAGTTTCCAATGTTTCCTTGTTGATTGTCTACCTGGATGGAGACAATTCACTGCTGAGAGTGGAGTATTAAAGTCCCCTGCTGTTATTATATTGATGTATTGATCCCTTTATTATTTTATAAGAGTTTTGTCTTGTTCCCATTTTTGCCTTGAATTCTATCTTGTCTGACACAAGTATGGCTAATCCCACTTTCTTTTGGTTTCTACTTGTATTCCTTTATGCTGAGTCCATGTGTGTCTTTAGAGCTGAAATGAGCCTCCTAATGGCAGCATATGGCTCTTGTTTTTTAATCCATCCAGTCGCTTTGTTCCTTTTAATTAATTGGTGAACTGAGTTCATTTACATTTAGAGTGACTATTAATATGTAAGGATTTACTACTGTCATCTTACCTTATGCCTTCTGGTTGTTTTGTACTTACATTGTTTATTTTTCCCTTTCTGTCTACCTCTTAAGTTTGTGTTTTCCACTGTGATATGCTCAGTCTTTTATTATGCTTCATGAATCTACTCCACATTTTTGCTTGGTGGTTGCCATCTGGCTTATATAAAATATCTCATAGGCAAAACAGTCCATTTTATGCTGATAACAACTCATCTTCATTTGCCTATAAAGCCTCCACACTTTTTACTCCCCCCTTTTCATGTTTTTGATGTCACAATTTACCTCTTTTTATGCTGTAAGTTCACTAATAAAGTATAGTAGCTATAGTTATTTGTAATGCTTTTTTTCTTTTAACCTTTATACTATAGTTAAAGGGTTAATACACTATCCTATTATAAGGTTAGTTTTCTATTCCAAATTCATTTTTCACCTCTACCAGAGTTTTGTGTACCTTCATATGGTACCAAAGTCACCAATCAGCATCTTTTCATTTCAGCTTGAAGAACTCTTTTAAGCATTTCTTGCAAGGCAGGTATAGTGGTGGTGTACTCCTTTAACTTTTGTTTGTATAGGAAACCCTTAATTTCTCCTTCATATCTGAGGGATAACTGCCAGATAAAGTATTCTTAGTGGGTAATTTTTATCTTTCAGTAAATAAGCAGCTCTCCTGGCCTGTGGAGTTTCTGAGAAATCTGCTGCTAGCCTAATGAGGATTCCATTGCAGGTTACTTTTTCTCCCCTGGATGCCTTTAAGATTCTTTATTACTGATTTTTGACATTTTCGTTATAATGTGTCTTGGAGAAGGTGTTTGGTTGATCTGTTTTGCATTGAGATAACATGGTGTTCTATTAGCTTTGTGCACTTGTATGTTCAATTCCTTTCCCTGATTTAGAAAGTTCTCAGCTATTTTTTCTTTAAATAAACTCTCTGACTCCCTCTCCCTCTCCCTCTCCTTATATTTGCTATTATGATTGAATCTGATACCTCTCATAGGGTTGTTCCATTTTTTAAAAATCTGAGTTCTCTATCCTCTTCTGAATTATTTCTATATTCATATCCTCAAAGCCATTTATTTTTTTCTTCCATCTGACTTGCTCTGTCACCTAACCCATGCTCTCTATTGCATTCTTCATCTTATTCACTGAATTCTTCTGCTCCAGAATTTCTACTTGGTTCTTTTTTAATAATTTTAATATCTTTGATAAAGACGTCCTTCTGTTCATTAATTTTATTCCTGAACTCACTGAATTGCCTTTCTGAGTTTTTGTGAGCTGACTGGAATCCCAGGATCGAGTCCCACATCAGGCTCCCTGCATGTAGCCTGTTTCTCTCTCTGCCTATGTCTTTTCCTCTCTCTCTGTGTGTGTCTCTGATGAATAATTAAAATATTTTTTTAAAAATAAAGAAAAAAAAGTATGACTAAGTATTTCCCTCAAGTTGCTGGGTTGGTGTAACAACTTTAACAATATCACCAAAAATCAGCGAAATTCACCACAGTAATAAAGAAGAAACATTTTAGTAGATTAGGAAAATTATTTGATAAAATTTAAGCTCTTCTTCTGTGTGAAGAAGAGAACATTGGGGAGTATCTGGGAGTAGAAATGCAAAAAAGAAAAAAAAGAAAGAAAAACCCTACATGTGCCTCAAGATGGAGGTATCAAAGAGAAACTCCACCTGCTGCATAATTTTGCTTCAGGTATACATTCTAGGAATACTCTACACAATGAAAATAGAGTTTACTACCTGTACCAACACAGAAGAATCTTATACACATGTCATTGAGTGAAAGAAGCCAGTTATAAATCAGTCCATATTGTACAATTTCATTCACATGAAGATAAAAAAAAGGGCAAAATTAATCTATGGTATTAGAAATCAAGAGAGTGGTTAGTAAAGGTGTTATGACTTGGAGAGAAAGCAAAGAGCTTTCTTTGATAATGATATAATGATAACATTCTATTTCTTGATTGACCACATGACATGGCAAACATTTTCTTTAAGGAGCCAGACAGTAAATATTTCAGGCATGGTAGGCCAGACAGTCTCTGTCAAAACTACTCAAGTATATGGTTGGGCAAAACCAACTATAGATAATATGTAAATAAATGGATTTAGCTGTGAACCAATAAAACTTTATTTACAAAAACAGGCAGTAGACTCAATTTGGTCTGAAGGCTATAATTTGCCAAATTCTCACCTGTAGAGATTGGTAAATTTGTAAAAATTTATTAATCTGTACAGTTCTTTATATACTTTCTGAACTATATATTATACTTCAATGAATACATTTAAAAATATAAATAACAAAGCAGGGAAGTCATGAAGAAAACAAAATGAGAAGAACAGAAGGAAACAGGGTTCACTAGTCTGCTTATGATGCTTCTGAGATTTGTTTCCTGCTGCAACTACTGCAGTATTTGGAGCACTACTAATTCTAGCCACATAAAAGTTTCTTTTCAAGCACTCAATATACCAACATTATTGTTCATTTCCTTCTTTATGGGAGAAAGTCCATTAAAAGACCTCAAAATGGTTGGTTCTCTTAATGAATTTCCTTTATTAAATTTTATTATTAATGCCCACATTGATTTCTTCTCCTAAATTATATCATCCTCCAAGAAACATCACTAGATACTTAAGACATAAGCAATCTAATAACATTAAACATCAATTCCACCTCTCTTTTAATTTTCAGATTTTCCCAGAACTACTACTTTCAGAAGTCACACTCTCGCCCATCCCTAGCCACTCTTACCCCAATGTTACAGAGCTTAATCATAATTTTAAAAAGACAACAACTGGTACACACTCAATATATTTCCTAAGCAATTTTTTTTAACTTTTCTCCCCTGGGAGAAGAGAACAGGAAAATAATAATGATGATACAAATAACATGTACCAAGTGTATCCTATGAGCCTCGTCATTGCTCTAAGCCCTTCTGTTCATTAACTCATTTAATCCACACGAAAACCCTCTGAGGTAGTTACTTTCATTATTATCCCCACTTCAGAGGTGAGAAAATTGAGATAGAGATTGTCTAAGGTTTCATAGTTAATAAGTGATAGAGTTAGGATCTGAACCCTGGTATTGTTTCCATGGCCTATGCTCTTGGATACATTGCTTGGGTACATGTACAACGTACAAGATAAATAGCTTGGGTTTGATTAATAAAGAAATCTAATTCCTTAAATGTAAGTGTAGCATAGCTTAAATGTTCTCAGCTTCCTGCCATCCCCACCAAGAGAAATGGCTGCTCCCCATACTTGCTGCTGATGGATCCTGCAGCATCGACACTTTACTGCACTTACCCTTTATATCTCTAGCTTTCTCCCCTCTAGCCCATGGACTCTTTAAGAGTGGGGACCATGCCTTATTCCTTCTTGTAGCTCCAGTGCCAAACATGGCATCTGTTTGGACATAGCATAGCTCAGTAGATGTCTGCTAAATGAATGAATCAATCATGCTGTGAGTGATAACTCCCCCCCCCCCTTTTTTTTGGTTCACCAAGTTTTCCAACCCATTTTTGTTTCCTGGTGATTGATTATGAGGGACAGGACACGATGTCATGAAGAGGTTGAAGGGACTAGGCTTTTGGCAACATCTCTATGGATTGAGCTTCTTAAAGTAAGAAACTCCCTCCTCTGCATTCAGCTAGAGAACCCCCACACACTGCTTGCCTCAATGATAGAGGGTGCATGTCTAGCTGAATATAGCTTGGGATCTAGAACTGGCATTTAGAATTAATAGGATAAAACAGGAGATTTGCATACTCATTTCTAAGTACTCATCGAAGAGTCCATACGCATTCATGGGTTGAAGGTTGTAGTCCTTTTCCCACTGTGGGAAACTTATTTTCCTTTCAGGTCCGCGTTCTTGTCGTACTTTCCTTCTGGTCCACCAATTCTGAATTAACCTGCACAACAAGATCAATTCCTTAAAAAAGAAATAGATGACTATTCACAAGACCTAAGTAATAAGACAGAGTTCAAATACAGAACCACAGTTTAAAAATATTTAGGATAGGGTGCTAAGGAAATAAAAACCTTGGATTAGGAAGACAGTATCAATGGCTATATCTCATGCATTTGTACTTGCAAGTGAACAGAATGACTTTCTAACTATTCGTGAAATTGTCTCATGTTCCATGTTGCCTTGGAAGGTTGGGTAAGGGACTAAGAACATCTAGAAACTGATCCTCTAGCACCATGGCAACACCCAGACCTCAGAGTAAAGGAAGGTTTGGCCTAGCTGACTTAATTCAGGACCCATGGGCAGTCTTACCATGTGGACGCTGACCTGCATATTCTGACTGAGGGCCTGGAAGTTCTGCAAATCCACTAAATGCTTCCTCTTTTGGCACACTGAAGTCTGCGCATCCACAACTTGCCTGCTTTTAGTGTGAGCTCGACAGGGGCTCTGATTCCTGGTAAAATGCATCTTACACTGGTAAGGTTCTCACATTAATCCTCAATAATGTTCAGGAGTGCATCTTATGATATGGAATAGGGCTGAGGAAATGGGTGTGGGGATCAGGTCTGCATGCTATAGGGGACAAGGACAAATTGAGGGGTAACCAAGAGTAGACATGCCAAAAATAGCCCCCAAACAAATTGTGAAATAAAGGAAATAATGGGGTGGGTATCAAAGACAAATGACCTCCTTCACAATTTTGCTCTTTATCCATATTAGACTAGAAGATAAAATGTTCTCTTGATGTCTCTGACATTTTAATAAATTATGGCTTATACTTTAAAGTAGCATGTAGTGCTAATTTTTAAATTTTATGCATTTATAAAAAAGCTTTATAGAAAACATCAGGCACTTGGAAAACATTTTCTAGAAATAAATCTAAGAATGGAAAATTGCTGGCATAGGTTTTGAGAGCTAAGAGGTGACTTTTTCGAAGTGAACCAAGTTCTAGCTAATTGCTTTGGATGAGTGGTCCTCCTTGAAACCTAGAGTTCTCTAACCAAGCTGACATGAAAACCAGTAGGTGTGGAATTAAAGCAGAAATAGAAGTTGCTGATTTATGTTTCTTTAAAACTTCACTGACCAGAGCTAAACAAACAGAGCAGAAGTCAAGGTTACCTTTACAAAAATGATTCAACTTTTTGCCTGTTGTCATCAACTTAAACTATTATCAACTAGATGATCATATTTTTGCTGGTTAAGATACGTTGACTCCAGTTTCTTTTCTGCATCCCTAAACTTTCCTCTTTTCCATAAATTCCTTTACTGTACAGTTTGAATTTAAGGTCATTTTAAAAAAATTACCAATCCTGATTTATCATGGGGGTGGGGGAGTAGAGCTCTAGTTAATGGGTCATAACTAGTGAGAGCCTCGCAGTGCTAGAGCTTCAGGGTCGGAGGCATTATTTAAAGAAGCTGCAAGCAAATGTTCAATATTTAGGGCCCCACGGAGACTTTGTTTAAAAGAATATTCACTATCTGTTGATACTCCTTATACTGAATCTTCCTAAAGAGCCAACGTTTATTACTTTCATGACTGCCTTTGAGTCACTGAGCATGAACACTGAGCTCTAGGCACGTGTACTGGCCTAACTGCTGAGTCTGCATTGCTTATCTTACTTGCCACACCTAGAAAAGCCAATAATGAGCAATGCTGCATCTCAATGGTAGAGGTCTATGGTACTTACGGGTAGCCAAGTTCCATGAAATTATTCCAGGTCTGCTTTAGCACCATTATAATACCCATTTGCATACAGAGATCAATAAGGCATCCACTAGGGTGGCACTGCGAGGTAAGCAAACACAGAGATTCCAGAATCAATGGAGAGGAAGAAAGAGTGTCTGGTTTCTAATTTGCACAAAGTTGCCCGAGACCATTTACTGCAAGGGGGTAGAAAATAAGGAGTGATGGAAGGATACAGACCTCTTCTAGTCTCCATCTGTTTATCAGCCTCAAGTAGGCACCTGGGTGTCCTGTAAATCTTCAACACACAGAAAAACAAACCATTAGTATCTGTAGGTCTAAGTTCTTGTTGACTATTATGCTCAGATTGGCACACCCTCCAGTGAAAAGGACTGGTATAGTCAGGTCTGAGGGATTCAGGAAACTGCAGGGCTGTTGTACGTACTGCAGCTCCTGGAATTCTCCAGGGAAAATTTTCCTTCTGAACTGTCTGGGCTGCTGACCACAGAGGCCAGCCCTTGCTGCTTGCATGTGACTCTGAACATTTTCTGTTAAATAAGTGCTCTGGCCTGTGTAACACACAGCATGTTGGACTGAAACACATTCTGATCTTTTTGAATAATAGTTTTTTTTTTTTTTTAAAAAAAAAAAACAACTTTACTGTTTGACTAGAAGTCCACACTGAAGTAGCTTGATACTGAGGGAAGCGACTGTATCTGTCCCACCAAAACCCAAAAGTCACCCGTTTCTGGTTCTTATCTCACAAAATATTTCCCAGTGCAAAGGAATTTATAGGACATTGACTACTTAACACAGGAGCCTTTCCCAATCCTAGCACTGCTGGATTCAGAAGCTGACCACTCTCCTCTGGCATCCTGTGTCAGCTCTTTCCTGTCTGGATATCCTTCCCTCTGTGTGAAGGCAGATGTCCAGGACACACTGCAGGCCACCCTCCCCATTAGGCCTCCTCCTCATATAGATGTGAGATCCAGGGGCCTAACTCAGGTGCAGAGGGAGCCCACAGGTTTTAAAATCCATCCTTCACTTGTACAAATGCTTTTCCTCTGTGAACCTTAGCAAGAAATGGTGCATAGGTCACTTGTGAGTGGAGCCACCATTCTCCAGGAGGGGAATGGGAAGGGAGAGGAGGAGGCTGATCACTTTTTACCCTTTTATGGATCACTCTAAAGGAGGTGCTCCTCTGTCACCCTCATCAGCGACCGCTGAGTGCTCTGTCCCTGGCCTGCAGAACCATGGAGAGACCAGGTCCTTACCTTCCAAGAAAGAATGCGATGTAAAATGTGGAGCTGTTCAGATTGACAAACTGAAAGAGAAACATCTTCAGGGTGAAGCTGTTCTCCCACTCGGACTCTGTGCGAGGCTGTTCTGTGGACAAAAGGGGAGTAGAGCTTGCAAGGTTGCACTTGACTCCTCCTCAGCTCCCTCTGCCCCACTCCCTGTACACAAAGGGTGGGAGCAGAGGTGTCCTAAGGGAGCCACAGGAGACCCCAGTTTGCCTATGTATGGCGTGTGATGGAATGGACCACCCATGGGATCCTCAAGCTTGCAGAACAGCCCCAACAAGGGTGCAGGGAGCAGCACTGACTGATGTGTGAGAGGGTACGAAATATCTGGTTTGTTCTGCTGTGATGGGGTGTTCAGAGAGCCTGGAGGAGACACAGCCAGGCTGAAGGGGCCTCATTCCCTTTTGCCCTTAATTTCCACCTGTGGGGTAGGGTCTGGGTGGGGTCAGGTCCCCTCCTGGATCCTTATTAATTCCTTCTTCTCAAATTCTATTCTGGTGAAATGCCTGGTGCTGCTGCATAAGAGGGAGGCAGACCCCCTCTCAGAATGCTGAGACTATCTGACTTCTGTGCCTGTCACCCTCATCCAACATTTTTCATTCTTATAGACAAAAACCAAGGGGATGACCTCATTTTAGAGCTTTAATTGTATATCACCATCTGTATCTTACAGTATCCTGACCTCAATCAGGCACCAATTCTCATCTCCTTGTATTTTGACTTCCATAAAGCAAATGCTCTTTGGACAGTGTTAGGAATCAAAATATGAATCAAACGTACAACTTGACACCTCACGTCAAATGTACCTACCTTTCCTTCCCTAGGAACTGCATCCTCAACCCAAGCAACGCCAAAGAAAATGTATTTAATGCCATCGTACGTTCTCTGTTTCCATATTTCCTAAGCTTCTAACTGCTTTTTACTATTTTACACCATCAATTCCTTTTCCGCTAATTATCACTCAAAATGCTTGCTGCGAGCATATCTGAGAAGGGGAGGGAGAATCATATTTAACAAGGCTGTTGAGGGAAAAAAAGACAAAGTATCTTTAAAGGGTTTTAGTTTTACTTCACTTCTGCTACTGAACTATTGGTTACACAGGAAGGTCTCTCAGGTTGTCAGGCAGCTGGGTGGGTGCTCAGGCATCCCAGCCACAGATGGGCCAGGGCTGTATCTCCTTGGCACCTTTGCAAGCCTGGATCAAGGTGCCACTGGACACAATCTGCCAATGCAGTTACCTCTTCTGTGGATATAAGCCTCTTTCTGCCTTTTTGGGCAAGGGGTGGTAATGATGGAGGATTTTAATGACATTAAAGGAGACATGCCTGGTACCTAGCTAGCTCTGTATCTGGCAGATAGAAAGGCTCAATCAATGGCATCTTGTATTATAATGATTATTATAAATAAAGGCACTTTTGTGATTTCTTCCCCCTCCAGACAAGCTACCTATGGGAACGTGCTACAATAGGTGTATGTGTGTGGGAGCATGTAATTTTCTCAACTTGCATAGAGTAAAATGACTAATGTTTCATTAATAAAATTGGGACAATCTCTACATCTTGAAAACGTGGAAAATGTGCAGGGTACAGTCAGCTACCAGATTGTTCTAATGCTTTATGAAGTCAGAGAAGTGTTCTCAGGGGTGACTTGTCCAGATGAATGTTATATCTATAAATGTCAGTAATGGTTAGGCGGCCTACATTCCTGGCAAAAGGCCCCTAGTCTTCAAAGCAATTAACCTTGCTGTGGATTCATGTGCCACGAAAACCTGATCCATCTCTAATTAAATAAAAATTATAGGCGATAGCAAATGAACTCTAAATGGCTCTGGGCATTTTATTCACTCCTTTTGTGCTACTATATTTTTTGTGCATGAAGAGAAAACCTGCTTTAAATTACATTAGCTCCTGAGAGATAATGTTTATGACTGGTTTGAAAGCTTTAACTAGGAATGATCCCCCAATTACTAGATGTATTGAAAATGTCCTGTTGAAGGCAAAGAACTAATGTATGCAATTCAAAATAAAAAGAATATATTTCTTTTCAGCAGTGTTTCAGAGACATCTTTAAAAAGATAATTCCCAGACTACAATACTGTGCCATGAAATTAGAAGGGTCTCACTTACCTAAATTTGTCAGAAGAAGTGCAACTTTTTCATAGAGCTGTAAAATAAATTTCATATATTTAACAAAAAACCCTGTTGATGCTATAAAATCCATAAGTATAAAGGAAATAGGTAATCGAGTCATGAGTGAAAATAATTTCATTAACTGTCTGTTACTCAACAATGAAAACATTGTAAACAAATAGTTGTGTCCTTTCAGGGCAAGAAAGAAATGCACAAAGTCCCATTTTACTATTTTAAAAATCTCACTGTCTATGTGGGAGTGGATAATTCTGTGGCAACAAGGGCTCGCTGCTTCTAATTACCAGCTTGGTAAGGGATGCTGGGCAAATCACAACATCCCTGGACCTCGGCATCTCTAGGACTGATTCCGATGGCAAGATTTTGTAATCTCATTGTTTATGGACTGCTGTATTTTCTAGATGAGAGCATTCATAAATACAGAAGTAATGAAACCTTCCTGGGAACTCCTAAGGTTTTGATACTCTTGTTTTTCCATTAGTGCATCAGATGCATCCTTAACTCACCCAGCCATCTGGCAAATGGAGGGTCCTAAGAGGGAAGGGAAAGTGTGTGTGTGTGAGTGCATCTGCACACATGTGTATATGGAAGTGCAGGGGGTACAGTTCAGGGAAAACCCAGCTCTAGGTGATTCCCCAGAAAGGGTATAAATCGAGAAAAAGAACAAATGTCTTCTCTAAAATGAGAGATGGTAAGCTGGAAAGGAAAACTAGACAAAGGGATTGGAAAAACATGAAAATTAAGACCACATTTAGATTAAAAGAGTGAACATACATTGGTTAAAATTCCCTAGGCTGGAATTATGACTCTTCTTCCAGCCAGCAAGCTGTAGCGTTTGGGCACATTACCTCCTTTCTTCTTCAGACCACTGTTTTTCTTTTACGTGACTGAGAAAGGGTATTAGACTCATTGACCTTAAAAAGTCCTTCCAAACTTTTGAATTCTCTTATCCAAGACTTCTGCTAACTACAGAATTAGGTAAAATACTGATTGTAGGACTCTAAACTTTCAGCAAGGACTATAGTTTGCTATAGTAAGATAATTTATATGGTCAAGGCATCAAATTTTGTGTATAGAAGCCACAGGCTCTTGGAGTCAAAAACTAAAAGAAATCGGTGTGATTTTCAATAAGAAATCCTGTGGTACAGTCACACATTTTATCTGAAAAATACCGGTTAACCACAGATCAGGACAGATGTTTTAATAAACTATATTTTTACTGTTACAAATACACTCTATCATTAAAGTTAATTACGTAATTTCCAAGGAAAATTAGATTTGACTAGTGAGACACCCTTTTCAAAATACAATTTTTGATTATCCAGTTTATCCTTTCTGTCTTTTGTGTTGACATGCTTTTGTCTATGTGCCTCACTTTGCATTCTTGTCCCACAGGTCTTCGTAGCTGGTGACATGCCAATGTTATTTTGGTTTGGACACTGAAAAAAATGGGACTCAAAAAAGGAGCAGCCTGGAAGTCAAAATATGATTAATATTAACCTTTTGAAAAATAAGGCAAAGTATACAAGGACATCACTGGGATCCATGGTATCTGTGAACATTTTGTAAAAGTTTAAGATGCACACAGATGGACAGTGAGGCTTTGAGCAGGATGCAACCACAAAGGGCACATAAGCAGAGGGCCTGACAGCCAGCAAGAGACCTTCAGATGAGTGCTTTCTGGAAAAGGTTTGATTTCTCATCAGGCAGTTGAGATAGAAATCATGGATGGTTTGTTCTGATAAAAGCAGTAGAAAATATGTTTCAAAACTGGATGCCACAAATTGTGAGTTAAAATCTGTGATTGTTGAAAAGCTTTCTGATCTTAGGTACATTTCCACAAGAAGCTATGAGTACTTCTATTTTGATCTTGTCTACCTAGTCAGTGCATGTGGGCTTGTTCTGATGCAAGCCGTATTTTCTGGTTCACTTTTTGGAATAAAACACTGTGGTTTTCACTGTTCAGAGTATAATGAAATAGCAGATTCTTATTGGTATGGCTGGGTAAAAAGGATGGTTATAACTTTTAGTTTCCTCCTGGGATATACTCTGTTGGCACCTTTTGTTTGTGACAACCATATTGAGATGTTCTTTGGTCCCTAGTGAAGAAGCATAGGATTTAAATTGTATGATAAGGAGCAAGAAAAATCCAACCTATTCATTCCATCTCTGAAGGATTTATTTTTCAAGAAGAAATAAGATGAAAACTAGGAAGTGCCCCTTACCCAGTCATTAAGAAGCATAATATTTTGTTGGGATTCAGAATACTTTTTTTTTTTTTGAAAGGGGGCTCTACTCTGGGAGCTGAATGTAGGGCTTGAACTCATGACCCTGAGATCAAGAGATGCTTAACTGGGGATCCCTGGGTGGCGCAGTGGTTTAGCGCCTGCCTTTGGCCCAGGGCGCGATCCTGGCGACCCGGGATCGAATCCCACGTCGGGCTCCCGATGCATGGAGCCTGCTTCTCTCTCTGCCTCTCTCTCTCTCTCTCTCTCTCTCTCTCTCTCTCTCTCTCTCTCTCTCTCGCTGTGACTATCATAAATTAAAAAAAAAAAAAAAAAACTGGTCTTTCCGGGCAGCCCCAGTGGCGCAGCGGTTTAGCGCCGCCTGCAGCCCAGGGCGTGATTCTGGAGACCCAGGACCGAGTCCTGCATCGGGCTCCCTGCATGGGGCCTGCTTCTCCCTCTTCCTGTGTCTCTGCCTGCCTCTCTCTCTGAATGAATTAATAAATAAATCTTAAAAAAAAAAATAGAGATGCTTAACTAAGTCACTCTGGTGCCCCCAAACGTAGAATATTTTTATCAAACAGATTTTATTTTTAAAGTACATACTACATAAGAGTAAATACATGAAAAACCCCCAAAACAAAAACGAGTAAATACACATCATAAAATCTAGAAAATATGCACCCCTTATAGAGCTACTTCTTCAGTTAGGGTTGGAAAACAGGGTATGTGACCTATAACAATATTATTTAAAAATTAGAGGCCATACTGAACATAAGTTAAAAACCAATCTAGCTCTCAAGGTCTTTATATTCAATCAATGGAAAGTATTAATGATTCATGTCTAAAATTTTTTTTTTTTGGCAAGACCAGTATGGCCAAAATTTTAAATAGTTGAAAATAATTTATGTAGCTATAAAGATGGGTATTGTAGGGTCATGAAAATATCTTAAATTGAGTAATTTCAGAAGCCAGCAGATAGTTTCGTCATGAACTGGTCAAAACTACATTATAGTTACTAGTCTGTCATTTGTCACTTATGTGATACTTGCTTCTTAAGGACTTACTTTTTTATTTTCTGCATATTCTGATGAAAACCTTTCCAAACTATATTACACACTCAGTTGCCTTCATAATGAAACCTGCAAGGCTTCAGAGGGTAAGAGAGGACTATGAATGTGTGTGCTGAGCTGGGGATGTCATCAGAGAAGGGCTGAGGACAATAAGCTGATTGCTTCTCACACAAAAAGGTCTTGGATGATGCTTCTTTGAGAGTTCTTACGTATGTTTTTTTTCTTTCTTTTCCCTTGCTATGGCTTGTATTTTCTGCCCTTGTCAGAATTCTTGCCTGAGTAACTTTCTGTATTTCTAGTCTGGTGTTGGTGAGAATTGGAACACCTAAGGTGTTCACCTGTACCTGAAATAAATGAAAATACCCCTTAAGCGTATTCGTAAGAATAGTACATGTGTAGACTGTACATCATCCATTTTGGTGACTCTGAAATGCTTGTTAGATAAAACATGGAAACGCCTAGTAGTCTAGCTTCCAGCACATAGTAAGTGCTTTGTGTTGTCCATAACTATATAGTTTCCCCACTTCCTATGCTCCCTTCTCCATTTTTAGTTTACTTTCTCTTTTCTTGGTTGTGTCTCAGGAAGTAGAGATTGCGGGATTTCCAGTTAAAGCATGACTCTGACAACATTGGTATCTCTGCTCCAAATGTATGAGCAACCATGTATTTATAGAGTCATCACATGTATTTATTTCTTCAGATGTATAAATTAAATTTTAACAAGACATTAGAGAAAAAGAGAGCTTTAATTCATTGCAAATTACCTGGACGCAGAATCTTTCACTGCTCTGGCTGTTTGGTTAATTTCACTATGAATCACCCCCTTCTCAGTGCATATATTCCACGATTAGCTTTAAGGCTAGCAGAGTCCTGGAGGAGAGAGTGCCAGGGTGCCACACATGCACTCTCAACCTCCACTTGACCGCAGAGTTACACAATCATATGTCAAGTGATCAACAACTACCCTTTTATCATTTTTAGCACTTCTGGATTCTGAAACTTATTATTTCTAAAATAATAAAGAGGTTCCTGTGTATTTTAATAATAACAATAAATGGTAATAGTAATAGCAGTAATAATATATCAACTACTTCATTAGTGATTACTAGTTGACTTAACAATGCTAAATTAAGTTGTTTACTATTATTATAAATTTTTAAAAAGATTTTATTTATTTATTCATGAGGTACACAGAGAGAGGCAGAGACACAGGCAGAGGGAGAAGCAGGCTCCCTGCAGGGAGCCCCACGCAGGACTCAATCCCAGGATTCCGGGATCACGACCTGAGCTGAAGGCAGACTCTCAACCAATGAGCTCCCCAGGCATCCCCAATGTCAGTATTTTTAT
Organism: Nyctereutes procyonoides; assembly: GCF_905146905.1. NCBI lineage: Eukaryota > Metazoa > Chordata > Mammalia > Carnivora > Canidae > Nyctereutes > Nyctereutes procyonoides. The sequence continues at coordinate 24,065,217 of NW_026575122.1, forward strand.
GTATAGGTTGACCTCAAATCTAACAATGTCAGCAAATAATGTTATTTATTCTGCAAATAATAACACAATTTACTGCATATTCTGCATACTGCAATTTATGCATATTTACTGCATACTGCAATTTACTACTATGTGCTAGGCCATGTTCTAGACACAGGGAAATAGTAAGAGTAAAAAAAAAATAGCCAAAAGTTTTTGCCCTCATGGGCCTATATTCCAATGGAGAAGACATATAATATTAAATAAATTAAAAACAGCATATTTTAGGGTAATAAGTACCACAGAGAAATACAGAGCAGGCAAGGAGACAGGAAATTGTCAGGTGGCAGGAACAGGTTACAATTCTAAAACTGAGTGACCGTGGAAGCCTTGTATTAGAAAAGTAACATCTGAACAGAGACACGAAGGAGGTAAGGGAGCAAGTCATGCAGAGGCCATGGAGAAGCTATTCCAGGCAGAGAGACAGGCAAATAAAAAGCCCTGGAGTGAGAGCATGCCCAGCACATTCAGGGAACACAGGGAAGGCCAGCCTGGAGCAGGACGGGCAGAGTGAGCAGGGAGGAGACAAGGTCAGACATGTTGCTGGGGCCAGAAGCAGAGGTCACAGGAAGACACGACCTTTTATTCTGACACAGGGGCTGGCTCACAGGTAAGACGTGCACATGAGTTGTTGTGAGGAGTCTAAATGTGGGAGCCAGGAGACCAGCTAGAGAGCCACCAGGTGGGGGCTGCTGGGGTCGTGGACCAAAGGGGGACTTAGAGATATGTGAGAAGTGCTCAAACTCTGGAGACAGGGAGAGAAACAGAAGAGTCAAGGGTAATGCTAAGGTTTCCAGCCTGAGCAGCTGCCTCAGGGGAAACTGGAGGGATCGACTCTGGAGGGAAAAGAGGGAATTCGGGTGAGGACAACGGGGGTCAGTTGGATGTAGGAGTTGGGGGCTCAGGGGAGGCCTCCAGGCTGAAATACAGAACTGGGAAAAGCCCGAAATTAACCCAAGCACCATCTGGAGGTGTCCCTTGAGGGTTAGCTTAAACAATGCTTTGGATACCCACCACTTTCCTGTCACTCAGAATCAGAAGGAAATGGTGGGAGGGGTGCCTGGGGGCTCAGGTCCTGATCTCGGGATCCTGGGATCAACCCCTACCTCGTGTCATGGGCCCCCTGCTCATGCTCCCTCTTCTCTCTCAAATAGATGAATAAAATCTTTCAGACTCCTAAGTGCCTCCGTGGTTGAGCATCTGCCTTCAGCTCAGGTCCTCATAGTCCCACTTTGGGCTCCCTGCTGGGAGCCTGCTTCTCCCTCCGTTTGTGTCTCTGCCCCTCTCTGTGTGTCTCTCATGAATAAATAAAATCTTAAAAAAAATAAAATCTTGGAGGAGGGGCAAGGTGGCAGAAGAGTAAGGTCTCCAAATCACCTGTCCCCACCAAATTACCTAGATAACCTTCAAATTATCCTGAAAATCTACGAATTCGGCCTGAGATTTAAAGAGACCAGCTGGAACGCTACAGTGAGAAGAGTTCGCGCTTCTATCAAGGTAGGAAGACGGGGAAAAGAAATAAAGGAACAAAAGGCCTCCGAGGGGGAGGGGCCCCGCGAGGAGCCGGGCTGAGGCCGGGGCGAGTGTCCCCAGGACAGGAGAGCCCCGTCCCGGAGGAGCAGGAGCTGCACCAACCTTCCCGGGCGGGCGGAAAGGGGCTCGCAGGGAGTTAGAGCAGGACCCAGGAGGGCGGGCATGCCCTCGGGCTCCCGGGGACACTAACAGACACCTGCGCCCCGGGAGAGTGCGCCGAGCTCCCTAAGGGCTGCAGCGCGCACGGCGGGACCCGGAGCAGCTCGGAGGGGCTCGGGCGGCGGCTCCGCGGAGGGGGATGCGGGGCGGGAGCGCGAATCCACCAGCGCAGGCCCCGGAGCACAGGGCGCCGGGACACAGCCCAGGATCCGGCCTCCCCCGGGACAGGCAGAGGCCGGGAGGGCCCAGGACAGTGAGGACGCTCCTGCCCCGAGCTGAGCACATCAGCGGCCCCGCCCTGGAGCCTCCAGGCCCTGCAGACGGAGAGCTCTGGAGTTACTGGGGGGGCTGAATCCAGGCTTCCAGAGCTGGCCCCGCCACTGCGGTTGTTCCTCCTGGGGCCTCACGGGGTAAACAACCCCCACTGAGCCCTGCAGCATGCAGGGGGCAGAGCAGCTCCCCCAAGTGCTAACACCTGAAAATCAGCACAGCAGGCCCCACCCCCCCCCCCAGAAGACCAGCTAGACGGACAAGTTCCAGGGGAAGTTAGACTTAAAGTATACAGAATCAGGAGATACTCCCCCGTGGTTTTTTTTTTTTTTTTTGATTTTTGATTTGTTTGCTTCCCCCACCCTTTTTCCCCCTTTCTTTCTTTTTCTTTCTCTTTTTCTTTTTTTTCTTCCTTTTTTTCTTTTTTTTCTCTTTTCTTTCCTTCTTTCTCTCCTCTCTTTTTCTCCTTTTCCCATTACAACTTGTTTTTGGCCACTCTGCACTGAGCAAAATGACTAGAAGGAAAACCTCACCTCAAAAGAAAGAATCAGAAACTGTCCTCTCTCCCACAGAGTTACAAAATCTGGATTACAATTCAATGTCAGAAAGCCAATTGAGAAGCACTATTATACAGTTACTGGTGGCTCTAGAAAAAAGCATAAAGGACTCAAGAGACTTCATGACTGCAGAATTTAGATCCAATCAGGTAGAAATTAAAAATCAATCAAATGAGATGCAATCCAAACTAGAAGTCCTAACGACGAGGGTTAATGAGGTGGAAGAACGAGTGAGTGACATAGAAGACAAGTTGATGGCAAAGGGGGAAACTGAGGAAAAAAGAGACACACAATTAAAAGACCATGAAGATAGATTAAGGGAAATAAACGACAGCCTGAGGAAGAAAAACCTACGTTTAATTGGGGTTCCCAAGGGCACCAAAATGGACAGAGGGCCAGAATATGTATTTGAACAAATCATAGCTGAAAACTTTCCTAATCTGGGAAGGGAAACAGGCATTCAGATCCAGGAAATAGAGAGATCCCCCCCTAAAATCAATAAAAACCGTTCAACACCTCGACATTTAATAGTTAAGGTTGTAAATTCCAAAGATAAAGAGAAGATCCTTAAAGCAGTAAGAGACAAGAAATCCCTGACTTTTATGGGGAGGAGTATTAGGGTAACAGCAGACCTCTCCACAGAGACCTGGCAGGCCAGAAAGGGCTGGCAGGATATATTCAGGGTCCTAAATGAGAAGAACATGCAACCAAGAATACTTTATCCAGCAAGGCTCTCATTCAAAATGGAAGGAGAGATAAAGAGCTTCCAAGACAGGCAGGAACTGAAAGAATATGTGACCTCCAAACCAGCTCTGCAAGAAATTTTAAGGGGGACTCTTAAAATTCCCCTTTAAGAAGAAGTTCAGTGGAACAATCCACAAAAACAAGGAATGAATAGATATCATGATGACACTAAACTCATACCTTTCAATAGTAACTCTGAACGTGAAAGGGCTTAATGACCCCATCAAAAGGCGCAGGGTTTCAGACTGGATATAAAAGCAGGACCCATCTATTTGCTGTCTACAAGAGACTCATTTTAGACAGAAGGACACCTACAACCTGAAAATAAAAGGTTGGAGAACCACTTACCATTCAAATGGTCCTCAAAAGAAAGCAGGCGTAGCCATCCCTTTATCAGATAAACTAAAATTTACCCCGAAGACTGTAGTGAGAGATGAAGAGGGACACTATCTCATACTTAAAGGATCTATCCAACAAGAGGACTTAACAATCCTCAATATATATCCTGAATGTTGGAGCTGCCAAATATATCAATCAATTAATAACCAAAGTTAAGACATACTTAGATAATAATACACTTATACTTGGTGACTTCAATCTAGCGCTTTCTACCCTCGATAGGTCTTCTAAGCACAACATCTCCAAAGAAACGAGAGCTTTAAATGATACACTGGACCAGATAGATTTCACAGATATCTACAGAACTTTACATCCAAACTCAAGTGAATACATATTCTTCTCAAGTCCACATGGAACTTTCTCCAGAATACACCACATACTGGGTCACAAATCGGGTTTGAACCAATACCAAAAGATTGGGATTGTCCCCTGCATATTCTCAGACCATAATGCCTTGAAATTAGAACTAAATCACAACAAGAAGTTTGGAAGGACCTCAAACACGTGGAGGTTAAGGACCATCTTGCTAAAAGATGAAAGGGTCAGCCAGGAAATTAAGGAAGAATTAAAAAGATTCATGGAAACTAATGAGAATGAAGATACAACCGTTCAAAATCTTTGAGATGCGGCAAAAGCAGTCCTAAGGGGAAATACATCGCAATACAAGCATCCATTCAAAAACTGGACAGAACTCAAATACAAAAGCTAACCTTACACAAAAAGGAGCTAGAGAAAAAACAGCAAATAGATCCTACACCCAGCAGAAGAAGAGAGTTAATAAAGATTTGAGCAGAACTCAACGAAATCGAGACCAGAATAACTGTGGAACAGATCAACATAACCAGGAGTTGGTTCTTTGAAAGAATTAATAAGATTGATAAACCATTAGCCAGTCTTATTAAAAAGAAGATAGATAAGACTCAAATTAATAAAATAATGAATGAGAAAGGAGAGATCACTACCAACACCAAGGAAATACAAACGATTTTAAAAACATATTATGAACAGCTCTACACCAATAAATTAGGCAATCTAGAAGAAATGGACGCATTTCTGGAAAGCCACAAACTACCAAAACTGGAACAGGAAGAAATAGAAAACCTGAACAGGCCAATAACCAGGGAGGAAATTGAAGCAGTCACCAAAAACCTCCCAAGACACAAAAGTCCAGGGCCAGATGGCTTCCCAGGGGAATTCTATCAAACGTTTAAAGAAGAAACCATACCTATTCTACTAAAGCTGTTTGGAAAGATAGAAAGAGATGGGGTACTTCCAAATTCGTTCTATGAGGCCAGCATCACCTTAATTCCAAAACCAGACAAAGACCCCACCAAAAAGGAGAATTACAGACCAATATCCCTGATGAACATGGATGCAAAAATTCTCAACAAGATACTAGCCAATAGGATCCAACAATACATTAAGAAAATTATTCACCATGACCAAGTAGGATTTATCCCCAGGACACAAGGCTGATTCAACACTCGTAAAACAATCAATGTGATTCATCATATCAGCAAGAGAAAAACCAAGAACCATATGATCCTCTCAATAGATGCAGAGAAAGCATTTGACAAAATACAGCATCCATTCCTGATCAAAACTCTTCAGAGTGTAGGGATAGAGGGAATATTCCTCAACATGTTAAAAGCCATCTACAAAAAGCCCACAGCAAATATCATTCTCAATGGGGAAGCACTGGGAGCCTTTCCCCTAAGATCAGGAACAAGACAGGGATGTCCACTCTCACCACTGCTATTCAACATAGTACTGGAAGTCCTAGCCTCAGCAATCAGACAACAAAAAGACATTAAAGGCATTCAAATTGGCAAAGAAGTCAAACTCTCCCTCTTTGCTGATGACATGATACTCTACATAGAAAACCCAAAAGCCTCCACCCCAAGATTGCTAGAACTCATACAGCAATTTGGTAGCGTGGCAGGATACAAAGTCAATGCCCAGAAGTGAGTGAGGCATTTCTATATACTACCAATGAGACTGAAGAAAGAGAAATTAAGGAGTCAATCCCATTTACAATTGCACCCAAAAGCATAAGATACCTAGGAATAAACCTAACCAAAGTGGTAAAGGATCTATACCCTAAAAACTATAGAACACTTCTGAAAGAAATTGGGGAAGACACAAAGAGATGGAAAAATATTCCATGCTCATGGATTGGCAGAATTAATACTGTGAAAATATCAATGTTACCCAGGGCAATTTACACGTTTAATGCAATCCCTATCAAAATACCATGGACTTTCTTCAGAGAGTTAGAACAAATTATTTTAAGATTTGTGTGGAATCAGAAAAGACCCGAAATAGCCAGGGGAATTTTAAAAAAGAAAACCATAGCTGGGGGCATCACAATGCCAGATTTCAGGTTGTACTACAAAGCTGTGGTCATCAAGACAGTGTGGTACTGGCACAAAAACAGACACATAGATCAATGGAACAGAATAGAGAACCCAGAAGTGGATCCTCAACTTTATGGTCAACTAATATTTGATAAAGGAGGAAAGACTATCCACTGGAAGAAAGACAGTCTCTTCAATAAATGGTGCTGGGAAAATTGGACATCCACATGCAGAAGAATGAAACTAGACCACTCTCTTGTACCATACACAAAGATAAACTCAAAATGGATGAAAGATCTAAATGTGAGACAAGATTCCATCAAAATCCTAGAGGAGAACACAGGCAACACCCTTTTTGAACTCAGCCACAGTAACTTCTTGCAAGATACATCCACGAAAGCAAAAGAAACAAAAGCAAAAATGAACTATTGGGACTTCATCAAGATAAGAAGCTTTTGCACAGCAAAGGATACAGTCAACAAAACTAAAGACAACCTACAGAATGGGAGTAGATATTTGCAAATGATGTATCAGATAAAGGGCTAGTTTCCAAGATCTATAAAGAACTTTATTAAACTCAACAGCAAAGAAACAAACAATTCAATCATGCAATGGGCAAAAGACATGAAGAGAAATCTCACAGAGGAAGACATAGACATGGTCAACATGCACATGAGAAAATGCTCTGCATCACTTGCCATCAGGGAAATACAAATCAAAACCACAATGAGATACCACCTCACACCAGTGAGAATGGGGAAAATTAACAAGGCAGGAAACCACAAATGTTGGAGAGGATGCGGAGAAAAGGGAACCCTCCTGGACTGTTGGTGGGAATGTGAACTGGTGCAGCTACTCTGGAAAACTGTGCGGAGGTTCCTCAAAGAGTTAAAAATAGACCTGCCCTATGACAGCAATTGCACTGTTGGGGATTTACTCCAAAGATTCCGATGCAATGAAACGCCGGGACACCTGCACCCCAATGTTTATAGCAGCAATGTCCTCAATATCCAAACTGTGGAAGCCTTGGTGTCCATCAAAAGATGAATGGACAAAGAAGATGTGGTTTATGTATACAATGGAATATTACTCAGCCATTAGAAACGACAAATACCCACCATTTGCTTCAACGTGGATGGAACTGGAGGGTATTATGCTTAGTGAAGTAAGTCAATCGGAGAAGGACAAACATTATATGTTCTCATTTATTTGGGGAATAAATAATAGTGAAAGGGAATATAAGGGAAGGGAGAAGAAATGTGTGGGAAATATCAGAAAGGGAGACAGAACATGGAAGACTCCTAACTCTGGGAAACGAACTAGGGGTGGTGGAAGGGGAGGAGGGCGGGGGGTGGGGGTGAATGGGTGACGGGCACTGAGAGGGGCACTTGATGGGATGAGCACTGGGTGTTATCCTGTATGTTGGTAAATTGAACACCAATAAAAAATAAATTTATTAAAAAAAATAAAATCTTTAAGAAAACAAAAGGATATGGGAACCAACACTGTTGAACTATGTCAGAGTCTGGTCTGGGCCTTCAAAATATGTTTTCTCTGAGTCTCCAAAGGGTATCCATACAGGGTTAACTCACTGGGTAAATGAGGGAACTAAGATTTGGAGAGAGCTAGTGGCTTGCCTAATCTTCCCCCGTAGGAAACCCTGGAGCCGAAATTTGCCTCAAGGCTTCTCAATCCACAGAACTGAGTGCATCTCCTGTCAGGCAGTTTGCTGCCCAGCCATCAGCTCTACGTGACAGGCTGGGTCCCTCTCCCAAGAGAAGGAAACTGCAGCCCACATCTCTTCTCCATCAGGCTAGTTATCTGGTTATTCACTTACCACATTCAGCAGCATGATGATGCAGAAGTTGATGCACACAGCAGTCCCAGTGGTTGCAACCTGAGAGTTGTTCCTGATTAACGCCCACTTAAAGGCAGCGAATGTGCTGACAGTCACTACCCGGTAGATGACGATCCCAAACACGGCAGCGATCACCACACAGATCTGGGAGGAAGATGGAGACGCAGTGAGCACCAGCAGGGTAACGTCCCAGGAGGAGGGTTCGCTCCCCTGCAAAATCCCACCATTGGAAAACAAGAAAAGGAAATAAGGCAATGGTGGTATGGACTCAAGAAATCGCAATAAAATGCTTACTCTTCTTTGTGGTTAATACTCTCCTGCCTGTATTTTCTTTGTTGTTCAAACAGAAAAACCATAGTCCTCGAAAGCTGATAAACGCTGTAAGCTGGGGGGTAACATCATATTGAGCAGGTATTAGATCGAGCATTTTTATTATAGAAATCTTATGATGTCGTTCTTCTTTTGGATTGTTTTAGGATAAAAGCAAAGGCTTATTGGTGACATGTAGGACTCTATCTTGTTGAACGCCACCTTCTCTTGTGTCTGGGGCCTCCAGAACCTTTTGTTGTTTCAGATGGGCACATCTTCAAGACCATTCCTTTGCCTAAAGTGCTGACCATCCCCTATGCCCATGCCAAATGCTCACATACATGTTTGTGCATGTGTGTACACACACACAGCTTGGTTAATACCTACTCCTTCATACCTCAGCTCAAGAATCCCTTCAGAACTAAAACTCTTCATGACCCTCAGACCTTCTAGTTGTTATATGGTACCTATACTCTTCTTTTAGCATCCAATTTATAATTTCTAACAATTTGTTAGTTTGATTATTGCCAGTTTCCCCCATCTAGAAAGTATAATAGTTCCTCACCCTGCTGCCCTTATTTATCTATGGGGGATATTTTTAAGGCACCCAGTGGAGGCCTGATACCTCAGATAGTGCCAAACCCTATATACACCATATTTTTTTCCTATAGATCCATACCTATGAGAAAGTTTATTCCACAAATTAGGCACAGTAAGGGATTAACAACAGCAACTGATGATAAAAGAGGAAAATGCACTGTAATAAAGGCCATGTGAATATGGTCTCTGTCCCTCTCAAAATATCTTATTGTACTGTACTCACTCTTCTTGTGATGGTGTAAGACAATAAAATGCTCACACTATGAGATGAAATGAATAGGTATTGTGATGTAGCATTAGGCTACTACTGATCTTCTAAAGCTACGTTAGAAGGATCACTCGCTTCTAGCCTGGGGTTGACTGCAGGCACTAAATCCCAGAAGCAAAGCTGCAAATAAAGGGGGTGGGGACTACTTTAAGTTCCATCAGGGCAGACATAACATCTGTTTTGCTTATCACAGAATTCTATAGTACCTTAGCATAATTACAGGTGCACAGTAAGCATCCAGCTATCGGTTGCTGAATAAGCCAACGGCGTGAGAGGTACGTAATTTCTTATTAATCAGCTATGAACTCCACATTGGGCAATACTTCTCTGAAGATTTCATGGTACGTGAAAAGAATACAACACATCTTCTATATACTGGGAATCTTAGACTCCAAAAAGTTTTGTGTCTTTCATTAGGTGACTCAGTGTATCAGAGTAAAGGCCTTCACCTACTTAGTTATCAAAAACTTTAAGCTGGGCCTCAGGATGGAATCTGCTGATTTAGACATTGCTTTTCTTTATAGAAGCATTTCTCTGTTTTACACCAACTGTTTTTGGCTTCCTAATGAGTGACATGTTCGCTTGAGTATAAACTCTAGCTGGAACTGGCCAAAAACAACTGACCACATCTTAATCCTTGAGTTACTGCTAGGAAGATAGGGGAAATGTATATGGAATTTCAGACAAGTGTGGCAATATGGCAGAATGGACAGCTCACTGGACTCAGTCAGAAGTTGGGTCTGGGTCATAGCTCAGCTTCCACCTAGCATTGTGACCGTGGGCATGGAGTTTGCCCTCTCTGTGGCTTTGGCTTCCTATGCTCCATGTCGCCCATATGAAGAGTAGAAAACACTTACTCTATGTCTACAGGTCTTGTAAGAAACAAAAAGCAAGACAATATCTATGAATGTCCTTAGGAAAGCCAAGGCTTGACACAATTGCTTACAGAGCAGTGTTGGTAGAAAGGTGTGGATTTGAATATTGGTCTGAGCCAAGGGACTGCTGGGCAGGCTGCCCACCCTTTTGTCTCCCTGAGTTTATTTGGCTAAAAGGGGTCAGAGTGTCTAGATTTGCTGTCATCTTGTCCTTCCTCATCTAATGGTCTACAATACCTATTTACACACTCACCATTTGGAAAGAGGAAAGGAGAATCCTAACCACCCCTTACTGTTCTAAAATGATGCTTCTGAAAAATCAGCAAAAGTTTTGTTTGGTGATTAACAGGGTCAAAGTTGATTGCCCAGTGACTTTAGGAAAAGCCAACAATCCAGGTTCAAGTTAGTGTTTTTCAAAGCTGACATGACCATTATTGAATCTGGAAATCAATTTTAGGGGGATAGATCTGGCATTAATAAAAGACTATACTAAAAATAATAATCAGAGTATTGTATATTGCAGAGGTGAACACTGTTTCAGTAACTCTGCTTAGTTTTGTGCATCTTCTGGCATAGCATATGCTGGGTCATGACAGAGAATGTGTTTCTTACACAGGGAGGCAAACAGAATGAATTGGCACTCTTGGCTATTTACTGGCTGAATAAGCCCCTTCACCTTCTGGGCTCTGAGTTGTTCCATCTGTAATATGGGGACACCAGTCCCACTTCTGACCACCTCATGGAGTCATCATGACGAATAAATAACAGAATATGCAAAAATGTTTCGTAGAATTATGCAAATGCCTGATGTGATTATTGTTGTTATCACACTACAGGTATGTACTTTATGAAACAAAGAGTTTTGTAGAAAAGTTTCAAACCATAAAAAATATCCCAGATGCAGAAACAATAAGTCGGCTGCATTTATCTGCAAATGCTTGGTATGGTTCTGGCTTTCCCGAGATGGGATTCATTCGCTCCTTCTTGGAGTACTTAGCTTCAAACTGGGGCCGTATTTCTTCCTAAAGAACAGAGACACATTTTTTAATGCAATGAAGAGATATATACACAAAATAAAAAAATATTAAGAAAACCCTTTTTTACTCTAATGTAACAAGCCAGAATCAACAGCTACCACTCTCATCAGTCAATCAGTGAGGTGGACTCAGAGACCTAGGTTTAAATGTTTGGAAATTGGCCATTTGAAAAAAATCTAAAGGGGTGATGATCTAGACTTCTTGTCACCAAGGCAATGCAAATTTAGACTAATAGTTAAGGGTCTCTGTTATCTTATTAAACTGTGAAGAAACAAATAGAATTAGCAAAGGGACCACCTCTGCTAGGAATAGACCTAGCAGTTTGAAATAACTCTTAACCTTTTACATTTATTACCAGGGAATGATACAGACACCAGGGCAGAGAAAGTTTCTGAACAGCAAAATGTCTAGAATCCACGTTGTGAGTTAGGACGGTGACATAAGCCATAGTTTTCTCCTACAATTAAAAAAAAAAACTTTTTTTTCAATTGAAGCAGCCAAAACCAAAGACTTCTATGTCTACAGGTCTCGTAGGAAACAAAAAGCAAGACAATAAATATGAATATACTTAGGAAAGCCAAGGCTTGACACAATTGTTTACAGAGCAGTGTCTGTAGAAAGGTATGGATTTGAATCTTGGTCTGAGCCAAGAGACCAAGGTAAAATCTACTTTTTAATAAATTCCTGTAGGAGTCATTCACCTTGAACCAGTAGATTTTCAATGTATTAATTGGTTTTTTGAAAACAAGGTAAACATCTTTCAAATCCAGTTAAAATCAAGGCAGCCCTAATTTTGAATCAAGTTGAAGTTTTGTTTCATTTAGTGGAGCCCCATCTATTGTGAAAAGCTTCTGACTAAAAAAGCAACTACGGGATTAGAAACAGGAAATCAGCAAGAGGGTATATACTAATGGGTTCTGGTTAGTTAAGTACCTCGTCTATATGAATGTCTTACAAGAGGAGGGGAAATGAGTGGAAAATCTGGTGAAACAGAGATTGACTCAATCTAGGCAGAAACGCTCAGGACTTAGATGCAAAGGCTGACAAAGAGGGAAGAAGGAGCTGCCACGAGAGAGGTTACAGATGACAGGCACAGTCTGGCCATAGCCCGTCTGTGTAGGAGGAAGGGCAGCCTCACTCCTGCTGCAGCATAAGCCCAGGGCTGGACTTCACCCAGTGACGGGCCATGGGCGAAGGGCAGGGGGAGATGCAGCCCTAAACAGGTTCTGCTATCTTTTACTTATTTTAGGAAGTTACAACTTGAGAATATAAACAGAAAAGACCTGGAATCTTCTGGTTCTTTGGGGAACTCTGAATTGACTCATCTAAGTTACTGAGTTCATTACCCAGGGACTTGAGGCCAATCCTGGAGCCAGACCTACAAGTCTGGATGTTATGGGGATAAATTGCGTCTCCCCTTGCCTCCCCCTGCAAATTCATTTGTCAAAGCCCTAATGGTCAATAAGTAACTCAGCATGTGACTGTCCTGGGACAGAGCCTTTCCAGAGGTAATTAAGGTCAAGTGATGTCATTAGAGTGGCCCCCTAATCCAACATGACTGGCTCTTTATACAAAATCTAGGCACGGACATGCACAGAGAAATGATGATGTGAACACACAGGAGGGAGGTGGCTGTCTATCAGCCATGGAGAGGAGCCTGCAACAGATCCTGCCCTCGGGAGGCACCAACTGCGCTAAGGCCTCGATCTCAGGCTTCTGGCTTCCAGAAATCTGAGCAACTAATTTCTTTCTGTTGCTTAAGCCACCCAGTCTGTGATCCTCTGTTAGGGCAGCCCCAGGCAACTAATACCCTGGGTTATCCATGAAGAAGGCATACAGCAAGTCGGGGCTTTTCTGCCCAGCAATCTGAGTGCCACAGGCTTGTATACAAGGCATTTAGCCCCTTCCACCAAGGAGGCCTCTTGGGGAGTGATTTCTCCTGAGCATTTACCTACTTCCAATACTTCTAAGGCTTCACGGCTCTGTGCTCTGTCCAGGGTTCTGGAACGTTCACAGAAACCTGTCCTTGGAATTCTCTTACGAACTTTGCTTTCCTTGTCCCCAGAGCCTTAAAACTAGTATCTCCTGCTAAAGTAAAGTAAAGTAAAGTAAAGTAAAGTAAAGTAAAGTAAAGTAAAGTAAAGTAAAGTAAAAAGAAAAATTGCTACTAATTCTTCTGATGTGTCTATTGACAAGTGAAATGCTTCACTTAGCCATGGAGTCTTAATCTACTAAGCAATCACAATGTTGTCTCCTTTTAAATTCTGCTCATTTTTATACTACCCAAAGGTATTTTTTCTTCCTTCCTTCCTTCCTTCCTTCCTTCCTTCCTTCCTTCCTTCCTTCCTTCCTTTTTTCTTTTTCTTTCTTTCTTCCTTTCTTTTTCTTTCTTTCTTTCTCTTTCTCTCTTTTCTTCTTCTTCTTCTTCTTCTTCTTCTTCTTCTTCTTCTTTCTTCTTCTTCTTCTTCTTCTTCTTCTTCTTCTTCTTCTTCTTCTTCTTCTTCTTCTTCTTTTCTCCTTCTCCTCCTCCTCCTCCTCCTTCTTCTTCTTGTTTGTTTGTTTGTTTGTTTGCCAAGACAGGTATAAAAATGCTTTAGGGGTAACCTGACTTCTCGCCCAGAGCTGAGAGTAATGACTTGGGAGGACAGTGTATTTGTCGATTTGCTTTTTGAAACAATCCGAGATTAATAAAACAAACCTCCTCTTCTTCCCAGTCAATCAGATCCCAGTCATAAGCAATCACGGCTCGCCGTCTTTTCCAGAACTCTAGGAAAACTGTGGCTGGAACAAGCAGAGAAATACGAAGACGTGGTTAAATGAAACAAAGCTGTTAACTGTCACTGAATAATGAAGTCGTTGCAGAGAACGACAGTTGTTTGTGCAAGCATCCATGAATATCAGGATTTCTAGCTAAGCTTCATTTAACAAGGACCTTTTCTGAGAATTACTGAGCTGGTGTCAAACATAATGAAAAATTAAAGATTTCATTTAGAATTAAATTAAGCTGATTTGCAAGTCAAGGCAGGACAGACTTAGAATAACAAAGCTCCTGGGACATAAACATACAGAAAACCAAGTTACCAACATCTTTCTTATGGATAGAATATTTATTTTTAAAAGCAACGGGCAGGTAGGGGCATAAAAGCCAAAATAAAAACTGAGCAGTTTACATGCACTTGACTGGCAGTGATTTCTTGTCTCCCAAAGCCTCTGCACAACAGGATCTATGTAAAATGTATTTTACTATTTAATTGAAAGAAGCAATTTCACTCTACTCTTTTTCTCCAAACCATTCCTTTGTTGTCACATAAAAGTTTCCCTTGCATGCAAATTCTGTTAAGAACCTTTTTCATTGAGGTATATGGGTACCTGGCCTTCCCACCCAGAGACATCTGGAGGTTTCTCCTCATTCAGCTAATGCTACTCAGTTCAATTATACAACAAGAGAGGGGAAAAATCATCAAGACTTGACCTCGCTGCCTTGGAAGTCACAAGCCAAATGCCAGGACACACGATACATGCACATACACACACCGTCACACTTTGAGGATGGCTGCAACTAAAGGTGAACATGGAACGGGTGGGTCCGTCACTCTTCAGCCTTTTGCTATAGTACTTAGACTAGCAGAGGCAAGGGTCAGGGCCAGCCCGGCAAGCAGGATTTTCTAATGTAGGCCTGTGTATTAACCCAAAAGGGTTAAGAAGGCTGTACACTTGCTCTCTGCCCCACCAATTATCTTGTCTTTGCATGTCCCCCTCACCCCGGGACAATTCTTTTAGTAAGTTCTCCGGTCACTCAAGCAAATGGACTTTCTAAAGATTTTTCTTTTTTTTCTTTTCTTTTTTTTTTTTTTGTCTCCAGGGTCTCCCCTGTCCTTGAAGGGACAATTCTTCACTAAGAGTCAGGACTGTCCCCTGTGGCCTCAAAGAGGCCCAACGGGGGACCATTCTGGGACAGCCTAAGGCCACAGGATACCCTGTGCATCCAGGCTGTCTTACTGACTGCTGCTGCTGCTCCACCCAAGCCCTATCAACTCATCCGTGCATCTCATCTGAAGGAGCTGACGTCTAAGACAAATCAGGGGCTATCAGAAACAGTCCATCACCTTTCTTCTCCCTAGCACATGCTACATCCTGCTTGGAGGAGAGAGAAACTCTAACCAATAATTCCCTTTCCTCTCTTCCATTCAAGAACTTGAGAGTATGAGAAGAAGAAACTAATTGCTTGTATAATTGCCATTCTCTTGTGTTTTTGTGTGAAAGTTCATTCTAAGAAGATCTGCTGCTACCTCTAACCATGAACTAGGATCTCACCAAATATAGGTGGTCTCCTTTCAAGGCAAATCTTCAATCCCACACTCTTTATTATTCCACCTGTGATTTAAATCCCCTTGCCCCCCCCGGGAGCCCCCTGCACTTTGAGTGTGCCTAGTTATGTGTGGCCTTATGTAGTGAATTCACATTTTCCTCTTTGTCTCATTTGAAGCTGGTTTTATGTTAGCATATATAATTTGTCTTCTACTGCTAGATCACTCAGTACAATAAGTGTGATTAAAAAGTATTATTTCTTTGATGGGTTGATTCTTACAAGACTTAAAAATTCCTAAGTGGTTTGTCACGGTTTTCTACTTTACAGAATTCTTCCTGCAAAAAATTTTGATCCAAAATACTTTTTTCGAAGTATCAGAAGGTTTAATCTCACTGCTCGTATTCCGAGCTCCTTAGATTCCAATCTATCTTTCTATACAGATAATGCTTTTTTGAAAATGAGGTCTAGGCCTCGTCTGAGTGTCAGGGAGGCACACCAACTATAGAACAAGCCCCCATTTACCAGCACAGGATACAAGGCTCCTAATGACCCTGCTTGTGCCTACCTCTTTGCCCTAACTCATACTCTAGGCTCCAGGCTCCCTTACTAGCAGTCTTCACACCTGAGCTCTTACATCATTTTCTCAGCTTTGTCCATGCTATTTCTTCAGCTTATAATGTTCCATTTGGCCAAGTCGTACTCCTGCTTCCAGGTTTGGCCCTATGAGTTCTACAACCACTCCCTTTGAACCTTCTCTATACCCATGCTGAGCTATGTAGGTAACTCTGGGTCAGTGCTGAGCATAGCACTCAGCATTTCAAAACAAGAGAAAAACTTTATCATTCCTATCACTAGTCATGGGCTTCTTGAGAATAAGGGCTATGTATTAGCTGCCCCTATATAATTGGGACCAAGCACAGTGACTGGCATCCACAGAGGCACAGTAAATGGACAAATGACATGCTGTCATGAAAATGAATGCAATATGGCAAATTATTCTTTTCTTATTTATCTAGGCCCTATACAAAATTAGGGTAATTAGGGTATAAGTCTGAAAAACATGCAATTATATCTTGTGAATGCTTTATGCATCAGTGATGGTTAAATAATAAGTTACTAACATGAAAACTTAGTATCCTTCTCTTTTGCCTTGCAATAAAGTATCATTCTTTTTTCTTTTTTTTTCTTTTTTTCTTTTTTTAGTGAGTGAGAGAGCAAGAGAGAGCACAGGAGCAGGGCAGGGGAAGGGGCAGAGAGAGAGAGAGAAAATGAACCTCAAGTAGGCTCCACACCTAGCACAGAAGCACAGAGCCGGACACTGGGCTCCATCTCATGACCCTGAGATCATGACCTAAGTCAAAATTAAGAGCTGGATGCTTAACTAACTGAACACCCAGGTGTGACAACAACATTCTATTCTAATTATTACTCTTATGACCTTGTTGCATGGACCCTGAGGCAAGGACTTCTTTCCTTTGAGATGCATTATTGCCTTGTTCCACATAAAAGGACTATTGCCGGTGTTGCAGCCATCCACCTATGCTGTAGCTCTCAGATCTCCTTACTGTTAGATGTGGGCCAAAGAACAGTTCTCATCAGTGGAATGTGAACAGAAGTAATGTGATGCATGCCACTACTTGCCTGTTGATATCTTAAGACACTGAGGGTGTCTTTTCCACATTCTCTTTACCCTTTTGGATAGGTGGAACCCAAATGACTCAGGTGATATTATGCCAATGATGCCAAGGCCTGGGAGGATGGCCAATAACTTGTTTGTAGGAATAGGAGTCCCCAAATGACCATGTGATGGAGAGCTATCTGCCAGCCAGGAATGCTTACCCCATCTAATTACTGAGACACTGCACGAGGCATGAAGATGAAAAAAACTTACAAGTTACTTCTCTTACAGATTTTAGGGTGACATTGAGCCACAATATCTAAAACAGCAATAGTCTTAGTGATAAGATAGAGCTTTGTATGCTCTCATCTCTCTACACTCTCTTTTCTACTTTATACTACCTGTGGTACCGGTTAACCTACCCAAGAAGTTCATCTGAGGTGTTAACATTGGTGCCAAATAACAATCCCTTCACAACATTAGAAAAATCTGAGACTTCTGAATTTAAGTCTAGGTAGAATCATACACAGTTGAGAAGGTTGTCACATGTAGCCCATGAAGGATACAAATAGGACATAACAGTGTTCTGTAAGCCATGCTCCATTGCCATTTTCTTAAATTGAACAATTACTGTCAATTTCAAATGAATTTGTGGCAGACTTCTATGCATTTACCAAAACCATTTCTTGTCTTTCTAGGCATAGTTAGATTACATTTTCCAGTCTTTATGACAGTTAGATGTGGCCACATTTTGGCATATGGAAAGTAAGCAGAAGTGATGATGTATGTCAGCTTTGGACTAAAAAAATTAGGAAGTGATTATGTCATCTCTATGCTTCTTTTCTCCTTTTGAAGGGTGAGTGGAGAGGACTCTAAGGATCCAGAAGAGTATAGAGCCATAAAATAAAAGGAACCTGGGTACTTAAATGACTGCATAGAAGGCTGACAACCAGAAACATGTGGTTGGGTTTCATGTGCATGTTTTTCTTTTTTTTAATGATTTATTTCATTATTTGAGAGAGTGTGAGAGAGCAAGTATGGGGGTGGGGGTTGGGAAGGGGGGTGAATGCAGGGCTTGATTCCACAACCCTGAGATCATGACCTCAGTCAAAACCAAGAGTCAGACGCTTAACCTACTATGCCACCCAGGCGCCCCTCATGTGCATGGGTTCTGTTAAACATCTAGGTTTTGCTTTTTGTGTATTACAGCAGTTAACTGTAGTTATTCTAATGGATACACGTTTTTTTGGAAAGTACAACTATGGTTAACATTTTGCAAACAGGACGAAAAAAACCCACCGCGTTATTATTTTTGATGCCTTTTCTAAGGCATTTAGAGAGTTATGCAGGGAAATATCCCCTTTCAGCTGCATACCTTGGGTTCCATGGCAGGGCTGAGATACTGCACTGTTCAGTCATTTTAGGTCCTATGTTTTATTTTCTCAAAAGTCTGTCAAGGTGGGTATTATTTTCATCATCCTATGAATGAAGAATCTGAGATCCAAAGAAGTCACATGGCTAGTATATTACAGAACTGGGATTTGAGCCAAATGTGGCTTTTTTTATTTTTTGGTTGGGGAACTTAAAACAGCACATTTATTCTCTTATAGTTTTAGAGGTTAGAATTTCAAAATCAAGGTGCTGGCAGGGTTAGTATCTATTGGAGGCTCTGAGGGAGAATATCTTCTATGCCTCTCTCCTAGCTCCTGGTAGTTGGTGGCAATTTTTGGCATCCCCTGGTTGCAGAAGTGTTATTCCGATTTCTTGTCTGTCTTCACATGGCATCCTAGCCTATGAGTGTCTGTCTCTCCATTTCCTATTCTTGTAAGGACACCAGCCATCCTGGGAATACAGTATGGCCTTGTCCTAAGTTGATTACATCTTCAAAGACCTTATTTCTAAATAAAATCACTTGCATAGGCACCAGGAGCTAAGACTTATACTGTTTTGGAGGACACAATTCAAATCATAACAGAGTTATTTGGGCTATCAAAATGACCAGGGGAAACTAGCAATTAGGGTAAGAGCCAGGGATGCTACCTGTCTTGTAGCTAGAAGGTCACAGTCTAATCTGGGGCCTCTAATTTCTATTGAACCAAGAAGAGCCAAAAAGAAAAATAAAGCCTACTCTTTGAACCATAGGAGCACTTTGTTGTAACTAGTTATAAAAACCAAAGTACCATACCCCTGGTATAGTTCTCTGTGAGAGTCTGGCACTTACTCTCTATCCTTCCCTTAGATCTATTCTTTTCTTCTGGAGGCCTGGAAAAACCCACATTTATTCTCAAAATTGCTAGGAATACATGATGCTAGTATTTTTGCCCTTGGTAACATAATAGGTTTTCAAAGGCCTAATTTGATTCTTCATTTGGAAAATTTATAGCCTGGTAGTCCAGAAGAGAATTGTGTCTAATGCTAGAAAATTAATTATAAAGGCATGTTTACTTCTTATTTTTGAAAAAAAAAATACCCAAGGGCTTTAAGATCCTATAGTTTAACTTCTTTCCTTAACTTGTCAAAAGATTATGTTCTATTTGTATAAAAACAAGAATTGAACTGTGGCCAGCAATAAAATGAGTAGTATATAGGAAAAATAAAGGATGATTTTTATTTCGGTAAAGTGACCTGCTGTGTGATGATTCAAAGCATTTTCAGAAACTTGATCAGCATGATTCTCTTCCTAGGAAATCACACATAGTAATTTTTCTCCCAATTCTAATTTCCTTCTTTTTAAAAGTAAAATGAATAATACTAACAGATTTCATTATTTCTGTCCTTTATAACTTTCTGAGAATGTTCATTTAGAGAAGGTACAGGGGAGTTACATGGATGTGCTTCCCAAAAACTTAGAAATAGAGGAATGAGGTCACCCCCTGAGAGCTTAACTCATAAAATCTACACATAATGAATGAGCTTAGGGAGGAGTCACAAACTCAAATGCTAAAATGACCAGATCAGTACAAAACCTAAAAGAGGAAACCACATAACAGGAGTGGTCAGGAATGGGACCAGTGGGGAGTGTGAGTACCAAGTGATAGGTGTTCTTCAGTTTCCATTGATTACATTGTGGTCAGATATTCAATTTTTTCAAAAGACACTGTAAACATGTACCTTCATGTGAACTATCTCAGTTTCAAAATCATAGTTTATTTGTATATTTTTAAAATTGGTGAGGGCCAGAGTATTTTTTAAAAGATATTATTTATTTGAGAGAGTGGAGCATGAGAGAGAGTGCATGAGTAGCAGATGAGGGGCAGAGGGAGAGGGACAAACAGACTCCCTGCTGAATAGGGAACCCAATGTGGAGCTCAATCCCAGGACCCTGAGATCATGGCCTGAGCCACTGAGTGCCCTAGAACCAGAAGATTTTTATTAGTTGCTAATTTGCAACATCCGGAGTGGGCTTTGGCAATAATAATGCAAGTGAATGTAAATGAGCGAGTAGAGAGTTTGTAAAACACCCCAAAATGCCAAGATGAAGTTAATCTCAGGATCCAGGAAAAAATAGGAATGTGACTATATTTAAATGGAAGCTTAATTATTGGTATTAGAACCACTCTGGAGAAAGTTAATGTATCTAGATAGGGGGTTGCCAATCTGTAACTTAGGATAAACAAGGATCTTAGAATACAAATTTTGCATTTTGAGCTAATGTAGGATATTAAAGTGGTATCCTGACATAAACCCATCTCTAGGGGTATTCTATGAAATGAAATAAAGATGCCTAATATTCAGCAGAAAAAATAGTTCTTGCTCCTATTTTCCATTCATTTAACAGTTATTTACTGCATTCTTTTGATGTGCTAGGGGTTTTGCTAGCTGCACCAGTTTCCAAGCTCAAACAGCAGATGATGAGTAATTTGGCTTCCTAAGTATTCTGATACAGGAAGAAGGTGCTCTAGATGGTCATTATAAAATAATATTCTCTACCATATACTTGAATTTTCACATTCTGGATTATGCACTAGTGTTTGAAGAGTTTAGAAGAGGTGTCTGTAACCATAAGAGACTCTTAACCTTAGGAAACAAACTGAGCTGGAGGAGAGGGGTGTAGGGGGATGAGGTAACTGGCTGATAGACATTAAAGAGGGCACCTGATCTAATGAGCACTGGGTATTATGTAGGACTGGTGAATCACTGAACTCTACCTCTGAAAACCAATAATACATTATATGTTAATTAATTGAATGTAAATTTTAAAAAAGACTCCCCCCCTCAAAAAAAAAGAAGAGGTGTCTGCCCAAGTTCAATTATCTCTGGGTATTCAAAAAGTGCTTCTGAAAAAAAAAAAGTGCTTCTGAACTGGTAAAAATGAGGCTACACCATGTCAGTTTCCCCAAGTAACTGCAATTGCTTGAGGCCCTGCCTCAGTGTATGCTTCCCTTCTATAAAAAGCCATCAAGCTGCAGGAGACTGAGGATTTTTGCTTCTACCCATAAGGATTAACTGCTCAATATAAGAAACTGTTTTCAGTACTGGACAAGAGATAATGCAGGACTGTGATCCTTGAGAGAAAAAAAATAAGTAAGGTAAGCCTTAAGATCACACCAGCTCATTGTTTGGAAGCCATTTACAGGATACAATTCAGGTGGAGGAACTCAGAGGTCTTACTGAGCTCGGGAGATTAGAGTGGAGAGTGAGGTGGCAAGAGTTTGTGGGGCAGAGTACCAGAGAGAAGGGAACTATATTGAAAGAAAGCTCAAGGTATCAGTAACGAAGTCATTTCTGCTCTTCACATGCATGGAGGAAAACTACATGAGGTTGTTTGATGGTAGCTAAACAATCCTCAGAATTCATAGAAAGAAAAAAAAAAGAGAAAAAATTCATAGAGAGCTGAAAAAACGTTTACAATCTCACTAGTCAGAGTATGGAGATGTTGCAACACATAGCATGTATAAGAGGCCTCATAAAGGTCATCCCTTAGTAGTGGGTCTGGACCTAACCTAATAAGATAAAAACAAGTCTAAAGAAGATCTAACTGGACTGCAAGTGAATTAAACTGCATACCTGAACAAAGTAAACAGTTAGGAAACATAATGAAAAACAAAATTCAACACTTTTCAGCATTTAATAAAAAATTACTAGACATACAAATAAGCAGGAAAATAAAGCCTATAAACAGGAGAAAATTCAACCAATCCCAGGGAGACAGCCCTGGGAAATTATAGAATAAGGATGATAAAACAACTGTTATAAGTATGCTTTATATGTCAAGAAGGTAGATGAAAACATGAACACAGGGATCCCTGGGTGGCGCAGCGGTTTGGCGCCTGCCTTTGGCCCAGGGCGCGATCCTGGAGACCCGGGATCGAATCCCACATCGGGCTCCCAGTGCATGAAGCCTGCTTCTCCCTCTGCCTATGTCTCTGCCTCCCTCTCTCATTCTGTGTGACTATCATAAATAAATAATAAAAAAAAAATTAAAAAAAAATTAAAAAAAAAAAAGAAAACATGAACACAACAAGGAGAATAATACTAGGCATAAAAAGTCCAACTGATTGAGATTTGAGAATGGAAAATGAAAGTTATGAAAAGAAAAATACAAAGGATAGATTAACAGAAGATTAGACTTCAAAAAAAGATCGGTAAATCTGAAGACAAATCAATAGAAACAATACAAAAAGAAGTAGATAACACAACGACTAAAAAACTGAAAAAATGTGAACAAGGCATAAGTGACCTATAGAACAATACTAAGTGATTCTGGAAAAATTTCAAAATTGGATAAAAATGTAAACTTATTGATCTAAGAAACTTAATGAACCCCAATTGTAAGAAACACAAAGAAAATGACACAAAAGCACATATCAATCAAATTTCTTAGAATCAAAAGGAAAAAGGCTTCAAAGCAGATACAAAGAGAGGAAAATATTTTTTTTTAAAGATTTTATTTATTTATTTGACAGAGAGAGTGAGCAAGCAAGCAGGGGCAGAGGTAGGCAGAGGGAGACAGAAGCAGGCTCCCCCCAGAGCAGGGAGCCTGATGCAGGGCTTGATCCCAGAACCCTGGGATTATGACCTGAGCCAAAGGCAGATGCTTAAGCAACTGAGCCACCCAGGTGCCCCCAAAGGAGGAAAATCTTATATAGAAAAAAAAAAAAGAAAGAAAAGAAAGCAGATATCTTATAAAAACTGTGCAAACCTCCATGTAATGGAAAGGCATCCCTTAAGGCAGGGTTTTCAATCTTGACACAACTAACATTGTGTTAAGTATTTTGATAATATAAGTCATTATTTTACATCACAGCATTCCATATGTTAGTGGTACTTTAATTTTCAGATTAAACGAGAATCTGAGATAAAACTATAGATGAGAATGCTGAAATAGAACTGTCAGATGATTTTCCAAAAGAAACTTAACTAGGTTATGTGACTTCAGGAAAAGATAGATTGTAAATTTAGCAATGTTTCTCAAACTCAACACTATTGATATCTCAGACCATTTGATTCCTTGTGTGTGGGGGTGTTGTTTTATGCATCGTATGATGTTTAGCAGCATCCCTGACTTCTGGGTACTGGATCCAGATGCCAATATCTTTCTCTCAGTTATGACAACAAAAAAATGTGTCTACACATTGCCTAAAGTCTCCTGAGAGGCAAAAAAATCACTTCTGATTTAGAATCTGTACGCTACAGTATTGAAAGAAAACCCTGCCCACCTAGAATTCTATATCCAGCAACTATACCCATTCATGATAAAAACCCCATACCCTAGAAATAGAAGTAGAATTCTTCAACTTGATAAAGGGTATTTACAAAAATTTACATTTTCTATCATACTTAATAGTAAAAGACTTAATACTTTCCCCCCAACACTGAGAACAAGGGAAAGAAGTCTGATATCATAACTTCTATCTAACATTATCTTGTCAGTGTAATAAGGCAAGAAAAAAATAAACCCATTTGGATTATTAAAAAAGAAACAAAATTATACTTATTTATAAATGTCATAATCATCGATGTTGAAAATCTCACGGAATCTACAAGAAAGCTGGTAGCAGCTATAAATGAGGATATTTATAGAATATGAGGTAAATGTACTAAAGTCAATTGTATTTTTATACAGTAGAAATGAGCAACTGGAAAGTAAAGTTACAGAAATAAAACTATTGATAAAAAGTCAAAAATACTAAATAAATAGTGATAAATTGAACAAAATATCCAAACCTGTACATTGAAAATAATTGCACAGAGAAATAATGGAATACCTAAATAAAAATTTAAATAATGTTCATAGATAGATATATTTGATATTGGGTTTTCAACCTTCCCAAAATGATCTCTTGATTCAACTCCATCACAGTCAAAATATTAGCATCTTTTCTGGTAGAAACTGACAAATTGATTCTAAAATATACAGAGAAATGCAAAGTCCCTAAAATAGCCAAGACAATGTTTAAAATGACTAACACTTCAAGGATTACTATTATACTATAATGATCAAGACAGTGTGTTATTGCCATAAAAGTACACATATCCCAAGAAAGAAAAAAACAAGGACTAGACAGCTTCACTGGTGAATTCTACCAAATATTTAAAGAAGAATGAATACTAATCCTTTCTCAAATTCTTCAAAAAAAAAAAAAATAGAAGAGGGGGTACCATTTCTTTTTTTTTTAAGATTTATTTATTTTAGAGAGACAGAAAGCAAGAATGAGCAAGTGGGGGGAAGTGGTAGAGGGAAAGAAACCCAAGCAGACTTCATGCTGAATGTGGAGCAGATGTGGGGTGTGATCCCATGACCTGGAGTTATGACCTGAACTGAAATTCAGAGTTGGATGCTTAACTGACTGAGCCATCCAGGTGCCCCAAGGAGGTACCATTTCTAAATTCATTTTGTGAGTCTAGAATTACTCTGATACCAAAACCAGACAAGGATGCTACAACAAAAGAAAATTACAGGGCAATATTGAGATGAATACAGATGCAAAATCCTCAACAAAATATTGGTAAATCACTGAGTTATATGTAAAGGGATAACTAAATTCTACTCCTGAAAGCAATATTACACTATATGTTAACAACCAGAATTTAAATAAAAACTTAAAAAAATTAAAAAGTAAAAAAGAAAATATTAGCAAACCAAACTTAACATTACACTAAACTGATCATTCACTGTGATCATGTGGGATTTACTCCAGGGATGCAAGGATGGTTCAATATCCATAAATCAATCAACATGATACACCACATTAACAAAATGAAGGATACAAATCTTATAATCATCTCAACAGATATAGAGAAAGCACTTGACAAAATTCAACGTTGATTTATGATAAAAACTCTCAACAAAGTGAGTGTAAACGGAATGCACCTCAACATATTCAAGATCATGGAGGACAAGCCTACAACTATTAACGTTACACTTAATGGTGAGAAGCTAGAAGTTTTACCTCTAAGATCAAGAACAAGACAAGGATGCCTACTCTTACCACTTTTATCAACATAGTACTAGAAGTCCTAGCCACACCAATTAGGGAAGAAAAAGAAATAAACAGCATCCAAATTGAAAAGGAAGAAGTAAAACTGTTACTACTTGTAGATGACATGATACAGTGTGCAGAAAGACTAAAGATTCCAGTAAAAAAAAAACTGTTAAAAAACATTAATAAACAAATTCAGGAAAGTTTCAGGATACAAAAGCAATATATAAAATTTATATAATACATAGCTGCATCAAAAAGAATAAAATAGCTAGGAATATATATATATATATATATATATATATATATATATATATATATAAGGAGTTTGGAAGATCTGTACACTGAAAACTAAGACACAGTTAAGAAATTGAAATAAGACACAATTAGAAGATACAAAGACACAAAGAAATTGAAGAAGACACAATTAAATGGAAAGATATTCCATGTTCATGGATTGGAAGAAATACTAATATTGTTAAAATGTCTATAAGCTATAGATTCAATGCAATCCCTATCAAAATTTCAATGGCATTTTTCACAGAAACAGAAAAAAAAAGAAACAATCCTAAAATTGTATGGGACCATAATAGACCCTAAATAGCCAAAGCAATCTTGAGAAAAAACAAAGGGAAGCATCACTCTCCCTTAAAGAACTACATATAGAAACTTTGAATTGTCATTAAAATAAGTTTATTTGTACATGCAGTCTAAACATAAAGAATAAAAGAAATCCCATAAGCTGAGAGATACAGAGAACAGATTATGGTTTCCAGAAGTGGGGAAAAAGAGTGAAGGTGCTCAAAAGGTATGGATGTTTACTATAAAATATAAAACTATAAAATAAATGTCATGGGAATATAACATATAGCATAGTGAATATAATTAATAATACTCTATTGTTCATTGCTAAGAGAGTAGATCTTAAAAGTTCTTTACAAGAAAAAAGTCTAAAATGATATGTGGTAATGGATGTTAATTAACTAGTGTTATTGCAGTAATCATTTTGCAGTGTAAGCAAATATTAAATTATTATGTTGTACACGTGAAACTAATACATCAATTATAGCTCAATAAAAATGATTTTTTTAGGAGTACAGATATAAACAAAAAAAATTCCAGATGTAGATCCACACATATGTGGGTAAATATCGAGGAGGAAAAGGATAATCTTTCAACAAGTGGTAGTGGAACAACTGGCTATCCATTTATACAAAGAAATAGATCTGACCTTCACCTTAGATATAAAAATCAACTTGAAATAAACATGAATCTAAATATATGAGCTAAAACTATGAGCTTTTTATGAGAAGATATAGGACAAAATCTTAGAAACCTTGAGTTTGGCAAACATATCTTATTTTTTAAGATTTTATTTATTCATGATAGAGAGAGAGACACACACACAGGCAGAGACACAGGCAGAGGGAGAAGCAGGCTTCATACAGGGAGCCCGATGTGGGATTTGATCCCAGAACTCCAGTATCATATCCTGGACCAAAGGCAGGCACTAAACTGCAGAGCCACCCAAGGATCCCTGGCAAAGATATCTTAAACAAAAAAGTAAACACATACACAGAAAAGAAAAAAAAGTAAAACCTCTTGCTTTTCTAAAGGCACTATTAAGAAAAGGAAATGCAAGCCTCAAAATGGGAAAAATATTTGCAAAAATATATAAAGAATGCTTTTAATTTAAAAGTAAGAAAATTCAATAACAAATGGATAGCATTTCTATACACTAACAATGAGACTGAAGAAAGAGAAATTAAGGAGTCAAACCCATTTACAATTGCACCCAAAAGCCTAAGATACCTCGGAATAAACCTAACCAAAGAGGTAAAGGATCTATACCCTAAAAACTATAGAACACTTCTGAAAGAAATTGAGGAAGACACAAAGAGATGGAAAAATATTCCATGCTCATGGACTGGCAGAATTAATATTGTGAAAATGTCAATGTTACCCAGGGCAATTTACACCTTTAATGCAATCCCTATCAAAATACCATGGACTTTCTTCAGAGAGTTGGAACAAATTATTTTAAGATTTGTGTGGAATCAGAAAAGACCCCAAATAGCCAGGGGAATTTTAAAAAAGAAAACCATATCTGGGGCATCACAATGCCAGATTTCAGGTTGTACTACAAAGCTGTGGCCATCAAGACAGTGTGGTACTGGCACAAAAACAGACACATAGATCAATGGAACAGAATAGAGAACCCAGAAGTGGACCCTGAACTTTATGGTCAACTAATATTCGATAAAGGAGGAAAGACGATCCACTGGAAGAAAGACAGTCTCTTCAATAAATGGTGCTGGGAAAATTGGACATCCACCTGCAGAAGAATGAAACTAGACCACTCTCTTGCACCATACACAAAGATAAACTCAAAATGGATGAAAGATCTAAATGTGAGACAAGATTCCATCAAAATCCTAGAGGAGAACACAGGCAACACCCTTTTTGAACTCAGCCACAGTAACTTCTTGCAAGATACATCCACGAAAGCAAAAGAAACAAAAGCAAAAATGAACTATTGGGACTTCATCAAGATAAGAAGCTTTTGCACAGCAAAGGATACAGTCAGCAAAACTCAAAGACAACCTACAGAATGGGCGAATATATTTGCAAATAACATATCAGATAAAGGGCTAGCTTCCAAAATCTATAAAGAACTTATTAAACTCAACAGCAAAGAAACAAACAATCCAATCATGACATGGGCAAAAGACATGAAGAGAAATCTCACAGAGGAAGACATAGACATGGCCAACATGCACATGAGAAAATGCTCTGCATCACTTGCCATCAGGGAAATACAAATCAAAACCACAATAAGATACCACCTCACACCAGTGAGAATGGGGAAAATTAACAAGGCAGGAAACCACAAATGTTGGAGAGGATGCGGAGAATAGGGAACCCTCTTACACTGTTGGTGGGAATGTGAACTGGTGCAGCCACTCTGGAAAACTGTGTGGAGGTTCCTCAAAGAATTAAAAATAGACCTGCCGGGATCCTTGGGTGGTGCATTGGTTTGGCACCTGCCTTTGGCCCAGGGCGCGATCCTGGAGACCCGGGATCGAATCCCACGTCAGGCTCCCGGTGCATGGAGCCTGCTTCTCCCTCTGCCTGTGTCTCTGCCTCTCTCTCTCGCTCTCTCTCTATCATAAGTAAAAAAATAAAAATAAATAAAAAAATAAAAAATAAAAGAAAATAAAAATGGGGCCATATGATTAACCTCCTTTAAAAAAAAAATAGACCTGCCCTACGACCCAGCAATTGCACTGTTGGGGATTTACCCCAAAGATTCAGATGCAATGAAACGCCGGGACACCTGCACCCCGATGTTTCTAGCAGCCATGTCCACAATAGCCAAACTGTGGAAGGAGCCTCGGTGCCCATCAAAAGATGAATGGATAAAGAAGATGTGGTTTATGTATACAATGGAATATTACTCAGCCATTAGAAACGACAAATACCCACCATTTGCTTCAACGTGGATGGAACTGGAGGGTATTATGCTGAGTGAAGTAAGTCAATTGGAGAAGGACAAACAGTGTATGTTCTCATTCATTTGGGGAATATGAATAATAGTGAAAGGGAATATAAGGGAAGGGAGAAGAAATGTGTGGGAAATATCAGAAAGGGAGACAGAACATAAAGACTTCTAACTCTGGGAAATGAACTAGGGATGGTGGAGGGGGAGGAGGGTGGGGGGTGGGGGTGAATGGGTGACGGGCACTGAGGGGGACACTTGACGGGATGAGCACTGGGTGTTATTCTGT
Source organism: Nyctereutes procyonoides (assembly GCF_905146905.1). NCBI lineage: Eukaryota > Metazoa > Chordata > Mammalia > Carnivora > Canidae > Nyctereutes > Nyctereutes procyonoides. Next base: position 24,094,360 of record NW_026575122.1, read on the forward strand.
ATGTTGGTAAATTGAACACCAATAAAAATTAATTTATTAAAAAATTTTTTTAAATACAGTCTTCATGTTCTATTACCTGCTTTGAAAGACTAACTTTTAATGGCAGCTTATAATTCCCTTAGTGATTCTTCTATTGTTGGATACTTATTTTGCCTATTGTATATAACTAACACTAGGAAAACATATTTATGTATAAGGCTTTTATTCTGTAATTTAGATCTTTTCTAAAGCCCAATTCTGCATAATATTCTGACTGAACATTGTTACAGCCTCCTAAGTGGCCCAACTTCCACTCCTCCCCTGCTGTTGCCAGAGTTACTTCCCAAGCACAACTGACGATGTCACTCCCCAGCTTATAATTTCAGCTGGCCTTCTGTTGTCTACAAGGTGAAGATATGGTTCCCTGTTGAAGCACAAATATCTTATGATAAACAAGCCTCAAGCCTCAACATATTCTCTGCTATGGGTTGAACTGTGTTTTCCCAAAGCCCCAATGTCTGAATATGACCTTATTTGGAAATAAGGTAACTGCAGATTAACTAGTTAAGATGAGGATAGGCTCTTAATCCAGTGTGATTAATCCAAAAGATGACCACGTGAAGCCACAGTGACAGGGAGAATGCAGGTGAAGAGGGAGACAGAGATTGGAGTGATGCACCCGCAGGCCAAGGAATGTCAAGGATTGCTGGCTGTCATAAGAATTTAGGGGAGAGACATGAACAGTTGTCCCCTTAGAGTCCTCAAAAGGAACTGACCCTTTTCATACCCTGATTGTTGACTTCTAGTCTCCAGACAAGCAAGAGAATAAATTTCTGTTGTTTTAAGCCATCTGGTTTGGGGTCCTTTGTTACAGCACTCCTAGGAAACTAATACATACTAAATATCCCTATCGCATTGAATGGACTCCCTTTTCAGAGACTTGCCCATGTCTGCTGTTCTCAGTTCAGAATGTTTTCCACACCTCCCTTCAACCCCACTCTTTGCTTGGCAAATTTAAGACACAGTTTCAGGATCCCCTTTTGAATGAAACCATCTTTGCTTTTCCTTTCTGCTTCAGGAAGTTGGCAGCATGGATCACCATTTTCCCATTGTAAATTGGACTTAATATACTATAGTATAATTACCAACTCACCCTTGACATACTAGGAGTTTTTTAAGAACAGAGATCACATCTTACTCATTTTTGTATACCCACTGCCAACTGATAGTGAGAATGCACGGTCTGCTGAGTCATGAAATCTTAACATATCCTACAAAAGGTACATGACATAGTATACAGACTTTGGAATGACTTCAGTTAGGCAGACCAAATCTGGTTTAAAATCCAGGCTCCATCACTTAGCAGTTGCTGGGTCATTGTGGGCAAATCACATGAGCTATCTGAACCTTGATATGTTCATCGATAAGATAGGGATTATATATTTCTTCCTGGTAGGTTATGAAAAATTGATGAGGTGCCATATGTAACTACACTTACACACCTAATAGGCATTTAGTAAATATACATCTTTTAAAAATATATATTCACTATTTTTTTGTTTTTTTTAATAATAAATTTATTTTTTATTGGTGTTCAATTTGCCAACATACAGAATAACACCCAGTGCTCATCCTGTCAAGTGCCCCCCTCAGTGCCCGTCACCCATTCACCCCCACCCCCCGCCCTCCTCCCCTTCCACCACCTCTAGTTCGTTTCCCAGAGTTAGGAGTCTTCATGTTCTGTCTATATTCACTATTTTTGTTGGACATATACATACGACTATAAAGTCAGTGTACATATGTAGAAATAAAAAGCAAGTATTATAAAACTTATTTTCAAAACTGAGATATACTTCATTTACAAATTACTGACAGACCATATAAAGAATCTTTGAATTTCCATGAAAATAATCACAATCTTGTTATTTTGATTGGAGAACATGGACCTTGATTTATTTATTTACTGAGGGCAATTTAATTTTTGGCAATGAAAGTAAAAGGAAAAGAAAACAGAAAAAAGAGAGAAAACCCCCCAAAATGAAGAAAAGAGAAAAATAATCTGCTTCCTGACAAGTCTCTGCCAACATCTAGGTCCCTAATGACTCATGTTTTTCCCCCTAGGGAGAAAGCTAATTTAGGCCAAAATTGTTCAGTCTCTTCAATCTTTCTGAACAAAAATGAACAATGAGGAAAGAGCCACACTGTGGTTTAAGCCCAGAGCCCTCGGGTCACAGTGTACCTTGAGGGTCCCTGGAAGGCCCCTGCTATCACAAAGGTAGTGAGTTCTGTCAAGCTTTTAACCCCACACAAAGGCCCTTCCCAGCTGCTGAAGACTGGTTCCAAATGGAGCCCTGTTGTTTTTCTGGTGAACACGCAAAGCAACAGAACAAACACATCAACCCCATCCTTCAGAGGTCTCATAAACCACTCACGTCTGTTTTTAACATCTCTGTATCCAGCAATTTACCCAAAATAAAGTGCATTTGTTTTCTTAAATGTAACTTGTCAGTCATAAAAGATGAGCCTGAGATCTTAACCTGAGCTCTATTAGAACTGACACACTTTTATAGAGCATCACCATCACAAAACAGTATAAATGGGGCTGGGGACAAATGTAACAGACCTTTTTGATCTCTGAAGCAGAAACAAATAGGGTTACAAACAGTATATGATCTAGCAATAGAGTGTAGAAGCTAAGAGCGCCCAGTTTAACTCCTGGTTTTGCCACTTTCTAGCTACTACCCCAGCTTCCTCATCTATCACATGAGGATAATAACAGTACCTTCCCTCAAATGATGCTATAAAAATTAACTGATTAGGATGATGTCTAGCACATAGTAACCCCTCAATAAGTGTATGCTATTATTAAAGATATTATTGGCCATTCCAGATTCCTGCAAAAAGCACGGACCCATCTACAAAGAAACATGTGGGGTAAATCATTCTTTTTTTCAAACTGTCACATTTCTGGGACCCATACAAGATTTAAGCAGTAAGCTGTCAACTAAGACAAAGCAATTCAGAGGATGAATTATTCCAGGCTTGCCTTGCCTAGAGTGTCCCTAAAATGTTCCCTTCTGCCCAAAGGCTATTGCAATACATCTATCAGATTTTTGCTGGATACCCTCTAAGGCCCAAGGACTGTCACATTTCTAATCTACCCATTTGCAACTCAGAAGCTTCTCAGCTCCAAGTTCTGGGCAGCCACCACCAATTAACTGAGGTTGGCAAGGATAAAATAACTATTTGTTATCACCAGCATAAGACATTAAAACCTGCAAAGATGGGATCCAATTCCCCTTATAATGGTGGTACTGGGTGAGGGGTAGGGAAGATGACGACCTATGCCTATAGACAAATGTCATTATACCAAAATTTCACTTCTCTAGACTCTCAGAAGATAAACTGGGAGAAGAAAACATTATTACAGTCAAAATTGGTGAAGTACTAAGTAAATAAGGGAGTTTTGTGTATTAATCCTTCCAGTAAATTACTCTCTATTCCTAAGAATTAACTTATTACATAGTAGACTCATGGGCCAAAGCAGAGCTGCCCAACAGGTATGCTAGGGATGATTATAGGTGTACAAGAGGTAATAATCCTTTCATCTCTTGGGGCAGGTAAGCAAAGGTACTTAGGGCAGTATCGCGTATCTCAGTATGCTGTGCAAATATTGCCGTTTCATATGTGTGTCATGACTGGAAAAAGCTTGGGAACCACTGGTTTAATAGATGATTGCATTTTCTACAGTATCCTCAATGGTAACTATGGCAAAGCTTAAGCACTGGGTGGCTTATTATATATACTTCCTATTATGGTTACCAATACAAATATATTCTAGAAAAACCCAATACACATTCTTGATCTGAGAGCTCAGTCCCATAACCAAAATTCTGTTCTGATTAGCTTCCTTTGTTTGCAAGGGATGGAGAGGCACATGCATTAAGGTGTAGCACAGATAATGAGGGCTCTTCACAAGTCCTATCAAGGAATCCCATGGGAATTAAAAGACAGCCTATTCAGAGACTGGATACAGAAGCCAGCAGTTTGAGAGACTTCAGCCACAAGAGATCCTAAGTCCTTACCCTGATATCCTAATAACACAATTTGGCTACATTCTCTCTTTCTCTTTGGGAGGCTCTCTTGCATTTTCTCCCAGTTGGCTACCAGTGACCTTTTGGACTCTCTACTTTATATATTTTTCACTAATACTTTGCTTTTGCTTTTTTCTAGGTTCTGATTTCTCATAACTTCAACCTGCTCATAACTTCTTCTGATCCCTACTTTTACCTCATGGTCAATCTCAATTTCCTTCTTTCTCCCCCCTTTCTGTCCTCTCTGGATCTTACAGTGTCAATTCCTATTTCTGACTCTGTCTCCACATTTTTCAATCCACATTGAAATGTGGATTATTCTTGAGAATAAGCCCATGGGTGATCTTGCCAGTTCTTCTTTGGGCAGAACCTTAGTTTTTCCTCCAGGCTATGGTTTGACTAGGTTCTTGGGCATCATGCTCCTTCAACAGAGCTGTAGTGGGAGAAACAATTTTCCTTTGAAGATTTCTAGATAGGGAAAACAGTATATCTAGAACAAGCCTCCTCAGGAGAACAAGATTTTTATATTTTCCATTGTCAAGGAGACCATTTAAACACATTCATTTTCTTATTTTTTTAAATAATTTTTGATAATTTGCTTCTTTTTCCCATCCATCCATCCAAAAAATGAAACTCTCTGTCTTCAAAAGAAATGTATGGAATTTGGGATCCCTGGGTGACTCAACAGTTTAGCACCTGCCTTCGGCCCAGGGTGTGATCCTGGAGACCCGGGATGGAGTCCCACATCAGGCTCCCTGCATGGAGCCTGCTTCTCCCTCTCTCTCTCTCTTCTCTCCCTCCCTCCCTCCCTCCCTCTCTCTCTGTCTCTCTCATGAATAAATAAATAAGTAAAATCTTAAAAAAAGAGAGAAACATATGAACTCTCCAATAATTATAATGATCCTTGAGGAACACAAATCTACTAGGGGAGATAAACTGTGTTTGCAAATCATTTTAAGTGTCTGAAGAATACCCAAAATCAAATGTTACAAAGTTCAAAGGACGAAGATGACAATTCATCTAGTCTCTGAAAGATGGAGAAGATCTGATGTTCATTCCAGACAGAAGGAACAACATGAGCCTAAGGCTTGAGTTAGCAGAGTTTTGTAATATCAAAACAGAGATTCTAGCAGAAATGTGTAATAATTGTGAAAAATTAAATTAAAACCAAGTTGAAAAAATAGAATGTAAAAAAAAAATCTGTCTTTCATTACTGCTCACTTACCCTTTCCACAGGGAAATCCTCTCTTCAAAGGTAATAACCATAAACTGCTATAAATTTGCCCAGACTCTTTTCTATACTACTAAACCAAAACATTAAAATGATTTGATGAGAAAGATACTAAAACTTATTTTTCGAAGTAGGTTAAGTACTTTCTTTGGGTTAAGAAATTCTTTAAGTGAATGTTCCATCACATTTTGTTATCATGGAGCTGTTGACTTAAACTGATGTAAAAGAACTCAATTCAGTTTTGTAAATAGCTCTCATTTTTAGGGAATCATTTTAACCAGAACTGGAAGGAAGCCAGAGGTGAGTACTCATACATTAGGGGGATGAAAAGATTCCACTCACAACAGAAAGTCCCACATACTTCAATGAGTACTTAGATCTTCACCAGATTTTTTTGATATACTATAAATTTTTGTCTCCAACAGAAGGCGAATTTTACTTTAATAATGGAATATTGACGAAATTGTCAAAGGCTTAAGAGAAATCAGATGTATTTCTCCTCTACAACACTGCTTTTTAAATAAACTAAATGATTTTTTTTAGCCTCTCGTATCTAATGGAATGGCCGACTGAATTTACTTAAGCCTCTTTCTTTCACATTTACATGACAAAATCAAATTTCTGAAAGAACATGTTCTAGAGCATATATGGGGAACTCAAGTTACATGGATGCAGGACACTTACCCCAGACTGCCATGAAAACAGCAAAGAATACAGTGGCTCCATTATCAAAGAGGTGGGTCACCTGGGAACATTATGAATCATAGTTAAACTAGTTTCTCATATACCAAGTTTCAATTCACAGTTTTTCAAAATAAAAATAAATGAATTTTGCGATGTTTCTTTGGGATATTTTCCTTTTGGATCATAATCAAGGAGGACGTTCCTCCAATTATGAAGTTGTTTGGGTACGTAAGGAGGATCTGTTCCCTTTACGTAGGTATCATTAAGTTGAACATAAATTTATCAACAGCCCCAATACTGTTAAGAACTTTCTTTGATGCCCCATAAAAACTATTATACGTGGACATATGTATATTATATACTTTTACTTAAGACTAGGAAGGTATTATTATTGCTGCTTTAAAGCCTTCTGATTTCTATTTTTAATGCCTCATTTATTCACTTGGAAAACCTGGCTATCTTGTCTGTGTAGTTTTGAACAAACATTTTCTGGGCTACCCTCTGGATTTTAGTATTACAAAGAAGAGAGAGTAGACCATTAACAAAATCCACTTCCACCTTTATTAAAGCCTCAGGTAATCACTGTATTTACCTATTATATATAACACAAAGACAGCTAGCAAATACTTTATTGCCAGATAATATATTCTATCACAAACACCACAGCAGAAAGCTATTTGTCCTGCAAAACTGCCATGGTCATTTCTACCTCCAGAATAAATCACACCAGTGTCATACCAAATTGAAATGATGACTGATACATTCATAAAGCATAATCTTTTTTGGGTACTTTATAGCTCTCTATAAAATATACTTTACTGTCCCTTGGAGAATGTGCCAACTATAAACAGGTATTTTCCTTTTATGTCAGAGTGTAAAGTATTTCAAAATTTTCCAAAAGTTCTTCTTTTTCTTTGAACATAGGAGAGATAAGCAGCATTCAAATACCTCATGTATACAAAAGGCAAAAGCCAATATTTCGTATGCCAGAGGGGAGTGTTAAGTGGTATGTTGCATATCATATAATGCACTGAACATTAAATCAAGCCTGAGACTTCCAGTGGTATGTGGCTGGTGTGCACTCTCTATTAGGGTATTTATAGGGTGTTGGTGGAAGTTGTAGCTTGTGCCATCAGATTAGATTCTGGAATCAGTTGTAGTGGTCATTGTTTTTGGCTGTTCACATTGTCTTTCTCCTTCCTCCTGGTAATAGATGCCTCTCATGTAGGTCCCTATGGGCATGTTGCTCAAAGAGAACCAATTAGAGTCCTTTCCTGGGACTGATATACAAACATCTGGAGAGGGACATTTTTCTGCTGTAGTTACTTGGGAATATGTGAATCAGGAGGGGTGAGTTAGTAAGGATTTTTGGTTCCTACTAAAACGGTACGTTAAAATAGCCTGATGGCTCCCTTTGCCAAAATCAACCCTAGGGAAGCAGACAACAGATTCTGGGAACCAAAAAAACACAAAAACAAAGACCCTAAGGAACCCCAGGGGAGGTGGAAAGTTGCCTTGAACTGGCGTGTGTGTGTGTGTGTGTGTGTGTAGGAAGTGGTGGTATACAGGGAGAGTTAGTGGCAGTTCCCTAGCAGAGTGGAAGCTTATCATGGAACAAAACATAATTTCTACTCTAGCCTCTCCCTCCATGGTCATTGGATATGTCTCCCATCAAATCAGCTGCAGCAGGCCAAGCCACAGGGGCTGGTTCTTGGAGTAGTATCAAGGATGCTCAGAGTTCTGACTGGCTGAGGAGAAAAGGAGATGCTCCCTGGCCAGCTGGCATTCTCTCCTCAGCCCAGGTCCTCTTAGACTCCAGGACTGGTAGATTACAGTCAGGGGACAGTGGCTCCACCCAATTCTGTTTTGTTCTAGGCAGATTTAAAAATGAAACTCTGACCAAAAAAGTCCTCTGGAAAAGTCAGCGCACGGAGCCTGGGACAAACTGTCCTCTCCTTTCTGTAAATTCACCAGGACTGACAGCTGAGTGCCTGGCCTCTGACCATTACTCAAAAGTGGTTGACACCTCCAGGGGATAGGCATGCACAGGCCAACATAATGAAGTATTTGGGGAGGACAGCGGACTCCAAAGAATTCCAAACTAGGCAACATCAATGTTCTGAAACTGACATTCTGTAACAGCAGACCAAGCATTTTTAAAAAGCATACAAATTTGCTTAAGGAGATAAAGAAGATAGAAATCTCATATTGTGGCAGTCGGTAGCCACCTTCCCTATCATGTGACGAGAACCTGTCTGCAGAAGGGTCATGCAGACAGAAAGCCAAAGAGCGACATCTTGGAGGACCAGTTTAGGCCTGGAGGCTCTTGTTCTCAGTGTGAGCTATTTTAGTATATTTTCCAGTGAAATGAGCCAATAAATCCCTTTCTGCTTAAGCCAATTTAAGTTGGGTTTCTGATCTTGCAAATGTAAAGGCCGAACTAAAGCATTCCTGACCAGCAGAACAGCCATTGATTAGAGTGATCTGGGCTCTGACTTGATCCAATATTCCTATGTATCCTCAGTCCTATGAAATTGGTTTGGCATTTCTAATAAATGCTTCTAAAGGAAACACTATAGACCTTCAATTCTTTCATTCTTAGACTTTTTCAGTTTTCATTTTACTAAATTTTTTAAGGCAAGACCAAATCTAAAATCTGGAATCCAAACATCTTGTAGCCTCAGTATGGCACAATGATATGTTTTGCAGTCAGATAAATCAAGGCCTAGCTACTTATTACTGTGTGACCATGGATGACTAATTTTTACCTCTGAGTAAAATAAGAGTAATAACATCTATCTTGAAGTTGCTGTAAGAATTAGAAATAAAAATGTAGGTTGCCTAGATACTTTTATATCTACAGCCCAGCTATTATTATAATTAATACTGTTCTAGATCTTACGTTCAGTAGAATAACTGTTCAACTATCTCCTATAAAATCGGAGCACTCTGAACTATCTATGATGAACCTTTCAGGGAATCATCACAGATCTCCTAAAAAGAAAACTTCACTCAAGTCCTATCTTTTCATGTAAAAAACAAATACCCTTAAACAACAATAACAATAAAAGACTGGCTTTCTGAGATTTCCCCCAAAGCAGAACTTTTGCACCTGCGTCATTCAAGCTTAACTCATGATCTTTAAACAAAATTATATTACTGACCAAACTCTTGATTCTCATCAGATCTGTACTTCCTAAGCTCATTCTGTTAAATTTGTCCTCACTCGCTCAGATCTATCTGTATGTTCTCCAAAGGTAGGGAGAGTATTTTGTGTCTTTTTGGTCCCTTGCAAGCACTTATCTAAATCTTTCGAATATCACAGCTGGCTGCTGTGGTTTGGGATCCACCCATATAGACTGGCCACTTGCAGTGCTATAGACATCATGGATGGGCAGCCTCCTGGGCTGTCTGTCAAATGTTTTCTCATTTAAAACAAAACTCTGCTATGCCAATAGTATAATCAGATAGATCCAAACTGCAGGGATTGCAGACATTCAGTAAAGTCTGAAATGTATCTGAAATCTGAGCAAGTCAACATGTAGTAGTTTTGGAAAAGTCTTTAGCAGCCCATACTCAGCTATCGCTTTGTATTAGTGACACTGCCCATAAGTAAAAAATAAGGAATTCGATGAATGAGTCTAAAATTTTAATAAAGTAAGGCCTAACATGATAAAGAGACATGCAATAACATATAATAGATGTAATGGTGCTATGTATTTGTTTTTTTTCAAAGGACTTTTCCATATATGTACTATCTTCTCTGGTCTTCATGATGAGCCATGGGGCAGAGAAGGCAGGTATCATCACTGCCTGCATTTTAGAGATGAGAGAGCTCAGCCTCAACGAGACTGTCTGTGCACACGGTCAAGGAGGCAAGTAGCTGAAGTAGTCTTGAATCTAATTTTTTTTTTTTGACAACAACAATAATGAAGGAAGAAAGTCATGGCAGCTCTCATTGACAAAGAGCTTACCATCTGCCAAGCACTTTGCTCTGTACACATTTTATCTCACTTCTTATAACAATCGTATGAAACAGGTATCACATTCTCCATCTTACAGATAAGAAAACTGTGGCTCAGAGGTAAATAACTTGTTCTGGGGCTGACAAGTGGTAAAGAGCAGAGTCAAGATCTGAGTCTTTCTCTGACTCTACCAACTGCACTCTTTGCAGTATGTATACTGTAGCTTCCTGTGATGACAATCAGAGCTAATACATTTAAAGTACATATACAGTAAATATATATATATATATATTTGAATTAGAACACCAAGTGATAGAGTAATTCTCTCCTACAATATAAACTTGAGAATCAAAGACCAGAAATGACAAAAAGAATACAGCTACCCTCTGTTCCTCATGAAAATACATGAAAAATTCAATCTACCCAGAATGCTGCAGATTTGAAATTACCTTGGCATAAACGCAGCTGTCTGATAGCCTCATGAATGGACAGTATTTATCGCACACAGGACACATGATGATATCTGTAGCTTGGCAGACTTCTTTACTGGAAAACAGAACAGAAAGGACTGCTTTTTAAACATAGCAGAGCATGTTTCCCCCTCCAATTTCACCAGAATCCTTAACCACTAAATAATATCCAGTAGATTAGATTTTTGTCTTTAGAAGCTTCCTAGTCAGGGATCCCTGGGTGGCGCAGCGGTTTAGCGCCTGCCTTTGGCCCAGGGGCAATCCTGGAGACCCGGGATTGAATCCCACGTCGGGCTCCTGGTGCATGGAGCCTGCTTCTCCCTCTGCCTATGTCTCTGCCTCTTTCTCTGTGTGTGTGTGACTATCATAAATAAATAAAAATTAAAAAAATAAAATTAAAAAATAGAAGCTTCCTAGTCATATCTGTTATTAATGTAAACAAGTGCCTGCACATTTTAATAATTTGATAAACCTACTCATTTATGAGGCTGTTTCTTGGTTTTACATATTAATAAGTTAAATTCTGAAAATACAGGAATCAAAACACTGGATGTTATGCCCTAAATTATACAAAAGTCATTCACAACATTGCACAGATTTGAAGCAATTTCATACTGAACTGTAGGAACAGTCAGGTACCTAAAAGTGCCTGCCTCAATCTCTATGTGCATGATAAGTGAAAAGTAATAATGGAGGGATAAATAAAAATATGATGCATTAGTTCTAGGGAAAAACTACATTCCTATTTAACAATTTCACCAGAAAGTAAAATATTTTTGCAGGTGGGAGAATCAATCAACCACTTTTACTTTTGCAATCACTTCTAAAAGGCACATTTATTATTTAAGATCATTGTCCAGCCTGGCAATAAAATCTCTGTGAATACCTTAAACTGTATCTGGTGAGAGAGCTGAGATAATAATCCTCAACAGTGAATTCTCAAGGCCCAAACAAGTTGGTATGATGTCTTTCTGGCTTAGGTTTAAAGGGTCCTTGTCAAACACAGAATTCATAAAAAGGACTGTCAACCCACCATTTTTTGCAGGATTAGCAGAAAAAGGTAAAAAGTCAGAGAAAGAGAGACACTTTTAGCCAGCGAAGGAAAGCCATTTTTCCATGGACACAGAGTAGCCTATAGGTCCATAAAGGTAAACTCTGCTTTCTTGGTAACTGAAGACAACAGCCACACTGGCAATGAATGGATGGAAGATCTAGTGAATTGAGCCTCCTGAATTCTTCCCAGCAGGGAATGAGAAGGAAGTGAGGAGGAAAAGTGGGCCCACATATGGGAAGATCCCCCAAAGCACCACCACCCATTTCTAAATAGAAGCAAAGGCAGGCTTACCCAGAGCTTCCCCTACCTGACTTGGCAGTGATCCAGAGTGATGACTCCATACAAAAAGACGAACAGTCCAATGAAGGCAGCTGGGAAGAGCATGCCAGTGTACCAGCCCAACCAGGCAAAATACAACCCAATCTTCTCTCCAAAGTACCGCCTGTTTAAGACATGAGAGCCTTGCATATCATAGTGAAGTGTTTAGAGTTTAGGCATTATAATACTTTGCTTAATCATTTTACTTTGTAGCAGCCTTGCTGATAAATAATGCATCCAAGAGAAGAGAGCGCTTCACCAAATTAAGGTTGTGGGCTTAAATTTCTTCTTCTTTTATTATATATCAGAAACAGAATGAGCCCTTCCATAAAAGAACATGATTATACACAAGCTTGTTCTCAGAACACAGAATAAACCCATGCCCATTCAGGAAGATACAACACTTAATACAGAACCAGGAGAATTTGAAACATGAGAGACAACACATAATCTCATCTTTGCCGTTTCTGAGGGTATGCTTGTTTGTAGCACATGTATTGTGATTACACATATCTTTAAAAATAGGAAACAAAGTTATTGTGAAAAACTTTAAACACCCCTTTCAAGATTTCATAGCTTTCTAAGATGTTTACAATGATATGATCACAAGATATTAGAAACTCTAATTATGGAGATTCAACATGAGTTGATACTGAGAGCAACTTTTCCTTTTAAGTGATGATTTTTCACGTTTCAACATCTACCTCAACAAATACTTCTCTGAGATTAACTAGTCTGCATAGTCCCCTGCAGTCTGCAAAGTTTACAAATATCCAGGGAATTCCTTGAATTTCTTTGCCTCTCAACAGCTTTATTTCATTGGAAAATGAAAATAAAGTTGGAGGTTAATTCTTTTTAGTCTAATATAAGAATATTCCAATTATTTTTTTCATTCTCATTCTAAACAAATGTTGTTTTGACCACCAGTTTCCAAATACTGGCTTCTGCTTTCCTCTTAGAATGTCCAGTAGTCCCTAAAAGCTCCTTAAAGATGGGGTAAAGATTACTTATTTATCCTAGCTTTCACTGTGTCCCAGAAGAAATTTTCTACTCTTGGAAGACTTTTCCAACAGACATTCAAATATGCAGATACATTCTTTCATTCATTCCACATATAAAAAAACACCTTCCCTGTGGCAAATATTGTGCTAGGAGCTGAGGATACAATGATGAGCAAAATAAGGTTGGTCCCTGCTCTTGTGCAGCTCACAGGCCGACAGAGGAGACAGATGTCAATCACTTAAAGAAATAAGTTTACAATTAGAACACTGGGAAAAGGGCTACAAAAGTAGAGGAATACAATTCCACAAGGACATAAACCAAGACCATGTGACCACCCTAGTTAGGGAAGACTTCTCTGAGGAGATGATTATTAACCAGGTGGGGTGGGGACAGGATAGAGTGCTTCCAGCAGAGGAACCATGAGTATAAAGACACTATGCTAGAAGGGACCAGATCAGTGGGCCCGGAACACTGATCACGAGATGTGGGCTGGTGAGATAGGTGGAGGCTGGGTGGGTCTTACAAACAATGTTAAATGCATTGATCCTTGTCTTTTTAAAATATTTTTATTTATTTATTCATAAGAGACACACAGAGAGAGGCAGCGACATAGGCAGTGGGAGAAAGAAGCAGGCTCCTGTGGGGAGCCTGATGCGGGACTCAATCCCAGGACTCCAGGATCACGACCTGAGCCAAAGGCAGACACTCAACCACTGAGCCATCCAGGTACCCCCTGATCCTTGACTTGGGAGAATGGGAAAATCCTACGAGAGTTTTAACATTCAAGGGACATAATTCGATTTATATTCCAAAGAGATCACTCTGTCTGAGGGTAGAGAATAAACTGGAAGGGGCCAGGGTGGGAAAGAGGGAAACCAAGTATGGGACAACAGCCATAGTTCAGATTATTAGGTGAAGGACATAGTATGACAGAGGAGGTCCTGGGATGTGGCCAGAATTGAGAGACATGGGGGAAACAAAATCTATAGGACAAGAGCTATTTAAGAGATGAGATTCCCTAGATATCCACAACTTCATTCTACTCAAATATTGCTTATGCTTTTCATTTCCCTTCCTTTTGGCCAATACAAATCCTACTCTCTTCCAGGCTCAGCTCTACAGAGCTTTCTACAGAGGTACCAACCCATACCTATCCTTTCCATTTTTCCAAACTCTTATGAAATTTATCACCCTGGAGCACCTGGATTGCTCAGTTAGGCGTCTGCCTTTGGCTTGGGTTGTGATCCCAGGGACCTGGGATGGAGCCTCACATTGGGCTCCCTGCTCAGTGGGGAGTCTGCCTCTCTCTCTCCTTCTCTCTCTGTTCCTCCCCCTACTCATGCTCTCTCTCAAGTAAATAAATAAAATCTTTAAAAAAAAATCATCTCTGGAAGGTATCATTGGTTGCCTGATCCAACCCCCAATCTCCATTAACAAAACTTATCACCTCCATCACACATTTTACCTAATTGTGCATAGTCTTGTATTGTTTTCTACTTGTTTCAAATATGCAGAGACTGTTTTCCTGAAGAAAACTGAGTTTCTCAGAGACTATTGTCTTTGGCAATAGTATTTAGCATCATACTAGAAACACAATGGGCAGTTAATACTCATTGACAAACTGCAAAGTCTTAAAATACTGTCAGGGAGGGCAGATATTTTGTTGCAGCAATTCTCTAATTTTTAATCAGTGTAATCCTGCAATATTGGGACCGAGGCTGGGAAGACCCCTGTGTTAGCATGTATTGAGACTCATCAAAAGAAAATGATCTTATCTCAGAAAATATTTTCCACTCATCCTGATCATCTGGATCATTTGTTACTAACACAAAAAGCAGTACACATTTCGTCAATGACCTTGAGTAACAACAGGAGTAAATGCTTAGTAACAATGACTCTGGCAGGAAGAATGATGGCCCGGGGAGACAAAATGTAAAGTGAGATGTCTTACTACTCCATTTTCCTCTGGGCTCATTTTTAAAAAGATTTTATATATTTGAGAGAAAGAGAAAGAGCAAGAGAGAGAGAGAGAGAGAATGCATGAGGGAGGGGTTGGGGCAGAGGGAGAAGGACAAACAGACTCCCTGCTGAGCAGGGAGCCCATGGTGGGGCTTGATCCCAGGACCCTGGTATCATGACCTGAGCTGAAGGTAGATGGCTAACCAACCAAGCCACCCAGGCGCCCCAGTTCTGGGTTCATCTTTTAAGGGCACTAGTGAAAGTAAAACAAATGTGTGGATTGTTGCTACCCAATCTTAATGATCAGTCTCTAAATAATAAGACATCAGAGTATAAGGCTGCCATAGCAGAAAGTTGGACATAAATAGTTAAATAAAAAATATACTTCCACTGTACAATTATCAGAGGTTAAAAGCTGATAGGCTAATTTGACTTGCAGAATTAAAACAATCTTGAAAAGTTGTTAGTGGAAAATTACAATAAGCCTGTAATGTATTAGAAAGACAGAACTCCATTTTTCCTACTTACACAGATAGTAACAGATATTCCATTTGTCACTAATATATGCAAGCACACCACCTTTCTGCAATTACCAATAGTTTGTAAATAAGGGTCATAGATGACCCGTTCCTTATAAAGTCCTGTTGGGGGGGGGGCTGAGCTGACCTCACAGGCTCCTTCCTAAGGCCTTTTTGGAGGAAGCCCCATCCTCATCAGAGTGAGGTCTAGTTTCCTAAGAATGACCCATGTCCTCTGATGAGTTGCCTTCTTGAGATGAAGCCAGATTTGAGTAAGAGCTGTGTAACTCCGAGTTTCATCTTGTCCCAGCCGACAGTCTGCCCTAATCGTTCTGTGCAAGTTTAATGTTTGCAGCTGATTAAGAACTCACCTTACAAGATCCAAAGGCTGGTATTTATACCACACGCCCCAGGAGGCCCAGCACTCATAGAGCAGATGTCGGTGGTTTTCCGCTCCATGAGTTCTAATGGAGTTTTTACTTCTGTAACTTCCCTGGGATAAAAACACAACTGCCAGTGAGGTTATACCCAAAAAAGCCATAAAGAAAAGCTGATAGTAATACTAGTCTCTTAACGGCAGAAGTAATGATAGGGGTAATTTAAAAAAGAAATGGATCCACACTACTGAAAGGAAAAGCGGTTATCGTGGACACAATCTTGGTGATGCTCCCGTGATTGTAAAAAGAACATGCTTGCTAGGAATCAGGCAGGTTTGAATGGATTCAAATTCAGCTCTGCTACTTTTTATGTAGAAGGTCTTAAACTCTCTGAGCCTCAGATTCTTGGTTCATAATGGAACTAATACCTGCCTTATTAGGTTTCTTTCATGGTTTAAGTGAATAGAGTGTCTTGCCTAAAGGTCATGCCCAAGACATAGCTCTCTTTTCTGTTTTGTCTCAAAACAGAGTAGTTGGTAAATAGCCATAGCTGTACACTTGCCTTCTCTACACAAAACCCCTAAAATATAAAAGCTGGATGTAACCTCAAAGTTACAATTCAAATCCAATTCAGCCATCTCAGGGAACAAATGAGGAGACCAAGGGCCAGACAAGCAGAGGTTTTTTTTCCTGAGTTCAAGTTAGTGGCAATGCTAGTTTCACAAACAGATAAAGTACTCTCTAGAAGTGGACTAATTTTTAACATTAACCTGAGAAGTTCTTTCTTAGTGGAAGGTGAACAAGGCTGAGCAACTAACTCAGGTTCTAGTTTCAGCTCAAACAACAACTCACACAGGAACTAAACAGGGCTAACTTTTCTCTAAACCTCTCTAAATTTTTAACATGAAACAAGGGGAACAGTATCTCTGCCCTTCTTGCTTTTATGCCTCTGAAGGTTATTATGATGTTAAATAATATTATTAAGTTAAACTGAGAGGAAAGAGTCAATAGACAGATTATGTTACTGTTGCTGCTGTTACTAATTTGGAAGGTCTCTTCTTAGAGAACATGGGGCTTTGCTGAGATATGAAAGCCAAAGAGAAGAGGCCTTGAGCTACTCTGTGGGGTTTTAGAGCTGCATCTTCTCAGACATCCTCCTACCTGCCAACTTCTCACCAAACAGATACTTCTGCTTACCTACCATTGCTCAGACACCGCCCTCACCAAGGGGAAGGGCTCCGCTGTGGGAGGATGCAGTTGTCACTGAAACATTTTTTGAGAATGCCAGCTAATAACTACAGGAAGCCACATGATATTTTTTGGGGGGGAGCAGAGTGATCTGTCTTTAGAGTTCAAAAATAACCTATGTGTGGCTTTAGAAAAACTTTGGGTCAAAATGTTTGCTTTTGTCATCTGAAAAGGATCATTCCAAAAATGCTTCAGGGGAGTCTGTGAATAGCGTCTTGGGCCAAAGCTTCTAGTTTTCTTACTGAATAAGATTTGTAAAATTCTACATCACCTTTGCATCCTTGTGGTGTTTAAAACAACAGAAACAGCACTATAAGCAACCCTCCCCCGCCCCCCAAAAAATAAAGGTATGCTTTGGAAAGAGTTGCCATTTGGGAACTGCTGGAGCTGTTCTCCAAGGTTTACCGGCAAACTGTTCACATTTTTTTTTTCTAGCAGAAGACTTTTGGAACCCACTCCTAGGAGTTCCAGCCTAGCTATTTGTGAGAACCTACAGGGCATGGGCTACGAGAGTCATTGTTGTGCTCTCCGCATCACACAGTAACTGATACAAAGTAGAGACTCAATACCAAATATCACGAAGATGACAATGATCTCTCACCAATCATGAGGACTATGTCCCTTAAAATCTATGTGTAAAAGAGAATTCTGAGTTAAATAACCCAAGATTGAATGCGGACAACAGAGTTAAGGGTAATCACAGGTACATTTACTAAAGTCCTCATATAAGACAAAAATCATGTAGCAAATAAAAAGAATATCAAAATTTACATATCTTAAATGAGCAATAATAGGCACAATACTCTTCATTTCCATTCATCACCCTTTGGGTACCAGAGACTTTTCAAGATGGCTCCTTCCTACTCTAAGGAATCATCATAGATTTCTTTGTTGCAGAGACTATGTATTTCAGGAACATTTTCCTCATGGGTCTGGTACCTCATGCAAATTTTCAATGCTTCTTTAATTTTATGACTTTGAGTCCCCTCAGCAATTCCTCTGGATTTGTTCTCATTGACTCTTGATTAAGTATTCTTACAATTACATAAAACAGATATATAGAAATAAATCTATGCTGGAGAAGTGATGTCACAATGCAAATAGGCCCTCCCTAATTATCCACTGAACAAATTAAATTCATTCTGAACAAATGTCATATCAGCAAACTCAACTGATGACTAATCCCAGAGCTGATTTAATAACAAGAAATTGACAGAGGAGGAGGAAAAGCAGGACAATACCTCATGCAGAGGAAATGCAGCTTCATAGGAGCCATTGGTAAGCAAACGATTCAGACCTAAAACAACAAACAAAAAAATTCAGTTTGAATTAATATTGACTCTGACTCCTCATTCAAGATGAACGTAAGGATGGTACTTTTTAGAGAAAACAATCTAGGCTTCCAAAAGTGATTCAAACCCAGCTGGGGATCCCAACAGTTTAGAAAGTTTCCTAGCTATCTGCTAGGAAATTGGACTCAAGCGCTGGGAAATTAGATTTTCAAATAGAAACAAAACAGTGAAGCATACCTAGTATAGTGCCTGGCACAGAGATGGGAATATACTGAGAAAAGTAGATGAATCTATCATATAAAAAAAGTTATTTTCTACCAAGAGCTCTTTTTATAATTTTCATCCAGAAGCTTCAATGTGGATAAATCTAACCCTTCTGCATTAGACTAGTGGTATGATTTTGAAAAAGTCACCTTGTCCTCAGACCTCAATTGTCTCATACATAAAATGGGGAAGAGGTGTTGGATATGTGGAATTTTTTTTTTAGAGACATCATGTATCACAAGGGAGGGAAGGGCAGAGGGAGACACGGAGAGAGAATCTTAAGCAGGCTCCATGTTGGGCGTGGAGCCTGATGCAGGGCTCAACCTCATGACCTGACTGAGGTTAGGACCTGAGCTGAAATCAAGAGTTGGACATTTAACCAACTGAGCCAACCTGTGCCCTGGATATGTGGATTATTTTAAAAAGAGCTTTATTGAGGCCTAACTGATATACCATAAATGGCACAGATTTAAAGCACAGAATTCGGGAAGATCTGACTTCTATATGCACACCTGAAACCATCAGCACATCAAGATAGTGGACATATTCATACCCCAAAGTTTTATCATGCCACTTTGTAACTGCATTCCTCTCTACACCATCTCCAAGGCAGACACTGATTTGCATTCTGTCATTATCAGTTTGCATTTTCTAGAGTTTTATATAAATGGTATTATAGAGCATTACTCTTTTTTATCTGAATTCTTTCACTTGGGATGATTATTTTGAGATTTATCCATGTTGTAACTCTTTTTTTTTATTGCTTAGCATTCCATCATATGGATATATAACTATTTGTTTATCTATTCCCCTTGATGTTTGTTTCCTGTCTTGAGCTATTACAAATAATGCCACTGTGAGCATTCATTTAGAAGTCTGTATGGATATCTGCTTTTATCTCTTTTGGGAAAATACTGAGAAGTGGAATAACTAGATCATATGGTGGATATATATTTAACATTATTTGCCATCTGCATATCTTCTCTTGTGAAATATCTGTTCAAATCTTATGCCATTAATTTTATTATTGTGTTATGATTTTAATATATTCTACATGTTTTTCATTAGACATATGCTTTGAAATTTTTTTTCTCATAGGATGTGGATTCTCTTTTCATTCTCTTAAAAATATACTTCAGAGAGTAAAAGCCTTAATTTTGATGAAGTCCAATTTATCCTTTTTTTTTTTTTTTTTTTTTTTTTACAAATTGTATTTAAGAAATTCCCAACTAACCCTAAGGCCACAAAGATTTTCTCCTGGAGTTTTTATAATTTTAGGTTTTATATTTAGATCTATGCTCCATTTGAGTTGATTTTTATATATGGGTTCATTTTTTTTTTTTTTTTTGCATCTGGGTATGAATTGTTTCAGCACCATTTGTTGAAAAGAGAATCCTTTATACACTGAATTATCTGAGTCTTTGTCAAGAATCAATTGTCCACATATGTGTGGCTCTACTTCTGGACTCTATTCTGTTCCACAGATCTATTTGTCTATCTTTACATCAATACTACACTCTTTTGATTACTATAGGTTTATAATAATTCTTGAAATCAAGTAGGGTTAGTCTTCCATTTGTGTTCTTTTTTTTTTTCAAAGCTATTTTGGTTATTCTAGGTTATGTAATTTTATTCAGCTTGTCAATTTCCATAGACACATACACATGCACAAGGTTGGGATTTTGTTTTTTTCTTTTTTAAAGATTTTATTTATTCATGAGAGACACAGAGAGTAGAGAGAGAGGCAGAGACACAGGAAGAGGGAGAAGCAGGCTCCATACAGGGAGCCTGATGTGAGACTCCATCCCGGGTCTCCAGGATCAGGCCTGGGCTGAAGGCAGCGCTAAACCACTGAGCCACCTAGGCTGCCCCAACCTTGGGATTCTGACTGAGATTGCACTGAATCTATAGATTAAACTGGACAGAATTGACAATGTTGAGTCTTCTGATCTATGATCAGGGTATATTTATTTAAGTCTTAAATTTTTCTCACCAATGTTCTATAGTTTTCAATGTATATACCTTGCATATATTTTTTTCTTTTTTAAAGATTTATTTATTTGAGAGAGATGAGGAGAGGCAGAGGGAGAAAGGAGAGTCTCAAGCAACCACACTGAGCATGGAGCCCAACACAGGCCTCCATCTCACGACCCCAAGGACTATGACCTGAGTTATAACCAAGAGTCGGATACTTAGCAGATTGTGCCACCCAGGCACCCCTTAACATATCTCCTGTCAGATAAGTATTTCATATTTTTTGATGTTATTATAAATGGTATGGTCTTTAAAATTTTAATTCCTTAGTTGCTGGTTTATAGAAATACAACTGAGTTTTGTGTATCAGTTTTGTTTCTTGCAACATAGCTATACTCACCCTACTAGTGTTTTTGCAGATCCTGTTGGAACTTCTATACACATGGTTATGTCATCTGAGAATAAAGACAGTTTTATTTCTTTTTCAATTTGGATGCCTATTATTCTTTTTCTTGTCTTTCTTTTTACTAGCACTGGCTAGTAAAATGATGAATATGAGAGCAGACATATTTGTCCTGCTCCTTATCTTGAGGAAAAAAGGCATTTAGTTTTTAACATTAAGTATAATGTTAACTATAAGCATTTTATAGATATACTTTACTGAGGTTGAGGAAATTCCTTTCTATTCATAGCTTGCTGAGTTTTTATCAGGAATGAATGTAGGATTTTGTCAAATACTTTTTCTGTGCCTCTGGAGATGACCATATTGTTTTCCTCTTTTATTTTGCCAAAGTATTAAACTATGTTGATTAATTTTTAAATTCTAAGCTAACTTACAGATCTGCATAAACCCTACTTGGTCATGATGGATTATATTTTTTATATATTTTTTTTATTTTAAACTTTGTTTATAATGTTTGCCTCTATTTTCATGAAGGATGTTTATTTGTAGTTTTCTAGTATAGTCTTTGCCTGGTTTGGGTACCTGGGTAATACTGCCCTATTCTCCATATTTCAATTTTGTGAAAGAGTTTAAAATTGGTATTATTTCTTTCTTGAATGTCTGATAGAATTCACCAGATAATCTGGGCAGGTAGGGGTATTTTTTGTGAGAAGATTTTCTTTCTTTCTTTTTTTTTTAAGATTTTATTTATTTATTCATGAGAGACACACACAGAGAGAGAGAGAGGCAGAGACACAGGCAGAGGTAGAAGCAGGCTCCATATGCAGGGAGCCTGATGTGGTACTTGATCCTGTGACTTCAGGATCATGCCCTGGGCCAAAGGCAGGTGCTTAACCGCTGAGCCACCCAGGGATCCCTGTGAGAAGATTTTCAAGTACAAATTCAATTTCTTTAACATATATGGAGCTAATTGGGTTATTTCTTTTTTTAAATGCTTATATACATAAGCTCATTTTTTTCAAGTTTTTATTTAAACCCAAGTTAGTTAACATACAGTGTTATATTAGTGTCAGGTCTACGATATAGTGATTCGACACTTCCATACACCACCCAGTGCTCATCATGGTGCACTCCTTAATCCCCATTACCTATTTAACTCATCCCCCCACCCACCTTCTTTCTGGTAGCCATTAGCTTATTCTATAGTGAAAAGTCTGGGTTTTTTTTTTTTTTTGGTTTAATCTCTCTTTTTGTCCCTTTGTGCATTTGTTTTGTTTCTTAAATTCCACATATGAGTGAAATCATATATTGTCTTTCCCTGACTTATTTTGCTTAATATAATACTCTCTAGCTCCACTCATGTAATTGCAAATGACAAGACTACCCCTGCTTGTGCTCTCTCTGTCAAACAAATAAATAAAAGTGTTAAAAACATAAATTAAAAAGCTGTAGTAATCAAAACAGTATAGTACTGGCACAAAAATAGACACATAGATCAACAGAACAAAATAAAAAACCCAGAAATGAACCCACAATTATATAGTCAATTAATCTTCAACAAAGCAGGAAAGAATATCAAATGAGAAAAAGTCACTTCAACAAATGGTATTGGGAAAACTGGACAGCAACATGCAAAAGAATGAAACTAGACCATTTTCTTACACTATACAAAAATAAACTCAAAATGGATTAAAGACCTAAATGTGAGACCCGAGACCATAAAAATTATAAAAAAGAACACAGTAACTTCTTTTACATCAGGTATGTCTCCTGAGGCAACGGAAACAAAAGCAAATATAAACTATTAGGACTTCCTCAAAATAAAAAGCTTAAGCACAGAAGGAAACAATCAACAAAACTAAAAGGCAACTTATGGAATGGGAGAAGATATTTTCAGATGACCTATCAGCTAAAGGGCTAATATCCAAAATATATAAAAAACACAACTCAACACCCAAAAAACAACCTAATTAAAAATGGGCAGGAGATATGAATAGACATTTTTGGAAAGACATACAGATGGCCAATAGAACTGACAAGATTCTCATCATTATTTACCAGGAAAATGCAAATAAAAACTACAATAAGATATTACCTCACACCAATCAGAATGGCCTAAATCAACAACACAAGGTTATTTTTTTCTTGAATGGGTTTTGATTATTTGCATCTGTCCAGAAATGTGTCCATTTAAGTTGTCAAATTTATTGACAAAAGGCTATTCACAATATTCCCTTAATATATCCCCAACTTTTTTGGTGGCAGCACCTCTACTATTCTTGGAAATTTAGGAATTTGTATTTTCTCTCTTTTCTTTCTGATAAGCCTGACAAGAAGTTTACATTAGTTTTCTATCACTGTGTAATAAATTACAAGAAATGTAGTAGCTAAAAACAAGAGCCATTTACTATCTCATACTTCTTTTGGTCAAAAGTCCGGGCATGCTCTACCTAGGTTCTCTGCTCTGGGTCTCACAACATCAAACTGCAAGTTTGGGCTAGACTGAATTCTTATCTGGAGGTTCAACTACAAAAGGATCCACTTCCAAGCTACCTTGGATTATTGACAGAACTGATTTCCTTGAGCTGCTACATTCATGACGACTTGCTTCTTAGAAACCAGCAACAGAGAGAGGGAGTCCCTGTTGCTGTAAGAGGCTGAGCTGGGGACAGGCCTAAACACTCTTTTAAAGGGCTTTCCTCCTTATGTCCCACCTAGGATTTTAAGTCAAAGTCAAACTGATTAAGAACTTTTTCACATCTGGAAGATCTCCTAAACTTTTCCACATAATGTAACACAATCACAGGAGTGACACAATCATCTATGCAATATTCCATTTGTTAAATGTAAGCTACAGTTTCTACCTACACTTAAGGGGAAGGAATTACACAGGACATGACTCACTGGAGAATCACCTTGGGTGTGTTTACCACAAGGTTTATAAATTTTGTTTTGTTTTTAAAAGAAACAGCTTTTGGTTTCACTTATGTTATCTACTGTTTTTTCTGTTTTCTATTTCATTCACTTCTCTTTTATTATTTCCTTTCATCTACCTATTTTAATTCCTTTTTCTTTTTCTTGTTTCTTAAGATGGAAGGGGGGTCATTAATTTTGACATTTCATTTCATATATAGGCATATAGTACTATACATTTCTCCCTAAGTAATGCACACTTTTTGTATATATTGTTTTTGTTTTTATTGAGTATAACATACCAATTTTTCTTTTTTCACTGATGGGTTATTTAAAAGGTATTAGTTGTAAATATTTGTAAAATTTTCAGAGATTATCTTCATATTAACATCTAATTTGTGTCCTCTGTGGTCAAAAAACAAATCTGTAGGACTTGAATCCCTTTAGATCTATTAAGTCTTGTTTCATGTTTCCAAATATGGCCTATCTTGTTAATGTTCTACATGCACTTGAAAAAAAACAAATAAGATGTGGTCTATGTATACAATGGAATATTACTCAGCCATTAGAAATGACAAATACCCACCATTTGCTTCGACATGGATGGAACTGGAGGGTATTATGTTGAGTGAAATAAGTCAGTCAGAGAAGGACAAACATTATATGGTCTCATTCATTTGGGGAATATAAAAAACAGTGAAAGGGAATAAAGGGGAAAGGGAAAGGAAAAAATGAGTGGGAAATGTCAGGGAGGGAGACAGAACATGAGAGACTCCTAACTCTGGGAAACGAACTAGGGGTGGTGGAAGGGGAGGTGGGCAGGGGGTGGGGCTGACTGGGTGACGGGCACTGAGGGGGGCACTTGATGGGATGAGCACTGGGTGTTATTCTATATGTTGCCAAATTGAACACCAATAAAAAATAAATTTATACATTTGGGGAATATAAATAATAGTGAAAGGGAATAGAAGGGAAGAGAGAAGAAATGGGTAGGAAATATCAGAAAGGGAGATGGAACATGAGAGACTCCTAACTCTGGGAAACGAACTAGGGGTGGTGGAAGGGGAGGAGGGCGTGGTGAATGGGTGACAGGCACTGAGGGGGGCACTTGACAGGATGAGCACTGGGTGTTATTCTGTATGTTGGCAAATTGAACGCCAATAAAAAATAAATTTATTATTAAAAAAATAAAAATAAATAAGTTTATAAAGAAAGAAAGAAGAAAGAAAGAAAGAAAGAAAGAAACGAAAGAAGAAGAAAGAAAGAAAAAAGAAAAAACAACAGGTATTCTGCTATTGTTGGAGTGATCTAAAAGATTAATTATATTCACTGATAATGTTGTTCCGGTCTTCTAACCCCTACTGATTTTCTATTTATTCTATTAATTACTGAGAAAGAAGTATTGAAATATCCAACTATAAGTGTGGAATTGTCTATTTTTCTTTGCAGTTCTGTCAGTTTTTGCTTCATGCAGTTTGAAGCTATAGGCTTTTAGGATTGTTATGTCCTCCTCATGAATTGATTGAATTTACTTTTATCCCTGGTAATATTCTTTGCTCTGAAATCTATTGTGTCTGATATCAATATAGCCACTTCAGCTTTATTTTGGGTAAGCATGTTATAACTTTTTGGAACCTTTTACTTTTAACCCATTTGTGTCTTTAAAGTTTCTTGCAGGCAGCAAAGAATTAGGGCCTTCTAACCTCTGAATTTTGGATTGGGATCTTTAGAACACTTACATTCAATGCTCTGTGAATTAGGAGGTATTCCAATTTCACTGAAAATCCTTTGGGGTTGTTATTTCACTGGGTTTGGGTAGTTTCCTGATATATATGCACTAATTAGTACTCTGCTAAATACTTGAAGAGAGCCCTCTGATGATCTTCAGGGTTTCCTCTTGGCAGAACATTCTGCTTTTTTGGTACTTTGTTCTGTGAACTCTATTGTTGTCTTGTTGGACTCTCAGTAACATCTTCTCAACTTAGAGTATACCAGGTTCTGACTGGGTTCTTCCTCCCTGGGCTGCTATCTAGAAACTATGCCAAAGTTGTAAACTGATGCAATCGTAGCACTCATCTCATTTGTTTTCTGTCTCTCCGGGATCCCTATTCTTGGCTGCTGAATGTTCAGTGCCTTGAAAAGAATGGACTCCTACATTTTTTTTCTGTGTTTCCTTTGCTTGTTTCAGGTGGAAAAGTAAATCTTGTGGCTCCTATTCTGTCTTGGCCAAAAGTAGAAGTTACATGTGTTGGTCTTTCAGATCAAGACTTACGCTACTTCCTAAAATGAACCTCAAAGATGATGACTAGGAGGATGTCTCTCTGGTGGCTAATAAGGAAATGCCCCCTATCCTCTGGATCCTGGTAGAGTCCAGAGGCTTAGCCTCCCTGGGAAATGGAATATGTACTGATTCACTTTTTATTGATGGAAGGTCAATCAATGTTTAGGTACTTTTAATCACAGTAACACAGTAATGTGTTTTAAGATGACTGACATTAACATTAAATGTCTAAGAAAAACACCTGAAATGCAAATACCTGTAGGGCTTTTGTATTTTGCCTAGCATGCAGGAAGCCCTCAATAAATAACCTTTGTAATGAATGAATAAATGATTATGTGGAAAGTTCTGATTTCCTGGAGTCTTTACTGAGAATTCCACATATCTCATCAATAAACTTTCAAACATCTCAGATGTTAGAAAAAGCAGAATTCCCAGGGACCTTTAATAAGAGACCTTGATAATGACCCCTCTAATTTTATCATAATTTATCAAAGTCCTGTGAAGTGAGAAAGTGGTTAACATTTGAAGTCTACCACTTCACTAATTTCCCCTTTGAGCACCAATTTTGAAAATGTAACTCAATTTCAAAATTTACTTTATGTACTCACACTGTTAAATAAATCCCTGTTGATCTATTAATTGCTCTATTTTGAAAGTGGATTTCAACAGGTTTGATTTTCACAGTTGTAATAAATTCAGAGTGAATCTGGAAAACTTACATAATAGTAGTTTACACTCCAGGAAAATGTCTTTAGGAAACATGTTTACAAATCAGTAGTTTTGTGTTATCTTAATCAATGTTGGCTCATGGAAGATGCCACTTTCACTCATATATAGAATTTAAGAAACAAAACAAATGGGCAAAGGGTGGGAAACCAAGAAATAGAATCCTAATTGTAGAGAAGAAACTGATGGCTACCAGGGAGAGATGGGTGGGAGAATGGGTTAAATTGGTGATGGGGGTTAAGCAGTGCACTTGTGATGAGCACCAGGTGTTGCATTAAATGTTGAATCACTATATTCAACACCTGAAATTAATATAACACTGTGTTAACTAACTGTAATTTAAATAAAAAATAAAAGACACTGGGATTCTTAAATAGAATTCTCTTTCAACAAATGAGGGAAATTTTATAAAGGTCATTGCTTACTAGTAACAATACAACACTTCCTGCATTACTTCAGAATATTTACCTCAAATCGCTGTCTCTGTCCTTTTGGATCCATCCTGACTACTTGTAAAAATAGCTCACATTTTGAGATGCAAAGTTAAGCACAATAATTGCTGAATGGCCATGTTGTACACAATTTTGACTCTAAGAATGCTGATGGTTAGACATTAATCATGTTTAAAAGATTTTCAATTCAGTTCAACAAACACTCCTACTCTATGCCAGAACTGCACTAGGCAATGATGATACAAACACCAACAGGGCAACTTAATTATAATTAAGGAGCTTATTGTCCAACTACCAATTTTTAGGAATAGATTCTCAACACACTAGTGTATTCTAATAAATTGTGAGGTGTGATGCAAATTATAACATCAATGTTAGTGAAGGTACTGTTTGCATTTTGTAAAATAATTCAGAATAGCTACTGCTATAATCATTTCATTTCCACTCGTTTCTTAGAATTTTCATGATACAATGTTAATTGAATAGGTATGATAAAAGTGTAGTATACCCTAAGTTTGTTAAAATTACATGGGCAAATAGGGGCTAAATATGAAAAAAGTAATTAATGAAATATTTAAATTATTTAATCCACCAAAATGTTAACAGTGGTTCTCTTTAGGTGGTAGAATTTTCATAACGTCACTGAAAATAAAGAATTCAAGATAATAAGACTTGTACATGATTAATTATCAAATAAACACTCCAAGTTAATTGCCATAGGAATTCACGGAAAGAGAGAATTCCTTCAGTGACCTTCCAATGGTCATGGAGGACTTCATGGAGAGAACGTGTCTCAAGGATGGGTGACTGTTGCAGAGAACACAAAGATGTACCAGTCCACAACCCGGCTAATGTTAAGAAAGATCTAAATCAGGTTTGATTTTACCATACCCACCTGGAAAGACTCTCACTGAACATATTATTTCAGATGTATCCAGATTTGGACTAGATTGCTATCATTTTCTATTATATTTTAATTTATGCAGCTTGGGATCAGAGTAGTTTTTGGCAGCTTCAGCATACTAGTGACTCACACTGAGCTTGCATTCAACTAAACCTCTCAAGTCTGTTCTCTCATGATGTTGTTGAGCAACATTTCTCCCACACTGTACCGGAGTCGTTGTTTTGCTGAATTCGAGTGTAGGACTTTACATTTACAAACTATTAAATGTCATCTTGTTGGATTTGGCTGAGATTTCCAGATCACTGAGACCTTTTATGCTCCTGACTCCAATGACAAACATATTTAATGCATCCTTCCAGAGTCCATCCCACCTGAAAGTTTGATGGTCAGGCTGTGTAGGCCATGTACCCGTTATCAATATATTTGCTCCTTAGTTCCAAGAACACTGTCATTGCCTACCTTGCAATAATGGAGTTAGACCTTGCAAATACTTCTCCTTTACCAGGTTGTACAATGATAAACTTTGTCAGCAGAAGGCAATGAAAATACCCTGGAGGAAGAAGCTTGTCTTCCTGGTACCTGTGCTCTCCTCAGCAGGCTTCTGCAACACATGGCTTCTATGGTACCAACTTCCTGCAGGGCATGGTGGCCGGTAGGTAGCACATAGCACCTCCCCAAGGGCAGGTATCTCCTTGAAAAGCAGGGCTGTTGTGAAACACCTCCCAGTGAATGGCTTCCCTGGAACCCCTCTAGGCAGTTTTCTCCGTGTTCCCCCAGAAAACTGCTTTGCTACCTGCTTTGCTGTGAACCACAGCTATACCACTTCCAACAGAGTCTGGATCTCAGCTTTGTGGAGGGCATCTTCCTAGGAGTGGTAGTTGCCCCTAACACCTGCTATTTCTTTATTCCCTACAGTTCTCCTTACCCTTCATAAACCAATCCCTGATGACTCTGACTCGCTCATAGTTTTTATATTAAACTTTCCCTGTAAAAATTATGTGTGATTTTTGTCTCCTGACTAGACCCTGAGAGAGACGGCTCATTATTCATACTATTGATAAAAATCTTGTTTGGACAGAGTTAAGGACAAAGCCACCTGAATCCTGCTAATATATGTTAATCTGTTTAATAATGGAGACAATTTGGTAATATGGAAAGGTTCTCACAAAAATGCCCCAAATATAAATTATGAGTGTCCATCAATACATGAATGGATAAAGATGTGATAAATATACATACACCACCCCTCCCCCACACACATAATGGAATATTATTCAGCTGTAAAAAAAGAATGAAATCTTGCCATTTGCAACAACATGGATGGATCTAGAAGATGTAATAGTAAGAGAAGTCAGTCAGAGGAAGACAAATAGTATATGATTTCGCTCCCATGTAGGATATAAGAAACAAAACAAAGAAAAAAGGAGACAACCCAAAAGACAAACTTTTAACTAGTTAAAAGAGAACAAACTGGTAGTTACCAAAGGTGGGAGGGGTTGAGTCAGTGAAATAGGTGAAGAGGATTATGGTACACTTATCATGATGAGCACTATGAATAGAATGGTTGAATCCCTATATTATACACCTTAAACTAACTTAACACTATGTTATTTATACTAGAATTTTAAAATAAATTTAAATAAAAATTAAAAAATAAAATACATATATATGAATTATGGAAGCTGTTTAATGGGGAAGGTGATTATTTGGAGAATTTCCTTATGTGTGACAGTTCATCTGTGCACTTGCCTAAAATAACTCCCCCCACCCTGCCATCTTCCCACACCAGCCCCTTCTTGTCATCAGGTCTCAGGTCAAACCCCAGCTTCTCAGTGAAGCTTCCCCTGACCACTCCATCTCATCTTGAACTCACTATTTCCATTTTTTCATGTTACTCACTGTATTTACTTATTTGTTTATTGTCAGCTTTTAACTTCTTAAACATACACTCTAGGAGAGAACCAGGCCCAATATCTAGTCCAGTGCCTGGCACATAACAAGCACTCCATAAAAGATTTGTTAAACTGAAAGAATTTCTCCATGATCTTAGGTAAATGAGGTAACATGCTGTTTTAAAGAGATCTAAGGATGTAATAAGATTTTTACACTTGTGAGTTATCCATCTAGGGAGTTAGAGATTTTATAAATGATGAGCAGTTCTAGAATCGTTATATGAATTTACCACTTACCAATTTTGTTTTTTCCTTCTTCATACTTTATTCTTTGTAAAATATGATGTACGATTCTACTTCTTGTGGCATTGTTGAAGAAAGTGTCTTTGTTGTGTATGATGAAGCTGCACACACATATTGAAAACACAAGCTGAAGGTTAATGGGAGGTGATGAATCTAATCTTTGACATAATTTGGTGTTACTCATAGAGGTGTCTTCAGTCAGTCATAGAGAGGTTAGTCTGGAACATCACTAGAGAGCCCAGAGATCACACCAGGGACAGGAGGCTCACACCTCTCAGGAGTTTTGGTTTCAGTCTCCTGAGCATTAACATAATTATGCCAGGAAGGAGCTGGAGCTAAACGCAATCAAGAAACCTTAAAATAAACTAGTAGCAAGTTTAGGCCTTATATCTTGCTTTTTTCCTCAGGAAGGTCATTAGATAAATTCACTAAAAATTTATTTTGTTTTTATCCCCTCCTGTCTCCCACCCACCCCCTTCCATGTCACAACCACCTGGTTTTCAGAAAATTTAAGATCTGAAACTGGTTTGGATGGTGAATATAGGAGTTAGGTAATGAGCTCTGGTCTAGCTCAGGACCTCTGTTCCTTCCCCATGTTTCTTGCTAGATGGGACACCTCTTTTAAAGCATATACTTAAAATCGCTTTCTTTCTTAGCCAGCGGCTGACCCAGCCACTGAAGTTTCTCATAGGGCTCATACACACACACACACACACACACACACACACACACACACACACACCAAGACCCTGGTTTTCCACTGGATACTCCTACCCTCCTGAGAGGTTTTCCAGGTGACAGAGCTTCCAGGACCATATAATCCAGCATGAAATGGCCATGTCTCCCCTTCCTAGCAATGTGTTAAATGGTACAATACTAGACATAACTGTAAATATAATTGCTTCATAAATTAACTCAGCAAACTTTTGGTACCTCCTATGAGTTGGACACCATAGAAGGTATGGTATGTTGGCAGCCACTGCCTTCAAAACCCAGCTCAGAAGTCACCTCCTCCAGCAGGTCTCTTCACTCCTCCAATGCCACTCCTTCTCTGCAAAGAGTTCAGTCCCTCCTCTGTGCTACTTCTTATCTTGTAAGCACATAGATTTATCAATTATTCAGTATTATCATTTGTTTCTTCATTTGTTCATTCACTCATTCCTTCAGCAACTGTTTACTGAGGGCTCTGTCTAGAGTACTGATTACACAATAGTAAACAAAACAGATAAAATCTCTGTTCTTGAGAGGCTCACAGTCTAGTGGGAAAGACAAACCATAAAGGAAATGAACATGATTGTATGGCAGAGATGGACAGAATCAACCTCCCTTTGCATCTCTGTATCCAACACAGGGCTGTGAACTCACTCAGGACAAAAGGCTGAATCATACTAATTTCTGTAGAACCAGCGTCTAGTGAGTAGCTGGTTCAAATACAGGTACAGGTTTTTGGATAGCAGTAAGTAAGGGCCATTGGTATGCACATTGGGGAAACTGCTATTTAATGTTTTTTTCAAGAAGATGGATTCCCAAGAGTAGTTCAAATATCAGGAAGAAGAGAGAAAACTGGCCTAGAGAAGATAGTCCAGGCATGGGGTCTAGTTTGGGAACAGCTGGGAATGTGAGTTTGGGGTAACATACAAAAGGAATTTATTTACCAGAGAATATGAAAATAAAATGCAAATCACATAAGCTGATTCCCCGGAGAAGTATTTTCCTCTCACTTTTACTTCCCTAGGAATCTGTTATAAAATACTGTTCTCAAAAAGTAATTTGACTTGGTGGATAAGAGATAAATGCTATGTGGGTGAATGAGGAAGCTGCAGAGCTTAGCTGGTATTTTCTTTAGGGTTTTCTGAAAACATTTTAATGCATCAAAGAGGAAGAGAGGAAAACTGAAAGTTACATTTAATGCAGCTCCTTTTATTTTATCTTCCTCTGCGTTTTCACCTTATTTAAGACAGAACATTCCATTTTAATACCAAATAAAGATGCCATAAAGAAATAGACAAATAAAAAAGCCCATTTTTTGACTCACAATACCAGATGATAACTGAAAACTGATAAGCATGACCATGCTTGACAGGACAATTCTGGCCTAAAAGCCCATGTCCTTCCTCCATTAAATGGTTTTCTGCTTTCTTCTCCTTTTATAGCACCACATTACATTTTGTGAGCTCATGTAATAGTTCTCTATAATAAGCACTGCAGATGAGCTTCAAAATTTTGTTTTCCTATTCCTTACATCTAGGTTGTACCTGGAGCCTGGAGGTTCTATAGTGGGAACAAATATATAGGGCACGTGCCAGGCACTATTCTAAGCATCCTAGATATATTAACTCATTCAATTCTTACAATCACCTGGGACACAATATTTTATAGCTTCATCTTACAGGTGAAGAGTCAGAGACAGTGAGTGATGCACCCAAAGTCACTCAACTAAGGGGGAGAGCCAGGATTTCAACTCAGACTGTCTGGCTCCAGAGGTTGCCTTCTTACCCATTCACCTGTCTCTCTGTATTAGAAACTTTCTGATTCCTGGAGGCTGACTTGCCTTGTGATCAGCCCAAGAGTTGCTCTACTTAGAATTCTTTCCTTGCTTCCACTCATTCCTTGAGCCTCATTTCAGGGCACATCTCCCTCTAAGGGTGTTCCTTGACCGAAAAGCGAGGTGGGCTACAATATGAGAGGGAAGGAGAAAACCATTTAATGCATAAGGAAGATGACCTTTAAGTTCTAACATTGCCCCTACTTCTCCTTAAGACTTTGAAGTGAGACAGTCCATGGACTAAACCCTAATTTTGTCACTTACTATGTGGTATTGTAACTGCCTTTCAAGTTCCCTGGATATTGGTTTCCTTATCTGTGAAATGGAGATAACACTGTAATTACCTAGCTTTTTGTAGACTCAGATGAGAAGTCTTGCAGAGCCCCACTGTCTGGCATTTAATAAGGTCTTGGAGTTAGCTGTCATCTCGTTGCTGTTGCTTCATATAGAAACTGTCTGCCTAACATACCTGACTTCTCTGGATGAGCTTGTTGAGGGCAGGGACTAGCCATGCTCATGTCTGAATTCCCAGCACTAGTATAGGGTGTGGCCCATGACAAGCCCTTACAATTGGCTCACATGGACTGACCTGGAGAATACCTGCTAACATTGGGGACTATGTGACTAAATATCATTTCCTTTTATCTTGGCATCTACTGCTTCCTGGAAAGATTTCTACCCATTTCATCTTTCCAGCTATCACCTGAACCATTTTCTGCATGTTACCAAAGGATTTTCTTACAGAGTGTGAAACAATCTCATTTTCTCTGTCACACTTTCACATTGAAGGGCCAAGAGAAGGCACAGTGATGATTCTTGAAATCATTGCTCTCAAGCTTTCCTTAGCCACTTAGCCAAAATGACCTTCTTCAAATGAAATCACTCACATACCCACATGCACACACACATCTTTTAGAAACGTATTCTATAAGTATGCTTACCCATGTACAAAGTGACAGATAATCAAAAACACTCATTATGGCATGGGTTATAATAGCAAGATTCTAAAAAATGACTTAAATAATTCATCAGTGAGGATTAAGATAAATTATTATACAACTTAACAATGAAATATTCTGCATCTGTAAAGAGACAGAGGGTGTTCAGTATAGATATAAAAAAATCTTCAAGATACTACAGGAGAAAACAAGGTTCAAGAAAATCCCACAGCCATTTGTATCAATCAAAGAGCCAAACATACACATATAAGGAAGTAGATATAAATGTAATGACATATTTATTTGCTTGCACATGCACAGGCTGACTATGATAAGGACACACAGACATCCAGAAATACTAGCTGCCTCTGGGGAGAACTGGAGAACTGGATGGCTGGAAAGGAAGGAAACTTCACTGACACATTTAAGAATTTTTTATCATATGCAAATACTACCTATAAAAATATGAAATATTTTTAAAAGAAATTTTTAAAGGGAAAATGCAATTTCTGCTCTAGGTTTGTTCTCTACTTCACCTTGAAGGATAAGGAGTAGAATAAACTGAATTGGCAGAGGAATAATTATGTGATCAAGACTCTGCACATATATCTCCTTATACTACCCTTTGGAACAGTTATGTAATATGCCTGAAGTCACACAACTGAGAAAGTATTCAAAATCCATCTGTTGGTTCCAAATTTTCCTACTCATTTGTAAAAGGAACTGCTGAGAGCACATGCCTGCCTGTATGCATGTGTGTGTGAATAGGACTTTCTAGATGCTTTCATCTTGCCCCATGAGGAAGGCCCTGCTGACCTGTCACCAAATAATAGGCAAACCTGAGCCTAAAGTTCCTATTGACTCCCCTTGAGGATTTCTACTCCTGCTTTCTCTGGAGGTGAGCCACCCTCAGTTTTTACTTGAATCTCCCAATCTCCCCCTTGCTAGAAAGGGCAAAAACTGGAAGAGAATATGCCATGAAATTATGTTTTAGCTACAGACTCCCTGAAGCTGTGGTTATTTCCACTCTGTTATATGTTCTCCTACAGCCAACTGTCCACAGGAGTGTTGGAAAGTACTGTGATATGCTGGTTGCAAACATCCTGTAAAATTCTGCTTGTTCTGTGCAAAGAACTGTTCACTGAGAGTGTAAAAGTGGTTAGGGGGTAGAAAGGGTTATGGGTATCATGCATGTATGTATTTTGAGTGAGGGTAATGCAAAGGTGGAAAGAACCTAGTTTCTCTCCTCAGAGGAGCCTCTATTCTTATTAGATGAAATGAGAAACACAAACATTCAAGGGTGTGAATTGGGGAAAGGTATTCATTAGAGCTGGGTATAAAATCAGCTTATCATCAAATGTGTTATCAACTAATTTTTTAAAAAATTTTCCTCTCAGGCAACAGCTATTAAGATATGACCACACTTTCTTCACAATTAATTTATATGAACTATCTAGAGCCTAGTGCTATTGAATAGGAATTTCTGAGATAATGAAAATGTTCTTTATCTATGCTGTCCAATATGGTAGCCACTAGTCACATGTCGCTAATGAACATTGAAACTGTGGCTAGCACAAATGAGAAAGTAAGTTTTTACTTTTACTTAATTTAAACTGATTAAAATTAAAATATAAATAGCCACATGCAGCTAGTAGATAGACAATTGCCTCAAATATGGAGCCAGTTTGAACATGTGGTCAAAGCCTCAGTAATGGGATCCTTATCCTGCATTTCCCTTTGGCTACAAAAACTGGAGCAGGACAGTGAGCAAGGGGTGACAATGCCCTATAGGACTGTGTATAGGTCTTGGGTTCAAGTCTTCCTCTTCATTTTAGTTGTATGGCTTGGGGAAGTCAATGAGTTTCTCTGGGATACAGTTACTTGTCAGGAAAATGAGGGTCATACAGTCTTAGTTGCCCAACAATGGGGTTAATCACAAAGTGAAGCTATAAAGTAGTGAGATAGATCATCAAACCTATGTGGTAGATGACTGAACTCCACACAAGTCTAAGAGACAACTTGAACCCGACATGTCCCAAACAGAACTCTTGATCTATATACCCTTGTAAGGTAAAAATCTGCTTTCTCCCTCACCTTTCCCAATTTAAAAAATGGCACTGTGGCACATTCACTTTCTCAAGTCACAAACTTGAGATGCATCCTCTATCCTCTCTTTCTCTAATGTCCAATATTCAATCAAATTCTTTGAGTTCCTTTTCCCAAATGTTATCCTGAATCTGATCCTTTATCACCCTCTTTGCTTTGAGGTTGTTTCCAAGAGCACTGTAATAATTTCCTAACTATTCCAATTTCACTTTCTACCATCAGTTCATTCTCTACCTAACAAGGATCTTTTAAAACAAATAAAATATCACCTCCTCTTCTATTTAAAACTCTTTATCAACCTCCTATAGATTTGGAATCAAGCCTAAACTCCTTTCCATGGTCTATATGCTCCTGCTACATGGTCTAGTCCTGCCTACACCAATGGTGCTTATCTCTTCTCTTCATCTTGCTCATTATAAACCAGCAACACTGCCTTTTCTTCTGCCCTTGGAAGAAACCCAGCTTGCCACTGTCCAGGGCTTCTGTTCATGCAACTCCCAGATTTTTGCACAACTTGTTTCTTTACAACATTTAGGTCTCAATTTAAATGTCATCTCTTTAATACCTTAGCTAGGATAGTTACTCTCCTGTCTCACAAGTCTGTCTGTCTTTCTCTCTTCCATTACCTTGCTTTTTTTTCCTTATGTTTTACTCTCTGAATTTTTTAAGGGGTGGGAGAAGATGCATCTACATTTTCAATGTCTGCCTACCTTTCCCTCTAGAATGATTGCAACAACATATTGACTCCACATGAACCAGTGGAAGAACTGGCCAGCACAACTGCTGGGTTAACCCAGCACAACTGCTAACATAAAAGAATCATGAGCAAATAAAACGTGTTTTAAGTTACTAAATTTTCTGATAGATTGTTATGGAGTAATAGGTGACCAATATGCCAGTCTTTTCTGATGGCTAAAGTTGTATTCTTTCATAATACAAAAGGAAAAGTGAAAGCTAATGCTTTGAAAAATATTTCAGAAAGCTTTCTCAATTAAAATTTTAAATAGGGATCCCTGGGTGGCGCAGTGGTTTGGCGCCTGCCTTTGGCCCAGGGCGCGATCCTGGAGACCCAGGATCGAATCCCACGTCGGGCTCCCGGTGCATGGAGCCTGCTTCTCCCTCTGCCTGTGTCTCTGCCTCTCTCTCTCTCTCTCTCTGTATGACTATCATAAATAAATAATAAAAAAAAATTTAAAAAAAAAATAAAATAAAATTTTAAATAGAGATTTATTTTTTAACAAGGAGAAGCAAAGGTGATACAGTTAACCGTCACTTAAATTATGTCCTCAAATTAATGAAAATCTAAGGAGGAACAAAGCAACCAATTAATTTTTTATGTGACAAACCTATTTTGAGAGTTTTTTTGGGCTTTAGGCACTGTGGTGCAATAATTAACTTCTTAAGTTTAATTGTTATGAGTAAAAGGATGAGATAACTATCAGGCCAAATACATAATATACATAATATTCAGAGTTCTCACCCTTTGGTAAAGATTTTAAAGCCTCTCCCTAGGATTAAGGTGATAAGCTGCTGAAATTTAAAGCAATGTGATATATTTTTCTTTTTCCATTGGTCATTTCTAATTGTACTTCATGACATTATCTTTTCTATTTGAACATTAAATATAAATTAAGAAATACTTGCTCTTGAGACTTCCAGGTAAAGATGGGAAATTAAATACTTGCATTTAATTTGGCTTTCTCTCAAAAACCCATGAAAATAATAGTAATATGTGTATGTTTACATATAGGCATAAACCCTCAAGCAACAAAGCAGAAAGCAACAGCAATAAAATGTTGGAATGTGAGAAGCAGACTCACAGGTAGTAACAGACTTAGCAGATTCCCAAACCAGCTTTGGACAATACCAAGAGCAGTCATATTTATACTACAAAATCTCATAAAATTTTAGAACTGGGGCACCAGTGGCCTCTGGAAGCAGGGTGAAAGGGATGTCAAAATAAATACTGAGATTGAAAGCTCTTTAGGAAGATGTTAGATCCTGAGATTTTTCCCTGTACTTTAACAGAAGCCCAGAAAGTTGTTGTTTTTTTTTTTTTTTTTGTGAGAGTTTTTTGTTTTTGTTTTTGTATGGGGTAATAATACAGCCCCTGAACTGTAAGACATCAGACATGGTTAGGGGTAGGGAAACTGGTAATGAAAACTGGTTTTCACTATGTGAATGTTTGCATCCTAGAAGCCAAGATTCCCAACGGTCTTCATCTGCTTAGGCTTCAGAACACTGGCAGCCAGGTTTTGACTTTCCAAGCAGGACACTGGCAGAGACTTCTCTGAAGAATCTGACCAGCTAAAGAGGAAAGATCAGAAGAGAAAGGGAATGGGGACTCCAAAATGAAACCCACCAGCCATTTCCCTACAACAAAATTACCAGTTGATGGGTCTCACCCACTACTCTGAAATTGTACTCAAGTTTTACATTTCCTATTATTTAACATCGACAGAGAGCCAAAGATTACTGGGTATCTGAAGAATTCACTAAGATAGAGAATAACAGAGAGAGCAAAAGCAAAACAGAAAGAAACATGTTAAGGATATTAGGCTCTGTGAAGTGGTGAAACATTAAAAAATATCATTATTCTCAGAAAGTTAAGATACTGTTATTGTAAAAAAAGGTCAAAATAGGATTTTAAAAAGCCAGAATACCATGAAATTCAAAATAGTCTTTGTAAATTAAAACAAAATGACAGCAAAATTTAAAAACATAATAGAAGCATTTGAAAATAAGTTGAAATCTTCTAGAAAATAAGTTCAGAAAAATCTCCTAGAGCAAAAATTTACAGATTAAAAAAAAGGAGAGAAAAGACAGACATGAGAGGATCAGTTAGGAATCCTATAAAGAGGGACGCCTGGGTGGCTCAGTGGTTGAGCGGCTGCCTTGGGCTCAGGTTGTGACCCCAGGGTCCTGGGAAGGAGTCCCACGTTGGGCTCCCCATAGAGAGCCTGCTTCTCTCTCTGTCTGTGTCTCTGCCTCTCTCTGTGTGTCTCTCATGAACAAATAAATAAAGTCTTTTTTAAAAAGGAATTCTACATATAAAGAAAGAAAAAGGGATAAATGATAGGCTAAATTCAAAAATTATTCAAGAGAATTTCCTTCATTTGCAAATATCTTCTCCCATTCTGTAGGTTGTCTTTTAGTATTGTTGACTGTATCCTTTGCTGTGCAAAAGCTTCTTATCTTGATGAAGTCCCAATAGTTCATTTTTGCTTTTGTTTCTTTTGCCTTCGTGGATGTATCTTGCAAGAAGTTACTGTGGCCGAGTTCAAAAAGGGTGTTGCCTGTGTTCTCCTCTAGGATTTTGATGGAATCTTGTCTCACATTTAGATCTTTCATCCATTTTGAGTTTATCTTTGTGGATGGTGCAAGGGAGTGGTCTAGTTTCATTCTTCTGCATGTGGATTTTCCCAGCACCATTTATTGAAGAGACTGTCTTTCTTCCAATGGATAGTCTTTCCTCCTTTATCTAATATTAGTTGACCATAAAGTTCAGGGTCCACTTCTGGATTCTCTATTCTGTTCCATTGATCTATGTGTCTGTTTTTGTGCCAGTACCACACACTGTCTTGATGACCACAGCTTTGTAGTACAACCTGAAATCTGGCATTGTGATGCCCCCAGCTATGGTTTTCTTTTTTTAAAATTCCTCTGGCTATTCGGGATCTTTTCTGATTCCACACAAATCTTAAAATAATTTGTTCTAACTCTCTGAAGAGAGTCCATGGTATTTTGATAGGGATTGCATTAAACGAGATATTTGCAAATAACGTATCAGATAAAGGACTAGTTTCCAAGATCTATAAAGAACTTATTAAACTCAACAGCAAAGAAACAAACAATCCAATCATGAAATGGGCAAAAGACATGAACAGAAATCTCACAGAGGAAGACATAGACATGGCCAACATGCACATGAGAAAATGCTCTGCATCACTTGCCATCAGGGAAATACAAATCAAAACCACAATGAGATACCACCTCACACCAGTGAGAATGGGGAAAATTAACAAGGCAGGAAACCACAAATGTTGGAGAGGATGCGGAGAAAAGGGAACCCTCTTACACTGTTGGTGGGAATGTGAAATGGCATAGCCACTCTGGAAAACTGTGTGGAGGTTCCTCAAAGAATTAAAAATAGACCTGCCCTATGAACCAGCAATTGCACTGCTGGGGATTTACCCCAAAAATTCCAATGCAATGAAACGCCAGGACACCTGCACCCCGATGTTTCTAGGAGCAATGTCCACAATAGCCAAACTGTGGAAGGAGCCTCGGTGTCCATAGAAAGATGAATGGATAAAGAAGATGTGGTTTATGTATACAATGGAATATTACTCAGCCATTAGAAATGACAAATACCCACCATTTGCTTCGACGTGGATGGAACTGGAGGGTATTATGCTGAGTGAAGTAAGTCAATCGGAGAAGGACAAACATTATATGGTCTCATTCACTTGGGGAATATAAATAATAGTGAAAGGGAATAGAAGGGAAGGGAGAAGAAATGTGTGGGAAATATCAGAAAGGGAGACAGAACATAAAGACTCCTAACTCTGGGAAACGAACTAGGGGTGGTGGAAGGGGAGGAGGGTGGGGGGAGGGGGTGAATGGGTGACAGGCACTAGGGGGGCACTTGATGGGATGAGCACTGGGTGTTATTCTGTATGTTGGTAAATTGAACACCAATAAAAAATAAATTTATTATTTAAAAAAAGAAAAGAAAATTTCCCTCAACTGAAAAAGAGTAGTTAAGTTGAAAGAGTCCACTGATGATTCAATAAAACAGATGAACACAGAGCCACCACAAGACATGTGACACATGTTGAGAACACTGGGGACAGAGAGAATACCATACAAACTCCCATAGAGGAGAAAACAGGTTACAATAGAGAGAATCAAGAATTGGAACACTTTTGAAGTTCCAAGTAGCAATATTGAATTTTGGAATCAAAGGAACAACACGTTCAAAATTCTAAGGGAAAAGTATTTATGATCAAACAATCATAAAGAGTGAAACACAATAAATATGTGCACTAGTTTGCTATAGCTGCTCTAACAAAGTCATAGAGATTAACAATAGAAACAATAGGAATTAATTTTTTCCCAGTTCTGGAGGAAGAAGCTGCCTCAAGGTTAGATGTAATTACTTTTTATAAAACTAAAAGATTGTGGGCAAGAAAAGGAGAAGGAAAGTTGTAGGAAAGAGGACGAGAGAAAAAAGTGGTATCTTGGAATTGCTAAATTATCTTCATGTTTAACAATGGACAAAGAAAATCAACATATGTGGAAAACCCGTATAGCAAAATTA
Source organism: Nyctereutes procyonoides (assembly GCF_905146905.1). Classification (NCBI taxonomy): domain Eukaryota; kingdom Metazoa; phylum Chordata; class Mammalia; order Carnivora; family Canidae; genus Nyctereutes; species Nyctereutes procyonoides. The sequence goes on from NW_026575122.1 coordinate 24,135,575, forward strand.
TCTATTCATATATTGTGTACATGTGTTTATTAATGGACAAATTTACTTAACATTTACCATAGACATATATACACTGTGCTAATTTCACATTACACAGGTATTATGAATCTCAATTTACAAATAAAAGAATTGAAGTTCAGAATCCAACAGCTTGTGAGTGTTACAGGGCTAGGATTCGGGGCCCAGGTCTCACAGACGCCAGAGCCTGTGTGAGCTCAACCACGAAGCCTTAAGGACAGACAACGTGAGTCATTCATCCTTGTCCAGCCCTACACAGTGCCTGTCAGAACTGTGCTTGATGTTGACTGAACTAAAATGGATACTCAGGATGCAAACATGAAAGCTCTGCAGTATTAAAATCTATTAGAGATCACTGTTATTTCCCATTCAAAAGTGAACCAGAATGAAGAGGAAATCTTTTTTTTTTTTTAAATCTATAACAACAAGTTTGGAAACCTAGTAATTTCCTGATTAATCCTCAGACCAGATAAATCCAATTTAGAACAATCTAGGCCTCAACTCTCTACTAATTAGGATGCTACTGTAATTGAGTCAATAGTAAGGTTTTGCCAGATTTACTAAGGCAATTGTCATTGCATGAATTGATCAGTCAGTGATTCATCTCTTAGTCTGGTTTTGGTCAGGGGCCTTAATTTTGTATTCCCTTATTGGAGCTGAATAGGACTGAGTGCTGACCAAAGGGACAGATCTATCTGCTTTCTTGCAGTTCATCTATATTGTTGTGGTCAGCAAAGACCTAGAAACCCTGCCAAGCAACCACATAACTTGAGAGTTGGTAAAAATTTATTTTCCATAATTCCCTGATCTTTTTTCTTTTTTGACATTTTCCCCCCTTCCATTTTAGTGAGATCCTTTGTCTATCCTGGCAATAGGCAAAGTACCCCCCCCCCTTAGCTCTTCCCTCCTCTCCTTTGTTTTTTAAAACTTTCATTTTACCCAGGGACATTTTAAATGCAGATAACTTTAGTCAAAGAATTAAAGTTTACACCATAGAACTCCAGGTATTAGAGGTTATTGCTGTCTCTCGCTTAGCTCCCTCCTCTGTAATGCCTGAGCAGGGACTCTGCCAACTAGAGTTCTATTTTGTGCCTGGCTCTCTGATATGGCCTGCTAGTTGGGGGCCCTACAGGGAGACTGGAAGGGGAACAACAGTGGGTGAAGGGATCTGGTCTTTCTTATTTGCCTACTGTCCTGTCAATGTTGCTCCAGCAGTGATTTTTAAACCTCAAAGTGGCAAGTGGTTCCAGTTTCCATCTTAGAAACACCCCAAACTAGACTCACTGCATTGCCCTGTAACCCAAAGGTACTAACACCAGCAGAGCAGCCTTTTCTCCTCAGTGGTGTGGGGGTCAGTTCCAGGGAACAACCTTCTTTGAGCTTCAAGGTTCTGATAAAACCCAACCTGTTCCTCCAGACCCCCTAGCCCTAGAGGCCCTAGCTCCTTCCTGCATCTCCTGCAGTTAATATCTGTGTGGACTCAGCACTCCCCGTGTCCCAAGTGATATTTTAGTTCTCTGATACTTATTTAACGGATGCCCAACATTAACCTCTCTGTTGAAACAACTGCAGGGTTTCAGTTTTCCTGAGTGGAGCCTGAGAGGTCCAGGGAGCTAGAAAGAGAAACAGGGGAAAAAGGCCTTCTCTCTCTTTGAAATCACATACAGTATAAACAACCATCTAGCTAGTCTGCTTGTTAATCTGACAGGAATATTATCATGGTATCAAGATGGTTTCTGAATTTGAATTTTGGAATATTTCTATTTCAAATCTTATTTCTACCCTATATACTTTTTCTCTCTTCTGCCTGTCTTTGCTAACTTGTAAGGAAACATTCCTTCCTAAAAGTATGGAGGGTGTTTAAAACAAAGCAATACAGTCCAGGACATCATCTGAACCCCAGAAAAGCTCACAGACTAATGTGTTACATAAATGTGACAAGACAAAATAATTTTGACAGAAGGTATTCCTGGGTAGATTGCTTTATTATTCCCAATTTGCTGCTTTTCTCTGTGAAGATTGTATATCCCTACCCATTATCATGGACTCACAGAGGAGTACGATTTCCCCTCCCATCTCCATAATTGGCCCTAAGACTTATTTTGGCCAATGGATTATGAGCAGGAGTGATTACGGCACATCTAAGCAGAAATTTTAAGAGCCAGTGTGTGGCTTTGCCATCGCTTTCTCCCTCTGCCCCCAGAATGCATGTCTTAGGTAGAGGTTTTATCTTTAGCCAATATCCCATAAGAAAGAAGACATGTAAAGCAGAGCAGAGCCCCAACTGGCCCAAAGCTAATATATTATGTGAGCAAGAAATACGTAAGCCACTTTGAGTAAGACACTGGGATTTGAGGGATGTTAGTGCAGCAGAATCTAGCATAATCTGACTGGAACAGTCAGGTGATCCTGTAATTTATGGCTTAATTGACTCTGTCCTGAAGAGGATGGATTTTTTTTCTCCCTCGTGGAGAAATTATGCCAGTCCACAATAAAGTGATGGGAGAGAAGGGTGAGGTTTGTGGGGAGGAGAGGAGCAAAAAGCTGTGGAGGCTTCAGTGGAGGAGGGATGCTTTTGTCAGAGGTAGTAAGGGAGGGTGTGAAGGAAGAAGAGATGATAAAAAATGGTTGCTGAGACCATGTACTTGGCTTTTTTGTGTCCTTTGAGAAACTTTAGTAAAAACTGGAAATCCCTTCTAATTACTTTTTGCTGCAGTATGTTTTGTGTCACATGGAGATATGGAAACAAATAATCATGGTACAATATAATCACTGCCATAATCACAGTATTTACGAAGGCTAATGGGCCCAGAATTCTAACGCCATCTGAATGAGACACAAGGGGTTTCAAAAAGATGACAACATGGGCAGCCCGGGTGGCTCAGCAGTTTAGTGTCACCTTCAGCCCAGGGCATGATCTTGGAGACCCAGGATTGAGTCCTATGTCAGGCTCCCTGCATGGAGCCTGCTTCTCCCTCTGCCTGTCTCTTCTCTCTCCACTCTCTGTGTCTCTCGTGAATAAATAAATAAAATCTTAAAAAAAAATAAAAGGATGATAACATCTGAACTAGTTCCTGAGGGAAGAACAGGCTTTCACCAGAAAGTGAGGAGAAGAGCACACTTTAGGAAAACACACTGGGAGTCACAGGACAGTTAGGTAGCCACGGCTGCTGTATGGTAAGAGCTTTCAGCACATTCAGACCAGGAAGCTGGGAGGAGGGGAGGAAAGTAGTTTTAAGTGCCATGCCCTAAGGAGTGTGAACTTGATCCCAAAGGGCTTAGGGAATCTTTGAAAGCTGTTAGGCAAGGAAACAATGCTACCACATGTGACAGTCAATTTATTCACTACTCAGGGATGAGGAAAGGTGCCTGGTTATGGGAAGAGGAAGGGTAGAAATCCAAGATATTCTGCTTGCCAGTCTGTGGGCTGTGAATTATTGGAGGAAGGATGTCCTAACTATACAAAGGCCTTATGTGGGCTAGTGGTAGGAGCCTTGCATGTGACCCCGCTACAGGGGTATGGTGGATATGGCAGTGCAGAAAGATGAAGAAGGTGAGTAGACTTAATAATTGTTCGTGCAAGAGTTGGTGGTCACTTTGATTAAGGCAGTGGCAGTGAGGTCAGAAAGAAGGAGCTAGGCCAGAAGGACTGAGTAGCAATGGTGGATGATGAGGAGGATGGTAGTGTCCAGGTTGGTCAACATCCAGTGGTGATACCATTAGTCAGGGGTAGACAACAGAAAACTGATGGTATGGGTGTTATACTAGGGTGAGAGAAGTGGGAAATGAAAAGAATCAAATTTATAAAGACATTTCTAAAACATTGTTCTGAGTTAGCAGCCATTTGAATAAAGTACTATTCGTGAAGGCCACAGGTTTAATTCCTCTCCCTATTCCCCCCCCCCCCCCCAACCTGTGCTTTTCTCAGATGTGAGATGCATCCTGTGCAGGCTCTGGATTTTAGATGGTTCACAAAGCAGCCTCCCCAGATGTATTGCTTCCCATAGGGTGAGGTCAGGTGAGGCCAGGCCAAGAAGGATGTGTCAACCTGGAGCCTGCCCCCAAATCACCAAGGCCACTTCTGGTCTTTATGGGCCTCTCAGGTCTACCCCCAACCCCAAAGACACTTCTATGCCTACCAAGTAGCCAAGCTGTTTGCAGGAGACATGGATGGCACCTGGACATGGGGCTGATGTGTCCATGACAGGAGCCTATGGCTCTTCAGCATGGGGCAGAGCTGTGGCTAGGAGGAAAAGAGAGTAGGCCATGAGGCTCAGCGGGGGCAGGGGGGCATTTTCCCCATACCTCACCAATGCAATGAATTTCTAAGAATCCTGAGAACTTAGAACTTTAAGTCTTCATGATGGTATATTTCTCAAGGTGGTAAAAGAAACTGTTGTACTTGTTAACATGATTTATCACTTCTAATTATTTCGATGTATGGTCTATAAGCTTCATTTGTACTCTTGCCCCAAGCCTTACAGTTGTTACAAATGAAGATAAATATGAGAGCCTGGGTTGGAGTACGCAGGCAGAGTAGATACAAGTGAGCTTGTAGAATCTGACTGTTTGGGAGGACTGCCTGCTTTTCCTAGCTCTGTAACTCAGATCATTGACTAACCCTCTCTGCTCCATTTCTCCATTTCTGGGTGGCTATAACAACACTACCAGTCTCATGAGTAACCTGATGTCTGGTAAGTGCTTGGTGAATATTAGCTACAATATCTTGGAAAGAGCATGGGTTTGAAATCAGGCAGATTTGGGGTTACCCAAAGTCTGCTTGTTACTGTGCAGCACTGGATAAAGTACTTAACATCTCTGAGTCTGAGTTCTACTTTCTGTAAAGAAAGGATAATGAAATTACATTGCAGGGCTATGGCAAAGGTCAAATGAGAAGATGAATGAAAAACAGGCAGGACAGAGCTCTCCCACCTCCCCGACCTCCCTTGTTCCTCCTGATGGCTGTTCCAGATGATGAAGCACAGCATAATGCTTCAACATGCACTCCATCCACAAATGCAGTGCTAGTCCCGTTGCTTCTCTTTTTGTTAACCCCTGCTTACTTTATTATATGTAAATGTGGCAAAACTTCCCTTTTCCTGTAAATTCTTTAAGTTGTCTTTCTATCATTTTGTGAGTAAAACAGCATCTTTCCCATAAAATGTAATATGCTCAAGTTAAATATTTAAAATAAAAATACGTTCACGGATACAAATACACATATGAACACAAGATAGCATTGTCTACTACAGTATAATACTTGGCACACAATACATTAAAAGCATTTGTTGAATGAATTGACAAAATAAATTAAACATAACACCAACAAATGGAAAGATATTCCATGGTGATGGACTGGAAGAATTGATACTGTTAAAATGTCCATATTTCCCAAAGCATTCTACAGACAATGCAATTCCTATCAAAACACCAATAGCATTTTTCATAGAACTAGAACAAATAATATTAAAATTTGTATGTAACCACAAAAGACCCTGAATATCCAAAGCAATCTTAAGAAAGAAGAATGAAGCTAGAGGTATCACAACCCCAGATTTCAAGATATACTATAAAGATACAGTCATCAAAACAGTATGGTACTGGCACTGAAACAGACACATAGATCCATGGAACAGAACAGAGAATTCAGAAATAAACTCATGCCTAAATGGTTAATTAATCTACAATGAAGGAGGTGAGAATATATAATTGGGAAAAGACAATTTTTCAATAACTGATACTGGGAATACAGCTACCTACAAAAGAATGAAACTAGATCACTTTCTTCAATCATACACAAAAAAAAATAAACTCAAAATGGACTAAAGACCTAAATGTGAGACCTGAAACCACAAAAATCCTAGAAGAGAACACAGGCAATAATCTCTTGGATATCAACCTTAGCAATGGTTTAGTAGATATCTTTCTCAGGGCAAGAGAAATACTTGCAAAAATAAACTATTGACACTCCACCAAATCGAAAAGCCTTTGCAAAGAAAACCATCAACAAAATTAAAAGACACCCTACTAAATGGGAGAAGATATTTGCAAATAATATATCCAACAAGGGGTTAATATCCCTATATAAAGAACTGATGTAACTCAACAACAAAAAACAAACAAAAAAAGCTTGAAGCCAAACCAAAACCCAACTAATCTGATTTTAAAACGGACAAAAAGCCTGAATAGATATTTTTCCAAAGAAGATGTATAAATGGCTGACAGACACATAAAAGAGTACTCAATATCACTCATCATCAGGGAAGTGCAAATCAAACTACAATGAAATATCACCTCACACCAGCCAGAGTGGCTAGAATAAAAAATGCAAGAAAAACAAGTGTTGGAGAGGATGTGGAGTCAAAGGAACCCCTCATGTGCTGTTGGTGAGAATGTAGAAAACAATATAAAGTGTCCTCAAAAAATTAAAACTAGAAATACCATATGATCTAGTAATCTCACTACTAGATATTTACCCAAAGAAAACAAAAGCACTAATTCAAAAAGATATATGCCCTATGCTTATTGCAGCATTATTTACAATAACCAACATATGAGATCAATTCAAGTGTCCACCCATAGATGAATAAAGAGATCTCACTCACACACACACACAATGGAATATTACTCAGCCATAAAAAGAATGAAACCTTGCCATTTGTGACAACATGGATGGACCTAGAGGGTATTATGCCATGTGAAATAAGTCAGATAGAGAAAGACAAATACCATCTTATATGTGTAATCTGCAAAAACAAAACAAATTAACAAAGAATCCAAAAAACACCTTTTAAGTATGGAGAATGAACTAGTTGTTGCCCTAGGGGAAGGGTTGGGGGAATGGATGAAATAGTTAAAGGGGATTATGAGGTATAAACTTCCAGTTATAAAATAAATAACTCATAGAGATGAAGACTACAACGTGGGGAATCTAGTCAACGATACTGTAGTAATGTTATATGGTGAACAGATGGTGACTACATTCACCATGGTGATCACTGTATAGAATTGTTCAATCAATACGTTGTACACCTGAAACTAATATAACACTATATGTTAATTATACTTCAATAAGATGTATTATTGAATGAATGAGTTAATAAATGAAAATCTATTTACAGGTCAGCCTGGGTGGCTCAGCAGTTTAGCACCGCCCTCAGCCCAGGGCGTGATCCTGGAGCCCATGTCAGGCTCCCTACATGGAGTCTGCTTCTCCCTCTGCTGCTTTTCCCTCTGCCTGTGTCTCTGTCTATGTGTGTCTCATGAATAAAAATAAATAAATAAAATCATGTAAAAAAACTATTCGCAGATGGATATATGGCAAAAAATGTCTAAGTGACTTATTCACAGTTCGTCCTATGGATACTAAGAGAACACAGCTAACTAACTACTAGGTCTCCAGACACCCAAAACGTGTCTGCACTTTCCACATACCACTAGGTGTATCTTTTGCCCTTCAACTAAACTCATTAAGTTATGTCCTACTTACTTAAAAGAAGCTGTGTCATCTTCAGAAACATAAATCTCAGACTGTGTGGCTTGTTTCATTTTCAACTCAGTATGAAACTTCCCAGGATAGATATAGGTTTCCTCTGACTTTGTGGATCAATAAAAAAACCTGCATATTGAGGATCCTAATGCCAAATAAGTGATTGCAATAAAACACGTGTTGTGAGACCTGCCATAAGTCATGGGGGCACTAAAAGAACATTAATCCTATCTAAATCAATATCAGTATCTCTTTGCCTAAAGGACTCTCTAAAGATTTCAGATTGATGAAAACACCAGAAAAACTCCAAACAGAAAATATTGAAACAGGCACATGCTGGAAGAATCTGTAGCTTCAGCCATCCATGGTGACAGGAGTTAGAAAACAAATGTACGCATATTACTGATAAATGTTAAATGGTGGTGTATCCTGCCTTTAGTCAGTTTGGGCTGCTATAACACACTTCCATAGCTGGGTGGGTGGCTTCTCAATTGAAATTTATTTCCAAGAGACTGGAAAACTGAGGTAAGGTGCTAGTCTGGTCAAGGTCTGGTGAGGGTCGTCCTCTTCTGGTTACAGACGTCTGGTTGCATTCTTTCATGGTGGGCATTAAGTTAGCTCTCTGGCCTCTTCTTTAAGGCACTCATCCCATTCCTGAGGGCTCCACCATCATGACCTAATCACTACCTAAAGGTCTCACCTCCTAATACTATCACAGTGGGGATTAGATGTCAACGTATGAATTTGGGTGGGGGGCGGGAAGTGGGTGACATAAATGTTCAGTCTGTAACATATCCACAACACTGAATAACATTTAGCTGGAAGAAATGCTTTTCCAGTTCAGGTCAGAGGTTCAACTCTGCAAAAATTAGTCTTTGTCATCTCAGACTTGCCCTTTATACATTGACTGCAGTGTATAAATTTGCAAATTTTCAGAGATTCTCCCAAGAATTCTTATTGTACTTGTGGTTCTTCTTCATCATCATTGTCACTATATTTACCAATTGTTGAGTGTTTTCTATGGGCCAGGTACTGGACTAAATATTTTACACAAATCATTTCATTTAAGGTCCCTAAATCCTATTGCCACAACCTTCTCTTCCTTCCTTCTTTTTTTCCCCTCTGCCAGAACTTACCTGTCTTCTGTTCTGGATCTCTGGGGCTTTGCAGATTGGCCAGTCTATATAGCTGTGTGAGGCAGAATAATGTCAATAACTTAATCCCTAGAATCTATGACTATTTTAAGCTACATGGCAAAGGGGAATTAATATTCCAGATAGAATTAGGGTTATTTGTCGGCTGACTTTATGGTAGGAAGATTATCCTGGACCATTAAGGCAGGCCCAGTGTAATCACAAGCATCCTTAAAAATGGAAGAAGAAGGAAGAAGAGTCAGAGAAGGAGATGGTATGACAGAAGCAGGGTCAGAGTGAAATGATGTGACGTGAAAAGAACTCAACCACCGTTGCTGACTTTGAGGACAAAGTAACAGGCCCAGAGTCAAGAATGCAGCAGCCTCCAATGCTGGAGGGGGCAAAGAAACAGGTTCTCCCCCAGCAACTCCACCAAAGAATACACCTTGATCTTAGCACAGTGAGACCCATGGCAGACTTCTAACCTACAGGACCATAGTACATTTTGCTAAGTCATGAAATTCATGGTGATTTTTTTTTTACAGCAGTCATAGAAAACTGATATATAATGTCAAGAGGATAAGACTGGAGCCAGAGTGCCTTACGTGAGAATCTATGTCTTACTACTTACCCACTGTGTTTCCTTGGGCAAGTCATTTAACCTCTCTGTTCCTGTTTCCTCCTCTATAAAAGTAGGGATAGTGACTATACCTCATTCACAAACCTAATATTCAACAAAATCCCTACTGTTGTGTTGAATTGCTCTCTCTGAAATTATCTGAGTTTTGAGGGAGGCCTTCTGGAACTACAATGCTCCAATGAACAACTAATCTTAATGCTGAAGCCTCTTAGGCTTGCATACAATTATGGCTGATAAGCAACCTGTAGGTCCAGTTTGGGTGATAACATGTAAAATGACCAAATGGCATCATACAATGATTTATAAAAATGAGTATCCACAGGTTTGCTTTTATTGTTTCTCAAACACAAATACACACTGAAATGGAACATGAGGCTATTTGCTTTTTAATTGATTCTCAGCTATAATTTTTGTAGAATGTAATTCAAACAATTGAGATTTACATGAGGTTAGTTTAGGATATACTGTAATATTTTGATGATGTCTAAACTCCTCCAAAATGTTATAGCCACACGCAATTAGTTCTCCAGAACCATGCTGAGGTACCTACCAAAAACAGCCCTACACAATGTTTGCTCTAAGGGGTTGGTAAGGAAATTGTTCACTGCTTTATTCACAGCCCTCCCCACTTTCCTTGTGTAAGAATTTTATTTCTTTCAAATGCTAGGAAAATGCTAAAAAAAAAAAAAACACCTCTGCTTCACTAAGGGATTGGTTTTCCTCCTCTGATAATCAGAACTATGTGACTTACTATGTTTCTCTCTCCCTTCTACCCACTATGCTTAAAGCCCAGTTCGATGGCTCATTTATCAACCATTACAGAGAGACCACTGAGGCCTGCAAATCTGAGCCTGTTTTTCTTTCTTCCAACTTGAATGCCTACTCTAAATTATATTCTCTTTAGTTCAGAATATTTACTTATATTTTACCATTTTATTTGTATGTTGAATCCACCTTAAATGTTTTAACGAATTCCAAGGGCATTTAGGTATATTTACATGCACCTGTTCACACTAGTGTAATGCTGCTAGAAGGTAAATTATACTTTGGCTCTGCCCACGTGGTATATACCCGAGGTATCAGCATTGTGGAGAAAACACACTTCTCTCCTGTTTGCTAATCTACCATTGACTGGAGTGACATGAGCAAGCTATTCAGTCTCTATGACCTTCATCATACTACCTCCACCCTCAGAGTTGTAATGCATCTATGATGCAACTCTGGAGTAGAGGAGGTATTTATAAATAGTGGCCATGGGGCATCTTGGTGGCTCAGTTGGTTAAGAGTCTGCCTTTGGCCCAGGTCATGATCCCAGGGTCCTACAACAGAGTCCCACATTGGGCTCCTTGCTCAGTGGGGAGTCTGCTTCTCCCTCTGCTCATGTGTGCGTTCTCTCTCTCTCTCTCTCTTTTTCTCTTTGTCTCTCAAATAAATAAAATCTTAAAAGTAAATAAATAAATGGGTGGCCACTACCACCTTATATCATTGCAATTGTTGCTACCAGTACTTGAAAATAGCCCTTAGCCCATTGGCTGATTACTACTGTCCATGCCTCACTGCCATGGTTTCCTGGCTTATTCAGCTGAGAAGGTTAAATGATAAGAAGGCAAAGAGAGGTTCCAGAGAACCTTCCACCAACAGCCCTTTAGGAACTTTCTCCTGTTCTTACCAGCCCTCACTGGCCCTAGCACCAAGATTTCCCTGGTTAGTGCTTTCTTGGGCAAAAGAGCCTTGTTGTTTTGTTATTCCCTGGACTTCTTTGTCATTCCCCAGGACCATGGTCTGGAAAGGGAGAAAATAGCATGTAAGCCAATTTTATGTCAAGTGGTCTTTTGATGTACACACTTGACATTTCCCACATGCACAAGATATATGAATTAAAAGGTGTAATGTAGGACTTAAAAGTCTTGGGGTCAGGCATTAATCCTGATAACAGAACTCAAGAGCCACAAAACTGGATAGGGAAGATAGTCTATTAGCAAAATTGAGACCAAAGATAAAACAACAAGCCCGAGGTAAATTCAAGCAGAACACTGAGACCACAATTGACTGACTAGCTGACTGCAGCTTTCAACTTTTCATATGGATGTTCTAGGCTTAGATGAAAGAACCAGATTCTGGATTCCTGGTGCTGTCCTCCAGCAGTGCCAACTCCGCTGTGGTCCTTTCCTGTTCTGCTATGTCTCATGATCATAACCATACCCTGGGTGCCACTGGCTGCCCTCAGGGAATTTCCTGCCCTCGGTTGCTCACAGTCTAGCAGGGAGAGAAAGGCATGCAAGCAAATATCATGTCAAGGGGTCCTTTTATAATGTCTATTTCATACATACACCAGACACATGCTAAAATATTTTGTATACAACCAAGCTTTGCAAGGAAATGGGTTGATACTAAGTTATATGTGGTATATGTTTTCACTACAGACTTTTAAAAGCTAGAAATGTAAATCAATCAATTTATCTATCTCATCTCATTTCATCTCTCCTCTCACTGGGATGTCTGCAGCTGTCCTCTGATTTCTGCTTCTACTCTTGCTTCCTACAGTCTGTTCTCAAAGGAGTCAGAATGATATTTTCAACAATTAAGTTAGACGATCTCTTTCCTTTGTAAAAGCCAAGGCTACATATGATCAGCCTCTCTCTTTCCCTTCTAACTCATCACTGTTGACTGTGTCATCATTTCTATTTCAGCCACAAAGGTCTTACTTTTCCCCCAAACACATCCATATGTGCTCACACATTTGGGCCTGTGCTTTGGCTTATTCCCTTACCTGGAACCCCCTGTCTGTTCCCTCCTCTTATCTCCTTCAAATCTTTTTCGAATCGTACCTTCTATCTGAGGCCTACAGAAGAATATAAACACCATCTTTTGAAAATTTAACCTGCACCCATATGCCCATGCCAGAGTTGTTCATTTTTAACACCCCTACTTCTCTTTTTCTCTTTTCCCATAGTATTTATCACATCCTAACAAGCTTTAAAATGGATTTTTAAAATGTTTACCTCAACACTACTGACACATAGGGCCAAAGACCTCTTTGCCATGGGGGTTGCCTGCACATGGAGTGATATTTGGCCCTCCATCCCCTCGATACCTGTAGCACTCTCCACTTCTAGTTGTGACCAAAAATGTTTCCAGACCTGGCCAAATCATGCCTCTGTTGGGAATCACTGGTTTATAATTTGTTGCCAGTTGGCCCCAGCCATAAGGTAAGCTCCAAGAGAGCAAGGATCTTGGCCTATTTGCTCACTGTTGATTCCCAACAACAGGCATGGAGCATGTGAATGATTGAGTACCTATTTAAACTTATGCACATACAACAAACACAAATTTTAAAATCTTCTATTAGGAAATAGTCAATATTTAATTTTACTTCATTTTTTTACAAATTTTCATAAAAATAAACTAATGGTAATAACAGGAATAAAATTATAGGGAGAAACATTTTTTCTGCTTATATCTAACATATTTTTCTGAAAGGCAATTCAGAATTGATCTATTTCTTGAATGAATATATTGTACATCTATTATAAAAAGTGTCATGAATCTTTTCTACATTTCCTTTTCTCTACTAGCAAAAACCTTTATTTTGAGTATCAACCTTAAGAAGTAATTTCCTCAAGGATACCACTGCAAATGCCATTGTAAGAATGAAGGGTGATGATATTTAAGCAGGCCAACATTCAGAGGCAAGGAGGTAACAAGGAAAAAAATTAAATCTTAAATAGATTTGTCTGTCATCATTATCAGATTCAGCTAGAGTTTAAATGATCTCAGATAGTGGGTGGTCCTGCCAGAAGGGCGGGTCCTGCCAGAAGGGCATCATGTGATAAAAGACAGTACAGCAATGATTCTCAAATGAAGAGAGTGCTGTGATTTTGAACCCATCCTCCTCCCCTCCCTAGGAAAATTTGGCAATGTCTGGAGACATTTTTGGTTTTCATAACTAAGAGAGGAAGAAGCTGCTTCTAGCATCAAAGGGATAGAGGACAGTGATCTACTAACCATGCTCTGATGCACAGGACAGCTCCCTACAACAGAGGTATTCAGCCCAAAATGGCAACAGTGCAAATGCTGAGAAATCCTGTAGTGGAGTGCAATGCTTAAGAATGTGGAGTCTGGAACCACCCTGTCTGAATCTGAAATTCTATTCCATCACTGAGACGGACTGCTTAGATGTTTAGAAACCTGTTTCCCTTTTCCCCTTGGGCACACATATGGACTAGTTATGATAGCATCCCTTGAGTAGAGGTAATTACATGACTGAACTCTGGTCCGTGAAATTTGGGTATAAGTGTTGTCCATCACTTCTTAGCCTGGCCCATAAAAACTTTCTACAAAATTACCCATCTCTCTTTTTCTACTAGGCCTAATTTCTTTGTGCTTTTCTTTCCTCATCCGCAAAATGTTAACAATAACACCTCCTCTCTCATAGCGTTGTTGTAAGGATTAAGGTTCTTAAAATAATGTCTGGCATCTAGTAAGACCTTTCCTAACTGTAGGCATTTGGTGATATCATAAAATGAGCAATAGCATCATATGTTGACTTAGAGACATGCATACTCACTGGTTTGCCTCCATTGCTTCACAAACATTGATATGTGTTCAAATGGGTTGCCAGGCCATTTGTTTTTTAGTCAATTCTCAATTTTAAATTTTTGTGCAATATAGTTCAGAATATAAAGATCCATGATTGGATTATCCCATGTTGCCTTTATTACTCTCATCCTTACTCCATTCATTTAGTGGACAAACATTGAGCATCTGTGGTATGCTCGGCACTGTGTTAAGTATCAGAGATATAATTGTGAGCAAAGGGATCCCTGGGTGGCGCAGCGGTTTAGCGCCTGCCTTTGGCCCAGGGCGCGATCCTGGAGACCCGGGATCAAATCCCACGTCGGGCTCCCGGTGCATGGAGCCTGCTTCTCCCTCTGCCTACGTCTCTGCCTCTCTCTCTCATTCTGTATGACTATCATAAAAAAAAAAATTATAATTGTGAGCAAAACCAGACATGGTGTATGCCTCCATGGAGTTCAGTTTATCTGGAGAGTTTAAGGATTAATCATGTAACAACCAAATGATTATAAGGTTATATCATTTCAAATTTTTAAAATGTTATATAGGAAACATATGACTGAAAGAGAAAACAGCAAGAAGACCTGGTCTTTGGAAAGAGGAGAGGAGGGCTTCCCTGGGAAGAGTTCTGGAGCTGGGTTTTGAAGTATAAATGAGTAAGCTGGGGAAGGGGTAAGCAATGAGAAGAGAATTCCAAGAGAAAACACAGCATATGCAAATGCCCTGAGGGGAGGTGCATCCAAAGAACTGAGAGAGGCTGTATGTGACTGGATCATAAGAAGGGAGGGTGGAAGACAGTGAAGGCAGATAAGGCTGGAGAAGAGTTGACCACTTGATCAGGCCATCTGAGGCCTTGTAGGTCACCTTAATAATTTTGGCATTTATTCTAAGGTTTTTAAGCAGGATCAGGTGACATGATTAGATGTGCATTTTAAAAAGATCATTCCATATGCATTTGGGAGAATGGATTGGAGATGGGCAAGGATAGAATCAGGGAGACCTGGTACATCACGTCTGGTTTCAGAAGAGAGGTAATGATGGTGGAGATAGAGAAAATTTGTTAGATTACAGAGACACTTAGCTTGTAAAATTGTCAGCCATTGGATATGTAGTGGATGCAGGAAGCAGAGGTGAAGCAGAGGTCTAGAACAGCTTCCTGGCTCTGGTTTCAACAACTGCACAAATATTAGTGCCATTTATTAGACTAGGGTGATGGAAGTGGGCCACACTGGAGAAGAGGATGGATTGAATTTGGTCTGGGAGGAGTGTGCCTGAGCTAACTTCATAGCATCTACATTCTTTATTCACATGATTGTCCTATTTTCATTTTTTATCTATTCACTTCTCATTTAACAAATCATCATTAAGCACCAACTATGGGATTCAAAAATGATGATACAGACATAGACTTTCAAGAACTTTATAGTCTATATGGTTCAACATTAAGAGCTATAATAGAAAATAGAAGTATTATCAGGATACAGAAAAATGCACCTCACCAAGAATTTACTTCTAAAACGTAGAAGTGTTATAACCTGTCTCCTAGTTCTATCCTCACCCAACTCCTATCCATTCTCCTGAGTGCATCATTCTGAGTGAATACAGATTGATGTTTTCGAAATGCATATCTAAGGTTGGAAGCCTTGGGAGGTTTTCTGAAGAAAACGCCCCTGATAAAACCTGAAAGAAGGGAATCTAAGGGAAAAAGTACACCAAGTAGAAGGAAGATGTGCAACAGAAGGTAGGGGGCACCATGAGTTAAGAAGGTCCAAGTAGTTCATTGTGGATCACGTGCTCAACAGAGAATGGAAGCAGGATTTAGTGAGTCAGCTTAGGAGTCTGGGCTTTATCCTGAGATCAAAGTATTTTTAAGACTTCTTTTCCATTTTGATCATTATTTATTAGACTCCTAATTTTTTCTCTCTCTTTTTCTGCTACATTCATGTACACACACATACACACACACACACACAAATCTATTATTCTCATTTATGCCTAGACAAACACAATATCAAATATTCTGCAAAATCAAGAAGTCACATGGGATTTTGGACTGCATTCGGAAAACCAGGAAGTCATATTATGAGCCTTAGAGCTCATTCATCAGCTACTTCTGATTACTTTAAACCCATTACTGTCACCTAAGGGAAGCATCCACTCGTAGGGAATTTTTTTTTCTGATTGTATCAATCATTTCCAACTAAACAGCCAGCACTCCTCGAGTCTCACTTTTACACATTCATTAAGGGGATTTTGTCTGCACAGCATGACAATTCTCAAAGAGAAAGAAATCCCCACTGTCCATGATGTTTAAGACTTGTGTTTAATTCTTCATCACCAGACTACATGATGGAACTCTCTAAACTACCCTCTTGATCCCACTGAGGCCTGATTCTTAGGTTTCCTTCCTTCCAACTATCCCTCTGCCTTTTTCCTCCTTCGGTCTCCTGTCTCAAAAGCTCATCTTCCACTGATCATCTCCATTTGCAAACAATAATGCCATGTTTTTTCACACCCTATGCCCATTCACAGAAAACCACTTATAGTTCTTTAAACATCCCATTCTGTTTCATGCCCCTCTCTCTGTCTCTCTGTGTCTCTGTCTGTCTCTCTCTCTCTCTCTCTACACACACACACACACACACACACACACAGCGCAGAACCTAATGTTGGACTTGATCTCATGACCCCAAGATCATGACCTGAGCCAAATCAAGAATGGGACGCTCAACTGACTGATCCAACCAGGTGCCCCATATCCATATACTTTTATACATATATTACTCTCCCTTGAGATATGGTTCTCCCATTACCTATCTGGACAAGTGTTATCCTTCAAGACCCATATCAAGCATTTTTTTGTGTGTGTTCAACTCTTAGTTTTTAGAGCCTCCATCCAAATCTGGAGTATGGAGCACTCTTTAAGCCACACCCATCATACTGTGTACAATTATTTAAAGTGGTCTTCTGTCTTTACTAGCTAGGCTGGGGCAAAGATTGTTTATTATTTGTCTTATATCCTCTGCACCTAGAGTGCCTGGCAAGAAGTTGACATCAAATCAGTGACTGTCAGATGAATTAATTATTCATTGAACCAATGCCCAAACATATTTAAAAAAAAGGCCTCTCAAATTTGTGATAGAAAGGGCCAAGTAGGGATGCCTGGGTGGCTTAGTGGTTGAGCATCAGCCTTTGGCTCAGGGCATGATCCTAGCATCCTGGAATTGAGTCCCAGGCTCCCCATAGGGAGCCTGTTTCTCCCTCTGCCTAGGTCTCTGTGTCTGTGTGTCTTTCATGAATAAATAAATAAAATCGTAAAAAAAAAGAAATGGCCGAAAACATCTGTGAGCCTATAAGCTATACAGTCCTTCTTTTATTATATATTTTAGAATATTTATAAAGTATAAAGGGTTTCATTCCTTAGGGATTCTGATGCATACCCAGGTGCATCAGAAACCCAAGTTTCTGCCTTTGGGAAACTTGCTAAAAATTTTTTTCTAAAGCAAGAAAGAACATCAGGAAATGTAACCAGCATGAAGATGACCTTCCTCTTCTATTTACCTATATCCCTTTGAAGTAAAGCAAAACCCCAGGCACTTACCCTATGTTTCATTGATTCTTCTGGCTACCTACTTATGAGCCATCTACTTATCCATTCATGATTCTATCCATCCAAAAACTGTAAGATGCTCCCTCACTGTTATGGTATTCTTTTAGACAGGTAAGAAGCAAAGGGAAAAATTTGCATATAAATCAGATTCTACTCCAGAAGAATTTAAAGCATACAATCACTTGCCTAAGAAACTTCAAGATGAACAACACAGGCAAAGGTTTAAGCTAAGAGCAGGAACATGTCAGCTCTCATTTATCTTTTTACCATAAAAAAACACCCATAGGTCTTATTTTTGAGTTAACATGAAACCCTTTTCATTTTTTAGTTCCTGTGGAGGATTTAACTAGGATTTTGAGGTCAGGCTGTGAGTTTCATGTCTTTTTCACTGACTCTTTTAAATGCTCACATAATGTGGCTGGGTTGGCATCAATCTGACATGTGGAGGTCCAGAGTTTGGCTATTTTAGAGGCTTACAAAGTTGTTTCCCTTGTATTATATATTATATGTATAATATAGAACATCTATTCTTTAATTTTTCTTTTCTCCTTTATCCTCTAGAAGTTCAAAGACATTAACTGATTTTCTGTTGCTGGAACATGCCCCCAACCATACATTCCCTGCCACCTGACAAGTGCTTTTTGATTTATTTCTTTTTCTCAAAGTTAGTAACTTATTTTTTTCCAAAAAAAAGGTTACCCTCCCCTTGGGTTGGACTCCCCTTGAGTAAGTCATTTCCTCCCCTTGAGTAAGTCATTTTGCTGTGTGTCTATGGCTAGGACAGGTAGAGCCAGGAATTTGGGTAAGTCATTTCCTCCCCTTGAGTAAGTCATTTTGCTGTGTCTATGGCTAGAACAGGGAGAGCCAGGAATTCGGGAAGTCTGGCTGAGAGCGAGGCTGTGTCAAACTTATTTGCCTTTTGAGAGGCTGTTTTTGCCTAGCTTTTTACAGTTTTTGGCATGCTTCCCTCTCCTACTACTGACACCACTATTCCAATGCTTGTCTTCTCAGAAGTTTTAGAGTCAGTTTCCTATCACTTTTGTAATTCCTCAAAGGCTCAATTACTTAGCCAACCATCCCCCCCAACATACACCAACCCCCCGCCACATGTCAAAAGTGACAAATTACTATTCAGAGCCTGAAAGAAGAGCCAGCAACTGGGCTACTCAGGGATGTGGCTTCTCCTGGGGGAAACCTGGTAAGTTGTTCAAGAAAGGGAACTGAGAAGTGTGTGGAGACTGGTGAAAACAAACAAAAGACCCCTCTTTTCAATGGGGCCATGGGTAGACCAGTTTCCCTGTCTGCTGGTTGGAAATGTTGAGCCTGCAGGGGCTCGGAGCATGGGGACTGGCAGAGATGCAAAACGGAAAGAGCCTGGGTCTCTGAATCACCATGGAGAAGGTCATTCACCAACACACACATGGATGCATGTTCTACTGTGTCAAGCCACGAAGACATGGGAATGGTCTGTTAGAACGGTCGGCTTACCCTAATACAGAAGGGACATGAACACTCACAGGACTTTCAGGGAAGAAAGGCACTAAGCTGTTCCTTCCACATGCCAAGGACTCAAAGGTGTGCAGGAGAAGGCTCTATCACAGCTGCATGTCCTTAGTAAGACAAGGGTTTTCACATGAAACACTCACTGGTGGATCCTTTGCTGGCTGAAAGGGGCAGTGTAGCAGTCATTCTCCTCCAGGTCTGGCAGTGTCTCCTTGTCCAGCCTCATGGGCTTCTTAGGTAACCATCTCCGAAACCTGCTTATTTGTTTATCGATCCTGTGGTACATGAAAGGCAAGACCAAAGGGTACAATATGTCAGCAATGCCCCAAAACACAGGCGGAAGTCTCTACAGAGCCATAATCACAACACCACACACACTAGACACTCTCACTTTATTCATGAAAGAAGAGAACCTCAACTCCAGTGTTTTTTCACATTTCATCATGGTACTTCAATATTATTGTCTGTGAAACAATGGCTGAGAGTTACATGTTTACCCACATGTCAATAAACAACCATGGCTGGAAGCCTCTGGAAAGGAGGTGGATAGCCTCTTAAGCAAAGCAACAGAGACCTTAACTTCTTACATTCTGCAGGTTTTAGAAACTCATTTTGTATTTGGAAAATTTCCCCATCTTTTCTTGGTTAGGAAAGTGCTCTAGCTGTAGTTAACTTTCAGCAGGGCAGCTGACAGCACATCCCAGTGGGTTGACTGTGTGCAGAGAGCGTGATGTCATGATTTTCTTCCTGCCTCTCACATCTTCCCTGAACTACCTCTCAGTAGACAGCAGCCTGTTTGGCTTTCATTCTGTCTTTCAAGCAGATTCCATGGTTCTCAAGGTATGGGGGCACGATGACACATGTGTCACTCTGGCCAGGGCACGCAATGATGCCAAATCACAGAAAACAACAGTGTCGTAAGTGCGGTTTACAAGCCACAGTTTTCCCCCTTCCCATGCCCTCTGACTTCTGCTGATGAAAACATCTGGCTTACAAGTGACCAGACTGTCATTCATTCACAGAAAACTACTAGAAGGAACAAAATCCACAGCACTCTTGAAAACAACTGTGCTACTTCAGATGTCTATACCACTGAAGAAACATCTTCCAAGAGCATATATCAAGTAGCATCTCTGTGAGGCAGAATGAACAGGTACCATACTCATTTTACACATCACAAAAGAGACTCACGGTGGGTAGGTATCCAGCACTAATTACTCAGCCGGTGAATAAAGCTAGGAACAGAATGCAGGTTTTGGACTCTTGATTTTAGGGATCACCCCAAAGTAGTTGATACTGGAAATCTTAAGCACTACTGAGTGGATGGGTTTCTCTAATGAAGAAAATATCTAAATGCCTTATAAGTCAAGGTGGCCCAGGTGGCTCAGTGGTTTAGCGCCACCTTTGGCCCAGGGCATGATCCTGGTGACCTGGGATGGAGTCCCACGTCGGGCTCCCTGTGTGCAGCCTGCTTCTCCCTCTGCTTATCTGTCTCTCTCTCTCACTGTCTCCCATAAATCAATCAGTCAATCAATCTTAAAAAAACAAATGCCTATAAGTCTATTAATTAAAAACATAGAGAATTTGGGAATGATTTTTTCCAATTAAAAAAAATATTTAACTGCAATTTATCCTTTTCAATGAAACTCCCAGGTGAAGGAATTGCTTTTTTATATAACCAATCAGCTCCAAGATGAAAAATAATGGTTAACTCTTTTACCATTTCTTTTATCCTCTGTAGGATTCCAGTTTCATCACAACCCCCTTTTGCCAGCGGTGGCTAACCTTTTTTCAGAATCCCTGAAATTTCAAATTGGAAAGAATCTCACAACTTCTCTAGACCCTTCCTTTCAAAGACAACTAATACCTACTACATATACACACACAGAAATAAAGATTCTATTCAAGGTCATGTGCCCAGAAGAGAATAGTACATTGGAAGGGCCCAAAGCCTCAGGAAGAGGAAACAGTTCCCATCTTCTCCATTTTTCTTCCTCCTGGTCCTCTCCTCCCTCACCACTCTCTTTGAAGATACTCTCTTTAAAGTATAGTGACATAATGTGCACCAGAGACACAGTATGACATAGTGATTGAGAACATGGGGTTGAAGTATCTGGACTCAAATCCTGACTGTAAATATTAGCAGTGTGACCTTGGGCAAGTTATCCAACTTTCCTGTGCCTTAATTTCCTTATCTATAAAGTGGGCATGATAATGATACTCAATTCATAGGGTTATGGTGATTCATCAATATGTACCTAAAATCTCAAGAAAGGTGTCTGGTGTACACTAAGTACTGGCTATTACAATCTCTTTTTCCACAAAAAATAAGAATTTGAGCAACCAGCTTGCCTCTTAACATTTTTGTCTTTCTCTTCAATTCAAAGTTAATTGTGCTTCACCAGCATCTATAACTTGTCCAAGTTCAATGATTTAGTCCTTAAATGGACTCATACATTACACGTCCTAGGCTAAGCTGGTGGCCTTCCCCATAACTGTTAGCTTTATTTCATCTGATTACCTTTAAACTTGTTCAGGAAAGAGGACATTGGCCCAGAGGCTTTTCATAATAGAGCTTTTACCTCCCACACATCTCCAGTCTGCAGCACTAATCAGATTACATTTTGCAAGGTTCACATTCTTACAGGATCTGGGCTCTGCATGCAATGACTATGAATTAAATCCAGCCGGGTACATTGCTCAGCATGGATAAAAACAAATAAAGCTGTGAAAAATCAGGCATAAATACTCTATGGGAATGAAATGGCAGCTTTCAGTAACAGCTTGTAGCATCACCATTTAAATGAAATGTGGGGATGGTGAAAAGAGAGTGGAACAGGGTAATGAAAATGATTCATTGAAAAATGAGGAGGGACCAGAAGTAGAAGGAAGATAGAGGAGGATCCTAAAAGAAGCTGGGATATATAATTGGAGTGCCTATGTCCTGGCTCTGTTGCCTATCAGCTGTGTGACCTTCCATGAATCACTCACCTTTTTAAGCATTATTTTAAAATGGGCTAATCATCATCATCACCATCTTACTACCTTGCAGGTTGTTAGGAAGCTTACAAAAGACGATGTGCATGAAATGCTTTGGAGAAGCTGCCAGGCAAATAGAGTGTTATTAGCAACTTCTTGAGGACCAAGATAGGCTACTATAAAAGTGACAGAAAGTAGAGGAACTGGGATTTTAAAACAGTCAGGTGGAAGAAAGATATTCAAAAGATATCATCTTAAAACAAAACTCTTTAGACACTGGCTGGGGGTGGGAGTGTGTGAATCAGTCTTCAGTGGGGTAGCCTGAGCAAAAGCAGGATGACAAAACGCAGATGGCACAGGTTCTACTACACATGCTGGTCCACGCTGTGTGTTCTTTAAAATGACAGAAATACTCAAATGTGCTCAGCGGTTTGTGCCCTCTTCTGATTGGCAGACTAGCTCCTGAAAGAGGTGGCGCTCTAATCAATGGAACCTGTGAATATGTCACATGACATGGCAAGACGGACTTTGAAGACCTTTAGAATGGGAGAGCATCCTGGATCAATCAGGTAGACCCAACCCAATCATATGAGCCATTTAAAAGAGAACTTTGCTTAGCATAATACCCTCTAGCTAAGTGAAGAAAGCCAGAGAACGACAAATATCATTTCACTTGTATGTGGAATTTAAGAAACAAAACAGATGGACATAGGGGAAGGGAAGGCAAAATAAAATAAGACAAAATCAGAGAGGGAGACAAACCATAAAACTCTAGGAAACAAACTGAGGGTCACTGGAGGGGAGAGGGTGGGGGGATGGGGTAACTGGGTAATGGACATTAAGGAGGGCACTTGATATAAGGAGCTCTGGGTGTTGTACAAGACCCAAGTCAGGTTTCTGATTCTGCCGTTTCTTAGATACTACATGTTGCTGGTGATTTGGGCAATAATACCTTAGCTATATCATCTAAACAAACATGAGTTAATAAAGAGCTTTCGTTTTCACAATATAATGGATAACCATTCTTATAGAATGATGGACTCTGAAGTTGAAGAAGGTTCAAAACTTAGTTGCACATCTCTCTAGTGATGAGTGCACCATGCTGGGCAAGCAACTAAACCTCTCTGAGTGAATGCACCTGTTTCATGAGTCAGTGCTGGGGATGGCACAGGATAACAAATATCAAGTGTTTGGTCAATGCCTTAGATATACAAAATGCTTAGTTCAGTGGTGGTATCTAGGATGAAGAAGAGGATGATAAACTTTTACGTAGTGTTGTCAATGGGAATTCAAGAGATAAGATTTTCACTTGTATATTGAGGTCCGTGCTTCCATCTTTCATCTAATAAACTTCCCTAAATAGGCAATCCTGAAATTCTCTAAGATATAGGAGTTAAGGAACCAACTAACTAGAAAGTATTCAATTTGTCGCTTAAGTATAGGAGTTGGGCTTTACTTAATAAAGTCACCACTAACAGGGAAAAGCAAAGAGAAAATGTAACTTCATGATTTAATATTGATTTTGGTTGGACACATTTGCTCTGTTTCTGCTATTTACTGAGCAAGAGCCCTCTTAAAGACTACAAAGGTAAACCAATAAAGAGATAATGGATTTATCATCCGTTGGGCATTTTTGGCCTTAACTTGTCAAGCTAATATCTGGACTAAAAGGTGGGTATTTTCATAGAAAGTTGCTATTACAGTAAGTTCAGGGTTCCCCTCCAAATTCTGGTTCATGGCAGGTCAGGTCCCGAGTAGCTGGAAAGAGTTGGCAGCACAGCATGAGCCAATGGCACAGATGGCCACCTCTGGGGTACTGTGCTTTCCAAGGTGGGCCTTGCAAATGTGCTTTGGGAAGTCTGCTTGAACCTCTTTGGCCCTTGGTCCCTTGGCTGTAAAGAGGAGACTGTCCTACCCACCTTAGGAGTGGTGGTGATTAAAGAAAAGACCGCATGCCAAAGGACTTCACTCCTCACTCACTAACCCATCGGTAGGCCTACCTACCTACCTACTGTGTGCAGAGCCCCAACTTGGAAGCTGTAGGTATACCCTGAAGAAGACAAAGGCCTTTCCCTCGACCTGCTAACAACCCAGGAGGGAGTTTGTACTAATGACAACTTAATTAGGCTAAATTAAATGAAACAGGCTACTTCAGAGATACCTGCTTTTCCCCAGACCAGGATATTATAATAGCATCACGTTTCAAATAGATTACATTTTTTAGGAATGATATACCTAGAGGGAACCTACAGATAAACTTTTCTTTTTTTAATGGAGGCACCACACAGAGCCCTCATTGCAATAAATGAAGCCCTCCTGGACTGATAACAGACAACAGGAGCCTTGGATTTCTTTTTCCTCTTCTGAAGCCAAGTCTCCTATATTTATAGCCTCTCTTTGGATAGGAGTTAGGATTCTTTTAGGTCACAAGGCTACTAACTGGGACAAACCTAAATATCTTATAGTCAAGTCCAAAGGCTTTGGGACATTTACATGTATTAATTTTTAAAAGTAGGATGGAAAATACAAGTCATTTTGCCATTTGTATACTCAACTGATAAGACTGCAACTGCACTGAATGTATAATGTAGTAGGGGCAGCAGTCATTCTGCCAAATGGCTCCAAAGGATAACATCAGGCAAGTGTGTATTGGGGAGCAGATGGAAAAGGAATGAGTAGTGATGAGACTTCAGCTACAAGCCACCTACAATGATCAAATTTCTTCCTTTGCAATCACATCTTCTACAGACTGTATTTGCAGTATTTGGTGAAGGCAAAAAAAAAAAAAGCCACCTACAATAATCACATTTGTTTCTTTGCAATCACATCTTCTACAGACTATTTGCAATATTTGGTGAAGGGGGGAAAAAAAGCAGGCAGAAGATAGATGATAAATTCCCTTTCTTTACAGGATAGGCAATTTATAAAGCCTATTAAGTCTGCCCAAAGAATCAAAGAAGCATTTAAAAGACCAAGCACATGATGAAATAGCCTTTACTCAAAGAATGTATGTCTGAACTACATAACTGTGCTTTATGGGAGTCAGCTGATTTTTAAAAATAAAGATATTTGTGAAAAGACGTTGTATCTCCCTGCCTGCTCAGAAACCTTATATATCATTTCCCTCAGCATTAAAAGAGATAGGTTTGTTTCAGGGATGCTTTTATGAAGTAATAAAATTATCATGTATGTGGGTGAAACTAAAAGCTAAATTAAATATCCATATTTAGTATGACATGAGAAGTTTAGAATAGTGGAGTCAATGTTTTATCACTGGTATACAACCAGGATAGCAAGATGTAGATGTTCCCTTCGACTGGGCATGTCAGAGCTGGCTACAAAAAGATACTCTCCATTGTCTAAATCTGTTCTGAGGTGAAACCAGAGTTAAGATAGATACCAACATTTCTGACAAACTGCACTTTAAACATTACACCAGACATCAGGCTTCACTAAGGTACATGACTACAGGGATGTGGTAAGCAATGAAGCTTATCTTAGGAGGCATTCCGAATCCATGTGTCAGACTAACACAGTGAGTTAGGATTTCTTTTCCCTTCACCTTGAGTCTTCCAATGCCTAAATTCTTTTCTGGTTATGATTTATTTATTTTTAAAGATTTTATTTATTTATGAGAGACACAGAAAGAGAGGCAGAGACACAGGCAGAGGGAGAAGCAGGCTCCATGCAGGGGAGCTTGATGTGGGACTCCATCCCAGGACCCCGGGATCACACCCTGAGCCAAAGGCAGATGCTCAACCACTGAGCCCCCCAGACATCCCTCTAGTTATGATTTATGCACTTGAAGTAGCACCAACTTTTTCAGGACAAAGATTACTGCTTAGTAACTTGTTCTTTCACTTCAAGAAACAAGGATTTCCCAGACTCTTACTCACTCAAAACCTCTCCCCTGCACACATGGAGACTATGTGATTGGTCACTTGTCAGAGTCTCTTCTCTTTCCTTCATCTTGGTTACTGTTCTTAAGCCTGTCCTCTCTCTATTTTCCTCTATCTCAAAATTTATCAAGGTAGTAATGAACCCTCACTGCCTCTGATTCATCAGGACCTTGTCCATTCTCCACCAGCTGTAATTTGGTTTCTATCACCTTCCTCTCCATGGTCATCATTATCAAAATGTAGTCCCAGATCAGCCATACTAGCATCACTTGGGAACTTGATAGAGCTGCAAATTATTGTACCTAACCTCAGAAACTCTGGGGAGGGGCCAGATAATCTGAGTACTGAGTACTGAAGATAGTCCTGATGTCCACTCAAGTTTGAGAACCACCTCTCACAGAGACTGCTATCATGGCAGTTATCACTAACTTCTAAATATTAAAAATCAGGGCAGCCCAGGTGGCTCAGCAGTTTAGTGCTGCCTTCCACCCAGGGTGTGATCCTGGAGACCTGGGATCAAGTCCCACGTCAGGCTCCCTGTATGGAGCTTGCTTCTCCCACTGCCTGTGTCTCTGCCTCTCTCTGTGTGTATCTCTCATGAATAAATAAATAAAATCTTAAAAAATAAATATTAAAAATCAATTCTCATTTCTCAACTTCCATCAGAAGTTGAAGAACACCCATTCTTATGGCAACTCACTCCTGGTCCCTTTGACACTGTCCTCCCTTAGGTCTCCTCCTTCTTAAAATACTCTTTTTTATCTTCCTTCCATCTCTTCCTGCCTTCTTAACATTAGTCTTTCCAAGGAATTGCCGCTGGCCTTCTTTCTGCACTTTACATCCCTCGCTGGGGAATTCCATCCACTCCTCTGGCTCAACTCATGACTTCTACACTTATGACTCCTAAATTGGATTCTCTCACTTTACTTCCAGTTTCAATTGCTTTGCCATCATTTCCAGAGGTCTTCAGGACATCTATGTGTCAAGGACCTATTGTGAGTTACCATACAGAATTATTAAAGCAAAAATCATCATTATTCTCACCTATAACTGTACCTCTGCTGGAGAATGGATTTCCCCTTTTACCTACAACATTTTCCCAGTCCCTTAGATATGGGAACCTCTTTCTTTCCCCCATCTCTCAATTTCCAAATACTTGCTAAGTTCTTTTGCCTATAATTTCACAGTCTTTCTCATTCACTTTACCTTTTTTGCTCTGTGGACTATTTTTTGTCTATCCAGGGCACAGAACTATAATCTGAACATTCTTTGGAGTAAAAGCTGAAGAGACAGAGATATTAGGCTTATTTTAAGGAAGAACTTCCTAAAAGTTAGGTGCCTACAGTTGCATCCAGAAATTCCCTGTCTCCACAGAAGTTCAAACATGGGCTGATTGACCATATAGTTGAGGCTCAAGTATCTGCTGAATGGTTGGACTTGATGACATTTGTTATCCAATCCAACCTTGAGATTTATGGTTCCTTTTGTCACCATTTTCTATTAAGCCTGCATTGCTTACCCCTCCCCCATAGTGAGAGAAAATGTTTCAGTTCCAAGTCTGTGTCTAACACTTTAGGGAGACCTGATTTTTCTATGCTTTCTTTTGTGACCTCCTTTTTCTTCACTCAAAATCTTCTTACATGTGTAGAGATTCAGTTTTCCATTAACCCCACCTGCTATGTGCTAGGTGCTAGAAATAGAGAATTGGACAAGCCATCTTTGCCTTCATGTACCATCCAGGTAGAGAGATGGACATCTACATCATAGATGATAGCACAGGTCCAACCTTGTGTCTTAATAAGCTCTCCAGGTTATTCTGATGCTGGCTAAAGCTTAGAACTATTGAGGACTACTGATATTGGCTAATGTGTTACATCAGGGCTTTATAGAAGGTCATTATGTGACAAGGAGCTAATCTAAACCACGGTCAATCCAAATGCCATGGCTACTGTCTAAGCAAAGTACTGCTAGTAAGGATATTGTAGAGTATTAGTTTCTTTGGATGTCAATTCTTATTCATACTTTATTGAGTGCACATGCATTTGAGTAAACCCACTAGACTATATCAGTTACTCTTACATTTATCATTCTGCATAGCATATAAACAGAGTAAGCTTGAATCTTAACTCAGAACTGAACAACAGGATTTTCAGAGAAATGCAATGGTCTCCAAGTTTAACCATCAACCCAGCTGAGAGGGTGAATGATCACATAAGACTAATTAAAATTTTGAAATTAGATTTCCAGTCATCACAATAGAATAAAATTAAAGGACATCATTGATGCTTCCCCTTTCTCCCTGACTTCTCAGAAAATGAGAAACAAACTTTAGGAGGATACATAGTACATTAAAGGCAATCTTTAGCCAGTAGAATTTTGGATTCATGGGGGAGATTTAAAAAAAAAGAAATTAGTAAGGGCTTCTAAGTCGGGTAATACATCTCCATACTTCATTAACAAAATGTTACTAACATAGGAGAGCACCACCCATGGGGAACTAAACAGCTATCAGCTTTTTGATATACTTATCATCTGTCTGCACTTCAAAATTTCAAGTTACTTATGGTGGAGGGTGGGATTTGTAGGATTTGTATGGAAAAAATAACATTCAAACCAAAAATGTGCTGAACAGCTGGTTTTCCTGTTTTGTTTTTTTTTTTTTTTTGTAATTCATCTAATAGAACGGGCTAAAAACAAAAAAATATGGTCCCAACACACCTGCAGATAAATTCTGTCCCTCCAAGTGTAGAGAAGTCACAGGGAAAATTCTGAGAGAAACATTTCCATCTTTGCTTTTTTCTTTTCAGGCTAATCTGAAACAGCTGTTTTTGGATTGTGCATGGCAGCCAGTTTTGTCATGGGACAAAGGCCCATCCTCCCCAGCTTATAGTCCTTGTCATTGGTGGAACATACAAGCCAACATATCAAACACATCATGACAGAGCATGCTACTAACCTGCTCATGAACTTGTACCGGCGGGGCAGGTAATAGATTTTTCTCCTGGAAGAACAGCAAAAATGAAGCCAGTCGAGAAGAAAACCCATCGTCAGTTACAGTTTGAACTAGCAAGGAAGGAAAGGAGATTGAAGATAGAAGCCTGTAAGAGGTGAAGAAGAAAAAACTAAAAAGAGATTAACAGTGAGAAATGTAGTGGGATCACAGGCATACATTTTTGAGTCATGAAATCTTATGAAATACTTTCCATTGATATTTCTTCCTCTCATTATCATAATTTTATATGGTTGCTCCTCGCCTACACAGCCTGTGCAGAGCAAAGATTTAGAGCAATTGGTATTCATATGAATTTAACAGAGGTCAGCTTTTTTTCAAGGAATGAAGAAATGGATTGCCAGCCTGCTGGCAACATGCACAACATGCAGGCATACTATTATATTAACTAATATTTATACAGCACTTTAAGTTTACAGAACACTTGTCTCATTTGATATAGGCAGGGTAATATAAAAAAGATGTATTTTATAACCAGTATGGGAAGAACACTAATCAACATCAACATCCTGCTGAAAATAACCACACTGGGAATACTGCCTAACCACTGGCTCTGATTATAGGTGAATTAAAGAGGTAAAACAAAGAACCTTGAAAAGAATCTTTTAAAAGTGAGACTTGTTAAGTAAGGATGTGTTGTACTTCTGTCTGACTGATTTTTTTTAAAGCATCACAGATTAAAATGTAGGGTGTAATTTGAATGGAGAGCATATGGATTAGATGCTTTATAAAAATGCAGTCAGCCTTTCCATATTTTGGGCTTCCACCAATGGAGTAGTAGTGAAACTAATGTGGTTTATATGTATTCTGAACAGTTACTGAGCTCTCTCACTTATGGAAATGGAAGTTTACATACCATTTACTTTGCATATCTGTTAAAATTTAAAATATATATTCATGTTTTTAATAGGCAAAACTATAGAGACAATAAGATCAATGGTTGCTAGGAGTTTGTTTTGAGGTGAGATGTGATGAACAAATGGAGTAAAGAGGATTTTTAGGGCAGTGAAACTATTATATGTGATACCTTAATGCTGGATACATGACATTATGGATTTTTCAAGACCCATAGAAATATACTACTCAGAGTGAACCCTAAAGGAAACTATGGACTTTAGATAATAATAAATCAACAGTGGTCCACTAATTGTAACAAATATACCAAACTAATGCAACATGTTAACAACAAGGAAACTGTGCATGGGGTGAGAGGAGATATATGGGAGCACTGTAGCATCAACTCAATTTTCTGTAAACCGAAAAATACCCTAAAATCAGTCTATTAATTAAAGAGCCCATATCCATGGATATTTAACTATTTAAGAAGCAAATTTTGTTCACAACTTCCCATAAGAAAATTATTCTTCAACTTTGTTTTAAGCATTGTAGGAATAAAAAATCCATAGAGACTAAACCTGGGATTCAGAAGTGCAATCTACAGAAAACAATACACATAACATTCTTTGAGGCATTTACAGGTAGCCAAACTGATGTTTTTACATTTTGTTGAAGTGATATGGCAGGAAAATTCTTCCTTTGGAAATACACAGATCTCCTTAGGCTAGAGTTATTTATCTGAAATGCTGGACAAAATAATAGCACACATTTTAAATGCATCAGGTTGTAGCTAGTGAAGCTATGCTTAGGTAAAAATCACATCAATATTAATGAGGCCAATTAATGTCCACACATTAACAGTATTTTCTCCTAAAACCATCCTGCAGGAATACCCACATTTAAAAAGAAAATTATTATTCATAGTTATTATGCTTTTCATTTATTCCCTGGATCACATTCTCTTAATGTGGCATAAGGAAAATATTAATGCTGCTTGCAGGCAGCACTTTTCTGCTATGTACTGAGCATGTAGAAGCATTAGCTATGACACTGTCAGGCCCTTCATATATGAGGTGCTTCCAGGCACCAGGAATTTGCTGTGCATTAACACTACTCAAGTTTCTACATTCTGCTTAGATTCTTTGCTTGTGAAAGAAGTTCTGGTGGAAGGTTTCGTGAGATTGCTGGGGAGGGATAACTCAACAATTTCACTAAGTTTTACTATATCATTTTTATCAGAACATAGACTTTTGACTGTTGGCTATAAGATGTTGGTCTGATATATGACTGTATCTAAGCATATATTTCTTTTCCTTTTGGTCTTTTTTTTTAAATAATAAACTTATTTTTTATTGGTGTTCAATTTGCCAACATACAGAATAACACCCAGTGCTCATCCCATCAAGTGCCCCCCTCAGTGCCCACCAACCAGTTACCCCCACCCCCCACCCTCCTCCCCTTCCACCACCCCTAGGTCGTTTCCCAGAGTTAGGAGTCTTCCATGTTCTGTCTCCCTTTCTGATATTTCCTACCCATTCCTTTTGGTCTTTATGTGTGATATAGTATTAATCCATATTGGGTGGTTATAGCTTTGATAAATAACTGGCTTTCATTATAATTATAGTGTAACAAGTTTCAATAGAAACTAAATTGATATATGACTCACGGATTTTATATATTTTTAAATCCGTGGGTTCTCAGATTTCCTTTGTTACATTTTAAATACAAAAATAAATCAAAAGTTTAGAACTATGTTTATCTCAGTTCCTCTGAGAATTTTGCCTTGACGTAAATAGATGCTAGAAATCTCAGCCTCTATTTTGACTTGGTATTAGAACATAAAGGCCAATAAACAAAGAAAATAAGATGCTCCAGGGAGATACATTATAGACCTCTGAATGGAAATTGCTCTTCTCTAAATGTGTCCCTAGCACCTCTCTGTCTCTATAATTTTCCACAGGTCATTAAGAGGTATATTTTAGAATTGGCACCAGTTTGCCTGGTTTCTGTCATCTGACTTGGTCTTATTGGCAAACTGGGAATCAAATGTATTTAATTCTTTATTCCTTTTAGAACTGTCCTTGGTACTAAATCCCTCCATCTCCTTTAGAAGATCCCATTATTTACTTCCCACATATCTTGGCATTTATAATTTCAAGTTTAATACTTTATTTCCATCTAGCAAATATAGATCACTTTTCCTTAATCTATATGGAAAATAAGAATATTCCCTATGAGATGAAGGTAAATTAATCCTTTAAACAACCAAGCAATTCCAGCAATTCACCTAAAATATTTTCTATTACTCTTGGAATAAATATCAATGTTTGTGCTTGCACAGTATTTATGATCCAACTTTTTAAAATTTAAAAATAGTTTATTTTTAAAAATAGACCACATTTTCATGAAATTTTTTGAATTTGCTTTAATGGAAGCAGATTTTAATGTCAGTTAGGACCTGCCTGGGGTCTAGCCATTCAAGAAGCAGGACATAGAGCTTCTGAAAATGGTATTTTGGGAATGAAAATGCTACTTGGACAAATGCTCCTTTCTCATAGGCACTTGACATATCTACCTGCTAAGAACTGAATTAGCCAGGAATTTTCACAAAAAGCCATGAAGTCATTAGAAGTCATGAAGACTTATGCATTTCCTAAACATCTTAAGAATTTTTTTCTAATAGTATTCCAGTCTGCATTTCAGTTTTATTTGTTTCAAGGGAGGAGCACATTAGTCTTACAGGGAAGCAGAAGAGAGTAGGGAAAATACATTTACACCTACCTGAAAGGCATTCTTACATTCATTTGTTCTGCATATCTTCCAAGCACTTCCCATGGGGCATGCAACTTCACAAAGATAATGTCACTATTTATTAGAGAGGACTGAAACAGAAAAAATAAACTAAATTGAAAAGTATATCCAAGTCTCCTATGGTTTAAATTGAATTGGAACTTAGAACCCATATGGAGTTCAAGATTTGGGGCACTCTTCAGCAAAAAATTGGGTCCTTGTGTGAATATATTACTGTGTGTTAAGTGCTGGAGACCTGTGTGTGAACAAAAGAGATATGAGTGGTAGTTACATCCTGCGAAAGTACAAAAAAAAAAAAAAGAAAGAAATAGACAAAAACAAGTTTAAAAGAAAGGGATAAATTCAGTAATGAATATTCTGAAGATAATGAAGTAAGGGAGAAGTTATGGGGAGGGGTGCACATGACTTAGGGCAAAGGGTCCAGAAAATGCCCCTTTGCAGAGGGAACATACAAATTTGAGACACAAAGGAGCCAGAGTTAGATAAGAGCATCGGATGAGTGTTCCAGGTACACAGGCCCTAAGCTGAGAAATAGATTGGCACATCTGACGTTCGAAGAACAGTAAGGAGAGTAGAATGTTTGGAGTGTATTCATCATGAAAATTAGCATACGAAGAGGCTGAAAAGGTGAGAGGAGCCAGGGTGTGCAGTGCTTTACCAGCCTGCAACAGGACAATTTGACATTATTTTAGGAACACTGAGAAGTCATTTTGATTCAGGTTTTCAGAGATCACTGTGGCTGTTGTGTGGGGAAAAAATAATAAGAGAGAGCTTCAGTAAAAGCAGAGAGAGGAAGAGATGCTCTCAATCATCCAGGCAAAAGCAAAAATTGGTGGTGGTGGTAGAGACAGAGGTACTTGAGTGATTGAGTCTTGAATCTGGGTTGGTGTCAAGGAAGGCTTTTTCAAAGGACTGTGGTCTTTGGCCCAAAACTTTTGCTGCTGTTGGGCTTTTTATCCATACGGCACATAAACAGGGAAGTAAACTAGGACTTTACATTTTAATAACCACCCAACAACTTTTGGTCTATGTCTCTGGCCAAAAGGACATCTCCAATTAGGTTTTCTTTGTAAGTCATTTCCCAGGGGGAGGGCTGGGTTGTGGAAGGAGGTAGAAGGAAAATAAGAAAACCGAGCCAAACCAGCTTAAATCAGAAAAGTGGTCTATTATTTAACCATATCTTTTTCACACAGGCTCATTCTTGACTGCATGCCATTTAAATTATTACAGTATAGGAATGTCAACAGATATGTTAGGCTTTTGTGGCTAGCCTCTCCTTGTAACAGTATTTATAAACAATCCAATGCTTTTACACAGCTGGCAAAAAAAGAGGCCCAAACTTATGGGGCAAATTTGCACTACAGGGAATTGTTTTTCAATTGCAGATGATGTGCAATTGCAATACATTGCTCATATTTTCATTCAGAGTCTTCTTGCTGGGCTTATCAATATTGTACTTAATTTATTAAGAACTCTTCAAGATATTATGAAAATCAAATTGTATTCAACTACAAAGTTCCCAGAGACTCTAATGGTGCTGAATTTCCCAAGGGGAGTTTGGGCCTAGGCCCAAATCCACAATGGCGGGGGTACCCCTTGAGAGTGGTCTGAAAAATCAAACTTTCTGGCAATCCAGACCAAAATGAGGTTTTATATTCTAGCTTGGGACAAGCAGACCTCTGACTGTAAGCCCCCTAAGAACAAGGAAGGTTCGTTATTCACAGTTAAATCCTCTGGTCCTAGCACAATGCCTGGTACAGAGGGAGCACACAACCAACACTTATATAATTCAAAATATGGTTAGTGAAATGTGAGCAGTTAGTCCTGGACCAGATGAAAGCTGCTTGTCTTGTGAAGTAAGAAGTAAGTGCAGATGAAGTGACTCTTTGAACCAACACAGCTGGTAACTGCAAATGAGGTGCCCACCCAGGGAACAGACAAGTCAGTACACACTGAAGATGTGATGGACCAGTGCTGGA
Source organism: Nyctereutes procyonoides (assembly GCF_905146905.1). Lineage (NCBI taxonomy): Eukaryota > Metazoa > Chordata > Mammalia > Carnivora > Canidae > Nyctereutes > Nyctereutes procyonoides. The sequence continues at coordinate 24,170,058 of NW_026575122.1, forward strand.
TCTCTTTGTATGAACTGGTTTTCTATTTAGTAACCCATTATATCCAACCCTCTCCATACTGAGTGCTTAGAGCTATGCAGCCAGGGCGAGTCTGAATGAGCTCACAGGTGACCATGTCCATATAGAACATGGAGAAACTACATACATACACAAAAATCTCCATCCTGTCCCATTCATGTCTGCAGATGCAAAACTGAGATGGTCTCAGAGTATCAGTTGACCATTTTTGTACATTGGAAAAGACCACCATTTGTTTTCCAACATATAGCACAGTTTTCAAGTTATAAAACAGAAGAAAGATTATTTTCTTTAAAAATGGATCTTATTGTTTATATTAAAGATATACTGGGATCCCTGGATGACTCAGAGGTTTAGCTCCTGCCTTCGGCCCAGGGCGTGGTCGTGGAGTCCCAGGATCAAGTCCCATATCAGGCTCCCTGCATGGAGCCAACTTCTCCCTCTGCCTGTGTCTCTGCCTCTCTCTCTCTCTCACTCTCTCTCTCTCTCTCCCTCTCTCTCTCTGTCTCTGTGCCTCTCATGAATAAATAAAATCTTTGAAGAAAAAAAAGGATATACTTCAGAATTTGGGAGGGTTTTGTGGCTTTCCCACCTGAAAATGTTAATTGTGATAATAGGAATTCTTTAAATTCACTTAGCTTCTCTAAGGTTCTACATTCACCTGTTTCTTCTCCCATCTTCCTCTGAGACAAAGAAGAAAACTGTACTACAAGAAATATGGGAATGTGACTGATTCACAGACTCAACCAAACTATGATTTATAGCAGAATACAATCTTAGGATATATCCTTCATGAAATTACTGTAATTGCTAGGTTTACAGAAATTGAATACAGTGGAAGAAAAATCTTTTTGTAGATAACCATGAATATATGAAAACATTAAAGAGAATACATTAAAATTTCTACTTAGGGCACATTTTAAATGCCACATGTCTGGGTGTGGAAAAGCCAAGTTCGTTACCTGAATACATAGTCAACTAAAATTCTAATGTGGGATCTCTACCACTTTCTGCATAAAAGTATAGCTGTTTTGATTCATTCAGCATGATAAAAATAACTTCATTTTGCTTGTTTCAACAATAACTATAAAGCTATCAGTTTATTATCATTTTCTAGAGCTTTATAATTTTGGAAGCACTTTCATATTGTTATGTCATTTTATTCCTACACAAACCTTGGAAGGGAGGCTTTCCTTCAATTTCTTAAAGGGGGAGAGAGAGGGGTCAAGTAATTCACTCACAGACTAACTGAACATTTATCCCAGAGATAACACTCACATCCCTTGACTCCCTTGTCAATTCTACTTAATAAATTCTGAGGTTTAAATAAATCCATGGTTATGTACATGCATTGAAGATGCATAATTTCTGAACTGTTCTTTTATCAGTTTATACAAGCTAATCTGAAGAGAATCCCATGTCTTAGAAAATAAACAACAAAAAAGCAAAATAAGCTATTAATGAACAGAGATTTGATTTGAGACAATTAAAAGTTATTTTCATAATCTCGAAAAAAATGTTAGCTGAATTCCCTTGGATGATGATGGATGTCTGTCTATTCATAGGTCGTGTGTGTGTGTGTGTATGCATGCGTGAGGGGAAACTATTACTTATATTCAGTTTTTCAAGGAGGAACTGAACTTCAGCTCAGAAAAATAAATATGAAACAGATTACTTCTAATCATATGGTTCATATATCACTCTTTTCCCTACCACTGAATGATTATACTATTGTTTCTAAGTAGGTTTTTCCTCATTATTAAGTATTCCTTTCCACATAAATCCAAGTGTGCAAGTGACAAAGCAAAGAGAAATGAAAATGATTTTTTGAAACAGAGTTGTTTCATTAGTATCCTGCCCCTTAGGTTAGAACCATGTGGAGAAGAAAAATGGCCATTGAGAGGAGTTTGGAAAAACATGCCTAGAAGAATGGCTGGAGAAATTAAGTAGTAGTATGAAAACTAACTGCAGTAAAAATAGATGATGTTCACAGAAAACATTCCTTCTTTCTTTCCTTCATTCAACACGATCCCATTCAATACCTTCTATGCACTAGATGCTAGGAGTGCAAGAATATATAAGTCCTGGTCCTTGTCTAGGTATATCAGGATTTAGTAAGGGTTAACCATGGCTAAGTCTAAGTCTGAAGGAACCCTGAGAGCCAAGCCCCCAATTCCTGTCTCCCATCTCTCCATGGTCCCCAGGGTCTCTTATATGTTCCTTTAAGGACATTCATTCAGCAAGATTCGACAGATACTCACTGACTACTACATATAAGATATTCTGCAAGGTGCTGAATATATAAGGTAGACAGAATGCACAATTTAGAGTAGTAGACAAACATAAAACAACAAATAAACACATGATTTAAAGTTATTAGTAGTGACAAAAAGGAAAAAAATGCTGTGGGAGACAAGAACTGGGGGCACCTGCTTTCGATTTCCTAGTTGACCTTTGAAGGTATGGCATCTAACATGAGGTCCAAAAGATGAGAGAGTGCTAGCCATGGAGAAGTCAAGTGAAGAGCATTCTAGACAGAGGGAACAGCAAGTACAAAGAACTAGAGATCACACCATAAATTGAAAGGCTCAGATGACTAGATAATGCAAAGTGTGAGGGAGTTACCTGAGATGGTCTGGAAAAAACATCTGTGGACAAACCATGCCAGACCAAGTTCAGATCATGCCAGACCAAGTTCAATGTTGTAAAGAGTTCAGATTTTATTTTGTAAGGTCACTGAGAAGTTAGAAATGGGTTCAAGGCAGAGAGGTAACAGAATTGCTTGTTTTATGATGTGTACTCTGAATGCCCTGTGGAAAATGTCCCAGAGGGAACGTAGGACTTGGAAGTTCAATAGGAAAGTTATTCCAGTAGGTCAGCTGAGATAAAACGATGGCTGAAACCAGAAGTAGATATAGTGAGGACAAAATGGGACAGACTTGAGATCAATTTGGAGATAGATTTGAAAGGATTTGGGATTGGTGAAATGAGGAGAGAGAGAGAAAAAAATCCAGTGTCCAGATTAGTGGGCATGTTGCTTCACCTAGAAAAGTGGATGGATGGTAATACCACACAATGAATTAGAGAAGAATCAGGGAAAGGGTGTCTGTTTTGGGGGGGATGTTCTATGTTTGGGATCCCCGGGAGATTTTTACATACAGGTATGAAGTAGGCAAATGAGTATGTGAGTCTGGCTCATGGCAAGTGTTGGGGAGATAGGCGTCATGAATTTGAGAATTACAGACACACCATTCGTACTTAAAAGCACAGAACTGGGCAACCCGGGTGGCTCAGCGGTTTAGCACCTTCTTCAGCCCAGGGCCTGATTCTGGAGACCCGGGATCGAGTCTCACGTCCGGCTCCCTGCATGGAGCCTGCTTCTCCCCCTGCCTGTGTCTTTGCCTCTCTCTCTCTCTCTCTCTCTCTCTCTCTCTCTCTCTCTCTCTCTGTCTGTCTCTCATGAATAAATAAATAATTTTTTTTAAAAAAAGCACAGAACTTAATGAGAAAGAAGGACCAAGGACTAGGAACTAGGGCACATCAACATGGAGAAGGTCTGGGAGGGGAGAAAGCAATTATCAAAGACTAAGAAGGAGCCAACAGGCAGGTAGGTAGAAAACAAGAAGAGGGACAAACAGAAGCTGAGACTAATGGGGGTTTCTAGAAGGATGACAGCCCAGAGACCCTTCCCACAGATACCTCAGGCTGCTGCCTGATGCTGGCCTTATTCAGTAGTGCCATTTGTCCTATCTCTGCTGTGCAGCTGCCTCTTTGTGCTTACTGACACTGCCACTTGACCCTGGTTCTGACGCTTATGCAGAGCTGAGGTGGAACTGTTTCCAACAGCATTCCACTTGTTTCCTGGAAAGCAGCCAAGAACTTCCATAAGGAGTTGGAGCTGATTTCAAGGAGGGCACACAAGTACCAAGCCATGTGTCTTCCAAGTGCCTCTCCCTGCCACACACAAACCAGCAGCAAAGAATGAAGCCTGCACACAGCTCCCTTTGTCCACCCTGGGAAGAGATGTCAGCTCTCCCAGAGCACTTTGTCAAGGAGTCATAAGTGGCTTGAGTCTGTGCTCTGCTCCTGGAGTTCCCTCTTTCTGGGTGTATGTTCTCTACATTTCTCCCAGGAATTCTCATCAAAAACTCCTGGTGACCTCTGAAAATGTCTGACATGGACATGCAGATTGACCTCTCCTCTTCCTCCATGCCCTCATCACACACACAAGTGCTGATTTCAAAGAAAAAGCTCACTGCAATTTGAGTTTAATTTTACATTGACGATATAGGTCTGAATGAGATTATGATCTTGTACACAGTCACACATGGATAGTGTGTGTGTGTGTGTGTGTCTGTGTGTGTGTATGTGTGTGTACATAAAGGAAACATCAGAAATCACATTTACCGCAGAAACCTTATTCTGGGAAAATTTTTCATCAATTTATTTCATTTCAGGTCCCTTTTCACTTGTTGGTTTATATTAAAATGGAATGGTGACAATTCTTAAAAAGTAGCAGGAGAAAGTAAAGCAGTTTAAAAAGATTTGGTTAAAAAAAGGATTTGGTTAATCACTTATATATCAAACATTTATTACATGTGTATTAATCACTAGCTATGTGCTGGAAAAGTGTCATTTGTGTTATAATGAGGCAGCTAACTCTGATGTGCCTTGACCTATGCAAAATAGGAGACAGTTCCTGTCCATGAGAAGCAAATACTCTAGCCATGGAGATATAGTAACTACATATTTGAGGAGAATTATAAAACAAGAAATAAACAAGTGAATGATATATAACCTTTCTTTATACACTGGAAAAAAATAAAGAAACCACTTGGTATAATGGTTAAAGGTCCTAGCTTTGGCATTTCTAAGCTTTGGAATTCCAGGTTCGAGGGCCAGATATGCTACCTTAGTAGCTGATGACCTTGAGCAAAATCATCTCTGTAAGCCTCCATTCTCTCATTTGTGAAATGTGAATGACAGCATTTACTTCAGATTTCTTCTGAGGACTACAAAGTTTAATGCATGTAAAGTAGTTAGTTCCGGGTGCACTAAAATGTTCTTTAAATGGTGAGGAAGGTATGTGATTCATCAAAGGCATTTGAAAATATTTTCCAAAGTTAAAGCTTTCATGGAGGAACAAAAAACATTGCTTTCTTCCAACATGGTGTGCAATTTTGGCTGTGAATATATAGTAATGGAACATTAGGAATATTAGTATAAAGAGGTATTTGCTTAGAGGGACTAGGAAGGGCAGGTGCATGTGAGAACTGAAGACTGTTGCTCTCCATGGACATTATAGAGTGAATGTCTGGTTCAAGGGAGCCTGCCTCTCTCACTTGCAAGCTCTTTAGATTCTGGTTTCATCTTATATAAAAAGTAAGACTGGGGTTGCATCTGTACCCAAAGGGAAGAGGGAACAGGTGAAATGGGAGAATGAAATGGAAATCTGTTTAGAAACAGTCTCCACAAATCGAGGTTCATCCACAGCACCCCAAGAAGTCTTGGGGCCCTACCAGAGATTGCCAAAGTTAAAAGGCCCCTTTATCATCTGTAGGCCACCTGAACTCAAAAGATGATGTCAAATCCTTTTTTTAAACTTGAATAAAATGGTCTTAAAAGAGCTGGAATTTAGGGCACAGAAGACTAAAGAAGACCTAGGCATACATACTTTCCAAAAGTACTCAGAAGTATCCTTGGCTTGTCTTGAAAGATAACCATTGGCCAACAACCAACTGGGTGCTGCTGTGCAGTAGAAAGATCACCTGGGCAGATTCTACTGCAGCTCTCCATTGCACACTTGGGTAAGTCACTTCACTCCTCTGACTCCAAGTTCCCCTCTGACCACACAGAGATAATGTGACCTCTGAGCTGCAAAATTTCAGGGCTATTTTGAGGCACAAACTGGAATAACCTGTGAAAGCATGTTGAAAACTACCCAGTCTTGGCCCTGTCTCTGACTGGACCTTTGATTTAAAAACTGGTTTCTGTGAACTGGTGCAGCCAAGAGGCTCCTCAAAGAGTTAAAAATAGATCTGCCCTATGACCCAGCAATTGCACTGCTGGGGATTTACCACAAAGATACAGATGCAATGAAGCGCCGGGACACCCACACCCCGATGTTTATAGCAGCAATGTCCACAAGAGCCAAACTGTGGAAGGAGCCTCGGTGTCCATCGAGAGATGAATGGATAAAGAAGATGTGGTCTATGTATACAATGGAATATTACTCAGCCATTAGAAACGACAAATACCCACCATTTGCTTCGACCTGTCTGGAACTGGAGGGTATTATGCTGAGTGAAATAAGTCAGTCGGAGAAGGACAAACATTATATGGTCTCCTTCATTTGGGGAATATAAATAATAGTGAAAGGGAATAAAGGAGAAGGGAGAAGAAATGGGTAGGAAATATCAGAAAGGGAGACAGAACATGGAAGACTCCTAACTCTGGGAAACGACCTAGGGGTGGTGGAAGGGGAGGAGGGTGGGGAGTGGGGATGCCTGGGTGGCGGGCACTGAGGGGGGCACTTGATGGGATGAGCACTGGGTGTTATTCTGTGTGTTAGCAAATTGAACCAATAAAAAATAAATTTAGTATTAAAAAAAAACTGGCTTCTTCCTCTCAGCTCTTGGTTTCCTCACCTGAAGAAGGAAGGTCTGGAATCACTCAGTTTGTTCCAAACATACTCAGTAGAAGTATACCTAGAAATCATAGTGGTCTTTCCAGATGACCATGAATCTCATCCTGGGAACCGCAATTTAACACTCACTCACTTATCGATTTATGTACTCCACAAACCTTTCCTCAGAGCCTACAAGTTTTTAGGAAGACAGCTATGAATAAAACAACTGAATCATTGCTTCCATGAATTCTACTGGGGAGAGAGACTCTCAATAAATAGGTATATAATATTTCTGATGGTATGCTTTGAAGAACAAAGAGGGTTAAGGAAATAGAAAGTAATGGTGGGAAGAAGACGTTATTTTAGACAGAGTGGTGTGAATAGGCTTTTTGATAAGGTGACATTTGAGCAGAAACCTGAAGAAAATGCATAAGAATGAAGTTTCATTATCCAGGGAAAAAACATTCCAGGCAGCAAGAAGAGTTAAAGTCAAGGGGCCTGAGGCATAAATATACTTCACATTTCATTTTATTGAGCACAAAGGGTCAAATGAGGTAGTCACTTGTACCTGTTCTGTATCCTCTTAGGCAAATAGCTGGATGTCACTTTCTCATAACTATACTCGTAGAAAAACAAAGCAACCCCTTAAAATGCTGGGTCAAAAAAAAGATATTAATTTCAGCTACAAACTCAGATAAGCCTCTTAGAGAAAAAGACTGCAGTGGTTCAGACTTGAAGACACATACAAATTGAAAGTGAAGGATTGAAAAAAAGATATTCCATGAGAATAGAAATGGAAAAAAAAAAGGCAGGGTAGCAATACTTATAGAAAAAATAGACTTTAAAGAAAGAGTGTAACAAGACACAGAGAAGAGCATTACACAATGATGAAGGGATCAGTCCAACAAGAGGATATAACAACTGTAAATCTCTATGCACCCAAGATAGGAGCTCCTAAATATATAAAGCAAATATTAGCAGACATAAAAGTAAAAACTGACAATAATACAGTAATAGTAGGAGACTTTAGCACCCCCCTCCCTTACATCACTGAATAGATCATTCAGACAGAAAAATCAACAAGAAAACAGTGGCTTTGAATGACACATTAGAACAGATGGACTAAGATACATACAGAACATTCTGTCCAAAAACAGCAGGATATTTTTTTCAAGTGCACACTGAATATTCTCCAAGAGAGATGTTATACGACAAAACAAGTTTCAATAAATTAAGAATATTTAAATCACATCAAGCATCTTTTCTGAGCAAAATGCCATGACTATAAATCAAGTATAAGAATGAAAAATGGAAAAAAAAACCCTCAAACACATGGAGGCTTAACAATATTCCAATAAACCGCCAATGGGTACATGAAGAAATCAAAGAGGAAATAAAAAAACACATGCAGACAAAATAAAATGGAAACACAATTGCCCCAAATCTTTGAGACATAGCAAAAGCAATTCTGAAAGTGACTTTATAGTGATACAGGTTTACCTCAAGAAACAAGAAAAATCTCAAACAAATCTAACCGTACATATAAAAAAAACTAGAAAAGAAGGAATCAAGTAGAAAGAAAGTAATAATAAAGATCAGAGTAGAGGGGTGCCTTGGTGGCTGGGTCGGTTGAACATCTGGCTCTTGGTTTTGGCTCAGGTCATGACCTCAGTGCCGTGGGATCCAGCGATGCCTCAGGCTCAGCGAGGAGTCTGCTGGAGATTCTCTCCCTCTCCCAGTGTCCCTCCCCCTGCTCATTCTCTCTCTCTCTTTCTTTTTAAAAAAGATTTTATTTATTTATTCATGAGAGATACAGAGAGAGGCAGAGACATAGGCAGAGGGAGAAGCAGGCTCCATGCAGGGAACCCAGTGTGGGACTCAATCCTGGGACTTTAGGATCACACCCTGGGCTAAAGGCAGGTGCTCAACCACTGAGCCACCCAGGCGTCCCTCTCTCTCTGTGTCTCTCAAATAATAGATAAAATATTTTGAAGATCAGAGTATAAATAAATGAAATGGAGGGGAAAAAACAATAGAAAAGATCAATGAAACCAAGAACGAGTTCCTTGAAAAGATAAGCAAAATTGATAAACCTTTAGCCAGATTCATCAAGACAAAAAGAGAGGATTTAAGTGTATAAATTTGTGAAACCACTGTGGAAAACAGTATGGTGGTTCCTCAAACAATTTAAAAAAGAAATACTATACAATCCAATAATTCCATTACTGGGTATTTACCCAGAGAAAATGAAAACACTAATTCAAAAAATATATGCAGCCCTATGTTTATTGCAGCATTATTTACAATAGCCAAGTTATGGAAGCAACCCAAGTGTCCATAGATGGATGAATGAATAAAGAAGATGTGGGCTGATGTATGTGTGTTACCCTATATTATGCTAGGTGAAATAATTAAGACACAGAAAGACAAATACTTTAGATTCCACTTATATATGGAATCTAAAAAACAAAACCAAACAGAATCATAAATACAGAGAACAAAATGGGTAGTTGCTGGGAGGAGGGTAAAGGAGATAATGAAGCACAAACTTCCAGTTATAAAATAAATCACAAAGATGAAAAGTATAACATAGGAAATATAGTCAGTAAAACTAATAACGTTATATGGTGACAGATGGTAACTTCACTTATGGTGAGCATAGAATAATGTATAGAAATCACTATGCTGCACACCTGGAATTAATATAACATTGTAGGTCAGCCATGGTTCAATTGAAAAAAAAATAGTGGCAGAGGCGGGAGCAGTTACATAGTGCTACCACATGCTAGAAAGTATTTTAGGGCTTTTAGGTAACGCAATCTCCACCCAACCCTATGAAGCAGGCATTATTGCTGACAAACCAAAACACAAAGCACCTTTGGTAAGATCACAGAGCAAGTAAGGCACGGAGCCTAGGTTCTCAAGGCAGCTGGAGTTCGAGAACAGCTGCTCCACAAGAGGAGAGCTGGGGCTAATATGATCATTTCTTTCTCATGGATTAAATTCTATCATCATTTTGTTTTTTGGAAAAAATGTTTAGTTACACATTTGAATCCAGGGTATAGTGCATACAGTTCCCTCTACACATCCTAAAATAAATGTAAGGCCAGGATTAAAAACAAATCTGAAACCCAGTTCTACCACTCGCTACCTGTGTTTCTGGGCATGTTACTTAGTTCATGAGCCTCCATTTCTTCATCTGTAAAATGGGGATAACCATATATACCCATAAGGTTGTTCTGATACTGGCTGTACTATAAATGGCTGAATAAGGATTTCCTCTTCCTTCCAGAGTTAGAATGCTTGGTGGACATTCTGTGAACCCCGAGCTGATGTGAGAATTCCTTGGTGGACCAAGAATCTACTCTCTGAAACTGATGGAGAATTGTACATCTCTGGAGGGGCAAAGGGCTGGAAGTAATCACTAAGCAATTTCTGTTCCTCTCAGCAGGGCTGCCATCTAGCCAGCTGTGTGTAATGCCATCTAGCAACTTGTACTTTTCTGAGCTTCTGTTTTCTCTGAAAAATGAGAGTGAACATCTCAAACGAGATTTTTTTTTCTTTTTTCCATTTTTATACTTGATTCCCTTAGGGACACATGAGAATTTATGAGTATAGTTCAAAGAAGCTCTTCAGCTGATTCCAATGTAATTCTCTGTCTACAACTCATGCACATACACATTCTCACTATGCCCTGGTGGATAGAAACCCCTGAAGTACTGTATATTTTCCTAAGCAGCCACCCTGTTTCTTCCTTGAGAATGATGTTAGCATTGGCTGCAGGAGAGTGTGTGAAATGACCACTCACTTCTCCTCAGTAGACCTTTAAATGGGGTTGCCCATTCACGCTCTAGTCTCCTCTACTTGTTTTCCCTAGATGATCTCCTCCCTTCCCAATGGATTTCAATGTCACCCATAGTCCAAAGTCTCACAGATTCTTATCTCTGGCCCAGACCTCTCTTCTGAGTTCTAGATAAGCATAGCCAACGACCACTGTGATACTTGCCTTTGGCTGTCTCATTGGCACATTGGACTCAATGTGTCTAAAATGGATCCACTTCTCCGGCAAAACTGCTCCTTCTCCTGGATGCCCTTGGATTCAGGAAATGGCAAAATCAAGTTGCTCAAGTCCAGGCCTATCTTTGACTTTTCCTTTTTCCTTACCCTACTTACAATTACTCATCATGTCTTATTGATTCTACCTCTTAAAATGCTTTTGAATCCGCCCTCTTCTCTCCATCTCCACTGCCACCATGCTCCTTTAAGACACCACTATCTATCTTCTCAAAGACGACAACAGCCTCTTAGCTGGGCTTGTTCCAATTCCATTCTTGCCTTGTGTATTCTCATTGGCAACAGAGATGTCTTTAAAAATGCACTATGATCCATGGTTTCCCGTGGCTCTCTGGAAAATCACTAAAGTGGTTATTTCATGCTATTCCTTCTTTCCCAAGGTTTCAATCACATGGGCCTTCTTTCTTCCTTCTGAATCACCAAGCCCCTGACAATGTCAGGGTTTTCTCATAAGCTATTTTCTATGCCTAACAGATTCCATTCTCTTTTAGGTCTCAAGTTACATGGCAGGCAGAATTTTAATGTTATCCCCAAGATTCCCACCCTCCTGGTGTACATATCCTATATAACCCCCTCTCCTTGAGGGTGGGTGGAACCTGTGAATTTAAGTGAATATACTCATCACTTCTGGGATTGGGATACGGATCTGCTGACTTTGAGTTAATTGCAAACACAGATTATCCTGGATTGGCCTGAACTAATTGGGTGAGTCCTTAAAAGAAGAGTCTCGAGATCAGAGAGGTTCTGCTGCTGCTTTTGAGGAAGTATGTTCTAAGAGAGTTTATGATGGCAAGGAATCATGAGTGGTTCTAGGAGCTGAGAGGAGTCCCTGGTTGGCAGGCAGCAATAAAATGGGGGTGTTGGTCCTACAACCTCTAGAAACTAAATTCTACTAATAACCATGTGAGAGAAACTTAAGCTCCAGAAAGGAATGCAGCCTAGCTGACACCTGATGGCAGCCTTGTGGGATCCTAATTGAAAGAACCTGTTGAATTATAACTGGGCTCCTGACACCTGCAGAAACTATGAAATCATAAACATAGGTTATTTTAAGCCTCTAAGTTTGAAGGAATCTCCTATGCAGTAATATAAAACTAATACAGGTCACATTTCAAGGAGTTAATTTTGTAATTATGTATTACACTGTTGTCTCTAGGAGACTGTTCAGCTTCTCCATAGCTGTATTCCCAATACCCAGTATGTTACTAAGTACACAGTCATTGAGAACGAATGTTCCCTAAATTAATTTATGAACATCTTGGGATCTAGACTATGACTAGCTTTTTCATGTTGTTGATTACTTTGTTAAAATCCGATTAGATAGAAAAAAAATCTTCTTCTTGCTACCACAAAGGTTTCAAAATGGCTTAAATTTATGAGGAGCTCAAGTAAGTACTCCTCTAGGTCACAATCAGGAGAGATCCAGTGCTAAGGACCTAAGCACAAATCTTCACACAGTTCATCAAAAGTTCCCTCTGTTGCTATTATGTGAACACCAATGCAACCTGCTCTTGGTACTCTGCATCGACCCTGGTGATCCCTACATCAAGGTTAGGAAACTTACTTCATCAGAATATCTAAAGAAAAATCAACGTTTGGTGTATTGGTCAAGATGGGCTAAGACTTAGAATATCTGAAATAAAGAATGTAAAATACCTAACTTCTTTATCGATTACGTGTTTAAATAAATTAGATTTACTGGATTAAATAAAACTATTAAAATTAATTTGATTTTTTTTTTTTACTTTTCACATATGATGACTAGAAAATTTTAAATTACCTAATTTTTATTGACTGGTACAATGATAAAGGTTTATATCTTGTTTTTGCTACCTGTCCATTGCAGGCCAGCTTACTTTAGTAATTCAGTTATTCATGATGATGGGTCACTGTGTCAGAGGGAAGAAAATCTCAGAGGGTCTCATAATGACACATGCCACTTCAGTGCTCATCCTATTGGACAGAAATGGTCATATGGATCCATTTGTCTATAAGACCATCAGGGAGAGGGATTATATCTGATGAGTAGTGTTAATACACACTGGCATAGAATAGCCTTCCTCCTACTTAGGATCACAGTATACCTAGTGTGTAAAGCAAATACATTTTCTTCCTTACAATCATAAAGTCATTCAAACAAACAACATTATTAAAGATAATCTTAACTACATCAAGCACTATATTGGCCCCTAGAGATATAGAGACAACTAAGACATGTTCCTGCATCTCAGGGAACTCACATTTCAGCAGAGCCATTATTATACTAACTATAAATAGTGTGATAGATATGAACAGAAGTTGGTTTAACTTCCTATGGGAGAACAGGAGTGAAAATGCTCCTTTTGTGGATGCTCCCTCTGTGTAGCACTAAATCTCTTCTTGGAAGTAAGCGATGTCATTTCTGATCTACACAACCTGAGAAGTCCTTTCACTTGTTACAGATCATCATAACATCTCCCTATTCCTTCAAGATGGCATATTAGATAAGTTGAACATGAGGACATCTATATCATCACTGTTGTGCTTTATATTATCATAAATAATCAACCCACTGATAACTATTTACAGTTATGACCCAGCCAATAACCCATGTGTCATTATGCCCTTACTAAATTACAGTGATTAACAAGTCATAAAATAAGCATGACCCAGAAAGGACAGATGAAAAGGGTGGCTGCTGCCAGTGAATAAGCAATTTAACTTTGGAAAACCTTCTAATTAGCTTGGAAAGGTTATGACATCCTTCCTAGGCCTATTCTATTTATCTTTTGGTGGCATTGCTGATCAAAATTGGAGGATACAGTAATGGGGCACATAGCTGTATAGCTTACAAAGTGTTTTTTGCCTAAAGGTTATGAAAAAGTTGTCAAAGTTGAAGTCCATATGAGTTTCAATAACAGAGAAATGTACCTGATGGATTATACCCAACTTAAATCAGCATTATACCAGTGAGGAACTGATGTAACTTCTTTGCCTACTTTATAGGACTAAGATATCTATCTATTGACAGACATAGATATAGATCTACTGATATAGGTTATTGGGTATTATCTGACATGATATATAAATGTTAAATATATTAGATTAAATATTATCAGATAATATTATAAATATAATTATATTAGATAATGCATTTGAAACTATGTTGCATGAGTTTAATTAATGTGTCCTTGAAACTGGATTCTCTTCTCCTTCAAGGCAAATGGTCTTCTGAGCTTCCTGGACCACCACAGTAGGCTAGAACCATATCATGAGCTCTGGCCATTGAGCTGTGAGCAGAACCTTGAAGATTGCTGTGGGATTCACCTTCCCCTGCCACAGAGGCAGGTGTCTGGGTGAAGTTCCCCTGTAACTATAAGAGCAGTCTCCTTCCCTCTCCCCTATTATCCTGAGATCAAGAAATAAATCCTGTTGCCTTAAGTCCTGAGATGACAAAGCCTTGAGTGACTGTGGAAGTTATATAAAGATCTGCATGGAACTTCACAAGATCACAAAGGGATCTAGAAGGAAAAGGAACCCAGGAACAAGACTGAGGATCCTCCACCATTTTGAGGTCAAAGAGAAGAGGTAAGCAAGCAAGGAAGATTGAAAAAGCGCCCGTGACAAGGTCCACAGCAAGAACATTTTTCAAGGCACAAACGATCCACCATGAGCAGCAATGCTGCTGACAATGGCAGTAAGATGACAGAGATAGCATGATTTCTGAATTTGGTCATGACTGACCCTTATGAAAGCAGTTTCTGTTGAATGAAGGAGAAAGCTAAGCCTGAGTAGTTTGAAAGGAAAATAGTAGGTGAGAAAGTGGAGACAGTGATCCTAGATAAAGCTTTCAAGATTTCCTGTGAGGCAGACAAAAATGGGGCAGTCGTTGGAGGAGAACATGGGGGTCAAGAAATTTCTCTCTTTAAGATGTGAGCTACAGGAGCATGATTGTAATGACTGAGAAGAGAGCAAAAAATTATGATGCAGGAAAAAGAGGAGACAGTTACAGGAGCAATGTCCTTGAGAAGGTGAAATGAGAGGGGACATAGCAGATAATAGAATGGCTCCTGGGATAGCAATAGACACTTCATGCATAGCAACAAAGGGAAGATATGAATGGAGATATATACAGAAGATCCTACCCGACTGTTTCTGTTCTCTATCAGAGCATAGGCAAGGTTATCAGCAGAGCCTGTGTGTGGTGTTTTGTAGGGGAAGGTACAAAAGTGAGATGGTAGAGGGGCAAGAAGAGAATGTGGACTAATAGTTGGCCAACTCCCTCATCTATTTATTTAGTCTTTGGTCAGATGTCACCTTCAGTGAGCCTCCTACTCAATACCCTAAATAAAATCAGAATCTTTTCACCCTCAGTACTCTCATATTCTAGTCTACTCTCTCCTCTGCCATATCATTTGCCACCTTCTAACAATACTATGCTATTTCCTTATTTATCATGTTTATTTTTCACCATCTTCCCCATTAGAATGTGGGCACCATGAGGATAGGGCTTGTTTTGTTCACTGATGTTGATGATGATAGTGATGAAACAATAGCTAAAAACATGGTTGGGACAATTAATCAGCAGGCTCATTATCATATTCGATGTGACAGTTTCCAACATTTAAAATCACTCAAAGCAAGTTTCAGCTCCAAATATTTAAGGATTTACTTAGAACTCTCCCTAAAGAGACTTCATTTAATATTTTTTAAGATTTATTTATTTATTTGAGGCAGGGCAGAGGGAGAGGGAGAAAAATAATCTCAAGCAGACACCCTGCTGAGCATGTAGCCCCAAGTGGGCTCAATCTCATGACCCT
The DNA here is from genome assembly GCF_905146905.1 of Nyctereutes procyonoides. Taxonomy (NCBI): domain Eukaryota; kingdom Metazoa; phylum Chordata; class Mammalia; order Carnivora; family Canidae; genus Nyctereutes; species Nyctereutes procyonoides. Next base: position 24,185,577 of record NW_026575122.1, read on the forward strand.
GAGATAATGACCTGAGCTGAAATCAAGAGCAATACGTCTAGCCTATTGAGCCACCCAAGGCGCCCCACAATACTTCATTTTAAAGGGATACAGAAGAACAAGTTCACTAAGTATAAACAGAAAAAAAAAAGGAAAATAACAAACTGAAGTTCAGTACTGACTTGGTGACCACTTTCTTTGTTTTGCCAACAAAATAGAGTGCTGTATGACATAATGAATTAAGACTAGTAGGTTTTTTTTTCATTCCAATAGTGTATGTACAGAGAATAATTGCAGGGCAGAAGATCCCTTCCAGCAATCAGAAGTAACAGTGGATTCCTGAAACATAATGTATACAGTGTTACCCATGAGTTGCCGAATAAAGGACCAGATTTCAGAAGACCCACAGGCACTTATTAGTCTGAAAAGTTGAATCAAGGAAGCCTCAGATGAATGCCAGAGTGATTTACTGCTGTGTGCTCCAAAATAATATCCTGACTAAACCAAGAAACCTAGAGACTGTGGAGGAAGAGAGGCCCCAAGAGGAGACATAATGCATTTCTGAAGCACTAATGGACATGAGGTCTTGGCGTGTGTAATTTTCTTTCCTGCCTTCTGGACTGCTAAGGTCAAGGGAAATAGAAAGTAGTACAGTTTCATTCTTCTGCTTGCTCTGTTCCCAGCCTTCCATAAAGCTCTTTATAATTTCAACATTTAGAAAAAGTCAGAATGGCAAACAGAGGTGAAAAACAACTCTAGTGAGCAACAAATATCATCTTCTTGGAAGACTATCACCATCTTGGTTAAGTTTGCAGGTAATGGCTGGTACTGTTGGTGCACTAAAACTCTTGGTTTGAAAGAAATCCAGCAATTAGATGACTCCTTAAATAGAAGCACAAGGGGTGCAGAGAAGCTAATTGATATTAGGGTAGATCACTTAAAAAATAACTAAAAATGCATACCTGGCTATTATCCATCCAGTCATTAAGGCCTAGGAAAACAATTATATCTGACAGGATTATATTCATGGGAAATTGCTTAATGAACATAAACAATGTGAAAGTCAAAATGAAATGATGATCCAGGCATTATGATTTGTTTCGTGGGGAAGCCCTTGCCGTCCTCATGGGATTTACGTGAACTAATTAAATGGGGGAAGCAGAGGTACACAGAGGAGCCCTGAGTCCTCAATAGCATAAGGTATGCCTTTGCTCATACTGTTCCCTTTCTGGAATACCATGCCCTTTATTTTCCTTCTCAGTAAATACCTACTAATTTATTCATCCTTCAAGACCTAAGTCACTTCCTCAAACCTTCCTAAAACCTCTGGACAGAGTCTGAAGTCCCCTTATGTTTTCACAGAAACTTTTTAGGCAGATAGCCTAAATTAAACTAAACAAGTTTTTTTGTATATTTTTTTATTGGAGTTTGATTTGTAAACATCTAGCATAACACCCAGTGCTCATCCCGTCAAGTGCTCCCCTCAGTGCCCGTCACCCAGTCACCCCAACCCCCCGTCCACCTCCTTTTCCACTACCCCTGGTTTGTTTCCCAGACTTATGAGTCTCTCATGTTGTGTCTCTCTCTCTGATATTTCTCACTCATTTTCTCTCCTTTCCCCTTTATTCCCTTTCACTATTTTTTATATTCCCCAAATGGATGAGACCATATAATGTTTGTCTTTCTCTGATTGACTTACTTTACTCAGCATAATACCCTCCAGTTCCATCCACTTTTAAGCAAATGGTGGGTACTCATCATGGGTATGAGGCAGGTTCTATTTTCCAAAGATGGCCCTGACAATAGCTTTTTCATCCCACACATCTTCTAGAACCTTGCCACTCTCCATCAAGATGCAGAATCTGTACCTTCCCTTTGATCCTCCCTCTGCCAATGCGCTGTGGAGGAAGAAATGCTTCTGTGTCTAAGTCATAAAAATGCGCTCTGCCTTATACTCTTGGAACCCAGCCACCATGTCACAGGGAAGCTTAAAGTCAAGGAGCCTCAGAAATGCCTATGGAGAGATCAGATGGAAAGGAACCAAGGTCCACAGCCCACAGGTCAGCTTGAGCTCTCTGCTGACAGCCAGCACTAATCTTCCAGCTCTGTGAGTCAACCATCTTAAAAAGGGGTCCACCAAAGCTGCTCTAGCTGAGGCCCTGGAGCAGAGAAGAGCTATCCCCGCCAGCCCTGCAGATCTGAGAATAAATAAATGAATGGTATCTTAAGACACAAGTTCTAGAGTTATTATGCAACCATAGATAACCAGAATCCTTTTTTATTTTTGATTCTCCACTGCCTGGCACAGTGCCTGGAATATGATAGACAATACACGTGTGTATGATGATCAATACTCTCACGCCACAAGAGTTGGAAGTGGTGGAGAGGACCTTCCTCTTTTATTCCTCTTCTGGGCAGTTGTGGGGGAAGGAGTTTTCAACTTGTCTTTTATTTTCCTCTCTGCATTACAAATACACAGATGTCTCTTTATGTGGGCTGTTGAGTTACTGTTTCCATGAGATTTGGTCCCAGTGAACTTAGCTCAGCTTTGAACAAAGAGAACCATTTGGTGGTAGCATCAAAACAAAACTATAGCTGTAGAAAAGACACTGTGATTGTGGACAATTTGCTCAGCCATGCCCATGTGAAACACCAGAAAGGGCATTCCCACCACCATCTTGGTGGGGGGAGTATTAAGATCTATGACTTACAAATGTAAAACCATTTGGATATGACCGATTGGGGACTGGCATAGCCCTAAGTGAAGGGATAGGTGGCTAGTCAATCTTGTTAGGAGGAGGGTTGATGGCTGCTCTATAATGTTTTTTGTAAGCGTGGCATCTCTGCCCCTTCCTAAGGCCTCCTCCTTATTGCTGAAAAAAAAAAAAAAAAAGCTAGGACTATATTTTTCAGAATCCCCTTTCCCGTGGAAAGATAACCAATGCTTAGGTGAAATCTGTAAAGTGGAGAAGAAGAAGCTGTTTTTCTACCCCAGGTAAACCGTTAGAGACAAGGGACACATTATTGTGTACATTATTTGTGTAAGTTAAAGACAGCTTCAGTAAGTTTTTTGAGAATCATCTGTGCCATACTCAGACATTCTTGAGATCCCTAGTGGCTCCTATGCCAGCTCCTGGGACCCACCCCTATGGTCCTTCCAGAAATAGATGAAGATGGCTTCCTTACCTTCACTCACTACTAGCCTTTTCAGTAGTGGTGTAAGCTTCTACATTAAATGCTTCATTCTTGGAAGACACAGAATGGCTTGTCCTTATTCAGAGAACCCTAACTCTAGGCAGTTACAAGCAGTAGGGAAGACATGAAAAGAAGTAACTTTGATGTATGTGTAGACAAAAATGTGAAAGAACTCAGAAGAGGCTGCACCTGAACTGATGAATGGCAAAGAATAAATTAGAAAGACAGTTTGCAACCAAACCCCGTCTTTGGCCTCCCAAAGACAAACAGCTCAAGTATTTGATATGTCCCTGCTTTGTGCCCTGAGAGAAGTCATTTAGATGCAATACACCACAATCCTTCCCCCAGCCAAATCCAGCTGGTGCCCCCTCCTGTACTATACCCTCGTATTCAATACTACTTACTCTTCTTAACCTCGTCTCTGCCCACATAAGAAGAAATGCAAGACAAAAGTGAACAGTGGAAAACTCTAAACTGCCTTAGAGTGTAGGGATTAGGAATGCAAATTTCAATTTCTCTGTGCTTAATAGTTCCCCATTATTTTAGAAACTTTCTTTGAGTTTCTGGAATGAAATAGTGACTCCTACACAGTATTGCTGCATATTTTATCCATATTTGACATATCACTTCTGACATATTTGTTTATGTAATGCAATAAGGGCCAATACTCATTAGATATTTGATGAATGAATCCATCTGGAAATAGACTCATCAGACACCAACAACTGCTCTTAAAGTATGCCTAAATGTAATAGGAAGTGAGTTAAACCTTGGTTCGTGCCTCAAGGGACAGAGCTGCATCATCACTTTTGCAACCAAAGTATATCAGGCTTGGTTAATAAAATTCAGCTTACAATTCATCTTTTTCAATGTTTCCACTTACAAGGATTAAAAGTAGACTTTAAGTTTACAGTTCTCTGGGCTGCTTCAAAACTTTGAAATCTCTCCATCTCCTTAATGAATAATTACTGTCATATCCCTAATATATACTTTGAGTAATCTTCAGCAATTTAATATAACACGTGGTAAAAACAACAGGAACAGAAATAACACCATAAAGAAAGGACTTCAGTTCCTCTAAGAGCTGCAACAATGCAGAGCCTACATTTGGTGTGTGATAAGTGATGACCATGCAAAATGTGTTTCACATTAGACAAGTTCAGTTTAGACCACTGAGGAAGTCTTTCATATTGTTTTGTCTTGTCTTGTGGGATGGTAACAATAGTTCATAACACCAACTCAGTTCTTCAGCTGTGTCTTGTATAATGGGTATTTTTTTCCCATTAATGTTGTCTGTCTTTAGAAAAGAATGTGCGTGAATCACATAAAATATGTATTGATTTAGAATAAATTTTTGCATAAATCAGCTTAAGATAACTTTGTACTGGTCATCGTGATCTGGCAACAGAAATGCTTTACTAAACAAGCAAAAGCAGTAGAGACAATAATAATTAGGCCCTCATGATCCTGGAGACCTGGGATCGAGTCCCACGTTGGGCTCCCTGCACGGAGCCTGTATCTCCCTCTGCCTCTCTCTCTCTCTCACGAATAAATAAATAAAATCTTTAAAAATAATAATAATAATTAGGCCCTCAGATACTTAACTGGTCTCAAAAATTATACTGAAAGTAAGGGAGCTGTCAGGAAGAAGAAGATAGAGGGAGAGAAACAGAAAAGAGAGACAGAAGACAGGGAGACAGAGAAAATGAGACAGAGAAGAGACAGAGGAGAGAGGGTCCTCACCCACAATTTGATAAAACTGCCTTAAGATGGAGCAGTGAGAACAAGGACATGATTCGGATGAACTAATATGGGGCAGTGACACCTTTTTGGTGACACCAAAAAGGACTAAGTCCTGGCAATGAGGTAAGACTTACCATTAGTATCTCTTGCTACCTACCAGATCCTTTCAGCATTCCCTAGACACAGTCCAAGGGCCCTGGGGCCAAGGGGTGATGGGGTTGAATGCCTGAGATCAGGAAGGACAGAACAGTCAAAACACAACAGCAAAGCACATGCAGTACACACCAGAGACACTCCCTGAAGTGCCAGGCCCTGGACACTCCATGACCTCTTCTTCATAAGGCCATTACTTTCATGAACAGGAGATATAACTGGCTTTACTAGGACACAGAAAAAGGCAGAGACTTGGACAAAATGTTAAAATCAAGTTTATATCAAAAGAAAGAACAAGATAGGGCCATAGGCAGAGGTCTAAGTGAAACACATATAAGTAATATGACTGATGGAGAATTTAAAGTAACAATTATAAGGATACTCACTGGACTTGAGAAAAGAAGATGAGTGAAACTCTTATAACACACATAAAGAATTTAAAAAAGAATGAATCTGAGATGAAGAATACAATAAGCAAGATTGGAAACAGGCTTGATGCTATGAACAGCAGGCCAGAAGAAGCAGAAGAATCAATTAATGCAGACCTAGAAGACAAAATAATGGAAAACTATAAACTTGAACAAAAGAGAAAAAGAATTATGCAACATAAGAAGACACTTAGGGAACTCAGTGCCACATCAAACATAATGACATTCATATTACAGGAGATGAAGAAGAAGAGAGTAAAGGGTCAGAAATTTCAAGAAATAAGAGCAGAAACTTCCCTAGTCTGGGGAAGGAAACAGACATCCAGATCTATCCAGAAGGCAGAGAATTCCCAACAAAATAAACAAAAACAGGACAACACCAAGACATATTGTAATTTAATTTGCAAAATACAGTGATAAAAAAATCTTAAAAGCAGCAAGACCAAAGTCCTTAACTTACAAGGGAAACTCTATAAGGCCAGCTGGAGATTCCTCACCAGAAACTTGGCAAGCCAGAAGAGCGTGACATAATCTATTCAAAGTGCTGAGTGGGAAAAGTTCTGCAGCCAAAACTACTCTATCCAGCAAGGCTATCATTCAGAATAGAAGGAAAGACAGTTTCCCAGACAAACAAAATCTAAAGAAGTTCATGACCACTAAACCAGATCTACAAGAAATATTAAAGGGGACTCTATGAGAGCAAAGAAGAGACCAAAAGTAACAAAGGAGCAGAGAAAATGTCCAGAAACTACCACAAAAAAAGTAATCAAATGGCAGTAAATACATATCTATCAATAATTACTTTGAATGTAAATGGACTAAATGCTACAATCAAAAGATACAGGGTGTCAGAATGGACTTTAAAAAAAAAGATCCATGTATATACTGCCTACAAGAGACTAATTTTTTACCTAAAGACACCTGCAGCTTGAAAGTGAGGGTGTGGAGAGATATTTCTCACACAAATGAATGTAAAAGAAAGTCAGAGTAGCAATATACATGTCAGACAAAATAGGCTTTTTTGTTCTTGTATTGTTTTTATCCTGCTTTGGTAATAGGGTAGTACTGACTTCATGGAATGATTTTGAATGTGTTCCTTCTATTTCATTATTTATAAGATTTGATAAAGATTATCACAAATTATTATTTTTTTAATGTTTGGGAGAATTCATCAATGAAATCATGTGGGCATGGGTTTTCCTGTCCTGGGAGATCTGGGGTTCCTAGTTCAACTTTCATTCCTTTTTTTTTTTTATGATAGTCACACAGAGACAGAGAGAGAGAGGCAGAGACACAGGCAGAGGGAGAAGCAGGCTCCATGCACTGGGAGCCCGACGTGGGACTCGATCCCGGGTCTCCAGGATCGCGCCCTGGGCCAAAGGCAGGCGCTAAACTGCTGCGCCACCCAGGGATCCCTCAACTTTCATTCTTGTTATTGGTCTAAGAATATTTCTATTTCTTGGATTCAAGATTCATGATTCAATCATGGTAGCTCAAGCATTTTTAGGAATTATCTTTTTTTTCTAAATTATCTGATTTGTTAGTATGTAATTGCTTATAGTAATCTGTTATCACACTATGCATTTCTGTGGTTATCTGTTGTATTGTTTGCTCTTCCATTTCTCATTTTGGTTTTTGAGATGTCTCTCTCTTTTTATCTTAATGTAGTTAAAGCATTGCCAACTTTGTTTTTAAAAAAAAAAAAACAAAAAACAAAAAACAAAACTGGCCATTACTTTCAACATTACATTATTGTTTATTTTGTTCTCTATTTTATTTCTGATTTTTCTCTGTTATTTCCTTCCTCTACTAAATTTCAGCTAAGTTTCTTCTTTTTCTAGTTCTTTGTGGTGTTAAGTTTATTTGAACTTTATTTCTTAATACAAGCATTACAGCATCAATTTCACTTTAACATCTGCTTTTGCTGTATCCCATAGGTTTTAGAATATTGTGTTTTCTTTTTCTTTTTCATTTTGATACCTATTTTGATTTGCCGTGTGATTTCTTATTTGGCTGATAGCTTGTAGAGTAGTTTGTTAATATTTAAATGTTAATATTTACATTGTAGATTTTCCAGTTTTGTTTTATTGTTGATCTTTAGTTTTGTACTACCTTTGTTGAAAAATATACTTGGTATGATTTCTGTCTTCTTAAATTTGTAGTATTTGTTATGTCTTTTAATGTGATTTAACCAGGGGATTATGTGTGTACTTGAAGAAAATCTGTATTCTATTTTTCTTGGATGGAATGTTTTATATATACTTTTAGAACCATGTATTCTTTTATTTTTTTATTTTTTAATTTATTTATGATAGACACACACACAGAGGAGAAAGAGAGAGAGAGAGAGAGAGGCAGAGACACAGGCAGAGGGAGAAGCAGGCTCCATGCCGGGAGCCCGACACGGAACTCGATCCCGGGACTCCAGGATCGTGCCCTGGGCCAAAGGCAGGCGCGAAACCGCTGAGCCACCCAGGGATCTCCTAGAACCATGTATTCTGAACTATGTTTCAAGTAAAAAAAATCTTAAAAATAAAAAATTAATCACTTTAATTGAGGGTACTCACTTAAAATAAAGCATATCAGGGGGTGATGGGTGAAATAGGTGAAGGATCTTAAAACACACTTATCATAATGAGCACTGAGTAACAATGTATAGAATTGTAGAATCATTACGTTGTACATTTGAAACTAATATAATACCGTATGTTAACTACAGTGGAACTAAAATTAAATGGAACCTTACCATTAAAATGGTAACCCCTAAAAGACACTATGACCTGAATGCTTTATGTCTCCCAAAAATATGTTGAAATCCTAATCCCCAACGTGATGATATTAAGAGATGAAAGCATGTGGAAGGTTATTAGGTCAGAAAGGTAGAAGCTTCATGAACAGCATTAGAGCCTTTATATATAAAAGAGACATGAGAGAGGTAGCTCACTCCTTCTGCCATGTGAAAACACAGTGAGAAGGCAATGGCTATGAACCAGGACTCAGGGCCTCAGCAGGCACCAAATTTGTGGGTTGCTTGTTCTTGAACTTCCCAGTGTCCAGAACTGTGAGAAATTTCTATTGTTTATAAACCATCCAGTCTGTGGTATTTTGTTATAAGAGCCTGAATGGGCTAACACAGACCTTCAAGGAATCTCTAGGGCTTTGATGTTCAGAGAAAATCTGTTTTCTCTGCTCAGTGCTTATGATTGTCCTTAAATTGCTTTTTCCCTTTATCTCAACCTGAGACCCTGGATAATACATACATGTGACATATAAGAAAGTGGAGATTAAGTAAAGTAAGTCTCTCTCTTCAGGCCAGAAAACACTAGAGGACTGGAATTTGGATAGTTGAGTTTGTCCTGACACTCATTTATTTTAGACACTCATCATTATGGTTTTACCTGTGAAGAAAGGGAAGAGTCCCTGGTTCTCTTCTCATATCTCAGAGCTCCTGAGAGAGCATCTACAGCAACTAGCTAGATGTGGTTATAAAACATAAACAGGGATGGAAAATAGAAAGGGTAGTATAGGCCAGAAGCCTGTGTAGGCAAAGAACATCTGGGTGAAATTAGAGTCTTAAATGGGGAAATCTTTGTGAAATTTTCCCTTGAATAGGGTAAAGCAAGACTAGGATGAGCAAACAAATACAGTTTAGTTGGTGTTATTGTGTTTGTTTGTTTGTTTGTTTGTTTGTTTGTTTGTTTTAAGCTCTGGATTGATCTATAACTTCATTCCCTAATGAACCCAAAACCAAATTCTCTGGAAGCAGATAAATACCTGAACCTTAACAATACTTAACTTGTTACCTGATGTATTCTGTTTTTCCAAGAGCATTAAAGATAACCATTCATCTCATTAGTGCATTAACAACATATGGTCAGCTGATGTTCCTATTCCTAATGGCTATAGTTTAAGGAATTTACAAACTCTATGAAAATTTTTCTAAAGTTTATCTTGAAAAACTATTTTAAAAGTGTTAATATACTTTATTTAGCTATTAAAATTATAATAATAATAAAGATTTATTAAATGCTTACAATATGAGATATAGAGCTAAGCACTTGATATGAATTATCTAATTTAACTATCATAATAACCATGAAATATATCTCATTAGTCTCGTTTTGTAGTTGAGCTAACTTCCCTAGGAGTACACAGCTTTTAGTGGCAGAAAAAATAAGCACTGAGAATATCTAGCCCCAGACTCTTAATCATTTTATTAGGTACCTACAACTGTATAACAGATTATACCATGAACTTAGAGGCTTACACTAGTGATCCCAGAGTTTCTGTAGGTCAGGAACCCAAGTACAACTTAGCTGGCTTTTCTGCTTTGGGGTCTTCACCAGGTTCCAACGCAGCTCTTGTTTAGGGCTACCATCTCATCAGAGGCTCAGCTGAGGAAACATGTGCTTTCAAATTCCCCCAGTTGTTGGTAGAATTCACCTCCTCATGGTTGTAGGACTGAGTTTCCTATTCTGTTGCTGGCTGTCAAGTGAGGGCAACTCTTGACTCTTAGAGGCCACCCCACCTTTTTTTGTACCTGACCCTCTTCACAGACTGTCTTACAAAATGGTAGTTTACTTCCTTAAATCCAACAAATAAGAGTCTTTCTAATGCCAGTCAGCTTGGGGTCTTATGTACCATAAACAATCACAGAAGTGACTTTCTACTACATTGGCTATAGCCTATGGTTAAAAGCAAGTCCCACATCCTGTCTGCATTTAAGGGGAGGAATTATACAAAGGTGTGAAAACCATGAGGCAGCCTTACTGACTTTAAGGTCTTTCCACCACAACCACTAGGCAAGTAAGAGTGGAACTGTGCTTGTGCCAACTTCTCAATCTTTGCCAAATCTGTACAGCATCTACTATTTTAAATTATATTTAAATATTCTAAATTACATATTTTAATTGCCTTTATTTTCTTAAGCTGACCCACTTTTAAAATAAAGAGCTTTTATAACACATATAGAGAAAAATCAATATTACTTGCCATAAAAAGAAGGTAAAACAAAGCAAAATAAAGGCAAAGTAAAAAAAAAAACAAAGATTTATACTGTACTATGTATTTACCTATATGGGATCACTTAATTGTCATGCAATTCATGGTAAACAGTATCATCCTCTTTATTAAAAATACAGAAACTGAGATCCAGAAAAGTTTGGTAAGCCATTCAAGACAACACAGCTTGTAAGTGGTTTTAACAAGATTCAGATCCATGGCAACTGGCAGCCAAAGTGCACAAGAACTATGGTCTAGCACTCAACTCATCATGAATCCCAACTTTCCTGGTTCCTTTTCCTTACTCCACCTGTCTCCTCAGCCTTTCTCCTAACCTCTTCAACCCCAAGATCCATCTTCAAATACCAGACATCAATACAATATAAGAATGAAGAGCAAGTATGCCCAGGTTTTACTCCTAGCTTTATCTCTTGTTGGCTTTTTCCCCTGGGGTAAAGTATTGCTTTGCTTCAGTTGTCTTATCTATAAAATGGGGGTGATAATAGTAGGAGCTTAATAAATAGGAGTTAAAATTTTAATACAGTTTTTATCACAGTCTCAAAGAAAAATGTCCAAGACACCTAACCTTGAGTATTGTGTGTTTATTGCAGTTAGGTTTTCAATCCTTCTAGGGAACAAGTGAAAACAGAAAAAAAATTGACAGAATGCTTTATTTTGCTTTTTTTGTCTGTTTTTAAAGCTTACTATAATTAATCATGTTTGAGGGCAATGCCCTTGAGTAGGACTGAGAGGATGGAGTCTTGTGCCCAAAGAGTTGGCCTTAGCTAGGAGGATGGTCAGGATACCCTGAGCACTAGAGGGAAGGTTGTTCATGGGCACAGATGCAGGCAATGGTGTCCCTGCAATGGGAGGAACTTGTGGTCATTCCTTTCTTATTGCTTCAAGGACTTGCTCTGTAAATTCTTCCTTCACACTTCTACAACGTCGATTTTGCCTCTCAGGTAAGTGATTTATATTAACATGAAAGCATGCAATTATTTCTCCTATCTTCAATAGAAAGAACTCTTTCCTGATGCAACGTCTTACTCCAGTTATCACTCCATTCTCTCAAAAGACCAATTTATCACTGCTGACTCCAAGTCTTTTCCTGCCATTCTTTCCTGAATATACTTTGGTCATGCTTTCACCTCCACCTCCCCACAGAAATGTTCCTTGCCCAGCTCACCAAACTCCTCCACATTGTTAAATTCAATAGCTAACTTTGGTCCTCATCTTTCTTGCTTCATCAGCAGCATGTGACATGACAGCTCCCTCCTGGGCACCACACCCTCTGAGTTCCCTCCTGCTTCCTGCTGCTTACTCTCTACCCTCCAAATTCACAACACAGGTATGCCCCACATTCAATACTCAGATCTCTCTTCCATTTGTAGTCATTCCTTTGGAGAGTTCATCCCAATGTGTATCTCCCAGTCAGAGCTCTCCTGTATTCCAGATTCTTCTGTCCTACTCAACATCTCCATGCTTAACCTGTCTACGAGAGGACCCACACTTTTCTGCATCCCTGTAAACAGCAGCTCCTTCCTTCCAACTCTTTAAATGAGTAGTATGTAACAGATAAACAGCCTGACTCTTCTCTCTCACATCACTTACCCAACCTGTTTGAAATTCCCATAAGGTCTACTTTCTACTCTTATCAGCATCTCTGCTGTGTGTTTGAACAACCCACCATCCTCTTCTTCCAGAATCCTTGCAACAAATCTAACTGATCTCCCTGCGTCTGTCCTTGCTAGGACTCCCAAAATCAATATGTAACATAAGTGACCTTAATAAAACAAAAATCAGATTTGTGTCATGCCTCTGCTCAAAACTGTCCCAGGATGTCCTTGTCACTCAGAAAAGCTAGTATCCCAGTGACCACTAAGGCCTGATGTCATCCATCTGCCATTGTCTTTCTGGTGTAATTCTTACTATTTTCCACCTTGCTCAGTAACTCCTGTTATATTGGCCTCCTCAGTGTATCATGAACACACCACGGAAGCTTCTGCCTCAGGGCCTTTGAACTTACTGTTCTCTTTTCATGGAAGAGAGGCCTACCCTTGCCAACTTCTACAAAGTTATAAGCCCCTTCCAACACTTTCTGCTTTACTTTCTTCCCCATAGTGTTTATTGATATTTTATGTATATTTACTTTTTTAAAAAGATTTCATTTATTCATGAGAGACAGAGAGAGAGAGAGAGAGAGAGAGGCAGAGACACAGGCAGAGGGAGAAGCAGGCTCCATGAAGAGAGCCCGACGCAGGACTTGATCTCAGGTCTCCAGGATCACGCCCTGGGCTGATGGCAGTGCTAAACTGCTGAGCCACCTGGGCTGCCCATATTTACTTTTTAATTTTGTGCTTCAGTTCCAGCAGAAATGGGCTTTTTGTTTTATTTACTGCTGAGTTCCTAGTACTCAAAGCAGGGCCTGGCATAGAGGGAGCGTGCAAGTTTGGTGAATGAATTAACTATCATCAAAATGGTATGATTTATCTACTTATAGTTATTTTGTAATTACTAATGAGAGAGGTTTTACCCCCATGTTCTGAGTCTAAAGAGAAAAAGTGCTTCATTAATACAACTACTACTCACACATTCCAAACAATTCAAAAATCATCCACAATTTGATTATTAGTATGCAGGAAAAGATAAACTTCTCACTGATGATAATCATTATTTCAAAATAGGTACCAAAGGGCCAGTGATGGGCATACAATTTAAAATGAAAAAAAAATCGAAATAGAAAATGTAAATAAGTAAATATGAGTTTACCTTTAAAAAGGAGATCTCTTTAAATAGACACTAAGCAGCAGATCATTTGGACCTAATGATACTTTACTTGGGAATTTTGCTGTGGACTACTTTCTCTAGGCTAATCTGGAAGATGAGTTACAGAATATTAAAGACCCAAGGTGCCAAAAGCAAGCAATTTGCTGCTGACTAATCAGGCAGAGACAATTTTTTTTTTTTTAGGAAAGCTCAAATTTGACTATGTCTTCCCTTTTATCATGAATTGAAGATTCTCCTAGTTGTTTCTTGAAATTCAGCGTTAAAAGAGATGATGATTCTCTTACTACCAAAATGTTCAGTGACAGAGCCTGTCTTTACCGATATGCAGGCAAAAACCTTAAGTCTGTGAAACATGTTTTCCATAATTGTTGGGCATCATGACACACATTGAATGAAGAAAAACACTAATCATAAAGTGTATTTAGTGTTAAGCATTTCAGACATGTATGGATTCACACCAGGCTTTCTAGGTTTTCTTTTTTCTTTTCCACCCTTAACTAAGTTCTTCGTTTCCTGTATAAGAGTGAAGCAATGTCTGGAAACTGAAATAGCTATTAATATTATTGTCTCTTTGCTATACCTGTTTATATAACACTTGATTTAAATAAGAGTGCTTTTGATGGCTTCTAAATCTAACAACACAATGTAGATACAAGTTAGTTATTCAACTAAGGGACATTTTATTTTAATTATTTGTGACAGGGAAAAAATGAATTTATCCATCATTTCCTGCTGCCTCCCAAGCAGAGAAGAACCTGCAAAGGCCCCTCTTGCTGAGCCTGCTGTGGCTATGAGAACACAAAACAGAGCTCAGAGGCTGAATGAGAGTCAATTGTGTCAATGTATGCAAAAGGTGTGGGCTCCAGGAAAGACTGGAGCGGGGCAGTGGGAAAGTCTGCTTAGAAGGAAGGTTCCAGAAGGAGGAAAACCTAGTTGTTGGTAGTGGATAGAGGATTGTGGGGAACTGGAGAAATAGGAAAGCTGTCATTCAGGGAAGACATTTCAGAGGGAAAAGTTAAAAGAAGTGCTTAGATTAAGTTTTTATGAATTTTTCTATATGGTGACACCACCTTTTTTCTAATTGCTGTTTTTTTCTAGCATGCATGAAACAAATACCTAGCTTCTAAAATTTCAAAAAATTACAAATGAACAAAATCAGCTTGTATACAACCCAAACCATATAGCACACCATGGGGAGCACAACTGGGTAACACAATTCTCTGCTGCATGCTTTAATTCCAGGAGGTGGATACTGTAGCACAGATGATATATTAGGACACACAGAAGATGTACTATCTTTGTAGTACTGGGTATTATTCAGAAGTATTGGGCTTTTTGAGTTATAACTAATAAGTCATAAAATGGCATTAAAATGATCTAGGCAGAAGAAACCCCAGTAATGGAGAACATAGTTACAAAGCTTAAGATAGAAATCTCAGTAATTGAACAAAGCCACCCTGTTTTGATGGGAGTTAAGACTCAGAATCAGAATGGATTCGAAGAAGGACTTTCGTTATTTAGGATCATGTGGCAATTCACATTGCTTGATATAAAAACTCTGAATAAGAAATAAGAGTAAGAGATGAAGGAATGATTTTTAAGGATAAGAATATTAATGCACTATCAGTGTTAAGAGAAGAGTATACAGTTGTCTCAATAGGCACTTAACAAGATTTATCAAAGATGTGTTCTGTGGGTAGAACAAAGATTTTCTGGAACCCCACAAAAGTGGAAACAGCAACACAGTTAACTCAGTGTGTTGCTCCAAGGAAATCTCCGACCGAGACAGTCTTCTGAGGAACCCGGATTCACTTTCCAAAGAAGCAGAACCTGTTATGGCCACAATCATCTCACCTTTGTTTTTTGCTTTAAGATCTATTTATTTATTTGAGAGAGAGATAGAAAAAGAGAAAGAGTGCACATGAGAGAGCACACTTGTGAGAGGAGGGGCAGAGGGAGAGGGAGAGAAACGGAGAGAAGTATACTCTGCGCTGAGCCTCAGCTGGGAGCTAGACTCTGCTCCATCTCAGTACCCTGACGTCACAACCTGAGCAGAAATCAAGAGTCAGATGCTCAATGGACTGAGACACTAAAGCACCCCACACTATTTTTCTAATTCCCTTTTGGAGAAATATTGCTTCTGTTTCTTAAATGCTCAAGAGTTGAGGTCAGTCTAACAGATCTGTAAAAGTCCCACGTATCTAAAGTGTCCCAAGATCAGCTTGCAACCGCATGTACCATACAAAGAAAAACCTGGATGTCTGATTTCAAAGATCTATCCCCTCAGCCTTGATGAGCAGAATCAGAAGCAAACATTTTTAACTGCCAGTATGTTCTCCTCATTGAACTCCTCCAGAGTGGGACGATTACATCTTATCCAAAGTTTTCTTAAATCCATGCACTAGAACCCTCCAATCACAAAGACAGAGCAACAGTAGACATAGGAAGTCAGGTAAAAAAAAAAAAAAAAAGAAGTCAGGTAAATCATAACACTTTGAAACAAGTGATTTAATTGAAATAGAGTATTTTGATTTTAATGGATTCTTTTGGCATTAAAATGCTCCCAGAAGCAAACTGTGCTTCAAAAAACTAATTATTGGAACACTCCCCAAACATTGCAGACTGGCAAACTCTGACCAAATGAAGTGTTCAGTTAACATAACAAACATAACATAACAGCTTATTTTTTAATTGCCTCTCGATATGAATAGATGCATATTTGTGTTTCTTCTTATCCAAGTAAACTACGTACCTCTTTCTCCATTTGTAATCCTTCTGCTCTAATATTTCGTTCAAACACTTCTCTCTTTTCGGTCTGTGGGTTAGATTTTCTGTACACAAGAATATAGTCAATCCGACACTTTCCATCTCTAAAGTAAAGTCCATTTGATTTGTTTTTTTCTGGCACTGTCTGCACAGAAAGAGAAAGAAACCAGTTTAAGACACTCATAAAACTGAGCCTAAGCCAATATTAAAGAATTAGAAGTCAATGAGTTTTCATTGTGTTTTCTCAAAATTACATTCTTATTAATGAAAAATGTAAGCAGTAGGGAACAAAAAATTAAAAATTGGAAAAAGAATGCAGTGAAAGTGAAAACACTAAAGATACCTAACAATACCAAATGGTGGCAAGGATCTGGAACACCTGAGAATGATCATATTCTAAAAGTGAGAGTGAAAACCACTATACTTACTCTGGAAACACACTAGCAATATCTTATAAAACTGAACATCTGCATAACACAAAACCCATAACAAGACAAATCCTTATTTAAGCAACTAAGAGATATGTATCTATAGCAGCACTGTTCATAGGAATAGAAAAATCAAAAAATGTGAATCAATTCAAATGTCCATGGACAGGCAAATAGGTAAATAAATGGTAGAACCATCATGAAGTGGAAGATTATATAACAGTAAAAATGAATGAAGTACAGTTACATCTAATAGTAAGCATGAATCTTAAAACAGTATTGACAGAAAAGAACCAAGTCATAGAAGACTTCATGCGACATGATTTTTAATAAAGCACAAAATAAACTGAATCTAGAAAGAAGTTATTAGGGCTATGGATGTGCATGGTGAAGCTATTTTTAGAGCAAGAGAACTAAAAAAACAAAACAAAAATTCAAGAATATGGAACTTGTGATAAGGTAGTGACAAGATTAAAAGTAGCTCTGGTAGTTTTAGTGTTTCTCTAGTTCAACATTCCTCAAACTTTCTGTCCACAATAAGAAAAAACATTTTACTTTGTTGTATCTGTGTACATATGTAACATAACCAGTATCTGAGACAAAAGATTCACAAGACAATACTCATCCTTTCTACTTGTGTATGTGCTAATATTAATTTTCCATTCCACTAAAAATAATTGGAGTTATAACATACAACTAGGTTGTCAACCTAATTTGAAAACTACCATCTTAGTTATAAGCTGGATAGTAGTTTAAGGTGTTCATTTTACAACTATGCTTCAAAACTTACATGTAAGTTATAAATATTATTTTGTAGTGAGTACACACATAAAAATTAAAGAACAAAATAATATAATTTCATCCAGGCTCCAAAGGCTTGTTGTAATCAAGTACAGCACTGAAAGTGACCATCAAGTACAGGCTGGTTAGGCTACAGTCAAGTTTCTCAAGCTGATAGGTTTCAAGAACATGTCCGTGAATCTAGCAAGGAGAAGTGAGGGGTGGGGGCTGGCTACCTTTTCTGTAGGTCCAGTTTACATCAGGTTTCAAATAGTGATAGATGGGAGGCAAATAAGCCAGACTTATTAGCAAGGCCATTGCTAGAATGGCAACTTTTTTTCACAAGTGCCATGCATGCAACCTCATCCAAAAGGGAAAATATTGGCCAGTAGGGATGGAAATGTCACATCCTATGTCTTGATACAAACATTTTCAATTGATGATCAATCCTCACTTTTTTTTTTTTTGGTTTTTGCTTTGAGAGGTACTCAGAAGTCTTCCCAAACAAATGCTTTCTTAACAATTATTTGCTAAGCAAGGGAACTACTCTTGCTTAGATTTAGCACATCAGTATCTGTCTGCAAAAACAAGGTTTCAGCAATGGCATCAGGTTAGTAAAGCCTTAACCCTCCTGAGACTGTTTGCTTATTTGTAAGTTTAGGTGATGAGACTAGGTGCTCTTTGAGATCCTTCAGGAGACCCCTCTTTTATGCCACATCATGGCATTCAACGTAACTGTGTGAAGGGGTGACAAAGGTATGAAGTTTTTCTTTGAGAAAAAAATAGTATATGGACAGTAGCAGTAGCATATGGTGTTGGCAGAAAGAGGTTTAGGAAGCTTGGTAGAAGTAAGCAATTTTCCCTGGTCAAAGGTGACATCCTGTCAATGGTTAACTGGCTCTGGAATAATAAATATAGTAAGAATATGCAATAAAGAAATGACTCTGATTTTGTGTTCCTATTACCTCTATCTAATGCATATACAAAGAAGGTATTATACTCCACTGAGACAAAATCTAAGCAAGAATGAATGCCCCTAACAAAAGTTGTTTTTTTTTTCCAAAATGACACATGAACAAATGGATCTATTTACAATTGCAATAAGATTACAGAGGCAAATGGAAACTCAGGGAGGCTTTGAACAGGATAATCTACTGAGAGCTGGTCCATTTTGTGTCATTGCTCTATGTACTGGGTGATTTATACGAGGAAGTCCATACTTGTAAAGCTTTCTCTCTCTGAGTGACACTCAGAATGTAGATTATCATAAAACGACAGGTGGCTTTAAGGATCTCCCTTTACATAAATGAAATGTCTCTAGGTATAAAAAGGGAAATATATCACTTAGTGAAAGTTTGTTTTAAGCACAGGTAGGTTCAGGATCACTGAAATGTGCTAGACTGATGAAGGAAATCAAAAGAATAAAGAACTGTCTCTTATTTTCCAGAAACCTACAGTTCAATGAGATAATGACTTTAAACAATCCATGGAATATGGTTCACAGATTCCTACCTGGGTGAAATACTGTATTTTTAAGAAATCATACACTTACCTCTCCCCCTGCTTCCAATCTGCTAGCATCATCTGAAGTACTGGTCAGGTTTCCAGGGTGAAGCAGAGAATCATCATCTTTGCAAGGACTGTTGACTGCTTCTAATTCATCAAAAAGAATATTGACATCCTTGGCCACTAAAACCAAAATAAATACATTACAAGTGGGGTTAAGAATCTGGGATCTTGAAAACAATACCAAAATAGAAAATATCTCCCTGTGGCCTCATATTTTTTCATTGTTTCAATTACACCTTGAATGATAAGTATATTATTTCCTAAGGAGAAAAGGATGTGAGGTGCAAAGCATGTTTGATCAAACAGTCTTGATTAGGCAAAATCCAGGACAATGTGAAGCAAAGTATCTCCATAATATAAATATAATTTGCCTTCCATGATAAGAGGAGGTGTTGCATTTTAGTTTTCCTTCATATACTTGTTTAGCATAAAGTACTTTCACTCAAGTCTTCTAAGAACTCATTAACTGTGTTAGACATAAACTTTTAAAATTTTATGATTTTATTCTTCATGAAAATGCCATACAACTTGCTAAGTGAACCCACGTGTGCGCCAACTGCAAGGTTGGGTAAGAGCTGTTATTTTCTTCCTTTGTTACTTCCCAAGGTCTAATAAAGAAAACCTCCTACAATAACAAAGCAGGCAGTTGGGTTTTCTGCATTTCTTCTTTCTCTAATCATGAACTGAAATCATGAAGTTACCCATTTAGGGGGTTTCCAAAGAGACTGTTGATGCCAATATATAGAGCCCTATGTATCAGAGCTCCAGATAAAGTCTATCACGTTCAAATGCATAGTGCCTTGCAGCATACCACAAATGACAGTTCAGCACTTGTAGCTGCAGATACATAGTGCCAGGTACAGGACGCTTCCTTAGCTACTCAAATTACAGACCAACATTGAAGTTACTTTTTCCTTTGATGCTTTAAAAATCTCTAAGGGTTTTTAACCTACCCTAAGCTGCTGCGCAGAATAATTTGTAGATGATATGGTACTATTTATATGTCACATACAAGAGTATTCATCCTTTCATTCAAAAAATTTTTAGAGATGTGCACAGAGTTGTGTGATAGCTACACCCTGATGAATGAAAATGACAGGTCTTCCTGCCCTTGTGGGGATAAGTAAACAAAACAAATAGTCATAGAATTATAAATTGCATTGAGTGCTATAAAGAAAAGAAAAGTTTGGGTATAGAGAGAATAGAGATCATTTCCTTAGATGACAGGTTCTAAAGCTATATCTAAATGTGTGACTTTAGGCAATTCATTTAACTTCTAAGTTCCTCTTCTATAAAATAGAATAGGCATGGCAATTAAAATTAACATTTACTGCTTACTGTGATAGGCTGATTCATGGCCCCCAAAGGTGATCTAAGTCCTGAAACATGTGAATGTGTTACCTTCTATGGCAAAAAGGACTCTGTAGACATGATTAATTCAAGATTCTTAAAATGGGAGATTATTTTGGATTATATGAGTGGGCCCAATATAATTAAAAGGGAGGCAACAGGGTCAGAATCAGAGAGACAGATTAGAAGATGCTATGATAATTGGCTTTGAAAACAGAAGATAGAGCCATGAATCAAGGAATGCAGATGCCCTATAAAGTAGAGAAAGACAAGAAAACAGATTCTCCCCTAGGCCTGCAGAAGGAACAGTCTCACTGGTACCTTGATGACTTCTGACCTCCAGAACTATAAGAAAATAAATCTGTGTTAAGTCACCAAGTTTGTTGTTAAATTGTGATAGCAGCAGAAGTAAATTAATACACTTACTACATGTTTTTAAGCTCTGCAGCTCCAAGGGAAAACACATTATGCTCTTTTCATAAAAATGGGATAGGAGCACCTATGCTGTGCCAGGAACTCAAGAAAAGGAATAGTTTTGAGAGAGCACAGTATGTCATGTTGTGGGGGATGTCAAGAGGAAAGTTAACTTCCCTGACAACCCTAAATAAACTGCCCCTCATCCAGTTATTCTCCATCCCCCACCACCACCACTCATTTCTTCACAGCACTTATCACAAACTGTAATTCAACTCTATATTCATTTGTTTATACTGTGTCCTGGGTATTTACCCTATGAGAATATAAGTTCCATAAGAACAGAGACCTTGTCTGTCTTGACATGTGTATAGAGGTCCTGGAACAGCCCTCAACATACATTTGTTTAATGACAGAATGATGATCTCAAGGTGGACATGGTCTAATGATGTCTGAGAGCCTCCTCTTCTCCAATAGCCTATGGTTCTAAGACCTTGCACATACATTTTTCCTAATGCAATTCTTATTCACAAGCCAGGAGATCCACAATTTCAGGTAGATACTAATTTTTAGTAGACAGTGATTCAATTTCAAGTAGATATGGATAAGACTTGAACAGAAGGATAAAAATATTTCAACAACATAGACCTGATTACTATTCTAAACCCCACCACTTAGCTGTGTGAACTTGTGCTCCCATTTCCTCACTGGTGAAACAGATATGGAAAACTCTCTCAGGGCGGCTGAGAGGATTCCATGAGATCATATGCATGTTGGTCTGACACACGGCAGATCTGCAGGAAATGCTGGTTTATTGATTTTAGGCACTGGGACTTAAGTTAGCATTTGAGCCTTATCAACACAAGATACCAGAAGAGGTGAGGCATTTACAAATTGGAACAGTGGTTATGAGGGCGTGGATTAGGGTAAGGTGTGAAGTAAAGAAACAAAAGAGGACACTGAGATTCATGTTTAAGTGACTGACTGGCTCACCCTCAGGACAAACTCTTGAATATCCATCATCCATCAATGAGAATTGCCCCTTCGCTTTTGCTAAGGACAGAAAATTACCAGAACATCTACCAGCATCACCCTCTGGTGTTGGTACAATCGGTTCAACAAAGCCCTATATATTCTGGGGTTCCCAACTGGACCATGTTGCCACCCTGGAGATATATGGCATTGTCCAGAGACATTTTTTATTATCATGGCTAAGGAGAGGGGGTGATGCTAACATCCAGTGGGTAGAGACCAAGGATACTGCTAAACATCCTACAAGGTACAGAATAGCCCTCTCCAAGAGTTATCCAACCCAAAACATCAATAGTGTTGAGCCTGAAAAATTGTGCTCTACATTAAAGACCCAACTATTTGATTCTAGAGGGACCAGCTAACTTGGAAAAGGAAGAGAAGCCCTTTGTTTCCCCTACTCCTGCCCATCAGTATTATTGTCTGGAAGTTGTTAGGGCGCTAATGTTACCTAAGTGCTCAAGGGAAATCAGGTTGTTGTGCAACCTGATTTTTAGAGAATTAAGTGATATTAAGGCACCATTATCACCTGTCAGCCTCTCAAGAGCCTGAGCAGGGATTAAAGATGCTTATCTGTCAAAAAATGTTCAGCTGAACACAAGATCGGTAAGAAGACTATAGAACAGGTAGCAATTATACAGAGAGAAGAAACATGTACCCTTATCAATACTCCACTATTGTTACTGACAGAGCAGCTTTACAAGTGAAGTTTTAGAAACCATGTACAATATCCTTGGATGCAAACTTACATCATTTCTTTAAGGAGAAAAATAGCCCCAACTTCCAAAATTAATCAATTTTTAAAAATCTGTTTATACAACCAGTACTTGGTGGGTGCCTACCTTACCTGGACCCTATGCTGGGCTACATCAAGTACTGGACGCGGCAGCCATGGCCCCTGTCCTCAAAGAGCTCACCATCAGCGACCGTGGCAGTGGGGCCTCTCCATCCAGGGCATGGATATGACAAAGATCCTCTACATACAAACAAGGTTACTTTTAATGGATCCCCTTACTTTCATCATACTTCTCCCCTCCCCAAAATGTTTGATAATTATCTGCTTAGTAGAATTCTGCTATTACATCCATTAAATAAGAAAGAACCAAATGTTCTGAGGAGTTAATTAAGAATGACAAGAGGAGAAGGACCCCTGGGTGGTTTAGTCAACTAACTGTCCAACTCTTGGTTTCAGCTCAGGAATCTCCGGGTTGGGAGATCAAGCCTGGTGTTGAGCGACCATGTCAAGCTCCTCACCTCAAGCTCCTTACTCAGTGCAGACTCTGCTTCAGATTCTTTCCCTCTCCCTCTGTCTCTCCTCTGTTCCTTTCATTCATAAACAAACAAATAAATAAATAAAATCTAAAAAAAAAACAACCCAAAACAAAAAAAGAATGACAAGAGGAAAGAGAATGCAAAAGTTCCATGCAACCCAGAAACAGACCTGCATTGCATAAACTTGGGAAGGGCTATGTGAACAGAATTGGGAACCTGAGTGGCAACAGGTAGATACCGTACATTTGGAAAGCAAGAAAGAGGCTCAAATGATTCTCCTTCACAAAAAAAAAAAAAAAAAAAAAAAAAAAAAAACCACAAAACAAAAACAAAAAAAACCAAAAACAAGGCACTCAGCCTAAGAAGACCAGGGAACAAAACAGTAAAGACTTACATATAACAGCTACACAAGACTCAAGAACCTCAAATTGCCTGGGAGACCAAAAATCTGGTCAAGTCTGAGTGTAACTCAAACTCAGCATAGGGAAGTGATTTCTATAGGCTAACTTGTTATACCATTCCAGAACAGAGACAGAGCAGAGAAATCAGAGGGCCATGAGGCAAGTAGATCCTGATGTTCTTTACATGATGGGATGGCAAATTTACCTCAACAGTACTGAATCTGCTCATTAAATATTGGTGATTATTTATTTAGTGAAAATCATTTGGATTATTAGCCATTATTCATTCACTAGGGGGGAAAAGGTTACAAATATGTTTCAAGGGCTCAAATAAACAAGTTAAGTATCTTCTGACATTTGTTTACAGAGCCAGTATTTAGGTTAGCTGCTAGAGGTACAGACATGAACAAGACAGGTGTGGATGAAATCAAATCAGTGCCACAAAGGCAAGGAAAACAAAAAGTGTGTCTTAAGAGATACCAAAAAATCAAAAAGCTCAACTCACTGCTTTTTTAACTCTATTCCTCAAATGCAGGAGAAAAACCCCACACCGGCATTATAGTACAGGAATACTTACATCTCAGTATTTTCTAATGCAGAGAAAATAAAGTGAAATATTAGGTCACTGAAGACAATACGAGAGGACCGTGCAGTGTAATCCAGGTATCTATATTTGTCCTCCAGAGGGCCAGTTCATTTTACTATTTTTGTCCCAAGTTCCCAATTATTACATCTGATATTCAGAATTCTGAAGATATTGCATATTGACCTCAAAGCCTCATTACAAAACATGAAAAAAAGGACACCTTCAGCAATAATTTAGAATGGAAAAAATGGCTTGTTTAAATCTTAATTTGAACATTTAGCTAGCTGTTTTATAACAAGCTCATCTTTACATCTAGCCCTAGGGTCTTTTCTAGGTGAAGGCCCAAAGCAGTTCTAAAATTGACATAAGGACTGGCAAATAGGAGGTGCTCAGTGCCCATTTTTAAGTAAATAAAAACTAGTTATAAGATTCTATCCATTTTTTTCTTCATTCTAGTTATCTTAGTGCAATTGCTTGAAAGTATCTGTTTCTCTCTCAGAAACTGAATATGAAGAAGTGGGAAGGGAGACACTAAGCAGGGCACTCACTACATTGTATTGAGGACTTTCAGGTCTGTTTTCCCTTTTTGTCCTCAAAATACCTTAGGCGAGGGGATTATGAATAAGAAGCCAGGTTCAGAGACACTATGTAAGTAAGTGTCTCTCACACAGCTAGTAAGTGACAGAGATGAAATCTAATTGAGTTCTTACCCTTAAATCCATGTTGTTTCTAACTGGCTCCTTATTTCTGTGGAAAGCATCCTACTGTTCTTAAATCATGTTTGGCTTGGGGTGCGTGGGTGACTCAGCCCATTAAGCATCCAACTCTTGGTTTCCGTTCAGGTGAGGGCCTTGGGGTCCTGGGATAGAGCCCTGTGTTGGGCTCCCTGCTCAGTGGGTCTGTTTCCCCCTTCTCCCTTTGCCCCTCCCACCCTCCTCCTCGCTACTCATGCACTTGCTCGCTCGTGCTCTCTCGCTCTCTCTCTCTCAAATAAATAAATCTAAAAAAAAAAGTCATGTTTGGCTTTCAAGCACAGAAGTCCTTTAACTGTCATCCAACTATATTGTCATCATTTTAATATTTATCTGAATAAAGCTAGACTTTACATCTGTCACTGAACAAGTCTGACACTTTAAAAAAATTTAATATATCAAATGAAATGTTTTTAGAAATCCAGAGAAACACACAGACTCAGCACAGCTTTGAGGACCTTAGGCTGGAATTTTAAAGACCACACACTAAACATTTGTATGATACCAGCAAGCCTAGGACTCTGCTCAATATGCTTCAAATGAATCTTATAACGTCCCTAAGGCAGACACTGTTTGGTTTACCAATGAGAGGGAAAAAAAGGGCCTAATTTGGAAAACTCCAAATAAAGTAATTGGAAAAGACACAGATCCTCCTTTAGCTAGTTTTATTCCTTTCCAAAGGCCAGTGGCTTTCAAAGTGTGTTTCCTGTAACCCCAAAATCCTTTTGGAGGAGCTTCAGGGGCCACTGAATGGACAAAGAGGGAATTGAGTGGGCTATGCCCTCTACCCCCAGCTACCCCCAAACAACTCAGTCACCTGCTTTAAAGTTTGGAAACCTCTGAATTACAGCAACAATTAAATGGCTGTACTAACACCTCTCCAAAGAAAACCCAGGGAAAGAAAGCTAGGGTTCTAATTGTTATAGATACGAAAGTAAGCATTTTTTTCCTGCCATAGGCAGTTTACTTGAAATACTTTATTTTTTTAAATTTTTATTTATTTATGATAGTCACACAGAGAGAGAGAGAGAGGCAGAGACATAGGCAGAGGGAGACTCCATGCACCGGGACCCTGACGTGGGATTCGATCCTGGGTCTCCAGGATCGCGCCCTGGGCCAAAGGCAGGCGCCAAACCGCTGCGCCACCCAGGGATCCCCTTGAAATACTTTAAAATTTAAAATATATCTTCGCAAAAAAAAAAAAAGAAAGAAAGAAGTTATAACATTTTTTTAAAATGTGGTTATTAAAAAATTTTCATTGGCATTTCCTGGCTCAGTAATGGTACCATTTATTAAAAAAAAAAAACATAGACAATAGCATGGGGCACCCACAGGACAGTCTGCCACAGGGCAAACATCACTGACTTGTTCCTGGGACAGCATGTCCTATGGACTCTTCTTATGAAGAGTTTTTCTTTCTACTACTTCATTCTAAAGAAAAGGACAGACACCTTGATTACTTCTATAACAAGGCAGATAATAATGGTACCTCTTATGACCTGAGAATGATACTTAGAAAAGAACCAAGTACCTAATTCAAGCTTTGCTCAATAGCCTTGGTTACCTTTTCACAATGTGAAATGAAGCCAATGATATTCTGCATCAAAGATCTCAGAGTCTCCTGACCATAGCTTGTTCTCCTTCTTTGGAAAGAATATGGATTCAGACAAGCTTTAATGTCTTTATCTTTTTGGTGAGAATAATACAATGTACCACATAGGATTGTTGAGAAGAATGACAAAGTACAGCCAACATTTATGCAGTACTTGCCATTTGCCAGGCACCATACTGAGGGCTTTACTAGATTTACTAGATTTACTCTAACTATGCCCCCCCTCTATCAGATGTGGAAATTAAGGCAAATAGAGTTCAAGACTAAATATAATAATATGTGTAAAAGGTCAACCACAGAGTTGTCAGGCAAGATTATGTGTTCAATATATGTCAGCACCTCCCTCTTCCCCATCTTCCCCTTTGAAAAAGCATGACCATATGGATTAAAAATAAAATTGGAAATCAGGGCTCAAGAAATTGGATTCAAAATGACTCACTGGATGTCACTGAGAAATGATTCAGTCTCCGCAGGCACAGAAGCACAAGAATGCCACCAATGCAGGAACAGCACTGCATTTATATAGACACATATACAAGTACAGAGGGTCAGACTACAGGATAGCAATGATCCTTCCAGGATCCATGTTCCTATTTCTTTTCTTTTTTTTTTTTTTTATAAATTAATTTTTATTGGTGTTCAATTTACCAACATACAGAATAACACCCAGTGCTCATCCCGTCAAGTGTACCCCCCAGTGCCCGTCACCCATTCACCCCCACCCCCCACTCTCCTCCCCCTCCACCACCCCTAGTTCATTTCCCAGAGTTAGAAGTCTTTATGTTCTGTCTCCCTTTCTGATATTTCTCACACATTTCTTTTCCCTTCCCTTATATTCCCTTTCGCTATTATTCATATTCCCCAAATGAATGAGAACATACACCGTTTGTCCTTCTCCGGTTACTGTGGCCAAGTTCAAAAAGGGTGTTGCCTGAGTTCTCCTCTGGGATTTTGATGGAATCTTGTCTCACATTTAGATCTTTCATCTATTTTGAGTTTATCTTTGTGTATGGTGCAAGAGAGTGGTCCAGTTTCATTCTTCTGCATGTGGATGTCCAATTTTCCCAGCACCATTTATTGAAGAGACTGTCTTTCTTCCAGTGGATCGTCTTTCCTCCTTTATCGCATATTAGTTGAGCATAAAGTTCAGGGTCCACTTCTGGGTTCTCTGTTCTGTTCCATTGATCTATATGTCTGTTTTTGTGCCAGTACCACACTGCCTTGATGAACACAGCTTTGTAGTACAACCTGAAATCTGGCATTGCGATGCCCCCAGATATGGTTTTCTTTTTTTAAAATTCCCTGGCTGTTTGGGGTCTTTTCTGATTCCACACAAATCTTAAAATAATTTGTTCTAAGTCTCTGAAGAAAGTCCATGGTATTTTGATAGGGATTGCATTATACGTGTAAATTGCCCTGGGTAACATTGACATTTTCACAATATTAATTCTGCCAATCCATGAGCATGGAATATTTTTCCATCTCTTTGTGTCTTCCTCAATTTCTTTCAGAAGTGTTCTGTAGTTTTTAGGGTATATTTTGAGAACCATTTGAATGGTAAATGGTTCTCCAACCTTTTATTTTCAGGTTGTAGGTGTCCTTCTGTCTAAAATGAGTCTCTTGTAGACAGCAAATAGATGGGTCCTGTTTTTTTATCCAGTCTGAAACTCTGCGCCTTTTGATGGGGTCATTAAGCCCATTCACGTTCAGAGTTACTTGAACTTCTTCTTAAAGGGGAGTTTTAAGAGTCCCCCTTAAAATTTCTTGCAGAGCTGGTTTGGAGGTCACATATTCTTTCAGTTCCTGCCTGTCTTGGAAGCTCTTTATCTCTCCTTCCATTTTGAATGAGAGCCTTGCTGGATAAAGTATTCTTGGTTGCATGTTCTTCTCATTTAGGACCCTGAATATATCCTGCCAGCCCTTTCTGGCCTGCCACGTCTCTGTGGAGAGGTCTGCTGTTACCCTAATATTCCTCCCCATGAAAGTCAGGGACTTCTTGTCTCTTGCTGCTTTAAGGATCTTCTCTTTATCTTTGGAATTTGCAAGCTTCACTATTAGATGTCGAGGTGTTGAACGGTTTTTATTGATTTTAGGGGGGGATCTCTCTATTTCCTGGATCTGAATGCCTGTTTCCCTTCCCAGATTGGGAAAGTTTTCAGCTAGGATTTGTTCAAATACATATTCTGGCCCTCTGTCCCTTTCGGCGCCCTCGGGAACCCCAATTAAACGTAGGTTTTTCTTCCTCAGGCTGTCGTTTATTTGCCTTAATCTGTCTTCATGGTCCTTCAATTGTTTATCTCTTTTTTCCTCAGTTTCCCTCTTTGCCATTAACTTGTCTTCTATGTCACTCACTCGTTCTTCCACCTCGTTAACCCTCGTCGTTAGGACTTCTAGTTTGGATTGCATCTCATTCAATTGATTTTTAATTTCTGCCTGATTGGATCTAAATTCTGCAGTCATGAAGTCTCGTGAGGCCTTAATGCTTTTTTCTAGAGCCACCAGTAGCTGTAGAATAGTGCTTCTGAATTGGCTTTCTGACATTGAAGTGTAATCCAGATTTTGTAACTCTGTGGGAGAGAGGGCTGTTTCTGATTCTTTCTTTTGAGTTGAGGTTTTCCTTCTAGTCATTTTGCTCAGTGCAGAGTGGCCAGAAACAAGTTGTATTGGAACACGGGGGAGTATCACTGGCCCCTCTAGCTGGTCTTCTGGGGGAGGGGCCTGTTGCGTTGATTTTCAGGTGTTAGCACTTGGGGGAGCTGCTCTGCCCCTGCCTGCTGCAGGGCTCTGCGGGGGTTGTTTACCCCGCCAGGCCCCAGGAGGAACAGCAGCAGTTGCTATGGCAACTCTGGAAGCCTGGATTCAGCCTCCGCAGGAACTATGGGGCTCGGGGCTCTCGGCTCTCCGTCCGCAGGGCCTGGAGGCTCCGGGGCGGGGCCGCTGATCTGCTCAGCTCGGGGCAGGAGCGTCCTCGCTGTCCTGGGCCCTCCCGGCCTCTGCCTGTCCCGGGGGAGGCCGGATCCTGGGCTGTGTCCCGGCGCCCTGTGCTCCGGGGCCTGCGCTGTTGGATTCGCGCTCCCGCCCTGCAGCTCCCTCCCTGGAGCCGCTCCCGAGCCCCTCCGAGCTGCTCCGGTCGGTCCCTCCGTGCGCGCTGCAGCCCTTAGGGAGCTCGGAGCACTCTCCTGCGCTCGCAGGTGTCTGTTAGTGTCCCCGGGAGCCTGAGGGCATCCCCGCTCTCCTGGGTCCTGCTCCAACTCCCTGCGAGCCCCTTTCCGCCCGCCCGGGAAGGTTGGTGCAGCTCCTGCTCCTCCGGGACGGGGCTCTCCTGTCCTGGGGACACTCGCCCCGGCCTCAGCCCGGCTCCTCGCGGGGCCCCTCCCCCTCGGAGGCCTTTTGTTCCTTTATTTCTTTTTCCCCGTCTTCCTACCTTGATAGAAGCGTGAACTCTTCTCACTGTAGCATTCCAGCTGGTCTCTCTTTACATCTCAGGCCGAATTCGTAAATTTTCAGGATGGTTTGAAGGTTATCTAGGTAATTTGGTGGGGACAGGTGATTTGGGGACCCTGCTCTTCCGCCATCTTGCCCCTCCCCCCTCCATGTTCCTATTTCAAACACTTTGCTTTTTGCTCTCTCTCCTTCATTAGGACCTAAGGGACTACATAACACAATAACGTGCCATGGTATGAGTGCCATGTGAGAGTCTCCACAGTCTATATCTATATATATTAGATATCAAGAAAAGAAAAACTAAGGACAAAGCAGGAGGGGTGATGGGTGACAAAAAGTGGGGGGAGGGGAGAGGAATGATCTCTAGAAAAGGCTGGACACTGTTAATAATTTAAAGTAAGAATTGAAAGGTTGAGTATAACCTTGATGATATCTTTCTTATTGGTTTGCTAATATAATAAATGCCCATACACATACACACAATCACCTGCTTCATGCACCATAGAGCATCAAGATGTGATTCTCAATCTAATTTTAGAATGAAATATTTCTAAATGTCTACTTTGCAAAAATGTCCAGATTTTTAAAATTGGGTGACTAAAAAGAAGCAGAATATTTTTAATTGATATTATAGTACATAATATAGTAGGCACTAAAATCCTTGGACTGTTAGAGGGTATGAACCTTACTAAGTGAACTTAAGAGTAGGAATTGACCCCATGACCTCGTCATCATTACATCAAGTTAAATCTGTCTCTAAGTCCGCACTCCAATGGGCCTGGGAGACCATTTAATTCCAGTTATTGCCTGCCAACATCCTCACCCCTCTACCTCACCTATGCAGGACTGTAAAAGGTTATGGAGGTTTTATAAACAGCAGAATGTTTGAGACCACTCAGATCTCCAAGTCCCACTACTACTGCTGAGCCACCCACTTTGCAAGTCTAGAATAGAATTCTCTCCTTCATTTGGGGAATATAAATAATAGTGAAAGGGAATAGAGGGGAAGGGAGAAGAAATGGGTAGGAAATATCAGAAAGGGAGACAGAACATGGAAGACTCCTAACTCTGGGAAACGAAGTAGGGGTGGTGGAAGGGGAGGAGGTGGGGGGTGGGGGTGACTGGGTGGCGGGCACTGAGGGGGGCACTTGACGGGATGAGCACTGGGTGTTATTCTGTATGTTGGCAAACTGAACACCAATAAAAAATAAACTTATATTAAAATAAATAAATAAATAAATAAATAAATAAATAAATAAATAAATAAAATAAAATAAAAAAAAATGAAAAAAAATAAAATTCAAGTGGAAAAAAAAAAGAATTCACTCCTTCACTCGTTCATTAACAAAATTTGTTGAGCAACTACTATACCCTATACTCTGCTTAAGGTACTTGAGATACAACAAAGGAACCGGAAGATGAAGCTGCCACCTTCCCAGAGCCCCCAAAGTGCCCTGAATTATGGAAGATCTGCTCCTTCCTCTGGCTGGATAATCTTAGCCAAGGCTGGCAGTTCAGGTGGCTCAGGTGCAGGCTCCCGGCACACAACCCAGCCATCTCCTCTTTTTCTCCACCACCCACAGGAAGCCATGCTACCACTGCAGGACAATCTAAGGGCCCTGGACAAGAAATTCCTTTTCTCCCTCTGTCTCTCTATGTGGCTGTCTCTGTGTGTATGTTGGTCTTTACCAAGCATTAGCCACTCAGAAGCCTGGGCTTTCAGAAACAGAAGCCCTGAACTTCAGGCAATACAGAGCTCTACTGAAACAAAGGAGTTCAGGGGACCTAGCTGCCATTTTGAAATGGGGAACAGAGAGAGAGAGGGGGAAAAAGTACATCAAGGAAAACACACACACACACACACACACACACACACACAGCCTTACATTATACGGCTACATATAAATGCTTTCCTCCTAGAAAGCAATCAAGTTGTTTTCATTTTGAACCACAGAACAAATGTGATCTGTGTTTTAATTTCTCTTGAGCTGAACTGTGCACCAAGATGTTCACCACCACATTACAATACTATGTGTAACATAGTGCCTGCCTAGTACATGACAGGTGAGATGGATAGATGGATGAATGGATAAAATAACTCTTTCCTTCCTTACCAGCTGTACAACTGTTATGAGGGAAGCCAAGAAACAATTTTTGGATGGCTACTATAGACTTACTCTTTTAAACAGCTACTATAGGACTTACTCTTTTAAACAGATTAAGCCATTGTTAGGGCATAAGCACCAGAGAAGAAAATGTAAACATATTTTTCAATGTAGAAGCATAAGTAAGAATTCTTGCATCAACACATAACAAAATATTAAAAAAAAACTCCAGAGTAGTTCATTTTTATTTAATCTTTCATTTTCAAAACAAGGGCCAACATACGATTAAATACCAACTATCGAATATTAACCATATAGCTGTGGGGAGGCATACTCAGTTTTTTACCTTTAAAATTGAGAAAACAGAAACTACTATTGTTTGTAGGGTTGTTTTAAGAATGAAAAGAGGTAGTAAGGGGGCACCTGGGTGGCTTAGATGGTTAAGCATCTGCCTTTGGTTCAGGTCATGATCTCAGGGTCTGGGATTGAGCCCCACATCTGGCTTCCTTCTTAGTGGGTAACCTGCTTCTCCTTCTGCCCTTCCCTTGCTCATGTGTGCTCTCTCTCTCTCTCTCTCTCAATTAAATAAAACTTAATTTGAAAAGAAAAGAATATGGAAGAGCACTTACCAATAATGGCTGGACTACCTTAGACACTCAAAAAATGTTTCAAATTCTCTCTTCTAGCTTGATCTTAAAGGTCATACATATACGTCCACAAAATTTCAAGAAAATAATGAAATCTTTCTATCTTAACAAAAACGTTTGTAGGAAAGAAGGAATTTCCTTGATGTCCAAATCCTATATATTTTTAAATTTTTGTAAGTTGGTCTCTCAAAGTTTCCTATAAACAGTAATCTAAGGTACAGTCCCTTGAAGAACCAAACTATGTATTTTTATACTTAGAAATTTCAATTAACCTGTTAAATATCTGAATCATATTTGGAATGTAGGGTGAAACTGAAGGTAGGTAAATGGCCCAAATCTTTCCTACAAGAAGTGACTCAGGCCATGTAGGCAGCTTCCTAAACCTATAGAGCATAAAACTTATTTTTTTTAACAAGAAAATAGAATAGTTCCAAAGTATTAGAAAATTCTTAAACCTATAAAAAGTTGGGCAGCCCCAGTGGTGCAGTGGTTTGGCGCCACCTGCAGCCAGGGGTGTGGTCCTGGGGACCCAGGATCAAGTCCCATGTCCGGCTCCCTGCGTGGAGCCTGCTTCTCCCTCTGCCTGTCTCTCTCTCTCCTTCTCTCTCTCTGTGTCTCTATGAATAAATAAATAAAATATTTTTAAAAACCCTATAAAAAGTTGATTTGCACTTTAAGGATATTTCCCTTTTCTTATTTTAAAATTTAAATATAATTCATAAACTTCTAAAGAACTCACCATTCTAAACAATAAACGTTATCATATATGAATGTGTCTTTAGTAAGATATGCTAACATAATTTACTATAAAAAATAACTTCCTGAACATTTAATTCATTTTGATATAAGTTCATGAAGCCCTAAAAAATTTTAAGTTGATCCCCCACACTTACATAGAAGCCAACTTTTATCATTTATTAAAATTTTTTTAAAAAATCCTTTCAACACTATATAATCTATCATCTTTCAAATCAGATGAGGTAATTACAGAATTTTATAACTTTCCATGAAAAAATTATTTTCTCTCTAATGTCTATTAATTGGATTTTTAATCTCCTGGGGAGATTTTTTTCTCTGTTATTCATTAACTTAATATGAAGGGATTGCCCAAGCAGAACAAATAGCTGGTCCTCTTGTATTTTTCATTAAAAATATTTCTTTTAGAACCAGCCTCATCTTCAATTTCAGGATCCTTCCCCTTGATGTGTTTAAACCCCATACTGAGCACATTCAGAAAGAAATTAAATGAGGGATAGGAGACCCTCCATTCCTTCCTGGTCTCCATTCTTGATCATATTACCTTGGTATGTAACTTCTCCCACCCTCAGTTGTCCTACCTATAAAGTGAAAGCATTAATTATCTCAGAAGGTCAGGAAGGCAGTCTGATGACAAAAGGGAATAACTGTTATGGAAATCCCTAAAGTTGTTCATTAAAAATTTAGTATAGAAATACAGTGTCACAAAACCAAAAGTAGCAAAAAATTACAGTGGTTCTTCCTGCAGTGCTCTTCAGATCTAATCCCTTTGAGTGCGATACTGTAGAATACTATTTGATCTTAAAAGAGTATTACTATCTAGTATTAGAGCTCTAATAATGAAAAACAAATGTGAATGACTTATTCTATGATACCACCTCATCCATCCTCAATGCTAAATCTACAACTAGAGTAAATGTATTGATTATGACCAAATTCTTAGTAAAAACTATAAAACAAAGTAATGTAAGAAGAGAAAACAATCAAAATGCTTAGAAGACAGAAGTCACTTCTGGTTCACAGCCCATCATCAGTGACTCAAGACACCATTTTCGAGAATAAATTCCTGATTTTAGGTTAGTATCAACATTTAGTTCTTACTACTCTTATATCTGAGCAAAGGAATAATATTCTAGTAATAGTATTCTCAAAAATTCTTTATTTGATCATGATTAATCAAGAAACCTAAAATATTATAGTACCTAGTGATTTATAAATATTACAATATTCTAAATATAGAACTCTAGTTCTTCCATCAGGCTTCTTCAAAGACCCCAATATTATGTGGCTCAGTTTCACAAATTAAATATTCATTTCACTAACCATCTCTTCTGGTCTCAAAATTATTTTACACAGTATCCCTCTTAAGACATTTTTTTAAGCTTGTCATTTAAGGTTTCTAGTTTTATTAACCCTCCCAAATATTAGAATAGTTTCTCCTTTCACGGTCAAATTAAAATTTGAGTGAAACTTACTTTCTTGTATTGCATTAAGAATCTCTGAAAAGTCCACATCACTCTTTGGGCCGTCAGGTAGTATTTGCATATCCAGCTGGTAGCCTTGCAAATCCACACCTCCTTCTAAAGAAATGAAAGATATTCATGGAGTTTGCACTGGTTATCAGAGAGCCCAGCATTAGGGTCCCAAAGAGAAGCAATGTCAAAATCTAAAATGAACAGTCAACTGATTTGCCAATGATCCTCCCTTTTGGAAAAATGACTTTTCCAAAAAAAAAAAAAAATGAGAAACGTTACCAGCCATTTGCTCCTTATGGGACCAAAAAGGTTTAATTGTATTTCCAATGTAAAAATAAGGCAATTACTTTATTAAAATACCACACACTTTATACTATTTACTGACGACTTCCTAGGTGAAGAATAAAACATGTTAGCCTCCAGCCAAGGACATTTAAAATTCTCAGCTTCATATTGGCAAAAAAGTGACATTCAACAAATATACTTTATATCATCTCTAAAATTATAATAATTCATTCTTAGAAAAGGATTTAATATTCTTGCTATCACAGGAAAAAAGGTATCATTTTTCCCATCACAGTTTTGGACTTCCCTGCTACTTCATTTATTTCTCAGTTACACCAGGACACTTTTATTTATTCTGTGATGTAATTTAACCTCTTATATTTGATTTGTCTGATGTATTTCTGGTGTATTCTAAAGAGGGTTTTTTTTGATGCTGTTCCACACACCTATAGAACATTTAAGGATGTCAAAGTCACCAAGATATCAAAAAGTAGTTTTATCACTACCAATAATAAACCTTTAAATGCTTCTTAATATAGTCACTAAGAACTAAGAATATAGTCACTAAGAACATTTCCAATTCTGAGGAGTCTGGAAAGGCTAAAAAGCCAGTGCTGAAGTAAAAAGATGGCCTAATGAATAGAGTGGGGTATGCCCAAGCTTTTAATGTTTTTGTAGAAATAATTATTTCATAAGCCCAGGAATTATTCTTAGCCTTGAATAAATTTCAGTTACATCCCTAAAACTCAAAAGAATATGACACAGTCACTATCACATAAGAATACTGATTCAAGGAGAGACATGGACACAAGTAACCTAATATAATAGTGAAGCTTCAGAAGGGCAGGAACTTTTACCTGCATGCACCTAATACCTAGAACAGTACCTAACACCGAGTAGGCCCTCAACAAATGTAGGCTGAATGAATGACTACGGCTACATGATAATTATAAAACAATGGCCGCAAATGAGTGAGAACATACACTGTTTGTCCTCATTTGGGGAATATGAATAATAGTGAAGGGGAATATAAGGGAAGGGAGAAGAAATGTGTGGGAGATATCAGAAAGGGACACAGAACATAAAGACTCCTAACTCTGGGAAATGAACTAGGGGTGGTGGAAGGGGAGGAGGGCGGGGGGTGGGGGTGAATGGGTGACGGGCACGGAGGGGGACACTTGACGGGATGAGCACTGGGTGTTATTCTGTATGTTGGTAAATTGTACACCAATAAAAATTAATTTATAAAAAAAAATAAATAAATAAAACAATGGCCGATGGAACTTCAAGGAAAGCTATAAGCCCAGATTCTGGAGTCCTGCGAACCAGCATTCAAATTCTTATTAGAAAACACTGAATCTCTCTAAATCTTGGTTTCCTCCTCTATAAAATAGGGGTGATAATAATAGTCTCACAGAATAGCCATGAAGACTAAATGAGATAATGCATGAAAAGCTCTTAGCTGTCAAATGCTCAGTGCTCAGTAAATGGAAGCCATTACTATTATCATCCATACTAATGTATTAAAGGAACATTGACATTTATATAGAAACCAGCTACTGAATAATGAGAAGGAAACCACAAGTCTGTTCTTTGGGACACCAGCATGCATTTCAGTGACTGTCAAGCACTGCAGGCACAGTGAACTTCTTAAATGCATGCACGTGGTGAAATTAACTGTTGAGACTAAGCTTCTCAACAGGAATTAAAATGGGTTATTTGGTTTTTCCCTCAGAATAAGTAGGGAGAAGTTCTGCTACTTCTCAACCTCTGCTATGGGTAGCTGCCTTTGTTCTGCTCAATAACCAAAGACCTCATAATAGCAAAGACAAAAGATAAATAAGAATATTCAATACCACCTAAAGGCTGGCTCTGGGCTATGCACTCTATCATCTCATTTAGTCTCTACTTTTGAAAAGAAGGTGCCATGAGAAGGAATAATTTGTCCAAAGTCACACATATACTCAGTTGTAAAGATGCAACACCAATCCAGGCTCCTGCCAGTCTTAAATACCCCCCATATCAAAGCAGTTACAAATACAGGCTGTTAGATATAAGAGAAATGGATTTACCAATAGTCCCATGTTCTAGTGCTTCAGACATGGACAAATATTATTATATAAACCAAAAAGCAAATGACTTGCTAAATAGACTAATAAATAGGAGCCCAACTTATTTATCTTTGTCTTGGTCAGGAGCTCATAAATTCACACAGAAGTAGTTTTGATTAATAACTACAATTTTTAATAACCAAAATCCTACAAATTTTTAACAATTGTTTTTTTTTTTTTTTTGTTAGAGAACAGTATAGGAGTGTGAGAAGGCACAAAAGCAGCAACATAAAGGATGTATTCAGGTCAATATAGTCTGCCTTTAAAGAATATTTAATGCTTAAGATATAATGAAAATGTGGGGAAATGGATATAACGATACAGATAAATTTGTCCTAAGTATATATTTTTTTAAAAAACATCATTTTATATGACTAGAAAAAAAGACAGGAAGAAAACAGTCCAAATGGATACGCAGGTTATTTCTCACCTATAAAATTATGGGTATATTTTGCTTTATTCTTTATCTTCTCCATTTTTTTTACAGTAAACATAAAATATTGTTATAATTTCAAAGCCATTGAAAATTAAGATTGTGGCAGTGGAGAACATTAATATTTGGAGTTCAGGATTCAAGACTTAAAAACTACAGATGTTAAGCCAGTAAGGGATTAATTTAACATAAAATTTTCTAAATTAATGCAATTTTTAAAATATAGAAGTTAAAGAGCTCCAAAGTCCAGGATGCAACAGTATTTATGGTAAACTGCAAAATCACATTTAGATTCCCTAAAATATAAGGTGTTTTCCTCCCTCTGCTCTAGAAGAAATATGAAATACACTTTCATAAAATGCAATATAAGGGGTATGGAACTTCTGGCAGGAAGTCATTCATTAAAGTCCAACATGACAAAGTAGGGGATGTTGTAATACAAGGACTTCTGTAAACTTTCCTAAATAGAAAGTGATCACTTCTGCAAGGACATTTTCAAATGAATCCTTCAAGGTGACAATCTTTACCTTTAGCACATACTGCCCAGTGAACAAGACAAAATACTTCAATACAAAAGTTCTATGTCTACTTTGAACTTCTAATATTTATTTGTTAGTTCGATAGTTTTGATGTGATTTCTAAAAAGTTGAAAATCAAAGCTCTCTCTACAGTCATAGGTGCCGAAGACTTTGAGTCAAAACAGCTCTTTTCAGAGGCAAGATGGTGAAAAGGTCATGGTTTCAAACTGATGAAGATTTAAAATAAAATACAACTTCACTGGGCCTCAGTAATTGCCATGCAACCTAATGTAATCCCAAGGAAACTAAACCAGTAAGTTATATTAAAGAGAAACTGAAAACAGTCCTGAAGATGTGGAGAACATAATGAACAATTTTAAAAATCAAAAATAGCCAAAAATTTGTGTTATTTCCAAATCTGCTTTGAGCTTTTCTCATACTCGATTGAGTGATTATACTCAAATCTTAATTGTGATTTTGTTGTGTGAAAGTTGAAAGTAGTTTCAATTAAAAGTAACCTCGATAACTGCTTACATTTAATAAAAGATCTTCAGCTGAGCAAACGATAGGTTAAAAATTCATTTTAGATGTGTAACTGGCTTACACAGATTTAGCTAAATGTTTATATACAAAATGAACCAAAAAAAGAAAAAAAACAATCTCTAAACAGGAGTTTCGATTAGCACAAATGTCAGTGCCTCTCCCATTCTATCTCTGTCTATAGAAATCCCTTTTTACTTTTAAGGCTCATCCTAAATGCTCTACTTCAGGAAGCATTACTTGATCCTAACAAGCAAACACCATTTTCTACCATTTTTTGAACTTCTGTAGCTACCTATATTTTATCTTTTCTATGGCACATGTTTTCCATCAAAAATAAGGTAGGAAAAGTACCGAATACAGACACAGACAACACGTGAGCTCCTATTTCTTCCCATCTAGATTTCTTCATCTCTAGCACCATCAACTAGACTGTAACAAAATGGAGGCCTGGGACCAAACTGCAGTACATTTTTATCTCTTACAGAATCTAGATGAAGGCCTTTGAAGAATTAAATTAGACAATTAAGGGCAGCCCGGGTGGCTCAGCGTTTTAGTGCTGCCTTCAGCCCAGGGTGTGGTCCTGGAGACCCGGGATCAAGTCCCCACATCAGGCTCCCTGAATGGAATGGACCCTGCTTCTCCCTCTGCCTGTGTCTGTGCCTCTCTCTCTCTCTCATAAATAAAAAAATTTAAATCTTTAAAAAAATAAATTAGACAATTAAGCTCTTATACTGCAATTCCATGTTACTAGTAACAGTGGCTACAGACTGAGAAAACATCCCAGTTTTCTTTCGTAGTCCTTCATTTTAAGGCAGCTTGATAAGTTGCCTATAAACTATGAGAGACATATTCTAGATCATACATTTAGTTTTTTGTGAATTCTTCTCAAATCTTGTCAAATAATAAAGGAAACACTGAGGTACCAACATCTCAAAGCTTATAATGAAAGTCAATAGTTGAGTTGTCAACCTTATCCCTTTCTCAACCCCAAATCTATTCCTTTAGCACAAATACTCTCCAGAATTTGTTTTTACTTCTTTTGGCTATTTCCATGTAGGTGTTCCATTGTCTTGATCAATTTTATATATTACTTATTATTTCCTGCTCTAAGACCATATAAGTTATATTACTGTCACTTCCTCTAGTCCTCCACTCACCCCTCCAATCACTATTATTGTTATATTGCTTTAGTTTAATAACTTTAAATGACTAAAATTCAATTTCTTGTTCAAATATAGATAGATCTTATATTTGCAAATTAACATAAAGTGGTATAAAAAGCAGATTCTGACATTACATTAACCTAAATTTGAATTCCATTTTTATGTGGCCCTGAGCCATTAAATAATAAGCCTCATTTTTCTTATTTATAAAATGGAAAGGATGAAATTTTTGAGAGGTTCCATTAAAAATTATGGGAAACAGTTTACATATATGCAAATATGGCTCATAGTGTTAGATCATTAGGTGATGATCTATTTTTTGTCTCATCTATCTAGTTTTAGAGGACATGTGCCATCTCTGCAAAATTGAAGGCCAATTCCAAATTGAGGGTCTAGACTAAATAAAAAACAATGCATTAAAAAATTCTGTAATTGAACTTGGAATAGTCATTTCACGTTGAAACAGAAATAAAGAGAAGTGTGACAAGTCAAATCTTACCCTTTACCATGCAACACAAGGGATGGGGAACTCTATAAAGTAGGCTAAAGGGGACAATGGTATTTTCTGTCATTTCCTCATAATTAATGATGCTTGATCTGAGCATCTGTCTATATTGTATTTATATTCTGCAAATAAAAATTGGCAATTCCTATCCTGAGAGGCATTTTTAATACAAATTGTCAAATGCAATACTTTTACAGAATGGAAACAGTGATATATCAAAACTTGATATAAATATCTAAAATAAATCCTCACATGTAATATTTTTGAACTTAATAGACTGCAAAAAAACCACACCATTTTTGTAATTTAGAGTTTGTTTTCAATTCCTGATAGTGAATTCAGTGTTTCTATGACAGTGCTAAGATGAAGAACGGTATTAAGAAGGGGGAGCGGTACATTCTGTCTTCTTTACAAACATTCCCTGCACTAGACAGCATTCAAGATATATCTTTTAAGAAGGAAGAAAATAAATTCAGTTCTTCTCAGGGATCTGAAATTGGAAACTCTAGATTCACATGTGGGATCTTCCACTGGTTCTAGAAAAACTTTCCATCTCTGTGTCTTAACTTCACTTACAGTGCTTACCAAAAATCTATTTAGCATGCCATAAGCTAAAAAGGCTTTGCAACAGAGGATGCTTTGTAAGTGCTATTGGAAAAAGACACAGGAATTGTTCATATTAGTGTTGCATCACTATAAATCTAGTGACATTGCAAGATCATTCTCTTACAAAAGAAAGCTCAGCATTAGAAGAAATCAACAGACTACTTCACCCACACCAGTCACTGTAAAAGCTAAAGATATTCCTTCAAATGATTAACATTGAGTAGTTCTATGGACTCAATTCTGGACAGAGTCCTGACTGGAGAACCACATTTGGCCTAATAGGGGTAGATGTTTTTCAGGTCTAAAATGGAAAAAAATCATTCCAGTGCTTCAGCCAGTAATGTCTGACTTTCAACAAAATTGTTTTCATGTTTCTCAGGATTGTCAAGACAGTAAACTCCTAAATTATAATGCATCCTTGTACTAGAAGTTCCAAAGTGGGCTTGGAAATCAGAGCTGCAAATCTCCAAAAGGCAGGAAGGATTTGTGAGTCCTGCAGGCAGGGCTCCGTTGGGGGCAGAGCGAGGAGGTCTTCCAATTTTCCAGCTGTTGAGTTCTGTTGCTATGATGACAGGCATTTTTGCAGAGGAAGGGAAGAGAAAAACTCAGGATCAGGAGGGGTTGTGGATTAGAAACCATGAGACCTTCAGCATTACTATATTAGTTTATTCTCTTAACTTGCATGAGAAATCTACAGAAGAGCTTGAGATGAATGTACAAAGAGTATGGCCTTGCAAGACAACAGGAGTGCTATGGTTCTGTCCATTTTGAACATCACCCTCACCTCTAAGGAAATTACGCAGTAGAAGCTTACTATTGATATTAACTATCTACTACAATTAAGGGCTTGGGTTGGGGTTAGGTCACTTGTTATATGATCTTGAGTTACATTGTTA
The DNA here is from genome assembly GCF_905146905.1 of Nyctereutes procyonoides. Taxonomy (NCBI): domain Eukaryota; kingdom Metazoa; phylum Chordata; class Mammalia; order Carnivora; family Canidae; genus Nyctereutes; species Nyctereutes procyonoides. Next base: position 24,227,309 of record NW_026575122.1, read on the forward strand.
TTTAAATCTCTCCAAGCTTCTTAAATATAAAATTTTTGAAAAACCTTGGGCAGAAGATAGAGCCTTATGTTCCACAAAACACAATCTTTGTTCCAGAAATCAATCATTTGGTTTTTTTCTTGTGGCTGCCTATTTTACAGCTTTCTTTCATTCATTCTGTGCGTTCAAATGGTTGTGAGAGATTCTTCAAAAAATTCTCTCTACATGTATCACATAAGTTGAAATATATGCATAGGTCCCTCAGCAAAGGGAAAAGAAAATGCAAATATCTAAGCGAAGAATTTGATATATATTTTTAGAAAACACAATTTTGATATTCAGCAAATGAGAGCAAGGAGCACAGATACCAATGCCCAAAATAACTTGTTTTCCTAAGCACCCCATATTTACTAAACTCACATCACACATTAAAAAAAAAACACTTAAAGAGGAAGAGATTCAAATGAAGGATGATTAGTGTCATTTCCAAATCACACCACTGACTGTTCTGAAAGACATAGCATTCACCTTCAACGCAATGAGAAATAAAACAAAAGTCCAAAGTAACTCCTATAGGTTTTCTACCACATAATTTCAAAGCCATGCGGAAGCTCTTATCTTCCAGTCACATGAAAAATCTATTTCACAAATAAAACAATTATGTAATTTCACCCAGCTTCAGATCTATTCAGAAAGAGTAGCCAGGTTCTTTAGGTTCAACTTCAGCCATAATTCTCAATGTTTGTTTACAGATAAAGTGATGAGAAAAACAAAATTTCACATTCAACTAATTCTCATCTTCAAGGGGAAAAAAATGGCAGAGCTGGAAAAAAAAAACCCACACTTGTAAGAAATTAAAGACATAGGTCTTAGGGTGTACCAATTACTAATTTTGTACTTTTGGGTAAGCAATTTCATTTCCTGAGCCATAGTAAAATAAGAGTAATTCTACCTCATGGGATGCTGGAAGAACTAAGTGAGGTATAGGAGAAATATTCGTGAAAGCCCTTTGGAAACAATGAAGCATCATTCAATGTGATGTGGCTATATCATAATTATTATTGTTATAAAGAATGGCCATCAATTTGCTTTTTCCTTACTTTTTCCTCCTAAACCATAATTGAATCTCAACTTTCATTTTGACAGAACTAGAGGTAAGTCAGACTTTGCTTGGCTTCTTAAGAAAAACACGAGTCTTTCATTTTTTAAAAAGATTTTATTTATTTATTCATGACAGACGGAGAGAGAGAGAGAGAGAGAGAGAGAGAGAGACAGAGACACATGAAGAGAGAGAAGCAGGCTCCCCAGAGGAGACTGCGGAACTCGATCCCGGGACCCCAGGATCACAACCAGAACCGAAGGCAGACGCTCAACCTCTGAGCCCCCCAGGACTCCTGACACAAGTCTTTCTCGGCTTTTTAAAAAAATCTCTCCCTCCCTGCTCCTTGTCTCTCCCTGTCCTCCTCCCCATAGTTCCTGGGACTGCTGTTTAAGACGTGTAAGAGAACATGAAAGGCACCTCTTGAGTTCTGTTTCTTAATTTGAGACCAGATCTTGACATGAGGGCCAGAAAGCAATTGCTAAAACTCAGGGAAATGGGAATGTGTTTCATAATATTGGAACTAGAAAAAGGAAGGATTAAAACAAACAAAACCCCCCCCAAGAAAAAAACAAAAAACAAAAAAACAAACAAAAACAAAGCCCTAACGCTGAGTACAACAAAAAAGAAGCTACAAAGTTGGAGCATCGCTTTTATAGGTTTTTTTCCGGTGGAATCTGACTGGTCCCCTCTTCAGTGTGGTCCTCTTATGCTAAGGTCTGAACTAGTATAGGGCTGGTAATTTAAATTTTTCCAAGGCTTTGTTATCCTAAGTTGCTAGAAATATATTGCCACCAAGTTGTTTGAAGAAGGAGATAACATCAGCACACTGAGTGAATCAGACTACCTGATGTGGAATCCTTCCTCCACCATTTACTGGATGTATGTCCTTGGGCAAGGTATTTACCTTCTCTGTGTGTTAGTTTCCCCAGCCATGAAATAAGGATAACAACATGAGATTATTAGGAGAATTAAATGAGACAAGGAACGCAAGCAGCTTAACAGTTCTTGAGGTTGACAGTATGGTAGAGACCTTAACAAATTGTAGTTGCAATTTTATTTATGTCAAACACTTAATACCTCTGTATACAGACAGAACTACAGACATTCTAGCTTCACTGGAAAAAACAAAATCCTCACATTTCTCTTGTGAAATCAAGTTGTCCCAGCACTTATTTAGATACCATCTATACATAAGGGAAAAATAATCATGCATGAAGGGCTGCTCGGATTTTAAAATTAAAAGATAAAAGGAATTGTGTTAGAAGTTATTTGGGAAAACCATGAAATGTATCAGTAAAAACACCATTTTATAAACTCTAAAAGAGAATAAAGGACTAATTCTGGGCTTGATGATATTCCTCTGGGACTGTATGATAGGCCAACTAGATAAAGGAAAAGCAATAGAGGAACTATTTTAGATTGCATAGGCTTGTAATTCTATTTTATATGGCACAGTCACTAAACTGAAATGATATGATCTATATCCAGTAAGTTTTACAGTTTCAAATTCAAAAAATTGCAATCAATGCTTCAGTTTACTCTGCTCTTAACCCTCATAGTCCCAAGCCTGGTGCTATTTAATACTTCTATTATTAGCCTATAAAGGGGAATAGAAAATAAAATTCATTAATTATGAGTGGCTAAAAGATAAGGTCAAATTGAAATCAACACACAAGAGAAACGTCTGAAACAATGAGAAGAAAAATGAAACCACACAAACACGAGACAAAGTTAAACAGCTCATGTGTCAGTACAGCACAGTAAAAACATCATCCCAGCACAAATTAACAGGGAAAACTGCTCTGTGGTACAGTGACTGAGCAAGAAAGGGTTCTGGGTGGCGGGGGGGGGGGGTGGAAGGGGAGGTGGGCGCGGGGTGGGGGTGACTGGGTGATGGGCACCAAGGGGGGCACTTGATGGGATGAGCACTGGGTGTTATTCTATATGTTGGCAAATTGAACACCAATAAAAATAAATTTATATATTAAAAAAAAAAGAAAGGGTTCTGGGACATATTCACTTACAGGCTTCTGAATTTTGTCTGTGATGGTGAAAACAAAAGTGATCACTATCTATTTATTACTGTGCACCTACTATGTGCCAAGGGTCATACTGAGCATTTTACATTAATGAATTTATTAGCTTGTCCTAACAATGCTGTATAGAATTGCCAGACATAGTAGTACATAAAAATAGAGTACCCAGCTAAATTTTAATTTCAAATAAACATTTTTTTTTATTATAAATGTGTCCCAAGCAATATTGGGAAATACACCAAAGAGCCTTTGCTGTTTGAAATTTACCCGTGAGTGCTGTATTTCATCTGGCAACTCTAACACCATGAAACAGGCATTAATATCCGCCTTTTGCTGCTGAAAAAAAGTGAGATTTATAGAAGTTAAGTGGTTTGCCCAAGTCTGCATAGCCAGCAGGTAACATATCTGAGTTCAAAATGTCTAACAAAGCTTGATTCATAACCAGTACAATGCACTGTCTCTGTTACTATGTTCTCTCCTACATATGAGTGGCCATCCCTCCATCTGCCTGTTGATATTCTGGTTGACCTTCAAAGTCCAATTTGTAGACTATATAACCTTGTGAATCATTCTTAAATTTTTCCCACTAAGAATATTCCCTTAACTGTATTTATATCTTTGTTCCAGCCTTTAAAACCGCTTGACTTCTATTACAGCAGATTGCGTATGAGTCTATGTAGTGGACATTTTTCTATGTACATTTCTCTTTTCTAATATCCCCTTTATTTCTTTTTGGGGCAATGTCTTTTCCTTGCTATATGTAGCCCAGGTGGGAGGAGAAATTAAGGGGTGCTACAATCCAATTACAACAGCTGAAGGGAGAAGTCTTCTGTTCTATCTTTTCTTTCATCACCACCTACCCAGTCAAGGGAAAGATATGTGTCCAATAAGACTGTCTCTCCCAAGTCTTTAAAACTTGAGCCAAATAATGCAAAACTAAGACAAATGGTAAGGGTTCATTCATTTGAGATAATAACATAATTCATTTTGGTTTCTGCTCCTTTTCCAAGGCTGGTTCCATCCATAGGCTTTCCATCCATATCCTCCAGATTTAAATTCCTGATTTGCTTGGATTAAATACTTAGTTTCAGTTGTTTATAAGCAAAGAACCCTGACTGATTATCTCTTTGGACATGACTGTAAGCTCCCTAAGGTCCATGTGTAATAGAGTTCTACACCATTCTAGTCCCAAGGAATTATCTTCCAAATAAATATTTGTTTGTATGTAGTAGGGACTCAGAAAAAATTGTAAACTCAAAGGAGGATAAATGAATTGAAGTTGTACAGGGCTAATGTCATAGAAGATCAAGAAGACTTTTGTTTTTTCTTTTTGTACTTCACAACCAGTCTGAGTGAGCTTTTAGAAAGCACTTTAAGAATTGGGATTATTAACTTTGTAAAAAGCAGATGGATCACTTAATAGGCCTCAATATTACTAAAATATCCATGATGTTTCTAAGATCTATGACTCACTACAAATAAGTTTGAAAGCTCTTTTATAATTTCCCAACAGAGAGCTATGATGCATTAGTGTAAGTATACTAAAAATAAAAGGATGTAACTGAAGTCACATCTATCTTGAAGAATAGTTTTAAATATACATATTCTATAACAGGCTTTTAATTATAATTTGTTTAATATAATTTTTAATTGTAATTCTGTGCCAAATAATTGCCTTTATTTGTATTTTCTACCATTAACCAATACAAGTAGGGTTCAATATCTATGATAAAATTATGGATAAACATAGTGATATGTTAAGGTGAGATCAGTGGCTTGAGATATGCTAAATTATCTCACACTGATATTACACCATGAGCAAATACCTTAACATTTCTTTAAATTTTTATTACATTGATGTCAGTGTAGGATGTCAAGTAAACACTGACTTACTCTGCCTGGGTCAGACATGAACAGAATACTCTATGTAATTCTGGGCACTGTACATTCAAAGAGGCAGAAATTGAATAAAATGGTTTCTAACAGCAGAGTGGGTAGGATAGTAAACAATCTGAATACCACATCACTGAAGGAAGCATTGAGGAAACTAGGAAATGTGGCAGTTGGCAAATAGCTCAAGATGAGTTTTTAAAGGAACATCATTTGAAAGAATTAGATTTAGTCTGTGTAACTTCAGAATGCAAACCTATACCCAATGGGTAGAATAGATTTCGACAAACAGCAAATAATCATTTAGTAAACCTTTTCTGAATAAAGCATGGGGTTAGTGGAGATGGAAAACATGAAGATAAATGGAATACAATTCCTGCCTTCCAGGAGAATGATGAAATCTAAAAAAAACATATGGACTTTGATTAGGCTTCCAAATTCTGTAGAAGTACTAGGAAGTGGGAGACCAATTCTGACCAGTGAGATCTAGGAAGGCTTTTGAGAGGATATGGAATTGGGTTATGTTTTGAGAAATGAGATGGGCTAGGTAGGGATTTACTGGGGCAAAGGGCATTTCCAAAAGTGAGAGGAGCTTATTTGAGAAATAGTGAAGAGCTATAGATGTTTATAGTAGAATAAGGCAGGCTGTGGTACAAAAGATAAGCCAGGAATCATAGAGAGAGGTTAAACTGCAGAGGGCTTGAAAAGCTGGACCCCAAGCTTGCACTTTCTTCTGGAGAGTCATAAAGATTATTAAGTAGAGAAGGGATAATATTACCGGTCTTCTTTGGTGGAACACTTGGGGATGGTCCAGAAAAATAAAGAAAGCTGTGGAAGGCAATTTGTCCAAATCACCCTTCCACTGGGCCCTACAGAATATTCCTCTTGTCATCAGTCTTTCCTCAGACTGTTCCCTTTATCATCTTACTCTCATGAAAGCCTGGCTCTTCCAGAGCTCAATGCTTCCCTGTGGCTCTTTCCCATGGTACTATTTTTCTTCCATTGTCTTGACACAACAGACCTGGAGAGGAGGAGGTATCTTCCTTGTGTCTTAATGTCACCTTCAGACCACTGGTCTTCCCTCTTCCCTAAACATCCCGGGTCTTGAATCTCAGGTTGTTATGTCACCTTCAGTCCTTCATCTGCATTTTCTTGCTGCCTCCAGGTCATGCTCTCTCATTTCTAGGTGAGGTCAAGTCCTAGCTTATTATCCCTCTTCCAAACACTATTCAATTCTTGATAGTTTCAATATCTATATAGACAATCTTTCCCAAACCCTGGCCTCTCAGTCCCTGAGAATTGTTTCCTCCAATGTCTTGCCCTCCACACTATTAAAGCCACACATTTCATACCCTAATGTAGACCTTGCCATTACTAATAACAGCAAACTCCCCCATAATATCAGTGCCAGGCATTCCACTCACTCTCTTATAACCACTTCTTAACTTTCTAGCTCTTCTTCTCCCTACCTTAAACTTGACACCCTTTCAACCCCTCTGGAACCTTCCACCAATTATCCTATCAATTTCCCACTGCTCCTCATTCCCTTATCGGCTTCACGCCCCTCTTTACCAAGTTTGAATCACATAACAAATTATTATCATTCCCTCTCATGCACCTTTGATTGTTTCTCTCTTTCCCTAATTCCTTGGGAAAACCACAACCCTGACTAAAATGTAATTGTCCATCTATTCTGTCTTCATGGATGTGCCTAAACAAAGTTAAAGAAAAACACACAACCATGATGACCTGTCCTACTTTAATTTCATGACCATGAATCTCAGACAGCCCTTTAATGTGGGCTGGCTGGCAATCATATTTCCCCTGTCCATATCATCTATCATTATAACATCTCCCTCTCTAAACAAGGCTTTCTTCTCTTTCTCAGTGATGACTTTGCTCCCCACATTACAGATAAAGCTGACACAGTAGGAGAGAACTTTTTAGACCCTCATCACACTGCCAACAGCCACACATACTCTCCCTGCCCATCTGTAATGATAGATAATTTATTCATAATTCTATTGTGCATAGCTCTCCTCTCTAACTGATACCCACATCATGAATTCTCCCCTCTTCTGAACATCATAAATTATCTGCTGAAGATATGCTATTTTGAAAAACAAAATTATCCCTTGACTTTACTTCTTCTCCAGGCAGGGCCTATTTTCTTCACTAGCCTTCATAGCAAAACTGCTTTTAAAAAGTTGTCTATATTCACAATATCTAATTCATATCCTTCCATTTTCTCTTAAGCCCATTTTAATCAAGGTTTCATCCCCACCACTTCACCAAAACTGTTCTTATCAAAATCACCATTGATCATCACTTTACTAAAATCAATGGCCAACTCTTAGCTCTCATCCTACTTGACGTTCAGCAACATTTAACCTCTCTTCTTGATAAGCTTTGCTTCCAAAACATGTAATTTCTAGTTTCTCAACATCCCTGATGGTCATTAGTTCCTGATCTTCATTCTCTCCTACCTTTACTATCAGAGTCACCTAGATTCCAGGCCTTAATCCTTTTTCCTTCTCCATCTTTACTTCTTCCATCTGTCATCTCTTTTCATCACATGGCTTTAAAGACCATTTATATGTCAACAACAGTTGATTTTATATATCTTTCTCAAAATAATCTCTCCAACTCCAGACATGCTTATTTCACCAGCCACATGATCTCACCAGTTCTTATTATTATCATGTCCACAATTGGACTTCTGATCTTGACCCCACTTCTTCCCTAAACCCCACCAAATCTGCCTCCCCTGCAGCCCTCTCATAACAGTTGATACCAATCCAATTTACTTAGGCCAAAAATCTCAGAACCATCCTTAGCTCTCCTTTGTCTCTTACCCAACGTCCAATTCACTAGGAAATCCTGATGGTCCAACTTTAAAATGCTTCCAGAATCCAAATTCTCACTACCATTTCTGCCACTCCTAGTTAGAGCTACTATCATCCCTTTTACCAGACTGTTATGATGGCCTCCAATCTGACCTTTCTCCTTTCACCCACTCCTTCTATAATGTATTCTCACATAGTTGCCAATGTGGTCCTCTTAAAATATAAGTCACATCAGGGTGCCTGGGTGGCTCAGTCAGTTAAGCATCCCACTCTTGATTTTGACTCAGGTCATGATCTCAGGGTCCCAAGATCAAGCCCTACAGTGGGTTCTGTGCTCAGCGGGAAATCTGCTTGATGATTCTCTCTCCCTTTCCCCCTACCTGCTCTCGTGCTCTCAACACTCTCTCTCTGGAATAAATAAATCTTGAAAAAAAAGTCAGATCATGAGATTCTTCTGCTCAAACACCTGTAAGAAGTCCCATTTTGCAAAGAGCTCTAAGTCTTTATAATGCCCTACAAAGCCCTGCTTCATCTGATCTATCTAGGTTGGTTTTCCCCCTAACTCCAGGCTCCGGGGTCTCCTTGCTGTTCCTCAAAATTCTAGACTCACTCCTCATTTGCTGATGTTTCCCAAATACTTAAAGAGTGCCTGATAATCTAATAGGCCTTCAATAAACATGTATCAAAAGAAAGTCAGGTAGAACAATTAGAAAGTTATTGTAATTTGTCAATGATATCCCAATAAAACTGGGAAAAAATGTAAAATAAAGCTATTGTGGTAGTCTGAAAAACAGCTAATGAAGGTTCAGTTCAATCCTACCTTGCAAATTGAAAGTACAAAGATAAACAATCCAGAATCCCTGTCCTTGAAGACATTATGGTGGAGAGGTAAGTAATTTCAAAATGTTAAAAGATAATGGAACAAAACCAGGGCATCCTAGAGGGAGCAGCATGAAAAAAGGTTAGGAGACATGAAATAGGATCATGTGTTGGAGAACTGAAAGCAAGTAAGTCAGATTAGATGCGATGATCTGGTTGATATGACTACTTGGCTAGACTACAGTCCCCCATTACTCAATGAACATTCTATATTCCTGTGAAGGTGTTTTGTAGATATAATTAGTCTATAATCAGTTGCTTTCAGTAAAAAAGGTTATCCTAAACAATCTGAGCAGGACTTATCTAATCAATTGAAAGGTCTCAAAAGCTGAAATGAGCCTTCTCTGAAGAAATTCCCCTATAGACAGCAGCTTCAGCTACACCCAAAAGTTCCAGCACATCATTCATGATGGCCTGCTCTATGGATTTCAGACCTGCCTACACAGTCTTCTCACTTATCGAACCAATTTCTTGTAACAAATCTCTAAATATCCATCTTCTACTGGTTCCACTTTTTCTGGTTGAACTGGGATTAATATACTAGAATATAAAGCTTAACTCAGAAAGGGGCAAAAAAGATGAATGAGAGGCAGTAGGGCTAGATTAGGAAGGGCATTTGTTTCTAACATACTCAGAGGTTTGGACTTTACCTCACAATCATCAGGATCAACAAGGTGAATGGCATGATTAAGGGTAGAGATGAATCACTGTGGATTTGATATAAAAGATATACTGGGACGGGAAGCAAGAGGTAGAGAGATGCTGATGGTTGGGAAACCATCCAAGTTACCTATGAGATAAACAAGAGAACAAAGAAAGAAGCCAGGGAACAGTGTTGTAGGGGAAAAGTGATGGTCTGCTCTGGTCTAGTGCATTGGAAGAGTGTGCCTCTCAGCATACTGTGGTAATAGGAGGTCACTAAGGGCCTCAAGAATATCTATGACAGAGTGAAGAATCTCGAAACCAGATTGTATTAGGTTCAAGAGTCGATGGGAAGTGAGAAAGAAGAGAAAACAAGACTAGATTATTCTTTTAGAGGAGAAACATAGCAGAAAAAAGTTCAGTGTCAAATGAAAACAAGAAGAATAGGATAAGCTTAAGCCTTCTTCAGTCAAAGGCATGGGAGGGGGAAGTGACAAGAATGAGGGTACACATTCTCCTGAGTGAGGTTCAAGTCAGGAGAGGTGGCCAAGGTCATACGTAAGGCTTGGTCAAGGATAGTGGGAAGACCTTCACTTCCTGAAAACTGGAGGAAAGAGAAGTAGGATGAAAGCAAGCAGAGATAAATTTGGAGATGAAGGATAAGGCATCTGCAGTAATTCATGCCCAGTATCTCTGGGATAGCACAGTGAGGTTAGGACACAAGGCTATCAGTTGAGAGAAAAATGGTATGTCATATTGAGAGATGGAGGCTCAGCTTTAGATGAGGCTGGGTGGCCACCTGCCACAACATAACACAGACAATCAGGATCAGGTGACAGTTATACTAAAGGACTTCTGAACTGCCTTACAATTCAACGTTTCTATGAATCAGACAGGCAGAAATATGGCCTTATTCACTGATGTATTCTCAGCACCCAAAACAACGCCTGGCATACAGAAGACACTTGATAAATTCACTGAATGAACAAATGAGTGAATGCTTAGATGAGCTTCTCATCTAAACAAGCAGATAAAATCTTTTAATTGAAATTATCTATTTTAAATAGACTCATTTTAACATTTTTAAGAAATCACAGATGTTTTCCAGAGCCTTGAAATTTAATACAACTCCAGTCTTCGTCTTCATCTCCAGACATTATAGCCAAGGCAAGCCAAATAACTCAGGTTTCAAAGTGGACATTTTTACCTTGATTTTTTTCCCTGGACTATCTTAGAGCAAATTATCAAGAGAATGGCCAAATCTCTATTTTGTTTTATTATACACCAAACTTTTTTGAACTGAGTAAGAGTTTGCTCAGATTTCCATTTAGATTCTATGCTACCATAGGTAGAATGTAGCCTTAACCTTTTGACACATCAAGCTATTTCTCTCTTTATTGGTCTTGGTGACATTTACCACAGACCAAAGGGAAAAGAGGGGAGAAAAACAAGACTTTTTAAAAAGGCAAGTTTAAAAAAATAAACATAAAAAAGAAAAAGGTAATTTCAACTGGAATAAAAACATAAGGCAGGCAATATTAGGTTGCTACCAACATGGGTCTCTGTAGAACATTACCCACACATTACCTGGATGGAAGACTTTGGTTTTCCCATTAGTGATTCCAGAAGAGCTTGCCTCCATTTTTATTGACCTTTGGCCTGGTGGAAGTGAGGAATGCCTGACCACGGGCAGGTGACGGGACCCTGGGCGGCTTGCCACACTTCGCCGTTGATGGATTTGCAAACGCTTTTCAGCCCCATGAATAGATAAACTTAAACCTGGAATGAGAAATAGCACCATTATCATTAAAGAAGTCAGTTCTGAATGGTTAAAATGCCAAATTATTTTCTGGCATGAAATACAGACAGCATAAGTAACTACGGTTCAAATACTCAAGGGATGCTAATAACACTAGAATTCTGATACTGATTGATTTTCACATTTCATTATTCACTGAACATTATTTCATTCCAAAGTGGATATCCTCAGTTATCATGACAAGAGTTTTAGGAATGAAAATCCCATAATTTCAAATATTAAAATTCTTTCCAAAATTCTGGGAAAATATGCACTTATTTGGATTAGTTAACTGTTGCTAAGTTCCTAAATTGGAATTCCAATAAAAATCAAGCAATTCTTCTCTCTTTTTAAAAAATATTTTAATTCCAGTAGAGTTAATATACAACGTTATAGCAGTTTCAGGTATGCAATATAGTGATTCAACAATTCCTTACATCACCCAGTGTTCATCACAAGTGCCCTCCTTCATCCCCATCACCTATATCACCCATCCCCCCACCCACTCACCTCTGGTAACCATCAGTTTGTTCTCTATCACTGAGAGTCTGTTTCTTGGTTTATCTTTTCTTCTTTTGCTCATCTGTTTCTTAAATTCCACATGAGTGAAATCACATGGTATTTCACTTTCTCTGACTTATTTCACTTGGTATTATATTCTCTAGCTCCATCCATGTTGTTGCAAATGGCAAGATATTATACTTTTATGGCTGAATAATATTCTATTATATATATCGCATCTTCTTTTTTTAAGATTTTATGTATTTATTCACAAGAGACACAAAGAGGCGGAGACATAGTCAGAGGGAGAAGCAGGCTCCCCATGGGGAGCCCATTGTGGGACTCGATCCCAGGACCCCAGGATCACGACCTCAGCCAAAGGCAGACGCTCAACCACTGAGCCCCGTAGGTGCCCCTATACTACATCTTTATTCATTTATCAATTGGTGGACACTTGAGCTGTTTCCATAATTTGGCTATTGTAGATGATGCTGCAAAAAAACACAGAGATGCATGAATCTCTTTGAATTAGTGTTTTTGTATTTTTTGGTTAAATATCCAGTAGTACGATTACTGGATCATGCAGTAGTTCTATTTTTAACTTTTGAGGAATCTCCATACTGTTTTCCACAGTGGCTTCACCAGTTTGCATTCCCACCAACAGTATAAAAGGGTTCCCTTACTCCACATACTCACCAACACTCATTTCTTGTGTTGTTGATTTTAGCCACTCTGACGGGTGTGAGGTAATACCTGACTGTAGTTTTGATTTGCATTTCCCTGATGATGAATGATGTTGAGCATCTTTTCATGTGTCTGTTTCTTTGGAGAAATGTCTATTCGTGTCTTCTGCCCATTTTGAGGGGCTTTAGGTGTTGAGTTTTTAAATATACTTTGGATACTAACCCTTTATCCGATATGCCCCTTGCAAATATCTTCTCCCAATTAGTAGGCTGCCTTTTAGTTTTGCAGATGGTTTCCTTTGCTGTGCAGAAACTTTTTATTTTGATGTAGTCCCAATAGTATATATTTGCTTTTACTTATATAGTGTCCTTCTTTGTATCTTTTTACAGACTTTGATTTAAATATTGCTACTCCAGCTTTCTTTTGACAACCGTTTGCATGATAAATGTTTCTCCAACCCCTCAATTTCAATCTGCAGGTGTCTTTAGGTCTGAAATGAATCTCTTGTAGGCAATATATAGATGGGTCTTGTTTTTTTATCCACTATCAGTGTATTATTTTGATTAGAGCATTTAGTCCATTTATATTCAAGGTAATTATTGATAGATATGTATTAACTGCCATTTTGCTACTTGTTTTGTGGTTGTTTTTGTAGTTTTTCTAGATCCTTTCTTCTCTTTCTTTCATGGTTTATTAGTTTTCTTTATTGATGTATTTGGAGTCCTTTCTCTTTATTCTTTGCATATCTATTAGCAGGCTTTGATTTGTGGTTACCATGAGGTTTGTAGATAATATCTTCTGCACATGGTAGTCTATATTAAGTTGATAGTCACTTAAGTTAAACTCATTTTTTATTCTTCTCCATGTTTTAGTTACATGGTATCATAGTTTATATCCTTTCATGGATCCCTTGACTGATTTTTTACAGAGATACAGAGTCCCCTTTAATATTATTTGTATGGCTGGTTCAGTGCTCATGAGCTCCTTTAGTTTTTGTCTATCTCTGAAACTCTATCTCTCCTTCTATTCTGAATGATAGCCTTGCGGGATAGAGTATTCTTGGCTATAGACCTTCCCTTCACAGCACTTTGAATATATCATGCCACTCTCTTCTGGCTTGCAAAGTTTCTGCTGAAAAATCCATGGATTGCCTTACACAGACTCCCTTGTTTGTAACTGATTTCTCTTGCTTTTAATTTTTTTTAAAAGATTTTATTTTTTTATTCATGAGAGACACAGAGAGAGGCAGAGACACAGGCAGAGAGAGAAGCAGACTCCTTGCAGGGAGCTTGATGAGGGACTCGATCTCAGGACCCCAGGACCACGCCCGGAGCCAAAGGCAGATGCTCAACCACTGAGCCACCCAGGCATCCCACTTTTAAATTTTTTTATCACTAATTTTTACCATTTTGATTACCATGTATCTTGGTGTGGACCACCTTTGGTTTATTTTGTTGGGGGATCTCTACACCTTCTGGATCTGGATATCTGTTTCCTTTCCCAGGTCAGAGAAGTTTTCAGCTACTATATCTTCAAATAAATTTTATGCCTCCCTTTCTCTCTTGGCCTTCTAGGTTTCCTATAGTGCAATATTATTATGCTTGATGGAGTCACTGAGTTCCCTAAGTCTATTCTTGTTTTACATAAATTATTTTTTTCTCTCAAATTTTCAGCTTTATTACTTGTCATTACTCTGTCTTCTAGTCAATTCATTCTGCTTCTTCCAGCTTATTTATTCCATCAAGTTTATTTTTAATTTCATTTACTGTATTCTATATCTCTGATTGGTTCTTTTTCATGTTTTCTATCTCTGTGTTAAGGGTCTCACTGAGGTCCTCCAGTCTTTTCTCAAATCCAGTGGGTGTCTTTTGATCACTATTTTAAATTGTCTCTCAGGCATGTTACTTACATCCATTTCTCTTAGGTCTCTACTGTGGTTTTGTCCTGTTCTATGTGACATATTCCTCTGTCTCTTCATTTTGTCTAGTTCTCTGTGTGTGTTTCTGTGTGTTTGGGAAGTCAGCTACATCTCTTGCTCTTGAAAGTAGTGGACCAGCTGTACACTTTTTAACTAAGTAGTGCTGGTCCTCCTCCGCAGGGGATGCACAGTGCTATTAGAGACCTGGGCCAACCTGGCTGTTCCACAAACACCTCAGGTGAGAAATACAGTTTTAACAAAGCACCCACATCTTCCTTAGGGGGTCACAGGATATAATGTTGGCAAGGTTTGTGTGAGTCTTCTCAGGGATGGAATCTACAGCACTGGGACTGAGACAGGATTGGTTGGAGGGGCAGGGCACAGTGTAAGCAAGTTATGGGGGAGTGCTGGTGCCATGCTGGTTCCCACAGGTGGCTCTTTATGATGAGCGGTAGGGAAAGGAAATGGCATCTGCCAGCTCCTTTGCTTCTGGAAAAGTCTCTCAGCTAACTCAGATTAGTAACTATACTTCCTGTAAGCTCCAGATGCTTTTCAAACTGCTTATATCTTCAGAGGCTGTTTGCGGTGCTGTCTCTTTAAGGCCAAGGGCTCAGCTTCCTATTGCCCTCTGGGCTCTGAGAGCAGAGCTAGCTGATTTTTCAGGTTTCAAACTGTAAGTTCTGCTGATGGTCAGTACTCACGAAATTCAGCCCTGATTCTCAGAGCCAAATGCTATGGGGATTTCTCTTTCCCTTATATGCTCCCCAGTCAGTCTGTTTCTCACCCCTCTCTTGACCCATGGCTCCCTCCCCTCAGCAGTTAGACTCATGGGGTTTAGGTTCCCACCAAGTCCTTGCCCTTCCTACTCTCTTGATGTGACCTCTTCACTACATTTAGTTGTAGATTTTGTTTGGCCAGTTTTTGGTTCCTTTTCTGGGTTGCTTGTTCTGAAGTGAGTATGATTCTAGTTGTATGTGTGAGATGAGATGAATTTAGAGTCCTGCTACTCTGTCATCTTCCCTGGGAGTCCCCAAGCAAATTTTATTTTATTTTTTTATTTTTTTTCCCCAAGCAAATTTTAATTAAAAAAAAATCAAGCAACTTTTTCCACAGCATTCATGTACAGACCAGAGCTGAAGACTGAACTCAGATTTAGGCCTCTGGTAATCTTAAAATTACATAACTTTTTAGAGCAAGTTATCCAGGAAAATTTCAAACATACTAAAGGCAAAAAGGGTAGAATAATAAACCCCATGTACTCATCACCTAGCTTCAACAAATACCGCTTTTCCATAAAGCTGGAGAGAAAAAAAAGATTTTTCTCATCTTGTTTTTTCTGTTCCACTCCCTTTGTTGATTTGCTCCTTAGGTGCTAGTTTTTGTTTTTGTTTTAAAGATTTTATTTATTTGAGAGAAAGAGTACACATGAGCAGGGGGGAGGGGCAGAGGGAGAAGCAGACTTCTAGCTGAGTGCTGAGCCCAACGTGGGGCCTAAGACCCTGAGGTCATGACCAGAGCTGAAGGCACCTGCTTAACCACTTAACTGACTGAGCCACTGAGACACCCCTGGTACTACAGTAGTTTAAAGCAAGCTCTAGACATCATGTAAATCTCATCAAAAACAATATTGATCATGTTGACTTGCATTGATTGTATCAATATGGACTATACCTACTGATTCATATGAACCATATAAAAAATTCAAGATTTTTAAAATAAAATAAGCAAAAGATTTTTAAAAAAGAACACACATTGATCACCATTAGAGTTTGCTAAAATGCCAATTCGTTATTCAGAAAACTGATAAAGGGAAAGAAGCATCTATCCCTGCCTTTCCCTTACTAACTGTATTTCAAGGTAACCAGACGGTTGATAAGATAAAGTTCTTCACTACAGATTTCCCAGTAATAAATTACTGATGAAAAAGAGAATTGGAAAATAACTTTAGAAGCCTCGGTGAAATATTAAAGATAAGTTTTGTCCAAAGAAGCCCTATGAAGACAGAGCTGGAATTCAAACTCTGGGAAGACTAAATTCAGATCTTTTAAAAAAGCCAAGGAAAGGTATTAGCCTTATTTAATGCCAATCAGCCAGGGGAACATGGTCAGGAATCATGCTATCTGATGGAGGAAAGCTGAGCTTCACCAAATCGCAGAATTTTTTATTAAGAGGAGAATATCTTGAAATAAGAAGGTAAAAATTTAGAGTTGGAAGCTACTTTAGTGGTTGGCTAATTAATTTGGTGCCTTATATGGATGAACAAACTGAGACTGACAGGGAGAAACAGTCTACTTATTATCAGTACTGGGAGGCCACAGTAAGAAGTCTACTAAAACCCCAGAAATGAAGGAAATAAAAGCCTTCCCAGAGGTATATTGTAAATCAGCAATCATGGGTCATGTCAGAGGTATTATGATTTTCTCAGGTGCAACAGGTGTGAGCCTTCTACTCCTAGCCTGCTCCCTACTATGGTTGTATGTTCCATATGTCCAGAGAGATGCAAAACAAACATCTATAGACACACCAAGACTCCAAAAGAATGCAGATAAATTTTTAGGTGACAGATGAGGGGCTAGCAGATATTTTAAGGCAACATCAGACAGTACATGCAGTCTGAATCTGCAACCATGAAACAGACCACTCTTGAAAAAACATGTCTCTTTGTACCTATTTCAGAGGATTACTAGGCTAACGGAACCAGGACCGTGACTCAGTGTGGCACTTCCAGCTCTTATAAAACTCCCTTCAAGGTAGTATAAAATGTTAGAAATGACAATAAAAATTACACTGTGGAAATAAATGGTCTAGGTACTTGGAATTATTGAATTCTATATTAAAAATATAATAATGTAGATCAGGGGGAAAATGTCAAAAAAAATCATGAGTATTGCCAGGAGAAGATGGATATGGGGAAGATGGGTATGTTATACTGGAATTAGGGAGGAATCCTTACTGCCTCAGCAAATCCATATAGTCCTCCAGAAATTAAGATTTCTCAGAGGTGCAGATAAAGGACCTGGTCCTTCAGAGCTCTCTTCATACAATTGCTAAGTCTATGGGGGAGAGAGATATGTAAACCAATAGCACGTAATATGTCAAATATACTCCAGACATGAAAAGTTAACATTTATTGAATACTTAGCAGTTACACATTCAGAAATGAATTGTCAGCCAATAAATTGCATCATCCAATTTGTTCTTAATTACTTTGGAAAAAAGCGTTGACACTGATTATCTATTAAATGCCAGGTACTGCACCAAATATTGATCATTAACCCATTAATGCCTCACCCCAATCCTACAAGACAGACATTTTACAGATAGGAAACCTGAGGCTCAAGAGGTAAAGTTATTTGTCCAAAGTCACACAAGTGAGTAACAAATTTTAACACTAGTTTTTTCCACTATAGCACGTAGCCTGATTAATTTAATTAACTTAATTAAATTAATTGAATGCCAGGCAATATATAGGCTGTTTTTGTGTGGGTGTTTTTGTTTTTTTTGTTTTGTTTTAAAGAGGGAGGGGGGTAGGGGCTGAGGAAGAAAAGAGTTTTTAGCAGGCTCCAAGCCCAGTGTGGAGCCTGATGCAGGGCTCAATTTCACAACCCTGAGATCATAACCTAAGCCAATCAAGAGTTGGACACTTAACTGACTGAGCTACCGAGGTGCCCCTAAAAATGCTGTGTTAAGTCTACAGTGGTTCTAAATAATTTAACAAGGCAAGGTTAGAAGGTATGGTATACTGACACTCCTATGACCCAAACTCTTATGAAACCATCTCTTTTCCATCCATTTTGAAATATCTTCCTGGTTTCTGACCAGCTATCAAATGCCTTAGTCAAAAAGAACCAGCCCAAACTGCACCCTCCCCTTGAAGCCCTTCCAGTCCCTCTAGCTCTAAGTCAATAAATACTCTGTCTCCAATCTTGCAGTGAGACTTTACCATGTAGTACTCTTAGACTCTCATTCACCTGTCAGCACATGGCTGTCCCATTTCTCCAACTATCTCAAGAGTCTCTAAGGGCAAGGATCTGTGTACTTCCCAGATTCCTTCCTCAGCTCTGAACAAAGTACACTCCATACAGAGATGTGGGATGACAATTTGCCATTGGTTCCTTCTCCCTCTGCACAATGCATACCACATGGTGCAAAGACTTGCTGGGCATAGGTAGAGCAGATTCAAAAACCAGTCAAGGAAATAGCATTGAGTATGTTGACCTGTGCAACCAATTTTTAATTTCATGCTTCCTATATCACTATATACTCATCATCTTTCCTAGAGTCTTTTAGGCCTGAAACTTGGCTGCTTTCCCCTGCTTCAGCACACAGCTTCCTCCCCAACGCACACTGCTGAGAAGGTGGAGCCCAAGCCATGTTAAGTTTGTAATCTTTCCACCTTTCTACCTCCACATATCTTTCCAAAAAAAAAAAAAGTACCTTTTCCCTTGAGACCTATCATCTACCTTACTTGATAAAAGATATGGAAGCAGAACCTTGAGAAACACACACCTTTAGAGGTGAAGAGAGCAAGCATAGTAGGTATTAAAATGTGAATGCTGGGGTCAGGGTTTCTGGGTCCAATTTTTGGCTAGCCCACCATTCCCTATCTATTTTACCTGTGCAAGTTATTTAATCTTTTGTGCCTCAGTTTAATCACCTATAAAATGGGGATAATAACAGTTTTAACAGTTTTTGCCTCACAGAGTCAAGAGAATGAGTTAATACCCGCAAAGTAGGGATCCCTGGGTGGCGCAGCGGTTTGGCGCCTACCTTTGGCCCAGGGCGCGATCCTGAAGACCCGGGATCGAATCCTACGTCAGGCTCCCGGTGCATGGAGCCTGCTTCTCCCTCTGCCTGTGTCTCTGCCTCTGCCTCTCTCTCTCTCTCTCTCTCTCTGTGACTATCATAAATAAATTAATTAATTAATTTAAAAAAATACCCACAAAGTACTTAGGGCAGTGCTCACCATACAGCAGGTGTTCAGTGCAAGGCAGAGGTCATCACTGCCTTCTATCTTATCAGGGCAGCCCAGGTGGCTCAGGGGTTTAGCGTTGCCTTCAGCAGGATCCTGGAGACCCAGGATGGAGTCCAGCATCGGGCTCCCTGCATGGAGCCTGCTTCTCCCTCTGCCTCTTTCTCTCTCTCTATGTCTCTCATGAATAAATAAATAAAAATCTTTTAAAAAAAAAGTTTATACTATCAGTGACTTCCCTACACTTTTTGCTCTTACCCCTTAGGCCCTGGAATTTAATACCATTGCCTCTACCCATCTGTTTTTTAAACTTTTCCTTTGGTTTCCATGACACGCACACTTCTCACCACTCCCTCTCCTAACTGTAAACTCTCTTCTCTCCCTTGTTCTCCAAGGGCAGGGGTGGGGTGGGGGTGTTAGTTTCCTTGGGCTACCATAACTTATTACCACTGCCCTGGTGGCTTGAAACAACAGAAATTTATTATCACCCTGTTCTGGAAGCTAGACATCTGAAATCAAGGTGTTAGAAGGACTGTGATTTCTCCAGAAGTTCTGTAGGTGGAATTTTCTCCTTGCTTCTCTTACCCTCTCATGGGTGCTGCATTCCTTGGTATTTCTTGTTTGTGACAACATCACTCCAATGTCTCTCTCCATTGTCTCATCACCTCCTATCTCCCTCTGCCTTTCTCTTATAAGGACATGCCTGTTGGCATTTAGGAGCCACCTGGATAAAACAGAATAATATCTTGATCTTAAGGTCCTTAATGACATCTACAAACTCTTTCCAAATAAGATCACTTCCACAAGGTCTACGGATTAGAACATGGATGTATATTTGGGGACCATTATCAGCCTACCACAGGGAGGGGGATTCCAAAGGTTTTGACTTTGCTATTTTTCTCTCCATCCTCTCTCCAAGTGATCTTGCAAATTTCATGTCTCCAGCTGTTGCCTTCATGAGGTTACCTCCCAAAGTCACTCTTGCTCTACCTCCCAAATTTCAAATCTATCTTTCCTACTTGGTTTGAATCCTTCTCCTGAGAAATTAGATGAGTTCACAGAAACACAGTAAATATTTAATATTTTGATAAGAGAAACAAGCTCAGACCTCTTTTAAATACCTCATATATTTTCCTTAAAATCCTATCTAAAATGTGAGTACTTTTCTCAATAAAATAAAATTCTTTGGTGCTCTTTCTCTCTGGCCCACTTCCAACTGCACTAGCTCTAGATGCATTGCAAAGTAGAAGTGCACCCATGTAAAAGTGATTTGCTTTCATCTAAATGTCACTCATGTGATTCAGAAGAACTCTGTGCCACAGGAACATCTGCAGCTCTGTAGATGTTTTACAACTTGCAGCCATACCGTCTCTGTGTTGCATCACTCTCCTTGTCATTTCTTAGATAATTTACTTTTCAAACCAAGAAAACCTATGTTTTGAATGTCACTACCATAAGCAAAATATAAAACTTATGTATTCCTGATTAAGAAAAAAAGTAATTTGTGCAAGGGGATATTTATTTCTAGTTTCCTCTTTTTCTCAGATTTAACTGCAGAGTAGAGAACGAATCCAGCACTTCCTCTTCCCAAAACACTTATGAGAACAGAGGTGAAAATTCTCCTGGCTGCTTCTCAGGCTTAGAATTGCTTTCCCAAACTTCTGGAGCTTTTCTAGTATCTTCTTTTTATTGGGTTCAAAATACATGTTACAAAATAGGCTGATACCCTCCCATATCCTTGGGATAAAGAAGACTCAAACACATAGATTGCATATAGCCAAAGGTGCACCCCAATTATCATCTTAGGTATATGTACATTACAGGGGGCAGAATTTTGCAACCTCCATCATGATGAGCTCAGGTGAACCCACAGCAAACATTATGAGGAGCTTTGAGTATCAGAAATGGTGGGTAACTGAATGTGAGTGCCTTCCAGGGAGCAGTCACAGATGCTGAGATGTAACCCATATGAGACCCCTTTGGAGGCCTGATGATGGAGCACTGTTTAGTCTTAGTAGACCTAACAAGAGGATTAGCTACAATCCAACCTTATCTGGTCCTTGAGTGTGTCATGTAATCTTCTGTTTGGTCTCCCTGCATTGTAACAGGCCATTTGATGGCCTGGCATCAGCATATTACACAAATCTAGCAGTACCAACATATCAAAAGACATCAAAACTGCCAAGTTATTGTCATTTGTAAATTTTTTGTGACAGTTGTCTATCTAATACTACATGAATCTGGCATTCAAGCTCTTTGAAAAAAAGACCAAAATGCTAAGGATTAGATATAATACTACCCAGATTTAATTCTTGGCTCAGTGTCTACATAAAGAATTTACAGAATCAGAATGGATAAGAGTCTGTAAGAATGTGTAACCAGCATTACTAAATTCAAATAAAGTGCTGGAGATAAATTATCAGGGTTTCTCTCCTTCAAACCCATCTTTAGACCAGAGACATGAAATGTGCTTGCATAATTTTGCCTGAGTTACTTATTCTCTGACCCCTCCCTATTTCAGCACTTCTAAGGGTCCTCTACAAGATCTACTCCTATTGGAGGGCCCCTTTTTCCGTGGCTTTCCTTCGGGTAGGCTCTAATATTACCCTTGTTTCTTTACAAATAGTGAAGCCCCCACTATTGCTAGACCCTGAGTGCTTCACTACTCTTAACTTCCTTAACACAACCCCTCCTTTGCAACATAAGAATTCCCTTTATTAAAATCTGTTCATTGGTTAGAATTCTGTTTTCTCTTGAGCCTTGGTTATCAGAGACTCAGAAATCCATCCCTTTTGATTTTAATACTTAAAGGTTCTACATCTTCATCAGTCAACAATATCATCATGGAAAACTTCCCTGGAAGGTTTTCAAAAACTTCATGTGTGCTATCCTTCACCTTTACCCCCTAAGACTTTCTTGTTTTATGACATTTTAGTCATCTTTCTTTTTCTTTACTACTCCGAAGTCTAATCTAAACCCTGGATTTCTCACTTCACCTCATTCTGTGATATTTAACTTACCTGTATTTTTACATTCTCACTCAGGGAAGCAATGAGAAAATGGCTATGGAATTATTGTCATCTCATGAAAGTTTAAGGGTTTTCTTTGTGTTCTGTGGCCTTAGACACAATGTACTCCCCCTCTAATCCCCCCACCCCACACGCAGATATAAAACTTCTAACAGAAAATTGTCATAGATTATATTTTAGGATGTAAATAAGATGGAAGTAGGCAATTACAAGAGTATAGCTTAAAATTAATACCTTGGGAAAGAGCTCTTTTTGAGACTTTCAATTGTTCATTGATTTATTCATGGAGCAAACATTTGTTAAGAGCTCACTATGCTAAGCACCAAGGATTCAAGGATTCAGAGATTAAGGGATAAAGTCCTTACACTCACAGAGCTCGAAGTCTGACAGAGGAGACATACCCTAGTCCTAAAGCAGCAAAGAGCTAGAGCTTCTAATGTCATCTGGAGAAAGATCAACAATTTCTGGGTTTAAAAAAAAAACAAGATCAGGTCATTTGGGCTTTCCTTAAGCAGCTAGTGAAAAGGCATCTCTGGTTGACCTAAAACAAATTTAACTATTTGGCATTTTTCATAATAGAGTGGTGTGGTCAAATGTTATTACATCCAAGTACATAGAGTTGGGGGCGGCAACAAAAATAACCAAGAAACTAGGTATCTACTTCACCTGGTAAAATCCACACATTGTGAAAAAGTGAACACTACAATTCCTAAATTTCAGTGGAACCACTTATTAAGTGATATCACCAAGTGAGCAACTTAAATAGCATAAGAATATTAGACCTTAAGATCCTTGGACTCAACTTTAACTTAGCAGTCAATAAAATGGTCTAGAAGTGAAACAAAATGGTTTATTTCCAGGAACATCAAATGATAAACACTAATCCTCTAAAAGGAACATTACTTTAAATAAGATTTTGGTCATTTTGACAAGTGAGCAAAAATTTAGTTTAAAATATTTCTTTTTTTCTTTTAACAAAGTAACTTGTGTCTACTGACAATGAGCTCTACACTCTATCCTAGGCCTAATGACAGAAACAAGGATGATGGTGGCAGAATCTGTGCCCCTGCAAGGAAAAAAAAAGTATATAGAAGTTACTCTAACAAAAGGGAGAGGTAAAAGGACCACAAGGAGGTATGATTCAGACTATGTGCACTCCAAGCATACTTCTCCTGTAAAGAGCTGTATAGTAAATATTTTTGGCTTTGTGGGCCATATGATCTCTGTTGCAATTACTCAACTCTGCTGGTATAGCCCCAAAGCAGCCATTGACAATATATAAACAAAGGAATGTGGCTGAGTTCCAATAAAGTTTTACTTTTAAAACCAGGCAATGGGTCAGGTTTGGTCCTTTGGCTGTAGCATTCCCCACTCAGAGTTATGTGGATAGGCAAAGATGGAGGGAAAGAGCATTCCTGGCAACAGGGTATGAAAGAACAAAATGGGGATGCCTGGGTTGCTCAGCGGTTAGGACGTGATCCTGGAATTCCAGGATCAAATCCCACATCGGGCTCCCTACATGGAGCCTGCTTCTCCCTCTGCCTATGTCTCTGCTTCTCTGTGTGTGTGTGACTCTCATGAATAAATAAAATCTTAAAAAAAAAGAACAAAATTAATTCATGGAAGGAAAAGGTGTCCAGTTTCAAGCATGTTTAAGACGTGTGAGCAGTTAACATTGGCTCTTTAGACTGAAAGTAATAACAACTGACTTTTGTATGGAATTTTAAATTTTTTTAGACATTTTGTCAAGAGCCTTGAATGCTGCACTAAGAGTATAATCTTCTTTTTAGGACAGTGAGGAATCACTGAAGATATGTGAGCAAGGTTGGGAGGGTGCATCACTAGAACAGAGATTTAGGAAGAGATTGACTACTTCAACTGGGGAAATAGATCACAGTAAGAACACAGGGTTCTGGGTCAGAACAGTGTAGTAAGGACACAAACAGATTCAAGAGAGGCTGAAAGTAGATTCCATAGAATTTAAGGATAACTTTTTGAGGTTTAGGGGTGTGAGGAGAGAATCAAAATTAACTTTGGATCTGGAGATAGTAACAGAAATAAAAACAGATGGGATATTTGATAGGCAAGATGTTGAGTTAAGCTTTGGATATGCTAGCTCTCTGGCTCCCCCTGGAAAAATAAGCCTTTTCCAAGGTATTAATTTTAAGCCATACTCTGGATTTGGACATCCAAATAAAATGTTCACCCAGTACTGCCAGAAATAGAGGTGTGGAGTTTGGAAATCTTTCTGGCTGGAGTTCTTTGCCTAGAACTGCACTGAAGGGGCCAGTGAAGGAGACAGATTAATGCTAAAGCTCTGAGAGATACTATACTTTTTGTAGAGAAGAAATGAGAACTCAGATAAGTCTTGAGGGAACTTCTAGAAGGGGAATAACCAAAACAACAGTGACAATAGCACTTGTTGAGGATTTATCATATGCCAGGCATCATTCTAAGAGTAATAAATATATTAACTCATTTAAACATTGTGTCAACCATATGTGGGACATACATATTATTTATTTCAATTTTACAGATGAGAAAATTAATGTATAGAAATAGTGTGTAAGTTACCAAAGGTCACACAAAAGTGCCACAGCCATCATTTGAACTCAGGCAGCCTGACAACCTCACACAGCAATATTGCTTTCAGCAGAAGGGAGTCAAGGGGGCTGACTGCATGCTAAAGAAAGGTCAAAGAAGTTGAGAATGGACGAGAGAAAGGTTTATTTTTTTTAAAGACTTTTATTTTTTTATTTTTTTATAATTTTTTAATTTATTATTTATGCTAGTCATACGAGAGAGAGAGAGAGAGAGGGAGAGGCAGAGACACAGGCAGAGGGAGAAGCAGGCTCCATGCACCGGGAGCCCGACGTGGGATTCGATCCCGGGTCTCCAGGATCGCGCCCTGGGCCAAAGGCAGGCGCCAAACCACTGCGCCACCCAGGGATCCCGAGAGAAAGGTTTAAAATGAAGTGAGACAGAAGTGGATGCCAAAACACAAGAAGCTGAAGAATAAGAAGATGGGAAATGAGCACAGGAACTGCAAACAGTGAATCCAATACACTGAATTCAGGTCCTGCAGCCAGTAGAATAATGGCTTTCCTGGAATCTGTCAATATGATACCTACACATAGCAAAGAGGAATCTGCAACTTGATTAAGGACTTTGATATGAGGGAGATTTTGCTGGGTTATATGAGGAAACCCAATCTCATCAACAGTCCTTAAAAGCAGACAGCCTTTGTGGCTGGGGTCAAAGAGAGATGCTCTACTGCTGGCTTATGGAAGCAGCCACAAGGCAAAGAATGTGGCAGCTCTAGAAACTGGAAAAGGAAGAGAAACAAATTCTCCAGAGCCTCCAAAAAAAAAAAAAAACTGATTTAGGCAAGTGAGAACTGTGTCAAACTTCTACCTTTGAAGAACTTTCAGATAATACATTTGTGTCATTTTCAGCCACCAAGTGTGTGGTAATTTCTCACCATAGAAATAAAACACTAATCCAGGTTCCCATCTCTCCTTAATCACATTAATATTTTTGCTAATGATTCCAATACCCTGGTCTATCAGCCTATCCCAGGCCACCAACACTGACAATGAACTTTCCCCAGAGTCAGCATGGCCTCCCAGATGTTCAAGGCCATGTACCTAGGGGACAAGGAAGGAGATAGATGGTGAAGTTGGTTCTGTCTGAATTCCCTTAACCAATATTTGATTTAACTGACCATAAAACAAATGTTAACTCAGAAAAGTCCAAAAATTTATCAAAACCAACTATAGAATACAACCCACTAATTATTTACTGACCAGCTCTATGCTAATAATGGTGCAATTAGATACTGAGCTGTATAAACCCTTGATTTAACAAATGTTTGAAGAACAGAACAAAATGACATTAAAATATAAGCACTTTGAGATATAACTTTTTAATCAAATTTACAATGATTATTTCCAAAAGAATGATGAAGGTTACTTATGTGATTTGGGTTATAAAATTGATCTTAATTAATTTCAGTATTAATTAAATTTCTGACACTGTTAATAATGAAAATTTGTCTGGCAGACAATTTTTATACCTTAAGGTCCATCGGAGATGCCTTAAATTGTAAATGTATATTTTTCCTTTAACATTTAAAACAATTTATTCCCTACTTTGCAAAAATATTTAGCAAACGGATTTGAGGTAGCTCAAAGCAAGATACATTTTTATTCTAAACACTCTTTTGACAAAACACTCTTTTGACAAAACTGTTTTGTCATCTGTTACACAGTGTTGAAAGCCTGCCCATAGCCAAAATTGGCCTAAATAACATGTTAGTCCAGATAGACTTAATAGATATACACAGTACATTCCATCCAACAGCCGCAGAATACAAATTCTTCTCAAGTGCGATAGACCACTCTCCAAGATGGATCATATGTTAGGCCACAAACAGGTCCTAATAAATTTAGGAATACTGAAATAATATCAAGCATCACTTCTGACCACAATGATATAAAACTAGAAATTAATTATAAGAAAAAAGAAAAAATCTACAAATGTGTAGAGATTAAACATGTTCCTGAACAACCAACAGGTCAAAGACGAAATCAACAGGGAAATCAGAATATATGAGCCAAATAAAATGGTAACACAACATACTAAATGTATAGAGATCAGCAAAAGCAGTTCCAAGAGAGAAGCTTATAGTGATAACACCTACATTAAGAAAAAAGAAATGTCTCGAGACACCTGGGTGGCTCAGTGATTGATCATCTGCCTTTGACTCAGGGCATGATCCCAGAGTCCTGGGATTGAGTCCCACATCAGGCTCCCTGCACGGAGCCTGCTTCTCCCTCTCCCTATGTCTCTGCCTCTTGTGCCCTTGTATGTCTCTCATGAATAAATAAAAATCTTTAAAAAAAAGAAAAAAGAAACATCTCAAATAAACAACCTAACTCTACACCTCATAGAACTAGAAAAGGAAAACAACTGAGGCCAAAGTTAGCAGAAGGAAGAAGCTAACAAAGATCAGAGTGAAAAGAAAACAGATTCAAAATATCAATGAAACAGAGAGTTGTTTTTTTGAAACGATCAACAAAATTGACAAACCTTTAACTAGACTAAGAAAGAAAACTAAATATAAAAGAGGAATTATAACTGATAACACAGAAATACTAAGAATCAATAGAAAACTACTATTGAATAGTTGTATGCCAACAAAGTAGATAACCTAGAAAGAATGGATACATTCCTAGAAATGTAAAACCTACCAGTATTGGATCATAAATAAACAGAAAATGTGAATAGACTAATTACTAATAAGGAGATAAAAATCAATAATAAAAACCTCCTAAGAAACAAGAATCTAAGACCAAATGGATTCATTGGGGAATTACCCACATTTTAAAAAAATGAATAGTAATCATTCTCAAACTCTTCCAAAAAAAAAAAAAAACCCAACTAAAGAGGAAAGAACACATCTCAACTCGTGTTGTATGAGGCCAACATTACCTTGATACCAACTCCAGACAAGAACATTACAAGAAAAGGAAATTACAGGCCAATATCCCTGATGAACATCCTCAAAAATCCTCAGAAATTATTAGCAAATTCAATTCACCAATACATTAAAAAGATCATGCACCATGATCAAACTGGATTTATTCCTGGAATGCAAAGATAGTTCAACATATGCAAATCAATATATGTGATACACCACATTGACGAAATGAAAGATTAAAATGATATGATCATTTCAATAGATGCAGAAAAAGCATTTGACAAAATTCAACATCCTTTCATAATAAAACTCTCAACAATCTGAGTATAGAAGAAATGTACCTCAACCTAATAAAAATAAAAACATATGACAGGCCTATAGCAGAATACAAAACAACATGCAAAAATCAGTCACATTTCTATACACTAACAAACTAAAAAGAGAAATTAAGAGAACAATCTCAATAGTAGCATCAAAAAGAATAAAATATTTAGAAATAAATTTAACCAAGTAGTACACTGAAAAATCACAAAAAAACTGAAGAAATTGAAGAAGACCCAAATAAATGATCAGATATTCCATGCTAATGAATTTGAAGAATATTGTTAAATTATACATACTACCCAAAATAATCTACAGATTGAATACAGTCTATCAAAATTGAAACAGCATTTTGTCAGAAAAAGACAAATACTGTATGATCTCACTTCTATGTATAATCTTTAAAGAAAAAAAAAAGAACTCCTAGAAACAGCAGATAGAAATATAGTGTAGTGATTAAGAACAGATTCTGGAGCCAGACCTTCTGGATTCAAGTCTGGACTGAGACCTTGCATTTCTATGCCTCAATTTCCTCATATGTCAACAAAGGATACAGACAAAAATCTACCGCAAAGGAGCTACTGGAAAGATTAGGTGAGTCATGTGCTTAGAGTCTGTCTCTAACAAGCCTCAATAAATATTAGCCATTGCTCTGTCACTACTAAGAAAGGACCTAAAGAATTTAATTTTAGTCTTCTAGAAAAGTACACACACCATTCAAATTTTCCTATCTTGTTATGTTCTTCAGGATCTGACTGTTAATAATCTCCCATAATTATCTATTTCTCAGCTCTCCGTCCACAACCTTTTTCCTGTTACCTGCCTCCAGCCATCCTACACTACCTCCCACAGTGTGTGTTGTGCTGTCACGACTCCCATAAACATGTGTATGCCATCTTCTCCACCTGGAGTACCTCCTCCGCCCCCCAATCCTGCTCCACTATGACAAGCCCTACTTTCTTTTTTTTTATTTTAATTTTTATTTATTTTTTTATAAATTTATTTTTTATTGGTGTTCAATTTGCCAATATATAAAATAATACCCAGTGCTCATCCCGTCAAGTGCCCACCTCAGTGCCCGTCACCCAGACAATGAAACGCTGGGACACCTGCACCCCAGTGTTTATAGCAGCAATGTCCACGATAGCCAAACTGTGGAAGTAGCCTCAGTGTCCATCGAAAGATAAATGGAAAAAGAAAATGTGGCTTATGTATACAATGGAATATTACTAAGCCCTACTTTCTTGTCTAGAAACCACGATTTGAAGTACCTTCCCCAGTTCTCAAGGAGATGTAAGTTCTCCCCTCCATGCTTTCTTGTCTAGAAACCACCATTTGAAGTACCTTCCCCAATTCTCAAGGAGATGTAAGTTCTCCTCCCCTCCATGCAGTGAAACTCTGCATATTTTTATTGTAGCCATTATCCTATTACTTTTAAGTGTCTACACATATAACTCTATCCCCTCTAGACTGCGTTCTCTCATTGATGTATCCCAAGTGGCTGGCACTTAGAAGAAATTCAATAAATTTCTGTAGAAGGATTAAAGAAAAACAGGAACAGAAGGGAGTCAGCGAACATTACTGAATACCTCCTAGGTCCTTACTATTTCATCTGATGCTAGAAATACAAGATAAACAAGAAACGTCTCTACCTTCATTGTGCCCCAACTTCCTTGAAGAATAATTGACAAATAATATTGTATATATTTGAAGTATAAAACATAATGATTTGATATACAAATACATTATAGAATGATTACCAAGATCAAAGTAATTAACACATCTGTGATATCACATAGGTAATGCTTTTTCATGTGTCATGAAAATGCTCAAGATCTCAACAATTTTCAACTGTACAAAAAATGTCTATATACATGCTTTTCCAAATACTTAGCTTTTAATTCATCAAATACTTATTACACGTTTACAATATGCCTAGCACTGTGCTAAGTGCCAAAACAGATACAAAAGGAGATGATTAGCTCTCAGGGATATCTGATCTCACGAGTAGACCACAATCACATTCATAAGCTCTAATTCCATCCCTGATCCCCAAATGAAGCTGGAGCTCACACCTATCTAAAGCTATTAGTTCCACTAGTGGAGGCTGAGACTAATACACAGGTCTCCAAACTTAATTTCTTACTCCTTTATCTACAACAGGATTTCCACTTGGACAGGAATTATACAAAATAGCAGGCAAAGTTGAGCAAATGATAATACTTCTAATATTGACAAGGATATATCTTACTAGCTTGTTTCACTATCAGAAAATTTAACAGCACTAGAAAATTTCAAAAGTGAGATTTATGGCACTAAACTAAAATACATTAATACCAAACAAGCCCTTTTCCCAACTGTGGGTCTACTCCTGCATTTATTTTTACAAACTTTCCTGCAATAGATCTTTTGATGCAGGGATGAAAGACAAAATACTTTCCCCTCCAGGAGCACAAAATCCACCCTCATCTGTGATATGAAACAAGCATCATCCCAAGGGTTGGCTTCTCAGGAAACATGAATTCAAGTACCACAGACAGAGTTTTCAAGGTCTGAAGCTCAGAAATAAATATTGACTGGTGAATCACAGCATGCATCACTGAGAACATAAAATTTAAGGTCTTTCAATGGTTGATTCATTTCACTTAAAGAATTCTTACCAGTTTTAGGGATCAAATAAACCACAAAAAAGCTGATGTTTCTTTCATTATAAAATAAAATACATAATTGCCAACTAGACAGTAGCACTACTCAGGGATTATTGCCAATAGGTAATCATGCTAAATTGTGTTCAATCCTATTGCTTTAAGAAAATATTATTTTGGAGGAGGAGCAAGATGGCGGAAGATCAGGGTCCCCAAATCACCTGTCCCCACCAAATTACCTAGATAACCTTCAAATCATCCTGAAAATCTACGAATTCGGCCTGAGATTTAAAGAGAGACCAGCTGAAACGCTACAGTGAGAAGAGTTCGCGCTTCTATCAAGGTAGGAAGACGGGGAAAAAGAAATAAAGGAACAAAAGGCCTCCGAGGGGGAGGGGCCCCGCGAGGAGCCGGGCTGAGGCCGGGGCGAGTGTCCCCAGGACAGGAGAGCCCCGTCCCGGAGAAGCAGGAGCTGCACCAACCTGCCCGGCGGGCGGAAAGGGGCTCGCAGGGAGTTGGAGCAGGACCCAGGAGGGCGGGGATGCCCTCGGGCTCCCGGGACACTAACAGACACCTGCGCCCCGGGAGAGTGCGCCGAGCTCCCTAAGGGCTGCAGCGCGCACGGCGGGACCGACGGAGCAGCTCGGAGGGGCTCGGGCGGCGGCTCCGCGGAGGGGGCTGCGGGGCGGGAGCGCGAATCCACCAGCGCAGGCCCGGAGCACAGGGCGCCGGACAAAGCCCAGGATCCGGCCTCCACCCAGGACAGGCAGAAGCCGGGAGGGCCCAGGACAGAGAGGACGCTCCTGCCCGAGCTGAGCAGATCAGCGGCCCCGCCCCGGAGCATCCAGGCCCTGCAGACGGAGAGCTCCGAAGTTACTGCCGGAGCTGACTCCAGGGCTCCAGAGCTGGCCGCAGCCACTGCGGTTGTTCCTCCTGGGGCCTCACGGGATAAACAACCCCCGCTGAGCCCTGCACCAGGCAGGGGGCAGAGCAGCTCCCCCAAGAGCTGACACCTGAAAATCAGCACAGCAGGCCCCTCCCCCAGAAGACCAGCTAGACGGACCAGTTCCAGGGGAAGTCAAGGGACTTAAAGTCTACAGAATCAGAAGATGCTCCCCCGTGATTTTGTTTTTTGTTTGTTTGTTTTTTCTTTTTGACTTCTGATTGCTTCCCCCCACCCTTTCTTTCACCTTTCTTTCTTTTTCTTTATCTTTTTCTTCTCTTTTTTTCTTTTTTTCTTCCTTTTTTCTTTTTTCTCTTTTCTTTCCTTCTCTCTCTCTCTTTTTCTCCTTTTCCCAATACAACTTGTTTTTGGCCACTCTGCACTGAGCAAAATGACTAGAAGGAAAACCTCA
Organism: Nyctereutes procyonoides; assembly: GCF_905146905.1. Taxonomy (NCBI): domain Eukaryota; kingdom Metazoa; phylum Chordata; class Mammalia; order Carnivora; family Canidae; genus Nyctereutes; species Nyctereutes procyonoides. The sequence continues at coordinate 24,259,388 of NW_026575122.1, forward strand.
CCTCAAAAGAAAGAATCAGAAACAGCCCTCTCTCCCACAGAGTTACAAAATCTGGATTACAATTCAATGTCAGAAAGTCAATTGAGAAGCACTATTATACAGCTACTGGTGGCTCTAGAAAAAAGCATTAAGGACTCACGAGACTTCATGACTGCAGAATTTAGATCCAATCAGGCAGAAATTAAAAATCAATTGAATGAGATGCAATCCAAACTAGAAGTCCTAACGATGAGGGTCAACGAGGTGGAAGAACGAGTGAGTGACATAGAAGACAAGTTAATGGCAAAGAGGGACACTGAGGAAAAAAGAGACAAACAATTAAGAGACAATGAAGACAGATTAAGGGAAATAAATGACAGCCTGAGGAAGAAAAACCTACGTTTAATTGGGGTTCCCGAGGGCGCCGAAAGGGACAGAGGGCCAGAATATGTATTTGAACAAATCATAGCTGAAAACTTTCCCAATCTGGGAAGGGAAACAGGCATTCAGATCCAGGAAATAGAGAGATCCCCCCCTAAAATCAATAAAAACCGTTCAACACCTCGACATTTAATAGTGAAGCTTGCAAATTCCAAAGATAAAGAGAAGATCCTTAAAGCAGCAAGAGACAAGAAGTCCCTGACTTTTATGGGGAGGAATATTAGGGTAACAGCAGACCTCTCCACAGAGACCTGGCAGGCCAGAAAGGGCTGGCAGGATATGTTCAGGGTCCTAAATGAGAAGAACATGCAGCCAAGAATACTTTATCCAGCAAGGCTCTCATTCAAAATGGAAGGAGAGATAAAGAGCTTCCAAGACAGGCAGGAACTGAAAGAATATGTGACCTCCAAACCAGCTCTGCAAGAAATTTTAAGGGGGACTCTTAAAATTCCCCTTTAAGAAGAAGTTCAGTGGAACAATCCACAAAAACAAGGACTGAATAGATATCATGATGACACTAAACTCATATCTGTCAATAGTAACTCTGAACGTGAACGGGCTTAATGACCCCATCAAAAGGCGACGGGTGTCAGACTGGATAAAAAAGCAGGACCCATCTATTTGCTGTCTACAAGAGACTCATTTTTTTTTATAAATTAATTTTTATTGGTGTTCAATTTACCAACATACAGAATAACACCCAGTGCTCATCCCGTCAAGTGTCCCCCTCCGTGCCCGTCACCCATTCACCCCCACCCCCCGCCCTCCTCCCCTTCCACCACCCCTAGTTCGTTTCCCAGAGTTAGGAGTCTTTATGTTCTGTGTCCCTTTCTGATATCTCCCACACATTTCTTCTCCCTTCCCTTATATTCCCCTTCACTATTATTCATATTCCCCAAATGAGTGAGAACATACACTGTTTGTCCTTCTCCGATTGACTTACTTCACTCAGCATAATACCCTCCAGTTCCATCCACGTTGAAGCAAATGGTGGGTATTTGTCGTTTCTAATGGCTGAGTAATATTCCATTGTATACATAAACCACATCTTCTTTATCCATTCATCTTTCGATGGGCACCGAGGCTCCTTCCACAGTTTGGCTATTGTGGACATGGCTGCTAGAAACATCGGGGTGCAGGTGCCCCGGCGTTTCATTGCATCTGAATCTTCGGGGTAAATCCCTAACAGTGCAATTGCTGGGTCGTAGGGCAGGTCTATTTTTAATTCTTTGAGGAACCTCCACACAGTTTTCCAGAGTGGCTGCACCAGTTCACATTCCCACCAACAGTGTAAAAAGGGTTCCCTTTTCTCCACATCCTCTCCAACATTTGTTGTTTCCTGCCTTATTAATTTTCCCCATTCTCACTGGTGTGAGGTGGTATCTCATTGTGGTTTTGATTTGTATTTCCCTGATGGCAAGTGATGCAGAGCATTTTCTCATGTGCATGTTGGCCATGTCTATGTCTTCCTCTGTGAGATTTCTCTTCATGTCTTTTGCCCATTTCATGATTGGATTGTTTGTTTCTTTGGTGTTGAGTTTAATAAGTTCTTTATAGATTTTGGAAACTAGCCCTTTATCTGATATGTTATTTGCAAATATCTTCTCCCATTCTGTAGGTTGTCTTTGAGTTTTGTTGACTGTATCCTTTGCTGTGCAAAAGCTTCTTATCTTGATGAAGTCCCAATAGTTCATTTTTGCTTTTGTTTCTTTTGTTTTCGTGGATGTATCTTGCAAGAAGTTACTGTGGCCAAGTTCAAAAAGGGTGTTGCCTGTGTTCTCCTCTAGGATTTTGATGGAGTCTTGTCTCACATTTAGATCTTTCATCCATTTTGAGTTTATCTTTGTGTATGGTGCAAGAGAGTGGTCTAGTTTCATTCTTCTGCATGTGGATGTCCAATTTTCCCAGCACCATTTATTGAAGAGACTGTCTTTCTTCCAGTGGATCGTCTTTCCTCCTTTGTCGAATATTAGTTGACCATAAAGTTCAGGGTCCATTTCTGGATTCTCTATTCTGTTCCATTGGTCTATGTGTCTGTTTTTGTGCCAGTACCACACTGTCTTGATGACCACAGCTTTGTAGTACAACCTGAAATCTGGCATTGTGATGCCCCCAGCTATGGTTTTCTTTTTTAAAATTCCCCTGGCTATTCGGGGTCTTTTCTGATTCCACACAAATCTTACAATAATTTGTTCTAAGTCTCTGAAAAAAGTCCATGGTATTTTGATAGGGATTGCATTGAACGTGTAAATTGCCCTGGGTAGCATTGACATTTTCACAATATTAATTCTGCCAATCCATGAGCATGGAATATTTTTCCATCCAAGAGACTCATTTTAAATATTTTTTTTTTAATTTTTATTTATTTATGATAGGCACACAGTGACAGAGAGAGAGGCAGAGGCACAGGCAGAGGGAGAAGCAGGCTCCATGCACCGGGAGCCCGACGTGGGACTCGATCCCGGGTCTCCAGGATCGCGCCCTGGGCCAAAGGCAGGCGCCAAACCACTGCGCCACCCAGGGATCCCAAGAGACTCATTTTAGACAGAAGGACACCTACAACCTGAAAATAAAAGGTTGGAGGACCTTTTACCATTCAAATGGTTCTCAAAAAAAGCAGGGGTAGCCATCCTTATATCAGATAAACTAAAATTTACCCCGAAGACAGTAGTGAGAGACGAAGAGGGACACTATATCATACTTAAAGGATCTATCCAGCAAGAGGACTTAACAATCCTCAATATATATGCCCCAAATGTGGGAGCTGCCAAATACTTAAACGAATTATTAACCAAAGTGAAGAAATACTTAGATAATAATACACTTATACTTGGTGACTTCAATCTAGCTCTTTCTACCCTCGATAGGCCTTCTAAGCACAACATCTCCAAAGAAACGAGATATTTAAATGATACACTGGACCAGATGGATTTCACAGATATCTACAGAACTTTACATCCAAACTCAACTGAATACACATTCTTCTCAAGTGCACATGGAACTTTCTCCAGAATAGACCACATACTGGGTCACAGATCGGGTCTGAACCGGTACCAAAAGATTGGGATCATCCCCTGCATATTCTCAGACCATAATGCCTTGAAATTAGAACTAAATCACAACAAGAAGTTTGGAAGGACTTCAAACACGTGGAGGTTAAGGACCATCCTGCTAAAAGATGAAGGGGTCAACCAGGAAATTAAGGAAGAATTAAAAAGATTCATGGAAACTAATGAGAATGAAGATACAACCGTTCAAAATCTTTGGATGCAGCAAAAGCAGTCCTAAGGGGAAATACATCGCAATACAAGCATCCATTCAAAAACTAGAAAGAACTCAAATACAAAAGCTAACCTTACACATAAAGGAGCTAGAGAAAAAACAGCAGATGTACCCTACGCCCAGCAGAAGAAGAGAGTTAATTAAAATTCAAGCAGAACTCAACGAAATCGAGACCAGAAGAACTGTGGAACAGATCAACATAACCAGGAGTTGGTTCTTTGAAAGAATTAATAAGATAGAGAAACCATTAGCCAACCTTATTAAAAAGAAGAGAGAGAAGACTCAAATTAATAAAATCATGAATGAGAAAGGAGAGATCACTACCAACACCAAGGAAATACAAACGATTTTAAAAACATATTATGAACAGCTATACGCCAATAAATTAGGCAACCAAAAAAAATGGACGCATTCCTGGAAAGCCACAAACTACAAAAACTGGAGCAGGAAGAAACAGAAAACCTGAACAGGCCAATAACCAGGGAGGAAATTGAAGCAGTCACCAAAAACCTCCCAAGACACAAGAGTCCAGGGCCACATGGCTTCCCAGGGGAATTCTATCAAACGTTTAAAGAAGAAATCATACCTATTCTACTAAAGCTGTTTAGAAAGATAGAAAGAGATGGAGTACTTCCAAATTCGTTCTATGAGGCCAGCATCACCTTAATTCCAAAACCAGACAAAGACCCCACCAAAAAGGAGAATTACAGACCAATATCCCTGATGAACATGGATGCAAAAATTCTCAACAAGATACTAGCCAATAGGATCCAACAACACATTATGAAAATTATTCACCATGACCAAGTAGGATTTATCCCCGGGACACAAGGCTGGTTCAACACTCGTAAAACAAGCAATGTGATTCATCATATCAGCAAGAGAAAAACCAAGAACCATAGGATCCTCTCATTAGATGCAGAGAAAGCATTTGACAAAATACAGCATCCATTCCTGATCAAAACTCTTCAGAGTGTAGGGATAGAGGGAATTTTCCTCGACATCTTAAAAGCCATCTACGAAAAGCCCACAGCAAATATCATTCTCAATGGGGAAGCACTGGGAGCCTTTCCCCTAAGATCAGGAACAAGACAGGGATGTCCACTCTCACCACTGCTATTCAACATAGTACTGGAAGTCCTAGCCTCAGCAATCAGACAACAAAAAGACATTAAAGGCATTCAAATTGGCAAAGAAGAAGTCAAACTCTCCCTCTTCGCCGATGACATGATACTCTACATAGAAAACCCAAAAGCCTCCACCCCAAGATGGCTAGAACTCATACAGCAATTTGGTAGCGTGCAGGATACAAAATCAATGCCCAGAAGTGAGTGAGGCATTTCTATACACTACCAATGAGACTGAAGAAAGAGAAATTAAGGAGTCAATCCCATTTACAATTGCACCCAAAAGCATAAGATACCTAGGAATAAACCTAACCAAAGAGGTAAAGGATCTATACCCTAAAAACTATAGAACACTTCTGAAAGAAATTGAGGAAGACACAAAGAGATGGAAAAATATTCCATGCTCATGGATTGGCAGAATTAATATTGTGAAAATGTCAATGTTACCCAGGGCAATTTACACGTTTAATGGAATCCCTATCAAAATACAATGGACTTTCTTCAGAGAGTTAGAACAAATTATTTTAAGATTAGTGTGGAATCAGAAAAGACCCCGAATAGCCAGGGGAATTTTAAAAAAGAAAACCATATCTGGGGGCATCACAATGCCAGATTTCAGGCTGTACTACAAAGCTGTGGTTATCAAGACAGTATGGTACTGGCACAAAAACAGACACACAGATCAATGGAACAGAATAGAGAACCCAGAAGTGAACCCTGAACTTTATGGTCAACTAATATTTGATAAAGGAGGAAAGACTATCCATTGGAAGAAAGACAGTCTCTTCAATAAATGGTGCTGGGAAAACTGGACATCCACATGCGGAAGAATGAAACTAGACCACTCTCTTGCACCATACACAAAGATAAACTCAAAATGGATGAAAGATCTAAATGTGAGATTCCATCAAAATCCTAGAGGAGAACACAGGCAACACCCTTTTTGAACTCAGCCATAGTAACTTCTTGCAAGATACATCCACGAAGGCAAAAGAAACAAAAGCAAAAATGAACTATTGGGACTTCATCAAGATAAGAAGCTTTTGCACAGCAAAGGATACAGTCAACAGAACTAAAAGACAACCTACAGAATGGGAGAAGATATTTGCAAATGACATATCAGATAAAGAGCTAGTTTCCAAAATCTATAAAGAACATATTATACTCAACACCAAAGAAACAAACAATCCAATCATGACATGGGCAAAAGACATGAAGAGAAATCTCACAGAGGAAGACATAGACATGGCCAACATGCACATGAGAAAATGCTCTGCATCACTTGCCATCAGGGAAATACAAATCAAAACCACAATGAGATACCACCTCACACCAGTGAGAATGGGGAAAATTAACAAGGCAGGAGAGGATGCGGAGAAAAGGGAACCCTTTTTACACTGTTGGTGGGAATGTGAACTGGTGCAGCCATTCTGGAAGACTGTGTGGAGGTTCCTCAAAGAGTTAAAAATAGACCTGCCCTATGACCCAGCAATTGCACTGTTGGGGATTTACCCCAAGAATACAAATGCAGTGAAACACCGGGACACCTGCACCCCGATGTTTCTAGCAGCAATGTCCACAATAGCCAAACTGTGGAAGGAGCCTCGGTGTCCATCGAAAGATGAATGGATAAAGAAGATGTGGTTTATGTATACAATGGAATATTACTCAGCCATTAGAAGTGACAAATACCCACCATTTGCTTCTACGTGGATGGAACTGGAGGGTATTATGCTGAGTGAAATGAGTCAATTGGAGAAGGACAAACATTGTATGTTCTCATTCATTTGGGGAATATAAATAATAGTGAAAGGGAATATAAGGGAAGGGAGAAGAAATGTGTGGGAAATATCAGAAAGGGAGACAGAACATAAAGACTCCTAACTCTGGGAAACGAACTAGGGGTGGTAAAAGGGGTGGAGAGTGGGGGTTGGAGGTGCATGGGTGACGGGCACTGAGGGGGGCACTTGACGGGATGAGCACTGGGTGTTATTCTGTATGTTGGCAAATTGAACAGCAATAAAAAATAAATTTATTATTAAAAAAATGTTAAAAGTATATATATCCCTAATCTGATCAACTTTTTACTACTGTTTCCACTTTAGCTTGATACTTAGCCCAGAGAAGCACAATAAGTATGTACCAATGAACCAAATGGTAAATGGGGTTATTGTGAAAATTATGAGGCAATTAGGATAAAATCCTTATTACAAGTTGGTGCTCAATACACGGTGATTATAGATAATGTCATTAATAATAGCAACAGTACAGCTTTATTGTGGAAGAGACTAGCTAGCTATCTACCAAACCTGGTTCTTTTTTTCTTTTTCCCCTTGGGTACACACAGCTAGACTATATTCCCCAAGGCCCCGATCCTGCAGTGTTGTGTCCATGTACCTGAGTTCCAACCAGTGGGATAAGGGCACAGGACACATGTGCCACCCTGGCTCACAGAGCTTTCCTACAGGAAATCACCCATCTCCCTTCAGGGTGTCAGCATATTGGTATACCCCAGGGTGACCTTGTAAACCACGTGTTGATGATGGCAGAGGCCAGCCCTGGGTCCCTGGAAATGGGGCCGACTTTCACTTCCTCCCTTCAGGACAGTTGGATCTGATGTGAGAGACTCCTGTTGTGTTCGGCCACAGGGGTTTTGAGGTTTGTCTGCTACAGTGACTTGAATTAACACACACTCATCGCTTTTCTGGCAGCAGGGCTCTGGAGTTCCAGAAGGGGAGAGCCCCACAAAGGACCAGCTTAGGAGTTCTAAATCATAGGATGTTGGAAGGAGCCTCTGAAAGTATCCTTTCCAGTAATTATTCTTTTTTATAAAGATTTTATTTATTCATGAGAAACAGGCAGAGGGAGAAGCAGGCTCCCTGTGGGAGCCCAATGCAGGACTCCATTCCCGGACCCCAGATCATGACTTGAGCCAAAGGCAGATGCTCAACCACTGAGCACCCAGGCGTCCTTCCAGGAATTATTCTATGTGACCTCAGGAGTCAGGCCAAGAGTAAACTTATGATTTCTGTCGTAATCTTTGCTGGCACATAGTGGGCACTCAGTAAGTATTTGTTAAATTAATAGACGGTGGGGAGAAAAGGTCCTAGGTACTTAGGACTGAATATCCTCTACTTCCTTATGAGAATCTTAGGGAAGCATTTGCACTATATGACAATTACTTTCAATGACTTGTAGGAACCACATAGTAAGTACTTTGTGGATGGCCAATGTGTCCCATTTTTATAAAATTACAGCTGCTTGAATATAAATTAAAGTGCAAATCAGGTCATTTTTGTGGCTTTTTCCTACAAATGTACAAATTAACAAGGTTCTTACGATAACATATTAGTTTATTAAAGCTAAAAGAGTAGCTAAATTGGATTTACATTTATTTTTAATGACTTGCTTCGTTGAAAATGTGCATTAATTCTGCAGCTAATCCTCATTATCACTTGGCGTCACAGAATAAAACATGAATGGTTTTACCATTCGGTTACCGGGACACACAAACCCCATGTTTCCGACTACACTGGCTTGCCAGGGGTGCTCAGAAAATGGAACTGACCTCATGATCATGCATTCACTGTCCCTTGGGGGCTGGTAAGTATCCTTCTGCCATCCGCTGCTCCTTGGCTCCCACTCTGCCCTGTGACAGCATGTACAGCGCTGTGTTGTGACACTATTCTGTATATACGTTTTCTTCATAACTGAAAGAAGGGCAAGGCAGCACAAGGTATTACTTTTGTAATTCTCAAAGCTTAAGTGAGAGCTTGACATTTAATAGGTGCTTAATAAATGCTGAATGAATGAGTGGAAAAATACTGAAAAAGTTCATCCAGTAACCATTTGGCTGCTGAGACTAGGAAAACAATCACCAACGGATCATAAATTCAGTTTTTAGTGGCAATCCCATATACATGCAAAGACATGTCAGCTAAGCTTACTGCTCAAAATTCGCTCAGTCAGCCATAATGCACTGAGCAGCCCTGTGTACAGCAAGGTAAATAATTAACAGTCTGTGCTCTCAGGGCACTCAGTCTATAGGAGAAAGACTTATAAAAAGATGCATTAACAAACCAAGAGGTATTTAGTGCTATAGCAGAAATGCATACAAAGTGCATGGGGTCACTGCTCTGGGAACAGCTAATTGCTTCTCATAGTCTCAAAAAAAAAAAGAGCACTTCATAGAGAAGCAGACTCTCAAGATATATATTAAAAGGAGCTAAAAAGTTTGGCATGGAGAGAAGGGTTTCTCACAAACAGCACCCCATTTATTTTGTACAGAGTTTGATTAAAGAAAATTTTATCTATTGAAGAATATGGCTTAGAAACTTTCATGGGCATAATGGGTTATGTAGCACCTCTTTGTCTTGTCTAGTCCTTTCAATAAAACAGACATGATAAATGGCCTTCTTTCTTGCAGCAACACCTCATCAAAATTTAAGGTGATATAAAAACTCAGTGATCACAAAGTGATGGATGGAGATAGACCACTAGGAACTGCCCTAGTAAAATGATTTCCAGGGAATAATTAATAGCCCCATATATGGGGACAGTAATGTTAAGAGGCATGTGTGCCACCTATTGAGATTTTATGTCTTCTTCTAGTACTGAGTAGGAAAGATGTGAAGAGTAAGAGGACCCATTCTCCAGACAACTAAGGACATATCCCAAAAATACCTGAAAATCACCACTGTGGAGGAGGACACTTAGAACCAATGAACCTGCACCCTTAATTTATAGAATGTTACATGATTTTATGTTTGGAAATCTAAAGTAATTTCAAGAGCAAATGAGAAAATAGTTCTTGTCTTGAACTAATGCATATAGAACCCTGGATATTGATTTTTCTGGAATATGGATCACCTTGCCACACTACAAAAGTTTATTTATTGTTCTGCAGTCTCTAAAGGAAGGGCTTGCAAACCCTAATTAAAATTTAAATGAAAGTACTCATCAGATAAAAGTGACCCACAGGCTAAAGGATTAAAATAAATTATGCTATGATGGTACTTAAAGAAAATAGATCAGGATGATTTTCTAAAAAAAAAAAATCCTACAAATCTATGGAATGATAAACTGTCATGTTTCAAGGACTATGCTGTAAAAAAAATTAAGGAAAACCAAAAAGAAATCTTCACTGTATTCATTTAGTTTTTCAATATAGCTAAGGCTGCTTAACTGAATTCCATCAGCTGAAAAACATAAGGATGTCTAAAGAAAGTGAAATAATTATTTTGTGAACTTAAAAACAGGAGCCATATGATGCTCTGGAGTTATAAATAAGGTACGTCAAAAATGAGATTGGCTGCATACCTGCATAAAATATTACAGGAAAATGTCAAAAGTGCTGACTCTGCCCCCCAACTTAGCATCATCTTAGCTCTTTTCTGGCAACCCCTCCTACACAGTTATAACTGCTTGGGTTCCAGCAACTGCTCTCTCCCATCACTGCTTCCGGCCTCTATATCCCTTTGTGAAATTCTTCTCAAATTATCCTAACCTGAACATGCTGTTTTCTACTAAGACTGTGAAGTGGGATTCTCATGTATTTGAGAAATGCAGGCAACACCTCCTTGCCAAGAAAAAAGGAAAGCCCAATTACCCAGGCCAAGGGTGAAATCAGCTACTCAGCTGTCACCAGTGGTGGCAAGAAATTAAATACAGGTGGAAGGGAAGGTGCTGGGAGGTTAAGAGGCCTCATCTTTACTGCTCTGGTGATGGTAGTGATTAGAAATATTGTCAAGTTTCTTGCTTCTTCTTGCAGCCCTAGAAGGTGTACAAATGGAAAGTGAGAAATTGAAATCTGGGAATATACGATTGAGAGCATGCATGGAGAAGACAGAATGTTCCCATAGCTACTCATCTCCCACAGCATCACAACCCCTCATCTTCTAGAGTCACAGAGCAGATGTGGCTGAGGACCAAGCCCAGAACCAGATTAGAAAGGCTGTAGAAAAGGCTGCAGTGCCAATCAGATGATCAACTTCATCAGGTGTGTAATACTAAGGTAAGGTTTTGGTGGGCAAAGGCTGTGACCCTGATAAATGAGCAGAACCAGACAAAGACAAAAAGTCTGAACACACAAAATCCTCCTGCACGTGGGGACAGACATTTCCTCCCTAAGAAAATCAGCCTCTCCCTGCAAAATAACCTGTTGTTGGCTCATCCTCTCCCAGGACCCATTCCTACCATCTCTCATTGCCTCTAGGTCTATACCTAAGTTAGGTCCTAGGAAAGCACAGAGAGAGGAGTAGCAGACAGCCAACATGCCTCAGCAGTTACAGAACCCTACTAATCTGCAGTGTCAGGAATCAGTAGAGGATTTGTGAGGTTTCAAGGGCATTGGTCTGGTTTAATTCAGTGACAGTGTATACTCACCTAAGCACCAGAGAGTGGCATCAGTGACCTGACAAATTGTCAAATTAAAGCCTGGAGTCAAAGGTGGCCTAAGTTTATGATGTCACAGTGAACCTCCCTGCCATCCTGTACAGTAAGGGTCAGCAAACTATGGTCTGTGGGCCCAATCTGGACTGCTGTCTATTCTGGTATCATCCACAAACTAAGAATCATTTTTCAGTTCTTTTGATGTTAAAAAAAATAAACATACAAACAAAAACAACAAGAACCATTTCAGTCTTTGGCAAAAATAGTTAATGAATTTTGTGTCTTGATAAAATATTTACCATCTAACCTTGCACAGAAGTTGAGTGAGCTGACTCCTACTGGAGCAGAAAGAGTCTAAAGCCTTAGAGAGCTGGGATGCTGAAGCGGCTTCATTATGAGCAATCACCACAACCAGAACTCCCACACTTCACAGAGACCGGGGAGGGAGGCACCCTTGAAAAGCTTGTGGTGGCTGTCCCCTGCAGGTGAGGATGGTATGTGGCAGGGAGGATGCTGAAATAAAATCAAGTTCTTTGATCTCAATGGAGATAAAGGGATCCATGCATGGTAGAAGCCAGCTGGTGGTACTTGACTGTCAGTGACAAGGTAGGTGCAACTAACCACAGGAATGAGAGGTAATCAGAGCCTTGATCCACAAGGTCAAGATTCCAAGAAATGAAATAAAAATAGGTTGACCTATAAAAATGCTACTTGACACATATTAGAGGAAATATTCTAGGTCTGATGGGCCAAAATCTAATGCAGTAGGGATTTCTAAGCCTCTTACTAAATTTCACTAACTCAGCCTCTCCCTCTGTTGAAAAGCTGAGTTCTCCTGAGGATGACCCTACAATGCTGCCATAGGCATCCCTCAAGTCTTTCACAGAGGATCCTATGGCTGTTGCTAGGGTGACTATGCACGAGAAAAGGAAAACATTCAGAACTTCCACTGACTAGGTACTGGATCTGAATTTACACTGCTCCCTGAAATACTGCTTTGGTGCACCATTCAAAGGAGGGAAGCTTGCAGAGATAGGGGATAAGAGCCTTGGCTTGAGTCTGCCTCACAGTAGGTCCACTGGCACCAGAGACTTATCCCAGGGCTACTTCCCCAGTCCTAGAACATATTGTGGAAATAGATATCTATCAATCAGCAAAACCCCCACAATGGCTCACTATTTGTTGAGAGAGGGTCACATGGATGCTCCTAGAACTACCCCACCCAATAGAATAAGCTAAAATCATTGCCACACCTTAGGAGAATTGCAGAGATTGTTGCTACTACCCAAGACTGGAAGAATTAAAGGGTGGTGATTCCCATCTTATCTTTATTTAACTCAGAAAAAGCCAGATGGTTGGTAGAGACTATTGGGAGACAATCACAAACTGAACCAACTGGCTTTGCCAATCACAACTGCGGCTCCAGCAGCAGTATTTTTATTGTAGAAATCAACAGACTGTGGCATATGGTATGCAGCTACTAACCAGGCAAATGCTATTTCCTTCCATCCCCATAGTAAAGAAAATCAGAATTAATTTGCCTTCAGTTACTGGGAAAAACAGTATACCTATACTGTAGCATCAGATGTCTCTGTCCTGTCATTCTCTAGAGCATCCTGCCAACACCACTACTCATGGACTTGCCGATGCTTTATTCATTTGCTCTGTTATCTTATCCAACACTGCCTGTGTCCAAGGAATGTATTTTGAGACAAAAGAAGTGCAGCATTGCACTCTTGTCCATGCATTTACTGATCTTACAATTTTTCCCCCATAAAGAGCATTTTATATAATCTATCTCCTTCTCCACCAAAATATAGAAGGAGGAGAGGTAGAGACTCACTCACCCTTAACACCTAACAATCCACTTATAGAATTTTTGCTTTTCATCCCCATGAACTTGGCCACCTGACCTGGGAAGTCTTAGTGTCTTAGTACTTGGTGACATGCTTCTAATCAGAAAACACAGCCAGAGTTGCACTGAGTTGGAAGCTGAGGTTGCTTTGGGTCATTTGGGTTGGCCATATGACTAAGCAGGCAAGAGAAGGACTCGCTGACTAAACCCAATTACCAGGGGGAGAAACTGGGCTAATGCAACATGGAGGACTATACTCCTCCATGGAACCAGGGAACATGGAAGCAACCCAACAAAGAAGGGACAGCCAGAACCAAGATTCTGCAGGAATAAAGGTTTGGTTCACCCTCATCCTGCCCTATCTAGCTGCGAAGCTGGAGGAAGTAAGGAGCACACTGAGTGAGGATGAGGAAAGACAACTCATGCAACAGGATCTAGCACTACAGCAGCTGTGCTTTGCATTGTCCCTTGCTCCTGGTTTGAGGAACAAGGGTCACCGAAGTGACATTATTCAACAATGAGTCACAGCTGATGGGACTTCCTGAGACCCCTGTGAAGGCAACAAGGACATTACACTTACACAAAAGATAAATGCCTATACTGAGAAGCAAAAGCAGTAGAAAGTATCACCCACTGTCCCTCTGGATCTTCTCTCTACCCTCTCCATCCTGTCTTATGCCCTGAGAGGCTGACTTGGGAGCTCTTCTGCTCTGTGGCTTCTGGTTGGGTTCTGCCAGTGGGAGCCAGCAGTAGAAGACAGGAGAGCTAAAGGAGAGTGATGTCAGGGTATTAATGCCCCTATGTTCATTGTTGCCATCTGGAGGTCAATTTTAGGGTTGGCCTCTAGACTTAAGCAGACTCCAATAATACATCTTCATTTCCAGCAACAACTGGCTGTGTACCCTCCCTGCACAAGTTTACCAGAGGCCTCCATCCGCCTCTACCCCCTCAGGCCTGGGGAGGGAGGTAAATAGAGCTACAATTACTAGCCCCAGAGTGCAGTACTGTCCTTGTGGTTTTCTTACATCCTGCCCACACCTTTGCAAATGGTCCCTTTATTACATTCTTCTCAAATTATCCTAATTTGAGTGTTCCATCTGTTTCATGCTGAGACCCAGATTTATATAGCACCAACAGGGTAAAACAAAATGCAGCTTTTGTGAGGCATTATTTTGTTTTTCTGTACACACAAGAAATATGATGAGATCAGCTCAAATAAAGTCCTTGAGGCAAAAAGCAGAGCTTATTATGAAAGGGGGATGTGTGTGTGTGAGACAGAGAGAGAGAGAGAGAGGGAGGGAGGTTGAAAAGGGGATTCCCACTGAGAAAGCTAACCCTAACGGAAGAGGAAGCCATAGTGACAAGGGAGAAAGAGACCCAGGCCTGTCTGGCCAATCAGAATATCATATCCCCTTGGCCATTGTGATTGATTCAAGAATGAACATACAGTGGTATTGGAGTGATATTTTGGGACTTTTGCCACAGTGAACCAGAGCAAGGTATCCACAGGGCTGAAGCCACTGTCAGCCACCTTGCAGCTAAGAGTAGACAGCCCACCTGAGAAAGAAAATGATCTAGAGGAAAACTGAATCCCTGGATCAAATCATGCCTGAAGCTAGATATTCCTTTGAATTTCTCTTTTGCTCAAAGCACTTCAAGTTGGGTGCTCTGTCACCTACAAGAAAGTTCTTACTGTCAGTGACAAACCAAGGACGTGGTGGGATTAGCCCGCCCTGGGTGCAGGCATTAAAAGGGTAGATTATAAAGAATTTAAAAACAATAATAGAACCCATTATGAGTTAGTCTGTTTTTTATTATCATCATTCACTAGTAATTTTTTTAATAATAAATTTATTTTTTATTGCTGTTCAATTTGCCAACATACAGAATAACACTCAGTGCTCATCCCATCAAGTGCCCCCCTCAGTGCAAGTCACACATTCACCCCCAACCCTTCCACCACCCCCAGTTCGTTTCCCAGAGTTAGGAGTCTTTATGTTCTGTCTCCCTTTCTGATATTTCCCACACATTTCTTCTCCCTTCCCTTATATTCCCTTTCACTATTATTTATATTCCCCAAATGAATGAGAACATACAATGTTTGTCCTTCTCCAATTGACTCATTTCACTCAGCATAATACCATCCAGTTCCATCCACGTTGAAGCAAATGGTGGGTATTTGTCATTTCTAATGGCTGAGTAATATTCCATTGTATACATAAACCACATCTTCTTTATACAATCATCTTTCGATGAACACTGAGGCTCCTTCCACAGTTTGGCTATTGTGGACATTGCTGCTAGAAACATCAGGGTGCAGGTGTCCCGGCGTTTCATTGCATCTGTATCTTTGGGGTAAATCCCCAACAGTGCAATTGCTGGGTCGTAGGGCAGGTCTATTTTTAACTCTTTGAGGAATCTCCACACAGTTTTCCAGAGTGGCTGCACCAGTTCACATTCCCACCAACAGTGTAAGAGGGTTCCCTTTTCTCCACATCCTCTCCAACATTTGTGGTTTCCTGCCTTGTTAATGTTCCCCATTCTCACTGGTGTGAGGTGGTATCTCATTGTGGTTTTGATTTGTATTTCCCTGATGGCAAGTGATGCAGAGCATTTTCTCATGTGCGTGTTGGCCATGTCTGTGTCTTCCTCTGTGAGATTTCTGTTCATGTCTTTTTAAACCATATCAAAATAGGGATCCCTGGGTGGCGCAGCGGTTTGGCGCCTGCCTTTGGCCCAGGGTGCAATCCTGAAGACCCGGGATCGAATCCCACATCGGGCTCCTGGTGCATGGAGCCTGCTTCTCCCTCTGCCTGTGTCTCTGACTCTCTCTCTCTCTCTCTCTGTGTATGTGTGTGTGTGTGTGTGACTATCATAAATAAATAAAAATTTATTTAAAAAAAAACCATATCAAAATATTCTTCCCCCTGAAGTTCTAAATAATTCTGGCAGTGACTGTGAAGTTTAATAACATGATATATATATATATATATATATATATATATATATATATATATATTATTATCTTTAAACTTAGTATTCTAATTGGCAATGAACTCAGAGAACTCTCAATTCTATAACTGACCTTCAGACTTAAGCCAACTCAAGTACACACTTTCATTTCAAAAATAAGTTTATTATGGGAGCTCGGAAGTGGGCCCAACTCAGCCTAGGAAAATGAGGAGAGCTTCTCAGAAAAGCCAACACTTCAACTGAGTATTGAAAGTCAGTGCCTTTAGCTCATGTCTAAATAAGTCTAAAAGATTCCTAACTGGTCACCCATTCCCTGTTCTACCCACCTGACAATCTATTCTCATCACATTAGTCAGATCCTATTAAGACACACCTCTGCCCAAAAAAACACACAACAGCTTCCCACTTCATTCAGACCAAAGATCTAAACACATTTATTTAAAAAAGGAAAAAAAAAAAAAGCCCTATGTGGTTTGTGCAACCCACCCCTAGCTTACCCCTCTGACTCGGGCAAGGATTCCTTTTTCTTCTTTGAGTCCCTCAAGCATGCTTCTGCCTCAGATCCTTTGTATTTGCATTTCTCTTTGCTGTGAACTTTTCAGTTCCTCTTCATCCCTGTGCTCATGGCTTTCCTTCTCACTTCCTTAAGGCATCTAATAAGCACCATATCTACCATATCTATCAGGCTTTCCTTTCCCTGCAAAAATTAGCATCACTGCCCTGCCCCACTCCCACATTCATGATCCCACTCATCCTCTTTATTATCACCACCTGGCATACTATATATTTACTTATTTGTTAGTCATCGGTTTCTTCCAATAGAATGTAAATTCTCCAAAAGCTATCTTCATGAGGCTTAGAGCAAAGGCTTGTGTAGAGTAGGCTCTTAATAAATATTTGAGAATAAATGAATAAGCCCAGGGATTGGCTTTTTGGGCACTTGAGGATGTACTTAGACAAAAGACAAACATGAGGAAGTGTGTTGCATTTAGGGAATTTAAATTTAGGGAGGAGGGAGAGAATGGAAGTAGGCAAGTAGGAACGTGATCACAACAGCTTGGTGTATGCATGTTCTCCCAGATGCCTGAAATCCTTTTCAGGAAGAAAGAAATAAAATGGGGATGGTGAGAGGAGAAGAGGGATTGAAGCAGAGCTTCCACTGGACCAAGGCAAGCACACAAGTAGCCACATTGATAATTCCTCAATATTCAGAGTAACATGTATTAAGCACTTTTTAAACCAAGTAAAATTCTTCACAATCTCTAGTGAAATAATAAACTTTGAATCAATAACTATGCACTAGCCAAGCTTTAGCATCAGGATTTCTTCCTAATTATCATGCCCAGTGGAAAGATGTCAAGATGCAAGCTCAGCACCTGCTGCAAACAAGCTTATATGAAAGTACATCATCCCTCCCACCACAGTTGTACTAATGGTACTTAACTTTAAATAAAGCTTTTTAAAGGCCCTGGTGGCATGGAAAATACAACTTGAGAATCCACATTAAACTGTTCCTTTATGCCTGGAAAATTAGCCAAGACGCTACCACCAAGGAGGTGAATGCACTTTGTGCAACCACAAACATTGAGATATTTAAAACCAAATAGTTATTGATCAACTATTATGTGCTAGGCAAATTTTTTGGTCCTTTTCATTAATCTATCATCATCTAGTGCCCACTAAACATCACACATAGTGCTAGGTGCCCAGGGTTAAGAAAGAATGAGACATCATCTTGCCCTTAAGGAGCCTCTAGAACCATGGCAGATCTATAAACACAAAACTATAGTGCATTTGGTTAGGCACTACTAGAGAGATGCAGAAAAAGTGTGTCCTCAGAGTTAATACTCTAAAACTACTTTGATTTTTCAAGTCTGCAAATCATAATACCTTTCATCTGGTATTATGAGATTTGCATCTGTTACACATTTTTTATGGGCCTAAGATGCTAGAAGAGTTTAGTGTATTAATCAGGATGAATTACGTTTTGCCACAGAAACAAACAACCCCAAAAATCTCGGACTTAAAACAACAAATATTTATTTCTTGCTCAGGTTACATGCCCTGCTGTGAGTCAGCGAGGGGACTGTTCATATCATCACTCAGAGACTCCAGTTGAGAGCAGCTACTGTCAAGAATTAGAATACATTAAAGTATGCACTGATTCTTGAATCTTCTGCTCAGACGTGACATCTTTCACTACTACTCGCATTTCGCTGTCTCTGACAAGTCATATGGCCATATCTGAATTCAGTTGATCACGGAAGAGCAACTGTATGATATTGTATCCCAAAGCGGGAAGGAATCAAATAATTGTGAACAGCCTGGAGGAAGTCTATCTTAAAGATGTAACGGAAGTGGAAATATAGGAAAGTGCTATTCCTGAACATGTTTATTATGTTACTTTGTGCCTTAAGTCTTGACTTTCCTTAAAGGTCCTTGCTCTTTTTCTTTAGGAGATAAAAATCCAGATGCACAATGACTCCTTTTGTGAAATTCCTACTCCTATTTGGCAACTGTGTGAATCTTGCTTCTAATACATATTTGAGTCACTGCTGTTGGGAGTAATTAGAAAATGAGGAAACACGGGTGGAAAATAGAGAAAGGAAGCAGGGCAGATGGCAGCAGAGAAGTGTTTTTTGCGATGAAATTATTGGCAAGAAACAGGAAGCTAAGGGAAAATAGACCCCAAATCCCGATACTCCACTTCGTATCTGTAAGAAAAGAGGAAGTTAAGTCACACATGCATTGATTATTTTCTGTGCCTGGTTCTCCATTTCAAATAAGACAAAAGACTTTTTTACATGCCAGTTAATGTAAACAGAGGAAATTAAAAGGGATCTTCTTTGAATTATGAAGGAGTATAAAGTTTCTAAGAAGCAAGGAATGATAAGCAGAAATTAATTACATAATCCACCATATAAATATAAAAAATGTCTGTTTTCTATATCTAGTATGAGGTTTATAGTTTTATTTTAGCAAATATAAATTGTGTATATGGTTTTCATTGGCGTAATTTTAAAAAAATCTGTTCTTCCCAACCCATGAAATCCTCGATCTCAAATTCTTCTACTTCTGATGATAGAATTTATGTTTTCATACATATGTCCCTGGCAAGAAATTGAGGAATGGTTACATTTAATTTTCTTTGCTGGTTCTAATGGTTTGATTTCCAATGGAGGCCTTTAATATTTAATCTGTTTCATTTCATCTTCTTGCATTGACCTATTTAAGCAAGAAAAATCTTTCATAAGAGAAGTAGTGACATTTCATAATTTGGTTTAAGGAGGTTACAGTTCTGCTATAAACTCAGAGAGCTTCAGAGACCATCTAACTTCTTTCATCCATCTACCACTTCTCAAACAGCTGATTTAAAGCCCTCAACCTCTTACTTCACATGGGTGATTCAATGATGCCATCATTTTGACAGCTGAACCCTGAAAATCTCGATGTGGCACCACACCCATTGCATATCAGCTTCATAGGGAGGCAGAATGGCCTGGAGTTTATGAGTGAGGGCCTTAGAGTTGAGGGCCTTAGAGTTGGTATCCCACAGTGTACTCATTAATTAGTGACCCTGGGCAAGTAATTACATTTACTGTGCCCTCATTTCCTCATTTAAGAGCTATAGTGAAGATTAAATAAAATCACAAATGTAAAGCATTAGTACCACACGTGGAAGATAATGAGTGCCCCACAAATGTTAGTAACTATTATTATCTAGTATTGTCATTCTCTAATGAGGAGTTTCTCTACCCTTAAGAACTTCTGGTTTGGCCTTGCCTGTTGTACATTTGAAATTGCCCATTTAAGAAGGTTTCCTGAAACTTATAATGATTTATTATGCCTGCAAACTTCTTGGCAATAAAGAAGGGTTTTTAAAAACGTGATGATGTCCATGGCCCCTGGCAGAGACCTTCAAATGCACCTGGATGTCCCCTCAATCATTTCAAAAACACTTGAGCTTCCATATGCCCAGTAAAATCTGCTCCATGGCCATAGCTACCACACTGCACTGCTTCTCCTGAAACAAAAGCACCACCACCTTAAATCTTGATGAACCCAACTAACTAGAGAAGAAACCTAAATCCACGTGAGAATCATATTCTGCTCTTCTCTCCCTCAGCCTCACCCTTACCTCCAATCATTCGGAGAGTTCTGCCAAGTTTCCCTCTTAAATATTTTAAGATCCTCTGCTATCCTAAAAGATAAAGCTCATACTGCTTACCACAGCAAACACAATGTAGCCATTTAGTTTCTGCTTTAGATCTTGACACTCTCTGCCTCACAATTGATTCTCCTACAATATGCAATGGCTTTGGGTCCCATACCACCTTGCTTCTTTTACCTCGTGCCTTCATTCATACTACAACACCTTTCCTTCACCACTGTCTTCATATGACTGGCAAACTTCTTCCTACCTACTCTTTATGATACAATATAGACCTCACCTTCCACAATTTCTCTCCCATCCACCTTGCCAAGCTAAAATAGCTGCCCCTCTTCTGTGTTTTCCAAATACCCTCTACCCATCTCTATCATTGTCTCCACTCTGTTTTACAATTATTGATTTTTCTATTTTCCCTGACCAGCTATGACTTGTCACTGGCCATATACTTCATTCATCTTCTTCTCTTCAGAAGCAGTGCTCAGTATGGAGCCATGAAGAGATGTTCAACAAATATTTCCTGAAAAAGGGAACTAGTTTACCATCAGATATACCTCAACATTATCAGTGTAAACCTGAAAAAGTTTCTTAAATTCTATAGCAATCACTTCTCTCATTTATAAAATAGAGAACTGGCTAAGTCCTCTGCTGACCATAAGTTACCATGATGCTACAACGTGTGCTTTTCTCTTTATTTTTTTTTTAAAGTATTTTTTTATAATTTTTTATTTACTTAGGATAGTCACAGAGAGAGAGAGGCAGAGAAAGAAGCAGGCTCCATGCACTGGGAGCCCGACATGGGATTCGATTCCGGGTCTCCAGGATCGCGCCCTGGGCCAAAGGCAGGCGCCAAACCGCTGCGCCACCCAGGGATCCCAACGTGTGCTTTTCTAAACCCAGCATTTGCAATGAGGTAAAAATGAAAACTCTGGCTGATTATATTCAAAACCATTTAGCAAAAAATACTCAAGATCTACAATCCAACAACCTTCTTCAACTTCATCTGCCACCTGCTCCTTTCCCTCACCCACTGTTCCAGCCACACCATCAATTTCAATGTTCTCTAAATGCACTGTAGAATTTTCCACGCCTCTGGCTTTGCCCATTAAGTTTTCTCAGCATGGAACATTGTCCAGCCTCTCTTTTCCCAGGGAGATCCCACTCTATCCTCTACCTATGGCTGAAAAACAAGCTCTTCTGTGAAATTTCTTCCTTGATTAGATTTGACTACAGCATTTGTTCCTTTTGCCCTAATATTATAAAATGTAGCAAGCTACATCCTTGACTTCACTATAAGTTACTTGAAACATGAAGTAAATCTTATTCATCACTATGGTATTCAAAATGCACAGAGCTGCCCACACAGTAGGTGTTAAATAAATGCTTTTGGTTGCTATGAAAATGTATTCCTAATGTTACTGTAAAATGAGAAAATCCACTCAAAGGACAAATTGGCAATGCCTGAACCAGAATTTTTAATTGAACATCTTCCTTCCTGAGATTTTAGCCATAGAAAATAACATAAAAGCTACATATGCAAAAAATATATTCTGGAAAAAATTATTTAAAATAATGAAAAACTGAAAACAGGAAACTCTTTAAGCATGACAGAGTGCATCAATTCAAGAAACTATCATAAAGCCATTAAAAGTGGTAATCTGGGCAGCCCTGGTGGCTCAGCGGTTTAGCACCGCCTTCAGCCTGGGGTGTGATCCTGGAGAACCAGGATCAAGTCCCATGTCAGCCTCCCTGCATGGAGCCTGCTCCTCCCTCTACCTGTGTCTCTGCCTCTCTGTGTGTGTCTCTCATGAATAAATAAATAAAATCTTTTTTAAAAAGTCGTGATCTGAGGATTACTTAGAAATGTGGGGAAAAGTATAAACGAAAGAATACAAAATTAAATATGCCGCATAGTTGTAACTACAAAATCCTATGTATAAAGATTTGAAGAATATCCAGAGACTACAAATAGATCATTCTGTTCCAATTATGGGATTATGGGGAAGTTTTCTTTTTTAATAAATTTCCTCCAATGTTAACATAAAGTTGTTTTAGTAAATAAAGATAATAATAAAAAGATTAAGGAGAGAAAGTAGAAGTTAATGAAGATAAAGACAGAAATAAAGGAGAAAAAAGAACGTGCTGAACCAAGATGACATACAAGATGACTAACATACAGAAATCACATACAAAGTGATCAGAGCCAAGATTGAAAATAAGAAATGGAATACCTCAGCTACAAAACAAATAAGAAACTCAATTCCTAATAAGAAAGCAGAAACTGGGGACACCTGAGTGGCTTAGTGGTTGAGCATCTGCTTCAGCTCAGGTCATGATCCCGGGGTCCTGGGATCGAGTCCCACATCGAGCTCCCCGCAGGGAGCCTGCTTCTCCTTCTGCCTGTGTCTTTGCCTCTCTCTCTGGGTGTCTCTCATGAATAAATAAACTTTTTTTAAAAAAAGCAGAAATTGATACACTTTGGTCCAAATGGGTTTCAGATTAAGACATAAGAACCTAGGAACTTGGGTCATAGAGTGTATGAAGAGGCAAAAGAAATGGGCTTGGAACCACATGAGTTAAGAGTTAGTATTAAGTCTCCCTAAACAAATCCCAGGAAAGCAAGATGTCACCCAGTCCATGAAAAAAAGGCAGGAGATAAACTCTGCCCACTAACTCAAGAAAGTAGTAAGGAATCTTGCTGATTGAACAATGCCATGTAGGAAAAAAGAAAAGCCACCTATGAGAAATCCAACCCTAGATTTACTCATGCATAGGTATAGAATCCAAATTCATATTTGCATGGAGTGAGACTCCTGAGTTGAAAATTGAGATAGAAACAGTTCAAGATATAGGTCAGTTAGAGGCAAACATAAAATGTTTCTGAAAGGAACCATGAAGGAGCCAAGACATATATAGAACCCCCCTCCACCAATGCACACATAAACAACTACAACAATCAAAACTCCTGCAGAAAGTCAATTCACAAGAGAAAGCTATAAACCACATGAGGAAATGGAACATTTGAAGAAGATTAAGTATATAAAGAATAATAATGTGTGCCTTAGGAACTAAAGAAATAGGAAACTTCTAAAGAGACAATATTTTACTATATCATATTAATAAAAAGGACAAGGACATAGTTCTATGAGAACATAAGGTTGTTTAAAAAGAAACAAAAGGAAGCCAACTTAAGAGAGAGTTAATAAACTAGAAGATAAAACTGGGGAAATCATGCAGAATACAGCACAAGGAAATGAAATGGAAAAATATACAAGATCCAGTAAGAAAGCATGAAGCATAGAATAGTCAACCCTGTATATACACAGGTTTCAAAATGAAAGAAGACAGTAGCAGGGGAGAAAATTCAAAACAGTGATTGAAAAATGTTCAGAACTGAAAGACACTATGGATCTCTAATACTTCGTAACCTGACCACAGCTACCACAACTTAAAACTGCACTCCTTCAAAGAAAAGGGGAAATAGCTAAAGCAAATAAAGACCACTGCCCACAAAGAAACCATAAGTAGACTGACAGATTTCTCATTAGCTAGAATAGATACAGGAAGCAGTCAAAAAATACCTTCCAAGAACTTTAAAAATTATCTTCTAAGAATTGAGGAAAAGCAACTCATTTTATTTATTTTTTTAATAATAAATTTATTTTTTATTGATGTTCCATTTGCCAACATACAGAATAACACCCAGTAACTCATTTTAGAATTCTATACACAGCAACACTATTATTCATGAATGAAGTAAAAGAAACATTTTCAAGAAAACAAGAAAGGTTTTACCAGGCATACAACCAAAGATGCTCCTTATTAAGAACAAAGTAGAATCCAGAAGGAATAAGTGAAAAGCAAAAAGCACTAATAAGCAAATAAACTGGTTACTGTGTTGGTAAATCTACATTAAACTACTGACTATAAAAATAACAGCGGGTTAGTGCCACCTGCAGCCTGGGGTGTGATCCTGGAGACCCGGAATCAAGTCCCACGTCGGGCCCCCTGCCTGGGGCCTGCTTCTCCCTCTGCCTGTGTCTCTGCCTCTCCCTCTCTCTCTCTCTCTCTCTGAATAAATGAATAAATGAATAAATCTTTAAAAAAATAACAAGAAATAACGGTCAATATGGAGAGGACTAGAAAGTAGGTGTAAGTAAAATACTAAACCAAAGTACTACATAAAAGTGTGGGAAGATGGTTAACCAGTATTTAGATCCTTGTGCTATTGGGAAAGAGGACAGGGATATTATCTTCAGCCCTTGACTAATATACATGTTAGACATCTATGGATGCTATTATTAAGACTAGACTATAATAATAAGTCAAGGAAAAATACTATAATTTATATATAAGGTAAAGGTAAGGAAAAGACTATAGACTTTAGAAGATTTGAGGTAAGGTAAGGTAAGGAAAAGACTATAGACTATAGAAGATTTGAAAGAAAAAAAAACAAAAATTTTTTAAATGTCCACACCAAAAGGAAGAAAAAAAAATAGAGAAAAGACAAACAGTGTATGTTCTCATTCATTTGGGGAATATGAATAATAGTGAAGGGGAATATAAGGGAAGGGAGAAGAAATGTGTGGGAAATATCAGAAAGAGAGACAGAACATAAAGACTTCTAACTCTGGGAAATGAACTAGAGGTGGTGGAAGGGGAGGAGGGCGGGGGGTGGGGGTGAATGGGTGATGGGCACGGAGGGGGACACTTGACGGGATGAGCACTGGGTGTTATTCTGTATGTTGGTAAATTGAACACCAATAAAAATTAATTTATTAAAAAAAAAGAAAACTAGAAAGCACATAGTATAAGTGAAGACAAAGGAAAGTTGAGGTTCCAGATTAAAGGAAACTAAAGAGATAAGACAACTAAATACAATGCCTATGCCCAGTGAGGAAAAACTTTTCTGTAAAGGACATTATTGGAGCAATTAGGTTAATTTGACTATGGACTGCACATTAGATAATAGAATCAAATCAATGTTATATTTCTTGAATTTGATCATTGTACAGTAGCTTATAAAAAGATATCCTTGTTTTTAGAAGATATTTAGGACTATGGTGTCAAATAACTGCATCTGATTCCCAAATGGTTTAGGAATAGTTAAAATAAAAATATGAATAAACTAATAAATGCAGAAAAATGTTAACAATAAAAGAATCTAAATAAAGAGTATTAAGAAATACATGGCACTATCCTTGTAACCTTTAAGTTTGAAATTTTTTAAAATAAAAAGTTTAAAAGTCAACAGAATAAAGGAGAGAAATCATATGTATACTAGGGGAAAATGGGAAATTTCTCAATCTGATGATTAATTTGCAAAAAAACAACATACTGAATGGTGAATTACTGAAAGTTTTTCTTTGAGATAGAGTACAAGGTATGTATGTATGCTATCACCAGTTCAACAATGAATAGGTGGAATTAGCCAGGGCAGTAAAACAAGAAAATTAAAAGGTTTGAAAAGAAACAAACATGACTATCATTATTTATAGATGATATGATTATATCCATTGAAAACCCAAGAGAATCTACAAATACATTTAGCAATGTTGCTCAGTATAATGTCAGTAATTTAAACATTAATTGTATCTCTAATACCAGCAATAAAGAGAAGATTAAAGAAAATATCATTGAGCATCAAAATAACAAATATCTAAGACTAAATCTAAAAATGCTATGCCTTATTATATATAGAGAAAACTGGAAAATAAGACTAAGAAAACTAAGTAGACTTAAATTAATAAAGAGCTACATATACTGTGTTCACGTATGAAAAGTTTCAATATGTTTAAAATATCAATTCTCCTCCAAATTGGCCTCCAAATATTGCTCCAAAGCAATCTTAGTCAAGATCCTAACAGGTTTTACATGACAAGTTTATGCTAGAATTGATATGTAAACCCAAAAGACATAATAGAACACCTTCTTGAAAAAGATAAATAAGAATCTTATGTTGTTTGGGATAGAAACACTATCTGTAGCCTTCAGTCAGTATACATAAGAAACACTTCTGTGTACCTCAATTAATGGTAGACTTTAATAGGTCAAGGAAGTATACTAATTTCTACAGTAAAGATAAGTGAAGGACTTTATAGGTTTCAAATGAACAGGGAAAAAACATAGATGAATTTGCCAAATGT
Organism: Nyctereutes procyonoides; assembly: GCF_905146905.1. NCBI lineage: Eukaryota > Metazoa > Chordata > Mammalia > Carnivora > Canidae > Nyctereutes > Nyctereutes procyonoides. The sequence goes on from NW_026575122.1 coordinate 24,285,749, forward strand.
TGGATAGCAAAAGTCACTTTAAAACTAAAGAAAGAGTAATATTACTGCATTAATTGATAAACAGACAATGCAGCAGAAGCAAGAGCTCAGAAGATGGATGCAAATAAAAGTATATAAATTATAGCAAAGATAATGACTAAGAAAGGAAATCTTTTAAATAAGCATGTTTAGATCTAAATATGAGGGTAAAAACAATAAAGTTTCCAGAACACCTTATAAGAAATATCTCTATGAATTTGGAGTAAGGAAAAATTTCCTCAATAGGACATATGATGTACTAACATCAAAGAAAAAGATTGATATATTAGATAACACTGAAATTAAGCAATTCTGCTTATAAAAGACATTATTAGGAAAGCTTTGAAAAATCAAGCTACAGACTGGGAGCAGATGTTTTCAACACATATCCCAGACAAATGGCTTGTATCCAGAAAATACAAAGAACTTCATATTAGTAAGAAAAAATAATTAAGTAGAAAAATGGGCAAGACTTGAACAGGCAACTCACCAAAGAGGAAATTCAAATGGTCACGAAACCTCTGAAAGGTATTCAACTTCATTAGTCATCAGGGAAATGCAAAACAAACTCTCAATAAGATACTCTTACACACACAGCACATGTATTATTAAATTGCTTCCAGAAAGGTTATACCAAGTTATACTTCCTAAAGGAATACCATTTCACTTTATGCATGCTAATTTTGAGTATTATCACTTTTATTTAATTTCTCAACTGAATGAGCCAGAGTAATAACAGTTATTAGCCTGTATTTTTGGAATTTTATAGATTTTATCATTTTTACATATATATTGACTAGACCATGTATATTTTTCTTTTGAGACTCATCTGTACTGCTTCTACTACAGGCTGTCCATTGTGGCAAACACTGTTCTCTTTCTTCACTAAGAAAATGCAGATTGTACTCAAAGCAGCAACATACCCAGTTCAAAACACTTGCTCCTAGAGACTCCCCTGAAGGTAAGAGCAGTTATGTGACCCACTTTGGGCCACGAAGTAATCAGATGCTTATTACTGGAAGTGCTGGAAAATAACTTGTTTCCTAATGAAAAAGGAACATCTTAGCTGCCCTCTATCCTTCCTCTTATTTCTCTTGTCTGGAATCGGAACTTCATTTTCAGAGGACAATTTTGTGAACAGGATAGCCACATACATGCTTAATAGAGTAGAAGAGGCCTATATCCTCAATGCCTTCCTAGAGGCTTCTGAGCTAGCCTTGATTTACCTTCCTACTGGCTTTCTTCAATGTGAGAAAAATAAAGCCCCATTAGGTTGAACCTTCACAGTAGGGTTTATCACATATATCTGAATGCAACCTAACTGGTATTTACAGATGAATTAAAAAAAAAAGGATAGGAAAGTTATTTTTTAAATATACTATTTTCATTAATTAATGTTGCAAATGGATTTTAGCAAGTTTATAAGCAATAAAACAGAAATTTCAAGAGTAAAAGGGCAGATACAGATGTATAAAAAGTCCTTGAGAGAAAATTAAGCAGCTGAGTACTGAAAAATGTAAAAACGTAAATGGATAATTTTCTGATAAACTATAAGCTAGCAAATTTAACCCAGAAAGGAGGAAAAACTAGATAATAATAAGAAAGTGAGAAATGGAAGGAGGAACACTTCCTCACCCACCTCCTACGTTTTCTGACCTTACCCTCCACCTTCCTCAGCCACACTAGACTTGTTCCCATTCATCCCACATGCCAGGCTGCTCTGAAATTATAAAAAATATATAGGAGAAAATATAGGTAAATTTCTGTCTGCATGATGGGTGTGGAAAGGATTTCTAAATACAAAAGCTACGAAAGACTCACAATGAAAAACATCAATACATTTGATCTAAACAAAAATTTCCTGAACTTGCCTAATTCAAGAAAATTAAAATGTAAGCAAACTAGAATTCTCTGAAAAAAATATCTGTGACCATAGACATATAGTTTACATGGAAACAGCATTAAAGATTCATGAAGTATTAAATCTCCTAAAGACAGAAATACAAAAGAACATGTAGGGATATATATATTTAATAAAAAGGATGAGGAAACGAGAAACAGATTTCTAAAATACTCTATTTCACTAATAAAAAGTTTAACCAAGAAGATTTAATTTTCATGGCTTTAAAAAAATAACAATGTTGAAAGACCGTAGCGATATGGGCAATCTCATAAATTGATGACAGAGCTGTAAATTAGTAGACTCTTGCTGGAAGCATTTTGGTAGTTTGTATCAAGAGTTTAAAAAATATTTATACCCTATGATCCAGTGTTGAGACTTTGAGGTATATATCTAGGGTAATTATATATGCAGACCAACATTCAAAGATAATGTCACTGCAGTGTATTTTATAAAAGCTGAAAACTGGAAACATATATCTCACAATAAAAGAATGGTTAGGGATCCCTGGGTGGCGCAGCGGTTTGGCGCCTGCCTTTGGCCCATGGTGCGATCCTGGAGACCCGGGATCGAATCCCACATCGGGCTCCTGGTGCATGGAGCCTGCTTCTCCCTCTGCCTGTGTCTCTGCCTCTCTCTCTCTCTCTCTGTGTGACTATCATAAATAAATAAAAATTTAAAAAAAATAAATAAAAGAATGGTTAAATAAATTATGTTGTATACATAACATGGACTATTAAATTTTTTAAATTATTTCAATGGGGCATTAACAACCTGGGAAATGTATATTAAAATATTATGGCAGTTGAAAAATGCAGGATGGCCACACAGGTTACAGAGTAAACTTCTGATTACTTGAAAATACCTGTATCATCAAAAATATCAAAGGAAATAGACCAAATATCAATAGCTTCTGTATTTATATTACAAGATTAGGATTTTATTCCCTTTTTATTTATTTTTTTATTCCCTTTTTAAAATATATTTCTGTATTTCCTAAAATTGTATTAGTGATCAGCAAAAAAAGAACAAATGAATCTTATTTAAAAAGACAATAAAATGCAAAAATATAGTGCTTGTGATTCAACTTCTGGCAGTTTAATTATGAGCTACAGTGAATATTAATCATTATATTGGGTATTTCAGATAAAATTGATGTCCATGATTTAGATATAAGGAATAATAGACTATCATTGTGTAATGCCAGAAAAATCACCTAAGGCAAAAATCAATAATTCCAAAACAGAAAAACAAAAGAAAGTGATATTGAGCCTGGCACCAGTACTATGGGAAATTCTACCAGAAAGTGTTGTCCATAATCATGATCTCTTATCAAAATAGAAAGAATAAAAGAATGATTCTCTTTAGTGGGTAAGATGGTACCTTTGCAGGGAAGAAGAACTATGCCCATCTAGGTCAATCTTTAAACTGTCTCAGTCAACTGTTGTGTTTGCTATTATTTACTACCATTTCCAAATCCCTTCCTTTATTCACACACACACACAGTCCCCTCTCCAAGAATCAGTGACAGAATAGTGTTGAAACTGATGAAAACATGTTGAGAATTATCTTTATTAACAATATTTAATCAAGTGCCCTCAAATTATTAAATATTTAGTCTATAAACACAAACATTCTAAAAACTCAGCCTCACTGGTAACTCTCAGGTAGCTCAAGTTCCAACTGCCCTCAGATACTTCCGATTCATTTCCACCAACTCTATGTATTAAGAAAAGACCGTGTGCTTAATGGTCAGAGCCACAGGTCCTAGATATTCAAGGTACCACTGGAGATTTATGAGATAATTGACAGGACAATTAAGATGATACCTATTTTTGGCAGTTTGTCAATATTACAAGATTATTGCAATTATTGTACTCAATAATCTAGCAAGTGTAACTCTAAAAATTTCCCTGCATATACAAACGTACATCCCAAATAACATGTACAAGGAAATTAATTCATAGATACAGCTTGAAATAGGAACCTAAATATCTATCAATAAGGTACTATAGTAAATGAATGTATTGGGATACATTCATAAAGTACATTACTTTGAAGTCGTAAGAGAGATAAAAGAGAAGGTCCTTATGTATTCATTTACATCAGATGTTTACCAAAACATAACAGTCAGTAAAAAAAAAAATCTGAGTAAAACAAATGTTTAGCATATGGTACCATTTGTCTTTTATTTATTTTTTTAAGATTTTATTTATTCATTCATGAGAACAGAGAGAGAGGAGAGAGAGAGAGAGAGAGAGGCAGAGACATAGGCAAAGGGAGAAGCAGGCTCCATGCAGGGAGCCCGATGTGGGACTCGATCCTGGGACTCCAGGATCATGCTGTGGGCCAAAGGCAGGCGCTAAACCGCTGAGCCACCCAGGGACCCCCACCATTTGTCTTTTGAAAGGTATAAAACTGCAGCCCTGATTGCCTTGAAGAAATTGGTAACTGGGGAACAAAGGCAGGAAGGAGACTTCTCTGTATATCTTCTTGTATCTCTAGAATTCTCAACAGGTTATACAGGTGTTACCGCTGTAAAAATAAAACACTTGAAAAATCCATACAGTACAATTTACCTGTATGTTCCTATTTCTCCAATATACACAATAACAACACTTCTAACAGCCCGAGGTCTTTTTTTATTCTACTAAAATATGTGTCTATTGTAATAGGTAAATGTTCTCTGACTCAGAACAATGACAACCATCAAAATATCTAGCCAAAAATAAGGATTCTTTTATTTTCCTTATAAGTTCATTCATATCATTGATTTAACTATGATTACTTGAATACTTTCCACTGGCCAACATCTGTGTTAGGGTTGCTAAGTAGAAAAGATAGGGGTCTTTTTTTTTTAAGATTTATTTATTTGCTTATTTATTTAGGGGAAGAAAGAGAGAGACAGAACACACACAAGCCTAGGAGGTAGATGGAGGAGGGAAGAGAAAGAGAGGGAGAGAGAGAATCTAAAGCAGACTCCCCACTGAGTACAAAGCCTGATGTGAAGCTCCATCTCATGACCCTGAGATCATGACCTGAATGGAAATCAAGAGTCAGAAGTCACCCAGGTGTCCCAACAGAGGTCTTATTTTCAGATGCTCACTATACAGTAAGAAAGACAGAAGTAAACAAGCAATTTACTCAGTTCACAGCTATTTATTTGGCATCCACTATGTGCAGGGCAAATTAACACAGTGCAATAAGTTTAGAAGGGAAGGGAAGAGCAAAGGCCAAGGACTGTCCAGACAAGGGATGCCAATTCAATCAAAAGAGGACAGAGAAGTCCAAGAGGTAAGTAGGGATTACCCAGGGCATGGAAGGGTAGGAACTCTCCACCATGTCCAAGTGTCGACAAAACCTGTGGTACATTCTGCAACCTACCAGGGCCCAAGTTGGCTTGGTTTGGGAGAAAGTGCGAGAGGGTCATGAGGAGAAATGAACTTGGGAGCAATGGACCAGCAGAAGTGAGATCACAAAGGACCAAGTTGGTGCATTGAGATGTTAGCCCAAAAGCAATCAAAGGGACACTAACCATAAAGTTCAGGGTCCACTTCTGGGTTCTCTATTCTGTTCCATTGATCTATATGTCTACATGCAGAAGAATGAAAGTGGACCACTCTCTTGCACCATACACAAAGATAAACTCAAAATAGATGAAAGATCTAAATGTGAGACAAGATTCCATCAAAATCCCAGAGGAGAACTCAGGCAACACCCTTTTTGAACTTGGCCACAGTAACCGGAGAAGGACAAACAGTGTATGTTCTCATTCATTTGGGGAATATGAATAATAGTGAAAGGGAATATAAGGGAAGGGAGAAGAAATGTGTGAGAAATATCAGAAAGGGAGACAAAACATAAAGACTTCTAACTCTGGGAAATGAACTAGGGGTGGTGGAGGGGGAGGAGGGCGGGGGGTGGGGGTGAATGGGTGACGGGCACTGAGGGGGACACTTGACGGGATGAGCACTGGGTGTTATTCTGTATGTTGGTAAATTGAACACCAATAAAAATTAATTTATATATATAAAAAAAGGGACACTAACATTTTCACGCATTTGGGATTCCCACAGTTTCCTTTATTTTTAATCCTGCAGTTTCCAAATGTGATTGTACATCATTATCACCAAAAGAGCTTGATTTTCAGGTTCCACTTCAGACATACTGAATAATTTTAGAGCATGAGGCCCTGAATTTTTTTGTTTTTAAGATGTTTGGTGATCTTGATGGGATATAAAGTACAAGAATCATTGGTATCTAAAATCTCTGACAAAAGTTCAAAATACTTTGTTGATGGCTGAGAAAGAGACACGAGAGAGGTTCTGACTCCTCCCTCTCTAAATGTTGAGTAAGCAGAAAGCTGGCTTCAGTGGGATTTTCCCAACACTTAAGACAGAGAAAACGGAAAGCAGGAACAAGATAAATCAAGGCCAGCTCCCCAAAGGGGAACATTTACAAGTCTCCTCTTACAAGGAGAAAAAAATCCATGAGATCTCAGTAGACAGAGACAAAAGATTTCTTCTTTGATTTTTTTTTTCAGTACAAAAGCAGATAGCACACTTTTAGCATTATTTTATCCCAGAAACATAGAGTTACAGCATCATATTGGGCATTCAGATGCACAGAGCATGCACAACCTCTATTGGCCTGAAAACTGCAAGGTATTTTCACCATCTAAGGCAGAATGAGAAGCAGCAATTTGCTACCACGTATGCTTTACTGGGGACTTTAGCAAGAGCTTTACGTTCACAAATCTTTAATGCATTAAAGTAAACATTCTTCTCTATTTTGGGCTGCCTTCCTTTTTAAAATTCGTCTTGGCCACATTCTGAGGTATTTTGCAAGATAATTACATAGCAATTGTGAAATGAAAAACAAAAGGAATAAAAATTAAGGAAAGCTGAAGTACCCCACAAAGATATATTTTTAAACATTTAATGGTCTTAAATCTAGATGAGTCACATACTGAATAAATGCCACCCACAGTCCCACCTGACCTGCATAGTGTTTTCTTCCAAAAAAGCTAAATGTATGTTTATTTAATTTATTCAGTCATTTATTCCATGGATATTTATTAGGCACCCACTCTGCATCAGGTACTGCGATAGATACAATGAAGCAATGATAGAAGAAATACAGAAAAGTCTCTTTCCTGCATTTACTTCCTATACTGGTGAAAACAGGCACCAGACAAAGCACAGCAAGGACATGGGATAAGTCCCACGAAATAAAGGCACAGGATGCTAAGGGAACATACAATGTGGGGACCTAATCCAGCCTGAGGGTCATGGGGAACTTCCCTTATAGACATTGCTAAAGATATGACCTGGAAAATAAGTAGGATTAGGACATAGAAAGGGATGGGAAGAGAAGGAGGGAGGAAGTATATGTGTGTGAATAGCTTAAGAGGCATGGCAGACAGGGAATGAGGGTATATTCCAGGTAGAGGGAAGAGCATGAGAAAATGAGCAGAAATGAAATAGAACATGCTCTGCTTGAGGAACTGAGAACATTCTTACAGCCAAGCATAGAAGGCAAAAGGAGAGTGTCAAGAGAGGAAGCTGGAAAGATAGGCAGGGGATAGATAAACATGATACCTAATTGAACCAGAACATTCTCGTGAATTAGTCAGAGACACATACTTTTGCCCCAGTTTACAATTAGCTCTAGAATATAAAAGTTAAATGTCTTGGACAAAGTCACCAAATTAAAGTCAGAAGTCTGCTGTAGTAGAACCTCTTATCTAATCGTTCTATCAGATGTTCAAATCAGGACATAGCTTTAGCTACAAATTACATAAAGTTCATCATAACTTTTAAAAAGAGAATCAAAATGCATGCTATTCATACTTCCATTTGAGCAATGATCGAATTTGGAAGCTTCATAATTTTTATTTTCTATTGGAGGAATGTGTACTAAAGAGTAACTTCTGATGTCTTAATAGATATTAGCATCAATAAAAAAAGACTTTCTGTTTATAACAAATTGTTGAGTGATATTACAGTTTTTTCAAAATGTTCCCACGGGAGCAAACTGAATAATCTATATGTTGGTTTTCTCTGTATTATTTATTTTGATTTCATGTGAATCTATGACTAATCTAAATAATAATTTCAACTGAAAAGTCAAATTATTGGTGTACCCAAAACTAACAATAAGATGACAAGAGAAAAAGTATGACCCTTATTATTGTGATCCTCAAGTTTTTAGTGTTTAGACTATTAATTCGTTCAGGCTTTGGGACTGTATAGAGGTAACACTAAACAAAGGTATCTAGGTACCTTACTAATTAATTTGCAATCTAATTTATGCCTCACAATAACTGTAAGGTCAATGTATGAATGCATCGGGTTATATATTAGAAAACACACACTGAGCAATTAAATAATTTTTATAAGCTTAGGACTTGTGAGGGGCAGTGCTCCAGGATCCAAATCCGTATCTGTGTGACCCCAAAACCTGGTTTCTAAGTTACAACACAGGTCCTGGATTCTTTCCTTCCACAAGTCTTTCACTCACTTGAGGCATCCATGTCTTCTATTCAGTAAAATATTTGAACCAGATGGCATCAGATTTCATTTCCAATTCTAAATATCTGGTAACTTAAATTGAAATTGTAAAGTAAATGTTATATATGCCACCAAAAAAAAAAACAACTCTATAATAAAATATTACTTTTTCCCCATCTCCCCCCTCCCTGACCTTCCCCCCACCCTCTTTATCTGGATGTCTATCAGAGGGAACTATACAGTGTGCTTTTCAAAATTCTTTGGAAATTCATCATATAGACGTGTCATATAGACAAAAGAATTCTATAGAAGTATCTATCTTAAGCTATGCAAAAAGGAAGCAAATTTATTGGTGCATGTTTCTAAGATGTGCAGGGACAGGCTAATTTCAGTCACGGATGGATTCTCAAAAAACCACTGGCAAGAGACAAAGGAGAGACAGAGAGAGAGAGATGGACTTAAGCTGAAAAGGGAGCAGAGACCTTGACTCCAAGCTATCTCTACTCTCTAAGCCCCAGAGTAGTTACCATATGCTAGCCAGTCTTTTGCTCAGATGAACTTTTCTTTCAGGTGTCATCTCATATGTCTAAGATTCCCTTAAACTCACATCCCCCTCTGGGTTTCACTCTCTCTGGCCCCTTTATAGATTCTTAAGAGAACTCAATGCACTCACCATCTCCATCTGCTTTCCTCTCCTTCTGTTCACTCCTTAATCCCTCCAATCTCCACCCCCCGCCCCCCCCAAATCCCACCAAAATCACTTTTGCTTAGGGCACGAGGACTCCATCTTGCCAATATGATGCACCTTCTGTTCTTTCAGCTTCTTAATCTTCCAGTAGAACTTAACATGATAGACAGCTACCCTCCTCAAACTTCTCAGATTCAGCAATAAAATATTCTCCTGGCTTCCCCCCCCCTTCCTCCCTGGCTGTTTCTTTTCAATCCTTCAGCTGTTGTGTAAGGACTTCAGATCCCTGAAGGCTGCCATATGGAGAGACATCGAAGAGAGAGAGTTGCCTGAGGAGCCCCCAGCCACTGGAGTCTTTCTAGCCAAACAATCTTTATGGGATGAAGAAGCTTTGAGAGGACCCTAGCCCCTGTTGCTGTTTGAAAGGACAACTAAGAACTATCTAGATGAGCCCACTCAACTCCCAGAATCATGAGGAGGGAAAAAAATTGTTAAAACTGAAACTTTTTTTAAACAATAGCAATCTTCTCTTCCTCTACTTACCAATTAAATTGGATTTCACCAAGGTTTCTCCAGGGCTCTTTTATTCTTTCTCCTCCTTGCCAATCTCCCTCATTCCCATAGTATTAATACGATGAATATACGGACCCTCCCAAATTCAACTCTTGTTTTGATTGTTCTGCTGGCTGGCTATCTATACCTCCATGTGGATGCCTCATAGGCTTCTCAAGCATAACATACTCCAACCTCCCTCTTTATCCCCCTCTCTCCAAAAAGCCAGCTTCTCTTCTGCTCTTCTCAATAAAGGGCTAGCTCCACCCTTCACCCATTAGATAGGCCAGAAACATCCTTCCATCTTATCCCACACAGCTAGTCTACTGGCAGGTCTTATTAGCTCAGCTCCCAAAATAAATCTTGAACCATTTTTCTCCAAGTCCACTTCCCCATCCAGTCCAAATTACCATCCTCCTTCCTATAGACACAACTCTTAACCAGTCTCCTCACACAGAGTCTAGTCTCTTTCTAATACATTATTGGCAAGAGACAGAGGAATTGTCCTGAAATGAAATTCAGAGCATGTTACTCTCCTGCTGGAAACTAATAATGGCTCCCCAATCCATATAGGAGAAAATATAAAACCCAGTTTTACTTCCAAATACTTCCCCCTAGAACTGCAACTCATCCTTCCTATTTCTTTCTTCAGTATTATACTTCTTTCCTCTTGGCACTACTCCTGTTCCGCTTTACTGTTTTTCTTCATAGCCCTTAGCACCAGCTGGAAATATCATTCTGATTTACTTAACATCTAATTCCTGCTTCTAGAATGTAAGTCCTGTGAAGGCAGGCACCTTGTTTATCTTGTTCACCTCTGTAACCCTAATGCCCAGATTGGTGCCTGACATACAGTGGACACTGGGTAGATAATGAATGAATGAATGAATGAATGAATGAATGAATGAATGAATGAATGAATGAAGCATTAACATCTTTGATATGCTTTGTCTTAAGTGAAAGAAACAGAAATAAAGTAGTAAGTTTATTAGCTTAAATTCTTTCTGAAGATAAGTGTCTAATAACCAATATTCTTTCCTTCTGACCAGTTTTTCAATATGAACGGTATCATATATTTCAGACTAAATATATATTTATATATATTTCAGACCAAACTCCTACCACCACTCTCAGATTATTCCATGCTACTCTATCAGCATGGTTGAATTATTTACCCTAAAATGAGTCATTCAGCTATTCTTTTCTCCTTGTTTAAAATTCTAATCAAGTTAAAAGTAATTTGTCTATCTTGGAGGGATGGCAATATATTCCTAACAGTAACAGAATGTTATCTCCCTATTTTCTAAGTTACAGGGTACTTTTTGATACAGTAAGGCCCTCCATTCTGTTGAACACCTTGATGAGGGTTTGGATATGATAAGTCTAGGGCCAGAAATTAAGGAGAAGTAAACTGCTCTATGAAAAGAAATTAAAGTTCTTAGGAACAGAGGAGTGAAGGATATTTTCTTAATATAGGTGAGAAATATTTTTATAGCTACAATATCATAGTAATGGGAAACTTTATCAATCCAGATGCTTCTTTAGAGAATCTGCTAATTCTTAACTGGCTTTGACCATTTGTTTTATCAGAAACATGATTTGATGATGGTGGTAGTGACCACTAAAATTATTAAGTAGGCTCCACTCATGACCCTGAGATCAAGAGTCAGATCCCAGTTGACTGAGCCACTCAGGCACCTCAGTGACCACTAAAATTATTAAGTGATGACTATGTACCAAGCACTGTCCTAAGCAACTAGACTTCAGTCTTCCTTACAACTTGCCTAGAGTCACCCAGAGAGTAAGTGGCAGAGTTGGATTTGAAACTATAATTGTCCCTGCTCTTGATCACTATGCTATCAGAAGAGCAAGAGCTCCCTTACCACAATTTCAACAAAGAACCACTGGCTGGCGATGCTGGTGAAACAGGAACTTTGGGAAAAAGAAATTGTATCATGTAGGAGTTTTTCCACAAAAGAAGAGAAAGACTAAGTAAAGACATGAACTTAGGATTTTAACAGAAATATTTATCAACCTTAGAAGTAAAGTAAGCATGATGTTATGCTCAAGACATTCTAAATAGAAACCCACTTGCCTCAAAAGGAACCAGAGACTGTAGGACTGACATCTACCCATACACAGGTGCTTGTGTGTGCACATATGCACAAACAGCTCTGAAGAACAGGGAAAACAGTAGGCTTCTAGAGAAAATAACATAGGAGAGAACCTTCTGAGGGTGTCAGGTTATAAAACAAGCACACAGAACATGGAAGGGGAAACAAGAAACAAAGAATGAAACAGACGAAAAACACTGACCTGTAAGAATGTCAGTAAAGTCTAACTAAAGGAATGAGACAGAGCCTTTGAAAAATACCAAAGATGACAAAAAGGTTAGGCTATAAAAACGAAAACATTCAGAGCCAGAAAATGAGTAAGAATATTATGTCCTTGGCATTGGATCGGGGGGGAGAGGGAGGGACACCACAATATGAGCATTTATCAGAAACTATACAGTATATTTGGCCGAACTACATGCCAGCGTTGGGTCCACCAATCTGGTTGACTCAGCTACAAGGAAGATTCTAGACAACCACAAGGAGGCGACACATCTTTCTTAAAACACACTAACAAAAATGTCATGGAAGATACACATTCAACTTCCATTATTGTCTTCTACAAGGAGCAAACAGAAAAAGGGAGACTAAATATTGTTTTAAAAAAAAAGTACTTGACTAAGAAAATGATAATGAGAAAACCCCTAAATTGTTTCAATAAAGTTCGACCTTCAACAGGCCAGATATCTTCCTGTGCAACATTGAAGACCCAAGCCTCACTCATGTTGAACAGAATCAGCTGGTCTGTTAGAAAGAAAGGAGAAGTTATAAGAGGCATGGGGGCTCTGTGAGAATTGCTTCAATACGTCTATGAGGCTTATATCAAACAATCGTATGTTGACCTGGAAATCAAAAACCTGTTAGAGCTATACTGTTATGTGACTCAACCACCAAAACTTTTGGGCCCTGACCTTTGGGCATAATAAAACAATTTTTATTCATAATACTTCTCCCCAACAATGGTTAAGACTATTAAGAGGTAAAAAAAAAAGACTATTAAGAGAGATAATATGGTTATGGGTTGAGAGTTCAGACTCTGGAGCCACGCTGCCTCTGTTGGGAGTCCCAGATCCATTGCTTAGTAGCTGTGTGACCATTGGCAAGTGACGTTAAATCTTTGTGCCTTGGTCTCATCTATAAAACTGGAATGATGACAATATTGCTTATCTCACAGGGTTGCTATAAGGATTAAATATAAAATTCTTAGAACACATCTGGTACAGAGTAAGTGGTCAATAAACACTAGCTACCACTATCATTAGCATCATTGTCTTTATTACTGTTATTATCTTTTACTATTAAAAGAATAGCTGGCAGATCTGTTCCAAACACATGGCAAAGCCTGGATCCTTTGACATCCTCTCCTCAACCCACCCTTAAATAGTACTTTTCTCTGACCTCCTGTTATCATCAGCCCTTTTTACTTTCCATGTAAATTCCTTCTCTAGGATATCAACCCAGTTTCTCTCATGAGTTCCACACCTATGGTCTTTCAATGGTCTTCTGACATCCTCATTTAAACAAACCTTCCACGAGAACTTTACATATAACATCTCCCTCCTGGGTCTCCATTACCAATGGGATAAATTCAGATTTTTGAGCCAGCCTTCTTGTGTCCATCTCACTTGGCACTATTACAGTGTTTTCCTTTATCAGTGATCTAGACCCTGGCTCATGCTTTCCCTTCACCTGGAATCTCTTTCTCCATTTTTTCATAAACTTTCTCAAGAAGCATTTCCTGTGTCCTGCTAGAATACCTTTCTCCTTCCAGTAGAATCTCGCGTTGTATTCCAAATATTCTGGTATCATAGCCCTCATCCCATGATATGTTAGTTAACGGCTTCTCTCCTTCTTGTTAAAAGTTTAAGGAAAAGACTTCATATTTAAATTCATCTTTGCTTACTTCACTCAGCATAATACCCTCCAATTCCATCCACATCGAAGCAAATGGTGGGCATTCGTCCTTTCTAATGGCTGAGTAATATTCGATTGTATGTGTGTGTATGTGTGTGTGTGTGTGTGTGTGTGTGTGTGTGTGTATATATATATATATATATATATATATATATATATACCACATTATGCTGAGTGAAGTAAGTCAATAGGAGAAGGACAATCATCATATGGTTTCATTCATATGGGAATATAAGAAATAGTGAAAGGGATTATAGGGGCAAGTAGGAAAATGAGTGGGAAAAATTAGAGAGGGAGATAAAACATGAGAGACTCCTAACTCTGGGAAATGAACAAGGGGTAGTGGAAGGGGAAGTGGGCAGGGGGTATGGGGTGACTGGGTGATGGGCACTGAGGGGGGCACTTGATGGGATGAGCACTGGGTGTTTTACTATATTTGGCAAATCAAACTCCAATAAAAATATTTTTAAAAATAATAAGAAATAAATTCATTTTGCACCCGTAATGCCTAATACAATACCTGACACAAAATGCCTTTCAACTTGGGCTTCTGAGCCCAGGCAAGACTTTAATAGGTGTTTTAAACACTTAACACAAATTTACATTTACATTTCCAAAACTTATTGACAGATGGAATATAAATGGAAGTAAGCGATAGGTATTTTCCAAAGATTATCGACTCCAATAAATATTGGTTCAGCAGACAGAATATTATAAGAAATGCTTTATATTTTTCTGGCATTGTCACATTTTTCACCTGATGAAGGGGCCCTCAGGCAGTGGTCCTGCTGTCACTAATTGAATTGTGTTTTCCCCATTTCAGCTTGGATTGTTTTGTTGATTCATGTAGCACCTTGCTTAATTAAAAAATACAAGCGTTGGGTTACATAAGAGCACCAAACTTCCACTTCACAATTCAAGAGGCCTGGTGGAAAGACCCTCTCAACATTAAGTAATACTAAATAGCTGAATATACTAGCAGCACCAGTTGCAATAGACAAATTCAAATTATCAGCTCCCTGATAGCTCCCTGCAGCCATTAGGGATGTGTTTCATTTTACATTTGGATGTTCTTTGGGTACACTGCAGAAAAAAAATTACAATAACAAGCGCAAAAATTTCCACGTGGAGATAAAACAGTACAAATAAAGCAATAAATCAAGTCCCTATACTGCAGTAAGACAGTCAACTCCACCGGCATCACAAATCATGCAATTAATGCAGATATTATATGTATCTTTCCAAAATCTTTTTAGCAGTTTTTGTTTTCAGTATTTTGTAACATCAAAGCAATGATGCCAGGGACAGGAAAAATACTGAGTAGAGAATAAATTTCAGAGATTCAAATCCCAGTTCTTCCATCCTCTGTGACTTTTCCTTATTCCCTGTAATCTCTGTAAGCTTCACCTACATGTGATTAAGGAAAATAAGCTCCTCCTTACCTATTGTGCCCAAAATACTCATTGTTTAGTCACTCAAAATGAATTTTAAAATATATACATAAAAGATATATGCCAGTAGGGCACCAGGTGGCTTGGTGGGTTAAGCGTTTGACTCTTGATTTTGGCTCAGGTCATGATCTCACAGTCGAAGGATCCAGTGGGGTGTGGGGCTCTGTGCTGGATGCAGTCTGTTTCAGATTCTTTCTCCCTCTCCCTCCCCCTCTGCTCTTCCCCACACATGTTCTTTCTAAAATAAATATATATAAATCTTAAAAAAAAAAAAGATACATGCCAGAAACTCTACAAGCAGTTAAGGAAATAAAATGAGTAAGATAAGTCTTTCCATTAAAGAGCTCACAGGCAGTTAGAAACCTAGCCAGGCCTGCTCTGCTGCCTGGGTGCAGCGAACCCCACCTGCATGCCTAATGTGGATACTCACTGTTGGGCTGGCTGAGAGACAGGGGCACCCAAAATAGTGGACATCTCAAATTGGGTCAAAATGGCTGATCTTCCCGCCAAAGCAGCCATGACCACCACATCATCTCCAGTAAATCGAAGCCTAGACGGAAACCGAAACTTTCCATCCAGGACTTTCCAGCCGGGGACCACCTCCCATCGGCTGTACTATCCCCACCCCCAGCCAATCACCTAGGGACACGGTGTTCCCTTGCCTAATTTGGCAAGAGACCCACCCGGATCCGACCTGTAACTGGAACCAGAACCAATAAGGCTTAAAAACCCCCACACTCCCCAACCCCAGAGCGACTTCCCTGACTTGGGCCACCTCTCCGAGTCATGGAACCTCGCCCGGGAGTGCTCCCCATTAAAGCACTCTCGAACCTACTGCCTGGCTCTGCTGTTTTTTGTTTTGTTTTGTTTTGTTTTTTAATTTCTCCGCCGTTCATTTTGGAAAAAACCTAACACTCACTATAATGTACTGAAGTAGGTCTTTACACTCTGCACCTCCTATGAGACCATAAGGCCCGTGGAAACAGAGGCCACATGTTGTTCATGCATTGCCTTCATGCTGGTCTACTTCTCACCTACGTCTCTGATCTCATCTCCTCCTCCTTCACTCCACTCCAACCATACCAGCCTCCCTGGTGTTCCTCAACATGCCAAGGGAACACATGCCTCAGGGCCTTTACATTTGTTGTTTCCTTTGACTTGATCTTTCTTCCTCTCCATATCTGCATTGCTTGCTCCCTGTGCAAATCAGTTTTTATTCAAATGTCCCCTTCTTAGAGACCTTCCTTGACACTTTTTGAAACTGCACATTCTGTCCCAAAATATTTTCTACCACCTTGCCATGTTTTAATTTTTCCTCCACCACCACCATTACTAACCCAATCCAAATTTTACTATTTGCTCGTCAGCAAGATACCCAAAGAAAGGAATGTTTATGTATACACTACTGAATACAGCATACACAACACTTACTTAGGTACTGGTGCACACAAAAGGAATTAGTAAATATGCAATGAATAAATTTTAGGAACTCCAACAAAATAGTATGATACAATCTGCGCTCTCAAAGAAATGAAAGTTTCTGGAGGTTGAGGGGCAAAACTGGTAGGGAACATCTTGTTTGGTCACTGACCATCTATTTCTCCTTAACAACATCATTTTAAGTGGGTTAGCTATCTCCTACTACAGATAGTCTTTGGGGATGGTTAATCCAGGCATCTGGTCTTCTTCTATGGCAATCAAAAAGGCAAATACTTTCTGGGATCCCTGGGTGGCGCAGCAGTTTGGCGCCTGCCTTTGGCCCAGGGCCCAATCCTGGAGACCCGGGATCGAATCCCACATCAGGCTCCTGGTGCATGGAGCCTGCTTCTCCCTCTGCCTGTGTCTCTGCCTCTCTCTCTCTCTCTCTCTCTCTCTCTCTCTCTCTCTCTGTGACTATCATAAATAAATAAAAAATTAAAAAAAATTTAAAAAAAAAGGCAAATACTTTCATTGCCCTGGTGTAGCTGGGCTGAGCTCATTACCTGGTCTCTTCCTATTCACATCCGAGAAACTGCCGTAACAGTGGAAGAAGTGGTTGGAGTTCATTCATCTCAGCTGTGGCTCACTGATCAGACTGTTCTAGCTACAAGACTATTCACCAGATTCTTCATTCCTCATCCATGTGATACTGTCTTGTTCCTCTCCTCCCATCCATTTCTAGCCCTGGTTCTCCAGGCTCTGGTGAATTCTGTGGGCTACCCACGACCTTCCCCCAAATTTTCTTTTTTCACTCAAGTTAGCCCAATCCATTTTTAAAGCTTCTAACCCAAGAGCCCCAACTAATATGACATGAAAAAGAAAATTATTCATGGTGGTATTCATTTAGTGACAAATAATGTTCCCTATTTGGCTCAGAAAAGGATGTAAGTCCCACAGGTCTCACATAGGAGATGTAACCAGACCTAGTCCTGAAGAATAGACAGGATCTGGATGATCAAGAAGGGTGAGGCTCTGAGGCAAGGGAGATAAAACCGAGATTTTAACAATTCCTATGAGCCAGGCACTCTGCTGCACACCTGACCCACGAACCCACAACTAGCAAGAAAGTGGTAGAGCTTGGACTGGAGGTAATATCAAAGTGTTGTTTCAAGGGGATGTCAGATTAAGTGAGTAACAGAAAAGCTGCTTAATTCAAGATGAGCTGAAAGATTTGCGGTGAAGTATGAGACAGTAAATGATAGAACATTTCAGTTTAGATCTGCAGGCTATGACTACTCATCTCTGAATAGGATTCAGGAATGAAAGTGAGGCTAGAAACAAATTTGTTAAGAAACACAAATTTGAATATGGAATAGTGAATGAGTTATCTAAAATAGTAAACTAATGTATTTATGCTTATTACTAACAGTATGTTCCCTTTGTTTATTATTCTTTTTGTACAATGTTTTCCTTGAGCTGCAACAAACCCCAATGACTATCATCAGGTACTGGAATGAAGGTGTTAAATGTTAGTTTTTAATTTCCCAATCACTTAAAAATAGAGACTTGGCACTATAAGTCACCTATTCCTTTTTTCATTACACTGTCCAGTTCCTCAATACTTTTTCTTGAAACTATGCATACCCTACCCCATACCCTTCATATGGCCTGAGTTCTGGTTTCACAAATAAATGGAGAAAATAAACCACAGAGTGTTTTGAAAAAAAAATTTTTTTTACCTGGTTAGAAGTGTCAGTCCCAGGCAATCGGTCTGCTAAAAAGTCTAAAAATCAGTTGCTTAACACAAGTTTAAATATTTATTGAGCTTAAGTGTTTGAAACATTAGCAGGAAATGAACAATATATTAAAGATGAGCTAGAGCTGAGAAAGAAGGCAATGATTGAAATCTTGTTTCCTTTACTTTCTCTTTAAGATGGTATCTTTAAGACCATGTAGCCTAAAATGGTCCAGTAAATTCATTTCTATTGTGATAAGATAAAAACTAACTCAGCACATCTTGAGAGGCAAGTGGTTTTGACTTAGGCCAGTGACTACCTGAAATCATTGATCAATAGGTCTGAAAACATACACACACACAAGCAAAAAGCACAGCCAGGAAAAAGAACTATTAGCTGAATATTCCTGACTACAGCAAATGTTCCAGTATCAGCAACATAAAATAATGCTTCCCTAAGTGGACACTTTACACATGTTTCTGAGAAATCAGAATGACTCCTGAGGTGATGAGTGAACGCTGGCAAATGTCATCAGTTCTACGTGGGTTAGAAGACCAGGTTATTCAAAGAGACATTCTTTTCTCACTGCTAATTCTCCCTAACAGCTATTTCAAAGAAACCCTAGTCTTTCTTCTTTGCCGGTTGGCCCCAACACCTGCCCTTACTCACCCTTTAGCAAGATCATAGTTTTGGTCATAGATTTCTTATAGAAAAGATTTTTTATAGAAAAAAAATAGGTTTGGACCTCAGGGGGCCTGTCAGGCATCCTGAAATATAAGGGTACATAGTTCTCCTGCAAAGGTAATCTGTGTTCTTCCATGATAGGAGGCATCTTTCAGAGTGACCTTGAAAACTCACACAGAGGATCAGGGAAAGGCGAGCCTCCCTTTCTTAATCAGCCTCCATTCAGAGGCTGTACCATATAATGGCTAAGCACCAGGATAGCAGGAACTGATAGGTCTCTGGTCAAATCCTGACTCTGACACCAGAGCTGAGTATAGGATTGGTATCCTATACATCATATCATTTGTATGGTAATAAAGATGGTGACTGCCATATTTTAACTTCCCAATAAGTATTAACAACCAATATTTTCAATCGGAAAAGGACAAACATTATATGGTCTCACTCATTTGGGGAATAAAAAATTAGTGAAAGAGAATAAAGGGTAAGGAGAGAAAATGAGTGAAAATATCAGTGAGGGTGACAAAACATGAGAGACACCTAACTCTGGGAAATGAACAAGGGGTAGTGGAAGGGGAGATGGGTGGGAGGTTGGGGTGACTGGGTGATGGGCATGGAGGGGGGCACTTGGTGGGATGAGCACTGGGTGTTATATGTTGCCAAATAAATTAAAAAATTTAAAAAAACAATATTTTCATTAAAACTCAGGTACACAGGTTTTAGAAATGAAGACTCATTTTATAAATCATTTAGTTCCATCCATCACTCCACTAATAAGCTGTAGCCCAGAGAAGTAAGGCAACTTGCTCAAGGGGTCACAGCTAAGTGGCTTTAGTGGCAGAGAGCCACACAAAACCATGTTTGCCTACATCTAGGCCACTGGACATTCCACTAGAGTACAACTTAAGCCAGGATCACAGATTTATAGTTCACTAACTATATTTCATTTAAGTTTATTAAACATACCCTGTGGTCAAACTTGCACAGAGCCTTTTCCAATGCCAGTTCTTTGTAACTATACTCAGGAGCCCAGTGTTCTCAGATTGTTTTCTTCCCTCTCAGTCCCAGCAAAACCAGCTCATCACTTTTCCATGAGCAGAAACAGTTAATTCTGGTACATATCACATAGTAGACACACAAATATTCCTTGAATAACTCAAAATTGAGTGACTTTATTTATGAAGCTACCTGTTCAAAAAACAAAAATTCAAAAGGAACCAATCTGTAATTTTAGCAAATCTCCATCAGAAAGCTGATAGAGGGATCCCTGGGTGGCTCATTGATTTGACACCTGCCTTTGGCCCAGGGCGTGATCCTGGAGTCTGGGGATTGAGTCCCACGTCGGGCCCCCTGCATGGAGCCTGCTTCTCCCTCTGCCTGTGTCTCTGCCTCTCTCTGTGTCTCTCATGAATAACTAAATAAAAATATTGGAAAAAAAAGAAAGCTGATAGAGAAAACATTTTCTTTTTTGGAGGCTCTCTCCAGGTACTTCCAAAATGTATAATTCACAAGTTATCAATATACTAAGAAGGCCTTATGCAAGGTACTTGGCATCAGGAAAATGGCTATATATCAACTATCAGATGTTTTAACAATGTCAAAGAAAAGTCACCGAGTACAGTGTGGCAAGGTTTTAAATGTCACAGTGTTTCCTACCAAAGTACTTTTATCAATAGCCACAGGATCTTTATACAGTTTTAAACATCAGTTAAAATGGCATATTTAGCCAAGTTACAATGCAGTAGAAAACCCAACTTGTAAACACATTAAAATTTTAAAATGTACTGTACGCATGTTAATCTCTTTGTGAGAGGGAAGTATAGTTTTATGCCACTCACTAAGGTATAGGTCTAGTCTACTTTCCACAAGAATCAGGTTTCTTATAACACTTAATAAAAGCCTGCTATCACTGAAACAGCAAAAAAAAGAAACAAAAAACAATTCTAAAAATCTTTTTAAAAAATATCCAGACTTTTATGCACAAAGTAGATGTATAAACTGCCATTGAATACACGTCAGATTAACCATGTCTTAAGATAAATATGCTGGAGTAGTAAATAAAATGTGAGAAACGTTACCTCAGCAGCCAGGTCACAACTGATGGCAGGCAAAGAACACTGTATGAAACCCCTGTTCACGCAAGGCAGGTGACAAAAGAGCCCTGGAAGAGAGGCTGGAGAGCCCACAGGATGTTCATTATTGCCCAGGAAGCAGCCCCCTAGGTGTCATTTGCTGTAAAAGCTGAGAGCAGATGGTGCCAGATGACAGAACCCACTATGGTGTCATCCCACATAAGGGATAACTCACATTAAGATTAGTTAGGAGAATCTGTCTGGGTCCTACTCAAGAATACATTGAAACACATAGAAAACTGTAACAGACTCCTAAATACTAATTTCCAAATCATTCTAAAAACATCATTCATTTTCTTAAGCAAATGT
Source organism: Nyctereutes procyonoides (assembly GCF_905146905.1). Taxonomy (NCBI): domain Eukaryota; kingdom Metazoa; phylum Chordata; class Mammalia; order Carnivora; family Canidae; genus Nyctereutes; species Nyctereutes procyonoides. Next base: position 24,307,178 of record NW_026575122.1, read on the forward strand.
AGAACCATCCACTAATTAATCTCCTGGCTTTCCATCTCAGACTTACCACTGCCATTTGAAGAATAAAGTAGAAAAAGATGGTTTCCCCACATCATCTGGGGCTTCTTACATAGTCTCGACTTCAGCAACTCTATATTGCTTCAGAAACATGATTGACAAGCGGAAGAAGCAGCCAGCAGTCCAGCAATAAAAACCATCCTACATTTGGAGAGCATCTTACAGTTTATAAAAGCCCTCATGTCTATATTTTCACATAAGCCCCAATGCAAGGATATGCAATAAGCAAAATTACTATTTTTCTCTATAGACAGTAATTCTATTTCAAACAAATTAATGGACTTGCCCAAAGTCACACAATTATTAGAAGAATCAATACATACTGTCATCACTCTCTAACAGAGTACAGCAACCTAGACAAATTGTGGACACATTACCTGTGAAACCTACAAAAAATATGGAGTGACAGATAATTTTGCGTAGACAACACATCATGGAAAGCTATGGCACCCATTTCACAGAGGAATAGGTCTTGGCATTCATTAAGTCAAAGAAAGAACTTCATACAAATTTTTTTGTGCAGCTCACTATCCTTAAAATTTATTCCTCCTGTGGTGTTTCTATCAAGCACACCTCAATATGCATGACTTTAATATTGAGTGAATTACCTCATACTGATTTCTTCGCTGAATTCCACCCAGGAGAAATAAAAATATCTTCATGAAGCAAAATACTGGTTTTTACTTACATTCCAAAAATTCTAATGACAGAATTCCTACTAGTGATTTCTACACATATTGTACTATGTTAAGGGAGAACAAAGTCAGTTTCTAACTTTTCCACTAGCACCGGGATAATCTAACAACTAAATTAAAAATCTCGAGATTAAAGTGAAAAGGGAAAGGGACCACCTTCTGCAGAGCAGCTACTGCATGCCATACTTCGTGCTGCTGACCATTATACACAGACATGTGCATTTGTGTGTTTTATATGCATATATAAAGAATTTCACAAGTACTACAATGATATGGATATAGACACATAAATCTCTAGAAATGCTCACAATTACTTTATGGGGTAGGGATTATTAAATTTATTGGACTGATGAGGAAATTGAGGATCAAGAGAGACCTAATAACTTGCCTGGAGTAACTCACCTAATAAGCAGCAGTTAGTTACTTTCTTGTTATTGCTGTTATTTTTTAAGTAGGCTCCATGCTCAGTGTGGAGTCCAATGTGGGGTTTGAACTCACAACCCTGAGATTACAATCTGAGTTATAATCAAAAGTCAGATGCCTAAAGGACTGAGCCATCCAGGTGCACCCAACAACAGAGTCAGTTTTAAGCCAAGGTCTGTTAACACCAAAGAACTTGATTTTAACCCCTACATTATAACAATATATATTGATTCAGTTTTTCCATATAGTAACGTATTGAAAGACATCAAGATATGTCTCTCACACATGGATTTCTACCGGCAGAGGACTCTAATAAGGGCACTTTGTCTTAATTAAAGAAGAACAAAGTTTAACTTAAGGATCTAGTAAGCTGGGGTGCCTGGGTGGCTCAGCAGATGAGCATCTTCTTTCAGCTCAGGGCATGATCCCAGGGTCCTGGGATCAAGTCCCACATTGGGTTCCCCACAGGGAACCTGTTTTTCCCTCTGCCTATGTCTCTGCCCCTCTCTGTCTTTCATGAAAAAATATATAAAATCCCCCCCAAAAAAAGAAAAGGATCTAGTAAGCTATATTAGGTTAAGAGACAAGAAAAATACTTGTGTATGTATTTCTACGTTCACTTTTTGCCCCTGTTCTTATCTGATTCCCGCTTAACTCTTGGCCACAGGATACTGGCCTTCCTATTATCTTTAAATAATAGTGAAAGGGAATATAAGGGAAGGGAGAAGAAATGTGTGGGAATATCAGAAAGGGAGACAGAACATAAAGACTCCTTCCTAACTCTGGGAAATGAACTAGGGGTGGTGGAAGGGGAGGAGGGTGGGGGGTGGGGGTGAATGGGTGACAGGCACTGAGGGGGGCACTTGACGGGATGAGCACTGGGTGTTATTCTGTATGTTGGCAAATTGAACACCAATAAAAAATAAATTTATTATAAAAATAAATAAATAAATAAAATCAATCGTGTATAAAAAATCACCAACAATAAGGTGGTGCTGTGTAGCCTGTTATTTTCCTAAACTAAAATAGCACAAAACCAAAAACTTAAAAAAAATAGGGACTCATAAATACTACTAATTTTGAGGATTTTTTTTTTCTTTTTTGCCTTCTACACACACAGGTGAAATCACTTAAAAGCCTTGTACACTTTTTAGGAAACTGAGGGATTACTAAAGGTGGAAAAGCAGTAGCAGAGCTGCAGTTCCATAACCCTCCTTGCATGAGCCACTGCCACTTGGCAAATGGGAATGAGATTATCAATAATTAAACACAGTATCTAAAGATGAGAAACCAAATGATCCCATAATTGCCCTCTCTGACTGGAGAATATATTGGGGAGAAGATGAGTGGGTAAATGTTAAATATATGTAAGCTTATCGAAAATACTACGAGAAACACAAATAAGGAAATGGTCTGAAGTTAGACTAGACATCCTAGCCGGCCAAGATACAGACTGTGGACCCTACTCTGAATGTAAATGCTCAGCACCCCCTAGTGGCTGGTGCACATTTATAACAAAATTTTCTTTTAATCAAGAACACAATATTAAATCTCATTTCTAGAAATACGACTAAGATACAACCTACCTCTTTCTATCTGAAATCGTTTCAGGGGAATACTCACTCCCCTTAGCCCTATGGCACTAGAAATAGTTTCTCTAAGACATATATGTTAGAAGTGGTGGTAAATAATGAAAGCAGGATACATAGGATAAAGGGACTTCATGTAAGCTTTCTCCTTGGGAAACTGATCAGCTCTGGAACTTTTGCTAAAGTCCTTTCCATCTTAAATGGCTGGACTTCATACCTATCTTATTACACACAAAAACCAGAATCTAAACCATAAAGTAATCAATGCTAAGAACATTTTCTTTGTTATCTAAAACAATAATCTTACAGAATGGGACATGTCTAATTATATCAAGTATTGACATTTAATTTGCTTCCAAACCAATCATTTGTGAATTTGATTCATTCCGTTAATATTTATTGAACTCCTACTATGTGCCAGGCATTCTTCCAGGCATAGCAGTAGACAAAGCAGAAAAAGAAATCCCTAGTTTCATTGACTTTACATCTTAGAGAGAAACAAACAATAATACATTTAATTAAAGTACATAGTTTCTTGGATTATAGACATTCTAAGGGGGAAAAAATCAAAGAAGGGGAGATATAAACTGTTATGTGGGAGGGGTTTCTTTTTGTTTGTTTGAGAAACAAACAATAATACATTTAATTAAAGTACATAGTTTCTTGGATTATAGACATTCTAAGGGGGAAAAAATCAAAGAAGGGGAGATATAAACTGTTATGTGGGAGGGGTTTCTTTTTGTTTGTTTGTTTGTTTTTATACATTTAAATAAGAAAACCAGAGAGAAGTCCATGAAAAAGAGATTTTGAATAAAGACCTGAAGTAAGAAAGTGAGTCATGCATAAAATGATGGGAAAAGTACCCAGGCAGAAGGGAAACAGCAAGTATAAAGGTCTTAAGCAAGAACATAATTGGATGGGCTCAGGATCGTCAAAAGCACCTGGGTGACTGAAATAAGGTATTTAGGAGGTGAAAAGTTGATCAGCTGAATACAGAAGAGTAAAGAGAGCCACAGCATATAAGGGACATCATAGGGACTTTGGCTTTTATTCTGACTGAAGCAGGAAGCCATTATAGGATTTCAGAAAAGGAGTGATATGATCTGACTTTAACATTTTGTAAAATTACTCTGGCTGCTGGATCGAGAAGACTTTGAAAGTGAAGATGAGGATGGGGCAGGGCATTAGCAAGGAAGACCAGTTGAAAATTCTTTAAAACTGAGAGAGAATGGTGGTTTACCCAAGGATGGACGCAGTGGTATGGTGAGAACTGGTCAGATTCTGAGTACATTTTGAAGGTAGATCTGATAGAGGTAGGATATGAAAGAGTGCAGGAAAGGATGATACCAAAGGTTTCAGCCTGAGTAATGCAGAACAAATATGCCATTAATTGAGATGGGGAAGACTGCAGGAGAAATTAGTTTGGGGAAAATATTGGAAGCTCGGTTTAGCCATTTTAAGTTTGGAATCTCTATGAAATCCCATACTTGGAAACGGCAGTAACAAGAAATATTTAACAAGAAATATTTCCGAAAGATTTTCACGTTGCATTTACAAGCAAACACAGTGCAAGTTAAGGAAATAGGGCATTGCAGTTGGGAGAAGGAAAACATCCCTACGACTGTTCACGGGCAATGCTAGTTCAGCACCGTGGACAGCGCCCGGTATATCTGCAGGCACAAAAAGAAAAAAAAAAAAGACAGTTATTTGTCATAGTACATCCTGAGTTCGATGAGCAGAACTCAATGTTCAATGAGTGGAACATTAATGGATCATCCTGGTTTTCTGTAGCCATTTTATTAGTTGCATCCATCGAATCATATCTTACTGAACAAATGGCCTCTTCAGTGGCCAATCACCATTTTCCATCTTTCTTTTAACTGAATCTTCAGATATGTTTTTCTTTAAACACACACTTCAGAAAAAAATCTGCTTATACGTTTTCCAGAGTTGTCCTGTTCGGTCATTTTCCATGTTCCAGCTCAAATTTTCAGTCTCTATTACATTGCCTTTCACTTCTAAATGTTAACTCTTTTCCAACTAGTCTATGGCTATTTATATAAAATATCACATCAACCACAGTAGAGCATGGTGCAACTAAAATGTCCATCACTGGTGCTTGGTTGAGGTCTGGATCATTACATTTCTCTGCCTAATGGTTTCACTATTCCAAATTCCCAGTGATTGATTGATTGATGGATTGAACCCAAGTTGGTTAATGTTGGTAACAAGTTCTATGATAAAGTAATTTTGTGCAATTTAAGCTTTTTATTTAATAATATCTAACATGTTATAAACAACAACACATGGATATTGCAGGGAAATCTCTGAAAATGTCTAGTCAATAGGCTATAATAAAAAATCCAGAATTACATCAATCCCTTTTTAAAAAGCTGAAAACATGAACAGACACACTTTGGATCGTTTACCAAAGCAGTGTTAGTTAAATTATGTGGGAATATGTTAATGTCCATACTTAAGGCTTTCAAATTTTCACACCAGGCTGGAAATTCGGTTATTAAAGTATAACCCCATATCTAACTTGGTCCTTCACAGGTGAGGCCTGGACAACATCCGAGTTCTACTTACTACAGTCTTTATCTCAGTCTTATTTATCCTAACATGTCCATTCTGTTCCTTAGATTTTGTATCCAGTTAATTATATGTGGCAGCATGGTGCTACTGTGGAAGCCCAATGGGTTTAAATTCCACATTAGCCCCTCTACCTACATATGATCTTGGCCCACATCATTGCATATATCTTAGCCTTAGTTTATACATCAAAAAATAAAAAGATATATTACAGAGTAGTTAGAAGATTAAATGGAATTATGTACATAGAGAGTCTAGCATAGCCAGGCTCATAACAGGCCCTCAATAAATACTAGCTCTCCAGATAATCCAGTAATTCAGTATTTGTTTGTTTTCCCAAATGGCTATTAAGTAGATTGAAATGCTTTTTATTGGTAAACCAATAATAGCTACTACCCGATTCCTTAAATAAAAGATTTAGGATTCTATGTATGAAAATGTAGATAGTTGGGTCATATTCCTTCCTATGTCACTATTGATACCAGTGAAATTATTTTTAATTCAAGTAAAAGGATAATTTATGGTGAGAAACATGAGAAAGCTCACCATTTTATAACAAACAAATTCAATGTCATCAACTTTTCAGCAAAAATCTATAGATGATTTGCACAAAAATATTTTACTCCCATCTAGATATTAAGAATCTTTTTTTAAATGGACAATTAATCAAGTTAAAAAGTAAAACCACAATATTTGAATTTAATATTCATGATATACTTCCTTTGTTTCTGACTTCACTTAATGTGTCAATACTAATCTGTCATGGGAGTTTCTATGACAACTTAGTTTTCTGATCTGTGAAGCCACTTCCTCTGTGAAGTAAACATTCACTGTTTTTGTGTACTTCATTGATAAGATCTTTCCCACAGGCTGCCAGTGTTGCTTTATGCATCACATACTCAAATGTTTTGGACAACTAATTCATCCCCATCTGTGACAACTTGGCATTATCCAGAGTTGTATTTCTGTAGAATACAAGACTCTTTCTAAATCAGTTAATATGGCATTGTACTCTGGGACCAGAAGTCATTTTGTGCCCATCTAAGAAAATGCATTCTCTGGAAAAATCTCTAAATCTACAGACAAATTTAAACTAAATAGAATGAGTGTTTAGCTGGAGGTTTTCTGGAAATCTGTGATGCTGTCTTTTATGTCTTTTTAAATTCCTAATGGAATTTCTTAATCTTGGAAAGGAATTTCTTAAAAGTTTCATTCATTCAATAAGCATTTACTACTCTGCAATACAGAATCTTTTTTTAAAGTGAAGAATTTGAGAGTTGGAGGAACAAGCAACATGACTAATGTACAGAAGAGCCAAGTCTACACCAGATCTTCCTGCTCCTAATCTAGTGCTCTTTCAAAAGTGCATAGTCTCCTACACAGCTTAAAAAGCTCTCAATTGTGAAAAACAAGCTCAGAAATCCTTGGTTTGATTTTTATGTTGGCATTGCTTTTTCAATTGCTCATCTGCCCATTAACACCCACCAAAATTCTCAATATGAAGAAGGCCTGTCATTTGATGGCACTATTCATAAATAAGTTTTTTTAAAGATTTTATTTATTTATTCATGAGACACACAGAGAGAGAGAGAGAGAGAGAGAGAGAGAGAGAGAGAGAGTCAGAGACACAGGCAGAGAGAGAAGCAGGCTCCATGCAGGGAGCCTGATGTGGGACTCGATCCCGGGACTCCAGGATCACACCCTGGGCTGAAGGCAGGCACTAAACCGCTGTGCCACCCAGGGATCCCCTCATAAATAAGTTTTATAGCACTTTTATCCCTATTGTCTAACTGGTTGGTTACTGTACCAAAAAATCCAATTATCTTTGCTATATATGTACTCTAACCTAGTACATGTTTATGTAAACTTTAATTGCCTACCATTTCATCAAATCTACTCTGTGGTGTATAATAGCTCATTCTCCAAATAGATTTTGTTGCTACCTGCAGAGTCATCTCAAACTGTAAAACATAGTTTTATCAGATTTATAAAATACTAAGAGGTTGTACAGTTTGTAGTTTCATTCCATGTAACTTCCATTCCAAGGGGGGGAAAAAACCTAAGAACTTCATGGAGAAAAAAGGAAATCTCTTGATTTATACAAATAAATTAGTTTTAAAAAATTGTTAATATAAAACTGCTTTAAAATATCTGGTTCATGACTTAAGAATGACGTTATAAAGCCTTTAATTTCCCAGAATTCTATCCTACATGTGAAAGTAAAAGGTAGCAGTAATATATATCCCAACCGTCTGGCAAGCAACCACAAGAAATGAGGGAGAATGGGAAGTGTGGAAAAGAAGACATGGGTGTTTAAACAAAAAGGAGGGATCCCTGGGTGGCACAGCGGTTTATCACCTGCCTTTGGCCCAGGGCGCGATCCTGGAGACCCGGGATCAAATCCCATGTCGGGCTCCCAGTGCATGGAGCCTGCTTCTCCCTCTGCCTATGTCTCTGCCTCTGTGTGTGTGTGTGTGTGTGTGTGTGACTATCATAAAATAAAATAAAAATTAAAAAATAAATAAATAAATAAACAAAAAGGAGTGTCACTCTACCTTTAAGTGATATAACATATTTTATCAATTCTTTCTCATGATAATCTACTTATAGATGATTTCCTGAATTGGTATGGAATTTGAGCTGGCTTACCTTAGAATTTACCATGTGTATAAGTAAATTAATTTTTAAGTAGAAGACATAATTTGGCTGCCAATTCCCTATGAAGGCACAGTTTTAAAAAAAAAGGTGTTTCTATGCCTTTAATAACCTGAGTGTTTATATCATGTAGGAGGTAGGTGGCAAAGATGACACTGGACCCAGATATAACTGCAGCATAAAATTACTTCTGTGCATTATCCATAAGTATAATTTAAAAAACACATACTTGAATGAAAAAGTTAAGGTTGGATTTTTTTTCAAGTAGATTTGTTGTTTTAAAGCAAAAAAAAAAGCATCAAGAGAAGGAAAATATAGATCAAAGTATAATGTAGTAAATTGTAAGGTCTGAAAAGAAATAACAAATAGAAATTCAAGTTTTAGCCACAAAGGTAATATGGATAAGAGCTGCAAAGGTAAGCGGTACACATCTACTACAATGGGTAATGGTTCCCATGGGAAGTTTAAGCTCTGTTACCTACTCCTCTGCCCCTCTCTCTATCAAGTAATAAACTGATCAAGATTTAAGACTCTGTCTTTAAAAAGGTCCCCCACCCACCCACACTCTCTTATTCATCCTCTTTGCTCATTTTTTGGACCCCCTTGGAAAAAAATGTTTCCTTCTGTCTTGCTCTATGGATGTGTGTGCATCAGGTTAGGAAGGGGTGTTCGTTCTCCCAGACTCTCTCACACACTTGCTGCCAGGTCCAGGGGCTGCTGTCTCACTTGAGAAGATGTGAGAAGGGGGGACTGTCGTCTCAAAGCAGATGCTAACACTTGAACACTAGTAGGTGTGGACTTTTTGTTCAAATGAAAGTGGTTAGACCCAAGACTCAGGCTGGGAATTTGGAGGAAGAAGTGGAGAAGCACATCTGACTTGCTAACTGGTTCACAACAATCCAGCTTTGTGTGGGAGGTCTCCATGTGACAGCCCCGCTGCCTGTTTAGCACAGGGGTGAGCAGAAGACTCTGCTGGTAAGTCACTTTATTTGCTTTGTTTAGGTTTTGTTAAGCTGCTCAAAAGATCTGTATCCTCAGTTTTTTTCTTTATTTTTGTACTCTCTATGGAATGTAATAGGGATCTATTTAGTGAGTGTGGGTCAGGGTGGGGATTATGGGCCCGAACACCAAAGAACCTTAGAACATTTTTCCATCAAGAAAAGCACTGGTCATGGATTGGGGTGTGGGACAAATAAACACTTGCATTCAATGCTGATGACCATGTCAATGAAAAGAATATCTGGGGAGAAGCAGTTTGAGAATATCTATCAGAATTCAAAATATGTATAACTGTTGAGTGATAAATTCCATTTCTACATGTTAATACTACAGAAATGTAAGCCTATTTATTCCAAGAGTAGGTAGGACAATATTCACCAAGTCACTATATACAGTACTGAAACACTAGAAAAGGCCTGTGTTTATCAATAGAGAAGACTCACCTAAATTATTGCACATTGTATGTATGTATGATCTGGGAGTACCACACTGGGGTTAAAAAAAAGAATAAGGCTGACCTACATAATCTGACATGTAACATGTTCCAAGATAAATTAACTGAAAAAAAAGTTGAATATATACACAGATTCATTTTTTTAATTTCATATATTTGGCTGACTCAATCTCTATTTCTATGATTATCTGAAAGCATACTGCTGAGAGTAGTTTAAGAGTAGCAGGGAGATAAGTTGAGTCAGTTCATTTTTATTCTTCTACTGCATGTTGCTTTTTTAAAATATTTATTAATAAGAGACACAGAGAGAGAGACAGAGACATAGGCAGAAGGAGAAGCAGGCTCCCTGCAGGGAGTCTGATGCAGGACTCGATCCCAGGACCTTGGGATCATGACCTACCCCAAAGGCAGATGCTCAACCACTGAGCCACCCAGGCGTCCCTCCATATTGATTTTTAATTATAAAAATAAAACATTTTAAAGTACCATCCTAGGTATACTGATTTAAAAACTGCTACCAAACAGCTTAGAGAAAGGCAAAACCTTTTTCTGTTCCAGTCACTGATGCCTAGACTATCCCAAATAAAGCTCATTCTATATATCACATTTATTAGTTCTTAGAAATTGGTCTCTAAGCTTTGATTACCCATTTGATGGCATACTCAGGTACCAAATGGCAGCTCACTAAATAGGACTACACTGGATAAACCATTTCTATAAATAAAACAACTGACAATTACCTTCAGGGCATCAACAGATAAATTTAGGAACCAGTCAGAAATACAGTAATGTCCCTTCAGTTCTGACAACCGTAAGCACTTCTATTCGAAAGTGTGCCAGCTATGGCATAGTGAGATTGTGCTAGGTAAATGAGCTCCAAGACTATTCAATAAAGTGCTGACCAACACGAAAGTAGGATATGAAAAAGGATGCCCAGCAAAGCACCATGCAGGTAAGTGGAACTTGCATCATTAATGAAGAAGTCAACCAGAAAAACCAGGGTCAGAATGTCCAAGCAGAAGGGAGAAGGATCCATTCCTTTATCATTTTCCCTTTCAGCACACACAAAAAGAAATTAAGACTACTCTGCATTGCAAACCAGGGATCAACTGGCCCTTGGGAGACACTATGGAGTTAAATCCAGAGGTGGAGGTAGTCCAGAATCTCTACTGCTAGTTTAAATTTTGCCTATACACCAGTTCCATTTTGAGGGGGCGAAAAGTAATTGACATAGCAGTAGAGAAAGAACTGTACAATATTACTGACAGCTCTAACACACTCAATTTCTTTTAACATGGGGAGTTAGAGATAAGCTTGCTGACATTTTTCTCAGTTTTGAGCCAAGTGTTTGATTTTCCTTGAGACAGTAATGCCACAAATGTATTTCAACACAGAATGAAAGAATTGTTCTATAATCATCCCCTATCATAGCTCTGTCAAATCTCATGCTACATAATAATCAGGGTAAAGAAAGGGGGCATTGGTTTTGAGAAACTGATCCTCTTGCTGGGGTGGAAAGAAAACCAGAAGAGACCCATCAGGTAGCTGTCTGAAAGTTTCTTTGGTAATAAAATGATGGAGTAAGATAGATTGAAGAATGAATGGGTTCCAGCAGTGTGGCAGGTTGAGGTCAGTTGGGAGGGCTTCTCTTCCACTCTAAACATCTACAAATGCTAAAATGTGGCTACACAATCACACAAGTTTTAAATGCCAAGTCAAGTAAAAAGGAAGAAGAGAGGTAGGCAAAGGGGACTAGAGGGAAAAAGAGACTCAAACACAGAGCAAAAAGCAGAAGCTACATCAGGCGTGCCTAAAAACAGAAGAAATTTAGAGCCACCATATACCAGACATTAGAGATAGAAAGACAAATAAGACATGGGACCACCATCAAAGGAACTTGGCATGGGCTTCAACTGGGGTTCCATGCAGGACATGGACAAGTGACAAAAGGCAGAGACCCCCTCCAACTTGTCCTTCTATAGCTACCTCAAGCCTTTCATGCTTTCACCACAATCTTTAAAAGATCTTGTAGACAACAAATAAAAAACTATCTTACGCTTGGAAAAAGGGTGCTTGGTACCTATGCTTTGCTTCTAAAACCTTTATATCATAAAAATATGGAGCAGATAGGCTATAATCATTAATCATCACCAAGAATTTCAAAGTACACATTTCCTCCAAAATAATTTAGAATTCTACTAGCATTGATTGATTCTTAACTATCCCATGCCATAAAATTCAATATACTAAAATATTTTATACCACTGATGAATCTTACTTTAAATCACAGGGATACATATCCACCCCTAAAGCTGTTATTTACTTAAATAGGTTTTCAAAGAAATTATAGTATTTACATTCGCCAACATTGAATACTTTTCTCCCCTTTTCTCTAAATACTAGTAGTACCTATCTGACAGTTAGCATTGGAGAACTGTTACATTACTGAAAAAAATAAACATCTTCATCTATCCTGGGTTTTCTATGATCATAGTTAGCTTACATTTGAGAATACTGAATCAGAAAAAGTACAGAGTAGTAAAATTTGACATTTCTTCTCTACTTATGTTATTTAATCTATTCTAAATTATTGAAACACCATTCAATGATGTATCAGACAACTGAATTCTTTGAATGTCATATTTATGGTATTCAGGTCATTTAAAACAGACAAACAAATACACAATCAGCCTAAGTTTGAGAATAAGAGATACTTAGGTTGAAAAAGTCCTTCCTAGGATAGGTGATCTAGCCTAGAATGTCTCAATCTTGGCACTATTGAGATTTGGGATGCATAATTCTTTGTCGTTGGCAGCTGTTCTGTGTGTTATGGATATGCTTGGCAGTAGCTCTGGTCTCTATGTACCAATAACATCCCCCCAATCATAATAATCAAAAATGTCTCCAGACATTGCCAAATGTCCCTTGTGGAACAAAATCATCTATAGTTGAGAACTACCAGCCTGCAAATTTGGAAATCGAATCACAGAGTTTCAGCCACTTACTCAAGGCCACAAAGCTAGAGTAAGGTATCACTGGGAATAGAGACAAATTATCTGAATCTTCCGTTAATATTCTTTCAACAATGCCTCTCTGTTTCGACCATTAGATATTACCATGTTAGGTACTTAATTCATTCATGGTCATTCATTGTTTACAATGATGAAGCTGATTAATAAATAATTTTTTAGGGCAGCCCAGGTGACTCAGCGGTTTAGTGCCGCCTTCAGCCCAGGGCATGATCCTGGAGTCCCGGAATCGAGTCCCGTGTCGGGCTCCCTGCATGGAGCCTGCTTCTCCCTCTGCCTGTGTCTCTGCCTCTCTCTCTCTCTCTCTCTCTCTCATGAATAAATAAATAAATAAATAAATAAATAAATAAATAAATAAAATCTTTAAAATAAATAAATAAATATTTTTTTACGGCTTTAAAAAATCAGTTAACCAGTTGCACTACATGAAAACTTCCCCCGCCTTCAATTTTCTTTTTCCTTGAGGGCAATCTAAGATTTACAAAAAATTAGCCTGGGATGATTTAATATGCGCAACTTTAGATGAACATATCTAAGCTTCTACCATTTGTACGCCCACTACTATAGCTCACCCAAATTTTTCAAAGCCTAACATGACAATATCAGCATGCAGCCAAGATACAAATCTATTATACCACCAGCAATTTTAAAATGCAAATTTTCACATTATTCCTTTTTTAGTCCTTTGCCAACTGTCTGCTCTCTACAGCCAATCTTTATAAGAGCTCATCATAAAATTCTAGACCTAAATAGTTGTTTCGAACTTTGCAAAACATGAGCTTCAGCACATTGCTCTTCCGTTATACACACACTGAGTGTCTAGTATGTTCCCCTTGCTAAGTCCTGTGTATAAAAGTAAATGAGAGAGTGCTTACCTTTGAAAGACATATAATCCCATGTACAATATGCACAATTTTAAAATAATTCTACAAAAGGTGCCACGGTATCAAAAATCAGGAGCAATGAGCCCAAACTAGGATGTTGGGAAAGATTTCCTGAAGAAAGACACATATGAACTGAATTTTTAAAGATAATATATTAGAAAGCCAATCAAAAGTGGGAAGAGTATATCAATAAGGGAAATGGCAAAGGCAAAGGCAAAGGCAAAGGGTCATGAAATAGTGGGAACTGCAATTTGTTATCTTTCAAACCATGAAAAGATAAGGTTAAGCAACTAAGGAGACCAGGATGCAAAGGTTTTCGAAAACAAATTACTCATGAATATGTTCCAAAGCAGACATATCCTCATTTAAAAACAGGATTAGTTTTTAACACACATGAATTAAATTTATATTAAGTATATTATAAAACCTATACATAATTAGAAAGTAAAAATTTTATTTTTGCCTGTGAAGCATAGTCCTACATTCCCAGTCTTAAGTTATGACAGTCTTCTGAATATTTTACAGAGAGATTGAAGATTGTTGGTTAAATTGAGGGTAGGTTGGTCAAGTTGGCAATGTCTAGAAATCATGACCTTGTGGATTGTGATGGGCATGATTGGCTTGTGAGTTGGTGTTTCTAAGAAAAACAGTCAAAAGAAATACCTGATAAAGCTAAATCATATATAAAAATTGCTATAGAACAAGAAACTATAATAATGAGGAAAATCAGAAAACACTAAACAAAAAGGTACTTAGATTATTTTCATAAGCGTCTAAGTCCTCATAAGTCATGAATGACAGGCATGGTTTATACAAAACAACATAGAACAGATTAACAAATTAACAGATTCTTACTTGAAGAAAAGCTCCTAGCCCCACACAAAAAATAAGCAAATCAGCCTAATTTGTATCTTCAATTAATATAAAATGTCAAAAATGCATATATTAAGTTGTTTTAATTATTCTCACTTAAACAACTTTTTCCATTGACCAAACAAAATTGGTCCTAAGTAATAAAGTAAAAGGGCTTCCAACTATTTCTGATATTAAGAAAGTTTTCACTTCATCACAGTCATCAGGGAAAAGCAGATTAAAACAATTAGATACCAGTCACATCTATTGGAATTGTCAAAATCCAGAATATTGATTGGTGAGGATATGGAGCAACAAAACTATCATCCAGTGCTGATGGGAATGCAAAACAGTACAGCCACTTGGAAGACAGTTTAAGGATTTCTTATAAAACTAAAAATACTCTCACCATATGATCCAGTAATACTACTGCTTAGTATTTACTCCAAGGAGTTGAAATTTTATGTCCACATAAATATCTGTCCACAAATATCTATAGCAACTTTATTCATAATGGCCAACACTTAGAAGCAACTAAGACGTCCTTCAGTAGGTGAACAGATAAGTAAACTGTAACATATCTAGACAATGGAATTTTATTCTATGCTAAAAAGAAATGAGCTATCAAGCCATGAAAAGGCAGTGGGGGTTGGGAGAGGAGGACATTAAAAGTGTATATTACTCAATGAAAAAAAGCCAAGCTGAAAAAGCTACCTAAATAATTCCAACTACAGCATATTCTGGTAAAAGCAATACTACAGAGGCAGTAAAAAGATCAGTGGTTGCTAGAGTTTGGGTGGAGGAGGGATGAAGAGGCAGAAGGATTCCCATCACAAAGGATTTTTCGGGCCATGAAAATACTCTATCATATCATGAGGATAAATAGTATCACACATTTGTCCAAACCTACAGAATGTACAACATCAAGAATGAACCATAATGTAAACTATGGACTTTGTGCAATTATGAGGGGTCCACATAGATTTATCAACTGTAACAAATGTACCTCTCTGATGAAGGATGTTGATCATGGGAGAGACGATGCAGGTGTGGGGTTAGTGGTCTGGGAAAATTATCTGTACTTTCTGCTCAATTTTGCTGTTAGCTGAAAACTTCCCTTAAAAATGTTAAGTCAATAAAAAAAAGAAAAGAAAAACAAAGTCTAGAGTATGAAAGTCAATGGCCAGTTTAGCAGATAAAAATATGGAACCCAACAACTGAACAACAGTGTTTCCTCCTGTCATTCATGGCTACAAAGCTTATCCATCATGTTGGTAAGGAGACAGTGATTACATTATAGTAAAACCTGCTTTTCACATATATTATAATTTGTTAGATACATGGCTAAGTGAGGTGTTCAGTAAACCTGTTTCCAGATTCATTACATTATTGCTCTGATTCTTTTTAAGTGTTTTGTTTTCAAAATCTCCAGCCATACTCAAACCAACCAAAAAGACCTACGCTTTGCCTAAACAGGTATTATAATCCTTCGTTCTATTGGGAACCAGTTAAATTACTCAGAAACAACAATTGCTAATGGAAAATAAACTGTTTGTCTTCCTGTTTGAACCTTACCAAGCAGGCAAGTTCTACGAGTATACCCAAGTCAGATAATCAAGTACTTTTGACCTTTTTAACTCATCCTTTGAAAATTCTTGATGGCATATACTTAAGGAACTATATAAATGCCTAATCATGTCCATTAATTGAATTTTGTATTTTCCTAGATCTCTACAAAATAACCCAAAGGCAAATAGTAAAGGATTTACATGTCATATCTCTGCCTTCAAGAAAACTCTAAGTCGTTCCCCCACCAAATAAATATTTAAGATTTTTTCTCTAAAATTAAATGCTCTTCTCTCTACATAAAAAATAAATAAATTTGATGCAAGAACTGAGTTTATAGGGCTAAGAACTCTGAAGACACATCAAGAAAAGAAGATACAAATCTTCAATTCTAAGAAGCTTACAATTGTAAAGCCTAGAACAAATAAGTAGTATTGTTAGAAAGGGTGCCACCATAAGCACATAAATTGCTTTGCGATGTTCACAGAAGATAAAATATAACCATAACTTTAATCTGATAGATTCCAGTTCACCCATTTTTACCAATTGCTTTATTTTATTAAAACCTCCTTCTCCTCTTATACCAAATTCATCCCTCAGTCATAGGTGATTCTAACATCTATGTATTTCTTAAATCCATTCACTTCTAACTTTACAGCCACTAACCTAGTCTGGTCTAGGCTCTAGACTACCTTATTTCTTGACTGAATTACTCCTATAGCCTGCTGAGCCACTCATACCCATTTCTTGCTTCCTCCTTAAATAGTTCATATCCCTTCCCAACCGTGGCTTTTGCAGATGCTGTTCCCTCCATCTGAGCTACTCTTAACCTACTCTAAACCAAATACCACCTCATCATCTTTTGGATCTTCATATAGATACCATTTTGTCAGAGAAGTCTTCCCCACAAATTAAATTATGATTCCCCAGTTATTCTTACTCATGTAATTTGCTTATTATTCATAGCAATGACTATAATTTATCATATAGTCATGTATTAACTTCATATGTCTATCACACTGAACTCTAGGTTCTTTAAGGACAGAGATTACACCACATTTAATCACTATTGTATGCCCACTTTTAGCAGTTTGCCTGGCATATAGTATGCTCGGTAAATATTTTAAATTAAAAAAATAAAATAAAAAAATAAAAATTTATGTCATGTGGCTAGTGCTATGATAATTACATGTTTTAAATGCTTTGGGAACATAATTAAAGAACACTGATTTAAACATATTTTAAAAATTAACTTCAATCTCTTCTAAATCGTACCAAACTTTCCTCTTAACATTCATAGATCCCATCTGCCAATGTGCAAGAGGTATTTCTATACACAAATTGCACAGTTTAAGTATTCTTATTTATCACAATATTTAGATATGCCAAATTTTTCAATTGTTTAGTTTTATGGTCATAAATACTCAATCTCGTCCTCAAAAGACTCCAGTTCGTCAACGAAAATAGACACTCAAATTCACACATACTCATATACACAGTCTTACTAACAATAATGCCTAAAATAGTCTTATTTTAAAATTAGCAAGTCTAAATTATAGTCTAGACAAAATAGGAATTACCATTTATACTCATATTTTATTTCTAGTTCCAAAGTATATGAAAACAAGTTTATAAAAACTTCTAACAAATTTAATCTGAATAAGTACATGGCAGTATAATAAGTGAAATACCATGGATTTTGCTAAATATTGAATGTTATATGCTAAATATTCAAGTTATCTATTAATGACTATTTCAGATCTCTAAATCATGAACATTAATTATTTATATAGAATGATTATATTTGTCTTTCATCAACAAATGTCAAATATCAATAATTTCAACACTTGAAATCCAAGTTCCAGGATTAACAAAGTCAATGATTGTATTATTACAACACACACTGGTTATAATAACTCTGAAAGCTCAAAGTAATTTGCTGAGGGCCACGGAGAGACTTAAATCCAGGCTTGTCAGATTCTATCACTCTACACAATGGCCAGATTGCAAATGGATCACTTTTTGTATGATTTATTTAGACTACATTCCTATGCTTTCCATAATATTTAGGGAAATGACAATCATATTATTTTTATATTACATATTATATTTATATGTAATTTTATATTAATATTTATATATTAAATATATAGTATCTGTCTATTATTCTCTCTCTCTCTCTCTCATCCAGCCTCTCAGGCAGTCCTCTTGAATTCACTCCTTTTAAAATGATCTCAGAGCATCTACTTAATCTGTGAAAAAAATCTCACAATCCTGCCCCACCAATTTATAGTCCTGTCCCTACTGCCCCCTCTCCCCCTCTTTGTTCTCAGGGGAACTCTACTCACAGCTTTTCACATATTCAGGCTTGTACTACAGAGGAGATTCCAGAACCTCATGGCCCCTAAATTTCATCTGGTGGACATATATCAAGCTCAATTACAGTTCCTCTCACTTGGTTTAGACTAAAGGATGAGCACACTCCTTCCACTCCCACATGCTCAACAGGACCCTAACTTCAATCTCACGCATAGGCTGGTGTAGACAGTAACTAATTCTGGCAGGATTCTTAACATCTTCTGAATGAGTAACTGATATGGACAAACCTATTTTACTAGTCTTTGTCTTTGGGATCTCTGGCAAAAGTGAGATAGAGCCTATTTTGATATCTTGTTGAATTTATAGTAATAAAAATATATGAAGAACTAGGAAAAAAACACATCATTTTAAAAAATAAAAATAGGAGATCCTATCATTCACATGCTTTGATAAATGATAAAATTCTCATCCTGTCCCTTTTGCTTTCCTCCATCCTTAGCTTACTATTCCTGGGCATTTTGTCAGGTGAACTTATAGTCTCTTAAAAATTAGAAGAAAAAAACACTCAGGAATATTAATGTAAATAGGCATGACAAATCTTACTGATGTGATGAAAATATTTTAAAGCTGGTTTATGGTGATGATTTCACAACTTGAAAAATTTACTAAAAATTACTGATTTCTATACAGTTGACCCTTAAACAACTGTGTAAGTCCACTTATATGCAGAATTTTTTTCAATAAATATATTAGAAAAATTGAGATTTTTGATATTTTAAAAAAACTTGCAGATGAGCTTCATAGCCTAGAAATACAAAGAAATAAGGAAAAGTTGTTACTTTAAGAATACAGTATATAATATACAAAATATTTGTTAATTAAGTATTTATGTTATTGGTAAGACTTCCAATCAGTATCAGACTACCAGTAGTTGAGTTTCTGAGAAGTTGAAAGTTATATCCAGATTTTTGACAGTGCAGGGGATCAGCGACCCTAACCCCCACATTGTTCAAGTGTCAATTATACTTGAAATGGATGAATTATATGCTATGTAGAATATACCTCATTAAAGTTAAGTTTTTAAGTATGTCCTTCTATATTCTATAAGCCACCACAAAAAAAATTCCTGGGAAATATTATACAGTTTTCTAGAACTAAGGATATTTTTATTTGCTAGAATTAGTATAGACACAATCCAATCTGTTAGAATTATATTCAAGTATACAGCCAAGTACTGATGGGAACAAAAAGGAAAATCATAGCTAGAGGCTGACCTGACATTCTGTACAGGTACAAAAACTGGAGATCTGATCTAGAGCAAGGATTTGATGATCCAGGCAAGGAACTAATGCTGAGAGGGAGGAGGCTTCTCCCCCGCTGTCAAAGGCGGGGCATGAGGTGAAGTTACCAGGGATCAGAAAAGGAAAAAACAGGATGATAAAAGGATCAAGAGTTAAAAGATATGGGTCTTTGTCCTGATTCTGTTAGGGATTTCCTGACCTGAGTAATTCATTTTATCTGAGTTCCAGTTTTTGTTATCTATAAAATGAACCCTCAAATGACATATAATGATAATAACAATCCTTGCCTACCTCCCATAACTATTATAAAGATACAATAGGACAGTGTGTGTGAAGTATGCTGAAAAACGCATTGTAGTATCAAGATGCTAACACTGCAAACAGGCTTAATGGGGAAACAAAAGATCTGCTTTTGCTTTGAAGGATTTAGCAGGTAATAGGACACTAGGCTGAAAATATCTTACCCTGACAGAGAATCCATAAGAGTAAGAGAGAGCACATGTGCATGAACCACCATCAGACAAACAACTTGTTAAAGGTTGGAGTCTGTAGGACCACAAATAGAAAAGTGGTCTCATCTGATTAAAAAAAGTTCCTAGAAATATTAGAATTTCTTGAAGGACATTAATAGTCTTTTTTTTTAGTAAGAACAATGACTATTTTAGAGCTATTCCAAAATTATATCTGTAGATACATATGTGTACATATATACATATATATGAAAATAATTGTATTTCACATGGCACAATAGGTCTTCATATGGGTTGGTAGAAAAAACTGCATACCACCACCACGGGCCCTTCAAAGCAGTCACTGACACCACTACTAACAATTCCAATACCGTCAACATAAATATTCCCAACAACCCCATCGCCACTAGCGACACACACACCTCCTGGCTATAAATTCCTAATTAAGTTCTCTATGCTTGCTAAATAAACATGAAAAAGAAAAGGTATCTACACCAAGTAGGGAGAGATGCAGCATATCTTACTTAGCATGAGCTTCCCTTCTTCCTTCCATTCGCTATGTTTACTTGTAAACAGTAAAATTCCACCCATGACCTTCCCTCTCCATGGAGACAGAGTACTGCCAGAATTGAGAGAGAAATCTAAATCTCACCAAATTTCTACCCTTTCCTTCTCAGGCTTAGTTTACTACTCTGGAAGAATTTATACTAACAACATCACTGTTCCTTTTAAAGTGGTGCTACAAACATATCCTAGTTCTTGAACCCAGCTGCGCATGTGCAACGTGATATTCTCAATGTAACAAAGTAGGAGAGAACTGGAGGAAGAGAGTCAACACCTGAGTACCCTTGGGCAATAGTCCCTCCTCTAGAAGAGTGTTCCCAGGTGCAGGGAATAACAGCGGGAAGACTTGAGATTGTAAAGTGCATGGTGACCTGCTGCAGAACCAGCAAGGAGGGCATGGCATGCTAGCTGAGTATGGGGGGAAATTAGATAGAGTGAGGAAAGCATTTAGGTCCAGGGAAAGTCAAAACAGGATTTTGAGCAGAGGACTGACATGACACAACTTACTGTTTTGTTTGTTTTTGTTTTGTTTTGTTTTCTTTTATTCATTTATTCATGAGAGACACAAAGAGACAGAGAGAGAGAGAGGCAGAGACACAGGCAGAGGGGGAAGCAGGCTCCCTGCAAGATCCCCATGCAGGACTCGATCTCAGGACCCCAGGACCACACCCTGAGCCACAGGCAGACGCTCAACTATGGAACCACCCAGGCATCCCAACAGGACTTCTGTTTTAACCAGATAACCCTGGGCATCCACACTGAGAACACAGGGTAATAGTCAAGGTCACCGCAGGGAGGCTGCTGTGATGATTCAGTCACAACAGGACTGTAGCTGTGACCAAGGTGGTGGTGAAAGTGAAAGTTGCTGTAATGACATATTTTGAACCTATGCTCTTTACCTAACCTTCAACCTACCTTTGAGATTTTGTTTTGGGTAAAGGATGTATCAAGCTAACAATTATTTTGGTCATACTATAGGAACAAACACTTTTGTTCGTGTATCTCCTAAAAATTAAAAACAAAAGACAAATAAAAACCTATGTATCCCCCCACCAAAGTTTTGATTCCCACCGCCCATGGAGTTTAAAGTTGACATCAGCATAAATTTATACAGAATTACCAAAAATATAATTTCTGGCATATGTAAACAGTAAAATTTCAATACGTAACTTCTATTTCCCACCAGGATGGTTAATTTTATGTCTCAACTTCACTGGGCCACAAGGTATGCAGACTTTTGGTCCAACATTATCCTGGAACAGTTGTTTCTGGATGAGATCAACATTTGAATGAATAGAGCAGTTTGTCCTCCCTGAGGTAGGTGGGACTTTATCCAGTCAATTGAAGACCTGAATAGAACAAAAAGGCTAATAGGGAACTCCTTCCTGACTGCCCTTATTTGGGATATTGGTCTCTTCCTGCCCTTGAACTAGAACTGAAACAATGGCTCTGCTTGGGTCCCAAGCCTGCTGGCTTTTGGACTGAAATTTATACCATTGGCTCTACTGGATCTCCAGTTTTCCAAGAGCAGAATTTGGGATTTCTCTGCTTTCATAATCAAGAGTCAATTCCTTATTATCCCTCTTTTACTCTAAGATTTATTTATTCGTGAGAGACACAAAGAGAGAGGCAAAGACACAGGCAGAGGGAGAAGCAGGCTCCCTACAGGGAGCCCGATGTGGGACTTGATCCCAGGACTCCAAGATCATGCCCTGAGTCCTGAGTCGAAGGCAGACACTCAACCACTGAGCCACCCAGTCTTCCTACCATCATCCACTTCTAAAATAACTTAAGTTCAAGTGCCTCCTTACCAGCTGGAAAATTTATATAGTGACTTTTTCTTCTTTCTTCTTTGTGCAGTCTATCTTCCCACAGAAGTTAATCCCAAGATAGCATATGTTTATGTTAGGCAGTCTTTTATTGCTCACACCACTGTACTACTTGAGCAAGAAAATATTTCAAATTGCTGCTCTGTTCAGTGCCCAGGTGGATTCTACATCCATGCACAATGCATTACAGCAAGCTTTAGGACAGTAAGAGATGCCTTTCTTCGCTAAAACGGGGACAGAGTAATTGTGAAAGGGCAGGGAGAAACGAGACTGAGCACACAGTCCAGATTTTGGAACTGATGCCCTTTGAACCTTCCATGCTTTCCTAAGTGTTGAGGTACACCCCAGGAATACCTGTTTAAAGGCCCTGGAGCGGACCACCCATTTGAGCACTAAAGAACCTTCTATGTATCATCCTGGCCTAGCTGCTTGGTTCCACCCATTCTACCCTTGGAAATAAGGAGGGCAGCATTCTATTCAGGCAAATGTCTTTGTTCTGCACTCAGCTCACACTAAGGGACACCAACCCCAGCTTTAATAGGACACTCTGCTAGGGCAGTGTCTCCCCATAACTGGCCACACAGAACCACTGTGCTCTAGGCATCTGTAGGAGGGAGTAACACCACCTCTAAGATCAAAGTCAATGAGTAATTCTCAAAACCTCAGTTGAGAAAAACAATACACAGGAAAAGACTGAAGGACAAGTAGTTCATCCACTCTTCACCTCCCTGGGCCAAACCACATCCGCCGAGTATGGAGTACCTGAACAGAAATGTGCAGTTACTTTTACAAAATCTGCTTTGAGCCATGCTATGAAAACAAATGTTTTAGGAGAATCAGCCTTACAAGACTTGATGATTTTCAAAACAAAACACAGTGTACTCTTTATGGGGAGTCCTAGGAGAAATTCTTGTCTGATGTTGGTGCCAAGAATACTTATAATCATCCTGAGCAACTGGCTTCTCTCTACTCCTACAAGAGCTTCCTCTTCTTGCTGGCTGACAAAGAGCTTAGCACCAAAGTTGTGGCTCTATGTCCTATGCTTAGGTCATTCTGACACACAGTTTAATTGCATACCTCATTCCATTCTATTCCCACCGTTTCTTCCTTGCTTTTTGAACTTTTACCATGTCAAATATCATCTATTCCTTTCAGCAGCATAAAATTCCTTCTAGCAGGAGATAACAGACCTATAATTCCTAAATATGTACCTATGTGCTGAAGTTTTATCCTACAATCTCATGCTCCTTCCAATCCTTCTACATTCATGTACAGAGTCACTTCCCTTTAAAAGGTTGCCCTCTATTATGCTGAGTGAAATAAGTCAATTGGAGAAGGACAAACATTATATGGTCTCATTCATTTGGGAAATATAAATAATAGTGAAAGGGAATAGAGGGGAAGGGAGAAGAAATGGGTAGGAAATATCAGAAAGGGAGACAGAACATGGAAGACTCCTAACTCTGGGAAACGAACTAGGGGTGGTGGAAGGGGAGGAGAGCGGGGAGTGGGGATGACTGGGTGGCGGGCAATGAGGGGGGCACTTGACGGGATGAGCACTGGGTGTTATTCTGTATGTTGGCAAATTGAACACCAATAAAAAATAAATTTATTATTACAAAAAATATAAATAAATAAATAAATAAATAAATAAATAAATAAATAAATAAATAAATAAATAATGGTTGCCCTCACCTTTTTTTAATGTTTGGAGTCATGACTAAGCAATAGACTGTCATATTAAACCAGAGACACAGGGTAAAATAATTAGGGTCTCTAAAAGTAAATCAATATGAAACAGGGTCCAGCACTATTTAATCAACAGAACAACAAAACAAAACAAACCAATCTGTTTCTAGGTTTTGATTAAGAATAATTTTCTGAGCTTCTACTTTGTGTCAGACACTAAGCTAGATGTAAAGAAAAGAAAAATAGGAATGGCTCATTCTGTAAAAAGACTACTATGGTCTGGGGAAGAGAAGGGAGGAATCACTTAATGTCTATGTATCTAAAGGTAGGTAGATAGTATATCATTAACACAATGACCCAAGTTTATATGAGCCTATAGAAGTTATAAAAACAGAAGCCAATTAACAGAATAAAGATTTTATATTGACTGCCCTGGTTTAAGAGATGCCTTTGTATCCATCACTCTCGGTATAATAACTGAAGAAGTCGGGATCCCTGGGTGGCGCAGTGGTTTGGCGCCTGCCTTTGGCCCAGGGCGCGATCCTGGAGACCCGGGGTCGAATCCCACATCAGGCTCCCTGCATGGAGCCTGCTTCTCCCTCTGCCTGTGTCTCTGCCTCTCTGTCTCTCTCTGTGTGACTATCATGAATAAATAAATAAAATCTTTAAAAAAAAAATAACTGAAGAAGTCTTTAATTTTGTGACTTATGAGGACAACACAGATGAATTTAAGAAACAATAGACCCCACCCAATTCAATGAGGACTGCACACAGTTTACTGTACATACAGTTAACTAGAGAAAAACAGGTGTCAAACTAGAGCCCTTGAACAGTTAGGGCCAGGAGAACAGTTTCTAGTCCCATCCAGTTTTGATCTCTTGTCTTATACTGAGGAAATCTACCCAACCCACAGCAACTGGATCATTCTCGGGTATGGTTTTCATCCTCAATTTTGCAACAGATATCTGAATTCTTATGAACAGCCTAAAATCCATTTTTCAAAAGGCAAGGTCTGACCAAAGGGATACCTAGCCTGGATCCATGCAAAACTTTCAAGAACGTATTTTCTGTTTCATAATAGAACACAAACCATGATTTATAGAAATATACTCACTATTTAGAATAGATAACACTGCATCTCTCAAAGATAACTTCCAAAGATAAGGGAACTCACCTTGACTCAACTCTCTGGAACATTTTATAACCTTTTTGCTAATAAAGGAAAGTACCTTTACAGAAAACCCTTAGCCCTTGGATAAAATGTTATGCAATTTTTGATTTTCAGCCACACTTAATTCATGTTCCCCATACTCCTAAGATCCAGGATCTGTGGGTTCTGTGTCCCCCACATTGTTCTTCTGACCCATGTCAATGCAAATAGGCTTCAATTTCTTATATTATTAAACACCCTGATTGCTGTTTGCTGAAAATTCTCAGACTGTGAAATTGCTTAAAATTAAAGTGTAGCCTCTTTATCAATTTTATTGCCCAGGAAACTAGACACCATTTATATACTTCCAATTAACCCTATTTAACACAGCTTCTTGGAGTAAGGCAATTCGAGGAATTCTCTATTGAATCATTTTACACATTCCCGTGTGGCTGACAAGTATACAGATGCATAGAAGAACCCTGCAAGAGTTCATGATGGCCCACTCACCACACTGACTGCAGTGACCACGCTTGCTACAGTGCCCTCCTCCCAGCCCCCACAGCCATTCTTTTCTCATCTCCCTTTAAAATACTGCAAATTTCCTTCGCAGCAGTTCTCTTACCCACATTTGCCCATTTCACTTCCTGGGCATATCTTCCTGAAGCCTTTAAGCTCCAATTTGGAAACAGAACCATAATCCTACCACCTCTCAACCCCATAAAATGCCACCACCCCGGTCCACCATCACCTCTCCAGATTTCTGGACCCAGCCTCCTGATCTATTTACACCATGACTCCCTACGATCTGTTCTCCATGCAGCAAACAAGCAAATGCTTCCAAGGCTACCGGACCAGTCGTTATACCCCAGTACTCAAAACACTGCCCTGACTTCCCATCTCACTCTAACATCTAATTAATACCTGCCACGACCTCTGGCTCCCAGCTCCTCCTTTGTCGCTCTTCTCCAGCTCTTCCAGTCTCTTTGCTATTCTTTTTTTTTTTTTTAATTTTTTTTTTATTTATTTATGATAGTCACAGAGAGATAGAGAGAGAGAGGCAGAGATACAGGCAGAGGGAGAAGCAGGCTCCATGCACCGGGAGCCCGACGTGGGATTCGATCCCGGGTCTCCAGGATCGCGCCCTGGGCCAAAGGCAGGCGCCAAACCGCTGCGCCACCCAGGGATCCCTCTTTGCTATTCTTTAATTATGCCAAGCACCATGTTTTCTCAGGACCCTTGCACTAGCTGTTCTCTCTTCTTGGACACTCTTTCCCATGTATCCTTATATGGGAGGCTCATGCCCTCCCCCACTCCCTTTCGGGTCTCTATTCAACTATCACTCTGCCAAGAGGACTCCTGATGACCATGCTCCACACCATCCTCCCTTTGCCTTGCTTCATTGAACTTACAGTGCCTGTCTTATCAGTTTATCAGCTTCTTGTTGGTCTCCTCCCACTCGAATATACTCTCACTGGAAGCAGAGAATGCATCTATCTTCTTCACTGCTGCATCCTAGAAGCCTAGCACAAAGCCTGGCCTATTGGTGAATGTAATCAATAATTGTTGAATGAATGAATCTTACATAGGATGCCCATCATTCTTAATTCCACAGCCCTAGTTTAAGAGAAAACAGTCTCACTGGGCTTTGTGTTGTAACCTCCATACTAGTATTCCTGATTGGTATACTGCCCTTCCCATTTGTCTTCCATATAGCTGCCAGAGTGATGTACTCTACAATCTGATCTTGTCTCTTCTGCTCAAAAATCGTCTCCAATGCCTACAGAATACAGGAAAACTTCCTCCGCATGTCACATAGTTTTTTGAGATGTGGCACCTGCCCATTGGCTAACCATCATCTCCTTCCATAGTCTCACAGACTAAATCACTTGTAACTCACTCATTTCCCAGAGACTCTGCACTTGCTCGTTTCTCCCCTGGACTCCTCACTTAGCAGCAGCTCATTTAAATGGTCCCAGTTCAGATGCCACCTCCTTAGCGAAGCCTTCCCTGATTATCCCAAGATAGCCTTAAACAGTCCTACTCCAGGATTCGATTCTTCCCTTCATATAATTTCAAGAAAGTACATTACTTTATTATATTGTTTTCAGGTCAGTCTCCTAGTGAACAGCAAATCCCTTGATGACATCTTATTAGCATATTCCTAATGCTTGACTGAAAGTAAGTACTCGTTAAATGCCTCCTGAATTAACATATTAGTAGGCAAATAATAATACAAGACAATGTTACAGAACACTGTGCAAAAGGATCTGAGCAACTGGTGCTCTCAATTTGGGAGAAAAACACAATAAATTCAATTAGAGATTTAAGACAAATCTATAGTTATAGTTAGATCACAATTCAAAAGATGGGGTTTTATTTTTTTTTAAGAACCATTTTAGGCAGCTCCTTTTTTTTAAAGATTTTATTTATTTATTCATGAGAGACAGAGAGAGAGAGAAAGGTAGAGACACAGGCAGAGGGAAAGGCAAAGACACAGGCAGAGGGAGAGACAGAGACATAGGCAGAGGGAGAAGCATGCTCCATGTTGGGAGCCTGATGTGGGACTCGATCCTGGGTCTCCAGGATCACGCCCTGGGCTTAAGGCAGCACTAAACCGCTAAGCCACTGGGGCTGCCCAAAAGATGGGATTTTAAAAGAGAGATAAAAGAAAAAAAAATGAGTCAATAACATCCCAATAACATCCCTCTATGCTAATTTTCAGTATTTTTCTCCTAGGTTATTTATTTATTCTATGGTGCCTGAAGAATGCTCCCATTCCCTTCTCATCCCTCAGTACCTCTGGAAACACATGAAGGCTTACACAAGAACCTATCATGAAAGCCTATTAAATTGTTTAAATAAAAACTACTATCAAGATATAGGAAGAATACTTTAAAAACATTACTTAGATCCATAAAAAAGATTTGAGTAAATGGGAACATATACTCTGGCGACAGGTTGATTCAATTTCATAAATTCTCGATCTATAAACTTAATCCTTCCCCCAAAATATGATTTTTTTCTAGTACTAGGCAATTTCTAAGGTTTATATAGAAAAACAAACATGTAAGAAGATGCAGGAAACTCCTGGAAGGAGGAATAAGAGGTGACAAGCCATACCAGATATTAAAACAAAACAAAAAAAACTGGAGAGATTAACAGTGTGGAACTAGTCAACAAACTAACAAGTAACAAAACAGAGCAAACCCTCCTAATAGTCCAAACTGCTTAAGGGGATTTAATAGAGGATGCTACCCTTTCATGCCACCTCTACCCTGGTCTAAGTAAACATCACCCTTTTCAAGAACTAACCTACAACAGGCAAAGAAAAGATACATAGCTCAAAAAATGGGGGGGGGGGCACTAGGTAGTTCTTGGGAAGAAATAAAATTGGATGTCTACTTCATTATTAAACTGAAATATGTGTGAATAAGGATAAAATCATTAAAATATATAAAAAGACATTGTTGAACTAGTTTTATAATCCCAAAGTGGGTTAGGCTTTTTTGTTATTACATAAAATCCAGAAACAACAGAAGTAACGTGACAAGTTTAATTACTTAAAACTTAAGAATTTCTTATCCCCAAAATGCAACAATATCAAAGGCAGATGATAAAATAGGGGAAAATCATAAGGAAATATTAATTAATATATAAAGAGCTCCTAAAAATCAAGACCAAAAAAAAAATCAAGACCAAAACTCAAAAGTGAGCTGGCAAAAAAAAAAAAAAAATTAACAGACTGTTCACAGAAGAGGAAAATATAGGTAAACATGCAAAAAGATGCTCAATCTAAACTATGAGATGATACTTTTTACCTAGCAGATTAGCAAACAAATCAAAATGTTTGCTGGTGGGCTTAGGAATAAGGAAACAGGTGTTCTCATTCAGTGCTGGTGGGAGTACAAACGGGCACACTTCTGTCACTAGCAATTCAATAAGAGCTATCAAAATTTTAAGCCCACACACCCTGTGACCCAGGCATTCTGCTTTTAGAAATCTTTCCTACAAACTAAATGCCACATAACAACTTCTCCCTAACCACCCTGGCTCCATCTACACCAATCCCATCTCCTTGCTTATTCTCTCTAGGAAACTGCTTACACACACACACCACCTAAGGAGCAACCATCCCTAACCCCCCCTGGTCCCTGTCAAAGGATTTTAATCTTATTTGCTGCTAGATTCTTGCTCCTTTTTCCCCCTCCACCTCACTTTTCTCTTTCTCTGCCAGAAAGTCACGTACTATGTCTAGTAGGTCCTCCTGCATGGACTCCTGAAGTCTTTCACTCCTTCAGTACCCCTGCTCATATGTCACTGTGATACTGACTTGCAACTCAAGTCAATTGAATAAGCATTTAAGAGACTAAGAGTAAAAACTGAGATCCTTCCAAAAAGTTTCACTATAAAAATCACTTATCTAAACATGAAGAAGAAAGGATGATCATCATTAGAAGAAAGTCTGCTAAGCAGGTGAAATACACACACATAAACTACACACAGAATTTCTCTAAACTCCTAACACCAGAGAGACAAATCATGGTAATGAGTTAACAACTGCTGGGCAACATGAGCACCTTGCAGACACTGCACTAAGCAGGTCCATGTACGACCGCGTGATTTAACACTCACAATAACTCTATGAGGCAGGAACTGTTAGTTACTCTCATTTTTACAGCTGAGGACAATGATATATGAAGAGACTATGTGAACTGTCCAAGGTCCACAAGTGAGTAAGTGGCAGAGCAAGGATAGGAACCAGCCTGCCTGCCCTAGAGCCCAGGCTCTCCACCACCAGGAGACAGTCTCCTTTAAGCCCTAATTCTTTGATGGGAAAGGTAGGAAGTATCGACCAAGAGCTTGCACAGGATAGAACAGAACACTGATACTAAGTTAAAGATCACGCATAACATGGCAGGAATTTTTTTTAAAATTCATAAATACCACTTTCTGTTTCAAGGCACCATTTCCACGAACTGACTGACCCAGATATTCTATGCCAGGCAGGACCGGTTTTTATAAATGATGCCTCTCACTAGCTTTATCTTTCTTCCCTCCCTCCCAAACTGAAATTCCTTGCCCATTTCTCATATGTTCATTTTCTGGTTCGCTCTCATCTCTCTCTATTGAGCTGTGCTCGCTGGTGATGTCATCCATCATTTCCCTGTCCCCCTCCCAGGGCCAGAGCTCCCTAAGCTCAAGCTCCCAGTCTCCCCGAAGAACACTCCAACCTGCTCCCCTCAGGCTCAAGCGACAGGTCTGTTTCCATCCTCTATTCTTCATCTAAATTTTGACAACTCTACCTTGAGAAAAATACTCATGGGCTCTGATGTCCATCTCACTTTTCTTTTACGTCATTTTCAGAGCAAAATGCCTGATTATAACTTTTTCACAGTACTCCAAATGTTTCAACAGCTGCACTTACCTAGGGGGGGAAATCCTCAAGATTGCAGTTTGGGTAGACGAGTCAGAAAATAAGTATAAAAACAGTGAGCTAAAAACACCGCATGGAGCCAAGTGATCTAAACATCATGAATACATTCAGTAAATGGAAACCCCAAATATGAAGGTGGCAGCAGGATAAACATTCTTCACTTTCACCACTGCGCACATCACCATCTCTCATACTCTGCATCTACTAATGTGTTTGTCTGTTTGCTCCTCCCATTTCTACTACATCATTAGTTCCATGAAGGCAAGATGCAGATGGTTTTATTCTCCAGCGCCCAGAGCTGTACCTGAAGCATAGGGAGGGCTTAAGTAGCACTTGCTTAGTGAGTGAGCCAATGAAGTGAGCTTCTTTTTTACCTCATCATCTCTCACTCAAGATCTATTTGCTTTCATGCTCTGGCCAACCGATCTAGAGATTAGCCTTACAACTCCTCCTTCAGTTACATCTGAGGTGGAGAGGCACCTGACCAGATCCAATTCTCAGATGCACAAAACTTAACTCACTGCTCCCTAAACACATGTTTCCTGATTCTTTAAAAAAAAAAAAAAAGAAAAGAAAAGAAAGAAAAAAGTGGGAAGAAGCACAGCAGAAATCGTACCTCGGGGATGGATGGGACTGATTACAGATAGAGCTTTTTAATAAGCTACTTTTTCACCAACATGAACACAGCTTATCCATTCATATCCCCACTGATTAATAAAATGATTGTATCCTTTGTAAAGAGCACAAAGCTAATTGTCAAAGAAAAAAGAAATAAAAGTTTTATGAGGAATAAAGCACTAAAGGACCATGGGGTTCTTTACACTCTAGATAGGATTTTCACAGGCACTTCAGTGACCTCCATCCTAAATTCTCTCTAGGTCTAAACTGATTGATTCAGATTACATTTCCTGGCTTCATTTCCTTGTGATGACTTTGAATGTCAAAGTGTACCCTCAAGGGTAAACGGGCTGGGTGAGAAGCAAACGTCTTATGTGGTTATGTACTGAGCAACTGCTCTCCTTCCCTGCTGAATACAGACTTTTGATTTAATTAAACCTGAGCAGAGATTCCATTTTGGCTCTATCTAGACCCTATTAATTATCTCCCACCTTTCAGTAATAATAAACTGCCACTTGGCTCTTCTGATATGTATCCCCATCTCCCCCACCCAAAGGTCCCTGGTCTTTCTCTTCATGTCTTCATGTTCCCTTTCACCACCACCATTACCACCACCACCACCCGAGCCATCTCCCTGCTGACACACCATCAGATCTCCAGGTTCTGGCTCTGTCTGGAATGCCCTTTCTACCCCCTGCCTTATCTGCATATATCGACAGCCTTAGAATCTCTGTAATCCTCTGTCTCATAACCAGGTCATTCACACGTGAAACAAATCCTTACTGGTTTGTGGCTTTCAAAAAAATCTTTCCTTCCTGGGAACCTAAAACAATGCTTTATTTAGAAAAGACATTTAATAAGTTCTTGTTGTTTACTCTATGGAAACTCATCTGGAGACAAACATTTCTGGGGGCTCTCCACAGAATTTCTAATGGATTGCATCAGGATGGCTGCCAATCTCTCTTCCTTCTCAGTTTAACTCATAGAGTCACATTATTCTGAAAAACTAAGTTCTCCACATATAGCAGGAGCTACCAATACCAGCACCATAGGTTTTACATGGTGATTCCCATCAAGGATTACTGGGTATCATCTAGGTATCGGTATCCGCAGTCCACTTAAACCAGGCCTTGAGATACAGAGATGAACATACAGTCCCTGCCCTCAAAGAACAAAATGTCTATTTGGGGAAAAAGAACTGTAGACAAATAATCACAATACCATTTGTAAAGCCCTGTGATATCTTTGTACTAAGGGATATCAGAGGACAGACACTGCCTACCTAGTTCTGCCTCTGCACACGAGGTCAGTCAAGGTGGTGAGTGTCACAAAGCATCCTTGAGAGTCCTTGAAAGTCCGTCTGAAGAGAGGAGAAACATTTTAGGCCGAGGAACCGGCACAGGCAAAGGCACTGGGTCCAGTGAGAGCAGCGGCTATTTCTAAGCACTGCAGTAGGTTTGGTGCTTCTGAAACACTCCATAGGAGCTGCAGAAAAAGAGGCAAAACCAGCAAACACAGACCGCATATAATAACTGGCTTGCTGTGCAGGGCCAAGGGATTTTGTCTTTAACCCGCGATTAGTTCCCTAGACACCATGCAACCCAGACCACACATTGAGGATTCCAGGGAACAGTTTTTCCAAAGAAGGGAACACTCATTTTGTGAATCACAATAGTACAAACAAGTTTAGCTAATTAATCTCTTTTGTTCAGTCGGGAAACAGAACAGAAGCTACAGATACTGTTTTGGAAAACTGGAAGGTACACGTTACAAGGATGGCGAGGTGCCTTTTCAGGAAAAGAACACATCAGTGGAATAAGCAGAAACAAGACCAAGAAAACAGCTTTTCAACTGGATCCTTTCACAAACCATGTGAAACAGTAAGATCACTGGCAAAGCATCAAGACAAACTCCACGAAGCATAACCAGAGCCTGAATGCCCTGTCCTGGGCGATGGCAGCATCCAGCTGTTTTACCACCAGATCTCTGCCGCATGGCATTTGGATGGACAAAACAGGTACTCAGTAAGTATCAGTTGAATAAATGGATGAATCAATCCATAAATATCACACCCTCCCAAAAAACTGATCAGTTCAATAGTTGAGATGCAGGAGGAAAAAACTAAGCACAGTATTTGTAAAATTCTTAAAATGTTTACAAGGAGAGCAAAACTGCAATGTAAAAAAATGCATTTCTACATAAACATGAACAACTTTCCACTAATATTGGCTTGATGTGACTCACGCT
Organism: Nyctereutes procyonoides; assembly: GCF_905146905.1. NCBI lineage: Eukaryota > Metazoa > Chordata > Mammalia > Carnivora > Canidae > Nyctereutes > Nyctereutes procyonoides. The sequence goes on from NW_026575122.1 coordinate 24,340,597, forward strand.
GACTGGTACAGCCACGTAATCTGCATGAAATGAACCCAGAAATAATGGACACCAGTGAGTTAGATGCCACAAAGCAGTTTTGTGAGCAATGAATGACATAGTAAGCGTCAGCTGTGTATCGTGGAAAGGGTCCCACACCAGCAATGGAAAAATAATCTGAGTAAATCCATGCACACTGCACCAAAACATCTTACCCAGGTGCTAATGGGACCTCCAACCCTGGGGAGGGCACTTAGCCTCCCTGAGCCTCAGCTTCCCTACCTAGGCAATGAGAGGGTTGATAAGACACTCCTCAAGGTGTTTTTTTTTTTTTTTGAAAGTTAAGTTAGGAGAAACATTTCAAAATGCACCAGGGTAAGCAGGTAGTCAGAGTCATGATTCTATGATCAAGGGAATGTACAGCCTACCTCCTCTCCAAGAATATCTAACCTGGATCAACTGCCTTAAAAATTACCATCCAACTAGTAAAAAAAGAAGTAAAAATAACAGTTCATCCTTTTCAATAGTTGAGGGAGCCCTCTGAGATGGTCTGGCCCAAGCCCAAGGTAGCAGATAGGAGTCCTAGTCTCCCAGCAGTTGGTGCCTGGGGCTGCCCTGGAAGCCAGGGTCCTGAAGGCGTCCCACCGTGCCTGTCTTCTCCGTCTCCAGACACTCGTTCCCTCTGACACTCACAGGAGGTCCCCAGTGGGAGACCAACAGGAAAAATATAAGTAAGGAAATTCCTGCTGTATTACAAGATGTCTACTTTCTATAAGAATGGCTGCTGGCTCACACAGGCCAGGAGGTCATGGAGCAGATGCCTCATTATAAGGGTCAAGGATTCCTATTAGCGAGAAGGCTCCTGAAACATACCATTATGTGTTTTTAACAATTTCTTGGATCTTCAGACTCAAGAGCCAACAGCTTGCCTGGAGAATTAAATGCTAAATAAAGGGAAGAATTTCCCCTTTCGTCTTGCATTATTTTGGGGCTGTGATTTGGTTCTCCTCCAAAATCCTGCCATCTCTCTCCACAACCCAAGAGATATAACTTGCAGCATAAACATTTATGACAGTCTGGCTAGATTATTATGCTCCTGAGGACATGATTTTCTTCTGCAAAGCTGTCTGGTGACTATGGTCCTAGATGAATTCAATAGGAAGGCACAGATCAAAAATGCAATATTTGACACAGCTCATGAAGCATTTCTTCTATTTTATACAATCCAAGTTGCCAATTGAATAGCAAGTTCCTTTCAAAGTAGATCACCCTAGTGTTAGAAGTGGTCTTGAATCTCTGTTAAAGAACAGTCCTCTCCCTAAGCAGCTTTATGTGGGAGTTATACATTCCTCTTTTTCCTCTGTTCAAAAAAGAGGCTCACAGAGAGATGGTAAAGGAACTACATTAATTATACTGGAAAAAGCAACAGAAAAATTCAGCCAACATCCCCAATAATGTGGTTCATCCAATTCCCAAAGAAACTCTGTCACATAATCACAGATTTTTTTCTACTCTGTAAAAATAGGCTCTATAAACTCCCCCACTTAATACAAAGACCTTTCAGGTAGTAAACATGTCAAAATTTGAGGACAGTCCAACCTAGACCGACCTAGAATGTCATTAATTAAAATGCAAAACTGATTCTATTTCTGGTCTTGGTAATCAACTATGGAAAATAGTTTCAATGACAAGAATGCCTGCAGAAGCATGAGGTTGTATTGGTATTAATGGGGGCAATTTCTTTCCCCATAAACAGGATTGCAGATTGAACTCCGGAGTTCGGCTCCTAAGAGAGAAGCTGCAACCAAGTCTTCGTTAGCCATCAACTTCCACTGCCTGAGTTACTACATGTACACACATGTAGGCTCACAGACAGAAACACACATAAAGCCGAAGATGGAGAGAATAGAGACGAAGAGGATCAACAGGGAATACTGGTTTACAACAGAAGCTGCAGGTTCCAAACTAAACCACCACCAAAAAGAGACAGTAAAAGCACAGTTTCAACCACAGCTGTCATTAAGGAGTGTGAAAAATGAATAAGTGCATCTACACCAATCTCAGAGCTTCCAGACCCATTTCAAATCAGCAACATGGGTTTCAAGGTGCAGCAGCTAAATTAATACACATGAATTAAAATGTGGTGATTTCATCAACCAAGAGGCTACTGGCTACACTCATCATCTCTTCTTATCAATTTTTCCCCCTGCAGTTGTTTTCTATGTTGCCTCAGAGACCCTGCAAAGGAATTAACAGGACACCATGCTGTGAGACAAGGAGATGTTGTAGAACGCATTATCCCAATTCAAAGAAATTCCCAAAGGCGTTATCTGGAGGAGGGGTGTAAGAAGTGGGGAAATCCCTACAAAAAAAAAAAAAGCAGCAGCAGCAGCAGCAGCAGCTAGAAGATGCTGAGCAACAGCTTAGGAATTCTGTTCCTACTTTCTAAAAGAGCATGCCGCAACTATTAAAAGTATACTCATATAACAGTCATAAGTAAACAGTACATTTGTGTATATGCTTGCATATATATGTATTACATATACACACACACACAATTCTGCTTGCATGGGCAAACATTCTGCTCAGCAAGACAAAGAAGCCTAAGGAATTTTTTTTCCCTCTCAAAGCTAAAGTTGCTAGGAATTAAAAGGAGATATTTTCAAATGCATCCAAAATTGCTTGCAGTGTGAAGTACGGAGCCTATTTCCATGACATACAAGCTGATTCTAACTCTTTCCATCTTGGGGAATACCTCAAATTGTGTTGCCAGGCACCTGATAAAAATCCTTGCAACTGGAGGGGGCAAAAAAGAGTAAGCAAGGTAAGAAGATACCATTAAGGATGAAAGTAAACAAGTAAGCTAGCTTGAAAGAACAATCAAAGGAAGCCAAGAAGTCTACTGGTCAGATCACAACACTGCTGTGAGCCACAGCTGAGTGTAGGAAAAAGAGGGGATATTAGAACGGCTCATCCAAACAATGCTGAAAGTATTTCAAACATTACTTGAGGATTCAGGGACTATGGTCTGCAAGGGTCTTAATTTTTTGTTTTGTTGTCATTAACCTGATATGCCGGTTTCACTCTGAAACTGGGCTATCATGTAAACATCCACAAATTCTTGCTCTTTATTTAAATGTATGCTTTCATGTAAGAACACGCCACCAAATATATCTACTTTGAACCCAGGGAACGGAATAAAAGCATATGCCGGATGTCATCACCACTATTTTAAGAAAAATCCACACAGGCAGTGGAAATAAAAGTGGTGAGAATGAGCAAGACAGTTAAGGAACTTTATATTCCAAAACTCCCAGTCAACAGGGGGAACGACCAGAAATTTCATACCACCTTTTTCTTCTCTCATTTGTTACCAAAAAAAAAAAATCACATTTATTAGTGCAGTATCTTACAAATCACAGACTGAATTACATTTGATCGGAACCCTTCCTAAAGTGAAATGGACCAGAACTGGAAATACACACACACACACACACACACACACACACACACACACAAAGACGACAACCCAGCTCCATCCCAAGGCTGGAAAAGAACTAAGGAGAACTACAACTGGGAAGCTGCATCTTCGGAATGCCAAAATAATTCAACACACCTGCTACCAAAAACCAAAAGAGAAGAAGAAAATCTTATACAGAGAGCTCCTCCCATCAAGCACCATTGAGAGCTACATCAAAATGCTCTTGGCTCCCTTTGGGCTGCGAGAGGCAGGGAGCCGGGAACAGACCTGAGCTGTGGTTCGTCCGCAGCGAGCCTCAGGGTACCAGGTGAAGAATCAGGGCACGCTTCCAAGAGGGGTGCCCCAGAATCCGCCGGCTGCCACCCGTGGGTGCTGCCACACGCACGCTCTTCCCCGGAAACCTGCTTATTTTCACTTAGAGAAGTCCCACCATTCCAGTAGCCTCAAAGCATCTCCGCCTCCCGGGAGGATGAAACTATGCTGTCCGCTCCCACATGTTCCTATGCTGTCTGCCCCGCCAGCCTCCTAACAGGATGTAAAGCGCGTTTCGCCGCGCAGGCACCCTGCGGTTCCACCGGCGGAGCGGCAGTGAGGTCATGAATCAGCCCATCCGCCGGTGCAGGATTCCTCCCGCTGCCAACCGACTGCCCAAGTGCAAAGCCCACAGGACCGGGGCCCCCGGGACTCGGAGCAGGTGCTCCAAACGCCGCCCCCTCCCCCGCCCCCGCCCCCGCCCCGGCACAGGCTCCGACACAACTCACGGGGGCCGCCGGGCTTCACCTGGGAAGACGGGAGAGTTTGCTCCGCGGGCCGCCCAGCCCCGGCCCCGCGGGTCCCAGGGAGCCCCCGGCACCCCGAGGATTCATCTTGCCCAGATTTGTCAGTCCCCCCTCCCCCCAACTCTCCCGGCGCGGCGCTGCGGCTCACTGCCGTGCACACTCCCGGCTGCGCTTCAAGGACAAAGAGAGAGGGCGGGGGGGGGGGGGGATGGAAAAAAATTAAAAATTAAAATTAAAAAAAAAAAAAGCCCAAACGTCCGGACAATGACCCCTGGCGTGTTGGTTAGCTGGATCCCCCCAGACATGGCTCCATGAGAAAGGCAGAAACGCAGAGGGAAGGTCACTAAAGCTTAGCTGGGGAGCCGGCGAGCAAGCCGGAGCCTCCAGTTCCCCGCCGCAGGAGCAGCTCGCCGAAGGCAAGCACTTACCATAAAAATACAAAGAGTCAAAAGGAGGAGAAGGGAGCCTTTCTCGGTGTCTCAGGCAGAAAGAAATGCAGGCGAGGCCGAGGATGAGGCCAGCAAAGTGTTGACAGGCGACGGATCCACCACACACAAGTCCTCTTCCGCGTCCCCTCGGCCTGCACGCACCGTGCGCGCTGTGCAAGCCCGAGGAGTCGGGGCAGGACCGTCTCCCCAGGGCGAGGGCGAGGGCGAGGGCGAGCGACCGGGGAGGAAGCAGCCTGCTGGGTCCCCGGCGACTCAGAGCCTCCCGCCGTGCAGGGGCGGGGTGGGCTGGGCACCGGGGTCGGGACGCGCGGGGAGAGGGGCCCCTCCGGGGTGGAGGGCCCTGCCGGCCGGCGAGGGTGTCGGTGTTCCACATCAGTGCTGGGGCGGCCAATCAGCCCCGTGGGGCCGCGGCGGGGCTGCGAGAGCGCGGGGACCGCGGGTTCCAGAGGGGTAGCACACCCCTGCCTCCGGCAGAACTTCCGCGGGACTGGCATCTCCCTCTCCATCCAGTTGCTGATAATATGCGCTGGTTTTTAAAAACAAGTTCTCAAGCCCTGTCGCGACACCAGAGGCTCAGGAAGTTTCCTGTGCACCCCCCACCCCCCCCACACACACACACACCCACACACACAGCATCTCTGCAAGATGCTGGACCTGAAACCCACCCTGAAGATCTCCTGGCATCTCCAAGCCAGACAAGCCTGCTAAGGTGCACAGAGAGGTCACCCTGAGTACAGGAATGTCGCTTCTTTATGGCCAAGGCACAGGATGAGAGAACAAGGCACTTGTCTCCCTCTTACACAAGGGAAAGATTTAGGCAGAAAAGGGTCAAAAGGTCTCTCCAGAAACTTGCCTCTCCGTTCCTTCATTTTCTTGTGCAATATAGGCACAGAAGTAATCGTTAGAGATGAACGTACAAAGACGGCTAAACGTTCCCCTGGAGGGCTCTTCAATCACCCTTAATACTGGGAACTTGTGGTTTTGGGTAAAGACACCTCATAATAGTTCACAAGCACACTGTAGTGTGAGAAGCCAAGCTGGACTGATGAAGAGGGACTGGAGGAAACCCCTTCATGGGGACAGAGGGTGAGTAGACAAGCTGACGTTCGTCCCTCTTGCATTTTCTCCCCATTCCATTTTCATACTGAACCTATCAACTTAGCACCTACACATGAACCTATTTTCGGTTGTGACAATTAGGGGAGTAGGTTCTAGAGTCAAATGCCAGTCAAACAGGACTCCATGCTAACACTTTAGAACTTTTTTTTTTTTTTAAACGTGGGGAGATGGTCTCGGTTCACCTTGTCATCCTTGCAAGAAAGACCACTTCCCTTGTGCTAGCCAAGACCTACTGGGGAGACACACATGCTCCGAGGCTGGCTTTACAGGTGGCTGACGCAATACAGAGGGTTTCACTTTAGTGCTATCTTTCCCTAGAAATTAAAGTATCACCTGGGCATTTTGTGGTGCTCTCTACCCAGAGGCAAACTAACTTTGGGGAGCCTGAATTCCACAGCTTAAAAGGAAAGGCTGGGCTCCAAGGAGGCAGTTAACTCACCACCCAAATGAGTCACAGCAGGAAGCCATAAAAAAAAATTCCACAAAGATGAACATAATAAGATGGAATTTCTGAAGTGAAGAAAGGACAGTTTGCCAGGGTAGGCCTATGTACATTCAGGAAGGAAAACCTGGAGGGCAGAGTCCCAAATCCTGTTCCATTATGCACCTCAGTTCACCTTCAACCAGCAGACATTTAAAGAACAGTCAACTAGGTTTCAGAGCTACAGAGATGAAAGCGGCAAACCCTGCTTTCAAGACGTGTAGAGTCTCATGGACACATTTTTTTTTAAGATTTTATTTTATTTATTCATGAGAGACACACAGAGAGAGGCAGAGACACAAGCAGAGGGAGAAGCAGGCTCCCTGCGGGGAGCCTGATGTGGGACACAATCCCAGGTGTGGGACTTGATCCCAGGACCCAGGGATCACAACCTGAACCCAAGGCAGAGGTCAACCGCTGAGCCCCCCAGGTGTCCTTCACGGACACATTTAAATCCTCTTTTCAAAATTTCAACACTCTTACTCTGGCCAAGACTGAAAGCGTCCTACTATCTTCATTCACATCCCTCCAACGAAACCAAGCCATGAAGTTGCACTTCAGACTCAAAGTTCCAAATTAGCTTAATAAGGTGTTTTCCGTAACCCAAACCTCAGGAAATATGAATGTGCATGTTATTTTTTTAATCTCATTAAAATATAAAAGGTTTTTTAACTAAATGTTTGCTTTTATCAGCATCAACAGCTTCTGACACTGCAAAAACACGGGCAGCATAACAAAGAATATATTTAATAAGGGAATATTATTTAAAGCTCCCAAAGTAATTGAGATTAATACTGTTTATGGAACAGGTTCAATAGCTTGACTACACAGGGTGATAATGAAGCATGAAAACGATAAAACTGCAGAAGTACAAATGATTTAGATTAAATAATTGCACATCTATATAACAATTAGGTCAATGAAAATGGGTATTCCAGTCACTTACCCTGATGCAATTAAATTTTAAAGTTTGGCCACTACTCCCTTCCTCTCTCCTCAAAAGATGATAGAGCCACCTTCCATTTCAGATAGCAACAAATGCCAATCAAATTTTGTGAAGGACAAAATATCTAAGTCAACTAAACTTGGACAATTTCTGGGACTGTATCTTGGCTCATAGGTATAACACCAGTATTGAATGCATCAGAGGTTCTCAATAAGAATTTTTAGATGGCCATTTGAATGACCAAGAGAATCTGCCCTAAGTTCTACAATGGCATGATTTAATACTTTTTTTTTTTCCGAAGACTAGAAGGTAATTTGAATCATGTACCTATACATGCCATTTGTTTTAAAAGAAAAAAAAAAGATAGCTTTTTCAGGAAATTTGCTTCAGAAAAGTCTGCTGACAGAGCTTAATGAAATCTGAAAGACCAGGATTCCTAAACCTTAGTCTTTTAATCCTGAAATGATTCTACTTTCCATAACCAGCCTGAAGATAAAAAGTAAAAACATACCTATTTTCTAGATGACCAAGAGGGTAAATGGAAGGAACTAATACATACTGAGCCCTACCTGGTGTCAGACTTTATTCAAGTGGCCTCACATACACGTCTTCACAGCACTCCCAGGACATGAACAGAATTATGTCCATTGCAGCAATTGGGCATCACGGAGGTTGAAGGAGCCTGCTTGCCCTTGAGGTAATACTAGTACATTAACCACCAGAACAGCCTCAAAATGCTGCTGCTTCTCCATGGAAACCCAGGACTTGGAAATATAGGAGAGAACCCCCCAAAATCTTTTTGACTAAACAGATCAGAGGACTTGGGGATTCTTCCCACAGTGTTATATGAATCTGGGTGAAGTAGGAATGAGACAGGTCCGTGTTAAAGCAGAAACACTCATTTTACCCCAGATTAAACATAACCCTTTTGTGCAACAGAAATGAATTCTTGATGCTTATAATTTGAAAAGCAAGCCATTAACATTTGTTGATTTCTTTTTCCCCAACTCTGACTCTACATTACATTTTAAAACCAGGATGAGTGGTCCCTAATTATTAAAAGGGTTGAAGAGTATTCCAGAAAAGTACGGGATCTGACATAAGCACTGCAGTATAACCTCTTATCTAATACCTAAATTCTCCTTCAGCATTCAGTGGGAAGCCTGAAATGGAAAGAGACTAAGTTGCTCTGCTAATGTTTCCCTACCAGAGGTCACTGGATGAGAATAATTTCTGCAAAGTGCTTAGTAGGTGGGCTTTCAAATAGGCAACAGCAGTTTCAAATACATAAAAGGTAAATAATCTGTAAAACATAAATTTAGGGGGATCCCTGGGTGGCTCAGTGGTTTAGTGCCTGCCTTTAGCCCAGAGCGTGATTCTGGAGCCCCAGGATCGAGTCCCACCCACATCAGGCTCCCTGCATGGAGCCTGCTTCTCCCTCTGCCTGTGTCTCTGCCTCTCATTCTCTGTGTCTCTCATGAGTAAATAAATAAAATCTTTAAAAAAAAACAAAAAAGCAAAAAACATAAATTTAGTCATAGCATTCACATCTTCAAAAATGTGTTTGTACCAGCATTTCTCAGCCAGAAGAATCCTATGGGATCAACAATCATATCACACAGAAAGGATCCCTAAGATCACAGACCTAAAACTTTCCCTTTTAAGGACAGAAAAATAAATCGATGGTTGGCTTGAAGAATCAAAGAATTGAGTCTGGGGAGATGAAAACAAGGGGTGTGGTGTGTGTGTGTGTGTGTGTGTGTGTGTGTGTGTGTGTGTACAAATGGAAAACCAGTATGTGTATCCCAACATCCAACAGGTATGTCTCCACATCCAAATCCAATTAGTCTTTTAAGCCTCACTAACGTTACCCCAACAGTTCTCCTCAATGTGTAATTAGCCATGACAATCAATTCAGGGATTTGTTCCTTCTCCTAAACTATTATAATAATTTCTGACTTTTCCCTTGTCCCAATCCTGTGACCCCTTGCCAATAGCATTTGCTTTCTAAAACATAGCAAAAGTATACTCATACCACTGTCTCACTTAAAAAAAACCTGGCATTCTCAGGCCAAATACAGCACTTCCTGAGCCTGGCACTCAAGGCCCGTTACAGTTGGACTTCAATCTACCAGCATCATTTCCCATCATTCCTTCTTGCATTTCCTATGCTCTGTATACACCCAATTACCATGATAAAGTGATGGGCTATTTGAGGAACAGTAAGTATGTTTTTCCTAGAACAACCTTCTCTCCCTGGAGAAAGCCTATTATTCATCCTTTAAAGCCCAGTGTATGGTTCTGTTCTTGGTGAAGCTTTCCCAAAGTGACTTAATCACATTTTCCTCTGTATTTTCATAGCATTATTTCTAGTCTTGTATAGTAACATTGTACTAAAACAATCTGTATCTTTTAACCTATTTGAGATCCTCTGATAGTCCCAGGGTCTGCCACACAATAGGAGCTCGATATATTCATGAGAGAGTCCATTTTTTATACCTCTTTTTTACAGGCAAAAGCATTTTGAAGAAGGCACAAATTTGTTTTCTGGATGTCTGAGGGACACAGGCTTATGGGCCATATATACCTCCTCCTTCTATGGGGAGTCTCTGTGGTTTAAGGCAAGGACTCTGATTCTAATTCAGGGTTAAGCCAAGTCCCAACCTTGTCCCTTGCATCACCTCAGGTAATCTCATAACCTAAACGAGAAGAATAAAACAAGTTCTGCTTACCTTTGAGGGGTCCCCTGAGCCACAAATGAGGAACCAGGTAATGTACCTTGCAAACTATAAAACTAAATGGTAGTGGGCAGAGTTATTGCCACTGTTATCATCGTTGCTTGATCGTTGTCAATATTCCATCAAAGCCATCACAAAATTCAAGACAAATATCTTCTGAAAGGCAGCCTAGGAGGCCAGTGACTCAGCACTTCTTCATTCCAAGTGCCTTGCTCAGTCCTGCCGGCCTGCAGTGAGGGGCAGTGGAAGAATCAGAAGACCTGGGCTCAGGTCCTAAAAACCTTGTCCCTCACCCCCAGGTCCCTCCACCTAGGAGATGGGAGTCACAATGCCTATCTCACTAAGCTGCTGCAGGAGATGGGATAGATGCATTTATACGCAGTCTACATAAGTCTGAGTCTCTAATAAGCATTCCATTACTGGTTAGAAAAGTTGGCCATCTATCCCTCACTCTACAGTATCTACATACAGCCAACCACTGGCTCTCCTTCTGTTTCTTGAACTCATTGAGCTCATTCCCACCATAAGATCTGTGTATGTGTTTCTTCTGCCTGGAATTCCTCTTCTTGAGATCCAAGCATGGCCTCTCATCCAAAGGGCTTCCCTGACTCCATCAATCATTTTCCAGCACATTACTATCTACTCTTCTCACATCTATCTCTATCTGTAACCATCTTATTTGATTATTGATTTAACATTTGTCCTCCGCATTATAAAGTAGGCTCCCTTTGGGCAAGGATGGTCTCTTGGGCCTACTGTGTCCCCAGAGCCCAAAAGTAAGTGTCCAGAACATGATATGTACTCTATATACATTTCTTTAATATTTATTGCATGAACAATACGTATATACTGTTTAACTGCTCCTATGTTCTCTACATGTATACAAAATTCTAATCATCCTTGACTATTGAAGGGGAATGAAATCTTGGAGGTCACTCAATTGGACACTCAGGACAATACCACAATGTTCAAGTTTATATAGATATCTAATAATGTATTGAAATGTTATTCAAGGACAAGGAACACCTACATGTAATATGCCAACTCCTGCCCCATTAGAAACAGGAATTACCAAGAATGGCATACTGATTCTCACCTATACAGTAGGAACTGAAGAAGGGAGCCAAAATGTTAAATTATGTTTACTTCATAAATCAGGGGTTTGCTAGATCCTTATTTCACTTTTTCCTTTTCTTTTTTAATCTTAAAATTGTTCTGGCCCAAGCTTATCCTGAGAAGAAGTTGACAAGGTCCTTGAGTTCTGAAGCTTCACCTAGAACAAATGGTTTCAGATATGAGCAGCCCAGGAATCTAGGCAATTTCTCTTCCCTCCCAGGGAGCTATCTCGAAGGCAAGATACAGAAATCCTCCCGAGCCTGACCACATCATCCCTGTTTCTGATTAGCCCAGCCCGAGAGGAGGCCTAATAAATAAATAACCATGGCAATCCTGTATAATGTATGAAGGTTATTTTCCAATGGTCATCTGGAAGGACATAGTTTTCAATTAGAGTATTTTCAATTAGCAATAGCATGTCAATCTACAGAACAGGCATATGGATTTGTCATCGGCAGAAACAGATTTCAAAAAAACCTAAGGAAAAAATATCCTAGACTCAATATCAAATGTATCTTCTTCTCCCTAACCTACTCTTTCTCTGGATTTCCTTTTTTCCATTTAAGAGCGTCACTATGTATGCTGTTGCCCAAATAAAATATTTATTGACCCTTACATAGAAGACTATTTTGGCTACTCTAAAGGGTACCTAGAAATCTCAGCATCATTCTTTTAGCTTTAATTATTTATTTTAGAGAGAGTGAGAGAGAGCGAGCAGGAGGGGGAGAGAGAAGGGGAGAGAGAATCTCAAGAACACCCCTCCCACCAAGTGTGAAGCCTGATGCAGGGCTTGATCTCATGACCCTGAGATCATGCCCTGAGCTGAATCCAAGAGTGGGACCTTGAGCCACCCAGGTGCCCCCAGGCATCATTCTTTAACTCATCTTGCCCATATTCTCTCCAAAATATTTCTTTCTTCCATCCATCAGCTCCCCACTGCCACTGCCCCAAGTCTCCCCCAGGCTAACATGATGGTCTCAGAGGCAGCTTTTCTGACTTGCTTCTCAACTCTGTCCAATTCATCCCTCACAGCTACCTGATACTTTTTAAGTGAAAACACCATCATGCCCTCTCCCACGGAAAACCCTTCCCTGCTTCTGTGTGCAGGATGATGGATACTCCTTAAGTTGCAAGATAGCCCCCAAGACTGTCCTCCTGTCTTTCTCCTCTTGCCATCACTTCCCATTTGACTCCTCCTATTCATCCATGTCCTAATATTCAGAGCTCTAGAATCTGCCAAGGTATTTAAATTTCCAGCATCCTGGCACAAGCTTTTTCTACTGCTTAGAGTTTCTCCTCCCTGCCCTTCTCCTCCTGAACTTTTACTCTGAGACCCAGTTCAAGCATCTCCCTCCTCTCTGAAGCATTTCTAGACACCCACTCCCTACACTCTAAAGTTAACCATTTCTACATCATGACACTGGTCACATGGCCTCCTGTCTTATTAGCGGATTTCTTCAGAAAAGTCCTAGTCCTGAATTTTATTTACTTTTGTATCCTCAGAGATGAACTCTCCCTGGACACACTCAATAAATGGTAATAGGGAGCCTGGGCTTCTCTGTGTATCTGACTCTTCTATTAGAGTCTGTGTTCCCTGAGGGAAGTAAGAGTATCTTTTCTTTCTGACCTCTCAGTTTATCACAATGCCTGGTATATATAGATACTCAGTTTGTATTTGTGGAATTGTTTTTAATATGATTTGGGGGAAAATCTTTGAATTCAACAAATTTAAAAATCCCCCTGAGCTGATTTTTTAATTAACATACTTTTTTATTTAAGAATTCTCCTTCTCCTTGAAATTATAGAACCCCACAGGCATTAATTTACTCCACAAAGATTCAACCTCTGAAACTCCTGGCTTTTAATGGTAACCCAACTAATTAAGGCACCTTGGGGACAATAAGGCATTCTAAACATACTTTCTACTTTGAATTGCCTGGCAAAGGAAAAGCTATTGATTTTCTCGAGCAGAAGGGCCTTCTTAGAGAAATTTCACCAACATTTAAGTTTGAAGAGGACAGAGCCCTGTGTTCCTGAATGTAGAATTTCACTTTTAAGAGCAGAATTTCACTGCCCCATGCAACATACAAGCACCATTACAAGAAGGGGTGTGGCTTAAGAAAGTAGGGAAAGACCTAAGGCCTATAATGGACCCTCCACACCAGCCAGAGGATTATCTCATTTTCTCACCCACTGCCCCTCCCTACCTCACAGGAAATTAGCTATGATGGATCTAAAGAACAGGAATGAAACTCCTCTGTCTGTAGCTGCAGTAGCCATTAGCACCTAAAGAACTAGTTTCCCCTTGGTGTGACTTAACTGGGGGACATCCTCATCAGCAAGTGACCCAAGTGACTGCAGATGCCTGCCCAAGTCAGCTGGGGTGAGGAGCAGAAGAACATCTGCATTCTTCATTCTTCCATAGTTACTGATCCACAAGCAGAAAAATCAAGAATGAACCATAGTATCAGAGCTACACATGTGATTATCTAGTCTGCCTGTTTTTTTAAAATTTTTTTTAATTTATTTATGATAGAGAGAGAGAGAGAGAGAGAGAGAGAGAGAGAGAGAGAGAGAAGCAGAGACACAGGCAGAGGGAGAAGCAGGCTCCATGCACTGGGAGCCCGATGTGGGACTCGATCCCAGGTCTCCAGGATTGCGTCCTGGGCCAAAGGCAGGCGCCAAACCGCTGCGCCACCCAGGGATCCCTAGTCTGCCTGTTTTTATACAATTTCCCCTCATTCTCTATAACCAATCTTGAGTTCTATTATCAGAGTTGAGAGGAGAAACAGAATGAGCATTTTAATTAACTGTGACATGCTCATATTTTGGTAAAATGAAACTAGGCCATACACTGACCATTCTATACCTTCATAAGGATGGATTTTTCCATTTATGATTTTTTTTAAATTTTTTTTATTTATTTATGATAGTCACACAGAGAGAGAAAGAGAGAGAGGCAGAGACATAGACAGAGGGAGAAGCAGGCTCCACGCACCAGGAGCCCGACGTGGGATTCGATCCCGAGTCTCCAGGATTGCGCCCTGGGCCAAAGGCAGGCGCCAAACCACTGCGCCACCCAGGGATCCCTCCATTTATGAATTTTTAAGAAATCCCTTGAACCTCTAACAAAAATAAATCTGTATCTCTGGTAGGAATGAAAAATCATAGAGCCACTTTAGAAAACAGTTTAGTGGTTTCTTTAAAACACATGCTTATACTCTTACCGTACAATCCAACTGTGCTCCTTATTTTTTACCCAAACGAGTTGAAAACCTATGTCCACACAAAAACCAGTATGCAAATATTTATAGCAGCTATATTCATAATTGCCAACACTTATTAACACCCAAGTCCTTTGATAGGTGAATGTCCCAAAACACACATCCAGACAATGGAATATTATTAATTGGCGCTAAAAAATAAAATGACCTACCAAACCACTAAAAGTCATGGAGGAAACTTGGATGCGTATTACACTAAGTGAAAAAAGCCAATATTAAAAGAGCACATACAGTATAATTCCAACTATATGGCATTCTAGAAAACCCAAAACTATGGAGATAGTTAACAAGAAATGGATGTCAGGGGCTAAGTAGGTAGAGGAACAAGTTGAGAACAATAGAATTTTATGGCATATAACTACTCTATGATACTGTAATGGTAGACACATCATATATTTCATGGGTTTTGACAAAGACATAACGCCAAGAGTGATCCCTCACATTCCCTATGGATTTTGGACGATGATAATGTGTTCATGTAGGTTCACCAGTTGTAAGAGACATACCACTGTGGTGAGGTATGCTGATAATGGGGGAGGCAATGGGTATAGGGACAGATGTATATGTGAATCCTCTGTACCTGTGCTCAGTTTCGTTGGGAACCTAAAACTGCTCTAAGGCAGTGTATTTAAGTACAAAAAAAGAAAAAAAAAAACCTCACTTTCCCTAAAGACTATGGGGTCATTTTTTGTTTGTTTACAAATGTCAGTTGTCTTATGAAATCGATACTTCTAGAAAATGAACTTTTTAAAAGAATAGTGAGGATTCCCCATACTCTAAGCAAAGTGAAGTCAAGTTCTAAGAAATTCACTGTGACAAACACAGACAAATCACACGGCCCTGTCTTTATTACCTCAGAATCCCAACAATGAAGGTGATAATATCTGGAATGTTCCACTAATACAGTTTCTATTGACAAGGCCTAGAAAACCAGGACACTGAACATATTGTGAATTCCACTAAAAATTTTAAAAGAAATTAAATTTTTTTTCTTTCCTTCTAAGACTCTTCCCCTTTTAGGTTTATTCTATATTACTGCCTAGGAGTAACACAGGAAAAATGTGTTAGGATATTAAAAAATTGGCATGCAGGTCTCCATGCAGGACAAGAGAAAGGTAGCCACAAAGATTTATCCACATCTATAAATTGTCAGGTTTCAATTACAATTACAGGAAAATAAGAAAAGTGAATGGAAAGTCTTTACAAAAGAAGGTTCTTAGAGTGGCTATGTCTGGAGAAAAGGAGGTGGTCAGAAAAGCATAAGGGAAACAAGGAGGGAAAAGGTGCAGTGTCAGTGAATAAAACACTGTTCTCCTTAAGTTCACAACATGGTAGGTTAAAAAGATAAATACTAGTACATAGCTAAATGCAACACAGGCAGATAGTGATAAGCTCTAGGATACAGGTACAAGGTTGTGGTGGGATACAGGGGAATTTTAGAAGACCTTCTGAGAAGGGCATATTTGGCTGGGCCTCAGAAATGGCAGGCTTTCTGCAGGTAGCAGTTAGGACCAGCCATGAAGGCCACACCTAATAAAGTCATGGCCAGAAGTAAGACAGAACTGAGTCAGGAATGAATGAATTCATTTGTTCATTCACACATTCAAAAAGCATCTTTTTTGGATCTGCCAGTGGCGGACATCACAGGTAGAAGAAGGAGATTAAGCAAAATGTGATGAGCAGGGATGAAACTGCACACAGCTTTAACATTAGGTTGCATTTGTTACAGTATAAGCAGAGTCTGGTGGAATGGATGATGTGGGTGTCTTGCTCACCCTTAATTCCTCCCTCTTTCTAGTCTCCCTTCCCATACAGAGGCTGGCAAATTAAAACCTATATTTACCCAACTCCATGAAGCCAAGACTCTGAAGGAGAATTAGGTTCCATGAATTTGATGCATTTGCATGAGCTTTGGAAAGTGGAAACCAGAAAGACCATTTTGTTGACCTCTTTTGGCTGCTTTTCACTTTGGTAAGATTATAGAGGCATGATGTTTTCCCGCATCACCATTCTGGGGTACATCATCCTCCTGGGCAGTTGGAAAGGCAGTTGATGGGCAATAGCACCACTGACTTCTTGATCCACGAACAACTATGGCTGGATGTTCTTAAACTCCAGATTTAAGGGGGACCCGGTGGCTCAGTCAGTTAAGCATCTGTCTTCAGCTCAGGTCATGATCCCAGGATCCTGGGATCTAGCCCCCTACCACTTCTCAATCTCCCTCTCCCTCTGCCTGCTGCTCCTCCTGCTTGTACTTTCTCTGTCAAATACATAAAAACTCCAGACTTTTAGTAGAGACCTTACAGGTAGACCCTTGGTGCATCCTTCCTGTGACTGCTCCTCTAACCCTCCTCCAATTTTATAATCCCTAATCCCCCATGTTAAATCCTTTCATGGGCAGTCTCAGTGGCTTAGCAGTTTAGCGCTGCCTTCGGAATAGGGTGTGATCCTGGAGACCCAGGATCGAGTCCCACATCAGGCTCCCTGCGTGAAGCCTGCTTCTCCCTCTGCCTGTGTCTCTGCCTCTCTCTCTCTCTCTCTCTCTCTCTCTCTCTCTCTGTGTGTGTGTCTCTCATGAATAAAAAAAATAAAATCTTTTAAAAAAATCCTTTCATGATTGGGAAACCTAGAGGAGCCTCTGCTTTCTACACTGAATCCTGAAAGGGGAGCCAATAAAGAGTTTTAAGCAAGAGAGATATAATCGGATATGGGCTTCAGGAAGAGACTTTGGTGGCTGCTTATACAAGATGGGCTGGAGATAGATTTGGAAAACTCTTAGGAATGTCCAGCCTAGCCAATGTGCCTGCAATATCAAGACTTAACAAAAATAGTTGTAATGGGAACAGAGAAAAAAGCAATGGAAATAAGATATTTCCTAAGTAGAACTTACAGGATCTATTGAAAATGGAGATGGAAGAAGAAATTTAAGCTTGGTCCTATCAGAAGGGGTGGCAGGATATATTCAGGGTCCTAAATGAGAAGAACATGCAGCCAAGAATACTATATCCATCAAGGCTCTCATTCAGAATAGAAAGAGAGATAAAGAGCTTCCAAGATAGGCAGAAATGGAAAGAATATGTGACCACCAAACCAGCTCTGCAAGAAATATTAAGGGGGACTCTGTAAAAGAAAGAGGATGCCCAAAGAAATAGTCCACAAAAACAGGGATTTTGATGACACTAAACTCTGAACGTGAATAGGCTTAATGATCCCATCAAAAGATGCAGGGTTTCACACTGGATAAAACAGCAAGACCCATCTTTTTGCTGTCTACAAGAGCTCATTTTAGACCTAAGGACACCTCCAGCCTGAAAATTAAAGGTTGGAGAACCATTTACCATTCAAATGGTCCTCAAAAGAAAGCAGGGGTAGCCATCCTCATATCAGATAAATTAAAGTTTATCCCAAAGACTGTAGTAAGAGATGAAGAGGGACACGAGATCATACTTAAAAGATCTATCCAACAAGAGGACCTAACAATCATGAATATTTATGCTCCTAATGTGGGAGCTGCCAAGTATATCAATCAATTAATAACCAAAGTAAAGACATACTTGGATAATAATACACTAATACTGGGAGACTTCAACATGGCACTTTCTGCAAATGACAGATCTTCTAAGCATATCTCCAAAGAAACAAGAGCTTTAAATGATACACTGGACCAGATGGATTTCACAGATATTTACAGAACTTTACATCCAAACTCAACTGAATACACATTCTTCTCAAGTGTACATGGAACTTTCTCCAGAATAGACCACATACCGGGTCACAAATCAGATCTTAACTGATACCAAAAGACTGAGAATGTCTCCTGCATATTTTCAGACCATAATGCTTTGAAACTTGAACTCAATGACAAGAAGAAATTTGGAAGAAATTCAAACATGTGGAGGTTAAAGAGCATCCTGCTAAAAGATGAAAGGGTCAACCAGGAAATTAGAAAATAATTAAAAATATTTATGGAAACTAATGAGAATGAAGATACAACCGTTCAAATCTTTGGGATACAGCAAAAGCAGTCCTGAGAGAGAAATACATCACAATAGCATCCCTCAAAAAATTGGAAAGAACTCAAATACACAAGCTTTCCTTGCACCAAAAGGAACTGAAAAAGAACAACAAATAAAACCTACACCAAGCAGAAGAAGAGAGTTAATAAAGATTAGAGAAGAACTCAATAAAATAGAGACCAGAAGAACTGTAGAACAGATCAACAAAACCAGGAGTTGCTTCTTTGAAAGAATTAATAAGATAGATAAACCATTAGCCAGCCTTATTAAAAACAAAAGATAAAAAAAAACAAAGATAAAAGATTCTAATAAAATCATGAATGAAAAAGGAGAGATCACAACCAATACCAAGGAAATACAAACAATTTTAAAAACATATTATGAACAGCTCTATGCCAATAAATTAGGCAATCTAGAAGAAATGGGCCCATTTCTGGAAAACCACAAACTACCAAAACTGGAACAGGAAGAAATAGAAAACCTGAACAGGCCAATAACCAGGGAGGAAATTGAAGCAGTCATCAAAAACCTCCCAAGACACAAGAGTCCAGGGCCAGATGGCTTCCCAGGGTAATTCTATCAAACATTTAAAGAAGAAACAATACCTATTCTACTAAAGCTGTTCAGAAAGATAGAAAGGGATGGAATACTTCCAAACTCGTTCTATGAGACCAGCATCACCTTAATTCCAAAACCAAAGACCTCACCAAAAGGAGAATTATAGAACAATATCCCTGATGAACACAGCTGCAAAGATTCTCAACAAGATACTAGCCAATAGGATCCAATAGTACATTAAGAAGATTATTCACCATGACCAAGTGGGATTTATCCCCAGGATGCAAGGTTGGTTCAACACTCATAAAGCAATCAACGTGATTGATCATATCAACAAGAGAAAAAACAAGAACCATATGATCCTTTCAATAGATGCAGAGAAAGCATTTGGCAAAATACAGCATCCATTCCTGATCAAAACTCTTCAGAGTGTAGGGATAGAAGGAACATTCCTGAGCATCCTAAAAGCCATCTATGAAAAGCCCACAGCAAATCTCATTCTCAATGGGAAAACACTGGGAGCCTTTCCCCTAAGATCAGGAACAGGACAGGGATGCCCACTCTCACCACTGCTATTCAACAAGGTACTAGAAGTCCTAGCCTCAGCAATCAGGCAACAAAAAGAAATAAAAGTCATTCAAATTGGCAAAGAAGAAGTCAAACTCTCCCTCTTTGCAGATGACATAATACTGTACATAGAAAACCCAAAAGTCTCCACCCCAAGATTACTAGAACTCATACAGCAATTTTGTATCCTGTGGCAGGATACAAAATCAATGTCCAGAAATCAGTGGCATTTCATAACAATGAAACTGAAGAAAGAGAAATTAAGGAGTCAATCCCATTTACAATTGCACCCAAAAGCAGAAGATACCTAGGAATAAACCTAACCAAAGAGGTAAAGGATCTATACTCTAAAAACTGCAGAACACTTCTGAAAGAAATTGAGGAAGACACAAAGAGATGGAAAAATATCCCGTGCTCATGGATTGGAAGAATTAATATTGTGAAAATGTCTATGCTACCCAGGGCAATTTACACATTTAATTCAATCCCTATCAAAATACCATGGACTTTCTTTAGAGAGTTGGAACAAATTATCTTAAGATTTGTATGGAATCAGAAAAGATCCCGAATAGCCAGGGGAATATTGAAAAATAAAACCAGATCCGGGGGCATCATAATGCCAGATTTCAATTTGTACTACAAAGCTGTGGTCATCAAGACAGTGTGGTACTTGCACAAAAACGGACACATGGATCAATGGAACAGAATAGAGAATCCAGAAGTGGGCCTTTAACTCTATGGTCAACTATTATTCAACAAAGCAGGAAAGACTATCCACTGGAAAAAGGACAGTCTCTTCAATAAATGGTGCTAGGAAAATTGGACATCCACATACAGAAGGATGAAACTAGACCATTCTCTTACATCATACACAAAGATATACTCAAAATGGATGAAAGATCTAAATGTGAGACAAGATTCCATCAAATCCTAGAGGAGAATACAGGCAACACCCTTTTTGAACTTGGACACAGCAACTTCTTGCAAGATACATCTATGAAGGCAAGGGAAACAAAATCAAAAATGAATGATTGGAACGTAATCAAGATAAAAATCTTCTGCACAGCAAAAGAAACAGTCAACAAAACTAAAAGACAACCTAAAGAATGGGAGAATATATTTGCAAATGACCTATCAGATAAAGGGCTAGTATCCAAGATCTATAAAGAACTTATTAAATTCAACAGCAAAGAAACAAACAATCAAATCATGAAATGGGCAAAAGACATGAAGAGAAATCTCACAGAGGAAGACATAGACATGGCCAACAAGCACATGAGAAAATGCTCCGCATCACTTGCCATCAGGGAAATACAAATCAAAACCACAATGAGATACCACCTCACACCAGTGAGAATGGGGAAAATTAACAAGGCAGGAAACAACAAATGTTGGAGAGGATGTGGAGAAAGGGGAACCCTCTTGCACTGTTGGTGGGAATGTGAACTAGTACAGCTACCTGGAAGACTGTGTGGAGGTTCCTCAAAGAGTTAAAAATAGAACTGCCCTGCAACCCAGCAATTGCACTATTAGGGATTTACCCCAAAGATTCAGATGCAATGAAACGCCGGGACACCTGCACCCCGATGTTTCTAGCAGCCATGTCCACAATAGCCAAACTGTGGAAGGAGGCTCGGTGTCCATCGAAAGATGAATGAATAAAGAAGATGTGGTCTATGTATACAATGGAATATTACTCAGCCATTAGAAAGGATAAATAGCCACCATTTCCTTCAACATGGATAGAACTGGAGGGTATTACTCTGAGTGAAGTAAGTCAACTGGAGAAGGACAAACATTATACGGTTTCATCCATTTGGGGAATATAAAAAATAGTGAAAGGGAATAAAGGGGAAAGGAGAGAAAATGAGTGGGAAATATCAGTGAGGGTGACAAAACATGAGAGACTCCTAACTCTGGGAAATGAACAAGGGGTGGTGGCCAGGGAGGTGGGCGGGGGGATGGGGTGACTGGGTGACGGGCACTGAGGGGGGGCACTTGACAGGATGAGTATTGGGTGTTATGCTATATGCTGGCAGTAAATAAACAAACTAACTAACTTGGCCCTATTTCATCCTAACTCTGTCAAGGTTCTCTGTCCTCTGCACTCTGTTCACCATCACAGCATCCATCACACTTCCTTAAAACTCATCCTTCTCTCCAGGCTTCAGACCTTTATGCTCTTTGCTGCATCCTAAGTGCAAAGCACAATGAATAGCCCATAACAGAATGGGTGGTGCACACTGGTTGGGTGGATAGAATGGAGGAGGAAAAAAGGGAAGGCGGGAATCTCCAACCTCAGAGCTCCTGTGAGGATTCAGATTCTGTTAACCAAGTAATCACAGGGTGAGTACTGCTTGAATAATGTTGAATCTTGGATTAGATGGGGCATCCAGGTGAAAATAATTAGCACACCAGTAGACAGGAGTCTGGAGGCTAGGAAGTAGGAGTTTGACACAAATTTTGGAATTACTACACAGAATGAAAACTCAGTGCTTCATAGAAAAGACAACGCCTCAGTAAAGTTTGGGTAATATACATATTATTACCACTATGAAGAGAAGAAAGTCTATAAAATGCCAGTCATCACTTGAGACATTTAATCGTTACAACAACTTATAAGTGAGTTCTTATCATCCTCATTTACAGAGAAGGAAACCGAAGCTCAGCAAAGTCAGGCACTGCCCAAGGTCACATACCTGTCGAGGACAGAGCTGAGGTTCAAATCCAGATATGCCCGACTCCAAAACCTGTGCTCATTATTGTCCCTCAGCCTCCATGAGAAGAATTAACAAAATTGACAAAGAACTGGTCAGAGAGGAAAGAAGAGAAGTAGAGTAATGCTAGAACATAAAAGCCAATTAAGCAGAGCAACAACAAGAAATCAGAGTAGACTAGAACATGCTCACAAGAATGCAAAGTCAATCAGGACCTTCTTTAACAAGAGCAAGATGCTTACGAACAAAGAGAATAGTGAAAGGAGGAATAAGAGATGTGAGGGGTGAAGGCAATGAATAAGAAAGGTCCCAAAAAGATGGAAAGAATGGATGAGCAACCTTTAAGAAAGAAAGGAAAACAGACAAATTTTTAAGATCAAGTTGCAGTCCCTCACCTGATACCTACAAAGGAAACGACAAGTATCTGAGAAATGATTTCATTTGCCAATACACCTAACAGATATTAGGCACATGCACTGATCAGGCAACATACAAACAGAAACAATTTTCCTTTTTGATTGGAATTCTATCAATCTATTTTGTAGCACTGATTAGCTCGTGCAAATAAGAAGCTCTGATAGGAAGTGAAATCTGTCTTTGGTCAGCCAAAAGAAAGCGATCAGTAATTATCATTTATTAAATGTTGCCCTTTTTTCAGTCTTCCAAAATCCATGGTAGAGGATAATAAAAGGGTCCTTCATAGCAAAACAATTATTAACTGTCATTAAAGACTATGTCAGCAGAACTACAGAAATACACAGAATACAATCATATTATCTAAATAGCTACAAACATTGGAATGAGAAGAGAAAATGAAATATAATCAAGCAGTAAATAGATTGGTTATGTCCAATCTAGTAGTGAAGCAACCCAGATGGATGATTATAGACCTAAATCAGACTGAAGAAGATATATCCAGAATCTATCAGATGACAACTTGTAAAACCATCTGTTCCACGTGGACATGTGGATTTAGAGACCTCCCTGGTATAGCAACTATGAAAGAGAGGGCTACATGTCCCCCATGGTTTTAAGAAAAATCCACCTGAACATCAGCACCTCCTCACCTCAAAACCTAGTAGAATGGTTGATGGTAGAATTACTTGTTTGGTGGATAAACATCTGTTAAGCCTGGGAGTATCTAGAAATTCATGGAAATAATATAAATCTGTCATATCAGTATGTGCTTGAAATTTAAAATGTTTATAATGTTTGAGAAAGTTTGGCACATTGGATAGCTAGCAGATTATCAACACAATTCCAATGTAAATGTGATTCTGTGACTTCAAGTTAAAAGGTATGGCAGGACTTTGCTAAATTTGTTACAATACTGGAAGGTTTAGGAGAAGCTTCACCATATTATACATTTATTAGATTTATAATAATTAGGAAAATTTTATTAGTCAGGAAAATGAGGTCTTAAAAAAGAAAACAGAATATTAGAATTATTTTAATGCACTAGAGTGCTGAAGATAATTTAATTAACTAAATGAGACCAAACTGTAGCCAGACTCCTTGTGACTATGAACATTTACAGGTTTAAAATTGAATAATAAGGTTTGTGAGTTTAAAGTTTTAAGGAAAAACTAGAATTTCAAATTTGAAACTTTAATAAAATATTAATGCTTAAATGGCTGGCAAATTCAAAATCTTTGGGAGCACAAAAGTCTAATCAAGGATAGCAAGAAACTCACATTGACATGGGTCACTGATAATGGAGAGACAAACACTTGGAACCTACATATCAAGCACCTACTGCATGTCATCAATAGAGAGAACAAAGATATATAAGATAGTATGATGGGTCGAACAGAACAGAGAACCCAGAAATGTACCCTTAACTCTATGGTCAACTAATCTTCAACAAAGCAGGGAAGAATATCCAATGGAAAAAAGATAGTCTCTTCAACAAATGGTGGTGGGAAAATTGGACAGACACAAGCTGAAGAATGAAACTGGACCATTTCCTTATACCATACACAAAAAGAGACTTAAAGTGAATAAAATACCTACATGTGATACAGGAACCCATCAAATCCTAGAAGAGAATACAGGCAGCAATCTCTATGACCTTGGCAACAGCAACTTCTTGCTAGATACATCTCCAAAGGCAAGAGAAACAAAGGCAAAACTGAACTCTGGGACTTCATCAAGATAAAAAGCTTTTGCACAGCAAAGGTTAACAGTCAACAAACCAAAAGACAATCAACAGAATGGGAGACAGTATTTGCAAATGTCTTACCAGATAAAGGGCTAGTATCCAACATCTATAAAGAACTTAACAAGCTCAACATGCAAAAATCAAATAATCCAATCAAGAAATGGGCAGAAAACATGAACAAGACATTTCTCCAAAGACAACACACATGGCCAAGAGACACATGAAAAAATTCTCCACATCACTTGGCATCAGGGATATTTCAAATCAAAATCTCAATAAGATCCCACCTCACACCAGTCAGAATGGCTAAAATTAACAAGTCAGGAAATGACAGATGAGGAGGAGGATGTGGAGAAAGGGGGAACCCTCTTACACTCTTACAGTGTTGGTGGGAATGCAAGCTGGAACAGCCACTCTGGAAAACAGTATGGAGGTCCCTCAAACAGTTGAAAATAGAGCTACCCTACAACCCAGCAATTGCACTACTAGGAATCTACCCCAAAGATAAAAACACAGTGATCCTAAGGGGCAACTGCACCCTAATGCTTACAGCAGCACTGTCCACAATAGCCAAACTATGGAAAGAACCCAGATGTCCATCAACATATGAATGGATTAAAAAGATGTGGTCTATACTTGTATAACAGAGTACTAATCAGTCATTAAAAAACAAAAATCAAGAATCTTGCCATTTCCGACTACATGGATAGAACTAGAGGGTATTATGCTAAGCAAATAAGTCAGAGAAAGACAATGATCATATGATCTCACTCATAAATGGAATTTAAGAAACAAAACAGGATCATGATGGAAAGGAGGGAAAAATAAAACAAGACAAAATCAGAGCGGAAGATAAACCATGAGACTCCTATTCATAGGAAACAAACTGAGGGTCACTGGAGGGGAGAGGGTAGGGTACCTGGGTGATGGGCATTAAGGAGGGCACGTGATATAATGAGCCCTGGGTGTTATATAAGATTGATGAATCACTGACCTCTACCTTTGAAACTAATAATACATTATATTAATTAATGGAAGTCTTTAAAAAAAGATAGCATGGTGGGAAGACACAAAGAAGCACAGATGAGCAACTGCAACATGACTGAGAAAAGTACCTCAAAAGGAAGAAGGGTCAGGCTGTTTGGGGAGCTTGGCACTCCCAAACCAGATCTGAGGGTTACAGGTTTCCCTGAAGAGCAAGCACTTCAAAGGGAGTAGAATGAGGAGCCACCTAGAACAGCAAGGGTCTCAGTCCTAGCAAACCAGGCAGTCATCTACAAAGAAAGGAGCAAAGAAGGTGGTTTTAAGGGATTTAGAGAGATCTCAAACACTCCCATGGTAGAATTTAAAAAAAAAAAAAAAAAGACGAGAAGCCAGGCTGCATTGCCTGAAATAGGTTTTTTTCTGCTTGCATAGGGATGCTCCTTATACTGACTTACTATGACAATAGCAGCACTCAGCTGCATGCCTATATAAACCAGGAAAAAATCTGGAATCAATCTAGAAGAAACCGGAACCCATCTACTATGGAGGGGAATTTCTGGTTAACAAAAAAGGAGAGTTCATAGCCCCTTAGAATATTAAACCTCAGTGGCATGTCAGCGACTGCATAGTCCTGTGTTCTCAGTCCTTCCTACCTTTCAGGAAAATAGATGCCAAAGCCCCATCCCAGGCCTGATCTATCACTCTTTGAGTCCCACAATATATATGTATAATTTGTTTTGTTACGGTGGTTTTTAGTAATAGCAATAGTAGCAGTTGCAATACACGTTCACTGTTAAACAAAACCTCAACCACCACAAGTATATAAAGAAATTTCCCTTCTTCCCCTTCCCTAACCCCAGAGGTATTTATTCCATAATGTGTATGAGTGTATAAGTGTGTATTTTAAAGCCCTCCCCCAAAACTAACAGATAATGGGTTAATGGGTGGGTTTCCACTATAAAATTCAACAACATTTCTGTTTTAAGACTGTCATAATAAAATGTCCAGGAAACAAAATCTTTCCAACTGATTAGGAGGCATAGCTAGGGTTGGCAACCGCTGGTTTAAGCGATAACCCAAGTTACAAACGAGAGAGCTTTGGGCTACAGAGGTAATGTTATGTGCCCCAAACCTAACAGGGTAGAGGGCAGCATCGGCCCACTGGACTTTCCCACTTTCTGTCCAGCATTCTTTCCAGCACACCACACAATCTCTAACAGGAGGGGCGGCCGCAGAGCGGACCAGGAAAGGAGACACAGGAGTTGCCTTTTCTGGCCTTTAAATTATTAGGGGTTATGTATTTTGATTCTTCCTTGTGGCAGAAAACAACACTGGAACTCAGTTGCCATCATCTTTAATTTTGTATGTTAATTAAATTATACATAGCTACCTTATGGACTCACTCTGCCTTCCAGTACTTTAAGATTCTACAGGAAACTTAAGCATACATTCACCCTCATTGGTCTTCAAACATATCAGAGTCTACTGAAACTCCTTGCTGTGGCAGAGAGCAAGAAAAAGGATGTTTTCTAAAATGTTAAGTGTTACCTCCTGAAGCCAATGAGGAATGACAATGTAAGAACATTCCTGATCATAGGTGAATACCAAGACAGTGAATTGCAATTTCTGAATGGGGGCTATTAGTATAAGTAAAAGACTGGAAAATAATCTTTGTAGACACTAAGATTCATTTTGTAGAAGGAAGTGGAAAGACATAAATTAAGTCTGAATTCCGAGCAATATCATTACAAAGTAAGGGCACTGTTTGTTGCCAAATTTTACATGTAACAAAGGCAGCTTTTTCCCTTTCTCACTTAAAACTTAGACAAAGCCTAACTTATAGAATCTCTTTGTGAAAGAGCCCAAACATTAGGGAAACTAAATATTAAGGCTGTGTCTGCCAGCCCTAGGGAGAATTGTGGCAGCTGCCTCTTTGTCATAGCCTTTTGGTCTTCCCAGCAGTCAGTTCAAAATAGAAAAAGATAGACAGAAATCAAGAGACCTGGTTTCTAGTCCTCGCTTTGTTGCTCAATTGCTTTTTCTCAGCCTCCTTACCTGCAAAAAAATGGGGACTAAATGGTCTTTGAGGTGTCTTATAATGCTGAAAGCCTGGACTGAATACCTGTATGTTCCATTTAAGACATTTGGCAGTGTCCCCAAGGAGTCATCTTAAATACCACTACCTGTATATTTTTCTCCTATGTTATCATTCTTGCTCGCCTTCCATTCATTCCTATCCAGTTCTTAAAAATGTAGTCTACAAAGAAGAGCAATCCCAAAAGGAAAAGAAAAGGCTAGAGGTTATTTGAAAAGGCATTCCTTTTTCGTTTTCTTTGATTAGTACTTGTAAAAGAAATAAATGCAAATAAATAAATAATAAACAAACAAACTGACCAGTGGGTGACCCCTGAAGATGAAGGAAATTTTATTCAGTCTTAAGTTAATCCTCAGAAACAACTCTTACAGGCTGTAATTTTTTTTAACCACAAATTCAAGGAGCCCTTTCACATTAAAAGGGTCCTTGAAAGATATCCCATCAACAGACTCCAGCAATTACACTGGAGTCTATATTCCTTGACTCCCATAAAGAAAGATCTAGAAAGAAAAGTAGACTGAGGCCTCCCCCAGGCAGGGAAGCCCTGAATCATTTCTGGTGCTGCATCCCTAGGGTGATTTTGAACCAAACCATTAACTTACTTGAGTTCGTGGGTCTAGATCTCCATAGACTGCTCTGAGGAGTTCACCCTGACAGCCTCAGCTCCAACAACCACTCTACTCACCACCAAGATGATGTCAGAAACATCTGAGCAGGGATGCCTGGGTGGCTGAGCAGTTGGGCATCTGTCTTCAGCTCAGGGTGTGATCCTGGAGTCCCGAGAACAAGTCTCACATCGGGCTCCCTGCATGGAGCCTGCTTCTCCCTCTTCTTATGTCTCTGCCTCTCTCTCTGTGTCTCTTTCGTAAATAAATAAATAAAATCTTTTTTAAAAAAAGAAAAGAAACATCTGAGCATCCAGGACCCAATGACATGCCTAGACTTGGGACGTTTGGGAGCCAGACTACCTGGCCGTGAGTCTTCTGTCTACCCATTGCTAGCTGTGTAACCTGGACAGGTTACCCGCCTCCTATATAATGAGAATAACAACTGCTACCTTCTAAAGTTTTATAAAGAACAAGAGAACTAGTTTGTGAAGGAATAGCACTGGGCATTATGGCAAGCAGTCACTAGATGTTTAACCTTAACCTTTTGGCACCTTTACTCGGTGCTGCTTTTAATCATGTACTGGCAAGAAGTCCATAGTTACAGTACAGATTGCAAATTTTTTAAGATTTTAAGTCCCTAAAAACGCAGCTGGGTGAAAGCTATTAAATGTTTTCCTTAACAAGCAAACGGCTCTTATTTCTAAAATGTCAGAATGGCAATCACGCAATCACACACACACACACACACACACACACACACACACAAATAACAACCTAGTTATCAGTTTCACCCCTGGAGAGACAACTAACAAAGATGTGAGCATCCTGCTCATTTTTCTCTCACTCCTTTACTATGTTCTAGGTACAACATTAAGGCTCTTATATGCATTATTTCATTTAATACTTAAAACAACACTATGGTAGAGACCAGAACTGTTTTCATTTTTCAGGTGAGCTACTTAAGATTCTGAGAGGACAAAAAACTTCCCCAAGGTCACACAATTAGGAAGTCTTGGATCTAGAAAGCGACCCCAGGTGTGATGACAAACTCCCAACCACTGTATCCCACTGCCACGTGTCATTTACACCTGCTTTGATGAAAGATGTAAAGGAATTAATAATGCGAGAGATATGTGTGCACATTCATATGGGTCATTCTTCTTAGGGGAGAGGGTTCCGGTTTGGGTCTATGGCCTCCTTCTGATCTCCAAGTCACCCACGTTCTACACATCATTTTTAAGAAATGTGTTTCCAAAGAACTCTACTTTCAGTAGTTACTTTCTGGAGGAAGGAACAATAATTCTATTTCAAAGACTGCTATTTTAACGTGTTTAGTTTTTCACTCAGAAACCCTAAACAAGCATTCTTTAAATGCAAATTTGAAAAGCAAAGCATTTTTATCTATAATTTTTTTTAAATTGTAGAGGGAAGGAGGAAGGTGGTATAATCAGGTTTTGAACTGCATAGCCCTTTCTTAGAGTGCAGTTCACTCTTTGTCTCAGAGAAGCACAACCAAAAGTACCCGCCCCATGAACATATCAGACTGAAGTACAGCTTGGAGAAGAGATTACACTGGAATTTTTTTTGAGCAAACTTGATACAATCACTGAGTTTCAACTGCACTTCTCTTATAGGCAGGTCCATTAAAATTATTCCTTTTTATTTGTGAGATTGTCCAAAGAAAATTAGATGGGTTTTGCTATGGTGAAATTGAAAGTTATGGCAAAGGAAGCCCAAACTTCCTGTGTTCCAGTAGAAAACATATGACAGGGGTCATACCATTCTGGTTTGTATTTGACCAAGCATCATCCTGTTTGTGCACTGCAGGGTAGGGTGCAGTGTGCATGCGCACTTCCCAAATGTCAATTCAAGAATGAAGCATGCTCTCGCTCTATTCCCCATCAAGTATTTTCATCTGTTTGGACGTTTCACCTCTACTCACTAAGGAATAAGTTAATCAAAAAACTCAATCTGTTTCAGGTGTTGCCTTCTCCAGGGATATAATCTCAAGATGTTGATCTCTTTTTCTATTCAATTAGTTATACCCTGTGACCTAAAAAATTATTGGGTTGCTCCAGTCTTTTCATTATAAAATGTTGTTGATGCAGTTCAGCACACCTTTAAGGAGGTCAAGATTTAATTTGCTTTGGGTTTTGTTTCTGGCTATTCTTAATATTCATTAAAACAGATCCTAGAGTATATTGTTCTCGAATGTTAAAATTATTTAACTTCCTTTTCTCAAACAAAGATTTTCTAGAGTTTATGGAGAAGAAGAAACCACACAAGACATGGAGGCAGTTTTGTTGTTCCAAGTTGGACTTTAGAATTACAGTTGGCAAACTTTCTATGAAGGGCCAGTAAATATTTTCTGCCTTGCAGGCCATAGTCTCTGCTACAACTACTCAACTCTGCTGTTATAGCATGAAAGTAGCCAGAGATTACATGAAAAATTAGCATGATTGTGTTCTAAATAAAACTTTATTTACAAGACCAAGCGGTGGGCTACATGCAGTCCACGGGCCACAGTTTGCAAACCCTCTGAGACCACATGGAGAGGCTGAATTTCTAAGGATGGCTGATACTCTACTCAACATAACAATAGAGGTTGTTTTAAAAATTGAGTGACTTGTATATTTTATATACTTGTCTACATATCTGTGTTGTATGTCAAGATAAAGTTGGGTTTTGTTTTTAAGTAAGTGACTAAGTGATCCAGGGAGCTGGCTGGTCAAGGCTTAGAAGCAGGATACAAAGGGAAATTTCCTGGATAGGTCAAAGATTTTCACAGGCATTGAAAAATGTTTAAGTTGGAAAAAAGTTAATATTATATAGTCCAACCTCCTTTCCAATGGAAGGGTTATTTTTGCAACATCCCTGGCAGGTATTCAGTTAATTCCTGAGGGAAAAGGTTTCAGGCTGGATTGGGAGAGGGATTACCATTCTGAAAAGCAAAATTGCCCTTCTCTATTTCATTCAATAAATACCCCCTATGGACACCAAAAGCAAAGACAACAAAAGAAAAAAAATTAAAAAGCTTCTGCACAGTAAGGAAAACCATCAACAAACTGAAAAGACAATCTATAGAATATGAGAAAATATTTGCAAATCATATATCTGATAATGGTTTAATACCCCCAAAATCCCTACAACTCAATAGTCAAAAATCTGATTAAAAACTGGGTAGAGGAACTGAATAGACAATTAAAATGGCTAACCTGTATACACGTGAAAAGATATTCAACATCACTAACCAGGGAAATGCAAATCAAAATGCAATGTCTGTTAGAATGGCTACATTAAAAAGATGAAAAATAAGTGCTGGCAAGGATACAGAAAAGGGAATCCTTGACACTGTTGGTAGGAAGTAAATTGATACAATCACTATGGGAAATCGTCTGGAAGTTCCTCAGATAATTAGAAAAAGAGCTACCATATGAACCAGTAATCTTACTTCTGGATATATAGTCAAAAGAAATGGAAATGGGATATTGAAGAGTGATCTGCTCTCCCATGTTCATTGCAGCACTGAGTGTGTGTAGGTTTCCTCACACCAACAAGCAATTCCCTCATACCAGCAGGGTGTGTAAGATTTCAACTCAATTTAACTCCATTCTGACACTACCTACCTGGAGACTATCAGATGCCACAGACAAGAGGCTCAGCCCCACAAGACAATCCTCCACTCAGGGCCAACACCCAGCTGAGATTATACATTACCTGCGCATCTAACCAACTAGCTAAATGAAAATCAGAGGTTTCCAAAAACCTCTACTTGGCTTTAATTTGCTAGAACAGCTTATAGAACCTAGACAAACATTTCACTTTTGGGAAACAGTGAGATGGAAGAGAAGCATAGGGCAAGGAATGGGGAAAAGGCACAGAGCTTTCATGACCTATCTAAGTAGGCTCTTCTAGCATCTCCACATGCTCACCAATCCAGCAGCAATCTGAACCCTGACGTTTTGGGATTTTAGGGAAGCTTCATTATGTAGTCCTGATGGTTTAAGTCATTGGCCATCGACAATTAATGAACCCTTCGCTCTTCTTCCCTTCTGAGACTGAAAGTTCTAACCCTCTAATCACATGATTATCTCCACTGGCAAGCAACCTCCTTTATTAGTGCTTTATAGAAGTCACCTCATTCACAAGAGTTCCATTGCTCCCATCACTTAGAAAAGCCCAAGAGTTTTAGGAACTCTGTACCAGAATCAGGGACAAAAAATTTATTATGAATCACAGTATCACAACAAGATACACATACACATACATGAATATTATCCAGCCATGAGAAAGAAGGAAATCCTGCCATCTGCAATATGGATGGACCCTGAGTTCATTACACTTAAGTGAAAAAGCCAGACAGAGAAATACTGCACAATATCATTTATATGTAGAATATTAAAAAAAAGTCATACTCATAGAAAATAGTAGAAAACTGGTGTTTAGGAACTAGGGAAAACAGAAAGAGGTTGGTAAAAGGGTACAAGCTTTCAAAAAATAAATATTCCTATGCAATGACCAGGTTCAAATCCTAATGGTTGGCTCTGTGAGAGCATAAACATCTAAGACAGGTCAGTGCCGTAGGGAGTGAAAAGTGAAATGGAAGAAATAAGATAGGATGAAAAATAGTTAAAACAGAAGGTAAGAAAGTACAGTCATTAGGACTTAAAGATAACCACAGACAACCCAATTTAAAAATGGGGGAAGGACTCCAACAGACGCTCCACAGACCTATGAAGAGACACTCCATGTCATCAGTAACCACAGAAATACAAAGTAAAAAACCACAATAAGTCATTGTTCCACATCCACCAGGCTGGCAAAATGTCAAAGTCAGATACTTTCAGTGCTGGCAAGGATTCAGAGCAAGGAGGACACTCAGAGCTGTTGTGGGGACTGAATGAGTTTATAGGTGTGAAGTGTTCAGAGGACTGCCAGGCACATGGTCAACAGCATGTGAGGTAGCCATCAGTTATCATTACCAGGTTGGTGAAATTACGTACTGATGCTGAAAGTGCAAATGGATATAACCAATCTAGCCTTTAATATGGCTGAGCAGGTTTACACCATATGGCCCAGCAATTTCACTCCTGGGTAGATCCCCAGAGAAACTCTCGCACCTAGAGACATATACAAGAGGATTCATAAAAAACATTATTCTTTAAAAGAAAAAGATTTATTTATTTGAAGGAGAGGGAGGGACAGAGGGAGGAGTAGACCCTTTGCTTGGTGCAGCACCCAACACCGGGCTCGATCTCATGACCTTGATATCACAACCTGAGGGGAAACTAAGAGTCGGACCCTTAACCAAGTGTGCCACCCATGTGTCCCAAGAAAATTGTTCTTAGTAGCCCCAGACTGGAATCCTGCAAGTGTCCAAAATGGCAGAATAGAGATGTTAGGTATATTAATACCTTGGAATACTACACAGGAACAGATATGAATATAATAATGGAGCAACAAGTTTTAAGTTTTGAAGGAAAAGAAGTCATGAACCAAATTTGTAACCCACACAATTGTTATTCCAAAGTGAAGGTATGGTAGAAATATTCTCAGGCATAGAAGATCTTATAGGCTTTGCCAAAGACAGAAATTGAAAAACTTTTAAGCAAAGTTCCCATTATGAAAGCTACACCTGCCCATAACAACACAGATGAATGTATAGTAAATCTATAGTATAGAATGTATAGTAAATCTATAAAATAAAGCTAGAAAATAAAAATCCCCAAACTTAGAAGAGTAGTTACCTTTTAATGTGGGGGAAAGAAAATAAAATACACTCAGGGAGAGCCCACAGGAGTGTTTAAAGGCAAGGTTTGTGGCCTTTTGTTTAAGCTGGGTGGTGGATAAACAGGTGTTTGAGATATTGTCATTCTTTATCTTATGTACACTTTATATTTTATAACTACTCAATAATTAATAAACCTTTTTAAAAAAATTAAAGGAGAAGGACAGGTTACTTCTGACTGGGAAGAACCGGAAAGGTTGGCCACCATGGCCAATAGGAGTTTTGTTTTGTTTTTTTTTTTAATCAGCCTAACTGCTTGGTGGCATGGCCTTGGGATTGTGCAACTGCATTGGGCTCCAAGGGGGGAAAATTATCTACAATTAATTAGCATGCCCTGGTCACAGATCTCAAAGTGTCCATATTTCCTGAGGGTTTGGAACTCTTGAGTTGAGGTGTTCCCGGCCTA
Organism: Nyctereutes procyonoides; assembly: GCF_905146905.1. Lineage (NCBI taxonomy): Eukaryota > Metazoa > Chordata > Mammalia > Carnivora > Canidae > Nyctereutes > Nyctereutes procyonoides. The sequence goes on from NW_026575122.1 coordinate 24,374,869, forward strand.
TAGTCATCACATTATGCCACACCATCTCCCTATGACTCAAATGCCATCTATGTTGGGTGTTGAAAGAGATGCAGAGATTTGGGAGTGAAGGAATACAGGTCAAACAGAATGATAGGAGTATTTCAAGAAAACCAAAGAGCATTTTGGTTTCAGACCAAAATCTTCTAGTTCTAATTTAACCTATTCCTTTTTTCAAGAGTCCATGAGATGAGGAGTATTACAGAATCAATCATTGTAAAATCACTTCGATTTGGCTCTAAAAGGTATATTTTCAGAGACAGGCATATAAGAGAATTCTCAGCAACTTAAACCAATAGGTTAAATTTGGATTCTGGACGCCCCTCAGCACCTCTGCTCCTCCCACCGCAATCTTAGTGCCAGGCTCTGTGCTCTGCTCAAAAGATAGAAAAATTCCCCGCCCCCAAGGATCTCAGCATCGCACTAGAAACAGTTAAGTAAATGCAATTCACACACCACACCTCTGCCCCAAACCAGGGCCTCTTACACTCTCAACTATGAGGTCTACGGATCTCCAGCCCTTTTATATTCTCTACATCAGCACTCCTGCCTGAACCAAGGGGTCAAATAGGTGCTGGCAGTTTCCAACCACAAGTCTCCTTTCTCACTTCCTTCAACACAGAAGGTGATCTGAAGCCCTTACTTACATCTCAGAAAAGGGAATACAAGGAAACTGGCAGAAAGTACTTTATAAAAACCAAGACAGTCAGAATAATCTTTTTCAAACAGACATAAATGTTTTTTTTAAGATACTGTTATAGAATTTTTTTATTTTTATTTATTTATGATAGTCACAGAGAGAGAGAGAGAGAGAGAGAGAGAGAGGCAGAGACACAGGCAGAGGGAGAAGCAGGCTCCATGCACTGGGAGCCCGATGTGGGATTCGATCCCGGGTCTCCAGGATCGCGCCCTGGGCCAAAGGCAGGCATTAAACCGCTGCGCCACCCAGGGATCCCCAGACATAAATGTTTTTTAGAGTAATTCTGCTTTGTCTCTTCTGAAAAGTTTATGGGTGATGATAGGACATAAAATATGGCTATTAAAAGTTAGAACTCATGTAATGCAAGGAAGAATCAAGATTCTAAAATCTTAAGCCAGGAATTTTCAAACTTTAAGGACCCTAATAATACCCAGTGTTCCATCTAAAATGCAGATTATTGGGGTGCCTGGGGGGCTCAATCAGTTAAGCATCTGCCTTCAGCTCAGGTCATGATCCCAGGATCCTGGAATGGAGCCCTGTATCAGGCTCCCTGCTCAGTCAGAAGTCTGCTTCTCGCTCTCCCTCTTCCCCCTGCTCTTGTTCTCTGTCTTGCTCTCTCTCTCTCTCTCAAGTAAATAAATTAAAAAATTTTAAATAAAATGCAGAGTATTAAGGCCCAAGGCCTGAGAAATCTACACCAGAACTGGGGAAAGGTCCAGAGTCCATATGAACAGCACTCCAGGTGATTTCTGATGCTAATAGTCTAAGGACAGCCCTCCTAAAACTGACTTTGGCTGAAAGTCATTATAATTGCATGTTGAGCTTTAAGTTCTGGTAGTCAAAGCAAAAAAGGGGGAAATATGATATATTACATAACAAAGCAAAAAAGGGAAATCATGATATATTACATAACTATCACTATATTTACCTAGACAAATATTTTATACATTCTAAAAGTAATCTAACATTTTTTTAAAGATTTTATTTATTCATGAGAGACACACAGAGAGAGAGAGAGAGAGAGAGAGAGAGAGAGAGAGAGGCAGAGGGAGAAGCAGACTCCATGCAGGTAGCCTGATGTGGGACTTGATCCCAGGACTCCAGGATCACGCCCTGGGCCAAAGGCAGGCACTAGGGGATCCCTGGGTGGCGCAGTGGTTTAGCGCCTGCCTTTGGCCCAGGGCACGATCCTGGAGACCTGGGATCGAATCCCACGTCGGGCTCCCGGTGCATGGAGCCTGCTTCTCTCTCTGCCTGTGTCTCTGCCTCTGTGTGTGTGTGTGTGTGTGACTATCATAAATAAATAAAAATTTAAAAAAAAAAGGCAGGCGCTAAACCTCTGAGTCACCCAGGGATCCCCTAACATGTGTTTTTATCACTATCCACATAGCAAACAATCTCTAAGCTGAATGACTTAAAATATGCAAATGCTATGTCCTAAAAGTTTGAATAATTTGATTGAGAAAAAAATAGTTATTAGTCAACTAAATTCTAGTTTTACTTTACCCCCGGAAATAATGTATTAAGCCAATATCCTATAACAATTTTAATTCTGCCTCTAGCTCCTAAGCCTCCCCAGGAGATAGCGTTCATATTGTTTAAGTTCAAGAGACTTAATGGAGCCCTACCATAGTCCTATGGGGTAGGAAACAAAGAGGTCATACTAGACATGGAAGTGAGTATGTCATTCTAAAACGTACCTATACTTTATAACGTCCGTAGAACTGACAAAGACTTCCTAGGAGTTCTATAATCCCGATGACCTGTGCCCTTCTAGGATACATCTTTATATTTGTATATTCCTTTACAGTTCTTATCAAGATTTCCCCTATTCATTAAAACAGCACAATAACCCTGCATGCAAATTTCTAACAGCCTTACATCACAAATCAGGAATCTAGGCTCAGAGATGCTAAGAGAGATGCCCAGTGGACAACAGCTGGTAAGGGCAGAGGCAAGAATGAAACCCCAGAGTTTCTTCCCTCCTTCCCCATGGGATGACCATGCTAGACACTCATCGTTAGATCCTAATACCAAAGTAGCAATTACATTTTTATTATCTTCGTGAATATCCTCTGAAATCTTTCTGCATTATTTATGAAGAGGTCAGATCAATTGCAGGAACCAGCTAGATCAGTAGCATTTTTCCTTTGTATTAAAAAAAAATCACAAATGCATACTTTTCACGACATCCCTATTCTCTAGATGAGAAAGGTGAGATTTATAAGGATGCATGATGTTGTAATTAAATGAATGACACCCAAGAAAATTTATTTCTAAAGTTCTGTGAGAAAGCATGGATGTTTTGTAGGCTTTAAAAAATGACTCCATGAATAGGTTTCTTTATCTTTGTATTTTGGGGTTTTTTTTCTTAGTTTCAACAGAGAAGCTATTTGTCACATTGTAAATAGCTGCCTAAACAGATGGTTCCTCACACATTAGATGCTATCAGAGGCACAGAGATTTGTGACATGACATTTTTAATATTTGGTAATTACTTAGATTTAAAGGATCAAAGTCAGATTCTATAAAAACATAATTTTGCCCTTATGATTAATGCTACTCCCACTCCCCCTAAAACATCTAAGTGCAATGTGAACTCAGTGTGGGGAAATCTAAAAATGTAGGGAAATTGTAGCATTTTTAAGTCACAGAAAAATAGGTCTTTCATTCAAAGATACTAGTAAAAACTAATCTCAAAATATGGCACTTACTGCTCAAAGCTGTAACAAACCAAGTAAAGCAATTTGATTCAATGAACGCATCAAGGACCCATGATGCCCAGGCCCTGTGTTAAAAATAGACTTAAAACACAGGAATAAGATGAAGTTCTTGATCCAGAGGCACTCAGAGACCCAAGAGAGAGCTGGATATGTAAGCACATAAGTTAAAATGCAGCATGAGGGCTGAAATAAATATAAAATGTACAAGGTCAATGTCATAACATTTTCCATGGGTTTAAAATAATTTGTCATCTCCACAACCTTCATTTCACCCACTGTGTGAAACACGTGGGTTACAAAGCATTGAGGACTGGTCTCTGGCCCCTCTGGTTTGGTTTTGACCTTGTTTTCTGCTGAGTTAGAAGAAAGATTCCAGTGAGCATCATGCGTTCCGTAGATACGAAGACTCCAATCCTCTAGCACTACGATTCCATGTAGTCTCATGTAGCATGGGCTCTGGCATTCCTCAAACCTTGCCTGAATAGCTCTTCCTGCTGTTTTGTCCAACAGCTTTACTACATTAGTGAGCTCCTAAGACTCTCTGGCCCAGTTAATGACTGACCAGACTTGAACACTTAGAGCCCAACTCAAAATCCAAAACTTCAAGCACTCACTCACTTCTCCAGAGAGTTTACTTTGCTGTCCACCGAGGATAATCAAGAAAATGTTTCATCCCCCCCCCCCCCAGTTTTAGGAAAACAAGGCTTTACCACATTGTCATTCCTTCTCAGTACATTTCTTTAAGTAAATAAAGCAATTTGACCTCTTTACTCGCTTTAACTGATGTCTTTCTTAGATAGGGTTCTCCTTGCAAACCCTAATCGCTGCAATGACAGTATCATCAAGCAAGCAGTACCACTAACTTACCTATAATCACCACAGCTGATGGACTCACTTCTCATCATCTTCAATAAGAGTGTAACCAAGAGGATCTGCTTTCGCTTTATACGTTACCAGCGTTGTTCCTTCCAGAATGCACATCTGGTTGAACGATGCCCCAAGGAAGCATACAAACAACAACCATCACCTGGTAATTAGCCCAACCGTCCATGAGTATCAAGCAATTTTCCAGTTTAAAAGTAGTCTGCAGCTAAATGTATTAGGTCTCCTCAGAGGCCACTCTTACCCAAATGTGCACCACCACCACCTCCATCCCTGATCTTGGGTTTTCTCCTTGAGATGCTAAAAGAGGGCCCTCAGTTGAGGAAATAAGTAGTTACTAGGCTTTTTGTTTAGAAGTCAGAGAGGAAGCTCACCATGTAACCAAGGAGCACGTACCTCTTCTACCATCAGGGTGAAGCACCAGTGCTGGCCCACACATAATGAACGTGGGGTAGACTAGTGAATGGATGCAAGAAGTTGGGTTATAAATCATGGTAAGATTCAAGGTCACTACACAAACGCCCACATGACTAAACTAAAGCACCCAAACACACAAACTGAGGGTGAAGCACTCTGAACACTAGTAGCAGCTCCTGCATCAGGGCTGGAAAGGGTGCAGGAGCCACTCATCTAGAAAGGCAGACAGACCAGAGAGGTCAGGAAGCTCATGCACAGTCACACAGCCAGGCCCCTAACTCTCCCCCTATACGTAAAGGGCAGCTGCAATTTGAGGAACAGTGTGGTACAGTCAGACAGGTACTAACTGTTAGACTTTGGGGCAACTACCTCCCATTTCTGTCCTTGGTTTTCACAGCTGTAAAATAAGGATAATGACCCCAAATGCTGACAGGTGAGGTAAATGCTGCCAATATCACAATGAGCACACGGAAGACACTGGACGCAGGACCTGGTGCACAGTGGGTACCCAATAGATATCAGCACCTTACCTTTCCCGTAAACATCACCTGAAATGGCCTCCTCCAAAGCCCAAAGCAGCTCTGCCTTCCCTTGGGATCAAGACCATGTGTCACATAGGGACAGAGGCAATGCAGTAACCATGTAAAGAAATGCATGGGAATGAGGAACCTCAAATTCAGAGTAGCACTTACCTCTAGGTGGCGTGGGGGAGGCAGGTAAAGGAAAGGTACATGAGGGCTTCAAATCTACCAGCAATATTGGAGGTCTTCAGGTAAGCGGTGGGTATGTGTTTCATATTTTAATGTGTTTCCTCCCATCTGAGATATTTCATAATAAAGGGTTTATTAGACAAAAGCCCTTGAGAAAAAGGCACATGGGACCACAGTGTATATATAATAGGGCAAAAAAGGGGGAAACTATGGGAATGTGGGAAGTGTCCTGAACAAAAGAGTAGGACTTGGGGGTGGGGGATCTCCAGGGAAATAGACCCAAGAAGCATTCATTGCAACCATGAACTCTGTCACAGTTTCACCAGGCCCTCCTAAGCAAGGACATAGGGAAACACAGCATTGTTTAGATTTACATTTCCTTTTTTTTTTTTTTTTTTACATTCCCTTTCAAGCTTCAGGTTTGAGGTATAAGTGCCTTTTGTCCAGGGCCTGAAAAAAAAAAAAAAAAGCAGGCACCGTGAATGGGTCACATTTCCTCAGTGAGGTGGCTCAGACCACAGATCTCAGCAGCTATGTTTTGTGTAGCCCCGTCCTGACAGCTCTGAAGATGCAGGAAAGAGAAGAATTAGGGGAGAAAAACAATTGAGCCAAGACAGAGGACTCTGTTATAAACTCCTTCTCTCCTCATTCTGGTCTCAGCCAAATTTTAAAAAGCTCTTATATTAATCTGTTCTTAATTTGACAGGGATATATGCATTTCACAAGGATGTTGTAGGTTCCTAACTAAACAGAATGAAAGCAATACCCCCACCATGTACAGGTGGCCTGTGTTTAGGGAGATGGGGAACTAAGAAGACCCGGTGAAAAGAAGAGATGTGCTGTCCATAGACTAAACATGTTTCAATGTGTCTCTGAGCAAAAACGCCCTCTAAGTTTCCAAGTCCTCAAAGGAGTATATCAATAGCTAAGGATAGTGAGTTGAACAGTGCCCCCCTACAATACACGTTCACCTAGAATCCCAGAAGGTGACCTTACTTGGAATGAGGGTCTTCACAGATATAATTCTTAAGGCGAAGATCTCAAGATAGCTCATCCCAGATTAGAATGGGTCCCTAATAGTGAAAGGGAATAGAGGGGAAGGGAGAAGAAATGGGTAGGAAATATCAGAAAGGGAGACAGAACATGGAAGACTCCTAACTCTGGGAAACAAACTAGGGGTGGTGGAAGGGGAGGAGGGCGGGGGGTGGGGGTGACTGGGTGGTGGGCACTGAGGGGAGCACTTGACGGGATGAGCACTGGGTGTTATTCTGTATGTTGGCAAATTGAACACCAATAAAAAATAAATTTATTATTAAAAAAAAAAAAGAATGGGTCCCTAAAGGGGCACCTGGGTGGCTCAGTCAGTAGAGTATCTGACTCTGCATTTTGGCTCAGGTCGTGGTCTCAGGGTCCTGGGATCGAGCCACACATCTGGCTCCGCACTCAGTGGGGATTCTTCTTAGGGGTCCTCTCCTTCTCCCTCTGCCCCTTGCCCTCCTTGCTCTCGTGTTCTCTCTCTCTCTCTCTCTCGCATAAATAAATCTTTTAAAAAAAGAATGAGCCCTAAATCCAATAACAGCTGTCCTCCTAAGAGACAGAGAAGGGGAAAACACACCCAGGGGCAGCCATGTGAAGACAAAGACAAAGAGGAGTCACCAGAAACTGGGAAAGGAAATTCTTTCCTAGAGTTGCTTGGAGGAAGCACAGTCCTGCTGATCTTTTGATTTCAAACTTCTGGCCTCTAGAATCCTTAGAGAAAACTTCCTGTCATTTCACACCACTAAGTCTATGGTAATCTGCTCACCATCCGAGGAAGCTAATAAACTGCCTTCCAGGGGCACTGTAAACATCACATAAGACTATGCATGTGAAAGCATACAAGGAACTATTTGGGGGAGGGGGGTGAGTGGTCACTATCTTTGAGTCACAGAATAACTTATCTTCTGTGAGGAAACAAATCCAAGACCTGCCCCCAAGGACATGTATCCAGTAGCTCTCTCCAGACAGGACTGTCAGAATGCTGGGGCTGCCTCCTCGTCTGGCTAGCTCTACACCTACTCACTCCACCTGCGTGGTGTGCCTTTGAGGAGGACTCAAGCATCAGCTGGTGCAGAAAAAAGGCACCCAACTGCTCTTGGACGCGGACCACATGCAAGCATCGCACTCTGAGGTCACCATCTGCACTAACAACTCACATCCAAGAACGGTTCAATGTCAACCTTACTCTAATCCCAAATGAGCCAGGAACAAGCGCAGGTGACTCTGGGGCCAGAGTCTTTCCACAAACAGTGCAGTTCTGGGTCAGTATTTCAGAGCAGACCAACACCAGGCTGAAGAAGGAAGGGCCCAAGGCAAGGCCCTCAAAGATCCAAAAAACCTTATCTAGGACATTCCCCACTATAATGTGATCTGGGGCATCTTGGGCATTTATTATTTTCCTTTATACCAAAACCCACAGTACTTGAGGGAATGGGGAGTAGATAGATATATGCTAATTGAAGTACGTGAGCAGAAAGAGCAACATCTCAGATGACACACAGAGAAGGAAAACGTGTTACAAGAACCATAAAGGAAAAGAAATGGAAGAGGATGGTGGGCTGGTCATCTTTGATGGATTCAATGGTAACTTTAGACTTCACAATTTGTTTGCATAAAAGCTGGTACTCTTTCCGTTTTATACATCAGAACAAAGATCAGGAGGCAGGCTGGCAATCTGTGTTCAGAGAACCGACATCCACTTATCAGGAATTAACAGTAGACTCGGTGGCCTTCATTGGCATCTGAAATTCACGTTCCTCAAGTGCAAAGTTTGCAGTCCCTCCATCCTCCATAAGGTCAAGGTTCTAGGATACAGCACTTAAGGCCCTCACCATCAGGCCTCCCCTAGTAGCTACACCAGGGAAAGAAGAATCTATAGGAGTGATCAGAGATAAGACAAAAAAGAGGCAGGCAGAGACCCAACCATCCAGGGCTAAAGAAATCCAATTTTATTTTTTAGACAACTGGGAATCACTAAAGTTACAAAGGGAGTGACATAACCAGATTTGCACTTCAGAAAGATTAAGGCAACAGCCATGGGGAGAATGGACCAGAGAGACTCCAAGGAAGACCTGGGACTAAATACGGTCCAGATACCCGTGAAAAAGTTTGGACCAAGGCAGGGAGAGTGGGGATGAGGATGATACAGACTCAGCAAGGCTTACCGCCTGGATGTGGGAAACAGGACAAAGCAGAGAACCTAGGATTAGTCTAGTTTTCTGGCTAATTCAACAAGACATAAGATACAGAAGGGAGAGAAAAGAATTTGATGCAAAAAGATAGTTTTTGGTTAAAAACCAAAGTTAGGGTGCTGTGGGACATCTATATGGACATGTCAAGAAAAAAAGTCAGAAAGGGTCAGGTGGAGGATCTCAGCCCGAAATACAGAATGTAGACCTCAGATGAAATAGGATTAGTGGCTACAGACCAGGAGGGGCAGATGGAGTAAGAAAGGAGGCAAAGGGCAGACTTATTTAAGGGGCATATGTAGGGGAAGTTCTAGTGAGACAGAGGAATAAAACAGAACTCATGGCTGAAGAGCTTTAGGGAGGACACCTCCCAAGAGGTGAAATATCCCATAAAGGAAGAAAGGTAAGGATAGGAAAATATCTCCTGGGTATGGCAATTAGGTGGTCACTGATGACCTGAGGATATATCCTATGCAGGGTGGGGGGGAATGTCAGATGCAGAATTAAGGAATACAAGGTTAAAAAAAATTTTACAAAAGGAAGAGAATGAGCGCTGGCTTCTCCTGGATGGAGTTTGGCTGTTAAGAGAAGGACTGTTGGCAGAAGCTGGAGGGGATTCAAGGTAAGAATTGGCTTTTGCTTATTTTGTTTGGGTTTTGGGGGAGGTATATTTTTTTTTATAGATTGAGAATTGAGCTTTGTTTCTCTGTGTATGAGATGTGGAATTAGTGAATGTATACACTAACTGGAAAGAAGGGGAACCGAGAAAGTAAAGTACCTAAAGAAACCAAAGGGACAGAACCCACTATTATAAACAGCAGCCATGAAACAAAGAAGGGGTGTGAAGGAAGGAGGTGATGAGAGAGGAGTGTAATCCAGCCCATTGTAACTACTTACATAATAATTTTGTCTTCTGGAAGCCTCAAAGGGGCCAAAGACACCACATTTCCATTTTTACGTGCTCAATACTTTACACAATACAATTGCAGGTACACAGGAGGCACTCAGTAAGTGCCTTAAGATGACCTAAGTACAATACATAGATTTATGATCATGAAAATTACTGTATTGTGATTTTGTTGGCCCTAAAAACCTTAAATTGATTGACTTTTTGAATCCTTACAGAAACAACAGTGTAGGTATTATCACTCCTACTTTATTTTTATTATTTTTTTATTGGAGTTCAATTTGCCAACATAGAACATAATACCCAGCGCTCATCCCGCCAAGTGCCCCCCTCAGTGCCCATCACCCAGTCACCCCAACCTCCCGCCCACCTCCCCTTCCACTATCCCTTGTTCATTTCCCAGAGTTAGGTGTCTCTCATGTTTTATCACTCTCACTGATATTTTCACTCATTTTCTCTCCTTTACCTTTATTCCCTTTCACTAATTTTTATATTCCCCAAATGAATGAGACCATATAATGTTTGTCCTTTTCCGATTGACTTCTACTTTATTTTTAAACATTCAGAGCAATTAAGACCAAACTGAATGTTCATATTTCTTGTCTATTATTCTGGGTTTTAGTCAAATGATAAAAATATATCTCAATAACTAGTGCAATGAAGCTTATACAGCAACTTTTCCTCAAGATGCAAGACAGACTTAAAAAAGAAATCACATGTTGAGTTGGTTGAGATGAAGTATCACCTAATTGTCCTCCTGTCCCTTGTTAAGTCTTGAGCTTTCTGGTCAATTCCTATTTCATCACTAAACCACATTATAAAATAATTTTCTGTGTGCAAATTAAAGTGACACTTTCCTAAATCTTCAACTCAAAAATAATTAGCTTTGGCAGCCTTCACTATGTTGAAATTTGAAGCCACCAGTACAAACTATATAATTTCTTGAAGAAAACATGATGGGTGGCAAGGTCCTTAATAGTCTTGACAATGACTGTCTGGGGTTTTTGGATTTGCAAAGACAAAAGTAAAAACAAACAAGTGGGACTACGTCAGTCACATTAAAAGCTTCTACAGAGCCAATGAAAACCATCAACAACATGCAAAGCCAATCTACAGAATACATGTATTCTTATGTTGTACACCTTAAATTAATACAATGTTATACATCAATTATATATCCATAAAACTGGGAGGGAAAAATACTAGGAGGACAGATGGATAATGTAAAATATCCAAAATCACTTAGCTGGAACTTTTAAATCTTTGTCATTGCATTTTATTTAGTAAGGAGATGGTATCTAATGCTCCATAAAATGGTGACAGTAATACTAATGAAGCTTGGAGCCCTGACTTGGGATTAAGTAGAGAAAACTACCCTAAAAATAAATAAATAAATAAATAAATAAATAAATAAATAAATAAATAAATAAATAAAATAAAATAAAAAAAAGAAAGAAAACTACCCTTTCGTGCTTTTCCACTCAGACCCTCTTTGCCAACTATGCTGTTCTAAGGCTAAATGATCCTTTGATACAAGGGTAAGAAATTAAAATAGGAAAAGATTTGTCCTCTGTCAGACTTTCCCTAGAACAGAGAAAACGGTTCAAGGTTTCAAAAGACTTCTCTGCATAGGGAAAGGAAGTAAGAGAGTATCAGCTGCAATATCAACAAAGGTGAAAGTAAGCAAAAGCAAAATGAGTGCTCAAACTGCCAGGACAACAAGTCATTGTGCTGATCAGGTGCTAGTAAACCGGGAAGAAATTTAAAGATAACACCATTAATGATAATCAGCTGATAATCAAGGATGATTGTTATCAAAGTATAATGATTACTACCAAGAGTTTTAAGGATTAAGGACACAACTTTAAGGACAGAACCAAGACTTCAACAACCAAGACATTTAATTCAACAAAGATTGATCAATAATTATAGATCACTTACTGTCCAAGGCCACAGGGATCCAAATTCAAATCAGACATTTTCCCTGCCTGCATGGCGCTCACTGTCTGGCAGGATGATGACAGACACTCAACAAGGACTTGCTGCAGTTAGCTGTCTGAATAAGGTGCTATGGGGAACACAGAGCAAGGAGCATGGCAAAACCCTCACAAACACATGGTATTTGATCCAGACCTTAAATTTTAGCAGGAGAAGAGAAGGAAGAACAGGACAGTCTAGGTAAGAGTTCAGCATAAGTAAAGGCGGGAAGACACTACCATATACCAGCAGGGCCAGAACATAGAGTCTTTGGAAGCCACAGAGGTAAGAAGACAGGCCAGGCAAGAGCAGCAGAGTTTTAAACCCCATACTATGAAGTTCAGACTCAAATTACCAATGGTCCCTGACCACAGACGGTTTGCATTTTTGTTTTAAATTTTTTTATTGAAGTTCAATTTACCAACATTTAGCATAACACCCACTGCTCATCCCGCCAAGTGCCCCCCTGAGTGCCCATCACCCAGTCACCCCAACCCCCCACCCACTTCCCCTTCCACTACTCCTTGTTCATTTCCCAGAGTTAGGTGTCTCTCATGTTTTGTCACCCTCACTGATATTTTCACTCATTTTCTCTCCTTTCCCTTATTCTCTTTCAATATTTTTTATATTCCCCAAATGAATGAGACCATATAATATTTGTCCTTTTCCCATTGACTTATTTCACTCTGCATAATACCTTCCAGGTCCCTCCATGTCGAAGCAAATAGTGGGTATTTGTCATTTCTAATGGCTGAGTAATATTCCATTGTATACATAGACCACATCTTTATCCATTCATCTTTCAATGGACACTGAGGCTCCTTCCACAGTTTGGCTATTGTGGACATTGCTGCTACAAACATCAGTTATATTGGCAGGTGTCCCGGCGTTTCACTGCATCTGTATCTTTGGGGTAAATCGCCAGCAGTGCAATTGCTGGGTCGTAGGGTAGTTCTATTCTTAACTCTTTGAGGAACCTCCACACAGTTTTCCAGAGTGTCTGTACCAGTTCACATTCCCACCAACAGTGCAAGAGGGTTCCCCTTTCTCCACATCCTCTCCAACATTTGTTGTTTCCTGCCTTGTTAATTTTCCCCATTCTCACTGTTGTGAGGTGGCATCTAATTGTGGTTTTGATTGGTATTTCCCTGATGGCCAGTGATGCGGAGCATTTTCTCATATGCTTGTTGGCCATGTCTATGTCTTCCTCTGTCAGATTTCTGTTCATGTCTTTTGCCCATTTCATGATTGGATTGTTTGTTTCTTTGCTGTTGAGCTTAATAAGTTTTTTATAGATCTTGGATACTAGACCTTTATCTGACAGGTCAGTTACCCAGGGCAATGTTCACATTTAATGCAATCCCTATCAAAATACCATGGACTTTCTTCAGAGAGTTGGAACAAATCATCTTAAGATTTGTGTGGAATCAGAAAGGACCCCGAATAGCCAGGGGAATATTAAAAAAGAAAACCATATCTGGGGGCATCACAATGCCAGATTTCAGGTTGTACTACAAAGCTGTGGTCATCAAGACAGTGTGGTACTGGCACAAAAACAGACACATAGATCAATGGAACAGAATAGAGAATCCAGAAGTGGACTCTCAACTTTATGGTCAACTAATATTCGACAAAGCAGGTTTGCATTTTTTAAATTTGTGTAACACATAAAATTTATCATTAGAAACATTTACTATATTCCTAATGTGTGAAACCACATCACTATCCAGTTCCAGAAAACTTCAAGCATTCCAAGAAAAACACCCTATATATATTAAGCAATCACTCCTCATTTTCCCCTGGCAACCACTAATCTGCCTTCTGTGCCTACAGGTTTGCCCATTCTGGATATTTCATATAAATGGAATCATAAAATATATGGCCTCTTCTGTCCAGCTTCTTTCACTTAACACAATGTTTTCAAGGCTCATCTACACTGTAGCATCTATCAGTACTTAATTCTGGGTGAATAATGCCTCATTGTATGAGTATACCATATTTTCTTTATCCATTCATCAGTAGATGGACATCTAGACTCTATACTTTTTGGCTATTGTGAATAGTGCCACTATGAGACACTGGTGTACAAGTTTTTTTGAACACCCATTTTCAATTCTTTTGAGAATGTACCTAGGAGTGGAATTTCTGGGTCATAGGATAATTCAATGTTCCAGTTACTGTAGAAGTACCAAACCCACTGATGGTTTTCAGGCCAAGGAATGGCATCTTGGGATTGAGGGTTTAGCCAATGATAGCCCGTGGCTGGAGAAGGATAGAAGAAACTGGTGAGTGAGTGAAGACCAAGAAGCCATCCATGACACTTCTGCACCAGTCAGGAGTAGAAAGCTTTAATCCATGGTAGGGGAAGTGACCACAAGAATGAAGAAAGAGAAAAGGGTAGATTTGAGGTACATTTCTGAGGCAGAATGAGTAAGAAATTGATGAACAACTAAATATGGGAAAGGATGGAAGAAATTTTATTTGTAGCTCTATGTTAGACCATGAATTACATGTTGACAATGCATCTCCTTGGACGGATGCTGGGCTTCAGAGAGGAGTCATGTCTTAGTGACCCTCTAATCTCCAGTGCTTTGAACAGGAAAACTGCTCCATAAGTGACCAAAGAACAGTGTCATTTCTGGCTGAATAATGATGCCTGCCATTATTCAGAAGAGAATGGACAGATCAGTACTGTTGATGAAGGGTTAAGAGGACTTTCTACTCTTTGAGAAACAGGATGGATAGTGATGCATGTCGTTGAAACAAGGAATGCTGAAATGGTTTAGACAGATGTTTATGGAAACAGGAAAGGATGTCCAGTAGACAGCTAGAAATTAAGAGAAAAGTCTCAGGGGAAAAAATTGGGACAAAAGACAATATTTTGACACAGGTAGCTTTACTCATTAGGATCTCTCATTTTAGATATCTAATATCTAAATCAACTCCTAATACTTCATATATCAACTTCATAAATCAACTCAAAATATCGTAATATAATGGCATAAATATCTTCTCAGGAATAACTGGGGGAAAGGAATACAAACAATGATGTGGGACGTGGCTTAATCTAAATTATGCCCACAGCGAGGACTCAGGCATACCCGGCACATCTCGTGTTAGCAGAACATGCAACTTTTGAGTATCTACTTTCCTAAGACTGCACTGGAAAGGAGGGGCTACTATGAGAAGTCTGGGTAAAAGGAAGATAATATAACCAGAGTATAGGGAGGACAGCATCATGTCTCTTTTGGGCAAATAACATAAGCTCAGCTCCAAGGACTCAGATCTGACACCCACTTGAGAAAAGAGCCTCCTTCGAGTCAAGGAAACAATGTATGTGAGAAAAGCTGTGATAAATGGTGTCATTGGCTCTAATTCTTTGTTCTTCCCTAATTCCACATCCTTTTGCCATGTAACTTTGCAGTGCCTCCCACTGAGAGACACCCCGCCCTATTCTTAACTCTGTGCCCAGCCATTTGACATGGTTTGGTCAATGGGACCTGAGCAAGTATGTTGCCAGCAAAAGCTTGCAAAGCTTTCTCTTTCATGACAGCACACTAGGGCTAACTTACTGGAGTATGGAAGACTTGTGGAACAGAGCATAATCATCTAGTTGCTCCAGCTGAGGTCAGCTCAGATTAGCCAACAGTCAGCCAAGACCCTGAATGAACCCCACCCAGATCAACAGAGCCACCGAATTCCAGACGCACAAGTAAATGCTTATTAGTGTTGTATGTCACTGAGGTTTTGCAGTTGCTTGATATACAGTATTATTGTGATAATGGTCAATGGAAACAGGGTCCTTTGCCACAGCTCTTTGTTAACTCACTGTGGAAATTTCAAAGAACATACAGCCCATTTGTGGGATCCAGCTCTGAGACAGTCCCATTGTCACAGGCATCATGGAGGATTTAAGGAACATTAATAATCAGTCTTCAAAGAAATAGTTTCCTTATACAATAGATCTTGCACTATCTAAGAAAAATGGTTCCTTATACATAGATCTGCACTATCTAAGAAAAATGGTTCTTATGACCCCTACATGGTTTCAGAAGGATTCAAGGTAATAATGTTTTTCAATTTATAAGCTGCAATTCTTTAGTAGGAATGACATCAATTTAATGGATCTTAATGAGCACTTTGGGGCGGGGGGGATGAATGGAATGAAAAATAGCAGAAAATATAACAAATAATAAAGCTAAGTGTCTTTTGAAACTTTTTTCAGTGGAGATGGAGGGAGGGCAGGATCACAATACAAAAGTATTCCTCACTCTAGGAATGCATCCTCGAGGTCGCGCTCAACCTGCTGCCACACTCAGGGACTGCACCTGCTCTCCAAGTCTGGAGCACACCCCCTGACGTCACACTCCCTAGTGGGCTTTGGTTCTTGGGCGCTTGGGGCAGGTCACCGCCGCCCCCGCTGCGGGAGCAGGGATTCCCCTGCGCCTCCAGGTGGCTCCGCTCACCCTTGGCTGCCCTGCAGTGCCCCTCCCCGCTGCACCTGAGCCCCCTGCTGCTCTGCGCTCCCCCTGCCACCTCCATGGTCCGCCAGCATCCTCGGCCCCCACCTCCACCGTCCACCAGGAACCGTGTCCACCCCCCACCCCTCCACCCCCGCCAACACCGAGGCCCCGGCCACACCTGGGCCAGTGGCTGCGCTGCACCCCGCCAGCCGCCCTCCACCCGCGAGAGCCCCCATTAGTGTCTGTCACCGAGCGGACCACACATTCTTATCATCCTTCCTTAAGGTCCACAGCGCCCACAGGCCCGCACCCCCACCATTCCGCAAGGGCCCGGCTGCCCTGCCACAGCACACCCCGCACCCGACACGGTGCCCGACACACAGCAGGCACCTGGCAGGGCAGCTGTGAGCACACACGGATCACACCACCTCTGAGGAGAGACATTCAGTCAACTCTCACACCCTCCAACTAGAACCATAAGTCAAGGGTGGCCTTATTCTCCGAAAAAGAAGAAAACTGTGCAAAGTTTCCAAACACAGAGGCTCATGACAAGGTGAACAGGACCAGAGGGGGGCTCCTCGGTCCTTCGGCGGCCTCTGCTGGAGAAAGCTACCAGCCCAGCCTGAATCCAGGGCTCAGAAGATCCGCCCAGATGCTGGGCTTCTTTTTCCACAGAACCAAGCCCTGATCCTCTACCCAGTCTTGGCCTTCAAAATTATTTACAGTCTGGCTGGTGCCGACACACCTGCTGAATTCCGATGAGCACACCTCAAGTGCCCTCACCTACTTCAGCTCGGCACCCTAACAACCAAGCTGCCAGCGTCTCCTCCCCAACCTGCCAACCTCTGCGGGACTTACTTCCCCAGGGCTGGAGAGCTCCACAGCGAGGAGCCTCCCCACACCTGCCCAGTTGTACCCTCTTCCTTCACTGCAACCAGCCAACACGCTGGGTGCCAGCTGCGCCACCCTACTCCCCCAGCCACTACAAAGTGTCGGCACTCTATGGCGCTCAGCTGGGCCTCTCTTGAGGCCTTGCTCTCAAAGCAAAGTTCTCAAAGTCAGTCCCTTCCCAGCAGCAGATTGCATTCAGGCGATGATGGGAGGGTCCAAAAGCCCCATGGTGGGACAATTCTGTAGGGTCATCCCAGCTCCGGATCTCCCTTTGTGATGGGCTGAGTCCTTTGTGCAACATTACAGTCCAGATCATCTCTCTGTCTAATCTTCCACCCTTCCATCCCCCCTACACATACATACACACACACACACACACACACACACACACACACACTCACCTTGATCCCAAGGGCTCTCCCCAATAAACTTACATGTACATCTCTGGTTCAGCATCTATTTCCCAGGGAGCCCAAACTAAGATAACTAAGTTCCCTCTCAAGTCAGTACCATGGTGGTTGGGTTTTTTGTTTGGTTTTTAGTGTCTAAACATTTATACTCATAGGTCAATAATTTTCCCAACCCAAGCAGACCTTCCACTTAAAGCTGGGGGTAAAGCAAATGTCTTTACAGAGCACGGTTTGGGGAACTCAGAGGCATGTTTTGATCAAAACAATACTACCTGGGATCCCTGGGTGGTGCAGCGGTTTAGCGCCTGCCTTTGGCCCAGGGCACGATCCTGGAGACCCGGGATCGAATCCCACGTCGGGCTCCCAGTGCATGGAGCCTGCTTCTCCCTCTGCCTATATCTCTGCCTCTCTCTCTCTCTCTGTGTGTGACTATCATAAATAAATAAAAATTAAAAAAAAAAACAATACTACCAAGATTCTACCAAGAATACTACCAAGAATATCCCTTCCTTTCACAGCACCTGCTTGTTGGTAACCATATGCTCTTTGGTATAATATTGTTATCTGCATCTCGTACTAAATTCCAAGCTCCACAACCAGCACATGGGAGCTTGTTAGAAATGCAGAATCTCACCCCCCATCCCTCCACAGCTACTAAGAGGATCTGCGGTTTAACAAGCTCTCCAGGTGATTTTCATTCACATTAAAGTTTGAAAATCTAGGGATCCCCAGGTGGCTTAGCGGTTTAGCACCCCCTTTCAGCCCAGGGCGTGATCCTGGAGACCCAGGATCTAGTCCCACGTCAGGCTCCCCCTAGGGAGCCTGCTTCTCTCTCTGCCTGTGTCTCTGCCTCTCTGTCTCTCATGAATTAATAAATAAAAAATCTTAAAAAAATAAAGTTTGAGAATCTTTGGTCTAAGCTCCAAAGCTTCAGTATCATATTTTAACTTTAAGGCATTACTCAGGATCTCCACTCACTCACATACCACATCTATTAATCACAAGTCCAATTGAACCTATCTCTAAAATGCCCATCATATCCACACCTTTCGACTGTTTCAACCAGGCCCGCTTATCTCTTGAGGACAACACTTTGAGTAGCAGGAGCTTAGACAACTAGATGAATAGATGACTTTATTGGAGCATCTGAATGCCTTTGATTCTAAAATATATTATTCTTTACAAATCAAATTAAATACAGCCTTAAGTCAAGCTTTTCAATTTCTTATACCAGAAATCCTGAAGTAACTTCATAGCTGTATCATTTAATTGACTTTGTCCTCATGTGCCATTAATCACTTCTTGATGTCACTGGTGTCTTTAATCTTCTAAAACTAAATAACCACCACACACAGGGAAGGAATTAACAAGATTGTGCTAGAATCAGAAATCAAATGACAGGGCAGGGCCTTGAATTCTGAAAAGAACAATATAGCCAAATTTAAGAGAACAAAGGGAAATTAGGAACTCTGAAGAGAGCTCAGCAATTTATGTCTCTGAGCCAATTCTCTTGTCAAATGAATATTTCCAGTGATCCTCTTAGTCCTCAAGTGCAGGGAATCCCCAACTAATGTCAGTTTTTCTAAGAAGTGGCATATACATGGTGGTTAAGATTTTGGATCTGAATGCCAAAAAAAATTAGAAATACCAGAGTGACAGCTGAGAGAACCCAATTACCTTGTGCAACAGTATCTCTATGAACAACGCATTCAGTGTTGAACCTTGAAGGGAAGGACACAACTACTCCCAGCTGCCCTGGAATCAACCTTGGCACGCTGACCCACTGCCTAGAACATCAGCCCCTTACCTAACCAACCTCCACTCAAATGCCTGCCCTTCTATTGTGATACCTTCTACCCAAACAGTATTTCAGAAAACCACAAATCACCTTCCAAAAAACCAGGACAAGTGGTTTGACTTGTTATGACCACCCAACTTATATAGGTTAACCATCAGACACACATTTCACATAAACCTTACCGGGAAATCTTTTCTATAGCATACAATTAAAATTGAAACACTCCTGGCACCTTGGTGGCTTAGTTACACACCCAACTCTTAGTTTCGGCTCAGCTCGTCATCTCAGAGTCCTGAGATCCAGCCCCAAGTCAGACTCAGAGAGGAGTCTCACTTGAGATTCTTTTTCCCTCTTCCTCTGCCCCTCCCACCCTAAATAACAAACAAAATCTTTAAAAAAAATTGAAACACTCCTTCAGGGACATTTTGACAAAAGGAACCTTTTTTTGTTGTTGTTAGAAGTTTTTTTTTTTTTTTATTGTAGTTGACACACAATGTCACATGAGGTTCAGGTGAAAACTTTTAGAAGTTTTATTTTTTATTTTTTTATATTTCTTTTTTTTTAATCAAAAGGAACATTTTTAAGGCAGAGGAAGAAGCAGGTGTGTACCCACTCCATTAAAGAAGATTCATAGAGGGACGCCTGGATTGCTCAGCGGTTGGAGGTCTGCCTTCGGCTCGGGGCGTAATCCCGGGGTCCTAAGATCGAGTTCCACATCAGGCTCCCCAGAGGGAGCCTGCTTCTCCCTCTCCCTGTGTCTCTGCCTCTCTGTGTGTCTTTCATGAATAAATAAATAAAATCTTAAAAAAAAAAAGAAACCATGAACAAATGCAATGAAGAGCAGCTACAAAGGGTCTAGCTTTTACCTGTATACCTGTATAGAAATTCCCTCCATGCTTTCGATGAGGATACAGTTTGCAAAAGGCTCTTGTTAAAGATAAGGTCAAACTCATTACAACCCACAAATACATTCTCAACAATTAGGTTACCAGCTTACTCCCACTAAGCAGAACTCCAAAGAACAGGGCCAGGTTCAATTGACGTAAGTCAATGATTTTTAACTGGGGACAATTTTGCGCGCGCACACACACACATACACACACCCCAGGGACATCTGGCAATGTTTGGAGATATTTTTGGTTGTCATAATGAGCATCCAGAGGGATAGAGGCCAGAGATGCTGCTAAACCTCTACGGTGCACAGGACAGCCCCCACAGCAAAGAATCACTCTGCTCAAAACGGTCAATAATGACAAGGCTGAGAAACTGATCAAGTGCACGAGAAGAGAAAAGGCCTAGGTGCAGCATGAAATAAAACTTAGGAAGAGTTTAAAGGACAGGAAGAAATACAGAAAAGGGAAAATCCAAAGTGCCAAAGGCACACTTTATCAAGGATAGCCTCAGAAAGAACAGAGCCCTGGAAATGCCACAATGGCAGGGCCCATTGCAAGGGCAAGGTGCAACACCCAGGAAGAGAAACACAAAGGAAGGAAGGAAGCAACATGAAGAATGAATGATGAACGTGAAACAATGAGTTAGTGACCATGTCACATGCATTGCACAATGTTTAGCAGCATTCCTGTAGCTCCTCCTCACTTGGGTCAACCAAAAACATCTCCTGACATTGCCGAATGTCCGCCAGAAACAAAATCAGTTTTGTTTGAAAACTATTCTTCTAGAGAGTATCCTTTGGAATTAAAAAGATATAGTTTCCCCTCATTATTTCTTTCATCTTGGTCCTTCCTTCTAGGTTCAATTTCCTTCTTTTCTAAAACAGGCTTTTCAGTCATCCTTCACTAGGGGTGCATGGGGTATACTTTCCCAATCTTTTTCCAAAAGAAAAATGTTTTAAAGCTGACCTCCCTCTTCAGTTATCATTTAGCTGGATTTAGAATTCTGAATTGACTGTTATTTCCTTCAGTACTTTTAAGACATCAATCTACTGTCCTCTGGCCATTATCACTACTATTGGAAAGTCTACCCTCAGTTTGTTTCTCATTTGTAAGAAATCTGTTTTTTCCCCTCAGAATTCTAATATTTTTGTTACTGTGTTTTGCTGACTCACCAGAATATGTTTATAATATGTGGATTTAATTTTACTTATTTTTCTTGGCACTCATTGTGTTCTTGAATCAAAATATTTGTATCTCTCGTCAATTCTGGGAAATTATTGTTGTTGCTTTTTAATATTCTATGTCTCTCCATTCTTTCTATTCTCTTAATCCATAAAAGGATTTCTATTAATTGCATGTTGGACTTTCTCATTCTGTCTTCTATATTTCAGCCTCCTCCTTCTCGTTTTTCTGCCTCCTATCTCTCTATTCTGCATTTGGAGTAATTTCTTCAGCTCTATCTTCCAGGCCTAATTGTCTCTTCCACTGTGTCTAATCAACAGTTGAAACAGTCATAGAAAATACACTTCCTATATGCCAGGCTCAACAATGACCAAAAAATGCATGATTAAGACACCAATTCTCAACAGAAGAACTTTCCATCTACTAGGCCAGCCACACACGAAAACTATTCTGCAGTCTAACAAGAGCAGAATTCAAGATGTCAATAGGAGTTGCCAGTGGAAACAGAAAGAGCGATTAAATATGCTGAGGAGAAAAAAAGAATTCACAGAGGAGGTCCCCTGTTAGGTACATCTGAAGAAAAAATTTCCTAGGAGGAGAGTATAAGGAAGGGTATCCATACAAATGGCACAGCATGTGCAAAATTGTGAATCTTTGAGGAACAGTAAAGAATAACATGTAACTACTGCATGGATGCATCTGAAGAGGGTGGTGAGAGATGTTAGGGGGTCAGGTAAGTTAGTCAGGAAGGCCCTCAAGTACCATATATGAAGGGTTTAGACTTTATCCTGTTGGCCATGGGGAAATAACAGAAGTTTTCACAGGTGGCAGGAGAGGGCAGTAATGGAAGAAGGAAGAGAGAAAGACAGAGAGATGGATTTGGACAAGTGAACCCTGTGGACATGGAAGAATTAAGATGTAGGGAGGCTGGCTTTAAGACTGCTGTACTAGTCCAGGTAGAGATGATGAGAATTTGAGCTAGTCTCTGTTAGGGATGATGAGAATGCTCTTAATTGGAGATATTTCTCAGGTAAATATAATGCATGTGTTAGCCAGCTGGCTCCGGAGGCAGATCGCCAGCAGAGAGTTGAGCATGAGGACACCAACTTCTTGGCTTAGGAGTCTGGACAGACTGTGACACCATTAAATAGAGTAAGAAAATGAACTCTGAGAGCTACCAGGAGAAAGTTCCTTTAGTGGCACGTAATTTTGAGATGTCTGGGATACATCCAGGCTGAAAGTTCTGGAAGGCAAATACATCTTTAAAGCTTGGCAGGGAAATCAGACAGGGCAATAGCACTTTGGAGTCATCAGCATGCCGCTGGACACTGAATACAATGGGAGAGAGTGACTGAGAATCTGCTGGAGGCAGAGAGTGACCATAAATGCAAGTCATGTGCTGGTAGTGAAGCAAGTTGGAAAGCTTGATCATCAAAAACTGGGTATCAAATCTACCCAGAATGTCTGAGACAGAGCCAGTTCCCAGACTTCCCTCCTATGGTTCTCTCAAACTCATCTTATTTTAATTGAAGAAATAATTTAGTAACATCTTTTGTGCTCAATATATTTTTATGAATATATCTTCATATTATATTTTTATAATAGCATATTTTAATACTTTATTATTTATATTTTAATACTATGTTAATGAAATAATAACAAAAATGTGTATGTGATCACCTAATGTTAAATCTTCTATCTTAGCATTTACCACACTAAATTAAAATACTTTATTTGCTTATATGTCTCCTCCGGCAGACTTTGAGCTCCTCAGGGGTGACACCTTATCACTTTTGTATTCCAAGGACTTATCACAGTACATGGCATGGAGTGGGAATTCGGTGTGTATCAGAGGATGGATGGCTAGAAGGATGAAATTGATGCAGCCAGCCTGTGGAGACTGCTGGAAAAATGGAGACTGTTTTTCCAACTTAACCTGCCTCAATTTATTTACTGATTAAAACATTCTGCACCATGAGGAAGGGGTGCCATGTCCAGGGCCACCATGCAGTTTCATAGGCTGTTCACTGTGCAAGGTGGCAAGTAGGGTTAGGTAAAGTCAAACCTAGAGAACCTATTGTAAGAGTTAGTCATGCAATAATGGGAAAGGATGATGGCACAGGATGATGGCAAGAGTAAACAGAGCTCAGTAAAAGGAGAATTCCAGAAACTCTAGTCATTCTGTGTCTTTTTAGTTGCTTCTAGAATTGTAGAGTGGGTTTATTAAATGGAAACATTATTTTTAAATATGTTTGGAGAAATTCTTATGCATAAGAAAACTCCGACAATCAAGAGAGAAGTGTAAAGTGATTTTGTGACTAAAATGGGTTGGTTCCTCCAACATCAGACCTACAGCCTTGCAGAAGAGAGATGGCTTAGAAATGTGAAGGGATAGCTGGCACAGCCTGGAATCTTTAGGAAATTCTGGTGTAGTGGAACCAACTTGTCTCACCCTAGAGGTTTCTTCAAACGAGCAATAAAGGTTTCTTCTTTATTTAGCAAAAACTAAAATATAAACAAATAATAACATCAACCTTATTTAAAAAAAAAAAAGAAAGTAAGGAGAAAGGAAACTGGATGCATTCACACAGAAATATGTATTAAAATCAATAAATTGTAAGAAATCAAACAAATATATTTTGATTACATATAATCAAAATTGAGACTTACAGAAGCTATACTAGCATCTCTAATTTTCTATAATAAAATACTACATGCTCATTTAATATATCTGTAAATGCTGAGGATGACTTTATAAGCATAGAAATAAAAATAATAAAAAACAATTGGGTGGGGAAAAAATCCAGAATTTTATTGCTAATGGAAAGTTCCCAGGAACGAAGAAAACTATGGGCTTTTAATTTGTTTTTGAAAATCTGCGAGTTAAAAATAGAAACCTCCTCTAGAAATTGGATCGCTTCTGAGGATGGCACTCTGTGGAAAGAAAAAAGTCAACTTGTGGAGAAACGTGATAAAATGTTAATCTGGCAGCTGCCAGTTCATGCTCCTCTTTGCCAAAGAAATGCCAGAACCCTGCAGCTACCCTGGCCAAAGGCAGCACTGCAGTTTTTTAACTTCAGACTTTATTAAGCTTTTAAAGTAAGCACAGAGTCCTTTTTCATTCACAATTACATCAAGACCCAGGAAATTTTGAAGTTCAACCCAGATCGTGGTTTTTCTATTCTTAAATCAGTCCTCAGGCCTGGAAAGACAGTTCGTGTATGCAAATGTCCCTTAACAAGCCAGGCAAGACCATCTAGCCACTTAACCGAAGGGGAACCCCAAGGCATCTAGAGAAACCTCAGAAACCAAACTCTCCGGAGAGGGTGGCCTGCAGAACACAGACTGCTGAAGCTTACTCCCTGCCATGGACACAGCCTCCCCGGGGCGGGGGGGGGGGGGGGGCGAGAATGTGCATCATTAACAAGTCGGTGGAGATCCTGCACATTTAGGGGAGCCTACAGTCTCCTGTTTCAGACGTGGCCTTTGACAATCCTGAACTTCTGCAACATCAGCATCTCACCTCCAGATGGCGGCATCTATGAGCTGTTCAGTGTCATCCTGAATGTCGCATTGTCAACTTCATAGATTTATATTCCAGAACGGAGATTACCCATTGGATTTGTCCGACTAAGCCATTACTTCTAAGTGCTATATCTACAGGAGGACAATGTGGCAGGAGAGGTTTTTCATAATTTAAAGTGCCAAGTGAGACTTTAGAAATAAAAACAACGGGTTATCCTTGCATAAAGCATTCTTTAACTCATCTAAAGTGCAAGGTAAGTTATACATTTTAAGGCAATGTGTCGTGAGCATTTTTCTTGCCCTGGCTGTTTAAGTCATGACTCCCGGAGATCCCACAGATTGGCGGCTGGCAAACATTTTTCTGCAAAGGGCCGGATTGTAAATATCTTAGGCTTTGCGGGCCATACAGGCTCTGTCATAATTACTCAATTGGGCCATTGTCACTAAAAACCGCCAGAGACAATAATACATAAATGAATGTGGCTATGTCCCAATATAACTTTATACATGAACAGTGAAATCTAAATTTCACATAATTTATGTATGTCTCCAAATATTATTATTCTTTTTTTTCCAGCTTATGGTCTGAATATTTATCCCCTCATCCCCCAAATTCTTATGTTGAGATCCTAATACCTGAGGTGATGGTATTAATGAGATGGGGCCTTCAGAAGATGTTTAGGTCATGAGGGTGGAGCCTGCAAGAATAAGATTAGTGTTCTCATAAAAGGGACCTCACAGAGATCCCTCACCCCTTCCATCATAGGAGGATAACATAAGAAGTCTACGACCTGACCAAGGGCCCTCACCTGGCCCCACTGGCACCCTGATCTTAAACCTCCAGCCTCCACGACTGTGATAAATAAGTTTCTGTTGTTTATAGACCACCTGGTCCGGGTATTGTTATAGCAGCTACAATCAATACTAAGTCAGACTTAATGAATGAACGATGACACCAATCATTTTTTAAAAAGTAAAACCTATTCCTAGTTCTTGAGCCACACAAATAACAGGTGGACAGCTCAGATTTGGCTGACAGGCAGCAGTTAGCAAAGCCCTGACAAAGAGCAATGTGGTGGCACAGCATGACTTGCTAGTAACTAAGGTATTCAAAAATGATGTTTCTGAAGACTAGAGTGTAGTCCATGAAAGATGCCTCATCACTAAACAGAGAATTAAAGACATCAAACAAAAATTCATATGACAAAACTCAGAATTCTGATGGAGAGTTGATTTCCAGATGATGTTTACCCAATAGAATCAACACCATGGTCAAATATTCCTAAACACATCTAACCATCCCCATGGTATGGTCAAGCTACCAAGGGCCAGTGAATAGAGGGGAATTGTCGGAGTCCACAGCATTGTACAAGCAGAAATGCAGATGCAGTTTGTTCAGCAGGAAAATGCGTGAAGGAACGTGTAAGTGCAAGTTCTGATTCTCTATCAGAGAGCCAACACTCTTACCTGTTGTGTCTTGACTGAGGGTTTCCTGGCTGCTGCTGCTGTAAGAAGGCACTGGAGTGATGGACAGTGAGGCTGGGCAAGATAAAGGTGTGGCCAGCTCAGTCCTGTGGGTGAAGGATCGATGGTACACAGGGATGCCTGCATCTTTGGAGATGAAGAGAGGCAGATCTGATGGGAGGGTGGGTCTGCCTTGTGCGTATGGATTTTTCCAGTGGGTGAGCCCAATTGCAACAGGCCCAGCAACATCATAACCTGGAGAGACAAACACATCAGGTTAGAAGCAGCAAGCAAAGCCTCCTACCATATCTGTTTCTGTATTTCCCAAAAATCTGAGCTATGACTCAAATTGAACACCACTTGAGATAAGGATGCATGTTACTAATAAGCAGACAGGGATCGTCACACTTAATGGGTCGTGTTCACCACTCAACATACGTTTAGTAAGTGCATACCATGTGCAACTGTGCAGTCGTTGCCCGTAAGGAGCTCAGAGTCCAATAAAGGAGATAAGTATGATGTTCATAATGAAAAAAAATTCCTGAGGGCCTACTATGTGCTAGATACTTTGCACAACTGACACTAATCCTCACAGCATGTGTACAAGGAGACTGTTACTATTTCAGCTCCATGGATGAGGAAACTGGATCGCAACTTGCCCTAGGTCAAGCAGCCAGTAAGTGCCAGAGGCAGAATTTAAGCCCAGAACTGTCTGACTCCAAAATCTGTGTTCTACCTCGTAAACCACAACTCACTACAGTACAAAGTAAGTTGAAAGAAACAGTTTAAAGCAGTACACGGAAGTTCCCGCAGGATCTCATGGGAGGAAGCACTCCTAGTTAGAGGGACTAGGTCACAGAGAGGGTGGTATGAACTCAGCCTTATAGGCAAGGGTTGTGACCCAGAGGCCAGAGGAGACAGAGGGATACATCTGTTCTGCAGATATGTTTTATGTAGCCCGTGCTTGCCTTAACTGGAAATAAAATGCAAATTCAAATTAACAACAATAAAAATCTAGAAAGTCCTTAAGAGAATCCAGCTTTCTGGCTTCTCTTGAAACATCTCTCTTGATCTTCTCCTAAAGACCAAGCAACACGGGACCCCATTCCCAAATGGCAAGTGTTGGCCAGAGTGACCACAGTAGCTCCCATCTTCGAGTGCATGGAACGGAGGGAATTGCAGTGGGCTGCAGTTCCCATCACTCCCTAATTTCTTACTTCCAGCCCACTTCCCTCATTTATCTTCCATTCCTGACTTCTCCAAGCCTTTATATTTGCAACCTGGATAGAGAATTTAGGAATAGGAGTTTAATCTGGAAGGGAAATAAAAAGCAAAGATGGAAAGGTAGGTTGATATACAGGGTTGAGGGTCTTAAATGCCAATGTAAGAAAATGGAATTTTTTGGCAAGCAAAACAATATCCCTGAAAGTTTGTGAGCTGAGGATCCCATCATCAAATGGCAGCAGAAGTAGCCAGAATCTGTCCCTTCTCACTCTGGGCGGGTATCTCTCCTGGGAGGCCTCCCCTGTCACCCCCAAGGTTTTTGAAGCCTTTATGAAGGAACGGCCACTCAAGAGTGCTGGTGACGTGGGGACTGGAGGTGTCAGAAAAGAAAGTCCGAACTGGGGAGGGTGGGTCGAGGAATCAAGGAATCCCAGAAGAGGTAACAAGGGAGGACACCTGTGTAGATTCTACAGCCTGAACCCATGGTGTCAGGGGCAACCCACCCACACTGCACTGGAAATGTGGGGACAGGGTACAGGTCAAACAATCCCTGCCTACATTTTACAGCCAAGTCTTTTATTTTATCTATGCCTGGATCCCTCATGAACCGAGCCTCCCTCAAGGTTTGACGGTGTGTCAGTCGTCTTTGAAACTCTCTCCCAATGTTCGTTTGGCTCTTTTCCTCCCTCCTCTCCCACTAGTACCTAACACAAAGCTGGGCTCAGAGCTGGCACCCAGTAGATTCCACTGTTCACTGGGTTCCTAGATGCCAGCAGCCAGGAGATGATGCAACAAGCTGTAAAGGAGAGGCTAGGGAGGCATTCTCAAGGGACCGAATGTAAGTGTGGACAGGAGAAAAGGAGAAGTCCAAAGAGATACATGACGTGGACTAAAGAAAGGAGCTCGGGGCTACCAGGTAGGTCTGTCCCTCCCTAGCAAGATGTCTGAGAAGACTTGCGGCAAACAGAATTTCCTCATCCTCACCATGGCAGTCAGAACGACTGGCCTTGCAAGGGCTGAGTAAGGTTGGCTGTGTTTTTAGACACGAGCAGTTTGAGTTTCAGTGGAAGTATCTGTGTGGAAATATCTGGAAGGTAGCTGGGGGAAAAAATTTGGAAATGAGGATTAAGAGAAATAGGACCAGAGCCATAAATCTAGCAGTTACCCACATAGAAGTCATGGGTGAGGCCTAGGAACAAATAATATTTCAATATTTCGCTGGCACAAAATAATAAATCCACTAAAAATTATAATACTGCCTAACACTTACCAGCATCATGCTAAGGGACTACCAGCACCACCTCATTCAAACCTCGCAATAACCTTGTCAGACAGATACTAATATTCTCATTTGACAGATAAGGAAACTGAGGCCAAAGGACATTATTACTTCTCCAAGAGCAAAGCTCCACAGAAGTAACAGTCAAGATTCAAGCCCAGGCTCACTGAAGACAACATGGGTGTGAAGAGAGCAAGTGGCAAGAGGGGTTCCAGGGGGCCTTGAAATGGGGCCCATCCCCCTACAAATCACCCTCATATTGTTTATTCCTTCCTGAACAACTTTTCACAGACCAATCCCAATGGACAAGAATGCTAGAGCAAAGGGAAAGGTGACACACTTGAGAATTGGCCTATCGGATTGTTTGGACTCTTCTGGGTAAGTCGCCTTCCTAAGAGGTGAGCTCCAGGATGTGGAACAGAGTGGTGATGAAGATGAGTGCATCCCTCCTGAGTAAGGGTCCTGGGGCCGCCAGTGATGGCCAACAGGAACACAGATTCTCAGGGCTTGGAACTCTGAACCGAATGCTCCCGAGCCCAGGGCTGTCCTGGTCATGCCTGCTGGACTAAACCGCGGATGCAACTTTGTTTGTTGTGTGATCAATACTTTCCCGGAGCTCACTGGGCCCTAGAAATGAAATTCCAGGATTCTCCATTTAACTTGGCTTTCGTTATGTTTGTATTAAAAACTTGAAGAGGCGTTACCTTCTATTCATGCCAGGGAACCCTTTTACATTAGAGTGACTATCAGACCATGTTTTTCCCTTGCCTGTTGCTTCTTTCGGAAATGTGCTCAAACTCCTCTTTCCCCTTCCACATTCCCAAGCTCCTCTCTGGAGTCATGATACCAAATAGAGCACAGCACAGAAGTGTCATGTGTAAAAGTCCCAGGGAAATCTGGATTCTCCATAATTCCAGATTTTACCATTTCTTTAATAAAAGGATAGCTGACTTATCATGTATCGTTGATTTGAAAAAACATTGTTCACATAGCTAACAAGCTCCTCCCCCCCTTTTTTTTTGTTTAGAAAATGACCACATCATTTCCTCCAGAAATGGAGTTCTTTAGCAAAATTTTAAACCATGCTATTTATAGAAATTAACTATATGATAATATCTGCATGATTATAATGGAATATAAACATACCAGCCTGGATTTGTAATGAGGTCAAAGTATTTTGAGGGGATAACCAACCATCCAGGGGAACAGCTGGCGTCTAAATGTCCAAGAGCCAAGTAACAGAAATGTCACATTGGCAGCCAAGCCATTGTCCCTCATCCACCAACCTGTCCCTGGGCAGGGGGCGGGGAGGGAGTGGAGTCGGAGCAGGGGTCTCAGGTCCCTGGGAGTTCTAGGTCAACATCTCACCCAAAATTGTGAGAGGAGACATATAAGGAACACTCAAAACTGTAAGCTGTTTTAAGAAAAAGCTGTTCATTAACTCTGACGTTTTAAAATCTCTCACACATGGGTAAAATCGGAGTTCACCATCAGAACACGAGGAGTTGTCCATGTCTCATGAATACATGGATTCCAGAAGGAGTCTTCTTCTGTTCCCAGTTGTCTTTGTCATCATTGTTATTGTTCCTTAGCTGTTGTTTTGTTTGTTCGCCAACACTTCTTTGGACAGAACATGGGCTCTTGTATTCACAGGAAGCCCACAGGAATGCTATTTTCTTAAATGAAATGCATGAGTAAGTATTGAGTAAGAGGAGAACCCAGGTGCAGGAGATGAAAGAGAACAAAAAGAACTTTTAAAAAAAGAAACTGCTGTGTGACCCAGAGATCCGTCCTCCCCCTAGAACTTCAAGTCTAACTAAATCTGTTCATTATTTTCTTCTTTTGCTATAAACATTGCTAAAGTGCTTTGTACCAGAGAGATGGTGGGAAGTGGGGGGGTGCCCGGGTGGCTCGGTGGGTTAGGCCCTGCCTCTGGCTCAGGTCCTGGGATGGAGCCCTGCCTTGGGCTCCCTGCTAAGCGGGGACCTGCTTCTCCCTCTCCCACTGTCCCTCCTATGCTCATTCTCTCTCTCTCTCCCTCTTGCTCTCTCAAATAAATAAATAAAATCTTAAAAAAAAAAAAGACTGTGGGGCATGGACAGTGCCTGATGCCAGTGCCAAATCACCCCTCTCCCTCCTCCCTGCAGAGGCCCACTTTGGGCATTCGGCATACCTACCCCCCCATCAGCCACTGGGAAAGCTGACATTGCCCCCTTCCCTCCCCAGGAACTCTGACGTGTCCAAGGAGACTCTCACCTCCCCATCTCCCCTGCCAATGATGGGTTCAAGGTGGGGGGATGGGTTGTGAGATCCACCCCTGCCCAATGGGATAGGAGCAGTGTGTGGGGGCTTCAGGAGAAGGTGTCAGCTCCGCAAGGGAAAGCCCGAGGAAGTCTCCAAAGCTCCTCTCCTGTGATCATTGTGCCTGAACGCAATGCCTGGAACCACGGCAGCTACCTGGCTGCTGCACTAACATAAACTCAACCAGAAGGCAAAGGGGAGGAGGTCTTTGGCAACATCATGGGGCAGCTTCCTGAACCCGTCCCAAGGACAGGCATGTCTTTGGGCCTCCTGTTATATGAAATAAATTTCCTTATGGTTTCAGACACTTTGGGTCAGGGAACTGAAGCAACATTAAAGAGCCTTTTAGTGACCCCATCACCTTCTGAGAAAACTATGTGTCATGCCCACCTCCCCTCAGAGGCACCTCTGCACTGGGAGGACCTGCTGTATCATTATCTGGGGCTGCTAATGAAGGACTACAAACTGGGCAGTTTATAAAAAACAAATTTATTCTCTCACAGCTTTGAAGGCTAGAGGTCTGAAATCAAGATGTCAGCAGGACCGTGGTCTTTCCGAAGCCTCTAGGGAGAGCCTGTTCCAGGCCTTTCTCTTAGTTTCTGAGGTTGCTGGCAATCCTTAGCATTCCTTGACTTGCACACACATCCCTCTAATCTCTGCCTGCACCATCATGCAATGTTTTTCCCCGTGTGTCCGTGTGTCTTCTCCTCTACACCCACCATACTGGATTAGAAGGCCACTCTAATGGAGTCTCTTCTTAACTTGATTCTATCTGCAAAGACCCCATTTCCAAATAAGGTCACATTCAGAGGTTAGGACTTTCAGGGGACACAGTTCAACCCATAACACGTTAACATGGTGGCTGAGGCTGACTAGACAAGGTACAACATAAAGACTTGGAAGAAATAGATACTTGGTCATTGAAGTGACCAAAATATGTTCTCCAGATACATCTGGTCTTCATCCACAGTTGCTGAAAATGTGTCAGAACCATAGAAGTGACATGGGTGTCTTGTTACCAATGAAAGCGATTTTTGGTGTCAGAACTGAATTGAAATATCAAAAACCCCGCTGGTGTCTAAAAATTGCTTGGTACTGGTGAGGGGTGGGGAGAACCTCCACACACATTGGACTTGGAGCTAGGAACCCAAGAAGGCCAGGAAAGGATGCTAGGCCTGTGGCAAATAGCAAGAGCATTGTCCAATGGGCACTAGATTACCTGGGTTCAAATTCCAGCTGCTCCTACCCATGGATCCCTCTGTAACATGTTAACCTCTCTAGAATTTAGTTTCCTCATCTGAAAAAAATGGGGGAAATAATAGTATCTGACTTGGAAGATTTTTGTGAAGAGTAAATGAGTAAGTATGGAAAAAGCACCCAGCACAGTGCTTGGCACCGAGAAAGCTCCCACGTGGTCCTCAGGCACCTCAAGTCTGACATAGCTACCCTCTAAGCCATCAAGTCCTCTTCTTGTCTGCTGTATTTCTAGGGGTGGCTCAGACCCCCTGCCACATTGACCCAAAGTCTCAAGGCACACCTGTCTTTCCCCCAGCCAGTCAATGACTAGTCCTGCCAGCACTCCCACATCTCTACCTCCAGACTTGCTCATATCCCACCTCTCAAGTCCATTACTGTCCCATGTCAAAAGCAAAGTCACAGCCACTTATTCTGTTATGACACCAGACCCCCAGCCCCACGAAATCTGTCTTGTTCACCGTCAGAATCCCTTTCATTCATGTGTATTCATCTTGTCACCCTCCTCCTCTGAACCTCCCTCTACTTAACAAATGTCTTTAGGAAGTGATTGCCAGTTATTTAGTGTTTTCAAACCAGGGCCCATGAACACTCCACAAGAACTTTTTTTTTAATTTATTTTTTTAAGAACTTTTCCTTTTTAATTTTTCATTTTAAAGTTAATCATTTAAAAAGTCATAGATGCATATTGTGGACCCAGTTCCACCACTTAATTTTAGCACCTAGATTTGCTTTTGTGTTTCCATCAAGTTGGCACCAATCAGTAAACCCAGTAAGAGATGAAACAGATGGATGTGGCCAGGCACCTTCATACCAAGGGAAAATCCAATAACCTCACCAGCATTTGCAGAGGTTTCATAGTAGGCTGAACAGAGTTATCATGAATACCTAGCAAAAAAGCTGTACTGAACTCAAAGACTCCACGCTGCTGCACCACACTGCATTACAAGTAACTGTACCTCAGCAAAACAATGTCTAGCATATTAAATTAATGTGATATATTTGTAATATTTTTGCTTGTCAATGTTTTAAGTTTTACTTGTAAATTCAACTTGATTTGTACGGCTATTAATATGGCCATAAGGTCCCTATACTTAGTTTTATGTTTGAACACACTTAAGTATCATTATAATAATAAAAATAATTTAAATCAATTCTAGGGGTTCATAATTATTCTTTCTTTTTACAGGTGTCCACATTACTGAGTTTTGAATAGTACCCTCCTCATTTAGTCCCAATTAAGCAAAATAATGTATATTAATGGCCAATAGCAGCAATAGATGAATACAAATCTTAAAAATGAAATCAATTTTATAATTAAGCACATAATAATACAGGTGATATACAAATTAATGAATCAAAGCAAATGATGAAATGTTGGGCAAACATGGGGATTTTTTTTTTTTTTGAGCTACCTGTGATCTATGTAAAAGCAGTAAGAATCCACAAGAGGGTGCTCTAGCAAGGTGAGTTCACTGAGTATTAGCTCTCATTCTGAAAATACAGGGCCCTGCTAATATGTTTTCTACTCACTTACAACCCCACCCCAGGCATTTCCAAGCAATAATAAGTTCTACAAAACAACATGTCAAAATTGCTCACCTATGGTGATCTGGCTGACACAACTGTAGTAGCTGCCTGTCGTTGCAGAGGAAAGGTTATAACTCCCACTGCTCACATCTCTGTCTGTTGAAAAAAAAAAATACAAGAAAAGGTTGATTACACCCTGGTAGATACCATGAACACAGCATAAATAAATGAGTGCTGGTAGGCTACCCGGCTCCCTGTTCTGGGATGTCTCAGGCGCCTTCCTTGGTTCGCTCGTTGATGCTTAGCTAGTGCTCAGTGCCAGGTGCTTGGAACACCCAACAAACATCCCAGACTGTTGCCCCACACAGGCAATCTCAGTTGGGCGCCACTTTATATAATATATATAACATTATATATATATTATATATATATATATATATAATTTATATACACTTGACATGTGTATATAAACAGACGGGAAGAAGCAAGCTGAGAGGCAGAGAGACTCCTTTCTAGGGCCGCCGCAATCATCCCACAATCATGACAAGTGAGGGTGGCCGGGCCACGGAACAAGTGCCGCTGGGGACACAACAAAAGTGGATACGGTGCCCTTCGGGGCTAAAGGTACAACAGCCTGCACCGAATTGTGAGTAGAAAATGTTCTAGGTGCAGAAACGCAAACACTCCATGGACACAGCATCTTAGTATTCTCCTCCACATCGCATCGCGCATGAGGTAGGACAGGGTAGGCATCACCCCCGTCCGCCCCACCCCAGTCTCTGATGGGAAGGCTGAGAGGTCCCTGGGCCCCAGGCTCACACCAGGCTAGAATGGAGCCCACATTGAGATCAGAATGACTTCAAATTGTGTATGAAACACAGCAGGGCAAGTGGTTTTAAAATATCAAATAAATATATATTTTCTAAGATAAAACTCTACCAGGTTAGAGACAAAGAGTCACTACGATAATGGTTACCAAACTGATCTAAAAGAACTATTTGAATATTATGTAATATTTGGAAAACTCTGATCTATAAAATGGTGAAAATCAAAGGTTTGAGGGGAAGAATAATTATTAGGAGTTAAGTTAATTGCGCTCAAAGAGAAGGGTTTACAGAAACATTCTGAGAGTCAGATTTTAATGAGACCATGATGTGGACTGGGGTCGAGAAGATGGTATGGTGTGTGAATGCCCTTAGAAGGAAAGAACAGCAGGGACGTGGACAGAAGGAAGGAAATGAGAGGCATCTGCAGGCATCCCTATGTGCCCACGGTTTCATAGCAGTTGGGAAACATTAACAAAGCAGATGGTGAGCCAGAGGGCAGAGAAATGGTGGTAGGACCCTCAGAAGCCATATCAAGGCCACTGTAGGTCCACAGACAGGAAGGTAAAATGTTAAAAAAATGTATATTTTTAAAACTATTTTTAATGTGGGGAAAAATAATTTCAGCAAGTGCATGTGGCCACATTCTCCTCTAAGAAACATTCCCAGAGCATCCGCACTCTCTAGGGTATTTCTGGAACCTCAGAGGCGCCCCCACCAGCACTGAGCAGGAAAGACCACACTGGTTCACACACATCTAAACCACGGGCTTGTCAAGGACACAGCCACTCACTATTCAATTTGTGATTTCCAGAACTTAGTGCTGTGCCTGCCATCAGGTGAATCTTTAGAACATGTTCATTCATTGAAAGAAAGAAAAAGGATGCATGAAATTAAAAAAAGATAAACAAATGACTATTTCCCTTTTCTGTTAGTATTCCTTCATTAGAGGTGGCTGAGATCAGAGGAAGAACAGTGGGCAGGGAGTCCACAGGCCTGTGTCTGAAGCCCCGTTCTGCTGCACATAAACTCTCATAAATTAGTCAAGCAGTTGGCCGTTTCTACTTGAAAATGGTGACAATAATGTTTATCTCACTTTTTTTTTTTTTTGGTGGTGGGTGGGTTAACTTATTATGGTTAATACAAATAAGTAGGCTACACAAATGCACAGTTAGCAAATAATTCAGTATATGTTTGTGGAATTGGCTGAATCACCAAAATCCAGACCTAAAACATCTAACTGCTCTAAGGTTGTCATTTCTAATTCTTTGTAAACCACTTGCTAATGATCTGTCCTTAAAAGGTTTTTGGAAGGGAGGAGAACTGCAAGGGAAAAGGTCAATGGCATCAAAGGTGATATATAAATAAGTATATATAGAGAAAAATTCACAAGCTTAGAAGTGGCTATGCATGGGAGGAAGAGGAAATAAATGAAAGAGAAAAGTGTACTTAGAAATCGGCAATCAACAAAGAAGCAGGATGTTGAATAAGGAATGAATGCTTGGGAAGAGGCCATAAACAAAACTTAATGGTTAAACTACTGAAATTTGAATAAAAGCTGAATGTTAAAACTAGGGCATTATTTTGGTGCCAATATTCTGAAAAGACTCAAAGGACAAAAGTATAAAGACTTGTGGCAATTATGGCACAAGTTATTGCATTCTATGGAACAGAAGGTGCTTCCCCTCTATAGGAATTAAAATTAAAATGCTAGAGTTTTTTGGGGGTAGGGCCTAAATATCTATTTAATCCTATAAGGCCCAATTGTAGGTAAAGAAAAAAAATCAGGTAACTAGTGGGAAAATTTGAGACTGTGAATGAGATTAATAAATCTTGTAGGTTTTGGGGTCAGCATCTACATTAGACAACCTGGCTCCAACCCTTGGGCACATCACTTCATCCATCTGTAGCTCTGTTTCCTTGTATATGTGATGAGATAATGAAGACACTTACCTTGTAAGGTAGCAGATACAAGGTGTTCAATTAGTATAGGCTATGATTTATCTTGTACTTTGAGAGAACAAGGATAGCCACAAAATGGAATGCCATACAGCAAAGAAAATAAATGAAGTAAAGCTACACAAAATATTATGGGTAGATCTCACAAACACTGTTGAATGAAAGAAGCAACCCCGAAACAATACATGATCCTACTGATGAAAATTTCCACCATAGAACTAAATTATATCCTTTAGAGATGCATATATGGATGGTAATACTGTAGAGTAACAAAAAAATTAGGACAGAAGTCAGCATGTGGTTCTGTGCAGTAGACAAGGACCATCTCTGACTCAGGAGAAGGTACGGGTAGGTGGGTAGGTTCTACAGGACTGGAAATATTCTGTGCTTTGACTTAGGTAGTGGTCACACAGTACTCCTTTTATAAGTACTCATTAAACTATAAATTTCTCTCTCCCCCCATCCGTAGTTATGCTATGACTCACAGTAATTTTTTTTAAAAGAAATAAAGATGGGCAGAAATCATGACAGGGCAAACCAGGGATGCAAATTCTATAAAAACATCTAAGGAAAGGAGATGGTGGTGGAATTAGATAACACCAGTAATTGAGTACTGGCTCTTTACCAGGCGCTATGCTAAACATTGATTATTTCATTTACGTCCATATTTCACGTAAAGCTTCAAAACAGCTCTTCTAAGGTATGTATGGTTATTCCACTCTACAGATGAAGAACTAGAGGTTCACAAAATTAGGGAACGTGCACATACTCATACTTCTGAGAAGTCATGAGGCTGGAATTAAAACCCAGGTTTAGTCCTACGTGAGAAACTATTTGAGGACAGAGGGGAAGACAGAAGGAGGGCAGATTAATATCACAAGCTGGCTCAGATGGATTCCTCTGGCATCTGGTGCTAAATCTTTGACGGTCATTTATCTGTTGTGCTAAGCATTGAGGTTCTACAGGGAACAAGGTAGACATCATCTTGTGTGTTTCTGTTAACAGAAATGTTGTGACCAAACTAGCACACTTTTTATTTTTTTGGTCTCAAATTATTTTGAGTATACTCCTCAACAGAATGCTCTTGTAATAAAATAAAACATCACCCATTTCAACACTCAATCTATCTTACTTTCATCTTAACCACAGGAGAGAAAAAAGGAAGCACTGCACCTATTTATTCTTTCCACTAGCTGCAGAATTCTAGGAAATACATAGGCAAACCTAAACAAAAATTTTCAATATAAAATTATCATTATAATGCCTCATTTGGGAGATTTAAGAACAAAGAATAGAACTAAAATACTAAATAACAAAAGTATATGAGCCAGGAGTTGGGTACTCAAAGTCAAAGGGCTATTCAGGGGAGAGGTCAACATATTAAATTTAGAGTTAAACAAAGTATAATGAATAAGTATAGGATTTGTTAGGTATAATGTAAGTGAAAGTAGAAGAGTAATTATTAAAACAACAGAAATAGACTGTATTTCCAAACCAGTTTATCCTGCTCAAGGGAGAAACAGACACATGGTAGGGAAGAATGAGAGAGGGGATTTAATAATTTAAAAAAAAAAGTTAACTTAGAAAAAGGAAATAAATTGGAATAAAGCATAGGAATAAAAAAACAAAACAAAGAAATACAATGTAAGATGCAAGAATTCAGTTCAAATAGATTAGCAATCACAATACATGTAAATGGTCCAAATTTGCTATTTAAGAGATTGTGAGAAAGATTTCCTTTAAAAAAATGCTATTTATAAAAGAAATGCCTAAAACATAGGCATACAGAAATATTAAAAGTAAAAGATACATAAAAAAAAAACAAGCAAATACTAACCAAAATAAAGCCAGAGTAACTATGCTATTTTCAGATTAAAAAGGCTTTAAGGCAAAAAGCATCGTTAAGGATACAAAGAGTCAATTAATAATGATAAAAAGTTCAAGCTCAATGCCTCAGGAAGATACAAAAAATATTACATCTGTGCTTAAAATAAAATAACCTCAAAATACATGAAGCAAAAATTAATAGAACTGCAGGAAGAAACTGACAAATCCACCAGCATATGGAGAGATTTCAACACACACTAACTGGTTGAATAAGCAAAAATTTAGTAAAAATAAGGAAAATTTAAGGTCATACAACACTTGAGCATCTTATTAAAATGAAAAAATAATAAAGATCTTGATTTTGTAAGTCTTGGGTGGACCTAAATTTGGCTTTTCTTTTCTTTTCGTTTTTTAAAGTTTTGCTGAGATAAAACTGATAATTGCATTTTGAATAGACTTTTAGCTGGTGCCAATGTTGCTGGTAGAGGGACTCCAGACTGAGGTAAAGCCCTCTCCTGGAATCTACAAAGCCTGGGAAAACATCTCACCACACCACCACCAACAACAAAAGGATGGGGATTTTTTTAAAAAGGAAAGACAATGTTTTCACTAAACCCTCAAAATCATATCATAAATCTTCTTGCACACATGAACAGATGAAACAAGAATTCACCAAAAAGACAAATGATATGTAACTACTGACTATACAATAATAAACACCCTACAATTCCTTTCATAACTATCCACACTAGTGCACTGGAAATACTATTTCATTTTCAAAATACATATTTCTCACTTAGCATGAGCTACCTACTGCATCTGATTTTTTTAAATCACTTTAAATTGTTTATAAGAGGTTCTAGAGGAGCTACTAGTAAAAATAAAAAAAAAATACCCACGTAATGATATGTGTGTATGTACATAGGCCTATATTCCTCAGAAGTATTGGTGTGATTTATTCCATGTTTGCTGTATATTTTAGAGGCTTACAGAAAAGTTAATATTCAAGACCCGCCCTTTCCGCTGGGCCATAGGACCTGCCTATCATCAGCTAATCTCCCTGGGCTACGACTTCCTCCCTTTAGTCGTGACTGAAATTCATGCATTCAAAAATGTGTCGGCTGCCACCACATACAGGGGACACAGGCTAGCCCCAGGTAGGAACTGGTGCCTCCAGGGGTCAAACTGGTGCATCCAGGGGTCTCACTGAGGTGCTGATGAATCATTTATGGGCAGAAAGTGTATTTCCACTCAACGCAGCCCTTCCCATAAACACAGATCTCTTTACCACTACAATTAAAACAACAAATCGTTGTGTGGGATGCTAAATGGCGAATAGGGCTTTCTGTGTTTTCATAAAATGTTTGCATTTGTGCTTTCATGTGATTTTTGCAACAGCACGAGGAGACCATCAGGGCACGTACCGGTTGTAAGCGTACTAGTAGCAGCAGCCTCTGTATCACCCATGGAACCTGAGTTAGACCCAAACCCCTGGAGGGCAGAGTTATCCTTTATTCATCCCGTGCCATAGTGCCTGGCTCTGCCTAATGCATAGAAGGCACAAGGAATGTTTGCCAAGGCCTCTAGCAGGCTTTCAAATACTTTAATCACCGTTCCTGAATTTTAAACACTGTGCCCGATACTCATTATCTCAGCTTCCCTTTGATTCCACTCTCACAGTCTCCACAGTGGCAAAAGCCCTTTTATGAGCTCTAATTAGACAAAAGTCTTTCCTTTCTTTCCACCTTTACCTATGGGACTCCGTGTTGAAAATCCTATATTCTGTTTTCATTTTTCCCAGAAGGTAAAGATCCATTTCTCATTAGGACAACATAAGATTCGTGAAAACAGGTAGTTTTCGTTTTTTGTGTACCTCCAGGACCTACAACAGTGCCTGACACACAGTGAGCACTCAAAAAACATATGTTCTTTTGTTCTAGAAACTTCCTTAGTTGCCGTGAACCGTGTGCCTAGGGGGATGTTCTAAGAGAAAACTCCACATGGCTATGACAAAGAATGAAATGTTTGAAAGGAAAAGATTAAAATACTTCTTCACAGGATCAAAATGAAATTTTAATTTAACCTCACCCCCAGAAAGAGGCTTTTACAATGCAAAGGCCGAAGGTCAAAAAATAGTGTGTACCTGCTTGGCTGCAGCTTCTTAATCAAAAGGATCCTAACCGATGTTGACCATGAGTGTCTGGATCACATAGTAACAGGCATGCCAGGTGGTGGAGGGCAAAAATAAGTCATCAAATACCTCCTTGGATTTATTTTGTAAATAAAGCCTGAGTCCCAGGTAGTTTGCCTGCATCTGATTGTACCAAATGGTGTAGGATGCTTTTTGCCTTTTGCTTGTTCCTCTTTTCCCAAAGGTAAAAGTTACTTTGCATGTCATCTGCAGTGGGGAGATGAGTTTTTAAAAACTTGTGTGCAGTGTACTGCCCCTGCCACGGTCCATCCATCCCAACGGTTGGATGGCCAAGTTGTGATTGCCTGTCGCAGGTCGGGTACCGTGCAGGGCACCGGGAACACAGAGATATAGGATACACAGCCATGTCCTCTGGGATTTTACAGCACACAGAAGAGCTGGGTGGGAGAAAACTCACCCTGAGACCTCCTGGGGAAGGGGACAGGGGGGAAGGGGGCAGAGGTGGGGGGCAAGGGGCAGGAGGAGGGACGTGGCCCGGTAAAGGAGGAGGTGGTGTGTTTCAGAGGTAGGGCCAAGGGCCAGACCCTGAGGAAGCAGGTTATCAGTCATGCCCCCCCACCCTCTGCCCCTAGACAGGGTTGCCGGGACCTGGAAAGGTGTAGTCAGCTCCCCAAGGCCCTTGGTAACCAGGACTCCTAGAGAGGGAGGAGGGCTGTGGCGGCAGGGGCAGGAGGAGATGGGAGCAGGGGGTAAGGGGCCAAAGGGGACCAGGGGCACAGAAACCAGCCGGGAGGAGCCCCTGCTGTCCGAATGGGCCACGCGGACGGGGAACCCGGTGAAGGACAGACAGGTGTCCAAAGAGGAACCTCGGCGCCTTAGAGGCTGAGTGCATGTGGGTGAGACTGCCAGGGCTCTGAGTCCTCCCGGTGCACCCAGCACAGGACACACAGCACCCCGGCCACCGCCCCGCGGCACGAATGAGGACACTGAGCCTCATGAGCGGAATTCCTTTGCCCCTGTACCGTTATTACGTTCCGGGGAGGACTCAGACGGGGCTGCAGGATTGTGGCCCAGGGGCCTACATGGAGCGCAGTGGCCCCGGCCAACCCCAACAGGGGGTCACCGCCTCCCAGGGCCTCCCCAATGCCCCCTGCCACCTCTCCTCCACCTCCATTGGCGCAGCTGTCCTTCCCCGCAATGCCCTCCTCCTCCAAGTCCCCTTCGTCCCCCCACTCCGGCCCACAACCACATTATAAGTCTTAGGTCAGAAATGTGTCTCCTCAGGTGGAGAAATACAGAGATCTCCCTGGTTCAGGCCCCCTGGGTCGGGTGAGGGCCTGGCATGTAGTTTGAGCCCAGCAGCCAGGCAGCTGGAGTCATTCTAGGGAAACAGGAACGGGAGGGGTTCTGTTTTGAATACTTGAGCTGCTAACCTGCAGCTGGGCACACAGGCACGGCCCCCTGGAAAGGTGATCTGAGCTGTGGATTTCCACTGAGAAATCACCCCAACAAAGGTAAGTGAGAGGAGGGGAAATGGTCTGCTATGCTCTCACCCTTCCTCTGCCTCATTTCACGCGCCTGTTACAGTGATGAGGCCTGGTTTTCCTGCCCCCCTCCTATGCCCTCTTCTAATCACAAGTGCTGGACTTCTGGTCACCCCTAGACTCTTAGCCTTCACTCAAGCCATGCCTTCCACCTGGAATTACCCACACACACATCTGTTCCTTTTCCTCCTCTTCCTAATAAAAATTGCATCATCCACTGAACAGATATTTGTTAGCGTACATGTTACAGTTACTGATTACCTGCATCTCATTTCACATTTTTGGAATATATAAGTCTAGATGGCTCTCTGAAAGTAAAAATGCGTGCTAAAATACAGAAAGAACAAGTTCCAATGTAGGATCAAAAATGCATATTTAGATGGGAAGCTAATGAGGTTTACTGGAGGCTGCTGCTAATGAAATGCATACACAAGCTAAATTTTTCTCTCAGGAACCTAAAACATACAGTCTACAGTATAACTGTACATTCTCTTGGCAGCCCCTGTGCTAAAGATAGGACTTAAGCATTTATTAAGTCAGTCAAATGAATATAAAAATTGAACCCTATAAATTCTGGGCAAAAAACTTAGATCATCCCCTATCGTGATAGCTAAACCCAAATCCAACAGAACTGAAAGGGAA
Organism: Nyctereutes procyonoides; assembly: GCF_905146905.1. Taxonomy (NCBI): domain Eukaryota; kingdom Metazoa; phylum Chordata; class Mammalia; order Carnivora; family Canidae; genus Nyctereutes; species Nyctereutes procyonoides. The sequence goes on from NW_026575122.1 coordinate 24,417,592, forward strand.
CATTCTTTTTAAAAACAGTTCAGTTGTCAGAGAGATGACTTGTAGAAGGTTCCAGGGCTGGACCAAGCTCTCATCAGATAATGATCTCAACAGCATTCCGTGGGTGAGGAATATACTGAATGTGCTCAAATTTGTTCTTCCTTAACAAGTTCACTAGGATGGGAACCCCGACGGACTAACTTTGTCACGTCTTGAGTCAGTTTGCCTTGGGCCAAAGAATGAACGTGTACTTTGTTGGTCAAATACATTCACTACTTTATGGATACGGAAGGAAGAAGGGTGTTAAGAATATATTTAAACAAGTGCAACTTCTAATTGATATATAGTCATTGAAATCTGTTTCGGTTCTCTTTAAGGTCCTAAAGAGAAACCTATGTAATTTTTAGCTGCCAGAAAAAAAATGATCTACCCCTTTAATTACTGAAATATACTTGCTTTTCAAAACCAATTTCATGACTTCTGACTTCATTTTCTCTACCTGGGTGCCCAGTTAAGCTTTTAAAGTTTCTAGACATTTAAAGAACTGATTATCACCATCACTGACAGTATCCACAGGGGAGCATGTGAAATCTAACACGGTGGATCCCTCTGATAGAAAAAGGTGTAAAAAGAGATGTCTGGCAACAAAGATTAAAAAAAAAAAAAAACCCATCAGAATGTTGGATTATGCCCAGATGGTAACCTAAGAATGACAATGTTATGTGTACAACCTACAGCAGGAGTAAGAACAATTCACAGTCCAACGGAAGATGCACTAAGTTTAAAAAAAAAAAAAGCCACTAGTATGCAATTCGTAATCTTTTCACAATTCCTTATCAGTTCACAAGGATCAACTGCAAACCCTCAGAGCCACCTGAGTGATCATTTTAAAACAGTTTAGATCTCCCCCCTCCCCCCAAAAAAGACTGACCCATTTAACCTTGGGAAAATGGCAGGGGACATCCCTGGCCTGGAGATGAAGCCTCCAAAGCGAAAAGCAGCAAATTCCCTCCCACCAACCCCGGGGCTTGGAGAGGTCCGTGCACAACATTCTCCAACAATTCTCATTACCTTCACGTATAAAACTCCCAAAACTAGATGTTATCACACAGCAACTGATTGCAAGCCAGGGGAGGGTGGGGGAAGACTGCTTGGGTTTCAGCCTCCTAGAACCCAATCTCTGCCGAAATCTCTGAAAGGTCTACAGAGAATTGCTTTTTCGTACAAAAGCAGTAATGTTAATAAAAGAAAAACAAAACCAAAAAAAAAAAAAAAAAAACAAAAAACAAAAAAAACAAAGCCTTGCTGGCTTCCCCAGTGCCCTGGGATTTCCAGCTGAGCTGGAAACCTTCATACTGTGATTTTGCTTTCCTCGGAATTCTGCAATGCCTTTAAAGAAATAATACAAATATATATTTCTTTAGTCAAAATGGGAGGGGAGGAGTGGGAGAGTAATGCCTTCTATGTCCATGAAACTTTTATTTCCAAGCTGATTTTCTTTTTGCCTTAAAAACATATTCGGGTGCATATTATTTTAACCCCATACATGGCATCTGTCAGGGGGCTGTTCTCATGGCTCATTTAAAGATGGAGAAAAACAAGATCAAAAAAGTTTAAATAACTCGCCCAAGGTCGGTCGGGGCCAAGACAGACGCTCCCTGAACGCCGACCTCCTACCTCCAGCCTCGCTCCCCTGGAAGCGGACTTGACGCCCTTCCCCGCGGCGCGCGCGGGACCGAAGCCCCGAAGCCGCCCGGCACCTACCGGTTAGGCGTGTGTGCGGCCTCCAGCGCTGCGCGAACAGCCCCTGCCCAGATGCGGGGCCCGGGCGCCCCCCCCCCCCGCCCACGGGAGCCGGACCCCGGAGCGCCCCGCCGCCCCGCCGCCCCGAGAGCCGCGGCCGCGCACCGTCACCGTGGGCCGCCAGGGAGGCTATCCGCGCTCGCGTCCCGCGCAGGGGGCCCCGGGCGTCGGCAGGAGCGGCTGCCTGCGCGCCTCGGCCCTGGACGGCGGGAGCCCGGCCCCGCGAGTGCATGCGCTCGGCTCCCGCGGCGCCCGGCCGCCCCGCTCCTGGGCATGCCCAGTCGGCCCGCAGGGCCCCGGCCCGGGTGGCCGCGGGGGTGTGCGCTCCGAGGGCGCAGACGGCCAGCCGCGCGCCGGGTCCCCGCGCTCCGGGTCCTCGCGGGGACTGAACCCGCGCGGGAGGGCGGGCGGCAGGGAGGGGAGGAGCGAGGCGAGCAGTGGGAGGCGCCGGGCGCGCGGCGGCTGCGGTCCCCTCCAAGGGGGCGCCCCTCCGCGTGGCGGTGAGAGGGCGACGCGGGCAAACGCGGGATCGGGGAGTCCCGAGCGGGCCACAGCCTCCCGGACCGAAGCTCCACGGGACGCCTGGGCACGCCGGGGGTGGCACCGACCGCCCGTGACCCTCGGGCGCGACTCCCAGCCTAGGGGACACTGTCGAGGAGGGGTTGCCTCCGAGGCCGAAGCCCAGGGGACGGGGCATCTGAGTCCTGTGGATTTTTGTGAACGAAGTCCCTCACCGCTAAGTACGGACTTCTGACCTGAACAGCCCAGACCTGTGCCAGCACATCACCCCGTCACCCTGGTTGGGGCGTTTGTCTCCCCACGGGGCCGTGGCTGGCGCCCGACTGCACACCCACTGCCCCTGCCTCCATCCGGGCGCGAGCTGGTGCTTGTCGAGTGCCTGAACGCGGGCGGCGCTCCCAGCCCCCCCCCCCCCCCCCCCCCCGCCCAGCCATCCCGCGCCGCGGGCTCTGCCTTAGGGATCCTTTCAGGGTCGGGGTGGCGCGGGGACAGAGACCGGGAGGCCGGCGGCTCCCGGGGCACGGGGGGGGGAGGGGGAAATAAACGCGGAGGCCGCCCAACGACCCCTCGGGGTCGGGAGCACCCGGGTTTGCAGGTCCCCGCGAGTGACCCCGGGCCTGCCCTGGCCTGGTCGCGATTCCCGGGCAGCGTGGTCGCCGGGAATCGCGGCCCCGGAAGCCGCCCGCGTCCAACACCTCGGCTGTTCACTTGCGTTTGGGGTTGTGCCCACTCGGGCGAGGCACCGGGAGGGCAGAGAAGTCTGGCGACCGTAGCGCTGGGCTCTCCTCGGGCAGCTTCCCGCGCCCCCGCCCTGGCCACCCCGCCCTGGGCGCCCCGCTCCCCGGGAGGGCCGCGACCCGGCAGCAGGTGACCCGCGCTGGGGCTGCGGCTGACACACCGGTGCCCGCACGTCGTCCCCGGGGGCGCAGCGGGTGAGCCATCCCAGGAAAAGAGTGCACAGATCTGGTAGTTTCAGCCGGCGCCGGCAACAACCCCCAGCCAAGGACCCTGGGTCCAGACGCCCTCTCCGGGCCTTCATCTTCCCCACCTGTAAAGTGGGGATGCCCACTGTTACTGCCCATCTCACAGGACGACCGGTGGGCTTCGGTGGATGCAGGCCTATGGTCCCTGAGGCTCTCTGAGGCTCTCATGGACACTCCTCCTGCCTTGAACTTGCCTCCTGAGAGCCCACACCCCGCCCCCTCCAGGTCTCTTCAGCCTCTCGCTCCTCCTGGCCCCACACTGAATTGCCACCCCCAAGTCCAGAGCAATGTGGAAACCTGCCCCAGATCCAGGAGGAGGAGACTGGTGGCGCCCAGACACGGGCTTCGGAGCAGGCCAGTCTCCCTCACTGTGCCCCAAGCCCCTCCTGACCTCAGCAGCCAGTCACCCCCCAATCCCCCCACTCCCCCACCCACCGACGCCCCCCTTGCACCGCCATCCCCCCCCCCCTCCTTAGCACCCGAGGCCAGGCCCTGAGGTCAGCCTGTTCTACCTCCAGGGACTGCTCTGTGTCACCCCTGGGACCCAAGGATATTTGCAAGTTGTCTTCTGACTTCTAGCTTCCCTCTCCCTTTACCTCCACATTTTAGCTCAGGTAGGGTCACGAAGAAGGACGATCAAAATGAGTTACAAATTGCAGTTTAATTCTTCTTGGCAGCTCTTTCTAATTAGCAAGAACTAAAATGTAGTGTCTAGTTAATTAACCTCTCTTAAGGCCACCTGAACCTCTGCCCACATAATACCACTCCAAGTCCTTGAGCTAGTCAGTGCCCTCAATAAAATTAATATTGAAAATATTGGGCCTCTTGGTTGAAGAACTGATGGACAAATAAATACACCTTAGATTTGCTAAGCACCCTGCGTTGTCAGGTGCAGCAGGAGGTCTTTAAGCAGCCTCCTATCTTCTGGGTCTGCAGCAGCAGGGGTGGTCCCCCTACCTCCCATTCTCCAGAACAAAGGCCAACAAAGAATTATGATACTGTCATGGAGCACAGGCTATTAAAGAAGGATTCACAGATGACTTCAACCAAGGAAGTGACATTTGAAAGATGAGGTTCAGGATTTGTGTTGTCGCCAGTAAAATTTCTTAAAGACAAGCTTGTCATTCAAATTTTCTTATGTTTTATTCATTCACCATGTTTTCAGGAGTAAAAGATGAACTGCCACACCTTGATGAAAGCTGTGTTCTACATCTTCTCAGGAAAATGCTTTTTGTTTAGATGATAGGCTGAGGAAAATTAGTTCTCCCCTTTTCAGTGTGCTCTGAACGGGAGCTATTTGACTCACCATGCACAGCCTGAATGGGACTATATGGCATTTGACAATGGAAGAGGGTGACTCTCTGCAATTAACATTTTTAATAACATTTTAATTCTGGAGTTTAGTAACTACTCAGCAAATACTCATTTTAGACTATTGCTTGTGAAAAGTCCTTTAGTGTTCATTTGCCCATGATCAGTTTGGCTTTAGAATTTGGTCCATTATCAAAGATTTAATAAACTGGTCATTTTGAACTATTGCTGCTATTGACTGATCAAAGCTTTTGATATGGCCCTACCTCCTTTGTATTACTGTGACACTTAATACACTTGGATAATCCTTATTATGCCATTATGGCATCATATTACAATTTGTCTATTTGTCCAACCATCTCCCCACTGGAAGGCAGGGAACATGTCTTATATTTCAGCATATCACAATACCTAACCCATGATTTGGCCCATATTAGGTATTTGAGAAATATTAATTGAACCAATTAGTGTGAGAGGAAAAAAATGTTTGACCAAGGGGGAAGGGTTGTTGGAAAAGGGTCAGTGCTTAGGAGACCTGAGTGGTAGGTAAGTTTATTCCATAGATCTCAATCATCTTCCTGACTCAAGAAAGACTATTGCATGAAACCATTTAACAGCACACTTAGGCCAGGCCAGAGAGCTCTGTGAGAACTGCAAAGTCTATTCTGTTGAGGCACAAACAAATGAATTTCCTCCTGGAACTGGAGAGTTGGACAAGGATCCATAAGTGGGCTTCATGAGTTCCCCCCAAAATGACATTCAAAACTGGTTGTATATGCACATTCTTTTCTGGGATGGGGAGAGGATCCATAATTTTCATCAGATTTTTAGTGGTAGGCCTGATCCAATAGAGATTTTAAAAATTAACAGATGTCAGATATTTTACAACCAAAACATAGTCTTTAAAGAAAACTAATTACAGCAATGGAGAATTATAGCTATATATTAGATCCTTTTGCTATAACAGTAATGGTTCCCTTAGATCCATGCTTTAATTTGCTATGCCTGAAAAAATATATATAGATAAAATGAAATAACATTGTTTTTCAAAATTCCAAAATTAAACAAATTTATATTATATGAAGCATTTAGCCCTTCGTGGTTAAACCTGGAGTTTTTAAATGAAAATGCAAAATTCCCAAACTGTTTTTCTGAAACAAAACAAAAACAAAAACCCAGTAACATTAGAGGTCAAAGAAACAGATACACCAAGTTCACGTTTTAGGACTTTAAATTAATGTTTATAACACATTCTTATAAAATTTGGCAAATTTCTAATATTGAATGGTACAATTATTTACATGTTATAATTAATTACATATATACATATTCATTTTTATATATATTTAAGCAAATATAGAAAACCCTATATATTTATATATTAATAATACATATATAGTCTTAACCAATATTAAGGCTAACAAAATAGATACTATTGGCCATTTGACAGTTAGGGAAACTGAGTCATAGAGTGACTAACTGTTAGTAAGGGATGAACCCAATACTTGAAACCAGATTCCAGAGCTCAGGATATCCTGTTCCCAAATGTTGTTGAATATACCTAAACTATCTGATTGTCTTGTTTTCTGAATCTTCTCTTTAAAATATCATTTTTTTCATACTTTTTTTCTTAAGAAAAAAATGGGTAAGTTGCACTGAAAGATAGGTGTAATAGTCTAGCAGAGGCCAGGTAAGGTTTTCCTAAATACATCAGGGCCAGCCAGTCAAATCACACTGCAGAAGTAAATATGAACAGTGAGTTCTTATCTCAAAGAAGAGAATAGATTATTTGATTTCTGGCTTCCTGGGTCTCCATTTCTCAAATGTCATGAAAATCTTGCTTCAATTTATAACAGAAAAACTTGCCAGTACTATGTGTTTGGAGTCTGCTTCCTGCATTTCGTCCTTATATGAATGCCTTTCATAACATATCACACTAATTATTGTCATGGCAAATTAACTGAATACATGAAAAAAATACAATTTGCTCTTAGAGGACACTGCCTTTTTATCAAATCCCATGCATTAATGCACAGAAAATTTATTGTAGGATCCAATCACATGTACCTTAAATGTGCTTTACACTGTTATATAAATGACAATTTTTTTCTGAAAACAGACACATGTATCTCATCCTAAAGTTCTGAGTATTGCAATAGCTGTATGGGTGAAATATTCAGGTCCATTTTATTGGGATACAGTTTGATCTACCTTATTTTAAATTCATATTTATGAAAAACATTGCCACAAACTTCCATCTCAATGTGAAAAGTCAAAATGTCTACATTAAAAAACTATTTCCTGTGTCCCAGAAAGCAACCTTCGAAAATATTACCTTTCAGATCTTCAATGACACCATTAAATAAAAGTCCTATGTGCCCAATATTCCCTCTGAAGTTTGTCCATCAAATGGTCTCTCTGACATGGAATAGGATTATGCGGGACTTGTGTTGTCCAGATCAGGAGAAGAGGAGCTTGACCAAATTTGCTAGATGATAAACTATGAAAAGATAGGATTTAGGTATTTTTCTATATTTCACCCATGGTGCTTTTCCCAGTACTCTATTTGGCAGGAGCCCAATCAATGTTTCTTGCTTAGAGACTCACAAAAGGTCAGAGCTATAAGGGGATTAAAAAAAAAAACTGGTTTTGGGGTCAGCTTGAGTTCCGATTCCAAATTCCTCCACTTATTAGTTGTGTGACCTTGGGCAAGTAACCTAATGTAGGCCTCAGCTCCTCATCTGTAAAATGGGGATAATAATAATAGCTAGAGCATAGGATTGTCGAGGGTGTTGAATGAGTTAATAGAGTTCTTTAAAACAGTTCCCCATAGATGTTAACCCCTATGATTATGTTCAGTTTTCCAGGATTCCCTTAGGAATGCCAATCATGTTGTAATTCCTTTCCATTCCGTTAGCCAAGTGGTGGTATTCGTAATACTGAACAGACTATACTGTGCAAGGCACCCCCAGTCAAACAGGGATCCCAGGCTCACCAGGCTTAACCATCTCGCTGCTGGGGAAGTCTAGGGGAACCAAGGTGCCAGGCAATGGGGGGTCATGGGGCAATTTCTGTTTAGTACCAAAGAAGTATGGAGGTATTTTAATACTTAACAAGTGATATCAATGTGTCCTGGCTGCATATCAGCTCTGCTTCACCCCTTCCCACCCAGGACATTCAAGCCAGTGAACTCCCTAATCATTCCAAAGATCAAACTAGACATTATCTGAAGCATATGTCGGTTTCTAATTCCCTATTGAGAGAAGTGAAAGTGAACATAACAGGATTATCAGAATGCACATAACAATTTGATATCTGGGGGAGACATTTAAACCCTCTATTTAGGAGCACTTGTTAATAAGAGATATTTTAAATATCTTTTGGATACAACATGTAAGGTGGCTTAAAATAACATCCACTCAATTGAAGTAAGTAAACTAATAGCCAAGGGAAATGCTGAATGGATTTTGCTAGCTGTCTACTGAGAATAAATTCCGTGCAAGAAGAATATGGTCATTAGGGAGGAAAATATTTGCCTGCACTGCAGAAAAGCAGACTAAGAAATAAAAAGTAAACAAAACCCAGAGATGATTTAAACAATGGCAGAAGAGTCCTTAAGTGCAAAGAACATGTTAAATGAAAGAGCTCCCCAGTTCTCCATTCGTTGACTTGGACTGAGGATTCTCCATTTGGTGAAACAATCCAAAGTCCAGAGAACTCAGGCTGGGTCACAGTAGCCTTTCATGTCAGGTCAGACCTTTCTCTCTGTCATGGGGCACTTTTGTGGGTTCCTCAGAGAGTTCCCCTCTGAGAATATCCCTCTAAACTTCTCAGGATGCAGGCAATCTTCTCTGGAAAGCTGCTCTTCCTTGGTCTCTCAGCCCTCAGGACTCTTGTAGTTCACCCTTCCCATTTTCAATATTGTATTTTTAAGGCGATTGTAGAGCTTGGGGTTGCAAAACCCGTGTCTGACTACTTCATTTGCAAGCTCTGAATGAGGAATATAACATCTCATTTGGGAATGGAACATTTTTCCTTTGTTTGGCTTTGGGCTTCCAGGGGTATCAGCCAGAAAAAGAAGAAAAAAAGGAGAAGGGAGGAGATTGGAAGGAAGGGAAGGGAAAGGGAGAGGAGGAGAGGAAAAAGAAACAAAACAAAAAAAGAAACAAAGAAAAAAAAGAGAATTCCATTTTTTTTAACAAGACTTTATTTTTTTAGAGCAGCTTTCGGTTCACAGCAAAATTGAGGGAAACGTACAGAGATTTCTCATAAAGCCCTACTCTGACTTATGCATAACCTCCCCCATTACCAACATTCTACACCAGAGTGGTACAGTTGCAACAACTGTTGAACCCACATTGACACATCATAGTCTTTCACAGTCCAGAGTTCACATTAGGGTCTCCTGATAGGGTCCATTCTATGGGCTTGGACCAATGTAGAATGACACATACACATCAACATGGTATCACACAGAGTATTTTCACTGCCCCCAAAATTCTCTGTAATCCACCTATTCATCCTTCCCCCCAACTCCTGGCAACTACTTATCTTTTCATTGTCTCCATAGTTTTGTTTTTTTTTAATAATAAATTTATTTTTTATTGGTGTTCAATTTGCCAATATACAGAATAACACCCAGTGCTCATCCCAAGTGCCCCCCTCAGTGCCCGTCACCCATACACCCCCACCCCCCGCCCCCCTCCCCTTCCACCACCCCTAGTTTGTTTCCCATAGTTTGCTTTTTCCAGAATGTTATATAGTTGGACTTATACAGTGTGTAGCCTTGTCAAATTGGCTTCTTTCACTTAGTAAAATACATTTAAATTTATTCCATGTCTTTTCTTTTTTTTTTTAAGATTTCATTTATTTATTCATGAGAGACACAGAGAGAGAGGGAGAGAGAGGCAGAGACACAGGCAGAGGGAGAAGCAGGCTCCGTGCAGGGAGCCTGACATGGGACTCGATCCCAGGTCTCCAGGATCAGGCCCTGGATTGAAGGCAGCACTAAACCACTGAGCCACCTGGGCTGCCCTCTTCCATGTCTTTTCATGGCTTGATAGCACATTTATTTTTAGTGCTGAGTAATCTTCCATTGTCTAGGTGTACGCTTCTGTTTATCCATTCACCTACTGAGGGACATCTTGACTCTTTCACATTTTAGCAATTATGAATCAGGCTGCTGTAAACATCTATATGCAGGTTTTTGTGTGGACATAAGTTTTTAACTGCTTTGGGTAAATAGCAAGGATGGTCTAGCAAGGGTATATTCGGTTTGGTAAGAAACCGCCAAATTGTTTTCCAAAGAGGCTATACCATTTTACATCTCCCCTCCACTCCGGAAATGAATGAGTTCCTATTGCTCCATAAATCCTCTCAGCCATTTGTTGTAGCCAGTTTTCTGGATTTGGACCATACTAATAGGTATGTAGTGGTTTCTCATTGTTTTAAGTTACATTTATTTCCCTGATGACATATAATGTGGAGTACCTTTTCATTATGCTTAGCTGCCTTCTGTATCTTCTTTGGTGATATATCTGTTAAGGTCATTGGTCCATTTTTTAATTAGGTTGTTTGTTTTCTTACTGTTGAGTTTTAAGAGTTCTTTGTATATTTTTAGATAACAGCCTTTTATCAATGTGTCTTTATCAATCATTTTCTCCTAGCTTGCCCGCTCCTCTTCCCATTCTCTTTACATTGTCTCTCACAGAGCAAAAGTTCTTAATGAAGACCAGCTTATCAGTTCTTTCTTTTATGGATCATGTCTTTGGTGTTGTATATAAAGTCATCATCATACTCAAGGTCACCTAGGTTTTCTTCTATGGTATCTTCTAGTAGTTTAATAGCTTTGCATCTTACATTTATGTCTGTGGTCATTTTGAGTTAAGTTTTTAAAAGATTTTATTTATTTATTCATGAGACACAGAGAGAGAGAGGCAGAGATATAGGCAGAGGGAGAAGCAGGCTCCCTGCAAGGAGCCTGATGTGAGACTCATCCCAGGACCCTGGGGTCATGACCTGAGCCAAAGCCAGATTCTCAACCACTGAGTCACCCAGGTGCCCCCATTTTGAATTAATTTTTATGAATGCTGTAAGATCTATGTTTACATTTATTGTTTTGTTTTGTTTTTGCATGTAGCTGACCAGTTGTTCAGCACCATCTAAGAGACTATTTTTGCTCCACTATATTATCTTTGCTCCATTGTCAAAGATGAGTTGGCTATATTCATATGGGTCTATTTCTGGGCTCTCTGTTTTATCCCATTGATCTATTTGTCTATTCTTTCATCAATACCACTGTCTTGATTACTGAAGCTTTACAGTAAGTCTTAAAGTCAAGTAGTGTCAGCCTCCAACTTTGTTCTTCTCCTTTAATATTGTGTTGACCATTCTGAGTCTTTTGCCTCACCATACAAACTTTAGAATCAGTTTGCCAATATCCACAAAATAACTTGCTGAAAATATTAACAACTTGACAATATTGAATCTTCCTATCCATGATCATGATTTTGTTCGTCCGCCTTACAGACTTCCCCCATAGATCTGGTACATTACCTTATATCCTGAACCTTGCTACAGTCACTTAGTAATGCTAGGAGAGTTTTTTTTTTTTTGTTTGGGGGTGGGTAGGAGTTATCAATTCTTTTGGATTTTCTACATAGGTGATCATGTCCTCTGCAAACAAGGACAATTTTATTTCTTCTTTCCCAATCTGTATATCTTTTGTTTCCTTTTCTTGCATTAGCTTCAATTTACAATATAATGTGAAAAGGAATGGTGAGAGAGACATCCCTGCCTTGTATCTGATCTCACCACTAAGTGTGACATAAGCTGTAGGTTTTTGTAAACAATCTTTATCAAGTTGAGGGAATTCCTCTATGTTTCTAGTTTACTGAGAGTTTTCATATGAACAGGTGATGAGATTTATCAAATATTTTTTCTACATTTTTATATAATCATGTGATTGTTTTCTTTTTAAGCCTAATGATGTGATAGATTATATTAATTGATTTTCAAAAACTCCATTTGACTATTTTCTGTTAATCAATCTTTTTGATAAACTGTATGGTAAGATACTTGTCCTATATGTTATACATTCCCAGGAGTGCTATGCAAAACAGAAGAATTATACCTACCATTGAATAAAATGAATTGCAACCCATATATCAATGCATTGACATGAGTATTACACAATAATGATATTAAACCATACCAAGAAACCTAATCAATCAAATCATATAAAACTGGTCTTAGAGTGTGTCTATTTGAGTTTCTAGTGAATGACCACCACTCAAAGTAGTCTAATTGAATTAAATTAGAAATCAATAGTAGATAGATATCTGGAAAATCTCAAAATACTTAGAAATGAAACATACACTTCTAAATAACCCCTGGGACAATAGAGATAACAGTTGAAACCAAAGTAGTAGAGCCAGATCCATTAAAAATTATTAAGGAAATAACTTGACCCAGTGGCCATTGCTGGTTACCTAGACCATATCATTTACTTCCTTTGCCCTTTAAAACACAACAAAATTTGTTTTTTCATGTTTCTATTTCTTCTCTAAAAACCCTATGTTCTTCAGGAAAAGTGTGCATCCAGGTTAGTGTTTCTATAGGCCTAAGTGGTCTAAAAATAAATCCATCCCCCTTGGACAGTGATTCATTCTGTTAATCATACTAAGCAAATCAACTCATGGTGTTCAACTAGTCATGAGCTAATGTGTTTAAGAATGAGGATATAGTTTCTTAATTTCTTTAGAAGATAACTATCTAAAGTAAAAAATAATAGTAATGTTTTGCAGGACTTCTAAAATTTATAGATATAAAAATATACAAAAATAGAGATGGTGTTAAATAGAACACATAGTATTGAAAGATTCTTGCATTATATGTGAAGAGGCATGTTATTAATTCATACTGCTGTATGATGAGTTAAGGAAGCCTGCTCTAATCCTCAAGCAAAAAGTACAACAAAGAGTAATAGCTAATAAACCAGTAGTGGAGATAAAGTGAAAAAAAAAAACTCAATCCCAAAGAAGATAGGAAAAGAAGAAGAGAGGAATAAAAAAAAGGTTGGACAAATAGAAAATAAATAGAAAGAAGGTAGAATTAAACCCAGCAATAAAAATAATTGCATTAAATATAACTGTTACACATACCAATTAAAAGAAGAGCGAGACCCAACTATACACTATTTACAAGATATACTTTACAAGATATACTTTACAAGATATACTTTAAATATAAAGACATAGATAGGTTAAAAATAACAAGAGTAAGAAAAATAAAACATGAACCACTAATTATAAGAATTTAGAGGAGGTATATTAACATCAGATTAAGTAAACTTTAAAACAAGCAATGCTGCCAATAATAAAGATGCACATTTCTTATTAAAGGTATCAATCCATCAAAAGAATATAGCAATCCTTTTTTTTTAAGTTTTATTTATTTACTCATGAGACACACACACACACAGAGGCAGAGACACAGGCAGAAGCAAGCTCTTCGCAGGAGCCTGATGTGGGACTCGATCCCAGATCCCAGAATAATGACCTGAGCCGAAGGCAACTGCCCAACCGCTGAGCCATGCAGGCATCCCAGAACATAGCAACCTAAATATTTGTGGACTTCATAACAAAATAGATGAGGCAAAAAAGTGACAGAACTAAAAAAATAAATGAACAAATTTACAGTGATAATTGGCTACTTTAACATTATCTCTGTCAGTAACTGATAAAACAAGTAGGACAAAAAAATCGGTAAGGCTATAGATTTGAAAAAACATGAATTAGCAGAATGCATAGTCTTTTCAGTTGCATATGGAATAATCACTGAAATAAATCACGCTTGTGCTATAAATAAGTCTCAGCAAATTTAAAATGATTGGATCCTATAGAGTGTGTGCCCCAATTACAATTGAATTAAATTAGAAATCAACAGTAAATAGATATCTGGAAAATCTCAAAATACTTAGAAATGAAACATACACTTCTAAATAACCCATGGGTCAAAGAACAAGCAAGCAAAAATAGAAAATATTTTGAACTGGATAAAAATTGGCCAAAAGCATATCAAAATTTGTAGTGCACAGTAAATTAGCACTTAAGGGGAAATTTATAACTCTCATTGCTTATATTAGAAAATAAGAAAGGTCTCAAATCAAAGATCTAAGTTTCCACCTAAATACACTACAGAAGAGAAATAAATCAAACCAAAGCAAGTAGAAGGGAGGAAATAATAGAGGTAACTGTTGAAACCAAAGGAATAGAAACCATAAAGCAGTGAAGAAAGTCAATAAAACCAAAAGCTGTTTCCTTGAATAGATTAATACAATTGAAACCACCTAGCTAAACTGATCGAGAAAAAAAATGGGAAAAAACACAAATCATCAATATTAGAGATGAAAGAAGGACTGCAACTATAGATTTTACAGATATTAAAATAATAAGACAATGTTACGATAACTTCATGCCAAGAAATTTGAAAACTTATTTTTTTAAAGATTTTATTAATTTATTCATGAGAGAGAGACACACATACACACAGAGACACAGGCAGAGACACAGGCAGTGAGAGAAGCAGGCTCCATGCAGGGAACCCAATATGGGACTGGATCCTGGGACTCCAGGATCACACCCTGAGCCGAAGGCAGGCACTCAACTGCTGAGCCACCAAGGCGTCCCAAATTTGACAACTTAAATGAAAATGACAAATTCCTTTAGAGACACAAACTACCAAAACCGAATAAAAGTTATTCTATATCTAATACCAGCAACATTTTTTAAAGTTCCATTTATAATAGCATAAAAATACTTAAGAATGAAGTTAATGAAAATTGTACAAAATCTGTATTCTTAAAACTAGAAAAGATTGTTGAACATCCTAAATAGATGGATGGACATATTATGTTTGTGGATTGGGAAACTCAATACTGTTGAGATATCAATTCTCCCCAGACTGAACTACAGATTAAATGCAATCCATATGAAAATTCCAGCAGGCCTCCTTTAAAAAAAAAAAAGTAATAAGATAATTCTAAAGTGTATATGAAAATGGAAAGTCAAACAATTTAAAAAAGATAAAAACTATCCTGGAAGGTTACACTACTCGATTCAAGATTTACTCTAAAGCTGCAGAATCAAGACAGTGTAGTATTGGCATAAGCATAGACATATAGATCAATGGGACAGAATAAAGCATCCAGAAATAGATCCACACTTATATGGCCAATTGATTTTCAACAAAGATGCCAAGGTAATTCAATGAGGAAAGGATAGTCTTGTCAACAAATGGTTCTGAAATGATTGGACATTCATATCCAAAGGAAGGAAGGGAAGAAGAAAAGAAGGAAAGAAGGAGGGAAGGAGGAAGATGAACCTTTACCTATCTTACATCAGAAGAAAATTTAATTTAAAATGGATCATAGCCTTAAATGTAAAAAGCTAAAACAATAAAAATTTTCCAGTAAAAAGCATAGGAGAAAAATCTTTGTGATCTTGGGTTAAGTAAAAATTTCTAAAATAAGACATAAAAATCATGAACCATTTAAAATATTGATAAATGAGAGGCACCTGGATGGCTCAGTCAGTTAAGAATCCAACTCTTCATCTCAACTCAGGTCACAACCTCAGGGTTGTGGGTTCAAACCCTATATTAAGCTCCATGCTGGTTGTGGAGCCCACTTTAAAAGAATAAAAAATAAAAAATAAAATAAAATATTGATAAATAAACTTAAAATTATAAAGCTCGCTGTTCAAAAAACACCAGTAAGAAAACAAAAAAGGTGAGCTCTAGACTGGAAAAAAAAGTCATAATATTTGTATCTAACAGAGGACTTGTATCTAGGATATATGAAGAATTCTTATAACTTAATGAGCTAGTCCTCCCTCCTCCCCAAATGAACAAACTATTTGAACAGACACTCCCCAAAAGAAGTTTGCAAATAGTCAATAAAGCTGAGATACTCAGCTTCTCCATGGTTTTTCCCTCCACAGTTCTTTCCTTCCTAAAGCAATCAGTGTTGGAACCAATTCTATGGACAAGACATATCTCTTAAGTTTCCCTATTCATTTTAAGCATTTATTTAGGGCATAGTTATTGAGCATTTACTTACATGCTCATTAAACTATTACAAAATTGATATGCTTTAAAAAGGGCAAAACAAGCGGCTCCTGGGTGGCTCAGTTGGTTAAGTGTCTGCCTTTAGCTCAGGTCATGATCTCAGGGTCCTGGGATTGAGTCCCACATTGGACTCCCTGCTCAGTTGGGGAGCCTGCTTCTCCTTCTGCCCTTCCTCCCCATTCATGCTTTCTCTCTCTCTCTCTCTCAAATAAACTTAAAAAATAAAAAGGGCAAGAAGGATATAAAAGAACTATCAAAACAGAGTTGCAGCAAGTAGCACTCCTTTGTTGGCAAATGTATCAGTCAGCTTTTGCTCCCTGACAAACTACCCCAAATTCTATTAATTTAAAATAAGCAATCATTTATTTGGGTGAAGATCCTGCTGGGAAGTTTTTCAGGTATGAACAAAGCTTGGCCAATCTATGCTGGGCTTTTTCATATGTAGGTGGTTAGTTTGTAGATTGGTCCGGCTGGTTAATCTCAGATGACTCAGCTAAGGCAATTCTGTTTCATGATCTCTCAGTATTCCTCAAGGAATTGATCTGTACTTATTCACATAGCAGTAGTGATGAGGGATCTAAAGAGCATCAAGAGAGGAAAACTCTGATGCACACATGGTTTTCAAACCTCTTCTGTATCCTGTTTATGGGCATCTTTTGTCCAAAGCAAATCACCTGACTAGGCCCAGAGTCAGTGTGGAAAGCCCTCACAGTTGTATGAAAACAAGGAGGGGAAAAATTTGTGGCCATTTTTGCAATCTACCACTATAAGTCACACAACCCAAATCAATCCAAGTTGACCAAAAGGAGAAATTACTGGTTCAAGTTATTGAAAACACCAGAAAGCCAGTAGTGGCTGAATCTAGAGTTTCAAATACTATCAGCAGAACTCATTCTCATGACTCCTTGGTATTCCTACTTTTTTTATTTCATTTCTAGAAGGCTCTTACTTTGGTCACAAGATGACCTTCAGCAGGTACAGACTTTCATCCTAACCTCTCAACATCCTAAGAAGAAAAAGAGGATATCCCCCCCTTTCCATTGGCAGTTTTAGGATTGAGTCACGCTGGACCAAGTTGAGTGGAACACCTATCTCAGTTAACCTATCTCAGTGGCCAGTAAGATAAGAATAAATTGATTCTTTAGGCCTTGGCTATATGCCCACTCCTAGTGGTAGGAGAACAGGAGCACTCCCATCTAAATCACATGGACAAAGATGAGAAGAGGTGAATCTACCTAAGAACTCCCTAAGAAGGGGGATTTGATGCTTAGCCACTGAAACAACCAAGTATCTTGAGCTATAAAAATATCCTGATGAAGATGTTGCTATGTCATGATTGGAAAGATAGGGCTATTGCTGCTGTTGTCAACCTACTATCCTTGACTACTAGTCATAATGAATTTGCCCTATGCCAGGCACTAGCCACCCTAGGAACTGTAAATCATAGGGCTCTGGATTAAGAGAAGCAAAATTTATTTTCTTTAAATATTTTATTCATTTATTCATGAGAGACACAGAGAGAAGGCAGAAACATAGGCAGAGGGAGAAGCAGACTCCTCGCAGGAGCCTGATATGGGACTCGATCCCAGAACTCCAGGATCACACCCTGGGCCAAAGGCAGATACTCAACCACTGAGCCACCCAGGCGTCCCAAGAGAAGCAAAATTTAGATCTGAAGTATGCTTCATCCTGGACTCAGAGAGATGGAACTATTGGGTTGTCACCTTGGAGAAGGGTGAATGGATTCTGTGTGCAGAGAACAGTACACTGGACACTCGGTGGGGAAAGCAGATTGGGGTAGATATTAGTGGTGCTCACCCACATTTCCATTCTTCCATTCTGCATGGATAGGAGCACTGCATTTCTTTAGCTTGTTGAAATCAGGAATTTCAAGAAACTGTTTATTAATTAAAAAGGAAATGTGAGCAGAAATGATACATGTCACTTCTAGGCTGAAGTATTTAATTGCTATGGTGATCATACAAGACTATGTTAATACCCGCATGCCATAAAAATGAGGTAAAGTGGAATGCTGAACCTGGAGTCACCCAGACCCACAGAAGACTTTGCTCAAATGAGAAATAACCTTGAATTGTTATTGCAGTAGAATCAAGCCTAATTGGACCATTACACACTAAATAATACTATAAGACAAATACCTGCACATCAATTTTATAGGTGAAGAAACTGACACATAGGGAGTTTAAACAAACTTCATGGAGTCCCATATTCAGCAACCAGCAGACCCAAGATTCAAATCCAGGTCTGTCTGATTCCCAATTCCATGCAGGAAAGACGGAAGGGAAGGAGGGAGGGAAAAGGGAGGGAAGGAAAGCCAAGTAAGGAACAAGGGCATTATTTTAAAATAGTTCTATGTCCTTAACCTGCCCTCAAGCACATACAAAATATGAGAATATAAAAAGGGGACTTTTTAGCTGAATAGGTTCGCTGTTCACTTGCATGATGTGAACATCCATTTTTAGTGGGAGAACCCATTAGCTAAGTATAAGAAAGCCCAGGTTCTAGCTCAGTTTGTCTCTGTGTCTTGTTATGTCACTTAACTTCTCTGGTTGTATGTATTTATATATATTTTTTAATTAATAAGTCACCAGGTCTACTCATAGTGTGATTAAATGATATAATGCCTCTCCTAGCTGCTGCTTCTTGTCTTCTCTCCTCAACTTCATTCTCATTTTCAAATTGTCTGTAAATTGACTGTTTTCACCAAATGTATCCACTGGTACATGGTTGGAACATGATTTCATTTGTCCAGATTTAAGCAGGTATTGGCACATTCCAGGCATAAAGCATCACTGCGTATCTGTGTATTTCTTGGACATCCTGGACACCACACCAAGTGATCACGGTTAGAACAAAGAAACACATATAGGTTGCCTCAAACAATATGAGGTTTTCTTGTTTACTTTTCTATAATTTTCAAATTTTCTATGAAGAACATAACTTGAAAATACAAATTTCTTAAAGGGAAAACTGAGGCCTAAATGATTTAAAGATGTTAGAATAAAGATATCAGGGAAGAATATTATACAAGTAATGTATATAAGTGCTACAAGTCAAATAGTTACATTGGTTTTACCCATGACAAATATATAATTAATTTTAGGCAATATTTAAAATACAAATGAAAATTATATATATTATATATATATTAATTATAATTAAGATAATTATAATTTCTGACAAAGGTAGCTAAGTACCATACAAATGAGAAAGAGCTCAGATAGCTATTTGCCCACCTTTCACACTTTTACCTAGTTCTGAAGATAGGTAATTTTTGCAGAATCAAGGTCCAAAAGTTCATGTTGCAGGCATCTTTCCGAGAAGCTCCTGAGACATGGCCTATTTTATATTGCACACCTCAGGACTCTAAGATCTATTTATATTCTGTTTAAGCTCTTGATGTAGTCTGAATCTTTTTTATAGCTTAAAATTAAATTGTGAATTTGGGGCCAACTCATCCCAGTGAATTACAACTGCCTCTCAAACAGATTCCAGGATATACTGTCCCCTAAATATATCTCGTTGTTTCAGAGAAATCAAGACAACATCACAGGAAGCTCTGTTATATTCTGTGATTGCAGTGAATCCTATTGCCATGACATTGTTACAGCAAACATATCTTCATTACTAAAAATAAGATTACTAAGTTTTACCACAAATATTTCTCAGTATAATGGAACCTCAAACCTCTTTGAAGTTGTGGTGATGTGTTTTGATCTCCAGTATATGTACTACAACATTTTTTAGTCCTCTCATTCTTCTCACAAAGAAAACAAGGTGGGTCCAAGACATAAATGCCAATAACATTCTTAGCCTTGCCTCTGAGAGCACCTTGAATTGGTAACCCCTCCCAATAGACTTGCTTCACTTTTTCTTGCTAATAAGATCCTGATTATGTACAAGATAGCAGGGCACCCAGCTAAAGACTTCATTTCCCAGGTTCTGCACGTAGGCAGTGGCCATGGTCCTGGCCAATGAGATGTAAGCCTGGGGTTTGCTCATACTCATGGTCTGCTAGGGATCTGCTGGACCTGCTCATTCCCTACCTTTTCCTCCTTCTTGCCTTGACTATGAGCATGGTGACTGGAATTCCTATCACCATGTTGAGACAATGAAGGAAAGGCCAAAGGAATCTCAGGGAGATATGCATAAATGTTGTCAAGCTGATAAATCAACAAAAGCAACAATCTGCTTCCCAACTTTGCTTTTATGGGAAAAATAAACTCTTGTTTGTTTAAGCCACTGAAGTCATGTACTTTATTACCTTCAGCTAGCAACATTCCTTATAGTTATACATCCTCAGACCAGTCTTGTCTGGGGTAGTTAGCAAAGCTTTTCTCTAATCCTTAATAGAAATCAAGAATGGGGATTCCTAACACATTAACTAGAACAGCTGCCTGTGCACCTGTCCTGCTAATGAGCCACCCCAGGTGACTTTTTGCTGTCAACTGTAAAATCAGCACTCAGATAAGCAATTATTTATGTTATTCCATAAGCTGCCCTTCTCCCAAACTTCTGACTCCTGCATCTGCCTGAAATTGTCAGCTCTTTGAGGTGGGGTCGTGTGAATGATAGATTTCCTCAATTCTCTGTGTTGCTATTGCATCCCAGTCTGAGCATTAAAGACAAATTGGCTGTGAAAGGAATCATGGGGGAAACACTAAGGTCCAGATAATTCCAGATGATTAAATGAAAGCTCAGTTGGCCACATAGGCCTAAGCTCAAAGGAGTGGGGGTGTATTCAACATGAGGTGCAATTTCTTTGGAAGAATGAGCCATGTAACTTAGAAAGATAAGAAATGCTATCTCCTGTTCTCATGAAGTAAGAGTTAAAGACTACAAAATATACTATAAACAGTCTTTTGGTTAGAAGCAAAGATGAATGTACAAAATGAAGCTAAGAATGAGTAATGATAATAATTCCAGTGGACCCTTACAAAGCACTTACTCTGCTACAGGCAAAGTACTTTATGTTCATTTTTTTTTCCTCATTTAACCCACACAACCATATCATGTAGAAGTCACTACTAAGATCTTTATTTTACAAATGAGGAAATAAAGACTTGGAGAAGTTAGGCAGTTTGCCTGAGCTTACACAGCTAGCAAGAGTCAGGATTCAGACCCAGGTCTCTCCAGTGCCAAAGCCCATGCATGCTCTCAGCCCTGCTCTGCCACCACTGTGCTGTACGACCCCTGCCAAGGAATCAAAGGACATCAGACCTGAGAGACCCTGAGTAAGAATCTGGTCCAGGGGCTCCCAATATTTTCAAGCATGAAGATCCTTGTTATCTTTCCTTTAAAATTCACAGGTTGAATACATTCATAGTGACAAAAGTAGCTGTGAATTCAATAGTGCTCATACATGACTCTACATTATATGTGTCATCCATATTCATTTGGAGAGTAGTAGTTCATATAAACATGAGACTTAGAATTCATAGAGTCTAAAGACATTGCTCATTGAAGATGTAATTTCTGGATCTTTTGAAATATTTTCCTGACCCTTCCTATCCAAGTTGAAAGTTGGTCCTCTGAGTAGCAGATACCAAGACCAGATTAGATTCACACAAGATTTATCGAGCGATATTTCTGTGAAGGATAAACGGGATGTGGGCAGGAGTAGGCTTGGAGAGGCTTCAGATCATGATGCAGTTCCAATACCTGGGAAGGAGGTGTTGGGTAGAAAGGATTGGGTAGGAGGAGGCTCAGACTGCAGTGCAGTCTAAGGAACTCTTGCCCAGCTGATGGTAAGTCCCTGAGCTAAACCTGCCCATCAGAGGAAGCTGGAATTGGCCCCGTACCCCTGCCATGTTCAGTCTTTGGCTGGAAGCAGCCTACTAGAAGTGTAGCCTTAGGTTCACAGGGGCAGTAGCTGGGGGCTGTAAGTCAACCATGTTCCCCACTGGATGGTTAAGCACATTTCTAAGGCAACCACAGGTTAAGGACCAGGGACATAATCCAATATCTCCATTTTACAGATGAGGAAAATAAGGCCCAATTACACTGAGCCACCTAATCCGGATGAGAATTTACTTGATCCAATTTGCATGCCAGCAGAGTGCTTAAACACTTTGTGAAGTTAAATTCACCTTAAGTCTTCCTAAATAGATGTTTAAAGGTACTTCCTTGCAAGTAGAACATAAATAAGTCCTGGAGCCCTAATACACAGGATAGGGATGACAGACAACAAAACTGTATTATAAACATTAAACTTAGTAAGAGACCAGAACTTTAATCATTCCCACCATGAAAAGAAATTATAGTTATTGATGTGATAGAGGTGTTAACTAATGCTGCAGAGTCAATCATATTTCAATAGTGTCTCAAACCAATATGCTGTGCAACTTAAATTTACATAATGTTATATGTCAAATGTATCTCAATAAAAAATGATAATAGCATCTAACTCATAAGACTGTTGTGAGCTTCAAAACAGAAAACACGTAAAAATGCTTAATATAGTACCTGGTACACACTAATCCCTCAACAAGTGGTAGCAATTATTATTTCCAATCCAGTGTTTTTCCACTGGATATAGATAAACTGAAAATGCAGAGAGCATCTTTATGTCCTTATACTTTTTCTTCAATTTATCCTTTCATAGATATTTGTAGAAAAGTAATCCAGTCCTATGGCAATTATTCCTAAATGTATGCAAAAATATCCAATGTTAGATACTATTATCAATATTCCAGACCTTATGTAAATATCAATATTAATATTCCAGGTCAGATGGCCTCTCTGGTCAAAGACACAAATATATTATAAATAAACAATTGAAGTAGTTTTAGGAAGACTCACTCAACAAGTTTTTAAAGTCGAATCATTTAGTGCTTTCAATATGAATTCAGTCAGGTTTTACTCAGGATAAAAATAAGCCTCTGATATTTAAAATCCGATTCAATGCCTTAAAATATTTACTAAAGTATAGGAGAACAAATCAATGCTACAAGGTCAGGGAGGAACTTGCACATACTTGGAGAGTTACCACTACTCCTCAGGCCTTTCATAGAGCTTGGTAAGTGGAAGTGAGCTGCCAGACAGAGGGGAGCTGCCTCTGGGGTGCTACATGATACTAAGAGAGTCTTATTAAAGGCCATGAGCTCTTAGTTCTAGGGAGGGCACAACTTTTTTCTCCTTGGCTTAAAAGTCTACTTTCCAGGGCTTCTGGGTAGCTCAGTTGGTTGAGCGTCCAGCTCTTAACTTCAGATCAGGTCATGATCTCAGGGTCAGAGATCTCAGGTTCAAGCCCTGCATTGGACTCCTCATTGGGTGTGGAGCCTGATTAAGATTCTCACTTTCCGGATCCCTGGGTGGCTCAGCGGTTTAGCACACCTGCCTTCAGCCCAGGGTGTGATCCTGGAGCCCCGGGATCAAGTCCCACATCAGGCTCCCTGCATGGAGCCTGCTTCTCCCTCTGCCTGTGCTTCTGCCATTCTCTCTCCCTCTCTCTCTCTCTCTGTATGTGTGAATAAATGAATAAATGAATAAAATCCTAAAAAAAAAAAAAAAGATTCTCGCTTTCCTTTCTCTCTGCCCCTACTTCCCTCCCCCCCTCAAAAAAAAAAAAAGACTACTTTGCACAATTGGAGTATAGTTGACTTTATTGAAGTATATATTTAAAAATGGTTAAGATAGTTAAAAAAAAAAGCAGTGGGGAAATTCTGTGTGAGGTGTGGTGAAACAAGGTACAAGAATTCTCTATTTTCTGCTTAATTTTTCTGTACACTGGGATCCCTGGGTGGTGCAGTGGTTTAGCGCCTGCCTTTGGCCCAGGGCGCGATCCTGCAGACCCGGGAATCGAATCCCACATCGGGCTCCCGGTGCATGGAGCCTGCTTCTCCCTCTGCCTGTGTCTCTGCCTCTCTGTCTCTCTCTCCCTCTGTGTGACCATCATAAATAAAAAAAAAAATTTCTGTACACTAAAACTGCTCTAAAAAATAAAATTTATTAATAAAAGAAAAAAAACATTATGCTAAGTGAAAGAAGCCAGATACAAAATGCTATATGCTTAATTCCATTTATATCAAATTCTCAGTATAGGCAAATCTATAGAAACAGAGAGTAGGTATATAGTGTGTATTGGGGGATGGGTGGGGAGCAGATGAATCGGAGTGCACAGAGAATTTTTAGAGAAATGAAAATACTCTATATTTGTCATGATGGATATGTGTCATCCTACACTTGCCCAAATCCATAGAATGTGCAACCCTGAGAGTGAATCCTAATGTAAACTTTGGGTGATTATGATATGCCAATGTAGGTTTATCCTTGGTTAAAAAAAAAATGCTCCATTCTGGTGAGTGATGTGGATAATGTAGGAGACTACACTTGTGTGAGAGCAGAAAGTATATGAGAATTCTCTGTATCTTCCCGTCAAGTTTTTGTAAACCTAAAACTGCTCTAAAAGAAATTAAGTAGATAGTGTGGCAAGAGGCGAGGAAGGGGAGTGACTACTCATGGGTGTGGGGTTTCTTTTGAGGATGATGAAAATAGACCGGAATTTGATAGTGGTGATGTTTGCACAAGTCTCTGACTATATGAAAGACCATGAAACTTCTACACTGTGAAAGGGCTGATTTCATATTATGTGAATATGTGAATAAAACAAAACAAAACCTTGTACTGAGTATAACGTTGATCTCATGTTTTTTCATTTGACCAGGAGACAGTGGAATATTGGAGAGTGGAGTATAGAAGAAAGGGAATCAGCAAAGGTGTTCCTTTCTTCTGCCTTACAAACTTACCCATCACCCTCCAATGAACTGCACAGCGAGGCTGGCTGCTGAACCAGCTCTCTATGCTCTTACACCCTCCTAGTTCCTCCAGTTATGTGTATTGTAAGGTGTATGTGGTCCTCTGCTTACCAGTAGTTTCTTCTGTGGACTTTTATTTCTGCTTTTCTTGATTAGCACCACAGTGGTCTGTTATCTCTTGATTTCTCCTTTCATTTCCTCGTATTCAATGCCTACACTTTCTAATTCTTTATCATTCTCACAGACAGGTAAAATTCCCTCTTGTTACCCAGTTATTTATCCAAACATTCTTTCCTCCAGTCATTCACCTATTTACCCATTATCTATCTCAAGAATTTCCATCATTTTAGAAGGAAAGGGCTGACTCACTTCCTGGAAACACCAATAGGAAATATAGCTTAAGGAAACAATCACTATTATCTCCCAGCTTCTGTGACCAGGAACCATTGAGTTTCTTCACTTCATAAATATTTCCACCTGCTACTACAAAAAAGGGAATGAAGCAACTGACCACCAAGGCCATGGTCTGTCCAGGTGACTCATAGATAGATTGCTTTGGTACTTTGACAATGGCCATTTACAGATAATGGTTATTTCACATCTTCTATGGTGATGAACGAAGTTGCAAGAAATGGCTTAAGTGTTGTCTTGGCATATCCTTCAGTTTATTGACACACACTTATTGGCAAACAGTTACAGACAAAACCAGAAGTTTCCTTTCCAAAATTCCCCCTTCTAATTCCATCAGTTTTAGACTTATGAAAAAGAATGGGTTGAAAGTAATTTGGCAAGCAAATTGTTGTTTTTAGTTTCAAATACCTTTTTGGAGGAACATCCTTATTAGTGATTCAAGTATTAGTATGAATCAATTTAATGATATCCACACCTGGACATAATCAGCCCAGACTGGAGCTTTATCTATGAGAAAAGAAAGAACCGATGTAAGGTTGGGTCATTTTTTTATGCCTTTGAGAAAACTCCACCATGGTGAGCTCTCTTCTTTCAAGTGTAACTACTTCTTTCAAGTCTGAATTCAAAAGTCACCTCCTCTTATGGTAATTATTTCTTCTTGTCTCTCATTTTGGTTCTTTTTTTTTTCACCCACCAATAGCACTCTATGCTAGGAGAAAATATTAGCAATAATATGTAGATAACAAATAATTTGTATCAAAAATGTCTCTAAAGACCTCTTGCACAATAAGGCAAACAATCCCTCGTTTTTTAAATGGACAAAAGAATATGTAAAGAACATACATAAATAGGCAATTAGCACATGAAAAGATGCTAAAATAATTAGTTAACAGGGAAATGCAAATCAAGACACCATTAGAAAGTCTAAAATTAAAAGAGTAACAATATCAAGTGTTGGTGAGGTTGTGGAGTATTTATTGCTTGTGGAATGTAGACTGCTATAGCCACTTCAGAAAAGTCTGATGGTTTCTTACAAAGTTAAACGTATGTTTACCATATGACACAGCAATCCCATTTCTAGTTATCAAAGAAAAATGAAAATATTAGTCCACACAAAGACTTGTAAGTGAATGTGCACAGCGACTGTATCTACAATAGTCTCAAACTGTAAACAGCTCAAATGGTCAATCAGTGTGTGAATGGAAAAGCAAGTTGTCGTATACCCATACAATGGATAGATAAAAAGGAATTAACTGCTGGTATAAGCAACAACATGTATGGATCTCAAAGTGTTATGTTGAGTGAAAGAAACATGACACAAAAATGTCAATACTACATGATTCCATTTACGTGAAACTCACAGGAAATTTCAATTTAATCTATAGTTACAGAAGGCAGGTCAGTGGTTGCTTGGGTCCAGGAATGAGAGGGGAAAAAAGAGAAACTTCTGGGGTGATGGAAACACTCTGTATCTTGACAGTGGTGCTGGTATGGGTATATGCATTTGTCAAAACTCTTGAAACTGTACACTTGAAATGTGTGCATTTAAGTTATACCTCAATCAAGTTGGTTTAAAAGTATATGAATTCTCCCATATCTAACACTTAATCTCCTGTAATCTACCTGCACTATCTCATCTCTCATATTTATTACAGGGCCAAGTGTTTGCCCTTGTAACCTTCAAACCTATTCTATAGAAATATGGAAGCCTCAAGTACTTCCTTGCCTGTGGCCGATGCTTGACCTCAGATGGAAACTCTGTTTAGTCATTTCTGACCTCTGCTTCAGTCAAGGGACTGCCTCTGAGGGTAGCTGTTTTGCATCCTTCATGAGAAACCCTGAGTCATTCATTTCCCTCCATTTCTAAGCCTGTGTTCATTTTTGGCATGATTTCTAAGGATGGTCTAAGCCTAATGGAGACACTATATCTTTCTTCCTGCCCATGAGTGAAAGTGGTTTGTAAACTAGAGATATCTTCTCTCTCTCTCACCTTACTCTTTCGAGAAGGTGATTTTCAGATCAATAGCAAAGCTAGTGAGGCTCCCCCCTCCCCTTTGCTTGGCCAACTTCATTTGTGGACAGAGCACATTTGTCTTTCACTTTACTTAAGACGATCATGCTGACAGAAAGCCAATTTGATTCTTTGCAGAGCAGTTTTATTCTAACAGAGGAAAATGATTTTTTATTTTCCAAAAATCTTTCCCAGGGTCGCAGTGTGGCAGGGCTAATCATTCTTCCTTGGCCAAACAATAATTCCAATAATTCAACCCCTTTTGCCTGTAGTGGTTCAGCTTGCTAAATGGAAAGTTTTCACCAGGGAACCTCTTAAGGAAAATGGCTGGACCTAGCAACCAGTACAGACATTGAGGAGAGTTCAAGTTACTTTCAGAATAAAAAGGAGGATAAAAGAAAAATTCAAAAACAAACCACAAAATCAGCCAAGTGAACAGACCCACCAGACTGTAATGTTTCATAGGTGTAGCTGCTGCTCTGCTAACCCCCATTTCCATCCCTCTCTTCCTTACAGGTGCACTGTAAGCAGAAGACAATTGGAGCTTTGTGTGACCACTTTGGACATCTTAGGATGTTTTATTAAATGATTCTACAGATGTTACAAACTGCCCTCGGGCAGCATTAATAATCTTCTACATGAAACATTCTGCTCAAGGGCTCCATCAGCATCAGACAAGATGTGCCCTGTGTATAATTGCAGGGACTCTCATATTTTCCATATTAACAAGACTGTCTTTGAACCTGTTCTATTTCACCAGTGTTGGCCTTATTCTAAGGTTTTCAAAATCTTTTAGGCACAAGTAAGATGACTAGTAAAAATCTTTTGTAAACTCCAATGTTATCAGTAGAATCTGATGATTTCTGAAATATCCATTAAAAACCCATCAGATAGTAAAAGATGTAAGCAGGCAGTTCACAGAAAAAGATACACAAGAGGCCTTTAAATATATAATAATGCTCAACTTCACCCATAATAAAAATGATACAAATTAAAATTACACTGAAATGCCATTTCTCAACCATCTCATTGGCAAAAAATTCAAAACTTGAAAATATACTTAGGACAAGACTATGGGGAATAAAGAGAACTTTCATATATTGATGGTGAGAGAGAAAAATGGTACAGTCCACTTGGGGGGACTTTTGCATCTTCTAACAAAATTACATATGCATTAATCCTCTGACCTGCCAATCTCACTGCTAGAAATTTACCTTGGAAAATACACCTTCACAAATACAAAAAATATGTACAAGTTATTTATTATTACATTATCTGTAATAATAAAACATTAAGGACAATTGAAATACCCATCTACAGGGCATTATAAATAAATTATGGTACAGCTACATGATGGATTACTACACAGCCATCCAAAAGAATGAAGAAGATCTCTATAACTGATATAAAATAATTTGCAGGACATACTAGCAAGTGATAAAAAACAAAGTACAAGAGTGTTCATAGTTTGCTCTTTTCTATAAGAAGGAAGAAATTTAAATGTATGTGTGTCTATTTCCTTATTTTTGCAAAAAGAAAGTCAGGAAAGATAAATAAAAAAAACTCCCCATAGGGGGCAGCTGGTGGGGTGTAAGGAATAGGGATGCTAGAAAGACTATTCTTATTAGAATGTTTTTACTAATCTTAATTTGTAAGCTGTGTAAATGTTATTTAATCAAATCATAATTTTTTTAAAGATTTTATTCATTTATTCATGAGAGACACAGAGAGCGGCAGAGACCTAGGCAGAGGGAGAAGCAGGCTCCAGGCAGGGAGTCGGACTCAATCCTGGACCCTGGAATCACGACCTGAGGCAAAGGCAGACACACAACCACTGAGCTACCCAGGCGTCTCCAAATCATAAAATTAAATAAGAAGGAAACCTTAACACTGACTACAGAAAGAAGTGAATCTACAATAGGATAGCTACATAGAATAATAAATGCATTCAAGTAACTTTTAAATATAATACTGATTGTACATTTTTAAAATTTATTTATTTATTTATTTATTTATTTATTTATTTATTTATTTATTTGAGAGAGAGAGAGAGAGAGAGCACAAGCAAGAGGAGTGACAGGCAGAGGGAAAGGGAGAAGCGGGCTCCCTGCTGCTCAAGGAGCCAGATGCGGGGCTCCATCCCAGGACCCTGGGATCATGACCTGAGCCAAAGGTATGTTTAACCAACTGAGCCACCCAGGTGCCCCAGACTATATATTCATAATAGAATATATTTTAAGACCAAAATAATTGCAAACACGTCTTGAACTTAATAGGTTTATAATTGACAGGGTTATTGGTTATGTTTCTGAAACCATATATTGCTTATTGTATGGCAGTATAAACAAGTAAATCTACTGATGTTGAAAACCAAGGTTTTCACTGTGGGATAAGGAAAGTACATATGTGGAATGGGGGATTAGGGTTTTGGGTTGATTTCTATTTTAACTGAGGAATCATTATGAAGTCATCATTTAATTTTTTTCTAGCTTAATCTATAAAAAGGGCCAGAAGCAATGATACTCAAATAGTAATGAGCATACCTCACAGAGTTCTTTGTAAATGCCATTTCCCACTCAAGAAAACTAGGATTTCTTATAGACATGGTTCCAGGTCTGGGGCAGGGAACATAAAAGGTAATATCAAGACATCTTGGGCCAGATGTCAAAGAAGTATTCAAAGATCAATGGGGCAAAAAAAAAAAAAAGATTAATGGGGCTATGTCAAAAGGATAAAGAAGCATTGAATTAATTTTAATAAATTATGATCCCATAGTGATACTCAAAAGAGGAGGAGAAGCTTTTTTAAAAGAATAATGTCAGCAAAAAAAAAAAAGTGTAAGAAGAATAGGAAAAAAACCCATAGTTTGTCACCTTCCATATATTAATTGATTAAAGCAAATCATCAATAGATACTAAAGCCATTGGATGAAGGAGAGTTGAGAAGCAGAACATTCACAAAATCTCAAATAATCACAAGTTATTCATTACATGGGGAAAGTAACCTTAACAATGAAAAGATCTGTGACCATCACCCTAATCAAGTGATCAGACTTCATACAACCAATAGTGGGACAACCTGGCATGAGGTACCTACGAATTTGATGCAATAAAACATCACCTAGACACTTTCCAGCCAAAAATGTTTAATAGGCATTTAATCATGAGGAAACAACAAAGCAAATGCACAATGTGGTGCGGACTACAACACAATTGGCTCAGACTCTTCAAATGTCAATATAACGGGTAACAGAGTGAAGCAGAGGTTGTTCTGATTTAAACAGACTATAGACTCATCACAAGAAAATGCAATTCATAAAACTTGATTAGATCCTGGGTCAAAAACAAAAAAAGAAATGAAAATAGGAATAAAAGGTATTTTTAGGAAAAGCTACAGAAATATAAAAACAGCTCATATATTGGAACATAGTAGAGAATTGTTCATTTTCTTGTATGTGATCATAGTATTGTAAATGTAGAACAACCTTTTTCTTAGGAAATGCATGTTGAAGAATTTAGGAATGAGATGTCATGACATCTGCTACATATTTTTGTATGGTTAAGAAAAGATCTATCTGTATAGGCAAAATGTGCATACTGGTGAATTGACATGAAGGATATGTGGATGTTCATTGTATGCTTCTCACAACTTTTCTGTAGTTAGAAATATTTTAAAATACAAAGTTGGCAAGGAAAAAAATCCTACCTAGTTTCAAGGTTCCTTCTTGTGATCCATACCCTCATAGCCTATAGAAAAAGAAAAGGGATCCTCTTTAGATGCAGAAAGAAGCTCTAATCAGGGCAGTGGTTAAATGCTTGGGCTTTGGAGTCAGATCCAGGCTGAAGACCTATGCAAGTTACTCATACACTGTAAGCTTACTTCCCTCAACTATAAAATGAGGTTAATGACAGTACCCACTTCAAAGGACTGCCAGATTCATGAGATAATCCACATCAAGGGTTAGCATGAAACCAGCACATGGTCACCACTCACAAATGCTTGCTCTGATTTCCAGAGTGCAATGTGGCTTCTCATTAGCACATAAATATTGTTTACATGACATACCCTATGACTCAGATCAGAAATACTACTTTCGATGTCATCTATTTATCTGTTTACTTATTTTTCAAGAGTCTTCTCTGAAAAGCCCTAAAATAAAATTAATAAGGAGGAAGAGGAGGACAGTGATAGGATGATCACGTAGACAGAATGCAGATGACAACTCACATTTCTAAGTTTAAGGAAATGCCAAAGGAAAGGAAGTCAAAAAGAGGATGTAATTCAAAGTCAAATGCCCACATTTTTCAAAAGGTAAGAGTAATTTCAACACATCTTAATTTGTGATGGAGGGGTCACAAAATACTTTTAGAATCTGATAGACCCACTACCCTAAAAAAAAAAAAAGACATAGTGACATGACCCATGCAAATTAGAAGTTCATGGTCCCTCTGAGGCTAGTTCATGGATTAATAGGCAAGTATTATTGCCTCAAGAATAGGGAGCTGGTGGGACCAGAGGACAAGACCCTCACTCTCCAATACCTCCATGTAAAATGTCTACAATCCTGTCACTGGACAAGCACTACACCATCACTAGAAAACTGAAATTTGCAGTTCAACCTTGGGAGTAATAAAACAGATTCAAAACAAGTGAGCTGTATCAAAAACATTGGGACCTTGGAACAGAGTCTCTTAGGGAGCAGAGGGATGTGAAGGAGAACAGAGCTAGGTCAAAACATCCTGCTTATGTAACCGAAAGACAGGATTTAGTTTCAGTTGAGCTAGAATCCTGGGAGGGGCTGATGGCCTTGTTTTGTTCACATGGAGAACCTCTCACCTTTAGCAGGAGCCTCTACGTCTGGAATCTGTATTCAATGAGGCTTAAGAGCTTCTTCAACTCAGGAGTTTGTGTGGTTAACAAAATGATTTATTGAGCGTGATTGAGCCCACTCTGTTAGGAGCACTATTTATAGCGCTGACATAAACTTACCATCCACACACTACAGAGGATGTACAGTGGGTTCCAATAACAGTTTCCAGCCTTCCTCCTAAGTATGTGGTAAAAGAACTTTCTCTGGGCAGGTTTTGTCCAAATCCTCATCCGTGCACCCTGCATTGCCCTTGTCACCACAGCCACCTTACAAAAGAGTCTTAGTCTTTCCTCTCAGTACTTGCTCAAATTCCAGTCCTCATTGAGCTTCAGCCCTCCATTGATTACTGGAGGAAGCATTGCATCCCTCCAACATGCCCTGCAAGATGTCAACTGTGAATTGTGACAACAGAACTCTCCCCACCCTTCTTCAAGCACTCTAGTCCTGCTTCTCTCTGCAGAACTAAAATCCCTCAGCTCCAGCAAAGGCATTCTTAAAGGGTACTATTCTTAGTATTTTGTCAACAGGAGGAATACTTGAAATTCTTTTTGACTAGAAGAATCACTGGCTACTTGTGGTCTCTCTGAAAATGGATTGTCCATCAAAAAGAAACAGGGAAGCTAGGACACTCCCACATAGCTCCTCAGAGGCCATAAGTCAAGACATGCCTCTTTAATAATTTCCTGTCCAACATCATGAGACGTCATCAGGTGTTCTACTTGCTCTGAAATGCTGTTACCTTAATTAGACCCCAAACCATAAAATCTGGGTGTTAAGAAGCACAGCTGGAAATATCTTGCTGTTTGCCTGGAGCCATTCCTCTTAGGCTCAGCTAAGTATGTTTCAGAGGTGTTCCAGAGCTGGTTCATATGGGCATACAAGGGCAGACTGTTAAATTTTCAGGAATTTTGCAAGTCAGTTGTTGAACTGTTGGTGACTTAAAATTGACATGGTGGCACTATTTACTCCAAGGAAACAGGCAAACACTAAAAATAATGGTTCTCTCTTCCACCTGCAGCTGATTGTTAACTGTTTACTAGCATACTACTATTAGCAATGGTAACCTATGCAGTCTACGTCATGGTTAAGCACACAGGTTTTAGAATCAGGCTGAATTGAACCAGAGTCCTAGCTTTACACTTACTATATTACTTTAGTTTCATAGAATAAAATTAAGATTTAAAAAAGTACTATGCTGTGTAACACTAATTCCCCATTCCTCATGTTTCCTTTTGAAGAACTTCCTTTAGACTCACATTCCTGGCTTTCCTCTGATCCTCAAAGGAGAAGGAGTGATGTAGGTGATTGGTGAATTTAGGAGAAGCATCTCAGCATGTGACTCTGCCATCCTAGCACATGGCATCAAACATCATGGGCCAAGATAGCTGCTTGAGCATTTAAGGGTTCTGCACCCAATTCCAGTGTGTGTGTGTGGGGGGGCAGTCCCTATACCACTAAGCAATTCTTGGACACCAACTGGGTGTCCTACAATTCAGTTCAATTCTGACACCATCTACCAGGAGATACTGTCAGAACACAAAAGTTAAGGGACCAGTCCTATGAGACTGACCCCTCCTCCAGTTCAGATATCAACAGCCAAGTCCAAGTGCTTCTGATCAACTGGCTGTGAATCAGAGGGTCCCACAAACCCCTTCTCAGGTTCAATTAATTTGCTCACAGAACTCAGAGAAACATCTTACTAGATCACTGGTTTATCAGAGGATGTAACTCAAGACCAGCCAGATATGGGCAAGGGGATATAGAGTTTCTATGCTCTCTCAAAGAATGACATTCTCTCCCAAATCTCCATGTGTTCACCAATCTAGAAGCTCTCTAAACCCTGTACAGAGGGTTTTACAGAGGCTTAATTACATAGGCATGATTGATTAACCCTGGGTCATTGGTCATTGATTCAACCTCCAGCCACTCTCTCCTCCCTGGAGATCAAGGAGGGTATCACTAAAAGTTCCAACCCTCTCATGACAGGATTGGTTCTCCTGGCAACCAGCCCCTATCTTAGATGCTCTAAAAAATCACTCATTAAGATAACAAAAGACACCTTTATCACTCTCATCCCTTAGGAAATTCTAAGGGTTTTAGGAGCTTTGTGCCAGAAACAGTAACAAAGACCAAATATATATTTCTTATTATGAATTACAATATCCAGCATCCCTATCAGGTACACACTATAGCCAGCAGGAAAGAGGCAGGCACAAAGAAGGGCATGCCTTCTTCCTGTAAGGACATTTCTCAAGCAACTTCATGTGACACATATTTACATCCCATTGGCCAGAATTTGACCATATGGCCATTCCAACTGCAAAGGAAGCTGGAATTTTTTTTATTCCAGTCAGCCATATACCTAACTAAAAACCAAGACTTCTTTTAATATGTAAGAAATAAATAACAGATATTGGGAGGAAAGTAATAGTCTCTGCCACAGCATATTAACATTAGGCACAACTTGCTCATAGTAAACATTTAGTGAATACTACCCACAAGTATTTTCCTTTTTTAAAAAAAGATTTTATTCATTTATTCGTGACACACACACACACACACTCACACACAGAGAGAGAGAGAGAAAGAATGGCAGAGACACAGGCAGAGGGGAGAAGCAGGCTCCATGCAAGGAGCCTGACACGGGTCTCAGTCTCAGGACTCCAGGATCATGCCCTGGACCAAAGACAGGTGCCAAATCGCTGAGCCACCCAAGGATCCCCCCCACAAGTATTTTTTTATCAAAGCATCTAGGTTATTCTGTATCTCTATGCCTATAATGATATGGGAAGTTGGAAGCCAAAATATTCCTTTGGCTAAAGGTTTTTATTCCTATTTTCTAAATTTCTCTGCTTAAAATCCAAACACCCTTTGGAAGGGGCAATCTCTAAAAGGGAGAAGTGACTAATACACTAGCATGCATTGCTCTTGTGTGTTCTAGGCCCCCTGGGAACCAGGGAAGGAAGTGAGACATTTCAGTCAAGTGTGAGACTAGAGCCATAGGTTTGGCACAAACACTGTCCAAGATGTAAATAAATGGAGGGCACTGGAATGTAAGGGAGCCATGAGGATACTGGTTGGACATTGAAACAGGTGCATGGGATCCCTAGGTGGCTCAGTGGTTTAGCGCCTGCCTTCGGCCTAGGGCGTGATCATGGGGTCCTGGGATCGAGTCCCACATAGGGCTCCCTGTGTGGAGCCTGCTTCTCCCTCTGCCTGTGTCTTTGCCTCTCTCTCTCTCTCATTCTCTCTCTCTCTCTCTGTCTCTCATGAATAAATATTTTTTTAAAAAAAGAAACAGGTGCATAGGTGCAAATTATAAATATCTCCTAATTCCTTATTTTGCAAAAAAGCTGGCCCTGAATTTTTAAATGAAATAATCTGGATCTTTGCTCTTTTTTTCCTATAAAATTAAACCTTTCCCTCACATTCTTTCCCTTCTATCCAGCTAAGACATTTTCTAGGTGCCTTTCTTGACTCACCCTCCATCAGCTTCAACTGGATCTTTTCCTGGAGGGAAGGCCTGCCATGTGTTCCCTGTGTGAGCCTGGGCAAGTTGTAAACCCCTTTATGCCTCTGTTTCCTCAGATGTAGATGGAGATAATAATAGCATCTATCTTCTTATAAAGCTGTTGTGAGAACTTGAAATAGAGGCTGGTACATAGTAAGTACCATATAAATGTTGTTATTTTACTTAATTTTGGTCCATATCATATGCTACTATAACTTTCTAAAGGCAGGGATTTTTATGTCTTATCAAAAGAGTGGTGTCAAAACAATAGGTGTATGATCATTGTAATACTTTATCCCAGAGGTTATGAGTGTTACACTTATAGAAGTCATCACTGATATGAAATAAATGCATTAAGTATGACTCAGATGGTACCTGGGATTACCCACGTCCATTCTACTACATTGGTATATAGAGTTAGGATACTCACTAGACTTGAGAAAAGAATGAAAGACATCAGTGAGACCTCTACCACAGAGATAAAAGATTTAAGAAAGAATCAATCAGAGATGAAGAGTGCAATAAATGGAGAGTAGAAACATTCTTGATGCAATGAACAGCAGGCAGGAGGAAGCAGAGGAATGATTAATGACCTAGAAGACAAAGTAATGAAAAGCAATGAACAAAAGAGAGAAAATAATTATGCAAAATGAGAATAGACTTAGGAAACTCAGTGACTCCATTAAACATAATAATATTCATATAGGAGTCCCAGAAGAAGAAGAGAGAAATGGGGGTAGAACATTCATTTGAAGAAATAATACCTGAAAACTTCCTTAATTTGAGGAAAGAAACAGATATCCAGATCCAGGAGACACAAAGAACCCCCAACAAAATCAACAGAAACAGATCCATGCCAAGACATATTGTAATTAAACGGGCAAAATATGGTGATAAGGAAATTCTTAAGGGAAAAATACTTATAAGGGGAAACCCATAAGGCTATTAGCAGATTTTTCAGCAGAAACTCTCCAAGCCAGAAGGGATGGGAATGATCTATTCTAAATGCTGAATGGGAAGAATCTGCAGCCAAGAATACTCTATCCACCAAGGCTAACATTCAAAATAGAAGGAAAAATAAAGAGCTTTGCAGACAAATGAAAATTAAAGGAGTTCATGACCACTAAACCAGCCTTGCAAGAAATACTGAAGGGGATACTACAAGTGGAAAATAAAGACCAAAAGTGACAGTATGCAGGTAGGAAACACAGAAGCAGTAAAATGAATATTTCTATTAAAAAATCAGTGAAGGAAATCACAAAATAAAAGGATGTAAAATATGACAGCATATACCTAAAATGTGTGGAAGACAGGAGTAAAGAATATGCTCAAGTTTAAACAACCATCAACTAACATGGACTGCTTTAAGCAGATGTTATATACAAACCTAATGGAAACCACAAATCAAAAACTACTAACAAACATGCAAAAAATAAAGACAAATCTAAACACATCTCTAAAGAAAACCAGCAAACCATGAAAAAGATAAGATAGTATTAGAGAAAATCTCCAGAAACAACCACAAAACA
The DNA here is from genome assembly GCF_905146905.1 of Nyctereutes procyonoides. Classification (NCBI taxonomy): domain Eukaryota; kingdom Metazoa; phylum Chordata; class Mammalia; order Carnivora; family Canidae; genus Nyctereutes; species Nyctereutes procyonoides. The sequence continues at coordinate 24,454,423 of NW_026575122.1, forward strand.
AGTAATAAAACGGTAATAAATACATACCTATCAATAATTACTTTGAATGTAAATGGACTAAATACTCCAATCAAAAGACATAGGGTATGAGAATGGATTTAAAAAAGACCCATCTATTTGCTGCCTATAAGAGACTCATTTTAGACCTAAAGTCATCTGAAGATTGAAAGTAAGAGGATAAAGAAATGTTTATCATGCAACTGGATGTCAGAAGAAAGCCAGAGTAGCAGTACTCATATCAGACAAACTAGACTTAAAACAAAGACTGTAACAGGAGTCAGAGAAGGGCACTATATAATAATGAAAGGGACAATCCAACAAAAAACATAAAGCAATTGTAAACATTTATGTACCCAACACAGGAGCACTTGAATACATATAAACCAATAATAAACATAAAAGAACAAATTATAGTAATACAATAATAGTTGGAGACTTTAACATCCCTCTTAAATCAATGAATAGATCTTCCAAACAGAAAATCAACAAGGAAACAATGGCCTGGAATGACACACTGGATCAGATGGATTTAACAGATATTTTCAGAACATTCCATCCTAAAACAGCAGAATACATGTTTTTTTTTCAAGTACAGCTAGAACATTCTCCAAAAAAGATCTCATATTAGACTGCAAAACAGACCTCAACAAATTCATGAAGGTTGGAGTCATACCATGCACCTTTTCTGACCACACTGCTTCAAAACCAGAAGTTAACCACAAGAAAAAATTTGGAAAGAAAACAAATACATGGAGGTTACCATGTTACTAAACAATGAATGGGTCAACCCAGACATAAAAAAGAAATAAAACACTATATGGAAACACATGAAAATGAAAACACAATGTTTCAAAACCTTTGGGATTCAGAAAAGTGGTTCTAAGAAGGAAGTTTATAGCAATACAGGCCTACCTTAAGAAGCAAGAAAAATTTCAGACAACCAAACCTTACATCTAAAGTAGCTGGAAAAGAATAATAAATTAAGCCTAAAGCCAGCAGAAGAAAGGAAATAATAAAGATTAGAGCAGAAATAGATGATATAGAAACTACAAAAACAATAGAACAGATCAATGAAACCAGGAGCTAGTTCTTTGAAAAAATTAATAAAATTGATAGACCTAGCCAGATTGATCAAAAGAAAAGAGAAAGGACTCACATAAATAAAATCACAAATGAGAGAGGAGAAATAATAGCCAATACCACAGGAATACAAACAATTATAAGGGAATATTATGAAAAACTATATGCCAACAAATTGGACAACTTACAAGAAATGGATAAATTCCTAGAATCATATAATCTATGAAAATTGAAACTAGAAGAAATAGAAAATTTGGACAGACTTATAACCAGCAAAGAAATTGAATCAGTAATCCAAAAACTCCCAACAAACAAAAGTCCAGGGCTTGAATTCTATCAAACATTTAAAGAAGTGCTAATATCTTTTCTTCTTAAAGTCCTTCAAAAACTAGAAAAGGAAGGAAAACTCCCAAATTCATTCTATGAGGCCAACATTACCCTGATACCAAAATCAGATAAAGACACCACAAAAAAAGAGAACTATGGCCAATATCTCTGATAAATATAGATGAAAATATCCTCAACAAAATTCTACCAAACTGAACATGCATTAAAAAAAATCATTTACCACAATCAAGTGGGATTTATTCCTGGGTTACAAGGGTGGTTCAATATTTGCAAATCAATCAACTTGATACAGAACATTAATAAAGGAAAGGATAAGAACCATATAATCATTTCAATAGATGCAGAAAAAACATTGACAAGTACAACATCCATTCATAATAAAAACCCTCAACCAAGTAGGTTCAGAGGGAACATAACCCCAACATACTAAAGGCCATCTATGAAAAACCCACAGCTAACATCATCCTCAATGGGGATAAACAGAGAGCTTTTCCTCTATGGTCAAGAACAAGACAGGGATGTTCACTCTCACTGCTTTTATTCAACATATACTAGAAGTCTCAGCCACAGCAACTGGACAACAAAAAGAAATAAAAGGAGTCCAAATCAGCAAGAAGTAAAACGTTCACTATTTGCGCATGACATGACACCGTATATAGAAAACCCAAAAGGCTCCACCAAAATACTGCTAGAACTGATAAACGAATTCAGTAAACTTGCAGGATACAAAATCAATGTACAGAAATCTGCATTTCTATACACCAATAACAAAGCAGCAGAAAGAGAAATTAAGGAATCAATCTCATTTACAATTGCACCAAAGTAATAAGATACCTAGGAATAAACCTAACCAAAGAAATGAAAAATCTATACTCTGAAAACTATAAAACACTGATGAAAGAAATCAAAGACAGCACAAAACAATGGAAAAACATTCCATGATCATGGATTAGAACAAATTTTGTTAAAATGTCTATGCTACCCAAAGCAATCTACATATGTAATGCAATTCTTATCAAAATACCAATAGCATTCTTCACAGAACCAGAACAAACAATCCTAAAATTTGTATGGAACCAAAAAAATAAAAAAATAAATTAATAGCTAGAGCAATCTTGAAAAAGAAAAGCAAAGCTAGAGGCATCACAACTCTGGACTTCAGGTTATATTATAAAGCCACGGTGATCAAAACAGCATGATGATAGCACAAAAATAGACACATCAATAGAACAGAAAACCCAGAAATGAACCCACAATTATATGGCCAATTAATCTTTGACAAAGCAGGAAAGAATATCCAATGGGAAAAAGACAGTCTCTTCAACAAATGGTGGGGAAAACCCAACAGCCACATGCAAAAGAATGACACTAGACCATTCTCTTTCACCATCTGCAAAATGAACTCAAAGTGGATTGAAGACCTAAATGTGAGACTTGAAATGTGAGACCATAAAAGTCCTTGAAGAGAGCACAGGCAATAATTTTTTCTAACATCAGACATAGCAACTCTTTTCTAGATAGGTCTCCTAAGGCAAGGGAAACAAAAGCAAAAATAAACTCTTGGGCCTACATGAAAAACAAAAACAAAAAACAGAAAACATTTCTGCACAGCAAAGGAAACAACAAAACTAAAAGGCGATGTTATGGAATGGGAGAAGATATTTTCAATTGACAAATGTGATAAAGGGCTAGGATCCAAAATACATAAAGAACATATAATTCAACAACTTAAAAAATGAATAATTTGATTTAAAAATGGGTAGAAGACATGAATGGACATTTTTCCAAGGAAGACATCCAGATGACCAACAGACATATGAAAAGATGCTTGACATCACTCACCATCAGGAAAATATAAATCAAAACTACAATGAGATATCACCTCACACCTGTCAGAATGGCTGAAATCAACAACACAAGAAATTACAGGTGTTGGCAAGGATGTGGAGAAAGAGGAAATCCTCTTACATTGTTGGTGGGAATACAAACTGGAGTAGCCACTGTGGAAAAAGTATGGAGGTTCCTCAAAAAGTTACAAATAGAACTACACTATGGTCCTGCAATTACACTACTAGGTATTTAGCCAAAGAATACAAAAATTCTAATTCAAAGGGATACATACACCCAGCTGTTTATAGCAGCAGCATCTACAACAGCCAAATTATGGAAACAGCCCAGTTGTCCATTGGCTGATGAGTGGATAGAGATGTGAGATATATATATATATATAGATAGATTATATGGAATTATATATATATAATACTATTATATATATATATATATATATATATATATATATATATATATAAATGGAATAGTATTCCACTATAAAAAAAACATAATCTTGCCATTTTTCCATTTGCAATGACATGGATAGAGCTGGAGAGTATTACGCAAAGCAAATTAAGTCAATCAGAGAAAGACAAATAGCATATGAATGTCACTCATATGTGGGATTTGAGAAACAAAAAAAAAACAAAGGGAAATAGAGACAACCAAAAAACCAGACTCTTCATTACAGAGAACAAACTGATGGTTCCTGGGGGTGGGAGGAAGGTATCAAACAGATGAAGGGAATTAAGGAGGGCACCTGTGATGCGCACTGGGCGATGTCTGAAATTGTTGAATTGCTCTACTGTGTACCCAAAACCAATACTACACTGTATGTTAACTAACTGGAATTTAAATAAAAACTTAAAAAGAAAAAGAAAGTACATTAGTAAAATAGTTACCTCTGGGCCACAGGAACATAATCCACCTAGAGTCTCTGGGAGGTAGCATAAGAATGCTGCTCAGTCCTATCCCCAGTAAGGAGCAAGGAAGCCGGGGTGTTTATGCACCCGCTACCATCCATGGCAGTCAACAACTAGTGGGGGGGTCGGGAGGGGAATGAGTCTGATTCCCCAGCGCTGTGGCCAGCTCTGTGCTGTGGGGAGTCAGCCAGGGCCTGCCAGAGTGGTGAAGCCCTGAGAGCCATGGGGCAGGGTGCTGGCAGCACCTGTTAGCTGCTCAGCCTGTCAGGATCAGCCTGCCCTGGAGAAGGGGGGACGTGCACCTCACGCAGCACCTGTGAAACCAGCGGGAGGATGCACACAGCCTGCTGCACATCGGGGTGGGGGCCCAAGGGCTGGGCAGGGGAACAGGTGCAAGCCCAAGAGGACTGCGTAGGGAGACTAGAAGGTGGTACTAGGGGGAAAATAATAACTTTATGAGTTGAACATATGAAACAGACCCTGTGAAAGCAGCAATATGCCCCCACACATTCCAGCAGCAAACAGGGCCGCCCACAAAGGCCTTTCAAGAAGTTTGCTTCTGGAGAGTCAACGGGGAGGTTTGAACTGCAAAACCCTGCATTCCCTGAAGGCTGCTCAATACTGTGACAAGAAAGGGGGCAGAGGGGGAAGGATCTGCTTTCCTGAAACAAAGCTTCCAGCTTGCTGGCGATCCTTACCCGCGGGGAGAGCAAGGGGCTCCTTTAACAGGACAAGCGCGCACAAATGTCTGCCCTTCCTCCGAGGGAAAGGAAATTGCTTCAAAAAAGCACTGGCTCTATTTTTTACAAACGAAATGTAAACTCTTATTAATTCTAAATTGACTTATTTGTGTTAATGTATTTGTGATGGGTCTGGACTCTTGATGTCTTTCTTTCCAACAAGTTCTATCACTCGTGAACCCTCCTGACTGAGTAGGTTTTCTACGTGCTCTCTTCCTAGTTCAGATTCTCATCCTTTCTAGTGCAGGTGCTTCGTTCAACATCCACTTATCCCACCCAACTGGGTGTCCTACCATTCACTTCAATTCGGACACTATCTACCAGGAGGTAGCCTCAGAGTCCACAGATTAAGAGGGACCAGGCCTATGAAACTGACTGCTCCACTTCAGATGCCAACAGCCAAGTTCTGGTTGTCACCTGTGCCTCAGACCAACTGGCTGAGTCAGAGGGTTTGACAAGCCCCTCTTCAGGCTCAGTTGGTTTGCTCATAGAACTCAGAGGACCAACTCCCTGGATCACTGGTTCGTCAGAGGGTATAACTCAGGACAAGCCAATATGGGTAAGGGGATGTAGGGTTTCCCAGCAGGGGCATGAGCTCAGGGCAGGCCTCAGTGGGAGTGAAGCCCTGAAGGAAGTGCAGAGGTGAACCATGAGGTATCTGGGGAAACAATAGGGGCATGGGCTAAGGACAGGCTTCAGTGGGAGAGTAAAGCTGAGTGAAGACCTGAAGGAGGTACAGGGGTGAACCATGAGGTATCTGGGGAACAGCAGGGGCATGGGCTCAGGGCAGGCTTCAGTAGGAGAGTAAAGCTGAGTGAAGACCTGAAGGAGGTGAAGGCCTGAACCACGAGGGATGGGGAACTGCATTTCTAGCAGAGGGAACAGCAAGCACAAAGGCCATGAGGTGTTAAACACACTGTGAGATGCCAAATGGACATCCAAGTGGAGCTCCAGGTGGGTAGCTGTCAGCATGAAGACTCTGGAGCTCAGGGGACAGCATTCAGGACACCAACTCTTGCTTGGGCCCCCCTCCTCCTCCAGGAGGGTGAACAACTGTCCTGGTTTCTCTGGGCCAGAAGGGTTTTCCAGGATGCAAAGGCCCAGGTAACAGTCAGTCACCATCACTCCAGGCCAGCCTATATCTGGTTACTGGTGGAAAGCTTGTAAAATATGCTTTAAAAGGGAATCCTAAAAACCCTTCCACAGTTGCTTCCAGCTCAAAGGATGAAAGTTAAAGTTCTCTAGAGTATTCAGCACAAAAGCCCTTTGCTTCTCTGGTCAACATCTCCCCACCCCTCCCTCAGCAGCGCCCCCCCCCCCTCCCCGCTCCACTCTGGCCACCCCTACAGTCAACAGGCCTTTCTCAACAACCACTCAGCTCATGGCTTCCTGAGAAATGGACATATTCTCACCTGTCCTCCTTCCCCCCACACACCTGACCTCCTCTTCGTGGTGGAGCTCCTCTTGCTCAAGTGTTATCTCATGCATCAGCTCCTGTGAACCTTCCTGGCCTCTACACGTGTTTTATCCCCATGTCCTTGGTGCTCACACTCCATCCTGCCAGGGGGCCGAGTCCAGGCTTAGTGGCTTCTGATCTTATATAAGTTGGGGGGGGGTGCCCTCTTTAAGAAAAATAATACAAAATTATGAATGCAGATTCAGGCATAAATATCAGTATGTATTTAGAAGGGACACCCAAAAATAAGGAGTCCTAAAGTCCTAGAGATTAAGATTCACAGTGAATGTGAATGTCCCTCCGACCACATCCTCTGCAGCCTGTGGGGTAATGTGTAGGTCATCTGTCGCTTGTACCCTGTGAGCTCTCTGAGGGCCAGAGAATCTGCCTGGAGGGTCTCTGCATCTTTCCTGCCCAGCACATACCAGCAGTTCAATGGGTGTTTGTTGACTGACCGGTCAGGTTGAGGATGACTAAGGATGCCAGTCCTTTGAGTCAGATCCAAGTTTTGGCAACTGTAGCCACTGAGCAGTTGAAGAACCTGCAGACAAGAAGTAAGGAACTTAACCCTCCCAGAAATGAAAAGACATCAGGCAAGCTGCCCATGTGACATTGCCAGATGGGGTGCCTGGCCCCAAGGGCACTGAATAAATATCCATTTCCTGTCTTTTCCTGTCCGTGGGCTCCATGTGCCTTCCCCTGGTCGCATACCCCCAAGGCTGGGACACAAGCCAGGGTGATGCCACTACCTGGGAGTGCACGCACCTGTTTAGCTCTGCCCTCTTATGTCGCAGAACCAAGATCGATGTTTTAGCTGAAGTAGGTTCCCTGCCACTCGCGGGTTAGGATGATTTCATTGACTTTCTGACCCCCGTATAGGTCTGCAGGTGGGAAGGTACATCTCTAATGTGCCCCCTCACGCCTGAACTTGGCCCAGGGTCTGGAAGTAAGGACAGGAGAGTGCTGTTCTGCCATTTAAGCCAATCAATGTGATCGTTTTAAGGAAACCAATTTCCTTCCCTGTGAACCCAAGTCTATAATAAATAAATAATTCAGCTTCCCTGAGATATTTATATCATGGGCAGGTGGCACTTCTGCTCTCTGAGAAAAGCAGGTCGTCCAAGAATTGCCTGCCGTTAAGTAATGGTGCCCCCAGTACTAATCGCAGCAATTCTGTGTCCGCTGCCTTGGGTCATTTGTCTGGTGAGCACAGCAACCTTGAGACTTAAGTAGAGCATCTCCTTTTAAAGATGAAGAAACACAAGAAATAGGAGATAAGTTCACAGGGCAGGAAGGCTCCGGAGTCAACCTTACCATCCAGAACAATGGCTCTTATGCAGGACCACAGTCTCTACAACCTCCTTCCAGATGAACCCTCCTGCTTATCTGCAGCACCCGGCATATGCTATAGGATGCATTGTGCTGGGGCCGGGGGCCGGCATCCGAACCCAGGCTCTGACCTCTTGGGCCAGGTCACAGCTTTGGGCCGAGTGAAGAGCTACAGATAGCATCTCTTTGTATCGCCTTGGAAATCTCTGGTTCTGAGATGACTGCTTGCTTTGGCGTCTGCTAAACGTGGTTCAAGTGCCTGTTGCAACAACTCACTACTTTATCCTTGAATGGATATTACCTGTTGAGGACGATGATGGTGGTTAAAATGAACATTTATCCGGTACAAGCTGCATTGCTGAGGGCTGCACTAACAGCCTTCCAGCATTTTAATTCTCAGGTCTTCAAGGTAGATTATTAATGTCCTCCTTTTTTCATTGAGATGGGCAAGTTGCGAGAAATAACTGGTTCTAGATCACACAGGTGATAAGTAACCAGCACAGCCAGGATTCAGGTTGGGGCCTTACCCAGGATGTGCCTTTAGCCACTCCGATGGCTCCAGTGGGAGAAGGGTCAGTGTTAGCTATCATGTGGCATAAGCTCCAGCCACACTGAGGACATCCCTTTATTTCTAAGCAAAGAGTATGTAACTCTCCCTCCCTCCATTTGCCCATACTGGCTCTTCCCTTTGCCTGGACTATTGCTCTGCTCTCCCTGCATTGTGGCGCTAACCCCCTCCTCCACCATTAAGTCTTACATGTTAAATCTTACCTCCTCCTCATGCAGCTCTGCATAATCCCACTCCAGGGTGAAACCAGATGTTGCAGAGCCTTGGCCACAAGGTGCAGCCATGGGGATGACTCTAGGGGTGATCGAGGGTACCAGCTAGAATGAGACGGTGTCATGACAGCTCAGCTCCATTTCCCCGTCCGCTCTGGGGTTTTCCAGATGTGGAATGAGGCATAACCATGATCCTCTAGAGCTTAAAGTCTAACCCGAGCACCAGAGTGGCTTTTCTCTGAGATATTGAGCCATCTTAGCTCGGTAGATAAACCAAGGCTCAAACGATTTAAAACTGGTCACCGCTGTGATTGGGGTTTGAGCTGCTGGGCTGTGTCCTCCTGTGCAAACCTAGAATTGTTTGTGTCTGACACACTAACAGGAACTCAGCAAATGTCATTGCCCGCATTTTCTCGGGGCCACAGGACTGAGGCTGAGCCGTGTCCTGTGATCTCCTCGAGGGCAGAGAAGCTGGCAAATGGAGAGCTCACCAGGGTGTGATTACAATGTAAAAGCCCTTTGTACTGGGCCACACTGGGTCTCCCAAGAACTAAATCAGAAAAGGAAAATCAGAAAACTAGCTTTTATGGCTTTAGCAATCGTGTTCTGGATTTACACCCCTGCATACAAAGTAGTCTCACAAGGGAATAATAGATTGTTTGCAGATGATCCGACACCATTTGGAAACAAATGGTGTTTCCAAAAAGCCTGTATTGGAGCCATCTGAGTATTACTCCCTCCCCTTTGATTCCCTTTGTTGTTAGTTATGGAATTGAGACTAGTGGGTAATGCCCTGAAACCAGACATTGATTCCCATAGGACCATTCCTCTTACTAGCCTCTTTTTTTTTTTAATAAATTAATTTTTATTGGTGTTCAATTTACCAACATACAGAATAACACCCAGTGCTCATCCCGTCAAGTGTCCCCCCCAGTGCCCGTCACCCATTCACCCCCACTCCCCGCCCTCCTCCCCCTCCACCACCCCTAGTTCATTTCCCAGAGTTAGAAGTCTTTATGTTCTGTCTCCCTTTCTGATATTTCCCACACATTTCTTCTCCCTTCCCTTATATTCCCTTTCACTATTATTTATATTTCCCAAATGAATGAGAACATACACTGTCCTTCTCCGATTGACTTACTTCACTCAGCATAATACCCTCCAGTTCCATCCACGTTGAAGCAAATGGTGGGTATTTGCCATTTCTAATGGCTGAGTAATATTCCATTGTATACATAAACCACATCTTCTTTATCCATTCATCTTTCGATGGGCACCGAGGCTCCTTCCACAGTTTGGCTATTGTGGACATGGCTGCTAGAAACATCGGGATGCAGGCGTCCCGGCGTTTCACTGCATCTGAATCTTTGGGGTAAATCCCCAGAAGTGCAATTGCTGGGTCGTAGGGCAGGTCTATTTTTAATTCTTTGAGGAACCTCCACACAGTTTTCCAGAGTGGCTGCACCAGTTCACATTCCCACCAACAGTGTAAGAGGGTTCCCTTTTCTCCACATCCTCTCCAACATTTGTGGTTTCCTGCCTTGTTAATTTTCCCCATTCTCACTGGTGTGAGGTGGTATCTCATTGTGGTTTTGATTTGTATTTCCCTGATGGCAAGTGATGCAGAGCATTTTCTCATGTGCTTCTTGGCCATGTCTATGTCTTCCTCTGTGAGATTTCTCTTCATGTCTTTTGCCCATTTCATGATTGGATTGTTTGTTTCTTTGCTGTTGAGTTTAATAAGTTCTTTATAGATCTTGGAAACTAGCCCTTTATCTGATATGTTATTTGCAAATATCTTCTCCCATTCTGTAGGTTGTCTTTGAGTTTTGTTGACTGTATCCTTTGCTGTGCAAAAGCTTCTTATCTTGATGAAGTCCCAATAGTTCATTTTTGCTTTTGTTTCTTTTGCTTTCGTGGATGTATCTTGCAAGAAGTTACTGTGGCCAAGTACAAAAAGGGTGTTGCCTGTGTTCTCCTCTAGGATTTTGATGGAATCTTGTCTCACATTTAGATCTTTCATCCATTTTGAGTTTATCTTTGTGTATGGTGCAAGAGAGTGGTCTAGTTTCATTCTTCTGCATGTGGATGTCCAATTTTCCCAGCACCATTTATTGAAGAGACTGTCTTTCTTCCAGTGGATAGTCTTTCCTCCTTTATCGAATATTAGTTGACCATAAAGTTCAGGGTTCTTACTAGCCTCTTACTTCAGCCTCGAACCTTCTCCCTGAAGCTTTGCTTACAAATCCCTGGACATTTCCAAACCTACCTCTAGACTCCGGGTCCTCAGGGGAATTAAGGGAAAGCCACAAGCTGATCTCCCTAAGACCACCTGTGATTCCTTGACGCTGTCTGGAGCACCAGGGCACCAGCTCCAGCTTCCTCCAGATTCTGCTTCCCAGCCAGTTCAGTGCAACAACCCTGTATCCTTTCCCCTCTTCGGTAGCACCAGCTGTTTATCATCAGGAGAAGTCAACCTGAAATTATGGGCAGAACCCACACATCCCCTTTCACCTCCATTCCTGGGAGAAAAAAAAGGGAAGACTGGGGTTACATTTACAGTAATAAATCATATTGCTCTACATCTGTCCCACTCCCCTGTCCCGATTATTACTGGGAAGCCCGGGGGGCAAGAGCACTTATGAGCTCACCAATATGGGATTCCATGCTCCCTCTGGCCCCCACCATCCCAGCGCATCATGGACCATCTCTGTCCAGCTCTTGGCCACCAGGGCCGGTGTAGTACTCCTTCTTGGGCCCCTAGAGCACTGTCTCCATCATGCCATTGACCACCTGGGCTCACGGAGACCTGGGGACCCACAAAAGCTGCCCTCCGGTTCCTCCAGGCGGCTATGGTGGCGGCCACCACCCTTCATGCTCCCTGCATCAACCCCTGATGTCTCACAGTGAGGCCCACTGCGACTCTGCTGCAAAGAGGAAGTGTTCTTGCTGTGCACTTGGGTCTTTCCCCAAGCATGGCTCAAAGCCTTGCTGACTGTTCCAGACGCTCACAGAGAGGTGTGAGAACAGCTCTTGGGTTTTTATTTGTAGCTTCTCCTTGGGAGAAGGACTCTTGGGAGCACCTGGAAGGTGAACTGCACCATATTCAAACCACTCCTGCCTCAGACCAGTGAGACAGTCATTGTTTGGGGGCAGAATTCGTGTGCTGGACCTCTGACCTTAGCACCAACTCCATCCTGGGGAGATGTAATACCTCCTCAAGGGAATAGGTTCCGCCAGCCTCATGCCACTGGTCTTTCTCCTCTGCAAGTAAATTCAAGTAGAAAAAAAAAAAGATTACTCTTCCATCAGGACCCTTGGAACCAAGGTATGATCAAAACACCTGCTTCCAACCCTGAGCTTATAATCACTCAACCCCCAAATACCCAGGAAGTTGGGAAACTGCATTGATTGGCTTCCACAAGACACACTGGGCAGATTCTTTCCACACGAGGGAGATTGCTCGGGCAGGAGAGGTCTGAGCTGCACCCTCACTCCCTACTTCAGACACACCACAGAATGGGTACGAACTCATGCCGAGGACAGCCTGCCCCAGTCAGCAATGTCGTGTCACCTCTACTCATCTTCCAGGTGTGAGGTAAGCCAGGACATCTGTTTTCTCCTGTCTGGGGGTGCCCCTGGTTAGCAGTGGCTAGGGTGTGTAGAGCAAGAGCCAAGACAGTGCTGCAGTTGTGCAGGCCTTTGTGATCCCAAGATCCCTGTTATAGGCCTGAGTTGTCAAGGTGCTTAAGGAACCTCCATGATTTCTTCTCTGGGAACTTTACTTTTCCGAAAGACTATTTGAACCCTGGTCCCTTTGACAGCAACAGATACATGGCTTTTGTGGATTCTGACACAGCAAACTTCCTTCTGGAAATCACTGCAGAAAGAGGACAAATGAGACCAAAAACAATTGCAAATGGTAGCAGAAAAAATTTGAAAAATATCAACCCCAACATTTTTTTCTTCCTGCCCCTCCCCCTTCTGTCTAACCACCCAGCTTCAGGTTTAGCTCAAGCTGGAAGTGCCTGCAGCCAAAAACATCAGTGCAGTGAAGTTGCACTTAGCCTCACCCATGGCTGCTCTCCCACCCGGAACAGTAATGACCTAACCAACGCTGAGTACCCTCACAACATATTCAATGTTCTGTTGGTGTTGCTGCATTTATAGGACAAATGAAGAGAATACAACCACGATGATGACAGTGAGCAATGACTACTACCTGACCAAGCACTGTTCTCAGCAGAGTCTGACTCAGTCTGGGCAGAGGGGGAGAGTGGTCAAGGACACAGAGCAAATGGCAGCAGGCTGGCAGATGCCCTGGGCTTTCGTACACCTCCTAATGTGAGGCAGGCACTATGACAGACTCGCTGAGTTCCCTCCTTAATCCGTACAACCCTGCCGTGGGGATTATCATCCCTCATGTATGGCCCAAGAACTGGGGCCTCCTCACTGACGTGGCAGGGTTCTTACAGTCACAAAGAAAAATATCTCTGAGGTTCTTCTAACCACGTCCTTAAATCACGCGTGCATTAGTCAAAACTCAATTGTGTGAGATAGAAACCCAGCTCAAACTAGCTTGGGGTTGAGAGGGGCAGGGAGGAACCCTTAGAGGATCTAACCAATTTCAGACATGGCTAGGTCCATGGACTAAAATAATGTCACATGGATTAACTCCCTCTCTCCCTCCACCTGTTTATCCCAGCAGCTTGCCACTGCTTCACCTTGCGTGTGGGAATGCTATTCTCTTCTGCTGTAAAATATGCCCCTTAATATCAGAAAAAGGACCACAAATGGATCTAGCCAGAGTTATGCTTTATCTCATTATCCCAGGAGAAGCAAGAAATGTTCTTTTCCAGAATCCACAATTTCTCAGGGAAGACCATGGTGCTGTTCAGGTCATATCCTACTTACCCTTGAACCAAATCCCTCAGTAGGGAGGTTGAGTCCCATGATGGACAGCCAACCAGGGCCACGTGGAGAGGGGAGTAGTGGCTCTTTGAAAGGAAGGTTGCTGGTCAAACAATGCAGGTATCCATCAGAAACAGGATCCAAGAGAACTAGTCAGGACTTAATTTAGATGCAATCCCTTCTGAATGTGGGTCTACCAATTTTCATGGTGTTGGATTTCCTTTTGTTTTACATGCTCTCCATAATTTGTGATATATGTGCAGAAGTGGGATGTGGCGACAAACTTGGAAGCATTAATAACGTGTGTGTGTGTTTAAAAATTAATGTAAGTTAGCGGTTTTCTTTCTAGAACAAAAAGTTTGTGGTTAAAATAGAGTTGCTGGAATCTTTTAAAAACTGTTTTTAAGAGAAGGCAGCATCACCTTGCAGTGTTCTTGCCAAAAATGCTTAACCCAAATTTAATCATGAAAGAAAAAAGAATCAGACAAATGCAAAAAAAAAAAATTGACTTGGACTCTTTAAAAAATGGTAATTTCATAAAAGATCCCCTCCCCACCAAAGAGAAGGCTGAGTGGCCATGCTGGATCAGAGTAAGGAGACCCAAGAGTCATGACAACTAAATATAGCATGAGATCTTTGATTAGATCCTGGATTTAAAAAAAAAAATTCTAAGTGGCATTACCGGGACGATTTAAGAAATTCAATACAAAGATCTATATATGTGATGATAATATTGTAGAATGCCCCATTTTCTGAATGTGCCTGTTGTGTAGAAGAATGTCCTCATTCTTAGGAAACAATTTGCTAAAGTATTTAGTTGATGAAAAGTCAAGATGATGAAAGACATTTTCAAGTGGTTCGGGGTGGGGGGGGAGTACACGTAGATCTGGGGAGAGAGAATGAAACTGTGGCCAAATGTTAAGAATTAGTGAATGTAGGTGGAAGGTATATGGGTGTTCGTTACACACGACACTATCCTTGTAATTTTTCTCTAGGTTTCAAATTTTCCCAAGTACAATATTGATGGGAAGGAGGGAAAATTAAGGTATAGTCTCGTAGTCATCTAAACTTCAACTCTCCTTCTCATAATACAGAATGAGAAGTAAAAAAAAAAAAAAAAAGTCATGTAAATAAGGGGTTGTTATTGGCGGGTTAGTTAAATGGGTGAGTTTTTAAGAATTTAACAGAAAACAAATTTTCAAAAAAATAAAATTTTAACAGAGATGCAGGATCTGTTCAGCTCGTTCCTCTGGGACTTGTGGGTGGCACACCTGGCAGTAGTCATCGCTCCAGCTTCAAGTAGGGTGGTGGTGCCCTGGGTCCTCTTGGGAATGATGCCAGGAAGCTTAGGGAGAGAGACTTGATTTCCTTGCCCCACACCAGGAGGTTGGCCAGGCGTATTCCGGGCATGAGGAGACCCACCCTTCCTTCTCCTACTTCCCAAGCAGAATTGCAGGTGGGGATAAAGGTGACCAGGGTCTAGTCTATGTAGGGTGCGCTGGCATCCAGAGGTCTCCTCCTGGGACACAGGGTGGCAGGCTTGGGGGCTCTCTGTCCCTAACAGAATTCCTGGGTTCAGGAACCTGATGTCCATCAGGTCAATGAGGGAAGTATTTGGAAAAGTCGGAAGTCATGATTAGGGGTTTTCATTCCAGAACAAACATTAGGTGGTTACAGTAGAGCTGCTGGAATCTTTCAAAAACTGTTTTCAAGGGAATTCAACAGAATGATGCAGTTCCAGGTGCCAATAATCATATTTTTCATGTCACCTACACACACGTGTGAGTTTAAATAGCAACCCGTGCACATGCATACATATGAGTACACATGCACATTTTCTGAATGGAAAGTGAGGCATGTGGTAACATGTTTATGAACCAGATCCCTTATTCTTTCATCTTCTTTTTTTTTTTAAATGTTGTTGGTACAAATAGTATATATGGTACAATGTATTGAATAGTCTATTTATTAATGATTTATATCTTGCCTGTTTTTTAGAAAATGATTTGATTGTGGTTCATGATGCCAAATCCTCTATAAAGCAAGACAATGAAAAAAATTATAAGATTAAAAAAACAGAAGAAGAGATGAGCATGAGGTAAGTGAAACCATCACAAGTTTAGCAACAAAAGGAAACAAGATAGGCTATTGCTCTTGGATCCTCACCAGGGTGTAGTCTGGCCTGAAGGACTCCCAAGCGAGCAGGATGAGTGGAAACAAAGAGTTGTTCAGTGGCAGCAGCTAGAGACATCAAAGCAAGAAGGGTGGCATCATGAGGACGTGGGAGAGAGGCCCACACTCTACAAGCCACAAGAGCATTCTGATCAGGCCAACCATGCCTAGAGGCCCCAAACAGAAACCAAGGAGACAAAAAGAGCATCCCTGTGTTAACAGCTGTTGGCTGCAGCTGGAATTTCAGGAGTGGCCATGGGGTGAGAAGGAAAGCAGTATTTCGAGGACCCAGGGTGCAAAGGACATAAATATATCTCTTTGCCCCAAAAGAAACCTAGTTCATCTTTCATATGAGGGGCATTGAGTCACATGGTGACTCTGGGTTTTGCAAATGAGACAGAAACGTTCTTCTTATGAATGCTTCCCCTAGATTGCTCTGCAAAAGACAGAGCCCGGGCAGCCCCAGTGGCCTAGTGGTTTAGCGCCACCTTCAGCCCAGGGCCTGATCCTGGAGACCCGGATGGAGTCCCTTGTCGGGCTCCCTGTGTGGAGCCTGCTTCTCCCTCTGCCTGTGTCTCTGCCTCTCCCTCTCTCTCTCTCATGCATAAATCAATTTTAAAAATCTAAAAAAATAATAAAAAAAGACAGAGCCCGTGGATTAAAAAGGCAGGTTAAGAGCTAAATGTGTTTCGTGTAATCAGTAGCATTTCTACATACCACTGAGAAGCTATTAGAAAATATAATAAGAAATAAATCCCAGTTGCAGTAGCCAAAAAAAAAAAAAAAAAAAAAGAAGAAGAAGAAGATAAAATACTTGGGAGTAATTTTTATAGAGTATGCCCTCTATAGAGAAATTCCAAAATTTTACAGAGAGTTGAACTACTTGATTAATGGAAAGGTATAGCATATTGAAAAAGTAAACAACATAAGAGGTCAATTCTTCACAAATTAATTTATAGATCAATGACAAACAAAAATCCAACAGGTCTGTTTTTAGGGGTGGGGTGGGGAGGAAGACAAAAACATTTCCAAGTTCATGTGAAGCAGTAAACAAAGGTGAATATAAAATACAAAATAACTTCCAAAAAGTGGTAGTAATGTTAGTGGGGTAGACATGCAGCAGTGAAGAGTCCTACAGAGTAGAAGATTCTAAAGCAGTATTTGAAAAAGTGTGGTGCTCTTTCAAGACCAGACAGATGATTGGACTGGATAAACTTAAAGATGTAGATCCTATTATACCTAAGGATTTAATATGTGATTTTTCACAAAGGCATCACCAAATAATGCGGAAGAGAACAATAATTCAATTAGTGCAAGTTGCAATAGTTGGCTAGCAATTTGGCAGAAAAATTCTTATTTAGATCTTTATCTCATACATGCATCCTAATGCATTTCAAATGGATTCAGCCTTTACATATAAAACTCAGACAATTGTTTTAAAAGCAGAAGAAAATAAAGCCAATATTCATCAGACTTCTGGTGGGGGGTGGGGTGGGCAATCCAAACTTGGGAGCAATTGAAGGAATCACAAGAGTGTGGCATTCCAGTGCACATAAAATGTCTTCACATAAAAAATATGACCAAGCAAAAGATAATACAACTAGACAAACTACATATATGACAAGCACCAAGGCAGGGGTTAATATTTTTTACCTTTATGTAATAAAGTTTAAGCAAAGTAGCAAGAAGAGCACTAAGATGGCTAAGGATAAAAACAAGCAGAGGACATCAGTAGGAGAAAGTCTGGGGTGCCTGGGTGGCCCGGTCAGTTAAGCATCTGACTCTTGATTTCAGCTCAAGTTATGATCTCAGGGTGGTGAGTGCTCTCTCTTTCCCTCTCTCAAAATAAGTAAAATCTTAAAAAAAAAAAAAAGGAGAAATTGCTCCACCTCAAAAGACATGAGAATGAAAAGAACGACAAACTTTGTATTTTTCATTTATTAAATGACTAAAACTTTAAGGGGAAAAAAAATTTACTACCCAGAGTTGCGGAAGAGGATATGATTATCCCTCTAAGAGCATCAGAAACCAAGAAAACTGGTTTCGAAAACAGTTGGTGATATTTATCAAGAAGTATAAAAATGTTGGCCAGTAATGTTGGCCAGTAATCCTAACAAAATTGTTTGTTTAATGTTTAATGTTGGCCAGTAATCCTAACAAAATTGTTTTTTTTTTTGTTTTGGTTTTTTGTTGTTGTTGTTTTGTTTTTAGATTAGTTGCACTGAAGAATTCCTAATTTGTTTGCAGCCACTGGTATATGCTTTAAGGTTGATGTGCAAGGGCAGCCTGGGTGGCTCAGCGGTTTTAGCGCTGCCTTCAGCCCAGGGTGTGATCCTGGAGACCCTAGATCAAGCCCCACATCAGGCTCCTTGCATGGAGCCTGCTTCTCCCTCTGCCTGTGTCTCTGCCTCTCTCTCTCTCTCTCTCTCTCTCTCTCTCTCTCTCTCTCTCATAAATAAGTAAATAAAATCTTAAAAAAAAAAATAAAGTTGATGTGCAAACTTTCTAGGTGGCTAGAAACAAATTCCTGCTGCCAGTACTTCTGTGGCCCACAGCAAGACATCTTTATTCTCCAGATGAGTGCATTCTCAGAAGGACTGTAGGCCTGATGGCAAGTTAAAATAAGAAGTAAACCTCAGGGTGGCTTAGAGTGCTTCCTCCTCTATAATGTGACCCATCTTTCACCTAGCAAATATTTATTGAGCACCATCTGTAGGCACACTGCTAGGAGGGCTACATAGATTAATAAGACCCAGTTTGTGCCCCCCAGGAAGTGGAGAGCCTAGGAGAAGAACACAAAAGTCAGGTTTCAGAGCATTTGAGCAAAAATCCGAAGGAGAAGAGAAGAAATCCCTATTAGAAGTACCAAGTGTTTTTGTAACATCTCTATTTTGAAATATCTCCTGTGTAGGCTGATCACATCGTTTTCAAAGCAAGTTTCTAGAATGATGTAGTGCCAGTCTCATATTACTTTGCTAATAAGTAAAAATGCAACAGAAACTCAGGAGAAATAAGCATCCTGAGGTGAATGTTCTTCTCAGAGGCAGTGAGCCAAGGATGAGCCATGGGCCTAACACTCCTGACCGTTCCAGTCGAGAAGCGGGAGAGGCAGTAAGATCCAGAGACACACCAAGCTGCTCCTTCTGGGCTTCGCTTCACGGTGTCTACTCTGCCCAGAGTAGGAATGTGCTTGGTGCTCTAACATTTGAATCTACAAGAACCAAGTTCTACAAATACACATCCGAGGGTCTCACCAGCCCTGGTCCAAAGTACATACAGTCTTCTTTCTCTTGAAAACTCTTCTTCATTTCCAGTTAAGAGGTTTGCTAAACTCCTTTCCTCAGTAAGGAACCACATTCTGCCCTTACCTGTGTATTTGTGAACTTTTTTTTGATGTGTCAGGAGGTGTCTAGAATATAGTAAGCACTAAAAAAAAAAAAAAAAAAAAAGTTGGGTATGGTTAACCTGGGCAAGCTGCACTGAAGAAATGAAATTTAAGTTGATTTGTAAGTAAAAAAGGGTCATGGATAAGCCTGTCTTCTACAAATTGGTTTTTTCCCAAAAACCTAATGCTTCGCCTTAGTTTTCATTTCTGATGCTATTTCTTAGAACTACTGCATAATACTTGGTACATATTGATTTAATTTTTGCTCCGAGAGACTTAAGCAGTGAATAGAGGTTAATTTGTTATCTGGTCCATTGATTTTTGTCCTAAGAGAATGGGTTTCATTTTCAGCATTTCCATCTATTAATTGCTGCTGGTACCATCAATGGATTCTCCGCAATGACTTCTGTTGACATCTCATGTATTTTCTGAGTCCCTCAATATTCCTGTGGTTATTGTAGTGCTTTGTCATGATGGTTTCATTCTTATTTCCAAACTCTCTAGAGTGTTGCAGATAGGTAGGAGGCTGCCAGTAAATAGTGAACTTATTCTATGACCAAGCTCTCAGCAAGTTGGGAAATAAAACAATGAGCAAAGATTAAAAAACAAAATATTGACATTATTCATACTAGAAGCTCAATGGGAGGGTAACATTTATGGTATTCACAGAGAGGGCCCACAGCCTGGATTAGATGATTTCCAGCACTAAACTCCAGGCAGAAATGAACCAGGAAAAAACCTCCACCATCCCCATCACCCTGCCTACCCTGGAGCTCCTGCAATTGCCATGCAGAGAACTTTGCTCTGGAAGGCAGGCTCCCTCCCAAAAGGAATGAGGGGAGAATTCTTCCTAAATACTCCAATCAGCTATGTTGCTGCCCCCCCCAGGGTGGGGTGGGAAAGGGAGAGAGGCCAGGTGTGAAATGACTGAGTGCCTTTCATGGGAAAGAAACATCAGGAGATGAGAAAAAAGAGGACCTCACTAAAAAAGGTGTGTATTGAGAAGCAGTAACAGGAAATCAAAATATTTGGCATGGGGCCTGATTTTGCCAGTTTTCCAGCTGTGGGGACTTGAGCAAATAGCATCTCCCTGAGCATGTTTTTTCACTTGCAGAAAGGGGATAACACCTTCTCATCTTTCAAAGTTTTATGAGAGGACGTAAAGTCATGCAACATAAGAGACTCTTGGCACGAATGTATATTAGGCAGAGAAAAACTGACACCAATTCCTAACTGAAAATCACAGGCTTAAGAGTTTGAGCTCTTAGTGGATGGTCTTTCTCTCAACCTTTAGGCTTCACACAACTATGTATAGATTTGTTCCTTAAAATGATCCCCAGTTGCCTTCCCCTTCCTCCTGTGTGTTTCTCATTATAACTCTGAGGCCCCAAGAGATTCCCCAGGGACCTCCAGGGCATTTCTGCTTCAGGCCTGCCCCCATGTCACCCCCTTTACTGGGTTAGCACTCAGCCTTCCCACAGCTGGGGGCAGGCAGAAGCTTTGCACGGCTTCCCTGATGAAGCAAATGACTAGCACCTCGGAGGCCTGTTATACCTCATCCTTCACATGGGCCTGACTCCTTTTCATCACGGGGAGACATCCCCAGCCAATCTGTTCCTCCCCAATGTCACAGGCTCCAGGAGTGGCAGCACCAACTCTTCAGTTGCTGAACCAGGAAAATCTGGGCTTCATCACTGGCTCCTCCAGCACCCTCCACTTCCCACATGAAAATAATCGTTACCACACATGATGCTGTGGATTAGGTGCTCTTGTACATGCTTTAAGTGCCACATCTCTTTCAATACTTAGTACAGTCCCATGAGATGGGCCCCAACTTTTCTCCTCATTTCCTAGGTGAGGCAATGAAGGCCCAGGAGGTAAAACAACTTCTGCTAATCCCACGGCCAGTAAGTGGTCTTAAGGGCATTTGAACTTCCACCTTCTCTCAGTTGTCAGGTCCTGCTTATGTGTTCTCCTGTTTTCCAAGATCTATTCCCATGTCTTCCCTCCAACTATCTTTGTTAAGTTGGAGTCTTTTCATCTCTCCTCCAGATGGTTGCAGCTTGCAACTGAAAGGCCCTGTCATCTTTCATTGGCCTCCACCCACCTCTTCAAATGTATGTCCTCTGACTCTGCTCACCTTGCATCCTCCACTTGTCCCGAGTGTTTTCAGTTTCCAGAATGTAATTTGTCATTTCACGTTTGCACGGTTTGCCACTTTTTCCCATGTTTCTACTTGTAAACACCTGCTCAGTCTTCAAGACCCTGTTCATGTGTCTTCTCTTCAAAGGCTTCCTGGCCTTTCGAAGCACAGTTGACCAGTCCCTTCTTTATGTTTTAGAAGTGTTTGTGTATTTAAGTTTTTTTTTTTACCTGTTTGTCTTCCCAAATCAACATGATTTCCATGATGACAGTGTCAGTTGATAATAGTAGTAATATGGGAAGCTCCAGTTTATTAGATGCCTACCATAAATGGAGCTATGTCTCCAGAATGCCAAGGACAAGCAATCCTAATCTAGAATTCTATACCCAACTAAAACAACATGTAGCTTACTTGAATTTTATATCATGTGAAAGCATTCCTTATTCCCCAAAGTAATATAATAAAAATGTTTTAAAGAGAAAATGGAATAGGTTTTTTCAGGTGAAGACTAAACTGGTTTATTATCCAAAGATCTTCTCTGACAAAATTACTAAAAAAATTTTTTAAAAAAATCAAGAAAAGTTCTGAGTAATAAATCCACAAGTAAGGTGAGAAATGCAATTGTTGATTATAAAATAGAAATAGTTATTGGCAGCAAAAATAGAAGTAATAATTATTTTCTCTTATTTAGAGACAAGATGGAGCCTAACATTCTAGATAATAACATGAAAAAATGATGGGAGGGAATAGGAAAGAAAACAAACATAGCTAATTCCTCGTTTTCTTTGAGAGTCATATTTTGCCCCTGTGTTCAAATATCTAATGTAACCATTAAAAAAATAGAACCAGAATGTTTGCAAACTGGTACAAAGCAGAAGGGGGAAAACAGAACAGAAGAACAGGAAAGGAGAAAAAAGAAATAGAAGAGAAAGTATGAAAATAGAAACTCAGAGGAAAATAGCAGAGATAGTCCAAATACCTCAGCAATCCCAATAATGTAGACAGTTGAAATTCACAGAATAAAGAAACTCCCAGATTGACTAGAACAAGCAAAACATGACACTTGCATGCAACACACCCGAGCGGAATCCTTCCATTTCCCCCAAGCTGAGTGTGTATATGTGTATGTCTATGCTGTGTGTGTGTGTGTGTGTGTGTGTGTGTGTGTGTGTGTTGCGAAGGGAGGGGGGATGATAATTCAGTCTGTAGGCTCCTTATAAAAGATTTTGGTGGCACTTGAAAGTATTGCAGGCTCCGTAACACAATTTTAACTTTTGCCTATTTTTTTTTTAACCAAGGTGTAATTCGGGTAATCACATTTTTAATTTCATTGACAGTTCATCTGAAAAGTGCACAATACTGAGTGTAAAGCACATCAGAATGCATTTTCAAAAAGGTGGTATCTGTGAGAACAATCAAGGGACACCCCCAAATATCAGCTGGTTTGCTCACTCTTGGAGAAATAGGTCAACGTCACCATGTTATTCTAAATACAGCCATTAAAAATTCCAAGGAGGAAGAATTTCACATATTACTGTTATTCACTGGATAATTTTAGCTGGAAGATCATTCTTTCCCGGAGAGGGTCTAAATTGATTGTAACAAACGGTGCAATTATCACCCTTACAACTGACTGCTTTGTGGCAGATCTAAATTCTATTTTGCAAGTCTGCCAAAAACTCTCCTTTGCCTCCTAAGCTCAAAAGCCAGAAAGCAGCTGAAAGATGGTCACTGCTTTGTTCTTGAATGGAGCTAATTACAGAGATGCCTGCAGTAGGACAAGCGCTCTGCTGTCGGGATGTCAATAGGAACAATTAGAGCTCATTTCAGGCAAACATCACTTCTAAAAAAAGAAACAGAACTTCAGATTTTAATTACTCTCAAAGGAATTGTTACATTACACAGAACCTGGCCATTTCTTCCTCCCTCGCAATTTAGTTCAACTGTCATGACAATTCTCTGTCCTAAGAATGCTCTAATTTTAACATTCCTACAGATGGGTTGGGAAGAATGTGAAGTTTATTCCTCCCTTCTTTCCTCACTAGATTTATTTTAATCCTACATCACAGTCAGTTTTAAATAATTTGCATAGTATTGAAATATGTATTTTGTTCCCGTGCCTTCTTAGAATCATTTTTTCCCAATTTTTAAAATTCAATGAATTGACCATTTATTAAACCCTCTGTATGTGTTCTAAGCATTGCGTTCAGTGCTTTGGAAACATTCTCTGGCTTGATCCTCACATCTACCTTGCTAGTGTTACTCTAATTTTTTTTTTTTAAGATTTTATTCATTTATTTGAGAGAGCGCGAGAAAGAGAGGAGGGGCAGAGGGAGAAGCAGACTCTGCTGAACAGAGAGCACGACGTGGGGCTTGATCCCAGGACCCCGGAATCACCACGTGAGCTGAAGGCAGACGCCTCACAGACTGAGCCCCCCAGATGCCCTGTATTTTCATTTTATAGTTGAGGAAACTAAGATGAACAAGTTCACACAGCTAAGCGGTTGCGCTGTGATTTAACTCTAGCTTCCAGGGCCCTTTCCTGGCAGTAGAATTGAGAGAGCAGTGTCTGTCCCTGGGAACGTGGCTAGAAGACCGGAGATAGCACCAGGTAGATTGGGGACCACAGGAGGCCGTGTGTGTCCTTCTGCAGTAGGGGTGGGAGGAGGTATGGGGGCTGGGAAGAGGACTGTGCTGACAGGTGAGGCAGCCTGTACTCTTGGCACTTTTTAGGTCACAGTGCCAGATGGAATGATAGATCTTTCCTCAACATTTGCGAAGCTCATAGAAGAGGACTGCTTTGAGATGGTCAGTCTCTTTCTCACTCACTTGCATCCTGTGTGCGTGGTCTCAGCCCGACCACATTGTGTTAGCTCACGGATTTTCTTCTCTATTGAGTATTTATTATCCACGATTCATTATATATTGTTTTAGACTTTTTTTTTCTCCCAGAGTGCTACAACTCTCCTCAGATGGCATCACCTGTCCTCCTTGAATGATTCACTTGGTGGGAACAACAAAACCATGTGCCAGAATGTTCTCTAACCCACAAAATCCCCCTATGGAAAGGAAATAAAATTCCAATTTGTGGAGGAGTAAAAAACACTGACTCAAAGTTTTGGAGCAAAGAAGCAACACGGCAAAAGATGTGTTCAGGGAAGCTAGGTCTGGTTGTCCCTACAACAACAGGATGTGTTTTGTGTGAAAAGACTGGAGCCTGGGGACTGAATCAGGCTGCTACAAAAAGCCAGAAACCTGGGAGCCTTCTAGACTCTCCACATGCCCCCGACTCCCACGCACACACACACATGCATCCAGGGAGTAGCCAGGCTTCTTCAGTACTGTCTCTTTAGCAGCTTCTGGAGTTGCCATGCTACTGGATTGTGTCCCTAAAAGGCAAATGCCATTATGTCACTGCTGGTTCCCATCCATCAATTGCCTCCAAACACCATACAATACAGTCCAGGCTCCAACACATGGTCCACAAGGTCCCACATGACCTAGCTTTGCACACCTGTTCCCATGCCCTCAGAGCTCTGCATTACAAACTCTGAATGGATGCTTCACGTTTCCATGACTCAGCATCCTGGCGCTCTTCCTACTCAAAACATGTTTCCCCAAATGTTTGGAAACTCTTGGTCTCCTTTCCAGTTCTAGCTACTGCATTAGCTTCTTAGAGGAGCCTTCCCTGGACACTCATTACCAATGAACACCTTCATCCACTCAACACATTGTGTTTGCAGTTATAGGTTTGTCTTCTCTGCTAAAGAGGGAACTTCTAGACAGCACAAATCTGTGCCAAACCATGACACAAATTACTCCCAGTAGACTCATGCTCCACGAGGAGCCCTCCCATATCTATTTTGTTCACATTATCCAAAGGCGAATACATATAGACAATTAATCAATCTTTGTTGAACTCATGGAGGATAGAAAGTAGTTATTAAACATTGAATGCATGAGTTGCAGGTGCTATGGGATGGAAATTGGACTAAATTTTCCAAATACCTAGGAAGTCATACTTTTTTATGTACTGCCTGTTGATTAAAAATTGTAAAGCTAGCCAACTGTAGAAAGTCAGTTTGTATTGACAGGAGGTCTCCTTGGTGACATGCCTCATGTCATATAGCTCACAATCAGGCATTTAGTTAGCACATGTCTGTTGCTGAAGATGGCAACAACAAACTTATTATTAAATAGCAAGTATCTTCAGGTTGCGATTAAAAATATAGAAGTGTCAATGGGCTTAATAACTAATTCAATCTCACCCCACAAAAATGCACAATCTCCCTCTCCCCAAGAGACATTTTCCTTTATAGCCCACACTTTATAATCATTCATGGTCTGCCAATATCAGTTGAAAATAAATAAGCTCAAACTGTTTAACTTCAAAAAGCCAGAGCCCATGACATTGAGACTTAAAACCACCCACGAGTTCAAAGTGGACATTTTTATGCACTTTCTAGACACCACACATCTCTTTTCAGACCAAATGTCACTACATGGAGTGCAATCCTGCAACTCCAGAAGGGAAATATTAGAACAGCCCACCCAACCAGTCAGGTGGCACCCTCTGAACCCCTAGCACAAGGGCCAGCTCAGCGCAGGTCCCCACGTGAATGAATGAGCACTCATTTCCATACTCTGATCAGTACCAATGACGGCAAACAGGCAAAAATTAGGAAAAAAACAACTCTACTATACTCATCTGTATTCTCAAGGATTGTTTCCCTTGAACCTTGCTTTTGTTTGAAGAGTCCAAGCATTTCCTTCCTGTTTCTGACATTTTAATAGCTGCAAATAAATTACCTTAACTCTTTCTTTTCCTTCATTAACTTCCCTTTTGCTTTCCAGACAAGGGCCAAATTCTTGAGGCAGGACTTAAGGCTTTATAGTGGGCATCCTATTCCCCACAGTTCCTCTGTATGCCCACCTTACACTATGGCGCTAGGGAACTCTCTGCTATTTCCATTCATGGTCTAGAATTTCTCACCCCAGTATTCGCTCACACAGATGCTTCACCTGGAATGTCCCTTCAAGCTGCCCACAGCATAGGGTGGCAGGATTCAGAGCTTCATCTTTGGGCCAAGACAGGCTCCACTGCTTACTGTTGCAGGACTTTGAGTGAGTTATTTGTGCTGGTAGTTTGCCTGTTTGTTCTCAGACACACCCCTTGCTCTTCCCCAGCTCCTCTCTGAGTCCTATTGGCTGACACTGGGGTCACCATAGGGAGGTCCCAGTGGGCCACTAGAGGACAGGAAGAGAAA
Organism: Nyctereutes procyonoides; assembly: GCF_905146905.1. Lineage (NCBI taxonomy): Eukaryota > Metazoa > Chordata > Mammalia > Carnivora > Canidae > Nyctereutes > Nyctereutes procyonoides. Next base: position 24,480,787 of record NW_026575122.1, read on the forward strand.
GAGCTGGAGTGTTTCTTCTCTCTAGCTGCCTTGGGCAGCATCTCTGGCAGGAGCTGCATCTCCTCCTTAGCTCCAGCTACCGTCAGACAGGTCTACTGTGATTTCAGCTTCCTGGGTGGAAAGAGAGGAAAGGAATCCCAAGGATCTCCCTCAATCCCTGCATTCAGCTATGCCTGAAGCAATAGAATATAACCCTGGCAGTTCTCATTCATGTCAGCCAATATACTCTCTTTTAAGATGTAAGCCGTTTTGACTTGGGTTTTTTCACCAGAAGCAACAAAAGGTGTTTATTAGTTTAATCCCTCAAGTTGAGAATGACTTATCAAGTACATAAGAGAAAGACTATTCTTAAATCACTGTGATGCAGGGTAGAGAATACTACTTGGAGTAGGAAAAATGGGAGAGTTCAGAAGAGGGACAGTGATCCGTGGGTAGTAGAGCCAAGGCACCCAGGTTGAAACCGGAAGCCAAGGAGGGTTTTTGAACAATGGCTTGCCATGATTTCAGCTACATTGTACAGGCAGATTCCTATGGGCACAGTGTGGGCCTGCAGAGCTACCGCGCTGCACAACTCCAGGGACGTCATTCACCCAGAATGGCGGTGCTCCCTCGAGTTGTACCATGTGCAGCCTTGAACTATGGAGAGAAACTAAAAATATGGTCAAAGAGCTTCTTTCCTCCAGGACAGAGGTGCAAGGGACTTGGGCAGTATTATAAGGCAGGGGGTAGATTTAAGACCACATTCTAAAATAATTTGAAAGTTTCAATGCGGAGGAAGGCAGAGGTGCCAACAGAAATAGGGAACTTGGGAAGAAGAGTAGACTTGGTGGAGATGGAAAGTTTCTTTTCAGACAAGAGATCTCAAGGCAGTCATGGGACGAGGCTGATGGCCTCTGACAATGCAACTGGGGTGCAGGGAAGTAGTGCTGAGAACAGGGATCTGGAAGTCATCCACATGGGGATGGTCCTGGAAAGCACAGTTTGGAAGGAATTGCCAAGAGAGAAAATATGTGTTAGAGTGTCCAAGGAATGTTCCTTAGGGAGTAGCTCCATGGAAAGGGCAGAGGGGGAACATGGGTCAGAAAACTGCATGGACAAGTGAGGAACCAGAGAATCGTGAGAAAACTCAGAACCATGTCAGGGGGACCAAGGATGAGTTTCACAAAGGAGGGATTGGCCATTCCCACACTCCCTTCTCCCTCCACAGTCATTGCTGAAGTGTTTGTCAAGGGGCACCCGGGTGGCTCTGTCAGTTAAGCGTTCAACGCTTGATTTCAGCATAAGCCATGATCTCAAGGTTGTGAGATCAAGCCCATGTCGGGCTACTCACTGGGCTTGGAGCCTGCTTGAGATTTTTCTTCTCCCTCAGCGCCCCCCCCCCTTATCTTTCTCTCTCTCTCTCTCTAAAAAAATAATAAAATAAAATGGAAAGTGTGTCAAAGATGAAGCTTCCATCAGCCTGGGTCCCTGAGCAACAGTGATGAGCAGAGCCCCAGATGACCTGGATGGACATCAAGCATGAGCGAGAAGTAACCTTATTGCTAAAAGCCAAGAATAGTGTTTTATTTTTTTTGCAGCAAAGCCCAGTCTGTCCTAACAAACACATGGTTGCCACTTGGGGATGAGGGAATGGGGGAGAAAAAGCATAATCAGGGGCCATAGCATGTTTGTAGGACTAGGGGGAAAACTGGTAAAAGAAATTGAAGATTCAAGAGAGGGTAGACTTGTTGGTCTTGCCCCTGGGGGAAGGTCGAGGGCTGTGCCATCCCTGAGCACACCAGCACACCACAGACTGGGCTTGCGGGGTACAGAGCCAACACATCAGGTCTTCCCAGGATGCCTATGGGTCCTGTGGAGCTATAGGCCAGCTGGGAAGATGCTGGCAAGGCCCATAAGGTGGTTGTTCTGCAATTTACAGCAAGAGCAAGTTCCCTCTGTCATCTGCTGGGGCAAGGCACTGGGCTGTCCAACCACAGGAAGCGTCTCAGAGCTGTGCTCCCTGGGCATGACAGAGGTGGCTGGAGGAAGCCCAGCCTTCCCACATGTAGCTACTGCCTTGAGAGCTCATCTCTGTTCTGGGGCATTCGTAAGACTGGGGTGGAGCTTAGTGGAGGCGGTAGTTAGAAACCAAACACAGGAAATATTTCATGGAGTAAGAGAAGCAGCCTTGGGTTAGAGATGCGTGTTTCTTGATTTTGAGTGAAGGCTTGCCCAGAAACAGCTTAGGTCCCTTTCTGCTTCTGACCCCTTGTCTAGGACTTGATTCTTACTACTCTATTTGCTGAGGAACAATCAATGGGAAAGGACCCTTGTTCTTGAGGCTCCGATACAAATACCAATATTCCATTTTCTTCTGTGGGCTCCTGGTCTGAAGCAACAGAGAAAGACAAGTGGTTCTCATCTAGGTGTTTTATCCCCTGGGTAAAATAAATCACAAGGAAAGAACTGAGTGGACTACAGTAAAATAATAAATAAAAATTTTTTAAAAATAACTTTTTTTTAAAAAAGCCCATGGAACAAAGATTGTCATCCCCTGGAGAGCTGTGGCCAGGCTGGTCACTGCATCCCTAGCATATAGCTTAGTGTCTGACGCAGTGTAGGCGCTCAGAACAACTGTTTGCTAGATGAACAAATGAATGAATGAGTGTTGTACTGCACTGTGGTTGCATAGATTGCTTTAAACAATCACAGCTACAGGTAATACGAGGAATCTATGGCACTGGACCCAATGCATTTAGGACCCATCGAAGAAGCCATTGAACTGGGGGAATTCAGACCCGAGGGACAACTACCTCCAACATTTGACTCCACCGTGCTGCGCAGCGGGTGGCTTTACAGGCTCCACCAACGACCAACTCCCTGGCCTGAGTTTTCCCATCTGTTGTGTGAGGACTGAAGTAGTCAGTAGCGGGACCCTTGTTGGCCTCTGTTACGCTCTGAGGATTCTCTCACAACCCTGAAAATACGTATTTTTAAACAAAAACGTGGATGGTAAAGCTGGGAAGTTTTTAACTTTTTGTGCTATGAAACTGTAGCAATTTCTGTCATTAACGCAATGAAAGAAATCCGTAACTTCAAGTCCCCTCCTCTCCTCTCCTCTCCCAAAATGAGTAGGTCATGTCTGCAGACTTCTTCAAACTCAACCCTGACATTTTTTCTACTGGAATAAATCCTTTCACAGTAGGTAGGTCCACAACATTGAGAGGTGCCCTTTACACACACCAGTGCTTGTTTCCCTCGGGAAAAGGGTATTTCCTTCCCTACTTCCTTCTTCCACAAACATCTAGACATTAAGTACAGACACTAAAAGCAGGAGATGCAACTATGAACCAGTGAGAGCCAGAGTTCCCATCCTGGGTTTGGGCAAGGACTCAGATACGTAGATGGGATGGTAAGGTTTGGTGCAACAGAATGACAGGAAAAATGTAATTTGGGAAGAGAGTATGCTGGAGGCATCCAACCCAGCTTGGAGGGTCTGGGGTTCTAAGTGAGGGATGCTTATGCTGTAACCTGAATGTTAACTGTGAGCCAGGTGAAGGGGTGGTGAGGGAAGGGTGGGGAGTCGAAAGAACAGCACCTCCCATCTCTGAAGACACCCAACTATGCTCCCTTCTTACCTTGTCCTCTGAGCCTCAATGACCTGAAAGGCTGTAATTTTCAGGAGGTTGACTTATTTTTGATCTTGGCAGAGACCTGGGACTCCATGGACTTCAAAACTGTCTTTGGTGATGGCTGAGGGAAATGGAAACTACAGCCTGTTGCTGTTTCAAGGCCGTTGCCTTTGGAGGGTGTGTAGAAACAGGAACCCTGGTGCAGTCACTCTGGAAAATAATATGGGGGGGGGGTTCTTCAGAGAATTAGAACTAGAACTGCCCTGTGACCAGTAATCACACTACTGGGTATTTAACCCACGAATACAAACACTCAATCAAAGGGACACGTGCTCGCCTGTGTTTACTGCAGTATTATTCACAACAGCCAAATCACGGACGTAGCCCACGAATAAAGAAGATGCGATATATACACAATGGAATATCATACAGCCATAGAAAAATGAAATATTGCCATTTGCAATGACATGGATGGATGGATCTAGAGAGTATAATGCTAAAAAAAATAGTATAATGCTGAGTGAAATAAGTCAGTCAGAGAAAGATAAATATCACACGATTTCACTTCTATGTGGAATTTAAGAACAAACAAAGGGGAAAAAAAGAGACAGAACGAATATCAGACTCTTAACTATAGACAATGTATGGTTACCAGAGGGGAGGTGAGAGAGATAAGTGAAGGGGATTAAGGGCGCACTCACCTTGACGAGCATTGAGTAGTGCACAAAATTGTTGAATCACCATATTGTATACCTGAAGCGAATATAACCCTGTTATGTTAACTACATTGGAAATAAGATAAAATAAAATAATAAAATAAAAATAAAGGCACTTGCCTTCATATTACCTCAGTGCTTGGGATTAAAATTTAAAATGTCACATTCCACCCCTGTCCAATAAACACCACAGGTTGGCCTGTTCTTCCACAGGTATTTATTGGGTTCCAGAGCACGAAACACAGTGCAATGAACCACTAGAGACATATACATGAACAACACTGTATCACTTTTGCAGGGCTGTGAGAGAGAGGTCAAATTATCATTTTGGAAGAAGCATATGAAACCTGCTCATTCAGAGAACAATTACTTATTTTCAAAAGTTTTTGTTTTTTAATGGAGGTTCTAGGGCCATCTACAATGTAGTTTCTTTTACCAATATCTATTTCCATTGCACTGTCAGGAAATTGATGTTAATTGCTAACTTTAGTATTTTGTACTGGATTTAACTTACTTTTCTTTTATTCATTCATCCAGCAAACCTTTACAGAGCACCTCTACTTCATCACATTGTCCTACAGCCACTGCTCTGAACATAGTTGAGAACTTTATAAATATTAAAGACATAAAAAATATACTAATCTCTAAATCTATCCAAGCTTAGAATACTTAAAATGGAGTAATCCAAAAACAGTGAAATCAAGATTTTTTTCTCAGAAGAAATAAAAATGCAGGATGTTATATTTCAGCAGGTTTTTAAAGAGCTGCCACCTAAGGCCTACTTTATCAAAGTAACATAAAGAACCAATCGAATCTGTGGAAAAGTATACATAGATAAAAATAAATCTGTCCTTTAAGTAAGGTGCAGTTAATCGACTCTAGTAGTTTTATACTTACTGTCAGTTTTCTTAAGCCCTGGTTTCCTCATCTACAAAGAGGATTCACTCATTTAATAGGGTTCACTCATTTTTTAAAAGATTTTATTTATTTGACGGAGAGAGCCAGAGAGCACAAGTGGGGGGGAACAGCAGACGAGAGGGAGAAGCAGACTCCTTGCTGAGCAGGGAGACTGACCCCAGGACCCTGAGATCATGACCCGAGCCAAAGGCAGATGCTTCACCGAGCCCCCCAGGGGCCCGTTTCACTCATTATTAACAAATATGTACTGAAGGCCTACTGTGTGCCAGGCACTAGTTTAGGCTTTGGAAGACAGTGGGAAACAAAACAGACACAACTCCTGTCTTTACAGTGTTAATATTCTCATGAAGATTGTTGGAAAGATTGGCTATTAATGTAATTAGCATCCTGTAAGTTGCAAAGTGCTTTTTAAACCCAAGGCTCTTAAATGGTAGACTGCTTTCTTGGTTCTATCTCCACCACCTGGTAGGTTCTAATAAATGATCTGAGTAGTCACAAAGGCATCAACACTACCCCTTGTGACCACAAGAGGTCCTCCACGGTCAACCCCAACACAGATCCATTCTATTTATTATATTCATTCACTCCAGTGTAATTTCCCAAAAGTAACTTAAGAAAAGTGGTTATCTTAAATAAAATGTATTCTATGAAACCCTAAGGTACTATTCACAAGAGATTAATTATATTAACCTAGGTATCACATACCGTGCACCAAGAATTGTGGTATCCCTGGATGAATACCAAAAATTAAGAAATACTATATAGTAATGCTTCATCACAGCAGCCTCACTAAACAAACCACTTTACCACCATACATACTTACTTTAAGATAAATCAATGTCTGCATCATTTTTAATGACTACATGGTATTCTCTTTTATGGTTATACCAATATTAGTATGTGCTATAGTTAACAAACTTATCGCTCGCTAAATCTTTGTTATTATTATTTCTTCAAGATCAAGTCTTGGGTTTTTCTACAAGAAAAACACTATCTATCTATAGGAAAACAGCTTAAATTTAATAAAATGTGTCTATTTTCAGATTTACTGGCAATTGTTTTTTGATGTTTTCCTAATATTACCCCAAATTTCACCAACTCATGAATTTAAAATTTTACACACACATGTTCCCCACAAATAGGAAAACAAAATAAAAATTCTGCCTAAGTGGCATTTTTCTGTTTTCTTTTTTGAAACATCACAGGAAATACATATTGAACTGCTTTATAACTTTATAATTCTTTATAATTGCTCAGATTATGAATATACAAAAATGTGAATATTTCAAGACTCTTCTCACTGTGTCTCAGTGTGAAATCAAAATAGAATTACAGGAACTAGAAATTCTTACTGTTAGGAGCCTCCCATGAACCCAAGACTGGTGTCATTTATAGAACTGTGCTTTATTCATTTTTTTTTTTTTAAGGTTTTACTTATCTGACACAGAGAGAGGCAGAGACACAGGCAGAGAGAGAAGCAGGCTCCACACTGAGCAGGGAGCCTGATGCAGGACTGGATCCTGGACCGCGCACAGGTCATGACCTGAGCCAAAAGCAGACGCTTAACTGACTGAGCCCCCAGGCACCCCAGAACTGTGCTTCAGTAATTGATAAATTATTTCTATTATCTCACCAATTCTTAAATATGGGTCTGACTGAGACAAACTTCTAGCAGATACAACAACTTAGGAAACAAATATTGCTATTTAATGGCAGAGTCTTACAATCTCCTGGGAGCAGGAAAGGGAATTCCACAAAGATGAAAAGGGCAGTTTAACAATAAAATTAAAACTATTCTCAAATTATGAATGCTTTATATATGCAATTTCTCACACGAACCGAGGGATCAGAATGCATTCACAACACACACAAAAAAAGCACACTGAGAACTTGGTGCATATGTTTGTTTTAATACTTGAGAAAATATAAGCTAAAACCTGATACAAACACTGCAGCACAAGAAAAGAATACACACAGATTTGGATTCCAATGGAGTCAGTATGTGAACCTGGAAGCACAAATGTATCAAAACAACCTGTCATTGAAGACTTTTAAAGAAGTAATAGATTTTTAAATCAAGTGAAGGTTAATAGGTTACAGAAGGAACAGTAATTTTCTCTCAAAACATTTCCCTCATCCATTAAGAATTGTAAACTCTGTGTGGAGAGGAAAGTTAGAGATAGGTATTTTTTCTTTTTTTTTTTTTTTTTTTTTTTTTGAGATAGGTATTTTGAAGACACAAGTCTTGAACACCTGCTGGAAGCCCAAACAATAATAATCAGCATTTCATTTTCCTCCGAAGGTCAGTTTGGTTTACCAGTCATGGTCACAAATTACAGAAAGGAAAAATAAAAACTCATCCCCTTCTTTTTTGAAAATACATGTTATTTCTTCTGCTTTAGTCATTTAAGCTTCATATTCATTTTGTTAAATATAAAACATGAAAAATCTTTTAAACTTTGCACTCTAAGAAGAAATGGAAACTTCTCTCCAACATCAACGGTGTATTTTAAAAATTGTGAAAATGATTAGAAACACCAGCTCTTTAAGACCATTTCAAAATATATTTGAAGAAAGTGTCTTTGAAGCTGTTGTTTATTTTTTAAAATCTTTATCTTGGAAGGGTAAGCTACCTATAAGAAAAAATTCATTCAACATGAATATAATTCGAGATAATTCCTTTCTGATGAAGAATAGGGCCATCTATAAATTAACTTCCAATTTTCAAAAAAAAACAAAAAAACAAAAAACAAAAACAGAAACAAAAAACCAATGCTGAATTTGTGCCAGATGCCTGTGGGATACTTTTACTCATGATTACTCTCAACACAAAAGTTACTGTTTACACATTGTAAAATCTACTTCATTTCATAGATTGGAAATATGTTTTTTAAGTTCTAGAAATTACTGGTAACAGAAGCAGTGTTTGATCATTAGGAAGGAAGAAATTCCTTCTTGAAGGTCAGATTTGTCCTCTTTGAAAGATGCATTACATATTTCTGATCACTAAAAACATAAAACTTACAGCACTTCTTGAATGATTTCACTTTCCAAAGATGTAGGTTTTCTCTCAATGCCCAGAGCAGTAGAACTAAACCAAATAGTTGGTGACTGTCTCTTGTAAGAAAAGAATCTACTATTCCAAAAACTAGCCTGCATATATCTGATTTTAACTGTATTCCTCAGACAAAAGAGCATTTCATTTTATACAAAGTTTTCTTGCTTTATAATCTATAGAATGTTAGTAGTCACCTTAAGATGCTTATCTTATAATTGCACATTTGTGTACACGATTATTTTTCTTTAGAAAATACATTTTAGTTCAAAATAGGGAAACACAAAGTTTAATATTGAATATAATAACCTATGATAACTGATAATACTGTGAAGTTATTAAACACACCCCTAAGACTTCTGAAAGTACATTAATAATTTCTTAAATAGCCACAATCCCTTAAAAAAACAAATTATTTACAAATACCTTGGAGCAGTGGAGCCTATGCAGTCATTACATGATGTGGGTATGTTCCTTGGAGAACCTCCCTATGGAGCAGAAAACACTAGATATATACTGTCCACTTGCCTTTGAAAAACTGAAGGCAGCATGACTTTATTAAAGAAAATTAATGTGATTGGAAGGATCTAATTAAAACTGGCATTGTGCTATCTAAAGAAAAATAACAATCACATGATAGAACTTTTATATAGCACCGCCACAAGTCTTTAATAAGACCTTATTTTTAAGATTGTTAACACATAATTCTGATGCTAACACATTTTTTCAGTTAAAAATTCATATCTGCACTCATAGGAAAACAATATTAAAAATATTTGCAATATGCTGAAAGTTACTGGGTCAGTTTTCCCTTTCACATTGCACAGCATCCATCTAAAATATAAGATGTACATTTTTATATAGAGATATAATAATATATAAAAAGTCTCACTTTTTAACCAAATTTCAGTTTATATTTCAATATCTTGCACTTTTTTTTAACCAAAAATATTTAATTTTTTTACCAAAAATATAACAAAATATTACCTATGTTAATATATATTAAAGCCAGTCGAAAATCAGTTCCCTCTGATTTGGAAAGTTTAAAAAATTTTAAGCAGCAGGATTCTATCCACCCTAGAGTAACGTCGAGCTAATGAGCAGCAGCCACTGGTACTTAGTATTGTTCAATCAGAGGATCCTGATCCAAATATTAAATCAGGTGCCTTTTGTCAGATGAGTGCCAAACCATTGCCATTCTACTAAAATGCAATAACCAATATTAAGAACACCACCGTTGCTATGAGCCGGTATGTAACCTCCATGTTTAATAAGTATTCAAAAATATAGCACCTGTAATCCTAAATCCAGTAGTGTTAGTGAAGTCTACACTTCCCTCACAGGGCAGCTGTTAACCAAGGTGCTAGATACTGAGAATCATACAAATGTCTATTATTAATAAGAACCTCATGGCGATTTTACAACTGTCCACTGCAAAAGGGTAAGTCTGCTGAATTCAGGAACGTGCACTCCGATGCGCCCTGGACCCCCAACCCCAGCCCCGGCCCCATCCTCATCCGCAGCCCCATTCCCAGCTCCATCCCCAGCCCAGTCCCAGTCCCATCTCCATCCCTGGCCAGGCCAGCCAGGCCCCATCCCCAGCTCCATCCCCAGGCCAGCCCCAGCTCATCCCAGTCCATCCCAGCTCCATCCCAGTCCCATCCCCATCCCCATCCCTGTCACAGCCAGCAGGGGCCCAGCCCCAGCCCCAGCCCCAATCCCCCTCCTTACTGCCTTAAATCTGAACGGATTTGGTCAAACACCAACAGGAGAAAGTTTTAGGCTGTGTGCTACCATTCCACGCTCTTCCTCTCCTGGGTTCTTAAAATGACACACACAGCATTTACTTTCTAGGCTTCTTGCTTCCAGTCATGACAAAATAATGGTCGTCGTCTTCCTTCTTTGCAGTAGGTTTCTTACCCGCGCTGGTGCTGGCGGCTTCCTTGCGGGGTGCGGGCGGTGCCCGGGTTGCCGCCGGGCCTCCTCCCCGTCCCCGTCCCTGTCCCCGTCCCGGAGGCCCTGGGGCAGGAGGCTGGCCCCCGGCCGCCCCCCGCACCGCCCCCCGCGCTGTCGGGCTCTGGGCCGACGCCTGGGGAAGGCTCACGAGGGACAGCGGGGCGCGGCCGGGGGGCCGGGGCCAGCCGGGGCTGGGGCCTCTCTTCGGGGACGTGCTTTGGCCGGGAGGCTGTTTTTTGGCCCCTGGAACCACGGCCTTGCCTTCTGAGTCCTGCGCGGCCTTTGCGGCTGCGGCCGAGGGAGCCGAGGGAGCGGCGCGGGGGGCTCCGGCAGGGGGCGGGCACCGTGGCCCTGGACGGGGCGCGGTGCTTTTGGGGCCGGATTTTGTCATTTTTGCAGGGGGGCGGAGAGCGGGGGAAGGCCTCGGCCTTAGGTGCGTATCTGCTCTCCGCGGCTCTGGACGCTTGCACGAGGCTGAGGGTGCAGCGGCCGGACACTCGGGACCCACCCGGGCGCGGACCGCAGCGGGTTTCAAAGGCTTCGGTTCGGTTTTGCCCGCAGGCTGGCTGGGCAGGAGCGCCGTGGCCGGCAGGCGGGCGGGCCTCGGGGCGGGAAGGAGCTGGGCCTCGGGGGCGCTGGGGGGGGCCCCTCTTCCCAGTGGCCGAGGTTCACGCGCCGAGCCCCCGGGGGCAGCCGCTGCAGAAGTGCTTGCACCCGCCGCACTGCCGGAAGGAGCCTGTGGTTTCTTCGCTGCGCCTTTCGAAGATTTGAGCTTAAGATGAGAAGAGCCCAGATCCCCTCCGTTCAGGGGAGCCGCGGGCAGCAACCCACCTGGCGGACGCACCTGCTTCTCTTTGCTCCTTGCAACACCAACTGGCGGGCCGGGCTTTGATTTTTGTTTCTGAAACATGCTGACTGCCGACAAAGGATTCATGTCAGGTGGCTGAGGTGTTCTGGCAGACGAATCGGGTACGCTTTCATTAGAAACTCCTTTTTGAAAGGCTAGGATTTTTTGTTCTAGTGTAGCAAACTGTAATATTCGACAGGGATCATATTTAAGCAAAAATCCTTGCAGAGTATCCCAGCCACCACCAACACGGACCATAACATGTTTTCCGTGGAGCATCTTTTCCCCCAAAAGAAAGTAGAAAAAAAAAAATTGTAAGGTTCACAATTGCAATTCATTGGCAGTCACAATTTGTGGTGTCGATGATGATCTATGAAATTCAGAGAATTTACCAGAAGCTTCACTGTAAGTTGACAGTCTGTTTCTTATATTATTAAAATAATCAATTGAATTCATTGAATCATGCAACTAAATACAGGTCCTCTAATTTGTAAGGAAAATTTTTGCACATTAAGCAGCATCCTAAAAATCCAAATTACAAATATACAAAACTGCAAGGGTTGTATTGTTCAATAAGGAGGGACGAAAGACAGAGGGAAGAAGAGAAGGAAAATGAGGACTTACAGAAAATGTGCCTCATAATAAACAAAAAAACAATTAACGGAAGATAAAACAACTAAAACTTGCACTTTACAACTTAATAAATTACTTTCATATATACTTTAGCAGTTTACCCTTTCAAAAAGCCTTGAATGATTTATGGTTTAGTTCTTCTCTGCAGACAAGAAAACTATGGCTCTGTGAGATGGAGGAAATTTGTGTCAGATCATACAGCTTTGGCCTGGGCTTTTGTGCAGACAGGATGCATCCTGGGTCTGCCCACACAGTTTCAGCTAATGTTTAGGTCCCCTAACCATTCGGTAGGCAAATCTGAACCATCGTATGAGATTGCCTTGCAAATTTTAACTCTGAATCCCATGCTCTGTGCACCATCCTTATATCAGACTGCCTTAAAAAAAGAGAAAGCTAATTAAGAAAACAGAAAGTGCTTGAAAGTGTTTCTATGTGAGTTGAGTGAAGTGTGGGGAGGTAATGATACTATATTAAATTAAAAAACACAGGATGGTGAAATTACACTTTTAAATATCTTTAGGTATATTCCCAAATTGAGAAAGAAAGGGCTCTTGTATCAGACGTGGACAGAATGCCGAACAGGTGAAACTTCAGTCTCTCCACCAATAAAGGGGACAGTCAATCAACTGCAGGTCGCAGATGGGACACAGGAAGGAAATGAATATGTACAACGGGATACTGGTATATTCACTGATGCTGTGTCAATGAAAAAAAGGTTTTATGCTTAAGACCCAATCTATATATTATTATAAACTGCAATGTTTCTACCTCCTTTTTTTTATTACTGATATTTCATCTTATGCTTTCATTAGAAACTCCTTTTTGAAAGGCTTGTCCTTTTTGAAAGACAGTTGGACCATTTATTTCCATCACTTCTTGTGATGGAAAATTATGCCTTTTTTAGAAAATTTGAAAAATGGAATAAATTACCTGAGGTATATAAAGATTTTCATTCCCCCACAATTATATTCAATGTCTGAATAGTCTTAGCTATCCTATCCCAGTTAGTAGTCTATTGTGTTAAAGGTGTCTGCCCAAGCTCATTATCTACTCCTGAAAGCAAGTATTCCATATTTTTCCTGTGCAGTAAAATGCTTCCATTAATAACACTATTCCAATTTTTTAAAAATCAAAGGAGAAGCAAAAGGGAATTTGGTAAAACAAGCTGTATGTAAATAGGATGTAAATGATGGACTTACTCTTATAAAGAGTATTTTATCCCCAAGTCGGTACCGCCCTTCAGATAAGTACTCAATAGAGAATCGATGGGAACAGCTACAAGGAGGGTCTTCAGCAATATGTTTAACCTAAGATTAAAAGTAAACAAAATTTAGTGCTTGTGACAAAAAATATTTTATTTAATGTTAAAATGCAAGGTCATTTGATAGATGGGAAAATCAAACTCAAAGATAAAAATGTAAAGACAGTGGACCATTTATTTCCTTTACTTGTTGACAAATATTGAGATTAGGATTTTTTTTTTTTTTTTAAGTAATCTCTACACCCAATATGGGGCCTGAACTCATGACACTAAGATCAAAAGTCACATGCTCCACGGACTGAGCCAGTCAGGCTCCCTGACAGATACTGAGATTAGACATGAACTAATCTGATGAAAGCTGCCAGTGACAAAGTCTTTTTTTTTTTCCTTTTTAAAAGTAGGCTCCACATCTGACACAGGGCTCAAACTCAGGACCCTGAGATCAAGAGCCACATGCTCTACTGACTGAGCCAGCCACGCGCCCCTGTGATGAAGTCTTGAGATTCCCTCTCTCCTTCTCTTCCCTCTTCTCTTCTCTCTCTCTCTCCTCCTTGTCTCTCTGCCTAAGTGCAAGCAGATCCTAGTGTATTCACTGACTGCTGGAGGTCTGGAATGTGTACAACAGTGAAGTTGATTCACAACACACTCAGTAAGTCATAGGAAGCTTGTGAGTTCACTAGTCAGTCAGTTTGAATTGTTTTATGCCCTGGATTAAAATACCTGTGTCAAATCAAAGATAGGCCAGTTGGATAAAGCTTAAGCAGGAATCTCACTTGTCCCTTAACACGATGCTAAACTAACATTGGAGGGGAATGTCTAGATTGTTCCAAGATTACTGTTAAAATAAGCAGATGTGTATACATATCTATTCATCCAAGACTGGGTGAAATTCCAAAGAATTTGATTCAAGAGGCACTTTTCTAAAAGTGATCGCTTTTTTCAACAGTCTGCTAAGGAAATGAGAATCGGGGAGAAATCCCTACTTCTAACCCTTGAGGAGCTTAAGAGAATTTTTAAATGCAGTAAATATCTGAAAACTGGAGTGTAAAAAACAATTCAGGAATTCTGTATTTAAAACATGGAAATTATAATAAGTTGATTTAAAAAATAAAAATATTTGTTGAGATTTGATTGAAAAAAAAGTTTGATATCAGTCACCATGCTAAATATTTTGTTTTCCTAAGATTAAATTTTTGAAAAAGCAAGGCCATGAATATCTTCCTCAATTATCTATCACACAGAGTATACCTAAATAAACTCACTTCATTGAACCATGACATTCAACCAAAGTATCTTCAGATAGGCCCAATCTAGCTGACCACTAACAGAAATGTATGATCGTCTTCATTATCTACCCAAAATGAAGAGCCACAGATGGAGTCAAAACGGTCTGATCACAAGGGTGCACAATTTATCTCCCTCATTCATTTAACAAAATAATACAATCATAAATAGACTGATTTTCATAAGCCATTGAATTAAGTTTACCTCGTTCATAACCTGGTATTCATGAACACATATGGCACCTGCATTAAATGGCTAAAAATTAACTGAATGTGAGTAAAGAATTTACAATTATTAGAACCAATTACACATTACCAGAGTAATCTGAAAGGAGGTATTTTTTTTACTCACTACTTTCTTTTAAAGATTTTTTTTTTTTTTAATTTATGATAGTCACACAGAGAGAGAGAGGCAGAGACATAGGCAGAAGGAGAAGCAGGCTCCATGCACCGGGAGCCCAACGTGGGACTCGATCCCGGGTCTCCAGGATCGCGCCCTGGGCCAAAGGCAGGTGCTTTTAACCGCTGCGTCACCCAGGGATCCCTCTTTTAAAGATTTTTAAAATTTACTTATGTATCTATCTAGTTATTTGACAGAGAGAGAGCACATGCACAAGCAGGCAGAGCGGCAGGCAGAGCAAGAGGGAGGCGCAGACTCTCTGCTAAGCAGGGAGCCCGACACGGGGCTCAATCTCAGGACCCCAGGATCCTGACCTGAGCTGAAGGCAGACGCTTAACTGCCTGAGCCACTCAGAGGCCCCTCAGTCACTACTTTCAATCAATGGAAGTTTTGTAACATACAGAAGTATAGCTGAATACAACACTCTAAGTAGTGAATCAGTTGATAATTGTTCCTTACTCTAAACATGACCCCAAGATCTCTGTAGATCACATACGTGTAGCTGGACACTGAATGATTCATGTAGCACATATGTGTCTAAAGAAATGTGTTCTTTTTGAATGTTCATGAGAATGAAGACATGAAGTCACTTGCTTTCTTTGTTTAAAATATCCAGACACCACTTACATTCAGCAGTAAAAATTAGCATTGACCCACAAT
Organism: Nyctereutes procyonoides; assembly: GCF_905146905.1. Taxonomy (NCBI): domain Eukaryota; kingdom Metazoa; phylum Chordata; class Mammalia; order Carnivora; family Canidae; genus Nyctereutes; species Nyctereutes procyonoides. The sequence goes on from NW_026575122.1 coordinate 24,496,127, forward strand.
CTAAATAAAGGGGTAAGCCTAAAAGAAATAAAAGCTATGGATAAAAAGTATCCTCTTCTGGTTTTATTTACCGCATACTTAACATTAAAATACTAAAAGAAATAGCTTAAAGAAATAAAAATCATCTAAAAAGGCATTCCCCTACAATCATTTTCATTCTCCTTTTTTCTTATAGCTCATCTATATACACATACTTTTAATAAAATATTTTTCTTGTTGCCATATAGTCTTCATAATGATCACATATAGTGATTATTCTGTTAAGATAATGGATCCTAATTCACCTAGCCATGTTCTATTTGAGGTTATTTACATTGCTTCCAATTTTTCACCATTTATAATAGCCCAATAAATACTTTCATTCACTCTACTTTTTTATCCCCCTTCAATTATGGTAAAAAATGAAAGAGGAACATTTTTGTGATTATTGATATCTATTTGTTAACCTGTTTTTCAAAAGGTTACAGCATTTTCCATCACAGACAGCAGTCCCTAAGTACAGTTTTACCAGAATCTACCACCACCAGGTTTCATAACTTATTTATTTATTGTTTAAAGATTTTATTTAAAAAAAAAAGATTTTATTTATTTGTTCATGAGAGACACACACAGACAGAGAGAGAGAGAGAGGAAGAGACACAGGAAGAGGGAGAAGCAGGCTCCACACAGGGAGCCCAACATGGGACTCGATCCTGGGTCTTCAGGATCAGGCCCCGGGTTGAAGGCTGCACCAAACCACTGAGCCACCCGGGCTGCCCAGGTTTCATAATTAAACAAAAATTTTACTAATGAGGCAAATTGTGTTCTTAATTCCTTAGTTCTCAGCAAGTCTCAACACTATGTTTTCCTCGTGTGAATAACAGTCCTTGCGCATTTACCTTCCGGAAATGCTTTTCTAACCAAACTGTGCATGATCTTTATATAACAGAGAAATTAATACAATGTATTTCCTATTCAATAAAAAAATATTTTACCAATGTTTTCTTCTTAATTATCATTATTTTAAGTTACATGAGATTTAAAATTAAGTTTTATTTTAAATTTTTTCTTTTTCACTGTGTCACATACTAACACTGACAGTCATTATATAAATCAATAATATAATGTAGGTAAATATATTTTGGCCTGGTAAAGAATATTCAAGCTGACATTTTAATCTGTCTTGCAAGGATATCCAAATCTTTTACTATATAGACTTTTATTATGTTAAAACAATCAAAGCAATACTTTCTAAATATTTAACAGTAATAACATTTCTTTTTTAATTATTTTTTAATTTTTTTTTAAAGATTCATTTATTTATTCACGAGAGACACAGAGAGGGAGAGGCAGAGACATAGGCAAAGGGAGAAGCAGGCTCCTTGCAGGGAGCCTGATGCGGGACTTGATCCCAGATTTGTTATTTCTTTTTTTTTTTTTAAAGATTTTATTTATTTATTCATGAGAGACACATAGAGAAGCAGAGACACAGGCAGAGAGAGAAGCAGGCGCCCTGCAGGATCCCGATGCAGGACTCAATCTAAGACCCCAGGATCACAACCTGAGCCGGAGGCAGATGCTCAAACACTGAGCCACCCAAGTGCCCCTGACTTCTTGTTATTTCTTAAATAATTTTATACATTAAGCACTTTCATAAAATACAACAGTCTGAAAAAAGACCATAATTGTAAGCAGCAGTGGAAGAAGAAAACATATACTACTTAGTTCACCTTCATCACTTATTGGATTGTAGTCACCATAGAAGACACAGCCTGAGCAACCACAACTCTACTAACCTCTACCTAATGATGAACAGGTAAAGTGAAAAGACTTTCCAGTTCAGACCCATCATCTAAAGTCTGCATTCCTGTGAGGGGAATATTCACAAAAAACCCCATCAATTTGCTCTTACAACTTTTCTTCCTGGTATATTCTCCAAGTGTCAGTGTACCATTTACTTAGAAACCTTGAAAACCACCCTAGGTTTTCTCCCTCCCTTTCAGAATCAGGATTCTTCAATTCTACCTCTGAAATATGTCCTATTTTTGTTCCTTTTGCTTCACCTTCACCACTGCCGCTTGAGTGCAGGTTCTTGGCATCTTACACCTGGATTATTACAATAAAACCAATATAACCTCTACATGACCATGAAAGTAATCCTTATAATTTGCAGATCAGATTATAACACTACCATGTTTTAAAAAAGAATCAATGAATTCTTATGGCCTACAGTACCCTTCATGATGGATTCCAACCTGTTTGCCTCCCCACTCCCCAACTACATATCCATTTCTCATCATATACAAACAACAAATCATCTTTAATATATCGTGTCCTAAACTCACCAGGGAGTAGAAATTAGTATTGGTGTATGTTCTAAATAAGAAACACTTTCTTTTAAACATAACATCACCTGTGGCAAGCTATAAGACTGACACATCACAGTTGAGAGAAAATAGAGCAATTACTTACGGCCTCATGTAACTCTTCATGTTGACAGCATGATTTCGGAATGCTGATGGAATCTTCAGGCCCAGAAGTATTAAGTAAGGTCTCTTCCAGTTCAATTTCTTTCTCAAGTTTTACTAATACTGGTGGCTCAACCCCATATCTGAAAACCAAACAGGATATTTCATTATTCAAGAAAAGTATGACCCATTCACTCCCATGCATATCATGATAGGTTATATCTTATTTAAAAAGTGGAGTCTATATGACTCCCCTCTACCAATTGTTTCACTGGAACATCTGGAAATGCTTTTTAACGTCCCACAGCCTACCAAAAATTCAGGATATAATCTTCACATTATATCATATATTGGGATCACTAGAAGCTCCCAATATTCAACCAGGAATCCTGAAAGTAAGTCACCTTTAAAGTCAGCTTGAGAGTAAAGATGGGGCTGAGCCAGGTATGGGGGACGCTATGCCTCAAACTTCTTATCAAATTCTCTTTGGGTCCAGAGGATTTGCCTTGCTTTGAACTGCTAAGAGTTTTACATGCTCTTACCCTATTCGTAGTCTAAAAAATTTAACTAACCACTTTTTACAGTTTAATACTAAATGAAGGCAAGGTATATGGGTGAGCAGATGTTGACATGACAGCTCACACAAACAGAACAAATTTAATAAAAAAAAAAACAAAAAGAAAGAAAAAATAGGAAATTATTTTATTTCAACCAAGAATTATTTTATTTATAGAAAATAGTGTTCTGGGATCCCTGGGTGGCGCAGCGGTTTGGCGCCTGCCTTTGGCCCAGGGCGCGATCCTGGAGACCCGGGATCGAATCCCACGTCGGGCTCCCGGTGCATGGAGCCTGCTTCTCCCTCTGCCTATGTCTCTGCCTCTCTCTCTAGCTCTGTCTCTGTGTGACTATCGTAAATAAATAAATAAATAAATAAATAAATAAATAAATAAATAAATAAATAAATAAAAAAAGAAAATAGTGTTCTATCTAAAACAAGGTAGCTTTTCACTGAGGAGGGCACTTGATGGGATGAGCACTGGATGTTATACTATATATTGGCAAACTGAACTTCAATAAAAATATAAAATAAAATAAAATAAAATAAATAAAATAAAATAAAATAAAATAAAATAAAATAAAATAAAATAAAAGTAAAATAAGGTAGCTTTTAAAAAATTAATGACATTGAAATTCTGACATAATGTGGAATACACACCTCGACACAATTCGACCAATTTCAAGAAGACAAAGATACACCTGTCTTGGGTCTTTGTGTAAAACTGTGAAAAAATAAGATCACATATTTTAAAGAGCAAAATTAAATAGGGAAATATATTTCTGGCATGGAAGAAGTAAAAGGGAAGAATAATGAAGATGGTAGGTTTACTTGTTTGGAGACTTAGAAAAGACATTTTCTCTACATATTATCACCATCTATACATTTTTAAAAAACTAGCTAGTAAGAGGATGAAAACTTACCATGTACCCTAATTTGTAGCATTTTAAGTCTAAAAAACTAAGGGCTTAGAAACATTATTCTATTTCAGACTTCTCAACAGGAGATATTGTTTGAAGAGATATATCACCTCAATTTTATTCTACACTATCTTTAGCTTAGGACTTTGTGTTAATGGCCTTCTCAAACTTTTCAAAAAGAGAAAAGGAGGGGCATTCTTAACACATTCTATGAGGTCAATATTACCCTGACACCAAAGCCAAACAAATATATCACAAATAAACTAAAGATTAATTAATATCCTTTATGAATATAGATGTAAAAATCTTCAACGTTATACTTGCAATGAATCCAACAGCAAGTGAGATTTATCCCAAGAATGCAAGGTTGGTTCAACATATGAAAATCAATCAAATAATATGCTAAATTAATAGAATAAATGAAAAGAAACTTACAATTATCTTAGTAGATACAGAAAAAAGCATTTAACAAAATCAAATATCCTTTTCATGTAAAAAAAAAAAGGAAGAATCAACAAACTAGGCATAGAAGGAAATTATAAATCTGAAAATGGATATCTATGAAAAATCCATAGTTAACACCATTAATTCTTAATGGTGAAAGGTTGAGAATCTTCCTGCTAAGACTAGGGAGAGGACAAGGATGTCCACCCTCACCTCTTCTATTCAAAACTGTACTGGAGGTTCTAGGCAGAGCATTTAGGCAAGAAAAACAAATAAAAGGTATCCAGATTGGAAAGGAGGAACAAAAACTATCTCCATTCAGATGACACTGTCCTTTCTATAAAAAAACCCTAAGGAATCGACAATATATATATATATATATATATATATATATATATATATATATATATATTAGAACAAACAAGCAGTTTCGGCAAAGTTGCAGGATATAAGATCAATATACAAAAATCATTTCACTTTACACACCAGCAATAAACAATCTGAAATGTAATTTAAAAAATAATTCAATTTACAATGCTTCAAGAAGAATAAAGTACTTAGGAATAAATTTAATCAAAGAAATTTATGACTTGTATCCTGAAAACTACAAAATATTGTTGAATGAAATTAAGGAAGAGACAGATAAGTGGAAAGACATCTTGTGTTTTCATTTCATTTATTGAGGCACCTGGGGGGCTCAGTAGTTGAGCATCTGCCTTGGGCTCTGGTGGTGATCCCGGGGTCCTGGGATTGAGTCCCACATCAGGCTCCCCACAGGGAGACTGCTTCTCCCTCTGCCTGTGTCTCTGCCCCCCTCTCTCTCTCTGTCTTTCATGAATAAATAAATAAATAATCTTTTTAAATAAACAAATAAAATAAAAATTTCATTTATTTATTTACTTGAGAGAGAGAGAGAACATTTGTGCTCAAGTAGGGAGAAAAGCAGAGGGAGAGGGACAAGTGAACTCCACGCTGAGCTTGGTACACTGATGCAGGCTTGACCCCACAACCCCAAGATCATAACCCAAGCCAAAGTCAAGAGTTGGATGCTTAACTGAGCCATCCAGGTGCCCCAAAGTATAACTCAATTTTTAAAAATGCTATAAATACAACAAAATCTAATATGCTTAACATGGTTAAGTTGGTAGGTTGTGTCCTGTATACTCTAGCACATTTGAAAATTGTTTAATTTTTCTTAAAGGAACCCAAATGCTAATCTAAGGATTCAAACAAAGATCTTAATAAACGTGGAACCTACCATATAGTAGGTGTGAATCATCTACCTTTCTGTTCCTTCCTTAGAGTTAAAAGCTCTAGGAAACTTCCACCCTAACAGAATAATGGTATGTGTGATGAATAGCATGCACACTGACTCTCCCAAAGGATTGATTTATGAATATCATCTATTATATATCCCAAGCACAAAGTATATACTCTTCTCCAAAGCAATAAAAAGGCCTATATTTGACTTTAAAATTCACACCAAAAGGAATCTGTCTTGTAATTTTTATTAAACCTGTTGCTCTAAAACTAGCTTTTAAGCATACTTAGAGCATAGCATTTGTTTTTTTTTAATTGCTTTGATTTCCTAGCAAAATGTAAGAATTTAGAGGCTTATCTCTGAAATCTTTAGAAAATTAAAACATTAGCTCATCGGTTCAATGCCTAGAAATCACGGTTATTGGCAGTGCTTTATCTAGATCTATACTGACCTTCAGGACAGTCAGAAGAGCCTTCTACTGACAACGAGAAATATACAACAATTTTATATCCTTTCAGAAACAATAAGCTGGAAACTAGGGAATTCAAAGCATTTCCTCTTTCCTTTGATCCCTACAACCTGTATATGCAATTAAGTCAACTTCATCATCAATAACAATCAACACACCTGGATTAAAGCAGAGTGCAAGATGGGGAATCAAACAGTAACCCATTACATTTTTTTTTATTGTATATGGGATAGGAATACCCGGAGGCATATCAAATGGGTAGCAGGGGAGCAGCGTGCCTACCCTACATGCAGGCAACAAGGGTGTGCACAGAGAATTTTATTTTATTTTGTTCTGTTTTTAGTTTATTTTCTCAGTTGATGTTAGATATGGAACTATGAACAGATGGTTACCTAATACCCTGAATCTCCGCTTAAGGCAGCAAACTAGTTATTCCTTTTTTCTTTAATTCAGAGAATTTTAAAACAATAATAAAACCACCCCAAAATTCGTTTGTTTTTTATTAGCATCTTGAACTAGCAATTCTAAACAATGTTAGTGATAAAATACTCCTCTGTAGCAGGGTATACTATGACCCCCATGATCTCTGCCCACTCCTGGTAGGCTAGTGCTCATATCAAAACATTATAGGTTCTGTGTGTGTATGTATATACATGCATAAATGCTTTAAGGAAATATATATACACACACATATATAGTAATTGAACACAGCTAGTTTCCACTTTAGTCACTGCACAGATGCTTCTATTGACTTAAAGTAAATAAGACAATATGTCAATAATTCTTCAGTAGAGCATGACTTTTTAAAATTAATTGTCAAAAACATGAATCCATTTAGATAATCAACTTGGCAGCTGCTGTGTACAAGGTAAATCTAAATCCATGAGCATACCTCATTTGACCTTCTGTTATTTCTAGAATTATCCAGTTAAAAAGAAATTACTAGTAATTTAGACTTTGGTAGAGTAATTCTTGATGAAAACATTAATTCGCAAAGCATTAGTCCAGAGCCTTTCCCTGGCCAACTCATTTCGGAATTAAATTGTTTCTAAGGCATTCCAAATATGTAAGATCTTTAACTGTAAATGAAAAGCTTAATATATATGGTTTAGAATCTGATTCTCCAATTGTTATATATATAAAGTATCAATTTTTCTAGGAAAATGAGATACGGCATTTGAATCCTTATTTGGGGAAAAAAATTAGATGTGAGACATACAAAAATACCCTAACAAACATTAAACACAATGATGACAACAACACTTACCTAAACCTTCAGATTCAAAGAGGTAAGTCTCATCAACCCCAATGTGCCTGCACCAGTGAAGGAAGTTCGCAGTATTGTCTCTAGCAAAGAATGAACCTGAAGCAGCATCTTTCTTACAGGGCACTTTTCTCATTGGAAAATTCTGGAAAAGATGAAAGGATAATTTTAAAAATGCCTATTGAAGATATTTTCATTAGATATCCTTTTTAATATTACTAAATAAATGTTTGGTACCTTGAATGTAACTACAAACATACATTAAGAGGAAAAGATATCTTCAAAATTATTTTATTTTACTTTAAGTATATTCCAGAAAATGATTCCTAGGAAATCAATCTAGTCAAAATCTAGTCAAGATCAAACATCTCTAACCTCTTTCTGCTTAAAATAACACAAGTCTTAAATAAAAAATGACAGTTTAATAATTCTAAAGCACACCTCTACATATCTCTCTACATACAGTTCAATACAAACACAAAATTACTGCTATGCTAAAGGTTAATGGACACACTCATTTTTGTTCACTTTCTTATTTGTAGATTCATAAATGTGGTTCTGAGTTTCTTGAGGAGACTATCAAATAAGGAAGTAGTAGTCCATTCTTAATTCAAGTTCTTTGAAAACTGACAGTCTTTTTAGACAATCCTAATTTTTTATCTAGACCAAGAATAGTTAACCTGCTGAGGCAGAGAGGTTTTACTTATGTTTTAAATTTCTACTTGAAAAAGCAATTTATGCATAAGATTTAAAAAAATGCAATAGGCACAATAGGGTATATGTCTTTCTCCCTCCTCCATCACTCAGTTCCTCTCTCTTCCTAGAAATAACCGCTATTACCAGTTCATTATGTACCCTTCCTGTTGCTGTATTTTCCAGGATTAAAATAGCCTTGTGAGTTTTTCTAATTGTCAACTGAAATCTTCTCACTCACATGTTAGTAACCATCTCTACACACAAGGGTATGCACGTCTTCATCCACAGAACGCTGCACAAACACGCTAGTCCACAATCTGATCTATGTGTGTATGTGTCTTAACAGTCTGTAGGTGTCTTTTGGGGTGAAAAAATAACAAATTAAAGCAGTCATTTCTAGTGAATGGATAATGCATTCCACTCAGTTTAGGTGCCATAATTAATTTTTAATGACTTGTTTATTGAGAAGCATTTAAATTGTTCTTAAATTTTCCTGCACAATGGTATTTGTGAAATTGTGGTTATCTTCTTAGAATAAATCCCTAGGAGAATTATGTTATGTATAGAAATATGTGCTTTACTTTCAATGTGATATGTATCACCCACTGTCTCCCAGAAAGATGATACCATTCCTATTTCTACCAACACTACATGAGTATCCAGGTGTCATGCTCACAGACCCCAAATCTCATCAGTGACCCATGTCTGATGTAAAGACAGGAAACTGCATCTACTTCAAATTATGACTTAAGGGTTAATAGAGGAAAATTGTCTAAAAAAATTATTATTCATGCAATCAAATTATAGAATTTGCCACCAAGACAAAATATGGGGAATCTAAGGATGGTGATGATGATGGTAATAATAATAATAGCAGTAAAAATGATAACTGTGTGCCAGGAACCATCACAAGCTCTTTTCTCATTTAACTTTCACAAGTGAGAGTATTATTCTCAAGAAGAGCTAACTACTTACTAGACATTTACTTACACCAGACACTAAGCTAAATACTATCTGTACATTTAATACTATCTGAAATTCATTTAATTTCACTAAATCCTCACAAATAAGTCTGGCAATGTAAATATTAATACTCCCATTCTGCAAGATTAGGTAAATTATCTAAGGTCTTATATACATAGTTGGATAGAAGATTGCAACCTTTCAGATATGATAAGAAATGTACATTATTAACAAATTAACACGAACCAAGGTATAATATCACCTACTGTCAGGGCACCAGGTGGCTCAGTCAGTTAAGTGTCTGACTCGTGGTTTTGACCTGAAAAACTTTCATCAAGATCATGAAATCGAGCCCCATGTCAGGTTCCATGCTCAGTGTGGAGTCTGCTTCAGATTCTCTCTCCCTCTACCCCCTGCTCATTCTCTCTCAAATAAATAAATAAATAAATAAATAAATAAATAAATAAATAAATAAATAAAATCTTTAAGACCACTTACTGTCAAACATGTTCTTACCTCAAGTTCCTCAGAGTTGTATGCTTTCACCATGTTTTGAAGAACATCAATCAGTTGGCACAATAGCACTCCATTATCAAGTTCTTCCAATAATCTTTCCGCCTTAACCTCAGTACCTAAAAACATACTTCAAAGGTAAGATTCTACTAGAAATGAAAAAAAAATGAAAAAAAAAAAAGATTCTACTAGAAATGGTAAATTCAAACAATATGGTGAAAATTTAATTAAAAGTAATTTGATTATAGCTGAAACATGAGACAAATGTTAGATCAGATTCCAAGTATTCACTCCTGGAAGCAATAGTCTAAACAGATAATGCCAAATTAAGTGAAAGACAACTGAAACAAAAATATCTGTGATGTAGAAGAAAAAAATAAAATGATATTTTATTTCATTTCTTAAAAACCAGAGTGCTTTATATTTCACTATTAACTGTTCAGGTTACGTTTTGATTCACTGCATATTCTTACTGCTTGCACAAGAAAGATTCACCATAAGTAAGATGAACTTTGTTATGATCTTAAAATTAAAGATAACAGCATAACAAACACCTGGAGAATACCAACTTTTCACCTCCAAAATCCTTTCCTTAGAGCACTTATTGTTACATAATAAACTTCTAAAAAATTATCTAAATCATCAAACTGATATGAATTAGAGTGTGCAGTGTTTTTAACTATCTTGGGAAGACCATAGATGAAATTCTGTATTTGAAAGACAGTGTTTTTCTGGGGAGAAAGTTGAGAGCACTCCTAGTCTCTGAGTAAAGAAATATCAAGCCAGATATTCTCCAACCTGACAGTTCCTCCTGGGCTTCACATGCCTTTGTCCCTCAATGCCTCAGAAATAGCAATCATTTCCACTACAATATATATTTCACTCAGAATCTCATGCCTTATATGAGACTATGGGAGGCAGTGCATCAGTAATAGAGATCCCAAATCAGACCTATATACTTAAAAAAAAAGTTTTAATATTCACAATGAAAACGTTGATTATTCAAAGATTACCACTGACTTCTTGTGTTAAGCCTCAAACTTCCTTACTATCCAAGCCCTAAAGTTCGAGGTGAATTGGAGTATCTCCCCAACTAGAATGCAAGCTTGTGAGAACAAGGATATCAAATAATCAAATATTCCATTCACTGGAGTATCCTCAGCCTCTGGAACAATCACTCCTTGACAGAAAGTAAGATTCTCAATAAATATTTACTAAACAAAAAAATATACAGTTTTGAGTATCTTTCCAAGTCTTACCTAATAAACCGGATAGCCAGATTGACAGATCTTCTTGCATGGGCAACAGGGTGGCTTCATGCCTCACAGCTATCCACTCATCATACTGACAAACATCAGCCAAACCTGGCCCGTGTCTGGGGGTTAAAGGACTCCGTGGACTTAGAGGCAGGTCTTCTCCAAACCACACCTAGAGAAAACACCAACCGAATGGATGAGACCTTCTTAAAAGTTAGTATAACCTATACTTACATTTAAATGATGAATTATAGACAACATATAATATACACATGCATAAAACTATAGCAGGTTACAGAAAGTTTATAAAGTAGAAACAAACTATTAATCTAGATACTTGAGACATTTTCGGTATCCAAAACTGCGGTAAATACAAATGGATCCCTAATCAATGAATGGATTCTAAAAAAAAAAAAAAAAAAAAAAAAAAAAAAAAAAAAAAAATGAATGGATTCTACTATCAAACCACAGGATAAAGGTCAACAAATAATATTTTTCCTTCACTTGCTAGCTAAGTTTAATAAGTTATGTGAACCACAGCTTCAGCCTCTCAGCTATAAAATGAGTCATTGTCACCTGCCTTATAAGATACATCTTTGTAGCATCTAGCATTGGGCCTAGTAACAATTGTTGTATAATAGATAAATAAATAAACAAATGCATAAGTGGGATTTTATAACTTTCGAACATAATAACCGTGTTCTCTTAAATTCTATTCTAAATAATTTGGTATGTCATTTGATTTTTGCATGGCCCACAATCTAAGAATGGTTTTTGCATTTTAAAGTGGTTGTCATCTAAGTACCTAAGTAATAGCATCAGTTTTGCGTACTGACCTGCAAAGCTAAATATTTACTACCTGGCAAATCTCTGGGTAAGAATAAAAATTGACAGAAACATACTATCAAACCAAAAATTTTGCAAAATTTTGAAATACAATTAGACATGCTTTAATATAAGGTTATTTAGAGAAAAGACTTTTCACATCTCAATTCAGGACACTTCCTGAATATTCAAGCCCAAGTGATCAGGGATTCTCAAAAGAGACAAGCCTGAAATGGAGGTCAGAGCGTGAGTGAGATGAGAGAGTGTCCACACATGGTGATAGCCCTGTGCACCGTATTCACAGAGGGTATTCACAGAGGAAGATGGGGAAAGATCCCAGTGCTGGGCATCAGAGTCCAAGTCAGCTGAGAAAGCCATCAACTCAGGGAAGGTGTGGCAGCAACAATGGGAGACAGGTTGTATTTGCAGGGATTTATCAAAAGGGAGCCAGATTTCTCACTGCCAAAGAAGTGGAATAAGAGAAAACTAAAATGAATTCTAGAGTGACTTGAAATATCTTTTACCAGAAAGCAAGGAAGGACTCAAAGAATGATAGGGATCAACCAAAAGGACAGAGAAGTAAGCATGAAGGGACTTCTACTGGCTAAATCAAGAGCAACTTGAGCATCAAACAATAATGTAAATGGATTATAACCCATTGAATAGAAAACTATTAATGCATATAGACATAAATACATGAAGAAACTGGGATTTTGAGGAGAAATGAGATTTTTATGTAGTTTCAAAGTGCTTCCCCACAAAATACAAAGAGAAGAAAGAAAAACTTTACAGTAAAATAACCTGACAGACAGCAACTTAATGAGTGACAAAGGTAAACACCATCAATAATGAGACAAATCAAAATCACATTCCATCTGCAAGGATGCAATGAGAAAACACAGTATCCCTCTGTGATATTCCTACCAAAGATGCATAACCTGAATCTAATCATGAGAACACACAGGTAAATCCAAACTGAGGGACATCCTACAAAATAATTAGTCTATACAATTCAAAAGTGTCAAGGTCACTAAAGAGAGCAAAGACACTGTTCTAGAAAGACTAAGGCACAGGACAACTAAATGCAGCATGTAATTCGGAACTGGACATTACGGAGCAATTGACGACACTTGAATGTGGTCTGAGTATTAGGTGGTAGTGCTGTAGCAATGTTAATATCCAGTTCCAATGATTTCATTGCAGTTGTGTAAGATGAAATCCTTATTTGTGAGAAATACACACTAAAGTATTCAGAGGTAATGGGGCATTAGACTGGCAACCCACTCTCAAATGGTTCAGGAAACAAATATGTCTGTTCTTGCGATTACTTTAAAATACAGGATTTTTTAAAAAAGATTTTTTTTATTTTTTTATGATAGAGAGAGAGAGAGAGAGAGAGAGAGAGAGAGAGGCAAAGACACAGGCAGAGGGATAAGCAGGCTCCATGCCAGGAGCCCGATGCAGGACTCGATCCCGGGACTCCAGGATCGTGCCCTGGGCCAAAGGCAGGCGCTAAAATGCTGGGCCACCCAGGGATTCCCTAAAATAAAGGATTTTTTTAAAAAAGAGATATGAGGATAGGTAATACCAAGTGAATCTAGTTCCTTCTTGATTTTAAATGTAGATCATTTTCCCTCTAAAATCTATTATACATACTGAGGTATACTGAAGGCAAGTCTTACAACACCAAATCAAAATCCATAACACCATTGTTAAATTAGGCAAACTCTCAAGAAAAAGAAAAAATGGAAGAAGGTGCTGCTTTCAAGTTTTCTGATGAGAAACAAACACATTTTAAAAATCCCAAGGCAAAAAAAGAACACGAATACACCACAAGAGGCAAGAAGGAATAGTGAAATTCAATAAAAATATCCAAAGTTGGGAAGCCTGGGTGGCTCAGCAGTTTAGTGCCGCCTTCGGCCCAGAATGTGATCCTGGAGACCTGGGATCGAGTCCCATGTCGGGCTCACTGCATGGAACCTGCTTCTCCCTCTGCCTGCGTCTCTGCCTCTCTCTCTCTCTCTGTCTCTCATGAATAAATAAAATCTTAAAAAAAAAAGTCTCCAAAGTTTAGAAAACAACAACAACAACAACACATAACTTATTTGAGGGCCATTATTTCAGGAGCTAAGGGTAGAGACTGAGGAATGAACCCCTAAATATATAGATATCTTAGAAAGTTTCAGGAAAAAGACAACATATCTTTCTTATTTATTCCTCTGAGTTCTCTTAAAATTATTTCAAATGGACTATAGCAAAAATTACTATCTAAATCTTCCTTTTTCCTAAGCATGTCTTATTTCTGTTTGTAATCCCAGAACTCAGTATAATATTTATTTAGCACATGGTATTCAGTTAAATATTTGTTGAATAATTGAGGATGTTAGCAAATGACTCTTTGCACCATCAAAAATCAAGATGCATCTTATGGGTGGAGTATTTTAGAACTAATAGAATGTTATTTGTCTTTTAATCATTTGGTTGAACTAAAAAAAAAGGCAGACCAGTTGCAAATATTTGTCAAGGAAAGATGTACACTAGTTAGAAGGGTGGTTTTCAAAAAAAAAAAAAAAGTGTGAAAATGGAGAAGCTAATATTAACAGGAGTCCTTCCAATTTCTTGTCACATTAATTAAATGAATATTTGGGTTTTCCTACTCTTGCCAACAAAAGATTCTATAATAACCTGGGCTAGTCAATAGCATATTAATGTTGTTAGAAGTTAGATGTTAACAGCAAAAACTGCATGGATAAGGGTTGTTCTCAAACATGTGAAAGCTGTCATATGCAAAGATTCTTAATCCACAGGCAGTCCACAAATGAACCTGAGTACATACACAAACTTTACTTACATTTAGGCAAAATCTTATGCCTGTAGACAAATGGGCCTTTTTTCAGTTCATAGCTTATCAGATTCTCAAAGGAGACTATGCATGACCTAAAAGAGAACTACTGTTCATCAATTTTTAGACTGTCTGTTTATTTACTAATCAGAATGAATGACATAAAAAAAAGAAGGGCAAGGAAGATCTTAATGTATTAAAATAATAAGAAATCAACTGATAAGCTATCTACTGGATATCTCCTCTCTATAAGGCATTCATGGTTAACTACATAACTGTCTAATATAATTAGCAGAGAAAGAGGTGAAAATCCTACAAAGTTTTCATGCTCATTAAGGAGGGAAGCAAAAACGTCCATGACAGATGGTAAGAGGACTCTTGGAGAAGATTTAATAAAGATGCATCTGTAAAATCTAGACCAGAGAAGGTTTCATGGAACTATAAAACAAAACCATGAAGAAAATCAGCAAGTTAAGAAAATATTAATAGCATTAGGGTAGAATGAGAAAAACATGGTCAATGTGGCAATTATCAAAAGCACCCTATGATGAATCAAGAAAATATAATTAACATGAAACTGATGACATTTCTGAGACTTAAGTAAAAAGAGGACAAATAGAAATCATCTGATTTTAAAAAATGGTATAAAACACGGTTTTGAGTAACAAAGGAGTTTTGAGCATACTCAATGTGGATTTGAGAGGATCCAAAGAGCAAGAATTAGACCTTTAGGGAGACTGCCATGGACTCCCAAGTCCCAAAAGGAAAAGAGTATAATAGAACTCTTTATTAACAGAGTAGAGGATATTGTTGCACAGCACACATAGGAGAGAGTATAAGCAGGATCATATTCAGCACCGTTGTTAACATTTGATAAATACATCACCTTTTGTCTTCAACCACTGTCATCTTGATAAGCCTTCTTTCGAGAAAAAGAAAGAACGGATGAATGAACGAGAGAGAGAGAGAGAGAGAGAGGAAGAAAGGGAAGGAGGGAGGGAGGGAGACTTTCATGACACCGGTATAATCTCCAGTTTTATATGTGGAAAATTTTGCTGTATCAATGATACAACCAAGCTTCTGAAGTGTCTACTACGCAACACACAATCTAGTAGGCACTTTGCTCATGTTCTCACATTGATCCCATTGATTTCCTCAACAAACACCCTGAAAAATAAATGCTATTATCCTCACCTTGGAGGTGCAGAAGCAGAGGTCAAGTAAGTCACCAGAATTGGCAGAACCAGAACCACAAATGATTGATTTTAAAGTTCTCACTTTGCAATGGAAATTTTATTATCTGCTGCTCACATATTAATAAGTAGAATTTCAATCTGATTTTTATCTTTAAATTGAGATTCAAGCATATTCTATTTATACCAAAAGAAAACTTTCAAAAGAATATAAGAATGATACAGCAAATACCAACATTCAAGTGTAAGGTTATTCTGGTTTGTCTGATTATCTCCAGCTTGCCTCCTCTCACCAAAAAGCAAACAAACAAACAAACAAAAAACCACTTGAAATTTTAAGTTTTAATGCCTGGTTATTTATAGGCATGATAGGGCACAGGCACAATTATCTAAAATAAATAATTTATAATTGTTTTCATTGAAAGCTCTTTTAATTACAAATACATAGTAAATTGTAAGGAGAGAAAAACTACAAAAATGTTCCAATTCTCTTCCCAAGGGAGTATAAGAAAGATGGACTTAACCAATTCTAAGGAATTTTTGACTCTTGCAAATAATGAGTAGAAATGAATGCTTAAAATTAAAATCTTTTCAGAACTAGAAAGTTAAAGTACAGTAATTCCTGTTATTAAAATTTGATGCTTAAAAGAACTAGTACAGTTAAAACGTTTTGGGATGATTTTAGTATTCTACTAATTATTGTAACTTTATATAATCTCATATAATTATTATCTCATAATTTAAAAACATATTTTTCCAGGGAAAACACTTACTTGAATTGCAGGTTGCATGGTCATCTGTATTGAAATGAAGTTCTTTTCTGAAAACAGAACAAAACATTAATATGCAAATAACAGTAGCTTTCCTACTCCCCCAGCCCCCAAATTACAGAGAATCTGCTTTAGTTTCCTATTTAACTGAAAACCTAAAACTTTTTCTTCTATTTGGAATAGCGTGACTGTGGGAGAGAATTCAACAATCACTCTTAGCTTCTCACTTATGAAAGTACTCGTATTAAAGAGGCAAACTTGAAATACACTTTATATGCAGTTTCTGGCACTAATACCAAAGTAATTCTCGCAGCATCTGGCTAGAAAAATAAAACTGACAATGAAACTTCGCACATGAAGAAGTCTACCCAAATTTTCTCCTGTAAATCTAACATGAACTTGTACAATGCAAACAGCAACAATACAATGGCTGATGCTGAAGTCAAGAACTCTCATCTGATTATTACAAAGAGATCGTGTAAGCTCATCTGGACTTTGTAGAAATTCACAAGCTTAACCATCAGCTGCTTCTGCTAGACAGCAAGGTAATAAAGACTGGCATCAATTTTAACTGTTAAACAATACTCAATGCCTTTCTATAATAATTTTTCATAAGCTATTTTCTCCATAAGGTGCTAAAGAAAAGGAAAGAAAGAAAGAAAGAAAGAAAGACAGCAATTTTAACTCCAAAATCTATAGGAAATCTACTTTGAAGTCTATACGGAAAAAAGTATGATTTTAATTAATTAGGTAAATACAATTATTTAATGTATTTTCAGAAGGGAAAAAAGGTGAAGAGCTTAAAAACAGAATAACACAGACTATATAAAATTTAGGATTTTTGATTGCTTGTAGCAACATAATATACTAGTTTCTTTTTTTATTATAAACCATAATTAAAACACTAAGAAAAAATTAAAATGCGATAAAGCTATAATGCTATCAATTTCCAAGGAAAAGTTACTTTCGCCTCTAAGTTATACCAAACATACCTCCTGCACAGTATCAATTACACATACCACTTTCCTTTCAGGAACATTTCTTCTGGTACCAAAGTTGAACTTGAGCTAAATCTAACTCAAAAGTCTGATGTGACATCACACTTTCTTTGGGGGAAAGCAAAGGACAGCAGAATGTCCTTTTTGATGTCATTTTTCCTTCTCTCTACCATAGCAAAAGGCCAAAGTACAATTGAGCATTACTAATGAGCTTGTTATGCTTCCCACGAGCTAATTCAGTGGGGAGTACATTTTCCTTTAGCATAAATAATCCTTTGTCCTCAACAATGGTCCACAGTAAGATGCTTCCGAGACCATTTTTTAAAAATGCAGCAGAGAAGCTGCTCCCATTAAAATAAGGAGTCCCACATAATCAGATAAGAGTTTTAACAGTTGGAACTGTCAACCCAAAACAAAAGAGGGCCTAAATTATAAGGCGTGTGCAAATCAAGAACAGTGACATATTCACAAAGAAGCTAGCACAAGAATGTTTGATAGTTGCACTTTTTATGGAAAATCCAACAAAATTAGTTTCATGAAAGAAATGAATTTGTGCACAACCTTCAGTCGGTTGAACTTTAGCAGAAGAGTCTTTTTAGATACATATTTTTCAAAGCATTCTTCTTGTGTAATGCAAAGAACTACTTTTAAGATGACAAAAATATAACTATCCATATTGCCTTTAAAAAGAAACTCTTTGGGCAGCCTGGGTGGCTCAGCGGTTTAGCGCCGCCTTCAGCCCAAGATGTGATCCTGGAGACCCAGGATCGAGTCCCACATCGGGCTCCCTGCATGGAGCCTTCTTCTCCCTCTGCCTGTGTCTCTGGTCTCTCTCTCTCTCTCTCTCTGTGTCTCTCATGAATAAATAAATAAATATTAAAAAAAAAAGAGAGAGAAACTCTTTAATGAAATCTTACTCAGAGAAGCTATAATGTGTCTTCATGTATGAAAAACTATCATGTATGCAAATATATGCTTTTATTGGGAAACTTCTATAAACTGATGAGATTGTATCAGTGAATCATCAATGAATTAACAAGTACTCACCATGTCCCTGATCCTGAGAACCAGTTACTGATATTTTCTAGTTATTTACTATTCTCTTTCCAAACCATCTTTGTGTCCTCAGGCATTTAATCCCAAGAGTAGCATCTATTCTATAGTTACCCTGACCCTAGTCTGCATCACAACCACAATTCTTCCTTATATTTTTTTCCTTTTGAAAAAAAATTTATTTAAATCCAAAAATTAACCTATAGTATATTATTGGATTCAGAGGTAGAGGTCAGTAATTCGTCAGTCTTATATAACACCCACTGCTCTTTACATCATGTACCCTCCTTAACATCCATCACCCAGTGACCCCACCACCCACCAGCATCTTGATCAGCAAATTGTTGCTTTTATTTTGTTTTGCTTTTGTCTTTCTGTCTTTTGGGAGGAGCCTATTTCAACTCTTTGCCAACTCAAGGAAGTCTTTTCCCTTAGATTTGGGCAAAAAAAGAACTCTCAAGTGACCAAGTCCAAACTATACTGTTATCCTGCTGGGAATCATTCAAGAGACCAGGAGTTTAAACAGATCTTAAAGGAAGAGTACTGTACTTAACTTTTAAAATCTGGGGAAAACAGAAACACAGAAGGCACTCACTCACCCACCTGAAACCTGAACAGGATTTGGACCTGACCCACTCATCTTAGAAACAGGTTCAATTATGAGGTCCTCAAGATCATTTATGATGAGCCTCTTCATACTCATTTGATTTCAGATCATGATGGGGAAAAAATGTCAACTAGTTGAACAGATCCTTTGTCCCACAGCTGTAGGCTTTGAAACTGAGTACATTTTTATTCCTCACCCACATTATAAGATATGATGGGGAGCAAAAGGTGGCATAGTGCATTCCTGGTACAAATCAGGGAGGACACTTGGAAAAGAATGGCAAAGAAACAAGTTTTTTTCAGAAAAACATTGACACTACCTGCTGCTGTATGACATATAGTACTCAAACACCAGATTATTGCCATTTTTAAATACATAGGCTGCAGGGATACAATAAATGTCAAAGTTGGGATAGTGGGATAATGTTTACTGCTGAGGAGGAAAAGGAAGATGAGACTGGGGAGGAATGCACAGAAGCCTTTTAACTGTGCTAGTAAGACTTTATGTCAAGATAAGTGGTAAAAATACAGGTATTATACTAGTCCGCATGCCTTTCTGGATGTCAAAAACCATTTCATCATTTTTTAATGTTTCATTTAGAAAAACAACTGAAGAAGGTATCCTCTCTGATTTGTTGGGGGTGGGGGGCACTTTCTTAGCTTTAAAATTTTGAGTTAAATATTTCCTAATTGCCTAATAGGGAAAATAGAAGTGCTATATAGCCATACCAAACATACTTCGGTTTTTTTCAATGTGTACTAAAATAACTCACCATAAAGGCACCAACTATGGTAGTAGAAAGTAGCAGACACATCTGGTTTGAATTCCAGGCCTAGCATATTAGCTATATACATACCTTGGGGTACCTAACTTTTCTCCTCTATAAAATGGGATACCATCAGCTCCTTCATATGATTATTTTTTTTAAAGATTTTATTTATTTATTTACAAGAGACACAGAGAGAGAGAGGCAGAGACACAGGCAGAGGGAGAAGCAGGTTCCATGCAGGGAGCCCGATGCGGGACTCGATCCCGGGTCTCCAGGATCACATCCTGGGCTGAAGGTGGTGCTAAACCGCTGAGCCACCGGAGATGCCCACCTTCATATGGTTATTATAAAGATTAAAGGAGATGATACACATAAAGGACCTGACACATAACTACCACTTAACAAATGAGTTGGTATGATTAATACTATGATGATATAATTATAGTTCATTTAATCCAACTTATCAAATTTAAAAGAAGGTTGTAAACTCTCCAGAATTCAACATAATATGGAAAGCTTCTTTTGCTAACAGATAAATATAGTTATAACCAAAAGTAAAAGCTTTAAAACAGCCATGTCATAATTGGGAAGTTACTCAGATAAGAGTTTGTGACTCACAATTCTCTTTCCCAGAATAAAAGTTTTCAGGAACTTATCTAACATAGGCCCTTGGATCCACTCAACCTGTCTCCTTGTTGTCCTCCCTCAGTTTTGTTCTTTTTTTTTTTTTTTTTTTTTTTTTTTAAGATTTTACTCATTTATTCACAAGAGACACAGAGAGAGGTAGAGACTCAGGCGAGGGAGAAGCAGGCTCCCTGCGGGGAGCCCAACATGGGACTCGATCCCAGGACCCCAGGGTCATGACCTGAGCCCAAGGCAGACACCCCCCAGGCACCCCAGTTTTGTTTACTTCTGTGGCTACATCACGGTTCCCACTGTGTGCTTCTCCATGTGGTATACGCTCATTCACTTACTCAACAAGCACTCACTCTCCCTCTTTCATGAACCAGCACCAAAGCCTCTCAGAGACACAGTGATGACTGTAACAGATGTGTGACTGCCCATATGGAACCAAGTTGAGAAAACTTTAAAAAGCAACCACAAATGAATACGTGGTGTTAAATCATGATAATTTTATTATTATCATAATAATAGGAAAGGAAAGAACAGGGAAGGAAACAGCAGGCGCCTACTTTAGACTTAGACTGAATGGTTAGAAATGGTTTTGCTGGAGGGAAAACATGAATTTTACGAACAGAAGGCATCAGTCAAGGAAGGAGAAGGAGAGTTCCAAGTATAGAGAATCATTTCTGTGAAAACTCTAAGGAGAGAACATGGCACACCCCTAGAGGCTGCAGGGACAACGGGCAGCCTCAGGGGGCTGCGAGGCCAGGCAGCATCCCCATCACACAAGGCCTGCTGAGGAAATTTGACTTTATTCCAGTGATGGTGGGAAGCCATGGAAGAGCTCCAACCAAGGGAGAGCCGATCTAATTCATGATTCCAAAAGAGCTCCCTGGGGGGAGGGAGGAACAAGACAACGAAGGAAGGAGACACAGAAAGGATAGAAACAGTGAGGCCACACAGGAAATGGGTGCATACAGGAGAAGAGATGGAGACAAGGCTGGCAGAGGAAGACAGGAAACCTGAAGGATGGCAATGGTTTGGTGACCAACAATGGTGACTGACTGAGCTAGAACATGGAAAACGTCCTCCACTCAAGAGAAGTGAATGGAATTTATATCCAGGTCAGTGAGAACCATGTCCTGCTAACAAAGACGGAGGGCTGGGAGGGAGGGCTGAGGGGCACAATGACTTGGCAAGGGTGACTCCCCGGTTTCTGGCTGGAACAGCAGAGCAAACACATGGTGGGAGCAGTTATTGAGGTGAGCATGACGAGAGTCTAAACCAATAGCGGCAGGGAACACGTACTGATAGGTCAAAAGTGCTCCGTTTGGGTCACGTTTAATTTGAGAAACCTTTATAGATATCCAAGGGAAGTGTCTGTCTGGCAGCTGGAAATACTAATCTTGAGCTGAGAAGAAAGTTCAAGAGGACGGAGAAATTGTCAGCAAATACCTGGGAGGTAACGGCACTGAGAAGAATGAGATCATCTTGAGAAAGAAATGGACAAAGCAGGGATAAAGGCCGAAGAATGAGTCCTGAGAAAATCCAACATTTTGACATGAGAAAAGGAGTTAGCAAAGGAGATAGAGAAAGAATAGTTGAAAAGATTTTCCAAAAAAAAAAAAACTAACCCAGGCTTATAATTTGTTTGATTTACTTCCTTCCAGTAGCCCTTTCTGACTAGCTGGAATTACTTCTGATTTTATCTTTAGTTTTTGAATTCACATAGAATTTCCCCAATCACATGCCTTTACAGTGCTTCACACCATTTTGTGTTATTTCTGCACACTGCTTTGCCAATTGTAAGTTCCTGGACTGCCACTGGAAGCAGGACTGAAAGAAGTACTCAAGCCTAAA
This sequence comes from Nyctereutes procyonoides, assembly GCF_905146905.1. Lineage (NCBI taxonomy): Eukaryota > Metazoa > Chordata > Mammalia > Carnivora > Canidae > Nyctereutes > Nyctereutes procyonoides. The sequence goes on from NW_026575122.1 coordinate 24,518,457, forward strand.
GTTTAGGAAACACTTTTGGTAGAATATCAGAATTTCTAGGGAAACTTGGGTTGTCCTCCTTCTCCACAACATTTCTGCTGTGGAAAATGTGACAGAAGCTTGGAAGCAGCTACATAGTAGACAAGCACCTACTGGGAGATCTTTTTTTTTTTTTTTGTATTCTTTATTATTTTTATTTATTATGTGACCTGAGTTGAGTTGATAAATGATTTTGCCTCTCACCCAGCATGTCCAACGTGGTATTTGTACAGTGGTTACTGGTCAAGGTACTAGCAGGTCAAGTGAAATGCCTGATAGATCAAAGGAATCACTAAGAAAAAAAAAAAGACTAAGAATGGTGTACAGGAGAGGGTCCAAGTAAAAAGGATGGAATAGCTGTGCCAAGGGGCATAGGTTCTGGAAACAATGTGCTACTTAGGAATTTATGTGCCTCAGTGCACAAGAACATTTTTATCACATCTTAAATAAACTCCATTTGTGGTAGAAAGAATAATAGTTCCCCAAAATGTTTACATCCTAAACCCCAGAACCTGTGAATATGCTACCTTTATGGGCAAAATGGGCACTGCAGATTGAGTAAATTAAAGACTCTGGGATGAAAGATGATCTTGCTAGGTGAAATGTGATCACAAGACTATAAGAGGGAGGCAGATGCTAAAATCCTTGATGAACATGGACATGAAAATCCTCAGCAAAGTATTAGCAAACTGAATTCGACAATACATTAAAGGGATTGTATACCATGATCAAGTGGGATTTACTTCAGGAATTCAAGGATGGTTCAACACCTGCAAATCGATCAACATAACATACCATGTTAACAAAATAAAAATTATATGATCTTCTCAATATAGAAATAGCATTTAACAAAATTCAACATGAACTTATGAAAAAAATTCTCAACAGAGTAGGTATAGAGAAAACATAACATAATAAAGGCCATAACAAGCCCTTTGCTAACATGATATGGTCAAAAGCTAAATATCTTTCCTCAAAGATCAGTAACAACACATGGATGCCTGCTCTCAGCACTTTTATGCAACATAGTATTTGGCAGCCATAGCCAAACCAATCAGAGAAGAAAAAGAAATGTATCCAAATTGCAAAGGAAGAAGTAAAACTGTCACTATTTGCTCATTACATGATATTCTATATAAAACACCCTCAAGACCACCAAAAAACTCTAATAAATGAATTCAGGAAAGTTGCAAGATACAAAAATCAATACATAGAAATCTGTTATTTCTATACACTAATATCAAATTATTAGAAATAGAAATTAAGAAAATAATCCCATTTACAGTTGCAACAAAAAGAATAAAATATCTGGGAATAAACTTAACCAAGGAGGTAAAAGACCTGAAAGTTATAAGACACTGACAAAAGAAATTTAAGAAGACACAAATATATGAAAAGATATTCCATCTCTTAAACTGGAAAAATTAATATCATTAAAATGTCCATATTGTCCAAAGCAACCTACAGATTCAATGCAATCAGAGAACCCAGAAATAAGCCCACACATTTATGGCCACTTTATAACAAAGGAGCCTAAAATACATTATAGTGAATGGACAGTCTCTTCAATAAATGGTGTTGAGAAAACTGGACAACCACATGCAAAAAAATGAAACTGGACCGCTATCTTATACCATACACAAAAATTAACTCAAAATGGATTAAAGACTTGAATTTGAATGTAAGATCTGAAATTATAAAACTCCTAGAAGAAAACATAGGCGGTAAGCTCCTTGACGTGAGTCTTGGAGATGATTTTTTTGATCTGACACCCAAGGCAAAGGCAAAAAAAAAGCCAAAATAAATAAGTGGGACTACCTCAAACTAAAAAGCTGATGCACAGCAAAGAAATTATCAACAAAATCAAAAGACAACCTACAGAATGGGAGAAAATATCTGTATGTCATATATCTGATAAGGAGATAATATTCAATTCAATTCAGTTGCAAAACAAATAAACAATCTGATTAAAAAATGGGCAGAGGACCTGAATACACATTTGTCCAAAGAAGACCTACAGATGGCCAACAGACACATGAAAAGATGTTCAACATCACTCATCATCAAGGACATGCAAATCAAAACCACAAGGAGAGATCACCTTACACCTGTAAGAATGACTATTATCAAAAAGACAAGAAATAATGAGTGTTAGTGAGGATGTGGAGAAAAGGGAAACCTCATGCACTATTAGTGGGAATATAAATTGGTGCAGCCACTGTGGGAAACAGTATGGAAGTTCCTCAAAAAATGAAAAAACTGATTCAAAAAGCTATATGGCCCCACAATGACTACAGCATTGTTTTCAACAGCCAAGATACAGAAACAACCTAAGCGTCCACTGATGGATGCATGGATAAAGAGGTGGTATATAAATACAGGAGAATATTACTCAGCCATAAAAAAAAAAAAAGAATGAAATCTTGCCACTTGTGACAACATAGATGTACCTGAAGGGCACCATGCTAAGTGAAATAAATCAGATAAAGAAAGACAAATACTGTATGATCTCACTTATCTGTGGAATCTAAACAAACCAAGATTCTTGATAAAGAGACAGATTGATGGTGTGGACCCCAGTGGCAGGGATTAGGGGGTAGGCAAAATGAGTGAAGGGGTTCAGGGGTACAAACCTACAATTTATAAGTCATGGGGATGTAATGCAGAGCATGGAGACTATAGTTAATAACACTGGACTGCACATTTGAAAGCTGTTAAGAGAGTAGATCTTAAAGGTCCTCATCACAAAATTAAAACTATGTATGGTGATGGGTGCTAGCTAGATTTATCATGATGATCATTTTACAATATATACAAATACCAATCGTGTCCTTTGTACATCTGAAACTAATATAATGCGATATGTCAACTGTATCTCAATAGAAATAAATACATTCTTTTAAAAAGAGGAATAAAGAAAAGTCAGAGAATGATATGAGAAGTAGAGAAAGAAACAGATTTGAGCTGCACCACTTCCGGCCTTGAAGAGAACATAGGTGCGCTCTCAAGGCTAGAAAAGGGAAGGAAATGGATGTTCCTCTGGAGACTCCAGAAAGAAGGAAGCCCTCACAACGTCTTTTTTTTTTTTTAAGCTCATTTCAGATTTGTGACCTCCCAAACCATAAGATAATAAATTTGTGTTGTTTTCAACCACTAAGTTTGTGGTAATTTGTTCTAGCAGTAATAGGAAAGTAATATACATCTTAAGTGGAGAAAGGAGTATGGACCCAGGGGGTCAAGACATTTGGCCCCAAGAAAGCAATATACATCCAGAACATGACTGGAAGATATAGTGAGCCCAGCATGTTGAAACAATGAGAAAAACACACCAGATGTATACAGTAGGCTGAAATATAAATAAAACCAAACAAACAAACAAACAAAAAAACCATGCGAAATGTATAGGTAAAATCCATTGTGCTATATGTGTTCTCTATCATCATCACCACCACCATCACCATCACCACCAACACCAATACCAACATCACCACCACCACCACCATCACCAACACCAACACCACAACCAACATCACCACAACCAACATCACCACTGCCATCACCATCACCATCATTACTACCACCACCAACATCACCATCACCACCACCACCACCACCATCATCATCAAAGGCCCTGCCTTTGTATCACTGAGATCATTTATTCCTTTACTCACTCATTTAAATATTTACAAAGGCTTCCTGCATTTACTATTTCAGGGAGCAGCACCGACATTCATCAAGTTAAACAGGTCAGCCATGACTCCTCCCTCTCCCAGGCCTCCACTGTCTCAGTGGATCCCTCAGTCAAAACAATCAGTGATCATACCTTGTTGCTTCTGCCTCTAAACTTTTTCTTTGGCATCTAGGGCCACCCCTCTAGTTCACGCCACCATCACCCCTCTCTCTAGGTTTACTGAAACTGATTCCACTCAGTCACCATTTCTCCATTCCTGCAAGCCTCACCCTGCTCTTCACATACTGCAGCCAGACTGATTCGTCACAAACCCTCATCTGAGGATGCCTTTCTACTCTCCTGCTTAAAACCCCTGATGACCCTCCAATGCCTACAGAATAAAGCCCTAACTCCTCAACAAAGCCAACAAAGAGTGATAGATCCCCTCCAGCCTTGTCTCTTGGCCCTCACACTCCAGCCATGTTAACTTCTTTTAGACCCTTTGAGTATGATCTCTTATCTCTGGGACTTTGTACCTGATAATCTATCTACATCATTTTCTCTTCCTTTCTTCCAGACTCAGTCCTATCTATCTTCGGATTTAATTCCTCTAAAAAATCTCCCAAACTCCCTCCCTAATTTAGGTTACACAACAATACATGCTTTTATTTTACTCTATACTTTCTAAAATAAGAACCAAATGGAGGTAACATTCTCCATTTCCTCTACTACTATGTAGAAATTAGTGCTAAAATTAGTACCAGAACTACTCCTAAGCACAATACATGTTGCATTTACCACTAAAGAGACTGAGAAACAATAATGAAGTAAATCTGCAGTATGCTCATTTAAGGAAAAAGCAGCTTCTAAAGCAGATAAAGACTTTTAAGAGAAAGAAATAAGATTCTTACAGCTTCATAAAAACATCACATGTTATTTACAAAATTATAAAAATTATTTGTTAGGAGTCTTTGCTTTTCTATTTGAAATTTTCCTCTTGCAATGTTTCATAGACATTCAACTTGAATAACTTAACTTTATGTTGAATAGAACTATTCATATATCATAAATTTTTTAAAGAACTTAAAATCAATTTGCTTTTATACATGATAAGCTAAAAGACTATGGAGAACACACCCATACACAAACACTAATATACAGAAATGTGACAACATAAAGCGTCTATTAACAGGAAACTGCTCAAATAAGTTATCATACATTTATATAGTGGATTCATTCAGTCACTTGAAAAAAATAAGAGCTATATCTACCGATATGAAAAGATGTTATGTGACCAAAATCAATCTGCAGAACAGTACGTATAATTACGTTATTGGGATCACAATGTTTTCCAAACCGGAAGGGTATAAAAAAAAAAAACTTCTAAACACAAGTTTTTCAACAGCCAATTTTATTTTTTAGAATCCAAAATAGTAATAAGTTATGTATCAAGAGAAATTAAAAGTCATTATGCTTAACGCTATATATAAAGGGAGCTCTTCAACCATAGTTAAGAGTAAACTGTTATAGAAGAGTTTACGTTGTGTTAAAAGTAGGCCGAAATCTCTGTAAGTCAGCACTTCAGCAATAGCTATCATGTGACTGATGGTCACAATACTGTAAATTCCTAAGATGGTTTCGACATCAAGGATGAAATTATCATTTAGTGCATACACTACATTTTATTACATTCTAGTTCTTTGGAAATTAGTAATTCATTGATAAAATAAGCAGCAACTTTCTGTTAAGACAACCTACTATGCAGCAACGTAGTAACTTGAGAAAACATTCTGTGTTTCTAGGAGAAACACTAATGAAATGCAATTGCAAAGACTGCCTTATCTTGTAAGCAGGCCTTCTGAGGCATTTCTTTATGGCAGTTAAATTTCAATTAAAAATAGGGAAACTGGAAGTGAGATAAAGTCACTGACAGACTCAAGTTTCCTATTCTCTCAAACTCTATGTACGTCACAAGGTTCCTGAGGTATGAGGTGTACGAGATGTATCTGATATCAAAGTACAGAAAAAATAGGTAATAAGAAGAGAGTAAAACACATACCCACAGACATACACAGACATGTTACTGAAAGAAAACTATAACAATACATATTAGCCTTAATCCCTTACTTGCCTCATCAACAGTTGGCTTGAAAAAAATTACTAAAACAATTGAACTTTCTTTTTTTTTTTTTTTTTTTTTTATAAATTAATTTTTATTGGTGTTCAATTTACCAACATACAGAATAACACCCAGTGCTCATCCCATCAAGTGTACCCCTCAGTGCCCGTCACCCATTCACCCCCACCCCCACCCTCCTCCCCCTCCACCACCCCTAGTTCATTTCCCAGAGTTAGAAGTCTTTATGTTCTGTCTCCCTTTCTGATATTTCTCACACATTTCTTCTCCCTTCCCTTATATTCCCTTTCGCTATTATTCATATTCCCCAAATGAATGAGAACATACACTGTTTGTCCTTCTCCGGTTACTGTGGCCAAGTTCAAAAAGGGTGTTGCCTGAGTTCTTCTCTGGGATTTTGATGGAATCTTGTCTCACATTTAGATCTTTCATCTATTTTGAGTTTATCTTTGTGTATGGTGCAAGAGAGTGGTCCAGTTTCATTCTTCTGCATGTGGATGTCCAATTTTCCCAGCACCATTTATTGAAGAGACTGTCTTTCTTCTAGTGGATCGTCTTTCCTCCTTTATCGTATATTAGTTGAGCATAAAGTTCAGGGTCCACTTCTGGGTTCTCTGTTCTGTTCCATTGATCTATATGTCTGTTTTTGTGCCAGTACCACACTGTCTTGATGAACACAGCTTTGTAGTACAACCTGAAATCTGGCATTGTGATGCCCCCAGATATGGTTTTCTTTTTTTAAAATTCCCCTGGCTGTTTGGGGTCTTTTCTGATTCCACACAAATCTTAAAATAATTTGTTCTAAGTCTCTGAAGAAAGTCCATGGTATTTTGATAGGGATTGCATTATACGTGTAAATTGCCCTGGGTAACATTGACATTTTCACAATATTAATTCTGCCAATCCATGAGCATGGAATATTTTTCCATCTCTTTGTGTCTTCCTCAATTTCTTTCAGAAGTGTTCTGTAGTTTTTAGGGTATATTTTGAGAACCATTTGAATGGTAAATGGTTCTCCAACCTTTTATTTTCAGGTTGTAGGTGTCCTTCTGTCTAAAATGAGTCTCTTGTAGACAGCAAATAGATGGGTCCTGTTTTTTTATCCAGTCTGAAACTCTGCGCCTTTTGATGGGGTCATTAAGCCCATTCACGTTCAGAGTTACTTGAACTTCTTCTTAAAGGGGAGTTTTAAGAGTCCCCCTTAAAATTTCTTGCAGAGCTGGTTTGGAGGTCACATATTCTTTCAGTTCCTGCCTGTCTCGGAAGCTCTTTATCTCTCCTTCCATTTTGAATGAGAGCCTTGCTGGATAAAGTATTCTTGGTTGCATGTTCTTCTCATTTAGGACCCTGAATATATCCTGCCAGCCCTTTCTGGCCTGCCAGGTCTCTGTGGAGAGGTCTGCTGTTACCCTAATATTCCTCCCCATGAAAGTCAGGGACTTCTTGTCTCTTGCTGCTTTAAGGATCTTCTCTTTATCTTTGGAATTTGCAAGCTTCACTATTAGATGTCGAGGTGTTGAACGGTTTTTATTGATTTTAGGGGGGATCTCTCTATTTCCTGGATCTGAATGCCTGTTTCCCTTCCCAGATTGGGAAAGTTTTCAGCTAGGATTTGTTCAAATACATATTCTGGCCCTCTGGCCCTTTCGGCGCCCTCGGGAACCCCAATTAAACGTAGGTTTTTCTTCCTCAGACTGTCATTTATTTGCCTTAATCTGTCTTCATGGTCCCTTAATTGATTGTCTCTTTTTTCCTCAGTTTCCCTCTTTGCCATTAACTTGTCTTCTATGTCACTCACTCGTTCTTCCACCTCGTTAACCCTCGTCGTTAGGACTTCTAGTTTGGATTGCATCTCATTCAATTGATTTTTAATTTCCGCCTGATTGGATCTAAATTCTGCAGTCATGAAGTCTTGTGAGGCCTTAATGCTTTTTTCTAGAGCCACCAGTAGCTGTAGAATAGTGCTTCTGAATTGGCTTTCTGACATTGAAGTGTAATCCAGATTTTGTAACTCTGCGGGAGAGAGGGCTGTTTCTGATTCTTTCTTTTGAAGTGAGGTTTTCCTTCTAGTCATTTTGCTCAGTGCAGAGTGGCCAAAAACAAGTTGTATTGGAACACGGGGAAGTATCACTGGTCCCTCTAGCTGGTCTTCTGGGGGAGGGGCCTGTTGCGCTGATTTTCAGGTGTTAGCACTTGGGGGAGCTGCTCTGCCCCTGCCTGCTGCCGGGCTCAGCGGGGGTTGTTTACCCTGTGGGGCCCCAGGAGGAACAGTCGCAGTTGCTATGGCAACTCTGGAAGCCTGGATTCAGCCTCTGCAGGAACTACGGGGCTCGGGGCTCTTGGTTCTCAGTCTGCAGGGCCTGGAGGCTCCGGGGCGGGGCCGCTGATCTGCTCAGCTCGGGGCAGGAGCGTCCTTGCTGTCCTGGGCCCTCCCGGCCTCTGCCTGTCCCGGGGGAGGCCGGATCCTGGGCTGTGTCCCGGCGCCCTGTGCTCCGGGGCCTGCGCTGTGGGATTCGCGCTCCCGCCCCGCAGCTCCCTCCCTGGAGCCGCTCCCGAGCCCCTCCGAGCTGCTCCGGTCAGTCCCGCCGTGCGCGCTGCAGCCCTTAGGGAGCTCGGAGCACTCTCCTGCGCTCTCAGGTGTCTGTTAGTGTCCCCGGGAGCCCGAGGGCATCCCCGCCCTCCTGGGTCCTGCTCCAACTCCCTGCGAGCCCCTTTCCGCCCGCCCGGGAAGGTTGGTGCAGCTCCTGCTCCTCCGGGACGGGGCTCTCCTGTCCTGGGGACACTCGCCCCGGCCTCAGCCCGGCTCCTCGCAGGGCCCCTCCCCCTCGGAGGCCTTTTGTTTCTTTATTTCTTTTTCCCGTCTTCCTACCTTGATAGAAGCGCGAACTCTTCTCACTGTAGCATTCCAGCTGGTCTCTCTTTACATCTCAGGCCGAATTCGTAAATTTTCAGGATGGTTTGAAGGTTATCTAGGTAATTTGGTGGGGACAGGTGATTTGGGGACCCTGCTCTTCCGCCATCTTGCCCCTCCCCCACAATTGAACTTTCTTAACTGCAAACTTGAGATTCACAGGTGAAAAAAAATAATAATAGAAGAATGTTGCACAGTGAAAACATAGTGAATACACCAAAGTTAAATGGCAAAATACAAATTAGGAAATATTACTTCTGAACTGGCCAATTCTCCAAACACCATTGAATCCACTTAGTTTTTTTGTAATAGCACGTACGTTGGGACGCCTGGGTGGCTCAGTGGTTGAGCGTCTGTCTGCCTCTGGCTCAGAGTGTGATCCCAGAGTCCCGGGATCAAGTCCCACATCGGGCTCCCTGTGTCTGTATCTTCTGCCTCTCTCTATGTGTCTCTCATGAATAAATAAATAAAATCTTTTTTAAAAAAATTAAATTAAAAAATAGCATGTGTGTTGCTGACAGTCTTCTCTTATCACACACTTTGATTTACCACCCCAAATTATTTCTATTTTTTTAATTAATGAAATATTCAAAAATAAAACTATACCCATGGCAGAAATGAACCTGGGCCACACAAACAACTCTGTGCGAGATGTTATGTGACGCCAGAAGTATAAACAAAGGATAGTCTGACACACAAACAAAGCGGGTTGGACTGAATTCCAGGTGGACTTAGGTTATTTGCTTTCTCTAAGCTTCAGTTTCCTCACCTATAACAAGCAGTAAACACCAACTACATTACAGGATTACTAAGAGATTTCCCAATAATGTAAGTAAAGCACCTAAAACACATACTTGCACCATCTAGGTAATAATGTGTTTGATAAACAGCAACAGTGTTTAGTATGTGCCAGATACTATTTTTACTGCTTACAGGTATTAAATTAATCAGTGAATGAGAACTCATCACTACTTCTGGTACTACCTTTGCCTTCTGGGCCTCTCAGTCCTTTGGGTATAGCTTGAAACTTTTAATCAGAATTAAACAGCACAGAAATAATAACAGCTATGTGTCAGGCACTGTACTATTTATGTAGATTATTTCACTTAATCCTCACAACAATCCTCCCATCGATAAGGTAGGAACTATTATCAACCTTCTTTTACAGATTAGGAAATTTAGGACTAGAAGGATCAAATAACTTGCCTAAAGTCACGTTACGTGGTAAAGCCTGACTTCAGAGCCTGCATGCTTAGCAACTCTGCTATGCCAAAAAGAAATATTGCCTTTGATTCGATAATGTCAAAATAGACTATCCAGTGTCTGTTAATGAATTTTTGAAACAGATGAAATCAGACAACTTGTATCAGAATCCACGCTAGTAGATTCTCACCAGTTTCCACTTCTTCATTCCAATCCATCCCAGTCTGCTCCCAAAGGAAATCCGAGGTTGTGAGAATTCCAATCCTTAATTAAGTGCCAAGCAACGTGGTCATAGAGCAGGTTCACCAACTGCTTATCTTCTGAGAAAGCCGTTATTAGCGCTCGTGGTACAGACGGAACAAAACACAAGGTGTGACTCGGACCGGGCCCGCAACCAACCACCGCTTCACTTAAGGACGGAATCAGCAACTCAGCCACGCACAGCACAAAGCGCTCGTAAATCCAGGAAACTCCATTTGAAAAGATCGGTTGGGAGCAGGAGTGGCAGCGTGAGGAAGGACGCCTTCCCAAAGTTTCTCCAGATTTCTGGGCGAACTACAAAGCCTTCCCTTTACTTTACAGCTCAGCCCCCAGGGCAGCCCTCCAAACTAAGGGGTGCAGCCGGGAGCGCAGAGCCCCGCCCCAGCCGGGCCCAGGGGGGAAGGCGCTGTCACCTTGGCCAGAGGCACCAAGTCGGTAACCGTGCTAGGCGCTGGGGGGTACGGGTGCCCCGGAGCCCTTCAACCAGCTTCAGGCTCCGCTCCCCCGGATTCCAAGGCAGAGCGGTTACGGCTCCACACCTGCTCCGGCCGACTCGGTCCGCAGCTGCCCCCCGCCCCGCCCCCAGCCCCAGCACTCCTGTGGCCGCAGCGCCGCGCCGAGGCGGCGGGAGAGGGCGGGCTGACCATCACCCTGACAGCCCCGGGGGCCAATCCGGGGGCGCGGCTGCCGCGGCAGGCCAACCGCAGGGCGTCCCCGACACCCCGCCGAGCCAGCGTTGCGACTCCCCGAGCGCCGGGGGTCCCTCGAGGCCGCAGACGAAGGCGCGGCAGCCCCAAGACGGCGAGGAAAGGCTCGCGAGAGGAGAGACGGCCAGCAGGGAAGGACTCACCCGCCGGGCCCGGAACGGTCACTTCTCCCCGCAGGGCGACATCTCGGGTCCGGCCGCGAAGCGGACCCGCCTCTGACCCGCCGCCTCCGCCGCCGCCCGCCGCCTGTTTCGAAAGGACCAATGGGAAGGCGGGGGAGGGCGCGGCCGCAGGCTCCGCCCCGGGCGGGGGAGGGCGCGGCCGCAGGTCCCCTCGACCCCGAGATGGGGGAGGGCACGGCCGCAGGTCCCCCGTGTCCCTCTTCCCCCCCCCCACCCCGGGCCTCCGGGAGCACCCGACCCCCGCGCGCACCTCACTGGCCGGGGGCGCCCGCCTGCCGCCGCCCGGAGTCTCTCACGTCGGGGGGCCAAGCCCCGTTCTCCACCTAAAGGCAAAGTAGCTCCTCGGTGTCACGGACCGAGTCCCCCCGTCTGGCCCGCGGAGTCGCAGAGTCTCCCCCCACGCCCCGACCCCAGCACCGCACCGGAGGTCTGGCTGTCAGGGGGCGCCCGGTTTCCGGAGACAAACGCACCCCGCAGGAGTGGGCGTGCTGGGCTTCCCTTCCCGAGGGAAGGCTCTTCCTGGAGAGGCGGTGTTGAAAGACGGCGAGGATTGCAGCTGCCAGCCCAGCTGTGGGCGGACACGGGGTGCCGGCGCTGATTTCAGGAAACGCACAAAAACCAACCTCATCCTGATGAGGGGGACTTACTGGCCCAGACGGCCGAGATAAAGCAGAAACTGGACCTCCCTGTAGAAGTGCATAGGTCTCTGATAACTGTAAGTGTAATGGGACTTGTAAAGGGGCGGGGGGGGGGGTGTCAGTGGCCAAAAGTCCGGAGGCCCAGATCCTTCCCCTTTTAGTTTGATTTTGTGAAATCACCTCACCTCTCTGGGCCTCAGTTTCTCATCTGTAAAATGGTCGACCTTCTGTTGACCTGGAATGATGTTCTCTCTCTAGTGTTTATTCCTTCCTTCGTTCATTAAAAACCCTTAGGGGGTCCTGCTGCTGCTCTGCGGTGGAAACGAAAATGAAGAAGATTCCACGAAAATGAAAAAGACGGTGCCTGCCTTCGAAGTGCTCAGCAGCCTGAAGGCTCAATGGAGGTCTGCAAAGGAAGGAACACCTGACAGCCTTGGAAGGTGATGGTCAGAGGTTTGAAAGGAGCCGAGAGTTTTGGAGGATAATTGGGAATCTGACAAGAGCACGGATAATTGGGAATAAGGAGTGCTTTCCAGGCGGAGAGAACACAGAGTTCCAGAGATATGAGAGCACCTGAAATGTTCCTGAAATAGTAGTTTTGAGAGACTAAAGACTGGAGATTGAGAGCTAGATCAAGCTGGAAGAGTAGGCACCGATGAAAGATCTGGTAGATGCTGAAGAGTTTAGAATTTTTCTTGCAGTCATTTGGGATTGGTTATAAAAAAGGAGTGGTAGGATGGTGTGTTTTAGGGAAACATTTTTTTTTTCAAGGATTTTTGAAGAATGGAATGAGACTGGTGACAATTCCAAAAACTAAATTCAACAATTACCTAAACTAATTCAAAAGAGGTGGAGAGAAAGAGGTCTCTGGAGATACCTAAGAAAGCTGACTTACCTGCATTTTGGTTTGGGGTGTGTTCAGTCTCAAGTGTGAGAGGAGCATGCAGGTAGGGGTGTTCAGAAGTGGTTTAATTGGTTGGGGCAGGAGACACAGATTTGAAAAGTTAATTCACAGACATCGTTGAGTGCTTGCTCTGCACCAGACTCTGCCCCAGCAGGAAGGGTCCTGTTCTCACAGAGCTTATACTCTGGGCTGGGCTGTAAGACGGTCAGCCAAAACTTGGCATGTCCTGGTAGTTGAACCTGACACCCTTTCATGGTTGCTCCTTCTTTTTTACTGAAGTTGCTCCCAGAACCCTTTGGTCCCGCCATCTGCCATAGATTAATTTTCACCGATTGTTCAAATAAACGTATGTTTTACAGTGTTTCTGTTGAAAACTAAGGACAGTTTGTCATATTCCTTCATGTAGCCAAATTTCAAAGTGGAGTTGTAGCTTTCAATTGGATTTATTGAGAACCAATATCAGAACCTGTACACTTTTCTATAAAACTTTAAGAGTTGTTTGATGAGCCAGTAGTTAACAATTTTCTTCCTACATGCATACTACATGCGTAAACATTTAAATTCCACTTATTAAAAACTGAAAGTATGCTATACTCCTATATGTACATGAGCGTCCTTTCTCTACTCCCCGACACACACATCCCACTTAATATTTTTAAACCGTTTACTGAAACTTTGACATATTTTAGGGTATTTTATGCTTGCTTTCCTTTTATTCTCATTGTCTATGTGATTTGTCTTGGTAACTTATGTACCTTATAAAGATATGACTGGAGGAAAATGAATCTGCAATCAGAAAGTCTAAACAAATCTCCTCTCTTTAAGCCCATATCCCAGACTGGTTAGAGATATATGTTGGCGGAGAACTCCCACCTCAATTATTTGATTCTTGTTGCTTTTCCCTTCTGTATAGGAAGGAAGGAAGTACTCGTGTGCTTTCTGAACCTCATTTCTACATCAGCTCTCAGTACCCCTTTCCCTTAGTGCACTCACCATCTTACCTATCTTGATTTTAACACTACAATTAGTAATTGAGGGTTCCACCTAATGAGGTGAAATCTACTTTCATGTGTAGATTTTCTAATTGGTGGTTAGGCTAACACCTATACTTTAGAGGTTCTTATTTTACTGTAAATTACCATGGTTGCAACATACAGAGCAAGCCTTGCCCATCATTTTCATCAGGTGACAAAGTCTAATAGATGTGACTTTGCCAGGATTGTGAAGATGTGCCCCCACTTTAAGAAAACGCATGCTTGGAAATCTAAATTTTAAGTTATTACATTGGAATGATCATTGATCCGACTAATCAAATAGAAGAGCCTCTCAGAAGCATATACGCCTTGGATGTTGAGATATGATTTGGCTTTTTCACAGCCCTGCAAAGAATTACTTAAAACTGCATTGCAATTTAAAGCAACTGCATTGCTTAAAACATACTGTAGTGACAAAAATAAACAAAAGTGGATTAAGGACTTAAATGTGAGACCTGAAACCATCGGAATTCTAGAAGGGATCACAGGCAGTAGTTTTCCTTACATCAACCATAGCAACATCTTTCTAGGTATGTCTCCTGAGGGAGGGAAACAAAAGCAAAAATAAACTATTAGGACTACATCAAAATAAAAAGCTTCTTCAAAGGAAACAATAAAACTAAAAGGCAACATACAGAATGGGAGAAGATATTTGTAAATGACATGTCTGATAAAGGTTAGTATCCAAATATATAAAGAACTTCTACAACGCAACACCAAAAAAATAAAGAATCTGATTAAAAATGGGCAGAAGACGTGAATGGACATTTCTCCAAAGAAGTACAGGTGACCAACAGAAACATGATTAAGATGCTCAGCATCACCAATCGTCAGAGAAATGCAAGACCACAAAGAGATATCACCACACACCTGTCAGAATAGCTTAAGTCAGGGCACCTGGGTGGTTCAGTTGGTTAGGCACTCTCAATTTCAATTCAGGTTATGATCTCCCTGCTGGGCATGGAGCCTGCTTAAGATTCCCTCTCCCTCTCCCTCTCTCTCCCTCTCCCTCTCCCTCTCCCTCAGTTCCTTCCTCTATAACCCCCTCGAAAGAAAGAAAGAAAGGAAAGAAAGAAAGAAAAGGAAGGAAAGAAAGAAAGAGAAGGAAGGAAGGAAAGAAAGAAGAAAGAAAGAGAAGGAAGGAAGGAAGGAAGGAAGGAAGGAAAGAAAGAAAGAAAGAAAGAAAGAAAGAAAGAAAGAAAGAAAGAAAGAAAGAAAGAAAGAAAGAAAGAAAGAAAGAAAGAAAGAAAAGAAAAAGAAAAGAAAGGCTAAAGTCAAGTAGTCAAATATACAAAGAACCACAAGAAATTCAAGAAGCAACAAGTGTTGGCAAGGATGTGGAAAAAAGGAAGTCTCATGCACGGTTGGTGGGGATGCAAACTGGTGCAGCTACTGTGGAAAACAGTGTGGAGGTTCCTCAAAAAGTTAAAAATAGAACTACCACATGACCCAGTAATTCCACTGCTGGGTATTTACTCAAAGACTACAAAACCACTAACTTAAAAAGAAACATGCACCCCTAAGTCTATTACAGCATTATTTACAACAGCCAAGATACGGGAGCAGCCCAAGGGTCTATCAGCAGATACACACACACACATACATACATACATGTATAGTGGGATATTACTCAGGCATAAAGAAAGAATGAAATCTTGCCATTTTCAAGGACATGGATAGAGCTAGGGAGCATAATAATGCTAAGTGAAATAAGTCAGAGGAAAGACAAATACCCTATGATTTCACTCATTTGTGGAATTTAAGAAACAAAACAAAAAGAAAAAGAGACAAACCAAAAAAACTCTTTTAACTATAGACTCTTAATGATAGAGAACAAACTGACAGTCACCAGAGGGGAGGGAGTGTGGGATGGGTGACATAGGGGGTGGGGGTGAAGGGTACACTGTTCTTGGGGAGCACTGAGTAGTGTACAGAAGTGTTCAATCACCACATTGCACCCCTGAAACTCATATAACACCGTATGTTAAGTAATGCTGGATTTAAAAAAAAAAAAAACATAGTTGTTAGAGGTTTTTTTGTTTGTTGGGTTTTGTTTTGTTTGCTTTTAATGAGTTTATTAGTTATTGTTCTGCATTATGTGGCTGCTGCTGCTGTTGCATTTAATGCTCTGACACAATTGAGTGTCAATAGATGAACACACCTTGTGTGAAGTACTGGGTTAAATTTGGGGGCAATAAAAGGTTTGATTTATTCCTAATTAACTATTCATTCAGCAGATAGCCTTTTGAGAGCCTACTACATTAAAAACAATACTAAGCTTAAAGAAATGTTACAGATTTACATGAACAAATATTGTGTGAAAGTAATTCAATGAGGTCAAATTTTATAACAACAGCTGTGATTAATGCTAAAATGTTATATCTATGTAGTGGATGGAATAGTGTTCCTTCCCCTATAAATCCCCCAAAATTCATGTCCATCTGGAATCTCAGAAGGTGACCTTATTTGGAAATAAGATCTTTACCAATTACCTGCTCCCCCCTCAATTTTTATAATTTGCTAGTGTGGTTCTCAGACCTAAAGAAAACAGTTTAGACACTGGTTTATTATAAAGGGTACAACTTGGTAAGTAATAGCCAAATGGAAGAGGCATAGGGTAAGGTATGGGAGTAGAGGAGAGGACCTGGAGCTTCCGTGCTCTCTCTAGTGTGTTCCATGCTCTTCACCTCAGTGTGTTCATGGACCCAGAAGTTCTCAAGATGCATCATATAGGCATTTTTATGGAAAACCCATTACATAGGCATGACTGATTAAATCCTTGGCCATTGGTGATTGACCTCAACCTCTGGGATTGTCTCCCCATCGCGGAGTCTGGGAATAGGGCCAAAAGAGCCAGCTTTCTAATCACATGATTGGTTCATCTAGCAATCATCACCCTTCCTAAAGTACCTAGAGCCCCTCCTTGCATCATCTTGTTAGCATAAACTCAGGTCTCTGGTTGAAAGCAGCTCGTTACAAATAAAAGGTGCTCCTTTCACCCCATCAGGAAATTCCAAGGGTTTTAGAAAGCCCTGTGTCAGGAACGGGGAACAAAGGGCCTATATGTATTATTTTATCACAATTCGTTTTCGTAAGCATTATTATTTGCCATTACAAAGTCTTACCTACATGAATGAATCCATACCTACGTGATTAACTCCTAGTTCGGTCTGTAATGTGCCCCTTAATTCAGCTCATTCCCCATCACTTTCCCTACAAATGCCCTGTGATCTGGGATACACCAAACCACATTCTGTTCCCCAAACCGAATCTCCTCCTTCAGGCATTCAGAAGCTGGCTTCCCTGTCTGATGTGTCCTTTCCTTACCACCTATCTCCCTTGAGGGGCCTGCAACTTCCCACTTTTCACCCATTAGGTAAATTCCTAGAGATCTTAGGCGCTGGTATCTACATTTCCAGATGGTGAAACAGAGGCTTGGGAAGGGTTTTGCCAAGGGTTGTTTCTCCCCAGATTACTTGTGCTTTTTAACACCTGCACCTCACCAGCCCCTGCTTGTGATCCTGCCACCCTTGCATCCCGTTCCCTCTCACAGCCTCTGTGGAGGTCCTGGCTATAGCCTTCCAAGCCCAGAGGAAATGCCACCTCCTCCTCCTCCAGGAGACTTGCCCAGTGAGCCCACAGAACTTGTCTCTGCACCTCTTTGCAAACCCCTCCAGGCCCAGACTGTGACCCTTGAGGGACCTTGTACTTAGTGGGGACTCAAGTCTTGTTGTAGCAAGTAGAATCCAAGTAATGCTAACCCCGCTTGTTCCCTTTCCCACCGTGTTTAGGACTTCAGGGTGGTTCTAATATTTTTTTAAATTTTTGTTCTAATATTTTAATACAGAAAAACCTCTTGTGTGCTAAGCAAGCTCCATTGTGTCTGACTTCAGCAGAAAGGGGTATATATAAGGCCATTGCTCATAGGAGGTGTTTTATGGTATTCACCCAAGGATGATGGGGAGAAGAATACAGCAGTGTAACAATGAATGAAGGAAATGAACTAATTCCTGGTTTGGGGGAAGTATACAACAGCTGTGCACCCAGCTGTAGAAGTGTTTTCCGAAAGCAAAACAAAACAAACCAAAAAAAAAAAAAAAAAAAAAACCACACAGATTAATTATATGCACTGAAGCCAAAGTTAAGTGCTTTTAAGAGAGAAAAGGGAATATCCCATCACTGGAGTTATTTGCATTTGTAAACAGGACTTCAAGACCCTAACTTTGGAAGGGTTTGCTTGAGGGAATACTTTATTTGAGAATCATTAGCTTTTCTGAATGCTACTTCTTTGACTTCAGAGAAAATGAAATGAAATGGCCATTACAAATAAATGAATATTCACCAGGGCTGCTTCTGGGATGAGAAAAAAAAAAATTTGTGTTGTGAGAGTTTATCTTTTTGTAAACTACCCATCACCACACACACACACACACACACACACACACACACAAATGCCAAGCCCAACAGGATGTCGTTCACCATTTAAAGAAACGAGATTCTGTATTTTTCAGATTTTGTTCCAAGAGAAAAGCCTACTGCCATTATGTTCAGTTTATTGCCAAAATTGAACACAACTCTTTGATAAAATATACGTGATGATATAAGATAAAGCAAAATGAAGTTTTCCCTATCTCAACCGATGGAAGTGCAGAATGATCAATGGAGCGAGGCGAGCAGGACGGCCCGTTTGGACCAAAGAGTCCCTGAAGCCTTGCAAATGCCATGCGGAGAAAGCAATGTTATCTAGCTCAGTATTTACAACTTTGGAAGTCACATAATCACTGCATAAATATCCGCCAAAGTTCTTGCGTGAAACCACGTACAAATGAAACAAAAAGAGTCATACATCAGACATATTGTGAGGAAAATGAAGCACTGGATGCTCTTGCCCTGCCACACTCCTCACTGCACATCCCAGATTTCACAGAGAAGCGGGGTGAACTTGTGGTCATTCACTCTCCATGACATCAGCATCTCTGCGTGGTGATGATTGAATGTCCGCAACTCAGTCAGGCGACCCAGGAGACAGGCAAAATGTTGAGGATTTTCAGGCTGATAAATCTTGCACAACTTTTGTAGCACATCGAGCAGAGGTTCCTGAAGCTTCTCTACCGCCTCTCTGTCCTTGATGTATTGTCTGTCTGTGTCGAGGTTTAAAATAAAGTTACATTTTAAAATTGAATTAAAATTAAATGGGTTAAAAAATGGGTTCTTGAGGAGCATCAATTTGGCGTGATTATAGCAACAAGAACTTGCTTGCAATGCGACTTATAAGTGCGCGCTCTTAAATGTATATATTAAGTGTTTTAACGTGCTGAATTTTCACACACACACATATTTTCATGTAATCACAACTAGATCAAGATATAGAACATTTACTACTCCCCAAACTCTCCTTCCAGTCTGTGCCCCCAAAAATGACCTATATGGTGGGTGTAGGCATCACTTCTAGTGGGTACATTCTAAGTAGCGGAACTGCCAGGCCACAGGGTAGGTATGTGTGGACTTTAGTATACAGAACCAAAAAGGTTTTCTTTAATCATTTGTTTTATGGTAAAACAAACAAAATGACCACTAGCTTCTGCCTCAATATTATGTGTAAGAATGGTTTAAAGCTAATGTTGAAATTATGCTTTACAAATCACGCACGTGGCATTACTCTCAGATAATTAAAATAATCCAAAAATACATGTGCAGAGATGTTCATTTTGACATTGTTTAAAACCACACACACACACACACACACACACACACACACACTGGAAACATCCTGTACAGCCAAAAATGGTAACCATCATGTAAAGGATTGTACATCAACATGATGCATACCTGATTCTACAAACTTTCACTAATATAATCTCATTTTGAAAGAGAGAGAGAGAGCGCATGGGCACAGCGGGCTCCATCTCACTACCCTGAGATTGTGGCCTGAGCCCGAATCAAGAGTCTGACGCTTAACCAAAGAGCCACCCAGGTGCCCCCATTACTGATATAATTTTTTAATGACATAGAAAAATAAACAAAAAAAAAAGTATGTTCCCTATTATGTTATAAAGTATGTGATTCCATTTAACTTCCTGTTCACATATCAATCCCTTAGAAAAGCCTTTTCTGTGGGCCTCTGGGTGGCTCAGTAGTTGAGCATCTGCCTTTGGCTCAGGGCATGATCCTGGGGTCCTGGGATCGAGTCCCACATCGGGCTCCCCACAGGGAGCCTGCTTCTCCCTCTGCCTTTGTCTCTGTCTCTCTGTGTTTCTCATGAATAAATAGAGAAGATATATTTGTAAAAAGCCCTGCCCCCACTTTCTTTCCTTATATCCTCATCTTTATATATATTTTTTAGCATTACCACCTCCTGAAAAGTATTTTTGCTTCCTCATTTATTGCCTTTCTCACCCCAGTGGAATGCAAGCTCCACGCAGCCACTCCGGCCCATTTCTTTATTGCTGTCTCCCCCAACATCTGGAACCATGTTCAGTGCATAGTAGGTACTCAAAACACAATTATTCAGTGCATGAGTGCGATGTTTAGGGAAAAGGGCTGAGAAGAACTGCATTGAAATTTTAACAACGATCCCCCAGGAGGGGTGGGATTATAGAGCTGTTTCCCGGTTTCTTTCTGCCTCTGTGTCGTTCAGATCTTCTCTAAGAAATGTTATTACTGTCATACTGCGGAGGAAGCAGAATAAGCGAATGGCATAAAAATTAAAACACAGCAATGAAATTACCTGGAGAGAGGATGATGATTGCTGTAAGCAGAGCATACTCTTCTTGCGTCATTTTCAGTTCGGCAACACTTTTATAAAAACTAAACATGGGCGTTATGTACTCATCTGAGATACCTATGGGGAAGAGATGACAAATTGCAGAGACATAAGACAATTTTCAGATGACGAAAGAGTGTAAAGCTACGAACACACTGTACATACACACACAGGTTAGGATTACACAAAATGCACAGGTAATTACTATGTATCATGTGTCTAGTCAAAGGCAGGTCATATCAAAGAAGGTCAGTTAACAAAATCCTCAGAATATCACCTCCTTAGTGACTTGTGCGTCCCTGATTTCAGCAGTGCCTTTGGTTGGGTCACTATGGCCTGATAATAAATGATAATGTTCTCAAATTGCCCCCCCAAAATCCTCTCAACTTCACCATTCTCTACATAGGGTTTGGTTAATCTTTTTAGTATAAATATCTATAATCAAGGTAGAGGTAGCATTTTAAACAACCAACCAAAAAAATATTGTTGTTAAGACCAAAGGTATAAATGTCTCCACTTAATACATCAGCTAGGGTTCCTCTCACAGTTCTGCTGCCTACCAGGGCATTGGTACCTGGCCCTTCTCTTCAAAGTTGATATGTCCAAAATCAAAAATAACCACGTACACAACTAAACTCCTCATCTTCTTCCAAATCCGTCCCTTTCTTGGTCTCCCCCTTCTCAGTGACTAATATCCTCACCCAGCTGCCCTGGCCTGACCCCTGACACTTGGCCGTCTCTCTAACTCAGGCAGGTGCCAAGTCCTAGGACTTGACCTGCTGCCTTATTGGGTGCTCCCTCTCCTCTTCACAACACCTGGAATTGACTTAGTTTAAACCCTTATTTCTTTTCATCTGGATTCTGGCAACTGCCTGCCCACCAATCCTTCTGTCTTCAGTCCCAGAATCACAAAATTCAAATCACACCCTGTTCCCCCCAGTTCTTATAAACTTTCAAAAAGTCTCTGCTGCTTTTGTTATAAGTGTTCTCTTTTTACATGGGAAACTCTAGGCCCTGTCCCCTGCCGATCCCACCACCTGCTACTCACCTACATGGTAATAGTAGGATCCACGTGCTTTAAGCCATCGTGTATTAGGCACTATTTCCCAGCCATTATGCTAGAATTCCGAGCCTAATGCCCCATAAGGTAGATACTGAGAAATCATATAATTTGCCCCAAGACACACAGTTGGTGAGAGATGGAGGCAGGATTCAAACCACAGCTAGCAGGCTCGAGAGTCCTGGCTCCCGGCTGTCACTAGGCTGCACGACATTTCTATCACACAGTCTTGTCCAGCTACTGGGAGCTCCCTAAATAATCCACACTGCCCAGTTTTTGTATTGTCTCTCCTTAGAACGTCCTCCGCCTCCTTGATCTAGCTTGTACCTCTTCATAATTGAAGATGCCTTTTTGTCACTTCCTCTGCTCATTCAACAAGTATTCATTTTGTACCTGTTCTGTGCATGGCTCCCATTCAGAAGAGCTTCAACTGGGGAATTACAAAGAGAAAAAAAAGGAGAACGAGGAAGAGGAGAAAAAAACCATGGGAATTAAAAAAAAGAAAAAGACAATGATGTGACTTATGGATGAATTAAGATGAACATGAATTTCCCAGAATTGGTCCACAATAAATAAGATTGTTCTCTTCTGTTCCAAATCAGACCTAGAGCCAGACAGCTTTGGCCAAACCAAACTAGAATACAGTTGGATTCCAGACACTAAGGAGCACGATTATCATCTAATATGCTTCACAGAATCTGAAAGTCTGAATCCTTAGATTTAGAGTAGTCTAAAGAGCTTTCCCAAACCGAGTCCCTGGCCTTCCTCTCTTTAGTTTAAATACCACACTTTTATTCCCCTTTGACTTTTAATTCTTCCATTGACCCCAGTGGGCTCTCTTCACAATGGCGTCTTTGTTAAGCAACTTGGATATTACGTCACATGGAGGATTCCAGCTTCCACAGATTGAACCGAATACCCATGACCAAACTAGATATGAATTTAAAATGCCGAAGGTTGAAGTATGTGGGCCTGGGAATACCAGTCCTGGTTTCCAGAAAACAGGGAGGTTAAGAGTTAGGGAGCCAGTTCTGAGTTTGAAACCTGACCTATGACTTGACGAACATAAACTCCATGAACCGTGGTTTCTTCATCTGTGAAATGTGAATTATAGCAATGGCATCATATGATATCTGCGGAGTGCTTAGCATGATGCCATGATAGAGTTTGATAGCAAACTCTCAGTAAATGTTAGAACAAATACTATTATTGTTATTTAGGAAATTGGATCAATTTTAGTTCATGAGTTCATTTTTAGCTCAGTTCATTTTAATTTTAGTTAGATTAAGGTCACTTACTTGCGTATTTACAAAGCTACATTTTTGTTTTGTTTTTACCCTCTGCACTTTCCCAGAGATGAATACAAATTGGTTGATCAGTGATTTGCTTCAGGATTTTTCTAGGTATTAAAGCTAAAACTAAGATCTATATTTTCCCGGGAAGGTTGCACTTTTTCAATTTATTTTTTTAAAGATTTTATTTATTTATTCATGAGAGCCACAGAGAGAAAGAAAGAGAGAGAGAGAGAGAGAGAGAGAGAGAGGCAGAGACACAGACAGAGGAAGAAGCAGGCTCCATGGAGGGAGCCTGACGTGGGACTCGATCCTGGGTCTCCAGGATCACGCCCTGGGGTGAAGGCGGCGCTAAACCACTGAGCCACCCGGGCTGCCCTCTTTTTTACTTTAAAAAAGAGAAATGGCACCCGTCATTTGTGGCTACCTGAAATAATAACTCACAACTACACTATTTTTTAAAATGGTATACAAAGATTTGGTGATAATACTAAAAGTGGTTGATTTTAAAATATTAAATTTTTAGAAATCATCTTTGACTACCTAATTTCCTATCTTGTCTTTCTAAATCCCCATTAACCTTCCAAAAATGTCACCTCTGTTAGCTATCTAATTACAGGAAAAAAATGAGGTAAAGAAATTTGTTACAATGTTCGTGTTGTACATGTTGTACAAGCTGACAGTGAATAAAGTGAAAATGTGGAAAATCATAGAATTTTAAGTCACAGACATTTTTCTAAAATTTGAATTTCCTTCCCTTTGCCTCCAGACTTCTCTGGGGCCAGCAGCCACCCCACCAGGGGCCCGGGGCCACGGGTTCAGCCGATTACCATGGGCTCTGTGGCAAACCAGCAGTTTGCAGGTGGCTGGGCCAAGGCACCAGAGGAGGCCGCTGCTCCTGCGCAGTGCCAGCATCTGTAAGTGGTTCAGTGTGCACATGGGGTTCGGCTCCTGTCCATGACCACCCACGAGGGGGATGTGCTTGACCCTCCCGATGGATGTCTTTGTGCACCAGAGCAAGCTGCACATGGAGGGCTTCCGGAGGGTGAGGCGGTGGAGTTCACCTTCAGGAGTCTGCTGAAGGCTTAGAATCTATCTGGGTCACCGGGCCTGCTGCGGTATTTGTATTGGGAGTGAGAGGCAGCCCAAAGGGAGGAACATGCAGAAGCGCAGATCAAAGGGAGACAGGTGCTACTGTGGAGGTCTAGACCACCATCCAAGGAATGCAAGCTGCCACCCCAGCTCAAGAAAGGCCACTTGTGCCAGAGCTTCAGCCTTGTGGTGGCCTCGTGTCCACTGAAGGCCCAACAGGCCCTCAGCTCACAGGGAAAGCCAGCCTACTTTCAGGAGGAAGAAGAAGAAGGGATCCATAGCCCTGCCCTACTCCCAGAGGCCCAGAATTGAGCTACAGTGGGTGGGGGCAATTCCTTTGTGATCAGGAAGTTTGGGGGAGAGAGTGGAGAAAGTGGGGACAAGGTGGGTAGGGGGCAGTTGGCTCTGCCATGTATCTCAGGCCAGGGTCCCACAGAATCACCCCTACTTCCCTCTTGGCAGGGTAGAGGGGAAGGGGTGAGGCAAATGAACTACAACCATGCTCTATCCAAATGCCTGTGAGGGTCTGGAGAAAATCCCTCCCCATGTGCTTTACCTGAGTCTCCACCCTCAGATCTCCAGCTTTTGAAAGTGGCCTGGATAGCGAAGTTGTTTTCCTTTCAAAAAAGGACATGTAATAATAATTTTTCCAAGCCAGAGTGTAGAGATAAAGCATAAGACCAGATTGATGGGCTCAACCCACAAACCACTATATTCTGTGGAGAGGGAATCTCTAAGGGGTAAGGCAGGGTTTTCCCACATCTTGTCTCATAATCCACTCTTGGGATAGGGTACTGAAGACTGTCCCAAGCAATGGGTTGTGACAGTAGCCACAGGGATTGTTGGGGGAATAGCGACAGACCTCCTGCTCCCAAGCTTAATCCCACCCCATTCTGGGCCGATAGGATTTTATTTGTTCCCTTAGACAACCGCACCTTGGGCCCCACTTTCTCCAGGATGCCAACTGTACTAGCTGTGTGCGAATGATGTATCTTGTGCATTTTAACCTTTTTCTTTCATAATATAAATATTCTGGTTTTTGTATTTTTGTGTATTTTAATCTTAAGGACCTCATTCCTGCACTGTGTTCTCAGGTACATGGGCAATCTCAGGGATAAGTCAGCAGCAGCTCCAGGTCTCACAGCAGGAACACTTTTTTGTTTTATCACCAGGGAGAACAACTATCTGGAGTGCATAGCCTATTGAACTACCTCATTTTTGCCAATTAGAGCTGGCTTTTCTGCCATAGTGTTCTCTTGAAACCCCTACCTTCAGTGTTCCATAGGAGATGAGGTTTTAACTCAGTTGCCCCATGACTTGATCTCCTTCTACTGGAAGATTGGAAATTGGTCTGAACAGGAAAAGCTGGTATAGGAAGTAACACTAGGAGAGGCCACACCAGCTGAAAGGTGTGGAGGGGAAGCCAGGATTAGTCGAGGGTTGTTTATACGTGTAATAAAGGATTCCTGTTCCAGACTTCTAATCTCAGGGCACTGGACTCATTTTACATACCAGATCCATCCTTTGCTGGGTTGGGCTAGGCATACCATGCACAACAGGGTGTGCGTGTGTGTGTGTGTGTGTGTGCATGTGCGCACATGTTTTAACGATGAGTTGGTAAGGATAGGTTTAAGAATAGTAACTCTAGGGCAGCCCTGGTGGCTCAGCAGTTTAGCGCTGCCTTCTGCCCAGGGTGGGATCCTGGCGACCCAGGATTGAGTCCCATGTCGGGCTCCCTGCATGGAGCCTGCTTCTCCTTCTGCCTGTGTTGTGTCTCTGCTTCTCTCTCTCTGAGCTTCTCATGAATAAATAAATAAAATATTAAAAAAAAAAGAATAGTAACTCTAGAACCCATCTTGAGCTGCCCAGAGATGGGGTGTATGAAGCAAAGGCTAACTTTCTTAACCTTTATAAATTCTGGGCTTTTCTTGTTGGCTTCCAGGGAGACCATAAGCCATGGCAGTGCCTAGAGCCAGTGTCTTGCCCTGCTGCAGCGGTGGTTAGTGTCATGGTAGCTAAAGGATAAAAGAAGGTTTTATTTAATATGCTGTGAGATCACCACAAACCTACGTCACTGTGTTGAAATGGGGCAGATGCAATAGAACACGTTGAGTGATATGTGTCTGATCCTGGGTTCTTGTCTCCCCTGCTTGCTGCCCCCTCTAGTGATTGTATTTGTCTGGGTTTTGTAGGTCTTCATGAATAGCTGATTGGGTGATTGCTAGGTGGCCTGGTTTGTGTACATATAATGTGTTGGTCTTCTCCATGTTCTTTTGGGGTTTTATTGTTTACAAACTTCTTTTTATATTGAGAAAAATAGCCAAATCATCGTTGACAAAAGGTTCTGCACCAGGAAAAGACACTGGAACATAGCTTGGTGACCCCTCTTGAAATGTGGCTGCCTTGGACTATCCTTTTGTGTTCCCATCCCGTATTTCCTTTTTTGAGCCAGATCTTCTGTCCTAAAAACTTGACTCCTACCTTACCCCTTTCCCATCCCCCCTCCCAAGAAAAGGCCCCACACATACAAATTTCACATCCCGAAGAAGCAAAGAACACTTCCTCCCTTGTTCCCAATCTCCTGTGTCAAGACCATTCTTTGATGTGATTCATACTAATACACTTGTATTTGGATGGAACAAACCTATTTTAATCTCTCCAGTCTGAGGGTAGAGGGAAACAGAAGCAATGAGAGGGGACTTGAATCTAGAAAGTAGGGTCAGGAGACCAAGAAAGGAAGATGAATGTATATCCAAGTCACTAAGGAACTTTTATGCAGGTGCAAGAAACTTCTGTCAACGTGGCCGCAAGATTGTTTAATAGGAGACGGATGAATGTTAACTCATGTTTACTGCTAGAAACCAAAGCTTTGTGTGAAATCTTGAACTTATTGGGGTGGGGGTGGGTGGTAGGAAAGCTTTACCTCTATTCTTAACCTGATTCCTTCCCCTCATTTCTAAACTGCAAGAGACTGAGCCCTCTTGGGCTTTAGTGACTCCATCTCTGGGGAGTGTTTATTTGATGGTTGATGTTGCTGTGCTGGGTACTTCCTTTCTCACTTGCTATTGTCTTGTAACAGACATGCTGACCCTTCTCCCTTCTCTCTTTACCTTGGAAAAATACAATGAATAAAAACTTATTGGTACTGAAAAAAATTTTTTGAATTTCCTACAGCATGGATCAAATATAAATCTGCTTTTATAATTGGAGTTAATAATGAGAATTAACCACAGCACGGTCAACAAAAGAGTGTCTTAAGTGTTTATACCAGCAACTTCTAACCTAAGAAATGTAACAATAATATCATTCCAAAGGGGCAATCTCTTCTTGTTTTCTTGCCTTCTCCTTTCTGGAGATTGCTCAGTTTCTTTTTCTTTTTTTCTCTTATGCCTAATAGCTGACTTTTGGCCACACGGGGGGGCTATTTTCTAACTTAACAACAAAAACAACTGCGGCAAAGTTCTTTTTAAAAAGTATGTTTCTACTTCTCTGTTTTTCCTTTTTTTTAAAAAAGAGGTATGTAACTGATACATTAATTGTTCAATAATCAGAAATATTCTTTGGGAGAAAAATTATTTGCTAGAATAAACTTTATGATATTTTAAGTTATTCTGAATGTAAATGTCACTTACTTCCTAACGAACTTCCAAGTTTTTTGGGAACAAAAATAAAGCAGAGGGATGTGTGTGTGATACAAGAATACCTATTGTATAAGACACAATTCCTGGAATTTTAAATACCTCTATATGATGTATTATAGTTGATGGGATCAAGAGAGGCCAAGAATCTTATTTAAAAATGATGCTTTCTGGGAATGCCTGGTGGCTCAGAGGTTGACTGTCTGCCTTTGGCTCAGGGCATGATCCCAGAGTCCTGGGATCAAGTCCCACATTGGGCTCCCTGCATAGAGACTGCTTCTCCCTCTGCCTATGTCTCTGCCTCTCTCTGTGTGTGTCTCATGAATAAATAAATAAAATCTTTTTAAAAAATAAAATTAAAATAAAAATGTTGCTTTTTGCTCAAAACCATGTAAATTTGACAACTTTCTAGAAATGACAGCACCCCATAGCATGGACGTTATGGTCTATGTCTCTGACATGGCCTACAGAGCAATGTTTGCCTTCTGCTTTCCTTTCTGACTGAGCTCCCTCCATGCCAGTAGTTTCTCTAGGAGCTAACGACTGCAACTCTTGGCTCCTGAAGCTGATTCAGATCACTGTCCACACCACTCATCTACCTTCTCCTACCCCCACCCCACCCCCACGGCATGTACTATGGCAGAGGCAGACTGAAGCTCCAGCCCAGGAACCGGCCACTGTTGGCCTCATCTTCCTTGTCAGAGGTTGGGGTAGTCAGCAACAGTACAATTCTAGCCAATGAGACGAAGTGGAGTCTACTCCCGGAGCTCTCAAGAAAGAGGCCTATATTCATGAAGAGGTCATTGTGTTTCCTTATTAAGTTTCTTTTCCCTTTGGCC
Source organism: Nyctereutes procyonoides (assembly GCF_905146905.1). NCBI lineage: Eukaryota > Metazoa > Chordata > Mammalia > Carnivora > Canidae > Nyctereutes > Nyctereutes procyonoides. The sequence continues at coordinate 24,546,806 of NW_026575122.1, forward strand.
GTTTTTTGCTGCCTGGAAACGCGCTGGCCAGGAAGACAATCAGCCCGAGGGTAAAGCCAATACATCAAGGATAGTACAGCCCAAATTTGAAAAAGACTTGTCTTTCTGATAAAGTGTTGAGCTCCCTAATTAACCAGTTCCCCTGCCACCATTCCTCTGGGTTCCTCATTTGAACTAATGTCCTTACTATTTTTAGGCCATGTTAAATCGGATTTTCTGTTATCATCAGCCAAGACTATCCTAACAGATAGTTCCTCTGACAAATAAGATACATTTTTAATGTCTTCATGCTTTTTTGCCTGAAATGTAAGGCAGGATTCCTGTGAGGCTGGGACACATCACTCATGTTTCAAGGTGGCATTCAAATTTTTCTTCCTCTGTAGAGATTTCCTTGTCATAGTAAAGCAGAATCAGTTGCTTTCTTCTCCAGGTTCATTTCTATTGCATCCATCACAATTCATAATCTCTCCTTCCCAATAGAATGTGAAATGTCAGAAAAAATTCTATGAGAACAGGAACCAATGCTGTATTCCCAATGCCTGGCACACTGCCTGACCACTCAGGGGTGCTCCATAGAGGTTTCTCATTCATCTCTGTATCCTCTGTAACTAGGATCCTGCCCAAGGCATGGCAGAGATTCTCAAATGTCTGTTAAATTGGGCAACATTCAGTTTTGCTAGTTCCTTGCAGTGAAGGTGACATAGTTCTGAGACATGATGGGGCAAGGGATGCCATTAAGACCATGGAATCATTCCCATGGTGTTAAGAGATTGGACCCTACCTCTATTTCAACTGTTAAATTCTACCCGGCGAGGCATTTGTGCCATACCTTGGGCACTAATTAAAAAGTGGCCATCAAATTAACAATTCAAAAAGTAACTACTTTCAATATAAGATATTTAATTGGAAATATTTAATAAATAATATGCTTCCCATTAGTCCTAGTGGCTAAAGGTTAGCTGCTAAATTAGATCTCTCTGGTACTTAGGAGTTGCCAGGGTTTGGACCATCATGTTCCAGATTCATCCCAGCACAATTCACCAATTTTCGTATACCACATGTATGCCGGGCACTGTGATAATGTTGGGAATAACCTTCGAGCAGTAAACAGATTAATAGAAGCAGGTACATAAATAAACACATAATGTCCAATACTGGACAAGTATAAAAGGCTTAGGGAATAGAGCTAAGAGCCAATGAAAATGCTAACTCATATATTAATTTATTACTTTCTCTTATTTTTTAAAAAAAGGCTTTTTTTTGTACACTTTGAACCCCAAATTTGTCCATGCCAAAATTACTGCACAATCACTTTGAAAAACTAAATGAGGTTTAAGAACTCTAAATTTTGACATTTACTTTTCTTATAAATATTCTGGGTTTTTTCATTCTTAACATTTCCAACCCTTTTTCCATGGTTAGTATCTGAACTGATAATCAGTCTCCATCAGCTTCTTTAGAAAAGTTAGTTCTTACAATTGTTTTCATTTGTTGCCAAAGCTAAACCAATGAAATCGTGTGTATTCAAAGAGCAGATAAACAGGCACAATATCCTGCACAGAGCACACTTTACTATGTGACTATAAACTAGCCACAACTCCATCACGCTGATAAGGTTCACGCATTTCTCTGACACCTCCGCCCGGATTCCACTCACTTTACCATTTACTTAAAGCCAACTTCAAGTCCCTACCTGTTCCCTACACATTCTTTCTCAGCCAAAGGGCAGGAATCGTGTTTTGGTAGGTCTGCATTCCTATGAACCTATGGTAGAGCAAATATTAGACCTTGGGGAGTGACAGGTGCACTACACAGAAAGAGCACTGTGCTTTGAGTTGGATCACCTGCTTTCATCTCCTGGCAATCTGCTGATTAGCGGTGTGACGCTGGGCAGGCCAGTTAGCTTCTCTAAGCCTGTTTCTTCATCTATATAATAGGAGCCTAACACCCACCTTTAGGGGCCACTGAGAGTATGGACATGATGAGGTGTATAAAAGTAAACCATTGCAAAATCGCAAGATATATTGCCATCCTGAGAAAGACAAATGAGTTGAATATTTCATGTATGTCTGTTATGGGAATTAAAAAATGGCCAAAGAATACCATCAATTTCAGAGATTACTTATATTTGAAGTTAATAGAACAAGTTGCACTGTTCTGTGAAAAGTTACTGCTCAGTTCCTTAATGTTAAAATGTAAACTCATTCAACGTTAGCAATGTCAGCCCTGTCATATTTTATCATATGATTATTCCTATTTTTAATGAATATTTCAGCTTTAAAACCTAGTTTGCATAATACTACTTTAGGAATAATGTAATTGAAGCGCTAGAATCACATAGAAACAACCTGACTACGGTTATGTCAGATATAAATGTTCTGAAGCCTCAATTAACATAAATAAACACTATAACCCTCATTAAGTAAATGTATCTCAGGAGATGGTACTTTTGTTTATGTAATTGGGATTTAATAATAGCAAACAAAAAAGTGTGAATTTGAAGAACAAGCAAGGAAATTTCACATTATATTCTTTAAAGAGTTCTGCAGGCATAGGCGGGGCAACTGAGATGTTAACGTTTCTCTAGAATTAAATGTAAACTCGAAAGAAGAGTGTGTTATATTTGCATAAGAATAAAAAGTTATGCTGAAAGGTCATCTTGCGAGTTCAGGTTTTTATGTGGTGTGTGGCAGAGGCAATGGTCTGAAAATACACTGGGAGAAACAAATTCATAAATATTAATAAATGGAAGAAGCATCATTATAGATAATAAAATACGAAGCAGCATGCGAGTTTGGATGGTTTCCATTGTCACAATATGTGGTTGATGTTTGGGTAAAGTAATCTATTTATGAACTAGAGGCATGCATATTTATTTGTACAGTTCACATTCTACAAAACTTCATCCTTGAACTTTTCTGAAACTTGAAAAATCACAAGTTCTGAAATCTGTTAATTAAGCAAGGTGGGTTTTTTTTCTTTTTTATTGCCTATTTTTAATCTGTAAGACTCTCACCATTTCTCACCTAGTTAGGGCATTGATCTCTTTATAGAGACCTGCTTCCTGTCTCAGTCCCTCAAAAACTTCCTTCATATTACTGCTTGAAAGATCTTTCTACAGTGCTGCTGTGGTCATGTTACATCTGCTCAAAACATTATGAAGACACTTCATGATATAAGAATGACATTAAACTATTTTCGTGGTGTTCAATGTCCTTAAGAATCTAGCAGTTAGGGATCCCTGGGTGGCGCAGTGGTTTGGTGCCTGCCTTTGGCCCAGGGCGTGATCCTGGAGACCCAGGATCCTGGAGACCCAGGATCGAATCCCACGTCGGGCTCCCGGTGCATGGAGCCTGCTTCTCCCTCTGCCTGTGTCTCTGCCTCTCTCTCTCTCTCTGTGACTATCATAAATAAATAAAAATTAAAAAAAAGAATCTAGCAGTTACCACATTTCACCTTCATAAATACTATTTTTCAGCAATATCAAAGTATTCGTGAGTCCTTATATGTGGGTGCTTTTTCACACGTCCATATCTTTGCACTTGCAATTTCTATATTATTATAATTTAATGGCTATATCTCTTGGAATGCCTTTCTCAGACTTTTGTGGCTTGACAAGTTCTAAACCATTCTCCATGATTCACTTGTCAACTTTGTAAGTCTTTTTGACTCACCAAGGAGATTCAGGGAAGGCAAGTGCATCTTTCTGCTTCAATTTCATTTTGTATACACGTCCCTCGTGCAGTTACACTGCATATTGTTTTAGAATCCTTTGCTTATACATCTTCCCCATTAGTCTGTAGGCCCCCAGAGGACAAAGACTATATTTCTTCATGTCCATACCCTCAATAATTATACACAGTTAGGCACAAAGCACGTATTCAGTGTATATTTGTTGAATAGAAAGATCTCCTTATTTGTGCCCATTGATTAATAACTCATTTCTTGGGATGCCTGGGTGGCTCAGTGGTTGAGCGACTGACTTCAGCTCAGGTGGTGATCCCTGGGTCCCACTGGGAGCCTGCTTCTCCCTCTGCCTGTGTCTCTGCCTCTCTCTGTGTGTCTCTCATGATTAAATAAATAAAATGTAAAAAAGTATTACTCATTTCTCCCTCTTAGGCAATGGGCATAAATTTTCAGTTAAGCAAGATGATATTGGCTATACTACATTGTACCAAGAGGCAACACTACTGTATTACACACTTACAATTTTGCTAATAGGGTAGATGTCATGTTAAGTGTTCTTATTACAATTTTTAAAAATTCAAGATATTCAAGTAGTTGGCCAAATGACTAGCTAAACCAGCAGTCAGAAAAATTGATTAGTTAGGAGAAGACAAGCAGTGAGACTTATAGAATTGGAGGTACCTTAGAGGTTACCTGAGTCAACCCTTCTTCTCTCTTACCCCCAGCCTCCTGGATGGCTGGACAAACAGATGAAAACACATGCACGCGCGTGCGCACGCACACACACTGTATACATTCTAGCACATGTAAAATAAAATCTGCCCAGCACCAGAATCCCTATCTCTTTATAATATACTGTCTTTCAAAGGGTGAAATTCTCCAACAATGTTTCTCAGATCGTTTCCCTTCTCTCCATTTCTTCTGGGAGCGCATTCTTGAAACCTCCTGCCTCTTAAGAGGTATTTCCCATCCTAACTATCCTAACATTGCATTACACTTGTTCTAGTCGCTTGTAAAGGATAATACTTTGGAAAGAAAGGATCTGGAGACATCATTTCTTCTCTCATTCATCCCTCCCTTCCCAATCCATATATAAAGTATCTTGGGAAAATAAAGATTTGTAGAGCGTGGTTGATGTTATTCCTCCCCTGCTTAAAATTCTTCAATGTCTTCCTCTTTCTTAGAAAATAAAGAATAAAGCCTTTAGCCTAACATTCAAGACCCTCAGTCATTTGATTCTGACTCTTAAAAGTTTTCTATTTCCCTTTGTTTTTTTTTTATTTTTTTATTTATTTATGATAGTCACAGAGAGAGAGAGAGAGAGAGAGAGAGAGAGAGAGAGAGAGGCAGAGACACAGGCAGAGGGAGAAGCAGGCTCCATGCACCGGGAGCCTGATGTGGGATTCGATCCCGGGTCTCCAGGATCGCGCCCTGGGCCAAAGGCAGGCGCCAAAGCACTGTGCCACCCAGGGATCCCTCTATTTCCCTTTGATGTAACCCTTAATCCAATCAAACTCAACTATTCATTCTTCTATGTAATAACCTAAGCTTTCTTGCCTCAGTCCTTTGTTTCTGCTGGTCCTTCCCTCTTGAACCTCCACCCTGAATGACATGTAGTGTCATCAAGGCTTAGCTTGCCAGTGAAATCTTCCCAGAGCCCTACCAAGTAGAAGCCACTCCTATCTCATTCTCTTCTACATGTTATTATAACTCTCTACATACAGTTCATGTCTTCCTAATAGACTATAAGCTGCCTAGGGGAAAGAAGATGCCTGGTTCCTCGCTTCACTGCCTCCACAGTACCTTGCCCTTAAGTATATTTTAAGCTAATAAATCAATGGATATACAGGCATGATTCATCTTCTTAAAATGTGTATTCTTTAAATTTGCCAATGATGATAATTATGCTTTCAGTGTTGGAGAAGAAAACACAATGACTACAGGATGGCTGCTTTTACAATATAACTTCCAATTTTTCAATTATTTTTCTTATTTCACAAATGCATAACTAACTTTATAAGTACTTACACTTGTTCTAGTCACTCGTAAAAGGATAATACTTTGGAAAGAAAGGATCTTGAGACATCATTTCATCTCATTCATCCCTTCCTTCCCAATCCATATATAAAGTATCTCAGAAAAATTAAAACTTACCCTATTTTAAGACTCTTTTAAGATAAATTGCACAAAGTTCCTGGAAATTTATCCCAATGTCCCTTAGCCCTTTTTTTTTCTTAGCCCTTTCTGTCACAGTATTCCTTCACAAGAAGTTCAACTCATACTATTATTTCATTTTGTCTCTTGAGAGGCAGTATAGGATATTGGTTTAGACACCAGGCTCCTGAAATCAGGTTTTCTGTAAGTCGCTAGGAAAGTTATTAACCATTCTCTATGTCAGTTTCCTTGTCTATTAAATTTGAACAATAATAGTACTTATTTTGTAGGACTTTCCAAGGATTTGATGAAATCCTATATGTAAAGTATTTAGAACAGTGTCTAAAACCTAGTAAGTGATGTATAAATATTGCTACTAATAATTCTTTTATTTTGCTTTGAATAGAGATGGATAATAGTTTGATCCATAGTCATTCATACGTGAGGGTTTTGGAACAAATGAATCTTTCTTCTGGACTGATAATCCCAGCCCCTGTATGCTGTTTTTTTATCAGACTAGTTTTCCAAACTTATAAAAATTTACTCCTTTGGTCCTTAATATAGGGCAAAGAGTATTTTTACTATTTTGCTAATACAACCCTCTGAAAGCGCCACCTATTTAACACATATCTTTTTAGAGCCATTCATCCATACTAGTCACAATGGGCATTTAACTTTGCATAGGATAGGCAAGAAGCCTGCCTTCATGGGATGTACAAATTCTAACTTGGAGTGGCAAACTCTTTATCACTAACCAAATCACTTACCACTCTTCCGAATTCTTTCTTCCAATAGGTCAGCATGTCCAGCTGGAAGTTTTTTATTGAAAATCTCAGCTGAACGGAGGAACATAGCTTCAACTGCAGACCCTTTCAGCAAAGCAATCTGATCTTCATGGTCCAAAGTCTGAAATCCTGGATGAAGATGATAATCAAATCAATATCAAAAAATTGTGAATGCCATATACAATATTTCATCATCACTATCATCCCCAATGCTAAAGCATTTCCATAAAGTGATTTTATAATTGTTTTAAAATTGGGTAGTCAGGTTGGGTCATTATCTATTGTTCTCTCCCAAACAGAAGTTGACTTTTATTTTTAATGAGTAGGATTTGTCAAACAAGTTGGTTAAAAAAGAATGGCAGATCCACACCAAAAATACATATCATGGCAGAACAGGCTGATGCAGATGAAGCAACCCTCAGAAATTAGAAGAAAACAGATTCTCTTTGAGCCATTATATTAGTCACATCTGATGTCACAGGGTCAACTCTATAGAATGGAAGCATCCACAAACCAGAAAAAAATCTTTACATGTATCCAGATATTACTTGGCTGACTCTTTAGTCAATTTGAAGAATGGGGGAATTTGAAAAAAAAATCAAAGTCATGTTGAGATATCTGCTTTGAACTCATTGCTGTACCATGCAGGGTAGAAAATATCAGAGATATATGGGAACAAATTGATAACCTAAAGGAATATAACCCCATTTGGAAAATCTAAATTCTTTATCCTGGCTTATAATCCACAGTCCCAGAAGCCTCCCTGACATGATTGCTTCCTCCTCCTTCCCCTCACTCATTGTGCTCTAGCCACACTGACCTCTGCTGCTGCTGTGAACATACAAGCTTGCTTTGCTTCAGGGGTATACTCTTCCCCAGCTATCCCCATGTCTCACTCTCCCATTGTATGCAGGTCTCTGCTTCAAGATGACCCTACTAAAATAATACACCCCAGAACTCACTGGTTCCTACCTCCTTTAATTTTTATTCATACAATTGACCACTACCTGACATAATAAATTTATTTGCATATTTGTCAATTGTCTGCCACCCCTAATAGAGTACAAACTTATTGAGGGCAGAGACTTTGCCATTTTGTTCACTTTTGTATCCCCAGTGCCTGGCACATAATTGATATCCAAGAATTAAGTGTTGAATAAATGGATAACTGAATACATGGGAAACAAACACAAGCTCCTATGCACATCTACACACACACACACACACACACACACACACAACACATGTAAGAATAAACTAATACCATCAGGGTCCAAATGGCTTAGGGAAGTATCAAGTAACAAGGGGAGTTTAGAGAAGAGAGTAATGCTGAGGATTAAGGATCATTCTTAGTGAATCTAAGAGCTCCTTTGAGGGCAGGAGCCATTCCTTGCAGAGTCTCCAGCACCCTGGACAGTGCCTCGCACTGAGTGTGTTCCACCAACTGCAGAATGAAACCATTCATCTCTCACAAACACCTTTTCATTATTGATATTCCATCAATAATATCAATAATCAATTATTATTACTATTTATAATAATATGTCCATTATTATTTTTAAGATATTAATTTTAACTATATTGTTACCATTATTAAAATTTCTTTTTCATGAGTTTTGGATCTTTTCTTTCCTTCTGTATTTTACTTTTTTTCCCTTCTGCTTTCTTCATTTTTTAAAAATTTATTTGTTTTTAAGTAATCTCTGCTCCTAATGTGGGGCTTGAACTCACAATGCCAAGGTTAAGAGTCACACGCCCTCTCAAGTGAGCTAGCCAGGTGCTTTTGCTTTACTCATTAAACATATATTAATTTTACTCTTTCCTCCCCTCAGGACCTAGTCTAAGCAACAGGGAATAAAGAGGTATGTTAGTTATTGCCATTGCCTTCAGATAAACAACCTTTTATAAATAAGATTTTTTTCTTCAATTATTTTGTGGTTCAAGACCAGCAGATCATTTGAACTGAAAAACTCCCTTTTCACAAACAACCAAAAACATCATATTTCTCCCTTTCTTATTCTTTCTCCCACACGTTTCACTCTTGTACAATCTTGTTTTTGATCAAGATTGCCTTAATTAGCATATAACAAATTAAGTCCTTTCATTGTTAATAAAGAAATGAGAGAATATTAATGTTAAAATGATAATGAGCACTTTCTCCTCACATTTTATGAGTTTTATGTAGGCTTATGTCTATCCATGACACTTTAATAAAATAATAGCATAATGCTGGCCAAAGAAGACAAATTAACCTAATTAAAATCTTACATCAGAAGTTACCTTCTATAATTTAGTATTACATTGTTGTACAAGGTATTTATTATACTCTTCTAGATCATGGAATTCTATTGTACTAATATGTTTTTAAAACACTGAAACAACTTAAGTGTATTGGGTTTGATAGGATTAATAATATAGCTGGAAGAATTGGGAAGCTGGGAGATAAGAATCTTGAATTCCAGTTTCTATACTGGAACCATCCAAATGACTATAATAAGTGCCTCCCCCTCATTCCACAAATATAATTGTTCATGAAATCCTATCAGTTTGTGAATCTCTCTTCATTTTGTTTTCTCCTCAGTCTCCCAATAATGCTGTTGTTTTATTTCAAGCCTTCTGCCTTGACCTGCACAGTAGCATCCTAACTGATCCCTCCTCCTTGGTCCTTCCTCATTCAAATCCATCTTACAAAAACTAATCAAGTCATATCTGAATAACATAAATCCATCACTTCCCTGCCAAAACAAACAGCAACAACAAAGAACCACCAAAAACTCTTTACTGTACAGGGGATGGGGATTAAATTCTTTAGTTGGGCCCTTACCAGTCTGGTACCAACTACTTTATGTCTAATCAAGGAGCCCACCACATTTTGCTGCAGCCACATTGAATTTTTTTCTCTCATCTCTAATAATCCTATTTTTGTTTACGCCTTACAGTTTACATTTTCACAAGCAGATACCTTGACTGCTTCAAATTTGACTGTCAAATTTGATTATTTGACAAATCAAATAAATCACTTGATTTATTCATCAAATGAATAAATTGATGAATGACAATTTTGCAAAGTCTCAATTTTTAGTCTATCAATTTAGAAGAATTTTTATAAATGATTTCAAATATCTGGCTTTAACATTTCATGTCTATATTAGTTAGACACATTAAATCAGATGTGAAATAATCTCTACAATAAACAGAATGGACTCTCTCAATGTCACAAGAATATTGCACAGTATAACAGAAAAGTATCTATATGTAAAAATACCTGGCAATGTTTTTGTGAATTCAACGAGAATCTGTACATGACTGGTCGCCATTTCAGTTAAAATCAGAAAATTTTCTTCTGCACTGAATTCTTCTTTTAACTAAATTTTAAGGATAAAAGAAAATGATTAATAAGTAGATAAAGGGATAAATCAACACAAAATCTTTAGACTAAAGAACCTAATGTGGAAAATAAAATTTAAGATCACAGCTCATATTTTTCAGATCTTTGGACAGTTATTACCAACACCTAGATAGAGATGAGACTTCTTATTCTTTGTTTAATGCTTCTAAAAGTTTAAATGTATAACCTAAATTATCAGCTTTAATTATTTCAAAGTAACAAATTAATACATAAATTCTACCTCCAAAGTACCAAAAGCTCCAGAAAATATAACTTTAAACCCATGTATTTTCAGATATTTGTACATACAATTTTATTTGCTATTTCCTGAGGCATCCTCTGTTTGCTGTATGAATCCATAATATAATGCAGAAGATTCTGTTGATCTGGGGTAAGTTCAGTTTTCTCCTACACTGGCAAAAAAATAAAAAGTGTTAGGGAAGATGGTTTTAAGAAATTTTTTGCATATGTGCATTCATCTAGGGTAAACTAATCTCAGAAATTTTTGATAAAATCCCTAATAAGTATGGCAGGAACTCTGCACTCTGATATAATGTGTACTATAATCGCTTACTCAGAGTCCTTGGGCAAGCCATATCACACTTCACTAAATGTGTCCCCAGTTGTTCATTTTTATACTGTAAAATAGGAATAACAAAATATCCATTTCATATATTTCTCAGGAATATATGATAGTTTGGATACGAAGCCTACCAAGTCCATTCACAGAGAAGTTCAGTGAAAGTTCAAGGTTGAATGACTAAGGAAAAGTTCCCACACTTAAAGTCATTCATATAGAGCAGGAGTTGACCAACTATGGCCCATAAACCAAATCTACCTGGTTTTGTGACTCTATTGGAACACAAGCACACTCACTTGTTTATGTGTTATTTATGCTGCTTCTGCACTAAAATGGCAGAGTTGAGTAGTTGTCATAGAGACTTTGTGGCCAAAGCCTAAAATATCTCTTTACAGAAGAAAGTGTTTGCCTAGCCCCGCAGTAGAATCATCAATCTGGACAATTCAAACCCTGAACACTTTTTCCCTTACTAGCATCCGTTGAAGAGTGTGGATATTTGTGTCAACCCTTTGCTTCCTTATACCAAAGTGTTATTGATGAAGTACTATGGCAAGATAAGACTTTGATATGAAATTATTTTTTTCTGAAATGAATGCAAAATATTATACTTAGAAAACTAAATGTGGATGAAGTTTTCCTTGTTAGTAGTACATTAAATATTAAGAAGAGTGGGACTTAAACAATCATGGATTTTTGTTTCTCAACTAATGGCAAATTAAAGTTCTTCCATATATCCTGTGGATTATCATAATGTGTCTAATCATCCAAATGCTGTTCTTCTATTATGTCTCAAGTTGTTCAAAGGATTTCTTGCATAATGTGTGAGCTCAATGGGAAAGACTTTTCTCTATTGTTCCACAGACATATAACCACCCAATATTACCCACTGATAGGAACTAATCCACAAATCTCTACTGAGTCCACATCCTTTCCATTTTACGCTTCCCTTCTCAGTGACAGAGAAAAGAAAATGGTCATCAAAAATCCACTTGAAAAATCCATTTTCTACACTGAACCATGTCTACTGGCAACCTCTTGGTAGTAGGAGTGGAATGGAGCCAGGAAGACAGAGTATTCACTTTTTTACATTATTACATTGCTATTATTTGAATTTCTACACCAAAGCAGATATTACTCTCTTGATTAAAAAGAAGAAACCCACTTAATGCACAATTGAAATGAAATTCTGCTTACAGCTGTGGCTCTAATGTTAAATAAAACCTCCCAGCCAGATCACTATATGCCTAGAAGCTCAGCTGCTGTGGGCTTTAGCAGACACCATCGCATGTTATTACCCTGCATGACTTGGTTGTCGAGGTCACTTGTCGCAAATCCCGACCTTCGCTGTCTTCATTAATGGTCTGATCTGCATGCTGCTTCACGTTTTTTCTTAGTCGTTTAGATTTACACTGAATTTCAGTTAACAAGCCTGAAAAAATAAAACACAAAGATCTCACCACAGAGTCCTATTGGGCGTGTGGTCCTGAGGCAGCTGATGGACGTGTAGTCAGCTCACATCTATGCAATTTGGCACAAAGCTAATTCTAGCCCTTTTGAATTTTGAGACGTGGCCCTGAACCAGAAATGTATCCTTCTATGAATCTCAGTTTCTTCATTTTTAAAACAGGAAAAATATCTACCTCAAAGAGTTTCATGTAGATTAATTGGATCTTTTTTTAAAATATATTTTATGTAAAGAATTTGTAATACCAAAGCATTGTACAAATGTAAGGTATTCAGTCAATAAAAAAGTGAATGACACGCTCCCTATTCCTGGCCTAGGAGATCCTGAAAGTTTGTGTTTCACAATGTAATGTTAATATTATTTCTCATCCATGTTTACATAACTGTATCATAAAAAGTGTATTCAATTTCACATTAAACATACATAAGTAAACACATGCTGAGCAAAAAAACCGTCAACATCATTTAGGGAAAATTTTTTTTTTATAAATTAATTTTTATTGGTGTTCAATTTACCAACATACAGAATAACACCCAGTGCTCATCCCGTCAAGTGTCCCCCTCCGTGCCCGTCACCCATTCACCCCCACCCCCCGCCCTCCTCCCCTTCCACTACCCCTAGTTCATTTCCCAGAGTTAGAAGTCTTTATGTTCTGTGTCCCTTTCTGATATCTCCCACACATTTCTTCTCCCTTCCCTTATATTCCCCTTCACTATTATTCATATTCCCCATCATTTAGGGAAAATTTTATATCTCTTTAATTTTTAGACTATAAATTATTAGAGCATCATTAGAGATGAAAATCACTCAAAGGGACTTTGAAATTTCCTTTTCAATAATAATATAATAGCACCATTTAGTTTATACTTAAACAGAGCCATAAAAACCAATGCAGAACAATCTTCCATATTCCCATTTAATGTCCTTATTTTTCAATGCCAACGAAACTAAGTTTCAATAATGTATCTGTCCAGGGAATTTATGTTGTGAGATCAGATGAAAGCTCTGCATCTGTTACTGGACAAGTTTGCATCAATAATAGTATAGACTCTTAGAGGCGGAATCATGAAAAATGTTCTCAGTACTTCTGTCGGAACAAGTTCATATTTAAATGATGAGCAACATGAACCCCCCAGTATCAAAGCGTTTCCATTGCAGGATTGGATTCCAGCAGTGGTCCCTACTGTAGTCTCTTGTTTCATATGCCAAGAGGCGATAGTGATCATCTACTATAAAACTTTCATCCACCCAGGACTGGATTATTTACACTGACCTTTTTTCCCCCTCCTGCACACATTATTTCTCTGGGTCCATCCCAGTCACCTGTACAGTTTGGGAACAATAGTCTTGGAGTCACCTTCCAAAGGCTTTTCTTCCATGTGGCATTCCCTCCCTGAATGTTATCATCCCCTTGGTGACATTTGTTTGTCATTTGTGTTTTGAGGAGGAATAGGACATATCTCAAAATCTGAGTGGTCTGTAGAATTTGCAGAATGAAAAATTAGTATGTTATATACTAGCATGCATTCCAAATTGATGAAGATTATGGTTTCTCACAAAACCAGCAGTTAATACAGTGTCTCTTTATCAGATCAAAGGGCCAAATTATATTAAAATTCACAGTAGTTAATTTCCTGTGTAAACCTATACAAATTGGTTCAACGCTGCACTAAGAGAAGAAGGACTTCTAATAAAATGACTTGGTTTAAAACTCTATTTAGACAATTCAGAGGCAGTTAGACCTTCTAACACCTTCTTAATCTTTCCCACAACTGTGAATTATTATGCTAATTAAACAATAAGAAAGATATTAAATCAAAGTTGGAGAAAATTTTTAGGCTGTCGTCATTCAGCTTATTAAAACATGTTATTTTCACCGTAGATTAATGCCGCTTCCCTCCACATGTGATTCCTTGCAACAATGAATAACATAAAGCTGCTTCTCTCTCAGGTGAATAAAATGCTCTTTAGCTGACACTTTGGACCATTTCGGTGGTTCACGACCCTTTTCAAGAACCTCAATGGCTTAGTAAATCCCTTCTTAATACGTGAAGTACCCTTCTAATCATACGAGTTACCTGCCGTCTGCCTCCTTAAGAGATTTTGGGTGGCGCAGCGGTTTGGCGCCTGCCTTTGGCCCAGGGCGCGATCCTGGAGACCCGGGATCGAGTCCCACATCGGGCTTCCGGTGCATGGAGCCTGCTTCTCCCTCTGCCTGTGTCTCTGCCTCTCTCTCTCTCTCTCTGTGACTATCATAAATAAATAAAAATTAAAAAAAAAAAAAAAATTTAAAAAAAAAAAAAAAAAAAAAAAAAGAGATTTTTAGTGGAATTTAATTGTTTGATGTGAATACCTGTATACATACATTCAGCCAACATTCCCATCTCTTTGCATTTTCTTAGGCGACACTCTTGGCACTTTCGCCGCATGTACATATCCATCACACAGTTGCCCCCATTTTTACACTTGTACACGGCATTTTTGGTGATGCTTCTCCTGAAGAAACCTGTGGAAGAAACACAGAAAGGAGTAAAAGGGCTCCTAACAACTCTAAATCAGAAAAGCCCATTAGGATTAAGGATGCGGAAGCATCTTCTCAAGAACCCCTGGGAGAGAGCCCAGGCCATCCCTGAGTGTGCAGCTGACAAAGGTAATTTTGACCTCCCTGTGTCATCCAGAAGGCTGCAGTTTTGACTTTCTCTCTCAAAGATAAAGACATGTTTGAATTATAACCTCTCTTAGGATAAAATCTCACTTTGCTGGGTTTTTTTTTGGGGGGGGAGGTCCTTTTTAAAGACTTATTTATCTCAAAGAGAGAGAGAACAGGGGGAGGGGCAGAGGGAGAAGGAGAAAATCTCAAGCAGAGGCCCCGCTGAGCTCAGGGCCAGATGTGGGGCTCATCTCAGGACTCTGAGGTCACCATCTGAGCCAAAATCAAGGATCCGGCACTTAACGGACTGCACCACCCAGGCCCCCCACAACTTGTGTTTTAAGAAAGGAGAGTTACTTTCCCTTGCTTTTCATTGGGAGACGACTGCGTGCTGGTGAGCTCCAGGTACCAGTGGTACAAAAGCGAGTAAGGAGTGTCTGTCCTTCCAGAGTTCACAGCCTGGTTGAGGGCAAAGCCACACAAACAACCAAACAAGTGAAATTAAATGTTCCTGGGCTGTGCCAGGTAGAGGAGGCAGGGAGAACAGTCAGCTCTGGGTGAAGAGATCAGACCTGGAAGTGTTGAGCTAAGCCTTGCAAAAGGAGTTGCCATTTACCAGGAAGACTGGGAGAGGTCACGCTGAAGGTTTCTATTCGGGACCAGCGGGCCGGCCCAGCTTGCTAATATACCTGCCAACCTTGATTTAAAGGCAAACATCTCCCCTGAGAAGATGCGGCCACAACTGCAGCCTGCGACAGGTAAGCTGCAGCCAAGACGAAAACACAACTGCCTTCCTTTGTCTTTTCCTGCATTTGCCACTTCTGCTCTCTCTCCCCTACCTGGCTGTCATTTCTGACCCTTCCAGAGTCGAGGTGAGGAGATGACATGGGGAATAAGGACAGGAGTGTGGGAGGCAAGGAGAAGAAGCAACTGGGAAGTGCTGACTTGCCTATACTGTTAGAAGAGAGCTTGTCTCCAGCACATTTCTGAAATTGGCTCCTTCTCTCTTGAGTTAGTTTCCTTGGAGGATGCTCACCACTGGGGTATGTTCCTTTGCAATTCCTCCACGAGGGCGAATGCATCCCTATTCTAGCCCACAACTTGGACTCCTTTCTTCTGCATCTTGGAATTTGGCAATTTGCCACCATCCTCCCTACTCTGTAGTCCTTCCACATGGCCTTCTTGTCACGAGCTTAAGATAACCCCATGCCAGCTTTCTCTGGTCTAGCAAATTGTGAGGAGCAGAAATCTCTCCCACTTACCCATAACACAGCCATCATACTTCTTGCCCTTTCAGCTTCTCAGGGGAAAGTCAGATGCCTGTGTCCCTCAGCTGTAGAGGATACATATCAATCTCCTCAAGTGATCCTGTTTTTTGTGGGTTTTTTTTAAAAAGATTTTATTTATTTGCGAGAGGCAGAGATAGTGACAGAGAGCACAAGCGGGGAGGAGAGGAAGAAGCAGGCTCCCCACTGAGCAGGGAGCTGAATGCAGGGCTCCATCCCAGGACCTGAGCTGAAGGGAGATGCTTAACTAACTGAGCCACCCAGGTGCCATTCAAGTGATCCTGTTACAGACCCTTTTGTTCGACACAGAGCAGCAGGGCCTTCTTAGTGTATAGATTACACCTTGGGAATGGAGGGGACCTGTTTTCCTAATCCTCACAAAAGTACCATACCTTCAGTGGTGGCCCCCAGAGCAGATACCTGCATCTCACAACCCCAACCCCTGCAATGGAGATACAGGATTTATAGCACACTAGTCACATGGTCCAAAGTCTTTAAACACTACTCTAGAATGTCCAACTCCTTTCCACTTCATACCCTCAAAGTAGGTCAGGTTTCAACTATTTCTTAACTACCCACTGAAAGATGGGCTCACTTTGGATGTAGCAACTAGTGTCTTCATGAATGCTGAAATTGAGACTCTGAGAGTCTACTTTAACAGCCTATTGGAATAATAGCTAGTATTTATTAAGCACTCACTATTGTCGTTCTAACCACTTCACCTCCATTTAGTTATTTAACCTTCATAACAACTTTATCATGAAGATAATATCGTATGTCCCCATATTACAGACATGGAAGAGAGGCACAGAGAGATTAAGCATCTTGGCCATGATTATATGGTTCATAAGTAGATTAGAAGGATTCAAACCTAGGCAGTGATGTGACAAAGCCCACACTCCTAACCACAATACCATAATTACCTCCTTTGGGTCCTAAGAGGATAGAATAGTAGTATTAAGTACCTACCATCTTTGTTCTCTGAATTAGGAGACACCCAGATAAACAAATCATTCCTTGTCCTCAAAGCTTCCAACTTAGAAGACAAAGTAGTAAATTTACAGCCCAATATATGGTAGAGTGATAGGATAGCCAATTAAGTAATAAATTATTGGAATGTAGATGAAAAAGTGATCATTTCAGGGTCACCCTATATGCTTGTGAATATTATGCCACATTTGGGGAGGTGATTCCATCACAGACATAGAGATTTGCACATTTGTTATGATAATTTTTCTAGCAGCAGGCAATAAAAATTGTTCTAGTAAAATAAGTATAACATGACAATGTCCCAATAGCTAGAAATCGAGAGTCTTGAGGAAAAGGCATTGTATGGGCTAGGAATGGCCCTGATTAATCTGAGTAGGGGAAATTGGAGAGGACATCATGAAGGAAGTAGAATTTGAGCTAGGCATTAGAGACAAAGTAGGGCTTTAAAACATGGACTGTGAGGGAGGAAATAACTGATATTCTGGGAAATGAGAGAGTTATGGATATGCCAAGGAAGGGTGGATGATCTATTTTGGTGGGAGAGTAGCATATAGAGAGAATTAGGGGAAGGTGGGCAAGGGTATGTAATGAGACAGAATATGGTAAATGCCTTTCAACATGAGGCAAAAGCAGTTGAGTTTTTACCACTCAACAACTAGAAAGAGAGAAGCCATTAGAAGGTTTTGGCAGAAGAGGGTGTGACCTAAACTGCCTCTTGGGAAGAATCCTTGATGCAAAGTGAAAAATGTGGAACACCGGAGAGGTGATTGGTGCCTGCACTGGATGATGAGAACAGGGAGGAGGAGACAGGGGACCTCAGGATTTGGTAACTAACTCAACATAAAACCAGAAGCTAAAGAAAAAGTTAGAGATAGCAAGGTTTAGAAAGTCATAGACTTGCCTGTGAATCTGTCAGCTGGTATAACTTTCAGTAGGAAAGATCTTACCATTTTCCTAAATGTCAAATCCAACCACACAAAGTCTAAAAAAAGACTTTGTGCTTCAGATCAACATTGATACTGGGAGTGCAAATACCAAAGCATGCATTTTAAAAGAGTTTCTAGGCAAAAAAAAGGAAGGCTGGAAGGAAGAATAACGAAGGAGAGAAGAAAGAAAGAAAAAAGGAAGGAAGGAGGGAGGGAGGGAGGAAGGAAGGAAGGAAGGAAGGAAGGAAGGAAGGAAGGAAGGAAGGAAGGAAGGAAGGAAGGGGAGGGACAGAGTGATGGAGGAAGGAAATGTTTTTCCTCATTCCTTAGTCAACCTGAGTCAATCTTCCCATGAATATTCAGCCCCTCCCCCACAAACGATTCCATTTAAAAACCATTGTAGTTACTGGTAGCTCACTAGTTAACAGAATTAAACCTTCTTATTCCAAGATGAATCAAAGAAACAGTACTAGGACAATTCTGCAGAGTTGGGTTGTTTTTTTTTTAACTCTGGTATTAACTGAGAAAGAAATCATTATCATCTCAATAGCTGAATTAATTACCTTTCACTCTGAGGTGGCAACACAATATTATCATTACATCACTTAAACCTGGGGACTTATACAGTACTTATACTGATGCAAATCCATCCATACACATACTTCTGCCTCTATCTTGTGCATATTCAACAATGCCCACAAATGCCATTTGGAAATGAATGGGAAGGAAATTCACTGAGGAACAGAGACTCCCTGGTAATGAAAGATAAGTAGACAGAGCCGGCATCACCATCTGAAGAAGGTGTAGCACCAGAGGAACTCCTGCGGGGGAGGAGAATGTCTGTAGGAGAGTAGAATGGGTCCCTCAGCTGTACAGAATATTGCCTATTTCTCTGTTTCTCTGCTGGTTTATACAGACAAAACTCACATACATACCCTACTCCCAACTCATATAGACATATGTGTGTGTACACACACGCAAAGACGCAAGCACACACGCATGTGCACACATCAGACACCACTGGTGACCCATTACTTTAAAATCAATGAAATCTTGGTTGTTTAAAACTTTCAAGGTCTCAGGGTGCCTGGGTGGCTCCGTGGGTTAAGCGTCCAACTCCTGACTTCATTTCAGGTCATGATCTTAGGATCCTGAAATCAAGCCCTGTGTCTGGCTCTGTGCTCAGCAGGGAGTCTGCTTGAGATTCTCTCCCTCTCCTTCTGCCCCTCCACTACTTGCTTGCTCTTTCTCCCTAATCAATCTTTAAAAAAAAAAAAAAAACTTTCAGGTTCTCCATACTTCTTAAACAGCAACAAATGCACAAAGCCATCTTTATATCCAATACAGCCTAAATATAGCCTTTAGGTCCGTCTCAGCACATTGTCAAATAAAAAGGATTCAGCCACCAACTTGGGTAGAACATACCTTGTATCAGGCACTGTTCTAAACACTTTGCATATGGTGACTCATTTAATATTCATAACAATCCTATGAAGTTGATTCTGTTATTATATCCCTCTTACAGCTAAGGAGACAGGATACACAGAGAAGAAGCATTTTGCTCAAGGTCCTACAGATAATAAATAGTGGAGCTTGGATTTGAACCCCAACAGGCTCAGTTCCTGTTCCAGGCTCGATGTTCTTGACCTGTACGTTAGGCTGTCCTTCTAGAAAGGAGCTTACATTGCTAAAAATGGTCTTTAGACATTAATCTTTTTAGAACTTGGTAATAGACTCCTGATCACCTAGCAGGAGCAGTGTCAGACTGTTATTTTCGAAAAAGCAAACCTCAAACCTCTAAGATAAAGTTGATGAAAATTATATTTTTAAGTTTTTATTTTAATTGGAGTTAATATACAGGGTTATGTTAGTTTGAGGTATACAATACAATGATTCAACACTTCCATACAACACCTGGTGCTCACTGCATTAAGTGCCCTCCTTCATCACCATCACCTATCTCAGCCATCTCCCCACCCACTTCTCCTCTGGTAACCATCAGTCTGTTTTCTATAATTATGAGTCTGTTTCTTGGTTTCTCTATCGATCTAGATATCTACCTATCTCTTTTCTCTTTGATCATTTATTTTGTTTCTTAAACCCCACATATGAGTGAAATCCTATGGTATTTGGTTTCTCTGACTTATTTCACTTAGCATTATACTCTCTAGCTCCATACATGTCATGCAAATGGTAAGATCTCATTCTTTTTATAGCTGAATATTCCACTGTATATGTACACCACATCTTCTTTTTCCAGTCATCTATCAGTGGACACTTGGGCTGCTTCCATACCTTCACTATTGTAAATAATGCCGCTGTACACATACGGGTGCATGTATCCCTTCGAATTAGTGTTTTTGTAGTCTTTGGGTAAATTACCTGTAGTGTGGTTACTGAATCACATAGTAGTTCTATTTTCAACTTTTTAGGGAAATTTCATGCTGTTTTCCTACCCTACTGCCCTACTTTGCATTCCCACCAATGGCTTCCCTACTCTGCATTCCAACCAATACTGCAAGAGGGTTCTGTTTTCTCCACGTCCTCACCCACACCAGTTATTTCTTGTGATGAAAATTATGATTGACTATTTAGTACCTGCTAATAATTAATTTTAAGTTTTTCCTTTAATCTATTGGAAAGCCACAGATAGTCAAACAAATTTAACCTGACTTTTCCAACACTTGCTTTTACCAACTACAATCCCTATTGATTTTTTTCTTAAATACATTTTAAAAGGACTGACTAAAATAAAATAAAATAAAATAAAAAAATAAAAAGGACTGACTTTGAATAATTTTAGGAAGCTGCCTAACATCCTTTAAAAAAGTAGACAAATCTACAAACAGTAGTCAAAGGGCTATACCCTTTAAGGGCTATACCCTTAGTAGTCAAAAAGCTATACCCTTTCTACCTTTAGAAGTCAAACTTTTCTACCACCTTCTGTCAAAAATACCACAAAATAAATGTTCATGGAAACTGCATAATTTCTAGGAGTTAGAATACAACTCCCTCAGTGTAACAAAAATGTTGATGAATCTCTGAAAACCAGGAAACAAAGTAAATTTATTAAAAAAAAAAAAAAACTTGCCCAAGACAGTTGCAGAAGAATGCAGGATTAGGAGCAATGGAGGAAACTCCAAGTTCACATACAAGATGCTGATGGCCTACAAACTCTCAGAGGGAGCATGGTGCTAAGCCAGGAGTCTGCAAACTACAGCATCCAGGACAAATTCCACCCCCTACCTATTTCTGTATGACTTTTACATTTTTAGTGAGTGAAAAAAAGTCAAAAAGAAAATTATTTTGTGGTATGTGAAAGTTGTATAGGACATTCAAATTTTAGTGTCCATAAATAAAGTTTTACTAGAACATCACTAAGTTCATTCACATGCATGCCTGTTTTCACACTACAGTGACAGTCAAATAGTTGTGACAGAGACCTTAATACCTACAAAGCCTAAAATATTAACTATCTTATCTGGCCCTTAACAAAAAGTTTGCCCTCCATCTAATCCATGGATTGCAGTAGTATTTGCATGCTATCTCAAGCAAGGAATATAAACCAGAGTGGGAGGTGGACCTCCAGGGAGAATGGGGAGTCCCCATGCCTGGAAGATAAAGACCCTAACATTCTATCCAACCACACATCTTGTCCTCCCTCCAGATTGCTAAAAGCAGGCTGTATAAACACAAACAGTAGCCTTACAGGGGCGAACAGGAAATCTCAGAGGCCACTAAATGAAACCACTCTCCTTTTTGAAGTCATATGAGAATTGCCTTTGTGGGAGTTTGCCTGGGAGGCAACTCAGTCTATTCTTACTTTCTCACCTTCACTTATTAATAGAAGGTACAGGGTCAAAGTATAAGGCATTGCAAGGTAAGCTTTAATCCTCATGTGTATCACAATTAGAAATGAAAATACTTAGATGCTTCATTCTTTATTTTTAAAAGTGATATGACTAGTGGTTGTCATTTCTATGTGTGAAAGGGGCTGACAACCCTACTTTCTTATTAAGAAGATAGTCTCTTTACACACAAGTGAGTGTTGTTCAATAATTTAGAGTTGTGACTGCTTTTAGAAAGCATGTTGGTCCAAAAAAAAAAAAAGAAAGAAAGAAAGAAAGAAAGCATATTGGTGGAGAACACCAAGAGACCATTCCATCAAACAACCAATGGTTTTGGATTCACCATCACCTAGATCGTGTTTGTTTTTCTCTTCATTCATGTGTTTTTTTTTTTCCCTAAATGCAAAACCAACTTTTAAAACATTCATTTTCCTTGCATATGCTTTTGGAAAGTGCTATCTTTGGAAAGTCATTGACAGCAGGTTACAAGGAAAGACAACACAGAGAAAAAGTATAGCTCAGGAATCCTGAGGATCTGACTACCAATTCTACTCCATTCTTTCACAACTGTGAGACCTGGACAAGTTTCTGAGTGTTGGTATCTTTATTTGCAAAAATGAGATGACAATACCATCTCCTGGAGCCATTATAAGGATTAATGAAATAAACAGTCTACGGTGGGAACTGCCCAGCCCATAACACAGAGTCATGACCTTCCTCAAATGTGTGAGTCCATTAATGTGTATTTTTTCAATAGTTTCAGCAATGTTAATATGAAAGGATAATTTCTTGAGTAATTCATGCATGCTTTGTTCTTTCTCCTATTGTTTTTTGGTGTGTTTTTTTCCTTTTCTTCTTTTCTTCCCTCCTCCTCCCTTTTATTGGGGGGGGGCTTTTCTTTCCCATCCCAAGAGGGTAGCCATTTTTCTATGTTCACTTGATAAAACAAAAGCTAAAGCTGTCCATCTCTAAGAAAAGATAAATCTTGCATAGAGCTTTTGTTTTCAACTGCTTATTGAAAGGGTTATACTGGATCATCTCAAATACGATGGAGGTGGGGGTCAATACTTTTAGATTGGGAAAATGAGGGGAGGGGTAATAATGCTCTGCGTGAGCTTGATTTTGCATGTCTTTTTTTTTTTTTGTATTTTTTTTTTTGTTGTTGGAGTTCGACTTGCCAACATACAGCATATCGCCCAGGGCTCATCCTGTCAAGTGCCCCCCTCAGTGCTCATCACCCAGTCCCTCCATCCCCCTGCCCACCTCCCTTTCCACTACTCCTTGTTCATTTCCCAGAGTTAGGAGTCTCTCATGTTCTGTCTCCCTCTCTGATATTTCCCACTCATTTTCAGACTCCCAGATAGGCAAATTCCCAGGAGCTGGAGGCTTAGGCAAACTAGAGGGGTTTTTTTCAGTCATTACTTTCATATTTACATATTGCTTATATATTCAAATACCTTTT
The DNA here is from genome assembly GCF_905146905.1 of Nyctereutes procyonoides. Taxonomy (NCBI): domain Eukaryota; kingdom Metazoa; phylum Chordata; class Mammalia; order Carnivora; family Canidae; genus Nyctereutes; species Nyctereutes procyonoides. The sequence continues at coordinate 24,570,027 of NW_026575122.1, forward strand.
CTTGTTTAAATATAATTTTATGTCTTAGGTGTATCTTACATCATTGCTATATATTTATGTGAAATTTCAATTTTTATCCACTGGAAATCATCTTTTCATTACTTGATTTTTCTGTATGTTCTTTTTGATACTATTTCATTATTTTTACATTTTTTAATCTTTAACTTTTTTGTCTCAGTGTTTTTTCTTTTTGTCTATTTTAGATCAGTTCTACAAACTTTCCCTGCTTTGCTTTACAATGGTGAGTAAGAGAGCTGGAATTTTGTCTGTTTTGTTCACTGCTGCATCTCCCATGCTTAGAATAATGCCTGGCATATGGTTGGTACTTAATAATAGTTGCTGAATAAAGAACTGAATTAATGAATTCAAACTCTCAGGAGCTAGAAGCTTACTTAATTAGTTAATAGGAAGAGAGATAGTTTTGAAGACCGTGTATGATCAAAGTTTGGGAGGCTAGATGAGAAGAAGGGTAACAAAAATAAAATAATGAGAATTCACCAACAAAGCATTTAAGTGTGCCAGGTATAGAACAGGACATTTCAAAAACAATCTCTCATTTTTTTTCTTCACAATTCAATGATAATAATAATAATAATGGACATTTATTGAGGGTTCACCATAGGCAAGTCATATGTTAATTGGTTTATACATAAGATCTTGTTTAATTCTCCCACTGACCCCTAGGTACCTACTTCAAAGAGTGGTCCTGAAGATTAAACAAACTAATTCAGGTAAAACTCCAGATAAAGCTTGCACATAATAATTATTTGATATATCTTATCTCCCAGCTGCATCACCATTATCCTCATCTCAGCCTCAACCTCCTTCTCCTCATCTCCTCCTTCTCCTCATCTTTATTAATTATCCTCATTTATTAGGAGAAAAGTCTAAAGCCCAGACACACTGAGTTAACTTGGAACAGCTGGGAAGAAAATCAGCAGTGGGGGAAGGGGATGTTGAAATCTGGGTTGTCTGCTGTCAGAATCTGATTCCTCCTGTGAATTTTATAACACTTATCACAAAAGGTGTCCAGGGGGCGCCTGGGTGGCTCAGCAGTTGAGTGTCTGCCTTTGGCTCAGGTCATGATCCCAGGTCCTGGGATCGAGTCCTGCACCAGGCTCTCTGCATGGAGCCTGCTTCTCCCTCTGCCTCTGTCTCTACCTCTCTCTCTGTGTATCTCTCATGAATAAATAGATAAAATCTTAAAAAAAAAAAAACTACTTCCAATGCAGTGACATAGTTTAAGCCCTACCCCCTTGCATCCCACTCTAAAATAGTTTGACCCACAGAGATCAGTAGGATCATTATCAGATTTTATAAAATCAGACCTCAAAATCAAATCGGATTTCAGGAAGTTCATGTGTGAGTCAGGGCACCTACCTCAGCCCTGACCCATTGGAAACACTCCGCATCTATTTTACACACCAGAACAGTTGCAATAACTATGGAGTCTTTTCTAGAATGTCAGGACTAAGAATATGTTCAAAAGGACAACAGGTCACCCATTTACTCACAAAACTTCTTTTACGAATTCTACCTTTCTCTAGCTGATAAGTGAAGACTCTCCCAGCCTAGAGATGGATGTGACTGACGTTGACCTATTTGGAAATGTAGCCGTTTTGAAATTTCCAGTCAGATGCAGATCAGCTTTGTTCAGCTGACACTTCAAGTGTGAATCAAAATTCATCCAAACATTAGCAAAATTTCATAAGCCCTGCTGATCACGGGGGGCGGGGCGGGGGGGAGAAAGCTCTTGATTTAATCTAGTGCTGAGCAAATGGTGGGCATTGTCACTGTGCTATGCTTATGCTCTTACAATTATTACTTTTAAAAACGTATTGAAATTTCTCTTGTGGATGCCATAAATGTCGACAATAAAACCTTCATTATTAAGGTTAAAATATTTCTAATAGAAACAGATATGAGACCAATGAAATCAGAATGTTTAACTATGGTCTTTGTTTTGTTTTTAAGCTTTTAAGCATTTTCTCAGGTGTGTGTAGGTGTATGTGTGTGTGTGTAAGCATCACAAGCATCACTGACAGATCTCCAGGGAAGCCGAAAGCAAGAGAGCTGCCAGGATCTTTACACATAATATTAAGTTAATTCTACAAAGACCTTGTGGAACAGATATTACCCTTTGTTTGCAGCTTGGAGGCTCAGAGAAGCAACATCTATAAGCTGAGGATTGGCTGGCTGGATGTCCACAGCTCCTGCTTCGACTCCAATGTGCACTCTCTACCGTAAAGGCAGCAGAATTGAACACGATCTTTCTCAGACTCCCTTGCAACTAAGACTATGGAGATGATGTAAGCTATGTCGGACATGTGCCCTTGCAAGACTGTCGTCTCTGCTGGCAAGCAGGATTGTGGAATTGTGCTGGGGCAGCATCTTGGCTTCCAGTTGCTAGCTTCAAGGGTGTTGAAAGGCAAGACATAGGAAAAAAAAAAAAAAAAAGAAAGGCAAGACATAGGGCATTTATCACATATGTGTACAGGTTTTCCCGGCAAGCCATAGCTCTGGAAGAGGCAGCTTCCAGATGCCTAGATGGCAGCTATGGTGGTCTTTCTGGAGACAACATTTCCGAATTAGCTTCCCATTTCCCCATTTCCTTGACCGTAGCAACTTCCCTGACAGGCCAGTTTCGCAGTATGACACTGATCATCCTCTCCAAGACCTGGCACAGAACCTGCTCCTCTGCCTTTCCAACTTCTCCCATATTAATTCCTACTGCTTGAAATTTTGGTTTCTGTTTTATTTCACTGAACTCTGACTGATATTATTAAGGACCATGCTTATTCAGCCAAGGCTTATGGTCTAGATTCAATGCATGCCTGTGAAACTCCCAAGTCCACACACTTCCTTTGATAGAAAGCTATGGAATAAGATTAATTTTGTATCTGGTGAGCACAGATACTGAAGGGGTGTGGAGTCAGGGACCAAGGTGGCCGAGCTGTTAGGCCTTCCTGGTGTGGGGTACTCTGGTCCTTTCCTTTGTACTGTACCCTGTGCTGTAACCTCCTCCCTAATCACAAAGCCAGGATAGTATTCATTTGTTTCCTCAAAAGAATATATACAATGGACAAAGGAGCTTGTTATTGGCTTTTTGTCACCAAAGCCTAAGCCTCAAGATCTCAGAGACTAAATTTCCCCTAAGTTGGGAAAGGTAGGACAATAAAGAGGAAGTGAAGAGAGACAAGACATGTGAAGTGCATGAGAAGGCCCTGAGCTCCGTCCCTCTCACCTTTGGGCCGGGACTGATCCTAGGATGTGTGTGTTGAAAGATGATAAAAACCCCACATCATTTGGGAATCCTAGAACAGAAAAATCCTTGTGCACCTTCCTGGAGACAGCCTGGAGAGGCACCTGGTGTTGCCCAGGCTCAGGGCAGCACAGGAGCAGGAGTGAGTAAAATAATCCCGAATTGAAGAAAAAATATAGTTTCCACTAGGGCTTGAAATTGAATTCAATCCAGGTATACAAAATGAGTTTACATTTCTGGTATCCATGCCGAGTGCTGTAGTCTCTTACTACACAGTTTCCAGCTGGTTCTCACACTCACCCTCCAGTCATTGGACTAGAAAATCAGTCATCAAACTATAGCTATAGGCCTATGGGCCAAATACAGCCTACTGCTTGGTTGGGGGTTTTTTGTTTTGTTTTTAAATTTCCTTGCCTATTTTTGTAGGTTAAATAAAACCACAGCTATGCTTCTTCTTCTTCTTCTTTTTTTGTTTTAAAGGATTTTATTTATTTATTCATGAGAGACAGAGAGAGACAGGCAGAGACACAGGCAGAAGGAGAAGCAGGCTCCATGCAGGAAGCCCGACATGAGACTCGATCCCAGGTCTCCAGGATCAAGCCCTGGGCTGAAGGTGGTGCTAAACCGATGAGCCACCCAGGCCGCCTGCCTCTTCTTTAGGTGGGTGTGTTTGCAGAGTTGAGTAATTGCAACAGAGACGACTATGGTGCAAAGCCTAAAATATTTACTCTCTTTTTACAGAAAAAACAAAAAAAACAAACAAACAAAAAAAAAAAAACAACACACACACACACACACACACACACACACAAAACATTGCCAACCCCTGATGTAGGACACAGGCCCTTCCTGACTCCATCTCATCTCTTCCCCGCCCTCTGGTCCTTTTGCTCCCACCCTGGGGGCAAAGTTCCAAATCAGAATCAACCAAAGAGTTCTGCGTTTTTCTGCTCTTAAAAACTCTATCTTTATCCAGATCCAGCTTTACCTTCCTAACCTGCCCCACCCCCCCAACCCCCGCCCAAGGATGGGGTTGTCTCTTGACCACGTTTCTGGATCCTTGTGTCCTATGACCCTGTGCTTTCCTGTTACCCTCCCATCTCTGGCTTCCTTCTATATCCTTTAGGGGCTATTCTTCCCCTGCCTGCTATTAAAGTCAGTGCTTTCTGGGGTTGTCCTCGGCACACTGGTTTCACCCCAGTCACCCTGGACGCCCCAGATTCTTCTCAGGAAGACCAGGTTTCACCAAGTATCCACCTATAAGGAGGTGAACTGGCCTACATTATGGACTTTAGGGGCTTATTCCTTGATCCAAACAATACAACACTTCGGCCGTTGATTTAGTCAATAGTCTTGAAAAAAAAATAGTAGTCTTGAGCAAATAGCTCCAAGAGTAGAATGATCACTCAGTAGGCAAGGATTAAAAGACATGGTAGCCTAGTGGTTGACACCAGAGGCTCTAGAGTTAGATCCATAAGCTATAGATTCGAAGCTTCCCTGCTCTAATCCATGGAAGCCTTGAGTAAGTTCACCAACCACCTGTGCTACACTTTCTTCATCTATACAGTGGAAATGAAGTATTAGAACTAACAAGTTTACCATTTATGTGTAATAAATACCTTGCATAATAAAGTCTTATTCTCCTTGATCTCAGTTTTAAAAGAGATGAGTTCAACAGTTTCTCTTTCTTTTAAAAAATAACAGGGTGCCTGGGTGCCTCATATGGTTGGGTACCCAATTCTTGATTTCAGCTCGGGTTGTGATCTCGGGGTGGGGGGATTGAGCCCCATGTCAGGCTCTGTGCTGGGCATGGCACTTACTTAGGTTCTCTCTCTTTCTCCCTCTCTCTCTGCCCTTCCCTTGAGCTCTCTCTCTCTCTTCTCTCTCTCTCTCTCTCTCTCAAAAACAAAACCAAAAAACAACACCCCCCCCCCCGCCACCACCACAATCCATATATTTCTTTTAACCATGTGTGGGGTTGTAAACAGGAAATAGTTCACTTATATTCATTTATACATAAGCTAAATGCACTAAAAGACTTTTCCTGAAGATGTATAACAGCTCAGAGTGGAGGAAGAGAAAATGGGAAGTTACCTGGGAAAAGGGAAGAATCCAGTCTAAAGGATTTCAACAACCAATAGAGTAAAACCTCAAGGAGAAAATGGCCAACTAGAAATGCTTACCTTTGCACCCCTCACAGGTCAGTGCATTATAATGGTATCCAGATGCTCTATCTCCACAAACAACACATAATTCATCTCCTTTTATTCTCCCTGCTGATGCACCCATTCGGGCCTTTTTTGTTACAGGGATCTCTGCTACCTCAATCTCTCCCTGGTAGACAGTCTCAGCTGGCATCCGCCTGAGTTCATATATCCCAGGAGAATACCACTCCTCAGGATGCTGGGGGTAGAAACCCAGGTTGGAATAATAGGATGATGACGAAATCTGTGGTTGAACTTGTGGAAATTGAACATTGTTGTATTGGGAGTATGGTTCCACGTCTAGATTCTGTCCCCGAGGTCCTGCTGCTTGTTCTGTTAGGACACCTGAGCAAGAGTAACAAAATTAGAATTAATGTCTAAGACCAAAATTTAACTATATTAAAAAAAAACACTGTGAAAGGATTTAATGACGAATACAGACTCAGAAAACTATCTGCAACATAAAAGACAGATCAAAGACTCATTGTTAATAGGTAAAGAGCACTGGCAAACCAATAAGAAAAATTCAGCAACCCCATGGAGAAAAGGATAAAGGATATGAACGGACAGTTTTTAGAAATACAAAGTGTTTTATAAATGTACAAAAACTGAATTTAAACTAATCAACAACTATCAACAACTAAATTTAAAATTAAACTGCAATATAAAATATAACCATATTCATCCTCAAATGAGTAAAGATTAAAAATGCTTGATAAGCGTAGCCAGGGTGGCTCAGCGGTTTAGCACCTGCCTTCAGCCCAGGGCATGATCCTGGAAACCCAGGATTGAGTCTCACATCGGGCTCCCTGCATGGAGCCTGCTTCTCCCTCTGCCTATGTCTCTGCCTCTCTCTCTGTGTCTCTCATGAATAAATGAATAAAATATTTTTAAAAATAATAAAATAAAATAGTGATAATAATTATTATTCCTACTGCTATTATTACAAAATGAGTCTTTTATCTATAAAACCTATAGGTATTGGAAAACTATAAGGTTATGAAAATGCTTCTATTTCCAAGAGACACAAACCATGGCTGTTTCGAAAATAGAAATATTTAAACTATGCAAAATACTAAAAAATTTAATAAACATAAATAAGATATAGGATAGTACACAAATGTGTCTGATTCTTCAAGCATAGTCAGGCAACCCCAGACCGACATTCCAAGTCCACCTCTAATGAACAGTGGGACTTCAGGCACATAACCGAAACTACTGATGAACCTGTTTTTCAAGGCAGCCAGCTTGGGATGAAAATATCTATAGTGAGGGATATGCTGAGGATTGAACGAGGTAATACAGATTCACAGTCCCTCATCTAAAACCCTTGGGGTCACATGTGCTTTGGGATTCAGAATTGTGTGTGTTTTAGGAGAGCATACAGTGCTGTTTCTCCCAGCATGGCCCAGGACAGAGCTCTGAGTACAACGCAGCAGCCTTTCCCACGGTGAGAGGTCCAGATATTCATACTAAGTGGAATAAATAAAGGTCATCAGTATCCTCAAATCCATTCAGGTCAGCTTTTGCTGCCAGAGAAGTTTGCATCAAACTTTGGATAAAACATTCAGGTTTTAGAGCTTTAGGAATTTAGAATTGTCAGTTAGGGACTGTGGATCTATGTATCTACACACACAGATACTACACGCATAGATACTACTACTCTTTGCAGTGCCCCAGACCTGGTGGTGGTTGGGGTTGGTATTATTGCTACTACTACTATCAGAAAAGTCTCAGAGATGCCATCCTAGCGCCAGGCACTTGACTAGTTTCAACTTTCTCACAAAATCCTATGAGATGGGTAACATGGTCATCCTCACTTACAAATGAGTAGCCTGAGGCACAGAGAATTTAGGCAACTTTCCTCTTACCTACCTAAATAGCTGAGATGTGACAGTCGGACATCAAAGCCACGTGCTGAACCACTCCTCTAGGACAATTTCAGATGTGTGATACCTTAAAGCATGATGATGAATGGTTTTCTCTTCCTCCCCCTGTACTTCCATGCCTCTGCATGCAGGTAAGCCGCAACCAGGTGTACAAGACTCTCCGTGATCCTACCTTTTCTTTTCTGGCCATTTCTCATGTTTGACTTCTCTAATCCTTGAATGTGCATTGCTGCCTCCAGACATAGGACCTCCCTTCCCTGTCCCCAGTTGCTTCCTGAGCTAGAACCTTCTGCAGCACAGCCATTCATTCACAGAACTTCATCTCACTCTTCTCCACTTACCTATCTCCAAATTTCCTTTTTGAGTATAGCTTCTCTTAAGAGGTTTTCCCTGACTTTAGGACTTTAGGTCCCTGGGCATCATGAATCTAGTTACATGGTACTTACCTACCCTGCCTGGGCTTCCCTTTGTTCACCTGGAAAGAAAAGACATCATGCTGGGTGCTCTTATAGTTGTTCTTTGTATCTGAAATCTCCATAAGTATAAGACTAATTGTCTATGGGATGAGAATTCCAGGCTCTTCCACAAGGGTGAAGTGGAATATAGGCCTATCAAAAGTTTGTTGAAAAGAATGCTTTCTGCCTTGATTCAGAAAAAGATTGTTGACCCACAGATTATACACCATCTGGGCAAAAATTAACCTCCTATCTTTCATGCCTGACTTCTCCTTATAAAACCAGTGTTGAGTCGGTATATCTGACAGACAAAAAGTTCTGGCAACAGTCCTTTGTCTTATAAACACAAAATGGAAGAATATGAAAATATGATATTATTACAGCAAAAAGAAGAGATAAAACATAAGTAAAATCCTGATCTATTTCATAACCAAATATGACTAAAATTTGTGGAGTGAATAGGCTTGAAAAGAATGGAAAAGCATTAAAAACATTTGTTTTACTTACTCTTCTTGCTAGATTTTTAGCCTCCCTGTCAATGACCTATTCCCACCCCCAGCCCCAGAATCTCTCTGCCTACAGATCCAGCAAAGTGAAGCAACTTGCCTGAGGCCAAACAATTAATGACAGAATCTGGAGTTTTACAAAATCCAGGGAAATGTGTAATTTTTTTCTCCTCAAGTGACAATTACAAGACCTCAAAGCATTGTTTCAATAAAACTAGACTTCCTGTTATCAATAAGACACAAGGCAGTCCCAACTGCAGTCAGATCATGGTCACAAGAGCGTGTCGGTCTTTGGAATTATTTCAATCAAAATGGAAAGCTTTCGCAAAGACATTGATATTACATGAAGACAATAAAACATGGTAAGAATATGAGAACAGCACATGTTATTAAATGATGCTTCTATCCTCAAAGCACATCTACCTCTAGTATTTCAGTGTCCCTGCCAAATCTCCACAGTATGGGGCAACTTATAATAATAATTTTTTTAAAAACCCAGCATGGTCAACACCACCCAAAACAGAGGATCAGAACAACTTCCATCATGAACTGACTGTGAGACTTTGAACAACTGCCTAACATGTTTCTGTTTTAATTTCTTCTCTAAAAATGGGAACTATTAACACTCCAGGCTTGCTACCTTCTAAGGTAGTTGTGAGTATAAAATAGTTGAGAAGTTCTCTCTTCTTGAGAAGTTGAATGCCATAATAAGGCATGTTTGTTTCTTTTTTTTTTAATTTATTTATGATAGAGAGAGAGAGAGAGAGAGGCAGAGACACAGGCAGAGGGAGAAGCAGGCTCCATGCACTGGGAGCCCGACGTGGGATTCGATCCCGGGTCTCCAGGATCGCGCCCTGGGCCAAAGGCAGGTGCTAAACCGCTGTGCCACCCAGGGATCCCGGCATGTTTGTTTCTTAAAGAACCTCGCAAAATCCTGATTTTAATAGTTAACTGAGAGTTAATGCGTAATTATTGACAGTCTGTTTTGATAACATAAGTTACCGGATGCTTCTTTCATTTATGAATATATAGTGAACACTTGCTCTTTACCAGACACTGTGCTAGACTCTAAGGATTCGATAGTGAACAGGACAGATAGAATAGAGATACAAAAGGCCCCAGTCCTTATGCACACACATGCGTGCGTGTGTGTCCATGTGCGTACTTGTGCCTGTAGAGATGTCAAGGGCTGGGACAAAAACAAGCAAACAAATAACAGAACCTTTTGATAGAGCATCAGATGTGGAAGGGGCGGAGGTAAGTCAACTTTATTTATTTTTTTATTTTTGGTAAGTCAACTTTAAAGTATGCTTTCTAAAAAAGGTAAATTTGGGCACTGGGGGGCTCAGTCGGTTAAGCATGTACCTACGGCTCAGATCATGATCCCAGGGTCCTGGGATCGAGCCCCACATGGGGGTCCCCATGCAGCAAGGAGTCTGCTTCTCCCTTTGCCTCTCCATGCATTCTCTCTCTTGCAAATAAATAAATAAAATCTTGCTACTAAATCTATGATAAAAAATATGTTCAAGCTTTTTTGCAACGGGTTTGCCGCCAGAACACAGGTGTCGTGAAAACCACCGCTAAACCTAAACCAAAATGGGAAAGGAAAAGACTCACATCAACATCGTCGTCATTGTACACGTAGATTCGGGCAAGTCTACCACTACTGGCCATCTGATCTACAAATGTGGTGGGATCGACAAAAGAACTATCGAAAAATTTGAGGAGGCTGCTGAGATGGGAAAAGCCTCCTTCAGGTATGCCTGGGTCTTGGATAAACTGAAAGTGGAACATGAACGTGGTATCACCATTGATATCTCCCTGTGGAAATTTGAGACCAGCAAGTATTATGTGACCATCATTGATGCCCCAGGACACAGAGACTTTATCAAAAACATGATTACAGGCACATCTCAGGCTGACTGTGCTGTCCTGATTGTTGCTGCTGGTGTTGGTGAATTTGAAGCAGGTATCTCCAAGAATGGGCAGACCCGTGAGCATGCCCTTCTGGCTTACACACTGGGTGTAAAACAACTAATTGTTGGTGTTAACAAAACGGATTCCACTGAACCACCCTACAGCCAGAAGAGAACGAGGAAATCGTTAAGGAAGTCAGCACCTACATTAAGAAAATTGGCTACAACCCTGACACAGTAGCATTTGTGCCAATTTCTGGTTGGAATGGTGACAACATTTCCATGAAATAACACATATTCTTACTTCTTGAAGTGAACTCTGACATTTCTATTTACTCTACTCCTATTCTATTCTATTCTAGTTTTTAAGGGTGATCATAAGCCATACATAGACTTTATGACCACTGGGATCTGAGACATGCCATTTTTAAAACACTGCACTACATAATGTACTTCAAAGTGTTTTTTCAAATGTCTACAGGCATCAATGTTAGAATTTCCTAGAGTTGAACTCAAAAAATCTTGCTAACCTTATATAATATTCAATGAAGAGTTTTAGTGAAAACATACTTAACATTTTATCTCAGTGAGATCCTCACCTGTTCAAACCCTCAAAAATCACCCACCCCAACTTCTCACCCAGTCTTCTGGTTCTGAGACATCTTTGACAGAGATCTGCTGCTAACATCTCAAACAAAAAGTCCCCCCACTCCCTCAACCCAGTTGCAAAAGTTCAGCCAAGAGCACCTGTGAACAGTGTCTTACCTTTAGCAGGCTTCATGCTCATCATTTCCATGACAAATTCTGATGTGTGCCTATGGCAAGGACAACTTTGATTTGGATTTTCTAACCCCTGAAACTGCATTACCATTCTTAGTTTATTCACAGCAACTGAAAATGAGACCAGGTAAGAAGCAACAGAGGCCAGAGGTTGTGTGGTTTACTGATTAACTTCATTACAGAGCAGAATATTTGTAAATGTTTATGAGAAAAGTCCTCCATGCCAAGTTGCCTAGTAAGCTGGAAACTAGTCTCTCAGCTAAACATTTTTGGGGAGCACTTTCCAGTTTTAGAATTTAACATGTAAAGTAGGCTTCTGTTCAGTGGCTCTAAAAGTGAATTTAGGGTCAAGTACCATGCTCTATGTCTTGACATTTGTTCCTATCAAAAGGCTACAGAATAATACAATTTTGTAATGGCAGAAAGCATTAAAGCCTAATGCTTAACAGCACAAGGCCAACTAATCTGGGTTTATTTCCACTGTTGTTTAGTGGAATTGGGTCCACTCCTCCCCAAATTGGTATGTTGAAGTTCTAACCCCCAGATATCAGCATGTGACAGTATTTGGAGAGAGGGTTTTTATAAAGGAAATTAAGTTAAAATAAGGTCATGAGGATGGTCCCTCATCCCATAATACTGGTGTCCTTATACAAATGGAAAACGTAGACACTGAGATAGACGTACAGAGAAGACACTATGAAAAGACACAGGGAAGAGGCAGTCATCCAGAAGCCAGGGAGAGGGCCAGGAATAGACCTTTCCCTCACAGTCTTCAGGAAGAATCAATCCTGCTAACAGGATTTGATTTTGTACTTCCTTGGTACTTGCTAGCTCTACAGATTTGGACAAATGGACAAATTCCTTAACCATTTTCTGCCTCCATTACCTCATCTGTAAAATGGGGCTGATAACCATATAACCTCATAGAGTTAACTCATGAGCATTAAATGAGATAATTTGTATAAAATGCTTAGCACAGTGGGTGGCTACCCATCATAATTACACTGATGTTATGATTATTTGGCTTTTGACTCCAGTTGTAGGATGACTTGCTTACTGAGTAGGAGTAATTTCTGCAGCAGAACCTGCTGATTATAGATAGCAAGCTTGTAACTGTTGGTTACTTTTTGGAAGATAAAACTTTAGAATAGGATCCAGCAGGCCCAGGGTTAAGCTCACACTTCATGCAACCAGACACCCTATATAACCTTAGGCCAGTCTCTCAGCTTCTGTGGGCCTCATTTGTCTACATCACAGATGGTAAAACATAGATAATAATTCCTGCCCTACTTCCTTCATAGACTTGTTGTGAAGATAAAAACACAATAAACATGAAAGCAGTTGAAAGGCAAATGTATATAAGTGCAGTAATCATGGACAAGACATTTCTACAGCCTTCACACATTTACAAAGTGGTTCCACATGCATGAAATCATTTGATCCTACTTGTATCCTCTGAGGAGGTATTATTTATGATGCCCTCTATCTTCTACCATATTTTATAGACTCTTACAAGGCAACTCAGTGACGCTAAGTGATTTGTCTAAAGCCATGGAGTTAGTGAGGGATTAAGTTAGGACTTTAACCCAGGTCTTCTGACTCAAACCCCGTGGTTGAAACATAAAGCCATACTTGCCCTCATTGCCAAGAAAAAGGAAAAGAGTGATAGTTCATGGTTATGTTTCCACTTGGATTGCCAAATCAAGATTTACCATTTGCAAAGCTGTTCTCAATCCTTAGTCTACTTCTGACCTCATTCTCTTCTCCTCACAGCCCAAGAGTTATCCTTGCCTGGATGGGAGAGCTACCCCTAGAGGATATACACCAGGATAAACTATCTCTGAATTTTCTATTTTAAGAATTCTCAGGGCTTGGGTAGGGCTTTGCACTCAGCATAGAGTCTCCTTGAGATTCTCTTTCTCCCTCTCCTTCCACCCCTCCCCTCCCCCAAACTCTCACACACTCTCTCTCTAAAATAAATAAATAAATCTTTAAAAAAAAAAAAAGAATTCTCTACTGACTTTTTCAAGTCAAACAAATAGGCCTTTTGTCCTCAGAAACTGCTATACTAACAAGGAAATTAGTGGACAAGTGAGCTGATCCAGGAAACTATTGTTGCTGAGTGAAATTCACATAGGATGTTTTCATAAGACTGATTGGAATACTTTCATAAGATTGATCTGTTTCTCTCTCAGTGATGTCCAACAGCTTTGTGCTATTTTTTTTTCTAAAACTACATTTTCCCCCCTGCTGTTCTGTGCACGGAAATACTAGCCACTAGCCATACATGGCTACAGAAATTTAAATGAATTAAATTAAAGTAGAATAAATTCCTCAGTTATGCTACTTTTATTTTGAGCATTTGCTAGCCACATGTGGATAGTGGTTACCACCTTGGACAAAATAAATCTAGAATATTTCATCACCAGGTTAAGTTCTATGGGTCCTATTGCATATGGTACTTGGGAGCAATGTGAATGATGTTTCATTCATGGTAAGTGGGAGAATCAGCTATGAAGCCATGAAAAAAAAAAAGGAAGTCCCAGAGCAAATGTTGGCAATGCTTTTTTGAGAATTATCCTTGAGAAAAGACGTGACCAATAGACTTTGAGTGATGTAATCTCATGGGAAAGAATTTCTCCACTGAGACAGTGAAGAGGACTGTCCTCTTTGGACCATTAACCATCCAATTCTAATTGCTTATTCTTATTATATTTTTAATGCCACATACTACCTATGGAACCTTAAACAGATTACTAAACATCTTTAAATCTCCACTTCCTTACCAGTAAAAGGGGAATAGTAACCGTATATGCTTCATAGGAGTGTTGTTATAATTAATATCAATGGCAAATAATTGTAGACCACTTATGATGTGCCAGGTATTCTTCTGAGAACTTGATTAAATAAAGAAGTCACTTGCATAAAGTTAAGGAATTTGCCTAAGACCACATACCAGTAAATGACAGAGATGGACCTGAACGTAGGAAGTCTGCTAAAAAATCAAAAATGTACTGAAGCATAGTATCTGACATGTAGAAAGCACTCAAGAAATAGTAACTCTGGGGTGCCTAAGTGGCTCAGTCTAAGCATCTCCCTTCAGCTCAGGTCATGATCTCAGGGTCCTGGGATCCAGCCCTGTATCCATTTCCCTGCTCAGCAGGGAGTCTCCTTCTTCCTCTGCCCTTACCCCTGCTCATGTTTTCTCTCTCTCCCTCGCAAATAAGTAGATAAATAAATCTTTAAAAAAAGGAAATAGTAGCTGTTACCATGCTCACAATTTTTAAAATCTCTGTAGATGTACAGAATTGTAACCTGATTTTCCCTTTCTCATCTTGGTTATTCTGAATGCCCTTGAGATCTGTTTCTTGGCCTGTGAGGCCCTGAATGGCAAGGGAGTTGCCCACCAACTGGCCACTTCTCTACAAATCTTCATCTCACTGCATGACTTTTCCAAACCATCCATGCCTTATCAAAAGAAGCAGTAGTCCATTTTGCCATAAGAAAAGTCTCTGTGGATATTTCTTTAACTACTTCCATTTCTTAACTCCACTAACAAGGATTATGAGATCTGAGATTACTGGGAGAGCAAAAATCAAAGCCATAGTGAATTAATAAGAATCTTAGATATTACATAAATCTGTGGGAAAGATGTGGGTAGGAAATAATATTGAAGTCATACTCAAACAAAGCTCCTGTTTTGTCTGAGCCAATGGCATCTTTCCGCCTTTTGGAAATATTTAGCTGTGATTTACCCATCAGACCAGAACTTGACTTAAAACCCAATGAGATAAATCTGGTGACTGCAGGTACCTGAAGTCAAATTCAGAAATATCCCACAAAACTGCATCTCAAGACTTTTACTTGTTTTTTAAAACATTTAGCTGATTCTGTAACATCTGAACAATTATTTTAATTTAAGCAAAAGACATAAGCAAGAATCAGATTCCAAAGTAAATATCTTCTAATAGAAATAAAGCTACCCAGGGGAAACAGGCATAATCACTGAGAGAAGCACAACGTAAAGAAAAGTAGCTAAAGGAAAGGAATTATGTGGAATGTGCCTCCTGCCACTTGCTGGGCTCATTCAGAATGGGTCTTTGGAAGGACTATTTGATACCATAATTAAAAATATAAAAACGTGGATTCCACAGCTATTGTTAGCAATGCTATCACACCAAGATGAGATAGAACATGTCTCCTTCCTTAGGGCATACAGACATTTATTTCCATACTGTTGGTTTTTGTTGCCTCTGTGAAGATTCCTTGCATTCAACAATGTTAAGATAAATAGAACTTCCTTCCCTTAGTGAGTAGAGTGGTATTTATCACTTTAGCAAATAGTGACACCACACTGCAAACTCCAGATTAATTACATGGTGTGAAACCAGGTTTACAGAACATTTTCCCACACAGCCCTTCAAATCTCCCAACAAGCCGTGATGTGTCATCATTACCCCTGTTTACAGGGGACAAAACTAAACTTCAGAATATCTCCATTGCCTCGAAGACTATTTTCTTTCAATTTCATTGCTTATTTCCATTCACATTCAGGGAACTTTTCCTAATATCACTGAGCTAGGACAACTAGGACTCATTGCACTGAGAACAATCGATATGGGAGCCTAAGATGGTACCTTCTCTTGCTCATTCTGTCCTGTTGTTAGAATACTTTCCTATTAGTCTGAAATTCTGTAATTTTTTTTTTCAGTTCTTAAAGCACAATTTGCCAGAAGAATATATCAGTTATATTGAATCTCCTAACCCATTCATCATGCCAAACTGCGGGAAGCTGTGGACTTTGCCATTATTACCTTTTATTATACACTAATTGCATAAAGACCCTGCCTTCTTCACTCATAAGATTGAAGCCTTTCTCAATTCACTAAATTAATATTTGACCACGTTTCCTGGCTTGCAGGATGTCCCAAAAGAAAAGAGACTTATCTCTTTTGGGTTACTACATCCCTCCATGCCAAGGTCTACATGTGGATTGAGTTACCAATGAGCTGGATTCCCATCTGGATTTGTCAGGGACATTGTAGCAGCAGAATAAATTAAAGGACCTCACGAGGTCGTTCCAGCCTCACCTCTACAATTCCATCCTGTCTGGGCTTCTCTCCTTCTTTTCTACAAGGACCAGCCTAGGAAAACAGAGCAAATCTGCACTATCCTCTGCCTCAAATTCTTAGCCTTCCCTTGAATATTTAAACTGATTTGGAGGAAAAAATCACTTAAACCGTATGGCAGACCCCTCTCTGGTAGCAGTGTCACATCCTTCAACCCACCCCTCATTTCAGCCACAGACACAGCAAATAATCACACGTGAGCTCAGGCTCACCTTGTATTCAGTTTGTCAGTTCTGGAGCATGCCACACATCCTTTTGTTTTCTGCCCAGAACTTCTCCAACACCACAGGAGAGAGACCACACGGCCTGACTCCACCAGGAGTGATAAAAGCACAGTGCAGAAGTGCCAGGGAGCTCCAGAAGTTCTCCCTCAACCTGTTAGTGACTGCCCCAGTCCCTGGTCCCTCAGAAGACAATTCTCCGTGCTACTTTTGGGGGAGTCCAGTTCCCCTGTCCACAGCAGTGACCCTCATAACTTATCTTATGCTGGTTTTCCTCTTTCCGTCTCTCCTGACCCCGGTCTTTTGCTTCCATAACCCACAACCACCTCTCACATAAACTGTGTGCATACAAGTCCTTGCATCTGGCTCTTCTCCTTCAGGGTAACCATTTCTACATGTGGAGTTGCTTCCCCTTCACCTTAAGCAAATCCTTCAGAGAGTGAGGGTCCATAACCATGTGTGGAAGATGCTGAAAGGTCATCACTGTCTCCGGTGCCCATTATTGAGTGCTCATCAGTATTTGCTGAATAATCGTCATACCACCTTCTCAATGTCCTAATGTAGGGATTTCATTATGGTCCATGCAGTTACCTGCAGGGTGGAGGACCATACCCAAGCCCACCTTGAAAGTCATACCATGTGCCAGATGAGTACCAGTGAGTCCCAGTCACCACTTTCTGGCACAACTGTAGCAATTTGTGGGCCAAATGTTAAAACTAGAGAGTGGTTCTAGAATTCTTGGTCTAATAATCTTTTACTCTTTCTGGTTAATGGGAATGCAAGGTCCAGAGCCAGTTCTCTAGACTCTTTCAACTGCCATAAATAAAAATGAAAAGGCAAGGCCCTTCTGAGTTCATTCCAGACTTTGAGCTTTTTCATTTCCTATTCCCTCCACCTAGAATGTTCTCCTTGACTTCTTGCCTTTCAGTCTCAAGCCCAGTTGTCAAATCCTCAGCGGCCCTCCCTGACACACCAGTTAGAGCAGCCCCATCTTTCCAGTTACTATAATACCCTGTCTTATTGTTTCATAGCCCCTACCTCTACCTGATGTTTTTTTGTCTATTTATTTATTTGTATTCTTGTGTGTGTGAGTCTATCCTCCACTAGGATCTTGCCTGTATTATTCTCTGCTTTATTTCAATGCCCAGTATATAGTTGGTACTCAATATTTGGGTCAAAGAAATGATTGCTATCCATAGGCTATACTGTAAACTTCACTTCCCTTTGTTGTAAGAACATGATAGCTGTTACTCATTATATGGACCATTGGAAAAGAATCCCACTCTCCAGCTAGTTGAGCCCATGGGTTAACACTTCTGAGTCTCTGGCACATCTCGAGTGGTGAGTTAGGCATTGTGAGTTACTCATCCATTGGTCATAGTGTTTTCCTTGGTGCCCTGCATCCTAAGCTCAGGGTGAGAAGCCCAAAGAATCCATCAGGGTCATCAGGACACAAATGAAGATGAGGAGGAGGAATAAGAAAATGAACATGTAAGCCTTCATCCACCCCTTTGGTGTACCTTTAGCTCAGGTTTGTTGAGTGGAGTGAGACCAAGGCCCCAGGAGGAAAGAGATGTGATAAAAAATGCATAGAGCTGGCTCTAGAACTTAATGCAGAAAAGGAAAAAGTGTCCCAATGCCCATGCCAGATATTAGTCTACCAGGAGAAAAGACTAGATGAAGATTTGAGGACACTGCTCTAGCCAGGAATAACAGCTGTGCTTGCAGCTCATGCAGCTTATACTCTCAGAAATCTTAAGTGGCAGTGTTAGAAAACAAGATGGGAATGTGGTCTAGCAAAGGAGAGCTGAAGGAAGAGCAACACCAAAAGCATGAGTCACTGTGGCTTCCCTAAGCAATCACTCCCAGATGTTTCTAACTTGACAGCACTCCCACCACTCTTTCTCTACCTGCTCACATTTTTTTTTTTTACCTTATGGCTGGTGAGGTCAGCCTTCAAGCTAACATGCTTGCTTGCAATCATAAAATTACAATGAGATGAAAAAACAATCTTACATGGAATTTTCCATGTAATTCCATGGAATTTTCCTTAGTCTGTGATAAGCACTTACAGTTCTAATTATCCTGTGAATTCTGATTAGTGGACAAAAATTATGAAGATGTCTCTGCACTGAATATCTTAAGGACTAATAGAAGGGTGGACCAGAAGCAAATGGTTAGGTAGCTGGACATGGAGGCAGGGCCTGTTGGCCTTGAAAGCATGCACAGAATGAAAAAAAGCCAAATGGAAGAAATAAGATGCAGCAAGTATGTTTGAGAACTGGCATTTCATAAATAATTACTACTGCCTTTGGTGTCTCTGGGAGTTGCTGATAAATATCTCTTTTTTTTCCCCTAAACCTCTTTCTCCTTCTCTTTTATTATTTATTACTTGATTCTTATTTATCAAGTGCAAACTTGGGTTAATAAAATATGGTCACTGCTCTTAAGTGCTCTTATACTGCACAGGGCAGGTAGATATGCAAATAGGTAATACAAATAATGACCTCTTTTTGGAAATAACCCACAAAACCATTACACACTAAGATGCTAATGACTAGTAGGTAATGGCATCAGTTATTAATTAATCTCTTTCAAAGGTGTCTATAACCAAATAAGGGATCACGTGCCTTCAAACATTGAATTCTGAGGAATTATAAATGCTTGCTTTGCATTCCACTATCATAGTCTACCACTGTCCATGCATTAACGTAGAGTGGAAAACTGGGAGTATGCAAGCCTCCCAGAAGGGAATTATTTTTATGACTGGCAGAAGGCTTCCCTGCCCCATCTCAAATATTGCTGCTGTTGAGTCTGTGCTGATGTTCCCAATAGAGACTCTTTATAATGAAAAGTTTTTTCATAAATTTATAAAGTGAAGCAATATATCATTTTATGGTTTCATCTAGTTACAGATCTACTGAAAACAATTGAGAACAGTTTGTTCTCAATCCAATTTAAGTGACTAATCATGACACTGTGCTATATATCCCCCAGCATGAGATGAATAGTGGA
Source organism: Nyctereutes procyonoides (assembly GCF_905146905.1). Lineage (NCBI taxonomy): Eukaryota > Metazoa > Chordata > Mammalia > Carnivora > Canidae > Nyctereutes > Nyctereutes procyonoides. The sequence goes on from NW_026575122.1 coordinate 24,589,404, forward strand.
AAGGAAACCATAATCTAAGTAACCTCAGCCTTTTATAGGTATAATATTAAACCATAAGAAGCATGATTTCATACTTTAGTACATGCTATAATAATATCAGAATTAGCCTGGAACAGGAATCCGTTTCTACTCCCAGGTCTGTTAATTATCTAGCCTCATGGCCTTGGACAAGTCACAAAGCTCTCAGTCTTGCTGTCCTCATCTATAAAAAAGAAGACCATTAGGTTCAATAAATCCAAGGTCTGATCTACCTCTAACCCTGCATAGTAGCTAATGTTTATTGAGTACTTAGAAGGAACAAAAACATTTGCCAGTTTCTGTTGGAACCATCATCTAGGCCTTTTTTTCTCTCCTGTATTTCCAAGTTGCACTTTGTTTTTACTTATATTCAAATAAACTCAATGACTTACCAAATAAGTTGTCAGAAAGAGAAAATTCTTCGGTGACAGGTAAGTGGGAGTGTTCGATGAGATTCATTTTTGATCCCATCCAAATTGTCCTACTTGAGAATGCCCTTTCGCTATGGTAGTCTTCAAAAAAACTCTGAAAGACAAATAAGTAGAGTTTGAGGAAGGGCAGTGTAGTTAATTGGCAGTGTAGATAATTCATTAAGAGAGGGAGGAAGGGAGTAGCATATACACAAAAAAGCAATTAGATCTCTTTGTAGACATTTTGTCTTTCTGTACATATCTATTTTCAATATTTACCACTTTTACACCTCATTTGGTCTCACAAATGTCCAGGATATGTGTTTTCAAAAGAGATACTCTCTAATGTATCTGGAAAAATATCACATATTTTCATTTAAATTTTAGCACTTGAGAAATTTGGGCAAGATTTGATGATATTTTGGTTATGTCTTTATTGCTTTATAAGTAAAAAGAAAAATAGAAAGGCATTGATTAAAAATGGGATAAATTGATGACTTATTATCTTAAACCTTACTCCAAAGTTGAGTAGGTATTTACAAAGACAAAAAGGTGGATTTAAGACCACTTCCTGCTGGAATCTTCTTGAGTAGGCACTATGTCAGCAAATCAAAAATTCAGAAGGTGTTATCTCAGGATCTTAATTTTTGGCCTTTAGAGAAAATTTCAGGGGCTTACATTTTCACTCTCAGGGTCTACCATGGTCTTATATTTATGTGGGCTAAAAAAAAGTTATGGTAAAAGAAAAATAATGGTAAATCTCACCAAAGTGTCTGAAGTTTCATCCTGAGAAAATGTCCAGAATGAATCCAAGAGAACAAGAGAAGCAATATCCACTTTTGGTTATATCTTTAGGTCTTCTTTTCCTCCTTCCTTCCTTCCAAAATGTCTCCTACTTTCCTGAAGAAGTAATTTGAAAGGTCAAGTAATGAGAAGTTGTGCTATTAGAATCTCTTTTCCGAGGCTATTTTCCAAGGATGATATTCAAACCTTTTTATCCTGTTTCTACCAAGAAATCATTTTGTTTACAAATAAATAATTATTTATATTTCCTATTTGGGAAGAGAATATAGGGTTTCTGTTGGACAAATACGTATTTCATTAGAATGTGCCTACTATATATGTCTTTATTTCTTTCTCTTTCACTCAGCAGAATGTGCCAGTTCAAGCAGAAGTGAGTTTCAGATATACTGGGCTGTTGGTAAGGTAGTCTACCAGACTATGCTGCTGCATTCATTCCTTTATTCATAGTTTCAAAAAACATTTATTAAGGACTTATTCTACCCTAAGCTCTGGACTGGATCTTTGGAGATAAAACTGTAAAAGGAAAAAGAAGTGTCCATGATCTATGACATCCAGCCTAATGAAGAAAAGAGACATTAAAAAAATAATCACACATGTACACAAATGATTACAGATTGTCATGAAAGCTGGTGATAGAGCTTAAGATTAGGATGCCTTAACAGAGAGGTTTGGGTGTGAAAAGGAGTCAAGATAGGGAAGTAGCTGATGAATGATGTAGTTTCAAGGGCAATTTTTAAAGATGGTCAAGACTAGGGTACATCAGAATTGATGAGAAAATACCAGAAGGCTATTGAAGAGATGAAAAAGAGAGAGAACCTCTTGCTATAGGATACAAACCATGTCCACTGTAGGGTTGTAGACAAATCTGGGTCCATCTAGTGAACCAGTGGCATGGCCCTACCAGAATTCTCCAGGAAGCCAAGGGGCCTGTGGGAGAAAACCCATTCTAAAGTCAGACAGAGCCAAGAACCATGACCTTCCCCCTAAAGCAAACCTTAGTCATTTGAGAAATGTGTGATTCTTCTTGTAGCACAGTGTTCAACCAATCTATAGTAGATTCAAGAGGCCTTCTTGCCACCATAAGTTGAGAGGAGAGGCTATAAATAAAAAGGAAATCTAGAAGCATCAATGTATAAAGTGAGGTAGACACTTCCAACAGACTTACTTCCAAAGAGTAGGAAAGAATACTCATTTCAGCTCCACCCTTGCTGTCACATTATCACAGTGAAACTTTGGCCCCAAAAGAACCAGGGCTTTTCTGGGGCAATTGTGTAATAGTAGCAGCATGTTAGGTATCACCATAACCCATGGAGGAGCAGAGAAATTGTGTCCACTGGTCGGGTACAGCTCTACTCATGGACACAAAAAGTAAAAGAAGCAGCTAGAACAAACCTGATCATGAACAAACATGAGGAAAGACCCTAAGCCATTTCTGAAATACTTGGAGTTTGACAGAAAGCTAAAGATCCTGAGGAATAAACCAGTAAAAGCTGAGTTGTCACTGTTAATGAGACCTCATTCACACTCACAAGCTGGTTGCGGACTAGGGAAATCCAACTTTCAATATGTGTATAAGAATTACAAAGGTATATATTCACTGTGTATATGTTAATATATCAATTAGTTATGTATTATAATTGTGTATACATGCCTGCATATTGTATGATAAATGGGTTGAAAAGCCTCCCCAAAATTCAGACAATTACTATTCGAGATAGAGTTCCTCTTCTGGAATGGAAAATTCCATAGTTTCCCATAATAATTATTTCCATAAATCCACAATGTACAAAGTCAAGAATTTTTCCTAATATTCAATCCGGATATGTATTCTGTAATATAAGACCCATTTTCTCTGGTCTTTAAAACAAACAAACAAAAAACAGGAGATTTCAGTTCTTTGGCTCTTCCTTTGGGTTTCCTTCTGTCTCACATCTGCCTTTTTAAATCTTTAGTTGTGTTCCTCAAGCTCCTTCATACTTCCACATCATATGATAGCTCTGTAATATTTTTCCATGCAAACTCATCTTCATTTTTAGATTCTCATATTTTCCTTTATATGTTTATATAAAGTGCCTGGCACATAATAAGCCCTCAAGAAATGTTGGCTCATGGGCACCTGGGTAGCTCCGTCAGTTGAGCACCTGCTTTGGGCTCAGGTCATGATCCTAGGATCCTGGAATCGAGCCCCACATCAGGCTCCCTGCTCAATGGGGAGCCTATTTCTTTCTCTACCTCCTGCTCATTCTCTCTCTCTCTCTCTAAAATAAAAAAAAAATATTTTCTTTAAAAGGTGACAAAAAAAGAAATGTTGGCTTAATTAAATGATCTGTATTTATTGTTTTCCTGCTTCGTTTTGCCCAATTCCCTGCCATTCGGCATGCTCTTCTTGGAGGAGTGGCACAAGACAAGGATATGATTCTCCTATTAGCACAAAGGACATAATTTATTGATCTCTCACCCAAATGAAAGCCCAATTCTTCTATTTCTGTAGCATTTGGGTTATTACTCCTCGCTAGAAGTCCACAATGTGGGTGCCCCTGATTAGCTAACAAGAAAGCCCTCCAGAATCCAAAAACAGTTGGCAGATCTATTCAAACTGGGTTTGATGGACTTGTGATTCCTGGGGAAGCTTAAAGAAAAGGAAACTCTTTAATTTCTGGAATGGTAATGGAAGCACATGGTGAGCACACCAAACACTACCCTGAAAAATAAGTATTCCTTCCAGTTCTGTTTTCCATTTTCCTTCCCAAAATACAACTACGAGGGCCGATTCCTTGTGTATCTTTCTGATACTACAGCCACTCTTAGTACAAAGGGCCCTTGAACACTGTATGTGGCCTTGAACAGCTGGCTAGCCACCTGTTTTCATACAGCCTGCAAACTAACAATGGTGTTACACTTCTGAAGGGTAGCAAAAAATCAAAAGAAGGATATTTCATGACACATGAAAATTATATGAAATTCAAACGTGCTTGTCAAGTGTAACTGGCCCACAGCCACACCCATTTGTTTCCGGAATATCTATGGCTTTTCTCCTCCAACAATGGCAGAGTCGGTAGTTGGTGCATACAATGTATGGCTCACAAAGCCAAAAACTTTTACTAGCTAGCCCTTTGCAGAGTTTGATAATCTCTGCCTTAAACAAATAACAGAAGAAGAAAATTTTTTTAACTAGGTAATACTATAGGCAATCTATGAATATAGGTAATGATTGCCTTGGGCGTGTAAGCTCACTTACATCCACCTAATAGTAGGGTCTTTACTTCTCAGCAGTTCCTTACTGGGATTGGTGACTTTGACCTCACCTGGCTTGTCATTTAATGAGCACCTATCATGTCCCAAGTTTAACAAGTGTTTTCATATAGATTATTTCTTTAATTAGGGTTACTTCTATATCTTCCTCTCTCTAATATTCTTCACCCCCTTGTTGGAGGAAGAACTGCAATGAGAAGACTGACTCCCAAGAGATCCCACACCTTAGTTCTGAAGGCTTTTTTTCTCCCCTCACATCCTCCCTTCCTTAGAAGGAGTAGTTCTGAGGGTTGAGCATAAGCAATGGGTATTCTCTACACTGGTCACCTTTGAACTGCTTTGTTCATTTACTCCCTACAAAAAGTTTGAAAAACAATGTACTCCATCAACATGTTTTTGGGTTTATATCTGTAGTTTTTCACTTTAAAAAGTCGCAAAAAAACTACTTCTGACATATCATTAAAATCGACATTTTATATTGACATTGTTACATTACTCTTAAATCTATTCAATCACTCAAATACCACAGCAATTTAATAGCCTCCCTCATCCTTCAAAGAAATACCAGAAAATGTTCAACATCTAGAAAAATTTTTTATCATTCCCATTCCTCTGTGAGCTCACATTTCATTCCACTTCACTGCAGAATTTTATTCTAATGTAGCACGTTTTATTACTTGAATGCCTATTATTGATCATCGTATCATACTTTTCTGCAATTAAAAAACACGCACACAAATTTGGACTTAAAAAAATCTAGTGAGTTTAAGATTTTTAATGTTTCAATAAAAAATATGCTGGACTGAGTGTATTACTAATTATTATCAGTGTCCACTTCATCGAAACTGCACGTTGCCCCTTAGGCTTTCTCTGTGAATAGCATGGACCATTCTCCTCCACAAGCACACATAGAGAAATTGGTGCACAGTGATGAGAGAGCATGCACATGGGAAGGAAGTCTCACACACACATACACACACACCCCAGGCACCAGCCACAGCCAGAGATGCCTGAGTACATTGGACTAGTGGAACACCTCCTAAGAAATACAGTTAAAACGCTCTGTTTAAATACTGAACGTTGAGAAGCTGTAGACAGAGAACCCAAAAATTCTCCAGAGTTAGTAATAAAAGCCCAGATAACAGAGAGCCATCATTTCTATTCAGATGAACTCACACATGTGCCAATACATAAAGGATTAAGGTTAGAATCAGAGCAAAGAGAAAAAAATATCTGAATGTGCACACAGACATCCCTGCCTTTCATTCCCTATTTTCCTGAAAACTTGTAAAAATTTATTTTTTTAATTTAATTTCAACTTATCAACATACAGTATAAAACCCAGTGCTCATCCCATCACATGCCCTCCTCAGTGATGGTCCCCCCAGTCACCCCATCCCTCCACCTCCCTCCCCTCCTTCAACCCACAGTTTGTTTCCCAGAGTGAAGAGTCTCTCACAGTTTGTCTTCCTCTCTGATTTTTCTCCATTCAGTTTCCCTTCCTTCCCTTAAGGTTTTTTGCACTATTTCTTAAATCCACATATAAGTGAAACCATATAATTATCTTTCCTCGATTGACTTATTTCACTTTGTTAAAATTTAAATTTTTTTTTAATTTATTTATTTATGATAGTCACAGAGAGAGAGAGAGAGAGGCAGAGACACAGGCAGAGGGAGAAGCAGGCTCCATGCACCGGGAGCCCGATATGGGATTCGATCCCGGGTCTCCAGGATCGCACCCTGAGCCAAAGGCAGGCGCCAAACCGCTGCGCCACCCAGGGATCCCTTAAAATTTAATTTTAAATGGAAGTAGCTTTAAAATTGCAGTAAATTCAGTCAATACAAAAAAGCATTACAGAATGCCAAGTTGCATCCTATATTTCTCTTTTTTTTAAGATTTTATTTATTTATTCATGAGAGACACAGAGAGAGAGGCAGAGGCACAGGCAGAGGGAGAAGCAGGCTCCATGCAGGAAGCCCAACGTGGGACTCGATCCTGAGTCTCCAGGATCACGCCCTGGGCCAAAGGCAGATGCTCAACCACTGGGCCACCCAGGTGTCCCTATAATTTTTTTCCAATTTACATTCCTACCAGCATTCAATAAGGGTGCCTTTCTCACCACACCTTCATTAGCATTACTTTCAACAATCTTCTCTAATTTGATAGGTGACAAATCCTATCTCACTGTATTAACTTGCATTTCTTTGATTACTAATAAAGTTTAACTGTTTTTACATCTTTATCATCCACATATGATAGTTTCTTTCCACTTTCTGTTTATGTCCTCTGCCACTTTTCTATGGAAGTGTTCATCTTTTTTATCGACTTAGCAGAGTTCGTTGCATATCAAATGTATTAGCATTCTGGAATATTTACTACAGACACTTTTATTTGTCTTTTAATTATCTATACCTGAAAAAATATTCCATTTATATAATTAAATATATTCAATTTTTAAAGCTTGTTTTCATTGTTTTTTTTATTTTAGTTTATGGCACAAGGTGAGTTTTCTTGGAATTGCTTTTTGCATACTTTTTTCCACTGATTTATGCTCCTTCTTTTATTGACACTGAATTTAGTTTCCCATTATCATACAGCTCTAACTTATACTAGTATCATCCTTCCCTATTATTGTTCATTCTTTTTCAGTATTTCCTAAGATATTATCATCTCTTTATCTCTGTAATAAATCATCACATTTCATGTCACATTTTTTTAAGTTATTTTAGGAATTTGAGATGGTACCAAGCCTATATATTTAGGTAGGAAGATTTATATGCTTATAACATGCCTTTCATGGGCGAGGTATGTCTCTATTCACTCTGATGTACTCCTAGAGCTCTCAGTTCTGTAGAATTTTTTTCCAAGTATGCCCCAACTTCCCACTGGTCACTCTGTCATTTATCTTTTCCCTCGAGTGCTAATTAATGATTTCACTACATCTGTCATCTTCCCCACTATCGCACCAGATCATAAATTTGAAGAAGACAGTAATCATAATTATCTATGATGAAATATCATATATTTCTTTTAAATTCCCCTATCACACCCAGCAGTGCTACCCATATACAGAAACGACACCTGCAACCTAGCAGAAATGTCATGGGGGATGGGATATGAGAAGGCTAGGATGGGGACCTGTGTTCACCTTTCATAGCTTCATGTATGATCTGGAACTATCACTTAACACTCTCCTCCCCACACTACACCCTGAGCTTCAGCCGAATACTGGTTTAAAAGTCTAAATAGTAGGGTTGCTGTAAAGATTAAAAGGTATAACTTTTCCTAAGTTTCTACACATCTGTATAGGTGACATGGACAAAAATGCTCACTGCATTGTTTCCAATAGCAAAAATCTGAAAACAGCATAAAAAGCCCATCAACAAGACAATGGCTATAATAAATAGTATATGAATAATGCTGTAAGTATATTCATAAGTGCCATGCAGCAATTAAAGTGAATGAACCAGGACTATATGCATTCATGGGAATAAAATTAAAAACGTCATATGGGGGCAGCCCCAGTGGCTCAGTGGTTTAGCGCCGCCAACAGCCTAGGGCGTGATCCTGGAGCCCCGGGATCGAGTCCCACGTCGGGCTCCCTGCATGGAGCCTGCTTCTCCCTCTGTCTGTGTCTCTGCCTCTCTCTCTTTCTCTGTTTCTCAGAATAAATAAATAAAATCTTTTAAAAAAATGTCATATTGGGCAAAAGAATCAGGTTATGGAAAAATATAGGCAGTTTGATAAAATGTATGTAAGTTTAAAGATACATGAACAATACTATGTATTACCATCGATGCTGGAATGAGGGGTCCCTAAACTGATTCATGAGCCAAATCCAGCCTCCCCAAGACCAAATTTGCCCTTTTGTTTACGTGGTTATGGCCATCTTCACACAACTATTGCAGAATTCAGTAGTTTTGACACAGTCCACATAATCTCCAAAGCCTAAAATATTCACTATCTGGTCTTTATAGAAAACACTCGCAATTCCTGCTCCAACCTATAGAGCCCTGGATGAAAGTGCTGAACCCACAGTCAGAAGAGCGCTGCAGGATGACTGGGTGGGTACACAGGGAATTTCCATAGTATCTGTCAAGCTTCCCTTATCAAGCTGGAGGTAAATACAAGGGGGGAGGGTGATGATATTACCCTTTTTTTTTTTGCAAATGGGAAATATTTCATAATGAAAAAGATCAAATGAAATTATATATGTAAAAATCTTCCTCATCTGTAAACTTATGCAAGTTCATAGAGGATTCTATGTTTCTTACACATTCTTAAGGCTCTGAGGAGAAAGTATTCCTTTCTTTAAAAAAAAAAAAAAGAATTTTATTTGAGAGAGAGAGACAGAGAGAGCACAAGCAGAGGGCAGAGCAAAGAGGGCGAGGGAGAAGTAAGCTCCCCACGGAGCAGGGAGCCCGCGGCGGGGCTCCATCCCAGGATCCTGGGATTATGACCTGAGCTGAAGGCAGGCACTCAGGTGCCCCAAAAGTATTCCTTTCTATAAAATGTTTGGGAACTCTGTGGTCCCTGAGGCACTACTAGAAATGCTGAGTGGCATAATGAGATCTGTGTTCAAAAGTACTCTAGTGAGAAGGTGGGATAGGGAGGGTAGGCAGTGAAAGGAGGAAATTCATGGCTGAAGGGAGGTGATCTGGTGCTCAGCATGGCAGTGTCTGGAGAGATGGAAAAGAGGAGACTTGAATACAGCAGACATAAGGAAGGAGGAAGGAAAGAAAGAAGCGATGATTCAAAGTTTAAGACTTGTGTATTGGTAGAAGCAGGAACAAAATGTTTATTTTACTTTATGTTTATTTGTATAATGCTGTAAGCTAGTCTTAACTTAAGGGCCCGGGAATAGTTTTAGAGATGGTACACACTGTTTGTTTTTAATGTGATAAGATGCATAGTGACTCGTAACTTAGACTTCCACTTTCTGGTTATCAATTTTTAACTTGTTTAGATACTATGTGTCACAGGAAGTTCATGGTATGTGGAGCTCCTCTGATGAGGCATAAACCATTTGCAAATGGAGACCTTGGAAAGACCCTGTTTCAATTAAATAGCTTTGACTCTAATTTAGAAGAATCTCAGTTCTCAGAAGATGAAGATAAAAACCAGTAACATGTGCTGGTTCTCTATAAACTCTTCACACCCAAGGACACCATCCTTGGTGACATTTTTCTCAGATGAACCCAGTTGTTGAAGGCAAAGTTAAATGTGTGAATCATTCTTTTTTATGTAAATTATTCTTAAAGAGCAGGAGAAAAGTAGACTTCTTGTAGCTACCATTATTTCACGCCCAGGGGAAGCCCTGGATTCAGTCCAAAGTTCAGAAGAATGTTCTTAAGAGAAGAGAGAAAGGAGCTCTTAAAAAAAAAAAAAAAAAAAAGATTTATCTTTTCCAGGGATTTGGTCTTCCCAGAAGCACTCAAACTGAAGTCATTCTTTTCAGGGCAAAAATACAAATTTAAGGTAAACAGATTCTTCCCAAAGTCCAGAGGGATTTATAACACAATGTTTAGCCAGTACCAACCAGCAGTCACACAGTATGGTCATTGGGACTCATTACTCTGAGAGTGGTGCCCTATAGGAACCAGACAGTATTTATTACTATCACAGTAACTAGTACATATTCTGGGGGAGATGGAATAAAATAATATCTACCATTTTATGAGTACTTGCTATGTGGCAGCATCCGTGCTACGTTATTTCATTTAATCTATAATAAGCCAAGTAGGTATTAATATACACACTTTATAGATGAGAAAATTGAGGTTCAGCAAACGGCTCAAGGTCACACTGCTAGTGAGAAGCACAACTGGGATGTGAACCCACATCTAACTCCAAATTCATGCTCTCTCATGTAGCTCTCCTACCAAGACTGTCACTAACCACCTACCGATTGCTAGTGAGGGTGAATTGGCAGTCCTGCAAGGTCACTTCTGCCTAAGGCAGTCAATGTGTTCATTTGCACAAATTAATTAAGCCTGTACAAGGTTGCCCATTATTTTGTTTCTTCTTTTGTGTTTCTAAAGTCTCTATTTAAAAGCATATTACCTTCAGGTATCGTGAATCAAAAATACTTCAGTCAACCAGACCTCTGCTTACTGACCTATCATCTTTTTTCCCAAATAATTTGTTGGGGTCCTGAAATTTTATGATTATTATTTGTGTAGATTATTTGTTATTTGCAAAAGTAGGCACCACACATTCTTCCATTCTACATGCCCTTTTGCAGTGTGAGTTTGCCACTACCCATCAATAGATAAAGTCTATATGGTCAGCAAGTGCTAAGAGTCTGGGCCTAGAATAAAATCTATTCTCCAGCCCTTGAACCTGAGCTGATGTGGTAATTTCTTTGACAAATAGAATGGTGGATGCAAGACATGTGAGTCAGGGCTTTAAGAGGCCTTGGAGCTTCTTTTCCTCATTGAGGAATATTGTCCTAAGACTGACACACTCTGTGCAGATGCCCCCAGATACAAAACATCTTGACATCTTGTACAGAGAGAACACCCCAAATGTCCCAGCTGACAGCTACACCATGACTTCAGACATATTAGTAAGACAATCTTGGACCTTCCATTCTAGTTGATCTTCTATCTGAATAAGCCACATGAATGAGTCCATGCGCAACTAGCAGAGGAACTACACAGCTGACTCACAGAAATATGAAAATTAATTATGAGTGATTATGAAATTAATTATGATTAATTACTCCTTTAAGTCATTATGCTTTGGGGTAGTTGTTACAAAGAAAAAAATAACAGATACAGAAAGCAGTACCTGGAAGAGGGAGGATGTATAAAAAAGGGGGGGGGGCTAAAACATATGGCCTTGGTTTGGAGATTGGGAATTGGGAAGAGCCTGGAAGGGCACTAAGGAGACTACTCCAGAAATTGGAAGAACAGTGAAGAAATTACTATAGGAAGCTGGAAAGGGGATGGGTTATATTTTGTAATCGTGAAACAATTGGCAATACTGTCACCTGTGGTAACTCAAAAGATGGAAAGTTTCCTAGTGAACTTGCAGACCAATGATTAAGGAGATTTCCAAGTAGTATAACGAATGTGCCAGTTGGTGTATTTAGCTGCACATGATAAGATTCATGAAGAAAGAGATGAATTGAGGAAGGTGCTGTTCATTTTGCAAGCAGAATTTAAAGCAAATTACAAAGGGTTCAAGACATGCTAAGTCAAAAAGTAAGGCTGTTTTGCATTTTTTGGTCTTTCCATTGGGCAGAAAATTCTCAAATAAGCAATGGCCCCAGGTATCACATCATGGGTGTAAGATCCATTGCTAAGAGCTCAAAAAAACTTAAGGAAGTGTCTAGTAGACATTCGCATCTGGATTAAAGGACTTCTCATATTGTCAGAGGCATTAGTTCATAGCATTATTCCATAGTAGTTTGACATGCTCAAAATAGAAAGGAGTCTGTCTCAAAAAATAATGGATATACATTTTCTGGCACAGAGTGAGTCCTAAAAAGGCTCATAATAAATCCATAAAGAGTCATGCAAATTGCTTTAATGAGACCAGTCAGTGCCATCTTGAACAAAAAACTGACTTGGCAATTTTTCCCATTATTCAGTGAAGTCTATTTCATCATCCCTTTAATGAGTTATTATTATTATGACCTGCTGTGACCAATAGAACTGTTCTACTTCTGAAGCTAAGCTTCAACAGACCTGTGGCTTCTGTTTTCACCATCTTGGAATGATGTCCTAAGACCATGATTCCATAAAGAGACCAAGAATGAAATACTCCAGGAGAGACTTAGCCATTCGAAGCATACCAATCAACAGCCAACATCAAGGACCTAGCCATGGGAATAAGATCTACTTGATCCTCCAGTTGAAATCAGTAGCATGATCGAGCCCAAGGAAAACCACCTGGCCAACCCATAGAATTATAAGAAATAATCATTATCTTTCTAAGCCACTAAGTTTTAGGGTAGCTTGTTACATAGTATTAGATAGTTGATTAAATAATCCCCCAAATAAACAATATGGCATGTTGGCCACTGTCTTATTGGCATCTGAAGAAAGTGAGTATTTAAGTAATGTATTTACTCTTTACAAATGACATCTCAATGTCAGTTTCCAGTGTCAATGCAGAAGGAATTCATTTGCTCACTTATTTATTCAGTCAGTATACATTTATTGACTCTGTGTCAGGCACCAGACATATAAGGACCAAAAAAAAAAAAAAATCATGATTCTTCAAGAAGCTTAGTGGAAACATCAGGCAAGGAAAACCCAATTAAATAGTCTGGGGATTGTTATGACAAAGGTAAGCACAAGTCCCTTCAGGAGCACAAGTAAGGACATTCATTCATTCAACATTCATTAATTTCCCCACTAGGTATCAGGGTTTGATCTAGATTTTGGAAAGATAGATGAGACAGAAAAAAAAAAAATCACCTGTCTTCAGAGGCTTACATTCTAGCAGAAGAGATGGATAATTTGCAAATAAAAAGTGAGATTTCCACTGGTGTTAATAAGAAAATAAAGGGGATGAGGTATAGAGCGATGCCATCAGACACTATTTTGGATAGAATGAACCTGAAAGAGCTCCCTGAAGAGTGGACGTGTGAGCTGAGAAGTGGAGGATAAGAAGTAAGCCATGCAAGAGGGAAATAAGCCCAAAGGCAGAGTGGTCAGCAAGTGCTAAGAGTCTGGGCCTGGAATTCGGGAAGAACAGCAAAAGCCTGATGAGGCTGGAGACAGGTGAGCAAAGGGACAGTATAAGAGATGAAGTCTGAGAGAAGATAGCTTTCATTTGGCCTTGTTGACTATGGTAAGGAGTTTCAATTTTCTATCCTAAATAGGAATCATTGGTGGGCGTCAAGCATGTATGTGACTAGGAAATCTTCCTGAGGGTGGTGGGCTGCCTTTTGAATTTAATCATGAGCAGACATTACATGAGGCAGAGGGCATACAGTGGAGATGACCTACTCAAGAAATAGCATCCAGAAAATGAACTATTCCTTTGAGGGAAAAAAAATTAAAGATTTTTATCTTGTGTCATTCTTGAAATAATTCTCAGGTGGATCAAAGATTTTTAAAATCATAAAATTATTGGAAGAAAATATAGGAAACACATTCATGACCTGCATGAGTGAAAGGGTGAAGAATTTCTTAAACAAGAAATAAATGGAAAAAAAATAAATTCGACTATATTAAAATCAAAAAGACAGATCAAGACACCATGAACAGCTAAATATATGAAACAAACCAGGACGAAATGTTTACAACATAAGTAGCCAAAAATCAGTACAAACAATATAAAAACAACTGCTATAAATAAAAACTGAAAGGATAAACAATCCATGAAAGAAACTAGCAAAGGATATAAGGAGGAAAATTCACTGAAAGGAAAATAAAAGTGGCCAATAAACTTTACAAAACGTCTGAAATTAATTAATAATCAGAAAAATACAAATTAATATAAGGAGATACCATTTCTACCTATCAAAAGTTTCTTGCATGACAATGTGTATTCTCAGAGTCTGCTGGTGGTGTCATCGATTTTAGTCTTCCTGGCAGGCCCTCAAGCAGTGTATATTAAAATAAAATGCAATTCTAACTCTTAAATATCGTCCTTTGCACAGGCACACAGGATGTTGACTGCAGCATTGATTGTATTCAGAGCAGAAAGTAAAATCTCCAAGTTTTATTAGGATTTTATCTCGAAAAATAACAATGATTCAAAACGATGTTATATTCACATATATTAAATGTAGACACTGGAACTCTGCTATAATGCTCAGACCTAAGCAAGAAAAAAGCTACGTGACTTCCGCGCGGTATTTCCCTTCACCATCAAGTTGCGTTATGTCAGGAGCATTTTGACACAAACTTATAAAGGAAAAGGAGTACGAATAGCTGACAGTCCCTTGCCACCAAATGTGGAAGGGACGAGCTGAAAGAACAGAGCTCCCGGGGGAGGGCACAGGGGCCAGGGCAGGAGGGTGGGAGGGAGGGAGGGGAGCGAGGCGGTGGGCATGTCCGGCAAGGAGGACACCTGCGCTGCGGGGACCGGTCCCCCTGCAGGAAGAGGGGCCCCAAGGAGGGACACAAGGACACTGCTTCTGTTTCTCTTAGCCCTTCCTGTTACTAGGATGAAAGGGGAGAGGAGGCTCGCAGCCCAACCAAGGGGAACTTCTCCCATCGAAGAACCATAACCTCGTGCCTTTGCCTTCCTGCAGCCACCCCACCACCCAAGGACCAGCCAGCCCTTTCTCGTGGGTCACACGGGGATGGGGACTCGGGTCCCCCTGACCCCCGCTTTCCCAGCCTGCAGCTCTGAGCCACAGCAGTGCCGAGTGGCTCTGGGACACCCCGACTGGGGGTTCACGGCCCGACCGGTACTCCCAGACCAATCTCGGGGCTGAAGCTGGCGTTGAGCGCCTCCTCTTGCCCCTGCTCATGGCGGGGCCCCTACAAAACACCCCACGGGGCTTTAGGACTCTTCGCACCTGCACCCATCACCCCTGAAATCCGCCAGCCACTTTGCCCAGCCTCCCATCATCCAGGTCTCAGGTTTTGCCAGCTTCCCACAACGTCGGGGTGGCAAGGAGAGGGCCATAGGGTCACGAAGGCCTGCCTCGTGCTGAGGACCTGCTCCTTCCTAACTGCAACCCTGGATGGGCTCTGGGTCCCCTCAGAGGGCAGGTGGGCTGGCTCAGCCAGTAGAACATGAGACTCTTGATCTCAGGGTGTGAGGCCTAACCCCACACTCGGGGGATAGTGTGTTAGTCAAAAAAAATTAAGAAAAAAAATGAGTTGTCTTCTTTGAGCCTGTTTGTTCACCTATCCAATGAATGTAAGAAAAAACTTCCAAGCAGGCTTATAGTGAGAAGGAAACAGGCGGTGGGGGTGAAGTCGGCTCATCAGTGGGCGCTCTCAGGCAGCTAGCTCCTTCACACATCCAAGGCTACGCAAACTTCCCTTCCTTTGCTTACAAACTCCCCGGGGCCTCCCAAGGGCTGGGTGGTTCTGTTAGAGCCTGGCCAGGTGGGGGAGGTATGGGAAGGCCAGGCCACACTCCTCGCCCTCTCCAGCTGTGGGGAGAAGCCAGAGGAGCCTGCAGGAGGTTCACAGGCTGAGAGAGGGTCCCAGGACAAGAGTGTATCATCCCTGGCTGGTACCTATCAGCTCCCAGCAGGTTGCATCAGCCACATTGCAACACCCCGAGAAAAACAGAAAGGTCCACAGTGCAAATGGCACAGGTCCATAATTTGAAAGAGGGGGGTGGCTCAAAGATGAAAGTGTCCAGTATTTCAGAAAATCACAGCTAGAAACCCAGTGATGGCTCATTATTTCAAAAAGATTCTTTCTCTGCATTTCTTGTCGATACTGCCGAGGTCCCTCAAACCCGGCCGTCTTTAAAACTCAGGTGAGGGCAGCCCCCATGACGCAGTGGTTTAGCGCTGCCTGCAGCCCGGGGTGTGATCCTGGAGATCCAGGATCAAGTCCCATGTTAGGTTCCCTGCATGGAGCCTGCTTCTCCCTCTGCCTGTCTCTCTCTCTCGTCTCTCTCTCTCTCTCTCTCTCTCTCTCTCTCTCTCTTTCTCTGTGTGTGTGTGTCTCAATAAAGAAATAAAATCTTAAAAAAATTAAAATAAAATCAATCAATCAAACAAACAAACTCAGGTGAGTTTCCCAGAGGAAGAATCCAAAGTGAGTCATGTGTATCGACTCCCCCTTCTGAGTAAAAACTCAGTTAAGAGAAAGGATTCAGGCTCCCCTTATAGTTAGTTGCCTAACTCCCTGTGGCGGTAAGTGGACAGGTGCCTTATTTGTAGATCTGGACCTTGGATAATTTTAATATCAAAGTTCTTCCTAACATTTTCCGTCTTTTAAAAAATATTTCTATCCAGTAGTAACATGATAAGTGGAAAGCATGTTTACAACCAAAATCAAAAGAGAAAGCTTTTCAGAGCCACTCTTCTCCTAGGAAAAACTTTTACTTTGGTTAAGCATGGCTTAAACGTCATCCTGTCCCCAGATCCCAAGTCATTTGACATTAGCAAGATTCCCAAAGTCACAGCAAGGTTTGACAAATCACCCAAATCGAGCACACTGTTCAGGTCAGATTGTCTATGGACTCAGAACAGAGACATTCCTGAAATTCACTGTCTCCAGTAATTTTCCCGGATGACCACAATGTTTAAAGGATAGTCCTAAATTGTTAATAAGGTAAGCAGCTGTTAGACCCCATGAACTCCTGCTTCCTCTTGTTTGTTTTTAGAGTTTCTATCTTTTTCTTCCCCTTCTTGTTTTCAGGACTTTACCTCAAACTCTACTGACTTAGAATTCATTCATCAACCAAACTTCTCAATGTGAAAGAGAAATCCTGAATGACAGCTTCCCCTCTGCCACCTTGAGACAGACACCTGGCCCCTGAGGAATGAGGTTACTTACTTGGGTTGTCTCAGGCTGGAGATGAACCTTCAAGGCCTGGGAGGATTCTGAGTCCAGGCCTCCTCTCCGAACCACAGCGATTTTGCTACCAGCGCTCAGAACCTGGGTTTGCATTGGGGTGAGTCCAGGAGACAGTGGGGTGAGCAGCAGGAGGAGGAAGAGGAGGGAGCTCTAGTAAAAGCTGTGGATGATCACAGGCAGCCTTCCAGCTCAGCAGCAACATCTCTTCTTTGGCTCTGTGCCTCATGAACACAGATTAGTCATTAACAATCCTTTCTCTGATAAATGATATAAACATAGAAAGGAAACTTGGGAGGGCCTCGAGATTCCCAGAACAAACTCCCAGAGCCCAGAGTAGGGAATGGGACCTGGCTGAGGGGCCCTGAGGCTCGCCTTGTAAAACACTTCTTCTCAGACTCCCCTGGAGGGTTCTGAGTCCCCAGGTTCCACAGGCATGGTCTGAACTGAACCACCCTCCCCCTCCCCACCCCCCAATTTCTTTTAATAGCTCTCCCACCTCCTGGGGGCTGAAGTTAGCAACTGAGCCTTCTTTTTTTTTTTTTTTTTTTTTTTTTTTTGCAACTGAGCCTTTTTGACCCTTTTCTCTCCTGGGCCTCCTAGAGCAAGTAATAACAGATCCATGTGGATTCTATCTTTGGAATTCCTCTTATTTCCAACCCACTCTGTTCCTTGGCTAATTTGGCCCTACCACAGCCTCCTTTCTGAAGAACAACATTGGCCTCATATTCCTTTTCTCTTTCTTTTTCTTCTCTTGTCTCTGTTTTCCAAGTGGCATAGCCACGTAAAGTGTAGGCCTTGGTCACATGCCTACTTGTTTGTCACAACCCTGGACAAGACACATAGCATCTCTGAGTCTTACTTTCCCCCTCTGTGGGGTAGAGGTAGAGCTTCTCATGAGCTGTGGTGAGAATTACATGCATGGTTTGAAATGTGTGAAAAGTGCCTGACCTATAGCAAGCACCCCATAAATTTCATCCATTATTTCTCTGCTTTATCAATTGAATTAATATTGACTGGTCATCTGCATACTACATATCTAGTGAGCACCTTGCTGGATGCTCTCCTAATCAAAATCCCCCGAGGGGTTACCACTGTTGAAAAAAATACATTTAAAATGCTTTGGTCTGACATTTAGAAGTCCTCCCACCCTCTGACAATCTCACCCTAATCTATCTTTCTAGTATTTTCTTACCTCCTGTCTCTTCAGAGACTTTAACATCTTGCCCACCTTGGCCAAGCTGCCCTGGCTCTGTGCATTTGCACAAGTTCCTTCTTTTACCTAAAGCACCTTCCTTTCACATCCTCGTATCTGCCGGGCCATCTCAAGTGCTAAGTTATCCCTGAAGCCAACCCCATTCCTCATCTGCCCCTACTCTGCCCACCAACCCCCCTCATCCTTTATTTGTACTTCTCTCACTGTCCCTCAAATCCTCTGACCTTGTATATTATAGTGACCTACTTACCGCTTATACAAGAAAAAATTCTGGAAAGAAAGCATGGTGGCCAACTTGTCTTTGTATCCATCCATGGTCTTAGCAGAGTGCCTCCCATGGAGAAAGTATTGCATAACTCTTTGTTAGCTAAATCAATGAGTGAGCTGAGAAAAGGACAACTTTCCAAAATAGCGTGAGCACACATGGGCATGTGGGTGTTGCCCATATATAGGCACACACCCATGTTTCCCATTGTAAAGTTAGTGGAAGGTGTACATTCAAACCTCTCAGGAGTGCTACATTCTACTTCTCTAATTGACTAGCATCCATAGGTCCAACAGGTCTACGGGCTCCCAAATATGGAAGCATGACCCAGACACACCCCTCATCACAAGGAAGAGGGGGAACCCAGCCCCGTAAGTTCTCCCCTCCCACTTGAAGGGTCCATGATGACACTCACCTTGCTCTGCAGCTCTGAGCTGTCCAAAGGACTCCTGCATGACCCCTAGACCAGTTCTTCTTGGATGGTGAGAGCCTGTGTTGTGATTTCATTCTCCCCAGCAGCAGGGGAAGGTGAGGGTTGAGGATGTAGACTCTGAAATCTCTTACTTGGGTTCAAATCTCAGCTCTGCCACAAATCAACTGGATGATGGTAGACCTCAGGGTTTAGCTTAACATCTCTATGTGTCCTCAGCTGTAAGATTGACATATAATGACTGCCTGTTCCACAGTGTTACGATGAAGATTAAATCAGTTAATATGTGCAAAGTGCTGGTCCAACTAGAGTAATATAGAGACACACTATGTCAGCATTAGCTACTACTGGTTTTCCCTGAGCACTTCACACTATCATATCTGGCCAACTAGACTGGATCTGAAGGATCTCGGGTATGGGGAGTGAAAGGTATTGAGGAGGGTAAGGAAAAGGCAACAGCAAAGGCTCTGAGCCAGGAGGTAGCTTGGATAATCCTATGAAGTAAAGAGGGCCCATGTTTTTCAACTAAGAACCTGGAGGAGGTATGAAGAAATAGGGGTTGTGGGGGTATGTGCAGTGGTGTGCTGGGTAACATTTGACAACTGGCTTTCAGAGAGGGGTGTATACACACACGCATGCACACATGTGTATGGAAGCCCTCTCACATGTTTCAACTTTTTAGATCTTAGAGATATAGAACATTTTCACAAATAATAACAGAACACAAAGTTTTTGTGTGTTGTAAATTCCATGTAGCCAATTGACTTCCACTGGGCTTCGCCGAACTCTTATATTGGTAGCCGATTTCCAATTATGATTTGATCAATGGAACTGCATTCTGGCCCATGAATGCTTTTCCCAATGCATTTGTTGTCATGAAATCACATCCGTGATATACTACTGAGCCACTACCCTCACACAAATTATATTTATTAAATTGCACCCTCTTTCAGTTCCAACATGTATATTGGAAATTCATTCACTAATCAGCAACACAAGTGGCTTCTTTGCTGAATCAGTAGTTTTCAAATAGTGGAAAACATTTCTTTCTTCATTTGTGTGTGTGTGTGTGCTCCTCACAATGTAAGGCTACAAGCATGACACACTTTGAAGTTTAATATTTCTGATTAACATTTTTCTCCACCTACACAAAAGACAGCAAACATTTCTTTAAAGGGCCAAAAAATAAATATTTTAGGTTTTGCAGCCACATCTGGTCTCTGTCATATCTTACAGTCTTTTCATAATACAAAATTTCTTCTTATTTTGCAGGCTGTACAAAGATATCCATGGGCCAAATTCTGTCTGCTAGCCCTGCCTTCCTTAGACAATTGACAAAGCAATAAATCAATCCTGATTTATAGTTTTGCCCATTTCTGTAGTGTAAATATTCTCATCATGGGCAAACTATCAACAGGATGGTATCTAACATGAGATGGTGTACCATTCCTGAGTATTTCCACCTTACACATACAATAGATATAAATAACCAGAGGACTATAGATAATTGTAAAATATAGCAAAATAACTAGGATGTGATGAGTTTTGAGTATCTATTACATCTTTTTTTAAATGTATTTAATTGGAAGTTTATATACTTTAATTTTTGATGTGGCTATGTTTAACAACCAGCTCAGAAATTCCTGAAAACTTCACAAATGGTTCTTGCGAGCCAGAACAAGCCAACTCAGCACCCCACTGAGGGCATGAGGGCCTCTTATATTTAGTCCTTATAAGTTAGAAGCTAGGAAGTATTATCTCCATTTCACAAATGAAGAAACCAAGATTTAGAGATCAGCAACTTGTCAAGAGCCATCAAGCAGGGCTTTAAACTCAGGTTTGTTTTCCCCAAAGCTAACATAGTTTCTCCTATATTTTATTCCACTATTAAGCTGGGAAACAGGAGGTCAAAATATTTATGAAACGCTTATCAATACTAGGATATTTTAATTAATTGTTGAATTAGGATAGAGATGAAGGAAGTTATGAACATATTGTTAGTGATCAACTCTGCTTTAGCATTAGATGTGTTGCATAAAAGTCACTCTGCCAAAAACAAAGATCTCTTTTCACAGAAATTGGCATTTTTTGGTTAATACTTTGGCTTCTTTATCTTCTCCAGGATTCCTCCTTTTTTTAATTGAAAATCCTCCCCTCAACCCTAATGAATGAGTTCATCATAGATCAAAGACTAAATAAAAGATCCCAAAGCAAATGGGAAGCAGAATAGGTAAACCTTGAATGTTAGTATAGCAAAGATGTGACCTAATCTAAGGGCAGGAGGCACGGGTGACCACCATGGTAAGAGAACAGAGACAGGACACTCAGCGTCGCAGGGCAGTGACTACGAGAACACTAAAATACAGAGAGGGAGGGCAGGAAAGAAAGTATGGGTAGTTGAGTTGGCCTCTTTCCCCGTTGGCTCAGTCCTGGCTATGAGTGTGAATCTTGTTCCCAACACTGAATCAGTCTCATCAGAAGTTTGTCTGCAGTGGTCTTTATTCTACTGCCTTAAATAACTTATTTTCTCTGGTTAGGCACCACAACCCTGAAGAAGTTGTACCCTCAAAATCAGAGAAAATTTGTAAGACCTAGGACAGCATGGTAGGGTGAGTATTAGAGCCAGGGACCTGGGCTTGAGTCTTGACTCTGGTGTTATCTTATGACCTTGAGCAAGTCAATCTCTGGGTCTTAGTTCTTTCTCCCCAAACTAATAGGATAATGGAAAACAGTGCTCACCTTACAGGGTTATTGTGAAAATTAACATGAAATATCACACGAAAATGCATGGTGTAAAAACAGCAAACAGAAACACTGGCAGCCCCATAAGATATGAGATCTCCTAGAAGCTAGAAATCATGAGATTCTGACCCATATCTTTACAATCAACCTGAAAGTGACTCATTAAAGTCACGGGGCCTGCACTGAGAGATATCTGTACCAGAGATGGTGAAGGACATAGCTGGACATTCATTTAAGCCTGGATAGCCAGTCTTAACGATCAGAACCTTTTAAAAATGAAATGTTCACAATATTACTCTGCCATCAGAAAGAATGAAATCTTGCCATTTATAATGATGTGGATGGAGCTAGAGGGTATTAGGCTATTACCTAAAAGAAGTCAATCAGAGAGAGATAAATGTCATATGATTTCACTCAAATGTGGAATTTAAGAAACAAAAGGGGGGCATTAAAAAAAAAGGGGGGGGGCATTGGGAGGAGGGGCAGTGGCCAGGCCTGCAGGCCCCAGGCAGGCACGGACCCATCGCCAAGATGCCCAAGAGTGAAGTCAGCATCTCTGCTGAGGGGAGCAGTGAAGGAGGAGCCCAATAGGAGGTCGGGGAGGTTGTCAGCCAAACCTGCTCCTGCAAAAGTGGATAGGAAGCCCAAAAAGGCAGCAGGAAGGGATAAGTCTTTAGACAAAAAAAGTGCAAAGGGGAAAACAAGTTGAAGTAGAACCAAGAAACAAAAGAAGACCTACCTGCAGAAAACGGAGAAACTAAGAATGAGGAGAATCCAGTCTCCTCCAAAGCAGGAGAGAGAGAAGCCAAGTCTGACTCATATCAGATACCATGTCCTGTCAGTGGTCCCTGTCTCCTTCCTGTACAATCCAGAGGAATATTGTCATCAACTATTTTGTAAAGACAAGTTTTTTTTAGTAGCTGTAAAAACATTTTGAAGAAAGACGGAATCCCACCTCAACCCATTTTTAAACTGTAAATGCTTTTTTTTTTTTTTTTTTTTTTTTTTTGCAGCAAAATCATTTGCTGGTTGTTTTTTGGTACAAACCAGAAAATAGTAGGATACTGAGTGTGGGAGGCTTTGATTGTCTTGGGTGTCAGTTCAACATTCTATAGATGGGGTAGTTTCCATATCCTATAATACCAAGCATACTAAATGGCAAGTTGGAGTCAGTCGTGCATTTAATATGTCTTGAACATTTTAAATTACTTCTATTCCCATGTTGTTTTTGGTAGAATTGTTTCTTCAAGAAAACCACTCCTAGATCTTGGCTTTCCCCATCAGAATTCCTGTATACTCTGTTACATCTTGGTCGTGGTAGTCCAGTTTTCCTAGGAATGGTAATGTGCTGTGCAGGATCAGAAATTTGAGAATGTAGTGTATCATGGTATTAAATTGTGAATTAATGGGACTTAACCATCTAACAGCCTATCAACATTCAAAGATATTGGTACTTGATATACTATTAAGGAAAATTGGCTTCCAAATTTTAAGCTGGAAGATCACTGGAATAACTTTTAGAAAAGGATCACAACTATGTGATTTTTTAGATTTTCGGTATGTACATTAAGAATTGTGTACAAATCGAAATGTCGGTACTGATTCTCAGGACAAACAATAAAAACTCAATTATGAAAAAAAATGAAACAAAACAGATGAACACAGAGGAAGGGAAGGAAAATAAAATAAAGACAGAGAGGGGGAAAAAGACAGAGGGTGGCAAACCATAAGAGACCCTTAACTCTAGGAAACAAACTGAGGATTGCTGGAGGGGAAGTGGGAGGGGAGATGGGGTAACTGGGTGATGGGCATTAAGGAGGGCAAGTGATGTGATGAGCACTGGGTGTTATACGGAACTGGTGAATTATGAAATTCTACCTATGAAACTAATAATACACTATATATTAACTAAATTGAATTTAAATGAAAAGCTAAGAGAAAAAATATTGGTTCTTCAAATAAAAAAATATATGTATATTTACAACCTGTTTTAACATGTAACCCATGAGACAGGACATTACTATTTGCACTTAAGAAGCTAGTTTCTCCACTTATCCTAGATCAAATGCACTTCGCCTCCTGTATCTTCCCTGACCCTCCCTTTTTTTGGAGGATTCCTTTATTATTGTTGCTTTTAATTCATAAGTAGTAATGATCAGTGTAGAAAAATATAAAATACAGATAATCATAAATAAGGAAATAAAATGTATTCATATTCTAAACATAGAATATTAACACTGATATATTTTCTTAACTTTTAATACAAAGAGATATATCACATCTCTTTTCTTTAAAAAATGTCATGTAGAATATATTGTTCTGACTCTGCTTTGTTCTTTTACTGTATCATAAAAATTTTAATAACACTAAATCTTTACAGTCATCACTAATGACTATATATGTCATTATATATATAACATAATTTAATAGCTATATAATATTCAGTTCATAGGTATAAAGCCCTCGTTGATCAATGGCCCACTGCTGAAACTTTGACTTATTTCCAATTTTCCTCCACTGTAAATAGTACTACAATGATCATTCTTTGTAGCTAAACCCTTGGTTACATCTAAGATTATTTCCTTGGCCTGTTTTTCTAGAGTGGAATTAATGGGTTGGGGCAACCATATTTTTAAGATTCTACAGTAAGAGATGCCGGGGTGGCTCAGCGGTTGAACGTCTGCCTTCGGCCCAGGGTGTGATCCTGGAGTCCCCGGATCGAGTCCCACATCGGGCTCCCTGCATGGAGCCTGCTATTCTCTCTGCTTGTATATCTGCTTCTCTCTCTCTCTGTGTCTCTCATGAATAAATAAAGGAATAATTTTTTAAAAAAAGATTCTACAGTAAACTTAGCAAGCTGCTTTCAGACAGATGGGGCCATTTTATATTTTCCCAATAGGATCTAAATGTGTCTATTTCTTGCCCTCCACCAGCATGTGAGGGCCTTGCTGGTACTTTTCTTTTCCAGAGGAAATGTCCTATGAGATGCCTTCTGTTTTCAATTAACCCTCCCAGTACAGAAGCAACATGGACATCCAAGCAGTGTCTTTGGAACTGCATGACATGACCCATTAGTGGTTCATAAAATCAAGTTAGTGGGTCATAAACAGCCTTTGTTTTCAGTGTAATAGTGTATTTTTTAAAATAGCAGAGTGAACATTTCCATTGTAAGTAGAAAGATACATACCAATTAGTGGTGCTTTTGTTTTATTGACATACGTGTGTGTTGACGAGACCTAGAGTTCAATATAACACAGTTGTAAGATCACAGCAGAGATCTAACTGAGCAATGGTAAGATCTAGGCAAGATTGCTTAGCCAAAAGATCATAGAATCTGGGCTGATGTGGCTTGGATTCAGGGCTTAATCTGGTGGGGAAGGAAGCCAGAGGAACAGAGAAAGGACGCACATCTTATTTATATTCCCTGGTAGGAAAATGCTTTTGATAGAAATGTGATGGAACTCTCAATGGTACACAAAATTAGCTACTTAAAAATACATAAGTCATGGTTTTATAGTAGGTTAAATTATAAATTTCAGGATGTGACAAGTAATCTGTACCTCTCTTCTCCACATATTTTCAGCACATTATGTCTACAGTTACAGATCTGCCTCTGCTTCTCCCTACCGGTATCTGGGGGCTACTCATCTAATTCTCTAAGCTCCAGTTTCACCACCTACAAAATGAGGATGTCCAACCACATGACAGCTAAGCCCCTTCTATATCTGTGGTCCCAGGGGTCCGTGCTGTGCTGATCCACTGCAGATTCTTATAGTCCATCAACAGGGCTGTTTGTGAGCATGCAACATTTGTGGTCACAAGGGGTCTCTCACTTAGAAGACTCTATGTTTGCATGGATGCTCTATTGTCATGGTTTTGAAAATTCTTGGTAACTTTTTTAAAAAGGTCTCATATTTTCATTTCACAGAGTCCCACAAATTGTGTAGCTGGTTCAGTCTATTAACTTAGACAACATAAAGTCTTCCTGATATGAACATGGCATTCTTTCCTCAGCACTGCTGAGAGCTGAAGCAGTGGCTCTCAACCTTGGTGAATAAAGGACAAGCTGCTTTGAGGGTTTATGACCTACACCATTTCAAAAGTCCACTGTGCAATAGGAACAACATATAAGAGAAGCTGTTTAGAACTTTTGTTATGCTCAAGGCTTGCATTCAATTGTTCCAGCCCCAGCTGGAGTGGATTGTCCAAACTGCATTCAACTCTTGTTAAAAAAAAAAAAAAAAGTCTTAAAATAGGATGACCCATTTAATGCCATGTGCTACTATACAGGTTAATTGGATGTGAAACATTCACAGCAGGTTCTCAATAAAAGATATAATAGAACGATGAGGGTCGGTGTTGGGCCTGAGTGTTACATTATGCCCAACCTGCATTTTAAATGCAAAGCTTGCTAAAAAGATTATTAATACATAGAACAAAGAACACATTTGGGACATGGCCCATTTTATATTTGAAAAGGCCCCCATCTGTTTTGGAAATTCAGCTGATAGCTTAATGGTAAGCTATCTGTCTTCAGTGGGGACAGGGCTACTTATCATCCAGAAGGCATATTTTCAGAGCTTTACGGTGGTGATGATACTGTCCTCTTGTGTTTCAGGGGCTGAATATAGGCCGTGACAATGGAGCAGAATCAGATATGATGAAAATTGTGATGCAGTATCCTTAGAAATGATTCTGAAAATTCTGAAACATGGGAGCCAACCAAGTACTTAAAACATCAGTCTTTATACCGTAGAACAATCACTTATTAAACATCTGCTACTCAAAGTCTTTCTTTACCCTTTGGAGAATTCCCTAATCAGCATGGTCCGTATGAATGTTATCTCTTCTCCATACCCTCAAAGCACACCGTGTTCACCCCTCTCAACATACTTTTTATTCATTATTGCAACTGTTTATTTCCTCATTTGTGCCCTTCACCAATTTGTAAGCTTCTTGAAGGCAAGTGCTGTAGTGATGTTTTTTTTTAAATCTATCTCTAGTCCTAGCACAGCACCAAGCTAAAAAAATCTCTATAATTAAGTAAAAGAATTACATGTGATGTATGAAGAGTTCCTGCAAATCGATAAGAAAATGATCAACACGAAAGAAAAATGAGTAAAACCACATGCAAAGATAATATACAGGAAAAGATGTACTTATGACCCCGAACATATAACAAGACACATAAACCATAATAAAAGACAAAAAAAAAAGAACCTATAAATGGCCAATAACACATAAAAAGACATCCACACTCAGTCATAATAAAAGAAATGCAAGCTACATTGGAACACCACTTTTCACCTATGATGGGCAAAGATACAAAGAAGTCTGCTATTATATTGTACCAGTGAGGATGAAGAAACAAGCACTTCCTGGGGCACCTGGGTGGCTCAGCGGTTGAGCGTCTGCCTTCAGTTCAGGTCATGATCCTGGAGTTTCGGGATGGAGTCCCACACTGGGCTCCCACAGGGAGCCTGCTTACCCCTCTGCCTGTATGTCTCTCATGAATAAATAAATAAAAATCTTTTTTTAAATTTTTTTTTTATGATAGTCACAGAGGGAGACAGAGAGAGGCAGAGACACAGGCAGAGGGAGAAGCAGGCTCCATGCACTGGGAGCCCGACATGGGATCCGATCCCGGGTCTCCAGGACCGCGCCCTGGGCCAAAGGCAGGTGCCAAACCGCTGCACCACCCAGGGATCCCAAATAAAAATCTTTAAAAAAAAAAAAAAAAGAATGAATGACACAAGCACTTCCATATACTGCTGGTGGAGATGTAAATTGGTACAATGTCTAGGAGGACAGATTGCAAGTATGCATGTCCCTTACCTAGTAATTCCATTTTCAGGAATCGATCCTAAAAGACACTTGCATGGGTATGAAATGATCCTTGAACACAGAGTGAAATTCCGGTATGCTCCACATGCTCTGTAGTGATTGTGAAAATACTGAAATGCTTCCTTATTTATTGGTAAACAATCAGGTGTACCGAGCCCACCCAACACCCTGCTGCTGCTCTGTCATCCAGCCCCTTCCTCCGAACCCCCAGACCTTGCGGCACCGGGGCACCTCAAGAGGTCGCGCCTGGTACTGCAGGGCCGCCAGGACGGCACCACGTGGAGGCCAGCCTTGTCCTCATCTCATCGACAGGTGCTCGTGCTGAAAGGGCTGTTTGGTATCTGGAGGTCACTTCCACGTTCAAGGCTGTGCACCGTGGCACCGAATCGAATGGCAAACCGTGGGCCACAGAGCAATCAACAGCTAACAGTTATTGAGAGCTTACGACATGCCACACGCGTTCTGAGCACTTTACACCTGATTCTCATATTTAATCCTTGGCACAGCTCCAGGACGGAGATGCGATTGTGATTCCCCACTTCACAGACAGGAAAACTGAGGCACAGAGAGGTTAAATAAGTTACCCAACAGCATGTAGCTAATCAACGACAAGCCCAGCCTCTGTCAAGGGAGTCTGATGTCAAAGTCTGTGCTTGTAGAACAACACGTGCTTGGATGGAGACAGGTGACACTAATGAGGGTATATCCATGGACCGGAGCCCCAGGGGCCACCAAGAAGGGAAGCTCTTTACAAACGCAGAATGGAATAGCATCCGAGCTCAAGTACCCATTGAAAAAGGTGTGTAGTGGCTATCTAATCTGTGGACACACACACGCGTGTGCATATGTATTTATAGACATACACATATGTGTGTTTGTGTACATATGCGTGTATGCGTATATGCACACACACTCATAAAATCACAAATTGGATATGTAGACTGTGTCTGGAATGATATGTAAGAAACTGATAATGCTGGTTGCCTGCTTCTGGGGGACAAGGTATTAGGAAAAAATGTCTTCGGTCTGTACCTTGAGCACCACTTGAATTACATATCATGTGCACCTATGTTCTGTCAAACTGCAAATTAGCGTTTTATTTTTTTTTTCATTTTTTAAAATTTAAATTCAATTTGCCCGTATGTACTATAACACCCAGTGCTCATCCTGAGTGCCTTCCTCGGTGCAAATTAGCGTTTTAAGTGCACAATATCTACACACAGATCCTGAGGTGGGAAGTCAGAAGTGCCTCCTGAGAGAGAAGGTGTGTGGGTTGGCTGGTCAGAGGCGGTGAGAGGCCGCCCTTGGGGTTCTCAGGCAGGAGAGAGCCCTTAGAGAAGGGGGAGGTTGTGAGGCTACCTGGAGGGCAGGGAGGGCACCCCAGGCTGAGGCAGAGGTAGGGAGACCATGATAAGGGTCAGCATGCCGTGAGGTCAAGGTCACCAGAGATAGGCCCCGGTGACTGCGCATCCATGGTGGGAAGCCCAGCTGTGGGTGTGGAGGCTGTGAGAGGGGCCCCCAGGGTTGCAGCCCAGTTAGGCCTCGTGGTGCCCACCCTAGGGGGTGTGGAGGAACATAAACTCGAAGCGCCCAGGCCTCACCCTGTCCACCCAGGGCAGGAAGGAGTCCAGCTGTGCAACCAGTCTCCAAGGAGCGACCAAGAAACAAGGAGATAATTGAAGGCTTGGTGGGAGATAGGGCCTAGTGAAATGGTTCAAGGAGCTGATATTGTCGGTTCTGAAAGGGGACAATTACTGTCCCCTGCTTGATGGCACATTGTTGTCAGTAGGATGGTGTCCAGCTGTTCTCTGTCACCACACAGGAGATGAAGCTGGGGAGGGCTTCGAGCAAGCTCAACTCCACTCAGAGAAAGTCTTTCCGTCACAAGAAAATGCAGTTGTTCATTACGGAGGAAACAGACACTGAAGGAAGATATGGTCTCACTACCCCCACCTCTGAGGTGGGCCTGATGGCGGAGACACCAAGCTGCACTGCACGCAGTCATCTTTGTGGCCCCCGGGGTCTTCACCTCATCTGTGAGCCACAACACCAACCTCATAAAGTTGTTATAATGGTTAAAAGAGAGCCTGTGGGGGCGCCTGGGGGGCTCAGAGGTTGAGCGTCTGCCTTTGGCTCAGGGTGTGATCCCGGGGTCCTGGGATGGAGTCCCACGTTGGGCTCCCTGCTCCATGGGGAGCCTGCCCCTCTCTGCCTCTCTCTCTCTCTCATTCTCTCTGTCTTTCATGAATACATTTTTAAAATCTTTAAAAAGAGAGAGAGAGAGAGAGAGCCTTGTATAAAGCATTTAAAACAGGGTTCACTATACAATAAATTCCAAAAAATAGCAGCTAGTGTCATTTAGGGAGAGTAGACGGGGCCTGCTAACTGTAGGGGTCTTCAGTGATTTCCATGGTTACTTGGGATGGTCAGTGGTGGTCTTTTTAATTCAAGCAAATATCCCAAGTGCTTCATCAATAGTTTTATGTCTACAGATTTATAAGGAAAGCCTACATTTTTCTGGAATACATAGGAGACCATTCATCTCATCTGCTCTGGTTGTAAGGAGTTCTGATAACCATGTTCCCAGAAGTCACATTTCTAACAACCTTACTCTCTGGGGAAGTATAGATGAGAGTTTTTCAAATATTTTGGATTGGGACCCACGATAATAAATACATTTCATACCACAATACAAATGTACACACACATTCACACATGTGTAACTAAGAGTTTGCAAAAAAAAAAAAAAAACGCTTAGGTCTCTATGTGTCATCTGTTCTGATATTTTCTATTCCAATATTTTTTATTCTAATTTTTAAAACATTGATCTTGACCCATTAGGGATTGATTTCAGGACCCACCCATGGATTGTGACACATGGTTTGAAAAACTTGTGTCAAGTCTAAGAGCATTAGGCAGGTTCCTGAACTGCTCAGGAGTCTACTAGCACAACTGTAAAAAGGAGATTAAATTATCAAGTAACCAAGTAACACTGGGCCTAACATTTATTTAATATACCCTCCTCAATTAAATTTGATTAAATGGCCATTAAAATGCTGTCATGGGAGCACCTGGGTGGCTCAGTGGTTGAGCGTCTGCCTTCAGCTCAGATTGTGATCCTAGGGTCTAGGGATCGAGTCCCACATGGGGCTCCCCACAGGGAGCCTGCTTCTCCCTCTGCCTGTGTCTCTGCCTCTGTGTGTCTCTCATGAATAAATAAATAAACTATTTTAAAAAATGAAATGAAATGAAATGAAATGAAATGAAATGGCTGCCATGAATTAAAGCTCTGAATTAAAGCCAGGTGTAGGTCTTAGCACATTTTATTGGTAGATATCCTCCCTAGTCCAGGAGCTTGGTTTCACCCTCTGATAACAAATGTTCATCAGCAAACCTGAAAAGAACATAAGAGCAAGGTGAGAGTGGCGACAATGCAAGAAACTAAAGTGTTCTCCAAAATGTGAAAGAATTGTGCTTAATAGTAAAGCCCAGATGAGAACGAGTTCAAGAGCTGCAGAGAGGGATAAGTTATGTCCTTTTCTTCCATTTAAAAGGTAGGGTGGAGCACAATATATTTTAGGGGAAAAAAAAACTGTTTCAAGTGGCAAAAATACAAAAAAATAAATATTTTGTTTCTTAAAGAATACATCTTGGGTGCTGAAAAAATTTAATGGAAAGAGCTCTTACTTCAACTAAGACAAACGAAACTAAATATCAGTATCATTTGAAATGAATTAGCAGAAAGAACAGATGGGCATTTCACCTGTAAACACAGCCCCCTTTAACCTGGTTATAATTCCTTGCCTTGACCTCAAGAGAA
The DNA here is from genome assembly GCF_905146905.1 of Nyctereutes procyonoides. Lineage (NCBI taxonomy): Eukaryota > Metazoa > Chordata > Mammalia > Carnivora > Canidae > Nyctereutes > Nyctereutes procyonoides. The sequence goes on from NW_026575122.1 coordinate 24,620,658, forward strand.
CTAAATACACACCGTTCTCAAATTTTGCTCCTATCATGATCATAGCTTATCATGACCAATGAAGCAAGATATTAATGGGATAATCATTTGTGTGTGTTGTCATTCTGTCCTCCAGTGCTTCCAGCAAAGCCACCATTCTACTCAGGGAGACAGATCTCACACACTTCCTTCTCTTTGCCTACCCACTCCCAAGCCCCCACACATTCAACTGAGAAGAAAGCAGAAAACTCCTGAAAGGCCTCTTCAAAGAGATTTAAATGATAACATGAGAGTAGAGAAGAAAGGGAAGTGCTTTTGGGGGCAAGATTAAGAATTGTAGAGACCCTGACTGAGAGGAATATGGTGCCAACATTACCATCCTCCAAACATAAATCAAAACAGAAACAATACTAACCTATAATATCTATAAAAAGAAATCCAGCTACATTTAGATTTTTGATCAATAAGATGATTTTTTTGTAATAATAACTATTTTAAAAGTTTGTGTGTGTGTGTGTGTGTGTGTGTGTGCCCAATCCCCTACGTTGTTGGTACCCTAATTGACTATTTATTCATCCATTGGGTTTATCTAACCCTTAATACTTGAAAGGAAAGATATTCCCAAGATTGGAAAGTGAAAAGTTAGTAAGAACCCCCCCCCACTCTGCCTTGGCTAGTAGGGGGACTTCCAAGAGAATGGCTTCAATGGGTTTCTAGAAAGTTTGGGCTCTAGGCCCAGGGGTTCCAAGCCCTGCCAAAGACAGGCACCCTGAGTATGGTGAGAAGCCAGGGAGCTGTAGCAAGGGCCCCTGCTAGCTGGGACAATGGGCAGCCCAGTGGTGAACCCTGTGGATGGTGTCCCATGATTGATGAAGTCTTACTATATGTAAGAGCTTGACACAACACTGGGGTAGCGTCCCGGTAATAACCACAACTGTACCTCCTTCCAGCTTGGCAGAACTAGGAAAATAGGGTTATTTTCATACACTTGAGTTTCTGGCCAGAAATTTGAACTTGCTCTCTCCTGGACCTGACACCCTGGTGGTGCCTCTGCAGATATGGCTGAAATCTCCCTTCCTGGACAGTGGAGCCCATGGCCTGTGAGAACACTTCATCTAGCACATCAGGCAATTTTCTCCCCTGGTCTAACTCAGCCAATCAGACCTTACACCTTGGGTATCAGTGGTCGGGTTGGGGTCTTACAGGCAGGACTGGAGCAAGAGGCAAAAGATGCACTGGATACCATTACCCATCTCTGGGGTTTTGTATTCCAGAAATAAACCCATAATCCTGCTACGATGATACATCATCATTCATTATATTGAGAGGATATAAGACAAGGTGACACTCTGGGGAGACACATCCCACTACAAAATGATGAACTGTTTCAGACAGAAGATGTTGTCAGCCCATCCCCCTCTTTCTAGTGTTTAGGGAGAGGAAGGGAGCATACCCATATCGGATTTCAGGATCAGATATCACAGATGAAGCTGAAAAGAGTGAACGCTTTGTCATTTTAACAAAGCCCATTTTCAAAGCGTTGTCCCTCTCTGCTACTGTACTTATCAAAGAGAATCAGATTATCATCAGAACAAGGCCCAGGATAATTTTATAAAGAAAAGTAGATCATTGCTCTTTGGAATTTAATTAGTGGGTTTAATTTTGTAGATGCCACCTTCTTTCAGTTTTTTTGCTCTAAAACATATCCTTGGATTTTTCTTCCATCCTTTCTGATTTTATGAATCCCCATCTAAAAGTATTAAGTACTGGGTTTATCAACATTTTTTTCTTAATTGACTTTTAAAATCCAGTTCTAAGCCTCAGTCTCTATGAATCACTTTGGTAACATCTCCTCAGCGAAGGTAATGGGTTAGTTTGTTAGGGTATTGCTCTCATAGCATAATATTAAACCATCTATCCACAAATATGGGCTTCCCTGGGCTTAATTGCTGAGTACACTATATTGAAAAAACAAAGCTACTCTCTATATGATAAAAATGAGCAAAATGTGTCTATAACAACCACATATGAAATCTAAAGTTATCATCAGAGCTGTAGTTCCTCTTCTCCCTCCTAAAATGTAAAAGGAAGTATGACAGGCAAGGTGATTACGAAAGTCAAGCAGACCTTCAGCAGTAGTGGGAAAGGGAGCATAAGAATATCACTCAGGGGGATCCCTGGGTTGCTCAGTGGTTTGGCTCCGCCTTTGGCCCAGGGTGTGATCCAGGAGATCCAGAATTAAGTCCCACATCAGGCTCCCTGCATGGAGTCAAAAAAAAAAAAAAAAAAAGAATATCACTCAGACCCATGAGGTCACAGGGAGGGCTCAGATCCTTCATCCTCAGGCACAATGTGATGTCAGAAGGATGTTTTCCAAATCAGAATCCTTGATGCATGGTGTAATGAGGAGGAGTGTAGTCATGAGCACGAGTACTCCCCACTTCCCCCTAATTCGTTGGTTCATTGCTTCATTCATTCATTCAATACATATTTATCAAGCCTCTGCTCTGGGCCAGTCACTGGGCACACAATGCATAAGAATGATGCATTTCCTATCTTCATGAGGCATATTATCTAGTAAAATCCAAATTTACTTTATATAAAAAACAACATGGAAAAAAAGTATGAACATAAAAGCTAACTGAAACAAATTTAGACATTCATAGCTGCAAATAATAAAAAAAACTAATAATCATCATCCTTGTTATGCCATGACCTGATTTTCTGCAGATAATGACCCTAATACTAAAAAAACTTTCCAAGTACCTTCTTTACAGCTAAGGAAGCTAAAGTTGGGGCTTGCTTAAAGCCAACAGCTAGGAAGTCCAAGTGGTGGGGTTTGACCCCAGACCCATCAGTTTTCAATACTCCACTCTTCCCCTGTACGGGTACATCTTCTCTGGGCAGAGGGCTTTTCCTCCAGGAGCCAGAATTTTATTAGAATAACAGAAAGAGACCTACCTAGACCCTATTAGCTTAGTGCCTTAGTAGAAATGCTTCATAAGGATTTATCATCTCTTTAAAAAAAATTAAAAATAACTCTTATATAGAGAGCACTTCTATTTCTTCTAAAATACTGTAGTTGAAGATATCATCATTCATATTTACCCCTGTTATTAAAGTCTACACAATCACTTGTTTTGCCAAGTCTACAGACTTTCTTATGTTAGGTATATAATTCATCACACTTCTCTTTTTGTTCTAGCTTCTAGGAACTTCTAGGCTTAAAATCACAAATCTTACTTTAATCCATTCATTTGCTCATTCAACAAACATTTATGGAAAATGGTTACTTATGAGTGTGATTATTTTATCCCTGCCTTAAAGGGCTTTGATTTCTTTTTTATCTTTATTGTAGTTCCTTTACTTTTATATGCTTATTACAATGTGTTTTATTACATGGATTTTTTGGAGATAAGAGAGCATAAAATGTAAACAGCTAAAACAGTTTTACTGTAAAAATGATAGGATCCAGGATACACTGTAATAACAGGGCTTATAGTCTTATAGACTCTGGGTTCAAATCTTGATCCTACCTGACTCATGGCATGAACTAAGACAAATGACACACTCTGAGCCTCTGTTTCATAAAATGCGACCAAGAATTCCCATACAAGATGTTTACAAAGATTAAATAAGATAATATACATAAAGCAGCTGGCACTGCCTGGCACATCAGTATTTTATAGTCACTCCTTGGGAATAAGGCAGGTAAATATGCAACAAACAATTCTACCCATAAATATCCAGTTTCTGAGGTGGGTGAGCTTGGTTTCCATGGAAAATAAATGGACATTTTCAAAACCTCAAAATTTAAATTAATTTTAAACTGCTTCCCTTTGGTCCTCTCCAAGATTCTCGGCAATGTTCCATCACCCCTGGTTGTTGAGCCCTCTTGTCTAATTATAAACTAAATTCTGGCTTGTTAGCAGAAAAGATTTTCTCAGGCTCTGTTCTATAAACAATGCCAGAGAAATTGCAGATGCTTTGAAAACTGGGAGGGCCCTCCCAGTCTGAACTTTTTTCATCTTAAAGACCCCACCAAAGACTCTGGCTTTACACATTGTATATTTGCTATCCACAAGCACAGCACCTGATGCTTTCCTCTTTGATGACATGAATCATGCTGTCTTACCGTGTATTTCCATGCCTGCCTCACCCATAGGAAACTTCTCAAAGGCTGGCCATATTTCTCATTCCTATTCATCCTACTTCCTAGCCTAGTGGCAGGCACATAGTAGGTGCTCAATAAATAGCTGCTGACTCAATGAATAAACTAACCAATTAATGAAAAGCTACGTGAGGCCAAGGACCATATCTAATGCATTGTGTCATCTTCCCATAGTACCTATTATAGTGAATGAATGAATGACCATTTAGCTGAGTCCACTTGAGATACAAAGAACTTTTTCAATAATGACGATTCAAGTATGATCTTTTTTTAGCTTAAGCCACAAAATAATAACTTCTTAGAATCCCAGAGTGTCAATGTTTAGAGAACTTTTGAAACCATGATCAACACTCAAGTTTGGATGTCTTGGTGACTATTCTCATCAAAATTCTCAAACAAACCTTGTGAAGTTCTCACAGTGTTCTGGTGTGGAGCCTTGGTGTTGTACCATTTCCCTTAGTGATAGGGGAAACGTAGACACAGAGGGGTGAGTGGACTGCCCCTAAATCAGACTGAGTATAGCAAGGCTCACAGATAGGGCCTGACCTGTGTTCCTCCTAGAACACACGTCCACTTCACGTCTAAAAGACGTGAAAGAGGCCTGCCAGTGGTTCAATCTCCACCCAAGAGATTCTTGGAAAATAACTCTCCCAAAATCAGGCTCAAGGACACCAAGCCCATAGAAAGGTAGGAGGTGCTTCTAAGTACTTCCACTCAGGAACTGTTCACTTTCCCAAGTGGTCTCTCTGTCATGTGCAATATCAACCTGCACATGACACGCATCCCCTTCCTGGATTCCCACTCACACCTAAAGCCCAACCTCGCAGAGCCTTTCTTTGGGTGGCAGGCCTGACAAAAGTCTGAGGAGCCTTAACTTCATTACCAAGTTACTTGGTACCCCTCCCCTTTCTCCTCTTCCCAATACCTCCACTGACCAACACAAAGAAATATCCAAGCTCCTTTCACTTCACCTGCTTCTCCTCTTTGCCCTAATGCTTATATTTTCACACACAAATGGCTCAGGAAGACATTTCCCCCTAGACGCACTTCCCTCCATAAGAAGAATCTGGGAATAGCTCTTAAGGAACGACTTCCCCCACGGGGAGCACAGTTGCCCAATTGTTTCCCCAATATCCAATCTCCTCTGACAAGCTTAAAATCAGAACTCCTGAATTTTAGTTGGGTACATGGACACCCAGAGCAAACTTTCCCAGTCTCCCTGGCTGCCAGGTATAGTCATGAGATGTGAGAGGAACTAACATGGGCAACTGAGCAAGTGCCTCCTTACAAGGAGAGAGCATATCCTCCACAGCCTCTGTATCTGCTTCAACAGGATGAAACGTGAACATGGTAGTGACTGCTGGAGCACCCTCTCAGATCATGAGAGTAAGTTGTGTGTTGAGGATGACAAAGCAACAGGATTGAAGGAGTTGGTGTCCTGCCACCACACAGCTGCTACTTCAGTCCTGAGCCACATACCCACAGACTATTACGGGAGGGACAAACGGACTCTTCCCTTGGTTAAGCTACTCTTATTTTGGTTCTTTGTGACAGCCATTAAAACTATATCCTGCTTAACACACCTCTTTACACAGATATTGGCAAAAGTAAGCAGCATCAGTAAATACTGTGACAGGCATTCTAATCAGATTATCCATTAGAATAAGCCCTGCTCATTTCCTTTCTATTGCATTTTTTGTTTTGTTTTCCTCATTCATGTAGAATCATTCTGCCAACTTTTATCAAGTCAACAGATCTCTATTGTTTGGGGCTATAAATAAAAAGTTTAGCATTTTGTATGCGACAAGATTTTTTTTCAAACATTTCCAATTGACACAACCTGCTTCTGAATTCAGCTTTAGTTGACATTTAAATTAAATTTAAATATTTAGATTTCAGTAAACTGAAATTTTTTATTTCCTTCAAGGTTTTTTTCTTTTTTTTTTTTTTTTTTAAATTTTTTTTTTTTTTTTTTTTTATTTACGATAGTCATACAGAGAGAGAGAGAGGCAGAGACACAGGCAGAGGGAGAAGCAGGCTCCATGCACCGGGAGCCCGACATGGGATTCGATCCCGGGTCTCCAGGATCGCGCCCTGGGCCAAAGGCAGGCGCCAAACCGCTGCGCCACCCAGGGATCCCTCAAGGTTTTTTTCTATGAATGTTTTGGTATGAAATTTTCCACTCTACAGAGAAACGAAATAACTTTTTAAGAACCTCAAGAAATTACTAATGAATCGTGTTCAAGAAATCTTTTAAGGTTTTGTCATACTTGCTTCACTTAAACTTTATGCATATTATTCTGAAGTTTGCTTTTTCATTCATGAAAAATGCACACTAGTTCATTCGTTTTCATTCTTTTGTAATTATTCTGCAAGGTATCTGCCCTCCCATTGATGAATGGCAATGGCAAGGTTGTTTTCAATTTTTCACTATTCCAATCAATGCTGAAATGAACATTCTCACAACTAACTCTGGGGCACAGGTTCAAGTGGTTTCTAGGGTATATCCCTGGAATTAAACTGGTAGCACTGTAGTGTATGCACACTTTCAACTTTAACAGATTTTACTAAATTGCTCTCCAAACTCACTCTACCAATAATAATCTCATTTCTCTATGTCTTCACTACTATATCTTGTCAGCTTTCTTACTTTTTTGCCAAAATCATGGGATTAAAATGGTATCTCATTTTAATTTGCATTTCCTTGATTACTGGTTAGGTTTATTTGCCAATCAGTTTTCCTATTCTGTGACTTGCCTCTTTATATTCTTTGCTCATATTACTATTGGATTGTTTGGATTTTTCATTGATTTGTAGCTAAATCTTTACATTATTTGGAATCTTGAATTGTTCTAGTTATATGCATTACAAATATGTTCTCTTTCCGTATGGGCTTTCAACTCTGATATACAGAATTTGAACATTGTAATGTCAATTCTTTTTCTCTATAAATTGTGCTTTTGTCCTGATTAAGAAATCTCTTCCTACCTGAAAATATAAAAATATTCTTCAATATTTTATTCTAATAATTTTAAAGTTTTTCTTTTCAAATAGAGGTCTTTAATCTATGGAGAAGTAAATCAAAAAATTTTTTTTAAATTTTTTTTAATTTTCATTTATTATTATTTAGGATAGTCACAGAGAGAGAGAGAGGCAGAGACACAGGCAGAGGGAGAAGCAGGCTCCATGCACCGGGAGCCCGACGTGGGATTCGATCCCGGGTCTCCAGGATCGCGCCCTGGGCCAAAGGCAGGCGCCAAACCGCTGCGCCACCCAGGGATCCCAGTAAATCAAAATTTAAACTTAAATTTTTTAAGTCTAAGAATACAAAATAATAGCTTTTATGACAAATTGAAGGACTGGTGAAAGAAAGAAAAGGATTTGTGAAATAGTAATGACATCCAAAAGTATCCGGAAAAAAGATCAAAATAGCCAAAAGAACTCTGCCATATGTATTTTTTCTTTTAATGTCACTTTTAAAGCACTCTTCAGATTCCTTCATCCATTTTTCATGCAACATATGATCCTCAGCAAATGTATTGAGCTAAGTCTATGCCCCACTCCGGATCTACTCATCCTCATGTACTCTACAGCCTTGGCCACTTGCCTTTCTTCCCAGGCTGGAGCAATCCCAGAGATGGCTCACATCCCAGCTGCTGCCACCATCACCTCATATCCTAACATCTCCAATTTTCTCAGCCTCCCCAGGGATGAAGACTGGCTTGGCCACGGATTCCTCTCTGCACCAGCTGTGTGGGAACTGCAGCAGGTCCAGGGTGCAGCCCCAATCTGATTTTCCCAGCCACTGGTTGCCCAAAAGGGCAACATCAGGGAAGCAAGGAAAACTCAGTGTGCCCTTTGGGCAGGCTTTCCCCCAATGAAGCGATGATGGAAACAGGCTTGCAGATAAATGTCACGCCTTTATTTTTCTTCCACAGTGAACTGTTCTAAGAAGCAGTGAATAGTGAATCCATGGGGCCACTCAGGAGATGTCCCACATCAGCCAGCAATGTTTTCTAGAGAAGGTGTGCCTAAGCTTAGCAACATACTGACTTGTCTTGCTTTCCTCCTTCTCTGCCTTTTTCCCCTCCCTCTTGCATTCTTAGGATTGCATCCTTTTCTCCAATAAGCACTGGCATGAAAGTTTTGCTTCACACTCTCTTTTCTAGGGATCCTACACTAAGAGAGCTTGCTTAAATTTTTCAAACACATATTATCCAACAGCAACTAAAATTTACAATTTTTATCAGAACCAGTACACAGTTTTGAATATGCATATATGACCCATTTCGAAGGCCAGGGAAGTCTACTGGGAAACTTCTAGGAGGGATCTTTCTCTCTGATAAGACAGAGCGGCAGGAGAAGAAAACTTTTGCTTTCAAAACTCCCTTCCTTCTCACTCGGAATGTGTTACATGGGAACCTGAGGTTTGGAGCTGCAGCTGCCATCCTGAAATTCTGAGATGGCCTCGCAAATGGCAGAGCTGAGTGGTGGAAAGAGCCTTGGTACCTGATGACACCTCTGAGCCCCTGAACCAACCCGGGAACATACTATCTCCAGTCTTCTTGTTCTATGAGATAACACTTAAATATCATCATTGTTAAGCCATTATTGGGCATTCTGATATTTGCAGCCAACGTTTTTCCCTAAATAACACAGCTAATTATCTGCACGCCCATAGTAATTGGAGCCATTGGAGCTGATATGAGACCAGGAGAGAAGGCCTTGGGTAGGATTCTGAAGAATGCCATTGTTAAAAGGACAGACAGGAGGGAAGGAATCTACCAAGGAATGTTAGAAGGACTAGCTCAGTTCTTAACAATCTCAAATAACAAAGGTAATAGTACTTACACTCTAGCAGCACCACAAGTAAGAAATATAACTGGAAACTGTCGATTTAGCTCTTTAATTGCAAATCTGCTCAAATATTTGACCAAGATAAGGTGGAAAACAGGAACCACAGGTATTTATCTAAATAAACATCAAGGGTTTTTTTTAAATTCTGTTAACTTTATTCTTTTTTTTTTCCACCCCATTATCCCAATCAAGAATTAGCATGGAGTCGTTCATTGGCAGATAAAGAGAACATCTTCAAATTCCTTGCTTAAGAGCTTCCTATGGGTTTGGGTCATGAAATTCATTTGGCCCTGGAGAAATTGCTTGTCAGCATGAAGCCAAGCTGATGAATAATTCTGACAACATCACATACCAAATTAGTAAACCGGCCAACTTCAGATTTCTCGACCAGCTACTATTTTTGCCAAGTTTTTAATTGTGAATGGACATGATAAGGTTATCCCTCTCCCTTCACTTAGAATAAATATTTGTACACTCACTGACATTACCCTCTCCATATAATGCATTTATTCTGTCATCGTGTTATTGGTGGTTTAAGGGGATAATATACTCTGTTAGACCATAGCATTTTTATGAAAGATGAGGTCAGGGAATACTTTGTGGGAGATAATAGCGCAATTTCAGAAATGTTGAAGGTAAACTAATTTAGCACTAGAAAGAAGAAAGGGCCTGGGAAAGGTTCTGGAGTCAAGAGCTGCTGTTGAATTTCGGCCCTGTCACTTAGAAACTGTGAGTAATTAAGCAAATTGCTTAGACTCTCTGAATCTCAGTTTTTGCTCTGCCAGATAGAGATAATAATATCAACTCCCTAGGGTTGTTCTGAGGACTAAAGCACGTCTGGAAAGAGCTAGCACAGTGCCTGACTTATAGTCCATTTTAATAACTAACTAAAAAATCCTAAATCAAAACATTTACAGATGGTTTTTAATATTGGAAAAGATTATTGAGGCTATTTTTTTCAAAGATTTTTAAAATTTATTCGGGGGAGAAAGAGCATGAGTGGGGATGGGAGGGGCAGAGAGAGACACACAGACAGAGACAAAAACAGAGAGAAGCAGACTCCCCGCTGAGCAGGGAGCCCTAGGCCAGGCTCAATCCCAGGACCCCAAGATCATGACCTGAGCCTAAAGCAGAAGCTTAACTGACTCAGCCGTCTAGGTGCCCCAGACTCTAACAATCTATTAAACATCAATGCAAAAACATTCTCCCAAGCAGCCTTCAATTTCTTAACTTTGTATATAGTATTTTACTTTGGGCAAACAAAATCTCCATTTGTATGTCATCCTGTCTGTCCACTGTTTCTCTTTATGGCCTCCATATTTATGTGTTGCTTAGGAAAGCCATTTTCATTTCTAAGATTTAAATATGTTGCCCCTTATTTTGTCCTAATACTTTCTTAGTTACGTAAATGCAATCATTTGAGTTTTTGGGTTAGATTAGGATCTAACTTTTTTTTTTTTTACCAAGTCAATATCCAGTATGCTCTTTTCTCTATTGAAATGACAATTTACCATAGATTAAAGTCTGTAAATGTATGCCTCCCTTTCTAAACTTTGCCTTCTGTTTCATTGATCAATTTATCTATTTCCGCATAAGTCCACATAAGCATTGTTTTCATTAATATTGCCATTTAGTATGGCTTAATATCTGGTAGGGCAAGATCCTTGTTATTCTTTTTTCTCAAAACATATTTTATTCTAGACCATTTTTTTTCAATCAGATGAACTTTGGAATCAGTTTATTAGTTTTCTTTCAAAAAAAAATCCAGCTGTAAATATACTGAGATTGGATTGAATTGATATGTTTATGAAATTCAGTCTTCCCATCCAGATCTATTCAAAATGTCTTTTGTGTTCTTTAAAAGAGCTGTCTGCACATTTCTTGTTAGGTTTATTCATATCTATATTGTATAGTTTTTGAGTTATAAGTACAATTCTTCTTAGGTTTTATGATGCCCATTTTACAGTTTTAGCACTAAGATGAGCAGAAATTTTATTTTATACTTTCTAATTGGTCCTCACTGGGATACATGGGAAAGCTATGGTCTCCAGCTTCTTGTATGAACATGTGTGATCTTGAGTCTCCATATTAGTCTGATTAGTTTTTCCATTGGTTTCCTTGACTCTTTAAAAATAGAACACCAGATTTTTACAAGAAATGACAATTTTATCTCTTCCAATCAAATATTTATACTTTCTTCTTTTTCTCCTTATATTGTATATTTTCAGCCTTCCAAGATAATGTTGAATAGTAGCAGTGATAATGGGCTTCCCTGCCTTGTTTCTGACAGTAGCAGGAATTTTTCTGATTTTCCCCATTAGGTATAATGATTTTCTTCCAACCTAACTTTTGCCGAGCAATTTGATTAGGTACATGCACTGAGTTTCATCAAACACCTTTTCAGTACCTATCTACTTCCACCTGTTAGTAAATAGCTTCTCAAAGGTTGAAGCATCCTTGTATTCCTGGGATAAACCCTATTTTTTGTGGAGTATTATTTTTTCTATGTGGCTGGATTTAATATGCTGATGGATTATTTAAGAATTTTTTCATCTACTTATCAATGGGTGGGGATAAATTTTCCTTTGTATGTATGTTCTCTGTGATATTTGTTGAGTTACTGTCTCCCAGGTCAAAGCCCACCCTTCTGCACTTTGATTCATGATGCTAGAACTCTGCAAACCATGTTTCTGCTCTGCCAGCTGGCTTTTTATTAGGCTCTAACAAAGACTGCAAAGCTAGAAGAGGAAGAGGAGATTTACTCCTTCCTGACAGCTTGCTATGATCTTTCTGTTTGCGCCTTTTCCTGTGTGTAGTATCCCAGCAACGCTTCTTCATTCACCCAGGCAGCAGCAGTTCCTTCCATAGCAACAGCTGAATCCAGTTAGTGTTTTTTTTTTTCCCTGATACTTGCAGAACCAGCCTCAGCATGTTCCACATCCCCACTTCACCACATCCCAGACACATCCCAGCACAAGGTGGGACAGCAGCCTCTCTTGAGAGATCTGAATTTCAGTTCATGGAGACATGGAGACCCTCCTCTAACCTGTATAGTTGAATAAATTTAAGTTCTTCCCTTTATTTCTTCATGCCCTGGGGTGGAACCTGCTTACTACAGTTGCTACAATGCTGATAGCCTTAGAGTTCTCTTTCTATCATTTCAGTTACCTGGGTAATAATTTTACATCTAGTTATCAATTCTTTCCATTATTTTATCATTTTTCAACAACTGGCAAGTTTTCTCTCTCCTGAATGGACCTTCACTGGTCCACTATCCTGTCTGGCTTTGGTAAAAGGGTCCGGTAGCCTCTTTGAATGATTCAGAAAGTTTTCCTTTATTCATCTGTTCCTTGAAGTGAATAAAACTCTCCTATAGATAACTTCTAGGCCTGGTGCATTTTAAAAGGTATATATTGAAACTAATTTTTAATTTCTTTTGTAAATACAATTCTATTCCATTTTTCTATTTCTCTTGAGTCAATTTTGGTAATCTATATTTTCCAAGAAAAGCAACCATTTCAACTTTCTTTTCAAATTCGTTTCTATTAAGCTGTTCACAGTATCCTCTTAAAATTCAGTTATCACTCATATTTTATTTTGTCTTGGTAGAGAAACTTAGATTCAAAATCAAGTCATTTCAGGCCTTCAAAAATTTGGTACGTTGTCTTTTAGCATTCTGCCAATGAGAAGTCTGTTACTACTCAGCTATTCTCCCTTTTGTAGAGAAAGATTCCCTTTCTCTTTTATTCTTTCTTCCCCTGTAAAATAATTTTTTCTTTTTTTTTTAGAGTGAAGAATTTTCATCAGATGGATTTTGTTTCCAAAATTTTTCTGCTTGTAATTTTCTGTAAGAATGTCTATTTCAATGTAACATGTCTATTCAGTTTTAGAATTTTTTTTTATTGTTTTGGTAATACTTGATTATCTCCTTTCTCTGTCTGGTAACCTTATCAGATGAATGTTGGACCAGCTTCCACTCCTGCCCATGATAGGGTAACAGGGACCAAATTTATGCTTTTGCCTTAAACGACTAAAAAAGTGGACAAAATGTTGGAAATGATGGGTATTAGACATTAGATAATAGAATTTAGGACTATCATCCCTGAAAAAAGTGAAAGAAATTAGGTGAGACTTAGGATTGGCTCAGCTTACTGTTGGGAAGCAGTTTCCAGGCCATAATGCAGGGAAAATGCTGCCAAAAGAAATCACTTGGCAATCTTGCTGAGTTGAAGATATAGAAATCAGATTTTAGAGTTGCTCAGCTATCAGATGGATGAAAATTAAAAAGTATGACAAGACTGTGGGGAAACAGGCACAGACACCCTCATACATGCTGGTGGGAATATAAACTGGCAAAACTCTTCAGGAAGGAAATTTGACTATATATTGCAAAACTACATATGCATTTACCTTTTGAACCAGCAATCTCACTTCTTGAAGATACATTTTCAATCATATATATACACACACACACACACACACACACATATATATATATATCCAACTAGTCCCCTATATAAATATGTTCATTGCATCATTGTTTACAATTGCAAATATATAGAATGACTTAAATATATAGGGGACTAGTTGGATAAACTATGATACAACCACACAACAGTATAATGCCACTATAAATAACAATGAGGAAGATTTCTATGAGCTGATTGAGAATAATCTCCAGGATATTGCCAAGGGGGGGGGGGAAGGAAAGTACAAAGATGTATAAAGTACGCTATCTTTCCCATAAGAAAGAAAAGTAGGGCAGCCCAGGTGGCTCAGCAGTTCAGCGCCGCCTTCAGCCCAGGGTGCAATCCTAGAGACCCGGAATCGAGTCCCATGTTGGGCTCCCTGCATGGAGCCTGCTTCTCCCTCTGCCTGCATCTCTGCCTGCATCTCTCTCTCTCTCTCTCTCTCTCATAAATAAAAATCTTTTTTTAAAAAAGAAAAGTATATAAGAAAATACATGTTTCTGCTCATCTGTACAAAAGAAATACAAGAAGGACTAACTGGAAACAAATAATATTACTACCTGTGAAGAGAGGGTGATAATGATATGGAAAGAATGGGAGAAGGGGAATGGCGTGGTAGGGATGAGAAGGGTAATGACACTTCACTGAATATACCTTTTGGATAGCCTTGACTCTTAAGAATCATGGTCAGATTTCATATGCCAAAAGAGAAATAATCAATTAATATAAACTAGGATGAGTGTGTGCAGAGAGGAGAGGAGGGCAAGAGGAGGACCCAAAATTGGGATGTTCATGTGAACCTAACTGTATTACATGTGAATAATATAGCTGCACTTGCTGCACCTCTGCAAAGTCGTATCAGAGTCCAAACCATACAGCAAGGACCCACTGTGCAAGCCTGAAACTGCCTCATAGCCAGAGACCTAACTTTGTTATGCTTTTCCATGCCTGCACATATGGAGTCCTCTGTTTTATTGGGTTTCAGTTATTTATCATAGCGACAACCTTAGCATCTGAAGAAGCCATCGTTGTTTAAGAAAACATTTATTATTTTTAGATTCGTCTCTTTTTTTTTTTTTTTTTTTTTTAGAAATACCTGCTATTGAGATCTGGACCATGCCCTGTCAGATAGGGGGCCGAGAATGAAAGCCATTGATTGGCATGGGGTTGGTGGAAAAGGAAATTCTTCTTTTATTAAATAAAAGGCATGATGTTGGATGAAAAGATTTCATAATCATCACTTTCTTCATGACTTTAGAATGTTCTTCATGCTCATTAACAAAGATTAATTATAGTTAGCCTTTTCAGTTTAATCAAAACTGGAAGAGAAGTAGGCACAGATTTTAAAAGCCTGGTGAGATGCTGAGTAAGTGAGTGCTTAAATGACTCGCTGTTGGGGACCTTATGATGTGTTAGGTATAATGCTGAGAAATAATCAATAATCAAGAAGTCTTTTTTTTGTCTTTAAAAATATTGACCTGCTGATTTCACACTCAACGATTTCTCATGAGGAAATCATCAGAGACACACCCAAGTGTTTCAAAGATTGCAGTATTATTTTTCATAGCACAATAATGGAAGGTACCTAGATATCCAACAATAGAGAAATGGCTCAGGACATTATGTTAGATTTATACTGTGGTATATTACATATATATTTATTTTTTAAATTTTTTTTATTTATTTATGATAGTCACACAGAGAGAGAGAGGGGGGAGGGCAGAGACACAGGCAGAGGGACAAGCAGGCTCCATGCACCGGGAGCCCGACGTGGAATTCGATCTGGGGGTCTCCAGGATCGCGCCCTGGGCCAAAGGCAGGCGCCAAACCGCTGCGCCACCCAGGGATCCCTTACATATATATTTAAAATGTTTTCCAAAAAATAAAAAAAATGAAGTGTTTTCCAAAACCATCTAATGACATGGGGAAATACAATATTGTAAATAAAATAATGCTACAGGGAAGTTTGCCTGCATAATGCTACCTGCTGGCAGAAAAATGTTGGGTATCAATAGCTCAGAGGTATTTTCATTATGTCTTCTTTAAAAAGCAGGATAAATGTGTGTGTGTATGTATATATATGTATATGTGTATATACATGTATATATGCGTATATATATATACTGCTCTATATATTATGTTAGTATAAATATGTATACATACATACAGGAAAAAGCCTAGAACAATTAACAAGGAAGGGGAAAAATGACTAGATGGGAACATCGAAATGTTAACAATGTTTATATTTAGGTAATAGAAACTTTGGGTAATGATTGTTTTCTTATTATATTTTAGATGTTTTCAAGGTATTCTGCATTAAACATGAGTTACTTTTGATAATTTTATTTTTCCAGTTGCTCAAGCCAATAATCTTGGAGCTATCCCAACTTTTTTTCTCTAAGATCCTAACTCCAATTCATCAGCAAACCTGTCAACTCTACCTTCAAAAGAGCTGTAAATCTACTTGCCCACTTACTGCCTCCCTTTATGATGGTCCAAATCACTGTCATCTAGCACCTAGATTTCCGCCACAGCCTTCTTTCTGGTCTTTTGGTTTCCACACTTGCTGATCCCTTCCACCTCCATGTCTAGAAAGACCAAAGGAGGGGTTTTGAGAGAAAATTATGGGGAGCAAAATGGGGCCCCATTTACAGAGCAACAGGCCAGAGTCGAAAGAGGAGCATTTGTAATGGGGGAATTTTAGGAAAGCCTGATACATTTCAAGGAGTACTAGAGTCTGACATTGCATATTAAGTTATGCTCCTACTCTGTGCTTAAATTACACACCCTATACCCCATTAGCCACTCAAAACACACAGTGAAAATCTCTTATCCGTAGTAACCTTGAGTTAGTGGTGGTTTGGGTTGCTTGTGATAAATCCATTCAGATCTAGCAGAGAGAAAGTAGGAGATAAGATGACAAATGAAGAGCAGGAAAGAAACCAGAGTAAGAAGTCACTGCCAGGAATCTTCAGAAAGCACTGAATTAGGGCACTGAATGTCCCACAGTGCATGTGATGGAGGTTGGAGCTAATTTATTCCCACATGAAGAGAAAAGGGACCTCAAAAGTCTGGAGAATGTGGTGCTCAGTCAGTTAAGGGTCTGAGTTAGTTTTGGCTCAGTCAGTTAAGGGTCTGAGTTAGTTTTGGCTCAGGTCATGATCTCAGGGTCGTGAGATCAAGCCTCAAGTTTGGCTCTGTGCTCAGTGCAGAGTCTGAGATTCTCTCTAAGACAAATCTTAAAAAAAGCAAAAAGTCTGGAGAACTTAAGTATATGCACTCAGGCAATTATGTTACTTTAACATAATATCAGTGGGAAAAAGGGGTTGCACAGATGTTATTTCCACATTGCTTCCTAATTGGCTTCACGTGAATATCTCATGAGCCTCATTCATCTTCATATGCCTGGCGTCTACCACAGGATCTGCCGCAAAACAGGTGTCAGAAAACAGTCATAAAATGAGTGGATTAGGAAGGAAGAAGGAAGGGAGGGAAGAAGAAAAGATGAGAAGAAGGAGAGAAGATGATAGCAAGCAAGGGGAAGGAGGAAAGAAGAACGAATGGATTTACAGATGATAAGAACAGCTAGTGCTTCTGGAGCATTTACTAAGCACTTTCATGTATTAACTCATTGGCTCAAGATTAGAATTCAACTCCTCCTGGCTTCATGTACTTTGTATATCTTCATTACCAGCTTCACCAATGATCAGATCATGGTACAGAGAACTCTCTAATGAGACTGATTTTAAAAAGCAGATGTCCTTAATTAAAGAGGCTGCTCATCAGAGCTGTTCTTATGTAAGTTGGCCAGGTGCTGTTGGCTTATGAAAATGCCTACAAGCACCAGAGGCTAGAAACGCTGAGGGGGTGTCTTCATTATTTCATTATATGAACAAGTAGAATTGACAGGCTAAGTCAAAGCAAAGTAATTAAGCTGTTATTTCAGGTCTCCCCCAAAGCTGCTGGCCTCGGCAGTTGTCTTTGTTCACTAACAACAAACCTAACAGAGATTTGCACATTTTTCCTAAAGGTCTTTTGAGTACATTCTCTCTCGTTTAGTGGCTCAACAAGTATGTCTTGAGCACTTATTGTGCACTGAGCACCACCAAACACCATCACGGCTCTGTGGAGTTCACTTCACCTCACAACCAAGATGGCAGGCCAGTAATCCCCGCTTCACAGAAAAAGGGGTTGAGGCTCAGAGAGCTTAAGAGACTCTGATTATAATTAGAGATAATGGCACTAGGTCCTAAGTCTTGCTACTTGGAATTTAAAACATGCCAACTTATATAGAGAAATGAAGTAGTTTATAGTGGTTTGGTTTCCCCTCAGACTGTAGACTCTTTTGCCATGTGTCACATACACAGTGTGAAGGTTGAACCCTCCATTTCCTTGGAGCCATGTGGCTTAGAGGACTCAATGGGGAGACTCCCAGTGGGAAAACTGTAGGCACCCTTGATTCTGCTCTTTCTCTCTCAAATCCCTCAGCAAATCTTGCCCAGAACCCAGTCCCCTCCCTCTGTGTACATTGCTACCCTCTGACATAAGCCCTGAGGTGTCTACCGTCCTTCTTCCTCTTCATTCCCCTCCACAACAGCCAGAGGGATCCTTTCAACATATAAGTTGGATCTTGTCACTTCTCTGCCCAAAACCCTACAAAGACTCCCCCATTTCACGTTGAGTAAAAGCCAGCCAGCATCCTTACAGTAGTCAACAAGGCTCTGCACAACCTGGCCCCCATGAACTCCTCTCCTTTGTTCTCCTCTTTGACTTTTGGTGTCTCATCACACGACCTTCTCACTGTTTCTCAAACCCACAGGGCATGTGTCTGCCTCAGGGCCTTTGCATCAGCTCTTCTCTCTGCCTCAAAGTTTCCCCCCAGGTAATTGCCTCTTCGAGTCTTTGCTCAAGTATGATCTGTATGATCTTAATGAAGGCCACCCTGAGTGCTGTATTTGAACCTGCCACACTCAGATATTCCAATCCCCCTTACCGTGCTCTCTTTATTTTCCATGTCTCACTACCTTCCAAAAAATTATATAAACTGTTTCTATATTGTGTTCATTGTCTTTCTCCTTCCACAAAGTCAGGAATATCTCTTCCTTTCATTTACTTGTGTATTCCTAGAACCTAGAACAAGGCCTGGCATATTGTAGGCACCCAACATGCATAATCATTATAATAATAATTATTATTACTATTATTTGTGAATGGCAAGGGGCAGGAGCTATGAGACCTTTAAAGAAAGAGATTTTCTCACTTGGAGACACTAGGCTTCAGAAAAGGAGATGAAAATTTTTCATAGTCAAAGATAATTAGATTTGGATCCTAGCTCTGCCATTTACTTGGGGCCTTTGACCAGTTGCTCAGTGTCTATGAGTTTCAAGTCTCCTTGAATATAAAATGGGAAAACTAACACTTAGCTCACAAGGTTGCAGTACTGATTCAGTGATATGATACAGAGCAAGTGCCTGGTGGTACAACCTGAGCACAATCAATATTGACTCTCTCAAACTAGTACCCAATTAGCAGTTTTGTTTTACTTTGGCCAGATTCTTACTTAACACATGGCTCTGAACACATTTCTTCCCCTTTTAGAGCCTCAGTCCACAGAGCTATGTAATGAAAGAGTTCCTTGTGATGTACTCTCAGTAGGAGCCCATGACCAGGGCTTAGAGGGTTCCAAGGGGACTGGTGGGAACCTTGGGCCTCACAAGACATTGCTTCATCCTTTCCAGTGGGTTAGCTAATCTGCGTCTGTTCATTACCCAGCCCTTTAAAAGTCAACAGATAATAACAGGAGATAAATAAAACCTTTGTCACTTACTGATGCCTCAGTTTTATGCAAGTGATGCAAAAGGAGTTGCAACAGGAACCTTTGAACAGGAGACCAGTCAAATGGCACATGCTGATAAACTTGTTTAGAATGCAGTTTTTTTCCCACTCAATTTCTAAAATTAACCAACTTCAATCACCAAAACCCTTCTAAGACAGCTGTTTACGGTAGTCATTCCCAAACTTCTTACCACTAGACATCCCTTTTATTTTCCCCACAGCCTCCCTCACATAAGCCCAGGTCTCCAAAGTTCTTTCTACTAAATAAATTGATGTATCAAGTGATATTCCTGGATTTTACATTAGTCAAACTAATGAGTATAGTCAAAGACTTATGCTCATTGGGCCTTCCAATCAAAGTAAGGGAGATAAACTTTCTTATTGCATGGTTATCCTTTGAGCCACAAACAGAGAAATGTGATATTTTACACAGCCTGAGCAACCTCACTGCAAGTATAGTCATTCATTCAACATATATTTAATGAACATCTATTATCTGCCAGACACTATTCCAGGTGCTGCAATAAAGCAGTGAACAAAATGCACAAAAATTCCTATCCCCATGGAATTTACATTCTAATGAAGATAGACAATAAAGAAGAAAAACAAAATATATAGATAGCACAAGTTCAAAGGGAAACATAAAGCAGGAAGTAAAATTGGATGCTCAAAACATGGTAGGGGTGCAGGATTTTTCTTTTAAATGATGAGGTTAGAAAAGCTCTGACTGAGAAGGGCTATAGGAGGTTACAGAGTGATCCCTTGAGACACAGTTAGGAGAATAGATCAAAAAAGCCTTGGAATTTGTGCTCAGAATCAGTGTTCACTATTAGTGAGATGGGAGCCATTGAGGAGTTTTGAGAAAAGCAATGCCTTGATCTTCCATTTTAATGGCATCATTCTAATAGCTATATGAGACAATGGGATGTTTTCATAATACCCTTGAAATATTAAAAAGGGCTCATGAGGAGCACTTGGCTGATTCAGGCAGTGGAGCATGTGACTTGTAATTTCAGGGTTGTGAGTCCATGCTCCATGTTTGTAGTAGAGATTACTTAAAAATAAAATCTCTCAAAAAAATTTTTCTAAAATTGCTTTGTTAAAAAATTAAAAGGGCTCATGGAAGTAGGAAAGGCTATCTCAAAAATGCAGAGCTTACGCATTAAGAATAGCCAAAAAGTGGAAACAACTCAAACGTCCATCGATTGATAAAGATCAACAAATGTGGTCTATCCATCATATAATGGAATATTATTCAGCCATAAAAAGGAATGAAGCACTAAAACATGCCACCACACAGATGAAATTTAAAAACATTATGCTCAATGAAAGTCCGGCACATAAAGCCATATATGATACATAAGGCCATGTGTATGAAGTGTTCACAACAGGCAAATCAGCAGAGATAGAAAGTAGATTAGTATTTGCCAAGAGATGGAGAAAGAAGGAATAAGGGGTACCTGCTTATGGGCATGGGGTTCTTTTTGGGTAACAAGAAATGTTCCGGATTAGATAATGATGCTGGTTGTATAATTTTGTGACTATACTAAAAGCTACTGATTTTTGCATTTTAAGAGAGTGAATCTTATGATATGTAAATTAATCTCAATTTTTTAAAGAAAAGATTTCATCTCTCGGAAAGCAATGCCAAGAAAATGACTTCTTCTCTCTGCTCTCTGAGCAGTCACTCTTCTCCCCTCGGGTAACACACAGCACTAAGCGAAGTCAATTCTGTGAAACTGGTCAATGCTCAGCAAGAATAACTTAATCCGAGACAGTAAAGATACCCTTCTCTTCTAGCTGTGATACTACTGATCTCTCATCATGGACTGTGACTTGCTTCTTTCTTCCAAGTGCCTCTCACATCTACCCTTGACTATATGACCCCATCGCCATGACTCTTACCCCCTTCACAGGGATAAAGGCATTAGCCTGGCTGATGTACTGTTCTAACAGAACAATCATAACATCCCACTTTTATCACTCCTGTGCCCCACTTAAGAGTCTAAAGTTGCTTACTCAAGGCATTTCTCATGCCAGAGAATGTATTTCCTAAAGAAAACGAAAAAAATACATCATTTAACTATGATTCTTATATTGCTTATGCCTCAGAAATGGAGTTTGGATGCTAAAATGTTAAAAGATGTTTTGCTGCTTTACATGGAAAATGGAATACAATATTGTATTTGAAATACTTCAAATCAGATCTAGCTTGGAAAATTCAGAAGAATGGTTGATGTACCAAATGCTTATTGAATCAAGTTTGCCAGCCTGGCATTATTCACAGTGCAATATCCATTTCCTTTCTCCCTTGCTCCTCCTGTGTCTACTCTAATACGGAGGACTTCTTCCTCCCCTGCTCCAAATCTTGCCTTCTTTTTTTTTAAGACCCAACCCTGGGGTCCTGCTCCTCTGTGAAGGCTAGGCCAGTGGTTCTTTACTTTGGCTGTTTTTTGGGATCTGCTGGCCTTACTAGTTATCTGGAGTATAGTCTGGGCATTAATCCACACCCTCTGGATGGATTTCAAGTGTGGCCAGGGTTGAAAACCATTACACCAGGCATGTTTTTATCCTGGTACATGTAGGAATAAGCAAGACAGACAAAGCTTTAACTCCCATAGAACTCATACTGGAGGAGCAAAACAAGCATATTTTAAGTAAGGCAATTTCAAAGAGTCATTTTAAAAACAGACAGAAGTATACAGGTAATAATAATAATAAAAGTAGCTACGAAAGTGGAAGGGGCAAATTTAGACAGAGTAACTTTAAATATATGAGAATTCTCACTTACAAGTGAAGTCTAAAATAATCAGACTCACAGAAGCAAAGAGCAGGATGGTGGTTACCGGGGCTGGGGGGTGAGGGCAGAGAACACTAGCAGGTGATGGTCAAAGGGTACAAAGTTTTAGTTATGTAGCATGAATAAGTTCTGAAGATTACTATACAGCACAGTGCCTACAGCTAACATTACTATATTGTATACTTAAAACTTATGTTTTAAGTATGTCTTATGTTAAATGTTCCATGCACTAATATTAATAACAATAAGGGGTGTGAGGAAATTTTTGGAGATGATGGACGTGTCTTTGCTCCGAGGTGCTATTTTCACAGATGTATACCTATTCCCACATTAAATATATACAGCTTTTTACATACCTCAATAAAGTAGTTTTAAACAGAAAAGATTTTCAGTGACATTTGACTGAGACCTGAATGATGAGAGGAGCCCAAATAGGATGAAGAAGAAATTCAGATAAGAGAGAAGAACAAGGTGGGGTGGTTTGAGTGACAGAAAAGAAGGCAATGAACAAAGGGAAGCATGGAAAAATATAAGATTGAAAAGGAAGGCAGAAGATGAAGAAACTTGTAGGTCATGGTAAAATTTTGGTTCTTATTTTATTTTATTTTTTGGTTCTTATTTTAAATGTGATAAGAAGCTGTGGTAGATTATGTGCAAAGATGACCACTATAATCCTTGCATCCTATGTGGATGCTCCCTTGCAAAATGATTTTGAGACGCCTTTCATCAAGAGGTATAGTCCACTCTCCCTCTCCTTGAACTGAGGGGGCTAGCCCTGGAACCAATGTGACAAAAGTGACATTGTGGGACATCCGAGACATGACCTCAAGTGGTGTTGCAGTTTCCATACTCTCCTCCTTAGAACACCGCCCTGAGTCCACCATGTAAAGAAGCCCAGACCAGCCAGCTGGAAAATGAGAGGCCATGTGGAGGAGAACTAGGGCACCCACAGTAAACAGCTGGCACCAACTGCCACCGAGGCCCCCTAGAGCATCCAAACAGCATCAGACACAAGAGGGCTGAAGCCACACGAGTGACCCCAGCAGAGACCAGAAGAGCCACATGCTTGAGCCCAACCCAAATTGCCGACCCACAGAACTGGGGCCATTACGTAGTTTTGTGTTTCAAAAACACTAAATATTTAGTGGTGATTTGTTCTGCAGTGATAGACAAGCACTAAAGAAATTTTTGGAGTTTTAAATAAGGAGTGAAATCAACTTTTTATGGTTTAAAAACCAATTTTATCCCAAGTATACTGATAAATCCATCCATAAAAACCAAGGTCTTTGGGGCCCCCGCATGGCTCAGTCAGTTAAGAGTCCCATTCTTTTATTTTGACTCAGGTCATGATCTTAGGGATGTGGGATGGAGCCCTGCATCAAGCCCTGCATGGGCTCTGTGCTTCGCATGGAGTCTGCTTAAGATTTTCTCCCTCTCCTTCTGCTCCTCCCCACCTCGCTCATACACATACACTCTTTTCTTCCTCTCTCTCTCTCTCTCTCACTCTAAAAATAAATAAAAATAAAAACAAATTTAAAAAATAAACCATGCTCTTCAATCTTTCTTAAAAATAAAAAATATTATGGCCTTCAGTAGAGAGAGTGCAGCTTACAGGTCTAGGGACCACAGCAGCCTTAAACCCTTCTCTTGAAAATAAAATCTTATCCTCAGGCATATTAATAAAACCATGTGAAACCACAAACAGTAGACAAAAATGACCCAAAAGTCATTTGACTCTTTACCCTATTTCAGCTAAGAACAGTATGAGAAAAATCCTGATGCAGATCAGGATAGCATTTTAGACCAGAATTCATTATGAAATGTGTTTCTAAAGAAAATTAAAAACGAAGTATCTGTGAACCCTAAACTGGAGTTTTGATTCTATCCTATGCTGAAATAATCAAGGAAGCATTACATCATACTTAAAAATGTGAAAGATTAAAAGATGATCTTAAACATACAATCTTGGAAACAACTTTAAAACAATGAGCACTCTTAAAATACAAAAAGCTATTTTCTGGAAAAACTCTGTAATTAGTAAAAGCCAAGGTGCTTGCTCTTGCTGTGCATAATTATTTGATCTGCAGAGAAATGGGATTCACTTTTGTTATATAAATAGCATCATTTTGTAAATGGTTCTTTAAGTGATACTATTTAACCAAGCTTCATGGCTATTTATGGACAGTACCTCATAGTATTTTCCATTAATTTCTCAAGGATGCCAACATTATCTTCCTGGGGTGTTCATCATTATGTTTGATCACATATTATGGTCAGGTGGTAGATGGCTTAAGAGAAAACTATGTAGAGTCCTTCAAAATGAGTTTCTCTATTTAATCCTGATGTCTTATAATCATAGCTTACAGGAAGAGTGGGAAAGGAGGGGAGAGAGGGGCACCTGGGTGGCTCAGGGGTCTTCTGCCTTCCGCTCAGGTCATGATCCCAGGGTCTTGGGATTGAGTTCCACATGAGGCTCCCCGCAGGGAGCCTACTTCTCCCTCTGCCTGTGTCTCTGCCTCTCTCGTGAATAAATAAATAAAATCTTTAAAAGGAAAGAAAGGATGGGAGAGAAATAAATCGGAGAAGTTCTCACCCACCTGACCACCCACCGCTCCAAGCCAAGCTCCTCCGGCTGAGTCCGAGACAGCAGAGAGAGGAGAAAGGGAGTGTAGAAACAAAGAAGGAAGGAAAGGGAATCCAAATGAAGGCAAGAACTAGGGGAAATGGGATGGAGGGTAGACAAAGGAGGCTAGATGAGGAGAAAGAAGAAGAGACGAGGCCAGGCGGGGGAGCCGGAGCCTGAGGCTTCCGGAGCGGCCTGTGAGCTGGAGCCGCCGTGCGGGTGTGGCTGACCCCGGGGCGCCGGCAGCTCCGCCCCTGTAGCTCCTCGAGGGCAAGCCGGCGAGCTCGACGCTAGCTCGGAAACGCCAGAGACCCGCCTTCTGGCCGAAGCGAACTCACCGTCTCCTTCCTGTTTTATGGGGGTGTTCTATGAAGCGGGGTGTCCCACCGCAAACGGGAAGGCTCGAGGTCTCCCAGCAAGAGCCGCGGGGGCGTCACCGGCGTCGCGGCCCAGCGGCGGCCTCGCCCTTCCCCCGTGGGGCTCGCCCTCCGCGGGAATGGCGGCGAGCGACGGGGCGTCGCGGACGCACTGGGCCCCCCGCCCTCGTTTGCGGGTGGCTGAGGGCAGTGCCCTCCACCCTGGACGGAGAAGTGCGAGGAAGGACGTGGCGTCGCCTGGCAGCCGCCCTCAAGCCAGTCTGCAAATGTTCCCACGCAGGTGCCCGGAAGGGTTGGGAGGCTTACGTGGGTGACTGGGCCCCGCTCCGGGCGCCGGCGGGCGGCGGTGCCGACACGCGGGCCGGGCCGCAGCCGGGCTGCTCCCGCACACACAGCGTTGGCCAGGGACACCCAAGACACCGTCACAGTCCTGCCCCTCGGCGCTGGGCCCTTGCCCGACCCTAGGAAGTGAGACTTGTTCACCTTGGAAGAAAATCCCCCGCCTCCGCCCACCGTGCCCTGCTTCGCTGGGCCCCGTGGCGCCCCCGAACTCCGCGTGCCCCAACGCCTGGGGAACGCGGCCCGCTGCTTGGGAGGAGGCACCGCGCTCACCCATCCTGGGCTTGTCTTCCCTGGAATGCAGGATACTAAACTCATCACTATACAGTTTTAGGGTTGTTGTTTTTTTTTTAATTTCTTTACTTCTTTTTATTTAAATTCCATTTGCCAACATACAGTGTAACACCCAGTGCTCATCCCGTCAGGTGCCCCCCTCAGTGCCCGTCACCCAGTCACCCCATCCCCCCCGCCCACCTCCCCTTCCACAACCCTTTGTTTGTTTCCCAGAGTTAGGAGTCTCTCATGGTTTGTCTCCCTCTCTGATTTTTCCCACCCAGTTCCCCTGCTTGATTTATTTATTCATGAGAGACCCAGAGAGGCAGAGACATTGGCAGAGGGAAAAGCAGGCTTCCTGCAGGGAGACCATAGTGGGACTGGATCCCAGGACACCCATGACCTGAGCCTAAGGCAGATGCTCCACCCCTGAGCCACCCAGGTGCCCCTGTTTTAGTTTTTTAAAAATTAGAAATAAAAGTGAATAAATAGTTTGGTCATTTGATGGGAGAAACAAAAAGGGGAAGGGAGAGGAGGGGTGGAGAAGGGAAGGGAAGAGAGAGATAAGAGAAAAACACTATTGCTCCAAATTATTCCTGTGTTTGAAGTACTTTCAGGTCTTTAGGTAGCAAGTCTCTTCGAATATACCTAGTAAAGAAATGCATTTCAAAGCCACCTTGAAATTGCTTTCCAAACAGCCACATGTTTGCATCCGTTCTGTTGCTGCCAATAAGCTTAATTCCTTATATTGAGTGATAAATAGAAATAGAAAGTCAGGGTCATTTTCCCTTGAAAATATCTCTTACAGATGAAGTTGACGATTTGTAATCAAGAGTTATTATTTAAAAAGTGAAAACTCAGAAATTGCGTAAAACGTCTAACAACTGGTCTAGGCACATAAGATGAAATAATACCAATCAACCATTTAAAAAAACTCATATTCTCATCTGCAAGGATGTGGAGCAGTGGAATTTATGTTCATAATGATGGGAAAGTAAAATGAAACAGCCACTGTGGAAAAGTATTTAGCGGCTTCTTGCAAAGTTATACACCTGCCCTATGTCCCAGCAGTCCCACTTCTGGAGAGATAAAAACATATGTCCACAAAAAGACACAAATGTTTATAGCAGCTTTATTCACAGCACTCCCCTCCCCCGAAGATTGGAAACAACCCGAATGGCCATCACTAGGAGAATGGATCCATAATTTTTGTTATATTCACACAAGATAATATTATACACCATTTTTTTAAAACAGGAACTACTGATGAGCATAGTAACATACTTCAATACTTAGGGAAAGAAGTAGGATTACTAGACTTGATTCTTCATGATTCCATTTATACAGAGCTCAAAAAACAGGCAAAATCAATTCACAATAATAGAAATCAGAACAGTGATTACCAGTAGGAGTGGTATGCAGGTGTGTGTATACGTAAGTAAAAATCTGTCGATGTGCAAATCTAAGATTTGTACATTTTACGCCATGTAAATTGTATCTCAGTGATTATTTTTTATAATAAATTTATTTTTTATTGGTGTTCAATTTGCCAACATACAGAATAACACCCAGTGCTCATCCTGTCAAGTGCCCCCCTCAGTGCCCATTCACCCCCACCCCCCCGCCCTCCTCCCCTTCCACCACCCCTAGTTCGTTTCCCAGAGTTAGGAGTCCCCATGTTCTGTCTCCCTTTCTGATATTTCCTACCCATTTCTTCTCCCTTCCCTTCTATTCCCTTTCACTATTACCTATATTCCCCAAGTGAATGAGAACCTATAATGCCTGTCCTCCGATTGACTCATTTCATTCAGCATAATACCCTCCAGTTAGTGATTATTTTAAATCATATTTGCAAAGCATATTTAAAGACACAGGAATTTATTATGTAAGGTTAAGTGCAAAGAGCAAGACATAAAGCTGCGTATTGCAATATAATCTCAAATTCTTCAAAAATACATATGTGGAGGGGAAAGACTGGAGGCACACATGCTGGATGGCAAGAATAATTAAATCTGCTATAATATTAGGGTAATTTTTATTCCTTTCAATGAATTTTTCTAAATTTTGAATTTTTTTTCTGTAAGGAGCATGTGTTACATTTCTTAGGAGGAAAATAAACATTTTTTAAGTGTTCCGTAACTGCCCTCTCCTCCCTGTTTCCATTGCTACAGTCCTGGCTCTGCCCTCTTTCCTAAATTATTATAACAGACTCCTAACTGATGTCCCAGACTCAAGAGTTTATCTAGCCCAATCTGCTCCTCTGGATATTTCTTCCTTTTTAAAAAATAGAATTCTATTTTAGTACATTTAGAACATTTTTTTCTTCCCTTTCAGATTAATATTTATGCTCATCCCTGGGTAGACAATAAAAAGCCCACCCTTTATCAAACCCATCCATCCAGGCAGGACTTTGTCCTTACCACATCGAAACTGCTCTGGTCAAGGTCATGAACGGTTTTCCTGTCGCTAAATTCAATCATCCATTCTCAGTCCTCATCTTCCTGACCCTCCCTTG
Organism: Nyctereutes procyonoides; assembly: GCF_905146905.1. Lineage (NCBI taxonomy): Eukaryota > Metazoa > Chordata > Mammalia > Carnivora > Canidae > Nyctereutes > Nyctereutes procyonoides. The sequence goes on from NW_026575122.1 coordinate 24,648,896, forward strand.
ACACCATAGATCGTGTCCTAACCTTACGTCCCCCTTTGAGCCATGCTTTCTTCCCTTGGCCACTAGGTTCCCCAGCCCACCCCTCAACTCCCCTCCATCCCCCACTTTCTCATATCTTCTGCTGGTTCCTGTTCATTTTCCTACGTTGGAGCATCCCCAGGGCTCAGTCATGTTCAAATCTTGATGATTTCACCTGGTGTCGTGGCTTTAACTACCACTGTGTGACATGCTGATGACTCACAAGGACACGGCTTCAGATCTGACCTATGCCCTGAATCCCAGCCTATTTCCACTGTCCACCTGATACTGCCACATAGATAGCAACAGGCGAGTGAAATTCCAAAATCAAACATGTCCAACTTCCTGATCCCTTCCTCACCAATCCTGATCCTCCCTAGTCTTCTGCCTCTCAGTAAACGTCCCATCTTCCTTCAAAATATGTCCAGAACTCCAAGGAACTGGGGTTCTTCGAATATGCCAAGGGTGTTCCCACACCAGGGACTTGTACTTGCTTTTTCCTAGTCCTCAAACTCTTTGCCCAAATAGGCATCTGCCTTACACACTCACTGCCTTCCTTTCTCTGCTCAAAGTTCACTTTCTCCCTGAACACTCAGTATAACACACCAACCCCCACACTCCCTATTCCCCTTACCCTGTTTTATGTTTGTTCTTAGCATTTATCACCCTCTGACACTTTAGGTACTGGATTTACTCATCTACCTGCTTATTTTTCGTGTCTGCTCCCCAGAGTATAAGCTCCATAGGAACAGAGATTTGATTTGTTAACTTCTCTTCTATCCCTAGTGCCTAGACCACTGTAGGAACTCAATAATTGAGGTGCTTATCATCAGTGCTAAATAATTACAGGATGAATGAATGAATGAATGAATGGTGGAATTTGTATTCCCATGCCAGGGCTTGGTGGGTGGCCTCCACAGGGAGTGATTGGGCCGCTGTTTTGATGGGGAAACAAATGTCCAAATGTCAACAGCTGTAAGCCTTTCTCTTCATGGGTTCCCACCCCTCCCCTGGGATCCCACCAATCTCCTACCCAGGGATAGAAACCTGACCCCCGGTGTTTTGGAAGTCCAGCTCACGAAGGCAGCTGAAAGTTTTCAGCATTCAGTATGCCAGCTGGTAATTTCCCTGTGTTTGGAGGATCCCTGGGTGGCTCAGCAGTTTAGCACCTGCCTTCGGCCCAGGGAATGATCCTGGAGTCCCGGATCGAGTCTCGCGTCCCACTCCCTGCATGGAGCCTACTTCTCCCTCTGCCTGGGTCTCTCTCTCTCTCTCTCTCTCTCTGTCTCTCATGAATGAATGAATAAAATATTTTTTAAAAAAATAAAAACATTTCTATTAAAAATAATTTCCCTGTGTTTGTTTAGTAAGGTTCATTCATCCATTCCATAAATATTAACCAAGTGACAATTAAAGCCAGGCACTGTTCTAGGTACTTCAGATATTTAGGGGACCACAAGAGACTAAAACTTCTACCGTTTGGAGCTGATGCTGAGCTATGACAGGTGTTCCTGAGTCCAGAGATTCCCTGTCCAGGAGATAAACCTGTTCCTCACTAGGTGTGGGGGGATGCAGTTTCTTGGTTGAGCTGGTCAGGGCCAGACTCCTGATGTGCACTTCCAACAGGGTTGAAAATCTGGCAACTCTCACTTTCCACCGATCCTTGTGTGTTCAGCAACCCTCCTCTGACATCACTGCCCCTCCTCCTTCTGTCCTCCTGAGGAACCTGGAGCTGGTGCCTTCAATTCATCAGCTTCCATGGGTGCCTTAACTCAAAACAGCTTCCTCCTTTCTTCACTCAGTTCTGCTGAAGTCAGTAAAGACAGACGTGACCCCATTCGACTTCCTAAATGCAATTTTCACCTCCTTCCTTTTGTGTTTCTGTTTCCATACCTGGGGTACCTGGGAAAAATTCAGTCTTCTGGAACCTGCTCCCATCCCACTCCCCAAGATACATATGCCCAGTCAGCATGGGTTCAGTCTTTCCATGTTACTCTTTGTGCAGCCAGAGAAGTAGGGGAAAGATAAGGGCCTCTGGTTCTCTTTTTTTTTTTTTTTTAAGATTTTATTTATTCATGAGAGAGAGAGAGGCAAAGACACAGGCAGAGGGAGAAGCAGGCTCCATGCGGGGAGCCTGACATGGGACTCGATTCCAGGTCTCCAGGATCACGCTGAAGGCAGCACTAAACTGCTGAGCCACCCGGGCTGCCCAGGGCCTCTGGTTCTTAATCTCCCTTTAGTCTGGCAGTTGGTGAGAAGCGGAATCTCACCTGTTCATCTGCTGTTTCACCTATCCCTGTGGATGGGTCTAGACTAATCTACCAGGGCTCATTCCATCAGCTGGCTCATGCCTCGCTGAAATAACTGGGACACTCTCCTGACTTTGAGAATCACCATTGTCTAGAATGAAGAAGCAGGGGAGAACAGATTAAAAATTAAGAATTAAGATTATATATTATATATGGCCACTAGAGTCTTGCATTTAATTTCTGCTCAGAAACACCATTTATTTATTAATAAATGCTTGGGAATAAATAGTTGAACCTTCTTTATGGGGTCGCCGTAAAAATGAAACAATCGTGTATGGAAAGACCTTCACATAAGGTCTGGGACATAGTAATACATGAAATCTTAAGAAAAGCTCAATTCTCCTGGTCCTTCAAAGAGGTCCATGTGGTTATTAACTCAAGTTTGAATCAGGCCAGAATCTATTCTACTCTAATGAATGGATATCTTTGTGGTCTCTCCTTAGAGGGGGCTCAAAGCTCCTCCCAGACATAATTTGCTCCCTATAACCTAGTTCAGATCTTCCAGAATGCCACATTGCAGAGTCACATCACTTATGGCAATTTGGGGTTAGAGGACTCATTCAACATGCCACGTGAGAGTTCAAGAGACCCTGAATCTAGACTCCAGCTGAGTGGCAAATGTAATTAGTGTTCATTCTAGGGATCCATCCCCTTCATTCCCTGGGCACCTATGAAGTCAGGTTGGGACTATATGGCTAGTGTAGGTTGGTAGACTAGAAGCAGAAATGACAGTGTCATTTCCAAGTGAGGCAGTGAAAGGCCAGTGTGCCTCCCTCCCCTTTGCATGGTGACCTCAGTGGTCATATGTTCTGAATGATGAACTACAAGATGGTGAGTAGAGAAAAAAAAGAAATCCTAGATAACTGAGTGACATCTGAAACAAGCTTCCAGGCCACCTAACCAAACCCACACTTGATCAGTAACATAAGAGAAAGATCAACATTTGTTGTATTGAGCTACTGAGATTTGAGGTTTATTATCACATTATCTCTAGGGATATAAATCCGTTCATGGGAACTTGTGAAGATAAAATTAAAAGGGACTCATTGTCCATTAATGGCAGGCTACATAATTCGGGTGAACCTTCACACTAGAAAAGCTGAACAACAATAAAATTTTTTTTTTATGTCTACTCAACAGCATTGGAAGTGAAAAGTTACCTGGCTCCCATCTGGCCATCTGGGTGAACATAAAAATCCAGAGACATGAGCCTGATATTTGAGGCTACTTTTCTCCTGGGAGCATTTATTAATTATAACAAAGCAGTGTTTGATAGCTGAGCAGTTTGATGGCTGGGTGAGAGACAAAAGTTGGATGCTGGTAAAGCACAGTAGTAGGCGTTGGGACCCTGAAGTTCTGGACTCCGGGAATAAAGTTGAATTGAAAGCAAAATAGCCTTCCTGGGCAGCCCGGGTGGCTCAGCAGTTTAGTGCTGCCTTCAGCCCAGGGCGTGATCCTGGAGACCGGGGATCAAGTCCCAAGTCAGGCTCCCTGCATGGAGCCTGCTTCTCCTCTGTGTCTCTGCCTCTCTCTCTCCCTCTCTCTCTCTCTCTCCGTCTCTCATGAATAAATAAATAAATTGTAAAAAAAAAAAAAAAAAAAAAGAGCCTTCCTGCTTCCTGTAGCCCAGCTTTGAGTTATCTGTCATCTGGGTGGCACGGAAGATCTCAGACTTTGCAACTGGAAAGTAGGCACTTGGAAAAAGCAAACAGAAACCCTTTCTGGAGAGAGAGAGAGCATTATTTTAAACCTAAAATCATTTCTACAATTTTTATTTTTTTAAAGATTTATTTATTGATTAATTTATTTATTTTAGAGAGAGAGCATGAGCATGAGCAGGGGGAAAGGCAGAGGGAGAGGGAGAGAGAGAATCTCAACCAGACTCCCCCCTGAGTGCAGAGCCCACCAGGCAGAGGGAGACATCATGACCCTGAGATCATGACCTGAGCTGAAACCAAGAATCAGCCCCCTAACCAACCGAGCCACCCAGATATCACTCTACAAACAATTTTTCAAATACAATTTTGGATACAGAGAAAACCAAGTACAGACCGAGATATGATAATGTAAACAAGAATCAGCAAAACCCACAGAAAATAGAAACAGAATTACATGGTCTCCAGATATTGGCACTGATCGGATTCTGAAATAATTAGCTTACTGTGTTCCAGGAAATAAAATACAGGATTGAAGATTTCAGTAGGGAACTAGAACTATTTCTTACAAGACATAGCAGAATTTTAAAAGAATCAATAAAAGTCCTCAAACTGAAAATACAATGACTGAAATTAACAACACAGTGGATGGATTCTCTTTTTTATCAGAGTAGACCTTGCTGAAGAAAGAAATAAAGAACTTAAAAATAAATCAGAAGAAGAATTCCAGAATTGCAGAAAGAGGGAAAAGGCTGGAAAATATAAAAACTGTAGAAGAGATATAGCAGAGACTGTTCCACACAGTGTCTGGCATTGATTTAAGTGGACTCCGAAATTGCACAAAAGTGGAGCAAAAGCAGTATCAGAAGAGATAACAGCTGAAATTTTTCCAAAACCAATGTAAGACATTGATCCACAGATCGAGAATAAAATTAAATAGATTTGGCAGGGAAGAGAGAAAGAAAGGATTACTTTTTTTAAAAGTCAAAGACAACTCCGAGATTTCCCGCTCCAGCAGCAGAGCGCTTAGCAGAGCTAAGAAACAGAGAAGGAAGAACAGGTGCGTTGGGGGGCAGGAGGAGGCTGAAAAAGAAACAGTACATTCCAGTTTTTACCTGTTGAACTTAACATCCATGCAGGGATGACGAATGTGCCATGATTTCTGGCATAATCTTTTTTGGTCGTGTTTAGGAGTCTCCAACACTTACATTCTTTCAAAAGGTCCAGTCAGACGTTTCTTATCTCAAGAATCCAACACTCTTAGGCCTTCCCTTCCCTTCTGCTGAATCTATGACTTACCTCCAAGGGTGGACCTACAAATGGAGATTTGCAGCAAAATATCCACAGACTTGAACACTCCATCTTGCCTGGTATTCAAATGTAATTATCTGTGCCATGCAACCTTTGCAAAACCCATCACAACAAAACATGTTTTCATTGTTAACACCATGAACCAGGGCTCTATTTTTTTTTTCTTTCTTTAATATTAGAAGGACAAGTTACAGGCACCCTAAATGCTTTGATTTCTCAAAATGTGGAATTTCTACATAGGACATTGAGTTTAAATGGTGGCGTAAATACAACTTTGTATTGCAATCTACAATATTACCTTAAGGATTATCATGAGTTCTTTTAATAGTTACTTGACTTTATTAACAGAAGAAAAGATAAAACACTGGCTACCATAAATTTCTCTCTCTAATTTTTTTTTTTTTTTACTTAGAAAACAGCACGATTTTCACAATAAAGTCTATGGCTAATGGATGAAAAGTATATAGCTTGCTTTCTTTTCAAATGAAAAGTTGAAAGCCTGCAAGATGATGATGATGATGGCTCATGTTTGTTGAGCACTATCTACATGCCAGGAACTGTTCTATGGGAATACATACATTCACTCATTAAAGAGATTTAAAGATATATGATAAAAAAACTATATACCAATGACATATAGGATATTATTTACTAGAGAGTCAGGCAATTCTTTCTTTCTTTCAGAATTGTTCTTTTTTTAAAAATACACTGCAACTCTGCTGGTACAATTAGGGACCAGACATGTATATGTGAGAACTTACAAAAAAAAAAAAACCACTATGATAATAAGTTACAAGCAAATCTATAATTTTTCTTTGACATTATATTTTTCTTCTGAAAGTAGAAATAAAATTTTCAAAACCAATGAACAGGGAAATAACTTTATTTTCAAACAATCCTTTACATGCCAGCTTTAAATTTTAAAATACCATTAGATTTTAAAATATATCCAGAGAGTATCCATGGTATTGCCTTATATGATCAAAGATGAATTTTTCAACATTAGCTATGGGTCTAGTTGCCACAGGTGCTTTCATACATGCTTTCATTTCATTTCCCTGCATAATTACTATTGTGGTTTTTCCCCAGTAACATTCCAAATAAAGCCATTAGGAATATTTCAATCATAGTTGTGTATGGTTTGATCAAACTTCTAAATATCACCAGCAGAAATGGCTAAAGACATACATTTTTTAAGCCAGAAGACTCTTCCAAGAGAATTTCACCTAATAAAACACATGAATCAACTTCTTAAATTACTAAATGTCCTAAAGATCTATAAGTAATCTGGGACATTATTTATTTAACTACATTCTTGATATCATGAAGGGTCAAAATTTAGTCAAGCCCTTGCTTTCTTCTCAGCCATTCTAGACATCAGATGCCTGAAAATTTATCTATCTTACTTACCTTTTTTCCTTTTTCTTTTCTTTCTCCTTTCTTGTTTTTTGTTTGTTTGTTTTGTTTTGTTTTGTTTTAACATTTTACATTTTAACCTCTCTCCAAACTCAGGATCTTTTAATCCAGCCCCTCGTAAAATGGCGATGCTTTCACATCAACCCAAATGTTACCCATCCCCCATGCTTTCCAAAATAAAATATGATCCCCAAGACAACCCTCTCCAGTGTCAGTTTTCATTATTTAAAAAAAAAAAAAAAAGTCTTCTTCCCTGAAACTGCCACCTATTTTGTACCCCTCCAATCTCAGCCCTGGCCCTTGGGCAATTCAATATCTTGTTGCTTTAGCTTCCTTAATTGTAAAATGAAGACAAGAAACGTATGTCACAGTGGTGTGGAAATTAAGTAAGAACGCTTCTAAAGCACCTGGCACAATGCAGGGCCTCCTTGAGCAGTAGCCTTTCCTGGGAATAGGAAATGCTCTTCTGCATGGATGCCCTCAGAAATGTAGTGAGAGCTAATGTTTTTTCTGCTCCAGGCCAAATACGGACAGTTCCTTCAATTTTTCTTTGAACAACATGGTATTATCTCCCTTATTCTTCTAGTCATTCTTTTCTGAATAACTTCAATTCTTAAAGAATTCTTTGAGAAGAGTCAACTGCCAATCCAAAAAAATTATATATTTATCCCCATTTTTTCAACTGAGAGCAAGCTCTATGCCCATTAAGTGTCACTGCAAGATAATATTTTTCCTTTCTTTCTCTGTTGCTGATTAGAGCTCCTCTTCTCCCCCCTCCTACCTCCAGTGTTCACATATTTGACCCTCTGGCAAGCTGGGCTACAGGGAAGGCAATAGGTATGGATACTTTCTAGTTCTAAGGTAAGGAGAGATGAAAGTGCCCCTCAGACATTAGGCTGTGTCTGAAAAGCTTCCCTCTTCATTCTGGTAGGATGTCAGCTCTTCCTCATCAAGAGTCACTCCCCTCTGTCCTCTCCATTTCTTCTGGACTTCACAATTCTGGGTGGTGGCACCATAAGACATCTTCTTATTGGGGCTCGCAAAACTCTCGTGATTGAGTTCTGTCTCCTCCGCTAATTCATCCTGGTCAATAATTCCACACTTCTCCTCAGAGAGATTCTCAGGGTCAGCCCACTCCTGTTTCTCCCCAGAAGCAAAGACTCCATAGAAGATCACACCACTGTAGTGCACCAGGGCGGCTATAAGGAACACATTCTGCCATTCCTCCCGGGTCTAAACAAGGAAATAGAGTACCAGCTAATGGGTTTTAACCAAAAATAGGGATTAACAGTTTGTTCTAGAGGCTTCCAGCGGGACAAAATCTCCTGCCCACACCCAAAGGCAATGCTATACTTCTAGGGACGACATGTGTCAGAAGCATGCCCAGGAGCCAAGCAGAATTTGAGTGTTTAAAAAATAAAGTTAAAACTACAATGAATGTGCATTTTTTTTAATTTAGAAAAATACTTTTTAAAATAAACAATATGTAAAAATATATGAAGCACCATTCACAGGTCTTTTAAATATACAAATGGGATTTCCGTTCATATGGTAGGTTACATTAAATTTGCTTTAGGAACCCACCATTTTAAATATCAGAGGTCTCCTTCTTGTTTACCATTGGATACATAACAATATTTCAACTGTGAAAATGCTCACTCTTGACTGTCAGTAGCTTATTTATAATCTAATTTTCTGTGTAAAATACAGTAAATCAAAAAATGATGGAAATTTGGGTTTAAAGTTGGGTGAAATTAATATCTGAAATTTAGTGGTCATGTTACCCATACCATCATCTCATGAACAGAGAGGGAAAACCTGGATCCTCTGCCTATAAAATCCCCAAAACCCATCTTCCTTTTCTATTAAAAAAAAAGAAGAAAAATTAACTTATATATTTGTTCCAAGAAGCTGGCAGAATTTCTGGAATCATATTAGTAATAGGCAATCCAACTAAGAAAAAATTGGGTAAAAACTCCATAGAATCAAAAAATTCTTATTTGTGGAAAGCAGCATCATGAAATCTTTTTAGTGACAGAAACTAAGAAACCATGTGGCCTGTGGTTGAACTCCGGCTAGATCTGGGATCCTCCTCTACCACCCACCCTTGTCTAAACGCACAAGGCTCCGTAATGACCGAGTGCCCTGCCTTTGTAGGTTCTCTGGTAAGGCCATTAATGTCTTGTTCATTTTCTTCACAATAAGGAAGTATAACAGTACTAATATCTATACACTAGAACATGCTAAGTAATAGGTGGAAATGGGCTATAAAGTTTAATTACTTAGAATTATAAAACAATCTTGGGTAAATTATTTATCCTGAGTTGATCACATCAGTTTCTTCCTCATGCCTCTAAACTGTCCCGATGGTGTTCATTTCACCTCCTCCCCCATACACACTGCTTTTACTTCTCAGTTGAGGAAATGTGGAACCAAACATCAATCAGCCCTATTACTATCAATAAACAATAGTGAAGAAGAAAAAGAAGAAGAAAAGAAGAAGAAGAAGAAGAAGAGAGAAGGAGGAGGAGGAGGAGGAGGAGGAGGAGGAGGAGGAGAAAGAAGAAGAGAGAAAAAAGAAGTTCAAATGACTCAGCCAAGGTCAAGGACATACACATTTACAGGATTTACAGGCTGGGGCAGAGCCTTGAGCTCTCAAGTTTGCATAGTACTTCAGTCTCTGATACTGCAACCCATAGCCCCAAAGGAGACCATTACCTTGTGCTTTGTCATCGCACCGACAATGAGGGGACAGACCATTCCAGAAAGGGTTCCCACTCCATTTGAGATCCCCATGAGAATGCTGGCATAGCGGGGAGCAATGTCCAGGTGGTTGACATTAAAACCTACAGTGAAGCCAAAACCTCAAAATCAGAGTCCAGAACATTTTGGGCACTACACAGCTTTTCCCAAGTCTCATAAATCTATTTGGTTTCCTCTACCGTATGACTAATGGGTACCTCTCCCAAGGTGGCTACGTTGAGAATCGTCAGGCTTTGTCTGCGCATAGCAGAAAAACGTGCTGTGATTGATCAGCAATGGCTCCCATAAACCCTCCATGGGGGATTTATGAACACCTATGCTCCTAGGTAGAACTCCAAAATAACAGTGTTTTGGGCAATACTGAAAAAAAAATCGACAGGATCACATTTACTCAGAGTAAACAACTGCACCAATTGTTTACAGTGCGATTAGAACCAAATCTGGCCTCATAATACTCTCCCCATCCCGGTCCTCAGCTCACTTCCAAAAGGCCACCAGAGGTAAGCTTATCTTGGTGGCCACATGGCCCAATGGGAAAGATACTTTTCTGATAACAAATATTTGCACAAACATTGGCAGAACTCCCGTGACTTCCACAAGACTTCCACATCCGTACTTGATTTGGAGTCTGTAAAGCTGGTCTTGGATCTCACTTACACCACTTAAGTAATTTTTAGGCCTTTGTTCTCTCCTCTAACATGGGGGCAAGATGACTACTTAAGTCATAAAGAGGGCAGCCCCGGTGGCGCAGTGGTTTAGCGCCGCCTGCAGCCTGGGGTGTGATGCTGGAGTCCTGGGATCGAGTCCCACGTCAGGCTTCCTGCATGAAGCCTGCTTTTCCCTCTGCCTGTGTCTCTGCCTCTCTCTCTCTCTCTCTCTCTCTCTCTCTTTCTGAATAAACAAATAAATAAATCTTTTAAAAAAAAGTCATAAAGTTGTGAGTCGAGCCTGGGGAAATAGGGATGCCAACCAGCACCACTACCACCACCAGGACACTGCCCGAGGCTGCCGCTGGCTCAGCATCTCCCTCTCTGAGTATCTTCTCCAAAAAGATAACTATTTATCAAGAGAGAAAAATGAATGGAATGAAGGAAGAGCAGTGAAGGCAGGGGAAGGCACTAGGTGCTAGGCTCTGAAGGAGGAGGCCACGCGCACTGGGACCCAACTCTACTAGTGCTGCTCTTGCTGGGTGAACTTTCTAGAGTCAGATGGACTTGTCTCTGGCAGCTTGATTGAGATGCAAATGTGGACAAAGGACTGAAGTCTTCAGAACCTCTGCTTCTTCATCTGCCAGCTGGCATAATCAGTCTTATAAAATTGTTGTAAGAATTAAGTTAAATAATGGATGTTAAGTCCACGGTACACAGAGGTGAAAACCAATACGAATGGTCCTTATGGGTGGTTATCCATAGGTCTTGTTTACCGCTATCTTCCCTGAGCTGGCAAAGGGTCTGGTACATGGTACGCACTTGATAAATAATTGTTTAATTACGCATTCGAGCCATTGAAATTACAGCAGGGGATTGTAGGCTTTGTTTATTCATGTTTTTGTTTCCCTTAGCCTTGCTTTTTCATTCTCTATTCTGAGCAAAGAACCTGAAAGTAGGATTTAAAAAAAAATTTTTTTCCCCTAATCTGGCACATTGGTTGTTTTTCCCTACCTCTGATTCAGAGAGAATTTTGAGAAAACCTTTTCTGTAATAAATGTACCTTCTCTTTCAGATCAAAGTGTCAGACAATCAGAATATAAAACAGCTGCAAGATTAATTAATCTTTCTGTTGATTTGAAAGCGATAAACACTTTATTAGAAAAGAACCCAGAGATAAGAAGCAATTAATATGATTGTTGAGTATTATATTCTGATACAAAGCCTAGGCATCTGCGTTCAGCTAAAGATAATGTGAGAAAAGATTTAGATTTCTAGCTGCACAATCCTGGTGTTTAGGAGAAAAAAATCTTTGAGAAACCAAGATACTGATAGTTTTTTGTTTTTGTTTTTGTTTTTTTTGTGGCAGATACAAAACAAAACAATCAAAAGCTCACAAGCTAGGAAAGTCTGTCTTCTTTCTACAGGACATTTCTCAGAGCAAGTGTCATCCATCCCTCTATCTTCCTAACCAACCTGTCTCAGCTCTCTTGTTAACAGTCGGTTCCCAAATAATCCCAGTCTTCCCCGGCATGTCTATGGTGGCAGATAGCAGATCCTGAGGAATCATCACCCCCAGGTCTATTGTTCCTCCACAGTGCAACTACTGGTCGGGCAAAACTTTTTTCCAATCCCAGTCACTCAAGTTACATGAGCAAGTTGAGTCACCTCTCTGAGCCCTGGTGTCCTCACTGGTAAAATGGATATAGCAATATCCCTCTCATTGTGTTGTCAGGAGCATTAAACAAGATCATGTCACCAGCACTGAGGAAGTGCTTTAAAAAAAAAAGTAAATAAATAAATAAAGGCAGGTGCTGTTTTTTGGTATATTGCGTTTCTCTCCTGCCCGTGGCATAATTGGTAATCCAGGAACGACAAGAACCTAAATATTTCATTATCTCTGGAGACAGGATATGAATCCCTTTTGCAGCACAGAGCTATGGGGGGAAGATGTTCCTCAACATCTGCTGGAAATCAGCCGAATTGCTTTAGAATTTTTGCTGCTCAGAGTGTAGACCCCGGTAGCAGCCGCCGCAGCCGCACTGGGGAGCTCATGAGAGATGCTGAATCTCAGGCCCCGCTTGGAACCTGCTGAATCACAATCTGCATCTTGCAAGATTGCAGGGTGGTTTGTATGTGCGTCAAAGTTTGAGAAGCCCGAGGTGAAAGTGGATAATAACTGAACAATTCACAAGAGTGAATACTTATTAGTTTGGTTGTGCTTCTTGCCCTGGGTGAAGGTTTTCAAATGCTTTATTTCTACTAGAATGTAAACTTTATGAGGACACCATCTGATTTTTTTTTCCCCGCGCTGTAACATCCCTCCTAGTGCAAACAGCCCTGACTTATCCTGGGAAATGCACCCGGGTGCAGAACTACCTCCAGTTCCTGGAGATCTCCCAACAATCCCATGAGGAAACCAGGGCTTGGGCTTTTAGATAACTTAGCATTTCTTTCTTTTATGCAGAGCAACGAGTAGAGACAGGCCTCAAAATCAGGTTTATGCCCCTCCAAGCCCAAGTTCTTAGCGCATGTTTCTTTTAAAACAGACTTTTTCCCCCTTAATTTCACTGTTGAGCAGCTCTATTTATTTCTAAAAGACCAAGGCTTTATTTTGGGGATGGCTTAAAAAATTATCAGAGGTTCCATATCTTTCTGCCCTGGGATATTCTTACCCTGATCTCTCAGGCAGCCTAGAATAGTAGAAAGAGCAGAGGCTTAGAGCCAGCCAGACCTGCACTTTCTTCTCTAGAAAAGGAAAGCTGTGGAGAAGACAAAATCTAAAGAAGCTTTCCACTTAAAAAAAAAACTTTGAATTTTAGGACACTATGTCAAATGACTCTACCACCTGACGTTTGGGCTGATGTTAGCCATTCTCTAGTTCAAAGTGAGTACTGAAAATGTCACAAGAGCCTCTGTGAGGTAGGGTGACCTGGTCCAGAGGCATGAACATGCCCCTTCACTTGGGACACATGCTTATGCCTCTGCCTGTGGCTCAGGGGGGTGTCTGCATTTTGTGTCTTTCTCTAAGCAGGGAAGTAGGGACAATCCCAGCTCGACTGGGCTCCCAGGCCTGGTCCTCAGCGATCTTAAAAAGTCAGCCCCACATTATGAAACCGTCTAGCCAGTAACCTGCTCCTTGTGAATGGTCTGGCTACTGAGGGAAAGTGAAACAATATTCCCTTCTCCTTCCTTCCTCCCAAGACTTGCTGAATCTGTAGAAAAGATGTGGAAAACCAAAGGACACGTCACCTGAAATAGCAAAGCCGCTAAATCCTACAGCAAGCACCAGAAAGGAGATGGCCACCCCTTTGGTATGGGAAAAGCCAACCACCAGGAGTAAGGTTGCCTCCATGCCAAAACCTGCAAATGGAAAGAGCGGGGGGGGGGGGGAAATGTTGTTTTCATGTCATTCAGCTCAGTTCATGAATTTATCAAATAAGAATCTTTTCGTATTTCCACAGACCTAAGTTTCTAGTATATAACTGCTGGCACATTGCTCACACATTACCAGGGGGGTTTCATGACCACATGACTATGCTAATACCACCTAGGGGTTCCGTGGGCCTTCCAGTGTACAGGTGCACTCTGAATACTGAATGGCTCCAGCACGTTCCAAAGATGCCCCTGGGATAGGGAATCTTTATTATTAGTTGCTCCATGGGTAGTTGCCCCTGCCATTTCTAAACACTAAAACTCTCTCATGTACTGTCAAAGATCCCCCTTTGATTCTATAAGTTAAGGCCTCTCATGGAAAAATAGAATGACAACACTCTAATCTACGTTGCCAGGAATGATCAGAAAGCTGCAGTGAATATCTGAAACAAAAAGCAGCACTTCACTTCTTTTAAAGCATAAGGCAAAAATCCCTCCCTTTCAGAAGTTTGCCAAGCTCTCAGGCCTCTTCATAAAACCATGAGATATTCGCACAGAAGTAGAGTAGGACAAAAGTACTTTCTGTTCCTTTCATTCCAAATAAGTGAATCTGGTACAATAAAAAAAAAAAAAAGGATGAGGAAATTATGAAGATGTTCCTTCTCACAAAACACACGCACAGGCACACATACAGACACACACACACAACTTCAGTCAAGAGCAGACCAAAGATGGTCTAAGTGCCATTTCCAGGTATATGAAGTGCGCTGGGAGATGGAAGGCAATGATGCCTTGTTCTGGAGACTGCTGATTCCAGACACCGCCCACCCGCTGTAGTTACCTCAAAGACCACATACTCACACCACACTGTTCCCCTATGTTTTACTTCTAAACAAAGACCACCACCACCACATCACCCCCACCACGCTCTCTTTTCTTTAAATTAACCTACCCACCCATGTTTAGAACCTTGTGAATGGTCTGGCTACTGGAGGGAAGTGAAACTATATTCCCTTTTAGAGAATATTTAGAGTCAGACTTTAGACTTTAGAGTCAGACAAGCCTGGGCTCAGATTCCATGACCAATCACTAAGTATGTGACCCTAGACATGTTGCTACACCCCTTCGATGCCTCATCCCCCAAAATGGGGCTAATCCTGCAACCTTGTTGGACACTAGATTAAACAAAATTGGGAATATAAGGCATCAAATACAGTGCCTGTTACACAAGCACAGCTCAAAAGCCGACCAAAAGTAGAGCACCTGGCTGGCTCTTGATTTTAGGGTTGCAAGTTTGAGCCCCACATTGAGTATAGAGATTACTTTTTTATAAAATCTTAAAAAAAAAAAAAAACAACAACCAAAAGTCAAACGTACAAATCTCAGAATCATCTTGGCTACTTCTCACTCTTCCTCAGCTTTCCCACACAAATCTAGGGTATCAAATTTGACCTCTACTTTCCCCTCTGCCACTGTCTTGTCCTGGCCCCATTACCTCTCCCCTGGCCTACCTCAGTAGCTGCTTTAATGGTCTCCCCAACTCTCCCTCCTCTGACCCATCCTCCACATCACTCTCTCCCTAAGCCACAAATCTAGTCCCTTGACCCTTGGCTTAACTTTTGTCAAGGTTCCACATTATCAGTTTGGTGCAATCAGCCTTCCTCGCTGTTCCAGTCCAATCTGCACCCCCAGGCCACATAAGGCCCTCTGTTGTTGTCCCATGGATCCCTGAGTCATTTCCCACTCACAACACGGTTCCAAGCCCCTGACGTATTTCACGGGCTCTTCCTTTGCCCAGGATGCTCTTCTCCCAATACTTAGTTCTCTTTTTCTAAAGCAACCTTCCTATCCTTTAAAGTCCAGCTCAAATGCGGCCTCCTCTCAGAATCCCCCCTCCCCCGCCAGCCGCCCTTGTTCCCTGCGGTGGAGCCCATGCCTCTCCCCTCTCACTCATCTCACAGGACCTTTCAACACTGCTTCCTGAGTCTTAGTTTGTGTTTTGGTCCCCCTACAGGGTACCACGTTCAAGGCAGAGCCCAGCCAGTGCACAGCAGATGTTCAACAAATAATATTTGGTGAATTGATGCAAAGGAAAGGAAATGGGACGCAGAACCAAGACAATTAGGTTGAAACACAAGCGAAAACACTTTCCGTAGACCTTGGTACGTTGCTTACCTTCTGAGCTCATTTTCCCCACACTGTCAAAGAAACAGGGCAAGCACCAGTAAATCTAGATGGGCATCAAAGAGAATCAGATGATGGGGCCCTGGGGTGGCTCAGTGGCTAAGCTACCAGCTCCCGGTTTCAGTTCCGGTCACCCTCTCAGGTCATAAGACGAAGCCCTGCCTCAGGCTCCGTGCTGGGCATGCAGCCTGCTTAACACTCTCTGTCCCTCTGCCCAGCCCCCACACTCCCTAAATGGATGGATGATAGATAGATAGATAGATAGATAGATAGATAGATAGATAATAGATAGATGATAGATAATGGATAGATAATAGATAGATAGATGATAGATAGATAATGGATAGATAGATAGATATATGATAGATAAAAAATAAGATCTTCTTTAAAAAATCTTTTAAAGAGAATCAGATGAAACGAAAACAGTAGTGCTTATCCACTGTGGGCTTTATACCACATCTATTCGTTAATCAATTTTGTTTCGACGTTTTAAGTCATATATATAAGGAAAAATTACTAGTGTTTTATATACAAACTGTATGTACTTAAGACTCAACCTGTCTTAAATATCAAGGCATCTGGCTGAAACCTCTTTTATCTTAATACTCTAGGCAAAAGTTGTACCAAAGAATTAACTCCTCCAAAGAATTAGAACGGAGACATTTTGTGAAGAATAAAACTTACAAATGATACACTGGTTCATCTGTAAGGGATGGGGGGATGATCTTTGCCAAATAGTAGATTTCCAAAGGGAGAAAAAAAAATTTAAGAGCCTAAATGGTTCTTACCAACAGCGAAAAATGCTACAGAAGGACTGTATGCTTTAGGAGCTTGAGAATAAAATGTGAACCTCAGAGGTGATCAAAAAACCTTGAATGTGAACCTCTTTGGAGCTGACAAGAGAAACAGAAGTAGGATTTAAAGGTCTGAGAAAAATGTTCATCTCATATTTAAACAATCTAAAGTTCACACAGGCAACCAATTCAGCCAGACGAGACTTTTTTCTCCCAGTCTCACTTTACACATACTACAGAAGGAAGTACAAGGATTTGACATCTGGTTTTGAGGATCTTGGAGATGTGCCCTGATCGAGAATGAACTAGAACAGAGCTTCATGTCTTAGGTGATCTGTTTGCTTTAAACGATTCTAGCAGCAAACATCCCTATGGAAAGAAAAGAAAGGTGACAGACTCCAGGAAATGTGTGATCCTTCTCCAATAAAAAATGTCCTCTATATTTCTTCTCAGAGAACATGAAACCAACTAAATTCTCCAGAAGATCATGCAAGTGTTTGTTTTGTCCAAATCAATCTGGCTTACTCGGTGATGGCACAAAACTCTCTCTTCACGTATTCATCTCTAGTCTAGCATCTTTGTATATAAGCAGAATAGAACAACCATTTTTTAAAACATACAATGTGGAACTCACTGGTCCTGCTATTACAAAATATAAAATGACATGAAAAGACATGTGAAGAGGTTTGGATTGGTTTTTGTTGATGATGCTATTTTGTGTGTTTGTTTTTTAAAGATGAGGCAGATGCTAGGGAGATTCTGTGTTTGCATTCTAGTGTCTAAAACAAAAAAAATTATTCTCAAAAGTTACTTCATTAGTATTTCAAAATTGTTGAGAATTCTCATCACCACCACCACCTGACACCAACACTCCCGATTATGGAGGAATGATGGCTGAAGTGATCGAGGCAAAATTAAACAGAGCAAGATAGTCCTATAAAATAGATTCGGAGTCCTCAAGGCATGTGGCTTGAGATGCAGTTGTGCAAGTGGGGTTGAAATCCAGAATTTTCTTTCAACTTCGAGGTCAAGAGGTTGCATAATTTTGACCATGGGTATATTTGAATAGCATATAGTTATTGAATGCTTACTTAGAAAACTACTGTTTTGTCAGTGTCTTAAACACAGAAGAGGAAAAAGGCATTGACATATGTTGAGAACCTTCTATAGGTTGAACCCATGCTAGGTGTATTTGTACATCATCCCATTTAACATTCATAACCATCATTGGAAGTAAATACTATTATTCAGATTTTAAAGAAGAAAGTTAGGGTTGGAGAATTTAGAAATCCCTCCCACTCTCTCTACTTCCGTTGGTACCACTTTAGTTCAACTCACCATATTCTCTTGACAGAATAAATGAAATAGCTTCCTAGCTGGTCTCCCTTCTTTTACTCTTATGTTCTATCTTCTACTCTTCAGATTTAAAAACATAAATCAAATCATGTAACTTTCTCTGCTTTAAACCCTCTATTTGCTTCCCTGGGCATTTCAAATAAAATCCAAGCTCTGTGCACATCTATGAAGCCTCCCAAGATCTGGCCCTAGTCGAGCATCCTGGTCCCATCTCCTGTCGCTCTCTACCTCACTCCTTAAGCTCCACCCATTCTGACTTTCCTTCCTTCTGCTCTAACATGCCACATTCATGCCTGCCTTGAGGCCATTGCTCATGCTACTCTCTCTGCCTAAAACACTTTCCTGCAAGAACTATAATAAAGCAGGACGTGATGAGTTACCAACCAAGTATATGTACAGGAAGGAGCAGTCACTGGAGGTTGAGGTGGACTTCACAGGAGGGAAGATGAACCCATGTAGAAGGACATGTGGCGAGGACTAGGGTGAGAAGTGAAGGTGAGCTGAACTCACAGTAAAGAGCAAGGGAGTGAGCAAAGTCAGAGATGGAAAGAAATACTCAGGCCCTGGTATGGAGGGGACTATTCAGCTGGGCCAGAATGTGATCATCAGAGGAGAGGAATTTGGCTCCTGTATTAGTTTCTGATTGTTGTTGTAACAAATTTTCAAAAATTTAGTGGCTTGAAATAATACAGACTTAACAATCATACAGTGCTGGACATCAGAAGTCCAAAATGGATCCTAGAGAGCTAAAATCAGAATGTTAGCAGAGCTGTGCTCCTTCTGGACACTCTAGGGAAACCCCATTCTTGCTTTTTCCAGCCTCTAGAGCCTGTCTACATTCCTGGCTTGTGGCTATATTACACTGACGTTTGCCTCTATCATCCTAGCTCCTCTGACTGAGCTTCCAGCCTCCTCTTACAAGGAACCTCGTGATTACACTGGATCCATCCAGATAATCCAAGATAATCTCCCCATCTCAAGATCCTTAATTTAATCACATCTGCAAAGTTCCTTTTGTCATGTAGGTAAACATAACCACAAATTCTGGGAATCAGAACATGAACATTGGTGGGGGCGGGGAGCATTATTCTGTCTACCTTGGCTACCACAAATGCAGTGCCACAGAGCTTCACCTCTCCCCCACCAGGGAGCTTCACCCCTCACCCACTGCCAACCTTCAGTCTCCTATAAAAAAGTTCATGTTAATGGCATAGCCAACCATTTCTGCCTGGTGCCAGCAGTCAAACTGAGGGAAGATCTGATGCCCACAGACTATTCCCAAACTCCTTGGTCAGATTTTATACACAGAAAGCATCCAATAAATGCTAAATTTAAAACACAAACACAAAAAGGGATAAATAAATAAAAACACAAAAAGGGATAAGGAAAAAGTGGAAGATTTTTTAAAAGGTGAACAATCATAAACATTGCGGGGGTTCAGAATTACTTTTCCCTACCTCTTTTGGAAAATCACATGGCTTCTACTTTGTCTTTGCAAAATCAAAACATAAAGCAGGAACTCAGTGAAAGTAGAAAAGAGAATGAGGTGTGGTTGTGTGTGTGCCTACCCATACACCAGCATATGCTGAGAGGAAAGAAGACCATTCAGAGGAAGTATCTTTCTTGGGTTTCTTACCAAAACCTGTATGTGTAGAAAGGGAAGGCGATAAGGGAAAATATCTACATAAGCAAAGGATTATGTGACTGGGAGAATGTATGGGAAGGATAAAAAATAAACATATGTCACAGGAAATTGGCTTTGGCCTAGAGCAGATGAAAGAAGCATTTCTGGGAGATGTGTACAGATTTGCCAGCTAAGTTGTCCTATCCCAGGCTGCACAAGTTTGGACTGAATGGCCAGTTGGCGGGGGTGTGATGGACATTCAAGTATCTGCCAGAGGATGGACTTTGAAAGAGAGAAATAGAGAGAGAGAGAGAGAGAGAGAGAGAGAGAGCAAGCTGGGGAGGGACAGAGGATGAGGGAAAGGGAGAGAAGCAGACTGCCCACTGATCATGGAGCCATCACTGGGCTCAACCTCACAACCCTGAGATCATGACCTGCACCAAAATCAAGAGTCGTACGCTCAACCAGTTGAGCCACCCAGGTGCCCCAAGATCCTTGTAATGGTTCGGCATAACCTCCAAAACATGCTCTGCAACTCAGTTTCACCTCATTCTCTAAAGGCTGCCTAAGCAACCAATGAAATCCATAGTACCTCCACAGTTCATGATTTTTCTGACAGCCGTTGTGGTCAAAATGTTTCTGCTTCTTAAATAATCAGCCAACTGTCCTCCAATAGGCACAATGATAGTCATAACCATGTGTGGGACTGCTGACAGGAGGCCCACCTGGAATGAATAAAGAACAATGAGCTATTTCTAGCTGCTTTGGAGAGATTCACTTGCCTAATTCCCTGCCCCCCCCAACCAAGTTTAATTATCTAATTACCTGGCACCCAGATAGTCCTGAATTTTATAATAAACAATGAATGAGTGAATAATTTTAAGTACCAGATTGGTAGCTCCTTGAGGGTAGACCCAACTGGTATTCATCTGCCAATCTGCCATTCAACCCCAGCACCTGCCATAATGCCTGGCACAGGATAGTCAAATACTGGGCACAGAGTGAGCCTTGACTGATGGCAAGCACTGTGACTTGCCTCTGCTAGCTCTCCACGGTCACTTCAGACAGTACCGGGAGCTATGGACGCATCGACCTCTATGGCCGCTGTTCTTTCCCTTGTAGAAAGGAGGTCGTCTTTCATGATGATGTTTTATGCTTCACCAGCTACATCTTTCCTCCCTGAAATATTGGCAACGGCTGAGGATATTGAAAGAGGTTCTTTCTAAACCATACAAGGCAATGGTCTTTTTTTTAATTTTTTTATTTACTTATGATAGTCACACAGAAAGAGAGAGAGAGAGGCAGAGACATAGGCAGAGGGAGAAGCAGGCTCCATGCACCGGGAGCCCGACGTGGAATTCGATCCCAGGTCTCCAGGATCGTGCCCTGGGCCAAAGGCAGGCGCCAAACCTCTGCGCCACCCAGGGATCCCAAGGCAATGGTTTTTAATGCTACAACTGCCATTACAGAGAAATGGGTGGTCTGCAAAATGAGCTTTAAGGCCCTTACTGCTACTCACCGAGTAATTTATAGGGGGGGAAATCCCACAAAAACATCTTCTCTGGAAATCTTTGTATCCTTACCTCATATGCAGTCGTTGAATTTAGCTTCAAAACCACTTTGAGCACGGATAGAACATACATCTTTAAAAGCAGCTTAATACAGCCCTGATCCTTATGAAGAAGATATTAAATAGCTATGTATACTGTGCCTAGGATGTAAAACCTGTCTGACTTCTAGGGTATTTGATGTCACAGGAGCATTATGAATTTTGATCAGCAATTTAATTATTTTATCACACAAAGATTTTCTCAGTAGAAGCAAGAGATTTAAAGTTCACGAATATTTGAAGCGTCTCTGTGTTTACCTTACTTATTGCAAATCCAAAGACCTCTTCAAAATAAGCAGGCTGACTTATTAACAGCAAATAAAAAGTCCAGCTTCTGCAAAAATTTGCCACAATGATTGCATAAACCGGCAACGACGTGAAAAATCTTTTCCACGGTGTGTTAAATTTCTAGAGAGTAAAAATACCATGAGAAATTTAGTAACTATATTGACATGTAATTTTTCTTAAGAGGACAACACAATCACTAAGAGAAAGAGAAAGAGATAAGTCTTGATCTTTCCATCTGTACTTACACTGAGGCCAACCACATTGGCTCCTTCTCCTATACTTGTCTCTATGTATGTCCTCTCCTCACTGGATATTGTTGGGTGAGCAGCTGGGCACTCATAGGCCTGCAATAGCCAGAACGTGTACCAAATAATCCCAAAAATGCCTGCAGTACAAAACAAGAGGCTTACAGTTATGGTTTCCTTGTCTTATGTCTCTAAATATTCCCACATGGCACAATGTTCATTTAGGAGAAACTATTTTGTTGCTTTGCCTGTTGTTGTTGTTAACTGGTATTTAAAGAAAGACAATATTGTTCTCACTAAGGAATTCTACTTTAATATAAGCATTAAAAGAATCCTAAGCAGACAAGTATTCCATTTGTATGATACATTTGTTTTAATAACCTCTATTTTCATAGAGTAAATTCGTAGCCAACCCCATTATACAGTGAAATACCAACTCTATGAGTCATCCATGGGAACTCATTAAGTCAACTTACTCACCATAAATATAAAAGACAGAGGCCCATCCAATGTACTGTACCAACACACCAGCCAGAGGCATGGCAATCACTGCCCCTGCATAGGAGCCTAGAACAAGAAAACATGGAGGAAACTGAACAACTGCCACACAGGCCCCTTCAACCTATCTAGAGTTCCTGTTGTGGAAATGAAGATGGATCAAACTGAGCAAGAGCCAGAATGCCTCCGTGCAGAGGGACACACTCCCAGTATACCTTAAAATAGCGCTTCCAGGAGAGAAAGGTCACTGGATACCCTTTGACTTTATCCAGGTACCATGGAGGGATTGGGCAAAGATGACTCAGGCACAGCAATTTTGAATTTCATGAAAGAATAGAAAAAACAGATCAGAAAAAAAAAAATCTAACAGAGATTTGAAAAATTCAACCAGGTACAATACTATGGGCTGAAGATAGGAAGCAAAGGAGCACATGGATCTGCCTTTCAGAGCTCACGGTTCAGAAGAATGATCACCTCAGTCTTTAAATGAGGGACTTCAAACTATTAAGAAATCATACTTTTTCGAGTCTTTGTTTCTTTTAAAAAAAATCAGGAAACAGTTCTATTCGAGGATGGCAGAATGAACAGCAAGGCTGCTCTCCATCTACCCCCGGAATGGGCCCATTTTGAAGTTTATTTCTTTGTAAACACCTAACCTTGTAAACACTTTACCTACAGGTGGATATTTATCTAGTCTAGACAAGATCATGAACGCTAAAGGCAGTGGCCTGGTCTCCACTGTCCTCTACAGCTCCATGATAATCTGCTGTAGAAACATGAGTCCTAAAAACTTCCAATCAATATTCACTGGATGCCCCCCAAAAAAATTATTACCTGAAATTTGCTTTGGGCTGTGAATGAAAAAAATTCTTGCTCAGAAAAAGTGAGCAGCAGCAACAGGAAATTCTGTATCTCAAACCTCAGTGCTAAGGAAGACCATCAAGAAATGGGAGTATGGGGACCTTCTAGAGAAAGAGATTAATCCTATCTTTCCAAGCTGGGCCTGACTGGCCAGGAAAGGCACAACCTGGGGATCCTAAATTTGAACATCATGACCCCTGAGGGAGTCTCTCAGTCACTTAGAATCATTATCCTCAGATAAAAGATGAGAATGAAATCTCTATCTCCCAGAGATATTTTTGAGAATCAAATAAACTTTGTCCACAAAGATGTTCTGTAAGCTGTAATTAGTTCCGCACAAACCCCAACTATCATGAGACTATAATGTACAGCATGACAATGCATTTTTTTTTCAGCCTCAGACTTCCTCAAACCAGTAAGACAAGCATTCCAAGGCATTTTGTCTAGAAAGAGCTTCAGGCTTCACTCTGCTGTGGGTGGAGAGAAGGTGGTCTTCCCTGGGCCAAATTTCTAGGACATGAGGGGTAGGAGAATGCCAGGGACAGGGAGGATCAGGGGATAAATCCACCACCTAGGAGGCATTGGGGGCTTTCGGTGTGGCCACTACTGTGTTGAGGATTCTAGACCTATGATTTTATTTAACCCTTCTTTCAACCCCTTGGCATTGGTACCAATGTCACTTCCCTATCTATCACTTGCCTTTAAAAACAGTTGATCTTGTTACTTTGAGTCATCTCCATTGTTGTATACTTTTAAGTCACTCTTGAATCCATTGAAATGCTTTATGGAGACCTTAGGTTTCTGGCACCTTGTCTATGATGTTTCTTTTCTAATTGGAATAACTAACAGCTTGGTCATCCTGCCTCAAGCTTTCACCGCTAAATAGTCTATTGAACTGGGGAAAAAAAAAAACAAGGCTGGGGGAGGGGAGGTAAGTTGCCAGAGGCCATATAGGTGTGAATGGCAGGAACCAGGTCTGTAGGAATCCAGAGCCTAATTTTCCATAACTACTGCATACTGTGATCCTGCCTCCTCTGCCCAAAAACGCCCCTTAATTCTTCATAGTAGGAAGAATTCTCTCATTGAGGAAATTTTATACTTGAAACTGAATTTCCCTGTCTAGCAAACTCTTCCTCCTCCTTCTAGACATGGCTGACTGTAATCTCCTGTCACACCCACAGCCCCTGAGCATACCTCAGTGGGGTGTGCCACCCACACAGCCCTGGGGGAGCTGATTGCACTTTGATCCCTCTGTAGGTAGACAGCAGAGGACAGAGGAGCCCTCCAGTGCTTGTTGAGTGGCATGAGGAGGGGGAGTAGCCATCAGGAGTAGGAGAGTCCCTAAATCTGTCCTTACTAGGTGGGAAAACTTACTGCACTAGATATTTCCTAACATTCCTGCCAACTCCACTACTTTTTTGGTAAGAACTGATTAACCCCAAATTAGGGTTTCCTTCTAATGACATTTTTCCTTGGCTGTTCTTTCAAACCAAGGCCACACCTTAGCTGGGAAGAGTAATAAAGCTTTGATCAGTATTTTCCTTGAGAGTCAACCATTTCTTAAATCAGCCCTTTAAGGGTTATAAAGACACTAAGAATGGGGAGTGGCAGCTAGTCATTCCTGCTTTGCTAGCAAATCAAAATGAAAAGCCTTGTAAATAAGCCATCCAAAGAAAATAAGATCAAGGATCTGACAATCCACAAGGTCAGAATCTTATTTTCTTCTAGAGTTGGCTCAAGGTCAGTAGTCGAAGAGGAGATGATCTTGAACTACAAACAAGAGAACAGAAATGGTTTCTAAGGACAAGAAAGGCTAAAGATGCAAAGATATCTCAGCTGTACATACAGTTCCAAGCAAGGCATAAAATGGGCATATTGGTGAATACGTCACACCAGAGTCCCAGGGATTCTGTATGATAGAATAAAATAATAAACTAATAATAATATAGAATATTATTATATAATATTTTATACATTATTCTAGATATTTTATATTATTCTAGATATTATTCTAGATATGTTATATTATTCTATATTATTATAATAATATTATTTATTATTATTATTTAAGGAGGTAAAGAGAAATAAATTAAAATATTCACAAAAATTAAGAGGAAGCTTTATTTCTCCTTTTCACTAAGAAATACAGGTTGGTGTTTCCTAGGAAAGGCACACTAGCTCGAAAAACAAGGCAGTGCTAAATTGTGATCCTAATTTTGCCCAGTCCCCGTTGTGACTTTCATGACTTAAGGCACTTTTGTCTGCCTGGGCCCCTTCCTCCATTAAAAAAAAAAAAAATGGAAAATATATTTTACAATTGCGTTGATGGGGTCAGCCTGCACTGTCCTCATTAAATTATTGATTGGCATCTAGGTAGACGCTTGGAACACTGATTATTCCAGAGATATAGAGAAGGCCACTCCCATGACTTGGAGTAAGACAACCTCATCAAGGTGAAGGTGGGTCACCCAGGAATTAAAGTCACCTCACTACTTAAGGACCACTGACATACTTTCAGGTGAGGTGGATGGCTTCTTTTTCATCTGGACTATAATGGCAAAAATTAATTAACAGATCTGTCCTATAACATGTACATAGTATGTGTAGTGAGGAAAGTTCTGAATTAAGACTCAGGTGGTCTAGCTCCCATTTCATGCCCAATGTGACCTTGAACCTCATTTTCCATTCAATGAAATTAACTTTACACTTTAGTTTCAGTTTCTCTATCTAAAAACAAGAGCAAGATACTTGATGATTCTCTCCTTTCTGCTTTTGACTTCAACAAATACCATTTGTTGGCTCATTCAACAACCACTTCCTACCCCTTCTTTTCCACCTTTCTCTACTAACAGTGCTGGAAAAGCTTGCACTTGGTTACCTCACTGCCTCTGCAGTTGATGAAACATATGACACAATTAGGGCCAAGGAACTATGTAGAGGCCTGCTAAGGGTTTTGGGAAAGCTTTTGCTTTGCTGATAATAGGAACAGATGTGGTTAGGACAACCATCTCCACTTCTTCCTGCCTTGAATGTGGACTTGATGCCTGGAGCTCTAACAGCCACTTTGTGAACCTGAGGAACAAGTGTGAGAGTAAAAAGCTATCACTCCTAGGACAGTGGAGTAGAAAGTCATAACATGCTAGATCATGAGCAGTAAAACCAACACCAGCAGTCACTCACCTCTGGACTTCTGTTATGTGAACAAAAGAAATTCTACATAGTAGGGTCTTCACATGAAGCCAAAGCTTCCCTAAGTAAAACTTATGATTCCAATACACTTACCACAAAAAGAGGTTGTGGCCAGTCGGCTTCTCTCCAAAGGTGGTGCCCACTTACTCCACATCCCATGGCAGGCTGGGTAGGTCACACCCTGGTGAAACAGTTGAAAATAGACTTTTTGACTTGACTACAGTTTCTGTTGGTGTTTAAAATGTGGATCTTGCTTCTTTAAGAGAGGCTACAGTATAAAAACCCAATTCATAAATAGCTTGTGTCAGCTATTTTAACTCATGGCACAGATGCTGCAATTTGAATATCAGTTCAAACATAAGAATGGTGAGGAAAGGGCCTTTATAGTCCATATTATTATAGAATATTGGTGCAGAAAGGGATTTCTGCAATCAGCTGGTCCATCCCCTCATTCCAAGATACAGAATCTGAGGCTAAGAGCCATTGAGTGAGTACATTCTACTCTTCATGGCTGTGCATATCATGTTCTTTTCACCCACCAGAATTTCCCAAAGTGTGGTACTAGAATTGGATTTGAGTTGCTACAACAAACTACATTTTTTTTTATCAGAATTGGTGTAAATATACTCTAATAGGGTTTAGAAAAATTCTAATAGGGTTTAGAAAAAAGGTACCTGGCATGTGAAACCCATGATTTCAAAAATATTGTTGCTTACTATGAGGTTATTTTTTGGTGTGTGGTTTTGTTTTTTTTTGTTGTTGTTTTTTTTTAATGAATTGATCTAAGGAAACACTGTAGGCAAACAAAGCACAAATTGTACATGGATATGACAAAAGCAACGAAGGTTAGAAGTGAATGAGCTTGAGAAACATTGCTCTACATCAGGGCTTGGGAAACTATGGCCTGATTTAGCCCACCATCTGTTTTTGTACTGCTCTTGAAGAAGGACTGGTTTTTGCATTTTTTTCCTAGATTCACATTTTTAAAATTTTTTATTGTTTTTTTTTAATTCCAGTGTAGTTAAAATACAGTGTTATAATAGTTTCAGGTGTATGACATAGGGATTCAACAACTCTTTGAGTGAAATCTTTGTGTAATATTACACTCTAGGAATTTTACAGATTTATTAACAAATCCATTTAAATTGTTTTTGTGGAAAGGGCCCCTGCTACATGAACTATAGGACCGGGGCTTCTGCCTCATTATTTATTAAATGACAAGGGTTGGGTTAGATTATCTCTGAGATCGCTGCTGGCTCATGTGAAATTCTACATTCTAGGAAATGACTCTTCATTGTGTATAAATTTGTAATCATCCAAGGCATTTTAATTAAAGTATACATGATTGTCATGAAAACTCGGAAGGGGAAATAGCGGGACAAGGAGGAAGATCAGAAAATTAAGTAGCGCAGGTTTTCTTTAGAAGCTGAATCATCTAGAGGACCATACTGCAGGTAGTGGCATCAAAACCCGTTAAAGAAGGAATCTCCTACCTCCACTAGACCTTGCAAAATTCTGACACACATGACACAGCCATAGTGCACTCTGGCCGCAGAAGGAATGAACATGTTCAAGGTTGATGTTAAGAAGATGGCGGCTCCAAAGACCCTGAGGGACCAAAACACTGTGTGAGTTGAGCAAGCCTCCCTTTGTGGGTGGGCACTTTGGTTTAATATTGGAAATGAACCTCACAACCCATGGAATATCACCATGGAAACTAATAAACAGAGAAACAGATGTCATGTCAGGCTCTGGTGTGACCCCAGCTAAACTGTTGGGTAGCTTTAAGTCCTGAGCTCATCCCTAGACCCATTATGGACAGATTTTTGGCAGTACAGGGACGTCCTCCCTGAATGAAGCCCCAAGGCTGGAGGTTGACCAAGGTGAGGTGAGCTTGCAGGAGATGCACCATTCTGCTTGGTTCTACCCAACTGACTCATTCTGACTCTTATGTTTGAATTATATCTCCTCCTTCACGACTCTGCTGTCATTTGACCAGAAGGCCATACTCTTTGAAAGAAGTCTGTGTCCTAGGACCTGCCAAGCACAGGGTGTGTATCTGTCAGAACCCCCAGGTCCCTACCCAGTGCCACCTGTCTTCTCCTCTCTGCCCCGACCACCCATCCTGGGAAAAGAGGACAAGCAGTGTTTTCTTTCCTTTTCATACACTAATGATGCATCAGCCCTTTTAACATGTTGGGAAATATTATGTGTGATTTATTTTTATGGCAGAAATGCGGGCAGTAACCCTGGAGACAATATGAGCCAGTATTTTATCACTTTTTGAAAAGAATACAGTCAGTAAGTGACCATAAATGGAAGACACAAATTAGCCAAGAACGTAAGTAAATAAAGTCAGGCTTGTGCACCTACTAAAGAATTTCAAGGGCATTAAAGACATCTGATGGTATGGACTTTCAAACTTTTTTTTTACCTTAACCCATAAAACAGCATATATTTTATATTGCACACAACATATTCAAAACCAATACTCAAAAACCAAATACCAAAACCAATACTCAACCAATATTCAAAAACCAATACTTAAGTGTGCAATGAATTAAAATATGTTCTATCCGATTTTATTCTATTTGATTATCTCTTCTATTTTTCTCTTTTTTATACATATTTATACATTTTATACATTTATTTTTCTCTTTTTTTTATATGTATACAAGGGAATATTACTCAGCCATTAGAAACGACAAATACCCACCATTTGCTTCGACGTGGAAGGAACTGGAGGGTATTATGCTGAGTGAAGTAAGTCAATCGGAGAAGGACAAACATTTTATGGTCTCATTCATTTGGGGAATATAAAAAATAGTGAAAGGGAATAAAGGGGAAGGGAGAAAAAATGAGTGGGAAATATCAGAAAGGGAGACAGAACATGAGAGACTCCTAACTCTGGAAAAGGAACTGGGGGTGGTGGAAGGGGAGGTGGGTGGGGGGTGGGGGTGGCTGGGTGATGGGCACTGAGGGGGGCACTTGATGGGATGAGCACTGGGTGTTATTCTATATGTTGGCAAATTGAACACAAATAAAAAATAAATTTATTTAAAAAAAAAGAAAATGCTCATTGGTAAGTCACTATGTTGATTTCATTGCCATCTAATGAGTTGTGTTTTAGAATTTGAGAAATGCTGCTTTATAAGAAGGTACAGTTCGTGAAACCCACACATACAATCACAAAGGACACACACTTGGAAGAAAACTAGAAGTATTGCATATACTCCTTTTCTGCTATATATACATCCTATGTATCCTCCAAGTGGCCATCTTCTTCTGTTTGAATACCTCTGTGATAGAGAACTCAACTGCTCCTTGGGATGGCTCATTCTGTGTTGGATACTTTTATTTATTTATTTATTTATTTTGTCTTGGATACTTTTAATTGCTCAAGCACCTACTAAAGAATTTCAAGGGCATTAAAGACATCTTGCAAGCTAGAGGCAAGCCCCCAAAATCTGTGTGATACTGGACTATCTAAACGTAGTACACGTATCGCAGAATGTCACTTATCAAAGGAAACTCTAACACAGTCTAAACCATGCTTTATTTCACAGATGAGGAAACAGACCCAGAGAAGGAAAAAAAGTGACTCAGTAGAGGTCACCTTGTGAGTTATTTAGGGTCCAGGAACTATTTCTTCTGACTCAGATTCAATTGCTCTTTTTACTACATAATCATGAATTGCAAGATAAATTAGACAAAAAAGTAAATAAAAAGAGACTTGTAAGAACAGAATCATATTAATATCTGTGGATCACACCTATTGGAATGGTTCCTGTCTCTCATTCTGCATCTCCAAATTGAGAGAGAACTATGCAGATTTTTTAAAAACACAAAATCATGTCATGATCTGCACCACATTCATGTGATATCAGTTTACCTTACCTGTTAGCGGCAAACTTATTTGAAATGAAACCACCTGGAATTTGTGTCACAATATAACCCCAGAAAAAAGATCCATGGATGAGGCCCACTGTCTCTGGATCCCAGTTAAACTGTGCTGTCTGAAATGAAAAATCAGATACAGTTGCGTTTGTAAGAAAACACTTCACCATCATTTTTCACTGATGATCCTACATAATAACCCCACAAGGGCCTTCTTTCCTTCCTTTATTCAACAAATATTTGTGGAGGGCTTCACAACAAACAACAAGCACAACAAACTCCCTCCTGCCATTGAGTTTGTCTTCTAGTGAAAGCAAAGAGAGATTGTGTACAAACTTAAATGCAAACACATATATATAATGAGACAACTCTTAAACTATTGAAAATGTGATTATCAGGACATCTGGGTAGCTCAGCAGTTGAGCATCAACTTTGGCTCAGAGCGTGATCCCGGATCCTGGGATCGAGTCCCGCATCAGGCTCCCTGCAGGGATCCTGCTTCTCCCTCTACCTGTGTCTCTGCTTCTCTCTCTCTGTGTCTCTCGTGAATGAATAAATAAAATCTTTAAAAAGGAAAAAGAAAATGTGATTCTCCAGGGCCAAACCCCCTTTCTTCATTTTCTTCCCAAATAAAGTCACTTTTTTCAGATTCATTGCAAATGTACCTCCTTCTGGGGAAGCTCCCCAGCTCCCTTTTGAAGTGGTCACTTTGTCCTCACTTGTCCCAGAGACCTCTGTCCTTACAGCCATAGCCTGTGCCCAGTGCTGTTCTCAAACTAGCCATTCACACATCCATTTCCCACACTAGGGCAAGCAACTCTAAGGTGGCGGCCACGTCCTTTTGACTTTATAGCTTTAGTACTTAAAATAAATTACTGGAACATAGAAGGTGCAAGGAAATATTTGCCAAATGAATGAATCCATGAATGGCTTTGTAAAGCATTGGGGTGCCTGGCTGGCTCGGTCCCTAGACCATGCAACTCTTGATCTCAGGTTTAACAACTCAAGCCCTACGCTGGGTTATAGAGATTAGTTAAAAATAAAATCTTTTTTTTAAAAAAGGCAATGATATCAAAATGCAGGTGTTCCAATTACAGAGGAGGGGTTCTTAGTTATCAAGATGTATGCCTTATAAACTTTTGTTGGTAAATAAATTTAAAAAAAAAATTTAAAAAAGGGATCCCTGGGTGGCGCAGCGGTTTGGCGCCTGCCTTTGGCTCAGGGCGCGATCCTGGAGACCCGGGATCGAATCCCATATCGGGCTCCCGGTGCATGGAGCCTGCTTTTCCCTCTGCCTGTGTCTCTGCCCCTCTCTCTCTCTGTGTGTGACTATCATAAATAAATAAATTTAAAAAAAATTTAAAAAATAAACTTTTGTTGGTTTATTTTCCCATCACAAGTTGTTACATATTTATTTGCTCATTTATTCAACATTCACCGAGTGCCTCCTGCATGCCAGGTCAGGTGCTAGATGGTATAAATACTAATGCAAACAAGAACTGCCTCTGTGTTCTGGGCGATCACAGTCCTGTGTAACATTGGCCTGTCCTGTTTGCCATATTTCCCATTTTACTAATTAGAAAATTGAAGTTTGAGAGTAAAAACGAAACTGGGGTGCCTGGCTGGCTCTGTTGGTAGAGCATGCAGCTCTTGATCTCAAGGGCATGAGTTCAAGCCCATATTGCATAGAGATTACTCAAAAAGGGGGGGGGTAAACTGAAGCTAATAATCATTCATTCAAATCAGCTCACCAAATTTTTATTTTGTGCTACTATATGCCACACATTGTTCTAGGCCCTGAGGATGCAACCGTGAACAGGAGGACAACAGTATTTGCTGTCTTTGCGAAGATGCCAGTAGGGACAGCAGATAGTAAACAAGTATAGACCCTGTTAGATGGTGACTGGGGACGAGGAGAAAAAACTTAAGCAGAGAAGGGGACTGGAAGTGCTGGATAAGAGGGAGGGAAGGCTTCATTGAGGAGGTGATTTTTGAGTCAAGCTCTAAAGGAAAGAAGGGAGCAAATCATGCTGTTGATCATCTGAGAGAACTTTCAAGGCAGAGAAATAGCAAGTGTAAAGCCCTGAGGTTGGAGGAACAGCAAGATGTCAGGAGAGCTGGGGGATAATAAGTGACATGAGAAAAGGAGTTAAAGTGGGAGCAGTCCAAATGATGACAGGCCCTTTAAGTCACCAAGAAGACCTTGGCTTTTCCTCAAAGAAAGATGGAAACCATTTGGAGTTTGGAGCAGAAGGGGGACATAATTTTTTGAGGTACTGTCCATATATTTCCTCTCTTAATTCTTAGAACACCCAGAGGTGATTATTGGCTCTTCTTCTTTAGAGGAGGAAATTGAGGCTTAGAGACATTAACTTACTCGCCCAAGGTCATACAACTAGTTACAAGGGGAGCCAGGATCAAGATCTCTTATCCACCTGACCCAAAAAACTACATTCTTTGCTTTGCTTGTAGAGACCTTTCTTACTAAGAAATAAAGACTAGACTTCTTTGTCTTGAGTCACAGAATGACCCAGGGAACCAAGGATCCACATCACCCAGAGGCTAATTACCAATCATGATGTCCCCTGTTCATACTTTTCCTTCTGAGGAGATGGTGCTTTCAGGTAATCTCTGAAGGATAGGATACATGACTAAAAGCACTTGGGCCTGCCCAGAACTGACTTCCATCACCGCTGGAGCTCCATTAGAATCATAATGGCCCCAGGTTTGCGCCATTATGATAAGCCAACCACAGTGTCAGGTATTGTGTAAAGAATGGCCCCCAAAAGATTTACACGCAAAATCTCTGGAACCTAAGAATGCTACCCTCTTCAGGAAAAAGGCTTTGTTGATGTGATAGAAATCAAGGATCTTGAGATAAATTATCCGGGATTATCTAGTTGGGCTCTAAATCCAAAGACACATGTTCTTGCAAGAGAAAGGCAGAGAGAGGTTTGAGACAGAAGAGGAAGAGTGCAGGTGAAGACAGGGGTAGGGATGGGAGTGATGCTGCCACAAGCCAAGGAGCACTGAGAGCCCCCAAAACTGGAAAAGGCAAGGGGGGGCAGTTCTTCTGCTGAGCCTGGAGAGCAAGTGTGGCCCTGCTGACACTCTTTCAGATTTCTGGTCTCCACATCTGAGACAGAATAGATTTCAGTTGTCTTAAGTCACCATGTTTGAGGTAATTTGTTAGAGCAGCTTTAGGAATCTAATAGAAGTACTTACTAGTTAGCACCAAATTGTCTCCTGCAATATGCAGAGCAGGCCTTTTATTCCCAGTTTATAATAAGGACAATGAGGGTCTAGAATTGCTAGAAATGTCTGTTCCTGCCTCCAGGCTCCCATCTCCTTCAGAAAGCATTCCCCACCCTCACCGCCCCCTGCCCCACCTCAGTGCCCCGGGTCTATCCCCTGCTGACTGGATGTCTGGCCAATTAGGCTCTGTCTCTATCTCTCTCCATGTCTCTCTCTCTGTCTTTCTCTGTCTCCATCTCTCTCTCCAATCCACACTCAGGAATTAGACAGCACTGAAGACTTGAGCTGAAACCAATCCCTTTTTAGTCAGGGCCAAGTGAGGCAAGACACTCCAGCTTTGGAGGACAGTGGGAAGCCATGGAAAAGGAAAAGTCTCTCTCCCTGGAGAGACCTGGGACAGAAAAGCATACTCAGAGAGAAGCAGATGAGGGACCACGTGGAGCCGGGAGGCTGGACACTGTAGCTAAGGATTTTGTAGGTCCAGGAGAGCCAGCTCCCCTCTGCCCTTCCCGGCAGAGCCTCTATCTATGCCTTGGAAAGAACTAGGGGAGGACCCCTTTTCCGCCCCTCCTGGACAACAGCCAGGACCCCAGGACCCCTGGGCAGGGCATGGACTATACATATATACACCTCAGACCTGCTTTTGGCCTTTCACTCTCATGAGCTCCCCTACAGCCCCACCAGAATTCCCTATTGAACTTGCCAGGTCTTGCTGCATTTCTCTTCCTTGCAACCAGCAGTCCCTGACCAGGACATAACGGCAACTTGGCTCAAGGTCCCAAAGCTAATAAGCAAAAGAAGTCAAGTTCGAGACAAGGTCTGGCCAATTCCAAAGCCCGTCCTCTTAACTCTGCAGGACTCGTGATTAATGGGAAGGGGTTTGGACTTCTCCTGAATGTTAAAGTTTCTTAAGTGTCTTAAACATCAGTCATTTATTGCTTGCCATGTGCCAGATGCTGTTCTAAGTGATCCACATGTTTTAAAATTCATAATTATTACGCTAAATGTGGGTAGTCACACATCAGCTGAAACTACCCTGTTTAAGACCTAGAGACTCATACTGCCTCCTTCTCTCCCTCTTTTGAAAATGAGGGTTTAAAAACATCTCAGTGAAGGATATCTAGTTTTCCCTCCATAAAATGAAAAACCAAATAATCAGAAATATTAGTCATGCAGAGACTTTCTTAATATAATTAGTGAAATCTGTCATCGGCTTGAACACGCTCAGATGAAATGTGAGCTTTGTTCTGTTTGAGCAAGAGAGAAACGGCCTGCTACAAAGTGGAGTTGTCCTAGACCTTTGGAAATACTACCAAACTCCTATTTTTGGAGACCAGAAGGAATGATGCAAAGTGTATTTTAGATCCCAATCAGTGTCCCTAAGACTCCAGAGGGAAAACCATAGAAACCAGAGAACATAAACTAGCATTGTTCCTTGGGTTTTATTAGAATGTCTTTTCCATAGGCCTCAAAGCAGACTCTGTTGACCTAGGCCTGTCTTTCCAGGCAACAAACAAATGCAAACCAGCATCTCATTTTGATCTGGGCTTCGGCAGACGAGTTTTAATTAGCTGGCCTTGCTCACAAAAGGTTGGGAGAATGCATGTGATACCCATCTGAAAACTCGCTAATATACATCATTCTTTATTTAAAAAATGCATGGCTTGCCCCATCACACCTCTGCACCTCCCTCCCCACCAAAAAATAAACAACTAGCATATCCTTTTGGAACAAATTCAGCTGCGGCATCAAAAGGAGGCTACAAGACTTTCCATTGTGCTCTTTTCATCTGACAAAATCATCTCTTAGCTAAAAGGAAAAAAGGGAAAAAAGAAAACAAAAAAAGAAGAAAAAGGCTTGCAGGGCCAAATAAAGACTTCTTTTTAATGGATCAAAATCAGATTTTCCCAAACCAGTGCTAGGAAGGAACTATTCCAGGTGATGCTGAGAGATGCGGCAGGACAGGAAGTGTTCCACAGTAAAGTGCAGGAAGCAATGGGGACCACAGGCCCCTGCTGGAAACTCCCACAGGACCCAGCACAGTAGAAGCTCCCATCCTATATATCATCTTCATGGCACATCCTACACGACAGTCACTTGCCAAACACCAGTTTGGGAAACTCTGACTGAAGTGTTTCTCCACACAGGGGCAGGGATCAGCGAATGATCAGATTGCCTCTCTGAGACCTGCATGTATCACCACATGAGTTCCATCGGCGTGTGTGTCCCGTACAACGAAATATGTGCCCACCCAGGCATCCACCAGGCATACATATTTCATCTTTTCCCTGTAGCCTCAATACTTTTCTAGGCCTACCACTTAAGAAACGAGCCAAATTGTCTCTTTCCAGTGATTCATAAAAACAATGCTTTGAAGTCCCATCAGTGTATGCTTGTTTACGACCACAGCATCCCTTGAACTAGTCCTCCTGCTTCCACTCACTTTCAATCCCAATCCACTGGGGGACTAAGTGGATTGGGCAGAGGTCATTCTGGAACAGTTTCCATCATATCGCTTCTCTGCCCAAAGCCCACCCATGACTCCCTACGTGGCTTCACCAGGCTTTACCTGGCCTAAAACTACACTGGTGTCTCCCTCCCTTGCTGCTCACTCATGCTCGACACTCTTAACCGGGGTTCTCAGCCTCGAGTCCAAGGATGGAATCCCGCAGATCTGTGAACTTTGATGGGAAAAATCAGCATTTTTATTTTCACAACTGCTAGCTGAAATTTAGCATTTCCTGTGATCATGACTGTAGGCAACAAATCACAGTAGTATGATCAGGACCTGTGACTCCATCACTAGTGGAGATTATAAATCTGTTCCTATGACAGTTGTCATCACTATCTTAAACTACAGTTTATACATCAGACTTCAAAGTTACAGTAATTTTAGCTCATTGCTAGACTTTTGTCACCTGATGTGTTCACAAAGAAGCCCATATGTTTCTCTATCACTAATTTTATTTTTAAATACTTTGACATCTGTATTCTAATATAATTGGTTTCCTTTATAATTCCATGCATTTTATTTTAGGAACTTAAAATATTATTTTGACAAAGGGGTCGTAAGTCTACAGCAGGTTGCCAAAGGGGTCCAGGGCTCAGAAAAGATGAACTCCTATCTCAGTTCCTAAACACACCATTTTCTCTCTCTCTCTCCCTTTCTCTCTCTCTCTTTCTTTCTGTCTCTCTCTTTCTCCCTCTTCTCTCCTACAGTCTTTCACACATGATATTCCTTTTTCTTCAATACTCTTCTTCCCACTTCACCAAAACTTTCCTAGTCTGTCAATTCCTCATCTTTCAGAGCCAGCCATCACTTTACTTTCTCTAGGAATTCTTTCACAATATCAAAGTCTGGTCCAGCATCCTCCTATATGACCCCACACATTCTGAACACCTCCAACATAGCACCTACAATCATGGATTATGATTATTTACTTGAACATCTCTATGAGAACAAGGACCCAGCCTGTGCTGTTGATCCTTCTATTCCCTTCCCCTTCCCTTCCCTTCTATTCACAGCGCCTGGTACACGATAGCCATTCTCCATTTTTTGTCACATCAATGGAAGAAGTGCAGAGCTTTCTTTCCTATAACAAGGCATTTGCACAGCTATGGACAAAAAAGCTCCCACCAAACATTGACACTGACCTGAATTTCTGGTTTTCCATCAATATATACAGTGCTGTTGTTGACCATTTCCACTATGGCAACTCCAAGATTGCACCGAATCCCAAAGGAAATGCAGAATCCCAGCCCACTCATGATGGCAATGATGTAACGCTTGGGGATGCCACAGCAGTGGCAGTTGCAGAGTGGTGACCTCTGCCTGGAAGTCAGTACTGGCCTTCCTTCTTCATTCAGCTCAGTGTTATCTTCTTCCTCGTTGGTCCCATCGATTTTTCTAGAGTGGAAGAAAAATGGTCAGAGAAGAAAGGCCAGGAAAAAGGGAGTATACTAGGCAAAAAGAAAAGATGTACGAAAGAAGAAAAAGGGAAACCCAAAGTAGGATGCAGCCTGCATTTTTAAAAGGTGTTATAGTCATTAAAGCAAATAATAATGGCTAAAATTACTGATATTCTGGATATTGGATTGTACTTTTATAGGCATTAGGTCATTTAAAGCTCACAACTACTCCATGACATAGATGGTGCTATCTTGCCATTATATGGATCAGGGAACGAAGTCCATTGAGTGGGATGCAAGTCCAAGTGCAAGTCTGTATCCTAAACAAAATGCTTTACTGAATTTCCTGCTGGAAGAGTACTGACAGACCACGCACGTTGCATGACCAAGCTAACAATTGCACTTGACCTTGATTTTAGTGTCACCCGAAGCTTGCTAAAAAGATATACAGTAGCAAATCAATCCATTTGTGGATTCTTTTCTTCCTCTTTATCTAAATCTTAATAAAAGGTAGAAGCAGGGGGGCACATTTTCCATCACAGTATATACCCAGGTGGTGGTATATCCTTTGTTTCTAGGAGGCTCTTCTAAGGAGGTGATCTGATCCTCTGGAATCTGTTAACCAGATGCTAGGATTTTTCATTGACTTCTATCCGTTCATATTATGGTGTGTCAATTACAGTGAATTTGCCTTTTTAAAAAAATAAAAATAAAAAAGAGAGGCCCCTGGGTGGCTCAATGGTTGAGTGCCTGCCTTCGGCTCAGGTCAGGATCCCAGGGTCCTGGGATCGAGTCCCATGTCGGGCTCCCCACAGGGAGCCTGCTTCTCCCTCTGCCCATGTCTCTGCCTCTCTCTGTGTTCTCTCATGAATAAATAAATTAAATCTTTAAAAATAAATAAATAAATAAATAAGAATTGGGCAAACTGGACACTATGTCAATTAGAAAGGGAGCTATTTGCATCTTCTCACATATTGTAACACTTTTGAGGATTTCCTAAGGCCCAATTAAGGTCCAAGTTTTTGTAAAAATCAGGAAAGCTTGTAAGTTTTCATGAATATTGAATTCAGTAATAAATGGCTAATACAATAATTAAGAGAATAGATTGAAACACAAATAATCTGACTACCGATCCATAGAGAATATGATTTTGATAGCTTCTTAAGACTCAAGCAAAATCAAGTTTAAAGTATGTGTATAGAGAAAAAAGTATACTAGATTCAATCCAATCCATCAAATATTTATTGAGTGCACACTGTGTGTCAGGCACTATGCCAAGTGTTGGGGAGCAATAAAAAATGTGACATGTTCTCTGCCCTTCTTCAGCTCTTAGCTGGTGAGGAAGAAAGACGAGGAGACATAATTACTAGATGATGCAAATTTTGTTGAAATCAAAGCAGGGAGCAATGATAAAACAAGGGAAGGAGCTTTCAATTTTAACTGAGCTCAGAGTGCTGGTTTAATACATGGATGAGCGCGCTGCAATAACCAGAAGAGAACTTCAACAACGTCTCAACGTACCCACCTACCTACCTGCATTTATGCTGATGCTCTCTAGGTTTTCTCTGGTAATCATCCAAGCTTCTACCCAAAGCCAACCTCTCACCCTGGGCACCAGATCTCACCCCCTCTTATCTACTCAAGGATATTGTTCCAGAAATTCCCACTCCCATTACTCACCAATTATTTTCTCCCCTTTACTAGTTCATCCCTACTGTCTACAAATATGTTTATTTCTCCCACATCACATCAAAATATAAAATAAAAATACTTTCTCCTCCAGCTACCCCCATTCTCATCTTCTTTTTTTTTTTTTAGAAAAATCGGACATCACTATCTTCAATTCCCCACCTCCCATTGTCTCTTGTGCCCATTCCAACCGGGTATCCCCCAACCTCTCCACCAAAACTCCTCTTTTTAAGATCATCAATGCCTTCCTTGGGGGAGGGGCAAGATGGCGGAAGAGCAGGGTCCCCAAATCGCCTGTCCCCACCAAATTACCTAGATAACCTTCAAACCATCCTGAAAATCTACGAATTCGGCCTGAGATGTAAAGAGAGACCAGCTGGAACGCTACAGTGAGAAGAGTTCACGCTTCTATCAAGGTAGGAAGACGGGGAAAAAGAAATAAAGAAACAAAAGGCCTCCGAGGGGGAGGGGCCCCGCGAGGAGCCGGGCTGAGGCCGGGGCGAGTGTCCCCAGGACAGGAGAGCCCCGTCCCGGAGGAGCAGGAGCTGCACCAACCTTCCCGGGCGGGCGGAAAGGGGCTCGCAGGGAGTTGGAGCAGGACCCAGGAGGGCGGGGATGCCCTCGGGCTCCCTGGGACACTAACAGACACCTGCGCGCCCGGAGAGTGCGCCGAGCTCCCTAAGGGCTGCAGCGCGCACGGCGGGGACCGGAGCAGCTCGGAGGGGCTCGGGCGGCGGCTCCGCGGAGGGGGCTGCGGGGCGGGAGCGCGAATCCAACAGCGCAGGCCCCGGAGCACAGGGCGCCGGGACACAGCCCAGGATCCGGCCTCCCCCGGGACAGGCAGAGGCCGGGAGGGCCCAGGACAGCGAGGACGCTCCTGCCCCGAGCTGAGCAGATCAGCGGCCCCGCCCCGGAGCCTCCAGGCCCTGCGGACGGAGAACCGAGAGCCCCGAGCCCGTAGTTCCTGCGGAGGCTGAATCCAGGCTTCCAGAGTTGCCATAGCAACTGCGGCTGTTCCTCCTGGGGCCTGACGGGGTAAACAACCCCCGCTGAGCCCGGCAGCAGGCAGGGGCAGAGCAGCTCCCCCAAGTGCTAACACCTGAAAATCAGCACAGCAGGCCCCTCCCCCAGAAGACCAGCTGGACGGACCAGTGATACTCCCCCGTGTTCCAATACAACTTGTTTTTGGCCACTCTGCACTGAGCAAAATGACTAGAAGGAAAACCTCACCTCAAAAGAAAGAATCAGAAACAGCCCTCTCTCCCACAGAGTTACAAAATCTGGATTACACTTCAATGTCAGAAAGCCAATTCAGAAGCACCATTATACAGCTACTGGTGGCTCTAGAAAAAAGCATTAAGGACTCACGAGACTTCATGACTGCAGAATTTAGATCCAATCAGGCAGAAATTAAAAATCAATTGAATGAGATGCAATCCAAACTAGAAGTCCTAACGACGAGGGTTAACGAGGTGGAAGAACGAGTGAGTGACATAGAAGACAAGTTAATGGCAAAGAGGGAAACTGAGGAAAAAAGAGACAATCAATTAAGGGACCATGAAGACAGATTAAGGCAAATAAATGACACTCTAAGGAAGAAAAACCTACGTTTAATTGGGGTTCCCGAGGGCGCCGAAAGGGACAGAGGGCCAGAATATGTATTTGAACAAATCCTAGCTGAAAACTTTCCCAATCTGGGAAGGGAAACAGGCATTCAGATCCAGGAAATAGAGAGATCCCCCCCTAAAATCAATAAAAACCGTTCAACACCTCGACATCTAATAGTGAAGCTTGCAAATTCCAAAGATAAAGAGAAGATCCTTAAAGCAGCAAGAGACAAGAAGTCCCTGACTTTCATGGGGAGGAATATTAGGGTAACAGCAGACCTCTCCACAGAGACGTGGCAGGCCAGAAAGGGCTGGCAGGATATATTCAGGGTCCTAAATGAGAAGAACATGCAACCAAGAATACTTTATCCAGCAAGGCTCTCATTCAAAATGGAAGGAGAGATAAAGAGCTTCCAAGACAGGCAGGAACTGAAAGAATATGTGACCTCCAAACCAGCTCTGCAAGAAATTTTAAGGGGGACTCTTAAAACTCCCCTTTAAGAAGAAGTTCAAGTAACTCTGAACGTGAATGGGCTTAATGACCCCATCAAAAGGCGCAGAGTTTCAGACTGGATAAAAAAACAGGACCCATCTATTTGCTGTCTACAAGAGACTCATTTTAGACAGAAGGACACCTACAACCTGAAAATAAAAGGTTGGAGAACCATTTACCATTCAAATGGTTCTCAAAATATACCCTAAAAACTACAGAACACTTCTGAAAGAAATTGAGGAAGACACAAAGAGATGGAAAAATATTCCATGCTCATGGATTGGCAGAATTAATATTGTGAAAATGTCAATGTTACCCAGGGCAATTTACACGTATAATGCAATCCCTATCAAAATACCATGGACTTTCTTCAGAGACTTAGAACAAATTATTTTAAGATTTGTGTGGAATCAGAAAAGACCCCAAACAGCCAGGGGAATTTTAAAAAAGAAAACCATATCTGGGGGCATCACAATGCCAGATTTCAGGTTGTACTACAAAGCTGTGTTCATCAAGACAGTGTGGTACTGGCACAAAATCAGACATATAGATCAATGGAACAGAATAGAGAACCCAGAAGTGGACCCTGAACTTTATGGTCAACTAATATTCGACAAAGGAGGAAAGACGATCCACTGGAAGAAAGACAGTCTCTTCAATAAATGGTGCTGGGAAAATTGGACATCCACATGCAGAAGAATGAAACTGGACCACTCTCTTGCACCATACACAAAGATAAACTCAAAATAGATGAAAGATCTAAATGTGAGACAAGATTCCATCAAAATCCCAGAGGAGAACTCAGGCAACACCCTTTTTGAACTTGGCCACAGTAACCGGAGAAGGACAAACAGTGTATGTTCTCATTCATTTGGGGAATATGAATAATAGCGAAAGGGAATATAAGGGAAGGGAGAAGAAATGTGTGAGAAATATCAGAAAGGGAGACAGAACATAAAGACTTCTAACTCTGGGAAATGAACTAGGGGTGGTGGAGGGGGAGGAGGGCGGGAGGTGGGGGTGAATGGGTGACGGGCACTGAGGGGTACACTTGACGGGATGAGCACTGGGTGTTATTCTGTATGTTGGTAAATTGAACACCAATTAAAAAAAAATGCCTTCCTTTGCTCAATGTCATCATAGGTCCTCATATAGTCAGCCTATCAGTAGACTTAATGCAACTGATCACTCTTTCTTCCTTTTTTTTTTCTCCCTAGAAACTACACTCATGTGCTCATCCTCCTAATTCTCTGACCACTCCTTCTGTTTTGTCTCTTACTTACTTACTCTCTACTTCCTTGACCTGTAAACCTTAGGATGCCCAGGACTCAGCTCACAGATCTCTTTGGTTTTCCATCTACACTCTGTAGGTGATCTTATCCCATCTGTAGGTTTTCAATACCATGCATATGGTGACAGATTCCAACTTTCATATATAGACTTATTTGACATCTCCTTGGACACATAATCAGCATCTCAAACTTAACATTTCCAGACTAAGTTTCCCTAAAAAAAAAATTAATTCCTGAAATCTTTCCCATCCCAAGTAATAATAATTTTGTTCCTCTGGTTGCTCAGGCAAAAATCCTCCAGCCAAATCCTGGAGGCTTCATTTCTTCTCCACCCTAAACCCAAACCGTAGCTTCTAAGCCAGTGTGACTTAGTTTGAATTTTTACTCTTCCACTTACTTAGCTGTGTGACTTTGGCCTACTTAACCTCTGTGGACTTCTGTTTCTTCATTTGTAACCTAGGAATTATAAAAATAGTTTCTTCTTTGTGAGGTTCTTCTTATGATAATCTTAAGTGGATATTATATTTAGACCATTTAGAACAGAACTTAACACACGTAAAAAAAATCAATATATATCAGCTACCTTTATTACATTAATACCCACCATCATTTAATGAGTCCATGCTGCTAGACTGAGCATTGATGCCATGTATTACCACTTATATTGAAGGCCAAGAATCATTTGAGTCACAGGACTATTTATAATGTGCAGTTCCAGTGGTCACCATGAATTTTCTGGCATCAGAATATATATAATCTGTAGAGCATGGAAAATTGATGCTCTAATTTTGACATCCCATCACAACAGTACTAGTAGTATTGGCTAAAACATAATAAATTACAACTACACTAATAGTTGTATAAAGCTAATTCAGTTCTCTCTTCCCATTTCATATAATGACCTCATTATGGTTAAAACGGCTCAGGAATATATAAGAAACCTAATACTTCCATTTGACACAAATATAACTATACTCCAGAAAGAAAGAGTGAATTGGCCAAGACCACACAGCCCGAAGAGGGTAGAGGCAAGGGGAGAAGGCTTTCTTTTGACTATCAGGTCTATTGGTTCCCTCTCAGGTGTGCTTCCTAGCTCACGGGGCTGTGTTTTGTCTCAGCGATTATCCTGTCACCTTGCCCTCTGCCTTCTGTTATTTTTTGGCCCTTGACCCAGACACTGTGGACAACCCAGTAGAGGAAAGAATTTAAGAGAATGGACTCTGGAATGAGAGAGGCTGAGTGCTGTCTCTCCCATGTGTTAGATCCATGACTTTGGCCAAGCCACTTGACCTCTCTAAGCCGCAATATGCTAGTATTAGCTTGCCAGGGCTGCCATAACAAAGTACCACACAGTGAGTGGCTCAAACAACATAACTTTACTTTTTCACAATTCTGGAGGCCAGAACTCCAAGATCAAGGTGTTGGCAGGATTGGTTCCGTCTGAGCCCTCTCTCCGTGGCCTATAGATGGCCGTCATCAAAACCATAAGAGACTCTTAATCATAGCAAACAAACTGAGGGTCACTGGAGGGGAGGGCGGTGGAGGGATGGGGTAACTGGGTGATGGGCATTAATTAAGGAGGGCATGTGATGGAATGAGCACTGGGTGTTACATAAGACTGATGAATCACTGACCTCTACCTCTGAAACCAATAATAATATATTATATGTTAATTAATTGAATTTAAATTTAAAATTTTGGGGGCAGCCCCAGTGGCGCAGCGGTTTAGCGCCACCTGCAGCCCAGGGTGT
The DNA here is from genome assembly GCF_905146905.1 of Nyctereutes procyonoides. Taxonomy (NCBI): domain Eukaryota; kingdom Metazoa; phylum Chordata; class Mammalia; order Carnivora; family Canidae; genus Nyctereutes; species Nyctereutes procyonoides. Next base: position 24,692,931 of record NW_026575122.1, read on the forward strand.
GATCCTGGAGACCTGGGATGGAGTCCCACCTCCCGCTCCCTGCGTGGAGCCTGCTTCTCCCTCTGCCTGTGTCTCTGCCTCTCTCTCTCTCTCTCTGTGTCTCTCATGAATAGATTAATAAAATCTTTTTTTAAAAAAATTTTTTTAAAGATGGCTGTCTTCACAACACCTTCCCTCGGCATATTTCTGTGTCCAAATTTCCTCCTTGTATAATAACACCAGTCGTTTGGGTTAGCATCCACCTTAAAGACCACATTTTAACTTAATCACCTCTTTTTTGTTGTTTATTTGATTAATTTTTATATTCTTTTATTTTTTGTTTAATCTCTGCATTCTTTTATTTTTTATTAACTTTTTAATTTTAATTCCAGTATGGTTAACATATGGTGTTATTATATTAGTTTCAGGTGTACCATATAGTGATTCAACAATTCTGTACATCACCCAGCGCCCATCGTGTTAACTGTACGCCTTAATCTCCATCATCTATTTCACATACCTGCCTACCCCCTCTGGTAAACATCAGTTTGTTCTCTATAGTTAAGAGTCTCTCTGTTTTTCAATTACCTCCTTAAAGAACCTATCTCCAAATACAGTCATACTCTGAGGCACTGGCGGTTAGCATGTCAATATCTGAATTTGGGGGCAACACAATTCAGTTATATAACCCCCGTCTCTAAAATGGGCTGATTGGGCACCTGGGTGGCTCAGTTGGTTAAGCATCTGCCTTCGGCTCTGGTCATGATCCCGGGGTCCTGGTCCCATGTTGGGCTCCCTGCTCAGAGGTGAGTTTGGTTCTCCCTCGACTCCTCCCCTCATTCATACTCTCTCTCTCAATCTCTCCCTCAAATGAATAAATAAAATCATTTTGTAAAAAATTTTAAAATGGACCAATAATCATAGCTATCTCATACTGCTGTTTTAATGATTAAATGATATAACGCATGTAAATTATTTAGCACAGTGCTTGGTACCTAAAAGAGCTTTTTATTGCTAAATGGTAAATACTACTATTATTACTATTAATACAATGATTACAAGTCATAAACTCAGCATCTCTCTGTAATCATGCAGAAGTTTGGATGAAGAGTAATACAGACTAACATTTTCAGGCACCAAGGAGCCTTGGAGAGCTTAATTAAAGTCGGCCTACGACAGTGTGCTCTGAATGCACCCCTCCTTGGGCCTGAAGACTGCCTTCCCTCAGGCTGCCCCCCACAAGCACTGAGCACAGCAGGGGTGGAAGGCAGGCCCTTTCCTGCAAGAGGCAACTGGCCTTGCAAAACCTCCCAGTACTGGGGTGCAGTCTGCGGCTCTTCCTCCCAAAACCTTCCTGCCCTTTCTCCTACACAGATAGCAGTTACGTCCAAACGCATTCCCCTCGGCTCTTTCCCTGTCTGCTCTCAACAAATCTCTTGGGCACGTGTTCCTGTCTTCTTAGAGGACCTGAACCAGCACAAGCACCTGTGTGTGCATGATGCTGTCAGAGACACCCTGAGAGTTTCCAGAGGAAGGACACGACTGTATGGGAGGCAGAGAGAAAGATTAGTGTGATCCAGGGGAAGACAGGCCCCAAGGAAGGCGTGTGTGGGTCCCCCAGGTAGCAGGCCCTATAGCTATGGGACCTTGAACCACCCTCCCTCAAGCTGGAGATGGGACCCGGGGAGCGATGGAGAGGAGGGTTGGGTGCTGGGCCCCAGTTTCCCTTGCCTAAAGTGCTTGCAGAGTCAGCCTGCTTCAAGCCACCAGACCCGCACAGACATGGATCCACCACCAGAGGGAGGGACCTCCTGAGGTGTTGCTGTGTCCCTCGCACACCCTGGTTATGGCAGGGGGGGACCCACATCAACTAAAAGCTCGTTTCAACCAGGCCGGGCCCTCAGGGGCAGATTGGATTTGTTTTGTTTTGTTTAAGACTATTTATTCGAGAGAGAGAACGAGAGAGCACAAGCAGGGGCAGAGGGAGAAGCAGGCTCCCCACTGAGCCGGGAGCTCCATGCGGCCTCGATCCCAGGATCCCTGGACCGTGACCTGAGCGGAAGGCAGACGCTCAACACCTGAGCCCCCCAAGCGCCCCCAATTTCTACCTCTTTTTTTTTTTTTAAACCAGTATACTAGAGCGACATTCCTCGTGTAGCCCAGCTCAGAGAGGAAGGTTTTCCAACCACGTTGGGCGTGAGACCTACGAGGCCAGGCTCCACCAGGCTCGGGGAAGCCCGGCTTGAGGCCTCCGAGGCGCCGAGCGGCCCTCCCGGCGCCCCAGGTCCTCGCGCAGTGGCGGGTCCCAGAGCAGCCTCCCCACCAGGGAGGGGCGATTCGCAGACGCCGGGTCGGGGCGACAGCGTCCCCGGTGGCGCCTGAGGACCGGACACCTTCCACGCCCTAGTCCTTGGCTTTCACCAGCGCGGTAGGTGTTGAGTGAATACGCGCCCCTCCGAGACGGTGCGCGTGGTGAGCGAGGAAGGCGGGAGAGTCTCGCCTCGTCTTCAGCCCGCGGCTGCGCGCGGCGGGGAGCGGGGACGCGGCCGACCCCTACCGGCCGGAGGGGCCCTGCTGGAGCGGCTCTGCACGCCCCGCCGCCGCGGGGCGCCCGCCCGGGCGCTGACGGATTCCCCGCTGCCGCTGCCGCTGCCGCTGCGCTGCCGCTGCCGCTGCCGGCAGCAAGTGTGTTTGCTTGTTTCTTTGTTTGTCTAAGGAGGCCTGGGGTCCTCTGGAGGAGAAGAAACTCTTCTTAAGAAGTAGCGGCTGCAACCGCGCGAAAGAGCCGCGGGATCCCAGCGGGGTGCTGCTGTGTGCCTGCGGCCCTGGTCCCTGCCCTTGCCGGGAAGCGGCCTCGGCCACTTCTCCAAACACGGGGAGCTGCCGTCTGTGGGCTGCGGCCCTTCCACCCGGGGAGGCACAAGCCGACCACGCACAAAGGGCGGGCGCCCGGCCGCGGGAGCTGCGGGAGCCGCGGGAGCCGCGGGAGCTGCGGGAGCCGCGGGAGCCGCGGGAGCTGCGGCTGGCGGTCGCACCCACTTCCAGCCCCGTGGGCCCAGGAACCAGGGCAGGCTCCGCGTGGTTTTACCAGCGTCGGGCGCACGCCGCAAGCGCAGCTCACTCGTCAGTCCAGGGCTTTTTCTTTTTTCTTTTTTTTTTTTTTTTTTATAAATTAATTTTTATTGATGTTCAATTTACCAACATACAGAATAACACCCAGTGCTCATCCCGTCAAGTGTACCCCTCAGTGCCCGTCACCCATTCACCCCCACCCCCCACCCTCCTCCCCCTCCACCACCCCTAGTTCATTTCCCAGAGTTAGAAGTCTTTATGTTCTGTCTCCCTTTCTGATATTTCTCACACATTTCTTCTCCCTTCCCTTATATTCCCTTTCGCTATTATTCATATTCCCCAAATGAATGAGAACATACACTGTTTGTCCTTCTCCGGTTACTGTGGCCAGGTTCAAAAAGGGTCCAGGGCTTTTTCAAGCCGCTCACCTGCTCGCTTACGGTATTTATTACGGGTGAACTGTGTCCCTGCTGCCTCCACCCTCAATTCTCACGCTGAAGCCTCGAGCCTCAAGCCCCAGGACCTCAGCGTGTGTGAGGACAAAGGCCCTTAAAGAGGCGACAGCGGGAGGTTAGAGGAGTGGGCCCTGATGCAGGAGGGCCAGTGTCCTTGTAAGGAGAAACCTGGACACACAGACATCAGGACGGCACGTCCGCAGACGGACACAGCCAGGAGGTGGCCAGCCTGCAAGCCACCGGGACAGGCCTTCAGGGCATATCGGACTTCGAGTCTCCGGAACCGTGAGAAAATAAATGTCTGCCAAGCGGCCCGGTCTCTGGCACCTGGTTATGGCTTCTGACTTCCCTTCCGGAAGAGTCGCCTTTACCCCAGAACGGTTTCTACGCCATCATTGAGTGGCGTCTCTACAGGAAGAAGCAAGGGAACTGAAGGATACGGACCCCCTTCCACACAGGTGCTGCGAGAGGCACATGTTTACACACAGATAATCTCTCTTCACCCTCAGAACAGTCTTGAGAGGTAGGATTTACCCCTCTCTTCAGCTTGGGGGACTCAGTACATATCAACAACCTGCCCAAGAGCCACCCAGCTACAGCCCACATTTGATGTCGAGCCTGCTCCTGCCCGTGCACCACAGGACCCAACCAGAAGGCACCTTCCAAATATCAGGTGCTCCACCTAGGCAGACATTTTCAAAGGTTCTGGAGAAGGAAAATTGAAGAAGGACTGAGGGAACAGATGTGCCCTAGAATCAGACAGTCCTGCAGCAGATGCTCAGTCTGGTTATTTATTAGCTGTGGAATGACATAAAGTATATAAGGCTCTTCACATCATTCCTAGCACTTGATAAATAATCAATACATGGTAACTTTTAAAGAAGGGGGGTTACTTAAAATCTGACTCCTAGAGGGTTTGGAGATTTGAGATACAGTCTCATCAGTGCAGCTCTCAAGACCTCAAATTCAAAAAGATCTCAATAAAATCCAACTCCTACCTTATCAATCCTGGGATACTATCTATATTTTTTTTTGTAATTTTTAAAACCAGTATCTCCTCTTCCAGTAGGCTATATGATAAGTTCAAAGTCAGGAACCAAGTATCCCAGCACCTAGCACAGTCACACCGATTTTGAAGTGTTAACCTGTTTTTATTTTCCTCCTGGTGACTCTATCCTTTCCTGTCCCCTCATTCAAGCAGAGTCAATGCTTATCACCTCATCAGGGAATGATAAGGTGGACAATGAGTAAAAAAATAAAAGAAAGTAAAAATATTTCGTCTCTGTGACTTTTTTTATCCCAAAAACCTGAGCTACAGGTGACAAACTGACAGCTCAAAGGCCAGTCGGGCCCACAGACATGTCTTGTCTGTATGGTTTGGTGTGCACGTGTGTGTGTGTGTGTGTGTGTGTGTGTGTGGTTTTTTAGAATTTGGATTGATTTCCAGAGTTTAAAAATCAGGAGAGTGCTTCCAAATAAAAATAAAAAGATATGTTCAGGTCCTAACCTCTGATAGCTCTAAATACGACTTGATTTAGAAATAGGGTCTCTGCATATGTCATTAAGACAAGGTCCTGCGGGATGAAGGTGGGTGTGTATCCAATGACCGGTGTCCCTGTAAAAAGAGGGGAATTTGAACACAGATGCAGAAGCTCAGGAAGGAAGGCCGTGTGACAAGAGAGGCAAAGACTAGAGTGACCGTGCAGGTCTCCATGCCAAGGAGTGCCAAGGGTTACCAGCAGCCACCAGCGGCAAGCAAGAGGCCAAGATAAATCCTCCTTCAGAACCTCACAGGGAGCGTGGTCCCACCAACCCACTGATTTTGGATTTCTGGCCTCCAGAATGGTGAGAGAATAAAAGGACATCAGCTGTGCCATTTGTGGTACTTGGTTGACTCCGAATTAGGAAAAAATAATGCAAGGGGCACATGACACAGGGTTTAACACCCTGGCAAAGGCCAAAAAAAAAAAAAAAGCCTTTTAATGGGCATTCATGAGGCCCTCAGAAACTCAAAGTAGGGACACCAAGAGGAGCCTGACAACCTCTCTTTTAAAAAAAAATAATAATAATTGTATACTGATTTCTAATCATTATTGCATTGTGGGCAGAGATTAGCCACTACGGTGTTTAAAAAAAAAAATGACTCAAGCGTTTCTGGTGGGTGGGTAATTGAGCAGAGCCCATCACTGAAGGAGATCGGACTGTCCCTGATTTTTGCCTTTCACCTTGACCTTGAGGGACTTCCCGCTCTGAATAAGAAGCTAAAGGTGGGGACCTGGAGAAGTCAGGTCATGATTTAATCAGCATGTCCAATGTTGTTCCTCTTGCCTCTCATACTCATGTCAAGGGCAGGATAACCAAGGCTGTAAGAATATTCTTCTTTGGGTTCAGGGGCTCGCTTCCTCTCCCTGCCTTCACTGTCCTATAAGCCTAAAGTAAAGGCCTATTTCATTGTTTTAGTAACTGTTATAATGGACCATTTGGATGAATTCCTGAGGATTAGGTTGGCTTTCTTCTACTCCTCTAGCTAAGATGTTGAGGTCCGTGATCTGGAATATGAAAATTCACGACACACTTTCAACGTTAACCATTGAGAATCATTCAGTAAGTAGGTGTCCCTTTAACTTTTTCCATTTTTCAAGAAAGATGCCAGACCTGTTACGGCAGATCATAGGAAAAAAAGGATCAATAGGCTCAAAGAAAGTAGACATGCTCTGTAGATTTACTAGATGGGGCGGATCACCCCATGGGCTAAGTGCACCCTCGGGCAGCCTGAGGGACCACAGGCCCTTCACAGGGCAGCAGGAGCAGGACAGCCTGTCCCCCCGCAGGCCTAACCCGGTGGCAGGAGCTGCCAGAGCCAGAGGGCGGACTGGGCGGCTGGGGAGGTGGTGGGCAGCACTTTAAGGTCAAGGACAAGGGAAAAAAAAAAAAAGAAAAAAAAAAGGGACAAGGGCAAGTAGGTCACAGTGGCATTTGGAGAACCTAACTGAGAGGAGCTGCCAGACGTGAGGCTGAGCACCGAGCAGGGACAAGGATGGGACACGCAGGGACCCCTTCGGGGTGCTCGTGGACACACAGCACGGAGCCACCCCTATGCAGCTGGTGTATACAGCAGGCCCAGCTCTCCCCAGGCACCCTCTGCTCACCCCAGGCAGTTCCGGGGCACTGGCTGTGCAGGAACTGGGGGACAGACATAGAGGCGGTGCGGGGTGTTCCTCACCAAGCCTCTTACCTCCAGCCCCACATCCAATGCCCGGCCCTATCCTCAAGGGGCCCACTCGGCTCTTGGGGCAAATTGTGTATGTCACACTCCTTGCACCCAGAAAGGGTAGCATTTCATCCCACCTGGGGCTGCCTCACTGCCCCCTCCCTGTGTGAGTCAGCCTCGCCCCCAATGGCTCACACAATCCCGATGAGCAACATGGAGACACTCAATTCATGGCAAAACAGGTACAGCAGGGGACACACAATGACAGAACCCATGGGTCCTGCCTCAGGCTGCCCCGTGGAGAAGCTGGTGGCCTGGGGGACCTAGGGGACTCCACGGTGGAGAGTCCGCCTTCCACTCAGGGCATGACCCTGGAGTCCCGGGATCAAGTCCCACATCGAGCTCCCCACAGAGAGCCTGCTTCTCCCTCTGCATGTGTCTCTGACCCTCTCTCTGCATCTCTCATGAATAAATAAATAAAATCTTTTAAAAATTTTAAAAATTTAAAAGTAAATAAAAATAAAATGGTAACTACAACAGTCCCCACCCCATAGGGCTTAATAGAATGAAGTGTGTTTGCGGTGCCTAGAACAGATAACGTGTGCCAGTGTGATTTGATGACCCTATGGTGTCGTGTAAGTTGAACAAACCTACGTGCCAATTTCTAGATAGCAACTTCCCGATGTAATGCCTTCTGCATCAGATGTCCCATTAGTAGACTATCCATGAGAATAGTCTTGCTTCCTACACCTCTGAACTACTGCTGTACTTTTAGCCGATTAAATTGTTCAGCTGCTTTTTTTTTTTAATCAATGACTCTTCTCCAGGAATGACACCTGACCGTCATCAGCCCCAAGCGCTAACTTCAGACTTTTCTTATGCACTTGTCACTCCCCCGACCATGAGGAGCCCTCAATACTTAAAAAGTACCCCAACAGAAGGGCCTGGGTGGCTCATTCCATTAGGCATCCAGCTCCTGATTTCCACTAAGGTCAGGATCTCAGGGTCATGAGACTGAGCCTCATGTTGGGTTCCACATGAAGCTCGGAGCCTGCTTGAGATTCTCTCTCCCAGTCCTTTCCCTCCCCCTCTGCGCCTCTCCCCCACCTCATACATACGCCCATGCTGTCTCTCAAATAAATAATTTTGTGACCAAAGCACCCCAAGAATTCCGTTTAGATGTTTTTGGTAAAAAAAAAAAAAAATCAGCAAGGGAAAGGACTGTTCATTACAGACCTGGCCCTGAGTGAGGCACTTTATGTATAAAAATCTTACAGACAAGGTGAACACCAAGCATGTGGCAGACTTGGTCTCGCTAGAGGAGCCAATTCTGGAGCTCGGCTTGAAGACCCCCAGAGCTTAGGGTCAACTTGGATTGCTGGTCAACTATGCCTTTAAAAAAAAAAAAAAACAAAACAAAAAAAAGAACAAAAAAAAAAAACAAAAAACCTTCCTCTGCCAATAATTTCCTTCTAGGATCACTGAAAGAAGGGGTTCGAGTTTGACTTTGCTTTTTCCCAAGTTGTCTACAATTAAGAGGACACAGATAAGATCTAGCATGCATTTAGTGTCTTCTGCATCTCAAGCTCTGTTAGCGATTTTTCTATTGTGTTGGGATTTACTTCCAAGGAAACCATTCAGAATCTTAAACACATAGCTCAGTTTTAGGTTGAGGTGGTACAACTTGGAAAACACACATTTGGTCATATGTCTAAGCAAACCGATCTGGCAAACAAAAGATTATCTTTGAGTGGGTCATCTAATCACACATCACAAAACTGGCTCTTAGGATAAGTCTCTTACCAAAGACAGTGACTCTGTTTCAAAAAAGCAAGTCCACCTAATGTTGGAAAGAAAATTTCTAAGTGCTTCCTTGTCAAATATGATATAAACTAAGGCACAGAGTTTGGTGATTATAAAGGTGATTATGGTCAACTATAGTCCAAAGTCATGGTTTTTATTCTTGACTTTGTCAGAGTCCTTTGTCATCATATCTGAATATGCCAATCAGACCATCGTGGTGTCCTTTTTTGTTTTTAATCAAATGAACGCCACTACAGGAAGATGGACGTTCCCCGGGGAGAGCGCAACACAAAACCCAAACATTCTTAAAAGAAAAAGCTATTATCATCATTTCCTATGTTTGGCTGGTTTGTCCTGCTGTCAACTAGGTTTTTATTCATACATGATAATTCAGTGTAGGTCTAATTGAAATCTTTGTGTTTTTAGCTTTTACATTAATGAAGGGCCAAACCCAGTTCTCTTACTATGAAAGCTCATCAAGAGTGATACAGTGGAAATTTGACCCCGACAGGAGCCCCTACGTTGGAAGACTCCAAAGAATGGAATGAATCTCTGTGTGCCAAGAAATAGTCCTCTGCAGGCTAAAGTTTTTTAATGTAAGGGATAACATATAAAAGTTCAAAGGCATTTTCATTCATCAGGATTAGTAATAGTCATTCAAATATATAAAAATATCACCAAGAGTATTTTTCACATTTATCTACATCAGAAGGTTTAAAGAAGTCATCTTACCTTGTACATAAGGACTGCTTATTAATTCATCTCTAAAACCTAGAAAGGCTATGACTATTTTTAAAAATCACAAATTAAAATGTCATAGCAATTCATTCATTTATGGCAAACCCTCCTTCCAATAATAATGTATTTTACTTTAAAAAAAGATTTATTTTTTGGTTTGGACAAAAACATTCACTTTAATGATAATACATAATATCTTCCCACTATAGCCATGTAAAGTTTTTTTTTTACCTAAATATAAATTTGTAAAGATACTTTCTTCAAACTATTGTGTAACTATTCTTTTCTTTCAAAACCACAGTCAGCAACCACTGTATATAGTTTATAGAGCAAACCAAACACATATATCTAATTTTCACTTAGAGTGAAACATTAAGTATTATTTCAACCAAAAGCATAGCCATGTATCAGGGGTTCCTGATTTTGTCATTAGTACTGAATTAACAGGGACTATTTTCTTCCTCTGTCTTTTCTCATTCAAAGCCAAACACACAATATGCAGTATCACCATCTCCAGTAAGTACTAATACTGCTGTATAAGCACAGTGCCTGTCTTGCTATTTTCCTAATTCAACTCTATACTTTCGATGGATCTTTGTTCTTTCTTCCAGACACGGTGTATTGGAGCTGAAGGGGCTCCAGCAGCCGTGTAATCTGACCTACCCTCTCTTGTAGAAAAAAAAAAAATGTGGCTTTTAAAATATGAAACAAAGTCTTTCAAACATTGGTGATATGAAACTACTCAGAAATAAACCTTAAGTTTGCATTCAAACTTTACCTTTGTAAAATCCCCAAGGAATCTCCCACGGCGTTCTTCACTCCTTCCTTTCCAGGTTTCAGGATTTTTTCCTTGAAGGTATCAAATGCTTTAAAAGGCATTTTGAAAGGGTGAGAGGGCCCTCCAGGAGCTGGTCAAGTCTCAGAAACTGTCATCCTTTCTCATCTGCAGCCTGGGGACCGCTCTGCCTTCCTCCTCGATGAGCACCCCGAAGTCAGATCTCATGAAGGTAACTGCTTAAATCAGTGAGGAGCCCAGAGCCAGCCCAGATCTTCCTAGACGAGCCGACCCACCCTCCTTTAAGCCACCGCCTCCCCCGCCCCCCAGAGGCCCAGGAGCGCGCGCTGGGAGTTCGCGCCGGGAGCCCGGGCTCAGCAGCAGCCTGTGGCTCCGGCGCCGCAGCCACGCTCAGGCTCGGCCGCCCGGCTCCCTGCCTGGGGCGCAGCTGGAGAGGCCGCGGTTCCAGCCCCGGGCGTCCTGAGCCCCGCAGCAGCCTCCGCGGCCTCTCCCCAGCCTCCCCTGCTGCCTCTGGCCGCACCCCCTCCCGCCTCCCTCGGCCCAGCCCCGCTCTCCCGGAGCGATCCTTTCCCAGGGGACGCTGTACAAACCACCCGGCACCTGCCCCTCGGCCCTGGGGCTTGGCCACTGGGGCTGCTAACCGGCTGTCCGCAGCAGACCCCCGGGGCAGGGGGTGGGGGGGGTGCGAGAAGCCTTCTCCCCTCCAGGCTTCGCTGAGGTCTAGCCTTAGTGACAGGCTTCCGGCCACACTCTGCCTCGTATGCCCTCAGGGGAACCAGGAAACAGGTTTCTAACCGCCCACCAGTGTGCATGTGGGCCCTGGGGGAACACTAGCCCTGGGGGGGGGGGCTGCGTGCCAGAGGCAAGGAAGGGAGGTGGGGCTCCTGAACAGCGCAGATGCCCAGGTGCCCTCGGGAGCACTATGACTGATGGCACCAGAGCTCCTGAACAGAGAAGATGCCCAGGTGCTCTTGGGAGCACCCTGACTAACGGCACCAGAGCTCCTGAACAGAGCAGATGCTCAGGGGCCCTCGGGAGCATCCTCCCTGATGGTCTCTCCTGGACAGAGCAGGACTGATAAGGTGGCCTCGGGAGCACCCTGACTGATGGTCCCCAAGCTCCAGAACAGGAAAAATGCACGGGAGCCCGCAGGAGCACTCTCACTGACGGTCCCCCGGCTCCCGAACACAGCAGATGCCCAGGTGCTCTTGGGAGCACCCTGACTAATGGCACCAGAGCTCCTGAACAGAGCAGATGCTCAGGGACCCTCGGAAGCACCCTCACTGATGGCACCCCAGCTCCAGAACAGGGCAGATGCTCAGGAGCCCCTGAGAGCACCCTGACTGACGGTACCTGAGCAGCCCGAGTACCCGCTTGGATCTCTTCACTGGTCCTCATCGTCCTGAAGTAAAATCCAAGTTCTTCATTATTATCTACTGGGGCTCGTAAGGCCCTCCGTGGAACCCGACCATGTTTCTCATCACTCTGCTCCTTCCTCGAGCTCCATTCCACCTCTGGGATTTGCTCAGGTGTGTACCTTCTTGCTCGCCAACCCTCTACACCCTTCATCTAGAAAATATCAGGGGATTCCTAACCCCCCCCCCAGACATCCGTTCCTCTGCTGACCCTCCCAGACAGGGTGCTCCTCCTCCATGCCTCCGAATCACCTGCCCAGTGCCCCAGGAGGCCCCGGCACCCAGGGGGGTATAACCGTAAGGGTTATTGGACTGGGGTTATAATACCACAGGTTGCTCCCACACGTATGGGCAGCAGGCGTCACCTCTGTCGATGATGCTGCAGGGAAGAAACAGCATCTGTCCACAAGGCTCCAGCGCCCCAGCCTCGCAGGCTTCACGGGCCTGATGAGTCCTGTGCTTTAGGCTCTCAGGTCCCCCCCCGAGTCTCATCCACAGGACTGGTCACAGCCATCTGCCAGCTGCAGGCCTGCCCTTCTCCAAGATTTGAACTAAATTACCCAAATCCGAACTGGATCCTCGGTAGAGTGAAGACCACCGCCGATGACAACTATTATCATGATCGTAGCCGATATCCTTTCGAGCTCCATGGCCCAAATTGAGCACACTTCGTGTATTACCACAATCTTCCCAACACTGCTTTGTGATTGGTGACTCATTGTTTTTTTCAATTTCACTAACAGGAAACTGAGGCAGAGATGTTGGACTTGCCAGGTGTCAGATCCAGACAGCCTCGCTCCGGGGGTTCTCACCTGCCTTTCTATCTCTCTCCTCTCCCTTTCTATCTCTATCCACCCCCTCTGCACTGCCTCCTCTGACTTTACTGAGGCATATTTTGTATATTCTAGAGGTCACCCTTTCAAGCAGGCAGTGATTTTTAGTAAATTTACCAAGTTGTGCAATAATGGCGGTTATTGTGTGCTGAAGCTAAATCACCAAGCAGATAGAACATAACATGTCTATCGCCCCCAAAACACCCTCCAGAGTCTGTGTTAATTCCCATCTCCCAATCCCACCCCCAGCCCCAGGGTACCATCAATCTTCTTTCCCTACATGTGGTTTTGTCTTCTCTGGACACTTCATATAAATGGGATCATTCAATATATGCTCTCCTGTGTCTGACTTCCTTCACTTAGTATAAAATTTTGAGGTTTGTTCACATCACAGCTCACATCAGTAGTTTGTTCCATCTTTTTTTTCTTCTCTGTGGAATATTTCAATACATAGACTTACCACATGATGTCTATCCATTGACCCGTTGATGGACATTTAGGTTATTTCCGATCTCTAGTTATTATGCATAAAACGGTCAAGAATCTGCCCGCACCAAGTCTTTGCATGGATGTATCTCTTCATTTCTCTTGGGGAAACAGCAGGAGTGAAATTGCTGGGTCATATTTTCAGTATATGTTTAACTTTTTAAGACACTGCAAAATTAAAGTGGCTGCACGATTTTATACCCCCCAGCAGTCCATATGAGGGCTCCCATTTCCACCCACCCTCATCAATGTCTGCCAACTTTTTAGTATGAACATTCTAAGTAGGTTTGAAATGGTGTCTCATTGTGGTTTTATTTTTTTTATTGTTTAAATTTTTTTATTTTTTATTTTTTTATTTTTATTTTATTTTATTATTTTTATTTTTTTTAATAAATTAATTTTTATTGGTGTTCAATTTACCAACATACAGAATAACACCCAGTGCTCATCCCATCAAGTGTCCCCTTCAGTGCCCGTCACCCATTCACCCCCACCCCCCACCCTCCTCCCCTTCCACCACCCCTAGTTCATTTCCCAGAGTTAGGAGTCTTTATGTTCTGTCTCCCTTTCTGATATTTCCCACACATTTCTTCTCCCTTCCCTTATATTCCCTTTCACTATTATTCATATTTCCCAAATGAATGAGAACATACACTGTTTGTCCTTCTCCGATTGACTTACTTCACTCAGCATAATACCCTCCAGTTCCATCCACGTTGAAGCAAATGGTGGGTATTTGTCGTTTCTAATGGCTGAGGAATATTCCATTGTATACATAGACCACGTCTTCTTTATCCATTCATCTTTCGATGGACACCGAGGCTCCTTCCACAGTTTGGCTATTGTGGCCATTGCTGCTAGAAACATCGGGGTGCAGGCGTCCCGGCGTTTCATTGCATCTGAATCTTTGGGGTAAATCCCCAACAGTGCAATTGCTGGGTCGTAGGGCAGGTCTATTTTTAACTCTTTGAGGAACCTCCACACAGTTTTCCAGAGGGGCTGCACCAGTTCACATTCCCACCAACAGTGTAAGAGGGTTCCCTTTTCTCCGCATCCTCTCCAACATTTGTGGTTTCCTGCCTTGTTAATTTTCCCCATTCTCACTGGTGTGAGGTAGTATCTCATTGTGGTTTTGATTTGTATTTCCCTGATGGCAAGTGATGCAGAGCATTTTCTCATGTGCTTGTTGGCCATGTCTATGTCTTCCTCTGTGAGATTTCTCTTCACGTCTTTTGCCCATTTCATGATTGGATTGTTTGTTTCTTTGCTGTTGAGTTTAATAAGTTCTTTATAGATCTTGGAAACTAACCCTTTATCTGATACGTCATTTGCAAATATCTTCTCCCATTCTGTAGGTTGTCTTTTAGTTTTGTTGACTGTATCCTTTGCTGTGCAAAAGCTTCTTATCTTGATGAAGTCCTAATAGTTCATTTTTGCTTTTGTTTCTTTTGCTTTCGTGGATGTATCTTGCAAGAAGTTACTGTGGCCAAGTTCAAAAAGGGTGTTGCCTGTGTTCTCCTCTAGGATTCTGAATTTCCCTGATGATTAATGACACTGACCACCTTTTCATGTGCTGATTTAGCCATTTTTATCTCTTTTTTGGTGAAATTTCTATTCAGGTATTTTAAACATTTTTTTAAATGAGATTCTGGTCTTGTTATTGAAGCGTACATGTTTTCAACCCTTTTTCAGATGATGCGTTTTGCAAATATTTTCTCTTGGCCTGCCGTTTGTCTTTTCATTTTCTTCATGCTGTATTTTGAAGCCCAAAAAATGTTTGATTTTGATCAAGTCCAATTTCAGTTTTTTCTTTTACACACTCTGCTTCTGTTCAAACTTCAAAAAAATCTTCGACTAATGTAAAGTCTTGAAGATTTTCTCTTTTTTTCCTCTACAGGTTTTACTGTTTCAGCTCTTCTATTTAAGTCCATGATAATTCTGAGTTCATATTTATATATGGTGTGAGGTACACATTGAAATTCATCATTTCCTGTGTGGATATCCAGTTGCCCCAGCACAGTTTGTTAAAAGGCTATCCTGGATTAATTGCCTTGGCACCTTGTCATCAAAAAATCAGTTGAACATAAAGACTTATTTCTAGACTGCCAATTCTTTCTATTGATCTTCATGTCTATCCTTATGCCAAGATCACACTGTCCTAACTGTGGCTTAATGGTAAGTTTTGAAATTGGGAAATAAAATTCCTCCAATTTTATTTTATTTTTTTAAATTTGTGTTTTGGCTATTCTAAGTCTTTCATATTTCCATATAAATTCTAGGAGTGGCATGTCGGTTTCTGCAAAAATTCCTGCCAGCCCTGTGTTCCTCAAAGGATAATTTTTGGTCACCCACCTTGCCAACCACAAACCCCCAAAGGCTAAGGATGCTCAGACCACAGGACATTACACATCTCATCACTCCACCTGTTTCCCAAAAAGCCCACTTGTTCATCAAAAGTGAATCTAATCACCATAGGATAAGCACACTGTCTTGCTATAGAAAGCATCCCCTAGTAGAACTTTGGGCCCACTTCTCAGTCTCCAGATGTTGTTGGGTTGCTCACATCTTAGGGCACACAGTGGAGGTGCTTTCAGACAAAGACCACATGAACCTCTTTCTGAAGGGTCACAGCTGGTGACAACACTAACCATTCCTGAAGAAGTGGCCTTCATATTGCTCACAAAACACACTTAAGTCTACAAAAGTCTCTTGGCGGTGATTGAGATGAATGATAATGGTAATAACTAACATTTGAGGAGTAGTTTCTGGGTGTCAAACTTCGAACCTTCAACTAATGACTGTTTGAGGTAGGTACCATTATCATACCCCCTACAGATGAGGAAACTGAGGTGCAGAGAGGTTAATTTGCTTAAGCGCACACAGCAAAGACACTGAACAGAGATGGGAGATGGACCCAGGCGGTCTGGCATCCGAGCCTGTCCTTTTAGCTCCCACACTAGGACTGTTGATACGAGACACAAAGAAACATAAAGCCAGACTTTTAAAGAATTGAGGCTCATTTTATGTATTTATCTGTTGTTTCTCTTGAAAGCCTATGAGGTGGCGGCCCTGTAGGGGCACTGTGAAAGGTTGAGATGTGCTATAGCTTTTGAAGAGACAAACCAACCAGAAGACTAGCCTGTGCATCGTAGTGAGTGCCCCATATGGCGTTACGGGCAGGGCCACCTCCCTGGCTTGCTGACAGGGCGTGGGAGAGGCTTCCTAGGTGAGGGACACGGCAGTGCCACTTCTCAGGGGCGACACAGTGAGGCAAACAGGAGGGGAAAAACACGTGGGAGCAGACTTACCAGGGAGAACACGGCACCTGAGGGAACCTGGGGTGGGCCCTGTGGTAGAACCAGGGCCGGAGTGATGCTCTTGAGGTTTGCCCAATGAGCTGTTAAACATGGGGTCCCCATCTCCAGATGGCACACAGCAGGAGCCGCCCACAACAACATGGGGAGCGGAGGCCGGAGGACCAGGAAACTCTAGTTCCCACCTGCTTGGGGATGCACACACTGAAGGTTTGTTAGAACAGATTCCAGCCATCACCATGCATTAGATGACTTCCTGGCCTCCTGGACCAAAAAAGTCTCCTCCCTTGGAGAAAATATTAACTAAGACATCTTTAGAAACACTTGTCCCCAGGGGGCACCCGGGGGGGCTCAGTGGGTTAAGCGTCTGCCTTCGGCTCAGGTCATGATCCCGGGGTCCTGGGATGGGGTCCCTGCTCAGCAGGGAGCCTGCTTCTCCCTCTCCCCCCTGCTGATGCTCTCTCTCATTCTTTTTCTCAAATAAATAATATCTATTTTTTAAAAAAAAAGAAGAAAAGAAAAAAGAAAAAGAAAGAAAAGAAGTCCTCATCCAGACCACGGCATTCTGCATTGTGGGGGAACATCGTCGCTTGCACAGCGATGGGCCTCCGCGTGCACTGCAGGCCCCACGTCCGTGCCCACTGCCGGAGGCCCGGGGCGGGCTCCTGGACCACGCCGAGGCCTCAGATGCCAGAGTCGCCCGGTAACTTTACGCTGTCACCGGAAGGCCGCCGGTTGGCCTGCGGGCCCTGGTGCGGCCACGCGCCCCCGCGGACCTCAGGACGGGGTACACCGCCTGGCGCAGGGCGACGGAGCGGAACGAGGCTTCACGGGGTGAGCTGGTCTCTGCTTGTCACGGCGCCCAGCTCCTGTGTCTAGACCCAGTGGTCCTTCTACCCTCGGGTTTCGTGAAACACCCACACCCCTGTAAGCAAACTGACTTTCTGTAGCTAAAAACAGTTTCTGCTCCTGGCTGATACAGCCTTTGACTCCTGCGAGGAGTTAAAACCCAAATCCTGTGTCGCCAGGACGGCCCGGCCTGCACCGAACCCGCAGGCCTGACCAGCCAGGGAAACGGACAGGTAGGATGCTTGTGGCCAACAGTGAAAACAGCAGAGCTCTTGGGCTGGTTTTGAGCCAAGATATTCCAGCCTACGCTGGGGGGTGGAGAGGGGCTAAGCAAACGAATCCCAAACACCCTGAAGATAATTATTCAAGAGCATAATCCCATCAAACCTGATCAAAGTGTTAGGTGGAGAATTTTACCCAGGCCTAGAGCTCATGACCAAATCACTCACCCTTTTGGATGAGAAACTTCATAAGGAAACAAAGGTAACGGAGAAAACCAATCATCCTGAGGCCCCTTCTCTCCTGAATTCTGTGCCAGCATTTCCAGCCAATTCCTTCCTCCACCCCAACTCTGCACAACTCCTACCTGTCTTCTAGCACATACGGAGACCTGCATAATACTGTCCATTTTTTTTCTAGGACTTCTCTCAACCTTTTAAAATTTGAAATTCTGGGGCGCCTGGGTGGCTCAGCAGTTGAGCACCTGCCTTCGGCCCAGGGCGTGATCCTGGAGTCCTGGGGCGGGGTCCCACATCGGGTTCCCTGCATGGCGCCTGCTTCTCCCTCTGCCTGTGTCTCTGCCTCTTTCTCTGTGTCGCTCATGAATAAATAAGTAAAAATTTTTAAAATAAATAAAATAAAATTTGGAATTCTGTTGTTGATGACTATCATTAGCACTAATCATAATGTATATGAAATGATCTTTTTTCAACACGCGGCCATGTTTACCGTTTATCCGTTTATTAACAGCCAAGGTTGGATGCATGCAAAGTAGTTTCCAGTATGTCGTCTGAGTCTCACAACCACCTTGTGGCACAAGGAGCAAAGAGCAAGACCCAACTTTGCCCAAGGCGACCTGATGGGTACAATGTGGAGGCCTGGGGGTGGATCCTTGCACCCATTTCCTGAGTTTGTAACACCAAGGTCAGCAGGACACACTGAGATCCTATAATCCTACCACCGAGTGCTGGAGACTGCATTTAACGGGACTTAGGAAAGGTGTCCTCAAAATCTTTGTGCCTTTAAAAGCATCCCTAAGGGCCTCCTGGGGGGCTCAGTGGGTTAGCATGTGCCTTGGGCCGGGGTCATGACCTGGGGCCAAGCGGGGTCAGGCTCTCTGCTCAGCAGGTAGAGGGCTTCTTCCACTCTCCCTGCCCCTCTCCACCCCTGCTCATGCGCTCTCTCTCTCAAAGAAAGAAAATCTTTAAAAATAAATAAATAGGGGAAAAAAACCATCACTGAGCATCGAACTATAGGAAAGCCTGTGCAGCTACTGTGGAAATTTGAGAAATAAATAAAACTGGGTGCTGGTTTTTAAAATTATACACCAAGCTGTTGGCTTTCATTGAAAAGTTCCACTGAATGCCTGGGTGGCTCAGTGGTTGAGCGTCTGCCTTCGGCTCAGGGCATAATCCTGGAGTCCCGGGATCGAGTCCCGCATCGGGCTCCCTGCATGGAGCCTGTTTCTCCCTCTGCCTGTGTCTCTCCCTCTCTCTCTCTCTCTCTGTATCTCTCATGAATAAATAAATAAAGTCTTTAAAAAAAAAAAAAAGAAAGAAAAGTTCCACTGAAAAGTAGGGCCAACAAGTAGTGTCAAGACAAATCGACATAAAACACTGAAGTCCTATGTCCTAGGCCCTGGACCGAGGTCGCCACTACCCACCCTTCCAAGGTTAGCAGGAACCTTTCACCCATTTATAATCGCTTCCTTATATGTCTTTTCTGACGTATGAGTTGATATCAGTTTCCTGATACTGATGTATTCTCACCAAGTCAAAGGATAACGCACATACACAAAGTGGAACAACCAAAGAGATATTACCTCCATCTTACAAATAGGGAAACTGAGGCTAAAGCGCAAGAACTTGTCCGAAGTCATGGTTTGTGGTAGACCCAGGATGTAAACCTTTCTGATTAGAAGTGTTCATTACACCGTGCTGCTGCTGAAGCATTAGGGCCATCAATAAAGCATTGTTCATTAGCCCTGTTCCATTTCAGCAGTGACTGGGCTACTAGAATTCAGTTAGCTTAGCTCTCCATTCCTGAATTTTAGGAATATAATTTTATGCCCATGTTATGTAAACTACATCTCCATAGATTTTGCAAGCATATAGAGACACCCTGAAAACATATCAAATTCTATTTTTGGTTCACCATTGGAACTGCCTAAATATTAGGTTGTCATTAATTTTTCCCCCATGAAATGAAAATTTAAAAGAAAGTCAAATAATCAAAATACAGACAGGAGGATGTCCACACAGCATGGAATAATTTCTAAGCGTTTCACATTTTTCACAGAATTTGTCCAGACCATGAATCTCTATTTCTTCTATTTATGAAGCACTTTTAACTTCATTCTCAACTGCTTCTTCCACCTTAACTACCTAGAGGACCAAGCTGGCCGGACTACCCTGCTTCACTGCGGAAGCTGACCACATGGAGAAGACCAAACACTTCCTTTGAGGTACTAAGCAGAATTGCACTAGAAATGGTTCCCTTATGTATATTCATCTTGGAGAAGCCCATTCCCCACAGGCCCCCTGATCAGACACTTCATTATCAACTCTCAAGTCCGTTTCCTGGCTACCAAGACCAGAGAATGGACTTTTCTTTGACATTGTGCTATTGCTGGATACTCTTGAGCATATATTGGTTCAGACTCAGTCTGATGTCCCCATTTATTAGTAACTGGGGCAGATACTGGTTCATTTTGTCCCTCAAAACACTCTCATTCTGCTTCACACACAATGAACAGTGACTTGAAGAAAAGGTTCAGTATCTTAGGTTGTGCCCAAGGCCAAAATATCCTAGGAGATCCGATAAATTAGCCAATGCAGTTAAATCATAACAAGGCCACCTGAACCTGTGAGCAGAAATCAAGATCAGAGAGGATATTTTGAAGGACCTTTCACCACCTTCATGTTCAAGTGCAGGTGGAACCCAGAGTATCCAGATAACTTCCACATATGGAACAGCTAACAGGGTTCATATTTGGGGCATGAAGACTCAAGATGAAACAAATCTACACATTTTGGGCACGTGTTTCCTGTGAAGTCCGATCCTTCTCATAAATTCAATACCAGAAATCAGATATTCTTATCAATCTATCACAGCCTGCTGGTATTCAAAAAAACAAAAACAAAAACAAACCCGTACCTGCAAAAGTGCGGCTGGAGTAGGCCATTAATTGAGGGACAGTGACACCTCCTGGTAGTTCATAGACTAAGTACATTTATGCTAGACATATTTTTCCCCCCTGGAAGACAGCCACTATTCTTAAGGAATCGATTTACTCATCTATTTGGTATACCTGTATTGTATCCATCGTGAATTCTTAAATTTCTGAAATGAATGAAACGTTAAGTTAACTAGAAATAACATCATCACTCACTTGGGTGCTCCTTGCCTTTTCATCCCATGGAGGGTTTTCAGTGGCCAGTGTTAATTCTACGTTTCCTGGTGATCAGTCACTTAGCTAGATTTTTCTTAATTTAAGCACTTTCATATAATATTAAAATTTTAAAAAACAACAACTCTGTTCCCCTATCCCCCTCCACACTGTATACAGCCTAATCTGGGAAAATGCGACCCGTAAAAGTAATCATTTGATAGCATCAAAAACAATTTTAAAAAGGCACCATGGGGACGCCTGGGTGGCTCAATGGTTCAGCGTCTGCCTTCAGCTCAGGGTGTGATCCCAAGGTCCTGGGATCGAATCCCACATCGGGCTCCCTGCATGGAGCCCGCTTCTCCCTCTGCCTGTGTCTCTGCCCCTCTGTGTCTCTCATGAATAAATAAATAAGTAATCTTTAAAAAAGAAAAAAAAGGGATCCCTGGGTGGCGCAGCGGTTTGGCGCCTGCCTTTGGCTCAGGGCGCGATCCTGGAGACCCGGGATCGAATCCCACATCGGGCTCCCGGTGCATGGAGCCTGCTTCTCCCTCTGCCTGTGTCTCTGCCTCTCTCTCTCTCTCTCTCTGTGACTATCGTAAATAAATAAATAAATAAAAAACCTTTAAAAAAAGAAAAAAAAAGGCACCATGCATGGCTGACCTAATGTCTCAGCTCTACGAAAGCCTTCCCATCTCCTCCTCTAGGCTGGGGTCATCGATGTAGATCTGTCACATTACTGTCAAGTAACTGCATACTCAGCCGCCTTTATAACCACAGTGCAAATTCCTTGAGGGCAATGTCTGTATCTCATTACTTTGTCCCCAGAATCTCACTTTGCCAAACGTGTCGCCTATGTTTTGGCTTATTTTTTGAAGAATGTATTCAAACCATGGTAGGTGAGGTATCTGTTCTCTACTCAAACAAATTTTAGAGGCCTACATGCATCATAAGGAAGATGAGGATAGCTACTGAGCACCTACCATGTCCTCAAGCCTTGCCAGGTATTTCACACACTTTTATTTCATTTAATCCTAATAATCCTATAAACCATGATATTCATTTATGGCAGGGAAAACACACTGGGATCAGCTAGTGAAAGATATGAGATTTAAACTCATTCATTCCACATATTTCTTTATACACGTATTCCAAAATGAGAATATCTAAGGAAATGACACAAACTGTAAAGAAAAAAAAAGGAAATCAGAACAAAGGAGAAATAAGAATTTTTAAAAATCATATAGAGACAGCAGGGAAGCACTGAAGGGCGCATCCTATTAACAGCCCATACATCGGCTATATATGTGAACAGCAAGTGTGGCTAAACTTCCCAGCTGTGAACAGGTGTTTTGTTCCATTATTCACAGAGAGTAGCTTTTATTTTTTTTTAAATTTTTATTTATTTATGACAGTCACAGAGAGAGAGAGAGAGAGGCAGAGAGAGAAGCAGGCTCCATGCACCGGGAGCCCGACGTGGGATTCGATCCCGGGTCTCTAGGATCGCGCCCTGGGCCAAAGACAGGCGCCAAACCACTGTGCCACCCAGGGATCCCCGAGAGTAGCTTTTAAAGATAAGGGCAAACCCATTGCTTACAAGCACGTTTACTCCTGAACTGAAACGTGAAATTTCTCCTGCAGGTCCTCAAAGCAGCCCTTGCGTGAAGGAGTGAGGCTGCGTCATTCCCAGCATGAATGTGTCACAATACCGTCCAGGTAAAGGGACTGGACATGTGGCCAAAGGTGCCTCAGACACGTCTCCTTAATTTCTAGAGAAATGAACTGATTACTCCATGTTTGGCCTGTTCCATGCACATTTCTCAAAAATGAGATTTCGAACATTTGGGCAGTATAGTTAAGGGTCACTCTCTGGGGCACAGGGTTGTTGCTGATTAAGAGCAGGTGCATATACATTCACGGGTGCTGGGAGAGAGACAACATCTCTTCTGGAAAGAGAGCAGGCTCATGAGGATGCCACTTCAGGGGGAGGCCTGTCCACCTCTTCATAAAAGTGATCTCAAGAGTCCCTACTGTTAGAGACAGGATTTTCTTACCAACAAGTTTGGATCTGCTTCAACATATGGAATGTATAAATATCACGCCACCTCCATAATCATGAGATGCTATCATTTTAGCTTGAACCTTTCGAAAACGCTTACCCCAAGCACCCCCAGCCATCCGTGGCTCCAAAGCCTGTACGCCCGCTGCCCTCCGACGTTCAAACTGCAGACATTAACGCCTCCGTCTCACTCACTCATTCCGTGGAGTCAAACGCCCACTCTCCCGGAGACCCCGCTGCGGCCTCGCTGGGGTATGACCCAAGGGCCAAGCCATACCTACGGTGAGCTCACCTGAAAAGGCTTCGAGGGAGGAAGGTTCTTTTTTAAAAAATATATTTATTCATGAGAGAGAGAGAGAGAGAGAGAGAGAGAGAGAGAGAGAGAGGCAGAGACAGAAGCAGGCTCCATGCAGGGAGCCCGACGCGGGACTCGATCCCGGGACTCGATCCCGGGACTCCAGGATCACGCCCCGGGCTGAAGGCGGCGCTAAACCGCTGAGCCACCAGGGATCCCCCGGCAGGAAGGTTCTGATATAGGCGAGGGGTCTCTGGTCAACGCCATCAATCGGCTCTGCCAGCAGCAGAATAGAGACCCTATGGCCCCATTTTTAAGTGGCTTAGTAACAATAGAGTCGTCAAATCCTGAAGTCGTACACCTGCAACTAATGTGACATTGTGTGGACTTTAGAGTTCAATAATAAAAAAAAAAGTTTAATAGTATTTTAAAATATTAAAATAAAATGGTGGAGACTCAGGAGTCTGTCCACTGAGGGTGATGTCTGGGGAGGACCCACACCGGGTATGTGATGAGAAATTTTACTAAAATCACTGTTACCTCGGAGAAGGTGGCTAATTCGGGGGATAACAGAGGACTCTAACCTTAAGAGTTCAGAAGTATCAGCTGCAGGGGGAAAAAGCAGCTACTGCATTGAGGTTGAGAGAAAGTGTCAAGGATTAAGGGCCTGAGGACTAAGAGAGGCTCCACCCAAGCGGAGGCGGCGGTTTCCACAGGAACTTCCTGGCGGGGGCGGGGGGGGGGTGGTCCCGGGAGCGGGAGCAGGAGCAGGAGCAGCCCCCCGGAGGTGCAGCAAAGGGAGGAGGTAGGGACTGAGGCCGGGACGGAGGTCGGGTGGGAGGCTGAGCGGGGGCCGGGACGGAGGTCGGGACGGAGGTCGGGTGGGAGGCTGAGCGGGAGGCCAGGACAGAGGCCGGGAGGGAGGTTGGGTGGGAGACCGGGAAGGAGGTCGGGTGGGAGGCCAGGACGGAGGCCGGGAGGGAGGCCGGGAGAGAGGCCGGGCCGGCCGGCAGGTGCAGAGGCGGCTCTCCCGCGGGCTGCTGAGCTCCCCAGGCCCAAGGCAGGCGGCGCACCTGCAGCCAGAACAGGCGTCCTCTCGCGGCTCCGGCCTCGCAGCGCCACTCAGGGCCCCGACGTCCCACCGCGCGGCCAGAGAGAGTTCAGAGGCCGGCGGCAGCCCCGAGGGCAGGGCAGAGCACAAAGGGACGGATGTGGAGCTGGGCCACGTCGGTCACCGCCCCAGCTCGCCGTCGGGGCGACTAGCCCGTGCACACCTGCCCCAGTGACCCTGCCGCTCCCGGCCACACGTGCCACTCAGTACCTGAGACGTGACGTGTGAAGTGTACACTAGGGCTCAAGGACTACGTGCAAACCGAAATGTTAAATATCTCATTAAATTTTATATCTTTTATTTTAAATATTCTATTTATTTATTGACAGCTCACGCAAGCAGGGACGTGGCGGGGGAGGGAGGGGGAGAGGCAGGCTCCCCGCCGAGCAGAGAGCCCTCGGTGGGCTCCATCCCGGGACCCCAGCACCATGACCTGAGCCCTCGGTGGGGCTCCATCCCAGACCCAGGATCATGACCTGAGCTGAAGGCAGACACTTACGGACTCAGCCCCCTGGGCACTCCCTGAATGTTGTTATCAGTTCTGGGTGACATACCTTGGCTCTATTCAGCTAAACAAAATGTTATCAAAATTAATTTCACCTATTTTTGCTTTTTAATGAGGCTACTAGAAAATTTTAAAATCACATACGTGGCTTGCATCCCAGATAAATCGTCTCTTGAGTGGCTAGAGAAACTTCACTGCTTTGGATAGAAAAGGTTTCTAAGGGATCCCTGGGTGGCGCAGCGGTTTGGCGCCTGCCTTTGGCCCAGGGCGCGATCCTGGAGACCCGGGATCGAATCCCACGTCGGGCTCGAATCCCACGTCGGGCTCCCAGTGCATGGAGCCTGCTTCTCCCTCTGCCTGTGTCTTTGCCCCTCTTTCTCTCGAATCCCACGTCGGGCTCCCAGTGCATGGAGCCTGCTTCTCCCTCTGCCTGTGTCTTTGCCCCTCTTTCTCTCTCTCTGTGACTCTCATAAAAAATAAAAAAAAAAATTTTTTTTTAAAAAAGAAAAGGTTTCTAATACCCAAGCTCCATTTCGGTGCAACAGTCTTTCCCACTGCACCCCTCCTCCGTAAGATGATGTACTTCAATTCTACTACATGCTTGGGCACTGCAAGCACCACTGAGCTGGCTCCCCCAGCCCTCCTCACCCACAATTCAGAGAAGCAGAGGCTGATTCTGACCATAAACATCTGCTTTGTCATTTCCCTATGCTCCTTCAATGCCAATTGTTTCCAACAGAAAGGTACTTGTGGTGTCAAGTGAGTACTGAACACATACTTGCTACATAAAATAGTCTCAACAGAAACAACTCCAGAAGAATTCCTACAGTGAAGGATATAAAGGATGCAATGTGGTAGACAGTACCAGAATACAGATTAGAAAAAAAACAAACAAAAAAAAATTACCTTCTATTCCTGGCTCTGACCTCCTTGGGTGAGGCTGTGTAAGTATCTGCTGTCCTTTATTTCTACATCTGCTTGGGAAAAGGGCTGAATCCTTCCAGTTTTATTTAAACTATATCATGAAATTCTTTTAGAGATTATAAAGGTTTTTTGGTTGTTCTTTTAATGAGTGGGATACAATTTAAGAATCAGAATATATCACATGTATTAAAGACATTTTCTGAGACTTGTTTCAAGTATACATTTTATATACTGGTTTGCAGAGTAAGATATGTTTCTTACTAAGAGTGTCATGGTTACAGTTTGAAAGCCACCACAGATGATCTCTTAAAAACAATATAGCTCAATTTCTTAAAGATTCATTTTGCTCAAAAATTATTTCAAGACCAGTAAATCACAAAGCATAAAATCACAACTTAATATGGAGATTTTTATCAAAGCTAAAATTTATTTGGTGCATACTCTGTGCTTGCTAGCCGATATTTTCACATATACCTTTTCTTTGAATCTTGTAAAAAGCAACCATGTGAGGTATTTTACACATTAAAAAAAAACAAAAACCTACTTCCTCAACTTGTTCAAGTGAAAAGAATTATAAGCATTCCAAAACAAAAACAAAAACCAGCCAAGTACACAGTCTATTTCGATCTCTGTTTATACATCTTCTCCATATTCACACATTTTAGCATTAGGAGAATAAGGAACCAATTCAAATAAAGGAAATCTTTCTTGCAATTTTTGTCGACAGGTACTTTTTAACCCACCAACTTTCTACTCTAAGCACAAGGGATATGTATGTCATCAGTAGCTAAAATAATTTTAAAGTGATCTAGTATTTTGAAAATGCTGTTCACATAGAAATACAAGCCTAAAAATGGCACTATATTTCAGATGTAATTTCTCTCTTTCTTTTTTTAAAATAAGCTTTATGCCCAATGTGGGGCTCAAACTCACAACCCTGAGACCAAGAGAGTTGCATGCTCTACTGACTGAACCAGCCGGGGGCCTCTCAGATGGAATTTCTCAATAGGCAATGGTAACAGTTCAATTGATGGAAATGATTTAGATAAAACACCTTCAAGAAAACAGAAAAAGTGAAGGAAAAAATTTCTAAAAATGTAGCACCATTACCTCATGAATGAGCAAATTTCAAGGTGTAAAAATTACCTAAGACTTATATATTTTTCCAAATAATCTATCTTTATATTTAGGAGTTCAAATCATATGTTGGTATATTCAGTTGTCCTTCTAATTAGGAGTTCAACACTGACATCAAGTTATTTTAACAAAAAAAGCAATTTCCTAATAAACAGTTACTAAATTGTTACTAAGAAATTCTTCAACTTACATTAAGCATTTATTCCATATGCAAACTTTCCCTAAGAGAAATATTGGTATCGTGTTATAAACAAGACAGGTAATCTGGTCAGGGTGTGGAACATATTTGACAAAAACATTTGATCTTCCTTGCTTGGATATACTTCTTCAACATTCCTATGAATCTTTTTCTCTAAAACCATGTAACAACAAAGTACAGCTGATACAGAAACCAGATGTAAAGCTGACCTTTTATTCTTTAAAGTACCCCTTTACTGAATATTGCCAGTAATGCTATCATCAAATTACATTTTATAACCAAGTAATGTATTTTCAATGTCTATATTTAGTGTGTGTGTACATATATATTCCAATGACACACTAAACTTCAATATGATTTATTTTAAATGATTGCTGGTTTCAGAGAATTAAAAACCACAAACTACGGTAGCAACTATAACGCATTATATAGTTCTCTGAAAGATCATTTTTAAGTTATCACATAAATGGTGGAATATAATTTAAACAAAATACAAATTACATTTACAGCATAAGGCTCTGTGGTTGAACAATCAGCACATCAAAGAAAAGTATCAGAGAAAGGCTTGAAAAAATAAAGCATGTTTCCTGTTGGAAGAATTTTGTCTTTTGTTCCTAAAAATGGCTACTTGTGGACATAAAAATGTTCAAACAAAAGGTTCCTAAAATTTCTAGAAAACAATTCAACTTTAGTTACAGTAATTGATGAGGTCAGACCTTATCACAGTAGGCTGAAAATTAATCTGTTGGTAGCGAGAAGATACAACTGCTCATTTTTAGAGAAGTAAAGTTTATTACATTTGAAACAATACAGCAGAAATCTCAAAAGTTTACTCATTAAATATAGTTTCTTACAAATATCCTTTTGAAAATGCAATTCATATATGCTGCAACCTCCGAAGTTTGAATTCAAAATGAAATATGAAGGCAAGAGTCAGGGAAATCACGTCAGAGGGCTTTGTCAAAGGTCTGTACAAATCAGTACATACTCTTTCTGTGATACAGTAGGAAAGAAAGTGATTCTAAATATATCCAAGTAAATGCAGAAAAATACATTACTATTTGAGGCAGACCATGCTAAAATATAATTTACAATGATTAGTTTGCATTTAAGATGGTTAATAATGCCTTTAGTTTGAACCAATGAAATCAACATTAAGTAAAATTTTGTAATATTTGCTCAGTCTTTTGCACTGAACATTAGTTCATCAGAGAAGTAAATAAGATTGGAAAAAAGCAAGTGACCTGATCTTTTTCATTAAGTTAATCATTATCTCACTGTCATACTAAATGCAAACAAATCAAGAGAGCATCAAGATTTTTCACACATTAAAATGAAGACAAATGACGTGTGAAGGCAGACTGTGTACCATGTAGTATTTAACATATGAAACTTACATTAACCATCAACTCAATATTTTAAATAAACCAAAATGTACAAGCTAAAATAAACATTTGATTAAAAAATTCTGCTATTCAGGATACTCGGGTATCTTTTTCTCTTTGAGACTGGTAAGGGTTGGGTCTTTTAAAAACTTGAAGAAGAGGTGGTAAGAGGAAAAAAATCCTCAATGCTTTTAAAAACTCAACTGTTAGAGGAGTCCATACAACTACTATGCTGGCGTGGAAACAAGGTGTTCTCTGTCACAGAACCATTCACTTCCCAATTGAAGTACTTCCTCCAAGCCAACTATATAAAGATGTAAATCAGTTCACTCATGATTAAAATTGAAGCAATTCTTCAAAAATAGAGCAAGACATCTCACCCAAAGAGATCTTTTAAATCATTGCTAGCTGAACTGCTGTTGGTCATAGTGGTTGGTGGCTGTGCAAAGTTCTGTGGGTTAAAGAAAGGATTAGCCTGTACACCAAAGGCAGACTGTCCTATCACATTCATCTGTGTTCCCATAACTGAACTGCCCATACCCGGAGACCCTTGTGGAGGTACAAACTGATTGAGCCACTGATTTGGTTTCTGTTGTGACAACTGGTTCATGCTAACTTTGGGTTTCTGAGGGCCAAAGAGATTATTAAGAGCAGACATATCTGTGGGTCTTTGTTGAGTCGGCTTTGCACCAGCAGGAGGAACACTCACAGCACTGAAGTTTGGCAAAGTGGAAGGTGCCCCCAGTGTCATCTTGGTCACTCCAGGTGTGCTTGGACTACTGAATAAGTTCTGGTTCGTATTAACTGGCATGTTGAATCCTGAGGTCTGAAAGCCCATGTTAGCATTTAGGCCGTTGGTCAAATTTCTCTTGGTATTATCAATCGGTGTAGAAAACATCATGCCAAGGCCCATGGAAGGAACGGAAGTGAAGGTACTTGAAGCAGAAATTTTAGGGGTACTAACAGAAAGGCTGGTCAAAGATGACATGTTATCCATCAATGTGTCTGTCAAGTCCTTAGTCTGAAAAATATGAGGGAATTATTTTATCTCCAAGATCTCCAAATTAATTAAAATCAACAAATATTTCATAGATTGTATCATAAATGACAAGTTAAAATTAAACTCAACCGTCTATACCAAGTTAGCAAACTACAGCCTATAGGCCAAATCCAGCTGACCACATATTTTTATATGGTTTATTTACAGATGGACATTGAACTGAACATGAACATTGACCATGAAACCAAACTACAATCAATTTGATGACAGGGAACACCAAATTTGAATCCCAATTAAATAAATGCTAGCCTTCCCCACTGCTCTCCAAAATAGAACTGTGTTCTTCTCATTGGTAGATCTGTACTGCAAAAAGAATATTCTATTATTTTTGTATTCTGAATTGCATCACTATTTTGTGAAAATTTGTTTTCTCCATTCTTTTATAAGTACCTAAAAATATTTTTTTATTTTGCCTCTTGGCCCACAAAGATTTTTTTCAGAAGAATTTTAGTGATTAGGAGGTAACAAAAAATAATGTAAAGAAAGCTTTTAAGATAAAGTTATTTCTGTAGCCAGTAAGAGTGTAAACTCTCTACAAGCAGGAACCTTAAACACTGCCATAGCACCAGCACCTACAACAGTGTCTGGAACAAAATAGGAAGTAAGTACTGGTCAGGACATATAGGTAAGCATTCCTAAATTAAGTTATAGACCTGACTATAATTGAAAAGTCAAAAATTAAAAATTACTTTTTGCTCAAAAATATATAAATGTATAAACAAAATACTCCTGATCATTTCAAGGTGAACAGAGCTAATTAGTACTATGAAACCTAATATTTTTAAAGAAACCCTCCTATTCAAACAACTTTCTTTTTATTGGTAACATTCACTATCACAAAACATTCTACATTAGGCAGGCTACTGAGGAGTTGTTGGAAACTCTATTATGCCTATACTTCTTAGAAACTGCATTATCGAAATATTCTTCGAAATATACTTTTATACAAACACTAGTAGGTAGAATAGGTTAAATACTTACCTTCAGTACAGTATGCCTGAAATTATACAAAAGAAATGAATTCTGACCTGTTTGACTGGAGCAACAGGTGTGTGTACTTGGGGTTTCAGAGGCTGCTGGCTTTTCAACTTCTGTGCCTGCTCCTGTTCTTTTGCTAATTTTTGTTTTTCTTCAAGTGTAAGTGATGCCTCAAAACAAAATAAAACATCAACTGGCATCTTCATAATTCCATTTGTAAAATAAAAGATGTCTTTTTTTTGTAAAGTATGTCTTGGTATGTTTGGCAATACCAAGTAGCTTTAAACTACTCCTGTATTGGTGATTATCACGGGTAAATTATATTTTGAATTATTATGAGATTTAACTTTAGGTAGAAAATCTCTGCTAAAATACTTTCAGGATAAAAACAGTTATTGTTTTAAAAACATTAATCAGATTGACCTTTTTCCAGACAAGGGGAATATGATTTGGTGATTTCATTTTATAAAATAGGGAAACTCTTATTCAACTCTAATCATCTACCTCATTCCAAAAATGTTTTAGGAATTCACCAAAAAGCTAAGGAAAAGGTAAACAGCTTCTTTCACTGCTAATGTCTGCATCAAATTTGACATTTATCTTTTTGTTTTATCAACTGCTAAACTATAAGCTCACAGTATGTTCTCTTAAAATTCTGTAAACCCAACACCCAGTAGCTCCTTGCTTTGCACATACAGGTACTAGTATTTGTCAAATGAACAGAAGAAAAACTGCCCTGCCCTTGGCAGAAATTCAAACTGACATATTTATTTTATTGAATACTAACCAATATTTCAACTGGAAAGTATCATTTCATAATTTATCACTCAAAATCAAAAGCAGAGAAGAGACACAATGGAATTTATCAAGAGGTATGACTGGCAAAATGCAGGAGAAAGGACAAAGGAGGTAGGCAATCCAGAAATGCTACCATGTGGGAGACTGAGTAACAAAGGAAGTTAAAATTCCCAAGCCTGTTTATTCTCAGTGTGAATCAGGTCATGTTTCCATGACAATTTTTAGACTTCATAAAGATTATTAAAAGCATGTTTCTTGTTTAGATGCTAAACAGTATTTCCAAACAAAAATCTATAGTTTACAGGAAGCCCTATAATATAAATAAGTGCATTATAAGAACAAGTAAACAAACTTACTCTTTTATGCTTATTCTGTAACCCATCTTCCTTATTTTCCGATTCACCACCAGTCAGAAAGTCTGCTCCAATGTTGTTAAAGACTTTGTCGATATGCTGAAAAAGATAAATGTCAGCCACCTGAATGCCATCAAAAAATTGTGATTTTACTGCTTAAAGAGCAAAAGCCTCTCAAATGAAGCACACTGTCAAACTCCTTTTACAAAAATTAAAATGATCTAAATAAACTTCCCTTGTAGCAACTGCACTATGAGGTATTTCGAAGGATATAGAAATACTGATTTGGAGGGGCACATGCACCCAAATGTTTATAGCAGCACTATCAACAACAGCCAAGGTATGGAAAGAGCCCAAATGTCCATCAACTGATGAATGGATAAAGAAGAGGTGGTATATTTGTACAATAGGACATTGCTCAGCCATCATAAAAAAATGAAACCTTTCCATTTGCGATGATGTGGATGGAACTAGAGTGTTTTATGCTAAGTGAAATAAGTCAGAGAAAGACAAATACCATATGATTTCACACATATGTGGAATTTAAGAAACAAATGAACATGGGGGAAGGGAATAAAGATAAAAACAGAGAGGGAGACAAAGTACAAGAGACTCAAATATACAAAACAAACAGGGTTGCTGGAGGGGAGGGATGAGGGTTAAATGGGTGATGGGTTCTTGATGTAATGAGTGAGCACTGGGTGCTATACACAACTGATAAATCACTAAATTTTACTCCTGAAACCAATACTATGCTATATGTTAACTAACTTGAATTTAAATGAAATCTTGGAAGAAAATAAACAAACAAGTAAATGAATAAACTAAATATCTTACCTGAGACCCAACATTTGTAACCTTTGTCTCCTCAGAAGCATTCATTTGATTTCCTATATCCAAAGATCTGCAGGAGAGTTGAATTGCGACAATGCAATAAAAAGGAATGCTTATTTTTAAATATTCATATTAAAAATAGTTCATCTATATGGAGTTTATTAGAACCTAACCAAATTGCAATTTTAGTCTTTAAGGCCAGTCATAATCTTTTTTATTATTTACTACAATTAATGTCTGCTTGCCCAAAAGTAACACTGCATATACAAGCCTTTTTTTTTTAATTCAGTATTTGAGATTTACCAGAGAATTTACTCAGTGTGTCATAAAACCAGACAAGCATGATTCTTATTGTCAGAGAGCTTATAGGTCACTGAGAAAGAAGGTATGAGGAACTTGATGTGATTAAATTCAGAATCTGATTCACAATAAATGCTATAATCAGTATGATGAGCCAGACCTATACCTTGAAAAATAGGTAAGATTTAGATAGGAAAAAGGGGGAAAAAAGTTAATTTACACCTCTAGTATAAATAGTTGATATTAAAATTTTCTTGTATAAATTTTTAAAAATTATTTTTCAGGGTTAATAGCCAATCCATCAAATAACATAAATATATACATCACAGAATATGTAGAGCATACAAAGGGCTATTTCATGTCATTCTACACCTGGTATATTTACTTCCATAAGCTTTCATCTTACACTTGGGGCAGAAGCTAAACAATTTCTATCTGGGAACCTTGCTCATAACTGATACCAATTTTACTGATTTTCTGAAGTCTTTTTCTTTCTTTTTTTAGAGAAGGGGAGAGATAGAAAGAGAGAGGAGGGGCAGAGGGAGAGGAAGAATCTTAAGCAGGCTCCACATCCAGCACAGCGCCCGATGGAGGGCTTGACCTCATGACCCTGAGATCATGGCCAGAGCCAAAATCAAGAGCAGAACACTTAACCGATTGAGCCACACAGGCGCCTCTGATGTTTCTTTTTACTAGGTCTTTTGGCTCAGGATTTAACAGGCATCCTAAAATCATGTGTTTTTCTCTGGGAAACAAATATAGTGGAGATTTTATCTTAATAAACTGGAGTTTAATAAAAACTCCAGTCATTTTCACCTTTCCCTTCCTCCTTTGAATACTAGTATTTTGCAAATAATTTAGAAAATCCTCCCTAAGGACACCTGATGGGATGAGCACTGGGTGTTATACTATATGTTGGCAAATTGAATTTAAATTAAAAAAATAAATAAATGGGATTCCTGGGTGGCTCAGCGGTTGAGCGACTGTCTTTGGCCCAGGGCGTGGTCCCTGGGTCCCAGGATTGAGTCCCACATCGGGCTCCCTGCATGAAGCCTGCTTCTCCCTCTGCCTGTGTCTCTGCCTCTCTCTCTTTGTGTGTCTCACAAATAAATAAAATCTTAAAAAAAAAATTTAATAAATAAATAAATGAATGAATAAATGAAAAAGAAAATCCTCCCTAAAAAAAAAGAAGTGTATGCTGTGGTATTAAATATGAAATGAACGTTCTATAAATGTTTCTGGAATCAGGGAGAAGAAAAAAGGAGAAATCAAAACACCAGGGTTTCACAGATTTGAAAAACGTGTAAGTGGTACTCTCAGTGATCACCCTGAGAAATGACATTAGATTGTCTACAACATTGTATTTTCAATCAGTTCAAGTTAACATGCTGGAAATTTTTTAAATGTTTTACATGTGGTCAAATTGAAATCCATCCATTTTTTACTGTGCAGAACAAATTGATGGGTTACGGGAGGGGCAGGTGAAAACAGGTCAAGGGGATTAATGATAAGCACTGAGTAATGATGTACAAAATTGTTGAATCACTATATTGTGCACCTGAAACTAATATAACACTGTATGTTAACTATACTGAAATTAAAATAATAAACTTGGGGTGCCAGAGTGCCTCAGTCGGTTAAGCATCTGCCTTCGGCTCAGGTCACCAGTCTATGGTCTTGGGATCAAGCTCTGCATCAGGCTCCTTGCTTAGCAGGGAGCCTGTTTCTCCCTTTCCCTCTACATGCTGCTCTCCCTGCTTATGCTCTCTCTCTCTCTCTGTCAAATAAATAAATCAAAGCTTTAATAATAATAAACTTAATTTAAAAATAAACAGAAATCTATCAATTTTTCTAGTCCTTATTCCAGAAAATCAATCATGAGGTAACTTTAATCTCACTCCTGGGCCATGTACAATTCATATGCAACCTACTTACTTCTGCTGTTCTTGCATTATATGTAGTTGCTCCAGTTTAGTCTTATGTTCAGATTCCAATCTGTTAAGCATCTCTTTTATGACGGAAATGAAAGAATTGAACTATGCAATAAGAAATTGACATAGTTATAATATTTCAAATTAGCAGCAAATGTAATCTAATAAAATAATTCAATGAGTTAATCATAATATTCTCTATTTTTATCAGAATATGAGCCACTCATAGAACTGATGTCACAAGAATAGTATATTTAAACTCAGCATATCATAGCAAGCTTTTATAGTATGCCTGTATGATGTTGATAAAGTTGGTGAGGATTTTCAGTTCCAGAAAATGTATCTCAATTAGTTTTATAGCCTGAATTATCTAACTATTATCCAGGGATCTTATAAATTTACCCCCAGTAATTACATATTGATTTTCCTCGAATAGTCCCAAACTGACCATCTGAAGTTCTGCATATCTGGAAACAACCGATTTAATAATGCTTTAAAAAATCAGTTTATTCAGATTATTATAAAAAATGATGTTTGGCTAAAATAAATCTGTTTTCTAAAAAGTTAATAGAAATATTAAATGTATGTAGTTTAACTTTCAAATAATTAAAGTTCTTAAAGTATATTTAACACTATGTCATAATGTAGTTTAAGCTCTGGTTAAATAATGTTTCTTAGAGTACCTGAGATCATCATGAACAATTTATTTGAACAACACCATATGTTGCAGGAAGAATCTAGAAACTGCTTTCTTTCCCTCCCAAATCTTTTTGTGCTGCTTACACCACTCTTCAAAGTAGATTTATTAATATTTCTATTCCATAAATGAGGCAACTGGCTCAGGGAGAGAAAGCAACTGAGTAAGAGATACTAAATAACATTTGGAAGGCTCAGAATTCATGTAAGCCTGTCTCCAGAGCTCGTTTCTATGGGACACTGCTCCTCACTGGGCTGAGTCATCTGTTCATCCTCTGTCTTACCATGAGAGTAACAAAAGGCATTATTTCCTGAGCAGTTTGTCTGGACTCTCTGATTAATCTTTTTAACTTTGTAATGAAGTATACTAAGAGAAAAGTATACACCTAAGCACACATATCAAAACATTCAAATGAATTTAACCAGTAGTCAGATGTAGATAGAACAAGAACACTGGCAGTACCCGGTAAGTTTCCTTGTGCCCCTTTCTAGCTGCCTCCCACCCCTCTTATCCTGAGTAAACACTAGTCTGACTTCTGGTATGTAGCTTGGACTGTTTTTGTACTTAATATAAATGGAATCATCCGGTAGATCTTCTGTGTCTGGCTTCACTTACTCAACATTATGTCTGTGAGATTCATCTGTATCATTGCACACTGAACAGAAGAATTAGCATAGGAGGTCTGGACTGCTGTCTTTGAAAAGGCCGTCTTGCAAGGCTGGCCCTTGGCCAGTGTCCAGAAAGTCAGATTTTAGGAGGGTTCCCGCCATTAACTGATAATAGTGGCTCATTAAACTGTACAAAGACTTTTATGCAAAAAAAAAAAAAAGACTTTTATGCTAAACATGTGCTTTCCTTCTGGAAGTCTGGAATTTGAGTACATGACGGGCAGATGGAGCTACAACACTTCATATATACAGTCACCACTCATTACCAGGGAAGGTACATATACGGGGATGACTCTGGACACTGAATCTGGTTTCCTCCAGACTTTGCCCTATAAGCCTTCTCTTCTTGCTGATTTTGCTTTATATCCTTTTACTTTAAAAAATCATAGCCATGAATACAACTATATGCTGAGCCCATGACTCCTTCTAATGAATCACTGCATCTGGAAGTGGTCTTTGGAACCCTCACCCAACACAAGTTGTGGTATGATGTTTTGATTGCTACTAAGTATTCCCTGTTTTATAATCAAATTACCCAAAAAAATGTACTTTCTTATATCAAGTTATTTTTCACATAATAATATATTTAGATTATTTTAAATCAGAATTGACAGAAGAGGGCAGTCTTAAATTAGGAACCCTTTCCATGAACTAAGAAAAGAGACCACACCCATGTTAACTATTGTAAAATACCAGAGAATATGAATTAAAGTATTGCTGTTGATGAAAATAGGCCTCTAAAGAAAAAAATCAACCATACAGCTGAAGAAAACTAACAGCACATTTCAAATGAAATTATATATCCTGAAATAAGCATTTGGGAATATTTAAAAACATCTTAAATCAGAAATATGAAAACTAAGATCAGAAATGACCAAAATTGGACTTAGACATATCATCATCCTATTTTCCCCCAATATTCACTGTTTCCTTTTTGGCCAATTATAACCTCAACCCTGCCACCCAAGGTATGAAGAAACTATCAAACCAAAAATTGACATTTAGGGACACATATTTCAGAGGCTTACCATACCACTTCAAATGAAATTTTGGATCTGATTAATTTTATAAATTTCTCTAACTCCAAAACTCCATTCACTCAGCACTCTCCACAAAAGCTTTCCTGCTTAACTCCCAGTGTTCTGCTTCCTTAATTGCTCTAACTCACTTTCAGTACTTAGTACCCAATCTTGCCTGCCTATCCATTCCTGACACTCCTTATTAAACAGTAACCAACCAATCCCAGTCTTTTTCCATTTTACTCCATTAAACAGCAGTTCTACAGTGAACAAAATTGACTTATCATTACTCTAACTCAAATTTTCTCTCAATTCAATAAATATTTTTGGTTTTAGCACTGTGCTAAGTGCTGGGGATATAATAAAGAATAAGATATAATAACCAGCCTTCTGGGAAAGGCAGACACATAAGTACACAGCTGTGATAACTATGCTGATAGAGGTATGCAAAGAGATAATCTTTGAACACATTACCTCTTTTTAAGATTTTATTTTATTTATTTATTTGAAAGAGAGATCGAAAGAGAGTGAAAGAGAGAGAGAGAGAGCACAAGTAGGGTGAGGGGCAGAGAGAAAAGCAGGCTCCCTGCTCAATGCAAGGCTCGATCCTGGGACACCAGGATCATGACCTGAGCTGAAGGGAAATGCTCAATGAACTGAGTCACCCAGGTGCCCCTACATTACCTTTTTGATCAAATGTTTACCACATCTAGAAATTTCAAATACCTAAACCAGTACACATGAAACTAATATAACACTGTATGTTAACTATACTAGAATTAAAATACAAAAAAAAAAAACCCACAAAAAGTAAATACCTAAATCAGACAGCAATTTAAAGTCTACCTATTCTAGTCTTGATTTATCTCTCTCCCATTGCTCCCCTACTATATTACAGGTACCTCTCAGTTGAACTGGTTATTCATTTCCTATGGCAGACAGACTCTACAATGGTTCTAAATTATCTCCTCATTCTGCTGCTAAGGCCTTTGTGTAATTCCCTAATCTTTGATTGGGCAAGACCTGTGACATGCTGGCAAGCAACAGAATCCAACAAAGGTAATGGATGTCATTTCCTTGATTATCCTACAGGATGCTATATCTTCCATCTTTCTAGTCAACTCTCTCTCCCACTTTGATGAAACAAGGTGTCATGCTGGAATGCCATGAAGCACAAAACTGACAGGGCATCCAGCTAACAGAGAGCTAGGAACTGAAGCCCTCATTTCAACCACCTAAAAGGAACTGAATCCTGCCAACAACCACGCAAGCAGCTTAGAAGCAAAGCCTTCTTTCCCCAGTTGAGCCTTCACATGAGACCCCAGCCTTTGATTGTAGCTTTGTGAGAAACTCTGAACAGAGAATCCATGCCCTGGCTTGGCTGATCCAGCCAATGAAACACAATGGAATAATAAAATTGTTTTAAACCATCTAGTTTATAGTGATTTGTTATGTAACAATAAATAACAAATACATATCCCAGCCACATTACATTAATTTTTTCCTTGTTCATGTTAACTTTCCAGCCCCAATTTGAAGTAGCCCAAAACCCTACGTATCTTTCAATGTTCTAGTTGTTTACTATCTCCCAATGAAGGCTTCATTAATCTATCCTTCCAATTCACATACTGCTTACTTTGAATCCACAAACTTTCTTTATTGAACTCTGTGGCATATTTTTCCTTGTTTTAGCAACATTTAAACATATTATATTTATACATTTAATGCCAAGAAAACAGTAAGCTGGATAAACTGAATAAAGCACAAAACTGTTCCTACCTGATTGAGATTAAGATTATTTTCAATACTCAGGGGAATCAGATGAGGCAATACTTTTCCAGCCAACTGTTCTTTGGTGATTCCCAACTTCTTATGAGTAAAAGTACATTTGTAAATACCTGATAGAAAAGAATGAGACAAATTTTATAGTTCAATACCACATATTAATAGACATTAGGAAAATACTGTATCTACATGAAATCTCTTGATAATCAGTATAATTACAAACTTTTTCTTGCCAGTGCCTAGAATGAGAATGCTCTTACATATGGATCAGGATGATTTCAGCTTTATCACCAGTTTTGATTTAAACA
Organism: Nyctereutes procyonoides; assembly: GCF_905146905.1. Lineage (NCBI taxonomy): Eukaryota > Metazoa > Chordata > Mammalia > Carnivora > Canidae > Nyctereutes > Nyctereutes procyonoides. The sequence continues at coordinate 24,731,835 of NW_026575122.1, forward strand.
CCATGACATATTTATCATGAATTCTTTTGGCTTAAGAGCACATTTAATGTCAGCGTAACACAAAAAGCCTTAATGCAGCAGCAAGGTTACAGAATGACCTGAAAATATCTGAATATATAGTTCAGACTTCTCACTCAAACTTGAGACCTCTACTTCACAAGTGTGAGTGTAGGTCTTAAAGCTTCATTTGCTTAACTAATTAGACTTAACATATTTGAAACTTTAATAATTTAATTCACCTCCACCTGATCCTTCCCTATAGTAATTTACTCAAATTTCAAGACTCTGCTTATTACCCCTATTCCACAAAGCCTTCATTTGGTAAACTGAGCACATTTGTTTCTCATTTGGTGACTGTCTGTTGTGTTCTGTGTATAATCCATATCCTTAGAACATACCATATCCTGTCACTTTCCTGTTAATGTATACTTCATTTATATACTCAAAGAGTAACGTTATTGAACACCTACTAAATGCTCATTTGCTAGGCACTTATTTGCTATGCTCATTACTTTTCCCTTCCCATTTTCTCAGTGAATTCTCATAAGACACCCATAATGATGCATTTTCATCTTCATTTGACAGATGAAGCAACTTTTCAAAGTCATTCTAGGAACTGACACAGCCAGGACTGGAGCTAGGGCTCTTTCTGCTATGCCAAACTCCTTCTCAAGAAGACTAATTTCTTTGAGCCTAAAAATTTCATACCATATCCCATGTCTACAGAGGTCCACAATAAATTATTTGCTGACCATTCCTACAAATATTAGTGAGGACTTTCTATAGGCATTATAGTAGGTGTTAAAAATACACAGCTGAGTAATTTGGTTTTTCTTCAAAATTAACAAACTTTAAATTTAGTAAAAAGTAAACTTGTTAATGTTTTATGATTCTACAATTATGTCTGTTTCCAGGAGTATAGCAGAACCTCAGCATTTCCAGACTAGACCATCAAAGCTTTAACTAATAAACAATTTTAGAGTTTCTTGACAAAGTAATTTGTAATTATGCTGATAGGATAGAAACGCTGTAAGGCTGATATGCTTTATCAGCGCATCACTCAGTTGTGAAACATACTGGTTAAGATCTGAACATATACAAATTAAAAACCAGCTCTACCACTTATCAGTTGTGTTTTCTTGGATAACTAACTTAAACTCTGGGCCTCAATTTCCTTACTGTAAAGCAGAAATAATAGTACCTCTCTGACTGGAATTTGGAGGGGATAAAATGAGATAATGCAGAGAAAACAGTATAGTACTTTTTACAAAATGGGTACCAAATAACCAACAAGTGTTACTATTAAGACTGGTATCAGCATTTCAAGCAGCTTAGTTTGCCTCTCTTATTTGGTATCATTTTACAGGGAAAACTACATGTGATCATGATTATTTGTGAAGCTGGGATTCCCAAATGTCTAATTCTTTTGTAAATGTCAAGGACGGTTCTACAGTTTTTGCTAAAATTAACACAAAGAAGTTATATCACAGTATTTATCCCATCATTCCTCAATTACTAAATGCCATATACTTGAGAAAATGATAACAAAGCTTTTGTAATTTGGAAAATTCACTTGCATGACTATAAAACAAAAAAGTAGCATCAAATGACATTAAGTTTTCAGCTACCTAAAATTCCCATGAGGACTGCAGGTTCCTTGGATGGAATCTGTTGTAAGAAGGGCAGGATATCATCAAGTACAAACCACTTATCCAAGTATTCCAAAATCTTTCCTAAGCACACTAATGAATTTACACGAACCTATTAAAAGAGGTAAATTGCATTAGTCATTTAAAGTCTTTACAATCTAGAACAAAATGTTAAACTATAAATTTAATCTTCATATGTAAATATATATGTTAAAATTTCAATAAAAGTAGGTTTTAAAGCTTTCGTCCTTTATTAACATAAGAAATCCACATATTTACTAACTCCCCTGGACTTGTTTCAGAATTTATTATTGCTTTACCAGAACACTGGTACTAGTTAGCTAAGTGATGACTTCAATTTTGTATCCATTTAAATGAAGTGATTAGGATTAGAGAAGCTTTCCTATACATGTATTTACTAACAATATTTCTTTGGGGATATCTGAATTATTAAAAGGACTACATTCTCCTACCAAGTGACCAATTTTACTAGGCTTCAAGTAGTTTATTTATAACTCAGATTTAATTCATTCTTAAATATTTCAACATGTGAAAACTATATTTTACCCTACATAAAGTTTTCTATTTCTAAATATATCTTTAACACAGATACTTAAGAGCTCTTTTATCAAAATTCTACATATTCACTTGACAATTTTGATAAATACTTCACACCCTATTTTTTTAGCTTGAATATGTTAAGATAAAATACTTAGAGAAAAAAGACAAAGCAAAAAACACACCACACTGTTAAATATAAAAAACTGATGGTTGCCAAAGGGGAGGTGGGTGGGGGACTGGGGGCTGGGTGAAATAAAGGGGATCAAGAGTATATTTATCATGATGAGCACTGAGGAACGTTTAGAATTGTTCAATTATTGTATTATACATTTGAAACTAATCTAACACTGTACGTCAATTATATTTCAATTATTTAAAAATAGTATCTTGAGTGAGGATCCTATCAATTAAATTTCAATTTCCAAAAACAAACAAAAAAAAACCCCACAAAACTAAGAAAAGCAGAAAATAATTTAGTTGGTTAAAAAAAAAAGCATATCTACAAGAAAGATGGTAAAATTTTTTGAAAAAGTATAACTGTTTTCTGAAATTCAAACATAAGGGATATTACAAATTCAAAAAGAATTCTAATTATAATTCTAATTAGAATTCTAATTCTAACAAATTGATTTGTTCTTAGAATCGGTGTTATAAAAGGATTTGCTACATTCTTTATGTGTGTGTATGTGTGTCAAGTTAGACATACTAGTTTAATTTTTTATTTTTAATATAAAATATTAGTCATGTAAGTCATGAAGAAATAGAATTCTTGGAGCATTTTACCTACCTCTGTGTAGAATTTATTTTTCTTTTCTTTCAGGAAACAGTATTAAAATACAATTCTAACTCATAACGCATGTTTCACTAATTTCCCAGTTAGAAATTTTTAACCTTAGAGATCTATGTCTATGAATGCAATTCACAACTCACAGTTGTCCCTCTGAAAATAGGAGCACTATACATGATATAAAAAATGCAAATCCACTCCAGGGTTACTGCTCTAAATACATTCAGTGTAACTCTTTGTAATCATGTCTTTAATGGCTCAGTTGGCATCTTAAAAAGACATCCCCAGGCATCAATTCAGATCAGTTAAGTATCAGTGCTTCCTACTCATTCTGCATAAATACTTAGAACTAAAATAGAACATGTACTTTGACATAAGTATGCTAAAATAAATCTATGCCACCATAAAATACAGTACGACTTACAGGGTTTTTTTTAAGATTTTATTTTTTATTTTATTTTAAGTCATCTCTATAACCAACATGGAGCTTGAACTTAAAACTTCAAAATCACAAGTCACATGCCCTACTGACCAAGTCAGCCAGGTGCCTACAGATTTTTAAAGGGCATTTTGAAAATGAAATTTTAAGCTGTATTGTATTACCATCTATTTCAAAAATTCAATCACAAAATTTAGAAAATTTCAGGGAAAAAACTGAATTTCAAATACTTTTAACTTTTATGAAGAAAAAGACTCAGAGGGCTAGAGTAACTTGTCCAATGCCACAGGTCAGTTAGTAGCAGAGTCAGAATAAGAACTCGGATTTCTATTTTTTTTAATATTTTATTTATTTATTCATGATAGACAGAGAGAGAGAGAGAGAGAGAGAGAGAGAGAGAGAGAGAGGCAGAGACACAGGCAGAGGGAGAAGCAGGCTCCATGTCGGAAGCCTGACATGAGACTCGATCCCGGGACTCCAGGATCACACCCTCGGCCAAAGGCAGGCGCTGAACCACTGAGCCACCCAGGGATCCCCAAGAACTCAGGTTTCTTGACTTCATTTCACACTTGTTCATTTTGGTAAACAATGTTATTTTTTCCTATTTTGGTGTTGTTTTCCATCTCAGAGCCTTTATACACACCTACCCCCACCACCACCCTACCCAAAAAAGAAACCCATGAACTAAAATGGATTAGATCACTATAAGGTAAAATGCCATTTAAATTGCTTTTGTTTAAAAAATAAATAAATAAATAAATTGCTTTTGTTTTAAAAATAAATAAATAAATAAATAAATAAATAAATAAATAAAGTTGCTTTTGTCTTAAGTTAAAGCTTAAGCCACAAATGCTTAGATTTAAATTTGCATTGCACCTAAGATAGAAGAGATCTCTAAAGAACTGTATTTGCAAAATGCAAATTTAATAACATGGCCATTATCAAACATCAATAGAAAGAACTGACAGATGAAGAAAGGACATCTCTTCCTCTTTTCCAAAACTGCTATTTGAAGACAATGTTCAATGTTACTTCTAATAAAGAATTATCTGTGGATAAATTCTTATGATCTACTGTCAGAGAAAAGGTTGGGAATATATATTCTTCCCAATATGAGATAATGAGAACTGTTATTTATTGTTATTTACTACTTCCCTGACTACCAACTATTAACTCTCAAAATTCTATATTCAAAGGAGTCATCTGCCTTTGACCTAGATTTTTGAGCACAAGTATTTCCCCCCACTTGTATGCTTATTAATGTATTGCTTTACGGTACCCTTATTTTTTCTAAAGTAGGCAAGTAAGGTGGTAGATAAAAAGTACAGAAATAGATGACTAAAAATAAAGACAATTTATAAAAAGAAGCTGTTCAAAAAGTTTTTAGGCTTATACACCAAGTTAAACTCTCATGATTATTTTAAAACTACCAACAAAATAAATTATGAATTAAAGCAGAAAAGTATTAAGAAAGAAAAATTACTCAAATTTTCTATTGGAGAACTCAAAGTTAAGGGATGGGAGGTCAGGGATGCAATATTGCAAAATTATGTATCAGGGAAAACTACAGTCACTGCTCACTTTTATAGTACTATATAAAGGTTATCTACAGCCAAGATGAAATATATATATATACAAACTATAAAAGGGTTATTTAGCAATAAGAAAATAATTTAAAACAATAAGAAGTTAAAGAAAAGCAAAAATTATAATGCAACTACTTACAGCAAGAGAAGACGTTTGTAGACATGCATTTTTAATTCTTGGAATCAAAGCATTTTTCATGGATGGGTAGTCTATAAGATTCGCAAAGGTTGGAATGATGTTTAAACAGAGTTCCTATTAAGAAAATACACCAATTCGATCTTAGGGAAAGATTCTCTTCACCTTTTCTCTCACATATTAAAAAACATTTTGTATTTACAAGGCTAATTTAATTTGTCACATAGTTTGAAATAAACTTTCATGTACATTATATCATTTACTCCTTTCAATAACTATTTGAAAGAACAGTTATCATTAGTTTTCAACTTTATATATGAGGAAACAGACTCAAAAGACCATCTTCAAAATCACGCAAGGTCATATAAGCTAGCATATGGTAACAACATTTCCTTGGTCGCATTCCTAATTTCTTTCCCTGATAACACACCTCATCATTTATTATTTAAAAATGGGAACACCTAAGTTTTGCTATCTTTGAGGGACTAGCAAGTACACATGATGGAAAATCAAGTACAATGTGACATAAAACTATTCCTCTTAAATAAGGGATTTCTTAGCTGTTAACATATGTGACAGAATATAATACATTTTCTTTAAAATATTTTAAAAGATAATTTAATTATACTGGGGGGAAATGCAATAAGATACTATTATATAACTCCAGTTTTTAAAATGTGTATGTACATGTGTCTGTCTATAGGCTTAGGGAGAAAGACTGAAGGATAGATCTGGAAATGTTAACTCTGGACATCTGGAAATGTTAACTCTGGACATCTCTGAGAGAGGATTTTGATTTTCTTTTTTTTAATTAATTAATTGATTAATTAATTTATTTATTTATAAATAATAAATAATAAATAATCTCTTTATACAGAGAGAGAGAGAGAGGCAGAGACACAGGCAGAGGGAGAAGCAGGCTCCATGCACCAGGAGCCTGACATGGGATTCGATCCTGGGTCTCCAGGATCGCGCCCTGGGCCAAAGGCAGGCGCTAAACCGCTGCGCCACCCAGGGTTCCCGGATTTTGATTTTCTTTATATTTTTACATACTTCCAAATTCTGAAACTTAAGCAAGTATAAGTCACAGAAACAGGAAAAGGTTATTTACAACATTGTTAGCCAATGCTGGCCCTAATGTAAATGACTGTAACTGGGAACTCTGAATAAGAAGCTAAGAGGAAAAGAGGGGCGGACTAGGGGAAGGGGGACTAAATGTGGCATAAATGTGTATCAGGGAAAGAGCTGGACAAACTTTGGTATGCTTAAAGACATTCATTTGTCGTTAGCAGATAGAAATGAATTAACTACTAAGAATTTGTTATCAAAACAATGGCCACATATTTTATTTGCTTTATTCTCAGATTTCCAAGAGGCAGATATAAGAGTTATATATTTATATCCACTTAGAGCCACAATAAATAAGTGGGTGACATAACTTGAGGATAAGAAGTACAAGCTACAATCACGGGACCATTTTCCACAGATTGGAGAGAATACGCAAGGATGAATAGTTCATGAGACACTGCTCCTGTTACCAGAGGCTGTGTCCGTAGGGAAGGTCAGCCTTTAATTCAAGACAGTGGGCATGCATGTGCATTGTACTGTATAATCTAGCAGTAGGTTAAAAAGAGGCAAATCTTAAATTATGTCTAAATCATTTAGCTAAAGGAGGGGAGGAAGAGCTCTTCCGAGGAAATACGATCAAGAACCTATGAATAGGAGATTGAAAGAAATCAAACTCAAGGAAGTCATCTGCTCATTCTCAGTATTCTCTGCCTCGTAGTATATACTTTATAACTGATGGTGGAGAGAGGAGAATAAACACAGCTTCTGTCTTTAATTTTAAAGGTAAAAATGTTTTAAATTGGTTCACATATACTATTCCTGTTCATGCCTCTAAGCATCCTAACTTTGGTAAACCATCTCTACTTTCCCAAATACTTTTCTAAATTCTTTAGCCTCTTAAATATTTTTAATCAAATTTCACTTTATAAATATCACCCCAAAAATGAATTTCAGAAGTTACTTTCTAGTCTTCTACTTGCATGAAACTTGAAAAGATGTTTCTTACTCTTGCTCTAGGATTCTCCCAAAGCTTAGTCTTTTAACTTTATCAGACTTCACCGAGCAATGCTGATACTAATTAGCTGGATTGGTGACTGAAGACTTATATTGAATGATACAAGAAATGCTGGTTTGGAAAATTCAGCAAAGTTGCACAGGTTAATCTGGATTAAATATTAACTATTTTAATAAATACTTATTGGCCAATACTGATTGGCTAAATGAATCCCCTTAGGAAGAAAAATGGGCTTTCATGCCTTTTCTCTCTTTCTTAATTTCACTGACTATAAGACCAGGTTGGTGACCAAGGCCTGTGGGGAATGTTTTCGGAAGCAATAATTCACAACTCCTTTGGAAAGGGCTAAAATGTAGAAATAAGTACACCTTCCCTAATCCTCTCACGTTAAAAGCATAACCTTATACGGACAAAATTTAACATCAATTTCACAACTTTGAACAAAAGAACTTAGACAAAGACTGAAATGAGTCAAAAAAGTGACCTTATACATGTGGTATTAGTTTCACTTCACGTATTCTTAAGTAATCTCTTCACCCAACATGGAGCTCAAACTCACAACTCTGTGATCAAGAATCACATGCTCTAATGATTGAGCTAGCTGGGTGCCCCTGATACTAGGTTCATATTAGGGAGAAAAAAAAAGGCTTTGGTCAATAGCTTTTAAAAATTAAAATTCTGCTTTTCTTTACTAGGATTTCTATACTGGCAAAGAAACTTTAAATATAAAACCATTTATGCAGTGAGATGTTCTTAAAATAAGTACTTATCTTCCAAAGTAAAAAGAAAAATAAAAAAAATTAAACTTTAATAGTGATCCAAAATTATTTTCCATATAGCCTTACAGAACCAAACTTTTAATAGCAAAGCTAAAGGACTAAAAGTACTAAAAGTACATAACAGTTTAACATCACCTTTGTCACAAAGCATGGCTACAAATGTACATTAGGAATAGTCACACTAAATTACTGTCTAGCTTTCTATCTACCTGCTACACAAATTAACTTCAGTATAGAAGGAACACTTAGAAGACTGAGTTATCAAAGCATGAAAGAAAATTATAATTATGGGAGTACATATTTAATGTTTTCATAAAAAAAGGCACATGTATCTTTGACATTTTCATTCCTATGTTAGTTAACCATTTAGGAAGAAGATACACTGATCCAAACTATAATAAATCAAATCTTCCAGAATACAACATTTTTGATAAATGAAAGTAATGAATAATTTTACCTCATTAATACAGGTATTTGTCAATTGATTCTTTAAATTAATTGGGAGCAGATACAGTAGTAGATACTAAGTATACGTTAGTACCAGTAAACCATCCAATTCAATGGATTCATATATATCACTATTGAGTTTCATGTAAAGGATTTTACAAATCAAACCCAAGACATACTTCTTTCTTTTGCCTTAAAAATCAAAAACTTTTTAAAAATCAAAATCATTATTAAAGAAAAAAAATCAAATATTATACCTGAATTTGAATGGAAGGAGCCTCTAGTGCTCTGTAAACCATTGGTAGGACACTGTTCTTAATCTCATCAGGAGGAGTTTTGGTTAGTAGCAAATCCATTTTTTGTAAGAAAATTAACAAAATCTGTGTAAAAAAGGGGAACAATGTATTAAAGTCCAGAATCTTTATAAGATTTCACATATGATAAAATTTAAAGTATTTTCAGAAGAGTTAGTTTTATATCTTGACACTCACCATGTTGCTAGCCTGAAGGCATGGAAGACAAAAACATACAAATCAAGTTTCTTACATATTCAGAAGCACAATATTTAACATCTGCTCTCAGTTTAAACATTTAAATGAAGACTAATTTCCTAACTCTCATATATCTTCAGTAATACGTCACATACTCATAACTACCACTATCTGGAAATCTACTGAATTAAAAAAAAGAAAAAAAAGAAAGCCTGAGAACAACAAAGTCAGGTATCCCAAAGTAGTAAATTTACTTGGCTTCTAAGATTAAGAGTAGAAGAAAAGGTACAGAAATGAAAGAGACTGTCATGAGAAATTCTAGAAGGAAACAGTTTTTGTTCCAGATCACTTGTTTTCTCACCTAGCTGCCACCCATACCTATATTATAAGGAACAAACTGTCCCTTTTATTCATGCAGAATACTGAGTGAAGATGTGGCTGCACGCACCACTTTCCTTCCTAATGTCCTGACAGGTTTGGGGAATTCTGCTTCAAAGCCTATAGTTCCCTCACTGCCCCTTCTTAGCCATAGGAACTCTTGCCTTACTAGCACAGACTTCCTTCTCTCCCCCTCCTTTCAAAGGAAGGGCCATAAAAAACTTGTCATAGAACCATTAAACCAAGTAGTTGATGATTTACTAATAAGCTCCTGCCATGCAGTGGCAAAAACATGTAATAATATTTACTATATACCTAGAAATTTCATTTAATCTCAACAACACTTTTGCTTTAGAAATGAGCAAAGAGAGGCTTTAAGAGAGTAATGATTTGTCCAAGTCATACTTCTAGTAAGGATGAAGAAGACCAGATTCAAACACAGGTGTGTGACTCTACTGGTTGTAAATACAAGACTACCTTGAATCCGACAAATAAATATTACAGTAGAGTCTATATCAGAGACTAATTACATTTTCACTTACAGTACACACACATAATACACATATTACTTCCACGGTGCTGTAAGCATTTTCCTTCTTCTGGTGAAACTACTTGTTACCAGTAAAATAAAGAGAAACAACTGGCATAATAAACTATCTACAAATTAAAGACCCTAAATAACAAAACGAAACAAAACAAAAAAGCAAATACTTAAAAGTGCAGCAGAAAAATAACATCTCTTTTCCCAAACCTATAACTTTTAATAAGGCCAATAAGAAGAGTATAACATTTCATTACAATTTATTTTCTGAGATGGTAAGTTATGGAGAGCTATAGACATTTACTTGTAAAGTTTAATTATAATTTTAACAATGGTTCACTTCAAACACACACAAAATTGCTTCTGACTAACGGAAAAGAAAGTCTCTTATACTTACCACATTTTTTAAGAAGTCGCATACCCATTCCTTCCATTTTCAATGATAGTCATCATTGACTAATATCATTAAATAATAGGAAAGAGTACCTATACACATACCTGGATTGGCTCCTGCTGTTTAAAGACAGGACCAAGTTCAGGTAGAATTAATTTGACATATTCTTCTTTGGTGCATTCTTCGGCAATCAGTAGAACATTGGGCAAAACAAAAGGTACCATGTCAGGGTTTACAAATTCTGAAGTCAAACAAGGCAAAATTCTCTGCACAATGACACGCTGAAAGGCAAAAATGTTTTCATAAAACTAAATTTAACTTCAGGTCTTTAGTATTAATATTGAAGTTACAGTCTAAAATCTCCAATCCCTAAAAATAATAATAATAATAACAATTAATAATAAATAAAATAAAATCTCCAATCCCTTTGGGGAAGATAACCATATAATTTACAGTTGAAACTAGGACATTTTTGAAAGTAAATTGGGGTGCTCCTGCTAACTATGTCAGGACAAAAGAAATAACTTGGGAATGTTACAGATAGAGGGAGACATATGGTCACCATTCCTTTAGGAAATCTTCCCTCATTAGTCTATTAACATGTTTTCTTCTCTTCATTACTCATGATTCGTAACACACAACTTAAACACTGTTCTGTACTGTTAATTGTTTCACGCATGTTAAGTCCATCTAACAAATACTCTAAGAGCTGAGAGTGAGAACAGTGTTTTAGGTTTCCTCTTTATTCTCCATAGCATCTAAATGAAGGGCTAGACAAACAGTGCATAATCAATGAGTATCTGACAGATTAAAGACTGGAAATATTTTTGTAGACAGGAATATCACCAGTATTCTGACCACTGATTTCTAATGCCTTCACCAACATTTTTTATACTATGTTACACTCATGATTTAATAAACCTGAGAGGGTAGTTAAAGGAATTGGAGGGCAGCCCCAGTGGCACAGTGGTTTAGCGCCCCTGCAGCCCAGGGTGTGATACTGGAGACCCTGGATCGAGTCCCATGTCAGGCTCTTTGCATAGTGCCTGCTTCTCTCTCTGCCTGTGTCTCCACCCCCACCCCGTGTGTCTCTATGAATAAATAAATAAAGTCTTTACAAAAATAAATAAATAAAAATAAAGGAATTGGAGAAGCTAGTATCAATACAGAAGTATCCCCTTAATTGCTGGTGAAGCAATAATCTCCACAATGACAGCTTATGGACTTCTCTCCTGAAATTTAGTGTCCAAGTGCTACCTTTGCATAGGTAGTATTCTAATTCTTTTTATCTATATGATTTTTAAAATTATTTTTGGACCCTGTCAAAAAGGTCCACTAAATTTTCAGCTTCAGTCTATAGCCTTCTATAGTCATTAATGCACCTAAGCAAAAGTTACATTTATTTCTTCTGCAAGAGTTATTATAGAGTAAACATAATCTTGACTATAATTTAAAAAAAAGTTCAACAACAAACCTTGGGCATTTTTGGTAGAACTTTTGGGAGTCCTTTGAAAAACTGTGATTTCTGAAGATTATCTCTTTGGAATAAGGTATCAAAATACTGCAGCGTTACTGCACCAACATCATCGAAGAAAGGAATCTAAAAACAGGGAAATAAAATTATTTTGATAAATATTAAAGTACTTCTCATACCTGAAACTGCCATAATATAATGAAAAAATATTCAGATACATTTAGCAAAATGCTAAAGACCATTTAATAATTCTTATTACAAAAATCAAAATAAGGAAGTAATAACCAAATTTATTTTCAAGTTCAAACTTTCAAGTCAGTATCTATGAGCTGGCTAGGCAGTAACATTTTACCTAACTAGTAGATATTGAAAGATTAATTATCTTGAAAGCATAAAGAGTACCATTTATCTATTAAAATCCACACTTACATAAGTAAATTAAAAGGCTATGCATTCATGTGTCCAGAATTTCTATACCTACATGACTATTAGACCTCTGATTATTTGAAATCTTAATTTTATATCAGAGCAATTACATACATAAACTAACTGTTTAAGATGAAAATAAGTTAAATATTTAACACATTCAAGGGTACTCATGTTATTTGGGGACTCTACCTGACTAAATCTTGCTTTAGAAACCCTTAATCTACTTTTAACTCGTTGTCCCTCCACCTAAGGCAGAAATTCATGTGTACTCACCTTTGTCATTTGATCTGCATCTGGTCTTACAGTTGGAGTTACATTTAACAGCAGTTTTACATGCTCACGGACTTCCTCAGGTATATTTGAAAGTGAACTAGATCCTAAACGACTCAACTATTTAAAAGAGTGATAATATTAAATGTGAATATAAAATATTCAAAAAGATAATGCATTTATAGTCAATAGTCTATTTTAAAGTCTTCTTTGAAATTTACTCAAAAATATGTTAGAATGAACAAACCGCTAATTCAACTGTAGCAAGATAATTAAAATACTAATCTTCAATACCTGAAATTGTTTCTATTACTGAAACAAAATGCCCAGCATTTTAGATCATAGTTCAGTATTCACTCTAGTAAATAAATGCCACAATTAAAGTTGTGATCACAAACTTTAGTCCTCATTATTTACAGAATTACTTTTGTTAAGTTGATTTTATGCAAACTTAAAATATAAGATATCATCTCATTTTAGAGAATTTTCTGAACACTTTTTTAAAACTCAAAGAAACATTTAAACATTTTTAATGCAAGCAAATATTTACATATAAGGCAAATTACCTGATCCAACTGCCTACTAAAACTCTTGTAAATATCTTGCTTGTTAACTTCAAATATGGGTTTTCCTTTATTAAATACAGCATACATGACTGTTCCTAGTGAGTACATATCACTGGCTGTTTCACAGCTCACTGAAAGTATGTATTCAGGAGCCAAATATTCAGGATTTGGAAGACACAATGATGGTAAATTTGGGTCCCATTCTTTACAAGGAAACTTAGGCTACAAAAAGACAGAAAAGGGATTATATAGACTACATATCTCAAATTAAAACAAAAAACCACTATCAAGCAGTAGCAACCTAGTTTTAAATTTGTACTCAGTCATGCAAGGAAAAATATCACCACCAAAAAAAAAAAAAAAAAATCACCACCACCTTCAATCCTGAAATTCTCAAATTCTCAAATCTGGAAAGGACACTAAACAGACCGAGAGATATGAATAAGAACTCTTGCAACCTGGGTGCCTGGGTGGCTCAGTCCATTGAGCGTCCAGCTCTTGATTTTGGCTCAGGATTTCAGGGTTGTGAGATCGAGCCCTTCAATGGACTCCATCCTGACCCCAGGGCCTGCTTGGGATTCTCTCTCTCCTTTTACCCCTGCCCCTCTGATTGCTCCCCCTGCCTCAAAATAAATAAACATTAAAAAAAAAAAAACTCTTGTAACCATCAGATTATTGGGGCTCTCCTCCAGCAGACAAATTATCACTACAAGATGCAGTAAGAATATGAAAAGGTATAACCTATGTCCTACGATACATAGGCTTCAAGTTTTATTGGACTCAGGTTATTATTTGGAACTTTATTCTTTCACTATCTAGCTGTGTGATTTAGTTAACAGGTTCAAAAGGTTGTTGTAAGATTAAATGAATGCATGGGAAGAAAATGGACCTAACAGTGTCTGACCCACAGTACATACTCAACCAATACTAATTCTTTCTGCTTCCCTTAAAAGTGTTTACTTGCTAGAGATGCACAATGTTTGTTAGTGTATTTGACATCCTCAGGAAAAAAACCTACTTAACCTGATAGTTCTCAAATTTGTTTACTTCATGTGGAGGTTCCTCAAAGAGTTAAAAATAGATCTGCCCTACAACCCAGCAATTGCACTGCTGGGGATTTACCCCAAAGATACAGATGCAGTGAAAGACCAAGACACCTGCACCCCAATGTTTATAGCAGCAATGTCCACAATAGCCAAACTGTGGAAGGAGCCTCGGTGTCCATCGAAAGATGAATGGATAAAGATGATGTGGTATATGTATACAATGGAATATTACTCAGCCATTAGAAACGACAAATACCCATTATTTGCTTCGAAGTGGATGGAACTGGAGGGTATTATGTTGAGTGAAATAAGTCGATCAGAGAAGGACAAACATTATATGGTTTCATTCATTTGGGGAATATAAAAAATAGTGAAAAGGAATAAAGGGGAAAGGAGAGAAATTGAGTGAAAATATCAGTGAGGGTGACGGGTGACAAAACATGAGAGACACCTAATTCTGGGAAACGAACAAGGGGTAGTGGAAAGGGAGGTGGGAGGGGTGTTGGGGTGATTGGGTGATGGGCACTGAGGGGGGCACTTGTCAGGATGAGCACTGGGTGTTATGCTATATGTTGGCAAATTGAACTCCAATAAAAAAAATTTTTTAAGTTAAAACAATTTTTTTTAATTTAAAAAAATTTGTTTACCTCTAGCATCCTTTACTCAAGTAACACTACTGTGGAATTAATGAACTAAAGAATACTCTTAGGTAAGATGAACACTAGAAATTTTCTATAAAGCTATACATTTAAACCTACATTGTACCACATAGCCTGTTTCTACACATTTATCAGACATAAATTCTCTAGTCCATTCTGGATGTATCATAAATTTCCACAGCTTGAACAAAATCAGAAGACTGGGGCACCTGGCTGGCTCAGTCAGTAGAGCATGCAATCCTGGATCTCAGGAATGGGAGTTCAAGCCCCACGTTGGCTGTAGAGATCACTCAAAATCTTTTTGAAAAAAATTAGAAAACCTTCATTACCTCTTGTTCAGAAGGATTGGTTGATGATACACAAAAATCAAAGCCCATTATTTTCCAGGCTCCACTTTTATTCAAAATTATATTTTCAGGTGTAATATTTCCATGGACCATTTTCACACTGCTATGTAAAAATGACAATCCTTCTGAAACCTGTAAATGGGGCAGGGTGGGGGGGAGAGATACTTTTACATTAAATAAAGACCCTCTCAATTACAATAATAAAATGTCTCTTAAAAATAGTAATTGCTGCTTCTCTCAATAAAAGATTTTTTTATATGTCAGGGAACAATTTAATTTCATCATAAACGCAAAAGAGTAGATATTCTCAGTTGCCACAACGATCTAAGCATTAGTTGGAAGATCCCAGTTATAAAACCAGAGTACAACTCTTTATTAAAGTTCCTTTCTATACGAACATAAATAAAATCAAAGATAATTTAAAACCACTTCTCTATACAAACTTACTCAGTTTCTGTGTTTGAAATGTGAAGGAATCTTCAGTTCTCATTACAGATAGTAAATATCAAGGGACTCCTTGTCAATTCAATTCTAATTCTTAATACTTTTCTATATTTATACTTCATATTGAAATTCAGTTTTTATGAATTGTGCTCAGTTTTCATGTTAATTGATGGTCACATATTCTCAAATTGGATTAGTATTTGGTCTTTTTAATATTTGTACCTGAGACTACTATGGAATTTGTTAACCAAAAATGAAGGCTGGATTTCTGTTTCCAGGGGTAGATTTTGGCAAACTAACACTTCCCAACTTGCAGGACACCAGTCTCCCAGGTTTCCCCTCAACTCCATTGGTCACTGCTGGTTCCTCCTCAGTCCCCTAAACTCGTGGACTCTGTTTGGACATCTGAAGTGTTCATCTACTCTTTCTCAGTGTTCCCACAACATTCAATACCATCCAGATGTCGACTGTTCCTACATTATCTCCAGGCTGGGCCTCTATTCTCAAGTCCAGACTTGATTATCTGACTGCCTTCCTGACTTCTCTCCCCTTGAATGTTTTATAAGCATCTCATTTTTCAAAGAATCTAAAACTGAGCCTCCCCTTCAATTCAGTTCTCTCTTCCTGTTGTCTTTTCCCCACATCAGTCATTGGTCACTGATTCACTTTTCCATTTTTTAAAAACCTCTGAGTTATCCTGCACTACTCTATTTTTCTTATATAACAAAGGCATCCGCAAATTCCAATACCTTCACCACCAAAATATATTTAGAATTTGACCGTCTTACCACTTTCCCTACCCTCGACCATCACATCTCTGGCCTGTATTACTATAGGTACCACCTACTTCACCTCTTTGTTCCTGCTCATATTCCTCAACATAATTTAATTCTCAATAAGCAGCTACCAGATCATGTCACCTTTCTGCTCAAAGCCTTTCAAAGGCCTTTCCTTTCTTTCAGAGTAAAATTCAAAGTATTTCTCTGGCTTTCAGGGCCTAAGAGGACTTAGCCACTCATTAACTCTCTGATTTTGTCTCCTACTATTAATCCTATTAACTACTCTCTACCACTCCAGGTATTTCACTATTCCTTGAACATGTCATGCATGATTCTGTCTCAGGGAATTTGCACTTGCTGTTCCTTCCTGCCTAGATCATTCTTTCCCTAGGTATCTAGATGGCTCACTTCTTTGATTTTTTCAGATCTTTACTCAAATGTCCCCCTTTCATTTATAAAGTTCCTGATTACTCCCATTCAAAAGTGCAACATTTTCCTCCCCCTCCAAACTATCCTCTCTTCTCCCTTCCCTTATTTTCTCCACATGCACTTATGATAATCTAATATACTGAATATTTACTTATTTTATTGTCTTTCTTCCCCATGAGAACATAATTTCTAAAAGGCAGGAATTTGTGTCCATTTTTTCCCCTGGTATACGTTTAGCACCCAGAACTGTGCCAGACATACAGCTATCCAATAAATATTTGCTTAATGAATGGATATGAGAAAGAATTCTCTAAAAAAAAAATAAATAAAACCTTACAATTTCAACACAAAGGTAAGTCAACAATAGTTGACTCAAATACTCAAGAGTATTATTTTAGAAAGTATCTGGATTCCTTTTCCCACTTCATTACTTACTAGTCTCGCAACTTTGAGCAAGTCACTAAACCTACGTAGGTCCCACTGGTAAATTACTTCAAATGATGGTATGTTAAGATCTCAATAAATGCGGGAAATCATATTAGATTCCACACCATTCCCAATTCCCATCCCCATAGTCAGTCAACAGGGCCTATTTTAACTCTGCATAATTTCGGGATCCCTGGGTGGCGCAGCGGTTTGGCGCCTGCCTTTGGCCCAGGGCGCGATCCTGGAGACCCGGGATTGAATCCCACGTCAGGCTTCCGGTGCATGGAGCCTGCTTCTCCCTCTGCCTGTGTCTCTGCCTCTCTCTCTCTGTGACTATCATAAATAAATAAAAATTAAAAAAAAAATTAAAAAAAAAAAACTCTGCATAATTTCACCCTATCCCTCTAGTACTTTATGTGATTTTTGAGCAAGACTTTTCAACTATCAACTATTTTTACATGCAGGCACTATGCTAAGTACTTATATAAATTTACATGTTTGATTCTGAAAATAATCCTACATAGTAGTATATCCCCTATGCCCAAGTTCCACTCTTCTAGAATGGCACTTCTAAAACGCCTGTCAGACCAGATCATTTACACTGCTTAAAATCCTTTGGTTCAGGGCCTGATCCCAGGGTGCTGGTATCGAGTCCCGCATTAGGCTCCCCACAGGGAGCCTGCTTCTCCCTCTGCCAAGGTCTTTGCCTCTCTCTGTGTCTCTCAAGAATAAATAAAATATTTAAAAAAAGAAAAAAATCCTTTGGTGTTCCCCATCACCAACAAGGTCTTTTTCTATCTTTTCAGTTTCATTTTTCACCACTCTCTCAGATGTAATGTGCTACAACTAACTGCCTGAATATTTATCCTCAGTAACTAGTATAATAACCAATTAGGACTTAATATCTCTCTAATGAATGTTCTCCAGTTCTAACACATTGGAACCCATGAAATTCATATAAGAATTGCATTTTTAAAACTGCTTATTTCCCCAAATATAATTTATAAAATACACAAAGTTTTCCAAGTCTAGAAAAGTCAAATGATTTTTGACAAAGGTACCATGACCATTCAATGGGTAAAGGATGGAAGTTTCAACAAAGGCTACTGGGAAAATTTGATATCCATAGGCAAAACAAGTAGGTTGGGCCCTTACCTTAAACCATATGTAAAAATCAACTCAAAGTAAATCAAAAGCCTAAACATAATACTAAAACCGTAAAATTCTTAGGAGAAAACAGAGGAAAAGCTTCATGATACTGGATTTGGCAACCACTTATTCGATATGACATCAAATGCACAGGCAACGAAAGAAAAAATAAATTGGATATACCAAAATAAAAACTTTTATGCATCAAAGGACAAAATCAACAGAGTGAAAATGCAACCCAGAGAATGGTAGAAAATATTTGCCAATCACATATCTGATTATATACTGAGGTTAATATCTGGAGTATATAATAAATGCCTACAACTCAACAACAACAAAATAACCTGATTAAAAAACGGGCTAAGGACGTACATAGACACTTCCCCAAAGAAGATATCCAAATGGACAATAAGTTCATGAAAAGATGCTTAAATTCACTAACTCCTAAGAAAATGCAAATCAAAACCACAACGATCTACCATCTTGTTCCCATTAGGATGGCTACTATAAAAAACTACAAAATAACACACGTCAATGCAGACATGGAAAAATTAGAACCCTGTGCTACCCTACTGATAGAAATATAAAATGGGATAGCCATGATGGGAAACAGTATGCTAGTTCCTCAAAAAAATAAAAAATAAAATTACTATATGGTCCAGCAATTTCACTTCTGGGTCTATCCCCCCAAAAAAGGGAAAACAAGACCTTGAAGAGAAACTTCTACACCCACGTTCATAGTAGTACTACTCACAATAGCCAAGATTTGGAAGCAATCCAAGTGTCCATAGACAAATTAATAAACATAATGTGGTAAATACATACAATGCATTATTCAGTCTTAAAAAGGGAGGAAATTCTGACACATGCTACAACATAAATAAACCTCAAGAACATACTAAGTGGAATAAACCACAAAAGGAAAAATAATATATGATACCACTTTTATGAGGCACCTAAAGTAAAGTAGTCAAATCATAGAGAATTAAAGTAAAATGGTTGCAGGGGCTGGGGAGTTGTGGCGATGAGTATGAAGAGTTATTGTTTAATAGATACGACTTCAGTTTTGCAAAGTGAAAAAGTTCTGGAAATGGATGGTGGTATGGTTGCACAACAATATAAATGTACTTAATGTCCCTGACCTGTACACTTAAAAATGGTAAGATGGTCAATTTTATGTCATGTGTATTTTACAATTAAAAATACATATACTGTTGAGAATAAGACAAGCCAGACACTAGAAAATATTTGTAAATATTGAAAATATTTGTAATGTATCTTTGTATACATTACAAATGTATATTTGTAATGATAAAAGACTTGTGCCCATAATTTACAAAGAAATCTCAAAACACAGTAATAAAAAAACAACCCATTCAAAAATGGGCATTCATTAAAAAAATGGGCAAAAGAGCTGAATAGATATTTCAACAAAAAAAATATTCAGATGGCAAAGAAGTGTATGAAAAGGTGTTCAACATCATTATTTCATCAGGGAAATGCAAATTAAAACTCCAACAAAATACCACTGTGTACCAATTAAGATAGCTAAAATTAAAAAGATTGATCATACCAACTTTTGGCAAACATATGGAAAAAATGGAACTCTCATACATTGCAACAGGAATGTAAAATGGTATTACCGCTTTAGAAGTCTGTAGTTTCCAAAGAACCAAAATACATGCATACCATTTGATCTAGACATTCCACTCCAAGGTATTTAACCAAGAGAAATTAAAGCATATGCATATACAAAAACTTATAGATGAGTGTTCATGGCAGCTGCATTTGCAATAACCAAAAACTAGAAACACCCCAAATGAAATGATCATCAACAGATAATGGATAAACAAACTATGGTGTGCGTATATTTATACACACACACACACACACACACACACACACACACCCTGGGCTACTACTCAGCAATAAATAAGAAGTACTGATACACATAATACAGATGAATCTCAAAGAATTAAGTGAAATAAGTCAGACAGGAAAAAACTATATATTGTATGATTCTAGTTATAAAATTGTAGAAAATACAAACTGATTCATGGGAACAGAAAGCAGGTCAGTGGTTTCCTGGGACAAGCGATAGATAGTAAGAAGTAGGAGGGAGGGATTATAGTGGGTAAGAAAACTCTTGGGCGTCATGAATATGTGCATAATCCTGATTGTAGTGATGGTTTCACTAGTATATATATGTCAAATTTATAAAACCATATAGTATTTTGAATGTGTGAAGTTTATCATATGCCAATTAATATCAATAAAGCGTTTTTTTAATAAAGCGGTTTTTAAAAAATAACAAATAAAATGATCTCTGTCCCCAAAGAACTAAGAATCTCCTGTATAAATATATGCTACAAAAATATACATATATACACTACAGAGTTGAAGATATTTTGGTAGACAGGGAAAGAAAAATCAGAAAAAGTGGACATATAAGAAAAGTGTAACTATCTCGATACTGATTACATAATTTCCTTAAAGATTTAATTTTTATTTTTTAAGTATGTTAGTACTTCAACTTAATATTTTGTTTATGAAATTGCATTCACAAAGTTTAGCACTCAAAAAAATCAAAAGGGAACCAACCCATCAACAAATGAGTAAGTGCTCTTCTACAAAGGTTACCAATGTTATGTTTTACAAACCTAAAATATAATTTTTTTAATGATTTTATTTATTTATTCATGATAGTCACACAGAGAGAGAAAAAGAGGCAGAGACATAGGCAGAGGGAGAAGCAGGCTCCATATAGGGAGCCTGACGTGGGATTCGATCTGGGTCTCCAGGATCGCGCCCGGGGCCAAAGGCAGGCGCTAAACCACTGTGCTACCCAGGGATCCCCTAAAATATAATTTAAACCTAACAATATACTGTAAAAAAAAATGGCAGAATACAGAAATAATTTTTAAATTACTCAAAGGACCCAAAGGTTTACATAAAGCAGTTGATATTGCTAATAAGTTTTAAGTAGCCAAAAACAATTTTGAAGGATAAAACTCTTTTCACATGATGAATAAAATACATACCTGAAGCAAACCATATTTAGTTTCTACATCATAAAGGTTATACTCCTTAATGTCTGGAGATACAGGAGAAGGTAGATTTTCCCAATTACCTAAAACATTGGCTAAACTGGCAAAAACTGGTTCTGTACAAAACGCCAAGCAATCTCTGTTTTAAAAAAAGAAAAAGTTATTTACCATCATTTTTTTACACATTATCAAAGTCAAATATACAGAATATTAGTGGTCAACAAGAAGGTAGAAATCTAGATTTATTTTCAGCATTAATATAACATTTAAGCCACCATTTTCAGCATATGCTGCAGATTTTCCAGACCCCTCTGAGCAAGAAAAGTCAGAAAGAGGCCCAGAGCACAGCTCCAGATCCCCTCTCACTACTTCAATCAGAGCAGCTATGCGCCTTTTACCTACTTCATATATAACTTAAAATGGTGTCACAATGTTTAAATTTTTTAAATTATTGCTTTTGATGTAGAAGAATATTTAGAAATTTGGAAAATGTTAGAAATTAACACTCAACTGGCTTTATGGAGTAATTATAAAGAGCTCAGGCTTTGACAAATACCCAACTTCAAGTCTCAGCATCCCTATTCGGACTAGGTGACTTGGACACCTCAGCTTTGAGCCTCACTATCACCATTTGTAAAATGGTGATAACAAACCACCTTAATGGACTACTGTGAAGATCAAAGGAGATAATGAATGTAAAGTATAAAGTACATAGCAGAGTGACTAGCATGAAAACTTAATAAATCTCTACCACTATTATAATTACCAAGTGTTTGAGACTGAGACTCAAGACCTAACATTTTATGCCTTGGGCTTAGGCTCTGGCAATGAAGAACTATAAGGTAGTGCGGTAAAA
This sequence comes from Nyctereutes procyonoides, assembly GCF_905146905.1. Taxonomy (NCBI): domain Eukaryota; kingdom Metazoa; phylum Chordata; class Mammalia; order Carnivora; family Canidae; genus Nyctereutes; species Nyctereutes procyonoides. Next base: position 24,754,027 of record NW_026575122.1, read on the forward strand.
AAGCTCAACCAAGCCTCTGCACGTGGACTGTGTTTAACAGCAAGCACACCTTTTGCAGTTTCATCTGCCCGCTATACCTGTGTGACTTTTCTTGCACTTTGAACCCATTTTTCAAATGAAAGCATATGCAGAAGTTCATACATGGGAGATTAAGAGAGAGCTGCTTGGGGCTGAGGGAGAAAGCAACACCTGATCAATCATCAACAAAGATGCTACCTTATTCTTTACTCTCTCACCAAGCTCATAAACACAGTGGACACCAGGCTTTCATTTGCTGGGGGAAAACCGATCAAATACTCTGAAGTCTTTTCTACGGTTTTCTAGAATTCCCAGAACTCATGTATTTGACTCTTATTTTTTTCCTCCATGTCTTGACCCCAACATCATCCTTGGCCACATCAACATCCATATGATTGTTCCTCCAGCGGAAGCCCTCTAATCTTTCATGAATATTCACTCCCATCACCATTACAAACAGTCACATACCAAAAGGTCCTCTTCTCAAGAACTGCTTCCCCAACCACAGCTACTTACTAGCCATCATCTCCTACTACCCCTTTACTACCTCCACCAAATCAAGCCCACCAGCACCTTTATTCACCAAATTCAAAGTATTCAGTACTGACCATATATATTCGATTACTTTCTTTCTCCGGAACTATCACAATAAACTATCACCCAAATTACCCTTTACTCAGCAAACCCTTATTAACCTATAATAACCACCAGAAGTTTCTTTCACTCTCTTATATCATAAGCAGAAGGAAAAAATAGAAAGCTCAAATCTTTTTAAATTCAGTGTAAAGTCACATAGTGTACTTTAATCTTGTTTTTTTTTTCAACATTCAAGAACATTCCTTTATAGCCCTCTTCTTGGTTCCTCATTCCATGGTCCCCTTTAACGACTACTCATCTATTATCCACTTTTTACTTTAAAAAAGCATAAAATTCATCTAACATGAATGACTTAATTTCCCTAAACTCCACTTCAGTGTATTAGTGATTAAACTATATTCCTAAAATTTCCTTTGAGTTCCTCCTGTCAGACTTTATTCATATAATGAAGTTCTCCCTGCTAGGCTCCTTGATATCTATTTTCTAGCTTCCAAACCACCATTCTACAACTGATGTATTTGAAGATCAATAAAAATCTCTGACTAGTCAAATGTAATGAAGTCTTTCTTCTCGGTCCTTATTTTCATTTACTCAGTGCCATGAGTGTTAGTGGGTCCTTTTCTCCCCTCCCCTCCTTTAGCTTCCATAACATGCTGCCTGTTTTTCTCCTGCCATGTAACAATGATCATTCATCAGTCATTCCTTTTCCTGGCTCTTCTTTCCCCTCTTCATTCCAAATACTGTCTTCAGTACTCTACTCTTTTGACTCATGCTCTTGAAAAATTCTTTTTTTCATGGTTTTAATTACCACCTACCTCCATGTTACTCTCACTGTATATCACCCAACTCGGGGCTTTCACCTGGATGACTTTATTATAGCACATTTCTTTTGGATAATTCCAGTGTTATCTCTACATTATTAATTCATTAAAAACTGGAATTCATGTTTTTCCTCCCCTAAAGTTGTCCTATTTCTATCAACTTTACAGCTTTACAACAATGAAAATGCCTTAAAGTAATCCTTGAATTGTCTTTCGTAATAATTGCCAACAAATCCCTAGTTCTATAATACTTAAATCACTATAAAAGAAGCTGCAGGGATAGCTTCTCCCCTCAAGAGATGTGTAATGATGAAATATAAAACACATTGATACAAGTTAAAGTAATAAAGATGGGTAGGATTCTGATAGGTGAGATGGTAGATGCTGATAGAAAACACTCCAGAGAAAACAGTACAGTTCGGAAAGCTCAGGCCAAGTATAGCAAACAAAACTTACCCACTTCAGAATAAAGAGTTCACAATAGTGAATTTACATAAGAGCCAACAACTATACTCTTCTTTTGGGTTTGTTCATGAAAAAGAAGAGCAATAATAATATTATCATCATAAGAGATATATGGGCATATTTCTGGGTAGGCACACCATGAAACAGTGGAAAAAAACAAACCAGGGGCTTAGGAATCAAGGTATCTATGTAGCTGAAGTAATGTCTCTGATTCTCAGTTCTTCCATGTAATTGTGAGAACTGAATGAGTTAAATAGATGCAAAGCATTTAGCACAGTTTTTATGGTAAATACTAAGCTTTTTTCTTTTAAGTTGAAAGAAAGTATCTTGTGCTCTTGAGGGAGAGAGATAAGCAACAGTGGGTTCCTGAAGATTACAAAGTAAAGAACTATCCAGAAATTCAATACATAAAAAGATAAAAGCAAAAATGTTCTGGCCAAAGAGATATTAGAAGACTGGAACCCTGCCAGCTCTTTACTTCTATCTGTCCTTTCTTCCCCTATCCTTTAAATTCTAGGGCCCATAAAACACAACTGGCAAACCATTTCATTAAAATCTTCTTAATTGAACTGAGGAATACAGTCTGCTAGGTAGGAAGAAAAAAGGAAGGAAATTAGGGGTTATGTGTAATGTGGAAAAATTTGTATAGCTAGGGTACCTAATGGACTATTAGAAGCACCACAGGCTTGAGGATCCAGTTAAGATTACACAACATAAATTTCATATTCTTGTTATTCTCAGCAACAGCTCTTAAGCTCAGGCATGAGAAAAATAAGTGGCAGAGTAAATAAGAGCTATGGACTGACATGCTGAGCATATCAGAAGGTTAAATATTTAGAAGAGTACCTGAAACACACATAAAAATAGCCTACAAATATGTAATCAATGCAAAGGGTACAAAATATTCTAGCAAATTAAAAGGAGAGCTACTTTCAGACAGAGGCTACATGCTATATTTCTTCTACATCCTCCACTTTGACTATTGTAGGGCTGAGCACAAAGTAAGCAAATACAGACTGATGGCAAATGTGAAGAAAGTTTTCACTATTTCAAAAAGAGGCAAATACACAGAATACATAAATAAATTTTACAGAAATAAAAAATCCATAAGAACTCAACACTCAGTTTATAAGAATTTTTCACTGAGAGCATGCTCTCCAGACAGAATTTAAATATAAAATTATTAACTATTTGTTCAACAAGTCTTTTATAAAAGCCTTTATAGAAATTTACCTGGATTCTTCTAAAGGATGCTGGACAGTAAGAAGTCGAGGGTGTCGTAGTCGAGTTAACTGTTGGACTCCTCGTTTTAGAGAATCGATGATTTGATCTTTTTCAAACTTCTGATATTTGTCAATCAGCTTTTTATCAAAGACAAAAACAGCTACTTCCTAATTAAAGAATTGCATATTTTTAAGCAAGAATATACAAAAGTAATAAAACTTTACTCAAGTGTCACAATGGTCTACAAATCAAAGTAAAATCTAATATAGAAATTATAGCACTATTGTAACACTTTTCTGATATCAAAAAACTGGATTTCTTCATGATTAATAAATCTAAATACTTTTTAAAGTATGAGACCCAGAGCCCTTATCTAAGGAGAACACAGGAGAATCTCCATCTTTGAACTCTAATACACACAAAGTATATTGTGTTGTACTCTATGTAAGTAATCTCTTATTTAACCAGAATTCTCATACAAGTTAAAATGTTTAAAAATTCAAAATGCTATTCATAATGATAAACCTGGTTACTTATAACCCTACAAAATCTTGAATCGCTTTTTGAAAGAAAAGTTGTATATCTCAGGAGTGCGTGTTTATACAAAAACCCATTTTGTAAGCATCTTTTATATACAAATAGCCTATACTCACTCTCTCCTTCTACTCTATTCCTAATGTACTATGCACAGTAACTGGGAATGAATGGTACCAGTACAGGAAGTTACTCTCTCCTTGTCTCTCTCCAAGAGCATTCACAGTATATTTATACTACTAAAAGCACATGTCCTTCTTAACTATCTTCTTCCTTTCACTTCATCTGTTACCCAAGGAAAAATAGCTCCCATCCAGTAACCAATCTTAACAAATCAATCAAAAAATAGCTGTACTGATAGCTGATGTATTACCACACAGTGCAACACAGCAGTGATGCTAGATCTCCATCATAAATGGAAAGAAAAGGGATCCCTGGGTGGCTCAGCGGTTTAGCGCCTGCCTTTGGCCCAGGGCGCAATCCTGGAGTCCCAGGATCGAGTCCTGCGTCGGGCTCCCAGGATGGAGCCTGTGTCTCTGCCTCCTCTCTCTCTCTCTCTCTCTCTCTCTCTCTCTCATAAATAAATAAATAAATATTTAAAATAAATAGATAGATAGATAGATAGATAGATAGATAGATAGATAGATAGAAAGAAAAATGATAAAACTGGAAGCAAAATTAGGAAAGAATCAATGCTAACCTTCCAAAATACCTTGAAAAATTTTGAATGATTTTCAGAATTTCTATAAAAGTCTCTTTCAAAAGCCTCTAGTTAAACCTACTAATACTCAACTATCAATACCCAAGACAGTATCTTTCCATTTTATTTCTTATTATTTCTGCTACATTAGGATTACGTTTTTTCACAAAGCAACCTCATTAGCTAATAGAGATTCACTGCAGAATGCCAAGCCAATAAATATCTCAAACACAACTTGTTTTAAGTTGGAGGCTCCTTATATGTATATAAATAAGTTAAGGATTTGGGAGGATTAAGTCTCCAAAATAACAAAGGGACTATTTAGTAACTCAACTCGAAAATTTTATTTCCAAAGCATTTGTGTACTTTTAAGGAATTATTTAATTTCTCCAGCAATCCTACAAGACAAATTATTATCCTCATTTAAGAGATGAGGACACAGTGGAGAAGATAATGTATTATCTAAAATCTCACAACTGGTGAGATCAAGTTCAAATTCAGTCATTTTACATCTGAGGACCACATTCTTACCCAATATACCATTCTGTCTACATAGAAATAATACAGGGACAATAAATACAGAGCAACCCCCTCCCTAAAATATATGTTTTCAGGAAAATAATCATTTGAGACATTTAAATAGCATTCATGGATAAATACATAATCTTAGCTCCTTTTTTTTTTCATAATTTTAGCTCTTTTGATAATTCATGAGACACAGGTCTATCAGAGCTAAGTGTCATGTCATAGTAATTTGAACTAAAAACAAATGACCTAGAAGTTCAAGTTCCCATCTCACTATTCATGTGCACAATCTTATTTTAGTAAGTGTTCTGCTACAACACATTTTATAAATGCATCTAAATTAAATGTGTTTATTTTTTTTAAAGATTTTATTTATTTATTCATGAGAGACACACACAGAGAGAGAAACAGAGACAGAGGCAGAGGGAGAAGCAGGGAGCCCGATGTGGGACTCGATCCCCAGGACTCCAGCATCACGCCCTGAGCCGGAAGGCAGACACTTAACCACTGAGCCACCCAGGCGTCCCAAATGTGTTTATTTTTTCAAGATGTTTTAAGACATTAAAAAAAAAAAAAAAATAATATATATATATATATATATATATATATATATATATATCACATGAAATAGCCCTTAAGCTCTTGCAATTTCACCGCTTAAGGAAGAACATAGTTCATAAAGAAAAAGAACATAAAATTCTCTCTGAGATATTCATTTATTTAAAGTCACAAAAGATTTCTACATAGATCAGAATAGGTTATCAACTATCTTAAAAAGATTTTCTTTGTTCCAGCTTAATTAAAATTAACCAATTTCAACAAAGGTATGACTGACTAATGCCAAGGTATGACTGACCCCAGGACCCCTAGACCTCACACAGACTTCCTAAAACTCTTAGCCTGCACTGCAAAACTTTTCTTCAGAACAGACTATCATCTAACTTTTCATTTGTTTTCCTTCTACAACTTCACTACCCACTCTGTTAACACACATCACTTGTGTAAAAGTCCTGTCACTTTATGTGTATTACAAGCTTCTTTAAAAAAGAAAGCACACCTCCCCTTTTTAAAAAAGAAGAAAGAAACCATGCCTTAAGTGTCTCTGTGTCCACTACAGGATCTACACCTAGAAGACACTCAGACGTTTACTGCCTAGTGGTGGTAAATAAAGACAAGTAGTTACTGGAAGCTTTCCATTATCATACTGAAATAAAACCTTTTTTGACTCTTTATTATGAAAATGTTCAAATATACAAAAAAAGGTGAAGTACTGCAAATACCCAAAATCTTCCACTTAAGAGTCAACTGTTAACTCTAATTAAATTTGGAATCTCCTTTTTATACAAAAATTACTAAAACAAAATATAAGAATATTTGGCACTTTTTTTTATTCACTTCATAGCCTTTAAAATACACTGGCAAAAAAAGTTACTAAAAAATATTTTTTCTCAATAGCCTATCTTTAAATAAAAATGCTATAAAATATCTATTCTAAAAACTAATACTTGTCAAAATGAAGACTACCTTTTTTTTTTTAAGATTTTATTTATTTGTTTGAGAGAGATAGCAAAAGAGAGCACAAGCAGGGTGGAGGCATATAGGGAGAAGGAGAAGCAGACTCCTCACTGAGCACGGAGTCTGAGCTGAAGGCAGACGCCTAACCAACTGAGCCACCAACCAGGCGTCCCTGGAGACTGCCTTTTGATACAAGTCTAATTTATAACTTTTTAAAGCTACTTTGCTTTCTACAATGTTGAACTCTTGCTGAAAACAGGGCAGTTTAAGTAATAAAATCTAAATTAAAAATAAGTAAATAAATAAATAAAATCTAAATAAATATATGCCAATGTGTCTAGGATGCCCTAATAGTAATCATGACCTCCACTAACCTATCCCTCAAAGCCAACAGAGATGGTTTCTGAGACATAGATACTTCCTGTGATCTCTATTTAAAGACCTTTCATGACTGGTCAGTGGTGACTGCCAACCATCATACTCCTCATTTTTCATGTGATTTAGGGGCAAAGTTCCTTTCCTAAAATAATAAAACAAAATCTAAATTTTCATTGAGATTAAGCTAAAAGAACTTGGTATTTGAGAAGACTAAGACAGTAATAAGATATATCTCTTAAAATTATTGAAGATAGTCGATGATCATTATTGACCTAACCAATTTGACTAACACATTCAGCTTTGCACAGTGATTTCTTTGTTTAAAACTTTTAATTTTATAATTATACTTTAATTTTTCATAATAATTTAATTATGCCTTTGCCTACATACTACCAGCAAGCTTCATCCAGAATACTGGCATCTGGACAACACAATGTAGATTTTGCAGTAAGGAAGGGAAAACGTCCAAGATGACATCCGGTAGAATGGCTAAAATAATGATTACCAGCTAAATATTTATTATATAATTTTTAAAACCAATCTATCTTCATTATCCTCATAAGAATAGTCATTTAACTGGATAGTGTTTTAAGGCTAATGCAGTAGTTAGGCAAAAGAAACAGGCCAGCAAACATGACTTTTAAGACAAAATAAGATTAAACTTGCCTGTTTTAAAAAAAAGTCTATTCTAAAACTGGATTAAAAAATAATCATTAATATGGGACACTAACTAGAAGACCACAAATAAATGTTAAGTTAAATTCATTTTTTTTTATTTTTTATTTTTTATTTATGATAGTCACAGAGAGAGAGAGAGAGAGGCAGAGACACAGGCAGAGGGAGAAGCAGGCTCCATGCACCGGGAGCCCGACGTGGGATTCGATCCCAGGTCTCCAGGATCGCGCCCTGGGCCAAAGGCAGGCGCCAAACCGCTGTGCCACCCAGGGATCCCAAGTTAAATTCATTTTGAAAAGTAGTTAGCTGGCAACAGAATCTTGTGTCAAGATAAACAGAAATACTTACATATAATAAATAAATGTTTAAGTAATAAATACACCCACACATACACTCTTTTTTAAAAACATCTTCCCCCCCAAATAAATCCCTTAACTTGATATAGTAGAGTTAAAAGAAATTTCAAAATGTAGAATTATTCTTCTACTCGAAACACAGTAAAAGGTATACACGTGGGAAAGAAACTCTATTTATGTAGTGCTTTTATTACAAATTATTTAAACATATTAGCAGCCTTGGTAGTTACATCATTCTCATCAAACAGATAAGGTGATGGTATTTCAATTTTTAAAGGACACAAACATACAAAAGCAACCATTTCTCACTTATGACTGATACATATAGATAGATAGTTTGGCCAAAAATTTCCCTTTAATGGTTTGTTTAAATAAAGTATAATTAAAAATTAGAAAGGGGGGCAGCCCAGGTGGCTCAGCGGTTTAGTGCCGCCTTCAGCCCAGGGCATGATCCTGGAGACCCGTGATCGAGTCCCATGTCGGGCTCCCTGCATGGAGCCTGCTTCTCCCTCTGCCTGTGTCTGTGCCTCTCTCTCTCTGTATCTCTCATGAATAAATCAATAAGATCTTTAAAAAAAAATTAGAAAAGGTAATTAAATCCAATTAAGGGCACTTATCTCAGAAATCTCTCTAAAATAAATATTATTTACAATGGAAATAAGAATATGTTTGAAAAGAACACTTATGGTTAGGTACCATTTTAATCCTAAACATGCTACTCTGTAGAAAGACTAATTCAGTTATAAAGCTGTAACAGAAACACAACATTATAAATTCTATGCCCAGCAATTAATTACCTACCAGACAATATAAAAGTTTAGGAGGTAGAGGAATAACGAATATTTCAATGAATTTTCAAAAATAAATAGACCCTGAGATCATGCCATCTGCAACAAGGATGGACCTAGAGGGTATTATGGCAAGTGAAATAAGTCAGACAGAGAAAAACAAATATATATGATTTCACTTCTATGTGGAATCTAAAAAACAAAACAAATGAATAAACAAACAAAAAGCAGAAACAGACCCATAAATACAGAGAACAATCTGATGGTTGCCAAATGGAGAGATGGGCAAAATGGGTGAAAGGGAGTGGAGGTATGGTCCTCCAGGTACAGAATGAATAAATTACAGGGATAAAAGGTACAGCATAGGGAATATAGCCAATAGTATAACAGCACTGTGTGGTGACAAAAGGTTAACAACACTTGTGGTGAGCACGGCATAATGTATAGACTTGTCAAACCACTATATCGCACACCTGAAACTAATCTAACACTGTGTGTCAACTACACTAAAAAATAAAAAATAAGTATAAGAATCTCTGCTCAAAATGCCTAAAAAGACTAACTATAAAAAGAGTTGGCAGGAATGTGAAGAAACTAACTGCTGATAGAAGTATACATTGAAACAACCACTCTAGAAAGACTAGCACTGAACAAATAGAAACACTATCACCTGGTAATTCCATGTCTAAATAATGTGTTATATATCCCAATGGCATATACAAGAATGTTCATAGCAATATCCTATATTTTAATAAAAAGAAAACCTGCTATGTTCAGCAACATACATGCATCCCATGAAAATACATTTAAGGAAAAGGAGCCAAACAGGAGTACACAGTATGATTCCACTTAAATAAAATTCAAAAGTAAACAAACATGCAACGCACACACACATACAACCCTAAAGTTCAAAAATAGGAAAAATTATTTAGAGTAATTTTTACTTAGAGTCAAAGGATCAGATAGCAGTGACCTCTGAAGAGAAGGTGTGGAGAGGTAATGACTATGAAAAGCCATGAATATTAGCAATGTTTCCTTGACCCAGATGTTGATCACAGGTGTGCTCACTGTAAACATTCATCAAGCTCTACACTGATAATTTGTGCACTACTCTGCAAAAGTTCTTAAAAATATGCTTATATTTTAAAAATATGCTAAATAGACACAATCTTTATTCCCTAAATGTCACCCTGAAGTGTTTTATGACGTCTCTACCGAGATTCTAGAAAGAATAATGGTTGGGAACCAAGAGCTGCTTCTAAATGAACACTCAAGAAGAAATCTAAATAAACATAAACCTAAATAGTAGCTTCAAATGCTAAGAGGCTATAATTAATGATCTATCCATTTCAGCATGTTCACATGTGAAGTTTACCCAAATAATAACTTTTAAAAATCTTAAGTTTGTATACCTAACTGGCCTAAACACCTTATTTAACTGCAAAAAAAATCAACTTTAAACTTAGGACTCTTAGGAATTCTTAATTGCACTTTCATAAATTACTTACCAGGAGATGTTTCTTCAAAGAATGTCTTTCAAAAACAGAAACAACAGAAATTGGGTTTTGGAAGCATAAAGCCAGGATAATAATAACACAGATGCCTAATGAGGTACAATGATGTTACCAGGCACAAAAGTAAATTTTTATTTGCCAATTTTTTTTTTATCTTTCTACACTCCAGGTTTTGTATATGTGTATTTTTTTTATCTGCTCTGTAGGTGCTTTTATTACTTACTCCATTCCTCTCAGAAGCCTTCAAACATTTAAATTAAAAAAGCAAAAGTTGTACATGATCTGAAAATTATAATTCATCATGTACTACTGTACTACTGTACTACTGTGAACTTGAAATAACCCTAGCAAAAAGTACACAGAAAGAATCTCCCAGCCTAAGTCCCTAACCTGATGTTACCTCAAAGTCAAATTTAAGATCATATAATCTGCTATAAACACAAACACAATCAAGTACACTGTATGCTAGATCAAGAAAAGCTGAGAGGGTTAAGAAAAATACCCTCAGTCTCACAGTCTCAGTGTATCTTTATGCATGGGGGGAGGCAGGGGTTAGGACCAAGAAGAATGTCTTTTTCCAATATTTTTCTTCCAATTTCTCTAAGATCAGCGTTGTGGTACAGAACATTGGTGATGATCAAAAGTTCTTTACATGCAGGGTGCCTGGGTGGCTCAGTCAATTAAGCGTCTGCCTTCAGCTCAAGTCATAATCTCTGGGTCCTGGGATGGAGAGCCATGTTGGGCTTCCTGCTCAGTGGGGTGCCTGCTTCTCCCTCTCCTCCTCACTTGTGCTCTTTCTCACTATCTCTGTCACTATATCTCTGTCTCTCTCTATCTCTCTCAAATAAACAAAATCTTAAAAAAAAATTTTTTTTAAAGTTCTCTATGTGCATTGTCCAGTATGGTAATACACTAGCCACACATAGCTAAGGAGCCTTGAAAATGTTTCTAGTGCTCCTAAGGAACTAAATTTAATTTTTCCTAATTGAAATAGGTATATGTAGCCTGTGGTTACCATATTGGGTAGCACAGCTCTAGATTATCTATCTTCTATGATTCCCTTTTACTAAAAAATGAGATAACTGAAAATGAATTAAAACTACAATTAAGGGAGAAATTAAAATGAGGCTTCAATGCCAATGTAGTTAAAGACTTAACTACTTCTTAAGGAATTAGCTAGTATAGTCCAAATAGAATACTCAGTTCAGATACCTTAGGTTTAAAAGAGGCAAAGAGAGAAGATTCAAAATTGTATCCACATAAAGCACAGATATATTTCAAAACTATCTTTTTCCACAAAGCAATAAATTTGGGGGGTAAAATAAAGCAGTTTCCTAAGAGAATCCAATTCTGGCAGTTAGCAGTTGAGAACTGATGTATTATTATGCAATATCCAATCAATTACCTATTATTTGTGCCTGGTTTTCATGTTCTATGAACTGCAACAGAAGTTTCAACGTTATCAGAGAATTTCTGTATACGGACTTCTAATATAAACACAAACACTGAGAACTCTTTTGGCTGAGCACACAGACACTATTATGTTCCACCATTAATAAATAATGCAAAATTTAGTACATTTGGTGTTCTTTCATTTTCCCCTGATATAATTGATTATAAAAGCTAGTATTAGAGGTTGGTCATTTACATAACTTCATGGACTCATTAATAGCTTTTGAAGCATTCAATACTCGAGAAACCACTTATTTTTTGGGCTCTTGGTGAATTGAGAGAGAAAACAATGTTCAAAAATGACAAATAAATCAGCATTTAAAATATAGATCAGCCCTGGACTAAAGACTTCCAACCAAATGGCAATAAAAACAAGATTTACAGGTCAGGTACAAACCACATGCCAGCCTTGATAGGCTATCACAAGACCAAGATTCTTACTTCATAAAAGGATAACCAAAACTGATTCAGTCTTTAATATACTTGTTGTTTGGGAAAAAAGCCAGCTTTGGAAAAGTCACAAATAATGCATATACATCCACAACTGTATAACTGGGACAGAGTCACTGGAAAATTATGTGTAATTAATCCCAAACGTCTTATAACCCATATGTTTCATTTGTACAAAAGTAGTTTTGGAAACAGTGATTTTTCTTTTTAAAGAACGTTATTTCTACAGAGGTTTTAAACCTGGAGGTTTTTCAATTCTTTAACAATCCCAACAGAAAACTGTTAGTAAAATATAACACTAACAATCCTCCACATTTCTAAGAACCATCTGTTGGTCTCTTAAGTCAAATTAAAAAAATAAAAATAAAAATATAACTCATTCAAATGACTACTAAAAGAACAGTTAGTTTTAAAATAACTTTGAAATAAATATATCATAAAACACATTACTGACTATTCCACAAACATACTACCTTCTGATTATAAAAAATATCATGTTAAACACAAAAGAATGTTACAAAAGTCTGTAATAATAAACTAATAGCTAGCTTATTGACAAATTTGAAAAGGAACATGATTTTTATTCTAAAACAAACACTTCGCTAAAAAATCTAATATACTTCTTTGCTCAACAGATACATTAGATTTATTAAGTATGCAAAATTAAAATAGAAGACAGGATGATATATTAAACAATGTATTTGTAACTAGATTTAGGGCATGTGGATGATATATTAAACAATGTATTTGTAACTAGATTTAGGGCATGTTTTAAAGGATTTATTTTTGTATGACTTCACTGGATGGAAACGAGAAGTAAAGAACCCATTACTGGGATCCCTGGGTGGCGCAGTGGTTTGGCGCCTGACTTTGACCCAGGGCGCGATCCTGGAGACCCGGGATCGAATCCCATGTCAGACTCCCGGTGCATGGAGCCTGCTTCTCCCTCTGCCTATGTCTCTACCTCTCTCTCTCTCTGTGACTATCATAAATAAATAAAAAATTTAAAAAAAAAGAATTTAAAAAAAAAAAAAGAACCCATTACTTTTGGCATTTTTTTTAAAGATTTTATTTATTTATTCATGATAGTCACAGAGAGAGAGAGAGAGAGAGAGAGAGAGAGAGAGAGGCAGAGAGAGAAGCAGACTCCACGCAGGGAGCCCGACGTGGGATTCGATCCCGCGTCTCCAGGATCACGCCCTGGGTCAAAGGCAGGCGCTAAACCGCTGCGCCACCCAGGGATCCCACTTTTGGCATTTCTTAACATAAAGATGCATATGCACATTATGGTACTTAGCATGTATGTTCTTGCCAAATGGACTCTGAATTAAAACTTACCTGTTTTGTCGATTTTTTTGTGCCATTGAAAATTTTCCAAGCTAGCCCATTGCCACCACTGGCAATATGTCGACCAACATCAAATTCTCTAGTGACAGGATTTCCCATTACAGCACTAGTGACATCAGCTGTTACTTTTGTAACGGTACTCTTTAACTTATTAAGCATGGACTCCATGGCTGCAATATTGAGTTATAGTTACCTAGAAACACAGGGGGACAGGGAAGCACTGATCATTTGTTTGTACCTGTTGAAGCACTTAACATTCATTATTTAGTCTGAAAAACTTAATATACCCCAAACAGTGAATGAAACAATTCTATAGAGACAAAAACTTCATGTTGATTTTGTATTCAAAGAGCCCAATACGCTTGGATGCAAATTTAAATCTAGGAACCAAATTTTTCCTTTCAACCTCAATTATTACAGACCAGGAAAAGACATATTCACACTTGACACGGACATGAATGTTGTGCAACTATGTAACATGGACCCTCAAGACTTTAAGTGGTGTACAGAGTCTAAATCTTTCCTCATGCTAAAAATAACATATAAAACCTAAAAGGGGACACTTGGGTGGCTCAGTTGTTTGAGCATCTGCCTTCAGCTCAGGTCATGGTCCAAGGTCCTGGAATCGAGGGCCACAGCAGGCTCCCTGCTCAGCAGGGAAGTCTGCTTCTCCCTCTCACTCTCCCTCTGTGCATTCTCTCTCTCTCTCAAATAAATAAATAAATAAATAAATAAATAAAATCTTAAAGATAAATAAATAAATAGATAAATAAATAAATAAAACCTAAAAGGAACTAATGCTATATTAAACGATAAATTTGTATTTTATAAAAGTTTTATTCACTATTAAAAAAAATTCCTGTTGCAGGCACCTGGTTGGTTTAGTCAGAAGACCATGTGACTTGATCTTGTGGTCCTGAGTTCGAGCCCCACGATAGGCGCAGAGATTAACTTAAATAAATGAGTAAACTACTGTTGAACTATGAAATCACTTGAGAATACCTTCTAAAAAAATAAGCACTGGTGGCAAAAAGACAGTAAAACATGCAGAAGGAACAGGTAATTAAATATTTTTAAAATCTTACACATTTCTAGTCATGATGCAGAAACACTGAAGTTTATCCCCTCATCTTGAACAACTAGAAGCCAAACAGATATAGGAAACAAATATTTTCAAACAGTGAATTGGCAGCACTGGCATATAATCCTAGTGAGAAAGTGAATTAACAAAGCAAACTCAAGGACTGCCCCAAGCTTTCTGCCTAGGGGCACACCGCAAACCAGAGTAGAGAGCAGAATTCCAAGCAGCAGTCTAGTTGAGTTAAAGAGTTGAGGAGACAAACTAGAATTCAAGAATGCAGGGGTAGCTGGGAGGTCTGGGATAGAATTTCAAAAAGGGGGAAAATCAGAGAAAGAAAAAAAGAGACAGAAAGAGAGAGACAGAGAGGGAAGGAAATATGCTGAAAAAGAGCTCCAGAAATTTGATGCTTTGTTTGAACACTAAGATGACCATACATGGTGTGACACTCAACCAGCTCAGTCAAGGACCAACCAGAGAGCTATAAACTGAACAGTTCAGGTTCACACCAAGCTATAAATCATTTAATTTCTCACCAGCTACACTGATCACTAAAGGCAGTCAACAGAAATCCCACAAGGACCATGCCATAGTAGTAGGATAAACTGTTCTTAGAGTAAAATGTACTCTAAAGCTGACCTAACAAACTAAAAGCAAGCCTCAAATAATCAAACTAATCATAAATTACTTAGCTGTCTACCAGAATGAAACCCAATATTCAGGAAAGAAATACAAAAAAATTTCAGATATCTAATAATGTAACATCCACAATGTTCAGCATGCAGTCAATAATTAGTAGACATGCCATGAATGAATATGAAGATGTTCTCATAATTAAGATTGAAATCAATCAAAAAAGACTACAAATGAGAGTTATAGACATTAAAGACATTAAACAGCTACCATTTGTCTAAGTATTTCAAAGAAAGCATGAACATAATGAGAGTAAATGGAATATTTTTTTTAAACCCTAGTGAAGATTCTAGAGCTGAAAAACAAAATATCTCAAACAAAAAATTCAGAGGATATGATTAACAGATTAGTAGGAAAAAAAATTAGTAAAACCATGGGGTGCCTGGGTGGATCAGTTGGTTGAGCATCCAATTCAGCTCAGGTCTTGATCCCAGGTCATGAGTTCAAGGCTCATGATGAGTTCCACACTGGACAAGGAGTCTACTGGAAAAAAAAAAAAAAGTAGTAATACCTGAAGACAGAATAAAAGAATAGGAAAAAAAAATGAGCAAAGTCTCAGTGACCTGTGGGACAATATCACAGTCTAACATATATAAATGAATCCCAAAAATGAGTGGGAAAAGGGAGAAATGATATTTGAAAAAATAATGGCCAAAATGTTCCTGAATTTCATGAAAACATACAAAGTATCAAGAAATTCAATGAACCACATGCAGGATAAACACAAAGAAAACCATACTTAGACACATCCTATCAAGTAGCTGAAAGTCAGTAATTAAGAGAAAAATCTTAAAAACAGCCAGAGAAAATAGGAAAATTATATATAGAGGGAAAAAAAAGATAAAAATTTTCCCCAGTTTTCTTCATCAGAAAATATACAAGTCAGGCAACTGAATGAAGGTCTCTAAAGTGCTAAAACAAAAACAAAACAAAAAACAAAATCTATCAACCTAGAATTCTATACACCATGGGAAAAACAACTTTCAAAAATAAATGTGAAATACTTTTTCAGGAAAACAAAATCTGAGAAAATTTGTTGCCAACAGATATTCACTACAAGAGATATTAAAAGAAGTCCTTCAAACAGAAGGAAAAATATACCAGATGGAAATGTGAATCCATAAAAAGAATGAAGGATATACCAGAAATAAAAATTATGCAAGTATCTAAAAAAATTTCTCATATTTCTTAAAAAGATAACTGATCATTTAAAACAAAAATAACAAAAATATGCTGATAATATGAAAAAGTAAAACATATGACAAACCAAGAACAGGACAAGGGAAATGGAAGTGTATTTTTGAAAGATTCTTATATGTTAGGCAGTATAATATCACTTGAAAATAGATTAGAGCAAATTAAAGACATATTATAGGGCAGCCCCGGTGGCACAGCAGTTTAGCGCTGCCTGCAGCCCAGGGTATGATCCTGGAGACCTGGGATCAAGTCCCACATCGGGCTCCCTGCATGGAGCCTGCTTCTCCCTCTGCCTGTGTCTCTGCCTGTGTGTGTGTGTGTGTGTCGCTCATGAATAGATAAATAAAATCTAAAAAAAAAAAAAAAAGACATATTATAAATCCTAGATTAATTGGATAAAATAAGAGATACAACTAAAAGGTCTATAGTGGAAATAAAATGGAATCCTAAAGTGAAATGAATACAAAAAGGAGGAAAAGAGGAAGAAAGGAACAAAGAACAATTGTGACAAGCAGAAAATAATAAGACAGATTTAAATCCATCCCTATAAATAATATTAAGTGTAAATGATTTAAAATTCCAATTAAAAGGCAGAGATTGTCAAACTAGATTAAAAAGCAAGACTCAATTATATGCCGCTTTCAAGAAACTCACTTTAAACACACTTTACAAGATGATTTAAAACTGAAAGAATGCGAGCACCCAGGTGGCTCAGTGGGTGAGCGACTGCCTTTGGCTCAGGTCATGATCCTGGGATCCTGGGATCGAGTCCCACATGGGGCTCCTTTCAGGGAGCCTGGTTCTCCCACTGCCTAGGTCTCTGCCTCTTTCTCTGTGTCTCTCATGAATAAATAAATAAGATCTAAAAAAATAAAATAAAACTGAAAGAATGTGAAAATATACCAAGCTAGAGTGGTCATATTAATAACAAACAGAGGGATCCCTGAGTGGTGCAGCGGTTTGGCGCCTGCCTTTGGCCCAGGGCGCGATCCTGGAGACCCAGGATCGAATCCCACATCGGGCTCCCGGTGCATGGAGCCTGCTTCTCCCTCTGCCTGTGTCTCTGCCTGTCTCTCTCTCTCTGTATGTCTATCATAAATAAATAAAAATTAAAAAATTGTTAAAAAAAATAACAAACAGAATAGGCAATATTTCATAACAAAGATGTCATTTCATCAAAGAAGACATAAAATCCTAAATGTGTACATACTGAATAAGAGCTTTAAAATAAATATAGCAAAAAAATGACTGAAAGAAACAGACAAATCCACAATTATAGTTGTAGACTTCAAGGATGTTCTCTCAGTAACAAATGGATGTAGACTGAGTAGACAAAAAAATCAACAAAGAAGACTGTCAAACAACATGACTCAAAAAAACCCACTTGACAACAGCAGAATGCATTTTGTTTTCATGTGTACATGGAACACTCAGTAAGGGTGAGCCAAATCTCAACATATTGAAAACTACTGAAATATAAAACTTGTTATTTGGCCACAGTGAAATTAAACTAGAACTCAGTAATAGAGAAATATCTACAAAAAAATGCAAATATTTAGAAATTTAATCCTTCTCAATAACCCAAGGGCTAAAATAAATACATCACAGAAAATGTTTAAATACTTTGAGGTGAATAAAAGTGAAAAAACTGTGGGATGTACGTAAAGTAGTAATTAGTGAAAAATGTACAGCTTTAAATATTTATATGAGGTGGGGGGAACTGCCAAAATCAATCAGTAGGCTCACCTTTCATCTCAGGAAGCCAGAAAAAAGAAAAAAAAAAAAAAAGGAAAATTAAATGCAAAATAAGTAGAAAAAAGGAAATAAAAGAGTAAAAACCAATGAAATATACTGAATTCATTTATTTTTGTAAAGATTTTTTTATTTATATATTCATGATAGACAGAGAGAGAGGGACAGTAAGAGAGAGAGAGAGAGAGGCAGAGACACAGGCATTGGGAGAAGCAGGCTCCATGCCAGGAGCCCGATGTGGGACTCAATCTCAGGACTCCAGGACCACGCCCTGGCCCAAAGGCAGGCACTATACCGCTGAGCCACCCAGGGATCCCCCAAACATACGGAATTTAATGTAACACCCTACTTTAATAGAGAAATGAAAAAAAAAAATCAATGAAGCCAAAAACTGTGCTTTCAAAAAGATAAGTCTCTAGTTACATTAAGAAAAAATTTAAAAGACACAAATGACCAATATTGGAAATAGAGGAAATCCTATGGATTTTAATCTTATTTAAATCCTATAGATTTTAAGCAATAAGGTATACTATAAATGATCTTATGCCAAGTTGTTAATTAAACAACTTGAATGAAATGGAAAAAAAATCCTTGAAAATCAAAACTACCAAAATTGACTCAAGAAGGAACAGAAAGTCAGAATAGTCCTATTATAAGAAATTCAATTCAAAACTACAAACTTTACCACAAAATAAACTCCAGGTTCAAATGGTTCACTGTTGAATTCTATCAAACATTTAAAGAATACATAATGACCAGGTCAGTACAAGCTCTTCCAGAACACAGAAGAGAATACTTTCTATGTCCTGTTATTTAGTCAGTATTGCCCTGACACCAACAACAAATGACAGAAGAGAAAACTACATACCAATATCCCTCATCAACTTAACAAAATATTAGTACATCAAATCTAATAAATCCAACCTGATAACCAAGAAGGATTTATCTCAGGAATGCAAGGTTGATTTAACATGCAAAAACAAATTCATATAATTCACCACATTAACTGAATAATGGAGAAGGACATACAATAATCTCAGTAAAAGCAGAAAAAAATTTTGACAAAATTCAATATCCATTCACAATAAAAACTCTCGGGGATCCCTAGGTGGCTTGGCAGTTTAGCACCTGCCTTCGGCCTGGGCGTGATCCTGGAGTCCCAGGATCGAGTCCCACGTCGGGTTTGCCTGCTTCTCCCTCTGCCTGTGTCTCTGCCTCTCTGTCTCTCTCTCTGTGTCTCTCATGAATAAATAAATATTTTAAAATAATAATAATAATAATAAAAACTCTCAACAAACTAAGAACAGAAAGAAATTTCCTCAGAGCACCTGGCTGGCTCACTCAAAAGAACATGTAACTGTTAATCTTGGGTTGTGAGTCCAAGCCCCACAATGGGCATGGAGCCTACTTTTTAAAAAAAGGATAGATGGATGGATGGAAACAAGGAAGGAAGGAAGGAAGGAAGGAATGAAGGAAGGAAGGAAGGAAGGAAGGAAGGAAGGAATGAACAAACTTCCTCAACCTGATAAATAGAATCTCTGAATATCTACAACTAATATTACATTTAAAAATAGAAGATTGATAACTTTCTCCCTATGTTTGGGAACAAAGTAAAAACAACCACTTTTACCACTTTAATTAAATATTCTAATGGAGGTCCCTAGCCAAAACAATTAGAACAAAATAAAATGTACACAGAAAGTCAGAAGCAATCTACAAAAAAGCTACTAGAACTAAATGAGTTTAGCATTAAAGAATATAAGAACAGAACATTTAAAAAGGGGGGGGGGTCTATTTCAATATCCAAGAAACAAACACTGAAATTTTAAAAATACCATTTCAAGAACATGAAATACCAATTGGATAAATTTAACAAGATATATAAGATTTGGACAATGAAAATAACAAATAATTGCTACGAAAAACGGATGGAGACTTAAAAGGAAAGACTGCATCCACGAACTGGAAGACTCAATATTGCTAAGATACCAATTTCCCGACTGATCTATGGACTCCATGCAATCCCGTCAGGATCCCAGGGGCTTTTGTAGAAATTGACAAGACCCTAAAATATTGCTTTAAGAAGGGGTCCACAGGCTTCACTAGACTATCAAAGGGTCCATGGCACAAAACAAGGCCTAGAACTCTATCATTCTTCAAATCTTCCACTTCCATGTTTACTCCTTCCTACAACTGATTTGTCTGACAAAGTCGGTATCCTGTAAATCTTCCTTAACCAATTCTTTCCGCACAATTTTCTCCCACTTGCCCAAAGAATTTTTTGCAGCCATCACAATCTTATTACACGGCATTTGCCTGGATATAAAAAACTTTGAATACAGCAAATGAAATTCAAGAATGCATTAATACTGAAAGTCTCTTAAGAATAAAGCAAAAAGGAATTTGGGAAAAACTACTCAAAGAGGCTGTGCTTTATTTCTTCTAGGGCAGATATTAACAACAAGCCCCCATGCCTTATCTATCACAGAATTACAATTAAGAAATAAGATGGCTGTCAGAGGGATGTATAAGAACAAGTTTATTCCAATTAATAAGCAAAAATTCCAAGGTTTTGATAGAAGTAAAACATAATCACAATAAGCAACAATTTAGAAATTAGGTCCTTTGTAACTATCAAAACTCTTGATGAAAAATTTCAGATACTAGCGACTTAAAAACATGCAAAAAAAGTACTTTTTCTTTTTTTCCAAATTATTTGGAAAACACACAAGCAAAAATATTTGGAAGGCCCCTGGACTAAGGTAGCACTAGTTCATATCCAGTTTTTTTCTGTTAATTAAATTATATTTATGCAAATATGACCTACCTTCTTCTATGAAAGACTTGAACTGTCTAGAAACAGAAATAGAGATCCTCTTTCCCTTTTTAATTTAATGCTGCATTTCTGTGAGCAGTTAGAAAATGTTGCTATTGGCATTATGAAAATATTTATTGCTATGCCAAGTTGTTCTCTATGAACATCTGCTGCTGATTTTGATGGGGGAGGTAAAGGGACATAAAAACCCTCTTTAAAACCTGCATACCCATTCCTCTAACTCACCAAGCACTACTTATACATTGGGAATACAGATGTAAATGGAAACATTTCTGCTCTTTGGGGACTTAGTCTGTAGCCAGCAGACTCAGACCTGCAAAGATTAAGAGCAATAAACAGAGAGGTGCCTACCACACCACAGTAAGGGAGGAAGATCATGATGTGATTTGAGAAATACAAAGAGCTCAGTATGAAAACAAAGGATATTTTCGGAGGTAATATTCAATTCTGAGAAGCTAATTCGTCATCCAAACAGAGCCAACGATAGTGTACACATGGTAGGAGTAGACATGGAAATTCACCTGATAAATTATTTAATATTTATTGAGTACCCACTGTGTCCCTGATACTACATAAGAAACTGGGAGAAAGAAGGAAAAATAAGCCATGAAAGATCTTATCATCAAAGGGGCAAGAGACAGAGACATAAACGAACTATAGCATTAGCCCACAGTGATAAAATCTACAGTAATACCAAGTCTTACAGGAGCCAAAAAACAAAAACAAAACAAAAAATAGTAAGAGAGAGAAGGTTTTCCCAAAACGGTAATGCTAGAGATGTCTCTAAAGGTGAATAGAAATGAACAAGACAGAGAACGGGAGAATAAAGTAAAAACAAAGCAGTTCAGATAAAAGCTGGAGGAAACAGGGAAATATGGCAAAAGAAACAAAAGCCAGATCACCAAGAGCAATGAGTAGTAAGCAATATGCCACAGAAGGGTTTCAGGAATGAGTAAGATCAACCACTCCAATCAAGTAGAGAGTGGGAATAGGGAACATGGCAAGACTAAAGAGAATATCAACACATAGTTCAGGGATGATATATATCCATAATTTAGAATGTATATAAAGCAAGAAGACAAAGGAAAAGATACCTGGAAATAGAGACAGGGAAGATAGGGAAGAGATGGTGGGAAGAAGGGGGTTTCAAAGGTGTTCCATGGATATTTATTTTATAATTACATATTAAACTTTGCTACATACTTTTATGTACTATATACCAAATTTTAAACATATTTTAACAGAAGGAGAGGTTGCTGAAGTAAGGTAATAAATAGTAAGGAAGGGAAGAAAAGAAAAAGTTAGAAACAAGTACAAGTTAGAACTAAGAGAAGTTAGTGACTTTATCTATAGATAAAGAAAAGGGACAAAACTGGGAATCCCAATCAGGTCTCCCATTTCAGAGTCTAGACAGAGGGCAAAGCCATTTACCCAGGCAGGATTTAAAGGGGATAACTCTTGGTTTTGTGGAGGAAGAATTCAATTTTGGACACACTGAAGTTGAGTTGCCTGAATGACACTCACATATAGATATATCTAGTAGGTTTTTAGATACATAGGCCAAAAACTTAGGGAAAAAAGCCTTGATTGAAGACAAAACTTTGATTACCATGAGCTTATAAGCAGTACAGCAGTTAAGGCTAAAACCTTGAAAAAGGTTAGCCAAGAATATCATGAGAGTAACAGAAGGCTGAAGACAGATGAACTGAAAGAACTTCTAAAAGAAGACCTGAATTTAAATGAGATTTTGAATTATTAGCAGCATCCCTTTAACATATAAGAAACTTAGAGTCCAAATATCTTTTCTTAAAATAGTAGCTCTTCAAATTTTCACTTGATTGCTGGATAAAGAAAAAAGCCCATCTTTTCCAGACACAAAGCTATAAAACAACAGGAATGTCCATGGATATAAGCCATTTCCCACTGTATACCACTAGCAGAATTTACCTGAAATTCATTCATCTTTCCCTCTAAATCTCAGTCAAAACAAGATCTGGGACAACTTAATTATGATTCCAAGACTATAACTCTCTAACATCTGGCTCAGCCATAACTTGGCTTTTGGTAGAACCAGAAGGTAAATCTGATGCAATACAAAATTGTACACATACTTGCCAGAAGCTGGGCTGTTACAGCACCTGATGGCAGGTAGCTGAAAGGAATTGGCAATTCTTTCAGTCTGCCTACGCATAAACTCTAGAAATAGCAGAAATATAGTAGGTAAAATTAGATTTATGAAAAAAAAAAATTCCTGCATTTTCAAGTAACACAACTGCAAATCCCTTACTTCCCCAAGAATGAAATATTAAAAAGTAGAACTAACCTGTATTATGTATTTATGTGTTATGGAAATTCTGTAATGCAAATAAAAAAGTTATTATGATTACATCTGATAATGAAATTCTGTTCAGTGCTTATTAGTCTCACGGCACCTAGTAGAAACCAGTCTTTCAATAAGCACAAAATAATACACACTGACCACTAATGAACAATGCAAATAAATACCAATCAACTCAAAATAGTTTTATTCCTTGAAGAGGCACAAGTGTCTGAGACTTCTATGTAAATGCCTGAAAATAAAAGAATATTACTTATATACAGTGATTTATATAGTTAAATATTCATAAAATGAGATTTTGTGATTCATATAAAAATTACATTAACATGACACAAATACTTTTGGGGAAAGTGATTCATGAGATTTGGGAAAAATGTCGTACCTTACATTCCCACATGCAGTACTTATCTGTTTACATCTAAAGAGGACTCTGAGATACATTCTTGAATTACATTTTTTTTTCTTATGAGAGCACTCAGAGACTACTATAAGCTTTAAAAAGATACAGTTTAGGGATCCCTGGGTGGCGCAGCGGTTTGGCGCCTGCCTTTGGCCCAGGGCGCAATCCTGGAGACCCGGGATCGAATCCCACGTCGGGCTCCCGGTGCATGGAGCCTGCTTCTCCCCCTGCCTCTGCCTCTCTCTCTCTCTCTCTCTCTCTGACTATCATAAATAAATAAAAAAAAAAAATTAAAAAAAATAAAAAGATACAGTTTAAAAAAAAAAAGGTTAGCAGTATCCTTTGGCATTTCCATCATGTTTAATCTTATTCAAAAAACAAAGATTACACCAGCCAAAGACAATCATTCTCTTTACAGCTACATAAAGTATCTAATAATTATCAATTGAGCTAGAACAAATTACTTACAGGAGACAAACCTGATTTAAGAAAAACATAAAATATTAACACGCCTTAGGAATGAACAGAGATGCACAGTCTGTTCAACAAATTATTGGTTACCTACTATGTGTAAAGCACCACACTAGGTGCAGGAGAAACAACAAACAAGAAGTAAAACATTCCATCACTTTACAAACTTAAGAACACTGTACCAAAGACTTAAAAGGCAACATGAGAAATTATAAGGCAACATATGCTTAAATATCAAATTAGTAATCTGAACCATAAGATCTGAGGAGAGATCACATCCAACTCTTTTGAAGGCACTTTAAGCCCATGTACTTAGTGTAGTTTTTACTACAGAAACGCAATCAGATTCTTAAAATTACCATCATTTCAAAAAACTAGCAGCACTGGGGTGGCAAGCATCTCACTACTCAGCCCGTTAAACTGGAGAAGGGGGAAAAGGAAAAACTGGGTAGGAAATTAAACTGACAACTAAGTTCACTTCCTCAGGTCTATAGTTCTTCCTTGCTTTAAGAACATACAAAATCTGAAATACAGTGAAGTAAAACGTGTAAAAACTGTAACTCATAAAGCAGTGAAATGTTGTCTAAGGCAATGGTTTTCAAACACTGATGAACATCTAAATAACATCTAATAATAACATCCAAATGACTGGCTAACTTGCTAATCACACAGATGCCTATCTACTATCTCAGACCTTTGGAATCAGAATCTGTAAATGTGCAGTCAGGATATTTGTATTTTGAGCAGCTCCCCAGGTGTTCTGATGCAATGTGAGAATTAAATGTTATAGGAGTAAGTACACAATCCTCAGTGGCAAGGAAACCTGGGTTCAAATGCCTGTTCTAATACTTATTAGCACTGGGACCACCAACTACTCCCTAATACTATTTCTAATCCATAAAAAGGGGGACCTGCCACCCATATATATCAAGTGGTTGTTCAGAGGACACAGGGGCCTGGGTGGCTCAATGGTTGAGTGTCTGTCTTCGGCTCAGGTCATGATCCTGGGGTCCTGGGATTGAGTCCCGCATGGGGCTCCCTGCATGGAGCCTGCTTCTCGCTCTGCCTGGGTCTCTGCCTCTCTCTCTGTCTCTCTCATGAATAAATAAATAAAATCTTAAAAAAAAAAAAAAAAAGGATGACAACACATAAAATGCTTACTACCTAGCAGATTAAGCACTGAATGAACTCACTCAACATTTATTAAGCACTTACACAGCATATGAGAAATATCTCATTAATTTATTAAGAATTAATAAATACAGCAACTCTGCAATGGCGTCATGTGAACATATCATTATGGGACTCTATCCTAACCAGCAGTCTTCCCTGAACTGAGCTGAACAGGCAGTAACAGGAAAAGAAGTGTATTTCCAGGCAGAGAAAGTATCATAACTAAAAGCCATGTACTTGAAGCAGAACAGAAAGAACTGACTCTAGGAGAGAAGAATGCCAGAAAGCACTGTGGAGAAGACGTTGAAAAGGCAACCAGGGACCAAAACAGACTGTTCCGGATGCTAATTTCCCTTAAAAACAATGAAAGCCACTGAAGGGCTTTACACACGAAGATAATGTGATTAGATCTGCATTTTGAAAAAGTCACTCAACCTGGTGTGGAAAACTACAGATCTGACCACAGTAAATGCAAGTAGGCCACATCTAGGAAGCTCGTTTTCATCAAAGGAGAGATGATGATGGCTGGAACTACAGTACTAGTACTGAAGATGAAGAGTGGACATGTTCAAGAGGCCCAATTAATAGGACTTCTAGAAAGACTACTATGAGTCATGAGAGACAGGAAGATATCACACTTCTCCTAGAGAAAGGGATGATGACGCTCGTCTCTTCAGCTAAACACAGCAAGAGAACCTATTTTTCTTGGGGGGTAAATAATGAATTTGAAACGTAGGTAGGGTAGTTATTCACAATTATTGGTTTGATTTGTTCAGAAGTATTCTGTTGTATAGAAGTACAATGTGTCTGTTTTTATTGGCTGCTTATTGATCTTAAAGAGAAAAGAATAGGTTTTGGCATGTGAGTAAAGTGGATCTGAACAGAAGGAAGGTCCTTACCTTCCACTAGGTTCCTTTCCTTTAACACAATCCTCCAAAAGCATCTTTTTATGACTAATGTAATATTGTCTCGAGAATTCTATTTATACACTCGCCTGATAAACCATTTTAAGCTTTTAAATTAACGTTTATTTTAAAGAATAAGACAGGAGGCCAGACAAAAAAAAATCCTGCAAAGTCTATAAGGAAGCTTCAAGTATCTGACTTTCAAGCCACTACCAGAACATGATCAGTTTTAAAGTAACAGGCAGGTTTGGGGCATTTTCATTAAATTATGTTAATTTTCCAGAATGGAGCGGGGTGCAAACGCTACTTGGAAAACTTATTATTCATAGAATCCAGTATGTAATAAAATATATAAAAAAATTAAAAAATAATCATACAAATAATGCCTGAATTTCATCTACAAAAAACTAGTTTGCACTTACAATTTTAAGGCAGTCCTGACATGGCACTTTTAAGTTGCCCGAGTCCAGTCTCATGAAGATAGTTATAGGCGTTGGCCTGACAGTATTGGTCTCCGTAATGAGCGATCGGAAGTATGTATTCAGTGGGATCCCAAGAAGTTTTTTCAAGCTTGATCCTTCTAAACCTTCCTCCAACCTTTCTCTCCCGCTTAGGAAAACAAGAGTGCAGGAGCCACCGCGGGGGGTGTCAGTCTTCACAACACACCTGCCCCACCCACCGCACACAATAAGCTTCCGTTCCAGAACTACAGCTACCGTCGGAAAGGACGCGGGCGGCGGGGCGCTGTTGGGAACCC
This sequence comes from Nyctereutes procyonoides, assembly GCF_905146905.1. NCBI lineage: Eukaryota > Metazoa > Chordata > Mammalia > Carnivora > Canidae > Nyctereutes > Nyctereutes procyonoides. Next base: position 24,780,986 of record NW_026575122.1, read on the forward strand.
AGGTCATCAGGTGCAGACCACCGGACTGACCGGGGCGGAGGCGGCTCCAATTTCCCAAAAGGGAACCGAGATGTCCACCGCGGAAACCCGAGCTCCAGGGCCCGAGAAAGGGGCTCTCCCTCCCGCAGACGACTCCGGCCCTGGTCCCCCGTCGCCTCGAGGCCTCTTCGGGGGACCCGGGCCTCTCGGATCCGCTCCCCGGAGCTCGCCACTCCCCCAGCCCCGGCTTCGCGCGGGCGCCCACCGTCCCGGCCGGCAGCCGGCAGGGCTGTCACCAGGCAACAGTCACCAGCTCCAAGAGCCTCGGGAGGCCTACCCCGGGGTGCGGGTCCTTCCCCATTCCCTCCTCGCGGGCCTCAGGAGCCCAACACGGAGGGCGGCAGGTGGAGGAGATCGCCCGGTGCCCGCGGGCGGTCACTCACCTCTTCCCCTCTTTCCCCGGAGGGGCGGCGCTGGAGCTTGTTTCCCCCGCCCCCCCAAACGCTTCCCGGCTGCTCCTGCTCAGCCTTAGCGCCCGGCCGCCGCCGTCGCCGCCCCTCACTCCATAGCGTCCTCCGCCCGCGCGGCCTCAGAGGCTGGAGCCGGAGGAGGGAAGGGGGAGGGGAGGGGAGGGACTGGGGAGGAAGAAGAGTACGGGAGGGGGAAGAAGACCGAGAGACCGGCCAGTCGGACCATGACGTCACTTCCGGCGGGCTCGGAAGGGGGCGGGGCCGGGAATGCAGGCCCCGCCCCGGCCCGGCGCTCGGGGGCGGTGTTACGAGCCAGGGGCGGAGCCTGAGGCGCAGCGCCGGCGACCGTGCTTCTGACCCGGCGGCTGGGCTGGGCGGCTGGGCGGCTCGGGCCGCCGGAGGGAGCTTCCCCATCCAGGGCCGGGCGGACGGGCCTTCGTGAGCCCTGACGGTGCCTTCTGCAGGGACAGGAGGACCGAGAGCCCTATAGATCCTAACCAAATGCGTCCTGAAGAAGCGGGTGGCTCGGACTTGGCTCCCGAGGGCCGCTCCTCCCCGGCGCACCTGCTCTGTCTGGTCCTGGATGACGAACCGCTGCTCCGCTTCTCCGGAGCTGCTCTCCCTGCGCTCTCCCTGCGCTCTCCCTGCGGTTCCGGGAAAGCCGTGCCTCGCAAACATCAGTACGCACTCGGATCATCTGGGGGCTTTGTTCAGATGCAGTTGGGAGTAGGGTCTGACTCTGCATTTCTCCTTAGTTCCCAGAGGACGCCAATGCTGCTGCTGCCGCTCAGAAGGCTACACTTAGAACCACAGAGAGTTAAAGTAGGAGGCGGCAAGCGCGAGAAGTATTTCCTTAACCCGGCCTGCTTGTTTAAGGAAGGTTACGGGGCCGATGGCCTTACCTTGTCAGCACCAATCCCAGGCTCCTCGCCTTTCCACCCCACTGCACCCTGCCCTCGGCCGACTCGCCCATCCCTCGCTCGCCGCCTCCTCGGATTCCTCCCGGTCCACGTCCCACTGCCTGCCCCACACTGCGCACGATCCACAGGATCTCGGCCTAATAGATGGGGCTTCTATTACTGTCGTTTTGTCGTAAACATCAGGCTATAATGTGGAATTGGACATCCCGTTTCCAGTCAAGGGAGGAAAGAGCTTAAATTCTAGGATTCTAACAACACAACCCCGAGAAACCAGTCTAGGTGTTTCAACTTAGTACCTTGTCATTCTAAAAAGTGTTTTAATTAAAAATTCACCGGGATACGGAAGATTGAGGAGTGACTGCTGAAGTATGGGTTTTGATCGCAGTGGCGGTTGCACAACTTCGTAAATGCACTTTAAAGACCCGTTGAATTGTACATTTTAAATAATTAAAAAATGAAGATATAAATTTTTTTAAAAGGTGAATTTGTGGTATGTGAATTATATCTCAATTAAAAATTTTAAAAAGAAAAATTTTACTATCTCCAACTAATTGAAAAATATTTTATTTATTCATGAGAGATAACAGAGAGAGACGCAGAGACATAGGCAGAGGGAGAAGCAGGCTCCCCAGGGAGCCAGGGATCACGACCTGAGCCAAAGGCAGAGGCTTAACCCAATGAGCTACGTAGGCACCCTGTATAAATGTTTATTATTAGAAAGTTCACAAATATGTAGAATAAACCGTGAACACAAGGTTAATTGTTTGAAGGTGACCCTTCTAGACCTTTCTATTTATTTACATATATATGTTTGTAATTCAGGAATTCATTTTTATATAACTAAGATGATAGTATACACATGTCTACTTGTCTTTCATTTTTGTTTTGTTTTACATACTTAATGAAATCCTCCAGTGCTATAAATCTTACTCTTCCAAATTCCCTACTGTTCAATATTCCACAGTAAGTCTATGACATAATTTACTTAAATGTTCCCCCAGATGATCAACATTTTTATTGTTTTCAGGTTTTCATTATTCCTCACAAATTTTTTTCTTACAGAATAACTGGTAGATAAATTGATTAGTTTTATTCAGCTCCTTGCCCTAGATCTCTTTCATGAAAAGCTTGCCATTGCCCAAAAATAGGCAAAAAGAAAAAAGAGAAAGCAAAGAGCCTCTTGAAGCTGCAGCTCTAATACTCAAGACTCCAATGTGTGTGTGTGCATTCCTTTTAAATATCCCCTAAAATAATATTATTCAAGATTAAGTGTCACTAGTAGTTAATCATGCAACACTAAGGGTATATAATTCACACAATAACATATTTCATATCAGTAAAGCAAGTTCCTGGGTTTACTCTTTTTATCAGCAGACAAACGGTGCAATCTTAGTAAATAAGTTATAGCTTACTTAAGATGAGAGGAGGAAAAACTGGAGACACTGGCAGCAGAGATGCCATATAAAAGCATAAGGTTGTCAAAACCGGGAAACTTACATGTTTTTGTGTCACCTAAATTTGTAAAAAACATTTAATTTTTTTCTTTTCAGGATGCTCTGGTCCTTTTCAATCTACTCAGCTATAGGATGGTATTATTCACTCTCTTCAGACTCAAGCGGAAGTTAAAAGGAGGCATAATTTATAAACATGCAAAGACTGTTTTACTGGTTCTAATGCCATTGATGTAGTATTAAGTCATCTAATGCAAAATAAGTGCCTAAGAAGTAATGACACCTCTGAACGGAGTTTGTCAAGTTCTAATGAATCACAAAGTATTTTTCAATCACAAAGCTATTGAAAAATTAAAAGGAATTAGAATTTGAAGATTCAAACAGTAGTCTCTACAGGTTCCTAAGCCATAAATTATCTTATATTTTTTATTTTTTTTTTCAGAAGAAGTAAAGGAATCTGGGAATGGGTTACCTGATGAAATATAAGCAAAGGAATCTTTAAGGTTAGTGTTAGCCAAGATACTGTAATACATTGTGTTTAGGCTCTTATGGAACAGTCTTCATTGAGCAAAACTTAAATGTTATGTTTTTTGTTTTATTCGGAAGCCAATAAAAGAAAAGCCATGGGGAAATTAATCCATGTCTGCATTTGCTCTAAAACTGCTCTGGAAGACAGTACCACATAAATTTTTTTAAGAATTTATACCAGGAAAACTTGTATCTTCTTTGATCATAATGCTTTATAATTTTGAAAAATGACTTAGCCAAAGTAAAAAGATCCAAGGTTATCAGAAAACTCACAGTAAAAATTTTCTATCACATCATAGTAATCATAATGACTTTGGAATTAACATATATTCTTTCTCTTTTATTTATAATCCTAATTTGTCCTCTTTTGGTGATGCTCTATTATCTAATAAATTTATTACTCATGTATTTTATTGTAACCTCCCTGAAATCCTTTGTGGAAATAGGAAATGTCTAAATAAGTTTTAATAGGTTAAAATGTATATTTGAAATTTTGATCCCACATATAGTATAATAGAAAAGTTCACATATTATTTCCTAACAGACTAGGAGATGAAATTATTTCAAATCCTCCAGCACAAGGGATTGGTGAGGAAAGATTAGAGGAACTTATTCATACAATGAGTAGGAATGTGGCTTTACCTCCAAATATCCATGTTCTCTCACTTTCAAAAGAAGGTTATTTCAGTTGTCGTTATTCTTTCAGAAATTTGTAAGGAAGAACTGATTTTTTAAGTTACTTAATTTTTTTAGAACAGTTTTAGGTTCACAAAAAAATTCAGCAGAAAGTAGAATCCACATGTATCCCCTGCCCCCATTACACATCAACATCCTGTACCAAGGTGATATATTTGTTACACTCTGTGAACCTACTCTGGTTCATCATTATCATTCAAACCACATAGTTTACATTAGTGTTTACTCTTTGTGTTGTTATATTATATGAGTTTTGAGAAATGTATAATGACATGCATCCAACATTATAGAATCATACAGAATAGTTTCACTGCCTGAACATCTCTATACTTCACCTCTTCATCTTTCCCATCCTCCTAATTGCTGGTAACCACTGATCTCTTGACTATCTCCAAGAATTGACTTTTCAAATATGATTAAAGTAGTGGTTATCGTATTGATTCTCTACTCCTCTATTAGAGCTTCCTTCTACGTAGTGATTGCATCAGACAAGTGAGGCAGCATAAATCCAATAATATTTATTTTTTACAATGACCATGATCAGGTTCTATCATCCATACTACCAGAAAAAAAAAAAAAGACATGTAAGCTCATTACCAGTCCTTACCATCTATAATCCAAGACCATCTTTTGCAAGGGTATCCTTTTTCCATTGTATAGGCCCTTCCCAAACATCTCCCTAACTTTCACATTTCAGGACAAACTAAGCAACCTGTTGTTCTACTCCTCTTACTTCATCTACTTGCAGTTTTCTCCTTATGATGCCGCTGAAGGTGGAAAGAAAAGCCTCATACCCAGGCAGTTAGGAGGGATGCATACATAGCTCATTAGTGGTTACATCTTTTGCTGCATTTGCTTAAACCATTAAAGAAGCAAGACAGGAATGATTTCCACCTTGGAGGAGCAAAAAAATAACAATAATCAGGAGAAGTGTGATAAAGGAAAGATAAAGTGCCCAAAGTAGAGCAATAATAAGAGAAGAGGGCCTAGAAGAGAACCCTGAGGAAGACTACTGGATGGGCAGAAGATGAGGAACCAAGTGGAAGTGATTCTTATGTACTACGAATAAAAAAAAAGCAAATTGGGGATCCCTGGGTGGCTCAGCAGTTTAGTGCTGCCTTTGGCCCAGGGCGTGATCCTGGAGACCCGGGTTGAGTCCCACATCGGGCTCCCTGCATGGAACCTGCTTCTCCCTCTGCCTGTGTCTCTGCCTCTGTGTGTGTGTGTGTGTATGTGTGTGTGTGTGATGAATAAATAAATAAATAAAATCTTTAAAAAAAATTGTCCCATCACTTCCCCTTGGGGATATAGTATATCTCTAGAAATTCCTAACATAAAGATGAGTGTAATTTATCAGTAAATACACTAATAAAAATAGCTTCCAGTTATTGGGCCTTTCCTTGTACTACACAATTTGTTATGCATTTTGTATATATTATTTATAACCTAACAATAGGCCTGAGTAAGGGATAAAACTCCCATGTAATGGTTGGGGAAACTGAGACTCTGAAGGATAAATGAATCCCTAAGACACAGTATAGGAAGAAAGCTGGCATTCTGATGTATTTTTAAAAATATTATTATTGAATGTGATACATTCAAATGGTCCTACAGGTTTTATTAACAAAAACTCGGAGTTCCCTACCCTGCTACTTTCACTCAGTTCCTGAGAGGCAACCATTTATAACTTGTATCTCCTATTTCTAAACAGCATGCTTATAATAATGCCGTTTCATGATCTTTCAGTTTTGTGTACATCTATTAATTTGCTTCTTGTAAAGATTTTATTTATTTTAGAGAGAGAGCATGAGTGGTGGGAGGGGCAGATGGAAAGCGAGAGAATCTCAAGCAGACTTTTAACATTGAGTGCTGAGCCCACTCAGTCCCAGGACCCTGAGATGGTGACCCCAAGCCAAAACCAAGAGTCAGATGTTCAACTGACTGAGTCACCCAGGCCCACCCCGCCCAAAACGCTTTAAATAGTACATGTTTTTATATACTCTTTTACGTGTGACATATTTAATAAAAAAATGTTGGATGAAATTAGGAGGAATATGGGTAGATTTAAATCTATACCATTTAGCCTGAAATTCTAAACATTAAGTCACAAAACAAACTATTAAGTTTTGTAAAAAGAAAAAAGAGAGTTTTTATGTTAAAACAAGAATCAGCCAGGTCTGGAAACCACTGCTTTAGTTTAGACTGATTATTTTATAGATAAAGAAACAGAAAAATTAGATAAGTTGCCAAGTTTCCACACTTAACTAATGGCATCAAGATTTGGACTTAGATTTCCATACTTTTATCAGTGCTTTATCATTCTTATTGCAGCAAAGTGTTGCTAACTTATAAAATGAGAATGAGTGAAACGTATTTGGCATGTTTGCCCTTTATCACAACTGAATGTGTCAGCCTTCGGAATAGAGAAACACAAACATTATTTTAGTTCTTTCTCATAAAAGCATAGTTTTCAGAGGAGTTTTTAATAAGTTACTAATAAGAAATCTCTTCATCTTCAAAAGCCTCTTAAATCTAGTAGTTTGGGGAGAAGGGGTTGTCTTTGTTTTTGTTTGTAAAAAAAGGTTTGCAAAAGAGAACTAATGTTAAAATTGACTGTTCTTGTATTTAATGCAAAAAAAAAAATTTTACTTGCTTGGAAGTTAAATTTTCAAACCAAAACTTTTTGAAGAAAGTGCATTTGGCAAAACATGGCTGGTTAAAGGTCCGGGTTGACTCAGTTGGTGGAGCATATGACTCTTTTTTTTCTTTTATGTTTCAAATTTTTGTTTAAATTCTAGTTAATTAACATGTAGTATAATATTAGTTTCAGAGAAGAATTTAGTGTTCCAACACTTACATATAACAGCCAGTGCTCATCACAAGTGCCCTCCCTCCTTAATGCCCATCACCCATTTAGCCTATCCCCCCAACCTCCCCTCCAGTAACTTAGTTTGTTCCCTATAGTTTAGAGTCTCCCTTACGGTTTACCTCTCTCTTTTTTTCCCTTTCCCCTATGTTCATCTGTTTTGTTCCTTAAATTGCACATGAGAGTGAAATCATGATATTTGTCTTTCTGTGACTCATTTCACTCATTTCATAATATTCTCTCTATCCATCCACGTTGTTGCAAATGGCAAGATTTCATTCTTTTTTTTTTTCTTGCAAGATTTCATTCTTTTGAATGGCTGAGTAATTATTCCACTGCATGTGTGTATCACATCTTCTTTATCCATTCATCAGTCAGTGGATATTTGGGGTCTTTCCATAATTTAGCTATTGTTGATAAAAGCATGTGACTCTTGGGGCATCTAGGTGGCTCAGTCAGTTAAGTGTCTGCCTTTAGCTCAGGTCATGATCCCCAGACACCCTGCTCAAGAGGGAGTCTACTTCTCCCTCTCTCTGTGATTCCCCTCCTCCTGCCCCAACCTCCTGCTCTCACTCATGCTCTCTCTTTCTCTCTCTCTCTCTCCCTCTCTCAAGTGAATAAATTAAAAATCTTAATAAGGAAAGAAGAAAGAAAGAAGAAAGAAAGAAGAAAGAAAGAAAGAAAGAAAGAAGAAAGAAAGAAAGAAGAAAGAAAGAAAGAAAGAAAGAAGAAAGAAAGAAAGAAAGAAAGAAAAGAAATCATGTGACTCTTGATCTCTGGTTGTGAGTTCAAGCCCCATGAATGTACAGCTTACTTTAAAAAAAAAAAAGGCTGGTTAAAGGTATGCAATTGGAAACACACCTATATAAATGTCAGTCAAGAAATAGAAATATTAGTTCCCCTATTTATGAGAAAAGCCATTTCTTAATTTTCCAATAACTGCAAGAACTACTTCACTTGAATTGAGAACTCTGCCAACAGTGGTAAAGCAGTGTGATCGCTGCAGGATTCACTGCAAATTTGCATCTGTTTGGCAAGAAGCATTAAGATGAACCACCTCTGCTGACATTTGTTTGCTTTTTACAGTTATTTGATTTTTTTACTAATAATATTATGACTAATGTTGCAAGAACATATGTGTATCATTTTAGAAATGTTAGGGTACAGAATCAACCTCTCCCGCACCTGTGTAGGGTAGGTCTCTCAACTGCCTATATCAGCTAGGGCAACTCTACCGTTAATAGGTTTCACTTGACTTCCAGAATATGTTTGGACAAAGGTTTCCTCAGTCAAAACAAAATTTGCATCCTAATGAACACACTGTATTCCTCCTACTAAAACATTTGTACACTTCATTAAATTGCCTGTTTACTTGTCTTTATTCCCACTATAGTGTGAGGTACTTAGGGACAGTCCTTTTCTCATCCACCACTGCATCCACATTGAATAACATAGCGCCTCACTGTGGGTAGGGTGTATAAAAGTTTCATGGATTAATGGCGCAAGTACAGTCTCCTCATTGAATAATATCTTCTTTTTATATATACATCCTATGCATATATACCTGGTGCACATGTGTGTGTGTGTGTGTGTGTGCATAAGCTATCCTAAACACTGGACAAATTGTACATTCATCAGATGCAGATGCTCTCCCCCTTGCATCCTCATCACTCAGCACAATGGTCACTTGAATATGAACTGCTCCATAAAGATGACCGTGGTGATGGTAAGTGTTGCCACAATATCCTTTTTTGAGTTTGTGGGGCCTGAGTGGCTCAGTTGGTTAAGCGGCCGACTCTTGATTTCGGCTCAGAGCATGACATGAAGCCCTAAGTTGGGCTCTATGCTCAGCAGAGAATCTACTTGTCTTTCTCCCTCTCTCTCTCTGCTCCTCCTCCCCCCCCCGCTCCTACTCCCCCCTAAATCTTAAAAAAATATATCCTTCTTGAGTTTTATTTCACTGCACAGAATGAGCTATTTTGTTTATCATCTCTGCATTGAGCTGCTGCATTCTCGACACGCACATTTCTCTGCTCCATCTCTTTGAGATCCTTGCTTACATATCATCTTCCCAATGTTAGTTCCCACACATCTTATTTAAAATCGCAATACTACCCCATCTTGCCCTGCTTCTCTTCTTTTCTCTCCATAGAACTTACCACTAACCAACACACGACATATTTCGTTTTTTGTTTGTCTATTTATTGCATCCCTCCCCTCCACCCTAGAATATAAGCTCCATTAGGGCAAGGATTTTTGCCTGGTTGGGGTATCATTATATTCCTGGCATGTAGAACAGTGTCTAGCACAAAATAAGTCTCAATAAACATTTGTTGAATAAATTAACGTCCTGTCTTGATGCTCCTGCAGAATACTCTTTTTTTTCCAGTTTTGGACTTACTTATAATATATCTATTTGTCCTTCTCAGTGACTTCATAAAACTTGCCTTTGCACATTTCATATGTGGCTATCCCAGTCTCTCTTACTTAGAGTTTGGCTTCTAAAGGTCCATTAGTCTTTATATATCTTTTTCTAACACCTATTCAGTACCAGGCCAAAAGGTTGGTACTAACATGGCCTGATTGATTAGGGGCCATGTATGATCTCAAATCTTTACTAAAAGGTTGTTGATTTGATTTTTGGCCATTAACTCAAAGGTAGCAAACTAAGAAGTTTTTGGGAGCCAGAGAGATCAGAGAGCCAGGGAGTACTTAAATATCAGACATGTAAAAAAATATATATATATATAGCATTGTTTTGCTTGAAATGTATAGCCCTCACAAGCTATTTTTTCTTTTCCCATTTATCATAGACATATAAATATGTACAGGGAAATTGATTTTTACTATAGAAAAAAACCAGGACAGTATCATGAAAATGGTAACTGAGGCCCTACCACGCTGGGATACAATGGAGTGGTTGGGTTTGTGGTGAACCGGAAACAACATGCCAATCCAAAGGGGGTAACCACTAACTTGTATCAACTCTCTGTGCTCAAGTATTTGAATTCAAACCTGGTGTTTTATGAGATCTTATGAATTTTTTTATAGGGAAGCTTGAAACCCAAAATTTTACATGAAAGCTGCCATTTTTATACAAGTTAATTTTATTCAAAATACTTTACAACCAAACAATCCATAGTTATGGTCCAAATTTAATACATAGGTTACCAGTTTGATAGCTCTGTGAAAGATTTACTATAGCTACTACTTTTATAATTTTGATTTAAAGGAAAAACAAAACGTTAATTATGATCTCATAATTAGGATAATGAAAAATTTCATGAACTCTAAAGAGGAATGACCAGAAACTCAAGTTAAGATTAACCTAATACTATATTTTAATTTAAAAATAAGAAACTACAGTTATCTCTGCCTTTTTGAGTAAAATTATAATTAGTAATCTCATATTATCTCAGATGTGTACAATAATTCATAAGTTTGACTAGTAGTTTTTTTAATTTGGAATTAACCTATTGTTGGCTTTAAAAGCTAGATCAGGGATCCCTGGGTGGCGCAGCGGTTTGGCGCCTGCCTTTGGCCCAGGGCGTGATCCTGGGGACTCGGGATCGAATCCCACGTCGGGCTCCCGGTGCATGGAGCCTGCTTCTCCCTCTGCCTGTGTCTCTGCCTCTCTCTCTCTCTCTGTGTGACTATCATAAATAAATAAAAATTTAAAAAAATAAAAAATAAAAAATAAATAAAAGCTAGATCAGGGCAGCCCAGGTGACTCAGGAGTTTAGCGCCGCCTTCAGCCCAGGGCGTGATGCTGGAGTCCTGCCATGAGTCCCACATCAGGCTACCTGCATGGAGCCTGCTTCTCCCTCTGCCTCTCTCTCTCTCTCTCTCTCTCTCTCTCTCTGTCTCTCATTAATAAATAAGTAAAATGTTAAAAAAATTTTAAAAAAATAAATAAAAGCTAGATCAGGGGCATCTGTGTGGCTCAGTCAGTTAAGCAGCCAACTCTTGATCTTAGGGTTGTGAGTTCAAGCCCCATGCTGCGCTCCATGCTGGGCATGCAGCCTACTTAAAAAATGAATAAACAAACCAACCAATAAAAGCTAAATCATATCATTTTATAATCAACCTTAGTAGAAAATAAAATCAATGTGACTTGTGACTTTGATGTCTATTTAAAGGTTAATTTTGGAAAGAAAAATTGTAATTCAGTAAATTTAAATGATCCTAACATTAAATTCATTTATTATATCATATTAAGGTAACTTTTATTTTTTTTTCATTTAGGTATGAAAGAATTTTATAATATTGGTTGGCTGTGTGGATGTTATTTATCAACCTGATGGTTACTTAATTCTGTTTTAAGCTGTTTGGAAACCACAGATATTGCTATGTATTTTTCAACTGATTCACCTTCCATTCTTGGAAAATATTTTGGAGGCTTCAATTAAAATACAAATTCTTCAGTTAAGTAAGGAGGAAGATCTTATTCTCTCAAACACTTCTCTAGACAGAGAGGTTGTTCTAAGCTTATGTCTACCTGAGTAAATGATCATTTTTATTTTAAATAATTTATAGCTAAAAAATCCTTTCACATATTTTGTCCTTGGCATGTTAAGTTCTAAGAACACAACCATACATATATGCTAACAACATCTCTGTTTTATAAATTATTGTGAATTCTTATTTGATCTAACATAGAAAATCACCGGTTATGACCTATGAGATCGTTGGAAATCAGAGTGGTTTCATTCATATGAATTCAGTAATGATTTGTCAATCATCCATTCCTTGTGCCAACCCTGAGTGTTTTCCAAGGTTCTATCATTGCTTTATGACCCTAAGATAACAAAACCAACAATTTCTACCAGTTTGCTTATCTCTGCCCTGCAAGAATCTATCACCTCGTAGGGGAGATATTCATAGAACAAAACATCACAGTCCAATGAGATAAGCCCTATCAAAAAACCAGATTCATTTGTGGAGATGCTCAGGAAACCATATAACCTGAATGAGTCTCCCTCCTAACTCCAAAGTACCCATCACTCTTGCATAAATCAGCTCTCAATAACTAGAAGTATAAAACCTTGGGTCCTGTTAGGATTCCAGCAGGGAGATCCTGATATCTGATGCTTTCTCCCACATCAGCCAAATAAGAAAAGAACATTAGACTCTAAGGCTGAGAACCAGAAAGCTTCAGATCCTGGGAGGTGTTAGGTGATAGGGACCTGTGGACCCACTTAGTCAACTGTGGTCCTATTTGCACATGGTAGGTTTCTTTAATTCACAATGAGCCAAGAAAGACCCAAACAATGGCTGAGTGTTCCTCGGCCTTTGAGACAGGGAGAGCAAAGGGATACCATCAGAGAAACAGGGTTTCCTTAGACTCCACTGCAGGAAACAGCAGCCAGGTGGCCGTATATCGGTTGGCATTTCCAGTTGAAAAGTAATTCAACTGGCATTAAACTTTTCATCTGCAACATGAGAATCTAGAAGATAATTCGTCACATATGTTATGGTGGAATAAAAATGCATCTTGATTGGGCAAATATTTAGTATCTTTTTTTCAAATAATAACAGAACACCACTCTGGAAAACTGTGTGGAGGTTCCTCAAAGAGTTAAAAATAGGGCAGCCCCACTGGCCCAGCAGTTTGGCGCCGCCTGCAGCCCGGGGTGTGATCCTGGAGACCCGGGATCAAGTCCCACATCCAGTCCCACATCGGGCTCCCTGCGTGGAGCCTGCTTCTCTGTCTGTCTGTCTGTCCTGTCCTCTCTCTCTCTGTGTGTGTGTCTCTATGAATAAATAATAAAGAGACCTGGAGGGACCTGGAGGGTATTGTGCTGAATGAAATAAGTCCATCGGAAAAGGACAAATATTATATGGTCTCGTTCATTTGGGGAATATAAAAATTAGTGAAAAGGAATAAAGGGAAAGGAGTGAAAATATCAGTGAGGGTGACAAAACATGAGAGACTCCTAACCCTGGGCAACGAACAAGGGGTAGTGGAAAGGGAGGTGGGAGGGGGGTTGGGGTGACTGGGTGATGGGCACTGAGGGGGGCACTTGGAGGGATGAGCACTGGGTATTATGCTATATGTTGGCAAATTGAACTCCAATAAAAAAAGTTTTTTTAAGTTAAAAAAAAATAATTGAAGTGGGAAAAGCAAGGGAATCCCTCATGGAAACACCAAGTGCAGATGAGCTCCTCTGAACAAAACCTAGGAAAACTAGAAATAATGAAAAGGTGACCAAAAAATATTTTAATTCCTTGAAAACAAATGTATGTGGTGGTATTTGGTGAAGAAAAAAGCTATTCTCTCTAATTTACTCTCATAATCATCCAGCAAAATTTATTAAAATTCTTCTCAAAATTAGTCTCTTTAGATCTGATTAAATGTAAGCTAGACTTTATTAGATGTTATCAAACAGTGTTTAGGTAGTTTAGTGGAAATGTTAACTATTGATTTGTTGTTTTTTGTTTTGTTTTTTTGTGTTTTTGTTTTGTTTTGTTTTGTTTGTTTGTTTTTACCTCTGGGGTTGACAATCAGCTTATTAATGCAACAATTAAATGTTTGAATATTTCCCTGACCAGTTATAGCCACAGCTAATCAGCAGTTAGTACAAAACTGCAAAAGATAAGATTGAGAATACATAAGAAGATGCTCTTTGATGTCATAGTAAAATACTATAACCAAGAGAGAGATTGCCTATTAACTGATGAGGATTCTGATATTTAGTCAGGAATTACAGAACTTTTAGGTAAAAAAAAAAAAATTAACTTTAGTTTTTTTGTATAATAAATATTTTAAAAGCTTTATTTATTTTAGATATGGGGGGTCGGGGGAGGAGCAGAGGGAGAAGGACAAACAAACTGTGCTGAGGACAGAGCTAGTCGCGGGGCTTGGTCTCATGACCCTGAGATCATGACCTGAGCTGAAACCAAGAGTTGAACACTTAAGTGGCACAGTCACCCAGGTGCCCCTAAAATATTTTTTCCCCCTAAAATATTTTTAAAGAGACAGATTTCATGGGGCATATCTGGCAGGCTCAGTCAGTGAAGCATGTGACTCTTGATCTCATGGTCATGAGTTCAAGCCCCACACTGAGCATAGAGCTTACTTAAAAATAAATAAATAAATAAATAAATAAATAAATAAATAAATAGCAGAACATTCAATGAACTGAGTATTATATTTTAATATTTTTCTTCAATGATGCCTAAGTACTTCATGAACTCTTTTTTCACTTCACTAATGTTACCTGCCACATGAATTGTACTATCAACTGTATCAACTGAAGTACAGGACATCAGATCTAAGGTAATTATATCACAGAGGCACTGTAAGAACATATTTTAATAATAGTACAGGATTAGAGAGAGCTAAGGCATCTGGAAATATTCATTTCTGATGTATTAATTTGGTGATTTTTCACCAAAATAAAAATCGAGTGACATAGTATCATGTCACTTTTTTTTAGCTATATAGGCAGCCATATAACTTCATGTTAAAAACAAAATACTATTTGATAATGCTGGATGGAATTATGCAGGTGTTTGGCATGTAGAATTATAAAGCTGTACTCATTTATTTATTTGGGGGTGGGTGGGAGGGAGGGACAGAGAGCGTGGGCTGGTGTGATGGCAGGGGGGAGGGGCAAAAGGGCAGAGAGAGGAAGAGAGAAAGAATGCCCAGCAGACTTCTCCCCTAGCTCCAGCCAGGCAGCAGACTCGATTCCATGATCCATGAGATCATGACCTGAGCCAAAACCAAGAGTTGGTCCCTCAAATGAATGAGCCATCCAGGTGCTCCTGGCCTGTAGAATTATAAGGATAATTTCCTGTGTGTTTGAAATATTTTAATGCAAAAAATGAAATAAAAACTTTTAATGAAAATTTTTATTTTTTATTTTTTATTTTTTTAACGAAAATTTTTAATGAAATAAAAACTTCTTAGTGTAAAAAAGAATCCACAAACCAAATACAGCCTCATAGCTTTATAACCAACTACCGAGTATGACAACCTCTATTTTTTTGTAACCCGTGTTATAGAAAATGAATAAAGAACAGAAGCCCTTGAAGCAACCTAACTGTATCTAAGACTGTTACTGCACACATTACAGAGGCATTATGAGGGCTACTTGCTTTCATGACTATTATATGGAAACCTAACACCCACAAGTCACAAAAACTGGTGGGAAAAAAATGCAATAGCGAGTTTATAATTTTCTGGTCTTTAAAAAAAATCATTCAAGCTGAGGTTAATCTTTTGGTTTATTTTTATTTTTTAAAAAAGATTATTTATTCATGAGAGACACAAAGAGAGAGTGGCAGAGACATAGACAGAGGGAGAAGCAGGCTCCCCATAGGGAGCCTGATGTGGGACTTGATCCCAGGATCCTGGGATCATGACCTGGGCCAAAGACAGATGCTCAGCCACTGAGCCACCCAGGTGTCCCAATCTTTCGGTTTACAGTGTCATCACAAAATGGTGGTCCTGAAAACGCCTGTCAAAGTAGTTTTGCTAACAAGATCATTATTAGAAATCTGGGCAGAACAAGCAGTCCAGTTTCTACTGGAGCAACCCGTGGAGTTCCTCGAGGTGGCTCTGGCACCGGGCCCAGCACATCTCTGACGAAGCTACTTGCGTCCAGCACAAAAGTCAAACCATTCCCGCCCTAAATAATTTCCTGAGTACCCATGACGGGGGAAATTTGAAGGAATTCTGCTTCCCCACACCCACTAAAAAGAAGGAGTCCGACTCACAACAATGCTGATACCTGCATTGATTGATTCATCTCTTAAACCGGTTTCTGGTGATGACTGTGCCCGGGGCTGCTGCTCGGGGTGACAATAGCTCAGCAGACACACTGTGTCGCAAGCCCTGGAGGTGCTTCTATCCAAGCAAGGGACAAGAGGTGATAAAAAACAACAACAACAACAACAACAACAACAACAAATCAAGTCATGTAGTCTGATAGAAAGGAATACTTGCAATAAAAAAAGAAGAGGAAAAGAAAAAAGATGGCTGAGGGGCCTCAGGGTGCTAGGGCGAGGGTGAGAGGGAACTTAGGTGTCAGGGTGGCCAAGGTGGGCCTCCTGCCTGAGAAAAGAAGAATAGAGCAAAGACTGGAAGGGTGGGAAGAGAATCGGCCAAATGGCTGTGAGGGCAGGATAGTGTCTTGGGCAGAGAGGACGGATGTGGTGCAGAGGACCTAGGGGTCATGCACCCTTGGGTGCTAAGGACTTCAGAAGTGGGGAGCAGAGGGGAGAGCAGTAGGGGCTGAGGCTGCTGCACAGACATTGTTTCTGCTCGAATACAATGGGGAATCATTGGAGGGTTTGAGCAGAACCGTAGACTGGCTTGACCCCGGCTTTTATATGGAGAATGGGCCATCAGGGGTGAGGGTAGAGAAGCAGGGGTACCTTTTCTGAGGCTGTTTTCATCACGTGGGCGAGAGATGTGGGGACTGGATGTGGAGGAGTAGCAATCATCAGGAAGACATGGTGCAGATTCTCCATGGATCTTGAAATATCTTAGAACAAGTTGGTCTTTTGGCCTCACTCCGTATTTTAGCTCCACACAGTGGTACTTCTGGTGACGTTATTTCTCTACAGCCTCTACCAAGAAGTGTTCCCTCTTCAATTTTTTTCTTTTGCTTCATCTAAGAAAATTCTGGTGTCACAAGAAACATATTGGCTCAAATTCTGTAGCAGCTCTGTGAACCTAAACTGAGGCTTCTTTTCCATTATTTCAGAGAAAAAGATGTATTGAGTCCATTGAGTGGAAGCAGTCCCCCATTGACGCATTTTGTTGTTTTCCGTAAGTGCCATTCCCAATGCACAACCCTAAGATCAAGAGTTGCAGCGTCCACTGATGGCATCAGCTGGGTGCTCCCCATCCCAATGATGAATGTTGAATGAAATATATTCTAAAAGCTCATTCATAAGTCCGTTGTTATTCCGCACCTAGTTTTTCATCAAAATCATCATCATCATCATCATCATCATCATCATCATCATCATCACTGGAGGTTAGCCCCAACCTATGTAAACCTTTAATTCTACGGGCACTAAACCAGTATTCGTGGGTCTGATTCTTGGGTGCAGTAGCCCCCAGATCCCAACTAGGGATCTAGACTGACCATGTCCTCGGCCCCCTGCCTCCTTACCACCTAACCTCTCCACATCCTCCTTTCCCACCCCTACTCCTCCTCTGGGTACATGAATTATCTTTCCTACCTGTGGCAGAGAAATCAGAAGTTGTTTTTCTTTTTTCTTGTTCTTTTCTTTTCTTTTTTTTTTTTTTTTTGACCTCCCTGTCAAGTGGAACTAGCAGAGAAACTCACTGGGTCAGATTTTGTTGACAGGTCATAGAAGAGGTTGACACCAGAGAAGGTGGGGGTGGGACTCAGGGTGTGGGGCGGTGGGGGGGGGGGGAAACAGGCTCCTGGAGATGAGGGATGGGGTATTCCAGAGTGGCTGACATGGGGCACTGATGAGAGGGACTCTCCAACGTGCTCAGCATTCCCCCAGTGCAGGGCTTCCTGATGCTGCTGATTGTCTGGAGCATTTTTCTCCCAAGACTGCTTATGCCTTCACAGCTGCTGAGGCCCCTGCTTGAAATATCACCCCCTCAGACATTCAGAGGCCTTGTGGGAGACAGCTACCCATCTCCTCTCTAACCTCTGACCCTGCTTTCTGCTTTCCTAACAGCACTTAACCCTGCCTGAAATCCTATTTCATATTTGCTAATTTTTTTTTTTTGTCTTTCTCTCCCAAGAGAATATAAGTCTCTCCCATGAGTTCAGAAACTTTTTTTTTTTTTTCCAATGTCAGGAACTCGGTCTCTTTATTTATCACCTAGGATGGGGCCTAGGACATAGTAGGTCCTCACAAAGTTCTCAGCGATCGACAGAATGAATCCACGGGGGCAACTCTGTGGCTGGAAATCGGCAGGATGTTGAAGCTGATGGAAAGGAAGTCCAGTATCTAAGAGAGAAGAGCTCAGCGTCCATGTGCCTAGGGAGTGCCCTGTGTAACTGGAGTAGTCGCTGGATTATCTACCCTACACACAACAGTGATTTGCGATGATTTTCATGTGACCCAAATTTTTTTAAATCTCTTTTTTAAAAGATTTTATTTATTTATTCATAGAGACAGAGACAGAGACAGAGAAAGGCAGAGGGAGAAGCAGGCTCCATGCAGAGAGCCTGACGCGGGACTCGATCCAGGGCCTCCAGGATCACGCCCTGCACTGCAGGCGGCGCTAAACTGCTGCGCCACGGGGGCTGCCCCCCAAACTTTTTTTAAAAAAGAATACAGTTTTACTGTAGTTTAAAGCTCCCATTTGTATGCAGACCATGTAATCACAAGGTAAGCTTATGGAGACCACTGTTATTATGGAAGCATAAATAATTTTCAATATTATAGGAGAGCATTACCCTGAGGCTTGGTTGACCTAGTTGCAGTTAAAGCACATATGTGCAAGCAGAAAATAGAATTTGAAGAATTCCAAAAAAAGTTTCACGTACTCCTACCCTTTATAACTCAGAGGCCTTCTGCTACCCACCCCCTCTCCTCATCTGCAATCGTCTTCCCTTACTCATTGGTCAGAAATATTGAGAGGCTTTTGTTTTTTTATGTTGCATTCCTGGCTGGAAAAAAAATTCATACTGAATATTTGAACATACCAGGTTTTATGTAGATTCTGGTTACTTTATTGGATCTGGTTGTAAGAAACTCAAGAACCTTCTACACGGGGAAGATCCAGCTGTCCTATCAGGTATGGATTCAGATTTGTTCCTTCTTTATCATTAAGTGACTATTAGAGCCCAGTAAGTTGGAGAGGAGCCAAGGGTGAGAATGTGAATAAATATATAATATTATAAAAGGCAGTTACATGAAGGTTATTTCTTTGAACTGCAGAGTTCTTTCTGAAAGTCTGATGACCTTTCATCTAAAAAGGTGACCATTTTCTCTCTCAGTGCTGCTCCCAAGTCTCCCCTCCCCTCCTGCCTCTTACCCACCTGCTGCGACCTTGCTCCAGTGCTCTTTCTGGTTGCTTTATCTGATTCCCTCAGATTCTTTCTGTCCTGTGTCCTTCTCCCTCCCCCGCCCCGCCCTTCCTTCTCTTCTGTAGTAAATAACCTAGTTTTATAGAGGAGGAGCCTGATCTTCCCCGGGGGAGTAAATTCCACGATTTGTTTCACTCAATGTCTTGAGGCAATTGACCTGATTCCTTGATTTTCTTTAAACTAGCAAATATTTTCAATATGAATTTCCCAAGAAAAGCATAATAGACCTAACTGTAGGTGCGGGGGCCAGATCGCCCGGGCAAGTCACTTAATCTCCTTGTGCTTCAGCTTTTCCTCATTGACAAGATGGGAATAATAATGCCATCTACCCTACTGGGTAATAATGATTACATATTTAATATTTATACTCAATACTGATATTATAAATTCAAAATGTTACAAGTATTTAAATATTATTTTTTAAGATTCTATTTATTCACAAGAGACACAGAGAGGCAGAGACACAAGCAGAGGGAGAAGGAGGCTGCCTGCGGGGAGCCTGATGTGGGACTTGATCCGGGGACCTGAAGGCAGACGCTCAACCACTGAGCCCCCGGGTGCCCCCCTCCCTCTCTGTTTTTGAGTTGGTTAGTTCACTTTGTGGCTTCATTTTCTCAATGCCATAGGTTGTGGATTCAATCCCTGTTGAAAATTATGCTCTAATACACTCTTTTGTGGTCTTAACTTGTGCCTTGATCTGAGAAGCATGTGTCATAAGTACTTGAAAAAATATATTTATAACTATGGTCCTCTGTTTTATCTTTTTGTCCAAAGACTGTTAGGACCGTTTCTTGAATTTGAATGCTTAGAGTCAAAGTTCTCCACTAAGAGTCTGCGAAAAGATTTCAGAGGGCTGAAATACAGTGTACTTTCTGAAGTTATGTTCAGTTGTTGGTTTATATGTGCTTGTGGTATTTTTCTATGAAGTCGTCCACAGATGGAACTAGAGGGTGTTATGCTGTGTGAAATAAGTCAATCAAACATTATATGGTCTCATTCACTTGGGGAATATAAAAAAGTGAAAGGGAATAAAGGGGAAAGGAGAGAAAATGAGTGGGAAATATCAGAGAGGGAGACAAAACATGAGAGACACCTAACTCTGGGAAACAAACAAGGGGTAGTGGAAAGGGAGGTGGGCGGGGGGTTGGGGTGATTGGGTGATGGGCACTGAGGGGGGCACTTGATGGGATGAGCACTGGGTGTTATGCTATATGTTGGCAAATCGAACTCCAATAAAAAAAATAATTTGAAAAATCATCCACAGCATCTCCAGGTTTTCAAAGGGTATTACGAGCTAAGTACATTAAGAACCACCAGATTAGGGCACCTGGGAGGCTCAGTGGTTGAGTGTCTGCCTTCAGCTCAGGTCATGATCCCAGGGTCTGTGGAATCGAGTCCCGCATCGGGCTGCCCACAGGGAGCCTGCTTCTCCCTCTGCCTCTCCCCCTTGTGCTCTCTCCCTCTCTCTCTCAAATAAACAAATAAAATCTTAAAAAAAAAAAAGAACTACCAAATTAGAGAATCAACACTATTGATTCTGTCAGAGAATATACTAAAGGCCTTTATTGAGGTATATTTATATATTTTCCACATTTTACTTTTACTTTGTGGATGAACCACTATTCTCAATGTCCAGATATTATGTTAAGATAAGGGTATTAGCTGAATGAATTCCGAGTTCCTGCCCATCTAAAACAACAAAACAAAACAAAACCCACAGTAAAATAATCTTATGACCCTAGAAGATGTAACCACCCTAATCTGTGTATGGTTCTTTTGAGTTGAGAAGGAAATTAATATAACCTCCAGGAGAAGACCGGAAAGGGTGGTTCTAGAGAGATGAGGAAAACCCTGGAAACATACCGCCAAATGCTCCTGATTGGAGGGGGTGCAGGGGGAAGGGGCCCCCTTATTAGGAAGGTCCCCATTTCAATGTTGTTTGTGAGTCAGGCGTGGGGATTGTCACCTGCACTGGGAAACGCTGGCACTTTGAGAAAAGCATTAGGATGTTCCCACGTCCTTGAATGTGCCGCTCAGATTATATGTGACCTCAAGGAATCATCTTCCCTCTGAGCCGGTTTTGTTCAGTTTTTAATTTCTGGAATAAAAATAGACATGCCTAGATATGTGGTTCTAAGACTGGGCCAGAAAGGGCCAAGAGGCAAAGGCCAGCATGCAGTGCAGCAGTGACGCCATTACGTGGGCCTGGTGTCAGGGTTCTTGATTTACTCCTTGACCTATTTGAGTTCAGAGGGGAAAAGGCTAGCCAGCAAGCACCCTACATTGGATGCAACCCAATTCAGAATCCGTAGAATTACTAAGAGTTGTTCAGCAACACTTGAACTATTTTACTGCCATAGAAAGTGAATGAAAACGTGTCATAACGCCCCTTAGTGAAGCTTACCCTGATAATATAAATATACGTAGACGCTGCTACTCAATTACACTTGTTTACAAAGAAAACCTTGACTTCTACTGAATGGTTTTTGGCGGTTCTGAGGTATGAATTCCTACCCCAGCAGTTCCCTCCACTGGAGACAGCTCCTCAGGTCAGTCACCCTGCTTACGACTTCTCCAGGGTATTGGCCTTCAACTGTGGGTTAAACCTTTTCATTTTTGAGGGAGGCTTATAAACAAAGTTTTGTTTCTCCCCTGTATAGAAAAAGGGTTGGCTCCAACGATCAGAAAGATTACCTCCTGTTAGAACATTCAGTGAATTTCTGTGAGAATTGACAGCCCGATTCATCAGTGCTTAAGCTTCTGCTTCAACTTCTTATGCACATTCTCAGGTACTATCCAGGTAAATTAAAGTTTTGTTTTGTTTTTCTGAGGTGCCCAGGTGGCTCCGTCGGCCAAGCACCCACCAGGCTCTCGGTTTCAGCTCTTGGCACAATCTCAGGTGGTGACCTGGAGCCCCACGCTGGGACGTGTGCCACTGAGTGTAGATCCTACTCGGGATTCTCTTACTCTCCCTCTGCCCCTTCCCCTTCTCTCTCTCTCAGAGGGGAAAAAAAAAGAGAAAAAAGATTTTTTTTTAATTTTTTTTATTTATTTATGATAGTCACAGAGAGAGAGAGAGAGAGAGAGGCAGAGACACAGGCAGAGGGAGAAGCAGGCTCCATGCACCGGGAGCCTGACGTGGGATTCGATCCCGGGTCTCCAGGATCGCGCCCTGGGCCAAAGGCAGGCGCCAAACCGCTGCGCTACCCAGGGATCCCCGAAAAAAGATTTTCTAACTCAAATGCTGAGAGAAAACTTTTCTCCTTTCACAATGTATATACATGGAGAATTTTCAAAACTGAAAGGCATTCTTGAGACTTTTCTCCCTGGCCATCTTTCTGCCCTGTACCCAACGAGTGGACTTGGAGGTGTTTTTAGTAAGCAGTGAGGATATTCGCATTTTATGCAAAAGCTCATCTAAAGGCATTTACTGGGAAGGCTAGGCTTGGTAGTGTCAGGTGGACAACAGAGCCTACGCTGGCAATGCGGGCTAGCTTCTTTCCTAGTCATCCCAGTGCTTGCTCAATTCTATTACATTCTGGGACACTTCCCTCAGCTTCTAGTCTTCAGTAGTGTCCATTCTGCTATCCAACCCATCAATTAAGCATAAATAATTCTATTTTTAATTTCTAGGATCTATTTGGTTTGAGAGAGAAAGCGTGCACACAAGCAGGGAGAGGGGAGGGATAGAGGGATAGGACCTATTTTGCTATGGTAACCTGTTGTGATAGATGCAAATGCCTCATTAGTCTTTTGAGAATATTATAAAGTTTATTTTATTCCCTTAGGGGTTTGTTCTTGTTGGATTCAGGTACCTCTTGTGGTGTTTTAAGTATCCCTCAAATGTTTAATGTTTTTTTTTTTTCTTTCTTTTACAAATTCCCGTTTACCTGTTGATGAATTGAAGTTCTAATTATGGTGCCTTTCCTTGGCAGGAAGAAAGCTATGCTAAGTGCCCTACGGTCCTGCCCTGTCAGAATTTTTTCTAATGAGGTCTGAGCTCTTACCTTTAGCCTGAGATCAGTGCCACAATCAGCTGTTCCCTTCAAGATTTTTTTTTTTTCTCTATGCCTTTAGTGGATGTAAATCTATTTTAGATGGTTAGGGAACCCTTACACTTCAACTCTTTCTGCTGAGCCTCAATTTCAAGAAAGTGAGTAGGGTTTGGCTGTTTCTAATTCATTTAATGGCTCCTCCGTGATTTCCTATTCTCTGTATTTGTCCTAAGATTAAAATATCCCTGGAATTGTTGTCTTTGGTAGTTTTCTCCTGCCTTGACCTGGAACACAGGTTTTCTTGTTCTTGATTCTCTAACAATCTAATCTCACTTATTTTTCATCTTTGAGAAATTCCTCCACTTTTGTTCACCGATAGCACTCTGTGTTTCCAAGTCACTTAAGGATTTACTCTATCAAAATAGTGTGAACTATTTCATGCACGCAGTATAGATTCTACTACAATGAACACCCCTGTGCCCACCATCCAGCTTGAGAAATAATATATCATCACAATATAGTACTTAAGCGTTCCCTGTGTATTCATCCCTGATCTCATTTACTTTCCTCCCTTCTCCACTGGAAATATTTAAAGGGATTTGGGACATGAAGTAGGTGAACATGATCGGTTTGCTATGCCAAGCCAAACACCACTGAATTAAAAATTTCAAAACCAAGACAGAAGAGTGTTTGAGAGGACAGTTCTATCATAATTACTCATTGGTGTAAATCCTAATACTTTATTGTCTTAAGGGGTATACAATGCATGGACAACACTGGAACATGTTATTTCGATGCATGCAATTTGCAATAAAAGAAAATTATGAACTCTAAAGTGCCTAAGTTCTCATTCCACGTTTAGTGGATTTTAAGAATGTTGGTCCAGTTTTGAGTTTTGGTTTTTGTTTTTCCTTTCAGATTATACAAAACTTTGTCCTGCTGATAAATTTCATTTTGCTTAGGATAGCCCAAATGAGTTTCTGCTGTTTGCAAGCAAAGAAGCCTACCTGCTCCATTCGTTAATGTCATTGCCAGCTATTTCCTTAAACTGGAGGGTTTTTTTGCACCCCTATATAAAAGTTTTGTTTTTTTAAGATTTATTTATTTATTCATGAGAGACACAGACTGAGAGAGAGAGGCAAAGACATAGGCAGAGGGGGAAGGAGAAGCAGGATCCTCACAGGGAGCCCAATGTGGGACTCCATCCCGGTTTCTGGGATCACGACCTGAGCCGAAGGCAGGTGCCCAACCACTGAGCCACCCAGGCATCCCCTTATGTAAGAGTTTTTAAAACCAAACTAACATTTGTTCCAAGAGTTTTTGAACAACCCTGAGTTAACTTCAAATTTCTTTTCATCCTAAAAAATGGTGTATTTTTGCGAAGGAAATAATCTATTTCTGCCAACACAGTACTAATCAAAAAGCACTTTAATAAATTGGCTTTAGTTTCCACTCTTTCCAACTTATTCTAAATACAAAATAAATGTTAAACACAAATAAGATTAGTCTTCCCAACTTTAGTATGTACAAATAAAAATGACAATTTTTAGACGAATACTTAGTTCTAAAAGAAACTGTATCAGCCAGAAAACACTTTTAGCCAATCCTTTGTACTCATTGTAACACAAAAAAGCACTCCAAGGAAAACTGACCAGCGAGACAGTTACATCTGTACTCTCAGATATAAAGAATTAAATTTAAAATGCATTCACTCTTTCATCTTCTAATGAAAGATAACCTATTCTCAGAAACAGTGTGAGCACTGTTATGGTAGTCTAACTCCTACATGAAAATATGAGCTAAGAAACAGTTTACTGGAATAACAGAGCTAAGAAACCTTTGAAAATTAGCTGAGGATCAAAGTATTTTCTATAAGTTCAAGATCTTATCTTAGGATGAAAGGTAATACAGGTTCTTAATCTACTTTAAAAAGAACATTGAAATTAAACCTTTCAATCACAAACAGTCAAAACATTTAATTCAGAATGTTTCTTAAATATCAAATTTCTCTTCACAGACGCTATGTCCATTTTCTTCGTAATCTTCTCTTGTTACTACCATATCTTCAAAATCGTCATTCTCTGATATCAATTTTCCACCTTCCCAGGCATAAGTAATAGGGCTGAAAATAAAGTTAAAATAAGTGAACCCAGATGACTGCACAGACCTGAAATGCCAGAAAACATTCATTAGTAGCTAAAACATAGCAATCTCTACCCTACTTAATTTAACAGAGAATCACTTGTGAAAATAAGCATAAGCTTCATAGGAATAAGGTAAACTAAGAAAGAAAAGAACCTCAGCCACCAGTTTAACTAAGCGTTCTTTGTTTCCCCTATGCCCTGAATTTACAGACCCTCCACTTCTAATAATAAACAAGAATACAAAAGATCAAAAATGCATAAAATGAAAAATACTGTCATAACGGGATATAAATTCTGTATGTGGCAAAGAAAGGTCATCTATTTTGCAGAGAAACCCATGAAATAACTATTCTCTCATTTTACAGATTTGGAAAATGAGGTTCAGAGAGGTTAAGTGTGGGACTAGGATTTAACCCCAAACTATTTTTAGTCTGTGCTTTAGCTGCCACACTGCTATCTCTAATAAATGAAACGTTTACATGGTATGACACAGTAAGTAAAATTTTGGCACACATAAAACATTTAGTTTGGTTTTATCTTCAACCAAGATTATACTTTATGACTCAATTCTATTTCTACTGTTCCTCTCTCCCAAATCAGTTTAAAATCTGAAAAATGATGAAAAGTTAATGTTTTTCTTATTATATTCATTGTATTTACTAACCTTTAAACATATATTTATTTACGTATCTATATAACATATATACATATATAAAACAGATGTATAATAAAGATTTGCTGAATAAAAGAATAAAAACTATTTCTGATGATCTCCTGCCCTGTAATGTATACATGATTTGCATTTAAAATGAAGGAGGGATGCCTCAGCAGTTGAGCGTCTGCCTTCAGTTCAGGGGGTGATCCTGGGGTCCTGGGATCAAGTCCTGCATTAGGCTCCCTGCATGGAGCCTACTTCTTCCACTGCCTGTGTCTCTGCCTCTCTCTCTGTCTCTCTCATGAATAAATAAAATCTTTAAAAAAATAAAAAAAATAAAATGCAGGAGGGGCGCCTGGGTGGCTCAGTTGGTTAAGCATCTGCCTTTGGCTCAGGTTATGATCTAAGGGTCTTGGGACTAGTTCTGCATCAAGTCCCTGCTCAGCAGGGAGCCTGCTTCTCCCTCTCCTTGTGCTCTTGCTATCTCTGTTTCTTTCTTGAATAAATAAATAAAATCTTTAAAAATGAAATAAAATGAAAAATAAAAAACGTGTAGGGGAAACAAAGCAAAAAAAAAAAAAATGTGTGGGATGGGATGCCTGGGTGGCTCAGTGATTGAGCATATGCCTTCGGTTCAGGGCATGATCCCAGAGTCCCGGGATCAAGTTCTGTATCAGGCTCCTTGAGTGGAGCCTGCTTCTCCCTCTGCCTGCGTCTCTGCCTCTATTTCTCTCTGTCTCTCTCATGAATAAATAAATAAACTCTTAAAAAAAAATGTGTGGGGGATAAAGAAACATGGTGGAAAAAATAAAAATAAAATAAACACATAGGATAAAAATCCAGTATGCTTCGGGCAGCCCCGGTGGCGCAGCGGTTTAGCGCTGCCTGCAGCCCGGGGTGTGATCCTGGAGACCCAGGATCGAGTCCCACATCGGGCTTCCTGCATGGAGCCTGCTTCTCCCTCTGCCTGTGTCTCTGCCTCTCTTCGCTCTCTCTGAATGAATAAGTGAATAAATCTTTAAAAAAAAAAATCCAGTATGCTTCATATTCTATAAAAAGTACATAAACATTAATACTGATAAAAATCATTACAATGCCCAACAATTGTTTCTTTAATCTGATACCTATAAATTAAGTGAGCAGCAGACGAGGGCCTTCTATATCTGCTATTGATTTAGAAAAATTCTACTTGACCTTTAAAAGGAAACTCTAAAAACTAAGAGTCAGGTATATGGGGGGGCACCTGGGTGGCTTAATTGGTTAGATGTCCAACTCTTGATTTGGACTCAGGTCATGTTCTCAGGGTTGTGGGATTGAGCTCTGTGTTGGGCTCAGTGCTGGGTATGGAGCCTACTTAAGATCTTCTCTCTCCTTCTCCCTTTGCCCCCTCCCCAATGCATATGCGCTCTCTCTCTCTCTCTCTCTCAAAAAAAGCCAGATATAGGGGGTCTTATCTGCAACTCTGCCACTGGAGACTGGGACAGTGGCAAGGGGGTGCTATTTAAACATATATTTGAAAAAATAAAAATAAATAAAAATAAACATATATTTGGTAAGAGACATGTATTTGCTCCTGACTGCACATGAAGAGAACTAGGTTTTAGCCTGGTCACTTCTACTAACTTACTGTAAGGCCTGTGCCAAGTTATGAGCCCTTGTTTTTTTATTTACAAAGTAAAAATGCTGAACAGGATGTGGCCTTGCTACGCTTCTTCTCCAGGAACTACACTCATCATCTCAGCATCAAGCTGTCATAGCCCACTGAAATGTCAGGCTTATCATTTTAATTATTGAGAAAGGGAAAATGAAGATTCCAAAGGTGAAATAAACCTGCCAGAACCAGGCTTTAAACTCAAGTCTACCTACTGACAATTGTTTTTTTTGTTGGTTTGTTTGTTTGTTTTTCTGACCGTTTTATCTACAAAACGACTTCCATGTTTTATTTCTAAAAGTAAGCCAACACTTACTTTTCAGGCAGCACAACTGAAACATCGTAATCTGTTGGAGTGAGACATCGAACTTCTGAGTAAACCCTGTCTCTAAATCCCGGGAAAAGGGAATTTCCTCCTGTCAAAACAATGTTCTTAAAAAAATGCGGCTGCATTTCTTTAAGAGGAAAAAAAGAAGAAAAGGCATCAGAAAACCTGTTTACTTATCTTTCCAGAAAGACAGAGATGAGGGCTTAGACAAGGGCAATCAGTTATAGTTATTGGTTGGGAAAACATGTTAATTGTTTAATAACCATAAAAATTATTTATAATTTGTAAGATTCTATAATGAAGTTAAGTTTACACAAATTGGCCTACTAAACAGTGAAACATGACCTCATAGATCTTTAAAATAAAGGCTAAGGTGAAGAGGGAGGTGAACTGCTGACTACTTACATATACATGTAAGCTAATATGTAAATGAGTAACTTTCTAGCAGCAGATGTTTGATAATTATGCTCACTTTTTCCTAAAATGGAGGAGGTATTTCTGTAGGCTGAGATTGTGAACTAAGGTAAGGCTAAAAATGAAGGCCTTTAAGGCATTTTAACGTGGAAGCCCAAACTTCCATGTTGTCTCACTTTGACAGATATATTCATTGTGCAACATTTACATTTGATAGTGAAAAATACTCATTATCCATAAGCATAAAGGATCTTATATTCTACACTTACGGTTACATGATGGGTGCCATACGGTTGGTTAGTTGGTATTAAAAGCCATGGGGAAATCTATGAGGAATTAATACATAATGGCCACCCCACATAATGCTTCCTTTCACAAAACAGGCACAAAGTTCCCTTACTTTGACACTGAGTCTCATGATATTAAAGCAGTGTAGTTTAAAATGCTGTAGAACACTACCTGCAACTTTATATAAACTGTGAAATTAATGAGACATTAATACAAAAATAGTTGTGAAATAACTACATTATGTGATTTTCTCTTCTTTCTCTCTCTTTTTTTTTTTTTTAAAGGGAGGAAAGGACATTGCAAGTGGTGGTAGATTTTCTCCAATGCCTAGACTGTTCCTTATGAAGTAGGAAGACACTTTCAAGATATAAAAGTACTCTATAACACTCTAGAAAATTACTTAGGTGAATCCTGTTTCAGGAGAACACACACATCACTAAGAAGCACCATACTTTAGCCTTATTTACATCCTGTACATTAGTCCAAATAAAACTGAGAGGATAAACCAGTCCCATCAATAGCTACAAACCATCACTTTGTTAAATTATAAATTTCTATTTTGTGGAAATTTGAGTTAAAACCTTTCTAAAACAGATACAGCAATCTAATAGTCATGAAGAGATTAACTTCCTCAAGTTTAAATAGACTATAATAACTTTCCCATATCAAATTTCTAATCTAGGACCAATAAAGAATTATTCAAGTGCACTATGAGATCTGGAAATCTCTGCAAATAAAACAGGCTTGCCACTTGCCCGAAATTACTTAGAAAACTCAGATGATTTCTCTATAGTTTATAGAGCTTATGATGTTTTTAGAAATATTATTACCATGCAATACTTTATTCATGTACCTTCAGGTAAGTTCTGAATTGAATAAACAATAGCTTCTGGAATACCCATTTCTTGAATGCCTATATCAGAAGGATTAAAGAGTATTTCTGGAACAGCAAATCTCTCATTGGCCAGACGAAGAATTTGTTCTCCAGATTTATATTTTCCACTTAACACCATCTCTTCCCTTGGCTTAAAAAAAGAAAAAAAAAGATAAAAAAGTTTAAGCTACATTATCTAGTCCATACGAATAACATTTAGCAATATGTTATTATTAATAATATTAACCATATTCTTGGGAGTTTCATTCAGGATTTTCTTTTTTTTCTTTTCAGGATTTTCAAAAGTTAGAAAAATGTGGCCTTTTCTGTTGCCTAAACCATACGAATAAATAATTGCTCACTCTAATGCAGCTGTTCCCAAAAAGACGATCTGGCCTTATTCCACACATTTTTAAAGAGAGAGGAGAATAGATGAGAGGAAACTTCTTAACCTGCCTATAATAACAGACTGATTTCAGTTCCTAGGGAACAAAAAACATACTCTAAAAAACATTTAGTATGTCTTAATGCTACCATCACTACCTTACTTTCACTCTCCTATGTATGCATGCATATGTGTGTTTAAATCTTTTTTTTAATTTTTATTTGTTTATGATAGTTACAGAGAGAGAGAGGCAGAGACACAGGCAGAGGGAGAAGCAGGCTCCATGCACCGGGAGCCCGACGTGGGATTCGATCCCGGGTCTCCAGGATCGCGCCCTGGGCCAAAGGCAGGCGCCAAACCGCTGCGCCACCCAGGGATCCCCATATGTGTGTTTATTTTTAAGTAAGCTCTATGCCCAACATGAGGCTTGAGCTCACGACCCCAGGATCAAAAGTTGTACACTATGGACTGAGTCAACCGAATGTCCCTATTTTCTTATTCTAGATGTTTACTGGACCCTGTGGCTATATTCTATCAGGACTTCCCCTTTCTCTTGTACAAAAAACCTAAATATTTAAATTCATTTATTCAATCTTCAAAAAACTATTTTGAAATCCATGGACTTTATCAATGAAATTTTGTTACTTATTTTCTGCTGAGCTGTATCCCTAAAGGGGCCAGAAAAAAAAAATCTACAATATTCTACATCATTAAAATAATCGCCCTTTCAATTTTACTAAGAACCATCAGTTCTTCCAGATTTGGTTATAAACATTCATTTCCATTTATATATGCAATTTTCCTCCTGAGACAAGGTATTACCCAATCTTTTATATAAGTATAAAATACTTAAAATATATGAAAATATTAATTACAAAAGAATAATATGTTTAAAGAATATTATACATCCCTTAATATAGTCAGTCATCTATTCTCTGTTCAGATTTCTGCTTCCTCAAAGAGGCTTTTTCTGACTTCACATAAAAGTTCCCTCCATAGGGCAGCCGCAGTGGCTCAGCAGTTTAGCGCTGCCTTCAGCCCAGGGCGTGATCCTGGAGACCCGGGATCGAGTCCCACATCAGGCTCCCTGTGAGGAGCCTGCTTCTCCCTCTGCCTATGTCTCTGCCTCTCTCTCTCTCTCTCTGTATCTAATAAATAAATAAACTCTTAAAAAAAAAAGTTCCCTCCATTATTCTCCACTATTGCTCTATATTATCCTTCATAGTCTATATGTCCACTACCTAGCACATAATGAGTATTCAATAAATTCCTAAATAATAGCATCCTAGTTAACAATGTGCCATTTATTGTATTAGGCATTTTATATACATTATCCTTCTGAACTCTCATATAACCCTGTAAGGTAGGCATATTTTCCTCTTATGATGTAATCGGGTTTGGCAAGATTACATGACTTGCTCAAGATCATTCATCTAATAACCAAAAGGACTTCTAATATATATTTCTTCCACTACATTGCCTCTCTTAACCTGGATATAATTCTGAATTCTATCATTTGGAATTTGGGAATTCCAAGTTCGAAACATTACTCTTAAATAAGAACACTCAAAAATTATATAATTTTCGGGATCCCTGGGTGGTGCAGTGGTTTAGCGCCTGCCTTTGGCCCAGGGCGTGATCCTGGAGACCCAGGATCGAATCCCGTGTCGGGCTCCCGGTGCATGGAGTCTGTTTCTCCCTATGCCTGTGTCTCTCTGCCTCTCTCTCTCTCTCTCTCTCTCTCTCTCTGTGTGTGACTATCATAAATAAATTTTTAAAAAAATTAAAAAAATAAAAAAATTATAGAATTTTCAAAAAAAATTCTATAATTTTCATTATACTTTAGGAAGAACAAGGAAAACTCAAATCACTTTTCAACTCAATAAACTTCTGTTAAAGTAGCAAAAAGTATTATCCTCAAGTATTCTTCCTTCTTAGGCAGTAAGGAAAATATTTTCTACAAATTTATAAATTCACTTAAAAGTGATATTAGCTTGAGTTTAAAGGCTATAACTCATTTTGTCAATACTCTAAGTTGAAACAGATGCAGACTTTGGAGAAATTCAGTTGACAAAACATAAGATTATGTAGTCCTTTCCCCAGATTTTATAAAAGAGAATCAAGTGAGTGTCCCAGAATCAAATATCTAAACTAGGGGAAAGAGCCAGAACTAGGTATCCTTGTTGGATGTTGGCTCTAAAGCCATTATTCATCAATATGCAATGTGGGACTACAAGTAGTTTCTGTTTTAAGAGTAGAACTCCAAAAAGATTTTTTTAGACATAGACAAAAGAAGGAATGAATATATAAGGTCTATTGGGAGTTGCTACTTCAGTCAACGTGGGGTAGGCCATGATTACTATACAGCCTCATAAATTTTGTTCTAATACTGTAAATGAAATACTCAGTTTACATTTTACAATGGCTCTGCAGAAACTGTTAATGTCATTAATTATGAGCCAGATTTTCTCAATTTAAGTCCAATCAAGTACACTACACTTTAGTATGTATTTCCTTTCCAATAAGAGATAATACTGGAATTCGTATCAGTTGTAATCGGTAACAATATTATAGGCTTATTATTGTTATTGTTACTATCATAAGTACTAGAAAATGAAGGTTGTATCTTTTCACAATTATTTAAAAATATTCTTGAATAAACTATCAAAGTTCAAGTTTTAACAATATCCTAAGTATAAGGATTCTCAAATAATTATAATTTTTTTCATTTTATGTAGTTATTGTTTTTCTAATTTCATAAACATATATGAGCTTTCATCAAAGTTGTTGTATATCAGGCAACAATGAAGTTAATCAAGTACTAATTCAAAACAACATATTTTAGGATAAATTCTAACATATACTAAATGAAATTGTTTCTAAATCTTAAAATCATTAAAATATACACAATTTTTTTGTTTGTTTTTTGGTCTTTTTTTTCAATATACACATGATTTAACATGTACAGGTAGCCCCTTGAACATGGGTTTGAACTACATGGGTCCACTTATATGCAGATTTTCTTTACAACACAGTACTGTAGATATATTTTCTTTCTTATGACTTTTTTAAAAAAAGATTTTATTTATTTATTTATTTGAGAAAAAGAGAGCAAGAGCAAGTAGGAAGGGTGGAAGGAGAGGGACAAACAGACTCCATGGGACTTAATCCCAGGACCTGGGATCACGACCTGAGCTGAAGGCAGATGCTAACTGACTGAGCCACCCAGGCACTCTCTTATGACTTTCTAAACAACATTTTTTCCCTGGCTCACTTTATTATACAAATATATATAGTATATAATGCATGTAACATACAAAATATGTGTTAATAAACTTTGTTATTAGTAAAGCTTCCAGTCATCAGTAGGCTAGTAGTAGTTAAGTTTTTTGTGGGGATGGGGGTGTTAAGCTATATGCAGATTTTCAATTGCATGGGGCAGGGGGACGCCAGTTGGTACCCCTAACCCCTACATTGTTCAAGGATTAACTATACTTATCAATGATAAATCTTAACATTAATCGGCAAAGTAAAGATTAAACTGTTATTTTTAAAATAAAAACTCAATGTAACATTCCATCATCTGGCAAAAGTCCAGGGCAAGTGACTATCCAGTCTACTGATAACAAAGAGTCTACACTAAGTTAATGAAGCTTAACCTATAACCAGAATCTGAGCTCAAAGCCAAAGGCCAATAAAAGAGCTATGTGGCTTCTGCCTTTTTTCTCCAAAGATATGAGTAAAACAAAGTTCACTTGGAGGAATGATCACTTCTCTACTGGCTCACTATGTAAGGTGAAGGGACATGAACTGAGAACATACATACTGATTATTTTTCAAGTGCCCTGGGTGATACCAATGATCGTTCAGGTTTAGAGAAATTGGGAATTACTGAGACTTTACTCAGGGCCCATCCCTGTGAAATACGTATTACTTTACCACCATTAACTCTATAAAATGCTATCAATTATCCATAAGGTGTTTTATATAACTGGAGTGTTTTAATGAGCAATAATATATGAAGATGGTATTATCTATGTATTTGAAGTTTTCACTGTCCTGTAAAGAAAAAAATGTACTTTCGATATTCTAAGGAGGACTTGGGCTTTCAGTTTATTACAGGCAACCTGATCTCTTCATCTGTCCCAACTCCCACTTTTCAAAGCCAGCCTAGGTCCTCCCACAAGTACCTGTCTCTAAGAATATCACAAAGTGATTTCAATTTTACAAGGGCTCCTTAGAATTCTGATTTGTATTTTTACCTCAACAGTATGTCCAAAAATTTTTTAAATTTCAGGCATATAAAGAAATATAATTGGTGCCTGGATGGCTCAGTTGGTTAAGCGTCTGCCTTTGGTTCAGGTCATGATCCCAGGATCCAGGATCAGCAAGTTCTGCTTCTCCCTCTCCCTTTGCCTGCCACTCCCCCTGCTTGTGCTCTCTCTCTCTCTCTCTTTCTCTCTGTCAAATAATTAAATAAAATCTTTTAAAAAATTATAAAAGTACAAAACCCAAGTATCTATCAACTTGTTTGATACAACTTATAAATTTAACAACTCCCCTTTTTAATTTGGTGTTATCACTCACATACAGTTTCATCCTTTTACTTCTTGCTTATGTATTTCTAAGTAACATAAGTTATTCCACACATCCTGAAACTGTACAGATCTTACTAAATCTTCCTTACAGACATCATAATGTTGGGATGCCTGTGTGGCTCAGCAGTTGAGCATCTGGCTTCAGCTCAGCACGTGATCCGGTCCCGGGATCGAGTCCCACATTGGGCTCCCCATGAGAAGCCTGCTTCTCCCTTTGTCTGTTATCTCTGCCTCTCTCTGTGTCTTTCATGAATAAATATTTTTTAAAAAGACATCATAATGTGTTAGATGTTTTAGCCAAACATGTTTCTGAGATGTAACCATTATTCTGTGTAGCTCTATTTCACTTTCACAATTGCTTTTTATAATATAATATATATCAAAATTTATTTATTTTCCTCCATTAGTAGATATTTGGGCACTTCTCAATTTTTCACTTTTTATACTGCAATGAATGATATCATTAACATTTCCTTATGGAAACACGCTTACATTTCTGACCAAAGATTTATAATTTCCCAATAGTCCTCCATTAAGTCAGCTAAAAGGGCAAACTTCACATTTACTCAAACAGAATTAAGTTTATCTGAGCTGATCAAAAATAAAAGGAGAAATTATTTTGACATCTAAGATAAACTGCTTCTCAATACTTTGAAAGTGTGCTGGATTTTGCCCTTTTCAACTACATCTGATCATATCAGACCAAACAAGTAAAATTCAGCCATGTCAGCTCTGTTAATAATTTTCACAACTGGCAAATAACCAACTTCCAACTGGATTTAAACTAATTCCTTAAAAAAATAAAATAAAATAAAATAAACTAATTCCTTAGAAAGTAGAAAAGGGGTTAACTGGAATATAAATAATGATACTATCTAACACCAGATTTTCCCCATGTTCTATCACAGCTGATGCTTCTTTCTCTAAATAACTTTAATAAGATATTTATTAATCATTTATGCACTGTGTCAGAGAAAAGGCCAGCAGAAGGCTATCAACTCTGTAAGACTCTACCAAACCCAGCTAGATGTTTTTCAAATCTGACTGAGATGATCTCTTCAAGCAATGCCATTGAGGATTCTTTACATTACCTTACAAAAGCCCTTTTTAATTGTACTGAAGTCAGGCAAAACATAGTCTATCATTACAGTATTTTCTTCCCCTTTCAACCTGGAAAACAAAATATAGACTTGTGAGATAATTAACTATGCATAACATCACCCACCAATCAACTTTCTAATTCTTAGATTATGGTTATACATACTTTGCAATATCCATATCTCTATAAAAATCCTGAGACACATAGCATACATCTTCTTTCACTTGATTAATTACATGTGTTTCATCCATAACATGAAGCTGCCTAAACAGAAATAAATACTGTAAAATTTGAAATCGAAAAACATTAAGTATAATTTACAACTGTTTAAAATATTTTTTCTGGAATTAAATCTTTGGATAATTTTTTTAAATATTAAATTTTTGAATGTGTAAAATATTTTCAACTTCATAGAATAATCACACTTCCATTTTATTTAATCTCCACATTATCTCTCTGAGGTCAACTATTAGTCCAGCTTGCAGAAAGAAACTGAAAACGAAGGCTTAAATTAGGTAATGTTTATCCAGTTAGCAACTTTCCTCCAACCATTCTGAATAGAATCTTGCTAAAATGACTTAACTCTGCACTTTCTTTTCTAATTATTATTATTTTTAAAGATTTTGTTTATTTACTCATGAGAGACACAGAGAGAGAGAAGCAGAGACGGAGACAGAGGGAGAAGCAGGCTCCATGCAGGGAGCCTGACGGTGGACTCGATCCCAGGACTCCAGGACCATGCCCTGGGCCGAAGGCAGGCGCTAAACCGCTGAGCCACCCAGGGATCTCCCTCTTTTCTAATTACAGTAGTAAGTCAGCACACAGTACCTGGTACCACGGTAGATGCTTAATAAATATTTGATGAGTGAACCTAAGAAACACAGGCTTAGAGAAAACAAAGATACTTCAAGAAACAAAACTGAATGGGCAGCCCCGGTGGCTCAGCGGTTTGGCGCCGCCTTCAGCCCAGGATGTGATCCTGGAGGCCCAGGATCTAGTCCCACATCGGGCTCTCTGCATGGGGCCTGCTTCTCCCTCTGCCTGTGTCTCTGCGCCTCTCTCTCTGTCTCTCATGAATAAATAAATAAAACCTTAAAAAAAAAAAAAGAAAATAAACAAAACTGAAGAAAACACAAACAAATGGAAAGATATTCCATGCTCATGGCGTAGAACAATTCGTGTTATTAAAATGTCCAAAGCAATCTACAGATTCAGTGTAATCCCTATCAAAATACCAACAATATTTTTCAGAGAACTGGGCCAAATAATCCTAAAATTAATACGGAATAACAAAAGACTCTGAATAGCCAAAGCAATCTTGAAAAAGAACAAAGTTGGAGGTATCATAATCCCAGATTTCAAGATAGACTATGAAGCTATAGTCATCAAAACAGTATGGTACTGGCAGAAAAACAGACACATAGCTCCATGAAATAGCATAGAACCCAGAAATGAACCCATGCTTCTATGGTCAATTAATCTACGGCAACGGAGGCAAGAATATATATAATAGGGAAAAGATACCTCTTCAATAAATGGTGCTAGGAAAACTGGTGCAGTGAAACTAAACCACTTTATTACACCACACACACAAAATAAACTCAAAATGGATTGGACCTAGATGTGAGACCTGAAATCATAAAACTCCTTATAAAAAACATAGGCAGTTTTGGACACTGGCTTTAGCAACATTTTTCTACGTATGTCTCTTCACTCAAAGGAATGAAAGTGAAAATAAACTACTGGGAGCACACCAAAATAAAAGTCTTTCACACAGTGAAGGAAACAATTAACAAAATGAAAAGATAACCTATTGAATGGGAGAAGATATATACAAAGGATTTATCTGAAGTGATATATCTGATAAGGGGTTAATATCCAAAATACATAAAGACATTTTACAACCCAACACCAAAAAACCCCCAAATAATCTGATTAAAATAAGCAGAGGACCTGAATAGAAATTTTACCAAAGACAACTCAGCTCAACATCACTATCATCGGGGAAACGCAAATCAAAACAAGGAGATATCACCTCACATCTATCAGAATGGCTAGTATCAAAAAGAGAAGAAATAACAATGTTGGCAATAATGTATAAAAAGAAAAACTGGGATCCCTGGGTGGCGCAGCGCTTTGGCACCTGCCTTTGGCCCAGGGCGCGATCCTGGACACCCGGGATCGAATCCCACGTCGGGCTCCCGGTGCATGGAGCCTGCTTCTCCCTCTGCCTATGTCTCTGCCTCTCTCTCTCTGTCTGTGACTATCATAAATAAATAAATTAAAAAAAAACATTTAAAAAGAAAAACTCACACAAACTGGTGTATAACCACTGTGGAAAACAGTATGGAGATTCCTCAAAAAAATTAAAAATAGAAATACCATACAATCCAGTAATTCCACTACTAGGTATTTACCCCCCAAAAAACCAAAAACATATAAAAAATATATGCACTGTTGTTTATTATAACATATTTATAATGCAAAAATATGGGAGCAACTCAAGTGTCCAATGATAGGTAAATGAATAAAGAAAACATAGTATGTACAGGTACACACACACACACACAAACACAATGGAATATTAAGCAGCCTAAAAAAGAAATGAGATCTTGCCATTTGTGACAACATGGATGAACCTAGAAGGTTTTATGCAAAATGCAGTAAGTCAGAGAAAGACAAATATGATAAGGATTTCACTTATATATGGAATCTAAACAACAAAACAGAGCAAAAACAGACCCATATGTATAGAGAACTGGCAGTTGCTAGAGGAGAGAGGGTAGGGAGATGAGCAAAACAGGTGAAGGGGAGTGGAAGGTATAGTCCTCCAGTTATGGAATGAGTAAGTCCCAGGGATGAAAGGTACAGCATAAGGAATATAGTCCAGGTACTATAATAGCATTGTGTGGTGACAGAGAGTAGCTATGTTTATAATATGCACAGCATAAAGTATAGAGTTGTCAAATTACTGTATTGCACACCTAAAACTAATGTAACATTGTGTGTCAACTATACTTCAATAAAAAACATACAAGAAAAAGATAAACAAAAATGTGAAGTTATTTCCTTTGAATATTTATCTTTACCCATATATACTATACTTTTTGTTTTAGACTAAATGTTATCTCATATTTTCATATGCTATCATTCTTCAAAAATATGGTTATTTACTGCCCCATAATATTTATTAGAGGAATCTAATCTATTAAAATATATTTATTAATGCTCCTGGTGTTGGAAATTTATATCAAGGGGAAAGATACTTGTGTGTTTGTGATTATGGATTTGTTGCTTTTTGGGTTTTTTTAGGTAGGCTCTATGCCCCAAATGAGGCTTGAACTCATGGCCTGAGACCAAGAGTCACATGCTCTACCAACTGAGCGAGCCAGGTGCCCCAGAGACTTTGGCTGAATCACATTTCAGCAACCAAGTTATTTTACCTCTTTGGGACTCAATCTCTTCAACTCTAAAGGGGTTATCATAATAAGATCACCGACTTAATACATCTGTAAGAAGTAAATGATTCTAATTATACATGGAAAGTGTTTAGCATAGCCCTTATAAGTAAAAAATATTATTATTGCTTCTTTTTGCTTTTTGTTATCTCCATATACACCATATTTTACCTTCTTTAAGATTTACTATTGCACCAAAGAAAAGAGGATAATTAAACTATGACAATTCTAAGGTACCAACAATTGGAAGATCCATTCCAACTAGAGATGTGAGAAAAGTATAACTCAAAATCAATGCAATATAGGTACTTTTATCTGTATCTTGGATTATCTCATTATTTATTCATACTCTAGGACACAGAATTTGAAATACTTCTACTACCTTGGTGTATTGCCAAACTGTTTACCAGAAAAGTTATTTCAAGGTATGCTCTGATCAGCAGCCAGCATCACAATCTGCAATATTTTTTTTTTGCAATATTATCTTTTGAAAAAAATTCTATTAATTTGGATCATAAAAATTGTGGTATTTTAATTTGTGTTTTTCTAATAGCAGTGTCATGATAGAGAAATTCTTTTTTTTTTTTTTAAAGATTTTATTTATTTATTCATGAGAGACAGAGAGAGAGGCAGAGACACAGGCAGAGGGGGAAGCAGGCTCCATGCAGAGAGCCCGACATGGCACTCGATCCCTGGTCTCCAGGATCACGCCCTGGGCTGAAAGGGCACTAAACTGCCGAGCCACTCAGGCTGCCCTATAGAGGAATTCTTATTTGTTAACTCAATATATCCCAACCTCCTAAATAAATGCTCAATAAATATTTTAACTGAATTTGTAATAATTACTACAGATGTTTAACACTTTTCTATATCTGAGAATTATCCATTTATATCCTTTGACTATATGTAACCCTAATAATTATCTATCTGTATCACTGACCATTTGTTTTCTGAGAATCGTCTAGTAACCCGTTATTTTATACCAAGGTAGTGATTTCTTAACTGAGAAGAGCCCTTAATATATTAAAGATAACAACCCAGTGTCATATCTGCTTTAAATTGATTTCTCAGGTTTACATTGACATTAGTTTTGTTTACAAATGCTTGAAATGAGTGGTTTTCCAGACCAGAAGAGGACAAAGAGGGATTGGAGTGCTGGTAATATAGTCTGCCTGAACTGTGTTCTGGTTACTTGGGTATATTCAGTTTTTAAAGATTCACTGAATTGTACATTCAAGTTTTGTAAACTTCTGTATGTATGTTTTACCTCAATAAAAAGTTTGTTTTATTAACAAAGTTGTATGTGGGAGGGACCTGGGTTTTGGTTAACATCCTCATCTGTCTCAACTTTCTCTGCCTTTCAAATGTGGTCTTTCCAATCTGATGGGGATAGGGGGACTAAATATCCAAACTTTTTGAAACTGAGCCCAATTCTTTCTGGTTCTACAATGAATAACATTCACATAATCATAATACTGTATATGCTACTCTTGAGCCTTTCATTGTTAGAACTGATGTATAAACAACAAGGCAAGAAGACTTCACTTTAGTAAAAAGTCATATATAAATGTTATCTCAATAATTAAGAAGAAATCATACAGCATTGTGTTTAATGAAAAAAGTCACTGTTTAAAGGTTATATACTATAGGATTCTGTTTCTTGAAATAACAACTATAGAAATGGTAAACAAATTAGAGATTGCCAGGAGAGAAGGACATGGTGAGAAAGCAAATGTAAAGGAGTAGCACAAAGGAGTTCCTTTAGAGTGATGGAATAGTTCTACATCTTGATTTCAGTGGTGCTTAGATAAATCTATATATGGGATAAAATCGCATAGATGTACACACGAATGCATGTAAAAAATGGTGAAAATTGAAAATAATATTGTACTAGTGTCAATTTTATCATGTTGATATTGTATTAGTTAATTGAGATGTTACTAAGGTTACACAGGGCTCTCCACACTATTCTACAACTTCCTCAGTCTGTGATTATCGTAAAATAAAAAGTCTTTTACAAATGTGCTAGAGCTGGGTAGGATGGATAGGGGAGTAGGTCTCTTTTGAGGGTAACAAAAATGTTCTAAAAATGTTCTAATACACTAAAAAACACTGAAAATGTACACTTTAAATGGATGAATTTTATGGTATGTATTAGATCTCAATAAAGCTGTTTAAAAAAATAACAGTACACTGACAGAAGAAAGAAGGAAAACATGGGAGGAAAGGCAGAAGGAAATGCAGATTCACTTATTTTCTCATCTGATATAGAGGGGAGCTAAGAGATACTGACGGTGTCATACTAGTCAAAGTTAATGTAATGAGAAATTGAGATTTAACAATTCTACTTACAAAACAAAAAAAAAAATCCCACTTAAGTTTTTAAACAAAATAAAATTTAAAATAATAGCATAAATTAAATTTATAAATAAATATAGGAAAGCAAGAAGAGTTGGGATGTGGCAAAGTACGCTAATTCCTCATCTTTTAATGATGGATAGTCAACTAATATTGGTTAATCCACAAGCAAAAATAACAATACATTATTAAGAGTCATAGAGACTAAAACTATAAACGATAAATACAGTTTAAAGACCATACTTTGTGTGAAATGGAATTGACATGAGAGAAAAAGAGGCATAGAGATTTATTTTCCTTTGAAAACCCTATTTCCTTAAATGCATTTTTAATTTGTTTTATAATGTATAACATTTATAAACTGCTATAACTTCTAGAATTTTAAGATACTAAACATACTTAACTCCCTAAGTAATTTGGAAATATCCAAATTTTGGTGGACACTAGCATTTTATATGCTAGAAAGCTTTTGGTTTTTTTTTTTTTTTTTTTTTGTAAGCTCTATACCAATGGTGCAGCTTGGACTCATGACCCAGAAATCAAGAGTTGCATGCTGGACAGACTGAGCCAGCCAGGTGCCCCACTAGAAAGCCTTTCAATTTGAACATCATCTGTATTTATATATGTGATATAGTTTTTAAAAGTAGTGATATAGAATTGTCACCTGAAGTTACAACTAAATGGTCAGAGTAGTTTTAAATGACTTTAAAAAGTTCATCACCAGCAGCCAACCCTCCCAAAGAATTAAAGCTAAATATTACCTGTAAGATATGATCTCCTTTAGATGATTGGTTAGGAGTTTTCCTCCTACATTTATCCTACAAAGGGAGAATTCAAATTTGGTTCAGTTTATCGCACCTTTCATTTGGTTTTAACCTAAGAAAAACACGAAAATTGAATACAACTCACCGAATAATTGCTTCTTTTTTCTTTTTACTTCTACAATAGGGAACTATATGTGTAAAGGAATATCCACTATCTACAATGATACAGCACAACTCGGAAGGATTATCTCGAAAATACCTATGTGCACTGAGAGCACCAGCTATTCAGAAAAAGATAAAGAAAACTGGATTATATAAAGTGTACTTAATTTAAAGTAACTTAAAGAAAGGTAACAAATTAAGGCAAACACAAAGACAAAAACTTTCCTTTATTTCTATATGTCAATTAAAAATAATATGCATAACTATCACAAGCTCTCTGCAGCATTTAAACTAAAACATCACATTTTGTGGTAAACGTGACTTAAAATTTTTGTGATCAATTTTTAAAAGTAAATATTCTTAATTATTTTAACATCATAACTTATTTTAACAGTTGATAATTTTACTGAGCATTTATTACATGCTGAGCAGAATTCTAAAAACTCCATGAGTATTTGTGTTTTAATCTTCACAACAGTTCCATTTTATGGATGAAGAAATTGAAGC
This sequence comes from Nyctereutes procyonoides, assembly GCF_905146905.1. Lineage (NCBI taxonomy): Eukaryota > Metazoa > Chordata > Mammalia > Carnivora > Canidae > Nyctereutes > Nyctereutes procyonoides. The sequence goes on from NW_026575122.1 coordinate 24,823,611, forward strand.
ATAGAGAAGTTAAATAATATACTCAATGTCATACAACTAGAAAGTAACAGTCAAGATTCAAACCACCTAGAATGATTCTAGAGCAAGGTTTCTCAACCTCAGAACTACTGACATTTTGAGCCAGATAATTCCTTGTTGCTGGAGGCTGTCCTAATCATTTTAAGATGTTTAGCAGCATCTGTGTCCTCACAGTCGTGACAACCAAAAATGTCTCCCAACGTTGCCAAATATCCCAAGGAGCAAAATCACCCTGAAGAACACTGTTCTAGAGATTGTGCTCTTAACCATTATAGTATAGTATCACTCATACAGACTTAAATTCTGCAAGCTAAATATTTGAGTACTTTCATTGTACAATCATGTAATGTAATTCTAGCCTTTCATAAACTAGTAAGCATATAAATATCTAAATGATATATCTAAATATCTAGATATTATTTTCAGATTGGTTTTCCACATATTGGCAGGCTGAGCTATTATCAATAATAATGATAGTGAACACATCAGTGGCAGAAAAGGTAACCTCCTTAGAAACAATGTCTCAGAACTTAAAAATATGTGGCTAGTGGAGCACCTGGCTGGTACAGTCGTTACAGCATGTAACTCTTGATCTCAGGGTTGTGAGTCTGAACCTCAGAGTTTACTTTAAAAAAAAAACAAAAAACAAAAACAAAAACTAGTATGTGGCTAGTAACTTCATTATGGAGAAAATACCAAACTAGTAAAAAGATGAAGTGAGAAAAGTCTGATTAGATAATCTCTAAGAGTATACCTAATTTTTAAATTCCATGTTTTATTTCCTTCAAATCTAAAAAAATGTCACCCAATATTCTTGGACTTTAAGGGTTTCTCTTTACCCTATTCATGTCTGTATTCCCATTACTTAATTGCAATCAAAACTTTAACTCACCATTTACTCTTAAGACTGCTTGGAACTGATATTCTTCAAAGAGGATTTCATTCATTGATTCTTGAATTGAAGTGAAATTAAAGTATGGTTCTGTGATAATAATATTGGTATCTAAAAAATCAACCTATGAGAGAAAAAAATTCCACAAGTTTTATAACTTTGTAGTCATAAACACTTCTTTTACATATATAGACAAAAATATTAATCCTCACAATAATCCTAGAAGTCTTATTACTAACCCCATTTAATTGGCCAACTGAGGTACAGAAAAGTTGAATACATTACCAAGGTTCATGTAACTAGTTAGGGACATAGCTAGGATTTGAATCCCGGAAGACTGATTACAGAATCCAGGCACTTTATTATTCAATTTTAACTCTCTTAATGGTGGCATTAATAAAATGATACTATCAAATTGTTTGAAGATCAGCGTGCAAAAGTAATGAAAAATACAACTACAAGCATTACAGATGTTTTGTTTTCCAAGTCAAATGGCCAGAAGCTTTAGCATAGTGTTTACATAATTCTCTCCTACACCCTTAAGAAGCATTAAAAACTGAAAATTCACTCACTATACCTAAAGGTACATTACATACAGTAAAAGCACAAAATTCTCACATAATATTCACAATTTAGGTATGTGGACAAAAATATTTTACTGTGAAAACAAATAGGAGATGGTGAATTGATCTAATAATAGTAGACATGTGAATAATCTTGAGTTTCATACAGACTCTCAACCTCAAATTCACTTCAAAATGAAAATTCTATTCATATGCAATTACTTAATTTTAAATATTTAAATATATTTAAAATATTTATTTTTTTTTTCAATTTTTTTTAAATTTATTTATGATAGTCACAGAGAGAGAGAGAGAGAGAGAGAGAGAGAGAGGCAGAGACACAGGCAGAGGGAGAAGCAGACTCCATGCACCGGGAGCCCGACGTGGGATTCGATCCTGGGTCTCCAGGATCGCGCCCTGGGCCAAAGGCAGGCGCCAAACTGCTGCGCCACCCAGGGATCCCTAAAATATTTATAATATTTTTAAATATTATACTTCTTCAAAACTAAGAACAGTATATTAGTGACTTAAATATAACTTTTGAAACATATTCTAAAGTTAAAGCTAGATACCTCAATTACCTTCAACCCCAATCCCAGAATTACTCTCTGGAATCTGTCCTTGGCCTTTCCTCTTTACTGATACCACCTTATCTCTCACCTCAAATAATGCCACTGCCTTCTCAATGCCCTTTCTGCCTCCATTCTCTTCTCATTCTGCTCGGTCTTCTGTGCCGCTAGCATAATCATCAGCAAGTATTTTTCTAAATCAGAAATCTGATCACCCTCTGCAAATGTATTCCTCACCACACAAGTCCTTCCTTCTATGACTTGACACTGCCTAGGAAATAATGCCCATATATTTGCAATTTCATCCCCCCCTTAACCCATCTTACAGCGTGTGCTGGTGAATGGTCAACAACCAGATCTCCAGGGGGAAAAAAAGCCCTGATTTGTAGGGTTTACCACAGTCTGTGTTATAGATACTGTCACCATGGTTGATTTCCAGCTATCCTGAAGTCACCAAACCCTGAACACAGAGCTGGGAAGAAATGCATGTAATTGGTTCTCATGACCCTGTAGGAGCCAACTTTCAGCACAAGACTGTTCAGTAAAAATTCTGAGTCTAGGGGATCCCTGGATGGCTCAGTGGTTTACTGCCGGCCTTTGGCCCAGGGTGTGATCCTGGAATCCCGGGATCGAGTCCCACATCAGGCTCCCTGTGTGGAGCCTGCTTCTCCCTCTGCCTGTGTGTCTCTGTCTCCCCACCCCTGTGTCTCTCATGAATAAATGGGTAAAATCTTTAAAAAAATAATAAGTCTATTCACTTCACACCATGCTCTCCCCCCTACCAGATTTTAGCTCAAGTAATCATAAGTATATAAGTATTACTTTTCATAAACATATATATTTGGGCAGTGTATATAATTTTAAAAGCTAAAAATGAGTGATAGTACATAGTAACCATGTGGAACAGATTTATTTAAGTCATATTAAGGTGTAAACTAGCTTTATATCCTATCCTGTTGGTTCTTGCATTAATATGAGTTAATAATTCTTTGATGCTGTAATTTTTCATTGAATAAAGCATGGAAATAGAAATTTGAATACATACTCCAATTTGTTACCTGATACATTTCTTTTCCAAAAAGGTAATCCCAAACTTGTCTTTGAACATCCCAATTCACCAAGTAGCCCTAAAAAAATTCTTGTATAAATTACCACAAATATTTGAATAATTTTTAAAAATCACATTAATATACTCTAAATGACTAATTGCTCTTTATGGTTACCTTCACTACTCAAACACTGTTTAAGGAGACGCCACTCCATACTTACATTTTTTTAACATGTTCATCTCATTTAGCTTTAATATAAACAAGTAAAATTCAGTACCACAATCAGTATCCTATAGCATCCTGCTATAGGGTCTGGGATTGAACCCTAGACAGTAACTAAGTCATGGTCATTTATTGCTAACAAGACAATTTAATTTCAATTTTTGGTTTTAATAAGATCTTATTAAAATTTAAATAGCTTTTCTAAAAACATTCCCATACATAAAAAAATCTTAATTATACATTTAAAAATTGTCTTTACATTTAGGACTATGTTGTTAGAAATGACATATAATTGAATTACCTTCTGAAAAGGAAGGATGTAAAAGAGTCCAGAAGGGTCCTTTATTTCATCTATCTGGTTAGCAGTAAAAGTTTTAAGTCGTGCTGTTTTTGACCTGAACTGACAGTTAGGAATTACCCTGTAAACAAAGAAATAATATAATTATTTCCCAAATACTCACTTAGAAAGTATAATTACTTAACCACCTCCCTCCATGACAAAAAAAATATTCACAACCAGTGTTTCTCATTTTGTCTTCAAATAATTAAAAAAAAACACATTTGTTTGAAAAGTTATAATATGTATGAGATCCTACACTGGACCCTTCATCTTTCTCAAGTAATCCTTTAAAAATCCTTCCAGGTGGGTATTGATCCTGCCACCACCAAATGACAGTCAGGGCTCAGGTAAAGTTCTGGTCCTTTGGGCTTTAACGTGGGAATCTTAATACCACTCGGGCAAAAGATTTACAGTTTCAAAATTCTTGCCATTAAAACTAAATATCTAAGAAGTCAAAGATTTTCAATTAGCAGGATGCTATAGGATACAGAAGGAGGAAGTGGTTCTTAATATGGTTGCCGCCCACCACAGGTTTACAATCTGGTTAGGAAGACAAACTAAAGTCATCATCAACCATACACACATGTACACACGTATGTGTGTGCAGGAGTGGGAGAAGGGGAGGGGAGAGAGAGAGGAGGAGAGAGGGAAAGGATATTGGGACAATACTGCAAACATGTTTTGTATCTGCTTATTTCATTTATACTATGTTGTCATTTTCTCTACATGTTTAAATATGCTTTGAGGACATGATTTTTTTTTTCTTTAAAGATTAATTTTAGAGAGAAAGCAAGAGAGTGAGAGAGTGCAAGAGCTGGGGGTTAGGGTGCAGGGAGAGAGAATTTCAGGCCAACTCCCAGCTGAGGGCAGAGCCCAAGGGGTGATTCAATTCCATTCCCTAAGATCACCATCTGAGCCAAAGTCAAGAGTCTGATGCTCAATGCACTGAGCCATCCAGGCGATTGGAGGACGGGATTTTTAAAAACCGCACTACAGTCAATCTTATGGTTGTACTGTAATTTTAGTCTATTTTCTATTCTTGATTATTCAGCTTGCTTTCTTTTCTTTTTTTCCCACCATACACAAGGTCTGTAACATAGAGCACCCTGTATTTATTCTTATCAAACCCTTCATACTTATTCCTTAGGAAACTGATAACAGAACTACTGTGGCCAAAGGATAAAAACAATGATACACATTGCCAAAAAAACATTTTCCGGAAGACTAAGAATTTACGTTTCTATAAGCGTTCTCTTTAAAAAAGAAAAGGAGAGAGGGCAGAGAATCCTCTGTAAACATTTTAGAAGTAAAGCATCTTTTCTTCTCTCTATATACGTATATATTTGACGAATGCCATTGCAGTGATTCCGTCAAATCAAGTCTATCAACCAGGTCGGCCAAGGCACACCAAGGGGCTTGGACACGAAGCCTTCAACGTCTCCAACCAGTAGGCCGTTTTTAAGCGCTTCTGGGGTCACAGGACCCACTGAGGATCTGGTGAAAGCCACGGCAGTGCCCTCAAGAATGTGCATATGCACCCACATGTCCGCGCTTCCTGCGGTTCCTGAACTTCGGGGACGCACCGCTTGGTCGAGCACCGCTTCTCAAAGAAGCCTAGTTTCCTCAACGATTTCCTGTACCAAAGGAAACGCACGTCCCACTTCCGGGGCCGCGTGGCCTACGTGACCGCCACAACCGCAGTGGAAAGCATCCCAGCCTCCCGGCTCCAGTCGGAGCATCCCTACGGCGCCGGTGAGGGCCACGGAGGGCCACCTGCAGTTTACTGCGCTCCCGACAGGAAGCCAGCCGAGTCTGTGAAGCCACCAGACGTCGGGCTCCTGCTGAGGAGCGAGAGAACACTTACGACACGTTTTCATGGCTGTAGCCGATTTTGGCATTGTAGGCTCCGTTATCCAGCACCAAAGTCGTCATTTTACCGCGAACCCACCGGCTGTCGCTCCGTCCTCCCGTCACGTCGGCTCCCTGGGCTTCCGGGACTCTAGGGTTGGCGGGGCGGGGCGGAAGGGCGCTTCCGGTCTTCCTTAGCAACGGAGGACGCCGGAAACCAGAGACGCCCTGCAGGCCTCGCTGCGGGCGTAGGGCTGTGCAGCGCTCACCTCCACCCCCCGCCGGTTCCCTCCTCCGGGAACGCGCCACCGGCTTGCGGCTTTTGCGCCCACCGTATTACGTATTTGCCCTCCGCTTCGCACAGACTCGCCCCGCCAGGTCTCTGTTGACTTCCGTGGTGCACCTTCAGCCTTGTGCCCGCGTGTGTTCCAGTAGCATTGTTCAGTGACGTTTCCTAAGGGATGAAAAATGCAAAATCATACAGTGTGGAATGGGGTATGAAGTCTCTTCAGCCTCATTCCCCGCCACTGCCCATTCGATTGTAGCCTAGGCCCGACCACCTTTAAATTATAGACATGCTGTTTGATCAACTGCCTCTCTTTCCTACTCTTCCTCCGCCTACTTGTTCATAACACTGCTCTGTCGTTCTTACTAAAAGGTTTCTTGACACCTCACGTTACCCTGTTCTCACTCTTGAAATCAGGTGCTCCTGTGTGCTCTTGTAATACCCTCGGCTAACTCCAATACATAATAAGGGATAAGAATGAATTTTGTATTAGAATCCAGACTCCACAAAATGGCTGTGACCTTGGGCGATGAGGATGATGATGGGTAAAGATTTAGAAAGTGCTTAATACCTGTGAGTAAACTTTCAAAGATATATAGATATAGATATATAGAGATATAGAGATATGTAGATATATACACATATCACACACACACATATATATATACACATACACTAACTTAATCTTTAAATTTCTGAACTATTATTAAAATCAAAGAGATAGTGATTAATAGTCTCTACATTTAAACTCTTGGACCAAATCTTGGCTCTTACTAGATGCTGTGGACAGGCTAGTTTATCTCTCTATGCCTTAGTTTTCTCATTTGTAAAATACAGTAATATTAATAACACTCCCTTGCAGAATTGCTTTATGAAGAGTAAATGACACAAGTACCTGGTAGAGGTAATCATCATCATCATTGTCATCTTTTCATCATATACTCATTCTCTTTTATTTTTTTAAAGATTTTACCTTTAAGTAATCTTTACACTCAACCTGAGGCTGGAACTCACAACTCCAAGATCAACAGTTGCATGTTCCACCAACCAAGCCAGCCAGGTGCCCCCATATAATTAATCTCTTAACTTGTATAGATGGCAAACTCCTTGAAGTCAGACCACTCTATTCTACTGGTCTAGATCTTTGTATCGAAAAATCATTGAATGTCCAAAGTTAATTATGTGCAATTTTAGTCATTCTGTATTCTCTAATTTATCACTAAACTGGTAAGATCTCTTACTACAAACATGTAAAGAATGTTTTCTAAAACTTACAGCATAGGGACATCTGGGTGGCTCAGCAGTTGAGCATCTCCCTTGGCTCAGGGCATGATCCCAGAGTCCCGGGATTAAGTCCCACACCGGGCTCCCCTGAATAGAGCCTGCTTCTCCCTCTGCCTGTGTCTCTGCCTCTCTCATGAATAAATAAATAAAATATTTTTTTAAAAAACTTACGGCATAGAGTTGACATCATTTCTAGTCATCTTCATCTCTTAAAATATGATTTTTCCTTCTGATTATCAGCCTTTTCTTATTTAAGCTTCTCTTTTTGCTTTCCTCAACATTTATATCCTCCTTGATTAAGGTCATTTTTGTTCTTGGTTTCAGCTGTCATTAAATAATGATAAATCTAAAAGCAGAATTTCCACCCCCAACTGTAGTCTGAATGTTTCTACCCAAGTATCCTAGGATAACTTTAATGGGTAGCAACAAATCCAAAACTGAATTTTATCTCCAAAAAGATTTGTTCCACCTAATTACTTATCTATATTAATGTGTGTCCCAAGATCCACATGGTGCATCAAGCTAGATACCTCAATTACCTTCAACCCCAATCCCAGAATTACTCTCTGGAATCTGTCCTTGGCCTTTCCTCTTTACTGATACCACCTTATCTCTCACCTCAAATAATGCCACTGCCTTCTCAATGCCCTTTCTGCCTCCATTCTCTTCTCATTCTGCTCGGTCTTCTGTGCCGCTAGCATAATCATCAGCAAGTATTTTTCTAAACCAGAAATCTGATCACCCTCTGCAAATGTATTCCTCACCACACAAGTCCTTCCTTCTATGACTTGACACTGCCTAGGAAATAATGCCCATATATTTGCAATTTCATCCCCCTTCAACCCATCTTACAGCGTGTGCTGGTAAATGGTCAACAACCAGATCTCCAGGGGAAAAAAGCCCTGATTTGTAGGATTTACCATGGTCTGTGTTATAGATACTGTCATCATGGTTGATTTCCAGCTATCCTGAAGTCACCAAACACTGAACACAGAGCTGGGAAGAAATGCATGTAATTGGTTCTCATGACCCTGTAGGAGCCAACTTTCAGCACAAGACTGTTCAGTAAAAATTTTGAGTCCAGTCACTTCACACCATGCTCTCTCCCCTACCAGATTTTAGCTCAATTAATCTCAAGCATATATTACTGTTGTTAAAATACAATTCAACTGAGTAAATTTGAAGATTTAATTGGCTTTACTGAAAGATTCATGAACCAGGCAGTATCCAATCTAGCAAACTAAGGGGAATTCTAAGTAGAGAAATTGTACAAAAATGGAAGTAGGTGGAGGCCACTGCAGAGCTTGAACTCAAGACTCTGTGATCAAGATCTGAGCTGGGATCATATCAGACAACCAACAGAGCCACCCGGGCGCCTCCTAAAATGACCTTTCTTATGTGAAGGAAGTGGTGTCTTTTTCCAGGGACCCTTGACTCCTGCTTATATAATTTTAAAAGAGTTAAAAATATGACTCTGGGCAGCCCTGGTGGCTCAGCAGTTTGAGCGCCTTCGGTCCAGGGCGTGATCCTGCAGACCCGGGATCAAGTCCCACATCGGGCTCCCTGCGTGGAGCCTGCTTCTCCCTCTGCCTGTGTCTCTGCCTCTCTCTTTCTCTGTGTCTCTCATGAATAAATAAATAAAATCTTTAAAAAGAATAAAAAATAAAAAATAAAATAAAATAAAAATATGACTCTGCTACAAGTATATAATAAACATGTGCAACAGTTTTAAGTCCTATTAATGAGTGAACTAGCTCTAACTCCTATTTTGTTGGGTTTTACATTAATATGAGTTGATAAATCTTTGGTGCATATCCATTATACATCTGTATGACAGTCATGTTTTTTAACTTTTAAAAATTATACTTTGATAATTAAAAAGCAATTAAAAATGTAAAGGGGTGTTGGGTGGCTCAGTTAAACATCTGACTTGGGCCCAGGTCATGATCTCGAGGATCCTGAGATTGGGCCCCATGTTGAGCTCCCTGCTCAGCGGAGGAATTTGCTGGTCCCTCTACCTTTGCCCTGCATGTTTTCTCTCTCAAATAAACAAATAACATCTTAAAAAAAAGATGTGAATTAATTTAAACCACTGAATATATAGTGTTATTTTTTTAAGATTTTATTTATTTATTCATGAGAGACACACACAGAGAGAAGCAGAGACACAGGCAGAGGGAGAAGCAGGCTCCATGCAGGGAGCCTGACATGGGATTCCATCCGGAACCCCAGGATCACGCCCTGAGCCGAAGGTGGCGCTAAACCGCCGAGCCACCCAGGGGTCCCTTATAGTGGTTTTGACATATGTTCCCTCAATCCAGGGACAGAAAAATTGCAAATATATTTCTCAATAAAAAGATATTGGTACAAATCAGTAAAAACTCATTAAATAACACAGGCTTAAGGCAGAGTCAGTTGCCCATAGCAAACCAAGACCTAAGTACAGTTTCAACCTCTTTAGGTGTGGAATTTTAAGCCAATTAGCCTGGAATTTTCTGGTCTGCATCAATTAGGTAATCTGTCACATGGTCCCTCCTCATCCCAACGTCCCCCCCAAAGGAAAATAAGGTAATCTACCTAATAGGGCTCTTGGCCTTTCCCCCTAAATGAAGGTGACCTTGCCTGAAACAGTCTTTTGTCTTTCTTTCTTTTTCTTTTCTTGCAGTAACGTCCTGTAAATTCCTTCTATTTATTTATTTATTTATTTATTTATTTATTTATTTATTTATTTACGATAGACAGAGAGAGAGAGAGAGAGGCAGAGACACAGGTAGAGGGAGAAGCAGGCTCCATGCCGGGAGCCTGATGTGGGACTCAATCCGGGATCTCCAGGATTGTGCCCTGGGCCAAAGGCAGGCGCCAAACCGCTGAGCCACCCAGGGATCCCCTGTAAATTCCTTCCTATAAATACTTTCCATTTTGTACAATTCCTTTCTTGGGAGTTCCCCTCTACTTGCTATGTGGGATGATCCCAATTAATGAATTGCTTAATAAAGACAAATTCTCAATTTGCTTAGTTGAATTTTTTTAAAACTATACTACAACTATAGTTATCAAGCTGTGAGATTCTTTAATACTTACAACTTGGAAAAGGAATCTGTGTTTTGTTCTAGCCACAACATTAGGCCACTTGCCTTTTATAAGCCATGAGCTTTGACACTTCCACCTGCCTGGAACATACTCTTCCTGCTAGTGAATTAATTCCATCATATTGTGTCTGGCACTCTTTCAAGTAGTCTAGTACTTACTTAACCTTCATTAGCTTGGTTAATCCTCACAACCACCATCGTGGAGCCTGAGAGGTTCCATACTGTTCCTCCGATCCCATTGTTAAAAAAATCTGCAGAGCTACATTTTATATCCAAATCTTGAATTTCAAGGTCAATGCATTAAGCTGATTCAGTCTCATCTTTGAAATAACATGTCTACTGTAAATCTGCCTTTGACCTAAGGTAGAACAAATCACTCCTTCTTCGTGGGCTCATACACTTTGCATCTGTTTTCAATAATGCTAATTTAATAGCATTTATTAAAGAGTTTGCCTAGTACTGAGCACTTTGTTGAAAACTTTATATGCATAATCTCATTTAGATCTCATAAATTCTGAGTTAGAAACTTAATATTGTCTTGCATAGATGAGGAATTTGAGGCTGACACATTAAATCACTTGCCCAAGTTTACATAGTGACACAAAGGCCGAGGTAGCATTGGACCCAGTCGAAGGACTTACCTCAAGGTCTTGAGAGTCTATTTACCTACCTAGTCTGTTAACTCTTTGATGACAGAACAGATTTGTTTGCTTTTGGCTAGGCAACCCCAGAATAAGGCCTAGCTCGCATTGCATGAGGAATGGTGAGGAGTCAAAGCATTATCTCCTTTCCTTTCTCCAAAAAGGGCAGCTTGTTGGACTATGTGTGAACTACCTTCTCTCCCCCACCCTTAACCAGATCCTTCCTGATCCATCCCTCAGAGGTAGTGTTAATACCTTTCCTCCTTGAGACGTCGCTTGAGACGTTATTTTCACCCTTTGAAAATGTTGCTTTGGGGCTGGGTGAGGTGGAGAGCTGTAATAGTTCTATTTCAATCATTTCCTTCCTTTTTATTGAAATTTTCAAGTGAAATTTTGCATTCTTATTTCCGTAGCCACAACCTAGCGAGACGGTTATAGAATACAAGATTAACGTATTTTGTCTCTGATTAAGGTTACAAGTAAGGAAATTATTTTCTTCAGGTTAACACAGCTAGAACCACGGAGCCAGGACTTGAATTTCTGACTTCTAATTCTCAGGTCCTAGACTCTTAAGACACGTTGTCAACTTTTACTTCCCTTAGGATTGGAATCACCAGAGGAAACATTAAATTACAGCATGGGCGTGTGTGTGTGTGTGGGGGGGGGAGGAGCAGTATATCTTAGCAAAGAAGAAACTGAGGCAAACGTATGAAGAAAGCGGAGTACAGCAGGTAGAGAGCAAAGCGAGCAGGGTAGTTTGTGGAGCAAATTGTGAAAAATGAAAAAAACAAGTAGGATGTGGAAGGAGCACTCCGTGATGGAGGCAGGAACCAGGCCAGGGCAGAGACGGAGGATGTGAAGCCCAGGAAGGTTCTGGGATCCGGAGCGGCGCGGCAGCAAAGGACACTCATGCAGCGCGGGGCGGGGCGGTCCGCGCGGGGCGCGTTGGGGGGCGCGCAGCTCCGCCCCCCCCGCCCGCGCCCCCCCCCGCGCTCCCCCCCGTGCGTCCCCCCCCGCGCGGCCCGCCCCGCGACTCCCCCCGCCCGCAGTCTGCGTCGCCCCGCCCCCGCCCCGCCCCACGCGCGTCCCCGCGTGCACGCCTCCCCCGCGTCGCCCCGCCCCGCGCCCCGTCCGCGCCGCCCCGCCCCGCCCTCCCCCAGGTCTCTTAGGTGATGCTGCAGCCAAGATGGCGCCGGCGGCGGCCACGGAGGCCTGAGAGCGATGCTCCGGGTCCTCGGCGGCAGCGGCGGCGGCGGCTGTGGCCTCGGCCGGGGCCTTCGGTCTCTCCCGGGCGTGAGCACTCACGCGACCCTTCGCCGGGCTAGTCCGGACCACGAAGAGAGGAGGCAGTGAGAAACGCGGAGGGAGCGCGCCGCCTCCTGCCCCGGCACCATGGCTGGGCTCATCAAGAAACAGATCCTGAAGCACCTCTCCAGGTCAGCTAGAGCCTCGGGCGTGGGGGGCCAGTCCGCCTCCGCCCTCGCCGGCCCGGGAGGCTGCGTGCAGCTCGGGGACCGCGGGGCCCGGCAGTCGTGCGGGAGGCGCCGCCTGAGCGTCCAGGTCCTGGCGGGGCAGGGGTCGCGGCCCCGGTGTTCCGTGGCCGGCGGCGCCCGGCGCTGACCTCGGGAGTCGGCCCCCTGGACCGGCCGTGCCCCGCCGGCTCCGAGCGGCGTGGAGGGCGGCGGGGCAGGCAGCCTGCTGACCTGGCTCCGGGGACCCCGCCGGGCGCTGCTGCGCGGAGGCGGGGATGCTGTGTGCGGCCCGGTGACTCCGAGCTCCGTGCTCGCCTCCATCCGGAGCACGGCGGTTCGGTTCACCGAGGGCGCCTGGAGCAGGGCGGACCTTGGGGGCTGAGGCTTGTCTTCTCCGTGAAATGTTGACCTTGTGGTTTCCCGAATTCACCCCCGCCTCGCCGCTCCCGCTCCCGTGCATTAGAGCGTGTGCCTGTTTGCACAGTTAGGGTTTGTGTTCGCCAAATAGACTTCCCAGCTTTGGCGAAGTTCTTTCTGGGGTCGTTTTAGTTCGACATCATTTTGGCAAAAACAGTTTTGCTTTTCTTTTTAAAATACGAGGTCCATAAATTCAGGTAGTCAGCATCTGTGGTGATAAACAATACTTGTCATTCTTTCCGTTTCATAACGCGGTTTTAGTCAGAAACATGACTCAGTAAAGCTGGCACTTTGTTACTTCTGACTTCTCCATATTTGTCTCCGGGCGCAGGCTGAATGTGGGATCTTGTTTCCAAATGGTTAACAGAATTCAAAGCGTTTGGTTATGACCCTTTTTTGCTCTGTTATTTGTAAGTTGATGCTAGGATAAAACTTGGGTATACAGGTATGTTCACACGGTGAAGACGGTTGATTGTCCAGATCACTGCATACCACAGGTTGCAGGTTGGGCAACAAAATCAGTATTTCCTTGAATCAGCAAATATGTTATCTAGACTTAAAACACTGAGTAAGATATAACCTCTATTTTAACAAGTAGCAAATTATAGCAGCACTTACGAATATGCATTTCTTTTTTTTTTTTTTAATTTTTTATTTATTTATGATAGTCACAGAGAGAGAGAGAGGCAGAGACATAGGCAGAGGGAGAAGCAGGCTCCATGCACCGGAAGCCCGACATGGGATTCGATCCCGGGTTTCCAGGATCACGCCCTGGGCCAAAGGCAGGCGCCAAACCGCTGCGCCACCCAGGGATCCCCGAATATGCATTTCTTAATATTATCGCTAATTGAAATGTTTTAATAACTTGTACCTACGGTCCAGTACTGAATTATTTTATTTTGGAAAAAGGTTTTATCTTTTTAATTATTATTTAGGTAATACCTGACTTAATCAGATGTCCTCTAGCCTTTGTCATACTCCATTCCCCAAGAAAATTCAGACTTCCGGAAAATGATTTGAGCGTTTATCTTCCAAGGATGATGGCACATGGCTAGTTCCATTCCAGATGCTTGGGAGAAAAGTTAATTCAGAGTGTCTTACGTAGTTAGTTTAATTCTCTTGTGGAACTTCAGTTGAGAAAGACTCTTAAAAATTAATAGCAAAGGTGGTGGCTTACTTCACAAAAGAGACCACAACTACATATTCAGAATTGAGTCCTTGGGGTACTATTTGACCTGTGTGATTTTTAATAGCTTTGTGGTAAATGGTAATAAGGATTGTTTTTCAGAGATGAGGATTTCTGTTTTTGCATCTTTGGCCATTTGTATGCCTTTCCTTCCTCCCTTCTTTCGACTTAGAGTTGACACACAATGTGAACATTAGCTTCAGGTGTACAACACAATAATGTGACAACTCTATGGGTTATGCGGTGCTCTCCACCAAGTGTAGCTATCACCTGTCACCACACAATGCTATTATAGTACCACTGACTGAATTCCCTGTGCTGTACCTTTCATCCCTGTGACTTGCCCATGATCAGAGCCCTTTACTCTGCCAACCATGAGTTTGTTCTTTGTATTTATGGATTTCTGCTTTTTTGTTTTTCTTTCTTTAGATTCCACATGTAATTGAAGTCATATGTATTTGTTTTTCTGTGTGTGATTTATTTTCACTTAGCATAAAATCCCCTAGGTCTATCCATGTTGTTGAAAATGGCAAGACCTCATTCTTTTTGAGTGTGTTTTTGAAACACATGAGTTTTTAGTTATTTCATATTTCAAAACTTAACTCGGGTGACTAAAGAGTATCAAATTCACATTCTTGGCTAGAATGTTGATGTGTGTTGTAATAAATTATAGTTATTCAGGTAGAGGTGAATTTTTGAAATTACCTGGGTCAAGCTTAATTTTACAGATTATCCAGTAATAAAGATGTCTCTATTAAAGTAATTATCTTTAATTATGACAATGTAAATGTTTAACAGGAAATACTTAGAACACATTACCTTCTAATAATAAACGTTTCTTACAGCCAGTGGATGCCATTACTGACCCTTCAAAGGAGGCCCTATCTGACCAACCTTTTCATCCTTCTCTGCCTGTATAGATGCTTGCTCTTTGTCTTCTTCACTTGAACGTAAACTGCATGATGGCAGGGATCTTGTTTTAATCTAGCAGAATGTAGGTACTCAGCAACTTTTTTTTTTTTTTTTGTAATGAATCGTGGCACCAAAGCATTGACTTGCCCTTGTATTTTCATAACTGATTAAGACTATATGCCACCAGTGTTATCACAGATATTGGGTATGGCCAGTTTCCCTGTGTGTGTGTGTGTGTGTGTGGTTTTGTTTTTTTTTTTAAGATTTATTTATTTATTTATTTATTCATGATAGAGACAGAGAGAGAGAGAAAGGGGCAGAGACACAGGCAAAGGGAGAAGCAGGCTCCATGCTGGAAGCCCGATGCGGGACTCGATCCTGGGTCTCCAGGATCACGCTCTGGGCCAAAGGCAGGCGCCAAACCGCTGAGCCACCCAGGGATCCCAATCCCTGTGGTTTTAAGAAGGTAATTGAATTACTGAATAAATGAGCCTTTTTTGTCCTGGAAAGGAAGGACCGGAAAATTGACTCTATATATGGGACCTTCCAGTAAGAAGGAGACTGTAAAGGAAAACAGGAGAAAGAAAATGCTTATTCTGAGCCTTGAGATTGAAGTATGGTGAAATTGTAACATTAAAACCAGTGTTCCTGAGATACAGGGGCTTGAGAAACTGGTATATTGGAAAATTATAAAAGAGATTCTTAAGAGATTCTTAAGAGATTAATAAATGCTTTAAGTAAATGCTGAACTATTTGAGAAGTATAAATCTATATAGTAGTTCCCTGCCCAGTTGTTGTTTAGTTTGTATCCTAAGCATCTGTTGCATCCTTAATAAAAAATAGTTTGTGGGACACCTGGATGGCTCAGTGGTTGAGCGTCTGTCTTCGGCTCAGGGCGTGATCCTGGAGTTCCAGGATCAAGTCCCACATCGGGCTTCCTACATAGAGCCTGCTTCTCCCTCTGCCTGTGTCTCTGCCTCTGTCTGTGTGTCTCTCATGAATAAATCAATAAAATCTTAAAAAAAAAAAGTTTAAAAAAATAGTTTGTGTACTTGGAACTGATCTGAAACTGAACAGGGAAAGAGAGAGAGAGAGAGCTCGCTCCCGAGCTGGAGCTTGCCCACGTGCCTCCTGGGATTGGGCAAGGGGGCAGGGCAAGAGGGTGAGGGAGTGTGAGTGTGTGTGGTGGGGGTGGGGATTGGAGTAGTTATATTTTAAGAGAAGTGAAACAGGAAAGTCCTTGAAGAGAAATTACTGTGAACCAGTACAGAATATGTTTTGGAGTCTTCTCCAAGAGAGTATTTTTCACAAAAGAATGAAGAGTTCTAAGGAAAAGTTAGAACAAATGTAAAAAAGGAAATAACGATCGCTACCTTTCAAGGCCTCCTGTTTCTGTGGCATTTGTATTTGTGTGTTCGAACAGGAGAAGAGGAGGAAAATAGAAGCTAGAAGATGAAGTGTATTAACACTAAGGACCTGAGAAGGAGTAAGAGAGATTCAGATACAAATGTTCCCTCTTCCCTTCCTCCCATGCTTTGGCTCATACACACTAAGCTGGACACAAGGTTTATGGGAAGTGGGAGTTGGCAGGACAACTGTTCACAAAGTCTTATACAACCGTGGAGTCTTTGTATAGTTTAAAATTGTGGTTTTCAATCAGGTGATTTTGCCCCTTAGGGGTTACATGTTACATTTGGGATGTACTTTAGGATGTTATATTTGGTAACATCTGGAACATTTCTGATGGTCACAACTTGTGGGGTGGGATGGAGGCCAGGAATGCTGCTAAACATGCTGCAGTACACAGCATAGTCTCCCACAACAAATAATTATTTGACCCAAATGTCAGTAGTTTTGAGATTGAGAAACTTGTTTGAAGTATACAAGCATTTCAAATGTTTGAACTAGGGTACTGGTGCTACTTCAGGTTATTTTGTTTTTGCAAACAACAAAAACTTCAGTTTAACTTAAGTAATAAGGGAATTGTAACAGAAAGCTGTTGGGATAGGTCCCAAAGTCTGGGGAGAGGCAGGACTTTACCAGCTCCTAAAACTTCATTGGGTAAGTTAATTCTCTGTTGTGAAGACCTGCTCTGTGTTTGTAGGTCTTTAGCAGCATCTCTGGTCTCTACCCACTAGATGCCAGTAGCACTCCAGGCATTGTTAATATCCTCTGGGAGTAAAATCTCTTGATTGATAACTGCTGCTTCTACCTCTCACAACTCCCTGTTTTTGGTCTTTTCTGTCAAGTTTTAGATTCCTGGGAGAGAGAACCTGTTTGGCCCAGTTCTATTTACCAACATATATCAGTTAACAATGGCAAAAGGGTCATAAAGCAAAGATATGGTCAGAGGGAAACTACCTTGAGTGTGGCTTGCTGTTCCATTTGGTGTCTTTAATAGGCCCTGAACTAAAAATTAGATGTCAGAAGGCCTCATTTGCTGTATTAAAGATATTGTATTTCATCCCGGGAGGTGACTGCTGATAAAGAATTCCAGACAGAAGAGGAACATGATCATTAAAGATGTTTGGTTATCAGTTTGGTTTTTGGACTCCAGAGTTCAGGAGCAGTTGACTGTCATGGAAATACAGAGTCTACAGAGGGTCTCTGATTAACTTGAAAAGTAATGGATTAGAAAGACATCAGTATCCCAATGGAATTTATGGTTGGGTGAGGGGACCACTCTTGGAAAGGGACTAATGATCTAGGTAGGAGAAACTGCTTGATAGTCTCAACAAGATATGTTCCCTAAATTAAGGGGAAGGAGTAAAAAGAAAGGGTGTTTTGAGAAGATTGTTGAATATTTGGAATATTTGTTAGGGAGATTAGGAATGGTTGAACACTTGCTGGATCTTGTGAGTGAATGGCAAAGTGATAGAGAGTTTACCATGCCTCGGTGTATTCATGGATAGCTTATGATGTGAAAGAAAGAGAAGGGGGAAACAGCAGCTGATAGTCTGGAAAGAACCATCAAAGAATTGGAAATTTTATCTGAATGGGAGAGCAGTTGAGAAAAACAAATGAGAGAACTGGAAGGATTGGAGGTTTTGTTTGAAAGTGTCATATTAAAGTTTAAAATGTCAGAGGAGGATTAGGCCTAATTTACGGCAAGGTATCCATTAAGGCCGTAGAACTGAATCGCTGAAGAGAAGTTAGGGTGCATATAAGCTTCTGGAGTGGAATGAGGAGTGAAGGAAGTAGAGGGAGATGAGATCACAGAGAAAACCAGGCCACCTTGTGGGGCCTTATAATGACTAGGTCTATATATCATTCCTGAATTAAACATTCTTAAAAGGAAACACAACATTATTTCAACTGTCAGAAATTATTTTTTCAAATGATAATTTTATATAATTATGTTAGGCTAATTACATTTCTACTTTTATGGTAAAGCTCAATAATTTTTTTAAAAGATTTTATTTATTCATGAGAGATACAGAGAGAGAGAGGCAGAGACACAGGCAGAGGGAGAAGCAGGCTCTCTACGGGGAGACTGTGGGACTCAATCCCAGGACCCTGGGATCACACCCTGAGCCAAAGGCAAGATAGTCAACCACTGAGCCACCCAGGTGCCCCAAAGCTCAATAATTTTTAGAGTTGATGTTTATCAGGTTCTTGAATACTGGGCATTAGAGATACAAAGATGGGTAAGACATGGTCTCGGCTCTTGGGAGACCTCAATGATTCCTACTGTGGCATAGGAAGCATGAGTAGGATTACTAAATGTTACCTATTCCTAGAGCTATACTACCATATGAAATTCGTGAGATTTGGCTTACTTGGATTGGGCAATTGGAAAAAATTTGAGTTAATTATTACCCTTTGGGAATAGAAATAGGGATGCCTGGGTGGCTCAGCAGTTGAGCATCTACCTTAGGGTCAGGATGTGATCCCAGTCCTGCATCGGGCTCCCTGCATGGAGCCAGCTTTTCGCTCTGCCTGTGTCTCTACTTCTCTCTCTGTGTTTCTTGTGAATAAATAAATAAAATCTTTATTAAAAAAAGAAATATAAATAAATTTACTTTTATAAGTCTATGAATTTTTTAAAGTAATTTTTAGTTAGATTGACAGTATTTTAAAAATAATCTCCAATACTGTTGACTTTAACACTAGATATATAACAGTTGTTTATTTAACAAATATTTACTGAGTGCTACTTTGTACTGTGCTCTAGTACTTTGTGTTGTGGCATGAATCTCTGCCCTTAATGGAATTTACATTTTTAATCAGAGGAGGCTGATAGTAAAAAAAAAAAGTGAAGAACATTATATCAGTTTGCGGTAAGTGCTATTAAAAATAGAACACAGGGAAAGGAGATAGGAAGTGCAGGGAAGTAAGGAAGGAGTTTGCTCTCTTAAATCCAGTGATCAGGAAGGTCTAATTGAGAAGGTGATATTTGAGAAGAGAGAGGAAAGAGGTAGTGGAGGCAAATGCAGAGATCAAGGAGTGAAATCTTGCTTGCCATTTTTGAAATATAATAAGGCCACCAACATGAGTGAAGTGAGGAGTGAAGTAAGTAGAGGAAGATGCATCAACTTGTTGGACCTTGTAATGACTTTGTCTTTTATCCTGAGTGAGATCAGAAGCCACAGCAAGGCTTTGAACCAAGGATTACTCTGCAGCCATATGGGAAGTAAATAATAGGAGGACAAGGGCAGAAGCAGGAGCCTAATAAAAGTGCTAATTATCCAAGTGAGAAAGGTATCGGCTTGGGTGTAGGTTGATGTGGTGGACTTGTTGAAATATAGTCGGGTTCTAAATGTATTTCGAGAGTAGAACCGCAGGATTCTGACGGATAAGATGCGGATTGAAAGAGAAAGAACAGTCATGACATAAGCAAATGAGGAGATGGAGTTGCTAAGAAGACTGCAGGAGGGGCGGGCTTTAGGTAGAGAGATACGGAGTTTGGTTTTGGGTGTATTAATTTGGATGCCTGCTAGATACCTGAATGGAGAGGCCTTTTACTAGTGAACTAATTTACGCATTTTGGTCTGCTGTTCCGTCAAATGGAGTGTGGGCAAAACGACCTCCAAAGGCCTAAGGGACCTTAAGACTGAAGAAAAACACTAAGTTCAGCTTGGTGAGAAATGGTTTATTAAGGAGGTTTATGAACAGAAGCAGGTCCTGAGTGGCTGCAAAGCAAGCAGACCTCTACAACCCCACCTCCTGTGAAACCTGCTCTTGTAGCTCTAGAGGCTGGAGAGTATGTGCGAGGAGACCACCAGGGAGGAGATGTTTGCAAATAGGTATGTATCATAGTTGAATCTCCAGAGCAGATCCAAAGTGTTACACCCCAAGGGTGTACCTACAGGTGCTGTTAAACAAAAGAGAAGAATGGGAATGGGGGCTGAATTCAAGAAGGCTTAGGTCACAAAGCAGCCTTCGTGGTGGTAGTCTGGTTCACAGGTCTGGCAGCGACAGCGTCGAGTGTTTCAGGTATATTGGTTTATGAAGTACATGATTACAGCGAAGTGAATTGTATGATGAATTTTAAGGGGTGGACTTTATAGTATATTTTGCTAATAAGTATACTATGTAGAGGTAACATATGTAAATGTGCCCATTTCTTTCACACTAATTTACAGTTAAAACCAGATATTGATTCTTCAGAAGTTAGTTTCAGGGGATTAATTTGTAAACTTTAGTTGAAAAGGATGGATGCTTTGTCCATTGGATGCTTTGTCCATTGGATGGGTGTTGTAATATTACCATTCTAGAATCAGAAAAGATTTGTTCCGGTTTCTGAAAAGGAAATTATTAAAACGTTAAGATTTGTAACTTGCCCAAGGTTTGACAGGTAGTGTTGGGTGGTGAAGTCATTGATCCAGTACTCTTTTAATATGATTATTCTATGCTGTCTGCTCAGGCCATTGTTCCTACCTAACAGTTTGCTTTTCTTTTACTCAATTTTCAGTATTTATCATTAAATTTCAGTCTCACACTCTTTTTTGGTATTTCACCATCCTATTGCAGTATCCCTTAGGAGATTCTTTTATTATTTGAAAATCCTTTGACTCTGTAGTTCTTTGAAGCTTGGGAAACATAGTCTTTTGACTTAGCAATTCTATGAAGTTGGGAAAGCACAGTTTCTCCATTTCTTAATAGTTGCATAATTTTTTTGCAATATTACACTTTGCCTTAATAATGCAGTTTCCAATCTAAACATTCTTTAGTAATTCAATCTCTTATCAGTTGTATATGTTCTATGTTTTGCATATTATATTGTATATACTAGATTGAATAATTTAATATTCCTGTTAAATATCGGTATTTAGTTGATATTAGTGACTAGAGCTCAGAAAGTAAGTTTGAAAATAAGTTACAGGTGTAACTTTACGACTATTTCCATGAGTGAAATAGGAGCAGTTATGGTATCAAGATCAAGTTATTAAAACAAAATTAAGAGCTGCAGCAAATATCATTCAGGTTATAATAGTTACTGTTAATTTTTTCAGACATTAGATTTACCGTTAGTCTGTCTGATAATTAGTTGACTTATTTTGAGACTTCTCCCAGCCAAAATGAATGTTATATATAAATTTTGAATCTTCAGTCTCTTCTTTAAGACTTATTTTTAGCTATATGGTATGTACTTTTTTCTACCCAAAAATACCATTAAGAGAGAGCTCTCTGGTTTCTTTTTGCCACTACTAGCATAGCATCAAGTG
The DNA here is from genome assembly GCF_905146905.1 of Nyctereutes procyonoides. Lineage (NCBI taxonomy): Eukaryota > Metazoa > Chordata > Mammalia > Carnivora > Canidae > Nyctereutes > Nyctereutes procyonoides. The sequence continues at coordinate 24,845,067 of NW_026575122.1, forward strand.
TTGCTTTCCTTTCCTGTTTTCTATTTGTAAACCTTTTGTTTGTAATTTTATTGATAGGAATTAATACTTAGAGATAAATTTAGAAATACCAGAAAATTCATTTTAAAACTTGGTCATACTGTATTGTTAGATACTAAATTCAGTTCCTATTCCAAAGTTTTCTTCTGCTGTGATGGAACTTTATATATAAACGAACTATACTATAAAAAGGGGCATCATAAAATGTAAGATTTATATTATCTTTAAGGAGTATTAAAAGTATGATTATTCCCATTGATAAATCATTCATTTATTCTTTCTACCAGTACTTAAAAGAAGATCTATAAGATATGTAAGTGAAGTTAAGAACTAGAAATGGCTTCTGAAAACAGTATGGTGGATAAGTAAATAGATACCAGGATAAAATAGAAGTCTTGAGAGATAGGCACAGAGTACTATATTCAACTTTAATGGAAGTAGGGACTTTGAGACAGAGGTGGTCTAAGTCCAGAGAAACTTGTAAAGAAATAATGAATTAAAAGCACAAACAACAGTGTTGGGATATCAAATGGATAGTTATTAAATCTGTTTGCTTTGACAGTGGCATGCATACCAAGGGAATATTTAAAGCAATTATTTAGAGAAGTTAGGGATATATTTTTTTTAATTATTAAAAAAAAAAGTTTCTAAAAAAAAAAAGTTTCTATGTTTACCTGAAAAAGAGTACATGCTTGTGCACCTCTGAGGATGAGGCGGGGGGGGGGGGGGGGAAGCAGAGGAAGAGAAAGAATCCTCAAGCAGATTCCTTTGCTGCTGACTGAGGAGCCCAAGGTGTGGCTCCATTTCAGGACCCCGAGATCATGACCTGAGCCACCCAGGTGCCCCATAAAGATACTTTAGATCCTAGAGACTTGGCTGCAGTTTTTTTCCACTGTTTTCCAATACTGCACTTTTTCTCCTTTTTGTTTTTCGCCCATCTTCTGTTGTCTTACTACTATAGCCAGATTGTCTACATTCCTTCCTGCCAGGTCATCCTCTTGGGCTTCATTTTACTTGTACATCTTCCATAGCCAGCTTTAACCAGGTAGGCTAGTCTCATTGGTCTTCATTTTTTTATTCCTTTAGCTCTTAAAATATATTTTTATTACAACAGAAGTTTCATATTTTTAATTCTGTGGATTGTTGTCTTTTTTTTTAAGTAGGCTCCATGCCTAATTTAGGACTTGAACTCATGAGTACCATCCTCCACTGAGCCAGCCAAGTGCCCCTAGATTGTCATCTCTGTAAGGGCAGGATCATCGTGACAGACTGAGTTCTGAAGGCAGTAATTGTGTGTATCCTGTTCACTGTTGTACCTTTAGCATCTGCCACAGTACTGTTATACATAGTTGTTTAGGAACATTTTCAACTGACTAGAGAATAGATTTATACTACTTTGGCCTTCATAAAATACATAGGATATAAATTGGTTACTCTGAATACATTTTTGGCAGATGATTTATATCCAAAAAATTTAGATTAAAAACTTGGATTAATACTGTAGTTCTCTGATTTGCTTTTGAGTATCTATAGATATAATTTATTGCTGGATCTCTCTTTGGTTTGTGGGTTACTTGTCATAGCTAACTGTACTTTTTAGTATTCTCCGTAAAATGAATCTAAGATTACAGATTTATTTATTTATTTATTTATTTATTTATTTATTTATTTATTTATTTATTTAATGATAGTCACACAGAGAGAGAGAGGCAGAGATATAGGCAGAGGGAGAAGCAGGCTCCATGCACCGGGAGCCCGACGTGGGATTCAATCCCGGGTCTCCAGGATCACGCCCTGGGCCAAAGGCAGGCGCCAAACCGCTGCGCCACCCAGGGATCCCTAAGATTACAGTTTTAAATGGACTTTTGGTAGTTACATTAATTTGATAATTTGTATTTGTAAATCACTTGTCTCTTAGAGTGCTTGTCCTATTTGGTTTGATTTAATGTTGAGTTATGCAGTTTGGTCTTCATGTAAGTCTTGTACAACAGAGCTAGCTATCTCATTTTTAATATTTTTAATATAGACATTTAAAAATATTAATTTATTAGATAAGCAGTAATACCAGTGGTAGAGAGAATGAAGGAATTCATAAATGGTTCATTTATCTTAGAATTTAAGCAGTGTTTGCCTTAGTTATTCCAGTGTGAAATGCGTCTGTATTTTTTTTTTAAGTGCATCACGGCTAAATATTTTTATCATATCATTCCTTTCCTCTTCCTTCCCTTAAACTTGCTCCCTCCTATGTCCCCTGTGTACCCATTCCCTGCAGCGATCCCTGCTGGCTGTGGTGGAGATTGGTGTGCTGTGAATTTCATAATCAAGGAGTCTAAGAAACCTTGGCACCTGACTACTTGCTTTCACCAGGAATAGGGACCTTTTGTCTGAATTTCCTGCCCTCAGGTAATACTTCTATTCCCCGTCGTTCTGACTTTTTCTTTCTTTTTTATAAATGCAAGCACTTATTATACCCCACATAAAGATACTTTGAGAATATTTTCTAATTCTTACTGCATTAGTCAGATACGATTTTCTTTTTCTCCTTCTTTGCCACCAACCCCCCCCCCTTTTTTTTTTACCGTACCTATAGGTTCATGCAGTTCCTCTCTTAAGGTGACTTTTCTAATATATAAGGTTTGCCAGGCAACTTAAAGTTATAACCAACTCTTTCTATTGTTAAAAGAGAGTTTTATAACTTAGTCAGTCAGCTATTTGGAAATAGTAATTAGCATTTGATCTACTCTTTAATGGAGACGATATCGTAGTCTAATGTAATTAATGAGGTATGAAGGCTCTTTTGATAAAGAGAATGTTTTCATCACTTCTTTTATTGAAGGACTTAGGAGTTTATTTTGTATACTTAATGTTAATTACAGTCTTTATGAAAGAGATTGAAGTAATTTATGAACAGCAGTGAAAACAGTATTCATTCCTGAGGAATGTAAAGACTTGCCACCTCATTTATTACTTTCCCTTTCCCCTACCCCTTTTAAAAATTCATTATCAGGGAAAGTAATTATGTTATAAAACCAGATTCATGGAAATAGCACTCATTTTGTTAAAGTTGGATTTAATGAAAAACCTAGAAATGTATCCTTGAATACTTCTAATGCTTGGGAAATTTATCTGCATAAATACTTTGAACCTGTTCTAAAAGTGTAGTAAGAAACTGGTGATTAAAATATTAACCATGACTGGGGCACCTGGCTAGCTTAGTTGGTGGAACATGTGACTCTTGATCTTGGGGTTGGGAGTGAAAGCCTCACAGTAGGTGTAAATAAAGATCACTTAAAAATAAAAGAACATCCTAAAAAACAATGATAACCATGAGCAGAATTGTGCAACTTATTACATAGGAGTAACGTGACACTTGATAAACTTACTGGCCATGTGTTAGATATGATATATATCAATTAAATATTATTTTCCATATTCTTATCTGCCTTGATTCTATACTGTCATTTGGGTATCTGGATCTAAACAAAAATTGCTAAGAGAAAAGATGCCAGGCTTTAACCTTAGGTAGACCATTAGGGAAGCCTTGGGTAGACCATTAAGGAAGGTAGATCATCAAGGATTATCTCTAGGATATTGATAGTTAAGCATATTGTTTGTATAGGCATTCAAAGATGGTTCTGATTTTGCATATACCTCTAGTAAGTCTTCTGAGACCTTTTGCTCTTGAAGTAGAGTCATAGCTGTAATCATTTGCTTTTTTTAGATTACACTTTCTCAACATATCTTTTTTTGGCCTGGTTTGTGCTTAGCTTATTGAAGATGAGATGTTACAATTTTATTCCTAGTTTAAACCACAGCTATCCATTTGTTTATTTAAGTCTTCTGCCAAACTTAATTCTTTTATCCCTTTATCTTCTCATTTTTATCAATTATGATGCCTTTTTATTTAAATAACTTAACTTTTTCTTCCTTTTCCTGAACCTAGTATGCAGCAGACTTCTTGGCACAAAGTAGACATCAACAAGACTTGAATATCTCTGTTGTCATGACCCAGACTTAACTCATCATTTCTTGTGTTACTCTTGCAAATAAGTGTTTTCATTTCCTTCTGGTCTCATACTTTTTAATTTTATCCTTGGCACTGAGTAGAGAGATCTGTTCAAAATGCTAATCTTAACCATTTAATTTCTTGGTAAAAATCTTTTTTTTTTAATTGAAGTATAATTGACACATAGTATCCCATTAATTCCAGGTGTACATCATAGTGATTTTTTTTTTTTAAAGATTGAGAGTGAGATGGAGTGAGAGAGCGAGAGAGCAAGAACATGTGCAGGGGGAGGGTTAGAAAGAGAGGGAGAAGCAGACTCCCTTGCTGAACAGGGATTTGGTTAGAGCTCAATCCCAGAACCCTGGGGTCATGACTTGAGCCAAAGGCAGATGGTTAACTGATGAAACTACTCAGGCATCCTTATTTTTTGTCCTTTTGATAATAGCCAATCTGACCGGGGTGAGGTGATATCTCTATGTGCTTTTTTTTTTTTTTTTAAGATTTTATTTGTTTATTTGAGTAGAGAGAGCAAGTGAGAGAGAGGGAGGGAGAGAGCGAGCGAGAGAGCGCATGAGTACGTGTGCACTAGCATGATCAACGGGGAGGAGCAAAAGGAGAGGAAGAAGCAGTCTCTCCACGGAGCAGGGAGCCCAATGCTGGACTCAATCCCAGGACCCTGATCATGACCTGAGCCTGAAAACAGATGCTTAACAGACTGAGCCACCCAGGTGCCCCCTCATTGTGCTTTTGATTTGCATTTCTCTGATGATAGTGATGTTGAGCATCTTTTCATATGTCTGTTGGCCATCTGTAAGTCTTCCTTGGGGAAATGTTTATTTGGATCCTCTCATTTTTAAGTAGGATTTTTTTTAATACATTAAGTTGTATAAGTTCATGATATATTTTGGATATTTACCTCTTATAAGATGTATGATTTGTAAATATCTTCTTTCATTCAGTTAGGTTGCTTTTTCATTTTGTTGATGGTTTCTTTTGTAGAAAAGCTTGTAGTTTGATGTAATGCCATTTATTTATTTTAGCTTTTTGTTACCCTTGCCTGAGAAGACCGGTAAAAAAAAAAAACAAACACACACGCACACACACAGCTAAGACCAATGTCAAGAGCTTATTATTATTATTATTTTTTTTGAGTTTCATGGTTTCTGACTTCACATTCAAGTCCTTAATTCATTTTGAGTGTTTTTTTTTTATTTGGTATAAGATAGTGATTCATTTTTTACATGTGGCTGTCTAGTTTTCCTACCACCATTTATTGAAGAGACTTTTTTTTCCCCATTGTATATTCTTGCCTTGTTACATATATTAATTGAACGTATATGTATGGGTTTATTTATGGGCTCTTTATATTCTATATATATACATTTTTTTAAAGATTTTATTTATTTATGATAGAGAGAGGCTGGCTCCATGCCGGAAGCCCGACGTGGGACTCGATCTCGATCCCGGGTCTCCAGAATCATGCCCTGGGCCAAAGGCAGACGCTAAACTGCTGAGCCACCCAGGGATCCCCTCTATTGATATATTTGACTTAAGTTTTTATGCCAATACCATACTGTTTTGATTACTAACAGCTTTGTAGGATTTGAAATTAGGAAGCGTGATAACTTCCAGCTTTGTTTTTTCTCTAGATTGCTTTTGCTTTTCAGGGTCTTTTCATGGATCCATGCAAGTTTTGGGATTCTTTGTTTTAGTTTTGTGAAACATGCCATTGGTGTTTTGAAGAGGATTGAATTGAATCTGTAGATTGTTTTGGGTAGTATATAGTTAATATTTTAACAGTATTCTTTCATTCCATGAGCACAGAGTATCTTTCCATTTATTTGTGCTGTCTTCAGTTTCTTTCATCAGTGTCTTACAGAGTATATGGGTCTTTCACTCCCTGGTCAAATTTATTCCTAGAATTTTTTTTTTTTTTTGATGCAGTTGTAAGTGGAATTATTTTCTTAATTTCTTTCTGGTAACTTATTATTATTCCTATTTCTGTAAACTTTGTATCCTGCAACTTTACTGAATTTTTTAGTCCTTACTAGTAGTTTTTTTGGTGGAGTCTTAGAGTTTTCTATATGTTATATCTGCAAATTGACAGTTTTATTTCTTCCTTTCCAATTTGGATTCCTTTTATTTCTTCTTGCCTAACTGCTCTGGCTAGGACTTCTAATACTATGTTGAATTAAAATGGTGAGGGTGAGCATCCTTGTCTTGCTGCTGATCTTAGAGGAAAATCCTTCGGCTTTTCACTGTTGAGTATGATGTTAGCTGTGAATTTGTTGTAGGGCCTTTATTATGTTGAGGGGTACATTTCTTCAATACCCACTTAGTTCAGAATTTTTACCGTAAATAGATGCTGAATTTTGTCAAATGCTTTTTCTGCATCTATTGAGATGACCATATGATTTTTATCCTTTGTTTTGTTAATGTGGTGTATCATGTAAAGATTGGTAAAAAGGGGGCAGCCCTGGTGGCCCAGCGGTTTGGCGCCGCCTTCAGCCCAGGGCATGATCCTGGAGGCCCGAGATCGAGTCCCACATTGGGCTCTCTGCACGGGGCCTGCTTCTCCCTCTGCCTGTGTCTCTGCCTCTCTCTCTCTCTCTCTCTGTCTGTCATGAATAAATAAATAAAATCTTAAAAAAAATTTGGTAAAAAGTTCTTAATGGCTCATGACAAGCTTTTTTAAAAAAATAGATTTGTTTTTTAACAGTACAATTTTGGGGGGGCACCTGAGTGGCTCAATGGTTGAGCGTCTGCCTTTGGCTCAGGTTGTGATCCCTGGGTCCTGGAATCGAGGCCTGCATCAGGCTCCCCTTAGGGAGCCTGCTTCTCCCTCTGCCTATGTCTCTGCTTCTTTGTGTCTCTCATGAATAAATAAATAAAATCTTAAAAAAAAAAAGACTTTTTGTCCCAAGAAATACTAAAATAGAACTTAATTGCATAAGATAAGGTAAAAGTAGGGCTCTTTGTTAATGGAACAAAGACCAGGCTATGCTCATAAATTATCTTTTAGTAGTTTAGTTGAATCAGTAATTAGGGAGATCAGCTATTAGATCTTTTTCCTTTTTATTTCTTCGCCTGGCTATGTTGAATCATGAGCAATCTTCTTAGAAGCACTGTGGGAACAATCCTTATGTGTAGGATGCAGGAGTCCTTCATGATCTGGTTTCAGACCATCTTTCAAAGGCATACCATTTCTTTACAAACTACCCCATGCCATATGCTTCATCTGCGACTCCTGTATGTGATCCTGTAGTCTTGAACATGCTGTTGCTGTGCCTAAAATGCCCTCCTCTCCCCTATTCACTGAGCAGAAACTTAATCTTGAAAAATAGCTCGTTTGGCCTCCGTGAAGCTTTCCCAAAAGAGTATTTTTAAAAATTATCACTACTTCTCCTGTACCTCTGTCTTATCCTGTATTTATTTTTACTACAGTATTTGTCCCATAGTGCTTGGCACATAGTGAAACTATAATGTACTGTCACAATTTCTGTGCTTGTCTTTGATAATAAACTGTGAGCTGTTTGAAAGCAGTAATTACGTCTTACTTTGTCTGAGTTACCCGAGAGCCTAATCATTGCTCAGTTTTTGCCATAAAGGATGCCTGCACATGTATTTGTGTCAGATCTTCCAGTATTTAACAAAATTAGGAAATCCAGAGTTTTTTTTCTATTCCCAATTTCATTTATTTTTTTTACAAGTTCAGTATTTTTAATTTAAACTCAATTAATTAACATATAGTGTATTATTAGTTTCAAAGGTAGAGGTCAGTGATTCATCAGTTGCGTATAACACCCAGGGCTCATTACATCATGTGCCCTCCTTCATGCCCATCACCCAGTTATCCCATCCCTCCACTCCCCTCCAGTGGCCCTCAGTTTGGTTCCAATGATTTATAGTCTCTTACGGTTTGTCTTCCTCTCTGATTTTGTCTTCTTTTATTTTCCTTCCCTTCCCCTATGATTCTGTTTTGTTTCTTAAATTCCATTTATGAGTGAGATCATACGATAATTTACTTTCTCTGATTGACTTCTTTCACTTACTGACTTCACCTTATCCATGTTGTTGCAAATGGCAGGATGTCATATACTACATCCTCTTCATTTATCTGTTGATGGACATCTGAACTCCTTCCATAATTTGGCTACTGTGAACAGTGCTGCTGTAAACAGGGGGTTCAGGTGTCCTTTTGGATCACTACATTTGTATCTTTGGGGTAAATCCCTAGTAGTGCAACTGCTGGGTCATAGGGTAGCTCCATTTTCTACTTTATGAGGAACCTTCAAACTGTTTTCCAGAGTGGTTCCACTAGCTTGCATTTCGCCAGCAGTGTTAAGAGTGTTCCCCTTTATCTGCATCCTCACCAACAGGTCATTTGCTGACTTGTCAATTTTAGCCATTCTGACTGGTGTGAGGTGGTATCTCGTTGTGGTTTTGTATTTCTCTGATGCCAAGTGATGTTCATGTCTTCTGCCCGTTTCTTAATTGATTATTTATTCTTTGGGTGTTGAGTTTGAGAAGTTCTTTTTTTTTTAAAAAAGATTTTATTTATTTATTCATGAGAGACACAGAGAGAGAGGCAGAGAGACACACAGGCAGAGGGAGAAGCAGGCTCCCTGCAGGGAGCCTGATGGGGACTCAATCCCAGGACTCCAGGATCACACCCTGAGCCAAAGGCAGATGTTGAACCTCTGAGCCACCCAGGTGTCCCTGAGAAGTTCTTTATAGATGTTGGATACTAGCCCTTTATCTGATAAGACATTTTCAAATATCTTCTCCCATTCTGTAGGTGGTTTTTGGTTTTCTTGACTCTTTGCTGTACAAAAGCTTTTTATCTCCCAGTAGTTCATTCTTGCCTTTGTTTCCCTTGCCTTTGGAGACGTGTCTAATAGGAAGTTTGCCCCAGCAAAGGTCATAGAGGTTGCTGCCTGTGTTCTCCTCAGGATTTTGGTGAATTCCTGTCTCACTTTTAGGTCTTTTATCCATTTGAGTCTATTTTTGTGTATGGTATGAGGAAGTGGTCCAGTGTCATTCTCCTGCATGTGGCTGTCCAGTTTTCCCAACACAATTGTTGAAGAGACTGTCTTTTTTCCATTGGATAGTCTTTCCTGCTTTGTTGAGATTAGTTGACTATAGAGTTGAGGGTCCACTTCTGGGTTCTCTGTTCTGTTCCATTGATCTATGTGTCTGATTTTGTGCCAGTACCTTACTGTCTTGATGATTACAGCTTTGTAAGAGAGCTTGAATCCAGAGTTGTGATGCCACCAGCTTTGGTTTTCTTTGTTTTATTTTATTTTATTTTATTTTATTTTATTTTATTTTATTTTATTTTATTTATTTATTTTTTTATTTTATTTTTAAAAAGATTTTATTTATTTGCTCATGAGAGACAGAGAGAGAGAGAAACAGAGACATAGGAGGAGGGAGAAGCAGGCTCCCTCCAGGGAGCCTGATATGGGACTCAATCCCAGATCCCGGGATCACGCCCTGAGCCGAAGGCAGATGCTCAACCACCCAGGCATCCCTGTTTTTTTTTTTTTTTTTTTTTTTTCCTTTCATCCCTGGTTTTCTTTTTCAACATTCCTTTGGGTATTTGGGGTCTTTTCTGGTTCTATACAAATTTTAGTATTATTTGTTCCAGCTCTGTGAAAAAAGTTGATGGTATTTTGATAGGGATTGTACGGAATATGTAGATTACTCTAGGTAACATAGACATTTTAACAAGATTTGTTTTTCTAATCCATGAGTATGGAATGTTTTTCCATTTCTTTGTGTCTGCCTCGATTTCTTTTGTGGGGATTCTGTAGTTTTCAGAGTACAGATCCTTTGCCTTTCTGGTTAGGTTTATTCGTAGGTATCTTACAGTTTTTGGTGCAATTGTAGATGGGATCGACTCCTTAATTTCCCTTTCTTCTGTCTCGTTATTACTGTATAGAAATGCAGTTGATTTCTGTGCATTGATTTTATATCCTTCCATGTTGCTGAATTCCTGTATGAGTCTGGGAATTTTGGGCTGGAGTCTTTTGGATCTTCCGTATAAAATATGTCATCTTTGAAGAGTGAGAGTTTGACTTCTTTGCCAATTTGAATGCCTTTTCTTTTTGTTGTCTGATTGCTGAGGCTAGGACTTCTAGTTCTGTATTGAACATTAGTGGTGAGAGTGGACATCTCTGTCGTGTTCCTGATCTTAGGGGACAGGCTTTCAGTTTTTCCCCCCATTGAGGATGATGATATTTGCTGTGTGCTTTTCATATATGGCTTTTATAATACTGAGGTATGTTCCCTCTATTCCTACATTGTGAAGAGTTTTAGTCAAGAAAGAATGCTGTACTTCATCAAATGCCTTTTCTGCATTTATTGAGAGGATCATATGGTTCTTGTCCTTTCTTTTATTAATGTAGTATATCACATTGATTTATATGCAGAGGTTGAACCTCCCAGCCCAGAATGAGTCCTACTTGGTCATGGTGAATAAGGAAACTGAGATTTTAATACAAGGTCTACCTTGTTAGCCACTCATTCAGATTTTTAAAAACTGTTCAGACAGACAAAATGTGTTTGTGGATAAAACATAGCTTACAGGCTGCCCATTTATAACCTCTTCCATTCTTTAAAAGTTTTCAATTCTTTAAATGTGAAAAACTGGCTAGACAAGATTGGGTGGTTTCCTTTACATATATATAATAAAAGTAACCAAGCCAAACAAACTCTGTAAATTGAGAATACTCAAAAAAATTATTAGGAGTATAACTTGATTCTTCTTCCATTAACACCATAGTTTTCTTTAAAGAAAATAACATTTATGTCCTAAATATTTAATAAGTCTGAAATGGACATTGAAAGCTCCTTGAAGGTAAAAATTGCCATATACTCCTATAATGCCTAGGAAATGTTCATTAAATATTGTTGAGTTGAAAATCAATCAGTATGACAATGAAATGGTAATTGATCTTGAAATACATTTTAAGTTTAAATTGTACAAATTTGTAGGCTTGACTCTGTCTTGATAAGATCTTAGCGGTTGACTTAAACCCTTTTGGGCTTTACATTTTATATAATAAAATGAAGACTTTGAATTAGAGGAACATTCCAGGTGCTAAAATTCTAAAATTATTTGATATTTTTGATAGTATGAAGGCTGCTTATGGATCTACCTGACTTTCTTATTTTTATTTATTTCTTAAAGATTTTATTTATTTATTCATGAGAGACAGAGAGGCAGAGGGAGAAGCAGGCTCCCCACAGGGAGCCTGATGCAAGACTTGATCCCAGGACCCTGGTATCATGCCCTGAGCCAAAGGCAGATGCTCAACCACTGAGCTACCCAGGTGTCCCTATTTATTTTAATTTTTAAAAAGATTTTATTTATTTATTTGAGAGAGAGAGAGAGAGTATGATTGGGGGAAGGGGTAGAAGGAGAAGAAGGAGCTGACTCCCCACTGACCAGGGAGCCCAAGATGGGGCTCGATCCCAGGACCCCGGGATCATGACCTGAGCCAAAGGCAGACACTTAACCGACTGAGCCACCCAGATGCACCTTTTTATTTATTTATTTTAAGATTTATTTATTTATGGGATCCCTGGGTGGCGCAGCGGTTTAGCGCCTGCCTTTGGCCCAGGGCACGATCCTGGAGACCCGGGATCGAATCCCACGTCAGGCTCCCGGTGCATGGAGCCTGCTTCTCCCTCTGCCTATGTCTTTGCCTCTCTCTCTCTCTCTCTCTCTCTGTCTCTCTGTGTGACTATCATAAATAAATAAAAAAAATTAAAAAAAAAAGATTTATTTATTTACTTTTAGAAAGAGAGAACAAGTGGGAGAGGCAAAGGGAGAGGGAGGGAGAATCCCAAGCAGACAACATGCTGAGTGTGGAGCCCTATATGTAGCTTGATCCCAGGATCGTGAGATCATGACCTGAGCCAAAACCACAAGTCAGATACCTAACCGACTGAGCCACCCAAGCACCCCTATCTTTTTCTCATTGATTTGCTTTTTGAAAATCCCCTTACTATAAATTCAGTTCAATTTCAGGGCTCTGTTTTGTTCCATTGTTCATGGGTCTGTCATTATGCCCATCTCAAACCATCTTGAATACTAAAGTAGTTTTTTGTTTGTTTGTTTTTTATATATAAGCTCTATGCCCAATGTGGGGCTTGAACTCATGACCCCAAGATCAAGTTTCTTGCTCTACCTACTGAGCCAGCCATGTGCCCCACCGTAGCTTTTTAAGAAGTCTTGAAATTGGTAGTATAAGGCCTCCAAGAATCTTCATCTTTTTCAAAGTTAGTTTGATATTCTATATCTTGTATATTTATATAAGTTTCTGAATCAACCTGTTGTTTCTACCAAAAAGCCTGCTTGGTATTTGCTTGGGACCTATAAATCTTTTTGAAGAGAACTGACATCTTAAAATATTGAGTCTTCTGATCTATGTATGTGTTTTTTTATTTATGTCTTTTAAATTTTCAGCAACATTTAATAATTTTCAGTATATAGGGCTTATATACCTTTTGTCAGATTTATCCCTAAAAATTTCATACTTGCCATGCTAGTGTAAATGGTGCTTCCAAATTGTCAGTTCCTATTGTTGTTAGGATATGGAAACAATTGATATTTTTATTCCAGTAACTTTTTAAAATTAAATTTGCACACAACAAAATGAATAAACCTTCCTATGCAACTCAAATGAGTTTTTAAAATAATATTTTTATTTTGAAGTACTTTATTTATTTTTAAAGATTTTATTTATTTATTCATGAGAGGCAGAGAGAGAGAGAGAGAGAGAGAGAGAGAGAGGCAGAGACAGGCAGAGGGAGAAGCAGGCTCCATGCAGGGAGGGACTCGATCCCGGGTCTCCAGGATCACGCCCTGGGCTGAAGTCAGAGCTAAACCACTGAGCCACCTGGGCTGCCCTACTTTAAGATTATAGAAAAGCAGTAAGTATAGTACAAAGAGTGTTCATATACCTCATATCCTAACTCCCCTGTTTGTGTGCGTGTGTGTGTGATTTTCTTAATTGTAGATATTTTGATTTTGGTAGAGGGATTACCATGTAATGCAATAAAATCTGCCTTTTCATTTCTATGCTCAGAGTCTCCTTAAAAATATTTTTTCTGTGGAAAAAGATGCTAGGCTCTGGATTTCATGTTTGCATGTACTCTCCAAAAATTAATGCCAGATTGACAGGTTTGTAAATATTTACTCTAGGTAGCAGTTTCAAGACAGCCATGTATCCCCCTGAACAATGCTCTCTGGTAAGTTACTAATAACAAAAATCTGCAAATAAGAAATACTGAAAAATTTTATGAATCAAGAAATGATATTGCGTGAGAGACCTGAACCAAAGATTTTTATTAGGCTTCTCATAGTCTTAATAAGAATTTACTCCTGTGTTATGCTTTTGGAAATGTGCTCTCAAAACAGTTTTCATGAATCATTAGAGCTTTTCATTTACTCCTTTGAAATAAAGTATGCATGACAGATTTTCTGTGGTTGAGAAAAATAGATTTTAAAACTTAGCTATTCATGGATTATTTTTTAAAAATGAAAAGGACAAGAATTCATCCATTTTACTATTAATATGTTTCAGAGCATGATACATTTGTCACAATCAGAAACCAATATTTATAAATTAACTATTGCCTATACTTTATTTGAATTTCCTTAGTTTTTTATCTAATGTCCTTTTTCAGTTTCAGGATCTCATTGTGATTATCACATAGTCATCATTTTGTTTTAGACTCCTCCTGACTGTGACAGTTTCTCAGATTTCTTTTTGATGTTCTTGAGAGTTTTCAGTAGTATTGGTTATTTTGTTCAGTGTCTCAGTCAGTGTGTAATGTTTTTCTAATGATTAGAATGGTTCATGGGTTTTTGACAAGAAGGCCACAGAGGTATAGAATCCCATTTTTATTATGTCATATCAAAACTATATACTATCAACATGTCTTATTGTTGTTGTTGGCCTTTGTATAAAGCTATTCTTTTGACCACTTTCATGCTATATACTTTGGAAAGAAAAGCAGCCAAACACAAAAGGAATGAGGGATTGTGTTTCACTTCCCTGAGGTTTGAATAGAGAAAACATAAGTTATTTGGAAATTTTCTGTATGGGAGATTTCTCTCTTCTCCCAATTATTTATTCAATCATGTATTTATATCTATGCAGACTCATGTATATTTATTTTGTATTTTGAGTTATAATCTAATAATTTATTTTGTTGCCCAAATTGTCCCAGCTTTAGCCATTGGGAGTGCTTTCATTTGGTTCCTGAGTCCCTTCAATTGATCTTATTTTTTGTATTATTCCTATATCCTATAACCTTGCTAAACTCATATATTAGTTCTGGTAAGTTTTTAAAAGGCTTCTGTATGGTTTTCTATACAGATGATCATGTAGTCTAGGAAAAAAGGGCAGTTTTACTTCTTTTCTAAACAGAATGTCTTATTTTTTTCTTACCTTGTTGTGTTGGCTAAAACCTCCAATACAATGCTGAATAGAAGTAGTAAGAACAAATATCCTTACTAAGAGACAAATGACAAATGAGACAAAGAGACAAATGTCTCTGTCTTAGGGCCAAACAATGTTTGTTAAACCAATCTTCATACTTGGTCACAGTGTACTTCTTAAATATTTTTTGTTAAACTGTGAGTTACAGCTTACCTTGTGAAATCTGTGGATAGGTTGTAATTGTATTTTATTTTGTCTTTTAATGATTTATTTGAGAGAGAGAGTGTGTGTGCACATGTGCACATGTTGAGGGGTGGGCGGTGAGAGGGGAAGGACAGAGGGAAAGAGAGCCTGATGTAGGACTCAGTTTCACAACCCTGAGATCATGGCCTGAGCCAAAATCAAGAGTTGGCTGCTCAACTGACTGAGCCACCCAGACTCCCTGTGGTCACTATTTTAAAAGAACGAAATAGAAAATATCAGACTAGATTAAACTATTGTTCTGTGAAATTTTCATCTTGTGTTTGTGTGTCTGTATGTAACAGACTGTAACATAAAGTGTATTTCTTGACCTAGCTCATATCAACATTTAAAAAAATAACTAGTTCACTTTTTGACCCTGAAGATAATATAATAGGTAGTGCAAGAAAGCAAGTAGCCCAAAGAGGAGAGTGCCAGATTCAGAGATACACCCGGGGTGAAAAAATGGGGTTAGACAATGGGGAAAATGAGGAAATATGTGTTTCTTTAGAAAAGCCTAATCTGTAGGGGTGCCTGGGTGGCTCAGTGGTTGAGCGTCTGCCTTGGGCTCAGGTCGTGATCTGGGGTCCTAGGATTGAGTCCCGCATCAGATACCCCACAGGAGCCTGCTTCTCCCTCTGCCTATGTCTGCTTCTCTTTCTGTGTCTCTTATTAATAAATAAATAAAATCTTAAAAAAAAGCACCCCATCTGTTTTCCCCCCCTAAGATTTATTTATTTATTTATTTATTTATTTATTTATTTGACAGAGAGAACAAGTGGGAGGGGCAGAGGGAGAGAGAATCTGAAACAGACTCCATGCTGAGTATGGAGCCTGATAGGGGGCTTAGTCCCAGACCCCGAGATCATGACCTGAGCTGAAATCAAGAGTCAGATGCTTAGCCAACTGAGCCACCCAGGTGCCCCGTTTCTTAGTTCTGAGTGGAGTGATCTTTATGTCAACATGATGAAACTGATGAACAATGAAAGGATGTAATTAGTTGCAGATAAATAACTTAATGTTCCTAGCCAACGGATTTGGTAGTCTTTCAGATTTGAGGAATTCTCTCCAGAAACTTCCTTTCTTATATGACAGCCTCAGGAAGAAAAATCTACGTTTAATTGGGGTTCCCGAGGGCACCGAAAGGGACAGAGGTCCAGAATATGTATTTGAACAAATCATAGCTGAAAACTTTCCTAATGTGGGAAGGGAAACAGGCATTCAGATCCAGGAAATAGAGAGATCCCCCCTAAAATCAATAAAAACCGCTCAACAGCTTGACATTTAATAGTGAAGCTTGCAAATTCCAAAGATAAAGAGAAGATCCTTAAAGCAGCAAGAGACAAGAAATCTCTAACTTTTATGGGGAGGAGTATTAGGGTAACAGCAGACCTCTCCACAGAGACCTGGCAGGCCAGAAAGGGCTGGCAGGATATATTCAGGGTCCTAAATGAGAAGAACATGCAGCCAAGAATACTTTATCCAGCAAGGCTCTCATTCAAAATGGAAGGAGAGATAAAGAGCTTCCAAGACAGGCAGAAACTGAAAGAATATGTGACCACCAAACCAGTTCTCCAAGAAATATTAAGGGGGACTCTAAAAGAAGGAGGAAGTCCAATGGAACAATCCACAAAAACAGGGACTGAATAGGTATCATGATGACATTAAATTCATATCTTTCAGTAGTAACTCTGAACGTGAATGGGCTTAATGACCCCATCAAAAGGCGCAGGGTTTCAGACTGGATAAAAAAGCAAGAACCATCTATTTGCTGTCTACAAGAGACTCATTTTAGACAAAAGGACACCTACAGCCTGAAAATAAAAGGTTGGAGAACCATGTACCATTCAAATGGTCCTCAAAAGAAAGCAGGGGTAGCCATCCTTATATCAGATAAACTAAAGTTTATCCCAAAGACTGTAGTGAGAGATGAAGAGGGACACTATATCATACTTAAAGGATCTGTCCAACAAGAGGACTTAACAGTCATCAATATATATGCTCCGAATGTGGGACCTGCCAAGTATATCAATCAATTAATAACCAAAGTTAAGACATACTTAGATAATAATACACTTATACTTGGTGACTTCAATGTAGTGCTTTCTACAATCAACAGGTCTTTTAAGCACAACATCTCCAGAGAAACGAGAGCTTTAAATGATACACTGGAGCAGATGGATTTCACAGATATTTACAGAACTTTACATCCAAAGGCAACTGAATACACATTCTTCTTAAGTGCACATGGAACTTTCTCCAGAATAGACCACATACTGGGTCACAAATCAGGTCTTAACTGATACCAAAAGATTGGGATTGTCCCCTGCATATTTTCAGACCATAATGCTTTGAAATTAGAACTAAATCACAAGAAGAAGTTTGGAAGGATTTCAAACACGTGGAGGTTAAGGACCATCCTGCTAAAAGATGAAAGGGTCAACCAGGAAATTGAGAAGAATTAAAAAGATTCATGGAAACTAATGAGAATGAAGATACAACCATTCAAAATCTTTGAGATGCAGCAAAAGCAGTCCTGAGGGGGAAATACATCGCAATACAAGCATCCATCCCAAAACTGGAAAGAGCTCAAATACAAAAGCTAACCTTGCACCTAAAGGAGCTGGAGAAAAACAGCAAATAGATCTTATATGACTTTAATATGTGGTCTCAGGGAGGCAGCCCGGGTGGCTCAGCGGTTTAGCGCCACCTTCATCCCAGGGCGTGATCCTGGAGTCCCGGGATCAAGTCCCACATAGGGTTCCCTGCATGGAGCCTTCTCCCTCTGCCTGCCTCTGCCTCTCTCTCTCTCTGTGTTTCTCATGAATAAATAAATAAAATCTTTAAAAAAAAATATGTGGTCTCAGGGTACTTTGTTCTCTTCTAGAAATAGTGTTTTGAATAAAATCAAGCTAAAGCTATTAAATTTGCTTAAAGATAATTGGTTCGTGTAATATCTCTTCATGTACAGGGAGATTTAATCCTTCTACGGATTAAGTACTTGCTAGTGATTTCAATTAACATTTCATAGTTTTGAATTGGGCCCAATTTAGGAGCATGGAACAATGATGGAAGAAGAATCTTTAAGGTATCTTTAAGTTCTAAACTATTGGATTTGTGTTACTCTGACAGTCATATTTATTATTTGTCATCTCGATACTAAAATAGTGTTCTAGTTTCACATTTCTGAAGGAAAGAATCTGATTCAATAGCCTAGATGCCTTTTCAGTTTCTAGATCAATTCAGCTCTACCCTAGGAAGTAGGTCTTAGGTGTGTACCTTTCTCCTTTGTGTGAGAGGATGGAATCACTGATTGCTGGGCAGCCACCCTGAGAGGTTTGTTATTAATAAACAAGTTAATTATGTTAAGTTGTTTAGTATTAATAAACAATTAATAAACAAGTTATTAATAAACAAGATATATTAAATTAAGTAATAACAGAATTGAAAATCAAATTATTGACAGATCTTATTTTCTGAATGCTTAAAATTAATCCTTTTTCTTTAAGTCAGTGGTTCTCATTAGCCTTTTTTGTTTCTAAAAGCCCCATTTGAAAATATGATAAAATATCTTGGACTCCTTTAAGTCCATCCAGCAACGTCAGATTATAAGTGCGTACTTTATGTTTCATAATCAGCTTAACATGCATTGTTAAATTCCCTGTAAAATCTAGTTGTTCAGGCTGTAGCATGAAATAGCACGGAATAGAAATGATTATTTCTAGTTACAACTGTTATTTGAGAAAATAATTGTCAAGTAGCAGAGCGAATTATTAAGTTTAGAAGAATAGTAGGCACTGACGTGAATCTTAAATAACATATATAGTAACAGGAACCATAAACAATTTTAGGACAAGGTGAAAACTCAGTAAATGAGTATTTTCTCATGAGGTTAGAGAAGAATGCCACAGGGTTTTAGCATTTGAATGCAAAGAGGTAAGCACCTAGATTGGGAAAGGGTTTATAAACTGTTAAGATTCTTTTGAATTCTAAGATTTTATGGTTCTACCCCCCAAATAGTTGTATTTAACATAGAGATGGTGCATTTCAGAAATGTTTCAGGTTGCTTTAGCAAAGAAACCAACTCTATTTTCTTTTGTTTTTATGATGTAGCTATAGAATGGATCTAATGAAAGTTGAAGTAGATTATGACTAAAATTTATAGCAGCATCAGATATAAAATTTACACTTTCTGATTTATGATCTGCATACTTAGTGTTTTATCAAGTCTCCCAATTTTGGGGGAGGAATTTTCACTACTCATTATATCAAGTCTCTATGTTCATGTTCTGATTTAACCTGTGTCTTTGTATTAATAATAATGAACACTGAATTTTCCAATGTATTAGGGACAGTTCTGGCATTTTATTTATTCTAACCAGTTAACCCTCAAAAGCCCCATGAAAGTAGATATTATTTTGTTATCTCCATTTCACAGATAAGGGAACTGAAAGTGAAGCATATAGAGGTTTATAGAGGTTGAATAGTAAGTGGCATTTTTATTCTTGCTGAGCTAGAATTCTTAATTTTTTTGTGCATTTATGGCCTGTTTCCTTAAGCAAATTATAAATCTTCGATTTGGGGCTTACCTTTTTTGTTTTGTCATGAGTGTCTACTTAGCACTGTGCCTTGCATGTAATTTAGACTCTAATAGTTATGTATTGATTATAAAATGCATAATCTGTGTCAAACACATTCTTTCCATTTGCCAGGAAATTTTATTCCTCTAGTTAGCTATATTTGTTGTTATTGAAAAAACTAGTAAATGTATTTTCATGTGTAATGTGTAATTAAAGAGGATTTTGGATAAAATGGAAGTCTGTTTTCATATTTTAAGTATGTTTTCAAATTGTTACATTGTTAAAATTTTATCATTTTTAGTGATGCTTTCAATTGCATCAACCAATAAAATATATACATTCACTTTAAAATTTATTCAATAAGATACTAATGTTAGAGTGAAGGATACATGTTTGTTTTAAAATAAACCTCTTTGCCTGCCATAGTGTATGTAGTAATGAAACTGTGTTTCTAAATTTTGAAAATAAAAAATACTGGTAAGAGTTGTGCCCTTTTTACTATATCATGTGACTTTCTTCTGTGCTGTTGTGACTTTGGTATGTTCAGGTCAATGAACTTTCTCCTGTATCCTCATTTTGAGTCTTTATTAACAGCAACTTTGGTTTTATATGTAGGCTATGTTTCATTTCTCCCTTTATCTCCCCTCCCTTTATCTTCAGTAAATAAATAATTATCCAGAGTTTAATTCATTGACTTAAATTTCTGCCCTATTTTTAAAAGTTTGGTTTTAAAATATTTATATAACTCTTTAGAGCTTGAAGGGTTCATTAGTGGATTGGAAGTGGTATTATTTCAGATAACAATTCTCTTTAGGATCAGGTCCTTCTCAGTTATAATATTCAGCAGCATAATATAATTATCTGAGGATTTCAGATGGCAGTTTAGTTCAAAGAGCTGTAGCAACACTTGGAAAAAGTACAGGTAAAAAAAGTACCTTTTCCAAGCCTTAATGCTATTTTGTGAGCTTCCCTCCCTTTGTTTGCCTAGTATATAGTTAATGAAAGTCTGCTTATCTTTTATTTATTAAATTATGACGAATTGGCTGAAAATCATTCTCCAGTTTCTGTTTTTGGAAGAAACATAATTATATTAATAACTGACTGGAACATGTTTGTACAAAACTAGAGTATATGTAAATTAAAGTCTAACATATGAATAATGGAAGATAAATAATTTGATATTACTTACCTGATGTAGGGACTAACTTTTTAATGAATGTAAGTTACCAATATATCTTCTGATTTCGATTTAAAATAGTTTACTAGATGAGCAGTATTCATATGTTTTCCACATTAGCTCCATTACTTGACCATTTTAAAGTCCTATTTGGATAAGTGTGAGCTTTTTAAAAAATTTTTTCCAGATTTTTATTTATTCATGAGAGACACACAGAGGCAGAGACACAGGCAGAGGGAGAAGTAGGCTCCCTGCAGGGAGCCCAGTGTGGGACTTGATCCCTGGAATCGGCCACACCCTGACCCAAAGGCAGACACTCAACCGCTGAGCCACCCGGCTGTCCCAAGCATGAACTTTTGATATTGCTTCAGTTAAAACTGTAATCAGTATCCATAATTTAATCTAAATTGAAAGAGGGAAGGAAGAAGAGAATTCTTATTTGGATATGTTTTGTACCAGATGTTTTAGATATTACCTTTAATCCTCACTAAAATCGTTTGAGGTTGGTATTGTTTTCCCCCTTTTATAGATGAGCAAATTGAGGCACAGAGGAACCACAGTAAGTGGTTAAACAAGAATTAAGATTTCCCTGACTTTAAGGCCCATGCTCTTTGCAGATGTTGTGTCCCTTTTGTAAAATGAACTAAATTGAAGGTAGAATTTTTTGTTAATGACAGGTATTTTATTTATTTATTTATTTTTGTATTTTATTTATTTATATAAAAAGATTTTATTTACTTATTTGCTTGAGGAAGAGAGAGCAAGAGAGAGAATGCAAGTGGGGGAGAGGGAGAAGCAGGCTCCCCGCTGAGCGGGGAACCCAAGTTTAGGCTCTATCCCAGGACTCTGGGATCATGGCCTGAGCCAAAGGCAGATGCTTAACTGAGCCACGCAGGCGCCCCAGTGACATGTGTCTTAGTTTTTCCATCTTTTACTCTTGCTACACCTGTCTTTTTGGGTTTCTGATGAACTTTTGTCTCTATAAAAGTGATATATGTTCTTTATTAGAACATTTAAACGTAAGGGAAAGTATAAAGAAGAAGAAATCTAGAATCTTACCAACCATGTGTACTTTTGATATTTGACATTTTATAACATTTTTTTTACATAATTGAAATCACAGTAATGTAATTTTAAACCTTGAATTTTCACCATAATATAAGCATTTTCTTATTATTTCTCTTTGGATATTTAAGTGCTCTCACTTTTTCCCCTCTGTAAATATCATTGAGATGTACATTCTTGTATATACCTAGGCAAGTTGTTGCTTGGTTTCTTCACTAACCCCTCCTACATGCACACCCACACCCACACCCTTCTTGCCCAACACTAAGGATAGGTATAGTAAGATGTTGGTTACTCAGATTAGTCTCTGTCCATCTGTCCCTGTTTCTCTCTTCTTATCTTCCCCTTAAGTATGCTTATAGTATTTTTGAGTATAATTAGGTTCATTTGTTTCAATTTGCTTTCAGTTTTAGGTGCTTCCCCTCTTACACTTTCTCATTTTATTTTTTACACACATAGAGTATTAACAGGCTTTCCAACATCAGAACTATTCAGGGCCAACCCCTCTTCACCCATATTGCATTTGCCGTCTTCTAATCACGGATTTTGCTCTAGCAGTTGTCTGTCCTTACTGTACCATCAGTAGTTTTCTTTTTTTCTGCATCATTGTCACTAGCATACCAGCTTGTTTTCTCTTACCTTAATAAAGAAAACAAAACCTGAAAGCAACCTAGTTTTTCTCCTGCCTTACTGGTTCTTCTTTTCTAATCTCCTTTATTGGTTTCTTTCACAGTTCTTAGCCCCTTAGGGGCCTCTAACCACAGTCCTTGAGCTATCTGATTTTTTGTCTCCATCTTGCAACTGCAAATACCATCTATAACATTGGTGATTACCAAATTTGTATCCACACCCACCAAATAAGATTTGAATATCTACCTAATTGGCATGTCCTGAATATCTAATGGGCATCACTTAATTAAACTTTTCAAAGCCCAAATTCTAGTCCTAACCCCAAACTTATTTCTCCCTCTGTTTCTTTACCCTGAATAATGGTAACTCTGTCCTTCCATTTACCCAGACTAAAAACCTTGAAGTCATCCTTGACTTCATTCTGTATAATCAAATCCTGTTGGCTTTACCTTCAGAATATATCTAGACTATTCCCTTTCTACCATTACACTTTTTACTCTTCTATCTTGATCCAGGGCAATGTCTTCTCTCACTTGGATTGTCGCAGTAACTTCCTACTGGGCCGCCTGCTTCTTTCCACATCCTCCCTTTCATATATTCTCAATAGAGTAAAACTTGGAAAATTAAAGTTTCCAGGGGTGCCTGGATGGCTCAGTCTGTTGAGCGTCTGACTCTTTTGAGGTTTTGGGATCGAGCCCTGCATTGGGCTCTACATTCAGCATAGAGTTTGCTTGAGATTCTCTCTCCTTCCTCTGCCCCTTCTTGCTGTGCTGGTACAGGCAGGCACTCATGCTCTCTGTCTCTCAAATAAAAAATGAATAAATCTTTAAAAAAAAAGTTTCCTATTCTAGTCAAAACTATCTCCAATTAGTTTCATTTTTACTAAGAGTAAAAGCCAGAGTCTTTAGAGTGGCTTTAAAGGTCTCACATGATCTGGCCCCTGTTACTTCTCTAACTTATCTCCTTTCCTCCTACTCGTGCATTCTTTGCACTTCCTCCAGTCAGATTGACCATGCTGTTTCTCAGATATGCCAAGCATGTTCCCACCTCAAATTTTTACCCTTGCTTTTCCTTGGCCTAGAGCATTCTTCCTCTAGATATTTGTATAGCTACTTTACTTCAGATCTTTGCCCAAATGTTATCTTTTCACTGAAGGTTTGTTTTTCTGTCTATCCTTTTAAAAATTAAAAGGTCCTCTGCTTGCACCTGCTATCTTACTATTTTGATTTTTCCCCTCCATAGTCAGAATCTGACATAATATATCTGGCTTATTTTTTCATTCTCTGCAGAACCGTGTCCCCTTAGGCCCCATGAAGGCAGAGGTTTTTATGTTTTCTTTATTGTCATATCCCCATTGTCTGTTAATTTATAGGTATCATTTAAGATTTACTGAATGAATGATTTAATGAAATGATCAAGGCCTTGTAGAGTCAGTCCCTTCTTTGTCCTTTCTGATTTATCTTCTACTCTCATGGCCCTCTTGTATTTTATGCCATGCTGTCTCCAGCCTGAAAACATTTCTTTGTGTTTTATTCCTACTACTTGGAATACTTTCTTCCTGTCTCCCTTCTTTTCCTTGCCTAGTTAACTTCTACCACTCATTCTCAGATATAATCTCAAAAATCCCTGTTTTCAGAGAAGCTGTAGATTAAAACCCTGTACTGTATTCTCTCTGAGTCATGCTTTTTGGTGTTCAGTCTACCACCTGAACTAGAACTGCATAAAGGCGGGGACTCCTTGAGTGTACTGCTTGAGTGTACACTCCTTGAGTGTACATGTGTCCAAATAGTGAATTCTCAGTAAGTACTTACTGAGTGCTCCCTTCCAGCTGTGATGGTCTGCCTTGAGGTACTGGCAGGCCATTCCTATGTGATTAGGAATGAGAGCCTATCAGGAAATGTCATAGTTTTAAACCAAATATGATTGATGGGTAAGTTAACACAACCTAGCATCACTGGTCAAACATGGGTTACATGTGAATTCTGTATTTCTCATTTCACATTCTGTGAGATGATATGAATCCCAATAAAATGTGCCTCATGAAATTCTGGTGTAGAGTCAATGGGAATCATGAAATGAAGCATGTGTATATTGGTGATACTCTCGTTGATGTGTAGAGCGTGTAAATAATCAGAACATTTTGTTACTTTATTTTTTTATTTTTTTTTATTTTGTTACTTTAATATTTAGTTTCAAAAAAGGTAAAAGACTGGCTGATAAATCTTGTTAGCTGGTAGTTAATCTTGTCAGTAGTTTAATTTTTGAAAAAAAAAAAAAAAACCTCCTGGGCAAAGTTAGTGGATTTTCACTTTTTTAGGGTTTTTCTTTAAAGTCATATGAAATATTACTTTGTTCCTGCATCTTCTCAATTGTTTCTTCCTTATATATTTGCCCTTTCCTTTCCTACTTGGTGACATTTGGCTTTATGTTCAAGGATCTTTTTACAGTCTTTGCCCATTTTTGGTCTAGTCATAACCACCTTGCTAAAGTAAATGGCCGCGTGGACACTTGTGCCATTTGCCTTCTTTTGCTGTACTTGTTCAGTGGAGATGACGTATTTCTTCCTGTAAACC
The DNA here is from genome assembly GCF_905146905.1 of Nyctereutes procyonoides. Classification (NCBI taxonomy): domain Eukaryota; kingdom Metazoa; phylum Chordata; class Mammalia; order Carnivora; family Canidae; genus Nyctereutes; species Nyctereutes procyonoides. The sequence goes on from NW_026575122.1 coordinate 24,869,813, forward strand.
TGGACTGCTTTGCCAATCTGCTGACCTTTGTAGTGTTCTTGTACACCCTGAACTTCATCCTTTTGGATGGGCATGGATCGAACATTGTACTTCTGTCTCAGCTCTTTGGAAAGAGAAGATATAATCTTCCTGTGAATGTAGGAAGGTGCATTTAAATATCTTTTACGATTCTTGCTCCAATCAGAAGTCACAAAGGGATTGAACTTCATTTGGCTGCTGGTGCTTATCTAAACAGTGAGAATAAAAGTAGTATTGACCCTAATGTTTTATCATAGGAATTAGATGAAGTAGTAATGTTTGCATGCAAAGAACCTCGTATGCAATAAACCCTTGGAAAATGTCCAGTATTGTTTTAACTATTATTGTCATTTCCATTCTTTTTTCTTAAGTTTAAGAATTTTCATTTTTATTTCATCGCAGAGAATCTGTATTCTTAATTAAATAGCTTTTAGCGTCCAGTCTCCTATATGACTTTTGGCACTTTAACTAAGCACTTTATACTTCATTTATTTTAACTCCTACAGAAAGGATAGATGGTATTTGTACAGCCAATCTGGATTGTAAATAATTGGTATTTTTAAGTCTCATGTTAGAAAACACCAAAATTGACTGCCAAGTAGAGTTGCATAATCTGCTACCTCAGAGACCTTTTAGAAAAAGATTTGTGTACTCTAATTTATTCCTGAATAATGTGGGTCAATTTCTGAAGCTAGGAATCTCTGGATGATTCTAAAAGGAGTATTAATATCCTTTGATATTGTTCTTGAGATAATGAATGGGTAGTACTTGCTATTGCTACTTCTAGAGGATCCCCTTATTCCCTTAACCTTCCTGTTAAGGTTGGTTAGTAAAATAGAAATATTCTTATGGTCTGTAGCAAAGTAAACAAAATGTGATTACGGAATGGTTTTGAGTTAGTTCCACTGCCTTGCATAGTACCTGGAAAAAGTGGATGCTACTTATTATTCATAAATTTGAAAGGCAGTAAGAACATTTGATGTATATGGAAATATGATATTCACATGTATGCTAAAAACACTGTAGGCTTTGTATAAGAGAGCAATGAAATAAGAGAGTTCAAAGTGATAACAAAACCTTACTGAAAAACTTAGAGACTGTCAACTGAGATTTTCTGTTTCGTTGTGCTGCTGTTACATTTTTAACGCTCTGTACATTTGCAAGAATGACTGGGGTACAGAAACTGACGCTAAAATGAATGTCAATATATATTCTCTTTCAGATTTACTAAAAATTTATCTCCTGACAAGATAAATCTAAGTACTCTCAAAGGAGAAGGTGAACTGAAGAATTTGGAGTTGGATGAAGAGGTGCTCCAGAATATGTTGGATTTGCCAACATGGCTTGCTATCAACAAAGTTTTTTGTAATAAAGCATCTATTAGGGTGAGACTTTGATATCTGTGGAAAGCATTTCTGTTCTCTCTTTTTTTAAAGATTATATTTATTTATTCATGAGAGACACAGGCAGAAGGAGAAGCAGCCTCCATGAGGGGAGCCTGATGTGGGACTCGATCCCTGACCAGGGATCATGCCCTGAGCTGAAAGCAGACTCAACCACTGAGCCACCCAGCCTCCCTCTGTTCTCATTTTTAAATTTAATTCCTATCTCTTTAATATTTTGTTTATATCTATAAAAAAACATTTTCATTAATATAATTTAAAAAGACAAACACCTATGTCTAAATAATTGCATGAATGTGTGCCAGATGAATTTAATTGAAGTCATATATTAAGATTAATTTGTAGTTTAAGTTTTATTTAAAATTTAATCTTAACATTTAAATAAAATTATTGGTAGTTATTAATAAAATAATTGGTTAAATTTGGCACATACCCAAATATTTTTTATAGGATTTATTGTTAATAGGGACAATTTAAATTTGTACTAAGTAAACATTATTTCAAATAAAGACATGAAGCCATAAATCCTTAATTTTATTCTGTACATTCTACTTTTACTTGAAATTTTATTTCTTTTATTCATTTGTTTCTTCTTGAAGATTTTAAAATTTTCTTTTATTATTTCTCCTTATTAAAATTTATTCCTGCTTACCTTTGACGCTAATCATATATTATATCACTTCTTACTCTTAAAGACCAGTTTTTAAAAGGAAGTACTTAGAATAGAAATACCACATGAAGGACACCTGGGTGGCTCAGTGGTTGAGCATCTGTCTGCCTTTGGCTCAGGGCTGGATCCCAGAGTCCTGGGATCGAGTCCCACATCGGGCTCCCCTTGGAGATCCCGCTTTTCCTCTGCCTATGTCTCTCCCTTTCTTTCTATGTCTCTCATGAATACATAAAGTCTTAAAAAAAAATACCGCATGAGTAATGTTTCATAAAATTAAAATTAAAATTGGACTGCAAGAAAGATTTTGGAAAGGTTCCTTGTATCATTTGATGGTCACCTTTATCTTCCATAAACTCAAACACCTATTAAAATGTGACTTTTAAGTGTATGTTTGAACGTTATTTGAAATTGCCTACATTTTATATGCGTGGCCTCACCTTTGTATGTTTCTTGAATATCTACAAAAAGATTGGTCAAAATTTTATTTTTAAACTTTTTTAAAGATTTTAAATAATCTCCACATCCAACATGGGGCTTTAACACATGACCTCAAGGTTGCCAAGAGTCACACATTCTTCCAGCTAAGCCAGCCAGGCGCTCCACGGTCAGAATTTTAGAATTAAAAAAACTGTTCAATGAATGAAAAACTGATTATACTCTGCTGGGAAATCTTAGTTTAAATTACAAAATTAAGAGGCACCTGGCTGGCTTAGTCAGAATAGCACGCGACTCTAATCTCAGGGTTGTGACTTCAAGCCCCATGTTGGGCATGGAGCCTACTTAAAATTAAATTAATCACGAAGTTAAAATGTTTTTTAAGGTCTGGGGGAAAGCTTATGAGGACCTAAAATTCTTATTTTAAAAGATGACAGAAATTTTGATTAGTCTTATACAAAATAGGTACATCCAATTTTAAGAGTCTGCATGAGTTGCTCTGTTTATTACTTTGCAATTTGAGAAAAAGTCATCTGATAAAATTTGGTATGTCTGTCACTATATTTAGAGAGCATCTATATTGATTGCTAGTTTTACATTATTTTTTGATGATTGATTTTAAAGAAAAAAAATTTGTCTTTTTTTGGTAGATACCATGGACAAAATTGAAAACACATCCCATCTGTTTGGTGAGTTCTGACTTGCTTCAGAAATAAACATTTTTGTATGCATTTGATCTAACTACTCTGCTAATATTAACCTTTTGTTTCATAGAAACACAGTCTTCTGGCTTTTCTACAAATTGACTTTCATTTTATTTGGAGTCCTTAAATGAGAAGTGTGACCTTTAAGATGGGAAGGTCTTTATAATTTTTCAGATGTATTATGTTCTAAGTTGGTATATTTTTATTCTGTCATTTAGCTCTTCATTGACGTATTATGACAGTCTTAGTAACATTTAATTCAAATTTGCTGTGTTTCTGATTTTATTGATCTGCTAAATTAAATAATATACACCTGAATATACTTTCTTTTTTTCTTTAAGATTTTATTATGTATTTAAGAGAGAGAGCATGTACCCAAGTTGGGAGAGGCAGAAGGAGAGGGATAAGTAGGCTCATTGCTGAGCAGGGAGCCCTACACGGGGCTTGATCCCAGGACTCTGGGATCATGACCTGAGCTGAAGGCACATGCGTAACTGACTGAGCCACCTTGACACCCCAATATACTTTCCTTTCTTTAAGGAAAATTGAGGAAAGATTGGTCATTTGGTCATTTATTGATTCATTCATTCCACAGATATTTATTGAGCACCTTCCCTGTGCCCTAAGGGAACTTAATATTCTTATTGAGAAGACCAACAAGAAACAAATAAATAAGACAATTTCAGATAGTAAATGCTATATCAAAATAGAAAATGAAGAATGAGTGAGTTACACTAGTGATGACTACTAAGGATATTTGATCTTTAAGCAAAACTGTTACCTTGAAAGAAATTTTTTATTATGATAATGTTTATTTTTCACATTTCTTGCATATTTCATATTTTTCATTGTTAAATGTCTTAAATCTCAAGTCTTAGACTGGGATAAGCTTTTAGCTCCTTAAATCCCATTTATTAATACATAATCTCATTTAGCAATTAATAATGTCATACATTCTTGGATTAGAGATTGCACTTCTATAAAATCTGATGATTTCAGCAGCATTTGGCAACTTGTAGTTTGTCTTATACTCCTATATGCCCACAGCTTTCTTAACAGATAATAAGTGCCTTGAGAAAGGACTGAGTATGTTGTTTTCTGTTTTGGTATTTGTCTTTCTAGACTTTTATAGAGACATTTTAAAAGTGACTCTGCTCACTTATTGTTTACTTTGTTCCTAAAGAAATGAAAGAGAAAATAGTGTTACATAATATTTGTATAATATACATAAAATATCTAATTTTTTACATTTTTAATGTATTTTTATTAGTCCCTGGATAAAGTAATAATGGAAATGAGTACATGTGAAGAACCACGAAGTCCTAATGGCCCATCACCAATTGCAACTGCTTCGGGACAAAGGTAAGTTATTTTCATTAATTTACATGACTCATAGTGAAGAGAGTTCTTTTCTGTAGTCAGCTCTGTTATCTGTAGTAATGGAACATAAAATTTCCTAACCTCAGGCAGCCTCTATTTGAGACACCTTTTCCCATCAGACATTTTCCAGTTGTGGTATTATGTTGCCAAAGTAGCAGAATTGGTTTTTAGCCTTTTTTATTCATTTTGCTTTCCTTGATGTTAAATAGTAATGATCAACCAAAAGCATTCTATAAATCAGATAATCTCTTAGTCTGAATAGTTTCTTTGCCTTTCATTTATTCTGTGCATTAGTGGAACTTTTATCACTCTTAAGAGTTAAGTTGATGCCTTTAAAAATATAGGCCTTTTGGCCCAGAAGGCCTATATTATATTAAATATAGAATGCTCACATTTTGTACAAATTGAATTTTGATAGATAAAAATCAGTAGAAGCATGGAGGCCATTTCACAAAGCCTTCTTGCAAAGATCTTAAAAAAAATAGGTTTGTTTTTTTTTTTAAAGATTTTATTTATTTATTTGAGAGCACATGCATGTGAGTGTTACACAAGCAGTCAGTGGGGCAGAGGGACAAGCAGACTCCCTGCTCTGTCCCAGGACTCTGAGATCATGACCTGAACCAAAGTCAGACACTTAACCAACTGAGCCACCCAAGTGCCTCTCAAAAAATAGATCTTTAAAAAAAATTGCCTGTTTATTTTTGCATTTTTGAATTCTATACATCATTTCCTAAAGGCAGGATTTCTGCACTACTTTTTAACTGTGCACCTATTCATGTAAAATACTCACATAGATTTTAATGTGATTAGTGCCTCTTCATCATTTTATAGTATTCTGCATATTGTGTCAAACCAATGATGAGTTTTCTTTGGAATGAATGTACATGGGGTGCCTGGCTGGCTCAGTTGGTAGAGCATGTGACTGTTGATCTCGGGGTTATAAATTTGAGCCCCATGTAGAGATTGCAGAGATTACTTAAAAATAAAATCTTTAAAAAATAAATAGAACGTACACATCAGATACACAGACAGACACATGTACTCATTTCCAGATTGCTCTTTCACCACGGTTGAACTACCTTTACATTAGTGCTTTCTGGGGGAATACCTACAGCCTGATCAATGGCTTTCCATGTAGAAATGGTGATCCATCAATTCACAGCTATAGTTGACTGAAGGCCAGATTTATCAGATGTACCTGTTTGGCCTACAGGTAATAGTGACTGGGAAAAGAGCTTTCACATTAATTTCTTTGTAGTTTATACATCATCGAGCAATTTGAGATTTTAAAGCTTAACTTATGATTTCATGTGTGATACAGTCGATTGGAGCAATTGGTCAAGTTGACTAGAGTCAAAAAAAATGGAAGAAAAAGTAGAGGTGTTTTTAAGATTATTGAAAGTGGAAAAAAGATCAGGAAAATTGCTGTTCTTGATAATGTTCTTTATGACTCATGGTTTTCTAGTATCAATAAGCTTTATAAGTTTGGCTTTATAATCATGATGATAATCCTTATATTTTGATGTTGGCAGTATGGTTAATCTATTTCCACATTTTTCCAGAGTTGCCTGATTATAGCAATCACTTAGGATGCTTATTAAATCTGTATTCTTTTAGGCTCCTTTTTTTGAAATTATGAGTCTTGAGATCTAGAATGGTTATCAAGAATGTGATTATTTTTAACAATTCTTTATATTTCTGCAACTTGGAGAAACACTGATCTATTTGATTTTTGTCTTTATAAGATTAAAACATAAGGAAATTAATATTTAACAGATTGGCTTTACCTTCTGTGCAGGACTTATGAATTAATAATATTCCCATAGAGTGATGATCTAGTAAATTTGTAAGTTCAGAAATTTTATCGTTTCATATAGAGGAGATCTCCATCTATGTGAAGATTATTAATCAAACTTAGAATAGGCTTGTTTGAAAACTGGAATTTCACCTTTTTAATTTATGATGAGTGATATAACCAGAAACTTAATAGACTTTAGTCATTGATTCAGGCTTCAACCCTCTAGTGATAAATCCTCCAGTACAATTGTAACACTTTTTAATGCATAGATTAGAACAGATGGGGTTGGATATTCCAAAGGGCATTCCCCAATAATGATTATAGATACATTCTTTCCAACTCCAGGAATATTTCTAGCCAAATGACCAGTATTTGTCGTTGGGATTAAAACAACTTTTCCCTAGGATGTTGATGAGTTCTTCCTCTTTAGTTCTTAATCTTTTGAAAATAGTTATTATTTTCATTTTACAAATGAAGAAATTGAGGCTTGGATTTTCATAGTATTTTTCTCAGACTTTTCATAGTATTAATAAGAATATAATACTATTAATAATACTATAAATAATAGTTATATTTCATAAAGTATCATGAATCAAGAGATGGGCTGTTTAGTTCATAGGTATTATTTTGCGCAGCCCACGTGTAACCTACAAAGTATTACCTGATTTAAAGGATAGGTCATCTGAGGATTAGGAAGTTTTAGGTAATTTACTTATTCAGTAAGATAGTAAATTAAGAAACTTAGCAGCAGGTAGAGGAGAGGGATGTGCATGATCAATGAAAATGATGGGTTCTTTTTATACATGTTATCTTTGAAATGTATCTTTGAAATGTATTTCCAAGTGGAAATATCTGATGGACATTTGAATTTTAACATTCTGAAGTTTTAGCAAGAGATCTGGATAGAGAGATTTAGGAATAATGGTCAAAGTGATAATAATTGAAGTAATGTATCATTTGGACAAATTTTTATCACTCTTCCTGCCGAAATATATTGATAGTCTGTAGTCCAGTCATATTGTACTACTCATTATTCTCAAAGTACCTCTACTTTCCTGCTTTTCTGTGCTTTTGCTTGTTCTTTTTCCTAATATAAGATTTCCCTTCCCATTGCTCCCTGTGGGAAATATATTTTTCTTTCCTAGATAAATTTCTCTAGTAATGAACAGTTTCTTCCTCTACCAAGTGTAGTAATGATGATCCCCCCCTTTTTTTAAAATTTTATTTATTTATTCGAGAAACAGAGAGAGAAGCAGGCTCCATGCCGGAAGCCTGACATGGGACTCGATCCTGGGTCTCCAGGATCATGTCCCTGGGCTGAAGGCAGCACTAAAATGCTGAGCCACCTGGGCTGCCCATGTTGATTCCTTTTTTAAAGCACTCAATTACACAATGCCTAATGATTCAGTTTCTAGGGCACATGTGTTTTTCTTCTCTAAGTAAGTTGTGAGCCCTTAGAATACCACAACCGAGTTTTGGTTTTTCTTATGTCCCAGCATTGTGCACATGGTAGATGTTCAGTAAACATTTGCTGATTGGATTAGAGAATGTGAACTTTTCTGACTTTATTCCTAAATTTGAGCTTATTTTGTAGTTATAGTTTGTAGCCTTCTTTGTGTCAGGAATTTAGCTCTCTTATTTTTACTTTATAGATTCTAGTTGTTTGAACATCTGACAACTTGAAGAGTAGGCAGTTTTGGATAGTGATTATAATAACCTAATTTAAAGAGTAACGTTTCAGGGGGCCTGGGTCTCTCAGTTGGTTAAGTGTCCAACTCTTTATTTCTGTTCAGGTCATGATCTAGAAGTCATGAGATCAAGCCCGCATTGGGCTCCTTGTTGGATGTGGAGCCTGCTTCAGTTTCTCTCTCCTTCTCTCCTTCTGCCCCTCTCCTGCTCACACAGGCATTCTCTGTCTTTATCTCTCTCTCTCTAAAAAAAAAAAAAAAAAAAAAAAGGGCCTATCAAAATGGTTACATTTGTAACAAAAGGTTACAATCAAAACCACAAGGAACAAATATTAGCAAGGATGTAGGGAAAAAGGAACACTCGTATATCATTGGTGGGAATGCACACTGGTGCAGCCACTGTGGAAAACATTATGAAGGTTCCTCAAAAATTTAGAAATAGAAGTACCCCCACAATCCAGTAATTGCACTACTGGGTATTTACCCAAAGAATACAACAACACTAGTTAGAAAGGATACATGCACCCGTATGCTTATCGCAGCATTATTTATAATAGCCAACATATGGGAGCAGCCCAAGTGTCCATTGATTGATGAATGCATAAAGAAAAAGTGGTGTATATCTACAATACAATATTATTCAACCATAAAAAACAATGAAATCATGGCATTTGCAACAACATGGACCTAGAGCATATAATGCTAAGCAAGAGAAGTTGACTAGAGAAAGACAAATACCATATGATTTTGGAATTTAAGAAACAAACAAATAAGCAAAGGGAAAAAAAGAGAAATGAAGAAACAGATTCCAAAGTATAGAGAACAAACTAATAGTTCCCAAAGGGGAGAGGTGGGCCAAATAGATGATGGAGATTAAAGAGTATACTTATGATGAGAACTGAGTAGTTTATAGAATTATGAGATCACTATTGTACACCTAAAATTCATGTATTTCTGTATATTAACTATTCTGGAAATAAAGTTAAAAACTTATCAAATAAAAAGTAGCCTTAAATTTTAGAAATCTTTTATCATTTTGAGAACATTTTTATAATTTACATATAATCAGACTATTGTTATAACCAAAATTTTTTTACATAAAATGAATAATGGTCAGTTTGTGTACTTGTTTTTGAGAATATTAACAAATAACCTTTTTAATAATTTATTTTGGCTCTAGTGCATTATGTTTTGTTTTGATTTATTTTTCCAGTGAATATGGCTTTGCTGAAAAAGTAGTTGAGGGAATTACTGTTTCTGTAAATTCCATTGTTATCCGCATTGGAGCAAAAGCTTTCAATGCATCCTTTGAACTTTCCCAGCTAAGGATCTATAGTGTAAATGCAAACTGGGAACATGGAGATTTAAGATTTACTCGTATTCAAGATCCACAGAGAGGAGAGGTAAACGTTTCTTTTCATTCTTTGTTTAAAAAATGTTTTAGTCACTAAATATAAGAGGACATTTTAAAATAATTACTTCTTATAGTTACATATATTCACATACCACATTTACTCTTGTGTTTTAACTATACTTTTTCTCTATTTCTCTTATTTAGTTAAAATGCATATTTTGGTGTTTTTACTGTAATAAACCTTTTAATTTATAGAGTTAATGAACCCCATTTTAAATTCTCGGCTACTCAGAATTGAATTTTAAATATACAAAAAAAATGTTATTTAAGTTTTTCTTGCTCATATGATTCAAATGTTATTTGTACTTTATATCACAATTAAAATAAAGTACTAACAACTTTACAAATAGTGAATGTAATTATGAAAAAATGTTACTGAATTTTTAGTAACTATACAGTTTTAAAAAATAAAATCATAGTGAATATATCTAGAGTGTCATAAGAAAATTGGTAAAGACGATGCCTGGGTGGCTTGTGGTTGAGCATCTACCTTCAGCTCAGGGTATAATCCCGGGGTCCTAGGATCGAGTTCCATGTTGGGCTCCCCACAGGGAGCCTGCTTCTCCCTCTGCCTATGTCTCTGCCTCTCTCTCTGTGTCTCTCTTGAATAAATAAATAAAATCTTTAAAAAATATTAGTAAAAAGATAAAATTTTATTTAGCTTTTTTGTTGTTTTTATGAATCTACATATTTCTTACTCTATTTTGACTGAGTAACTGAAGCTAATACCTATTCTCCTTAGGTTTTGACATTTAAAGAAATAAATTGGCAGATGATTCGAATAGAGGCCGATGCTACTCAAAGTTCACATCTTGAAATTATGTGTGCTCCTGTTCGATTAATAACCAACCAATCAAAGATCAGAGTCACACTTAAAAGAAGAGTAAGTCAACAGGGTTACCTTTTTGGTTCATGTGATAGATAACTAGTGGAATTGAGAGGAAATTTTAAATAATTTTCCAGATGAAACACTGAAATATTAAAATGAAGCAAAATAAAAGGAAATATAATGCCTCAAGCAGTATTTGAAGAAATCTAGTGTTATGATAACATTTTTCAGTTTTCTAGGTTTAATAGATTTTTACTTTTGATAAATTTAATGGATTCTCCATTGTCAAATATCTTTGAATATTTCCTGTCTTATAGATTTCATTTCTTCTATTGAATCTTACTTAAGAATGGGTAAACAGCAAAGCCTCCGTTATTAGTAGACTGAACTACTACCTTTAGAAGGTTATTAAGGTATGAATGGTGATTTAAATAAATAGGGAATATAGTTGCTTAAGGATATCAAATTCAGAGTTCACTATAGACTGTAATGAAGTTTAATGAAAGAATAATGGGTTTTTAAAACACGGTGCACTTAAAGTCTCATCATTATGTTTTATATCACTAGACACAAATAAATATACTAAATTAAATTGAAAAAATTTTTTTCAGAGTATAAGCTTAGTGTTGTGAAATGTGGTTAAAATAACACTTCAGTTTTTAATCTTAATACTTCTTTCTGTACTAGAATTAGCACAATTAATATGGGTAATTTTACGATTTATTAGCTATAAATGCAAAATTAAATTATATAAGTACTTGTATCTGTATAACATGCATCTGTTAAAGTACAGGAATTTGTCAGTCTGTTTTACCACCATATCTTCAATACAAAGACATACTCATTCTATAGTATAGGAACACAGTAAATACTTGGTGAATGAAGGAAGGATATATATTTAATATCATTCAAACATTTTAAATATTTTTAAAACAGTGCATTGTAAGTTTTATGTCTTGGCTTAATTTTATGAATCCTTTTTTCTGACAGTTAAAGGACTGCAATGTTATTGCAACAAAATTAATTCTAATATTGGATGACTTACTGTGGGTTTTAACGGATTCCCAATTGAAGGCTATGGTACAATATGCAAAGTCTCTTAGTGAAGCGATAGAAAAATCAACAGAACAAAGGAAAAGTATGGCTCCTGAACCTACACAGGTATGTTCTTAAGAGGAAAAACACAGAATATGTAAATGGTCTAAAAATCAGAATGGTTAGTGGTTTCTTTGTGTGAATTAGATCATAAGACTGAGTCCAAGAATCTTTTATGTAGATATCTCACTGGATAATTTTCTACACATAGTATATATATGAAATGTGTTTCTGTCATATGCCTATTTTGTTTGAAGTTCTGTACTAGGCACTAGAGTTAATGATGACATAAAAGTATTTGATATTATAAATATCTTTTTTCAAGAAGTAAAATACAACTTAAACTTACTAAGGTAAGGGCAAAAGGAAAGAACCTGGGTATAGTCAAGGGAGAAGTGTGAAAATTAATATTGCAGAAAATGTAAAACCCTGGGGAACTGCTAAAGTTCAACACTTAAACCGTTAGCATTGTATTTGTTCTTAATAAAAACAAGGGGTATTGTGAAATCATTGTTGGGCTCCATACGGGACCTGGAGCCTACTTAAAAAAAAAGTAAAAAATAAAGTAAGTAAAAATAAAAATAAGTGATTTGTCTTACGGAAATTAATTTTACAATTAGTAAAAAAAACAAAAAAATTTATCTCGAGCCCCTAGAATTTAAGGCTTCACAGTTGTATTTCATCTTTCCTTTTCTTTAATTACTGTGGGTCTTGATCATTTTCTTTGAGAAATTCTCCTTTACTGAGTATACTTTAAAATTTGTTTGCAGATAGTTCTTTTTTTTATAGATAGTTCTTAATAGATGATATGTAAATATGTATTTATACAAAATGTATACACTTTAATTTTCCATATATCACTAACTGTTCTTTTATTATTGGGTTGTTCTTAATTAGAAACTTTTAAATATTTTTTAGTGAAAAATTTTGTCTTAATTTTGTTAATTATTACTAAAGTTTCATGTACAGTTCTGTAGCTTACATAACGTGTCCTTATAGTATGCTTACACATATAGTATGCTTACACATTTTAGGTTATTAGATTCATATAGGTCTTTACACTTCATCAGTATTTCATGCTTCTTCCTTCGGGGGAAAAAATTTGAATTCAATGTCTATTATAAATCTCTTCTGCTTTCTGGCTTCTTCAGATATCCACGTTCAGAGGACATGCCACATCCCTTAGGAGAGGCATCAGATCACTTACTAAACAGTATCACAAGCAATGTAGAAAGAAATGATTTATATTTTACATGGGCATATAATAGTGTATACAGCTCATATATACAGGGCTCACATTTATTTCTCTTTTTCTGGAAAAAGATTTATTTATTTATTTGGGGGGGTTGCTTGTTTGGGGTGGGGAAGGGGTAGAGTGAGAGAATCTTCAAATGGACTGCCCTCTGAGTCTACACCTGATGCAGGGCTCCTGTTTCACCGCCTGAGCTGGAACCAAGAAATGGAAATGTTAAAACAAACTGAAATAACAAAATGAGGAGTCAAGGTTAAACAATAAGCAAAAGAATAGAGAAAAGTGTTTTCTAAGCTTTTTTACATTTCTCACTCTTTATATTCCCTCATAGAATAAGCTAAATTATGTTATTTAAGGGGAAAACTCCTCCACTGACTGAGCCACCCAGGCCACCTCTTTCTCTTCTAATATGTAGAAGTAATACTATTTGAATAAGCTGCCTTTAATAACTATATTTATTTATTTATGTTATATATTTATAAATTAATAAATATATTTCCCCAAAAAAGACTACAAATATAACTATTCAAATATTTATTAAAATACATTGGTTTCATTTTCAAATTGTGTATAGCCTCCAGTTTTTAGATTTAACTTTATTCTCATATAATTCAGAAAATATTTTAGAAGAATCAAGTTATTGATAGAAAATATATTAGCTTATTTTTCATGACTTCATTACTAAAGATATTTAAGTTTTCTCATTTGTGGAATTTCAAATATTTAACTTGAAGTGATAAGGCAGTTTTGAATCTTTTAGAGCTCTACAGTAGCCCCATCTACCCAACAAGTGAAGACACCACAGACCTCAAATGCTCCTGATCTAAATGATGCAATTGTGAAACTATTCAATGACTTTGATGTTAAAGAAACCTCTCATCACTTAGTGATTTCTCATCTAGATCTACACATATGTGATGATATTCATGCTAGAGAAAAAGGTAATAAGAGCTGCTTATTTCACACTATATTTTGGTTTTTCTAGGATTTCCTACAAAACTAGATTATGTATCATATGTAAGATATAGTATGTCTGGTATAACTGGCCATAATTTTATCATTCATATGAAGTACATAGATGAAAATTGTAATTTTAAGCAATATATGTTGATATGAAATTTTATTTTGCTTTAATACTTAGAATTTCAGCACAATTAATTGGTAGCTATTGATACTACCAATAAAATTAGGTTTAAAAAAAATCAAGGACTAAATAGATGACATCCTTAGAGGATGATGAAATATTAGACTTGCCTTTGAATTAGACTTTTTATCATTTTGAAATTGTCTGTAAATTAAATTTTAGTACATACTCAATTCATAATTATTTGCACACATGTCCCATGGTCGTCTGTCTGCATATTTCTGACCCCATGTGCATGTAAACACAGATGTATGGCTATTTAACCATTTCTTGTGGCTCTTTACCAGTAATCCTCCCAAAATTTGGTTAGGAAGCTAAATTCCAGGTAGTAAGGTTTTTTTCTTTACTTTTAGCTTCTCTTACTTTTCCTTATATAGTAGGTACAGGTAATGAAGTAAATGGGAAGCTCTTGGTCACATTGAAAATCTGTGGTTCCATAATGTAGGTACTGGACATTTCTGTTTCTCCACTGGAGAGTGTTCCTGGCCTGTGAGTGTTGGGAGGGTTGGTTTAGTGGTACTTCTAGGACGGTAAGTAGTTCTCCGACTTTGCTGAGCTTGAGGATCTCTCTCTCTCTCTCTCTCTTTTTAAAGATTTATTTATTTATTCATGAGAGACACAGAAAGAGAGAGAGGCAGAGACATAGGCAGAGGAAGAAGCAGGCTCCTCACAGAGAGCCTGATGTGGGACTCGATCCCAGATCCCAGCATCAGGACCTGAGCCAAAGGCAGGCACCCAACCTCTGAGCCACCCAGGTGTCCCTGAGGATCTCTTTAAAACAGGAATATCTGTATTGGATTGATCTACTTCAGACCTGATTCAGAGTCTGAATCTGTGAAAATTGTTGCATTGTATTTTTAAAGCTGAAAGAGAAAATAGTGAAACCTACCTGGATATTTAGCAGAAGTTACCCTGCCTTCATCAGAAAAAGCAGCCAGATATCGGTGACTAGATAAAAGGGTGGAATGGAAAGGTGAGGAAGATTTGGAGTTTTGAGAAGGATTTGTTGTCTTCTTTTGTCCACCTTTGTGCTTTCTGGTTTAAAGTTAGGATCTTCTGCTTTAGTTACTTGAAAGGAAAAATGGAAAAGTTAAAATAATAAAAAATTTAAAAATGAGGGGTCAAAGTTAAGTAATAAGCAAAAGAATAGAGAAAAGTGTCTTCTAAGCTTTTTTATATTTCTCACTCTTCATATTCCCTCATAGAATAATCTGAATTATGTTATTTAAGGGGGAAAACTCCTCCACCAAAATTTTTCCCTCATCCTACAGATCTGTTCTAAAATCCAGAAAGGTCTGAAATGAATTATATTCATTTGTATCTAGTTGTATCTTAATTTGTATTTTCCTTACTTATAGTTGATTTATCCATGCTGCTTTAAAATTTGATTTTTATGTTGGAGTCACACAGAGTTGTGATCTGCTTCTAATCTTAATATAGCTGTGTGACTTCAGACAACTTACCTAACCCAATAGGCTAAAAATCCTCTTTAATAAGAGACAGGATGATATAGTATAGTGGTTAATATTTCCTGTTTTCAGAACAGCTCTGTATTTCTTAGCTGGTATGACCTTGGTCTATTTAATTAACTTCTTTGTGTCTCAGTTTACTGCAGGTATGATAAATGAAGTATTTCTGATACTTCCTTAATGTTTCTTTCTCTCAATTCTATTTTTTTCTTTTTCTAGAGTCGAATAGACGTATTACTGGAGGGGCTATGCAACTGTCTTTTACACAGCTAACTATAGATTATTATCCTTATCACAAAGCAGGTATGTATACCAGTTTCTTTAATAGATGTAAATCTTGCTTTAGTTATATAGAAAAAAAATTTAAAAATGAAGTTATATAGACAGTTTATCGCATTTCCTTTTGTATTTTGTTTTAATTCATTTCTTTTTAAATTTATTTTATCATTTTGTTTTAATTTAATGTATGTTTATTTTTATCTTTTATTATTTTAATTCCAGTTAGGTAACATATAGTGTTACATTAGTTTCACGTGTACAGTATAGTGATTCAACAATTCCATACATCACTCGGTACTTATCACAAGAACTACATTCCTCAGTTCCCATCACCTGTTTCACCCAACCACCATCCACCCCCCTCCTATCAGTTTGTTCTCTATAATTAAAGAATGTGTTTCATAATTTGTCTCTCCTTCCCCCCCTTTGCTCCTTTGTTTCTTGAGTACCACATGAGTAAAGTCATATGGTATTTGTCTTTCTCTAATTGACTTATTTTGCTTAGCATTATGCTCCCTACTCCATTCATAATCCTTGCAAATGGCAAGATTTCATTTGTCTTTATGGCTGATAATATTTCATTGTAGATATATATACCATATCTTTATCCATGGACACTTTGGCTGCTCCCATATCTTGGCTGTTGTAAATAATGCTGTAATAAACTTAGGGGTGCATATATCCTTTTGAATTAGTGTTTTTGTATTTCTTTGGCTAAATACCCAGTAGTGGAATTAGTGGATCATATAGTAATTCTAGTTTTAATTTTTTGAGGCTCCTCCATACTGTTTTTCACAGTGGCTGCACTAGTTTGCATTCCCATCAACAGCGTACAAGTGTTTTTTTTTTCTTCACATCCCACCACCACCTATTTTTTCTTGTGTTGTTGATTTTAACCATTCTGACAGGTATGTGATGCTATCTCATTGTAGTTTTGATTTACATTTCCCAGATGAGGAGTGAAGTTCAGCATCTTTTCATGTGTCTGTTGGCTATCTGGTTATCTTTAGAGAAATGTCTGCTCATGTCTCCTGCCCATTTTTAATTGGATTATTTGGTTTTGGGGTGTTGAGTTGAATCGGTTCTTTGTATATTTTGGATACTAACCCTTTATTGGATATGCCATTTTCAAATATCTTCTCCTATTCTATAGGTTGCCTTTTAGTTTTGTTGATGGTTTTCTTTGCTGTACAAAATTTTTTATTCTTATGTAGTTCCAGTAGTTTATTTTTGCCTTTGTTTCCTTGCCTCAGGAGACATATCTAGAAAAAAGTAGCTGTGGCTGGTGTCAAAGAGGTTACTGCCTTTTCTTCTAGAATTTTTATGGTTTCAGGTCTTACATTTAGGACATTAATCCATTTTGAATTATTTTTGTGTTTGGTGTAAGAAAGTGGTCCAGTTTATTTTCTTGGATGTTTCTGTCCCAGTTTTCCCAGCACCATTTGTTTGAAGAGACTGTCCTTTTCCCATTGGATATTCATTCCTCCTTTTTTTTTTTTTTTGAGATTTAATGTATTTATTCATGAGAGAGACAGAGAAGCAGAGATATAGGCAGAGGGAGAAGCAGGCTCAATGCAGGGAGCCCGATGTGGGACTTGATCCTAGGACTCCAGGATCATGCCCTGAGCCGAAGGCAGACACTCAACCGCTGAGCCACCCAGATGTCATTCCTCCTTTTTCAAAGATTCATTGACCATATAGTTGTGGGTTTATTTCTGGGGGTTCTCTATTCTGTTCTATTGATCTGTATATCTGTTTTTGTGCCAGTACCGTACTGTTTTGATCACTACAGCTTTGTAATAGGACTTGAGATCCAGAGTTGTGATGACTACAGTTTTGCTTTTCTTTTTCAAAATTGCTTTGGCTATTTGAGGTCTTTTGTGGTTCTAAACAGATTTTAGGATTGTTTCTTCTAGTTTTAGAAAAAAAAAATACTGTTGGTATTTTGATAGGGATTGCATGAAATGTGTAGATTGCTTTGGGTGGTATGGACATATTAACCGTATTCTCCCAGTCTATGAGCATGAAATGTCTTTCCATTTCTTTATGTCTTCTTCAGTTTCTTTCATCAATTAGTTTTCAGAGTACATATCCTTTGTCTCTTTGGTTTAGGTTTATTCCTAAGTATTTCGTGGTTTTTGGTGCAGTTGTAAATGGGATTGATTCTTTGATCTCTCTGCTGCTTCATTATTGGTGTATAGAAATGCAGCAGATTTCTCTACATTTATTTTTTTATCATGTGACTTTACTGAATTAATTTATAAGTTGTAGCAGGTTTTTTGCTGGAGTCTTTCAGGTTTTCTACATGTAGTATCATGTCATCTGCGGATACTGGAAATTTCACATCTTCCTTGCTGATTTGGATGCTCTGTATTTCTTTTTGTTATCTGCTTGCTGTGCCTAGGACTTCCAGTACTATGTTGAATAAAAGTGATGAGAGTGAACATCCTTGTTTTGTTCCTGACCTTAGGGGAAAAGTTCTCAGTTTTTCCTCATTAAAGAAGATGTTCACTGAGAGGTTTTCATATATGGCTTTTATTATGTTGAGGTATGTTCCCTCCATACCCACTGTGATGAGAGCTTTTATAATGAATGCATGTTGTACTTTGTCAGATGCTTTTTTTTGCATCTATTGAAATGATCTACCCTTTCTCTTATTGATGTGATGTATCACATTGATTTGCAAATATTGAAACACCCTTGCAACACAGGAATGAATCCCCCACTTGTTTGGGTGAATGATTTTTCTAATGTGTTGTGGAATTCAGTTTGCTAATATTTTGTTGAGGATTTTTTTTAAACACTTTTTTTTTAATAAGTCTTTTTTTTAAAATTTTATTTATTTATGATAGTCACACAGAGAGAAAGAGAGAGAGGCAGAGACACAGGCAGAGGGAGAAGCAGGCTCCATGCAGGGAGCCCGACGTGGGATTCGATCCCGGGTCTCCAGGATCGTGCCCTGGGCCAAAGGCAGGCACTAAACCGCTGTGCCACCCAGGGATCCCTTTGTTAAGGATTTTTGCATCTATGTTCATCAGGGATATTCTGTGGTGCTTGTTTTCAGTGGTATCTTTATCTGGTTTTTGTATGAAAGTACTGCTGGTCTCAGTGAATTTGGAAGTTTTCTTTGCTTTTCTGTTTTTTGGAATAGTTTGGGAGACCAGTACATACTAACTCTTCTTAAAATGTTTGGTAGAATTTGCCTGTGAAACCATCTGATCCTGGGCTTTTGTTTGTTGGGAGTTGATTACTGTTTCAATTTCTTTGCTGCTTATTGGTCTGTTCAAATATTCCATTCCTGTTTTAGTTTTTGTGGTTTAAATGTTTCTAGGAATTCATCCTTTTTTTCTAGGTTGTCTAATTTGTTGGCATATAGTGTTTCATGATATTCTCTTATAATTGTATTTCTGTGGTCTTGATTATATTTCTTCTCTCTCATTTGCGATTTTGAGTACTGTTTCATTTTTTCTTGAGGAGTCTGGCTAGAGGTTTATCAATGTTATTGAATTTTTTTTTTTCATAGAGCCAGGTCCTTGTTTTATTGCTCTGTTCCATTGTTTTTTAGTTTCTATATCATTTAATTCTGCTTTAGTCTTTATTATGTCCTTCCAGTGGTTTTGTTTTTCTTAAAACTTAAAATCAGAATATGGAAGACATATTTTGTACTATTTTATTTGGTTAATGTGACAAAAGCAAATTTTTAATATGTTTTAAATTTTAAAAATTAGTATATTAAAAAAATCAAGAAAGTATAAAATAAAAGGATGACAGTGATTTAGCTACATTGTAGGATTCCTGGAACTTTTTTTTTTTTAACTTTTCTGTATTTTTAGGTTGCATTAATAGATTTTTTACATTTGATTGTAGCCAAAAGCCTGAGAAGTGATACATTAATATGCTTTTAAATAGTTGAATATGGGATCCCTGGGTGGCGCAGCGGTTTGGCGCCTGCCTTTGGCCCAGGGCGCGATCCTGGAGACCCGGGATCGAATCCCACATCGGGCTCCCGGTGCATGGAGCCTGCTTCTCCCTCTGCCTGTGTCTCTGCCTCTCTCTCTCTGTGACTATCATAAATAAATAAAAATTAAAAAAAAGAAACCTATTAAATAGTGAATATGGACAGCTGGGTGGCTTAGCAGTTTGGCACCTGCCTTCGGCCCAGGACACGATCCTGGAGTCCTGGGATCGAGTCCCACATCGGGATCCCTGCATGGAGCCTGCTTCTCTCTCTCTGCCTCTCTCTCTCTGCCTCTCTCTCTGTATCTCTCATTAATAAATTAAAAAAAAAAATAAAATCTTTAAAAAAATAGTTGAATATTGATAGGCTTTTTCTCCCAAATAATAAAAACAAAAAGTATATATGTTTATGGCCAAATTAAGTTATTTGACCTTATGCCAGTCTCTGCATTTTGATGATGTGTGGCTTTTTTTTTTAATTCACAAAGATAAGAAAAAACATATAATGAATTTTTAAAGACTTTAAGAAAGTGATAAAATTTTTCTGTTCACAACTTTCATGAAAAGTAGAGATCTCCTACTCTTTTAATTCTGTATCTGTACTTGACAGAATGTAAAGGTTATACTATTTGATTTTTGTTGGAAGGCTTTGTTGTATATTCTATTCTCCTAATTTGGCAGTTACTTACATATACATAAAATATTTTTAACTACAGAAATATTTCATATTTTGGGAGGTAAAACTTTTAGTCATAAAGATTTTATTTTCTTAACTCTTATACATTCATATTTTCTCAGGTTTTGCTACAGAGAAACCTAATAATCTTGATTTTTAATTTTTCCTCTAAAAATCTATAGAGATATAGATATATCTATATTTTTATGACTGATGTCTATCTTGAGAAATTTTAATGGTTTCCTTAGTGTTTTAATAACCTTCATCTTATTTTATTACTTTATAACAAATCTTTGATGAAAGGACTTTCACCTGTTGTAGTATTTTGTGGGGTTCTTTGTAATGGAGTAATACAGGTAGTTGAGCAGTCAGTGAAGGTTGACCAGCAGTACTGTTTGTAATTGAAACATTGAGTGATGTTGTACCAGTGGTGGGTCTTGAATGAAACCTCTTAAATAATTTTCCTTTGACACTCTCTTCTTGTATTCTAAATGTTTTGTTAATATTTTCTAGGAAGATTAAAATCTCTTATAAGTGAAGTCTGCTTTCTTGAGAAAGATTCCCTTGGAAAACGGATAAATCTCGTCAGAAGAGGTGCTATAATAAAATAAATGAAAATTGTACATTTTTCAGTGAAATACCTATCATTTATTTTACAGGAGATAGTTGTAATCATTGGATGTATTTTAGTGATGCAACCAAAACAAAAAATGGATGGGCCAATGAATTGTTACATGAATTTGAGTGCAATGTTGAAATGCTTAAGCAGGCTGTAAAGGATCATAATGTAGGTTCACCTCCTAAATCCCCAACACATGCCTCTCCCCAGCACACACAAACAGGTATTTTACCTATAATAACATTATGGCATTCCCCTGGTATTAATTGTGTGTGTGTGTGTGTGTGTGTATTTGTGTGTGTGTGTGTGTGTATGTGATCATAATATATTTTCTGTGGATAAGTATTATGTTTAATTAATGTGTAAAAGTTCTGCATCTTATTCAGAACATAGGCTTTTGGACCTAAGCACTTCTTAATATGACCAATAAGAATTATACCCAGGTAGAATATTTGAGACTGTTAAATGCTTTTTTAAACAAGACTTTCAGGTAGAAGTTATTGTACAAAAATATCTTAAATGTGATGTAAGTATGACTCATGTTTAAGGAATAATCACACAAAAAAGAGGAATCGTTGCAATAACTTACATTCCTACATCAGTTTATACATAAAGTTTCTTCACATATATTATCTTATTTGACAAACTAGAGTTCATATATATTTCTAGAAAGTGACTGTTACAAAAATCATTTTGCAATAAGTTGAAAGTTTTTTTTTTTATTTCCCACAGAGAAAGACTCAGCTCTGAAAGGGACTTCCAGAACACCTTCAGTATTATCTCAACAATCCAAAGCTAAGTTAATGTCTAGTTCTGTTGTGGTTAGACTTGCAGATTTCGATATATACCAGGTATGCTTTATTTTTTAATTATATCTTCTGATAAACATCTTCTACAAGCATCTGTTATGAACTAATATCATCATTTTATTTAAAAACATCTTGACCAGGGGCACCTGGGTGGCTTACTTGGTTAAGCATCTGACTCTTGATCTCAAACTCTGGTCATAATCTCAGGGTTATGAGTTCAAGCCTTGCATTGGGTTCCATGCTGGATGTGGAACCTACTTAATAAAAACAACCCCACAACATCTTGACCAGTTTTGTGAAATGGCTAAATTAGACAGCAGAGAAAATGTCAGTTGATTAATTTTTGTTTATATGGTTATGCAGAATTAACCAAACTGTTAATTTAGCATACTTTAGCTAAAGAGCACATCTTCCAGACTGCCAAATCTGTACAAGACTTCTGACAGCAACTGCAAGTTCAGGAGTCTCCCCTAAACTCTCTGTGGATTCAAGAATTCATTAGAATAACTCACAGAACTCATAAAATAAATTATACTAAGAAACACATTTATTTTTTTATTTTATTTTTTTAATTTTCTTAATGATTTTATTTATTTATGAGAGACACAGAGAGACAAAGACATAGGTGGAGGGAGAAGCAGGCTCCCCGGGGGGAGCTTGATGCCTGAGTCGATCCCAGGACCCTGGGATCACAACCTGAGCCAAAGGCAGACACTCAACCACTGGGCTACCCAGGTGCCCTTCAAAATGGATTTGTACTAAGAATTACATTTATTACAGGGAAAGGATACAAACTAGATTTGGCCATAGAAAGAGAACCAATTTGAATTGGGATGGGAGGGTTCTAAATGTTCTTAGGACACATTAGCTTCCTGGAAGGGATGTTTAATAATACACATGAAGTAGTACCTTCATAGATGAACTCAGTTTCTACGTAGATTGATACCAGGTGACCCGAAGCCTCTACCCTCTAAAGACTACTGTCAAGTCTGGCCAGCTCCACTCTTAGTTATCATCATAAGCATAAACTATCAGTTGAATTTAGAATTACCTCCAGGTAATTCTAGCAGGGACAAAGGCCAGACTTCTCTTAGAAGGCCAAATTCCTTATTATACAATGCTTAGTGGAAGAAACTAAAATACTTTTTGTTTTATTGAACTACCAAATATTGCCTATTTTGTGAACTGAACTTCATGGCTAAGATCTCTGTCCCATTTATATTGTTCAGGCTGTAATCATACAATCTAGTGGAATATTGCAATCCTTGAGACCAACACTATAGAATGAATATGTAATATTCTTAAAAAATAAACAGTTTTAGTTATGTGTTCTCATTTATGAATTATTGTGGTTTATTTTGATACATAAATATATTTTTTTTTCCTCAGTGGTTTTTATCTGGGCCTGATTTACCACCTGGAAACATTTGACATTGTCTGAAAATAGTTTTGGTTGTCATACCTGGAGGGGATTACTACTGGCAAATAGTGGGTTGACACCAGTGAAGCTGCTAAACATTTTAACAATGTACTGGACATCTTTATCAGTGCCCACAACAAAAAATTATCTGGTCCAAAATCTCAACTGTGCCAGTTTTGAGAAAACTCTATTATATGTTTTTTTTTCCTTATTATACAGTTGGTTCTTGTTTTACATTCCATATATACTGTATCTTATTTTAAGCTAACTTTAAATTATAAAATATAAATAAATACATATGGAAATAGGGGAGGGGAATCACCCTAATTCAAAGTAATTGAGAATAAAATACTGTAAAGACATCCCACATGCACAAATACACCAAAATAGAACAAATAAAAATAACTGGAAGAAAATAGAATGTTTATCTCAATTTGAATAACTTTTTACCTGTTGAAGGAAACAGGAAGTAAGCTATGGTCTATTAAAATAAGTTGATACTTTGAGTTCCAAAGGATTTGTTTCCATATATACAGAGAAGAGCTTCATAATCTGATAATAATGCTAGAGAATGACTTAAATTTATAGAGACTGTACAAGTATTCCATAGGTTTACTAGCAGTTTAACCAAGGTGAAACATAAACTATTGAAAAACTGTTCTGCTTCACATAAGAAATATATATGTTTGTTGAATAAATAGAATGAATAAAAAATTAATTAACCTTGAGATACTTCCCTGGGTATATACTAAACAAGCACAAATAAATGAAATTCATAAAACTAATGAACTTTGGGGAAATTACTATATACATTTTTGAAGTAAATTTGTTGTTTGAGGGGAGGGTAAAAAAATGTAATAACCTTCAAACTCATAGTTCTTTTAGAAAAAAATAAGAGGGGCAGTCCGGGTGGCTCAGCAGTTTAGTGCTGCCTTCAGTCCAGGGTGTAGTCCTGGACACCCGGGATCAAGTCCCATGTCAGGCTCCCTACATGGAGCCTGCTTCTCCCTCTGCCTGTGTCTCTGCCCCCCCCCAATAAATAAATAAATAAATAAATAAATAAATAAATAAATAAATAAATAAGTAAATAAATCTTTAAAAAAAAGAGATTACACTATTTGACAGAAGTATTTGTAGTTGTATTACTTATAAGTAATTTTTTATTGCAGCAAAATATGTATGACATAAAATTTACCATTTTAACCATTTTCTAAATTGAAGTATAATTGACATATTATATTAGTTTCAAGTGTACAGCATAATGTTTTGATAGCATTTTAACTATTTTTAAGTGTTGCATTCATTGGCATTCATTATTCATATCGTTGTACAGTCATCACCACATCACCATTATCCATCTCTGTAATTTATTATCCCAGATTGAAACTTTGTATATAGCTATGTTATTTTTCATAATAATAAGTTAAGATAAAGAATTACTATAAAGTACACACCAGAGAAGCAGTCTGTTCTTAAGGACCTGGATGTGTGTTCTGACTCTGCTCTTTACACTTCTGTTACAGAAATATTCTGATATTTGAAGGCTCAAAGTAATAAGTTTGCAAGGACTATTGTAAGGATTTTGTAACTGATAAGACTTTAAAGAGGTTATCGTTTTCTGAATAGTTGATTAGTATTATTAAAAATAATTGAATGTGAAGTTAAATATATAATAAAGTTTTCATCGGAAATTACTAATTATTTGAAGTAGTTTTAGGAGTTTGAAGTGATGTTCATGTGGCGTAAATTGTTTGGAAAGGGCTTTATTCAGTGTTACTTCAATGTGCTTAATTATATTTTCAGGTCTCTACAGCAGAACAATGTCGTTCTTCCCCCAAGAGTATGATTTCTTGCAATAAAAAATCCCTGTATCTTCCACAAGAAATGTCAGCTGTCTATATAGAATTCACAGAATATTACTATCCTGATGGAAAGGATTTTCCAAGTAAGAGAGTTTCCTGTTTTGTTATTACTTGTCCATTACTTTGAAAGTTGTTTTTTTACTCCTAAGTTTTTGAGTTTTATAAACATGAGAAAAGAAACAAAAATCCATTATTCTTTACTTACTGTCATTGTACTTGGTATATAACTATAGTATAGCATTTTTTAACATATTCTGTTTATTCATATTTTTTTTCTCTCAGTAGCTTGTAGCATCCTTTAAAAATTTTTTTTGTTTTTTTAATTTTTTTACTCATGAAAGACACAGAGAGAGGCAGAGACACAGGTAGAGGGAGAAGCAGGCTCCATGGAGGGAGCCCAATGTGGGACTCGATCCCAGGACCCTGGGATCACGCCCTGAGCCAAAGGAAGATGCTCGACCGCTAAGCCACCCAGGTGTCCCTTAAATTCTTTTTAAAGATTTTATTAACTTATTAGAGAGAAAACATGACCAGTGGGGAGGGGCAGAGGGGGACGGAGAAGAGACTCCCTCTTGAGCAGGGAGCCCCACATGGGGCTTGAACCCAGGACCCAGAGATCATGACCTGAGCCAAAGGCAGATGCTTAACCTACTCAGCTACCCAGACAGCCCAGCTTATAGCATCCTTAATGTGGTAGGCATGCTTCATATATTATCCCTGAGATTTGACTCATTTTTTAGTAGCTGTTTGTTAAATGAAAGAATTTATGGAAGTTAGGTTATTTGTAGAATAAGGTCGTTTTTTTTTCCTTTAGTAAAAACCAATTTCATTTCAGTTATATAGAACTCTATATTTCCTTGAAAAATTAATAATGGAGTTATTCTTTTAGCTGTAAATTTTTTGGCTTTTTTTTTTTAGGCACAGATGTATACTTTGGACAGCCTTTGGCTGTTGTGTTTATTTAGAAACATTGAATCACATAAATTTTTATTTGTATGCTATTTTGGGGCCCTAAAAAGTTAAAATAATTATACATTTGTGTCCTTTGTTAAATTTCTATGTTATTGCCTCAGTTCATCCAGGAGTTCTTCAAACTAAAATTTGCCTTTATTTATGTGGTACCTTTTTCTTTAGCTGTTTAACCATTTAATTGTTGTGCCAAAATTTTGGGACTGCATTCTCACTGCCTTCATGCTTGTCAGCAGTTTTTTGTTTATTTCTCATTTGTTTCTCTTTTCTACCTTCCTGACTAAAACAGTGAGGAAGTTAAGACATTTGCTCAGCACCTTAGTAAGATGGCACAGCTGAAACTCAAGCATGGGTCATCTAAATCAAAATTCATTGTGTCTTCCCCTCAGTCCCCAACTATGTTATTACACTGCCTTCCTAGGGCATTCGCAACCATTTGTTATATTTAATTGGAGAATCCCATTGTTTCTAGCCCTCCTTTCCCCTCACAAATAATTGTTTTCCTTTAGTAATACATCAATGAACTAGTAATTCCTCTTCAGAGTTAAGACTAGTTTACAGGATTTCTGACTTCTAATCTAGGTTTATATATATATTTCAATCAGTTTGGTTAATATGTGCCAAAGGAATCTCATTCTATATAGTACATATATATTTTTTAATAAAACTATAAAATTCTTTATCAGCAATTTAAACCCTAACCTTCTAGATACTTAGGAGTGGAATTACAAGGTTATGTTTAACTGTGTAATTTAACTGTTCATTATCAAAAATTTCAAATATACACAGAAATAAAGAGGAGAGTACATTGAATCCCCACATACAAAGATCCATGTTTAGTCCTTATATTTCATCTCTTTGTTAAGCAATCCAACTTTAAAAATATATCACTTTTTAAATAATTGTAAATGGGGATCCCTGGGTGGCTTGGCGGTTTTGCGCCTGCCTTCGGCCCAGGGCATGATCCTGGAGTCCTGGGATTGAATCCATGTCAGGCTCCCTGCACAGAGCCTACTTCTCCCTCTGCCTGTGTCTTTGCCTGTGTCTCTGCGTCTCTCTCTGTGTCTCTTATGAATAAATAAATAAATTTTTTAAAAAAATAAATAATTGTAAGTAATATATCTTATGATTTTTTTAAAAAGAAAATGCCAAAAATAAAAAATTGCCCACAGCCTACAATTTAGAGATGACTTCTGCTGAACATAAATGTATGAATTTGCTAGGGCTTCCATAACAAAGTACCACAGGCTGGGTGATTTAAAAAAAGAAATTTATTTCCTTCTAATTCTAGAGACTCTAGATCAAGTGTCAGCAGGGTCGTTTCTTCAGAGAGCTCTTCTTGGCTTGTAGATGGCTATTTTTCACATGTGTGTTTCCTAACGATGCCAATCATACTGGACTGCGGCACACCCATATGAACTCATTTTTACTGATTGCCTTTCTAAAAGCTCTGTCTCTAAATACAGTTAGATTCTGAGGTGTACCCTGAGTTACAACTTTAGCATATCAATTTTGAGGAGATACAGTTTAGACCATAACCATAAATATAATGTTGCTAGTCTTGTTTTTAATATATGTGTTTCTATTACATATTTTATTTACATCTTATCCTTTCCCTTTGATATGAGCATACTCCAGGTTTCTACAGGTTTCTTTTATTTATTTATTTTTTAAAAGATTTTATTTATTTGAGAGAGAGAGAGAGAGAGAGAAAGAGTGAGTGAGCACGAGTGGGGGAGAGGCAGATGAAGCAGGCTCTCTGAGCCCACTGAGCAGGGAGCCAGTGGGGGGCTCCACCCCAGATGCTGGGATTATGACCTGAGCTAAAGGCAGACGCTTAACCAACTGAGCCACCCAGGCGCCCCACTACAGGTTTATTTTAAATAAATATCTTTAATAACTATATAATAATCTATTTCATGAGTGTCCTCTTTTAGAAACTGTGTAGATTTTTCTACTTAGTGCACCAGGTTTCTTTGTCTGTCCCAGATTGCAGAGCTGAGTTTTTCTTTCCTTCTTTACTGTAGCTCTCTAGTCCTCTCTCTAGCTTTCATCATCACTCAGTCTGTAGTCTATATGAGAGGCGTCCCCCTTCCTTCCCTCTAGAGTGTGATGTGATCTTCTCAGTATCCCGCTGCCTTTCTATTTTCAAATACAAGCACCTCCACATCCTAATTAGATGTCTCTATTGGACTTGAATTACAATTTTTCTACCTTTGTGTCTGTCTTGAGTAAAAACTTACAGACTTTTTATTACTTTGTGCTTAATACCATACACAAAACGTAGTTGGCATTCAGTGAGTCTTCGCTGAAAGAAAATGAATGAATGAACAAAAGAAAGAAAGAAAGAAAGAAAGAAAGAAAGAAAGAAAGAAAGAAAGAAAGAAAGCAAAAAAAGTGCTGTTCAGGACATTGTAATAATGCTGTCTTTTTCCTGATATCCTATACTTTGGGTTTATTTTCCTAAATTATTCTCAAAAGTTCTAGATGTGCATGCTCTTTGTTATACTAGAAGTAAATAGGTCTGAATGTTTAGGAATAAAGATTTTTAAGATGGTCTGAAAAAAATGGCTTTTATAGTAGAAGCAAAAGGGTTTCAGGAAGTGATATACTGTAAATATGAATATTAGTTTAATATAAATTAGCAATAAACTATTATCTAACCTCTGAGTATTCTAATATTTGAAGGGAGCTATGAAAAAGAGTATATTCCTTTTATTATTTACTAGATACTTGATTTTTTACTTTGTACCAAGCACTATTCTAGGATTTGGTTTAAGTGGAAAATAAAAGTACCTGGCCCCTTCCTCTCAAAGAGATCTGCCTTGTTTACTACTTGGTTCTCTTGTTTTAGAGGATTTGGATTAACATATACATAGTAAAAGTCCTTATGAAATATCTGATTAAGGACCACACCTTGGTGTAATACATCATCAAGAAGGTAAGGTTTTTGAAGTTTGCTTCTTGGTGACTATACCATTAGGAAAAGAGATCTAAATAGTACTTTCTGCTTACACAGATAGTTTTAGATTAATATATTTTCAGTTAGTGAAGCATAGAAAAATCTTGTTTTGTCTATTTAAATGTGTTTGTTATCATCCACATGTGTCACTTTAATTTTATAATTTTCAAAACCTTATCTTAATTTAAAAAGAATAAAAACTGTTAAAAATGTTTTCTCTCATGGAAGATTTAGACTATCTGTTCATTAAATATTAAAAAATTTTTTTTCTCCACAGTTCCATCTGCCAACCTTTATAGCCAACTGAATGCACTACAGTTTACTGTGGATGAAAGAAGTATTCTATGGTTAAATCAATTTCTGTTGGATTTAAAACAGAGTCTTAATCAATTTATGGCTGTATACAAGTTGAATGACAATTCAAAAT
Organism: Nyctereutes procyonoides; assembly: GCF_905146905.1. Classification (NCBI taxonomy): domain Eukaryota; kingdom Metazoa; phylum Chordata; class Mammalia; order Carnivora; family Canidae; genus Nyctereutes; species Nyctereutes procyonoides. The sequence goes on from NW_026575122.1 coordinate 24,899,092, forward strand.
CTGATGAGCATGTTGATATTCGAGTTGATGGCTTAATGCTAAAGGTACCATGTAAACAAGTGACTGCAATAACAAAACCATCTTTTTTCTTTCTTCTTCTTTCTTTCTTTCTTTCTTTCTTTCTTTCTTTCTTTCTTTCTTTCTTTCTTTCTATTTCTTTCTCTTCCTTTCCTTTCCTTTTCTTTCTTTTCTTTCTTAAGATTTATTTACTTACTTTAGAGAGAGAAGTGAGGGGAGGGGCAGAGCGAGAGACAGAGAGTCTCAAGCTGACTGCACTGGATGCGGTGCCCAAATGGGAGTTAATCTCATGACCCTGAGGTCATAACCTGGGCTGAAACTGAGTTGGGTGTTTAACTGTGCTACCCAGACACCCCACAAAACCATTTTTAGAGAAGTTAGCAGCAATAGCAATAGAATTTCCAGGATTTAAGATGGAGGCTCATATATAAATCAGCTTAATTGTATCTTAATTTTGATTTTGAAATTTCAGTTTTAATTTTGGTTTTCTTTTTTTTTGGTTTTCATTTCAAAAAGTTTTAACAGACTACTATCTTCCCCTTCTTTCTTTACTTTCTTTTTATTTTATTTTATTTTGTCACTGCTCATCCATTTGGAGGTAAGCAGAAATAAAATTTAAATCAGTCATTTTTTTTCCCTACTTTTTACCAGACTGGATAAAATTTTTCTTTCAAAACTAGTAATTAATATAATGAAACTAGTAAATTAGATTTGGATTTTATTTGTTCACAGTTATTCTATTATTGATATCCAAAGATAATAGAAAGTTGCTTTGTATTACAGCCAAGTAGAGGATAATCTGAGTTCCATGAATATTTAAACTTTAAAGGAGGGAATTTATTTATTTATTTATTTATTTATTTATTTATTTATTTATTTATTTATTTATTTTAATTTTTATTTATTTATGATAGAGAGAAAGAGAGAGAGAGGCAGAGACATAGGCAGAGGGAGAAACAGGCTCCATGCACCGGGAGCCCGACATGGGATTTGATCCCGGGTCTCAAGGATCGTGCCCTGGGCCAAAGGCAGGTGCTAAACCACTGCACCACCCAAGGATCCCAGGAGGGAAATTTTTTAAAAAACAGATACTATAATGTAGTTAATAGAATAAGACTTGGACATGGATGAAAAGTTTCAGTTTCTAGGTGTGTTGCTGGTATTCTAAATTTCTGTAATTTTTTCTCTGTAAAATGAGGTTATGAATAAACATACATTGCAGAAATGTAAAGATCTTCTCAAAGATCTTATATTCAACAGAAAGACACATTTTATAACATTTACAATTTTACTTTAAGACAATCATATAATGATCTTTACACTCTCAATATGCAAAGTTTTAAAACCAGTCCCTTTGAACTCTTTGATGTGAATATTTTGAGGACTGAGGTTAGTAATTTCTGAAAAATTATTTTAGGAAGTAGTTTGACCTGTACTCTTATTTTCTTAATAATTTTATCCCAGAAAAGTCATTGTAATGACATGTATCCAGTCATTCCATTTATCCATCCAGTCATCTTCCAAGTCTCTTGGGTTTAAAATATCCTAACAAAAAGTTCCTTTTTCCAAACTGAGCATTTGTATACTTAGGGCATAGTAAGCTTTTCGTAATACTGATTTCATTTAGTTTCCTTTTCCGTTGTTGTTTGTTTTGTTTTGTGATATTTTGTATGCAAATTTACATACTATGTTCACTATTCATTATTTATGGATTTTTTTTAAGTTGTGTTTTTCTTAGTGGTTAATCAGTTAAGTCCCTTTTACTTGGTTTAATGAAAGTACTTGTGGGGAGATAGTATTTTATGTCTGGATAAGATAGGAAAGTAGTGTTTTGGGGGGAAGCACCAAAAAGAATTCCTGAGCTAAATTATGTTTGTGATTATTTTATCTTTAAGATGTATGGATTTATAAGTTAGATCAATGTTTTTTCTCTTGTAGTTTGTTATTCCTTCAGAAATGAAATCTGAATGTCATCAAGATCAACCACATGCAGTTTCTGTTCAGAGTTCTGAAATGATTGCCACAAATACAAGGCATTGTCCAAACTGTCGACATTCTGATCTAGAAGCTTTGTTTCAAGACTTTAAAGATTGTGATTTTTTCAGTAAAGCATATACCAGCTTTCCCAAATCTGGTGACAATTTTAATCTTTTGCATCCAATCTTCCAGAGACATGCTCATGAACAAGATACCAAAATGCATGAAGTTTATAAAGGAAATATTACTCCCAAGTTGAATAAACACACTCTTAAAACTTCTGCTGCCACAGATGTCTGGGCTGTGTACTTTTCTCAATTTTGGGTAGATTACGAAGGGACAAAGAGTGGAAAAGGGCGTCCCATAAATTTTGTAGACTCTTTCCCTCTTTCCATCTGGATTTGCCAACCCATAAGATACGCATTGTCACAAAAAGAGCTGCAGTCTTATAATCAAGGATCTCTAAATACATCACAAAGCGAATCTAGTGATCTGACGGGCCGACTGAAGCGGAAGAAGCTCTTGAAAGAGTATTATAGTACAGAATCTGAGCCCTTGACAAATGGTAGTCAGAAGCCTTCAGATACATTTCTAAGATTTTCCTCCTCATCAGCAGATGCAGATGTTCATGTCCTGGTTCACATTCATAAACATGTCAGTATGCAGATCAATCACTACCAGTATCTGCTCTTGCTTTTCCTCCATGAGTCACTTATTCTGCTTTTGGAGAATTTAAGGAAAGATGTAGAAGCTGTGACTGGCACTCCTGCTAGTCAGACCTCAATTTGCATTGGAATTTTACTTGAAAGTGCAGAAGTGGCTCTTTTGCTACATCCAGTGGATCAAGGAAATACTTTTAAGTCTCCTGTTGCTGAAAGTGTGAGCCCAACAGTTCCTGATTATTTGCCTACAGAAAATGGAGAAATTTTGTCTTCAAAAAGGAAACAAGTTAGTAGTGGCATAAATCAAATTAGAAGTGTAACTATTAACCACATGTCAGACAACAGATCTATGAGTGTTGACCTTAGCCATGTGCCTTCAAAGGATCCTTTGCTTTTTAAATCAGCTAGTGATACCAATCTGCAAAAAGGTATTTCTTTTCCAGATTGTTTATCAGATAAAAATTTAGGGAAAATAAGTGAAGATGAAAGTAGTGGAATTGTCTGCAAAAGTGGATCGGGAGAAATTGGATCAGAAACAAGTGACAAAAAGGATTCATCTTATACAGATTCAGATAGTGTCTTAAACCACAGAGAAGATTCACATTTGCTGTCCTTTGATAATGATGGTAATCAAAACATACTTTCAAATAGTTTAAGTAGTAGAGGACATGAAACCATAGAGTCAGTCTTTAAAGGTGAAGATTTGCTTCCAGAGACAGCTTCACTCTCTGAGAACCTAGAAATCAATCAAGAAGAAGCACCCACAGTTAGAACACTTACATCACAGTCATCTTTAAGGTAACAGCATACTATTGGAATTTGGAGGGGTTTTGGTTTTCTGTGCGTATGTGTGTGATGGGGGGGGTGTTTTGTTTTTGGACAGAAAACCTCATACAAAATAAGGAGGCATTGTTAGAGTTAACGCATAGAAAAACAGATTTTATAATGTGATGTTTTTCTTTTTCTTTTTTTTAAATGTGATGTTTTTCTAATAATTTTGTTAACAGTGGAAAGCCTAAGGAACGCATCCCACCCAACCTGGCTCCACTCTGTGTTTCTTATAAAAACATGAAGAGAAGCTCCTCACAAACCTCATTGGATACCATTTCACTTGACAGTATGATATTGGAAGAACAGTTGTTAGAAAGTGATGGAAGTGATACTCATATATTTTTGGAAAAAGGTAAAGCAATAGAAGTTTAAGAATTCATATTAAATATATAAATCTTAGAAGTGATATTTAAGTATTGTTAGTTCTACCCAGTAATAAGGTATAGCCCAGAAAAAACTTATTTTATTTACATACATACATATATAATAATACAAAGAGCATCATACCTAACTTTCTAATGGTTGTTCTATTGCTTCTTTTCACCAGATGCTTCTTCTTTATGGCCACATCCAGCAATTACTTGTATATAGTCATTTAGGGCATAAAGCAAACCACATGGATGCTATTAGCTTCTTGTTATGTAGACTCCTTTATGTAAAATTTTGGTTAGATGGGCTTAATTTGCATGATGGATTCTCATTTATGGTGGTCTATGACTGGAATTTTTCCAGACTGAATCTGCTGATCTCTGTAACCAGGATTCTGGTACAGAGTTAGGAATGATGAACCTACATAATACCTGCATTTATTCAGAGGCAACTAATGCCCTAGTAAGACCACTAGGAATGACTGAGAGTATTAAATGCATCCCAATCACTAAGACATCAGGGACTTTGTAAACAGGAATGAAAGCATGGGCCGTAGCTAGAGATTAGTTGCCAGACACTGAAGTAGAAGAGACCAGAAGTGAATACAAATTACTTTGTGAATGAAGGGTAATAGGCATATTATTGATGATGTTGAAAACAGCTTAGAGTAAGGAAATGCTTGTAACTTCAGAAACTGAGGCTTAGAGAAATTAATGTACAGTTAGGAACTCAGCTAGATGGACCCAGGAGTCTAAGCGTTTACCCAATCAATATGTTATACTAGATTCTCAGACTCGGGAAGCAATTACCACATGTATGGGAGAGGGACTGATAATGGGTCCTAGAACTCTGTTCTAGAGAGTTAGGCACAGAGAACTGCTAGGCACTCTGTTGCCTAGTTCCGCAGCTCCCCTTACGGCTTATGATCCTGCCTTAGAGATTTCTGCTTTATGATCAAAACATACTTCATAAACAGTGTTCCTATAGAAAATATGCTTAATTGTTCTTTTTTTTAATTTTTTTTTTTTTTAATGATAGTCACAGAGAGAGAGAGAGAGAGAGAGGCAGAGACATAGGCAGAGGGAGAAGCAGGCTCCATGCACTGGGAGCCCGATGTGGGATTCGATCCCGGGTCTCCAGGATCGCGCCCTGGGCCAAAGGCAGGTGCCAAACCGCTGCGCCACGCAGGGATCCCCTTAATTTTTCTTAAAAAGCATTAGTGATTTCCTTATTATTATTTCTAAAAATTAAATAATGAAAATGACTACCATTCAATATAGAAAACTTGGAGAATATATACCAACAACTACAATTTGGAAAATAAAATAACCCAAAGTCCCATAATTAGTGATACCATCATTTATCATTTGTATATATATATATTTGGTATCATACTATATATATGATTAACCTGCTTTTTATCACTTTTAATCATTTTCTAATACTTAAACTCCTTTGAAAATATTTTTAAAGTCTGTATTAAATTGTCATGAAAACGTACCATGACTTTTCTTTTTAAAAGATCTGATTGATTGATTGATTGATTGAGAGAGAGAGAGCATGTGTATGAGTGAGGGGAGGGGCAAAGGGAAAGGGAGAGAGAGAATCCCATGCAGGCTCCACACCTGGCATGGAGCCCAGGATGAGACTCCAGGTATGCTTGATTCCACAACCCTGAGATCATGACCCCAACTAAAATCAAGAGTTGGTTGTCTAACCACCTGAGCCACCCAGATGCCCCTGTACCATGACCTTTTAATCATTTTCCTGATATTGGATGTTTAGATTGTTTATCATTTTCCATGGTTATAAAAATGCTATAATTAGGGATCCCTGGGTGGCGCAGCGGTTTGGCGCCTGCCTTTGGCCCAGGGCGTGATCCTGGAGACCCGGGATCGAATCCCACGTCGGGCTCCCGGTGCATGGAGCCTGCTTCTCCCTCTGCCTACGTCTCTGCCTCCTCTCTCTCTCTCTCTCTGTGACTATCATAACTAAAAAAAAAAAAAAATTAAAAATTAAAAAAAATAAAAATGCTATAATTAATATCATTGTTCATAAATTTGTCTGCATTTCTAATTACTGCCTTTGAATAGATTCTAGTAGTAGACTGTTTTTTGCATCTTGAAAATATAAGAGGACTGATTCTGTGCGTAGCTTTATTTATTTAAAGTTATTTATTTATTTATTTATTTATTTATTTATTTATTTATTTATGGAGGGCAGGGGGAGAGAATCCTGAGCAGACTCTGCACTGAGTGCAGAGCCAGACACAGGGTTTGATTCCACCACCCTGACTGAGATCACAGCCTGAGCTGAAACTAAGAGTCCAGTGCTGAACCGACTGAGCCACCCAGGCACCCCTGTGTAACAGTTAAACGACATGACTATAAATTCCTAGTTCTCCTGAACCATAATGATTTTTTTTTTATATCCGAGGAATTGATTTACATTAGGAAAAGACTCTTGTTTTTTGTGTTTAAAGTATTGGTCTATGATAGACACAGAATTTTTTTAAGATTGTCTTTGACCACAGAGTTTGAGAAATAATGAAACACACCATACTGATAAATTATGACAGGTAGGTAAGAACAGAAGATGATCACACTGATAATAGTGGCATTAACCTCATGTAGATGATAATTAGACATTACTATAAAATAACTGAAAGGGGAAATGCAGTGGTTAAACTGGGAATATTCCAAGTGAGGTAGCATAGCAGGAGGTGAAAGCTGGCTAACTAGAAACCTGTTACTCCAGCACTGCACCAGCAATGGGCCTGTGGTCAATGTTTCACATTTCTTTTCAACCTAAGTTTAGCGCTTTCATATCTCTATGATTGTAGAGATTGTGGACATTATTTCCTATTATTTGCTAGCTAATCACAATTTAATTTGTCAAAAAAAACAATTTAATTTGTCTTTGCCTATTGTCTTTTAAACAAGCCTTTGCTTGAGAAAGAGTTGAGGGATATCCCATATTTGTTAGATAAATGTAATGTTGTTGGATCATGTCTAAAACTGATTTTAATTTGTTAGTTTATTTCTTTATTACTTCAGGTATTAAAAAGAATGTTACTACAAATTACCAGAGCCTTGGAGAGAGTGCAAATGCCAGTGCAAATCTACCAAATTTTGGTGAAACCTCCCCAGATGCCATCAGTACAAATTCAGAGGGTGCTCAAGAAAATCAAGACTTGGTAATCATTTCAGAGACGTTCTGTGAAGATAAATGCTACCACTTTTATTTCATATTTAATACATGCACGTTTTATGACAATATATAAAGTGAATTGCCATAGTCATGAGTGACTCACTTTACTCTTTCTATTCTTGAAACTTCTTCCTTCCCTCTTGGTGAATTGTTTTTCTCTGAATTTCACTTCTTTACATCTGTTTTTCTCACACTGAGGAAGGGAGGTTCTGTCTTTTCCATCTTTTATTTTTGGCCTTTATTGTAGTGACATTTAAATACATTTTGAAAATGAGTTTGATGGTCAATAGTAATCAGTTCTTATGAGGAACTTCCTACAAAAGAAGTATGTTGCTGGTTAAAGCCCTTTCCACCCAGTGAAGTATTCCTATAGATGACTTAGAAAATGTGTTCAGCCTTCAGTGAAAATAATTTCACACAGAAATGTCATATAATCTTTGTGACCTAAAAAAATTCTCTCTTGACTGAATAGAAAGAAAGCTAAAGAAAAGCTAAAGTTTGTCACTATAACGTATAACCACGTTGTATTGGTCAGAGTATATTTTTGGCTATATTAGGTCACATTTGTGTTTTTAGAAGTTATAATAGTTTCCTGTTGTCACTTCTTAAATTGTGTTTTGAATTACTTGGTGTGCTAATATTTATTATGCAATCATTATTAGATGTCAGTTGTGGTGTTTAAAATTACTGGTGTTAATGGGGAAATTGACATCCGAGGGGAAGATATGGAAATCTGTCTTCAAGTGGACCAAGTGACACCAGATCAATTAGGCAATATCAGTCTTCGGCATTACCTTTGTAATCGTCCAACAGGTAAGACTTAAATATGATTTAACCTTGTTTTGTTTTTATACATATGATTCCTTAGCAGTTCTGTCTTTGGTATAATGGATTCAAGGACAAATTATATTTGTTTATAATAATGTAAGAGATTTCTTTTAGGTTACCTTATTTTTATAAAGTATTTTGATTGTTAGAAATATAACATGTTTCTAATTCCCTTTTGTTTTCTTTATTAAGTGCCATTTTTTTTAGTCTTCTTGTTCTTTGATGTAATAGGTTTAAGAAAACTGAGCTCTTTTCTATATGAAAAGAATAACAAAGTAATCCTAGAATGTCAAACTTAGTTCTATGCTGGAATTAATGTCAATTTTTGTATCATTATCTTGCTTAAAACCAAACATTTCCTGAGTCCGGCATGGTACTTGGTATTTGGAAAAATCACGTATCATGTTCTTAGGGTCCTTCATTCTGAGATCAACACATTCACTTGGACGTAGAGGGATATGAACAACAAAACATGCAGTGTATGAAGAGGAAACCATATAAAACCATCTCTTTTTCAAAGTTTATATGAAGTTATCACTCATGGTTTTCAGTCATTTGAAGAAATTAATTTATTAGAATAGTTCTAAGCTTTTAAAATGACAGTGTTCATTTTTAAAGTCTTTAAAAAGTCACTGAGCTGTAATATTTTTCTTTGCTATATATATAGAATGCTAAATCTGATACATAACATGTTGAAATACATAGTCCTGCATGATATCAAATAAATATGCTATCACCTCACATCCTGGGAATTGCAGGTAAATGCCATTTGTTTTTAAACCAACATTGTAGAAAAAATTGTCTCCTGGCTTTTTTTTTTTGTTGTTAAAGATTTTATTTATTTATTCATGAGAGACATAGAGAGAGAGAGAGAGAGAGAGAGGCAGAGACACAGGCAGAGGGAGAAGTAGGCTCCATGCAGGGAGCCCGATGCAGGACTCGATCCCAGGTCTCCAGGATCACACACACATTGGGCCGAAGGCAGCACTAAACCGCTGAGCCACCCCGGCAACCCTCCTGGCTTTTTTCTATGTATAAACTTTGCAGTTTACAATGTATCTGTTAAAAATTTTCAGGAATTTTCTGTTAGAAGTATAAATCCCAATAGCATGCAAAATAGAGGAAGCTAAAGGTTTCATAGTGAACAAAAGAAATTTCAAAACCTAGACCCTGTTCTATTCCCAATCCAAACACTTTTCAAATTGTACACTCTCAAGATTACTTCCAGTTGCTCAGTTGTTTTTACTTATTTTTATGGGTCACTTAGTACCATGTCCTATTACTTTTTTTCATGTTGCTCTCTTTACTAAAGAAATCATTTTGAAATGTCTAGTATGTGTATGGGTTGTATAGTCAGTACTAATGCCTTCTTTTTCTCAACTGTCTCTATTGGTTGTCTAAAAATAAACAAAAATCAAGAAGGAAGAAAGCAAAAGGAAAAGAAAGGAGCAAGGGGAAATGGGATAAAAGGAAAGGGAGAAAAAATAGTTTAGCTTGAACATCTCAAAGGTTGATCTGTGGTTTGTAACTGCTGTTACTTTGACATGACCAATCAAAATTGCAAAGTTGTTTTTGCTTTTGTTTTTGTTTTTCTACAATGTGTGGATTTGGAGTCCTTTAATAGGAAGACTTTTATGTAGTATTTTCATAGCATGAAAGGTAGAAGAGAGGAATTAGTTTTGACTAATGAAGATTTTCTTTGGTCTCCACTCCAAATTCTCTTTGTTTGAAATTATTTCTGGCTCTCGGCTCCTTAGAGTGAGTAGGTATCTCTCTCTCTCTCTCTCTCTCTCTCTCTGTATAGATATGTAGATAAATAGATAAAAGACCAAACAAAATCACATTTATCAAGTTGTTTCTAATTACTTTTATTATTAGACTAATTGTTGTTTGTCTTGATATAGAAAAGAGCACTAACCATCATCAATTTGTGGCTATTTTACCTTTTATTTAAAAAAAAAGTCTGAGTTCTTAATTGTTCAAAGAATTCTTTAGAATTTTATGTGGACTCTTCTTATATCTATATTATTTATTTATATTGAATGTTAATCTATAGTACTAACATCGTACCTGAAATAAAGTTGTAAAAACAACTCTTTATTTTGAGTTGTGTATGGAGATCTATCCTTGGTGCATAAATATAAGTATGTTTTATTTCTTACATCCCCTTCCCTTCACAAGTATTTATACGTTTGACATTTTTAAGACTAAAGTATTCACGTCCATGCTGAGGAAAAACAAACATCTCTCCATCACGAATTTAATTAGTAGGGTCTTCTTATGAAGACCAAGACTAATAAATTCAAGACTTCAGTAAAGTTTCACTTTTCCAGAAAATTCAGTTTCTTTCTTAACTCATTGGGTTCTGTGAATTGTGAAACTGATCATATTTATCTCTTTGCTGCTACGAAGTTCATTTTTGTTCACTTGTGATACAGAAAAGTAAATAATGTGTTTAGAGTTATTAATCTTACTACCCATCCTTACCTTTTCTATCCTTTTCTGTCTTGTGTATTTACTTTTCTAATTATTTAAGGACCCAGTATTAATGAGGAAAATGCAAAACTTAAGGCTTTTGTTACTTCCTGAGAAATAGCTTAAGAAGCATTTTAAATTCTATGATTTTTTTCAAGTTTGGGTTGTGTATGGCATATTGTATATGTGTAAGTGTGATTTAAATGAAAGGTAAATATTAAAACCTTAAGACATTATTGCTTTAACATTGTACTAAGTGGCAATAATGTCTTAATGACAAATAGTTGGGAGTGACACTTCTGAGTAGTGCTACAAGTTCTAATTTTTATGTGTTCTTTTTCCATAGGTTCAGATCATAAATCTATAATTCATTCCAAATCCTCTCCTGAGATTACCCTGAGATTCGAGAGTGGGCCTGGTGCTGTAATACACTCTTTGCTTGCAGAAAAGAATGGATTTCTGCAATGCCATATAGAAAACTTTAGCACTGAGTTTTTTACATCTTCTCTTACTAATATTCAGCATTTTTTGGAAGATGAAACTGTTGCAACAGTAATGCCAATGAAGATACAAGTTTCTAACACAAAAATTAATTTAAAAGTATGTTAATAAGTATTTTTATATTTTCATGTTATAAATGTTCACTTTGCCTACCTGGACTTTGATTCATGTCTAAGAATGTGTCTCCTCTATGATATACACTCATTTAGCAGTTATCGAAATGAATCTGTGTTCTTTGTGGGGGAATGATGAAGAGATCCTTAGAAATTAGAAAATATAAAAGTAGAATGGGCATTTTTTTCACCGTATCATCTGAAGCTTCTGAAGATAAGTTTCCAACTCACTAAAAATATCCACTGAAGTAATGTTGTTAAGAAAATGATTAACTTTATCATTTACTTTAATAACAATATTCTGATGCCATTTCTCTTTTCTGTAGGATGACAGTCCTCGTAGCAGTACAATATCCCTGGAACCAGCTCCTATAACTGTTCATATTGACCATCTTGTGGTGGAGAGAAATGATGATGGCTCTTTTCATATCAGAGGTATAGATCAAAAACATTTAATTGAATACCTGCTGAAATTTAAAATTAAATTATTTATATGATGATTGCTTACTCATACTTACTGTTTATAGATATATACATATGTTAGTAGATGATTGAGGGACACTTTTAGTACCTTGGAATAAAATATTATCTATGATCCTTTTACTTCAGAAATAACTTATCCACAGTTCATTTAATACCTTTTGTACAAATGTGTTTTGAATGAAAGTGACAGAGGCTTTTATGGTCTTACATGGCTCTTGAGCTTACTTGGGTCTCTACTTGATCTCTTTCTTTTTTTTTTTTTTTTTTAAGATTTTTTAAAAATTTATTTATTCATGAGAGACACAGAAAGAAGCAAGACACAGGAGAAGGAGAAGCAGGCTCCCTGCGGTGAGCCCGCTATGGGATTCGATCCCAGGACCCCAGGATCACGACCTGAGCCTAAGGAAAACGCTCAACTGATGAGCCACCCAGAGATCCCTCTACTTGATCTCTTTCTTAGTTTTGTCTCCCAGTGTTCTTTTATATATAGTCAACCAACTTCAGTATACTCCCTGTCGTGGAATTTTTCGTGCAGTTTTCCCTCTCCATATTTTTACTTGCCTTGTTATTTCTCTTTAGAATTGTATGTTTCCTTTCTAGGCTATCTCAAGCTTCTCCTTTTCAGTCATCTGTTCTTAATACCTGATGTGACTTCTTACAATTCTTCGGTAGTTATTCTCCATGCATTAGTTACTTATAGTATATTGCTATATATTTAGTTCTGCTTTAATATCTTGATTTAAGAATTTGTATCTCCAGTCTAACAAGATTTTTAAGGTCTCCAGTATCAGGACTATATCTTACAAAGTGGTATGGAATAGAGGAAAGAGCTTGGTAGACTTAAGTATTCTAGTCTCACTTTGTTAGTAGCTACTGGAGAGTGAAATATGAGGGACTTATCTATGTATCTATTTCATCTATCAGAACCTCATGAAATGACATGTATTAAAAGAAGAATAAAATCATAACAGTACTACAAAAGAAAACGAAGTACCATCAGTGGGGTCAGAAATCCTTAAAAGAGCACAGAGAGCAAACAAGAAAAGGCAAAACCTGAAAAATCTGTAGCCCTAAACCCATTTCAGAGAACTATTGCTAAGGTAGGAGCAGTTCATGGGGATTCCTAATCAACAAGTCTACCCTTCCAGAGTTTGGGATCAACTAGAGCAAACAAAGAAACTGGCCTAACAAAGATAAAAATGTCAGCTTCCTTTCTGATATAAGTTCACATGGGGCACATAGCTTAGGCGTAAGAAGATAGGTTTGCTGTATGTCTCTTTCCACCAAACACATTAGGTCCCAAAACTGCAGGTCTGTCTTATAAAGAAAGCAGAATACAATGCATCCTTTTTGTAGACAATGCTCATACCAAAGTGAGGAAAGACTGAATCACACATTTTTTCTGAGCTCGTCAGTCAGGTAGATGATACACTGTGAATAAGTGAGAAGGCCAAGAAAGTACAGAAGAATATTCTCTTCAAAAACAAGAGAAATCTTCCCAACAGAATGTTGAAATTAGATCCCTGAAGCAATAGGGTGAACAATCTAGGCACTTCTTTTTGAGACCCTTTCTGTGCTTCTACCAAATAGCAAACTTCAGTTAGGTTTGCATTCCCTAGGAAGGGAATGACTGTGTTATACCCAGTTGATACACTTTTGGTAACTCTCACCTCAGCAGCACTACCTCTCCCTTCCCCCACCCCATCACTGGATGTCACACATCGAAACAACATCCATAATCTTAAAGAAAATGGGTTAAGCATACATCCAAGAATTCTCAAACATTTGATTGTAAACAGGCAGTAGTCATAATTGTAAATGAGAGATATCCTCTAGCTAATTGAGTAGAAAAGGAGTTTTATAAAGGTTACTGGAATAGAATAAAGAGACAAGAAATAAACTCTTACATTTATGATTAACTGATTTTTGACAATGGTGCCAAGACAATTCAATGTGGAAAAGAATAGCCTATTCCACAAATGGTGCTGAAACTACATGATATCCACATGAATGAAGCTAGACCTCTTCCTTACATTATCCACAAAAATGTATTCTTTGTAGATCAGAGATCTTAAAGTAAGAGGTATAGCTATATAAAACTCTTGAAAGAAAACATAGAAATAAATCTTAATGACCCTGGGTTAGGAAGCCTTCTCAGATACCACACCAAAAGCATAAATGACAAAAGAAAAATGTAGATGAATTGGACTTCATCAGAATTTAAAACTTTTATGCCTCAAATGATACTGTCAGGAAAGTGAAAGGACAGCCCACAGGATGGAAGAACATTTAAAAGTCATATATCTGGTAAGGGATTGGTATCCACACTATATAAAGAACTCAAAAACTGAAAAAGATAAGGAGCTGGCCTTGGGCAATGCCATGCCGGGTCTCTTCCTCCTTTCGTACTGATTAGCTGTGGCACCATGAAGACCCAGAACCCCATGGCTGAGGTGGCCTAAGCCCAGGTGGCCCTGGCAGTCAACATCAGCATGGCCCAGGGGCTGCAGGACATGCTGCAGACCAACTTGGGGCCTAAGGGTACCATGAAGATGCTTATTTCTGGTGCTGGAGACATTAAGCTTATTAAAGATGCCAGTGTACTGCTTCATGAAATGCAAATTCAACACCCAGCAGCCTCCTCAGTAGCCAAAGTATGACATGGTGACATCAACTGGTGATGATACCAGTTCCAATGTTCTAATCATTGGAGAGCTACTAAAACAGGCGAATTTCTACATTTCTGAAAATCTTCATCCCAGAATAATAACAGAAGGATATGAAGCTACAAAGGAAAAGGCACTTCAGGTTTTGGAAAAGTCAGAGTAAGCAAAGAAATGAGTAGGGAAACACTTAGAGATCTGGCCAGGACATCTTCACATACTAAAGTGCATGCTGAATGTGCTGCTGTCCTAACAGAGGCTGTAGTGGACTCCATTTTGGCCTTTAAAAAACAAGATGAACCTACTGACCTCTTCATGTTTGAGATCATAGAGCATGGAGGTGAAACATAAATCTGAAACTAATACAGACTTAGAGGTCTTGTTTTGGACCATGGAGCATGGTGTCTTGATATGAAAAAAAAAAAAGAATCGAAAATGCATACATGCTTAAATGCAGTGTGTCATTATAATATGAAAAACAAAACATGAATTCTGGCTTTTTTTTTAATAAGCATGCAGAAGAGAGAAGCATGAAAGATGAAAGAAAATTCATTGAAGATAGAGTTAAAAAATAATAGAAGTAAAAAGGCATCTGTGATTCAGATAAAGAATTCATTGTTATTAATCAAAAGGGAATTGACTTTTTTTCTTTGGAAGCATTTGCAAAAAAAGAAGGCATAGTAGCTCTGTGTAGAGCTAAAAGAAATATGGAAAAGCTGAGTCTTGCTTGTGGAGGGGTAGCTCTCAATTCTTTTGTAGATCTTGTCTATGAGTACACATTGGGAGAAGAGAACTGTAACAATCCTCACTTTGTCACACTGTTGGTTAAAGGATCAGATAAGCACACACTCACTCAAATCAAAGATACAATAAGAGATGGCTTGATGGCTTTAAAAATGCTAGTGATGAGGGCTGTGTAGTTCTAGGTGCTAGAGTGGTGGAAGTGGCAGTGGCAGAAGCCTCGATTAAATAGTAGCCCAGGATAAAGGGCAAGGCCCATCTTGGGAGTTCAGGCATTTGCTGATGCATTGCTCAGGCCAAGGCTCTTGCTCAGAATTCTGGTTTTGAGCTTCAGGAAACACTAAAGTTCAAGCAGAACATTCAGAATCAGGTCAACCCATAGGTGTGGACTTGAACACAGGTGAGCCAATGGTAGCAACCACAGTAAGCACATGGGATAACTACAGTACAAAGAGACAGCTTCTTCACTCCCGCACTGTGATTGCCACCAATGTTCTCCTGGTTGGTGAGATTACGCAAACTGGAATGTCTTTTCTAAAAGGTTGAATTGAGGCTTCCCTTGTTGTCATCTGAATCATGAAGGCCCTACATAGTGATCCTAAGAATATAGCTGTGGAATTTTTGTCCACACTTCAAGTGATTTTAAAAAGCATTTTCTTTTCCCATATGAAAGAAAGAGAACACAGACACTTAAATTCTGAAGTTCTGAAATTATAATTAATTAGTATTTTTTATATTGCACTGCAGTGTACACACATTAATCAGGCCTTTTTACCCAATAAACAGAATGTTTGCTTTAGCTTCAGTGATAAAAAAAAGTACCATGTTAGATAAGTATATGTTATCTCATCGTTATAAAATGTTCCTTGAAAACAAACAAAAACTGAAAAAGATAACCCAATTTTAAAATAGGCAAAGATGAACAGATATTTCTCTGATGAAGATATAAAAATGGCTGGCCAATAAGCATATGAAAAGATGCTTGACATCATTAGACATTATAAAAATGTAAATCAAAGCCACAATGAGATAACACCTTCAAACCCACTAAGATGACTAATCAAAAAGACAGATGATAACGAGTAGTGGGAGGATGTGCAGAAAGTGGAACCCTCCTACGTTGCTGGGCTTGTAAAATGATGTGGGTGCTAGGGAAATAATTTGGCAGTAACTCAGAAAGTTAAACCCTTACTTATGACCCAGCAATTCCACTCAAGAGAAGTAAAAACAGAGGTCCACTCAAAAACTTGCACATGAATGTTGATGTTCACAAGAACAGTATTCATAATTGCTCAGAAGTGGAAACAACCTAAACATCATGCTATGAATGGACAACGAAAATGTGATATATGCATGCAATTAATTATTATTCAGCAATAAAGAAAATGAGGCACTAATACATGTTACAACATGGAAGCTTTGAAAACCTTTTTGCTAAATGAAAGAAGCCGATCATGAAAGACCACATACTGTATGATTCCATTTACCTGAAATGCCCAGAAGAGGCAAATCTGTAAAGACATGAAGTAAATTAGTGGCTGCCTAGGGCTGGTGGGTGGGATTGGAAAGCATTGGGGACAGACTGCTAATAGGTACAGTGGATTTTAAAGGTGATGAAAATATTCTAAAAATGATCGTGGTGACAGTGGTACCATTGGTAAGCATACTAAAAACCTATGGATCACACATTCTAAATGGATAAATGGGACACATGAATTATTTTTTAACAAAGCTCTTAAATATATTTTAGAATCATGAGAGACCTGGGGAACCAGGCCCAAGGTTTACCTCCATGCCCCCAAACCACAGCACAGTGTAATCTGGTGTAGTAGGAAACATTGCTGCCTGACATTGGACACTTGATTTTACATTTTGCATTACTGTTACTATTGTTGCATGAATTCAGCTTTATTGCAGCTGCTGCAGTCAGCAGAATTTGAGCTTTTATACTCAGGAACTTGACCTTGCTTTTGCTGTCATTGCTGCCCCCATAAAGAGAAAGTTCTCTTCCTTTCCTTCTTTAGTATCTCAAGGAAATCTAGGGTGAGTACAGTTTTAATGGTAATATCTGGGTCACATGCATGGAAAGGAATCTGGAAATTTCAGTAGTATTTTCTAACATTTATTGAAGGAAACAAATTTTACTCCCCAAAAACTCATAAAATATGAAATTCTTCAAATACAGAAAGAGATTCTGATGTTGCTTGAATAGGTGGAATAAATGACAAAATGCCTACTTCAAAAATCAGTAAAAGACAAAAATAAATAAATGAATAATACAGTTGATGCTAAAGAAAAGTGGAGACTTTTACAGATACATGATAGGATTTTGAATTCATAAATTTAAGAACATGCTCTTATGGGAAATCTTTGAGACTTAAATCTTGTCTTTGAAATAAAAAATAATAGTAAGTTGTGTGTCTTCTGCCTTTGTTTCCCTACACTATTGTAAACCCAGCAACCAGAGTGCCATTTTCAAAATATAATTTATATCAGATAACTTCTCAGCTAAAGACTCTCCACTGGCTTCCTTTCTCAAACCAATTAAAATTACCAAGTTCCCTCTAGTGGCTGACAAAGTCCCATATGATCTTGTTCTTTGCTTTTCTCTGTCCTTACCTCTTGCTATTCACCCTCTTTGCACCATTTATTCCTGTCACCCTGGCCTCCTGTCTGAGACATGATCCTGCCTCGGTATTTTTACTTGCTGCTACTTTTGCCTGGAATTCTCTTCCCTCAGATATCTCTATGCCTCACTTAATTACTCTTTTTTTTTTTTTTTTAAGATTTTCTTTATTTGACAGCGTAAGCAGGGGAAACAGGCAGAGGGAGAGAGAAGCAGGCTTCCTGCTTAGCAAGGAGCCCGACATGGGGCTAGATCCCAGGATCTGAGTTGAAGGCAGATACTTAACTGTCTGAGCCATCCAGGCGCCCGTTCTTCATTACTTTTTGCGAGTCTCTGGTCCAGTCTTCCCGTATAGAGATTTTCGTCCACCGATCCTTCTATCCTCAACAGCTCCTTTCCCCGCCCTAACCCTGGTTGATTGTTCTCAGTGAATGCTTAGAATCTTTTTATATACTATATTCTCTATTTGTTGGGTAGAATATGTTACATGAGAGCAAGAATTCATTTGGTACATAGCTATCCCTAACTCCTAAAATACTTACTGTCTTACCTAGTAGATCTTCAAAAAACATACTTGTTTAATGACTGGGTGGATAAAGACAGCTTAAAAACAATGGACACAGCTAAAGATTGAATAGGCTGTCTAGAACAACAGTGTCCAGTATAATTCCATGCTCATGGAAATGTTCTGTAATCTATAATGAGTTGGCTATTGAGCACTTGAAATGTGGCCAGTGGAACTAAGGAACTGGATTTGAATTTTAGTTAGTATTTAATCAGTTTAAATCTTAATGACCACATGTTGCTAAATGGCTGCTATTTGGATAGCACTGATATAGAAGACTGAACAAAGTGTATTCTAATAGAGGGGAGAGAGTAAAAACAAGTTTTAAAAGTACGGTAAAAACATTAAGATAACCATTAAGAAAGACAAACAATAGGGAAAGAATGAAAGGAAAATAGAGTGGCAAAGTGTAGGTCTAGCAAACACAGTTCAGTGTGCACGGGATATCTTGGGCCATGGGAACAGGGAAAGAAGTCTAGGGGAAAGGAATCTTCAAAGATTCTGAGGTGTACTGATAGAATAAGAGGGCATCTAGTAGGAGTAACATATCTTTTTTTGACCCATGGTATTCAGGAGGGCACATACATAGACACACAAGAAGGACAGAGCCAGAAATTCTAGCATGTGTCTAAAGAGTTCTAGAAAGAGAACAAGATAAAAAGAAATAGAAAACATAAAGAAGTAATGAAATGTCTCAAATTTGAAGGAAGAAACAAGCCTTCAGATTGGTAAAGCGAACTTAAATGCAGAGCGAAGTGAGTGAAAACTCATACCTGGACATATTGGTGACATTTCATAATACTTATTAATATTAGGATAAAGAGAAAATACTTATGAATATTAGGATAAAGATAAAAGTCTTAAAATTTTTTTAAGTTTTTGTCCTTTTGATGGAGGAAATTACACTAGATTTTGATAGAACAATGTGTGTTTAAATAATGTATGCTAATACTGTATATATAACCTTCGATGACCTAAGATAATGAATAATCTTTAAACCATTAGGACTGGGGAGAAACCTTGATGAAAATATCCAACTAATTGAACAAAAGCCACAGGGTACCTGGGTGGGTCAGTTGAGTGTCTGCCTTTGGTTCAGGTCATGATCCCACATTCCTGGGATTAAGTTCTCACGTCGGGCTCCCTTGTTCAGTGGGAAGTCTCTCTGCTTATGTTCTCTCTCATTTGCTCTGTCTCTCTCAAATAAATAAATAAAATCTTAAAAAATAATCTAGTAAAAGGTAGAAAATTAAAAATGGAATAAAAAGGAAGCATCGTAAATAGAAAACATTAGAATACAGCACTGAAGCCATTATAGTAAATATGAATGATTTAAATTCACATGTTAAAATAAAAAAAAATTTTTTAATTCACTTGTTAAAAGACAGAGGTACTAAGATAGTGTTGGGGGAAAAATATCCAGGCATGTGTGGCAAGAAGATAGTCCTTCAAAATAAAATGACAGACACTGAAAATAGGTGATGGAAAAAGATATATACCAGACAAAGGTTAAGAAAAAGTAAATGAATATTAGCTAACATTAAATTTAAAACTAAAAGTAGAGAATGGGACAGAGAGGTGTTTTTTAGAGTTTGTTTTTTAGAGCATTTTTAGGTTTGTAGCAAAACTGAGGCAGAAGGTACAGAGATTTCCCATATACCTGCTGCCCCCACAGGTACATAGCCTCTCCCATTATAAACACCTTCTACCTGAGTGATACTTTTGTTAGAATTGATGAGTTTACACTGACACATCATTATCACTCAAAGTCCATGTTAGAGTTATTCTTGGTGTTATACATTCTGTAACTTTAGACAAACATATAATGACATATCCATCATTATGGTAACATACAGAGTAGTTTCACTGCCCCTACATTTCTTAATCTATATCTTACAGTTAGGTACATATTTTACCAATGTGAACTGTATTTTAATATAGCAGCTAAAGGCAAGAGCAAATCACTGATGAGGCAAAGGTATGCATTTTCATGAAGATCATTTCAGTATGGAAATTCTGTTTGCATTTGTCTTTAAAGTTGTGTGAACTTCAAAAAAATCACATCTAAATGAGTCCACTCTAATAAAGGCAAGATAATATCTTTTTATTATTTCATATGTCATCTCTCCCATTTGAAAACTAGAAGCCAATCTTTATTAAATGTATTACATTTTAAGAATATTTTTTGCTTACATCTTTAAAATGACACTTGGTCTTTTCAGCAAAGCAGTTTAGGTAGTGATGACATGTTAGAAGAAAAGGCATATTCTAGATTTTTAAAAATATCTAAACTCAAAGTATTAGAACTCAGGCATCAAAATATCAAAACTCAGTATTATTTGAATTTAAACAACAGCTCTCATACATGTAAATTGTAGATAGACTTTTCAGAAACTTACTGGGATGATGGAAAAGTATGTTGTGTTATTTAGGATATTAACACTGTACAAAATCCAAGATAATTTATTTTAACGTTGTTTTCCACTGGCACTGGAAAGAGCATATTTTAAGCCAAAATAGGTATGCTTTGTTTTATATACTGTCTCATATTTTATTTTAATGTGTTTCCCAAAAGCAGTGTCATGAAGCAGATTGTTAATGTTTGATGATTGATGCTATTTTTCTTGTGATGTGGAAATTAATTGCGCTAGAGTCTTTAGTGTATGAAGTATGTAATGTAACATATAGCCTAGTATACCACTCATATAGCTGGTAGGATAATGTATTATAAATATAACTCAAACTAATACAATCAGACATGGTAAACCACTATTAACGATTTTATGTGCTGCTTAGAATTTACAAAGGTTTTGGGGGATGATTTGAATGGCCTTTCTCAAACAGCCGTTTAAGAAATGGCAAGATATATTGTTTTTTTTCCCTCCTTGAAGCAGATTTA
This sequence comes from Nyctereutes procyonoides, assembly GCF_905146905.1. Lineage (NCBI taxonomy): Eukaryota > Metazoa > Chordata > Mammalia > Carnivora > Canidae > Nyctereutes > Nyctereutes procyonoides. The sequence goes on from NW_026575122.1 coordinate 24,920,053, forward strand.
TTTAACAAGAAAAAGCATTGAACATAATCTTATTGGTAGTTATTTCAAAATTAGTTGTAGGTATTTGTTGCTTTGATAATGTAATGGCAGCTTACCTAGCATATTTCTTCATTTCTTCCTGCTCTTTTCGTTTATTCTGAGTTATATTTGCAGTTGCTCTGGATGTGATTAAATAAAGTCCATCATAAAGGAATAAGTAATTTCATACCTTTTTTGCTGCTTATCATACTACTTAACACTTTTTTGGGACATTCTTAAATGGCAATTACCAGTTTTTAAATAATCACTTTAAACTAGAGAAACTTCAAATCATTTTTCAGAAAATTACAATAGTTAACTACAGTTTATTTCTTGCTCCAGTGAAATATGGCTGATTAGGTAAATATTAATAAGACTACTAAGGGCAGCCTGGGTGGCTCAGCAGTTTAGTGCCGCCTTCAGCCCAGGGCCTGATCCTAGAGACCCGGGATCGAGTCCCATGTCAGGCTCCCCGCATGGAGCCTGCTTCTCCCTCTGCCTGTGTCTCTGCCTCTCTCTCTCTCTCTGTGTGCATCTCATGAATAAATAAATAAAATCTTAAAAAAAAAAAGACTACTAATAAGAGAAAAAGGAAATGTTTGTTGGTGAGTATATATATGTGTGTATATGGTGTATGTATATATACCATGCCATGCATTGTTATTTACTTTAAATAGTACTGTTCTGGCTCACATTTTTCCAGCCCAACACAGGTGGGCCTGGCATACTCCCATCTGGAGCAATAGCTATTATGGCAAAGGTTCTCAACCAAAAGGATTGTGGGGAGGGCCTACCTCTGAGTAGATTGTATCCGAATGATATGGGGAAGGGGCACTGTCTGTTTGAAGTCTGGGATAAGCAACTCTGTCATTCACACTCCTAGAATCGTTGCTGTAATGGTTCCTAAATGGTAATGTGGGAAGATTTTTTGATTATGAAACCTAGTGAATGGCGTAAAACCCAAGTTCTGAAGAGTCTGTATCACCAAAGAAAAATGAATAGAAATCTTTTATTGGAATAAACAATAGAGTCTATATTTAAAGTCAAATATTTATCAATACCTACTGTGGAACTATTAATGATTAATATCTAAGTAATGCTTGCCAATGTATAAAGTTCTTTTACATTAAATATTAACTAATTTAATTCTTGCCAGACCCTTTGAGATAATTAAGGCAAGTATTCTTATCACCTCCATTTTGCAAATGAAGAAATTTAAGTTTAGACATATCAAGTGACTTCTTCAAGTTGAAAGAGCCTGTGCTAGGGGGAAAAAAATGTTACTGTACAATGCTCAGATGCACATTTCATCTGAGTCGCATGGATTTGTTCATCATAATTTGTCCTAAAAACGTGAAAAAAAAAGTTATTTTAAAGCAAAAGGAAATATGCCTTTCTATTGTAATAGACTCCAGTCACCCCCATCATTTACAGATTCTCTCTTCCCATCTCTTTCCATCCCTCTTATCTTTACTTTCGTCCTCCTGCCCCTTCCCATTTCCTTCTTTTTCATCTCTTCCTTTTCTTTTCCTCCTTGTCCTCCCTACTTTTCCATCCTCTCTTTATCTCCCCTTATTCCATACATGCTTCTTTCTCTCTTCCCATCCTTCCTCCTCTCTCCATCTCTCTTCCCCCTCCTCCTCCACCTCATTCCTTCTTTCCCTCTCCTTGTATGTCTTCCTCTTCCCTTCTCTCCCTCTCCTTCCCATTTCTCTCCTCATTCCATCTCCCCATGATTGAAATAAATGAGTCTCAGAATTATGTAGTCAGTGAGTATCCCGTGAATAGGGGGATGTATGCTATTAAATGGAATTAAATCCTGGGTCCTCTATTATCCTAACTACAGTCAATGTAACTCAGCTCTTATTTTTAGTTTATATTAGCATTCTGCATCAAATTTCATTTTTATTTATTTATAAAGATTTTATTTATTTATTCATGAGAGACACAGAGAGAGAGAGGCAGAGACACAGGTGAAGGAGAAGCAGGCTCCATGCAGGGAGCCTGACGTGGGACTCGATCCCCGGTCTCCAGGATCACACCCTGGTCTGAAGGCGGCGCTAAACCGCTGAGCCAGCCACGCTGCCCTCAAATTTCATTTAAAAGAAGTTTTATTCCTTTACAGTTGAGAATGAAAGTATGTTATAAATTACTAATAATGTAGTATACTAGAGGTGTTACTAGTTTTTTGTGGTTTAAAGAGTGGAGAACTCGGCTTTCCCATGGTTTCTACTATTTTAGGTTTCTCTTACAGTCAGTACCAGGCTGAATGCTATGTTAGTCTGAACCGGTACAACAGGTTTCATAGTTTCAGTTTTTTTTTCTAGTATACTACTAAAAACACAATCGATACAAGACAATATTGTAAAAAAGTAGTTTCTGATTTGAGACCACTGTAAAATGAAGCCAAGAACACACCAAAGCTCAACTTGATGATGCTTAACCATGTAGATAGAACTATCCCATTTTTATATATACAGAATAGGGATAAAATTGATAGAATCATCATGGAGGGTAATTTGGCAGCATGAATAAAAGCTTTAAAAAAAGTTTCTCTTCTTTGACTTTAGCTATCCCCTTCTTGGAATCTTTTTAAGGGGAAAAATTACGTTGAACAGATACTGTTCTTTAGTCCACTCAGTATTTGATTTGGCAAACTGCCGTTCTCCCATTTCATGTTATTTGGTGGACCTGACAATCCTGTGACCCTATCACAAAAGTGGGAATACGACACAGCTTGACCAATCAAAGTACTTCAGCCTTTGTGACATGATGAGTGTATTGATGAGTGTACATGTATTGACTGTGACCCAAGTGTTGAGTCTTTTTCATGATTTGATAAGGACACTGAGAGAGAAAGGGCCACAAACTGTAAAACTTATTTTGGGGGCGTTACCAGTAGCCACCTTTGCCATGATATAACTGGTCCAACACAAAGGAAAAGTAAAGTGGACTTGAGAACTAGAGAGTCAGATTCCCAAAATGACAGTCCTGAGGACAGCTTATGAATCCCAGTATCCAGCCATGATTGAAGCACCACCACTCAGCTCCCTGTTAGAGTCGAATATACTTCTTTTTATTAAAAAATTTATTATTATTATTATTATTATTGAAGTATAGTTGACACACAATGTTACATTATTTTTAGGTACATTTTCTTTTTTAAAAGCAAATTTAGAGTTGGACTTCTGTTCTCTTGCAACTTAAAGCGTTATATATATAAATAAATCATATATATGTCATATATATAAATAAATCATATATGTATCATATATATCATATATATATACATATGATCCAAAAAGTAAGAAAATACGTTGATGGGTAAAGATATTCCCTGCCTTGTTTTTATAGTTGTTTTTTAATAAAAGCATTTTTGAGATATAATTCACATACCGTACCATTCACCCAATTAAAGTATATTTTCTTCAGTGACCCTTGGGGTGTCTCAGTTAGTTAAGTGTCTGCCTTTGGCTCGAGTCATGATCCTCAGGGTCCCCGGATCCAGCCCTACGAGCTCCCTGCTCAGTGGGAAGTCTACTTCTCCCTCTCCTTTCCCCTGCTTATGGTCGGTCTCTCTCTCTCTCTCATTCTCTTTCTCAAATAAATAAAATCTTTTTTTAAAAAAGTGAGGGTATTATGCTGAGTGAAGTAAGTCAATCGGAGAAGGACAAACAGTGTATGTTCTCACTCATTTGGGGAATATGAATAATAGTGAAGGGGAATATAAGGGAAGGGAGAAGAAATGTGTGGGAGATATCAGAAAGGGACACAGAACATAAAGACTTCTAACTCTGGGAAATGAACTAGGGGTGGTGGAAGGGGAGGAGGGCGGGGGGTGGGGGTGAATGGGTGACGGACACGGAGGGGGACACTTGACGGGATGAGCACTGGGTGTTATTCTGTATGTTGGTAAATTGAACACCAATAAAAATTAATTTATAAAAAAAAAATAAAATGGCAAAAAAATAAATAAATAAAATAAAAAAAATAAAAAGACCTCCTTTAAAAAAAAAAAAAGTGAACATTTTCTTTACCCTAAAGAACCTCCATACCTATGAGCAGTCTCTCCCCCATTCTTTCTCCAGCCCTAGGCAACCACTAATTTACTTTTTGTCTCTGTAGATCTGCCTATCCTCGACATTTCATATAAGGGAAATCATGCAGTATTATGGTCTTTTGTGACTAATTTCTTTCACTTGATATTTTCAGTTTATTAGTGTTGCATATATTAATATTCCATACAAATATGGCCAAATAATACTTATTATATGAGACATACTACATTTTGTTTATCCGTCCATTGCTTGATGGACATTTGTATTGTTTTTACTTTTTGGCTGTTACAAATTATACTGCTGTAAACGTGTATAAGTTTTTGTTTCTCTTGGGTACTATCTTAAGAATAGAATTATTGGGACATATGGTAACTATTTTTAATCATTTGAGAAACTGCCAGATTTTTCCAAAGTGGCTACACCATTTTACATATTTACCACTAGCAGTGTTTGAGAGCTCCAACTTGTTTACCAATGCTCATTAATATATGATTTTCAATTATAGGCGTCTTGTGGGTATCAAGTGGTTTATCATTATAGTTTTGGGTTTTTACATATTTATTTCATCATGAGAAGTGTATTCTTTAAACCCCATCACCTATCTCACCCATCTCCCCACCCACCTCACCTCTGGTAACCATCTGTTTGTTCTCTATAATTAAGAGTCTGTGTCTTGGCTTGTCTTTCTCTTTTTTTCTTTGCTTATTTGTTTTGTATCTTAAATTCCACAGTAGTGTGAAATCATATGGTATTTGTCTTTCTCTAACTGACATTCTGCTTAGCATTAAACCATCTAGCTCTATCCATGATGTTGCAAATGGCAAGATTTCATTCTTCTTTATGGGCTGATAATCCATTCTGCATATAGAACATATCTTCTTTATCCATTTACCTGTCTGTCGGTGAATACTCAGGCTGCTTCCATAGTTTTGCTCTTGTAAATAATGCTTCAAGAAACATTGAGTTACTGTTTTTGTATTTTGGGGGGGGGGCGGGGTAAATACCTAGTGGTGTGATTACTGGGTCATAGGATAGTTCTATTTTTAACTTTTTGAGGCACTTCATACTGTTTTCCACAGTGGCTGCACCGGTTTGCATTCCCACCAACAGTGTACAAGTGTTTCTTTTTCTACACTTCCTTGTCAACACTTAGTGTTTTCTTGTAGGTTACATTTTACCCATTCTGACAGGTATAAGGTGATATCAGGGAAACTGATGAAAACTACAATGAGATAATGATGAGTGATGTTGAACATCTTTTCATATGTTGTTGGCCATCTGGATGTCTTCTTTGGAGAAATGTCTGTAAATGTCCTCTGTCCAGTTTTTAATTGGATTATTTAGGTTTTGGGTGTTGAGTTATATCAGTTCTTTATATATTTTGGGTACTAACCCTTTATCGAATGTGTCATTTTCAAATATCTTCTCCTGGAGTGCCTGGGTGGTGCAATCACCTAAGTGTCCAACTCTTGGTTTCAGCTCAGGTCATGATCTCAGTGTTATGAGATCAGCCCTATGTCTGGCTCCAAGCTTAGTGCAGAGTCTGTTTGAGACTCTTCTCCCCCTCCTCCCCTCGTTCCTCCCACTCATGTTCTCTCTCAAATCAATCTTCTCCCATTCCATAGGTTGCCTTTTCGTTTTCTTGATTGTGTCCTGTATTGTGCAGAAACTTTTTATTTTGATGTAGTCCCAATAGTTTATTTTTTGCTTTTGTCTAGAAAAACATTGCTATGGGTGATGTCAAGGAGACTAATGAAAAGGTGTAGTTTTCTGAGCATAAGCTTTATGGGGTTTTTTTTTGCTAAACTTATTTCTAAGTATTTTTTGATGACATTTTAAATAGAGTTGTTTTCTTAATTTCAATTTTGTTTGTTTATTACAAGTGTTTAGAATAACAGTTGATTTTTGCATATTGACCTTGTATCCTGTAACCTTGCTAAAATCATTTGTTCTAAGAATTTTTAGTGGATTCTTTAGTGTTTTTTTTTTATACAAGATCATGTCATCTGTGAATAGATATAGTTTTATTTCATCCTTTCTAACCTAGATTCCTTTTACTTTGTTTGACTAATTGCATTGGCTAGAGAACCTCTAGGACAATGTTGAGTAAAAATGGTGAGAACAAATATCTTTGTCTTATTCCTTTTTTTTTTATTTCTGCATTTTTTTTAATATTTTATTTTTTTATTTTTTTTTATAAATTAATTTTTATTGGTGTTCAATTTACCAACATACAGAATAACACCCAGTGCTCATCCCGTCAAGTGTCCCCCTCCGTGCCCGTCACCCATCTTAGTGGGAAAACATTCAGTCTCTTACCGTTAAGTATGGCATTAACTATGGATTTTTTTGTAGATGCCCTTTATCAAATTGAGGAAGTTTCCTTCTATTCCTAGTCAGCAGAGTGTTTTTATCATGGGAAAGGGTTGATTTTGTCAAATGTTTTTTTCTGCATCTATTGAGATAATCACATGGCTTTTATTTTATTGTATTGATGTGACATATTACTTTAACTGAGTTTTGAATATTAAATCAATCTTGCATTCTAGGATAAATCACACTTGGCCATGGTATATAATTATTTATATATATTGCTGGGTTCAGTTTGCTAATAATTTATTGAGGATTTTTATGTTCATATTTATAAGCACATTGATTTTAGTTTTCTTATGGTTTCTCTGTTTGACTTCATAAAGGAATTGAGAAATGCTCCTCCTCAATTTTTAGAAAAGTGTGTAAAGATTTGTAATTAATTATTATTTAAATATTTGATGTAATTCACCATTGTAGCCATCGGGGCCTGGACTTTTCTTTATGGTTAGGTTTTTTTTGATTCTTGATTCAACCTCTTTACCTACTATATGTGTATTTGCATTGTGCATTTCTTCTTGAGTCCATTTTGGTAGTTTGTGTTTTGGAGAATTACTCTATTTCATTTTAAGTTATCTAATTTGTTGGCATACAATTGTTCATACTATTCCTTTTAATCATTTTTATTTCTGTAAGATTGATAGTAATGTCACCTTTTTAATTTCAGATTCTAAGAATTTCATTTTTTTGTCAGTTTAACTAAATTTTTGTTGATTTTGTTAATCATTTTAGTGAACAAGCTTTTGGTTTTATAGATTTTAATATTTTTCTATTTAATAATACTGTCTACATACTAATAGAGATATATTTTTTAAAATTAGTTTTTCACAATAGAACTTAATATTTATCATGTACTTTACAATACTATCTGAGCATTTTATTTGTTTGATTAGATTCTCAGATGCTTAACACTGGAAATGATTTGAAAAAAAAAGTCACAAGTAATTCAATGCTGCTTACCAGTGAAAAGTATGATATGAAGAAACAACACAGTGTTACTCAAGCCACACAGACGAGTCCAGAGGTTCCTTGGCCTTCTCATTCAGTTAACTTCCCTGAGTGCTCCTTTGATTTTACTAGAGAACAGGTAATGGGAAAACTAATTTGTTTGCATTCAGTTTTGGCAATTAAAAAATATATATATTAGATATTAAAAAGTTAAAATATTTATTTACTTATTTAAATAATGTTTATTGAGTGCTTGTTAACACCCAGGGACTATGGAAGTACTGTTGAGCAAGATTGGAACATTCAGTCTTCACAGAGGTTGTAGTCTAGTGGGAAGGTAGAGGAGTAAATGTGGGAGAGTACTAGTTCTTGGAATCTGAAAAAGATTCCTGGAGGATATATTCATTTTGTGGTCTTATTTTTAATTTTGCATAAGTATTATATTTCAGAACATTAGAAAAACATTTTTAAACAATTTTAATGCATTCTAACTTTCTGCAGTCCTATAAATATATTTTAAAAAATTTTTCTTCTCAGGTTCTTTTCCAAAATTTTTCAAAGACAATTATTTTAGTTTATATACCATTTTTTTAACTTAACATTGTTCAACAAATATTTTTCCATATTACTACATATGCTTCATATTTATTGTTAATGGCAGAGTAACATGATGTGAATGTACTGTCGTTTCTAATCCTCCTTAATATTTGCTAACACTTGAGTTGCTTCCTCAATAACAGTATTATATATTATATTCTTATAACATCCAGCAGAATTTTAATTCTCTATGATAGAACCAAAGAGTGAGTGAGTTCATTTGTTCACCAGAATATTTTGGATGTCAACCTTGAGCTAAGAATATAAAATTTAACAGTATATTACCCTTATTAAGAAATTCAAAGTCTAGTGGGAAGGTTGGGGGTGTGTAACTGATGGTTGTAATGTAACTGTGTCAGGTACTGTGCTGGAGATTGGAGAAATGCAGGCAAATACCCAACCTGGCCCATAAAGCAGGAATTCTTAAGCTGGGACTAAAAGAAATCTGAGAACTCTTTGAAATTAAATGTATATATGTTAATATATCTATATAAATGTATTTTAGTGGGGGAAAAGTTCTTAGTTTTATCATTAAATCTTCATAGTTAGAGGTTAGGGAATAGTTCCAAGAGGATAATGTACTTGAGCTGAGTCTTAATGTGGGGAGGGAGACCTATTGGCCATCTAGATGAAAATGTTTAAGGACATATTCAGAATATAGATCCGTAGCTCAAGACAGAGGTATGTGCTGGATCAAGTTATGTGATAGAGCTGTAGGAGTAGATGTATGACTCAAGTGATAAGATGACCAATTATGGAATCTAACAGTGTGGTAAAATGTAAGGGTTTGTTTTAAACAGCAGAAGGAAAGAAGAAAAGTCTGTGGGTGGAAAGAGATCAACATGAAAGAGCTGAGGCATAAAAGGCAAAGAGAGAAGCTTAGAAAGGAGGAGCAAGGTCAGCAATGTGTAAAACCACAGAGAGGTCCAGAGAAACTGGAATTAAGCAAAATCACTATTAGATTTGGAAATTAGGAGTGAATTCCTGTTTTAAATTGCTGGAATGTATACATTTTAAAGTGCTTCTCAAAGCAATTTCACCTGAAGTGCACTCTCACCAGCTTTGGGTGGTTTTACTATCCCAAAAGTGTTACACCTTTAAATGGTTATGGATAATCTGTATTTTCTGAAAATGACTAAAGTCTCTTATTTTCCATATTTATCATTTCAGCTAATGGAAGAAAATGAATCTCTTAAACAGGAATTGGCCAAAGCTAAAATGGCTCTTGCAGAGGCTCATTTGGAAAAAGATGCTCTTCTTCATCATATAAAGAAGATGACAGTTGAATAGCAGGAGTGGCAGTCAAATTCAAATTACAGCTCTGGAGTAGGGAGGTTATATTTATAATGTTATGTTACTAGTTAGTGGAAGACTTTCCTTTTACAAAAAGATAATAAAATAAAATAGAATGTGATGAAGTGGTGACTGTTCCAAAACCAGTTTAGAAAGTATTAGGTACGGCATTACAATCTTTTGGTTGTTTTGTGTTTGGGGTTTAACCCTCTTTAAACTGGTATAATAGAGGGAAGTCAACACATACTGTAAAATAATTACATGCCTAATGGAAAAAAGATGTCATTTTCCTAATTTTGATATCACACTTTAGGCACCTTTTAAAAAGAAAAATGGAAATCTGTTGTGTTCCCACAGGTTGCTGATTTTATTTACCACTATTTGTTAATAATTTACTATTATTTATGAAGATTCAAATGCTTTTAGGGCTATTGTAATTTCAAAGGATGCTTACATTTTAAATGTTATTAGAATTATGTACTTAAATATATAATTATTTAATTACTGTGGAAAAGTCCAATCAAGTTATTAAAGTCCAATCAACCCACTAAAAATAGTGAGCACGTTCAAAAGTTCAAAAATCATCACCCTATTGAACTTCTAAAACTTGAAAATGTAAAAAAATCATTTAAAATGATGAATAAACTGTATAAGTTAAAGGTATAATTTTCAACTGAAAGGATCATACAAATGTAAAAATAAAAAGCACAAACTGTAAAAAAAGCAAAACATTACAGTATATGGCCAGCTGATTTAAAAAGCATTACTTGTACATTCCTTTAAACAGTTACTGTTAGAAGTAAAGAGTAATTTAACTATCCTAAATTTGGCAGCATTTGTAACTATAAGAATTTTAATTGATACTATTTATATTATTTCTTTATCTTTTCTCTGTTTAAGGAGGGGAATGTTTTCAGAGAATTTTCTTTTCATATATGTAAAATACTTTCATACCATTCTTGTAGTATCATTAGGTAGACGTTTGCACATATTGTATTTATAAAGCTAGTTTTGATTAAAGGTGTATGTGACATAAATACTATCTTCTATAATAAGAATAATTGGTAAATTTTGATTCTATTTTCTAGGGATCATTAAGGTTGAAACCATCACGAGGGAGAAAATCATGTGTTATGAAATAAGTTTATGGGTGTGTAAGAAACAGACATTTTTAAAGATTTAAAATATATTTCTGATAGAATTAAACTAAGTGGGGTCTATTTTAAAATTAACATTCTTAAACATAAATATATCTAAGCTATAACATGAAACAGCTCAGACTACTCTTTCTTTAAGATACTTGAAGATTTTAAACAACCTTATGACACTTTATGGTGCTTTGCTTGTTTGGCATGACTTATATAGCCATCCTGTATCTGAATACTTGGACGAAAATACATGTTTCATTTATATTAAGTGTTGGAGTGATTTAGATTTCACTGAAAACAATACTGGCCTTCCTCCTCCTCCTCCTCCTCCTCCTCCTCCTCTTTCTTCTTCTGTAATATCCATTTTCATTGACATTATTTTAAAAATACAAACTCTGTTTGGGAGCTGAGGATACAGCAAAGAACAAATTAAATTGTTAATTTTTTACCTCAGAGTATTTTAAAAATCACGTTAAACAATGTTAATCTAAAACTATATCATAGTCTTAGATTAAAAGGAAAGGTCTAGTTAAACACTTAAAGCATATAGCTTATATCTGTAGCGTAGAGTACTTTTGATTTGTAGGAATGTATTCAACAAAGCAGTCTCATAGTAAAGCAGGATTGATGGGACATTAATGTCTTCAGAGCTGGCAGTTTCTCAGGATTGACCTATTTGCTCCATAGAATTTTTAATTTATGGTGTAATCTTTTAGTGTTACAGAAGCTGAATGTTTTCCTTACTCCTTTTCAGTTTACTTGGCCTTCTCAAAAAAAGTATATAAACAGTAGAAATGATGATTAACATGAGTCTGAGCATTCTTGTATGGTTTGTTGGATTTTTAAAAATTTATACTGAGTACTATTTTTATAGAGATTTAAAATTCATAAAGCACTTTGAAAAACATCTCTTGTAAGTTCTCACAACAAATCTGGGAGGTAGGTATTATTCTCATTTTAGAAGTTAAAAAAAAAACCATAAGGTTTAAAAAGAACAAACGATTTGAAATCACAATTAATGACCTGACCTTTTGATTAAGATCCCAGTTACATGTTTTTGTTTGTTTTGTTTTGTTTTTTTACCTATGTCATTAATTTACAGGTTTTGCCAGAGGTGGGGAGAGGAATCTCTTATTTTATCTGTTTTTCTTTTAAAGATAAATATATTTTTAATTGGGGGGATATGTGTATATTTTTCAAACTACTTAAAAGATAGTAGAGGGATTATGGTTTATGTTAACCCTAACCTTTTTCACAGTGTGAAAAATACAGGAATAAACCTATGATAAACTTAGAGTTATTTAATGACCATAAATTAGGAAAAAAAAGTTGCCATATTTTTATTTATTTCTTTTGTAAATCTTTAGCAGAGGTGTTAGGGATCAGGGAAGGAAAATCATTTCCTTAAGATAAAACATATCATGTTTTGCCTTTTAATTTTATGTATGTCAGAAACATTTTCTTGGTATCTTGTATTTTTTTCCTTTTCTCATTTTGTCCTGGAATTTCAAAAGACTACCATGTGCCATTAGTTGTGATGAAGTGTTGTTTTTATTTAAGCCACGTAAGAATGGCTGTGTGCAATTGCATGAAATATATGTGGAAAATTTAACCAGAAACTCCTTTCTGGATTTTTATTGTAGTTCTTGGCTTTGTCATCATAGGAATTCCACTTCAACAAGTCTGTGTTAACCTGCACTCTAATCAAGGCATTTCCTATTCCAGTGCATGGCACCACCACCATCCTGGCTCCCAAACTGGTAACCTAGAACCACTCTTAGACATTTTCCATTCTCTGACTTACCCCCACCCTCTACCCCTGCCGCTCACCCTGTCAGTTCTTCACCAGACTCTATCACTGCTCAAGTGTGTGTGTCTCCGCTTCTCACTGCTTCTCACCACCTCCCTGGCTACAATCAGCACCTTTTGCCTGCTTCATTGCAGTTGCCTCCTGACCACTCTTCCTGCAGCTACTCTGGCCCTCCTCCAGTCCACTCCATCGCAGGCAGGATTCTCTTTCGAAGTGCAGTTGTAATTGAGGCAGTCCCCCACCCGTTCTCAACCCTCGCATGAAATACTTGGATGACTTTTTCTTGCTCTTTAAGATGAAAACAAAAATATTTATGTGACCTCTATATTAGAGCCGCTATTTGCTTTTTAGTATAGTTCTGAGCATTGAAAGAATTAACATCTCAAAACATTAGAACAGTGGCTGGCACGTAATTTGAAAAACTCTTGGTAGCGGTTAGCTGTTACCTATAGCTGCTTAGCCTCATCGTTTCAGTTCCTGGTACCTCATTGGTCTTGAAGTATATGGAGTGAGACTTAAAGTGCTGCTTCTACCAGAGGAACCTTTGTTCCTGTTCCTTTGGCTTGAAATACCTTCTCCCTGTTCATTGCCGAGTGGAATTATTTGTCTTTCAGATCTCAGTTTATTCATCACTTCCTCAGGGAAGCGTTCCTTAATTTGGGTCATGCAGTAAGACCCACTGTTGTATATTATCACATGAATGCATACCTCTACTTAGCATTGAACATCTTTGTAATTTTACATATATTCACTTGATCAGTGTAGACACTCCAGACTGTAAACTTCATGGGGACCAGGAACTATGTTTTTGTTGTCAATGTTCAACTTTGTATTCCTTATGCCTCATACAGTGGTTGGTATGTAGTAGGTGTTCAATAAACCCATTGAAAGAATAAAATGAGTGCTCAGATGAGGTTTTGAGGATGATATTTAGGTATTACATTTTCCCCCTCAGTTGGATTGAGAGGAGATGGAACATAGGCAGAAAATAGGTGGTGGTAGTTATTTAAAGGGCCACACTTGGGATGCCTGGTTGGCTCAGTGGTTTAGTCCCTTCGGCTAAGGGCGTGACCTGGAGTCCTGGATCGAGTCCCAGTGTTGGGCTCCCTGCATGGAGCCTGCTTTTCCCTCTGCCTGTGTCTCTGCCTCTCTTTCTGTGTGTTTCTTATGAACAAATAAATAAAATCTTAAAAAAAAAAAACACTCTGGGAGTCCATAGGAAAAGATAAAGCTGGGGAATGGAGAAATTTGCCGTGCTGTTTTCTTCAGAATTTTTTAATATCTGGACTTGTCGATTTATCTCAGACCATCGAAAAACAGAAAATTAGCACATCATTTCATAAAACTGCTACCGTGCCAAAATGTCATCTGGCTTTGATTGTAGCGTATGGTGTTGTGGCTGTCAAGATCTGACAGGCCCATCGGCTAAACAAAATGGAAAGAAGAAGGTCAGAGTAGTGGCTGAAATGGTTTTCGGTTTTGACAAATTGACTAATACCCAGGATCATTTGTGCCTAATTCCTTAATGTACGAACAGTTTCGTTTCAGCTTGTGCCTAGAGATGCTAAGGAAAGTAAATTTTGAGCTATACTGCAGTTTACTTTTAGAAAATACAAAATATTAAAAGCTGGAATTACACAGCTTTTACACAGATACAGAAACACTAAAGTAATAATTAATGTTTTTAAAACACTCATTTCTTCATTAAATTGTAATGATAATTTTTTAACTTTTTGCTGCCTTATTTGAGAAACGCAAAAATTAAGGTAACAGGAAGCAAATATGTAAGCATAGTTTTATCAACCATTAGATATCATCTAAGGAATCGTAGTATAGTGGAGGGAAATTCATGCTACTGTTACAGTATTGAAGTTTAGCATCTGTGTTGCTAACACTGTTGTATAGTTGTATCAGGTTTGAGAATTTGAAGCAGAACTTTTAAGAAATATGAAATCAACTTAGTGTCTTTTTTTCTATTTGTATAATAAAACGTGTGATAGTTTTTTTGATCTTAGAAGCCAATGTATCACTAAATCACCAAGAAGAGTAAACTGGATTTTAAAAGATTCTGAAACCATTTAAACAAAAAGGCAGTACCATGTAACTTATTAGATTTTATTTATAATTTGCTTGTGTCATCAATCAAAAGTTAATTCATTCTTTGTAAGTTATACTAAACTGAATTATAAGTAAAATTTCTCATTCTTAATTCTTTACTATTGATGTGAAAAAATATTTGCTCATTTATTGAAGAAATATTGAGCATTTTGGAGATTAGGAGAGCACAGTGAGGTGATTTAGTCTATCTTGCAGCCATTTAGCAGAATGGTTTTGGCTGATAAGACAAAAAACTCAAATACTAAATCAAGTGTCATAAGAATAAATGAGAATGAAAAAAAAAAGAAAATGAAAAATAGATACGTGAAAGCTTAAATAAGTAGAGACCGGAAGTATCTCTAAAGGATATGAGTGAAATAAGCTTATAGGGGTAGGATCAAAACCCATCCTTAAATAGTTAATCAATATTTAAAATCACTCCAATTAGATATACTGTATAATCAGAGCAGGAACTTTTGAAAGTAATCATAGTAAACAAATACATGTAAGGAAATATGTTGGACAGTATTCCAATAATAAAGGACTTGAGGGATCCCTGGCTCAGCGGTTTAGTGCCTGCCTTTGGCCCAGGGCGTGATCCTGGCGTCCTGGGATCAAGTCCCGCATCAGGCTCCCTGCATAGAGCCTGCTTCTCCCTCTGCCTGTGTCTCTGCCTCTCTCTCTCTCTCTCTCTCTCTCTCTCTCTCTCTCTCATGAATAAATAAATAAAGTCTTTAAAAAAATAAAAAATAAAGGACTTGAAAGGGGCAGCCTGGATGGTTCAGCGATTTAGTACCGCCTTCAGCCCGGGCCTGATCCTGGAGACCTGGGATCGAGTCCCACATCGGGCTCCCTGCATGGAGCCTGCTTCTCCCTCTGCCTGTGTTGTGTCTCTGCCTCTCTCCCTCTGTGTCTCTCATGAATAAATAAATAAAATCTTTAAAGATTTAAATAAAAATGAAAAATAAAAAATATTTTTATAAAATATTTTATAAAAAATAAAAAAAATGTAAATAAAAAATAATAAAGGACTTGAAAAAGACATGGTAAAGAATTCACTTGAATTAAAATCCAAGGAAAAAATTGATACGGAAATTCTTAAATTTAAGGTGTAAAAATTGGCACATGCGGAAATTCAATTCTTAAGTAAACGATATGCCCATAATGGATAAGATTCTAATTTCTACATGCAAAGTGAGGACATTCACTGCTATTGGAGACATTTTATCGGTATAGCGATAATTCAGCATCATAGCATCCTGTCCAAATTCAATATATCTGCTTCATAATACTTACTAGCAACATTAGCACAGGTATGAAACTGTTTGCTGGTTTCTTCACTGTGGTAATTGTTACTTTCTTCACCCCTTGCAGTTGAAGAAGAGATTTTCTTCAACTAAAACATTAGAATTATGGAGGTAAAAGAGTCTGAAGAGGGATATGGGATAAGCAACTTTTTAATTTCTATATAAATTTCCAGAATTTAAGGGATTCCCATATTATAGTATCAATATAAAATCATGCCAAGGCCAAGTATATATTTTTTAAAAGTGGTAGGTTTTTCTGCATAGTACGGATACTTGAGAATTACTGTAAGCACGTATATAAGGTTTTTCTATAATTTTAGTGGAGCACAGGTAAAACTTTGCAATTTGTACATGTATTTTTAATAAACCCCCTCTGCCCCTTTTGGCCTTCAGAATCCAATTTCTTGTAAAAGTATATTTTGCTGAGTAAGCTTTAGCTTTGATTTTGTTTTGATCCACTTTTTACAGAGCTTCATTAATATGCCCAGACACTATTTCAGTGTGACCAATTTTGGAAATTGAAGCACAAATAATATAAAAATATATGCTGGTGATTTTACATTCATTTTTCCTTCCCGCTTGCACAATCAGTATTGCAATATTAAGTCAAAGAATAAAATTGTGGAAGAGTCAGAAGGAAACTTTGGAGTCCTCTAGTTCACCCTCCCACCCAAAATCACCAGTTTCCAACAGAGTGGGGAATCATCACCACATTACAGCTGAAATTCCTAGTAAGACATTGACCCCATAAACCTTTGTGTTTTAAGTAGTTCTAATTGGCCTTTTTTTTTCCTATTCATGAATTAGAATATCTCCCTCTTACTACACGTTGCTCCTACATATTTCGCTCATGTTACAAAAGCTATTATATCTCCTGCCAAGTCTCCTTTCTAGGCTTAGCATCCCTAATCGCTTATACTTCAAAAGACATTTCCCAAAGACTTCACCACTGTCATTTGGCTGTACCCCGATTTGTCAAAGTCCCTCAAAATTGTCATTTAAGTAAGTTTGGATGCTTATGTCTACGACTTAAAGCCCAGCTAAAAGTAGTGATACCCTTAAGGTTTTAAATAGAAATAGTTCATTGTATCCTAATACAAAACAATACATCTGGAGACAGGGTGGCTCTGGATGCTCATCGATGCTCTTGAGGATCAAAGCGTCGTATTCTCTAGTTTCTGTCGTCTGGAGTGCAGGGCCTTGTAGCCTTGTGTTTCCTTCTCATGGTTGCAAGGTGTCGCAGCCAGCTCCCAGCACACCTCTATACAGCCACATCCACAGTCAGATGGGAAAGGTACTTTTCCTTTTAAATAAAACTCCCCAGAAATTCCTCAGCAGATTCACCTTTTTATCTTATATCAAAATACATCGCGTTCCTGCCTGAAACAGCAGTGGTTACACTTTGTCACTCCCAGGGCTTGTGTGCAGATGCTTCCCCGGGTACGTGGCCACATGGAGGTGAAAGCCTGGTTGGAAGGAGCAGTGCCCAGGAGACAGGTGGTGAACTGGGGGGATTTGTGCTAGTTGGTAGTTGGTAGACAGTGCTAGTTGGTAGAGGCAAGGTACTCAACCCCGTGATGTCTGACTGATGACTGCGATGGGATTCACCAGCCAGAATGTTGAAAAACAAGTACGTGACAGCAGGACACCAGCTGCCTCTCTGCCCACAAGGACTCAGGGAGGTGGGCAGGTAGGTGTGATCAGTACGATATGTTGAATGCCTTCCGTGCGTGTAACCCAGCCTTGGGGAGTCAGAAAGCTTCCCAGAGGAGGTGTCCTCTCAGCCAAAGCCTGAAAGCAGAATCCATCGACTTGGAGGAGTTTTTAGCAGAGAACAGGTTGGAGAGAATTATGTATGCTGGGGCTTGGTTGCTTTCAGGAGGCCCACACATCTAGTCCAGATGTTTGTTTTTAGGGGAGTCCAAGGGCAAGTCTCCAAGTATCCTGTCATCTTCGAAGAGTGAGGGTTTGACTTCTTTGCCAATTTGAATGCCTTTTACTTCTTTTTGTTGTCTGATTGCTGAGGCTAGGACTTCTAGTACTGTGTTGAACTATCAGTGGTGAGAGTGGACATCTCTGTCGTGTTCCTGATCTTAGGGGAAAGGCTCATCCTATTGAGGATATTTGCTGTGTGCTTTTCGTATATGGCTTTTATTATACTGAGATATGTTTCCTCTATCCTTACATTGTGAAGAGTTTTAATCAAGAAAGATGCTGTACTTTTTGTCTCTCTCTCTCTTTTTTTTTTAAATGATTATTTATCTATTCATGAGAGACAGAGAGAGGCAGGGACAGAGATGGAGGGAGAAGCAGGCTCCCTGCAGGGAGCCCAATGCAGGACTCAATCCCAGGACCCCGGGATCATGCCCTGAGCCAAAGGCAGTTAGATGCTCAACCTCTGAACCACCCAGGAGTCCCTCCTCATATTCTTTTTATTCTCAATTCCACTTCAACTTGAAGTTCCAGTCCTGCCACCAACACTCACCTGAAACTGCTTATGTTACTATCAACCTCTACATTGCCATATCAAATGAAAATGTGCATATTCCCACCTTATTAGACTTTCTGAGTTTTTGACACAATTGGATACTCCCTTCTTGCTTTTGGCTTCCATGATGGCAACACTCTTGGTTTTCCTCTTAATTCATTGCCTCTTCTTTTTCCGTCTCCTTCGTTTTATTCTTTTCGACCCAACCACTATATTATTGCTCTCATTTCTTTTCCTTTTATTTCCTCAGGTTCTCATTCATTTCTTTTAGTTTTAAGTATCTTCTATATATGCCAAGACTTTCAAAAATATATCTCCAGCTCAGACCACCATTCTGAACTTTACCTACTTAATGTCTTCACTTGGATGTTTCACAGGCATCTCACACTTAAAATGTTCAAAATAGAGCTTCTGGCTCCCTCTCCCCTTTTTTTCCCATGTCGACATGTGCTTCTCAATGTAGTAAATGGCACTACCACCCATACAGCCAAAAGTCTGAATTATTGTTTCTATGATTTCCCTCTACCTATCTTCATAGGCATGCACTCTATCAGCTTGTTCTACTGAGTCTTTATACACATAACACCAATTTATCAATTGGTCACCATTTCCAAATTCCTTCCCAGGCCAAGCAACATATTTATCTTAATAGCCTCCCACTTCCTTTCTTGCCCCACTCTCTCATCAGTCTTTTTATAGAGCAACCAAGGGGCCCCTGGGTGGCTTGGTCTGTTGAAGTGTCCAACTCTTGATTTCAGCCCGGATCTTGATGTAAAGGCTGGGAACCAAGCTCCACATTGGGCTCCTTTAAAAAAAAAAAAATGAAGAGCAACTGGAATGATCTTAAAATAATGCAGATATGTCACTTCTCTACTTAAAGTACATCATTGATTTTCAATATACTTAAACTATGAATCCTTAATCTGGCTCCAAGGCTTAGCAGGATTTGACTCCTGCCTAACCTATCTTAGGCTTCTCTGCCCTCTAGCCTTGGGAAACGCTCACATATCGTTCCTTCTGTCAACAGTGTGCTTTTCCCAATTCTTCACTTGTCTAAACACTGCCATTTTTCAAGTCCTAGCATCAATATAATTTAGCTGTTTGGTTTTCAGTATAATTACAGAGATACTTATTAAGGACAAAGAATTAGAATTAAACTTTGTTCTGCTGGATTAATTAATTACCATAAGCTCTTTCATAACATGATTTCCCTTTCTGAGTTGTTTCTATCCTTAGTCATCTGTAATATTTAAAAAAATTTTTTTCAGCAAGGGCATGTGGGTGGTATATTTTTTCTAAGTATTTTTACGTCTAAGAGTGTGCTCATAAAAAATGAGTGAGTTTTTAATTTCAAATTACAGTATTTTTTTTCGTCTCATGAAGGAGGTACTATTGGTTATTTCCCCTTTTTCTTTACTGAGAGAACTCTGGTTTTGTTTGATAATCCACCCTTCTCCACCCAGCCATGCACTTCACTAAAGACAATTGCATTCCCTTTAAAAAATGATTGGTTTAGGAATGGGCATGTGACACAACTGTAGCTAGTGAGATCTTTCTTCTTCTGCTTGATATTGTCATGTCTACTCATAACACCTGGTACTGTAGGAACATCGTATGAACACAATGATGAGCAACTCAGGACAAGACTGAGCCCCTGAGCTTGGCAAAGGAGAATGAGGGAAGGAACATAGGACTTCGAGTCACTAAGTTAACCATCTCAGAGCCAACCTAGCAATTCTTATGTGAAATAATAAATCTGCGTTATCGTTTATACTGATCATGCTGGGTTTTCTATTTCTCCTGGTACACAACTTTTAACTTTCTGTGTTGTTTCATTGCCCCTTCAGGGAAAAATGAGGTCAGCATGATACTTGTTTCTTTATGTATAATTTGTTTTTCTTGATAGTTAGAATTCTTAAAAAATATATTTAAAATAAAGAAAAGCCTCTATAGCACGTATCATCATTAGCTTCTATTTTTCTTGGCACTTAGCTTTATAATGGCACATTCAAATCTAATATTAAAAGTTTTCTTCAATTATTTAAACAATTACTTCTTTTCCTGATCCTTCTACTGATCTTGTTTTAAACTTATAACCACCAAACAGCACTAGATCGGGGCTGCCTAGTAATTTCTCCATATTCACAGTTCTGCTCTTCAACTATTTCATGCTGCATCTCTTTCCACAAGAACTCAAAACTACTACTTCTCTCTCCCCCCTGAAGCCTATGTCTTTGTTTATTATTTCGCTGTGAAGATCAAAGTAATCAGTATTTCTGCATCTTCCTATTTTGTGTCATCTACTCACTCAGATCCCTCTTCAAGAAAGGACATGTTACCCAGTTGCTAGGTATGTGCTTGGCTGATAGCTTCCAGCTGTTAATGACTTCAGTGTCCACTTTAGCTTTCAACCCAAGGCTATGGGCTTTTTTGAGTGGCCCCCGGCCAGTGACAGAACAAGACAGTATGCAAGGATCTATATCCATTTCCATCTAAGGTGGGACTCCTCTAATAAGCGATCTTAACTCCAGAGCTGGGCTGGCAGAGATTGTTAGGACAGCATCACAGAAGTCTACACCATATCTGATGGCTCTCCCAACCCAATAACCACTTTAGGCTCCTCATTCTGTCTCAGTGTCTCCTTCTTGGAAAACCTAAACCCCCTCTGAACCTTCAAGCCCCCTAAATCTCTCAACCTGACGATGTCTGTGCCTATATGCACTACCTTGCGTGAGTGAATCATGGAGCTGCAGCTGCCAACTTTAGTGAAATTTTCAATTTACACACTGAATGCTATTGTTTCTAAACCATTTACACATTTTTCTTCTGAAATGTTTTCCTTTTTCTCCTACACCAATTTTTCTTTCTACATTATTATCAATATATAAACACATAAATTTCTCAACCTAAAAAAAGACTTCCCTTGGCCATACATTCCTTTTTCTTCTGGTAATTTTTTCTGCTCCTCTCTATAAAGACTTTTCAATGTATTGTCTGTCTCTTTTTCATCCTTTCCCATTTTGTCTTGAACAAACTCCAATTAGGTTTTGTCCTCCTTCCCCTGAAACTGTTCCTGTCCTATTTCCACTTTGCTTCAGCTGTCAGTCCTTGTCTGGTCTCTCAGAGGCATTGACACAGTCCATTGTTTCTTCCTTTATTATTATTATTATTTTTTTTTTTAGAGAAGAGAGGAGGGAAAGAGAGGATTCCAAGCAGGATCCACACCCAGTGAAGAGCTCTACTCACAAACCTGAGATCATGACCTGGACTGAAACCAAGAGTCAGATTCTCGACCAACTGAGCCCCCCAGGCGCCCCTCTTCCTTTTGAAACACTTGCTTTATTTAGCTTCAGGACACACCCTTCTACATCTTCACCTTCGCCTCACTGGTTGTTGGATCTCAATCTTATTCAATGAATCTTCCTTATATGTCTAAGTGTCCCAAGCCTCAGTCCTGAGTTTTTCTTGCCCATATTTACTTCCTAGGTGATCTCTTCCAGTCTCATGGGTGCAAATATGACAAACGTATTGACTGTTCCAGCCCTGTCTTTGCCCTGGACTCCAACTCACATACTCAACTTCTGCAGGACTATGTCTCAGTTTATACTTAGTGTCCCTGGGTCTGCCATGCACACAGCAGGGAGTATGAATTCCAATAATTCGAGATGAGTGCATGTCACACAGATTTTCTGCTTTTGTTTTTTTTTTAAGATTAATTTTATTTATTTATGTATTTAATTTATTTATTTTAAGAGAGAGAGCTTGGGAGTGGGGTGCGGGGAGGAGCAGAGAGAGAGGGAGAAGCTGAGCACAGAGCCGGTCCTGGGGCTCGATCCCATGACCCTAAGACCACAACCCCAGCTGAAACCAAGAGTCAGATACCCAACCAACTCAGACACCCAGGCACCCCAAGATTTTTTGTCATTTAGGTATAGAATATTACATATTTTTAAAAGAATTCGTTTTGGTTCCAGTTTTTTTTTTTACTTCATTTCTTTGCTTTATTTCCAATTTCCATTATGTGATTTACCAGAGAAAGCTTTAGCGTTGCTTTATTTTTAAAAAAGATACATACTATTCATTTACAATAATTCAAGATCTGTGTTAGCCATTTTCAGGTGCACAATTTAAATAATTTAGTTGCTGTAAAATCCATATTATTTTCTAGTGATCAGTTGAAAAGATGTGGATAAATTATATGCTTCATCTGTTCTATAATTTTTCCAGTTTTCAATATCATGCTTATTATCAGCATTTAGTTTCTGGAATCTATTTTTTTATATTTTGAAAATGGAAACATCTGTTCATATTCAGTCTTCTGGCAACTCTTGTGTTCTCCATTTCTCAAAATTACTGACAATGATTCTATCATTACATTACCTATTATTGTTTTATACCAATAGATATAATTCATTGGTGGTTAAAGACTTGAACCAGTTTAAACAAACAATGTATATTCTTACTATGCTTCAATTGTCTTATAGTCATGTTTGTTTTAACCCTTTTAAATTTGAAAATTTGATAATTCTAATTCTCCTCCTCCTCCTTCAAGAAGGCTCTATGTCCAGTGTGGAGTCCAATGCAGGACTTGACCTCACAACCATAAGATTGAGAACCGAGTCGAGATCAAGAGTCAGAGGCTTATCCAATTGAGGTACCGAAGCACCCCTGAAAATTATCATTCTTAATGAATATAATAAGCAACACAGCAGTTAATAATAGTTTACTACCTCGAACAATAGTTTTTCCTTCAGATATTTTCTAGACCCAGTTAAAAAAAATCTAAAATGATCTAATTATCACTTTTGTTTTAAACTGTGTAGTAAAGAACACTTTTTAAAAAGGGATTTTACTTCTTTATTTCAGATAGAGGGAGAGAGCACATGAATGGGGGGGCAGGGGAAGGGGCAGAAAAAGAGGGAGATGGAGAAGCAGACTCCCCGCTGAGCAAGGAGCCCAACTCGAGGCTCAATCCCATGACCCTGAGATCATGACCTGGGGGGGGCAGACATTTAAACAACTAAGCCACCCAGGCACCCCATGAACACAGTTTTTAGAAAGATTAATCGTACTTGTTTGGCTATTATGGTATTTAAATTTTGGTAAGTTGTATGCTTCAGTGGAAGGTATTAAACAAAATTATTTTCTTTAAATATTATCCTGTTCCGCAGAACTAAAAATGAAAGGATTCACAAAGATACACATATAGATCAATGGAACAGAGCTGAGAATCCAGAAATGGACCTACACTTATGTGGGCAATTGATTTTCAGTAAAGGTGTCAAATTCAACAAGAACAGTTTTTTTTTTTTCAAGAAAAGTTTTTGGAATGACTGAATATCCATATGGAAAAGAAATAAACTTTGATCTACTTTTATACCAGACATCTAAATTAATTCAAAATGGATCACAGACCTAAATGTAAGGAAAAAAACACATATACATCCTACAGAACAAAGCATAGGAGAAAAGCCTTTGTGGCCTTGGGATAAGACACAGAAAACATGAACCATAAATGGAAAAACTAATACAGACTTCAAAAAAAAATAAAAATATTTTGCTTGTCTACAGATATGATTAAGAACTTTTACAATTCAATAATAAGATAACTCAATTTTAAGGAATAGGAAAAATATCTGTACAAGCATGTGACAAAAAGCTGCTCAATTTCATTGGTAATTAGGGAAATGCAAATCAAAACCACAATGAGCTACTACTACACACCCATTAGAATATCTTAAATTGAAAAGACTGAAGGGTGCCTGAGTGGCTCAGTCAGTTTTGTCCAACTCTTGATATTGGCTCAGGTCTTGATCTCACAGGGACAAGTTTGGCTCCATGTTGGGCTCCATGCTAGAACCTACTTTAAAAAAACAAAACAAAACAAATCCTGAAATGCCAAGGCACCAAGCTGGCTCAGTCAGTGGAACGTGTGACTCTTGATCTTAGGATTGTGCCCTATGTTAGGTGTAGAGATTACTTAAAAATAAAATCTTAAAAAAAAAAAAGGACTGAAATGCCAAGTGTTGGTAAAGATGTATACAACTAGAACTCTTGTACATTGCTGGTGGAAATGCAAAATGGTGCAGCCACTGGAAAAGTTTGTCAGTATCTTAAAAATTGAAATATGCACCTATTACACGACCCAGCAATTCCATTCTTAGGTTTTTGCCTAAGAGAACTGAGATTTCTCAAAGATTCGTACACAAATGTTCATAGCAGCATTATTCATAATAGCCAAACGATAGAAACAACTCGACTATCCATCAAGTGTTTAATGCATAAAAAAAAATAAGGCATATGTGTTTGGATATATGTTTTTTTTAATTAATTTATTTATTTATGATAGTCACAGAGAGAGAGAGAGAGAGAGAGAGAGAGAGGCAGAGACATAGGCAGAGGGAGAAGCAGGCTCCATGCACCAGGAGCCCGATGTGGGATTCGATCCTGGGTCTCCAGGATCGCGCCCTGGGCCAAAAGCAAGCGCCAAACCGCTGCACCACCCAGGGATCCCAGGCATATGTATTTGATATAATACAACTTAGCTAATAAAAGAGAATGACTACGGCATGTAGAACAATATGGAATAATCTCAAAACCGTAAGAGTTAGTAAAAGAAACCACACACACAAAAATATGAAATATGAATACAAAATTATGGAAAATTCAGAAATACAAGAGCAGAAAGCAGGTTAGTGTTTGCCTTGTGGCTGGGGATGAGGGACAGTTCGATTGCAGAGGAACACAGGAGAATTTTGAGGATGAGTAAAGTTCTAAGACTTTGACTCCAGTGGTGGCTGCACATCATGATATATTTACAAAAACTCATACAAGTTTACACTTATAATGGGTGAGTTTTATATTCTATAAATATGCTTCAATGATGATTTGAAGGGTGTATACATTAAATCTCAAGGTGTGTGTTGTTGGTTTTTTTTTTTTTTTAAAGATTTTATCTATTTATTCATGAGAGACACAGAGAGAGAGAGAGAGACAGAGACAGAGACACAGGCAGAGAGAGAAGCAGGCTCCATGCAGGGAGCCCAACGTGGGACTCGATCCCAGGTCTCCAGGATCAGGCCCTGAGCCGAAGGCAGGCGCTAAACTGCAGAACCACCCAGGCCGCCCAAGCCTCTAACTCTTGATCTCAGCTCAGGTCTTGATATCAGGGTCATGGGTCTGAGCCCTACTTAAAAAAATGCCTAACATTTCATTTTCTACAAAACAAATTTTGTCTTTGTTCAATACAGTTATGACATTTAAAAATCTAGAATCATATTATAAATTTAATAGCTATCATGATTTGAGTAATAGACTAGAATTGTAGGATTATTAATTTAAAGTAACAGTAAATTTTCCAGTAAAACTCTACTTATTTGAAGTTTAATTGTGTCTTAATCTCATACATCTGTAACAGATTCAGGAAGGTATAAGTAATCAAAAATATGTTTGTACAGTTAATTTTGAGATCACAATGTCTACATATTAAAATCATAGACATATTTTTGAGGTAAGTGTTGGTAAAGTCACTGTGAAAAACAGTACGTTATTTGCCAAAATGTATAGGATATGCAGGGAATAAAAATGTATAAATGAATAAATCTGTATTTAGCTCTTTATTTTCCATCAAATTTGCCACCACTGTCATCATCTATCACTAGAAGAATAATGCATTTTTTATCTACTTCTGATTCTGAGCCAAAACTTCTAATCACAAGACTTTAGGAGCAGTCCAAAAGGATGGCATTTCTGTTAACAAAGAAATGAACACATTGCCAACCATCAATGATGCATTTCACAAATGGTTTTCCGGAAAAATAGTTTATCATAATAACAGTCATTTAAGAAGAAATGTAACAATCTTTAAAATTTAAAAATAACAATATCCAAGGCCATATATTAAATTTTTTTTCTTTTTAGCTAAATACAACAGAAATTAGTTTGAAGTTTTAAATGTTATCTTCAAAATGCCATCTGTCTATGAGTATTGTCTTGAAAGAAGTCATTCGCCTCTCAGATCAAAATATAACAACTCAGGGGAGATGAACCACATCTCTATAGTCCTATGCACTGGCACCTCTGCTCGACTTTATCCATACAGTGATACCTCTGCTGGGAGTTTGTGGGACAATTTATTTACAGGTATACAGACAAGAATTATTTTGCATTGCTGTCTGTTATCTGCAGTTTATAGAGCTGTGAAATGGCTCAAGCAACGAAAGACACAGAACTTCCCTATCATCAGAATCATGTACCTTGAAGGGTGTGCTCTAAATGCTGGAAACTTCCCCAGGAAAGCATGTTCCTTCCCCCTACAGTTTTAGGAAGGGGTTGTTTCCTCAGAAGAACAAACTATTTGTTCAGCTAAATGTATGGTAATGGAGTCGCTGAGGGAAACACTGGCGTTATTTATTGGCTCTGGAACCATCTTCCTGGGAAAGAATTTCCTGGAGTAAAAATTTAAAAGTCAGGTTGACACAGATGACCTCAGTTCTCAGTACTACTAGTTAAGCTATATGGGGGCAGGTGTTCTCAATCTTCTATTTGCCTTTGTATCTACTTAAGCCAGGAATATTTTTCTATACCAAGGAGAAGTTGAGGTGAGGAAAGCGGACATCCTTCGTTTCCCACCTCTCTGTATTTGAGATGCCTCATCCATCTCCTCAGGGTCTAGTATATTGAAAGGCAAAAACTAGAAACAAACTTCTATTTACCACGAACCTCCCCTGAATGATGGGATACATGATTTATTTTTATTTTTAAATTTTTTTGGTGGGGAATGAAGTTACTGACGGTGAGGACAAAAGGGAAAGAAATGGGAGAGGAGAATTTTTTTTTTAAAGTTTTATCTGGGGGATCCCTGGGTGGCGCAGCGGTTTGGAGCCTGCCTTTGGCCCAGGGCGCGGTCCTGGAGACCCGGGATCGAATCCCACGTCGGGCTCCCGGTGCATGGAGCCTGCTTCTCCCTCTGCCTGTGTCTCTGCCCTCTCTCTCTCTCTCTCTCTCTCTCTGTGACTATCATAAATAAATAAAAAAAATAAAGTTTTATCTGGCTACATTCTTACAAATGTTAGTGATGTATGTTTAGAGAAGAAAGTTATCTGATAGAATGAGGTTTAAATGTTTTACGTGAAGATGTTTTTAGTATGCTAGTCTGCTCTATAATGGTAAGAAAAGTAGTTCACCAAGTCCCTACCTGCGCAGCAATCTGAATGTCTCAGTATTTTCTTTCCTCATTCCCAAGACTCATTGGAATTTTCTTTCTGCTGACTCCATAATTATGGATACTAGAAAATAATCCCAACCACCCCCACCTTTTTTCTAATCTCTAGATGTTTACGATGTCTTTCTTAACTTGCTGGGTTGTAAGGATCTACTCTGAATGTAGGTTCCTGCACCTAAAACCACACATTCCAAACAGGAAACAAATGAAATGCTTGTCTCAGGTTGCAGTTTCTGTGAATGACTTCACTCTTTATCCTCTTTCTTTAAAAAATCTTGCATCAAATTTATTTGAATCAGGTGATATCTGTATTTCTCTATTAGTAAATGTGATGCTTCATAGCTGCTGAAAATCATCAAGAAGCAGAGCTGATGGTTTTTAAGAAAAGTAACCTAATGACTGGGGTATTGAGGAGGTCTTTATCTTTTCTCTTTACTGACTACATTAGCTCCTTGCAAAAGTACTAAAAGGTTCACTTATTTTATGTATTAATTACATGAATAATGTATTAATGTATTATTTATTGATGTACTAATGCATTTATTAATACTACCAGAGTATTTTTCTGATTCTAAACTTTTACCATATGTATGCATGCATCATACACATTTATACCCATTTTGGATTTCTGAGTCAAGCAAACTTAAAAGTTTGACTCTCATTTAGAAATAAAACCTTGAATAAATTTAATTCCAACTACTGAATGTTTAAAATACTCAGAATTCTCAAAAAAATTTTTATGGTCTTGATGGACAATTGATCACACAGATATTGAAGTGAAGTGACTTCCTCATCACTGCTGAATCTCAAAGGCAGCAAAGGCATTAACTCAAGCATTTGAATTACTCTGTTACAAGACTGCAGTTGTGTATCCCTATAGAAAGTCCAGGTTTCTTACTCTATGTTCACCTTTCACACCAAATCTTTCTGCATACCATTATGTTAGAAATAATGAGTACTTCAAAGATTACTTGTTTAGTTTTAACTAGCACTTATTGAACATCTACTAAGAAACAGATGCCTTCACTTCTTTGGTCTCATTTAATCTGACCCTCAAAACATCAATCAACCCTGTTATGAACTTAATTTCGTCCTCCCCAAATTCGTATAATGAAGTCCTAACCACTAGATACCTGAAAATGTGAATGCATTTGGAGAGAAGGTCCTCAAAGAAGTAGTCTAGTTAAAATGAAGATATTAGAATGGGCTCTAAGCCAACGTGACTGGTGTCTTTGGAAGAAGGGGAAATTAGGATGCCTGTACATGTACATAGAGGGAAGACTATGTGAAAATATAGTGAGAAGAAGGCCATCCATAAGCAAAGAAAGAGGCCTCAAAAGAAACTAACTCTGCTGACACTTTGTTTGTTTATTTATTTATTTATTTATTTATTTATTTATTTATTTATTTACGATAGTCATACAGAGAGAGAGATAGAGGCAGAGACACAGGCAGAGGGAGAAGCAGGCTCCATGCACCGGCAGCCCAACGTGGGATTCGATCCCGGGTCTCCAGGATCGCACCCTGGGCCAAAGGCAGGCGCCAAACCGCTGCGCCACCCAGGGATCCCTCTGCTGACACTTTGATCTCAGACTTCCAGCTCTAGGAAGCTGTGAGGAAATAAATGTCCTGTTGTTTAAAATGCCCAGTCTGTAGTACTTTGTCATGGGAGCCCTAGCAAATTAATGGACCTGTACAGTTATGGGCACTGCTCTGTAGACACTGATGGCTCTAGAAGTTTGCAGGCTAAGAGAGGTCACACCAGGATCAAAACCCAGGTCTCCTAATCCCAATTCTAGTGCTTTCTCTAATACAAAAACATAATTTGTGGCATAATGGGAAGAGTGCTTTGGAAAGCATTTAGGTACCAATATAGAAGAAGATACATACATTACTCAGATCATATTAGCTACTGAGTCCAGGAAGACTTCATAATTACTCCCCTTCTGTTCTTGGCTGCGAATCCAGCCCAGCTTGATCCCCCAGTTGGCAGGTGTGGACCTCAGCTGGGTAGCAAGAAGAAGCTGGCCCATGAATATGGAAGGTGGGAGGGCTGTGGATTGTGTAAAATAAATAGGGAATTCGTCGCACGTTTCTTTGTTAGTATAAGAATTAAAAACCATATGCATGTGGGACAATTATAGTTAGAATTAACGATTCATTTTTTTCATATTCAGTTTAGCCTTGTTTTCAAGTCATTTCATGTGACTAATACCCATTCCTATTCATTGATCCATAAAGTACACATAGACATTGAAAAAAGTGCCAGCCATGGTTTACTCATTTTGGTTGTCTTCAGGTGAAGAAAGAGGAAAGCTTCTTTGAAGTGGGCATATATCAATTTAAAAAGGAGTGAAAGGGGCACCAGCCTGGCTCAGTCAGTAGAGCATGTGACCCTTGATTTCAGAGTTGGGAGTTTGAGCCCATGTTGGGTGTGGAGCCTACTTAGAATAAACAAACAAGAAAAACCATTGAGAAAAGAAATTCGAGACCATATACGAGGGAAAAAGTAACCTTATTTCATTTTTAGAGAAAATATTTGAATAATATTTTATATAATCTTGAAATTAAGAACCTTCAATAACAAGCTTTAATTTCAGAAACAGTGAAAACATGATTGGGCGATGTGAATGGAGGAGGAGGAGATGTAAAGATGTAAAGAAGGAGATGGCAGGAGGCAACATGGAGCTTTAGTTCGGAAATTTTTTTTTTTTTTTTTTTTTTTTAGTTCGGAAAATTAAAAGGGCAAAGTGTAGTGATTCTCAAACAGCCCTCCGCATGGAACATTCTTTATCCATCTCCTATTTCCTTTTGTCATTTCTCTCCCAGATCCTTTGGAGACAAGTCTTTGCTCACCTCCCAGACTTAATCGGGTGTCCCTATTATTCACAATCATAGCCTTTATGGTATCTCATTTATAACAGTAGTCATATTTGTCAGTGCGTGTTCCATGTCTCTTTTCTTAGAACGTAAGCTCCGCTGTGGCAGCAACCACACCTGCCTTGTTCACCGTTGAATCACCAGCATCTAGCAAACTTCCTGGCACACAGAAGGCACTCAGTAGGGTGTCGAGTGAATGAAAAGACAAGAAATTCATACTCTCTTTGTATCCTCAAGGCCACAGTAAGTTTATTTCTTAAAGTTCTTTTTGAGGGCAAAACTAAGCTCCTAGATATTCCCGATGCCTGCTTTCATGTGATAGTAAATGAAACAATGACAAAAAGAAATAGAGAATGGCACACCTTTCCTTAATTTCTGGCATTACCACTTACTTTTTTTTCTTTAAGATTTATTTATTTACTTGAAAGAGAGAGAGAGTGTGTGCATGTGAGCTGGAGGAGGGGCAGAGGAAAGGGAGAAAGAGAATCTCAAGTGCTCTCCCCACTGGGCAGGGAGCCCAATTCAGGGCTCCATCTCAAGACCGTGATATCATGACCTGAGCTGAAACCAAGATTCAGACACTTAACTGAACCATCCAGGAGCCCTGGCATTATCACTTTCAACTGAGGTTCCATGAAGGCAGGGAGTATGTTTTTATTTATTATACTCTTACCTAGAACAGTACCTGGCATATAGCAAGTTCAATAACACACCTGCACATATCTTTTATAAACAAAAACATATTGAAGAAAATACTGCTAAATATCAATAAAAATCAATGCAGAAATATTAAAGAGTCATGGCTGGAGTGCAAAAAATCACAAGTATGTCAAACTTTATTTTTTTTTTCAAACTTTAAATGGACTTAGATTTCTAAGAGCTAAAGTGGAAAAGTGAAACAATTTCTTAGTTACCATTACAAGGAAAAAAAAAAGAATTCTTTAGAGGTAGCACAATTTCCCTAGTACAGTTTGATTTCTTTGTCAATGTGGGGCTCAATATAAGGATTCACAATTTCCAGGAACATTCCTACATCCTGTATGCTAGCCAGATGTCATATGGCTGCTGATAAAAGCCAAGGACATGGCATTACAATACTATTCAGGGAAGGTTCTTCTTTGGGTCAAGGGACAGAACTGGTCAAACATGCAGCCCACTGGTTGCTCAAGGTCAAAATACCTAATGCGTTGTTCCTAAAGTTCATCCAGGCAGATGCTATGTGAGGGGGAGAAGCCTGCATTTTTGGATGCCATTTTAGATGCATACACCTCAAGCACTTATGAGGATTAAATGAGAAAATGCACCTGGCACATATAAAACTTTCAACAAGTTTTAACCATTATTTCCCATAGAATGATCACCTGAAGGGGGTTTCTCTTAACCCAAACCCTCAATATCATTGTACCTTTGTGGACTACCAGTGTCCGCATTACCACTGGCAGCAGGCTCATCAATGCCTTCATACCTAATCAGATCAGCTCAGCTCAATCAACTCAATAAACCAAGGCAGGGGGATCCCTGGGTGGCTCAGCGGTTTAGCGCCTGCCTTTGGCCCAGGGCGCAGTCCTGGAGTCTTGGGATTGAGTCCCGTGTCGGGCTCTTGGCATGGAGCCTGCTTCTCCCTCTGCCTGTGTCTCTGCCTCTCTCTCTCTCTCTCTCTCTCTCTACCTCTATAAATCTTAAAAAAAAAAAACAACATAAAAAAAAAATAAACCAAGGCAGGGAGTCCACCCTTCATAAAGCTCTAGTATCCTGAACATGTCTGATACTAATTTCTGTATCAATTAGGGTTTCATCAGAGAAGGAGAACTATTATTAGTGATATGGAATAAGAGGATTTTTATTTTTTTAAGATTTTATTTGTTTGAGAGAGAGCGAGAGAATGAGAGATAGAAAAAGAGCACAGAGGAAGAAGGAAATGCAGACTCCCCACTGAGCAGAGAGCCTGACCTGGGGCTGGATTCCAGGACCCCAAGATTTTGACCTGAGCCAAAGGCAGACGCTTAACCGCCTGAGCCCCCCACCCCCACCCCACCTGGCGCCCTGGAATAACAGGATTCGTAAAATAGAAATTTACCCTCTATGATTTGGGATCTGGTAAATAGGTTTAGGACAGGCTGTGGCCCAAAGTTACTGTGAGTAGGGCCAGCAGTTGGGAAGAAGTGTAAGTGGGTCGTGACAGAGCCAGGGCCCCCTGCGGCCCACGGGGACAAGAGGAACCGGCGTCTGTCCCTCGCCCTAAGCGAGGGGCGCGGGCCCCTGCGGAAGGGGGGCACCCGGCCAGCACCCCCGGGATTCCCAGTAAGAGAGGGTGCGGCCGAGCCTGAGGGCCCACGCGGCGGCCCGCAGCCGACCCCCGGACTGAGTCGACTCGCGTCTTCCAAACGCCCGAGGCGGCTTCGCGGCCTCTCCTGGGACCGCACCGCGCAGGGGCCCCGAGGGGACTCAGCCCCTCGGCCGCGTCGGCACGAGGCCTCCACCCCGTAACCCAAGGTGCCGAGACGACCGTGGCTGGCGCTCTGGCCGCGGTGCCACCTCCCGGGAACCCTGTGCGCCACGACAGCCACTGGGGGGAAAGCAAGCGCCCGGCCTGGAGCCTAGAGCAGAAAGAGGGGGCGGAGGGCGCCGAGTCCAGGAAGACCTCGCTGGTGGCCCAGGGCCCGGCAGGGAGCGGGGTGAGGCCGCGGTGAGCCGGGGAGCGCTGCGGCCCCGCGGCCGCCTGCCCCCCCCCCCGCCCCCGCCCCCGCCCTGCCGGCTGCCCGCACCACCACCGCCACCACCGTCGAGGGCCGCCTTGCTCCACCCGGACATCCCTTTGGTCTCCTGCGCTGGAGCTGAGCCTCCGCTGTCCTCGTGGCTGAGCGTAACGTGCATCGTACCTCACCTCTTCTCCCGTCTTAGCTGAAGAAAAAGAATACTCCGGATATAAGAATTCATTTTCTGAAACTTAGATCCCTGTGATCGACTTTTTTGGAACTATTTCTATGAATATTGTGTCCTAGACAGTTCAAGATGATTTTATGAAGCTCTTGGTTTCAGAATGAATTGGGGTTTTTCTCCTACAAAAAGTCATATGAAACTTGCCATATACTGGCCCATTCACCCAAATGAGCCAATTCCTTTGAATATTTTTGCACTGTTTCTCAGTTATTTGTTCCACAACCAACTTCACTCCTGACTAAATGGAAGGCATTATTTTCTGTATAAGGTTTATAAAGGAATGGAAAGATCTGTGGTGATTATAGAAATATCAACTCAACTGTGTTACATACAGTGTTCTTTTTATTTAAAATAATCCCGGAAAAAAGTTTCCTCCCTTGCTGTTGGAATAACTTATTCAGAATTAACTGGCAGAAGATTTCATGTTTGATTTTTATTTATTTAAAGATTTTATTTATTTATTCATGAAAGACACAGAGAGGGGCAGAGACACATGCAGAGCAGGCTCCATGCAGGCATGAATCACCCCCTGGGCTGAAGGCGGAGCTAAACTACTGAGCCACCCAGGCTGCTCTCATGTTTGATTTTTAAATCCAATCAATTATCAATACTATTTCTCAATGAGAATCAATATATTATTTTCTTAACACAATTCCCTGACAGTATTTGATTTCTTAATTCCCTGACTGACTGTATTTCCATCGTTTTCTATGCCTCTGATTCTCTCTTTAGCGTAAGCAGCAGAGACAACTCCAGTGCACATGATCTGATGTTTTCAACAAGACGTCCATTGGTAAAACCAGATCATACATCTCCCAACCACTGCCGGTTTTCTTCCCCCTCACCCCCCAACACCTCCCACGCAGCTGCAGCTGCTAAGTGGAGTAGCACACCGTGGTAAACATTTAGTTACAAACTATTAGCAACCAGTGAATATTAAGTCCACTGCGTCGATCCTGCCCTTTTGCCATTTTTCTTCTGGTTTTAATTATAAGGTAGACTGTCCTTAAGAAGCAAACTTTGGAGGCGGAGGAAAAACATTGTGCTTTGACTTAAAAAAAATCAGATGAAATCATGACTCATTTTATTATGTAGAGGAACGTAAAATGCATACAGGTAACATGTTATTGAATGTGAACACTCCATCCTAACCATATATCCTCCATGTGTTTCACTCTCCCCGCAGCTGATGACTAATAGAAATGAGATTCTGAAATAGTTTTTCACTTGCATCATTTGGAGAAAAAAAATGTCTATAAGGGCTGATTTTTTTTTAATAAACACAGCACTGATTACACATAATTGATGCGTATCTAGTGTAATGGTTGGCAATCCCTGACGAGCTAATTTCCTAACAGAATGCTTATATAGAGACTGTAGTAATTTCCATTGACTGTCCATTCCACATTGACATAATACTTTCAATAAATCCTCTAAAGTTTCAACGAAGTGCTTGTAAATTCCATGAAATAATGGAAATATTATTCACCAAAATTAAGAGGGGATGTTTCCCCTTGGTGAAGAGTTGTAATGTATTGGGCTCTGGCTGGACTGTAATTATTGGGGTGCTGTGCTGGGGGGGTCACCATCTGGGTTTGGGAGCTGCGAAGCTGTGAGCAGTAGCAGAGGGAAACCAAGACCACTCGGAGCCACTAGACCAATGAAAGATGTAGCAGGTGGCCGGTTACACCCTGTGGGCAACAACGTGTCATTCTTCAAAATTTCCAAAGGAAATAATTGGGAGTTCCACGGAACCTAGTAACGGGTAAGTTCTCCACCAGAGGGGAGCCTGAAGTCTAATCTAAAGGGCCGGTAAGCTGCAGGGGTAGATGGACAACCAGGAGGCCAAGGAGTGAGGAGGGCAATCCGGGCTTCTGTGACCTTGCGGCCAAGACGCTGCATGTGAAAGTAGTGGCGATGGAGGAAGAGGTGGAACCAGTGCGACCTAATTTTCAAGGGGCAGGTAAGCAGTTGTTCTACGACAGCCCTTTGGCTTTAGACCCCTCTCATGTACCCTTGTGCTGTTTCACAGACCGCATTACTGCCTGCCCCCGGGGCTCCGGCCGGGTGTCCCCTCAGAGGCCACCAGAGCCCCTGCCACCTGCTCTGGCGGCTTGTTGCAGGAGCAGCAGTTTCTCTGACATGCAGGACTTACTGTTTTCCTTCAGACGTCAGCACCGCCCAGCTGAGGAGGAGGAGGTCTGGGCCTGGTCTGCGGCCACGGGGACAGCAGCAGCTCGGCTCACGGGCTGTGCTCCAGCTCAGGGCAGCCGCCCTCCTGTCAAAGCTACTGGCTGATCATGGCACGTGAGGACACGTCCATGGGATACCCAAAACAAAAAAACAAAAAAGCTTAATAAAATCAGCATGATAGACATTCCGAGGACAGGTCTTCCCGGAGATGTGAAGGACTCTGAGGGGCCTTGCCCCCGGGGCAGATCCCTGTGGACCCAGGAGGGGCTGTCTGGCTGCCTCAGGGGGACACTGTGATTCTGGCCTCCTGTCTCCCCTCCCCCACCTAAACAGGCCGGGACAAGCAGCAGTGTCCCTCAAAAGGGCTAGTAAGTCACTCCCACATCTATGGGCCAAACCCTGCTTGCAGCCTGTAAGGCCAGTTAACTAAGAATAGTCTGTACATTTTTATTTTATTTTATTTTATTTTATTTTATTTTATTTTATTTTATTTTATTTTATTTTATTTTATTTTATTTTATTTTTTTAAATTTTTATTTATTTATGATAGTCACACACAGAGAGAGAGAGAGGCAGAGACACAGGCAGAGGGAGAAGCAGGCTCCATGCACCGGGAGCCCGATGTGGGATTCGATCCTGGGTCTCCAGGATCGCGCCCCGGGCCAAAGGCAGGCGCCAAACTGCTGCGCCACCCAGGGATCCCCTATTTTATTTTATTTTTATTTATGATAGTCACACACACAGAGAGAGAGAGAGAGAGAGAGAGGCAGAGGCACAGGCAGAGGGAGAAGCAGGCTCCATGCACCAGGAGCCCGACGTGGGATTCGATCCCAGGTCTCCAGGATCATGCCCTGGGCCAAAGGCAGACGCCAAACCACGGTGCCACCCAGGGATCCCTAGTCTGTACATTTTTAAATGGTTGGGGAAAAAAATCAGAAGAGTATTTTGCGACACATGAAAATCATAAAATTTGAAATTCAGCATTCATCAGTCAAGTCCTTTCGGAGCCCAGCCACGCTCATTGATTTCGGTGCGACCTACGGTGACTTTCATGGTCCCAGAGCAGAGCTGGGTGGTGTGACAGAGACCGTGTGGCCCACAGAGCCGAAAATGTCACATGGCCCTTTACAGAAAAAGTTGGCAGGAGCTGCTGTAGGAGCAAGACTGAAGTAGAAGACCGGTGTGTAAGAAGGGGCGAGATTGGGATTCGCCCTTGGGGAAGATGAGTTAAAAGGGCAAACGTGGGTTCTGTGTTTTTGTGTCTGGTAATAGGTTTGTCAGAACGCTAGCTATTTTCCTCAAAAGGAAATAAAAAGAGATGGTGGGGATTTATGGGCGTCTCAGGGGGCCCCTCTCTGTGAGGTAACTGGTGTGAAGCGGACACAAGACTGCACTGTTCATGGGCGGTGTGCCGGCTCACCCTTGGGGCGCACAGAGGCCTGGTGGCTGGGGGGAGGGAGTTAGTGATGGAATAAACAGGATGGCAATGGAATGTCCCATGGGGTGGTGATCGTGGGGGAACCCTTAATCTTCTTCATCACATTTCCTTAAAGGGGGAAGAAATTTCTGCTTAGCTTTCCAAGGAGTTGTATCATACTGAACACGCTTGGTTTCTCTCCCTACTTGTATCCGTTGGAAGCCCTTGACCACAGGGTGCGGTTACCGAGGAGGTACCCGTTCCATCATTGTGCTCTCTCTCTCTCCATGCCTGCCTCATGACTCGCTGAAAGCCAGCCAGTGGGCTTCCCTCTGTTTCCTACCCGAAGATGGTAAGCACACCCTCCAAAGGCAGTCCGGAAACCTATCTTTCTGTGCCATCCTCTGCCCCCAGTGTGAGACAGGCCGTGTGTGGCTGGTATGGATGTCCCATTTGTGATCTAAGTCCCTCCACAGACAAGTCTCAGGGCGTGCCTCCGTAGAGAGCTAATTCCTCGTTTGATTTTCAGTCTAGTTTTACTTTTAACCCCTGTGCTTTGTGAGATATTAGATCTGAACAGATCCAGGAGAAGATGGGGGGTTCACATTCGGTGGCCTTCACCACTCGTCACCATGAATTCAGAATGACTGAGAGCATCATGATATGTTCAGTGTTCGGATTTCTTCAGGAAGATGAAGACAGAGCAGGGACTTGGCTTTTGTTTAGATGTTTGGTATCTTCGTATTGTGTGACCCAGAACTGCCCACTTCTGTCCCACAGCCCATCAGAAGAGCCCCAGATATGCAGAGTGCAGAATGGAGGAAGTAGGTATTTTCCTGACTCACTTCCTTAAATTGCAGGGTTACCCTATCTGAGCCCAGATTGCCGTACGTCAGAAGGACGCTATCCTCCTCACCGTAGACAGACCTTCGTGCATAGTTCTAAGGTTGATGTGGATTCACATGCCTTCATTTATTTTGTACTTCCAAAGCCTTTGTGTGTGTTACGTGTGTGTGTGTGTGTGTGTGTGTTTGCATACACTACCCTGGCTTTGCCTCTCCTCTCATTTTAGCCCCTAGTCCTTCCTTTTATTGATCAATCTCAAGAGCAGTGACTTGCACTATATATACTGGAGCAGTAATTCCCAGCCTGCCCAAAAGATCTAGAATTAGATCTGTGTATATTAAAATTTGGGATAGGATTCAGAAGCTCTACAGGAATTTGATTATTGACCTCATGGGGTTTATACCATGTGCCTATAGGAAATATATGTATATTATCATATATGAGGGATAGTAGATTCTTTGTCTTTTTTAATCCTGACTGGTATGTGTGTGTATATGTGGACATGTATCAAACACATATACAATGATATATGTATACAATGACACACAGACTATATATATATATATATAATAAGCATGTATATATGTATAGACACACACACTATGATATACATATAAAATGAGAAAAAGACTCTAGTATCATTCCTGGATCATAATATGCATTTACTACTACTGTCAATACTGTTCATTGAGAATAGTAAAGATATATATATATATTTTTTATTTTTAAAGATTTTAGTTAATTGACAGAGAGAGAGCGAGCCAGAAAGCATAAGTGAGGGGGAACAGCATGGGGAGAAGGGAGCCCGATGTGGGGCTCGATCCCAGGATCCCAGGATCAGGACCTGAGCTGCAGGCAGACTCTTAACTGACTGAGCCACCCAGGTGCCCCAGTAAAGAAAGATTTTTATGGGAAAATTTTCAATAAAAAAATATGAGGATAGTGTATTTTTATTTTTGTGATTACAAACAGAATAGAAATTGACCTCAAATCTATCACCTTATTGATTTCTAGCTTCAATTATGCATATAATTTAATGGACTAGTCCATGTCTCATCATACGCATTGAATGTTAGGACGATAAAGGGCATTTGAGACCATGAGATACAACTTTTTAATTTTACATATGTGCAAACTGAGATGTAGCTTGTTTAATTGGTTCCCAAGATTTTCTGGCTTTTTCCACTTAGACACAGATGCAAAATATTTTGATGAAACCTGGATGTTTAAAAAATATGGATTTCTTTTTTGCCTCTTCAGATTTTTGGAAGAATGTTTTCATTTTTAATTTGCATGTTAGTTTCCATGCATT
Source organism: Nyctereutes procyonoides (assembly GCF_905146905.1). Lineage (NCBI taxonomy): Eukaryota > Metazoa > Chordata > Mammalia > Carnivora > Canidae > Nyctereutes > Nyctereutes procyonoides. The sequence goes on from NW_026575122.1 coordinate 24,958,998, forward strand.
CAAGCCTCTGTCCTCTTTGACAAGAAGCTACGATGTAAGTAAAAACAAGGCATTCGGAGTTAAAAAAAACTGACTTTGAATATAATAAACCACTAGAGTGCCTGGAACTGTGGAACTGACACAAGACTTCTAAAAAAAAGTTTTAAGAATGAAAGTTGAGAAGCATTGTGTGATACTGATGTGAAGGGCAATTTCCTGACGGGTACAGCCATTAAACATTGCAATGGGAATCTATAGTAGGTCATGGAATCTCCTACTATAGGCCTTTGAAAGTAATATTAAAAAAAATAGAATGATTGTAAAACGGTATTTCCCAACTCAGGTTATACTGCAGATGGGGAAATTGGAAGTACCCTCTTCCTCTCTCTAGGGATGAAGCACAAATGAAGCTTAGCACCATGTTTAGAGAAATGGACAAATGGTAATGGTATAGCCGTAGATGGTAGTTGGGACACATTAGTGTAAGTCTGGTTCTGTGAGGAAGCAGAAGCAATAAAAAAAAAAACTGTCCCAGTCCAGTATTATTTACAAATTAAAATACATGATGCCACATAAATAATACATTAAAATCAACCCTGAAGTTTTAAAGTAAAAAAAAAAAAAGTTAATCATTACTTAAGAGTTTACTTACTTAGAGTTAATCATTACTAAGGGTTTTCCCAATGGGGGTTGATTCCTGATACTAACTCACTAGCCTTCCCAACCCCACGATGAAATGTTGTTTGTTAAAATTTGAGGGTGATTTTTCAGCTCTAATGGACGGCTTATGGTATATTCTGAGCAAGATGTGTTTTGCTTGGCTGGTAACAGGAAAGTGGAAGAAAAGGAGTTCTGTATACCATTTTCTTTTCTTTTTTTTTTTTTTAAAGAGAATTTTTTTTAAGTTTTTATTTATTTATGATAGTCACACAGGTAGAGAGAGAGAGACAGAGACATAGGCAGAGGGAGAAGCAGGCTCCATGCACCGGGAGCCCGACGTGGGATTCGATCCCGGGTCTCCAGGATCGTGCCCTGGGCCAAAGGCAGGCGCTAAACCGCTGCACCACCCAGGGATCCCTGTATACCATTTTCAAAATGAATTCAATAGCTCCTTACTTTGTTTCTTTAACTGGTCTGCCAGTCTCATTGTGTGAAGGATCATAATATTAGCACATAAAATATCTTACTGGAATAGATGCTAAAGCAAAACCAAAAGGCCACACTAGCTCAAAATCCATTTCCTTCAGTAAACCTTCTGTAAACAACCATAACTGACCCACTACTTTAACCATTCGAATGAAATCTCAGAACATTGAATTCCATAAAAAATCTGAAAATACATTAGTTCTTTACCTCCGAACGTGTCAGAAGTTTTCCCCAATTATTTATTTAAAATCTCTGCCTCTAGCAGGCAGCTCTGGATTTGAGTGTTGGTTGGGTTGCTTCCTAGCTGCATATTGGGCTAACACTGCTTGCTCACCTATATGGATAAAACGCGTACCTGCCTCAGGGAACTGTTAGGAAGGTGGATGGAACATGCGGAGGGCGTGTGGCATCGTGCCTGGCTCAGGGCGACCACTCGGCCATGCCAAGTCGGTGATCATTCCTGCCGGCCTAGGTGACTTTTTCGTGGGGGCAGTAAGGGGACTGCGGAGAGCATGGGCTCTGCGGGGGGGGGGGCAGTTCTGGGGCCCAGGTCTGTCCTGCCACCTGCTGTGCGGCGTCCTGAGTGATCTAACCAACCCTGGGAGCCACTGTTTCATTTCCAAAATGAATATACTCCAGCAACATGCAGGTGCCCGGGCTGGCTGAGGAAAGTGCCTGTTGTGCCTCTTTCCTGGCAATGCATTGTGAGCAAGCTAACGGTTCCGGTGCATTCCGAGGGCGAGGGCGAGGGCGACGCAGAGCAGAAGGGGTCACGGTAAGTTTCAAAAGAAAAGAAAGTCGTGCTCCCCACCACGGCCAAGAGGAGAGAGAATGGACCCAAACCAAGGCAAGCGCGCACCGTGATGCGCTGACCATGCGGCTGCAAATGAGGAGTGGGTCTCGAGTCCCGGTTCCCTCTATATTCTTCCCAGGGTGAGCGCGGAGGAATTTTCGGTTAGAGCGTCGTCGTGCCCGGTGACCTCAGACCTCAGGAGCTCCCCGGGGCCCAGCTGGCACGGGCGCCGGTGGAGGGACGCTGGAGCGGCCCCACGGCGGGCAGCGGCCCCCGAGGCAAGGCCGGCCGCACGCGCCCCTCGCAGCCTCGCCAGCCCCGGCCCCGGCCCCGGCCCCGGCCCCGAGGCTCCTCCCCGAGCTTCCGGAGCTCTCCCGAGCAGGAGGTCCCCGCCCCCGCACCCCGAGACCCCGTCGCGCCGGCGCCCCGCCCCCGGCCCGCCCCGCCGGCCGCACCTGCCCGCGCGCACACGCCCCCCGCACGCCGGCCGCCACGCGCGCCGGGCCTCGGGCCGCCCCGCCCGCCCTGCCCCTGCGCTGCTGCCGCCGCCGCCGCCGCCCCACCCCCGGCACGCGCCCGCCGCCGCTCCCCCGCACCGCCCTGCCTCGCCGCGGGCCGCCGCCGCCGCCGCCCAGCCGCCGGGCCCGCCGGGCGCAGGAGCCGAGCAGAGCCCGCACCGCGGCGCCAGGGTGCGCGGGCCGCCGCCGCCGCCGCCGCCGCCGCCGCCGCGCTCGTTGGCTGCGCTCAGGCTCCGGCGAGCGCTGTCTCCGCCTCCTCTTCCTGCGACCTCCTCCGTCCGCGGCAGCCTCCGCGCGCTCCCCGGGAGCGCCCCTACGCCCCGCCCGCGGCGACCGGGCCTGGGGGATCCGGGGCTCCGCGGCGCCCCGCCCGGCCAGCCCCCCGGCCCGCACATGGTCTGAGCCCCGCGGCCAGAGCTGCGCCCGGACGCGGGGGACGGCGGCGTTCCCGGCCCGGGGCCGCGGGGACCTCCTGCTGCCGACGCTCTCGCTTTATTTTAGGGTGGGGCGGGGAGGGCCCTGGGTTCCGGGGAGTGGGGGTGGGCGGGGAGGAGGGCCCGGGGGGAGCCGGACTCCGCGAGGGAGCCGGGGAGACACTATGGGGAAGGACCAGGAGCTGCTGGAGGCCGCCCGCACTGGAAATGTGGCTCTGGTGGAGAAACTCCTGTCTGGCAGGAAAGGAGGGATCCTGGGCGGCGGATCCGGACCCTTGCCCCTGTCTAATCTGCTAAGGTAAGGACGCAACCCGCTCCGGGATCGCACGCCGCGTTCTGCATTGTGACACATCCGTCCTCCTCCTCACGGTTATTGCACCTGCTGGCTGCCAGCGATTCATTCTTAAATTAGGCAGGAAAACAGACTGTGTGTGTGGAGAGGAGGCAGGAGGCTCCCGGTCGGATTGATGCCTCGGATTCTCTGAGTGATTTGAAAATAGGCTTCCATCAATGCGTCAGGAGCTACTTTTCTCTGAGCTCTGGTGCAGAACTTGTACATGCACAAGTGTTACTGGAAGGAAATCAGTGTTCCACTCGCTTTTCATCAATATTTATTATGTATTTGCCGTGCCAAGCCCGCCCCCCCCCTTTTTTTGTTTATCTGAATGAAATTGGTGGAGAAGCTGTTGCGTGCATGCAGTCACCCTGCAAAAAGCCACAGCCTTTGGTTGCTGCTACCTCCCCGCAGAAGGCGTTTGCCGTGCTGTGGGTTACGATCCCACGAAATGAAGCGAGCGAACCTTCTGATGAGATGTCCCCAGTACAGGGTGTGTGTGAAAACTTGATGAGGCAGCTTGGGCAGCCCTGGCCGTACTTCCAGTTACCTGGACATAGCAGCGTGAAACTTGGTTAGGAGGATGAAGGATGGCAGGTCGGGATTGGGAGAGTGTGTATGGAGTGTAGTAGAGGCCTTTTCATGTGAAGATGTTGCGGGCGAGACTAATATTGCTTGGATACTCTTTCTAAGATGACATTTAAAAAATGTCAAGGTCTTTATTCAGCAGGCAGTACCTGGGAAATAGCTGGGTTGATTTGCATATTGGAAAAACTGTGAACTTAAAAGTTGAATTGATGGACAAATTAAATGAGAGGGAAGAAGGCTGAAGAATATCCGTTAGATGCAAGGAAGGCTTTTTAGTTTATGAAATTATGGTTATTCACGTTGACCTGGATATTTTGGGAAGCGTCAGTCATCATTCATATCTTCACCCTGAAACATCTCTAAAGCAACCCAACTGTACTTGGGAAAATTAAAAAAAAATCCAGGTGATTTTCTTGGGTTTTGGAAAACTCTTTCGTGCTACTCTCGACAAGTGTTTAATACAGACTTCTGGATGATAACATTGTTTTCTTTACTCAAGTTCTTATATGTGGTAGTGGCCAGGCAATGCAGCTAATTACCATACTGGCTAATAGGGAAAATGAAAACATCTGTATTACAGTGAAATGAATTTAGTTGGCAAATAGTTGATGGAATTTAAAAAAATTTCATATGTGATCGTCTGTCCTTGTTAATAGGGACATTTTATTGGAATGACAATTCACTTCAGATCACAACATGGGACCTTTTTTTTTAGTTGATCTTAGAGGTGATGACTCTTGCGTGTGCTCTCTTGTTAAGTGATTTTCACTCTGAAATGCAAGTTGACAGTGTGGACATATTTCAGGTGATAGCGCTAATAAATGCCCTTAGTCACAGGTAATATATATATATATATATATATATATATATATATATATACATATAAAAACAGTTTATCTGGTTATGGCTTTAAAGTTGCAGGTAAAATAAATATGTTTACTAATTCAAGTTGTAAGAATGGTTATGGCTGGAAACCTATATTCTGAAAGAGGTTTCTAAATAATTAGTTCCTTTGGAAAAACACTAAGGAATTCTTTGAGAACAATGAGAACTTCAGTTAATTTTATTGAGATAAATGGTACTTTAAAAATCCTACCTTTGTGATAGAACTTAAAGGTAAATATTTTTTATTTATTTTTTAAAAAGGTTTTATTTATTTATTCATGAGTAACACAGAGAAAGAGAGAGAGAGAGAGAGAGAGAGAGAGAGACAGGCAGAGGGAGAAGGAGGCCTTATACAGGGAGCCTGATGTGGGACTCCATCCCGAGTCTCCAGGATCACACCCTGGGCCAAAGGCAGGCACTCAACCACTGAGCCACCCAGGCATCCCTGGTAAACATATTTTTAAAACTTTCTCAGTTGTGCCATTTAAAAAAAAAAGAATAGATGGCAAATTTTAGGAATAAAATTAAGATTAAATTTCAAAATTGTGACCCACAATGTATTTCTTGAATAGGAGGTTTTCCCTTTTGCTGGTTTTTGTCAGAGTGGCAGCTCTGTAACAGGGATGTGCCTAGAAAACAAAGCTAAAAAAAACATGTGTTCATTAGAGTAGTTTGAACCAAGTTGTAAAAGTCAAAATCAAAACCTTTAAACTTGAATCTGTCTCATACTGAATAAACAATGTCTTTGAAGACAGTGAGGGTTAAAATTGTATTCCTTCGGTGATCCTTTGCATAAAATGAAATTTCTAAGAAGGCATGTTAATTTAGTTGTTACTTTATTTCACAAATGATTGTCCTCAGAAATTTTTTTACAGGATAATGGAAAATGTGGCCCCTTCCACTTTAAACATAATGACATGAAGACATTCTTAAATATTTTGGAATGAATTGCAGAATAGGTTTGCCACTACCTAACCCTGCCTTTATTACTTGTGTAATTATACTAGGGCCAGATCTGTGCTAAATGCTTATGTATACCATCTCATTTAATTCTTATATCAGCCATAAGTAGCTGAGCCTCAGTTCACAGCTGAAGGACTGAAGAGTCAGAGAGATTAAGGACTTGCCCAAGGTCACTTAATTAGTAATGGTAAAAAAAAAAAAAAAAAACTAGTAATGGTAAAGATTTGAAGTTCTGTAATTTAGATTCGCTTTCCCACATCCTAAGTCTTATTCATCAAATCTGATTCACAAAAGTTTTAGATGGCTGAGTCTAATCTGAACTTTTTTTTGCTATGAATAATTTGTTTTTAAAAAAGCTTAATTTTGGGATGCCTGGGTGGCTCAGTGGTTGAGTGGCTGCCTTCGGCTCAGGGTGTGATCCTGGAGTCCCAGGATAGAGTCCCACATCGGGCTCCCTGCATGGAGCCTGCTTCTCCCTCTGCCTGTGTCTCTGCTTCTCTCTCTCTCTCTCTCTCTCTCGCTCTGTGTGTCTCTCATGAATAAATAAATAAAATCTTTTTAAAAAACTTAGCTTTTTTCTAATTACAAAATAAATCTTATGACTTCCCTTTGAGGGATCACTAGATAAGAACTTTTCTGAAGGTGCTTTTGATGACCTACTAAGTGAGCAGTAGCTATATGATGGGGAATCAGGTATGCTTGGGTGACACTGCATAGGTAAGAATGACCTTGAATAAATATAAAAATCTCTAAGCCTCACTGTCCACTTCTATAAAATGGGAATAGTAATAGCACGTATCATATAGAGTTCTAAGAATTAAGTGAAATAGAAAGAAATGAATGCAAAGCATTTAAGACATTGGTGTTTATCATTAGTGTTATTATTTCTCATGTAGAGTACTTGACTCTACTTTCTCAGATCTTGTTTACTAAAGATTTGTTCCATATTGGACATGGAATAAATTTCTTTAGTAAAATTTCCATTAGAATTACAGAATGATAGGGATGCCTGGGTGGCTCAGAGGTTGAGTGCCAGCCTTTGGCTCAGGGTGTGATCCCGGGGTTCTGGGATTGAGTCCCACATCGGGCTCCCTGCTTGAAGCCTGCTTCTCTCCCTCTGTCTGTGTCTCTGCCTCTTTCGGTGTGTCTCCCATGAATAAACAAATAAATCTTAAAAACAAAACAAAACAAAACAGAATGTTCAAATAAAATGGGACCTTTTATTCAACTTCTGACCTAGAGGAATTACTTGTAGCGTTCCTTACCAGTTAGTTGTCTTAGTCCTGTAAAACCCTTAAATAAATAGGTCCATTCTGTTTCTTTTTGACAGCTCTAATTATTAAAAAAAAATTATCCTTTTATTGAGTTGAAATCCGCCTCCCTGTAATTTCCAGCACTTGGTACTAGTTGGCATGGAGTGTGGGTGAAGTTATGTTTTCATACTTTTCACTATTCTTTTTTTTTCCTTCTTTGCATATTCTCAAATTTTGCAATGACTCTCTTAAAGGTGGTGAGCAGAAATGAACAAAATGCACTAAATATCAGTAGACCAGTGTAAATATACTGGGACTTGATACACCGTTGAATTTAAAAAAAAAAAAAAGGTTACAAAATAGCATTTGTACTATGATCCTGGGTTTGGTTGGTTGATTTTAAGAAAAAGTGATGAAGTCTGGAATGATAACATCAACAGCCCCCGTGGCTCAGCAGTTTAGCGCTGCCTTCAGCCCAGGGCGGGATCCCGGAAAGCCGGGATCTAGTCCCACATCAGGCTTCCTGCATGGAGCCTGCTCCTCCCTCTGCCTCTGCCTCTCTTTCTCCCTCTGTCTCTCATGAATAAATAAATAAAATCTTAAAAAAAAGATAACATCAACATGTTAAAAGTAGTATTCGTCATTGGTAGAATTGTGGGTGATCTTTATTATTATTATTACTATTTTTTTTGCTTACCTACATTTTTCAGTATTCTAAAATGAACATGTATTTTGTAATCAAAATAGCAGCTACTTAAAACATGACACAATGAAATTATTATCTCTTTATTATTGATCTAAGACCTACCTTAATACAGGTCAGTTTTACTGAGGTGGAGAATGACAGTGGCTCACATTGAGCAGACACTCAAAGTTTCCAAGTATTTTTTTCAAAGACCTGTGACGCAGTCGTTCCGCTATCATACTTGTTTTTTTTTTTAAAGATGTTATTTATTTATTCATGAGAGACACACACACACACACACACACACACACACACACACACACAGAGAGAGAGAGAGAGAGAGAGAGAGAGAGAGAGAGAGAGGCGGAGACACAGGCAGAGGAAGAAGCAGGCTCCATGCAGGGAGCCCGACGTGGGACTGGATTCTGGGTCTCCAGGATCAGGCCCGGGGCTGAAGGTGGCGCTAGACTGTTGAGCCACCCGGGCTGCCCCCACATCATACTTGTAAAAGTGTTGATTGAACTTAAATTATTACTATTACATTTAACCTTCCTTGTTTTAGCCTTTATTTATAATCTGTCTAGATATTTTTGACTCTTGGGTCTATCTTCCAGAGTATTAACTTTTCTCTTCTGTATCATCTGTAGATTTAATAAGCATATTTTCTATAATTTGAATTTGAGACACGGTGATACATCCCTAAAGAACCCTTCTTTAGCTTCCTATAAATTTAAAAGGAGCAAACTTTATACATGGCATTCGAGTTGCTTAGGAGAAGTCTCATCCAGCCACATCTCATACACCTGTGAGAATATTATGAGGTACTTTATCTGTTGCCCTTCTGAATGCATGCTGTGTCCTGTTTATGGCATTCCTTTGATCTATTTCTGGCATTGAGTCTATAAATTCCACCCAAATCAGGCTACTTTCTTACAGCTTGTTTGCAGTAGTGAAGCACTGATGATACCCTAGTACCAAAGCAAATCCCTTCTTCCCACTTGTACCCAGTTCTTCTGGGTCTGAATACCCAAACTCATCTGAAGTGTCTGTTGTGACCTCTGTCTGTGAAATTTCAGTAATCTCCCAGCATCATTTGTTTGTACTTTCTGGTTTGAAGATGATTCTCACTAGGGATGACAGAAGCAAAATACAAGTTGGGAAGAATCAGATTCTTGGCATTGTTAGATGTCATGGCAAATTCTCATGTGGCCTCAAAGTTTAAGGTTACATTATCTGTTATAGAAGCGAACTTTTTATACCTCTCTTCTTCTTTTGTTTTTTTTTCCCCAGCTTAGTTGAAAGGGACATTAATATTTTTCCAGGTAAATACCTTCCTGTTTTTAGTTATTCCTCTTTCTCATCCAACCCTTTGGTCTTTAAAGAAATCTGAGCTCCTCAGAGCTCCTCAGAATACCCAAATGGAATTACCTCCCTCCTTTCCTCCCTGCATATTATAGGTGAAGTCTCATTTTATTTAACATCTTTCATGAAGCAGCTGCAAAACCTTTTAAGGCCTCTTCCTTTGACACAACCACCTTTTAATCTAAACAAAGAAAAATTCCTATTTGAATGTATATTAAATTATTTCTTTCCTAGGGAGTCTAGGTTAAGAACTATTTGTATTTTAACAAAGCGATAAAAAGTTCAGTGTCTCAAATTTCCTTGATTTTTCTTAATGACTCAAAGGATTACTTACTATGTAAGATACATTTAGCAAACTCTTGTTGAATATAAAGAATCTGGTTTCTCACCCCCCTCCCCCATGTGAAAAAGTAAATTGGTAAAAAGTAGAGGAAAATCGTGTCTGGTCACCAAAGACATATGAACCAGAGAGTTCACAAATTTTTCAGATTCAAGATTCAGTTCATCAGGTTTTGGGTACAGGGAGGTAAGAGTTGTCATTCTCACAATTTGGGCAATTGTGGTCACTGGGACTCTGGTAAGGTGCTCATTTTCAGGGAAACTGTGCTGGTTAAATGGAATAAATCACAAACAAAGCTGTCAGATCGAATGAAAAACGTATCTATAAAAATAGTCAAGTTGCAAGTGGGTTATCTATTTTAGATAGAGATGATGTTGGAAGCGGTGATTGCAGCATTGTGTTCAGGGAGCTGTGCCTGTGGGGTGGGGAGCCGTGCCAGCTGCGGGACTTGGTGGGGAGACAACAGAGGATTTTGCTACTGGCCTCCTTCCCCACTAAGCTGGGTGTTCCGGCTTCATCTTCAGAGCAGTAAGCCTGACGTGAGGCGGGGAGTGAGGACAGCCGGCCCGCAGCTGCTGCTCACCCCGTCACCCTGCCAGTCCTTACTTTGCCTGGTGCCTGGCGCTTCTCAGGGGTTTCCTCCAACGCCCCCAGCAGCCTGCTCACCTGGGGGGGTGCCCCTGTCCCCTGCAGCCTGCTCACCTGGGGGGGGTGCCCCTGTCCCCTGCAGCCTGCTCACCTGGGGGGGTGCCCCTGTCCCCTGCAGCCTGCTCACCTGGGGGGTGCCCCTGTCCCCTGCAGCCTGCTCACCTGGGGGGGGTGCCCCTGTCCCCTGCAGCCTGCTCACCTGGGGGGGTGCCCCTGTCCCCTGCAGCCTGCTCACCTTGGGGGGGTGTCCCTGTCCCCTGCAGCCTGCTCACCTCGGGGACGCACCCCCGCCCCCTGCAGCCGGCTCACCGATTTGGGGGGCAGTGTATGCAGTTTGGTTTCCTCAGTCATATACCAGAATGACTACTTATGGGTTTGATGTTAATTTTGGGAAGTTCTTCCTAGGAGCCTGTTGGAGAACATTCATCCTGAGTGTTTGACTAGAAATGGAAGCTGTCCCTCGAGTCAAGGGTTAGGAGACCACTTTCAGTCGCGGGGCCTGAAGGCATTTGGCATTGCAGGCATCTGAGTGTGCCCGGGCTTACTGTGAACATATTGCCGCATAGCTTTTGTTAATTAAAATAGCATGAGTTTTGATTTTTCATCATAGAGTAATTTATAAAAAGAAAGCAGGAGTTCACACCGAAGACTCATGTGAGTTCCGCTTCCTTCTCACGTGTGTAGTGACACGATCAGGTGAGCCGTGTGCCAGCCGAGGGCTTGGTGCCCTTGCCCGCGTGACCCACATCTAGGAGTTCTTGCTGGAGTCCGGTTGTCTTCCTTTGCGTTGGTGGGACAGAAGTGGGTTCTGCGTGTGGACCACACCTGGGTACCGCGTGGAGTGCGTGTGACGTGTGGGGCCGACCGCAATACGTGGTCGCAGGGTGAATGAGGTTCTTCTCCAGGCCCCGGAGAGGGCTCGTCTCCGAATGCACGTCTTAGAGTCGGGGCTCCCGTATTTACCAGCGCGCCCTCACGGAACTGCGGGGAAATGGAGCTCCGCCCTGGTTGTGCTGTCCAGTTCCTTGGGGCTGGGGTGCAGTTGTGAGAGCAGCTTTCCTTAAAGTGGTTAATTACTTCTAGTTAACTGACCTGAGACAGTTGGCGTAGATGCGTCACCCTTCTTTGATCAGAATGAATCAAAGCTTGACTGCTAGAGGTGGGCATCAGCAGCCACCCGTGCGACTTGCAGCCTGCTTCATACCTCTGTTCCCCACGCCACATTTCCTTTTACCCTTCCTGCCCAAATCTCTTCTCCAAAGAAAGCCTTTTCTCCATTTTTGTTACTACAAGTTCACCGTGGCTCTAGTGTTTGTGCCCATTGCCCCCCTCCTAGGGGGAAACTGATTTTGTGTGAGGAGTAGAATCGGGATGGACTGTGTAGTGAGACACAGGTTAAGAAGAACATGTACTGGGTCTTTAAAATGAAGGAGTTACGGAGTTTGCCTTCCTTGTGTCTCCTTACCTGCCTACCCCAGTGTTAATTTCTCCTCTAGCATCATGGACTTGGGGCGCTTGTATCTCACCTGACTTTATCCCGTCTCCAAACACTATATATGTATTTTTAAAGATTTTATTTGTGTATTCATGAAAGACACGCAGAGACAGAGGCAGAGACACAGGCGGAGGGAGAAGCAGGCTCCCTGAGGGGAGCCCGATGTGGGCTCCATCCCCGGAATTTGGGATCACGACCTGAGCCAAAGGCAGATGCTTGACCACTGATCCACCTAGAGGCCCCTCCAAACACTATTTGTGGGAGTTGAAGTATGATTGATTGGGAGAGGCTTTTAGCAAGGAAAACTGTTGTAATATTTTCATTTAAAGAGGAAACAAAACTTTAGGCACAAAAGTAACACTTTGGAGCTCTTGTTAGCAGAGCTGATGGAATGAATTTTGCCAGATTTCCAAGAGAGGTTGGTTAAAGATGATCATTTATTCTTCCTTATTATAAGGTTGATGCTGTAGAAAGAGAAAGGCACTTGACTGAAGACATGAGAAATGGGATAGCATAGGGCTGGTACTGGGAAAGCGTTTTCTTTCTTTCTTCCTCTTTCTTTTTTTTTAAAAGATTTTATTTATTATTCATGAGACACACACACACACACACACACACACACACAGAGGCAGAGACATAGGCAGAGGGAAGCAGGCTCCATGCAGGGAGCCTGACGTTGGACTCAGTCCTGGGTCTCTGGGATCACACCCTGGGCTGAAGACAGCGCTAAACTGCTGAGCCACCAGGGCTTCCTGCGTTTTCTTCTTTTTTTTTTTTTTGCTATTTATTTAGTCCCTACAACTTTTTATTGATATCTATTATATTAACACACATCTTACATATCAGCTTGTGGTGTATGTTGTTTGCCTATTTCCAGAAGGTTCTTTTTTTTTTTTTAGAAGGTATTCTTTAGATGTACGTATTTATTATATAATCACAGGTGACAAGGCTATGGAATAGAATTATATAAGAGGTTTGACAACTAATGTGGTTTGAGAATCAAATTCTTTTAAACACATTTTCCTGTTATTTAAGACTTCAGTATCTAGGTTATTCCACAACTGTATGTTTCACTGTACAGGGAAGGTGTTTGAAGTTGTGACCCCTGGATCTCAATTTCATTCTTCCACATTAAAGTTTTCTTTTTTCTTTTTGCCCAAATTACTCTTTAGCCACTTTGAGTCCTTAGTGGGTACCTCTCATTACTAATCTGTATTTTACATGTTTTATGTATCCTATAAATATAGTAAATATAGCATCCTAATTTTTGACTGTTCTATAAAAAACTGCTATATTTACTCATGGAATTATCCCTGTTTTGTATAGCTATTTTACTGTTAGTGTGGGACATGAGAGTGAGTGGGAGTGTTTGGGAGAAGCAGTAGGAATTATGCAGAGACATTCCTTGGCATGGTAAATGCCAGCAGCAGGTATCTTGGGACAGAGTTGCTTTCTGTTTATTTGCTCTGGCTAGTGACCAGAGTGATCTGTCATTCTGAAGTCTGATAGAAGCTTTGAAGACATAGAGAAGGTGAAGAATTATGAGTAATGGTTAAAGTATTCATACAATTTTTTTTCAGTGGTATGTTTTATGCTATCTATTAGGGTATATTTAGAGCAAGTCTTATTAACCAATAAACCAAGTCCTTCCTTTCCAACTAACCAGCAAGTCAGTCAGGATTTCAGAGGGAGCTGATAATAAAAGAGTGATCTCTCATTATTTTCACAAATATTTATCAAGTGCCTCGTGGATTCCAGAATTGAGCGAGATCATCTCTGCCTGACCCCAAGTATCTGTAGAATAATGGAACAGTTATGTCCACACAGAGTTAAAGTATAGGGTGGTGTTTGCTGTAATGGAAGCACCAAGCAATGCGTCAAGAATGCAAAGAGCAAGAAGGAGACTCACTTAATTCTCTCTGGGAGGAGTCATCAAGGGACACTTGAGAGAAGAGGTGATTCATGAATCTTGTTGAATGGGAGTTTGCCAAACTGAGTCTTTTTAAAAAATATTTTATCTATTCATTTGGTGGGGGGGAGAGAGCGCAAATAGGGGGAGCGGGACAAGCAGACCCCCTCACTGAGCTGAGAACACAAGGTGGGCTCAGTCCCAGGACTTGGAGATGATGACCTGAATTGAAGGCAGACGCTTAACCATTGGAGCCACCTGCCAGGCTGAGTTTCAGAGGGAAGGGCTTTTCTGGAGATGGAATAATGTATTCAATAATAGTATGTGAAAATATAGGATATAATGGAGTATTGTAAGTAGTTTGGTATAGAGTGTAGGTAAGAAGCTAAGTCTGGAGATTGAAGGATTTGTGTGCTGCCCTAAGGAGTTTTAACTTAATCCTGAAGGGCATGGTGATCCATTGACTTTTTTTTCCCCTTCAGTTTTTGGTGACTTATTTATTTGTGATGATAACATGACTCTGTTTCAAATAATTAGGTAAAAGATGAAAAAAAAAATCACCCCTAATGCTATTGCTAAGACCCATTTGTTCCTATGTTTGGTAATAGTTGTTATTAGATAAAGCATACATTTTGAATCCTGAATTTTCCACTTAATAGTATATCATAAACTTCTTCAGTGTTATTACAGAGTCTTCATAATCATATTTTTAATGGCATCATTAAAATATCCCATTTAGAGGAGCCTAAGTGGCTCAGTTGGTTAAAGCATCTGCCTTCGGCTCAGGTTATGATCTCAGGGTCCTGGGATGGAAGCCCAACCTTGGGCTCCCTGCTCAGCAGGAAGTCTGTTTGTCCCTCTCCCTCTGCCCCCACCCCTGTGCTCTCTCACTTTCTCACTCTGCTCTCTCTCCCTCTCTCTCAAATAATAAAATCTTTAAAAAAATCCCATTTAATGCAGAATTTTCATAGACCTCCTATTTCAGAACCAACCCTGTGGTTGTTTGTTAAACATGGGAATTTCTTGGTCTCCCCTTGGACCTATTGGGTTAGAATTTCTGAGTAAGAATTTTGGGAATCTGCATTTCATAAGCTTCCCTAGGTAATTGTTATGTATGCTAAAGTGTGAGAACCACTGATCTGGTGTACATACCTTCTCTTAAATATTCTTTTAATCTAGATACTTGGATGTTTATTTATTAAAATTATTAATAATTTATTATGATTATTAGTAAAGTAGTGTTAGGATGAACATTATCATACAAACCACCTTTTTCATAAATTACATTCCTAGGATATATTTCTGGAAGTGGAATTGCTAGTGTTATTAGTGTCCCAAACATTATACTCCTCACTTTATGTGCTTTATATCCAGTCTTCACAACAATCCTGAAAGATATTTATTATTAGCCCCTTATTTACATGTGGGGTAAAAGAGTAGAAGAATTGACTACCTTGCCCAAAGTTACAAAGCTAGTAAGGGACAGAATCAAGATTCAAATTCAGGCCTTTAGGATCCCCAAATATCTTGTTATTGTGCCATATTGCTTCTTGTTCCATGGGGATCAATGTTTATCCTGGGTTAAAATAATAAGAATACCAATGTGTTTCCAGTAGGTAAATAGAAGTTACATTTTCTACAAAATCACATAGTAATGTATATTTCAGTTCCTACATAATTTTCAGTTATTTCTGTTTGTGCTCATCATATAGGCAGCATTTTGTTTACATTTGTTTCTTACTAGCACATGAGTGATAAACTGGACTTTTTTTTTTTTAAGATTTTATTTATTTATTCATGAGACACCAAGAGAGAGAGGCAGAGACATAGGCAGAGGGAGAAGCAGACTCCATGCAGGGAGCCCGATGTGGGACTTGGTCCTGGGACCCTGGGGTCACGCCCTGAGCTGAAGGCAGATGCTCAACCACTGAGCCACCTGGGCATCCCTGGATAAAATAGCTTAGGATGTTAAAATAGCTTAGGATGTTAAAATAGCTTAGGATGTTTTAGAGTATTTCTTGTCAGTCATCATTTTTAAGTCAAGACAGGGTGGAACTGGTAGGGTGGAACTGGTTTATTCAGAATTTCTTGGGTGCTTAATGATATTTAACTCCTGTTGTCTTCAAAGATAGTTTAGTAACTTCGCCATACATGCCAGGTCTTCATTTCTTCCCTCTCCTGCAAAGGAGGAAAATACAATATTTACTATAGTTTTCATTTAATTTCATTCACCTTTTGATTCATCTGTTCAAGCCAATAACTCTGAGCTCTTAGTTTTAACTGAGTTCATTATTAACTTGAGGATCTCATCAGATCTAGTGTTAGGCTTCACAGAAGAGCCAGGCAACCAGGCAGTTTGTCCTTAGGACCCCCTCATTCCGTTTTTGTTCTCCTCTGTCCCTTTGCTAAAAGCCTTTGTTCCTTTCTTGTTCTGAGACTTTTTTTTTTGTCTCTCTCTCTCTCTTTTTTTTTTTTAACCTGAAACTCAGAATTCTCATTCAGTTTTATCCTGTAAAGTTTTCTAAATTGCGTCTTACTTCCTCGTGCCATAGGTCTCTATTTTCAGGAACAGTAACTAGCGCGGCAGGAGGAAGCCACACAGTGTAATGGAAATAGTTAGAGTCTTGAGTTTGAACGAAAACTTGGCCATTGAACAGATCTTTGGCCCATGGCAAGTTATTTAACTTCTCTGGACTTCAGTCTCCTGATTTAGAAGTGAAAATGAATGATATGCTCTATGTTGTAAGGATTAAAGGGAATTTGTATAAAATACTAGCACAGGGCCTGTCACATAGGAGGGACTCAAAATGTGTGTTTTTGTTTCTGTTGTTAATACTGAGACATTATGGCTGTGCAAGGAATAATTGTAGGAATTTCACAGTATCCTTATTTAGTGTGAACTATGGGATATTTGCGTTTTAATAGGTAACTTCTTTAGGTACATTGTCTTTAAGTTAAATCTTTAGTGGTGTAGGCACCAAGAAAGGCAGCTGGGGTAATGTATTTGCCCACTCTTCCCCTGATCCCAGAGACAGCGATTACTTTTTTCTGCCTACTTTTAGGAGTAGTACTGGTCACCAGGTATTTAGCATTGAGTTTGTTATCTTCTACGTTTCTCACAAAGCTAGTCTGAGCGGAAAGAGATTGTGTTCTGCTGCAGTTTTGCTTGCTGTGCTATAATCCAGGTTAATGGTTTCCTAATAAGCTAATCATTGATATTTTCTTTATCCTGCTTTTAAAAACATTATTACCTGACAAATATTTTGAGGATATATATTATATATTCAGCATGGTGATGGTGCTTCGGAGTGTAGAAAATAGATTCTCCCCTTTAGGCAATTTACAGAAGTTACACATGTGAGATGATAGCTAACTAATTTCATAGAGTCTAGTTGCTAATTTCATGGGGTATAAAAGCTCACAAATTCAGCTTTTTCTTTTGGTCAGTCCGGGATCAATGTTTGACTCCCATTTTCCTTTTATATATCAATATATGACCTGAATCTGACCATGGGTCAGGTGTAAGTAATTCTTCAATGGTGGGAGCTAGAACTTTTTTTTTTTTTTAATAATTTTGATTTTGAAATAATCACATACTTGTGGAAAAACCAGAAGTTTAGTTCAGATAATTTTTTTTTTCTTTGAACCATGTGACAGTAAGCTGCCAACCTGATGCCCTATCACCTCAGGATACTTTAATTTGTATGTCTTAAAAAACGGATATTTCCCTAAACAGCCACAATACAGCTACTGAAATCAGGAAATTAGTCTTGCTACATTACCACCATTAGACCCCATTCAGGTTTTGGCCATAGTCCCAATAATGTGCTTCATTGGAATCCAGTTCAAAATTCAACACATTTTGATTGATTTGACTGAAAATCAACACACTTGATTTTCAACACCTCCTTAATGTCCTTCCGTGTGGGAGTGTTTCTCAGTCTTTCCTTGACTTTTAGGATCTTGATACTTTTTGAAGACGACAGGCTGGTTATTTTGCAAAGTGTCCCTCAATTTGGGTTTGTGTAGTGTTTTCTTATGATTCACATTGTGCTTGTCTTTGGCAGGAATATCACAGAAGGATGCTGTGTTCTTTTTGTTGCATCCTATCAAGTGCATGTGATTTTGGTTTGTTTTCTTTTGCTCATAATGTTCACTTTAATCACTTGTTTCTGATGGTGTGCGTCAGGCTTCTATATAGACCATTATTCCAAAGGGAAAACCCTTTGTAAAAGCTGTTTTGTTGGGAGGTGTACTTAAATTATCTGACTATCCTATTCTTCACAAACTTTATTTAAATAAGTGTGGACTCATGGTTTGCTATTTTATTGGATAGGTTTTAGTGTATTACTGTCATTATCAGTTTTTATTGTTTAAATCATCCCAGACCTAGCCAGTATAAATCCTTTAGGGCTGGTTTTTCTGAGTCATTCTTTGAGTATTTCCTTGATTTTTGGCATCCTAAAATGTTCTAGGACTCATCTTTCTTTGCCTCAGTTCTGGATCAGCCATTTCTCTGGATCAGCCATTTCTCTGGGAAGCCCTAGTTCCTTTTATTGGAAAATGGTAAGTTAAGATGCTAGGATTTGGATACTAAGTATGGTCATTAGTGGGGAAAAAATATTCACATACAGAAGTACACACGTTTACATCTATACGTACCTATATTTATTGAAAATTATGGGCTTCCAGTGACATATCTAACTCTAGTCCAACCCCACAGGCAGGGTTCGTTTTGGTTTCTTCCTTCCTAGATTGGTAACTTCTTGCTCCAGTTGTGAAAAACGTGGCTTCTGGTCTCTTTGGTACTTAGATGTATTTGGTAAGTTCCCCAGTATACGTAACCAGTCTTCTCTGTGCTGTCATTCAGTGCCCTGAGGCTGAGTCTTTGTGACCCAGCTCAGGCTCTGACACCCATCTTGGCCTGATCTCCACTGATACCCTCTTGCAGTTTATAGTCTCTGACTCTCTATGCCAGTCCAAATCTACTGAGGGAGACCCTTCTTACCCTGCTTGGCATCTAATCCCACAAACTGGGTCACCCTTGCATGTGATTCCCTCTTCACTGTGTTTGGACTCTTGACACTCTGTGTCTGGATGTGCTCGTCTGCCATTACCTTGTGGATACCCTTTATACCCTCTCACATCGCTCAGCCCTCTATCGGGATGCCCTTTCCATCTTGCTGGCTCTGACACCCCATACTCTGCTGCCCCCAGTAGGACTGTCTCTTCCCTGGGCTTGGGCTCCCAACGACTTCACTACAGGCCCCTGCAGCCTCCCTCTTGCCTCTGGTGTGGATGATCATTTCTCCCTGCCCTTTTTAAAAATTTTTAAAATTTAGTTATTCATTCATGAAAGAGAGAGAGAGAGAGAGAGAGAGAGAGAGAGAGAGAGAGAGAGGCAGAGACACAGGCACGAGGGAGAAGCAGGCTCCATGCCGGGAGCCTGATGTGGGACCCGATCCCAGGTCTCCAGGATCACGCCCTGGGCCAAAGGCAGGCGCCAAACCGCTGAGCCACCCTGGGATCCCTCTCTCTGCCCTTCTTAATGGCTTTACAGACTGAATTGTTCAGGAAGAGAGGGAAAATAGGAGGAAGGAAAAGAGGAAAGAGAGTGGAAGAGGAAGTGGAAGAAGAGAGTAACCTAATGCTCTTCTTTTTATCTGTGGTGATGATGATGATAAAAAAAAAAACTCAGCAATACCTATGTCCTTGTGTTGGAAGAAAATTGAGTTTTGGGCAATTAAGAATTCTAGCTAAGGTGGAAATCATCACCAAAGCCTGTGTACTGTGTGGCAGTTCTTCTGGTCTCTATTTCTTCCTGCGTTTTGGAGGAGAGATGATGATAGTTTGATAGATTGGTCAGCACTTTGCATTTTTAAATGAGCTTTTTCTTTTGTGTATATTGTTATGGATATGTAGTAGGCCTGCAGATTGAGAGAGAGAAAAATCTTTATATATTTTTTGCTCTGTTTAGCTGAAAGTATCATAATTGTCCTCGAAGTGCATTCTCAAGAATTTTAGTAAGATGATGATAATGCAGAAAGAAAAAGAGTTATATAAAAGCACTGAGATAAGAACTGTCATTCACCAAAGAAGTTGAGTTTGCAGAATTTGATAGAAATAAGGATTTCAGCAAGTAGGTCTTTCTTGTTATATGATAGTCCCACTGTTATTTTAGGATGTCATAAAAACATAAGAAATTGACCAACTGTATTTTAAAATGTGGTAAATCTGCACAGGTCTTGTAAAATGGTTGTTGCTCCAAATGAACCAGGGCAATAAGTAGTTCATACTGGGGATTTCCCAGACTGTAAATTACTGCCAAGAATCCATAATTGCTAGAAGTAAGTTGGAGCAAAGAAATTTCCAGGTAGCTTGTTAATAGGCATTTGATATGGTTGACTGATACCCTCCTTATTTGCAAAAAGTCAAAAAAAATAGTTTGGGAACATTGCAGAATAATTCCTCGCAGTTATATTCTATACTGTACTATACCATTCGGTCTCTCATGTGAAATTCAAGAGAAAATAAGCAGCAGGCAGTATTATCAGCTGCTCCTGTCCTTTTCTAGGTCTGGAAAGAAGAACTCAGTGGAATGATGATCAGAATTTTGGTTTTACTACCTAAGAAGGAAGCCTGGATTTAAATAACATACTTAATGTGCAAGATAACATCTGGGAATCTGAAGAGATGATGTTTCTTACTGTTTTTTTTTCCCCCACCCTCTTAAACTTTTTTTTCCCACCCTCTTAACCTCTTCTCATCATTGGCAGCACCTCTAATAACCTGTGACATTTTCACAGTATTTCTTTTGGTCTCTTGGCTTTCTATTTTTAAGAAATCCTTGGGTTTATGCTTTGAGATTTGTGACATTCGTTGGGAGAACAATGAGGATCTGTCCTTCCCGTTCCTATTCCTTCAGTCCTTTCAAAACTCTTGAATTGGCAGATACTACTTTCTCAGCAGTGTAATCCATGTGTTGTTTCTGTACAGGAAAGGAGTTGAAGAAAGGAGTGGTGGAAGATCCTTGTTGGATGTGACCTTTCTCTGAAGTCTTGCTTGCTTGCTCTTTACATGGAAGTGGGGGTTTTATAGGACTAGACACATTCTCTCTCTCTCTCTCTGTCTTAAGGAAAAGTTGAACTGCCAGGAATTGGAAAGACGAGAAATCAAGGTGCCAGGGATCCAGGGGGACAGGGTCATGTAGCATAAATTGGAGCTGCTGAATCTCTTTGGGCTTAACCTCATGATTGGGGGGAATGGGAACAAAATCTCAGAAAAGGGGCATATGGAGAATATTTTATTACCCTATTATGTGGACCTCTTGAGAGAATACACCCCAACCAGACATTTGTTTCTTCAATTTGCCTTGCTTAGTTCTTCTCTGTTCTGCTTCCCATACTTCTTCAAAGAGCCAGAATACTCTGTGATGCCACTGGGCACCTTATCCAGGGTGACAGTGGCGTTGGTAGCAATGTTACAACTGCCAGGGAGTTTCCAGTAATAAAGTCACTCAAGATGAATCCCTGTACTCTTATTTTCCCTGGCTATTGGCTTTGGGCATTGTCCAGACTCCTACCATTACATTAAAAAAAAAAAAAATTACAGGGCAGCCCGGGTGGCTCAGTGGTTTAGCACTGCCTTCGGCCCAGGGTGTGATCCTGGAGACCCGGGATCGAGTCCCATGTTGGGCTCCCTGCATGGAGCCTGCTTCTCCCTCTGCCTGTGTCTCTGCCTCTCTCTCTCTCTCTCTCTCTCTCTGTCTCTCATGAATAAATAAAATATTTTTAAAAAATAAATAAAAATACATATTTATTTTAGATTAGTGAGGATCCCATTTAGAAGACCTTTGGTTATCATTTTGCAACAGAGTAGATAGGCCTATAGGATCAGAATTATCCTTATTGACCTATAGGACCTAAGGGGTGCATGTGGAGGGGAGAAGGTAGATGTCTGGAGCACTTAGTGACGGTCAGTACAGCACTAGCAGAAGGATGGTTATTGATGCTCATCACCATCTCCATCATCACCATCACCACTGACATCAACATCACCACCATCACCACCATCACCACCATCAGCATCTCCATCACCATTACCATCATCACCACTATCATCACAACTATCACCACCATCACCACCATCATCACCGCTATCACCACCATCTCCATCTCCATCACCTTCACCATCACCACCACCACCACCATCATTCCCTTGGAATGGCTCCACACTTATCAATATTCATTTATCCCTCTATACCTAAAACAGTGCAATGCAATAATGCTTCATTCAGTAAAACACCCAGAGTACTTCCATATGATGTCAAGGTTCATAAAGCCATGCTTGAATTGATAGATAACAGGCATAAAATAATAAAGGCGGCTGTACTGAGTCAGAAAAAAAAAAAAGAAGAAGACCCTTGGTTACCCTTAGTTGACTGTGGGCCCTGATCATAATTGAGAGTATTAACCTAGAGTTACAAGCATATATAGATTCAGAGGAAGTCTAAAATTTTCCTGTTTCCTCTCTAGTTAGCATTTCTAGGTTCCCTCTCTCTTTTCTCTCTGCTTTCCTTCCTTAATAGTTCAGCTGTTCTCTTCAGGGACTAGGCTGTGTCAGCTCTCACTGGTAAACTTTGTAGCCAGAGAACCAGAAAATGCTCTGTGACAAAAGAGGAATAGAAAGGTTAGGAGACAAAGAAAAGACATTAAGAGAGAAAGACATGGTTTTGACCATGGTTTTCTCAAGGCGATTTGTGTGGCTAACTGAGGTAAAGTAACTATGAGGCCAGGTGTCGTTTTGGAAATGTTTATGGGAACTTTACCCTGGATAAATGGTCACAGCCTAGAAGATAAGGGTGACACATAGCCCCAGGGCTCAAGGGGCTCAACCTTTGGCTTCTAGAGCTTGGTACCTTGGATGGACTTGTGCTTTTACTATACAACTTAGAAACATTATTTCTAAGCATCCACAAATGTGAATCTTAATTCTTTACATTCCATATTTATATGCCATACATTTTGCTAATATTTCAAGAGCTTCCTGTTCTTTTTGCAAATAATGTGCTCATTTTGGCTGTTTTCCAAATATGACAGTTGGTGGACATGCTTCAGTAGAGAAAAGGAAATTTTCCCTGCTTATCTACTCTCTGCCGTCTGCCCAAGATAGTGTGTCTGTCAATTGTGACCTGATTTTGAAATAATTTATTAAATAGAGGGATGCATGATGTTATTTAAAATTTTGGTATGACATTGACTTTTAGTCCTTTATAATAAGCTCTTGAATAGATTCTCTGGTGAGGTTTATTGCTCCTGGGATTTTAGAAATTTCTTAACTCTTTCAGTGAATTTGGACTCTGTCCAGGGTTATGTATGAGTAATGTTTACTCAGGAAATTAAACCAACTTGTTTATTCAGAAGATGAAGCGTGCTGTTTTTTTTTTTTTTTTTTTTTGCCATGAAGACATTATTTTGGAAATACATTAATTTTGTGGGTGAGGGAAAGGTCTTTATTAGTTAGTAGGTTGCTTAAGAAAAGTGATAAATTAATGAATATAAAATATTTATCTTTGGTAAGAGTTTATTGTTTTTATTAAATATCTTGACATCTTTTCATTTTTGTGCATTAAAATTTAGTATATGTGCAATAGATGGTAATTAAGGTTTTGAATTTGTGATCTTTTTCAGTTGAAGTTGGGAGAGAAGTCTAAAGGAATTATATTTCTTTTCAAAAGCATGTTCCTTGGTTTTAAAAATTATTACTCCCAAATATAAATCCTAAAATCTGTATGTCTAATTTAGTCCTATCTCCTGTACTGTAGACACGTTTTCTCCAGTGGCTTATTGAATATCTTGCACTTAATGGAATCATGAAACTTGAAATGTTTATTATTTTAACCCATGGTTCTGCTCTGCCCAGTATATGACTCCTTTGTGTTAGATGGAACTCCAGTGCTCCATTCATTTGTGCCAGAAACTCTACAGCCATCCTTGACTAGCTTTCCCTTCCTGCTCACATGCGTTTGGTATCACCACTTCCAGTATTAGTCCTTCTAAGCCATTCATTCCTCTGCCATTAGAGGAGTTATTCTGAAACTTTTTATTCTCCGACTTAGAAATCAGTGGCTCTGCAGGGCATAAAGAATAAAGTCCAAACACTTTGGACTATCATTTGAAGCCTTTTATGATTTGGCTTCTTCCAGCCTGCCTCCTTTCTCATTTGTCCCCTGCCTCAGCATCCTCCAGCCACGCCTGATTCCTATACGTGGAGTTGTCAGCAGGCATCATGGATCTTCTGCTGTTGCTCCCCTTGGGATACATGTCTTTCCCTTGCATGCTCCGTGAAGCCCTGTTCATCCTTCTGGACTCAATTCCAGCAGCATCATCTCCTCTGGGAAGCCTTGTGTGCACACCTCTATGTTTAGCACTTAGAATAACTGCATTGTAGTTATTTGCATGTTTGCCTTCCCTCTAGACCCTGAGGTCCTTCAGGCCTAAGATCTTGACTCCATTGTCTTTTTAAAGTGCTAAATAAATGTTACTGTTTTACGCCCAGAACATACAAGGCATTCCAAAAATTATTTGTTGAGTAACAAAGTGAGTGAATAACTGTGGAACAGGGCATGCTATCTCTTTTTGGACTATGTCTTTGAGAGCAATTGTTGCCTGAGAGATAAGTTTGATTAGTAACCCCAGGGCTGAGAAAAATTTAGTCGTTTGTTAGAGCACCTATTGTTAGGCGCTGTGCCTGTTGCCATAGTTTATGGGACATTGAGTTAAGTTTACAGGACATGGAGATACAAAGAAGTTTAGTAACTGGGACAAGTGAGTAACTTGACTATGTAAGCAGTGTAGTTGGATTTGGAATTGAGAATTGCCTGACTTAAAAGCCAGTGTTCTTTCCTCAGTGCTGGAAAATTATCAGAGATATGGGAGTTGGGGGAGGTACTTT
Source organism: Nyctereutes procyonoides (assembly GCF_905146905.1). NCBI lineage: Eukaryota > Metazoa > Chordata > Mammalia > Carnivora > Canidae > Nyctereutes > Nyctereutes procyonoides. The sequence continues at coordinate 24,983,283 of NW_026575122.1, forward strand.
AAAACAAAGGTAATCTGTGTTTTTAGAGTAAAGGCCCATTTGGAACTATAACTTCTCTTTTCGCTATGGATTTCAGAAACGTCTGGGAGATATTTCAGGAGAAGCAGTGTTAAGTTCTTGCTCTTAGTAACTTTGAACCTAAATGGAAGAATGAATGAAGAGATAATAAAGTGGAGGGAGGGAGCTACATGAAAATTCATCAAAATGAGGGGAAGCAATTATTAGATAATTTTGCTTGATAATTTAAATCAGATTAGAGTAAAGGGAATGCTAGTATTCACTGAACATCTAGTATATGCTGGTCTTATAGATTTATTATCTCCTTATCAATTCTCATAGCAAATGTATGATCAGTATTATTTTTCCCATTTGCATGTGGTTAAAGTCCTATGTATACTTTAGATTTAAAAGAGGTTGAATATCTTGCTCAAAATCATGTAGACAGTACCTCATGGAGCTTAGGTTCAAACCCAGTTTTGCATGATTCCATGTCACGAGGAATGGAGATTAATCTCCTTTGTACTATCAGAGATCTCAATGCAGCTGCAGTACCAGTCAGTCATCATAATGAATGACAAGGTGTTCTACAAAGGGAAAATCCATTCAACCAGGTGGCTCCTTTGTGATGGCTGAATTGGTAAATGGTATTTCTAGACTTCGGGATGGAGCATAAGATAGTTATGATGTCTTTTCTTGGGAATTCTTCATGTTGCCCTATTAGTAAATACATCAACCAAACATGACAAACCTTAATAATCCATAAGGCATAAACATTGATTAGATGGGGCTCAGTATAAACATCTAGGGAGGCTGTCTGGTGCATTCTTGTCCAGCATCAGTCTACTGAGCTAGATTAGACTTGTGGCCTGTATCTGTTTAGAGGCTCCATTATCTGTAAAGCTGAGAAGCACAGATTTTTAAAAAAAATTCTGTATTGTGTTACAGAATTATTCTAGTACCAGGGTAATTTGTTGTATATGCTAAATCAATTAGCATTTATAGTGAGGATGACATCTAAGGAAAATGAAAGGAGATGTTGTAGAATAATGAAAGTCATTTACGTGATAGACTTACTACCTTGCCTAAGACCCCCCAAGAAAGCTTTACTAGTTGGATATTTGGTTTCTCATTTATCCATATGCTTGCTCATGTGCTCATTTATTCATTCTGTATGCTTTTAAGACTGTTATTTCTGTCAATTCTGAGAAAGGATTTTTCTTTTTAAGCTATAGAATAAGGATAATCTGACTAATCAGGTTATGTATGAATCTATTATTTACATATCTGACTTAATATATACTAGGCTGTAAGCTTTCTAAGGGTAGGGGACCATGAGTGGGGTTTTTTTTTTTTTTTTAATCCCTCTACTTTCCCATGCCAAACAGAGTACTGCTTGATGTACTTTGGTGGCTGAATTAAAGAACTCAGAATTCAGTCAGTATAAATACATGTTCCTTGCAACTCAAGCCTGCGGGTTATGAGTTTCATGTATTCCTTTAGTGACCATGTAATGAGCTCTTAAAACCTGTAAATGGCTGTTTTAGAAATACGCAGTAGCCCCTAAGGTTACTACAAAAGAAGAGATTAAACACCAGGACTCCACAGTTAGACAGGAGAAGGTCTTTTAAAGGCTGCTCTGTTGTATAGTGTCAAACTGTACTGTTACCCTGAGATGCAGGGAGCAGTAGATGATTAAGGTTGGTCAGGTTGGGTTGGGGATCAGACTGTAGAGTTCCAAGTCCAGGAAACAAAGGATTAAAGTCTCCCCATTTTCCATAGTGAGAAACAAGGGAGTTTTGGAACTAGATGGAGGCATCTGTGTCTTAAGTTTCTTAGGTCAATGTCAGGAAGGAGTTGAGGATCTGAGGACCGGTGTATCATGTCATGTCTGGGGGAAAAAGCAACATCTCAATGGTCAAGGCAGGCAGCAGGTCCGGGAACATAGTAGGTCTGACACTAGAAGAGAGGGTTTGAGCCTAAGGCAGGTTTTTGCTTGGTTGTTGAGCTATTTGTAGGTCTTGGAATATAAGTGAAGTAACTTTTTTTCTTTTAAAAGATCCACTTATTTATTTTGAGAGAGAAAGCATTCATGCACACACACAAGTGAGTTGAAGGGGGGGCAGAGGGAGAGAATCCCAAGCAGACTCCCCATTGAGCCTGGAGACTGACATGGGGGCTTGGTCTCATGACAGCTGACAGAGCTACCCAGGTGCCCCAGAAAGTAACTTTTGAACCAGATTTCTCAGCCTTCGCATTGTTGACGTTTTGGGCCACGTAATTCTTTTTGGCAATGGGGTAGGACTGTCCTTTGCATTGTGGGATTGCTGCACCCTTGACCTGTGCCCACTAGATGATCAGCAGAACCATTTAGCCAACTGGTAGAGTCCAGAGCAATTATAAATGGCTATTGTTTTAAGCCCCTGAGTTTTAGGATAGTTTGTAACGCATCATTACTGTGGCATAGACAGCTGACAGAGCTCAAGGAGAAGACCTGAAGGGAATTGTTAAAGAAATATTACAAGAAGATTTCCTACTACTGTAGGATACAGGTCTCTGCATAATGAATAATACAGCATAATGAATGAGAACAGACCGTAAAGCCACATCAATCCAAAATTTAAGAACACTATGGATTAAAATAAAATTCTGAAAGCTCTGGAAGTTGTATAAAACAAAAAAAAGGAGACACAGAAAAGTCATATAGAGATGAATGGAAATCAGAATAACATCCAACTTTTAGCAGCGACACCAGATTATAGAAGACAGTGTTGAGTGCTTTCAGAATTATGAGGGAAAAATCACTTGTAGCTTACACTTCTCTATTTAGATGACCTGTTGATTAGTATAGAATAAGGAAGTTGTAAGACACAGAAGGATTAAAACATTTCTACTTAGGTGTCCTTTCATAGAAAGCTTCTAGAGGATGCACTTGCATAAAAACAAGGGAGGAACTCAAGTCGAAGGCATAGGATGCAGAAAACAAAGGATTTAATGCAGGAGGGCAGAGAAAGGAGGTTCCTTGAAAAGTAGCTTCTTCACTAGGCTTAGCACCCAGTCCAGATTGGAGAAAAAGGATGGAGGACTATGGGAAGGATATGGGAGACAAAATGTTTGAACATTTGGAAAAAAAAAAAAAAGACTGTTGGCAAGTGTGTTAGACTTGGGAAAAAATGGTGATAGGTAAATGGTGATAGGAAAAGTAAGCAAACAAAACAAATGGTAATTATTAACCTTGCAAAGATATCTTTGTAAGTACAGAAACAATTACATAATATTAGCTGTCTCAGGAATAAAGAATCTTTATGTAGTCCTAGGGTATAAACACTGAGTACTGACTTAAACATACTGAGAGAGAACAGTTTGTGAAGAGGGGAGTGGGGAGGAAGGCTGATGGTGTATGATAGCAAAATACTCAATTTCTGTAACAGGAATTAAAATTATAATATTGGAAATTGAGCGATCAAGAGATATCCATATCAGTTTTATATTTTAGACCAGAACAAATGACTAGAAGAGTCCTGTGAGATATGGGACTAGAGCAAATGGCACATTTTTTTCTGTTAAGGGCTAGAAAGTAAGGTTTTATGGGCCATACAGTTTTTGCTGTTGTAGGGAGAACGTAGTCGTTGACAGTTCATGAATGACTGGACGTGGCTGTGTTCCAGTAGGACTTTGCAGAAACAGATGGCGGGTACCCCCCGGGTGGTGTCCTAGTTCGTGGTGACATGGACAAACGTGCCAAGAAGGTTGGCCTTGTCAGTAAATATGGGACCTGTTACGGTGTTTCCGTCAGGGCAAGCAGTGGAGGAAATTGAGATAAGCCGGCATGCTGCATACGCTTGGTCCTTCTGTGGCAAGACCAAGAGGGAAAGAGGAGCTGTGGGGACCTGTAACTGTGGTTCCTGTGTGACAACGGTAGCAGGGGGTGCCTGGACCCCCACGGAGGGTCTGTGCAATCTGCCGTCAGAAGACAGGAAGGATTGAAAGACCAATAAGAGCTCCACCCCTTGGAACGTTGCTAGCCTGTGATAAGTGGGTTAATTTATGTGACGGCGACAACAAAGCCTGTTGGTGGGTTGGAGGTGGGCTTGGGACCCTGCTCTCCTCAGGACTAGAGAGCAAAGGGAGGTGGGGAGGATTTTCCCTTCATAGTTCAGGCTCATGTTTTGGACCTCCCTGCCTTTCTCTCCCTGTTAACTGTGGAGTAAATACAGAGTATTTTTCCATACTGCCCCTTACACCAGTGTCCGACTTCATATATTTACTTGTAAGGAATTTGTGCTTTAGATTCTCTGAACTACTTACAGCCTCCCCGCGTTGACCCAGATTTCTTGCTTCCGTGCCTTATGCTCCTTCCCAGGGAACTGTTCTCCTTACTTTACCTCTCTGCTTTTCAAAATTGAACATGTCTTCCTGAGTTCCACTTGAAATAATGGCCTCTCCAAGAAGCTGTTACAGTTTCTTTCTACTTTACTCTAAACCCTTGTCCAGGTAGCCGACCAGAGATGAGTTAATCCCTCCTTTAGGAGAGAATTGAGTTTTGGGGTCAGTCACTCCCGAATTGGAAGTTATAATCTACTGTAATCCTTGCTATATGACCTTGGAGAAAATATATTTGACCAGTCCGAACCTTTGTTTTTCTTGTCTGTAAATACTTTATGTGGGTCTTTATAGAGTTAAAGTGGTTTAATACTGTTTTCTTCCCTGCACTTGGAACACTTACTATCGTTCAGCCTCACCTTATCGTCATTGGTGTCCTTGTCCTCCAGCCCTGAGCAGCCCGAGCTCACTGTGTCTTCCTCCTCTGAGGTACCCTGAAGTGCAGTGCCCGGGAGCCACTGCTTTGATGGAACAGAATTAAGAAGGAAATGTCTTAGCGTCGGTTCTTAGCTGAAGAATTCTGACTTTATGATAAAATTAGAGAAGTTTTATATTCTGCAGTTTGCCTGTTCCCTAATCTTTTTTACATTCGTCTATTTTTATTAGTTCGATTCTGTTTTCTCCCACATTGCAAAGGAGGGGCTGTGTTAGGGGAATATAGTGACTTGGTTTTTTTTTCCTTTGATGGGAACTAAGCCATATGTTTGTATTGAGTCAGCTACTCCAGACTCTGAATCCTCAATCAGATGGTCAGCAGCGTTTAATTGAATTCCCAATATGTGCAAGGCTACCCTGGGTGCTGTCACTCTAGGGAGGTATAACCATCTGGAGGAACTTTTTCAGAGAATCCAGAATATGAGAATATGTCTCTTTGTATCTAAATTAAAATGATACTAAATTTGGCAAAGTAAATAGCTGGCATAAATGCTGTCTTTTGCCTCCCACTCTCCCCCTTTTGTCATTCTCTCAATCTCCAAGGAAAGGCAGCCTCTGTTTTTGCCATGGCTAGGATGGTGTGCTTTTTCCTTGATTTCTTCCCTTCCTAATTATTGGTAATTCATTATCATACATGATTCTGATGTGTGAAATCTTCAAGATCTTTTCACTCTTGGATCCTTTCCTAACTTTAATATATAATCCTATAAAATGACAAGATTTCTTGTCATAATCCCTAGCACTGTGCACATGCTGGATGTTACCTCCTTGATTATGTTCCATTACATACCTAAAGGAATTTTGGGATATAATTAAGGTCACTAATCAATTGATCCTAAGACACGGAGATGATCTAGATGGACCTCGTATGATCCCATGAGTAGAACGTGTACAAGCAGAATGTTTTCCAACTGACCGTAGAAGGGGAAGCCAGAGCTTGAGAACATGAAACGGCTGGATGGCTTTGTTGCTGGCTCAGAGAGGGAGGGGAGTCTTCTGTGCTGGGAGGGAAGTGCAGGCTCTAGGCATTGAGAGCTACCTCCGGCCAATACCCTGCAAAGAAATGGGACTTCAGCCTTAGAGCTGCATAGAGCTGGGTTGTGCCAATAATCCAAATTAGCAAGGGAATGGATCCTCCCCAGAGCCTCCAGACAAGAACTCGGCCTGGTCAACACCTGGGTTTTGCTCTTGTGATGCCATGAGCAGTGAGCCCAGCTAAGCCCCCCTGAACTTCTGCCCCAAAAAACGGAGATCGTAAGCTTGTGGCACTTTGTTATGTAGCAGTGGAAAACTAACCCAGCCCAGGTCTTCCGTGTTAAGAGATGAGTTCCATTTCTTGCCCCACTAGTGGTTGCCCCATTTCTTTCTTTTCGTTGTTACACGGCTAAACTAAATCCTCTATACTCACTGTCTCGATCTACGTGCAGTCTACTCTTTTCTTGATTCTCCTGTGTCTGTTTCTCTATTTTCCAAGAATGACTTTCCAATGAGCTAGTGATGTTTTCCTGACCAAACCCAAGGACTTCGTCATTTTTAGCATGTTTGGTGTTTTGTAGTACACTTGATTTTCTTCCTTGACGTTGATACTTTTTTGCAGTACCACATGATTTTATGTTTTCTCCTCCTTCCTTCCGTCTCCTCTGTTATCTTCACAAATCTTGCTGACTAGGATTAGAATTGGATTTAGGAGCTATTGCACAGAACCAGCAGAGGTGAATAAACAGGAGCTTCAAGAAAAAAAGTTGGCGAAGTCCAGATTAATTTTCCTGATGTCTTTGTTAGCATAAGGTTTTTCCTAAGGAGCTGGATACGCTTCTTGGCCCTTTATCTGTAGACATTAGATAGAAGTTACATTCCCTTCTTACAGTCCCTATTACTGCAGTCATGTTTCCCAACAAAGGCCCACACTTGTGTTTGTATGTCACATTACAAACATGACCATTTATTATCATTTATGCACCTGCTGATTTAGGCAGGGTGGTTTAGACTTGGTGGCGAGGTGGCTCTGCTCCCCATCACAGGTTGTCGAAATAGGGGTACGCTTTTTGAGTTTCTGTCCTCCTTGGTGAGGTGGTCTAGCCATAGCACAGTCTTCTCATGTCTGCGATGGAGGTGCCGGAGGGCAAGTGGAAATATATCAGATTTTTGAGGCCTGGCTTTGAAGCTGGCCTACGCGGTCACCTCTGCCTCATTCTGGAAGCCAGAGAAGGTCACATGGCCAAACCACAAACCAGGGATGGGAGGACATCTGCTACTGTGGACTACATTGTGCACCCCCCCTCCACTCACTCCCAGATGGAAGCCCTAGTCCCCAATGTAATGGTATTTGGAGATGGGGCCTTGGGGAGAGAATTAGGTTTGGAGATCTCAAAGGTGTGCCCTCACAGTGGGCTTAATACCCGTATAAGAGACACTGGAGGGCTGGCTGGCATGAGCTTGCTTGCACTCTCCCTTTCACTGCCCCCCCAGCCCCGCTGGCTGAGGGCATAGCAAGGCCGTAGCCATTTGCAAGCTGGGAAGAGAGGTCCTAGGAGGACCTGGCCTCCCGACCTTGGACGTTCAGCCTCTAAAACTGAGAAAATAAATTTCTTGTTACTTGAGCCACCCAGCTGGTGGTACTTTGTTGTGGTGGCCCACGTCGACGGATGGCCCATAACGCTGTCCCGTTAGGAGCAGGAACTGCCAAGTTGGGCATATCTGATAAAAGTCGTTGATGTTGGGAGAGACAGAGAACCATGTCAAAAGATGCCATCTGTCAAAGGCACTGAGTAGTAGTTCACGTTCTCTTCTCCCCACTCAGAGTGATGAGTACCTCTGCTTTTTATCATCTTTAAAAAAAAAAATTCTGCCTATATTGTTATAGTGTATAGTCATGGTAGGTGAGGTTAACATGCCACAGTGAGCAGCCCCAACCATCTCAGGGGCTTAGCGCAGAGTTTCTTTCTCTCTGTTGCAGGTTTTCAGTGGCCCTGGGTTCCTCGTGGCGCCTCCCCGCGGTGTCAGTGGCGTGTCCTACAGGGGCTCGTCTGTGACGCCTCCCTGCTGCCGGGTGGTTGCCGGGCGGGTGTGCAGGGTGTGCAGGGTGTGCAGGGCCAAGCAGAGGCACCTGGACACCCTGGCCCCGAAGTTAACCTGTTACTAGTCTTGTGTACCTGGGAGTAGAGGCGCCCGCCCTGTGTCTTGGTGAACGTGAGTCATGACTTACACCCTCACCCCTTCCTAGACCTCCGGTTTCTCCTTTCGTGGAGAAGGTGAGTGAGACAACTTTTATTCCGCAGTCACAGGAGGCCGGCAGTCATTGCTTTGCCGCCTGGCTGCTCCAGAGGAAGTGCCTCCCACCTGCCCACGTCACCCTGCCGTGTGAGAGATACCTGTGAGGCGTCCTTGTCTTCAATTAGTTTTCTCGGATTATCTACTGTTTCAGCCTCGGTCTGAATTGGTACCTCACTGTTCCTTAGACGTGACAGCCTTAATGTCATACTGTTTGTGTCTTAGCCTCTCGGCTCTTAGCCACGCTGTCCATTCAGACGTTTTCCTGCTTCTGGGCCTTTGCATTGCTCTTTCCTTTGGCATGCTCTTCCCCATCCTGGGCCTGTCTCATTACCCTCTTCTCAGATGGACAAATGTCATCACCCCAGAGTGGATTTACTGCTCTGTCTGGAGTACCCCTTCTCCCCAGTCACCACAGCGTATCACCTTCCTGTCACCTGGTGCTGTCAGAAATAATTCTGTGTATTTATTTGTTCATTGTTCTTCCAAGTTAGAATCTAAGCCCTCTGAAGATGGGGACCTTTCCTGTCCTCATTGCTGTTTGCGTAGCACTCAGAACAATGTGTGGCACGTAATAATCCCTCAGTAAAATTTGCTGCTGCTGAATTGCTGCTGGCTTCTTGGCATTTGTTCTCATTACCTTCTTTACCTGGATGCCCCTCCCACCTCATCTCCTTGTAAGCTTGTCTAAACTGTAGGTTCTCCAGGGCCAGCATAAAGGCTGCTCCATGAGGTTCTCACTTACCCATGTCTCCCATTCTTTCCTAGTAAGAATGCATGCTCGAGCTCCTGTGACGGTCTGTAGTATCTATCACAAATGCTCATAGATATCCTTCTCAAAGAACTATAGTATTTTTTTTCAGATTCATTGTGTTCCTTAGTCTCCCAACAACCCAGTGATAAGTTCCTCAGAGACGAAGAAGCTTGGACAGGCCCTGCAGCTTGTGAAGCTGGAATGCCTGGAAGCTGTAGGTCTTGTTTTGAGTCCAGCACCCATGTCTCCAAACCACAAGTGATGTTCAATTCCTTCCTACGTGTTGTTTATACACAAATAAAATCAACTGTGGTCCCTGTTCCAGTAGGAGCAACATCACCTAGTAGGTGTCTCAGGCGTCTTAGAGGGGATACGGACTGAGAGTCACAGCAACACTAAGGAGGTGGCGTAGGAGAGCCAGTGACCAGGGGGAAGGGGGCCTGCAGCAACTTCCCAGGGGACGTTCTTTATATGTCTGGTCTTGAAGGAAGACAGATCAGCCAAGTGGAAATTCTGGACCAAGCTGCAAGAATAGACTTACTTGATAAAGGATATTCCCATGGCTAAGAATTTTGTTACTAAAACAGTTGGGCATGAAGTCATAGGTACCTGCATCTGATCGTGGAACAAGGAGAGGAAGTGAAGTCTGATGCCTCTGAGAGGGGGAGCAATGGGCTGCTCCCAGACTGAGGACTCCGGGGGATCATGGAAGAGGCGGCCAGCCTGGGGGGAATGGGTCAAGAAGGTACCATCGTGGATGGACAATTTGGGGAAACCATCAGCATTTTGAGCTAAAGGACTGTGGCTTCTTTTTATTTCCTGTCTCTAGCTCCTAGACACATAGTAGGTGCTCAGAAGATGTTGGGTAAATGGAAGACTCATTGCCCTGTTGATTTTATCCATGCACTATCCCCGTGATTATTATTATTTTTACTTTTCATTCCCACTGTTTTAATTTTAGTTTTAAGTCCTTGTTATCTTTGATCCAGACTCCCGTAATGATACTGTGATTGCTTCCGTTCTCTCTCTTTTTTTTGTGATCTATGGTATAGTATTACTTTTAGATATACTTTCTAAAGCACAAATCCAGTTATGTCACTGCACTCCTTAAAATCTTCAGCGAGCCCTTATTAACAACCAAATAAAGTTAAAATTCCTTAGTTTTGATTTTTAAGATCATCTGTGACTTGGCCCTAAATACTGGTTTGATCTTTTTTCTTCTTTATTTTGTAGGCAAATTGTTACTTTCCCACTTGTGTTACTCATTCATTTAACAAACATTTTCTGGATGTCTACAATGTACCAGATGCTCTGCTAGGTACTGGAGAGACAACTGAAAAAGCAAGAGTCTAAGCCCTTTCAGAACTTGGAGTCCAGTTGGGGAGAGAGACATCAAATAAGTAATTACATATAACAATTGCATTACAGTTATGAAGGCAAATGTGACTGCCTTTTTTTAAAAAAAATAAATGAAGCCAGCCGTAATGCTACATAGTCTGTGGTGTCTAGTTTTTAAAACCTAACTCAAATGCCCTTTTCTTGGTGATGCCTTTTCTTATGTCAACGAGAAGTAATTCTCCAACTTCTGGCTCCACTTATAGGCATTTTCTCATGACTTACCTCACTTGTTGCTTGATATTATTATGTGTCAATATTCTTCCTCTTATAAGCTATTTGAATAATGTGGATTTGAAACACTTTTAAATCATTCTTGAATATTTCATCATATTTCTCAAAGTAAGTTGGATGCATCAAGTAAGTTTATTGTGGATCAATTTCTCAAGTGTTTAAGTTTTTTTTTTAAAGATTTTTTATTTATTTATTAGAGAGAGAGAGAGAGAGAGGGAGAGAGAGAGAAAGAGAAAGAAACAGGCAGAAGGAGAAGCAGGCTCCATGCAGGGATCTTGACGTGGGACTCAATCCCTGGTCTCCAGGATCATGCCCTGGGCAGAAGGCGGCGCTAAACCACTAAGCCACCAGGGCTGCCCCAAGATTTTTTTTTTTTTTGGAACTATTAAACTTATTTGGGACAAATCTAGTAATTAGAAAATTTGGATTCCAGTTAAGCTTGGATAAATATTGAATTTTAAATGAATGATTTTTCTGTTCTTTTTTTAAAAAAATTACTACATTATCTCATTTAATCTCCAAATCAAGTAGATCTGGGAATCTGTTAGTGTAGATTGCTGGAGTATGGGGAAGACAGAAGAACACGATTTAAATATAACATATAAACAGAAAATATTAGTAGTCTTTATTGAGACACCGTTCTTGAGTTTATCAGTTTGGCCAAATTTGTCTGCTAGTTTTTTTTCCTTCTACATTTTGATGACCCAAATCTAATTTTACTTTCTGTATGGTATCCTGCTGATATTATCATATGGAAGCAGAGAGAGCTCATTTATTTAGTGATAAAGATAATTGTGCTAACAATCCAGTATGCTTTAAATTGTTTGTAACATTTATGCAATTCTGACTATATACACTGCACCTTCTCTTTTCTTTTGATTCTTGTAATACAAACTATCAGACTCTGGAAAGCATTGTTAGGAGCGTGCCAAGGGGTATTAGTTTCTGTGTGGAACAGACTCCTGTAAGGCTGGAACCCACAACTTCGATCTTATTAGCAGTATGTGATTACCATTCATCTAAACTGGCTACACAGATGGGCTAAATACAGTTCACATCTTCATTCTTTTACATAATTCCAGAGTATTTACTTTAAGTGTTGAGTGTCAGATAATTAAAGGATAATTATATTTTAATGTGTGTTTATAAAATCCAAACCTATGAGATTATTTCATGTAAATTTGGTAGGGTAGCAACATAAATGAGAAATTATTATTCTTAAAAGCCTGTTCACGTTCAGTTTCATTTAAATGGTTCGGATACTGTGTACACCAGCTGAAGTTGGTGCTGAAGCAGTCATTAGTTTATTGCTGATCCCTGCACACCTGCATTTCAGCTGTCATGGTATTTAATATCATCAAAGGGCAAAGGAGGTCCAGTGGGAATTTTTTTCCTTGCTGCTTTATGTATATGTAGGTCATGGCACTTTTGCTGTCTGTACTATTTCTGTGCCATAATAATGATAAACTGGTTTGTAAGATATTTAGACGATTTTTAAAAACTATTTTACTCATTTATTTGAGAGAGAGAGAGAACGAGGGGAGGGCGAGGTAGGGAAGAGGGAGAGAATCTCAAGCAGACTCCACCCTGAGGGTGGAATACAACACTGGGCTTGATCTAATGACCCTGAGATCATGATCTGAGCTGAAACCAAGAGTTGGATGCCCTTAACCAACTGAGCCATCTTGGCGACCCTTAAACTGTTTTTAATGGGGTATAGTGTATAGTGAAGTGAGGTACACAAAACTTGTTACAACTCTGTGACTCCCCAGGTCAAGATAGAGAACATTTTCAACACCCAGGAAAGCGACCTTACACCCTTTCCCAGTCAACGAGCAACCCTTGAGAGGTGACTTCTATTGTGATTTCTTTCCTCACATTAGTTTTGACTTAGTTTGTTTTTGAAATTCATATACATGGAATGGAATTCTATTAATTTAGTCTTTTTTGATTAGCTTGTTTTACTCATTTTATATCATGAGATTCATGCATGGTATTGCAAATAGTGGTAGTACTTTTTAATTGTTGTGTAGTTTTATTGTATAAACATACCACAATTTATACATTCTTTTATTGGTGAACAATTGGGTTGTTTCTAATTTGGGGCTATTATGAATAGTGCTCCCACGAACATTCTTACACATGTGCTTTTTGGGGTATGTATGTTTGTATGTATACATTTGTGTGTGAACATATATATGCATTTCTGTTGGTTATAAAAGTAGAAATGAAATTTCTGGGTTTCAGAGTGGACATAATTTTAATTTTTCACCCAATGTTGCCAGACTGTTTTCCAGAGAGTTTGTATAAATTTACCCTTTTAACTAGCAATGTAAGAAAGTGTCAGTATTCCACATCTTTGTCAACACTCAAAATTGTCAGCCTTTTAAATTTTATTCGGTGGATGTATTGTGGTATTTCACTGTGTTTTGATTTGCGTTCCCTGCTTAATGATGTTGAGCACTTTTTCATATGCTTGTTGGCCATTTGGATATTATCTTTATGAAGTGCCTATTATGTCTGTTTCACTTACTTGTTGCTTAAGCCAAAGCCAGTTTATTATTTTTTTTCAGTTACAAGGCTGACTTGGAGTTTCCTTTCTTGGTTTTGTCTGGGCCCTCTCATGCTGCTGCAGACAGCTGGGAGAGTCTCTTGGTTGGAAGGCCCCAAGATGGGTTTTGGCTGTCACTCGGGCACTTTGTTTTTTTCCTTGTGACTTCTCATAAGTAAGTAGTAGAGTTTCATTACATAGTTGGGTAGTGTTCCAAGAGGGTAAAAGTGGAAGCTGCAAGATCTCTTAAGACCTAGCTTTGGAGGTTGTATAGCATCACTTCCACCATATTATTTTGATCAATGTGAGTTATGACCGGCCCGGATTCCAGGGATGGGGAAATGGACTCTACCTCTTAACTGGAGGAGCAGCCTTGCCACATTGCAAAGAGGCATGCGTACCAGAATAGGAATAATTTGTAGCTGTATTTTACCACTTTCCCACAAAGTATTTTGATTATTTTTTATTGGGTTGTTTTATTGATTTTTTTTTTAGGAGTGCTTTATATATTCTGGATACTAGTTCTTTGACAGATATGTGCACTGTGAGTATCTTCTACCTATTTATAGTTTGGTTTTCTGTTTTTTTTTTTTTTTTAAGAATGCAGGGCTTGAAATCATGACCCTGAGGTCAAGACCTGAGCTAAGATCCAGAGTCAGAAGCTCAACCGACTGAGCCATCCAAGAGCCACAGTTTTCTTTTTTTTTTTAATTTTATTTATTTATTAATGACAGTGAGAGATAGATAGAGAGAGAGAGAGAGAGGCAGAGGCTCCATGCAGGGAGCCTGACATGGGACTTGATCTGGGGTTTCCAGGATCACACCCCAGGCTGAAGGTGGCGCTAAACCTCCGGGCCACCGGGGCTGTCCAGTTTTCTGTTTTTTAATAATGTCTCTTGATGTCTACAAGTTTTTAATTTTAATAAAATCCAATCTGTCAGTCTTTTCTTTGATGGTAGTTTTTTTAGTGTCTGGTTGTGTTGGAGCTTTAAATTCATTTTAAATAATAGGCCTTCTAGGACAAAAAAATATTATTATCTATAAAGCCATTTACTTTCTCTCTCTCTTTTTTTTTTAAAGATTGTATTTATTTATTCATGAGAGACACACAGAGAGAGAGACAGACAGAGACAGAGACACAGGCAGAGGGAGTAGCAGGCTTCATGCAGGGAGCCTGAGACTCCAGGATCATGCCCTGGGCCTAAGGCAGGCGCTAAACCTCTGAGCCACCCAGGGATCCCCTACTCTCTTTCTTCCACTTATTTATTCATTTAGCAAACCATTGTAGGGTATTCATCAGGAAGTTAAGTACTTTTAAAATGTGTAATTAAAGGAAAGTTCAGAGTTTGTATATTTGTTATGTCATGACTGTTAGTGAAAGTATGTTTGGAGCAAATATTTTTAGTTGATTACCTTATTCTGAGAGGTAAACTTGGTTTAAACAGTAGATCTCAAAACAGATTTTATTATTTTTTATTTTTTTTTAACAAATTTTATTTTTTATTTTTATTTTATTTTATTTATTTTTAAAAATATTTTATTCATTTGTTCATGAGAGACACACAAAGGGGTGGGAGGGGGAGGCGCAAAGACACAGGCAGAGGGAGAAGCAGGCTCCATGCAGGGAGCCTGACGTGGGACTCTATCCCGGGTCTCCAGGATCAGGCCCTGGGGTGAAGGTGGCACTAAACTGCTGAGCCACCTGGGCTGCCCTATTTTTATTTTTATTTTTGCCTTCTCATCCCATTTATTAAAAAACAGTAAGAAAAGATACAATGCAGGAAAAACACCAACCATCCTTTCATGTTAGGCTGAACAAAGCACAGTGATTTCTCCCCTTAATCCCCCCACCCCCACCCTAATTCCCATATTCCCATCCATGTCAGTTTAAATTTTGAGGTTCTCTGATCGAGAGTACTAGTGGAGAGGGAGTTAGATGAGCGGTGGAGCCTTGATCCTGGCCTCCTCTAAGTCCCAGGAAAGGAAGTTGCAGGCCCAGTCAGTCAAGCAGAACGTGTATCTGGTGGGTTTCTGAAGTGGTTGCCCACCTCCCTGTTCTGTGTTCAAGCCCCCAGGAAAAGGTATGGCAGTAGAGGATGACCAGGTCCAAGCTGCCAGGTCAGAGCTGCTGAAGCATGGTCGGTTCACCAACATTTCTACAGAGCAGTGAGCTGATTCTCCAGTGGTGAGCAGGGGACTACATACAAATTGGGACCTGCAGGCCAATGTATCCCTGAGGAAAAGTCCACACGAACAATTCAGGAAACTAGTAAGAAACAGGAGGCAGAAAGCTGTGGGACAAAAGCACAGCAGGCTTCTGGAGGGCTGGAGATCTTTAATCTAAAGTCAGGATCATTCCTGCCTGCTGTAGTCCATCTCCTACAAATAACATTTCACTTTCAGTCAAGAAAGAAGCAGAGGAAAACAATGGCTCATCTGAACTTGAGCCCCAGCTATGTAATTCAGACTGTAGCTCCACATCTACCCTTTTACTTAAAACACAGCCCCACCTAGAACCATGGTGCTTGAAAACCAAAGTGGTCCTGGAAAGAAAAATGTGTTTAAGGGGGTAACATTCTATTTGGATACATTGTAGCCATTGGACCACCTGGTCTGGGGAAAGCAGCTGGGGAGCTCCCCACTCTAGGAAATGGGACCAAAGTCTTGCTTACAGGGCCATTCGTCCTTGGAAATGAAGCTGGGTTTAGACCCAGGGTTCCACTTGGCCTTGCAAAAGGAGCTGGGTTGATACCCATGGGGCCTGCTGGAGAAGAGCTCAGGGCCCAGGAGCTGACCTAGGGGAAGTAACCTGACCAGGGCCTAATGGGCCAGTAGACCTTGGGAAGGCAGCAGGACTTGGACCCTGTAAGCCACTAGCCCTTGGGAAGTTAGCTGGGTTGCAGCCTAATGGCCCAGAGGTTCTTGGGAAAATTGCTGGACTTGAGCCCTGGAGGCTAGCAGACTTCTGGAAAGTAGCTGCATTTGAAGCCAATGTGCCAGAATACTGAGAGAAGGCAGCTGGATTGAGCCCTCCTGAACCTGTTCCCCTTGGAAAGGGATTAGCATTGAAAAAAGAACTGAATTAGGGCCTATGGGGCTGGGATCCCTGGACATGGGAGATGGATTTGGCCCTGGAAGGCCAATTCCTTGAGAGCCAGGACCCAAGTTTGGGCCTATGGGGCCAGGTACTCTTGCCATAGAGGATGGGCTTGTGCCCATGTTTCCAGAAGCCTGTGAGAAAGCAGCTGAATTTGCTTCAAAAGACATGCTGCTCTTAGAATAGGGGCAAGATCTAGGCCTTGAGGTCCAGCCATTCTTAAGACCAGATCCTGTGCCTAGAAGGCCACCCACTCTGGTGTCCACATTAGGGCCTGGTCCCAGGCCGCCTGCCCTTGGGTTGTGCCCAAGGCCTGGGCCTGGAAACATACCTGACCTCAGGGCAGGGTTTGTACCAACGAAGCCTGATCTCAGATTGGGACTTGTTCTTGGTCCCAGGCCGACTGGTCTAGGATTAGGAGGACCATTACCAGAAGTCAAGAAGATACCTGTTCTCAGGTTGGGCCCAGAACCAGGGCTCATAGGGCCACCACTTCTGAGGTCAGGACCCATTCCCAGGAAACCACCTGCTTTTGGGTTGGACATAGGACCTGGCCCTGGGAGACCCCCTAACCTGGGGTTAGACAGAGATCCTGGGCCTGGAAGAGCCCCTGCGCTAGGGTTCAGAGATGGCCCTGGGCCTGGGCCCAAGAGGCCACCAGGCCTTGGGAAAGAAACTGCACCAGCGCCAGTGGGATTCATCCCTCTTGGAAAAGAAGCCATGCCTAGTCACGAGCACCAGCAGGGAGAGGTGCTGGATTTGAAACCAATGAGCCTGATGAAGATGGAAAAGGTGATGGATTCCTTGGAAATGGGACCAGATTTCCACGGAGAGAACCAGTTGCCATAAGAAAGGGATCAGAATTCATGCCCAGTGGGTGGCCTGTGTTTAAAACAGGACCCCTCGCTGTGGTCCCAGGGAACCGGCAAGCTGTCCCAGCTGTCCTTGAGGTGGCAACTGAGTATGAGTCCAAGGAGTTGGCCGCTCTCGAGGGAAAATCCGAGGTTCGTTCATATTTTCATGGGGACGTTGGTGATAATGGGCTTGGGGCGAGTTTTGAAAAGGATCTTGTTTTGGTAAGTGCTGTCACCAGGTACTGGGTACAGCCAAGCTCATCACAGTCCTGCTCCTCAGGAGTGTGTTTGACAAGGACAGCAAAATGTTTCTCCAGATGGATGACTTTTCCATACAGGATATGTTGTCCCATGATCAACACAGGGATTCCCTGGAAATAGCAGTTTGCACCATGAGTTTTCCGTCTTTAAAAAGCAACTGAAAGTAAGCTGCACTGGCAGCTGCCGAGAGACAACCGAACCTCCTACTGCCGTTGCCAATGCTGCTCAAAACAAATTTTAATCTGAGATATTTCCTTTGGACAGGCATAGAACTAGACTTATAAACAACATCCTGTGCCTTAGGGAGCCAGGCATTAGCTATTCTTTGAATTTTAGGTAGCCTTTAAATTTTAATGTTTAATCCTTTTAAAATAAACTTTCCTGTATTAATTCTGTGCCAGTTATCTCACCAAAATTCATACTTAAGAGAGGTCTTCCCTTCCCCATTCTCTTATATGCAGTATATTGTTTGTACCTACCTTTATTACTAATTTATTCTTTGTGTTTCGTTTGCTATTAGGATTTTTTCTACTCCATGATATTATTCATTTAATACTTAGGAAAACTGTATGAATGCTTATCCATATGCACTGGGTATTGGCATCAGTTGGCCAATAAGATGGATGCGATTCCTGTCTGTAGAGGATGTAGAACAGGAAAAGTAAAGAATGTTATAGGAATGCTTAGCAGAGGCCCCTCCCCTATACTTGGCATTAAAAAGGAATATTTTTAGGAGGAAGTTGCATTTCAGCTAAGGCCACTCACTAGTTAACAGCCAGGTAAACGGACTGGATCATGTAAATAATAGAAAAGGAACTTGATTTTATTATAAGAATAATGAGAAGCTACTGAAAGGGAGTGACATCAACATTATTATTTTGCTTACTACCGTATGAGACCTTATGTAAAACTTAGAAGTTTAAAACAACTACTTTATATTGCTCATGGTTTTGTAGGTCAGTAGTGTGTTACTGGGCAGTAGTGTGCTTGATAGACATTCCTCATTAAGACTCTGTCACTTGCAGTCACATGTCACAGGGGCTCAGAGCTGTGTAGGTTCCAGCAGCCTGGACATTTGATCGGGCTCACTCACATGGCTGGTAGGTGATGCTGCCTGTTGGGGCCTTAAGCTTTGTTGCTGACTGGACTACCTATATGTGGCCTCTCCAGTGTGGTGGTTTTGGGGTAATCAGACTTTTTACATAGCAGCAGGCTTTTCTTGGAGCAAGTGTCTCAAGAGAATCAAGCAAAAACTTTGTGGGCTTTTCTGACCAAGACTTGGAAGTTAATAATCATGTCATTTCTGACATGATTGTGTTTAGTTTTACAAGCTTGTCGCTAAAACTGGGCTGGATTCAAGGGGAGTGGACACAGACCGACCACACCTCTTGGTGGGAGAAGTGTCAAAAAAAAAAAAAAAGGAGCGTTTAAAACATGCAGACGTCTTTTAAAACCACCACAGTCTTTCTTTTGGTCACACATTATTTACAATTCTCTCAAATGCAAAATCCATTCTCTCCAAAGTCCTCTTCCATCCTGAAGGTTTATTTGTTCTGGCATGAGCTCAAGATCCATTCATCTAAATCAACTCTGTATGTATATGAGGCCCCTGATATGCAGTTCCTTAGATATGGTTTCTCTTGACATGAAGATCTGTGAACCAAAAAGATGTTTTCTGCTCCCCACCTAGCCACTCTGCATTGGTGATTCAGGGATAGGATAACCACAGTAGACACCCCTTTCTAAAATGAAAGAAATGAGAGCTACATAGCATTCATGAGACAATTGCAGTTTTGAAATCCAGCTGGACAGATGTTGCCCGTGTGTTGATTAGGGTTCAGTACTGCTCATTAGGAATTGTTTTCCATTGCTCTTGATCCTGCCATTTGGGTTCTTGATTCTTCCTTCTGAATCATGCTTTCTTTTGCTTAGGAAATGGTGTATGTCTGCAGTTGGGTAGCTTCCTAGGCCTGCTTCCTACTTGTAGAAGCCTTTGGGCTTCTTTTCTTTTTGTACTTATTCTGTCTATTTAAGTTAAAGCTGGGAATGCTTTGTTAATACAGTTCCCTCGAACATTTACTTTTTGCTCTTCTGGTGGATTTTATTGGGGTTTACTCCATTAGGTAAAAGTCGCAGCAATAAACGTCTTTAAGCCAGGCCTGTCTTTACCTTGGATTACTTGTGAGGCTGCTGAGGCACCTGGCCAATGCTACATGTTTTAGAGTTTTGTTATATCACTGCATATACTAAAGTTTTGTTCTGGTTGCTATTGGTGCCTACCTACCCAATTACCCGAAACTTAATTATTCAAAATAACATTCCGTTTTGCTCACAATGTTGTGGTCAGGTAGTTGCAGGCAGATGTTGGCTGTGGTCATCTGAAGGCTTAGCTGGATGAGTTGAAGATGGCTCAGTCACATGGCCGGTGGATGCTCATCTGAATAGTGCTTACATGTGGTCTCTCCAGTGGGGCAGTGTCAGAGTACCTGGAATTCTTACGTGGACCCTGAGTGAGTGTCTCAAGAGATTCAGATGGAAGCAGAATGGCTTTTTCTGACCTCACCTCAGAAATCATCCAGTATCACCTCTGCTGCATTCTCATGGTTACAGGCAACTTACTAAGGCCGACCCAGATTCAAGGGGAGGGCACATAGATCCCGCCTCTCAGGGGGAGGAATTTCAAAGAATATGCAGACAGGTTTTAAAAAATGTTAACCCCACGGTTACCATAATCATAGCACACATTTCTTGAATGACAATAATGTATCAGATATTTTGATGAGTACTTTACACGAATTCCCTTATTTACTTTTTATCACAACTTTATGATTTTTTCAAAAACTCGTTTTTGGAAAAGGAAATAGAAGCTGGAGAGGTTAAGTAACCTGCCCAGGGTCACACAGCTAATAAATAATAGAATCTAGATCTGTATTAAGTTCTCCATGACCCAAGAGTCCATAGGCTTCCCCATTGCTAAATTGGCAGCTTATTATAAGCAGAACAGAATTGTGTTTTAGGTAGCTCATTCCTGGAAGCAGGGAGTAAAGTGAGGAAGCTATTACTACCATCACGTGCTCATTTTATCTGTTTTTACACAAGGTAAGCAATAGAAGGAGTGGAAAAAAGTAGGAGAGGGAAGGGTATGTATTATTAAATATTGGCAGGAAAAATACAGTTTTTTTTAGGTCAGATAGGATTTCTGTGGGTGTAAAGATTTTCAGTATCTATTTGTTGTTGGCTAAAATTACTGACCATCTTTATCCTTCTTCATTTCTCGTCTGCCATAATGTCTTCGCTTGTTTGTTCAGGGAGGCCCGTAGATCCCTAGGTCTGCTGTATAGCTGGTATATGATCTTGGCAATTTCACGGTAGAATAAGAGTTGTTCAGTTTTCTTCTCTACCAGAGGCAGACTTTTCAGGTATTTATTATACTTGGAGAAAAATTTGAGGTGTGGGGTCCCTTGAGAGTTCCTTTTAGGAATTGACAAACTATGGTTTGAGGTCCAAATCTAGCCTGTATATTGCTTTTTTTGTAGATAAAGTTTTACTGGAACACAGCCATACCCATTCATTTACACGTTCTCTAAGACTCTTTTCATGCCATAGTTTTGGATAGCTCTAGCAGAGACTGTGTGGCTCCCTGAAGCCTAAAATATTCACTCTCTGGCATTTTATAGAGAAAGTTTGTAGACCCCTGTTGTGTATAATGTAAGACCTATTTAGGTCATTCTGTTGGATATGTGAGATGCTTGGTGCAGGTCAGGGCACAGTTGTGAGACAGAATGGCCTTGCATGTAATTATGTATCTTAGTAGCAGAGATACTAAGATACAGAATATTGATTAATAGTTGATTACTGATCATTAATAGTTGATTAACCAATATTGACTAATTCAATATTGATTAACTATCGATTAAATCAACGATTGGTGCTTATCACAGATCTAAAAAAGCAGAAGTCCAGAGGCTTCTGGAAAGGATTCCAACAAATACGGTAGAACCGTCAATTTAGGCTGAGGCCCTTGTTTTGTACTGTGGTTTGAATTTTTCAGTTTGTTTTACTAGGTTACTACTTTATATGTAGACCCGTATGTGACTCCTGCCCCTCACTAAGGTGAGAATAGCTGTCTATAAGTTATTCTTCCTTTACCCTGCCTATTTTAAATTTTTTATTTTAGAAAGCTTTCGAAATATTTTTTGTTTCGGTTTGCTTCTGACTTCTCTATGCTGCATTTTTACATTGTCACATTTAAATGCTTCCCTGTATCTGGGAGATATATTCGTTTACATTATTGTGCATTTGATTTCTTCTCATGCCCTATTTAGGATGTTGTTGTTTAAGCCGTGGGACTGACCTAGATGTTTGCAGGCAGGGCATTCAGAGAGAGATACCTCGAGGCCCAGGGGGAGCGTGCAGATCAAGTTATGCTTTCCATGCTCATCTCTGGTTGTGCCTTCAAGCTTTACTTAGACCAAATGTATATTCTTTCCAATTAATGTTGCTTTTATTTTCTGCCATTTGGAAATGTGATTGTGCATTTACTAATATTATAGGAATGGTTTTCTCAGACAACCAAGAATATTTTACCTACCTAAAGTGTAATGAAAGTATTTCTTAACTGTTAATGATTTGCAAAAAGCCTTTGTGTGTGTATGTAATTAGAAGAGATTAAAGAACTTTCTTAAATATGCAGTAAAAGTTAATTTTATTAGCTGCCCATTTGGAAATAGGTTATTGATTCACTTTTGCTATACAGAGAAAAATGAAATGACATAATGTAGTGAATCTCCTTTTGCAAAGGAAAAAACTACATTATTCTAAGCATATATTTTGTCACACATTTTGTGTTTTACTTAACTGACTTTACTCTTTAAAAAGTGAGAGTTAAAGAAGTACAGTTAACAGTTGAGTACTTTTCCTCCTCTCACTACTGAATAATAAAAAAAATTAATCTTGGTAATTGTTTTTAGTTATGCTTATTATCCTGATGAAATTGTACTAATATATCACTTCCACTGTTTGTGAAAATATTTGTATTGCAATGAGCCTGCAGTGATGGGACTTCTGAAAAAAGTGGTGGTAAGAACTCTGGCTCATTTGTAATGAATGCATGTCCCAAACTGGGTCCCATTGCATTTAAGAAAAGGTAGTTGAAACAAAAGAGAGGTAAATATGTGAGGAGATGGGTATGTAGTAAGTTTGGCTGTGGAAATCCTTTTACTATGTATGTGTGTGTCGCATCATGGCATTGCGTGTGCTTCAAATATCGTGCCATTGTATTCGTCAGTTATACCTCAATAAAAGAAAAAAATACAAGCAAAGATGGCTTTTAGACAAGAAGGAAAATAGCTGTGTTTTACTAGGAGGTATATGTTTTTACTTTCTTTGGGTAAGTGGGAATCCGAGTTTTCTTCTGCACCTAACCAGCCACTGTGGTGTCCCCCAACCCTTCAGGTTTTCCATTCATTCATGGTCAACAGGCCTGGTGGCTCCTTCTGAACATTTAGTCAGGAAGTGGAAGCTGCTTGCTCTCTGAGAAGAGCCGCTGATTTTTGTTTTTTGGACTGTTCATCAGGTAACCAGCCTGCTCCTTCTGGCAGTATTGGCGACAAATTGGAGCTTGCTTTTTACATAAGAGTGTGACTGTGTAACTGACTCTGCTTTACTCGTGTGTGTAGGCTGGGGGCTTCCTATTATATCAGGGGTGATGTGATGTTTAGGATACTTGAATTTACCTCATAAGATACGTGAGCAATTTGGGGATGCCTGGGGGGCTCTGTGGTGGAGCGTCTGCCCTTGGCTCAGGGCATGATCCCAGGGTGCTGGGATCGAGTCCTGCATGGGGCTCCCTGCAGGGAGCCTGCTTCTCCCTCTGCCTGTGTCTCTGCCTCTCTCTCTGTCTCTCTCATGAATAAATAAATAAAATCTTAAAAAAGATGTGAGCAATTTGAATAAGAATGAAGATGTTTTTGTGTACCTCTTGCTATGTAACAGTATCACCATAAACTTAGTCTTAAACAATGTGTTTTTGGTTTCTGTAGGCCCTCTGCTAAAGATCTCACAAAACTTGAATCGAGGTGTTTGCCAAGACAATAGTTCTCAACTGAGGCTGGACTGGGAAACAGTTACTTAGATTGTTGGCAGATGGTGGTTCCTTGCTATTGTAGGACTGGAGGCTTCAGCATCCTGCTGGCTGACACCTCCTGTCATTCCAGCTCATGTGACATTCTGACCATGGCCATTTGCTTCCTCAAAGCCAGCAAAGGAGAGTCATGATGGGTGCTACAATATTATGTAATATAATTACATGCCCAAGTACAATAATTATGGACATTTCCTGTCACCTTTACCAAATTCTTTTGGTTACAAACACATCACAGGTCCTGCCCACACTCAAGGGGAGAAGGGTCATGTAAGGACTAGGAACTAGGAGTCGGGGACCATGGGGATCACCTACAGAATCTGTCTGCTATAGAAGGGAAAGGAAAATTAGGTTGATCCCACCACCCTCAGAATTTTCTTTTCACTTATAAATAACTTGAGGTTAGGATTCATGTTTGACTTATCCTGTAATTTTCCCCCTGCACTGTCACCTACCTAGTAGAACAGTGTCTTACACTTAGTGGGGACTCATTGGGTATTTGTTGGCTTAATTACCTGTTTATGCTATAAAACTGCTACTCAAAAAAGCTGACTCTTGTACGTGGCCTGACAGTCTGTTTGCAAATTTGAAAGCCATTGTTTATAAGCCAAGACTGTTAAAATTTTAATTATGCTAGCAGTGTTTATTTTACCATCAAATAGTGATTTTTAATGAATACTCCTTTACCTAGAAGAAGACATACCAGTGCTCTATTTAAAATTGGAGAATACGGGGGCATCTGACTGGCTCAGCTGGTGGAGCACGCAACTCTTGATCTCAGGGTTGTGAGTTCAGGGCTCACATTGGATGTAGAGTTTAGCTAAAAAAAAATTAAATAAAACAAGATTGAAGAATGCAGATCACCTTGTTAAATCAGTATAGCAGTGGAAATAGCTGAAGATCTCAAACCTTGTGCCTTGTTGTTCTGAGAGACTAAGTGTTATATAAGGTAGCCTTCTTTTCATGGTGTTCTACTTGTCTAACAACCTATTTGTCATCTAAATCAGCAGGCAAAAGTTACCAAACTTTTTCATTTTTGTCTATGAGAAAAATATATGCTGCTACATCATAGAAGTGAGTATTTCTGAAACTTAGGTTCCAAAAGAGTCATAATCAGCACTGCAAAAATATTAATTATGTGTATACGTAATCTTCCATATGGCTCTAGACCTGACATTTTGCAAATTTGCATTTCTTTCTTGGATAGATAAGATGGGGTCTAGAGAACCATAGAACACCTAAAATTGCTTTTGTGTCATGAACTAACACAAGGCAAAAAAAAAAAAAAAAAAAAACAAAAACGGCCAGTAATAGAAGGGAAAAATATTCAACAAAGACTCCAGGTCTTTGTGGAGTAAAAGGAGGT
Organism: Nyctereutes procyonoides; assembly: GCF_905146905.1. Classification (NCBI taxonomy): domain Eukaryota; kingdom Metazoa; phylum Chordata; class Mammalia; order Carnivora; family Canidae; genus Nyctereutes; species Nyctereutes procyonoides. Next base: position 25,008,022 of record NW_026575122.1, read on the forward strand.
CCTTAATAAGCTCAGTATTAATCTAACAGTAATGGAGAAGCCAGCCAGGAATTACCATATTCAGAGGTAAGAATGGTTCCTATTGACTGAAAGGCTGTGAGAGAGGGGCAGATATCCGCAGTTAGTAAAATAGGCCATGCAAGAAGTGACTACCATTGATAGTCGAAGGATAGACAGTCACCAAATGTAGGAAGATTCTCTGCTGCAGTTGTTTATTGTGTATATACATTTTACGAGCAGCAGCATCTTTGGGAACAGAAATAACAGGGGAAAACTATGGAGCTGGACTTTGGTACAGCCCTAGAGAATTGTAACTCTCATCTTCTGTAATTATCCATGCTGGGCGGACTTCTAAGATGTTCGCAAAGATTCTACTCTGATGTACATGCGCTGCACAATCCTCTTCTCTTGGGCAGCTCCTGGATGTCTTCTTTGTGTGCTCGCACAACAACAGGTGTGTGAATATGATGCATTATCACACCCTTGATGCAAGTACAACCCAATCGAAGGGGATAGTGTTACGGTCTGAGAATGGGAGGCAGTCTTAGCAATCCTGCAAGGAACCAAACTCTGCCCACAACCGACGATTCTAGAGGAGGACCCCACTCATTAGGTGAAACCCCAGCCCTGGCAGATACTTTGCTTTCAGCCCTAAGGAGTCCCTGAGCAAAGGGCCGATGTGACATGGACTCCTGATCACAGAAACCATAAGATGATGAATTCATGTTTGATTTAAGACTCTGCTCACGTGGGATTGTCATGCAGCCATCGAAAAAAGAATATGGCACCTTAAAGGTGCCTTGAACGTTTACACAAATACTTTCCTGAACGTGATCCATCCTTTCCTACCTGTGTGTCTCCTTTGTTCAGGTGGTCTCTTCCCTGGGATGATTTCTGTTACATATCTGCTCTGTCCATCATTTAAGGCCCATCTCATGTACCATCTCCTGATTGGCAGTTTCCCTGTTTTTGTAGATGAATCCATCTCTAACCCAGTTGTGCATTTTGTATCTATCTATCTTTTCCATGTAACTTACACATTTTACTTTCATAGAAGTTATTTGTATTCATGGTTCATGTCTTTTATTTTAAATGTGTTTATTGAATTAAATTGGAAATATAGTCAAATATTCCATAAATTAAAAGAATATAGAATGAAAAGTTAGTGTCCTTAGCCCAGTTCACTGGTCCCCCCCAGTCCTTTAGGTCAGAGGCCACCATTCTTTCAGTTTTCCATGTATCCTCTGTAAAGATTCTATACATAGGTAAGTATATATGTTTATGCTCTGCACCTTTATATACACATTCTCTTCTTGTGAGATGTGTGAACAATCCATGTTTTTTCCTTCTTATATTAATCTTCTGAGATAACTAAGTGTTTAAGACTTACTGAATTTAATCTTTTCTACCAAACCTTTCATCGATGTTACTTATATTAACTCTAATCTCATTTTGACAGACTCTGATTAAAATGCTTTCCTTAGTAGAGAGACTCAAAACCCTTCTGAACATCTCATTGTTTAGATTGAATGCTGTATACCACAAAAATGCCAACGGCTCATAATTGTAAAATGTGTTTACTGGATTAGAACCATATGTACAAATACTTTTGAATTGGATATTAGTATTAGCAGGTGCTAATCTTTCTATCTTCTCTGATAATCCCCCCTGCTACTCTCCTAGCAGAATGGTTATTGTGTGAGAGATCTTAATGAGGATAGGATTGGGAATTTGTGAAAATATAGTTCTTTGAACTGAACTTGAGATATTATATTTTTACTTGTTCTCAGGGTGCTGTTGGAAAAATGAAGCTCATAACATTTCCCGAAATTCTATAAAATGAAAATGTAGAATAATACCTAACCCTTCTGATCTATGCATGTGATCTGGGGCTTTGTATTTTGTTAAAGGTTTTAGTAACTAATTTGTCTCTCAATATCTCCTTATTTCAGTTGCCTTATTAAAAATACCAGCTACTTTGAACCTTGTTTTTCCTCTCTTACCTATTCTCAGATTATCTGCTTATCTCTCCTATTGGTGAAATTAGAATGAGTGAAAAAGAAATGACTTGGAACTATGATCCTGAGCCGGTACAAACCCTTTGTGACTAAGTTCTTACCAAATTTATTTGTGAAGTGCATATGTGTGTTTGCTTCTCTGTCTTTTATGTTCTCTTTATTCACAGTTGTGCTGCTTAGCACATCATTCAGAAAAATATATAGGGATTGAGATTAGAGAAATCAGCCATTAAAACCATTGTTAGCAAGTTTATAAAAACAGTAAATGGTTATAGACTTTTAAGTTAACTGAATTTGAGTACTGAAGGTTGTGTGTTTATTTGAATTTTAGTTATCCAAGCCACCATCTTTCCTAGTTCACAGAATAACATTGATCTTGTTGAAGAGGAAGCTCAGGGCCAGTTTATTTTTCATATGGCCTATGTATTAATAACTGCTTTTATTTTATTTATTTATTTATTTTAAAGATTTTATTTATTCATGAGAGACACAGAGAGAGAGGGGCAGAGACACAGGCAGAGGGAGAAGCAGGCTCCACGCAGGGAGCCCAACGCGGGACTCGATCCCGGGTCTCCAGGATCAGGCCCCGGGCTGAAGGCAGCGCTAAACCGCTGAGCCACCAGGGCTGCCCTAATAACTGCTTTTAAATGCTTTCTCTGTAACAGGGATTCTAGGATGTATAAGGGGATAATAAAGCTTATCTTTTATCCAACTGAGAAGAAAATGTTAAACTTGTAAAGTACTAAGAAGATATTTATTGATGTCCTCATTTCGTAAATACGTGTGATTTTCCTGAGAAATTCAGAGATTGTGGAATATTTATAGAATTTTTTTTTTTTTACTATCGTATTACTTTTTTCTAGTATTTTTAATGGGACCTCATAGTGTTCACCAGGGAACATGGAACTCCTTGTGTTTTCTGATTGTGCTTTCTGATTTGGTAAGTTCCTTATACATACAAGCAAAGAGAGATCCTTTTTGGGTAAAATTTGTATTTCAGGTAGCCTCAATGTTAATGATGTTTTTAGGGCAAATAGTGAACACATTTCATTTTTTGAAAAATATCAATTCATGGAAAACAGATGATATAAAATAGCTGAATTTAGTTTGGTTGTGTTTAGTTCAATTATATAAATTTCCATAATGATCTGAACACAGTAGGGGTTTGCTGCTTCTGCTCTGGTTGCAGTTGACTGACACCTAGTTCAAACCAGCTTTGGCCAAAAGGCGATTGACTGCTGTCACTGAGACACAGAGGAGTCAATGGGACAGGTGAATTGGGTCTTATCAGTAGGGTTCTTTTTTTCAGCTGTCGCCTCTGCTTCAGTGCAGTTGCTTCATGCTCTTAGAATTCTGTATTCTAATTGTAATCCAACTCTGATTCCTCTACATGGCTGCTAGCAGAAAAGGACTTCAATCAACTCTCTTCAGTTTTCAAATTAACAAAAACACAGAGCTCACATGTTGTAAGGCCTTAGATTGGCTTGGATCAGATGTTCCTCTTCCCACAGCCAAACAACTGTGGTTTCAAAAAGAACCAGCTCTTTTCAAAAAGATGCCAGCTCATGTTCTAACTACATAATTACAGAGAGATGGGGTAGGAATATTTTTTTCAGAAGGTTGTGGGATAGCTGGGATGGAGAGGAGGAAAAGAAGACAATGAATGTAATATCTTTCAAAACGGGGAAGAAAGGTCTGGAGCATTTTATTGCTCTACACGGGAATGTTTTAATGGGGAATTGGGCGATAGGAGATTATTTGGGGTATTATCCAGTGAAACTGAACCAGTGAACACACGCACACACACACACACACACACACACACATACACACACATGGGGGAGTATTTGATTCAGATTCATTTTCAATAAGGAATTACCATGTCATTATGGAGTCTGACAAGTACCCAGATCTGCAGAGTTGACAAGCTGGAGACCTAGGAGATCTGCTAGTGTTGTGTTAGTCTGAGCCAGAAGACCTGAGAACCAGAACTGAAAGGTGTGTTTTCAGTCTGAAGGCTGGTGGGCTCAAGACCCAGGAGGAGCTGACGTTTTAGTTCAAGCCCAAAGGCGGGAAAAGACCTTTCCCAGTTTGAAAGCAGTCAAGCAGAAGCACTACTCTCCTACTTGGTGGAAAGTCAGTCTTTTTTATTTTATTGAGACTTTCAACTGATTGGATGAGCCTCACATTAGGGAAGGTCATCTGCCTTACTCATCTACTGATTTAAATGCTAATCTCATTCAAAAGCATCTTCATAGAAACACCCAGAAAAAAGTATGACCAAATACCTGAGTACTCCGTGGTCCAGTCACATTGCGACATAGAATTAACCATTGTAGGGCAGTGCCTGTTACAAGATAGCGTGGGATATGTTTTTCACTCCATGTTTCTAATATAGAGGTAGTTAAAAACACAGAGCAAGTCAAGATTGGACTTAGTTGAATTGATAAGCCTGTTTTTTTTCTGAATGATTTTTATTCTTATTTTTTAATAATAAATTTATTTTTTATTGGTGTTCAATTTACCAACATACAGAATAACACCCAGTGCTCATCCCGTCAAGTGCGCCCCTCAGTGCCCATCACCCATTCACCCCCACCCCCGCCCTCCTCCCCTTCCACCACCCCTAGTTCGTTTCCCAGAGTTAGGAGTCTTCATGTTCTGTCTCCCTTTCTGATATTTCCCACACATTTCTTCTCCCTTCCCTTATATTCCCTTTCACTATTATTTATATTCCCCAAATGAATGAGAACATACACTGTTTGTCCCTCTCCGATTGACTTACTTCACTCAGCATAATACCCTCCAGTTCCATCCACGTCGAAGCAAACGGTGGGTATTTGTTGTTTCTAATGGCTGAGGAATATTCCATTGTATACATAAACCACATCTTCTTTATCCATTCATCTTTCGATGGACACCGAGGCTCCCTCCACAGTTTGGCTATTGTGGCCATTGCTGCTAGAAACATCGGGGTGCAGGTGTCCTGGCGTTTCACTGCATCTGTATCTTTGGGGTAAATCCCCAACAGTGCAATTGCTGGGTCGTAGGGCAGGTCTATTTTTAACTCTTTGAGGATTCTCCACACAGTTTTCCAGAGTGGCTGCACCAGTTCACATTCCCACCAGCAGTGTAAGAGGGTTCCCTTTTCTCCGTATCCTCTCCAACATTTGTGGTTTCCTGCCTTGTTAATTTTCCCCATTCTCACTGGTGTGAGGTGGTATCTCATTGTGGTTTTGATTTGTATTTCCCTGATGGCAAGTGATGCAGAGCATTTTCTCATGTGCGTGTTGGCCATGTCTATGTCTTCCTCTGTGAGATTTCTCTTCATGTCTTTTGCCCATTTCATGATTGGATTGTTTGTTTCTTTGCTGTTGAGTTTAATAAGTTCTTTATAGATCTTGGAAACTAGCCCTTTATCTGATAGGTCATTTGCAAATATCTTCTCCCATTCTGTAGGTTGTCTTTGAGTTTTGTTGACTGTATCCTTAGCTGTGCAAAAGCTTCTTATCTTGATGAAGTCCCAATAGTTCATTTTTGCTTTTGTTTCTTTTGCCTTCCTGGATGTATCTTGCAAGAAGTTACTGTGGCTGAGTTCAAAAAGGGTGTTGCCTGTGTTCTCCTCTAGGATTTTGATGGAATCTCACATTTAGATCTTTCATCCATTTTGAGTTTATCTTTGTGTATGGTGCAAGAGAGTGGTCTAGTTTCATTCTTCTGCATGTGGATGTCCAATTTTCCCAGCACCATTTATTGAAGAGACTGTCTTTCTTCCAGTGGATAGTCTTTCCGCCTTTATCGAATATTAGTTGACCATAAAGTTCAGAGTCCACTTCTGGGTTCTCTATTCTGTTCCATTGATCTATATGTCTGTTTTTGTGCCAGTACCACACTGTCTTGATGACCACAGCTTTGTAGTACAACCTGAAATCTGGCATTGTGATGCCCCCAGCTATGGTTTTCTTTTTTAAAATTCCCCTGGCTATTCGGAGACTTTTCTGATTCCCACAAATCTTAAAATAATTTGTTCTAACTCTCTGAAGAAAGTCCATGGTATTTTGATAGGGATTGCATTAAACGTGTAAATTGCCCTGGGTAACATTGACATTTTCACAATATTAATTCTTCCAATCCATGAGCATGGAATATTTTTCCATCTCTTTGTGTCTTCCTCAATTTCTTTCAGAAGTGTTCTGTAGTTTTTAGGGTATAGATCCTTTACCTCTTTAGTTAGGTTTATTCCTAGGTATCTTATGCTTTTGGGTGCAATTGTAAATGGGATTGACTCCTTCATTTCTCTTTCTTTAGTCTCATTGTTAGTGTATAGAAATGCCACTGATTTCTGGGCTGATTTTGTATCCTGCCACGCTACCAAATTGCTGTATGAGTTCTAGCAATCTTGGGGTGGAGGCTTTTGGGTTTTCTAGGTAGAGTATCATGTCATCGGCGAAGAGGGAGAGTTTGACTTCTTCTTTGCCAATTTGAATGCCTTTAATGTCTTTTTGTTGTCTGATTGCTGAGGCTAGGACTTCCAGTACTATGTTGAATAGCAGTGGTGAGAGTGGACATCCCTGTCATGTTCCTGATCTTAGGGGAAAGGCTCCCAGTGCTTCCCCATTGAGAATGATATTTGCTGTGGGCTTTTCGTAGATGGCTTTTAAGATGTTGAGGAATGTTCCCTCTATCCCTACACTCTGAAGAGTTTTGATCAGGAATGGATGCTGTATTTTGTCAAATGCTTTCTCTGCATCTAATGAGAGGATCCTATGGTTCTTGGTTTTTCTCTTGCTGATATGATGAATCACACTGATTGTTTTACGAGTGTTGAACCAGCCTTGTGTCCAGGGGATAAATCCTACTTGGTCATGGTGAATAATGTTCTTAATGTATTGTTGGATCCTATTGGCTAGTATCTTGTTGAGAATTTTTGCATCCGTGTTCATCAGAGATATTGGTCTGTAATTCTCCTTTTTGGTGGGGTCTTTGTCTGGTTTTGGAATTAAGGTGATGCTGGCCTCATAGAATGAATTTGGAAGTACTCCATCTCTTTCTATCTTTCCAAACAGCTTTAGTAGAATAGGTATGGTTTCTTCTTTAAACGTTTGATAGAATTCCCCTGGGAAGCCATCTGGCCCTGGACTTTTGTGTCTTGGGAGGTTTTTGATGACTGCTTCAACTTCCTCCCTGGTTATTGGCCTGTTCAGGTTTTCTATTTCTTCCTGTTCCAGTTTTGGTAGTTTGTGGCCTTCCAGAAATGTGTCCATTTCTTCTAGATTGCCTAATTTATTGGCGTATAGCTGTTCATAATATGTTTTTAAAATCGTTTGTATTTCCTTGGTGTTGGTAGTGATCTCTCCTTTCTCATTCATGATCTTATTAATTTGAGTCTTCTCTCTCTTCTTTTTAATAAGGCTGGCTAATGGTTTATCTATCTTATTAATTCTTTCAAAGAACCAACTCCTGGTTCTGTTGATCTGTTCCACAGTTTCTCTGGTCTCGATTTCGTTGAGTTCTGCTCGAATCTTTATTAACTCTCTTCTGCTGGGTGTAGGATCTATTTGCTGTTTTTTTCTCTAGCTCCTTTATGTGTAAGGTTAGCTTTTGTATTTGAGTTCTTTCTAATTTTTGAATGGATGCTTGTATTGCAATGTATTTCCCCCTTAGGACTGCTTTTGCTGCATCCCAAAGATTTTGAATGGTTGTATCTTCATTCTCATTAGTTTCCATGAATCTTTTTAATTCTTCCTTAATTTCCTGGTTGACCCTTTCATCTTTTAGCAAGATGGTCCTTAACCTCCACGTGTTTGAGGTCCTTCCAAACTTCTTGTTGTGATTTAGTTCTAATTTCAAGGCATTATGGTCTGAGAATATGCAGGGGACGATCCCAATCTTTTGGTATCGGTTCAAACCCGATTTGTGACCCAGTATGTGGTCTATTCTGGAGAAAGTTCCATGTGCACTTGAGAAGAATGTGTATTCAGTTGAGTTTGGATGTAAAGTTCTGTAGATATCTGTGAAATCCATATGGTCCAGTGTATCATTTAAAGCTCTTGTTTCTTTGGAGATGTTGTGCTTAGAAGACCTATCGAGTATAGAAAGAGCTAGATTGAAGTCACCAAGTATAAGTGTATTATTATCTAAGTATTTCTTCATTTTGGTTATTAATTGGTTTAAATATTTGGCAGCTCCCACATTCGGGGCATATATATTGAGGATTGTTAAGTCCTCTTGTTGGATAGATCCTTTAAGTATGATATAGTGTCCCTCTTCATCTCTCACTACAGTCTTCGGGGTAAATTTTAGTTTATCTGATATAAGGATGGCTACCCCTGCTTTCTTTTGAGGACCATTTGAATGGTACATGGTTCTCCAACCTTTTATTTTCAGACTGTCGGTGTCCTTCTGTCTAAAATGAGTCTCTTGTAGACAGCAAATAGATGGGTCCTGCTTTTTTATCCAGTCTGAAACCCTGCGCCTTTTGATGGGGTCATTAAGCCCGTTCACGTTCAGAGTTACTACTGACAGATATGAGTTTAGTGTCATCATGATATCTATTCAGTCCTTGTTTTTGTGGATTGTTGCACTGAACTTCTTCTTAAAGGGGAATTTTGAGAGTCCCCTTAAAATTTCTTGCAGAGCTGGTTTGGAGGTCACATATTCTTTCAGTTCTTGCCTGTCTTGGAAGCTCTTTATCTCTCCTTCCATTTTGAATGAGAGCCTTGCTGGATAAAGTATTCTTGGTTGCATGTTCTTCTCATTTAGAACCCTGACTATATCCTGCCAGCCCTTTCTGGCCTGCCAGGTCTCTGTGGAGAGGTCTGCTGTTACCCTAATACTCCTCCCCATAAAAGTCAGGGATTTCTTGTCTCTTGCTGCTTTAAGGATCTTCTCTTTATCTTTGGAATTTGCAAGCTTCACTATTAAATGTCGAGGTGTTGAACGGTTTTTATTGATTTTAGGGGGGGATCTCTCTATTTCCTGGATCTGAATGCCTGTTTCGCTTCCCAGATTAGGAAAGTTTTCAGCTAGGATTTGTTCAAATACATATTCTGGCCCTCTGTCCCTTACGGCTTCCACGGGAACCCCAATTAAACGTAAGTTTTTCTTCCTCAGGCTGTCGTTTATTTCCCTTAATCTATCTTCATGGTCTTTTAATTGTTTGTCTCTTTTTCCCTCAGTTTCCCTCTTTGCCATCAACTTGTCTTCTGTGTCACTCAGTCGTTCTTCCACCTCGTTAACCCTGGTCGTTAGGACTTGTAGTTTGGATTGCATCTCATTCAATTGATTTTTAATTTCTGCCTGATTAGCTCTAAATTCTGCCGTCATGAAGTCTCTTGAGTCCTTTATGCTTTTTTTCTAGGGCCACCAGTAGCTTTATAATAGTGCTTCTGAATTGGCTTTCTGACATTGAATTGTAATCCAGATTTTGTAACTCTGTGGGAGAGAGGGCTGTTTCTGATTCTTTCTTTTGAGGTGAGGTTTTCCTTCTAGTCATTTTGCTCAGTGCAGAGTGGCCAAAAACAAGTTGTATTGGGAAAAGGAGAAAAAGAAAGGAGAGAAAGAAGGAAAGAAAAGAGAAAAAGAAAAAAGAAAAAAGGAAGAAAAAAAAGAAGAAAAAGAGAAAGGAAAAGAAAGGGAAAAAAAGGGGTGGGGGAAGCAAACAAATCAAAAACAAAACAAACAAACACGGGGGAGTATCTTCTGATTCTGTAGACTTTAAGTCTAACTTCCCCTGGGACTTGTCCATCCAGCTGGTTTTCTGGGGGAGGGGCCTGCTGTGCTGATTTTCAGGTGTTAGCACTTGGGGGAGCTGCTCTGCCCCCTGCCTGCTGCAGGGCTCAGCGGGGTTGTTTACCCCTGAGGCCCCAGGAGGAACAGCCGCAGTGGCGGGGCCAGCTCTGGAGCCTGGAGTCAGCTCCCGCAGTAACTCCGGAGCTCTCCGTCCGCAGGGCCTGGAGGCTCCGGGGCGGGGCCGCTGATCTGCTCAGCTCGGGGCAGGAGCGTCCTTGCTGTCCTGGGCCCTCCCGGCCTCTGCCTGTCCCGGGGGAGGCCGGATCCTGGGCTGTGTCCCGGCGCCCTGTGCTCCGGGGCCTGCGCTGTGGGATTCGCGCTCCCGCCCTGCAGCCCCTCCGCGGAGCCGCCGCCCGAGCCCCTCCGAGCTGCTCCGGTCGGTCCCGCAGTGCGCGCTGCAGCCCTTAGGGAGCTCGGCGCACTCTCCCGGGGCGCAGGTGTCTGTTAGTGTCCCAGGGAGCCCGAGGGCATCCCCGCCCTCCTGGGTCCTGCTCCAACTCCCTGCGAGCCCCTTTCCGCCCGCCGGGAAGGTTGGTGCAGCTCCTGCTCCTCCGGGACGGGGCTCTCCTGTCCTGGGGACACTCGCCCCGGCCTCAGCCCGGCTCCTCGCGGGGCCCCTCCCCCTCGGAGGCCTTTTGTTCCTTTATTTCTTTTCCCCGTCTTCCTACCTTGATAGAAGCGCGAACTCTTCTCACTGTAGCATTCCAGCTGGTCTCTCTTTAAATCTCAGGCCGAATTCGTAGGTTTTCAGGATGATTTGAAGGTTATCTAGGTAATTTGGTGGGGACAGGTGATTTGGGGACCCTACTCTTCCGCCATCCTGCCCCTCCTCCTCCTTTTATTCTTATTATAGCTGAAGTGTATATACCCCTTTGTTATTCTGTAAAGTGGGGAGATTTTTGGAATGTGAAATGGGGTACAGAAACAACCAATCTTTTGCTAAATGAAACTGGAGGTTACCAGCCTAAAAAGCTGCTTAAAAGCCATCCATATAGAGAGGAGGTTGTAAATCTTCAAAAATACATCTACTGAGTTGAAGAAGCTGAAAGTTTACCCAAATGTTAAATGTAACTAGGGTATATTTTAGTATTTGGAAAATTAAGCTCGGCTTGAAGCCAGCTTTATGATGAGAAGAAGAGTGTTATGTGAGAATTCTAGGTATTAACTTTCTATTGGATTTTCAGAAACAAATCTATGTTTTGTTATATTTAATGAGTAAAATCAGTTTGTTTGAAATCATTTACTTTTTTTTTTTTTTTTTTTGCAATGGGCTGACTAGCTTCTTCCCTTCAGGTTACTCTTGACAAAACTTAACATTGAACCATCAGGTGCAAGAGAAATATTTATAGGAGACAGATCCAATATTTCAAACCAGGACAAAGAAGAGTGGATTTGGAGCTGATAATAAATTGGTAACTAGCACACCCCAGAACCAATGTTTATTCCAGTTTTTTGGGTTGGGATTCCTCGACCATGTAGATAGGATAAACTTAAAGCCCAAAGATTTTAAGGGAGGTCCCAGTAAATAATTCTCAGGGACACCTCTTCATTTTTCCCAGGACCCAGGCTGAGGCAAGTATTTTTTTTTGTTGTTGTTGTTTTGTTTTCTGGTTTACCAGTGATTCCCAAGCAGGTAGCCCTCTGAAGATACCAGCTTTCTACAGAGATTTGGTTCTCATCTGGTCAAAGGCTGTAAAAACCTCTGTCCACTGGGTACCTGAGTGGCAAACCATATCAAGGTGGCTACCTTATACCACAGGTATAAGCTCTCAAGCTCATTACTATGGGTACCAACTGCATCTTTTTTTTTGACCCCTATGGATTTCACTTATGTTCTTGTGAGCTCCTGACTCCTAGTTTTGTGTCTACACAGGGTATTCTTTTCTTTTCTTTCTTTCTTTTTTTTAAAGATTTTATTGATCCATTTATGAAAGACACAGAGAGAGAGAGAGAGGCAGAAACACAGGCAGAGGGAGAAGCAGGCTCCATGAAGGGAGCCTGACGTGGGACTTGATCCCAGGTCTTCAGGACCACGCCCTGGGCAAAAGGCAGGCGCTAAACCGCTGAGCCACCTGGGCTGCCCAAGGGCTTTATTTTCTTCATCTTATTTCTGTTTTAGTGTAAGCCTCTCTCCAGCCACTCTCTTATCTTTTGTCATGACCTTCAGTGACATTCATTCTATGTGTTAAGGATACGACTTATGAATAAGACAGACAAATCGTATGTTCTCATAGAGCTCTTCTTCTTAAATGGGAAAGAAGAATAGTAAATAAATATATACTATATGAAATGATAATCATACTATGCAGAAGAGTGGGCAGGGATAAGGACATAAGGTAATGGGGGTGGTATTTCACATAAGGAGGTCAGGTGATACCTTGCCGATAGGGTATTTGGTAAGGTGATATCAAAGATTTCAAGTATCAGTGATACATTTGTGTAATAGATAGCTCATCTTGGCGTCCTAAGTAATGTTAACTCATAAGCTGAGCTGAGAAATTGGATATTGCTATAATACCTCAAATATTAATGTAAGTTTTAAAAAGATAATGGGAAAAATTTCCTTAGGACAATTCCTTGAGTACTGTTGGCGTTTAATGCTTTTCTATTATAAATGCTGCCTTTGTTTAATAATAAATGAATCGATAAGATAATACGCCAAGCAGTGCTTCTGACATGCATTATAAACTTCATTTTTTCCCAAGGTCTGTGCTCCTTCTTTTTCTGGGAGTGGCCCACTACCATTCTTCTTGTTGCATATGCCATTTGATTGCCTTTCCTTTTTTTCAGCGAGCACTTAAGTACCTGCTTGTGTGAGGCACTGAGAATCAGGGCAGGAAGTAGTGTGAGGTAAGTGAGGTACTTGCCTCATAAAGTAAAATTTAAGAGGATGCCAAAAAACTCTATAGTTGAGACAAATAACATTAAAAAGCAAAACAAAACAAAATGTAAGTAATAAAGTATCAAACTTAAAACGGGAGTTTCAACCTTGCACTGATGTGAACCCAGAAGTGAGTTCCTTGCTTTCCTCACCTTAGTTCTGGCCCTGCTAACCATATAAAGGGAATAAGCCATAATCTCTGCCTATATTGAATTCACCATGGGGAGAGAAACACACAAATAAGTAATGGAAATAAAAGTCCACTAAGATATAAAATAGAGGTTCAAACTGGAAGATGGTTCTGCTAGAGGAATATATGAATTATAAAAACCCAAGTCATCCTAGAAGTCTCCTTCTTCCTTACTTTTAGAGAGTTCTGGCTTTTCAAAATCCCTTTTGAAGATGTCCTTTCTTCTCTTTCCCTGTCATGAATACTATTTCTTTAGCTGTTTTCTCTCCTGGATTAGTCCTATCTGGCTCACTGCTAGGAAGTCTTTGTTAAAACACAGATATGAACATGACCTTCTGTTTAAAATCCTTCAATAATTACCAGTCATCTTCATTACAAAAGCCTGGCATCCAGACCATTTAGTGATCCTGCCTCTGCCTTTATCTTTGGCATTCTCCCATGGATTTAGATTTTCCAAACTTGGTAGGATTCTCCAAATGGCTTTGCAAATGCCATCTCCTCTTCTTGGAACACTGTTGCTTCTCTTCTTTCCCCAGCTAACTACTCTTCATACATTAGTACTCAGAACAGACATTACCTTCCCAGGGGCTGTGGTTTACATACATATGTCTTTGGTGCCTAACACTTGGAAACAGGTGTTTCAAATTTGTAAAATAGCTGGATCAGCCTTGGTGAGAAAGAGTCCCTGCTTTTGTGCCAATGCATACCCTTCATCCCTGCCACCGTGGCTGTTCTGTTTACACATCTACTGTGTAAGCATTGAAGTGGCGGAGGCTGGAGGCTGGCAGACATTCGTTGGATGAGTCATCTTTTCCACCTGGTTGTTCGGTGTTTTCTCTGCTATAGATGCTGTGTTGGGTATTTACACTTTGTGTCCACTCTCATGGAGTCATCTACATGACTCCTTTTTAAAAAATAAGTTCTTTTTTTGGCAAGGTTTTTTTTTTTTTTCCTTTAGTAATCTCTGCCCCCCAACGTGGGGCTGCAGGTCATATGACACCGAGATCAAGAGTCACATGCTCCTCCCACTGAGCCAGCCACCACGGACAGGACTCTTTTTTTAGACCTCATCCTGTCTGATCATTTATCATTGCTCCTTCTAGGTCCTTGATCATTTATTTAGCAGAGCGGTTAGTCACTGCCCAAGAATTCAGATATATATATATCCTTAGGTCAGACCTTTTCTTTTCTTATATAAAGTTTGTTGAAGTTCTGCCCTGATGGTAGAATTTCCTTTCACCCATGTCCTTTAGAACAGTGCTACTCAAACTGGCTATGCCAAAGACCTTTTGTTTTGTTTTATTTTTAGTCATCATGATAGATCCTTTTGTAAAATATAAAGTCACACATTTGGTTATTGCAGTACTGTCACATTGCTATGCATGATTTCAAGTGTGTATTCTCACTTTTTATATTTGTTATATTTTGTTGTGAAAATTATAAGAAACACTCTGTGACCTGGCTTTCGTCTGCGGACTGCATTTTAAGTAACACTACAGTAGTTCACGCCTGCATGGGGCTATAGTCTGATAGCATTTGTCCTCTTGCACCAACATAGTGAGCTGATCCACCCATGAACTGTATGGCTTTTGTAGGAGCCACTCTTTGAGAGTTGCACAAGTCTTTTTTTTTTTTTTCCACCTGGCTACCATGTTTTTCTGATTTATTATCTGGACAGGGGTAAGGGGAAAACAAAAGCAGGGGATTCCTTTATCCCCTTTTATCATAACAGATCTTATTTCACAGGTCAGAGAACCAGTGTTTGGGTTCTGGCTGTTACTACTTATGTCTATCCCAATTACTCAGGGATCAGGAACATAGCCAGATGATGAGGCTGCAGACCCATTGGGCCAATTTGTGAAATGGACTTGGGCCAGGACTCCAAATTTTTTATCTGGCCTCTATATGCTTCCACTCTAACTGGGAAGCCTGATATCAGTGTCAGCTAGACCCTATATCCAACAGTCTCTAGAAGGGTTAGGTATTACTCTTTCACTAGTGTAGAGGTGCTCTGGTAAATGGTAACACATTCCTCTGGAACATGATTGGAGAAACACTGGCTTTTTTTTTTTAAGATTTTATTTATTTATTCATGAGAATACACAGAGAGGAGAGAGAGAAGCAGAGACACAGGCAGAGGGAGAAGCAGGCTCCATGCAGGGAGCCTGATGTGGGACTCGATCCCAGGTTTCCAGGATCACACCCTGGGCTGCAGGCGGCGCTAAACTGCTGAGCCACCGGGGCTGCCCAACACTGGCTTTTTTGCTGAAGAAGACTCAGCTTCTCTTTACATTGATGTGCTTTAGGTTTCTGGTCTGCCTTAGATCGGCAAACTGTACATCAATCTTCTCTTCATCAGTTCTTGGTATTTTTTTAGCCATATAAGTTAAGAAATAGCTTCATTTGCTGCTTTTTGTCTTTTGAATTGTGCCCCCCCCCAGCAATTCATATGTGTTAAACTCCTATACTTTATAATGTGACCTTACCTGGAAATAAGTCGCATATGCAGATAGAGTTAGGATAAGGGCATATTGGAGTAGGTTGGGCCCCTAATCCAGTAGGATGGGTGTTCTTATGAAAAGGACGTGGAAAACACACACACACACACACACACACACACACACACACACACAGAATGCCATATGAGGATGAAGACAGAAGTCAGAGTGATGCTTTTACAAGCCAGAGAATACTAGAGATTTCCACAAACCTCCAGAAGGTAGGAGAGAGATTCTCCTAGCTCTCAGAGGAAACCAGCCATGCCGACACCTTGATCTTGGTTTAATAGTCTCCAGACTGTGAGACAATACATTTATGTTGTTCAAGCCACTCAGTCTGTGGTGCTTTGTTACAACAGCTCTAGCAAACTAATGCACTATCGATCTCTTTTGCCTCTACAGAGAAAAATGGCTGGTTATTCATTAGGTATAGTCACAGACCCTTGCAGGTCAAGGTTTTCTGATTGCTGCTATGACTTTACTGCCTTTTAGGGCAATTATATTCACTTTGCTTTTTTTTCCCTCAAAATTTTATTTGAATTCAAGTTAGTTCACCTGTAGTATAGTATTAGCTTCAGGGGTAGAATTTAGCGATTCATCAGTAGTTGCATTTAATACTCAGTGCTCTTTACATAAGTGCACTCCTTAATTCCCATCAGTCAATTACCAATCCATCCCTCATCCACATCCCCTCCACAACCCTCAGTTGTTCCCTAAATTAAAAAGCTCTTATAGTTTGCTTCCCTATCTGTCTTTATGTCATTCTGTTTTTTCTTCCCTTCCCCCACGTTCATCGGTTTTGTTTCTTAATTTCCACGTGAGTGAAATCATATGACTTATTTCACTTAGCATAATACACTCTAGTTGCACTTGTGTCATTGCAAACAGCAAGATCTCATTCTTTTTGATGGATGAGTAGTATCTCATATATTATGCATAATATATATATATTTATATATATCCCACCTTTATCTGTTCATCAGCTAATGGACTTTTGGGCTCTTTCCATACTTTGGAAATTGTTGGTAGTGCTGCTGTATACATTGGGGTGCATGTACTGGTTTGAATTGCTATGTTTGTATCCTTTAGGTAAATACCCAGTAGTATAATTGCTGGTAGAGTAGTTCTATTTTTAACTTGTTGAAGAATCTCCACACTGTTTTCCAAAGTGGCTGCACCAGTTTCCATTCCCACCAACAGTGCAAGAGGATTCCCCTTTCTTTGCATCCTCGCCAACATCTATTGTTTCCTGAGTTGTTAATTTTAGCCATTCTGACAGGTGTGAGATGGTATCTCATTGTGGTTTTGATTTGTATTTCCCTGATGATGAGTGATGCTGAGCATTTTTTCATGGCATTCACCTTGCTTTTAATGGTTAATTGCTACCTCTAGTGCCTGCTCTTTTGGAATCCTATCAGTGTTTTAGGACCTACTAACGGTATCTTTGCTAGAAGTTACATTTGGAGTCACAACAGAGTTCCTCCCTATTAATACACTTTCCGCTACCATTTTTCCCTCTGACTGAGCTTACCATCCTCTAGATCCATTTCCCTATGTGTGCCCTCAGTTCTTAATGATATGTGCCAGGCTCAGTAACTTTTTTGGTGAATAGGCTATTTCTTCTCATAACTGGGACTGTGCTTCACAGTTGGAGTGATTATGAGTAGGATCTGACCCTACTTATTGGTCTAGAGGCAATGAGCGGAAGTAGGGCAGATCCTGAAGAGGACCTCTTTATCAGGTATGGCCTTTGGAAGGTCTTCAGACAACTAGAGGCTGCTTTCCTTTACAAAAAGGAAGGGAGTGGATCCTTCCAGCCCACGGAGTCAGCAGAATTCATGTTCTCATGTTCACGTACCCAAATCACCATTCCATGCCTCACTATCCTGTTCTCTTCCTCTCAGAGCTCTGTTTACAGTGTGGGAAACTTGCTGGGGCTGTGTATTCAGTTGTATCCAGTCTTCTCTTTAGCTCAGCTACTCAGGTCATTCAAATCTTAGACCTGAATTTCATTACAGTCCGCTCTCTGGGTACTGAAGATAAAATTCACTTAATGCTGATGTGGTGTTTTCTGTTGTTGTTGTTTGTTTTTTTTTTTTTTTTTTTACAGGATGCTCTGAATTGATGGCTTACCCAAGCCTGCCAGTCTCAGCTTCTTCAAAGCTTCTAGAGCAGTTAATTCCAAAGTCTTTATAGTTACGATTGCCCCATATTTTTCAAGTGTTCGTGCTATCACTGTATAAGCTCATACTTTCTCCTTCCTTCTGAGCTACATTCTGGTCCACTTCAGGTGACTTGTTAGTCATTGTGTTGCTATGTTATGAGTTCTCACCACTCATTTATCGTTAGAAGTTGTATCCTTGCTCCCTCCTTACCAGCAAGTGTTACAATTCCAGAATACCATTCTGACCGTGTGCCTTCTAGCACCATTTCTGTTACAAGTCAATAGTCTTAATTAGGGTTTTCTCCAAAAGCAGACCTTTGAGATAAAAATTTAGGAGAAGGCAGTATATTTGTAAGGTGATCTTAGGAAGCACAGGGAGAAAATGGAGGAAAGAGCTGAGGGTCCTATAGGTGGGAAGCCGTCAGCATCAGTGTGATGTCTGTAGTGGAGGCTGGAGCACTCCTAGTCAAGGGGACATGGAGTGATTATTAACAAGGCCTCCTACGAGGCCTAAGAGAGTTGTTGTGAAGAGCACAGATATAA
Organism: Nyctereutes procyonoides; assembly: GCF_905146905.1. Taxonomy (NCBI): domain Eukaryota; kingdom Metazoa; phylum Chordata; class Mammalia; order Carnivora; family Canidae; genus Nyctereutes; species Nyctereutes procyonoides. The sequence continues at coordinate 25,026,107 of NW_026575122.1, forward strand.
AGCGCACAGCAACTAGCACATAGTAAGCACTCAGTAAATTTAGCTATTATTTCCATTGGTAGTTAGTCCTAATACAAACTATTTTTGTTTTGTTTGCTTTAGCAGTATGAAGGATTTGTTTCGGAATAGCTAATTAGTGAACTTCCCTAATGCATTTGTAGTATTATTTAATTTGTAAAAATTTCCAAATTTTCAAGCTTTCCAGAATACACCTATTTTGTTGAGGGAGGTACTGCCACAGCCCTGACCTATGACTGACCTATAATAATGAGGTGATGACTGGCCTTGTTTAGCTTTGATGATCTAAGTCCGGCATTTAGGTCCTGCAGTAAAGTTATTTTGAGGTTAATCTCTTCACCCCACCTTTTGTAATCTGTTTTGCTTTTTATTACTTGATTTTAAAAAAAGGAATATTCCTGTTCTCCCTTTCAAAAGAAACTATTATTTATGGTTCTCTTAGGCCTCAGGAAGATCTTACTTAGGGGCAAATAGTAATTATAATTCTCAGGAAATGTCTATTTCACTAGTGAGACAATGATTTAAATTCAGGACACAAAATTTGATGTTTTCGATTTCCAAGTTATTCCGTTTCTACTTCTATTTGATTTTATCATTTTATTATCAGCTAGATTGAGGAAATGAAATTAATTTTTCAAAGGAATATTATAAGGCAAAGTATCAACTGATAATTTTATGGTTGAAACTTTTTGGAGAGAGAGACAACTTAGGGAAGGGATGGGAAAATGAGTGGTAGGAGCAAAATGCTTATAGAGAGTTATACAAAAAATAAGGGTCACAAAATAAAAAATATTTACATCAGCACTTCGGATAGATCATATATGTAGTTGGAGAATGATAGTAACTGGCAAATTGCTGGAATGGTTAATTAAGTGGTCATTTGGTGTCACGAAGAGGACAGTAAATTGAACTATGGAAGACTGCAAAGGTTAATCACAAACAAATCATGTGAAACTAATTTAATTTCTTTTCCATATCTAGGCAAGCTCAATGAGTAAACAAGATTTTGTAAATAAGCTTAGTGTCTATAGAATGCTTAATACTCTTCTTCTGTGGACATATTAGATATAGTGCCATATGAATAGAGGAGGATTAATTATAGAAGTAATAAAATATATAGAAATAATGGATTAAAATAGAAATAGTGGTAGAAAATTTGAATAAACAGATTTAATTAACATTCAAAAGAAAATTAGTGAATTAAAGTGATAATTATTTTTTGTCATTTATATGTTTAAATTGATTTTCTCAGTTTATGTAAGTCATTATATTAAGGTATTATTATATCTTAGGTGTGGTAATGATGTTATAGTTAAGAAGGTAGCCCTTATCTTTTATTTATTTATTTATTTATTTATTTATTTATTTATTTATTTATTTATTTATTTATTTTTAAAGATTTTATTTATTCATGAGAGACACAGAGAGAGAAGCAGAGACACAGGCAGAGGGAGAAGTAGGCTCCCCACAAGGAGCCCGATGTGGGATTCAATCCCGGACTCCAGGATCACGCCCTGGGCCAAAGGCAGATGCTCAGCCACTGAGCCACGCAGGCGTCCCACCCTGATCTTTTAAATCTACATTCTGAAATATTTACAGAAATGTTGTGATGCCTTCTAATAAGAAGTGGTTTCCTTCAAAGTGAAAGAGCATATAGATGAAACATAAGTTGATTTTTGAAGGTGGTGTTGGGTACATTGTTGTACTATTTTTTCTTTCTTGAAACATTTAAAATTTTTCTTTTCTTTTCTTTTTTTTTTTAGATCTTATTTATTTATTCATAAGAGACACGAGACACAGAAAGAGGCAGAGACACAAGGAGAGGGAGAAGCAGACTCCCTGCGGGGAGCCCGATATGAAAATTGATCCCGGGACCCCAGGATGATGCCCTGAGTGAAAGACAGATGCTCAATCACTGAGCCACCCAAGTGTCCCTAAGATTTTTCAAAATAAAAAGCTAAATCATGTGGTGTATTATAATGAGTGGTATCAAACTTCATAAATGGATGTTAAATATACTTTAATTTCCCAGTTATAATTAATATTTCACAAGGTAGTAACAATAATAAGTCACAAAGTTATAGGTCAGCATAAAAAGAAAGCATTTTTGGGGGTGATGTTGTAAGCAGAAGACTCAGAATCTTAAGTAAGTACTTGATGAACTAAAAGGGTTTTTAAGCTAGTAGTACCTCGAAAAAAAAAATCTGTTCTAGTTTCTGCATTTGCAGATGAGAGGGCTTAGTGTTTGGCTCTCCTGGTTGGTTTTAATCATGATTCAGATGGGAGTCGGGGCCTCAGCTTTTAATTTTGAGATCTTTTCCTCTCCATCAGAAGCCTGTCTACAGAAGCAATGAAGATTCCTTTAATGTCACTAAGACTCAGTTGCTCACTCACAGGGACAGGTGACGGGCAGCAGGGCAGGTGATCAAGGTTCATATCATGGCTCTGACACTTACTAGTTGTGGACGCTGGTAGGTTTTATCTCCCCGCCGTCAGTCTCAGTGTTTTCATATATAAATTGGGGACTACTGTAACAGCTAAAAGAAATCATGTCTGTTATAGAGCAGAATCAGACCTATAAATACAGAGAAGAAACTGAGAGTCGTCAGAGGGAAGGGGGTGGAAGGATGGGCAGAATGGGCCAAGGGTGTGGGAGGTCCACAGGCTTCTGGTCAGGGACTGAATCAGTTGGGAGGATAGAAGAGCCAGCCTGGGGACAACAGTCAGCAATGCGTGTTGTGTGTTGGTGGACGGTGGCTGCACCTGTTGTGAGCATGGCAGGATGTGTGGCGACGGGGAATCGCTGCCTCGTGCACCTGAAACTGATGACACACTGATGACACTGTGTGTCAACTGTACTAAAAAGAATGGGCCAGCCACACAAGGAGAAATAATGGGTTAAAATACATAGTAATAGGATCTCCTTTTTAGAGACTTTGTTAGGGATTCAGGAGATTATGTATTTTTGGGAAATACGCAATCCTATCGTTATTATTACAACTTCGTTCTGTCAAGTGATAAATTCTGGATTTTAACATTTCAGTGGATAAATTAGTATAATTGATAATTGAAAACTCACTGTGAGTCATTATGTATGTTTGTGTGTGTGTACGTCATATACATGCCATGTGGGTGTGTGTATAGACTGGCACGTGAGATACCTTTTTTTAAACAGCTTTTCTTGCCTAGAGGTATAATTATCATACCTTAAACTTTGCCCATTTAAAATCTACAGGTCAAGAGTTTTTAATAAATTCAAAGAGTTGTCGGCGCTTGGGTGGCTCAGTCAGTTAAGCACATGACTCCTGATTTCTGCTCAGGTCATGATCTCAGGCGTCAGGCTCTGTGTTGAGCATGGAGCCTGCTTAAAATCTCTCTTGCTTTCCCTCTGCTCCTCACCCCCCATCTCTATCCTATATATATATATATATGGGAGATACCCTTAGTATCATATATATATATATGTACACACATGGGTATATGTATCATACCTGATTCCTTCCATCCCCATAGTCCTAGACAACTGTTAATTTACTTTCTGCCTAGAGATTTGTCTATTCTAGAAATTTCGTATCAATGGAATCATACAATATGTCCTTTTTTTAATGATAGTTCTGTTTACTTAGCTTATGTTTTCAGAGTTCATTCACATTGTCACATGTATTAATACTCCGTTCCTTTTCATTTCCAAATAATATCCCACTGTATGAATCTTTTTAAAAGTTACAGAGTATTTTATACTTTCTTCTAACCCTATGTTTGGGAGAGAAGATGACTAAATTCAGCTTTATCTACTCAGCAGAAGTCTATACTTCTCTCAGGGATTGCAATTGTAGTCTGAATCATCTGCCATGAAAAATCGTCACTATATACATGTACCTAACATTATTTAGTTGTAATTTAGGATTAGTAGCATAAAGGCAGGAGAAAAGAAAGAGAAGGAGTTAAGATGGAAGAAAGAAAAAGAACAAAAAAATTTAAAAAAAGAAAGAAAAAGGAGAGGTGAAGGGAGTAGTTCAGCAAAGATTGGATGATTATGAATTAGGGATACTCTAAGGAATTCCTGCCGTGGGTGAGAGCTTGATATTGGCTCCCTAACACTTTGAAGAATTGGAAAATTGATGGATTCATGCCTTGATTCATTTGGTAGTGATTACTACATTTTTCTGACCATTAGCACAGATTTGTCTTTGACTAAGTAGAGAATGAATAAAATTCTCAAGAATTTAATAATCCTGTATCGAGTGATAAAACTTTCACTTTTTTCCTTTCACCAATATGTTCCTTTTAAAAATGGTTTGAGTAGTATAATGGTGATACTATTCTGATTTTACCTCTCCTGGTTATAATTCTGCTCCTGTTTACTGTATTCCTACCTTGGATACTAGATGATCAGTACCAGCAGGTCCTTGTTAACCTGAACCTTAAAACAATGAGACTTTCCAAGCACATCACTGCATTCCCTCTTGAGTAATTTTAGCTCTAAAATTCTGTGATTTTTATCCTATTACTTGTTACTCTTTTGAGTGAGCTTTAAGGCTGACACTGTTAACTAAACAAGGGTTATGTCAGAATAGTATTTTTTTAGTATAGTAGTATTTAATGGTTCAACAATTCTATACAATACTCAGTGCTCATCATGATGTGTGTTCTTTTTTTAACATCTTAACAAATGACACTTAGTATTATCTATAATTAATATTTTACAGTTTACCCTTGAACAACACAGTTTTGAATGGCATGGATCCACTTAGATTTTTTTACAGTACAGTGTCATTAGTATATTTTCTCTTTCTTATAATTTTCATTTTTAACAAATTTTAATTCTCTAGTTAATATACAGAGTTATAGTTTCAGGTGTACAATACAGTAAATCAGTGATTCTATACGTTACTCAATGCTCATCATGGTAGGTGTGCTCTTGATCCCCATTCCCTATCACACCCATCCCCCCACCCATCTCCCTTCTTGTAGTGATCACTTTGTTCTCTTTAATTAAAAGTCTCTTTTTTGGTTTGTGTCTTTTTTTCCCTTTGTTCATTTGTTTTATTTCTTAAAGTCCACGTATGAGGGAAATCATTTGACATTTCTCTTTCTCTGGCTGACTTATTTCACACCCTTTATATCCATCCATGTTGTTGCAAATTGCGAGATTTCATTCTTATGGCTGAGTGGTATTCCATTGTGTGTATGTGTGTATGTACTACATCTTCTTTATTCATCTGTCAGTGGACATTTGAATCAATTCCATAATTTGGCTACTATACATGATGCTATAATAAACATAGGGCTGCATATATCTTTTCAAATTAATGTTTTTGTATTTTTTTGGTAAATACAGCCTAACCAGCTGTGCCACCCAGGCATTATTCCTTCATCATCATTATTTACACTCCTGACACTGTTTGACTTACAATAAGTATTTGTTGGATGGAAGACAGAGATAGAATAGTAAAGTGCATGAAGGAGAAGGTCCAAAAATAACATGTATTATTTTTAAAACAGTTGTACCAGATTGTTTCACTGAGTTTTACCATGAGTCAGTACTGTTTAACAGTGTAAAGAAAATATATTATTACAGATATTGTCAAACTATAAGACTAGGGAATTATGAAAAGATAGGCCAAAATAAATTTAAAAAAGGAAGAAGAAAAACAAAACAAGACAAAAATGTATGCTAGCCTGTCCCAGACATAGCTTGAAGTAAAGGGAAAGAAGATGGGATGAATATAGCCCAATTTTTTGATTGTTGGGAAAAAATTCCATCCAGTAGCAAATGAGTTATATTTAGATATGAAGCCAATTATCATCATTTGTGATTCTAACCAGCACTCCCCTGAAAAATATCTTAAGCACAAATTTCTGCTTAATGTTCGTTACTTCCCTGGAAAAGTTTTGTTTGGATGAAAGTCACAAAGAAAGTGATGTGGTATTAGATTGAATTTTGAGTGACAGAAAGGTTTAATGAAAAGAATAGTACACATAAGTAGATTATTCACTTGAGTTCCTTCTTTGTACATCTTGGTCCTCATTTCTGGCTGTCTGGGTTGACCTACCCTTCCAGATCAAGACCAGGTGTGGGTCATGCCAGTTTATAAGCAACTCTTTGGAACAGTTCATTCCAAGTTTCAGTCAATGGTACATAATCCCTAAGATGCTTGATAAAATGTTCAGATGCCCAGACTACTAAGAATTTCAGAACACCCACATATTCTGTAATTTGAAACCACTGGTTTGGATCTTTAATGTTTAATGTATTCTGAGAGCAAATAACTGTATATCACCTCTTTAAGATTCATCTATTCCTGGGCTTTTCTAACATCTATCAGAAGGTGGATATCTAGGGGCACCTGGGTGGCGTGGTTAGATACGCATCTGCCTTCAGCTCAGGTCATGATCCCAGGATCCTGGGATCAATCCCCTGCTTCAGGCTCTTTGCTCAGTGGGGAGTCTGCTTCTCCTTCTTCTATTCCTCCCTCCTGCTTGTGCTCTCTCTCTCTCTCAAATTAAAAAATAAATAAATAAAAGAAGGTAGATACCTAAATGATACAGGCTGAATTGTGTATCCTCCAGATTCATATGTTGAAGTCCTAACCCCTCAGTACCTCAGAATGTGACTATATTTGGAGATAGGGTCTTCAAAGAGTTAATTACATTAAAATTAAGTCATTCAATTCAATATTAGTGGACTAGTGTTCTTATAAGAATAGATTAGGACATTGACATGCAGAGAGAGAAGACCACGTGAAGATGTGGGACAAAAACAACCATCTGCAAGCCAAAGAGTGAGGCCTTGGAAGAGGCCCAAAACCTTGATCGCAGACTTCAAGCCTCCAGAATGGTGAGAAAACAAATTTCTGTTGTTTAAGCCACCCAGTATGCAATACTCTAGCAAACTGATATGGTGCTAATCTGTGTTGTGTACCTTCTATGAATAAGGCAGTGTGTAAACGCTTTATTGAACCCTCTAGAATGTTGCTAGCTTTCATGTATGTGGAGGGAAAAAAGGGTAGAAGATGTAGGTGAGGAACCAAGAAAGCCATTCATGAGTTGTATATGTCCTCTTCCCTGTTGCCCACAGACTTTAGAATTCTTTTCTTATAACTGATCCAGCAGGAATCTCTTAGCTTTCTTAATACTCAATTCTTAATTGGCTAAACCTCTCCTTGCTCCAATGGGCTCTGGATGTGAGTGAAGTCAAATCACAATTGTCTAACTGTAGATTGACATATGACTATAGTCACAGCAATTCCAATTACTATTTTTTTTTACATCTCAGACTAGCAGTATGTTAATTGAAATCAGAATAGAAGGAAGGGAAAAGAGGCCATTACCCAGCCTTAGTATCCCCTTTTTGGCTCTCACTACTTCTATGAACTATTCTGGATGCTGTATTGGTAATATGATTGTTACATGAAAAGTATACTTTGTTTTTATTTTGCTTCAACAAATATTTATTGTGTGCCTAAAATATACCCATTACTAGGCCAGAAATTAAGTATATAAAGATAAACACAGCATGGTTACTGCCTTAAAGGAGTATGTACTTCAGTAAATACAACAAAGGAAATAAAGGCATCAGTAGAATAAAAGATAAGGGGCAGAAATGACTATTTTAATTTAGTAAGAGATGCAACTTAGTAGTTCTGAGTCAGAATGATTATTAAAATTACTAGGAGAGCATTTCAAGAAGAGTCCCAGATTCCACCATCGATCAATAATTCAGTTTTCATGCATGGGGCCTTTGATTCTTTGTCTACAAAAACTCCTGTATGGTCCCTCATATGCATGAGGTTGGAATACAGGGTTATAATGGATCTTAAGGGTAGTAAGTAGGTGAAGTGGAGGTCGGCACTGAAGTAGAAAGTTAGGTGATGGTCTATGTGCTAAGGATCGCTGAACCAATTTTTAGGGCATAATATGTGTGTGTGGTTTAAAAAATATTATTAGTGTCTCAAGATGTAAATGGAGTAAATGAAGTAATATTTCAAATCTGTCTAAGAACTCTGGGAGGTAAGTGACAAAAACCCAACTCAAATTAGCATAATACTAAAAGGGTATGCATGGGCTCATAGCACGGACAAAACTGGGGTAGAGTCTCTAAACGATGCTATCCAACACAACAGCCACTAGCCATATATGGTAGCCACTTGAAATATGGCTGGTCTGAGTTCAGATTTGCCTTAAATGAAAAATACACACTGGATTTTGAAGATTTAGTATATAAAAAGAATGTATTCTGTTAAGAATTTTCTATACTGGATACATGTTGACATGATGATATATTTTGGATATGTTGGGCTAGATAAAATCTATTTTAAACATTTTACGTATTTTTACTTCTTTTTATTATGGCTACATATGTGGCTACATGTTGACTTGATGATATGTTTTGGATATGTTGGGCTAGATAAAATCTATTTTAAACATTAATTTTACCTATTTTTACTTTTTATTATGGCTACATATGTGACCCACATGATTATGTTTCTTTTGGACAGCATTACTCTGGAATCATTGGAAATAGAGGCTCTGTGCCTATAGGACTGTCTTTCACCTCTGCGTCTTTCTGGATGTCAGCCTCATTCCCTCCCATTGCAGAGGACTTTTCTGCTAGAAGCAGGAACCTGGGCTCCTACAGAGTCTCTAGTAAAGAGGAAGGGGGCTTGTTTTCTAGATCCTATTTTGAAATATTTTGAAAATCCTATGGAAGAATTGTAATTGGTGCAGCTGGAATTATGAACCAATCATTGTGGCTGAGAGAATGGAATAGTAGTACGATTGGCTGTGTCTGGGTCAAGTCCATCCTTGTAGCTGGGCCAGGACACAAGGTAAAGTGGTCCTTCGTTACCAGAACCACATAGGGGGGAGAGGAAATTAATTTCCCAAAGGAATCATAATAACTGATGTTTATTTAGTGCCGTGTGCTAGTAATTATGCTAAGCATTTTTCCATGGATTATTTCACTTACTATGTGTAGCAGCTATGTTGAGGTAGTCTGATGGAATCTTAAATGTAATAAATCCTGAACCCCGATATTCTCCTGATCTTTCTAATCTCAGTAAATAAATGAACACACAAATACTTAAGCCACATGACCAAAGAATCATCCCTGGTTCATTCCCTCCTTCCCCTGGCCTAAATTCACTTATTTACATTAAATAACTAGCTTTTCTTCCTTTCTGTATCCATGCTTTTACCCAGTAGCCAGAATAATATTTTTTAAAATGTAAAGCTTAAATAAAGCACTTCAGAGAATGAAACCTAAACTTCCCGGCATTGTCTGGTTTCCGCTTAGCTTTCCAGGCCCATCTTGCGCTCTGCCCTTCTCCCTGTGGGTTGCGAGGGCTCCCTGCACGCCAGGCGCTGTTCTGTCTCTGGCCTTCCTGCTTCCTGGATGATTGTCTAGTTTTCTGAGTGGCCCGCTTGTCCTTATCCTTCACGTCTCAGCTTCGGTGTCACCTCCTCAAAGAGGCTTTCTCCAGAACAGCCTCTAGAAAGTGGCTCTACAGTTACTGTTTTTACTGTCTCATCACAGTTTGTTATCACCCCTCCCATGGTCCCCGTCCCTTTGTTTACCAGATGACGCCTCTACTCACGTATAAACTCCAGGGTATTGTCAAGCTTTGCTGACTTGTTCGCTCCTTTGATCCCAGCACCTGTGTAACGTCTGGGAACGGAGCAGGTGTGCAGCAGATACTTGATGAACATGTGAATGAATCTTTACCTTACGGATGAGGGAACCGAGGCTCAGAGGATGTAAAGAACCTGACTCAGGTCACACAGTAGGAAGTGATAGAAACAGGTTCCAAACCCAGGTGGCCTGGCTGCCAAGCCCCGCGCCGGTCGTTGCCAGCCCTGCGATGGGAGGGTTGTGGCGCGCAGACAGAACAGCCAGCGTCTTCTAGGAGGAGGCCCTGGGCTTGGCGTCAGAAGCCTTGTGCTCATTTCTGGCTCTGTTGACTGGGGTGAGAGGGTCCTGTTGGTCCACATGACTGAGAGTGGAGGAGGGATGTTCTCCAAATGACAACTGGGAGCCGTCCCCAAACTGGAATAATCCTGGAAAGGGATGAGGGCTGGAGAGTACGAGTGGGTCTGCACGGGGCACCCAGAGGGCACCCACCCTCTCTCACAGAGGCTGTCCCTTCTGGCGCTAACATTTACAGATGACCTGAAACTTTAAAATGTAATATTTTTCTGGTGGATAATAAGTTTGGAATGAAACTGTAGGGACAGTTGGCATCAAGATAATTGCTAAATGAAGTCTGAGAGCAAAGATGGGCAGTTGTGAGAATATGATGATGTTTTCTACTTTAATAGATGCAAAGTCATGGATGGACTGGATGTTGGGATTCTTTTCTCTCTTCTTATAAATGACTCATTCGTCTCAAAAGTGTGTTTAATGTATACAGTAATTGTTCTTTATCTATATTGTGAAATAAGGTTTAAGGTTTTATAGCATTTGGTTTATAGCATTCTGAGAATACATGTTATTTATTTTTTATACATTTTTTTTAACTTGTGATTTTTTTAAAATTTTTATTTATTTATGATAGTCACACAGAGTGAGAGAGAGAGGCAGAGACATAGGCAGAGGGAGAAGCAGGCTCCATGCACCGGGAGCCTGACGTGGGATTCGATCCTGGGTCTCCAGGATCGTGCCCTGGGCCAAAGGCAGGCGCTAAACCGCTGCGCCACCCAGGGATCCCTTAACTTGTGATTTTTATCTAAGAAAAAATAGTAGTGATCTTATCCATCAGCTCTCTGTTAGTTTATTAGTTCAAAATAATTTACTTTTCTAGAAGATAATTATACTTTACAGGGGAAAGCCTCATTCTGTTTTTTTTTTTTTTGTGTGTGTGTGTGTGCTTTTAAAATAAATTGTATAATTCATTTATACAGAGAAATCATTTGGATTATCTATTTATAATCTTCAGTTTTCATCTCCAGTGGCCAGATATAGTTCACATATAGTCGACATTATTTGAACTGATCATTATAAATCATTATACATCATCATTACAAATCACAGGGCATTTAGTCTTTCCTCCTTAAGGACTTTGGTCTCATTTGAACAGAAATATTTTACATAAAAAGATTCATCAGTCTTTTTTCCCTCTTATGAAAAAATCCAGCAAAACAGATCTAATCTGGTCAAATTTTCAACGCATTTTATTGTTTTTTTTCAAACCTGTAAACCAAGGCAAATAAAAATCACTTCCTTCAGTCCTTCTGCAACTTACTACACACCCTCAAGCTTCATTTTTACTGTCTCTTTTCACATTCTGAAAGCCTCATTCTTTAGAAATGAAATATAATTAGGGGGGAAAAACTTAAAAGTCATAGTTAATGATGAAATATGGGGCTGGAATTTGGAGATTCAGCTTTTCTTTTTGATGAGGTCTGATTTATTCATACATTGCATGCATTCACTTGTCAGTCATTAAACATTTCTTTTATATGAGAAATAAGCATCAAATAGAATAGAAACTGTGCAGGACCCAGGGGTCAAAATATTGAGGTTCAAATCCTGACTCTACTTCTTTGTATCTGTAATTATGACAGAGACAAATATCCTTGAAGAGTCATGGTTCTTCCTTGATTTTTAAGGTGAGGATAATAGAATTTTCCCTGCTTGCCTTTGAGGATTATGGTAAAGCTTGAAAGAGCTCTGTAAATTATAACTTTCCACATAAATGTCAAATATGTTTCTTATTATGTGCATGGAACTACTTCATATGGAAGATCTAAAAAATCATTCTTTTTACTATACTTTGGTTTACCAATACATTTCATGGTATCATTTTTTTCATGACTTTATATTTTTAGAGCAGTTTTAGATTTATTACAAAATTGAGAGAGGGGTGCAGAGATTTCTCATATACCATCTGCTCCCACACATGTATAGTCTCCCTCATTATCACCATCGTTCACCAGAATGGTATATTTTTTTAAGGATTTATTTATTTATTTATTTATTTATTTATTTATTTATTTATTTATTATTTATGTGTGTGTGAGAGAGAGAATGATCAGGGGGAGGGGCAGAGGGAAAGGGAGAGAATCTCAAGTAGACTCCCTGTTAACTGCAGAACCCTACTTGGGGCTTGATCTCATGACTGAGGTCATGACCTGAGCTGAAATCAAGACTTAGATGCTTAACTGACTGAGCCATCCATGTGTCCCCTCCCCCCCTCCTTTTTTAAACCAAGAGTGAACATACATTGATACATCACAATCATCTAAAGTCCATAGTTTACCTTACGGTTGGTTCACTCTTGGTGTCATACATTCTGTAGATACAGAAAAATGCGTAATGACATATAGCCATTATTATAACATCAAACAGTATTTTTGCTGCCCTAAAAATCCTCTGTGCTATGCCAGTTTGTCACCACCCTTCCCCTAAGCAATCCCTGAAGTTTTTATTATTCCTGTCATTTTGCCTTTCTCCAGTGTCACAGAGTTGGACTCATGCAGCCTTCTCAGATTGACTTCTTTTACTTAGTAATATGAATTTAAGATTCCTCCAAGTCCCTTCATGGCTTGACATCCTTGTTGTTGTTGTTTTTTTTTTTTTTTTTTTTTGACATCCTATTTCTTTTTAGGGCTGAATAATACTCCATTGTCTGGAGGTACCATAGTTTATTTATCTAATTGCCCACTGAAGGATATCTTGGTTGCTTCCAAGTTTTGGAAGTTATGAGTAAAAGCTACTATCAACATCTATATGCAGATTTTTGTGTGGACATAAGTTTTCAGTTACTTTGGGTAAATACCGAGGAGTATGAATGTTAGATCTAGTAGTAAGAGTATGTTTAGTTTTGTATGAAACTGCCAAACTATCTTCTAAAGTGGCTGTACCGTTTTACATTCCCACTGGCATTGTATGAGAGTTCCTGTCACCCCTCATACTTGCCTCATACTTGCCACTCTTGTCCATGTTCTGGATTTTGGCCATTCTTATAGATATGTAGTGGGATCTCGTGGATGTTTTAATTTGCATTTCCCTGATGAGATATGGAACATATTTTCATGTGTTTACTACTTATTCGTATATCTTCCATGGCAGGATCTCTATTAATGTCATTGGCCCACTTTTTAATTGGATTGTTTGATTTCTTATTGTTGAGTTTTAGGAGTTCTTGTATATCTTAGACAACAGTCTTTTATCAGATGTGTCTTTTGCAAATATTTTCTCCTAGTCTCAGCTAGTTGTCATGTTCTCTTGATACTGCTTTTTGCAGAGCAAAAGTTCAGCTTATTAATTATCTCATCTTGGATCATATCTTTGATAGGTATCCAGAAAGGAATGCCAGTACCCAACTTAATCTATGTTTTCTCTTATGCTATCTTCCAGGAGCTTTATAGTTTTGCATTTTACATTTAGGTCTATGATCTAATTTGAGTTAATTTTGTGAAGGGTGTAATATAGGTTCGGTTTTTTGCATGTGTATGTCCAGTTGTTCCAGCACCACCTTTTAAAGATACTGCCTTGTTCTATTGTATTGCCTGTCCCTATTGTCAAAGATCTGTTAACTATATTTATAAGGGTCTGTTTCTGGGCTCTCTGTTCAGTTACTTTGATCTATTTGTTCTTTTGTGAATACTGCACTCTCTCGATTACTGTAGCTTTTTCTAGTAAGTCTTGAAGTATCAGTCTTTCAACTTTGTTGAAAACTTTCAACATCAGTCTTTCAACTTTGTTCTTATCTTTCAGTATTGTGTTGCTGTTCCAGGTCTTTTGCTTCTCCATATAAACTTTAGCTTGCTGAGATTTTGATGGGGATTATATTGAATGTTTGGATCAAGTTGTTAAAGAACTAACATTTTGACAATATTGAGTCTTCCAACCCATGAACATAATCTCCATTTGTTCAGTTCTTCTTTGGTTTCATTCATCAGAGTTTGTAGTTTTCCTCATAGATTTTGGACATGTTTTGTTAGATGTATACCTAAGTATTTCATTTGGTTGGGTGCTAATGTGAATGATACTGTGTACTGAATTTCAAGTTCCACTTTGTATTGCTAGTATGTAAGAAAACAATTTACTTTCGTGTATTAATTAGCCTTGTGTTCTGCAACCTTGCTATACTTGCTTATTAGTTCCAGGAGTTGTTTTGTTGATTCTTTCAGATTTTCTATACGATCATGATATCTGCAAATGAAGACCGCTTTATTTCTTCCTTTCTAACCTATATACTTATTTCATTTTCTTACCTTATTGCATAAGCAAGGACTTTTAGTACAGTGTTGAAAGGGAATGGTAACAGAGAACATCTTGGCCCTGTATGTGGTCTTGGTGGAAAAGCTTTGAGTTAATCACCATTAAGTCTGATGTTAGCTCTAGTTTTTTTTTGTAGATATTCTTTATCAAGTTAAGAAAATTCCCCTCTATTCCTAGTTTTCGGAGTGTTTTTATCATAAATTAGCATTGAATTCTGTAAAATGCTTCTTCTGCATCTGTTGATAGGATCTTATGATTTTTCCTTTTTTAGTCTGTTGATATGATGGGTTATAATAATTATAGGTAGTCTGAATAGGATTATATCTATTAAAGGAATTGAATTAATAACCAGTAACCTCCAAAATAGAAAACAGCAGGCCCAGATGGGTTCACTGGTGAATTCTACCAAATATTTAAGGAAGACATTGTACCAATTCTCTACAGTCTATTTCATAGAAACAGAGGGAATACTTACCAACTTATTCTGTGAGGCCAGCATTATCCTAATAGCAAAACCAGACAAAGACATTACAAAAAAATGAAACTATCGAACAATATTTCTCATGAACATAGATGCAGAAATCCTCAACTAACTCTTATCAACATCAAATTTTAAAAAGTATAGAATTACATAGCATGACCAAGTGGTATTTATTCCAAGTATGCAAAGGCTGGTTCAACATTTGGATAGGATGACTAGAGTTGGCTGGAGTTGAATTTTTCCTTCCACCAGGTCAGGTAGGCTTTGACTAACTAGTTTTCCCTGAAGGCAGGGCTTATTAAGAACAGAGTGCTCTGGTATATTTAAAAATGGTTATTTTCTCCTTCCCCTGGAAACCGAGAAGAGTTTTCTTTGATATTTACTTTGGGAATCTGGTTGAGCTCTTGGAAGTAAATCCCACAATATTGCTGGGGGTCCCATGACAGGGTCCTCCTGGAGCTTTTAAAATAGAAAATTGAATGCTATTTTATTTGAAGTTTTTATTATTATTTTTTAGGGAATTTCTAGACCCAATATGGGGCTCAAATATGCAACCCTGAGATCAAGAGATACATGCTCTGCCAGCTGAGCTAGTCAGGTGTCCCACATGCTGTTCTTTTTTTAAAAAAATCATTATTATTGAGATACAGTTGAGGTATACAGTATGTTAATTTGATACATTTGTATATTGCAATGTGATTACTCCAGTATTAGCTAACACCTTTGTCATGTCATATATTTATCATTTCTTTTTTTGTATTGAGAACAGTTAAGATTTTGTCTCTTAGCAACACTGAAGTTTATAATACAGTAGTGTTGAGTATAATCATTGCATTGGGCATTAACTCTCCAGAGTTTATTTATCTACCAGTTGTAAGCTTGTACCCTTAAACAACATCTTCCCAGTTCTCCCACCATCCAGCCCCTAGTAACCACCATTCTACCCACTGTTTTTATGTCTGATTTTTTTAGATTTCACATGTAAGTGAGATCATACATTATCTTTGTATTTGCCTTTGCATGTATGTGTCTTTCTCTTTTTAATTTATATCACTTATCATAATGCCTTCAGGGCCTATCTATGTTGTCACAAATGGGAGGATTTCCTTCTTTCTCATGGCTGAATAATATTTGTGTGTGTGTGTGTGTGTGTGTGTGTGTGCATGTATATTCTACATCTTTATACATTCTTCCATTGACAGATACTTAGGTTGTTTCCATAACTTGGCTATTGTGAATAATGCTGCAAAGAACATGGGTATACAGACATCCCTTCAAGATACTGGTTTCATTCCCTTCAGATATATACCCAGGAGTGGGATTGCCAGATCATATGGTGGTTAAGTTTTTAATTTTTTGAGGTACTGCCATACTGTCTTCCATAATGATTGTGTCAATTTGCATTTCCACCAACAGCATATAAGAGTTCCCATTTTTTCTGCATTGTCACCAACATTTATTGTTTTTTTTTTTTCAATAAAAGCCATGCGTGGAGTTTTTAACTTCCAGATTTGTCTGTAATGAGCCTCCAGCACTTCCTCAATTATAGTTCAGGTTTTCATACCGCACCCTGGTTCCTGTGGTAGTTTCCATTTGTGAATCTTTGCTCTGGTAAGCCACAACTCCCCATATCCACCTGTTTAGTCTTGGAGGCAGTGCTTTGCTCTGTGTCTGAGGGATAGAAGAATTGCTGTTTTTTTCAGTGTATTTGGCTTTTTAGTTGTTCAGATGAGGCAGTGACTTCCAAGGTTTTTACATGTGGAACTGGAAACCAGAAGTCTCTCTGGAAACATTTAAAGACTTTGTTATGATTTAAAGTGCTTTGAAATACCCTGAAGATAGATTATCCATAACAAGGACATTACTCTTCTTGTACATTCTTATTTATTTCCTAAAATAGAAGTTTTAAGAGAAGCTAGTTTGGCTTCTTTATATTCTCTATAAATAATCTTGATTTTAGGACAGGGAAATCTTCTGTAAGAATATAACAAAGTGGGGCACCTGGCTGGCTCAGCTGATAGAGCATGTGACTCGTGATCTTGAGGTTGTGACTTTGAGCCCTACACCGAGGATAGAGTTTACTTAAAAATATATATAACAAAGAAAAATGACTTTTTCCTCTAGAGATGAACTTTATAATTTATAAAAATATTTCTAAATGGCTCAGATGTCATATTTATAAGATGAATATTATATTTATTATACTTAATATTATTTTATGACATGGAGTTGGTATATACTTGAGTATACAGTTAGAGATGGATCTATAGTCTGTAACATTAGACATTCAGGGGTACCAGATAATTTAATATATTATAAATGAAATATGTATTTAGATTTTTATTTGAATATATACCTCACTGAATTTGGGACATAAGTCGTGGGGGAAAAAACTTTAGGTAAGGGATGGGATTCAGAAGAATTGAGATCTCATCTTAACTACAGAAAGCATGGTTTAGTGATTAACTGGATAGGTTTTTGGGTCAGTCATGTTTTTTTGAATCCCAGTTCTGCCACTTTTTGTTCTGTGACCTTGAGTAAGTTTCCTAATCTCTTTAACTTTAGTTTCTTTAACTTAAAAAAAGAGATAATTATAGTACTTACCTCTTAGGACTGCTATAAGGATTAAATGAGAAAATATACACAAAGTTTTAGCAGCTTATTAGTATCATCATCATCATTGTCGTCATCATCACATCACCAATGCTACTAATTAGTAACTTCTACCAAGTCATTTAATCTCTCTAGCTCTTTTAGGTTGGTTTGTTTGTTTGTTTATTTATTTATTTATTTATTTATTTATTTATTATTTTTTAAAGTTCTCTCATTTATAAAAGAGAGGACTAAATTAGTTGATTTCCATGTGGCTATTATTATTGTTGTTGTTGTTAGTTAATGTTTTTGAGGGTGCTCTGTTAAAGCCTGGATAAATAGGAGGCATCATCATCATCATCTTAGAGTTGGTTGAGCTCTGAAATGCTATGGCAAAAATGAAAAACCATCTATGATATGAATCTGTGGCTCTCCTGTTTTATCTTAAAGCTGTAACTAAAGCAGAGAGAAATTAGTATGCCGATCTCATCTTTGCTTTCTTCATCATTACTCCATAAATTTATCCATCGTATATAGCAAATTGCAGAAAATAGACAGGATTCCTTAAACCGAGACCAAAATAAGAAGAGGAGGAAGCCACAATAGTAGTGGATATTCACTTAGCCTTGCTATGGACCAGAGACTGTACTAATAAGAGCTTTATATGTATTGCTATTTAATATGAGTATATACATTTTAAAAAATTAAACTTTTCCCCATTGTACTTGTACTTTAATCTTTTTATTCTTTCTCTGCATAACTCTTACCTCCTTAATCTCACTTCTAAGATTTATTTATTTATTTTAGAAAGAGAAAGAAGGAGAGCATGAGCAGGGGGAGGGACAAAAGGAGAGGGAGAGAGAGAATCTTTTTATTTAAAAAATATTTTATTTATTTACTCATGAGAGACACAAAGAGAGGCAAAGACACAGTCAGAGGGAGAAGCAGGCTCCCTGTGGGGAGCTGGATGTGGGACTTGATCCCAGGACCTCGGGGTCATGCCCTGAGCCAAAGGCAGACGCCCGACCACTGAGCTGCCCAGGTGTCTGGAGAGAGAGAATCTTAATCAGACTCCAGGCTGAGCGTGGAGCAGGACATGGGGCTCCATGCAGGGCTTGATCTCATGACCCTGAGATCATGACCTGAGTTGGAATCAAGAGTTGGATGCTTAAGCAACTGAATCACCCAGGTGCCTCTTAGCTCTTTAATCTTATTTCCCTCTAATTCTCTTATAAGAATTCTGCGTTTTTGCAAAGTACTTCTAAGAATTCGGCATTTTGACAAAGTGGTTTTCAACATTTACTGAACATATTTTTTACTTTTCAAAGTTCATGTCTCTGTTTGAAATCCCTCTTTTCTGTCCTTTCTATTATCCCTGCCAATCTTTCAAGGCTTAGTCAGACCCCCATCTTGAAGCCATCTAATCATCATAGCTGAAGCCGCACCCCTTTCTTGGTATGAGCACTAGGATGACAGAAAATATTTTTGCTAAGTAAACTTTAGTTTGGTAAATAAGCACTAGTGCTTCTTTGTTTTAATATACTGTAAAATTTAATTCTAGTAGCTGTTGAATGTAAAGTTCTTCAACAGCTGAGAATGGAAAAATAAAAATGGTGTATGTTATATAAATCAAGAATAATTTGCATAGGCCTTTTTTGCATGGCTTTGAATATTTTACTAGTAATTTCAAGGTAATTAAGATGATTAGGTAGCCAGTGAGGATGGCTTTAATCATTTTAAAAAGAAAACCTAGGGCAGCCCCAGTGGCCCATCGGTTTAGCGCTGCCTTCAGCCTGGGGTGTGATCCTGGAGACCCAGGATTGAGTCTCTTCCTGCAAGGAGCCTGCTTCTTCCTCTGCCTGTGTCTCTGCTTCGCTCTTTCTCTGTGTCTATCGTGAATAAATAAATAAAATCTTAAAAAAATAAAAGAGAAAGAAAACCTAGAATAGTGCTCAAATTTATTCTCCTATCTTCTTTTTTTGTGTTCTCTCATCCACTTTCAAAACTCCTCTAGTCCCCTTATATATTTTAAAAGAGAAGTAAATAGCATTTTCAGAGTAGTAAGTGACCAATGGAGAGATTTCAAGCATCTCTGGGAGATAGATTTTTGTGAGAGACAAATTCTATAAATAATAAAGAATAATTAGTAAACATACGAACTATTTCCTGAAACCTCAGGGAGTTTAGTTAAACAGACTGGTCTGCATTATTTATGGTGTTAAGGACCGTTAATAAATGAGATGGCTCCTATTCCACAGACACAGAGAATCCCTATTTATGAAGAGAGTATCTTCTAAAAGCTTAAAAGTTGCTTGTTTGGATCTTAGGGCACATTTCCCTTGAATTCCAGGTTAGATCACAAAAGCCTGAAATAGAATACAGCCTGTTCAAGGTGTCATTGTGAAGAGCTGGGGGAAAGGATGAAGTTTGAGCCACCAGGAGTAGTCTTGATCATAAGAAACTCATGTATTTATGGAGGGAGGGGGAGAGAGAGAAAAAGAGATTGAGATTGATTCTCAGGAATTGCCTCACGTGGGCAGCCCTGGTGGTGCAGCGGTTTGGCGCCGCCTGCAGTCCAAGGTGTGATCTTGGAGACTGGGGATCGAGTCCCATGTTGGGATCCCTGCATGGAGCCTGCTTCTCCCTCTGCCTGTGTCTCTGCCCCTCTCTCTCTGTGTCTCTCATGAATAAATAAATAAAATCTTAAAAAAAAAAAAAGGAATTGCTTCATGTGGTTGTACAGGCTGGGTGAGTCCAAAATCTTTCGGGGAGGCCTGCAGGCTAGAGACCCATGGAAAAGTTGCAGTTTGAGTCCAAAGGCAGTCTTCTGGCAGATTCCTTCTTGTTCAGGGCAGAGCGGGTTGGCGGGGCAGGGTGGTGGTGGGGTGGTGTGGTGTCAGTCTGTTTTATTAATTAAGGCCTTGAAGTGGTTTTACGAGGTCAACCCATATTTTGGAGGGTAATCTGCTTTCAAAGTCCACTCATGTAAGATACTAATCTCACCAAAAAACACCTTCAAAAAAGATCCAGGAAAACGTCTGACCAAATATGTGGGCGCTGTGGCCCAACCATGTTGACATAGAAAATTAACTATTAACTATTGCCTTGGAAAGTGGGCCTCTGGAAAGCTAGCCAGAGCTCTGTATTCATAGTTAAAGCTTATAACTATAGGGTGAGTGGACATTGAGGGATCTTTCAGTATTAGCATCTTTCAGCCTTTTCTCTTGTGCTGGTCAGATATTCCAGAGTCTTCTCTGAGCTTATGAGCATTCTGGGAGCTAAATTGAGGAAGAAGTCTTTTTATTCAGTGTGTAAACTTTTACTTAATTACTTTGCTTTAGTATTTTATTTCTACTCTCAGCTGTAGCTGATGCGCTTCATCCAGAGAACTTCTCTTTAACTCTCAAGAAAGTAAGCCACAGTCTTTGGGAGAGGGAAAGGGATAGTTGCCTGACTGTATGGAGTGGAGGAGCAAAGTATCTGAGGGTTCATTTTCCTTACTTGGCTTTCAGCCATTCCTTTGTGTACCACCTATTCCTAAAACTGTTGGAGATGTTGCTGTGTAAATTGGGTTGCTTTCTTGGCTTTTTCCAGCCAGGTATTCGGGTTTCTCAAGTAAGCTAATGTTTACCTCTCTGCTTTCCAACTTGCAAATTCTTATTGTTGTCTTCTTTCACATATTCTTTCTTCTTGTTGAGTATATCTTAAAAAGCCTTTTATGATAATTTTAGGAGATTTTAAGAGCATGTACAAGTTAATGCATGCATTCAGTATGTCAGCTTTTTGTTTCAAAACTTATTATGGATATTTTCAAACAC
This sequence comes from Nyctereutes procyonoides, assembly GCF_905146905.1. NCBI lineage: Eukaryota > Metazoa > Chordata > Mammalia > Carnivora > Canidae > Nyctereutes > Nyctereutes procyonoides. The sequence continues at coordinate 25,047,243 of NW_026575122.1, forward strand.
AAGCAGAAGTAGAGCGAATAGTATTATGAGTCCTCATGAAACCTTTTCTCAGCTTCAGAATTGTAAGTTGTCAACATATGGACAATCTTTTATTCCCCCACCTCTTCTAGATTATCCTATAGCAATTATAGACCTCACATTATTTCATCTATAAATTCTTCTGCATATCACTCTGAAAAATAAAGACTTTTTTTTCAAAAAGCAAAACCATAATGCTATTATCAAGACCCAAATAAACCTAATAATGTCTTGATAGCAAATATCCATTGAATGTTCAGGTTTCCACAGTTTTATCACTAATTTTTTTTTACATTTGGTTTATTCAAGTTTTTATTAAAATAAAGTCCAAAGTTTTTTTTTTAATAGGTGAAGATTTTAATAGACGTTTCACCAAAGAAGATCTATGCATGGTTTATAAAGACGTGAAAAGATGCTCAACATAGTCATTTGTGAAATGTAAATTAAAACTACAGTGGGATACCACTGCACATCTGCTATACAATACACATGTACATTCAATTAAATGGCTATAATTTAGAAGATGAACAATGACAAATGTTGGCAAACATGTAGAGAACCTGGAACCTGCATTGCTGGAAAGAGCATAAAATGACGCAACTACTTTGGAAAACAGCTTTCATAGTTTCTTAAAAGGTTAACCATAAACTTACTATTGTAAGTTCTACTATTAGATATCTACCCAGGTGAAATGAAAACATATGTTTGTGACTATTAATACTAGCATTATTCATAGTAGTCCATCCCTAGAAACAATACAAACGTCTGCCAATAGGTGGGTTGACAAACAATGAGGTATATCTCTTCAATGGGATTCTATTCAGCAAAAAAAGGAAGTACAGATATATGCTACAACATGGATAAACTTCAAAAACATTGTGTATTCATTGAAAGGAGCCAGATGCAAAAGATTACATGTTGTATGATTTTAGGTAAGTGTAACATCCATAAAAGGCAAGTTTATGGAAGCAGAAAGCAAATGACTGGTGTCCTGTGGCAGGCATAAAATCTATAGCTTTCCAGCTTTTCCTTTTGCCTTTTATTTTTCAGTGAATACTTAACCTTTTGATCTTTTTCTTGATCCTCTATACTGCTTCTCCTCCATAGTTGCTAAATGAAGCGTCCCTATCTCTGGTCACAATGTCTTCTCTTTAGCTCGCTTTTTCAACTATTTAATTTGGTTGATGTAAAGAAAATGCATGTGAATAACTTAGCATGATTGCTGGCACGTAGTTTGCATTTAAATAGGTGGTATCTATATTGGGATGTGGAGTCGACAGGATACACACAGTGTAGGAGTGCTGACAATACTAACTCCGTCCTTGGCCCGCCATCTTGTTTGTGTCCAATTGATGACTTCTTTTGGCGTTACTTGTTCAGGCCCATTCAGGTTAATATACATACCATAGAAATGCCCTCCAAGGACAGGATACAGGGAGGCTTCTTTTAGCTTCCCATAAATCTATTAGACATAACAGTCTTTCCCTCTTTTGATGCACAAGTGGTGCCACAAGATTGAATTGAAGGTTAGCTGTCAGCTAGCTGCCTGCGAACCTTTTGATCTTAACGACAGTGCCTTTCTGTACGTCCCCTCACCCAATAAAATCTGTGGACTAGGGTTTGGATTTTGTGGAGGATAACTATGCAGTTGCCGTGAATCATCCTCCACCAGATCCCTGCCTGGTCCACATACCCTGAATAAAACTCCTAGGTGCCTGCTTTGTTTTCCACTCAGTTTTTGCACTGAAGTCCTTCAGGTGTTTGGATGAAGCCTATATACCCACATTATGGCAGGTAACCTGCTTTACTAAAAGCCTATGGACTTAAATGTTAACGACATTTAAAAATTACCTTATTAGCAACATCTAGACTGGTGTTTGACCAAGCAGCTAGGTACCACAGCATAACCATGTTGGCACGTAAGACTAACCATCATAGTATCTATTGTTATCTCTCCATTTAAATGGTCTTTACTCAACACTGAGTTAACAGACCAGGTTTTTAATAGCTTGTAGGGAGACGAGCTCAAGGAAAGGACTTTCAGCAGAACTCAGGCTCTGATGAGCTAGGGCAGTGGTTCTCAACTGTGGCAAATCTCAGCCCAGAATGCATGTTAGAATCATCTGGGGAGGTTTTAAAAAGAAGAGTGGACCCTGTCACACACCTGTTGAGACCCAGATGATTTAGTTGGTTTGGGCTAAAACCAACCTCTGAGCCAGACACAGCTTCGGTCTGTGCTACTGAAAACCTCTGAGCCAGACACAGCTTCGGTCTGTGCAACTGAAGCATCACCTGGAATCTCGTTAAAATCCAGTCTTAGCCCCACACAGAGTAAGAGTCTGGAACAGTTAGAGATGGACCACAGTTCTATTTCCATATTTGGGTTCCAAGTTTAGTGTCTGGTAAGCTACTAAAATATTATAAAAAGACTGAATTTTGGTTCATTTGAGATTCAGTTAATAATTGATTTTATCAGTAGGTTTTCCTCTTTTAATATGCCATGACAGTATGAAAAAAGTAAGCACAAACTTGTTGCCTTGGATTGTTTCTGAAAGGAAAGAGTGGTTTGGTAAGTACTCTGCCTTTAATGTGGAATTTCTCAGCTACCAGATTTATTATATGAATTTGGGGAGAATGAAATATTTAAAATATTCTGAGACCTTTCTTAGTTGACAGACAATTGCATTTAGAATTTATAGTGTTACAAAAATGACATTTGGTGATTTGGAATTTTTAAGCAAAAAGGTCTTTCTTGAAGTAAGAAATGCCCAAAGTCAGGGAGACAGATACAGGAAGGACTCGTGTTTCTAAATGAGATAAATGATCCTGGAAAGGTAGTGCTCTGGGTCATTATGGACAAGAAAGATTAAGGCTGCCCTACATCAGATCCCACACTTTGACGTTTATTTGGTTAGGGATTTTGGAGAAATACATTTTCAATGGTCAGTTTCTGTATTTTTTTAAATTTTATTTGTTTCTGTATTTTAGAGTTACATATCAACCTCGTGTGGTTTTTTGTAAGAATGAAAATAATAACCTATTTAATGCTTAGTACAAGGGGTGCCTGGGTGGCTCAGTTGGTTAAGTATCTGCCCTTGACTCAGATCATGATCCTAGGGCCCTGGAATCAGTCCCCACATTGGGTTCCCTCTCCCTCTGTCTCTCCGTCTCCCCTTCCTCTTGTGCTTTCTCTGTCTCAAATAAATAAATAAGATCTTTAAAAAAAATGCTCAGTACAGAGAAAAGTAGCAGTGCTTCTTTAGAGTGAGCAAGAAGATATGGCTTATATTAATGTCCACTTGCTTTGATTGAAACCAGCATTGAGTTCTTAGCATAGTGATTCTTGCATGTAATTATAAAATAAATTACAAAATTACATTTTAATAAGTAAATAAATATTGCTTTGCTAATCAGTCTCTAGTTTTTTTTTTTTTTTTTTTTTTTTGCCAAGGGGAGTCATTTCTCAAAGGCTGAAAATTTAGAGCTAAGACACCAAATCTTATATTCTTGCTGAAATCACTGAGATATTTTATCAAAAGAAGTGCAATTTAAAACAACTAGACTTTGCTGAAGACATAACTGCACTGCTGGTCTGGACTTCAAGCCTGTCCAGTAATACGTTAGAGTGAGGAAATTCCTCACTTCCTTGCCTTAGAAACCCAAATTATCTTGGTGAGGTCTGTAGACTCCTCTGCAAAAAATGGTCAAGAGACTGTAATGCAACGAATTGTATTTGTGTTTGTGAGAAAGACCTTTAGCCTATGGTGGTAGTTGCAGATCATTTTTCTTCTTTGCCTGCATATATCTGTGCAATGGAGGGAAGACACTTAAAAGCATGTTTCTGGTGGTGGTGATTCTGTAAAGGAATATTTAGGGCCAGTGCCTCTTCCTATTCCCACTTGTCGCTTTCCATTCTGGCTGTAACCAGTTTTAGGAAAGGAACTGTACACTTTGAGGAAGAACGTTTTTTCACTTGAGTAATTACCTAGCGCAAGACATACTTTGTCTTGTAAAAAATCTAAAAGACACCGTTTTGTACTTTCCCTAATGCTACTGTGTTAAATCATTTTGGTTGCAAGGAATGGAGCCTTAATCCATTTACCTTTAGGACCAAAAAAAAAAAAAAAAAGGATTCATTGTGAAGAGTCACGTGGACTGGAAGTGGAAGGTGTGTGGGTTTCTTAAAACTCTGGAAATTGAGGGATCCCTGGGTGGCGCAGCGGTTTGGTGCCTGCCTTTGGCCCAGGGCGCGATCCTGGAGACCTGGGATCGAGTCCCACATCGGGCTCCCGGTGCATGGAGCCTGCTTCTCCCTCTGCCTGTGTCTCTGTCTCTCTCTCTCTCTCTGTGACTATCATAAATAAATAAAAATTAAAAAAAAAAGTAAGTACATTTGCTTTAAATAAAAAAATTAATGTACAATAAAGATTACTGGTTTTGGTGTACAGCTTTATGAGTTTGGATGCATGCATGGTCATGTAACCACTACCACAGTCAGAGTATGAAAGAATTCCATCACTCCCCAAAATGCCCTCGTTGTTTTCCTCTCCCCAGCCCTGACCTCTAGCAATCACTTATCTTTTCTCTGTTCTTGTTTTTTTTTCTTTTTCCATAATGTAACATAAATGGACTTTTATAATGTGTAGTGTTTTATGTCTGGAATCTTTGACTTCACATAAGGCATTTGTAATTCCTCATATTATCATATCAATAGTTTATTTGCGAATGATATTCCTTTGTATGGGTGTTTGTACACCCATTTGTTTATTTACTAGTTTAAGAAAATTTGCTTTTTTCTCCCCTTAATTTTGGTGTTTATAAATACAGCTATTATAATATTCAAGTACAGACTTGTGTAAAAATAAATATTTATTTCTTTTGCATAAATACCTAAGAATAGAATTGCTGGGTCATATGATAGGTGTAACTTTATGGTATGTTTAGCTTTAAGTATGTTTAAAAACTTCAAAACTTTTTCAAAGTGGCTACACTAGTTTGCTTTCCCTCCAGCTATGTTTGAAAGTTTCAGTTCTGCATTTTTGCTAGCTCTTAGAGGTTGTTAGTTTTTTTTCGACTCTAATAGGTATATAATAGTATTCTTGTTTTGGATTTATTTTCATTTGTATTTTTCTAATGATTAATGATTTTTGAGCATCTTTTCATGTGCTTATTTACCATCCGTGTGTCTTTTTTTAATGAACTTTCCTCTTTAAATCTTTTGTCCATTTTTTGAAAATGATTTTTTTTTGTTTTCTTGTTAAGTTTTGGGAGTTCTTTATATATTCAGGATACAAGTTTTTGTCTTGTTTTTCCCAGTCTATAGCTTATTTTGTATTGTTTTAGTAGTGTATTGGCAGAGCCAAAGGTTTTCATTTTGATGAATACAACTTATCAAAAAATTTTATGGATTATTCTTTAGGTGTATCTTTGCCTAAACTAGTGTTACAAAAATTTGTTCCAGAGTTTTCCCCAGAAATTGTATATAATAGTTTTATGTTTTATATTCAAATCTATGATACATTTTGAGTTATGTTTTATATATAATATGAGGCATAGTTTGAGGTTTTTTTGTTTTGTTCTGTTTTTTTGCTTAGAGATATGCATCCTCTTATGAAGAAGATGTCATTTCTCCACTGAACTGCCTTTGCATATTTGTAAAAAATCAATTGACCTTATTTAGGTGAGTCTGTCTTTGGACACTGTACGTTGAAAACTCCATCAGACAATACTATATTTTTTGCTCTCAACTGTCAAGCATGTTTTAAAGAACTCAAGGTGGAGGAATAGTCTATGATATTTACCCAGAAATAGACCATTCTCTGTTCTGTCTTTATTTCTGATGTTTCAAGTTTTCTTCTGGTATTATCTTCTCTGTCTGAAGAACTTCTCTTTAGAATTTCTTTTCGAGAAGCCTCTTGTTTAAAAGATTCTCCTAAGTTTTTCCTCATCTAAAAATGCCTATTTCATGTTTATTCCTGAAGAGTATTTTCACTAGATATAGAATTCTGGTTTGAATGCTTTTTTGTTTCAGTGCTTTAAAAATGTGTGCCATATTTTCTGGCCTCCATGATTTCTGATGAAAGATCCGATCTTTCAAATCATTAATATCCTATTAGTAGTGCGTCATTTTTCTTTGGCCACTTGCAATATTTTTGTCCTTAGTTTTTAGAAGTTTGATTGTCATGTCTAGACATGGATATTTTTGGGTTTACTCTTTTTGAGGTTCACTGAACTTTTTGAATCTCTGGGTTTAGGTCTTTTGCTAAATTTGGAAAGGCTTTAGCCATCAGTTTTTCAAGTATTTTTTCTCTAGTCTCTGTTTGTCTTCTCTTTATGGGACTGGAATAACATGAATCCTAGACATTTTGGTATTGTCCTGCAGGTCCTGAGATTGTTTATTTACTTTATAGATAACATTTTCTTTCTGTTGTTTAGACTGGATAATTAATATTGACCTGTCTTCAAGTTTACTGATACTTCCCTCTCTCATCTTTTCTGTACTAGAGCCTGTTTAGAGAGTTTTAAAATTTTGATTATCAATTCTAAACTTTAAGGTTGTTTCTTTTCTATATCTTCTGTTTCCTTGCTGAAACTCCTCTTTTCATTCATTTCAAGAATGTTTTTCATAACTACTTTAACATGGCAGGTAATTCTGACATATGTATATCTTGGCATTGATGTCTCTGAATTTTCTTTTCCCATATAAATTGGAATTTTCCTGTTTTTTGTAATGCTGAGTAATTTTGTATTCTGGACATTTTGAATATTATGCTCTGAGACTTTGGGTCTGACTTATATCCTATGAAGAATGTTGATATGTTTATTTTAGCAAGCAATCATCCCAGAGGGTTTAGGTTGCAAGTTCTAACCAGCACTTCTGTGGTTTGTAGTTTCAGTGTTAAGTACATTTTCAAATTTGTTACAGTGCTCTTTTTTTTCTGTCTCATGTGTTTGTAACTGAGTGGCCAGTCTGAGATCTAGGCAGTGTTCTGTAATTTAGCTCAATTCTCAAATCTTTGCTATGGTGTTTAGGATCCATATCCATTCATGTGCAGCTCAGGATGGGCTCATTTCCCAACCCTCTCCCTCTTACAATATCCCCAGGGCCTTTTGGTCCATTAGCCCCAAAACTGGGAGCTTTAGTTAACTATGTTCAGCTCTTCCAATAGGAAAGAAATTTTCTTTTTCCTCCAAGTTTTAGACACCTGTGAGTCTCTCCCTCTTGTCATTGTCACTGCCACAGGATTGCCTGAGGACTGAAACATGAGAGAGGAGAAAATAAAGATATAATAAAAAAAGAGAATTAAGATTCCCCTCACTCCTTCTCCATGTTAGGAATACATTTTTCCACTTGTTAAGCCAGAACTAGATGACTTCTCCAAAACTCTTTCCGTTCACATCTTGGTGTTTATTCCTGGTTTTGATGTGCCTTGAATCCAGACTGGGGGATACTGAAGGAAAAACAGGAAACTCAGTGTTGTTATTTTGAATTCTGCATTTCTTTTCCAAACCACCTGCTAGTTTTTGGAGTTTTCAAATAGCTGCTCTATGCATTATGCTCAGGTTTTATAGCTGCATTCCATGGAGAGACCAAGGTAAAATAATGCTTTTTTCCATCCTACCCAGAACCAGAACCCTAAGGACACATGTTGTTAAATTCTGGCTAACAGCTTTAGTGGAGGAAAAGTAATCACAAAATTATGTATTTGTGCTTCATTTTAGCTTTCACTTGTCATGATTCATTGCTTAGTTTATTAAGAATTTCTGTCTTGATGGGGCTTTTGGTACTGGAAGGTGAGTTTTCACTTTTACAAATCTTTTAATTCACCTAAAGAAGATAGACTTAGAAAACATTTCCATGCGACAAAAGATATAATCATAATGAGTGATTTGGGGGCAATAGGCTTAAAAGCTGCATATTTTTATTTTTATATTCTCTACTCATTATGGAAATGAGTATCACATATACACAACCATTCTATGTAACTGCCCTGACCTAGGAGGCAGTTAAATGGAAAAATAATTTGGTTCAGATTTTGTAGTGTCATTTTGGGATGTTTCTTTGAGTTTGTCTGTTACTTGTACCAAATATAATTTAATTGACATTCCATAAGATAACTAAAGAGAACCTAGGGACTCAAATTTGAATGATACTATCCATGAGCTATATAGTGTAAATTGTTAAGATCAAAGACTCTAGGACCAGATTACTTGGAATTGAATCCTGATTTTCTGCCTTTGGGTGTGACCTCAAGCAAGTTATTTAACTTATTTGTACATGTTTCATCCTTTTAAAATTGGCCTGGTAATAGTATACTCACCTTATAGTGTTTTTGAGATTCAATAAGTTGATACCTATAAAGCACTTAGAACAGCCTCATCACTCATTACTTTAGAATTTTTGATCTTTTGGAGTTAATACTAGTACCAGTGTTTATTGATTATTTAAGTGCCAGGCACTTGTTCACTTACTGCTTATCACCACTCTACATTTGCCAGTTTATGGAATTGATATAAAGAGAATTTGTTCAATACCACATGGCTAGTGAAGTAGGTGGTAGAGACAAAATTCAAAGCAGTTTGACCTCCGAGTTCATGCTCCAAGCTAGTATATCATATTGTCAGAAATGGATAATCAACAGATACTATTCTAAACTGATAGTGTATGATCACTAATACTATGTTATTCGTGGGTAGAGTTTTGCTGTGGAGTATATTTTGTTCATATCTATGAATGTTTTTTAGTTTCACAAACTTTTCCTTTTGACAACTCAGGATGTCCTATTTTTTTTTTTTAATAGAGGGAAGATGCTGAGGAAGAGGGAGAGAGAGAATCTTACACAGGCTCCACACCCAGACACAGGGCTGGATTTTACCACCCTGATATCATGACCTGAGCCGAAATCAAAAGTTGGATATTCAACTGACTGAGCCACTTGGGTGGCCCTGTTTTTCAGTTTTAAATTCATGATTAGAGACTTACCTGTTTCAAATGGCAGAAAAAGTACTTCTGCCTCTTACCAGAAATCACTTTAAAACCATTAACAAACAAAAAATAACAGATACACACGTTCTGTCTTCCATAAAACTAGGAGGTATCTCTAATTTCATCTACAGGATAGGGAGATTCAGCAGGAGGAAAAATTGTAGATAACTTAACAGGGAGAATGTCAAATCTAACTATCTGCAGAGGACGCATCAGTGATGTGCAAACTGATTCCTCCAACAGAATCTGAGAAAGTATCAGGAATCAGAAGTGCTACTAGGTATATTATAGAAGGTGGTGTGAGACTGTGGGAGATAGGTGAGGTGGGATGCAAAAAGGACTCTTCAAAATTAATAATATTTCCAGATGCTGATGCTTACTGTTTCCTCATCTCTGGAGCATTATACCTAGTCTATGAGAACTTAACCTGAGAGATGACAAAGAGGAGGGTAGATTGATAATCAAGTGAAAGAAAATCTGCACATTAGTGATACTGCTAGTTCCCTTCCTATGCTTTAGCTCTGAAGTATTAGCAACAAGATTTACCACCACCTTTCTATTTTCACACCTCCTTGTGAGACTGGAGGATCCTTTTCTGAAATGATATACTCCAGAGAAAAATCTCTATATGTAATGACTTGTGGGCTTCCCTGATGAAAAGAAAAAACAGTTGGTCTGATTGTCATACAGTGACGCTTACCACTCATCAAGCTTTGCCCACATGCACACAGCTTCCAGTTGCCATTTTTAGTATCTAGCTATGAAATAGAACCAATTACCAACAGTCAATTGAGGACAGACTCCAACAGAAAGAAAGAGACCAAAACAAAGAAATACACAGTAAAAGCTCAGAAGAAAGGGAGATGGTTAGGAAAAGGAAGAAATCTTCAAGCAAGTTTATTTTTATTTGTTTATTTTTTTTTATAATTTTTTTAAATTTATTTTATGATAGTCACAGAGAGAGAGAGAGAGAGGCAGAGAAACAGGCAGAGGGAGAAGCAGGCTCCATGCACCGGGAGCCCGATGTGGGATTCGATCCCGGGTCTCCAGGATCGCGCCCTGGGCCAAAGGCAGGCGCCAAACCGCTGCGCCACCCAGGGATCCCTCTTCAAGCAAGTTTAATCAATACCTTAAGTGAGATGCGTAGATTTGATATCCATAAAATAATAATATTTTATGAGAAATGGAAGAATAAGAGAACACAAACTATTAAAAGCTTCTGCACAGCAAGGAAACAATCAACAAAACTAAAAGGCAACCCATGGAATGGGTGAAGATATTTGCAAATGACCTATCTAATAAAGAGTAAGTATCCAAAATGTATAAAGAAGTTAAAAAACTGAGTACCCCAAAAATAAATAATCCAATTAAAAATGGGTAGAAGACATGAATGGACATTTTTACAAAGAAGACATACAGGTGGCCCAACAGACACATGAAAAGATACTCAATGTCACTCATCATCAGGGAATTACAAATCAAAACTACGATGAGACACCACCTCACACATGTCAGAATGCTAGAATCAGCAGCAGAAGAAACAACAGGTGTTGGCAAGGATGTGGAGAAAGCTTCAACTGTCTTACATTGTTGGTAGGAATGCAAACTGTACAGCCACTCTGGAAAACAGTATGGAGTTTCCTCAAATAGTTAAAAATAGAACTACCCTACAATCCTGTAGTTCCACTATTGGAACTGAAGAATTTGGATCCAAATTCTTTGGATCTACCCAAAGAATATGAAAATATTAATTCAAAGTGATACATGGATTCTGGTCCTCAGCAACATTATTTACAATAGCCAAATTATGAAAATGACTGAAGTGTTTATGTGTGGATAAAGAAGATTTTATATATATATATATATATATAGAGAGAGAGAGAGACATATAGAGATATATAGAAATATATGGAATATTACTCAGCCATAAAAAAATGAAATCTTGCATTTGCAACAACACGGATGGAGCTAGAGAGTATTATGGTAAGCGAAATAAGGCAGAGAAAGACATACTATATGATTTCACTCATAATGTGGAATTTAAGAAGCAAATGAGTAAAGGGGGAAAAAAGAGACATACCAAGAAACAGACTCTTTATTTTAGAAAACTAATAGTTACCAGTGGGGAGGGATGGAGGAGTGGGTGAAACAGGTAATGGGGATTCAGCAGTGTACTTGTGATGAGCACCAGGTGTTGTATGGAAGTGTTGAATCACTATATTGTACCCCTGAAACTAATGTAACACTGTACACTAACCAACTGGAATTTACATAAAAACTTTAAAAAATGAAAGCAAAAAAGAATAGTCTAAGAAATAAAATATTCAATAGAAGGGTTGACTGGAGATAAGAAAATCTCCCAGAAAATAGAATTAAGAGATAATGAGATTGCAAATAGGAGAAAGAAGATACAATCAACAGCAGAGGTCTGACATCTGACTTTTGGGAGTTCCCAAGAAAAAGAACAGAGAAAACAAAGGAGAGGGAATTTTCAAATAAATTAGGAAAGAAAAATTGCCAGGACTGAAAATGCTTTTCAAATTTAAAGAGACTCACAGGTGTGCCCAGCACAAAAGGATTTTAAAAAAGGACCACACCAAGACACATTGTAATTTTCATACTCTAGTTTGGCTGCCTCAGCCCATTTTAATCTCCCTTTTACCCTTGTTTTTCTTCATTTAAGAGGCTGGAAAGATCAAAACTTGCCTTTGTCAAGCAGCTATCGCCAAGTGTGAGAAAGTGCTAGCCTATAAAATGTAAATAGAAGTCTGAAGGATTTCTGTGAAACCTTGTTCTTTGATATAAGCTCCACTTCTTTTGATGGCTGGAGTCATAGTAGTCATTGTTTGACCATAAGAATGACAGAGGTTTTAGCACCGATATGCTTGAACTGCTAATTTAATGCTATGAGCAGCTATCCATCTCTTGATTTTTTATCATGTTGGGGGGTAAAAGGATTTCCTATTTAGCTAACTACTATATGTTGGATTTTCTTTTACCTGCAACTAAATACAATCCTAACTCATATTTATAGAGAATCTCTTCCACCAAAAACAAAAAACAAAACAAAAGAAAATCACATATAAAAGTCAAGAATAGGGGCACCCCAGTGGCTCAGTGGTTTAGCGCCGCCTTTGGCCCAGGGTGTGATCCTGGAGGCCCTGGATTGAGTCCCACGTCAGGCTCCCTGCATGGAGTCTGCTTCTCCCTCTGCCTGTGTCTCTGCCTCTCTCTCCGTGTCTCACATGAATACACAAATAAAAAAAAATTTTTTAAAGTCAGGAATAAGAATGACATCAGATTTCTCAAAAGCAACTTTAGAAACTGGAATAGAATAAATGACTGAAAAATAGAATAATGACTGAATAATTCAGAAGGAGAGTAATTTTCAATCTTGAATTTTATATTTGGCCAAAATATTAGGTGTGAATGACATATTCAGAATTTTAAAATACTACTTTTGTTGTGTACTTTTTCTCAGAACATTAGTGGAAGGTGGGTTCCACCAAAGTGAGGACATAAACGAAGGAATAGGAAAGTATAGGATCGATCTAGAAGCACAAGTTCTAAATAGAAGAGAGGCAAAAAGAATTCCTAGGATCACTCAGAGGGCCAGTGCAGATTGGAACAGGGGCAGAAGATTTCTAGGGGGCCTAACCAGAGAAAAAATTATCTGATCTGACTTTAAGAAAAATTTTATTTACAGTGTCTTTAGAGCTATTGGATTGTGGGAAAAGATTCACCCAGAGACTGAAAAAGAATAATAAAGTGCATGCAAATCAACTTTAGAAAAGTGAAAAGATATTACTGAAAGATAATCATTATAAAATGTTTTAATCAGTAATAAGCAATATTTATTTAGTCATTATGAAAACAATTATGGAAATATCCCCAATTATGTTTCAACCACATTGGGAGTCTGTGGTGAGGGAGACGAAGTGAGTGTGAAGTGAAAGTCCTCATACTGTTGACACGGGTGAGCTTGGTTCTTGTCTCATGGAGTCGAAGAATGAATCTTGCGGATGACAGTGAGCAAAGCGATAGAAATATGTTAAGCAGAGAAAGCTCTTGAAAGTGAGAGGGGTCAGGACTGAGGGCTTTTATAGGAAACCCACTGGGGAACTTGGTAAATTTCTTAATATCAGGGTGGATATTTAGGACAAACATGGTGGACTTGTAACCAGCATGATGTTTCTTTGTAAATATCACTGGCATGAACTAGGTGTTCCCCTCTCTGGTTAATCTCTCTTTCATAACATTTCTCTACATATGGGGTTTCTGCCAGCCCAGTGGCCATTAAAGGGGGGAGACTCCCTAACATTGTGGAGCTAGGGAGCCAGGTTTATTATTTTCTGTTTTTCCTTTCTGAGCTCTGTTTTCTTGGGATGGGAAAGAGCCTGACTCTGGGGCCTTTAGGTATCCTTGGGGTTTATGGGAGCCCAGATTCCTGGGAGTCTGACTCTGGGCCTTTCCCTTATCCTTACCTGCCTAGCCCCGTCTGCCTCTAACTTGTTCCTACATCACTACGTTGGATACCCATAGATCCATATTATAGATGTGATTTAGAAACACTGAGTTGAATGGCAGAAGCAGCAGTTGAATGAATGTAATGTAACCTCTGGGAGTGGGAGAGCCTTGATGGTTGAGTGGCCAGGAGAGCCGTTGCCACAGGACTGTTGTATTTTAAATTGCACAGCGCTGTTTGACTATGTGCATGTATTTCTTTGATAAAACTAATTAAGAAAGGGAAGGCTCAGAAGTAGAGGTACTTTGATGTTTCTATACTTAGAATTTTCTGAACACGCGGTGGTCTTTCACACTGGCCATTCTTAGCACATTATCTTTATCCTTTCTGAAATGTGGTTGTGCTTTTTGTTCTCCTGGAAAGATCCTACTCCTTTCACATGATTTGGCTAAAGTGAAACCATCCACAGATCTTCTTTAGCAGAGTTAGCATTTCCTTTTGGGTGCGATGGAATTTTGTGCAAACTTGTTTTGTATCATTTATCTTTTGGTGATTATTTGCTTGTATGCTTCTCTCTTCCAGGATGATCAGCTGTTTTAGAGTCAGGGATGGGTATTTAAAATTTTTTAATCCCCTGAAGCACTTAGCATTGTGCCAAATCATAGTAGATGCTCAGTAAAATTTGAATGAAATAATTGATCTAGGATATAGAGTTAAGAAACCTGTGCTGAAGTCTGGCTTTTTTTCTCCCTTTGCCCCTCACCTTGACTAAACAACTGACTTACAGTTGCCTTAGGTTCCTCTTGGGAAAAACTAGATGTGATGAGCTCCAAGGTCTCTAAGAATCTGGAAATCTGTGATTCTTTTTTAATAACAGTCCTAACATTGCAATTGAAAATCTGTATAATAAAACTGTTTCCTACATTTCGCTTCCTAGCTCTTAACTGTAATTTGTAACTGTGTCTTCACCATTTTGTTTTTTGTTTTTTGTTTTTTTAAATTTTTTATTTATTTATGATAGTCACACACGCAGAGAGAAAGAGAGAGAGAGAGAGAGAGAGAGAGGCAGAGACACAGGCAGAGGGAGAAGCAGGCTCCATGCACCGGGAGCCCGACGTGGGACTCGATCCCGGGTCTCCAGGATCGCGCCCTGGGCCAAAGGCAGGTGCCAAACCGTTGCGCCACCCAGGGATCCCACCATTTTGTTTTTTATTTAAATCTATTCTTGATTGACCGTAAGTTTTCACAAGGTTAAGGATCTGACTGCCCTGTTCAGCATTGTTTGCCAGAGTTTCTTAGAAAGACTTACACACGGAGACCTACAGTAAGCCTTTGCTGAATAAATACATCCTGATGGAAATTTTAAGGCTGCTCCAAAGATCCAGTTGTTCTTTCAGACATTTTAGAAAAATATCTTTAATTCAAAATCCAATAACCAGAGTTTCCATATGGTCCTTATCACTGATGTAATATCACTTTTGTATGCATACTTGGAATGGTTTTCTATTAAAGGAGTACTATTTCACTCCTTTAATTACTTCATCAAAATGTCTTTCTTTTATAAAACCTTTTGGAGTTAATCTCTTCTTCCAAGTCTTAGCAGCTTAGTGTATGAGAGCTATGGTTTATATAAGACTTTTTTTTTTTTTTGTGAGTTAAACTAAATAATTTGGGGCAGAGTTTTTGTGGCTTGATAAAACACTCTTACGTTAATGAGTCAAATCTAAATGATTCAAATCTACAAGCTGGCTTTTCCTTGAATACATGCAAATAAAAAAGTCAAGAACTTGCCAAGTTTATTTTAGATTTTGCCAAATCTGACATTTTGAAATGCAGTTTAAAAGTCTAACGAAATCCCAAACATCGCTGCATTTATTCCTTTCTGGCTAAATGTTGCAAATTGCCAAGAAACTAAATGAAAGTGTTTTTCTAAACTATATGATATCTTCTAAATAATCTGCAGCCTTTAATAGTAGTCTTTCATCCCCTTGGATGTATGTACAAATTAAAAAATATTCATTGTTGTTATTCCAACTTTGTGCAGCAACTTCAAGTCACTTATCTATCTACACCCCCTCCTTCCCTCTCTCCTCCCTCCTCTTGACTTCCTCTTTCAATGCCAAATGGCTAAGTGATTTAGACTATCGGCTAATCCAAGGGAATGTGAAGCAGGAATATATCTGACTCAGTACCTACTGTGTGCTTCAAAGTAAACATATGTCAGGTACTGGCTTTGTACTAGGCATTGTGTCAAATGCCTTAATCCTGTAATGTGTTTTATTTTTCCCATTTTACTAAAAAGGAAATTGACACTCTTTGAGGAATAAGCAATTTGTGCAGTTACAAAACTCAGTAAGGTTAGAGGCAGCACTTGAAACCAGATCTTCTTGGAGCAGCATGCGTTCTGCCTTCCTTTGCGTATTAAAATCCTCTCTGAGAACTTCAGTAGTGGAGCATATTGATGCTTGTACTGTACCCTTTGCATTAAAGTTATGTTTAAGGTTGATGATGTCATAGGTTTTTCTTGATCTCAGCTATGTCTCTTTTCAGTTTGATAAAGATTACTGTTTCACTAATATGCAGCTGATAGTGTTTATAAATATATTGAATGAAAGAATAAGGACTCCAAAAGATTTTGACATCATTCAATGAAAAGCTAAATGTCAGAGGATAAATTTAGTAGTAACAAATGTTGGGTATTGTGTGCAGGCCCCAGAAAACAACTGCACACTCAGCATTGAAAAGACATGGCTTGGCAACAGTTCCTGTGGGGAAGCTTAACGAATTTTATCATGCTAAGCTCAATATGAGTAGTGATGTGATTAGGCGGCTTTTTGGCTATATGAAAGAAATAATAGTAGCTAGAATAAGGGAGGTCATAAGCCTCAGTTTATTTCATTCTAAATTCTGGTAAGACCGCATTTGAAATAGTTGATGTGGTTGAGACAGAGTGGAAAGTGTTATGTGGACATGATGAAACGGATTTAGGCTATGAGATTCATAAAGGTGGGTAGTGTGTCCTCCTTATGTTCCTGAGGCATAACTGTATTAGTCAAGGTTCTCCAGAGAAACAGAATCAACAGAATGTGGTACACACACACACACACACACACACACACACACACACACACACACACATATTCAGAAACCCATTTTAAGGGATTGGTGATTGTGGAGTCTTGGCAAGACCAAAATCAGCAAGATAGACTGGCATGTTGGAGACTCAGGGAAGAGTTGGGTTTGTCCAAAGTTGGTTTGCAGAATTCTCTCTCCTTCCTGGGAGGTCAGTCTTTTTCTTTTTCTTTTTCTTTTTCTTTTTCTTTTTCTTTTTCTTTTTCTTTTTCTTTTTCTTTTTCTTTTTCTTTTTCTTTTCTTTTCTTTTTCTTTCTTTCTTTCTTTCTTTCTTTCTTTCTTCTTTCTTTCTTTCTTTCTTTCTTTCTTTTTCTTTTTTTTTTAAGATTTTATTTATTTATTCATGAGAGACACAGAGAGAGGCAGAGGCAAAAGCAGGTCCCCATAATGGGACTGTTGTGGGACTCGATCCCCATCCGGGACCCCAGGATCACACCCTGAGCTGAAGGCTGAGCCCCCCAGGTGCCCAGGTCAGTCTTGTTCTATTAAGGCTTTCAGCTGATTGGGTGAGGCCCAACCGCATTCCGGAGGATAATCTGCTTTGTTCAGAGTCTATTGATTTAAATGCTAATTTCATCTAAAAAAATACCTTCTTAGAACATCCAGAGTCATCTCTGGTCAAATATCTGGGTGCATGGCTTAGTTAACATGTAATATTAACCATCACAACAGATAGTAACCACTAAATATTTCTTGAGTGAATTTATTAAAAAATTATGAATGAAGAGTATGTAGGCAGTTGAAGGAGATGATGGTAACTAGTTGGGGAAGAGAAGACTCAGGGAAGAAAATAATAGCTACTTTTAAATACTTGAAGGCCTTGGAGATACTAGGTATAGAGAGGGCAGGGGATGAGTTTTGAGGCAGAAAACATGGGGATAGATAGAAAATCTATGTAAAAAAACAATTGAACCCCTCTTCCCAGTCTTTTGTATACATTATCAATGAGGCAGCGACTTTTTAGGTAGGAAACAAGTGTGTTCTCTGGAAGAATTGAATGACTCTGAGGAAAAGGCTTCCATATATCTGGAAGCCCTCCGATGCAAGATTGCCTTCCAGTCCAGTTACTTGTAAGGAAAACCTTTGTATCAGCAATTCCTTTCATACCCACAAAGCTTTTAATCAGCATTATAGTGTTTCATTAAAAAAATAAAAAGGTGTATAAAGACAATATAATAGTTTATCTACCATTTAGATACCATGTTAAGTGATTTACATGTATTATTGCATTTAATCCTCACAACAAACAGTCTTAGGCGGGAAAGTATTAGTAATATTATCTCCATTTCAGATACGGAAACTGAAGCACAGAGTAAGAAACTTGTCCAAAGTTATGCAGTTTGTATATGATTAAGCTAAGATAGGAGTCTGGCAGATGGACTAGCAAGGAACATAGATTTGGGAGTTACATGGGAAAACTTCAGATTATAATATATCCACTGTTAGGAAGAATTTAGAATAAGATCCTTGTGGTTTTATTTTAAAATGTGTACTTAGAGTTGGCATACTTACCATTTTCCTAAATAGATAATTTCCAATGTGAACCTAAGAGTTTATAGAGAGAAGAGGCAAAATTTACTAAATATTTTGGTGATTTGATTTCTTTTTAGATTGGAGCACTGATTCCCAATCTAGGATCTATGAATACCAAGGGGTACACAAAACCAGTATTAATCTTTTTTTTTTTTCAGTATTAATCTTTTAAGATTGTTTTCAGTATTAAAGAAAGCCTAATGAAATTACATATTTATTTTTCCCTAAAGCTGTACAGATGAATTAAAATATCAGGTTTATCACCTCCTTATTTTATCACTGGGTCATTTGTGCCAATAAAAATAGTTATCAGCTTGCTGGATGGACATTTCTGATTTTTGTTTTACATTAGTGATTTTTTTCCTCCCCTGATCTTTTTTCTTTTTTTTAATTGGAGTATATCATACACACAGAAAAGGGCACTCAGTATAATACAACTTAATGAATTATTACAAAACAAAAACCCCATGCAATTACTACCCAGAATAAGAGATAGAACATTACTATCACTCGAAACACCCCTTATGTTTCCTTCCAATTGATAGTACATATTTTTGTTGAATATATACCTAGGAATGATATTACAAGGTTATGAGTTATTTCTTTATGTTAACTGCTGGAAATTTTATTCTTTCACAGTTCGATCTCTTATTAGGAATTATTTTTGGAAGTGATGTGAGGGATATGTCAGTTTTCATTACCCATATTAATATTCAACTGAACCAGCACCACTTATCGAAAAGATCATTCTTTTTTACCACTCTCCGGTGACACTTGAAAAATATAGATATGGGTCTGTTTTGTACTCTGTTTTGTTTCATTGACCCTTGTATTCATCCTTGTGGCAATATCACACTATATTTTGTTTCTTTCTCCAAATTTTTCTTTTTTTAAATTTTTATTTATTTATGATAGTCACAGAGAGAGAGAGAGAGAGAGGCAGAGACACAGGCAGAGGGAGAAGCAGGCTCCATGCACCGGGAGCCCGATGTGGGATTCGATCCCGGGTCTCCAGGATCGCGCCCTGGGCCAAAGGCAGGCGCCAAACCACTGCGCCACCCAGGGATCCCAATTTTTTTTTTCTTTTTTTTTTTAATTTTTATTTATCTTTCTCCAAATTTTTATTTAAATTCCAGTTAGTTAATGAGTGTTTCAGGCATACAATTTAGTGATTCAGCACTTCCATACAGTACTCAGTGCTCATCACAAGTGCCCTCCTTAATCCCCATCACCTATTCAGCCCATTGCCCTGCCCACCTTCCCTCCAGTAACCCTGAGTTCATTCTCTATAGTTAAGAGTCTGTTTCTTCATTTGCCTCTCTCTTTTTTCACTCCCATGTGGCATACACACACACACACACACACACACAATGTAATATCACTCATCCATAAAGAAGAATGAAATCTTGCCATCTGTAATGATGTGGATGGAGCTAGAAAGTATAATGCTAAGCAGTACCATTACTATTTTATTTTATTATTTTTAAAAAGATTTTATTTATTTGTTTGACAGAGACAGAGAGAGCACAAGCATGGGGAGCATCAGGCAGATGGAGGGGGAGAAGCCACTCCTTGCTGAGCAGGGAGCCTGACATGGGGCTCACTCCCAGGACCCTGGGATCAAGACTTGAGCTGAAGGCAGATGTTTAATGGACTGAGCCACCCAGGACTTCTCTCTACTCTTCTTCTTTTTAAATTTTTAAAATTAGATTTTATTTACTTATTTGACAGAGTATCACACAATTTAATTACTGTTGTCTTGATATCTGATGGCATGTCTCTTCCCTTCTCTTCAAGATTCTTTGATATTTTTCCTACACTAATTTTAGAATTGGCCTGCCAATTTTTACCAAAAAGATACTAGGATTTTTACTGAAATTGCATGAACTCTATAGAGCAATATTAGGAAATTGACATGTTTTTCAGTATTTACTCTGTGAGGGGGGTATATTTCTCCATTTATTTAGATATCCTTCCAATTTTTTTCCAGCTTTGTTGAGATATGATTGATGAAAAATAGTATATTTTTAGGTTGTATACATGATTTCTTTTTAAGATGTACATGTAATGACAATATACATATATATTTAAAATAATGTTTTATAGTGCTCTCTGTAGAGATTTTACCCATCTTTCATTAGTTTTATTACTAAGTATTTTATATTTTTGATGTTATTAATGGTACCATTTAAAAACTTCTGTGTCCATATCTTTTTTTTTTGCTGCTGCTGATGTATAGAATCACTTGCTTTTTTATTTTGACCTCAAATCCAATGATCTTGTTATATTTCCTTAGTAATTCTAATTTTTCTTTATATTCCTTTGGATTTTCTACATGATAGTAGCAGTTTTATTTCTTCCTTTTCATCGCTTATTATCTTATACTTCCTTTTCTTGCCTATTGCATTGGCTATAACTTCCAGTAATGTGTTAAAGAGCAGTGGTGTCAGTGGCATCTTCATTTGGTTTCCATTCTAAAGAAGAAAGTTTTCATTGTTTCACAATTAAGTATGATGATTGTTGTAGATTTTTATTTTTTATTTATTTTTGAAGTATAACATGGATAGTGAAAGTATACATATTTGTATAGCACAGTTTTTGTAAACTGAACACATTTGTGTCATAAGCACTCAGATCAACAAATCAGACCTCCTGAAGCTCTTCCTTTACTACTGCATTTACTACTCCCAAAGGATTAGCACTCTCCTGATGTCTAAATGCCCGTGTTTTTTTTTTAATTTAAATTCAGTTAGCCAACATAAAGTACCTAGTTTCAGATGTAGTGTGCAATGATTTATCAGTTGCATAGAACACCCAGTGCTCATCACATCACGTGCCCTTCTTAATGCTCATCACCAAATAACCTCACCCCCCCAACCACTTCCTCTCCAGCAACTCTCAGTTTGTTTCCTAGAGTTAAGAGTTTTTCATGGTTTGTCTCCCTCTCTGATGACTTTCCCTTCAGTTTTCCCTCCCTTCCCCTATGATCCTCTGCGCTTTCTTACATTCCACATGAGTGATATCATATGATAATTGTCTTTCTCTGATTGACTTATTTCACTCAGCATAATACCCTCCAGTTCCATACGTTTTTAAAATAGAAACTGTAATCTAAGACAATTCTATTTTATTACTAGTTTGCTAGTTTCTTTTTATAAATCATAAATTGGTATTGAATTTTATGAAAGCTTTTCCTGAATCTATTGAGATGATCATATAATTTTTCTTCCTCATGCTGTTCCTATAGTAAATTACATTGCATTACTAGAATAGACTGAACTTGATTATCCCTTTGATCTATTGTAGGATTTGATTTCCTGATATTTCATTTAGCAGTTTGCATTCATATTCCTGGGCAGGATTTGCCTTTGCTTTTGCTTTCTTGAGATATCCTTATACAGTTTTGGTACTGTTATCCTGACATCCAAAAACACATTTGGAAGCGTTTCTGTTTTTCTGTTCTATGAAAGAGTTAAGTGTATTAATTGGTGTTATTTCTTAAGAATTTGGCAGAATTAAGAGATTCATTTAAAAAGTTGTCTCTAGGATAGATTAGAATGGGGAGGAAATGGAGTTAGGGACTTCTGTTGGTTTTTGTTATAATTCTGATATAAGGTGATAATCGCTTTGAGTAGGTAGGTGACATGGGAAGAGGAAGGAAAATAATAGCAATACTGACCTTTTGACTCATAATATTTTTTAGCTCGTATATTGCTTTTATTTGATTTTTTACAGGGACTTTGGTGAGTAGAAGATTTAAGGAAAAGATGAATTGGGAACTGTAAGGTTTGGCTTTTAAGTTACTGAGAGATTACTGGTGCCACTGACTTAAGTAGGAATGTTAGGTTCTTTCTTTTTTTCCCTCTTCTTTAAGAAGGATAACTGAACATATGTGTTTATTATCTTCCTTGAACCACCTTTGAAAGACGAAATAAAAAAAATTAGTCGTGATGCTGGAAATCAGGAAGAATGGCCTAAGAAGACCATAATTCCCTTATCTGTAAAATCATAGGCTTAGATTAGGTGATTGCTATATTTTTCAGATTTCTAAACTTCTAGTAATTATATAGGCTAACTTACAAATTCACATCTTCTTATGGTAATTTATTTCACAGAAGAGACCTGGGAGAGAAAATATTAGAATCATATCTTTGACAATTAATTTTTTGACAGATTACTCTTTTTTTTAAAAAACACAATTTACTCTTAACACAAATTACATTTTTGGGAAAAGACATTGTAATAAGAGGCAGTAGTGTTGAAAACGTGAAGAAAAAAAGTCACCATTTAAAATGTGAGCTACATAAATTACTACTTCAGACAGCAAATAAACAAATCAATGCAGCTTATCTTAATATAATAAATTTTGGCTCAAATATGATGAAAATTGAGTATTGGGGAAAGGTAGCAGGACACAGTTAATTCTGATAAAAATGAGGAAGAGTTAGGTGAGCAAAAAAAAATCTTCCTCCAAATTCTATGTGTGTGTGTGTGTTTTTTTAAGATTTTTAAAATTTATTTATTCATGAGAGAGAGAGAGAGAGAGAGAGACACAGGCAGAGGGAGAACAGGCTCCCTGCGGGGAGCCCGATGTGGGACTCCATCCTAGGACCTCAAGATCACACCCTGATCTGAAGGCAGATGCTCAGCCTCTGAGCCACCCAGGCATCCCAGCATTAGGTCTTTATACAGCAAAGTTTTCTTGTCCTGTCAAAACTCCAGTTTTGGGACACAATCTTTCCATTCCTTTTTTTTTTTAAAGATTTATTTATTTATTTATGATAGACAGAGAGAGAGAGGGGCAGAGACACAGGAGGGAGAAGCAGGCTCCATGCCGGGAGCCCGACGTGGGATTCGATCCCGGGACTCCAGGATCGCGCCCTGGGCCAAAGGCAGCTAAACCGCTGAGGTACCCAGGGATCCCCCGATCTTTCCATTCCTAAGCCATTCTACTTTAGATCTGAATTTTGGAGACCATCTCCTGGGAAGAGCCTGGATTATTAGTTATCTCTGTCTAGAAGGAAGGCTGGGCACATTGATTTATGGCTCTAACAAGAATGAAGACAATAAGGAAGAGGGAGTTCTCTAAAATGAAATGGAGTGCTGTTACCAAAAGAAGGAAGAAATGAATCATAGGCAACCGGCTCCCCACAAATGTTTACTATATAGTCCAAGTTGAGGAATATGTCTAAGCAAAGGAACTCCTACTTTAGATGGAATAAAGACCAAAAAACTCCACAAAAACCCCAAACTCTTCTATTTTGGATGCCTTCTAAGCTGGGTTCTGCTTCCCTACTCTTCCAGCTTCTATAGAGTAAGTAGATGACTTCATAAGTTTGCTTCATGTCAAGTCCTTTTTCCTCGGTTTCTTACTTTCCTTCAGAGGTATAGTTATATGTACATAAATTTCCAAAAACTCGCAGCTCTCACTTGGATGCTGAACATTTGCAGCTGCCAGAATTCCCCAACTATTCTTTCCTACACTGTCCAGGATGTTTTGGCACCAACGGCTTCTGGAACTAAAATGGACCCTGGCCAACTTCTTCAAACACTGTATAAATAGCCTATTTTTTTCCCCCATGGGGTCATTTTCCATTTATAGACTTGAATAAAGGGCAGTTAGGAGTCCAGGAGGCCAATCTATGAAGGCTGCTAAAATATCACTGGGGTAGACTGGAAACATGGCACTAGTTAACTCAGTTTTCTGTAATGCAACAAAATCTAAATTTGTCGCCTTTCCCACTCAAGAAGACAGTATCTTGGAGTGGAAAAGTTATTACAATTGGGTAGTGCCCTTCCACCATGAAGGAAGCTTTGAATCTTAAGGAATATAGGTTTGGGGATCCCTGGGTGGTTCAGCGGTTGAGCCTTTGGCTCAGGGCATGAACCTGGGATCCTGGAATTGAGTCCCCCGTCAGACTCTCCACGGGGACCCTGCTTCTCCCTGTGTCTGTGTGTCTGCCTCTCTCTCTCCTCTTTCTCTGTGTCTCTCATGAATAAATACATACAATTAAAAAAATAATATAGGCTTGAAAGGGAAACCAAATTATTAGCCTAAGACACACATATACCTATTTGGTTCTGTTAGTTTCTCACACTAACTGCTCATTAACACTGATGCTATTTGCCTGAAATTGGGGATGCATTTCAGGAGGGTGGAAAGATCACTAGGCACAGGGTCAAGAGCTATAAACTGTAGGCTTAGTCTTATTTACCTCTACAGATTCCAAGTTTAGAAGAAATGAGGTAAGCTACTCTTATTCTCTGCCTGTGGTAGCTCAGGATCTAGGTTAGAGCTAACTCATTAGTGTCTCAAGTGCATTCTGCTTTGGGAAGTAATGATGGTACCTAAGGATGGAGACTCTCCTATATGCAAGATACTATCTTGGGCTTTTAAAATACATCATCTAAATCACCTGGCAACTGCCCAAGATAGGTGATGTTATTCTCATTTTACAGGTCAGGGAGCTTTCCACGGCTTAAGAACTTGCTCAAAGTCACATGGCCAGTAATTGCCAAATCTAAATTCAAACCGCCATCCTATGTAACTCTAAAGCTCATATTCCTTCTTTCTTTAAGAATTTTAGAATCTATAAATTCATCTTTGTATGCTGCTGTCTGACTTATCTATCACGGACTAAGCTAGGAGGGAAGATTAGTGAATGTGAAGAAAGGCACAAGATATGAATGCTTAGATATATTCCACTTATTAATATATGGTCCAGTAGTTTGAGTAAGAGTTTGTGAAGGAGAGTGTGATGTCATTTTGGAAGTTAGACTGAGGTGGGACTGTGAAATCCTTTGATGATTATGTCAAAGGATTTTAAATATTTTCAACAGTCATTATGAAACCCCTGGAGATTTTTTTCCCAAAGGGAAAAAGGTGAGGGATAGAACTGTTTTTTCCAGCACCAGGAAAAGTGATTTTGGATTTTGAGGATGTTGAGATACAGGTTCTAAGGAGATCCTTGGCATGGCCTGGAAATGCATGATTGGCCTGTGGAGAGAGATCAAGGATTGATAAAAATATTTTAGAGGT
Organism: Nyctereutes procyonoides; assembly: GCF_905146905.1. Taxonomy (NCBI): domain Eukaryota; kingdom Metazoa; phylum Chordata; class Mammalia; order Carnivora; family Canidae; genus Nyctereutes; species Nyctereutes procyonoides. Next base: position 25,072,416 of record NW_026575122.1, read on the forward strand.
GCCCATATAGAAAAGCAGCGAAAAGAAAAAAAAATCACTACCTAGAGGTTAGTCTATATATGAATGAGTGAATGAATGCTATATAGCCCACATGAAAGTGTTAGTTCCCGACAAGGTTTGCCTCTCCATTCCTTGTGACATCTGGGTGTATGGATAGAGAATTCTGTACCATAGCGTTCTTTCCATCTGGTCTAGGAATCCTGGGTGAGCTCTCTGGAGACATCTGCTAACAGGGATAAATCCAGCTTTCTTTCTAATGTTGTCTTCTCACCATCACATTTTCTCTCTTTCACTCCCTTTCTTCCCCGTGGGATTCTATTTCTTACACTTACTGCTGCAGTAAAAATGTTTGGTGGCTTCGTGTAAGAGAAAAATACAGTGGACTTTAGCCTTTGGCTGTTGAGTGGGAAGGTGAAAGCAGCGCATTAGATTAATTGGTGATTCTGTATGAAAGGCCCTAGCGTATCCTGAAACCTGAATGGCACTTTACACCTTTGATAACTGAGTAGCATTCATAGTATTTAGCTGCATTGAGCCAGACATGTGAACTAGCTAGGCTACTTAGCGTTATAAGAAATAGGAGACAATTTTTAGGACGTATTTGCCTTGGCAGAATAATAGCACCCTTGTTCAGGTGACTATTAGATAAAAATAAAAATATTTTATGGCATGTGAACTGGGGTTCTTTAGATGTCTTCAGTCTACCTTTGTGCTTTTTCTTATTGTCAATATTATATAAATAACACAGATGTTCTGCTTTAAATGTACCTTAGGAAACAGTCCAGTGCCAATTTTGACTATGGAGAGCCTTTCATGTTTTTCTACTCTGAAACTTCCTCTGGGCTTTTTTTTTTTTTTAAATATCCTTTTGCAAATGCAATCCTGAAATGCTTTGTTTCCTTTTTTTTTATGCATAAGAGCATGCTCATTGGAAGCATATTGTGTGTGAAGATTGTCTCTCTTGTTCAATTTTGTGCACTGATGGTGAGCAGAAAATCTTTTTAGCTTCCTTCTTTGTAAAAATGATTTATACAACACCACTCCAAAAATTCAGTGTTAACAGTAAAATTACTTCTAGAGCTATTACAATGAAGAATAAGAGAAAACCTATGTTAAAAATGAATAATGCATTTATTTTAATCTTTGGCTTCACTCCTCCACCAGCTTCCTATTTGGCTACTAAAAAGGATCCGGTTAAATTCCCCAAAAGTGTTAATTTTTTTTTTTTCTGGAGCTTCTCCAGTAGCATGTCAAAAGAATTTTGAAAAGAACAGTCACTTATGTATAACAGCTTTGGAATACATAATAGGATATATTAGTATGCTTTTAAAAGGATCATGGATAGAGCATGAAGAATATAAAAGAAGTATGTGAGCTCCTTTATCGTTGTTCATGATTAAACCAAAATTGTTTGCATGTGAACAGATTTAATTGTTTACAAAATCTGCATAACACTATCAACAGAATGAGATATGGGTGAGGGAGACATAGGAGCTTTTAGACTGATTATGATTCATAGATGTTCATCTAATAAATTGCTTTTCCTAAATATAATCTGAAAGAAAAATAGCAATAAAAACAATTAGGTACTTATAGACAACTAGAAATAATTCTGTTGATTCTATATTTTTAATTATATGTTAATCTGAATCAGGAGGGTAACGACTTAGAAAATAAATAAAGTGTCCCTGGATTCTTTAGGAGGGTTAGCGATGGGATAACTAGATATCTCTTTTTAAAGAAATTGCTCTTCTTAACAATTTGGTTTACTATACACAGGATTTTTTTAAATAGTGATTTTCTTCCTTTAAGTGATTAGCTGAAAACAGGAAAGACCTCAATATCACCATTCTCTGCCCCTAAAAATGCTATATTATTTCATAATTTATAACTGAATACATCTATTTCTACTTTCTCTTACAGATTTCATTCTATACTGGTCAGATATGAATGGGTCTTGGACAATACGTAAAGTTGTATTGTGTATGGAATGTGCCTAATGATTGTGGCCTTCCGATTGCTCTACTGATCCCCAAGCACACACACTTTGGAAACCATTCTCCATGTGTCCTCCAGAGAGCTCTTTCTAAACTATGTATTTGATCATATCAGTAGACTACTTAAGATTCCTGAGAGACTTTCATGACCCCAGCCTTTGCACAAAGTCTTCACTATGCATATATTCCTGTCACCAACCTCCCTCTGTTTTTCCTGGAATTTTTTTTTTTTTTTTTAAGGACACAACTCAAGCGCTCATCTCCTTTTTTAAAAAAAATTTTTTTAAAAAATATTTTATTTATTCATGAGAGACACAGAGAAAGAGGCAGAGACACAGGCAGAGGGAGAAGCAGGATCCCTGCAGGAAGCCCCATGTGGGACTCAATACCAGGACCCCAGGATCATGCCCTGAGCTGAAGGCAGACACTCGACCACTGAGCCCCCCATGCGTCCCTCATCTCCCTTTTTAATGAAGCCTTTTCTACACTTTTACAGGCTGATCTGTCCTTTTTTTTTTTTAAGATATTTTTTATTTATTCATGAGAGACACACAGAGAGAGAGAGAGAGAAAGAGGCAGAGACACAGGCAGAGGTAGAAGCAGGTTCCCTCCAGGGAGCCTGACATGGGACTCTGTCCCAGGTCTCCAGGATCACACCCTGGGCCAAGGTGGCTCTAAACTGCTGAGCCACCTGGGCTGCCCTGTCCTGTGTTTTTTTTTTTACCTTGTGTCTTCATTGTAGAATTTATCATAACATCTATAACACTTTTTTTTTCAATGTCCATGTTTGTGTTGTTCCTTTTCTAAACTCAGAGCTCCAAAGAGGAAGTAAGTCCAAGTAGTGTTTCCAAATTCCCAATAAATATTAATATTTGAGATTAATCATAATTCCTAGAAATTCTTGGGAATTCCTGAAAGCATAAGTTGTTCTTAAAACACTTCCCCCCCCAAAAAAAAACACTTCCAGCAGTCTTTATATGCTGCTTTCATTATTATGAATATCTAATTTTGTATGTGATATAGAAAATGTTAAATTTAGTAATATTAATAAAGAAGTGCACTCAAATACTAGAAAACACCAGTGGTTAGTGGGTTTTTCAAATTATTTAACATTTAGACCTCCTAGTAAAGTTTAATAGGCCACATAGAATCACATGACAGATTGCTAATGTAAGAACTTATTTTGCTTCTAAAACTTGTTATTTCTTGAAATGTTACTCATAGGGTTTGTATGAAGTGTATTATGCATATAAATATGTTAGTATTTATTTTATTTTTAAGAGTGATTCACTCTTAGCAGCCGATAGGGCCATGAATAGCTTGACAATAGCTACAAATGAGACCAACCAGTTAAATTGTGACCCTCTTTCTTCTAAGTTTGCCTGCCCTGGTTCCTAGAAATGTTGACCTTAACCTTCTATTCCTTGTATTGTGTCAGCACTTCCTGCTCTTGTTGCCACCTTGACATCTGTATGTTCTTTTAACCAGTAATGTTTCTATGTTATTAAACATTAATTCTCTCAGCAGAATTTTAATTCTTTTCCTAGTTCTGATTTTCCTATTTCTGGACTGATTTTTTTGAGGGGGGATTTGGAATTCAAATAAAATATAAATTTTATGAGAAGTTCTGGAAACTAATTCTTACATGGAAACAGTTTCCAATGCCTAGCATATCAGACATTCAGTAAAATATTTTGATGTATTTCTTTTTTAAAAGATTTTATTTATTTATTCATCGAGAGACAGAGGAAAGGCAGAGACACAGGCAGAGAGAGAAGCAGGCTCCCTGCAGGGAGCCCAGTGTGGGCTTGATCTCAGGACCCCGGGATCATGACCTGAGTCAAAGGCAGATGCTCAACCACTGAGCCACCCAGTCATGCCTTTTGAGATATTTCTTAAGTGAATGTTCCTTTGTAGTCCTAAAGCATCTAAGGCAGTGTTGGGTATGTAGAGATACTTAAGATACTTTATTGGTTGAGTTGGGGGTTCTTCTGAATCAGTGTCATGATTAAAGTAGGGCATCAGAGTTTGGATTTGATTTTGTCACCAGTGCTGGGTAAGCTTACATTATTTTGGTGACTTGGGAGCAGGTATCCTTTATTTAGCTAGAACCTATGAGAAAACTCATAAAATGGATAAAATTCACCAAAGAGTCCCTGTTATATGCTTTTGTAGCACTCTGTACCTATCTTTTATAGTGTTTCTATCTATGGCCATTCATTAATTACTTATCTGATTATTTGCTTGATTTCTTGTGTTCTTGACTAGACTAGGCTGCCCTAGCAGGGATGCTTTCTGTTTTGTTCACAAGTGTGATCCTAGAAGGTGCTGGTTAACCATAGTACATGCATGGAATAAGCAGTTTATTAAGTAATTGTTGTATGCATAAGTTAATAAAGGAGTGGTCTGAATGAAGCAGAATACTCCAGAATGTGAACCTGTTTTATGTGAGATCCCTGAGAGCTTCTGAAGAACATAGTTTAAAAACCACTGCTATATTCCTTGACACAGGTTGCAGAATTATGTCACATGGTCTTGTGAAAGATTTTCTGTATGTAGGACTGGCAGTGAAATGTCATTACCCCAACTGTATGCCCTTTGCCCTATCTGAGTAACATCTTTCATTTTAAAATATAGTGCATTATTAGTATTTTCATTGTTCGTTATATTCCTTGTGACCTCTTTAGAAAGAGTGTTTCACCCCTTTCAACTTACTAAGTAATTTTACCCAAATAACTCCAAGGATAAGCTACTACAGTGTTCTAAACTCTGAAGATTAAAAAAAATTCCTTGTTTAGATTTTTAGTATCTTCTTCTTGTTTAGTGTAACTAGATTTGTGAAATAGAATAATAGGTATAGTAATACTTAGAACGTTTTTACTTATGTCCTGATTTCATCATGGTGATCACATTGAAGTAGGGTGAGGGTGGAAAATTGAGTTCGGAAAAGTTGAACTGGAGGGGATTAGAGATCGAGGTATGTGTCAGAAGAGACATCTAATCTTCTGGATAGATATTTTAGATAACAACTCCCTGAACATGGGACTCCTGGGTGGTTCAGTGGTTGAGTGTCTGCCTTCGGCTCAGGGTGTGATCCTGGAATCTGGATCGAGTCCCACATTGGATTCCCTGCTGGGAGTCTGCTTCTCCCTCTGCCTATGTCTCTGCCTCTCTCTCTGTGTGTGTCTCTCATGAATAAATAAATAAAATCTTAAAAAAAAAACAAAAATAGCTCCTTGAACATGTTAAGACTTTCCTCAACTTGTTTTCACTCTAACACAGAAGGCCATTTGTATTCTTGTGATTTTAGAGTTTCAAATGGTCAAGATGAAGAAACCCAGTTTAGTTTCACACAGGACTAGTTCCTGGAGCTGGAAAATATAGAGGTGGAGAATAGCTACTAAGTCAGAATATTTGGTTGTTGTCCTGGAAAACTAAAATTTATGCTTAGAGTGAAAATGTAGGTGTCCTATTAGTACATATTTCTATGGAAAGTCAAAAGAAGCTAGAAAGGAAGAGCATATTATTAAATCTCTTGTATTTTTAAATTTCCAAAATACTAATTCTTGGATTTTTATCAGTTTTTTTAGAATTTCTTTTAGTTGTGCGGAAATAGGACTAGTGTTTTTATTTGTGGCTGGTTTAAGAGTATATTGAACTTAACTAAGTAGAATTTTTCCCATATATGTTTGTCAAAAGTGAAGAAAGTTATCAGTTTTGAATTTGACATTAACACAATATTCACTAAAAACAAAAACAAAGTACAATATTCACTGAAAAATAGCAATCAAGCAAATTTAATCTATTCATACAAAATTAACTCTATCCCTTGAGTCACTTAATGTAATTGTGCTATTTCTGCTTAGGACTGTAAAATGCTTTCAACTATTTTATAGGGATTAAAAAGGAAGACAAAAATAGCTATTTTATATTTATAAAAACTTAGAATTATTAATGTGTTTTGTGTACTGAAAATTTGTGTTAGATGATAGAGAATTTGGCTCACTTTGAAGTTACACAGTTAGAATAAAGGCTACAGCAAGAAGATGGGAATTTCAGATTACTAGGGGACTTAAGAAAAATATTATAGAAAAGAAAGAGTTCATAAAAATAATAATTCAGATGATGAATGGATCATCCTTTTTAAACTATATTTTTATATTGGCGGAAGGGGGCCAGTAATGGGCCCTACTCAGTGGCGGCTTCTTGTTCCATAGGGTTAAGGAAGACTTTGAGGAAATAGAAGTTATTTGGAAAAATCCAAATATAGTTGTTTGTATGTTGAGATGGGTAGAGTGATGAAGGGAAGTATGAAGGCCCCTCACACCCTCCATCTTGCCTCAGACTATGTCCTGGAACCCTGGGGCAGAGAAAGTGCCACTTTCATTCCTGCTTCTTGGGATTGTTGACAGTGATACAGAACAAGCAGGAAGAGCGACACACCTAGCATGTTGGCCAAGATGGCGAGCTGCACATCTTTGATCATCCTGATTAGTTGGGCTTGTTTCAAGGCAATGTGCGCACAAGCTCCAATGAATGGACATTTTTGAAAGATAAACCAATGACTAAAAATATGATTAAAATAATTGTTTTATTTTTTTATTTTTATTTTTTAAAATATTTTTTTATTTATTAGAGACAGAGAGAGAGAGAGAGAGAGAGAGAGAGAGAGAGAGAGAGAAACAGGCAGAAGGAGAAGCAGGCTCCATGCAGAGAGCCCAATGTGGGACTCATCCCGGGTCTCCAGGATCACGCCCTGGGCGGAAGGCAGCGCTAAACCTCTAAGCCACCGGGGCTGCCCTAAAATAGTTGTTTTAGAAGGCAGAGAAAAGATACAAAGAGAAAGAAATTAGAGGGAAAAAAAGGCGTATATGATACATCCAGGGGATCTAACATTCTCATCATAGATTTCTAGAAAGGGAGAATAAGTAGATAGAAGAAAGGTGAAAATAAATATGAATCTTTCAATTGAAAGTGCAGAGAAAGTGCTAATCAAAACTATTGGAGGAAAAAAGACCTGTACACAGATATATCCTGGCAGAATTTCTGAATCTTAGGGACAAAAATAATCTTACAAAATTCCACACTGAAAAAGCAGGTACTATTTAAAAAAGAGAGAGAATCAAATTGACATTGGTCTTCCTGACCATAATAGTGGATGCTACAAGATAGTGGAGCAGTATATTCAGTATCAAGGTAAAAAAAAAATTTGATTCTATTATATGCATTCAGTGTATACATGTGTAGCTATATATATATATATATATATATATATATATATTATTTATTTTTTTTTTTTTTTTGTGGTATCAAGGCAGCCATGTCAGACAAAACTCCTTAGAAAGTTCTTTGGACAAATGAAGTTGAACTAGAATCAATATCTCAAGTAAGGGAAAGACTAATATAACTGAAGTGACTGAAAATTCTTGTCACGAGGTACAAACACAAAACAATTGTATTTTTCCAATTTCTACTACCACTGTGTTCTGTAGAAATCCCTTTCTTGCTGAATGGCACATGCCCCAGTGACATCTAACTCTAAATCTAATTCTGTAATTTTCCACTTTCTGTTATTAAAAGTCACATTCCAACTATTAAGACATTTCTGTTCATTTTGTTTAAATAAACCCACGGAGAAGTACACACATAAGTTTAAAGCACAGGGCATTTAGTCATTACATCTGTGTGTCCAGAATCCAAATCGAGAAATAGAATATTTCCTAGTTGTGCGCTGGTCTAGTTACTATCTGCCCCCTACCCCCAGGGCAATTTTGTCTTGACTTTTAAGATGATGGATTAGTTTTCTTCTTTTTGAACCCATTACCTATTCAGATGGAACATACTGTATGTACTTTTTTGTACATAAATTCTTTTGTTCAAGTTTATGTTTGTAAGACTCATTTGTTTTTGGAGAGTAACCACAATTTGTTCTTTTTCATTGCTTTGTGGTATTCCAATTTATAAATATACTACAGTTTATTCTTTCTGCTACTGATGGAGAGTTTTTGGCTATGATGACTAGAGCAGTTCATGCTTATACATGTCTTTTGGTGAATATAGGTAAGAATTCCTGAACTGCTTGTCATAGGGTAGACATATATTTTAATAAATGTATGAAATTTTAATAAATACTGCTAAATAACTTTTCAGTGTTTGTACCAGTTTACACGTCCACTAGCAGTGTATGAGCATTCCAGTTGCTTCCTGTCCTTGTCAACACTTGGTATAGCCCCCCCCTTTTTTTTTTCATTTTAGTCATTCTGGTAGATGTAGTGGTATGTCATGTAGTGTTAATTTGCATTATTTTTGATGACTAATGAAGTTGGGCAACTGATTGTATGTGTTTATGTGTGTGTACATACATATACACATATATGTTTGGTATTTGACCATTCTCTTTTCTAAAATGCCTGTTTAAATACTTGCCCATTTTGAATTGGGTTGTATGCCTTTAAATTTAAAAAATAGATTTATATCTTTATGTGTTCTGATTATAAATCCTTTGTCAGATAAACACACAAATACAGTCAATTTTCTTCTCTCACTTTATGGTGTATGTTTTTATTGTCTTTTTAAAAAAGATTTTATTATTATTCATGAGAGACACACAGAGGCAGAGACACAGGAAGAGGGAGAAGCAGGTTCCCTTCAGGGACCGCGATGGGGGACTCCATCCCAGGACTCCAGGATCACGCCCTGAGCCAAAGGCAGATGTTCAACTGCTGAGCCACCCAGGCATCCCTTTCTGAAATTTTTTTTAAAAGATTTTATGAGAGAGCGGATTCAATATCACAAATGAATGAGGAGAAATAGCATCTGACACCACAAAAATACAAAGGATTGTAAGAGAATATTGTTAAAAATTATATATCAGTAAATTGGACAAACTAGAAAAAAATGGATAAAATCCTAGAATTCCGTAACCTACCAAAACTGAATCAGGAAGAAATGGAAAATTTGGACAGATTGATTACTGATTAGTAGCAATGAAATTGGACCAGTGATTTAAAAATTCCCAGCAAACAAAGCCCCAGGCCAGATAGTTGGCTCCATAAGTGAATTCTACCAAACATTTATTTTTTTACTTTTATTTTTTTTCTCTAAGATTTTAAATTCAAGTTAGTTAACATAGTGTAGTATTTGTTTCAGAAGTAGAACTTAGTGATTTATGACTTACACATGTAACACCCAGTGCTCATCACAACAAATACCCTCCTTAATGCCCATTTCCCAACCCACCTCCCTTCCAGGAACCCTCAGTTTGTTTCCTATGATTAACGGTCTCTTATGGTTTGCCTCCCTCTCTATCTTACTTTATTTTCCTTGCCTTCCCCCATGTTCATCTGTTTTCTTTCTTAAATTTCATATATGAATGAAATCATATGGTACTTCTTTCTCTGACTTATTTCGCTTAGCATAATACCCTCTAATTCCACCCACGTTGTTGCAAATAACAAGATTTCATTCTTCTTCGGATGGAGTAATATTCCATTGTGTATGTACATATATACTACCTCGTTATCCATTCATCAGCCAATGGACGTTTGGGCTCTTTCTATACTTTGGTTTTCATTGATTATGCTGCTATAAACATTGGGGTGCATTGAATCACTATGTTTGTATCCTTTGGATAAATACCTAGTAGTGCAGTTGCTGGGTCATAGGGTAGTTCTAGTTTCAGCTTGTTGAGGAACCTCCATAAATATGATATGTCATTCTTTTGCTTGACTGTAAAACATAACAAAACATGAAGCAAATTTAGAAGTACAAAGAAAATTTGGTAGTAGTTCAATCACATACTTTCTCTTCCTTCTCCACCATGGAGCAGGATCCCGGTGAGAAGGAGAACCCCATGCAGGAACTTTGCATCCACCAGCTCTGCCTCAACCTCTGTGTGCAGGAGTTTGGAGAGAGTCTGACCCAGGCAGCCAAGGTGCTGGAGCAGCAACTCACAGGCCAGACCCCCCTGGGTTCTCCAAAGCTAGATACACTGTTAGATCCTTTGGCATCAAGAGAAATGAAAAGATTGCTATCCACTGTATCGTCCATGGGGCCAAGGCAGAAGAAATCCTAGGTCTAAAGGTACAGGAGTATGAATTAAGGAAAAATAACTTCTTGGGGTGCCTGGGCGGCTAAGCTTCTAACTCTTGATTTCAGCTCAGGTCATGATCTCGGGGTCATGAGATTGAGCCTTCTGTTGGGCTCTGTGCTCAGTGGGGAGTCTGCTTGAGATTCTTTTTCTTCCACTGCAATCCCCTCCACCCTGCTCATGTATGTGCTCTCTCTCTAAAGTAAATAAAATCTTTTAAAAAATAAGAAAAAATAACTACTTTGATACTGGAAACTTTGGTTTGGGGATCCAGGAGCACATCTGGGAATCAGATATGACCCAGGCTTTAGTATCTATGGCCTGGATTTCTATGTGGTACTACCCAGTTCTTAGCATCACAGATAAGCAGCACAGACAGGCTGTGTTGGGACCAGTCACAGAATGGGAAAGAGGAGGTCACATGCTAGTTCCATGATGGGATAATCTTTCCTGGCAAATAAATTCCTGTTTCTATACAAAAGGCCAATAAAAACTTTTCAGTGAAATGTTAAAAAAAAGAAAAAGAGGGGCAGCCCCCGTGGTGCAGCGGTTCAGTGCTGCCTGCAGCCTGGGGTGTGATCCTGGAGACCTGGGATCGAGTCCCACGTCGAGCTCCCTGCATGGAGCCTGCTTCTCCCTCTGCCTGTGTCTCTGCCCCTCTCTCTCTCTCTCTCTCTCTGTCTCTGTCTCTCATGAATAAATGAAAACAAGACAAGAATCATCCTGTATTTTAGTGGTTCTAGTCAATGCTATTGTTTAAGGAAAAAAAAAATCCAAGATAAAGTCAGCTGTTTATCAGTTCCATCTGCCAAACTGAAATCCCCCTTGCCATGCCATCCAATATACTCATACTCCAAGGATTAAGGTGTGGATATCTTTGGGATACTGTTACTCTCCGTACCACAGTACCTTTGGAAATACTTGTTACCTAAGAAGAGAATGAGGACAATAACCATTGCTACCAAAATCAAATTATGTTTCCCTAATAGTAGGACATTTAATGCGTGTCAGTTGGTTTATTTTTCAGGAATTATATCCAGGTGGAGAGGAAGAAAAGATGAGGGCTGGAAGGAATAGTTTTATACTTTGAGCACTAGTGACAAAGTTGAAAGTGGGTTGGAATAGATACTTCAGTTTTCCTCTCATGTTTTCTTAACTCATGGTTCTTTGTGTGTCTACAAGTTCTTTCTCATATTCTAAAATGCTGTATCATGGCATATATTATATATATAGTAGAGAGATCATAAGTCATGTGATCATAACTAAAGGAGTTATTTCTGCTGACATTTGGCCAGTTCTGGTTTGCTGTGTGAATATGCTGTTGAAATTTGCATCAAGCAATTCAAGGTGCATATTTTTCATTAGAAAATGTTAGTGTAGTTTTGGCTATGGTGTCCCCTAGGTAAACTCATTTAGGTAAAATATGCATGTATAGTCTCCAGTGTGACTGTGTATTAGGTCTATTACACAATTTTGCTTAAAAGATGAGAAATTGTTAAATTTCCTGTGACTTAATTAACTGAGTATTTATTTACCATAAAGCCAATGTTTTCAGTTCGCCTTAGAAAGCATTTTTATTTATCAAAGTTAATCTTTAGTTTTCTCTTCTTCCCTGGAAATAATTACATAGGACCTTCCTTGTGCTGTGAGGTAAAGGAGCCAGGAGCCACTGTCCACATGCAATTATCAGGCACTTATAATACGACCAGTCTTAATTGCAGTGTACTTTAAGTATAAAATCAACCCTGATTTTGCAAACAGTACAAAAAGCAATGTAGAAATACCTCAGATAATTTTATATTGGTAGTGTGTTGCAAGGCTATTTTGAATATTCTAGGTGAAATAAAATATTTTAAAACTCATTTCCCTCTTTTTACTTCTTTAATGTGGCTACCAGAAACATTAAATTTATATGTATGGTAACATTATTCTAGACACATCTGATCCATATGAGACACTTCTAATGATAATAGAAGCTCATAATAATAAAATTCTATCATTACTGTAGAGATGAGAACTTACAGTGCTCAGAAGTATGTGCACATCTATCCAGCTCATTTAAAAATGGAAGCAAACTATTAAGATACAAACTATAAAGAAGAACTTTGTTTTACATTGCTTGAAATTATCTGATGTATCAGAAGACCTTTCCTGCATATTATGATCTTGCCTGAAGTGTTTGATGCAAATTCTGTATGAGTCAAGATGAGAATCAAGACAAGCTGAAACAGTCTTGACTACAAGGTGTTTACTCTAATGATACAAAGGTAGTGATCCGAAGGGGCACCTCACCCCATTGTTTACAGCAGCAATGTCCACAGTAGCCAAACTGTGGAAAGAGCACAGGTGTCCATTGAGAGATGAATGGATAAAGAAGATGTGATATAGATGTACAATGGAATACCGCTCAGCCATCAAAAAATGAAATCTTGCCATTTGCAATGATGTAGAAGGAACTAGAGGGTATTATGGTGAGAGAAATAAGCCAGTCAGAGAAAGACAATTATCATATGATATCACTCATATGTGGAATTTAAGAAACAAACAGAGGATCATAGCAGAAGGTAGGGAAAAATAAAACAAGACAAAATCAGAAAGGGAGACAAACCATACGAGATTCTTAATCATGGAAAACAAATTGAGAGTTGCTGGAAGGGAGGGAGATGGGGTAACTGGGTGATGGACATTAAGGAGGGCACATGGTGTAACAAGCCCTGGGTGTTCTTTGCATCTGATGAATCACTACTCTCTACCTCTGAAAGTAATGATATAATATATGTTAATTGAATTTAAATGAAAAAAAAAAAACCTCAACTGAAACAGTCTTATGCTGCTGGTGGTTATTTCCCATAGGTTGATAGAGGGTGTAGTGATCAATTTGTGGAGTAGTTGTGCCTAAATCTTATTTACTATACTTGTGAATATTGGCCCAAGAAACTCAAGCTTATGGTTTATGAATAATCTTCTCTAATATATAAAAGCTCAGGAAGTAAAACATTCTGACTCATGAATGTCTTGGTTATTTGAAAGTTTGGTTATTTGGTTTTCGCTAGAAAACCAATTTTGTTTATACTAACATACAAATCCAGTTTGTTCCATTAATACAAATACTTGACTTTGTAATTGGGGATCTCAGACTAGCTTAGAGCATTCATTCTGGGCAAGAATTCCCACATACAGAATTTAAAAACATGACAAGTAGTTATAGGAGATGGAATTGAGTGCATATTAGACTAACACCAAAGATCTATAAATTGCCTTTTTTTGGGAATATGTAATAAGCTTTTACAATTACTTAGAAACTCTTGCATTTTGTAAAACAGATTTATGTTAATATGGGCCCTCTTTTTAAATTTGAGGATTATTATCAAGAAACAAGAGGAGCACAGTGCAAAAAATTGGAATGAAGTAGGACATTTAATGCAAAGCTTGAGCTTTTAAACAAGTTTTATTCTTTAAATCAAGTTTTTAGCTGAAAGCTTTGGATCTGGCTTATTTATAGTGTTTCAAATATGTGTGAATGTGCTATGACTACATGGATATGTGCCTGCAGGCTCTGTCAATAGGTGCAGTCAAATATAGTTATATACATGCTAAATTTCTATGCTAAACCTCCTTGCTTAAAAAAAATTGCATGTATCCACATCCATTCTGTTTAGGAGAGCAGACATGCAGTAGAGATTTTTTTTTTCATGCTGTTAAAATGCTTGTTTTTTAGTTTTTTTTTTAAATTTTTATTTATGATAGAGAGAGAGAGAGGCAGAGACACAGGCAGAGGGAGAAGCAGGCTCCATGCATCGGGAGCCCGACGTGGGATTCGATCCCGGGTCTCCAGGATCGCGCCCTGGGCCAAAGGCAGGCGCCAAACCGCTGCATCACCCAGGGATCCCAAAATGCTTGTTTTTTTTTTTTTTTTTTTTTTTTTACCTGATAACAGGGAACTGAGCGTGGGATGAATAAATCAAATCTATAGACTGTGAATCTTATATTTTAGTTATAAATATCAGTATCTTCTCTTATTGACTGTGTATGAAATAAATTTAGTATATCAGAGAAAGAATGCAAGCGTTGGTGGGAGAGGAAGTAAGAGAGGGAAAGAGAACATCTCAAGCAGACTCCTTGCTGAGCACAGAGCTCTCCAAGGGGCTCAATCTCACAACCCCTCAGATCATGACCTGAGCCAAAATCAAGAGCTGATTGCTTAACCGACTGAGTCACCCAGGTGCCCCTGCCCCCTCCCATCATTAACAATTTATAAGGCTCATAACATGCAGGACATTTTAGAAATGGTTTGAGCTTATTTACAGTATTTTCTCATTTCTTTTCCATCCTTTGCTTCAGGGGTCCCTGAGCAGCATAGTGTTCTAGTCAACTTTAACTAAAGCTTAGATTGCTCCAAAAGATACCTGTGCCCTTGCAGTTCTCTGTAATGGGAGTAACTCATCATCCAAGCTTTTCATTCATGGTAGAAACTTCATTCTTCTACTCTTATCTCTCATGTGCATACCTTCTCCCATAGGTTTTATTTTAGACATAAACATTTGAATTTCCTCCCTCTTCTCTTTCCACCACTGTATCTCCCATTCTTTCAGATTTCTTGTTCCTTCCCTTGATGTGCTAGCCTGACTCCCTTTCACCATTTTGTTCACTCTGTTCACCAGCTGTCCTGAGAACTCTCCTTCTAAAACATTGATCTTAATATCTTTCTGATGCTTAATATCTTTGTGATAAGCCTCTTAGTTCCTGGTTGCTTGCTGGATAAAGACCAAGCTTCTCGACATGCTCTAAGGCTCTATACAATCTGGAGTAAACCAGTGTTTTCTCCCCTTATCTTTTATTGTCTTTTTGTTTTTCTTTGAAGGAGAATACATAAGAATTTTGACTCTTCAAATAATTCAGAGGTGAATGTTGTATTTTTGCCTGTATTTTTTAGGTTAATGCAAATCTTATACAATGGAAAAAATAACGTGGATATAAATGAATTAATACATGTAAAACATATAGGATATTAATGCAATATTTCTGCAGTTTTTTTTTTCACTTGATATGTTTTGGTTAACTCTCAAGGTCAACACAGAAATCAAACTTACTTACTTTGATAGTTGATATTCCATGGTGTAGGTGAATCTTAATTCATTTTTCTCTTTTTGATGAGCATTCATGAGCTTTTTGTTTTACGGTATTAAAATTATATGGTATCTGGTTTTGTATCTGTAGTCTTAATATTAGTACTTTTATTTCATAGGCATCTAGAGGAATTTGCAGAAAAAATTGTGAAACAAGAAGCAATAAGAGGATCTGTTTACCACCAATTATAAATAATACTAAAAAATATGATTCTGGTGCCAGAATATAAGAATAAAGAAATCAGTGAATATAATAAAACCCCTAGAAATAGCCCAGCAATACATATAAGAATTTACTATAAGATAAAGTTGATATTTGAAAGATGCAAGAAAAGGAAAAATCATTCAACAAATAGTCCTAAAAATGTTTTAAATGTTTGAGGGTGAAAAGTATTCATTCCCCAACCTCATACCATTTAGTATACCTTCCCTCAAATTTGCCGGTTATCCTGTCCAGAGACCATGAGTTTTTTCCATCCCAGGGGATAAATCTTCCATTCTGCTATTCCAAGAAGAGGAGGGGATCTGAGAATCTGAGTTAGATTTTCAACCAATGTTGTTGCTTATTTCAGTATTCCATTACTTTTTAGTTTTGAGTAGTATTCCATTGTATGGATTTATTTATTTATTTATTTATTTATTTATTTATTTATTTATTTATTTCACAATTTATTTATCCACTCACCTGTTAATATTCATTTGAGTTGGTAATTTGAGTTATTTCAGTTTTGGACTATTGTAAGTAAAGCTTTATGAGTATTTATGTATAAATCTTTGTGTGCACATGTACTGTAATTCTCTTGGTGAACTACCTGGAGTGGTCTTGCTGATTGCATGGTACTCATAAGTCTAACTTTTTAAGAAACTGCCAAATTGTTTCCTGAAGTGGTTGTACTATTTTATGTGCCGACTTTCAGTGTGTGAGAGTTGTAGTTGATTTAAATCCCTGTGAACTTTGGTCTGTGAAATCTTTTTTATCGTGGCCATTCTAATAGATATGACTAGTATCTCATGATTTCTTTCTCTTTTTTTTTGGTATATATATTTTTTTATTGGAGTTTGATTTGCCAAAATTTAGTATAACACCCAGTGCTCATCCCATCAGGTGCCCCCCTCAGTGCCTGTCACCCAGTCACCCCATTCCCTCACCCACCTCCCTTTCCACTACCCCTTGTCCTTGTTCGTTTCCCAGAGTTAGGTGTCTCTCATGCTGTGTCACCCTCACTGATATTTCCCACTCATTTTCTCTCCTTCCCCCTTTATTCCCTTTCACTATTTTTTATATTCCCCAAATGAATGAGACCACATAATGTTTGTCCTTCTCCGAATGACTTATTTCACTCAGCATAATACCCTCCAGTTCCATCCACGTTGAAGCAAATGGTGGATATGTGTCGTTTCTAATGGCTGAGTAATATTCCTTTGTATACATAACCACATCTTCTTTATCCATTCATCTTTTGATGGACACCGAGGCTCCTTCCACAGTTTGGCTATTGTGGACATTGCTGCTATAAACATCAGGGTGCAGGTGTCCCGGTGTTTCACTGCATCTGTATCTTTGGGGTAAATCCCTAACAGTGCAATTGCTGGGTCATAGGGTAGCTCTATTTTTACTCTGAGGAATCTCCACACAGTTTTCCAGAGTGGCTGTACCAGTTCACATTCCCACCAACAGTGCAAGAGGGTTCCCTTTTCTTCACATCCTCTCCAACATTTGTTGTTTTCTGCCTTGTTAATTTTCCCCATTCTCACTGGTGTGAGATGGTATCTCATTGTGGTTTTGATTTGTATTTCTCTGATGGTAAGTGATGCGGAGCATTTTCTCATGTGCTTGTTGGCCACATGTATATCTTCTTTGGTGAAATTTCTGTTCATGTCTTTTGCCCATTTCATGATTGGATTGTTTGTTTCTTGGGTGTTGAGTTTCATAAGTTCTTTATAGATGATTGGGTATTAGCCCTTTATCTGATATGTCATTTGCAAATATCTTCTCCCATTCTGTAGGTTGTCTTTTAGTTTTGTTGACTGTATCTTTTGGTGTGCAGAAGCTTTTTATCTTGATGAAGTCCCAATAGTTCATTTTTGCTTTTGTTTCCCTTGCCTTCATAGATGTATCATCAAGAAGTTGCTGTGGCCAAGTTCAAAAAGGGTGTTGCCTGTGTTCTCCTCTAGGATTTTGATGGATTCTTGTCTCACATTTAGATCTTTCATTCATTTTGAGTTTATCTTTGTGTATGGTGTAAGAGAATGGTCTAGTTTCATTCTTCTGCACATGACTGTCCAATTTTCCCAGCACCATTTATTAAAGAGACTGTCCTTTTTCCAGTGGATAGTCTTTCCTACTTTGTCAAATATTAGTTGACCATACAGTTGAGGGCCCATTTCTGGGTTCTTTATTCTGTTCCTTGATCTATGTGTCTGTTTTTGTGCCAGTACCACACTGTCTTGATGACCACAGCTTTGTAGTACAACTTGAAATCTGGCATTGTGATGCTCCTGGCTCTGGTTTTCTTTTTCAATATTCCCCTGGCTATTCGGAGTCTTTTCTGATTCCACACAAATCTTAAGATAATTTGTTCCAACTCTCTGAAGAAAGTCCCTAGTATTTTGATAGGGATTGCATCAAATGTGTAAATTGCCCTGGGTAACATTGACATTTTCACAATATTAATTCTGCCAATCCATGAGCATGGAATATTTTTCCATCTCTTTGTGTCTTCCTCAATTTCTTTCAGAAGTGTTCTGTAGTTTTTAGGGTATAGATCCTTTACCTCTCTGGTTAGGTTTATTCCTAGGTATCTTATGCTTTTGGGTGCAACTGTAAGTGGGATTGACTCCTTAATTTCTCTTTCTTCAGTCTCATTGTTAGTGTATAGAAATGCCACTGATTTCTGGGCATTGATTTTGTATCCTGCCACACTGCCGAATTGCTCTATGAGTTCTAGCAATCTTGGGGTGGAGTCTTTTGGGTTTTCTGTGTACAGTATCATGTCATCGGCGAAGAGGGAGAGTCTGACTGCTTTGCCAGTTTGGATACCACTTATTTCTTTTTGTTACCTGATTGCTGAGGCAAGGACTTCTAGTACTATGTTGAATAGCAGTGGTGAGAGTGGACATCCCTGTCATGTTCCTGATCTTAGGGGAAAGGCTCCCAGTGTTTCCCCATTGAGAATGGTACTTGCTGTGGGCTTTTCATAGATGGCTTTTAAGATGCTGAGAAATGTTCCCTCTATCCCTACACTCTGAAGAGTTTTTATCAGAAATGGATGCTGTATTTTGTCGACTGCTTCCTCTGCATCTATTGGTATCTCATGATTTCAGTTTGCATTTCTCTAAAGACAGATGATGTTGAGCACCTTTTTATGTTTTTACTTTCCACCTGTATATCTTCTTTGTTGTATCTACTTCAAATATTTTGTCCACTTTTTTTTAATAGGGTGATTTTCTTATTTCTCATCTGGATTAAAGGATATATCAGAAAATACGATTTGCAGATGTTTTATCTCAGTTCATTCCTTTTTATTCTCTTGATGGTGTCTTTGAAGAACAGAAACTCTTAATTTTGATGAAAAATCTTCATCAAACTTTTAATTTGTCTAATTTTCTTGTGTAGAGCATTTTGGCATCATATCAAGAAATCTTTGTTTAACCTAAGACCACAAAACTTTTCTCATACATTTTCTTGTAGAATGTCTATCGTTTTATGTTTTGCTTTTAGATTTAGGATTCCTTTTAAAGTTAATTTTTGTAGATAATGTGGTGAAGTATGGATCAAGACTATTTATTTTGGCCTAAGGATATCCATTTGTTTCAGCACACTTTTTGTATTCTTTAATGAATTGCCATGCCTTTGTCAAAAATCAGTCACATACATACATGTCTAAAGGTTCTCTATATTCTTCTATTCTGTTCCATTGATTTATCTTTAATACTGTACTTTCTCTCTTGTTTACTATACAGCTTTATCATAGTCTTAAAATCAGATAGTGTAAGTCGTCAACTTTGGTCTTTTTCAAAGTTGCTTTGGCTAGTTGAGATCTTTTTATTTCCACATTAATTTTAAAATCAGTTAATTTCTACAAAACAAGCTTGCTGAGATTTTGATTGAATTACATTGAATCTCAAGGTCAATCTGTAGAAAATTAACATCATAATAATATTGAGTCTTCTGATTTATGAACTTGATATTATCTCATCATTTGTTTAGGTCCTTTAATTTCTCTCATTATGGAAGTTTTACACATCTTCTGTTAAATTTATTCCTAAGTATTTCATATTTTACATGCTATTGTAAATGGTATTTTTATTTTTTTAATTTCAATTTTTTTATTGGAGTTCAATTTGCCAACATATAGCATAACACCCAGTGCTCATCCCATCAAGTGCCCCCCTCAATGCCCATCACCCAGTCACCCTCACCCCCCTGCCCACCTCCCTTTTTGTTTCCCAGAGTTAGGAGTCTCTCATGTTCTGTCTCCCCTCTCTGATATTTCCCACTCATTTTTTCTCCTTTTCCCTTTCACTATTTTTTATATTCCCCAAATGAATGAGACCATATAATGTTTGTCCTTCTCGGATTGACTTGTAAATGGTATTTTTAAACAGAAATTTGATTTCTGATTGTTCTTGCTAGCATGTAGAAATACAATTGCTATTTATATATTGGATTGTATCTTGCAGCCTTGCTAAACACACTTTACTTGGTTGGATGTTTTCTGGAGCAAGCTTTTCTTTTTAAAAATGTTTTGTTTTGAATAATTTTATATTTATAGAAATATTGCAAAGATAGGTCAGAGAGTTCCCTGTATTTTTCACACAATTTTCCTCTCAATTTTTAATTTTAGTAGCTTTTTTGGGTAGGTTTCATAGGTCTTTCTATATGCATGATTATTTTATTTTCAAATAGATTTTCTTCTTTCTTTACAATCTTGATGCTTTTTATTTCTTTTTCTTGTAACTGCATTTCTAGCCACTATTTTGGTTAGAATCTCTGATATATTTCTTGGGGTGATAGGGCTGGGTACAGTGTACTTAATGGTGGTACATGACATAATTAGATTTCCTAAGCCTCTCCCCTTCTTCAGGGGATCTGGGATGGAATCTATTGAGGATGGGAGATTCTCAGTGTGTTGGGGGATTGAGTTGGGTCAAGAACTACCTAGCACAGAGGGCCTCTCTCTTTTCTCATGTTCTTCCTGGGGCTGATGGTTCAGTGAGCACATACTACTTGGAGACCATGTAGACTATAAGGCCCACTGACCTGTTGCCTGTAGCCAAATTCATTGTCATACTAGGAAATGAGCTTGACAAAGTGGTCTTTGAGGGCAGTGCCAGCCACAGCTTTGAAGGTGGAGAAGTGAGTGTTACTGTTAAAGTCACAGGAGACAATCTGGTCCTCAGTAACCCAGATATCCTTTAGGGGGCCTTCCCATGCCTGCTTCACCAGCTTCTTTGTGTTAACATATTTTACAGTTTTTTTCTGGATGACAAATCAGACTTATGGCTATTACTTTGGTGGTAGGGATGGAGAAGACCATGTAAGTGTTTCTCATTCAGCTCAAGCATGACCTTGCCTACAGTCCTGGCAGTGCCAGTAGATGCAGGGGTAATGTTCTGGGCAACCAGAACATTGGTTGTGATACAGTTTTCCAGAGAGGCCATACATGATAAGTCTTCTGGATGACCATGATGACATAGACTGTAGTCATGCGTTCCTCCATGATGCTAAAGCTATCATGGATGACCTTGACCAGGGAGGCCAAGTAGTTGGTGGTGCAGGAAGCAAAGTTGATGACAATATTAAGGGAGTTGTCATACTTTTCCTGGTTCATGCTCATCCTAAACATCAGGGCATCAGCAGAAAGGGCAAAGATAATGACCATTTTATCTCTAAGTCTTAAGTGAACCCTAAACTTCTCCAAGGCAGCAAATATACTAGTGGACTCCATACTGTATTCAGCACCAGCATTACCCCATTGTGATGTTGGTGGTATCTAGTTTCTGGAAGATAGAGATGGGCTTTTCATTGATGGCAAGCTTCCCACTCTCAACCTTGATTGTGCTGTTGAACTTGTCATGGGTGGAACCATACTGGAACATGTAGACCGTGTATTTGAGATCAGTGAAGGGATCAATGATGGTGACATTGTTTACTTTGTCAGAGTTAAAAGGAACTCCAGTGACCAGGCCACCAATACGGACAAATACATTCACTATGATCCTCATCATCATGTCTTAGAGATGATGCAGAAGAGGATGCAGTTGTTTATCAAATGAGGAGGAGCAGGGAGACTTCGGTTACAATGTTGAATAGGAATTGTATGAACAGATATACTTGCCTTGTTCTTGATCTTAAGGGGGAAGCATTCAGTTTTTTATCCCTAAATGTGATATTAGCTGTAAGTTTTTTGTTGATGTCTTTTATTGGTTGATGAAGTTTTTTTCTATTCCCAGTTCAACAGTTTTTAATGGGAATTGATGCTGGATTTCGGCAAGGTCTATTTCTGTATTTGTTGAGATAATCATAAGACTTTAATTTAGTAGGCTTTTTAATATGATAGATAATGAATGTTAAAACAAACTTGCATTCCTTATATAAAGGAATATATATAAATATAAAGGACTACAGTTTATCATGATGCAGTATGCTTTTTATATATTGTTAAGTTCAACTTGCTGAAATTGTACGGAGAATTTTGTGTCTATGTTGATGAGTGTGATACATTGCTTTGTAGTTCTCTTTTGTCACAGATCTTTGTCTATTTTCATAGAATACTAATAGAATGTTAGGCATTATTTTGTGTCCCTTCAATATTTTTCAACCATTTTTGTGGAAGTGGTATTATTTTTTAAATGGCTGGCAGGATTTCTGTTGAAGCCATATGGACCTGGAGATTTTGTTTTGTGGAGAATGTTTTTAATCTTTTTTAATTTTTTTTGATAGTCACACACACACAGAGAGAGAGAAAGAGAGAGGCAGAGACATAGGCAGAGGGAGAAGCAGGCTCCATGCACCGGAAGTCCGACGTGGGATTCGATCCTGGGTCTCCAGGATCGCGCCCTGGGCCAAAGGCAGGCACCAAACCACTGCGCCTCCCAGGGATCCCTGGAGAATGTTTTTAACTAAAAGTTCAAATTCAATTTCTTTACTAGATGTAGGACTATTCAGGCTATTAATTTCTTTTTGAGTGAGCTTTGGAAATTTGTGTTTTTAAAGACTTGGCCATTTCATCTAATTTTTTGACATATTGGTATAAAGTCATTAATATTCTATTACTTATTTTATATCTTTAGAATATGTAGTGATCTTATCTCTCTCTTCCTGATATTGGTAATTTGTATCTTCTAGAGCAGTTTAGCTATATAGATTTATCAATTTTATAGAGTTTTTTTTTAAAAGAATCTGAATTTGATTTCATGATTTTCTCTATTGTGTTTTCTGTTTCCTTTGGTTTCTGCTGTTCTTTAATATTTTCTTACTTAGAACTTATTATGTCCTTTTTTTGTTTGTTTGTTTCTTAAGATGGAAGCTGAGGTCAGCAATTTGAGACCTTTCTTCTGATCTAAGTGTCATTTTAATGCTATAAAATTTCTTTTAGGTACTAGTTTAGTTGCATCCCAAACGTTTTGATATATTATTATTTTGTTTTTTGATTCAACATATATCCAACTTCCTTTTGAGATCTTCTTTGATTTACATGTTCATTTCCAGTATTTGTGGGTTTTCCAGATACTTTTCTGTTAATGATATTTCCACTGGAGTCAGAGAACATATTTTGAATGATCTGAATCATTGAGATTTGTTTTGTGACTTACAATATAGTATATTTTGATACGTGTCCTGTGTTTATTTGAAAAGAACATGCGTTCTGCTGTTATTGGGTAGAGTGTTCTATAAATGTTAGTTATTTAAGTTGGTTAATCATACTATTGAGACCTCATGTGCCCTTATAATATAAATTTCTCTTGTTGTATCAATTGAGTGAGGGGTGTTGAATACTTAAGTATAGCTAGTTAAATCTTTTTTTCTTTGCAGCTGTACCAGTTTTTGCTTCATGTATTTTGAAGTTATTAGATACAAAAAGAGTTAAGGTTGCAATGTCCTCTTAATAAATTGGATTCTTTAGCATTATGAAATGATTTTCTCTATCCCTTGCTCTCAATATTTTTTGCTATGAAATGTAGTTTATCCGTTTAAGGTTTCTTTTGATTAGTGTCAGTATGATTTTTCTGCCCTTTTACTTTTTATCTATTTAAAGTAGCTTTCTTGTAGTGAGGATATAGTTGAGTCTCATTTTTTTTTTAAATCCAATCTGACAGTTTTTCCTTTTTAACTAGGGTCATTAGATAATTTACAGTTAATGTAATTATTGATGTGATTATATATAAATCTACCATCTTACTGTTTACTTTCTATTTCTCCCATCAGTTCTTTGTTCCTCTTTTCTGCTTTCTTTTGCCTCTTTGGATTATTTTTTAGTGACTTCATAGGTTAGTTTAAATGAGTATATTGTATTTGACATTTTTGCCTCACCTCAGGCTTTCATTAAAGTAATCTTTTGATTTTTTATTTATGTAACTTAGCACACATTTATTAAACAGCTGTTGTATTGAGTGTTTAGAGAATGAATTTTATAGAAGTTGAGTCTTGATCTAGGCTTTGGAGGAATGGTAAGATACTATCGGTTAGAGAATCTTATAGTTAGTAGGAAGGTGTGAATAAAGGCACATAAGGTAGAAATTAATAGGGCAGAATTGGATGAGCTTAGCAAGAGGAACAGAAGTACAAAAATTCTGAGATTATCATAGGAAATTGAAAATGCTTCAAGGATTGATTTTTAAAAAAGAATGTTAAAAACCTAACATTCTCAATGACGTTGTAAAACATATGCACATTTTATCACTTTCCAGGTTTAACTGTCACTTTTTTTAGTCGCAGGAGGGTAAAGTACCATTAAACAAAATAAATCATTGTATTGAAATAAAGCTAAGGCCAAAGTAAAGTTAAAACCTCAGAATTGATTAATTACATTTGGGTTTTAGTTTCCTTAGGACCTTAATTACCAAATAAGTATTCTAATTCTCATGTAGCTTGACCTCTTCACTTCTTTTTGGAATAGTTTCCTGTTTTAAATTGTGTAATGCTTTCTTACGGCTTTATTTTTTACTCCTGGACAACTCTCAGTGTCCTTAATATAACCTTTTCTTCTGCTGGACCCTTAAATATTTTTGATTATCCATGGTTTTCTTGTCTGTCCTACATTTCTTTCATTTTTCTTTTCCTCATTAGATGTTTTATATAGGTTCTTTGGGAGTTTCAGTGAGGGCAAGGAGGTTTTCAGATTTTGAGTTGCTTTATATTTGGTCTTATCGACCCATCTCAGGTTTTTCTCTTTTTTCTTTCTTTTTTTAAACACAGGGATTTATAGACTGTAACTAATAGCAACCTTTGAGAGGAGGTTTCAGTTTACTCTCATATACAAATTTTCTGCTTGAGATATTTTTAATCTAATGGCCTCCCTCTTACACAGTCTGATATCAAGTGTTCCCATGATTTTACCTTTTACTTAATAATTTGTTGTATCAATTCATTGGATTGTCTTCTTACTAATAAAATACACGCTGGTACTATGTACTAGTAAATACCTTAAGAGCTTTATAGGTATTGATTCTTTTGATCTAATAACACTATACATATATGAACTTGATTTTTTATTCCCTTCCTCCCTCCCTTTCATCTTTCTTTCTTTCTTTCTTTCTTTCTTTCTTTCTTTCTTTCTTTCTTTCTTCTTCTTCTTCTTCTTCTTCTTCTTCTTCTTCTTCTTCTTCTTCTTCTCCTTCCTTCCTTCCTTCCTTCCTTCTTTCTTTCCTTTCCTTTCCTTTCCTTTCCTTTCCTTTCCTTTCCTTTCCTTTCCTTTCCTTTCCTTTCCTTTCCTTTCCTCTTTCTTTCTTTCTTTCTTTCTTTCTTTCTTTCTTTCTTTTCTTTCTTTTTCTTTCTTTCTTTCTTTCTTTCTTTCTTTCTTTCTTTCTTTCTTTCTTTCTTTCTTTCTTTCTTTCTTTCTTTCTTTCTTTCTTTCTGATTTTATTTATTTATATTCATGAGAGACACACACACACACACAGAGAGAGAGAGGGCTGAGACACAGGCAGAGGGAGAAGCAGGCTCCATGCAGGGAGCCTGACGTGGGACTCTATCCTGTGTCTCGAGGATCACACCTTGGGCTGAAGGCAGCGCTAAACTGCTGAGCCACCCAGGCTGCCCTAGAACTTGTATTTTTAAATTGTGTGTTATTTTAAATTATGTTTTTAATTTCAATTCCACCATAATTAACATACAGTGTAATAATAGTTTCCCATGTACAATACAGTGATTGAACAATTCTGTGCATTACTCAGTTCTTATCCCTTCACCTATTTCACCCATCCTCCCGCCACTCCCATCTGGTAACCATCAGTTTGTTCTCTACAGTTAAGAGTCTGTTCCTTGGTTTAGTTTGTCTCTCTCTTTTTTTCCTTTGCTCATTTGTTTGATTTCTTAAATTCCACATATAAGTGAAATCATATGGTATTTGTTTTTCTCTGATTGGTTCATTTCATTTGGCATTATGCTCTCTAGATCCATCTATGTTGTTGCAAATGGAAAGATTTCATTCTTTTGTGTGGCTAAATAATATTTCATTATATATATATATATATATATATACACACACACACACACACACATAGATAGAGACCAATCTATCTGCCTTTTGGCTACTCCCATAATTTGGGAATTGTAAATAATGCTGTAGTAAACATAGTGATGTATTTATCTTTTCATATTAGATACCCAATAGTGGAATTTCTGGGTCATAGGGTAGTTCTATTTTTAATTTTTTTTTTTGAGGAATCTCCATACTGTTTTCCACAGTGGATGCCCCAGTTTGCATTCCCACCAGCAGTGCATGAGGACTTCTTTTTTCTCCACGTCCTCACCAACACTTGTTTCTTGTGTTACTGATTTTAGCCATTCTTAAATGTGTGAGGTGCTTTGTCATTGCAGTTATGATTTGCATTTCCCTGATGATGACTGATGTTGAGCATCTTTTCATGTGTCTGTTGGCCATCTGGATGTCTTCTTTGGAGAAATGTTTGTTCATATTATATGCCCATTTTAAATTGGATTATTTGATTTTTTTGGTGTTGAGTTGTATTAGGTCTTTATATATTTGGGGTACTAATCCTTTATCATTAGCACATATTTTCTTCCATTCAGTATGTTGTCTTTTAGTTCTGTTGACTGTTTTCTTTGTTGTGCAGAAGCTTTTTATGTTGATGTAGGCCCAATAGTTCATGTTTTTTTTTTATTTCTCTTACTTCAGGAGACATATCTAGAAGGATTTTAATATGGCCAATGTCAGAGAAATTACTGCCTGTGCTCAACTCTAGAACTTTTATGGTTTCATATCTCACATTTAGGCCCTTAATCTATCTTGAGTTTATTTTTGTATACAGTGTAAGAACGTGTCCACTTTCATTCTTTTGCGTGTAGCTGTCCAGTTTTCCCAGCATCATTTGTTGAAGAGAATGTCTTCTTACTATTGCATATTTTTGCCTTCTTTATCAAAGATTAAGTGACCATTTAATTGTGAGTTGATTTCTGGGTTTTGTATTCTGTTCCATTGATCTATGTGTCTATTTTTGTGCCAGTACCATATTGTTTTTTTGATTAGTACAGCTTTGTAATCAAGTTAAAGTCTGGAATTGTGATTCCTCCAGGTTTTTCCTTTTTCAAGATTGCTTTGGCTATTCAGGGTCTTTTGTGATTCCATACAAATTTTAGGATTGTTCTAGTTCTGTGAAAAATGCTGTTGATATTCTGACTGACAGGGATTACATACGTTAAATGTGCAAATTGCTTTGGGTAGTATAGATATTTTAATAATATTTGTTCTTCCAATCCATGACAATGAACTGTCTTCCCATTTCTTTGTGTCATCTTCAATTTTTTCCTTTTTTTAAAAAAAGATTTTATTTATTTATTCATGAGAGACACACAGAGAGAGGCAGAGACATAGGCAGAGGAAGAAGCAGGCTCCATGCAGGAAGCCCAATGTGGGACTCAATCCCAGGACTCCGAGATTATGCCCTGAGCCAAAGGCAGACACTCAACCGCTGAGCCATCCAAGTGTCCATTCAATTTCTTTCAACAATGTTGTATTGTTTCTGAGTAGAGATGTTTCACCTCTTTGGTTACATTTAGTCTTACTTTTTGGTGCAGTTATGAATGGGTTTGGTTTCTTAGTTTCTCTTTCTGCTGCTTCATTATTAGTGTATAGAAATGCAACAGATTTCTGTACATTGATTTTGTACCCTGTGACTTTACAGAATTCATTTCAATTCTAGTAGTTTTCTAGTGGAGTATTTCAGGTTTTCTATATATAGCATCATGTCATCTGTAAATATTGAAAATTATACTTCTTCTACCAGTTTGTATGCCTCTTATTTCTTTGTGTTGTCTAATGGCTGTGGTTAGGACTTCCAGTACTATGTTGAATAAGAGTGCTGAGAACAGCAGATATCCTTGTTCCCGACCTTAGGGGATAAGCTCTTAGTTTTTCCCCCATAAAGTATGATGTTTGCTGTGGGTTTTTCATATATGGCCTTTATGTGTTGAGGTATGTTCTCTCTAAACCTACTTTGTTGAGGGTTTTTTTTTTTATCATGAATGGATGCTACACTTTGTCAGATGCTTTTTCTGCATCTATTGAAATGATTGTGTGGTTTTTATCCTTTCTCTTATAGATGTGATGCATCATGTTGATAGATTTGTGAATACTGAACCACCCTTACACCCTGGAAATAAATCCCATATGATTGTGGTGAATAATGTTTTTAATGTGTCATTGGATTCAGTTTGCCTCTATTGAGAATTTTTGCATCTATATTCATTAGAGATACTGGTCTGTAGTTCTTTTTGTGTGTGTGGTGTCTTTATCTGGTTTTGGTATCAGGGTAATTCTGGCTTCATGGAATGAATTTGGGAGTTTTCTTTCCTCTTCTATTTTTTTGGAATAGTTTGAGAATAACAGGTATTAAATGTTTGGTAGAAGTAGCCTGTGAAGCTGTCTGCTCCTAGACTTTTGTTTGTTGGGAGCTTTTTGATTACTGATTCATTTGCATTGTTTATTGTAATCAGCCTGTCCAAATTTTCCATTTCTTCCTGCTTCAGTTTTTGGAAGTGACACGTTTCCAGGAATTTCTCCATTTTTTCTAGTTTGTCCAAATTGTTGGTATATATTTTTTCATAATATTCTCTTATAGTCCTTTGTACTTCTGTGGTGTCTTTTTTTTTAATTTGTGAATTTTTTTTAATGAGTGTTACAAAAGGTTTACCAATTTTATTGATCTTTTTAAAGAACCAGCTCCTGGTTTCATTTTTTTTTTAGTTTCTGTATCATACATTTTTGCTTCACTCCTTATTTCCTTCCTCTTGATGGTTTTAGATTTTGTTGGTTCTCCTTTTTCTTAGCTGCTTTATTAGGTTTAAGGTTAGGTTGTTTATTTGGGAGTTTTCTTGCTTTTGAGGTAAGTCTGTATTGCTATAAAATTCCCTCTTAGCACCACTTTTCCTGCATCCTAGAGATTTTGTACAGTTGCGTTTTCATTTAAAAATTTTCCCCATGTAATTTTTTACTTCTCGTTTGATTTCTTGGTTGACGTTAATTATTTAGTAGCATGTTATTAAGCCTCCATGTATTTGTTTTCTTTCCATATTTTTTCTTACAGTGGATTTCTAGTTTCCTAGCATTGTTAGAGAAGATGCATAGTGTGACTTTGAGCTTTTGTGTTTTGTAGAGAACTGATTTGTAGCCTACTATATTATCTATTCTGGAGGATGTTCCATATATTCTTGAAAATAATGTGTATTCTGCTATTTTAAGATTGAGTATTCTGTATATATTTGTTAAATCCATCTGGTCCAGTATGCCATTCAAAGGCATCATTTCCTTGTTAATTTTCTGTTTGGATCATCTGTCCATTGACATAAGTGGAATATTAAAGTCCTGTGCTATTATTGTATTACTATCAATTAGTTCCTTTATGTTTGTTATTAACTGTTTTATGTATTTGGTTCCTCCCACATTGGGTACATGAATATTTAAATTTTTTACATCATCTTGTTGGACTGTCTCCTTTATATTATTTGGTGTCTTTGTCTCTTTTTCAGTCTTTGTTTTAATGTCTGTTTTGCCTAATATAAATATGCTACCTCAGCTTTCTTTTGACATCTATTTGCATGATAAATATTTCTTCATCCCCTCACTTTCAATATGCATGTCTTTAGGTCTAAAATGAGTCTCTTGTAAAGCACACATAGATTAGGTCTTATTTTTTTAATACACTGTCACCATATGTTTTTGATTGGAGCAGTTAATCCATTTATATTTGGTGTAATTATTGATAGTGTATTTATTGCCATTTTGTTACTTGTTTTCTGTAACTTTGTTACTTGTTTTTATAATTTTCTCTGCTTCTTTTCTTGCTCTCTTTCATGGTTTGCCAGCTTTTCTTTAGTGAGATACTTGAATTTCTTTTTCTTTGCATATCTATTATTGGTTTTTGATTTTTTGTTACTGTTAGGTTTGTATATAACATCTGCATATAGCAATCTATGTGAAATTGGTGGTCACTTAAGTTTGAACTCATTCTTTACTCCTCTTCCCAAACACAGTTTCTGTATATGGTACCATATTTTACATTCTTTTATCTTGTGAATACTTTGGCTCATTTTTGTAGATAGTTGTTATTTTTGTTGTGAAACACTAATGGTCTTTCATTTCACAGAGTCCCCTTTAATATTTCTTGTAGGGCTGGCTTAGTGATCATGAACTCCTTTGTTGTTGTTTTTTGTTTTTTGTTTTTTTTTTTTCCCCCTAGAGACTCTTTATCTCTCCTATTCTGAATGATGGTCTTGCTGGATAAAGTACTGTTGGCTGCAAATTTTTCCATTTCAGCACTTTGAATATATTATGTTACTCCCTTCTGGCCTCAAAGTTTCTACTGAAAAATCTTTTTTTTTTAATTTTTTTTTTAAATTTGTTTATTTTTGATAGTCACAGAGAGAGAGGCAGAGACACAGGCAGAGGGAGAAGCAGGCTCCATGCACCGGGAGCCCGACGTGGGATTCGATCCCGGGTCTCCAGGATCGCGCCCTGGGCCAAAGGCAGGCGCTAAACCACTGCGCCACCCAGGGATCCCTCTACTGAAAAATCTACTGATAGCCTTATGGAGTTTCCCTTGTATGAAACTGTCTTCTTATTCCTTACCGCTTTTAACATTTTTTTTTCTTAATCACTAATTTTTGCCCTTGAAATGACTATGTGTCTTGGTGTGGACCCTCTTGGGTTGATTTTGTTGGGGAATTCGGTGCCTCCTGGATCTGGTTATCAGTTTCTTTCTCAGAAAAGTTTTCAGCTATCATTTCTTTAAAGACATTTTCTGTTTTCTTTCTCTACTCCTTGAATCCCTATAATGTGAATGTTATTAAGCTTGTGGAGTCTTTGAGTTCCCCAAGTCCACTCTTATTTTGTATAGAGTGGAAAATATGCTGCTCTTTCACCTGCTCATCTTGATTATATTCTATTACTTTGTCTTCCAGGTTGCTGATTCACTCCTCTGCTTCCTTTAGCCTGCTATTTGATCTATTGAATGTATTTTTAATTTCAGTTATCGTGTTCTTCTCCTCTGATTGATTCTTTTTATCTCTGTCTTGAGGGTCTCACTAATGTCCTTCACTCTTCTCAAGTCCATTGAGTATCTTTATGATCATTACTTTAAATTTTCTTTCAAGATCTTGCGTATATCCATTCTGCTATGTCTCTTGGTTTGACTTTGTCTTCCTTCAATTGGGACATATTCATTCAGCCTTACTCTCTAGGTCTGATTCTCTGTGTTAGGAAAGTCAGCTAGTCTCTTGCCCTTGAACGTAGAGGGCAGGGCATGTACTTTAAGTGAAGTGGCACTTTCCCTTTCTTATGGGGATGTGCAGCTGTGTCAGAACTCTGATCTGGCAAGAAAATGCCATAGTGTGTGTGCAGGTGGGAGTTGCAGATTTAACAAGGTACCAGTATCCTCCGTGGAATGTGAGGAAACATGATGCTGGCAAGATTTGTCCTATCTGTGGGGATAGTGGTGGAGGCCATCTGCTGCTCCTGGACTGAGGCAGGTGTGCTTGGAGGGGACAGGGTGCAGTGTGAGCATGTTAGATAGTTAAGGCCTGCACGCTGCTGGTTCCCACAGGTGGCTGTAGGATTATTATGGGGGGTAGGGGAATGAAATGGCACCTACCAGCTCTTTTGTTCCTGGAAGTCCATCAGGAACTCTGATATCAATAATTAACTCTCCCTTCTGTGCATCCCATGTGCCTTTCAAACTGATGCTTCTAAGTTATATCTCTGAGGACTGTTTGTTGTGGTGTTTCTTTAAAGGCAGAAACTCAACTTCCTTTACTCTTCAGGTTCTCCCAGAGCCCAGCTTCGATTTTTAAAGTTCCAGGCTTTAAGTCCTTCTGGTTGTAAGAACTCACATAATTTGATCCCTTCGATGTTCAAAGCTAAGTGTTGTGAGGATTCATCTTCTATTGCAGGTTTCCCAGTATGATAGTCTGTTTCTCAGTCCTCTATGTGTCTATGGCTCCCTTCCTCTGGTAGCCAGACCTAAGGGATTTTTAGCTCTCCACTGCATCTCTGTCCTTCCTACCCTTCTCAAGATTGCCTCTCCTTGACATTTAGGTGTGAAGTCTGTTCTGCTTGTCTTCTGATTGTTTTCTAGGTTATTGGCACTTATGTGAGTGTTACCTAGTATCTGTGGGAGGAGGTGAATTTAGGGTTCTCTTCTACCATCTTCTGTGGAGATCTCTAGACCTTAGTTTTTATGGGTTTAATATTGTCAAGAATGCCAGATAAAGTAATTTTTTGGTCTAGTTTTTGAAAGGTGACTTTCAATGCCTTATGTTTTCAAAAGCTAAAAATAGTTTCTATAATAGTAGTGATCAAGGATAAAATGGACCATTTTATATAGTTACATTATCTCCAAAATATGTTGTGTTGTAAAATGATATCTTCAAAACTATTATAATCTTGTGGTTTACAGCAGCTGAAATCTTCAATTATATTTTCAAGTATGAAATACTGATTTTCTTAGTAGCATTTGAACAGCAAGAAAAGTTTATATTCTTCCCATAATGCAGAAATATCTTTTATCTTATATAAATCTCTGCCATCTCAGAAGGACTGTGTTAAAATGGAGGAGGCAGGTGTCATAAATCTTTATTCTTTGGTGTAAAACATAGTAGCTGAGTATCAATTGCTTCCAGTATTTAAGTAATGGTATAAAGTAATAGGGAATTTTTGGATTCAGATTTTAGTACGTGGCAGTAGGCCTACATTCACTAATAATTTCTGAAGGTGGTTATATTCCCTACTAATTTCCTTACATCAAATAAATGAAGTTATTGTTCCAAGGAGAATGCATGAAAGATGGCATTCATTTTCTACATGACTAAAATTTTCTTATGCAACATGCTGCCGGCTGTGGGACTATTCAGGCTTCTTTTTGTTTTTCAAAGCAGGATTCTGCTTAACTGTTAACTCTGCACTTGTGCTTTATTTGCAGCATCTGGCGAGGCCCCAATGTGAACTGCACAGACAGTTCGGGTTACACTGCTTTACACCATGCAGCCTTAAATGGACATAAGTAAGTGCTACTTATTTGGACTAGAAACCTCATGTATTTAATTATATGTGATGAAGTTAATTATGTCAATGATACCTATCTCATGTTGCCATGAGTTCCCTGGGCTTAGGTGAATTTGAAGAGGCACCAGGTGGCAACACTGACAATTTATACTTGGTAGGAATGTTCCTTGGTAGGGATGTACACAGTATAAACTGAGAGAATTGTTCAAAAATAGTCAAATATCATACAAGGAGAATGAAAGAAATGACAAGATGTGTTAGTTATGTTGTCTTTCAGGAGGGAGTGGGATAAAACCAGGTAGTAATGCCACCCTACCTTTTTTGGGTGTCTTTATCCAACATGGGGAGTACTCATCAAGAGTAAAATCTTAATATATTCTTACTATGAATATGAGCCATTGGCGCTTATATGAGCCACTTCAAAATCCTTCATATTTAGGTAACATGCCTTTTCTTTGTCATTCAGGATAGTTTTTCTGGTTTTAAATTTCTTTAACCTATGGAATTATGTTTCAATAATGTGATAGTCTACAGTATGGGCAGTAAAAGAATGTGTAGCCATAACCATCAATTCATTTCTAGTGTTTTACCTAGGTTACCTAATGGTTTACTGACAAAATGTGGGGAGTCTGAATGATTCAGATGTTCTGTTCTCCCCCATCAGAAGGAAAATGACTCTTCATCCATTTTTCCTTTGCTCTAATGATCCAAATTAGTCTTTTCAGATTTAGATCATTTCATTTTACTTAAGTTTTTTAAAGATTTATTTATTTTTCAGGCTTTCAAATTTTTTAAAAAATATTTTATTTATTCATGAGAGACACACAGAGAGAGAGGCAGAGACATAGGCAGAGGGAGAATCCCAGGACCCTGGGATCATGCCCTGAGGCAAAGGCAGATGGTCAACCACTGAGCCACCAAGGCATCCCAAGATTT
Organism: Nyctereutes procyonoides; assembly: GCF_905146905.1. Classification (NCBI taxonomy): domain Eukaryota; kingdom Metazoa; phylum Chordata; class Mammalia; order Carnivora; family Canidae; genus Nyctereutes; species Nyctereutes procyonoides. The sequence goes on from NW_026575122.1 coordinate 25,106,305, forward strand.
ATTTATTTTAGAAAAAGAGAGAGAGCATGTACATGCATACACACCCCGGGGGTGGGGGGGTGGGGGGGAGGCAGAGGGAGAGAATCTTCAAGCAGACTTCCCTCTAAGCGTGGAGCCTTACATAGGCCTCAGTCCCATGACCTATGAAATCATGATCTGAGCCAAAACCAAGAGTCAGTGCTTAACTGACCAAGTGAGCCAGGTACCCACATTTTACTTCAGTTTTTTAGATGCAGTAATTATTACCTTAGAAATGCTAGTTACAAAAAAAAAAAAAAAAAGCTGGTTACCTTTTGCTTTCCCACCTAACCTTGGTTTTATTCTTTGAATTGAGATACAAGATCAAGTAACACTTGATCACATTTTGTAGCCTTGAAGTTCTCACACAAGAAACACCATTTTGTGATTTATCACTATGAAATTTTTTATCTTTAAATTTATTGCATAAATCTAACATTGTCTTTCTGTTTGGATATGGAGCTATCTCTCTATTTGTCCACTCATGTATAATTTTACATATAATCGCAAACATAATGTTTCATCGTTTGGATTCTTAGTATTAGAATTCCAAAACGACATTTCTTTTTATCCAGTCCCTATTCTGGATTATGTCATCTTATACATCTAACTTAGAACCTTTTATTTTGCTGGGTCTTTTTAAAAAAATTTATTGTTGGGGATCCCTGGGTGGCTCAGCGATTTAGCACCTGCCTTTGGCCCAGGGCGTGATCCTGGAGTCCCGGGATTGAGTCCACATCGGGCTCCCTGCATGGAGCCTGCTTCTCCCTCTGCCTGTGTCTCTGCCTCTCTCTCTCTGTGTCTTTCATGAATGAATGAATGAATGAATGAATAAATAAATAAAATCTTAAAAAATATATATATAGTTATCTTCCTGTAGAGTGTAAAATGTGTATGGATCCTCACCACCTGAATGTTTTAAAGGGATTACTATTTATTCTTCTTTGTACCTGGGTCATCAGGAATGAAGCCAAATCAAATCAGCCCAAGAAATACAATTCTGATTGCTTCTCTGGTCATCATATGTGTGTATTTAGGAGAATTCCAGTTAGGAAAAGTAATTGGGAAGACAGATTATCAAATCTAATGGACAGAAGATCTTGAGCTTGAGCACTAGAGCTACTCTTTTTGTTCTCAAATTTTCATTATAAGCACTTCTCAAAATAATGTTGCCCCAAAATGGATTAGCATTCATATCCATCCATGGTTTTCAGTATTTTAGTAAATGTTATTGATTTATACATGATGGTCTATCAAGTTCTAATCATTGGGATATGTTTCCCTATGGCTCACTGCATAATTTTTTGTTTCTGTTAGCAATATACAAGTAAAGATAAATTTAAGCAAATTGATCAGCAGTCATTATGATCATAAAGAGAGGGGGGATTTGACTAGATGTCTTAGATATCTTTTAAGATCTCTTTAACTGCATATTCTCTGAGAATTATATATCTTTGCTTCACTCTTATATGAAGATACTTTTTTTTTTTAAACACTTTCCAGGAAGATTTTACTCAGTATCAGTTTATAGGCATTGGGAAAAAGCAGAATTCTAATCCCATCTTCCCATCTCTGCTACTTATGTATCTTGAGCCATTTAATAACCCATCTTGGGCTCAGTTCAGTGTACTGAACACATAGGCTGGATATCTTCCATTGTTCCTTTCCATTATAATACCTTATGATACCTGTTTTGGTATTTGTGGCTCAGTTATGTAGTATGATGTTATAATTCTGAAATACAGATTTTCATCTAGAGTGTATTATTTCTTTAAATTACCCATGGATTTTTATTTTTTTTATTCTTATGTTTTTTAAGATTTTATTTATTCACAAGACAGAGAGAGAGAGAGAAAGAGAGAGGCAGAGACACAGGCAGAGGGAGAAGCAGGCTCCATGCAGGGAGCCCAATGTGGGACTCGATCCCCAGACTCCAGGTTCATTCCCTGGGCTGAAGGCGGCGCTAAACCGCTGAGCCACCTGGGCTGCCCTGCCGATGGATTTTTAAAAGTAGAGATGGTTTATTCAATCCTGCCCCGTTTAGCCAGATGGAGGAAACAACCTCATTCTGGATAAATGATGTAGTGATCACTTAGATATTAAGGTGGAACTATGTTTAGAGTTTAAGTGTTTGAGTTCTAAGTGCATGCTTTTACCAATGCTCTCTACATTATCTTCCTTTTGTGGCTCTATGCACATCAGTTTCCTAAACTCTTGCTGGCTTTTCTCTGTTCTATTATCTATTTCTGGGCTGCCTCCCATTATCATCAACTACTGTGTTCACATTGAATGCTAATTTTAATATTGGCTTAAGAAAAGATATTTGAAGGAGAAAAAAATGTCGTAGAATATATCTCAGAACCAGAGAAGGATTTTTTTTTTCTTTTCTTTTGCCTTTGCTATTCTTACTTAGCAAGGTAATAACAATTGATGATTTTGTATTCTTCCCAAGCAAACCTTAGCAGTCAACACAAAAACACATCATTTCCATGTTTGTTGCTATTGTTGTTGTAGCCATCAGCTATGGATTGTTTCTGAAAACATTATGATATTTAGGCTAAAGTTCATGAAATCATAAAGCTAGCAGTAATATTATAGGGTTCTGTAGTTTATTTTTTTGCTTTGAACACAGGCTTTTCTCCTACCCTTAGCACACAATCTAAGCCCTCATACTGCAAATTAAGCCTGTATTATATCCTCTCGTTCTGTATTTTTTATTGGGGGCTCTTGTTTATCAACTCTAGTTAATCCACAAGTGGAACAGAATTTTGTACCTGAAATACATTATTTCACAATGAACAATTCATCTCCACTTAGCCAACTTGGACACAATAGAAAATGTACTTCTCTCAGTGATTTCCTGGGTCATTTGTAATTGCAGATTAGAAAGTTATTACTTTTATATGATAGAAAAAAAACATGGTTAGTAGAACAACATCCACTAGAAATGACTATTTTATAAGACAGGCAAGGGACCTATTTCTGTTTTTCTTTTTTAAAATATGGAGTGTTCATTTTCTCTCTCATGTATTTCTGCTAAAAATTTGGCTCTCTTAATTCTCTTCTGAATAGACATTAGCCAGCCAGCTGGCCTGCCTTTCTGCCTTTCTTCTTCCCTCTTTCCCTCCTTCCTTCTCTTTCTCCTTCTCTCACTTCCTTCCTCCCCACCTCTTTCCCTTTTTCCTTCCTTCCTCTCTCCTCTCCTCTTCTCTTTTTCTCATGTTTTTAAAACAATAATCTTACTGTCCTCTGTAAGGTTTTACCATACACGTGTATTCATATTTGGGTTCTCCTCTTAGCAAATTATTCCTTTTCTCTTTTTCCTGTTAAGTCTCATCTCATTAAGCTATATTGGGTGCATTGTGATTCTTGGATGCTGTTTTGAGAACTGTTTGCACTAAATTGTTACCATTTGTATCTTTGAAATAGGTATATTCTTTGTGATGTGTTAGGCTTAAGTATTTTCTATTCTTGCTTTTCATTCTTTAACACTTGAATCCTAGACTCCTTTGTCTGAAATCCAAACTGCATCTCAAATTGTATCTAGAATCCAGATAGTAAGTTATGGGTACTTTTGATTGACTCTTTCTTAGGTTTTCTGATGAAAGAGGAGAACTTCCTCTAAAAATTTGCATAGTCTTGTCCATGAAGTTTCTCTTTGGATAACCTAGAAATAATTTCGATCTGATTGTTTCTTTCCTGGATAAGGATATTAACTAGTTAAAATTTGCTCTTATTCACTCTCTCTGGAAATCTTTGAAAGTGAATTCAGTATAAAAAGGAGCTCCAGTTAGGAAATAGAGTGGATTGTCCTAAAGTCTTTTGACCATGTCAAATACATTTGTAACTCTATTTCTGTTAAGGAGAAGTAAAATCTTTATGAAAGTCTGAAATCAAAAGGGTCTTAATTAATGTGTGACTTTCATTAGTTAGTTAATACTATATCCATATGAGGATGATTTGCATTTATTTCAAAGTTCTTTGGACTACTGACGAGGGAGGATGTAACACAATAAATGTCTTTGGTTTTGATTTAATTATGGGGAAATTCGCTTTTGAGGTCAAGAAATTTGAATGGTGAACCTTCCCAATTAACTTAATTTTGCTCAGAACATATTTTGAAACTTAAAAGATAACTCCTGTGAATTAGAAGTATATCTATCAAAAAAGGAAACATATTAAATATAGTAGCAAAAATCAGTACTTTTAGAATTATTATTTTTACCTGCACTTGTATATTAGCTTTAAGCTGCAAAATGTTGCACTGATTTAAATTGCATTATTATTAAATTTGGTATTTTGTTTTATTCCTGGGAAATGGAATTTTTTTCTATGATCTCTTTGACCACATTTACTTTAAGATTTTACAGTAATTATTACTTATGAAATACTGTATGTAGGAAAGAATGCCACCTTATGATCAAGACACAGATGTTACTTCTGTTTTCTATTTTATAAACATTATTCATCAATATAACCTAATATTTCATACCTAGTAATGAAGTACAGTCAGCATGTTCATTTGTTGATACCTTTGAAAGAGAGATATAAAGTACAGCTTCAATCAAAATGAAAATCAGTAATACTGATTTGGGTAGTAGGATCCTAGTGTTAAATACCCTTCTAGTTTACCTATTCTAGATAGTACCTGAAATTTAATTTATTCTTAAAGAATCTGGAGGAAAATGGCCTGTTTAATACATATCACTTGTGATCTACATGGATACATCAAAGGAAAGAATAAATGGCAATTTGTTGATTAATATTTTATTTATAATTCAGTATGACCAACAGGCACATTTTTATCAGAAATATAACTGTATAGTTCATTAATATGTTTTCACATTAGAAATTTGAGCCATGCCAATTCATTAGCTATTATCTCTGAATAAGATGAAAGGTAGAACTTAAATACAAATTTAAAAATAAATTTAAATTAAAAAATAAACAAATTTAGGGCACCTGAGTGGCTCAGTTAGTTAAGCATCTGACTCTATGATTTTGGCTCAGGTCATGATCTCAGGATCCTGGGACGGAGCCCCAGGCAGGGCTCCCTACCCAGTGGGCAGACTGCTTCTCTCCTTCTCCCTCTCCCTCTGCCTTTTCTCTTATTGGCACTCTCTCTCTTTCTGTAAAATAAATAAATAAATCTTAAAAAAATAAATTTAATGAATATTTTTTAAAAATTGTAAATATAGTGTTTAGTTAGGATTCTAGTGTTCACCAAAGGTAATTTCATAGGCGTACAGATTATCCTTTTCAGATTTAGATATTAGGTAGTGGTAATATGACACAATATAAATGTCAGTAAGTTAGTTTTTTCAGTTTTGTCAATCTTCCTGATAAAGAATGGATGTATACTACATATGTTATTAGAAATTGTCAACAAGAATTGAGCCAAAGAACAAATTATACGCTGAATGGATTTCATGAGAATAAAAGAAAATGGAATTGATAAACTCTTTATCCTTAGAAAGGAAATGTTTTTAGAGGTTTCAGATTATTATTTTTTATTTGGTAGGCATTGAGGAATAAAGTTAAAACTCTTCACATAAGAATCTTTCTCTGATATATGAATTTGGAGAAGGCTATTTTGTGAGTAGTATGAATTCTACTTTTTGGATCTAGGTGTTTAACTGTGTCTTCTTTTGGTATTATTTTACCTTTTATTAAATGCTGAAATGTTTCATTTTAAAAAGTCACTAGGATTCTTAAACATTGCTGCAGCTTGCCTTGAGACTGGTGTTTGTTTCTATATAGTTTTACAGTCATATCTGTTTTTCATTTGATTCACACCACAACCCTTTTGAGACTGGCAGGAAGATGTCGTCTCTGAATTCTATTTTAACAATATCTGAAAGACTAATAGAGGCTATTTGATTTGCCCAAGGTAATCAAATTAGTAAGTAGTAGAGAGTTGGAACTTTAAACCAGATACTCTGATTTTTAACTGCTTTTTTATTAATTTGTATTGAATCCTTCTTACCACATTGTAGTTATTTATCTCAGAATGGAAGATCCTATATAATAACTCTTTCATGGCAGGGAGGTGAGGAGAAATACATGAACCCAACAACCTTCGAGTGTCCTTCTGATTTTCACATTTGTCTTTGCAAAGGTGATTTGCTAGAAGCATTTTTATTTTTAAAGGAATTTGTTTTCACTTGGGGCAAGAACTTATATTTTTGTATAGTACTTTACTATTTATTGAGTGGCTTCTCTTCTGTGATCTCATTTAAACTCTTACCAGTCTTGACCAGTAGGTATTATTATTATTATTGCAATATCACCTACAGAAAAGAAAAACAAAGACAGGACTAAATAATTTCTCCAGAGGTCACATCATTAGGTAGTTTGTGCAGCTAGGACTCAGATCCAAATCTTTCTAAATTCAGGTTTTATAAAAAATACTGGTTCTTAAAAAGAATGCTAAAGTGAGATTTTATTCTTATTTTCTCTGAAATTTTATCATTAGAAAGTTAGGATTCCTTGAAACTTTCTAAATATTTCTACAACGTATTCTTGGTTTCTTATCATAATTCTATACATTTATCTATAAAGTCCAATGTTTCATACATGGGGGAGAAAGAATAATTATCCTTTTACCCTTCTAGGTTCTTGGCTGAGGAACTCCTTGTCCCTCCCCATAATAAAAAGGTAAATTAATAGGAGGAAAACAAGAAGTGTAATAATATGTATATCTCTTGTACACATGAGAGATACCCAGAAAAACTGAGTTAATTCCGTGAAATGGCCCCTGCCACCTCCTTAAAAACCATTTCCTACTAAACATAAAAAGATGTTTGTTGAGGGGAACTAGTTATGGAGATTATTAAGAAAAGGACAGTGAACAAGTTATGGGGTTGTTACTCAGATTTAAGTTGTGGCCTTCTCCCTTGATAAAAGTTTCTAGAGATTTAGAGTCCATGATCATTTTCTGGTACAATGAGGGAGACTCTTCAGGCAGCCCGGGTGGCTCAGCAGTTTAGCGCGGCCTTCAGTCCAGGGTCTGATCCTGGAGACCCGGGATCGAGTCCCGCGTTGGGCTCCCTGCATGGAGCCTGCTTCTCTCTCTGCCTGTGTCTCTGCCTCTCTCTATCTCTCTATCTCTGTGTCTCTCATGAATAAACAAATAAAATCTTAAAAAAACAAAAACAAAGAGGGAAACTCCTTTACAAATGGAGATTTTCTTATAAAATGTCTCTTACAAAAGGGTAACTCCTTATTCTGTTTTCAGAGCTTTAACAGTATTTACTCTTTCTTAAAAGTAATTGGCCTAAAATAATCCTTATGCCAGAGAAGTATATTTTGGAGTGGTATATACTGCCCCCTTTTACAGGTTTAGACCATATTCTGGGCATATATTTTACCATTTACTGTAATGTTGTTTGTATCATGTCTATTTTGTGTGCTTGTTGCAGGCGGTGGGTAACTCTTAGAGTTCTAACATCTATTCAGACTTCCTCCAATTTTTCTTGTTACTTTACATTTAAAGTCTGGCTTCATGAGATGTTTAAATTTAGTTATGTTACATCTGTTCCTCCTACCATGATTTGTTATGTACAAGAAATAATGTTAGAATTCATTGTGACTGTATATATGTGTGTGTGTGTGTGTGTGTGTGTGTGTATACCTGTGTAGGATTTCATTTAGTAAGTTTTAGAATTTGTGTGATAAACGTTTCTAAGTAAAAATATAGTTTTTGTTTAGAATTACTATTTTTGATTGGTTGATAAAAATTCAATATAATACCAAAAATTAATTAGTCTTCTTGAGTTTGAGTATTGCAGTTTAGAATTTTTACTTTGAAGACTTGGTGGGGATTGAGTACAAGATGCTTATAGATGGAGTCTATATGAATATGAATGAATGAATACATTCATTATGTATGAACTGATATTGCATCAGTGGTGGAACTTGTCTCATGAATGAATTCCTTCTTAATATTATCTCTTAGTTTAGAACAGAGAGGTGAAGGAGTGCAGAAGTATAAATAGCACATATTCAAAATATGTTGTGTGCCATGGCTGAAAAGTTACTAAACTTCCCTCCCCTTTTCTACTGTGCTGTCTGCTTTCTCTTTCATCTGCATCTTCAATTCCTTATTCCAACTCTCTTATAGGAATGTTGTATAAATTAACTAAATGTCTCTTGGTAGTATGATTCATGTGTGTGTGTATGTGTGTGTAAATAAGGAGTTTGCTTATTTAACTCTGCTTTTCCTTCATGCTAAATCTCAAGTATGGGCTATTTGAAAAAAAAAAAACTCCATTTAAAAAAAATGGGAAGAGGTATTTTTTTAAAAAAGTTTTACTTATTTCGTTCAGTTATGAAATTAGGTAAGTTTTACCCAAATGGATTCCATTACGTACTCTCATTGGTTAGTCAATGCTATGTGTGTGTGTATGTATGGTGGTGATGGTTTTCTAGGTAAGTAAAATAGGCAAATGTTGAATAGTCTAATAACTCTTACACCCAATTTTATATCTCTTGCTCTAAATTGCCAGCCAGCATCTAGTATACATTCATAATGATCTGTTCAATGAAATCTATGTATTTACCATATTTTCATTTCTGTTCTTTTTTTTTTCCTTCTAGGGACATAGTTCTCAAACTACTTCAGTATGAGGCATCAACAAATGTAGCAGACAACAAAGGTTATTTTCCTATTCACCTGGCTGCCTGGAAAGGAGATGTAGAAATTGTGAAGATTCTTATTCATCATGGACCGTCACATTCCAGAGTCAATGAACAGGTGCACTTGTCAAATATTTGCTCATGCTATAGTTTTTCTAGTGGTTTGCAAAGGCAAGGCCACTTTGAAGAACTGATTATTTCTATCTTTACCCTGCCAAAGACCTTTTTTCACTGCTAAATTTCCTCAAGGAGAAACTGAAAAATTTTTCGGCACTTGTATAAGGTACATAGTACTAAGTTGGGCATTTGTAAAGATATTTGTTAACAAGAGAATCCCACATAAGGGAAGTAACTGTAATATTTTTGCCTGCCTTAAAGAAGCACCCATTTTATAGTTTTTGAATATTTAAAGATGGAACAGAATTCACATTTGTAATATAAATTAGGCCTTTTCTTATTAAAAATTTAAATGCTAAAACAATGATGATGAATTCATTATGTAATGCTTTTCACTTACCTAACACTTCCACAGTAAATAGTTTTGTGAATCAAAATGCAATATATACAATTGCTAGTCATGTATTAAGTTAAAAATTTCCTGTGTGTATGTATGTGAATGTATGCCCAGAGCATATTGAATAAAATACCAGTAGCAGTATACTGACAGATAAAGTAAAAAATATTTTCAAGTACATGATATCCATAGTACACATAACTGACATATTGAAAAAAGCAATGCCATTCTCAGTGTTCTAAATAAATAAGACCACAGATTTCAGAAGGTAAAATGCAGGCTCCTAATACGGTGTGATAACAAACATCTTGAGCTCTGCATGCCCCCTACTGTTCCCATTTTGTAAAACTATATTTGAAAATCAGCATGCAGTCCAACAATTGAATTACAACCATGGCATTAAGCTGCAGGTTGGCAGTTGTCCAATATCAATGCAAGTAGGTTACTCTAGGGCAAGCACCTCTAATAAAGTGTGATTAGCATACTGTTCAAATGAATACAGACTTTACAGGCCTTTGACTGAAATTCAGACTGAAGAATAAAAAGGTAAAACACTGGCACTAACTATAAACACCAAAGGCGAGAAAAATACATTCCCCCTATCCCAGAAAAATGCAGTTGTAGAAATGAACATTTAGTTCCTGTATGTAGGAAAAAATGTTTCATTAATCGGAAGGTGTCTTATTAATACTTATCACAAAATTTCTATGCTTATAGGTCACAAAATACAGTGTATTTTTGTGCAAATACACTCATAAATTCAGTCTTAAAAAAATGACAGATCTGCCTATCTTTAGTAGGATCTCATGCTAAAGGGAATTTTATGGGAATGCTGTTCTGTTTCTCAGAAAAATCGAAAGCTAAAAGATCACTTGTGGGATGAGCCATCTGGTGGTTATTCTTAAAACTGTCTGAATGCCCCAAAGTGAACTTGAAATAATAATATGGAAAAACAATCCAAGGTTAAACAAGAGGATGTTGGTTTTCACGAGCAAAATATTTTTTGGATGACATGAAAATAAGCAAAAACACTTGAAATTCATTTTTTTTGAAAGTTTCTTTGTCTTGTGGTTTCTATTGGAAACAAATTGAAAATTTATTGAGATTTTTAATGCCATGCTTTCAGTATTTGTTATGTAAGTAGTACTTTAGTGCTGACCCATGTCTTCCATTTAGTGTCATTTCTCCTAAGTTTCTGACGTGGGAATTTTATTTTCATAAAAGTAACTTTTAATTTTAGCTTTATTCCCCCTCCCCCCCATGAGATAGAAATGTACTCATTACTTATAAGCCTTTATGTATTTAAGCAAGAGAGGAAAGGAATGAAAATAGAAATTAACCTCTATTGAGACATGGTATTGAGTGACTAAAACTCAGACTTGGACTCTAATTCAGAGCCCTCCACCATAGCACATGGGTATTTCCATCATATATACTGTCACTTGTGGATTCTTTACTATATGCCAGGATGTGTGCAAAGTACTTCATCTGTGTTATCTTACTAAGCTCTACTGCATGAGGTAGGGATCAATTATCTTTCCTATTTTATTTTAGATTATTTATTTATTTTTTCACAAGCGACACAGAGAGAGAGAGGCAGAGACATAGGCAGAGGGAGAAGCAGGCTCCATCCAGGGAGGCCGATGTGGGACTCGATCCCGGGGCCCTGAGCCAAAGGCAGACACTCAACTGCTGAGCCACCCAGGCATCCCTTGTTCCTATTTTATATATGTGGGCAGCTACCTTAGGGAGATTAAATACCCTGCCCATGATATCACAGCTACTGAGTGCTCGGTATTTGAATCCAGGTTTTTCTAGTGCAAAGCTCCAGCTCTTCATTAATAATGATACTCTGTCATGATAGTAAATTATGTAGAGTTATCAGGGCTTCATTCTGATTTCTGAAGGTAGTCTTTGGTTTCTAATACAGCCTTCTTTCAAAATGATTCTATGTTTTATTTTGATATTTAAAGCTTACAAAGCATTTTCCTTCATATTGTTTCTTTTTATTTATACACTGTACTCTGTGGTTTAAAGGAAGGCTAATATTCACATTTTGCAGATAAGATCGGTTCAGACAGATAGAGCGTGTACTCTTGCTGATGGTTTTGTGTCAGCACTTCAACCTCGGTCATCATTCTATACTGCCCTAGAAGGAGTGGTCACTTTAGGGCAACGTAATTTTGAAAACAAAATAGACCTTGCCCTGATTATGATTTTTATAATTGCTACACCTTTCCTGCCTTTTGTCAACCAATTATTTTCCTTTTTTGATGTTACGTATGTTTGCATTTTATGTTTCTCTGTATATTCAGCTCTTTCCCCCCTTTACCTTCTCTCTCTCTCTTTTTAACATTAGGGCAAAAACAAGAAGAGCCCTGTCTCATAACTATATTCCCTTGGCATTTTACCAAAACTCAAACCTAATTAATGTTGGTTTTCATTAGTTTTACTTTGAAGCAAGATCTTTGTCAGCCAGTTTTGTCCTGCTGCCCGTTGTCTAGAAGTGTCCTAGTGTTTTGGAGAACACCCATTTGGTTAAAAAAAAAAAAAAGAGGGAATTCAGAACTGGTCAAGAATGTTCATTGTAGACATACTAGCAATTATCAATCAGTGCTTCTTCACCATCTGTTTATTTCAGATCAGGTTCTCTTAGATCACTTGTTGGTATGGACACATGTATATATGACTATGCCTCTTGTAAAGGTTGTAAAGGTTGTGGTCTTCCTGATGTGACCATACAAGTATGTTGATCATGAAGAAAACTCTATGAATATTTTCTCCCAAGTAAGTGGGGCATTTTTTCCCCTTGAGATCTGAACGATCTAACTAGTGTTAGATCGTTCAGATCTCAAGGGGAAGATGGTGTTAATAGAGAAAGTTTCAATTTTGCATGTATAATTTCCTATGCTAAGACCTCTGCCAATGTAGAAAGGTGTTTGATTATCATTCTTTTCTAATTGACTTTTCTTTTTCTCAGAGAGGTGCTGTGTTTTGAAAATTGAATTTCTTTCCAACCAAGGGAAAATTTGATTTGGTCAGAAGGCATATTTTTATATCATATTTTTATGATATAGAGTAATAGATTGATTTTCTTACCAGGCTTATAAAACTTAGCCAGATAAGAAAAATCAGGGAATGTAGACATGGATGTGGCAGTCTGTATGAGGAAGTAGCCTGTAGACTGATGGAGGAAACAATGCCTCCAGCTGGATTCCCCATCTATCATGTTTTGACTTCTTGATTATATCCAAGGAATAGGTTTTTTTCTGAATTTGGCCTTCAGATGTCCTCTTCTGACACTTTTGTTTGGCAAGTGAAGTAGTAAGAAGCCTTTCATAGCGGTCATTTTTTTTTCCATTCTTCTCTTTAAGTTTTCAAATCCTCCCTCTGCTCTTCACTCTGTTCTCAACCTATCTGCCTCATTCAGCCATTGAGCCAGAGTCTGATTTACTCTTGGGGACATTAAGTTATGTTTGGGTTTGAACCCTACTTGTCCTTTTATTTATATGGTCAGAGCAGCTATCTAAGTAGCTCATTCCTATTGCAACTCAGTGTTTTTGGGCAAAATCTGTAGAAATTCTGCTTTCAGAGCACTAATTTCCTATTCTTCATTGACAGTATAGCAATACTTGGCAGGCAGTGTGGTGTAGGAGAAATGAGATGATGTAGATAGTTTCTAGACATTTAGCAAGTGACAGTGGTTATAGTTGTTATTGTGGAAGATGATATTAAGTGCAATGACTTTGGGGGGCACCTGGGTGGCTCAGTCAGTTAAGCGTCTACCTTTAGCTCAGGTCATGATCCTGGGTCGAACCCAATGTAGGGCTCCCTGCTTATCAGGGGGAGTCTGCTCCCTCCCTCCCCCTGCTCCTTTTCTCTCTCTCAAATAAATAAATTAAATCTTAAAAAAAAAAAGAGCAATTACTTTGGGTCAAGGGAACCTCCATTCATATCCTGGTTCCAACACTAAGTGGCAGTATATTTGAAGGCCATTTAACTACTCAGTGACTGGGTTCCTCATCTGTAAAGTGGCAATAATAATGATAGTATCTATCTCAGAGTGAAGATGAAACGAGTACACAAAACTGGAATGCAACTGTGCCTGATACATAGTGTTAGGTCTGATGATGGCTGCCCCTTTCTCTCTAGAACCCTCACTCAGGATTGTTGCGTTGTTGTTACTAGAATGTCTTTGTTTTCATTTCTCCTGACTGATCTTTCTACCTTCTGACATAGTCATATATAATCTACCTATATCATCTGTCTGAGTGGACTGAAAGGTCCATCTGCCTTGTGACTGGGTTTAGTTTTCTATGTTTTAACATTAAAAAAATTAAAAAAATTAACTCCAGTATAGTCGATATGTTAATTACTGTATGCAATGTTATATTCATTTCAGGCATATAATATAGTGACTCAACAACTCCATTTATTATTCACGGTTTAACAAGGTAACTGTACTCTTAATCCCCATCCCCTATCTCTCCCATCCCCCTATACCCTCCCCTCTGGGAACCATCTGTTTGTTCTCTATAGTTAAGAGTCTCTTTTTTTTCCCTTGGTCATTTGTCTTGTTTCTTAAATTCCACTTATGGGTGAAATCATATGATATTTGTCTTTCTCTGACTGACTTATTTCACTTAGCATAATACCCTCCAGCTCCATCCAGGTACAGTTTTTATCTTGCTAAATTTCTAGGAATAGCTTGATTGAAAACCGAAACACACATACACACACACACACACACACACACACACACAAAAAAAAAAGAAAACCAAAACACTTCTTAGGTGCATTTGTAATACTGTGATACTCCTTGTAGCTTGTCTGGCAGTGGGTCGAAGTCTGCCTCTCAATCCATAATTATATTTCAAACAGATGCTATTTAATATTAGGGCCAGTATGTCTTCATTCTTTTTGCATAAACTTAGTTGGGAAATCTTTCTGTGAATCTTTATCAAGAATTTACCATCTCAGCTGTCTTCTGAAAAGCCAGTCTATTAAAAGTGGGTTATAATTGTTATTAATCTCTCTCATTAACAAATGTCATGGAGGCTTGATGCACAGTACAGATAACACTGACCATCTGGGCCCAGTAGGGCCCCTGACTAACATGACTAAATCATTTATCACTCTTGTAAACTAGAATATATAATGTAGGGGAAATTTTGATTTTTTCCTATTAAAATGATGAAAAAATATTATTTTTTGGTGAAATAAATGATAGGTACTTTTATCAAATATGCTATTAGGCATACTTACTAAAAGAGGTAAATTTGAAACTTATATTTTCAAAGTATCTCTGGTTTTAAATTACTATTTAGATTTTGATAATTGAGTTTCTGGAGAACCTGATCTTATATCTTTGTCTTAACAGAACAATGAAAATGAAACTGCGCTGCACTGTGCAGCTCAGTATGGACACTCAGAAGTAGTTGCTGTTCTCTTGGAAGAGCTCACCGATCCTACCATCAGGAACAGTAAGCTAGAAACACCTTTGGATCTGGCGGCACTCTATGGGCGACTTAGGGTGGTCAAAATGATCATCAGCGCACACCCTAACTTAATGAGCTGCAACACTAGAAAGCACACACCACTCCACCTTGCTGCTCGCAATGGCCACAAAGCAGTTGTTCAGGTTCTGTTGGAAGCAGGAATGGATGTGAGCTGTCAAGTGAGTCTTCTTTTAGCTACGCTTTCAAAGTGATGGTTCTCTTGCTCTGCTTTGCAATACAGTTGTTAAAATTTATATGTAGAAATCTTGTCATTTTTTAAAAAGATTTTATTCATTTATTCATGAGGGACAGAGAGAGAGGGAGAGGGAGAGGGAGAGAGAGAGAGAGAGAGGCAGAGACATAGGCAGAGGGAGAAGTAGGCTCCATGCAGGGAGCCTGACGTGGGACTCGATCCAGGGTCTCCAGGATCACACCCTGGGCTGAAGGCCGCGCTAAACCACTGAGCCACCCAGGGATCCCCATCTTGTCATTTTTAATTAAGTTGTCCACAAATGCTTTTATGATTACTAAATTCAAGATGCTGTGCCATACATACACTGTTGGGAAATATGAAGAGGTACGAGGCATGATTTCCAACCTCATTTTAATTTTAGGGCTATATAAATGAAAAATTATTATCAGAAGGCAGTTGTGTGTGATATTGTTGGTAATTGTTCCCTCTCAATGTCTAGCACAGAGCCTGACACACACTAGAAATCCAGAAGGTTGAACAAAGGAAAGACTGAATCAAAATTCAATTTAATGTATTTTGAGTTTGTACTTTGTGTAATATGTTGGCATATTTAGAATCCATTTTTTAACAGCCCCTATGTGGGATTGAAAGCTACTAAGGTCCAGTTAAGAGATGGGGAATCAGATTCAAAGAGTTAGGAAACTTTCCTAAGGATGTATAGCTAATAAGCCTAGGATATGAATTTATACTTACTGATTAAAGTCCAGGCCTGTTTACACAGTAATGTACTCTCCATACATTATTAATGAAGGAAAAAATCACTCTGCCTAAGAGAAATCAGAAGAATTTTATTGGAGAGATGTGATTTGAGTACAACTTTGAAGCATGGATAACATTTGGAAAGGTTTTATTTCTCTACAAGGAAAGGGCAACCTACTTTTTTTTTTTTTTTAAGGGCAACTTACTTTTATTAATCTGTTGCAAGTTAACTCCAATTCTAATGTTAACTTTTTTTAACTATGTTTTTTCCTTTTATTACTGTTTTTTGTCTCCCAAGTCAGTAGCAGCATTCTTATCTTCCAGAGACCCTTTTGGTTCCTGTCAGATTATGTCCTTCTCCCTTGTGTATTAGTAAGCTATTGCTGTATAACAAAATATCCTAAAACATAAATGGCTTAACATAGTAATTACTTATTTAGCTCATAATTCTGTGGTTGGTGATTTCATCTGAGCCTCTTTGAGTAGTTCTGACTTGGCTTAGGTTCTCTCATATGTCTGAGGTCAATTATAAGTCAGTTGAGTGGCTCTGCTGCCGAGATTGACTGGACGTTGTCTGGGATAATGGATGATGTTGCCATGTGCCTTTCATGATCCAACAAGCCATCTTTGGGCTTGTTGACATGACAGTGGTATGGTTCTATGTGCATGCCTGTGTGCACATGAGAAGAGGAAGGTGGGCGGGAGGGAGGAAACAGGATTTTACAAGGTCTCTTGAGGTCTAGGCTGGGAGCAAGCATCCTGTGTTTCCTGCAGAGTTTCGTTGGCCAGCAGGTCACAAAGGCAGCCCAGATTCAATGGTTAGGAACACAGATTGTTCCTCTTAATTAGAAGAGTGTGTGAATTGTTAAAGGGGTGTGAATACCCAGAGGGAACAAATGTGGCCAGTTTTGCAACATTCCAAATACTATAAAGTGTTCAAAATTATGAGGCTACTTCTCCTAGGAATTGTTTAGAAGTTGAATCTTGTGTCTCTAGGGGATTTTGCATGGAAGTTTTAAAAATCTTAGGCCTTCTAATTCTACATCTCAGGCTGGCACCCTAAAACCAATTTTTCGCTAGAGCTTTGCCTGTATTATTTAGCTATTTAGATATTTTAAGATTTTATTTATTCATTTGAGAGAGAGAGAGCACAGGTTAGGGGGAGGGACATGCAGAATACTGCTGAGGAAAGAACTGGATGCAGGGCTCAGTCCCAAGACCTGGGCCAAAGGCAACTCAGGCACCCTAGATACTTCTGGAGTATTTCTGAACTTGATGGCACAGAGTACTTCATAACCAAGGACTTCACTATGACTGAAATCAGTAATTCACTTCATGGCTAAGATCTTTTCATATTTTGTACTAGATGACATGACCAGAAGAGTCTAGCTTTAATTTTATGTATGTGTATGGTACATCTTTTTTTTTTTCATAAAATACTACTTACTATATTTTGTGCTTTTGGAAAATTAAAGATAAGTAAGATCCCTGCCCAAATTTCGTGGAGGAGACAAAAAACTCTCAAGAATAACTCCTATGCATGAAAAACTAAAATATATAGTAGGACAAAGGGCTATGGGATATCAGTGAATAGGGGGAATCCCTGGGTGGCGCAGTGGTTTGGCGCCTGCCTTTGGCCCAGGGCGCGATCCTGGAGACCCGGGATCGAATCCCACGTCGGGCTCCCGATGCATGGAGCCTGCTTCTCCCTCTGCCTGTGTCTCTGCCTCTCTCTCTCTCTCCTTGTGACTATCATAAATAAAAATTAAAATTAAAATTAAAATTAAAAAAGGGCTATGGGATATCAGTGAATAAATTATAGATTGTAAGAGGGAGGACTTGAAGAGATATAAGAGTGATATTTGAAGAGGAGCTTGAAGGTCTTTAGGATTTTGAATTTAGATATAACTTAGCTTACAGATGTACATTTTCTGGCTAAAAATGTGTTTTAAAATATTGGATTCGAATGCTTTTAGATGGTGCAAACCTCTTTCTAACTCTTTCTACCATCTACCATTGCCAGATTTGTTCCTTTAGATTTTCTACTTTACCCCAGTGGCACTTGGGTTTGTTACTCATATATTGGATGAAAGGGACAAAATATGTTCAGACCACTGTGAACACTTAATCAGAAGCATCAGGGCTGGTACCTGAGCAAGGCAGGCAGTGTTTTGTTATTTATGCTCACACTATGATTTCCTTTTGAAGGTTTCCAAGAAGTAGAACTGACAACATATTCTAAAACATATCCCAATGAATTGAATTTTCTAGTATTTAGTTACCCTTAGTTGTGTTTTGCTTTTGTTATAGAAAATATATTTTTTCTTTATTTCATTGTCTTTTTTTGGTGTTTAATTTTATTATGGGATTCAGATAAAGTGTCACCAAGTTTGCCCATCAGTTTCACTGCAGAGTTTTTGTTTGTTTGTTTGTTCTAGAGAGGGAGAGAGGGAGGAGAGGGGCCAAAGGAGAGGGAGAATCTGAAGCAGATCCACGTGGAGCTTGATCTAGCGCTTGATTTCACTACTCTAAGATCATGACCCGAGCCAACATAAAGAGTCTGACACTTCGTGATCCCAGGGTCCTGGGATTGAGTTCTGCAGAGCCTACTTCTCTCTCTCTGCCTATGTCTCTACCTCTCTCTCTGTGTCTCTCATAAATAAATAAATTTTAAAAATCTTAAAAAAAAAAGAATCCAACACTTAACTGAGCCCCCAGGCACCCCCACTGCAAAACTTTTTTAATATCACATTTAAAGTAGATATTTGTTCATATTCTTACTCAGTGAGAGTGAAGAATACCAGACAGTAACCTTAAACTGTTTCAGTGGCTTTAATTCTCATTAACTTGTTATAGTTTATCAGTTGGAAATTAGCACTATAAAAATAATTCCATTTGGTAAATTACAGCAATACACTTTCAGACTTTAATTACATTCAAATCATTATAAATAATTCTTTAAAATTTAGAGATGACTTTAGAGGATCTTCTCTTTTCTTTTAATTACAAATGTTTTAAAATGCGTAATTTATGTTAGTGTTTTCTGTAGTTTTGGTTTCTGCTTCATTTCTCTTTCAGCAGTTTTGAATTATAACGCATATTTGAACTGAGGAAAATAATTTAATTCCTGCTTAGGTGAATTTCATATTATATTTATATGCAAACCCTTTAGGCTTAAAGGATTTCTTAATAAAGAGAACTGTCATACTTAAGATATTTAGAAAGTTAGGTGTTAACTGGCAAGATTGTCTTTTTTTTTTTTAATTTTTTTTATTTATTTATGATAGTCACAGAGAGAGAGAGAGAGAGAGGCGCAGAGACATAGGCAGAGGGAGAAGCAGGCTCCATGCACCGGGAGCCCGATGTGGGATTCAATCCCGGGTCTCCAGGATCGCGCCCTGGGCCAAAGGCAGGCGCCAAACCGCTGCGCCACCCAGGGATCCCAAGATTGTCTTGAAGTTAGCAATTATTTCTATGGATTTCAAACCTGGTTTGGGTAACTAGGTAGTGATGGTGTCTTTTTATGCTGGTGCTTTAACTGTGTTTCTTGGAAGCTTCTCTTATTAAAATTTAAAAAGTTAAAGTACTGGCAAAACATTAAGCTGATTGTATTTTATTTGAATATGAAAGGAAATGAAAGTAAAATGATAGAAAATTAATAATGAAGAGTACAAGTTCCCATGCTAGGAGCTGTTAAGATGGAAAGCCGAGTAAGGTACCATTTTTTGTTGTCTAAGTGCTTCTCGTGGCAGGAGACCTATGTGCTTAAAATGGATGGATTACATTTTAATAATCCATTCAGTCCTTCTTTCCTAGAGGATTATTTAAAGTTTCTCCTTTTTTCCCAAAACTTTAACATTTTCCTCCCTGTCATCTCTCTGTGATCATGACTTTGCTTTATTTCACAGAGAAAACAGAAGCCATCATGATGGTATTTGTGCCACCACATTTACTGGTGGACGTGCATCTGCTTTTCTTCCTGGTGCTTTAAATGAACTGAGGCTTATTCTGAAGGCTGACTCCTCTACTTGGAGACCTGATCCTCCCCTTAAAATACTATGTATTTTCCCCTCTCCAGTGTATCACTCCCTTAGGCCCACAGAGATGTCACAATATTTCTCATCTTTTAGAAAAACTCTCTCTTGAGCCCCCAGTTCCCTCTAGCTCTTGTTCCCTTTCTTTAATCTCCTTCATAACAACATATTTAGAAAGATGTGTTTTTACTCATTATATCAGATTTCTTTCCCCCGTTCTCTCTCGAAGCTACTCCAGTTCCTTAGTCTATCAAAAGTCTTTCTTCCCCCTCTTTGGTACGGTGACTAATGGCTTCCATAGTGTTAGATCCAGCAGACAATTCGATTTATCATTGACATTGACAAAGCAGTTCTCCTTCCTCTTAGAAACACTTTTCTCTTTTGACATCTGAGTCACTGTTCTCTCTTGCTTCTCTGCTCCTTCTTGGTCTTACTCCAGGTAGGGCAGAGTCAAAGACCTTGATTGCCTTCCATTCAGCCTTGCAGCTAGATAAATCTGTCAGGCCTCACAAACCTGTTATCAATAGGAGTTGCTCAAGAATTAAACCTTCCTGTTTTCTTTTCCTTTTTCTAAAGTCATACCTCCCTCTCTTGCACCAGCCTTTATTTCAGTAGATCTTTACATTGGAACTCTGTAAACCCCTGTAATCATTAGGTATTGCCATTGCCATGGTGCTGCTGCACAACAAACAGAAACCTCAGTGGTATGCAGTAATAAGCAATAGCATTTTTTTTTCCCTCATTCTCAGGTTTGCAGGTCATCTGGGGAAGTTCTAATCCATGCTCAAAGTTGGCCGGGTCTGCTCTGCTTTATGTACCTAAACACATTTTATGCCTCTGCTTGTATCACACAGATACCATATGGTGGCTAAAGCAAGTCACAAGGCCATGTCCCAAATCAAAGGGTGGGGAAATCCACTCCACCCACGTAAGTGTAGGGACCTGCAACCATATGACACAGAGCATATGACTGGAGCAGGGAGTAATGTAGTCTGTCCCATCTCCATTCCATGGTTAACCTGTTCTCCACTTCCCAATCCCTAAACATCAGTATCACAGGGCTTAGTACTTAGACCTCATTTCTTCTTTGTATACTTGCTTCCTAGTTGACCTCATCCAATCCCCTGACCTCAGATGGCATCTTTGTCTCACAACAACCATGTTTATATACTCATCTTGGACCTTACCCTGAATTCTAAATTAGGGACATAATTGCCTACTGGACATATCTACTGGATGACTAGTGAGCCTTCAAACATTTCCAAAACTGAACATTTAGCTTCCATAACTCTGTCTCCCCAGATTTGCCCATCTTCTAAACTTCCCCATTTCAGCAAATGCCATTACTATCCTGCTAGTTGTTTAGTTCCCAAACGTCAGCACTTCTTTCATACTTTACATTTAGCCCCTCGGCAAATCCTTTTGGTTTTTGTGCTTAAATATATATATCTAGAATTTCACTACTTTTCATTCCCTCCACTGTTACCACTGTAGCTTAAGTCCTGCACCTCTCCTGCCTTCAACCTGGCTTCCCTGCTTTTTCCTTCCCCTCTATATTAGTCTGCTCAGGGGACTATAACAAAATCTCATAGACTGGACAGCTTAAACAACAGGAATTTATTTTCTCACAGTTCTGGAGGCTGGAAAGTCTAAGATGAAGATTCTGGCAGATTCTGTTCCTGGTGAGAGCTCTCTTCCTGGCTTGTAAGATGGCTGTCTTCTTGTTGTGTACTCACATGGTCTTTTGTGCACAAACAGAATGAGAGGAGAGAGAGAGAGAGAGAGAGAGAGAGAACACTCTAGTGTGTCCAACTCATAGAAGGACACTAATCCCATTACATTGGTTCCTACCTTTATGACCTCATTTAACCTGAAATGCTTCCATAGAGGCCTTTCTTCAAATACAGTCACACTGTAGGTTAACGTTTCAACAGATGTATTTTGGGGGACACAAACATTCAGGCTATAAGAGAATCCTTTCCCTCTGTTTTCAATAAAGCAGCCTAAACTAACTAAACTAGATCATATCATTTTTTCTGCTCAAAAAACTTCCAGTGTGGGGGGGGGGAACCTCCAGTGGTTTTCCATCTCACTTGGAGCAAAAGCTAAATTCCTTACAGTGGCTGGGAGGTGTCTTACATGACCTAGTTCTGCTGTCTCTTTGAAGCCACCTCTGACTATACTCTGCCATTTTTCACTTAGCTTTAGCCATAGTGGTTTCATTGTTCTTACTGGAACATACTAGGCAAGCTCCTGCCTTGAGACCTTTGTTTTACTAACCCACATGACTTAGTCCTGTGCCTTCTTCAGGTGTGTGCTTAGATGTTTAGTAAGTAGGGAAGCCTTCCCTGACCTATCTTACTTACCATCCCAGCAACTTCTTTTCCTTCCCTTGAACCAAAAACCCAGCTTCCCTGTAAGGATGCCATATTCCTACTAGCCATTTCAGGCCAGGCTTCCAGGCACTATGCTATGTGAATAAGAAAATTTATTCCCTGTCCTCATGGAGTTGAGTGACTTGTAGGGAAAACAGGAAATAAAACCATAAACAAAAATTATGAATTTTGATAGTGCCATAAAGGAAATACTCTGGTTGTTGTGATGTTGAATGAAGCGGGGTGGGAGGTCCCGCTTAGGATGTGCTACTTAAATAGGGCTAGCCTAAGAGAAGTGAGAGATGAGAGACCATGCGAACAGATGGGTTTGTAAGAGAGAGAATATATGTAGAGAAAAGAAGGTGAATAAAGAATAGTCAGAATATCTGGAAAAAGAAGTCAATAAGAAAGCAGTGGTAAGAGGGGTGCCAAGATAGTACAGTTACATGTAATCAGTTCATTCATTCACCATGTATTTATGGAGTGCCTGCTTTGTGCCAGGTACTGCCTCTATGTGCCAGAGAGGATGGTAGTAACAAAATAGAAATTGTTCCTACAGAAGGGAAGATGACTCTACAAATTATGGAGTAAAGAAAAGTGAGATACAGGATAGCAACTTGAAGTCATAGCAGGTTCCCAGGACATTTCTTTGGTTGGCTCTTTTATGCTAGATTGTGGAAAAGTTTGTATTTTTATGAAGGGTGCAAGGATTCAGTGAGAAGGCTGAAATTGAGGATGCAAGGGAAATGGTGAAGGTATTTCATGAAATTCAAGAAGCAGCAGGAAGTGATAAGAGCACAAGTAGAGAATTAGCTTTAAGGAGGAGAACAGGTTCTTCCTCTAAGACAGAAGTGAAGGAAGAAAGGTAAAGACGAGGCTACGAGGTCCCTAGTTGAATAGGAGGAAAGATCTTTGGGAGAGGAGGAATCTTGTTTCTAAATTATTTGAGGACATATTTCTTGTGTGCCATTTCCCCTCCAATCTAAACTTTCTTAAAACCTTCAGCTCTTCTTCACATGATGTTTTTCTAAGTCTTTTGTCATTCGGGACCTACTTTCTGAGCACATCCTAACTTGTCAATGTTCCTGTAAAAGTTCATTACCTAGTGTTGAACACAATTCTCCAGCTATAGACTAGCTA
Source organism: Nyctereutes procyonoides (assembly GCF_905146905.1). NCBI lineage: Eukaryota > Metazoa > Chordata > Mammalia > Carnivora > Canidae > Nyctereutes > Nyctereutes procyonoides. The sequence goes on from NW_026575122.1 coordinate 25,129,473, forward strand.
ATGCAGGACACAAAAGAGTAGTGGCCTTCCAGCTTGTTCAGAAGTCACGTGTTTGTTTATAAAGGCTAGGATGTTCTCATCTTCTATTCTGGGAGATGCCCGTAGGGCTGACTGGTACTAGCCAGCATGCTGGGAGTTGTTACTGCTGAGGTACGTGCTATTCTAGTTGGCTTTCTCTGTCTCCATTGAGGTTATCTTTATTCACTGGCTCTTATTTCTTATAATAGTTAGAGGTCTTGGTTCTCATAGTTTTCATCTCCTCTGGTTCCTGTACTATTTTCTCTATGATCATCACCACAGTCTTACTTTATATCTTGGCATCTTTGTTCTATCTGTTTTCTCCTTTATTAAATAATTAATCTTCCTTTATCTATTTGGTCACTCTCTTTTTCAAGCTCAGGAGGACTTTGTTAGAGGTGTTAAATTCAGAAGGGGGAACCGGCGCAGGCAAGCTCCGACATCGCTCCATCCGTTGTTTTGACAATCTGGTAGAATACAGAACCCAAGAAACCATTTTAAAACACCTTGAAATACTGGATAAAGCATAACAAATATCTCTTTATATGCATGACTGAACTTCCACAAAAGCCACAGAAATACATAGGGCTAAAAACAAAAAGGAAGCTAAAACCCAGGGCTTTAAAACAGGGTCTCCCTCTTTCCTATCACTTGTCTTGTTTTTTTTTCAGCTTTGGTGCTACTGAGACTTGACGTTAGTAGACATTTCCAATCAATAAGATAATTTCTTTGCTTTCATCAGCAATTCAACTGTTGGCATTTCCGTATATTATATCATTTAATTTCTTCTCTCATGGCGGTTCTCATTACAACTTATGTTCAGAGGTGTTTTTTCCTTAGCAGTGCTGAAATGTGAGTGCTTCATATCTCATCCCTGGATGCATTTTTGAAGTGTTATTGTATTATCAATTGCATAACTGTCTGTTTTGTCTTTTTTGGAAATGATTATTTTAAATGATTTTTTTCAAAAAATGTGAAATTTGATCCATGAGAAAAGCAGTACAAAATCCCGAGGATTGAGAGGATTTGGGTTCACCTATTTTAGTGTTATTTCTTTGTATACATTCAACTTGCTTGTTGAATGTTTTGGATTAAATATTATTTCATGAGAATACTGTTGTTCAAGATCTGGCGAGTTATGGATTGTGGATTTGGAATAGAGGGCTGAGATGAACAGAATGATACTAATCTGAATGAGGATAGTAGACACAGACTCAAGGTAGGGTATGGTCAACTGGAGGATATTGTGGAATTAACCTGCATTTTGATAAGGAATAGTTGATAGATTTGAATATTTAAATTCTGTACTATTTTTGATACTACTGTGATAGCAAGAAATGGTTCCTGATACCACTGTTTACCTTAAATTTATGAGAACAATCCATTCCATCCTCATGTACTCTATCAATAAGCTAATTATATCCATCTTGGATTTGGAAAAACTGATTAATCTTTTCAGGCTAAAAATGTATTTATCATCTGCTAACTTTTTCTAGTTTTATTTAAGAGTTCAGGGTCTCCTTATCTATTGTATAAAAATACTTGCTCTATTTAACATAACCCTTTTTCTTGGAATAATGTAAGGGAGATTATTATACACAGAATACATATATATTTATATATAATTTGAAAATATTAGCATCATTGAGGTTTTAAAAAAATAAGTTTTCTAATCGCTTTTTTAGCAGCAATAATGATAGTATTTTTCATTATTTTTTAGGTTAATAAAATGCTTTTTGAGACTTGTTTATCTTGTTTAACTCTCCCAATAACCCTACCAAGTTGTTAATATTTTCTTTATTTAAAAGGATATGTGAATTTTCATAGATATGGAGTGATTTCTCCAAGTTATATGACTGAAAGTCAAACTGCTCTTGGGACCCAGGTCTTCTACATCTGTCTCCTCAAAAAGAATTGTTTATGTATGGTGAAGTTTATATAATTTCATTTTATAGAATAGTCCATTTCAGTGTCTAAAGTACCCACACTTTTATATCAGAGTATCTAGAAAACCAAATTAGTACAAAAAGGTAGACATTATTGTTATATTTTTGAATAGTTTGTTTGGGTAGCCTGGGTGGCTCAGCGGTTTAGTGCCGCCTTCAGCCCAGGGTGTGATCCTGGAGACCCGGGATTGAGTCCCACATCTGGCTCCCTCCATGGAGCCACTTCTCCCTCTGCCTGTGTCTCTGCCTCTCTCTCTCTCTCTCTGTCATGAATGAATAAATAAAATCCAATAAATAAATAAGTAAATAAATAAATAGTTTGGACTTAGCCTTCTCTTTATCATTCTCTTTATTTAACATTACTTCTTGCACCTCAGGTACTTCTTCCTGAATTAAATCTTTAGGAAGTTCTTTCGGTAAGGATCTGTAGTAACCATTCATTATTTAGTCTGTCTGAAAATATGTATAATTAATTGATTAATTAATTAATTTTAAAAAATATTTAATTTATTCATGAGAGAGACAGAGACAGAGACAGAGACATAGGCAGAGGGAGATGCAGGCTATGCAGGGAGCCTGATGTGGCACTCGATCCTGGATCCTGGGATCAGGCCTTGAGCTGAAGGCAGATGCTCAACTGCTGAGCCACCCAAGCATCCCTGAAAATATTTTTATGTTGCTCCCATTCTTAGAAGATACTTTGGCTGGATATAGAATGGTAGATTGGTATTACTTTCTCTTGACACATGAAGGTACTGTTTTCTGTCATTATTTTTGTTGAGAAGTCAGCTGTTGATCTAATTATTAATTATTTTCAGACAATTAGTTCTTTCTGTTGGGATGTTTTTAAGATATTCTCTTTATCTTCTGTGTTCTGTAAGTGAACTGTAATATGTTCACAATGTATTCTAACTTATATTGCTTGGTATTCCTCGAATTGAATATTAGTATCTCATAAGTCCTGGAAAGTTTTTAGCCATTGAATTACTTATCCCCAACCTCTCTTTCTAGAACTCTGATTGGACATATATTGAGTCTTATTCTGTCCTGCCTTTCACATTTTCAATCTCTTGTTTCTTTTTTTTTTTAATTTTTATTTATTTATGATAGTTACAGAGAGAGAGAGGCGCAGAGACATAGGCAGAGGGAGAAGCAGGCTCCATGCACCGGGAGCCCGATGTGGGATTCGATCCTGGGTCTCCAGGATCGTGCCCTGGGCCAAAGGCAGGCGCCAAACCGCTGCGCCACCCAGGGATCCCTCTCTTGTTTCTTTAAATTGCATTATGTACTTAAAAAAAAATCCACTATCTAGTTCAATCCTTGTTTTTTCAGCTGTGTCTTACCTGTTATTAAGCTTTTCCATTTAAAACATTATGATTTCCATTTCTAGAAGTGCTGTCTAGTTCATTTTCACATCTGGCCAATTTTGATTCTCCTCTTGTTTTTTAAATTATATTTGATATCCTTTCTTTGTTCTTTTATTTTATTGATCATATGTATTTTATATTCTGTAGGTAATCATCACATGACATGTGACGTTTTTATAGATTTTACTCTTTTTTGTTTCTCTAAATTCTTTCTCATGGCTTATTTTCTTTCATGTTCAGTGATTTCTGATTTTAAATTTGTGTTTTTTAGAGCTTGATCTGTTAGAACTCTTGGAGTTCTGAGTTTAAAGTGTATTTTTTTTTCACAAGGATGTATATCTGCTTCTGCTAAGCATTTATATTTGCCTTGGTACTACAAAACCACAGTCACTTCCTTCTACATTTTTGGCTTAGGATTGAAGGGTTGGGGGAGCACAGAGATTGTGTAATTTTGGCCCCAAGTCCATGTGAGGGGAGAACTGTGGTAAGATTTAATGTTATTTTTGCTACTCTGCTCCACTTATAACTAAGATCAAAATAGCCATTTTTAATTTCTCCCTCTGTCCAACACATTTAATATTTGTTTATTTAAAAATGTTTACTATTGATTTTTTTTTTTTTTTACTGAGGATGTTTTCTTTTGGAGTTTGAAAAAAAATTTTTTTGAAGTAATCTCTATGGCCAACAGGGGCTGGAATTTCTCTACCTATTGAGCCAGCAAGGTGCCCCTGAGAGTTTTAGGTTTTTTTTCAGGGGTCCTTGATCTATCTTCTCAGCTTTCGTGGGCTTCTTTGTCTCCTTCCCACCTTCCACTTCTACATTGAGTAGCTGGCTAAAGGCCAAGCATTAGTCTGCCAGGATTGGCAGATTCCTTGGAACAGTTTCCTGTTCCAGTGTTAAAACCCTGGGTTCATAGTTTTTGTCCCCTGTTCCCTTCCCAGGCTCTGAGGAATTCTGTTATTTTTCCTTTTCATCCCTGTATTTAAAACATTATTCAGTTTTTCAGAATATTTAAGGTGTGCTATCCCAGGAGGAGTTTTTCTAACATAAAATCGTTTTAAGTATGGAAGGAAATCAAATTAGTAATCAGAAATTTGGTTGAAAAACACAGTGAAAGAATTAAATTATTTCAAGGGATATTTTTCAGAGAATCAAAAAAAAGTATTTTTACTCCATATTGAGATTAATTTTTTAAGGAGCTGAATAAATTTCCACAGTTTATCTTTCCTTCTGAACAGTGCTATACATTTATGAATTATTATTTTTATTTCCATTTTTTAAAAAGATTTATTCATCCATTCTAGTGAGAGGGGAAGGACAAAGGGAGAGAAAGTCTCAAGTAGACTCTGCATGGAGTATGGAGCCCAGCACAGGGCTCTGTCTCACAACCCTGAGATCATGACCTGAGCCAAAACCAAGAGTCCAATGCTCAGCTGACTGTACCACCCAGGCACCCTTTTTTTTTCCATTTTTATCAGTATCTATATATATCATGACAGAAAGTATAAGTCAAATATATTTCAATCATGGCTTCTTTGAAGGTAAATTTAGATCACATTGATCCTCAGTCTCCTTAATGATGCGTTTATAAACCATTTTAGATTGAGTTAATTATACAATAGGATTTTGTTGATTAATAGCTTTTTTTACATTATATATTATTTTATTATGTTATTTCTACTTTGAATCAAGATTAGAACCCCACAGTAGAGATCAGTTTTTTAATATAGGGGGACAGAATTCCTATAATGACATTATTCAGTTTAACACACACATGCACACATACTGAGGGCCTGCTATATGTTTATTAAGTTCTTGAGAGAAAAAAGAAAAAAGTGAAAGAAACACATTTGTGTAACTCAGAAAGCTACTGCTTTAAAATTTTCCTTGATCCTCCTTTAGGCAGGAGCCAGTCTCTCCCTGCATCACTCACAATTCTTCCATTCCATGCTGTTTTCCTCCCCCTGTTTACCTTTTACCCTCAAAACAATTCTTTAATGCCACATTTTCAAGGTACTTTAGTAGGCATTGGGGATACAATAATGAAAAAAAGATATGAGATCTACATTTACACTAAACTTATAGATTGTTAAGAGAAATAGATCACATGACATAATGTAGTATAAGTGCTATGATGAGGAAAAAAATGTTGTGAGTTATATAGGAAAAGCATTTGGCCTAGGGGCCAGTGATATCTTCTTAAGTGAAATTGTGTTCAAGTTGAGATTTGACATGTAGGTCACTGGTTCTCAAAGTATACTCCTAGACCCTCAGTATCACCTGGCAATTTGTTAGAAATAGAAAAATCTTGGTTTTACCCCCAGGCTGCTGAATCAGAAACTGGGAGTAAGGCCCAGAAATCTGGCATTTGACAAGCTCTCTAAGGAATTCCAGTTCATGCTGAAGATTGAGAACTAGTGGATAGGTGATAGTGTGATAGAGGGCTAGGGTTGGATCCTACTGGGTAGAGGGACCAGCTTCAGAGATCCCTAGCCACTGAGACTAATGTGGAAAAGTTCAGTTTGCCTGAAGCATAGGATATAAGATCTGGAGGAGAGGTGAGGTGGACAGAAGAAAGTGTGGAGAGGAGAGCATGGAGATCATCTGGATTTTGTAAACCATATTAAATTGTTTAGATTTCACTTATCATAAAGGCTCCTTTTATGCATCTATTATTTCCCCAAATAGAATATAAATATGCAAGGGTCAGCATCGTATTTCCATGTCTCAGAATACCCTTCAACTATTGTTGGCATATAATTGGCATCTGATAAATGCATGCAGTATATGAATTGACTGAAATCATTGGATACTCACAAAAGCCTTGTGAGTAAAACTGCCTGTATCACACCTGAGAACACCCGAGGCTAAGAGCAGGTGAGTGACTTACCAACATAACAAGGTCAAATGACTGTTCAGAAAAGTAGAGGTGTTTTACAAATCCAAGCATTTGGATTTTGTTCTTAGGATCCCTTCTTTATTCCATAGTACCTTTCTGTCAGGGAGTGCTGAGATTACAGAGAATATGTACATAAAATCACAATTTTTTTTGACTTGTAAGCATTCCTAATGCAACTGTGCTTCTTTCTCTTTTTTCTTTTCTTCTTTTTTTTTTTTCCAGACAGAAAAGGGGAGTGCACTTCATGAAGCAGCTTTATTTGGAAAGGTGGATGTTGTGAGAGTTCTGTTAGAAACAGGTAACTACCGTGATTCTCCATGGAATTTATTCTGCCAAATACAATTTCTATTTCAGGACTAGATAAAGGGAAATGGCACAGTTTTTTTTTTCCATAATCACCCTTACTTTTTACCTTTAGTTCATATTGCAAATGTGTATCCATATCATGTAGAATTGAGCCTCAATGTTTAGGTAAAATGAATATAAATATACACCTTCTTTTACTCCATAGATGTCAGTAAAAAGCTTTTAGAAATTACAATTGTATATATTTAAACCACATTGAAATATATTAGAGAAACTACCAGAAGGAAAAGGAATTCTCTGCTTGTACAAAAGGGAGGAACTGATCCTTATGAAGTTATGACAATTGCTTGGTTTATGAAAGAACATAGTATTTCCCTAGGCTTATTGGGAACTATGGTAAACAGAAATTAGAGTTCTGTATCCTTAAGGTAAATTCGCCTTGTTGCTTCATCAACTGAGTAGCTATTATTTGTAAGCTGCAGTGATTTAAAGGGATTTTTTTTTTTTAGAAGGAATGCTTTGAAGGAACAACAGAGTAGGTTTGTCTTCTTATGTATATTCTGAATGAAATGAAATAAAATTGGAACTGAGATTGGATTTTTTTAGGATCAAAAAGCATGGGTACAATTTTATACTTGGAAACAATTGATTTGAGTCTTTGGTGTTATGGACTACATTTAGTGTATTTGTTTTTCACCCTGAAAAAAATGAAAAACATTGGCTATTGCATTTTGATTATAGTTCTAGAAAGTTAAAGCCTCAAGTACATTTTTTTACATTGAACAGTGATATAATAAATGTCTTATAGGCAACAAATTACAATTTTGCTTGTCACATATTTCTATACAAATTTCAGCAAAGCTTAATTATCTTACTATACAATGAACTAATGCCAGATTCTGAAAGCTGGCTTTGTTTACAGTTAGATGTTTGGAAAATTTATAAACTTTTTTGGGGCAGTGAAAACTACTACATTCCTTAGTACAATAAGTATTTTTAGAATTAAAATAATTACAAAAGTATTTTAGTTACAAACTTCAAGAAGCGTGCTCAGCACGTAGATGGTTGTTATTTACACTGAATATAATCTTGCATAAATATGAGATATTTGACTTTGTAGCTGGACAAATACTATTTGGACAACAGTTCCAAATAATCATCCTTCTTCAACTTTTGTGAATACTCAGATATTTTAAGACTGTCATTATGTTATGCATGATACATTATTATTTAAAAAATTTTTACCATATTTTACAGAATATATCTATATCACAGAACCATTATTATATCTTAGGAATTCACGTTCTAAATTAATAAATAATTTTTCAGCTTGACAGCGTATCTATTAACTAGCTATAATCCATACTAGCCTTAATTATAAAAAAACAATCTTAATGATTGGGTCAGTGCCCTTGAAGACTTCATTCATTGTCAAGAATGTTCCTAATCTTTGGTAGCAGGAGACCCCCACCTTCTTTCTTACAAAAATCATGTGTGTGTGTGTGTGTGTGTGTGTGTGTGTGTGTCGAGGACTTAATTTTTTACACAACTACTTTCATAGCTTGGTCTGTGTATGTTTAATATTAGAGTAGTTACATCTTGACAGTATCTTCTGATGACACTTCTGTGGTTGTACATTTAGTGGATTTTTCTTTTTCTTTCAGGAATTGATGCCAACATAAAGGATAGCTTAGGTAGAACCGTCTTAGACATTCTGAAGGAACATCCGTCTCAGAAATCTCTCCAGATTGCAACACTCTTACAAGGTAAACAATATTGAATGATGGATGAGCTTGTCTTAAAGTTAAGATTAGATTAAATCTACTGTAGTTTTCTCTTGAGTTTTGAGTCAATGTTTACTTGTAAGTAAGCTTACTGTTTACGTTTTTTTCTGGTAGACTTTTAAACTAAATAATAATAGTAATTTTTTAAAAGATTTTATTTATTTATTCATGAGAGACACACACAGAGAGAGAGATACATAGACACAGGCAGAGGGAGAAGCAGGCTCCATGCAGGGAGCCCGATGCAGGACTCAATCCCGGGTCTCCAGGATCACACTCCGGGCTGCAGGCGGCACCAAACTACTGCGCCACCGGGCTGGCCAATAATAATAATTTTTAATGTTTTATTTCTGTTTTCAGCTAATGAGTATTTTTACGAAAAGCAAAAGTGGTTTTTCAATCACTTGATAGTAGTCTTTTGAATCCATATAGTAAAAATGTAGTTAGGAACTTGATGGTAATAAGGCTATATAAAGTGTTGATGGTCTTACATTTGGATAATGCTTTAAGAATTTTCAGGGATTTTCTGTTATTTTGTCTGATTTCTATAACTTTGTGAGGCAGGTAAGTCTGATACCATTATTTGCCTTTTTTTTGCACATGAGGGAAACTGAAGCTCTGAGAGGCTGACTTGCTCAAACTCATATCCTGTTTGGTAGTAGACCTGGTACATAAATGCTGGGTTAACAAGAAGAATTATACTTAGCTAGAATAATACAGATTATTTCTTCCTTAATCTAGGAGTATAAGATAATTCAGTCTTGCCAGCCTTTGTTTTTGGTAAAGGTCACCTAAGGTCTACTGAATGTTTGAGAACCACCTAGGTTCATTTGCAGGATTATATACTTCCCTGTTTGATCTAAAAATTTTAACGAAAATTTAGATTTAAATACTCTCCCATTTTGCTTCATGATTAGGCCTGACATATAGTATATTTCCCTTAAAAACCCAGACATTGATTCTCTCCTTTCCAGTTAGCTTCTACACTGTTCAGCAATGATTATCCCCTAATTATTGCAGATTGGCAGCAAGTGTAATAGGGAAGGGAGACAGGATGGTTTCCCTGGATATTAGTTGGGAAACTGAAGGACAACTCTGTCCTGCAGGAGATACACGAATTAAAACCAAGTCAGGCAGGTGATGCAGAGATACAAGAGTCAACAGAAGCCAAAGAGGGGTAAAAAGAATAGATGAGCTACAGGAGGTCATTCATGCTATCTTCTCTCTTTATTTTCAAAACCTCTTAGGGAAGGGAAGGTCAGTCCCCTACAATTTTCTTGTTTATTAGGAAGTTAATTACAAGTCAAGTGCATATAGAGAAAAATCAGATAATACAAGAGTGGCTCTACATATTCAAATTAAAATCAAGTGGAATGAAAGCTAATAAAAAGAATGGTATACAACATTTTTGTCTTTTCCCTTTAGGCACTTTATATTTCATATTGAACTTTTGTCTCTAACTCAACTTTAAAAAAACAGAGGCTTGTGAATAATACGTCTTTTGGGAAAAGCAAAATAAATGTCATCCGCTAAAAAGAAGACATGACGTAATTACAGACATTTACTGTATTGATTTAACTTAGGTGAAATTGTTATTAGCTAGGAGTTAACTGTGTTCTCTTAAATGGTCAAGGTTCATTAGGTATGTCAATTTGTATTGAACATACAGGACATCTTTGAATTTTTAAAATTGTTGGCAGATTTTAGAATGTGAATGTGTTATCTGTAATGCTTTTGCATTCCTGGGTCACAAATCAGTGGTGCATTTTAAGTTTAATGAAAAAGTTTGTTATTTCGCTAAAACCAATTTAGAGTAGATAAAATTACTATTTGTGTCCTGGAGGAAGAATTCACTTTACATAAGTACTACACTGGGTCAAAATTTTAAGGATAGACTTCCATAGGTTGCTTTCTTTGCCTAGTAGAATGGCCCTTAGAAACCATTTGGATGGTATAAAGACACGGTTGGCATGAGAGCACAAACTTTCTTAACTAGATTTTAAGAAAAAAGATTCCTTCTGAATAAAGACATGTAAGAAAAAAAGATCCCTGTGGGGAGAAATCAATTGATTTAATCCTTTAGATGGAGACTACAAACTAGCCACTGTAGATGGAATACTTTTGCCAGATAGCAGACATATTTTGTTTAGATTACATAATTTAGGCCTGCACTGTATTTCCACAAAAATTTAATTAACTTTCAACATTGAAAAATCTGGAATTTCAGCTAAGACCTTAGAATTTCAGTTTCTCAAAAAGAACAGGCTTTAATTTTACTTTACTATTGAACTTTCAGTGAGTCACCTACTCTCTAGTTAATCATGCTCCACATGCTTTCTGTGTTCTCTGTGTTCAGATGCCGTTTTCCTTATGCTTAAGAGAAAAGTGAGATATTTTCTTGTCCCATGTCTATCTGGTTGTGCCACTTATTAGCTGTATGAATATGGTCAATTAAAAATCCTTCTTCTTGAGTTGTCATCTTTAAAACTGAAATTGTCATAGTGCCCGTGTCATAGTTTTGTGAGGCTCAAGTGAGTTAACTTATTTTAAATACTTAGAATACTGCTGGTTGCATAGTAAGCTACATTTAAGTTTTTTAGCTGCTGTTACTATAATTATATCTTTCTCAAAATTGGAAAAATGAGAGGTAGGCTGAGTGTAGAACACTACCTCAAAAATAATGAGAAAGAACATTATTTCTTTGTGGAAATAAACTTTAATATGTAATTATGCTTATCTTACAAGAGTAAATACCATTATAACATAAATTTCATTCATTTATGTTACCTGACTAGTTGTTGTATCCATCTGAATTCGATATTCCTGTTTAGGTATCAAGTCTATTCAAAGCATCTTTCAGAGGTTTTTAAATCTTCAGGTAGAATATATTTAAGGAAACTAAGGATGTTACTATGTTTTTAACATGTGAATTTATTTTTAAGGAAAGAATGTGACCAGTTTAGTTTTCACAAAGAGGGTTTATGTGTCTCTTAGGTTCTTAAGTATCTTTTGTGTTTTAATTAAAAAGATTTAAATTAATAATTCATGAAGGTCTTTCAGTTTTTTTTTTTTTGAAGTTCTTTTAAAAACTTAGGATATATTTAGGAGAAAAAATAGATGAAAAACTGGTCACCAGAAATAAAACCTGAAGTTTAGTTATTGATTCTAAAATAAGTGAATTTGACTATGTAATTTCAAAAACTTGTGTACACAGAATATTTAGAAGGTGTGGGAAGATCAGCAGCCCTTGAAGAGCATGTACAAGAAGATACAACACAAGAAATACATATTTCATCTCCTGTTGAGTCTCCTTCCCAAAAGACTAAGAGTGAGTAGCTAATTATAAACCCTTGAAATAGTACTAGATATTTATGTACAGATTTGTCCTAAATTTACAAAAAGGCTAACACTTATAAAAATTTCAAATCTAATAAATTATATCTTATACTCTCTATATTTTTTAAATATTTATTTATTTATTAATGAGAGACACACACACACAGAGAGAGAGAGAGAGAGAGAGAGGCAGAGACACAGGCAAAGGGAGAAGCAGGCTCCTTTCAGGGAGCCCAATGTGGGACTCGATACTGGATCCTGGGATCACAACTTCAGCCAAAGGCAGGTGTCCAACCACTGAGCCACACAGGCATCCCTATACTCTATATTTTATCTGTTTATTCAGTCAGCATTTTTTTTTAAAAAAGAAGAAGATGGTGGAAGAGGGACATATGGAAAGGGAACGGGAGTCTTAAGCAGTGAAGAACTCAACACGGGGGCTTGACACTCATCACAGGGTTCGATCTCACAACCCTGAAACCATGACTTGAGCCGAAATCAAGAGTCGGAAACTTAATGGACTGAGCCACCCAGGCACCCATTCAGTCAGCATTTACTGAGCACTTCTGTTTGTCAGACCCTACTCTTGGTCCTGACATTGTAGTCAGCAAAATTAGAAATTTCTGCTGTCATGAAGTTTACATGGAGTGGATATTTTATGGTTAGATTGTTCCCTAAAATTAATTAATTAATTAATTAGAGAGAGTGAGAGTGCACCTGAGTTGGGGGACGGGCAGAAGGAGAGAGAGAATCTCAAACCAGCTCCCTGCAGAATGCAGAGCGGGGCTGATCCCACAACCCTGCGATCATGACCTGAGCCGAAATCAAAGAGTTGGGTGCTTAACTGACTGAGCTACCCAGGTGCCCCTTGCTAAAATGTGTTAATGCAGAATAGAAATATTGATATCTGGATTATAACTACTGGAGTTTTATTTATTCTCAGGAGAAATTGTACATGTAAGGTACCTTTCTGAGAATGATTAGAGAAATGCATATTTGCATGCAGCCTGCAAAATATTCACATTTTGATAGATGATGCATATTATTTATCTGTTCCTTCTGTGTTTTTCCTTTATGTCGCATTGCACAATTCTAATTTATTAATTATGTAATTATTTGTCTAAATAATTCTATTTCTTCTTATTGAATCTAAGAAGTAGGCTCCCAATACCATTTAAAATTTGTTAATGAGTTATTGAATGAATTGTGTTTCTGTGAACTATAATGCCAGTGAAGGATTGTTAAAGATGAAATGTTCTAATGAATGAAACCTTAGGAATTATTCATTCCACATGCTTTTATGTACTATACATGTATAAACCTTCAATACTATTTCTATTTTGAATCAGAGTAATGACGGTCAAAATTGGGATTTCTCCTTCTCTTTTACAAGTTCTTGCACTAATTATAGTTTAGTATCTTGTTTTCGATGGAGTATTTTCCGACTTACTAAATCTTATTTGTCATAATATGAGTTCTATCACCATACTAGTTATATTTTTATTAGTTAATAGGAAGTTTAGGCAATAGCCCTTCTTGAAACTTTGAAAAAAAATTGCTGTCTTCTTACAGGTGAAACCGTGACTGGAGAATTATCAAAACTCTTGGATGAAATAAAACTCTGTCAAGAAAAGGATTATTCTTTTGAAGATTTGTGCCACACAATATCAGACCACTACTTAGATAATTTGAGCAAGATTTCAGAGGAAGAACTTGGGAAAAATGGAAGCCAGAGTGTAGTAAGTAAGGGGGGAAGGAAGACAGTACGTCTGTCTTTGCCAATTCATTGTGTATCTGAGAGGCATGGGATTTGTGCATTATCCTATCTTCTGATTCTGCCAGTGTCAAATGTCAGATTCCCAATTGCTCTTTTTCTGATGTTTATTGCTGTTTTATTCTCACTGCATGTGTAGGGGAAAGAATGCCTTGATAAATAATTTATAGTTTGTGATGAATCTCACTACTGCTAACTTGCCTAACAAATGAAATCATAGTGTCTTTGATTATGTTCTTTTAGTTTTACTGGGTGTGATGATACTGGTTTCCAATGAAAAAAAAATCTTCCTTTTGTCTTTGTTTCCCGCTTTCTCTATGAACTGAGTCTGCCCCATCTTGAAGAAAGATGGAGCTGGGCTGTGTGTGTATGTTTCTCGGTAACTCTGTATGTCACGGTAGGGGAGAGACATTGTGGAAAGTTTGACTCCATATTTTTATAATCTTAAACTAATTCCTCATGCAACCTACAAGCTCAGAGTCTAAATCATGAATTAGAGATTCTTGCTCATTTAGATTTTATATTAACACTATAGCAAAAAAAGACCAAAACACCCTTTAGAGAATCACTCGATTTAAAATTAAGATTTGTATATCTGTTTTGAGTCATGTAGAGGTAGGATTTTTAGGGTATACTGGTATCAAAGGAAATGCAGTATTATGACACGAAATCTTTACTCACTTTTAGAACTTAATTTGTTATAGAAATATTATGCTTTCTTCAAAAGCTAATAAGAGTGGATTGTGTTAAGTGTGTCATAATTATTTACGAAAACTAAAAAAAATTGCCAAGTAGAGTGACTATTAGGAGAATGTTTACTTCATTTAGTTACTTAACGTGTAGCTTGTTTCCCAGGATAGTACTTGTTAGTCTAGCTCCATGGCTGGTCTTACTCCCTACACTCTTTGTTCTTGGTTTTTGTTTTTTTGTTTGTTTTGTTTTGTTTTTTTGCTACATTGTCTTTTTAAAAACATCATATTATTGGCTCCAATAAAAGCTCTTTATGAATAGTTATGATTAATTATGTATATATATACATGTATATGTAAATACATATAAGTTTAACCAAATGAAATTTTTATATTAATGAAATATTTACTGTAGTGACTTTAACATCAGGATAAAACTTCCCGTTTAAAAGTCTTAAACAGTTATATGTCATCTCTAAATGACAAACCAGTTGTATTTCAACATTTCCTTGAAGATTGGTTACAAATTAAAATATTTATCCTGCATAAATAATACACGGTGTTTATAGGTTTTTAGGTCTGTCCCTAAAGATTTCTCTAAACTGCTTCTGGTCCTCTACTTGTAGCGAACCCATAGAATTTCTGAAAGCCCTAATTTGTAGTATGTACCGTAGTAAACAAATTTTGAGCTAACATCCCAAATTCATGTATTCATAAATTACATATATCTACTACTATTCTAAGAATATATGAGGTAAATTAGAAGGATAAAGAATAAGTGTAAATGGAAACTCTTTTTTTTTCTTTTACTCAGTAGGTATCTTGTATACCCTGGGGTCTGAAACCTTTACTTTGAGACCATGCTTACATGCTTATATATTTCAAGTAGTGACATCTGAGGTTTTTGGAATTATGAGGGTGACATAATTTAGGGGAATGAAGGCTAAGTGTTTTTTTTTTTTAAGTCAAAACCGTATAGAAAAATTAGGGCTCATAAATTGAACTGAAATTCTTAAAATTCAAGCTTATCCTTTCACACAATCACTCTTTGTTCCTGTGACAAACCTTATATTGTGTTCCTTGAAAGTATTGTCATATTAAATAATAAAGGTTACATGAGGCAGAAAAGCAGAGGGTACTTATGAGTAAGGGCAAGTAGTTCAATTTATCTGAAATAATAGAGTTTATAAAGGGAAAGATGGGGAATAAAATTAGAAGGATAGGTTGAGGTCAGGCCATGGGTGATTTTGAATGTCAGGATAAGAGTTTTAAATTTATTTTTTAGAAAATGAGAAAAATCTAAAGGATTTTGAGCAGATAAAAGACATCACTGGAAGTACCCTTTTGGAAGATCTGATAGAAACTTGTCATTAAATGTTTAAAAAGTAATCCAGTTATTTTGACCCTTTTCTATAGACTATGTTTTATTTGGGTTCAGTTGCTTATATTGAATATTTCTGTTCATCAAAAATATTTCTTCAGAGTTTTGTTATGAATTGTATTCTCAAATTATGCAAAAATTTAAGTAAAAATTTAATTAAGTACTTATAGATCACGTTTGTCAGTATGTTGTAGATTATAAGATTTATAATAGCAGTAATCAAACATGGTTCCTGACTTGCAGGAGTTCAAAATTCTTATTCAAAGAAGGCTTCAGTCGCAGTGTACAGATAAGACTAACATGTGAAACAACAGATAAATAAGGGCTGACATTTTTTAGATGCTTTCTGTTCAAATGTCTTATGATTTAAGCCACTTAATCCTCACAGTATTCCTAACTGGATTTATAGACTTGGGAAATGACTCAGCTGGCAAGTAGCAGACCTAGGATTCAAACTCAGAGCCAATGTCTTTAATTCCCAGCCACATTTCTCATAATAAATTATCCAGTGGCCAAAGGAATTTTTTAAAAAGGGAGAGATTAGCAAAGACTTACTGGTATTCATTGAAGGCTTCATGGAGGTAGGGAGAGACTAAACTCCGAGCTCTGGAGGGAGAGGAGATATGCCTTGTATTTGTTTTGAAATGAATGAGTGAATGAATGAGCGAATGGGAAAGGATTCCAGCTCGCAGAAGCATTATGTGCAGAAGCACAGAGGTGAGACATAGCATATAATTTGAGAATAATGGTTTATCATGAAAGTTGATTTTGGAAAGTAGTGGGAAGCAGATTTGGGTAAGTAACAGTAATACTTAACATTTACTGAGTACTTTATTTATATTAACTGATTGAATTTTCATAATAACCCTGAGGTAGGCGGTATTATCCTCCCATCTTACAAATGAGAAAATGGAGGCATAGAGTAGTTTTATGATTTTTCTACGTTTATACAGTTAATTGCCAGAGCCAGGATCTGAAGGCAGGCAGTCTGGGGCTGATGCCGTATCCATTACCACTCAGATATTTTGTTAAGGGCAGATAATTAGATTTGAGAAGCTAATCAGAAGTTTAATATTGACAGTGAGGAGAGTAAATTCTTGAGTAAGGGTGTTCTATCCTGATGGTGACATCCTGGGAAGATAAAAATGGTAACTATCGTCAGATGTTCTGGGAAGAAACATAGTGATTCTCAGCAGTGGTTATATGTTAAACATATCTGGAGAGGCTTCAGAAAATCCTGATACCTTCAGGTAACATGTTCTGACCAACTAGACCAACTAAATCAGAATTGTTTTGGGTGGCTCTGAGCCTTGTTCTTTCAGAAAGCTAATGTGCACACTGTTGGTCTAGAGGCCTCAAAATCCGCCAGGGCCTTACAGAGGTAATTCAGACCTGAGATGCTGAGTCACAACTTGAGGTCTTGATAATACCACAAAATTATAGAATTATAGAGCTAGAATAAATCTCATCATGGGTCTTCCAGTATCCAGTCTAATTCTCCCACTGCTGTATAAGAGCAGCTAAAAAAATCTTTTGGGTTAGAGACATTTTCAGTTTATCATCAAAGAAAATTCCCAGTGTAGTCCTAAATTAAAATTATTTCTATATTACATTGGAATATTACATGTGGAATAATATTTTTGCTTGTTTGCATTATTAGCTGTAGGATGGACATTTGGATTCAGTTAAAGTTTAATTTTAGGTGATAATGAAATACCACTTTGTTCATTATAATATGACAAATAATTCCAAAAGCAATTTAGAAGAAATAAAAATGTGAGGAAAATATACTTTTGTAGCATTTGTACTATTATTATTATTATTTATATAAATGTATTTTACATATTAGTGATGTGCCTTGAATTTTAGGGGTATTTTAACGATTCTTAGTTCAGTTTAGCTTTCATTGCCAATTTTTTTCTTCCAATAGAGGGCACTCTAATTCAGTAATTTAAAATACAAAATCAGCTGTCTTATGTAAGAACTTATACTTTTGAATTAGAGGTTTCTGATTTTATTAAAATATTAATTAGCCTTAGGTAGTAGTTTGAACAATTTTACTAATATATAAGTGAATTAAAAATTAAATTCTTATTATGATTGAATGTATTCAATTGGATGTTTTACATTTAATGTGAAGGCTAGCTCCAGTTAAAATTACATTTTCCCTTGCATAAATTTTAATTCAAAAGTCAGTCTGTTTTAAGTGCTTTTATAATATGCATATGGAGCCATTTTCTAAGTTGAATTAGGACATTATATAATCTAGAATGTAAATTTTGAAGAAATATAAATATCTTTACATACTTTAGCAACCCATGAAATTTAGAATTTTGAAAGAATATAAAATAATCTGAAAAAATGTTCTTTTCTCTTATTTTCTCAGGTCATATATTCAGTTTCTTTTTCCATGTATATAAACAATGTGCAAACTCTTAAATGTGAATACATATACGACAGAGAAATTTGATTATTAGAGCAGACTTCAGAATCTAGGTTTCAGGAAAACTTTTTTTCTTTTTTTTAATATTTAAAATAGAAAACATTATTGTTTCATTAGATTATATCTCTAAGAAATAAATAGGAGGCTTCAGGGATGAAATAGATTATATTTTTTTTCCCTAAGGGAAACCTGGATATAAATGGCATGTAAAGACTTCTTGTTTGAAAGAGGTTGTGTTGCCAAGTTTTGTGCAATTTCAAATCAAGCAGTGTACTTCTTTTCTGTTATTTTACTTTATTTTCCAATGCAAAATTTTTAATGACATGTAAACCTTCTGAAGTATGAGATATTTTCTGTAATATATCAAGATTTTAGGATTCAGTGTCTCAGTTTTTATACCAAGCGGCTATAACTTGCTTGAGAACACTGTTGGGGAGACTGTACTGGAGACTCTCCATAGGAAAAGATAGTTAATTTGGTGCCAGAATACATGAAGTCTTAAAGGTCAATAGAATCAAATTAGGTTGCCTAGAATACAAATGGCGTTTCTAAAATAATGTTTACTTTCAAAAATATAATCTCTAGAGCTTACTATCAGGAATGTACAACTTCAGAATTCTGAGAAACTCCGATGACTGTGTCATCCAATTCCTATCAGATTCACAGCACTTTGGGAAATGAATTTTCTGAAACATAAAATAGGGGGTTCTTCTTTCAGGATTGTAAGTGATTCTTTAGCACATAATGAGTTTTTTTTTTAATGGTGGAGCTGAATCTTAAACAGTGGTAACAGTTACCTTATTGAGAATATAGTATTCAGAATATTCTAACCTAAATAATTCATGTCTTATATAGTTGAACAAAGTTTTTGGCAGTGGTGACTCAAGGCTGCTGTGTACTAAGTCTGGGATTGAATTGTCCTAACAGATTTTCCAGGATCTTTGGAGAAGATATAGATCTTGTTAACCTAAGTTAATATTTTGAAACTAATAGCATTAACTATACTTATGTACCACATGTACCTACAAAGAAAAATCCAGAATCAGAATGGTGAGGTTTTTGTCCCTCCACTCATCCCAGGAAGAACTTGTAACTGAAGTGAATGTAGGAAGATCCTTGAGATATCCTTGCCCTCTGGAATGGTGGGGGTGGAGTGTAGGGGGTGGAGGTCATTCTTCTGAACTTCCAATGCAATTGCTTTTCCCTTTCATGACACATCTCTTTGTTCTGCTTTGTCTTTTAGTTGTACATATTTTTATATTATTTCTTGCAGGCTTCTTATGGTTAAATCTATATTTGATTGATCTCCGTAATGACATCCTGCCTAGCACAATACCTTGCAATGTTGTCTCTCAGTGAAAGTTTATTGAATGATAAATGTATGAAAAGGCAAACATTGCATAATGGCATACATATAAAACAATGTTGTGAATCAACCACTTTTATTGAAAACATGTTTAATTATTTGGAGATGAATTAGAGAGTCCAAGGACAGGTTTTTTCTGTTCTGTCACTTATTAGCAGGGAGACCATTGGAAGTGCTAGAAGTTTCCAAAGCCTTAGTTTCTTCCAGTTAAAAAAAAGGGGGGGGGGTGTTAATATGGCCTTCTGTCAGTGATAGAAAAAAAGAGCTACTCTCTTTTGTTCTGCTGAAGACATGACATTTTGATTTTTACATTTTATAGATTTTGTCCAACTTTGTCCAAACTTCCAATAACTACTCAAAAGAGACTTCTCTAGTGAAGTGCTATATGTTTTATTCTTGGATTTGTGTTAATCAATATTTGCCATGAAAAAAACCCCTAGTCATCTATCATAATGGATAGGTCTGCAGATGTGAAGGAGGAATAGTAAACATGGCATATAATTGAACGTACGTGAAAAATTACCTCAGTAAACATTCTTGCTTCAAAGTAAAAATAGAATTCAGTGGGAGTTACAATAAAATAAAATCCTATATTTAGATTCCTAAAATTTCAGGAGTTTAAGTGTAAGATTGGAGAGATTTAATTGGGGAAGAGGTATATTAAAAAAGTTTCTGGGATATTTAAATGACCACAACTACAGGGTGAACCAACAGTGAGAAGTGGCTCCTAAAAACCAGTGAGCACTTGTCAAGCACTGATCTCTGCAAATAGTTGTAATACAAGAAGCTAGCATTTATATTGTACTAAGTTTTAACTATATACTAGACACTGTGGTAAGCATGTTAAAATAATTATCTTTTTTATTCCTCACAATAATGCCATGGGGTAGGTTTTATTATCCTCAATGTAGAAATCAAGACCAAAATAACTTGTCCAGGCTTATACAGCTACCAAACGTTAAAACTGGGATCTAAATTTGGGTTTGATATCTTCCAAGGTCATGGTCCTAACCTACTGGATAGTCATGGTAGTCGTATTATTAATGGTTCTTAGTTACAGCCATTCTGTCTGTCATTAGTATCTTCCAAACTGACCTACCCTCACCTTTTCATCATTTTTGCCATTCTGCAGGTTCAGACTCTCATTACCTCTTACTGAGTTATTTTAAGAGTTTTTCATTCTGTCCACCTGCTTCTAGTGTCTCCTCATCATTTGCTCCATTTTTTTCTTAATACTACTGCCAGATCAGATCAGTATGCTTTAAGTTCAGTTCTGGTCATGTCAGTCTCATTCTCAAAGTTAGGCCTGGTCCTCATTGTAAAAATTAAATGTAGACTTTTATCTTGGGCACTCAGGGCTCTGTCTTCCAGCATCATTATATATTTCCAGCTTTCTCTCATTAATGTCTTAGATAAATAGGATGCTTTGGTAAAATGGGATGCCCTCAAGCATGTCTGTCTTTCCTTATCTCTGCCCATGTTCACAATGTTTATTCATACATAGTTCTTTTCTCTATCTTCTACATATTGAAAACCATTCTTTATAAAATCTTTTATTAAAAATATTACAGGGGATCCCTGGGTGGCTCAGCGGTTTAGCGCCTGCCTTCGGCCCAGGGCGTGATCCTGGAGTCCCGGGATTGAGTCCCGCGTCGGGCTCCCTGCATGGAGCCTGCTTCTCCCTCTGCCTGTGTCTCTGCCTCTCTCTCTCTCTGTACTCTCATGAATAAATAAATAAAATCTTTAAAATATATATATTACAAGACCTTTTTTGATCCTTCTATTAAAAGCCAACTTATTCAGATTGACTATCATTACATTTTATTTACAAGTGTGTTATGCAAATTTTGTAGTCAGCCTTGTATTATTTATGCATGAATCTGTGTTTGGCTTTGCTTAGAAACCTCTCGGTGACTGGGGAAATATGTTTCTCTCTGTGAGGAATTTAGCATAGTTCTTCACTCACATGCTTAATAAAACATTTGTTGAATTGATAGGATAGGCCATAGATATCAGAAAATCTGTTTGATAACTGATTATAGGTACAGATTTATGGATAAATTTCTAGATGGAGTCTTTCTAACCTCAGAAGAGTTTACTGTTGGTTGATGTTTCAAATAATGCCTCACCATTTATTTTGAAGATGACATGAAATAACTGTTCAAACTATATTTTAAACTTCCTCATAACATAAAAATACCAACATCTTATGCCAAGTCATGCCTTTCTTAAGTAGCAATGTCTCTTTGACTGACAATAAGGATATCTTACAGTATAAATATCATGTTTGGCTCCAGATAACATATGTAATGGAAAATCTATAAGAATATAGGAACATACATCTCATTTATTTTAATTTTCAAATTCTTCAATATTCCATGATAAAGATTTAAAAAATTCATCCCTGTTATTCTTTCTTTGTAAGTTGAGATGGACTATTTTGAAGCAGTTTTTCCCCATTATTCATAAGGAAAAATAGGCTTTTTTCCCCTCATTATTAATGATTCTTAATGATTACAACATGCTCAACTAATGCATGGTATTATTACGTGCATGTGCATAAGATGTGTTTGACACCAAATACCTCTCAATATTATGAACATTCTGTTAAGGTATCCCAAGTTAGTATACTCCCTTTCTAAAGAATTATGAACTTTATATATTTGAAATTTATGAAGCTTATAAAGTTCATCATTTTATCTACTTTGCAGCTACAGCATGTCAGTTTTTATTTTGAAACTTTCATTTTCTCTGATCCCTCTCTAATCTCCAACTTGAATTTATAATCTTTGTCATAGAAGGACTTAGCTATTATGATTTCCCTGAGAATTCATACTTTATACTCAGGAGCTAATTGTAATATTTTCTTGAAAGTTTAATAATAACTTGACTTTGTTCTAACCTTATTTTTGGGATAATGGTGATGTTAACTTTTGACAACTTTGGCCACAAGTTATGGTTACCTCAATCATTTATCATATAATGCACCTGATTTGTAATTCTATTTCAAAGTATACTTGATTCGTTTTTGGAGTGAAGGCCTGGGACAACCTGCCATTGAAAAAGAATCCCATTTTACTTGCCATAAGAAATCAGTCTGGAGCCTGAGCTTAAAGAGATCTGTCAGCAGTGATAATCACTTATCTCTGTGTTTAGGGAAATGCTTTATACTTTGAAGAGCAAAGTAATTCTAATGGAATAGTGGGCTAGCGACCTAGAAAAAAATTTTATCATTAGACCATTTGAAACAGGACTACTGAGTATTGGAATTCTTTCTAACATTTTGTGAGACTATTTGAGACATGACTACTGAAAATATGAAATTCATTCAACTTCTAACAGCTAAAGAATTAAAATTCTCCATTCTGTATTCAAAGTCAATAAAGTAAGAGAAAGAGAAACTGTGTTCTCAGGCCTAGATTTTTAAAATTGTCTCATGTTATTTTTACTTTCCTTTTCCAGAATTTTTATTTCAACCATCTATACTTTTTATTTGATTTTTTTATTCATTATTTTTATATTTTTAAAGATTTGTTTATTTATTTTGAGAGAGAGAGAGAGAGAGAGAGAGCAAATGCAGGGGGCAGGGCAGAGGGAGAGAGAGTCTTTCATGCAGACTCCTCACCAAGTGAGAAGCCTGACTTGGGGTTCCACCCACAGCCCATGAGATCATGACTTGAGCTGAAACCAAGAGTTACAGGCTTAACCGCCTGAGCCACCCAGGTGTCCAAAGCATCTATGTTTTTTAAAGCTCAAATGTTTCATTTGCTTACAGTTTCAACAACAGTTCTATTTATTCAGTAGCCTCCAGTCTATGCTATCAAATAACTAACAATGAGAAACAAAGTCTTAATTTGGAGAAAGAATGAGGTAGTCAAGAAGATGAATTTGACAGGAAATGAAAAACTCTAAAATGAACAAAGATAATGAACCCAGTGAGATGTGTATCAGTAAAGTAGACATTGCTTGCCCCTCAAATAAATGAGACAATGCTGCTGTGTTATATCCTTTCCTATAATCATCCTCTGTGCTGCTGAAATAAATCTGTTCTTAAAGGCTTGTAGAATATTCCCTTGGAGCCCTTAATCCTACTCTCGCTGAGCTTAGTGCCAGTTTCCTAAACATTGAAAGTATCTTTATTGTCGCAGTTAAAATTATCATCCTCCCTAGTTTACTGAGACCCTGCATTAAAGAATTATACTAATTTATTGAATAATGTCTATTTGTAACTTGGAGCGGCACTGCAGTGTAGAGAACAAGAGTTTTCAACTCAAACAGACTTGTATTTGAACTAAATTCTATTTCGTAGGTCAATATTACCCTGAACTTTATATTTGTCACCTTATTAGTAATGATTCTATAGTCTTTCTCACCTCAACCTACTGAATCAGAATGTCTTGAAATGGATTATTATTAATATTTTTAAAAGATTTTTATCTATTTAGAGAGCAGGGGGAAGGACAGAGGGAGAGAGAAGAGAGAAAGAGAGATCTCAAGCCGACTCCATGCTGAGCACGGAGCCCAGTGTGAGGCTCAGTCTCACAACCCTGAAATCATGACCTGAGCTGAAATCAAAGTTGAACGCTTTGCTGACTGAGCCACCCTGGTGTCCCTGGAAGTGGATTATTTTTAATAAACTCTAGGTGATTCTTATATTCAATAGTTTGTGCATACTGCACTAGAATATTTTTTAAATGTTGATTTCTAAGATAATCAACTGTCTACACCCGTTTTCTTGCCCTCCAGATCTGTGGGTCTCATATTACAATGATCTGATGCTAATTTGCCTTTGCCTTCTTTTTTTTTTTTTTTTTTTGCCTTTTTCTGCTTATGAGTACAAATTTCATTGGTCATCAGAGCAAAATAACTCAACCTTGTTTCTTCTGCTTCTATGAAAAATGAGATTGGAAGTTTGATAGAGATTATGTGATGACTATAAATGACTTTGTTGGAATGTTTGACAATATTAGTTCTTCTAATCCATGAACATAGAGTATCTTTCAGTTGGTTTGTGTCTTCTTTTTTCCATCAAAGTCTTGAAGTGTTCAGTGTATAGATCCTTCCCTTTCTTATCTAAACTTATTCCTAAGTATTTTATTGTTTTTGATGCTATTGTGAGTAGGATGATTTCCTTTATTTCTTTTTCAAATGTTTTGTTGTTTGTATATTGTTGTTTGCAACTGATTTTTGTCTGTTGGTTTTGTGTCCTGCAATTTTACTGAATTTGTTCATTAGTTCTAGTTTTTTCATAGTCTTTAGAATTTTCTATATATAAAATCATATCATATGCAAGCAGACAATTTTTCTTTTTCCTTTTCTGATTTGGATATCTTTTATTTATTTTTCTTGTCTCATTGCTCTGGCTAGGACTCCCAGTACTACGTTTAATAGGAGTGGTGAAGGTGGGCATCTTTGTCTTATTCCTTATCTTAGAAAAAAAAACTTTCAGTCTTTTACCATTGAGTAATCATAGTTAGTTGTGGGCTTGTCATATATGGCCTTTATTATGTTGAAGTATGTTCTTTCTATACCCAAGTTGTTGAGTGTTTTTATCATGAAAGGGTAGTTTGTCAGATGCTTTTTCTAATTCTATTAAGATGATCATATGATTTTTATTTTATATTCTATATAAGTTAGCTTTTAATTAATTCTTTTATACTTTAAATTAAATGGCAATGTTATTAAAATACCACATAAAGTATAAGTAGTATTTAAAAGATTATATTATCGGGATCCCTGGGTGGCGCAACGGTTTAGCGCCTGCCTTTGGCCCAGGGCATGATCCTGGAGACCCCGGATCGAATCCCACGTCAGGCTCCCGGTGCATGGAGCCTGCTTCTCCCTCTGCCTCTGTCTCTGCCTCTCTCTCTCTCTCTCTCTCTCTGTGTGTGTGACTATCATAAATAAATAAAAATTAAAAAAATATTTAAAAGATTATATTATCATCTTTCTCTTACTCTCATTTTCAGTTCTTCAAACTTACAGACTACATTCATTGTTGCTCACTTGTTCCTTATGATTCTGTCTTCTCCCTCACAACCTGAAGCAATACATGCTTCTCCCTACCCTTTTCATTTAACTAAAATTCTGTAAGAATTACATTGTAAACCCAGGAACAGTGTTTTATTTTTTATTGCCTATCCAAGTGCCTGTTATCATTTCTGGCACATAATAAGTGCTCAGTAAGTGGTGGTGGTTTTTTTTGTCATTCAACTACTTATTCTATTATATCTAACAAGAACTTATTTATCCCTGCATAGCTATGACTTCCAAGGTTCTGCATTACATAAATTAAGATGAGGTTATTTCACTAACATAACCTTAAAATATTATGTTGGCTCATTAGCATCCTTCATGAGAGTTAAGCTAAGAGCTAGAGAAAGCCTCAGTTAGATGATATTCTCAGAGATTGTGTTTTATAATACTTTTTAATATCTTTATACTA
Source organism: Nyctereutes procyonoides (assembly GCF_905146905.1). Lineage (NCBI taxonomy): Eukaryota > Metazoa > Chordata > Mammalia > Carnivora > Canidae > Nyctereutes > Nyctereutes procyonoides. The sequence goes on from NW_026575122.1 coordinate 25,155,227, forward strand.
GTGCTATCTACCTTCTGATAGAATATATAACTAACACACCATACAGGACAAAAGTGTGAGTGTGGGTGCCTGTGTGTGTGAAGAGGAGGAAGGAGAAAAGAAGGGAGAATGGAAGAGGAGAAAGAGATCACAGTATCATCAGTAGGCACTTTTGTTTTTGCCCTTTGATTTATGAATTACTTAATTTTATCTTATCCTTTGGAGCAAGTGGCATTTTATGGTTTTGAGAATCTAACCATAAACACTGAAGAATCTGATCTTTTCTAAAAATAGTAATGTCACAGTCCAAAGCATAAAAATTGTGCACTCATAGATCACATATGAAAAGATACACTTCAAATTTTTTTCTTTGTCTATAACCTAATTTTAAGAGATGCTTTGATTGTTCATAAGCCTGGAGACCTATTTACTTAACCAAGATATTCTGACTCATGCTTAGCAATGAGATAGAGTAACTGGGAGTGGGGTGTGGTTGTTTACATATAGTGGCTAGAGGAGGAGAGATAAACCATACTCTGAAGGAAGAGAAGGATCCAATCACATAAACACCAAGGGAAAAAAAATGTGAATAAAAGGAAATACTTTTTCCTGAGGTAAAAAAGAGCTTAGTATGTTCAAGTACCAGAAAAGAAGCCATTCGTGTAGATTGGAATACAGTGAACTGGGTAGAGAAGAAAATGAAGTTCGAAATCCAGATTAGACAGGGTCTTGTAGATCATGGAAAATGGTTTGATTTTTTTTAATCAAAAATTTTTAAGCAGGAAAGTGATATAATTATGGCAGCAAAGCTGCTTTTTTTTAAGATTTATTTATTTATTCATGAGAGAGACACACACACACAGAGGCAGAGACACAGGCAGAGGGAGAAGCAGGCTCCTTGCAGGGAGCCCAACTTGAGACTCGATCCTGGATCCTGGGATTATGCCCTGAGCCAAAGGCAGACGCTCAACTGCTTGAGCCACCCAGGCATCCTGACTGCCTCTTCTAAGTTCACTGATAAGTTTATTTTAATATCATATGTCTGTATGATATTTATAGCACAATACATTTAATAATATGATGAATGGTTATTCTCTATGCTAGGTTTTGTTCTAGTCCCTGAGATATATGGAGCAGTTAACAAGATGGAGAAAGTCCTTGTTATCACTGAACTTCTGATTTAACAAAAGATATAGACATGGACATTGGCAGTTATGAGATAGTGTAATGAGTGCTATAACAGGGGAAATACAAGGATAGGTAGTAATTAAACAATTGGGAAACATACTGGCCTCAGATTTGGGTGATTAGAGCAGATTTTGCAAATTTGATTCTTTCTCCTTGATTCTTCTTGTATCAACCAGGTAAGCACTCTCCTAATTGTTTGTGTTCACCTTGGCTGACCTCCTTTCTTTTCACAGACCCTTGGCTTTCTATTCTTTCTAAGGCCTCCCCTTCCACAGAGAACTGCTCTTTGAGTTCGGGTAGTAACTAAATGCTATTTCCAGATCTACCTTCCAACTTCTCACTACTAACCAGTTCTGTATTACAGTTGCTGGTAAGGATGTTTCCCCTAAACATCCCACTGTCATTTCAAACTGAACCTGTGAAAATGCAAATGAATAGTCTTCTTATCCATATCTATACTTGTACCCATTTTCCATCTTTCTTTCATTCTTTCAGGACAGATATTTCGTATTATGTCTGATTCTTTCCTCTTTCATTCTCTTGGTCTACTAGAGAGTTCCCCCTTTGTTTATTCTCATCATCTCTACGGGATGCTGCTTCACCTTCCAGGAACTGCCTCATTTCTTTATTCATTCTTACACTAAAATTCTGGAAGAATGTTTTTTCACTTTCCCATGTCTCTCCTCCATTTTCTCTTAAAACCAATTTAAGCAGGATTTCCCCTTTACCAGGTCCCAGAACTGCCTTGTTGAGGTCTCCACTGACTTACACAGTGCTAATTCCAATAGACATTTCTTAGTCCTTTTCTTACTTGATCTCTGAGGAGCATTCCCCCAAGTGGACCATGCTCTCCTCTTTCTCATGCATGCTTTCTTCACTTGATTTCCTAGACACCACACTCTCCTGATCTCCTTCCTTCTTGGCTGGCTAGTCTCCTTTCAGTCTCCTTTGCTGGCTTCCTCCTTATATCCCTGACCACTTAACACTAAAGTGCCCTAGGGCTCATTCCCTGGACTTCTCTTCTTAATCTATACTGATGTTTTTGGCTGAGTATGCTGAACAGTCTCACAGCTTTAAATACTGACTACGGACCAGCATATCTCATGCTTACAGCAATAGCTTAGATGTCCTCCTAAACTCCAGATTCTTGTACTTAATTTTCTGCTTAACATCTCCACTCATGTCTAATATCTTTCTCAAATTTAACATGGATAAAACTAAAATTCTGCATTTCCCCCCCTCAAGCCTCCTGGACCCTCATTTATCCCATATCAGTAAATACCAACTCTGTCCATCTAACCTCTGTTCTTTAAAACCTTGGAGTGGTCTCATACTCCTCTCTTTTCTCGTGCCCCACAAGCAGTTGGTCTTGAAATCCTACTAGCTCTTCCTTCAAAATATGTTTAGGATCCAACCATTTCTTACCAGCCCTAATACTAACACTCTGGTCCAAGCCATTGTCATCCTTTGCCTGGATTATTAATTAAACTGGTATTCCTGTTACCACCGTTGCCAGTGTATTCCTTCCCCCAAGAACTGTGAAAGGTTTATTAGGGGGATACCGGGACAGGATAGGCAAGGAAAACATTCAAATAATTAGGCAAATCTGACGGCTTTTCTAAAAATATAGTCTTCACAGCCTGGTTGTTACTACTTAGGAAGGTCTTCAGATTTCATACTGATTGTCCTTGTGGTGTAGGTGTGGGTGAAGGGTGAGGACCCAAGGGTGGGAGAATATGGCTTATTCTCTTGGGTTTTTAATCAAATATTAGCTTCTCAGTATGGCCTTGCCTTATCACCTTATTCAAAATTAGCAAACCTGGCAATTCTTTTTTTTTTTTAAACCTGGCAATTCTTATCCCCTCTTTCTACTTTAATTTTTGTCACATCACTGTCATCATCTAACATACCATTCATTTTACTTAATTGTATTTGTTTGGCTTCCTTGGTTAAGATGTAGGCTTTCCTCTGAGCAGAAGCTATTGTCATTTTTGTTGTTGTTGACTGCTGTTACCTAGAACTTAAAATGATATCTAAACTGACAGTAGACAGATAATAAATTTTTATTGGATGATATAATAAATTAGCTCTACTATAGGCCCGTGACCCTCTACATTTGGATTTATATGACCTGGTCATCTTCTAGCATAAAAAGCATATATTTTGGAGTTTACAGATCAGGATGTGTATCTTGATATTTCTCTATTTACTACCTGTAAGATGTTTCCTCTTCTGTAAATGAGCATAGTAAACCCAGCCCTAAAGTGATGAAGACTAATATGTGAGAATGTGTAAAAAAGCATTCTAATCCATGCCTGTGTAACACTGCCAGCTGGACCTTCCTTAAAAGAAGTTTTCATTCCATGACTTGTATGGTCAGAAAATAGATGAGAACCTTATTTTGACTACTGTATAATAGTGGCCAAATTCCTCGTCTTGGATTTCAAGAATGTCAAAATCTTCACGTTCTGTTTCTGTTCCTCCTTATGAAATTTTTTTCCTATTTTCCCTCTTCCCACCAGTATACTCTATTCTTTTGTCATTTACCTAAACGTTATCATAGGCATTTCTTCCTCATTGTCTTTGCTTATTCTCCTTCATTCTCCTATCTTTTCTGTTTGTTTTAATGCTGTTCATTTTCCAAGATAAAGTTCACGTCTGTCTTTATTATCACAACCACCTCAGTTACTCCAGCTCAGAAAATTTTTGTTTGAATAGGTGGACAATCTCAGAAGAAAAATGGGAACTATTAAAAATTAAATGAGAACTCTAGAGTTGAAAAGTGTAAGTATCTTACAGGAAAAAACCCACACTGAACTTCAAATGAACTTGTAATCTGTGTACTGTGCAATCACACAATTTATTAACTAATTAGTCTTCGTTTTAAAGTAGATTATGAAATAGGATATTGAGTGAAATTGTTCTTTTGCCACAAGATGTGACTAGGCAATTTTAATTTTTAAAATTAAAAACAAAGAAAAATTAATACAGTGTGGAAGGGACATTAAAAGGTGGGATGACAATGATCATGTGATTATGAAATAAAAACTTGATGGGATGAGCACTGGGTGTTACACTATATGTTGGCAAATTGAATTTAAATTAAAAAAAGTAAAAAGAAATAACTTAAAAAATGAAGTAAAGAAACTGGGGGACATGCCATGAACTGACCTCTGTACAGTTCCGTCTTCTCATTTCTTATTTCTTTCCCCACTAACTAGTACTTCTATAAATTTTCCATACTCTTTTTCACCTATCTTTACATAGTTGAAGTTCTCACACTCTCCTCCACCCCACATCAATTTTGCCATTTTTAAATTACCATCCATCAAATCTTGAGTCTGATGTGACCTTCCAATCTTAGCTCATCCTTAAAACCTCTCCTGGGTCTGGACTAGGGGCTTCTCCAGTGCTTCCAATGATCTGTAAATAATATTTATTCTGATTGTAATTTTAGTAAATAATTGTGAATTTTGTTGGTTTCTTGTTCTTGAAAATACTAGACTATAAACTCCTCAGGGCATTATGTGTGTCTTTCATCTTTATATTAGCAGATTCTAATATAATATCTACTAGAAAAGGAGACTAATATATACTTACTGAATCAATGAACAAAAGAAAGGATGGATGAATAAATGTTAGAGTATAAACGCTTAACTAAAAATTGAAGAAAACTATTACTTCAAAATCTTGTCTAGGGATTGTTTCATTTTATTATTATCTGTTTTTCCTGATGACTGCATGTTCATTCTTATCAAATGAGAGCTATGCTGGTAAGACCATTTTTGCTTCCTTTAAAGTTATTCTAAAGTTATTTTCTGGCAGTTTTCTTGAAATATTTTGTTACTTTTGAGATGCTTTATAGGAATGTGATAAAATTGGTGACTAGTTTTTACTTTATAATTTTGTAAAAGAGATTACATTATCCCAATTAAAACAAATCTTTTGGTCAAAGATTCAGTTGATCACTAAGGCCATTAATAAGGATAATGTTAATTAAGTGTTAAAGAAAAGTTAGGATCTATTAGGATTAAGCAAAAAATAAACTTAAAATTTTTTTATTTAAAATGTAGACTACTAAAAATAAAATAAAATAAAATAAAATGTAGACTACTTATGAGGCACCCGGATGGCTCATTTGGTTAGGTGGCCTTACTCTGGGTTTCAACTCAGGTCATGATCTCAGGGTTCTAGGATCAAACCTGTGTTAGGCTCCATGCTCAGGGGAGGGAGTTTTCTTGAGGATTCTCTCTTTCCCTCTCCTTGTGCCCATCCCTCTGGCTCGTGCTCTCTCTCTCTCTCTTTCATTCTCTCTCTAAAATAAATAAATAAAATCTTAAAAATAAAATGTAGACTACTTATGAACATTAAATATTTCTCAATTTGAAATTAGTGTACTTGTGTTGAGATTAGGGGATATTAAAATTTTTTAATTAGTAAAGTAACAAAACAAGTCATCAATATTTGTGGCCATATATTAGTGATATAATAATAATCTAGTGTTTTTGAAATATTGACAAATCATATAATAGCTCCAATATAATGGAAGTTTGATTCTCACTAATTTAAAGTCCATATTAAGTGTTCCTGATCAGGAAGTGGCTCTCCTCCAGGTGGGAATTAAGGAATCAACTCCATTTATCTAGTACCTCTGCCATCTTGAGCACAGGCTTCTAAGGCCACCTGACTCATCTATAAATGGTGACAAAGGGTAAACAAGATAGGGGATACAGGTAGGAAGTATTTGGGGATGGGTATGAAAACACCAATCACTTCTCATATTCCATTAACTAATACTGTTATGTAGTCACATGGCCATTCCAGTCTGCAAAGGAAGCTAAGAAATATAGTCTAGTTATGCACTCAAGAAGTAGAGAAAACAGATTGATAATCACTTAACCAGAATTGGCTCCATAATATTTTTTAGAATTCAATTAATTTTTCTTTATATGCATACTGATTTGTACAGTTCTCATTTATAGAAACCTTTCATATAGTTATAGGTAGTCCCACATTTAAGCATGCATTTATTAATTAAAATCATCCTAGTTAAAATTGTGGAGTCTCTTCTATATAACAAAAATTAGGTCTTTATGCAAGACAATTTCAAGTTCTAATTTCTTCCAGAAGAACATTATAGTTATTTATCAGCATTGGTTTATTATATAGATAATAGGTCATTTACTTATATTTAGAGTGATTATTATGAACATTTATACATAATTTTTGATGCATTTACTTACATATCAAGTTTTAAATATGTGCTTCATTCACTGATTTACATGCTTCAATTAAAATAATCAATTTTAATGTGCTTAAGTGAGAAAGAATCTGAGATCTTATTTTCCAAAAAAATAATGAAAATGACTTACTTATTTTTGGCATTAAGAAATCCCACCATGAAATAGAATGTTAATGGTATTTGGTCTGGTAGACAAGTCAGTAGTTACTTTAAATGATCATAGTTAAAAGTTAGATTATACATCTGTGTATGTGATAGCATACCTTGATATCATATTTTTGGGTTCTTTCTTTATAGTGAACTGTATTTACTTTCATTTGATTCGCATTAGAATTCCTCTTACATTTTATATTCCCAAAGTAATTTCTTTTCATCTATCTTGCTGTCAAGTTCTTTAAATCCTGAGTGACAGTTTCCACAACAGTAGCTTCTGGTGGTCACAGATATAGCCTTGGACCTCATTTTGTTTATGTTACTTCCGTAAGGAGGATTAGATTGTATGACTTGGAAATGGTCCTGCAATTACACTTTGGGTTCATGGTAAAGTTTTGTCTGCTTCCATGCAGAAGACTGTGCACCCATTCCCAGTGCCAAGAGAGGACTCCCAGCTACATGGAAGATAGCAGAGATCATCATGATGCCAGAAATCAGGAATAGAAGTCCAATTGCATCTTGATATTGGAGTTGCCAAGGAAAACATAATGTAATCAAGCACTGGATGGAACAACACGTTTACTTACATAGAAAGAGGCAGAGAAAGATCAGGTCCAGTAGTATGTCAGTGCCCGATGGCCAGCAGGTCACCTTCCTGGCAGCCAAGACAGAGCATGTGGCCTGCACCACTTGTCTTGTGCAGTAGATTCTTGACCCCTCCTCTGTGGAGTCTGAAATACTGAAAGCTGGGGGTGTGCCTGAGGGCCATTGATGCACACACTCAGTAGACCAAAGCCTGAAACGGGGAAAGATGTTGCCATCTAATGCCATAGGCTGGTGGTGTTCTAGGCCCAGGGACCATTCTATACAAAAGAATGGTGCAGGACTGTGCATGTGAGCTTGCTTTTCCTAACAAGGTGACACCATATACAGATTATACTAGGTCAGTTTTGGAAATAGGAGGACAAATTTTTCTAAATTCCTGCAATATTTTATTTCTGAGTTTTCCATGTATCTCTTCAAAATCAACTCAAATGGACTTCTGCAAAAAAAAAAAAAAAAAAAAAGGAACATATAAGCACATAAAATGAAAAATCAGGCTTTTATGTTGGCTGGGTAGCAAGTACCCCAACAATGTAATCTGTTATCTGTCCCTCTCCATCTCTCAGATCAGTTTTCCCCTATTTTATTTTTTTTAAGATTTTATTTATTAATTCATGAGTGACTCAGGGAGAGAGAGGTAGACACACAGGCAGAGGGAGAAGCAGGCTCCCTGTGGGGAGCCCGATGTAAGGCTAAATCCCAAGACCCCGAGATCACGACCTGAGCTGAAGGCAGATGCTCAACCACTGAGCCACCCGGGTGTGCCTTTCCCGTTTTATACAGAATGTACTGTATACTCTGTACCACACATTCTCCAGCAAGATTTCCCCACAGAGGAGGAGGGGCAAGATGGCGGAAGAGTAGGGTCCCCAAATCACCTGTCCCCATCAAATTACCTAGATAACCTTCAAATTATCCTGAAAATCTATGAATTTGGCCTGAGATTTAAAGAGCAAACAGCTGGAACGCTACAGGGAGAGAGTTCGTGCTTCCATCAAGGTAGGAAGACGGGGAAAGAGAAATAAACAAAAGGCCTCCGAGGGGAAGGGGCCCCGCGAGGAGCCGGGCTGAGGCCGGGGCGAGTGTCCCCAGGACAGGAGAGCCCCGTCCCAGAGAAGCAGGAGCTGCACCAACCTTCCCGGGAGGAAAGGCGCTCGCAGGGAGTTGGAGCAGGACCCCGGGAGGGCGGGGATGCCCTCGGGATCCCTGGGACACTAACAGACACCTGCACCCCGGGAGAGTGCGCGGAGCTCCCTGAAGGGCTGCAGCGCCCACGGCTGGACTCAGAGCAGCTCGGAGGGACTCGGGCGGCGGCTCCGCGGAGGGGGCTGCGGGGCGGGAGCGCGAATCCAACAGCGCAGGCCCCGGAGCACAGGGCGCCGGGACACAGCCCAGGATCCGGCCTCCCCCTGGGACAGGCAGAGGCCGGGAGGGCCCAGGACAGCAAGGAAGCTCTTGCCCCCAGCTGAGCAGATCAGCAGCCGCGCCCTGGAGCCTCCAGGCCCTGCAGACGGAGAGCTCCAGAGCTACTGCGGGGGCTGACTCCAGGGCTCCAGAGCTGGCCACCGCCACTGGGGTTGTTCCTCCTGGGGCCTAACGGGGTAAACAACCCCCACTGAGCCCTGCACCAGGCAGGGGGCAGAGCAGCTCCCCCAAGTGCTGACACCTGAAAATCAGCACAACAGGCCCCTCCCCCAGAAGACCAGCTAGACGGACCAGTTCCAGGGGAAGTCAAGGGACTTAAAGTCTACAGAAATACTCCCCCGTGTATTTTTTGTTGTTGTTGTTGTTGCTTTTTGATTTGTTTGCTTCCCCACCCCCTTTTTTCCTTTCTTTTTCTTTCGTTTTTATCTCTTTTTTCCTTTTTTCTTCCTTTTTTCTTTTTTCTTTTTCTCTTTTCTTTCCTTTTTTCTCTCTTTCTTTTTCTCCTTTTCCCAATACAACTTTTTTTGGCCACTAGGCACTGAGCAAAATGACTAGAAGGAAAACCTCACCTCAAAAGAAATCAGAAACAGTCCTCTCTCCCACAGAGTTACGAAATCTGGATTACAATTCTATGTCAGAAAGTCAATTCAGAAGCACTATTATACAGCTACTGGTGGCTCTAGAAAAAAGCATAAAGGACTCAAGAGATTTCATGACTGCAGAATTTAGATCCAATCAGGCAGAAATTAATCAATTGAATGAGATGCAATCCAAACTACAAGTCCTAACGACGAGGGTTAACGAGGTGGAAGAACGACTGAGTGACATAGAAGACAAGTTGATGGCAAAGAGGGAAACTGAGGAAAAAGGAGACAAAAGACCACGAAGATAGACTAAGGGAAATAAACGACAGCCTGAGGAAGAAAAACTTAGGTTTAATTGGGGTTCCCGAGGGCACCGAAAGGGCCAGAGGGCCAGAATATGTATTTGAACAAATCATAGCTGAAAACTTTCCTAATCTGGGAAGGGAAACAGGCATTCAGATCCAGGAAATAGAATCCCCTCCCCTAAAATCAATAAAAACCGTTCAACACCTCGACATTTAATAGTGAAGCTTGCAAATTCCAAAGATAAAGAGAAGATCCTTAAAGCAGCAAGAGACAAGAAATCCGTGACTTTTATGGGGAGGAGTATTAGGGTAACAGCAGACCTCTCCACAGAGACCTGGCAGGCCAGAAAGGGCTGGCAGGATATATTCAGGGTCCTAAATGAGAAGAACATGCAACCAAGAATACTTTATCCAGCAAGGCTCTCATTCAAAATGGAAGGAGAGATAAAGAGCTTCCAAGACAGGCAGGAACTGAAAGAATATGTGACCTCCAAACCAGCTCTGCAAGAAATTTTAAGGGGGACTCTTAAAATTCCCCTTTAAGAAGAAGTTCAGTGGAACAATCCACAAAAACAAGGACTAAATAGATATCATGATGACACTAAACTCATCTGTCAATAGTAACTCTGAACGTGAACGGGCTTAATGACCCCATCAAAAAGCGCAGGGTTTCAGACTGGATAAAAAAGCAGGACCCATCTATTTGCTGTCTACAAGAGACTCATTTTAGACAAAAGGACACCTACAGCCTGAAAATAAAAGGTTGGAGAACCATTTACCATTCAAATGATCCTCAAAAGAAAGCAGGGGTAGCCATCCTTATATCAGATAAACTAAAATTTATCCCGAAGACTGTACTAAGAGATGAAGAGGGACACTATATGATACTTAAAGGATCTATCCAACAAGAGGACTAAACAATCCTCAATATATATGCCCAGAATGTGGGAACTGCCAAACATTTAAATCAATTAATAACCAAAGTTAAGACATACTTAGATAATAATACACTTGGTGACTTCAATCTAGCTCTTTCTATACTCGATAGGTCTTCTAAGCACAACATCTCCAAAGAAACGAGAACTTTAAATGGTATACTGGACCAGGTGGATTTCACAGATATTACAGAACTTTACATCCAAACTCAACTGAATGCACATTCTTCTCAAGTGCACATGGAAGTTTCTCCAGAATAGACCACATACTGGGTCGCAAATCGGGTCTGAACTGATACCAAAAGATTGGGATCGTCCCCTTCATATTCTCAGACCATAATGCCTTGAAATTAGAACTAAATCACAACAAGAAGTTTGGAAGGACCTCAAACACGTGGAGGTTAAGGACCATCTTGCTAAAAGATGAAAGGATCAACCAGGAAATTAAGGAAGAATTAAAAAGATTCATGGAAACTAATGAGAATGAAGATACAACCGTTCAAAATCTTTGGGATGCAGCAAAAGCAGTTCTAAGGGGGAAATACATCGCAGTACAAGCATCTATTCAAAAACTGGAAAGAACTCAAATACAGAAGCTAACCTTCAACATAAAGGAGCTAGAGAAAAAACAGCAAATAGATCCTACACCCAGCAGAAGAAGAGAGTTAATAAAGATTCGAGCAGAACTCAACGAAATCGAGACCAGAAAAACTGTGGAACAGATCAACAGAACCAGGAGTTGGTTCCTTGAAAGAATTAATAAGATAGATAAACCATTAGCCAGCATTATTAAAAAGAAGAGAGAGAAGACTCAAATTAATAAAATCATGAATGAGAAAGGAGAGATCACTACCAACACCAAGGAAATACAAACGATTTTAAAAACATATTATGAACAGCTATACGCCAATAAATTAGGCAATCTGGAAGAAATGGACACATTCTTGGAAAGCCACAAACTACCAAAACTGGAACAGGAAGAAATAGAACACCTGAACAGGCCAATAACCAGGGAGGAAATTGAAGCAGTCATCAAAAACATCCCAAGATACAAAAGTCCAGGGCCAGATGGCTTCCCAGGGGAATTCTATCAAACGTTTAAAGAAGAAACCATACCTATTCTACTAAAGCTGATTGGAAAGATAGAAAGAGATGGAGTACTTCCAAAATCATTCTATGAGGCCAGCATCACCTTAATTCCAAAACCAGACAAAGACCCCACCAAAAAGGAGAATTACAGACCAATATCCCTGATGAACATGGATGCAAAAATTCTCAACAAGATACTAGCCAATAGGATCCAACAATGCATTAAGAAAATTATTCACCATGACCAAGTAGGATTCATTCACGGGACACAAGGCTGGTTCAACACTCGTAAAACAATCAATGTGATTCATCATATCAGCAAGAGAAAAACCACGAACCATATGATCCTCTCATTAGATGCAGAGAAAGCATTTGACAAAATACAGCATCCATTCCTGATCAAAACTCTTCAGAGTGTAGGGATAGAGGGAACATTCCTCAACATCTTAAAAGCCATCTATGAAAAGCCCTCAGCAAGTATCATTCTCAATGGGGAAGCACTGGGAGCCTTTCCCCTAAGATCAGGAACAAGACAGGCATGTCCACTGTCACCACTGCTATTCAACGTAGTACTGGAAGTCCTAGCCTCAGCAATCAGACAACAAAAAGATAATAAAGGCATTCAAATTGGCAAAGAAGAAGTCAAACTCTCCCTCTTCGCCGATGACATGATACTCTACATAGAAAACCCAAAGCCTCCACCCCAAGATTGCTAGAACTCATACAGCAATTTGGTAGCGTGGCAGGATACAAAATCAATGCCCAGAAATCAATGGCATTCCTATACACTAACAATGAGACTGAAGAAAGAGAAATTAAGGAGTCAATCCCATTTACAATTGCACCCAAAAGCATAAGATACGTAGGAATAAACCTAACCAGAGAGGTAAAGGATCAATACCCTAAAAACTACAGAACACTTCTGAAAGAAATTGAGGAAGACACAAAGAGATGCAAAAATATTCCATGCCCATGCATTGGCAGAATTAATTTTGTGAAAATGTCAATGTTACCCAGGGCAATTTACACGTTTAATGCAATCCCTATCAAAATACCATGGACTTTCTTCAGAGAGTTAGGACAAATTATTTTAAGATTTGTGTGGAATCAGAAAAGACCCCGAAAAGCCAGGGGAATTTTAAAAAAGAAAACCATATCCGGGGGCATCACAATTCCAGATTTCAGGTTGTACTACAGAGCTGTGGTCATCAAGACAGTGTGGTACTGGCACAAAAACAGACACATAGATCAATGGAACAGAATAGAGAACCCAGAAGTGGACTCTGAACTTTATGGTCAACTAATATTCGATAAAGGAGGAAAGACTATCCACTGGAAGAAAGACAGTCTCTTCAATAAATGGTTCTGGGAAAACTGGACATCCACATGCAGAAGAATGAAACTAGACCACTCTCTTGCACCATACACAAAGATAAACTCAAAATGGATGAAAGATCTAAATGTGAGACAAGATTCCATCAAAATCCTAGAGGAGAACACAGGCAACACCCTTTTTGAACTCAGCCACAGTAACTTCTTGCAAGATACATCCAGGAAGGCAAAAGAAACAAAAGCAAAATGAACTATTGGGACTTCATCAAGAAAAGAAGCGTTTGCACAGCAAAGGATACAGTCAACAAATCTAAAAGACAACCTACAGAATTGGAGAAGATATTTGCAAATGACGTATCAGATAAAGGGCTAGTTTCCAAGATCTATAAAGAACTTATTAAACTCAACAGCAAAGAAACAAACAATCCAATCATGAAATGGGCAAAAGACATGAAGAGAAATCTCACAGAGGAAGACATAGACATGGCCAACATGCACATGAGAAAATGCTCTGCATCACTTGCCATCAGGGAAATACAAATCAAAACCACAATGAGATACCACCTCACACCAGTGAGAATGGGGAAAATTAATAAGGCAGGAAACCACAAATGTTGGAGAGGATGCGGAGAAAAGGGAACCCTCTTACACTGTTGGTGGGAATGTGAAATGGTGCAGCCCCTCTGGAAAACTGTGTGGAGGTTCCTCAAAGAGTTAAAAATAGACCTGCCCTACGACCCAGCAATTGCACTTCTGGGGATTTACCCCAAAGATGCAGATGCAATGAAATGCCAGGACACCTGCACCCTGATGTTCTTAGCAGCAATGTCAACATTAGCTAAACTGTGGAAGGAGCCTCGGTGTCCATCGAAAGATGAATGGATAAAGAAGATGTGGTTTATGTATACAATGGAATATTACTCAGCCATTAGAAATGACAAATACCCACCATTTGCTTCAACGTGGATGGAACTGGATGGTATTATGCTGAGTGAAATGAGTCAATTGGAGAAGGACAAACATTATATGTTCTCATTCATTTGGGGAATATAAATAATAGTGAAAGGGAATATAAGGGAAGGGAGAAGAAATGTGCGGGAAATATCAGAAAGGGAGACAGAACATAAAGACTCCTAACTCTGGGAAACGAACTGGGGGTGGTGGAAGGGGAGGAGGGCAGGGGTTGGGGGTGAATGTGTGACTTGCACTGAGGGGGCACTTGATGGGATGAGCACTGAGTGTTATTCTGTATGTTGGTAAATTGAACACCAATAAAAAATAAATTTATTAAAAAAAAAGATTTCCCCACAGAATGATATAGAATATAATTAGTCTATGGTCTGTTTTTTAAGTTTTTTGCTCAAAACCCAGACAAACAGAAAGTCTTCCTTCCTCAAGTTTCAGGAAAATTTCTTACTTTGGTCACATTTTGACCCTAACTCAGTTTCAGTGTCCAAAGAGATGGATACATGGATGAATCAGGTCTGGATTATGTGCCCACATCAGAGTTTGGGTGATAAGGTCATCCCTCTGTGAACAGAAATGTACAATTACATATCAGTGTTTCTTTCTGAGCTGTAACCAGCAGGCTTGAAAATGGGCTTGTGTTGCACATGGGCAAAACAAAGTAAATTTTTATAAATATTAGTTTTCATAGTAACCCACAGTAAAATATTCATTTTCAAATCCAATGGAAGGAAATCAAATCAGTGGAGCATTTACCTCAGGCTGCTTTTATTTTCATCTGGTCACACACATTACCCTTGGAATTCATAGTAAAATTTCCAGGAAGGATCAAGGTTATAACTGATGGCACCCAAGTAAAATGACGTTATCTAGTGCATATGGACATTGACACTTAATACCATGATGCTTTCTCTAATAAGATGAGGTAACTGGTCACAATAATAAGAATGCATTATCAACCTTTAAGGGTTATAGAGGAAATAGAATTAGGTTTCTACCTCTAAGAATAGAAAGTGAACACATGGGGGCAAAAGTGCTTTGCATATAGAAGGAAAAAGAAATGTGCATTTATACGTCATTATTCTTTACTCTGAGACTCCCAGTGTGCCCATGTTTTTTTTTTTTTATGGATTGTTTAGGAGTTTAGACATTGTTTCTTGGCAAGGATTGCTAGAAAATGACTCATTTTACACATGTGTAAAAGGAGAGAGACTCGAGATAGCAATGCAGTCTTGAAAGACAGGGCTCGGTTAAATGTAAAAGAGGAGAGAGCATTCATTCTAGGCCAAGGGAACTTTCTGAGCAGTGCCATATAAGTGGGGCTGCCTACTATGTTTGCAGCCATGTGACCAAATTGGGTGGCATTGTATCTCAGAGAGGGTTATAGAGACACGGATGTGGTGAGTTCTTTGAATACTTGGATAAGTAGTGTGAAAGATGTCTTTAAAATAAGGGAGAGCCATTAAAGATTTTTCGAGCAGGAGTTTATGAAATTGTTTAGCAGAGGGAGAGGGAGATACAGTTTGCATCGAAACCAATGAAGTAACACTTGTATTTCTCTGGAAAAGAGAGTTCAGGTGAAAGTGGAGAGTTGTCAGGAAAGAAATATGTAGGATTTTGTTTACCTGGTGGCTACAGGATGTAGGAAGAAGAGAGAAGAGAGGAATCAGGGATCATTATGATTTGCAGCTCAGAAAACCACTGACCTTAGTTTTTTGTTTTTAATTTTTTTTAAAGATTTATTTAGCCGAGAGAGAGAGGGAGAGAGAGAGAGAGAGAGAGAGCAGGGAACACCGGAGCAGAGGACGAGGGGAGCAGAAGAAAAAAGAGGGAGAAGTCCAACCCAAGTACCTACTGAGCACGGTGCCTGATGCAGGGCTCCATCACAACCCTGAGATCAAGACCCAAGCTAAAACCAAGAGTCGGATGCTCAGTGACTGTGCCACTGACCTTAGTTTAATTATAGTTTCACTTATAATTCTAAAAGTAAAGTGCATATATCCAAGGAAATAAATAGTTATTCTCTATTTTTCCTTAGAAAATCTCAAGTTACCAGACATAAATATCATAATAGCAATAGTGGGTGTCATGTTGGTTAAGGACTCCTTAATGATATTAAAGGAAATTTAAAAAACAAACACAAATTCCATCACCCTAACACTATTTTTGTTTTTATTTTGCGATAAGCCCTGTGTCTTTATGCATTTGTTTTCATGCACAATTGCAGTAATCATTTATATAACATTTTCTCATTCTCTTTATTTAATAACTATTAATTCTTGGAAGGTTTTAAAAAATGTTTGAAGTCTTTGAAAATGATGATTCTGCAAAGACACCCTCTTAGTAAACAATTGTGTCTTATCTTTAGAAGGACTCCTTGGGTTCTTAAAGATGCTTCTTAAGCATCTTTTTAACTTGTTTTATTTTTGATATATTTTTTTATTTGGGAGTTTCTAATCATTCAAGGATAGAGCATCTACTTGGAATGTTAAGGCAGTTCTATAGCTTTAATTATAGGAATGAAGAAAGAGGAACTAAGCAGAGTAAAAAAGGAACTAATCAGTAGCTGTAGTGTTATATTTGTTGATTTCCAGATTCCCTTAAGAAGTGAGTCAAGGGACGCCTCGGTGACTCAGTGGTTGAGCGTCTGCCTTTGGCTCAGGTCATGATCTTGGGTCCTGGGATCGAGTCCTGCATCGGGCTCCCCGCAGGGAGCCTGCTTCTTCCCCTGCCTGTGTTTCTGCTTCTCCCTCTCTGTCATGAATAAAGAAATAAAATCTTTTTTAAAAAGTAGTTTTCAAAGTAGACTTATAAAAGTACATTCGTAGTGAAGATAGAAATTATCCTTAACAATCACTTTATAAAGAATAAATGCCTAAACTGGGATAATGGTAAATTGCATATATGTTACAATTAGTGGAGCAGTGTCCATAGGGACTGAGAGACATTTTTCTCTAATTTATCATTTTAGGCAAAACTTTATGTTTTGTTGTACCTGGGACCAAAGTGTTTTCCCCTATCTGTAGACTTACAATAATAGAAGTCCATTTTGTTAGAGAGACTCTGATAATCATTACTTAATATAATTAAGTACTTGCTCAGAGAGGTTACTGAAGCCAGACACGATTTGAGTAATGAAGGCATAGTTTCTGCCAGCAAGGTTATACATTAGGGGAAGCACTCAGTGGAAGCTGATAGTGTCATGAGGTCAAAGGATTTGTTACCAAGGCTTGCTGGCCAGTGTAGAGGAAAGAAGGCATTGATAGCCATTGCCTGGAGAAGTACAAGAATATGAAGATATGTTAGAAAATAGCTTGTCATATCCATTGTTGGAAAAAAAAAGCAATTCAGAGAATAAGAACTTAAAGATTAGTGTGCATTTTAATGTATATTATCCTGGTTCGCTTTTTACCAATTTAGTGAACAGCAACATACTTAGATTTTTTTTTAATTATGTGCCCTTCATAACCATAGACCTTGTCCTGTTGTTTCCTAAGTTGAATTATGAAATGTGCCTCCTAATGTACTCAGCCTGTTTTGACACTTTCCCCCCTAAATCTGCAGACAAATCTATGGTTTGTCTTCTAAATTATCAGGTCTGTAATAATATGCATATACATTCTCATGACACAGCATTCTCCTCACAGTTTGTGAAGCTTGGCTTTCTGACATTTAACAATTTTTTAAAATTTCAGTTCCGTTAATTAACATACAATGTGATTAGTTTCTGAGGTAGAGGTTAGTGATTCATCAGTCTTATATAACAGCCAGTGCTCACCACATCACGTGCCCTCTTTAATGTCCATTACCCAGTTACCTCATCTCCCCACCTCCTCCCCTCCAGCAACCCTCAGTTTGTTTCTTAGGATTAAGGGTCTCTTCTGGTTTGTCTCCCTCTGATTGCATTGTTTTTTAATTTTCCCCCCTCTTCTCCTAGGATCCTTTGTTTCTTAAATTCCACATATGAGTGAGATCATATGATAATTGTCTTTCTCTGACTTATTTTGCTTAACATAATATCCTTTAGTTCTATCCACATCATTGCAGATGGCAAGATTTCACTGTTTGATGGGTGAGTAATATTCCATTGTATATCCATATATCATGTCTCCTTTATCCATTAATCTGTCAATGGACATCTGGGCTATTTCCATAGTTTGGCTGTTGTGACATTGCTGCTATAAACATTGGCGTGCAGGGACCTCTTTATTTGTTCTTTTGTTTTGTTTTGTTTTGTTTTTTTAATGTGTTCAAGTGTCTATTCAGAAAATATACATTTTATTCAATATTTAAAACTTCATCAGTTGCTTTTTCAAATAGAATATAGGGAAAGAATAAGTTTAAAAGTAAATGGATTCCAAAAATATTTTTTCCTTGCCACATACTTTCTTGTTTCTCTAAGTTTGAGATAAAACTTAAGAAATTAATCACTTTTGTGACTTTATAACTTCATTAAATAAACATTTTTCTCTGCAAAGATACAAGTACACATTAGACACTTCGGAAATGCAAACATCTGTAAGGTATAGGTTCTGAGAACTTGAATTCTCAGCACAAGTAATGACATCTATTCAAATAAATATTTGTGGCCATATTTATTAGTTCCAGTATCTGTTTCCAAGTAGCTGTAGTCTTTTGGGGATCATCAGGTTATAAGAGAGACTGGGGTATTTAGTGGTTCTTTGAATATTTCTGTAAATATTTATATATAAAACTTTCAATAATGGCCCGCTCTGGCAAAGTAACACATTTCATTGCATATAGTGTTAAAAAATCTTAGTCTTTAAAAGAAAAATTAGTTTAAATAAGAAAGAAGAAGAAATTGTTAAGTCAGCATTAGGTAGTACTTGAATCAGTGTGGTGAAAAGATTGTGCTGCTGGCACATGACATGTGCTCAGCTCCCCAGCTTTTGCATTTTCATGGCATGTGCTCATGCTAACTCCCTAGCTACCCATGCCTAGTCCTGTGTCTGTAGCTCCTACTATATTCTACAGTATGTTAATAAAGCATATCTATACCACTCATGTGTAGATGTTCTGTAATATTTTCATGATTCTAAAATTCAAAGAAAATTTAGATACGCTATTTATTATCTGTAGTTGCTGTTTATCCTCCTCTCAGTACATGTATCTATATTGAGATTGAGGTTTTAGAGTTAAGGATACATCATCCTTGAGAGGCTCTTTCCATCTGCATGAAACAAAATTATCCTTAGAAAAGTGGAGCCAAGAAATGTGGTATAAAGTATTTGAACTAGGTCTTGAAGAATGGACATAAATAACTGGAGGATATTGAGGGAGATGGGTCAGGGTGGTCCATTTAGAGGGAATGACCAAATAAAAAGAACAGGTTGTATCTAGATAATGAATAGTTTTCTTGGAACAGAAGATACGTGTGTGTGTGTGTGTGTGTGTGTGTGTGTGAAATGTAAACAGTAAGACCTCTCTCTAGTTCTTATTAAACTAGACATCTTGAATTGTCCTCTAAATTTGGATATGATCTAAGACTTCCTGATTCATTTACTCTCATGGCTTGGACCATCACTTACATAGCAAAGACCCCCACTTCTACATAGTCAGCCATGGCCTTCTTGCAAGCTTCATTTGTACTTCCAAGTTCACCTTGGACTTGGTTGCCTGAGGGTTTTCAGGCATCCAGAGTTCAACATTTCTAAAATCTACCTCAACCTGTCCTGCTTTTCCTCACTTATCTCTTAATTCAGGTAATGTTATCACCATGTACACAATTGTAAAAGCTAGAAATCTTACGGTAAATCTCTATTTTCCCTTTTCCCACAGGTAATCATTTTGTTAAGTGTTACTGATTTTTAAAACAGAATTCTGCTTCACTTCTTTGGTTTTCTTTGGCAAAGAAAATTCAGTCTTTCTTTGTTCCATTCATTATTGCTTTATCTTTGTTTCACTAAAACAGTTTTATTTTTAATATGGTTTAGAGCACATTATGTGTTCTGGTGTTTTCTTCTATTTCTTGAAGTAACTTTACAGGGTGTTTATCTTATCACATTGATCTTCCTCTTGTGAATTATAGTATGCTTTCATATTAGCTAGTGATTGGCTTATCTGACACACCCTTTTGTCTGGTGTGCTGCTCCTGGATCTGGTTCCTGGAATATTTCACAGAGGTGCTACGTTATACTATTATAATAACAGCCAATATTTATGGATAATGTTCTTCATGAAACTTACATTTAAGTGGGAGGAGAGAGAAAATAAGGAAAATGTGAATTTAGTATAAGAGAAGATGGTAAGTACTATAGGGGAAAATAAAGCATAGAAAGGGTTGAGGTATAAAGAGGGATTGAAGTTATCCTGGATGCCAGAGAAGGTCTCTACGAGAAGGTAATATCTGGGCAAAGACCTGAAGAGCAGTTAGTCATCTTTCTGAGGGATGAATATTTCAAGTAGAAGCGACTGCATATATCTTGGGATGGAACAGGGCCTGGCTTGATGAGGGAGACAATCTTGAGAGAGAGCAAGGTCAAAGAGATGTGGAAGAGGCAGTTCTTTTAGGGCTTTGTGGGCTACTATATGTGTTTTTAGTTTTTACTTAATCATTACATTTAATCCTTACAATAACCCGATGAAAACCTATCATCAGTATTCTCATATCTAATCTCTAATCTCATATAGAGATTAGAAAACTGAAGTTTAAAATGCTTACGTTACTTCCAAAACCCACATAACTAGTAGTTGTGAATTAGGATCTGAATAATCCAGTCCCACTTCAGATGGTATTTAAATTAGAAGGATCTTGGAGAGTTTTAATTTTACCTTTGTGTAACGAGTGCCTTTTGTTTTGTTTTTGGTTTGGGGAGTCGAAAACCAAAACGAATGAAAGCATCACCTAGAGTAATAAAATGATAAGATATGAAAATGTTGTTTCTTTTGAAACTCCGAGATAATAGATGCCATAATCCAAAGTGAAGGCCACAATGATTTAGAATTATAAAGAAGCTAGTGTGGAATTGGTTAGACAGAATTTACACCCGTAAAACACATGAAGTGTATAAAAGTCCAGGAGACCAGGGGAGAAATTTTGGGGAGAGATATTGTAGTATATGAATACCCTCCCTGCATTAGGTGAGGTCTCCCTCAAAGGATAGTTCCTATTCTTTGCCTGAGATTGAAGAAATGGTGGCCTTAGACCTCCAGCAGAGAACTTAATACCTGCCCTTGGGCAGCCTGGGTGGCTCAGCGGTTTAGCGCTGTCTTTGGCCCAGGGTGTGATCCTGGAGACCCGGGATCAAGTCCTGCATCGGGATCCCTGCATGGAGCCTGCTTCTCCCTCTGCCTGTGTCTATGCCCCCCACCCTCTCTCTCTCGTGAATAAATAAATAAAATCTTAAAAAAAAAATACCTGCCCTTATAGCTTGGAGGACACAGGGAATTAGTATGTGATATCTTAAATCCCAGCTTCAGTACAGTCTAACTATGTGATGCCTGGGCAAATTATGTAAATTCCATGTCTCTGTTCATTCTGAAAGGAAATACTTGTCTTTATTATATTTTTGAGATGGTTACATGAGAACACATGTATTAATGAATATGTATTCTGGTATGTATCTAGTGCAATTGCAGGCATGTGGCAGTTTTTCAAGAATGAGTTGTAATTATTGAGAATACTAGAATGTCTATGGGATTTGAGCTTAGGTTAGAACTTGGGGTTTATAGATTATGGAAATTATTGGTCAATAACTATTAATTGGAGGCAATGGGGTAGACTGAAGAAGGGATGAGATTGTCCAGGGTAGTTGAATTGGTGGAAATAGAAGAGAAGAAAAAAGTACTTGAGAAAAAATACTGGAAGAGGTTCTGCAGATACAGGAAAAACAGTCAAGGGTGATGTCAGAGGAACCAAGTGTCATGTGAAACTAAAGAGGACCCTGATTAGGGTGATAACTGAGAGGATACCATTGACTTGGGCAATTTGAAACCTACCTTTTGATAAAAAAAAACAATTGTTCTCAAAAGAACAATTTTGGTAAAGTTTATAGAAGGGGAAGACAAATTGTAGTATTTCATTAAAGAATGCACTGGAGGTGAAAAAGTGAAGATAGCTGATACTGACTACTGGTCAAGAAGTTTGGTAGTGAAAGCAAGGAGGGGTATGTGTGGGTAGTTTATTAGGGAATCAAGTTTGTGGAAAGATTGATTTAATATGTGGGAAGAATGAGTATTCAGGTTCCCTAATAGAAAAAAGGGAGATATTAAATGGATCCAACACGTAGAGATAGGAAGAGAAACAAGAATATGGGGGTGGGATTAGTCATCTGAAACATGAGAGTGAGAGATAATGGTGAATGAAGATGAGTATAAGACTGAGAGAAGAAAAGTTGATAAATTTAATGCCTCATGAAAGATTCTTTGTGAAATTGGAAGCAAGGCCTCTGCAAGTAAGGGATGATACCGAAGTTAGGATTTATTACGTTTGTGGTTAAGGTTAGGAATGGGTATTGTGGAGTGTGAAAAAGGGAGTGGATGTGAATAAGGACCATATGGAAAGTAATATGGAAGGCCCCATCAGCATTGAATAGCACTGTAATGGAGTCAAGGCAGTGTGGTTTTTGCAGCCACAGACCACCCAGGGACAGGGCTAGAGTAGACAGATGGTTGTTCAGACACCACTGTAGAAAAGATTGGCAGCTTAGGTAGAGGAGAAGGAAAGGGTATTTGGGAATTGAAGAATATTATTAACCATCAAGGGGAAGGGATAGAGTTTTTAAAAACAACTGGGTCGGGATCCCTGGGTGGCGCAGCGGTTTGGCGCCTGCCTTTGGCCCAGGGTGCAGTCCTGGAGACCTGGGATTGAACGAATCCCACGTCGGGCTCCCGGTGCGTGGAGCCTGCTTCTCCCTCTGCCTGTGTCTCTGCCTCTCTCTCTCTCTCTCTCTCTCTCTCTCTCTCTGTGTGTGTGACTATCATAAATAAGTTTAAAAACAAAAAACAACAAAAAACAAAAAAACTGGGTCTTGATAATCCATGCATTCCTGCAGTCTGATGGTAAGTTGTTTTCTTACATATGGAAAAATGAGTAAAATTTTCTTTTCTAATTACTGGTAACCCTCACTCTGCTGCTGCATTTTGGGCACTGAGTAAATGTCTCATCTGATTAATGAAGCACGATGAATAAGAGAGTAAGTACGAGAGTTATAACATCTAGGGTTTAAATCCTGCTTGGTCACTTACGAGCTCTGAGACTTTGGATAATGCAATTATCTTCTCTGTGCTACAGTTTTATCATACGTTAAAAAAAAGACGATTAAAAATACTCTTTTACAGAGTCATTGTGATGATTAAATGGGTAGTATATGTGAAGTTTTTAGCTCAGTACTTAGAACACTGTAAATTTTCTGCAAATGTTAACGACTGTTAGTCAGCTATTGCCACAGTAATATTGTGTAACAAACTCCTGCCAAACTCATTATCACACCAAGGCAGACTTTTAATTTTCTTACTCATAAGTGAGTCTGCTTTAGGCCATGATTTGTTTCTAGCCTTCTAGGCAAGTTTAGGTCTCTTCCTTATGCCTCCTTGTGAGGTCCAATTTAAAGGGGCAGGGGGTACATCAACTTATGTATTCATATGTTGATGTATGAATTCAAGAGCAAGCCAAAGTCTGCAAGCATATATAAAATTCTGCAAATACCCTGCATGCTTATGTTCCAGTGGCCAAACCGGTCATATGGCCAAAGATGAAGGCAGTGGGGATGGGAAGTGTAGTGTACTCTGTGCCAAAGAAGAGAGGAAGTGAATATCTGCTCAGTAAAACCCCAGCTAAGCTATGACATCTCAATGGTTATTTTTTTTTAATTAGCAAGAAAAAAATAATACCCAGCTGAAATCATATGACTATTTTTAAAATATTTTATTTTATTATTATGTTTTACTTGAAGTATAGTTGATATACAATGTTATATTAGTTTTAGGTGTACAACAGTGATTATTTTTAAACCTAATTCTCACACATCTGGTATAAAGGAAATATTAGTTTTATTAGTGAAAGAAAATGACCAACAAAAGAAAATTTTTACTTGATATCTGCAAACCTATTTTGAGATCCAGTATGTCAAGTTATTCAATATATGAGGACTGGGTGTCTCAGTCTCTCTGATCTTTTCCTACTATCAAGGTATTTAACATTTTCATTTTATTACTCTTTAAAAAACAAAACTAAACACTTTATTGAGATATAATTTACAGGCAATAAAATTCACCTACTCTAAGGGGGTAGTTGGATGAGTTTGACAGATATATAATAATGTAACTAGAACTACAATAATGATATAAAATATTCCCATCATCATCCAAAAGATCCATCATCTCCCTTTGTCTCAATAGTCTCACCCCTGGGTGGTCACCAGTTTGCTTCCTATCACTATAATCTTGTCTGTTCTAGAACTTCATTTAAATAGAATTGTACAGTCCTTTGTGCCTGGCTCTTTTCACTTATATATCCATTATTCTTTTTTATTGCTAAGTAGTATTCCATTGTATAGATATACCATAATATGTTTATTCATTCACCTGTTGATGGACATTTGGCTATAATGGCTATAATGAATAAAGCTGTGAACATTTGCATGCAAGTCTTCGTGTTTTTATTTCCCTTGTAGGAGTGGTAAACCTGTAAGAGTGGGATTATTGCATTGTATATTACAAATATGTTTAACATTTAAAAAACTTTCCAAATTGCTTTCCAAAATGGCTGTGCCTTGTTACCTTCCTACCAGTAATGTATAAATATGCTCCACCCCCATGACATGAATAGTATCATCAATCTTTCTAATTTTTGCCATTCTAATAGTGTATAGTGATATCTTATTGTGGTTTCAATATGCATTTCTCTCAAGACTAATAATAGTGAGCATCATTTCATTTGCTTATTTGCCATTCATGTATCTTCTTTGGAAGTATATTCAAACTTTTGCCCATTTTTAAATTGTTTATGTTCTTAATATTGAGTTGAAGTTGTTAATTATAAGCCCCTTATCAGATTTATGGTTTATAAAGTTATTTATAATACAGTTTTTGGCTTGCCTTTCCATTTGTCTAACAGTGTCTTTTGAAGGACAAACTTCAATAAATTTTGATTTATATAGTCCAATTTTATATTTTTTTTTGTGTATGATTCATGCTTTTTATATTCTAGTTAAGAAACGTTGCTTTTCCGGAGTCACAGTCACAAGGAGTTTCTCGTGTTTTTATTCTAGGTGCTTTATAGTTTTATATTTTGACATATGATTGATTTCAAATTATTTTATATATAGTTTGAGAAAGGTTGAGTTAAATTTTTTTCCATATCCATTGTCCAGCAGCATTTTTTTTTGAAAAGGACTCTAGTTTCCTTTCTCATTGATTACTACCTTGCCACTCTTGTTAATCAGTGGACCAGAGGGACTTCTGGCATTGCTGCATGAGGAGTTCAGTGGACCCAAGCCCCAGAAAAACCAGTGGAGAAAAAAGGAAAAAATAACACTTAATGTCCCTGGAAATGGTCTTAAGGATATACAG
The DNA here is from genome assembly GCF_905146905.1 of Nyctereutes procyonoides. Lineage (NCBI taxonomy): Eukaryota > Metazoa > Chordata > Mammalia > Carnivora > Canidae > Nyctereutes > Nyctereutes procyonoides. The sequence continues at coordinate 25,180,560 of NW_026575122.1, forward strand.
TAAATGAAGAAATGTTATTCAAGAAAATATATATTTTGATAAGATATATTTTGATAAGAGTTCAGATATCATATCTCTATGATATCTGAACTGAGACCTACTCCCCTAACTCCCAATCCCAACTCAGCAAGATGGAAATTCCACTCTAGAATGGTGTAACCCAAAACCCAGGGCTCCCTCTTCCTACAGCTTCCAGTCACAGGGCTATCTTCTGGCAGGGGCAGGACATCAGCATTTTTCATCCTTCCTCTGTTCATTCATGGGTTAAAGTCTCTATCTTGAATGTGGCTCTGCTGAGAATACTGGGGTCCTGATCACTCTTGCTCTGACCTGTAAGGTGGTATAGCTTTATTCTAGATGAGGTAACTCAAGAAGATTGGAGGCTACTGTCCATCCTCTCTTCTCCTTTTCTTGTCCCCCAATGAGTACTCAGCTCTTAAAGCAGAAGTGCCACTTAGAAAGAAGTCTCCACCCCTACATCCAGAGCTTAGGCTCAGAGATTTTGCCTGGGAGGAGAAGTAGAGAAGCTGGGAAAGAGATAACTTGTAGGACCTTGCAGGTGTCAGAACAAATCTTAAACATTGATTTTGGGAATTCATCCTTCAAAGGAGCCTAAATTTGGTTGGAGTAGTCTATAGAGCAATTTAGGCACCAGGGTATTTTTGTAAACAGCTGGGTGTTTTCAGAGAAAAGATAGTCAAAGACCTGCCCAAAACAGTGTCCTACCAGAGAGACTGTGGGGATACACATGCAAATTTGCCGCTCCTTGAGGGGCAGCATCAGAATTCTGCTGCAGAGGTGAAATGGACTTCATTAAAATAATCCAGCTAACCACTAAACAAACATCAAAATAATAAAAGGACCAGGGCAGGGTGGTGCAGGAGGAGTACCTAGTGTCTACTATATATTACCTAAAATGTCCAGTTTCCATTGAGAAATTGCAAGACATACAAAGAAGCAGGAGAATATGATTCATGTATTGTGAATGAAGTAGACAAACTGCCCATAAGGCAGATTATATGGACATATTGACAAAGGCTTCAAAATACACATAAATATGTTCAAAGAACAAAAGGACACTATTATTAATTAAAAGAAGGTATGATGACAATTTCACATCAGTTAGAGCTTATCAATAAAGAGAGAAAAATGGTAAACAACCAAGTGGAAATTCTTGAGTTGAAAAGCACAAAAGCCGAAATGAAAAAAAAAATCACTAGAAAAATTTACTAAAGGGATTAGAGAGTAGATGTGAATGATCAGAAAAAAGAACAAACTTGATAGAGATTATGCAGTCTGAAGAGCAGAGAGAAAAGGAATGAAGAAAAATGAACGGACCCTCAGAACAATGTGGGATAAAACAGGCAATGTTACGTGTAAAGGGAATACCGAAGGAGAGGAAAGAAAAGGGCAGAAAAACATTTGAAGACTTAATGGCTGAAGCTCCCCAGATGTACCGAAAAATAATCTACACATCCAGAAAGCTCAACAACTCCAAGTAGTGTAAACACAAAGAGATCCACAAACAGACATACCATAGTAAAAATGCTGAGAGCCAAAGGCAAGGAGAAAATCTTGAAAGCAGCAGAGAAAAATGACGTGTATATGGGAATCCCAGTAAGATTGCAACTGTTTTCTTATCAAAAACTTTGGAGGCTAGAAATCAGTGGAATAATCATATTGAAAGTGTGTCCCATAAAACAACTCAAAAAAAAAATCTGTCAAGAATCCTATAATCCTATATTGATCTTTAAAAAATGAAAGTGAAATAGAAATAATTCATGACAAATAGAAAGTGAAAGAATTTGCAGCTAGCAGACCTACAAGAAATGCTAAAGAGAATTCTTCAGCCTGAATGTAAGTGACCCCAGATGGTGGGTTGAATCCACATGAAAAATAGAGCAGGATTAAAGGTAATCATGTAATTATAAGTGTGTAATTGCATATTTTTTTCTTTTTTACTCTTGACTGATTTAAAAAACAATCCCATAAGACAATATGTATATAATGTATTGTTGGGCATAAAAAAAATGTAATATATTTGCCAATAACTCCAGAAGATGTGGGTGGGAGCAAAGCTGTACTGAGCTAAGGAAATTACTTTAGATGTTAACTAGAATCCATGGGAACAAATGAGGAGAGCCAGAAATAGGGAGGTTAATATAACAAATAGAACAAAAAGTATAAATATATACTTGATCTTCTTTCTTCTTTTAGTTTCTTTAAAAGGTATAAAATTATGTGAAATCATAATTACAGCAATGTATTGATGGATTCGTATCAATAATTATTTTATTTACTTTTAATTTATTTTTACATTTTTAAAATTTAAATTCAGTTTGCCAACATATAGTACAATATTGATTTTAAATGGAGGGACAGGTTAAAGGAGTATCTTTTTTCTATAAGTTAACATTTTTATATCTCACTGGAATTTAGTATAAATTTATTTATTATTTATTTAAAAGTTAGTATACATATAAAGCTGATTTTCATAAAGACATTTATGGTAAGTCCTAGAGCAACTGCTAAAAAATAATTTTTAAAATATAGTGAAAAAATTATTAAAGACATTAAAATGCCACATTAGACAATGTTTGTTTAATGCAAAAGAAAACCATAAAGACATAATAAAGGAACAACGCCATAATATAAGTTAAACAGAAAATAGAAGTAAAATGGTTGTCATAAATACACTTGCAATGAACATTTGGAAAATGAAATTAAGAAAATAATTTCATTGACAATTGCTTCAAAAGAATAAAATACATAGGAATAAAATTTTGAGAGTTATATCTACAGATTTAGTCACTTTTATAGATACAGGGTTATACTTTTTTTTTCTATTCAAGTGAGCTTTGGAAACATATTTTTCGAGGAATTTATACTTTTCACCAAGTTTCTTGAACTTATTGGTATAAAATTGTTCTGCTTATAGACATTTTATTAATATCTAGAAGATACATGTTGATGACCTCTCATTCTTGATATTGCTAATTGATGTCTTCTGTCAGTCTGGCTTGACATTTATTATTTTTTTCATCTTTTCAATGCAACAGTTTTTTATTTCATTGATTTTCTCTATGAGGTTTCTGTTTTCTGTTTTATTATTTCACGTTCTTTATTTTTAAATTCCTTTCGTTTTACTTTGCTCTCCTACTTTCTTTGTTTGAAGCTTAGAATAATGATTTAAGACATGTCTTCTTTCTAATAATATAAGCCTAAAATAATGTGAGTTTCCCCATGAGCATTGCCTTAGCTGCAACCTACAGATTTTTATGCAGTTTTTATTTTCATTCAGTACCTAATCATTATTAATTTTTTCTCTAACCTGTGGGTTATTTAAAAGCATGTTGTTTAATCTCCATGTGTTCTATGACTTGCCAAGTATTCTTACCTTTTTATCTTTAAAATAATCTTAGATAGTTTTACGTTGTGGTCAGAGAACATAGTCTTTTAAGTTTGAGATCTGCTTTATTGAATTGTTTTATGTCTACCTTGGTGAATATTACATGAGCACTTAATAGAATGCATATTCTGCATTTGTTGGCTACAGTGCTTTGTGAATAGTATAACATACATATAATTCATGCTCCAGTAGGACGGGAAGCAAAAATAAGACTTGAAAAAATAATGACCAAAAACTTTCCAAATCTGATAAAAATTATAAATCCATGGATTCAAGAAGCTCAATAAACCCTAAGCAGAAGAAGCATTAAGAAAAATAAGATAAATCATCTTCAATTTATTGAAAACTGGTGATACAGTGAAAAACTTACATGCAAAGACAAATTCATTAGTTACAGAGAAATGAAGACAGAAATTATAGTGGGACTTCTTTCCACAAACTTTGCAAATCAGAAGACAGTAGACAATCTTTAAAGTGCTAAAAAATAGTTATTGATCTAGAATTTTATATTCAGAAAAAATCAAGTATAAAGGCAAAATAAAAAATTTCATGATAAAAAAATCTGTGAGAAATTTCTTCATATTCAGCCCCCCCAGGATGTTCCACATCTTAATCCCCAGAGAGTATGTTACCTTATATAGCAAAAGGGACTTCACAGATGTGATTAAATTAGGTTTTTGAGATTAAATTATCCTGGATTATCTAGGTAGACCCAATATAATAACAAGGGTCCTTATGAGAAGGAGGCGGTGGGGGTGGGGGAGAGGTTGGTGTTAGAAAAGGGGATATTATGACAGAAGCAGAGATCTGAGTGATGCAGCCATGAGCCATGAAATGTGGTCAGCTTTTTGGAACAGAAAAAAGCAAGGGATTAGATTCTCCCCTGCCACATCCAGAGGGAATATCTTCTAACACCTTGATTTTAGTCCTGTTAGACTCATGAGTGTCATTATATTTCAGAGTTAATTTTGGATTTCTAATCTCTGGAACAGTAAGATAAATCTGCATTGGTTAAGGCAATTTTGTGGTAATTTATTATAGCACCAACAGGAAACTAGTTTAGGTTTTGGTATCTGGAACTGAGGTGCTACTCTAACAAATGCCTAGAAACGTGGAAGTGATTTTGGAATTGAGTAGTGGGTAGAGGCTGGAAGAATTTTGAAGACCATGACAGGAAAAGCCTAGATTTCACTGAACAGATTATTAGTAGAAATATGGATATTGAAGACTCTGCCAGCGAAGGCTCCGAAGGAAGTAAGGAATATGGTAGAGAAAACCTATATTGTCTTAGCGATTACTCAAGTAATTATATACAAAATGTTGGTAAAATTATAGACGTTAAAGGAACTGCTTATGAGAGCTCAGAAGTAAATGAGGGGCTTTCTGTTATTTAGGGACAGAAAGCTTCATGGAATTTTGTCATATGGTTATGCAGGAAACAGAACTTGCATGAACTTGGATTATTTACCTGAGATTTCTAAGCAAAGTGTGAAAGATGTGGCCTGCTTTCATCTTGCTGCTTATAATAAAATGTGACAGGGAAGAGACAGATTGAGGAAAGAACTAAACAAAAAGGAACCAGGACTTGATGATTTGGGAAATTCTCAGTCTCTTCCCAACTTTTAAAAGCTGCTAAAATTAGAACATTTAATGTCAGGAAAGAGTGCCTTGGTGAGAAAGCCAAAGGTGTGGCTAAGCAGTCTTTTGCTAGTGCCTTTACATAAAGGTCAAAGTTTTAATCACAAAGAGGTCTATTTGAAGAGACCAACCATATGGCTAATAGATTCCTTCACACATCTCAGGAGAAACCGGGAATGAAGACAGGCTCATCCAGGAAATATTTAAAATCTTTTTGTTTAATGGAGTGAATCCCTGTGACAAATCCTGGGGACCCACAAGGTTCATAAGAATGTTGTATCAGCAGAAACACTATCAGTGTGGACTGTAGGAACAGAGAACAAAATGAAAAAAGGCTTTGGGGCTTCCAAAACTCTACAGGCAGGTAACAGGCTAATAAAACTACTCAGTTGGAAACACATTCTGTCCTTCATGAAAAAAGGATGACTCTGAGGTCAGAACTGGGGGCTGAGTCATGGGCCCAGAAAGTGGAACCTCTAGCCCAAGGATTGTTCTTAGGTCTTGAAACCCAATGAAGTTTGCCTGGTTAGATTTTGAAATTGCTTGGAACCAGTAAGCCCCCTTTTCCTTCTATTTTGTCCCTTTCTGAATAGAAATGTCTATATCGGTGGTTTCCAGATCCACAGAGGGATATTTTGCCTCAGGGTGGATTATATCCAAAGCTACACTCATAAGATTGATTTAAATGATCGGATTTGGGACTTTTGAGCTGATAAGATTAGGTGAGATTTTGGACTTGAGTTGAAGCTGTAATGGGTTGAGGCTCTTAGGTCCCTTGGCTTCTTACTGTCTTTAACAGACCCTCCTGCTTCCCTCTGATAAGGATCCTTGTGATTGCATTGGGCCTATCCTTATGATCTAGAATAATCTCCCAATCTCAAGATCTTTACCTTAATCATATCTGAAAAGGCTCTTTTGCCATGCAAGGCAAATCGTGGGTTTTGGTGATTGGGTTGTAGACATTTTCAGAAGGCTATTATTCAGCCTCTTGTAAACTCTAAATGGAAACAACCCAACTGTTTATCAACAGATGAATGAATAAACAAATTGGGATGTCCCACTCAGTATTTGAAAGGAATGAAACACTGACACACGTAACGACATGGATGAACCTCAAGATATTATTTTACTTTCAAAATAAAAAGATAAAATGGAGCACTTGTTATATAATTCCATTTATATAAAATACTAGAAAATGGAAACTAATCTATAGTGATGAACAAGTCAGTGTTTGTGGACTGGGAGGTGGGAGAGGAGTTGCAAGAGAGAGAGAGAGAGAGGAGAGAGAGAGAAGGAGTGATTACAGAAGGGCAGGGGATCCCTGGGTGGCGCAGCGGTTTGGCGCCTGCCTTTGGCCCAGGGCGCGATCCTGGAGACCGGGGATCGAATCCCACGTCGGGCTCCTGGTGCATGGAGCCTGCTTCTCCCTCTGCCTGTGTCTCTGCCTCTCTCTCTCTCTCTGTATGACTATCGTAAATTAAAAAAAAAAATAAAAATAAAAATTAAAAATTAAAAAAAAAACAAGGGCATAAGGAAACTTTTGGGGGTGATTGTTATGTTTATCATGTTGATGATCATTTTGGTTTGTATACATATACATACACGTGTCAAAACTTGTCAAACACTTTGCACACGTACAATTTTTTGTATGTCAATTATGCCCTAGTAAAACTATTAATAACAGAGAAAAAAAAAACATAGCCTATAAATAATTTATTGGCGAGCTTTAGCCTAGAGAATTTGGTATTCTTTTATCTCTAATTAGATAATATACATAAATATACATATTATGGCTAAATTTCACATCCCATAGTAGTATCATATGGCAGATACCATTTAATTACCCTATTCTCTAATCTTTAAACAAGAGCTTTTTTTACAAAAAAAAAAATTCTTTGGGGGTACCTACATGGCACAGTTGGTTAAGTGTCTGCCTCTTGGTTTCAGGTGTGGTCGTGATCTCAGGGTCTTGGGATGGAGCCCTGAGTTGGGCTCCACATTCAGTTTGGAGTCTGTTTAGGATTCTCTCTCCTCTCGCTGTCTCGCACATTTTCTCTCTCTAAAATACATAAATAAAACGTAGAGAAAATACATCTTTACTAAATACAGATTGAATTGAAATTTCCATTGTATCTCTATCACCAAAGTTTTTTTTTATTTTTTTTTAATTTATTTATGATAGTCACCCAGAGAGAGAGAGAGAGGCAGAGACATAGGCAGAGGGAGAAGCAGGCTCCATGCACCGGGAGCCCGACGTGGGATTCGATCCCGGGTCTCCAGGATCACGCCCCAGGCCAAAGGCAGGCGCCAAACCACTGCGCCACCCAGGGATCCCTCTATCACCAAAGTTTTACGTTTTATAATGAGGAAGTCAATAAATATTCTCCAAGTAAATATAAAAATAATGGCATAGTGCATTTCAGTTTTTAAGGTGATTTCATTTTGCTGATGTTAGCTCTTTTCTTAGTTGACCCCCTTTAGACTTATTATAGATAGAAATCCAACCAGACCTGGGAAAGTAGAGCAAGGAAGTTGGATGTAGATTCTGTTGGACCAGTCACTGGTTGTGGGACTTGACAGAGAGGGGCTTTGTTGATTCCTAGATTTTTCAGCCTGGGTGGTTTGGGCAGTGGTAATTTTAATTCAAAGAGAGGGAGTTGGGAGGTTATAGAAATAGCAATTAACATAAACCAAGCCGAATTCTAATTGATTGTGATGCACCCCTGAGGGGTAGCAGTATGAGTGACATTTACCTCAGGTTGCTTTTTGTCTGTGTGGGGCTAAAAGTCTATGTGAAAATAAACTGAAATACAGAGTTTTGGGAAACAGTTCTTGCATTATGTTTTCAGCTCTTATTAGATGTTGACTGAAAGGACCAGAGACATATTCTTCCTTATGACTCTGTAAGGTATGACAGGACCCCTGTTTATAAGGGAGGTGACTTTTGCTACTGGAGCATTATAAAGAAAGAAAAATTGGTTCTCAGTTTTTTTCATGACATGCCTTTCTTGACTGATTCCTAATAACACATACATATATACACAGATACATAGATTCAAGATCTCAGGCAAGGCCTGGCCTGGATTTGTCATGTGAGTCTGTCTCTTTTATCCAGTAACATTTACATTAGTCAAGCAGAATACAATTTGGTCATTTCTTTAAGCGTCCCTAGAGAGATGGACCCCAAATCTTTGGTTGCACTGAGAAATTATCTGTATCTTGATGATTCTTCTTCAGATTTCTGCAGTTCATGTGTTGCAAATATCCCATCGAGACAAAGAATACTGGTCTAAAGACGAAGCGCAATGTGGTGAAAGGACAGTTTTGATGAGGCCCTGTCTTCTTGATGGTACGATGACACCATCGTAGTCAAAAACTTTCTCATTGTGGTAATGTCTCAGATTCCCAGAGGATCCATTTCTAGCAGTCATCTCTGTAGTTGCCTGGGCTAGAATATTAGATCTCAGTTGAATCAGCTTTAGAAAGTAGATACTGTAATAGGGGGAAAAATGTATGAGCCTCCCTGGAGAATCCATGCAATTAATCTGAGTTCAATTAAAGATGTAAGGCTACATATGAGATGAAACAAGAAAGTGGGCTGGGTTGTAGAACCCTTTTTATGGAGTGGGATGATTCCATGAATTTTCGGTGCACAGGCACGAGAGGGAGGGTCAGAACCCCAAAGTGTGAAGTCTTGTTTATTTAGAGTTGTATATTGTGATGTCATCAGTATAAGGAGGTCTAATACATTAATGCCGTAATTAAGCCATTATGACTCCTGCTATTGTCAGATCATGATTGTTTGATGATATTTCTTAAGTTCCTCTTATCTAATTCTTTTTTTGGGAGGAGTTGAGGAAGCTCTTCTGAAAGAATAATTATGTCTTTTCTTGACTCTTGACCCCTTCTGTATCTGTTACAGTGTACTTGAAGGGCTCATTATGGATTTTAGACTTCAGCTAATGCAGGCTTGAATTTTAGCTATGGCATGTGCTAGCTGGCAGTCTTGGAGAAGTTACCTCATTTTCTCTGGGTATTATTTTTCTTTTCTTTGAATATCTACATCATCTGTTGTTGTGAGCCTTAATTGAATTAACATTAAAATTTGTAAAATCTGTAGCTTTGTGCTTGAGACATAGTACCATTTAATAAAGTTAGTTCCTTTGCCTCTCCACATCCCACACACCTTTAAACATAGTTACACCCTCAGGTGTCAGAGCAACTGCTTCAAAACCTGCTTAAAGTCTTTTGAATTAAAATTGCCTGACGCTCACCAATGTACATTCTAGCACCTATTGTTATTATACCATGAATCATTCCATGCATACAGTTTACAGGTACTGTTGGAATCCTTCAAATATTCACCCCTAGTATGCTTTTATGGAGTACTCATGCGATCTCCAAGATAATATAGGACCATTAAATTCCCTCTTGTTTATTTTTCTTTTTGACATTGCACTTACCAACAGGAATGAATCAGAAATTTTCCAGAACAGTTACTACTAAAGAGTTTAGGAGCCCAAATAATATTGATTTACAATCTCCAATCAGTTCAAATTTGTTGTATTTTGGGTGGTTTTGTATGTGAGGAATAGCTACCTTACCATTGACATTTATGAGATAGAACCTATATGCGAGGCTGAGTATTGGCTCTCAAAGATATCCAGGTCCTAATTCCTGGAAACTGTGAATGTTACCTTATATGCCCAAAGTGGTTTGCAGATGTGATTTCAATTAAGGATATTAATATGTGGAGATTATGCTGGATTATCTGGATGGGCCTTAAATGTAATCACAACTGTCCTTATAAGAGGGAGACAGAGAGAGAGCAGATTATAGAAGGAGGAAGGCAATGTGGTGATGGAATAAGATTACTCTGCTGGTTCTGAAGATGACAGGAGGAACCACGAAGTACATACAGCAAGGAATTCCTATGGCCTCTAGAAGCTGTATGAGACAAGGGACAGATTCTCCTCTGGAGCCTTGAGGGCAGGCAGCCCTGCCAACACTTTGACATTAGCCCAATGATCCTGGATTTCTGGCCTCCAGAGCTAGATAAGAATAAATTAGCATTGTTTTAAGCCACCATGTTTGTGGTTATTTATGACAGCAGCAAAGTAAAGACAGGGCCTAAGTGGTGCCTGCTGGGAATAACAGAAGCCTGGATTAGCCATCAGTAGAATGTTCAGTATGAAGAATACCTATTTAGTTACTTGCTCCTTATGCTTTATTCATGACATGAGGTCATTCAAGAGAGACTTCCACGTTCTGTGTTCTGTCGTTTCCAACCCCTTGTCACTAGCTTCATCACGAAACCATCTAGGTAGCAAGGCTGCTGTTGTCAAATTTTGGATTTTTCATATGAGTCCTTCTGTTGGACCTGGCTTGTGAGCATTATTTTATGGTGGAGATAGTTTGCCCAGCCATGACGGCTGCAAGAAACGGACAGATTCGGGCCCCCACATTATTAACCTTCCCATCACTTCCAGAAATTCTGATAAGTGACAGCCTGTCTCAGCAATGACCCGTTCCACTCATTATTCTTCAGGCGAATGATTCACAGCTGTATGTAGATTCTCTTTTAAAAGTCTCCCCACACATACACATGATTTCTGAGCCAGGGTGATAAGGATATCTAAACAACAAAGAGCTACAGTTTTTCTTTTAACAAAAATGTCGCTATGATGACTCTAAAGCTCGGAGGCCTATGGGAGCTGGTAGGTGGGAGTCAGATGGCTGTGCTGCCTCCCTGGTTGTCACACCATTTTTTTCTGCTTCTATAATTCCAATTCCCTGCTGCCCTTTTCCCCTGTACAATAATGTATGTTCTGTAAAGCTTCTCCATTTTGCCACCCACACATCACCTTTTATTCTAGATTAAAAGCAAAGGAAATTTCCTCTCCACTTACCCAGAATCCAGGTTTGGATTTTAAATCCAAATTTCAATGTTAAATATTTATGTGTTAGAATTAGAGTATTATGCTTTTTTGGAGGGTCAAAACATTGATTTATTTTTAACTGTTAACATTTCAGTAAATAGAAGGTTTCTCTCAGTGTTACCTCTTATGGCTTTTTCCTCTAAAATACTGAAGTGAATATTACTTTATGTTTTAGGTGACATCTGATTGACACTGCTAAAAATAGTAATTTGCTTAAAAATCTTAGTATTTGGAAGATAATTTGGTGGCTTTCTTATGATGGGATGATGTGGCCCAGAGGGAAGTCAACTGAGGCTGCAGTGCTGGTCCTGCAGTGTGGTGGCATCAACATAGGAGGCTACACAATATAAACAACTGGAGGTTGGGCCTTTACCATATGGTTTCATACTTCCGTGACAAGCAGAAGTCAACAATCTTTGTTTTATAACACTCAAAACTTGTGGAGGTTCTCAAGTTGTGGTCTCTTCTGGTTAGGTCCCATAGTAATCTATTGCAAACAGTATTACCACAAATTTAGTGGCTTAAAGCAAAAAATTTATTATCTCACTGTTTTTTGTTTGTTTGTTTTTGTCTCAGGAATCCAAGCATGGTTTGGGTCCTCTGCTTTAGGGAGAGTCTCTTAAAAGGCTGTAATTGAGTGTCAGTTTTGGCTTGACTGGGGAAGGATCCATTTCCAAGCATAAACATTTGTTGTCAGGATTCATTTCCTTGTGGTTTGTCAGCTGGGGGGTCTGCATTCCTTGCAGGCTTCCCCTTAGTTCCTTGACTAAAAGGCTCAGTTTGGAGGCTTTCCTACTTTCTGGACCTGTCCCATATGACAGTTTACCTCCACAAAGCCAGAAAGGGAAAGAGTCAACAGAGAGAATCTACCAGCAAAATCGGAGTTAAATCTTATGTAACTAATATAACTGTGGGGGTGTCATCCAATCACCTTTGCCATATCCTGTTGGTTAGAAGCAAATTTCAAGAGGGTGTGGTTACATAAGGGCATGAATACCATGAGGTCGGGGTTCCTGGGGGTCATTTTATAGTCTGTCTACCATAAGTTCCTAACACAGAAGGAAGTTACAGGGGATTAATAAACAGTCCATTTTTTTTTTAGCTTCCCTGAGAGTAGTCATGAGTGAGAATTGACACTTTAATTTTTGGCAGATTATATAGTGTCATATCAGAAGGAATAATAATCTTAACCATGCCCAATATATGTGGTAGGGACTCAAATGTTTGAGGAATTCTCACGCTCTTTTTCCACAGCAGTTATAGAATACTTTTCTCTTAGTTTAAGTAAAAAATGATATGACTCTAAGTGTCAAATATTTCTATACAGTTTATTTTTTATTAAAAAGACCAGTTTCCCTCCTGTCTTCCTGTCATCTCCCTATTATTACTTTCATCTGTTGACCTCAGCAGTTCTTTATGTTCTATCTGTGTACTTTGCTACTTTTCAGTTTTAGGTATTGTCTTTTGACTTACCATAGGGAATATGAGGATTCATTTCCCTCCCCACATCACACAAATACATAGAAGTCCATACACATATGTCCCATCACAAGCTTTCCAATGAATTAATGTGTAATTTGAATTAGGTTCTTCTTTTACTTTATTATGCTTGTTGACAAATATTATAATGTTTACATATACTAAACTCTGATTCCTTTTCCTTTATAATTTTTGTTTTCTCTAGAGTTAGTAATTGTCTTTTTTTTCATTGTGAGTAGCATTTTACAGATATATAGTCAATGCAATTCCAAACTCATATCTTCTCAAGACATTCAGATCCATTAAGTATTCTGTACACTTCATATCTCTGAAGAATGCCAACGAAACCTTTCTATTTGCTCATATCTGGACTGGTCACCTTTTACTCCTTCTACCTCAGAGCTCTTTTTGTTCAGGAATTGCTATCGCCTCTGTCTTATGTTGGATTCCTGCTTCCTGCTCTCCTGTGCCTATTCTTGTCTCAATAGAGCACGTCTTCAAGTAATTTCATAAAAATATCTTTATTCTATTCTCACCCCTGATTGTTAGACTGGGTATACAGTTCTAGAGTGAAAAATAAATTTCCCCAAGAAATTTAAAGCAGTTGTTATATTGTCTTCTAGATACCATTGTCGCTATGAGCTTTCCTTTAGGTTGATTCAGTTGAGCTGTTTTGTTGAGGAAACTTTGATGTTAATATATTTAGATATTTTCTCTTGAGTTGGACATATATGCTATGCTAGAAGGTTGCTGGAGCCAGTTAGGGAAGGAGGATTTGGATTGGGCAGCACTCAATATGCCTGTGTTTTCTCAATCAGCCTATTTTCATTCAGTATGTTACCCTCCCTAAAACTGTGACTGGTTTTAGACAATTATTTTACTTTACCCAGAGAATAAACTCTCAGTCTTTTGCAAGATGGAGAGGAGAGATACTTATAGGGCTATAAGAAATGGGGAAGGCCTATGGGAATCTGACTGCTGTCTCAAAAGACTCAAATTAAGTGTTTTGCCTTTCTCTTCACCTCTGCTTCTAGACATGTCTAGTATGAAATTCATGAGATTTTTTTTCATAGCATCAGGTTGATTTTTAGTTTTTGCAATGGACTATGTTGTATTTTTCTCAAGTCCGCCTAATCTTGTGTCATGTGTATCTACTTTACAACTCCCAGAATTTTGTTCCTCTCCTGCTCCTCTCCTGTTCTCCTCTCCTGTTCTTGTCTTTATGTGTCTGTGCTTTATAAATACATTTCTGTCATCTTAATGGGATTTTGAGAGTAATGGAATGTAGCTCTATGTGTGTGTGTGTTCAATCTGCCATTTTTTCCTACCAAGTCTTAGAAACTTCCTCTCATTTAAGGGACTATCAGAGATGTATTATCCCTCTGGAGATTTAACTGGAGAACTATCACCACTTGTTAGTTCCCAGTTTCTTGGCCTGATTTAGGAATGCCAGTACTAAGCCAGTGAACCTCATTAAGAAATGAGGCAGAATTGAAATCTGATTTAGCTTTGTATAGAAATTAGCACAGTTTCCATTAGAAAGTATACATACATATACATAATATAAAGTATATATTTAATATATACCCTTATATCTGTATAGTATGTATTAGTACCTACTGTTGCATGGTAACAGCATAATTAGTCTAGAAATGTTGAAGTGTCTTCTCTTGGGTAAGTTAGTTCTCCCTGGGGAGACTCATTTCATTCTGTTTTGTAATCTCAGCCAAATACTATGCTTTTTCCACATGAGCATCCCAATCATAACTCCTCACTGCATTCTCAGAAACTATGCAGAGTTAAAAATGCCTCCATCTGCCTGTGGAGAGAAGCCAAATTATCCCTCCTACAGTAGCCCATAGAGGACTTTCCTTACCGTTTTATGCATCCCAGCCTCCAACCCACCTGTCAGAGAATTGGGTTGGTTATGTTCATACTTTCTGTTCTTATTTACACTTCTATTTTGATATTATTTAACTTCTATTTAGGAACAAGTTATAAACTTTGGGCTGACAGCAAAGTCAAGCTTGAAATTAACTTCTTTAAAGAAATTGTGTTACTGATTTTAGCAATCATATTATTCTTCTTGATCCACTCTCTTTTATGATTTAAATGTTAATGCAGTTGAACCTTGAACAACACAGAACTTAAAGGCATGGACTGCTGCCCCCTGCAGTTGAAAATCCATGTGTATAACATTTGATTCCCCAAAGTTAACTATAATAGCTTATTGTTCACTAGAAGCCCTACTAATAGCATAAACAGTTGATGAACACATCTTTTGTTTACATATTACATACTGTATTCTTATAACAAATTAAGCTAGAAAAAGAAAAATGTTATTAAAATCATAAGGAAGACAAAATACATTTACAATACTGTACTGTTTATTAGAAAATAATCTGCAAATAAGCGGAGCTACACAGTTCAAACCCATGTTGTTCAAGGGTCAACTGCATAAACATGCCATATGTAATAGCTATTATTCACAGACTGATCACAGAAATAATATAGATAATACCTTATATCCAAACCACATTATAAAAATATTCTTATTTTAGACATTTTATTCAGTTTATCAAACTTCCATGATGCACTTATACTATACCAGGCTTTGTTAGTCACTGGAAATACAAAGGTTTGGCTTAATGGACCTTATGGGATGGTGAGGAGATACATTTGTAAAGAAATTAATATAATACTGAATTATGAGACAAACAGAGAAATGTATCCTGGGAATAGAATACTAAATAAGGAATCTCCCAGAGAGGAGATGGGGGTTCAAGATAACTTGACAAAAAGTGGTGACTGAACTTAGTTTAAATGAAGAGGAGAATTATGACATGTGAATAAGGAGGGAGGGATGAGACTAGCATATGTGAAGACATGAGGCATGGAACAGGATTGTGTGTTTTGGGAATTCTGAAGTGTAAAGAGAGATACCCATACACACACTGGATACCTGTCAAAATATGGAAACATTTTGAGAAGAGTATTAGTTCTGTTTCTTCTTAAAAGATTCTAAGTACTCTGGACCGTTAGACATGTTACTTTTACCATTACAAATAATCAACTGTAATCTTACAGGTCAAAGTATTTTTTAGCTTTTGTTGTGTAACATGCCATCCTAAACTTAGTAGCTTAATATGGCAACCATTTTTAAGCCTAACACCTGTAGTTTGTCTGTTTTGGCTAGGTTCAGCTGGGTAGTTCTTCTGGCCTGGGCTAGCTTGGCTGATTTTGGCTAGCTTCATTTATATTATTGTAGCTTAAATGGTGTGTCAGCTGAGGCTGCCAAATTAATGATTGCTTCAGCTAGTAGGAATGCCTAGGGTCACTTGCATATAGTCTTGTACCTTCCAGCAGGCTAGCCAGGGATGGCTCATCTTGTGGTCCCAGGTCTTGAGAGAGTGAGGATTAGGTCAAAGCCTTCAAGAGGCCTATGCTCAGAACTAACACAACATCGCTTTCACCATGGTTTTTGGTCACAACATGTCCCAACGTGAACCCAATCTCAAGGGGTAGAGAAATAGACTCCACTTCTTGGTGAAAGTAGCTCCAAAGAGCTGTGGCCACTTTGTAATCTATCACAGCTCATCAGTAAATTATTAAATTAGTGGAGCTTGTCTGTGTAGTCATAGGAACTTTTCACTGCCCTGTCTCCCACTTTTTTATAAACAAATGTCAACCTCCATACATGACCTAGTGATGACCAACCATCCT
Organism: Nyctereutes procyonoides; assembly: GCF_905146905.1. NCBI lineage: Eukaryota > Metazoa > Chordata > Mammalia > Carnivora > Canidae > Nyctereutes > Nyctereutes procyonoides. Next base: position 25,196,748 of record NW_026575122.1, read on the forward strand.
GGTTTGCTCTGGACTGCTCAGGTTTTATCACTGAAAATTCTACATTTAAGAAATTCCTTAGTTCTGAGTAAACCAGAACTGTTGGTCACCTTATACTTTCTCAATGATAGTATATTTCAGATTGACCTAATTCAGCTCAGGCCAGTCAAAAATATTTTCAGAAATTTTAAAACTGGAATTGAGAGAAAGAGAGTTAGTCTTTCTGATGCATGAAGAAACTTTCAGATGTAAAACTTAGGTTTGCCAATTACGTTTCTTACCTTGTGGAAAAAGAAAATGTGCAATAAGAGAGAATGAATCGAAACTGCATAAAGAAGCAGGAGCATATCTTGTTGATTCATTTGTATTGAGGCTCAGCTACATTTTATTGTTTAATCTTTCCCTGGATTCTAAGAGATAATAAGTTTCAGTTTATGATTAAGCCAGTTCAAATTAGATTTCTGTCACTGCAACCCCAAAGTGTCTCTGTTGGTATCTGGAAGTGGGTGTTTAACTGACCAATTCTAAAATATGGAATAAGCAAAGTGAATCAGGAGCAGGGTTAGAATTGTCCCAGGTTGACAAACTAGTTCTTGATAACAGAGCAAAACTGTAACATTATTTCTTGGGACTTTATGTTCCCACCAAAGTTCAACTTTGTAGGAACTATTCAGAATAGCAGAGTTTGTAGGTTTCTTGCATTCCTCATAAGATATTGCAAATAAGAGATAAGCACCTGTTCAGCACATAGGGGATGGAAGACTGCTCTGTAGTCATTAAACAAAACTCTTTCTGCTTCGACCCAATGATCTGAGACTGTCAAGGACAGTTTTTACTGAATTACAGAAGATAAATTCTCTAGCATACTCTGAAGTTAGTTTCTGATTAGGAACTGTGGATTCTGGCAATTAGAATAATGGCAATACCTCAGAAATACAGGAACATTCTAGCTTTTGAATTCTATAAATTCATTCTAAGTACTTTGTTGAGCATGCCCTGTTTAATGGAGGGGTTCCTTCTTTTTTAAATAATAAATTTATTTTTTTATTGGTGTTCAATTTGCCAACATACATAATAACACCCAGTGCTCATCCCGTCAAGTGCCCCCTTAGTGCCCGTCACCCATTCATCCCCACCCCCCACCCCCTCCCTTTCCACCACCCCTAGTTTGTTTCCCAGAGTTAGGAGTCTTCATGTTCTGTCTCCCTTTCTGATATTTCCTACCCATTTCTTCTCCCTTCCCTTCTATTCCCTTTCACTATTATTTATATTCCCCAAATGAATGAGACCATATAATGTTTGTCCTTCTCCGATTGACTTATTTCACTCAGCATAATACGGAGGGGTTCCTTCTTTTGTGAAATGCCTCTCTTGGAGGAGGGACAACACGACAGAAAAATTATAGCATTAAAAAAAATCAAGCATCATTAAATATTTTAACATTTAAAATATTATCTTCTGGGGATCCCTGGGTGGCGCAGCAGTTTAGTGCCTGCCTTTGGCCCAGGGCGCAATCCTTGAGACCACGGATCGAATCCCACGTTGGGCTCCCGGTGTATGGAGCCTGCTTCTCCCTCTGCCTGTGTCTCTGCCTCTCTCTCTCTCTCTCTCTCTCTCTCTCTCTCTCTGACTATCATAAATAAATAAAAATTTTAAAAAATATTCTGTAAAATTTTGGTAAGCTCACAATACATTAAAAAATTAAACATGAGTTATTTTGTCAGAAGGTTTAACCCTCTAAGCTAAGAATAACTCTATTACATCAATTTCTTATTTACTAAAGACTGGAGGGATGTGGAAATCTGCTTTACTTTCATTTTAAGGCAGCTGGATTTGTAATCCATATTTAAAAGACGCTTTCTGGGTTATAATAATTGTGTGCAGGACAATGCATACAGCTTATTTTAAATATGCTTGAAGGAGAAGATTTCACTGAATCAAATCTTCAGGTTCCATTTATCAGTACTGGCACCTGTTTTTTGAAATTAAAATGCAATAACTTTATAAAAAATCTTTTATTTTTCTGTTCTGTTTCATTTACTTGCATTGATGAAGACACAGTCTCCCCTAAAGTATAAAATCTTGAGCAAGTCTTAGCAATTATTTAAATTTTGCATCTTTTAGCAAGTAAAGGAATTTGACAGAAACAATAGGGTACTTAAAACTGCAATACAAGAAGCCCTCATCCTTCAACATTTTTCAAGGATATTATTCCCATTCTTCCAGTCAACATTATTGTGCATCCACTGTGCATTATGCTGCAGTATTATCCTCATCAAGTATTACGCTTTCTCGATTACTAGGCTGAGGACTCAGGAGATGAAAAGGCACATTTTTTACTCTCTAGGATTTTATGGTTTAAGAAAGGCAACCCTGAAGAAACAGAGAGGAGTAAAACTGGATGAATACATGAATTAAATATCAATTAAAATATTTATCAAAAGAATCAGTTTGAGAAGTAGATTCATGGGTTCTGCAGTTTTAGAAAAACATATATGGGAAAGATGGCTACCTCTCTCCCATCAATTAAAGAGTAATTTATGGAAGGAGTAGAATTTGAAGATTGTATATATGTTGTCTGTGTGTGTGCAGGCATGTGTGTGGCCATGGTGAAGGAGGAGCATTGATGCATTTCCAAGTATAGGATGAAACTTGGAAGAATCGTCAACACATTGCCTGCATTGTTGAATGAATTTGAATGAACAAATGAATGCATGAATAAATTTTGAGGGGATAAGCAAGTCTGAGATGGTAAAAAGAACAAAGGCAGTAGGAAAAAAGACAAGCTATATAAGATAGTCCCATATAATCTGATAAATTCCCTCTGGCCAGAGCATGTATATTTGGAGACCTATTGGGTAGTGGGAAACCATCATAAGGCCTCCAAAAAATAAGTAGATAATCATTTATCACATTCCCAAGTAATCATTTAGCTGAAACAATGAGAATGAATGAGTAAGCAGGTAAAAAGGGGAAAAAACTTTTCCAAGAAGGGAAAAACATGTCCCACCTAAAGGGGAGTAAAGGTTAGGTACGTCAGAATGGGAGCTTAAATACATACAAGGGACTGTACACAAGGGTAGGGACTGAGGACGTGATGAGAAGTGGACTGGATGGGTAAATTGTGGTGTGGAAGGCCCAAGAACATGATGAAAAATACCCAGTTTGAAGGCACTGGGCAGGCGCTGTCAGCTAGAAAACATGATCATATTTGAATTTTAGGGAAAGCACTTTGGCTGCAGCATACAGGCTGGAATGGAGTGACGGGACTAGAGACAAGCAGAGTGACTGGAAAGGCGTTGCAGTTATCCGGATGCAAGAAGCTGATGACATGAACTAGAAAAATCCCAGTGCTGGGGGAAAGAAATGGGCACCTTTAAATGGTCCCTTAGAGGTTAGATGGAGTTTTGGCAAGAATTCTACATTGGTTAACGTGTCCTCGACGCGTCACTTCAGGTGACCAGTGTCATTATGACGACCTTGAGGCTGATCACCTGCTTAATTCCATTATTTGCTGCATTTATTCACTGCAAAGTATCTATAAGCCCTAAGCTATAGAGAAGTAATCTGTGGGGCAATTCCTTGAGAAACTGTATCAGGATCCTACCTGCCAGTGGTTTTAGCATTTCTTGATTGTTACCTGTATCAATTATAAAATGGGAAAATTTTATAAATGGCAATGTACACTTGTCATTTTGTGGTCTTGTTTCCGTTTGTTAGTATTATTTATATTTCTATGTATTCCTCTTTGGCTGTCTCTTCTTCTCCCTCTAATTATTTGGACTCATGGACTGTCTTTTGAATCAGTGCAATATTGTCAGTTCCTGTCATCGTTAATTTGGATGTTCAGATTGTCCCTGATTTTGGCCGACAGGAGCTGGCCTCTGTATCCTTTGGCTTGGCCTCTTTCAGTTTTGAGTACCTCCTTTCTGGAATAACAAAATGTCTCAGAGTCTCCTTGAACTTTTGCTGCCTCAGCCCTGAAATTGTACATTTGTCTAAGGAGGTGATTATTATCCTTTTTATGGAAAGTAATATTTAGAAATTTAAGAAACTAAAACCTGTGCCCTAAGTATATGAATTAGGTGCTATAGGGTGTTACTGCTCTATTCCCTTTCAGTGAGAGAGCTAGAAAGCATATTTAAAAAAAAATCATGAGTTCATATTGATAATTCGAATTCTAGTCTTAGAAAGTTCTTCCTCCGAATCATCTGATCCATATTTGTATTTCTTTTATCTCATAGTGAGAATCCTGGCTCCCAACAGCCTCAGTATAACTGCTCATTCACTCAGTTCTAACACATGCACATGCACTTATGTGTACACACACACACATTCACATGTGCTTAGAATTACTACACTAATACCACCAACACTATCAGATCTAACAAGTAAAATTCAAGATTTCTTTCCAACTGTTTTTGTCCTGAGGGTGGAAACATTGTGATTAAAAGATTAATTTGTTATAAGCTATATAGGGACGCCTGGGTGGCTCAGTGGTTGAGCGTCTGCCTTCAGCCCGGGGTGTGATCCTAGAGTCCTGGGATCGAGTCCCACATCGGGCTCCCTGCATGGAGCCTGCTTCTCCCTCTGACTCTGTCTCTGCTTCTCTCTTTCTCTCTGTGTCTCTCATGAATGAATAAATAAAATCTTAAAAAAAAAGCTATATAAAACTTCTTCTTTATTCATCTATCAGTGGTCACCTGGGCTGCTTCCATAATTTGGCTGCTGTAAATAATGCTGCAATAAACATTGGAGTGTATGTATCTTTTCAGATTAGTGTTTTTGTGTTCTTTGGGTAAATATTCAGTAGTTAATTCCTGGGTCATATGATAATCCTATTTTTAATTTTTTGAGGAGCCTCCATACTGTTTTCCACAGTGGCTGCACCAGTTTGCATTCCTACCAACAGTGCATGGAGGGTACCTTTTGTCCGCACATCCTTGTCAACACTTGTTGTTCATATGTCTTTTTGAATTAGTATTTTTGATTTCCCCAGATAGATACCCAGAAGTGGAATTGCTGGATCATAATTGTTCTATTTTTAACTTTTTGTGGAACCTCTGACTGCTTTCCATAATGGCTGTACCAATTCATATTCCCCCCAACAGTGTCAGCATTCCCTTTTCTCCATATCCTTGCCAACATTTGTTATTTCTTGCTTTTTGACAGTAGCCATTTTAACAGATGTGAGCTATTACTTCATTATGGTTTTAACTAGCATTTACATGATGATTTGTGCTATTAATGTTCGTGAACTTTTCATAAGCCTGTTGGCCATCAGTATGTCTTCTCTGAAAAATGTCTATTCAGATCCTCTGCCCATTTTTTTAATCAGATTTTTTTTTAGTATATTCTGCTGTTGAGTTTTAGGTATGCTTTATATATTTGGGAGACTAGCCCTTTATTTGATATATGATTTTCACATATTTTCTCCCATTCAGTAGGTTGCATTTTCATTGTGTTGATGGTTTCCTTTGCTGTGCAGAAGCTTTTTAGTTTAATGTAGTTCTTCTTGCTTATTTTTGCTTTTGTTTCCTTTGCTTTTGGAGTCAGATCTAAAAAATCATCACCAAGACCAATAGCAAAGAGCTTACCACCTACATTTTCTTGTAAGAGTCTTATGGTTTCAGATCTACATTCAAGACTTTAATTCATTTTGAGTTAATTTTTGTGTATGGTGTAAGATAGTGATATATTTTCATTCTTTTTTATTTATTTTTTTAATAAATTTATTTTTTATTGGTGTTCAATTTACCAACATACAGAATAACACCCAGTGCTCATCCCGTCAAGTGCCCCCCTCAGTGCCCGTCACCCATTCTTTTTTTAAAAACTTTGTGTACACCTGACACATAATGTTGAGAATTCATTTTTTACAACAATCTTAGGTTTACAGAAAAATTTAGCAGAAAGTACAGCAAATTCCCTTATGTTCCCTCCTTCCCCATTTTCCCTGTTAATGACATCTTTCACTAATGTGGTGTATTTGTTAAAATTGGTGAACTAATAGTGACATATTATCATTAACTAAAGTCCATAGTTTACATTAAGGTTCAGTCTTGGTGTTGCATTTCTATATGGGTTTTGACAAATGTATAATATTATGAATCCATCATTACAGTATCACACAGAAGAGTTTTATTGCTGTGAAAAATCTCCTTAGTGTCACTTATTCATCCTTCCCCCCTCCACCTCTAACACCTGGGAACCAGTGAATCTCTGTGTTCTCCCTCTTCTAGAATATCATGGTTGGAATCATACAGTATATACCTTTTGCAGAGTGGCTTCTTTTACTTAGCAACATGCATTTATGCTCCCTTCATATATTTTCATGTCCTGATAGCTTCTTTCTTTCTAGCACTGAATAATATTCCATCGTATGGATGTACCACAGTTTGTTTATCTAGTCAGCTATTAAAGAACATATTAATTGTTTCTGTGTTTTAGTAATTATGATTAAAGCTTCTATGAACATTCTTGTGCAAGTTTTTGTGTGGATATGTCTTCAGTTCATTTGAGTAAATGCCAATGAGCATGACTGCTGGATTGTATGGTGAAGCTATGCTTAGCTTTGTAAGAAACTTCCAAACTGCCACACCATTTTGCATTCCCACCAGCAATGAGAGTTCCTATTGCTCTATATTCTTATCAGCATTTGGTGTTATCGGTATTTGGGATTTAGGTCATTTTACTAGATAATGTGAGGGGTATGTCATTGCTTTAATATTCAATTATCTAAAGACATGTGGTGTTAATATCTTTTCGCATACTTATTTACCATCTGAATATCTTCTTTGGTGAAGTATCTGTTCAGATCTTTTGCCCATTTTAAAAATTGAGTTGTTTTCTTGTTACATTTTAAACGTTTTTTTTTTGTATATTTTAGATACCAGTCGTTTATCAAGTGCATGTTTTACAAAGATTTTCTCCCAGTCTGTGGTGTCTTTTCATTCTTTTAAGAGCATCTTTCTTAAAACAGGAGTTTTAAGTTTTAATGAGGTTCAGTTTATCAATTTTTTTCCTTCAACAAATCATGCTTTTTGCATTATATCTAAAATGTTGTCACTAAGCCCATGGTCACCTAGACTTTCTCCTGTTATCTTCCAAAAGTTTTATAGTTTTATGTTTTACATTTAGGTTTATAATCCATTTCGGTTAGTTTGTGAAAGGTATAAGGCTTATGCCTAAATTCATTTTTTTTTGCATGTGTATGTCCAGATGTTTTCGCACCATTTGTTGAAAAACTATCCTCTCTCCATAGAATTGGCTTTACTCTCTTGTCAGAGATCTGTTAACTATATTTGTGTGGGTCTATTTCTGAGCTCTTTATCTGTTCTACTAATTTATTTGCCTACTCATTCACCAATATCACACTGTCTTCATTACTGTAGGTTTATAGTAAATCTTACAGTTGAGTAGACATGAAGCTTTTTTTAAATTTTCACTTAACAGTAGATCCTGGAAATCACTTCGTACCACTTTATGGGGATTTTCTTCATGAAATTTGACAGTTTTCTAAGTAATTTTCTCGTGTGATGAACAATAAACCACATATTCATAAGTCATGAAATTTATTTACTTTTAAGTGGCATATCTTATTGAATCTATGTAGAGTTTTATAAAAGTTTCTGTGGGTCAGGAATTTAGGTATGGCTTAACTGAGTCTGCTGTTCATGGTCTCACAAGGCTGCAATCAAGATGACAGCCAGGACTGTTGCCTCATCTGAAACGCAAGTGTTCTTTTCCAAGCTCATGTGTTGTTGGTAGGATTCATTTCTTTACAGTGTTAGGACTGAAGTCTGTTTTCTTGTCTGTTAGACTGGAGTTGCTCTCAACTTCTAGAGGCTAGTCTCAGATTCTAGTCACATGACTTCACAACATAGAAGCTTACTTTTTCAAAGCAGGTAAACCCTTCTGATTTGAGGAACAGCCCCAGTCAATTAACTTAATTAGGTTTGGCCCAGCTAAGATGGTGTCCCTTTTGCTTAACTCAGAGTCTACAGATTAGAAAGCCTAATTACATCTATGAAATCATTTTTGCCATATAACATAATCACAGAAGTGACATCTCATCTCACTCACAAATTGGGCCTATATCTGAGGGGAGGGGATTATACCAGACATATTAACCAGGGGGTGGAAATCTTGGGGGCCATTTAGAATTCTGCCTACCACACACAGAAAGCTTAGTCCTATTTTCTCCTTTGCCTTATGTGCCCTTCTGCTTGGGTCTTAATCTCCACAAGGCTTATTCTTCATTGTTAGATTGGTTTCATCTTAAAAGGAGCTTCCTAGAGAATTGCGTTCTAACAATCTAAAGTGGCCATGCAGTCATTCTGAGTTTGAGTTCTCTGCATGAACTTTTAATTATCTGATAGTTCTTATTTATTTGCTGGTTTGTCAGCTGTGATCCTTTTCTCCTTCTCACAATTAGAGTGTAAACTACATTAAAATTAAGGGAAGCTTCTGTATTATTTATTGATTTATATTACCTGTAGTCAAAGCAGTGCCTTAATCAGTATTTGTCTAAATGAATGAAATGAATGATTAAATGAATGATGTAGTATAGAGCTTATTTTCGTCGCAGAATTTAATTTCTCTGTAAATACCTTACTTTTTTTTTTTTCCGGGTATTTTTTATTTTTTTATTTTTATTTTTTTTATTTTTTTTATTTTTTATAAATTAATTTTTATTGGTGTTCAATTTACCAACATACAGAATAACACCCAGTGCTCATCCCGTCAAGTGTCCCCCTCCGTGCCCGTCACCCATTCACCCCCACCCCCCGCCCTCCTCCCCTTCCACCACCCCTAGTTCATTTCCCAGAGTTAGAAGTCTTTATGTTCTGTGTCCCTTTCTGATATCTCCCACACATTTCTTCTCCCTTCCCTTATATTCCCCTTCACTATTATTCATATTCCCCAAATGAATGAGAACATACACTGTTTGTCCTTCTCCGATTGACTTACTTCACTCAGCATAATACCCTCCAGTTCCATCCACGTTGAAGCAAATGGTGGGTATTTGTTGTTTCTAATGGCTGAGTAATATTCCATTGTATACATAAACCACATCTTCTTTATCCATTCATCTTTCGATGGGCACCGAGGCTCCTTCCACAGTTTGGCTATTGTGGACATGGCTGCTAGAAACATCGGGGTGCAGGTGCCCCGGCGTTTCATTGCATCTGAATCTTCGGGGTAAATCCCTAACAGTGCAATTGCTGGGTCGTAGGGCAGGTCTATTTTTAATTCTTTGAGGAACCTCCACACAGTTTTCCAGAGTGGCTGCACCAGTTCACATTCCCACCAACAGTGTAAGAGGGTTCCCTTTTCTCCACATCCTCTCCAACATTTGTTGTTTCCTGCCTTATTAATTTTCCCCATTCTCACTGGTGTGAGGTGGTATCTCATTGTGGTTTTGATTTGTATTTCCCTGATGGCAAGTGATGCAGAGCATTTTCTCATGTGCATGTTGGCCATGTCTATGTCTTCCTCTGTGAGATTTCTCTTCATGTCTTTTGCCCATTTCATGATTGGATTGTTTGTTTCTTTGGTGTTGAGTTTAATACGTTCTTTATAGATTTTGGAAACTAGCCCTTTATCTGATATGTTATTTGCAAATATCTTCTCCCATTCTGTAGGTTGTCTTTGAGTTTTGTTGACTGTATCCTTTGCTGTGCAAAAGCTTCTTATCTTGATGAAGTCCCAATAGTTCATTTTTGCTTTTGTTTCTTTTGTTTTCGTGGATGTATCTTGCAAGAAGTTACTGTGGCCAAGTTCAAAAAGGGTGTTGCCTGTGTTCTCCTCTAGGATTTTGATGGAGTCTTGTCTCACATTTAAATCTTTCATCCATTTTGAGTTTATCTTTGTGTATGGTGCAAGAGAGTGGTCTAGTTTCATTCTTCTGCATGTGGATGACCAATTTTCCCAGCACCATTTATTGAAGAGACTGTCTTTCTTCCAGTGGATCGTCTTTCCTCCTTTGTCGAATATTAGTTGACCATAAAGTTTAGGGTCCATTTCTGGATTCTCTATTCTGTTCCATTGGTCTATGTGTCTGTTTTTGTGCCAGTACCACACTGTCTTGATGACCACAACTTTGTAGTACAACCTGAAATCTGGCATTGTGATGCCCCCAGCTATGGTTTTCTTTTTTAAAATTCCCCTGGCTATTCGGGGTCTTTTCTGATTCCACACAAATCTTAAAATAATTTGTTCTAAGTCTCTGAAAAAAGTCCATGGTATTTTGATAGGGATTGCATTGAACGTGTAAATTGCCCTGGGTAGCATTGACATTTTCACAATATTAATTCTGCCAATCCATGAGCATGGAATATTTTTCCATCTCTTTGTGTCTTCCTCAATTTCTTTCAGAAGTGTTCTGTAGTTTTTAGGGTATAGATCCTTTACCTCTTTGGTTACGTTTATTCCTAGGTATCTTATGCTTTTGGGTGCAATTGTAAATGGGATTGACTCCTTAATTTCTCTTTCTTCAGTCTCATTGTTAGTGTATAGGAATGCCATTGATTTCTGGGCATTGATTTTGTATCCTGCCACGCTACCAAATTGCTGTATGAGTTCTAGCAATCTTGGGGTGGAGGCTTTTGGGTTTTCTATGTAGAGTATCATGTCATCGGCGAAGAGGGAGAGTTTGACTTCTTCTTTGCCAATTTGAATGCCTTTAATGTCTTTTTGTTGTCTGATTGCTGAGGCTAGGACTTCCAATACTATGTTGAATAGCAGTGGTGAGAGTGGACATCCCTGTCTGGTTCCTGATCTTAGGGGAAAGGCTCCCAGTGCTTCCCCATTGAGAATGATATTTGCTGTGGGCTTTTCGTAGATGGCTTTTAAGATATCGAGGAAAGTTCCCTCTATCCCTACACTCTGAAGAGTTTTGATCAGGAATGGATGCTGTATTTTGTCAAATGCTTTCTCTGCATCTAATGAGAGGATCATATGGTTCTTGGTTTTTCTCTTGCTGATATGATGAATCACATTGATTGTTTTACGAGTGTTGAACCAGCCTTGCATCCCGGGGATAAATCCTACTTGGTCATGGTGAATAATTTTCTTAATGTGTTGTTGGATCCTATTGGCTAGTATCTTGTTGAGAATTTTTGCATCCATGTTCATCAGGGATATTGGTCTGTAATTCTCCTTTTTGGTGGGGTCTTTGTCTGGTTTTGGAATTAAGGTGATGCTGGCCTCATAGAATGAATTTGGAAGTACTCCATCTCTTTCTATCTTTCCAAACAGCTTTAGTAGAATAGGTATGATTTCTTCTTTAAACGTTTGATAGAATTCCCCTGGGAAGCCATCTGGCCCTGGACTCTTGTGTCTTGGGAGGTTTTTGATGACTTCTTCAATTTCCTCCCTGGTTATTGGCCTGTTCAAGTTTTCTATTTCTTCCTGCTCCAGTTTTGGTAGTTTGTGGCTTTCCAGGAATGCGTCCATTTCTTCTAGATTGCCTAATTTATTGGCGTAGAGCTGTTCATAATATGTTTTTAAAATCGTTTGTATTTCCTTGGTGTTGGTAGTGATCTCTCCTTTCTCATTCATGATTTTATTAATTTGAGTCTTCTCTCTCTTCTTTTTAATAAGGTTGGCTAATGGTTTATCTATCTTATTAATTCTTTCAAAGAACCAACTCCTGGTTCTATTGATCTGTTCCACAGTTCTTCTGGTCTCAATTTTGTTGAGTTCTGCTTGAATTTTAATTAACTCTCTTCTTCTGCTGGGCCTCGGGTCGATTTGCTGCTTCTTCTCTAGCTCCTTTATGTGTAAGGTTAGCTTTTGTATTTGAGTTCTTTCCAGTTTTTGAATGGATGCTTGTATTGCGATGTATTTCCCCCTCAGGACTGCTTTTGCTGCATCCCAAAGATTTTGAACAGTTGTATCTTCATTCTCATTAGTTTCCATGAATCTTTTTAATTCTTCCTTAATTTCCTGGTTGACCCTTTTATCTTTTAGCAGGATGGTCCTTAACCTCCACGTGTTTGAGGTCCTTCCAAACTTCTTCTTGTGATTGAGTTCTAATTTCAAGGCGTTATGGTCTGAGAATATGCAGGGGACGATCCCAATCTTTTGGTATTGGTTCAGACCCGATTTGTGACCCAGTATGTGGTCTATTCTGGAAAAAGTTCCATGTGCACTTGAGAAGAATGTGTATTCAGTTGAGTTTGGATGTAAAGTTCTGTAGATATCTGTGAAATCTATCTGGTCCAGTGTATCATTTAAAGCTCTCGTTTCTTTGGAGATGTTGTGTTTAGAAGACCTATCAAGGGTAGAGAGAGCTAGATTGAAGTCACCAAGTATAAGTGTATTATTATCTAAGTATTTCTTTACTTTGGTTAATAATTCGTTTAAGTATTTGGCAGCTCCCACATTCGGGGCATATATATTGAGGATTGTTAAGTCCTCTTGTTGGATAGATCCTTTAAGTATCATATAGTGTCCCTCTTCGTCTCTCACTACTGTCTTCGGAGTGAATTTTAGTTTATCTGATATAAGGATGGCTACCCCTGCTTTCTTTTGAGAACCATTTGAATGGTAAATGGTTCTCCAACCTTTTATTTTCAGGTTGTAGGTTTCCTTCTGTCTAAAATGAGTCTCTTGTAGACAGCAAATAGATGGGTCCTGCTTTTTTATCCAGTCTGAAACCCTGCGCCTTTTGATGGGGTCATTAAGCCCGTTCACGTTCAGAGTTACTATTGAGAGATATGAGTTTAGTGTCATCATGATATCTATTTAGTCCTTGTTTTTGTGGATTGTTCCACTGAACTTCTTCTTAAAGGGGAATTTTAAGAGTCCTCCTTAAAATTTCTTGCAGAGCTGGTTTGGAGGTCACATATTCTTTCAGTTCCTGCCTGTCTTGGAAGCTCTTTATCTCTCCTTCCATTTTGAATGAGAGCCTTGCTGGATAAAGTATTCTTGGTTGCATGTTCTTCTCATTTAGGACCCTGAATATATCCTGCCAGCCCTTTCTGGCCTGCCAGGTCTCTGTGGAGAGGTCTGCTGTTACCCTAATACTCCTCCCCATGAAAGTCAGGGACTTCTTGTCTCTTGCTGCTTTAAGGATCTTCTCTTTATCTTTGGAATTTGCAAGCTTCACTATTAGATGTCGAGGTGTTGAACGGTTTTTATTGATTTTAGGGGGGGATCTCTCTATTTCCTGGATCTGAATGCCTGTTTCCCTTCCCAGATTGGGAAAGTTTTCAGCTAGGATTTGTTCAAATACATATTCTGGCCCTCTGTCCCTTTCGGCGCCCTCGGGAACCCCAATTAAACGTAGGTTTTTCTTCCTTAGAGTGTCATTTATTTCCCTTAATCTGTCTTCATGGTTCTTTAATTGTTTATCTCTTTTTTCCTCAGTTTCCCTCTTTGCCATTAACTTGTCTTCTATGTCACTCACTCGTTCTTCCACCTCGTTAACCCTCGTCGTTAGGACTTCTAGTTTGGATTGCATCTCATTCAGTTGATTTTTAATTTCTGCCTGATTGGATCTAAATTCTGCAGTCATGAAGTCTCGTGAGTCCTTAATGCTTTTTTCTAGAGCCACCAGTAGCTGTATAATAGTGCTTCTGAATTGGCTTTCTGACATTGAATTGTAATCCAGATTTTGTAGCTCTGTGGGAGAGAGGGCTGTTTCTGATTCTTTCTTTTGAGGTGAGGTTTTCCTTCTAGTCATTTTGCTCAGTGCAGAGTGGCCAAAAACAAGTTGTATTGGGAAAAGGAGAGAAAGAGAGAGAAGGAAAGAAAAGAGAAAAAGAAAAAAGAAAAAGAAAAGAAAAAGGAAAGAAGAGAAGAAAAAGGGAAAGAAAAAGAAAGAAAGGTGAAAAAAAAAGGGGGTGGGGGAAGCAATCAGAAATCAAAAAGAAAAGAAAAAAGAAAAGAAAAAAAAAAACACGGGGGAGTATTTCTGTAGACTTTAAGTCCCTTGACTTCCCCTGGAACTGGTCCGTCCAGCTGGTCTTCTGGGGGAGGGGCCTGTTGCGCTGATTTTCAGGTGTTAGCACTTGGGGGAGCTGCTCTGCCCCCGCCTGCTGCAGGGCTCAGCGGGGGTTGTTTACCCCGTGAGGTCTCAGGAGGAACAGTTGCAGTTGCTATGGCAACTCTGGAAGCCTGGATTCAGCCTCCGCAGGAACTAAGTTCCTGCGGGGCTCGGGGCTCTCGGCTTTCCATCTGCAGGGCCTGGAGGCTCCGGGGCGGGGCCGCTGATCTGCTCAGCTCGGGGCAGGAGCGTCCTTGCTGTCCTGGGCCCTCCCGGCCTCTGCCTGTCCCGGGGGGAGGCCGGATCCTGGGCTGTGTCCCGGCGCCCTGTGCTCCGGAGCCTGCGTTGTTGGATTTGCGCTCCCGCCCGGCAGGTCCCTCCCTGGAGCCGCTCCGAGCCCCTCCGAACTGCTCCGGTGCGTGCTGCAGCCCTTAGGGAGCTCGGAGCACTCTCCTGCGCTCGCAGGTGTCTGTTAGTGTCCCCGGGAGCCCGAGGGCATCCCCGCTCTCCTGGGTCCTGCTCCAACTCCCTGCGAGCCCCTTTCCGCCCGCCCGGGAAGGTTGGTGCAGCTCCTGCTCCTCCGGGACGGGGCTCTCCTGTCCTGGGGACACTCGCCCCGGCCTCAGCCCGGCTCCTCGCGGGGCCCCTCCCCCTCGGAGGCCTTTTGTTCCTTTATTTCTTTTTCCCCGTCTTCCTACCTTGATAGAAGCGCGAACTCTTCTCACTGTAGCATTCCAGCTGGTCTCTCTTTACATCTCAGGCCGAATTCGTAAATTTTCAGGATGGTTTGAAGGTTATCTAGGTAATTTGTTGGGGACAGGTGATTTGGGGACCCTACTCTTCCGCCATCTTGCCCCTCCCTCCTAAATACCTTACTTTAAAAAAAAAAAGTGCACTTAGATTCAAAGACAGGAAGATGGTGGAGGAGTAGTGAACCTTAGTTTTGTCTGGTCCCAGCAATTCAGCTAGATAGCTATCAATTCATTCTGAATACCTGTGAACTCAAACTGTAGATCTAAGAAAAGAATTGCTGCAATTCTACAAATAGAAAAGCAACCACTTTCTGCAAGGTAGGAGGTGTGGAATAGCAACTCTGAGGTGATATATGGGAAGATAAACTGTGGGGGGGAGGGAGCCTCCATAAGCAGGCTACTGGAAAGTGATAGAGCTGTAGAGTACAAAATCAGAGCTTTTAGAAGTGTATTCTGGTGAAGGATTCAGGTGGCAAAGTGGCGTGGAATCCTAGGTGGGACAGTGTGGTCTCAGGATCCCCAGGGTCACACAAAGAACAAGGGTGCCTGAGTGTGGCAGAGTTCCCAGGCATTGGAGCAAGGAAGCCAGCTGAAATTAGTGAGCCCAGGAGTGGGCATTAGCTCAGTGTTATCATAAACCACAAACTGAGGCATAATCCGGTGGCTGCTTTCAGAGTAGGGGCCCAGCAAATGGTAGAATTGAGGTGAGACACTCCCTCCCTGTCCCAGGAGGAGCAGTTGCATGCATGCTGCAGGAGTCTGCAAAGTTTGTAGACTCCAAATTGGGTCTTATACCTTAGATAAAAATGCTCTGCCACAGGTGGGGTGGATAGAGTGTGGATGGAAACCAGAGTCATGAGTGATTGAGTGTTTTTCCCTGAGGGTATATCGAAGAGAGAAAGGCACGAGCTTTCTGGAGATCAGGAGGCCGTGCCATTTTCATTTTCATCTTCTAGAGTGGCTGGGAAGGCCTTCAGGGAACAAAAGCCACCGAGAGCCACTGGAGCTCATTATACTGAACCTGGCCCCCTGGCAAGGGTGGTGTGATTCCAACCCCATGGAGACACCTGAGAATCGGCACAACAGTGTCTTCCTCCAGAAGATCAACAAGAACATTTGACTAAGACCAAGTTTACTGATCACACAGAACTGCAAAACTCTAGCTCAGGGAGAAAATAGTATATAGAATTCATGGTTTTTCTCATGATTCTTTGGTCTTTCAATTTTAATTTTTTTCTTTTTCCTTCTCAGCCTGTTTCTTATTTTATTAACTCTTTTTAAAAAATCTTTTTTAATTTTCAATTTTATAGTTACATTCTATCCTTTATTGTATTTAATTTTATTTTTGTATATTTATCTTTCTTTCTACAATTTTGGGATCTAGTTTTCTAACAAACAGACCAAAATACATCCAAGATATAGTGTATTCCTCTGTTCACCTGTCTGATTATATTCCCTCTTTTTAAAAATTTTATTTTCAGTTTTGTGTCTTTTCTGATTTGTTTAGTGTATATTTCTCTGGGGTTGTTGTTGCTACTTTAGTATTTTATTCTCTCATTCATCTGTTCTTCTCTGGGCAGAATGACAGGACAGAAAAACTCACCTCAAAAAAGAGAACAAGAGGCAGTACTGACTGCCAGGGACCTAATCAGTATGAATATAAGTAAGATGTTGGAACTAGAGTTCAGAATAACAATTACGAAGAAACTAGCTGGGATTGAAAAAAGCATAGAAGACACTAGAGAATCCCTTTCTGGAGAAATAAAAGAACTAAAATCTGATCAAGTCAAAAGGCTCTTAAAGAGATGCAATAAGAAATGGAGGTTCTAGCAGCTAGGATGAATGAGGCAGAAGAGAAAGTTAGTGACATAGAACACAAAATGGTGGATAATAAAGAAGCTGATAAAAAGAGAGATAAACAACTACTAGATCATGAGGGGAGAATTTTGGAGATAAATTATACCATAAAGCGAAACAATATTAGTATAATTGGGATCCCAGAAGAAGAGGAAAGAGAGAGAAGGGCAGAAGGTATATTGGAGGTAATTATAGCAGAGAATTTCCCTAATCTGGGGAAGGAAACAGGCATTCAAGTCCAGGAGGCACAGAGAACCTTCCCCTTGAAATCAACAAAAATAGGTCAACACCTCAGCACATAATAGTGAAGCTTGCACATTTCAGAGACAATGAGAAAATCCTGAAAGCAACTCAAGACAAGACCTTAGCCTACAAGGGTAGAAACATAAGACTGGCAACAGAACTATTCCCAGAGACCTGGCAGGCCAGAAAGGACTGGCATCACATATATTCAGGGTGCTAAATGAGAAAAATATGCAGCCAAGAATACTTTATCCAGCAAGTCTGTCATTAAGAATAGAAGGAGAGATAAAGATCTTCCAGGACAAACAGAAACTATAAGAATTTGTGATCACCAAACTAGCCCTGCAAGAAATATTAAAGGGGATACTTTAAGTGAAGAGAGAGCCCAAAAGTAACAGACCAGAAAGGAACAGAGACAATAAACAAAAATAGTGACTCTACAGGTAAAATGATGGCACTAAATGCATATATTTCAATAGTTACTCTGAATGTAAATAGGCTAAATGCCCTAATCAAAAGACACAGGGTCTCAGATTGGATAAAAAAGCAAGACCCATTGATATACTGTCTGCAAGAGACTCATTTAAGACCCAGAGACACCTCCATAGCGAAAGTCAGGGGGTGGAAAACCATTTATCATACTAATGGACATCAAAAGAAAGCTGGGGTAGCAATCCTTACATCAGACAAATTAGATTTTCAACCAAAGATTGTAATAAAAGATGAGGAAGGACACTATATCCTAATTCAAGTGTCTATCCAGCAAGAAGATCTAACAATTGTAAATATTTATACCCTTAACATGGGAGCAGCCAGTTATATAAACCAGTTAATAACAAAATTAAAGAAACACATTGATAATAAAACAATAGTAGGAGGCATGAACACCCCTCTCACAGCAATGGACAGATCATCTAAGCAGACGATAAACAAGGAAACAAAGACTTTGAATGACACACTGGACCAGATGGACTTCACAGGTATATTCAGAACATTCCACTGAAAGGAACAGAATACACATTCTTCTCGAGTGCACATGGAACATTCTCCAGAATAGATCACGTACTGGATCACAAATCAGGTCTCAACCAACGCCAAAAGATTCTGATCGTTTCCTACATATTTTCAGACCATGGTACTTTGAAACTTGAACTCAATCACAAGAGGAAATTTGGAAAGAACTCAAATACATGGAGGTTAAAGAGCATCTTACTAAAAAATGAATGGGTCAACCACGAAATTAAAGAACAATTAAAAAGAAGAAGAATTTATATAAAGATATATTAAAAAGTGGAAACAAATGAAAATGACAACACAACTGTTCAAAAACTTTGGGATGCAGCAAAGACAGTCCTGAGAGCAAAATATGTAGCAATACAAACCTTTCTCAAAAGAAACAAGAAAGGTCTCAAATATACAACCTAATCTTACATGTAAAAGAACTGGAGAGAAAAAAACAGCAAATAAAGCCTAAATCCAGCAGTGGAAGAGAATTAATAAAGATTAGAGCACAGGATCCCTGGGTGGCTCAGCAGTTTAGCGCCTGCCTCTGGCCCAGGGCGTGATCCTGGAGTCCTGGGATTGAGTCCCACATTGGGCTCCCTGCATGGAGCCTGCTTCTCCCTCCTCCTGTGTCTCTGCCTCTGTCTCTCTCTCTGTCTATGATAAATAAATAAATAAATCTTTAAAAAAATAAAGATTAGAGCAGAAATCAATGAAGTAGAAACCAAAAGAACGGTAGAGCAGATCAACGAAACTAGGAGATGTTTTTTTTCAAGAATTAATAAGATCAATAAACGACTGACCAGATATATAAAAAAGAAAAGAGGCCCCAAATAAATAAAATCATGAATGAAAGATGAGAGATCACAACCAACACTGAAGAAATACAAACAATTGTAGGAACATATTATGAGCAACTATATGTCAACACATTAGGCTAATCTAGAAGAAATGGATGCATTCCTATAGATGTATAAACTACTAAAACTGAAACAGGAAAAAATAGGAAACCTGAACAGACCCAAAGCCTGCAAGGAAATTGAAGAAGTAATCAAAATATCCCAACAAACTACAGTTCAGGGCCAGATGGCCTCTCAAGGGAATTCTACCAAACGTTTAATACCTATTCTTCTGTAGCTGTTTCAAAAAATAGAAGTGGAAGGAAAACTTACAAACTCTTTCTATGAGGCCAGCATTACCTTGATCCCAAAACCAGACAAAGACCTCACCAAAAAGGATTATTACAGACCAATATCCCTGATGAACATGGATGCCAAAATTCTCACCAAGATGCTAGCCAATAGAATCCAACAGCACATGATAAGGATTATTAACCACAAGCAAATGGGATTTATTCCTGGGCTGCAGGGGTGGTTCAACATCTGCAAATCAATCGATGTGACACATTAATAAAGAAAAGACAAGAACCTTATGTTCTCTCAGTAGGTGCAGAAAAAACATTTAACAAAGTACAGCATCCTTTCTTGATTAAAACTCTTCACAATGTAGGGATAAGGGAACATATCTCAATATCATAAAAGCCATATATGAAAAGCCCACAGTGGATATCATTCTCAATGGGGAAAAACAGACTTTCCCCAAAGATCAGAAACATGACAGGGATGTCCACTCTCACCAGTGTTGTTCAAAACAGTACTAGAAGTCCTGGCCTCAGCAATCAGACAACAAAAAGAAATAAAAAGCATCAGAACTGGCAAAGAAGTCAAACTCTCACTCTTCAAAGATGACATGATACTGTGGAAAACACAAAAGACTTCACTGTCAAATTGCTAGAACTCATATAGGAATTCAGCAAAGTGGCAGGATCTAAAATCAATGCACAGAAATCAGTTGCATTTCTATACACTAACAATGAGATAGAAATTAAGGAGTTGATCCCATTTACAGTTGCACCAAAAACTGTAAGATACCTTGGAATAAACCTAACCAAAGAGGCAAAACATAGAAAACTCATGAAAGAAATTGAAGATGACACAAAGAAATGCAATGCTCATGGGTTGGAAGAATAACTATTGTTAAAATGTCTATGCAACCTAGAGCAATATATACATTCAGTGCAATCCCTATCAAAATACCATCAACTTGTTTCACAGAGCTGGAACAAATAATCCTAAAATTGATATGGAACCAGAAAAGACCCTGAATAGTCAGAGGAATGTTGAAAAAGAAAACCAAAGCTGGTGGCATCACAACTCTGTATTCAAGCTCTCTTACTTACAAAGCTGTAATAATCAAGACAGTAAGTTACTGGCACAAAAACACACATGGATCAATGGAACAGAACAGAAACCCAGATGTGGACCCTCAACTCTGTGGTCAACTAATATTTGACAAAGCAGGAAGGAATATCCAATGGAAAAAAGTCTCTTTAACACATGGTGTTGGGGAAATTGGACTATTTCCTCACATCACATACAAACATAGACTCAAAATGGATGAAATACCTAAATGTGAGACAGTAATCCATCAAAAGCCTAGAGAACACAGGCAACAACCTATGTCACTTTGGCCTCAGGGACTTCCTGGTAGACATATCTCCAAAGTTAAGGGAGACAAAATAAAAAATGAACTGTTGGGACTTCAAGATAAAAAGCTTTTGCACAGCAAAGGAAACAGTTAACAAAACCAAAAGACAACTGAAAAAATAGGAGAAGGTATTTTTAAATGTCTCATCAGATAAAGGACTAGTATCCAAAATCTATAAAACTCAACACCCCCCAAAAAAATATCCAGACAAGAAATTGGTGAAGACATGAACAGACATTTCTCTAAAGAAGACATACAAATGGCCAACAGACACATGAATTAATGCTCTACATCACTGGGCATCAGAGAAATACAAATCAAAACCACAATAGATACCACCTCACACCTGTCCGAATGGCTAAAATTAACAATTCAGGAAAAGACAGATGTTGGTGAGGATGCAGAGAAAGGGAAACCCTCTTACACTGTTGGTGGGAATGCAAGCTGGTGCAGCCACTCTGGAAAATATTCTGGAGGATCCTCAAAAAGTTGAAAATAGAGCTATTCTATAACCCAACAATTGCACTATTAGTTATTTACCCCAAAGATTCAAATGTATGATCCAAAAGGGCACCTGCACCCCACTGTTTATAGCAGGAGTGTCCATAATAGCCAAACTGTGGAAAGAGCCCAGATGTCCATCAGCAGATGAATGGATAAAGAAGATGTGGTATATGATATCTGGCCATTTGCAACAACATGGATGAAAGTGAAATAAATCAATCAGAGAAAGACAATTATAATATGATCTCACTTATAAGTG
Organism: Nyctereutes procyonoides; assembly: GCF_905146905.1. Taxonomy (NCBI): domain Eukaryota; kingdom Metazoa; phylum Chordata; class Mammalia; order Carnivora; family Canidae; genus Nyctereutes; species Nyctereutes procyonoides. Next base: position 25,217,887 of record NW_026575122.1, read on the forward strand.
GAATTTAAGAAACAAACAGGATCCTAGGATAAGGGAGGGAAAAATAAAACACAACATAATCAGAGAGGGAGACAAACCATAAGAGACCCTTAATCATAGGAAACAAACTGAGGCTGCTGGAGGGGAGAGGGGTGGAGGGATGGGGTACCTGGGTGATAGACTTTAAGAGGGCACATGATGTAGTGAGCACGGGGTGTTATATAAGACTGATGAGTCACTGAACTCTATTTCTGAAACTAATATTATACTATATGTTAATTAATTGGATTAATTTATTTTTTTTAAGATTTTTTATTTATTCATAGAGACAGAGAGAGAGGGGCAGAGACACAGGCAGAGGGAGAAGCAGGCTCCATACAGGAAGCCCAACGTGGGACTCGATCCTGGGTCTCCAGGATCATACCCCAGGCTGCAGGCAGCGCTAAAGCCACCGGGGCTGCCCAATTAATTGGATTTAAATAAATAACAATTATAGAAAAAAATTTAAAAAATAAAATGTAGTAAAGGACAAAATTTTTTTTAAAAAATTTAAAAAGTGCACTAGAGTCCAATAAATAATTCAGTTTTCAGGTTGTTTCACTTCATGTAAGGGAGAGAATGAAAAATTACTTATTAAAAATTTGTAAATTCACAAACATTTCAGTTTTATTCTTATTCAAAGTTAAAAGTCTTGTGTTCTCACTTTCTGTGTGTATTTATGTCAGTCTTCATTTGCACTCATATTTTACATAGGTTCATTCACAATAATCATATAGTTTTATGTCATGATCTTTTATCTAACATGTTACAGGCATTTTACATGTTGTTACATAGTTTTACCAATAATATTTGAATCAGAAGAAATACTTTTCTAGACAGGCAAGTATGACAGAATAAAAAAAACAATGAATTTTGGAATCAAACAGATTTTGACTATATCTCATTTTGCTATTTATTTATTGTATGGCACAAGTCAAATGATTTAAGATTTCAGTGCCCAGTTGCTTTGTCTGTAAAGTGATGTTAATAATGTTAATATGTCCCCCTTATAGAGCTATTATGATAATTCAAGGAGTCATTAAAAATGCCCAGGGCATCATAGCTGCTTACTAAACACTAGTTGCTTTCCTTTTACTTGCCTTTGTCTCTTTATTGATGTGTCAATATTTACCAATATTTATATCAACTAGGGTTGATAAAGATAAAATTCATGCAATAGCAACACCTATCCATTCTTGAGTGCTTTCTATATTTAGGGAACTATACGTTGCACTTTATATATCTTATTTCATTAAATCTTGTGACAACCCTATGAGAGAGGCATTACTATCCTTATTTTACAATGACAAACTAAGAACTTAAGAAACTTGCTTAAGGCAAGTGGCGAGCCAAAATTAAAACACATATGTATAAATTTCACTTTGTTTTGTGTATATGTATATATATATATATATACAAAAATATATATATATATGCATCTGTATATATATTTTTTAGGATGAATTTTCATACCTGTATTCATCAAGGTTCTCCAGAGAAACAGAACCGATAGAATGTGTGTGTCACACACAGCCCATAAATTCTGTCAAAAGTTGATATTGCAGTCTGAGTCTGAAAATAATCTGCAAGCAGAATTCCTTCCTTTTGGAGAACCTCTCTTTTTCTCTTAAGGCCTTCAACTGATTGGATGAAGCTCACACATTTTATGGAGGGGAATCTGCTTTACTCCAAGTCTACTGATTCAAGTTAATCACATCTGATAAAAAATACCTTCACAGCTACATCTAGGTTCTCTTTGACCAAACAGCTGGGTACCATGACCTCACCAAATTGACACACAAAATTATCACAATAAGTATAATATATCAGTTTTTATAAAGCGTCATAGAAAGAACTGGTTTCAAATCTTAGCTTTCTAAAAAGTGTTATACTAAATTCCACTGTCACCACAGGATTTTGAGTATGTTATTTTACCATAATCTCACCAGTATATGTATGTATGTGTATATTTAATACACATACATAATACAACACATGAGTATTTATTAAAATTTGGGAAGAAAATCATATTATAAGGATAAGATGGTACTTGTTTTAATTTCTGTTTATTTGATGATTAGTAACCTTAGACATATTTCAATATGTATGTTTAACAGCTATTTTTTGTGTGTTGATATGTTTGTTTCTGTTTTTTGTCCATTTATCCACTAGGGTTATTAATATTTTTCTTATTGTGTGTGGATTTTATATAAAAGAAAGATAATGGGAAGCTTTTGATATCTGCTTAAGCTGTTTTTTTCACAGACTAAACATAGTGATTCCAGATTGGTATGCACTACAATTCTATTTATCCAGCAAACATTTATTCACCACTTGTTGTGTGTCATACTAATGACCTGAAAGAATTAGCTTAGTTTTCACGACTCCCAGTAGTGCAAATGATAATACACTATAATAACATGGGAACAAGACTCCCTTAATTCATTTTTGGAGGATTTGGGGATGAGAAATTTGGACTAAAAAAATGGCCCAAGGTCAAATAGGTAAGATTTTTTTTTCACATTAAACAATTACATATTTTATATTTTTCCTAAAAAAATATAACTTTTATAAATGTTTTCTTTAGATTGTTAATTTGCAAAAATAATCATTGTCTCACCAAGAGTAATTAATTGTTCTGGAAATTACCTTCCCACTCTCCAGAGCTAGAATAATGGGCACAATATATAAAATAGCTCTTTTCAGTTGTTGGATGTTAGCAGAGGTCTGTGATCCCTAAAGAAGAGAAACAAATGAGATGAGCTGTAATATCTTCCTGCTTTCTGTCTGGAGGCATTTTATAAACAATATCAGGGAGAGGAAACCTAACCAGAGCTCAACATTTCATGAGTTGAGAGGACAGAGTTTAGATTTCAGGTAGGTCAAGGTGGCCAGGATTTGGTAGGATAGTGTACTTAGGATAGGATAGTGTACATAGTGTACACTATGTAGTGGAGGGGGAGTGTAGACAGTGAGACCTGAATGTCTGCAGAAGGGTTCCATCAGTTCTGGTTGAGTACTGATCGTTGCATGTTCAAGAATGTGGGAAAAGAACAAGAAAGCAGTTCTCTTGATTCCAGGAGCTCACACATGCTGGAAATATTTTGCATTTCTACTGGCCAGAAGGACCTCATTTCTAAGATACAGGGCACTCAATAGAGTACTCAGTAGCTTCTCGCTTTAATAATGGTGATAAAGTAGATTTAGGATAAAGATTGTTCTGGAACCATCCTAACAAAGCTTGAAAGAAAGACTTGAAATAATCAGACTGATTTGCAAGTAAATTATGTGTCCGTAAAAAGGAATATAACAAAACCCAGGACATAACAATGTAAAATTCACATTTGCCAAACAATAAAAAACTGTTTTCATGTAAGGAAGCCATAACTCAGAGGTAAAAAAGAATCGGTCAGATAGAGAAATGACAGAAATAATGGACTTACCAACCACGGGCTTTCATACAACTATTATAAGTGCTATAAATATACTTACACATGTAAAGGGTATTCATGAGCATGATGAGAAGAAAAAGAAACTCAAATGGAACTTCTAGAGATAACTAATATGACAACTAAGTTGAAAAGTACACTGGATGGGATCAATATTAAGTAGGAGTGGAGCAGAAAAGATCAAGAACTTAAAGATCTAGCAATAGAAACTAAAGTAAAGCAGAGAGAAAGAAAGAGAGAGAACGAGAGAGAGATTGAGAGAGATTGGCAAAAACATGACCAGAGCATCTGTGAGCTGTGGACAACTTCCAGCAGCTAAGATACATGTACTTGACGTCTAAGAAAGGAGTTGAGAGAAAAATAACCAGAGGAAAACAAAATGTTGAAAAAATTTGATGAAAACTATAAACTCACAAATCTAAGAAGCCCAACAAACCATTAGTAGAGTAAACTTAATAAACCAAGGTTTATTAAAATAAAATTACGGAAGGGGTGCCTGAGTGGCTCAGTCGGTTGAGTTTCCAACTCTTGATTTCAGCTCAGGTCTTGATCTCATCTCCTGAGGTTGAGCCCTGTGTCAGGCTCCATACTCAGCCGGGCATGTGCTTGAGACTCTCTCTCTCCCTCTGCGTCTGCCTTTTTTATTCTTTGTCATTAACATGCTTTTTTTCTTTTTCTTCTACAAAGTGGTAAAATTTTCTGTTCAATTTTAGAGTTCAAAATTTCATCAAACTATCTTTATGTGTCATTTTTATATTTGTTTATTATTTAATGTGCATCTTTTTTTTTTAAAGATTTTATTTATTTATCCACGAGAGACACAGAGAGAGAGAGAGAGGCAGAGACACGGGCAGAGGGAGAAGCAGGCTCCATGCAGGGAGCCTGATGCGGGACTTGATCCTCGGACTCCAGGATCAGGCCCTGGGCTGACCGCAGGCTCTAAACCAATGAGCCATCCAGGCATTCCTATTTGTTCTTATCCCATTATTTATAAGCTCACAAATGCTAGATTCGTACTTGGTGCCTTTAAGGTTGCTATTTCTTTTTTTATCCTGTATTGTTTCCATTTGATTTTCTAAAACACTCATTTGCTTTTCTCTAGTGACCTCTTCTTTATCATTTTCTTTTTTTTCTTCTTTATCAGTTTCTTGACCGAATTTTAAAATTCAAGTACCCTTGATTTTTAGTTCTGAAGACTGTTTGCATAGTCTCATTTTATATCCCTAGGGGATCACAATAGATCTTTCTCCATTTTTTCCTCCGTGCATTGTCCACTATTTTTGCCTCTACTGTCTTGTTGATCACTTAAGTTTGCTGCTTTTTAGCTGCTGTGTCAGCGTAAATGGCTCATTGATCCTTCTCTGTCAAGTTCATATAATTGGGTCTGGGATTCTTTCACACCTGTAACCCCTCAGGCTTTGGACTCTCTTGAAAAGTGGTAATTAAAACATTGTAGGGTAGGATTTACCCCCAGGGTACTCTCGGTGGAAAAGCTTATTTAGCTTTTAAAGAGAGATCTCTATTTTTCAGTGCAGTCAGGGGTGCATTAATTCCTTCCCGATGAAAAGTAACATCTGATCTTTTAAAATGAAAAAACAGAAGTTTCTCGCCTAACTCTGGGATATCCGTGGAACTAGGACACGTGTTTCAAGTTTTGGTAAGAGAGGGTAACCTACGAGACTCCTCACCAGGACATGTCATGTGAGAACCATATTTTCTTTTTTAGGACTTGAGATACCAGGTGATTCTAGGTCCTTCTATCGCCTCCAGAGTAGATGTCAGTGTTTTTGAGCTTGAGTGACCCCTCCAGGACTTAGGAAAGAGGAGAAACGGCGAAGTACGGACACAGGCCTTCATCTTCCCAGAGTCCTACTCCTCAGTGCTCCAGCGGAAGCCACATTCTTTCTTATTTGGTTGTTTGGTAGGATTTATCACAGAATAATTATGGAACATACTAAAAATCCTCCCCCTTTTTAGAAGTGGTGTGATTTTTGCCAAGAGAGAGAGCTGTTTTATTGGGTAACTGTTAAATGAACTTTCTTCTTTTTTCTTTTCATAAAAAAAAAAAATGGAGAATTTATTCAGAGGAACAGAAGCAGCTGGAGGTTTGACTGGGTCATTTTGATTCCCAGTAGGAGTTAACGGCAATTCAACAGTGTTCTCAGCGGCAGACTTTCTTTTACTTCAAAGTCCTAGCGCTTTCGGAGAATCTAATAATAAGCTATTTTATGGAAAACATTTGGAAATTATTTCCCACTGGTGCAGTTTTAAATACAGTAATCCCATTCCTTCCCCACCCCCATCTCCGAAAAAGTCCCTACTAAATTATGTATTTTTTAGGCTATATTATTTGTTATTTTCTTGAACAGCCTTAAGGGTAAAAAATATTTTAGGGGAGCGACTGATACTGCTGTCAAGACCTGACTCAGACCAGTTTTGTCATGGTGTATGGCTCTCCTTTTGACCACAGCTCTGTAGAGCAGAGCCTGGAGAAAAAGATGAGGCTGAGAACTAGAGATAAGATATAGTCCAAGAATAGGAAGGAAAGGAAAGATTTTTGGAAGAAGGTGTCTTTAGAAAAAGATGAAAGATTCACTTCTATAAGTCCTTTCAAGTATTTTGGAATCTTGTTAAAGAATGTGTTAACATTATTTTTGGATAGATGTTATTAATCTGGACACATGCAATATTGAGTTTGCTTTGATTCATTTTGGCATATATGCTATCAAGATTTACACCTCAGTTCTTCCTGTGTCTCACAACACATTTCTCTTCTCCCTTATACTTTTTTTTAAGTCAAATTGTGTCATTTTATAATTTACATTTATAGAACAATACTCCTTGCCAACAGTAAGGATTACATTTTCTCATTTGTTTTCCAGATTTTGCCTTCAGAGTAGCTAGATGGCACTTTGAAATGGAAGTATATTTAGTAATCATGTTATTTTAACATTTCCAGAAGTGAAAGACCTAAAAAGGAATGAGAACCAAGAGTACATTTTTAAAGCTCAAGTTTGAAAGAACCATTATTTAACTACTTCAAATGAACACAATTTGTTTAGTTTCTCTTAATAAACATAATGAAATTAAGTCTTATTTTTATAAATTATTTGGAAAACAGAACGAGTTTTTCACGTGGTGGAAATCCGTAGCTGAGCAGCAGGAAATTCTTTTCTTGTAGTTTAGTTCTCAATCAGGGTGATCAGGGTGGAGCACTGGGGAATGAATCTGCAGTAGCATCTGGTAAATCAGAAATTGCTGATGTCTTTGATTGCCATAGGTTCCTCCCACTGAGTATCTCAGACAAATGACTTATCCAGCATGGGTTTCACGCCAGGGGTAGACAGGATGTGGCTCAGGCATTTCAACTTCAGGTGTTGGATCTTGGATCTGGGGGATTTCATTAAATGTTGGCAGGTGGCAAGAATGTTGCACAGTTGAAGGATATCTCCGTGTATGTTTAACTTGTCCTGGTGCCTCTGGAAAGTTCTTTCTTAAGAAATCATATCAAGAAAGAGATAGGATTTTTAAAACACTCAAGCACGGGCACCTGGGTGGCTCAGTTGGCTAAGCGTCTGCCTTCATTCAGCTCAGGTCATTGTCCCAGGGTCCTGAGTTCAAGCCCCGAGTTAGACTCCTGTCAGTAGGGAGGCTGCTTCTCCCTCTCCCTCTGCCCCTCCCCCTGCCTGTGCTCTCTCCCTCTCTCCCTGTGTCAAATAAGTAAATAACATCTCAAAAAAAGAAATAAAACACTCAAACACTGTTAATTGGATTACTAATTAATGGTAGTTTGTCAGGAAGGAAACATAAGTTTTGAATTTGTTTGCTAGTGTAAATTAGTGAAATATTTCAATCAAAAACATTTATTTATTGGGTGTTGTCAAGCATATAAAAGAAGCATATTAAGTTCAGCATTCAAATACCCACTCTGTGCCATATACTACTCCAGATACTAGGAGTACGTACATAAGATATAGACTTCCCCCTTTACCAGCTGTTACCCCTGGGAAAGGATTCTGTTTTAGATAGTATGTTTATGACTTTAAATCAAGCAGGTCAAAGTTGGGCCTTGAGATGAAAAATTAACCTCAACCATTTGCTTCTGAAGATTTCATTCAGACCATCTTCTTTCTGTAGTATGCACACTCTCCTGTTCACTGTGGCAAGTGCAGTGGGTGAAAATGTGTTCAGTATTAGAAAATCTAAAATGATTCTGTGCATGAGTTTATTATAAGCCAAGAATACAGGCTTAGAAAATTTCTATCAGGGCAAATGGCTTTTAAAAACCCTAATAAACAATTTAACTTCTCCACACTGAAAGGCAAACTCACCACATGTACTTAACACACACACATACAACTTACAACAAAAATACCTTCTGTGAAGATATAATTTCTTATATTGCATTGTTGCATGTATCCTAAAAGAAACTTCAAATCTTTTTTTTAATGAATTAGAGTATTTTAAAATATTTAAAACACTTAAAAAAATATCTATTTTTTGCTGCTAATTGCAATCTCCTGAGTTGCAATTGACCAAATTGTGACCTAGATTCCAATTTTTTATACATCTTTCACCTTTATATACTTACTTCACTCTATGGATTAGTGTGATCTTTGTGTATAAACTGGAAAAAAAGAAATCATCTATCTTGAAAGATGTTTTGAGATTTATTTTGCTATGTTTGCAAAACCTGCAAAGATTCTGTAGATTGTGTACTCTGATTGGCAAAGGATTATTTGTACATATATAATTGTGGCAAATCTATTATTTACGGAGAAAATTTGATTTATTCTTTTGCAATTATCTGAATTTCAATTTTCAAAGCTCTTTACACAGATTGACACATTAGGTCTAAAGCTGTGTAAGTATAAGCATTTTAAGTGAAAGTGTTTTATTATCAGAACCCCACATACTATACATAGTAACATCAATTCATAGCAGTTAGCACATGCATCTCATCAGGGGTATTATGATTTTATTTCATTGTGTTATTAAATATTTAGTAATTGTTAATGAAAGCACTCGAAAATAAGCATTTTAAAAACTGGTTGCTTTTAAAAGATTCTGTATCAGCTGTTCTTTGACTACTTATAGTTTTCCTTTGTTATGTTCTCCAGGTATTTTTTTTAACTTTCCGCTTTTTTTTTCCCTCCCCAGGATTTTGTCTGTTGTTAAAAGAATGTTTTGATCCTGCAATTGAATTTGCAAACACTAACATGTCTAAGATCTTTTGTATTCTTAAAACATGATTTAGTATGTTAGTCTTCACTTTCTGTGGCTTTGTTTTTCAGAGGCCCAAACTAATTGTATTAGACTTTTATTTCCATTTTCTTATGAGATGATAAAATTAAGAAATTATATTCTCCTGCAGTTAAATATATTTTCTCATTTTAGATATAAATTGAAGACCATTTCTTATTGTGTAATTTCCTCCAACCAGTAATGTGAATCATGGAAGTTACCCAATAGTATCAAATCATTAGTCTAAACCATCTGTTCCATATCTCTTAGCAATGATGTGTCCTTAACCCACCCTTGGCGATATTAATATTAATAGACTGTGAAAAATCTCTGATTTCTATTCCTATTTTATTTATACTATTTTGATTTAGTGTCATTATGATCTAGAGTTAATCAGTTTTCTGCTCATCTGAGGAGTCTAATACCTAATTTGTATTCATTTACTTTCAATGTAAAATGCTTCAGTTGTAAGTTTTGTTACTTTATGATGGCTTAATTAATATCTTTTCAATCACATCCTTTGCTTTTCTAAAACTTTACTTTCATATAACTGAACAACTGCTTCCCCATAAAAATGGGTGAAAATATAGTATAATGAAGAGAGTAATATACATAAATGTGAGGAATGGCAAATAATATGCCATTATATATTGAAATATGGTAAAATATTGCTATTAAAAGGTGGAAAATTTTTATCTTTTGATTGTGGGGTTATTAGAAGTCTTTTTGAACCTGTTTTCTTGATCAAACATACTTTTTATTTTCTGTTTTTTACTCCAGTACACATGCACACATGAGCATATACATATTTCCATACACACTAGCACATTAACATTTCTATTTTACATTTGTTTAAAGGGCATTTCTACTTATAAAAAATGAGAAAGGACCAGAGTTGCCAAGTCAAAAGTATATACATATGCCCAGAACTATGCTAGTTATTTTTCAGGTTTCACAAATAATAGAAAATATTGGCTCTGTAATCATAAAGTGTACTTTATGTAGCATCTAACAGTTCAAAAAAATAGATTGAGTTGTCAAGACCATCTGTACTGCAGAATTCAGAAAAGAGAAATAGTCTCCAAATCCTTTGTATCTAGCCACATAGGAGCTTTCTGGTTTATTATCATTATAGCATTAGTTATAGAATATTGTGCCTTGGCAAATGTTGAACATGTTTTAAACAATCCATTTTCCACAATATAGCTTCAGTTTATTTTTTCTGTTTCATCTTCTCACAATGCCCTTCCTTCCTCATACCTGACTTAGCAAGCATGGTAAGCCACGGCCATGCAATTGCTCTGCATTCTCATTCCCTTCTTTCTCGCTCTTTTTTTTTTAAAGATTTATTTATTTATTTATGATAGACACAGAGAGAGAGAGAGAGAGGCAGAGAAACAGGAGGAGGGAGAAGCAGGCTCCATGCCAGGAGCCCGATGTGGGACTCGATCCTGGGACTCCAGGATTGTGCCCTGGACCAAAGGCAGGCGCTAAACCGCTGAGCCACCCAGGGATCCCCCCCCTTCTTTCTCTCTTGTCAGAATTTTTGTCTCATGAGTTACTGTTGCATAAGTGTAAGCAACTTTCTGAATTCTTTCTTCTCCTAATGGCTCCTTCTTTATGTTCTCCTAATGCTTTGTTTCTGTATCTCTGTAATGCTCATAATTTTGGCCTAGTTTTAATATCTAATTACTAATATACATATGTCTTTATACCTTGAATTTTGATTTACTGACCTATTTGTCTTTCCCTTTCCTCACCTTCAAATTTAGTCTTATAGACAATAGTTGTTGAGCAAGAGATACTTTAAAAATTTTAATATATTTGAAATGGTGGGTATAAGCAATATAATTTTTATTAAATTAGGTAATTATATACTTACGTAATATAGTGTACATATTATATAATTATATTAATTAAAATTTACTCACAAGGAAATGTCAGGCTCAGATGATTCACTGGTGAAAAACCTTTTATTTTTTTGAAAAACCTTTTAGAAAATAAAGGATTAGGGGTGTTCCCAAGTTATTGTATGAGGTCAACATTACTGCAAAACTAGAGACATTTCACAGGAAGACTTTACATAAATATCAACTCATGAACACAGCATCGAAAATCCTTAACAAAATAGTAATAAGTAATGTATTAAAAATATTATACATCATGTCCAAATGGGTTATATGTCAGAAAGGCAGAGTTGTTTTAACAATCTAAAATCAATTGATGTGGTTTACCATATTAATAGAATAAAGAAAAATGTATAATTATATGAGTAGTGTAGAAAGAGCCTCTATTTGTGCTACACTCTGAGTAAACTGAGAATAGAAGGAAATTCCTCAACTTTATAAAGGGCCTCTACAAAAATACCATAGCCCACCTATGTCATAATGCTGAAAGACTGAGTACTTTTTTTTCTTTAAAGATCTTATTTATTTATTCATGAGAGACACACACACATACCCAGAGGCAGAGACACATGCAGGGAGCCTGACACGGGACTCGATCCTGGGTCTCCAGGATCATGCCTTGAGCTGAAGGCAGCGCTAAACTGCTGAGCCACCCAGGCTGCCCAATATGTACTCATTTTAAATGTACACTTTGATGACTTTTAATAAATGTATACAACTGAGTAATCACCACTGCAATTAAGATACAGAACATTTCCATCACTGCAGAGGCGTATCCTCCTTCCTTGTCACCTACCTACTCACCTACCCTTGGCTCTAGAAACCTTTTTTCTATTACTGTATTAGACATGTCTTTTCTAGACCTTCATAGAAACAGGATCCTAAGCATATACTTTATGTCTGACTTCTCTCATTCAGCATGTTTTTGAGATTTATCTCTGTTTTCCTTGTAGCTGTACTTTATTCCTTTTCAATGCAAAGTAGTATTCCGCTGTATTGATATGTCAGAATGGGTTTATATACTCATCTGCTGATGGACATCTAGGTTGCTTCCAATTTGGGGCCATTATGTATAAAGCAGGTGTGAACATTCATGTAAAAGTTTGTGTGTAGACATAAACTCTTATTTCTCTTGGGTAAATGCCTAAAATGCCAGGTCACAGGGTGAACTTAAACTTAAGAAATATTGCAGATGTTTTCCAGAGTGTTTATACCATTTTACATTCCTATTAGCTATGTATTAGAGTTCAAGTCTGTCCACATTATTAGCAACACTTCATTTTAGACATTGTAATGGGTGTGGAATAGTATCACATAATGCTTTTGACTTCCAGGTCACTGATTACTAATGTGTTAAGTATCTTCTGCACTTGGAGCCATACAGGTATTTTTTTTTTTTGGTAAAATATCCTTTCAAATCCTTTGCCAGTTTTTATTGGGTAATTTAGCTTAGCTTATTTTTGCATTGTAAGAAGTACTTTTTTTTTAGAGCAGTTTATAGTTCACAGCAAAACTAAAAGGAACAGATTTTGTATAACCCCCTAGCTCCACACAAGCATAGCTTCTATCAATCAACTCTCCCACCAAACAGATGATGAACCTACACTGACATCACATAATCACCCCAAGTCCATAATTTACATTACAGTTTTCATAATGACATATATCCGTCATTACGTTATCAAAGTATTTTCACTGCCCTAAAGATCCTCTGTGTTCCATCTATTCATCCTTCTAACTGGGTTTTTTGTTTGTTTGTTTTTACTGTCTCCATAGTTTTGCCCTCTCCAAAACGTCATATAGTTGGAATTATTTTATATGTGTGTAGCCCTTTTAGGTTGGCTTTTTTGATGTAGTAACACACACGTAAGGTTCCTTCATGTCTTTTCATGGCTTGCTAACTCCTTTCTTTTTAGTGATCAATAATCTTCCATTGCCTTGATGTACCACAGTTTATTTATCCATTCACCTACTAATGAACATATTGGTTTCTTCCAAGTTTTGGCAACTATTAATAAAGCTGCTATAAATATAAGTTTTCAATTCCCTTGGATAAATACCAAGTTATGAGACTATTGGAACATATAGGAAGAGTATGGTCATTTTGTAAGAAACTGCCAAACTATCTTCAAAAGTGGCTGTACCATTTTGCATTCTTACCAGTAATGAATGAGAGTCTCTCTTGATCTACATCCTCAACATTTGGCCTCATCAGTTTTCTGGATTTTGACCATTCTAGTCAGCATTTTAGTTTGTAGTTTTGATTTTCATTTCCCTCATGACATGTGGAGCATCTTTGCAGATGCTTGCCATCTATGTATCTTCATTTGTGAGGTTCTGTGAAGGTCTTTGGCTCATTTTTTAACCTATTGTTTTCTCATTGTCAAGTTTTAAGAATTCTTTATATATTTTGGATAATAATCCTTTATCAAATATATGACTTACAAATATTTTCTTCTTGTCTGTGGCTTATCCTCTCATTCTCTTGACACTGAGAGCAAAGTCTTTAAGTTCAACAAGGTCCAGATTATCAATTATTACCAATCCTTTCATGGGTCCTGCCTTTAGTGTTGAATCTAAAAAGTCATTGCTATACCCAAGATCATTTAGATTTTCTCCTAAGTTTTTTTTTTTTAATTTATGATAGTCACAGAGAGAGGGAGGGAGAGAGAGAGGCAGAGACACAGGCAGAGGGAGAAGCAGGCTCCATGCACCGGGAGCCCGACGTGGGATTCGATCCCGGGTCTCCAGGATCGCGCCCTGGGCCAAAGGCAGGCGCCAAACCGCTGCGCCACCCAGGGATCCCTTTCTCCTAAGTTTTCTTTTTTTTTTCTCCTAAGTTTTCATCTAGGAATTTTTATAATTTTGTATTTAGCATTTAGGTCTGTGATCCATTTTGAGTTAATTTTTGTGAAGAGTGTAAGATCTGTGTCTAGATTCATTTTTTTGCATCTGAATATCCAGAGATGTAAACTTCTTTTAATATTCTATATTCTGGCCATACATCCTCTGTGCTGTTTACTTATTATGTAAGAAATCTTTTCTTGGGATCCCTGGGTGGCGCAGCGGTTTGGCGCCTGCCTTTGGCCCAGGGCGCGATCCTGGAGACCCGGGATCGAATCCCACGTCGGGCTCCTGGTGCATGGAGCCTGCTTCTCCCTCTGCCTGTGTCTCTGCCTCTCTCTCTCTCTCTGTATGACTATCGTAAATAAATAAAAAAAAAATTAAAAAAAAAAAAAAAAAGAAATCTTTTCTTACTCAGAAGTCTGCCTGTGTCTCTGCCTCTCTCTCTGTGTCTCTCATGAGTAAATAAATAAAATCTTTAAAAATAAATACATAAAATGAGCACATATTATGTAATACTTTCATAAAATTGATTTTTAAAATGAACCTATTTGATAAACTGTTTCTATAAAATGATGTGAAGAATATTGTAATTTTCCAAAAGTTTCACATTTTGCCTTTTGTATTAAATCTTGCTGAAAAAAATACAAAGGTAAATAAATTTTCTAACGTACCCTTAATTTTTTCAAAATGTGCATAAACTTGTGCATGAACCTGACGTCAGTTTAGACTTCTAGTTTTGTGATAATAAACAGCATCAGTTATTAAGAGGTAAAGTTTCAAGAGATAATGAGAACATGCAAACTGATTGTATGAAAAGTAGGATAGCAAACCAAAGGAATTCTTTGAAGTTTCCCAGATGGCTATGCAAAGAATGCCAACTCTGTAAACAGGTAGCAGGTGGGGATAAAATTAGTTGGAACTAAGCATTTTAGAGGAATCACAATGTCTCATGTACTATTAAAAAGAAGAGAAGGGCTCTCCTTAGTCTATTCTTCAATACTTCTTGCAACTAAAAATAATTGCTTTAATGACAAGTTCATACTTCAGTAGGTGTGAAATACTTTTGATACTTGGCACGTTTCCAAGTTCAAAACATCACTGTATAGGGTGACATCATTTTGGTGTGTGGATGCTAGCAGGTAGATTCAGTGTGCTCATTGGCATAGAGACTTATTTTTCTTCTCCTTTCTTTTCCTCACAGATATAAATGCTATTTAGGTTTCCCAGGTAACTCCAAATAAACCAGAGAGAAATTTTGTTTTTTGAAGGACTTAAATGTTGCGAATTTCACTAACTCGGGATGGCTGAGGTGTGAAGCCAGTGTAGAGTAGATTGCAGAATTATTTTCAGAAAATTGAACAGATGTTTAGTGTTGATGAGAGGATGAAGAAATTATATTTGACACTAAGTTTTCTAAGCATTGCTATGTATTACATTGTGGCATGTGAGCTCTTTTTCAGGAATGAATTTAAGATAGGCAAATGCTCCTTTTTAAGTAATACCATCACTGACCTGTAATTGTTTGATCATTGGCACCATCATAGTTTTGGTTTATAAATGAACCAGCTTAATACCTTACAATTTTCTTTTTTTTCTCACCATAGCCCTCATTTATCCAGTTAAGAATGCTATAAAATAAGATATTATTGATCTGTCATTTTCGATTGTATTTCAAATTGACAAACAATTTGACTTGCTGTGTAAGTCACCTGTGTAATGAGTTTGGCTATATGCAGGTTTGGAGATAAAATGTGTACTGGAGTTAAATCGCTCTGCATAATAGAAGAGAGGAATTCAAAGAGCTAATGGAATAAGCCTGTGGGAGGAAAATAAACATCAAGAAAGCTGGGCACTTCTTGGTGGAAGGGGAGAAGTCTGAATGTGTTCTTTAATGAAGTCAAATAGATGCTCAGTTCCACATTAGCTTGAATATAGGATGAACACAGAATTGAATTCAGTGGAGTCAGAAGATAAGGGACAGTACAGTAGCAGGTAACAGAAAATCCAAAATAGTTTAAAAAGGAGTTTTTTTTCACTTCTTTTTCCAAAGCTTCGACTAAGGCAGTCTAAGGCTGATAGCAGTCTCCAGCAAGAGGAATCCAGGATTATTCTATGTTATTGTTCCACTGTGTAGGTTCTCCAGTTTCAAGGATGCCTCATGGTTCAAGGTGACTGCTCCAGCTTCAGCCCTTTCATTGGTATTCCCATGAGCAGACAAAGGAACGGGAGGAATGACATGTTTCATCACTTCAAGAATGCTTCCTATACCCCAAAGTTCCAAGTTAATCATGTGCCCACACCTACTGCAAAAGGGATTGGGAAATGTCTTTCATTCAAAGCAGGCATATGCCCAACTAAAACGGTTTCATAACAATAGAATAAAAAAGGGCTAGGTTTCTAAAGACGAATGGAGAGGAGAGAATTATAGTGGGAGAGAACTAACCATCTCCACTAGAGAAAATCATCTATGAAGTTGTAGGTAGGAGGAAGCTTGATAGATTCCAGGAAAGAGGCAGTGTAGGGTGGTGGTGGTACCAAACTAAGAGGCAGGTAAGGGCAAGTTATACCCAGCCTTCTGAGTTGTGAAGAATTTTGAATTTTTAAAAATGAAACTATTGAATGCTTTTAAGGAAGAGGGTAGTGTGTTCATATTCTCATATTAAGAAATCTTCTCTGGTCACTGTGTGGAGAGGAAGAGACAACATTGGTTGTATATACAAAGTTTATTTTATTTTTTTTAAAGATTTTATTTATTCATGAGAGAGAGAGAGAGAGAGAGAGAGAGAGAGAGAGAGAGAGAGAGGCAGAGACACAGGCAGAGGGAGAAGCAGGCTCCATGCAGGGAGCCCAATGTGGGACTCGATCCCGAGTCTCCAGGATCACGCCCTGGGCCAAAGGCAGGCGCTAAACCACTGAGCCACCCAGGGAGTCCCTGCATATACAAAGTTTAAAATGTTTTTTGGCATACAATTGCCTAGTTATGGATTTGTCCTAATAATATCATCATACAGGTACAAAATCTGGAAAGATGTGCACTGAATGCGTATTGTGGGAATGAGGTTAGGAAAGCTTCACTTTCTCATCTAACAACTTTTAATTTTGAATGATTTGTTTTACAATCAGCATGTATTACTTTAAATGTCATTAAAAATCAATAAATCAATGTCATTTTTTTTTGAAAAACAAAGACAAAAGTATTTGAGACTCAGCTACATGGTTGTCCAAATTGCCTACTAGCATTCTGAATGGCCTTCCTTTGTTTGGATCTCCATTTCTGGTGGCTGCCTGCTGCATAGAGTCTGTCTTTCTGCAGGATCCCTTTGCACTGAGAAGTTCAATTAGATGGTTGTCCTGCTTTACATTTTGGTTTTTGTGTTTTTGGTAGGGTGAAGACTGGTCTTGTCTATCCCATCATCCGATTTCCCCACCCACACATTGCTCTCCTATATTCTAGCTGGGTCGAGCACCCCAGGTTTCCTCCAGTGACATGTGGACAGGCCATGGCTACCCTCTGCCTTTGCCCCACCACTGCCATGTCTATACGGACATGTGTCAGAGGGCTGCTTGGTGAGGACTTAAAGGGACTCTGTGGGGTCATAACTGGCCCTTAATCCTGCACTTTAACTGCATGGACTCTAGAATTTTAGGGTTAAAAATTAAAGGCTTTCTGTTACACACTATTGCAGAAAAAAAGGCATTTCTTTGTGAATATCCTGAAAGTCTTAAATAGTGTCATTAAGAGCTTTGTTCCATGGTGTAGAAGAAAGCTTACAGCACCGAGAATCAGAAGACTTGGATCATAACATAGCCTGATTTGTAGGATGATCTTGCAAATAGAATAACAATGCAAGAATATCAGCTTCTTCAGTTGTCGAACAGGGGTAATTCCAACCCTACTTTGTTGGGCTATTTTATATCTGAAATCATTTTTAAAACTATAAACCATCATTATAGATATTTGTTTTGTTTAGGCCGTAATGAAAAATTGGGGTTATATCTATATATCTCAGCTCCTAAGGAAATCACATTTCTTTAATGTTAGACTAATGTAATTATTTTAGAAGTATTTTTCTTTGAGCTCCAATTTGTCTCCCTGTGGTATTTATGTATTATGACTTTGGTCTTTTGTGACAACGTAGACCTGGTGCCATCTTTCATCTACATAATTACTATGTATTAACCAAGAAGGATAATTGAGCTCAAACCATGACAAATTAAGGTCTATATTCTATTAAAGAATTTCTGGAACTTTAGGAATACAGTTGGGTCTCCAATAAAAAGTTTCAAAGGCATTTGGAATAAAGGAAATTCCCAAGTTTAAGTGTGTTCATGTGGCTTCCTTTTCATAAATAATTGAAGATTATGTTTAGTTTGATAAAAAATCTTTCCCAGGCTTTTTTATTTTTTTAAAGATATTTATTTATTTATTATTTATTTATTCCTGAGAGACACAGAGGGAGAAAGAGAGAGAAAGAGAGAGAGAGTCAGGGACACAGGCAAATGGAGAAGCAGGCTCCATGCAGAAGCCCAACATGGGACTTGATCTCAGAACTCCAGGAACATGCCCTGGGGTGAAGGCAGGCACTAAACCGCTGAGCCACCCAGGGATCTCCCCCAGGAGTGTTTAATTATAAAGAAGCAAGAGGAAAATTGTTGTTTTACACAGCTAACTTATATACTGTCTTTAGGGGGCAGTACTAAACCACTGATAAATTTTGTTATTTCTGCTAATGCTGCTGGTAATGGTTAATATAAAATAAAACTAAAATAACTATAATGAGATTTGTGATGCAATTACATATACCCCTTAGTAAAATTTTCTAGGTAGTTAAATGGAAATGATAGTTTGAAATTTATTGATAATCAAGCCCTATCAAGTAGGAATTATTACTTTACCTACTTTGCAGATAAGGAAACCAGGATTAATAAGATTATGTGATTTGCTCAAAATAACACTACCTTGGAAATGGCAGAGATGGGATTTAAATATCTATTTGACTTCACAGCTACTTCTCTTTGCCACTATGCCATCTATCACAATACAGAAACTTATACCAAGAGCTACAGACATTTAGAAGAGAGCTGTATCATTTCTATTTGTGGGAAATCTGTAAAGAAGTGAAATCTGAACTGTATTTTGAGGAATCAGTAAGATTATAAGAGAATAATAGCTAAAATGGTACTTAATATTTATTGAAAACTTATTATGTGTCAGGCACTTCATTTTTGTCACCTTATTTCATTATCAGCAAAAAAGCTGTGAGGGAGGTTTTACTGTTTTACTTCCCATTGAGTATATAAGCCAAATGACAATGGTCACATCTGATGAAAATCACGCTAATAAGTAGGCAAGCTGGAAATTCAGAACTAATTTCAGAGCCTAAACTCTTACCCAGTAAGATACACTACACAGAGAAGTAAGATGGAAGGTGTGAATAAATGGAATTGAGCATGATTAAGGATGGGCAAACAATTCTACTTGGTTACAGTCTGGATGAGTAGAGTAAGTAAAAGTGTTTAAAAAAAAAGACTTTGACCACAGAACCTTGCGGAATTTGGATATTATTTACTGTACAATGGGAAATAATTTATGAGATTTATGAGCAGGAAAGAAACATAAACAGGGTTTTTCTGTGGGGAGAAGAAAGAGATAGAGGAAGTTCCCTGTAAGATTGGATGAAATAATTTTAGTACCCTTAACACAAATAGAAAAGAACTGATAAATCTGTGAAATATTGATAACTCTTACCAAGTATTCAATGATTCATGGTGCCATGCCCTGTCAGCATTGATGGTCAAACCATCATTGGTTTGATCATGAGTTGGTGAAGAAGATGCCTTTTTGGTTATTTTGTTATATTTTGTAGACAGCATTGATATACATGTAGATGCTCTTGCTGGATTAAAGTTTTAGATGCCCCAAGATTTTCTCACTAGGATGTCTGTTGGGTGAAAAAATTGCTGTGATGATCATCTTTTATTCCTGATTTGAGAAATGTGTTCTTATGAAAGATGGGCAGCTATGTACAAAATTACAGAAATTTTTGTATTTTTGTATTTTGAAAATAAAGTGCCCGACACATAAATTTTGCTGAGCATTCATCAGACTCTTTCAGTATGAAATTTTCATCAGTTAATGCAAAATTCCTTGCATTGTTTCTTTGATAATTTCCTCCTATCTCTCCATGGAGCTTTTGATTTGATCCCCCATTTCTTGACTTTTAATTTCTCTTCATTGTTTGTCCTGTCTTCTGGGAAATTTCTTCAGACTTATGTTTCAACTCTCCTATTGGGTTTTAGGTATTTACTTGTTTTGTAGCATTCTGTTCTTGTTTCATGGATGCAAATATCTTCCATTTCTTCATGGATACTATTTATAACTTTTTGTATACTTATTTTGGTCTCTGTTAAAGGCTTAAATATGTGATGATGCTTGGATTCTTATTCATATTTACCTAAAAATTTGGAAACTATTTATGTGAGTGGAGCTCTCATGAGAGGTGGGCTTCACAGTAAGAGTTAAGGCATAGGCCCCCATCATTTAGGTATTTATAGATCTTTTTTTCTTGGGAGGTCAATTTCTGCAGAGGGGAATATATTCTCATCTCCTACCTGGGGGATATAAACCTAGCTGCCATGCTCTCTAGGGCAAATGTGGGCAGGCACTGGGTAGGTTGGGAATATATAACTACCAGATAGTCAATTAATTTCTTTGTTTTTACCGAGACAGCCCTCTGTTCACAGTGCATGGATTATTAGAGTTCATAATACCTTTGTTTTAATCCCACCAGAAAATAAACCTCCAATTTTTTGTCTGTGGTGAAGGTTTAGTTTCTTGGCCGGTTGAGAACATGGGTCTCAGGGTCTAACTCGGCCAAATATAGAGTTTCTATCCTGTTACAGCCCTGCCTGCACGTACATTTTCATGTATAGTACATCTCTCTGATTCTTAAGCCTTTTTGATGGTACTGAGTTGTGAATAGACATGCTGCTTATTCTTCACCCTTATAGACATTTTGTTTGCAGTTTTCTCAAGTTTGGTTATGCAATACCTACTCATTTGTTTATCATTATCTTAAAATTTTCTTGTTATTGCTCATCTGCTAATCTCTCTCCTTTTGTCCCTGTCCTTATGCATCAGACCATTTTTATAAATCCATTGCTGTCATTTTAATGGGATTTGGCAAGTAGCAAAAACAAATATGCAGGTTCAACATGGAAGTCTCATTATTAATTTTAAAAGTATTACCCCTGTTAGATGTATAATATAAAATTTTATGAAGTTCAGTTTTTTGAAAAGGAGACATTATGAAAAAATGGACTTTTTAGGGAAAAAAATGGGCTTTTTTTAGCAATTCCTATTTCAATAAAGGATTTTCCTGCTGTTCTTCTGGATGCATTTAGAAATGATAAGATTTTTCTAATTTGTTGCTATTTAGATATTTTCTTGGGTCATTTTCATGTCTATTTTTCATTATGAACTTTGTATCCTACTAGTCTTTCTCACCCAGTTTTTTCCCTTTCAATTTTTTTAAATATTCAGCTTGAATTATATTATATGTTTTTTTGGCTTAGTCATGTGGCACAGCCACATAACTATGGTGAATATTAAGCTTATTTTGCTTTCTAGTGCATACTACAAGAAATTAATATAATCTAATTGATGTTAAGATATCTAAATAACATTGATATAATATATTGGTATAATATAAATTTGATTTCAGAGAACTTCATCTACAATAAATTTGTCACCAGGAGAAGTGGAAGAAGAAGATGATGATGAAAACACTTGTGGGCCTTCAGGACTCTGGGAAGCATTAACTCCTTGTAATGGATGTAGGAATCTTGGCTTCCCCATTCTTGCACAGGTAACAGTTTGCTTTTCTTAAGATATATCAAAACATAAAAATAGTTGTTGTACCTGTATGGATATGCAAACACATACTTTACATCATCTTATGTGGCTGTATTATTTTGATCATGATGATAGTCCCTGAAAAATTGAGTTGTTTTTGAGATTTTTAATATTTATGATCTAGAAATAGTTCATTTAAAGAATGCTATTTTCAAATTAAATTACAATTTATATTAATATAATAGAAAATGATTTACAAGGAAACATATTAGAGCTCTTTAATAGCATCGTTATGATTTTTTTAGCACAATATAACATTGTAGAATAATGTTTGCCTTTGAAAATTATGTAGGACAATCCAAAAATGAGACCATTGACTATAATTTTGAAACTATCTCACCATTCATTAAGTCCATTTTATTCTATTATATCACCTTCAAATTCCTGTTGTGTGTTTTGGACCAACACAAGCCTATGGAGGAGTTTCAGAAATAAGTAAAATTACCCAGAGCTAGGAAATTTGAAGCCGAATGAAAATATGAAAAACCATTAATGCAAAAAGCAATGTAAGGCTAAGGTATGTATGTGTAACTACTTAGTGCATGTGTGGAAAAATAGTGTTGGACAGAAAATAGTTTGCAGTAATTATCCAGAATAGTGTCACATCTCAAAAATATTATTTTCTGTTTTGCCTCAAGTATGAGGTAATTATTTCTAAGAAAAAATCACATTTTTCATGTCTTATGTCACAAGTTGATCAAGTTCCAATATTAATTTATTGTAGAGAAAACAAAGTCAGCAGATAGTATCTAAAAAAAAAAATCTCTTCACCTTAACATGAACTATTTTTAGGACTCTAAGACACTATCCTAATCATTACAGAATTGTTATCAATATCTACTGGACCCTGAGTTCAATAAAGGTAGGGATTATATATTGCATTATATCTATTTCAAGGCCAGCATAGTTCCTGGCATATTGTAAGTATTAAGTAGTATTTCAGTGGAACAATTAATAAATGCATAGTATATTTGGCAGTTTCATTTCCTCACTTAAAGACTTTTACCTCCTATCTATAAGGAGATAGGATAAAGGAATGAAAAAAACATAAGTTTTATTTTATTAATATAACCTCATCTGCTTAATGGTTTACTAATCAAATGCTTTTATTGTTTCTTATTGTTTCATAAGATAAAGTATTAGAGCTCTGAGCCAGCAATAATATATAACTAAAATTTGCTTCTCTACTACCTTCTTCAACATTAATTTTTTTCATTTTATTAAGTTTGGTAGTAGGCTTGGAAGTAACTTGACTTTGGTTTACAGTATTTTAATACTAGAGATTTTTCTTGGGCCACTTTCCTGTGAAGACTTGCAAATAATAGTATTTTAATAGTTTATATTTACCACAAAATGTTTCCCAGTCTGCAGCTTCCCCCTCATTTGTATATGTGAGGTTTTTGTGTAGTTTTTTTAAACTATTAAATTCATTAAAATTCTTATTTTTATTCTTTTTATTTTTTTGTTTAATTCATCTCATCTAGAAGTAACTCCCATTTCTCTCATTATATTGCATCCTGTTTGGCTTGGATTTTCTTCTGAAATCTCTTATTTTTGTTGTCCTATTTTTAAAACCACCATGATATTTTTACATATAATGCATGGGAGGAGAAATCATGATTGCATTAATTAGCTGACATGATTGCCTGGTCTTAGAAATCTATATTTTCTAAAAGTATCCTTATTGGTATTTTCATTGTTACTGATTACATCTATAAATTTACTTGACATGTAGTATCTTTTTTTTTACTCTATTTAATATAATAAATGAAGAGCAGAATTCTTTTGTTACTATTCTCATCTGGTCTTCTACTAATGTTCTCAATTTGTTGATGGACTCTCCTTTAACATATGTATCTACAATAAAATTTAATACATTTGTTGTGACATTGGAGACATCATATCAAATGTAAGTTTGTCCTACAACTTACAATAGCTTTGAACTCAGGATTTTCTGGGCCAGCTTCAGAATAGAAGTTTTCTTAAAATTTCATGAAAAAAAGGATTTTGTTTTGAAGTTGTTTTTTCTAGACCTGAAATATTTTGGGAGGTCATTAGAAAATCATTAAACTGACGACTATGCATAGAAGGCCTCACAAAAACCTATTACCTTACAGTTTGGTAAAGGAGCCTTTGGGAATCACTGGAATTAGTATAATATTATGCAAATTTCTATATGCTCAGATTTGTTGGATTCTAATAAAATATATTTATTTCACATTCATAACCCTTAATTTAAGTGGATCGAGCACACATGTATCAAATTATCTTCTATATTCAAAGCATAGTCCTAATCTTCAGAAACATGAGGATTATGGAAATACAGACTCAATTAAAACTATGTGATGTATTACTTTTAGAGTCTCAAATAGATTTTTTGCTTGCAAAATTAGAACATTGGCTGATCCTATGGATCTTACACTTCTAAGATTATCTAGCCTCCAGTTTTTGTCTAGATTTTGAATTGATCCTATATTCAGGTTTAGCCAATTTTTCTGTTTTTTTCTAGTCTTAATATGGCATTTTGTCCTTCCTTTGTGACAAGATGTTATTTCGAATTCTAAATTTTCACAAAGAAATTAAGAATTTTAAATAACATCAGGGAATTAAAATTAAGGCTTACAGAATATGTTAGGTATTTTAGTATAATTTCAATGCAGTTGAATATTTAAGTTGGCAAAAATACAAGAATAAAGAGACTGGGGAAATGAAGCCCTTTCTAGAAAGTATAATTAATTTTTAATACTCCTGAAAATAATATTTTATAATAATAATAATAATAATCACTACCATTTGCTTGTGTTCCTGGTTATATATTTTGGAAATTTTAGACTTTTTTTTTTTTTTTGGTTAATACATGTAGATGAAAAATGAGAGTCTTTAGAGTAACCTTTAGTATTTTATTCTATCATCTGTGAATTTAATCACAAATATCAAGTTAAGGGAAAGTTAAAGATAGTTCAGAGCCTGATCAGAAATTGCCATTTGTTTTTATTGCTACCCTTCCCTTTTAAAAGAGCATATATGATTAGAGCAGAGAATTTGAGATGAATTGTGTGAGGGTGGATGACACTGATCTCCTCCACAATCTTATATGAGATGTCCACCTCTGCACCACGGTGTCGTGCAGGGCTTTGAGGCTCTTTCCTAAAGAGTCAGTACTGCTGGGTGGAGACCTCCGGCTTCCATCCTGTTCATTCTTGTAGCCTTTACTCTGAGGTTGTAATGAGGGGTCTCAATACTGAGCTGTTAGCTGTTTTTGCCACAGGCTTGCCAGTAGTTTCTGCTCTTGGAATCACCAGATTTGTTCTGCCCTCTGAGAAGAAGCCAGTAACTCCTCCTGATGTGCTAGAAGTGCCCTCTGAAGACAAGAAGGGCTTGTAGCCCTTGCTTACAACAATATTAGGACACGCCGAATGCACCCCCTATGGCCTTTCTCCTGTGCTTCCTCCTGGATCTGTGATGGCTGCTGCTGTCGCCATCCCTGACCTTTTATCTGATACTGTAGGCTTTGTGACTGCAGACGTATGTGAACTCTTGAATGCAGCAGGTGTGGGAGGCATGGTGAATTCATTCCTCCCCAGCATACACATAAGAGGTGGCCCCAAACAATTCAGGGTTCATGTGAAGACTCCTGATGTCAACTTGATCTTGATCCCTTCCATAGAAATGAATGACATTTGCCTAAGAGAGAGACAAACAAGTGAAATAAACAAAGTGAGACCTTTTATTCCTATAGCTAAACAACAAGAGTTTATAATAAGAATTTTGAGATCTGAAGTCCAATTTCCCATTTGTTGCAGGAATCCACCCTCCTTAATATCTCCACAATGACCCCATGATCCTTCCAGTTTTTCTTGGACAGTTCCAGTGTCAGCAAGAGCATTGTTATAATTCACCAGCGAACATCCTCATATTCTATTTTTTATACACTTGTGTTAGTATTTCTGCTGGTTAAGTGGGATGCACTTCAGTATTCTGACAGCTATGAACAATGCACACAGGCACATCTGTCTGCCACTGATGTATACAGAATCAGCACATGGCAATCATGGGGAGCCATGGCTGGGGAGATGGTGAGGATGCCACGGATGGCAATACAATATTGGATGTGAAATTAAGAGTGGCTGACAGCTAAGGAAGCTCTGAAATACAGCATTGGGGAACACTCTGGAGCCCCCGGAACCTCCTCAATGTGACACAGGCTCCAAATGGAGGCTCTGATGGCCCTGAACCCATCCAAATGTAATGAATTTTCTAGGTGAGCCTCACCCAAAGGTGAGCCTCAGTACCAAAGGTTCTGCGGGACTTTTAGCTGTTCTCCCATAGCACCCTGGCCCCATCTTTTAGAGTCTCTGTGAAGACTTACTGATGGACTCTTGTCCTCCTCTTCAAACCCAGTTATGTCCAGTGAGTCCCCGACTGGGATGGCATGGGAACCACTGTAAGCCTCTACTGGTGGTCTCAGAATGTAAACAAGGTTTTCCCAATGCACAAAAAGATCTTTTGTATCAGAAGGGGGACAGAGCTGAAGGTAAAAAGAGCGGCCAGTGGCAAGCTTCAGGTGGAGCTTTTGTTTTGTACCATTATGGATGGATATTGTTACAAACTTCGAAGGACACAGTCTGGTTAGCTCTAAGATCTGTGTAGGCTTGTAACCCTTTTCCTGGGGGGGCAGGACCATATCTGTTATGGTCATCACAGATAGCAGCTGGTTGAGCCAGCAGCATGACATCAGGTAGTTTGAGATGGGGGCTGGTGCGGACGATGCCCACAGTCACCATTCAGGCACGGTTGTGCACGTCAGTCACTTCTCCTTTTTTGCCCACCTGTATAAAGTCACTCTCAAACATTGGTGCATACTTGAATATGGTGTACTCCCCCTTGTACAGTTGTTGCTGTAGTTTCCCCATGGAGGTATTAAACATACCCATTGCTGGGCTGCTTTGGGCTGTGTAATGTGGTAACTTAGACTGACTGTTCATGACTATCTTTTATCAAGGACTCCTATGGGTCTTCCACACCTTACCATACTTTGCAGGGTGTCCTATTTCCCTGATTTCTCTAGTAGGTGGCCCAGCAGTGGTCTTCTACAGGTCTCTGAGCAACTGAGAACAGGGTGGGAGTACTGATTACCAATTGCTCAGTGCTAATGGCAATTAATTGCACCTGTACTAGACTGTGCTCTGCCTAGATCATGGAGATGTCGGGGTGCACAGACATTAGGGACCCAGTAGATGACAGGGTGCTCAGATGTTGAGTACAGAATTGGGGCCCCAGTAGATATTACCACGTGCAGATGTTGAGGAGCAGAGGTCAGGGCCCCAGCAGATGTCAAGGTGCACAGATGTTGGGACCCTAGTAGATGTCAGGGTGCACAGAGGTGGAGGCCCACAGAGGTTGGGCCCCAGTAGATGTAATGGTATGCAGATGTGGAGGAGCAAGAGATCTGGGCCTCAGTAGATGTCAGAGTGCGGAGATGTTGAAGTGCTCAGATGTTAGGGTCCCAATAGAGGTCAGAGTATGCAGATTTGAGGCGTGTAGATGTTGGTGTTCACTTGGAGTACGGAGGGGCCTCCTCTTGAGCCTAACACATTGGTTCATGATAGCCTCTGCTCTGTTGGATTCTACAACCTCACTGCCTATTGTATTTGTACAGCTCCTCTCCTCCGAAACTGAAGCCTCTACCTGGGCTTAAACCACCCCACAGGACTCCTTTTATCCTCTCCTGCCCATTGTGACCTGTGCCCACCACGCACTCCTTTGTCACTGTCGCCCATCAGCCCCTCCCTCAGAGCAGGGACACTGTCCTCTCCACCTCACCCCACCCATCCTTACAAGCTGGGTCACAGATAGCTCAGCACAACCCCCTGCCCTAGGGACTCATCTGAGGTTTTTAATACATACTGGCAAATCACTTTCCTTTAAAAAGGTTTAGGTAAAATTTCTGTTAGGTATGAGCTTAAAATATACACACTCTCCTAACCAGGACTTCTGGTGTAGCCAATTAGAAGTAATTGTAGACAATTTACCTTGAGAATTGTAGAGAATTTACCTTGACGAGAGAATTGGACAAAGTGGTAAATAGGTTAGTGCAGGGTGTTTATCAAGGTTTATTATAGCGAAAAAAGATCATAAACAAGATTAATGCTTTACAATAAGGGCTGGGTTAAATAAATTATGGAGCATTCTATAATATAGTACTCTGCAGTCGTGAAAATCATTATGTAGTTCCCTATTTAAGATGATAGTCTTGATTTTTTTTTCTTAAAGAAAAAGAGCAAAGCAAAAAGATTTCAAAGTAGCATTCTATGTGTGGTCCAATTTATATAAGATCATCTTTGTGTGTGTTTGCATATGAAAATATGTTCAGTGAAATGTTTAAAGTGCTTATCTCTGGATGGTATAACTTTTCTTTATACTTCCTATTTTTATTAGGTTAATTATTTCTATTAGTGGGAAAAAAACTATTTTTATTTGCAATGCCTATATTTACAGCCATGATAAATTTTATGTTTTGATACACCCTCACATTGCTGATGAGATTTTTAAGCTTTTTTCTAGATGTTTATATGCTGACTATACAGTAAAGGAGCCTTAAACATTACATTTATACTCTAGTCTTACCCACTATCGTATTGGATATATATAAAAAAGAAATTTGCTGACTACATGTGATCTTCAATAAGATCAAGGTATTTTTATTGGTATGATGATATACACAACACACACACATATAGAAACTCATAGTAGCCATAGTGTTTGAGTCTTTAGTTTGTTTTATAGGTCAAAAGAAACATTTTCTTCCCTTCATATTGAAATATCCAGTATTTCTGATAATAGGATTAGTTTTCCTTTGTTTATTAAGAGGCCTCTTAACATACCAATAAAAATTTTTACTGGCTTGTTTAAAGTCCTTACTTATATCTTAATTTCTACCTTATGTCTCTATTACTTATCTTAGAAAAAACATTAAGCCTAATATACATTTAATAAACTAACATTTTAAAAGTATCCCAGTGGTTTTGGTCTTTTTTGAAAAGAATAAATAGCATGGGACACAGTAATTTAATTTAGGTGCTTAAAAAACAACGTGAAGATATACTGGTTTTCTGAAATGCATTTGCACATATATTACAAGATTTTTATCTTAGTATTCCATTAGAACCTGAGGTAATTGTCTTATCTCCAGGGAAATCAGACCCTGTAATACTTGTAGGGTCTATGGACTTTCAGAAATTGTTCCAGACCACTCATTAGATCAACAACAGTAAAACTCCTATTATTGGCCTGATAATCATCATGTGTAGCATTCTGGAAAATATATTTCTATTTTCATTATTCTGATATAGTTTGTCTTAAACTCCTCTAGCCATTTAGAAAACTATCTTATGAATATTTGCCTCAAAACTTAAGAAGTTCAGATGCCTAAATAAAAATCTACCTGAATCTGAGATTAAGGAATTCTTTTTATGAGAATGCAGCAGCTTTCTGTATGCTGTTCTTGAAACAGATTTCCATACAGTTATGCTTTAGATATAATTAAAATAAATTTATGCTCCCTGTCCTCTACATTAGAGCTTGTGTCATCAAGTAAATCATTTAACTTCCTTGGGTCTTATTTTTCTCATCCTTGAAATTGAGATGACTCATTAGATATCTTTCAACTTCAAAACAGTTATGATTTTTATCATAGGGACTTAACATTTTCTCCTTATAATGAAACTACTGTGTTCTTTGGAAATACTCCGAACAATAATAATGAGTCAAGGAATTATTCAGATCTCAACAGCTCTGGGAATTGTGATTCAATATATAGTCTTATTCTGTTGCTGAAATTTTTGCTGGAACTTTTAGAAGAACAAACTTTCAAAATATTATCTCAGTAATTTGGGTAGTGAACGAGGGGAGTGCTTAAAACAATGTAATTGAAAATATGGGTTAAACATTTTAGACAATTTAGTTAATAATGAACATGGCTGTGGTAGGCATATTAGCTCCCCCAAAAGATGTCCATATCTTGATCTTCACAAGTTGACCCTATGACATTACATGATAAAGGACTTTGCAGATGTGGTAAGTTAAGGATCTTGAGATGGGGAGATAGCTTGGGTTACCCAGGTGGGTCCAATGTAATCACAATGGTCTTTATAAAATAAAGGCAAAAGGTTGGAATCAGAAGGATAAGTGATGACAGAAGCAGAGGTTAAAGCAGTACAACCATACTCCAATGAATGCCGGTGGTTAAAAAGCAGGAAGTGGATTTCCCCTGGAGCCTCCAGAAAGAACTAGCTCTGCAAACACCTTGATTTTAGCCCAGTGAGAATAATTTTGGACTTTTGACATCCAGAACTGTAAAAGAATAAGTTTATGTTGCTCTAAGCCTCTGTATGTCCTAATCTGTTCCTGCAGCCCTGGGAAACTGATGCAGATTTTGCTACCTAGAAGTGGGAGGCTGCTATAACAAATACATAAAAATATTGAAGTGTCTTTGGAATTGGGCAGTAACTAGAGGCTGGAAGAGTTTTGAGTAGTATAGTAGGAAAAATCTAGATTGCCTTGAACAGAAATATGAATACTAATGATTCTGCCAGTGAGGGCTCAGAAGGCTGTTATATGGGGGAAAAAAAAAACAAAACCCAACTATACGGTCTCAAAAAATACCTATATTTTCACAGAGTATTTGTAGAAAGATAGATATTAAAGGCACTACTGGTGAAGGCTCAGAAAAAAGTGAGGAAAGTGGTAGAAAAAACCTATTATCACCTTAGAGAATACCCAAATCACCATAGCCAGCATGTGGGTAGATGTATGAATATTGTTAAAGGTGCTCCTGGTAAAGACAGAAGTAAATGAGAAATATGTTATTGAAAACTGGGAGAAAGGAGGTGTTGAACAGTAGCAGAAAGCCTAGCAGAATTGCATTACATAGAAAGCAAAGTAGTATCTGATAAATTTGGATCTTTAGCTGAAGGAATTTCCAAGCATGGTGCTGAATGTACAGCCTGGTATCTCCTTGCTACCTATAGCAAATATAAGAGAAAAAAGATAAATTGAGTAAATATTTTTTTTCCAACAAGCACATTTTTTATTTGAGCCATACTTCAGAATCCATGGTTCTACAAGATACATATACAACATTTCATCCAAGAAAAAATAGAATACACATTTTCTTCAAGTACACACAGAAGAATCCATTGGCTAAATCACATAAAAAAGACATAAATAATACAAATTTAAGAAGGCTGAAATCATACCAAGTATATTTTCTAACCACAATGATACAAAACTAAAGATCAGCAATAACAGAAAGCTGGAAAATCTAGCTTTTAAGCAAAAAGAAACCAGGGTGTGATTGAGACATTCTCAGCCTGTCCAGATTGAAAAAGAGGCTAAATTTTTAGATTCACTGTCAAGAAAGTGTGTCCTGGGGAGAAAGCCAAAAGTGTGACTGGATAACTTTTTCCTAGTGCCCACGTGATAAAAAAAATCAGAGTATTCCATCACACAGAGGGCTCTTTGATGAGATTATATGTATGTGTCATAGATCTTCTCAGAACCATCCAGAGATGGGATTATCCAGGAAGGATCTGTGGAGTCAAGAAAAGACTTATCAAACTGAGTGGTTGCAAATGTTGTTAACCTTTATTAAATAGGAAGATTGAGAGGACAGGGCTGAGAGTGGACCTGAGCACTATGAAGGATTATTCCTAGTCTTTGAAACCTAGTGGGGTTTACTCATTTGGTTTTCTAAGTTGACTGTAACTGTTCACCCCTATTCCCCCTCCCTTTCTCCCTCTTTGGATGGGAATATCAATAATTCTTATTCTATGCCCGTCCTACCATTGTGCTTTGGTAGCAAATAACTTGTTTTCTAGTTTCAAAGATTCAGACGAAGAGGAATTTTGCTTCAAGATGGATTATACTCAGAAATCTCCCATACCTGATTTGGATGATGAGATTTGGGAGTTTGAGCTGATAAGATTCTGAGTTTAAATTGATTTTGTTAATGGGTTGAAACCTGGGAGAATGTTGAGATGAGGGTGAATGGCTTTTACGTGTGGACAGCAGATATACACTGCCTTCAGGCCTCCCCCATTAAAAACCTCCTGGTTAGAAGAGAAGGACTTTGGGGCTTCCTTTTTGGAGCCCAGAGGGTAGAGTATAATAAATAATAATAGTAATGTTTCCTCCCTCTATAAATATTCAGATTCTAATCTCTAGAACCTGTGAATAATCTATATGTCAAAAGGGAATTTGCAGATGTGATTAAGTTAAGGATCCTAAAATGGGGAGATTATCCTGGATTGCCTAATGTGGACTCATTGTAATCATAAGAGTCCTTCTAATAGGGAAGAGGATATAATGAAGAATGAGAGAAAAAAAATTTAAATGTTACACTGCTAACTTTGAAGATGGAAGAAGGAACCACGAGCCAAGTAATGTAGGTGACCTCTTGAAAAGAAAAAGGCAGAGAACAAATTCTCTCCTAGAAAAAAAAAATTCTCTCCTAGAGTCCCCAGAAGTAACAAGCCCTGCTGACCCCTTGATTTTACCCCTGTAAAACTTCAGGGGTAAAATAAGACTTCAGACTTTTGATCTCAATAACCATCTGAGAATAAATTAATATTGTTTTAAGCTACTAAGTTTGTGGTTGTTATACTGACTAAAGGAAACTCTTACAATTACTATGGAAATTTGGTCCGTAGACATTTCATCTATTACATACTCATTTAAGGAGCAGATACCTTTTGTTTGTGTCTAGGAGAAGGTAGGAGATGAGGCATTTACAGAGGAATATATTTTATAACTACCAAGCATTCATCGGATCTAGGTTTTTATGATTTTATGTAGTCATTTTAATAACTTTAAAAATAATTGGACTAAAGCTTTACCATTGGAAAGTCTTCATTTTGTATATTTAGGAAACTGTTATCATAATGATGGTGATAGTAGTAATGTTAACAATAATATCTAGTATTTATTGAGTGATAGAAACTTTACATTCCTTGTATCATTTAAATTTCATCACAGTTCTTTGAAATATTTTCACCTGACCTTAAGAAAATTGAGTTTTAAGAGATTAAGTAACTTGCCCAAGTTTGCTTATCTATGTTTGATCTAAAACTCATGTGAGGGGTATCTGGGTGGCTCAGTCGTTTAAGCATCTGCCTTCCACTCAGGTCATGATCCCAGGGTCCTGGAATGGAGCCCCATGTCGGGCTCGCTGCTCAGTGGGGAACCTGCTTCTCCCTTTCCCTCTGCTGCTCACCCTGCTTGTGCTTGCTCCCCTCTGCCAAAAAAACAAAACAAACAAACAAAAAATAAATTAAAAAAACCAACTCATGTGAGTACTTCTCTATGAAATTAAAAACAATTTTAAAGGGCCCTGTTTCTCATAGTAGGGTAAATCTGTATATTTTCTATTGTTCAGTATTTTTTACTATAGTCTTTCTCTGTTACAGAGGTTCTCAGTAATTGCTGATGTCACTCTTGCTTCGTGTATATTCAATTGATACACATTTTGTATTATGTTTCCAGGGTAGTTGAACTGCTAAATATATTTTTTATTCTACAGATTAAAAAAATTGATGACTTGATAGGAATGTCAGTTCATTTAGTATCCCTCCATATTTCTCTGTTCTTTTATGCATTCATCCATCTGTTCCACAAATGTTTATTGACCATTCATTACACGGAGGGTATAGAGCACTAAACAATATAAACGTGCATCATGCCTCATGTTTTAAAGTTTGTGCCAGGAACTGTGAATGACATAACATAAGGATTATATATAGTTTCTGCCTTGATGAATCTTAAAATTTAGTTCAAGTAATTATCCTGACTGCTATTTATTGATACCAATAAATGAACAAGTAACTTACTCTCTGCTTCCTATTCTTTAAAACAAGGAGGCTATTTTCCTGTTTATAGGATTGTTATAAAGATCTTAAAACATAAATGCAGGTTTCTGTATAAATTCCTTCCTGTACAAATGCAAACTGATCTTTTTCTGTTCAGTTCTTAGCCTCTGAAAATAACACTCTGGCAATTTGGGTAGGATTTATGAGTTAAAGAACAGTATGTATAGTGCAAACTAACTTTGTAAGTGCATTAAGATGAGTGTAATATTTATTTGTGCTTAGAAAGTCTGGCAGTACATATGCTTTGCTAATGCTGTGTTAATAATAGTTATGTCTATGGTTCTATGTAAGGCTTAATATTTCAGGAGGACTTTAGCTTCTACTTTATTTACTTACATATTTTTGGATGATTTATACTAAGCAATTTAATTTTCTAATATTTTATATTTTGTGAAAAAAATGCCATAAGTTGTAAAAAGTCATGACAATCCATTATGTTACCATGAGTTTCCATAGAATAGTTTGAAAATAATTGCTTGCATCTGTCCATACATCCATTCCTTCATTGATGTCATCCATTCACTCAATCATTCATTCATTTTTCATAGTAGTCTATACATTTCTAGGCATTTTTTATTCAGTTGTCTTTAATGATTTAAATTGCTTGTTTTGAGAGGAGTAGGTAAGGAAAGCTGGAAGACACTGTGGGATGAATCATATTGTGTGATTGTCATTGTATAACTATTATTTTTATTAAGGACAAAATATTTCTCATTATTGTTTTAAGTCACATTTTCCTGATTATTAGTGAGAAGGAACTTTTTTCTGAGATGATTTTTGGGCGTTTGTATTCTTCTTGTGTGAATTGCATGCCATTTTATATGTTTTAAAAGAATTGATTTAGAAGTATATTTTAATACAATTAATCCTTGTTATTTGTGGATTCTGTACTTGTGAATTTGCTCACTTGTTGACATTTATTTGTAACCCCCAAACTGGACAACACTCATGGCGACCATTCATGGACATGCAGAGAGCAGTGAAAAATTTGAGTCACGTAATGTACATGTTTTTAGTTGAAGTTGAATAGGTGAAGCTCTGCCTTCTTGTTTGGCTCTTACCCTGTATAAATAGTTGTCCTTTTCACAGTCTGTTTTGTGCCACTTAGATAAAAAAATTTTGTGCTTTTGTTGGGGATTTCACTGTTTAAAATGACTCAGTAGCTCTGTCCAGTGTTTCTAGGAGCTCAAGAAAACTGTGATGTACTTTCTGAGAAAATATGTGCATTGGATAAGCTTTGTTCAGGCACGTGTTATAGTGCTGTTGGCTGTGAGTTCAGTGTTAGTAAATCAAAAAATATATATTGAATAAGTTATCTTTAAATAAAAATATATATAAAAATTATTGATCAGTTGATGAAAATGCTGTGACCAGGTACTTGCAGGAACCTAACCCTGTATTTTCCCTAAGAGCAATGATTCAGTATTTGCTAATTCAGTGCTCAGAGCAGATTTATAAACTAAAACTTCCATGAAAGTGAGAATTCACTGTATATTCTAGATACCAAACTTGGTGAAAAACATTTCAAAAAAATGTTTCCCCAGTTTGCTGCTTGCCCTTTGATTTGTTTATATGTATATATATATATTTTTTCTTTGAGGGCAGGAGTTTTAATCTTTATGAAGCCAAAAAATTAAAATATATTTAATACTTCTGGGTTTTGTGTCTTGCTAGCCTGACTTGACCAACTGCATAATTATAAAAATAGCTTACCATATTTTCTTCATATGTAGGTACTTTATATGTGTATATATGTGTGTACACGTATGTATCTACAGTAGTCTCTCTTTTTTTAAAAATTTTTATTTATTTATGATAGTCACACACACACACACACACAGAGAGAGAGAGAGAGAGACATAGGCAGAGGGAGAAGCAGGCTCCATGCACCGGGAGCCCGACATGGGATTCGAGCCCGGGTCTCCAGGATCGCGCCCTGGGCCAAAGGCAGGCACTAAACCACTGCGCCACCCAGGGAACCCTACAGTAGTCTCTCTTTCACAGGGTTTTGCTTTCTGTGGTTTCAGTTTACCCACCATCAGTCACAGTCCAAAAGCAAATGAACCTCCTTCTGACACATGTGTCACAAGGTCAATAGTATCCTGACACTATGTCACAATGCCTGCATCATTCACCTCACTTTATGTCATCATGTAGGCATTCTATCTTCTTCCATCATTACAAGAAGAAGGATGAGTACAAGACAATAAGGTGTTTTGAGAGAGAAACCACATTCACGTAACTTTTATTATGGTATGTTGTAATTGTTCTGTTTTGTTACTGTTAATCTCTCACTGTGCTTAACTTGTAAATTAAACTTTTTCATAGGTATGTGCATGTTTAGGAAAAAAAGGTCTTGGAACATTGTGGGTCTTGGAACATATCCCCCATGGATAAAAGGGGACTACTGTATGTATACATGTATAGTTAATTAGCAAGTGAGGAGGAACCCAAGATAAATCATAGAATTAAAATACATATATGTGTATAAATAGTATATAATATAAATATATAATTAATTGTATAGTAACCAAATTTATCTGTGTAAATAGATTTATCCATGTTCAAGCATGTGTCAGGATTTCCTTCTTTTTAAGAGCTGCATAATATTCCATTGCTTTTGAATATCACGTTTTGTTTATTCATCAATGGATACTTGGGTTGTGTCCACATTTTGGCTCTTGAAAATACTCCTGCTGTGAATATGGATGTGCAAATCCCTCTTTGAGACCCTGCTTACAGTTATTTTGGATATATAACGTGAAGTGAAATTGCTGGATTCTATGGTAATTTTATTTAAAATTCTTTTAGGAACTGACATGCTGTTTTCCATTGCTGCTGTAGCATTTCACATTTCTACCAACAGTACACAAGGGGTTCCAATTTTTCCACATCCACATCAACACTTGTTATGTGTTTTTTTTGATAGTAGCCATCCTAATAGGTGTCAGGTGACATCTCACTGTGGTTTTGATTTGCATTTTTCTAATGAACAAGTGATGTTGAGCATCTTTTCATATGCTCGTTGGCTCTTGTATATCTTTGGAGAAATGTCTATTTAAATTATTTTAAAAATTGGATTATTTGTTTCTTTGTTGCTAAGTTGTAGGAGTTCTTTATATATAGTTTGGATATTAATTCCTTGTCAGGTATACGATTTGTGAATATCTTGTCCCAGGTCATAGGTCGACTTTTTCACTCTGTTGATTATGTCCTTTGATGCACATACGTTTTAAGTTTTGATTTACTCCAATTTATCTACTTTTGCCTTTGTTGCTGCACTTTCGGTTTCATTCCCAAGAAATTCTTGTCAAATCAAATGTCATGAAGATTTGCTCTATTTTTCTTAGATTTATACTTTTAGATCTTACTGACCTTTTGATAGGAACAATGTCAAATTTAGAGATTAACTAGTAGAAAATAGGCATTTTTATAATATTGACTCTTCCTACCCAGGAGCATGGTATTAATTTATATATTTTCAAGTCCTTTTTTATGTTGTTAAGTAGCTGTATAGTTTTTTTTTTTTAGTTTTCCTACATTTAGTGGGTTTCTTTTTTTTTTTTTTTTTTTAGAAAACCCAGGTTTTTTTTTTAATTTTTATTTCTTTATGATAGTCACAGAGAGAGAGAGAGAGAGAGAGAGAGAGAGGCAGAGACACAGGCAGAGGGAGAAGCAGGCTCTATGCACCGGGAGCCCGACGTGGGATTCGATCCCGGGTCTCCAGGATCGCGCCCTGGGCCAAAGGCAGGCGCTAAACCGCTGCGCCACCCAGGGATCCCATTTAGTGGGTTTCTTAAAAAGGATTTTATTTATTTATTCATGAGAGAAACAAAGAGAGAGAGAGAGAGAGAGAGAGAGAGAGAGAGAGAGGCAGAGACACAGGCAGAGAGAGAAGCAGGCTCCATGAAGGGAGTCTGATGTGGGACTGGATCCCAGGACTCCAGGATCAGACCCTGGGCGGAAGGCAGGCGCTAAACCACTGAGCCACCCAGGGATCCCCATTTAGTGGGTTTTTAAAATGTTATTTTGTATTTGTTTCTATTGTGAGTAGATATTTTTCTAACTGATTGCTGCTGGTAGAAATGAAAACTGTTATCTTTTCTATCTTTATTCTGTACCTTGTCATTTTAGGAATCACATTGTGCTTTGTATAAATGTTTTAGTTGATTTTCTAGTTAGGAAATTATATAATCTGCAAATAATAGTAACCATGTCTCTGAATCTTCAATCTTTATAATCATTTGATTTTTTCTCTTGTTGAATTGATTGGACCCACCATTACACGATTAGATAGTGGTAGTGTGGACTAAGCAATCTGGAAACTAAAGACTTCCATAAATGTTTAAATAGTGTCTCTAATATTACTCTTAAGTTCTCTTCCATCTCTATTCTTTCTCCTGGAATTTTGATTTTGAGAATAGGCATTAGGATCTCAAATTTTTTTTAGGTGTGCTGTGTGTTAGTTTCTATGATAACAAAGGGCTTTAATAGTATTACTAAAATATCACTTAAATTATGTTAATTTTCTGTTATATAACTGAGCATTTCCATATTAAAGTTTCATAGTTACCTATAAATATTTGATTCCTATCACAATATCTGCTTCATAGCAAGCTTTCAATAAATATTGAATATTATATGTCACACACCAAAGTAGACCTCAAGCTTACCATATTTCTAAATACAAATATCTCTATTCCTGATTTATCAACTTTAAATGGTGTATCATTTCTCCAAGAGTAAAGATTTTAGCTCACTTATATCATCCTTATGATCCAATCCTTCTCCAAAAATGTTTATTATTTTTTATGATAAATTTTGTTTTTTTTTAATTATTTTTAATTTTTAAATTTTTGGGGGTAGCTTGGTGACTTTAAACAATATTACACTTAAATAAGTTGAAATAGTGGAACCTGAGTGGCCTAGTTGGTCAAGCATCTGACTTTTGATTTTGGCTCTGGTCATGATCTCAGGGTTGTGAGAAAGAGCCCTGGATCAGGCTCCACAGTCTGTCTCCCTGTTCCTCTGTCCCTCTCCATCCCCATCCCTGTCTTCCTTTCTTTAAAAAAAAAAGATTAAATAATACTTTTATATTTCTACATTATGTTTCATCAACTTTAGGCAGTATTTCTTGACTTCCTATTTTGGAAAATGAAGATATTAGCTCCTGTGTTCTTTTTTCTATTTTTCCTCCCCTTTTCACCTGCTATCTTTTAGTTATACTTCTGCTTATATACTGTCATGTTTGTACATATTTATATTCTATCCTGTGACATTGGCCAAGTTTCCCAGAGGCTAACACTGCAAAATTTCAGCCAGTGAATCACATTTACAGACTTATGTTTACAAATGGCATGCTGAAATTAAATTTATTTTTCTATCTAGACTCTAGGTCCAATGGAAGGAGAATGTATCCAGAATTAAAATTGAATGGTTTCCCTTTCTTTTCCCTTCTATAAATTGCTTAATATCTTGCCATCGTGTACTTTTTTCCCCACTTGACCATGGTTATTTGTTAGATTCACCTTGTAAGCTCTATAGCTGCCCTGTTGGTCATCTTTTTATTTTCACTTTCCTCCAAAGGCTCGTGGTTGAATTTTTCATGTCATGAAGGCTGAGTCATATAGCTGATGTTCTGGAGAGGCTCTAGAATCCAAAAACCTCTTAGATCCTAGTTTATTATTTCAGCAGTTCTTCAGGCTGAGAGATCTATGACATTACTTGGTCCTGAAAATTGGTACTAGAAATGTGAGCAGAAACCAGAGTGGGTGATGACCTGGTGGTTACTTTTATAGGAGTTATATAAATTGGTACCTGAAATTCTTGGTACTCAAATTTTAAGTCTTAATATCATTTTATATAAATTGTTCAAGCCCTGAAGATGATACGTTTGATACACTCAGATCCTAAGCAACTCCTCCCCCTTTCCTCTGGATAGATATTAGTTAAATTTTGTTTTCATACGATTAAGTGGATATACCATATTTATACCAAGAAGGGGCACGTTTCTATGATGATAGTGTAGGGTCACTATGTGGGAACAGAAACCATAATCTCTCCCTACCTAGTCAAATAGCTAGGATAGTGTGTGTTAACATGAGGAAAAATGTGTAAATTCTTGGTTATAAATTATGCCATCTCTCCTCCTAATGTGTGTGTTTTACCCTGAAAGGACATGGGGAGTAAAGGAGATGTAAACTCAAAAGTGCATGGGTGGATTAATATCCTTTTGATTGTTTTGTTTCTTTTAATTCTAGTAAACCTCCCTGTTTAGCATTCTAATGTAGTTTTCAACCTACAACTTGCTAGTCAGATCTTTTCCCTGTAGTTTTTAATTGACTTTCTTGTACAACTTTCCTTTATCATTTCCTCATTAAATTTCTAAATTCTGTCTTAACTATCTATTGATAAACTTAAACTATCCATCTTTTTTCTTAGATATCTCAGTATGAGAATTGTCTGTTCTGCTTTAGTCTCTAACATTTGCTTTCAGTTTGCTGCACAGGAGCAAAACCTTCCGCTATTCTCAGAGATGTTTCCTTGTTCCTGTCTTCCATGTATTGTTCTTACTTGGCTCCTTAATACACTTGAATATATCATTAGCTAAATTCTCCAGGCAGAGTTTTTTGAATCTTTGATGATGGAAACTTTATTTATTCTTCTTTCATATTTGATTGTCCGTTGGACTGATTATAGATTTTTAGATTAAAATTTATTTTCTCCCATGAATTTGAAAACTTTGGACTTCCTTTTAGCATCTATTAGTATTATTCCTGTTCATATGACTTGTTTTTTTTCTTGGTGCTTTTAAGATATGATTTTTATATTTTTGATATTTTAAAGTTTTATATCTAGGCATGGGGTTTTAAAAATGTATCATGGTACACAAAAGTTGTCCCTTTTAATATCAAGATCACATCCTTATTCAGCTCCAGGAAACACTTTTTCTATTTTTCCATTTGATTTATATCTTTGTTACATTTTCATTTTTATCTTTTTTAGAGTATCTATTAATTGATGTTGAATATTTTACCTTTATCTTTTTTGTCTTTCATTTTCCCCATCTCTTTGGTTTTTTATTTTCTATTTCCCAATCTTATTGATTTTTATATTTTATCAATAATAATTTTACTTTTTAAGAATTTCTTCTTACTGCCCTTTCTTCAAGGCATCCTTTTCTGTACTTTCTGACTATGTGGTTAGTTGTAAGAAGTGTTATAAGGCTCTATTTCAAATCTCATAAGGCGAATCAGATTGCAGAATGAGATATTTTTATGCCTATCAGAGTAAAGAAAGCCATAAAGTTAGTAGGATTCTGGTCAATTATCTTGGAAAGGCAGCAAATGTTTAACTATGTTAGAGGTGACAAGTGTGTGACCACAGAATATTTTTTGATACAGTAGAGTACATACTGCAAATTATGAGTTTTTAGTGATATGTGTAGGATGTGCTAATTTTATCAGGATCCTAATTCATTAACATGGTGTTTGAGAATTCTTTACAATCTGGCTCCTGTTACTTTCTCCTTTGTCATACTGAAACTAGTGTGATTGCCAAGAACTGGAACATGCATCAACTTTCCAGATTCTGAGCATTTCCATAAATCCTTTCAAATACCTGATATGTTCTACCTTTTGTCAACATTCATCAGCTCCACATACATAATAGGTACATAACAAACAATCTTTTCATACCTTTCAAACTGAAGCGACATATGAAGTCTATATGTAGATTTGAAAAGGTAATAAGTGGAAAATAATATTTTCCTTTGAAGACCTTCTCTGAGGAAAAATAATTATATAAATGAGGGAATTCCTTGTGTTGGATGTATTCTAAGGAGGCATTCTGGATGCCCTGTACAGCGTTTCTCATAAGCAGCATTATAGATGAGAAAACTGAGGTGTAGAGAAGTAAATTAACTTGTTTGTGGGGACAGTTATAAAATAGCAAGGGTGAATATTCCAAGCCAAGTCTATTTGGACCTAATGCTCAGAACCTCTCCTTTAAAAAAAAAATCTCTTTATAATTCATTCATTCCTTCTAAGAAAAGAGAATTGTTTACGCTTATGTCTTCAGACGTTCCTTCAACAATAGTTGGATATGGGTTGATTAGGCCTCTCCTCTCTTGGAAAAAGGGATATCTGATGATGTCAGAGATATCTGCTAAGTATTACTGGATCATTATTTCTATTTGAAGAAGAATTAAAATTTCCTTTAATGAAGATTTAGTGTCTTCATCAAATTTTATTTTGGCTTAAGTTTGATTTTAGCTGCAATTAGGAATGAATTCTATATTTACATTTAGAAATATATTTCATATTTCCCTATTTTCCTCTGCTATTTTGGTTATATAGGTTATTCTTTCTTTACTTGTTCAGCTATTGAATATCTGCTGCTCTCATTTTTAAATATTTTATTTATTCATGAGAGAGACAGAGAGAGAGGCAGAGACATAGGCGGAGGGAGAAGCAGGCTCCCTGCTGGGAGCCTGATGTGGGACTCGATCCTAGGACCTTGGGATCATGCCCTTAGCCAAAGGCAGACACTCAATCACTGAGCCACCCCAGTGTCCCTTACTGCTTTCATTTTTAAAGGTGGTTCTTTTTCATCTACAATGGAAATACAGCTGGGATTTTTTTTAATTTTTATTTATTTATTTTAGAGAGAGAGCACATGTGGTGGGGAGGGGCACAGGGAGAGGAAGAGAACACATGTGGTGGGGAGGGGCAGAGGGAGAGGAAGAGAGAATCTTAAGCAGACTCCATGCTGAGCACAGAACCTGACGTGGGCCTTGGCCTTATGACCCTAAGATTGTGACCTGAGCCAAAACCGGGAGTTGGATGCTCAACCAGCTGTGCCACCCAGACACCTCTTACAGCTAGGATTTTTAAAAAATGGAAATAGCTTGCAATAATCAAGAGTCATTTGGACCTAAGTTTTAATCTTAGCTTTTAACTTACTAGGTATATGCCTTTGATAAGCTGTCAATACTTTCTCATTATTTTTAAAAGAAAGAACTTATACCTTCTAGGATCATATGAAAATTAGCAAATGTATTTAAGGCACATAGAACAATGCTAGACCCGTAGTAGACTCTCAATAAATGGTGGTCATTATTATTGTTTTTTTGCTTCCTTTAAAAAATATAAACCATTATACGTTTAAGAAGTCATGCAGTCTCTGCTTAAATCTCTACTGGGATGAAAGCATGTTTTGTAAAGTTCCAGCTCTCACAAATATAAGCAGTGGGATTTGAGAAATAAATTACCTTGAGTTTTAATTTCGTCGTTTATAAAATGAGGATAATAATAGTACCTATACCTTAGCCTTGTGGTGAGAATAAGTGTATTGCTTTTATTAAGTGTTTACAACAGTGTCTAGCACTCAACAAATGCTTGATAACCATGTTAGCTAGTAAGTAGTCTAAGTAGTAAGAGTAGAGCACTTACTAATGTATTATATCCTGAGCCATCTGCTGCATTTATTTTCCACGGAAGAAGTTATTCAAGTTCTTCCTTAAATGTGATGATTAATTATAATGCAGTATGAATTTTTAACAGTCTTATAGGGAACAACCCATATTAACCACATACTAGCTATCTACCCTTGTAGTTCCATCATAAATATTTGCTGAATAAATTGTCTGTGGCAGGGTCGGCAAACTCTCTGAAAAGGGTCAGATAGTAAATATTTTGGGTTTTGATGCCATATGACCTCTGTCACAGTTACTCAGTTCTGCCTTTAGAGCATGTTCTCACAATATAAAAACGTAGGGTCATGACTGTGTTTTAATGAAATCTTATTTATGAAAATGGGTAGTAAGCTAGGTTTTTGCCTAAGTTTACTGATCTCAGGTCTGTGGAATAAAGAAATCAGTACTTAATACTGATAGAGATCCACATCACTATTGATCTGTTTGGAAATATTTTCAGGTGAGAAAATGTTTTATTCTGTACAGAAAAATGGAAGCTTAGAGAAAAGGCAAAAGGTAGTGAACCCCCACAATGCATTCTCTGTGCATATGTAACAAGATTCCAAAGTTTAGAAGGCTAAACTTTTAAGCTCTAAAGCACAGTTTTACAGGGATCATTTTAGATGTTCAGCTTAAACACATTTCTCAGCAACTGAAACTAGATTAGAGCTGGTATAGAACCACTCTGGATTTTTAGAAACTAATTTTTATTTTATTTTATTTTTTTATTTTTATTATTTTTTAATTTTTTA
The DNA here is from genome assembly GCF_905146905.1 of Nyctereutes procyonoides. Classification (NCBI taxonomy): domain Eukaryota; kingdom Metazoa; phylum Chordata; class Mammalia; order Carnivora; family Canidae; genus Nyctereutes; species Nyctereutes procyonoides. The sequence goes on from NW_026575122.1 coordinate 25,261,418, forward strand.
AATTTTTTTAAACATTTTTTTATTTATTTATGATAGTCACAGAGAGAGAGAGAGAGAGAGAGAGAGAGAGGCAGAGACATAGGCAGAGGGAGAAGCAGGCTCCATGCACCGGGAGCCTGATGTGGGATTCGATCCTGGGTCTCCAGGATCGCGCCCTGGGCCAAAGGCAGGCGCCAAACCGCTGTGCCACCCAGGGATCCCTAGAAACTAATTTTTAAATGAGATGTATACTCTCTGTGGTCTGTGAGAAGGGTACTTCTTCCAAATATTAGTTGGTACTAGTTGCTATAAAACCATTAATTATATAGTCTTTCAAGTCCAACTTAAATGCCACTTACTTTCTGAAGTCTTAGGTAATCCTCTCCTGCCAGAGACAATATCATTTCTCTTAATATTCAACTAATTTATTTTTGACAACTGTGAATTTCTCCCTTTTTATTATAGTTATTTATGTAGTTGTCTGATATCTATTCTTTTAGGCTGTGAGCTGCCTGAAGACAGTGTCTGTGTCTGACAAATGTTTATATTTTCCAGCACTCTGCGTTATGCCTTGCATGCTGTAGGCACTCAGGCTATGCTTGTTGTCTCCTGAATTTTTCTTAGTCTTTATAGGGAGATATGCTGGAATGGTATAAAAAAGCATTCCCTGACAATCTGAGTTCTAATTCTGACTTGATCGCTCGCTAACAATACACCCAGCTTCTCCAAATCAGCCTCTGTTTCCTCATCTGTAAAATAAGGATAATTCCAACACTGCATTATTTTGCGAGTTGACAAATGTCAAATGCCTAACAGAAACCTAGCACATTAAACATTAGCCTTTGTTATATCTAAAGGATGGATTTAATTGTTCTTTTTGTTTTATCTGTTACACTATAATATAAATGTTCTAAAAATGACTAGTTAATAACACATTAATAAGTAAATGTTAACAATGTGAAAAAAGGCAAAAAAAAATCTCCATTGAATGTGAACTGATGAAATGTTATTTTCTGCATCTGTCAACAAATATTTTATCCATTGTTCATTTTAGAGATACCAAAGTGCAAAAATTAAGCTTTATTTAATTTGAATGAACTCTGGGAAGGAATTTTATTTCTTGCTTTGATTCTGTGGCCAAATTGAGACTTGTTTCTGCTTATTAAGCTCCTGCCTTCTGAAAACAGGTAAAATCAACAGCAATTTTAAGGGAACTTGTGTAGAAAAGAGAAAGTGCTGTCCATTATCTTTTTATAGCCTGTTAATGACTAGTACATATTTTACACTGCAAAGGAGAAACAACCTTAAAGAGATAAAAGATATCACCAGCCTTGTTCTTTTCTTTATTTCTGGCATATTTATGTGTGTAGGTATGATAATGAACCACAACCCTTCTGTGAGACCCTGTAATCCAGCACTGTCCAGGCTTATGAATTTTATTTTTATATTAATATTTCAACATGAATTTTATAGTTTCCTAAGCCTAACTTATTTTCACTGTTTTTTTTTAAGATTTTATTTATTTATTCGTGAGAGACACACAGAGAGAGAGAGAGGCTGAGACACAGGCAGAGGGAGAAGCAGGCTCCATGCAAGGAGCCTGATGTGGGACTTGATCCTGGGTCCCCAGGATCACACCCTGGGCTGCAGGCGGCACTAAACTGCTGCGCCACCGGGGCTGCCCTCACTGTTATTTTTTATACTTATAGTCACTTTAGCATATATTTTTATATATTTTGTTTTTAATTCGCTTTTAACATAATTTTTTTCACTAATTTTAAACACCTCCATGATACCTTGATATTGGGGCACATGACAAAAATAATTCTGGGAATGATGATCATTATCTAGCTTCCCAAAGGACCTGAATCTTGTAGACCATGAAAAATAAGTTACATAGTTCTGCTTCCTTTTTCATGTTGCTTAATAGTATACTGATATAGAAGAAAACAGATCGTGATATAGCCAATTTAACAGTTTGATAGACCATAAGGAAAGAATCCTTTGACTGAAGATCTTAAATGCCCTAATTTCAGCCACTCCTCTGTGGGCTTGAATAAGAAGCTGCCTGGCATGTGGCAGACCAAAGCATGGATCCCAGTATCCACCCTCTGCAAGGGGACTTTCTGAATGAATCTCATTATGCCTCAGCCACCACTAGAAGTCAGTTCTCTCAGGTCATCTATCATCACCCAAACTCTCATCCTTTTATTGTTGTCATTGAACTCAGTTCCCATAACCCCCCTTCCTCCCTACTGTCTGTGATAGACAAAACCCTTATATTCTCATCTTCTCCATGTGAATGTTTCTTCACTTCTTGGCTTTACTTAGAAGGACTTACAAGTGCATATATATTAATTTATATCAGCTACATCGTTACCATGATGGTGGTTAAACTAGAATCCAATTGTGTATGTTTGTAAGAAGGTCCATAAACCAACAACTGTACCATAGACAGCTACTATCCTCAACATTCCCTTTCTTCAGTAATCATCCACTCAACATGTATTTATTGTTTCCTTGCTTTATATCAGATACTGTTTTTTTAAAAAGGAGGAGATAGTGGTGAAATTTTGCATTCTAGTAAGGGAGTTAAATAATAGCAAGTTAAGAAATAAGCAAGAACTTTTTTTTTTTTAAATTCAGAGAGAGAGAGAGGCAGAGACACAGGCAGAGGGAGAAGCAGGCTCCATGCAGGAAGCCCAACGTGGGACTCGATCCTGGGTCTCCAGGATCACACCCTGGGCTGCAGGTGGCGCTAAACCGCTGCGCCACTGGGGCTGCCCTAAGCAAGAACTTTTGATAGTGATAATGCTGTGTCGAAAAAATTTTAAAGGTGATGGAAATGAGTGATGAGAGACAAGAAATAGATGGCAAATTAAATTGTATAGTTAAGGAAGGCCTCCTAGGGAGGGTAACATTCGATTTGAAACCTAATGTTAGGAAGGGACCAGCCACATAAAGAACTCTGTGTGGAGCAGAGTGAAGCACAAGTCAAATGGCAGAGGGGCTGCTCTACAGTGATTCTGGGGAAGTGTTAGAGATTGAAGTCAACGTTGGGGCCAAATTTTATTGGGCTTTGTAGATATGGGTGAAGAGTTTTGATTTTATTCTCACTCACATGAGAAGTTGTTAGATGGTTTTAAGCAAGAGTATATGTGACAATTTAATTTAAAAAAAATCACTCAGTATATACCTACCTGGTTATATTAAATATGTATCTGTATTTGTAAAGACAAAATAGCCAAGCAGAACACTAAATTGTCAGGGATTTTGATTGGCTATAGGACTAGATTGGGAGAAATCTCAGCACTTTGAAAGTAATATTTTGTTCCCTGCCTTCTAAGTTAGTAGTCTCCACAGTAAATGTTCTGTTTTGTGTTATTAAAAGAATTATGTGCTCTTTCAGAAAAGCAAGAAAATGCAGAAGAGTATAAAGAAGAAAAAATTATTGATAATCATACTGTTCAAACAAAACAGTTTTGATGAACTTCTTGATTTTTTTCAATGCGAGTGTGTTTGCATATATTTTATATATATATTTTTTCAATGCGAGTGTGTGTGTGTATATATATATATATATATATATATATATATACCCTCACATACACATACATATATAGTTGTTGTCATATTGTATATACTCCTTGGAGTTCTGCTTTTTATTTGACAAACATTTTCCTTATATTCATCATTTTTGTGAGTATTATATTTAAGGAAACAGTGTATCACTAAGAGATGGAAGCATTGCTGAAGAAGCAATTTTCAAGATGGAGTGCAAGGATAGATAAGAATTCTTCCCTTTCATTTTGCTGAAGAAGATTCTTTAGATTCTTTGATATTCATTTCCTAGTAGACTGGGGAGGACCAAAACAAAGCAACATTTCTTTTTTTTTTCTTGAGGAAGATTGAATTCAGAGAACCAAAAGGAATATTTTGAGTCTCTTTGAATTATGAAAAGCCTGGAAATATTACTGTTGAGTTGAGATGAGGAGATAAGTAATGGGACATGGGTGAAGCATGATAGAGAACCATAAACATGATCACTCCAGAACATATTTCAGTGTAAACATCCACAGCGGAGCGATCCAATAGGAGAAATCCCACAAATGTGCTACATATAAAAGAAAAATCAGCTTTCAAAAAAATTGATGGAGCCCACGTGTAGGAATAGTTACCTGTGAATATAAAGAAAGTGGGAATCCTCTACCGAGAAGGGCTTCCTTATTCAGAATGGAGAATTAATTTGATTGGCTTCACTGAAGAGGAAGTGACTAATTTTACTTTGGAAAGGCAGGCGGTAATGCTACTGAGAGGTTTCTTCTGTTTTAAGGATGCCATGCTGTGCTGCAGACCCTTGAGTTGAGCAGAGGATACATACTTAATACATTGCCTTCGGCTGTCACTGGTCAGAGTTTGTTAATCCATCCCTGGAAGGGCCCCTCTGCTTTTCCTGCTTTTGCAGCCTCCCTCATTGAGTGAACTGCCTTCCGAGATATTTCTTTTTCTTACATCCTTTACTCCCTACAACTGCTTAATCAAGACAGGCTAGAGAAATAGGAAGAGGGCAATTTTTTCACACTGAAATATGTATGCAATACAGAGAATAATGCCCTAACTTAACTCTTCAAATGGAACACGGTTGGTGTTAAATACATTAGAGATTTATTGATACATTCAGTAACGCAGCCATGTGTCTTGCAGATGTGTAAATGACAGAGAAAGAAGTTTACAGTTGATCTTATCCTAAAAATAAAGTTAAACCAGCATAGTGAAATAAGGTAAAACAGACAATGAACCAGAGTGCTTGTCATATAGCAAGTGTTCCAACATTACAGATGCTGGAGCTAGATTTGTAGGATTCAAATCCCATCTGTATTTGTTGCTTATTGGCTGTGTGACTTTGGGTAAATTACTAAAACTCTCTATGCCTTAGTTTTAAATCTCTGTAAAGTGAAGATAGTAGTCATAGTACTACCTCATAGACTGTTCTGAGAATTAAATGAATGACTGTATCAGAAAGTATTTAGAACTGTATCCAGCATACCATGAGTCTTAGATGTATTAACTACTGTTTTGTAGTAGTAGGTGTTCTTGAAAAAGTCATGGGTCATTGTTGTGACATAAAACTATGTCAAATAGAAATATATCAGAAATCTCTTACCTTCATTAAAATGAATGTTATTCCAAGGGGGAGTGGGGTCTGGCTGGCTTAGTGAGTAGAACATGCGACTCTTTTTTTTTTTTTTTTTAAGATTTTATTTACTCATGAGAGACACACACAGAGAGAGAGAGAGAGAGAGAGAGAGAGAGAGAGGCAGAGGGAGAAGCAGGCCACATGCAGGGAGCCCAATGCGGGACTCAATCCCAGGTCTCCAGGATTACACCCTGGACCGAAGGCAGCACCAAACTGCTGAGCCACCCGGGCTGCCCAACATGCGATTCTTGATTTCAGATTCCTGAGATCAAGCCTCACACTGGATGTAGAGCTTAAATAAATAAATAAAACAAAAGTTATTCTTACTTAATATGAATTTTATCAGTTCTGTATTTTTTAATGCATACATTTATGACTTACATTATTTTATGCTTAAGAAAAGGAGCTATTAGATTTCAGATCATGTTCCCCAAAATCCAGCTAAATACCACTGGCAGTTTTTTCAAACTGACAAATTTGTTCTACTCATCCTGTTTAAATGAATATCATGAATACTAAATATATAGAATATTTATCACGCTGCTGAAATACAATTGGTTTAGACATTCATAACATTTAAGTGAGAACTTATCATGTGTGAAAAATTAAGTTACTAATGATAGGAGTATCAGTTAAGTTATGAAATGAATCTCTTGTAGAATTTCACAGACTGATACTTCACTAATCTTGCTTTAAATAATAAATTCCTGGGACATACATTAAGTGTGATGCATGACTTCTCCAATCATAGAAACCTTCCTTCTGAATTCATTTTTTTTCTTGCGTATTAACAAATCAAGAATTCTGTTTCTAATGCCTCCATTAAAGCTGATTCTATCATTGTTTTTTTTAAAACTCAAAATGGGATTAAATATAATTTCATAGGAACTTAGTTGTAGGACAATTCATCCAGGATTTTATCTGAGACCAGCATACCTCAAACCCAGTCTCAGGGGCTGCTGGTGCTGTTGCACATATCACAAAGGCCTCAGTTTATTTGCTCTCAGATTTAACCTTGTTAATTTTATAAACAAGGAGACAGTTAAAGAAATTTAGGTGGGGTAATAGAGAAACTCTGGATATGCTTGCAATACATATTAGCATGTGCTTTTAAAAAACTGGCATGTTAGCAATGATGGAGAAACTTTCAATTGCAAAGTGATGGTTGTACCAGATGTGTTTTATGTATATATACCAAATGAGGCAGGAAGGAACTGTGGAGTTAAGAGGCCTGAGTTTGGGTCAGCTCTGTTGCTCTCCATAGTGTTTCACTTACCTCAACAGTTATTTAACTGCTATGACTCTCATTTAAAAAAAAATTTGTAAAATAAAAGTATTGTACGAGGTCAACATTTCCTAAATGGTGTGATGACTAGTTCTGATTTCTAGTCTGTTAGGTGACATTACTGGTATAAATGCTCCATGGTCAAATCTATTTCTGAAATTGAAGAAATTTCTTTCCTGTAACCTTCTTGGAGTTTGATATGTATGAATGATATGCATCTCTAAAACAGAGAAGAAAACAAGCAGATTTTCCTAAGCTTAGGTAAGACAGAGACTTTTGTAGTGAAACTATTTTGGAACACCATTTGTGAATTCCTGAGCTAGATTATCTTATAGATACCTTCTGATTCAGATTTTATTGCATTTGCTGATAAAACTTTAGTTAAGCTGTGGGATCTAAAGGCATAATCGTTAATATTCTTGACTTCCTTGAAAACACTTCTATAATAAAAACCCCTGTTTTCTGTTTTCCTTCATTGCCACAAGTTTGTACCCAGCTGACATCTCTGATATAAAAAGATTGAATCTTACAAATTAATTTTTCAAATTAGGATGCATTATTTTTTTGTGTGTAAAGCAAATTGTACTTGTAAAATACCACAGAAAGCAATCTCTTAGTTACTCTTCTGCTTTTCCTAAATGCATTAATATAATGAGATACTGTGAAAATCAAGCTAAAGATACAATCTCATTCTGGAAAATGATCTTTTTTTTCCCAGGTGGTGTTAAAATTTGAGAGATAGAGTTGCTTCTAAAGGAAATACAGCAAGGAAGTCTCACTTATGAAAATAAAATTGTATTGGTAAAAAAGAGGTGGAGATTTTATTTTTTATTTATTTTTTAAAGATTTTATCTGTTTTTTTCATGAGAGAGAGAGAGAGAGAGAGAGGCAGAGACACAGGCAGAGGAAGGAAGAAGCAGGCTCCATGCAGGGAGCCCGACGTGGGACTCAATCCCTGGTCTCCAGGATCACACCCCGGGCTGCAGGCGGCGCTAAACCGCTGGGCCACCGGGGCTGCCCAGAGGTGGAGATTTTAATTGAAAAAGTTTATACAATAAAAAGTTTGGTAAAAACATCATCTTCATAGGCTAGAATAAAGGGCCGAGATATATTTTGGACTCTCTAGGTGATCTTTATTGTCCTCATCTATTGAGACCTATTGGACATTAGAACTACGGTAAGATATATACTGACTCCATCCAAAAGGGCTTTTAGTCTAGTTAGAGGCATAGAACAGGTACGTAAAGGAAATGTAGGACATCATTTGCTGAGTTCTAGATTTTATAGTTATGGCACAAATATTGAAGAGGCCTTATAACTGGTGGCTGACAAGTTACTAGCAAATTTACCAGAATTAAGTAGAACCGAAACTGAAGACTGAACTTGAAAGACATTTCAGACAGAGGGAGAGGGACACAAGAAGGTTAGAAGGAAGTCTTATATCTTACAGGAAATAGTAAGTCATTTCTATTGAGACAAAGGATTTTGTACTTGAAAAATAGAAGTGATAAAAATAGGGCTGGAGATGTAAGTAGAGAATTTGGTGGGTTACAATTCCTTCGATTTTCTTAAACTGAAATTTAGATTAGTTTAAGAAAACCTACTTAGAAGCAATTTTTGACTCCATTAAGTTTTGAAATCCTTCTGAGTTTACTGTGCATCTTGACATGAGTGACTGATGTCCCCTGGGGCAAATGGCTGAGACTTGGATCTCAGAACAGGAATCTCTGGCCCAGAACAGTGATTTTCTTGACCACAGAGCTCCCTGCTTGTCGAATCCTCAAAATCTCTCATTTTCCTGTAGCTTTTTTGTTGTCTGTCTCTGCCTGGTGCTCCTTTTCCAACAACATTTACTGAGTGAATCCTGTACTCTCATAAAGATGATAATCTCTTTTGTCCCTTCCCAGCAGCACAGAAACACTACAATTATGTGATTTGGTTTTGTAAGAGAAATGACGTAGGACTTGGGCAGTCATAGGATAGGAAAAATTTAAGAACCACCAGGCTATGGTAATTTTTCATCATCCATTCCTGAGAGGATTCATATGGGTAATAATTTTTCATTTTCAAAGCCTGTTAGGACTGGTAGTTCTTTCAGCATTTGTAAGGTCTCTAGCACCAGGACCCTAAGTACATATCATCTGTCATAAATAGAACACTGAATGTTCTGTTTCCTCTGATGTAGACTTTAATAAGATAATTTTCCAAAATGGTACAGTCAGTATCTAAAGAAATTTAACTAATTAGATACAATATAGATGGCCAGAACTCAACAATGACCAAAGTGAAGCATTTGTGATAGCATAAAAATCAATGTGCCTTGAAACACATTGGACTAGCAATCCAAGTAACTTCTACTAAAATTGAGTTCTTGACCATTTGATAGTTTAATGATACTCATGACCCATGACTCCTAATTCTTCTAAATTTCTAATTTCCAAATGTAGATATCCACAACTAAATTTTGAAGTCTTTCTCTTGTACCCCAGGCTTATATATCCAGTTGTCTACTGGCATCTCAATTTGGTTGTCACACAGACACATCTAACTCAGCAGGTCCAAAGCCAAGCTCATCTTACCCCTCCACCTCGCCCAGTATTTCCTATCCTCACTTACCTTCCATAGCATCTACCCACTTGCCCAAACTGGATGTTTAGGAGTTACCCTAAATTACCCTCTTGTCTTTTTCTCTGCATTCAGTCAATAATAGTCATATTCGTATCTTAAACCATCCCATCCTCTTCTTCCTGAATAATTGTTAAATGTCCCCTTTTTCTTTTTCCAATTTTATTTTTTAAACAATTTATTTACATTCCAGTCAGTTAACATATAGTGTAATATTAGTTTCAGGATATCTAGGTAGAAAATAGTTGAAACCATAAGATAGAATCGAAGAGAATATTAACATTTAAGGACTAAAAGATAAAGAAAGGTCATGCAGTCCAGCAGTTAAGGAAGGAACCAAAAAAGATAAGTGTTACAGGAGCCAAAGGAGGAGAAAGAGTGATTAGAACTAAATACATCTTCAGCCCAAGTGTACAAGATACAGTGAGTCAGATATTATAATGTATTGCCCAGCCTTTCCATTGTGGAGAAAGTCTTGAAATGTTAAGGATAAATATAATGAAATGATCAAAGCTAATACAAAAGAACAAAGATCCAAAAGTTTTCAGGTCTGGAAATAGAAAAAGAACAGTAGTAGAATGCTACTACTACATCTTCAAGACAAATTACAGTGCACATAAAAATGCTTTGAGCTGAGCACACTTAGAATGAATAAACCACCCAGTTATTCAATATAAATTCACATGATTTATACCAAAGATTCATCTATATCCTATAGAAGGAAAATAACCATTTTCTCTCTTCTTTCTGAAAGGATTTTTGAACTCTGGGAGAAAATTTATGATGATGAATAGAGGGTTCTAGAAATTTGGTTCAGAGGAAGAAAAATTTAATCTTTTGTATGTAAAAATGATACCCCAGGCCAATTATAAATAAAAAAAATATTTTTACTTGTTTCTTTTTTGCCAGAGAAATTACAAGCTATATTGAATTTTTGAGAACCTTCCTACATGAAGCATTTCATACTCTAATTAAATGTTTAGTCAGACGTAAAAACAGAGTATGGCTGAGTAATATGTACATACACATACATACATACATACCACCTCTTCTTTATCCATTCATCAGTCAGTGGACATTTGGGCCCTTTCTATAAGTTTGAATATTGTTGATAATGCTGCTACAGACATTGGGATGCATGTACCCCTTTGAATCTGTATTTTTGTATCCTTTGGGAAAATACTGAGTAGTGCAGTTGTGGGATCATGGAGTAGTTCTATTTTTAATTTTTTTTTAAGGAACCTCCATGCTGTTTTCCAGAGTGGCTGTACCCATTCACATTCCCACCAGCGGCGCAAGAGGGTTCCTCTTTCTCCACATCCTCACCAACATCTGTTGTTCCCAGTGTTGTTTTAGCCATTCTGACAAGTGTGAGGTGGTGTCTTATCATGGTTTTGATTTTCATTCCCCTGATGATGAGTGATGTCGAGCATCTTTTCATGGGTCCATTAGCCACCTGGATGTCTTCTTTGGATAAGTGTCTATGCATGTCTTCTGCCCATTTCTTAACTGGGTTATTTGGCATTTTTGGTGTAGAGTTTGATAAGTTCTTTATAGATTTTGGATACTCTCGTTTAATCTGATAAGTCATTTGCAGATATCTTCTCCTCTTTCACAGGTTGCCTCTTAGCTTTGTTGACTTTTTTTTTTATGTTTATGTAGTTTCAATAGTTGAGTTTTGCTTTTGTTTCTCTTGCCTCCAGAGACATGTCTAGTAAGAAGTTGCAATGGCCAAGGTCAGAGACGTTGCTGTGTTCTCCCCTAGGATTTTGATGGTTTCCTGTCTCACATTTAGATCTTTCATCCATTTTGAATTTATTTTTTTGTGTCGGTGTAAGCAAGTGGTCCAGGTTCATTCATCTGCATGTGAATGTCCAGTTTTCCCACCATTGTTTGTTGAAGGGACTATTTTTTTTTTCATTGGATATTCTTTCCTGCTTCATTGACAATTAATTGACCATATAGTTGTGGGTTCATTTCTGAGTTTTCTGTTCTTTTGATCTATGTATCTAGTTTTATAATAATTGTTAAGTCTTAATCTCCTCCCTTCTGCTAATCTCTCTTCAATATTCTCTAACATGCAAATATCACAGTATCCTGCTGCCAGTCAAAGCACTTCAGTAGTGCTCACCTATAGGATAAAATCTAAACTTTTCTGTAGCCAGTCTGTTCCCTGCTCACCTGTCTACCTGCTTCTTTCTGCTCTTTTACTTCCACTTGCGACACCTCTCATGCTCTCCATGCTTGCTGTGTCCTTTCCATCTCCACCAGCCTGGGTAAACAACTCATTCATTATTGTGTTAGGCTGAAAAATGAACACCAAAGATACCAGGTCCCTATTCTTGGAAACTGTAACTATTACCTTGTTTAGAAAAAGAGGTATTTCCATATGTAATTAAGTTAAGAATCTTGAGATAGGTTATCTTGCATTATCTGGGTGGGCCTTAAATGCAATCACATGCATCTTTTTAAGAGGGAGACAGATTTTACAGACACAGAGAAATTTCAAGATACTGCCCTTAAAAATTGGAGTGATATGGCCACAAGCCAAGGAAATCTAGCAGCAACCAGAGGCTGGAAGAGGCAAGGAATGAATTCTCCCTGGAGTCTCTGAAGGGTTCATGGCTCTGCTGCTGCCTCAGTTTTTACTTAGTTGATACTGATTTCAGATTCTTGGCCTCTAGAACTGTGAGAAAATAAATTTCTCTTCTTTTAAGCCACCAAGTTTGTAGTGATTTTTAAAAATATTTTATTTATTTATTCATGAGAAAGAGAGAGAGAGAGAGGTAGAGACACAGGCAGAGAGAGAGGCAGGCTCCATGCAGGGAGCCCAACATGGGACTCAGTCCCAGGTCTCCAGCATCATGCCCTGGGCTGAAGGCGGCGCTAAACCGCTGAACCACCCAGGCTGCCCTGTAGTGATTTTTTGCAGCAGCCATAGGAAGCTAATACAACCATTAGTTCTTGTTACCTCCCTGAACCTTTACTGCCCTTATGGGTGTTTACTCTCAACCTAGAATGCCTTCACTGTCTCTCTAATCCAAAAGTATGTGTTCATTTTCAGGGCATAGGCTATGAAGACTTTTTTGATTCTCTCTGATAAGTCAGCACTCTCTTCTGTTGTGCCTGCTGTTTGTTTGTTTTCCTGTTGTTGTTAGCATTCCCTACATTTATTGCAGTGATAAAAGGCAGTATAGCTACCTCAGTGGTTAGGGATATAGGCCAATTGATATAGTTAGAGACGGTGTGAGTAACCGTGTACAAGTGATACCTAGAGCTTGTTTCCTTATCTAGAGAATTGGGAATATTAATGGTATTGACCTGCTAGGTTTATTGTAAGGATTGAATGAGGTAATATATGTAAATATGATATTAGGTCAATGGTTTGTGCTCAGTAAATGTTAGCTCCTCTTAAAGAACTATATATTAATTGTTTTCACAATTATCTCTTTACTGTATACACTTTGAAGAAAAAGAGGATTATTTTACTTTTATTTTTTAAAAAAATAATTGTAGTTAACATACAGTGTTATATTAGATTCAGGCCTACAATAGAGTAATTCAACAATTCTATAATGTTGCTCAGTGCTTATCATGTTAAGTGTACTCTCTAATTACCATCACCTATTTCACCCCTCTTCCGTCTCCCCATCTATCTCCTCTGTGGTAACCATCAGTTTGTTCTCTGTAGTTAAGATCTTGTTTCTTGGTTTGTCTTTTTTTCTTTGTTCATTTGTTTTATTTCTTAAATTCCACATATTAATAAATTCATGGTATTTGTCTTTATCTGACTGACTTACTTTGTTTAGCATTATACTCTATAGATCAATCCATGTTGCAAATAGCAAGATTTGTTTTCTTTTTATGGCTGAGTAATATTCCACTATAGATAAACATCACATCTTCTTTATCCATTCTTCTATTGATGGATACTTGAGCTGCTTCCATAATTTACCATTGTAAATACCCTGCAGTAACCATAGGGGGTGCATATATGTTTTCAAATTAGTTTTTTCATATTATTTGGGTAAATGCCCAGTAGTGGAATTACTAGATCTCTGGTAGTTCTCTTTTTAATTTTTTGAGGAACCTCCATACTGTTTTATTTATGGTGGCTGCACCAATTTGCATTCCTACCACCAGTGCACAAGCATTTCTTTTCTCCACATAGCTTTTTCTCTGCCAATACTTGTTTCTTGTGTTGTTGATTTTAGCTGTTCTGGCAGATGTGAGGTGCTATGCTATATCATTATGGTTTTGATTTGTATTTCCCTTATGATGAGGGATGTTGAGCATCTTTTCATGTGCCTGTTGGTCATCTGTATGTCTTTGGAGATATATCTGTTCATGTCTTCTGCCCATTTTAAATCCGAATGTTTGTCCTTGTGTGTTGAGTTATATCGGTTCTTTACATATTTGGGTTACTAAACTTTTATTGGATATGTCATTTGCAAATATCTTCTTCCATACCCCAGATTGTATTTTAGTTTTTTTGATTATTCCCCTTGCTGGGCAAAAGCTTTTTATTTTGATGCAGTCTGAATAGTTTATTTTTGCTTTTGTTTCCCTTGCCTCAGAAGACATATCTAGAAGGATATTGCTATAGCCAATGTCAGAGAAATTACAGCCTGGGCTCTCTTCTAGGATTTTTATGACTTGTAGTCTCACATTTAGGTCTTTCATCCATTATGAGTTTATTTTTGTGTATGATGTAAGAAAGTAGTTGTTTCATTGTTGTGCATATCACTGTCCAGTTTTCCCAATATCATTTGCTGAAGAGACTTTTTTTCCATTTCATATTCTTGCCTCCTTTGTCAAAGACTAATTGGCCATATAATCATGGGTTTATTTCTGGTCTCTATTCTGTTCCATTGATCCATGTCTCTGTTTTAGTGCCAGTACCATATTGTTTTGATTACTACAGCTTTGTAGTGTATCTTGAAATCTGGGATTGTGGTATCTCCAGTTTTGTTTCTTTTTCAAGATTGCTTTGGCTATTCAAGGTCTTTTATAGTTCCATACAAATTGTAGTGTTATTTGTTCTAGTTCTGTGAAGAACACTATTGGCATTTCGATAAGAATTGCACTTATTCTCTGTAGATTGCTTTGGATAATATAAATGTTTTAACAATTTTGTTCTTCCAATCTATGAGCATGGGATGCCATTCCATTTTTTATCCTGTCTTCAATTTCTTTCATCATTGTTTTATAGTTTTCAAAGTACAGGTCTTTCACCTCCTTGGTTAAGTTTATTCCATGTATTTTATTATTTTTGGTGCAATTGTAAATGCTATTATTTTCTTAACTTCTCTTTCTGCTGCTTCAGTATTAGTGTATAGAAATTCAGTGGATTTTTGTATATTGATTTTGTGTTCTGCAACCTTACCAAATTCATTGATCAGTTTTAGTAATTTTTTGGTGGAGTTTTTAGGGTTTTCTCTATATAGTATCATGTCATCTGCAAGTATTGGCAGTTTTACTTCTTTACCAATTTGGATGTCTTTTACTTCTTTTTGTTGTCTGATAGCTGTAGCTGGGAACATAGTACTCTGTTAAATAAAAGTGGTGAAATTGGACATCCCTGTCTTATTCCTGATCTTAGAGGAAAAGCTTTGTGTTTTACCCTTGAGTATGATGTTAGCTGTGGGTTTTGCATATGTGGTCTTTATTATGTTAGGGGGTATATTCCCTCTAAATCTACTTGTTGAGGGCTCTTATCATAAATGGATATCGCACTATGTCAACCTCCTTCTCTGCACCTGTTGAAATGATTATATGGTCTTTATCCTTGTTGATGTGATGTGTCATGATGATTGATTTGCAATATCAAAGCACCCTTACATCCCAGGAATGAATCCCATGATTGTGGTGAGTAATTTTTTAAATGTATTGTTGGGTTTACTTTGCTAATATTTTGTTGATGATTTTTGCACATATGTTCATCAGAGATAATGTCCAATTAAAAATAATGTATATTCTATGTTAGGATGGAATGTTCTGAATATATTTGTTAGATCCATTTGTTCCAATGTGTCATTCAAAGCAACTGTTTCCTTATTGATTTGGTGTTTGGATGACATATCCACTGATGTAACTGGGGTTTTAAAGTCCTTTATTATTATTGTTTTATTATTGATTACTTCCTTTATGTTTGCTATAGGTGTTTTATTTTTTTTAAAGATTTTATTTATTTATTTATGAGACACACACACACATGCAGAGGCAGAGACACAGGCAGAGGGAGAAGCAGGCTCCATGCAGGGAGCCCGATGTGAGACTCGATCCCCCGTCTCCAGGGTCATGCCCTGGGCTGAAGGCGGTGCTAAACCGCTGAGCCACCGGGGCTGCCCTGTTATAGGTGCTTTAATGTATTCAGGTACTCCCATATTGGGTGCATAAATATTTACAATTGTTATATCTTCTGATTGGACTCCCTTTATGATTATCTAGTGTTCTTCTTTGTCTCTTTTTACAGTCTTTGTTTTAAAGTCTGTTTTTTCCAGTATAAGTATTGTTACTCTGGCTCTTTTTTGACTTCCATTTTCATGATAAATGCTTTTTCTATCCCCTCACTTTCAATCTGCATGTGTCTTTTGTTGTGAAATCAGTCTCAAGTCAACAAAATATAGATGGATCATTTTTTCAATTTTTTTTAACTTTTAGAGAGGAAGTGGGGGAGAGGAGGAAGAGGGAGAGAGAGAGAGAAAGAGAGAGAGAGAGACAGAGAGAGAGACAGAGAGAGAATACCTCAAGCAGGCTTCATACCCAGCATGGAGCCCAATGCAGGGCTTGATCTCACAACCCTGAGATCATGACCTGATCTGGAATCAAGAGTTGAAACTTTAACCAACTGAGTCACCTAGGTATCCCTAGATGGGTCTTTTAAAATCCATTTTGTCACTTGATGTCTTTTGATTGGAGCATTTGGCCCATTTATACTCAAAGGAATTATTGATAGATATGTGTTTATTTTCATTTCATTACTTGTTTTATGGTTGTTTTATAGTTTTCTGTTCCTTTCTTCTCTAAATCTCTTCTCTCATGGCTTGCTGGCTTTCTTTAGTGATATACTTGGGTTTCTTTATTTTTGCATATCTATTACTGGCTTTTGATTTGTGGTTACCATTAGGTTTATATATGACATCTTCTACTTACAGCAGTTTATAGTAAGTTGACGGTCATTTAAGTTTGAACCTATTCTTTACTCCTCTCCCCCCAAGTTTTAGGTATATAGTGTCATATTTTACATTCTTTTCTTTTGTGAATACTTTCACTGATTTTTAAGATATACTTGATTTTACTGCTTTTATACTTCCTACTTTTCTTCCTCCTTTTTATGGTCTTTCCTTTCCACTCAAAGAGTCCCATTTAATTCTGTTTAGTGGTCATGCATTATTTGTCTGAGAAACTATCTCTCCTTTTCTGACTGATTTCCTTCCGTTTAGAGTATTCTTGTTTCTAGGATTTTTTCTTTCAGCTCTTTGAATATTTCATGCTACTCTCTTTTGGCTTGGAGAGTTTCTGCTGAAAAATCAGCTAATAGCTTTATGGGGTTTCCCTTGTATGCAACTATTTTCTTTTTTCTTGCTACTTTTAAAATTCTCTCTTTATCGTTACTTTTTTGCCCTCTTAATTACTAATTGTCTTGGTATGGATCTCCTTGGGTTGATTTTCTTGGGGCTTTCTGTACCTCCTGGATCTGGATTTCTGTTTCTTTACTCAGATTTGAGAAGTGTCTAGCTATTATTTCTTCAAGTATGTTTTTGCCCACTTTTCTTTTTATTCTTCTTCTATAATGCAATGTTATTGCACTGGATGGTATTGCTGAATTCTCTAAGTATTTTCATTTATTATTTTTCTCTAGTTTGTTCAACTTGATTGCTTTCCATTACTCTGCCGTCCAGATTGCTGATCCATTCTCCTGCTTCCTCTAGTCTAGTACTTAATTCACATAGTGTATTTTTAATTTCAGTTTTTGAGTTCTTGATCTCTGGTTCTTTATGTTTTCTATCTCTTTGTTAAAGTTCTCACTGAGGTCTTCTACTCTTCTTACATTCAATGAGTATCTTTATGACCATTACTTTAAATGTTCTATTATGCGTATTATGTATCTTTATTTTGTTTAGCTCTTTTGCTTTGATTTTTTTTCCTTTTCTTTGATTTGGGACATATTCTTCTGTTGTGTCCTTATTTTGTCTAACTCTGTGTCTGTTTTTACGTTTTAGGCAAGTCAGTTACATCCTGCTATTGAAAGTATGGCCTTATAAAGAAGAGATTCCGTAGTGCCCTGTGGTGCAATGTCTTATGTTCATCAGAATCTGGTTCTTCAGGGGAGATACCCTGCATGTACCCTTATGTTGTGGCTGATCCACTTTTGTCATCATTCCAGTTGTCTGCAATGGCTCTTTTGCCTATTGTGAGCAGGGTTTGGTCCCTGTATTGTTAGTGGTCCAACCTGGGGCTGCCTTGGGCTTCAGTTTAGTCATACTAGGCATTTGCCAAAGATGCAGTAGCATGGAATTGCAGGGCACTTTCCCTGTGTTGTCCCTTGAGAAATTTTCATTGGTGGGCAGGAACTGCAGTCAGACCCCAATGTCTATTCCCTGCCTACCACTGGGGCCACAGTTCCACTGGCATGCGTAGTTATTTTCCCCTCTCCCTAGGGCAGGCATCACTTTGGAATGGCAATGACGCCTGTTGGGGGTCTGGCCATCCATGCAAACAGGAAGTATTGAGGGGACAGGTCTGCAGGAGCATACAGGGGTAGGGTGTGGTATTAGCAAGGTATCTGCAGGTCTACTGTGAGAGGGGGACCAGAAGCCATTTTAGAAAACTGCCACAGAGCTAGAAGGCAGGGATCCACAGAAGTGCACTGTTAGCAAGGCAAAGTGTTCACACCATTCCCAGGTATTTGTGTATCTCAGCTGGCTGACAAAGGAGGAAAATGATGCCTGCCAACTCTTTTTTTTTCCCCTGGAGAAGTTTCCCAATGATCCCAGCCTCTTCATCACATGCTGTGAAACTAGTAAACAAATTTCCCTCCTTGTTCCCTAGAGATCTTTTCAAACTGCTGCTTCTATGCTGTTTCTCCACAGGTGCTGTTTCTTGTGCTGCCTCTAAGGGTGGGGAGTCAAAGTTTCTCTCACCCTTTAGCTGTCCCAAAGCTGAGCCCATTGATTTTTTAAGTTTCAAGTGTTAAGCCCTGCTCATTGTAAGAACTCAGGAAATCAGGCCCCTCTGATTTTCAAAGCCACATGTCATGGGGTTTCACCTTCCCCTTGCAGGTTCCTGTTGTGAGGGTCTGTTTGTTTGCTCTCTCTGAGCCCACAGCATCCTTCCCTCCCGTGGATGATTCCCTGGGTCCCTCTAGCTCCCAATTATGTCTCCACCTTCCCTCCCTCTTATGTGTGGCCTCTTCTCTGCACTTAGCTTTGGAAAGTCTATTCTGCCAATCTTCAGGTCATTTTTTGGGTTATTTACAGATGATATGGGTGTTGTCTAGGTATATCCATGGACAGGTGAGCTTAGGATCTTCTTACTCTGCTACCTTCCCTGGGTTCCAGAATAGACAGGTGTTTTTTTGTTTGTTGTTTTTAAGATTTAATTTATTTGACAGAGAGAGAGCACAAGCAGGGAGAGCAGCAGGCAGAGGGAGAGGGAGAAGCAGGCTCTCTGCTGAGCAGAGAACCCAACATGGGGCTCCATCCCAGGACCCTGGAATTGTGGCCTGAGCTGAAGGCAGATGATTAACCAACTGACCCACCCACGCACTCCTGGAGAGTTATTTTTATACCAAGTGCTTGGCTAATAACTTGATTGTACTTAATGGATAAATGAATAAAATGTGTCTTTAACCATAAATCTTGCTATTAAATAATTTTTCTCTTACTTGGAACTCTCTACATGCCCAGTTTTGTTTTCCTTTATTCTCTAAAGATGTGACATTATATTTTTTATCTATAGAATGTGGCAGCATTTTAGCTTTCATTTCTATAATGGAGTTCTTATAGATATAAGACTTAGATTATAATTCTTACTTCTTGGTAGAGACATTAAGTATATCTTTCAACTTTGTAGATAATTCAAAAGATCCACATTTCCTTGCCCCTATTTCATTTTATATTGGGTTCAGAGGTAAACTATATGAAGGAATTAAAAGAAAAAGTAATTTGACATTTAGTTAAAAATTATTCATGTATGCAGCTCATTTCTATGGCCTGGAAATCAGAGGCCAAGAAGTGTAGAATTATTCAGTTTTATTTAACAGAAGTGTTCTATCATCTGCCTCATTCTCCCATTTTATATAAGCCATTTGACATTTTTAAAGGTCTAGCCAAAACGATTGATACCATTCACCAGAAAAAATCTATTATTGTAGAAATCAACTTTCTGGAAATTCTCTTAAAATAATAACGGTCATTTTTCCCTGAAGAAACTTAAGTGCAGTATTATTTTCACTCCATACCACTGCATAAACCTTTTAAAGAAAATGAAGTAGTTGAGAGAATGTCTTACATGATTGCTTTAAAGATCAGAAATATATAGAAGAAATACTTGGCAGGCTATAATTGGAATATAATCTTAAGCTTTGTTTAGTCAAGTCTCCAGAAAACCCACTGTTTTTAAGGGAGTATGTTCAAGTTTCCTAAAAGTTTACTGTTTAGTAAAAAGTATGATTTAATGGCTTGTGTTCACTTAATGTGCTGTTGTAATAATCACTTCTCTCATTCTGACATTAAATGTGTTAAGGGCAGAGATTATGTGTTGTTTACTTTTTTTTTTTAATAAAAACTTACTATCTAGCAGGCTCTCTGGTACATCATTAGTCATTGAGGGATACAATAGAAAAGACAATACTAATTGTTAACAAGACTGTGGAGAAACTGGAACACTTATGCATTGTTGGCAGGAATATAAAATTTCACAGAGAGTTCTGTAAAATAGTTTGGTGTTTTTTTTTTTTAAGTTAAACATAAACTTACCATATGACCCAGTAATTCTATTCCTGGGAATGATCCCATTCTTTGCACAACAGTATCCTCTCCTGGTTTGTCCTTGTTCTCCAGTCTAATCCCAACAGCATAGATGCTTTCTTACTTCTCTTTTTTGCCCTGTCCTGAGGTCAAAGTAATCTAGCTATTTAAAGATCTACATGGGTAAAGTTTAAAAGCATGACCCAGAAGTGACATTTTTGTATATAGAATAACATTTGATAATATACGTTTTATCTATGAGAAAATTTTGAGAAAATAATGTGCATTTTTATGCTAGACATAGTTCCATTTTTGGGGTCCCACAATCTTACAGCTGTATCATACTTTATTTTTTTTTAAAGATTTTATTTATTTTTCATGAGAGACACACAGAGAGAGGCAGAGACACAGGCAGAGGAAGAAGCAGGCTCCCAGTGGGGAGCCCAATGTGGGACTCTATTCCAGGACTCCAGGATCATGACCTGAGTCAAAGGCAGACACTCAACCACTGAACCACGCAGGTACCCCCTGAATCATACTTTAAAGACTTAATTTACATAAAATATAAAGCTACTATACTGAATTGGCTAGCATTCCCCCCAAATTTGGGTCTATTGTAATCTCCAGAATGTGACTTTATTTGGAAATAGGTCTTTATAGATGTAATTAGTGAATGTGAAGTTGTACTGAAGTAGATGGGTCTTAAAGGCAATATGACTTGTGCTTTTGTAACAAGAGGAAAGCACATAGACACATTCAAGAAAAAGGTCTGTGTGTTGACAGAGTCAGAGATTGAGGCAATGCAGTTGCAAGCCAAGGAATACCAAGGACTACGGGTGAAATTAGGAAGAAACAAAGAAGAATCTTTGCCTTAAGTTTCTAGAGGACGTATGGTTCTGCTGACACCTTGACTTCAGAACTGTGAGAGGATAAATTTCTGTTGTTGTTAAGCCACCCAATTTGTGTTACTTTGTCATGGCATTGCTAAGAATCAAATATACCTGCATTTAATAAAAATAACCATGCATGTTTATTCATGTCAAAGAGTTTAGACTTGTTTTGGCAAGAAAGTTTCTGCTCTAATAATATTTCATAGCTAGCCTTGGAGCCCAGCAACTTGTATTACAGAGATGTCATAGATCTCTTTAAATTGATGTCATAAACATTTATCAAACAATCAAACTGCATTGATCATTGACACTTATAAAAATGTGTGCTATAAAAATGTATGCTATAACTTAAAAAGTTGGTGAGAAAGTTTTATAAGATTAATTTAGTGGTAGAATTAAAAGATTACATGCTTATGACTTTCAACACAATAAAAGATGTATGCCAAATATATACACATAGCATATGTGCTTTATCCTAAAAGTGTTAAAAGGTGTCACATAGGGATATTTTATAATCCAGGTAGATTTACTTGAAACCTTGTCCTTTAATATGAGTTAATGTGTGGGATCATATAGTGTAGGGAAACATTTTTTTTTTTTTAGTTTACCTTTTAAAGGTTCTTCCAGTTGGTCTAAGAATTAAATTGACATGAGGCAGACAAGAGAAAATAAAATTTTATAATTTAATATGAATAAGAACCTCACAAGCATGAAATTTTCAAAAACAGAAAGGTAAAATGAGGTATATATACCACGTAGGCTAAGGAATGAGATAGGGGCTTCAGGCTTAAAGGAAAGGATGACAATTCACAGCAGATGTTTGTAATTAGCTATTTGGCCTGCCATCCAGATGTGCCATCCAGATAAAATTTATCCCTAGTAATAACTCTAATTCTGGGAAAGACCCCCCTTACTCTGCTAAGTAGTTAAGGGAGAGGCAAAAATTTCTTTTAGCCTGCAAGGTCTCAATTGCCTTCAGCTCAAAAGTTGCACATTTTAGGGAGACTTGCTCTGAAGCTCTTCAATAATTAAAGGAACAATCTTGGAATACTTAGCTAGACTATGGCAGTACTAATTTGTTAAATTGAACATAATTAGTTTTGTATTTTCTAAAATAACTTTATACATAATATTGATAAGCATTCTCATTTTCTGAAAAATGCATTTTGCATATATCAGCATTTAAAATGAGATATTTATCTCAATTTTTATTTTTTGCTAAGAAAAGAATTTTTTTGAAGATTTTATTTATTTATTCATGTGAGACACACAGAGAGAGAAAGAGAGAGAGAGAGGTAAAGGCACAGGCAGAGGGAGAAACAGGCTCCATGCAGGGAGCCTGACGTGGGACTTGATCCTGGTTCTCCAGGAACAGGCCCTGGGCTGAAGGAGGCGCTAAACCGCTGAGCCACCAGGGCTGCCCAGGAAAAGAATTTTTAAAATACACTAGCTTCTATACAATTTTCTATTAAGACCAGAGTAGATGCTCATTAGTTTCTCGAAAACAGTTGTATCTATTGCAAATAGGGAACAAATCTGTTAAGGTCCTTCCAGTTGTATGTCCTATGTTGTGTTGGCAACTGTAAATTATAGGCTTTGGGACCTCTTAATTTAAAATATTTACAACAAAGCCAAACATTTCAGAGAGTCAATTTTCAGTTTATAAAGTCCTTCCATTTGGATTTCATTGAGTTGTCTTATCTAATCATCACATGACTGTATGAGTTAGGTATTAATGCCTCTATTTCACAGATACATAAATTTGAGGCTGATTGTTATGTGACTTGCCCAAGTGGTGGGGCTCATGTTTGAGCCAAGTCTTCACCAAAATCTATGATCTTTCCAGAAAAAATAGTACATTACTTAACTTGGGTTGGCTTAAGGCTACCTTAAAATCATTGGATTTTATGTAAAATATTAGAATTTGAATTATTCAAATTTATTATTATTAACTCTGTAGCATTAGGCCAGTTTTCACCTTCAATTTAATCTCTAGTAATCGTAGTAACTCTGTTACTATGTGTGTCACTTGTTCTAAGCCCTTCGCAGTTATTTATCCATTTAATCTTTATAACAACCCTATGAGACAAAACCCTATTTTATACATGAGGAAAACGAGATTAAGGAAATTTAAGGAATTTGCTCAGTCACAAACTATTCAGTGACAGAGCACCAAAGCCTGTGTTCTGTGCTGCCTCTCTGTGAAGACGGAGATAAATAATACCCAGCGTGCAGCTGGTTGTTAGCATAAATGATGGTATGTATGTAGGCACTTTGTAAGCTGGAAAGGACTAAAAAGAGATTAGATATTATGTATAAGAATGCTTTCTTTTTTAACTTCAGGAAATGTCAGGGTAGGCAGTTTCCTCATAAAAAAGTTTTTATGGAATTTAAATGTTATCATCACATCCTAATCTGAGTGATATATTTCTTGAAATATTCTTTGAAGCAATATATGCATTTTGCTTCATTTAACAAATAAAACTAAGTGTAAAAGTTGTCTGCTACTAGTTTAGCATTTCATGTTTTATAATTCCTTCTTGATTGTTCGAATTGCTTTAACTAAGGATCATTTGTCGAAGTCAATTAGTGTTTTTTTTATTA
Organism: Nyctereutes procyonoides; assembly: GCF_905146905.1. Taxonomy (NCBI): domain Eukaryota; kingdom Metazoa; phylum Chordata; class Mammalia; order Carnivora; family Canidae; genus Nyctereutes; species Nyctereutes procyonoides. The sequence continues at coordinate 25,284,971 of NW_026575122.1, forward strand.
ATGTGCTAGTGTTTGCATGAGAAGAATTCTTAAGTATTTTAAGAGAATTATTGCTACAGTGTGGTATTTACTGCAAAGGACATCTGTTTCTTTTTGATGCTTAACTATTTCATTAATGAGATGATTTTAGGTAGTCTTCATAAATTGTCTTACTGGCCTTCTGAATTTCAAACATTTTTCAATTAAGACAAATTCTGATTTGCAAAATTCTGGCTTCTGTTATCTATTTGGTCTTTGACAACCACAGTTAATGTTTTCTTTGATTATTATAATGCCGTTTCACCTTCTGAGGACTTTTATAGCCTATTATCCTTTTTCTTCATTAACATCCTCATCTTCCCCCTGCCCCAACTCTTCCTATCAATCCCTAACTTTTGGTAGTTTATATTACAAAAGCTCTTCCCTAATTTCTGGCCAAAGATAAAAAGAAAAATAAATTTTTTTCACTTCTTTTTTGTTTCTGATCTCTGTTCAGACACTAGACACTAGATCAAACACTCTCTTTGAATTGTGGGACAGACAATGGAATGAAATTCCCTCTCCACTCAGTAGTGAGTAAATAGTTTCCCCCCAACACCTGCACCACAATGTTTATAGTAGCAATGTCCACAATAGCCAAACTGTGGAAGGAGCCTCAGTGTCCATCGAAAGATGAATGGATAAAAATGGTGTGGTCTATATATACAATAGAATGTTACTCAGCCATTAGAAATGACAAATACCCACCATTTGCTTCGACATGGATGGGACTGGAGGGTATTATGCTGAGTGAAATAAGTCAGTAGGAGAAGGACAAACATCATATAGCTTCATTCATTTGGGAAATATAAAAAATAGTGAAGGGGATTAAAGGGGAAAGGAGAGAAAATGAGTGGGAAATATCAGACATGGTGACAGAACATGACAGACACCTACCTCTGGGAAACAAACAAGGGGTAGTGGAAGGGGAGGTGGGCGGGGGGATGGGGTGACTGGGTAACGAGCATTGAGGGGGGCACTTGATGGGATGAGCACTGGGTGTTACACTACGTTGGCAAATCGAACTCCAATAAAAATATAAAAAAGTATATAGTGGAAAAAAAAACATATAGTTGGATCTTTGAATCCATAAAAAAAGTTTTTCTCCATTTGGTGCTTTGTCATCACAGTATCATTTACTTCAAACTAATACTTTTAGCAATCATATTCACATGTTTCTAGTTGTAATAAAGAACATTTTCTTTGCTTTAGATCATTCAGTAAGGTAGTTCTAATCCTACAGTTTTGCTAAAATGAACAGGGCTAAGATCTCTCAGATAGAAAAAATCCTGCTCCTAGTAGTAAAGTCATCATTATATTAGTATGAACAGAGGGCCAGTCTTAAAGTATAATAACATGCTCTACTTATTCACAGAGTTTTTTGAAAATGTGAATCCATTTGCAATTCATTTGAGTGTTAATTTAAATAACTATATACATTATTTGCTCTATTTATGAAAGGTCATCATAAATATGAGGATCTGTATTTCATTTGTGTGAGGGAACAAGACCCACTGGCTTTGACTAGGACTGCATGGTGCCTCCTTCTCCCTGACAAGTCCTGTCAAATTTGTGCAACCCTTCCAGTTTGGTCATGGAATAGTAAAGCTGAAAATTATTCCTTACCCTTGAGAATGGAGAGAACAAGGCTGAGGGACTTATGATTTTAACATGACTTAATATTGACTTAAAATATTAAGCAATCCTAAATGTTTTAGAGGTGGGACACTTTTACTCCCTCAAGAGTTCGCCACACTATGGAAAAATAATTACTTCTAGAAGGTACTTGTTGTTGGATTGCTGAGTAATTTTAAGCATTTTGTTGCAGTATGAAAGGAAGATTAACCAAAAAAGATTTTATTTATAAGATTATTATTTTAACCAACAAAAAGTTATGAAAATAACACTTATGTATCTGAAAACTGTAGTCATGGTAACTTTGACCATCAGAATATTTTTTTCTTCCTCTTAATCCTGGAAAGAAATCACAACATCTGTTTTTGAGATTTTAGGATGATAAATAACATTAAGTTTTATTCCAATTCAAGAATAAAATATTGTGATCTTAAAAAAAAAACAAAAACAACTAAATGCAAAAAAAATGAGCTATTTTGCCAGTGAAAGGAGTTTATTAGGGCCGAGCAGAGGAATTCCAATTCAGGAAAAGCAAACTATGGCAAATTGTAGGCAAGTTCAGAGAACAGAGAGGGGCTTTTAGTTTTATGGAGGAAACAAGGAGGTTGGGAGGGGCTCTTTAGAAGATTTCAAGTTGGTGATGGCATCTCATTGGCTAAGTGTGGTGGTTTCTCATTGGATGCACTCTGTGGAGCAAGGAGAAATTTTTTCTTTCTCCTCTGGGCTGTGTAGAGAAAGCGTCTTCCTGTTGGGGAATACCAGGTATGCTTTTTACAGGAAGTGGTACCCCTTCAGGGCTTCCTAACTTTTACTTTAAATGAAGTGTTCCGTATTTATTTTCACAGTACTGATATCAAATGAGATTTCTTCAACAAAGTTATCTAAAGGGAAATTTAATAGTTCTCTTTGATCCCTCTGGGACTAGTTCTGCAAAGTCATTAGAATAGTCACTAGCCATTAGATAATAAAATTAGAATTATGGGTTTTGTGTGTTCTATTACTATTTATATCTTATATATTATTGAATCAGCTTTTAAATACATATTGGGTACACAATATAGTACCACTGCTATGGAAGATATATATAAAAAAAGAAAAAATTTATAATTGACCTAAAAAGAGTTAAAGTTTAGGAGGAAATAAAGGATATTCCTGGAGCACAACATACAATTTGCAATAATTTGTTCAGTATTGTATGTTAAGTGCAGAAAAAATTCAAAGTTAGAAGGTGATCTCCAAGAGGTCAGAGATTTTAAATCTCTTTTGCTCAGAATATTGTTTCTGTGATTACCACAAAAATACATGCTTATTGAAGAAAATGTGAAAAAGAAATTGACTATAAACATTTACCCAAAATAACTAGTTTACTGCTATGAATTCAGCTAACACTTTTCCTTTTACCTTTATCCATTTTCTACCTGAAGCAGCTTTTATTTTTACTCATCCTTTCAGGCCTTATTTTAAGTGATAATTGCCCTAAAAAAAATGTTCAAACTTCTTAAATTGTTTTAGGTCCTCATACTAATATGCTCCCATTTAGTCTTTGGGCTTCACCCGCATTCATGAAATATTGATGCTCCTGGGCTCTGTAGTGGATGCTGGGATTACAGTGATAAACATGACAAACAGGTTCTCTACCATCATAGAGTTGGCAGTTATAACGGAGACCGAAAAGAAATGAACAAAAGGGGCGCCTGGGGGGCTCAGCGTGTTAAGTAAGCATCCACCTTTGGTCAGGTCATGACCTGGGGTCCCTGAGATCGAACCCTGAGTCAGGCTCTCTGCTCAACGGGGGCCTGTTTCTCCCTCTCCCCTCTGCTTGTGCACATGTACTTGCTCACTCTCTCTCTCTGTCAAATAAATAAATAAAATCTTAAAAAACAATCCAAAAAATTGAGTATATAAATGACATTTTGTTTTAGTTACTTGTAAATTTATTTTTCTCACTAGACTATCAGCTGCATATGGTAAGTACCGTCTTGTTGAAAGAAGTTAGATGATAAATATGTGTGTCTGTTTGAAATGAATGAATTACTGAAGGATGAATGACTAGGTTAACATTTCTATGCATTTTTCTTATTAATAATGTACATAAACATACAATTTTCATATATACTCAAAATTGGAATCTTAATGAAATACATACTATACATTTTTTCACTTAACATTGTATCTTGAACATATTCCTATGTGAATAAATGCTTTAATGGTTGCATAATATTTCATTATAAGAATGTACCTGGATGATTACATAACCCTCCCCTATTGAGATTCTTATTTTCACTCTTTTCCTGATTCAGAACCACACATTCATTTAGATTGTTTCCAGTTTACTGCTATAAATTTTGTACTGATTAACACTTTTAAGCATAAATCACTGTATCTTTGATTATATTTACTCAGAAATATTTGAATTGCTGGACAGAAGTTATTATCTTCTTTAAGGCTTTTGTATAGATTGCCAAGTTGTATTACAGAAAGGTAAATTATACTTCATTGAGGGATAATTTAAGCAATTTCGTTAAGTTTTGAAACTAGTGATGGATATGACCTAATCAAAGGATCCTGGCTGGCAGAAGCAAGGGCACAGAAGTGAGAAATAGTTAATTAAAGAGACAAGAAGTATGTATGTTGTGTTATGTTGCGTGGAGAAGAGGGATGGAGTTGGAAATCTTGGGACAGGTGAACACTAGATGAAAAGCTTTCAACTTTTTAGAACAGGTAGTTGGAGCTGCTATAAGATCTTGTAAAGGAGAAGGATAAAACAGTCTCTGGAGTCTAATGTATCTTAATTCAAATTAATAACATAGTGACTTTAAGCAGGTATTTCACTAATTTAAATTTTAGCTATATTTCATTCATATTTTAAAGGGTTTTCTGGTTCTCCATGCTGTTCAACTACAACTGTGGCAGATTTATGAGAGCAATCTGTCTTCTCTGCTCAGATCCCTCTCTGAACTGTTTCTAACACACTGGGCAATACCATTCTGTACATAGCTTTTCTTTTCTTGGTTAAATTTATATTTATTAATAGCATGCATGATTCTGTGAAAAACAAGCTTGAACCCTGGCCATTTTGACTTCCAAGGGCAAGTGTGATCTGAGGACAACTACCTGGAGATCTGTCTCTTAAACTCCACTGTGTGTACCCCTTGGTGATGTCTAGTACCTGCCTTCAGGGGGCTGGTAGTTGGACGCTGGTGGCATGTAATCTGACCCTTTTCTCTCAAAGGGGAACAGACTGGTAAACTGGGATCCTGCTTGATGGCCTTCACATGGAGCCCCTAGGATATGAGTCACAGCTCCAACAGAGCTTCCTGTTGAGCCTCAAACACAGATCTCATGGCATCCTTCTCCATTTTGTGCTCTTGCTGCTTCTACCAGGACTATGTTTTCAGAAGCAGAGCTCTCCTCTGACTCTTCTCAAAAGCGAGCTCTACCTGAGGCCGCTGTCTTACTTTATCCAAGAACTTCACAGGGATGATAAAATCTTCAGTGGAAATTAGCTCTCCAGCCTTTTCCAGCCAACAGACCCTCTTTTTCAAATGGTCCTTCACTGCTTAGTCTTTTTCAGAATTTACCTTCTTTTGTAGAGGTTCTGATCTCATGGGAATGAATTTCCAGGTCAGTGATGAAGCTCACTGTTGGATGTTCCTAATCTGTGCCTGTCAAGTTTCCAGAGCATCCATGGTCCCTCTGGAAATGAGTGCAGAGGTTCTGACCTAGCATTTCATTAAGGAGAGTCTGAAATGTTTTTTGTTTGTGCCCGGGAAGATGAGGAATCTGCCTCACTGTCCGGAGATTTCTCTAATCTTATCTGATAGATTATAGGATAAAATATGTAGGGAAATGCAAGGCATCATAATTCAGGGGCAATGGAAGCATACATTGGTTTAATATTTCCAAAATATTGTCTCTGTTACATTTTTTTAGATATGGCATTTAAGAAGTTTATCATGGCCAGAAGAAGGGAAATAATAAAGATTAGAGCAAAGTTAAACAATATGGAAACAAAAAACCAGTAGAACAGATAAGTGAAACTACGGGTTCTTTGAAAGAATTTTTTTTTTAAAGATTTGAGAGAAAGGCAGAGACACAGGCAGAGGGAAAAGCAGGCTCCATGCAGGGAGCCTGATGTGGGACTCAATCCCAGGACTCCAGGATCAGGCCCTGAGCCGAAGGCAGTGCTAAACCGCTGAGCCACCTGGGCTGCTCCGGTTCTTTGAAAGAATTAATAAAATTGATACCTCTAGCTAGACTTATCAAAAGAGAAAGTCCCAAATAAAATTATGAACAAAAGAGGAGAGATCACAACCAACACCATAGAAATACAAATAATCATAAGAGAATATTATGAAAAAGCATATGCCAACAAACTGGGCAATCTGGAAGAAATGGACAAATTCCTAGAAATATACAAACTACTAAAGTTGAAACAGGAAGAAATAGAAAGTTTGAACAGACACATAACTAGCAAAGAAATTGAATCAGTCATCAAAAATCTCCCAGCAAACAAAAACCCAGGGCCAGATGGCTTTCAGGGGACTTCTACCAGACATTTGAAGAGTTAATACCTATCCTTCTGAAACTATTTCAAAAAACAGAAATGGAAGGAAAACTTCCAAACCCCTTCTTTGAGGCCAACATTACCTTGATCTCAAACCCAAAGATCCCACCAAAAAGAATTACAGACCAATATCCCTGATGAACATGGATGCACAAATTGTCAACAAAATGCTAGCAAATTGAACTCAACAGTGCATTAACAAATTATTCACCATGATCAAGTGGGATTTATTCCTGGTATGCAATATTCAATAATCAATCAATATGATACACCACATTAATAAAGAATTAGAAATATATGATCCTCTCAATAGATGAAGAAAAAGCATTTGAGAAAATGCAGCATCCATTCTTGATGAAAACCCTCAATGAAGTAGGATTAGATGGAACATGCCCCAACATCATAAAGGCCATATAGGCCATATACAAAAGATCCATAGCTAATATCCTCTTCAATGGTAAAAACTGAGAGCTTTTCTCTACAGTCGGGACTAAGATAGGGATGTCCACTATCACTATTACTATTTAACATAGTCCTGGAAGTCTTAGCCTCAGCAACCAGACAATGAAAAGAAGTAAAAGGAATCCAGATCAGCAAGAAAGAAGTCAGGCTTTCAGTATTTGCTGCTGACATGATACTCTAAATAGAAAACCTAAAGAACTCCATCCCAAAATTGCTAGAACTCATACATGAATTCAGCAAAGTCTCAGGATATAAAATTGACATAAGAAAGCTGTTTCATTTCTCTACACCAATAATGAAAAAGAAATCAAGGAATTGATTTCATTTGCAACTGTACCAAAACCCACAAGATAAACTTAACCAAAGAGGGAAAAGATATACTCTGAAAACTATAGAACACTTATGAAGGAAATTGAAGAGGACAGAAATGGGAAAACATTCCATGCTTATGGATTGGAAGAACAAACACTGTTGTAGTGTCTATACTACCCAAAGCATCTGCACATTTAATACAATCCCTATCAAAATACCAGCAACATTTTTCAAAGAGCTAGAGAGCTAGAACAAACCTTCTTAAAATTTGTATAGATCTACAAAAGACCCTGAATAGCCAAAGCAATGCTGAAAAAGAAAAGCAAAGTGGGAGGCTTCATAATTCTGGACTTCAAGCTATAGTTATCAAGAGCTGTAGTTATCAAGACAGTACTGGCACAAAAATAGACACATCAATGGAAAAGATTAGAAAACCCAGAAATGGACCTACAACTGTCTGCTCAAATAATCTTTGACAAAGCTGGCAAGAATACCCAATGGAAAAATCCCTTCAATAAATGATGTTGGGAAAACTGGAAATCCACATGCAGATGAATGAACCTGGACCACTTGCTTACACCGACACAAAAAAATAAATTCAAAATGGATGAAAGATCTAAATGTGAGGAAACCATCAAAATCCTAGGGGAGAACACAGCAACGTCTCTGACCTTGGCCATTGCAACTTCTTACTAGACATGTCTCTGGAGGCAAGAGAAACAAAAGCAAAACTCAACTATTGAAACTACATAAACATAAAAAAAAAAGTCAACAAAGCTAAGAGGCAACCTGTGAAAGAGGAGAAGATATCTGCAAATGACTTATCAGATTAAACGAGAGTATCCAAAATCTATAAAGAACTTATCAAACTCTACACCAAAAATGCCAAATAACCCAGTTAAGAAATGGGCAGAAGACATGCATAGACACTTGTCCAAAGAAGACATCCAGGTGGCTAATGGACCCATGAAAAGATGCTCGACATCACTCATCATCAGGGGAATGAAAATCAAAACCATGATAAGACACCACCTCACACTTGTCAGAATGGCTAAAGTTAACAACACTGGGAACAACAGATGTTGGTGAGGATGTGGAGAAAGAGGAACCCTCTTGCGCCACTGGTGGGAATGTGAATGGGTACAGCCACTCTGGAAAACAGCATGGAGGTTCCTTAAAAAAAAATTAAAAATAGAACTACTCCATGATCCCACAACTGCACTACTCAGTATTTCCCCAAAGGATACAAAAATACAGATTCAAAGGGGTACATGCATCCCAATGTTTGTAGCAGCATTATCAACAATATTCAAACTTATAGAAAGGGCCCAAATGTCCACTGACTGATGAATGGATAAAGAAGAGGTGGTATGTATGTATGTATGTGTATGTACATATTACTCAGCCATACTCTGTTTTTACGTCTGACTAAACATTTAATTAGAGTATGAAATGCTTCATGTAGGAAGGTTCTCAAAAATTCAATATAGCTTGTAATTTCTCTGGCAAAAAAGAAACAAGTAAAAATATTTTTTTTATTTATAATTGGCCTGGGGTATCATTTTTACATACAAAAGATTAAATTTTTCTTCCTCTGAACCAAATTTCTAGAACCCTCTATTCATCATCATAAATTTTCTCCCAGAGTTCAAAAATCCTTTCAGAAAGAAGAGAGAAAATTGTTATTTTCCTTCTATAGGATATAGATGAATCTTTGGTATAAATCATGTGAATTTATATTGAATAACTGGGTGGTTTATTCATTCTAAGTGTGCTCAGCTCAAAGCATTTTTATGTGCACTGTAATTTGTCTTGAAGATGTAGTAGTAGCATTCTACTACTGTTCTTTTTCTATTTCCAGACCTGAAAACTTTTGGATCTTTGTTCTTTTGTATTAGCTTTGATCATTTCATTATATTTATCCTTAACATTTCAAGACTTTCTCCACAATGGAAAGGCTGGGCAATACATTATAATATCTGACTCACTATATCTTGTACACTTGGGCTGAAGATGTATTTAGTTCTAATCACTCTTTCTCCTCCTTTGGCTCCTGTAACACTTATCTTTTTTGGTTCCTTCTTTAACTGCTGGACTGCATGACCTTTCTTTATCTTTTAGTCCTTAAATGTTAATATTCTCTTCGATTCTATCTTATGGTTACAACTATTTTCTACCTAGATATTTTTCTTGAGCTACAGATCCCATTTAAAAATACTTATGCTATCAACATCTTGGTCTGCATGCACCAGACGTGCCTTATATTGCAACATCTCCAAACGTGAAATACTTATTTTCCCCCTAAATTGCCCTGAGTGATCACCATGTACCATTATGAAGCTAGAACACTTAGCATTTTCTGTGATCTGCCGTTTTCATTGCTATTACTACTGCCCTAATTTAGGACCCATTTTATCTTTACTGAGATCACACATAAAGTTAGAAAAGACCTTATTTAATACACAAGTTTGATTTTGTAAGTTAAAACAATAAAGACTGAACATGTGTAAAGGGTTAGAGATGACATATTGTACATTTTAATGAGCAATAGCGAGATTTGTAAACTCATTCCACTTGTGATCACTTGATTGTTAAAAATTTCTTAGCCGTTCCGTTTCCCTCAGTTTCAGTGCCATGACTGTACATTTATTTTGCTTTTTTAAGATAATATTTATACTAAGTGGCCTTTTCCAGGATCTGATCCTCTGTCAAATTCTGGTGTTATGACTTGTGATTGTTGACTTCTGCTCTTCACCACTTCAGTGTCAACATAATCCTAGTGAGATGATCTTAAAGTATATTGGAAGAATCCTTGTATCAGCAACCTCTCTTTCCATAAAACAAAAGTAGTAGGATTCAATGCAGAAGATTCTTCACCTGCTGTGCCATTTGTTTTACTTTTTTTTTTTTCTGTAGATCTGTTCCTTGCTCTCACTTTTTCTTATTCTCAACAGTAACAACTTAGGGTACAATCAAAATCCATTTTAGCAAAAGGGAGAATAGTAGTATGTTTTAATATACTGGAATTTAATGTAAAAAATATTTGAATTTGGGAATGCATTGCTGTATTTCGTAGGGCTTTGTATTGTTAGCCCAATTTTCATATGGTTATGCCTATGACATGATAAAATTAAAGTGCTAGCGCTCTATTCTAGATACATTTTTAAATGTCAATTCACACCTCACTACTTTGTGTCCTTCCTCCTCTGTCTGCTCTTTTACCTTGTTATTTATTTGTGAAAGAGCAGATGTATACACTTCATTTTATTATTATTATTTTTCCAGAGAAAAAGGATCTCAAGAGATCAATCCAAATATGGCAGGTAAATTTTGAATAGGCATAGAAATATAAGGGAGCCAATATACGCGCCAGTGTTGTCCTGGAAATTGGTATTAATAAGAAATACCTGAATCTATGTCTGTGCTTTGTTTCCTCAACTGAAGTTAAAGTTCCTTGGGATCTCACAATATTTTTGTTTGTCCTTCCACATGGAATACAGTGTTGTAGAATACAGGATTTTTTTTTAATCTATCTATGATAGTCACAGAGAGAGAGAGGGAGAGAGGCAGAGACACAGGCAGAGGGAGAAGCAGGCTCCATGCACCGGAAGCCCGACGTGGGATTCGATCCTGGGTCTCCAGGATCGCACCCTGGGCCAAAGGCAGGCGCCAAACTGCTCCGCCACCTAGGGATCCCCAGAATACAGGATTTTCATAAATATCTGTTAATACATGACCTAACTTGCCTGGGAGTTTTAGAAAATGTTGCATACCTGTAAGAAACAACTGGCATTAACTGGGGGAAGGGGGGACCCTGAATTTATCTGTTGCTTATGTAGGACTTACATAATTTTATAGTTTATAACACATTTACTCCAAAAAGTCATCTATTAGTGGAGTAATTCTAGTGAGAGAGAAAATTAGAACTTATCATAAAATAGTGTTATTCATCTATTGGAAATCTAAAGAAGCTAAGTGTAATGGGTTTCAAATCAGTCCAATTCATTTACTTACAGCCGCTCGATTATAACCTGGCCCACTGAAAATATTAAGTGTTTATGATTAGGGGCACCGGGGTGGCTCAGTTGGTTAAGCGTCTGACTTGATTTTGGCTCAGGTCTTGGTCTCCGGGTTGTGAGATGTGAGATTAAGGAAGGCTGCATACTCAGCGTGGGGGGGTGGGGTGGGGGATTCAGCTTGAGATTCTCTCTCCCTGTTCTGCTCCTCCCCCTGCTCATATGCTTTCTCTATAGAGAAATAAAATCTTTTTTTAAAAAAGTTTATAATTAGAATAATTACCCATTCTATCCTCCAGACCTACTCTGCAGAAAAGAAACATTAATATCATGTTTGTTAGGTTTTGTTATTATTATTACTTAAGCTTAGATACTAAGAATAGTCAGTTGTATTTTTTTTCCTTGCAATGAGGAAAAACCCCTCATATTTTGGTTGCAGTGATTAACTTTGGTGATTCCAAAGTAATTTATACATATAACATGAATTAATGTTATAGTCTTTGGGGCATATACCTGTATGTGCCTTGAATCTTACAGCACTTGGTTTCTGACAAAGCGCTATTTTTGGTAGTGATAGAATAAGCATTTCTCATTTCTTGAATTAAATGTGTTCTTGCAAAGACTCGTGTAAATAAAATAATCTGTAAATACACTATAAGGGGCCAAACATTTCAGGAAAATGTAGAATGAAATATTTTGTGAAATATAGCTATTGTCACTTTTCTGAAAATAAATACCAAATATTAATTTGGGTTCCTGGTTCTTCATTTCTTGTTTTGGTATTGACATGTAATTTAGTAACAATGAAATTCATTAATCAGAGCATATAATTTGATCAATTTTGACAAGTGTATACTCTGTTCCTACCACCCAAATCAAGATATAGAACATCCCACAGGAACCTGGGGAGCTCACTCAGGCTGATTTTTGATGTCAGCTTCAGGTCATGGTCTTGAACCATGTGATGGAGCCCCCATCTCGGGCTCTGTGCTCAGGACAGAGTCTGCTTGTCCCTCTCCAGGTTCGTCTCTCCTCTAGCTCTCTCTCAAATAAGTAAAATCCTTTTAAAAAGATACGGAACATTCTTATAATCTGAATGAGATTCCTTATGTACATTTGCAGTCAATCCCCTTCATACCAGACTCTAAGCATTCTTTGAGGTTTGCCTTTACTACAGTTTGGCATTATTATTATTATTATTATTATTATTATTTTTACATTTTCATGTGATAGCATCAGACAGCGTGTGTGTTTCTTTGGGTCTTGGCTTTATTTAGAGCGGTGTTTTTGAAAGTCACCCATTTCTTAGTTATCATTCTTTTTATTGCCAAGTAGCATTACTTTTTGTGTATATAGCACAGTTTGATTTTGTGTGAACTTAAAGTTTCTTAGTAAATACTAAGGAGCACTGTTGCTGGATCATATGGTAAGACCATGTTTACTTTTATAAGGAACTGCCAAACCGTCTTCCAAAGTGGCCATACCATTTTGCAATCCCACCAGCAATAAATGAAAATTCCTATTTGTTCCACATCCTCCTCAGCATTTGGTGTTGTCAGTCTTTTGGGTTTTGGCCATTCTAGTAGGTATGTAGTGGTTTTTTAATTTTTTTATGTGATGAAATCAGCTTATTCTTTTTTCATGGATTATGCTTTGGTGTTTTTTTTTTTTTTTTTTTTTTTTAAGTCACCATCAAACCCTAGGTCTAAGTTTTGTGTTTTACATTTAGGTATAGGATCCATTTTGAGTTAATTTTTGTGAAGGGTATAAAGTTTGTGTTAAGATTCCTTTTTTCATTTTTTTTTTTTTTTTTTTTTTTTTTTTTCCTTATACTTTTTATTTAAAATATCTTTACAATTGACATATGTATTATTTGTAAAGGGGAGAATCCAGTGTTTTCAAGGGAGAGAGAAAATAATCTAGATTAGTAAAATAGAAACTTCTCACTCAAACTCTATTTCAGGCTTAGATGGACCAACATCATGAAAATTAGTCTGTTATGTTTAATTGTGAGCCAGTTTGCTTTAACCTCAGGAAAACCTGTAACTTCATCCACAGGGGAGAACGGACGACAGCAGTTAACTACTTTACAGGTTGGACTTTGTGCTTAGCTATTTGTACCTAGCCTCTCCAACAATCCTGTGTGGTAGGTGTTGTCATCCCTGTTTCATACATGAGATTGAGAGTTTACATAGAATGAGTCCAAATGTGCATATTGCCCTTCTCCATGGAAAACCATGTAAAAGGCAAATGCCACTGAGGATGCAACAAGGTGCCATTGTGGTGTGAGCAGTAACAAATTACAATAAACTCTGAGCCAGAAACTGCTGAACAACAGGCTCTAAGAACACTGCCTGGTAGAAGGTAGGTGCTCAAGATGGCCTGGCTTCTGTGGTTGCTTTCAATAATTAACTGCTAGTTATAAATTCAGCGATGAACTTATTCTGCCCAGAAGCAGGTTTGTATTATCAAAATGCAGATCTAACTAGATGTGAAATCTGAAAATTAGAACCTTCAGCTAAATAACCTTCCTGGTATTTTTTTCAATTTTAAAAACCTAGACAGATGATGAATACACTCAAGTCTGTGTGAAGCTTAAAGCCAAATCAGACAGTGAACCTTTGTACACCCAGCTCCTTGCTTCCACCCCCGCCCTCAACCGGGCTTTGAGGTCTACAAGGCATCCCCTGGTGAAAGGCAGCAATCCCTAACTTCCCCAGAGGCTCTTCACCAACAGTACACCACTGGCACTTGAACATGCATCTTTGACCATGTTTCAGGATTTGGGAGTTTCTGGGACCATAACTTTAACCCAGCCTTCCATAACCGTCTTCTTACTTTCTGTTACAAAACATGACACTGCAATAACAGCAACAAACCGCTTTAGCTTTTTTACCTCTGCAGAAGCTAAGACAACTTCTCCAACATATAAAGGGGCTGGAAAGCTAATTTCCTGTGAAAGTAATACACAGCCTGGCCCTGGCATTTTAGTTCCCAAGAGTGCTGAAATAAGTCCATTGACCAAAACTCCATGTACAATTCTCTTTCCAAACTTGGTGTGTTTTGCAAAATCTTCGTTTAAATGCAAAGGATTGACATCCCCCGTTAATTCTGAGAAGGCAGCCACGTCCCTCTGCGTGAAGGCCCTGCTGAGTTCAGCGCGGTCTCCCACTCGGACGTGCATCTGCTCAATACACTGCCTGCTCAGCACTGGCTGGCTCGGGCAGATGCTCCTCTGAAGCCCACCCCACCACAGACGATGGCGGGAAATTACTGGGAACATCTTCAGCACCATCAAATTTCAGCAGTTGGAGCTTTAGACTGCTTCAGTCTTCAAACATCATATTGTCACCAAAAAAGTGCTTTTGAGAGTGGCAGTGTATTTCTGAAATTGAAGACTTCTCAATCCAATACTAGTTCCCTACTATTACCAGATAAGGCGAGAAGAAATGGAGAAACCTGAATCACTCTGAAAGCACATTTCTTGCCTTTATAGGATCCCAATAGAGTCAAAGAGCTCCATAATTTGACAAGACCACTGCTAGATATCCTCAAGATGGCTGACAAGGTCTTCTCTTCATAGGTTAGGACGTCCAAAGGTAAGGCTGCAGCAACCTCCCCAAACAGGTCCTTTAAGGCTGAAATAAGCAGCTGTTTGAACTGTGCAACATTCAATCCAACCCCATGATCTTGAAATTCTAGGCAGACTTTCATATAGTGGTGCTCAGAGGGATTTCTGTAAACTATTCTTTCATATGTGGTGGCTGGAGCTGGCATCTTGTCCAAAGCTGACCACATCTGGCGCCGGGCGCATGCGCTCTGCACACCCGTCGCAGCCACCTCCTGCTGCCGAGACCCCGTGGGGCAGGTGCCCGCGGACACGACCCCGCCAGCGACCCGCGCGCGGCGTCCTGGGCGGCGGACAGGTGCCTCCGCTGGCCGCGCGCCGCCCCCCTTTTTTCATTTTTTTTTGCATGCTGATGTCCAGTTTTTCTAGCACCTTCTGTTAAAGAGACTACCTTTGCATTTGCTCCTGTATCAAGGATCAGTTGACTATGTTTATGTGGGTCTATTTCTGTGGTTTATGTTCTATTCCATTCTACTTGTCTATTCTTCTATGGATATTATATTGTCTTCTTTACTGTTACTTTATAGTAATTCTTAAAGCTGTGTAATGTCAGGCCTCCAACTGCGTTCTTCAACATTTTGTTAACTATTCTGAATCTTTTGCCTTTCCATCTAAACTGTAGAATCACTTTGTTGATATCCACAAGATAGTTTGATAGAATTTTGGTTTATGAATTCTGTTAAATCTATAGATCAAATTAGGAAGAACTGACATCTTGATCATATTGAATCTTCCTATTCATGGACATAGACTATTTCTCTGTTTATTTAGTTTTTCTTTGATTTTTTTTCTTCAGAGTTTTGCATTTTTTCTCATACAGGTTTTGTACATATTTTATTAGATTTATGCCTGAGGATTTCATTTTGGGGGATGCTAATGTAAATGGTATTGTGATTTTACTTTCAAAATCCACTGTTTATTGCTGGCTTATAGGAAAATAGTTAACTTTTATATATTAACCTTTTATCTTGTAAGCTTGCCATAATCACTTATTAGTTCTAGGAGTTTTTTGTCAATTCTTTTGGATTTTCCACATAGATAATCATGTCACTTTAAAACGAGGGCAGTTTTAATTCTTCCTTCTAATCTATGTACCTTTTATTTCCTTTTCTTGCTTATTTGCATTAGCAAGGACTTCCAGTACGATGTTGAAAAGCAGTGATGTAAGGGTCATTCTTGTTTATTATCTTAGTGGACGTATTTTGAGTTTCTCACCATTAAGGGTGTTGACTTTGGGTTTTTTTTTGTAACTATTCTTATCAAGTTGAAGTTTTCCTCTATCTCTAGTTTATTGAGAGTTTTTATCATGAGTGGAAGTGGGATTTTATTAAATGCTTTCTCTGCATCTTTTTTTAAAGATTTTATTTATTTATTTATTTACTTACTTACTTACTTATTTACTTATTTACTTATTTTTTTATTTATTTATGAGAGACACAGAGAGATAGAGAGAGAGGTAGAGACACAAGCAGAGGGAGAAGCAGGGTCCATGCAGGGAGCCCGACATGGGACTTGATCCTGGATCTCCAGGATCAGGCTCTGGGCTGAAGGCCGTGCTAAACCTCTGAGCCACCCGGGCTGCCCCTTTATGCATCTTTTGATAGAATCATTGACTTTTCTTCTTTAGCCTATTAATGTGATGGAACACATTGATTTTTGAATGTTGAACTGGCCTTGCCTGGGGTAAATCCCACTTGGTTATGGTGTATAGTTCTTTTTAAACTTTTTTGTATTTGATTTGCTAATATTTGGTTGAGAATTTTTGCAACTATATTCATGACATTATTGGTCTTTAATTTTTTGTTTTGTTTTTGTCTGGTTTTTATGTTAGAACAATGCTGGTCTTATAGAATGAGTTAGATATAGTCTTTCGGCTCTGTCTTCTAAAAGCAGTTGTAGAGAATTGGTACAATTTCTTCATAAATATTTGGGAGAATTTACCAACGAACGCATCTAAGACGAGTTCTTCCTGTTTTAGAAGGCTGTTAATTATTAGTCCATTTCTTTAATAGATACGCCTATTCCAATTGCCTATTTCTTTTGTGGGTTTTGGCTAGTTGTGTCTTTTGAAGAATTGATCCATTTTATCTAGGTTTTCAAATTCGTAGGCATAGAGTTGTTCATAGTATTCCTGTTTATCCTTTTAATGTTCATGGGATCTGTATTGACTTCACCTCTTTCATATATGATATTAGTGATTTTTATTCTTTTTAAAAAATTATTAACCTTGTTAGAAGCTATCAGTTTTATTGATTTTTTCAAAGAACCAGCTTTTAATTTTGCTGATCTTCTCTGTTGATTTCCTATTTTTAATATCCATTGATTTCTACTCAAATCTTTATTATATCTTTTTCTTTGCTGACTTTGTGTTTAACTTGCTCTTCGTTTTCTAGTTTCCTAAGATGGAAACTTAGATGATTTATTTTAGATATTTCTTCTTTCCTAATGTGTGCATTCAATGGTATAATTTACCCACTGCTTTCAATGAGTCCTACACATTTTGATAAATTGTATTTTCATTTAAATTTAGTTTGAAGTATTTTGAAATGTCTCAAAATTTCTTCTTTGACCTATATGTTATTTATAAGAGTGTTGCTTAATCTCCAAATATTTGGGGGATTTTCCAGCTATTTTTCTGTTACTGATTTTTAGTTTGGTGCCACTGTAATCTAAGAGCAGACATTTGTGATTTTTATTCCTTAAATGTGTTAAAGTGTGTTTTTATGGCTTAGAATGTTATCTATTTTGGTAAATGCCCATGTGAACTTGAGAAAAATGTGTATTTTATTATTGCATGAAGTTACTTATAGATTATCTGATATATCCGGTTGATTGATAGTATTGTTCAGTTCAACTATCTCCTTTTCCATCTTCTGGATCTGTCCATTTCTGATAGAAAGTGTTGTAATAGTGGATTCATCTATTTCTCCTTGTAGTTCTATCAGTTTTTACCTCATATATTTTGATTCTCTATTTTTAGGTGCATACACAATAAAGATTGTTGGGTCTCTTTGGATAATTGACCCCTTTATTATTATATAATGTTCTTCTCTCTTCCTGACAATTTTCCTTGCTCTGAAGAGGTTTTAGTTTGACTTTATTTTCTCAGTGAAATAATAAACATGACTAATTATTGAGACTAATATGAGAAATGGTGTGCTGAAGAAGAAAGAAGACAATCTGAAAGAGTCACATTGGAGAGTGGAAAATAATTCTTCTTGCAACCATTTTAAGTGCTTTGTTTGGTTTTAGTCAGAGAGTTAGAATTAGCCAGGATAGGGATTTTTCAGGTAGGTACGGTAAAGAAAAAAGGAGAATGATTGTGACAAGTGAAAATCATTATAAATTATAAATTCTGAATTATTCCTGGCTATAGGAAAATATAAAATTTTATTTTATGATACTAGTATAATGCTGACATCTAAGCCCAATTGATATTGTACCAAAATTTTTAAAAATGAACACTTTTACATGAATACATATGTCTAGGTACAATATTATATAAGAAAGCACAACAGTTTTCTCAAAGGGTAATCCCTATGACCTGAGTAAAAATCTATTCTAGGCATAGTAGGGTAGTTAAATACCAGAAAAATCAATCAATATAATTAATTACATCAATAAATTAAGGCTCAAAAAGGCTATATTAGTATATCAATAGGTAATGAAAATGTATTTGGCCCTAAATATATTTTCAATATTGTTGTGATTTACTAAGATTTCATTCTTTAAAAAATTTTTTTGAATATAGTTCATATATAATGTTCCATGAGTTTCAGGTGTACAACATACTGATTTAACATCTCTATATATACATTATGCTGTGCTCACCACAAGTGTAGCTACCATCTGTCATCACACACTATTACAATATACTAACTGTATTCTCCATGCAGGGACTTTTATTCTCCGGACTTGTTTATTCCATAACTGGAAGCCTATAACTCCCACTCCTGTTCACCCATCTCCCCACCGCCCTCCCTTTGGCAAGCATCAGTTTGGTCTCTGCATTTGCAGGTCTGATTCTGCTTTTGGTTTGTTTGCTTATTCATTGTTTTTGATTTTAGATTCCACATGTAAGTGAAATTATATGGTATTTGTCTTCTCAGTGTGACTTATTTCACTTAGCATAATACCCTCTAGGTCCATCCATATTTTTGTGGATGGCAAGATACCATCCTTTTTTTAGGCCAAGTGATACTCCATTGTGTGTGTGTGTGTGTGTGTGTGTGTACTACACACTACATCTTTATTCATCTATCAGTAGACACTTGGGTTGCTTCCCTATCTTGGCTATTGTGAATAATTCTGTAATAAGGACACCCGGGTGGCTCAGTGGTTGAGTGTCTGCCTTCAGCTCAGGGCGTGACCCCGGGGTCCTGGGATTGAGTCTCACATTGGGCTCCCCACAGGGAACCTGCTTCTCCCTCTGTCTATGTCTCTGCCTCTCTCTGTCTCAAGAAAAAATATTTTAAAAAATAAATTCTGTAATAAACATAAGGATGCATATATTTTGTTGAATTAGTGTTTTCCCTTTCTTTGGGTAAATACCCAGTAGTAGAATTACTGGATCGTATCATATTTCTATTTTTAGTTTTTTTAAGAAACATCTATATTGTTTTTCACAGTGATTGTACCAATTTACATTCCCACCAACAGTGCATAAGGATTCCTTCTTCTCCATATTCTCACCAATATTTGTTATTCCTTGTCATTTTGATTTTAGCCATTCTGACAGGTGTAAGTCGAAAATCTCATTGTGCTTTTAATTTGCATTTTCCTGATGATGAATGATATTGAGCATCTTTTCATGTCTCTGTTTGCCATTTGTTTTTTAAAAGATTTTATTTATATATTCATGACAGACACAGAGAGAGAAAGGCAGAGACACAGGCAGAGGGAGAAGCAGACTCCATGCAGGGAGCTTGACGTGGGACTCGATCCCAGGTCTCCAGGATCACACCCTGGGCTGATGGCAGTGCTGAACCACCTGGGCTGCCCCTCTGTTTTCCATTTGTATGTCTTCTTTGGAAAAATGTCTATTCAGATCCTCTGCATATTTCTAGAAATTGGATTGTTTTTGTTTTTTAATGTTGAGTTATGTAGGTTGTTTATATATTTTGGATGTTAACCCCTTATTGGTACATTAATTATAAATACTTTCTCCCCTTCAGTAGGTTGTTTTTTCATTTTGTTGATGGTTTCCTTTGCTTTGCAAAAGCTTTTTATTTTGTTGTAGTCTCAATAGTTTATTTTGCTTTTGTTTACCTTTACCTCAGGACACATATATAGAAAAATGTTGCCATGGCTGATGTCAGAGAAGTTACTAGCTGTGTTCTCTTCTAGGACTTTTATGGTTTCAAGTTCAACAGTTAGGTCTTTAATACATTTTGAGTTTATTTTTGTGTATGGTGTAAGAAAGTGGTCCAGTTTCTTTCTTTTGTGTAGAGCTGTCCAGTTTCCCCAGCACCATTTATTGAAGATACAGTCTTTTCCCCTTTATAAATTCTTGCCTCCTTTTTCATAGATTAAGTGACTATGTAAGTGATTTTTTTCCTGACCTCTCCATTCTGTTTCATTGATCTTCGTGTCTGTGTTTGTGCCAGTACCATACTGTTTTGATTACTACAGCTTTGTAGTATATCCTGAAGTTTAGAATTGTGAAACCTCCAACCTCGTTAATTTTTTTCAAGATTGCTTTGGTGATTTGGTGTCTTAAGTGGTTCCACAAAAATTTTAGTATTATTCTAGTTATGTGAAAAATTCTGTTGGTATTTTGATAGAGATTGCAATGAATCTGTAGATTGCTTTGGGTAGTTTGGGCATTTTAACAATATTAATTTTTCTAATCTATGAACATGGAATATTTCTCCATTTGTTTGTATCACTTTCAATTTCTTTTATCAGAATCATATACTTTTCAGAGTATAGATCTTTTATCTCCTTAGCTAAGTTTATTCCTAGGTACTTTATATTTTTGGTGCAATTGTAGATGGAATTGTTTTGTTAATTTCTCTTTCTATTGCTTTGTTCATAATGTATTGAAAAGCTACTGATTTCTGGGTATTAATTTAGTATCCTGCAACTTTATTAAATTCATTTATCATTTCTAATAGTTTTTTTGCTGGAGTCTTTAGGGTTTTCTATACATAGTATGTCATCTGCAAATGGTGACAGTTTAACTTCTCCCTTACCAGTAAGGATGCCTCTTCTTTCTTTCTTATCTGTTTGCTGTGGCTAGGATTTCCAATACTATATTGAATAAAAGTGGGGAGAGTGGACATCTTTGTCTCGTTTTGACTTTAGAGGACAAGCCCTTCAGTTTTTCATCATTAAATATGATGTTAGCTGAAGGTCTTTCATATATGGAGTTTAATATTAAAATTTGTTTCCTCTAAACTCACTTTGTTGAAAATCTTCTAATTATGAATGAATGTTGAATTTTGTTAAGACTTTTCTTATGGGAATTTTAATAAGTATTCTTGATTTGCTTAGCACCATGTTCTCTCTGTCTATTTAAGACAACCTATTTGCTGTCTAAAAAATTTTATCTGATCAATTTCCTTATCCATAAAATGGAGATTAGAGTAATGAGTGGAGATAATATGCCAAACTTAAGTTGTTATGACTTAAATAATATGCTATGTTCAAAATATACTCTAAGTACTAAAGCATTATACATATTGTATATTCAATATATTTAATTATTTGTATAAATTAAAGTTTTATACAAGTATATAATTCTTTTTATTACAGATATAGGAATTATTGCAATTATAAAAATAACTACATATATCTGTAGTTATCTTGAATTTATGGGCTCACCACCTGAATTTTAACAATTTAATGTTACCTCAAAATTATATTACAGTATGACATTTTACATTTATTTTACTAGACTGAAATAATTTCCTTGTTGAGTAAGCCTACAAGTACCAAGAATGCAGCACTTTAAACTGTGCACTGTGGTTAAAACAGAAATTTCTAAGCATTATAGACTATAACTATTGAATTTAACTTAATTATACATTAGAATTATTAAACTGATTTGAATTATAAAATTGTGTGATGTTTTTGAATTATCAAGGTTTTTTATTAGAGCCAGATTTGTAGAGTACCCATTGAATTGCCAAGCATAAGGTCATTCAGTGATTATTATGACCTTTATGTCATTCAAAAAATTTTAGAAAAATGTAGTAATGAAGTAAGAATATATATATTTGGAAACTTAAACTCTTATAAAATAAGGAACATTTATTTTCAGCTCTTAGAAAAATTCCATTAACATTTTAATTTTATTAAAGATTATTTTAATATAATTGCTGAAAAATTTTGTGACTACTTATTAATATTGAGAATATAAAGCTTGAGGGACACCTGGATGGAACAATCTGTTGAGCATTCAATTCTTGGTTTCAGCTCAGGGTGTGATCTCATGGTCGAGGGATCGAGCCCTTAGGGCTCCATGCTCTGTGTGAAAGTCGGCTTAAGATTCTCTCTCCTTCTCCCTTTGCCCCTTCAGCTCATGCTCTCCCTTTCTCTCTCTGAAATTTAAATAAATAAGTAAATAAATAAATAAATAAATAAATAAATAAATAAAATATTTTCAAAAGAGTTTAATACTTGATTCCTAAACCTTAGACTATAATTGTCAGGGGCCTTCATTTTAAAGATCGATATACTGAGATCCAGAGAGGTTAACGTGCTCACTCAGTTCATAGAGCTAGTTTGTGGCAAATCTAGTATTAGAATCTAATTTTCCTGATTGTCATCTCATCTTATTTTATTTTACTTTATTTACATCACATTCTTATCAAATTCATTATATTCCCTACAGTCTGGGCTCCACATGAATATATATTCTGCATATTTGGATTTATTTGCTTTGTTTATTTGGGGGTGGTCCAGAGAGCTGGATAAAATGCTGTGAAAATTCAATTTTCACAGGCTATTAAACTAACTCCTAATTCACACCATTTATGTATTTGTTCTTAGAATGTTCCATTCACTTCTTTTTAAGTCCATCAAGTCTTGTTTATATGAGAATATTTGGATACAATAATAACCTAGCTATAGAAAGCCCTTGGGAAAGCTCTATAATTATTGAAATGATAAAGTCCCTTTGAGAAAAGTCATTTTCTGAGTGATAGTATTCCCTAGTGTTGGATCAAATCACTTTGAATAAATGAAACCTCAAAATTCAGAAACATCTTCAAACGTAGAATGCAAAGATAGGAAACATGTTTGTGTAGTATATTTGGCCCTTTCTGTTTCCTCATCACAGCATTCTCAAATATTTATCTGAGAGTTAGATAGAAATAATATCAGTCTATACAGACTGGATGCTTATCAGACACTATCTTCTCATACTGTGATTCTAACATCTTTTAATCATTATAAATATAGAACAGAATTGTTTTGACCAAAATTTAAATAGTATAGGCAGTACCAGTTCTTGAGTCTTTAAGGTCTTTTTTGAGGTTGAGGAGGAAGAAAGGTGTGGTTAAGCTAGATTTTAAAAACATCTTAACTCACATGCATTATTTTCAAAAAAAGGCATTTAGAAAGTTGAGATTTTATAATTACAATAATTTGCTATTACATTATAAAGTCTTCATAATCTAAAAGTCTTTATAATGCATAGAAGAGCTGTATATTGTACTTTAATATGAAATGTAAATTTCTTAAAAATCTCTTAAAATATAAATTTAGTTTGTAATGCTATATGAGGTTTGCTTTTAAGGAAAGCCTCAAAAAAAAAAAAAAAAAAAGGAAAGCCTCAGCAATTTTTAAAAATAAATTTGAGAACTACTTGGCAAAATGCCTAATAAGCTCTATTTTATCTCCTTTGGAAAATATGATTTTTTTCATATTTTTATAGATTTATTTGCCTAACATAAAAGAGAATTTAGATATATTATTAAGTCTATCTTAAAAATTGATCATTAAAGTATTACACATTATATGTACTTTTATAATGTACATGTATGTACTTTATTAAGGCATATTAATACTCAATTTTCTTTTTTTTATTTTTATTTTTTAATACTCAATTTTCTTATTGAAAGTTCAAACATACAGAAGTAGAGAATGAGCTTTCATGTGAAAAAGCTCACACACAAATCACTCAGCTTCATCAGTGATCAACATTTTGCCAATCTTATTTGATTTATCCTTTCTTTTTTTTGAAGCAAACGTCAGACAATATTAACAATTACTAATTAATATCATTCACTATACAAATCATATTAAAATTTCCTCAATTGTGAGATGAACAACATTTTCAATATAACAGGCTGAATCTTCACCTGATCTGGTAAGTCAAAGATGTCCAGAGAGGAGAAAATAGATCTGAGGCAGAGGGCTCACACCATTTCTGGCTTCTTGGTAAACAACAACAGAAGTAACATTCAAAGTTTAAAAATCCTTACTTTGCAATCCCTGCAAGAGCAGTCTAACAATGGGTGGGTATGTCATGTGTATTTGTATCCTTACAGGGTATGATGATGGTAAGTAACATCCTTATGAGAGGTTGAGCAACACACCCCACAACCTTGTTGCTGGATGGGGTTACCTGGGAAACCAACTCCAACAACAACGAGGGTATGGGAGGCTTATAGAGAGTGCTGTTGACATCACCTGTGGAAGGGAAGTGAAAGAAAGGAGGCAGGATTAGACAGAGGGAGAAGTTGAGATGGTAAGCTGTCTTAACAGACACCTCAGCCAACCCTCTGGAAAATTTAATCAGGGACGACGGACCTTTTGATCAGTCACTCACTAGGAGCTAGTCACCCTGGAATGGGATGGATAGTGGGTGAGGAGGTTCTCTTCAACCAAGGCAGCCCCATCAGCAATACTCTAAACAGCTTGAAGAATAGATCCTTCCTTCCTGAAATGGAATCTGGACAGCACATCAGAACATCCACTCCAAACAGTTTTTTAACAGGAAAATTTGTTCCTATATTTTAATTAGGAAGTTATCAAATACCTTTATATACCAGGTATTTTACACACATTATGTTTAATCTTTACAACAACTTTGTAAGATTGCTGTTGTTATTTTCAAGCTAAGGAATCTGAGAGGGGAGGTAGCTTCTCCAAGGTTACACAGCTGGTAGACATGCAAGAATTGAGATTTCAATGAAAGTCTGACTCCTAGCTCTTTCCACTAGGCAGCACAGCTGCTAGCTGTACTGCTCTGTCAGTGTGCCTATAATTAAAGCCCTCAGACAGCACATCCATTATTTCTTTACTTTTTGCTTTTTTTTTCCACCAGTTAGGTTAGCAATGTATGTTTTTAAAATTTAAAGTCATGTTTATTTAAGACTCTCCAAACCTATTTGAAATTCAAGTGAAGCAATTCAAAGTTGAGTAGATTTCCTGAACAGGTTGGAACATGTTCTCTATACTTCTTTAGAGCTTTATTGAAAGAAGGAGATAAAAACAAAAAACAAAACCCTCCAAAAAGCTAACCAAAGACATATTAATGTCTCTGTGATGATTTTTCCTTTGGATTTGTGCCACTTTGGAGAAGAGACACTAGTTAATTGGTATGAATCATTGTAACCATTATTCCTGGCCTTTCAAGCTACTGAATGGGAGTAGGAGAAGCTAAGATCTATTCATGAATCCTGCAGTATTCCTCCCTGAGTGATCTAGGGAGAGCCACTTAACCTGCTGTATGCTTTGGTTTTCTTTCTTTTTTTTAAAGATTTTATTTATTTATTCATGAGAGAGAGAGAGAGAGAGAGAGAGAGAGAGAGAGAGGAGAAGGAAAGAGAGAGAGAGAGAGAGAGGCAGAGACACAGGCAGAGGGAGAAGCGGGCTCCATGCAGGGAGCCTGATGTGGGACTCAATCCTGAGACTCCAGGATCACACCCTGGGTGGAAGGCAGGCGCCAAACCACTGAGCCACCCAGCGATCCCTGCTTTGGTTTTCTTACTTGAAAATGACTGTAATAATGTCTACCTTTCCCTTACATTATTTAATTTTCTGCTGAAGACATTTGCTTATTTAATAATAAGTAATAATTAAAAAATATGGAAGTACAAGTGTGTGTGGTTCCCCCTCCCTTCTCCTTGCCTTTTTTTTTTTTCAATTCCAGTGTGTCTAACATACAGTGTTGTATAGTTTCAGGTGTACAATATAGTGATTCAATAATTCTACATATTGCCCAGTGCTCATCAAGCTAATTCCCTTACTTTAGGGGCAGCCTGGGTGGCTCAGTGGTTTAGCACTGCCTTCAGCCCAGGGTGTGATCCTGGAGACCCAGGATCATGATTGAGTCCGTCAGGCTCCCTGCATGGAGCCTGCTTCTCCCTTTGCCTGTATCTCTGCCTCTCTCTGTGTGTGTGTCTCATGAATAAATAAATAAAATATTAAAAAAAGATAATTCCCTTACTTTAAATAACAATTATATATAAACAGATTAGAGGTTTTGTGAACGCTTTGAAGCAACTCCTTAAGAACATGATGTTTCTTAACACTTTCTGTTAGCTGATCAAATTTGTTAATTACTATCCCTCTACTAATTTTCTTAAAGAGCATAAAAATCTATAGAAATTATTGCAAATAAAACTATAAGCAAACTCACTAATACATAACTGAACATTTTGGCAGCAGCCAAATGATCTGTGTAAGTTTGATTATTAGAAAGGGATTAGAAAGATATGCTAAATAGAATAATGACCCTCAAATATGTCCATATCTTAATTCTCAAAACCTGTGAAATATTACCTTACATGACACAAGGAGCTTTGTAAATATGATTCAGCTAATGATTTGGAGATGGGAATATTATCCTGGGTATCTAGGTGGGCTCAATGTAATCACAAATTATAAGATGGAGATAGGAATATCAGAATACAAGAGAGATTGAGAATGCTATGCTGATGACTTTGAAGGTAGAGGAAGGGACCACGAGCCAAGGAGTGCAGTTCACTTTTAGAAGCTGGAAGAGGCAAGAAAATAGATTCTCCTGGAAACTGCAGAAGGAATGCAGCCCTAATGACACTTTGATTTTAGTCCAGTGAGGCTTCTGACTTTTAGAACTATAAATAATAAATTTGTGTTTTTGGGCAGCCCCGGTGGCGCAGCGGTTTAGCGCCGCCTGCAGCCCAGGGCGTGATCCTGGAGACCCCGGATCTAGTCCCACATCGACCTCCCTGCATGGAGCCTGCTTCTCCCTCTGCCTGTGTCTTTCCCTCTCTCTCTCTCTCTCTCTGTGTGTGTCTCTCATGAATAAGTAAATAAAATCTTTAAAAAAAAAAAGAACTTTAAAAAAATTTTGTGTTTTTTAAAGCCAATAAATTGTGGTAAGTATTTATAGCAGCGCTAGGAAACTAATGCAACAACACTGTCATTTCATAGCCAGTGGATCTTGGTCTATATAAAATAAGTTGTCCTTGTTAAGTCTGAGAACCACATCTGGAAGGAGGTGGGGTAAATTAGGGTGTGTGTGCCTCAGGTTGCCTTAAAGTCCTCTGTCCATTTCCAGGTTAAGGGCAGTCTCAACTGATAAGCTCTTTTCTAGAAGGTTTATCTGATAACCGTTTCTTGACGAGTTAAAGTGTAGAATATGAGCAGTAATGTTCCTCTAATAATTTCTTAGGAAATCCTTCCTATTGACTTTTCTGTTCCACTAAGACCACAAGATGACTGGCTGCTCTTCAGTGTGTCAATATCTTGGTCCCGATACCTTTATCTATCAGGAGTGTCTGATGGAGACCTCTCTTTCTCTTCTGAATGTCTCCTGTTACTTCAAAATGAGAATTCTTTAGAAACCTTTTTATCCTCTTTCTTTGGATCAGTTCTACCACTGACATTCCCTGCTGTTAAACCAAGGCTGTTTAGCATCACTTGGAAAAAGTCATACAACCATAAAGATGTATTTAAGAAAAACTATGATCTATAAGTAGATATGTATTTGTGTATGTATGTATATGCATGTCATGATGGGGGAGTGGGGAGTGACAATTTGCTTCCCAACTCAAAGGGATATATACATATAAAGTGATTTCCAGAGAGGACTTAGGCCCTTAATCAGTTGACTTTTGAGTTAATCAAGGAGAATTTTACCTGATAAGCTTGACCTAACCACATGAGCTCTTTAAAGAGAGTTGTTCTCCTACCGGCCTAGAAGAAAGCAAGCTCATGTTACAAATTGTCTATGTCTAGGAGAGAGGCATCTGTAGAAACTAAGAGCCTCAGTGCTAGAGTTGCAAGAAACCAAATTCTTCCAATTACCTGAATGAGCTTAGAAGGGAACCCTAAGTTTTAGATGAAAATCACAGACCTGTAGCCCAGCCCATACTCTGAATGCAGCATTGGAGCAGAAGAGCAGAGATTGATCTCAGCCACGCCCAAACTCCTGAGTCAGAAAAACTGGTAGAAAATAACTGAGTATTATGTTAAAGCACTAAGTTTGTTATAATTTGTTATGCAGCAATAGAAAAGTAGTATAGATTTTGATATCAAGAGAGGTGCACTGTTATAACATATACCTAAAATGTAGGAGTAGCTTTAGGATTGGGCAATAGACAGAGCCTATTGGAAAAAAATTGAGGAGCATAAGAGAGAAAGCACGAATCACTGTGAACACTCTTAGAAACGTGGACTTTGAGAACAATGCCTTGAAGGGCTCAGAGGTCAGGAGCATATTGTTAGAAACTGGAGGAAGGGGGATCCTTGTTATTTGCTAGCAGAAATATTAATGAAATTGTGTAACATGTGAAACACTGTGAAATATGAATTTGCATATATGGCTGAGGAGTTTTCCAAGCAAAGTTTCAAAGATGCCGCCTGATTTCCTCTTGTTGCTTATAATAACATGTAAGCAGAGAGAGAGAAATTGAAGGAAGAAACATTAAACAAAAGTGAACTTGGACTGAATGATTTTGAAAATTCTCAGCCTCTCCAGATGGCAGAAGATGCTAAAATTCAGAAATGGCTGCCAAAAGTACAGCATCAAGAAATAGCTAAGTGTGTGACCATACTTCTTTTTTTTTTTTTTTTTGCTAAAACCTCAGAAAGATCAAAATGTCAGAGTATTGAGTTGCACAAAGATTTTTTTCAAGAGATTAAGGGTGTGCCTCCCTGATTTTTTTCTTTTTTTTTATTGGAGTTCAATTTGCCAACATATAGCATAACACCCAGTGTTCATCCCGCCAACTCCCTGATTTTTTTGATCAGACCAGAGGACCTCTCAAATTTTAAGGGCATTGTCTGTCCTTCAGCCTTCTCTGCAGGAGTCCAAGACCTAGAAGAGGAATCCTCTTGAAAACATTTGTAGATATGGCTTTTCTCTACTGGAGTAAATTCTCATGAAATCCGTGGAAGACCCATAAAGATCTTTAGAAATTTATATCAGCAAGAATATTGCTAGCCTTGTCTGAAAGGGACAGAGAGAGTACAAAAGGAAAAGAGGCTGTCGGATCCCCCCAAATTCTACTGGCAGGAAGCAGGCTAATAAAACTACAGGGCAACAAACATGTGCTACCTTTCGTAAAATAAGGAAACATGACCTAGAGGCTGACTCAAGAAGGACAGAGACTTCAGATAATGGAGGGGAGAGCCAGGGAAGATTATTCCCAGTCTCTGAAACCTAATCAAGAAACTCCTACTTGTCCACTACATTTCAGAACTGCTTTGGAACAGTGACTGCTTTTCACCTTGCATCCTACCTCCCCACCCCACCCCACACCCTTCTGAACTGCAGTATTGATAGGTGTTATCCTGGACCTATCCTACTATTATTTGTTGGGAGGGTAGGGTGAAGATAACATGTCTCTTTAGTTCCACAGGTCCATAGCGGAAGAGGAATTGTGCTCCAGGAGCTGAGAATAATGGATTATACCCAGAAACCTTATTCCCTATCTGATTCAGATGATATGGCTCTATCCTTAGAGCTGATGAGATTTGAGACTTTTAGCTGATCTTATTTGCCATAATGTGCTCAATTCCTTACACATAGTGCCTGATGAATAGCAGCTGATGGAATATGTATGATTCCTTCTGAGCGTTATTAGCTTGAATCAGTACCTATCATTCTGATCAATTTTGGAACAATAGGGTGATTAATTTCTGTGATTCTTTAAGAATTAGATTCTGATTACTAGAGAATGGTTAATTTACCCAAGTAAATGCCAACCTAAGGAAATTTGCTTCTGCTTCCACATATATTTCTCCAGGAGATACAACTCTTCTATTTTGCTGCACATTTTCTTTAAACTTCTATGATTATGTTTTCTTTACCTGAAATCCTACAATTGATCTGGAAGGTAATTAGGAGCCCCGCCTGAGAGAGATACTGTTGTCATGTCAGAAGGGTTCTTGGTAAAAGCAGTATTAGGAAATGTAATTAATTTTAAATTTGAGAAAGCTTAAGTCATGGCAAGAAGGAGATTGCAGTAATTTAGGTAAACCTAGATTCTGGTGAGTTGTGCTGAAAGTGGAAATGAGTTAGGAATTAGTGGAAGAAGTGGTTCATGTAAGGAATATCAGTGGTCAGAAAATCAAAATGTGCCATTGTCAGGATAAGAAATGTGCTCATATTTTTATTCTGGTTATAGGCATAGATAAAAATAATGCACATCTAGCACTTCAGAAATAGAAAACAGAGATAAATATAAGTCCACCTTATATATCATGGAAAATCACTAACATGAATTCCTTCAATTGTCCTCTGGTTTTCCTTTTTACGTACACATATATATTGTGAATTTTATTATTTATTTTCATAAAATTGAGATAATTTTAAATATAGTTTGGTAACTTGATTCTTTTTTTCACTGATCATTAATTTGGGGCGTCTTTTTGTATCGGTACATACATATCTATTCCATTTTCTTTAATTACATTGCATACATATATTAAAAATGCATATGTCTGTCCTGCTGTCAATGGGTGCAATTTGACTATTCTTAAGTTTTGTCTTTGTAAACAGTACTCGCGGTAACTATTCTTGTGTGGGCATTTTGGCATAGTTTTGTGAACTCGGTAATTCCACATGTAAGCATGAATTTTAGAGAAACTTTCAAGATGCGTATAAGTATTGCAGCACTGCAATCATTAAAAAAAGCTTGTAACAATCCAAATTTCCATTTTTAGGGAACTGGATAAATAAGTGATGAAATGCCAATATCTAGAAAACTATAACGTATATAAGCATAATAAATTGATAAACCTCAGTCACTCTCTAGAAAGTGAACATATCTTTCAAACATGATGTTGAATGACAAAAACAAGTGACAGAATGATAAGTACATTATGACACCACTTATGTAGTTTTAAAAGCACATACAACAGTATAGTACTGTATTGTTCCTGGACAAATATATAGTAAAAGTATTTAAAAATGGGTGGAAAAGATATACAATGACTGCTTTATTTTAAAGGTCACTTTCTTTTGGGGAAGGAGGCAGAGAAATGAGATCCAGGTAAGGTTCTAAGGGCACTGCACCTGATTAGGGGATTTTTTTTCCCTTAAGAAATCACACGGAGCCTGCTTCTCCCTCTCCCTGTGTCTCTGCCCCTCTCTCTCTCTGTGTATGTGTGTGACTATCATAAATAAATAAAAATTAAAAAAAAAAGAAATCACAGAAAGCTGTGTGTTACTTGAAAAGAGAATGTATAACTACGTGAAAAGAAAAGCATGTCTATAGAAGCAGTGTTATAGCAGACATGTTCAGACCTTCCAGTTAAACAGTGCTATATACTATGCTTGGAAATTTTTTGGAAAGATAAGCAAGCAGAACCCATAGTACCTTCAGTCAATTAGAGATCGACTACTTTTCCAGAAACAATGTTTTACTTATTTTTTTCTTTTTTTTAAATGATAGTCACAGAGTGAGAGAGAGAGGGGCAGAGACACAGGCAGAGGGAGAAGCAGGCTCCATGCACCGGGAGCCCGACGTGGGATTCGATCCCGAGTCTCCAGGATCGCGCCCTGGGTCAAAGGCAGGCGCCAAACCGCTGCGCCACCCAGGGATCCCCAGAAACAATGTTTTAAACATGAAGCCATCTTCTAGCCTGTGGGAGCAACCAAGTTCAGTAGATATGCCTTAGCTTTGAATTCTTTTTTTTAGAATTTTTGTAAGGTGTTTTCTCTAAATATTTTTGTAGCCAGGGCACCTGGGTGGCTAAGTCGGGTAAGCATCTGCCTTCAGCTCAGGTCATGATCCCCGCATCCTGGGATGGAGGCCTACTTCTGGCTCCCTGCTCAGCAGGAGCTTCTCCCTCTCCCCCTTTCTTCTACTCCCATCCTGCTCGCACACTTTCTCTTACTCTCCATCTCTCTCTCACACACACATAAATAAAATTTTAAAAAATATATATTTTTGTAGCCTGTATTGCTCCCTTCATTTCTGAACTACTGAAAAACTTAATTGAGCTTTACATTATATGTTGTCTTTCCTTTTACAGTTACCTCATGAGTCTTGCATTTAATTCTCAAAGTCCTCCAAGGATGGAGATTTTAATTCACACTTCTTGATATTACTCTTTGTATGAACTGCAACAGAAAGAGACCCAAATTCAAAACCACAAATATCACAGAGCTGCCTTAAAGGAGAAAAGTAACCTGAATGAGAAGTCTGTGAGATACTTTAAAAGGTGTCATTATGTTTTTGAACCAGTGCAGAGGGACTGGAAGAGTGAGGAAGGATAGGTAACCACAGATTGAATAGGAGGTGAGATTTTTTTTTAAAACCATCAAATATTGAAGCAGTTTGCCCCATATTATTATCCAAAAGGTATGTCATTATGGAATCAACAAAGAGGTCCACAAACAGGAGGGTAAGGGCAAAATATGGGGAAGGAGAGGCACTGACTAAATCATCCTGAATGAAGAGATAACAATATACAAAATCTCCAAAAGTAGTGTTTGCTTATGATCTACTAACGGCTTTAAATGAAGGGATAGGCCTCTATTCAAGAACAGAGTTTCCTGGTCCTTTACTGCACTGACTCTATAATCCGTGAAGAAGAAAAGCTTCAAGCAGTTCATCCAAGCCTAGATAGATCTTCAGGGATGGCTGGATCCAGGGACTCAGATGAGGCCACCTAGATTTGGTCTCTTCCCCTTTCTCGTTCCATATTTTGGCTTTGTTTTCTTTTGTGTTGGTCCTACTCACAGGCACACTTTTTTCACATGGTCCTCCCAGCATCTCCAGGGTTACCCTGCCTTAACATTTCCACCAGAAGAAAAGAGTTTATCTTAATTGCTCAAAAAAACCCCAGAATTGAGACACAGTGGACCATTGTGACTTACATATTTGACTTTGAACCCATCACTGCAGCTAAGGGAAAGAATATTCTGATGGGTCTGTACTGAATTACACGACTGACCTTGGAGCTCTGGGGCTGACGACCACTCCACCCTAAGTACATGGACTGAGAGTAGAGGAGAGATGTATTCCCAGATAAAAATCAGGATGACTTTACCGAACAAAGCAGCAACGGATGCTGGGCAGTTAAAACAGCAATTTTCTATTTGACTGCAGTCTGCAAACACTAGTCTGCAGACTAATTCTGCCACTATTAGTCTTTTTTTTAATAAAGTTTTTTGGAACACAGCCACATCTATTCAATTACCAATTATGACAGTTCTTCTGCTCTATCAGCAGAGTTGAGTACTTGCAGCAGAGACCATACAACCAGGAAAGTCTAAAATATTTACCTTCTGACCCTCGATATACTACAAGGGAATGCAAAGGGCGGAGGGAAAAAGCACTGGTTAACAACAGGGTCAGATGACGGTGAGTCCAGTCTTCCAAATGAATCCAGTCTTCTAAATCCTCTCCACTAAGTTCTTAATGAAATCTTTAAGTATTTGGATGTTGCATTGAATAATAGCAACTTTAAGGAGCTGGTTCAGTGATGAAGATCATCCTAATCTTTCTTTTATTTTTTAAATATTTTTATTTATTTGAGAGAGAGTGAGAGCGAGCAAGGGAGGAAGAAGCAATAAGAAAGGGAAAGGGAGATAGAGAATCTCCGATTCCCCTGCTGGGCTCAATCCCATGACCCCTGAGATCATGACCTGAGCCTAAACCAAGAGAGCTTGGTTTAACTAACTTAACCAACTGAGCCACCCAGGTTCCCCTAGTTTTTCCTTTCTTTTTTTTTTTTTAAGATTTTATTTATTCATGAGAGATAGAGAGAGAGAGGGAAAGAGAGAGAAAGGCAGAGACATAGGCAGAGGGAGAAGCAGGCTCCATGCAGGGAGCCTGACATGGGACTCAATCTCGGGTCTCCAGGATCACACCCTGGGCCGAAGGCGGTACTAGACCGCTGAGCTACCTGGGCTGCATCCCCTAGTTTTTCTTAAAAGAGCTTATGAACCCTATGAATTCTTGCTAAATTTCTGTTGAATATTTTCATACCTAGAATACTTGTTTTAGCTAGCAAAAAATTATAATAGAGTTTGACTTTATGTGTTGTATGAAGGGTTTTACATTGGGGCTATAATACATATATATATTTAGCAGACAGAGAGCCTATTTTTTTTTATCTTTAAATGATGATGGTTGCTTATAGCTCTTAAATCTTTTTTTTATATTATTAATTCAGATGTGAATTTTTTGGTATTTGATCATTATTCTGTAACTCATTTCCCAGATATAACTTTAGGAAAATATAATATCTTTTATGATAGAGCAGTTAGTAATGTATTGGCAGGGCTCAGTGAGACGTCCTATTCATTCAATCCATCGTATATCCATCCATTGCTTTGCAGCTCTTCAGCAAGACTTTTATTGTGTGCCAGATACTGTTCTAGACAATGAAAATAAAGTGATAAATAAGACAAACATGGAACCAGACCTCCTTTTGCTTAAAATCTATTTGGAATTAAAGAGCTTCATTCATTCATTTTTATTTGTTCATTAGATCAACAGATATTTATTGATCACTGTTTATGTGTAGGCTCTATGATCGATGCTGAAGAGGCAGTCATGGGAAAGATTGATGCCTTGCTCTTTGGAGTTTATAATCTCTTTGGAAGACAAGAATTTCACAGATGGTTATTTCATTACAACTGTGATAAATACAGGGTGCTGAGATAATATATGCTATGTGACCTGACTTAGTTATTCCCAAGAAAATGATGTAAAAACTAAAGTCTATGGAAACTGATATAGAGACAGTCCAGGAACACTAGGAGTTTTCCAAGGAAAAACAAGGGGAAGGGTGTTCATGGTGTAAAGGTCCAGAGATAAAAGAAAGTCATGGCATGTGCCAGAAACTGTAAATATATAGTTATAATACTGTATTCTTGGAGGGGACAGCTGACTATTGAATCAGGAGAGGTAAGCAGTAGCCAGGTAATAAATAACCTTGCAAATTACAAGAGGCAAGACATACTCAGATTTTCATTTTAGTAAGACTACATAGGCTAACTTGTAGAAAATGGCTAGGAGACAGAAAATATTGGATGTAGTAAGACTCATTAGGGAACTGAGATCATCATTTAGCTCCAAGATTTTTGTGTTTTGAAAAAGGTTACTGGCCATAATTACGGGAGAAATATCTGCCCTCCCACTTAAGTTTCTTCACCCCTCCAAGACATTATCTCAAATGCCATCACTTTTCTGAAATCTTTCTTGCCTTTTCCAGAGGTCAGTTCCTATACAGCATCCATT
This sequence comes from Nyctereutes procyonoides, assembly GCF_905146905.1. Classification (NCBI taxonomy): domain Eukaryota; kingdom Metazoa; phylum Chordata; class Mammalia; order Carnivora; family Canidae; genus Nyctereutes; species Nyctereutes procyonoides. Next base: position 25,320,248 of record NW_026575122.1, read on the forward strand.
CATCTATGCATCCATCCATCTATCCATTCATCCAACTTATAATAAACATATCCTAAGAATCTGGCACTGTGCTGGGTTATGGGGATACATCCTAAACACAGTTTCCTACTACTATGGAGCCTCCCTTTTAGTGGAGATCACAGTTCAGTGTGCAAAGTGCTCTGATAAAGATAGAGGGTGGGATGCCTGAGTGGTTTAGTGATGAGCATTGGCCTTTGGCTTAGGGGGTGATCCCAGGGTCCTGGGAGTGAGTCCTGCTTCGGGCTCCCTGCATAGAGCCTGCATCTCCTTCTGCCTATGTCTCTGTCTCTGTGTGTGTGTGTGTCTCATGAATAAATAAATAAGATCTTTAAAAATAAAAAAAAGAAAAAACAGAGGACATCAAAAACAGATAAAAATTAAACAGGGATATAGGGAAGGGAATTACGGTTTTCAGAAAAGATTTATTAGATGATATGTTGTTGAACATAAGGATGCATTTGAAGAACTACAAATTATGTGGCTGAAATGAATAATTATAGAGGTGGGGGTAGAAATGGTGAGAATAAAAATCGTCCAAAACTAAATGTTTTAGGTGTTTATTTACAGCACCGAAGGTGGTATCACAATTGCCAACTCCCATGTCTATTGTCAGATGCCCACAGAGGCTAGAACACAGAGATTAGGATATTTTGGAGTCTAGTGGAACTTGAAGTAGAGTGCCGTGTGTGTGTATACAGAAAAAGAGTAACCTTTAGGGCAGAGAGGGCCTTCTGAACGAAAAGTAATATATGAGGGCATACCACTTAAAGTAATATTCAAATAAAGGAACACTGTAGGGGAGGTTAACCAAGGACAAGTAGCAAGATGAAAAGGTGAATACAGGGCAAAGTACCTGAATCTCTGAGAATATTTAGCCCATCTCTAACAAATGCTTTTCTGTTGATGTTTGTTTTTTGAGTTGGGTTCCTACACACACAGGCTTAGTGGTTGGAGATAGGGAACGTGTTTGGAAGGTGAAGATTCTCAGACATAAGTGTGCAAAATAATTAATGACAGGCACTGTTAAAAACACAGCTTCCTACTGAGTAAATCTGGGGAGCAGCTGGGAGTATGTTTTTGAGCAAGTATCCCTGGGGATCTCATGCAAGTGCTAGTAATCCTTCCACTGTTTTATAGAACTAGTATGTCTGTGACTCCTAGAATTTTATCAAGACACTAAAAGAAGTGTTACATGGGAAGTTTAATGGACAGTGTACCATGGAACCATTAGAGATGTCCTTTATCTTTCATTGACTAGTGAATGCATGTTCTTCAGGCAAATTTGTTTTATTTAATTGCTATTACTAAACTCATTTCCTTCATCTTGTAGACAAAATTCTTTGTCAGACACTTTGGTTTAGCAAACATCTTGCTCTGTCAAACATTCTGTCTAAAGTATCCCTAGAGGTGTCAGACACTTTCTGGGTAGCAGAAATAAAGGAAGATAAAAAAGAAAGAAGGGAGGGAGAGAAGAGGAAATATAATAGCATAACCCAATTAAGCAAATTACATTGGTTTTCATGAATACTTGTTTATTTACTAAGACCTCAAAATCTGCCTGCTTAATGAATTTTGGCAGGGACTGATATCTGACTTCCTACTCTTTGCCTCAAACTCTATTAAAAAAAAAGGAATAAAAATTTGCCTACCTCCAGTCTTCAGTTATCTATCACATTCTCTGTTATTTCTGAAGTTTTACAGAAGATACAAAAATTACTATAGGTAAGTTTTTTTAGTGTTCTGAGATATATAGTACATGTGGGCTGGAGACTTGGCTTGATGGGGGTTGATGCTCTCTATTATATGATGTGTCTTGAGTATAAATTTCTTCGTTATATTAAATGATATTCTATTTCCAGTTTTAAGGTCATTTTTCTTTAAACAGGTGAAAGCAAAATAGGATATGGTTAGTTCTGCCTGCTGGCTGTTATTTATTAAAATCAAGTTATTTTTTCCAGGCAGTTAGGATAGTTACTGTAAGCCTTTCCTGTTTTTATGGCTATGAATATAGCAAGAATAACAATGACAAATACTTTTTGTCACACATAATATTTTTACATCAGCTCTATAACTGATAAAGAGGTTTCAAATTCTTGAGGAAAATAGTCTGGTTTTGGAAGACAGACACAACTATGAATTATGCTTTCAGGATATTTTATAAAACAACCTTAAATTAGCTGTATTTCGCTTCCTAATAATAGTATTTGTTAACATAATGATTTTTGCACTAAGTAAATTGTGAAAAATTTACATAGTTTTTCTTGAAAAAGTCATATTGAACTATGTGATAGTATCTTTTTAAAAATTATTGTGTAGTTTACATGATGTTATATTAGTTTCAGGTGTGCAACATGGTGATTCAACAATTCTCTACGTTACCCAGTGCTCACCACAATAATTGTAGTTACCATCTATCAGAATACAATGTTATTACAATATTATTCAATATATTCCCTATGCTGTACTTTTCATCTCTATGACTTATTTATTTTATAACTGGAAGTTGTACCTCTTGATCCCCTTTACCTGTTTGCCCATCATTCCACACCCCTCCCCTCTGGCAACCACCAATTCTCTGTATTTATGAGTTTATTTCTGTTTTTCTGTTTGTTCATTTGTTTCTTAGATTCAACATATAAGTGAAAGCATATGATATTTGTCTTTATCTGTCTGACTTATTTCACTTAGCTCAATATATACCCTCTAGGAGCATCCTTGTTTCAAATGGTAAGATTTAATTCTTTTTTATGGCTGAACGATATTTCATTGTACATATACATATATGTGTGTATATGTATCAATGGATAACACGTGGGTTGCTTCCATATCTTGGCTAGCATAAATGATGCTACAATAAACATAGGGGTGCATATATCTTTTTGAACTATTTTTTAAATTTTCTTTGGGTAAATGCCCAGTAGTAGAATTATTGGATCATATGGTATTCCTATTTTTAATTTTTTGAGAAACCTCCATACTGTTTTCCATAAATGTCCCACAATTTACATTCCCTTTTATCCACATCCTTGCCAATACTTGTTATTTCTTGTCTTTTTGATAATAGCCATTCTGACTGATGTGAAGTGATAGCTCGTTGTGGTTTTGATTTCCATTTCCTTGATGATGAGTGATGTTGGGCATCTTTTCACATGTCTGTGACCATCTGTATATTTTCTCTGGAGAAATGTCTATTCAAGTCCTCTGTCCATTTTTTTAAACAGGTTGTTTGTTTTTTGGTGTTGAGTTCTATACATTCTTTATATATTTTGGATATTAACACCTTACAGATATGTCATTTATAAATCTCTTCTCCCATTCAGTAGGTCGCCTTTTCATTTTGTTGATAGTCTCTTATGCTGTGACGTATGGTATCTTTTTATTGAATGATTTTTTTCTAAGTAAGAATTTCCTCTTGAAATGGCTAGCAAATCTAGATTTTGAATATTTTAAATTTGTTTTTATTTTACATATTGTATCACTCAGTTTGGACATAGGCAATCTTATAAGCTATTGTGTAAACTGAAAATTTAGTTACTAAAGGGTCAAAAGGAGAGAAAGAAATGGTCAATTGGGGACGGAGGCATGTTAAGCAAGGATTGAAGGATTTAAGTTGATAGACACGATACAGTTATGAACCATATCTGGTTAAACAAAGAGATAATAGGTAAGTTGCTACCTATTAATGTTTTTCTCTAAGCTCCATACCCACCTCCACCTTCTCACTGTTACCTCTATGTTCCCATGGCAGTTCTCCATTATTACATTCATCATAGTTGGAATTATGTATTTAGGGTTTACAGGCTTGTTCCCTACACTGATGCACCTGGTATCTAGTAGGAACCCAGTAATATTTAACTTCTAATAATCAAATGTCTGTATCCCTAGCTTATATGATAGCTAATAATTGCTGATTGCTGACCACAGGAATGAATAAGTTTAGCAAGAACAGAGGAAAAGACAATGTCTTTCCCAGAATACTCCTTTTTTGCATTACTTTTTCGATTCACATATCTACGAGCCTCTCAACTTTTTCTTTGGAGATAATTGATGAGTAAATTCCTTCACTAACATTCACTCTCCAAGATTATGTAAAAGAATACATCATTAGTATTAGAAGTCCATATACTTATCAGAGATGGAGAGGGTGTTTTGTGGAATGAAGAAGGAGGGTTTCTATTGTCCCTAAGAAACACATTCATAGTCCTGCTTCTTGCTCCCTTTTGTCCTTTACTTCCACAGCTACTTTCTGAGTATCTAATGTGCTAAACTGTTGGGGATTAGAAAGAAAAATTACTTAAAAATGATGTGAGGAAAGGAGAAGGGTCATTCCAAGACTGGGCAGAGGAATATGAACTTGGTATTCCATGCCAAGGAGATACTGCCTTCTTCAGCTACAGGGCAATAGCAAAACTTCTAGAAGTTATTTAGCCAATCAATGGAACAAATTCTGATGATATGCTTTTATATATTTCATGCTTACCTTTTAGAACAGAACAAAAATTAGGGAAAGATAAATGAATGGTTTTGGCTGAACAGTAGAAAATTTAATATTGTTCTGCAACTGGCAGTACAATCAGTCTGATATTTTTATTTGATTATTTAAGTCAAATTTTGTTACTTTTACAGGCTTATAATTCATATCACATAATTATGATTTTTCTTTTAGGTCTTTGCAGCACAGGAGAACATCAGAGAAGGTCATGAAGTCATAACTTAAAAACAAACCCAAACTCTCCTACAAACATTATTGCAGTTTGCAATTCCTTAGTATATTTTCCACGAAAGTAGTCACTACAATACATATAGAGTAACCTCTTATACCATCTGCTTTTAAGACCTGCTTTTCTGAAATGTGATTCTGAGTGATGTAAATGTTAGGTGAAAAAGAAAAAAGTACTTGATATTTTAGAATATTCGAACAATGCATTTCTACTAGACTTTTTTTTATGTACATGGAACTTGAGGATAATTCATTTATTTAGTAATATTTGGTTCAGTTCAATACAAATTTAAGAGTAAAGTGTTAGTATGTTGAACAGGAAAGGCATTTTGCCACTCAACTGAGTAGCTCCTATTCTATACCCTAAGGTATAGAGTACTTTCAGAGTTACCCATTGCCCCATATGGAGCTTTGAGCAGATTAGGAAAGGGCACTCCAAACCACCAGTTGCCTCCCAGGCCTGGTACCTCATGATCATATACAGTGCCACTGGGTATTTAAGTTCCCATGTTTTTCTTGTTTCCTTTTTTATGAAATAGGGGTAAAAGACAAACTTCTTAAGATAAGACATGGTATTTTATATCAAAATAAAAGTAGAATGGATGACTGAATAGTACCAGGCATTTTTCATGTGTTATGTCATATAACCCTCACAAGAGTCCTCGGATGTATGTATTATTATACAAGGTTTAGTGATTAAGAAAGTGATGTATGGTGGCTAGGTGATTTGCCTAAAACAAAAGAGCTAGAAAGCAAATGGGCAGCTCAGATGTCAGAATACCTGCCTGAGGTCATCAAACAACAAACAACCTTCAATATCTCACTTACACCTTTGCCCCCAGATAGTAAAATCACCTAAACCAGCAACCAAACCCATCCAGACTCACAAGGTGTGCACCAAGTGGCATGGTGAAAGAAAGGCTTGAATAATTCAAAGGAATATTTTCTGTATTTCATTTATTATTTTTTAGGTTGTTTATATCCTTAAACAGGAAAAGTTCTGGGCTTGCTTTAGTCTCTTATGAAATAAGGAATCGATAAATGTTGGTTGAATGTTGAGTACATTTGCTATGCTCCATCAGAATTTAGGTTTGTATGATATAATGCTTTAACTGGGGAGCGAGAGAAGAAAAACAAGGAGTCCAGTTGTTTTTTCAGATGTAGTATTAGAGCTAGTCCACAGGTGCCTAGAATGGCCTGTTTTTTGCCTTTTCAAGAAGAAAGCACCAAATAATTAAAACATCCTTTGCAATTAACAGTATCTTGGGAGTACATCAGTGGTTCTGTGAAGTACAGTAACCTTCCCTCTCAGTCCAAGTAAGTTCACTTGATGATATATACAGCCACATAGCCAAAGAGATAGTCATGTAATTTAGCTAAGGCTCAAAAGATAGTATCTGAGCTCTAAGAATAAGTTCTTAGATATTTCACAGAAATTCTTTTTTTTTTAAGATTTTATTTATTTATTCATGAGAGACACAGAGAGAGAAGCAGAGACATAGGAAGAGAGAGAAGCAGGCTCCACGCAGGTAGCCTGATGTGGGACTTGACCCCGGCACTCCAGGATCACGATCTGAGCCAAAGGCAGACACTCAACTGCTGAGCCACCCAGGGGTCCCTTTTGCAGAGATTCTCAACTGAATTTTTAAGTATCTGATTCTTTGATTCTGTTGCATCCATGAGTGAGACTCAGGTCACTGTTCTAGAGACAATCAGAATAACTCAGAGATTCTAAGTATTGTGCAAAAAAAAGTAAATTCTTCCACAAAACCATTTGGGAGTTCTAAAACTATACTCTTTAATAAATTATGTGATTTTTATAGAGAGATATTATTTCCTGATATGAATACAATTATAATTCTTAGTGTCTAAACTTCCTTCTAATTGTTCTTCCTTTCATGCTTTGGGGGAGAAAACATTTTGCTCGTATAAGGTATGTGTAATACATTAGATTGCTCTACTACCTAGTTATGCTAGTCTACACTCTGTTTCTATGACTTTGGGGTTTTTAGATCCACATGTAAGTGAAATCATACAGTATTTGTCTATGTCCAATTGCGCTTAGCAAAATGCTCCCAAGTTTCATCCATGTTGGTTGTAAATGGCAGAATTTTCTTTTTTATGGCTAAATAATATTACATGATATACATTTATTAATTAAACAAGGAGGCATTAAACTGAGGTAGCTCTAATGCCATGGGAACCTTTATAAGCAAACCAGAATCTAAGCCTGTAAATTGCCATGAGGTTATGAAATCGATACCTAAGGACAACCAATAACAAATAGTAAACTAGACTTTAAGCTATAGCTAATCAATAATTCCCTTACTTTTCTTCTGCTCTTCTCCATAAATGTTTCCCCAAGTTTTGCTCAGTGGAGCACTTTTAACAACTGGTTTGGTGCTGGCTGATTAGAATTGAGTTTTGCTCAAATAAACTCTTAAAACGTGTCATTTTATCTTTTAACTCTATTTCTTACTATATATCTCACATTTTTTTAAAGATTTATTTATTTGGGAGGGGGAAGGGCAGAAAGGAAAGGGAGAAAGAATCCTAAACAGACTCTCCATTGAGCATGGAGCCCCAGGCAGAGCTCAGTCTCATGACCCCGAGTTTATTACTTGAGCTGAAATCAAGAGTCCAACACTCAACTGACTGAGCCACCCAGGCACCATTCACATTTTATCTATTCATCTGTCCACAGACAAGTGGATGTTTCCATGACTCTTATAAATAATATTGCAATGAACATGGGGGGTGCAGATATTTTTTCAGATAGTGATTTTATTTTCTCTAGAAAAATACCCAGAAATGATATTGCTAGATCATATGGTTAGTTCTGTTTTTAATTTTTTGAGGAACCTCCATATTGTTTTCCATAGTGGCTGAACCAACTTACATTTCCCCTAACATTGCATGATGTTTCCCTTTTCTCCAAATCCTCTCTAGCCTTGTCTCTTGTCTTTTTGATAATAGCCGTTCTAACAGATGTGAGGTGCTATCTCATTATGGTTTTTATTTGTATTTTCTTGATAATTGGTGACGTTGAGCACCTTTTCATGTATCTGTTGGCCATTTGTGCATACTCTTGGAAAAATGTTTACTTAGGTCCTTTTCCCATTTTTAGATTAGGTATTTGGATTTTTCATACTGTGCTGTATGGGGTTTTTGTGTATATTTTGGATATTAACCTTTTATCAGATGTATAGTTTGAAATTTTTTTTATTTTTATTTATGATAGTTACACACATAGAGAGAGAGAGAGAGAGGCAGAGACACAGGCAGAGGGAGAAGCAGGCTCCATGCACCGGGAGCCCGATGTGGGACTCGATCCTGGGTCTCCAGGATCGCGCCCTGGGCCAAAGGCAGGCGCCAAACCGCTGCGCCACCCAGGGATCCCAGATGTATAGTTTGAAAGTATTTTCTTCCGGATGCCTGGTTGGCTTAGCAGTTGAGCATCTGCTTTCAGCTTGGGGCAGGATCCTGGGATCCGGGATTGAGTCCCACATCAGGCTCCTTGCGGGGAGCCTGCTTCTCTCTCAGCCTGTCTCTGCCTCTCTCTGTGTGTGTGTCTCTCATGAATAAATAAATAATTTTTTTTTAAAAAGTATTTTCTTCTATTCCATGGGTTGCCTTTTCATTTTGCTAATTGGTCCTTTTATGTATCTTAAAGAGTTTGTGAAGGATTGGTATTAAGTCTTCTTTAAATGTTTGGTAGAATTCACCATTAAAGCCAACTAGAACTGGCCTTACATATGTGGGAAGTTTGAAAATTACCAATTATATCTCTTTACTAGTTATAGATCAACTCATATTTTCTGTTTCCTTAGTTATGGTAGTTAGCATCATTCTAGGAATTGGTCCATTTCACCTAAGTTATCTAATTTGTTGACATACAGTTCTTATATTATTCGCATATAATCCTAATCATTTCTGTGAGGTTGATACTGCTCCTTTCACTTTCACTTCTGATTTTAGCAATTTGAGTCTTGTCTCTTTTCTCTTGATCAGTCTGGCTGAAGCATTGTCAATTTTGTTGATCTTCTCCAAGATCCAGCTTTTGGTTTTATTAATTTTCTCTATTGTTTTTCTATTCTCTATTTTCATTTCATCTAGTCTTTTTAATCTCATTACTTTTGCCTGATTCAGGTTTCTTTTTTTTTTTTTTCCTGGTTTCTGTATTCTGGAGATTATGTTGTTGGTTTCAGATCTTTCTTTTTTTATTATAAGTTTATAACTATGAATTTCCCTCTAAGAACTACTTTATTTGCATCCCATATATTTTGGGATGTTATAAAAATTTTTTCTCATTTATCTGAAAGTATTTTCTAATTTCCCTTGTGATTTATTCTTTGGCTCTCTTGTTATTTAGAAATGTGTTTTTTAATTCCCACATATTTGTGAGCTTTCCAGTTTCCTTCATTTATTTCTAATTTCATTCTTTCATGGCCAGAGAACATACTTTGTATCATTTCAGTCTTTTCAAGTTTATGGAGACTTATTTTATGGTCTAGCATAAAGTCTATCCTGGAGAGTGTTCCATATGCACTTGAGAAGAATGTGTAGTCTGTCGTTTGGTAGTATTTCTATAGATCTATTTGGTTTATGGTTCTGTTCAAATCTTTTATTTGCTTATTGATCTGCTCAATTGTTCTAACCATTATTGAAAGTAGAATATTGAATTCTCCAACTATCATTGTTGAACTGTTTATTTTGCTCTTTAATTCCATCAGTGTTTACTTCATGTGTTTTGGGCTTTGTTGTTAGGTGTGCATATGTTTATATATGTTGTGTCTTCCTGATAGATTGACCATTTTATCTTTATAAATGTATAAAATGTCCTTTTAAAAAATTTCCATTAACAATTTCTGTCTGAAGTTTTCTTTTGTTTAATATTAGTACAGTTGACCCTTGAACAACATAGGTTTGAATTGTATAGGTCCGTTTTTACTTGGATTTTTTACAATACAATACTCTAAATGAATTTTCGTTGTGATTTTCTTAATAAAGTTTTCTTTTCACTACCTTACTTAATTGTAAGAATACAGTGTATGATATACATAAACATATATGTACATAAACATATATACATAAACATATATGTACATAAACATATTATATACATACATACATGTATGATATACATAAAACATACAAAATATGTGTTAGTTGATTATGTTATTGGTAAAGCTTTTGGTCAACAGAAAACTATTAAGTTTTGGGGAAGTCAAAAGTTACACAGATTTTTGACTGCACAGGGGGTTGGTTTCCCTAACCCCCATATTGTTCAGGGTCAACTGTATAGCCATTCAGCATTTTTTTGCTTACTGTTTGCATGGTGTATCTTTTTCCAACTTTTAACTTTAAACCTATTAGTGTCCTGGAATATAAAGTATGTGTCTTGTAGATAGTATATAATTGGATTATTTTTTTAAAAATCTTTTCTGCCAATCTCTGCCTTTTGTGTAGAGTACTAAATCCATTTAATGTAATAACCAATAAAGTAGGGCTTAGTTCTACCATTTTACTATTTGTTTTCTGTATGTCACATCATTTTGGTATTTTGTCCTCATTAACTGCCTTTTTTTGTGTGTTAAATAGATATTTTCAGTTTACTTTTTTAATTCCCTTTCTGTTTCTTATACTTTTCTTTTTAGTTATTTTTGGGAGTATTCTGTGATTACAATTAACCTTACAATTCAATTATTACAATTAATTAAATGAGCCTTTTCCAGAGGGGCTGATGAATATGTTAAATCTTGAGAATTCTCTTTGGATGTGACAATGTTTGTACTGCTTGAACCCTTCAGCTCCCCTCTCCTCCCTACTGATGACTTCTAGGCTTCTGGCTTTAAGATTTACTATTATTATGAGGCTGCCAGTTTTCTCACTATAGAACTGGGGAAAGGGAAATAGGTGTGGGGTAAGTGGAAATGTCACAATGCTCACTGTTTGTACAAAGATTCTACTCATTTTCTGAAATAAATTCCAGATTTATTTGCAACATGGATTGCTGTAAGCTTTTAATTTCCAGAGTTCTGAAAAAGTTGATTTTGACACTTTTTGGATTAAAAAAAAAAGATTTTATTTATTTTTTTGAGAGAAAGAGAGTGTGTATGTGAGACAGAGGGAGAAGAAGGAAGGAAGGAGTAGGGGAAGGGGCAGAGGGAGAAGCAGACTCCCTGCAGAGCAGTGAGCCTGATATGGGGCTCCATCCTGAGACTCCAGGATCATGACCTGAATCGAAGGCAGACACTTAACTGAATGAGCCATTCAGGTATCCTTTTGTGAAGATTTTTATTGCTTTTATGGAGGAGTGGATTTTTGGATATCATTACTTCTTCCAGAAGTGCTTTTTTACTGGCTTTTGAAAGAGGTGGGGAGTAAGTCATGTTCAAATTCAGTGTTAAGATGAATTAATAAGCAGATGAACTCAGAAGAAGAAGAGTGCTGGCATAGAGTTGACTGCAAGGTGCAATAAAGTAGATGAAATTGGTGAGTTGAAGGCTAAGCTGAGAGTTTTGTTTTGAATAAAAAGAATTTGGATGGTACTTAGCTTTTGGACCATGAATAACGTGAGGATCATGATGTTTGAAGATTATTCTAATGGTTGTGCATAGAATGAAATGAAGCTGTACAAACAGAGAAATGAGTTCAGAGACCGTGGCAATAATCTGCATTGTGTGGTGATGAAACCTGGCTTAACATGCAGCTATGGACAGAGAACTGCAAGGGTGACTCATGGGGCTTGGTGATGATGGACTTTCTGAGGAGTAAAGAGTAGAGGAGTTTCAAAAGATATAAATGAAAAAAAAAAAGATATAAATGTTACTACTCTGCTTTGTAGAGATGCTGGTATAGGAATAGTAATGAGGATGGTTGAAGAGCAGACAAGTGGCAGATTTTTATTTTGACATCTTATATATCCATTCACCTAACTTCTCTTAAACTTCTTGCAGACCCATCATCATAAAGATTAAATGAATAGGTGTTGGTTATTAAAGCCAGGGTTTTACATTATCAAAGCTAAATATCATCAAGAGGCCTTTTAAATCACATTAATTTAGAAAAAGAAGGAAAGGGTTCTTGTTGTGTTGTTTGTTTTGTTTTTTAAGTCTAAAGATATTCCGAAATGTTTATTATGTTAACTTACTTTTCTAACATGTAATTCTCTGGGAAAGCAGATGTAAGAATTCTAAGGTTTTTTATTAATGGAGTTTAATTATGGTGTATAGAAATGATAGTTTCACAGCTTTGACTGTGTATTAATAGTGCATCTTTTATAAATAAAAGAGTCCTGGGTTCAAGCACTACTTGTACTGAGAACACAAGGCTTTTTTGTCAACATGTGTATCATCATTATTTTCCAAATGATTTCTCTCCTTTATTTTTCCATAGTCCTTGGGGAGAGAAAGCAATAAATGAAAAATGAGATGATTATCAATGACATGATCACTTTATATAATTGGAAAATATTAATTCCTATGTGGGATCAAAGTCAGCTTTCTGGACTCTTCCTTAGCCTATTTCTCATTTATTTGTGCACTTCTGTACATACTTGTAACAAGGCTGAACCTAGAGATAGCACTACATATTTCCATATTGCTGTTGTACTATAGTCTTCTTCAGTGTTTTCTTTTTCTAAAAATAAATATTTTATTTATTTATTCATGAGAGACACACACAGAGAGAGAGGCAGAGACACAGGCAGAGGGAGAAGCAGGCTCCATGCAGGGAGCCCGATGCTGGACTCTATCCCAGGTCTCCAGGATCACGCCCTGGGCTGAAGGCGGCGCTAAACCCCTGAGCCACCCGGGCTGCCCTCTTCAGTGTTTTAAATAATTGTATTATTCATAAATATTTGTGCTTTTCTAGATTTTTAAAGTATTAAGTCACAAATTTGTATCATTTGCTTTTATTTGGAAGCTAAAATAACAAAAATAAATTATATTATCTTTTATCTCTGTGAGTAGAGAAGTAAATGATTACAAAAGTGTTTTCTTATAATTAAAGTTCCTATTAAAATAGCACAGAGATGGGAAAGCGTTGGGAGGACATTCAAGTTGTCCACCCTATTCTTAAGGCTTAATTTTTCTTAATATTGGTTATTTATGTTATTTATGTATTCATCCATTTTTTAAATGATTGATTTAATCATTTAATATAAATTCAAAATTTTTTGAGAATCTGCCCTGTGCAAGGATTGTGCTATATTAAATTCCATATGGTGGAACTATATGGAAACACTTGCTCTCTGGGAAGAAAGAATTTAGAATTTATTGCTGCACTTTGCTCATGTATTTTTTTTGAGAAACAGATCCTAAAAAGTATAAATTACCTGTGAGAGCTGGGACAAGAATAAGGGTTTCTTTCTTTTTGCTGAATATTTTCATGTAGAGAGACTTTGATTAGTTTAACTGGGCTTTTATCTACTCCTACTTATTCCTCAGGGGAGTTAATTGATTTGTAAATTTGGGAGCAGAAACTGAGCATGTGTCACTAATCCTCTTTGTGATCTTCTTGCCTGCAGAGAGGATGTGCAGTTAAGCTTAGTAAAGAATCTTCTCAGGCTTGGGAGACCTGATGCTAGTCTATCTAATTTGGGAATATAGTCATAGGAAGCCTATATTGCCTTGAACCTAAGCCACATTTTCTAGCATCTTATGTCACTAACCTAGTTAATATTTTAATTCATTTGCATGAGTCCTTTGTTTTATCCACAGGATGGCTAACTGTGTGGTCTTTGGGCAAGATTTGACACACTGTAGGCCAAATCTGGACAAGCTCTTCCAGTTACATATTGTGTATATTTGTTTTACTGCTACAACAGTAGCACTGAGTACTTGTAACAGAGATCATATGGCCTGAAAAGCCTAAAATATTTATTCTTTGGCCCTTTAAAAAAAAGATTTGTCATCCTCAGGACTCTTAATCTCTAATTTGGCCAGGATATAAGGAAGTCCTTTATTGTACTCCCTAAATAATTAATCCTATTATCATAGAGGGGTTTGTAAAAAATTTTAATTTGAAAAACATGTATTGTTATTAAAAATGGTAAAGACCCTTTCCTTTGTATAGAAATGGAGTGGAGTCAGGGATAAGAGTCTGGGGCTATTAGAGTAAAGGCCCCAAGCCTTGTTATAGTAGTTACCCAGGACCCCTCACCATTACCAGACCTACCAACACTAACCACATTTGATGATGTAACTTCATTATCGAATCCAGCATTTTGTTTTTAGGAATCTGGTGATGTCCTTTGTCTTCCCAATATTTAAGTTGAGTCTCAGTTATTTTTCTAACAGCTTGACGTGATTTGTTGTGAATGTGTCTTTTTACTTATACTTGAATATTCAAATTTTTAGTTCATTTATACAGTACTTACCAATTTTTCTAATATTTTGTTTTCTACCTTTTCCCAAAAAAATATGAGGCTTTGGACTTCTCACACTGTAAAAATATCTTTTATATAAACACTTTTCTTTATTTTCAATTTTGTTTCTTCTCTTTTTTGAGTGTAAGTAATGTTTTATGGACAACACGTTTCTTAGTCTTTTAGCTTCAAGGTTGCTTCATATGATACACTTTTCTCTTTGTTCATCTTGTTTTGGTGAAATACATTCTATTTTGACTTCTTAAGTACATTATCTAGGTCTCTTACTGAGGCTTTGTATGGAGCTGATCCCTATTTAGTTTTGCTTGGCATTTGGCGTGTTTTCAGTTGCATTTGTTGATTTATTAAGGATATTATTCTTGAGATTTCACCATCTTCAATTTCACCTGGGATATGCAAATTTCCACATAACAGTACCAGAAATAAAATTAAAGTTCATTTGTATTTGAAGTTGATATCATCACCTTCCTCAGGTGGTATTTAGACTCACAGAACTTTTTTATTCTTTCTGAAAATAGCATGTATATATAGTTTTTAAAAAGATCAAGCAAAACAAAAGAGAATATTGCCTCATTACCCCATGTTGATCACCAAGTTTTAAATCATTCCTCCCAGAAATATGCCACACAAATATATGTGTACATACTTTCTTTTTTGCACGTAAACATACATTATATATTGTTTTTCCTTTGTTTTAGCTCAAAATATCTGTACCTACACATTCACATCATTTTTGAATGACTAACTGGTAATAGTGGTTACATTTATTGAGCATTTAGGCACTTAGACACTATACTAAGCACTTTATAAAATTCATTTCATTTTATTTCAAAAATATTTCATAATTTTATCATCTCATTCATAGTCACCAGCAACACTTTTAAGTAGGTACTATTAGTAGTCTATCCTTGCCAAGACAACTTTGCTGAAAATGACAGAGCTGGGATTCTGTTTCTACACTCTAACTATTTTTCCAATGTCTTTCAAGTTTATTTCACCAACCAATTGCAGTACTATGACCAGGGAAACTTGTAAAACAGATTTCCTGCTCACTGTCAAGAGATTCTGATTTAGTAAAAATTTGGGGAAGAGTAACAAGTCTGAATTATTAACAAATGGTCCATGTGGATTTTATATTGTCTAAAATCTCTGGACCTATGCATTATACTACATTGCCTCCTTGTATGAATGATATTTACTTATTAAACAGTCTCAATGATAATCTAAAAATAATTTCCAGTCCCTTAATATTCTAAACAATGCTTCAGTATACATCTTTATATGTACATTTTTATTTGTATTCATGGGTTTAATTGTGGAAGTAGAATTCCTGGGTCAAAGAGCCTGTGCATTTAAAATTTTGATACACTTTTGGAAATTTTATCAAGAACAGAGAGATTCCTCTTTTCCTTGCTGTTCCCTAATCAGTAGTTATTTTCCAAGAAGTAAAGATTTTAGAACACTAAAAAAGATTAGTTAGGGTTTTTTTTTTTTTTTCAAGCAGTTCCTTTTATTTACTCTTTTTAACCCTTGTGTTTGTTTGCTAGGGCTGCCATAACAAACTACCACAAGATTCATGGCTTAAACATCAGAAATCCATTTTCTTGTAGTTCTAGAGGCTAGAAGTCCAAAATCAAGATTATCAGTAGGGCTGGTTCCTTCTTAGTGCTTAGTAAAAGAGAATCCATTCTATGCCATTCACCTTGCTTCTGGTGGTTTGATGGCAATCTTTAGTGTTCCTTGGCTTGTGGCAGTATAGTTCCAGTGTTTACACGGTGTTCTTGTGTATGTGTCTGTCTCTAAATTTCCCTTCTTTTTTTTTTTTAAAAAAAACATTTATTTATTCATGAGAGACACCCAGAGAGAGGCAGAGGCACAGGCAAAGGGAGAAGGAGGATCCCCACAGGGATCCTGATATGAGACTTGATACTGGACCCTAGAATCACGACCTGAGCCAAAGGCAGATGCTCAACCCCTGAGCCACCCAGGCTTCCCTAAACTTCCCTTCTTTATAGGGACAGCAGATTTTGGATTGGGGGTCACCCTAATGACTTCATCTTAATTTAACTAATTACATCTGTATCAACCTTATTAACAAATATGACCACATTCTGAAGTTAGTGAGGGTTAGGTTTGGCTCATGAATTTTGGGGAGACACAAGTCAACCAATAGTATACTCAATAGTATATATACAATAGTATACTCAAAGTGACATTGTGAGATAGTACTCACACTGGTTTCTCAACACTTTTCTGTTAACATTTCTGCTGTGGTTTCAAATGTTTAATTGGCACCTGCAACTTTGAAGTGACTGATCAAGAGAGGGTCAACTAAGAATCAAGATCCATGGACATGAATTGGTAACACTTTCTAAAGGGGAACAATACTCTGACAACCATTTACAACTTAAATTATTGCTACTGCTCATGAGAGAGGCTTCATAAGAGGGAGGCTTCCCTCTACATTACCCTCCCCATACACACTTAATTATTTGACACAAAGATTAAAAGTAGTAACTGTATATAATTTTTTAGAAATTATGAGTGACAATTATGCAATTCATATAAATGGGGCCTTTCAGTACCATGCTTTAGGAATAATAATGGTGGTTTATCAATCCCATCTGTTCCCAGGTGAAAGAAGAAAAATTTTAGCGTGGCAAAAGTCCAAAAACTGATGCTATCTAAAGATCTGCTTTCTAAAGATATCTTGTAACAATTGAAAAATTAGCTGGAAAGAGATTTTATACCAATACACACTTCAAAAATGGTACCCATTTTTCCAAACCCTCATTAACACTGTGTATATTACCTATAGCAATTTATATATATTTAATTATAAATGAGATCAAGCATCTTTTCATAGAAATTTCTAGCTGTTTCTTATCAAGTACTCCTATCATTTGTCCACTTTTTCCCTTAGGTTGATGACATCTTTCATCTCAATTTGTAATTCTCTTTATATAATAAAGATATTAGCTCTTTGCCATTTGTGTCAAAGAACTTTCCCAAACCTGTCATTTGTCTCTTAATATTTTTTTTAAAGATTTTATTTATTTATTCAGAGACCCAGAGAGAGAGAGGCAGAGACACAGGCAGAGGGAGAAGCAGGCTCCATGCAGGGAGCCCGACGCGGGACTCGATCCGTGGTCCCCAGGATCACAGCCTAGGCTGCAGGTGGCGCCAAACCACTGCGCCACCGGGGCTGCCCTGTCTCTTAATATTTTTTATATTTTAGTGGCTTGATAGTTAATATTTGTACTCAAATTCATCAATCTTTTTCTCTACAGCTCTGCTTATATGTCTGGTTATAGCTCCTGTTCAAAGTCCATTCCTATTTTAAGATTGTTATTATAAGGGTATTTATTATTTGAATATTTATCTGGAATTTATTGGGGTAAGGAATGAAATATTAATCCAGCTTTATTATTTCTTTCCAAGTGAATAGTCAGTATCTCATTGGCAATTCTTCTTTTTTTTAATTTAAGATTTTATTATTTGACAGAGAGAGAGCACAAGCAGGACGAACTGCAGGCAGAAGGAGAGGGAGAAGCAGGCTCCCTGCTAAGCAGGGAGCCTGATGCAGGGCTTGATCCCAGGATCCTGGGACCATGACCTGAGCCAAAGGCAGACACTTAACCAACTGAGCCACCCAGATGCCCCACACTGGCAACTGTTCTATAACCCATTGTTTTCTTACTGATTTGAAATACCACCATCATAATATAATAAATTTCTACAGGTATTGGAGCTTTGCTCTTTAAAATTTTCTTTTCTCTTGCTTTTCAGTTATTGCACCAGAACCATTTATAATTTATTTAAATATCTGCTAAAGGCTGATCTCCACCCCCTCCATTGCTTTTCTCTCTTTTCAAATTGATACCTGGCTTTGTCACACATTTATTTTTCCAAATGTACTTGTCAAGATCCAAGATGCAGTAGGAGGGAAACTCCATTGCAATATTACTGCATTAAATTTAAGACTAAGTAAAAGTGAAAGAATCACTGTCTTTAAAATATTGAATCATATCATAATATAACAAGGTATATTTTTCCATTGGTGTTTAATCTTAATGTCTGTCTCTCAGTCCGTAATCATTTCTGTTGCCTCCCTTTGTGATGCCTTGTGCTGGGTTATTGTATCCATTTTCCATTACTGCAAGAACCAATTACCACAAACTTAGAGGTTTAAAAAAACACACAAATGTATTATTTTACATTTTCGGTAGTCCCAAAATGTGTCCCACTGAGCTAAGTTCAAGGTTCTGGTAAGTCTGCATGTCTTTCTAGAGACTCTAGGGGAGAATCTATTTTCTTGCCTTTTCTAGTTTCTGTAAGCTGTGCCCATTTGTTGGTTTATGGCTGCCTTTCACCTTCAAAGCCAGCAATGGCTAGTCAAGTCTCTCACATTGCATTACTCTGACACTGACTCTTCTTTCTTTCACTTGCAATGACCATAATAATCCAGGATAATCTCCCCATCTCAAGATTCTTAATTTAATCATATCTGCAAAATCCCTTTTGCCATGTAACATAATATATTAACAGGTTCTGGGGTTTAGGATGTGGACATCTTTGAGAGGCCATTGTAGTGCCTACCACCATCATCAATGTTCCTTTCCCTAAAGCTGTCCTGCTATCACTCATTCTTCCATCTCACCCAAGGTCACTCACTATTATTTTCTTATTTTTCTTATTATTCTATATTTATAGCATAGTCTTTCACATATGAATGTCATTGTAACTCTTTAGGGGATTATTTTCTTAATATTGGGAGACACAGCAGAACAGTAAGACCACTTCCAAAAGCTTTTTCCTACTTTGAGTCATTTAAAATTGTGAGTCATCTCTAACTTTGAAAAAGCCATAAACCCACACTCCCTTGTGTTAGTACTGCTGTCCCCATTATTAGAAAAAGGATTCAGGAAGCAGTTTAAGTATGCAGGTAGCTTATCATAGTACTAAGCCAACACTTCCATTCTCCTTGTCTTACTTACCTAACATCTTAAGACTCATCTGAGTCAAATCACCATCTTCTATTCTCAATCCGACTAGGTTTGAAGACTCCCAGTGGCAGAGAAACTACTACCTGCTAGGCAGCCAATTTCATACTGAGAAGCTCTAATTGTTAGAAAGCTCATTTTAAGCTGAAATCTGTCTCATTACCATCTTTCCATCTATGCTCTTTCTACTCTCTTAGCCATAGGGAACAATTATAATTACTCTTCTACTTTTCAAATACTTGTGATAAATGTTTCCCTGTACCCTTTCCCCTGTACCCTTTCCCCTTTAATTTTTTTCTCACATGATATGGGTTTGATACTCAAACTTTTCTTAACCCCTGTCCAGAGGAAACAGTCCATTTGGTTTGTACCTTTTCTAATGTAGGCCAAAGTACCAGAGTGAGGGGACTAGGTATGGTCTTACTGCAGGATTGATTAAACTGCTTCTATTTCCCTCACATAGTTAAGAATACATCTATGTTAAGCGGCATGTTCACAGAGGTGCTCTGTCAAAGTAATCTAGAAAAGCCTCTAGGGTAGTCTTATTTCTGATAAAAAGTCACATCATTGCTACATTTGAGAAACGGTTGTACCCATATCTGGGGCCCCTAATTGTTGTCAAGGTTCTTCATAAATCAGAAGGCCAAGTGTCCTTCTGCCCTTTTGTTGAAGAAAATCTTATAACACCTTACAAGGATGGTCACCATGATATAGTTATCTTTGATGATATTACTAAACCAGATAATTCCCAATCCTAATTAACACAGAAGAAGGGAGAGCTATCACATTCGATTGTCTAAATATCATACTTATATTGAATCAGCCAATGTCACATTATATCTTTAGGATATTACATCATCACTCATACTGTCCAGCTATAACTCCTAATTCTTTTTTCATGGTATTGCTAACCTTTATATCCTCATGCTGAATTTTTATAACTAATTCCTGTGCTAAACCTTAGGGCCTCATATTTAATCACTAATTAACTTTGACTTGTTAGATTTAGTCTACTACCACTGGTGATTTTAAACTTTTTATAGGAGCACAGTGTAAACAACACATGAAAGCATATTATGCAGGCCTTTTATTACTCCTGTTTGCTTTTCTTTGGGAGGCATACATTCTATTAATTTATTCAGCACTCTTAGTATGCATCTTTTTTGAAGAAGTATTGTTTTGTCCACATATTGCACAATTAACTATAGTAGGTAGGATGAAGCTAAGTAAGAAAGCATCAAAGCCAGACATTCCTTCAGGAGCTGTGAAGTTAGGAATGTAAGGCCTTCAAGGCCTGTTCAGGATTCTGGGACAGGATATTAAGACATTATCTCTCCTCAGAAGAGAGCTGGCCAAGACCAAGACAGAGAACACAGTCCTAGGTATGCTACTATTATTAAAAAATCAAAAAAAATCAAGCAAAGAAACAAGTTTGGGATCTGTTAACCAGGCATTCAAATAAAGATAGAGGCTAAATATCAAGAAAAAAAGCAAAAATTGCTAACTAGATTGGAGCCCAATTTTGCTAGATTAGCTATGATGGAGCCTTGAAGGTGAGTCACGAATTGTTGAGCCAGTTCTTTTAATCCTTCTTGTCTGTTACCAGGATTTATTATCAAAAGAATATTGACAGTTAACCTGTATATCAAAATCCAGCTTTCCCATTGTAAGTAAGAGGGTTCGCAAAGGCAAGGAAGTTGGCAGGGTTATATAGTACCTAATAATGTATGAAGATTTTTCTTGCCCTTAGTTCTGATGATAAAGATCTTGTCATAGGTCTTTTTAAAATCTGTGATATGATAGTATGAACACTATATTAGCTGTCACAAGATCAGTTGGAGCCCTGAAACTTTCATTAACCAGATGCTTAATATTGGACAAGTCACTGAAGAATTCCAAGCCTTAGTTTCTGGATGGAGATGATAATAACATTGATAGGCTGGTTGTGAGGGCTAAATAAGAATCATCTGGGTAATTGAAATACTCTTCATTTTGCAGACTAAAAAATACCTTACAAGTGTAAGTTACTCTTTTTATAGAGATTTGAATCTGTAATAGTTTTTAAATGACATTGTTTCAGCCTTCATTCATTTGGCAAATATTAAGTGCATACCATGTGAAAAAGATAGTCATGGTCCTTGCCTCTATGGTTCATAATTTTAGTGGAGGATACAGGCCTTAAATACTAACTGAAATATTAATTATTTTATGTATTTTTAGCATGTATTGTTGAGTCCTATAATGAACAGGGATGGCACTTCGCTAGTTGCTAGACAAGCATGTCTTTAGAAGTTAAAACCTCATAAAAAAAAGAGAAATTAACCTCATTTATCTTATAGATTAACAAGATTATATTTAGCCTCTGGTTTATCTCTCCATATCTTGTTATTTTAACCAGTTTACTACCTGGATCATTAATGCATCTAATGAAATCACTCAATAGAGAAACTCTGAGATATCATGAGAGACCATGTTAAATATTTCAAAAGAATCACTGTATGCTATGACTAGAGCCTGCCATGATTCTCTCTCAAAATTATGATGAAAGTAAATTAGTTGACTTTAAAATGACATACTCTTAGTAATCTCATGCTAGTGTTTGAAAGTGAATTAATTGGGAGAGGAGCCAGAGTAGAGGCAAGAGACTAGTTGAGAAATTGTTCTAGCAGGTCAAGTGAGATATAGTGGTGACCTGGACTAGAATGATAACAAGAGTGGAGAGAAATGAATGTGTTTGAGGTATAATTCAATGATGAAGTAAGGGACTTGGAGATTGGTTGAGTTTGGCATTGAGGAAGAAGAAGAATTTTTTTAAAAATAAATATGAGAATGATCATGAATGCTTTGACAGAAATGAACATGAGGAGAGACTTATCCTACCATATAGTAAAATTAATTTTAAGGCTTTAATAAGCAAAACAGTGTGATTCTGGTGCTAGAATAGATTGACATATGGAACCAATTAGAAAGTCCAGAAACAGATTCAATTAAATGTAAGCATATGGTATATACCTGTTGTCACAGGAATTCTTTCTTTTTTTAATTTAAATTCAATGAATTAACATACAGCGTATTATTAGTTTCAGTGCCAGTTTAGTGATTTATCAGTTGCATATAACACCCAATGCTCATTACATAATGTGCCCTCGTTATGCCCATCACCCAGTTACTCCATCCCACACCCACCTCCCTTCCAGCGATCCTCAGTTTGTTTCCTACAGTTAAGAGTCTCTTTGGTTTGTCTCCCTCTCTGATTTTGTCTTATTTTATTCTTCCCTTCTTTCCCCTATGATCCTCTGTCTTGTTCACAAATGAGTGAGATCATATGATGATTGCCTTTCTCTGACTGACTTATTTCACTCAGCATAATATCCTCTAGTTCCAACCTCATTGTTGGAATCTCTTACCATTTGGTAAGATTTCATCTTTTGATGACTGAGTAATATTCCATTGTGTGTGTGTGTCACATTTTCTTTATTCATCTGTCAGTGAACATCTGGGCTCTTTCTATATTTTGGCTATTGTGGATATTGCTACCATAAACATTGGGGTGCATGTGCCCTTTTGGACCACTATGTTTGGATCCTTTGGGTAAATACCTAGTAGTGCAATTGCTGGGTTGTAGGATAGCTCTATCTTTAACTTTTTGAGGAACCTCCATACTGTTTTCCAGAGTGATACAGAAAAACCATTTGACAAAAGACAGCATCCTTTCTTGATTAAAACTCTGCAGTGTGGGGGATCCCTGGGTGGCGCAGCGGTTTGGCGCCTGCCTTTGGCCCAGGGCGCGATCCTGGAGACCCAGGATCGAATCCCACATCGGGCTCCCGGTGCATGGAGCCTGCTTCTCCCTCTGCCTGTGTCTCTGCCTCTCTCTCTCTGTCTCTGTGACTATCATAAATAAATAAAAATTTAAAAAAAAAAAACTCTGCAGTGTGGGGATAAAGAGAGCAAACCTCAATATCATAAAAGCCATATATGAAAAGCTCACAGTGAGTATCATTCTCAACAGGGAAAAACTGAGAACTTTCCCCTGAGGGAACACAACAGAGATGTCCACTCTCACCACTGTTGTTCAACATAGTACTAGAAGTCCTAGCCTCAGCAATCAGACAACAAAAAGAAATAAAAAGCATCCAGGTCAGCAAAGAAGTCAAACTCTCACTCTTTGCAGATGGACTACACCCAAAAATTGCTAGAACTCATGTAGGAATTCAGTGGCAGGATATAAAACCTATGCACATTAATCAGTTGCATTTCTACATACTGAAAGACAAATTAAGGAATTGATCCCATTTACAATTGCACCAAAAATCATAAGATACCTAGTAATAAATCTAACCAAAGAGGTAAAGGATCTGTACTCTGAAAATTATAAAACACTTATGAGAGAAATTGAGAAAGACACAAAGAAATGGAAAAACATTCCATGCTCATGGATTGGAAGAACAACTATTGTTAAAAATCTCTATGCTACCCAAAGCAATATACACATTCAATGTAATCCATCTCAAAATACCAGGAATTCTACTTCAAAAGAAATAGTCAAACAGGTAAACATAGGTCTATGCATAAGAATGTTCCCTTAAAGGCAAAACATTGAAATTTCAATATGATAGGATTAACTAAGTAAATCATGACCATGTGTATATTGAAACTTAACCTTAAATTTATCATGTAGACACTGATTTGTCATTGAAACTCATTCACAATACATTATTAGAAGTAAATTTATCTCAGATTATAAAGCCTAAAAAAAGATTATAAAGCCTTACATATACATATGCATATTTATATGTAATATCTTCATATAAGATTTATATTAGGGATGCCTGGGTGGCTCAGCGGTTGAGCATCTGCCTTGGCTCAGGGCATGATACCTGGACTGGGGATTAAGTCTCACATCGGGCTCCCTGCAGGGAGCCTGCTTCTCCCTCTGCCTATGTCTCTGCCTCTCTCTCTGTGTCTCTCATGAGTAAGTAAAATCTTATTTTTTTTAAAGATTTATGTTAAATCCCTTCATCCCACTTTGGGTGGGAAAATGCAATGTCAAGATATCTATAGAATGTCAAGAATGTCAAGATATCTATAGAATCCACAGGATATCTAGCCTTGGTTCTCATGATCACCTCTTGCTGCATCTCCTGTATGTGTAGGACTTTCGATTTCATTCATTTTTCTCACTTTGTATCTATTCTTGACTCTCTGCCCCATGACTACTTAGAATAAGTACTATACCCTAGTTACTTGTATCAAAAGACTTGTTCATCAATGTTAATAGCAAGTTGTTCTTAATATAAAATACCTAGGAAATGTTTAAAAGTCCACTGTCAGGAGAATCTGTAAATGAATTATTGTATACCTATACAGTGAACTCCTATACCAACCACATTGAAAATAAATGAAACTCAAAAACATAATTTTGATTGAAAAAGTCATAGAAGAGCAAGAATATCTCATACTATTCTTATGAAATTCAAAAACATATGGTACAAAACAATTTATTCTTTATTGCCACATATATAGTTAAATTTCAACAACAATCCAAGGAATTACAAATACGAAGTTCAGAACAGGAATTAGCCCTGGTTGGGGAGGGGAAGGAAGGGTCTGGAAGGGGGATCACAGGTGGAAAGGGGTGGGTTTCAATGGTAATGTTCTAAACTGATTAGTGGGCATGCATAAATTTTATTATTTTATTCTATCACATACCCATCCTCTTATGAGGGATACTAGTCAGATATTTTGTTGAGTGTGCTTTTTTTTTGGACAATATGAAATTTTTGAATAAAAAAGCAGTTTTGCTATCTTTGTTTCAACATCTTCTTCCCTTGAGGCTTCACTTTCCATAAGGAGACACCGTACTGTAGACTTTTCCAATTAGAAGTAATGACGCTTTCTTCGGAAGCAGAAGAGGGTGCACTTTACTGTTGTTTAAAATATATTTTTCTTTCCCTTGCATACACCCACATGTCCACATACACATTTACAGAGGGAAGCAATCTGGGAGGATATGCACCAAAATGTTACTATTAGTTATCTGAGCATGCAGCATTTTCATGTGATTTTTTTTCTTTCCTTATATTTTCTAATACTTCTGTTATAAGCAATATACTTCATTTTTAAGGGGACAGCAAAGTAACTCATCCTGTGTGGTTAAATTTGAGAGTATTTTTCAAGGCCATTTAGTCTTCGTATTTTTTTACAGAGTGTAATTCCAATCTAACCAAATCCATAAAGAATAGGTTGTTCTGATTAACAGGTTATTCTGATTTTAGGATAAACTAGGGCTTAAACTAGAGACTTTTTTCGGGATTCTTTATAATCTTATTGTCATAATCCCAATTTTTTTCACTTTTGATATGCAAAACAGTAAGGAATACCTGTAAATAGTAATAATAACCAACCTAAGCAAAGTAATTTATATCTGAACAAAGCATAGTTATTTCCCTAACTGGTAGTTAGAATTTGTTAAAAAGGACATTAGAGAATGTTCAGTTGATCAATAAACATTTATTAAGCACCTACTACATGGCAGGACTTGTATTAGATTCTGGGGATAGAGTGGTGAACAAGACGAATTCCAGCCTCATAGAGTTTATAGTCATCTGTTACATCCACTTTACAATGTGTCTTGTAGATAATTTTATCGATAGTTCTTCTGAAAGATTTTCAGTAATGAGGAGTTTCTTCTGTTGCTTTCTAGTGTATTTTTCAGCTATTGCTACATTAGTACATTTTTATTTAGAAGACAACCAATATAATGAATTCATTAAACATTGGTTTTTGTTTTTGTTTTTGTTTTGTATTGATTCAAATTCACCCTTTTTGACTTATAAACATTGGTCTTTGTTCTGCCTTTAAGAACTTTGGAGTAAATCTACCACAGCAGCTTTTCCTCTTTCCCTGCTTCATGGGACAGCTCTTTAGGGATAGCCATTCAAATATATTGAGAAAACTGTTATGTTGCTGTAAGGCTTCTCCAGGTTAGAACACTGCAGGTCCTTTCATCATTTCATCTGTGACATGGTTTTTAAATCATATGCCATCCTGATTGCTTTTCTTTGGATGCTTTCTCCTTTGTCATCCTTTGTTGTTAAAAATAAATTACTCCCAATTTCCTGCTTTCAATAGGGTAGAGTGAACCTAATTGATTCTTGGATGTGTGAGGGTCCGGTATGGTCTGAAAGCAATTACAATGACCTTGAATACTTACTCTACATTACTGTAAATATCACTATAGATAAACTAGGAGCTCATACTAAATCTTTATTGACCCTTGGACATATCTTGGAAGATTTTTTGAAAAGAGTTTATTTTTTTATTTGTCTTTTTCTTTTGATAGTGAATTATGCTTTGTAAAGGCAAAAAATACCAAAAGGAATGATTAATTGTGAAATTCATTATGCAGATATGTTTATCTTCCCTAATAATCTATGGACTTTCTGAGGACAAGGATTATATCTTTTTTTTTAAGATTTTATTTATTTATTCATGAGAGAGACAGAGAGAAGGCAGAGACATAGAAAGAGGGAGAAGCAGGAGCCCAACGTGGGACTCGATCCCAAGACCCCGGGGTCACTCCTGGAGCCGAAGGCAGATGCTCAACCACAGAGTTACCCAGGCGTCCCATAAGGACTGTATCTTTCTAGTGTTTAAAAATCTCGGGATCCCTGGGTGGCGCTGCGGTTTGGCGCTTGCCTTTGGCCCAGGGCGCGATCCTGGAGACCCGGAATCGAATCCCACGTCAGGCTCCCGGTGCATGGAGCCTGCTTCTCCCTCTGCCTGTGTCTCTGCCTCTCTCTCTCTCTCTCTCTGTGACTATCATAAAAAATTAAAAAAAAAATTTAAAAATCTATAGCTCTTAGCATAGTCCTAAGTATATATGATAGGTGCCCAATAAATATTTGTTGACCAATTAATGCCTTGTATAAGAAATTAAGATCTTGTGAAGTAAAATGAATCCTTACTTTTAGAATATATCAAAGAATCAGTAGTATTGACTTGAACCTTAATTTTATCCTAACCTGGAAAGAGAAACCTTAGTATATTAGTTAGCAGTGTTCCCCCCACAAAATACTAGTGTGTTATGTGGAAATACTTTTACCTCTAAATGACAAAAAAAAACAAAAAAACAAAACCAAAACAAAAAAAAAATGTTAGCAATGGCTCAAACAATTAAGAACATTTGTACTTAAGAAGCCTAGTGGGGCGCCCTGGTGGCTCAGTGGGTTAAGTGTCTGCCTTCAGCTCAGGTCATGGTCTCAGAGTCCTGTGATCCAAGGAGCCCCAACTCAGGCTAACGGCTCAGTGCAGAGTCTGCTTCTTGTTCTCCCTCTGCCTCTCCCCTTGCTCATGCTCTCTCTCTAAAATAAATAAATAAAATCTTAAAAAAAAAAAAAGTCTGGAGTAACTAGTCCTGGGATTCTCTCAGTAACTCAGTAACAGCATCAAGGTCCCAGGTTCTTTTCATTGCTCTGTTGCCATTATTAGCCTGTTACCCTTTTGATCTAATCTTATTGCCTTAAGTTAACAAACATGCCCATCCTACCTCCAGATATCAAGACTGCACCCAGAGAGAGGAACCTGAGGATGGCGAATCTGTATAAGAGCCTTATTGCGTTTCTTTTCTCTGGAGACAAATATTTTCCCAGAAGCCTCTCTTCAATCCAACTGGCCAAAATTGAGTCATATGGCTCTGGCTATCTCTAGGAAGCAGACAAGGGAGTAGAGTCTTGGGAATGACTGTTGATTAGCTAAACAGCAGTTTATGACACAACTAGAAAATCATCATATACTGCAAAAAGAGATCATGACAAGAGATCATGAACTTTACTACATCTGTGATAGATTCATGGGAACCAAACTGTCAGGACCCTTACAAAAAGATCAGTGATGATATTGGGTTATATGATGGCATAACTTATTCAAACAGATGAATCAGCACCTCTTAATCACTTTTGGAAGAACTGATGAATCTGATTATCTTTTCTAGTTTTTATAAATCAAACAAGCTGTGTCTTTATCACAAAGCTATTTTTATTTTTTCTCCTTCCTTTCAGGAGTCCTATCCAAAGAAGAGGAATTACACTATGGAAATTGTACCATCTGCTTCTCTGGATACATTTCCTTCAGAAAATGAGAACTTTCTATGTGATCTCACGGACATAGCTGTTACAAAAAAACCTTGCTCCTTAGAAATTGCAAGGGCCCCTTCTCCAAGAACTGGTAATATTTCTTTTTTGTTTGTTTAATTTTTAAATTTAAAAAATTTTTTAGAACTGGTAATATTTCTTAAAATTGGACCAATTTAATATGCATGCTTCTATATGTGAAGATATATCATTAATACTTTGATTTTCCACAATATTTTGAACATGAAAGTACTTCAGTATGGTCAAACTTACCATTTTTTGCATTTTGAAGTGAGTCCAGGTAGGTCAGAGTTTTTGAGATAGCATCTCTTAACTTCTTGACAAGAGCTCTCAAGGAGTGATGCTACCGTGATGAAGGTACTTTGAAACCTTGCAATAGTGAAAAACCTCTAGGTCAAACACAAAGCTTGAGGTCCTTTTAAAAATAAAACCTTGTGGTCCTTTAGAACTTAATGGCAGATTTGGTAGCAAGGTCTTTTAATATATTTTTCTGTATCCTGCTTGCAGATTATTGAGATGTACTCAGGTACTTTGTATATTTTATGCCTTTTATGGTATTTTCAGATCTACAATTTTATTTGCATTATAAATTAGTGC
Organism: Nyctereutes procyonoides; assembly: GCF_905146905.1. Classification (NCBI taxonomy): domain Eukaryota; kingdom Metazoa; phylum Chordata; class Mammalia; order Carnivora; family Canidae; genus Nyctereutes; species Nyctereutes procyonoides. Next base: position 25,349,135 of record NW_026575122.1, read on the forward strand.
ACAGGGTAAGTAAATATTATGCACATTTTACTGATAAGGAAATTGGAGTTAAGGGTCTTATTTAAAATCAGTACATGAGGGGGCCTTTCATGAACATAAGTGTTTGACTATCACCATATCTGCTTTCCATTACTTCACCACTGCATCTAAGGAAGAATGCAGGATAGTAACATGAAATCTAATGATGGAGGAACCTTTCAAGTGGGTTGTCCTTTCAGTGCTGCAAAGGAGTTATAAGAGAAACTCTAAAGAGGCATTTTAGGTTTGATAACCCAATTGCTGCTTAATTTTGAAAAGTAAGTTTTAAAAGTGTTGAGATAAAACCAGATTTCTGGAAGTTAATAGTATGATACTGGAAAATGGGAGTGGAAAGTACATGTTACCCTTTTGAGAAGATTAGAAGAAAACCCTTTTGAGAAGATTAGAAGAAAACATATGATAGTAATATGAGAAGAAAGAGATACAAGGGAGAAATAGCTAGTTTATTTGGGATAAAATAAACTAGACTTGGCCAAGTTTAGAGGTTAAAGGAATTTGCTGGTGGAGACCAAGAGATAAAAGATAAAAAATAACAAGAAAGAATAGAATGAGTGGGGAAGACTGAAGGAGACTAACAAAACACAGATATTGCTTCTCCCAGAGAGAGGAGAAGATAGAGCATGGTTATGAATATAGAGAAATTCTGAAATATGTTGTTCCAAATGGATTAAATTCCTTGGTTAAGAGAAAAAACCAGTGGCTGAAAAGAAGGGGTAGATCTTGAGGAAGGTTAAAGTAAAATTCAGAAATGCCACCTTAGATAATAAGCTGAGAAATTTTATAGTAGTGGACAAATAGGTTTTTGAGCAGCATTGAGGAGAGAATGTTGTATGAATCATAAGCATGCAGGAGGAAGATTTTTGGGATAAGGTAATAGCATAATAGAGAAAATACTTAAAATTCATTGAGCATTTACTAAGTGCCAGATGCTGTTCTGAGTGCTTTATATACCTTATTTAATATAATTCTTATGACACTATAGGGTGAGAATATCATTATTATGACTTTACAGATGAAGAAACCATGACACTGAAATATTAGGTAACCTCCCACAGTTCTGTGTTAATAAGGGATAGACTTGTACTTGGGTTGTCTTTACCCTTAAATTAAAATACTCTGTTATGCTGAATTATATGTAGGGATGAAGTATAGTTGAAATCATGAACCACATGCCAAAATTCTCAAGAGATGTGAAGGTATGACTGGAAGTCCACATATGGTAGCAATAACACCAGAAAAAGAATGTTATAATAGGATAGCATCATCTTCAGAAGAGCAGCAGATTTGGGATAAAGACAGAATAGTGGGTGATGAGAAGCAGTCACGGAGCGTGAAGATGGTGCTGAATCCCCAGCTACAGCAGTTGGTAGGAATGAAAACTCTTCCATGGGAGGGGTAACCAGGAAATGCTGGGCAAGTCAGGGGGAAAGCTTGGTTTATACAGGAAAATGGAAGGCGTGAATGAAAATGTAAAAGAGCTTTAATTAGGGCATAGGGAAGAGGGGTGTGTTGGAGGTGCTGGAGGCAGGAATGAAAGAGTCAAGGAACATAGGTATTTATTCATTAAACAGTCAAAAGCTAATTGAGTTCCTTCATGTGCCAGGCAGTGTTCTGTATGCTGAAGATACAGGGATGAAAAAGACACGCATCCAGGTAACAAGGCTGATTAGGCTTCTCCTGCTGACAAATAAATATTCTGGCTGAAAATACAGAGTAGAAATACTTCTGAAAAGCATTAAAAAGGTGATAGGAAAATTATATAAATTGAATAACATTTGAATTAGGAATATTTATTTATTTATTTATTTTTCCTGCACCATTTTATTTTATTTTTTAAATAAATTAATTCTTTATTGGTGTTCAATTTACCAACATACAGAATAACACCCAGTGCTCATCCCGTCAAGTGCCCCCCTCAGTGCCCGTCACCCATTCATCCCCACCCCCCACCCCCTCCCCTTCCACCACCCCTAGTTCGTTTCCCAAAGTTAGGAGTCTTTATGTTCTGTCTCCCTTTCTGATATTTCCCACACATTTATTCTCCCTTCCTTTATATTCCCTTTCACTATTATTTATATTCCCCAAATGAATGAGAACATACACTGTTTGTCCTTCTCAGATTGACTTACTTCACTCAGTATAATACCCTCCAGTTCCATCCACGTTGAAGCAAATGGTATTTGTTGTTTCTAATGGCTGAGTAATATTCCATTGTATACATAAACCACATCTTCTTTATCGGAACCTTTTTGGAGTCAGTAGGTTAGTAAAATATAATCAAGTCAAACATTGGTGAAGGTAGGAAGTTGGTGGATTACTAAAGACTTTTGTCCTGAGAGAACTTTCTGAATCTCCTATTGAACTCTGGTGCTTAAGGCCTCATAAACCTTAAGGTTTATGTACAGAAAAAAAAAAATCTCTGTGCGACTTTAATAGGAAATTCTTCCTCCATAGAGCTGGAACTCCAGGAACTCACTTCACAGTAATTAGAAATAATTCTGCCCCATAACACCCACCCAAGGAAAGGTGATTTGTCGTGAGAAGAAGGAAGGAAATTCCTGAGGTATTACTACCACAAACTGGTCCTCACACAGATTTGTACCCAAAATTTCTATCACTTAAATGGTACAAAAAATGTTAATCCATGAAATTAGTTTAAAGTAATACCCTCAGGTATCAATCAAGCAGAAACAAATGTAATTCCTCTTGAGAAGAATATACTGTTTTTCTAGGGCCCAAATAATCTCTATAAATACTTTTCTGATTAAAATTATTTGCAGTGTATAACAGGTCTATAAGGAAAGAAACTCTGAAATCAGAATCACAGGAACAAGAAAGAACAGATCCACACATGAAAAGACTTCAAATATTGGAATTATCAGAGGGAGGCTAAAACATGATGGTGCTATTATAAACACACACACACAGAGAAAAACTACCTCAAATTTAAAACACAGTAGATAAGTAGAATGGCAGATTAAATTCAACTGAACAGAGATTTAGTGAGCTGGAAAATTAGGGCAGAAGAAGTTTAACAGGATGTTGCATGGAGAGACAAAAATGAAAAACATGAAAGCGAAGCTAAGAGACTTGGAGGATATACTGAGAAATTCTGAAATGTCTATTTAAAGCTTCAGAAGGAGAGGAGCAAGAGAATGAGGCAACAGTAATATATTTGAGGAGTTATTTTTCCAAAAGGCAAAAGGCTTGTTCTTGCAGTCACATGGAGGTTGACAAATGAATAGCTAATTCTAAGAGTATAATAAATGTTAAGGCAATGTTATGCAAAGTGCTTTGGGAATAGAAAAAAAAAAAGGAACATTTAATGTCACCTGGGAGCTTGGGAAGGACTTCCTGATTGAGATGATCTGTGTCCATTATCTATTGCTATTTAACAAGCCACCTCAAAACTTACTGTCCTAGAGAAACATCAGTCATTTAGTTTGTTCACAGATCTGCCAGTTTGGCCAAGTTCATTAGACAGGGACAGCCAGTCTGTGCCACTTGGCATGAGCCAAGGCTGCTCAACTAGGGGAGAAAGGACCCATTTTCAAGATGGCCAATTACATGGCTGGTGAGTTGGTGATAGCTCAGAGGTTGGCCTGGCTTATGACCTGGAGACCATTTTTTCTCTTCATGGACTGCTTGGGTTTCCTCCTGACATACTAGACTGTGAGAGCAAGCATCTGAAAAGATCCAGCGGAAGCTGTATCATTTTTATTATCTAGCCTTAGAAGTCACAGACCATACTTCTACTATAGTTCCATGTCTACTCAGATTCAAGGGGGGAGACCATGAGCCCCACTTCCTACTGGAAGGAGTGTCAGTTACTTTGTAAGAAAATATGGGAGATACCTTTGTTGCCATTTTTGGAAGAGACAGTTGGGCACAATAATTTATATTCTTTTCCTATTCCTTTTCCTAAGCAAATTATGCTTGTTTTCTTCTTCAGGACTTCCAATCATCAGCCTATTAAAGCATGAGCAACAAGTCTAGGTTCAAGTGTGCATGAATTTCCCTGGGGTAGTTCTGATGGTGCAGATTCTTGACTGCCTTTGCTCTTGGCAATGATGACCTAAAACTACACAAATTATCAGCTTCTTCTCCCATGCACCCAACATATAATAGTGAGTCAGGAGTGGAGAACCACAGCTGCCATGCCCGTTTCCCCACAGGGAAAACAAGGCACATGGTGGCCACTAGCCTTTGACAATTCTGAATGTAACCACGTACAGCTCCTTGATTAGGATTCAGTCTTATGGCCTAGGAATTATTCTCTGTGGCATTGGTCCAACTGTCTACAACATTATTTTCCATAAAAAAAAGTAGCCTGTGGGGATCCCTGGGTGGCGCAGCGGTTTAGCGTCTGCCTTTGGCCCAGGGCGTGATCCTGGAGACCCGGGATCGAATCCTACGTCGGGCCCCCAGTGCATGGAGCCTGCTTCTCCCTCTGCCTATGTCTCTGCCTCTCTCTCTCTCTCTCTGTGTGTGTGACTATCATAAAAAAAAAAAGGTAGCCTGTGTTTATAGCTGAGTATGCTTCTTTCTTGCTTTCTGTCTGTTAGAGATTAGGAGTCAAAAGAGCACTTTCCAATTTATGTTTCTGTTCTTCCAGTTCAGGCTGATATAACTTCTTTTAAAGCTTTGTGAACTTTTTGTGTTCCAATTAATATTCCACTCCATTAGACAAAAGCTTCTGTTTCAGATAAGCTCCTCTCTGCTTTGGGCTCCTTTTGAGACTTCTGTGAGATAATGTCCTTGAGATTCTTAGGAACCCTATTGTTCAACAGGGAGAATCTGTGACTCATGCCCTTAAAAAAATGCTTTGAGGGTCTTTTGTCTGGCTTTTTTGAAAGTGAGATTCCATAGAGTACCACCAGAGAGCTTCCTTAGACCTTGACAAACGATGTTGTATCCCACCCAGATTTGGTCATTGGCCTTCTTCATTTGAAAATTGTGTGCCATTTGGAGCAGCTGCAAATAAGAAATGGTTTTGTTTTTGCACCCAGAAATGCCTGGCTCCTTTGTGTTTATTTGGTAGGTCATTCTTCACTTCTCTCTTGGCTCGCATATTACCATAGGCAGCCAGATGAAGCTGGGTTGCTCTTTAAATATTCTTCTTGGAAACATCCTTAGATGATAGAGTTCATGTGGTTCATTTTCTATCTTCTGTGTTACTGCAGATGTCAATGTTGCCAAACTTTACACTGCTACAACACAAATGACTCCTTGCTTTTTAGCTCCTGATTGCATTCGCTCTCCTTTAAGCCTTTACCAACAGCTTTCTCGTGGTTCTGTGGGCTTACAAGAATCCTCTCCTTGACCCTGATGGCTTCCACAGTCACTCATCCTGAGACCCTTCCAGCTTCTGTCTGTTGCCCAGTCACAAAGCTCATGCCACATGTTTTAGATTTTTGTTATGGCAACACCCCATTTCCAAATATCAGAATCTATTCTGGTCACTGATGAGTGCTTAACAAACTACCTTCATACTTAGTGAGTTTAAAAAAAAATAGTCATTTATTTTGTTTATAAATCCCTAATTTGAGGAGACCTATTTGTGGGGCCAGCTTCTTTCTGCCTCAAGTGATACCCCCGAGGACAGCTTCAAGGAGATGCAGAAGGATCCCATTCTCAATATTGATTCTTATTCATGTGGCTGGCATGGCCTACTTAGACTTCCTCATGGTAAGTGGCAGTGTTCCAAAAGTAACCATCATAAGAGAAGTGAGGCAGACGCTGTATTTCCTTTTATGACTTAACTCAGAAGGCAACATCAGTTCTGTGGTAGTCAAGAGCCTACCTATGTTTGAGTGAAGGAGATTTGATCACCTCTCCCCTTTAGAGAAAGCATTACTGAAGTCATGTTATAAGAAGATATACTTGTAGCCTCTTTTGGAAAATACAAACTCCCAATATATACCTGAGTTGTTTATTGCTGTTATTCTTTTTCAAGTAGGATAAGAGTTAATTTGCATGGATATATGATTTTCCCTCATCGTGTTCAATCACCTAGATTTAGATAAAAGAAGCCAGTTTGCTGTTGACCCAGGTTTAATCATAATGATTGGTAGTCTGCATTTTTTACCATGATTGTGAATTTTGGGGGTGAGGGAGTCCAGAACTTAAATGGAAGAATTTTTCTTTTTAATGATAGGGATGAATACAAGTCAGAGCAGTTTCTGTTCTAATTCGAGATGGAACTTTATCAAGTGAACCCCACAGGATTCCTCTCCATAATCAACCTAGCAGGTGGAAGAGCACATTAATATCATTGTCTTTAGTTTGGATGAGGACGGAATCTGTGTCATTTTCCTTTGTTGATTCCATTAACCTGTAGGTTTTGCATGGATCCAATTCCTTCCAGGTTGCACTCTGCTATGCCTGGTCCCTTGTGACTCATACCTAGCTTTGCCTTTTCCCCTCAGGGCCAACTAACTAAGCTAATGAATTCAGTTACTGACCTCTGTGGAGTCTACTCATGTTTTCCCTTTGTTACCAAGTCCTTTACTGACTAAAGGTAGGACTTCCTGATGTGGAGACATCTCTTGGTGTACATGAGTCTTTTAGAAGCCCTCGAATTAAACTGGGTAGACAGCTACCTTACAGTTCCTCATCCACTCAACAAACACTTATGGGGTACTTATGGTATTTTGGGCATTGTTGCTAAATGTTGAACCAGTGAAAGTCCTGATGTTTAGAAGCTTAGAATGTGTTAAAATTAAGGGTCATAAGTGCAATGAGAGAGGTGAGCATAAGGTCTTCTAGGAGGGTAGAAGGGGAAAGTCTGAGTGAAAGCTTACTGGAGGGGGTACTGCCCGACCTGAGCCTCAAAGAAAGAGAATTAGATACATGAACGGAAAGTGTATGGTGTGTGGGTGAATGAGAGATGTGCACACGGATCCAGAGGCATGGAAGAGCACAGTGCGTTCAGAGATATGACCAATGGTTAAGGCAGAGAATACTACTAAGGAAAGATGTATAAAAGAACAAGAGATGACATGCAGAAGTTTGGATTTCACCTGACACTTTAAGCAGGCATATCCTTGATGTCATGGATATTTGTTTTTAGAACAGTCTCTCTGGAAGCAATATGAAGAATACACTGGACAGAGATAGGGCTTGAGACAGGATGATTAGTTAGCAGATCAGTGTTCAGTCTCAGCCAAAAGAGGGAGAGAGAGAGAGAGATGATGGGCAGTACAACGACAATGCCAGCAAGGAGAGGAAGGAGGAACAAAGAGGAGGGATATGAAGGAGTGGAGGTTATCCCTTCTTCCTTTGAAAATTCTGCCATCTAGGAAATAAGTAGCCAAGGAAGCTAAATAATCATATTCTAGGGGAGTGCATTTTATAGTTTTTGGTTAACAGTGCTGATTACATGGCTTCAGTTTACAGATAAATTGAGGATTTCTATACATACAGGAATTGCACTCGGAAGCTTTCCTGAAGAGACTGAGAGATGGAGGGATGACTAGGTCTTTAAAGAGATTGTAATGTGTTGGTTGAATCAGGCCCTGCCTCTCCTTTTTGAGCTTTTGATCACTAGTACATCAGAATGTAACCTTACTTGGAGAATTTGGAGATAGAGTCTACAGAAGTAATGGAGTTAAAATGAAGTCATTAGGTGGGCCCTCATCCAGCATGACTAGTGTCCTTATAAGAAGGAGGAAATTTAGATACAGAGAGAGAATGCAGAGGAAAGATGATGTGAAGAGACAGAGGAAGAAGATGGCCATCCACAAATCAGAGAGGCTCAGAATAGATCCTTTCCTCATGGCCCCAGAAGAAACCAACCTTGATTCCAGATGTCTCTCCTCCAGACTGTGAGACAATACATTTCATTGTTTAGGACACCCAGATTGTAGTGCTTGTTGCAACATCCCTAAGGAGTGATTGCAGGGACTATAACTGAGGGCACACATTTGATCATAGAAGGGAGGATCCTGGGCCTCTGAGGCCAGACACTGCTCATTTCAGAGGCTCGGCACTTGAGGGACTTGATTGTGACTGACAATCATTCATGGATACAGAATATGCACTTTCACAGAAAATCACAGTTAAGTATGCAAATTAGTTCCCTGTCTGTGGTCTTTTCTATTTATTAACCAGCTAAGCCAGTACCAAGTAGATCTCATCCAAAATAAAAAAAATCTATCACGTTCACTGGTTTAATTTAAATATGAAAGCAACTTATTAGTAAACCTATATTTAACAAGATTTTACAGTTCAACCAGCAAATGAATGATATTCTTTGCAAGAAGCATCTTATTTACTAATGCCTCAAAGACTACATATTTCATATGAAATAACAAATGCTCTTGAACTAGGTTCATTAAAGATCAGCAGAAACCCAGTCCTTGCTTGGTGAATTTGCTAAGATTCGTGCTTATGCAGCCAAGATTGAATCATGTTTGTTTCCCTTACTGCAACAAGCAAAGGATCTTACATAGTCACAGTGGGGACTCAATTGCATAAATGAATGAATAATTAAGTGAGTGAATGAATGAATGACTATTCTCTTTAAGGGAAAATGGCTGTAATGGCAGAAAAAGCCTCTATGAAATAGTCAGATGCCATCAAAGATAATGTTTTCTTATCCGCCTTTCATTTAATTTTAACCATCACAGGGGAATTTTTCCATTTTATGGTAACTAGGCAACCTGTTATTTTGAATCCCTTAGTGCAGGCTTTGCACACGATGGATGCTCAATAAATCCATCTTGATTAATGAGCAATTTATAACAACACCAGTGAAGACTGTTTCCAATCCTGTTGGAAGAGAATAGATGATCTCTGATAAAAAGGACACAGTCAGTAGTTTCATGCCAGGATAGTGTGGGTCTTGCTTCCTTCCATTCAATTTGCTAATGTGCTTACTGGACTGTGATCACCCTGAAATGAAGATGTCCCTCCAATGAAGAATCCTCCACAACCCACGACGCCTCCCCCAACATCCTGAAATAGGTAGTAGTGTGAGAGTGAGTCCGTAACTTATTTATACCAAAATATATATTTTTTGAAATAGTGTGGAGCTGCCTTCATTCTAATGCCAAAATTTTGAAATTAAAATAATTCAGACTGGACTAGGGCTAATGTTTATCTTTGCTAAGCAAGTGGGTAGTGTCAACATGATTTCTGTGGGTATGTTTAACTCATTTAGGAGAGCAAACTATATTTAAGCCCCTTGGAAGCCTTCTTTTACATACAAATACTGGCCTTGCTGATAAGAACCATTTTTATCAAACAGCAATTATTTATTTGGCATTTGCTCTGTGTTCAGTACTGTCTTAGTCATTTATTAAAGTGGTAAGTTGTAAATTTGTAACCCAGTTGTTGGTCTATAGAGGGGCCAAAGAGAGAAAACTAGGGCAGCAGTACCTGCAGAGAAATCCTGGTAAATTAACTGCTTCCTTCATCCATATGGGACAGCTTACCAATTTGAAAATATAATCATCTCAGTTTGCTCAAATTCGTGGAAGTTGGCTATATTTGGAAACCAGCATCCTAAACAAAAAGAAAATTATGTTTTTTCCATCAAGTCAATTTTATCTGTACTATGTATGAATAACATGAACTGTAGAATAATAAGATATCTAAACATACAATAAACTCTTATTAACTGATGATGTTGGAGGTGGGCATTGGCTTTTTATGATGTCATCTGTGGCCTCCTGTAGGATGTCAGAATATATACAAAGGAGGTAAACATTCATTAATTCACACATTCATGCTCACTGGGGTACCTTGGTGGCTCAGTCGGATAAGTATCGGACTCTTGATTTTGGTTTAGCTGATGATTTCAGGATCATGGATCGAGCCCCAAGTCAAGCTCCATGCTAGGCGTGGAGCCTGCTTAGGATTCTCTCTCTTCCTCTCCCTCCACCCCTACCCCCTCAGAAAAACATAAATTAAAAAATAAATTAATAAAAATAAAAAATAAATTAATGCTCACCACAGTCAAGTGAGGTCTCCACACTGTCACATTCCACTCACTCTACTGTACTCTCCTCAAACCGCAGATACTTTTTCATGCCTTGTGTCTCATTCTCAGCAAATGGCCTCATATTCTAATTAGTAGAGACGGAGCTGTGTTGACGTTCTCTACCAAGTCTACAAGGTACCCCTGCACCCTCCTCTTTCCCGGACCTCCTGTTAGAGTGGAGGAGTTTTCCTTCTAACACGTCTACATGCCTGTGGCTTCTCATCAGTGTGACCTTTTCGGTCATTTACTCACCCCCCTGATTTTTAATTGTCCTTCCACTGGATTGTACATATTAATATTGAAATCTGCATACGCCTATTTCATATGATAAACAGTAACAACGAACACTGAAAACAATAAATAACAACAAAAAAGCCCCCTGATTTCCCTTGACTCCTCAGCTTCTCTCCATTCCTCTGTATTCTCAGGACATTAATTTTTTTCCTTTTCTTCCATGCCATGCTACTTTTTTGGGTTCCCATTCCTCACGGCTTTCTCCAAATATACTTTCTAAAGGTACCAATGACCTTAAGATCACAAAATTGAGTGGACGTGTCTCAGCAGCATTCCACAGGATAGTGACACCTCCATCTTGACACCTTTTCTTTTCTCTGCTGTCTAAAGGCAGCTTTCATCTTATTTCACTGTTCCCTCTCAATGTTGACCACTGTCATTTTTCTGGATTGCTTTAAACGTTAAGAGTTTCTCAGGTTCAGACAAAGTCCTCCCTATTCTTTATACTTTTTTTCCTCTTCCTAAGTCATTCTATCCATAGTATGACAACATGCTGAAGACTCCCAAATTTTCCCTCCAGGCCATACCACTTCTTCCCAACTTTTGCCTCATCCATGTTCCTGTCCGTCCATCTATCCATCCATCCATCCATCCATCCATCCATCCATCCATCCACCCACTGAATATCTCCACCTATATGTCTCAAAGGTGCCTTCACCATAACCTAGCCAAGGCTAAACTTATATCTTTCTCTCCAAACTTGTTTTTCATGTAGGGTTCCTTATCTTAGTAAGTGTTTTAATCATTCATCTGACTGCAGAAACCTGGCTGTCATTCTTGCCATCTCTGTTTCCATCAGCTCTTATATTCAATCAGACATCAGGTCTTGGAATTTTTAACAGCCATCGATGTTAGGATGAAGTTAACTTTATAACTTACTCTCTATCCCTAATTAAATCTCTAATGTCCCTGTTTCTCTACTATTACCAACCACAACTTAGAGATTATTTTAATAATAGAGTATTGTCTTATTTTCCTTCCTCGAATTTATTATTTACGTTTCAGCCAAAATAATCTCTGAAATCACAAATCTGATTGCATCACTCCTCTGGCTAAAAACTTTTAGTGACTTGTCATTGTTCTTAGAAAAATGACCCAAATCCCTAATAAGGTTCAAAATGCCCTGAATGATGTACCTTTCTCTCTCTCTCTTTCTTTCTTTCTTTTTTTTTTTTTTCATTTTTACCCTCATCTTTCACCAATTTCCACCTTCCCACACTGGCCATCTTTAGTTCCTTTTAGTTCTTTAATGGGGGCAAGTGCCTTCCTACCTGTGGGCTTCACGTGCCTGAACCAAGTTCTGCTCCTACTGTCCCTTATCCTTCTCTTTCCCCCAAGTAGACAACATATATTCCTCCTCAGGGAAAATTCCTTTGTGGGCGCCCACACACACCCATGCCTCAGACTAAGTATATGGATGCCTCTGTTTTCTTCCCTTTAGCACCTTCTAATTTTACTTTCTATAGTCCGTACTTTGATTGCAATTACACAGTTATTTTAAGGTTATTTTAATATGTTTCAATTGTTTCTCCAATAAAGTTCAAAATCTTGACTGTTTACCCTTGCAATCAGAGCTTCTAGCAAAATCATTGCCACATAAAAGATACTTAATATAAATATTAATGAAAAAATAATAGCTAATGTTATTGAATACTTACCTTGTGCGTCTTAATTCATTTAATCTTAAAGTGTACATGAAGTAGCTATTCTTTCCCATTTTACAGATAAGGGAAGCAAGTCACAAAAAAGTTTAGAGCTTGCTAGAAAATGGCAGGTCTGGAATTTGAATACAGGATATTCAGCTCTGGAGACCAAATTCTTAACCACATTCACAGTTCATGGATTAATTACTTAATTACTTAATCATGATATTTTGATATTCTTTTGAATTTGCCAGGATAAATCTTGAATTTTTCCTTCCAAACAAAATAGGAAGAGTTGGAAACTTGTTTAGGTTTGTGATAAGTCTATAGCATGACTATTTGTGAAGTAGTACTAGAGGATGTTCTAATCAATTTAAAATAAGAGGATATTGGAGATAACCAAAAGTGAAAACAAGTTAATAATTAAGTAATAATAATAAATTCAAAGAATAGGGGGGCACCTGGGTGGCTCAGTGGTGGTGCATCTGCCTTTGGCCCAGGTCATGATCCTGGGGTCCTGAGAATGAGTCCCTCATCGGGCTCCTCGCAGGGAGCCCGCTTCTCCCTCTGTCTATGTCTCTGCCTCTCTATCTGTGTTTCTCTCATGAATAAATAAATAAAATCTTAAAAAAAATAAATTCAAAGAATAGATTCATTTATAATGTTTTCAAATAATATCTAATTATTCAAATTTTCATAATGACATGTAGTTGCCACTTAATGAAGATCTATTGAATGAATGAATTTATATTTACTATTTGATACAAATTTAGTTGAAAATATTATTGTGTGTATGTGCATGAGAAAAGAAGACCTAAAAGGTATTATATTACTTGTACTATCTCTTGATGCTAAGATGACATGTTATTTGTTTTCTTCTTCATACTTTTTTGTATTGTCCAAATTTTCTCAGTAAACACATATTGCTTTTATAATTGGAAAATAATTAAAAATAACAGTCATCTGGAAAGTTAAAATAGATCATGTCAAAACAATTCACTTTTATCTAATTAATGTTAAATATGTGGGTGATCTCCCTCTTTGAAGAAAGCTGAATAGGCTAAGGATACATACTATCTCTAAAATACTGAAACTTCTCCTGCAATAAGCCTTCATCTATTAAGGATATAGATTTTGACTTCCATTTTTGCTCATACTTCAGAATGTTTCAATTTAGATTATCTTGTTTGGTGTACTGGTTGAACACTTGACAAGAGTTATTCTCAGTGCTCCTCACAGAAACAAATCATAGCTCATGGGAATTTGCAGTTGTGTAATTTCAGTCCATTTTAATAATTAAGTTGTTATTTCGTGGACTCACTCTTATTAATTTTGTTCTGTTTAGCAGCTGCTGCATACAGCACTAAGTTGGAAATAACATTGTACTGAAAATATAATCTTAAAGAAATTTTATATAATGCTTGTGGTCTCATATTTAACCTTTTTTTCTCCCTCCACTATCTAGACATGTCAGATACATCAACTAGCAATCTCACTAATTCATTTTATATTCTTTTCCATAGATGCTGTATTATTAATGTAATATTACACTAAAACTCCTAGTTCTCTCTTTAGGTACTCCTACACTCTTAATTAAGGTACATTAGCAGTATTAACTAACACCCAACCACAGTCACATTATACATTTAGAAAGTAACAGTTTTACAGTACTGTATTTTATTCTAGATCTTATCCAGTGTATTACATTTTATATTTATATTAGAATACACACATTCAAGAAACTTACAATAGAATTTTTTTTCATTGGTCTCTCAGAGGTGATTTATGAAAAAATGAAAAGACAAAAATAGCTTATTCTTGGGTATTATTTTTGAGAATTAACAAACTAGGTTTGAGTAGTTGAGAAAAATAGAGAGCTAAAAGTATTTTCATTATTTAAACTCCACCAGGAATTACTGCACAAAATATTTCCAGATCTCTCATTTCATCACATTTATCATCATGTTTTCTATTGCAGTTGAGGAAACTAAGTCCAAATAAATGAATAGTTTGTTGAAAGAGATGATAATTCAAAAGCAAACCTGTCATTGAGAAGTCACTGTGACTCTCAGTATATTATCCATAGCTCTTCCTTCAGTGTTCCATCCTGCTGTTTAGAACTTTTTTTTATGAGATCGTTCATTCATTCATTTGTTCCACAGCTATTTATTGAGGACTTACTATTTTCCAGGCCCTTAGGTGTATGAGACACAAAGAAAAAGAAGACATTAGACATAAAGTAATAGGAGAGGTTTTATCTACAATACATTGTGAAATAAAGCTTAAAGCATTCTAGGTACCTATTAAATCAATAGGGCTCAAAGAGACCATTACTGCATCCAGAATTATATATTTTACTGCCGAACTTGGCTACATTTGTTCTCTGTGGGATATCCTATTCTGCTATTTATGCACAGAACCCAGAGAAAGAACTGTAGGTGCCATTTAATCACATAGGTTTTTCTATGCCTTTCATTTCTTATAGAACCATTGAAATCATTACTGAATAGTCATCTAGTGTCTTCTGTGTCTCTTTCCTGTGAATAGAAGAAATGAGAAGAATAATAGAATGCTAAAAACTGTGCTATAAACAGTCAAGAGCAGTGAACCACCTAGCATTTCTTTCCTTAGAAAATGTAAAAGTAAGCAGACATTAAGTTACAGGTAAATATGAGGCTTCTGGATCATCATTTCAACAGAAGCATGCTTTGATTACTCTAACCAAGTGTGGGGAGGAGTGATATGTCTAAATAAAAAACATGAAAAAAAAAACATAAAAAAACCCTAAATAAATAAATAAATTCTGAAACATAGCAATACAGAGTCTTTCTGAACCTGTGAACTCATTTTAAGTATCTTTTAATTGTTTCCCTTAGGAAAACCTGTTATATTGGTGTTATTATTTTTTAGCATAGTATAATAATTTTTAATATAGCTGTGAATATAATGCTTATTTGTTCTAATAGTAGCCTTTAAAAATAAGTTTAACATCATAGACTTACATATAACTTACTGTAATAAGTCCTCATTATAAAATTGAATACTTTGTTAATTTTGTTCAAAAAATATATGAAAAGCAAAATAAATAAAAGTAAAATATTTTCCTGAATCTTACCTATCAGGGTAACTAATTTTAACATTCTGGTTTATTTCCATTTTTTTCTTTCTTTTTTTCTGTGAATAGCTTTTGTATAAATGTGAATGAACATCTGGTATATATAGACTTGTATTATTTTGACTTTTTAAAATCAATTATACAT
The DNA here is from genome assembly GCF_905146905.1 of Nyctereutes procyonoides. Taxonomy (NCBI): domain Eukaryota; kingdom Metazoa; phylum Chordata; class Mammalia; order Carnivora; family Canidae; genus Nyctereutes; species Nyctereutes procyonoides. Next base: position 25,364,356 of record NW_026575122.1, read on the forward strand.
TTTTCTGATTATTAAAGTATAACATGACCTGACAACTCAACAGGTCTGTCAGGTTATTTTAAAGTGACCCTTCCCCTGTTTTCCAGTGCATCAAAAATCATGATGAGGGATAAAATATAAAGTGAGAAAATTATGAATTCTAGTTGTGCTAAAAAAAAGAAAAGAAAAGAAAATATTTCTATCCTCAATTGGATCAGAAACACAACATAGAAACTGGAACCTAAATAGCAGCCTTACCTGGTGACTGGGCCCAGAAATGGGCAGGATCCATAAGAAAATTGCATCCTTCAGGGTAATGGAATTTAAAAGAGTCCCACTTCAAATGGGAGCCAGAAGTCAGGCCTACTGCTAAAAATGTACAGCCAAGGGTGTTAAATTCCCAGACAATAAAAACAAAGAAGATTGAGGTTTATGATCAGAGAGAGTAAGTAAAGTAGGCTAAAAAGCTAGAGAGACAAAGAAACAATGAATTTTGATTTTTTAAATAAATGTTTCTAGTAAAAATTTGAAGAGAAACCAAAAATTAAAAACACAATTTATATATTCTAAACCAGTACTGGAAAATAAAAGAATAAAGAAGCAAATCAAAACCAGAAAATAGAAAATAATAAAAGACAAAGATGATCATATGGGGTGCAATTTTTAAAAATAGTGCTATATGCTTTATCCAGGAGTCAAACATAAATACAAATGACACAATGGGGTTAAAAAAGATCAAGTTAAGCCAGTCTAAGAAAGGCATTAAAGCGATATCATCAGTCAAAACATAATTGAAAGTTAAAAACATTAAAACTGACCAAGAGAGCTACTACATAACAATTAAGGAATCAAACACAGTATAGAAAGAAGTATAAGGTCACACAATTTTTCACACGTTTTTCACATACTACATTGCCTTGAAATATTAAAAGCCAAAACTGATAGGAGTTCAAAGAAAAACTGAATTCCACAATTTGTGCAAGATTTGAATATACCATATTTCACTGAGAATTTTGAAAAATGAAGAAACATAAGAACATACTATGTTGAATAATACATCAATCATGATTTAATAGACATATCTAGAACTGTGTACACATCAATAGAGAATGAATATATTCTTTTCTCACATATGTAAATTACTTAGAAAAGCTGACTACTTACTAGGTCGCAGAGATGGTCAATGTATCAGATAATCAAGTCCTGATGTCAGGTTATAACGTAATGAAATTATGAATTAATAAATAATAAATCATACTGTATTTGAAAAAGTTTTTTTCTATATTGGGTGGTTTACAAATGACAAATATATGTGTGTAGTTCTGAATTAAAACCTGATACAGGGATCCCTGGGTGGCGCAGCGGTTTAGCGCCTGCCTTTGGCCCAGGGCGCGATCCTGGAGACCCGGGATCTAATCCCACGTCAGGCTCCCGGTGCATGGAGCCTGCTTCTCCCTCTGCCTGTGTCTCTGCCTCTCTCTCTCTCTCTCTCTCTCTCTGACTATCATAAATAAATAAAAATTAAAAAAATAATAATTAAAAAAAAATAAAAAATAAAACCTGATACAATGCATAATTTTATAAGGGAAATACTAATAATTTCCCCCATTTTGCCTCACCCAAATGTGCCTACTTCCTAATCTACTTTCATGTAAACAATGCTGACAGCTCAGTTTATATCCTTTAGCATACAAGCTAAGAAAAGCATGTATATGTATATACATATGGGTTTCATTTCTTTTTACCAAAATAGAATCATGCCATACCTATTAGTTTGCAACTTTTTTTCTTTCATTGTATCCATTCATAGGGATTGTCTTGTCTGTGAGGAAGGTTACCCTTTTTTCTATTGTTAATTAACTGTAGAAACTTGCAGAAAATTCATTTCCCATGCAGTCGTATGGTGTTAGAAGGCCAGCATGCATAAATTCCAGTGGACCAAGGAAGGGCTGAGATTTTCCTGAAATTACTGGGGTTTCCCCATTTCCCTCATCTCATCTCCTTTTCCACCTTGCACACAATGACTGAAACAGTAAAGAAAAAAAAAAGAGAGATTGGAATATGATATACTACAAACTTTATGATAATAGTATTTGTAATTTACTGTGGCAGAGCAAACTGAAAAAAGATGTTCGTTGTCTAAAAAATTTTTTGAGGACCATAAAGTGGAAAATAAGAGGTACATTCAGCAACTGCATAGTAAATTTGATAAGATTATTCTCAACAGTAAAAAGAGAATCAATGAAAATAATTTGCTTAAAATTAGAACTAAATGCCCCACAAAACATTTTAAAACATTTTTTAGCAGGATCCAAACTTATAATTTAAATTTATGCAATACCTTTGACTTTCCTATTAATGATATTGAGTCAGGGAACTTACTTAACTTGGGTAGACATAATATTGAAACTGAAATTATTTTATTTTGAAATTAAATCCATTCTAAAAGCAATGAAACAATTCTGTCAATGTGAATGCAAATTTAAAGGAAAATAATTTTTTGCTACTCAATTCAATCATTTGAAAACTTTTAAGCATGTATAGAACAACTTTGTTTTTAGTGGAATCTATTTTTCCAACTTTAATTTTACAAAATCTAAATACAGATCATGTATTTCCAATGAAAGTTTACTGCCTGAATTCACATGCTGAAAGTGTAATTATACTCCAGCTTATGAAGGCATAGTATACAAAAAGGAACATAAAATATTTTATTAGTAATTTAAATGATAACATCCTGGATAAATTGAGTTAAATGATATATTATTAAAATTAATTTATTTTTACAAATTTTTTACACGTGGCTACTAGCAAATTGAAAATTACATATGTAGCCCACATTATATTTCTCTTAGATAATGCTAGTGTAGAGAAATAAAGTAATTCAGTCTTTCCTCTAGCATCATTGACCAAAATTAGGGTTTTTTTAAAATTAGTTTGTAGAAAATTTCTTTTCAGCCTCATAATCTGTTACTGGTACTGCCATTCTAAAAATTTTTAGGATTGTTGTCAAATTTGATAAAACTCTTCTTTCGTATCTAAGATATAAGATTTGTAAGAACTTTCCATGCGCTAACTCCTGTATATATCACATTTTTCTGGTACACGAATATTTCTAGGTCACACTCATATCTCAACATCACTCATATTGTAGTAGTGCTCTAAACCTTATGATTGCATACTAAGTGAGTTTGCACAAGAGGTGGTAGAGAAAATTTCCAGATGCCATTTTAACATCTGGATTATACGAGGAAGTGACTTAAACCTTGCAAATATGTCCCACTAAACCCAAACTAAATGTATCCCAAACTCATCTTCTCCTTAGTCAGTTTAAAAAAAAAATGTCTCCAGCCATTTTAATACTACCCCAAACAAGGAGAAGTATGAAGCAAGGAAACTGGAATTGGAAAAAATTTGAAGAGATCTTAACTTATTACAATTAAAATATTTTACTTTTTATAAAATTTACAAAGACTTTTCCAGGGACCCTCCCAGCATCTTGGGACAGACCCATGAAAGTTTGGGATACTGAAGTTTAAACTTCGGTCTTTGCCTCTGAGCATAAACCTTTTGTTTTACAAAAAAGGAAAGCCATATATATTTTTGCACATACTATTTTTCTTATTCAACAGTATTTCAAATGACTTCCTTCAAGTCAGCTGGTATCACTACAATTCATTCTTTTAAAGATTGCAAAATATTTGATGGTATTATGTATCATGATTTATTTATTCCACTTTGGTTGATGAGCCTTCATTTTGTATTATTTTCCCACTATTAACAAAAGAACAACAAATATCACTGTGCACCTGTCTTACTGGAGGTGCTTTTATTTCTATGATATAAATTTCAGTGGGAATCACATATAAAGACCATACATCCTGCTTTCCCTGAGTGTTCCCTTTTATGCTTGTTGACCTGGCCTGTTACTAGCACCCCCTTTCACTGCCAAAAGTGTCCCAGTAGGGATAATAACTGTGTGCATACCCTAGTGAAAGGATGGATATGTATATATTAATATATTTAATATCACTGGGCACTTTTATGTGCCATACATTGCTTTAAGCACTTTACATGTTATTATCTCATTTAGTTTCCACAAATATCCTATTATTTTTATTTTACAGATAAGGAAACTGAGGCACAGAGAAATTAAGTAACTTACCCAAGTTCACATTTCTAGTAAGTGTGGAGTCATGATTTAAACCCCACAGCCTGGCTCCAGAGTAGGGTGACTAACCAAGCCCCAGGACTGAAGGGGTTCCCAGGATATAGGACTTCCAGGTTTAAAACTGAGAAAGAACCTAGCAAACCAAGGTAAGTTGTCTGTGCCATCAAGAGGCACTGATCTTAATGCTGTTGCTTTCCAAAATGGCTGTATCCATTTCTGTTGCCATCAGTAGTTTGAGAGTAGCTTTTTCCTGCAGGACTGTGGGTATTAAGTCTCTAAGATAACTCCCCATTATCCCACCTCCTAGTATCTATGCCCTTGTGTTGCCCCTTTCCCTTGATGTAGACTGGACCTAGTGACTTGCTTCTATTGATTAGAATATGGCAAAAATATTTTAATCACATCCAGGATCAGATTACAAAAAAAGCTCTGGCTTCCATCATGCTAGCTTTCTCTTGCTCTCTGGCTTATTCACTACAATGAATGCGATCGTCCCATTGTGATCCTCTGTGGAGAGACCCACGTGTCAAGGAACTAAGAGGAGCTTTTAGTCAACAGCCAACATGAAACTAAGCCCCTCAGTCCAACAGCTCATGAAAATCCAGTACTGCCAACGACCTTGTGAGTGAAGCCAACTGCTCCTAGTCAAACTCAAATGAAACCATAGACCCAGCTGACATCTTAATTGCAGCCATCTGTGTTTTTGTTGGGGGATACTTCTTTCCGTACATATTTAATGTAACAACTGTTATGCCCGATTTTATCTATTTATATACACACACACACACATATGCATGCGCGTGAACGTACCTTATGGTAACTACAAACAAAAATCCACAATAGGTACCCCAAAAACAAAGAGAAAAAAACCCCAAACATAACACTAAAGAAAACCACCAAACACAAGGAAAAAGGCCAAGAATCGAAGAAAAGAGAAGAGCTACAAAAACAACCAGAAAACAATGAACAAAATGGCCCTAAGTACATACCTATCCATAAATACTTTAAATGGAGCAAATGCTCCCATCAAAAGATATAGGGTGGCCAAATGGTTTAAAACTAACAAACAGGATCGATCTATGTGCTTCCTGTAAGAGATTCACTTCAGATCTAATGGTACATATAGACTGAAAGTGAAGGCATGGGACAAGGTATTTCCATGCAAATGGAAACGAACAGAAAGCTGGAGCAGCAATATTTATTATCACATCAGTCAGATTGGCTATTTTTAAAAGGACAAAAAACTGTTGCAAGGATGTGGAATAAAAGGAACCCTTGTGCACTGCTGATGGTAATGTCAATTGGTGCAGCCATTCTAGAAAACAGTATGGAGGTTCCTCAAAAAATGCAAAGTAGAACTATCATGCAATCTAGCAATTCCACATCAGGATATTTGTACAAAGAAAATGAAAATACCAATTTGAATGGGTATTTGCACCCCTATGTTCACTGTAGTGTTTATTATTTACAATAGCCAAGATACGGAGGCAACCCAAGCGTCTGTCTATAGGTGAATTGATAAAAATGTATGGTGACAGTTTGGAAATAGATTTACTATGAGGATCATTTCATAATATTCAAAATATTAAATCACTTCAATGTATACCTGAAACTGATAGGATATTGTATGTCAGCTATACTTTAATTAAAAAAAAAAAAGGCTGGGTATCAAGTTAGGTTTGTTGTTTTATGATGCCTCCATTTGTTGGTATTTCCTCCATTAATATCCTATTCAAACTGAACTCTTTACTTGACAAATGTGCCTAATTCTTTTCTATTTTCTACCTTTTGCTCATTGTACCTCTAACTCTTGGAGTGCCCTTCCCACTCATTTCTTCATGCATGGAATTTTACTGATCTGTCAGAGACCTGCTTAGTCACTGCCTCTGCCATGACACTTTTCTTGAACCCCGGCCACAAGTAATCTCCGCTCTGTTTGTCAGCTACGTAGCAATTAGCACAGTCTCTGGTGCACTTTCTTTGCTCAGTACATGCTAGTGAATGATGTTAAAATTCCACTCTGTAGCATTGCATGTGGATTATTTTGTATTCATAGAATACTTTTAAAAGCTCACATAAGCTAGATTTTTTTCTAAGCTTGTTGTTTTAGAGGAAATGGACAGTCATAATGCATAAGCTAATGTGTAGTCAGAGAAGCTGACTAGAAGATAAGTCTCTTATTTCTATCTGAAATTGCAAGTATATTTAGAAATTTTCTCTAAGCAGTTTTTACATACCTCATTTCCTTTTCGTCAGCAATGTTTTGTAGCTGCAGGTGTAAAAAAATGTAGGTTGACCACATAAAACCAACTTGGACACAGGCTGTCATTTTGCAGATTCCACTGGATAATAGGTATTTTTAAAATAATAAAGGGTATTTAAAATATGCTTCTCTTTTGGATTTTCTAAAAAAAAAAAAAAAAAAAAAAGACCATTGATTACAAAAGCCAGATCACATTTCTCCATGTAATTAAGGGCATTTTTGATGGTTGCCATTGCCATACAGGTTTTGCTTTATTCACTTTATTTCATTTAGTATTTTTAAAGGCATTGAGCTAAGAACTGTGGAGGGGATGAGGGAAATATAAGTGTCTGCAAAAACATAACCTCATCTGGAAGAGATAATGAACAACGCAAGGTAGTATAAAATCAAATTATCAGTGTAATGGTACAGATCTCGGATTCAGAAGATGGAGACAGTTATAATCTTTTCTAAATAATTTAGTACTTGATTACCCACTGTCTTGTACTATGTATTAAATTACTTATAAGAAACATTCAAAAAGCTTTTGCCTTACAGTCTGCATAAAGTACCCCTCGGTTTTTCTGATTTTGATCCAATGGTAGTCCGTAGGGCCAGCCCTTGCAGTGAATCATTCCTCAAGGGATCACCTCTTATTCCTGAAATTAAATTCTGTCTCTACCAATTCGTGTGAATAGCTAAAATATACTGGTCTCAAATTCTATCCAAGTATTCACAGTCTTTACTCTAGATGTATTATCTGCAAAGCATTATTATTATTATTACTATTATTATTATTATTAGTTTTGCTTTTCCTTCTGGATTTTATTTTCTATGTTTTAATTCTTATAATATTTAATTTGATAGGGAAAAATAAAAACCTGTGTTATGTGCCTGATAATATGCTAGATACTTTTCACATGTATTCTCTCATTTTTATCTGTGCACATAAACCACAACTTTCTTCTAGACGGTTGTTATTAATCATTCTCATTTTTAAAGTTAAGAAAACTGATGTCCAGAGAGGTTAAAATAAATTGTCTAACATTTGAGCAGGCAAGACGTCAGCATCTGGTATTAGAATATAAGTTTGGTTGCTTTTTTGAATTAGAGTTTACTAAAAGACAAAGAATTAAATATCTTGTGCTAAAAAAAGTTGAGTAACAAGTAGCACAGAATTGAAGATGAGACAGAAAATAGAAGAAAATACCATGAGTGAGAGACCCAGAAACAGACACATGAAGGCTTCAGATATTGGAATTGTCAGGCATAGATTTTAAAAAAACAACTGTGTTGCTATGCTCTTTTCTACCAAATACAAGCACGCTTGAAATTGTTAAGAAACTGAAAAATGCCAACTGGTGACATTGTATATTTGAAATGGAAGCAAATAAAATTTTAGAATGGTAAAGTATAAGTGAAATTAAGAAGATGGTTTGATAGACTAGACACTGCTGAGGAAAGAGCCCATAAACTGGATAAATGAGTATTAAAAACTATTCAGAATGCAACACAGAGAAACAATAATTTGAAAACTTCAACAGAGTATAAATAATGAGAATAAGGCCTCTAACATTTTTTCACTGGAGTCCAATAAATATTAGCTATTATTATTATTACTGTGTCACTTCTTGCTTAAAATTTTTCAATATTTCCCACTGCGTACAGAATTAAATATATACTTGTATACTAATAAAACTTCCTTCTACTTAAACTTAGCCTCAGCTTTTCCCTAACACAAGATAACAGCTTTGTCTTTGCTCTTTTTTTTTTTTTTATAAATTAATTTTTATTGGTGTTCAATTTACCAACATACAGAATAACACCCAGTGCTCATCCCGTCAAGTGTCCCCCTCCGTGCCCGTCACCCATTCACCCCCACCCCCCGCCCTCCTCCCCTTCCACCACCCCTAGTTCGTTTCCCAGAGTTAGGAGTCTTCATGTTCTGTCTCCCTTTCTGATATCTCCCACACATTTCTTCTCCCTTCCCTTATATTCCCCTTCACTATTATTCATATTCCCCAAATGAGTGAGAACATACACTGTTTGTCCTTCCCCGATTGACTTACTTCACTCAGCATAATACCCTCCAGTTCCATCCACGTTGAAGCAAATGGTGGGTATTTGTCGTTTCTAATGGCTGAGTAATATTCCATTGTATACATAAACCACATCTTCTTTATCCATTCATCTTTCGATGGGCACCGAGGCTCCTTCCACAGTTTGGCTATTGTGGACATGGCTGCTAGAAACATCGGGGTGCAGGTGCCCCGGCGTTTCATTGCATCTGAATCTTCGGGGTAAATCCCTAACAGTGCAATTGCTGGGTCGTAGGTCAGGTCTATTTTTAATTCTTTGAGGAACCTCCACACAGTTTTCCAGAGTGGCTGCACCAGTTCACATTCCCACCAACAGTGTAAGAGGGTTCCCTTTTCTCCGCATCCTCTCCAACATTTGTTGTTTCCTGCCTTATTAATTTTCCCCATTCTCACTGGTGTGAGGTGGTATCTCATTGTGGTTTTGATTTGTATTTCCCTGATGGCAAGTGATGCAGAGCATTTTCTCATGTGCATGTTGGCCATGTCTATGTCTTCCTCTGTGAGATTTCTCTTCATGTCTTTTGCCCATTTCATGATTGGATTGTTTGTTTCTTTGGTGTTGAGTTTAAGAAGTTCTTTATAGATTTTGGAAACTAGCCCTTTATCTGATATGTTATTTGCAAATATCTTCTCCCATTCTGTAGGTTGTCTTTGAGTTTTGTTGACTGTATCCTTTGCTGTGCAAAAGCTTCTTATCTTGATGAAGTCCCAATAGTTCATTTTTGCTTTTGTTTCTTTTGTTTTCGTGGATGTATCTTGCAAGAACTTACTGTGGCCAAGTTCAAAAAGGGTGTTGCCTGTGTTCTCCTCTAGGATTTTGATGGAGTCTTGTCTCACATTTAAATCTTTCATCCATTTTGAGTTTATCTTTGTGTATGGTGCAAGAGAGTGGTCTAGTTTCATTCTTCTGCATGTGGATGTCCAGTTTTCCCAGCACCATTTATTGAAGAGACTGTCTTTCTTCCAGTGGATCGTCTTTCCTCCTTTGTCGAATATTAGTTGACCATAAAGTTCAGGGTCCATTTCTGGATTCTCAAAAACAGACACATAGACCAATGGAACAGAATAGAGAATCCAGAAATGGACCCTGTCTTTGCTCTTTTTACCTCCATGCCCTTCCTTAGGTTTTTATGTTCCGTCTAAGCTTTCTTGCCCGAAAATGGAAACATTTCACAGGCCTCTCTTCCTTCCCAGCCATGGTCTGGTGATTGTTTCCCCTCTTGGTGTGTCATTGCGCTGCCTTTATTATTAGATCTTAAGTCATATTGCATTATACTTTGTCTATGTGTCTGATGTCACATTTGATTGTATACGTCTTGAGGGCATGGATTTTTAGACATTTTATCAAAATTTATATTTTTTTAAAGCAGTTTCAGTTTCCCAGTAAAAAATGGAGCAGAAGGTATAGAGGTTTATTTCTCTCATGCCCATACCCACACACCCCCCCCCCCACTATCACATTACCTGCTGTGGTGGTACACTTGTTAGGGTCAGCAAGCCAACATTGACCTGCTGCTATCATCCATTGTCCATGGTTTATGCAAGGGTTCACTCCGGATGCTGCACATGCGATGAGCTTAGACAAATGTATAATGACATGGATGCACCAACACTACCGTACAGAAGAGTTTTACTGCTGTAAAAATCCTCTGTGCTCCATCGATTCATCCTTCCTTACCTTCCACTCTCTGCCTAGAGGTTCTTTTTAATTTACCCTTAGAACATAACATACTACTTGACACATAGTTGCCCCCAAATAAATGTTTTTAGATTATATGGTTGAAAGAATGAAAGGGAGGGACAAATGGGAGAGAACTGGGCCTTCTTTTAATTGTCTTGCTGACTGATATTTTATCTCTGTTTCAATATTTACTCATAACAATTCTATCCTAGTCAGAAGAACAACTAATGTGACCATCTTTCAAAACTCTGCATATTCTTGAGACACTAATTCAAATCTCATCTATCCATTAAACCTGAGTCAGGAATGAACTCTGGGTACTTTTAAGACATATTTAATAAATGATCTATTTAATTCAATGCGTCACATTTGTATTTTTCTGTTGTTGTTTCACAAGCCTATCTCTGGACTCCCCAGTGTAACTGACTTATATTTTATATGATGGGTAGAGTTTTTATCCCCTTGCTTTTAATAAGCAAGAGGTGTTTTCATGAATTATTACTTTTTACTTGGGATTGTAGACAATGGCCATGGAACAGAGAAACCTGCTAATCTATAAAGAATTCACAGTCTTAGTTTCCTTTGCATGAGTTCAACTGTCTAGGACAGAAAATTATTGGGAACTAATGAAAACAAATTTTTTTGTTTTTTTGGATTTTTTGTTTTGTTTTGTTTTAGGTTTGAACTTGCAAGAGTCTCCATACAAAGCTGTAGAGGATTGCCAAATTATCATTAAAATAATATAATTTCCATGGGCTAGCAAGAGTTATTTATAGAATTTTCCGTCCTTTTCCAAGTATATTAAACATTCCAAAACTGCATCTTTTTTGTTATTTAGTTTTGATAAAAATTTAAGAAGAAAGTTTTATGCATGTTGCTGGTTTTAAAGTCATCACTTTATTTCTCCTCCAACCCTTAATACTAAACATAATGGAGAGATTTTTGAAATTTCATTCAAATAGTTTGTATAAGAAGATGTCCTTATCTGGCTGTGATAGTTTTGTGTCAGTCTACATTGCAAAACTATTGTGCACAAATGTCAATTTTTCCTCAGGTTAATTCACTGGGATGCTTCTCAACAGTTTGATGGATTTCTGGGAAAATTGATTTGAAGAGGCTTGAATTTGGGTTTTATGACTCAGGGAGATACAAAACTTCCACTTCAATAAAGATCAAAACCCATTTGAAAGATTATGGGGAAAACTTAGCCCAATCATATAAAAAATCATATTCATCTTATTAAGATGAAGTTTGGGCAATTTGTATAATGTAGTCTTGATAGCTGTGTTGGGTGATCTATCATTAGGAATTAATAATAGTACTCTTCCTTCTTGGAATAATACTACAGAGTGTAGTTACCATTCCAAAAGAAAGCAAAGCATTCAATGAACATTATCCTTAAAATATACTTCTGTGCATATTCTTCACTATGATCCTGTAATCGTTACCAGTTTTTAAGTTGAAATCTCAATTCGTGTTGACTAAAGTGATTTCAAGTCTTGAAAGGTAAACTGAGTGATTAGGTTTATGGCAGTTTTATTTTTATTCACAGATAATGCATCTGAGGTAGCAATTACTGCTCCAGGAAATAGTAACCATAGAAACAGCTCGACAGGCCCAACACCTGACTGCTCACCTCCATCCCCTGACACTGCCCTCAAAAATATTGTAAAAGTAATTCGACCTCAGGTAAGTGCCCAGAATGACATCATCTGCAGTAGTGTATATTGTTTTTGAATCATTGCATGTATACTCCTTATATTGCAATGCCTAGACCATTTTATGATCTGCAAGTACATTAAAAAAATTTTTTTTTTGCAAATACATTTTTAGATTAAAAGGAAAGACTTAGAGAAGGATGTTTCCCTCCTTGGAAACATCCAAGGAAACATCCTTCCTTGTTTCCAAGGAACATCCTTCCTTGGAAAATTCATTATTGTTGGAATAATGAATTTGTATGCTACATGAGAAAAACAAGTGAAACTTAGAGAAATGGCTATTTTACATATCATTTCCTCTCACGTTTTGATAATCATGCTCCAATTATTGAGCTGTTACATGTTTTCTGAGTTTTTCTGCTACTTTTGTCTTCATTTTCCTGGACATATTGCATTATTTGTGATCACTTCTCTATCTTCCAAACCAAGTTGTTTTGATAGTTTTCTTTAAATTCTCTATTCCTTATGGTTTACAACTAATTTTGTCTGTGTTTGATAGTGCATCTCTTGTTGCTCCTTATTTGTCTCCAGTGCTCACTTTCTTCTAGCTTGTCTCCCTCTACCTTTTGTTCTTTTTTTTTTTTTTCAACTTCTCTCACTTGTTTGTATGGGTTTCTTTCTCTCCCCTCTCCTCTTTCAGTTGGATTTCCCAGTAGGCGGTTTGCAGGCAAGCTTTAGAAATATCATTGGAACAAGCTGTTCTGTGATATTTCATTGAAAATAGCACTTATAAAGCTGTTTGCATTACATTTTTGCCAACAGATGGACTCAGAACATGGAATTGGTGGTGTTCTCAACCTGGCTCATTCTGAATGGGCCTCACAAAATCCAAGAGAGGGGGACTTTGGATCCAATCAATGCCATTCACCATCTACTTAGATATATAGTATGAACAAATCCTTTGAGCCAATTTGCAAGAGATATGTCTCTTTTAGGACTGTTTTGGTCTAAATGAGCAATGATTTGCTTAATATCTTCAATATGATTTATTTTAGTTTATTTTCATTATAATCATCCTCATGAATAAAATGGTATTTTAACTTCATATATTCACTGTAGCTTATAGAACACTTTCACATAAACTGTTTCATTTAACCTTCATTAATTTCAAGGGAATGTCATAGTGTTATGGATAAGGATATTGACACTCTAAAGGGGTGAACTTGTACAACTGATTCAAAGTTCCTTCTCTTTTTTTTCTCAATGTAATAGTTGCCTCTTCCAGTCCTGCTCAGAGATTAGAAAAATCTTCTTGCATTTGTACAACATCTTAATGAGGATGGAGCTCAGGTTCATTCAGGCAAGATAACATTTCACGCAGTGTCCCAACTACTGGAGGAGGAAATGTCTTCATAGATCCCTTCTTTCTTTTCAGAAAAAATTGATCTAGTTCATTTGCTTCAAGAAATAAACCTCACTACAGCCAGATTTAGATGCTAAATGTCACATTTGTCTTCACTGGTTCTCTCATTATATGAAGGTGTTTCTGGTGTTACTGTGCAGTCATTACATTTTCAGCATTTTTAATTACTTAGGTAGGAGGTTATATTATATATAAATGAGTGTGACGTCCATTACTAAACACATTTTTAGATCAACGTAAATTATCTAATGTAAATGCATTTAGTCACCCAATGAATAAAACGCAAATTTCTTTCTTTCTTTCTGTGTATTTGTAATCTAATCAACTCTAAGAGATCTTACTCTATAAATTCTTCTTTGTATTCTCTGTCATATTTTTATTTTAGTTTATTTTGGTAAATTGAAAAAAGTAGCAGTGGCCAAAAATTCCATTTTGACTTGATTACTTGGTTTTGTCGTTATTAAATGTTTATGAAGGCAACTCATTCCACCTTCTTTTCTTAAATGTTGTAATGATGATTTAGGAAGGGAAAAAATTAAGTGAGAAAGTCAGGATACTAGGGTGATGGTATTTAAATTTGAGCCAATGCAGCCTGTAAGTATGTATGTAATAGGACAGTAGCAGCTAAGGTGTGTAATTGGAAAAGAATATAACCTCAGTTGGGCTACTCTTCCTTTCACCTCAGAGACTTTGGTGCTTTACCTATTTCTTCTTATGAGTTCTGATCTTCTGGACTCCATACTCATTGTAAAAAGCAGATAATAGAAAATTCAAGCAGAGGCACCTGGGTGGCTCAGTCAGTTAGGCATCTGCCTTGGCTCAGGTCATGATCCTAGGGTCCTGGCCAGTGTCGGTATCCGACTCCTTGCTCAATGGGAAGCCTGTTCCTCCTTCCCACTTGTGCTCTGTCTTTCACTATCTCTCTCTTTCTCTCTCAAATAAATACATTTTTTGAAAAGTTCAAATGGAAGTAATTATGAGGGATTTTAAGTAGGACATGTGATTTCAGAAAAAGGCTTGGAGACTAGAGGGTGTGGATGGGGGACAGCTAGATGGATAAAGTAGTGGACTCCCTGGTGTGTTCTGACAAGTCACAGGTGTGTCAGGGATGGAACACTGTCAAGAGTTTACTGTTCCAAAGAAAAGATAATTATTGGCTAGCTTATATGAGAGCCCATATTTTTGATCACAGGTTTAATCCTCTAAAGTATTTGTTAATTCTGGCTTTATGTGTGGAAATGCAAGAAATTGAAATTAGGTTGACTTGCAGTATTCAAACTTTTTTTTTCATTTACTAATTAGACATTAATAACATGGTTGAAATTATTGTTTCACTCTTAAAACTGGTGATGAGCCTTGGAAATAAAAGTATAAGAACAACTCTTATCCATGAATTTACATTTATTTGCCCAGGTATTAGCAGATGTGTTCAGTCTTATTGTGAGAAGAATGACCTAGAATAGATAAGAGATGAAAACAAAACTTTCATCTCATTCAGTGGAGACTTCTTAGAGCAAGTTACTTCTCCTTACCTCATATGCATGTATTAACGTAATATACTTTTTTTCATAATTCTACCTGTAAATGGAGAATATGCCTTATAACCAAGGAGTCCTTGCTGTCACAATGAGGTAGGCCTGATTACACCTTGCATGTGTTTCTGATTAGTGTGTTAATAACTTGGAAGTTACCAACTTGTGGTGCTTTGTTAAGTTCAATTTTATTTAGCATATTTACTAACTCACTAAGTCACAGCTGTTAGTCCTGTATCTTGCGTTTGATCTTTTTACCTTTGCTCAAAATTCATGTCTCAAAATTCTCCAGATTGTGAAGCATTCTATTTTCAATTCACAGAGGCTGAAATATTTATATGCTACTGGTAAACCTTTGTTTCTCTCCAGTATATTGACCCAAAAGGCCGAGTTTCTCTACTTAGATGAATTCACAAGGCTGGGTTTATTTACATATGCTGGAAAATAAAATTATTTTGAAACTTGAGAAAGTACTTCTAAATACTTGAAAAATTATTACTGTTGAATAAATTTTAAGTAAGTCTGTTGAAACATCAAGTTTTCTTCTTTCTACTAATCATATGCTACCTGTAATAAGTTTTTGGGTTTTTTTAAGGTTTTTGTAGTGAAACATCTTTTTCCCCCTAACTGAAGAATAAAACACAATTTGATGAATTTTGACTATTTGTATATGTAAGTGTAACCACTACTCAAGGCAAGATATTAAAACATTATCATCATCCCAGAAAGTTGTTTCAATCAACTCTACCCAGTCCCACCTTAGAATAACTCCTTTCTGATTATCATCACCATAGGTTAGGATTGTCTGTTCTTAGACTTTATATAAATGGAATCCTACAGTGTATGTGTGTTTTATGTATGTCAGTGTCTAACTTCTTTCACTCAACATAATGTTTTTGGGATTTGCTTATATTGTTCTTTTTTGCTGAACAGTATTCTCTTGGAGCAATATAGTACAATTTTCTCTTTTCCTGTGGATAAATATTTGTGTTTTTCTGCTCTTTACTATTTTGAATGAAAATGTTGTGAATACTAACATTTACATCTTTTATAGCTATGTATTTTAATATAGATACCAAAGAGTAGGATTGTTGGGTCATAGATAGAAGAGTAAATAACTTTATAAGAAACTTCCCTAAAATTTTCCAGAGTAGTTGTTCCATTTTATAATCCCCAACAGAAATGTGTGAGAATTTTAGTTTCTCTACCTTCTCTCAAACATTTGGTGACTTTTAAATTTTTTTTAGTTTAGCCATTCTTATGGGAGTGAAAAGATTTCTCATTAGAGTTTTAATTTGCATTTTTCTGATGACTAATAATGTTGAGCACCTTTACCTGTGGCTATTGCCCATTCTTAGATCTTTTGAGGCATGCCTATGCAAGTCTTTATAATGCAGTTGTTTAATTTCCCACTTGTTATTTGTCCTGTAATTCCTAGAGATATGGGTCCTTATCAGGTTTCTGTACTGTAAATATTTTTCCTCAGTGTGTGGTTTGCCTAAATATCTTTAATGGTGACATTGGTGAACAGAATGTTTTAATTCTGGTGATAGCCAGTGTATCAATTTTTTTTTCTTTCATGGTTTGTGCTTTTTGTTTCTTGTCCAGGTTGTGAATACATATATACCCATATTTTTTTTTTAATAAAAGCTTTCTGGTTCTTGCTTTTATATTTAGTTCTATGATCCATCTCAAATTGTTGTGTGGTGTGAGGTAGGAGTTGAGATTATTTTTTTTCCCTACATGGAAAAAGACTTTCCTGTCCTCATTGAATTGATTTAATACTTTATTATTGTTTATTACTTTCACTTTCCAATTGTTTGTTGTCAATATATAGAAATGCAATTGAATTTTGTATTATCCTTTTATCGTGCCAGCTGGAAAATTTCATTTTAAAAGTTTAGATTTAAAAAGAAATACATTTCTTAGAGTTTTGTCTGTCATTGAGATTAATGACAGTTGTACTTCTTTTCTAGTCTTTATATCTTTTGTTTCTTTTCCTTACTGCTGTGCCTGTAGTGCAATGGTGTATAGAAGTGGTAAACCCAAAAATCCTTGCCTTATTTTCTAGCTTTGAGGGAAACCATTCAGTATTAAGCATAATATCAATTATAAATTTTTATATGTACTATTCTACTCCTAGTTTGCTGAGTTTTTAGCATAAAAGGGTGTTGATTTTTTTTTAACTTTTTCTGTATATATTTAGCTAATCACATCATTTTTTTCTCCTTTTTCTGTTGATGTAATAAGTTAAATTGTTTTATTATAAATGTTAATTCAACTTTGCGTTTCTGGGATAAATACCACTTGGTTATGAAGTTTTATACTTTTTCTGTGGTATTTGATTCAAAAGGCAATTTGGATAAAGCTTTAGTGTGTAGAGAGATGGATTAGATGTAAGGGAGTCAAAGATGACTAATGATTTGAGCCCAGTTGGCTGGGATTTTGAAATGATATTTATAGATATAGGAAAGACTTGAGCAGAAGTTCATTTTGATGAAGGAGAAAGATGATAAATTTGGTTTTGTAAACATATTGAGTGTGGGGCATGATATACAAAGTAGGAATACTGGAGTGGAGCTCTGATGAGAGAATTGGAGCCTAACGTGAAGATTTTATAGTCAGTTATAGAATTTGATGGTGAAAGGAAATAGTACCAAAGATAGGGTGCTAGGAAATATTTACACTTAAGCAATATAATATTTGTCGAACACCTAATATAATTTAATTTTCATAGTATTTTAGAATTGATATTATTATTTTAATTTTATAGATGAAGAAATTGAGAAGGGAGAAGTTTAATAACTTCACATATACTTCAGGAAGGCCTTAGCAAGAGAGAAGGAGCACTGAGAGATATAAAAAAGATAAAACATTACCATGAATATAAAGGGAAAAAAGAAAGTTGAAGAAGAGATTAGTCAAATTGTCAAAAATCATAGAGTGATGATGTAAAAGACAGATCGAAATGTCACTTTATTTGGTGGTTTTGAGGGCAAAGGCCTTCAAGAATGCAGAAAAGGTAGAAGCTTAAAATGGGGATTGTTGAAGAGTTGGGGAAAAGCAATGCGTTGATTGCAGATTATTCTTTTGAATAGTTTGGTGGTAAAAGGAAAGAAAATAATACGGCAGTGTGCTGAAGGAAAGGCAAAGTTGAGGAGAGAGTTTTTCTTTTATTTTGGATGCAGGAAATTAAACTTGGTTGTAGAAAATGGGAAAGAGGAAACTAAAAGTTAATTGGAGAGATAGGAGTGATAAGGACTGAAATGTTAAATTTTATAATAGGAGGAGTGACTAAATGCAATTAGCTTCAAACTTCAACTATTCTTGGCATTACTGGACGCAGGAGATACTTTGGGTAAAGCATTAGTTGTTAGAGCACTGGATTCTTGAGCTGTGCTCTTGGTGGTGGTTTTAGTCAGATGATTTTTTTCCTTCTTCTTTCTTCTGTTTTATGACACATATCAAGTGTAAAATGACAGAAGAGGGTGTTCAGGAAATGGCCCTAGGTGAAGGCAGAGAAAGAGTCTATTGTTAGCACAATATTAGAAATCCTCAAAACATGTACTTAATATTGAACATTATAATAACATTTTAGTGAAGGTAAGTAGATGTTAACAGGAGTCAACCTGAAAAATAGGAAAGTTCTGATATCTTGAAGTGTCCCTGGTACTATCCAGATCTTACCTCATACTTTAAATTCTATCCCTCATACTTTAAATTCCATCTTAAGTGGAATTCAACACAATGAAATGACTGCAGGGTGCATTCTTTTGCAGCTAGTGAGGAACCCTATCAAAAAGAAGCAAACAGGCCATAGAGGTAAAGAAAAGAAAAAGTCAAGGGGCCAGTTATTCTTTTTTTTTTAATAATAATAAATTTATTTTTTATTGGTGTTCAATTTGGCAACATACAGAATAACACCCAGTACTCATCCCGTCAAGCGCCCCCCTCAGTGCCTGTCACCCATTCGCCCTCACCTCCCGCCCTTCTCCCCCTCCACCACCCCTAGTTCATTTCCCAGAGTTAGGAGTCTTCCATGATCTGTCTCCCTTTCTGATATATCCCACACATTTCTTCTCCCTTCCTTTATATTCCATTTCACTATTATTTATATTCCCCAAATGAATGAGAATATATAATGTTTGTCCTTCTCTGATTGACTTATTTCACTCAGCATAATACCCTCCAGTTCCATCCACGTCGAAGCAAATGGTGGGTATTTGTCATTTCTAATGGCTGAGTAATATTCCATTGTATACATAAACCACATCTTCTTTATCCATTCATCTTTCGATGGACACCGAGGCTCCTTCCACAGTTTGGCTATTGTGGACATTGCTGCTAGAAACATCGGGGTGCAGGTGTCCCGGTGTTTCATTGCATCTGTATCTTTGGGGTAAATCCCCAACAGTGCAATTGCTGAGTCGTAGGGCAGGTCACATTCCCACCAACAGTGTAAGAGGGTTCCCTTTTCTCCGCATCCTCTCCAACATTTGTGGTTTCCTGCCTTGTTAATTTTCCCCATTCCCACTGCTGTGAGGTGGTATCTCATTGCGGTTTTGATTTGTATTTCCCTGATGACAAGTGATGCAGAGCATTTTCTCATGTGCATGTTGGCCAGGTCTATGTCTTCCTCTGTGAGATTTCTGTTCATGTGTTTTGGGGCCAGTTATTCTAACGAGACTGAGGAAGATAGATTTGAAAAAGATAAACTGCTTCTGAATTCCTACCCATGATGGACCCTGTTTAGATCAGGTGATAATTCAACTGAAGAAAATAAATATTTTGGATATTCTTCTGGATTTTGTGTGGGCTTAATGAGCTAATAATAAGTTAATGATAAACCATGCTATCTCTCTTCAATTATGGGGTTGCATAAAAATCTTGCCAAATCTAGAATAACATTTTACTGGGCACTGTAGGGTTATAGAATACATATGCTAAATTTTAAAATTAGAAATGAGAGTGGGTATGTAAAGAGCAGAGGCATGTAACTCAGAAAGAGTACAAAACATTGTATTGGGTTGCCGCAAAAATAGATAAGGAATAAAGAGATCTTCAAAGAGATAATCTTTTCAAAATATATTTTTTATTATTGAGTATTGAGCCATTTATTTTTATTAGTGAGTCTGTGTTCATTTATTTCTTCTAAAAACCCTGCAAGGTAGGTACTGTTTTCTTTATTTCACTGATTGGGGCTGAGACTTAGAAGGTTGAATAATTTGCAGGGTTACATAGCCAGCGACTGGAAGAGCTCTGGTCTCCTCACTCCAGTAGCCTGTTAATGTTAACTAGCTCATTGGGGAGAAAATAATCAAGGTGAAATATTGATATTCCAAAGGGTTTATGAAGTTTAGGACGAGAATAATAGATTGGAAAAAGGAAGAAGAGCAGAAACATAGATGGCAACAGTTTGTACCCCAAAATTGGGAAGCAAAGAAGACTATATTCAATAATTTGGAGTCTTTCCACCAAAGGCAAGTGAATAAAGGTTAAAAGTACAAATATAAGAACATAACCTTAGATGAAACAAAGAACAGTTTGGAAAGGGGGAAGAGATTAAGAGAGAAGTCTGTGGCCCTGACAATTGACCAGTAGCCCTTGACAAATTAGAATTTCCTGGGAAGCTTTAAAAAAATAAATAAATAAAAAGTCTAGGCCTAACCCCAGAAGCAATTAAATCAATAATTCTAGAGGCAAATATTTTTTAATCCGGTATTCTTGTATAGGCTATAGACGGTCCATGAAACTCATGGAATCATATGCAAAATTTTGCTTGTAGGTGACTTTTTCTGGGGATTAAATTCTAGTCATACCTATGTCATAGACCTACCCTCTGTGTAACCTTTATGACCTTCAATTTGTCAGTTAAGTGAGAGTGGTATTTGCCTTACATGGCTACCTAGTAAAACTCAAATCAGATAAAATGTGTCGTAGTGTGGTGTAAATTGTAAAGCTATAGGGTGACCCATTTTGTAATCATAGTGGTGATTAAATCATGTTTGCCCACATTTGAAATACAGCCTTTGAGGGACAATCTTCCTACTCCTATGGTCTCATCTACAAATAGGTCTGATGATAGCAACCTTCGTTTCAACACATGTATGTGAGAGCCTTTTAAATTTTCCATTTGAAACTACCTAGGATGATGCTAGCTAAATATGGGATGATCACTACCTCCAGCATTTTATTTTTTAGAGTTCTGCATAAGAGAGCCATAGAAAGTATAAACTCCTGAGATTTGGGGTAGGCAGTCGGGATAAGAATGCATGGATGAAATATATTCTCTGGGGAAAATTTCCTTAAAAAATAAAATATCTACCAGATAGTAGCATTGGTATAACTGTCTTAAATGTCTTAAGTAGCAGACTAGAATTTGAAATCTAGTCTCATCTCTCCTATTAGGTCTCCTGTTATTGACTTGCCCTGGGTAAAGTTAAAAGCCCCCAGTTACCTCTGCCTTTAAATTCATGGAAACCTATTTGACCACATAATGAATAGTATATCTAATGTATACAACTGAAGCTGATCACTTCAATTTCCTAACCTGGTGTTTTCTAATATTGTGGAATTTAGCTATGAAAGCACCACAGTGTACTTTGTTGCTTTATTTATTCATTAATTTAATAGATATAGTTGAGTGCTTACTGTATGCTGAGTGTCCTAAGTGGAGATTTGAATATGAAAATGATGTAAAGGAATGGTGAATCAATTGAGGGAGACTATATTCTAAACAGATAATGTTTGGAATTCACTGAATGCTCCTGGGGCTCATTCTCCGACCTTTTCTCTTCTCAGTCTACTCCCACTCTCTATGTACCCACATCCAGTTCCAGAGCTTTAAATACTATCTATATGTGGATGACTCCTAAATTTCTATCTCCATCCTCAACCACTTTCCTGAACTCTTGGCCCATATCCAGCCAGCTACTCTAAATCTTAGTTGATTAAAGAATACTTTAAGCTTAGCATGTGTAGCATTAAACTTTGCATTTCACTTAATGGCAGTCCGGGCTAAAAGAATTGACTCCATCCTTGATTCTTTTCTTTCTCTCACATCCCCATATCCAATCCAACAGAAAACCCTCTAGACCTATTCCTAAAGTATAGCACAGGACCCCCTGGCAGTTTCCCAGACCCTTTCAGAAGTTCTATGAGGTCAAAACTATCTTCATAATAATACAGAGACATTTTGCTTTTCTTCACTCTTATTTGTAAGTGAGTGCTCCATGGAGTTTTCCATTGTTGCACCATGACATGCAGTGGCATCACGGCTCTGATGTCTAATGAAATGTGTACTTTTATATTCTTAGGTTTTAAAAGTATCTCGGGTTTATTTTTTAATGTATTAAATATTTACAGATATGACCCTCATGAACAAAAACTTTTTAGTATTCTCAATAATTTTTAAAGGTGTGAAAGTGTCCTGAGATCAAAGTTTAAAATTTGCCCTCTGATTTCCCTTTCAAAATATTTCTTGACTTGGGACCCTCTTACCATCTGTTCTCTGTCACTTTCCTATAAACCATTAACATCTCTTGCCTGAATTTTTGAAAAAGTCTCTTACCCTAATCCTGGCATTGACTATTGTACCCTTATTTTGCTTTTGCAAATTGGCAGATAGACTTTTATAAATTAGATCATGTTAATTCACCTGGCCGACCTTACAATGTCTCCTCCCCTCACTCAGTGTAAAGGTGTACAGTACCTTAAATAACTTTATTTAATCTTCTGACCTATCTTCTGCTATTCTCTACATACTTCATTTTTTGCCAGCCTTCCCATCTTGCCTGCATTACCTCGGATAAGCCAAACAGTTCCTGCCTTAGGAATTTTGTTCTCATCATTCACTTGTCTGGAATGTGTTTCTCCCGGAGACTTCATGGCTCATTATCTTTCTTTGTTCAGGTCTTTCAGATGCCACCGTATCAGAGAGACCTTCTCTGAGCACTGAATATAATAAAGTAGCCATAACTTTACTTTCTGTCTCCTTTATAACATTTTTCTCCCCTGAATTAGTATTTGTGTGTTGGTTGTTCAGTGTCTTCTTCCCCAATTGAATGGATGTTCCATGTTGTTGTATTATGATGATGATTAATTCAGTGCTCAATACCAGCACCTAGAACAGCACCTGGTATATAATTGGTGGTCAATAGATATATCTGAATAAATTAAGTGAGTGTGGTTGGGTAAAGGGCAGTGAAAACTGTTTTATGAAGAGGGTACTCAAATCAAACTTATATTTGAATAGGAATTTGTTAAATGAAATGGTAGATATACAGTCCAGGGATAAGGATAGGAGGAGAAAGGCATTTATAATTTTTTTACTTAAAAAATATCTTATTTATTTTTTCATGAGGGGCACAGAGAGAGAGGCAGAGACACAGGCAGAGGGAAAAGCAGGCTCCATGCAGGGAGCCCAATGTGGGACTTGATCCAAGGACCCCAGGATCACAACCTGAGCCAAAGGCAGATGCTCAATTGCTGAGCCACCCCGGTGTCCCTATAATGTTTTTTACTTAATACTATGCCAAATTCACTAGATATTATAATAAATCAAAAAGTCCCCACCAGATGTTTTACCCCCTTCCCCATAATCGTCATGTCCTAATCTCTCTGGAGTACTCATTCTGAATAATAATCTGGGGGATAAGAGAAGTTTCCATGGTCAAATATGTTGAGGGAGTACAGGGTTAAATACTTTTCTTCACTGAAAGATTCTTTATAGCTTTCCCCTACAGCCACCCTGGAAACCCATTAATATTTTTCACAACTAGTGATCCACAAAACACAATTTGGGAAACATGATCTAGGTCATTGGATATACTTCTTTACAACTGACCCTAGCAATTCCATTTTAGTTAGATTTTTCCACTCATTCTGCACAAGTTCATACTGTTGAGAAAGGGAACATGCTGACTCAGCAATAAATACGTGTCGTTCATTTAGCGTGATCAGAGTGATACCTATACACTCTACTTAATCCTCTGAGCAACCATGTGAAATGATAGGACCATTTTGATTCCTATTTCATGTATGAGGAAAAGTAAAGTTAGTACACTGTATATTGTACTGTGTTGAAAAAATGAGTTTTAAATCAATGGTGTTAAATGACTGAAAAACAAGTAATTAGAAGGATCTATATTTTTCACTGTATTTTTCAATATAGAAGGATCTATATTTTCATTCATACTAAAATACAGTATTATTTTAACATAATTCTATTTTACATTGATTGAGTTCGAGTCAGAAAGTTTCTTTCAATCATTATGTGGGTACTATGAAGTATAAAAAAGTTTACATAGTAGATTTCAGGAGACAAATTAACTACACTTCTTTCTTTCTCTCCCACATTCAGAACCAAGTGAGAAATGATTGCAGAAGTTGGGCAGATTAAAATCAAATGTCATAATTTTTTATTATTGCTGATAGAACTGATTGGACAGTGTGATT
This sequence comes from Nyctereutes procyonoides, assembly GCF_905146905.1. Taxonomy (NCBI): domain Eukaryota; kingdom Metazoa; phylum Chordata; class Mammalia; order Carnivora; family Canidae; genus Nyctereutes; species Nyctereutes procyonoides. The sequence goes on from NW_026575122.1 coordinate 25,388,597, forward strand.
CTAGATACGTCGCCAAGTGTGCTTGCTATAACTTTGCCCCTAAATTAAACACACATCTATACCCCATCACTGGCAATCTGCAGGATGATTTTGCTATGAAAGAGCAAAGAATGTATACATTATGCTGATATGTTAGGGGAAAGTGCTCTAAGATGAGGCTGGGGAAGATGGGGAACCAAGCAGATCTCAGTATGAATTGTAGATTTTACTCCATGTGCAACTAGAGGCCAGTGAAGAGTTTTAAACAAGGATGTGACGTGATTTGATTTACATTTTAAAAAGATACTCTGACTAGAGAATACTTTATGTAGATCAATCAAAAGCAGGGGAAATAATTAGAGTTTTGTGGTTGCCTAGGAGAGAGAGTGCAGTTGTTTGGATCAGGGTTGTAAAGTGAAGGTATAGAGAAGTGGATGGTTTTGAGACACATTTTCAAAGCAGAACCTATGCTACTTACTGTTGAGTTGAATTCAGAGGATATAGGATATAAATCAAGTCTGTCTAGGTTTATGGCTGTAAGAATTATGACATTTACTAAAATGGTGAAACCTAGGGGTTTTTGTATGTTTTGTTTTGGTGTTGCTGGGAATGGGGAGCAAGAGTCAAAGTTGTGTTTTGGCTACATAAAATTTGAGGTAAGGAAATACTTCCAGTTGGGAAGTAGATGGTTAGATATAAGTGTTTCTAGTCCTTCCACTGTGTACCTTAAGCATTGTATGTATACTTCTATATTATTATTATATGGATATTGTAAAAGTCTATGCATCAAAAAGATGATAAAATTTTATGGAAAGCATATTAATTGTATTATTCTTTATAAAAGCAGAAATTGAAAATGATCCCTAACTAGTCTATAAAATTCCTCTTTAACACCCAGTACTCATCCCATCAAGCACCCCCCTCAGTGCCCGTCACCCAGTCACCCCCATCCCCGCCCACCTCCCCTTCCACCACCCCTAGTTCGTTTCCCAGAGTTAGGAGTCTCTCATGTTCTGTCTCCCTTTCTGATATTTCCCACTCATTTTCTCTCTTCTCCCCTTTATTCCCTTTCACTATTTTTTATATTCCCCAAATGAATGAGAACATATAATGTTTGTCCTTCTCTGATTGACTTATTTCACTCAGCATAATACCCTCCGGTTCTATCCACGTCGAAGCAAATGGTGGGTATTTGTCATTTCTAATGGCTGAGGAATATTCCATTGTATACATAGACCACATCTTCTTTATCCATTCATCTTTTGATGGGCACCGAGGCTCCTTCCACAGTTTGGCTATTGTGGACATTGCTGCTAGAAACATCGGGGTGCAGGTGTCCCGGTGTTTCATTGCATCTGTATCTTTGGGGTAAATCCCCAATGGTGCAATTGCTGGGTCGTAGGGCAGGTCTATTTTTAACTCTTTGAGGAACCTCCACACAGTTTTCCAGAGGGGCTGCACCAGTTCACATTCCCACCAACAGTGCTAGAGGATTCCCCTTTCTCCACATCCTCTCCAACATTTGTGGTTTCCTGCCTTGTTAATTTTCCCCATTCTCACTGGGGTGAGGTGGTATCTCATTGTGGTTTTGATTTGTATTTCCCTGATGGCAAGTGATGCAGAGCATTTTCTCATGTGCTTGTTGGCCATGTCGATGTCTTCCTCTGTGAGATTTCTGTTCATGTCTTTGCCCATTGCATGATTGGATTGTTTGTTTATTTGCTGTTGAGTTTAATAAGTTATTTATAGATCTTGGATACTGGTCCTTTATCTGATACGTCATTTGCAAATATCTTCTCCCATTCTGTAGGTTGTCTTTTAGTTTTGTTGACTGTATCTTTTGCTGTGCAGAAGCTTCTTATCTTGATGAAGTCGCAGTAGTTCATTTTTGCTTTTGTTGCTCTTGCCTTTGTGGATGTATCTTGCAAGAAGTTACTGTGGCCAAGTTCAAAAAGGGTGTTGCCTGTGTTCTCCTCTAGGATTTTGATGGATTCTTGTCTCACATTTAGATCTTTCATCCATTTTGAGTTTATCTTTGTGCAGCACTATTTTTTAAACTTCTTTTTTAATCAAACTATAGATGACAAGCAATGGTATATTTGTTTCAGGTGTGCAACATGGTAATTTGACAATTCTATAGTTTATACAATAATGTTTGCAATAACTGTAGTTACCGTAGAGCATTATCACAATGTGATTGACTATATTTCTTATGCTATACTTTTTATCACCCTCCTTATTTATTTTATAACTGGAAGTGTGTACCTCTTAATCCCGTTCACCTATTTTGCTTATCCCCTCACACCCTTCCCTTCTGGCAACTCCCTGTTCATTCTCTGTATTTATGAGTCTGCTTCTGTTTCTTTTTTGCTTGTTATTTTTTTTGTGTGTGTGTGTGTATTCCACTTTTAAGTGAAATGAAATAATATTTATCTTTCTGTGTCTGACAATTTCAATGCATAATATCCTCTAGGTCCATCCAAGTGCTGTAAATGGCAAGATTTCATTCTTTTTCATGGCTGAATAATATTATATTATGTATATATACATGTTTTTATCAGTTTTTCAATAGATGGGCAGTTAGATTGTCTTCATATTCTGGCTATTATAAATAATGCTAAAATGAACATAGGGGTGCATATATCCATTTGAATTGGTATTTTCATTTTCTTTGTATAGATACCCTGAAGTAGAATTGTTTATTTTTTTGAAGAATTCTGTACTATTTCCCATAGTAGTTGCACCAATTGACATTTCCATCAATAGTCCACAAGAGTTCTCTTTTCTCCACAGCTTCACAGTGCTTGTTATTTTTTGTCTTTTGGGTAATAGCCATTCTGACTGGTGTGAGGTGATATCTCATGGTGGTTTTGATATGCATTTTCCTGATGATTAGTGGTTTTCAGCATCTTCTTATGTGTCTTGGCCACTTATATGTCTTCTTTGGAAAAAATATCTATTCAAGACCTCTACCCATTTCTTAATCAGATTGCTTATTTTTTTGGTAATAAGTTTTATAAGCTCTTATATTTTGGATATCAAACCATTTTAACAATATTAATTCTTCTGATCCATGAACATGGTATAGTTTTACATTTATTTCCATTATCCATTATCTTTGATTTGTTTTATCACTATGTTTTAGCTTTAAGTTTCAAAGTACAGGTCTTTCATTCCTTACTCAAATTTATTCCTAGTTATTTTTCTTTGATGCAATCATAAATAGGATTATTTTAATTTCTCTTTCTGATAAGTCAATATTAGTTAAAGGCATGCAACCAGGGGAGCAGAGTTAAGGTGGAGGAGAAATAGGGGACCCTAATTTCATCTGGTCCTGAACCGCTGTGGGGTCTGGTGACCACTTTTCAAGCAGGGGCCCAGCAAGAGGCAGAAACTCATCAAGACTCACCTACTTCCCCTGGGAGGAGTGGCCTGGGTGTGCACCACAAGAGTCTGTAAAGTTTGGACACTTGAAACTTGGTCACATGCCTGAGATAAAAACACTTGGTCACAGGCTGGGTAAATAGAAACCCGGAAGATAAGAGTGATTGACTGCTTTTCTGTGAGGGCTCACTGAAGAGTGGGAGTGGGAACTTTCAGCTCCGGGGCTAGAGATCCTTCCGCCACCATTTTCGTCCCCCACAAAGGCTCCAGAGCCAGGTACACTGAGCCAGCAGAAACTTCAGTCTAATACCAAGTTTACCGATCATATAGAGCTGCAAAACTCCAGCTCTTGGAGAAAGAAGTATATAGCATTCATGGTTTTTCTTACAGTTTTTTAGTCCTTTGGTTTTATATCTTATTTTCCTTTTCAGCTATTTTCTTATTTTATTAATTTTTTTTAATTTTCATCCTTATGTTTTTTTGTAAATATTTTTCATTTTTGGCTACCTCTCACTGTATTCAAGTGTATTTTTGCATATATGTAAGATTTTCTTTCTTTCCTATTTTGGCATCTAGCTTCTTCTAACAAACAGACCAGGAACTAATTTATTGTTTTGTTCTGTTCAATTTCTTGTTTGACTTTATTCTCATTTTTTTCTTTTCCTTTTGGTTTCTGTTCTCTTCTGATTTATGTAATGTATATTTTTCTGGTATCATAGTTGCTATTTTTGTATTTTCTCTCTCTTTCATCTATTCTTTACTGGACATAATGACTAGATGAAATAATTCACCCCCCAAAAAAGAGAACAACAGGCAGTACTCACTTCCAGGGATATAAGTAAGATGTCAGAGCTAGAATTCAAAATGATTATAAAGACACTAGCTAGGCTTGAAGAAGGAATAGAAGACACCAGAGAATCTGTTACTGGAGAAATAAAAGAACTAAAATTTAATCAGGTCAAAATTTAAAAAAAAAAGGCTATTAATGAGATGCAATAAAAAAATGGAGGCTCTAACTGCTAAGATAAATGAGGCAAAAAAGAGAGTCAGTGAATTATAAAACAAAATGATGGAGAATAAGGAAGCTGAGAAAAAGAGATAAGCAACTACTGGATCATGAGAGGAGGATTCAAGAAATTGAAAATACCATAAAGCAATATGGGATTAGAATATTAGAATTGGGTCCCAAAGGAAGAGGAAAGAGAGAGAAGCAGAAGGTTTATTTGAACAAATTATAACTGAGAACTTCCCTAATCTAAAGAAACAGCCTTTCAAGTCCAGGAGGCACAGAGAATGCCCCCCGCAAAATCAATAAAAATAGGTCAACACCTTGACATATAATAGTAAAGATTGCAAATTTCAGAGATAAGAAAGAAAGAAAGAAAGAAAGAAAGAAAGAAAGAAAGAAAGAATCCTAAGAGATCCTTAACCTACCAGGCTAGAAATATAAGGCTGGCGGCAGACCTGTTCACCAAGACCTGGCAGGCGAGAAAGGACAGGCATGATACATTCAAGGTGCTAAATGAGAAAAATATGCAGCCAAGAATACTTTATCCAGTGGCTGTCATTCATAATAGAAGGAGAGATAAAAATCTTCCAGGACAAACAGAAACTAAACAATAAAGCGATCACTAAACCAGTCGTGCAAGAAATATTAAAAGGGATCAGTTAAGCAAAGAGAGAATCCCCAAATAACAAAGACCAGAAAGGGACAGAGACAATATAAAGAAACAATGATGGGACACCTGGGTAGCTCAGTGGTTTAGCGCCTGTCTTCAGCCCAAGGCGTGATCCTGGGTTCTCGGGATCAAGTCCCACATTAGGCTCCCTGCATGGAGCCTGCTTCTCCCTCTGCCTATGTCTCTACCCCTCTCTCCCTCCCTGTGTCTCTCATGAATAAATAAAAATAACATCTTAAAAAAAAAGAAACAATGACTTTATAGTTAATACAATGGAACTAAATTCATATCTTTTAGTAGTCATTCTGAATGTAAATGGGCTAAATTCCCCAATCAAAAGACACAAGGTATCATACTGTATTAAAAAAATAAGACACATTGATATGCTATTTACAGGAGACTCATTTTAGACCCAAAGACATCTCCAGATTGAAAGTGAGGAGGTGGAGAATGATTTATCATGCTAATAGACATCAAAAGAAGGCTGAAGTAGCAATCCTTATATTAGACAAATTAGACTTTAAAACAAAGACTGGAAAAGAGATGAAGAGTAACACTATAACATAATAAAATGGTGTATACCACAAGAAGACCTAACAATTGTAAATATTTGAGCCCCTAACTTGGGGGCAAACAAATATATAAACCAATTAATAACAAAATTAAAGAAACTCATTGATAATAATACATTAATAGTAGAGGACATTAAGTCCCCCACTCACAGCAGTGGATAGATAATTTAAGCAGAAAATCAATAAGGAGACAAGGGCTTTGAATGACACTCTGGAGCTAATGGACTTCACAGATATATGAAGAACATCCTAAAGCAATAGAATACATGAGTGCACATAGTAAATTCTCAAGAATAGATCATAAACCGGGTCACAAAACAGGTCTCAAACAGTACCAAAAGATTGAGATTATTCTCAGCATATTTTCAAATGACAATGCTTTAAAACTGAAAGTCAACTGCAAGAAAAAATATGAAAGGGACATAATTACATGGAGGTTAAAGAGCATCCTACTAAAGAATGAATGAGTCAACTAAGAAATTAAAGAAGAATTTTTAAAAATCATGGAAACAAATGAAAATGGAAACACAGCAGTTCAAAATTTTTGGGATGCAGCAAAGTTGGTCCTACGAGGGAAATGTATAGTAGTAATACAAGCTGTTCCCAAGAAATGAGAAAAGTCTCAAATACATAACCTACACTTGCACCTAAAGGAATTGCAAAAAGAAACAAATAAGGCCTAAATGTAGCAGGAGGAGAGAATAAGAAATATTAGAGCATAAATCAATGAAAAATAGCAACCAAAACAACAGTAGAACATATCAATGAAACTAGGAGTTGGTTCTTGAAAGAATCAATATGATCAATAAACCTCTCACCAGACTTATCAAAAGAAAAGATAAAGGACCCAAATTAATAAAATCATGAATGAAAGAGGAGAGATCACAACCAACACTGAGAAAATCAAACAATTATAAGAGGATATTATGAACAATTATATGCCAACAGATTCGGCAATCTAGAAGAAATGGATGCATTCCTAGAGATGTATAAACTACCAAAACTGAATCAGGGAGAAATAGAAAACCTGAACAGATCCATAACCACCAAGGAAATGGAACCAGTCATCAAAAATCTCCCAATAAACAAGAGTCTAGGGCCAGATGGCTTCCCAGGGGAATTTTACCAACTATTTAAAGAACCAATACCTATTCTTCTGAAGCTGGTTCAAAAAAATAGAAATGGAAGGAAAACTTCCAAACTCTTTCTATGAGGCCAGCATTACTTTGGTCTCAAAACCAGACAAAGACCCCACCAAAAAGAATTACAGATCAATATCCTTGATGAATATAGATGCCAAAATTATTGCCAAGGTGCTAGCCAGTAGGATCTAAGAGTATTTGAAAAGTAGGACATGAACAAGTGGGATTCATTCTTGGGCTGCAAAGAAGTTCAACATCTGCAAATCAATCAATGTGACACATCTCATTAATAAAAGAAAGGACAAAAACCATATGGTCTTTACAATAGATGCAGAAAAAGCATTTGACAAAATACAGCATCTTTTCTTTATAAAAATTCTCTGCAGTATAGGGATAGAGGGAACATACTTCAATTCATAAAAGCCATGTATGAAAAACCCACAGTGAGTATCATCCTTAATAGGGGAAAATTTTGAACTTTTCCCAAGGTCAGGAACACGACAGGGATGTCTGCTCTCATCACTGTTACTCAACATAGTACTGGAAGTTCTAGTCCCAGCAATCAGACAACAAAAAGAAATAAAAGCCACCCAAATTGGCAAAGAAGAAGTCAAACTTTCACTATTTTCAGGTAGCTGATACTCTATGTAGAAAAGCCAAAAAACTCCACCAAAAAATTGCTAGAACTAATTACAGGAATACAGCAAAGTGGCAGGATACAAAATCAATGCATGAAATCATTACATTTTTGTACATTAACTATGAGGCAGAAGAAAGAAAAATCAAGGAATTGATCCCATTTACAATTACAATAAAACCCATAAGATACCTAGGAACAAACTAACGAGGAGGTAAAGAATATGTACTTTGAAAACCATAGAACACTTATGAAAGAAATTGTGGAAGACACAAAGAAATGGAAAAACATCCCATGCTCAGAGATTGGAAGAACAAATATTGTTAAAATATCTATGCTATCCAAAGCAATCTGCACATTCAATAAAATCCTTATTTAAATACCATCAATATTTCTCACAGAGCTGGAACAAACAATCCTAAAATTTCTATGGAACCAGAAAAGACCCTGAATACCCAAAGGAATGTTGAAAAAAAAAACAAAGCTGGAGGCATCACTTCAAGCTGTATTACAAAGCTGTAATCATCAGGACAGTGTGGTACTGGCACAAAACAGACACATAGATCAGTGGAAGAGAACAGAGAACCCAGAAGTGGACCCTCAACTCTATGGTCAACTAATCTCAACAAAGCAGGAAGGAATATCCAATGGAAAAAGACAGTCTCTTCAACAAATGGTGTTGGGAAAATTGGGCAGTCACATGCAGAAGAATGGAACTAGACTATTTTCTTACAGCATACACAAAAATGTACTCAAAATGGTTGAAAGACTTATATGTGATATAGGAATCTATCAAAATTCTAGAGGATAACACAGGTAACAACCTCTTTGACCTGGGCCACAGCATCTTCTTGCTAGACACGTCTTCAAAGGCAAGGAAAATAAAAGCAAAAATGAACTATTGGGACTTGATCAAAATAAAAGGCTTTTGCACAGCAAAGGAAGCAGTCAACAAAACTAAAAGGCAACCTACAGAAAGGGAGAAGATATTTACAAATGTCTTATCAGATAAAGGGCTAGTAATAAAAATCTATAAAGAACTTACCAAACCAATACCCAAAACCCAAATAATCCAGTCAAGAAATGGACAGAAGACATGAACAGACATTTCTCCAAAGAAGGCATACAAATGGCCACAGACACATGAAAAAATGTTCCACATCACTCAGCATCAGGGAAATACAATTCCAAACCACAATGAGATACCATTTCACACCAGTCACAATGGCTAAAATTAACAAGTCAGTAAATGACAGATGTTGGCAAGGATACAGAGAAAAGAGAACCCTCTTACACTGTTGGTGGGAATGCAAACTGGTGGTGCAGCCACTCTGGAAAACAGTGTGGAGGTTCCTCATAGAGTTAAAAACAGATCTACCCTATGGCCCAGCAATTGCACTACTGGGTAGTTACCCAAAGGATACAAACATAGTGACTTAAAGGGTCACCTGCAGCCCAGTGCTTGTAGCAGCAATATCCACAATAGCCAAACTATGGAAAGAGCCCAGAGGTACACTGGCAGGTGAATGGATAAAGAATATGTGATATATTTATACAATGGAACATTACTCAGCCATCAAAAATGAAATCTCACATTTGGCATGGATAGAAACAGTATTATACTAAGTGAAATAAGTCAGAGAAGGACAATTATCATATGATTTCACTTATGTTGAATTTAAGAAACACAATAGAGGATCATGGGGGAAGAGAGGGAAAAATAAAATAAGATGAAATCAGAGAGATAGACAAACCATAAGAAACCCTTAATCATAGGAAACAACCTGAGGGTTGCTGTGGGGGAGGGGGGAGGAGGGGGGTAACTGAGTGATGGGCATTAAGGAGGATACATGATGTAATGAGCACTGGATGTTATATGCAGCTGATGAATCACTAAACTCTACCTCTGAAACTAATAATACACTAAATATTAATGAATTTAAATCAGACAAGATAAAATAAAATAATACACTAAATGTTAATGAATTTAAATCAGACAAGATAAATAAAAAAAAATGAACTACTGAACCACAAAAAAATGCAACCAATTTCTGTAAGTTTTGTATCCTGCAACTTTACTGAATTCATTTATTTGTTCAAATAGTGTTGATGTAGTCTTTAGTGTTTTCTATATATAGTATCATGTCATCTGCAAATAGTGATGGTTTTACTATTTTCTTACCATTTTGAATGGCTTTTATTTCTTTTTCTTGCCTAATTTCTGTGGCTAGGATTTCTAATACTATATTGAATAAAAATGGTGCTTTTCTTATTCCTGATCTTAGAGAAAAAGCTTTATCTTTTCACCACTTAGTGGGTTTATTTCTGGGCTCCCTATCCTATTCCATTGATCTCTGAGTCTATTTTTTGTGCCAGTACCATGCTGTTTTGATTTATATAACTCTGCAGTATATCTGACAATCTCTGACAGCACCATTTTAAAGAGATTTTTTAATTTTTATTTGTTTGAGAGAGAAAGAGAAGGAGAGAGAAAGAGAGAATGAGAGAGAGAGAATGAGAATATACAAGCAGCAGGGATGGGTAGAAGGAGGGGAGAAGCAGACTCCCCACTGAGCAGGGAGCCTGATGAGGGACTCAATCCCAGGAACGTGAGATCATGACCTGAGCAGAAGGCATATGCTTAACCAACTGAGCCACCCAGGCACCCTTGGATTCCACTTTAGATATGACTTTCTAAAGGAGGCCTTCTCTGGTGTCTCTAAACTGTGACTACAATGCCCACTGTTATCTCTCCATTCCTACCCAAGAAAGGTACTCCACGATTTTTGTAGAAAAAAATGACTAAAGAGGTTGTCATAAATAAGTTTTGTGAGCATAAGGATTTTTAAAAATGTTCAATACAAAGCTTAAAGAAGTGGATAAATGCAAAGACTCTAAGTGTGACAATACCCCTTAAAGTTTCCTTTAAACAGTTTAAAATGTAATTTAATCCCATGCCTTTTACTCTCTTCTGTCACTATGATTCTTTTTCCTGACTTTATCTTTCCCTGGTATTGAATTGTTTCTCATGACACTTCATGAGGTTTTAAGAATGAGCAACTTCTCCAAGGGCCACCCTAAAAACTATAAGCAGTTTATTGTTATTCCTCTTTTTACCCGACACTGAATGTGAAGGTTTAATTTCTTTAAAAATTGTAATTTTTTTATCCATTTAATATATTTTGTTTTGCCTTTTGCCTTAATTTATTTGGGAATATATATGTATTGAGGGTGTATATATTTATTACCAGGATAACTAATGACTCCAATTTCCTCACTCAATTTGCTGCCCATATTTTAAAACTCTTCTAACAAGAGTGTTTCACCAAAATCAAGCAATAGTTATCAAGTTACAGAAGAAATTTTTTTGTGAAAATCTAATTTTAACTAGAGAAATAGTCCAAGAAAATTAGTTTGTCTGATGAATAGCTTGCAACTAAAAATATTCAACATGATATGATGGAAAGGATAATTAGACTCAGAAATGCATAAAGAAAAACATCACCCCTCAGTTATAATCATCATTAACAATTAGACTTGTTCCATACACATATATTAATTTAAAAAACACATAGTGTGCATATTGCTTTGTAACTTGTTTTTCCACTAAATGAATATATTCTCAGATTTTCTGGTGATATGAAATGTTCTCATATGATATAATTTTTAATGCCTGCTTATGTGTCCATGATTAATTCACTAAAATGTTTTAATCTTGTGTCAAGAAAGAAATATTCTTTTCTTTGTTTTCTTTGCTAGGTTTAGGTATAGCACTTTACTAATAATAGCTAGCTCTCTAAATCTCTTTCCTTCTTTAGGAAGCCTTGGATAGAAATTATCAAAATTTTTCACTAAATTAAGAAACAAAAATGGAGAGAGACTTCATTGCAACTAAGGGTGTCTCTTTCTCTGGTGTTTTTGTGGAGGTTGATGGTTCAGGATTACATGGTTTCTGAAGCCAAGTTCATTGCCATATCAGGAAACAGCTTAAGAAGTGGTCTTTGATGACAATGTCAGCTCCAGAATCTGGCAAAAGAGAGGATATTATTAAAGTCATATCACAGGGAGACATCGTGGTTTTTAGTGTATCCCAAGGGAAGGGGTCCAGCTGACCTGCTTTACCCCTCCTTAATGTTATTGTATTTGGCAACTTTCTCCACGTCACATCTATAACGAACATATTGACCTTGGGGATGTGGAAGGCCATGCCAGTGGACTTTTAGCTCAGGGATCAGCTTACCCATGGTCTTGGCTGTGTTGGTGATCAGTAGATTCAGCAATGATAATTTAAGTAGCACTCTGGCCATCATACCACAGTTGGCTATCCATGGTCTTCTGTGGGTGGTTATAGCATGCTCTGTGGTCATTGGTACCTTCACAGTGCTAAAGTTGTCATGGAAGAGTTTGGTGAAGGAGGCAGGGCAGGCAAAGGAGTTGGTGATGCGGAAAGCATTGCTATCCATCATGAGGTAGTTATTGCAGTTATTTTTTTTTATTTTTTTAAATTTATTTATGATAGTCACACACAGAGAGAGAGGGAGAGAGGCAGAGACACAGGCAGAGGGAGAAGCAGGCTCCATGCACCGGGAGCCCGACGTGGGATTCGATCCCGGGTCTCCAGGATCGCGCCCTGGGCCAAAGGCAGGCGCCAAACCTCTGCACCACCCAGGGATCCCAGTTATTGCAGTTCTTTTGGTGCATAATAATCACAGAAACATGGGGACATCTGTAGGGGGACAGGGATGTTGACCTTTTGACTCTCTTTAGTTGAACCTCAGTCTTCATTAGGGTGTGGAAAGTTAACAGTGAACACCACTATATATTCAGCACAAATGTTATAGTATTTGCTGTTGTTGGGAGCTTGCTGGTGGGAGATGGGTTTCCCATTTGTCATGCACTTTTAGTTTTGGCTTGCTCATGCCCTTCTATTTGCATGAAGGAATCATACTGGGAAATGACAGTCATGTAGATGAAGTAAATAAAGTCACAAGTGGTGACAATGTCCATGGAACATTATAGAATATATAGTTTCTAATTATTTTCCAAATATCCTTAAGTTTATGTTTAATGCGGTGTTTAATGATGTGGGAAAGTTTAAAGCCACTATTAATGACAGAGTAACAAGGATAGCCAAATCATTTATGAAAGAAGGAAGAAAAGGAAAGGAGTGAAAGGGGAAGGAGGAGGAGGAGGAGGAAAATAAAAATAAAAAGCAAAACAAAAAATAATCATTATAAAATAAGACAGAAGTAATATTAAACAGAGCAGTTATCAATGTAAATATAAATGAGTTAATCTCATTTTGAAAAAAGACGAGCACTGGGTATTATATGTAAGTCATAAATCACTAAATTCTCCTAAAACTAATATACTGTATGTTAACTAACTGCATTTTAAATAAAAACTTGAAAAAAGGGGGAAAATGCTAGGAATGAATGGGATTGTTTACATTGATAAAGTATATAGACCATAATAAACATATAGTAGTTATAACCCTATCTTCCTGCTTATTGCATTACACAGAAATAAACGTAACAGCAATAGTTCATTTATATATACTGTTAACCTTATGAAGTAAAACCTTCTGCCTTTGGCTCAGGGTATGTTCCTGGGGTCTGGGATTGAGTCCCACATTGGGCTCCCCACAGGGAGCCTGCTTCTCCCTCTGCCTATGTCTCTGCCTCTGTTTCTCTGTCTCTCAAGAATAAATAAATAAAGTCTTAAAAAAAGAAATATCACTTCTTTAGTTTTTTTCTTATTCTCCAAGTCAGGTCATTTTATGTCTTCCTAGCACCCTCTGCTTCGTCATAGCATTTTTCACTTCTCCACTCCATGTCTCTCTTTTTCACAAGAAAATGAGGTCCATGGGGGAGGGAACTGTGCCTGCCTTTTAGTGATTAGTGATTAGTACTCTTTAACTTGGAAACTGGAGATGACAGAACCAAGCTTAAGCAACCCCATCAGAGAAATGATTTTCTGCTGATTCTTCTGTTTGGTAAGCCAGTATACCAAGGAACAATGTTTTGTTTGGGTTCAAAATCTATCTAATGACCAGCTTCTTTCCCCAGAGCTGCTGTCTGGTGCCAGCTCTTCAAACTCCTAATAACTTCCTAACTTTCTGCTTTGATAAAGTCATCACATAAGCTCCTGGACTTCTAAATGCCAATGCTTTCTAAAATTACTTATCCACAATGGAGAAATAGAGATTATTTGGAGTGCACATTCTCTTCTTCCTGTCCAGCACTATGGTTCACACTTGCCTTGAGCCCTCATCCCTCTAGATCAGAGATGGATGCATATTTAGACAGGTGCTAGCAGGGTCTCTGTCCCCTATATCCCATCAGAGACTGCCCTGGTAGCTTTCTGATGAAGGCAGTCACTAAAATTTTCAGGACATCTGTTTTGAATTCTGGTGGAATAAGTCTTTTTTCCGTATATTCTTTTAAACCTACCTGATTCCCCCTTTTCCTTCAACACTCACCTCTTATGTATTTGTACATATACACAAATTATATTGTATTGATGGGGTCCCGTTGCTGTCTTCTGCATTTAATTTGGTGATTCTGCCAATTATTTGGAGAGCCACATTGTGATTGACTCATAAATGCGTTCTTTCAGTCAGGTGCTACTCTCTTGCAGTAAAGGAAGAGAACAAATATTTATCAATTATTTACTTTGCAGTAGGCATTATCCTAGTGCTTCATTACATTATCTCAATCCAGATAAGAATTCTACGAGCAGGTTATATTATCCCCATTTATAGATGCAAATACTGAACTGTAAATACTGACACTAGGATTTGAATCTGATTCTGTCTTGTTCCAAATCCCATTCTGACTCATAAACACGTGTCAATAAATTTTATCCATGGAACTAGTGGAAAGCTTATAGGTGCCTTTTAATTTGGGACCACATGAATCGAGTGCTCAGTTTCTCATCAATATGAAAATGAAGAAAAACATTTTAGAATTTCAGAGTATTTCAGAATTTACTAATTTTGTTTCTTTAAGAAAACTCCAAGCAAAGTTAGTAAGTAAAGCCAATTTTTGATTGTTTAGGAATTACTCCATTTGTTTTTTTAAATATTTGCTTTATATCCATATATTCCTTTCTACTTGCCTTTTGAGCATTTCCTTTGCCAGAGATGGGACAAGAAAAAAGGAAAACTTTAGTCGATGTGCATTTTAATAAATGTTTTAGGAAAATGCTTAGTGGAAAAAGGAGCTGGAATTATTAGCCAAAATTAATTTGAATACTTATCTTCATAAAGAACAAACTCCATCATCCTATGACACAAATTCCTTTGACACTGCATTTTGTTCCACAGAAAGTTTCATGTACTTTTTCTTAAAGCCTCATGTCATCTTAAATTCATTCATGTAAGTACTTGTATTGTCACATCTTGCTAGTTTAAACCATAACTTATTTCTTCTTTCCACTATTTATTTACTTTTTGGTGATAAACTCTTTAGAAATTGCTTTTATAGATTCCCTGAGGGAAATATTCTTTTAAACTTTTGTTTTCTTACCAAACAAACAAAAAAGTACCATTATTTTTATCATATAGAAAGACATTTGGGTAATTATACACAAAAGGCAGCATGGTATGATAGTGTGAGCATTGTTTTGAAATGTTGAGTTAGATTCTAAAACTGTCTTTGAAAGTTACTGAATATCCTTTGAGAAGTTTTATTTTCCCTATTTGTAAAAATGTGGTATTCACATTTGCAGAGTTGTGCTATTTACATGAAAAAAGTATATATGTGGGATACCTAGCACAGCATGTATTTAATGAGTGCTATTGTTACTAAAACAATGATATAAATTAAGAATTAAGAAAGCTCAATGACTTCTGATCAGTTATAAAACAATACACACTGCACCTTTATTTGTAAAAACTATTTTTATTAACACAGTGATACATGCTTCCTATTTTTGCTGATCAGAACATGTCTTCTATAAATTATTATATGATTATTTCCTGCTGTTCCTAAACTGAAACTAAAGAAAGGAAAGACGTAAATTACCTACATCAGGAATGAAGCTGAGAATGTCACTACAGACTCTGTAGACATCAAAAGTAGTATTACAAACCACTCTACCCACATAAATTTGACAATTTAACTTAGATGTTCTTAAAACACCAACTGCCACAATTCACCCAATATGAAAAAGATAATGTGAAAAATACTGTAACTATTAAGGCAATTTAATTCGTAATTTAAAAATCTCCCAAAAAGAAATCTCTAAGCCTACATAGTTTTGCTGGAGATATATTAAAGAGGGGTAAGTCAAATGTAAATAAACTTTTCTTGAAACAGAAGAGTAGGGAATATTTTCTAATTCGTCTTATGAAATTAGCTTGTATTCCCCTGATTCCAAAACTAAATAGTACAAAACCAATCAAACAGCCAAACAAAAAGCCCAACAAAATACTAGTAGATAGAATTCAGCAATATATGCAAAGAATTAAATGCCATGACCAACCAGAGTTTATTCCAGAGATACAAAACTGGTTCAATGTTTGAAATTTAATAAAGAAGAAAAACCAAATGATCATATCAATTGAAACAGGAACAGAATTTCAACAAGATTCAAGATCCATTTGTGATTTAAAAAACAACACTCCTACAGGATAGAGGAGAGCTTTCTCAACTTGATAAAGAGCATCTGCAAAACTGCAACTGGCATTATAGTTAATGGTGAAAATTTGAATGTTTTTCTCCTAAGATCGGAAGCAAGATAAAGATGTCTGATCTCTTCCCCACTGTTACTCAGCATAGTGCCAGAAGTTCTAGCCTGTGCAATAAGGAAAAAAAAAAGGAATTAATGTATACAGATTGGAAAGGAAGAAATAAAACCATTCCTGTTTGTAGATGACATGATTGTCTATGTAGAAAATTCCAAGGGATATACAAAAAAAGCAAAACAAAACAAAAAAACTTCCTATAACTAATAAGTAAATTCAGCAAAGTCACAGGATGCAAAATAAACATTAAAAAACACTGTATTTCTTTCCTTTTTTAAGTTTTTATTTAAATTCCAATTAGTTAAGATATATTGTAATATTAGTTTCAGTAGTAGAACTTTGTGAGTCATCACTTACATTTAAACACCCAGCACTCATCAGAGCAAGTGCCCTCCTTAATACCTGTCACCCACTTAACTGCAATTATAGTTCTATGAACTAGCAATGAACACATAGACACTGAAATTAAAAATACAATATCACTTACAATCACACGCGAAAAAATGAAAAGAAATACTTAGATATAATCAAACAGAACATATAAAGAACTTGTATGAAAGATGTAAATTCTCCCTAAATTGATATACAAGTTTAATATAATTTCTATCAAAATTCAAGCAAAAATTTCCCCATATTTTTATTAGTTTCAGAGGTAAAATTTAGTGATTCCATCAGTTGCATATAACACCCTGTGCTCATTATATCAAGTGCCCTCCTAATGCTCATCACCTAATTACCCCTTCTCCCCACCTACCTTACCTCCAAACAACCCTCAGTTTGTTTCCTAGAGTTCAGCATCTTATGGTTTGCCTTCCTCTCAATTTTCATCTTAGTTATTTTTCCTTCCCTTCCCCTATGTTCATCTGTTTTGTTTCTTAAATTCCACATATGAGTGAAATCATATGGTATTTGTCTTTCTCTTCCTGATTTATTTCACTTAGCGTTATACCCTGTAGTTCCATCCACGTTGTTGCAAGTGGCAAGATTTCATTCTTTTTGATGGCCAAGGAATATTCCATTGTATATATAAACCACATATTCTTTATCCATTTATTTGTCAGTGGACATCTGGGCCCTTTCTATATTTTGGCTATTGTGGTTATTACTGTTATAAACATTAGAGTGCATGTGCTCCTTTGAATCACTATGTTTGTGTCCTTTGGATAAATACCTAGTAGTGCAATTGTTGAGTCATAGGATAGCTCTATTTTTAGCTTTTTGAGGAAACTCTATGCTGTTTTCCAGAGTGGCTGCACCAGTAAGATCCAAGCAAGATTTTTTGAAGACATGTAGATTATTCTAGAATATACATAGAAATGTAATGGAGGTAGGGTAACTAAAACAATTTTGGAAGAGAAGTATAAACTGGGAAGAATTAGCTTACCTAATTTTAAGATTTATAGTTACAGTACTCAAGACTATATGGTATTATTAGCAGAAGGATAGACAGATAGATCAATGGAACAGAAGAGAGAACCCAGAAATAGACTCATATAAATATACTCAACTGATGTTTGACAAAGGTACAAAAGCAATGCAATGGAGGAAAGATAACCTTTTCAAGAAATGGTCCTGGAGCAATTAGACATACATAGGCAAAAAATTGAAAAAAATTCTTACATCTTTTACAAAAATTGTCTCAAATGGATAACTTACTTAAATGTAAAATTTAAAACTATAAAACTTATAGAAAAAAACATAGAAGAAAATCTTCAAGATCTAGAGGTAGGCAAAGAGTTCTTATACTTGATCTATAAAAGTATATAAATATACTTGATCTATAAAAGGAAAAATTGATAAATTGTACTTCATCAAAATTAAAAATGTTTGCTTTGTAAAAAAAAACTATTAAGGGATGAAAAGATAAGTATAGACTGAAGAAAATATTTGTAAGTCACATACCTGATAAAGAATGAATAGTGGGGGTAGGAGAGAAGTAGGCGTAGCTATAAAAGACCAATGAGGCCATGAGAGGGATCCCTGTGGGATAGATTTGTTTCTTGGCTGTATCAATGTCAATATCCTGGTTGTGATGTTGTTTGCAACACATTTTTTTTTCAAGATATTATACCATTGGAGAAAACTATGACAAGAGCACGTAAGATTTCTCTGTATTATTTTTACAGCTGCATGTGAATCAACAATTTCCAAAGAAAAAACATAATTTAAAATATTAAGTTGTAAAAAATAAGAAGGTGGTGTGCACCTTTATTTGTAAAAATTTCATTGTTTCACTCACACAGTAATAGGAACTTGCTATTTTGGCTGCTAAGAACATATCTTCTGTAATCTTTTGTATAATTACTTCCTGGTGCTATTAAATTTTTTTTAAAAAAGAACCTAAATGTGGGAAATAAAGCTAGTCTTGTTTCTAATTTTACACACATTGAACATATTTGAATTATTAATGCATAAATATTTGAAACGCCTAATTTAAAAAATAGTTTTGCAAGATAGTCATGATTATTTTAATGCTAGGATAAGTGTTTGTAAGAACAAACTTCATAGTTTGGAAGTCAAAGGCTCTCCAGTTCTTCAATATCTATGATGATTTTGGAAGTACAGTTTTTTCAAATAAAACTATATGTAGTCTTCCCATTTCACATTTGAATAACTTCTATGGAGAAACGATTTCATATGGAGAAATATATTATGGATTTTCCATTTTAAAAGCTTTATACTCATTCCTATACATGCTAATTACTAGGGATATACTAAGAGTTTTATAATTTTGTGTCTTTTAATAGAAGATGAATATATATGTTAATCCATTGACAAATATCTCCATATAAAAATGATATAAATCGAAGTGATAAAAGCAGAAAATGTAAAGACTTTTAAAAATTTCTGCCTTTAAGTAAACAATTTAACACCTAGTGACTGTAAGAGTTTAATGTATAACAGAATTAGATTCTCTTTGTTCATGTTTTCCGCCCACCTGAATTTTCTTCAATACTCTTGAAAATGATGATTGTTAAAAAAAATCAATGCTGCCAGTGGACTGAAAGTAGGAAAATGCTCATTGATGTAAACATGAGAAACTCAAGAACTATTAGGATCTTGGCTTCATCTGTAACTTAATACTTCTTTTTGCTTTATCTGTAGTGTGATGTCCTAGGGGAAAGTGCAATCAATCTGAAATTTCATAGATGGTATTTTAATTTCAGTTCTCCCATTTCTTAAGTGTGAGACTATCTCTAAATCTCAAGTACATTGTAAAATGGAGAGTAATACCTACTTTTAATACCAACACTATAAGATTAAATGAGATAACAAATCTCAAGTTCCTAGAAGAGAGTCTAGTCTTCTTAAGCACCTGATATTTACTCACACCCACTTTAACTTCCTTGTAGTGGTCATACTCTTTTTTCTATCTGTGTCTGGCCATAACTGTACAGCGAAGGATTGGTATTTTGCTTACCTGGAGATAGGAAGCTCTACATTTTTAGAATAAGTCTTAATCACATTAACCATTATATTCATTAAAAATGTACCCCGTTTAAAAGTTTTTTCCTTTCATTGAAAAGAAAAAACATAAAAATTGTTTTTTAACTTATATGACATCTGTAATAAAAAGTTTAATAATTCTGCACCTACTGAGTTGTCATCTGGACTCTCTCAGATCCTTTATACTGTTTTAAAAGTGATCAAAGCACAGAAGTATGAGAATTCTAACTCAAGAAGGTGAACGGATCCCAACTTTTTACATTCTCTCCCTCCGTATATACAATTACAATTGTAAAATAAATATAAAAACAAGGATGAATCCATAGCAGTTATGAAGAACAGTGAGTGGTACTATGGGAAGCATTTGGGAACTTCTGAAAGATAAAAGTGACTGGCATTGGATTTAGGCAGAAATTAGTCAGGGCAACTCAAGAACCTCAGCATCTTACACATGGATCAATTGACTTTGTTTGCCTACCAGATGGTAACAACTATCTCAGTAAGGGGAAGAGTCTGTTGAAGCTCCTACTGTGGGAATTAGAGCAGGAGAGAGAAATGGGGCAGTGCCTTAGGTAATTAAAAATGGTT
Organism: Nyctereutes procyonoides; assembly: GCF_905146905.1. Taxonomy (NCBI): domain Eukaryota; kingdom Metazoa; phylum Chordata; class Mammalia; order Carnivora; family Canidae; genus Nyctereutes; species Nyctereutes procyonoides. Next base: position 25,408,774 of record NW_026575122.1, read on the forward strand.
GATCAGGAACACCAGACATTTGAGGAAAATGAACAATTCAAGAGGGAGGAACCAAGATCAATGAACAAAGTAAATGACTTTTGAGAAAACAGAATGACAGAAAAAGATTATAATCAATATCCATAGATTTGAGAGATTATTGAACTCCCAACATTAGGAACAGATAACTTTTAAAGTGTAATACTTGGAAAACAAGAAAAGCTATTGAAAATTAAAATTATGGGGCAGTCCTGGTGGTGCAGCGGTTTGGTGCTGCCTGCAGCCTGGGGTGTGATCCTGGGGACCCGGGATCAAGTCCCGCATGGGGCTCCCTGCAGGGAGCCTGCTTCTCCCTCTGTCTATGTCTCTGCCTCTCTCTCTCTCTCTCTCTCTGTGTCTATGAATAAATAAATAAAAATCTTTAAAAAAAAAAAGAAAAAAGAAAAAAAATTAAAATTATGATCATTACACCTGAAGTCATGATAAAATGAGTAAAAATTTTGTGCCTTATCTTATTTGTTCACTGATGTATCTCTAGAGCCTAGAACAGTGTCTGACACAAGGCTGATGATCAGTATCTTTTTAAACAAATTAATGAAAGTGCTTTAGGATATCAAATTGTAGGATACTCCCAGAATATAAAACAAGGAGAAAAAAAATAAAAAAATAAAACAAGGAGAATCAAAGAGATCCAATGTCTGTTAACTAAGAGCTCTATACTGTATGTTGGCAAATTGAACGTCAATAAAAATAAAATAATATTTTTTTTTAATTTTAAAAACCTAGGAGCTCTAGAAGTAGTCCGTAACAGTGTATTAGTATAGGAATAGACAAGTAGATCAACGAGAATATAATTCAGTCCAAAAATGCAGACCCAGTTATATTTGGAAATTTAGTGTATGATAAAGGTGACATTTCAAACCAGTGAAAGAATGATGGTATTGGGCAGGAGGCTATTATTTTGGGGATAAAATGCTTAGAATTAATTTTTTCATCATATACATAAAACATTCCAGGTGGATTAAAGTTCTGAAAGGAAATACTACTGATCTAGCCTCCCAGTTTTATTATCCACCTCATCCTCATTTTAAAAAGTGTTTAAGAAGGCACCTATTTTTATTACCATTGGCTTGGCAGGACTTTGCTTCGTAGTGATATACTTTATCAGTGGGCTAGTGTCTGGAAAGTCTTTCATTTTCACATATTTCTACTGATGTTACTAGGTAATTTTCTGACATTCAGCTGTCTTTGGGAACTCAGTTTGGAGGCTGCTTTTGCTTGGAGAATTTAATATCACCCTGACTTTTGGTAGTACCGCTTTTTCTGACACAAGAGCATCCCTCTAGTCCTATTTGACACTTTATTAGGAGGTTGATGAAGTCCCTTTATAATTAAGTTAATTTGAATGACTTAAAATCCACATAAATCTAAGTGGATTTTTTAAATGCCCTGTAGTTTAAATAACTTGAAATAATAGAAGAGGAAACATAAAAGTGGATATTTGAAACTTAGATTCCAATACAGAGAATATCTGGAAGTAAATACACATGTTACCTAAATCCCAGTCAGGAATTACATGTTCTCATTTTATTCATATGTGAATCATATCTAACTGAGATGCAGAAATGCCATGAAATTTTTTAAGTTGCATCAGAATATGTTATTTTTCTTTCTTATCTTTACAGAACATAAAGATAATTCTTGTCGTAATAGGTCTTGATTAAGAGAATCTGCAATAAGTATAGGAAATGCATACCATCCTGTATGACATATCAGTAAATTTACATGTTAGTCCCCTTTAGGGACTAAGATGGCACTGGCTTCATGGATGTGGGAACCAACTCAGTCTCATTGGGCCCCACACAAAGAAGGGGCCCATGCTTGGGATTTAATGCTTTGCGATTGCTGTCTAAAATCTTTAATGATTTTTATTTCTGAGTTTGTGTTTTGTAAGTGAAGTCTGTGGGAAAATGGAGCCTGGGCCTATCTGTGGTCCTGCCTCCTACATCTCCCCACCTTCCTGGGTGTGTTTCTTGGCCACCTGCTCCCCAAGTTGTGGTGCTATTGGCTAAGCCAGCAACTGCTGAGGCAGCAGTGAGACCCTGAGTGTGGGGAGGATGGAGGTTGGGTGCATTTGCAGGGCAGAGCACCTATGTGCCTAGGAGGATGTGCTCTCAACCTGTGAGTGTCCCTACGCCCAAAGGAATAAGATATTAAGTAACAAGACCATGGAAGACAGGAAACTGTTGCGGTTTTTTTCCTGCTTTTAGGACAAGGAACCCCACATTTTCATGTTGCCACTGGTTCCATTAACTCTATGGAACTACCTCTGACTATTTTAGTCATTCACACAGCTGTTCCATTTCAGATCCTCAGAGACATTTCCTAATCAATCTATAGTAGTGGTCACCAACTTTTTCTGTAAAAGACCAGAGAATAAAGTAGTTCAGTCTTTGTGGGTCATAATGTCTCTGTTGTTAACTACTTGACTCTGTTATGATAGTGTGAAAATAGCCATAGACCACATGTAAATGAATGGATATGTATCTTTTCCAGTCAAACTTCATTTATGGACACTGAAATTTGAGCTCGATATAATTTTCACCTGTCACTAATGTTATTTTTAGACTTTTTTAACCATTAAAAAATGTAAAAACCATCCCTAGCTCACAGGCTTTACCAAAATAAAAGCCTCGATTTGACCCATGATCTGTATAGTTTGCTGACTCTGGTTAAGTAAATATATGTGGGAGCAAGTCCTTTGGAAAGTAGAGAGATATGAGTATTGGTCCACAGGAGAGGGAGATGTTTTCGAGGAGTAGCCACAGTGAACACAGTACCACTCATTGAAACTTGAAACGTGGCAACTTTTATTTGTAATTTCAGTGAATTTGTGAAAACACTTTCTTGTACTATATGGCTTAGCAAGATCCCATCAGGATTGTTAGGAAAATGGAATTATTAAAATCAACGTTTGAGCGAATATTTTAGAGTAATCTTCTTTAATCTCCATTTTTAATACTGTTACCATCTAATTATTCTTTTTTCCCATTGCTGTTATTTCATTTCTCCATGTAGATACCTTTTTTTAAATCCCACCTCTGTTCTTTGTGCTTTGAGGCACCACCCACTTGTCTCTAGATGAACACATGAACCTTCCTTCTTATCTAAGGCATTCTGCTAACTACTTATGTAATCTTGAGTAAATCCTTTAACCTCTCTAAGCCACTGCATTGTGCTATTTAGGGTAAAGTAATGCTAGCTGCCACAACAGACAAACTCAGAATCTCAGCAGTTTAACATAAAGGAGTTTCGCTTCAACTTCTCATAATGCCCAGTACGGTTGAATGACCTTCCTTTGTCTTACTACTACATCTTCTAGAGAGTAAGAGAGGCATAGAGACTGACTGTCATTTGGTCAGGATTAGTTACAAGCCCCCAGCCTATGGTTGGGCCACAGATATGGCCATAGACCATAGTTTGCTGATCCTTTTCTTAAAGTATTGCTAACATATAATAATTCTCATTCTTCATCATCTCAGATACTCAGCTTTGGGCAGTAACTCCCCTATCAATGTTCCTGGCTAATAATAAATTTGCTTCTGAAGAAGCAAGTGAGAACGTAGATAGGTGATCACTGATCCTTGGTTTCTTCTGTTTGGAATTTCTATTAGCCTGTCTTTCTTCCTCTAGTTATTTTATTTGAAGGCCGTTACAGTAAGATCATAGCACTCTGCTCAAAGAAATAGAAGGAAATATGTAGATTTGCATAACTATGTATTAAACAGTTTATACTGACTCCCAGTAGCATACGAGCATACATCTTTTATACTTCTGGTATGGGAATGTATACATTTCTATTTTTCAGAAAAACAAAACAAAAACCTTATCTTCTGGCATCTACCCAAGCAAAAATCTGTGAGTCAACTTAGACTCCTTCCTTAAAAATCAACCTTCAGATTCAATCAGATACCAAGACCTAAAGAGCTAACCTTATTAGCTCTCGATTGGAACTCTTTAACATATTCCTAATTAGTCTCCCTTCCCTTAATCCAGCCCTGACCAATCCATTCTTTAAACTGCTGAAATGAGTTTATTAAAATACATATCCAATAATGAAATCCTCTTGCTTGGAAATCATTCTGTGATTCCTTAAAACATTTAGGTTAAAGACAAACTCCTTAACATGGCATTAGAATGTTTTATGATTTGGACCCTGCAATTTGGAATATCTCGTGGCTTGAGACCACCACTACCTCACATTCTCTGCCCCATAGCCATTATGAACTATTTGTGGTTTGTACTTTTCTTCTCGCCATCCTTTTTTGTCTGCCTACCATCTCTGCTTCACTGAGATTCAACTCAGCCATAAATCATTGCTTGTGAAAGCCTTTCCTGATCTCCTCCCTAAAGTAGAGACTCACTTTTCATATTTTATGCCTCCACTTATCATAGCCCTTTTCACTGTACAGTATTGCCCTAATGCATAATACCTGGGTTGCTTGTTTCTTCCTTCATGTACCATCCCTTCTCCCACTTCAAGTCTATAATAACCTGGAGAACAGGGGCAATGTCTTATTAGTCTTATTCCTATCACACTGCTTTCAAGGTATCTGCAATTTACTATACCCTAAGCAAATATTTTTAGAATGAATTACACAACAGGAAAATAGCCTGTTTGCTTTCATGATTGCATGACAAATTGTGATTCCAATATAATTAGAGCTTTGGGTAGTCAAGTTCAGAAATGGGTTTAAGAAATAGAAATAAAGGAGTCATCTGTATCAATTAGCTCGATCTTTATAAAGTTTATGAAAAAGAACATTATACAAACTTGGTCCACTGCTTATATATGAGGTGAAGCAAAATCATAATACGATAAAACAAAGTGAAGATTATGGACATACCTGTGTTTCCATTGGAAACAGTGTCATATTTCATGTCTTTTAATTACTGTTACATAGTCTAGTATAAAGAACATGAATGTGAAATTGAGATTTAGTAGCCCCAAGCACAGACATTTCATGAGAAACTAAGCCTGACATTGCACCTCGATCTTTCATACTTCAAAATCAACTGAGTCCTATGTGGGGACTAATTTGAATTCTACTACTGAGTTGATGTGTCATAATAATAAATGATTTGCCTGTATAACAGTGCCTATAAGTCTCTTTCATAAAAATATTGTAATGGTTAAATAATAAAGCATGTTGTGATAATTTACACTCTTTACATTAAAAAAAAACAGTAAAGGGGCCACCTTGGTGGCTCAGCAGTTTAGTGCCACCTTCAGCCCAGGGCATGATCCTGGAGCCCTGGGATTAAGTCCCATGTCGGGCACTCTTCATGGAGCCTGCTTCTCCCTCTGCCTGTGTCTCTACATCTCTCTCTCTCTCTCTCTCTCTCTCTCTGTCTCTCATGAATAAATAAATAAAATCTTTAAAAAATAAATAAAAATTAAAAAAAAACAGTAAAACAGAGACCTTTTCAATATCATTGTCTATTTTAGATTATAGACTAAATGATATCTACTTAAAAAAAACATGATGAGCTGGAAGAGAGAGAGTAACTTGAATATTTTGCAGGATGATAATCTATAGAGTACAGTGGTTAAGTTAACAAGTGTTTGAGGACAGTGAAAATTTTAGTAAACCAAAAGTTTATTGTACTTTGGGGATAGTAAAGTGCAGTACATTTTATAATAAAGAAATTGCAGTTAATCTCTTGTTAATATTATAGGAGATTGTTACTATTTCAGCAATATGAGTAAGAATAAAAAGTAAGAAAATTTGGATTGATTCTTAGAAAATGCACACAATTCTGAGAGCCGAGAAGACTGTACTTTTAAAGGACAATGTTAGAAGAAAAGCGTATATAATTAAAACTATGAGGAAAAAAAAACCCCAGAAAACTGCTATATGGAACATCCATTACTGGTGAAGAGTATAAGTTATATCTGTTATTACTCATGATTTAACTTTTATGTTTAAATTGGTTTTTCTTGCTATTTGGGGATTAATTAAAATCCTTAAAAAAGGAAATCAAAGTTCACAAAAAATACCAAGTAGATTCTTAAGTCCTGGTAAATGTTCTATATAACTTTATTTAATTCTGATGGTCAAATTCCAGCATGGGGACAATATCTAATGCTATCAATTTCTTGGACTATATAGGAAACACAAAACAGAACTGCCTTCACTATGCTTCAATGTTGTAAGAGCTATTTTATTATTAGATTCTATATCCTCAGGATCTGGCAAATGCCATATGCTTAATAAACATTAGTTAAATGAAAGGTGACTTAAATTTGCAACTTTCCAAAGTGATTATTAAGAGAAATTCTGTGTACTATATTTGTACAGCCTTCTGGGGAAATCTAACAAAAAGCCTAAGTTATGTTATTCACTATGCCAAAATATTTATTTCATTAAATATTTTCATTATCTAATTCATCAAGGGATTATTTTGCATCTTTCTGGAAAGCACAATATATTTTAAGTATAAAAACCAGATAGTTTAACTGATAAAATTATCACTTAGATTAAATCAGTTGGAAGATTGGGCTGAAGATGAACATGATCATATTAATACTCTCATCATACTCATTTATTTTAGCCTAAACAACGAACATCTATTGTGTCTTCTCTGGATTTTCACCGAATGAATCACAACCAAGAATATTTCGAAATCAACACATCTGCAGGATGTGCAAGCTTTACTTCCAGCCCTCCTGTTAGTCCACCCACCTCTTCTGTGGGAACCACAGAAGTCAAGAACGAGGGAACTGGCCATACAGGTAAAGCAGTTTCAATTTATGAAGCTATATTTTTGAACTTTTAAACCTAAAGCCTTAATAAGGTGGAGGGATTAAGAGGAATCTTCATATAAATTTGCATTGTTTTTTGTTCATCTACAGGTATAGCAATGTAGGGCACTACTATTTTTGTCAGAGAGTTGATATAATATTCTTTTTGGATACATTTTTTTTTCTTTTTGGATACATTAATGGCCTTTCAGGTGTTACATATGAATTATGATGATTTATGATGATGATTTAATGCTCTTATGGTAGTGAAATAACAAGAGACCCAGAAATGCTTTTCTTCCACTATTTACCCGTCTCCACACAGTGGTATCAACTCATCAATATGCAACTTTATTAATAGCTGCTTTGAGGCTACAGAACCGGTATCAATCTGGTAAGACTGAGTTGGGTGGTGTAGCCTAAGTGGACTTTCAATCTACTCAAGCCAAGGTGATTTTGGAGAGGAGAAGCTGTGAAGAAATGGTGCTGGGGGTAAAGGGAAGATTAAGGAAAGTAACCACACCCACTAGTAACATGGACCTGGTTCCACCCAATCAGATTTGCAATGTTTCTTTGGGGGTAAGAAGCTAAATAACTAGTATGGCCAAATGACAGAAATAAAAGAATTTACATTAATTTAAAGTAAGTGAACTATTCTACTACTTTGTTTTAAAGAGATATAATTTTAAAGTCCACTAGAAATGATTATGAATTTTAGAATCATAAGGTATCATTTATATGGGTATTCCATGTAACCTTTATTCAAAATGAGTGTTGGGGCAGCCCTGGTGGCTCAGCGGTTTAGCGCCGCCTTTAGTCCAGAACATGATCCTGGAGACCCAGGATCAAGTCCCACATCAGGCTCCTTGCATGGAGCCTACTTCTTCCTCTGCCTGTATCTCTGCCTCTGTCTCTCTCTCTGTGTCTCTCATGAATAAATAAATAAAATCTTAAAAAAAATGAGTGTGTTGTGTGACTATATAAATGTAGGCACCATACTTAAGTCCTTTACTCTGACTGTACTTTTAAGAGCACTGATAGAAATGTTCCAAAAATATAGCAAGAAAATTACTTCCCCCTAGGAAAACTAAGATTTTTTAAATAATGATTAAGGGAAATAGTGACATAGATATTCTATGGAAGCTATTATCTAATCTTTTCATGGCAACCAGAGTGATATTTATAACGTATAAATTAAAGTATATCACTATCATGCTTAAAATCAGTGGCTTCTCACTGAACTCTGAATAAAATCCAACTCTTCACGAAGGCCAATGAAGCTCAATATAGCCTAACTCTGACCAGCTCTGTAATCGAAACTTGAGCACTCATCTTGGTCCACACTGGCCTTCTTTTCTAGGCATTCTAGTCCTAGGCTTTTGTACTTTGGTTTCTGCCGTGTAGAATCTTTATCTTCAAGTTTTCATGTGGCTGAATGTTATTTGGGTTTTGACTCAAATACACTTTCTCATAGAAGCCTGCCCATATCACCTTATCTTGATTAAGCCCCTCAATATAATAACAATTACAATAATAAAGATGCAAAAAGAATAATCATAATAATATTAATAACCAATAAGTTTTAAGCAAAAACTTTAACACCATACATCATATACTGTTCAAGACATTTTATGTATATTAACTCATTTAAATCTCATAACTGATATATGAATTAGATGTTATTATTTGTAGACAAGGAAACATAGAAAGAGGATAAACTATATTTCAACATTGCTCTTGTCACTTCTGTCAAATTATCCTTTTTCCTTTTTCCATATCCTTATTTACTATGTAAAGTTGCACTGTTCACTTGTTTAGTTATTTATTATCTTCTCTCATCTTTCTGAAATTGTAAGCTAGAATGATTCCTGACACATTGTAGACACCAAAGTCAGGCTACCTAAATTTGTTTACTAACTGTGGGACTATACGTTACCTAGCTAGCTGAGATTTAACCTCTTTATAAAGCTATTGTTTTCTTAGATATAGAATTAAACTAACAATTAATTATATTAACTCACCCTATTTTATGGTAATGCATATAATTAGCACTGTGTCTGGCACATAGTGTTCAATAAATATTAGTAGCTGTTAGTAGTAGTCACTGTGATATTAATGAAGCCTACCGCTAGTTCATTGAGCATGAGCATTTATATGTCTGCCACGTACCTGAGTCAGTAGGAGAGGAGGGATGGGATGTGACTTGTGAATAAAAATGGACCCCAGAAAAGTTTCTGCATATATAATTATTACTCAGTTAATACTTGAATGACTATTCCTGATTTAAAACTCTAAAATGGGAAGATTGACAAGTATTCTGACACTTGCCTTAGGAAAATATCAGCTCTTTATTTTCATTAGTACACTGTTTTCTTGGATGATTTTAATTTTTGAATATTTTCAACAGTCCTTTGAGGTAGATAGAAAATTTTATTTATTTATATAAAAATTAAGAGTAAAAGATACAATGAGTCTAGCCTCAAATCACTGACCACTAAAGGTAGAGGTTTAAAACACACACATTTTACTGCTGTCAGGAATTTGATGGCAGTGTCCAGACATGTGAAGAAACTGTAATTTGCCACACATTCCAAAATTGATATTTTCAGATCTGACCTTTGAATAGAACCAAAAATCTGACCTTTTAACAGTTGAAATGGTTTCAAACAGCATGTTACTATGGTTTCCTAATGTAATGTCACTTCCATATTACATCAAAAGTTTTAGGATAGATTGTTACTTAGTAATAGTGTGGAAGGATAATGCTGATTTGTTTTACATTAAAAAATAAAACTTTTAATTTTATAAATAAAACTTTTAAGGTAGACATTTATCAACTTGAGAAGTAGCATTCATTATATTATATGTAGATAATTTATTATACTTTGTACATAAAAACCTGCCCATATGGGACTCCTAGGTGGCTCAGTCAGTTAAGCGACTGACTTGATTTCAGCTCAGGTCATGATCTCAGGGTCGTGAGATAGACCCTGTGTAGGGATCTGTGCTGGGTGTAGAGCCTGCTTAAGATTCTTTCTCCACCCCCCTCTCTCTACACTCCCTCAACCTCTAAAAAAATACATACATACATACATACATACATAGATACCTGCACATATTGGCACTACCACATGGTATACATTGAAAGACAGTGAATTCGAGAGTTAGTTCTGTCACTGATTTGCTGGATATTTTTCATCAAATCACTTATCTTCTCTGATTTCCAATCTGCTCCTCTGAAAAAGGGATATAGTATCTACTTTTTGAGTACTTGTAGTAATAAATGAGCTTATTTATGTGAACACATTTTATAGAATATGGAAACTACTATTCTTTAATATTATCATCAATATTATTTAATATTATTTTTTTCTTTAATATTATCATTAGAAATCTATAGTAATTTTAAGATGGAAATAGCCTAAATATGTACACAGATCTGCACTTGTAGGTATCTGACCTTTTCTTAAATTAAAAATATAATCTAAATTATTAGATAAACCTACAGTTCATTTTGTAAATGATTACATGCACAAAAGAATTAATCTTGACAAAATGTTATTTACAGAACAAAGACTAATATACCCTCAAAAATGAATTGTATACTGTAAAACACATTGAATAAGTGACCGAATGAATTTATTATAACAGAGACATTTCAAAAGTAGCCTGGTTTATAATAAAGCTTCCTACTTGTAAGGCACTGCCTTATATGTTCCAAGTATCAGTTTGTGAAGCATCAAAAATGGTTGTTAAAGTGAAAGAACTGTGGAGTTGGACCCACTGTGGGATGATATGAATAGATTTGCATTTAATTCGAAATATGGTTCCACTATTAAAATTTGAGATAAGATAAAATTGGAGGTGGGGAGATACAATGTCATCAGCTATGAAAAGATGTAAATGGATTTGAGAGACACAATGAAATAACAGGTTATGATAACTGATTGGATGTATGATGGTAAAAGGGAAAAGTTGAAGGAAGCCTCCAAAGTTTCTGGCTTAAACAGATTCATCAAATCATACTGCTATTTCCTGAAGTATGAATATTTGTAAGTAAGAAGGGGGTGCAGATGGATCATGTAGGAACTAATAGGCCATTATAAGGACTTTGGCTTTTTATTCAGGGTGAAATGAGGAAAAAATTCAGGTCATTGAGAAGATGGGTGACTAATGATCTAACTTCTATTTATGAGGATTACTCTGTTTTGTTGAGAATGGATTGAAGAAGGGGAACAGAGTAGAAACAGGAAGGCCAGTTAGGAGGTTATTATTGCGATGCAGTAAAATGAGAGATGAAGTTAGCTCAGATCAAAGGTGAAACAGTGGAGGTATAGAGAAATGGATGGATATTAGACATATCTTTAAGGAAGATCCAATAGGATTTCATGGTGGAGTGGATGTAGTGTATGAGAAAAGAAATAAGGAAAACAGCAAGATTTTTGTCTTGAACAACTATCAGAATGGATTTACTATGATCTGACATGTGAGAGGTTGTCAAAAGAGCAGGTTTGGTGAGCAGGAAGAAATACCAAGAGTTCATTTAAAGTTTGAGAAGCCTACTTGGTATGTGAATAGATGTGTTGAGTAGCAGCAGAAGGTCCAGTCTAAAGATATAAATGTGAACATCATTATTATACAGATGATATGGAGTGGGTATAGATAGAGAACCAAAAACTGAGCTCAATGAAAGAGGGGATAAAAGGCAACATTAGCAAAGAAGATTGAGAAGGAATAACCTGTTAAGTAGGAGGAAACCTTCTGGTGAGTGTTGTGTTCTGAAGTCAGATGAAAAAAAAAGTTATTAAGAAGAAAAGTGTGATCAACTTTGCCAAATGTAGCTAACAAGTTGAGTAGGAAGAGGACTGAGTCAGAATTGCCTAGTGGGCATAACAATGTGGAAGTTACTGCTGTCCTTGAAAGAGGAATTTAGCTGAAATTCATGGGGCAAAAACCTAACATAATGGGTTTAAAAGAGGAGAGGACTTAAAACAAATAAAAACTACCTTTTCAAGAAATTTCTTCCAAGGAGAATTATAAAAGTGCAGTGAAGGTGGAGAAAGAGAGAATGGGTTCTATTAGCCAAGAAGAGAGGTCAGCTTTAGACAAGACCATGAGAAATAGGCAAGAAAGATGTTTCCAGTGTGGATACAAATGCTAGAAAGGGATCCATGTGGGGAGAATCTGAGAAATATCTATTCTGATAATTTCTATTTTCTCTGTTAAGGAGAAAGCAGCAGCATTAGTTGAGATGAAGGAGGGAGGAGGAGATTTGGAGACTGAGGAAAGAGAAGATGGAATGAGAGTTGTTTAGGAGAAAGAAACAGTGATTGGAAGAGGGAGATATAATATAATTGCTTGGTGGCATTAAGACCCCATTTGAAGTTCATATTCATGGACTTAAAGTTAGATTAGCCCATATGGTTCTGTCTTTTTCTGCAGCTCAGTTCAGTTGAGGGAACACAAGTGCATAGTTTTCAGAGAGTTGAATTTCAGAATGTGTTTTTGTCAAATGGGTATATTGAAGAGCAGGGAAATATGAATGCAAGAGAATGAGAGTAATGTTTGACCATAAAATTCAAGATGGAGAAGGAGGAAAAGAGGACAACAAGGGAACAAGTAACATTGAAAAATCAAAAGGATCATTGGATTGGGGATTCCAGTAGGATCAAAGAATTGCTGGAGTCAAGGTACTAAAGTGGGCTAGGTAGTTCAGACCAGGAACAATTATAATTATTGATAATTACAGAATCTTAGATCTGTATGAAGATAAGTGGCTGAGTTAGTCTCTCCCTCCATAAAATAGCTTTACATGCTGTGGTTAAATCAGTGCAATTTTTTTAGAAGAAACATTTGATATAAAAAACCATGTTTATTTCTATATTGATCTCCATTCATATTTATTTTTTTTTTCTTTCCATAACCATTTATTGGTACCAGTTTGTGCCTGATACTGTTGAGAGGCTGAAAATATAGTAGTGAAAAAAATGGACAAAGTCCCACTTAAAATGTTTTAGGAATTATAGCAAGATTCAGAAACACCCAGTGCTCATCCCGTCAAGTGTACCCCTCAGTGCCCGTCACCCATTCACCCCCAACCCCCGCCCTCCTCCCCCTCCACCACCCCTAGTTCATTTCCCAGAGTTAGAAGTCTTTATGTTCTGTCTCCCTTTCTGATGTTTCTCACACATTTCTTCTCCCTTCCCTTATATTCCCTTTCACTATTATTCATATTCCCCAAATGAATGAGAACATACACTGTTTGTCCTTCTCCGGTTACTGTGGCCAAGTTCAAAAAGGGTGTTGCCTGAGTTCTCCTCTGGGATTTTGATGGAATCTTGTCTCACATTTAGATCTTTCATCTATTTTGAGTTTATCTTTGTGTATGGTGCAAGAGAGTGGTCCAGTTTCATTCTTCTGCATGTGGATGTCCAATTTTCCCAGCACCATTTATTGAAGAGAGTGTCTTTCTTCCAGTGGATAATCTTTCCTCCTTTATCATATATTAGTTGACCAGAAAAGTTCAGGGTCCACTTCTGGGTTCTCTATTCTGCATTGATCATGTCTGTTTTTGCAGTACATACTGTCTGAGACACAGCTTGTAGTACACCTGAAATCTGCATGTGAGCCAGATATGGTCTTTTAAAATTCCCTGGCTGTTGGGCTTTCTGATTCACACAATCTTAAATATTGTTCTAAGTCTGAAGAAGTCCATGTATTTGATAGGATGCATTATAGTTAAATGCCCTGGATAACATTGACATTTTCACAATATTAATCTGCAATCCATGAGCATGAATATTTTCCATCTTTGTGTCTCCTCATTTCTTCAGAAGTGTTCTATAGTTTTAGGGTATATTTGGAACCATTGAATGTAAATGGTCTCCAACCTTTTATTTTCAGTTGTAGTGTCCTTCTGTCTAAAATGAGTCTCTTGTAGACAGCAAATGATGGTCCTGCTTTTTATCAGTCTGAAACCTGCGCCTTCTATGCTGATCCCTTGTAGGTTAAAGGGTATATTATGGATCCAAATGCTGTACTCTTTATTTTTTGCCATTAATTGCTCTCTCCTATTCTTTTTTCTTGGGACCATGTAAGGCTTTTATTTTTAAATTAAACTTTCCATTGCCATTCCATACATTGATCTCCAAACATATTTAAATTAACTTTCGAATTATGAAACAGATTAACTTTTTTGTATTTTTATTTTTTATTTTATTTTTTATAATAAATTTCTTTTTTATTGGTGTTCAATTTGCCAACATACAGAATAACACCCAGTGCTCATCCCGTCATGTGCCCCCCTCAGTGCCCGTCACCCATTCACCCCCACCCCCCGCCCTCCTCCCCTTCCACAACCCCTAGTTCGTTTCCCAGAGTTAGGAGTCTTTATATTCTGTCTCCCTTTCTGATATTTCCCACACATTCCTTCTCCCTTCCCTTATATTCCCTTTCACTATTATTTATATTCCCAAATGAATGAGAACATATAATGTTTGTCCTTCTCCGATTGACTTATTTCATTCAGCATAATACCCTCCAGTTCCATCCACGTAGAAGCAAATGATGGGTATTTGTCATTTCTAATGGCTGAGTAATATTCCATTGTATACATAAACCACATCTTCTTTATCCACTCATCTTTCGATGAACACCGAAGCTCCTTCCACAGTTTGGCTATTGTGGACATTGCTGCTAGAAACATCGGGGCGCAGGTGTCCCAGTGTTTCATTGCATCTGTATCTTTGGGGTAAATCCCCAAGGGTGCAATTGCTGGGTCGTAGGGCAGGTCTATTTTTAACTCTTTGAGGAACCTCCACACAGTTTTCCAGAGTGGCTGCACCATTTCACATTCCTACCAACGGTATAAGAGGGTTCCCTTTTCTCCACATCCTCTCCAACATTTGTGGTTTCCTGACTTGTTAATTTTCCCCGTTCTTACTGGGGTGAGGTGGTATCTCATTGTGGTTTTGATTTGTATTTCCCTGATGGCAAGTGATGCAGAGCATTTTCTCATGTGCACGTTGGCCATGTCTATGTCTTCCTCTGTGAGATTTCTCTTCATGTCTTTTGCCCATTGCATGATTGGATTGTTTGTTTCTTTGGTGTTGAGTTTAATAAGTTCTTTATAGATCTTGGAAACTAACCCTTTATCTGATATGTTATTTGCAAATATCTTCTCCCATTCTGTAGGTTGTCTTTGAGTTTTGTTGACTGTATCCTTTGCTGTGCAAAAGCTTATCTTGATGAAGTCCCAATAGTTCATTTTTGCTTTTGTTTCTTTTGCTTTCGTGGATTTATCTTGCAAGAACTTACTGTGGCCAAGTTCAAAAAGGGTGTTGCCTGTGTTGTCCTCTAGGATTTTGATGGAATCTTGTCTCACATTTCGATCTTTCATCCATTTTGAGTTTATCTTTGTGTATGGTGCAAGAGAGTGGTCTAGTTTCATTCTTCTGCATGTGGATGTCCAATTTTCCCAGCACCATTTATTGAAGAGACTGTCTTTCTTCCAGTGGATAGTCTTTCCTCCTTTATCGAATATTAGTTGACCATAAAGTTCAGGGTCCACTTCTGGGTTCTCTATTCTGTTCCATTGATCTATGTGTCTGTTTTTGTGCCAGTACCACACTGTCTCGATGACCACAGCTTTGTAGTACAACCTGAAATCTGGCATTGTGATGCCCCAGATATGGTTTTCTTTTTTAAAATTCCCCTGGCTATCCGGGGTCTTTTCTGATTCCACACAAATCTTAAAATAATTTGTTCGAAGTCTCTGAAGAAAGTCCATGGTATTTTGATAGGGATTGCATTAAACGTGTAAATTGCCCTGGGTAACATGGACATTTTCACAATATTAATTCTGCCAATCCATGAGCATGGAATATTTTTCCATCTCTTTGTGTCTTCCTCAATTTGTTTCAGAAGTGTTCTATAGTTTTTAGGGTATAGATCCTTTACCTCTTTGGTTAGGTTTATTCCTAGGTATCTTATGCTTTTGGGTGCAATTGTAAATGGGATTGACTCCTTAATTTCTCTTTCTTCAGTCTCATTGTTAGTGTATAGAAATGCCACTGATTTCTGGGCATTGATTTTGTATCCTGCCATGCTACCAAATTGCTGTTTGAGATCTAGCAATCTTGGGGTGGAGGCTTTTGGGTTTTCTATGTAGAGTATCATGTCATCGGCGAAGAGGGAGAGTTTGACTTCTTCTTTGCCAATTTGAATGCCTTTAATGTCTTTTTGTTGTCTGATTGCTGAGGCTAAGACTTCCAGTACCTTGTTGAATAGCAGTGGTGAGAGTGGACATCCCTGTCTTATTCCTGATCTTAGGGGAAAGGCTCCCAGTGCTTCCCCATTGAGAATGATATTTGTTGTGGGCTTTTCATAGATGGCTTTTAAGATGTTGAGGAATGTTCCCTCTATCCCTACACTCTGAAGAGTTTTGATCAGGAATGGATGCTGTATTTTGTCAAATGCTTTCTCTGCATCTAATGAGAGGATCATATGGTTCTTGGTTTTTCTCTTGCTGATATGATGAATCACATTGATTGTTTTACGAGTGTTGAACCAGCCTTGTGTCCCCGGAATGAATCCTACTTGGTCATGGTGAATCATTTTCTTAATGTATTGTTGGATCCTATTGGCTAGTATCTTGTTGAGAATTTTTGCATCCATGTTCATCAGGGATATTGGTCTATAATTCTCCTTTTTGGTGGGGTCTTTGTCTGGTTTTGGAATTAAGGTGATGCTGGCCTCATAGAACGAATTTGGAAGTACTCCATCTCTTTCTATCTTTCCAATCAGCTTTAGTAGAATAGGTATGGTTTCTTCTTTAAACGTTTGATAGAATTCCCCTGGGAAGCCATCTGGCCCTAAACTTTTGTGTCTTGGGAGGTTTTTGATGACTGCTTCAATTTCCTCCCTGGTTATTGGCCTGTTCAGGTGTTCTATTTCTTCCTGTTCCAGTTTTGGTAGTTTGTGGCTTTCCAGGAATGCGTCCATTTCTTCCAGATTGCCTAATTTATTGGCGTATACCTGTTCATAATATATTTTTAAAATCGTTTGTATTTCCTTGGTGTTGGTAGTGATCTCTCCTTTCTCATTCATGATCTTATTAATTTGAGTCTTCTCTCTTCTTTTTAATAAGGCTGGCTAATGGTTTATCTATCTTATTAATTCTTTCAAGGAACCAACTCCTGGTTCTGTTGATCTGTTCCACAGTTCTTCTGGTCTCGATTTCGTTGAGTTCTGCTCGAATCTTTATTAACTCTCTTCTTCTGCTGGGTGTAGGATCTATTTGCTCTTTTTTTCTCTAGCTCCTTTATGTGTAAGGCTAGCTTTTGTATTTGCGTTCTTTCCAGTTTTTGAATGGATGCTTGTATTGCGATGTATTTCCCCCTCAGGACTGCTTTTGCTGCATCCCAAAGATTTTGAATGGTTGTATCTTCATTCTCATTAGTTTCCATGAATCTTTTAAATTCTTCCTTAATTTCCTGGTTGACCCTTTCATCTTTTAGCAGGATGGTCCTTAACCTCCACGTGTTTGAAGTCCTTCCAAACTTCTTGTTGTGATTTAGTTCTAACTTCAAGGCATTATGGTCTGAGAATATGCAGGGGACGATCCCAATCTTTTTTTTTTAAAGACTTTATTTTTATTTTATTTTATTTTTAAGATTTTATTTATTTATTCATGATAGACATAGGGGGAGAGAGAGGCAGAGACACAGGCAGAGGGAGAAGCAGGCACCATGCAGGGAGCCTGCTGTGGGACTCGATCCCGGGTCTCCAGGGTTACACCCCAGGCTGAAGGTGGTGCTAAACCGCTGCACCACCAGGGCTGCCCAATCCCAATCTTTTGGTATTGGTTCAGACCTGATTTGTGACCCGGTATGTGGTCTATTCTGGAGAAAGTTCCATGTGCACTTGAGAAGAATGTGTATTCAGTTGAGTTTGGATGTAAAGTTCTGTAGATATCTGTGAAATCCATCTGGTCCGGTGTATCATTCAAAGCAGATTAACTTTACCCTACATTCATCTCTTCTCTTCTATACTTTGTTCCAACCTTCCCTGAGATGCTAAGACCTCTTTTCTTGTTCCCTAGCTGCCCAGGGCCCCCTGAGGGTGGGGTTCCATTGAGAATCGCTCCTTCAGGGAGCTTGTTTTCCTCTTGACCACCATGCATCTCCTTCTCTTATGAAACATTTCAATGACCTGAGAGGCCACATAGGATCTTTCAGTCTTTGGGGTACCCCTAATGGTTGTCAATGTGTTCTTTTTGCTCAGGTAGCAGGCTTTTTTTAAAAATAGAGGCAGTGAGGGACACCTGGGTGGCTCAATGGTAGAGCGCCTGCCTTCAACTCAGGGCATGATCCCGGGATCCTGGGATCAACTCCCACATCGGGCTCCCTGCAGGGAGCCTGCTTCTCCTCTTGCCTATGTCTCTCTTTCTATCTCTCTGTGTCTCTCAAGGATAAATAAATAAAATCTATAAAAATTAATAAAAATAATAAAATAGAGGTAGTAAACAGTGGTAGAATTCTGCCTCTTTTTTTGAGAGAGAGAGAGAGAGAAGAGAAAGCATGAGTGGAGGGGGAGAGACAGAGGGAGAGGAGGTAAGAGAGAGAATTTTAAGCATGCTCCATACCCAACATGAAGCCTGACACAGCTGGATCTCATGACCTTGAGATCATGACCTGAGCTGAAATCAAAAGTCAGATGCTTAACTGACTGAGCCACCCAGGCATCCCTAGAATTCTGCATCTATTTTTTAAAGGCTTTTTATTTATTTTAGAGAGAGAGGGGGAGAGAGAGAGAGAGAGAGAGAGAGAGAGAGAGAGAGAAAGCAGGAGCAGGAGGGGCAGAGGGAGAGTGAGGGAGAATCTCAAGCAGACTCTGTACTGAACATAGAGTCCGATATGGGGCTCAGTCTCATGACCCTGAAATCATGACTTGAGCTGAAACCAATAGTTTTGCTTTACTGACTGCACCACCTACGCACCCCTTCTACTTCTATTTTAAAGGTAGAGGCAACATGTTTTTTTGGATGTATTCAATACAGAGTGTGAGAAAATGTTAGGAGACCAAAGGTGTGGCTCAAGGATTTGGGGCCCTTCTGACCATTGGAAGAATGGAATTTATGAGGAAGCTCAGTTTAGGTCATTTAAATTTGAAGCACTATTGGATATCCAAGTGGACAAGCCAAGTAGGTAGCTGAGACAGTGAGGTAGGGTGGAGGGAAGCTACATGATAATTTTATGTTTATCAAAAGTCAAGGATGTCAGTTTTAAAAGATTGAGAAACAGTGCCTTACCCAAAAGAGTGGCCTCTGTGAGATCTGAGTTCCTCAATGAAGATATCTATCCTGCACAGGTGTGTTGTGAATTACTGGGGAAGAGGAAGTTGAGTTAACTACCTAGGTAACTAATTATCTCTAGTTTTGTTAGTAGTTTCAAACCATCACCTCTTGCTGGAAAAAAATGATAGGAAAGGGGATATCTAAAAAATGTAAGGTGGAAAAGTACTTCCTCCCAAATGGTAGAAATAACAAAAAACAAAAGCTTCTAAGCACTTAGCAGCATAGGATGCTTTTTTGCAAGGGAGAAGAAACATTAGAGGAGAACTAAAATTAGAACAGAGAAGGTGGCATGGACCTTTCACGCTGCTTGGGGATTGCCAGAAAGACAAACGAAGGCCTTCCTTTTAATTAGTTCACACAGAATGAAAATAGTCCTCCTGAAGCTGAAACAGTGTTATTCTAGCAGCCAACTACACACAGGCAGCTGAGGGGAGCTTTGGGCTCTAGCTGGAGTGAAGAGCAAAGCCAGGCTGTTGAGGTGATCATTAAGCTCCATGCTGAGGGTTAGGGTGAGCTGATAGAATGATGTATATTTATACCTTTGAGGTTTATTTCCTTAAAAATATGCATTAAACAAAGTATCTTAAGTATTGATTATTAAATGCGGTGCTTTCAAGAGACCCTGATTTTAGGTCCAAAAGGAAAGCTTTTTATAAAAAGCACAAATATAGTACAAATATATTCTTTTTAAGATGCATTTTATTTATTTGAGAGAGAGAGAGGAGCTTGAGGGGGAAGGGCGTAGGAAGAGGGAGAGAAAGAAACATAAGCAGACTCCATGCTTAGTGTGGAGCCTGACCCAGAGCTTGATCTCATGAGCCTGAAATCAGACCTGAGCCAAAAGCAAGAGTCAGATGTTCAACCGAATGTGCCACCCAGGTGCCCCTGTAATTGCAAAAACATATTCTTATCAGTTCTTGATAAATCATAAAATGTCACTTCTATACTTTCTCGTTTCCTCTTACGGCTCTGGGATCTCATGACTTTTCTCCGCTGCCTTTGTGCACACATTGCACACCACATAGAAGGCAACGTATAGGTTAGTAGGTACTTGACAAAAAAAAGACAATATTAACTTTTTTAATACTTAAAAATATGACAATATCTTTCATAGAATATTGGGGTAATATGGCTTAGTGCAAACAATCAGGTGAGAACTTATTATTCTCAATGAAATTAGTTAAAATAAGACTTGGTTTCTCAGGGCAGCATAAAATAGAGTGTAGCTGTGAGACTATCTGAATGACTGATCTCATGCAGGGGTCTGCAGAGCTTTGCTAGGAAGAGTTAGGCTCTGAGACACAAAGAGGAATTAACTAGGCCAAGGTGGGGTGGGAAGATTATACTTCAAAGAAGGACTACCATCTTGGGGGAAAAAATCCCTAGGGTAGAAATTAACATGAAACTACAGGTTCCAGAGAAAGGGGAGAAAATGGCAGGAGCTGAGTCTACAGAGGAAGTAAAAGGCCAATCACTCAGGGCCTTGTAGGCTATGTTCAAGATTTTAAGTCTTTATCCTAAGGCCCAAAGAGACCTAAAAGAAATGACTAGTTGCTGGCAGCTGGTAAGCAAGAAGCAATGATGTAATTTGCATTTTATTGTCAGATGGCTCCCATTTGTTCTATGAACTGGAAGCAAAGTCATCCTTTGTGAGGGATCAATAAGGGCAAAGATTGAGGAGAGTGGAGAAAGTTTAAATTATCTTTTTGTCCAAATTCCTAACAAATGGTTAGCATGTGGGCCCTGCAGGCAACATAGAAGGGATAGACAGTAGGGTGTGAGTATCCCTCCCAGTGTGCCTACAGCTTGTGGATGATATAGTTAAGTCAAAATTGTTACCACTAGGGCTAGCTCTTTCTGGCTGCTCACCTCAGCTCATCTCTCACTGGTGAGGTGGACCCAGCATATCAGCCATGTCTGCCCTCTGTCCACTCTGGCCTCTGTTGCAGTCTTCTTTCCTTGCCAAGCTGGCCCCTTGACAGCCTACTTGACTTTCAGCCCAGATGCCTCTGAAGCCCCCTTCTGGAGGCCACAGAAAACCCTGGGCGTCATACATAAGGACAGTAAGAAGGACTTAGAAAAATTTATCAAGACCTTGCAAGTCCATACCATGCAGAACTACCAAGTGTACTCAGAAGTGCCCAGAATCTAGATGGGATTTGGTGCCTAGACCCTTCTTTCCATATGTTCTCCTAATACCTATTATATTACAGGCTTTCCAGATAAAATTGGAAGGAAAAGCTTAGGACACACATACACAGAACTATTTTTCAATTTTCCCTATCTCATCCCGTTTCCTTTTAAAATGTCTGGGGCTTATACCTTCTTCCTCTTCTGGGCATTAAGTCTCCAGTCTAGGCCTGGGGGAAGAGAGGTCCTAATAAGCAAAATTTAAGAATGGAAATATATCAATATCGTCTTTGAAAAATACTATCCCTATTACATTGAACCAGTGCCACTAAATGGAAAAATCTATGAATATAGTGCATGCCTAATTAATATAGCTTCACAAATGCTTAATAACTGTGACCATTATTATTATCTACGTTGCTGTTATTACTACAGGTTTAGGCAACAAAGAGAGCCTAGACTCTAAAAATTCCATAAAACGCAGAGCAGCCAGGTGCTAGGAGTCCAGCCAGGCAATCAGAATCTTAAATCCACAAAACTGCTTGGAACTGGCAGGTCAGTCTACTGATGAGCAGGGTTGGAATTTCTATTTGTTCTGTTTCATGTGTTCTGGGGTGTGAGGCAGCAAAAGCTGGAGTTGTGTTACTGCTGAGGAAAGCCAGACTTTCAACAAGTGCTAATCTATCCAAAATCAAAGCAAAAGCAAAAGAACGATTGTTCCAGAGTTTTTGTGTTGAACATCTCCTTTTTTTAAATTTATTTTATTTATTTATTTTTAAAGATTTTATTTATTTATTCATGAAAGACACACAGAGAGAGAGAGAGAGAGAGAGAGAGAGGCAGAGACAGGAGAGAGGCAGGGGGAGAAGCAGGCTCCATGCCGGGAGACTGATGTGAGACTCTATCCTGGGTCTCCAGGATCACACCCCAGGCCAAAGGCAGGCACCAAACTGCTCTGCCATCCAGGGATCCCCGAACATCTCTTTTTAAAAAAATTAATCTTTCATTAACTCAATTTTCTCTTGTTTGTACCTTCTGTTAATTTGTGTGAAAATACAACTGCTTTGAATTTTCTTTGCGATTCAGATTCAGGGCTGCATATATCTCTCTAATGATCTTGTCCAGTTTGCTTGATAGATTTTTCTCTACCAGACAGCTTATATCTCTTGAAAAATCTCCCTATCAGTTATATTTGTATGATATCCATATAGGTGATGATTATAATTCAATATAATATGGTAGAAGAAAAGTTAACTGTATTTTTTTTTTTGATGGAGGGAACAAGTTATTTCCAGGTTTGTGCTGTGGAGAAATCCCCTCTTTGTATTCAGTTGAAAATCATTTCCAAAGTGCTAGGCCTTTTTCTGAATTCACATCTTCTATCTCTACAATCTCCTTTGGGAGAACGTTTTTCCTTTTTTCCTCTACACCCTGTCTATTTTGGGGCGGTGCCCTTTGTGGGGTCTGCCTAGCCCTTGAAAGCAGGCTTCTCTTTTATGCATCCTGACATGAGTGAGCAAGCCTATGATAGAACTTGTTCCATATTTCTCCCAGATAACCTCCTACCTCCTTGCTGGACCAGTTGTTCCCTGCCTGTCTGGCTCTAGGCTCTGTAATTTCTACTTTCCCACTTGACTCATGGCATCTGTTATTAGGCAGAATTCTATGATGACCTCATGATTTCTGACCCCCTTGAGTGTGTATGCAGTCCTGGCCACCAACACCTCGCTTGCAGCCTCGTGAGACCCTTCTAGGGGGACCAATTACCACACACTCAGACTCCTGACTCCTTTAACTGAGATAATAAATGCATGTTGTAAGACACTGTTTTGTGCTTGTGGGTGTGGGGGTGTGTGTGATTTGTTACATAGGGGCAGAAAATTAATACAGTGTCCAATGTTCCCTTGATTTGGGAGAAAAGAAGACTGGCTCCATTTTTCCTGGCCCCAAAGGAACCTCCCTGATCAGCGCCCATCCCTTGCTCTCATTGAGATTATACACATGGTTGAGAGTGAAAATTTTCTCTCTTGCAAATTGTCTCTTTTACTTCACATCCCCAAGCTTAGCTCAGTTAATGCACTTATGCATCACGGATAATACCATTTTCCCCCAAAATAATGGTTTTTATTTTAAGAGGTACTAAGTCATGAAGCTAAAGCTCTGAAAGTGAAATCTTGCAATATAAACCAGAGGGTGGGAGACTATATTAGGGATCATATGAACCTGAAGTTCTTAAATTATTGATGTTTCCTCCCAGAGCTAGCTTTTTCTTAAAGCTAGCAGAGTTAATTTTTTAAGCATATATCTGATCATGCCACTCCATTGCTCACGAACCATCTTATATCTTGTCACCATATAAGAATATCCAAATGCCGTCACAGGTCCAACAAAGCCCTTGATAACCTGACCCTAACTTCCTATTTATTTATCTCTATCCATATACACCATGTGTTCCTAAGTACATTGTTCTTAAAGCTCATGGTTCTTGATTAATAGAAAACTCTTCCATTATCTTGGTATGCCTTCCCATCTAATTTTCTGGTAAACTTTAACTCTTGTGAGGAATTTGGCTAAGGGTGACCTCCTTTATGAACCCTCCTATAACTCCAATGATTCTTTCATCCACGTGCCCCTCTAACACTCTTCACACACCTCTACTCTTAGATATTTTATACAGAAGTATCTGTTTAGATGTCTGTGGACTCCTTAAATGCAGGGATTATATCTCAAATAAGATGTATGTATTTCCAGTGCCTCATGTAGTGATTGACTTACAATAGATGATAAATAAACGGCAAACAATTGAACAACTGAATATTTGCTTTATTGGAATTGTACTACCTACTATGTACCTTATTTCTATCTACCTAATAAGGCTAGACCAGCTTTTCTTTCAACTACATTGCTTTCTTCTGAGCCATGGAACCCACCTTTCAATGGTTATTTTATAAAATGCCTCAGAGAGAAATGTCATTTTTAATGTAAGTTTTTGTTACATAATTGATCTGATTTCACAGGTGAAAAGATAGCAGTTATTTACATTGAGAGACTATTCGGTTTTCTTATATAATTATAAAACAGTTGACCCAGCTTTGCCAAAATCATTAATATCACTCTAGAAAGCAATGTATCTGACAATGTGCACTAATTTATAATTTCCTTCCCTTTTTTATTTAATAGACCAATGTCCAAGTCTTCATCTTAAAAATCACAATAATAACTTCAGTGATTCCTGGTCTTTCACAAGGTCAAAGCCAGGCCTAGCATGACCTTCTCTTTTTTTTTTTCCCTTTCCCAGAACTGATTTTTTTCACCACGGCTTGTGCTAGTTCCTTCATTAGCCACGTATGAGGTTGAGAATATTGTCTTAGGACCTGGAGGCTTGAGAATTAGAACTTTCCACATATTAGTGATGATCAGAATCCAACGTGCAGCAGAATGAATACGGCTGACAGAATTCTAACCCCTGGCAAGCAGTTCACAGGATCTGGAGGGAACTCGTATTTGTGTGTGTATATGGGTTTCCCATGGCATAGTTTTTCTTACTTAGAAAAAAACCAATAGAGTATAGTGGAAGGCAAATATGCTGCAAAGAATCAGCATTTCTTCCAGAGCCAAAGATGTAATTTTTGTATTATCTACCCTTTTAGATCTAAAACAAGCCTATTGTATGTCTATGTTCTTTGTATTGGCACAGATGTCTATATTCCTTTTATTAACTCTGATAATGAAGAGTTGGCTATGTAAAACTAATAATAGATTTCAGATTTCCTTCTGGAAAACACATAGCACATGTGAAAGGAAGGATTATTAACCAAACAAATCTTTGAGTTCCTAATGATTAGCATTTTGACAAGCTGCTGTCTTAGATGAAGGATTTAAATTATATATTACATAACTTCAAAGTATTTTGTATTTCTTCTTGATTTCAATATCCAGTAAATAGTGTTCATCTTTATGTCAATGTAAAGGAGACCTTCGCTCTGTTTTAGTCTCCATGCCCACTGATGTTGCTATAGGACATTAATTTGCTAAAGGGTTTTGTTTCTACTATTAATTATAATCCTCTAGAACTGATTAACACTACAGTAAATAAATTATATGTCAAACTCTCTAAGCTAGGTAGTTTGATGTTTACTAGCAATATATTTGTCCCCTGAAGTTTCCATATAGAAAATTAAAAATAGAATATCAAATTCAGAATAAGCCTGGACCATTTCCCCATACTTCATATTTGATATATTCCCTTTCAGGCAATTATTAGCTGTTTTTAAAAATAATCTTATATGTATTTATTTAAAACCAGATCTTTATGATTTGTTAAGAACCCATGTCATATGTTCATTATATTCAATCTTAGTAACCTCAAGCATATGAGCAATTATGGTTGAGGCCTTAATTATTGGTTATATACAAAATGTGAAACTACATTAGACACTAAACAAAAATTAGTTGATATTATCAAATTTATGAATAATACTAGATAGAGAAAGCTCATTTATTCATTTAACAAATACTCACTTAGCATTTACAACGTACTAATGTCAAGATACTGGGTATACAATAATAGAAAGACATGTTCTCTGAAAACCCTTATGGTATGCAAATAACTAAAGTAAAATGTTATTATATTAGCATGATATGAACTTAGAGATAGGAGCATATAAGTCTGCCTAAGAGCATTAGAGATGGTTTTACAGAACAAATAATATTTGTCCTATGACTTGAGGAATTTATCAAATGGATTTTGAAGGAATATGGTGAAGAAAGAAAGGAATAAAGAAAGAGGTAGAGGAAAGTAGAGTCTTTTTAGAACCAGAGAAATTTGGACATCGGTCCTTGTTTTACCACTTATGATCTTTAGGTAAATGATAAACTTTCAGAGATTCCTATTTTTTTTTGAAATACTGTAGATGGCCATATTTAGCATAGGACTTTGCACATGTTAGGGACCCAATAAATATTGTCCCCTTTGCACCTATGAGCTTCTTGTAGGTAGATAAGACAGATGATAGTATCAACATTTTAAAGATGAAGAAAGTAAAGAAACTTGATTAAGGTCACACAACTAAGTAAGTGGCAGAACCAGGATTAGAACCTGTATCCTCTGACAAAACTTTTCCCACTATACTGCAACAAGGATTCCAGGCTTTTCCCATGCATTTAATTATTTATTCAACCAATAAATATTTCTTGAGCATCTATTAGGTGTGATACATATTACTATACATAGATGATACAGTGGGGAACAAATGGACAAAGTCTGCCCTCACTGAGCTAAGAGTCCATCAGAGAAGGCAAACTTTATACCAGCAATTTCTGTAAATCCTAATGAATGTTGTGTTGAGCACATTTAGGCTCAGGCAAACTGTGTGGCAAGAAGATTTATTCTAACTGAAGCAGTCTGGAATTCCTTGGTGTTTTTTTTTTATTTTTTATTTATTTATGATAGTCACACAGAGAGAAAGAGAGAGAGAGGCAGAGACATAGGCAGAGGGAGAAGCAGACTCCATGCACCGGGAGCCTGACGTGGGATTCGATCCCAGGTCTCCAGGATCGCACCCTGGGCCAAAGGCAGACGCCAAACCGCTGCGCCACCCAGGGGTCCCCAGTCTGGAATTCCTATAAAGGGGGAGTAATATTTTTGTCAAGACCTAAAATCAAGCAGGAGTTAACTGGACAGATAGGAGATATTCTTTTTCCAAACAGTGGAAAGTTTGGCAAAGATTAAATGAGAATATGGGATATTCAAGGAACTGAAATTGATCCAGGATAGCAAGATCAGAGAGTATGAACAAAAGAATGGCAAGTGGTGACAGAAACAAGGTTGGAGAGGGCTGTACAAACCACCTTAAAGAGCCTGGATTTTATTCCTAGGGTAAAGGGTAGTTTCTGCACTGCATAAAAAGCCTGTCCAGAGGAGGAAATTGGGTCTAAAACCTGACTCTGCTTATCCCAGGGAGGGAATAGTTACTTTATTTTTTTTTTTAACTCCTCACAAAGACCTGTATAGGTTTGCTGTGGCCATAGCGGGAAACCACCCAAGGTTTTAAGCAGCAGAACAAGATGTCATTTGCATTTTTCCTTGCTCCTGCTAGCTGTGCTGAGGCTTCTCTGAGAGGGGTCAAGACAGGGTAAGTGGGACTTGGCCTAGGTGAGTCGGGGGCAGCTTAGATCAGAGCTGTAGCTCTGGGGAAGAAGAGAAGTGAGAGATGTTTAAGATCTAGAATTGATAGGACTTACGGTTGACTGTGGAAGCTGGAGGGGAAGGAGACAGGAGGAGACAAGGATGCTCACCACAGGAGCCTCCGGTACAATACCTAAGACTTCAGTGTTGAGAAAAAGCTATTGGAATTATTCCATGGAGGGAGGACACCCACGTCAGCTGAAATACGGGACGCAATAAAAGCATTTAAAAGCTCTTTGGGGCCAGGTGGCATGTCATTACACTTAAAGTAATGGTTCTTTTTCTTTCTTTGCTGGAAAAGCTGCATCCCTTTGATACTTTCATTACTTCCTAGGCCGTTGTGTATTTCCATTTAGCTAAATTTGTTCTACAGGGACATTAGTTGTTACCTGACTTTAGTTTTAATTTGAAAGGGGGGGGGACTGTAATTATGAAGACTGGGCACCTGATTCATTTCCTTGGGTGGCATCATGATTCACTCTCATTAAAGTAGTTTTGCTGTGCGATGTCTGATTCCTTATCGGTTCTGAATTTTCTCTGCCCTGTATGAACAATAAGATAAGTTTCTCTCATGGGTCATTCAGTGCTCTTCATCTCTACTATGAGTCAGATGTTTTGCATTTCAAAACATTATCCTGCCTACAATTTCCCTCTTTATAAATTATGCAGAACACTTCTACCAACAACAGATTCTCATTTACTGACTTTTTAGATTTGTATCTTATAAAACATGTCCTAGTTGTTTTGCTCTAACTTAGTGAGAAATTTTATGGTCAACAGTAAGGTACCATTCAACAGTAAGGTACCATTCTATTTGTTTTACCATCATTGTCTAAATATCAAGGTGCCTCATTAGATAAAGATACAAGCATCTGTAAGTAAACTCAAATACTGATGATTAAGTCATGTAAAAATCCTTGCCTTGATCCTGTGTCTGCATCTAGTTACAGATTTCCTCCCTTTCACACTCAGCCTCTCAGAGTTGTCTATGCTTCCTGGACTTGCTTTCTTATCTCTTGGTGACTCTTCAAAAACTACTCCACGATCCCACTGAAATCTGTTAGGTCCCCCTGGATGGTCTCTTTCTAAATATCATGGACAAAGCCTTTATCTTACTTGACCAATCTGCTGCACTTAGCTTGTGAAACACTGTCTGCATGTGGCTCTGTGACACCGCACTTTCTTGGTTATCCTTCTACTGCTCTGGCCTCCATCTTGGTCTCCCTTTGTGAGTACCCCATGTGTGCCCACTCATACAAGGTTGCTATTCTTCAGGGTTCTAGATGAGTTTCTCTTCCCTTCCTCTGCAAACTGCTTCTGGATGATCTCAGCCACTTACATGGCTTTATTTTTCAATCATATGCTGATGTTCCTCATAGTTTTATCTCCAGCCCAAACTTGAGTTCAAAAACTTCTAAATTCATCTTTCTCCTTGATCTCTGCACTTAGACATTCCACAGACACTTGAAAGTCAACATGTCTGTGTTAAGTTTCCCAGGGCTGCCACAAAACAGTATCACAAACTTGGTGGTTTGAAACAATAGAACTTTATTTTCTCAGGTTCTGAATCCTACAGGTTTGAAATCAAGTTGTCAGCAGGGTCATGCTACCTCTGAAGGTTCTCAGGAAGATCCTTCCTTTCCTTGGCAGGTTCCGGGTGTTGTTTGGCTTATGGCAGCCTGACTCCAGTCTGTCCTCATCTCCTCATGCCTTCCCTCCTCATGTTGCTATGCCTTTTCCTCTTGTAAACTACCAGTCATTGGATGGGGGAGCCCACCCTAAGTGTCTTTATTTGTTTTGTTTTGTATCATAAGCTTCATGATTATAGAGATTATGCTTTCCACTGTAATCTCCATCACCTAGTACAGTGTCAGTAAATGAATTTTTGCCTAATGTTTATTTAAGAGTAGGATGAAGGAAAGAAGTAAAGCAATTAATCAACAAGAAGTAGGGGTGCCTGAGTGGCTCAGTTGTTTAAGCATCTGCCTTCTGCTCAAGTCATGATCCCAGGGTCCTGGGATCAAGCCTAGCATTGAGCCCCACTTCAAGCCCTTCATCAGGCTTCCTGCTCAGTGGGGAGTCTGCTTCTCCCTCTCCCAGCTCCTGCTCTCTCTCTCTCTGTTCTCTCTCTCTTTCTCTCAAATACATAAATCAATTAATTAAAAATAAACAAGAACTAATCCAAAAAATGATAAGCAAGCCAAAGTAAGTTTAGGTGTGAATTTTTAAAATATGGCCAAATGTAATTTTTTTCTAGTCAATATACTAACAATACATTTAAGAATTAATCAAACCTGGGATGCCTGAGTGGCTTAGTCAGTTGCATGTTTGACTTCAGCTGGGGTCATGATTCCAGCCCCCTGCTCAGTGAAAGCCTGCTTCTCCCTCTTCCTCTTCCTGCCACTCCCCTTGCTTGTGTTCTCTCTGCCAAAATAAAAAATAATAAGAATAAAAATAAAGAGTCAAACCTTATTTTAAGCTCATTCAAAACTTTCTTCTATATTCTAGCAAAAATCCTGTGGTTCCGGCAGATGCTAGAAAATACAATTTTATTTCCCACTGCCTATTTTTATAACTGGATCCTTTCACTCTTCTTTATTAATGAAAGAGTATCACAGGATGTGATATTGTTTCCTAAATATTTCTTGAACACATCTCCAAAAAGGACAAAGTTAACCAATCACTAGCAATCTAATTACCAAAAAAAGGAAAATTAAAAGAAAGAAAAAAAACCTTTATATTCTAACAAAATGTCTCCAGATGTCAGCCTGAAAGAATGAAAGAAAGCACCATTTGTAATTTATATCTTCTTACTTTTAAAACATTTAGGCGTCCTTACATATATCTGGTATTAGCCCTGACTATTTAGGCAACCAAGAGGTTAAAAATATAAAAATAAATTTTCTCCCGTGGGAGAATCTGTGGTAGACCCCTGTGCTTGTAATTATTGAAAATGCCCTAGGTTCAACTAAATCAGACTAAGTTGTATAGGTATTGATGAGAAGTAAAGCGGGAAGTGCCTCACTCTCCCTCAGCATTCATTATGTAGGCAAATAAGGATTGCTCTAGGGAGTTAATTGTATTCCTTACAAGAAGGCAAGTCCTTAAAAGAAATTATTTCTTGGTATTTTGCTCTACTTTGCTTTAGTGCTACTTGATGGTATTAAATTCACACAACTTTCAGAACACATAATTATAATATTCACTAATTAAACAGAAAAAGTCAACCAAATTAGATTTAGTTAGGAAAATGCCTTGGCATAACCCAGTGGGTCTGCTTAGATTTATTGTCACTAAATTATCCCAAGTAGACATTAGCATTCACAGCTTAGTATTTATTATTCTTCTTCTATTTTTACTTCATTTTGACAAATTCAAGGCAGAGGATTCTAGGTTTACTGTATTGTATGGGGGCCTCTAGGTACTTATGTAACTACTTCTAAGGCCTTATGTAGCAATTTTCTTCACTCAACAGGATTCATTTATGAATTCTGAGTAATTTTAGAGTAGTTAAGACAGTGTCCTTCATTTTAGCAACAAAAGTTAACATTTTCAATTAGATTTTTATAGGCAAATAATCACATTATTACTAAGAAGTGTTCTACATATTTTAGATATATTAACTCATTTAATCCTTAAAACAGTAGTATCTAGGTACTTACTATTGTCACCTGTGATTTACAGATAGGGAACTAAACCACGGAGCCTTTAATTGACTTGCCTACATGTATTTGGCTAGAAGAGAGTGGAACAGGAAATTGCTTCCATACTTTCTGACTCAGGGTCTGTGCTCTTAATCACTATGTTTTCCTGCCTATCAGTAATCTTATTATATCATGTTTGAATATGCTTTAAAAATACATATCACTTTTGCTAATTATAATTGTTATTAATTTGTATAAACTTGATCCCTTATTTCGGAGTTCTTGAGACTATAACTAAATCTAAAGAAACAGAACTTTTCTTTCTGATTTCCCCCAATGCTGGCAGTATCTGAGTATATTTAGGAAGGAAGGAACTGCTAGTTAAACTTCTTTTTCCTTTATTCAGCCAGTATTTATAAAGCACTTATTTTTTTTTAATTTGTTTATTTATTCATGAGAGACAAATGGAGAAGCAGAGACACAGGCAGAAGGAGGAACAGGCTCTCTGCAGGGAGCCAGATGTGGGACTTGATCCTGGACCTCAGGATCACGCCCTGAGCTGAATGCAGACATTCAACTGCTGAGCCACCCAGGCATCCCTATGGAATACTCCTTTTGCTTTGGTCACTGTTAGGCACTGGGATACAGACATAAAAGTCTTAGTCCTTAACTAAAAGGAATTCAAAGCCCAACAAATTTTGCTTAATAGAGAGATAAAACAATATATTTCAGCTTGTTGCTTACAGATTGAAGGGAAGGAATGTCTGGTACTTTAAAGAAAGAGATAAGATAATATGGTACCTCTCTGATGAAATGCCATAGCTTCTATCCATCTCTCTACATTGCATATACCATCTTGATGATGTGTCTTTTGCTTAGAGATATCCCAATAGATTGTCACCAAGTAGACCCTAGAACTGACTCAGGTAGTTATATGTCATGCACCATGTAGGGATTTTTCCCATGTTAAAAGTTATATTTTCAAGGTTGGTCTTTAAGGAATCTCAGAATTACTATGGCACATTAAGAGAAGATGAGTTTTCTGTCAAACACATGAGAGTAGACTTTTGTGATTGTTTTAAAAGCTGTCCATAAAAAGAAATGGAGCAGGTGTTTTAAAACTTACTCTTTTATGAAAATGTCATAATGTTCATACTATAACCTTCTGTGATTTTTAAAAATCAGTATTTAATCAACATGCTAATAGTATTCCAAATAAAAAATTACTTGTTGTAAATATTTTTTAAATTGTCATCAGTCCTAATAAGCTTTATTATAGAAAAATTGATTTAGTTTGCCCAGGATTTTCTTGGTTTCAAACTGAAAATTCTGTGTTCTGGGAATGTCATCCCAACCACAGGTCACTTAAACACATGTTGCCATAAATACACAAATACAAAACCAAACCAAAAATAAGACTATGAATATGACTCATAAATTTTCAAATTTAAGTCAAAGGGGGAGGAATTAGATTAATTATATTGATTATAAGAGTATGATATTTGTAAAAAGTCTCTTTAAAAGAAAAAAACTCAGGAGTGCCTGGGTGGCTCAGTCAGTTAAATGTCGGCCTTCAACTCAGGTAATGATCCCAGGGTCCTGGGGTTGAGCCCCATGTTAGGCTCCCTGCTCAGTGTGGAGCTTCCTTCTCTCTCTCTTTCTCTGCTGCTCCCCCTGCTTTTGCTCTGTTTGTCTGTCAAATAAATAAATAAAAGCTTTGAAAAGAAGAAAAGAAAAAAATTCAGTGCTGCTTAACAATATTTTGATATAATAATAATCAAAAATTACCTTAATAATAAAGATATTTCTGTAAAAATTCTTCATAGTCAAATATACTTAGAAGATGATTTTGGGAAATAACTGGTCATTTGTAGAATTTGTGCAATTAGGTTATTTTATTGAACTCACCTGTTTTTACTAGGGTGAGTAAAGTAATATAAAATCCTGAAAGGGGAGGAAATGTAAATAAAGATGATAATACATAAATAGATACATAGGCACAAATTATACACATATTGATGTTAAAACAGTGTTCTCAAACTTTAATGTGTATACAAGTCACTTGAGTATCTTGTTAAAAAATATTCTGACTTATTTGTTCTGGGCTGGGGCCTGAAACCACATTTATAACAAGCTTCTGGGTGACACTGATAATGATGGTCCATAGTTCACATTTCAAGTAGTAAGATAATTAGAAGCCAGGGATATTAATGACCTAATTATTTAACCTAGGAGAAATTGGTAAATTTCTAGAAACATACAATCTTCCAAAATGAAATCAGGAAGAAATAGAAAATTAGGACAGACCAATGACTAGTAATGAAATTGAGTTGGTAATCAAAAAAACTCCCAATAAACAAGAGTCCAGGACCAGATGGCTTCGCAAGTGAATTCTATCAAACATTTAAAAAAGAGTTAATACTGGAGCACCTGGGGGGTTCAGTTGGTTGATTTCAGCTTACATCATGATCTCAGGGTTGAGAGGATGGAGCCTTGGCAACAAGCTCTGTGCTGGCTGAGGAGCCTGCTTAGGATTCTGTCTCTCCCTCTCCCCCTCTTCCCTGCTGTCCATGTGCTCTCTCCCTCAAGACAGAAAGAAAGAAAAGAAAAGAAAAGAAAAGAAAAGAAAGAAAAGAAAAGAAAAGAAAGAAAGAAAGAAAGAAAAGAAAAGAAAGAAAAGAAAGAAAGAATTCAAGCCAGCTCTCTGAGGGTCACTAGTACCAAGATCTTCCCATGACAATGTCTTCCATTAAGATTGAGTATGTTTTCCCAGAGAACTGCCAGTGCCTTGTCTCCAGTGTGGGAGGAGGCATCCACCTCTCTGATCTTTGTAGATATTTCTGCAAAAAAGGTTTGCCAGTAGGATTTGCTCAGCAGGTGAGTGCAGCAAGTGACCATGGATTCCCCCATCAGCTCTGTGACCCTTCACCAGGCAGGAGGTTATGTTGCCACCATTGGAGCAAAGTTCTGTGCTTTGAACTGGGAAGATCAGTTAACAGTTGTCCTGGCCACAGTAGATAAGAGAAAAACAATCAGTTCAATGATGGGAAGCTGGATCCCACTGGGAGATACTTTGCTGGCACCATGCTTGAGGAAATGATGCCAGCAGTTCTGGAGCAACACCAGGGGTTCCTGTACTCCCTTTTTCTGACCACCACGCGGTAGAGCACTTTGACCAGGTAGACATCTACAGTGATTTGGATTGGTCCCTGGATCACAAAATCATCTATTACATTGACAGTCATTGACTATGGCCTGCAAACAGGAAAGCTCTCCAACTGCAGACATGCTTACAAGCTGGAGAAAGAACAAATTCCAGATGGAATGTGTATTGATGCTGAGGGGGAGCTCTGGGTTGCCTGTTACAATGGAGGAAGAGTGATTCTTTTAGATCCTAAGACAGGGAAAAGACTTTAAACTGTGAAGTTGCCTGTTCATAAAACAACATCATGCTGCTTCAGAGGGAAGGACTAGTCTAAAATGTGTGTGACCTGTGTCCAAGGTTGAATTGACCCAAAGGTCTTCTGCAACAGCCTGAAGCTGGTGGAGTTTTCAAGATAACTGGCCTAGGGGTCAAAGGAGTTCCTCCCTAGCCCTATGCAGGATGAGTGGCCTTCTTTCCTACTAGAGGAACTTTTGAAGGCATGTAGAAAATTCTAGAAATGAAATTTCAATCTAGTTGCAAAAAATTAAAGAAATATTAAGAGGGTTACATTTTTATTTACAACTTTTAAAAGGTAGAGCATATAAGTAAGGGGTGGCAGGTAGTTTTGATAATATACTACAAGGCCTTCTGCAAAGGTGTTATAGAAGCTGATTGTCAACCAGGTGTTATAGAAGCTGGTTGTCAACAAGCTTCTTGATTCTTTGCAAATTACTAGAAGGGGAGAGATAGGGACCATATCTGTTCTGCATTCCATACTTATTACACATAAAGCTTCAAATACCCTAATAAATGAGTGGTGAAAATATAATTTAAAAAATTTAAAAGTTAATACCCATTCTTCTAAAACTACTCCAAAAATAGAATAGGAAGGAAAACTTCCAAGTGCATTTCTGTGAGGCCAGCATTATTCTGATACCAAAATCAGATAAAAACCATAAGAAAGAAAACTACAGGCCAGTATCTCTGACGAACATAGATGCACAAATCATCAACAAATTTGGTTTTGGCAAACCAAATTCACCAATACCTTAAAAAAATCATTCACCAAAATCAAGTAGAATTTCTTCCAGTGATGCAAGGGTGGTTCAGTATTTGCAAATCAATCAGTGTGATGCATCACATAAAAAGAGGAAAGATAAAAACCATATGATCACCCTAACAATGCAGAGAAAGCATTTGACAAAGTAAAACATCCATTTATGATGAAAAACTTTCAACAAAGCGGATTTAGAGAGAACATACCTCAACATAATAAGGCCATATACAAAAAACTCACAGCTAATATTATCCTCAATGGTGAAAACCTGAGAGCTTTTCCTCTAAGATCAGGAACAAGACAAGGGTGTTCACTCTCAGTATTTTTATGCAACATAGTACTGGAAATCCCAGCCGCAGCAATCTGACATGAAAAAGTGATAAAAGGCATCCAAATTGATAAGGAAGAAGTAAAACTGAATATTAAAGAGGATCCTCTGAATGGAGAGAGACCGCAAAAGTAACAAAGACCAGAAAGGAACAGAGACAATCTATAGGAACAGCAATGTTACAGGTAATACAATGGCACTAACTTCATATCTTTCAATAATTACTCTGAATGCAAATGGACTAAGTGCTCCAATCAAAAGACAATAGGGTATCAGAATGGATAAAAAAAAAAGACCCATCAATATGCTGCTTACAAGAGACTAATTTTAGACCCAAAGGCATCTTCAGATTGAATGTGAGGAGGTGAAGAACCATTTTTCATTACAATCAAAAGAAAGCTGGAGTACCCAGGCTTATATAAGAAAAATTAGATTTTAAACCAAAGACTATGATAAGATATGAAGGACATTATAATGTCCTTTTATCATAATAAAAGGGTCTATCCAACAAGATCTAACAATTGTAAATATTTATGTCTCTAACGTTGGAGCAGTCAAATATATAAACCAATTAATAACAAAATTTAAAAAACTCATTGGTAATAATACAATAATAGTAGGAGACATTAATACCCTACTCATAGTAGTGGACAGATCATCTGAGCAGAAGGAGAAACAAGAAATACGTGTTTTGAATGACACACTGGACCAGCTGGATTTCACAGATATATTTAGAGCATTTCATCCTAAAGCAGCAAAATACACATATTTGTCCAATGCCATGGAATATTCTTCAGAATAGATCACATACTAGGTCACAAATTAGGTCTCAACTGATGTAAAAAGACTGAGATTATACCATGCATATTTTTAGACCACAATGCTTTAAAGCTTGAAGTCAACTACAAGAAAAAATTTGGAAGGACCACAAACACATGGAGGTTAAAGTGCATCCTACTAAAGAATGAATGGGTCAGCCAAGAAATTAAAGAAGAATTTAAAAAAATACATGGAAGCAAATGAAAATGAAACATGACAGTTCAGAACCTTTGGAATGCAGCAAAGGTGGTCCTCAGAGGCAAGTATATAGCAATATAGGCCTTTCTCAAGAAACAAGAAAAGTCTCAAATATGCAACCTAACATTACACCTAAAGGAACTGGAAAAAGAACAGCAAATAGAGCCTGAATCCAGCAGGAGAAAAGAAATAATAAAGATTAGAGCAGAAATCAATGAAATAGAAAAATTAAAAAAAAAAACAGAATAGATCAACGAAACTAGGACCTGGTTCTTTGAAGAATTAAAAAGATCAATAAACCATTAACCAGACTTCTCAAAAAGAAAAGATAAAGGACCCAAATTAATAAAATGAATGAAAGAGGAGAGATCACAACCAACACCAAAGAAATACAAATATGAGAGAATATTATGAGCAACTATATGCCAACACATTAAGCAATCTAGAAGAAACGGATGCATTCCTAGAAACTCATAAACTATCAAAACTGAATCAGGAAGAAATAGAAAACCTGAACAGACCCATAACCAGCAAGAAAATGGAAGCAATCATCAAAAATCTCCCAACAAACCAGAGTCCAGGGCCAGATGGCTTCCCAGGGGAATTCTACCAAATATTTAAAGAAGAATTAATACCTATTCTTCTGAAACTGTTTCAAAAAATAGAAAGGGAAGGAAAACTTCCAAACTCTTTCTATGAGGCCAGCATTACCTTGATCCCAAGACCCCACCAAAAAGAAGAATTACAGATCAATATCCCTGATGATCATGGATGCCAAAATTCTCACCAAGATGTAGCCAGTAGGATCCAAGAGTACAAGATGTAGCCAGTAGGATCCAAGAGTACAAGATTATTTACCATGAACAAGTTGGATTCATTCTTGGGCTGCAAGGAAGTTCAACATCAGCAAATCAATCAATGTGACACATCACAGTAATAAAAGAAAGGACAAGAACCATATGGTCTTTGCAATAGATGCAGAAAAAGAATTTGACAGGGATGCCTGGGTAGCTCAGCAGTTCAGCATCTGCCTTCACCTCAGGGCGTGATCCTGGGTCTGGGGATTGTGTCCCCACATCAGGCTCCCCACAGGGAATCTGCTTCTCCCTCTATGTCTCTGTCTCTCTCTATGTCTTTCATGAATAAATAAAATCTTTATTAAAAAAAGAAAAAGCAGTTGACAAAATGCAGCATCTTTTCTTGATAAAAACTCTCTGCAGTGTAGGGACAGAGGGAATATATCTCAGTATCATAAGAGCCATGTATGAAAAACACACAGCAAATATTATCCTCGGTAGAGAAAAACTTTGAGCTTTTTCCCTGAGATCAGGAACACAACAGGGATGTCCGCTCTCACCACTGTTATTCAATACAGTACTGGAAGTTCTATCCATCCAAATTAGCAAAGAAGAAGTCAAACATTCATAATCTGCAGGTGATGTGATACTGTATGTAGAAAACCCAAAATTCTCCACCAGAAAATTGCTAGAACTTTTTACATGAATTCAGCAAAGTCGTAGGAAATAAAACTAATGCAAAAAGTCAGCTGCATTTCTACACTCTAACAATGAGGCAGAAGAAAGAGAATTTATGGGATTGATCCCATTTACAATTACACTAAAAATCATAACATACCTAGGAATAAACCTAACCAAAGAGGTTTATTTCACTCATGAAAGAAATTGAAGAAGACACAAAGAAATGGAAAATGTTCCATGCTCATGGATTGGAAGATTAATTATTATAAATAAATATAAATAAAATATTGTTAAAATGTCTATGCTACCCAAAGCAATCTACACATTCAATGCAATCCCTATCAAAATACCATCAATATTTTTTGCAGAGCTAGAACAAACAATCCAAAAATTTGTATGGAACCAGAAAAGACCCTGAATACCCAAAAGAATGTTGAAAAAAGAAAAAGCCGGAGGCATCACTTCAAGCTATATTACAAACCTGTAATCATCAAGACAGTGTGGTACTGGCACAAAACAGACACACAGATTAATGGAACAGAATAGAGAACCCAGAAATGGACCCTCAATTCTATGGCCAACTGATCTTTGACAAGGCAGGAAAGAGTATCTAATGGAACAAAGACAGTCTGTTCAACAAATGGTGTTGGGAAAATTGGACAGCCACATGTAGAAGAATGAAACTGGGCCATTTTCTTACACCATACACAAAAATAGACTCAAAATGAATGAAATACCTAAAGGTGAGACAGGAACCCATCAAAATCCTGGAGCAAAACACAGGTAGCAACTTCTGTGACCTTGGCCTCAACAACTTCTTAGTAGACATGTTTCCAAAGGCAAGGGAAACAAAAGCAAAAATGAACTACTGGGATTTCATCAAGATAAAAGGCTTTTGCACAGCAAAGAAAACAGTCAACAAAACTAAAAGTCAACCTAGGAATAGGAGAAGATATTTACAAATGTCTTAATAGATAAAGGGCTAGTAATCAAAGTAGCAGAAAACCAATAATATGATTAAAATGAGCAGAGGACTTGAATAGACATTTTTCCAAAGAAGACATACAGATGACAGACACATGAAAAGATATTCCACATCGCTAATCATCAGCGAAATGCCAATCAAACTCACAATGATATATCACTTCATACCAGTCACAATGGGTAGTATCAAAAAGATAAGAAAAAACAAGTGTTGACAAGGATGTGGAGAAGAGAGAATTCTTGTGCACTGTTGGTGGAGATGTAAATTGATGCAGCCACCATGGAAAACATTATGGAAGCTCCTCAAAAAGTTAAAAATAGAAGTATGTGATCCAGTAATTCCACCATTGAGTATTTACCCAAAGAAAAGAAAATGCTAATTCAAAAAAATATCTGCACCCTTCTGTTTACTGCAACATTATTTCCAAGATATGGAGGCAGCCCCATTGTCCATCAATAGATGAGTGTATAAAGAAGATGTGAAAAAAAAAGATGTGATGAACACACAGATATGCACACACACACACAGGAATATTACTCAGCCGTAAAAAATAATGAGATCTTACCATTTGCTACAACATGGATGCACCTAGAGGGTAAATACTGTATGTCAATTATACTTCAATTTTTTTAAAAAAAGAATGATATCACAGAGAACAATGACCAGATGCTTTAACCATTTGACACTTCAGCTAATTGAAAGGTTAAATATCACTAAATTGTATACCGGAAACTAATGTGACATTGTGGGTCCACTATAATAAAATTTTTTAAAAGTTAAAGATATATGTGTAGGTTGTATATGTGAGGTGAAGGATGTCCTAGATTAAATGAACAGGTAAACTTTTTTTTCATCAAAACAATCAATATGTCCATGATTTAATCACCAACCTGGAGCTGGAGTAGGATATAGGAATGTGTTTTCTGGACAAACTCTCCAATTAACTAGCTGTGTGCCTTCTTTAAAGCTTTTGCAACTTCATTTTTTAATTTGCCAAATTGAGAGGAAATGTCACCAAGAATTGTTTGTTGAGTATCTTCTAAAAGGCATCATTGTGTAATTTAGTGCTTTGGTGTAAAACAATTTTGATCCTGGCATAATTCACAGTATGAGAGTAACACATTGCTTGAGCCATGCAATTTACTTTCGTAAAGAATATCCCTACGATTACTCACTGTGGTCTGAAGTGTCAGGTGACTTCTTTCTGAGAGGCCCTATTATTGGTATCCTTGCAACTACACGGCAATAATCAGCATTCCTCTTCTCAGCAGAATCTTCTAACAAAATATTTAAATTTCTCAGATCTTAATCATTTCCACAGCCCTCCAAATGAAAGCACAATCTGAACATCCCCAGACAAAGTGAACTTGGAATTAAAAAGGGTACACAACGACCCCTTCAGAATAGTCATTTGTTTGTGATTAACAGGTGTACTCACCTGAGTGTGCACCAGAATCCAGGAGGAAAGTACATAAAAATTCCAGATGATTGAACTTTATGGTAAGGGATTTAAATCACATTTTAAATGTCGTTCTACTGGGGATTCTTTTTTTCACAGCCCCAAAGGTTGGCATGGAATTGTTTTTTCATGTGTTAAGTTCTGATGTCTGTCTGTGGTCATAATTGAGTCAATAAAGAGAGGATTTTCTATTGACCAAAACACTGAAGTTCAGAAGTTTATTTTTATACAGCAAGTGGTTTGACAATTCATGGATTCATCTGTCATGTCTCTAATTCTGTGGCTGAGAGCATTTAAAATGTACGTGTATGAAATTTCTTCATTTAAGTTTTGTTTTTGGTTGTACTTCTTAGATTAGTTCCATGTGACAACGTTCTACCTTCTATTAATTCATTTTCTTGGTGTCTTTCACCACTAACACCTAAGGACTTAGAGGAAGAGGGAGGAAGTCAAGGTTTTCTTCCTAGGTTATATAACTCTTAGTTTTCTCTCTCCTAGCTATGCTTTTTCCTCCATAGTCATGTATGGAAAGCAACATTATTCCAGTCATTTCTCTGGAAATGGTTTCTTTCTTTTGTTCATTCATTCATTCATTCATTCGTAGGCTAGGCATGGAGCACAATGCAGGGCTTAAACCCATAACCCTGAGATCAAGACCTGAGATGAGATCAAAAGTCACTTAATCAACTGAGCCACCCAGGCATTCCCAATGAAATGGTTTCAAGTTCAAAGAGTTAACTACAAAGGAAGTTGTCTGTGTCCTATTTAGGAATTAATTGTATTTAGTGCTTAGTTTACTTATACTGGAGTCTTACTTGATTATACCTTTATAAAAACAACACAATTCAAAATGTGATTCGTCATTATCTTGCAGATTTGAGTCAGGGAATTTGCATTTAGGATTAGGAATTAGGATACAGTTACTATTAATGAAAATGATTATTTTTTTATTGAGTTTTTACTATGGGTGAATCACCAAGTTAAGTGCATTGCCTTATCTCTCCAAAAATCCTAGGAGGTGTCCATATTACAATCAACATTTCACAATATGGAAAATAAGTAATTTCCCAGGTCAACAGTGAATGAGTAGCAGACCTCAGGGTGGAGTTCAGGTTCATCAGGTTCTAAAACCAGTCCTTAACCACAATGAGATGCACCAGTGGTTCTCATTAGAGTTGATTTTGTCCTCTCCCTTAAGGGAACATTTGGCAACTGGGGGAGTTGCTACTGGCATCTGGTGGGTACAGGACCAGGGATCCTGAAAAACATCCTATCATGCACAAGACAGCCACTCATAGCAAAGATTATCTAGCTCCCAAAGTCAGTAGTGCCAACGTTGAGAAACCCTTATATACACAAACACTTTTCTAGGTCAACTATTATCCTGAAGCTTTGACTTTGTTTACCATGTAGCATTCAAGGTAAAACCTATCTACATTTATAGGCCCCAGGTGAATTTGAATTCTTTAACTCTGGAAAACAGAGTATATTCCATTGTGAAGTAGCTGT
Source organism: Nyctereutes procyonoides (assembly GCF_905146905.1). Lineage (NCBI taxonomy): Eukaryota > Metazoa > Chordata > Mammalia > Carnivora > Canidae > Nyctereutes > Nyctereutes procyonoides. The sequence continues at coordinate 25,450,852 of NW_026575122.1, forward strand.
CTTTATTATTTGACAACAGAAAATATACTCTTAAATATTTATAAACATATGAGCTGTGATTTAATCAAGGACAAGAACCTAAGTCAAATTTGTATTAAATTTACATTCAAAACCCATAAAGAAACAAAACTGAAAATAACAAAAAGACAAAGAAGGTAGGTTAATTTAGATCTTTAAAGATGACATTAGGAAATTTTCCATTGTTCTACTTTTTTCAACTAGAAAATTGGTTAAACCCTCCCCCCCATTGATTTATATATTTTCCAAGATGATTATGTAAATCATATGATCAGTTCTAGATATTCCAACATATTTCTTAACAGCACATTCTAGTCTAGATCAGAATTACTTGAACGGAAAAAAGGAACTGGCAGCATAATGTAAACCCAAACACCTCACTAAGCATACTGTTAGTACAGCTGGCATATGACTTTCTCAAAGAAGGAAGCAGAGCCCTGATTTACATTCTGGCTTCATTTTCTTATCTCAAGGTGGACTAGAGGTCTACTTCATTTCTGGACAAAGTCTTTCTCTACTATTTTACAGAAAGTCCCCATTCTTTAATCTAGTTCTCTCTTGATCAAAGTTAACTTTTCTTTCTACCTTCTCCAAATCACTAAAGAGAATTAGTTCCTTGGTCTGAATGTATCAGAGTTGTAACATTGCAAGCAACAGGCATCAGTAGGATAAAAAAAAAAACAAGGCTTCAGAAAGAACTGTAACTATGGGGCGCCTGGCTGGCTCAGTGGGTTAAGATCTGCCTTCAGCTCAGGTCGTGATCTCAAGGTCCTGGGATGGAGCCCTGCAACAGGCTCCCTGCTCCATGGGGGAGCCTGCTTCTCCCTCTGCCTCTCCACCTGTCTGCTGGCTTGTGCTCTCTCTGTTGAATAAATAAATAAAATCTTAAAAAAAAACTGTAACTAGAGTAAAAAGGGATATCTAGGGAGCAGATACTGATGAGAAAGTTTCTTCAAAATACCATTGTTGAAACAGATCAGCTTGAAAAAATCTTCCTTCTTTGTGCCCTTCAATTAAAGATTCACATCCCTTGGAGAATCTGATCTGCCTGGGTTGAGCCAAATTTTTATTCTTTGCCAGGGGAGGACAGGGCACTATAATTGAGACCCTCATGTATCTCCTAGGGAAAGGATAGTTTCTTGGTGAAAAATCATGATGTTGTTACTAGATGAGGAAGGACTCTAGTCAAGCAAAAATAGTAACTGTCTACTGGCATTCCTATTCTCCTCTCCCAATTATCTTGAAACTTAAAAATATATTTCTTCATTTTCCAGTTTTCATACTACAGTTTCTTGATGCTCCTACCAATCCTTTCCTATCACATAGTGATCTATACCTGCCCTTCCCTCATATTACCCCATGGTTCCTCCTTTTTCCTCGCTAGTGAGAAAGCCTAGAACCACCTCCTCTGTGGAATCCAAGGATGGAAATTGGGTATATGTAAAACTTACAAAATAAGGGTGAAACTATAGCTGAAATTTAATAATTGTCTTTCTAGATATTTGAGAAGCTGTTTTTCACACCATGTTTCATGGTACATCAAACTTCTACATCTAGAAGGATTATATTTGGTTTTAATATAGACCTTCACTATGATACCCATGATTGATTCCAGTATCACCCAGAAATTAGAGAATTAAAGCAGGAAAAAGAGTGCATCCCAGAGCAATATAAAAGGCACACATCATGAGGGAATGCAGACATTTAAATATTCTACTGAGACATTATCCCTAACTTCAAAATAACCACCAAAATGAAAAAACTAAAGGAAGTTGGGGGCACCTGGGTGGCTCAGTGGTTGAGCATCTGCCTTCCTTAGGTCATAATCCTGGGGTCCCAGGATCGAGTCCCACATCAGGCTCCTTGCAGGGAGCCTGCTTCTCCCTCTGCCTGTGTCTCTGCCTCTCTCTCTGTGCCTTTCATGAATGAATAAATAAAGTCTTAAAAAAAAAAGAAAAATAAAAAAGCTAAAGGAAGCAATAGTGCACCTGTAACCCTGGCCATGGTACCAAAGTAGATGAAAAAGCTGAGAAAACCTGACACTGTACTTCTGCAGTAACATTTTATGAAGAGCCAGAAATTGTCGTATATAAAACTAATATGTGTGAATGTTGTATATGCATGTATAGAACTAGGGGAGGAGATAGGGAAGAAAACTAATAGGTAGCAATTATTCCATGTATGATGAAACACTATTTAACAACCTTGTTTAAGGTTTGAAATGATGGAAAAACATATTGTAAAATACCATTTACAAAGAAAGAAATTTCAAAAAGCAGGGATAATGGAACATTTTCTCTATATAAACATCTTCTTCGCTGAAATCACAAACAGCAGCAGCATATTCTGACTAATTACAACAAAATCATAAGGAACACAGCATGATAAGACCCCTAAGTGGTATCAGTATGGTGCAAGTTGATTTTAAATCCTGGAGTTCTATGTAATTCAGGTTTTATTCATACTTGGGCCATCAATTTTAAAGGAATAATCCTGAGTTAATTTGCGTCATTTGCTAATGTGCTGAATGTTTTTAGCACTGTGGAGTATTTTACCAAATGATAAAGCATTATTAAGATGTTACTTAATAAGAATTTATGGTTATTCTATCTTGGTGGAATTTACCTTTGCATTATCAGTGGAAATGGGAAAATTTTTTTTCAAAGAAATGCTTGTTTCCTTAACAGTGAGGGCTAATATTTTCAAGCACTAGTTTAGCAGCAACGATCTGTTGTTTACACGTAGAAGATAACTAAAGAATTTGGAGGGTCCTTACAGATGAAAAAGCATACCAAGTGGGTATTTATTTACTTAAATAGACTAGTAACTAATTTATTTGTTCCATAATCCTTGCCTTTGAAAATACACCCCTTCTCATGAATCTTATCTCCTAAATTGTGAATTTACAGGGATCTCTAAGACTCAAGGACTAGGAAACATTTAGTCCTGCTCTCCCCTATTCATCAGTCTATTACCAAGACTCCAGAACTTCCTGTGAGCCCAATCTTGTGATGAAATGTAGAAACAACATGCAGTACAATATGTTACCATGAACACATATGGTGCCAGACAAAGACAACTAAGTTAAATCCTGGAAAACAATCCAAAGCCCTACATAACTAAAAGGTAAAGTAGGACAGACAGGCTCCAAATGCCATACCAAGCCAGCTACTCTAGAAAAGAAGCCAGGGTAATTTCACCAAGAACAACTTCATCCACCTTCAGATTTTCCCTGGGATCCCAAACCAGAAGCCAGATTGTAAAACATGAAGATGGTAGAGAATCTTGAAGCCCAGTTCATTCTTGTCACTTAAACAGAAACTTCCCTTTCACCTGAACTTCAATAGTGTGCATCTAAGTGGTTTTTTAAGTCTCTTCTTCAGGCTTAGAATTATTTTCCAATACTTATCTTATTTCAACACACAATTTTCCCCAAGATTCTGATAGATTATGGTCATTTTAAAAAGGCATCAAAATGTCATGAGGCCGTGATATCTTACCTACTGTTCTAGAGGTAATTAAATTCTAGACGTGAAATTTTCAATCAAAGTAATATTTCCTCTTCACCCTGAAACTAGTGATGAGGCCACCTACTAATTAACAAACCATTATCTCTTACCCAGAAGGGGGAAAAACTATCTGAGACTAGGAAAGTGAAGGGTGACTATATAATTTTAAAGGAACTCATTTGCCTGACTTTTAAAGAGATTCTCAAAACTTAGCTTGATTTATTGTCCTTCCTAGGTTTCTCTCTACTTCATTTATACCCTTTGTTTAAATCTCAGCCTAAATCCCTCTTGTGGGTCTCCCCGATGACAGTGGCTCCTCTTTGGATTTCTCAGCGTTGTCCCTATCACTGAGTTCCATAAAACCTGCCAACATCACCACTCACTGCTACCTATTTTTGTAAGTCCTTACCAGATGCTCTAGGGCCATGGGTATCTATCTAATCAGCTTCATGGTCGGCACCAACAGCCTCAGTGACGAATCTAGTGCCACCCTAGCATCTCATACCATCAGCTGTCTCAGACTAAGTGATGCTTTGTGCCTCTTTAAATAGTATAAGGATAGAATAATCATGCCCCACTAACCGCCTACACGTTTGAGCCTTCTTTATGTTCAGCCATATCTCATCCAATATTTGTACAATATTTTGGGCCATATTTTTTATTACAAAATTTTTTAAAACAGAAAAGCTAAAAAAAAAATAGTGCAATGAACATATGGCCACCATCCAACAACCTATATTCAACAGTTAACATTTGCCATATTTGCTTTGTCTATCTGTCTCTCATCTATCTATATCTATATTGCTGAATCATTTGAAAATAAATTTCAGAGATAATGTTGCCACTAAATATTTCAGCATGCATACAAGAGAGGAATTTTCCTACATAACCACAATACTATTTAACACATAAGATAATTTGTAATGATTTATTAATCAACTGATATCCAATTGGCTTATCTAATCTACCAATCTATCTAATTTACCCAATTTCCCCCCAAATACCCTTGCAGCTGCCTTTTCAAACCAGGATTCAGTCAAAATTCACATATTTTGTTTGGCAGCTACATCACTTTAGTTTCTTTCAGTCTAGAATCCCCAACATTATTTTTTTTCATGATTTTGACTTTTTCATGTGATTAGGTCAATTGCCTTTGTAAAATATTTCTCATTCTACATTTGTCTGATTGTTTTCTTCTTGGATTCTTAACTTTTCCTTTGTACTGTATAATTCTTACAACTTGTAAGTTAGATCTAAAATCTTGATTATATTCAGGTTAAGTTTTTTTTTTTTTTTCAAGAATACTTCCTAGGTGATCCTGAGCACTTAAACTGCATCACATTAGGAAGCATATAATACCAGCTTTCCCTTCTATTGGATATGAATAATTGGTTACTTTTGAGTGGCTACCACCAGATCTCTCCATTGCTAAGATCTACTTTTCCCTTTGTAATTAACAAGTAAACTGTAGGGGTGAATGAACTGTTGAGAACAACACCATGCATTTCCCAGTGACATTTCACATCAGAGTTTACCATTCTTTGATGATGTTCTATGGGAACAATCATTTCACTGGTATTGCAAAATTATGGTTCTCTTACAATATCATTTTTTTCTACATTTATTGGCTGTTTGTCTTCCATAATGAAGTGGGTGGGCATGGTAGTTGTACACCTAGAACTAATGTAACATTGTAATGTCAACTATACTAAAATTAAAAAATGATAATAAAAATTAAATAAAGTGGGTGTAGGCAGCTTCTCCCCCAAAGGCAGAGAAATTCTTAATAATATTCCTTTAATTATCAACTTTCAAAATAAAATTTGGCATGTTAGTCATCTCTGACAGTGGCGAATAGATTCTTCCTCTCTGCCTCCTTCCCCCACTGCTTGCTCTCCTGCCAGCCTCCCGCTGCTTTTTTTTATTTCTCTATCCAAAATCACTGTGGAATTAGGAATATTGATGTATTTAATGCTTTATAATAAATAACAGTGGATAGTGCCAGTAAGAATTGTTAAAAATATATACATATATACATACATGTATATATAATATTTAATATTGATGTTTCTAATTAAAATTAATATTACATGTGTAAAATTTTTGTTTTATATTTGTATCTCTTTTACAGTGAAAATTTTGATAACTAAGATATTTACTTATTTGTTTCATCCTATCATATGATACCAATATGACTAATAAAAAAATAATGAAATTATATATTAAGAGAAATTTAAAATTTATTTGAAGTGCTTTTTGTGCTTTGGCTGTATTCTAAGATGATAGTCTTAAAAATATATTGTGCTTTGCAAATACTGTTTTTATAAATTGAGACTTTATCAAGTCTACCAGCACCATTTTTCCAAAAACATTTGCTCACTTTGTGTCTGTCACATTTTGGTAATCCTCACAATATTTCAAACTATTATATAGTTGTTGTTGTTACTATATTTGTAATGGCATTCTGTGATCAATAGCCTTTGATGTTACTAACATAATTATTTTGGGGCACCACAAACCAAGCCCATATAAGCTGCCAAACTTAATTGATGAATATTGTGTGTGTTTTGACTGCTCAAATGACTGACTGTTCCCTGTCTCTCTCCATCTCTTGGGACCTCCCTGAGATACAATAATATTGAAATTAAGCCAATAAGTAAACCCTAATGGCCTTTAAGTATTTAAGCAATATGAAAAATCCTATATCTCTCACTTTAAATAAAAAACCAGAAATGATTAAACTTAGTGAGGAAAATATGTCGAAAGCCAACATAGGTTGAAAACTATGCCTCTTGGGGATCCCTGGGTGGTTAAGCAGTTTGGTGCCTGCCTTTGGCCCGGGTTGTGATCCTGGAGTCCCAGGATCGAGTCCCACATCGGGCTTCCTGCATGGAGCCTGCTTCTCTCTCTGCCTGTGTCTCTGCCTCTCTCTGTGTGTGTCTCTCATGAATAAATAAATAAAATATTAAAAAAAAGAAAGAAAACTATGCCTCTTGCTTCAGTTAGCCAAGCTGCGAATGCAAAGGAAAAGTCCTTAAAGAAGATTTAAAGTGCTACTCCAGTAAACACATGAATGATAGAAAGCAAAACAGCCTTTTTGCTGATATGGAGAAAGATTAGTGGTCCGGATAGGAGATCAAACCAGCAGCAACATTCCTCACGCCAAAGTGTAACCCAGAGCAAGGCCCTAACTCTCTCTAATTCTATGAAGCCTGAGAGAGGTGAGGAAGCTGCAGAAGAAAAGTTTGAAGATGGAGTACCTGGATGACTCAGTTGGTTAAGTATCTGCCTTCTGCTCAAGTCATGATCCCAGAGTCTTGGGATCGAGTCCCAAGTCAGGCTCCCTGCTCAGTGGAGAGCTTGCTTTTCCAACCCTCTCTGTGCTGCTTCCCCTGCTTGTGCTCTCTCTTTCTTTCCCGGTCAAATGAATAAATAAAATCTTTTTAAAAAGAAAGAAAGAAAAGTTTGAAGCTAACAGAGAGGTTGGCTTATAGAGTTTAAGGAAAGAAGCTGTCACTATAACATAAAAGTGCAAGGTGAATAAGCAAGCACTGGTATAAAAGCTGCGACAAGTTATCCAGAAAATCTAGCTAAGATAATTAATGAAGCTAGCTACGCTAAACAATAGATTTTCAATATAGATGAAACAGCCTTTAACTGGAAGAAGACGTCATCTAGGACTTTCAGAGCTAGAGAGAAATCGATGCCCAGCTTCAAACTTCAAAGGACGGGCTGACTCTCTTGTTAGGAGCTAATGCAGGTGGTGACTTTAAGTGGAAACTACCATTACAAAAATCCTAGCATTTTAAGAAGTATGCTTAATCTCTTCTCCTTGTGCTCTATCAATGGAATAACAAGGCCAGGATGACAGCACATCTGTTTACAACATGGTTTGCTGAATATTTTAAGCCCACTGTTGAGGCTTACTGCTCAGAAAAAAAAAAATCCCTTTCAAATTATTACTGCTCAATGACAATGCACCTGGTCACCCAAGCGTTCTGACAGAGATGGGCAAGATTGATGTAGTTTTCATGCCTGCTAACACAACATCCATTCTGCAGCCCAGGGATCAAGAAACAATTTTGACTTTCAAGTCTTATTATTTAAGAAATACATTTTGTAAAGCTGTAGCTGCCATAAATAGAATTCCTCTGACGGATCTGCACAGAGTAAATTAAAAAAAAAAAAAAAAAAAACTCCTGCAAAGGATTCACCATCTCATTGCCTTTAAGAATATACATGATTCATGGGAAGAGGTGAAAAATCAGCATTAACAAAAGTTTGAAAGAAGTTAATTCCAACACTTATGGATAACTTTGAGGGGTTCAGGACTTTAGTGGAGGAAGTTAACTACAGATGTAGTTGGAAATAGCAAGAGAACTAGAATTAGAAGTGGTGCCTGAAGATGTAACTGCATTGCTGTGATCTCATGGTGAACTTTAATGGATGAGGAGTTGCTTCTTATGGATGAGCAAAGTTGGTTTTTTGAGATGGAATCTATTCCTGGTGATGATGTATAAGGTTTGTTGAAATGACAACAGAAGATTTTAGAATGTTACATAAACTTGGGGCGCCTGGGTGGCTCAGTGGTTGAACATCTGCCTTCAGCTCAGGTCCTGATCCCTGGGTTCTGGGATTGAGTCCCACACTGGGCTCCCCGCAGGGAGCCTCCTTCTCCCTCTACCTGTGTCTCCGCCTCTCCCTGTATCTCTCATGAACAAATGAATACAATCTTAAAAAATATGTATTACATAAACTTAGTTAATAAAGCAGTGGCAGGGTTTGAGAGGATTGACTCCAATTTGACAGTTCTGCTGTGGGTAAAAAGGTTTTACCTTTACATGCTACAGAGAAATTGTTCCTGAAAGGAAGAGTCAATCAATGTGACAAACTTCAGTGTTGTCTTATTGTAAGAAATTGCTACAACCTGGTCAGTCAGCAGCCATCAGCATCATGGCACCCCCCACACACACACCAGCAAAAAGATTGACTCCCTGAAAGCCCAGATGATTGTTTGCATTTTTTAGCAATAGAGTGTTTTTTTGTTTTCTTTTGTTTTTTGTTTTTTTGTGCTTTTTTTTTGAGAGAGAAAGAGAGCGCGTGCACATGAGCAAGTGGCAGGGGGCCAGGGAGAGAGATAATGTTAAGCAGGCTCCATGCCCAGTGTGGAGCTAGTCACAAGAACTGAGACTATGACGCTGAGATCATGACCTGAGCTTAAATCAAGTCAGACGCTGAATGGACTGAGCCACCCGGGTGCCCCAGCAATTGAGTATTTTTTATTTTTTTAATTTTTTAAAAAGATTTTATTTATTTATTCATGAGAGACACAGAGAGAGAGAGGCAGAGACACAGGCAGAGGGAGAAGCAGGCTCCGTACAGGGCGCCTGATCTGAGACTCGATCCAGGACTCCAGGATCACTCCCTGGGCCGAAGGCAAGCACTAACCCGCTGAGCCACCCAGGGATTGCAATTGAGTATTTTTTAAACAAGTTATGTACATAGATTTTTAGACATAATGCTATTGCACACTTAACAGACCACGGTATAATGCAAACATAATGTTTATACACACTGAGAAACCAAAAAAATTCATTTAAATCGCTTTTTTGCCATATTTGTTTTATCGCAGTGGTCTGGGACAAAATCCACAGTATTTCCAAGATATGCCTGTACTGTGTCAAAGACTAATTTAGGGCAGCCCTGGTGGCCCAGTGGTTTAGCGCCACCTTCAGCCGGGGGTGTGATCCTAGGGATCTAGGATCTAGGATCGAGTCCCACGTCGGGCTCCCTGCATGGAGCCTGCTTCTCCCTCTGCCTGTGTCCCTGCCTCTCTCTCTCTCTGTCTCTCATGAATAAATAAAAGCTTTAAAAAATAATAAAATAGAGGCAAATGTATTTATTTTGGTTTCTCTCCAATTTCAGGGGTTTAACTTTTCCAGTTTTTAATATCTCGTAATATATTTGGTATTTATGTAGTTCAAAATTTGAAAAATTATACAAAAGGAAAGATGTACTTAAATCCTTGCTTGCTTCCATCTACCCCTCATTTCCATTCTTCTGCTAGAGGTTACCATTTTTAAAAGTTTTACTTTGGTAACACAGCACACACACTGATCTATGCCTTATTTTTTTCCACTTAACAAGACATCCTGAACATCATTCCATATCAATACATAGAGCTAGTCTTCATTCCCTTTAAGTTCTGCAGAGTACTCCATTGGGTGTATGTGTCATAGTTTATACCACCAGCCTTGCAGATGAATACCTGAATTATTTTTAACCTTCTGATGTTTCAAGAAAGCATCAGTAAATAACCTTCTGCACATGGTGTTTTGTATTTGTGGAGCTGTATCTCTGGAGATTTCTGAAAGTGAGGTTCTTGGGCCAAAGGAAAATGTAAAGATAATTTTGTTAGATACCTTCACGTCTGCTTCAGAGGGGTTATGCCATTCTGCACTCTCACCAATAATGACTGCCTCACTGAGGTCCATGTTTGGATATGTGCCAATCTGATAGGTAAGAAATATCTCCATGTGGTTTTAATTTGCATTTTTCTTATTATGAGCAAGATTAAGTATCCTTTCAGGTGCTCAGGAGCCTTTTGTCTCTTTTTATCAATTGTCTGTGTCTTTTGTCCAATTTCCTATTAGGGTTTTGAACATTTCCTTCACTATTTTTAAGATCTCGTAGGTATTAGAGTAGCGACTCTTAACAGGAAATGATTTGCCTCCTCTGCTCCCCTCCCCAGGCTTTTGGTAATGTCAGGAAGCATTTTTGGTTATTATACCTGGGGCGGGGGTACTATTGGCATCTAGAAGGTAGAGTCCAAAGATGCTGCTAAACATTCTACAATGCCCAGGACACCTCCACAACAAAGGATTATCAGATGTCAAAAGTGCTGAGATTGAGAAACACTGGGTTGGATCTTTGTGATATAAACTGCAAGTGTTTCCTCTTGATTTGTCCTCTGATTTTGCTTCCAATAGCATGTTTTGTCTTTTTTAAGTAGTTCTTTTTCTCACCCTTCTCTTCCTGCTTCTGTATTTTAAGTCAATATTTAGAAAGACTTCCCCAACTCTAAAATAATAATAGAATTTACTGTTTTCTTCTTGAACTTGTGTGATTTTATATTTTATATTTATGTAAAATTAATCTTGGACTTAATCTTGTGGTATTATGTGAGGTAGGATTCAATTGTCTTTGCTTTTTTAAAATGGTTATCAAGCCGTACCAATACCATTTGTTCTAAAGGTCATCCTATCCACAGTGATTTGAGATGACAGCTTTATCATATACCCAATTTCCATATATACCTGAGTCTATTTCTGGACTTTCCATTTGTTTCATTGCCCTTCTGTCTACTCATGGAGCAATACCACGCTGTTTTAATTATAGAGGCTTTACAACAGAGGGAATATGAAGCAGATTATGCAGATGATGGAAGAGTTAAAAAAAAACGGGGGACAGTGAGGTGACCTAGAGACTACCAAAGCAGGAAGCCATTAGCATCCCTAGGCTGAGACAAAAAGGAGATGGGGGTATTATCAGAGCCCAGGAACCAATGAAACCAAGGATATAATAATGGAACCTTGAAGAACAGTCCTAATGGAGATGTTTCCTGGGGTAGAAAGAGAGGGAAAGACATACCTCTGGCTTCACCCTTCTTAACCCTTCCAGTCTTTCTTAAGAGCTTCCCATTGGCTGTTCAAGGCCACCTAGAAAGCAGCTGATTTGGAATTCTGGGAAAGATAGCCCACAGGGAACAGAAGAGCAAAGGCAGGTAAATCCAGGCCCAGCAATACTGGCTTTCTTAGTTCAGAGGCTACATCTATGGATATGTGAAAGGTTTTATTTTGTCTGTTTTGTTTTTCTTTTGTTGATTTTTATGATTGTGTTTTGTTAATTGTTTGCCCATTTTTGGTTCAGTATGCCCCTTATTTTAAGCTTGTCTTTGTCTCCCTTTATAACCAAAACCTTCAAGGAACACCTCAACTATCTAGAGTGCCACCTTCTCCATTAGGAGAAGTACCTGACAGAGACCACTTCTAATCTCGGACCACTGTCTAAGCTCCTTTCTTCCATGCCCCAGGCTTCAGTACTCTGATGTACCACATCTCAGGCCTGTTCTGAATATTTCAGTTAGAATTGGACCATCTACTACCCTTAAACTCAGGCAGGTGTGGCTCTTGTATTAGGCCCTTTGCCTTCAGGGTCCCCAAACTTTGGAGTGCCTTCTTCAAAATTTTCTAAGGCCCTCTCAGTGCTTTGGACTGACCATGCCATCTGGCCATGGCTCCCTGAACCCAAACCAGGATCCAAGTGAGCCCTAGTTCTCATTGCTTTCCTTTGAAGCACTTTATAACTCTCTACTCCGCACATGGAATCATCAGATGCCACAAGGAGCTCTGGGACTGACACAATTCTGAGTTGTCTTAGGGCCCCAAGGCCAGTCCCAGTTCTAGGAGGGTGGCTTGGTGAGTGGACCATGACTGCTGGCCACCACAGTATTTCTTTTGTGAGGTCACATGAAACTGATCCACCAAAAATAGTGCTGACATGCTGATTTGGTTGAATGTCACTCACATTGGACATAGGACAAGTTTCAGGCTCTGGGCTACCAACCATCTGTCACTCACCCATGGGCATAAGCTGTGAGTCTGTGCATCCACTATCACTGGTGTGTGTTTGGCCATTGTGCTGCCTCCAGTCTGTAGCATTTGGGGGCAAGAGGGACTGCAGCCTCCTTGACCATATGTACTCCCAGCCATTTGCACCTAGGATGCTTACCTCAACTGTGCAGGCTCATGCCACATGCCAGTTAGTCCTCTGGGATTGGCCATGCTGCTTTCCCTCAAGACCTTTCCAGGTTGCCATGGGCCCTTTGGACCAATGTTCTCCAACTGATGTAGTGATGTGCTCTTCAGAGGCAGATCTATGCCACGGTGAGTGAAAGATGGACATTCCTTTTACCCAAATAGAACTTCTCTTCTGACACAGTCCATAGTCCTGTAGCCTATCTTCCCCCACTGGTGGCAGTTTAGGGTAGGTGAGAGTATAGACAATATTGAAAGCAATACCATTTTAAGGAATGTAGTGATGTTAGCCTAAACAGTTCGAGAGAAGCATAGTTGGAAGATACATTGAGTTTATGCTATAAAATTGCAGTTAGTAAACATGATATTACCAGAAAACAAACTATAATTCTTATTTTCTGGACTACTCTGGGAATAACTTGTGTTCATGGTCATCATCAGTGAAGGAGAGTAACAACTTTGAAAGAGTCACTGAAGTCAGAATTCACAGGTAGCATGACAAGTGATACAGTATATACAGTATATACAGTAACCGTATAACCCACATCAAGCAAATGGTTCTAATACTGTGTGTGCAAAAGGATATGTGCTGTTTAAATATACACAGGCTCTAAAGAGGCACAACAACCTTACTGTTACCTTTTTCTCACGGTGGGAGATATGAAATTGGCTAGGAAAAGCACATATAACAATAAAGAACATGAAGAAATGGTTCCTGGATCTGAACAAGAAGAGGTAGTGACCAGGCACTTCATGTGCACTGATTTTACAATAAACAAGGATGTAAGTAGCTCTTCTCTATCCATAATTCTCAGTCTTCATTGATAAATCACTGCACTTTACATGGATCTGTGCATTTTGTAATACATGTAAATTAAGCCCTTTATATAGACAAGAGTCCCCTCAAATCCAAAATATTTTCCTGAGATCTTGAATAGCTTAAGGATGATCCTGATTGGACCTTCTTCTTTTGGGGGAAATGCTTGTTGGTCCCTTGTGTTTTACTTCTCTGGGAAACCTACCTAATTTCTCTTTTGCATGTGCAAATTCCTACTCACCGAGGTGAGGGCTCTGGAGCTAACATGAGTAGTTTCAAATGGTTATTTCTCCCACTTACTGTAAGTTGACTCTGTCCAAATTATGCTCTTGTATAAGCTATAGTGATTTTATTTACTCTTTGGTTTAATCTAAAAGATTTGTTGAGTAACAAAAAGTAAAAAGATTTGTGGAGTGATTCAGTTAAGCAACTTATTTTATCCTTTGAAAACTGAAAATCAAAAGTAAATTCAGATCACATGAGGACTAGGGCTTATATAATTTTGGAGGTCCTCTTTAAGAAGAAAAATATATAAAGAACTAGTACACAGCTCTGGCAGATTTTGGTATAAATCAGAGGCTCTGAAGCTTAAACATCATGCTTCACATAAATTCCAGCAAAAGCAGCTTTGCTGGAATGACAGTTTTGTTGTCTTTTTTTTAATTTTCAATCAGTGCAAAATATTGTCTATCTCCTTGGAATTTCATCTTGTTCAATTTCTACCTCTTGAGATCCTGTGTCTGTTATATACTGTATTGTTTATTCCTCTTGGAATTTGTAAACTAGCATTCCATCTGTGATTTTATCTAAGTCACTTGAAGGTTTTATAAACTAAGTTTTATTGAAATATTTATTACTAAGGGAAATCATTTCTTACCTTTTTTTCTTACCCAGTTTTAATTTTTTCCTTTAACATTGACCTTCCTACCTTACTATACTCATCTTTTTATTAAAATCTTTTATTAAAAGTAGAAATTGGCAAGTGTGCTAAAGATTTATTTATAAGCAATTGAAGGAATGTGTCTTTTATCTGCAATGGCCATAAGGAGGGAAGGGGAAAATTCACTTAATCTTTGTAAAATATTTGGTGATTTCAGAGGAGATTTGTAACAACTTTCCAGGTCCTAATAACTTTCAGACACAATTGAGATGTACAATTTGACTCTAGTGGAATGCATAATTATTTAATATGAGATCAACTTACTTGGGGCATGTATCTTACAATTCCCTTAATTTAATAATCAAACATGAGTAAAATAACAAAGACATCTTAGGAGTTCGTTATTTTCATACTCTTAGACCCCTACTGGGATGAAATGTATCTTTTAGATGTTATTGAACTCTTCAGAGGATAGATTGTATAAATTAGCAGATAAACTGATTGACTCTATTAAGGTGTGTGACTATGAAAATTATAGTGAAGCCTGATAGATAAAATACATATTTGGCAATAAACTTGTAAGAACTTTATAGAAGATATTTTCATAGATACGTGATATAATGTGTTAGAAGATCTTGGGTAGGGGAACCCTCATGTTCTTGTTTATTTCTGCTTCTAATTTGGGGTATGATGTTTAATAATTATGAATATTAGGCTTATTACCTTAAAGGACATTTTTACTTCTTCCATTCACTAGGATACTCTTTAATACGAAGAGTTTGAATTCTTAAATCATATTTGCTGATATGCAGTCACTTACTTTGGGCAAAGTATTCTATATCTTCAAGCGCCAGTTGCCTTATCTGTGAAGTAAGGATCTATTTCATAGATGTTTTTGTACAGATTAGTTGAGAGAATATATGTAAAGTATTTAGAAGACAGACTGGCAAATAATTGGAGGTCATCCAATGTTGCCAGTTATACTAAGGTTTTATTGTGGCAGGTTATTTCCTAGGCATAGATAAAATTGCTAAGGCTATCGCTGCCATAAAATGCTCTCTACTTTTGAATATACTAATATATTTTATTTTAGCAATATGCTATTTCATATCACTGAGCTATACAATCAATATCTTTGTGGTGCTTTAGGATATTGTCTACAGTGATGTTGAATATTAGGATTTTCCTTATAATTATTTCATATTTATAACACTCTTTGAGAATGTCTAATTATTATCTTCCCTACATAGTATATATGTTTTGCTTCACCTTTTTTCCCCTGGTTTTCGGAATTTATACAGAAGGTTTCATGTATTGACATAGGTACTTATTCATCTCCTTGGTTACATATGCAAATATATAGAGGAAATGTGAAGATAAAATATAGAACACAAAATTCAAATTTTTTTTTGAAATTAAGTGTAGTCAAATGCTTAGCATTTCTCTTACTTGCAATGCTGTTATAAAGAATAAATAAATCACCAATTATCCCAAAGACTATATTATTTTAGAGGTTTTAATAATGAATTTCATCCAATTAATTAAAAAACACCATACAGATATTCAAAATTGACCATTCAGACAAAAATTCACTAAATTATATTAAAGCTAATTTGCCAACTAAATCTTGTTGACCATATATTGATAACAGTGCTGGATTATTGACCCCAGACTTTTTGTTTGTGCCATTAACACTTAAATTTTTAAACACTTAATTCTGAGAAATAGTTTCAGATATATCTGTTAACTTTCCTACAAGAGTACCTTTCCTTCCTTTCTTTAGTATGTCTTATTTTAGCTGATACAGTACAATACCAGGCATCAAGGATGGAACAAAAGCCCTGATAATAAGGAGTTTCTTAATAAAGTGTTAGGAATGAGACTTTCAAAAATAGTTTCTTTTTATTAGTTTAATGAAAAGTACACTTAGTACTTGATTAGTCTGCTTTCACCGTGACAACAAACCACAAAATCTTGACTTACTATAATGAAGATGTATTTCTTGCTCACGAGTTTGCAGGTTGGCTGCATTCACTGCGCTAGGCTAGGTTCAAATGGATTTGGGTCAGTTGTTCTATTCCCTGTGTCTTTTGACTTGGGAGCTAGGCTTAAAGAGCAACCACTCTTTGAGACATGCTGGGTTTATGGCAGAGGGATAATCTTAAGAGAGTGAGGAAACACATAGGGTGCTTCTTAAAGCCTCTCCTTGGATCACTAGAGTGAACCTTCCAACACTCTCCATGGGTCAAAGCAAGTCACGTGGCTGAGCCCAAAGTCAGGGGTGCAAAGAATTACGCTTTGTCCACAGGGAAACTATGCTGAAGGAGAAGATAAATAATTGTGAACAAATAATGCAATCTTCTGTAGTACCTTTATTATTTCATGTAAGACATTTTGTCTTCAGGAACCCCTAGATTAAAACTTGAATCATTAAGTCTTTTTATGTATAAGGTAGGGTCATAGATTTTTAACATTTTGGAAGTGAAGGGACTTGAAGAGCATAATCTTACTGCTTCATTTTACAGGTAAAATAGTTGACCTGGAGACATTAAAAGGCTTTTGCCCATGATTAGATTCTGTTCATGACAAAGACAGATGTGAAACCCAGCTTACCATTATTCACAGCCAATGCATTATGCTGCCACTTGGTTAATTATTTAGTCTAGACCTAGGTACTCTTAGAGAACTAAAAAAGAATGAAAATTCAAATTCAGAGAAGAAAAGCTAAGAGTGTACCAGAGCTCTCTTCTCAGCCTACCTAGATTTAATAATTCAATTTCAGTTCTGTTAAAAATAATTGACCACTTAGATTCTGCACAAAGCTATCCAAGTCAAAAATATAACAAAACATTAATACTTCAAAACAACTGGGAGAATAGAAAGATAAGGCAGGATAAAGTACAATTGATATTTATATGACTATCCAGGTTATAAAATAAAAATAATAAAAATTGTTTACACGAAGATTAAGTATACTACTTGAAATAAATACATAAAAAGCAGCCTATTAAGTGTTTATTTATTTATTTATATTTTATTTAAATTCAATTTGCCAAAATATCGTATAACACCCAGTGCTCATCCCATCAAGTGCCCTCCTTAGTGCCCATCACCCAGTTACCACATCTCACCCCCTCCTTTAAGTGTTGACTGATACCTGAAGAATTAATTTTCTTTGGGAACATTTGGTCAGAGTGATAGAGACATCATGTTGTATATTCCCATTACATAAATTGGGTGGTATCTCTGTGAAAGCAATTTTCAAAGGTAC
The DNA here is from genome assembly GCF_905146905.1 of Nyctereutes procyonoides. Taxonomy (NCBI): domain Eukaryota; kingdom Metazoa; phylum Chordata; class Mammalia; order Carnivora; family Canidae; genus Nyctereutes; species Nyctereutes procyonoides. Next base: position 25,468,163 of record NW_026575122.1, read on the forward strand.
TATAAAATTGATTATAAAGAAAAGATTCATTTACACCTTTTTAATCTCTCTTTTAATAGTAAGAAACCATTTTCATAACCTCAGAGTTTCTATAGCAAGAATAATCAAATCATTCTGATTGGCTTAATTTTCACACTCTTGGCACACTTGATTACAAATATTTTTTCAATCTTTTAAAAAAATGATTATCTGTGATTTTACGCAAGTCCCATGGGAAGCAAGCAACAGATTCTGGAGAATAGGGAGGAGTGCTAGACTGCCTACCTAAATAGCACTCTAGGTTAAATACAGCAAGAGGAAGACATGCAGAGGGGAACAAACATATAGATGCCATACATAGAAGTGGTAGATTAGCTTACTCCAAGTGTCTGGTTTGTGGAGAGAATGAATGTTTGATAACACAGGGATATTTCATTCTTAGCCTCCAAAACAAAATAAGAATCAGGATCATCAAAGCATCTTGAATAAATTAATGGATGAATATATTTAAGAAACGTTTTTAATAGAATAGGGGTACGGAGATACCAGTTTTATGTTACCAATGTTGACATTTTCCTGCTAATTCCTCTTCTTTTGATTTTTTGTTGTAATTTAACTTATTTGATAAGCTTTTCTTTCTCTTCCAAGTCTGGACCAGTGGCTGCTCATAGCACCCTAAACTTGCCCTGTGATAACCTAATTATAATTACCTGCTTGTTTGTCTATCTCATACCTATACTCTTTTAGCTCCATAGAGAAGAAGCCATGTCAATTTTATCAGCTGTTTCATTCATGACATTTTGCACAATTCCTAGCTACATATAAGGTATCCCAAAGCATTTTCTGAATGAATGAAGTGTGATGGAGTAGAAGTCTGCATGTGTGTGTGAACACTTGGGCACACACTGGTGTGTGCACAAATGCACACAAATTTTCTACAAGATATTAGAATGAATCAAACCACATTAACAACTATGGTACTAGTAGAGCTAAAAGTCCATGGAATTTAGTAGAATTCAAAGACCCTACTAAATACAAAAATATAATGAATTAAACTTACCACTTTAAAAATTATGGTACCAGTAGATTGTGGAAATCCATGAAACTTAACAGATAGACTCCAAAGACCCCATTAAAGATAAATCATAGTATTTTATAAAGAAAATGTCAACATGGCATGAGAAGGATGAATTACTGTTCAAATAATATCCAGAATAGTCACAAATTAGAGGATTAAAATTGTGTAGGCTCAAAGATCTACGTTCAAAACAACATTGAAGGGGACACCTGGGTAGCTCAGATGGTTTTGTGTCTGCCTTCAGCTCAGGTCATGATCCCAGAGTCCTGGGATTGAGCCCTGCATGGGGGGGGGGGGTTCGGGGGGGGGTGTCCCTGCTCAACAGGGAGTCTGCTTCTCCCTCTCCCTCTCCCCCTGCTTGTGCTCTCTCACTCTTTCTGTCAAACAAATAAATAAAAACTTAAAACAACAACAACAACATTGAATAAAATGTGAATGATATTTTTGACTTTACATGGGGAAGAATTTCTCATAACAAAAGCAGTGGAGTGATCACAAATAAAATGATCAATATGTTAGACTACAAAAACTTAAGATCATCTGAATGCCACAAAGCAGCACATGAAAATTAAGAGACAAATTTTTACACTCTAAAACATTTTAATAAATAGTCACCATCATAATAAAGGAGTTCTTAAAAATCGTAAGAAGAAATACCTACATGTCAGTCTGAAATTAAGTTGCAGAAATAAGCAATTCAAAGAATATATTCGATTGGACACACATATTCTGCTTCACTAGTAATTAAATAATTAATTAATTAATATAAACTAAAGCAGCAATACAACATAATATTTAAAATTAGAACAATCTTTTTAAAATTATAATCTGACAAGAGCAGGCTAAGGATTGTATTTTCATGTACTATAGTTGGAATAAGGATTGATACTTCTCTGTAATATAATTTAGCAAGTGTTGAGCTCCTTAAAAATGTTCATACTCTTTGAACTAGCAATTCTGCTTTTAAGAATTCGTCCTATCATAACCTAAGATTAGGTTTATAAATGGAGAGGTGTTTTAAATGCAACTTGTTAAATAAATATTTTAAATTCCAATATGGGTAGGACACTATGTTAGATGTAAGGGATATAATGGTAAACAAAACAAAGGACTTGTGTCTCAGGGGACATCCAGACATATAAACAGATGATAGGTATAATAGCTAATACTTAAATAGGTTATGTTTTCAGGGACTGTTCTACGTGCTTTCTGTATATTAACTGTTTTATCTTCCCAACAACCTGGTAAGCAAGTACTATTACAATCTTACAGAGAGGTTATGTGATTTTTCTCAAGGTCACTCAGCCCATGCTGGAGATAGGATTTAAACCCAGGAATCTCATTAAACCCACACTGTTAACTACTATGCAGGGACGGATGTAATACAGAGCACATTATTTATAATGCTACAAAGTTATCCAACAACAGAAAAAAAAGTTAAAGAAATTAATCTATATTGAAATAATATAATTTTATTCAGTCATGGTAAAAAAAATGACTTTCCAAAATCTTTTAGTGATGTGAGAAATATTTATAATATAATATTAAATAAAGTTGAATATGAATCAACATAGGTACAATGAATCCAATTTTATTATTAAAAAGTATTATACATAGATGTATGTACTATACATATTTATATATTTACAAATAACATTTCTGTGTACACACTCATTGCACATTTGTTTTCCACACCAGATTCTGAGTTGATAAGATCGTGCTTAGTTGGTTTGCCCCTGTACACCTAACAATTACCATGGTGCCTTGGTCTAACAAATAATAAGTTTTAATTGAATGAATTAATGGCAAAAACAAAATGCCTAAAAGAATATCCACCTTAAAATACTAGCAGTAATTCTTTCTAAGTTCTGAAATTGTGGGTTATTATATTTTCTTTGTTATATTTCTTAGTATAAGTTTACAAATCAGTATAAATTTAGTATAAAATAAAAACTGCCTAGAAAACATGCATGGATTTAGCTGACTTAGGTTTTTTAGAGTGAAGCAGATTCTAAAGGGAACGTATGTTTAAACTGACCATCAGTGGTAGATGTCTTAGGCATCAGTCTGCTAAAGATAGGAAATTGAAATTGAATTAGATGATCCTCTGAGATTTCTGTTAGATACAGGTTGCCTGGTATGCCAGGCATTAATTTATCATCTCTTAGCTACAAAATTATATCCCATTGCCTGCTCTACAAAAATGGAGATAAGCCTTTTAAATATTTTTCCTCTGCCAGCCTGAACAATGTTAGGTTTTGTCAGTTGAGGGCACTGGAAACAGATAATAGGAGAAAGGGGGGGTTCTGTGCTTCCCAGTTTTATAATGCTTGCTGAGCAGGCTCCTGCAGTGTGACAATGCTCCAGCATTTAACTGGTAGTCAGCAGCACCCAGAAGTCTACAGTTTACTCCAACATCCACCTTGGGCAGTTCTGTGGTGGAGTGGCTCTAACAAGACAACCTCCCTAGGGACAGTTTTACCTGGCATCCTAGGAAGTAGATTTCCAGCAAGTCCTGGAGCCTAGATCAGCAACTTACTCTGGCATGGCACCCTGTCCAGTGCCTGTTACTCAGTGAACCATGGGTGTGCCCTTCCTGATGGGTCTGGGTCAGCCTTGGGTGGAGTGGAGGGCATCTTCCTTGGGCACTCCATCTCAGCCCTAAGCCAATGGCTGCTCCTTCTATCTGTTATTCCTATATTCTCTAGAGTTCCCTTTACTCTTTATTAGCCACTTCTTCAATATGTCAATCTTCTGTTACAGTTCTTTATATATTAAACTTTTCCTATGTAGTCTCTGTCTCCTGATTGGACCATGACTCATACATCTGGATTTTGTGAATTTTGATAATTTTATTGCAATTTAAATTTTCCCCCTTCCCTAAAATATAGGTAAAAGATATCACTAAAATATTGCAAGGAGTATGCTCATCAAAGATAACAAGAACTATAATTATTCAAATATAAAAAAGGAGATATAAAGAAAGTCTCCTCAAGTCTATAAAATTCCAAATGAGCAGGTACATGATGTAAGCTGGATAAATATCTCTTAAGCAGGGAAGGAGGAAATACAAGGTATTAAAAAAAAATTCCCTTCTGCAATGGTAAACAGCATGAAAGCAGAGCTATTAGCAAATAAGGTATTAAAAGGGAATAAACTATCAGAAGACAAAATGATATATGCAAATAAGAAATAAAATCTGAATCTCCGTGTGGAGGCCACCAAATCAGAATGCCAAGCAAACAAAAATGAGCTTCTTTTTTGTAGGGCAGTGGTGCTTGTCTAATTCTGAATATGATTCTCTCAAATTAGTATTGCTCACCTTTTATTTAAAGGACAACTTAAAAGGAACAGAATGAACCTGAAATTTTGTTGCCACAGGAGAAAAATGAATAAAATTATAACTGCAGATCTGAAGTAATTATTGAAATGAATTACACAGAGGAATTTTCATAAAAACTACGGAAATAATTCCAGCACTATCCTAATCTGTGGTTACTAATTGTGAAACCTAAAGCATATTTACCATATTTTGTGGGAGTTATGTGATAATCCAGAAATTCACTGGATTAGGCATCATATGGCCTGGTTTTAAAACTGGGGATTCAAAGAAATGATTGTTTACAAAGATTTCAGGATATAATGTTTATCAACTAAAGGGAAGAATATATGTGAAACAGTCAAAATATTACATTGCATGAAATGTGTACACCATAATAGTAAATATCATACTATTGGCTATTAATAGTAATAGAGCCAGAAATCACTTTGACTTCTTATTGGCATCACACATTATTATATTTGTTTGTTCAAAATGCCTTTGAGGTTTTCTTCTATACAGAAACTACTATACTAGGAGTGGTGGAAGACATAAAGGCTACTAAATATGCTAGTCCCCTTTAGCTTTCTTTTAAAGTTTTTATTTTAATTCCAGTTAGTTAACATACAATGTTATAGTAGTTTCAGATGTACAATATAGTGATTCAACAATTCCGTACATCATTTTGTGCTCATCACAACAAGTGTACTTCTCCCCATCAGCTATTTAATGCATACCCCTATCTTCCTCTCCTCTGGTAACCATCAGCTATTTCTCTATAAGTAAGAGCCTGTTTCTTGATTTGTCTCTCTCCTTCTTCCCCCCCCCCCCTTTGCTCATTTGTTTTGTTTCTTAAATTCATGAGTGAGGTCATATGGTATTTGTCTTTCTTCAACTAGCTTATTACACTTAGCATTATACTCTCTAGCTCCATCCATGTCCTTGTAAATGACAAGATAGCATTTTTTTAATGGCCGAATAATACACACGCATACACACACACACACACACACACACACACACCCCACATCTTCTTTATCTATTCATTAATTGATGGACACTTGGGCTACTCCCATAGCTTGGCTATTGTAGATGCTGCTGCTATAAACATAGAGGTGCACATATCCCTTTGAATTGGTGTTTTTGAATTCTTTAGGTAAATATCCAATGCTCAATTGCTGGATTGTAGGGTACTTCTGTTTTTAACTTTTTAACTCCATACTGTTTTCCACAGTGGCTGCACCAGTTTGCATTCCCACCAACAGCACAAAAGTGTTCCCTTTTCTCCATATCCTCACCAAAACCTGTTGTTTCTTGTGTTGTTGATTTTAGCCATTCTGACAAGTGTAAGGTTGTAAGTATCTCATCGTGGTTTGGATTTGCATTTCTCTGATGGTAAGTGATGATGAACATCTTTTCATGTGTCTGTTGGCCATCTGTATGTCTTCTTTGGAAAAAAGTCTGTTCATGACTTCTGCTCATTTTTTAATTGGATTTATTTGTTATTTGGGTGTTGAGTTTTAGAAGTTCTTTATATATTTTGGATTCTAAACCTTTATTAGATATGTCATTTGCAAATATCTTCTCCCATTCAGTAGGTTGCCTTTTGATTTTGTGGATTGTTTCCTTGACTGTGCAGAACTTTTTATTTTGATATAGCTCCAATAGTTGATTTTAGCTTTTGTTTACCTTGCCTCAGGAGACATATCTAGAAAAGTATCACTAAGACTGATGTCAAAGAGGAACTGCCTGTATTCTTCTCTAGGATGTTTATGGTTTCAGGTCTCACATTCAGTCTTTAATAAATTTTGATTTTATTTTTATGTTGGTGTAATAAAGTGGTCCAGTTTTCTTTTCTTTTCTCTTTTTCTTTTCTTTTCTTTTCTTTCTTTTCTTTTCTTTTTTTCTTCTTTTCTTTCTTTCTTTCTTCTTTCTTTCTTTCTTTCTTTCTTTCTCTTTCTTTTCTTTTTTTTGCATGTTGCTATCTAGTTTTCCAACATTATTTGTTGAAGATTAATTGACCATAAAGTTGTGGGTTTATTTCTGGGTTCTCTTTTTTTTCTGCATATCCTATTCTGTTCTATTGAACCATGTCTATTTTTGTGCTACTATCATACTGTCTTGATCACTACAACTTTGTAATATAACTTGATGTCCAGAGTTGTGATGCCTCCTGTTTGCTTTTCTTTTTCAAGATTGCTTTGGCTATTTGGGGTCTTTTGTGGTTGCATATAAATTTTAGAATTGTTTGTTCCAGTTCTGTGAAAAATACTCTTGGTATTTTGATAGGGATTGCATTGGACATGTAGATTGTTTTGTGTAGTATAGGCATTTTAACAATATTTGTTATTCTGATCCATGAGCATAAAATGTCTTTACATTTCTTTGTGTTGTTTCCAATTTCTTTCATGAGTGTTTTATAGTTTTCAGAGTACAGGTCTTTAACCTCTTTGGTTAGATTTATTCCTAGGTATCTTATTAATTTTAGTACAATTGTAAATGGGATTAATTCCTTAATTTTTCTTTCTGCCGCTTCATCATTGGTGTATGGAAATGCAACAGATTTCAGTACATTGGTTTTGTATCCAAAACTTCACTGAATTAATTAGCTCTAGCAGTTTTTTGGCGGAGTCTTTCAAGTTTTCTATATAGAATATCATGTAATCTACAGAGTGAAAGTTTTACTTCTTTCTTAGTGATTTGAATGCCTTTTATTCTTTTTGTTTTCTGATTGCTGTGGCTAGGACATCCGGCACTATATTGAATACAGGTGGTAACACTAGACATCCTTGTCTTGATCCTGACCTTAGGGGAAAAGCTCTGTTTTTCCTCATTGAGAATGTTGTTAGCTGTGGGTTTTTCATGTATGGACCTTATTATGTTGAGGTATGTTCCTTTTAAACCTACTTTGTTGAGGGTTTTAATCATGAATGGATATTGTACTTTGTCAAATGCTTCTGCATTTATTGAAATGACCAGATGGTTCTTATCCTTTCTCTTATAGCTGTGATTTATCACATTGACTGATTTGCAAATAATGGACCATGTTTGCATCCCATAATAAATTCCACTTGGTCATGGTGAATGATTTTTTTAATGTACTGTTGAATTTGGTTTGCTAGTATTTTGTTGAGGAATTTTGCATCTCTATTCATCAGGGATATTGGACTGTAGTTCTCCTTTTTAGTGAAGTCTTTATCTAGTTTTCCCCTAACTTCTTAATTCTCGATCTCAGATTGTTTGAATCATACACTTATCTTTCATTCAACTTGAAGTCAACAAAATCACAAGTTCTTGGATTTTTTTTTCTGTCACCTGTTGTTATCTCACAGGTCCCCTGTCTTCTACTTGTACAATTGATTTTGCAACCCAAATACACTGATTAATCTTATCCATGTTAATATTGTCGGTATTTGGCCTGGTGGTCCAGGACTTAGGGTCATTTTGGCATTTGTTGCATTAGCTCACCTTCCCAATGTTGTGACAACCATAAATTTGATAAGCATTTCTTTTGAGTATTTATTCAAATTAGAGAGGAATAAGTACCTACTATATGCCAAACACTATGTACATATGACCTTACTTAATGCTCACTGTGAAGAAATATTGAGGCTCAGAGAGTTTTGACAACACAAAGAAAGAAACAAACTTTGAATTTAGATCTTTGATTTTGAAGCACATGCTTTCACTGTTCTATTTATGGTTTATAAGTGTATCAGAAATCACATGAGATATAATTCTGTGCCTTCGGCTTTACCCAGAGTGGGTGATTCATTAGGTCTGGAGTAGAATTCAGGAATATGTATTTGAGAATTACTATATTACTTCATGATATTGCTAATGAACAGGAAAGGATCTGTGGCTTACATCAGACCCCCATGGTATAGTACCAGAGGTTTTCTTCCTGGCTGTGTAGATCCCATTTATTAATACACTCCTGAGGCAGTACATTACATTATGCTATTATATAGCTTATATTTACTATTTAATTCATGAGGTTTTTGGGATACTTCTTCTACCTGACGTGAAGCAGAGGAGAAACCCATGTGTCAATAAGGAGCTTAGCTGAAATCAAGATAATTTACATAAGCATAAATTCTTCCTTTCATTGGACTATAATTATAGTAACCTCAAAAGAAAATCATTTTGGTATTCAACTGGTAGTCTCCTCACTGATGGATACCTGAAGTGGTAGATGACACAGAAAGAAGAGCAGACCCTGATAGGGAAAATGAGAGTACATTACAGACAAATGCCATCCTTTTCCCAGTTCCTTTGAGAGCTGGCACTGGGAGATAGAGAAGAAAGTGGCAAACTAGTGTCATCAAGGGAATGTTCAATGGAGGAAATGGAGGGGACATGAACTGAAACCTTAAGGAATGGGCAGGTCCAGGCCTAAGAATGGAAGATATAACAAGGAAAGTGAAGGAAAAGAATAATGACAACATCCAAGGATTGACATGCTGAATGAAAGAGATCAAAAGGAAATGAGGCTGACCAGCGTTATGGTTTATGCTCTGGAATCCTGGGAGAGGAGATGAAATTGGGCCAGAATATAGAAAGCATTAAAAGCATAATAGAAGAGATTAAATTTAATTTTATATGGACAGAGGGACTTCATAGGTTTTTGAGTATGAAGTGACATGAGAAAGCCGGGTTAGAGGATTAGAGGATCCCTGGGTGGCTCAGCAATTTAGTGCCTGCCTTTGGCCCAGAGCGTGGTCCTGGAGTCCCGGGATTGAGTCCCACGTCAGGCTCCCTGCATGGAGCCTGCTCCTCCCTCTGCCTGTGTCTCTGCCTCTCTCTCTCTCTCTCTCTCTCTCTCTCTCTAGGTCTCTCATAAATGAATAAATAAAATCTTTAAAAAAATAAAATAAAAGGGAAAGCAGGGTTATATAAGGTAATAATAGTAGTAGTCACTACCATGTATTATGTGCCTACCATATGCCAGGACTTTTCTAGGCAATACATGCATTTACTCTTCACTGATTTATGAGATTGACATTATCTCAGTTTTGCAGATAAGGAAACAGACTTAAGGAAAATAAATTCATCTAAGTGAAAGCAACATTTTACCCATATATGTCTGACTCTACAGACTGTATCACTCTGTGCTGCTTCAAATGAGATTGGTCTGGTGCCCTTCTAAGATTTATACTGGGGAGAAGCAAAGATTTCAGTTAAGAGAAGGTAACCTAGGCTTGGGTAATGTGATTCCATTTTGTATACATTGGACTTGAGAGGATAAAACCCCTTGTTGTGAGTGGGAGTCAATTTAAAATTGAATTGTAATAGAGCAAGTTACAGAGTCAAACTTACCCTTCATATGAATGTATCCGAAAGTTTTAAAAAATTATTGGGAATCTTTTGCTATAACTATAATACTTTATAAATTAAATATTTAGAGAAAATCTCAATTATTAAGAGAAATAGTCTTCATATACATGAGGAAAAGTTTAAGGGACCAATATACAAAAAAAAATTCCCATTAATAGTTGAGGAACTCAATCCCTAAATGCTTAATCTTTTAAGTGAATAATTACTGGATTTGTGCGATCTCTCTAAGGCTGTTATAGTGTGATTTTTATTTCCAGATACGTGTTTTGCCTGATGGGAGTGGCATCTCAAGATATCTTGATTCCTTGATAATCTATCCTTTTATATTATATGTAACAGATTACAAGAGATAATGGAAGTAAGAAAATGAGTTATATCACATTAACTAAAAACAAATCAGAATTTTTGGTGGCTGCAAGAAAGTACTTATGGTAGAACTTGTCTGTGTGATTTTTCTGAAGTCTTTCAGTATTTCACTGTTTGAGTAAAGATTTCCTCCTTTCAGATAATCACCAGGATGTTTGATATTTATTTCATTCTTATTTGTGCTTTTGTTTTAAGCACTACTGCTCATGACCTCATGAATCCACCAAGCGATTAAGACAGGTGTGAGGTAATTTAAAAGCAAGCATCAACTAGTTTTATGAAGGTTATCCAAAGAAATTTCACAAAGCACATTTTTCTGGCCTAACCTGGGTACTAACCACAGCATTTGGTTCCGCTCTGCAGGTAATGCCAGTTGTTTTTTTAAAAAGGTCTGCATACCCTTTAAAAGGATTTGCGTTTTTGGATCAGAATGAAAAGAGACCCACTTCCTTTCTTCCCTTATATGTTCTTCCTCATTCCCACGGTAGGAACCCACAGATACTATTTTCACTAACTCTCTATGCAACCTGGGTCAAGTGATTTAACCTTTTTAAAGGTCAGTTCCATCCTCTTTAAAATGAAAGAGTTGAGCTAAAATGCTGTCTCTTTAAAGTCTTTTATACTCTTCAAGTTCCATGATTCCTTCTGACAGAGTTTGGAATCTTTATATTCTTCTGTTCTCTTTGTATATATTTAGCAACTTGAACCTCTAACTATACTAACAGCACTTTCCATTGTTCCACCAAGCTATTTCTTGCATTACAACCCACTTGCTAAACTGTTTTCTCTCCCTTCGAATTAATATGACCTCTTCATAAAAGCTGTAGCCTATATTTCCATCCATTATCAAGTGTCCAGCTTGGAGAAGGCTGAGGAGGAAGAAGGGAGTTGTTCCTCAGGTCCCTAGGTCTTATGCATCTGACTCTTTAGACTGCTTTATTGAGCTATTGGCACAGTAACAATTTGATAACACCCCACCCAATGTTACTGGGCAGTACCTGTGAGAGAAGATGAATTAAGATCATTTTATCTGACAATGAAAAGTGGTTCCATTTTTAGATAACCCCAAAGTTATTAAAATTATTTGTTCTTAACACAGAAGTTTCCAGGTTGTCTTTTTCAGAATTGGAAAGGACATGGTCCATAGCAGACAAATGTCAAAATAAACAGTTTCATCTTTTCTAAGAATTAGCTTAAATGCTTTTCTTCTTCTTTTTAAGCCATTTGAAAACAGCAGTGATTACCATGAGAAAAGTGCTGCCTATTTAAGAGGTAATTATAAGGATATGAAATTGACAACAAAATTAGTGTTCTTCGTTGTTTTTTAAAATCATATTAGCACTTCCAGAGCAGACTGGATAAATCTCTTTTCTATTGCTTATAGCTAATTAAAATATTAATACGTTTGGAATGTAAAAAAATGTGACTAATCATAAGCAAATAATATTTTTGTCATAGAAATTCACCTCTAAGAAAATTAGGTACAAAGGATATATAATCGTGTAGTTGTTGCCCAAACTGTTCTTTAGAGCTAGTGGTAGGTATGAGTTTCTTTTTTAGAAGTTATATTTCTTAAATAGCTGGGGTTTAAGGAAAATAAAATATAAAACCATGAATGTTTTCTTCTTTGCCAGAATCTAATATTTATATAAAATTTCATTTATGGGTCCAGCATTTATCAGTTGAACCTTGTTTAATAAAGCACACCTCCAATTCTTAAAATTCCTGTGTTCCACAAACCTGAGAACCTCTTAACAAGTGGCAGACAATGCTATAGGCAGTGGGAACACAGCTGAAAATACATGGTATCTGCCCTCAAAACATTCACTTGAGAATGGAAAACAATTATGATATAGTGTTAGGAGTGCTACAACAGAGGGATGTTTTAGTCATCTCAGCTTATAAAGATATAAGCTGAAGGGACAAATTTGTTTTCTCATACTGACAGAGACTTGAAAAGTCCAAGATCAAGACACCAGCATATTCAGTGTCTGGTGAGGGTCTTTCTCCTGGTTCATAGATGGCAGTCTGTTTTTTTTTTTTTAAGATTTTATTTTTTATTTCAGAGAGAGAAAGAGAACATAAGCAGAATGAGGGGCAGAAGAGGGGAGGGAGAGAATCTCAAGGGGACTCCATGCTAAATGCAGAGCCAAACCAGAGGCTCAATCCCATGACCTTGAGATCATGACCTGAATTGAAACCAAGAGCTGGAAGCTCAACCAGCTGAGCCCCTTACTTGCCCCTAGATAGCAGTCTTCATACTATGTCCTCACATGGCAGAAGGAGTGAAGGAGCTCTTTAGGTTCTTCATTATAAGAGAACTAATTTCACTCATGAAGACTCCACCCTCATGACTTAAACACCTCCCAAAGACTCTACCTCCAAATATTATCATATTGAGGGAATAGGTTTTAATATATGAATTTTGGGGAGACATAAACATTTTGTTAATCCATAGCAGGGGTATATGAGATGTAGTGGGAGTAAGTATGCTTGTCAGGAACTGGGAACTTTCTCAGATTGTGTATGTAAGGCTAAAAGGGCAAGTGTGTCAACAGGTAATATGGAGAAAGGAATCAAGAATAGCATGCACAATAGCACACATACACACATAAAAATGCATGCGTGTGAAGTGTTTTGTTTAGCTGTGACATCTAGGTGCTATAACAGTTCATAAATCCTAGTGGCTTAGTACAATATAAGTTTATTTCTTGCACACATAATAGTTCAATTGAGTGTAAGGTGGGTACCCCTTCCATGTGATGAGTCTGGGAACCTGGCTTGTTCCTCCTCCTGGTACTATCAGCTTCCAGAGGTATCTGGTTAATAACACTAAATGCTGCCTAGAAGTCAATCCCAAAAGACCTGAAAAGTGCCCACTGAATATGGCAACAAAGACATCACTAGTGATACTTTCAGGGGCAGTTTCACTGGAACATAGGAGCAAAAGCCACAGTGCAGTTTGAGGGATGCCAGTAAACACTAACTAATCTTTAAAAATCTTGGGTGTGAAGGAAAAGAGAAAATAAGGATTATAGATCAAAGGAGACATATTTGAGGAATTATTTTACTATTTGTTTTTGTCAATTTTTACCATGAGAGAGAACTGAACATGATTATAGGCTGAGACCTATGTTCTTTTGAACTAGGTTTAGAGAGTTCAACTAAGTTCCTCTAGGAACTTAGAGGAAAAGGCTGCAGATGCTGAGAAGAGAGTGATAATTGAGAAAGTGAAATCCAGGATAGGTAGAAAGTAATGAGATTCAGAGGACAGATAAAAGGATTAACCTTACACTAGTGCTTTTATACTTTGTTCATCGACCTGGAAGAGAAGCAAATGAGAAAGGAAAAGTAACCTTAAGCCTTTTTTTTTTCATGAATGTCAAGGACACTGTTTGAGGTTCAGGCATATGTCTATGACAACAAACTTCAGATAATAGAAAAATAAACCATCCATTTTAAAGCAATTATGAATGAAGAGGAAAAGAAAGAAACTATTGACTTCATTTTAATTACACTAAATTATTCTGTTAGTTTACCATTTACTTTCAGGTATTAGATAATAGGATCCATTCTACTTTTCTCCTTGTAGAATCCACAGCATCCACAAAAGTGATTAATTCTAAAGTGTTAAGATGGACTATTAGTATATCCTAATGATTTTAGGACAGTTTACCACTCTAGCCTCATTTTTCCTTTTCTAAAAATGCAGAGATTTACTGTCTTAGAATCATAGAATGTCAGTGCAAAAAGTGAACTTAGAAGGCTTCACAGCTACCCCTACTAGTGCATGCACACATTCACTCATTCAGTGAACATTTAATGAGTTCCTGCCCCTTTAGACTTATCCCAAGTCAATCTATTCCTTACTGTCTATATTCCAGGCACACCGGCCTTCTTTCAATACTCTAACTTCCGTTCAACCCCAAGGGCTTCTCCTACTGTATTTATTTCATGTGTTTACACATCATGTGTTTACACATCCTGCCCAACTTGTCCCTTACTCTGGTTGATAGCTACAAGTTTCTTCTTACAAGTCTCTATAATTTAAGCCACTTCCTTAGAGAAAACTTTCTTTGCCTGCCCTCTAAATTTAGCTTAAATTCCCTCCCTCCATTTAATCGCTATCTTATTTTCACATAGCTTTCTGTCATATTACAGGTAATTTGTGTATAATTACTGTGTAATTTTTTATCTAATGACTCTGTCCTACTAAGTCACTAAACACTCCTCATGAGTTCAGAAACCATACCAATTTTGCTTGCTCATCACATGTTTCTATGTCCCTAGAAGAGTGCCTGCATCATAGTAGCTATTTAATAAAAAGTTGTTGAATGAAGAAATAATGACACCCAGTGTTTTATTCTGAAAAGTACTGAATCAGAAAGAATCTTTGTTCCTCAGAAACTCATACCCTATTAGGGAAGAAGCATGTAAACATGTAATTATTAACATCACCATGGCTAGGAAGGCATATGTTGGATCAGAATGCTTGGGTTGAAATCCTGGCTTTCCTCCCATACAAACCATTTATCATTAAGCAAACAACATAATCTACCTAAGGCCCAGTTTCCTCATCTGTAAGATGGGGGGAAATTATAGTACCAACCTGTGGCAGATAATGCAGTTGGTTTTACTTTTTACCTATTCCATTATTATCTTATCTTCCTACCATAGAGCCTGAAAAAACAAAACAAAACAAAAAACCCAAAAATTTCATTTCTAGATTACGTTGAAGATGAGTTCAACTTGGGTTCCCTGAGAAAGTTAGAGGGAGAAGGGAGGTGAGAAGTCAGCAGCCACCAGTGACAAGCATGGTGGTAGAGATATATGGTTCTTCTGAGATAATTCCAAAGGGATGTCTTAAATCTAGGTTTAGGTACTGTTCCTCATGGATGACACCAATGAGCAGGTCTTCTAGGATGGCCAAGTAGTGTGAATAGTGGGTATTTCTTCTGTTAGCTTTAATTCTGGATGCCTTTTTTCAGATTGTAAAAATCCAAGCTTGATTATTTAACCTCCCCAAAGATTCTTTGAGTTCTTAATTCCTACAATAAAGTCACTTCTGCTTCAAATAGCTATATGGGATTTTGTAGTCTGCAATAACAAAATCTGGAAGATGTAGTCAAAAGAATAGTTTGTTGAAAAGGTTAAATATAAATGGAAGCACTCTCCCTGGTATCTGAATGTAAAGATTGTAGCAGATCAAACTAAGACAACTCCAGTAGTACATTAATATTACTGTCCCTGATTTTGTATCAATACCTTTCCCCAAATTCCTTCAAGAGTGAATTTCTTGATTGATTACATGTATCTGTGGGTATAGGTAAAGTTTGACAAGTGCTAAATTAAGTTGCTATTTTAAAAACATAAATATAAGTAGAGATAAATCTGGAAAAATATATTTTCTTCATATTCATCCATATTTTATTATTTCTTAGAAATGAACACATATAGCTTTAAAAAGACAAGTCTTTTAGCTATTAATCTGTCTACACTTGTACTGTCTTTTCATTTTTTAAAAAAGTTCTCTATATGGTCAACTAACCTCTGACAAAACAGGAAAGAATATCAAATGGAAAAAAAGTCTCTTTATCAAACGATGTTGGGAAAACTGGACAGCCACATGTAGAAGAATGAAAGTGAATCACTTTCTTACAGCATACACAAAAATAAGTTCACAGTGGATGAAAGACCTAAATATGAGACAGAAGGCATCAAAATCCTAGAGGAGAACACAGGCAGAAACCTCTTTGACTTCAGCCATAGCAAACCCTTACTATACACGTCATCAGAGGCAAGGGAAACAAAAGCAAAAATGAACCATTGGGACTTTATCAAGATAAAAAGCTTCTGCACAGCAAAGAAAACAATCAATAAAAGTAAAAGGCAGCCTATGGAATGGGAGAAGATATTTGCAAATGACACATCTAATAAAGGGCTAGTGTCCAAAATCTATAAAGAACGACACCCAAAAAACAAATAATCCAGTCAAGAAATAGGCAGAAGATGGGACGCCTTAGTGGCTCAGCGGTTGGGTGCCTGCCTTCAGCTTAGGTCATGATCCTGGGATCCAGGATTGAGTCCCGCATCAGGGTCCCTGCGAGGAGCCTGCTATGTCTCTGCCTCTCCCTCTGCGTCTCTAATGAATAAATAAATAAATCTTAAAAAAAAAAAGAAATAGGCAGAAGACATGAATAGACACTTTTCCAAAGAAGACAGTCAGATGGAAAACAGACACATGAAGAAATGCTCAACATCACTCATCATCAGGGAAATACAAATCAAAACCACGATGAGATACCTACTGCCTCATTCTTGTCAGAATGGCTAAATGAACAACACAGAGGATAACAAATGTTGGTGAGGATGTGGAGAAAGAGGAACCCTCTTGCACTGTTGGTAGGAATGCAAACTGATGCAGCCACTGTGGAAAACAGTACGAGTTTCCTCAAAAAATTAAAAATAGAGTACTCGTAAACAGTACGAGTTTCCTCAAAAAATTAAAAATACCCACTAGGTATTTATCTAAAGTATACAAAAATACAGATTTGAAGGGGTACATGCACCCCAATGTTTACAGCAGCATTATCAACAGTAACCAAACTATGGGGAGAGTCCAGATGTTCATCAGCTGATAAATGGATAAAGAAGAGGTGATAATATATCCAATGAAATCTTACCCAGCCATCAAAAAGAATGAAATCTTGCCAATTGCAACAATGTGGATGGAACTGGGGGTATTATGCTAAGTGAAATGTTTCAGTCAGAGAAAGACAAATACCACATGATATCACTCATATGTGGAATTTAAGAAAAAAACAGATGAATATATGGGAAAGGGCAAGAGAGAGAATGAGAGAAACAGGCCATAAGTGACTTAATGATAGGGAACAAACTGAGAGTTGATGGAGGGAGGGGGCTGGGTGATGGGCTAGATGGATGATGGTTATTAAGGAGGGAACTTGTTGTGATGAGCATTGGATGTTGTATGTAGTGATGAATCACTGAATCCTTCTCCACAAACCATTATTGCACAATGTTATCTAACACAATTTTTAAAAAAGTTTTCACATGCACTAATCTCATGACAGCCTTGTTAGACATTCAGTAGTATTGCCATTACACAATATGCAAACAAAAGCCAAGGGAGACTAATAATTGGCCTAGACAGAATTTGAATGCAGGTCTTATGACTCTAAGCTATGTGCTTTCTTGCTTTACCTTAGTTGATCAGCAGTTCACTGAGAGCAGCTCTCTCTAACTTGAAATAAATTTTATTATCAGTGCCTAATCAAAGACTTGAATTGCAGCCCAGACTATACCATTGTTTGAGTTTGCAATTTGGGGTGAGGTAATAAGTCTTTTTCAGTTCACTTCTATCTATAAAATTAGGATACCACAAATTTTTGGTCAAGATGGCCTCATGAGGTCACATTACATACTAATGAGTAATAAATTACAGGACTAAATATCGAAAAGACAAGGCCAAGTCAAAAACCAGGTAAACATTTCAGTAAGCCATAAATGGAATAGAAATCCAAGTAGTACACGCACTTAAGGACTGGGAACTCCCTCTGATCTAGTAAGTTCAGTTTCTGTGTGGCAGAGGGACTAAAAGTGTTCTGTGCAAAACTGGAGATGAGAGCAAAGCTACTCTTAAAAGTCAGGATTTGGGGAAAAACAGGGATCAGGAGGATGGGTGCCCAAAAACCAAAATTCAAAAATAAAATATAAGATTAAGAAGTACAGCCAACAAAATCAACAATCCAAACCTGATTCATTTCAGAGAAAATTATGTCATGGAACACATTCAAATGGATATTTTTAAAAGCTTGAAGAGATTTAAAAATACATTTAGAAAAATCAGGAAGTTACTAATAAACAGAAACACAACTATAAGAAGTAAAGAGTAAAAAGGAATCAGAGCTGCTAATAATGATAATAATTTATAATAGCTTATAAAATTACAAGACTACTGTGAGGACTGCACAGGGTTATGTGAGCCTCTTTTTTTGTGAATTAAACTTTTCATACTATGGAATGAAGAATGGCGAGAATAGTCTGCCAAGATCTCTGCGAGGGAGGTCAGTCATAAGCTATGAAGCTGGCAAGGAATCAGAGTGACTTTAGGAAAAGGAAAGACTATCATAAAAGAGAATATATTGACAAATTCCACTTTATTCTAGAATTTGCCTAAGGAACCAGTCTTCTGGGACACTAAATATGATCTATCTGTCAAGGAAGAAAGAATTCATACTTTTTAAAAAAGTTGCCCCTAAAACAGTGCGCTTCTGTTTCTTGTAGAGGAAGGAGAATAGGAAAAAAGTACTACATAAATTATGACTATCATTATATTTCCTTTTTAGGGAAAAAAAATCACCATCTGGGGAGGAAAATGTCTGGACATTGAGAATGTATGCTTTTTCTAATGTGCATTTCTATGGGGATATACATTTGAAATTGGGCATGCAAACCTGAACTTGTGTGTGGTACATTTTCATACAAATGTGCATATGCATATCGTAGTGCTTGTTCTGTTCCACTCAAAAGTGGGTGGAGATATGAATATTATTGAGCAAGTGTAATTTTCATACAAGTATTGTGTGGGAAGCTTCCATTCTGGCTAAACATCTTAGCAAAAATGAAAAGCTCAGATAAGAACAGTGGGATTTTGTAAGTGTTAATATCACAGTATGAATGTTTCTAATCACTCTCTAAGCCTATTTGGTCTTGAATTAAAAAAGAATAGAACCATCAAGCCAGAGGGCAAATTGTCATGTGGGGAAAATTGACGGATGGGAAATAGAATATAGTTCTTCATCCCAGCTTTTTAAAAATACATATATATGTTTAAGGGGAAAAATGGCCATTTGAAATTCTGTATTTTGGAAGTCAGGCCAAGCATGGTATTTGACCCAGGTTATAAATATTCTATGTTGTGAAACTGAAACACTTATTAAAAAAAAAAAAACTTTCTGAAGGAATTCAGAATATCTACCACCAACAAAAAGCTTCATAGCCCCAAATCATATGAAGACTAAATCTGGCAGTAGTTGTGGTGTATGAAGTGTGATCAAGTTGTACTTTCCCCACAACTCACACTGTCTTAAAGAAGATGAGGAACTGGAAAGGTGACTTAGAACCCCCTATTGGAATCAGTGATTCTGAGGTGTAAAATAAAACGGGGGAATACAAAGGGGCTGGAACTTAGGCAAGGACATTTTCTTGTCAGTGAGGAAGGAATAACCAAGAAGCCTCCCTAGAAACATAATCAGGGTTGGGAAACAACAAAAAGAGGGAAACAGGACAATTCTGTAACAAGGTTCCGATTTGGAGTTTGGGTGACTTTGGGGTGTGCCGTTCCCATTTAGAGCTGTGCTGTGGACCTAGAGCTAAGTCAACAAGAGCTTTTTCGACTGGCGACCCAAAGAACTTTAAAAACATCTCATTCGGGATCCCTGGGTGGCGCAGCGGTTTGGCGCCTGCCTTTGGCCCAGGGCGCGATCCTGGAGACCCGGGATCGAATCCCACGTCGGGCTCCCGGTGCATGGAGCCTGCTTCTCCCTCCGCCTATGTCTCTGCCTCTCTCTCTCTCTCTCTCTCTCTCTCTGTGACTATCATAAATAAAAAATAAATAAAAAAATAAAAAAAATAAAAACATCTCATTCAGTGATCGGTGCAAAAGTAAAGGCCATATAATAGGATGTGAAAATGGACACATTTATGAAGATCTGATTTATGTAGGAAATCGCACCATCCTAAAATGAGTAATGAAATTGTGCTTATAATTATGCACCTGCTTGTTTCTATTCTTGGAATCACCAAATTCTTATTACCTCTTGCCTCAGTTATTGCAGCTACCTTCTAACTGGCCTTTAGCCTTCAGTCTGTTTCTGAACCTAAAGCATTCTACTGCTTAGAACTGTTCAGTTGGTTCCCCACTGCCTTTTAAGCACAAAACATGGCGGTCATATTTTCTGTGATCTGGAACCAAACTTAATGTCCAGCCTTATCTGCCATTACTTTTCTCCATGTACTTTTGTAAAAAATTTTAAATTTAATATAATTAACGCATAGTGTATTATTAATTTCCAAGGTAGAATTTAGTGACCCATCTGTTACCTATAACACCCAATGCTCTCTCCATCACATGCCCTCCTTGATACCTGTCACCCAAGTACATCACCCCCCCACGACCCCTCCAGCAACCCTAAGTTTCCTACTAGAGTTAAGAGTCTCCATGTATTTGATGCCAAAATGTCTAATCATCATTCCCCAAACGTCCTCCAGAGTGGTGTTTCTGAAACACCAGCATGATCCTGTCACTGAGTAACTGAAAACCCTTCAGTGACTTTCTATATAGCTGCTCTGTAGGACCAACTGAAATGTTATGTCTGTAGGACCCTCTAAATCTGGCCCGTGTCAGGCTCTCCAGCCCTTCCTCTGACCAGCAGATCCCAATTTACCCTCCTCAAACTATAACCCAGTCACATGGAGCTACTTAAAACGGTCTGGAAAAAAAAAATGGTCTGAATAGGCCAACCTGTTTCTTGCCCTGAAGCCTGTTAGAGTTATCCCATCTGCCTTGTCCACTCTTCCTCCTACTCCTACCATCTTCCCACCTTCAAATGCCCCATAGTCCACCTGAGGAAAAAAAAAACCTTATTATTTTTTCAAGATTCAACTTAAACCTGCCTTCTTTATAAAAGCCTTTACATTTCTAGAAAACTTGATTACCACCTTCCTCACAGACACCCACTACTCTTTCTCCTGTAATCCTAGTGCCAAGTACAGGTAATTATCATTAAAATTGTAATACTTCTGGGATGCCTGGGTGGCTCAGTGGGTTAAGCATCTGCCTTCAGCTCAGGTCATGATCCCAGCATCCTAGGATCGAGCCCCACATGGGGCTCCCTGCTCAGTGGAGAGCCTGCTTCTCCTTCTCCCTCTGGCCCTCCTCCCCTACTCGTGTTCTCACTTTGTGCTTTCTCTCTCACATACATACATACATAAATATCTTTTAAAGAACTGTAATATTTCTTTTTAATTAACCATTTCCTAACAGCGTCATCAAGGGCAGGGAAAATATCCTATTTATCTTTGCAACACTGGGACAGCACACAATGCAGAGAACAGACAAATGGTAGCAAAGTGCTAACTCCTTGAGAATAGGGCCCTGTGGTTATACCCACTGTGCTTAATGACTGTCTGTTGAGCACATGAATAAGTGATAGATACTTATAATCTTTGTGCCATGTTTATCTGCAGTGGTAAAGTCTCTCTTTCACCCTTTTCTCCCCCTCCCCCCCACTGTGATTCAGCCTGTATGATTTTCTCTATATAAGAGCTCCCCGGGTTCCATTTTAAACTAACCTGAAGCTGTTCTGTTTGCTTTTTGTAACCTAGGTTCCCTCTGCTCCATTGTCCAAACCCAGAAAAACAATCTCTCCAGCTTTCAGAAGCCCCTCCAGCTGCCTGAGTTGTGTTGCCTCCGTTTAATCAGAATCAGCTTTTCCTTTCCCAGTGTAGGAACCAGCTTCACCTCCGCAGAGGCCGATTCCTCAGCTGTGGCTGCTGTGATTGATAAGTACAGATCTCATTCTGAAAGACTTGCTGTTCTCCCCACCCCACTTTCACAAGAATGTGAAGTAGTCAGGATTTTAAACTGTAGGGTGACTTAGGAGAGCACCAGAATTCTTACTGTTGACTGATCAAATGTCATAAAGGAAAAGCAAATGTAGGAGAGAAACTGGAGATTTGGCTGTCAGTTGCAGGAGCTTGTAAATGCAAGTAATATCATGAAAACTGCCAATGCTTTGCTAGTGTCAGTTTATAATTAGAGATGCCATTTTAAGGTGAATTTTGACATTTACTGCTACTAGTTGACTTTTTCAGTAATATCTAGCGCCATATGATAGCACTGTCTCTTTCTCTGAGAAATTAAATAAATCCAGAGGTTTCAGATTCAATTCCGGAGACCATGAATATCTTACAAAACCATTTTATATCTTAAATTATAAGCCATTATTGTCAGAAACACACACAAACACAAGCATATATGTTATATAATTTATTTTAATTATAGAATTTATAAATGTGAGATTATAACATTTTATTATTTGGAAGAAAATTAAGTGATTACAAAGCTTCTCCCCCCCCAAAAAAAATCCAGTGGTTCCATGAATACATTGTTTATGTAATCACATTCAAATGCATAAAAATAATATATTTGAAATCTAAGTCATAGTCATACACTTTTATATTCCCCTTAGTCCATGCAACATAATCTAGATCCTAAGTTAACACTACGTTAATGCTAGTTAGTATTGAACAATACGAAGTTAAATGGTTAAGATGCTATGGGAAAAAAGGCTTGTTTGATTAATTTTGCACTGATGGGATGAAAATTGGCTTGATTTTTTTCTATTAGTATTAAGCTGGCACATGCTTTAGCTGAGTTTAGAACTTCCACTGATTTCAAAGGAGGTGTAGGTTTCTTTTAGCATCTTGAAGCATGAAACACCAAACAGATTCACTATATAAATGCTGGAAACTCATAAGTATGAATTTATTTGCTCAAGATTTCTAACCCAGCTATCAGCACAATGTATCTTTAACATCTGTAAAACATCTGCAGCCATTAAAAATTGTCTCCCTCCGCCACTCCCCCCAGCCTTTCTAAAACAGATACATACAATCTCAGAAAATAATTCTTCAGGGGAAAATGCAATCTTTGTTTTATTTTTTAAATTTTTATTTATTTATGATAGTCACACACAGAGAGAGAGAGGCAGAGACATAGGCAGAGGGAGAAGCAGGCTCCATGTACTGGGAGCCCAACCTGGGATTCGATCCCACGTCTCCAGGATCGCGCCCTGGGCCAAAGGCAGGCGCTAAACCGCTGCGCCACCCAGGGATCCCACAATCTTTATTTTAGAAAACAGTCACAAGTTATAGAATTTCAGAGCTGAAGTGAGTTGTAAAGTTCCTTTGGTGTGGTTCTTGTTTTATAGCTGGGAAGGAAGTGGAGTTCTGGAAGGTGACAGAGACACATTGAAACTTCATTTCCTGGCATTCAGACCAGAGATCTTTCCATTAGCATTGTTTACTGGATATGGATATTGAATAAATCAAACATAATTTAATTATATCTCTAATAGACATATTTTAGAAATAAAGCGTTAACTTTTACAAGAATAGGTACAAGTGTAATCTGTAGCTCTCCCTGTGAAGGAAAATCCCCTTCCGTTAAGCCATACCAAAGCTTTTCCCCTAGTAGTTAGCCATTCTTAACTACTTTTAATTCTCTTATGAGATGAAGGAGATTTCTTAGATAAGGTAAGCGGAGAGGTTAAGTAGAGCAGATTTCTGTTATAAATAAGAGGGGTAAGCACCTTGATTCTTAGGTTTTTCCACAACCAAAATACCAATACCAGTTTAAAGAAGAAGTAAGCATAAGCTTAGGACTTATAAACAATGATAAATGTGAATGCATTTTTAAAAGATTTTATTTATTATTTGAGAGAAAGAGAGAGAGATAGCATGAGCAGAGAGAGGGGCAGAGGGAGAAGCAACACATGGCTCCATCCCAGGACCTTGGAATCAGGACCTGAGCTTAAGGCAGGTTCTTAATTAACTGAGCCACCCAGGTGCCCCGATGTGAATGCATTTTAAAGAAAGTGATAACTGGAAATTATGTGAAGTACAAATGGAGGCTTAGACTAATGTTTGAAAAAAGTTCATCACAAATATAATAAAGGGTTATATCCTTAACATATAAAGAGTTCATACAATCAGATCTAAGAAAAAATACTGAGAAAACTAATAGAAAAATTGTCTAAGACACAAACTAGCATTTACAATGACATGAAACATACTTAAACTATTAACACTAAAAATTCAGATTTTAAAGGACTTATATTCTTCACTTATAAAAGTAACTAAATTTCTCTCATTTTTTTCATTGATACTTTTTTCTTTTAAAATGACATCTATTTGTTATAATGTAATTATACTATAATTTAAAATATATATACTTTCTATATATGTAATCTTTCTGAAAATTGCTTTAAAATATATAAGAACCTAAAATGTATGCAGCTCCTTTTGCCCAGTGAACCCACTTTAGAGAATGTATATCAAGGATCAGATGCAAATCAATATTTTTGGATAAAAAGATTAATTATAGAATCATTTATAATAATGAAAAATTACAATAAATAAAATTGTGCAAACATAATTAAAGGACTAGATAAATGTCCATAGGAGAGAATATTTTATAATCTTTAAGAGCCATGTCTTCACATGATATGTAGGGACCAAGAAAAAATTTGGCAACATAATGTTTCATAAAAAATGAGAAGTTTTCATCAATTTTAGAAAAATTTTAGGCATTGTTTCTTCAAATATTTATTCTGTCCTTTCTGTGTTTTATTTTGGGTAGTTTCAATTGCTATGTCTTCAAGTTTACTAACATTTTCTTCTGCAATGTCTAATTTTCCCTATACCCTGTCTAATGTATTTTTCATCTCAGACTTTGAATTCTATGTCTAGAAGTTTTAAGTTTGTGTGTGTGTGTGTGTGATATATTTTCCAGGTCTCTACTTAACTTTTTATTTTATTTTTTAAGAAATATTTTATTTAGGGATGCCTGGATGGTTCAGTGGTTGAGAAGCATGCTCCTCGCTGAGCAGGGAGCCCAGTGCGGGGCTCTATCCCAGGACCCTGAGACCATGACCTGAGCCAAGGGCAGACACCCAACCAGCTGAGCCACCCAGGCATCCCGCTACTTTACTTTTTATTTATTTATTTATTTATTTATTTATTTATTTATTTATTTATTTATTTTTACTTAACTTTTTAAATGTATATAATGGAGTTCATATAGTATGTTTTAATATTTTAATCTTCTCATGTGCTAGTTATGACATCTCTCATTTCTGGATTAGTTTTGATTAATGTATCTCCTCATTAGGTCATATTGCCTGTTCATTTTCATGCTTGGTAATTTTTTTTTAAATCAGATGCGAGACATTGTGAATTTTTCCTTGTTTGATACTGGATGTTTTTCTGTTCCAAAAATATTCTTGGGATTTTTCTGGGTGCAGTCAAATTACTTGGAAACAGTTTGATCCTTTTGGATATTGCTTTTTAATTATATTAAGTCAGAACATAGCAGTACTACATCGAAGGCTAATTATTCTCTACTACTAAGCAAGATCCTTCTGTTTACTTAATTCTAATCTGACTGATGAGAACAGTCATTATTCTTGTTCTGTGTGAGCACGGGTTAGTCTTACCACAAATTCTTTCAAGGAGTCCTTTCCCCAGCATTGGGTTGTTTCCTCATATGCCTGCCTTGGTCATTACTCAGATGAATACTCAAAGTAGTTCCTCTAGAGATCTTTGATGTTTTGTCTCTGTGCAGCTCTCCCCTTTACATACTTTGCCCTGACAACTCTAGACACTGTTGTCTTCCCACAATCTCAGATTCATCTCCTCCTACCATTTTACCTAGGTTCCCTTTTCTTGTTCCACAGCCTGAAAATTCCCTCAAGGCAGTAAACTGGGCAATCATAGGGCTCACCTTGTTTATTTGCCATCTCTCAGAGATTTTTTTCTCTCTCAGAGATTTCTATCCTTCACTCCTTATGCCTAATGTCTGGCAAACCATAATTTTATATATTCTACCTTTTTTTCTTCTTATTTTAGGCAGGAGGTCAAATGTGGTCTCTTGTCTGAAAGTGGAAGCCCTTATCATTTTGATGTCTATTTTTCCAAAATATTGTTGAAAATTGATCCATCTGCATGTGAATGTAGGGACAAGCCACCCTACACACAGAAGATTTGAGAATATTAAGTAATCCCCAAATTAGTTTAAAACAGGCATATGCCAGCATTTGACAAAATTCAACATCTGTTCATGATTAAATCTATCAACAAAGGGGCCCCTAGGTGGCTCAGTCAGTTAAATGTCTGCCTTCAGCTCAGGTCATGATCTCAGGGTCCTCGGATGGAGCCCCACAGTGGGCTCCCTGCTCAGCTCCCTCTGCCCTTCTCCCTCACTCATACTCTCTCTCTCTTTCTCAAAGTCTTAAAAAAAAAAAAGATCAACAAAGTGGGTTTAAAAGGAACATAACTCAACATAATAAAGCATAAAGGCCATATGACAAACCCACATCTAAAATAATCAGTAAAAAACTATTAGAACTGATAAATGAATTCAAAAAAGCTGAAGGATATAAAATTAATGCACAGACATCAGTTGCATTTGTATATGTTAATAATGAGGTAGAGAAAGAGAAATTAAGAAAGCAATCCCTTTTATAATTGCACTAAAAAATAAGATACCTAGGAATAAACTTAACCAAGGAGGTGAAAGATCTATACTCTGAAAACTGGAAAACATTGATGGAAGAAATTAAAGATGATACAAACAAATGGAAAGACATTCCATGCTCATGGATTAGAAGAATTAAAATTGTTAAAATGTCCATACTACCCAAGGCAACTTATAGATGCAATGTAATCTCTACCAAAATACCAATAACATTTTTCACAAAACTAGAACAAAAAAAGCCACAAATAATCTGATTAAAAATGGGCAGAGCACCTGAATAGACATTTTTCCAAAGAAGACATATAGATGGCCAACAGACACATAAAAAGGTGATCAACATCACTAACATCAGAGAAATGCAAATCAAAATCACAATCACAATGAGATATTACCTGACACCTGCCAGTTATGGAATAAGTCATGGGAATGAAAAGTGCAGTATAGTGAATACAGTCAGTGGTATTACAGTCCTATGTATGGTGACAGATGGTAGCTATGCCTGTGGTGAGCATAGCATAAGGTATAAATTTGCCTGATTACTATGTTGTACACTTGAAACTAATGTAATATTGTGTCAGCTATTTTTCAATAAAGTAATAAAGAAATAGATGTATGCAAAAAACTAGCACATGTTCATATATTCACATTAAGTGGAGAAAATAATATCAAAATATTAGCAAAAGTACTGATCCCAGGGATTGTGTCTGATTTATATTTATTTTCATACATTTTAAATTGCCTTCAAGTATTAAAATATATAGATTTTACTAAAAATGAATGTTATATGTAATGTAAATATATATAACTTTTGGTAAAAGAAACCAAACTTGTATTTTGAAAAAGGCACAGTAAAATCAGTGAGTTGCCCATATATATAAAAAATCAGATATGGGGTCTACTTACCAGTGAATGAAATATGCAGTGATGACAGTGATGTAGATAGTGAGTCCTTCTACTAGAAACCTTTCGCCAGAAGCTGAACATCCAGCATTCAGTGAGGCTGGGGAAGGCTATGTCACTGCTTGTTTTGGGGCCCAGACAAGACCTAAGCTCCTTCCAAATCAGAATTTTTGTGCTTGCTCCTGTTTTTGAGATGACCTAAATGGCAGTTAAATTTCAAGGGTACACTGATTCTCTTGGAAAAAGGAAACCTTATACAGCCTCCTCACAGTCAAAAGTGTGTGTTCCCATGGAAATGTTAAATAAAATGAATTCTGGGAGTGCAATGAAATTTGAGTTTTATTGCACTTGTTCATGAGTGGCTAAGTGAGCAATTTCAACTAATTGTGAAGAGATAAAAGATAATGAAAAGGCCAAAAAATCAAATACGCCTTGTATTTGAAAGAAACTTATTAAACTAAGTAGATATATAAGTATACTCTTAAGAACTCAGAAGATTGTGCTCCAGGGGAAAAAAAAAAAGCAAAAGCAGAGAGGCATAGTGTTGGAAAGGACCATAGATGTCTTCCAGTCCATCATTTTCCAAGTGTGGCTGAAGAATGCCTGGGTTTGAATCCTGACTCTGCCACTTACAAGCTGCAATGACTTTGGGCAAGTTATTCACTCCCCTGTACTCTAATTTCCCCTCTGTACAATTAGAATTAAAATAAGAGTTTTGAAGATTATATGAGTTGATGTAGATATAGAACTTAGAATACCTGGCTCACAGTAAACTTTAAAATAAATATTAGCTATTGTTGTTCTAAATGTATATGGATGGACTTTAAAAACATGAACGGGTGGGACACCTGGGTAGCTCAGTGGTTGAGCATCTGCCTTCGGCTCAGGTCATGGTCCCAGGTCGAGTCCCACATTGGGCTCCCTGCATGGAGCCTGCTTCTCCCTCTACCTATGTCTCTGCCTCTCTCTCTGTGTGTGTCTTGTAAATGCATAAATGAAATCTTTAAAAAGTAAAATAAAATAAAAATAAAACATCAGTGGGCATTCAAAAATATATAACTATCTCATTAAATATGTAATTATATAAGTAGTATTCCTTGAGATCATTTATGGTATGACATAAAGTTTAAAATATTAATTTTTTCAAGGCTCTAAACACTTTAATTATACAGAAAGATAAATTCTGTATGAAGTTCTTCCTTGTCAAAGATTTTGAAAAGCAAATGCATATGAAATAATTGTATAAATTACACTATTAGCTAATATCTAGCTTTTGGAAAAAAAGGACTAAGATTATATGTACAATCAAGAGAAAGCTTCTGTTGCAGTAACTATGGAACAATATGCAGAGTTAAGAAATATGAATTCTGTCATTGATACTAAAAACATTAATTTTTAAGTAAATCTGAATATAGTTGCAGGTGTGTATTGCAAAAATCATACTGGTGGTACACAACGGACTTAGGTATAATCCCCTCACTTAACAAATGAGGAAAACGAGGCCAAAGGGGTGGGAAAAACAGTTATACAGGAAGTTAGAAGTAAAGCAAGGCAAGGATCTAAATCAACTGACTCCCATTTCACTGCTTTTACAACCTATTCTAAGCCTTCGTTCCCTTTCTTATCCACACTTTAACTTTCATAAAGACACAGTCGATAGCTCAGTTTCTTCAGAGTTCCCTTTCTCCCCATTCCATGTCACTCATGCTATAAAGAAAATTTACTTGCATAGCTTTAATAACAAGCCTTAAGCTTTAACTCTGGCAAACAAAATGAAATAATTTATTTAGTCCACATGTGACAAATAAGCAAGGATCATTTCATTAAAGGCTAAAAATAAAGCAAGTAGTATGTTTAAGTAAAACGTGAACATGAGAAATAGCTCTACTCAACACATTTCATGCACGAGAAGCATTCAAGTCAATGCTGGATTGGAGCCTCTTTTGGGGATGGGAAGAAATCATGTCAGGAATTTATGCTGGGCAAAGGAGTTCTCTACAGCTGCAAGAATTGAAAATCCTTGGACATTAAATTCAACTCTGGATAGTGAAATGATTGGAGAGAAATACAGTTTACATGAATGTCATGTGAAGCTTAATTACAAAGGTTCCATATTTTTCACTCAAGGAGCTACTGTCTAGTGGAGGTAAATAATTACAGTATAGTGACATTGCTATAATAGAAATAGGGCTCAAGGAGATGATTAAGTCTGTCCAGAGAGGGATGCCTGGGTGGCTCAGTGGTTGAGCGTCTGCCTTTGGCTCACGTCGTGAGCTTCGGGTCCTGGGATTCAACCCCTTATCGGACTCCCTGCAGAGAGCCTGCTTCTCCCTCTGCCTGTGTCTCTCATGAATAAAAAAATAAAATCTTAAAAAAAAAAAAACTTTGTCCAGTGGGTAATATAGGTTACATAGGTGAGCTGACACTTAAAAGAGAAGTAGAATCTTCTTGGTGGATAACCTAAAGGAAGAGCAGCCTAAGCTAAGCAGAGAGAAAGTGTAAACAGTGCAAGTTGCATGTAGGACACTGCAAATTGTTTGATATGGTTCGATCCTAGGGCACTTGTAATAGTAAAGAGCCAGACATTAAGAGGTAGAAGTGGATGAAGGTACTTATCCATACATTCATCAGGTTAACCAATATTCTGCTGCCTGTTGCATGATCTGTTAGTTCACTCAATGTTGATAAAATAAGGAGAGATCTTTGCTGAAGGTTCGTAAGAGTAACAAATGTAGTCTATGTAGTAATTTTGGAAAAGCGTCTCATGATAAGTTGCACAAACTGATTTCCCATTCTCACTGTAACTTGGAACAGGCTGATTAAAAGCAACAGTTGGAAATAAACACATCTCTATTTCACCATTTTCCCTGCAGGTACCATGTAGGGCTTCTCATTACTGACTCACTGTTTGAGAACAGCAGGTAGTAAGAGCAAGCACTTTCATATTCTAAAATGAAAGGAACAGTGTTGTTCACTGGCTGTGAAAGCCCCTAGATGTTGCCAATATACTTTATTGATTAGCCTACACTGCTGATATAAATTCTTTTAAGATTAAGACTCATAGTTGCCAGCCCTAACAGACAGTCCTTGGTGGAAACAGGTATATCACAGAAAGGCAGACCTAATGGCTCAAAAAAAAAAAAAAAACCCTCATTTAACCCACAGTCTTCTGCCTAAAAAATTGTAGAAATCATTCCTAGGATTTATTTCCATGCTGTTACCAAAACCAATTCCTTAAATTCCACCAAATACTTTAAGTATTGTTTTCTAATAACTCATTATCATACCCTTGTCTTTTTTCTTGTGAAAGGGAGTCAAATAGTATAGTTTTCTCTGAGGAAAAAAATAATGCTTTAAAATATGTACCCATTGAGATGGAATCATTCATGTCTGCCATACTATTTAAGACTTAAAAAATTATAATAAAAAAAAAACGACTCTTCAACACTATAAAAAAAAAAAGGTGCCTCTATAACAGTAAAAGTACTGTTTCTCTTTCCCTCTCACCCTAATCTCATCTCTGGTATGGTTCTGATTTGTACATTGCAAGCACTCTTAAAATATTTTATGATTATAAAATCTAATGAAAAGCTTCTGAACATTAAAAAAAAATAATTCCAGTATAAGTAACATACAGTGTTATATTAGTTTTGGGTATACAATATAGTGATACAGCAGTTCCATACATTACTCAGTGCTCATCATGGTAAGTGTACTCTTACTCGCTTTCACCTACTTTATCCATCCCTCCAACCCGCCGCCCCTCTGGTAACCATTAGTTTGTACTCTAGAAAAGTCTGGTTTTACATTTGTCTCTTATTTTATTCACCTGTTTTATTTCTTAAATTATACGTATGAGTGAGGTCATATGGTATTTGTCTTTCTTTGACTGACTCATTTTACTTAGCATGATACCCTCTTGATCTACCCATGTTGTGGCAAATGGCAAGATTTCAGGCTTTTTTATGTCTGAGTAATATTCCATTATATATATTTAGCACATCTTTATCCACTTTTGGATAACTGGACACTTGAGTATTTAGCACATCTGTATCCACTTATGGATAACTGGACACATCCATACTTTGGCTATTGTAAATAATGCTGCAATAAAGATAGGGGGGCATGTATCTTTTCAAATGACTGTTTGAAAGGGCATGTATCTGTTTCAAATGACTATTCTCTGTGTAAATATCCAGCAGTGTAATTACTAGATCATGTGGTAGTACTATTTTTAATATTTTGAGGAATCTCCATACTGTTTTCCATAGCGACTGTGGAATTTTCATTCCTACCAACAGAGCCTGAGGATTCCCTTTTCTCCACATCCTCACTGTCACTTGTTTCTTGTGTTTCTTAGTTTAGCCATTGCCACAGGCATGAGGTAATACCTCATTGCAGTTTTGATTTGAATTTCCCTGATGATGGGTGATGCTGAGCATCTTTTCATGTGTCTGTTGGCCATCCGTATGTTTTTTTTTTTCATCCGTATGTCTTCTTTGGAGAAATGTCTGTTCATGTCTTCTGCCCATTTTAAATTGGATTATTTGTATATTTGTTGTGTTGAATTGTCTAAGTTCTTTGTATGTTTTGGATAGTGATCCCTCATCAGTTATGTCATCTTTAAATATCCCCCATTCTGTAGGAAAAACCTTGTTGTTTCTTTTGCTGTGCAGAAACTTTTTATTTTGATGTAGTCCCAATTTGTTAGTTTATTTTTGTTTTTGTTTCTTCTGCCTCAGGAGATTTATCTTGAAGAATGTTAGGTACAATATCAGAGAAATTACTGCTTGTGCTCTTTCTTAGGACTTTTATGATTTCTGGTCTCACATTTAGATCTTTAATTTATTTTCAGTTTATCTTTGTGTCTTATAAGAAAGTGGTCCAGATATATGTAGTGTCTTTATCTGGTATTGGTACCAGGGTAATGCTAGCCTCACAGAATGAACTTGGAAACTCTACCTCCTCCTCCTCCTCCTCCTCCTCCTCCTCCTCTCTCCTTCTTCTTCTTCTTTCTTCTTCTTCTTCTTCTTCTTCTTCTTCTTCTTCTTCTTCTTCTTCTTGTCTTTTCTTCTTCTTCCTCTTCCTCTTCTTCTTTTTTGGAATAGTTTGAGAAGAATAAGTATTATCTCCTCTTTAAATATTTGGTATAATTCACTTGTGAAGCACTCTCATCCTGGACTTTTTTTTTTTAATAACTGCTTTAATTTCAACGTTGGTAGTCTATTCAAATTTTCTATTTCTTCCTGATTCGGTTTTGGGAGGTTATATGTTTCTGGGGCTTTATCAATTTCTTCTAGATCGTCCAGTTTGTTGGCATATAGTTTTTCATGATACTCTTTTATGATCCTTTGTATTTCTGTGGTGTTGTTACCTCTCTTTCACTTCTGATTTTGTTTATTTGAATCTTCGCTCTCTGTCCTCTCTCTCTCTCTCTCTCTCTCTCTCTCTCTCTCTCAGTCTGGCTAAAGGTTTATCAACTTTGATCTTTAAAAAAAACAGCTCCTGGTTTCATTCATTTGTTGTTTTTTCAGTTTCTATTTCACTTAAATCTAATCCTTATTCCTTCCTTTTTTTGGTTTGAGGTTTTTTGTTGATCTTTTTCTAGCTCCTTTAGTTAAAGGGTTAGGTTGTTTGAGAGTTTTCTCGTTTCTTGAGTTAGGCCTATAATGCTATAAACTTCCCTTTTAGAATAGCTCTTGCTGCATCTGAAAGATTTTGGACCATTGTTTTCATTTTCATTTCTCTCCATGTATTTATTTTTTTATTTCCTCTTTGATTTCTTTATTTTCCTCTTCAATTTCTTGGTTGACCCACTCATTGTTTAGTAGCATGTTACTTAACCTCCATATATTTGTGTTCTTTCCAGATTTTTTTTTTCCTTGTGGTTCATTTCTAGTTTCATAATGTGTGGTCAGAAAAGATGCATGGTATGACTTTGATCTTCTTGAATTTCTTGATACTTGTTTTGTGGCCTAACATGTGATCTCTTCTGGAGAATGTTCTATCCATGCTTGAAAAGAATGTGTATGCAGCTGTTTTAGGATGGAAGGTTCTGAATGTATCTGTTAGATCCATCTGTTACAATGTGTCATTCAAAGCAACTGTTTCCTGGTTGATTTTCTGTTTGGATTATCTATCCCTTGATGTAAGTGGGATGTTAAAGCACCCTATTGCTGTTATATTACCATCAGGTACTTTCTTCATGTTTGTTATTAGGTGCTTTTGAATTATGGTGCTCCCATGTTGGGTGCATAAATATTTATATTTATATATGAATATAAATATTCATAATCATATATATTCTGATTGGATCATTCCCATTATGATTATATAGACTTCTTTGTCTCTTTTTACGGTCTTTGTTTTTTTTTTTTTTTTTTTTTTTAAATTTTTTTAATTTTTATTTATGATAGTCACAGAGAGAGAGAGAGGCAGAGACACAGGCAGAGGGAGAAGCAGGCTCCATGCACCGGGAGCCCGACGTGGGACTCGATCCCGGGTCTCCAGGACCGCGCCCTGGGCCAAAGGCAGGCGCCAAACCGCTGCGCCACCCAGGGATCCCCGGTCTTTGTTTTAAAGTCTATTTGGTTCAATATAAATATTGCTACCCTGGCTTTCTTTTCCCTTCCATTTGCTTAGTGAATGCTTTTTCCATCTCTTCGGTTTCAATCCACATGTGTCTTTAAGTCTGAAATGAGTTTCCCATAGGTAGCATATACATGGGTCTTGCTTTTTTTTATCCATTCTACCACCCTGTGTGCTTTGATTGGAGTGTTTAGTTTATTTACATTTAAAGTAACTATTGATAGGTATGTATTTATTGCCATTTTGTTATTAGTTTTATGGTTGTTTTTATAGATCTTCTCTGTATCTTCTCTTGCTCTCTTCTCTAAGGGTTTGTTGGCTTTCTTTAGTGGTATACTTGGATTCCTTTCTCTTTGTTTTGCATATCTATTACTGGTTTTTGATTTGTGGTTACCCTTCGATTTACAAGTAACATCTTATATATAGATCAGTCTATATTAAGTTAATAGTCACTTAAATTTGAACCCATTCCAAAAACACTTAAGTTTATTCCTCTCTCCCCTGACATTTTAGGTATATGATGTCATAATTTACATTATTTTATTTTGTGATCCCTTGACTGATTTATATATGTATGTGTACACACACACACACACACACTTCATTTTACTGCTTTGTGTTTCCTAGTTTTCTTAAATCTGCTTATGGTCTTTCCTTTCCACTTAAGAGTCCAGTTCTAAATTCTGGTGGCATTTATTTATATACTGATACCTGACAATGACCATAATCTCTCTGCATACTCAGCAATTTTTATGAAGCTGAGGACAATATACTTTATACCTTCATAGGTAAACTCTTTCTAAAAATACAAACACATTTAAGAGGTATATCCAGTGGTCCTATTTACAAAGGTTCCCCTTTCTTTTTAACTCCACAGATGCTGCCACCTACCCACAGACTCTATATTTGTTTCTTACTTTTTATATTTATAGTTTTCAACTTGCTAGGGTTCCTGGCAATGTTATAGGAAGCCCATTTAGCAGAGTGTTATAAATTCCTCACCAAGCTATCTATCTCTAGATTAACATTGGCAAGAGTATATTTGCCTAAGAAGTAGTAAGAGCATAAAAGAGGATGGAATTTATGATGATGCTACCTAAAAACACATTCTTTAATAATAAAAAAAATAACAGGTGCTTGGGTGGCTCAGTTGGTTAAGTGTCCAACTCTCGGTTTGGGCTCAGGTCATGATCTCAGGGTTCTGAGATGGAGTTCCATGTTGGGCTCTGTACTCAGTGGGGAGTCTGCTTGGGATTCTCTCTCTCCCTCCACCCCACCCCACCCTAAAATAAATAGATAAAATCTTTAAGAAAAAATAACAACTAACAAAAGCAAAAATGAACTATTGGGACTCCATCAAGATAAGAAGCTTTCGCACAGCAAAAGATACAGTCAACAAAACTAACAGACAACCTACAGAATGGGAGAAGATATTTGCAAATGACGTATCAGATAAAGGGCTAGCATTCCAAGATCTATAAAGAACTTATTAAACTCAACAGCAAAGAAAAAAACAATCCAATCATGCAATGGGCAAAAGACATGAACAGAAATCTCACAGAGGAAGACATAGACATGGCCAACAAGCACATGAGAAAATGATCTGCATCACTTGCCATCAGGGAAATACAAATCAAAACCACAATGAGATACCACCTCACACCAGTGAAAATGGCGAAAATTAACAAGTCAGGAAACCACAAATGTTGGAGAGGATGTGGAGAAAGGGGAGCCCTCTTGCACTGTTGGTGGGAATGTGAACTGGTGCAGCCACTCTGGAAAACTGTGTGGAGGTTCCTCAAAAGAGTTAAAAATAGATCTGCCCTATGACCCAGCAATTGCATGCTGGGGATTTACCCCAAAGATACAGATGCAATGAAATGCCGGGACACCTGCACCCCGATGTTTATAGGAGCCACGTCTACAATAGCCAAACTGTGGAAGGAGCCTCGGTGTCCATTGAAAGATGAATGGATAAAGAAGATGTGGTCTATGTATACAATGGAATATTACTCAGCCATTAGAAATGACAAATACCCACTATTTGCTTCAACGTGGATGGAACTGGAGGGTATTCTGCTGAGTGAAATAAGTTCATTGGAGAAGGGCAAACATTATATGGTCTCATTCATTTGGAGAATATAAAAAATTGTGAAAGGGAATAAAGGGGAAAGGAGAGAAAATGAGTGGGAAATATCAGAGAGGGAGACAGGACATGAGAGACTCCTAACTCTGGGAAACTAACTAGGGGTGGTGGAAGGGGAGGTGGGCCGGGGGGGTGGGGGTGACTGGGTGATGGGCACTGAGGGGGGCACTTGATGGGATGAGCACTGGGTGTTATTCTATATGTTGGCAAATTGAACACCAATAAAAAAATAAATTAAAAAAAAAGAAAAAAGAAAAAATAGCAACTACCATAACCACAACATAATTAGTAGGTAATGCTCATTGAATGCTTACTATGGGGTTAGGCATTTTTCTACATGTCTTAAATGTAAAAACTTCATTCTCACAAAGCCCCATTATGTAGATGCTATTGTTTTCCCTTTTTTAAAGATGAGTGCACTTATTGATGAGCACTGAGAAATGTATAGAATTGTTGAATCATTATATTGTACACTTGAAACTAATATAGCACTGTATGTTAATTATCTTGAATAAAAAAATAAAAAGTACACTGAGGCACATAGATGTTAAGTAAATTGATGAGAGTCACATAGAAAGTAGGTGATACAGCTGATTCAAGCCTACATATTCTGGCTTTAGAGTGTGTGCTTGTATTACTTAGAGTTGTGCAGAAAAACCTGAAAAAAAGGAGAGAAGGTGGGAGGGAGGTCGGGGGAAAGGAAAACGTATTATAAGTAATTGGCCTACAGAATTATGGAGGTGGGCAAATCCCAAGATCTGCAGGGTGAGTTGACAAGCTAGAGACCCAGGAAAATAGTTCTAGTTTAAGTATGAAAGCCTGAGAACTAGAAGAGCCAATGGTGCAGTTCCTATCCAAAGGCTGGCAGGCTCAAGACCCAGGAACAACCAATGTTTCAGTTCCAGTCTGAAAGCAGGAAAAGAGCTAATGTCCCAGTCTGAAGGTGTTCAGGAAGGAATAATTCTCCCTACTGGAGGAAGGGTCAGCCTTTTTTTTTTTTTTTTTCCTATTCAGGCCTTCAATTGATTGGATGAGGCCTATCCACATTAGAGAAAGCAGTCTACTTTGTTCACTCAATTAATTTAAATGTTAATCTCTTCTAAAAACAAGCTTACAGAATCACCTTGAAAAATGACCAGATATCTGGGCAACCTATGGCTCAGCCAAATTGGCACATAAAATTTGTCTAAAACATACAGCAAATATGTATCACTGCTTCTATTAAAAAATACTAATAACCAATGCAATAAGATTAGAAGAAATAAGAGGTATAATGTTTGAAAAGGAAGACACAAACTGACATTTTATGTGGTCTATAAGGTTATATTCAAAAAAATCCGAAAGAAACTACAATTTCAGCAAAGTTTCTAGATAAAAAGATTGATATACAAAAACCAATGGCATTGTTATATATCATCTCACATATTTGAAATACCCTTCTTTCACAACAGCAACAAATCTATAAATTACCTAGGCATAAATCTAATAAAAGATGTGCAAGATCTCTGTGGGAAAAAAACTTAAAATGCATTTTTTAATGATATTAAAGATGTGAATAAGTGAAGCAGTTGGTAGGCCATATCCAAAGTGGACTAACTCACTATCATGGAGATGGTATTTATCTCCCAATTTAAACTCTAAAGCATTGCAGTAATGAGTTTTTTATGGGATTTGACAAGCATATTCTAAAATTAATGAGGAATGACAAAGAACCAAAATAAGCCCAAGTGATTTTGAAAAATATGAAAAGATTTGCCTCGCCAGATATCAGATATTATATGAACCTACAGTAATGAAGATGAGGTGAATTTAATGCAGGAATAGATAAAATGATGATAAAATGGAAATGCATCCTATTGGTAGGAGGCACCACCATCCTGGGTAAACAGTAACTTGAGGCTGTTGTATCATCCAAAGCTTTTGCAATTGATCTAGTGATAATCCTTGTTGCATGAACCAAGGAATTAGGAAGCAATTTAATTTCATTTAAACTAATATCAGCAGAAAATATATAGTATATAAGTAGACATCTTTTTATTTATTATTTATTTATTTATTTATTTATTTATTTTAAATATGTAGGTATTGTTTCTTTTTTTTAATTTTTTTTAATTTATTTTATGATAGTCACACAGAGAGAGAGAGAGAGAGAGAGAGAGAGAGGCAGAGACACAGGCAGAGGGAGAAGCAGGCTCCATGCACCGAGAGCCTGATGTGGGATTCGATCCCGGGTCTCCAGAATCGCGCCCTGGGCCAAAGGCAGGCGCCAAACCGCTGCGCCACCCAGGGATCCCGACATCTTTTTTATTCAAGAGAATCTGAAACTACAAATTCACTGCAAAATATTCAAGATGACTTCCTAGCAAATTAAACAAATTAAAATAGTTCACTAAACCATAATATTTCATGTATTTTAAGTGACCAGTGGCAGACATATCCCCAAAGTCTATGATAGACTGAGATCACTCAAAGGATCAGGCAACTCTCAATTATCTATCGATATATGAGCTCAGGGTAGCACAGAAAAAGTACATTGTTAGAATCCAAGAGTATCTCATTTTATCCATTCCCATCAGTCTCCTTTTGAACCAAATCAATAACAACATTGTCACACTCAAGGTTCACCTCCTATCTCACTCTTTCTGAGAGGCAAAAATGAGTAAAAATAATAGTAAGAGGAAGAAAGATAAGCCAAGAATCAGGACTGCATGGGAAGTGCTCAGGAGAGCAAGAAAGAACCCTCTGCTCAAATGTAACCTGCTTCTTGGGCTCCCGTATTTACAATGGTCTCTGTCTCCTCCTATTTACAATGGTCTCTGTCTCCTCCTATTTTGCTTTCTTTTTCATCATACAACTTGTCAGTACTGAAATTTTTTGTTTGAATACTTTTGTATTGTCTATTTACCTCTCTAAACTGAGTACAGGCGCCTCATACTCACTGCTGGAACCTCAGGGTTTAGAACAATGTTAGCCTGTAGCATACCCTCAATAAATATTTGTCTTGGATAGGTAGATATAAATCATAAATGATACAGATAATAGGTGATTAGAGCCCCAAGTAAGAAGTTGATTAAGAAAATATTTAGGAAAAAAAAAAGAAAATATTTAGGGTAGGTTGTTTTTCTTCCTGGAACAGAAAACGAATCTGGGATAAATGGTCAGACTTACAGAACCCACATTTCATCTATAATGGGTTTTCTAAATTTAGATTTTTAAGGCGAGTACACAACTTCCGATAATATGCATGACTTCCCCATGTAACAAGCATGATATTTTAGATAAGCTGTAACTGAGATTTTCATCTTCAAACGCATGGCTGTCTTGGAGGTTGCTCTGTTGCCACATATAAGTATCCTGTGACTTTTTCTTAGACGTGTTCATGCTGACCAGTGTGTGCATTCGCAAAAATTGCTTAATAACCAAGTGGCCTTGCATATTCCTCAGAAACAAACATTTGAATTCAATTAGTTAAATAATATGATAACTAAACTTCTGTACCTCTCCTAGCAATAGATTTTAAGTCCTTACAGAATTTAGTATTGTAGCTTTTAATGTCATGTCCACTCTCAGCATTATTTGGATTATATAAAATGTATATATAAGTATGGCTTATACTTAAGAATAAGCCAGGAGGGAAGGAAGGCCAAACCAAATCAGTTTGTCTTCACAGCTTTACAATTTGTGTAAGAAAGGAAAAGCCAAAAAACAAAACAAAACAAAACAACAACAAAAAAAAAAAGAGAGAGAGAGAGAGAGAGAGAGGAAAACCCAAGTCTATGTTGACAAATTTTACTCTTTGAGTTACTTAACAAAGTGGCCCTTTTTGTTTGAAATATTTGTTAGATGACACTAGTAAGCCCATGGAATGGAAGGGAATTAGATTCCTAGATGAAATTGTTTTCTTTTAAGCTACTATAATAACTCATATGCCTGGCACATTAATGAAAAACAGCCATACTTATTCTTCACTCCATTCCTGTCTGAACATCTGTATACAGCCCACACTGACCTCTGATGACACTCTTTTTGTGTTCCCAGAAGAGTATATAAAGCATATTTTAGAAAATAGTTTTATGTTTTTAATACATAAAAGGAGTTTACTTAAATAATGCTGTGGCAGATTTCCTTGTAAAGCAAACAATTCTTTTGTTATGCAAATAACCAGCACTTCATTTGTTCTAAAAAATGTGATTTTTACACATGAAGTGTCTTCACAGTGGAATAAAGCTGGATTGTAGTCCTGTTGGAAAGACAACCTCTGCATCGATCGTGTGTCATGGTCACACCACGTGACTTTTGTACATAGAAGCTGACAGAGTTAAATATTAATGACATTCCTCACAACCATTCTCTGTGTCTGCCAAAAGAAACCCCCAAAAAACAAACAAACAAACAAAAAACAACGTTCATTGCGCACGTTTCTCAGACCCAGAACTGGCCTGCCAAATATGCCCTTTCCACTCCATTTGAACAGATTCTGCCTTTTTCCATCTTTTATTTTATTTTGAGAAAGGGGGTGGGACAGAGAGAGAAGGGAGAGTGTCCCAAGCAGGCTCCATGCTCAGCGGAGCCCAACGCAGGGCTCGTCACATGACCCTGAGCTCACAACCTCAGTGGAAATGAAGAGTTGGTGGCTTAACCGACTGAGCCACTCAGGCATCCCTTTTCCTCTTTTAAATGCAGTCTCTTCCTTGGCCTCCTCAAACTAACATCATTTGATTCTGGTCTTTCCAATGTCTTGCCATTGGTTTATATCTTTTTCACATACAACACTAAATACTATTCAAGTGCCATTGAACAGTTGTCATTGATTTTATGAATTTTTGTGTTTCCTATTGACTGTAATGATATGTTTTCTCTTTTTGTATTTATTTTTTTGCCAAATGCTTATCTTTTTTTCTCTCTCCAGTTTAAAATTCCATTAGGCCAGTGAATAATTATTCATATAAATTTAAATATATTTTTGCTATATAGTCAATACTCCTATACCAAATGGTTCACATGTGCCCTGACACATACTGCACAGAATGGGTTAATCTCACTTGGTGTAGGTTGGCCCCCAAAACCAAGTCTCTTTAGTTCATTCAGTGCTTAG
Source organism: Nyctereutes procyonoides (assembly GCF_905146905.1). Taxonomy (NCBI): domain Eukaryota; kingdom Metazoa; phylum Chordata; class Mammalia; order Carnivora; family Canidae; genus Nyctereutes; species Nyctereutes procyonoides. The sequence goes on from NW_026575122.1 coordinate 25,509,313, forward strand.
TTCATAGTATATACTAAATATATTTCAATAAACCAATGAATGAGTAAATATATTATGTACATTTAGTACATAAATGTATTTCATTTTCTTAAAAGATTTATTTATTGGGGCACCTGGGTGGCTTAGTGGTTCAGCATCTCCCTTTGGCTCAGGGCATGATCTCAGAGTCCTGGGATGGAGTCCCGCATCGGGCTCCCTGCAGAGAGCCTGCTTCTCCTTCTGTTTGTGTCTCTGCCTCTCTCTGTGTGTGTTTCTCATGAATAAATAAATAAAATCCTTTTAAAAATGGATTTACTTATACATTTTAGAAAGAGAGAGAAAGAAAGAACACATGAGGGGGAGGGGGAGAGGATGATGGAAGGAGAGAGAATCTCAAGCATACTCCCCACCAAGCAGGGAGCTTGTCATGGGGCTTGATCTCATGATCCTGAGATCATGACCTGAGCCAAAATCAAAATTTGGATGCTCAACTGACCGAGCCACCCAGATGCCCCATAAATGTATTTTAATCAATAAATGGTAAAACCTCTCTTCTCACAGGGTTTCCCATGACTCTATTTCCATAATCCTAAAGTGGTACACCAACGGCATTACAATACATAATTTCTGATCAGTATCCCTTCGTTTCTATATTGTGTGTATTGTGATCCTACCCATGCATTGAGAAAAGAACTCAGTTTTTCAATAATTTTTTTGTGTGCTCACCAAGTAACACCTACTTTTTCATTTTTTCCAGCTTTTCCATCCATCTCAAATTTATTTTTTCCAAATTTTTCCATCCATATTAAATTCTCAACTAAACTACATAATGTAACTAACCTATACATCTAAACTTTTATATTTGCAGGGCCACCTGGGTGGCTTCTTCAGTTAAGCATCTGCCTTTGGCTTAGATCATAATCTCAGGGTCCTGAGATTGAGCCCCGGATCTGGCTCCCTGCCCAGTGGGGAATCTGTTTCTTCCTCTGCCCCTCCCTCTGCTTGTGTGCTCTCTCTCTCTCTCAAATAAATAAATGAAATCTTTAAAAAAATAAACTTTTACATTTGTGCACCAACCCAGACCAAGACTCCTTCATAGAAAGAACAAGCAAAAGTAAAGCTATGTACATTTTTATCTCCTTCCTACACCTCCCCAGTTTTTTTTCCTGCTGAGTTTTGAACACAATATTTTACTTACTAAAATTCTCTAGAACAGGTGGGCATGAGCCTTTGTGTTTGTCTCTAGCTTCCTTTTAACGGGAAAGTGATTTCTAAATATGTAAACAAAATAAAATTGTACTGCAATCAAATGTAGATGTTTCAAGGAGTTTTTTATAAATAGGCTTTGATCTGTGTTTTTTTTCCCATTTGCAAATCTGAATTTCTGTGATGTTCTGATTTTAGTAGATGTTCAATATGTGGAGAAAACAAAAGGCCTATGTAATGTGTCACCCATATCACATTTAGTATTGGAATAATAGTTTACCTGTAATTATTTATAATTTGTATCCTTTTAAAACAATAATAAGCTGTGTTTATCATATTTAGCAACCACTCATTAGATGGATCTGTAGGTCTGTATGAAATCATTTGGGTATCTTATAGGGATCCTTTGCTCAGGCCTAATACTTCTGGGATTTTTACTACTCTTGATTGATTAGATTTTTTAAAAGATTTTATTTATTTATTCATGAGAAATACAGAGAGAGAGAGGCAGAGACATAGGCAGAGGGAGAAGCAGGCTCCATGCAGGGAGCCCAATGTGGGACTCAATCCTGGGACTCCAGGGTCATGCCCTGGGCCAAAGGCAGGTGCTAAACCACTGAACCACCCAGGTGTCCCAATTAATTAGATTTTTAATTTTACTCCTTTTAATATAGATTTCTTTCCCTCCTAGTAAATTAACTAAGACATTTTTTATTTTCCTAAAGCATACTCATTGACTGGCTATTGCATAGATTTCATCGTCTCTTATGCTGATTCATTCAAATTGGACTTTCAGCATTCAATATGGCTTGTCTCAAAATTGATTCGATTACAGCCATCTGTATTGACCATAAAGGTAAACTTAATAAGCAGATTGGAAGAACTGTGATTTGCTCACCAAAGATAGGAACAGTAATATGCTCAGATCATTCATTGTCCCTTTCTAGAAGAAGCAAGAAATCAATAAAGCATGTACTCATCACTGGAACTATGTAGTCACGGGGATATCAACATCTAATATCCAAAGGACAATATAACAAAAAAGAGGAGGAAAGAAAAGGGATTTTTAAAAAATTACTTATTAGGATAACTTATTAGCTGATTAATCCTTTTTTCCTGAACATAAGCATGCATGTAGATATGTCCTAAATACAATTGTCAGAGTATGATCTTTGGAAAATTGGGCACCTGTTTACTCTGAAAGTTAGACAGCTTAAAGTTAAGTTTATATAGTTAACAACAACCAACAAACACATTATTCAAAAGTAATAGAAGTTTAGCACCAAGAAAAATTGAAAAGCGATTAGTTTTCACTTTTATTAGTCTGAAAGAAAAAGAGTAGCATAATGTGTAGAATGGCTTGCTATGAAAATTATGCCTTTATTTCATATGATATTGACATTTTTATGTTAACTCATAAGCTTTCCTTCCCATTCTTCAGAAGCTATAAACATGAAATAGAATAAATGGCCTATGGTCAAAATTGCAAAAATAACTGAAAGGTCAGCTATAGCCTAGTGTTTCCGGATCCACAGAGGCAAAAATTTTCTACTAACAACTTGTTTTTAAAAACAAAAATGTCTATGAACAGAAAATGAGCCATTTTATTCCATTGTTCTGGTTATTAAGAGCCTGGGAAATGGACTTGCAAAAGATATAGAAATCATTGTTAGTTTTTAGTACTGGTATTTTCTAACCTTAAAGTATACCTTCATGTAATATTGTGACTAGACAGGGTTAAGTTAAAATCCTCTTCTATACTTGCTAACATAACCTAGGTGAAATTTTTCATCTTATCTGAGCCAGTTTGATAAAATGGAGAAATAAGAGTCCTGACCCCATAGGACTGATGCAAAGACAAAACGAGAGCAGGCATGTTGCCCAGCGCCTTACATATAAGAAGCATTGAATAAATGTTAGCTGCTATAATTATTCAAACTGTAAGTTATGAGTTGTTATACAAACATGCTATTAGCTCTCATCCTGACAACTTTAACTCTAAAACATCTGGAAAGTACAGGCAAGAGTATGGAGGAAGGGGGAAGACCACAAAAAGAGCCAAAAGTCTTTATTCAAAGAGTCCCTAACACTTTTGTGTAAAAGGACACAGACTCACACATACATATACACACACCCCTCTTATCTATTAAAGTAACCTGGGATCATAAAAATGTGGATTAATAATAATAATAAAAGCACTCTCTGAGCCACAGCGAAACTTGGTTAAAAATCTGGAGATTTAGATTGATCATAGGGAGTTATATTTAAACATGATTACCATGTTGCCAGTGGGAAGTGCTTCTTAGAATAATCAGATTTGAGAAGGCTAATAATAGAACACAAGATCTATAGTTGCCTCTGAGTCACTTGGCTGAGGAAGGGGAAAGCTAGGCCCACCATGAGGCATAAGTATTGAATGAAGGCCACTTAAGGACCACAATGGAAAGAAATCACTTCCATTTTCATAATGTTCAGTCTTTCCAATTGTGGGTTTTTTTTTTCCTTCAAGAAATCAAAGTGATAAAATCTGTGATATCTTGATGATTTAGGACTCTGGTTTATTATTGCAATTGCTTAGCACAGTTCCTAGCACATTTTTGATGCTTAGTATAAGTTTAGTGGATTAAATGAATGGTGATTCTGAGTGAGGGAAATAGAACAGTGAGGAAAATTTGATATTTACACTACCACGAGAGATCTTGAGACAGCTCTAGGTTTTATACTCATGTTGTATGCGCTTCTTAAGGATAGAATTCTACTCATATATTTGGAACATGGATAGGATTGAACAAATATATTTTGTTGTTGTTTGTTACTTTAAAAAATCAAGCACATTAATCAAATGCTTTCTAGTTGCTTTTTCTGTTGTATCAAAATTGTGGCTAATTTCTTTTATTTTTAAAATTGAATATTATTTTGGAAATACCTATAATTTTTATGGACCTGAAACTTTCTGCTCTTTATCTGTATGTTTGGGAAGGATTTTATTTTTTCAAGTATATTCATTTTCCTAAGATCATGTGCACTTTGTGTCCCTCATATGAGATCTCTTTTTAGACTCTACAAAAGTGGCACCTGGGTGGCTCAGTCAGTTAAGTGTCTACCTTTGGCTCAGGTCATGATCCCACGGTCCCAGAATCAAGCCTTTCATTAGGCTCCCTGCTTGGTGGGGAGTCTGCTTCTCCCTCTCCCTCTGACTCTCCCTCCTCCTTGTACTCTCACTCTCTCTTGCTCTCCTTCAAATGAGTAAATAAAAAACCTTTAATTAAAAAAAAAAACTCTACCAAAAAAGCTAATGAGCCAAATTAAAGTGTGGTTTAAAAAAAGATCTGTATTTCTGAAATGCCATAATCTAGTCCCAAAAAAAGAAACAATTGGCAACCTTAAAGAGAACTAAAGCTTTAATAGCATTCAAGTCCCCATAATCTACCCAGAGCAGTATTTCATAAGTAAATTAATATGTGCTAGTTAATATTATGGTATTTCCATACTAGTTGAATCTTTACATAGAGGCACATTTGTCATAAAGTCACTTATGTGACAAATATTTAATGTCTGCTTGCCAAAGGCACTTTTCAGCTTTAAGGGAGACAAACTGAAAAACAAGCAAGGTCTCTACTCCTAAAATGTACATTCCAAAGTTGTATAGTCAGATAATGAGCACCTAAATAAACAAATGGAAGAGATTAATTTCAGCTGGTAATTAGTATTGTGAAGTCTAATAGAACAGAATGCTTTGATATAAAGACATGACAGGTATTCATTTAAATTGGGTAGTCAGGGTAAGTTATCTCTGAAGTTGTTATTTTTAAGCTGAAATCTGGATGGTGCAAAGGACCCAGCGATGGGGAAATCTGTGTAAAAAGAAAACAACAACAACAAAAATGTAAATGTCTTAAAGTAATAATAAACCTAATTTTCAGAGACCAGAAAGATGCCACTTTAATCAAAAACCCGGCAGGCTTTTTATTGAAATCGACAGACTGATATTCAAATTCATGTGTAATTGTAAAAGATGTGGAATACTCCAAAACAACTTTGAAAAAACTTAAAGTTGTAAGATTCATACTAATTTCAAGACTTATTATAAAATAACAGTCTCTAATATTGGTATCCATCCAAAGTTAAATAAATAGATCAGTGGAACAGAATAGAGTCCAGAAATAGATCCACATTTACATGGCCAATTGATTTAAAAAAATTTTTTTAAAGATTTTATCTATTTATTCATGAGACACACAGAGAGAGACAGAGAGACAGAGACACAGGCCGAGGGAGAAGCAGGCTCCATGCAGGGAGCCTGATGTGGGACTCGATCCTGGGACCCCGGGATCACACCCTGAGCCAAAGGAGACACTCAACCACTGAGCTACCCAGGGACCCAGGGACCCAAGCCCCTGGCCAATTGACTTTTATCAAAGATGCAATTTACTGAAGAAAGCAAAGTCTTTTCAACAAATATACCTGGTAATATTGGATGGCAAACACAACATTAACCCATACCTTATACCATATAAAAATTAAATGAATTATAAACATAAATGTAAAGCCTAAATCTCTACAATTTCTAGAAAAAAAAATGTAAGAGAAAATTTTTGTGACCTTAAAGTAACCTGGGATCTTAAAAATGTGGATTAATAATAATAATAAAAGCAGAGACAGGCAAAGATGTGTCTAAAAATGACACCAAGAGTACAGTCCATCAAAGAAAAATTTGATAAATTTGGATTTGATCAAAATTAAGCATTTCTGCCTTCAGAAAGACATTGCCAAGAAGATGGTAAAACAAACCACAGACTGGGAGAGTGTATTTCCAAATGTCATATATGATAAAGGACCAAATCCAAAATATAGAAAGAGGGGGGAGGGGCAAGATGGTGGAAGAGTAGGGTCCCCAAATCACCTGTCCCCACCAAATTACCTAGATAACCTTCAAACCATCCTGAAAATTTACGAATTCGGCCTGAGATGTAAAGAGAGACCAGCTGGAACGCTACAGTGAGAAGAGTCCGCGCTTCCATCAAGGTAGGAAGACGGGGAAAAAGAAATAAAGGAACAAAAGGCCTCCGAGGGGGAGGGGCCCCGCGAGGAGCCAGGCTAGGGCCGGGGCGAGTGTCCCCAGGACAGGAGAGCCCCGTCCCGGAGGAGCAGGAGCTGCACCAACCTTCCCGGGCGGGCGGAAAGGGGCTCGCAGGGAGTTGGAGCAGGACCCAGGAGGGCGGGGATGCCCTCGGGCTCCCGGGGACACTAACAGACACCTGCGCCCCGGGAGAGTGCGCCGAGCTCCCTAAGGGCTGCAGCGCGCACGGAGGGACCGAGCCGGAGGGGCTCGGGAGCGGCTCCAGGGAGGGAGCTGCAGGGCGGGAGCGCGAATCCACCAGCGCAGGCCCCGGAGCACAGGGCGCCGGGACACAGCCCAGGATCCGGCCTCCCCCGGGACAGGCAGAGGCCGGGAGGGCCCAGGACAGCGAGGACGCTCCTGCCCCGAGCTGAGCAGATCAGCGGCCCCGCCCCGGAGCCTCCAGGCCCTGCGGACGGAGAACCGAGAGCCCCGAGCCCGTAGTTCCTGCGGAGGCTGAATCCAGGCTTCCAGAGTTGCCATAGCAACTGCAACTGTTCCTCCTGGGGCCCCACGGGGTAAACAACCCCCGCTGAGCCCGGCAGCAGGCAGGGGCAGAGCAGCTCCCCCAAGTGCTAACACCTGAAAATCAGCACAGCAGGCCCCTCCCCCAGAAGACCAGCTAGACGGACCAGTGATACTCCCCCGTGTTCCAATACAACTTGTTTCTGGCCACTCTGCACTGAGCAAAATGACTAGAAGGAAAACCTCACCTCAAAAGAAAGAATCAGAAACAGCCCTCTCTCCCACAGAGTTACAAAATCTGGATTACACTTCAATGTCAGAAAGCCAATTCAGAAGCACCATTATACAGCTACTGGTGGCTCTAGAAAAAAGCATTAAGGACTCACGAGACTTCATGACTGCAGAATTTAGATCCAATCAGGCAGAAATTAAAAATCAGTTGAATGAGATGCAATCCAAACTAGAAGTCCTAACGACGAGGGTTAACGAGGTGGAAGAACGAGTGAGTGACATAGAAGACAAGTTAATGGCAAAGAGGGAAACTGAGGAAAAAAGAGACAGTCAATTAAGGGACCATGAAGACAGATTAAGGCAAATAAATGACAGTCTAAGGAAGAAAAACCTACGTTTAATTGGGGTTCCCGAGGGCGCCGAAAGGGACAGAGGGCCAGAATATGTATTTGAACAAATCCTAGCTGAAAACTTTCCCAATCTGGGAAGGGAAACAGGCATTCAGATCCAGGAAATAGAGAGATCCCCCCCTAAAATCAATAAAAACCGTTCAACACCTCGACATCTAATAGTGAAGCTTGCAAATTCCAAAGATAAAGAGAAGATCCTTAAAGCAGCAAGAGACAAGAAGTCCCTGACTTTTATGGGGAGGAATATTAGGGTAACAGCAGACCTCTCCATAGAGACCTGGCAGGCCAGAAAGGGCTGGCAGGATATATTCAGGGTCCTAAATGAGAAGAACATGCAACCAAGAATACTTTATCCAGCAAGGCTCTCATTCAAAATGGAAGGAGAGATAAAGAGCTTCCAAGACAGGCAGGAACTGAAAGAATATGTGACCACCAAACCAGCTCTGCAAGAAATTTTAAGGGGGACTCTTAAAACTCCCCTTTAAGAAGAAGTTCAAGTAACTCTGAACGTGAATGGGCTTAATGACCCCATCAAAAGGCGCAGAGTTTCAGACTGGATAAAAAAACAGGACCCATCTATTTGCTGTCTACAAGAGACTCATTTTAGACAGAAGGACACCTACAACCTGAAAATAAAAGGTTGGAGAACCATTTACCATTCAAATGGTTCTCAAAATATACCCTAAAAACTACAGAACACTTCTGAAAGAAATTGAGGAAGACACAAAGAGATGGAAAAATATTCCATGCTTATGGATTGGCAGAATTAATATTGTGAAAATGTCAATGTTACCCAGGGCAATTTACACGTATAATGCAATCCCTATCAAAATACCATGGACTTTCTTCAGAGACTTAGAACAAATTATTTTAAGATTTGTGTGGAATCAGAAAAGACCCCAAACAGCCAGGGGAATTTTAAAAAAAGAAAACCATATCTGGGGGCATCACAATGCCAGATTTCAGGTTGTACTACAAAGCTGTGTTCATCAAGACAGTGTGGTACTGGCACAAAAACAGACATATAGATCAATGGAACAGAACAGAGCACCCAGAAGTGGACCCTGAACTTTATGCTCAACTAATATACAATAAAGGAGGAAAGACGATCCACTGGAAGAAAGACAGTCTCTTCAATAAATGGTGCTGGGAAAATTGGACATCCACATGCAGAAGAATGAAACTGGACCACTCTCTTGCACCATACACAAAGATAAACTCAAAATAGATGAAAGATTTAAATGTGAGACAAGATTCCATCAAAATCCCAGAGAAGAACTCAGGCAACACCCTTTTTGAACTTGGCCACAGTAACCGGAGAAGGACAAACAGTGTATGTTCTCATTCATTTGGGGAATATGAATAATAGTGAAAGGGAATATAAGGGAAGGGAGAAGAAATGTGTGAGAAATATCAGAAAGGGAGACAGAACATAAAGACTTCTAACTCTGGGAAATGAACTAGGGGTGGTGGAGGGGGAGGAGGGCGGGGGGTGGGGGTGAATGGGTGACGGGCACTGAGGGGTACACTTGACGGGATGAGCACTGGGTGTTATTCTGTATGTTGGTAAATTGAACACCAATAAAAATTAATTTATAAAAATAAAAAAAATAAAAATAAAAAAATATATATAAAGAACTCTCAAGTCCATAATGAGAAAACAAATAGCTCAATTTCAAAAAATGAGAAAAAGATTCCAACAGACTCTCTTATGGACAGAAGATATATAGATGTATGGATGATACATCCACAGAAGATATACAGATGTATGGATGCCAAATAAGCATATGAAAAGACTCAATGTCATAAGTCATTAGTCTAATACACACCTATTATAAAGTTTAAAATTCAAAAGACTGATCATACCAAATGTTGATGAGAATGTGGAGCAACTAGAACTCTCATACACTGCTGATGGGAATGTAAAATAGTATGACCACTTTGGAAAGAAGTTTGGCAGTTTTATAAAAAGTTAAATGTATAACATTGTGGCCCAGCCATTTATTCCTTGATATTTACCCAAGAGAAATTAAAGCATATGTCTCTACAAAAACCTGTGATGAATGTTCACAGCAGCTTTATTTCTAACAGCCAAAACTGGAAATAACCCAAATGTTCACCAAAGGCAAATGGATAAATAAACTATGCTATGTCCATAAACTGGAATACTATTTGTCAGTAAAAAGGGATGAATGACTAGGGCACCTGGGTGGCTCAGTCAGGTTAAACTCTTGCCTTCAGCTTGGTCATGATCCCAGGGTCCTGGGATTGAGTCCTGCATCAGGCTCCCTGCTCATCAGGGAGCCTGCTTCTCCGTCTCCTGCTCCCCTTGCTTGTGCCCTCAATCTTAATCTCCCTCAAATAAATAAATAAAATCCTTTAAAAAAAAGGAATGAACAACTGACAGTGGTACATGTATAGGGGCCTGGGACAGGCCACCCCAAAATTGGCATACTGATTATTTTTAATTGAAGCTGCCTGAACCTGAGGAGCAGCCAGTACAAAGACACCCAGACCATCCTGTTTCCCTGAAAGCATGAAATAAATCTCCCATATGAAAAAGATACCCTCCCTATAGTTAGAAATAAAATCACATCCTTATCACCAGAGATAGGGACTTTAAAACGAAATCTGTAGAAACAGATGTTGTTACTTTTTGTTAATCTACTCCCTCAGCCCAAATCCTGCTTAGAATTCTTTACTAATGAAAGCCCCTGTCAATTCCTCACAGATTTATTGTCTCTCTGTCTAAAATGTACAAAAACCACCCACCATGGTCACTTATTTGGGCTCTCAATTTCATTATTGGGCCTCCAAGTGCATATAATAAACTTCGGATTTTTCTCCTGTCAATCTGTCTCATGTCAACTTAATTCCTAAACCAGCTGGAAGAAACTTGGAGGTAAGAAGTACATTTTTCCTTCCTCCACAGATATAACACATGCATGAACCTCAAAATGATTATGCTGAATAAAAAAAGCTAGACAAAGAGGACACATTGTATTATTTCATCACAAAAAATTCTAGAAAGAGTAAACGTGTCTGTAGTGACAGAAAGCAGGTCATTTGATGCCTGGGGGATTAGAGGATAAGAAGGGGCATGAGTGAGAAAACAAAAGGGCAAAAGAAAATTGGGGATGATAGATATATCTATTATCTTGATTGTGATTATAGTTTCATATGTGCATACAGATGTTAAAATTTATGAACACTTTAAAAGTATTCACTTTATTATATACTGATTATATCTTAAGGATACATGTGTGTATTGTGTAACTGAAGAGTAGTGAAGGGGAGGATGGTCCCAGAAGAAGTCAGAGAAGTGGCTGGGGCTGGATCACCTAGAACCTTAAAGACCATGGGGAGGATTTTGGACTTTGTTCCAAGTACCCTGGGAAGCCATTGGAAGATTTTAAGAGTGTGTGTGTGTCGGTGTGTGTGTGTGTGTGTGTGTGTGTGTGTGTGTGTGTGTGTGTTGGGGGACTGATTTGATTTTATTTATATTTTAGAAGGATCATTCCAACTGATACATGGAGAATAAATTATAGATGGGCAGCAAAGAAACTGATAAAAAAAAAAAGGCTTTGCAGTAGTCCTGGAAAGAGAAAACAATGGTTTGAATGAAGGTGGCAAGTGTGGAGATGAATAGAAAGATATAGGAAAATATAAAATCTTATTAATATGAATGTTTCTTTGGATTTTTAAAATTTTAGGAGGTAAAATTTTAGGAGAGGGTTTGGAGTACTTTTCTAAAAGCACTATAGTCGAAGCCTTAGCTTACCTGACACATAAATTCCATTGCCCTATAGTCCATCTGACTAGTAGCTTGTTTACTAGTTGCTCTACATTGAGCTCTCATATATTAACACTGGATTAAAGTGCCCAGGTCTTACTTTTCTCTTTATCACTATCCAGTCCTCGCTTCCAAAGAGGCTATGTAGAATTTGGATCCAATCCAATTCCAATAGAATTTGGTGTGAAGGGAAAGAAGGATAGAAACTTTAAAAAGAATCTGTTTAAGATAAATGGATAAAGAAGATGTGGGATGGAGATATATACATACACAATGGTATATTACTCATCCATCAGAAAGGATGAATATTTAACATTTACATCAATGTGAATGGAACTGGAGGGTATTATGCTGAGTGAAATAAGTCAAACAGAGAAAGACAGCTATCACATGGTTTCACTCATCTGTGGAATGTAAGAAACAGTGCAGAGGATCACAGGGGATGGAAGGGAAAACTGAAAGGGAGTCATCAGAGAGGGAGAGAAACCATGAGAGATTCTTAACTATAGGAAACAAACTGAAGGTCTCTGGAGGGGAGGTGGGTGAGGGATGGGGTAACTGGGTGAAGGGCATTAAGTAAAGCATGGGATGTGATGAGCACTGGGTGTTGTATGCAACTGATTAATTATTGAACACTGCATCTGAAAATAATGGACTATATGTTGGTTAATTGAATTTAAGTTACAATTTTTTTTTTTTAAAAAGAAGAATTTGTTTAACCATGATACTGGAATCAGAGGGTGCTCTGAGATGTCTTACAGACTACTTACTACCATACTAGATAAGTTTTGGTGTTACTCTAGATTTTTTTCTTTTCTTTTCTTTTCTTTTCTTTTCTTTATGAAAAGTATCTCTACTTAGGAATCCTTGTTTGTGAAGGATAGGTGCCAGGGTAACGCAGAACTTACCTATAATTATTCAGGAGGATTCTGACAGGAGTAAAACAGAAAATCCACTCATATATGAATTAGCTAATTCATTTAGTTTTCCCATTTATTCTTTCAATCAGCATTTAGTGGTATATATTGAAAGAGAAATGAAATAAAAGCAATAAAATGTGACTGTTATTTCAGCCATCCCTGATTTATTCAGTAAACACTTTCTTTACTCATCCTAAGCTTCTTTTTTTTTTCAGAGCTAAAAGAACCCATATTTGCATCAAAGAAAGCATAGACTTTCTTTAAAGACAGATGATCTTGAATCACTATAAGGTGTCTAGCTACAACAATAGGTTTTAACAGCTGCAGCAAAAGGTCTACTTAAACCAGCTATTTATATACAGATAGCTCTTCCATAGCACTGAACAAATCCTCTGAAATTATTTGGTGAGCAGTTAAATGTTGAAATAATGGTACACACTAATGCCAGCTGATAAAGAACCCATCACCACTTCCATTCCCTGAATCCACTCCTCCCCCCATTGTAGTGATGGCAACCTCCTTTAACCCTAAATCCACTTACAAAACAAAAGACAGAGAAAAGCAACAACTACCTAATAATAGTGAGCTCACTAAATTTGTGATGAATAATTGAAGAATAATGATAGTCTAGCTTCCATGGCCAACACGGTTGAACTATATAATTCATACTTGAGGATCTTACTGTAAAGCAAAAAAAAAAAATGGAGGGAAATATGATAAATCTGGCATTTATCCAGAATTTCACCAAAGATCAGGAACAACCTAGGTCTTACATGCTTTTCCATGCTACCGCTTTTCAGGCTTTGGCAATCCTATTACAAACAGGTTATTATCTGCATTTTTTACTTATGAAACTGAAACTTGGGAGGTTACATAAAACTAGAGACTTGCTTTCAAAACAGTATGGTCCACCTGTTACCCACCAGCTGATCCTTTCATTCCCTCTGGCTGGTTCTTTGACCTCTGAACATCAGAGTGCCTGAGGCTTCATTCTTGACTATCTTCTCTCTCTCTAGATTGCAATCAGCCTGAAAAGTTTATTGTCTTAAACATGCTGAGGGTCCAAGGATTGTAGCTCTGGTTTGGCTCTCTCTTTACTTTTCGTATTCAGCTGCCTACCTGGCATTTCTACTGAACGTCTAACAGGCATCTCAACATTTTACATGCCCAGAACTAGACTCCTGACTCTCACAAGTCCCCAAACCTGTTCCTCCTACAGCTTTCCTTGTCCCGGTTAATGACAACTCCATTCTTTTCTCTTGGTCACAGCATTCTTGGAACTTTTTTTTCTTTCTTTCAACCTCCGCGTCTAATACATTAGCTAACCTTGTTATTTCCACCTTCATAATATAACAAAATCTAACCACTTCTCAGAAGCTGCACCAGTTAATATCTTAGACCAAGCCACAAGCTTCTCCTACCTAAATTATGGTAATTGCCTTTTAACTGGTCTCCTACTGCTACCTTGTCTTTCCTACAATTTATTCTCAATAAAATAGCCAGAGTGATTTTTTGAAAACAGGTGTCCCTTCTTTCCCCCAAAAGTCTCCAGGGTTTTTCATCTCATATATCAATGAAAACCAGAGTCCTTATAAAGTACTACAAGGTTTACATAAGCTGGCCCTACTACTACCTTGCTGACCTCATCTCTTACCACACTTCCCTTTGCCCACTTTGCTCTAGCCACACTGGTCTTGTTTCTTGAACATAACAAAGATATTTATGCCCCAGGGACTTTGTGCTTGATATTTCTTTGGTTTAGAATGCTCCTCCCTTTGGTTTACTCTCATTTCCTACAGTTTTCTACTGAGATATTTATCAAAGATGCTTTCCTTGACCACCATGAAGTAGCAACTTCCTCCCAATATCCCCATCCTTCTTCTTTATTTTTCTCTATTGCATTTATACTAGACATAACTATACATTTGACTTGTTTCCTTTTCTTATAAGAGCAGCAATCAGAGTAGATTAATCTAAATCATATCAGATCCGAATAGCCTCATTTTTATGCAGTCACCTTTATAAAGGTCCTAATTCTAAATATAGTCAATAGGACTTTGGTACTGGGAGTCAGGGCTTCCACATAAGAACTGGGAGGGAATATTACTCAGCTCATAACTGATGAGGAAACTGAAGTTCAGATAAATTAATTTTCTTACCTATGAATAATAACTTATGAATGACAGAATTGAGATTCCAACTCAAGTACATCTGTCCTTCAGGCCCCTTTCCACTCTACTGCTCACAGTCCAGAACATTATATCCAATACATAGATAGGTGATTTAATGCCCCAAAACTCCTAATGAAATTAAATGCTCACTCTGAGCTTCTCTTAACTTCATCTTTTGTCTACCAAGTAAAGACCCAGTGACATAATAGGGCAAGCATGCTACATAATTATGGCATAGAGAGTAGGCATTATTTTCAAAGATTGTATTTATTTATTTAAGAGAGAAAAGCAGAAGGAGAAGGAGAAGCAGACTTTGCACTGAGAATGGAGCTAGGTGCTGGGCTCGAGTTGAGAGGACTGACCTCACAACCCTGAGATCATGACCTGAGCCAAAATCAAGAGTCATTAACTTAACTGACTGAGTGACCCAGGCACTGTGAGACAGCAGGCATTATTTTTATTCTTGTTGCTTTGGATCCAGGACAGATTAATCTCTTAAAAATTTTACTTCTTAATAAACTAGTTCTAGCACTCTTGTGAAAGCATCAAGTTCATTTTAATTTTTAAACTGCGTTATTGACATAGGATCCAGTGTCTCCCAAAATGATTTCTTTTCTTGTCATGAGAAATTGAAATTAAAGATGAATTTAGTAAGTTGTCTATGTCAGCCTGTGACACATTCTATTTTATTTTATGTATTTTTTGTGACAGATTATATTTTAGATGACCACAGTAAATCTTTCCATCTACATACTCTTCTCACAATGTGATATTGACATTTCTCCCATCAAGAGATGGGATTTATATATTTCATATATTTGAATGTGATATGGCCAGTGCCAATAGCAGAGGTGACTCTAAGTAACCTTCAAGGCTAGGTCATAAGATGCAATGTAGATTATTTGGTTCCTTGTGAGGCTTACCCTTAGAACCCAGCCACCATGCTGTGAGGAAGCCAAAAGCCATGTGGACAAGCTGCATGTAGGTATTCCAGCTGACAGCCCAAGTGAAGTTCCAGTTGAAAGCCAGCATCACCACTAGACATGTGAGTGAAAAAAAAAAAAAAAAAAAAAAACCTCTAAAATGACTCCGGTCCTATCCACTGTCCTGCTGAAACAGAATTCTAAAGGCATTATTTTATTTACCGTACATAAGTAATAAAGATTTTAGTGCCTGGAAATATGGTGTCATCATCACAAAATCCTAAAATATATGACATTAGCCTTTGAACTAAATATCAAGCAGAAACTGGAAGACTATTGAAAAACTGTTAGTAAAAGTCTGAAAGGCTTCTGGAAAAATGATGGTAAAAGTCTAAAAGGACAAATGTTAGCAGAAGTCAGAGACACCTTAAGTAGGCTGTCAGTGGTAGTTTAAGGGAAGGTAAAAGAAATGTGATTGTAAGCTGGAGAAAAGGAGACATTTGTAATACAGTGGAAGAATCTGGCAATACTGTTGCCTGCGGTAATGTGAAAAATAGTAAGTGTACCTGATGATGATTTTACTAAGATTTCCAGACAGAATATTAAAAGTGTCACAAGGCTGCTTCTTGCTATCTGTAATAAAATGAAGAAGGACAGAGAGGTAAGTGAAAGAATGAACTGTTAAATATAAAGGAGGCAGGACTTTCTGTATTAAAAAATAAAACTGGTTTTCACTCTCAGTCTTGCCAGATGTCAAATGAATCTAAATTCAATAAATGGCTTCTGGGAAGAGTTCAAATCCAGAGCACGATTAAGGTAGTATAGCAAGGATGAATCCCAGGGTGTGATTATAAAACCCTTTATTAGTCCTTCAATAGATCAGAGATGGTGCCTCATAGAAATTTTCAGACAAGAGGCCAGGATCTCAAGGGCATGGCTTGAGGCTCCTCCCCACTAAACAGTAGTACTTCTGAGGATTTTAAGGGCATCACCGGGGGTCACAGGGCAGCCTCTCAGGGAAGAGAAGGGAAAGGCTATCCAAAGAGATTTGTGGATATGGATTTTATCTAATGCTGTGGATTGTAAATTTAAAAATGCAAACTGCACAATTTTTTGAGATAATTATTCTGGTGGAAACATCACTATCTTGAACTAAAAGAGAGAGAATACAATATGTAAAGGGCCCTTTGGGCCTCTAAGCTTTTATGGACAGAAAAAAAGTCATAGGAAGTTTTCTTATGTGAAAAGAAGGATCATTCAGAGGGAGGTGCCAGACCCCACAGAGCAGAACCAAGGGCAATAGTGAACAAGTCCAGGAACGCCTGGGTGGCTCAGTGGTTGAGCATCTGCCTTGGGCTCAGGTTATGATTCCTGGGTCCTGGGATCAAGTCCCCACATCAGCTTCCCTGCAGGGAGCCTGCTTCTCTCTCTGCCTCTCTCTGTGCGTCTCTCATGAGTAAATAAATAAAATTCTAAAAGAAAAAAAAAAGTTAAAACAGTGAACAAGTCCAATGTAGTAAGACTGAACCCGAATAAAGAAATTGACAAACTCTTACCTGGCTGGATTTCAGAATTCCTGTGGACTCCTTCCATCTTCCCTCTTTTTGAATGTAAGTGTCAATAGTGGTTATCTCTACACCTGTGTAAAGGTAAAGGTTTTCATAGGATATTAAGACAACAAAAAGTACCTAACCAAGACTGAGGAAGGGGAAACAAAATCAAGTTTAATGAAGTTGGTGATTCATGAACTGTGTGATAAGGATGAGAAGAGTTACCCAGTGGTGATATAGTAGAAGGGAGCAAACCAAGGGCATTCCAGGCCCAGGAGACAGCCTAACTAAAGGCAGAGAGGCAGTAATAGTGTGATGAATGGGGGGAAGTGGTGGATATTATTCCTGAGAAGTAAGCAAGTTTGAAATGACAGCAGGCCTTTAGATTAGAATATTCAAAACTCATTTGAGGACACATTTATTCTTTTGTCCATGTCTGTAAATGGATTTATACTATTTCTTTTTTTTTCTCATCTTCAGTAACAATACCTGTGAAATCATCAGCTTATAATATGCTATTTAATTGGTTTGTTGGAACTCACATTAAGATAAAATTCTTTAATGATATTAAGTTTAAGTGTTTTTTTTTTTTATGAACTACTTAAAATGATACCACATACCACTCACTCTGTATGTTTCAGGAACACTCATCTGGATAATGAGAAATCACCAAAGGGCTTTGAGTAATGGAGTGATATGATTAGATTTGCATTATAGAGAACAACCTAGCAATAGAGCAGAAAATGGATTTAAAGAAGATGAAACTGATGTCAAAGAGACCAGTTAGGAAACTTCTGTAGTTACCCAGGCAGATATGATAAGGTTCTGAATTAGGACATCCAAAGTAGGTGTTATTTCAAGTATTTGCCAGATACCAGTACTAGGGATTCAACAATTGAAATGGCAAAGTCCCTGCCACTATAAAGCTTATATTCTAGTCAATAGGCAAGAAAACAAAGGTAAGTAATCTCAGGGAAATAAAATCAGAAGATGATGCATTGGAAAGTAGCTGACCAGAAGGAGGTAGGGGGCATTGAGAGAGGATAGGGTAAGGGCTGGAGAGTTTGGTTATTTTAAATTAGAAGCTGGAATTGGCCTTTCTGAGAAGGTGACATTTGAACTGAGACCTCACTAATGCAAAGGAGCCAACCATGAGTAGAGAGAGTGAGACTACTGGACTTTAGAAATATTTAGGAGATAAAATCAGATGGGCTAAGATACCAACTAGGGAAGGGAGAAGGAGGAGTCAAGGATTACCTAATTTTAAAGTTATACCATTTATCAGAACTCTGTTGATTTGACATAATCAGGGCTTTTTCTAAGTCCTAAATTGCTTTACCTTACTTGCACCCAATTCTCCATTAATCAACTTAATAATCTGTTACATGTTGGAATATTGGAGCTATCTTTTTTGAAAATTTTACTATTCATCACACTTTGGTTTAATGCCAAAAATTCTTATTGGAAATGTCTTCATATTTTTATCTCACACAAAACAATAGTCCATTTGGGTATCAAGTCCATCCTGGTATCAACCGTGTAAAATATGCTTTTAAAAACCATGAAAAAAGCTTTTGATTTAGTGAATTTAGATGAAAACTTCTGACCAAAAACAAATCTGCAGATTTCATTCCAAATAAATTAATAAAATCCCCAAAGTTTTGTTTAATGTAATTTTATGCTAAATATATTCAATATTATGTTGGAGTGATGGCTTCCTTTAGCAGTGTTGGAGGCTGCATACAAAAAGCATTTAATTATGAATGCCGTAATTTACTCAATTGATGCCTCTCTTTTATCTGCAAACCATAGATAATTTTCCCTAAATAAATGCAACCATGAAAATAGTATTTAAACAAGAAAATAAAAATGTATTTGCTTGATATAAACCAAACACTGTATAGTCAAAATTAACTGCCCTAGTGGCAAATAAACATCTTGTAAATTCATATTGCAAAGGTATCATCTGTTCATTTAGGAGCTATTTCCCAGATAAGAATTAGAGGATGTGTTTTTTATAAATAACTTGGGGATTTTATTTTCATTGTGAAGCTGATTTTAAAGTAATATTAAGATTCTATTCATCTGTGTATTTTTAATATTTTTCAGCAAGCCTTTACATAACAACCAATGGCACCTGATTTTATGCATCATAAATTAATGATGAGTATAAATTTCATTCTCCTCCCCAAGCTACGTTTTATTCCAAAGACAGATCTCATTGTCTCAAAAGGAACTCCCCAATGGAAAAGATAATTAAAGTGGAGAATATTTGGAAATTTCAATCCTCCCTTCTTTTTGTCTTGAATGAATCCATACCCTTGACTCTTCTAATTGTTGAAGTTTGCACTTGAAAATTTTTCTACTAGTTATATCAGCTCTAGCATAAACTGGAAATTTTTTTTTAATATAGAAAAAAATAGGATTTTTTTCTATTATATTTCTCACTTTATATAACTACTATATTGGCCATTTTATGACCATTATCTTTGGCTCAAACTCTTCAAAGGTCTGCATCAGACATTGAATACCGATAGGGTCACACACCACGAGGGGGCAAACTCTGTGTAATGGCCATCACAAAAGAGGCCATGATGGTACAAAGCAGCTAAACCAATTACTTGCCTTAAACATGAATGAAACTGAGGATGAATGTGGTTTGATTTTTCACTCAACCAAGATTCCTATTTCCAGCCACAATAAAGTAAATAAGATCTACCCCAGTATAAGCAACCACTTAAGAACTCAGGGCTTCCTGGCCCTTTTGTCAAAGCTCAGAACACTTACCTAGTGGTTCTGCTCTGAATTCTAATAGCATTCAGAAAAAAACTAGTGACTTTTGATATGACATCTACTAATGGCTCTCTATAGAAATTCTCAAAAAAAAAAAAAAAAAAGAAATTCTCCAACAGTTGCCTTAAAATATACACTTTTCCTAGTTCTTAAATGAAGATTTACATAGGCAGGTCTCAAAGACAAGTCAAGCAATTTTCATCTCTCTATACCCATTTTTTTTTAGCTTATTGAGCTATACTGTGTTAATAAATTTGAAGTATAATACCAGGAAGGTAACTGGACAATGAGATAAAGACCTCAAAACTCAGAGTAAAAACTTGGAATCGAGTCCCATTCCTGCTGGTTCTTTTGGTTAGATAGATTACTTACACCCACAAACATTTCAACCTACCATTAAACCTTATTTTCCACCGTTTCCTCCAGGTACTTTCCGAGCAATCCAAGAATAACTACTCAGTTTTCCCATGCTATCTGGACCTTCCCTGTGTCTTTGCTTATGCATGTTTCCTCTGCTTATACTATCTCTCACTCATTTCTATATATCTAAGTCCTACCCATTCTTCAAGTCTCAAATCTTTTCTCAAAAAGAGTTTATTTCTTCTTCCCCGGAACCCCACAATACTTCTTTAATAGTACATATGTTATGCTGTATCTGGTTATCTGTTTCCTGACTAAAATGTCTTCAATAGGATGCACCTTATTTGATTAATTTTTGTTACTCCAGTGCTTTGGTGTGATACATGTATTTATTGAATGAATGAATGAATGAATGAATGAATGAACAGCCAAAGAAATCTTTATTTTCTTATTGGTAAAATGGGAGAAATAGTATCTACCTCACAGATTGTCCTGAATATTATATTTATTTAGACATTGTTAATTAATATCTTCTTCAAACAATAATGTACTACCAAAGTGTAAGATATTTTGTTACCTTATAAAAGGAACTAAAGTAGAACTGACTTATCCTAACACAGAGTCAATAGAGAAAATAAATATCAGGAATAAAATTATTCCTCTGTGTCATGAGTCAGACTTTGGTAAATATCCCCTTATCATCATGACTATGGGAAGGTTCATTGGATGGAAAATCCACTGCTCAGTCAATTGAAAGCAGCTTTTCTCCCTTTGAACCCATTGATATCAAACTGGTCTGGATAGTAAGGGTTGACACTTGTCCTTAATAGCGATGTACATATCTAAATGTCACTAATTTGAAGATGGAGTTCTCTGTTTTAATTTTGCAAATATGAAGTCACAGAGCTCCTCATCTCATTGTCCTCAAAACGGCTATTTGTTTCAAATACTCTGATGATACCTAAAGTGCTAGTGAAGCTTTAAGTGAATCTATCAATGGTGATGGTCACAAAGTCAGGAGGGCAGAAGAGTTTAGTCAAAGCCAAGCAATTCCCCAAGTCTTTTTTCAGGGGTATTACTACTTTGGTAATACATTATTGTTTGAAGAAGATATTAATTAACAATGTCTAAATAAATATAATATTCAGGACAATCTGTGAGGTAAGTACTAGGTACTACTTCTCCCATTTTACCAGTAAGAAACAGTAAAAACTTGGAATCGAGTCCCATTCCTGATGGTTCTTTTAGTTAGATTACTTACACCCACAAACATTTCAACCTACCATTGAACATTCAAACATCAGGAACATAGCACCTAGTATACCAGCTGGCATGCAACAGATTATGCAATAAATATTTAGAATGAATGGGACGTAGAAATCAAGACTCATATCATGTTGTCAATTCTAGTCAAAATAGAAAATAAGCAAAAGATTAAAATTACAGTGGTGTAGAAAATAATAAAACATCCCACTGTGTGATAAATAATGATATATAAAGAAGCTTTCTGAAAATATAATACTCTTTACTTTGCCTGTGCCATTTGACTAATCTCCAGGTTAATAAGACTGTGCAGCATAGCCCATAAGAGCACAGACTTAAAGTCAGACCAGTGCCTAAAAATTGGCAATTTTACTGATTAGTTGTATAAGTTGAACAAGTAATTTAACATCCCTAGGCTTACCTATCCTCTGTAAAGTGGAAATAAAATAGCATATATCTCATAAGGTTGTCATCAGGCTTGAATAAGGCAAGGATATGAAGCACTTAATATAATACTTGGTCCATAATAAAGATCCAGTAAATGTTGGCCATCACTTTGTGCGTATCAGTGATGCTTACAGAGTAGATACTCTCTACCTATTCTTCTTGTAAAGACCACTGAAACCATCTAAGCCTGTTTCTTTATCTGTAAAATAGGAATAATAAAACCCACTCAGAGGAATGTTTTGGGAATTAAATGAGATGATACATATGACCAAGCACTATAGGAATATATAAAAAAGTAAGTATCGAGAGGGATATAGGGGACTTCTTTGAAAAGCAGGAGCTTGAATGTACTTTTCTGGTTCACGTCCTTTCATATCCCCTCAGAAATGACCAACAGGTATAAAAATAAGAAGGAATAAACCTGTATCAGCAAGGGAAACTAGTAATGAGTGACATCTACATGTCTGTAATTCAAGAGCTTCTCAAGCTAGGAGGCAAAGTGAACAAGATTGAAGAAATATGATATATACATGCTTCCTCAGTATGTGGACAAGCAACTCACTAAGGTAGTAAAAGCTTCAGAAGACTTGGGAAGTTAAGGGTAAGAATAAAAAACATACATGAGAAAGGATCTTACCAAGTGCCACTGGGAGCACATGTTATGCCAAAAATCAACAAGCAAGGATCAGATGACAGGCTCACTCCAGACTTACACTTAGGGGAGATATTGTCACAGTTGGTTCCTAATGAGGACAACGTAACAGGTAAAGAACGAGGACACTGTCCCAGTTAATTCCTGGCTGCTAACCTCAAATACAGAAAAGAAAAACTGGAACAGAAAGAAAACTTCCTGGTTTGACTCCTAGTGGTTCTGATTATCTCCTAACTCATGATCTATAGACCAATGGTTCTTAATTCTTAATGTGCCTCAGAATCACATGGAGAGTTTGTTAAAACAGATTGTTAAGCCCCACCTCTAAGATGTTCTAGAGCAGAGCCTGAGAATTTAGATTTCTGATAAGTTACCAGGAGATGTGAATATTGCTGATCTGGAAACCACACTTTGAAAACCACTACTTTTAGTCTTGTTGTGCGCTTAACAATAGCCACAATCACATGTGACTATTAAAGTTAGATTTAGGGGCACCTGGGTGGCTCAGTTGATTAAGCGTCTGACTTCGGCTCAGGTCATGATCTCTGGGTCCTGGAATTGAGCCCCACCTTGGGCTCCCAGCTAGCAGGGAGTCTGCTTCTCCCTCTGCCTCTCCCCATGCTCACACACTCTCTCTCCCTTTCTTTGTCTCTCTCCAATGAATAAATAAAATCTTAAAAATAAAATTAGACTTAAATTAATAAAATTAAATGAAATTGAAAATTAAGAATTTAATTTAATCAGCTACAGTTTTAAATTTGATTTAATCAGCTGCAGTTTTAAATGCATAATAGCTGTGTGGCTAGTAGCTACCATATTGGATTGGGCAGACATAGAATATTTCTATAATGGGAAATTCTATTGGACAGCCATGCTCAAGATTAAAAACTAAAACTTCATTGATCAGGGCCACCAACATGCACAATTGCAGGAAGCATATTTGTACTATGTGAATGGTGGCCCCTGACTTGTGCAATATGGCAGACCTGGCACTTATCTAAAATTTTCCATTCTCACTTCCTGTGGATCCTAAAGATGGGAAGAAGGACTCCCTCAATCTCTGAAAACTCACCTCAGTTCTCCAGAGTAGACAAGTCAAGACTCTTCTGCAAGAATGAGCAAGTAGAAAAATAACTAGATATATTAAATGATACTTCCAAAAAGAAGGCTTATTCTGAAGAATCAAAACAATGCCATCCTATAAAATAAAATTACTCTTGAGAAAAAGTTTTCCAAATTACTAATGTTAACATGGATCTCAACTTTATTCAGCAGACTAATGCTCTGTGTAACCAAAATAAGCAGTTATGTATGATGAGTCAAAGTTATAAAATCATAAAGGCTTTAGTTGAATAATAATATGTCAAACTAAAACTGTAATGGAAATAGAAATACATGGGTCATAGGAAACCTAACTCAGTGGAGAAGAGTAACTCAAGATATTCAGTAGATATAAGACATTTCTAAAGACAGAAAAATTGTAAGAGAAAAGACAAAACAGAAAAAAATCCAAGAGATCTAATATCCGTATGATATAGAGATTTTAGAAGAGCATAACAATAAAAAAGCATCAATAAAAGAAAATAGAAGAAAACTTTTCTGAGTTAAAGAAACTTGAATATTAAATTACTGATTTAATGAATATAGTTAAAATTTCTGAAAAAAGCAGACTTATACTGGAAAATTTTGAAATTTTATACCTTCAAGGATAAGGGTAAATTCCTAGAAGTATCTAGATAGACATTAACAAAACAAAACAGGCTACCTACAAAGGAATAAAACTTAATCTGATATCAGACATTCTTCAATTCTAAGCATCCAGAAGACAATAGAAAAGTATCTATTGAATTTTTAAACAAATGGGTTAAGACACCAAATTCAAGAATTCTATACCCAGCCAAAGTGTGCAAGATCATAGGAGGTAAGTCATTTTCAGATATGTATTTAAGAAAATGCCCTACCCTTTTGAAATAATTGCTCACAGATATATTTTAGTTGGTTAAGGGCTGAATAATACAAATCTCATTAATGAGCAAAGAAAACATCAGTATAAAAGATTCTAGGATATAAAACGAAACTTGTAAGATATAGAATATATTTTCAAATAATGATTCTTAATATGATTTTAAAACTTAATATGTTAAGAAAAACTTTTAGAAAAGACACAAAATACAAAATAATAAGGATGCCTGTGGTCTCACCAGTTGAGCGTCTGCCTTTGCCTCAGGTCATGATCCTGGGGTCCTGGGATTGAGTCCCACATTGAGCTCCCTGTGAGGCACCTGCTTCTCTCTCTGCCTATGTCTCTGCCTCTTTCTGTGTCTCTCATGAAGAAATTAAATACAAAAATACTATGTATATATATATATATATATATATATATATATATATACACACACACATATACACACATATATATAATAAGGTGTAGACATTTTATCTAAAACCCCAGATTATTTTATTTTTTATTTTTATTTTATTTATTCATAAAAGGCACAGAGAGAGAATGGGGCAGAGACACAGGCAGAGGGAGAAGCAGTCTCCATGCAGGGAGCCTGACATGGGACTCGATCCTGGGGCTCTAGGATCACACCCCAGGCTGAAGGCGGTGCTAAACTGCTGAGCCACCCGGGCTGCCCACCCCAGATTATTTTAATATAAATTGGGAAGGCAGAGAGTTTGGAAAAGTGAGATAAGTATGCTAATTTTCTTATTTTAGGGATGCAAAATGGTTTAGCAGTCAAGAGCACAATTACCTGGTTCATATGCTGCTCCACCAATTAGTGGCTGTGTAGCCTTAGGGAGTTATTTAACATTTCTAAATATTAGGCTCTTCACCTGTAAGATGGGAATACCATAAAACCCCAGAATTGTGTGGGAGTGAAATAATATAACACATGTAAATGTGTTCTCATTGTTTAGGTGATATTTAACTTTTAAAAAAAAGTATTACAAAAAATACACAGAGTGATCATGGTTTTGTTGGGGGAAAATATATAACCATAGACAAAGAGCCTCAAAATCTATGTATACATGCACATTAATGATCATTGTCAGGTTTTGCAATTATAAGTGTCTTTTTCTTCTCTCTTTTCTTTAGTTTTGCTAATATCTATAATGAATATTTATTTTTACCAATAGAAAAGATTATTTTATTTTTAAATAGGTTTATTATTAACCACTATTTTTTAAAAGATTTATGCATTTATTATTTGAGGGGGGAGGGGCAGAGGGAGAGAAGTCTTCAAGCAGACTCCCCACTGAGTGTGGAGCCTGACACAGGGCTTAATCCTAGGACCCTGAGATTATGAACTGAGCTGAAACCAAGAGTCTGATGCCACCGAGGTGCCCCTATTATTAATCACTATTAACATTGGGGTGAATATCACTCTAGGATTGTTCTTCACATGCAAATACGTGTGTATATGTGTATATATATATATATATTTATATAAATATATATCATATATATTATATAAAATATAAAATAAATAAATATATTTAATTCATTTGGAGAATATTGATAATCCACTATGTTCCAATCTTTGTTCTAATCTCTGGATACAGTAGTTAAAAAAGAAGAAGAAGAAGAAGAATCTCTGCCCTCCTGGAGCTTAGTTGGAGGAGAGTGGGATAAATAAGTAAAAGTACCCGATTTTGTTATTGATGGGTGGCATGAAGAAAATGTAAAGCAGGGGATGGGATAAGGATAAGTGGTTACCATTTTAAATAGAGTGATCAAAAAATAAAAATAAAAAAATAAATAGAATGATCTACAGAAGCCTCATTGAGAAGATAATGAAGTAAAGCCTCATTAGTGATAGACACTGGAGGAGTGTGTTAGAGGGGACCATGTGGTTTCCTAAGGGAAGACAGTCCCAGGCAGAGGGAACTATGACAGGTATAAATATCGTGACACAGAAGAATGCCTAATATTTTGAAGTGATAGAAGGGAAACAAGAAGGCTAGATGTAAGTACATGAAAAGGAGAGTACTAGGAGCTTAGGTTACAGAATTAGAGTGAGATCCTATGGCCTCATGGACTATTCTAAGTGTTTTGGCTCTTACTCAGAGTGAATTGAGTCTCCTGTAGAGAGTTTTGAGCAGAGGGGTTTTGAGCTGACTTGGTTTTACTAGGATTACTCTGACTTCTGTGCTGAGAACTGTCTGAAGAGGTATACGTGTAGAACCTGGGAAACCAGCTGGGGAACCACTGCAGCAACCCAGGTAATGATGAGTGAAAAACAGACAGGTTGTCAGTATCCTTTAAAGGTAGATCCACCAGGATTCACAGTATAATTGGGGATGGGGTGTGGGGGAAAATGAGGCATGAGGATGACTTGGAAGCATCTGGATATTCGAGCCTGCCGTTAAAGGAAGAAATCAGGTTGAAAATACAAATGTGGGCAGCCGCCTGCAGCCTGCGGTGTGATCCTGGAGGCCGGGGATCGAGTCCCGTGTCCGGCTCCCTGCATGGAGCCTGCTTCTCCCTCTCCCTCTGCCTGTATCTCTGCCTCTCTCTCCCTCTCTCTCTCTCTCTCTCTCTCTCTGTCTATGAATAAATAAATAAAATCTTAAAAAAAAGAAAATACAAATGTAAGAGTCGTCATTGTCTAGGTGACATATTAAGCCGTGAAACTTAATAAAACTAAGAAGAGAATAAATGTACACAGAGAAGGGAAGAAGGCCAACTGCTCCATGCCCTGGGCCACTTCAACACTTAGACACTGGGAAGATGAGGAGGAATGAGCAAAGGGAATGAGAAGGAGCAGCCTGCGACATAGGATGAAAACCAGAAGAGTGTGGCATCTTAAGAGCTAAAGGAAACTGTTTCATACAGGCCGGGTGATTATCTGTATTAATTGTATAGCTGGCAGATGGAGTAGGATGAGGATTAAGAGATGTTCATTTTAGCAATGTGGAGATTTTGCTGACATTGATAAGGGACGTTTCAGTGGAGGAATATGGAACAAAAGCCTATTTGAAATGGATTGGAGAGACTAGGAGGAGAGAAATTAGAATTGCTTTCTTTTCCGCAGAGTTGGAACACTGCTTTCCACATTTCTTACTCTGAGTTAATATTTCCCTTTCTGTGTTTAAGTGGTAGAAATTGCCATTTGATTGCATTTCATTTTTTCCTATTTGGGGAAAATTACATGATGCCCCTCCCCAACCTGAAAACTGCTGTGAAATGTTTTGCTATTGAATATGTCATTTACCAACACTTCAGCTAAAGTGGAGCTCTCCAGCTTCCATGACCATAAGAAACCCTAAAAAACATAGATCCTTTGTTTAGGCTTTCTGCTATTTCTGCAATATCTTCTTTAGTCAGTTGTGAAATCATGTGAAAAATAGCAATAAATGATGATTTTCTAGGCCATCTTACATGCATTTAATGCACATCTAGTTCTTCTGTCTGAGTCAGATGGAAACAGCAGAGTTGAGCAGTACTGCAGTCATCATCCTGTCGTTGCCATGGCTATAGCACCAAACCCTTATAGAGGATTTTATTTTACATGAAATATTTCTTGCCATAGCAACAGCAGTGTTGATTTAAAACATAACTTGCTGGATATAATTTATCTTTACCATTTCTGTATATTTTTCTGTGTTGTGTCTTGTTAATAGGATTACACTTTTGATGACTCTCCTGCTCTTTTGAAATGAGACGTCTCTTGGGATGGCATGTGAGAAAAATCTAGGATGCTCATTGCTTGCAGGAATAGAAAACTCACAGGATACATTTGACTACATTACATTCCAGAGCTTCTACTGAGGGTGTTTGGGTGACTTTTGAGTTCAGATTTAGGGTAGCTCTTTTGAAAATCGAATCAGAGTGATTTCTCATTTTAGAGCAATTAAAAATAATTTTCACCCTTCTCACATTGTGAAATTGCTTTTCAAATTTAAAGATTATAGGCCTACTTTTTGGTTTGTTTGTTTCGTTCCTCCAGAGCTGTCCTATGTTTTGCTTTCACCACCAGTTGGGAGGGTATAAAAACAAAATCATTTTTTAAAATAAGTTAAAACCGGGACCTCCACACTTTAAAACAATAGTCTGAGTTAAAGGGGTTCTTTCCTCTCTTCCCTCAATACAGTCTCTTCTGTTTAGGAAAATACATGGTTACAGTGACTTCATTATTACAAAGAAATACATTTTGGTAAGAGAGAAACAAAACCTCTTGGTTCCAAATGTAGTTATTCACTATAGGCCATTTATTCATCTGGCTCTAGGCTATGGGAATGACTCCTAGCACAGAAGTCCCTTTGAAACCCCTAACTCCCTAGGGGGTCAGAGATAGATGAGAAACTACCCCTATGAACTCGGTTTATACATGGGAAACAAAGAGGTTAGTGGTTGAGGGTAACAGAGGGAAGGCGTGTGGGAAGGGGGAATGTAGCTCGCTTCCTTTGCCTGCAACAGGAGCTTCTTTCAATGCCAAGCGCATGCCAAGACGGATCAGGCTCTCTACCAAAAAGATACAATAATTTACTAATACAGGCTGCCCAGGCAGCTTAGCAGCTGGAAACGAGGGAGCCTTGGGATTTGCTATAAACGGTGGGGAAATTGGCCGATAGCCTCTCTCCTATATTGAGCAAAGGGAACAGGAGAAAAGATTATAAATGTTTGAAATCAGAGCCAAACAGCCTGGTCTGTTCTGGTCCAGGAGCTGCCAGAATTCCAGCAGCCTCTGGCTTCTGCATTAAATACTGAGTTTGGCCGAGTTGCGGGGCTAAGGGGCCAGGAAAGAGCAGAGTTTACCTGGATGCATTTTCAGAAAGGCAGCTACTGACCTTCAGTTGCTTAGAGGAGGGCATTTTACTGCATGCTGGACCCAAGGCCATACTGTGCTTAAGCAGAGCAATGACCTTGGGGCTAATTGTGTGATCCAAATAAATACCCAAAGATCACTGCTGATACCTGAAGAGGGAACCACTGGGTGGTTTAACAACTCCGTAAGACAATGTTACTAGATCACCAAAACCAGGTTCCTGAGTCGCAATGATCTAGAAATGGACATTGAGGTCAGTTGAGCCTTTGCTTTTGGATCAGATCTTGGGGTCCTGCATCTGGCTCCCTGCTCAGCCAGGAGTCTGCCCTCTGCCTCTGTGTGCTCGTGCCCTCTCGCTCTCTTAAATAAATTTAAAAGAAAGAGAAAGAGAAAGAGAAGGAGAAAGAGAAGAGAAAGAGAAAGAAAAGGAAGGAAAATGAAAACAAAGAAAAAAAAGAAATGAACACTAAATTCAAGAGAAAGGAAACAGGTGGACTTTATTAAAGATAGCTTATATACAAGGAAGCCAACCAGGAAGGCATGTCACTCCCTGAAGGGATAGCATGCAGTGCTATAAAGGCACACTTCCAAAGGGTGAGGGGCAGGGAATGGGGAAGTGTCCTTCAATCCCATGGTCATTATCTTATGGTCATTACTTTTTAGTGGACACAGTCACAGGGTGCCTTTTTTCATGACGAACATTGTTTTAGGGCTCCTGGAAAATAGAAATACTTGTGCAAGCGGGCTTTAAATTGTCACTTTAATTTTGCCCAGACAACCATTACTCCCTGATGGCTGTTACCTCTCATTTGTTCTCTTTCCCAGAAGACGGTATTTGTCTCTGAGTATAGAAACATGTAACCATTGCCAGAGACTAGTGGTTTTACAGGAGTTGATTTCCTCTTACTTTCCCTTTACTGTCTCAGTAGGACATGTGCTGTTGCCATAGGAAATTCTGGGGGTAAACCATAAGCACAAAATCTTGGAATGGAGTGGAAAGAAGCAGGTTTTGAACTAGCCAGATTTATGTCCTATACTGTCTCTTCTATTTACTAGCTATTCCTTATCAATTTAAAGGAGTTAAGAATACCTACTTCAGAGACTTAGGTGAGGACTGACCTAATGATATAGAATGACCTTGAACACAAAAGAGGCATAATAAATGTTGGTCCCCCTTGCCTAGTGTGGAATCTCAATCTTAGCCTTTATAATTTTTGAAATAAGCATGGAATTTGTATTTATTTAAATTAATTTCACGTATCTTTAGAAACTTCAATTGATTTTGACCTTGGGGAATTAAGAGAATATGAACTCTATATAGTTGCCTCTGTGCCTCATTATTATTTGTTTGATTCATACTTCTGTCTTGGTATATAGGTAACCAGAAAAGGTATTCTTAATATTTAGATATAAGTGAATATAATAGCCAGAGCATGTGAGCTCATACCATTTATAATTACATTATAAATGAACAAAAAGTAGATAACATTTCTCTTAAATATTCCTGATAAGACCCAGTACCCCTTTAAAAGTTTGTTGAGACATGTTGACCGCGTACACTACCAAAGGTTAGCTCCTTGTTGTCTTTAGGTGATCTAGGATTTAAATACAAAACACTCTGTGATTATTTTGCATGATTATCTTTTCTACGAATATCATAGAGTAATTGGGATGCTTTTAAAATTACCAAACTCCATGAGTTTCTTTTGTGTTCTTTATAAATATATATCTTAGGAGAATCTTACTTTTAAAAGGATTTGCTTTATTTGAGCTCATAATTACGGCAAGCTTGTTCTGCATTTATTTTTTTTAAATTTTTATTTATTTATGATAGTCACAGAGAGACAGAGAGAGGCAGAGACACAGGCAGAGGGAGAAGCAGGCTCCATGCACCGGAAGCCCGATGTGGGATTCGATCCCGGGTCCCCAGGATCGCGCCCTGGGCCAAAGGTAGGCGCCAAACCGCTGCGCCACCCAGGGATCCCTTATTCTGCATTTATATAATACTCAGGATTATGTATTGATTTTATATTGTGTCATACATTACAAAGTATGCATTACTAACATGCTTGGCAAGGCAATTTATTATTAACTCCACCTATTTAGTAGTGTAAAGTCATTTAAAGAGTTTTCTATTTTATTTTTATTTTTTGAGAGGGAGAGAGAGCATTCACAAATGGGGCTGGGGGAAAGGGGTAGAGGGAGAGAATCTTAAGCAGACACTGAGCTGAGTGTGAAGCCCAATGCGGAGTTCGAACTCACAACTCCTGAGATCATGACCTGAGCTGAACTCCACAGTCAGATGCTTAACTGACTGAGCAAGCCAGCACCCTTAAACTGGATTTTTTAAATTGAAAATTTAATGAACACATTTTTATGATAAAAACATTTTGCTACAAAGTATTATGGCAGATTAAGTGCTCTGAGACATCTTTCTGCAGCAGAACAAATATATTCTGAATAGGACACATTCTTTTAGACACTGCTTGGCCTAACAAGCTTTGCTCTCTACAATGTGTATTAGAAAACAAGAAAGTCAATGTTGTTCTGAGTGCAGATGTCAATAATAGCATTGCTATTTGGACACTGTACCCTGGTTCAGTGGTTAAAGCTGAGAGGCTGAGTCAAGACTAATAAGGGAAGCTGAAGGCAAATATAAATTCTCTCTCTAGAGGGAATCTTCTCTGATCAGATTGACAAGCTTCCATAGATTAAGATCAAGTAATGAAGTAGCAATAAATGATTTCTAGTCACCTTAAAAAGCACATGTAGAAATGATGGCTTACCAGCAACAAAACCACAGGTATAATGACAGCCAACTTATCAAGAAAATGATAGAAACCAAAAAGAGTACAATAATATCTTCAAGATACAAAAGGAAATAATTATCACTCTAAAATTGTGAACTTTAAAAATCTTATTTCTTTAAGATTTTATTTATTTATTCCTGAGAGACACAGAGACAGAGGCAGAGACACAGGCATAAGGAGAAGCAGGCTCCCTGTGGGGAGCCCAATGTGGGACTCAATCCCAGGACCCCAGGATCACACCCTGAGCCAAAGGTAGATGATCAACCACTGAGCCACCCAGGTGCCCCTAAAAATCTTATTTTTAATAAATTAAAGTGCAATAAAAAGTCATTTAGTTAAAAACTGAAAGCACTTACCATCAAGACATTTTTTTCCAAAAGAAAAATCTCAAGAAATACTTCAAGAAAGAAAATGATTTCAGGCCATTTTGAGGAAGTAAGAGTGAATGAATATGATGTTAAACATATATGCAAATTCATAAAAATAATCTGAATAAAATATTAACATCTGATTTGGAAAAGTTAGAAAATGAGTATAACACTGACAACATTTATTAGAGAACAAGTAATTAAATTCCAAGTGATCTAAAATCTTAAAATTGTTCAGGAAGTAGATGGATAAGGTACTGTTCAACTTTAGACTTTGATAAATTAAAAATGTATGGTAAGGGGTACCTGGGTGGCTTAGTGGCTGAGCATTTGCCTTCAGCTCAGGTTGTGATCCCAGGGTCCTGGGGTTGAGTCCCGCATTGGGCTCCCTGCAGGGAGCCTGCTTCTCCCTCTGCCTACGTCTCTGTCTCCCTCTCTGTGTCTCTCATGAATAAATAAATAAAATCTTTTAAAAGATGTATGGTAAAATTTTAAAAGCACCAAGAGAATAAAAATAAATTATAAAAATTCTAAAACATAGGAAAAAATAGTAACGAGAAAACAAAAAAAGGAATAGAGGTGAAAAAATATGAAAGATAAATGGATATCAAAATGTAAGTGGTAGAACAAATCAAAATATGTAATTACCAAAATCAACATAAATTTTCTCATTTCAACAAGTAAAAGGAAGAGATTATTTGGATATAGGAAAACAAAATCTGGCTTTATGCTCTTTAAAATAGACACATCTATAGCTAAGGGCGCACCCACACACACAGAGAAGGTAGAGATGGAAGGAGTTCTACCTGAGAAATACCAGCTCAAAGAAAGTTGTATAGCTACATCAGTTTCAAGCCAACTAGACTTTAATAAAGGTTTTTCCAGTATATAAAGACTTACTATGAAATATTACAATGTTCAATTCACTGGGAAAATATAAAAATTCTAAATAAATGTATGCATTTTAAAATTACACATATGATATGCATCATATACATATATTTAATAGAAGTAGAAGGAAAAATCATAAGTCCACTAAAACTGGGAGATTTCAATATACCTCATTTAATGGATATTTTAACAGCTCAATATATAACTTAATCTAGTAAAATGCATACAGCTTGGTACCCAACAATTAGAGAATACATGTTATTCTCATGAAACATTGATAAAAATTGATCTTAACTTGGCTACAAGCAAGTTTCAATACATGTCAAAAACTCAGATTCAGGGACGCCTGGGTGGCTCAGTGGTTGAGTGTCCGCCTTCAGATCAGGGTGTAGTCCCGGGGTCTGGGATTGAGTCCTGCATTAGGCTCCCCACGGGAGCCTGCTTCTCCTCATGCCTGTGTCTCTGCCTCTCTGTGTGTCTCTCATGAATGAATGAATGAATGAATGAATGAATAAATAAATAAATAAATAAAATCTTTAAAAATAAAGAATTCAGATTCATATATACTACATTTTCTGACAAGAATTCAATTAAGTTAATGACTCCCATATCTACCCCCATAAAACTAACTTAAATACACCCTTCTAGGGCAGCCCTGGTGGCGCAGCGGTTTAGCGCTGCCTAAAGCCCGTGGTGTGATCCTGGAGATCCGGGATCGAGTCCCACATCAGGCTCCCTGCATGGAGCCTGCTTCTCCCTCTGCCTGTGTCTCTGCCTCTCTCTCGCTCTCTCTGAATAAATAAATAAATAAATCTTTAAAATAAATAAATAAATACACACTTCTAAATAACTCATGAAACATGATTTAAGACACCGAATTCTAACTTAGAAATGTTTATATTTAAACAAAAATGTAAATATAAATATCAAACATGGTGAAAACAGCATAAGTGGAACTTAGACATTTTAAATCCTTATATTAGAAAAGAAATACTGAAGACTAATGAGCTAAATGCAAATTTAATAAGTTTTATAAGAAATGATAGAGAAAAACCAGAAAGGTAGGAAAGGGGAAATAGTAAAGAATAGAAATAAATGAAATAGAAATAGAAACTAATAAACAAAATCAGGAGCAGAATATTTTATACACTTAAAAGTAGATGCAATTTCTAGTAAGAACAGTAAAGAAAAAAGGAAGACTTTACCAACAAATTATATTAGGAATGAGAAAGAATATAGCTATAGTTACATAAAAAGATTCAAAAGATAATAAGAAAAAATTATGAACCACTTTGTGCCAACAAATTTTAAAACTGGGAAAGTTAGATGAATTCTAGATAATTATAACCTGCCAAAACTTCAAAAAGATATAGAAACCCCAAATAGTCCTACAGCTATTAGAGAAATTGAATAATTAGAAATCTTTCCACAAATAATATGTTGAGTCCAGATTATTTTAAAGGTAAATTAAATATAGCTGTTGTGAAACAGACCATTTTATCCTTATACAAACTGCCATGGAGAATTGAAGAAGTGGGGATTTTCCCCAACTAATTCTATGACACTAGTCAGATTCATATCAAAACTAGATGGTAGAAGAAAGAAAGATTAAAGGCATATTTCATTCATGAACATAGATACAAAAATCCTAAACAGAGTACTAGAAAACCAAATCTAGTGGGCCTCAAAGGAAAATCCATTATGACCAATTCATCCCATTAACATCCAGTGTGTTTGACGTAAGAAAACATGTTATTTGCCTCAATGAATTAGAGGAGGACAACTACATAATCAACTCAATAGGTGAAGAAAACCATTTGATATAAAGTCAATATTCAATCATCTTTAAAATTCTCAGTAAAGTTGGAATACAAAAGAACATACTTAATAAATGGTATCTTTCCAAAATTTAGAGAAAGTATCATTTTTAAAAAGAGAAACACTAGAAAGATTCTGTGGTAGATGTGATCACTGCTCTCAATTCTCCCCTCCCTCTCCCACCATGTTACGCTGGAGTGCAGTACATTCACATGCCCACTCCATTGACTTTTGGTTTACACACATAACTTTATCCTGTCAGTGAATGTGAGAAGTGATGGTGTGCCAATTCCTACAGTGAGACCTGAAGAGTCATCATCCATTTCCACTGTGGAGAGATACTGATGTATCTCTAGGTAGCCTCTAAACAACTCTACTGCACACTCACGAGATAATGAGTGGAAAAGGCAAACAAATGTATTAGTCTGAAAATTATTTTGACCTTATTGGGATCCCTGAGAATATGGTGGTGACCCCAAGCATCCCTGGACAACACTTAGCGAGATACTACTCTAGTGTGGCATTTCCTACACCACACTAGGACATACTTGCTGGTTTTCTATAAGCAAATACATTCTTGCACAACCAGAACAGAACCAAATCAGAAAATAACATTAATTCATTACTACCATCTATTCCTCAAACCTCAAAAAAGCTTTCCTACTTTCTCCAGTAACAATTTTTGTGATAAGGAGAGTGTAATTCAGGATCCCACATTGCATTTAGTTGTAATGTCTCTGTAGTCCCCTTCCATCTGAAGAGTTCCTCTGACTTTCCTTGACATTCAAGACACTTTTGAAGACCACAGAGCAGTTATTTTGTGGAATATCTCTCAAGTTAGTTTTATCTGCTATTTCTGCATGAGTAGATTTTAGTTGTGCATCTTTGGCAGGAAAATCCAGAAGTGACTCTGTGTTTTTCTCATTGCATCCTATCAAGTGGAACAAGATTTTTATTTGTTGTATTACTGGTGATGTTCACCTTGATCATTTGATTAAGATAGTGCCTCCCATAATGCTTCACTGTAGAGTTACTTTTTTTCACTTTGTAATTAATAAGTATTTTACAGGGAGGTCATTTGAAATTATTTAAATTTCCCATTCCTAATCAAACTTTTATATCATTACTTATATATTTTTATGGGCTCATGTGTTCCTATTTTATTCAATGGGTTATAACTCATTAGCTGTCATTATTTATTTTGTTCCTAAAATATTCCTCAGTTTAACTAGTTGGAGCCCATCAAGCTGGCTTCTCTATCCTCCTAACATGCCTCATCACCCTGAGTACTTCTTTGCTTTCTGGCACAAGGTGCTTCACATTCATCTAGCGTCTTCCCTGCCCTGTCCCTGATACCAGTAATCTCTCAATGGATCATTGTTCATTTGAGTGGAAAATATATTTAGAAGCCAAATATAGTCTTTATTAGTGCTACTGGGATTTCGATTTCCCAGCCTTCTTGGTTGACAGAGGTAGGTAATATATATGTGTAAATACGTACATACACAGATACATATTTACAGTTATCTTTATCTATATATCTTGAAAAAAACTGGTATCTCCAATTCCAATCCAACATCACAAGGTTCACTCTAGCTTTCTTCTTCCGCATACCTAAAAATTCTCCCTTAAACAGTTTAGTGAGAAATCTGGCTCCCATTGTCCTTAATGTAGTTGCTTATTTGATCAACCCCTCGGTAAGTAACCAGTCTCCTAGATCCACTTCCTCCCCACTCAGACATCTTTCTCACCTTGACTGAAATTTGATTTTCCATGCCAGTTTATCTCTTTGTGTAAACACCCTGCTCGTCCTCCTGGGGCTGCACCTTATAGTAGGTCATTGCCACACATGGAAATGCTCCTTTCCCTGACCGAGTTTCGACATCCCATGCCAGGCCACCCCATGCACATACACTTTTCTCTTCTGGACGGACACTTTCCTTGCCGTGTTTAGGTTTTGACACCTCCTTGCTAGATACCCCTTCCTTGCTTTGCTGACTCCTTCTGCTAGGCCACTCCCCTCCATAGATTCCCTTCCTACTGCCTCCTGGACCCTAACCCTCCATACTGGGCTACTCCATATGTGGACACCCTCCTAACCCTGCATGGACCCCAACATGCCATGTTGAGTTGCCCTAAACATAGACACCACCATTAACCTGCTTGAGCCCCCTGATCTCAACTCTGGATCACTGCAAACCCCCATTCTCCACTGAAGGTATGGATGCCAGCTATCTCACTTTCCCTCATTTTTCATGTGTTTTCATTTGCTCTTAAACATTCATTTTCAGGAACAGAAGTTTCCCATCTCTGGACTGCTGCCTCCTATGCCTTTCCCACTTCCCCCTTACATATAATGTTTTTTCTCCTTGTGGTCTCTGATGTTTTCACCCTGTTCAATTTGGATTCTGCCTGAAAGTCTTTCTTCAGATTAAATCTCTAGCTCTATTAAAAGCATGTCTTTATTGGATATTCCTAAGATTCTCAAGAGCTTAAGCTGCTTCCTTTGTCTTTTTGCAGAATTTTTTCAAGCTCTGCTGGTTGTTCTCAGAGTCTATTGCTTAGTATCTGGCTTAGTACTGGGCCCTCTCCTTTCAGTAATCAGGATCTAATGGCAATTTCATGGCCAGACCTGGATCTTGCTGCTATCACCTGATTTGGTTTTGCCCTCCATTTTCCAGGACCACAGGGATTCTTTGATACCTGCTTTATTTGAAGATACCACCTATAGGTGGTTTTTTTGTTTGTTGCTATCATCTGTTCATTTTATTCTTTCATTAGTGTATATTTTTAAAATCTGTTCATTTATTTGAGTGAGAGAGAGAGAGCAGGTGGAGGGGTAGAGGCGAAGGGAGAGAAAAAAAATCTCAAGCAGACCCCCACTGAACATGGAGCCTGACTCCCATGACCCTGAGATTGTGACCTGAGCTGAAATCAAGAGTCAGACACTTAACTGACTAAGCCACCCAGGCATACCCCATTATTATATATTTTTATTTAAATTCTAATTAGCATACAATATTAGTTTCAGGTATACAATATAGTGATTCAACACTTCCATGCAACACCCAGTGCTCATCATAAGTGTACTCCTTAATCCTCATCACCTATTTAACCCATCCTCCCCCACCCCCCCCCTTCTGGTTACCATCAATTTGTTCTCTATAGTTAAGAGTCTGTTTCTTGGTTTGCCTCTCTCTCTTCTTTTATCCCCTTTGCTCATTTGTTTTATTTCTTAAATTCCACATGAATGAAATCATATGGTGTTTGTCTTTCTCTGACTTATTCCACTTATAAGACTCTCTAGCTCCACCCATGTTATTGCAAATGGCAAGATTTTATTCTTTTTTATGGCTGAGTAATATTCCATTGTGTGTGTGTGTGTGTGTGTATGTGTGTGTGTGTATCTCACATCTTTATTCATCAGTCAATGGACACTTGGGCTATTTCCATAATTTGGCTATTATAGATAATCTGCTATAAACATTGGGGTACATGTATCCTTTTGAATTAGTATTTTTGTATTCTTTGGGTAAATACCTAGTGGTGCTATTTCTGGATAATAGGGTAGTTTTATTTTTAACTTTTTAAGGAAACCCCATAATGTTTTCCACAGTGCCTGTACCAGTTTGCATTCCCACAACAGTGCAAGACAGTTCCTTTTTTCTCCACATCCTCATCAACACCTGTTGTTTCTTGTGTTGCTGGTTTTAGCCATTCTGACAGGTATGAGGTGATATCTCGTTGCAGTTTTGATTTGTATTTCCCTGATGATCAGTGATGTTGAACATCTTTTCATGTGTTGGTTGGCCATCTGTGTGTCCTCTTTGGAAAAGTATCTATTCATGTCTTCTGCCCTTTTTTTAGTTGGATTATTCATTTTGGCAGGTGTTAAGTTTTATAAGTTCTTTATATATTTTGGATACTAAATTTTTATTATATATATCATTTGCAAATATTTTCTCCTATTCCATAGGCTGCTTTTTAGTTTTGTTGATTGTTTCCTTTGCTGTGCAGAACCTTTTTATTTTGATGTAGACCCAATAGTTTATTTTTGCTTCTTTTTTTTTTAAGATTTTATTTATTTATTCATGAAAGACATAGAGAGAGAGAGAGGCAGAGACACAGGCAGAGGGAGAAGCAGGCTCCATGCGGGAGCCCGACGTGGGACTCGATCCCGGGGCCCTCCAGGATCACACCCTGGGCTACAGGTGGCGCTAAACTGCTGCGCCACCGGGGCTGCCCCATTGCTTATTTTTCTCTTGCTTCAGAAGACATATCTAAAAAGAAGTTCCTGTGGCCAATGTCAAAGAGTTTACTGCCTGTGTTCTTCTCTAGGATTTTTATGGTTTCAGGTCTCACATGTAGGCCTTTAATCGATTTTGAGTTTACTTTTGTGTGTGGTGTAAGAAAGTGGTCCAGTTTCATTCTTTTGCATGTTTTTGTCCAGTTTTCCTAATATCATTTGTTGAAGAGACTGTCTCATCCCCACGGGATATTCTCTCTTGCTTTGTTGAAGATTAATTGACCATATTGTAGTGGGTTCATTTCTGTGTTTCCTATTCTTCCTATTGACCTACGTGTCTACTTTTGTGCCCATACCATACTGTTTTGATCACTACTGCTTTGTAATATAACTTGAAGTCTGGAATTGTGATACCCCCAACTTTGCTTTTCTTTTTCATGAATGACATACTAGACCTGGTGGACTTAATAGATACACTTAGAACATTCCATTAAAACCCAGAATACACATTTCTTTCAAGTGTACATGGACAATTCTCCAAGCTAGATCACATATAAAGTCACAAAAGAGGCCTCAACAAATAAAAAAGATTGAAATTATACAATGCACCTTTTCTGACTGTAATGATATGAGACTAGAAGTCAACCACAAGAAAAAATTTGGAAAGATCACAAATAGATGGAAGTTAAACAATATGCTACTAAACAATGAGTGGATCAACTAGGAAATCAAAGAAGAAATAATAAAAATACATGGAAACAAATGAAAATGAAAACTCAATGGTCCAAATCCTGTGGGATGCAGCAAAAGCAGTCCTAAGAGGGAAGTATATAGCAACACAGGCCAACCTCAAGAAATGAGAA
This sequence comes from Nyctereutes procyonoides, assembly GCF_905146905.1. NCBI lineage: Eukaryota > Metazoa > Chordata > Mammalia > Carnivora > Canidae > Nyctereutes > Nyctereutes procyonoides. Next base: position 25,549,364 of record NW_026575122.1, read on the forward strand.
AAATCTCAAATAAACAATCTAACCTTAACATCTAAAAGAGCTAGAAAAAAAAAAAAAAAAACAAATGAAGCCTAAAGCCAGCAGAAGGAAGGAAATAATAAAGATTAGAGTTAAAATAAATGGTATAGAAACTAAAAAACAACAGATCAAGGAAGACAGGAGCTGGTTCTTTGAGAAAATTAATAAAATTGATAAACCTCCAGCCAGATTTATCAAAAAGAGAAAGGACCCCAATAAATAAAATCACAAGAGAGGAAAAATAACAACCAACACCATAGAATTTCTACTAATATCACCATCAGTGCTCAAATCCTTAGAAATGGAGAAAATTTTTATTTTCTATGAGGAATAAAATGGCCCAATAGACAAAACTTATGATTTATAATACAAGAAGAAATCATTCATTTTTCCATAATTTGTTTTTATCTTGACATGAAATTTGGAAGTTTTTGTTATTCAGGTATTTATGTGATAAAGATCAGGGGCAAAGATGAGTAAAAAGATTGAACTGCTTATTTATTGGATACTTTCTCTGACATTTCTTTGAAATGCTAATGATGCTTTGAGTAACTATCAGATTGGAATTCACACATATTTAGCTCTGTACCTTGGCATGAAATATCCACTTATCAAAAGAGAAGTGTGAAATTAAATGAGACAAGTTATGAAAACAGTTTAATCTATATACTTTGCCTTAGTTATGTATAAAGAAACAGTAAAACTTCAAGAATTCTTTCCAAAATATATTTTTAAAATATACAAGCAGAAACAAAGGAGTAAATCTCATATATTTACCATGTCAAAACAGCAATCTTCACTGAATATCTCATACCAATCACTACTACATTTATTTGTAAATGAAACCCTTTAGATTAAAAATTGTTGTAATAACAGAAACATATTTAATGTGTTCTATGCCACTGGCATTGTTCTAACTGCTTTACTTATATTTATTAAGTCTTCACAACACTGACAGGTGTTTACTATTACTATCTTTGTTTGCAGAAGTGAAAATATAAACATTGCCAGAATGTATTTTGAACAAAGTATAATTCTTCTTTGAACACTGCATACAGGCTGAATCATTTATTTATTATGGAATATCAGTCCACTCCAAAACCTTATGACTTAAAATAATAGCCATTTATGTAGCTCGTGATTCTGGATGTTTTCTTCTGGTTTGGGCCAGCCTCAGCGAAGATTGGCTAGGTTTTCTCATTCATCTGTGGTCAGTTGGCTTATTGGCCTGGGATTGGTAGGTCATGGAAGACCTCACTCAAATGTCAGAAGGTTGGCTATTGTCTAAGGTGACAGAGATGGCTGGTGTATTAACCATGCCTTTTTACTTTAGGTTTGTTTTGTTTTGTTTTTTTGTTTTTGATTCTTTAACATCTTGGGACCTTTCTGACCCTGGAGGAACTGCCCCTCCCAGGGCTACCTAAATCTTAGAGATAAGTAAACATACCTTTGATTTCATATGCAAACCAATCAATCCAGAGCCATATCCTAACCACTACCTTTATTAGGCTCTCACACTGTGAGCCACCTTTCACCTGGTCTAATCACACCAGGACGAGGTATCAGACAACTAGGGATAATCCCTATGCTCTAGAAGCTGTTAAAATGATTCAAATTAGCCAATCCTCAATTTGATTACCTTGTTTCATCCTTTCCTTCACATTGAAATCACAATAAAGGCTCTGGCCCACCTCTTCCCTCACTCATTCTGTCTCCTAACTAACCCTGGTGTTCCCCCAAGTCTCCTGCCCCAGGGCATAGCATCCTCCCTCCTCTTGGAATCTCTAAGAATTTACCTTTTCAGTGGCAATTATCTCCTCATCTGTTAGCCTCATCATACCTGAAAAATAATAAAATCTACAATTTCAAACAGTGGGGTAATGTGTTTCATCATCTCTCAGGCCAATCTGGGCTTATTCACGTGGCAGCAAGTTCGTAACAGCAGCAAGTGCACAAGTGCTTTTCAAGTCTCTGCTTATATGTTTGTAATTATCCCAGTGGCCAAAGCAAGACAAATGGCCAAACCCAGAGTTCCATGGGAGGAATGGATACAGAGCAGGGTGTGGCTACAGGGAATCCTTGCATATTGTGGCCATAACTTGCCATCAATCCACCAAACAAGCATCTCAGGAGGTTTTTATATCGACTTCACATTCTCTTTGATTTGAGTAATCCTTAGAGTTTGGCCACTGAAATAAGCAAGTAATAGTTGCTTTTGACAACTTAACAACTATCATGATGCAAAGAACTGTTATTCAAAAGACAAAGCTTATATGCTAATAACTAAATTTTCTTTTACTTAGGGAAGTGACTGCTTATCACTAGAGGACTTGGACAATATAAAGCATTTTGAGGTTGTGATTATAGTCATTTTAGTGAAACCACTGAGGGGATGATAACCTAATAACAATATTCACAGAAAACTTAAATAACATTATGCCACTAAAACTCATTTATCATGATTATGGTCAAAAACCTCTTGACTGAGATTTACAGAATCTTTTTCATGAAATAGGCTGATTATTTTCTATTTTCTTTTCATAATGAAACGCTTTAGCCTTCTTTAGCAACATTCAAAGTAAAATTCGAAACTTCCTTATTTTTTAATTCCTCTTTCTTTTTGCATTACTTACCCATTACTGTCATCCATATCAACTTGTTATGTTGTAAAGCATTATGGATCCAAGTAGCATGGGAAGAAAAAAGAAAAAATACATTGGAACAGAATGCCAGGTTTCATTTCCTCTTGGTATCCTCTTGCTTCCGTGGAGGCAAAAACAAAACAAAACAAAACAGAAACCCCAAAAAAGCCTTTTTTAGTTCATTTATCCCAAATTCCAGGAACAGTCATAAACAGAAGAAACATGCCCCTCCCACAAAGAATATACTTGCTTGTCTTTGAACCCTAAATTGTTCTTTTATCTAAATAGTAATATATTTTCCAGGCCAGTGGGTATGGGAGTCTGATAGATTTTAGTTTGAATCTCAACCGCTTACCAGCTAGAGAAACTTCAGCAACTTAAGGTGTTTAAGTATTCATTTTTTACTTGCAAAAAATGGATATCATGGGCCATAAACTCTAGCTTAGAGAGAGTTCAGAGCTACCTTCACTCACTCTCCACTCACTATTGTACCCCTAAAAGAGCCTCTGTCATGACGGAAGGACAGAAGAGTTATTATCAAGGGCGTAGTGTTGCTACACTGGAAGGGGATGCAGTTTCTGTGGGAAGACAGAGATTATTATAGTCCTTGGTGGGCACAGAATGTTCCTCCTTTAGATTGTTGTTTTTTGGACCTCTCTTCCCAGCACTCTTCTTTCTTCCATCTCCAGATATCATTATGACAAGGTTGGAGCAAGGGGACATCTTCTGCTTGGAAATCCAAACAGTTAGGGTCTAGTGATATGCAAAAAAACCTGCCTCAATCAGCTCCTAGGGAGAAATAGGGAATTGGGATCAAACTGCGAGAAAGAAAGTTGATTTGTGTGTAGCATCCTCTGGCCAAATATCTATTGAGACTTATTATGGTTGCCAATTTGTTTAAATATGTAAATACAATATTCTGGCTATATCTTTCTATCATATAATAATAATTATTATTATTAATCATTTCACAGGATTGTTATGCAGATCAAATGAGATCTTGTAAATGTAACCCCTAATTTAGTGCCTATTAAATAGCACATACGTGTTAAATGTTACTTGTTAATTTATGAAAACTTTAGTGTTTAGGATTCATAGTAATAATCAACATACTTAAAGTGTAAGTCAGCAAGTCAACTTTGAATTTGTTGTTATTATCCACCACATTGGCTATTTTTTACTCTTTCACAAGATTGGGTTATGAGTTTATCAGGTAATTTAACTTATGATTGTGCCAGATCAAAAAAGTATACTGACTTCCTTTGCAGAGTTCTTCGGCCAGGGTTTTACATAGTATATCTTTAAAAGACAAATTAGTTCATAAAAAAGCATGGTATATTTTAAGTCTCAGAGAACATTTATGTTTTATCCTAGGAAAAATTACAAAGCAATAAATTCTTCCTTTTCTGCATTACACTTTCAAAGATCTGAAGAAATAAAAAAATAACTAATGGTATTTCAGAGAAGAAAGAAAAAGATAGCTTTGTGTTAATAGCTCAACATTTGTTTCTTGTAAAAGAGTCTCACTTTTTAGTGATATTATGGATTGCATTGTTTGCCTATGTTAAGCCTGAACAAATCCTTTTTGTCTAAATTATATAATTTATAGAATTATTCTTTATATTTAAAGAAATATTATCAATATTATTAAATTACTTCTTAATCTAAACCTTAAATTACTTCTATTTATACTTCTTTTCAAGATTTTATTTCTGAATTTATTTGCTGGGAGAAGGGCAAAGGGATGTCATTATGTATGATCTTGATTTACCTGCCTGATGTCCTACTGCACAAAGATTCTTTTATTGTGAAGGTTTGGACATGGGTATTTCAGTTTAAGAAAACCCAATTTTGTTATTCAATATGTGCTCTGGGGACAAGGAAGAACAATATACAATTACTCAATTAATACCTAATTCATATTTTTTAAATGTACCCTGAGGTATGTCAGGAAGATCTGGTTCATACACACACATGAACACACACAAATTCATTTTATAAATGGTACTGTAGGGTGTTTCATAAAGTGAGGATATCATTGTGCCAACAGATGAAATGTCTGGATATTGCACAAGTTTGAAAAGGCATGCTACTGTATCAGGGCTTTTGGAGTCCTTATGAACAATCATCCTGATGTCCTTCCTCTCTTTTGCAGATGACCCTTCTCAACAGGAGGAGAGCGATCCTCCAAAAGAATATGATCCTGGACAATTTGCAGGCCTTCTCCATGGATCCTCTCCAGCCTGTGAGTCCCCTGAAAATCCATTTCACCTCTATGGGAAAAGAGATGAACGTGAAGTGGGACAAGATGAAGTCAGTTTGGCAAATAGTCCTTTGCCTTTCAAGAAGTCTCCAATAGCAAATAACTCAGAAACCTTAGTAAAGAAAATTAAACCCAAAGTGGTCAGTAGGACGATTTTTCACAAAAAAAGCAACCAACTTGAAAACCATACCATTGTTGGCACAAGAACAACTAGGAGTGGATCCCGGAATGGGGACCAATGGATTGTGAACACAGGAGGATTTGTGGAGAGGGCCTGTACCTTGGGGAGAATAAGGTCATTGCCAAAAGCCCTGATTGACATGCATTTATCAAAAAATGTGTCTAAATCGGATTCTGATCTCATTGCATACCCTTCGACTGAGAAAACATCAAGAGTTAACTGGAGTGAATCTTCAACTGCTGAACATAGTTCTAAAGGGAATTCTGAAAGAACACCATCCTTCACTTCTGAATGGGAAGAAGTAAGACTTGTTATTCTTGTTGTTTTTTTTTATAAAGACTTTGGAGCAAGGGAGGTTTGAGGGAAGGGTTTTCAGTTCTTTAAAGTCTTTCAGAGGCAAAAAAAAAAAAAAAAAAAAAAAAGGAAAAAAAGGATTTAAGAGACACGTACAGTTCCAAGTGAAAGGGCAAGATTCTAGGGGTAATACATGATAATTTCACAGCCGTGTAAAAACAAACACAATTCCATACATGTGGAGAAATCTATTGTTTCCATAGAAATTGATATCAAGCAGAAGTAATAACTAGCTATGAGGTACAAGAGAAATGTTCACATTATGTCCTACCAAGCACTGCAGCTGACAAATTGAGAAAAATATTCTTATTTCTGCAGCTCTGTATTATTTTGCTAGTTGCTAAATTCTTTGTTAGCTCGTCTTCTGTCTCTAAAGTATCTTGTATTTTCAGAAAGCTCTTATAATCTTAAGCTTAATGGTAAACTGAATAGTCCTGGCTTGGGGTGCCCTAGATGGCTCAGTTGGTTAAATGTCTAACTCCCTATTTTGGCTCAGATCATGATCTCAGGGTTGTGAGATTATGCCCCACATCATGCTCAGTGCTGGGCATGGAGCCTGCCTAGGGTTCTCTCTCTACCCCTCCTCCACTGCTCATGCTCTCTCTCTAAAAAAAGAAAGAAAAAAAATAGTCCTGGCTTTTCTACAAGTGTCATACAATAAACCCAAATTACTTATTATTTCCCTTATACAATTATCAAAGAGACATTAAAGAAAAATATGTTGAGGTCATATATCACCAACTTAAGCTCTACTTAAAGACAAAGTCTTTCATTTTATAGAATTACTCAGAAAGTAAGTGCCCTTGCAAAGTTATGAAATATCATCCTTTGTCCTTAAGGAGGACCACATCATAAAATAATGAAGTTCCTTGCCTTTTGAATTTCTTTTTTTTTTTTTTTTGCCTTTTGAATTTCTTCGGAGAATGGACCACACTCTCCCTTAGCCTTTCATTCTAACATGTTACATTTTCTCCCTCAAAAAACTGTGCCAGTGGGATTGGGTATTGAAGCATAAAAGGTCACTATAGTATTCTGAGAACTAGAAATGTCTGATATTGACATTCTGAATTGAGCTATTTGGGAAAATCACTTAATCTCCCTGCATCTGGGATGCCTGGGTGGCTCAGTGGTTGAGCACCTGTCTTTGGCCCAGGGCATGATCCTGGAATCCTGGGATCGAGTCCCACATCGGGCTCCCTGCCTGGAGCCTGCTTCTCTCTCTGCTTGTGTCTCTGCCTCTCTCTCGCTCTCTTTGTCTCACATGAATAAATAAAATCTTAAAAAAAAAAAATCTCCCTGCATCTGTTTCAGGGTGAACAAAATGGGACATTTAAGCAATGCTTATTGTCCTCTCTGAAACCTGCTGTCTTACACAGGTTGCTAGGAAGATGGCAGTGGGGGGGAGGGAGGATTAAATCATAAATGGCTAAAGCTTGGATAGTCATATCTTCCTATAAATACCATACTACTACATTGATAGTCAATTCAAGTCTCTCCATTTCTTATATTTATTAGCTCCGTGAATAACATAATCCTTTTTTGAATGCAGCAAGATTAATTAACATTTAGCCTATCTCTTAGAATTAAGGTGTTTCCTCATGCCTGGATTCTTGCCATTACGTGTCACAAATCAGCCTGTGGCTGGTCGAACTATTTAGTAAGAACTTGGCTCTCATGGCCATACCCATAGACCGAAGCCCCCCCTTCACTAGTCAGAGAGAGGCATGTTCTCAGAAAAGGAAGAATGCCTGAGAGAATGGACATGTTCACATAAATTTACCTTCAGCCCCATCTCCTTCTGAGTTTAAAGAATATACGTTTCCTAACTTATTGACCCAAACAAAGTTCATCTTAAGAAATATAAAGAAAGGATGATCTGATTTTGAACATCTAAGAAAGGGAGACATAAAAAAAAAAAAGAAAGAGAGACATAATTTATATTTTTTTCATAATTTATATTTTTAAAAGCAATTCAAATGCCTGCTTCCTTTTAAACCTTTGTCAGTCTCTTAATTGTGGTATTGCAGCAGTAAGATCAAGAATATATGCTTCTTTAAAAAAAAAGAATATATGCTTCTGTCATTTAGAAATTATTTTAAAATACAATGCTAAAAGTGAACTAACAAGTTATTTATATGGCTTTTTTTTCTCACAGATTGACAAAATAATGAATTCCATAGATGTTGGAATTAACAGTGAACTTGAAGAAATGAACGGTGAGACCACAAGTAAGGAAACCTTTCTTCTACATTTTAATTAATAAATGTGCTCAAAAATAGCTAGAAAATTATAGGAGGCTTTAGATAATTTCATGTTTTATCATAATAACAGCAGCTACAAATTATTTCCTTCCACTCATATCAAACAACCATGACCTCTAATAACAATTTTAAGTAAATTGATTCAGCAAAATGAGAGATTTTTTTTTTCCCCATGCGCTATGCCAATTAACATTAATGGAGTTTCCACTTTGTGTAGAGCTAAGTTTGAAGCACTTCAAAATGTTATAGAATATGATGACCTGATACAGTATGATTTTCCATTGAGTGAAATGTCCCAGTCATCCTGGCCAGAGTGATTAACAACTTACGCCTAAGATGTAAGCTCCAGTATGGCAAGAACTATGTGTTACTCATCCTCATGTATCCCAGAATACCTAGAAGAGTGTCTCACAAATAGTTGGTTTTTGCAATCACTATTTCATATATTGCCCTTATGAAGTGTTATTTTTTTTCTCTATAATCAAAGCCCAGAGTGGAATTCTGTTTGCAACTTTCTTTGAAGGCTTTTTTGCTTCATACTAATAAGATGATGTCAAATGCTAGATAGCTAAACCTAAAAATAACAGTCACATTCATGCTAAAGAAACTACTATTCTGGAAAGAGTCAAAAGACCTGGCTTCATTTCTATCCAGCCACTAAGCAGTGCTAGAACTGTAGATTATCATATAAATCTATAAAATTTGACGTTAAAACAAGTGATTGCTAAGCTCTCTAAAGAACTCATGTTTAAGTTGATCATGATAGTTGATGGTTTTGTAGAGACGATAAGATTAAGGTCTGTGAGAGAGAAGTCTAATATAGGATAAACGGCTATGGGATTTTGTGACCCTTTGACTAGTCACCAGGGTCTTTTAAATAGCACCCTATGTGATTCATAAGCACAGGAAAGCTGGAAAATGGCTCTCTTGTGATGCATTGGGCCTGGGTAGTTAAGAAGTAACATTGAAATCTGGGGTTGCAGTCACTGAAGGGAATATTCAACCCTAAATGAATGTCTCACTTATATCTTCTATACTAGGACAAGTAAGAAATTACTCGAATATGGCTGGACCCCATTTTAATTAAGTGATGATTGTTTAAAAGATTACATGATTTTTTTCTGAAATGCATATTCCTTTTAGATTTTTAAAACTGAAAAATTATGAAAAAAGTACCAAAACTGTGTTATTTGTCTAATGACACAAATATGACATTAGCTCTGTGATAGCCTATAGAGCCAGGTCTTTCACACAGAAATGCTGACAAACACTGAGGATTTTTCTAGTATTCAAAAAACTAGTCTAGGACTATATGTCACCACATAGTTCTTACAGAATAATTTCAAGAAAGTGTAGGAATGCGTATTTTTAACTGGTATGAAGGTAAGAATGTATTTATTTATTTATTTGTCAGTAGGAAATTCCCTGATACTGAGAATGTTCAGGCAGAGACATGGTGCTTCTCTATTGGAAAATTTAGACAACATTGAACCTTTAATACTCTAAAATTCTTCAAACAGATAATACCACAGAATTATAAAAAATATAAATATGATTATAATGAAAGGGTAATGTTATAATAAGGTAAATGTTAAAAATTTCACTCAGGCAAGCTGCCTTTGAAGGGCACTTTAGTGGTAAACAAATCCACAGATTATCTCCCCTAATTCTCCTCTTTCTACCATTTATACTACCATCCTACCCTGCCTTTATTTACTATTTTTCTACAGTGATAATGAAAACGAAAGTAGAGACTCAGTCCTCAAAGATTCATTACTATTAACAAAGTCTCGTTCTGTATGTCCTTTAGTTTTTGCCTCTTAATTATATATTAATTATACGCTAAGTGATTGACCATGCCATTTGGCATTCCAGTTGGTCTTTATGTCATTGTGGATAACAATTTTACTGGACTGGAAGCTTTTCCCTCCTGAAGCTAGATGAGGTGATAACCCCATGCAAATTCCACAGTTATGTACTGGGTACCACGTATGTTTGGGAAATCACATGGTGAAATAAAAAAGTCAGACAGACATGAATTCAAATCTCAGTTTGGCTGTTTACTAGGTACTTGATCTTAGGCAAATCAATTTCCCCATCAACAGAAATGAGGATATTAATATAGGTCCCCATCAACAGAAATGAGGATATTAATATAGGATAATTGTAGAGACATGCCCAATGGCATCTAGGGAGAATTGGACATATGTAGATACATATTAAATTTCAGCTACCCATGTTGCCCTACCGCAAGGGAAATGTGATGTTTGACGTATCGAGATAAACACACATTAGCCCTTTCTTTAAGAACTTCATGATGTCAGTTAGTCTACTAGTCTTCATGTTAAATTTGCTATACTCCCTGAAATAATGGCGTGTCAACTGTAATACAGGTAGTAACGAGCCCAACAATCAGCTGGTACTAGAGAAGAGTAATTACTAAGAGAGATCGTTAAACTCCAAGGTATCCTGGCAAAGAAAAGAGAAAAATCTAAACTGTATGGATTTAAATGGCCTAAATTATTTTTATGAAATCTTGATGTTCTCTTTTTGCTTGATGATGAGGAAGAGATGTGCAATGAGATTAACAGGAGGTAAATATAGAACAAGTGAGAGGAAATACTACTTTACCTAGTTTGTATTGTTAATGTCTAGAATTTTGCTTTGGAAATCCACTGAACCAAGCACTATCCCTGGCTTTAACAGAGCTGCACAACTTTATAAGCACTTGTGATGTCTGTTGCTAAAACAAAACAAAACAAAACACCTCAGGAGACAGTGGAGAGAATAAAACTAGAAGCAATGGAGATACATGATGGATCAAGGATGAGCATTATATTTTCCATGCTCTTTCCCACTTTGTTCCAGTGTTTTTGTTTGCCCTCCCTACCACCTGCACACTTGCAATTTCAGATATTTTGTTAGAAAAATATTTATTGAACCACTAAGGGCTTTGAAACTTTCTCATCCTCACCCCTAAAAATAGGAACCAGCTAAAGTTTGAGCAGTCTCTGTGAATCATCAATCTAGTTCTACTCATAGAAAACTATTTTTTTTAATTTCCTCAACAATTATATAGTAGTTTGAAACATACCCAACAACATCAACTATCCAGGACTAAGGATGAAATAATAGTAAATAAAATTTTCTGAATCTATTTTATGTCAGTCTCCAGTTCTCACTCAGAACAATCTTTTTTTTTTTAATTTTTATTTATTTATGATAGTCACAGAGAGAGAAAGAGAGAGAGGCAGAGACATAGGCAGAGGGAGAAGCAGGCTCCATGCACCGGGAGCCCGATGTGGAATTCGATCCCGGGTCTCCAGGATCGCGCCCTGGGCCAAAGGCAGGCGCCAAACCGCTGCGCCACCCAGGGATCCCTCAGAACAATCTTAATAGACAATTTTCACAAACATAACTTCTGGTTTTCCACTTGAAATGAGACTCGAGAGTCAAACAAATTGGCATTGGTAGTAGGATTCAACCCGCTTTAATACTTCATATTGTATAAAACAATCCTAGTTTTTTATTTAATTTTATTCATTTAAATTCAATTAATTAACATATATTATTAGTTTCAGAGGTAGAGGTCAGTGATTCATCAGTCTTATATAATCCCCAGTGTGCATTACATTACATCCTATTCTTTGGTAATGCTGGATATGTCATGTCATATACTCCCACGTATAAGATTTTTTCAGAGAACTGGTTTTGAAGTTAGATGGGCTCAGCTTCAAATCCCAGGGATGATGGGGACCCATGGGTGGCTCAGCAGTTTAGTGCCTGCCTTCCACCCAGGGCGTGATCCTGGAGTCCTGGGATGGAGTACCACATCAGGCTCCCTGCATGGAGCCTGCTTCTCCCTCTGCCTGTGTCTCTGCCTCTCTCTGTCTCTCTTTGTGTCTCTCATGAATAAATAAATAAAATATTTTTTAAAAAATCTCAGGGTTGCAATTCACTGGCTCTGTGACCTATTTGATCTGTCTCCTTCCCTATAAATTCAGACTTTTAACAATCACCTCATAAGACCTCTGCAAGATTAAACTATACACTTGTTCTATGGTAGCCTAGAATATAGCAGGTTATCAATAAATGTAATTCTTTGCCTTCTTATCCAAGTATGCATGACTTATCTTTCTAATTAGAGTATATGCCACACAGGAAGATACTTGGGAAATCTTGCTTATTGTTTTGATCAGTAAAGATTTTAGTTAAAATATAACTACTCATATTCTAAGTTGCTTTCATGAGGAGTCTTTCTTGAAGTTACATTTCTTAACCGTTGCCCTTCTATCACAAGGAAGCACTTTAAAATTAGGAAGGCAATAATTGTCTCCATAGTACTTGCTTATCATCACACATATACAGCAAATATTCAGAGTAATTAAGTGTCCAGACCTTATAGTACAGGTGTGGCAGATAATCTTAGAAACGCCCTCCTACTTCTAAACAAGCTTCAGTAAGCCACACTAGGCCAACTACAGGGCATGAATGGACTGTATTGGAATCAGCTCAAGTTCATGAATATAAAAAGTAGCATTTAGTTAAAGGTATTTTTTAAGATTGGGATTTTTTTCCCTTATACTTAAGGTTAAAGAATATTCAAATAGAAATATTCTAGAGTCTCATCTTTTAAAAACCTACTTTTGCCAAAATATTGATTCCATCTAAATTTTAATTGTAGATGAAAGCTATTAAAATGAATTTGTAAAAGATTTTATCATATAAAATACATTATCTCGGGTAGATAAAGTAACTCTTAAGCTATTTGCTGGAGAGTTCATAGCTCTGAAAATGGTCACTAACATTAATCTGCAACTCCACTTTCTAAGCTTTTGCTTCTCTTCCTCTAAGAGTCTGAGGTCCAAGTCACAGTTCAGAGTCCTTCGTAGTTGTCGAGATCCTCCATGAAGAGTTTCCAGGAGTTTAGGAACTCACTAAGGCAGTACGTGTTCTCTCTTCTGATCTAAGCCCCACCTTTGCCCTGGTCTGCTAGAACAGAGAGTGCTCACATGGCCCTTTACACAAAGAGGGTCTCTTTCTAGGTGGTCAGGACAGACATCTCCACTGCCCAGAAGTTGCTTCTCCCTGACATTTTGATTGCTTTCAAGCCCTTGGTATGTGCTCACATATCTCTAGATAAGCATTAAGAAGTATTTTGCTAACAATGCAGCTGAGAGCTGTTTTTCTGCTGTTATTGATGGGATTATCATTTGTTAAACTCTAGAAGAACACTTTTTGAAAAAGTATTTACAATTTTCCAGAGTTGTCCGATTAGAGACATGACAAAAAGGAAAAAAGCTGAAATGTATTCCCTTCTTACCATTCGTCAGATATTGTGCACTTTTCTCCTGTGAATATTTTCCGTTCAGTTCTCAAAATAACTGAGTGAGGTATTATTATACCCATTTTATAGATGAAGAAAGACTCAGAAAAAGTAAGGAATTTGTCAAAGTCAAAGACTTCAAAAATAGATTTGTTTCTTCCTAAAATCCATTATCCTTTCAATCAAATACACTACCTACACAGAACAACAGAAGCCAGCCCCTGGCTTCTTTCTCTTTAGCTCAAATCATATTCAAATGCCCTAAAGGGAGCGAACTGAGAGTGTTTAAGTTGTAGAACCAACCACTTTCTCTTAGCAAATCCCAACTGTTGGTATATGGAAAGCTTTAGCTCCAACCCCAAAGCCCTCCCAAACTATAGGTCACAGGGTCATGTATTTAAATAAGTCACAGCTCTGAATATCTCCTGTGTCCCAGAGTGAATGCATAAGTGCTGATAATGACCTAGGTTTCACTTATTTTCAGAGGAAGACTTTTCCTTGCCTCCAGCAATATTCCTTTTTCCATGAACTGTTAAACTGCACATGAAAAAACTCCCGGAGATGCTTTGCAACGGGCATAATTTATTTTTGATTTTTATTTCTCTTTACAGCACTATTTTTAATAGAACCAACTGGGGAAGGTGGGTAGTAGACTACGTTAGCATACAAGCACCCTATTTTGTCCAAATTAAGAGAAGACTTATTTTTATTATATTTTATATAACACTTCACTGAGTAATTTTTTTTCAGATAGATTAAATCTAAGAAATCCCTTAATAATAGAATAGCCATGTAAAAATGTGAATTGCAGTAATTGTTAGGCTAGCATGAGTTCATCCTTATCAAGAGATAGTGTTTAATCAACCAAACAATTGTGTCCTTGGCACAGTAAACACTAAAATTTCTTCAATACTGTTCATTCCAAATAATCATTAAAAACTAAAACAAGCTACACAATATAGATCTTGATCATTAGAATACGGCTGAGATTTTCTGGTTTTGAAATTATAAGTGGGGGATCCCTGGGTGGCGCAGCGGTTTGGTGCCTGCCTTTGGCCTAGGGCACGATCCTGGAGACCCGGGATCGAATCCCAAGTCGGGTTCCTGGTGCATGGAGCCTGCTTCTCCCTCTGCCTGTGTCTCTGCCTCTCTTTCTCTCTGTGTGTGACTATCATAAATAAATAATTTAAAATTAAAAAAAATTTTGAAATTATAAGTGATATTCACATGTGAAATTAGGTTCCTCCAAAGTATGAAATAGTTGAGTATTACTCTGTGGCCTAGTATTTGCCTGTGATGTGTCAACAGTTAGAACTTGTACATTGTTTTCAATCCAACAAAATATTCAAACTTTCTAGAAGAGGCATAGAGCAGTGAGCAAGTACAGTCTCTCAGTTGTCCTGGAATACTTTTCATAACCTCTTTCATATGTGATCAACCAACATCTACTCCTCTACTTCCCATGACAATAAGTCCACTGCTGTCAGAGACAATATAGTCTACCACTGGGAAGCTCAAATTGTTAACTTTATTTTTTGAACACAGGTTTGAATATGCATTCTAACAATTACTGGTGTTGTGGCCTTGGAAAAGTCATTTTCATCAGCCTAAACCTCATTTATTTGTATAGAAAATGGCTATAACAAAGAACATCTACCTTCCCTCGGCGCCATTAGAAAAATCAAATGAATTACTATATAAGACAGTAGTTAGCTATATTCCTCATACATAGTATATCCTGGATGACATCTCCTTTCTTTGATTTCTCTTTTCCCTTCTGTCCATTTTCTCTTAAAAATTTGTTTCCAGAGAGACAAAGAGTGGCTAGTTGGCCCATTATTTCTAAGTACCTTCAAGATATGGATGATATTTCTGAGAGGCTATACATCTTACACACTCACCATAAGGTTGGAAAGCAGCTACCGAGAAACTTCTCTGAAAGACACTTAGAAAATACTAGTTGAACAACTTCTATATAAATATCAGTACAGGAGCACCTGGAGGGCTCAGTCAGTTGAGCGTCTGCCTTCAGCTCAGTCATGATCCTGGGGTCCTGGGATCTTGCCCCACATTGGGCTCCCTGATCAGCGGGAAGCCTAATTCTCCCTCTGCTGCTCCCCCTGCTTGTGCTCTCTCTGTCTCTGTTTCTCTCTGTCAAATAAATAAATAAAATTAAAAAAAATAAATATCAGTGCATTTTCACAAAGTTTACCATTAACAGCTTCATACTGGGAAGAGAGTAGGAGGTATAAGGAAAGAAAAATTCTTCCTCTGCCCTTCAGGGTCTTCCAACTGAGACTAAGAAGCAAATTTACATAAGATGGATGAATAGGAGGGGAAAAAAATCAGTTTTATTACACACGCATGGAGGCCCCAAGCTGAAACTGAGACCTAACGAAATGACCAAGGCAGGTGTTCTTACACTTTTTAGTCAGAGGCAATAAATTTGTGAAGAACTGACAGGGTAAAGAAGACAGATGTTTGGAAGCTTTAAATAGTAAGGAATGCTCAGCAGAATTTTGGCTGAGATAGTCAATTAGTAAAAGAGTAACAAGGTTTGTTCTACAGTCTACAGTCTTTCTTGGTTTTGAAGTTTCTATCTCTGGGGATAAGAATTATTTTTTTACTTCCTCATATAAGGTGAGGTACCTTCCATGTGGGAGATTTATTTCTTGCTTTCACGGGGCAGAGGATCATCTGAGTGTTCTTGTACCAGCTGTTTCCCAAGTAGCTTCAATTCAGAATAATCAGGATGCCATCATGGTACATTTTGGGCAGCCCGCCCTGGACCCCTACGTAGATAAAAATAATTAAGAGGATTGGAATATAGCTAATAGACCTTCATCATTATGGATTATCTAATGATTGCTTTCAAACACAGATTTGTCTTCCTAACATAGAGTGAAGAATTATCTGATAAACGTGGGCCACTTACCCATGAAAAAATTTTGTAGTTCATACCAAATATTTCTATCATACACTGTCCTGATAACAAAAGGATTTCTACTTGTATCTTTGATACTTAAATACAAACTTCCAGAGAATTAGGAAACGAAATACTTTATAAGTTTAAGAACAATGATACCCCAGTATCACTTATGGGAATGTATCCTAAGGAAGCAATAGGACAAAAGCAAAGTAAGTGTTTATAAAGATGTTCTTCTCAGCATTGTTTATGATCCTTCAAAAAAATGAAATCAAACCAAATGACCATTTCTAGAAAATTTATGAAATGGGTTACTGTAATTCTCTATGATCAAATATTAAATATCTAATTAAAAGTGACATTAGATCTATATTACCATGGAAATATAGCCATAATTTATTACTAAGTGAAAGAATAGATGGCAAAGTAAATTATAATCCCATTTTTGAACATACATGCCTGAAAAAGATCTGGAGGATATATGCAAAAATGTTAACTGTGAATATCTCTGGGTAAACTTATCAGTGATTATTATTTTCTTCTCTCCTAAAGTTTCTGAAGTTTTTATAGTAAATATACATTACTTTTATTTTTATTGTCCACACCTTTCAATTAAAAAAGTATATGCCAATTTAGTAAACAAATACAATGATAAATTATAATTTATATATAATAGTTACATATAATCACACTTATATAAACATTTATATGTGAAAGATAAAATGCCCTAGCTATCGATGTAATAATTAAAGTTTTGGCAAATGAATACTATTAATGATGAATACCTGATTAAGTCTCTTTGTCAGTTTTGAGTTAAAATAAGTGTGTTTCATTGGCTTTCATTTATTTTCTTAAGTTATTGCAGAAACCATTTAACTTGGCAGTCCCCGTGGCGCAGCGGTTTAGCGCTGCCTGCAGCCCAGGGTGTGATCCTGGAAACCCGAGATCAAGTCCCACATTGGGTTTCCTGCATGGAGCCTGCTTCTCCCTCTGTCTGTCTCTCTCTTCTCTCTCTGTCTCTATCATTCATGAATAAATAAATAAAATCTTTAAAAAAAAATTTAACTACACAAATTTTTTAAATATTCATAAACCAATCACTGATCAAAATTATTTTTTTGTTGTCCAGTGTTGATCTGTGTGAATATTCTAGTGGCACTCTAGTCCTTATCTATGTGCACACTCAATTTCTATGTATTAATAATAATTTTATAGATAGAATTTTGCAGTCTCCATTTTCACCTATCATTTCACACAATTCTGTTTTCTTACATTTTTTTTCCTACCTCTTGCTTTATCCCTCCAGTGAATATCCAATGTTAGCATGGTGTATATGCTTCTAGTCTTTTCTCCAATTTCATGCAATCACAAACAGATAAATGATAGGTGATAGATAGATAGATGATAGATGTTGCTTATGTTTTAAAAACAAGAAATCACAGTATACACATTTCTCTGCAACCTATTCTTATTCAACAATAAATCATAGCTTTACCTTACTTTTATAATCAGTGAAGTAAATAACCTGTGAAACTAAATTGCACTGGTGAAGTCCACCCTCAGAGAGGAAAATTGCTCTGCTCAGGTTGTTGCTCCAACCTCTGCACCAACTTGCTCTGTGACTTGGAAAAGAGCACCTCATACTGAGCCTCAGTTTCCTAATTTGAAAGTTAAAAGGAAGGACTAGACCTTTTCCAACTCAATAATTCCATGACTCATACTCTCACCTTCTGTTTTATGGGTTGTGCTTTGGCAGAATGTCCTTCTTTAAAGCTTTCCACTTCTTAATTCCTTAAGGACAAATGACCAATAAATTTCAAGCTATGTGTATTTCAAACAGGTTCTTCTGAGAATGTTTCCAGATCCTCAATTTATACTGCTTTTTAAATATATTAATACAATAAATGCATTATTTTGTTGATATAGGTGTATAAGATATTTAAATTCTTTTTTTGTACAAAAGTGATTTTCTACTAAGCATTTCAGCTATTTTAAAAGAAAAAAACTTAAAATTAAAATAAGAAAAGAAAAAAGCTTATCTTACACTGATTTGTAGGAGAATTAAATGACTAGCTGAAATCATGCATATAGTGATGTAAATGGGAATAAATGCAGAATTTCTGATTCTATACTTTGCTTGCTTCTTGAATCCACTAAGCTTCTTATAAGAATTTTTATGGCAAAAAAAAAAAAAAAAGAAGTTAGCATTTCAAGAATGCATACTTTTTATGAGGTTACAGATACTGACCAAGTCCTCACCATGGCCTATTTCTTGCCCACGGGCTTGGCCTAACCAAATTGTAGTTGAGCATCTCTCTTCCTCACAGGGTTCTGAACTTTGACTTGCTCCCAAATGTAAGCAACCACTAAAATGGAAGACATCTTTCCTTAAGAATTCACTCAGCATTAGCTGACAATAGAAACATTTCCTGTTATACTACCCCATTCATATCCTCTGCTCAGTTCCACCAGCTTGCTCTGTTTCCCCTCAAAGTTCCTCTAGTCTTTAGCGTTACCCCTCCCTATTAAAAAAAAAAAAAGCCTTTTTCTGTTTGATTTTGGATCCCTGAAATCCTGCAGAAGGAGCATTCTCCCTTTTGTAATAATCTTTTTAAGTTTTCTCCTTGCCTAAGTTGGGATTTGTTTTTCTTTGGCAGCATTAGAAATTTCATAGGTCCTTCTGGTTCACCTTTTACCTTCTCAGCCAGTTTCCTTTTCTTCTGTTGGTATTAATGAGATCATAAAGGGTGTTTCCCCAGTGTTATCCTTATTATATACTAACTGATTTTCTCTGTGTAACCATTGTTTTGAATGATGTGTGCATGCTTCTATATGTGTACATGTGTAGGAAATGTGGATTATACCTCAATAATCAGAATTGTCAATGTGACTTAATTATATGTGTGAGATATATGCAGATTGATTTATCAATTTCTTTTTTTAAAAGATTTTATTTATTTATTTATTTATTTATTTGAGAGAGAAAGAGCACAAATAAGGGCAGGGGTAGCTGCAGAAGGAGAAGGAGAAGCAGGCTCCCCACCGAGCAGGGAGCCCAACATGCTCAATCCCAGAACCCTGGGATCATGACCTAAGCCAAAAGCAGATGCTTAACCAACTGAGCCACCCAGGAGTCCCTCTTTATCAATTTCTGATACAATTATCAACCAGGAATTTTCTAAGAAAATTATTTCTTATCTATTCCTATCATACCAAGTGTTCATAATCATAAAACATTAAGTGAAATACTAAGGCTTTTTAAATGAAAGTGCAACATAGAATAGCAAATACCTTATGACTTACTGTTGCTAACGTGAAAGTAACGTAGTGACATTAAGCCTTTATTATAAAAATAAAGGAGAGATTGCCTCCTTTTTCTTAAAGACTGAATAATATTCCATTCTAGGTGTATGCCACATTTTCTTTTTCCATTGTTCCAAATCGTAGCTGTTGTAGATAATGCCGCAATGAATGTGGGAAAGCAGATACCTCTCTGAGATCCTGATTTCAATTCTTTTGGATAAATACCCAGGAGTGGGACTGCTGGATCACATGGTGGTTCTATTTTTCATTTTTTGAGGAACACGCATACTGTTCTCCAGCAGCTGCACCACTTTACGTTCCTACCAACAGCATGCAGGGTTCTCCTTTTCTCCATGTCCTTGCCAAAACTCGTTATCTTTTTTTTTTTTTTTAATAATAGCCATCCTAACAAGTGTGAGGTATACTACATTGTAATTTTGATTTAAATTTACCTGATGATAAGTGATCTTGAGCATTGTTTCATATGCCTCTTTGCCTGGAAGTCATGATGCTAAGAGAAATACACTAGACACGGGACAAATACTGCATGAGTCCACTTTCGTGATACCTTAGTCCATGCAGTCTATTCTAATAGAATACCACAGACTGGGTGGCTTATAAACAATATTTATTTCTCACAGTTGTAGAGGTCGGGAAGTCCAAGATCAAGGAGCCAATAAATTTGTGAGTGAATTTGCGGTCAGAGCCCACTTCCTAGTTCATATGACCATCTTTTCATTGTGTCCTCACATGATGAAAGAGCTCACCAGGGAGCTCTCTGGCGTCTCTTATCAGGATACTAATCTCCTTCATGAGGGCTCACTTCCCAGTTTCCATTTGCAAATACCATCACAATCACACTAGGGATTTGATTTCAATGTATAGATTTTGGAGGGTACAAACATTTGGTTTGTAGCATGTGAGGTAGCTAAAACCATCAAACTCAAGATAGAATGATGCTTGCCAGGGGCTTTGGGGTGGGGGAATGGCGAGTTGCTATTTAACAGGTATAAAATTTTAGTTTGCAAGATGCAAACGTTCTAGAGATCTGCTGTGTAACCTTGTGCTCTGTAGTTAACCATACTGTATCATACTTAAAAATTTGTTAAGAGGGCATAGATCTCATGCTAAATGTTTTCACCACAAGAAAAAACAAAGAAGGGATCCCTGGGTGGCGCAGCGGTTTGGCGCCTGCCTTTGGCCCAGGGCGCGATCCTGGAGACCCGGGATCGAATCCCACATCAGGCTCCTGGTGCATGGAGCCTGCTTCTCCTTCTGTCTGTGTCTCTGCCTCTCTCTCTCTCTGTGTGACTCTCATAAATAAATAAAAATTTAAAAAAAAAAACAAAAAACAAAGAATAAAGGAAAGAAAACAGGACCCTATTACCTTATTACCCTGTGCATTCACAACACAAATGTCTTCTGCATGAGCTTCTCAGGCATTTATAAACCATTTGCACCTGGCATACTTTTGTTATTCTCTTTTCAGTGGAGTAAGTACTCATATTCTTACTAATGTTACTTAGAGTGGGATTCTGTATATTTATATTCTTGCATATCTTCAAGAAAGACTTAAGGCTTATAATAAAGATGGAATTATAGTAAAATAAGACCTCATTAAAGTAATAATAAAAGATACAAACCAGATAGTTGAAAAGAAAAATTTTAGATGAGAGAAAAAGGAAAGCAAATATTCCAGAAAACCTAAGGAGAATGACTGCACCTAAGCATACAGCTTGGCTCTGAACTTCTTGGCAACCAAGCACTGACATTATGAAGAAAATATTATCGTGGTAGATAAAGAAAGGAACTCTTTCCTAGTTTGAAACTCTGGCAGAAATTTCCCCCATGGGTCATTTTATAGAAGATAGTCAACTAGTTTAGGAACAACCCTACTGTCAGGGGAAAGGGGAGTATTCTCAGTGACTTACACTAGGCAAGATGCGCAATGATAAGATAGGGCCTTTGTGAAGACCTTTCTGCAGGGGACTTCTAGCTTTCTCCATAATATAAACAAGCACTGGCTCTAAAATATCAGTGTTGTTTTTCCTTACCCTTTCAAAAAAAAAAGGTCCTCTTTATTTAACCTGTTTGGTGAGTCAGGGACCTGAGTACTAGGATTTTAGGGGTGCTCAATAAAATTACAGCACTAAAATTTCACATACGGGTTGGGGAGCTATTAATCATATGTGGAAGGATATGAAATACGGTGTCAGAAAATGTAAGTTAGGGTCACAGTTCCATTTCTTACTGGCTGCATGATCTTGGACAAGTGACTTCATCATAGAAAACCTTCATTTCCTCATCCTTTGCAATAAGAAAAATAGATTTCTTATTATTATAATTAAATGAGATCATTTGCATGAAAGCACTTATAAACCGCAAAGGTCTGTTAGTTATCATTATGTTACCATTCCAGAAGTCTCTTTACCTTTAAATTAGAGGTCATGGTGGTCATTTTTCTCTCCAGGCAATTGAATGCCTTTTATAAGCACTCCTTAAGATAGTTGCTTTGTATTCATGCATAGACCACTCACCCTCTAGAAGGTTTCTAAAAACAAAGCAAAAACAAAACAAAACAAAACAACCCAAACCCTCCCAAAACCCCCCCAAAAAACAAAAATAGGCTTTTCTTCTTGAAAAAGTGACTAGTAAAATAGATTTTCTAATTTCCTTTTTTCTATTAAAGAGACGTTTGTTTTACTCTATGAACAAAACAAATAAGGCTATTTTCCCACTAGTAAAAACAGGACAGAGAGGAATTCCAGGACAATGAACAGAGACCAAGTATGCATGCACGCGCACGCTTACAGCCTAGTGGTTGAGTTTGTTTGTTTTTGTTTTTGTTTTGTTTTGTTTTGTTTTTTAAAGATTTTATTTATTCATTCATTCATGAGAGATACAGAGAGAGGGAGAGAGAGGCAGAAACCCAGGCAGAGGGAGAAGCAGGCTTCATGCAGGGAGACTGATGTGGGACTTGATCCCGGGACTCCAGGATCACACCCTGGGTCAAAGGCAGGTGCTAAACCCCTGAGCCACCCAGGGATCCCTAATTGTTGAGTTTGACTGTAGTTCATCTTGTAATACAATCAATCTCTCCTCAACAAATTTGGTAATTTAGGCAGTAAATTACTTTTTAAAAGATTGTGCTAATAACTGGTTGGCTGCATGTAGTCGGGAGCTGAGAAAGCCTGAAGGCAGACAGGTGACTTTGCTGCTGTCACAGTGGGCCAGACCCAAGGGAAAGTGATAACCTAGACTTAACAGTAGGTGCAGTAGGAAGGGGCAGCCCAGGTGGCTCAGCGGTTTAGTGCCACCTTCAGCCCAGGGCCTGATCCTGGGGACCTGGGATCAAGTCCCACATCGGGTTCCCTACATGGGTCCTGTTTCTCCCTCTGCCTGTGTCTCTGCCTCTCTCTCTCTCTGTCTCTCATGAATAAATAAATAAATAAATAAAGTCTTTAAAAAAAAAAAAAAAAAGAACAGTAGGAAGAGTAAGAGGGGAGTCTGTGAAAGAAGTCCATTATTTACTGATACTTAACCCTTTCTGAGTCACCAATTGCTAGGAAAGTCTCCTGGAAACTGAGGCCTCCTGAAGGACAAATGCAAGTTAAGAGAAAACAATTGTCAGTCCCTCCCACATGCCTGTGTGTATGTATGTATAGATACATTGTGTGCACACACACACACACACACACACACACACATCCATCTTGAGAGAGGAGAAATGCAGGTAGACAAAGGAAATGCAAGCATGAATGAAGGATTATCCATTTCTAAAAGATTTTCCAAATTCCTGAGAGTATCTCAGACTCTGGATTTCTGGAGTTGAAAGTTTTCATACCTATGATCAAGACTAAAAATATCACCAAAGTCTATCAGAGGACGATGTAGAGTCTCTGTTCCGTTTGGGAAGATCTGAACGTGAAATCAACAACAGTTCCTATCTTAAATAAACATCAGCCATCGTAGATTTGGAAAATGGTTAAATGAAACATTTCAAATTATGTGATGTCAAATAACAGACTTTTGGTGTGTGTGTGTGTGTGTAGGTAAGGGATCTCTAATATAAATTTAAGACATGTTTTATCTGTTCACAATATTCTTGAGTCACACATAATTTTGTGCACATTTTTGGATACAGTGATACACAGGACATGGGGATAGGCGAGGCTGACCCTGTGTACTAACAATGATTTCCATAAACCTACGTATCTCTCAGATCTTGAATTTCTTTATTGGTCACATATATTCTCAGCCTTAAGGTCCAAGCTGAAGAAAACTAAAAATTTCATTATCTTTTTACTTTTATTTTTTTAATTCTGAGAAATTGTCTTCATAAAGATTTTAATTTGATTGCTTTTTTAGTAGATAAATATTCAGTGAAGAAAATCTCTCTATCATACCTATTACCTCAGATTCCCATTTCTCCTTTTCATATGCAACCACAGTGTCAGGTACATACTTTCAGGGATATTGAATCAAAACACAAGCAAATATGAAGACATCTTCTTCCTTTTTACTTCTCCCTTTTAAGCTATTTAACAAATAGTGCCATATTATACACACTGTTCTTCATCTTGATTTTTTAACCTATTAATTTAAATTAATGAAGATCTTTCCATAACAACACATAGAGCATTACCTAGTATTTAATTGAATGAATGTGCCATAACTTATTTCACTGTCTCCTATATTGCTTCTGGTATGTTGTTATTATAAACTATGCTGTAATGAATAGCCTTGTTTCTATTTGACATGTGCAGGCATATACCTGATGGATACATTCCCAAAAGTTAAATTCTTGTTACCTCATCACCATATGGTCTTATGTTCTGACCAATATAACATGTTATCAAACTTTTAGACCTTTGATTATCTTAAAGGTAAAAAATACTATCTCTATGCCATTTCTTGTATTAGGAGTGAAGTTGTGCTTCTTTTCATATGCTTAAGTTCCATTTGTATTTACTTTTCTCTCTGAACTGTCTGTTCACATATTTTGCCATTTTGGAGAATGCTGTTGGCCTATTTTTATTGATTTGAAAGAGTTCTTTATCATTAGGTATCTAGCCCCTGTGTATGTGACATGAGTTACAATGATCTTTTCCCAATTTTGCATTTTTCTTGTGATTTAACTTATGCTGATTGTTGCCAGGCAAAGTCTTAAAATTGTTTTATAGTTGATTTAATCAAGACTTTTAAAAAATTGATGGTTTCAAAGTTTTATGTTATTATTGGAAAGGTTTCCCTCACTCCCATGTCACATAAGAATCTTCCTATAGTTTCTCCTACTACTTTTATCATTTTGGTTTTTTCTAAATTTGCTCTGTATTAATCTTCACTTAATAAAAGATTGAGTATGGATCAAACTTGATTTTTACAGATGACTACGCAATTGCCTCTACATCAATTAGTGAATTAATAATCCACATGGTCCTCAGTGATTTGAGATGCACATTTATTATATGCTTGATGTCCAATGTTTTGGTTTTTATTTACATTCTATTGTCTTCCCCCTCATGCACCTGTATCTATTCACACATCAACACCACAGTGTTTTAATTATTTACACCATGTCATAACTCCTATCCTGTTTTTAGAGTTCCTGTGTTTTCCTACATAACAAATTCATGACAACATTCCAATACTTTTTAAGTGTTTGGACCACTTCTACTTCTCTGCTTCTTCAATGTTTAAAGATGCCTTGTTTATCCTTGGAAGGCAGGTAAATGACCCTGGCCCTGTAGACTCAGACATTAGCCAAAATTGTCTTTCTAGCTGACAGCTACGCTCAAAGATTGACTTCTAGGGAGAAGCTTTCTAGGTTGAGGTAAGATCCCAGCACACTTGCAGGGTCTTTAGAGACTGAGATGGCTAGTCTTCACCTGGAGTTTTCCTGAAAAAACAAGGCATCCTCTGGAGAATTGAGTTGACTGTCATTGTGAGAGGAATCATTCTGTGGATTTTCTCACAAAGGTCTGTCACTTTAGGCCTTTGTCCAGTCTTCCCAAAGCCCAACCAACCAAATATATGCAACAAGTACATATTGACTTCTTTCTAATGACTGTAATTGCTCTTCTACTTGAATCTGAGCCACACTCATCACTCCCTACAACTCACTGCCTTCATATTCCCTCACTCTAAAACAAAATCCTGTTTGTTAGTTTATTGGCCGGCAGGAGGACAAGGGGCTTTTTTTATTCTTCATTTCTATTTTTATATCATCACCATTCCTTATGCCTAGAAACATCTGTTTTATGGTTGGTTTCTACCTGCCGATCGTAGTGTTGAAGAAAAATTGCACTGGAGAGGGTTTTCAAGACTGTTGCAATAGGAGAAACAGATTGAATTCAACTCCCCTGAAACAAAGGTGGGAGAGTATTTAAGTGCTGGGATGAGCTACTAGAAAAGTATTGAGGGACAGTTATGGGGGAAAGTGGGTCAATGTAATTAGGCCGTCTGTGTTTGCTAATTGATGCTTTTTGAAATTAGGCTCCTACCCTTCCACAAGCCTGGGAGAGAGGGGCAATATCATTCTGATGGCTGCATTTAAAAAGGATGGCTTTGGGTGGGTGGGTGGGGAGTCCTTGGGAAAGACTTTCCTTGATTGTAAAACCAGCAGGAGCCTGGGAGCAGATTTACATCTCAAAGAGACTGAGAAATGATTTACAGTTATAAATTTTCTAGAGTAAATGCTCTAAGAAAATGGAGGTTGGGGACCAATGATGAAGAAGGAGTCTGTCTAAAGTTTGGTCAAGCTGAGCGGACATTAACCAGCAACAAATCTATTCACTCATAACTCATTGTGCCTGTAACTATCAGATCTTTAATGGACATTCACCCTCTTCCTTGAGAGAATCATCTGATCACTCAGGATGCTATATGTGTCAACCAAGCTGAGTTAAAGGAATCACACTAAGTACAATGGTTTCCTGGGATTTTATGTTTAATGAGGGTTTACGTACATAGGCCAGAAAATGCGTATGTGGTGCAGGTACTCATGGAACCCTCCACATTGCAGGTACTCATGGAACCCTCCACATTGTATATTTTGTATCATGTTTCATAGAACTCTTACTCTTGATTGTAAGAACAATAACTAACTTTTTAGAAGGCACTTCATATAAGCCAGGTACTGTTAGTGTGCGCCTTACTTGTACTAATTCATGTAATCCCGACAAATCCTCTTGTTGTGCCCAAGATTGCGAATCCGAGAAACCACCAAGGAGCCGACACCAATGCAAACACACGATGGTTTATTTACAAGCTCGAGCTTGGGTACAAGTATACCCGACACAGTGGAGCAGGGACCCGAACCCCGAGGTGCGTTTCAGCTTAGTTTTAAGGGCTGGTCTAACCGCCAGAAGGGGTGGAGCAATTCCTCAAGTTCTGTTTACATTTTGATATGGGGCCTTCAAGGGCATTGAGCTCTGTTCTCATTCTAATATGAGGCTTCCTGCCACTGGCTTGGGCTCTGTTTTTATTCTAATATGAGGCTTTCTAGGACGTTAAGCTGTAAACTTTTTTTTTTCCTGTAACTGAAGTAAGGTAAATTTCAGCTCTTATTCACAGGGGCCTGGGATGGCTGTACTTGTGCTAACGCTGAACTTAAAGTGGAATGGCCTTAATTTTCTCAGCCTCCACACCTCTATGAAGTAGTTATTACTCCCACTTTACAGACTTCCTAACAGAGGAACAGAGATTAAGAAACTTGCCCAACTCACTGAAAGAGGAGCAATGGGATCTAAACCCACTCTGATTCCAGAACCCAAGATTTTAACTTCTATGATAAATTGCCTTGCTCTCTAATCTTTCAGGAGTTTGCCAGGGGGCTGAGGCAGTATTTTCTTTTAAGAATTGTTCAGGAGGTGATATAATAAGGTAAACTGAAAGATCCTGGAGCTTAGCTTTGCCTCCTTACCTCTGAGCCTGTGGGCAGCAGGTCAGAACCAGTGACTGCGGAGGCTCCCCAGCTTGAAACACCACTGTGGCAGCCACTTACCAGAGAATCCCTTAATAGTCTGTTCTATGAATTAGTAATCAGATATTTTCCATAAAGCACTGTGAAAGAATTCAATAAAGACACCTAGGGAAATTAAAATAAGCCATTTTACTCCATAAGAATTCAGAGGACTTAGGAAGAAACATCTGCCAAGGTCAGGGAAATAGAAGAATGCTGGGGGAGGAAAGGTAAGAAAAAGATTTTTTTTTCAAATTTACAAAGCAGAAGTTAGAAGGAGAGCATCCTTTTTTTCCAAGCAGCTTTGATATGTTAATCTTTGCATCCAGGTGTTAATGTAGACCCTAGAGCAAGATGCCTGAAGCCCCTTCACCTCTCAGGAGTCTGTGTACCTGTGCCAAAATGCCACCACTATAGATTCTTTTTTCTTTTTCCTGGTCAGACCCTCATCTTTGGACCCTTGTCTTGTCACTGGGCTGGGGCAATAATGTATCTAGAGGGGAAAAGTAGATTGGATTTTAATTGAAGATCCCTTTCTTATTAGGTGAGTTACCTTGTGCAAGATATTTATCCTCTCTGAGTCTCAGTTTTCTCATCTGTATAATGGGGATAACTCTTTTTAGGGTTGTTGTAAAGATTGGAGATAATATCTAAAAAGTGCTACTTGTGGTCAGCCCTGGTAGCTCAGTGGTTTAGCGCCACCTTCAGCCCAAGGCACGATCCTGGAGACCAGCGATCAGGTCCTACCTACGTCGGGCACCCTGCATGGAGCCTGCTTCTCCCTCTGCCTGTGTTTCTGCCTCTCTCTCTCTCTATGTCTGTCATGAATAAATAAATAAAATCTTAAAAAAAATAAAAATAAAAAGTGCTACTTGTGCCATAGTCACTCAATAATTTATGAATATTAGTATGCTTCGGCGAGCTTCTTCCAGTCATCTTCAGCTGAGGAGCTCAGAGCAGAGCAGGGTGAGACTGAAACCAGGGACCAGGTCTGTTTCCTGGGGCAACAGAAACAGTTGTCTGTAGACTTTATGGTGGTAGGTAATGAACTACAAGGATCACATAGACAAGGAAAGGAAACAGCCTATGGTTATAGTCAGTATCAAGTCCAACTTAAGGACGTTAAAGATCTTAAGAGTCTTAAGAGGAGGCAGGAAGTTTAATAGAAAATTCAGGTAGTCAGAATGAACATAAACCAGATTTTGAGAAATTGTTTCTCAAAATAAATTTCTCAAAATAAAGCAGGGCTAACAGGGAGGAGGACTAGCAGCTGCAAGGCAACTAGATTTCAAAAAGATTTAGTGGCTCCTCAGAATAGGAGCACTGGAATGTAGATGAAAGAAGCCCCTTTATAAGATTGGCACATGTGGGTAGAGAGTCTCAGGGAGAGAGGAGACTGAGAGGGACAGGACGTTGAAAGTAAAGAGATAAGCATAACTTTTTGGCTGATATAACTGAGAGACTCAACATGATAGTGGCTTAACCAAGATAAAAATTTACTTCTCTCACATTAAAGTTTGGATCAGTGGTCTAAGATGATGTGGCAAAAATCATACAAAAGCATCAGGAACCATGTTCTATCTTAAATTTTTGCCACCTTTAATACATAGCTTCTATCTTTGACTCAAGATAATGTCCTCCTCTCTCACTATCCCACCCACTTTCCACATAATGGCAGGCAAAGAGGACTACATTTTCACTTTAAGGACACAACCCAAGGTCGCACACCTCCTTTCTCCTCGCATACAGTTGGCCAGAACTTAGTCACATGGCCACACCAAACTGCAAAGGAAGCTAGATGTAGTCTTTGGTTTGGTTAGTCTCTAAGCCCATAAAAAATTTTGTTACTATTAATTAAAATTACTGAATTTTTATCTGTACCATGAAGACTGGTTATGGAATCCCAAGACCCATGATGTTGTGTCAAACCATGTCTTCTTCAAGGAGATAAGTCAGAGCCTTGCCAGACACTATATTGCCATTAGTTTTTAGAGGAAACCTACAGGTTTCCACCAAGACTTTGGGCTCTACCAAAACTCCTTGACTATTGTTTTATTCCTATTCTATTAAATAACACCAAAATTTGTTTGTAAAATACACATTAGTTTATTGAAACTACAAAATCAGCCAGCAAAGAAAGCTATAGATTTTTTTAAAGAAATGTATCTTTTTTACATTCTAGTAAAAAAATAAAAATAAAAAAAGCTAAAACTAAAAGTCTACAAAAAGTCTTGCAAAATGAAAGGAATGACTTAATAAAGCTTGCAGAATACCAGATGATTAGCCACTTTTCTTGAATTTTACTCTGTCCATGAAACCTAGGAATAGCCCCAGAGTCCAATGCTAGTAAGTGATAAAATCAGAATTTAAATCCAGCCTTAGGAGGCACCTCAGTGGTTCAGTCGGTTAAGCATCTGCCTTCAGCTCAGGTCATTATCCTAGGGTCCTGGGATGGAGCCCTGCATTGGGCTCCCTGTCCAGCTTCTTCTTCCTTTGCCTGTCCCCTCTGCTTGTTCTCTCTCTCTCTCTCTCAAATAAACCCAGCTCTATCTAATACAAAAGTAAGGTTTTCCCATGTACACTTAAACATTTTTTATAAGCTGCATCAGAGAAAAAAACATTAATTTGACTATGACGCACACTATTTTATCACTTAGAAGTTTTGTTTTACATTTATTAAAAGAGGTTTCATATAGTTAGGTATTTTAAAAATCATATATCGTTCTTGGTCATGCATAAAAAGGAAAATATAAGGGAGTTAAACTGCTTTAGATTTTCCTAAATCTTCCTCAGCATCCAAATCCGACTCTTCTGAATAGGTTTAGTTTTGACTCAGTCATTGGGGTCCATGTTTTTCCATATAGTGTTGTCCTCTGTGCCACCAAGAGCTTTGGTGATGAAGCATTTCCTAAAATAAACTATAAAAGATCTAAAATTTTGGGCTTTTAAGTTGGCTTTACAATTATATAGAGCTAGTCTACCTTTCCTACCCATTCTGCAAATTTTGATGCTGGTGCATTTGATGACCACACAGGTAAGGACAGGACAGCTGTGACTTACAGGCACAGAGAGAGGCTGAGGGGAGGCAAAAGGGGAATTCAGGGCAGGTAAGTGATGTAGCGCAGAAAGGTTTGAAATAAGCAGTTTGGGCTGAGAGGATGGCAAAACAAGCAGCTGAAATGACCTGCTGCCAGATTGTCAGCGCCTCCTGGGAGCTCTGCTCTGGGCAGAGAGGAGCAGACGCTGAAATGGCGCCACAGCCATTGGAAATCCTATTAGAGGAAGCAGGTCACTGGCAGGCGTAATTGGCCTTTTGTGAAGCCACAGGAGTGGGAGATGAACCTCAGAAAAGTGACAGAAAATTTGCTGAAACTTCCCTAGAACTTGCTGTGCAGTTCAAAGATGGAACATAGGGTGGTGGGTGAAAAAGCTAGATTTGGAGCCAGACAGACCTGGGTGGGAATCCTGAATCTGGCACTCGCTCTCAATGAGACTGTGCACAAAGATGCTAATCTTGGAGCACTGTTCATTTGCCTTCTCTAATAATGAGATTGCCATCATTAGATGTCACCAGGAGGATTAGAAGTGAGAATGGGAAGTGATGTAGTAAGTACCCAGGAAATCCAACATTTCAATATTTTTCAGTGTCATCTGCCTTAACAGGGAGTGTCCAGCTATCCGAGTGCAGCACTAAGCCCTGAAAGCATTGAGGGGAGTTTCTCATTCCTTGAAAACTGGGAATTATCTTTAACCCTTGGAAATGATAAGTTTGTGTAAATTTTACATTTGGTTTCCAAAGCATCCATCAATGCAAAGGCTGCATAAGTAGAAACCCGAAGTCATTCCATAAACATTTACTGAATGCCGATTATGTGCTAGACACTGGACTAAGTTTTGCAGATTGAGCAAACATGAACCAGACAAGAAAAAAATTTAAATGCCATGAGCAGAGCAGTGTTAGCAGAAGGAGGAAATATTTCTGCCAACATGCCTGGTCTGAGTGGGTTTGTATGGGGGGCAAGTGAGCTGCTGGAATTTGAAGCTTCGCTAGGCTTTTAACTTACAAATGAAGACATATATGCACGTATTAAGGCATGGGAAAGTATAGAATAAACACAGAAGATGGTTGGCTGGAATTTGAAATAATAGGAACAAAAGATGAAAATAGAGATTGGAGCCAAACTGTGGCAAACCTTTCATTCGCAGGCTGCCTTTTCCAGGAAGCAGAGCTGGTGCAGGTTTCATCACCAGAGCAGCACTTGGGAAGAATTAATCTGGCAGCCACGTGGAAGAACTGGGGTTGTCCATGTGTGCAAATGCCACATTAGACAAAATCAGTATGCAAAATGCACTTTTTTCTTTTCTACTTGCTTGTTTTTTCCCTGTAGCATAATGCTCTGAATTGCTTTATGGCAGATTAGATTGCCTGGGAACTAGGGAGGAAGTCAGTGCTTTGCCTCGGGTCTTCTTGGGAAGATGCACATTGGGGTGAATATTTCTTGTCACTTCACCAAGAGGTTTGGAGTTTGCCTGGCAGAAAGAAACTGTCTGCCAGGGTTGCTAATCCCTCGGGAAAAGATGAATAACAAGGCAGGAGAGCTCCAAGTCTTCTCTGACCCACGGCAGTAATTTTGCCTCATTACCATTTCAATGGGCGAGTCAACAAAAATTAGCATGGCTCGTCCTCCACTGCACGTCGTCTGTTCCACTTTGTATCTAAAGATGAGAATGATCAACTAGCAGGCAAAACGGCAGGATCCTTCCTGGTTAAAGTAACATCTCTCCTCTGATGTGAACTTAATCCAGAAGGAGACTCATTTCAACCATAAATATGTCTAAGAACTTACTGTATGTAGAGAATCACGAATGGCAGAAGGAATCTAAGAGAACATTTCTGTTCTCAGGAAGATTAAGGCTTAATTTTGGAAAGAAGACCCACACTAGAATAACAAAACTAGATAGTGTTTGACAAACCCTCATGGGATACACATAGTAGAGCTTTAGGAGTTCAAGAGGAGTAAGATTTCAATTTTTGATGGGCTCAGTACAGAAAGGAAGAATATGAAGTAGATAAAATTTTCAACTTTGATTAGACATAGGAAGCAGCATAATCGACTTTACAGTCAGAATAACCTGGATACAGCTTTCTGCTAACATTGCTACTAGCAATGTGAACCTGGAAAATCATTTTGTTTCTCTGTCCTTCCTCTATAAAACAGTGGTAGCAATCACCTATTTCATAGAATTTATATGAAGATTAAAAAAAAAAGTAATGCGTGTAATGTGCTTACTTATGAAGAGCTTGACTTGTAGTAAATTAACATTAATAGTTGCAGTGTCATTTTGTTATTGTTGGATAAAGTTCCACAAATAACAGCAATTTATTCTAGAAACTGGAACCACAGATATCCTGAGGGACTGAGATGGTTCTGGGAGACCCAGATACTGATAGATAACCTGAGACTAACAGGATCTAACATCTTGGTTAGAAGCTGTCCTCTTCCTACTGGAAGTTTCTAGCACTAAACACCTTTATTTGGAACCACATGGAACCACAAAGGACCCTGAATAGCCAAAACTATTTTAAGAAAGAACAAAGCTGGAGTGGAGGTATCATGCTGCTCCCTGATTTCAAATTATACTACAGAGTATACTAATCAAAACAGTATGATATTGTCATAAAAACAGACACACAGATTAATGGAAAAGAATAGAATCTAGAAATAAACTCATCTATATATGGTCAGTTAATTAGGACAAAGGAGCCAATACTCTGCGATGGGGAAAGAGCAGTCTCTTTAATAAATGGTGCTGGGAAAACTGGACAGCTATGAGCAAAAGTGTGAAACTGGACTGCTATCTTACACCTAATACAAAAATGAACTCAAAGTGGGGGTGCCCGAGTGGCTCAAGCAGTTCAGCATCTAACTCTTAATTTTGGCTCAGATCACAATCTCAGGGTTGTGAGATCAAGCCCTGTGTTAGGTCTGCACTGGGGGGAATCTGCTTGGGTTGCCTCTTCTCCTTCTGCCCCTCCTCACCACCCTTCTCTTTCTGCCCCCCCCCCCCCGCATAACTCAAAATTAATTAAAGACTTGAATGTAAGGGCTGAAGCCATAAAACTCCTAGAAGAAAACATAGACAGTAAGCAACTTGACATTGGTCTTAGTGATGTTTTTTTGGACCTGATTCCAAAGGCAAGAGAAGCAAAAGCAAAAATAAACAAATGGGACTAGAGCAGACTAAAAAGCCTCTGCACAGCAAAGGAACCCATCAACAAAATAAAAAGGCAACTTACTGAACAGGAGAAGATATTTGCAAATCATATATCCAATAAGGAATCAATACCCAAAATATATAAAGAACTCATATACTCAACAAAAAAATAAACTATTTAGAAGATAAACTGAAGATCTGAATATACATTATTCCAAAGAAGACCTACAGATGGCCATCATACCATGAAAAGATGCTCAACATCACTCATCATCAAGGAAATGCAAATCAAAACCACAATGAGATATCACCATACCCCAGTCAGAATAGCTAGTATCAAAAAGAAAAGAAATACTAAGTCTTGTCAAGGATGTGGAGAAAACACATTATCCTGTTAATGAGAATGTAAATTGATGCATCCTCTATGGAAAACAGTATCCTGTTTTCTTCAAACAGGATACATCTTCAAAAAATTAAAACATCCTCAAAAAATTAAAAATAGAACTATCATATGATTCAGCAATTCCACTACTAGGTCTCTGTCTGAACCTCTGATTCAAAAAGATGCATACACTTCTACATTCGTTACGGCATTATTTACAATAGCCAAGATATGGAATCAACCTAAGTGTCCTTTGATAGATGAATGGATAAAGAAGATATGGTATATCTACAACAGAATATTAGCCATGCAAAAGAATGAAATCTTACCATTTGTGACAGCATGGATGGAGCTTGAGGGTATTATGCTAAGCAAAATAAATCAGAGAAAGACAAATACTGTATGTCTTTACATATATGTGGAATCTAAAAAACAAAACAAAACTCAGACTCATAGATGCAGAGAACAGATTGGTGGTTACTGGATTCAGGGGGAGAGTGTAGGGAATGAGGCAAAATAGGTGAAAGGGATCAAGAAGCACAAACTACCAGTTATGAAATAAGTAATGGAAAAAAAAAAAAGAAAGAAGTCATGGGACTATAATGTGCAGCATGGGAAATGGAGTCAGTAATATTGATTAACTCTGTATGGTGACAGATGGTAATTAGACATGTGGTAACCATTTTGCAAGTATTACAAATATCAGATTCACATATTATAGGAGGGCAGATGCGGGAAGAGCAGGGTCCCCAATCAACTGTCACCACAAAATATTACTAGATAACCTTATACACTCTCCTGAAAATTTACGAATTCGCCTGAGATGTAAAGAGAGACCAGCTGGAATGCTACAGTGAGAAGAGTCCGCGCTTATATCAAAGGGTGGAAGAGGGGAAAAAGAAATAAGAAACAAATGGCCTCCGAGGGGGAGGGGCCCCGCGAGGAGCCGGCTGAGGCCGGGGCGAGTGTCCCCAGGACAGATGAGCCCCCGTCCCGGAGGAAGCAGGAGCTGCACAACCTTCCCGGGCGGGGGCGGAAAGGCGGCTGCAGGGAGTTGGAGCAGGACCAGGAGAGCGGGGATGCCTCGGGCTCCCTGGGAACTAACAGACACTGGCGCCGGGAGAGTGCGCCGTGCATCCTAGGGCAGCAGCACGCACGGAGCCAGCAGTTCGGAGGGCTCGGGAGCGGTCCAGGGGAGGGGGTGGGGGAGGTGAGCGCGAAATCCACTGCGCAGGCCCCGGAGGCACAGGGGGCCGGGACACAGCCAGGATCGGCCTCCCCGCGGAACAGGCAGAGCCGGGAGGGCCAGGGACAGCAAGGACGC
The DNA here is from genome assembly GCF_905146905.1 of Nyctereutes procyonoides. Classification (NCBI taxonomy): domain Eukaryota; kingdom Metazoa; phylum Chordata; class Mammalia; order Carnivora; family Canidae; genus Nyctereutes; species Nyctereutes procyonoides. Next base: position 25,584,523 of record NW_026575122.1, read on the forward strand.
TCCTGCCCCGAGCTGAGCAGATCAGCGGCCCGACCCGGAGCATCCAGGCCCTGGGACGGAGAGCGAGAGCCCCGAGCCCGTAGTTAGTTCTGCGGAGGCTGTATCCAGCTTCAGGTTGCCATAGCAACTGCAACTGTTATCCTGAGGTAAACAACCCCGCTGAGCCCTGCAGCAGGCAGGGCAGAGCAGCTCCCCCAATAGTGCTAACACTGAGAATCAGGCACAGGCCCCTCGACCAGAAGACCAGGCTAAAGGGGGGACCAGTGGATACTCCCCCGTGTTCCATACAACTTGTTTTTGTCCACTCTGCAACTGAGCAAAATGATTAGAAGGAAACCTTCACTTCAAAAGAAAGGAATCAGAAACAGCCCTCTTCTCCACAGAGTTACAAAATTGGATTACACTTCAATGTCAGAAGCCCAATTCAGAAGCACTTATTCTACAGCTACTGGTGGCTCTAGAAAAAAAGCATTAAGGCCTCACGAGACTCCATGACGCAGATTTAGATCCAAATCAGGCAGAAATTAAACAATCATTGAATGTGATGCAATCCAAACTAGAAGTCCTAACGACGAGGGTTCATCGAGGTGGGAAGGAACGATGTGAGTGACATAGAAGGACAAGTTAATGGCAAAGGGGTAACTGAGGAAAAAGAGATAAACATTAAAGAACCATGAAGACAGTTAAGGCAAATTAAATGACACTCTTAAGAAAGAAAAACCTACGTTTAATTGGGGTTGCGAGGGGCGAAAGGACAGAGGGCCAGAATAATGTATTTTTGACCAATCCCTAGCTGAAAATTTCCCATATGGGAAGGGGAAAAACAGGCATTCAGATCAGGAATAGAGAGGAATTCCCCCCGAATATCAATAAAACGTTAAACACTCGACATCTAATAGTGAAGCTTGCAAATTCAAGATAAAAGAGAAGATCTTAAGCAGCAAGAGGACAAGAAGTCCCTGACTTTTCCATGGGGAGAAAATTAGGGTAAACTGCAGCCTCTCACAGAGACCTGGCAGCCAGAAGGGCTGGCGGATATATTTCAGGGTCCTAATATGAGAAGAGCATGCACAAGAATACTTTATCAGCAAGGCTCTCATTCAAATGGAAGGAGAGATAAAGAAGCTTTCCAAGACAGGCAGTGAAGCTGAAAGAATATGTGACCTCCAACCAGCTCTGCAAAGAAATTTTAAGGGGGACTCTTAAAACTCCCCTTTAAGAAGAATTCAAGTAATCTGAACGTGAATGGGATTAATGACCCATCAAAAGGCGCAGAGTTTCAGACTGGATAAACAAACAGGACCATCTATTTGCTGTTCTAACAGAGACTTCATTTAGACAGAAGGGACACCTACAACCTGGAAAATAATAGGTTGGAGAACCATTTACCATTCAAATGGTTCTCAAAAATATACCCTAAAAAAATACAGAACACTCTGAAGAATTGAGGAAGAAACAAAAGAGTTGGGAAAAATATTCCAATGCTCGTTTGGATTGCAGAATTAATATTGTGAAAATGTCTTTGTTACCCAGGCAATTTACACGTATATGCAATCCTATCAAAATACCATGGACTTTCTTCAGAGAATTAGATAACAAATTATTTTTAGATTGTGTGGAATAGAAAAGACCCGAACAGCAGGGGTGGAATTTTAAAAAAGAAAACTATATCTGGTGCATCAACAATGCCAGATTTCAGGTTTGTAATAAAAGGCTGTGGTCATCAAGACAGTGTGGTACTGGCAAAAAACAAAAATATAGATCAATGGAACAGAACAGAGAACCCAGGAAGTGGACCCTGAACTATGCTAAACTAATATACGATAAAGGAGGAAAGACGATCACTAGAGAAAGCAGTCTCTTCAATAAATGGTGCTGGGAAAATTGGACATTCCACATGCAGAAGAATGAAAACTGGACCACTCTTAGCACCATACACAAAGATAAACATCAAATAGATGAAAGAATCTAATGTGAGACAAGATTCCATCAATCCCAGAGAAGAACTCAGGCAACACTTTTTTAACCTTGCCATCAGTAACCGGAGAGGACAACAGTGTATGTTCTCATTCATTTGAGGGAATATGAACAATAGCGAAGGGAAATAGTAAGGAAGGGAGAAAGAAATGTGTGAGAAATATCGAAAGGAGACAGAACATAGAGACTCCTAACTCTGGGGTAATGAATGGGGGTGGTGGAGGGGGAGGAGGGTGGGGTGAGTGGGGTGAATGGGTGACGGGCACTGAGGGGTACATTGACGGGATGAGCCACTGGGTTGTTATTCTGTATGTTGGTAAATTGGAACTACCAATAAAAATTAATTTATAAAAAAAAAATAAATAAATAAATAAATTAAGTTTAAAAAAAAAAAAACAAATATCTGATCACTATGTTGTTACACCTAAAATCATATAATAATGTACATCACTTCTACCTCAATAGTAAAAAGATCAAACACAGTCTTCTTGGGACTCTAATGACTCATCCCTCAAAATGAGGAAAAGTGGGTCCTAAGAGTCCTAGTGGAGACTATCACAGCTGGAAAGGCTTTAGATCATCTACCCAATCCTTTATATGATAGATGAGGAAACTAAAAGCCAGATAATTTAAGTCATTAATCTGTGATTTCCTGACTCCAAATTCACTGTTTTGTAAATTATTATTTCAGGGGGGCATCACTGAGGGGCCAAACTTCATGTAGTCAAAGTTACCAGCTAGAAACTCTCAATAACCCAAGTTGAAAGCATGAGTTTCAACTTAGAATTTAAATAATAAGGTTCTAAAGCAATCCTCTGTTATAAAAGGTCCTAAGGCCATGGATTGTGGAAAGTCAAGTATTCTTAAAGGAAGAAACAGTGGACATCTAGAAGTTTTTCTTTTTTTCTTTCCAGTAGTATTTTATCAGCGAGGAATCATAAACCCATACAGGTCAGGTGATATGTCCAGCATCACACAGCTAAGAAGTTGCAGAGCCATGCTTTCGAACCCAGTCCTTCTGCCATTATATCCCTCCCTCTTAGAACAACTGATTCTAAAAACAGGAAAAAGATGGTAGCTATAGGATATGTTTATGACATTTCATTGCCTTGGCGACGGCATATCAAATTCAAGCCCTGTGAGTCACCTGGTAATCCAAACCCCTGCAGTGTCTCTGCTTTTAGGTTTTAGATGGGGAAATTGTCAAATACAGGCATACAGCTCACCACAAAGTACTTAAAAGGATGGGAAGCCAGTAAATGCAGGCATATGCTTGAGTGGCTCCCTGTTGCTATTATTTTTATTTAGGGCTTTCAGGTGGCTGGAATCATTGTGCATAAATCATTTGCCATATAACATAAAACTAAAAGCTTGATCTATGGGAATGCAATGTAGTTTTAGGATGAAGACTGCATTTCACTCACCTCAAAATAACTCCCAGTGTTTGCCTCCAAGACCCATTGATTTATGTTATCTCTTGCTCTGTAACAGTTTGGATTTGTCACACTTAGCAAAGTAATTTGGTTTCCTACAGGTTTTATTCTGTTTTATAGAAGCAAGAGAATAGTTTTGTGTTTGGTAGCATGAACACATGTCCTAAAAATTTTAGCCAGCATCTTTAGAAGGATACGGATTTATTTTTAGCCATAATGCCCCCACCTGAAAAGTTTATGCTGTTAAACATTGATATTACTTGAAAAGTTATACCCAAGGCATATTGCTTCTTCTTTCTGAGCTAGGAATTGAAATGCTTATAAAGCTTACTGAAAATTTAGCAGGTCACTGAAATCAGAGTTTATATCTCTTATGCAGTAACTAAGAGAAATAGATTTATTCATTCAATCGACCCTAGAATTTTGTTAAGCCACTAATATGCACATCACATCATTTAAGATGATTTGGTGACCATGGACTGCACAAGATAGACTCCTATCGTTCCAATTCTGTTTGAATATATGTACTTACAGAATGAGGAAATCACATTATTAAGACTCAACACCTGCCTTCAGGTTGTTCACAGTCTATCTGGAAAAACACTCATGAAACAAACTCCCAGACATTTTAATATGGTCTGATTAACATTTAGCAATATGGTAAGTTCTGTGAAAGAGAGAGATAAATATAGGCTATGTTCTAGGAGTTCAAAAGTAAAGACCTAATAGAACCTGAAAGCATAAAGCAGCGATCCCTGAAGAAAGGAAAGCCTGAGATCAAGTTTGAGGAAGGAGAGATTTTTGTCAGATGTCAAAAAGTAAGGGAAAGCTCTTCCAGACAAAGGGACCAGGATGATTAAAGGTGATTCCCAGAAATTTAGTGTTATGGAACCACAAAGTACAAAACAGGTAGGACCACGATCATCAAGAACCAGTTAACCCTTTGCCTTGCTAAGGAGCTCATGCATATCGTCCTAACGTTCTCTTTCAACCCGAGTGTGCCATACAGGTTTACAGATTACTCAATTCAAGGTAGTTGCAGTTGTTATATTAGAGGCCCCCACCGAAGTATGCCTTTGAATATCCACACTCAGTGCGGTTCCCTCACCTTGAATCTGGGCTGGTCCTATGACTCTCTATCACCAACAGAATGTGGTAGAAGTGATGTGTTTTAGTTCTGAGGCAAAGTCTTAATAAGTCCTAGGACTATTGAGGGCTATGAAGTGCTGTGTGAAGAAATCCATCCAACCTGCAGAGAGACAATGTAGAGAGGATACAAGAAACAAAGAGAGGAGATGATTGTTCCAGTGATCCGCAGGGGCACTAGCTACTGAATACATGCATACCCCAGTGACCTCCAATAAAACCAGTAGAACAGCTTGGTTGAGCCCAGCCCATATTGTAATATTATGATGAAATAAAATGTTTATTGTTTTAATCCTATACCATTTGGGGTTATTTATTACACAGTAATAGATGACTGAAAACAAAATGTATCTTAAAAGTCATATATAAATACTCTACACATTTAGTAGTATACAAGGTGTCTCTGGGCAAGGGAAATTTTTACCTCGCAATTCTCATTTTAATTTACCATTTTGTTAACAAGTAAGAATTTCTTTTTACCAGTTAAGGATTCAGTATAAAATGGAATGCTTTAAAATTGCAAAGCAAGAGTGAACTAATTAATTGCCTGATGTTCGAGTCCTGAGTTGAGAGTTAATTATCATTTTAGTCGCATGTACTTTCTCTATGAACAGAGAGATAGGGCTTTCCTTTAAGTAGCCAGTGGGTGCACACATCCAAAGAACCCCAAAGGGATCATGAATGGTAAATCACCGGAGTTCTGTAGCACATCCAGAGGATAAGCAGGAGGGGACTGATTGTGCTCATCTACACTGACCTTGAGAATTAGGCACTTGTCCAGTTTGACTGTCATTTGCTGTATCCAGTTACATTAATAGTTTTATTGCTTTCAAGCAAAGTCAAAGTAGAGAGGGAGAAGGGTAAATCCAAGGAGAGGCCAGTGATTAACAGTCTATTGCTCAGTTGTCATGACTGGAAAGAAATATGCTGACCCTATTTTTATTTAGAATTAGAAGATGCTACAGCAACTCTGTTGAGTTCTTACTACACTATTAGTTATTGAGTAGTTGAAATTAAAACTTTCTCTTCTATGTTTGGCTCCTAGCACACAATACCTGGTACATGGTATTTGCATGATAGATATTAACAGATTCGAACAAATGAATGGATGAATAAGGTTCGAAATTTTACAACCTTCCTATTTCACTTGGAAATGTTTATTCTATCCTATGGTCCTTAATAAGTACCTGTCTACTGAGTATTTGGAAATAGCCAGCCAAGTTATTTCCTTCAAATAAAAAAAATTGGGGCATAAACTATAGATAAAGCCTTCCTATCATCCTCTCTTTATCACCAATCTCATCTGATATGACTATCGTAAATATTTGTTTTCCATTGTCATGCTCTTTACTGAGGGAGAATATTTATGACTTGGCTTCTTTTGCAGGAAAGAGAGAGGAATACATAAATGGAAAGTTTATTATGCAAATTTTCTGCATAATAAAGATCACCTAAGTGAAAATACTTAAGTAATGGCATAACACTAAAATGACTTTGTTTCTAAGGACTAGGTCTCTGGAAAATATAATAATATATTCAACTTCTTCAGAAATAAGAAGCTTTCTTTAAAGTCCTAAATCAATACTCATCACGATAGCTTGAATAATAACACAGTATGTTCCTTATTAATCATTTTCAAACACATCCACGTACTAGTGAGTTAGGAGTATATATTCAGTGCTCATGGGATAACTATCCTGTATCTTTAGAGTTCCTAGTTTTTCTTTTCTACCCAAGAAACAACGGGTTTCAAAGACAGCCTGCTGCTCTCATAGATTGTGAATACTCATTCTGGCTCTCTGACTACATTCTTTAATCAATAACATCATATATTCAGAATATGATAAAATTCTTACAATGACCTATGAGACTCTGCATGATCTGGCTTCCAGCAACCTTCCCTACCCAATTCCTACTCTTCTCCTTTTCTTTACTCTGCCCCACAACAAAGGCCTTCTTTCTTATTGTCTTCAAACACAGTAAGTTCACTGTCATGTCAGCCCTTAACATACTGTTCCCACTACCTACAGCACTTCCTCCTGGCAGCTCGTGACTCAACTTTCACTCTTGTTTTTTCAGATGGTGCTTTGAGATTGAGTTTCCCCTTCTAACTTTCTTTGCTAAGCCATAAGTCTTAACATTTTATGGGTTATAGATTCTTTTGAGCATCTAATGAAACCTAGGAAATCTCTGAAAAAGTTGTGATTGCACATAACATCTTGCATATCATTTGGGAGCTTTACTGACCACCTGCAGCCTTTCCATATACCTCTTTAGAATCTGTAGATCTAAGATTCAAACCCTAATCTAGAGGTAATACCAGTTAAGTGTCCTGTAGCTATAAAGTTCAAAACCCAGCCCAGAACGGAAACCAAGTAGCAATTCCCCGAGCTATTGAGAGACCTGACATCTATAGATGACATTTCTTCACCTATTTTTTTCTGAGCATTTCCTGGCACCTTCATACATTCAACAAATGCTTATTGAATGCATACATGCTTTGGCTTGATCAAGAAGGAGAAAGAACAAAGATTTCTGCCCTTGTGGAGCTTATATTTATTACCTGAGCCTAAGAAATACTTAGAATCTTCACTCTATTGTAAAATTATACCTCTTATTCTCCAGTGACTTCCTTGAATTTAAACAAGCTGAGGAAATAACATTAGGTCTTGGCTATGCCCTCAATAACTTCCCCAAACATCCCTGCAGAGGTTAGTAACTTCCCTACCTATGCATAGAACAAGGGGGAAAAAATTACTTCTGATAGACACTTATAAAATTAAAGTACTAATTATATGATGGGATAATAATAATAATAATAATAATGAATAATAATAATGATTTGAAACAATTTTGCCATTCCTGCTTAAAAAGACTGAAATCTACTACACAGGTCTACTATTAAATTTCAGGATATTAAAGACAACCACCTAGCCATTCTATTGAAACAATTTTATAGCAAGGCTACAAAAATTCTCTAATTGACTTGGGAACAATGATAGCAGTAAACCTTAAGGTAAGTATTTAGAGTCATGTAAAAAACTTTGTCAGAATCATAATTATTTTATCTAACTCAAAATTTACCTTGTAATAGGAAGGATTTCAACTGTAATGTGTTATCTTCTTAGAATAGAATAAATTAAACTAAAATACAAGTCTTTCTCTATTGTTTGGGCTCCATCTTGCCCTCCTGCAGAAACAATTCTCTTTAGAACCAAAGTGTTTCATTTAATTCATCTTCTTTAGGGCATTAACTGGAGTGCAACTGTGTTAATCCAGCAGCCAGGGGACATTTCTGGTCTGTGCCTGAACCAGTTCGTTGCTTTCTGACTCCACAGTTAGGCCTGTGTTGTTCTTCCTTTGACCTTCTTCATCACTCTCTTTCTCCTATCCCTTCCCCCTCACTGATAAAACATCCTCTCTGATGCTTTAGATGAGATGACATCAAGGCATTTGTTCTGTGATGGTCACACTTAGAGCAGCAATCATAGAGACACACTGAGTATGTGTCTGTCCACAGATTCTCTAAAATAGGAAAAATAGGATGAGCCATGGGAAGATCAGACCTGAAAGATGACAAGTAGCTTTTATGCCTCTCATTTTATTTTTTTCCAGAAAATAGAAAAGCCCAAAGGTTCTGTTTCTCTCTTGAACCTTATCAAGAGAAAGACTGACCATGTGTCATGTCTTTCTCATTTTCTGCAGTCACATTACATATCTTACCATCTATATGAGTCAGATTTCTCCAGAGAAACAGAACCAGTAGGATATACACGCATCTATAGATAGATATGTATTATATATTGTTTTATATTTATTTTTAATATTATAAAAATAATATTTTATAATATACATTCTCTTATTTATAATATACATTCTATATACATCATATACATACAGTTGACCCTTGAACAACATGGGTTTGAACTACAAGGGTCCACTTATTTATGCAAAGTTTCTTCCATAAATAAAGTACATTGCTGTTAACGTATTTTTCCTTTCTCATGATTTTCTTAATAGTATTTTCTTTTCTCTAGCTTATTTTGTTGTAGGAATACTGTATATAATACATATAACATACAAAATACATGTTCATCAACTCTTTATGTTACTGGTAAGGCTTCTTCCAGTCAACTGTAGGCTATTAGCAGTCAAGTTTTTGAGGAATCAAGTTATATGTGGATTTTGACTGCCTGGGTCAACAATCCTAACATAATCCCCATGTTTTATACACACACACTCCACTAGGGGCGCCTGGGTGGCTCAGTCAGGTAAGCATCTGACTCTTGATTTCAGCTCAGGTCATGATCTCAAGGTTGTGAAATGGAGCCCCTGGTTGGGCTCTGTCTGGGTGTGGGGCCTGCATATGATTCTCCCTCTCCATGCCCTTGTCTAAAATTTATATTTAAGATAGTTAGATACATAGCTTTATTATAAGGAAGGAATTGACACAGTTGTGGAGGCTAACAAGTCCGGGAGCTGTAGTTTACAAGTGGGAGACCAGGAGAACTGATGTATAGTTTCAGTATGAATCCAAAAGCCAGCAGTTTCAAGACCCAAAAAGAGCCAGTCTCACTCTTAATCTGAAGTTGTAAAAGACCAGTGTCAGGCAGGAATTAGCCTTTTTGTTTTATACAAAGTCTTCAGTTGTTGGAATGAGGTCCACTCCATTAGGAAGAGAAACGTGCTTTATTCAGTCTACCCAGTCAAATATTGATATCATCCAGAAACATCCTCACAGACATACCCAGAGTACTGTTTGGTCTGAATGATGCCTGGGCACCTAATGATCATGTCAAGTTGACACATAAAATTAACCTAACACACCAACTTCACATGCTTCGGTGACAGAAAAGAATCTGAAGACAAGGGAGGACATGACCAGTTCTTGCCACTGATTCCTGATCACTGACAACTGGCAGTGGAGTGTCAAGGCTGGCCAACCCCCCCCCCCTTTTTTTAATATAAAATCCAAAAGAAGCAGATGTGCCCTGTTATCTTTCTTCTGTTCTGAGACCGTTCAGTTTAATGGTTTGGAAGGCTAAAGCTGATGGCAAAAGGATAATAACATTTTTTAAATCTGTAGCTAACAGTATAAGGTCAACTTTTGTTTTTATATTCTATGTTGCAAGTGGTATAGTAGTTGTCTATTGCCACATAACAAACTATTCCAAAACTTAATGGCTTAAAACAATAGACTTTTATTGTCTCTTGCAGCTGTTGTGGGTCAGGAATTATGGTCTCAGTTCTCCTCTAACTGACTCCTCCATGGGGCTACCTGAGCATCCTCATGACATAAAGCTCTTTCTAAAGAATGAAACATTCGAGAGTAAGGTGGAAGCAGGAGTGTCATTTATGATCTAGCCTCAGAAGTCATACATTGTCCTTTGACAAAGTCCTTTCATCACAGAGGTTAGCCCTATTTAGTGTTAGAGGGGAGAACCCAAGGGACCGAATTGCAGGAGGCAAGAATCATTTGGGGATATCTTGCAGGCCTGCTCTACATAAATATAAATGTATTGGCAAGATTCTAGGTGATAACATTAGATATTAATAATTAATGCAATTAGAGAAAAGACCACATTTTCCAAATTCATATATATAGGATCCTATCCAAGGATTTGCTACCTCCAAAAACATTAATTATAATCAATTTCCTATCCCCAAATTTATTAGTTTAGCCACTGATATAGGAAGAAATTATATTACATAAGTAATTAAGAAAAAATTTTCTTGTAATAAAAATGTGCATGCTATCTTCAATGTATTTGAAAATTTTCCTACTATTGATTGATTTCTAGCATGTTTATGGTGATGGAAGTCAAATCTAGAATGTTATTCATTTTCTCTTTTTATAATACATTGGACATTTTCCAGTTTCCAACTATATTGCATTCCTGTGTAAATTTCAAAGTAATCAATGCAATGACTTTTCATGCATTCGCCAAAAGTTATTAAAATTTACTGTGGGGGCAGCCCCTGTGGTGCAGCAGTTTAGCGCCGCCTGCAGCCCAGGGCGTGATCCTGGAGACTCTGGATCGAGTCCCACGTCAGGCTCTCTGCATGGAGCCTGCTTCTCCCTCTGCCTGTGTCTCTGCCTCTCATTCTCTCTCTGTGTCTCTATGAATAAATAAATAAAATCTTAAAAAAAAAATTTACTGTGTGCTCACAACATTGTTTGACCTGTGGTATACATTAAGGAATAGGTTAAAGTCCCTGGCCTAAAAGAAATGTACAGTCCCATGGAAGAGATGTACCTCTGCTAAGACCATTTCAATACAGTACGTTAAATACTGTAGCACATGTATGTACAGAGTACTGTGTGGCCGTAGGGAAGAAGTACTCACATCTTCTCAGAGGCTGATGCTAAGGAAGGCTTCAGAGATGGGATAAGACCTGAGTTATATTTTAAACAATGATAGGGGTTCACCAAATCGACTGGGATTAAGTGGGATGGGTCACTAGGGAAGACATTTTATATGAAATGGCCAGAATGTGCAAAAGCAAGAAAGTGATGGGGTTCAGGATGTACTATTAGAAAATATGCTGACTTGGCATATTGAGTATTTTAAGCTGAAGGAATTTGAGAAAACAACAGAAGTAGAAAGTTCACAAACCTTCTCCCCCCTTACCTTTCTTCTCTGAAACAGATCATATACCTTCTGAGTATAAGAAGCATCCTAATCTCTGAAGACAAAGGGATGTCTTAAAGAATCCTAACAAAACAAAACAAAAAGAGTCCTTAAAAATAGGTCATGCTAAATTTCCCTCAGGTTGCTACAATTACTTCATACTACTTAACCTACCATATTCCTCCACAGCTGTGCACAGGTCTGTTTCTTTGGGTCTTCATTTCCTTATGAAGATTCCTGTGTCATATAAAATGTATGTTAAATAAGGTTTTATGCTTTTCTCCTATTAATTTTCTCCTTTGCCAATTTTCAGACCCTGAGAGGATCGAAGAAAACTTTTTCCTCCTCTGTAAAAGCATGAAATAGCATGGCCTGTGTATTAGTTTTCTATTACTGCTATCACAAATTACCATAGACATGGTAGCTTAAACAATTTGAATCTATTCTCTTTCAATTCTGGAATAGGCCCAAAGTCTGACAGGAGTCTCACTGGGCTAAATCAAAATGTCAGTGGGACTGCAATACTTTCTGTAATCTCTAGGGAAGAGTCCATTTCCCTGCATTTTCTAGTATCTTCTAAAGTAAACAATGGTGGATCAAGTCTCTCCCACACTGCCATCTTTCTGTTTCTCTGGTCTGGGAAAAGTTCTCTGCTTTTCAGGACTCATATGATTAGATTGGGCCAACCTAGATAATCCAGGATAATCTCCCCATCTCAGGGTTTTTAATTTTAATCACATCTGCAGCATATCTCTTGTCTAGTAAGGTAACATATTCACAGACTCCAAAAATTATGATGTGGACATCCTTGGAGGCCACTATTCTGCCCAGCTCAGCCCTATTCAGGAAAGAGCCAAATAGACTGTTGAGTTCTTGGGAGTAAATGGCAAAAGATGAGGCTAGAAAAGTAGGCAGCTGCCAGTGCAAGAAAATCCAAGAATGTTAGGCTAAGGGAACTAAATATTACCTTATATTACTTTGTATAGGAGATACTTGTGTTTCCATTTGCCCAACATTCCTTACCCCTTTCTTTTATTAATAGTGTCCCTGTGTTCCTTTGTAGAAGGAACTGGCATTGTGGAATGCCAAACTTCCCCTTGGGCATTCCACATACTGTGGTTTTGATCAGGCTGCCAGTCATAGTATATTACCCTCTCTAACCGCAGGATTGGACATGAAACTCAGGCTGCCTTCTTAGCCTTGATAATTAGTCCAACGTGTAGACATACTAAACCAGATTTGCCTTGGATTTCAGATACTGGGAGAGTAGGTGTCTCTGCTTCGAGGTTGCCAAATGGGATGATATAAAAGCCCACGATTAACTGCAGCCTTGCCCTCTCATCCCTGTCACTGAGAGGAAGCTCATCTGCTTGTAAGAGATGCAACTACCTAAAAGACAACAGAAGCAAGAAATAGAGATCGAAAGACTGATTTAAATTTCTGGACCTGAAACTGTCCTTTTCTTTTCAATGGGTTACTTGCAACTAAGAGTTCTAAGTAACTTACCTTACATGCTGTGAGAACTCTGTAAGGATGAAAGCAGTGAAGTGATGTTAGGTTTGCAGTGAACAGAATGGCTTGTGGTAAAGACAGACAGCCATTGCAGTAACAAGTTGTACAAGTGACAGTTGATAACTGTCGTTAAATTAGAGCAGACAAGCCATGGGAGCAGAGAATTCTAGTAAGGGGTGGCCAACAATGTCAAATGTTTCAGAGAACAAAAGCAAAAAGCAACCATTTGATTTGGCAATTGAGTGGCAATTATTGGCCTCCTTAACTAGAGTTACTTATATGGGCTAGTAGGAGTTGAACTATAGGAGACTGAGAAGCATTGTTTAATGCTTTAAATGATATTTTTATTGTTATATTTGATTATAAAAGTAAATAATCTTCGTTGTAGACTATCTTACAAATGTATAAATAAAGAAAATAAAAATCACCAATCACCTTATTAACAATAACTACTATGGATTTGATCATTCATTTCCAGACAATCCTATGATTCTGCATGTATCACTTATTATATTGTTAATAATTCCTGTTGTCATTAAATATCTTTGAAAGCATGACTTATATTGGCTGCATATTATGCCATCATATGTGGATGGTAAATTCTATAGATATCTTTGAATATAAATTATAAGATCATAATAGTAAATTATGTTGGAATAACTTTAAAAAACAGTTGCTCCTTTGTGTGCCTTCAATTTGTACCTTCTCCCCTCCCTCAATCAATGCACTAGTAATTCTATTTCAAGTTCATCTTTATTTTAAGGAGGATTTTTTTGAAATTACCAATAGCATGTGCATTTTTACTATCATGAGCAATTGGCTTTCCTTCTCCCTCTACTGAAGGAGCAAAGTGTGTCATTTAGCTTTCCTTTGTTCCTGAAATAGTAAAAGAATTCTTTTTTTTCTGTTTCCTTTTATGTTTCTTAGATGTGGCATCCTGTTTCCTACTGAGCTTTTTTGACCCAACTCCTACAAGCTTTTGCTATTTCTCTGTGATCTCCTCAGGAATTTGCCCTACATTCCACTTTCTATGGCATTTCCATTTGTGCTTCATCTCCCTGTTAAGTTCTTTCTTAAGTAACTTTTATAATCCTTGCCAATTTTTTTCTCATTGCAAATATAACAGATTGTGCTGCTGCACTTTTGGAAGTGTTTTGTTTGATCCAGTCAGACCCAGCATTTTTTACCTCATCAACATTTGACACTATGATATTCAGTTAATAGAGCTTCATGTTTAAAATCACCTAAAATGTATATGTTCAGAAGAGATTTGTATATACAAGGAAACTAATATTTTTATTATGGTATTAGAGTTCTGTACCTTGTCTGACCCAATGCTGTATCTATGAGAATCATACAATTAATAAAATTCTTGGCAAATGACAGGTCATGATTCCACCATTTAATGTTTCTTTAGACAACTAGGAACTCAATAATATAGTAAAGATATTTAAATAAAATACATCAATTAATGCATTTAGGGAACAAAATATGACAGCATTTTATTTCATGCCTTTTTTTTCCTTAAAGGTAAAAAATTACACATTTCCAAAGTTTCTCCTATAGTTTTACCAACACGACTTTTTAAAACTTTTCTTTGTGGAAAATTTCAAACACATAAAGGTAAAGAGAATACTATTATGAACACTCATGTACCCATCACCTAACTTAAAGGTCTATCAAACATTCAATACATGACCAATCTTGTTTTCCTCTCTCTCAACCATTCAGTTCCTATACATACCCAGAATCATTTTGAAGAAGATTTCAGACATTGTACCATCTTATCTACTAATACATTATATATAACTCTGAAAGAGGACTTAAAATATAACCAAAATACCATTATCACACCTAACGAAAAATCAAACAATAATTCCTTAATGTAATTCAAGATCCACTTGATGTTTAAATGTCTGCAGTTGTCTCAACTTATTTTTTAATCTTGTATTTGTTGGAATTCTGTTACTGAGAATGTAAATATATTACAAGTGATTGCCAGGTCACTTAAAACTCATTTTAATTTTTATTTATTTATTTATTTTTTAAAGATTTTATTTATTTATTCATGAAAGACACACACAGAGAGAGAGAGAGAGAGAGGCAGAGACACAGGCAGAGGGAGAAGTAGACTCCATGCAGGGAGTCTGATGTGGGACTTGATCCCCGGTCTCCAGGATCACACCCTGGGCCAAAGACAGGCACCAAACCACTGAGCGACCCAGGGATTCCCCAAGACTCATTTTTAATATATAAGTTCACTACATTTCTTTTTATTTTTTCCTTGAAACTTATTTGTTGATAAATAAAAGATATCTCTCAATATAAAACTTCATTTTTAAAATAATTAAATCCCTGTTTATACTAAAGGTAGTGCCATACAATAGACTGTGTGAAGGAAAGGGTGGAATCTGTCTTCACTACTGAAATCCTAGCATCTAGCACACTGATGAGCTCTTTGAGGTCGTCAGGAAATGATCTGAACTCATTTCTGTTAACTACAAAATTCACTCCTGCATTCATTCACTCATTAAACAAATATTTATCAAAGATTTGCTTTATGTTAGACAAATACATGTACTTACATGTTTTTGCAATACAGATTAAATTTCAAATGTAACTTACATCTCCAAATAGGTATAAATTAGAAATATTCCCACGAATAGATGTATTCTGGTTAGACTTATCTTTTAAAAAATTATTATATCACATATAGAGCCTGAAATAAATAATAAATGGAAAATCTGTCTTCTTACACTTGTTCCCCTGGATTCAGTGTGTGAATAGAGAAAACTAGAAGAAAGTCAGAGAAGTACTTCTTTCATCTACTGTGTCCTAAATATCTACGATTGCTATGTACAAGGATTAAACATATTAAAGATATTTGTGATTTATTCCCGGTGTAAGATAAGCAATGAAAACCAAAGAAGTAGTAAAATCTGAAGAACTAGGAAAACACATCTAAATTTGATGACAAGTTGTCTGAAAGATGAAGGACAGGAAAGAGTAAGGGTTAATTTCAAAATTTCTAACTTTAAATAGTAGAAGAGTGAAGTAGTATATGCAATTATTATGTAAAGTAACACATAAAAACCTTTCAAAATATTGCAACCCAATCCTACTTATTATGTTGAATAACAAAAATAAGAAAACTTTTTAATGATTTTTAAGAATAGAACTATTAGAATAACTTGGTAATCTTTTATATAATAGTCACTATAATCTGTAGCCATAGAATTTAAGCAGATGCAATTTTATACACAGATGGTTTATGTCACACTTTAGTTTGGGTAAAATATATTTAAATACATTTTCCAATTATTTAAAATGTGATATTACAAGCACTCCTTTCTAGCATGCCTTGTGCAGTGGTTAATCTTTTGTTATTGGAAATGAGCCCATTTATATTTGTAAAATGCTAAAGAAAGCAGTAATTATGCACCCAACTCTGGTTTTTAGGAACAGATTTTGTAACTTTAATAATGTATTGAATAGGACTGAACCTATCTTCCAGATAATACAAATTTGTTAATTAGAACAAGTCATAAATAATTGAATTGATGTGCTGACCACAGCTTACTGGCGTGGAGAAATAAATAGCCTATCTCACTAGATAATCTATATATCTTATTGATTTATTGAACCCCCCTCAAAATATTTCAGATAGTAGAAAAATCATAGATGGAAAAATTTTCAAGTCATTTAAACATTTTTAACCATAAAATTCCTATCAAAGTTGATGGATGTTCTTCAGAATCACCATCTCAAATATCTACTCTTGCTATGATCTTGTTACATAACATTCCCTTTGCTCTCAATAGAATATGCACCAATTTTAAAATGTATAAAACAATTAACATTATCACTATTATCACCACTGAGTTATATCATCTTTGTGATTAAATGTCAAAGTTTTAGTTCATTATATTCATTTCTTCAAGGCTTAAATACACTGGAGAGCCTTTTATATATTGCTTTTAAGCTCTGTTTTTATTGTACATTTAAAAAATTTTTAATCATTTGACTGTAGTTGACATACACTGTTATATTAGTTTTAGGTATACAACATAGTGATTCAACTTCTCTATATGTTATGCTATGCTCACCACAAGTGTAGCTGCCATCTGTCACTATACAATGCCATTATATTATTGTACATATTTTTAAATGGCATAATAACCTGGGGCCTCTATGAAAAATCAAAGTCAGTGGCCTTATTCCTTCTAAACCCACAGTCTTAGGGATGCTGCAATGCATTATGTGTCACTGATCTCACTCTGATGTGATTGTTAGGCTAAACGCATCAGGTCAATTATGTGGACGTACTATTACTCTTTCTCTTCTATTTGATTATTTTTATTATGGACACAATCACGGTACTTTGTATCTGCTGAGCACTCTTCAGCTGTCCAATTTATAAAATATATATATTGAAAAGGATGTACCAACCACTAAGCATGATAGTTACATGAATTATTTCCATTTACCACAGAACAATCTTGTAATATAAGCATAAATTTTAACCTTTAATGTCCAAGGAAAGGAACCTAAGGCTCAGGATGGCTAAGTAATTTGACTAAAATCACACAGCTAGTAAGTGGTAGAAGAGATTCAGGTTTGTCTAACTTTATTCTTCCAGTCATTCTCCTACAAGACAAATGTATATTGAGGATATACTCTTCGTAATGGTTTGCATTAAGTCTTTATGGAATTAGAGTTGAAATCTGGGAACTCTGGATCTTAACACTATCACTCTGTTGTCTACAGGTGTTCCTCCTTTTTTTTTTTGTTCCTCCTAATAATACTTTAAAATAGTCAAAATAGGCATCACTCTCCATAATCTATAGACAGATAAGAAAGCATAATATCACATAGCAGGTGACTTTTAGAACTGAGATTGGAATCTGGAACTCTAACCCCAGGTCCAGGAACTTTTCTATTATGAGCTTGGGGCTCTAAACTATTTGTTCTGGACATATTCTATGCTTGAGCTCAAATAGAGCTAAATTATAAATCCTATCTAATCCCCTAGGCCAAACTCAAGTCTCATTCTTCATGAAACTTTCTCCTCTCTCCCATATTATCTCCCATCTCTTTAACCTTTAATGGTTTGATAAGGCATTGATGTAGATTCTTGACATATTCTTAACTGTTTTGCCAATTTATGTATGTTTAGGGTGCCCATGAAATTATAATCTAAATTGGAAGTGACACAGCGTTTCCTACAAAGGTGAAAATGGAGGACTTGTTTAATGAATGATCAGACTCTAAACAACAGGTGAATATTCAAGTGATTGAGAACTATTCTCTATTCCTTAGAAAACACCCATTTGAAATGATACATCCCATTTTATTTCAAGACTATGCCTTTTAGATTTGATAGTATAAATAGAATATATGTTTATAAGCACTGCATTTTGATTTATTTAATTTTCCTTTTACTGTTGCCATTAACTTCCCTTGGATAACATCAGAGATAAATTTCCCAAAATGTGTTTCATGGATCATTAGTTCTCAAGGTGCTCTGATAAGAAAAAGTAGAGAGTAACTTTTAGCCATATAAGATCTGGAGACATCAGTGCTATATACCCCTTCTTGGAGATTGATGATGCAAATTAGTATTTCAATGTTTCATAGAAAATCTTATTATTATCTTAACTATATTAAAGAAACCTGTTTAACTTCTTTTATCTCTGTTTTTCCCAAATTACTTGACCACTGGATCCCTCTTTTTAATATATTATAGAACTTTAAAAACTTTGACAGACCTTGTGTTAGCCCCTATCCAATGGTCAAATATTACCTACAATACTGTTTCTTTTATGTGGCCATAATAGCAGTGTTGAATAAAGTTCATTATGTCAGCACTGCCTCTAAATCCTTCAATTTTGGATGCAACCACTTTTTGTTCTTTCCAAATATTTCATGTAGTTAATAACTTGACTTGAGGAAAGTCTTCCTCCTTCCCTCACTAGAAAAATTTAAAATGTTTGGTTCTGCAAGTTTCAAAATAGTCAATATTATTCTAGAAAGGAGTGTTTTTTTCTTATGAAGGCCATCTTGATTTCTTTATAGATTTAAGTTAAAACTAAAGGGAAATATTTCTGTTCATTAACCTGTTCTTTATAATCTTTCACATGAAGGCTATAAAAGCCAGTTCTCTTTGATGATTGTCCAAATGAAAGCTGAAATTTCCTAGAACAATAAGCCTGAAGAAAGAAAACATAGATTTCAAATTCAGTGAGTGGTTAGAACTGTGGAAAGACAGCACACACGTCTGAAAAATGATCAAGTTTTGTTCCAAGAGAAGGACATCGGGAATTTAAAAAGTCCAGGTTTCTTTCAACTCAGAAACTCTTATTCCACATTGCTTTCAACTCCATTCAAACCAAGAAGCGCTCACTATACCTAAGTGGTAGAAAGACGGGGAAAACATTCTCTTTCCCTCAAAGAACCCCCACTCACCCACCCAACTACCACCAATTTCAGGTATCAGCTCCAGTCTTGGGAAAATTAAAGACATCCAATGACCAACTTTGGTTGTCTAAGAAGTAAGCCTCCAGCAATGAGTTTGTATACATTCAGCTATTTGGAAAAGTATTGTTTAGACCTTTTGTTCAGAAAGTTTTTTCTAATGAAACTAAAGTTATATACATGATTCCCATAGTCATTTATTCATTGAAAAATATGTGTTTGAATAAAATAAAGATATATAGTCCACTTTGTGTAAGGCACTCTATTAGGCACTACTGAGGCAAAGAGATGATTAACATATGACTTCCATCATTCAGGTGTTTAAAGCCTGATGAAAGATATATATATGCATAAATATGATGCAGTATCAAAAGTGAAAAGTACCATGTAGGAGGCACAAACAATGGCTGTAGGAATTTATAGGAAGAAGAAATCATTCCTACTAGAGTATCCCACAAGGCCTTACAGAAAACATGAAAGAACCTTGAAGGACCAATAGAATAAACCATGAGGATGAGGGTAGCCACAGGATTGCTTTAGCATTAGCAAAAAGAGGGGAACAGGAAGGCATTCTCTTAACATGGATAGAAGGGAATATGACTGAAGGCAGGGTAGATTAAGCCCAAATAATGGAGGGCCTTGAAAGCCATATAATGATAATAATGATAATGATAAATAATAATAGTCATAGTAGTAATATATTAGCATATGGGAAATCCATATGCTTGGATGGTTTTAAGTATTATTTAATCTCTCAATAACCCTATAGGATATGTATTCGTTATTTGGATTCTTCTAATCTTTTAGGTGAGGAATTGGACTTATAGAGAGGTTTGTTCATAGTCACATAGGAGTTTGCTCTTTACTTCTTAAAACTTAGAAAAGCTGCTAGAGGTCATATGCTAGGTGAACTGTTTCATGCCCTAAACCACCCTCTAATTACAAAATACTATTGAAATCAAGGGCAGGAAGAATGCACAATTTTATCCTAGAGTATATAACAAGTTAAAATAGATAATTCTACTGAGATTAGGCATATATTCTTACTAAACCCAATTCTTGTGATCACATTTAGTTAATCCATAACATGCATTTGATTTACAGGATCACTGTGGTTCATGCAAATAAACAATACAGTCTAAGGTTTGTTATATTATTGCTAACCTCTTTTCCTACATTGTCTTTGTCTTTGTTTTTTTTTATTGTCATGCTAAAGCATTATTTTTATTATCCTGGTATGAAGTTAGTAATTGATAGTTCAGAGGATTGGGGATTTATTGAAGAGATATATGTTTTGGGATCTACAGTTGAGCTAGTATTTGTCCTTGACAGGATTTCATAAATTTTTTGTTCCTACTGTTTTACTCAAAGCACACTAAAAACTACAAAAATGTTGTTGTTGTTGTTATTGTCCTTGTTTTATTACATGGGTGGTCCTAAGTTTCTTATCTGTGACGGATTAGGTGAACTATGAGTACTTGGCTATTCTTAGTTAACCTGTGTTTGACACAGTCCACAGCAGAAGGCCACAGTTGTCAAAACCAACAGAGAAGAAAAAGAAGCTCAAGATAAAATACTATCCATGAAAGAAGTCTATCCATGAAAGAAACAAAAATCCATGAAATAAAACATACATATTGAGATTAAAAACATAGATACATTCATGTAAAATTTCAGGGTCTGAACCTAAAAACAGAAAGGACAGGAATATTTTCACATATTAATACCACTGTAGTAGAATCTGGGCAGACTTTGCTAAATATTCATGGGAACTTAAATATGTTATTTGACTGCTAGAAGAATTCAACATAGAACAATGTGTTCTGTGGACACAGTAGAAAGCAACATTTTGGAAATTTTATCTATATATTATTTTTAAAAACAAAATAAATGGTGACTATAGCAAAGCAGTATCACAAAGCAGTGTCAGTGTTGTTTTCTTCTAATGTCATCTGGCTACATAAATGCTACTGACATGATCTTTGTCTTTTGTTTTTAAAAATTGGTTTTAGAATCCAAAGCTATTGAGAAAAAGACTTCCTTCACTGGCCACCAATTTTCTTAGATCTATCAACAATTAATCACTATTTTATGCAGGAAGTAAAATATTGTTCACAAGACCAAAAACAAGAAAAGATACGAAATTGTTATTTTATGATGTATCTTGGATCTTAGAGCTCAGCTTGGCTTAAGCAAAAAGGTATATTTTCAAAATATAAAACTTTTTTTTTTTTTTAGATTTGCAAAAACTTATGGGAGATACAAAAATCCAAGGGAAATTCAAGTTTTAGGTACAGCTTGATATGAGGTATCAGAAGAGCCTCTTTCCCTTTTCTTAGCTCTGTTCTCTATTTTGGCTCCTTTCTTAGGTTCCAACTTGGTATGAATAAAACTGCCAACACAACCAAGGCTACACCTTCACAATCTTGTGCCCGGGGGAAGGTGGCTTAACACAATCGTCTTGTTTTGAGTTTAACTTTTATTGCCCTGAATTGGGTTAGGTGCTCAACCCTAAGTGAAATAGTCTACTGGGTGAGCATAAGTGGCCACATGTATTAGTTATCTATTGCTGTATAACAAACCACCACAAAATTTAGCAGCTTAAAATAATATCCTTTTTTTTTTTTTTTTTAATCTGATAGTTTCTGTGGTCAGGAATCTGGGCATGGTTTAACTGAGTTCTTCTTCAGTTTCTCAAAAAGTTCCTGTTGGCCAGCCTGGGGACTCAACTGAGGAAGGATCCACTTTCAAGCTCAAAGACATGATTATTGGCAAGATTCAGTTCCTTTTGGGCTGTTGGGCTGAGGGCCTCAATTCCTACCTGGCTGTTGGCCAGCAATTTTCCTCAGTTCCTTGCCATGGGCCTCAACATAGCAACTCAAACCCACCAAGAGAGAGTGTTTCCTAGTAAGATGGAAATCAGAATTTTTGTAATCTAATCATAGAAGTGACATTGCCACAATGTTGAGGTATTCTGTTGATTACAAGCAAGTTATTCAAAGGGACAATTGCGTAAAGTCATAAATACCCGGAAAAAAATGGTCAGTGGGGCTAGCTTACAAGCCACCTGTAACAACATTTGGCCATCTCTGAGATAGTGTGCAAGAAACTGTTTCCAAAACACAGGAACTGAGGGTGAGTGAGGGGGTAAGGGCCCCAAGGAAAATTGGGGTCATTATCAGAAGGGGATGAATGCTACATGGTGAGGATAACCATCCATGAAAGATTCCCTGGTCTGGCTCTGAGTTGTATAGAAAATGGAAGAGAAAACCCTTTTTCTACCTCCATGACTTTGAATCATTATGAATCTCAATGTTTATTTTAAATTACCTAATTATATGTTTGCATTATGGGATAAAGATGTTTTAGTCTCTTAATTCAACATTTCTAGGTCAGTTTTATCCTTTTTTTATTTTGGATTTATATTATTATTTTCAGCCAATGTCTCTATATAAAATAGATTAAAATTTCTGTAAGTGACATTGCTGAGTTCATCTTAAGTGTAAAGGATTAGACTTGAGGTTCAAATTCTCTCAAAATCCATTTCACTTTACCTAAAGAAACATTTTATGGTTGCTGGGGGAAAAAAAACAGAAGTCTCCAATTTTCAGGATGTTAGTAGAAAACAGAAATAAGTTTTAACTTTGAGGTTAAAAATATTTGGAGGGAGGGTGCTTCTGTTTTATAGAAATCATGGATTTAACAGTTGATTTTATCAAGAAAGCAAATGGATATCCTTCACAAAAAGTATTTACCATACCCATGAGATTTCAGAATAGTTAAAATTGTCAGGCTAAGATGAAGAGATGAATTCAGTGTCTTACCTGTTTTCGTACCCAATCATAATGCATTTGTTAAAGAGTGATAGGTGTTAAATCTGACCCAGAGTTTCTTTTAGAAGTCTTGCAAAATCATGGATCTCATAGATTTTATTTTATTTTTAAAGATTTTATTAAAAACTTATTTATTTATTTATTCATAAGAGACAGAGAGACAAAGAGAGGCAGAGACACAAGCAGAGGGAGAAGCAGGCTCTACACAGGGAGCCCGATGTGGGACTCGATCCCAGGTCTCCAGGTTCATATCCTGGGCTGAAGGTGGTGCTAAACCACTGAGCCACCTGGGCTTCCCCAGATCTCATAGATTTTAGACAGCAATTGACTGACTCAGCAAGTTGATTTTTAAAAATTTGTTTATGAATGGTCAATTATTGTTAATAATATTATATGTATTATGTTTATTATAAATACTTATTATAGTTAATGTATAGCTAATCTGTATCGTTATAACAAATGTTTTTATTCTTATTTTCACCAATATCTGTTCAATTCATGCTATTTACCATTCTAAGTACTTTTCATAATTATCAATTCTTTTAATCTTCAGAGCAATTACCTTTTTAAAAAAGTCAAAATAATCTATTAATTTCCTTTTCACTACTTTGTAATGCATGCATGTAACGCACTTCAAACTTGGAATTTGAGTATTGTCCTTCTGACAATCAGAGTTTATTTTCCATGACTGTCAATTAGACAAGGTCTTCTCTATGGGAAGAATCAACCCCACATCTAACTTCAGCAGTTTCTTTTCACAAGAAATTCACTTAGCCGTTGAACCAGGCTTACTTTAAAAGTTTTTGAGAGGGACTCCCTGGTGGCTCAGCGGTTTAGTGTCTGCCTTTGGCCCAGGGCCTGATCCTGGAGTCCCAGGATTAAGTCCCACATCAGGCTCCCTGCATGGAGCCTGCTTCTCCCTCTGCCTGTGTCTCTGCCTCTCTCTGTGTATGTGTGTCTCTCATGAATAAATAAATAGAAATCTTTAAAAAAATAATAAAATAAAAGTTTTTAAGAGACTGAGGATATTTGGAATCCCCTCTATTTAGAGATTGTTCCTTAAAATATTTATTTGGGTCATTTTGTCTATTTTCTCTGTAAGAGGGAGGGCTTTATAGGTTTCCCGTGTCTTCCTATTTCTTCCTTCCTCCCTGCATCATTTTATCTCTCACAACCTCCCAGGTAATGTTTGTGCAATAAAAATTTGATCGTATCTCTCTGTTCTTGAGAAAGAAAATAGTCACTCTTTTTCTTGGCAAACAAGTTCCTTGATAGGCAGTCTCCTGCCTATCTATCTTGCCCTATTTCCTTGTCATTCTCCTCCTTAGGCATGCATATATAACTTGAATTCCAGCAATGGTGAATCATTTTAATAATTTTTTATTCAAACATATTTTTCTCGGGGATCCCTGGGTGGCTCAGTAGTTTGGTGCCTGCCTTCCACCCAGGGCATAATCCTGGAGTCCCGGGATCAAGTCCCGCGATGGGCTCCTTCCATGGAGCCTGCTTCTCCCCCTGCCTGTGTCTCTGCCTCTCTCTCTCTGTCTCTGTGTCTCTCATGAATAAATAAATAAAAATCTTAAAAAAAAAAAACCATATTTTTCTCTTATGCTATTTCCTCCGCCTGCAATGCTATTCTATTAGAATTCTCCGGAGAAACATATTGTATTGTATTGATTCTCCAGAGAATCAATATGATGGATGGATGGATAGATAGATAGACAGACAGACATATATACAAAAGAGGAGATTTATTATAGGAATTGGGTCACATGATTATGAAGACTTGAGAAGTTCTACAGTCTGCCATCTGCAAATTGGAAAACCAGGAAAGCCATTGGTGTAATTCAGTTCCAGTCCAAAGGCCTAGGACTCTCAGGTACTATCAGTATAAGTCCTGGTCCAAGTCCAAAGGCCCAAGAGCCAGAAGTGCCAATGTCCGAGTGTGGAGATGAATGTTCCAGGTCAAGCAAATCCACCCTGCTCTGACTTTTAGTTCTAATAGATCTTCAACAAATTGGATGATGCCCACACATGTTGGTGAGGGTGATCTTCTTTATTCACTTTACAGATTAAAATGCTAATCTCCTCCAGAAACACTCTCACACATATACCCAGAAATAATAGTTTCACCAGCTCTCTGAGCATCCCTTAGCCCGGTCAAAATGACACAAAATTAACCGTCAGAAACATCTTCATTTTATTTGCTTCTCAAACTCCTGCTAAATCTTCAAATCACAGATCAAATGAACTCTTTCTGTAAGCTCTTTACCCAAGCCAAATTAGGTATCCTTCCTTTCCCTTCTACATTTTATCTGTGTTGTACACATCCATTATAGCATTCATCATCTGCATGGTAATTTTCTCCTCACTAGCTTGTAAGATCTTTGAGAGCAGTACAGTTTCCCTTTCCTCCCTGGGCCTAATAGAATGGCACACAGGAAGCCTCAATGGCTTAATGCTGTAATTAGCTTCTTCTCAAAGAAGATTCAAACATTTGCCAGAAGCCTTAAAAGAAGGAAAAAAAGAGAATGAAATCAACGGAATTACTATTTTTTTCCAATCAGGTATGGCCTATATATATATATGTATTTTTTGTTGTCTGCCAGAAGATTTTAGCATTTTAAGCTTAAATTTCACTTCCTATTTTAGATCATACCCCAGCGCATAAGTTGTCAGATCTGTTTTGTAAAGGCTGGTATTTCTTAAGTGCTTCATGAAGTTTTTAGTTCAAATAAAATTTAAGGCCTTAAGGAAAATTTAATCTGAGCTCCTGACTTCCCTTAGCATTTAAACACCAGAGCATGATCTTGGAGTATTTTCCTATTTAAATCTTGGCTTTATGATCCAGAACTCTGTTGACCCACAATATTCCACAATTTCTGAATTGACTAATCCCTTTCCTTCTTCTGTTGTCTGCCACCTTTGCTTTTGCATTTCCACTTTTTAAAATTTCAGAATGGTTGTCATTTTATCAGTGGAAGAAGCATTGTTCTTATAGCATTGTTTCTGTTCTTGCTAATTTTCATTGTTAATTTTTCTCCATAAAGAAAGAGATTCTATAATTTGTGATTCTCAGCTCAGAGGATATTTAGGATTGGAAAAATGAGACACTGATACTTTTCTAATTAAAAGCAGAATTATTCGTTAAGAACTTACTTACACTATCCTACAGGAATGAACACTATTCACTCCTGGCTCCTACACGTGTATTATAAGATATAAAAGACAGGAAAGCAGCCTCATATAGAGACTCCGACACTATAGTAATTGTTAAATGTGCAATTTATCTCCCAAATGTGGGCATAGTCTTAAGAAGGTCAGTGGACTTTTTTACCCGTCTCTTCAAAAATGATCAATCTTTATTTGACATATGTTGGAATAAATAATAAAGCCTTTTGTTTATTACAATGCTGGGAATAAGAATATCCTTCCTTGCCATTCCTTGCTCTACCTGTCTTCTCTTTTCACCTTCCAAGGTGATCCTGGAGACCCAGGATGAAGTCCCACGTAGGGCTCCCTGCATGGAGCCTGCTTCTCCTTCTGCTTGTGTCTCTGCCTCTCTCTGTCTCTCTCATGAATAAAATAAATAAAATAAAATAAAATAAAATAAAATAAATAAAATAAATAAATAAAATAAAATAAAATAAAATAAAATAAAATAAAATAAAATAAAATAAAATAAATAAAGTAAAAAAAATCTTAAAAAAAAATTTGTGGAAGAAATCAGCCAGTGCTGAAGGAATGAATACGGAAAGAAGTATCCTCCTCCCCATTTAACTAGAACCTAATTAAGAGATGTCTGAAATTAATCTGAATATCAATTGCCTTCTACTTGGAAAGAGAAAATTAACTTCAGAAACCTCAACTGATCTCATGTATTAATTTAATACGATTATAACAGTGTTCAGACTATCCTGGAGTAAGCACACATTCGCCTCAATCTCCTAGGCCTTCCATGGCTACACAATATACAGTGAGAACAGTCAGCAGCATGTCAAAATTAAGCTAATACTCCACCCTCCCAGTATCTCTATGCCATGACAATATAGAGCAGAATATTAGCCTTTCAACTTACTGCCTCACATTCTCTTTTACTAGATGTTAGCCTGTCTTACTTCCTCACTACATTCCAATCTGTGTCCAATTTCACCTTTTTAGAAAGGCATTCTCTGACAATTCTCTCTATAACTAACTTCCTTTCCTGTCATTCTTTATTTCCTTCCCCTACTTTATTAGTTTAACTTTTAAAACTAAATTTGTTTGGGTATATCTGACCTACCACAAACTGCATAAATTCAAAGTGTATGGTCTGATGTCTGACAAGTGAATGTTATATTGAAACCATCACCACAATCAATCAAATAGATATCTGTCATCTCCAAAAATTTCCTGTCACATTTTAATCCCTCCTATTCCCCCTTCTACCATTCTTAGTTAGCCACTGATCTGTTTTCTATCATTAGAGATAAGTTTCTGTTCCCCTAGAATTATACGTAAATGGAATCATACAAAATGTAGTCTTTTTTGGGGGAGTCTGGTTTCTTTTACTCTGCAAAATTATTTTCATATTCATCCATGTGTTACATTCATCAACTGTTTGTTCCATTCCGTTGCTGAGTAATGTCTTACTGTATGAATATATAACAATTTCTTTATTCACTTGGTGATGAATATTTAGTCTGTTTTGAGTTGTTGGCTATTACAAATAAAGCTGCTACAAACATTCATGTACAAGTCTTTATACAGCATATACCTTCATTTCTCTTGGGTAAATACTCAGTAGTAGAATGGCAGGGCCATCTAGTAGATGTACGTATATTTGACTTTTTGAGAAATTATCAAACTATTTCCCAAAGAGGTCATACCATTTTACATTTCTGCCAACCATGTCTGAGAGTCCCACCGATGCACATTGTTGTCAACATTTGTTGAGGTCAGCCTTCTTCATGTTAGGCATTCTAATAAGTGGTATCACAGTATGGTTTTCGTCTGCATTTTCCTAGTGTCTAATGATGCTGAACACCTTTCTGTGTGCTTATTTGACATCTGTATATCTCCTCTGGTGACATGTCTGTTCAAATCTTTCACCCACTTAAGGAATTATTTTTTTATTAGTGAATTTCAAATTATATATAATTTGCAATACACTGTGTGATCAGATACGATTTGCAAATATTTTCCTCTAGTCCACAGTTTTGTCTTTTCATTCTCTTAATGATACTTTTCAAAGAGCAGAATTTTAAAATTTTGATTAATTTTAATGATCATTTTCTCTCTTAGAATTGTGATTTTGGTGCCTAACCCAAGTTCAAATTTTTCCTAATTTTTTGTACTTTTTCTTTAGATGTTCCATGATTTTACATTTAGGCCCATGATACATTTTGAGCTAATTTTTGACTATGGTGTCAGATATGGATTAAAATCCATTTTTTATCTATGTAGATTCCCAGTTATTTCAGCATCATTCATTAAAAAGTCTCTCCTTTCTCCACAGAATTGCCTTTTACTTTTATCAAAAATCAGTTGATTCTCTGTATGTCAGTCTGTTTCTAAACCATCTATCCTGTTCCATTGGTCTGTTCATCTATCTTAACACTAATACCCTACAGTTCTGATGACCATAGCTTTATGATAAATCAAGTAGTATACCTTCTCCAACTTTGTTCTTCTTTTTCAAAGTTATCTAAGTTATTCTTGGTCCTTTGTGTTTCTATATGAATTTTAGGAAAAACTTAACAATTTCTACAAACACACACATACACACACACACCCAAGCCTTCCTGAATTTTGATTAGGATTACATTAAATCTATAGATAATTTTGGGAAAAACTGACACGTTAACAGTGTTGGGTCCTCCAATCCATGGATACAGTGTAGCTTTCCATTTATTTAGGTCTTATATGATTTCTTCCAGCAGTGCTTTGTAATTTTAAGTATACAGGTCCACAACATCTTTTTCAAAGATGTATTCCTTATGATTTTTTAAATTTCAAGTTCTGTATGTTTATTGATGGCATATGCAAATCAAATTGATTTTTGTTTATTGTATTCTGCAACCTTGATAAACTCACTTATTCTGATAGCTTTTGTGTGGATCTCATAAGATTTTATGCAAAGATAATCATATTATATATGAACAAAAATGTCTTCCTTTCTGAGAAATTCTTAACTCTAGGAAACAAAGGATTGTGAAAAGGGAGGTGGGTGGGGGATGAGGTAACTGGGTGACGGCCCTAAGGAGGGCACTTGATACTATATGTTGGCAAATTGAATTTAAATTAAAAAAAAGAAAGAAAGAAAGAGCACAGAAGTTACCAAGAGCTGCAGGGTGAGGAGAATGAGGAATTGTTTAATAGATACTGAGTTTCTGTTACAGAGTTGAAATGTTCTAAAAATGGATAATGATAATGGTTTTACAACATTGTGAATGTATTTAATGCCACTGAATTACACACTTAAAAATGGTTAAAATGAAAAAAGAAAGAAATGTCTTCCTTTCTAATCCAAATATTTTATTTCTTTTTCTAGATGTATTATGCTAGTTAGAACTTCCAGTACAATATTAGATGGAGTAGGTGATAGTGGACTTCTTTGCCTTGTTTCCTGATTAAGTGCAATGCTAGCTGTGGGTTGTTTAAAAATGCCTTTTATCAGGCTTGAGAAATTCCTTTCTAGTTTGAGTTTTTATGAGCAATAGTTGTTGGCTTTTGTCAAATGATTTTTTTTATGCATCTACTGAGATGACCACGCAATTTTTCTTTACTGGTAAATATAGTGAGGTACATTAATTGATTTTTTTAATGTTAAAAAATACTTCTATTATTGGGATAAATCCAACTTGGTCATGTTGCATTACCTTTTATATACCGTTGAATATTATTTTCTAAGATTTTGTTAAGAGTTCTACATCTAGGGGATCCCTGGGTGTCTCAGCGGTTTAGCGCCTGCCTTTGGCCCAGGGGGTGATCCTGGAGTCCCGGGATCAAGTCCCAGGTCCGGCTCCAGACATGGAGCCTGCTTCTCCCTTTGCCTCTCTTTCTGTGTCTCTCAGGAATAAATAAATAAAATCTTAAAAAAAAAAAAAGAATCTACATCTATAGGGCACCTGTGTGACTCAGAGGTTGATTCTTTGGCTCAGGTCATGATCCCAGGGTCCTGGGATGGAATCCCGAATTGGGCTCCCCATAGGGAAGCTGCTTTTTCTTCTGCTTATGTCTCTGCCTCTCTCTGTTTCTCATGAATAAATAAATAAAATCTTTTAAAAAAGAGAATTATACATCTATATTCATGAGAAACATTGGTCTATAGTTTTCTTTTCTCTAAATGTCATTGTCTAACTTTGGTATCAGAGTAATTATGACCTCATAAAATGGGCTGGCAAGTGCTCTCTTCAATTTTCTGGAAGAGTTTGTGTAGAATTATTATTGTTTCTTTCTCAGATGTTTGGTAGAATTCACTATTGAAGCCACTGATGAGGCCTAGAGTTTTGTTTGTGAAAGTTTTTAACTATAAGTACAATTACCTTAATAGGTAAGAAATACTCAGTTGTGAAGTTCTTTAGGAGTGAGCCTTGATAGTTTATGTCTTTCAATAAATTTGTCTATTTCATCTAAGTTGCTTTTATTAGCACAAAGTTATTAATAATATTTTATTGTCCTTTTTAGTACCACTGTCACTTCTCTCATTCTTGGTATTGGTAAATTGTGTATTCCCTTTTTTTCCATGATTAGCCTGACTAGTTGTTTTATCAGTTTTATTGATTATAACAAATAAAAACTTTTAGTTTCATTGATTTTTCTGCTTTCTATTTCATTTATTTCTTCTCTAATCCTTATTTCTTTCTGCTTACTTCTGGTTTTATTTTATTTTTTTCTTTTTCACATTTCTTAAGGTGGATGCTGAGATTATTGATTTGAAATTTTCTTTATTTCTAATATATACATTTAATGCTATAAATTTCTAAGAACCACTTTAACTACATCTCACAAATTTTAATATGATTTACTTTTATTTTTATTCATTTCAATATATTTTCTGCATATATGAGAAAATATTTTAGCAAAACCACAAACAAATGAAGAGAGAAATATCAAGGTGGAAAAGGTTATGACGATATGGAACAGTGGTGACCAGTAAATCTCTACAATAATTAGATCCAAATTGATATGGGTAGACACATTAGAGGTATTCAACATAAATATTAAAAAGAGCTTATTATATAGAACAAATATGCTATAAGGAAAATTCTAGTAATAGTCTAGAACAAATTCTTTTTTTTTTTTAAATTTTTATTTATTTATGATAGAGAGAGAGAGAGAGAGGCAGAGACACAGGCAGAGGGAGAAGCAGGCTCCACGCACCGGGAGCCCGACGTGGGATTCGATCCCGGGTCTCCAGGATCGGGAGCCCGACGTGGGATTCGATCCCGGGTCTCCAGGATCGCACCCTGGGCCAAGGGCAGGCGCCAAACCGCTGCGCCACCCAGGGATCCCTTTTTTTTTTTTATTTTTATTTATTTATGATAGAGAGAGAGAGAGAGAGGCAGCTAGAACAAATTCTAAATGATTAATAACAAATGTAAAAATTGTTGGGAATAGGATATATTGATAATAGTAAAGCATTCTAGAGATTATAACATGGTTGTAGGAAAGGAAGAATAGAGAAAAGAAGATATGAAATCTTATTTTATTGGAGTAAGAGGGAAAAAGAATTATGGAAGGGGAGACAGTTGATATCTTATTTTCAAGTAATCCTAGAAAAGTATGTCTGATAGAACAGAGAAAGATATAGTAACTATGAATAGAGAAGTGTCACAGAATTTAGAAGTTAAAAAGAATGGGTGACGGGCACGGAGGGGGACACTTGACGGGATGAGCACTGGGTGTTATTCTGTATGTTGGTAAATTGAACACCAATAAAAATTAATTTATAAAATAAAAAAAAAAAAGAAGTTAAAAAGAGAAAAGTAGATTGAATAAGAAGTCACCAGATCAACAAACATTTTAAAAAGGAAAATGAGGAAACAACAATGTACATAAATACAAATGGAAAATAAGATGGAATGATTAAAATCAATCATGACTATAATAATCCTAAATTATACTTGTCTGTTAAAATGCAAGCCACTGGGTCATTTGAGTGACTTCATTGGTTAAACATTCAGCCCTTGATTTTGGCTCAGATCAAGATCTCAGTGTCCTGAGATTGAGCCCACCTAGGGCTCCATGCTCAACGGGGACTCTACTTCAGGATTCTCTCTCTCCCTGCCCCCCCCCCGCCCCCCGCCCCTTGCTCACTTTCACTCTTTCTCTAAAATAAATAAATCTTTAAAAAAAAAAAACACTGGACTATAGTTTTTTTTTTAATTCCAGATTAAAGCATAATTATTGTTACAGACACATTTTTTAAAGTGATCATTTTAAAAGTTGAAAATAATGGACAGACACCAGAAACATGATTCATAAAAGTAAAAATTGATAAATTTTACTTTGTCAAAATTAAAAACTTTAGCTCTGCAGGAAACTCTGTGAGGAAAAGACAGATTGCACACTCAGAGAAAATATTTGCAAATCAAAAATACAACAAATGCCTATATTTAGAATATATAAAGAACTTTCCGGCAGCCCGTGTGGCTCAGCAGTTTAGCGCCGCCTCCAGCCCAGGGCGTCATCCTGGAGATCCGGGATCGAGTCCCACGTCGGGCTCCCTGGATGGAGCCTGCTTCTCCCTCTGCCTGTGTCTCTGCCTCTTCCTCTCTGTATGTCTCTCATGAATAAATAAATAAAATCTTAAAAAAAAAAAAAGAAAGAACTTTCAAAAATCAACAGTAAAAAACCAACCAATCCAATTCAAAAATAGACAACAGACATGGACAGACATTTTACCAAAAAGGATATCTAGATGGTAAATAAGCATATAAAAATATATTTAACCTTATTAGCCATGAAGGTAATGCAAATTAAAGCCACAATGTAGTATCACTATGCACCTATCAGAATAGCTATTTTTTTTTTTAATAGTGATAACACCAAATTCTGGTGAAATGTGAAGAAACTGGATCTCTTGTGCATTGCTAGTGGGAATATATAATAATACAATTACTCTGAAAAATAATATAATTTATTATGAAACTATACATATACTTACCAGATGAAACAGTAATTGCATTCTTGAATATTTATCTCAGAGCAATGGAAACATGTTTACACAAAAAAACCTGTATACAATATTTATAACAGCTTTATTTGTAGCAGCTAAGAGGTAGAAACAACTCAAAAGCCCTACAGTGAGTGAATCATTAAACAAACTGTGGTATATCCATATCATGGAATACTACTCTGATATAAAAAGGAATGAACTATTGTCACACAAGTAACTTGTGTGGATTTCCAGAAAATTATGCTGAATGAAAAAAGCCAATCCCAAAGGTTATATACTATATGATTCCATGTGTATAACATTCTTGAAATGACAAATTGATAGAGATGGAGAACAGATTAGTAGATTCCAGATGTTAATGAGTGGGAGGGAGAGGGAGATGGCTATGGCTATGGCTATGAAAGATTGCATAAGGGATCCTTATGATGATACCATCTTTATCTTAACTATGGCGATGGCCACACAATCTACACGTGTGACAAAATTGTATAGAACTAAATACATATGCATACACCTATGAGTGCATATAAAACTGGCGAAATCTGAATAAGATCAATGGATTTTATAAATGCCAATTGCCTGGTTGTGATATTGTACTATAGTGATAGATGTTAAGATTCAGGAAAATCAAGTGAAACCTATACAGAATCTCTCTTACTTTATAGTTCTTATAAATGCGTGTGAATCTACAATTACCTCAAAATAAAAGGTTTTAAAAAAGAAAATGGAGGGATGGGCCTAGAAATATCAAAGAACCAAATAAATGATGGTATATCCACATTGCAGACAATTATGTAGCTATTTACAAGGAAAAGTTACAGCTTATCGTTTACTTGGTGGAATTTTCATAAGGCTTTTAAAAAATTGTATTTATTTATTCATGAGAGGTGCACAGAGAGAGAGAGAAAAAGAGAGAGATTTATGACCTTAGCCAGTTCTCTGGGGGAAAAAAATGTGGGAGGCATGAGGGCCAGGTAAAATAAGGACAAAGGTAGTTTATCTGGTTTATTTATTAATTCTCAGATAACTGGCTTCAATTACTTTACTTATTTGGACACTTCTACCTTCCTAACTCCTTTCTCTATAGAGTTAAAACTTTGCACAGTTATTTTTCAAACACTTTGGAGCAAGATTGGGAGACCAGAGCAGGGAGGTGGCAATGTGGGTTGGGAAAAGAAATATTAAAGAGAGGGAGGGCAAAGTTTTCTAAGGGGGATAGCAATGACACTGGCTCCATTCCATCCTACCCCTCCCCCCCCCAAGGGCGCTGTACTTCAGTGATTAGTAGATTAACTTTTAAACTTTATCAACCTTTTTTTTTAAAAGAGATTTTATTTATTTATTCATGAGAGACACACAGAGAGTGGCAGAGACATAGGCAGAGGAAGAAGCAGGCTCCATGCGGGGAGCCCTATTTAGGACTCCCAGGACTCCAGGATCATGCCCTGAGCCAAAGACAGACGCTCAACTGCTGAGCCATCCAGGGGTCACATCCATAAGGCTCTGTTGAATGAGAAAAGTAAGGTTCAGAAAAGTGAGGGTAATATGATTCTGTTTTTATGAAGCAAGACCTATAAATATGTGTGTGTTTATTTGTATGTATGTGTGTGATAGATTTGACAATGGATAAATATTTGTGAGGATACACACTAATTTGTTAACATGAATTACCTTGAGGGAAGGATGGATTATACAGCTGGTATGGAGGGACTAGGGGAGGGAATAACAAGGACAATGGAAAAAGAAGAAAAAATAGAGCACTAAAATACCAATAATATATAAAACAATAATATAATTATATTTATATGCAATTGTATGCTTTGTATTCTTGTAATTTTTTAAGAATTTTTTTAAAGATTTTATTTATTTATTCATAGAGAGGCAGAGACACAGGCAGAGGGAGAAGCAGGCACCATACAGAGAGCCTGACATGGGACTCGCTCTGGGATCTCCAGGATCACGCCCTACCTAGCTGCAGGCGTCGCTAAACTGCTGCGCCACCGGGGCTGCACGAATTCTTTTTGTTTTTATTCTGTTGTTCAATAATTGAAAAAATTTGTGAGACATAATTCCCATATTATTCAATCTAACCATTTAAGGTATTCAATCCAGGGGCACCTGAATGGCTCAGTCTGTTGAGCGTCTGCTTTTGGCTCAGGTCATTATCCCAGGGTTCTGGAATGAAGCCTCACATCAGTCATCAGTCTCCCTGCTCAGCAGTCTGCTTGTCCCTCTCCCTCTACCCTCCTTCCCCTGCTTGTGCTCTCTCTCTCTCAAGTAAATAAAATATTTTTAAAAAATAAAAAATAAAAATAAAGCATACAATTCAGGGTTTTTATTTTATTATATTCACAGAGTTTTGCAACTATCCCCAATCAATTTTAAGCATTTTTATCACCCTAAAAAGAAATGTCACATCCATTAAGTCACTCCTCTTTTTCACCCAATACTCTCTCTCTAGACGTAGGCAACCACTAATCTACTTTCTTTCTCTATAAATTTGTCTATTCTAGATATTTCATATAAATGGAATCATATAATTTATGGCATTTTTTTGCTGGCCACCTTTATTTAGCAAAATATTTTCAAGGTTGAGCTATGATTTAGCATCTATGAGCACTTCATTTCTCATTGACAGTTCTCTAAGATAGGAGTTGCTAGTCCAGTTAAATTTGGTTAGGAAGACTTCTTGAGGCCAGTCTTTGAAGTTTGTTCTGACCCCAGGAGGGCATTTCTTAACTGGGGCATCTCTTTCCCTGATTCTCTAAAACTAGCTGCCCTACTGTTTAGCCTGTTGTCCTAATGGAGCTGCTAGTCTCCTTTTAATTGCTTACCACAAGAATCTCCATTGTTTTTAATAATACCCTTAGTCTTGAACTTCCTTATACTGTTTCAAATAAAGTCAATTTCTTGGAGAGAGCTTCAGAGCTTTCTGTACTTAAAAACTGACCTATTTGTGAACTGATATCTTATAACTAGTTCTCCTTTGGCAGAATCTTTGAGCCACTGTTCTGAGCGATGGACAAGGGTTCTAGACTCTGGTCAGCTTGCCTTTCTGGGCACAGAATCTCAACTCTATAAGCAAACTGGGCTGAGGACCATCAGGACCCCAGTATTCCCATCCTGTCACAACTGGGATGGAGTATATAAAATGGGGAATGGGTGGACAAAAAGAGCCCATGACCTCTCAGCCATACTCACCAGGAATTTAACTTCTGAGCCTTGGTGAGTCAGATGGAATTAGTAATGTTGCTGGCAGGGATGCCTGGGTGGCTTAGTCGGTTAAATGCCTGACTCTTGATCTCAGCTCAGATCTTTTTTTTTTTTTTAATTTTTATTTATTTATGATAGTCACAGAGAGAGAAAGAGAGAGAGGCAGAGACATAGGCAGAGGGAGAAGCAGGCTCCATGCACGGGGAGCCCGATGTGGGATTCGATCCAGGGTCTCCAGGATCGCGCTCTGGGCCAAAGGCAGGCGCCAAACCGCTGCGCCACCCAGGGATCCCTCAGCTCAGATCTTGATCTTAGTCTTGTGAGTTCAAGCACCACATTGGAGCTCACTTAAAAAAAAAAAGTAAAAAAGAAATGCTGCTGGCCTATCCCTTTTGATAAGGTATGATATCCTTTGGATGGGAGCTGAGAGGGAGTCTCATCTCTTGGGCACAGCCACTCAGAGTGAAGTTTCTTTCAAGCTGAGCTGGGGAGAGAGAAGAGAGAAGGAACAAGCTCAAGTACCACAGACTCTGTTCTTAGCCAAGTTTCAGTAGATTTTCTTGAATAAATATTTTTTTCATCCTCTGTATATTCTTAGAACAATTTACAGAGACTTTTAAAGGTTGTTTTATTATACAATTTCAGCAATTATGTCTGTTTTGCTGAGGATCAGGTCCACAGAACTTTTCATTCTGACAGTAGTACCCCCAGATTATTTTTTAAAAGATTGTGCCAAAGAAAATTCATGGTTTCATCACACAGTCTGAGTTTCATTTCCTTATCTGAAATGAGGCTAATAATCCATATCACACTGCCTAGGACATAGTATCTCTGAGTAACTATTAGCTTATTATTTTCCTTCCATCTATCTCACTCTGGGGACTTAGAGAAGTTCTAGTTGAATAAAGGTGCCTGCCCAGTAAGGTATTGTTACGCTTGAAAAATTTTGAGACCCCAAGAAAGTATTTCAAGTAATATTTGAGGTGAGAAATATACTTAACCACTATAAGAAAAAAGTGATCTTCAGACTTGAACCAGGGTTCTTTTAGAGCTGTGGCTCATGGGAAAATACCTTAACAAAACTGCAAACAATACGATTCAAGATCTCTTTCTTTGTCCTCTTACCACCTCACCCTACCCAACTCTCTCCCTACTCATTTTCCTCTTGCATTATAGCTTTACACCAACATATGAGAATTACTGAGTAGAAACTGAATGAATAAAGAATAAAGTTTAATCTATACAGAGATTTGTAAAGTGATTGGTGACTAGTACTGTCTCCAACCTATATTTGTTTTTTTACAAATTGAAGTATAGCAATACACCATGTTACATTAATTTCAGGTGCACAACATAGTTAATTGACAACTCTGATAACTCTGTAAGTCATGCAATGTTCACAAGTGTAGCTACTATTTGTTACCATATGATGCTATAATATAATATATAATATGATATAATACAGTCAAATACCATTGATTATATTCTCTATGCTGTACCAAAAGCCTGTATCTCCCAAGCCCCTTCACCCATTTTGCCACACCTCTCCCCGCTCCTGACATTATCAGTTTGTTCTCTGTATTTATGGGTCTGTTTCTGCTTTTTATTTGTTCATTTTGTTTTTTAGATTCCACATATAAGTGAAATCATATGGTATTTGTCTTTCTTTAACTTGTTTCACTTGGCATAATACCCTCCAGACCCATCCATGTTGTCACAAATGGGAAGATCTCATTCCTCTTTATGGAGGGGTAATATTGCATTGCACATATATGCCACATCTTCTTTATCTATTCACCTACCAGTGGACACTTGGGCTGCTCCCATATCTCAGCTATTGTAAATAATGCTGCAGTAAACATAGCAGTGGATGCATCTTTTTAAAATTAGTGTTTTGTTTGTTTTGGGTACATACCCAGTAGTGGAATTACTGGATATTATGGTAATTCTATTTTTCATTTTCTGAGACATCTCTATATTGTTTTTCACGATGGCTATACCAATTTGCATTCCCACCAACAGTGTATGAAGGGTCCTTTTCCCCCATATCCTTGCCAACACTTGTTATTTCTTGTCTTTTTGATGCTAGCCATTTTTTTAAAAGATTTTGTTATTTATTCATGAGAGACACACAGAGAGAGAGAGGCAGAGACACAGGCAGAGGGAGAAGCAGGCTCCATGCAGGGAGCCAGACATGAGGACTCGATCCTGGGTCTCCAGGATCACACCGTGGGCCAAAGGCAGCCCTAAACCGCTGAGCCACCTGGGCTGTCCAAAACTAGCCATTTTGAAAGGTGTGAGGTGATAATGCCATTGTGGTTTTGATTTGCATATTCCTGATAATTACTGATGTTAATCATCTTTTTATGTGTGTTTGGTCATCTCCATGTCTTCTTTGGAGAAATGTCTATTCCGGCCCTCTGAAAAATTTTTAAACAGATTGTTTTTTTAGTTTTGAATTGTTTAAGTTCTCTATATATTTTGCATATTAACCCTAATAAATATATTATTTGCAAATATCTTCTCTCATTCACTAGGTTGCCTTTTTGTTTTGTGTATAGTTTCCTTTGCTGTGCAAAATCTTTTATTCTGATATAGTCCCATTAGTTTATTTTTGTTTCTGTTTCACTTCCCTAAGGAGACATACCTAGAAAAACATTGCTAAAGTGAATGCCAAAGAGATTACTCAGTACGTTTTCTTCTAGAAGTTTTATGGTTTCATGTCTCAAATTTGGGTCTTTAATCCATTTAAAGTTTATTTTTGCGTATGAAAGTGATTCAGTTTCATTATTTTTCATGTAGTGTCCAGTTTTCCCAGTACCATTGGTTGACAAGACTATCTTTTCCCCATTGTATATTTTTGCCTTCTTTGTTGTAGATTAATTGACCATATAATTGTGGGTTTATTCTGAGCTTTCTATTCTATCCCATTGATATGTGTGTCTATTTTTGTTCCAGTCCCACACTGTTCTGATTATTATAACTTTGTAGTATATCTTGAAATCTGGAATTGTGATACCTCCATCTTTGTTCTTCTTTCTCAAGATTGCTTTGGCTATTCAGGTCTTTTGTGGCTCCATACAAATTTTTGTGTTATTTGTTCTAGTTATGTGAAAAATATTACTGGTATTTTGATAGGGATTGCATTAAATCTGTAGATTGCCTTGAGTAGTATGGACATGTTAACATTAATTCTTCCAACTCATAAGCATGGAATATCTTTCCATTTGTTTGTGTCATCTTCAATTTCTTTCATCCATGTTTTATAGTTTCCAGAGTAGAGATTTTTCACTTCCTTGATTAAATTTATTCCTAGTTATTTTATTATTTTTGGTGTAATTGTAAATGGAATTGCTTTCTTAATTTCTCTTTCAGCAGAGAAATTCTTTTTGTTAGTGTATAGAAATGTTACCAATTTCTGGGTATTAATTTTGTATCCTGAAACCTTACTAAATTCATTTATTACTTCTAATAGTTTTTTGGTGGAGTCTTTAAGGTTTCTATGTATAGTATCATGTCATCTGCGAATGGTGACAGTTTTACTTCTTCCTTACCAACTTGGATGCCTTTTGTTTCTTTTTCTTGTCTGATTGCTACAGCTGGAACTTCCAGTACTATGTTCAATAAAAGTGATGAGAGTGGATGTTCTTGTCTTGTTGCTGATCTTAGGGAAAATGCTCTTAGTTTTTCACAATTGAGTATGATGTTAGGTGTGGGTTTGTCATATCTGGACTTTATTATGTTGAGCTATATGTTCCCTCTAACCCCACTTTGTTGAGGGTTTTTTATCATGAATAAATATTGGTTTTTTGTCAAATGCTTTTTCAACATCTATTGAAATAATCATATAGTTTTTATCCTTAATTTTGTTGATGTGGTATATATCATATTGATTGATTTATGGATATTGAACCTATGATAAATCTCACTTGATTGTGGTACAAGATCTTTTTAATATATTGCTGATTTCAGTTTGCTGGCATTTTGTTAAGGATGTGTGGATCTATATTCATTAGGATATTGGCCTGTATGCAAGCTATGTTTTTATAAAGCAGTCTGGACCTTGAAATAACTCTCATCTCTCCCTCTCTCTCTTAGGAAATGAAAATCCTATGAAAGCCATTTCCAATATCATTGACTCATTCATTTAACAAAGATGATTTAATTCCTAGGCTGTGTGTGTGTGGCACTCTAGGTACTTGGTCCCTGTTATTCATCTTAAGAGATGAGATAGGATTTTAGGACAAATAGGGTCTTGTTTTCAAATTCTTATACGAGCCATATTGAGCAATCAGAGCCCCTTAAAACTGATTCCCAAACTACTACAAACTTGTTGACCTTTATAAAAGATCTAGAACCAATCAGAAATAAATTATAAGTAAGTGAAAAAGAGGATGAGGATATTAAAAATCCAGACCTGAAAATTCTATTTAAAAACCTACCTATCAGGACACTTGGGTGGCTCAGTGGTTGTGCATCCGCCTTCAGCTCAGGGCAGGATCCCAGAGTTCATCATTGAGCTCCCACATCCGGCTCCCTGTGAGGAGTCTGCTTCTCCCTCTGCCTATGTCTCTGCCTCTTTCTGTGTCTCTCATGGATAAATAAAAATCTTTAAAAAAATTAAAACCTACTTATCATCTTTTAAATAAAGAATTCAGAGACTTGGGATAGAAATTTTTTAATGAAAATTTAAATCTGAAACTAAAATTTTATGTAGTTTGGATTATGAAATGAAAATTATGTTATTTGATTTAACAAGTATATACTGAATCCTTAGCACATGCAGTACTAACAAGACATAGTTCTACATTGGAGAAATAAGTCACACACAAACAATTACAATATTAGATGGAAAATATTTGTTCTAATAGAGGGTCTAAGAATGCCACTTCAAACAGATAAAGAAGACATTTATTCCTGTTAGGAGGGATTATAAAAAAATTAAAGGAAACATCATCTGATCCAAATCCAATGAAGGGACAGAAATGTGGGCACATAACAAAACCAACCCCAATGTATTACAGGCTCCCATTAGGGACCAGCCAGAAATCCCACCTGAC
Organism: Nyctereutes procyonoides; assembly: GCF_905146905.1. Lineage (NCBI taxonomy): Eukaryota > Metazoa > Chordata > Mammalia > Carnivora > Canidae > Nyctereutes > Nyctereutes procyonoides. The sequence goes on from NW_026575122.1 coordinate 25,625,965, forward strand.
TGGAGTACTGGGGAAAAAGAAATAAATGTAGATGATTTGTAGCAGATCATGGAGACCTCAAAATGTCATTGAAGGAGCTGGGAGTTTATTTTGAAGCCAACTGAAAACCATGGAGGGGTTTTAAAACAAAGCCTAATAGTCAAAACTGCCTTAGATTAGTCTGACACCATGTATCAAATAGATTTTTAAATATCAGAGATAGGAAAACCAATATAGACACTATTGTTGAATCAGACCATGTTGGACCTAAACATTTCATAAAATAGCAGAATTAAAGTAGATGACAGTTCCATAAACATGAAATAGTATAATCAGGATCCTGGTGATAGAAGCAAGAAACACTGGTGAGGGATGACTGGAACTTGGAAATGCATGTCCGTAGTGGAGGAGGTAGTACAAGATGTTTTGAGGTTCAAAGTCTGTGTGTCAGGCAGGCTGACAAAGTTCTTAAAAAGAGAAAGATAAGGTCTGGAGAAGAAAAATAATGTTTCCTATATTTAATAAATATTTATTGAGCACTTACTAAGTGCCAGGCACTATTCTGGGGGTGGGAGGGAGATGAGAGTTATCTTTCTTTGATTTTTAAAACACTTTATGTAGAAAAGGCACTGTTCCCCATCTGTGTAACCCCAAAGGCAGAGCTGGAGCCAATGAGTAGGAGTCAGGTAGGAAGTAAGATATCTAATAAATGGAGGCGTCTTGATAAGTAGTAAGAGCTCTGTTTCAGGCAGCATTCAAGCATAAATTGGATAATGATCTTCCGGGCCCCCTGTGACAAGGGATTTCTGCCATAAGCAAGAGGTTGGACTAACCCTTCTGCACGTTGTCTACCAATCTTAAGTAAGAGTCTATTCTTTTCCTATGATCTAGTCCTATGGGTTCTATTTTTTTTCCTTTGGGTTCTATTATTAATCTCTGATTTCTCTCAATTATTAAATAAATTACCCAATCTGTCTGCCATTCAGTAAAACTCACACATTTGCATCTGTTATTCTTGAATTATTTTTGGTGAGGGCTCCTCTTCTTTATTAAAAATCTCTATCCAGTAATGTTACCTTTATAGCTAATTTCGCATGCTAACCCTAGTAGACTGGGTTATAAATATCAGAGGGGGAAAATGGATCTCTTGCGCCTAATAATATTTTTGTTTGGAAGAAGCCCTGCAAATGAGAAATGAATTATATTGACTTCAAAACTGTGATGCAGTTTCTGTCTTTTGCAGTAATTCAGAAAGGGGAAAAAATATTTCAGAAAGGTTCATTTTGATACAGCGCGTTAAAGAAAGAATGATTATTCTCCAAGCCCTGTAAAGCTTTAGATCAGAAACATGTATCTGTGTTGCGGTTAGAATGGAAGAAAGGAAAAGAGAAGAAAAGGAGAGGAGAAAGGAAACCTGGAGTGAGCTCCGCTATCAGCTATAGTTAAAGCTTTGCATTTCCTGGTGTCTTTTGAAACGTAAAATTCCACAACAAATAGCCCTGTAACGTATAACCAGTATGAAGATTCAATTCAGATTTAAGCACTTTGGTTTGCTTTTGAATCTTGCTATTTTCTGCATTTGTTTTGACTGCTCTCATCATTCAGGATTGACGCTTGGATGGGTGTGTAGGAGGAAGCAGCAGCAGCAGCAGGCTTACAGCTTGCAGACACACACACACACACACACACACACACACACAAAAAAGACTGCCTTATCTGATGGCTATTATTGAAAATGCGAGGTGTAGCCTGGGCTGGGTAATGAAGGGGAGCGAGCGAGGGGGAGCAAGGAGCATGGAGCTGCATACTGATGAGTGTAGGAGTACTTGATAAAAAGAATCCTGGCTGGCGGCCGTGCATTGCTCATTGTGGAGTACTCCAACAATCACATAGAACGCAGACCAGCCTAAGCTGACAGCTTGATATGCCTTCTTCTGCTGCCTGGTTTTGGGGGCTGTATGACGTACTGGTCGGTAGTAAAGATTAATATGTAAGAAATGTGGAGCTAGGATCAAGTCATACTCCACAGCCTGCCTGGCAAACTATGTTTTACTTCTGACTTTGCTCTCTCGCTGAGAACATTAATCTGTCAAGCTGGCGGGCTCCTTTGATAGCAACTTTCCCAGGAGCATGATGTGGCAATGCCACCTCTCAGCCCAGGACTACCGCTATTACCCAGTGGACGGCTACTCCCTGCTTAAACGCTTCCCTCTTCATCCTCTTACAGGACCCAGATGCCCCGTCCAAACAGTGGGACAATGGTTGGAAAGCATTGGGCTACCTCAGTACGAGAACCACCTGATGGCTAATGGATTTGACAATGTACAGTTTATGGTAAGACGCTCTCTGTGTCCACGGAGCTGCCTTTTGTCTGTCTTTGCTTCTTATGTGTCTTCCACGGCTCAGAGGCAGCCTCATTTGCACTGAAACCGGTCAATTTATATATGTAACTGCATCAGAAAATCGGATGCCCTTAGGACTGAACTTACTGTGTACGTGTAGACACTTGCTGAAAAACGAGATCTGTAGGCATTCTTATACATGTGTATTATATGAATGAACCGGTGAGGGTACTATTTATAGGCAGGGAAAGAGGATTAACATTTATATTCTCCCTGTCATTCTTTGTGTGATTTTTATAAATTTGTCTTCTCAGAATACCCGGTTAGATTATAGCACTCTCCGGTTCCTTCTCATTCCTAAAACGTATTCTTGCATTCGAGCATCGGCGTTTCGTGAACAATTAGGCAATTTGTTATGTTTATGGTGTAAAGATGATTTTTTTTTCCTTTCCTGATAGTTGTTCGATAAGCAGTTTAAATCATGCGGATGACCTTTAGTTTGTTAGCAAACCGCTTCAGATGGTCAATTATGGAGAACATTCACTTACTTACCCACGCTGATTGAAGAGCACCGAAGTGTTATTTATTACTTTAGATAAAAAACAAACAGTTCCATCAACTACCTGTCAGTATTTAGAGAGAGAGGCCGATGGACTAAGTGCATTCATGTACTTCGGAATACTGGGCTGCATGCAATCTACAGCCGGTGTGTGCAAACTTCTCACTGTGATGAATATAGGTGAGGAAGAAGGGGGGCGGGGGGAGTCATGCAGACCCATAATACAGCTTCTAATCATTCATACACCTCCCCCAGTGCTCACCAGTTTCCCTTGTTAAGCTACGTCACAGTCCTTATTACCTTTCCTTGCTTTTAAGTTCTCATCACACGTATTACTGATCCCTAAATTTAGAGAGAGCTACATCCTATAAGCATGTAGCACACAAGTGGCTTGCAGAAATAACTGATAGCTATTTCTAAATAAAATACTGGGGCAAGACACCTGACGCTTATTAATCCCAGAATTGATAACAAAATACGAGAGCTAGTTATGTTTTTGTTTTTTTTTTAATTTCCATCTGAGATTCTTTTTCTCCAAGCTTGACTTGTCTATTACGGGTTTAAAAATCAGTTAAACTTAAAAAAAAAAAATAAGTTAAACTTCTGCCTTTTTTCCCCAAAAAGTGTATGCTCCATGAGCTTTTGTAAAAAGCTACATAAATGTAGTAAGACAGATGAGCCCTGAGTGACGTTATACCTAGAACCCTTTATGGACCTGTTTTTTATAATGGGATGCGCAGCTACTGTTATTTTCCTCGTGTTGGAGAGAACTGTCACTGATTAGACAGGCAAGTTATTGTGGGGATTTAAATAGGAAGAAAAGTGAAATTTCTTCAGTTGCTATGACAGTCTTAGGACACTGAGCAGATTTAGGACAGACTTAGGACACTAAACAGAGAACACGAAGAACTCCTGGAACTATCAAACAGAATGAAAGTCTTTTCACGGTTATTTCTATTTACTGCACATTTTGATGTCTTTATTCTTTCTCTCTGTCTCTGCTGGAGATAAGACTTTCTCATCCTTACTCCTCAAGCCCTTGTCCAAATTTATTCTGGTCACATGAGAAGCTAGGTAGGTCTTTGGATTCTCTAGATTTTTTTGGCTACTTCCAAATATTTGAATTCAGCATAATTTTCCTCTGAATATTGAACACGTTTGAGCAAATATAACCCCTTTTTGAAAGCCCGAAACTGAAAGGTTAATCAAACAGTTTTCAAATTGAGCATTTCGAGGTCGTAGAACAACATTCAGGAATGAATTATGTATAAGTACTCCAAAATGTATCCAGGAGGCAAAAGTCCTGGGTATATGTGACAAAACCAAGATCTGAGCTTCTACATAGATTATTATCTTTATTTTTTTTTCAATTCTAAGTTTTACATGTAATTTTCCTGAAAATGAGAAGAGATAGTTAATTCAGATTAGTCAATGAAATACCTTCTTCATGAGAGAGAATTAATTAAAAAAGAAAAAAAAAACTTTGATCATTTAGAGGAGTTAATTATGAAAATTGAGCAAATCATAAAATGATGCTATCAATTGTTGGTTTATATGCTGCTATACACTATTTGCTACTAGTATCAGAAAAATTAGTTTCTCCCTTTATACAAATTATTTATTGATTTCCATAATCTGATTTATTTAATTATGAATTTAGTTAAAGCACACTAATATGATCAGCCCACTCCAAGAAACAGATTTCATTAAAAGGGTGAAGAATCTTTTAGAGCTGGCTAGTCTCCACTCGGTATCATATTCTAGCTTTTATTTTTCTTGAAGCACATTCTGACCTGCATTTATTCATCCTGTTGCCTAAGCAACAAGCACCACACTCCCATTAACTGTGATGTAGTGCAGGTCTTACTAGCTTTTTAGAACAAGACAGTAGAGACATCAAAAGGATGTAATTAATGTTGCTTGAAACTTCATTGTACATCCATGCATAGATATGCTTTATTTAGGAAACATTCTCAAGAGTTAATTTTTCATTTAATCAATATTCCATTAATGAATGTTTTAAAGGATCCATATAAGTAACTTTTAAAGTATTTATTGAAAGCTTTAAAAAAATTTTACTAACCCTGTTCTACATACTCTGACACATAAATACAATATATGGATGATTTATCCACGGAGCTATGATTAATAAAGATTTCTTACGTCAGTCCCTAGACACAGTTAGGAAAGCAGGACCTCCATTTATTTTTGTATATCTATCAAGTATTGCTTCCCCGTGGGCTCTTAATATTTATCCTTGATTTTACTGATTGTGATTTTTTTCCAGTATCTGAAAAGTAGAATTCCAAACTTTCTCTTTATGAACCTGGTCCTGGTTTGCTGATATTTTTGCACACATTTGACTTTCCTGTATCCTGAAATATACAAAATAAATGGAAATTGATAAAATTAAAAGGTAACTACAAAACTACATCAGGTCACCTAAGACTTTGGGAGAGTTAGATCCACGTTGCAATCAAAAGCTCCTTCAACATAGAATCCTTCATCCAAAGACTTATCCAAGCCCTACTTACCTGTTCATCCCCTCTGAAGTCATACATGGCCAGCTCCCTCCTACTGAGATGTGCTACTCGCTAGCCTCTGGGAAAGCTGCCGGGTCCTGAAATAGGTTTATGTTTCAACATTACTTTTTTTTTTTTAAAGCAAGGAGTTTATATCTGAAGAGTTTAGTATATAAAATGTACATGCTTATTTACTTCCTTATTATATATGTTTCTATCATCACCTCTTTTTTCCAAGTCTGTTGATTGCTTCCTAAATTTAAAGTCTCAAACTATCCATTCTTCTCTTGATAACTACTCATTTGTACTCTCCTCTCCCCATCTTGGACAGCTATTTCCTTTCCTTCCCCCCCCCCTCTTTTTTTTTTTTTCTTAATCCTCAAACATCTAACTCAATTCTTGCCTTGTTTATGTAGCTTTCCTTAATGACTCTAGTCCTCCGGAGCCTCTCTTTTCTCTGCACTCATGTAGAGTTTGTATTTGGTTTGAAAAATTACATTTGGCATGCCATTATTCACTATCTAGAATTAGAAGTTAAGTTTTTGCTCATATATATCTTGTGTCTCCCACTAAACTAGAACTTCAAATCCATGTTCTCTGTATTCAATTCTCTTGCCTTTCTCACAGCTCCTAGCATAATTCTGTGTACATAGACATCACCCCATAATATCTGGATGCACAACAGACTGTCGTAGTTGAATCTCCAGCCTTATTTTTGAACTGGAGGCCTTGTCAGTGGAACATGGAGCATTAGTACCCTTCATTCATTCATGCAACAAACTCTCCCTAGGCATTTTATATGTGCTAGGAAGAGTATTAATCACTAAGAACGTAACAGTAAACAATCCATGATCCTTGACCTCTAGCAGGTTACAGTATTGCTCTCAGACGTATCAGATTATTTGCATGCACATTAATGGTTCATTCCTATTTAGTTTAATTTTAGAAGCATATTTCATGTGTGATACAGTTTGCTTGAGTAATTCTGGAAGACTCAACAAAATTATAAGGGAATCAGAATGTATAATGCAATAATACTTCCATATATACACTCTACTTTTTACCCCAACATGCTTATCAGCTCTGGGCTAAAAAGCACATGGGCTGCATGCACATTAGACACACATTCCTTCATGTGTTTATACATACATGCATCACAGGGATCTTGCCCCTCACCCTTTTATATAATTACCGTCCCTCAGCTTATTACTTACTAACAGTGGTCTTTTTAGGAACAAATTACAGTAGACACTGGAAGAGAGAAGATTTTTCAGAGAAGGGCATAAAGAAAGATAAAGATACTTAAAACATTCTCAGTGTTATGGTAGATTTATGGTCCAAAAACTGAATTAAGAAGTTTATATTATTGGAGGAGGACTGACTCATAGCCTCACCAGGATAACTAGCTGACAGTTATATTTGTAAACTCTAATCAAAAAGGGGGAAGAATGAAATTATGCCAACTCATTTTTTTTGCAAGCATTTCCTGTGTTTCTAGGTTGCCATCGAGGTTGGCTTAGGATGCTTTGACCATTATTAAAATGTCCAAAATGCAGCCTTTACAGAGTAAAAAATAAAAATAATTCGAGGAGCCCTATGTGATTTGGCTTTTTTGTACACTTGTGTGGGTAGCATTCATAAAGGATGTGCTGAGGGTCAGAGTGACGCTAAAGAGTGGAGCCACAGAGATCTTGGAAGTCATCCATTTGGACAAAAGATTTAAGGAAGATTGATCTTATAAGTATTTACTTGAAATTTTCTATTCCATTTTTGTGGTGCATTTTACATGCTAATGTACTTACTTCTTTTTTCCTCTTATATAACTTTGCTGTAATAAGAGCATCATTTGCACTTGACCTGATAAAATGACCTTTTAAGTGTTCTTGCAGCATATCATGATCCAAGAAAGAAGTTACACTTGTGAAGCAGAAAAATAAATTGTCCCCAAAGGTTAAGACTAATAACCCCCAAGATGATTTCTTGTTTTATTTATTTTTTTTATTTCTTGTTTTAAATATCACTTAAGAAAATTTTATAAAGTTACTGAGATTGAAAGGTGTCCAAGAGAAAAATACCTGCCACACTCCCCCCAACACCATCCTGTTTCTGAAACAGTCTAGTCTCCGAAGTGCCTTCACAGCAAATGTGCAGCTATAATTTCACAAACTCAGTTAATCCAGTAGTTGGTTACACATGCACTTCTGCAACAGAAAAAAAAATAGTTTTTTTTAACTACAGGCATTTAAAAATCTGTTGGCATCCAAAAGTCAAAGCCAGGAGGGAGTCATTCTTTATCTGGACAACAGCTTAATTACAAATGTAATAGGCAATAGCCTCGCAGTGGTGTGAGAGAGAACTGAAAGAAGTTCTCATTTCCACTGTCTTGCTTCTCTGTGATTCAGTTTACTCATCTGTAAAATCAGTCTAATGAGGGATCTAGGAGAAATGTTCTTTGGACTTGTTATTTAATATTTTGAGCTCTTTAAAGTTGCAGGGTACAATATTGGCACTGGCAGAGCTGTTAATTGTTCTTGTAGATCTCATTAGCCTTGGAAGGACACTGATTGCCTGTGCAGTGGAAAGTCAGAAACAAGGGCATGTTCAGGGATGACCATCTTGGAAGAATGGCCTTTTAGGAAAAACACTAGCTGCAGTTCTAATCTGGCGATAGTGAGGAGGCCTTTACTTCCATCTGGAAGTTACTCCAGTTACATTTTTAAGCATTAAAATAAGCTGCCCCATTTTCTAATAATGCAGGACTACAACTCCCATTACTAACTCACGCTCACATGAATTGGCCTTTAATTTAGTCCTGCAGCACATTTACATAATTTTATCTCCAGTGTTGCTTCAAATGACCAGATATTTGGGAAGAGGAATTTACTTCATGAATCAGAAAACTTATCCAAACTGCTGAATTAAGGACTAACTTTAAGAAATCCCGCCACAATCATATATTTATATATTTTGCTTCTTTAAAAAGATAGATCTCTCAAACAAGTGTTCAACAGGCAATGACCTCCATTTTCCCACTTCAAGTCACCTCCTTAACCCCTATAATCCTGCCTGCTTCCCAGGTTTTCTGCTAAAATTGTTCTCTTTGAAGTCAGTTGTGACCTGCTTCTTGCCAAATCCCAGCCCCCTTTCTTCTTACTTCATTTCTCTTGCCCTCTTTACGATGTCTTCTTTTCACCACTCACTCCTTATTGATAGTCACTCCCTTATTGATATTTATTACAGCTCTGTGACATTACACTGCTCTTTCCAATCATTGGTGTTCTTTGATCCTCCTACTGCCTCTAAATGTGCATGGTGCTTTACCTGTCTGTCCATTAGAGAGATCATTAGTTCTCATGGATCCATCACTGTCCTCCTCTTCCTCTTTCTACCTGTTTCCAGTGCTGTCCAACTACTCAATAAGCATTTGCATATACATCTATTCATGCGAAGCATTTAGCACAGACTTGGCATAGAACAAATGCCCGACAAATGTTAAGTATTACTGCAGCAGCTAGAGTGCTCTTTCTAAAGCACACGTTTGCTTTAGCACTACTCTGCTTAAAATAATCCAGTGATTCTCAATTACCTATGGGAGATTATGTTTCCAAAATCCTTAATATGGCTTTCATATCCAGGATCCTTATGACTGGCTTGGCCCCAATTTCTTTTACAGCCTCTTCTATTACCATTTTCTCTCTTTACAATTCTAGAGAACTGTGTATTTATCTTTCATTGCCTGGCCTTTTGCACATGCTGCTCTCTGCCAAGAATGACCTTCCTTCCCCTCTTAACTCCCCTTTATCCTTTAGTTCTTAGCCTAGTTGTCACTTCTTTTAGCTGTCACTTCTTCCCTGGCCCTCCAGGGTATAGGTCAAGAATCCTTCTTTTGTAGTTCCCTTTCTTACCACTTATTTTACCATGCCATATTACCTATTTACTTGTCCACCTACCCCCACCATCTCTCCCACACACAAATAGCAGAACAGAGGTCAACAAACTTGTTCTCTCAGGGCCAGATAGTAGTATTTTTAGGCTTTCAAAGTCATGTGGTCTCTGTTGCAACTATTCACGTCTGCTGTTGTAGTATGAAAGCAGCCATAGACAATATGTAAATAATAAGTTCCAATAAAACTTTATTTACAAAAACAGGCAGATTTGGTCAAAGAGCCATAGTCTGCTACCCACACACTTGATTATTTTTAACTCCTTGAGAATTATAGATATATTTTGACTCTCTGTATCTCCAGGGATAACTCATGGCTTACACAGGTAGACACAGTAAATCTTTGATGAAAGGAAGAAGAAAGAAAGCAAATAAGGATGAAGGGAAGGAAGAAAAGAGAGAAGGAAAGAGAAAAGGAGTGAGGGAATCTGGCCAGTGGCTACAGCAAAGTTCCTGAAGGCCTGTTTGGTTAAAGAGAACCTAGTCAATAGCTAAGAATATTCAGAGCAAGAGCCAGTCTTCAGGAGTCTCCTAAGAGCTAGAGAGGGTGTTTTTGCTTAAGCTGATCAGACAGGAGTATATTTCTATCAAGAGAACTACAGACATAGAAACTAGAAAAACACAGCTGCAAAGAGATCCTGTTGTTCATTCTCTTTGGAATTCCTTTCTCTTCCTTCTTCACCTAATTGTGCTGCATTGTTCATGTTTCAGCTTAAGCATTACTTCCTCCCGGAAGTATTTCCTTATACCACCCTGTCATCTGACTGGCATAGTCACTTTGTCTCTGTGCACCCCTGGCACCCCGCCCTTAGCCCTGTGCTAATCTCTATTGTATTGTATTGTGATTATATGCTCGGATGTCTGCCTCCCACCCTAGAAAATGAGTTCCTTTAGAGGCAGACATCAGGTCTCATTTATCTCTGTATTCCTAAAGCCTGGTGCAGTGCCTGGCATATCATAGCTTCTGATAAACACTGATCAGATGGATTTAAAGTTCAGTTTGGTCTCATACAACTTATCCCATGTAATTCTTACCACATCCCTGTCAATAAGTATTAGTATCCTCATATTGATAAATGAAGAAAATATTATTATATTATTATTATATATTCATAAATGAAACTCAACAGGGTTAAAAAATATTGGCCAGCACCACCTAGATTTCAAAACCAGACCTCATTGATGTAAAGGCTCCTGCTAAAAAAAATAAATAAATAAAGGCTCCTGCTCATTTCACTAAGACCACATTATCCCATCATTCCTCCTATCACTCATTCAGCAAATGTTTAGAGAGCCCCTGTTAAATTGCAGACATTGACCAGGACACTGGCATGCCCTGGAAGCACTCCCAGTTTGTCATATTTTTGGTCCTTTGAGGAACTTCTTTATCCTACTTCTTAATTTCCTACCTTGTCTCTACTACTTCTCAAGAGGGTCTCTGTTCTAATCAGACTGGAACACTCACTGCCAAATATATACCTTTATTCATAATTTCCCTGCTATGTAACATAGCCTGTCTCCTCCAAACTATTCAAGAAAGACCCATTCCTCAAGGCCCTGGCTCCCCCACCTCCTCTGTGGAGCCTTTACTGGTCTGGACCTGGCCCACCTCTTCAGCTTCATCTTTCGCCCCTCTTTAAGCCCTGGCTGTGCTGAATTATTGTAGTTCTACATCCATGCCATACTTAATTACAATTCCATGTCTTTGCACACACTGCATCTTATACACATTGTTCTCTGCCCAGAACATTCCCTTCCTGCACTCATTCTTAACCTGGATAACTCTTACTTCAAAATCCCAGCTCAGAAGTTCCTTCTGAGAAGACTTTTACAAATTCTGTTGTGGTATTGCTCAACTATCCTTCACTGGCCTCCCACAGCACCCTATATACACCTTTAATGGGGCAATCTTATCATACAAAGCCAAATTACCTGCTTTTTTACCTAACTCCTTCCCATGAGAAAAAAGAATCGTGTTTTATTCAGTATTATTTTCCTACCACATTATAGGTCCTTGTATAGTTTGCTAGGACTGCCATAAGAAAATGCCACAAACTGTGTGGTGAAAGCCACAGAAATTTATCATCACAGTTCTGGAGGCCAGAAGTCCAAGACCATTGTGTTGGCAAGACTGGCTCCTCTGAAGCATGTGAGGGGAGGATCTGTTCTAGGCTTTCACTAGCCAGTAGTCTCCCTGTGTTTTCACATCATCTCTGTGTGTGTGTCTGTGTCCAAATTTCCTTATCTTATAAGGACACCAGTCACATTGGATTAGGGCCCACCCTAGTGATCTCATTTTTAACCTAATTAGCTCTGTAAAGTCCTTATCTCCAAATAAAGTCGCATTCTGAGGTACTGGGGGTTAGGACTTCAACATATAAATTTAGGAGGAACACAATTCCACCCATAACAGTCCTTAAGAATGTTTATACATAACTATCCTTTATTATCCCTCATAGAGCTAAGCAGCTCATAATGGTCACACAATAAATATTTGATTAATTGAATTAAACTCAATCTACTTGAGGTTTACACGAGATTTATAATGTTCAGAATCTGATGTTATTCTTTCATCAATGATAAGTGTAATCTCCCTGAAAACTTCATACTCATGGGTAATTATATACAAGGTCATGCTGCTAGTTAATATGAGAAGCAGCAAGGCCAGAACTGAGAAATTCCTACCTCTCTGCCTTACACTCTTTCCATTTTACTTTGCAGCTATGCTGGCCCCTAAATAAATCACATTTACAGGAAATATTCATTTGTTGGCCATCCTTATGGTTGATAACTCTTTGGTAGAAGAGCTCAATATAAATAATTTAATAAAATAACTACTGTTTAACAAAAACTTGTTATATATATTTTTTACATACATTATATTTACCTCTCCCATAGACGCTACAAAGTATGTATTATTATTATTCCAGTTTTACCAATTGCAAAACTTAGAGAGATACCAAATATCTGGCCTAACCCACTCAAGCTCCAAATTCAGGCCAATCTTACTCCAAAGGGGAAAAATTTTTTCTCAATAAGATTTGCTGAGGCAACATAATATAGGTGAGCTGAGAAAAGGTATGGGCTCTGAACAAACAAAAAGAAAAACTTTGCCTCATGCAGAGATTAGGAAATCCAGACTAAGGAAATTCCCACCATACACAGGATTATAAAAAAACAAAGAAACACATGTACCTCCAACTCAAGTCTGAGACCATCTAAATGGGAGTCATTCTATACATACAGAAGACATGACATCAAACAGGCGTAGCGTTCATGGAAGATATGGTTTACCCTCTGGTATAATCTTTTTTAAAGTTAATGAATTGTCATTATGAATTGCTATGTATTTCTACCCACCAGAAAACTCAAGCTAAAGAAACACAGAAATGATACCTTCCAGGTCATTGCATACTTGTCGCTGACTTCATCCCAGACTTCTTAATCTTAGAATATACCATGCACATCATAGACATTGGAAACTATCCATTCATTTAGGAACATATGATCTAAGAGAGTATTGAGAAACAAGAGCCCTTATGACTCTCCTTAGAAGTTATAGAGGCATATTAGGAGAAGAGAAAAATACAATGAATAATTAATATAGGCTTCTAAATATCAGGTCATTGATTTCTGCCCCTTGAGGCCACAGAATTAAATTTCAGGTTGTTAAACTTTTACCTTCTGTCAGACTGAGCAAAGATGATTAGGATTCATATCCAAAGCATTGTGGAACATCTTGGGTTTCTAAGCCAATATCTGTTTAGATGGTTGGCAAGAAGAATTAGGTTTGTCCTTCCATAGTTTTGAAGGAGATCTGGTAGTAAGAGGCCTAGAATCTAGAGTATCCCTAGTTTATTTGCCAGGAGCTATATTATACACCATTTTATCAGAAAGGAGTGATCCTGTAAAGAACAAGTTGGGCACTTAGTATTCATCAGGCTTATAACTATGTAACACATCCAGTTATTTGCTAGCTCAGAATGAAAAATATAGGCTGGCCAATATCTACTCTAGAAATCTCCTACTCTTAAAAAAAAAAAGCAAGCAAAAAATCATATCAACTCAATCATTTAAGAACTGCTGGATAAATAATAATGAGGTTCTTTTAGGGGGGAATGGAATGGAGGGTATGCTATACAGTCAAAAAGTGTAATCCACTTACTTCCTGGTAATTGATTATGATACAGTAGAAATGAGAATACCATGTTAAATTCCTATTGCACTTTATAGTCTTTAAAACTATTATACATATGTTATCTCAATTAATCCAGGAGACTAAACAAATTCTATTCTCAGTTCTAGCATAAATGATATTTTTCTGCAATCTCTGAACAAGCTCAGATACAACCTAATTTTTTTCAAAACCCTCCCTCAATACTATGTCTGTTTGGATTCTTTTCTTTTCAAAACCAAGCTTCTTCAAAGAAATGTCTACACTTGCTAGCTTGCCCCTCAACTCAATACAATCAGGCCTTGATACAATTAGCCTCTGTCAACATCCTGAAATTATTTATAAATGGTGAGTAATGAACTCTTAGTTCCCCAAGTACAGTCTATTCTTTCCAGTCCTCATTTACTCCATCTTTCTGTGGTCTCTGTTTCTGTTGACCACTTGTTTCCTCCTTGGCTTCTGTATCCATAGCGTCTCCTGCCCCAGTAGCCACCCCTTCTCTGGCTCCTTTGTAGACTTCCCTGCCTCTCTTTCTCCCCTGAGGTTTATCTCTTTTCCTCTTCTCTCTCACTCCACACATTCACCTTAGGTGACCTCACTTACACTCAACAAAAACAAAAATTTTTTACTTCTATGCTATACTGACACCTCAACCTCAAAGTGCCTAAAAGTGGAAAGATCTTTCCCCAAAACTTTTTCCACGAGAAAGTGATCAGTTAGAATAGAATGGTGACGAGAAATCAAATTAAGTGAGACTAGAGAAAGAGCCACCAATTTGGCAACATAGAGGCCACTGGAGAACTTGACAAGAGCACATTCAGTGGAGTAAGGAGTACAGAAGCCGTAATGTATTGAGTTGAAGACATAGTATAGTGGACAACTATTGAAGGAAGTTTTGCTGAGAATATGAAATAAGAAATAAGCAGGTAGCTAAGGGTGGTTTGGAGGTCAAAGGAAGAATTTTTTAAACAGAAAAGATTGGAGTCATGTTTGGCTACAAAAAGGAATGATCAGATAGGAATGTCAGATATTGATACTGGAAAAGAAAGTTGAATGAATGAAGTTGAGAAGGGTTGGAATTCAGAGATAAGTGGAGGAATTGTCTTTGATGGGGATGTTCCTATTGTGGTAGTAGGGAAGACAGGATCGGTATTATCATGATTTTTTATAAAGAGTGATGAGAATATGGAGGCATATTTCCTCTAGCGGTTTTTATTTTCTAATGAATTATGAGACAAGAACATGGAATCTGAGATACTCTGCTGAGGAGATGTAAAGAGTCATTCCAGAAAGTGAGCAAGAGAATTTGCTAGAAAAATGAACTAGAGAACTCGAGCTATAGGACTACATCAAGGATTTATTTGATATTTTTAATCATTATTCTCAGTAAGAATTGCAAAGACTATAGACTATTGTACTTTAAGGTACAGGATTAGTTTCATAGTCTGGCTCCTTCTACTTGGTGTGAGATCATGGGCTGGTTACTTAACCTCCGTGAACATCAGCTCCTCAAGTGCAGAGAGGAGACAGTACTACCTAGTTCACAAGGTTGTGGCAAGAACTAGATTAGGGCTGGCTGTGTGCTTTCAATAGTCAATGAATCATGATCATGACAAGAGTGCTTGTTCCATTTAGTTAGCAAGCCACTTTGGAATTACTGACAGCACAATGATACACAGAAATTGCCACAAGGCTTCATTGCTGTTGCCTTCATAATCCACCGGATACATGGATTATGCTAGAAATACCAAAATTCTTATAACCTATCCATTTCATGACCTTATATCAAATAACTGTGAAGGATGTTAGAAAGTTATGGCCCCTTAATTCACTCTCACTCACCACAGACCTTGATTAATCAACAGTACATACATTCAAAGAACTGAGCCACACAAAGAACTTAGCAGCCACACAGTGGTACATGTTGTTGGCAGAGTACTGTGGGACTTCCAGGGAACTGGATTGCATTTAGCACTTTCCCTGAGAAACATAATCAAGGACACCCACCCACTCACGGCGATGAAATGTTCCCTTAATTATGGTTGATCCAATTGTGATAATTAATTTTTAGGAGTATATTTAAATATTCAAGAGTCTAGTATCTTTGTCCTCAAGTATACCTAACCTAATCTTGTATACAGACTACAAAATATATCAACAAATACTATGAAGTTTATTAACACAGATTATGAAGACCATAGCATTTTAATATATAACCCTGTGTGTTTTAAACCTGCATCTTAAAAAAAATTTTTTAAAGAAAAGCCTGCATCTTTTATCCTTTAACATGTGTTAACAATCTAAAATGTAAAGTAGGTAAGCATTTATGAGGGGGCTCCCAGGAAAATCTTTTTGACTGTATTTCCTGGGTGACTAATCCATTCATTCCTAAGGAAATACCTATTGTATACCTACTATACTCATCAAACTGTGCCAATTGTGGCAGAAACTACAAAGAGGCATAACACAGGCTCCTGTTAAAGATCCTACGGTCTACTCAGTGAGCCGGAACTAGCCTAAGAATGCTAAAAAGCTGTACACACTCAACTAGCAATAAAGGACAACAGTGTGTTTTCATGGCATACAATATAACCATGGGAGAAATAAATGTTAGAACCTATGAATTTCTACGAGCCCCGAAAAGGAGGAGATGTCTGTACGCCAGAGTGGTCAGGGAAGCTCTCTGAAGGAAATGGGCTTGGATAGGATTTGTGTAAACAGAAGATGGGGCCAATGACATAATTTTGAATGAAATCATAAACAAAGGTAGTGAGACGGCAAAATGCATGAACAAAAGAGATACTGACCTGCCATAATCCTAGGGATCGTGTGATGCCTCCATGAGTGAAAGTGCTGTTTGCCTGTGAAATCACAGTTCACGTGCTGCTCATGCACCATATGGGAAGGCAGCTTAATGATCCATCCTATCTGTGCCCAGAGAGCCTCCCCCTGATGGCAGCACACGTGAGCACATCACACATACAGACAGCAAAGGAGGATGAGCATGGAAACATCTGTCTGACTGATTGGCCATCTATTTCCAGGTAATCCTGAAGAAAACGAAGTTACTTGAGTTACAGCAGCTGTTTCTCCAAACAAGCTCATCTTCTGAGGGCTAATATGGTGTCTCAAAGCCAACAGCAAATCTGTAACAATGTCATCTGGAATTCCCTCCTATCCTCCAAAACTAAATTTATTCACCTGTTAGATCTTTTGCGTCTTAAAAGATATTCCCTTCTCTATGTTACCAATATCTAAAGAAATCATCCTCACCTCCACTTTGGAACCATGACCACTGCCAAAACAACGACCGACCTCCTCAGCTCTAAAACTCGGCTTGTTTAAGATGCTCCAATAATTCAAGTGGAGAAGCATTTGCTTAGCTGCCACTTTTGCATGCCTGACATTACGCGGGAGGCCCTAAACAACAAAGGTCGATTATAATAATGATGATAATAATAATGATAATAATCATAAATGCTTATATAATGCTTATATCCTAGGCACCATTCTAAGTATTTCAACATGTATTAACTATTTTAATTCTTTTGGAATGAGTAATATACCCAACCTCTCCTCTCCTGAAGCTTACAGTCTACTGGGTGGAGAAACAAACAGGAAAACAGACAGATCACGTCAGCGCAATAACTGATTGGCACTATAATTCAGAGTAGAGTGGTAGCATCACAATGAGTATCTCAAGCAAGGCTCCACAGACGGGGTCAGATTTACACCAGCTCTTGATGGATTGGGAAAATTTGTAGCCTGACAAAGGCTGAGTGATAGAGCAGGCTTTCAGGCAAATGAAACTCACGTAATGGGCACGGAGGCACATGAGGGGACACCCAGTGGTTTGGGTCCCATTGAGATGCAGGAGACAAAAACAAAAAGAGGCAATACACAAAACCAGAGAGGTCAACATGGGCCAGATCAAGGAGCGTCCATTTTTATTCCAATCCAACGTGGATCTACAGGGTTCTGTCTGTGAAACCAAGGATATGTTTATTTATTTCTGTCTTTTGATAGGTGTAAATCCCGGCTTTCCTCCCCTGCTCTGTACCCTCAGCAACTTTTAGTTTGATGTGCCTTAAGGAAAGGTCATTGCAGGGTCTTCTCTTGCCTTGTCACCCCCCACCGAACCTCCCAGGGAGTGCTCACTGTCAGGTGACTGACTGGCTAATCATCAGCCGGTGGCTGTAGGTGATCATCTATGCTGCCTGGCGAGGCCGGGTCCAGAGACAGTAATTACATTGGCGTCAGTGGCAACTTCTAGTGTCACAGATCCTGTTAGAAATCATTTTATTGATACCAATTCAGAAGATTGTTCTCTAGCTCAGGGAAAACAGTGCACATTAAAAAGCTGTAATCAGAGCTTACTATTTCCAAAGCAGTCTTCAGAGCCGAAGTCTAGATGCAGAAAATTAAGGCTCCTCGGCTTCCTGTTACCCCACAGCCTAGACAATGACAGTACTAAATGGGGTCTTCCTCGTGTCCTAGAGAGCACTCTTGGAAATGAGAAAGGAAGAGGCTTGGCAAATGGATGACTGGATACCCATGACGGGTTAACTATTTGATTTATCACCTCGCCCTCTTGCAAGAAGGTGATTCACATTAGAGACACAAGAACAATTTAAACAATTCCATGGTAGCAAGGGAATTTGGAGAGATGGACTGGCAGAAAAAGACACAGTTTTTAAATTTTTTTGAAGTTACATGTATATATTATATGTACATATAAATATATGTGTATATATACACAACATACAAATAAAACTTAAATGCAAACAATGTCCTTCATCTTCTCCCCACTCCTAACCCTACTCTCCAGAAACAAATACCTTACACATTTCTGTGCTTCGTGCTTCTGGAAGTGATCTCCATATAAGATGCATGTATCCCTAGTTCTCACTCTAGGTATCATATACTGACAGAGTAAATGACATTGAAGGTGAGGATTTAGCTTATTCATACCATCATTTTTCCTTCTCTCCTACCTGCTACCCACCACCAATAGAGTTAGAGACTGAATCTTGGCCCACAAAGTCAGGTTCTATGAAATATCAATTTTTAATGTATTAAATCAACTTAGTTTGGTCTCCAATGCAGCGCTAGTATAAAATTCCACCACCGTCAGCTTCAGCCTCTGATGTCTTCCCATAATACTTGAGACCCAAGTGTTGCTAGACAAACAGGGAAACTGTGTTTTGTGGGGGGTCCCTGCAGAAGTCTTCATTGCCCAAGCTTGCAGTGGTACTAGGAAGTACCATGTTGCTCTATCTCCATGCCCCTCGTGGGGTGTGGAAAAGTTTGTCAGGGATAAAAAACACCCCATCCCTCGGGTCCAACTCCCACCCTGACGAGGGCAGGCCTCGATGATGTGTGGTGGGCCACACCATTCACACATTGAATGAAACGCGATAAGTAACCTAGAACTTACCTTTTACTTATTTGTAATATTTGTTTTCTATTCCCTGTCATTCCTGGGAACGTTTCCCTTCTCTTTCATTTCTGCCTTTATTTGTTTTTAGGTGTTTACAGTCTCCATGATGCTGTTTATTTTTCTGCCCTACTGTTTTCTTAGGGAACCCCTTTCCCAGTCTTCCTGTCCCAAGCTGCACTTGTTCTCTGAACTGCCTCATAGTCATCACTCTGGAACTCTTTTGTCATTGCACCCTTGAATCGAATCCATTGTTTCTTGGATGTTTTACTCTCTCTTGATTTGATTTTCTCATACTGCTGGAGCATACACTCAAATAACTTTAAAAAATAACTGAAAAATACATGACAGGTGAATTTCGAAGCCTTGTGAATCTAAAAAAGCCTGTATTCTGCTCCCGTGGTTGATTAATACTGTAGTTTAGTATATAATTCCAGGCTGCATCTAGTATTTCTCAGAGCTTAGAAGACATCGCTCCTTTGTCTTGTTGCATTTGATGTGGTTGTAGGAAAGTCTGACATTGATTTCTTTACGGGTGACCTTTTTCCTTCTCAGAAGTTTTCAGGATCTTCTCTTTATCCTGGTGTGTCACTAACTTGTGACTAAGTGGGTGTCTTTTTCATCCTGTTTCACACTTGTTAGGCACTTTAAATATAAAGATACATTCTGGGAAATTCTCCTCTATTATTTCTTTGGTCATTTCTATCCTTTCATTTTCTCTATTGCCTTTTGCAGACTTTTATTAGCCAGATATTAGACTTCCTCACTTCCCGAGTGTCACTTATCCTTGTCCTAACATTTACCATTTCTTTCTATTTTATCTTATACTCTAAGATATTGAGTTTAATCTTTAATTTTTTTTTAACTTTGGCAATAATATGTTTAATTTCCCAAAGCCTTTTCTTCTTCTCTGATCCTTTTTCGTGGCACCCTTCACTTTTCCCATATCTATAATGTTGCTTTGAATCTATCAAGGGATTCCAATTAGAAGATGATTATTTTCATTTTGAAATTCTTTCCCTTGAATTATCTGTAGAGTTAGTCTTTCTATTGTGCTTTGTTTTTAGCTGGGCCTTCCTCAGTCATACCACAGGCTGTCTTTCAATGATGGTAGCTGTCTATTTAAATTTCAAGAAGAAGCAGGAGAAAAGCTAACTGGAAGCTCTGTGCACATAGGTACTTTTTTTTTTCTAGGCTTCACTTTGTAGTGAGCGGAATGTCCCTGTAATGATCAGGGTGTTGCAAATACTACCACACTAATTGCTCTTGTTCTCTGAAGAAATGTTCTTCAGATATCTTTAGAAAATAAGCATCTATTTCTTCTTGGCCTGAGGAGAGAGATGAATGCCTGGGGAGGGGAGGGAAGGGGTTCCGGAGGCAACAGTTTTGTGCATAACGTTTTGCTATTAATTTGTCCCCATTTTTCTGTCCACTTCTCAGTGTCCCCTTTCACCCTACCCTCCTTCTCTCGGGCTGAAACCCCTGGGGTTCCAATGGGCAAGTTGGGTTCCTTTTTTGATTCAGGAAACATACCAGGCTCAAGCTACCTCTGCTTCAGTGTGCTATTCAGGGCTTTTCTACGCTCTTTTTGACTTCTGGATACTTACTGAAACCTCTCATACTCTTACAGCTTTTCTCCAGTTATCTTCATTGTTGTAAGATCATGAGACTTTGATTCCTTTTTCACATTTCTACTGGGACCTAAGTGGGGGAAAAAAAAGATAAACAGATGGGCTCAGTACACATCTTGAAATAGAAGCCAAGGGGCATATTCATACATTCTCACTTTATTCATTAAATGACACCAAGTGAGGAAAAAAACAGTTACCTCTAAAAAGCAGTAGTAATAGCAGGAAGCCACATTTCCCAATGGAGCCCAGATATTTCTTCCACGGAGAAGGAGCACATTGCTGTGGTGAAAAGGATAGACTCCACCTGTATTTCAAGCCTAGCCTGAGACTTACAAGTCATGTTATCTTGAGTAACTTTCGTATTGGCTCTCTCCTTCAGTTTCCACATGTGGAAACAGGCATGCCAATAACTCCATGTTAATTCCACTGGCTTCAGGTAAGATTTTATCAGACCATCCACATGAAGTACTGGGAACAGCAAGCTCAAGTGTTAGTCGTCATCATCACTATTTATTGTCCAATGTCAGGACAAGGAGGCAGAGAAGTAGAGCCACTACAATAATATCATATCCTTCTAAGCACAGTCATCCTGGTGTAAATTAACTTTAGTTAGGTCACAAGTTTTCTAGCTTCTCTTGCCTTGGAGTCCTGAAAGAAGTGATGGCACAGAGACTCATTCAAAAAATATCAGTGGACCACTAGAAACATGACTGTGGACATGGGCTATTACCTTTGCAGCAACGTCTTGAACTAAGGGGAGAGAAGAGAAATAAGAGCTTTTGAGGCCAACAGTACTGTGGCTGTGAGGAGAGGAAATGAGCAGATACCATAGGAAGCTTTCTTAAAAGCTCAGATGAGGTTTTCTGCAGGAAAGTGATGGTTCCTATTTTCATGATAAAAAGGCTAGAACTGCATGTGGCGATGGCACCTTGTACTCAGATTCCTGTTACCCTGATACCCTCTACTTACCACACATGGAAAATTGAAGTAAATACACAAAGAAACTATATAACAATGCACAGTTTACTATGCAGTTTAGCTTAAATTTCCAGCCCCAAGTCCTCTTTGCAATACCATTCCTTAACCTCAAACAACAGAAACAAAATGAAACAAAACAAAACTACCTTACCTGCTATAAGTGGCCATTCAGTGGGCTTGATTCTACGTGATCCCCACAATTTTTTGAGGTAAATAATAATCATTCTAATTGAATAGATTAGCAAACAGGAGCAAATTCAGGCTCAGAGAAGATAAGTAACCCATGACTAATAAGTAGAGGCACAATTTACAAGCCCAGGTACATTATCATTGCTTTATATATATATATATAATATATATATAATAATATATATATATTATTATCTAGCTGTAACATCAACATCCTCTTTTTTTTTGCATTATACTTACTGCCTTCCACTTCTCACCTTTGAAATAAAAATCACCTATTCCCAGTTTTATACCTAATCTAACCCCTCTGCATTATATTTAGAATTCTGTATTACTTTTTCTGAGTCTTTCCTCCTGTTTCTTCCTCCCAGCTCATGTTTTTAACCAATGTGATTTCTACTTGCTGAAGCACCTTCCCCTTGAGCCTCCCTGTCCATCTGTCCTCTGAGGGCCCCTCACCTGCCTTCTTTCTCCCCAGCTTTCACCTGGATGATCCCCTTTCCCTCATTCTGCAGCCTCCAGAGAGGCCCACATTTCACCACCTCCTCTCAATCCCAACACTAGTTGCAGTTCAGCATTTTTGCTTCCCACCAACCTTTTCTGTTGCTATGGAAACCGAGAGGCAGTTCTGGAAGGAGGGGGAGTCTTGGAGCGCAGTCACTGCTGGCCTTGGTGTAGGAGGAAGATGGTAGGCAGCTGGGGTAGGGGGAGGAGAAGAAGAGAGTCTAGAGAACTCAAAATCCGAACCCAACCAGTTCCTGATGAAGAAAGGGACTTCTCCACTCCCTCGGTGAGATAAAGAGAAGGCAGGGGGAGAGCAGCCCCATGCCGGGGCTGGCTTAGCAGCTGCATCTTTCGGATGGTTGAACAGAAGGAGGCTGAGTGGGTGGCCCCCTGTGGTGACAGAGCCTGGTTCCCAGGCTGCTTGTAATCTGTCCTTAATTTGCCACTGAGGAAGTTAACTTTATGTAGGTAGCTAAGAAAAACGACGGCTCAGGGGAGCCATCATCACAGAAAATAAATATGCTCCCATTATAAATGAAGTAACAGGATAATGTACGGTCTCAGAAGATGATGAGACAGGGAGAGATGGCCTGTAGCTAATGAAAAGTTTAAGCTAAATATTAGGAGAAAGAGCTTTACAGAAATGTTTGCTTTCCAAAAACAACCGAGATGAAGTAGAGAGTGTTCTCACTAGCACGTAATTTAGCCCATGGCTTCAAGGAGTGTACTATTTGAGCTTGGCAAAAGGCCTAGGACTCTCAGACTTTGTCATATAATTTGAAGACCAGGACTTCCGTATATACTGTGTAGCCAGTTTTGTGCCAAAGGAGAGAAATGACTGAGAACTGTAATCCAAAAGTCAGAAAGGTGGACCTGGAAGTGAATTTACCTGAATAAGCATAAGCTCATTAAGAAAGCAAAAATAAAGGGACTCATGAAATCCCATACAACATATCACTTGTTCTTTAAACCAACGAGTGTTTGGGGAGGTTCATTGTGTCTCTGAGACTGTACTGGATCCCGGATATTGGAAAAGCAGGTGGGGAAGCAAGAGGGAGCATAACACAGATGAACAAGTAATGGCCACTGGTTTTTCCGAGCTCCTGGCTTAGTGGAAGAGACAGACTCACCATAAGCAAAATGTTACAAGGCAATCAAGCTAGTTTTCTACATTGGTTCCTTCTAAATGCCGTGGAGCATCATGAAGGTCTTGCTTACTTCTGACTGGGGGTAGGAGGGAAGATTGCATAGAAGTGGGTCTCTGAACTGGTCCTTCATGAAGGAGTTGAAGAGGTCAGCTGGTCAGAAATGCAGGAAGAATTTCTGGGCAGAAGAAAGAGCACGCACCAATAGCCACGAAGATAAGACTGTGCAGAGCATGTTGAGAAATACAGAGATGTCGCTGGAGGCTCAGTGTGTGTGTGTTGGGGGTGGGAGAGGCAGGAAAGGAGGTTAAAGAGATAAATATGGACCAGATACCATCCTCTCAAATGCCATCTTATGGGGTTTAAACTTAATTATATTAAAAAAATGCTAGGAGCAGCACCGCGTCCTGGTAAGATTTGTGTGTTAACACTCTGACTTGGGTGGCAGTGTCAAGGATGGATGCAGGGAATAGAAGGACTTTAAGTGGGAGGACTGTGAGGGGATGTGAAAAGACCACTAAAGTCAGGAATATTGTGGCAGAAGAATGGATAAATGGGAAAATTTGATTTTGGGAGGGAGACAGAGAGATCAAGGATGACTGAGGCTTGTCAGTGTAAATTCAGCCTCAGCAAGTAAAAGTTCCTTCTACAAAAATATGTTTGCCACCACCTAATCTGGGTTCACATCCTATTGCTTCAAGGGCTGCAGGGGAAAAAAAGTCAATTAAATCTTACTCTAACAGCCTCCCTACCACATGGTTCCTAAATATAAGGTTTATCTTTTGTGTTTCACAAAGCAAAATCACATGCTAAGATACAAAAGTGGAACAAATTGCTGAAGATTATTTTTAAAGCTTGTGAGCCAGTGGCAGCCATCAATCAATCTACCTTGATGTGCCATGGAGACACCTGATACCATGGCAAAGGGCAGAGGTCAGACACTGGCATGGGTAAAACTCCACAATGTGTGGACAAAATGGGTATTAGTGGCCAGTAGGTTTTTTAAAAAGGGATTGTTATGTCCCTCTAAAATTGACCATGACCAAAATCCCAAATTGGATAGTGGTTATTACCTTGTGATTTACTCAAATAATAAACAGGAATAAACCTCAGGTGAGCAGTCACCCCGCTCGTGTGCACCTAGAGTTTGAAGTTTTTGCATTCCTCATTTTTGATGCAGTCATCGCTTCAGATCTGAGTGTTACACCAACATCTTTTGAAATGCTGAGGAGATGAGTGATGACAGATCAACACATCCTGAAGGTTTCTTCCCCTATTTAACCAGGCAGGATTGCCTTGTTTATCTCATACGCAGTTAGGCAGATGCACTGAAACCAGTTTTATTTATTTTTATTTTTTTTTTGAAACCAGTTTTAAACCAGTTTTTGAGCTCCCGGTTTTTGAGACTGGGAGGAGCATGAGGAGAGAGAACCACCTTCCAGGTTGTCTGCTCCCCATTTGGGTTCTAAATTTGAGCATGCCTCCTCCTCACCACAGGTGGAATTACCACCTCTCCAGCTCAAGACCGACACTTGCCCCTCCACCCACTCTCTGGTTCAAACCATACCTGAAGCAGCACATGACTAAATTCTCACCCACTTTATGTGACTGCATGTCAAACAATTCTTCCTGCTAAGTTAGCCCTGTTCCAGGGCCCCTTTTCCCATCACTGAGGCGGCCCTGTCTCATTTGTCTCATTCCCAAGACTTCATTGGAGGCTCCCTCCTTGAGTCTTGCTCCATCCTCCATGTCACATGGCCCATTTTTTTTCTTATTAAAGGTTTTAACCAATGGCTTACTTTGAGCTAAATGACTGAGACCCTGACACCCACTGACAGACTTAGGCCCTTCTGCCTGGAACCATGAGTGTGGCCTAACAGAATCCCCTGTGCCATTGGGAAGGGAATACTGCTCACATGCACACACTCAAATTCTTCTTTATCTTGGGCTGTCAATTGGAACTACCCACCTGAACTGTGTCCTGCTATTGATATATTCCCCTGGGGCACCATGCTACACCCCCCCCATGCCCACCCCATAGACTCAAGCTCCTACAGCTACAACAACAACTGAATTAGTTCCTTGACTCTTGTTCTGTCCTAGGAGGACGAAGGCTCCTTGTCCTGGTGCTGAAACAGCCTCCACCTGCACCATCCTGCTGCAGTACCCAATCATGCCCAGAAGAATCCAGTCAGAGGGCCTTTTGCTCTTTTACCCGTCTCCCAACTCCCAGCCAAAAAGTGGCTCTATTCTCTGGGACATTCCATTCTTTTGGCTTTCCTGATCACCTGCAGTGCCATTTCCCCAGATTGCTACTACACAATGCCATTCCTGCTAGGCCTCAGAACTTTTCTTGTTTTCTTGGATCTTACCCCTGTATTCTCTCTCCCTTCTACTGCAAACAGTGGCAGGATTGGATTACTTCCACCCAACAGACTGGAAAATTTCTCATAATGCCAGACCACACGCTGGCACTGAGTGGCTGAGAACCAGGTCAGAAAATCAAGTGTTGAAAATTTATTTCAACCAATTTAAGAGGAATATACAGATGAACAGGCCAGTTCCTGTTTATTGACTGGAATCTCAGGAGCCATTCAAACAGGTTCAGATAAGCTGTCAGTTGAAGGTAAGGGCTCCACCACAAAACTCTAAGCAGGCATAACAACATTCTAATGGGAAATAGTGGGCTCTCAGATAAAGGCTTCCTTCGCTAATGGCCTGGTTATCTGAATCAGAATTTTAGACAACCAGGATCCCTGGGTGGCGCAGCAGTTTGGCGCCTGCCTTTGGCCCAGGGCGCAATCCTGGAGACCCGGGATCGAGTCCCACATCGGGCTCCCGGTGCATGGAGCCTGCTTCTCCCTCAGCCTGTGTCTCTGCCTCTCTCTCTCTCTCTCTGTGACTATCATAAATAAATAAATAAACAAATAAATAAATAAATAAATAAATAAATAAATAAATAAATAAATAAATAAAAATTAAAAAAAAAGAATTTTAGACAACCTCATTCATGGTCTGTGTCCTAATTTCACCAACTATGTGGTTGAGACAGGACACAAATGATGCTGTCTCTTCGTATGGCAAGCTACAATACTATTTATAGAATGTTGGTGTTTGAACGAGGCTTTTTTTGAAATCTATTACACTATATAGCTACTGTGTGGTTTTTAACTAATTAGTACCATGAGGCAAGAAAATATTATGCACATTTTATAGTTGAAGAAATAGAGTCATATAGGTTACGTGACTTGCCCAAGGTCATTTGGCCAACTGGTGGAAAGAACTTAGAACATCTTTGTAGGTGATGTTATTTTTAGTTTTCAATGTGTATTTCTGACATAGCATCTTTTTATAATACATTTTATAAGGGTCTTTTCAAATAAATTTTGTTCATCCTTATCTCAGCAAATGAAGATTCAGTTTCATAAAAGGAGGTGTAATCTGTGGTAGACACAGTCAAAAAAGAAAGCCTTCTCAACCCTCTGCTGAGGGAGCTATGGCATAGACTATGACACCTAGAAAGCTATGATGATTTGACACCTAAGACATCCATGTAAGGGATTGCCAAAATTCCTAAAGAGAATGTAAGGCTGGCTAAGTATTTCTAAGACTACATGGCCCTTTGTGCAGCCAGGTTTATTGATTGGACATTGCCAGCGAATTCCCTTTATTTTTTTTAAGAATTTATTTATTTATTTATTTATTTATTTATTTATTTATGAGAGATACAGAGAGAGAGAGAGAGAGAGGCAGAGACACAGGCAGAGGGAGAAGCAGGCTCCATGCAGGGAGCCCGACGTAGGACTTGATCCCGGGTCTCCAGAATCAGGCCCTGGGCTGAAGGCAGCGCTAAACTGCTGAGCCACCGGGGCTCCCCCTGAATTCCCTTTAGAGAGGCAAATAATTCCTTATTGGAGGCAACCCTTTCAAGGTACTGTTATGTTTAAAGGGAAAGCCATCCTTTTATAAGTCTTCACTAGATAAAACATCATGAATGCTTTACTTTTCTGATTCTAGGGATTTTCCCCCTCAAAACTCATAGCTAACTGTTTTCTTTTTTGTGAACGCTGATAAATGACGAGAATCTACTTGGGTTATTGTTAACATCCCAGAATCAGGAAGTATCAGCATTATTGCTGTCAAACTTAAAAAAAAAAAATGAGGTGAGTGAGAGAAGTACTTGAGAATGGGATGGTGCTAAATAGTGGACTAAGATGGCATTTGTCATCACTATTTCTGTGAACAACTCCACTGCAGGCCCTCTCCTACATGAACCTTTCTCCCATTATTTTCAGCATACCAATCTCAACATGATATTTTACAGACAAATTATTCAGTCTAGTGAGGTGGAAGTTTGCCTGTGGGCTTGCTGAGGGTGTCTTGGAGGATTGAGATCCTTCAGCAGAAAGTTGCAATTCCACTTCTCAAAAAATAACCTCTTCTTACAGCACATGTCAAGTATATGGATTCTATGCTATAATCCTCTCCCAAGGTTAAGTTGTTTTTTTTTTTATTCAAAGTTTTCATTATGACTCAATCCTTAGCTGAATGTTTATTTTTCCCCAAAATATTTATTGGATATACTAATAGACCTACAATATCATCCTACATTTACCCTGTTTACATTTTGTTTAGACCAAAAGGGGCTAGAATCTTAGTCTCTTAGAAAGCAACTTGGGAAAAAAAAAGAAAGAAAGGTCCTTGGATCATATAGAATAATCCCCTTATAAATTTCCTTATAAATAAAGAAAACAAGGTATGGGGTGTTTGTGACTTTGCAAAAGTCACACAGCTATTTTAAACTCCTATTGGAAATGGAAGAGTATAAATAAAATTAAAAATTAGTACAGAACTCTGATGGAAGAGCCCAGGCATTCTGAAACTTTGTTCGGTGTTCTTTCCCCTTCCCCTCGGCTTCTCAATGTGCTCTGGGGAATATGGCAGGATACATGGATGCAATCAAAGTCATTAGACAAAACATGACATATCTTTCTAGTGCATCAGTTTTGCTCAGTGATTTGAAGCAGGGTGAGCAAGGTGGGAGAAGGAGCGGAATCTATTCTTTTTTTGTATAAAGGAAAACATATTTTATGGAATTGAATATAAAATGTATTTAAATGTCAAAAATTAAAATGCCATGCTTCAAAGAAATTTCATGTTTGCAGGTTATGCCCTCAGAAACCCCGTTTCTTTATCTGCCATCCAGAGGTGCTCATTCTCATTCCTCTGGCAGTGGGAGCACCTTGGTAGGAAAGTTCAAAAGCACGTCGTGTTACCCTGAAACTTACACTTAGCAGAATTAACCCGAAAATAGGTGCCTAAGTCACCCATGTTCTCTTCTCCCAAAACTCCCAAGACTATTCACAATGTTTTCATAGGGCCCATAAAGTCTGGGGCTACTGTGAACCACAACCAGACAATCAACTTTCACTGAATTTCTCAAGCTATTCTATGAAAAAATAAAGACATCAGTTCGGGGTGGGGGGATTGTTTTGTTTTCTGGGTTTTTTTTTTGTCTTTTATGTAATGTCAAAAAGTATTCCAAAATCTTTCCTGTCTTCTAGTTTTCTTTTGTGTTTGTGATAACATGTAGGTCTGGTTTTTCCCTTTATAGACAGAAATGTCTGGCTCCTTTTAAAGCTTTTTGAAAGTATTAACTAGACATTAAATTTCTTTTTAAGGAAAAGGTCCCAGATTTCATCTCATCCAACACATGCCACCTTTTAATCATTTGTTCCCCAACAGCCCCACCTCCAGAATCCTGAATACTAGAAACCTGACACCATCCTTGATTCCCTCCTCTTTACCTTACTCCAGATCAGTCAGTCACTAAGTATTCTTGATTTTACCTCTGGACGTTTCTCAAATCTGTGACCATGAACTGTATCTGTGCCCCAAATCATCCTCAGAACTCTTGCCTGGGTCCAATCAGTAGCTCAATCCAGGACATGTCAATGTGTTGTAAGAATGAAATCTTGAATTAGCTTATAGTTACATGGTAGGCCAAGCATCAGCATGCCATGATGAGCAGGGCCCGGAACAGAGTCCTGGGTACATTTCTCAGATATTAAGTATGAATGATTGAGTTATAAAAATGCTTCTTCCCTCTCTCAAGAAAATGACCCCCTTGATAACAGAAACCACATTTTATTCTCTTCTATGTCCCCAGTACTTAGCTGTATGTCTAGTACATAATAGATGCTCATTTAATTTTTTTGAATGGATGAATGAAATCAATCACATTTAAATGGCCCCTCTTGTTTACTCAAAGGTTTCACTCTTCACCTTGTGTCCTGCATCATCAAATTTTCCCTCTGTTGATTATCCCCATCAGCAGGAAAATGTGTGTTAATAGGTTCTAATTAATTTTAAAACTCTTTACTCCACATTCCCTCAGCTACTTTTCCATTTTTCAGCTCCTTTTATAGAAAACTCCCTCAAAAGATCTGTCAGAGGTCATTACCTCCCCTTCTGTTCTCTCTTTAACAAGAGGTATTTCTCCTTATCAAACTACCAAACTGCTCTTAAAAATAGCCTCCAAGGACACCAAAGTGGCTCAGTTGGTTAAGCATCTGCCTTCGGCTCAGGTCCTGATCCCAGGGTCCTGGGATGGAGTCCCATGTCAGGTTCCCTGCTCAGGAGGCAGTCTTCTTCTCCCTTTCTCTCTCTCCCCCCCACCCCTAATTGTGTTCTCTCGCGCGCTCTCCCAAATAAAAAAAAAAATAGATAAAATCTTTAAAACACACACACACACAGTCTCCAATAACTTCTTCATTGCCAATGCTTGGTCCTCATTTGATATGGCTTATCAGTAGTATTGACACAACTGATAAGTTCCTCCATTTTGCAATAAATTTCTTCTAACACCCAGTTATCTCTTGCTTTTTCTACTCTGCTAGCCATCTCTCCTCATTCTCTGTCATTGGACATTCCTCATCTTTCCCACCTCTAACATTGAAACAGGCTAAGTCTCAGTCATTTGTCTTTTCTCTATCCATGCTCACTCCATAGGTGATCTCATTCAGTGCCATGGCCCTGTATTCTATCTGTACACTGATGATTCTCAAAATTACGTTTTCAGACCGAACTTCTCCTCTGAACTCTGAAGTCTATGAAGGAATTTTTAATATATCCAATTGCCTGCTTGACATATTTATTTAGATGTCTCACAAAAATCTCAAAATGAATATGCCCAGAAGTCCACTTTAGGTTCGACTTTAGGCAAACACACACACACTCGCACACACTCGCACACCCACACATAGATGCCTGTACTTGCTTTTATTTTTAGTCTTTCCTGAAAAAAAATTATATCCACTTTTCTAGGGCTCAAGATAAAAGCCTTGGAGTCATCTTTTAATTCACTCTTTTTCTCCTGCCTCATGTGTATTCCATCAGGATTCCCACTGGCTTTACCTCCAAACTACATCTAGAGTCTGCTGACTTCTCAGCATTTGTCCCCTGCTCAAAGGCATTATTACCTCCCCTTTGTATTATTGCAATACCCTCCTTGCTGGTCTCCCTCCCATCTTGATTTCCTACAGTCTTTTTCCACACAGGAGCCAGTGTTCTTTCCTAAAATATAGATGGGATCATGTTACTCCTCTGCTCATGATCCTGCACAGGTTTCCCATCTCAGAATGCAATCTACAATCCTTAGAATGGCTTCCAAGATCTTGTGTAAATAGGTTCTCTCTTCATTTTCTGATCTCATCACCTAACATTCTTCCCCTGAACACTACGCTCAGGTCACCCAGGCTTCCTTGCTGGTCCAAATGCAGCCAAGCACACGCTCCCACTCAGGGCCTGTGCACTTGCTATCCTTCTTATTGAAATGGTCTTCCACAAGTTATCTACAACTTTTTTTACTTGATTTGTCCAAATCTTTGCTCAACTATCACCACATCAAGAGGCTTAATGTAACACTTCTTTGTCCTGATTTCTTTGTCTTCAGGGTACATATTACCCTACTTGTATCCCTACACATATATTTATTGTTGTTTGTGTAGTGTACATTACCTTCCTACTCTTCGCACCTGACGATAATCACTTTTCATTATTTTTGTTTTGTTGTTCTTGTTTTACTGCTTTATTTCATCCCTGACACCTGGCATGTGACAGACATTCAATAAATATATTTGAATGAATGAACAAGTTGCCTCGGAGGAGGGACCATGGATGGAATTTTGTTGCTAATATATACTTTTAAATCCCCTACCTTGGCTTTATTAGTACCATACTTTAAATGATTGAGCTAACAGGCCCAGACAAGGTAATAATATTTCTCAGTAAAAAAAAAAAAAATCAAAACTCAGAGTGCCAAGGCTGCTCAGAGGATTCCTGATTGTTATAGCAACTCTTAAAATCAGGCAAGTTGGCAGGCAGCACGCGTTTACAAAAACATATTTACAGAGCCTCCTAAACATTTTTCTAAATTGATTAGACATGCATTTTGTTTGTTGTCTCATATTAGGAGTTATTCATGTTGCATACACATTAAGTTAGGGTATCCTGCAATATATCCCAGAAAGAGGTTTTAATAGAGATTTTATTAGTTATTCTGAACACTTATATCTCTATATCATCCAACTAAAAAGTGAATGGAAATTAGGAGAAACCCTGCTAATTAAAAATCTTTGAAGATTCATGTAAAAACAAGAAAATGTCTCAGAATTATAAAGTTAGTTTGTAACAAACTAAGCAAGTTAGTAATCCCAACAAAAGTTTGTTTCCTTTCTTAAAGAATTCCCTCCCATTTTTCCTGGATTGATTTTCCTTTTCCAAAGTCCTCTATTCAACATATTCTTGATGAATATTTTGATATGATCTCAAATATAGAAGGAAACTTACAGCTATTATCTATCTGTTAAGTCTCAAACACCAAGTTTACCACAGATGATCTTACGAAATTTTCATGATGTTATCCCCATTTTGCGTAAAGCTTAATTAAAGAGGCTAAGCAATTTTCTCAGGATCACAGAATCGTAGCAATGGCACTTAAACTCTGGTCTGTCTGACTCCAAAGAGTATATTTCCACGGCTTGACACTGCCTCACAAGTTTTAAAATATTCCAGAAATCATCCTAGTCACCTATAGAACCTGGGGTGCCTTTGCTAGGATAGTCCCTAAGACCTCACCACTCTTGGTCAAGTCTGTAAATGATATTAAGAACTCCAGGATCAAAGGAACAATGCCCACCACCCACATCAGCTCAGCAGTGACCTCAGGAAGCAAATCACCAAGTAAAACGTAAGTTACCCTTGGACTTCATGGTTCATTGAGTTAAACACGCTTCATTTGTCAGCATCTCCATAAAGGGAATGAAGGGATAATTCTTTTCATTCACTTCTTGCCGGCCCTTAACAACATGTTCAGTGAGCAGTGCCATCCATCCTGTGGAGATGGTTATTATTAACTTTCCTCTCAACTGCCAGGGTAAGGCACTACATACATGTCCCACTGATCCTGCTTCCATGAAGTTCTCAGTATATAAACTGGGTCATGCCATACACTGAATTTTTCCTCATGACATGTCATTTTTCTCTCCACATGAAACAAAATGCAAGACCTTTAATGCAGAAATAAACACTCAAAAGTATGCCTTTTGGGATGAGCACTGGGTATTATGCTATATGTTGGCAAATTGAACTCCAATAAAAAATAATAAAAATTTAAAAAATAATAAAAATTTTAAAAATTGATGAATTAACAATTTAAAACAACAACAAAAGTATGCCTTTGATACTAATTTTTTTTAGTACACTTGGGACTTATTCCAGAACCTCAATACCTCTTATCCTAGATCATCACATTAACCTTTCAACTAAACTCCTCGCCTTCAGTCTTTTCTCCAGCATCCATCCTCACACTATCCTAGGTTCACCTAAAATATAGCTATAATCTTATCAGTCCCCTAATCAAAACACCTATTACTCATTACTTGTGAAAAAAAATCTAAACTTTGAGTCTGGCACTTAAGGCTATCCTCATTGGACAGACTTTTTCAGTTGATACATCAGACCCCTTTATCTCAAATTGGTTTAGTCATCATTTCCTTGAAAGCCTGTCCAGGCTTTATGAACTTGTACATTGCACACAGTGTCCAGCGTCAATCAGTTCCATTCCCAAGACTTTAATTACCATGCATGTCCAGAAAATTCTCAAGTCTATAACTTCATACTGGATCTATCTTCTTCATGCCAGATCCATTTTTCCACGTGGATGTTCTTACAGGTAACTCAAACCCATCACTCCTCCAAAATCTGCTGCTTTTCCTTCAGTTTCCATGTCAATGAATGGCACCACTATTTTTTTTCAGTCATCCAAACCAGAAACCTGAATGTCAACCTTGTCTCCATTCTCTCCTCATGGCATTTTCACACTCTGCTTTTTACTATCTGTGAATCAATATTATTTCTTTTTATCTCAACAAGAATGCTAAATGAGGCCTGGACACAAGTCTTGTTTACCATTAAACCTCTAAGGCCTAAATCAAGTCTTATACACACAGGTTCTTAAAATTTTGCTGGTAAAAATAGATGATAAATCCTTAAGTCCATTTCTTATGTATTTGTGGTGTCCACAGATATTGCTATTTTTAAATTATTGGTAAATTAAAAATGTATGGGTGAATGAAATTAAACAAGAAACATTGAAATAACAGCATTTATAGTGCTACACTGAAGAAAATGTACTTCGGGAAAAACAAGGCATTTACGTCAGACTTTGACTCACTGTACCAATGTGTCAATTCGAACTTATAAGTAGGTAGGGTTGACAATGGAAGAGATTTTACAAAAATGTCAGCAAGTGATGCTTAACATTGGCAGGATGCTTTAATAGCTCTATTCTCACCTGCAGCAGCCCCCACAGAACAAAAAAAAAATCAAGAAGAAGTCTGGTCATGGGATATAAGCAGTATTCTGATATTAGCTCTATGGTTGAATCCTTAACACCTGCTAGTTTCTTGTGGCTGTTGTAACAAATTACCACAAACTGGAGAGCTTAAAACAGAAATAATTTATTCACTTAAAATCTGGGAAGTCAGGAGTCTGAATTCAGCATCACTCAGCCAAAATCAAGGTGTGGACAGGGCTTCTCTCTCCCTGGAGACTCTAGAGGAGAATCTTCCTTACCTCTTCTAGCTTCCCATTCCTGTTGGCATTCCTTGACTTGTGGTTGCATCACTCCAATTTCTACCTCCATGGCTTCATCACCTTCCTACTCTTCTATCTGTCAAATATCCTTCTGCCTCTATGAGAATACATGTTGTTGTATGTATGGCCCAATCAGGTAATCCAGGATAATCCCTCATCCCCAAACCCTTAACTTAATCATATCTACAACATCCTTTTTCCAAAATAAGGTTGTATTTACAGGTTCCAGGGATTAGAACCTGACACCTTTGAGGGACCCTGTTCAGCCTACTGCAGAAGCTGAAGCCTTCTACAAGGGCCAGCTTAAAGTACATCCCCCATGAATGAATGGTGTTATTTTTGTGTTTTTGCTACTGTTGTTATCCTGAGACCAAAAACTTGGATCCAGTACTTCTGGACAAACCACAAGAATCCCAGGAAATTCCTGCCAGCCCTTGACTCCCTAATGGTAAAAGATTGGTGAATTCCAAATTGAGTATTTGTCCAAAATGTCTAGCTTTGTATTGTTTTAGTTGCCTATAATCATTTCTATCTGCTCATTCATTTTCTTCTCTCCTTTCTTTGTGTGTATGTGCAGTTACTTTTGATAGTGAAGTAGAAATATGCATAGTACTTAATCTAAACATATGAATAGCAGCTCATCAGCAGTCTGATGGGTGGGTGGGCACACAACATTGAAACACATAATATTATATTTTAATTTGCTAAGTAGAATATTAACTTTTTTTCTGAAACATCTTTATGAAAGTGAAAAGACTTGAGTTAGCTACTGAATTTAGCACTAGGCACCATATAGTCACTCTTTCAGGGAAGAGTGCTATATAAAGCTGCATAATAAAAAAAATTTTACTGCATTAAAATGTTTTCATATGCAGTATAACCAACTTCATTCCTTACTAAGATACACCAACTTACAGAAGAAAATTCTCAAACCTTTTAGTGGTGTAAAGTCATCTAAGTACTCTTGCTTCCTTTTTGAACAAAATAGCAGAAATTTTATAATCTAAACCTAATCTAGTATATGTTACATGCATATTGTATGCATTCATATTTTCCAGACAACCACTGGATCTATATTATATAATAATTAGAATAGATATTTTAATAAAAGATAGCTTTTCCTAGAATTTAATGTTTTTGTGTTTGAATCCTGGTACATATCAACTTAGAATTTGGGGTTTTCTCTGCAAAGATTAAGTTACATTTTTCTACTTAAGTCATGTTTCTTTAAAAATCCTTATATCTGAATGTTTAATCTTTAAACTCCGCTGTGTAGAAAAAATAAAGATAGGAGTAAAGATAACAAAAAAAGACAGATACTAACCAGAAGAAATTCAAAATATTATGGGTGAAATATTTATATGAATAATAGCAATAGTAGCTGAATTTCAGTGAGCAGTTGCCCTATTCTATGTACAAAGGGCCTTATGTACACTAATTAATTAACAGTATAATCACCACAACCCTTTTACATAAATACTATTATTACCTTAGAAAAACTGACTTAGAAAAACTGAGTGACTGGTCCTAATAAGGAGTAGATGTAAACTTTCAGAGTCCATCCTGAGCCAGTACTTTGGAGCAGCTACAGGGACCCCTACATAGAAGATGCAAGGCAAGGTGCTACTGGAGCACCAATGAGGAAGCAACTACTTTTGCTTCTTGAGACCAGGGAATACTCTAAAAAAGTTCTTATGATGTATTTTTGAGGCTACCAACAGCAACAACATTGATGAATATTTATTATGTGTGAGATATTATTCTGAGACTTAACACTTATTCAACTCACTCAACTCATAGGGCAATTCTGTGCAATAAAAACTATTGGTATCCCCATTACAATAATGAGTAAACTGAAGGACAAAGAGATCAAGTAACTTATCCAAAGCCACACAACTAGGAAACAGTAGAGCCAGGATTCCCCCAATGGCAGCTTGGCTTTAGAGCCGTCATTATTAGCCCTTGTGCTAAAGAGCTGAACAAATGTTGAAGGTTAACATTCTAAAGTCAGGGCAGCCCCGGTGGCTCAGCAGTTAAGCACCCCCTTCAGCTTGGGGTGTGATCCTGGAGACCAGGGATCAAGTCCCACATCAGGCTCCTGCATGCAGCCTGCTTCTCCCTCTGCCTGTGTCTCTGCCTCTCTCTCTCTCTGTCTCTCATAAATGAATAAATAAATAAAATCTTAAAAAAAAAAAAGAACCAGTGTTTAAAAAAAAATTCTGAAGTCACAGTTGTCACTTCAAATATTTTTATTTAATTTTTCTATTGTTCAACCATTGTCACAGACAGAATTCTTCCAAAAGAATTCTTGTAAACGTTATGATGAATCATTTGACCATTCTGATTTTTAATTTCCTATTTAGTGAAAGGAAATGATATCTACCTAGCATAGGGTTATCATGAAGCTTCAATATATAGATAAGTGAATTCCTTACAAATTGCAAAGCATGTGCAAAGTATTACAGAAGTATTATCATTCCATTAACCAGGCATAAAGGCAAAAACATTAGAAATCCAAAAGCATATTTAGGGAAATGGAAAGCTAAAACTTAAGAGTCTATGAAGGGGGATGATTATAAATGGAACTGAAGGTTACCTTTTGAAGGACCTCAAGTGCAATGCTAAAAAGTTTCTTATTTAGAACATGAAAATAAATCCAAAATTCTGACCAAAAGAGATATATATTGTTATTTATGGTCAAAAAATAACAGTTATTGCAATGTTGGAATCAGAGAGCATAGAAAGAGAGTTCCGTCAAGAACTTCCTACAAAAGTCTAGTTGAGAAAGGGTGGGGCTGGAACAAGGCATGGCATTGGATGGAAAGAAAGGAATAAGTCCAAGATATTACAGAGATTGAGCAAAGAGAAGTAAAGATATTCAGAAGTTTTTTCTTGGCAGTTGAGTATGTTTTAGGAAAGGAATCTAATCATATTTACTTAACCCACTCATTCATTAACAAATATTTATTGAGTACCTCCTAATTTATCAATATTATGTTCTCCTTTTTTATCCTCATTGACAGCTTCATCCCTAATCCATTCAGTTAGGGAGTATTTTGAGCACTGTGTTAAAAATGAAGACATATTTAGAGAGTGTAAGTAACCCAAGTTGACATATCACATAGGGTCAGGAGAGTCAGGCGTCTTATTCATCGGCTTCTTTCTACTACACACCAGTCATGTAGTGCAGATACTGGGTTTCATTTCAGACATGTTAAGTTTGGGGATTTTGTGGGAAGTTGGAAATGGTGATTACACACTTGAGAAAAAAAAAATCAAGACATAGAATTAGTATTTGATCCTATATTGGTGATGGCTTCAGGGTCATCTGGTTCTAAAACCATTCATCAAAGGGGGGAATTGAAATAAATTCTAAAGATATGTTTTTAAAAGGGCCAATTAAATTGGGAAATAATCTAATGCATACTCAGGGTTTCATATAAGGTTTTATTTTACCTACTTATCCAGGCAGAAGATTATCTGTGATATCTATGTGTCCTGTGATGGTTAGAACTGTGTCTTACTTATTTTTTTATCCCAACATCTATGACAGTGCTTGGTATATAAGGTGCAGCCAACGAATGCTTGGTGAATGCATGAAAGACTGAGTGAAGAAGTAAGTGAAGGAATAAAGCAAACAGGATGGTGTGGAAGGAGCACATGGCTAGGGTGGGAGAATTGAATTGCCTATAATTTTGTATGTGACCCCTATTTAGTCAGTCTTAAAATGGTTGATCGTAATACCTGCTGTACCTACCTCCTGGGGCTATGTGAGAGTCAGATTAGTTACCTTTAACAAGCAATGGTCATTTATGGTGCACCTATGATATACCAGGTAGTATGCCAGGAATGGGGGCCTTCCCGGAATGAATAATACAATTCCTACCTTCAAGGAACTCACAATGGGAAAATAAATGCAACTAATAATTTTTTAAAAAGCAAGGCTATGGTCAGCGGACAAAGGGAAGGAGAAGCATCTATTTATGTATACAGTGTCACGGAAGCCTGAAGAGAGAAGGTTGCCATGGGAGATGTAAAAAGAATGAAGCATACCCAAATGTAAAATAGATGTATTTTCAAACTACATGTAGTTGTTATCATACACACATTTTAACTATTTTAATTCAGACATCCCGGGGTCTAACCAGTGCACCTAAGAACATCAACTCTCAATATGGCATAAGGAAAAGGTTGTGATTCTGATGCCAGAAGCCCCAGGCTGGTGTTTGAGCTCTGTTGCAGAGTTGCTTTGCTACTCTGCACATTACACAAGCACATTACATGAGACTCTATTTCCTCTTCTATAAAATGGGGTTAAATAGCTATTCTGCCCCAATGAAAATCAAAGTAGATACACTAAATGAAAGCACCTTTACAAATTTTAGAATGCCATATAAGATTTCATGCAGAGGGAAATGCTAACTGCCTTGAACATGCTTTTATCACCAATTTAGGGCTATAATTGCTCAATATTTCCAGCAAACCAATCAAATGCTAATAAATTCTAAATCTATAACTAAACTTATTGTTAAAATTATCCTCAAGCATGATGATCTGATGCTATTGACACAAGGCACATGAGATCATATTACTGCCACCATCATCTTGTTGTCATGGTAACTATAGCAGGCTGGCAAGAAAGCTCCCTGACAGTTGAATTGGAAAGAACAAGAAAATTCAGCCCACTTCCTGCATTAAATGAATTACAAGTACGTGTAAAGAAAGAAAAGAAAATTGCTAACCCTTAATCAACTGCTTTTATTTTTTTAGACTTATAAGGAATACCGAGCAAGTAGGGGACCTCACTTTCCCACACACTGGGTTCCAGCACTTTCATAAGGTTGGAAGGTGGCATTTAGGTACTGGCTATAAAAAAAAAAAACCTTAAAATACACATTAGCTTATATAATAGTTTTCTCTCTCAAGCTTGTGCAGTATTAAGCGGTGGCTGAGTCAAGCCTCTTTCATGTCTCTGGATTCAGAGCCAAAATAGAAAGCTATGAGGACACTAGCAAAAGTAGCCTTCCAGCTTGAGAAATAGAAATGATACTTTAAAGAAATACCTTTTAATATTATATAAGCCAAATAGTAAAGACCTGAAAAATAAGACTTGCTTGTTTTTTTTTTCTTTTTTTCTTCTTTTGATTGAAAAAAAAATATTACTGAAGTAGAGTTGCAGGCAACTTACTTTTCCTTTCATTTACAAGTCTCTGATACTATTAGGAAATGACATTTTTAATATAATCAATACACTTGAAAT
Source organism: Nyctereutes procyonoides (assembly GCF_905146905.1). Taxonomy (NCBI): domain Eukaryota; kingdom Metazoa; phylum Chordata; class Mammalia; order Carnivora; family Canidae; genus Nyctereutes; species Nyctereutes procyonoides. The sequence goes on from NW_026575122.1 coordinate 25,665,785, forward strand.
TGAATTTTATGTGGGTGGAGGGAGTATTTCTACACTCAGGTTGTCATTTTAAAATTCAGTGTTGTTCAGTCAACATTTTCCTAGCTCTGGCCATAAGCCAAGTGCTGAGGACACCAGGTGAATATAAGACATGATTCTTGTCCTGATCATCTTCTGAGGGCACAGATGTGCAAGCAGGTAGTTTCCATGCAGTGTGCTGTGGCAGTGATGGATGGCAGTTTGTGCAGGGTGCTGCTGGAGCATAGAAGTACATCTCAGTTCTAATGGATAGTTTTAAAAGGCCACCTGGAGAAGGAGATGCTGGAGTCAAATCTAGAAAGAAGCATAATGGGGTAATTGATACACTGAAGCCATGACAATTTTCATTGTCTTCATCTTTTTCTCCCCTCTTGAAATATTCAAGTTGAAAAAAGCTGCCCCCCACCAAAAAAGTAAAAATTCATAACCTACTCTGGCAAATCTAGCATCCTCATTAGTGACAAAACTCATATTTCTGAAAGAACATTTTAATGTTCTAATATTTCTCAGAAGTGCTATTATTTTTCAAACCAAAAAAACAGAGATGCTTCCTTCTTTAATGTATAAAAACAAAATGAATTTTTATTCTCTACTTTTAATCTCAACCCAGTGGCACAAAAGAAATGAGCATTAAAAGGGTAAATGAATAAATGGCCTAGAATGATGATAAATATTTTAGAACTCTTCATAATATAATTCTCCAATCAGTGCTTCCACTTCTGTCTCTACAGCAGAAAATGTCAGTTTTCATCCAAGAAACTCTTGGCACAGTTTCTTGGCTGCCTTCGATATCAGGCAGGATATATTTCTATGATAGAATTTATTCCCCACTGCAGTAGGCTTATCTGATTTTATAGTGGTAATTTTACACCTTCTTAAAAATCCAATTTGTTTTAACCTGGGCTGATAGCACCACTCAGTAAGAGATAATTGACCAGTACCCCTGCAGTAAGGAGTTCACATCTACTCATGAACTCATGCCTTCATTTGCAGTTTCTCGTCTATCTAAAGATACCTAGCCAGGCTTCAACTTTGCTGGCAGAGAATTTTAAAAGCAATGCAGAAAGACCACCTGCATAAACAGTAACGATGTGGGCACCTACCCTGGACTCAGGGCTGACTGTCTATCTTATGTTTACGTTAATGGTCACAAATCCTACTTGACTGTGACTCCAAGTTCTGCCACTAATTAGTTATTTGGATTTTGGCCAATGAGTTAACCTTCTCTGGACTTAGTTTTCCTCACCTTAGAGTAAAGATGATACTACCGCACAGGGTGGCTATGAGGGTTAAATGAGATTAGGGAACATCAACGTGTTCCAACACTGTGAGGGGCTCTCCAGATGGTCATGGTTCACGTCCCTGTAGATGGAAGCATCAATCCACCTGGATGATTTAGTGTGTTGGTTAAGAATGTGAAGACAATTGTCTGAACTTAAAGGCTAGCTCTGGACCTTCCAAACTGTGTGAACTTTGTCATGCCACCTTACCTCTCTATGCCTTGGCTTTCTCTATTTAAAAGGGGGATACATGGATCAATAAATGAATAGATGGTAAAGAGCATTATTAGTATTGACACATATTTTGAATCTTAAAAACAACCCTGCAATGGAGGCCACATTGTCTCTGCTTCACAAAGGATTAAAGTAAGGATGAAGAATCATCTCCTTACAAAGAAAAGGATCAGATAAAGAACGTAAGGTCCAGAAAGGAGAGGATGACTTCCCCAGGCACAGAGGCAGGAAACTGTAGACGGAATCTCTGTGTTGGGTGTGTCTGTCTCTAAAGTCTGCGTGCTACCTTACCATATTCTACTACATCTAGTTCGGGGCCTGGCACACAGGGAATTTCCTCTATTCAATTACTTTATGTTAACTGCACTGCACTAGACAAGATAACCTTGAAGCTAGCTAAGCCTGCAATAGGAATTACTTCACTTGAACCAGTTAGCCTTCTTTTCTTTTTGTAGAAACAGGCATCCTGAGAGAATAAGATAGAGGCTGGGAAAATTCTGATGGCTCAAAAAATGTAAGGTCCAGAGCTTGGGAAGCTTCTACAGCCTGGCCAGCCAGGTAGCAGCCCTGAAAGCAGGTGTCAAAGTGAGAGGAAGAAGCTGAAGACAGACCACTAGTTCACAGTTTGGCCTTGATTTCTACGTACATGACAGGAGGAATTTCCTGCTTGCTGACAGGAATGTCCTTTTTGAGACCATTTTCTTTCCTTTTCCTCTTTTCCTCTGACTGATCCATGCTATATATTGCACACTCTCATCCTTTTGTCCATTCTGTGACTCTATTTTCTCCCCATGCTCTCTCAGCTTCCGAAATTCCCTAGAGAAGTGTTCACAGAGTTGGTCTGTAGGAGAATGTCCTACCAAAAAATTATTCTTTATCCTTTTTTTCCTTTCCCTGTCAAATAGTCTTTCAATTCCCTCCTTATCCTTTCCCATGTCTTATTTATTTTTATTCATTCATTCATTCAGAGAGAGTGGAGAGGAGGGGCAAAGAGAGAGGGAGATAGAAACAAAATAGATTTGTGCCGAGCATGGAACCTGATGTGGGACGCAATCTCACAACCAGACCTGAGCTGAAGTCAAGAGTCAGACACTCAACCAACTCTGCCACCCAGGCACCCCCTTTAGGATGTTTTACACTCTGATTCCTACTTTTTCTCATCAACCAGTGGTCCCCCCACTCACCTACTTTCTTACCTGTTCCCTTTTTAGCTCAAATCCTACTGCAATGTTCATACATAAAATTGTGAATTTTAAAAGCAAAAACAAAACAAAATGAGTGTTTCTTCCTTTTCCTACATATAATCTGTCTTGCTGTTACTGATCTATTTTATTTTCCCAATATTAGTACACAAGGATCATGATCATTCAACATTTTTCTATCTATATTCCTTTGCACACACCTCAATCTTTTTCTCAGAGCCCAAATTCCAAAAGCAATTTCTCCAGATTAGATCACAATTTCAGTCACTCATTTGCTTAGTTTTTCAATGTTTCTTGACTATCTGCTATATGTTAGTTACTGTGATATTAGATAGACTGAGATAGCTTCTATCCCCAAGGCACACAGTCTAGTTAGAGGGATGGGAAGCTGGACTACTGGCTAACATGCATTGTGACCAGTCCATGGAAGCTTGCACAAAGTGCATTTTCTGTCATAGTGAGTTATCTTCATGAGCTGAACCTACTGGAGCTATTTCAGAATCGCCATCTACCATGATAGTACAATAGGAAAAAAAATATTGGAGTATAAGTCATAAGGGTTATAAATGCTCTTCTTGCAGTTAATGACTCTGCAGTTAATGACCTTGCTGAGCCTCACATCTCATCTGTAAGGGAATGAACCAATTCTTTATTCCCTCTATTCTTCTTGGGAGGCCTGGAGAAAGTGTCAATGAGATAGATACAGAGATAGAGATATCCTGAATCTTAAAGATGGATTAAGTTTAATGTCTCTATAGTTAAACAATATATATATTTTAAAGTCATTGTGTGTTTTCATTTTTCTTCCTCTAGTTTCTGTAATCTAGATATCTTTTTTTTTAATCTACTCAGACCTCACTGTGCCTTTCTGGAAGTACTTTCTTGCAGGAATTCTTTCTTTTTCTTTCTTTTTCTTTCTTTCTTTCTTTCTTTCTTTCTTTCTTTCTTTCTTTCTTTCTTTCTTTCTTTCTTTCTATTGTGGCCTTAGAAAGAAGAAACTGCCAAAAAGATGATGGCTAACCTGCAAGTGAACCTGTGTCTGAACTCACTCGAGTGTTTCATTCTACAAGTCAGGCAAGGCAGGCTGTCTCAAAGCAAGGCTAATCTTATTAGTTACTAGCTCTAATTGAACCCTCTGAATATAAAGATTAGATTATTAACATTGCATAAGGTATTTCAGTTTGCATTATCCCATACTTTGGTCTAATATTACAAAAAGGAATGCCGGGTGTTCTTTCTATAGAAATGGATATCCCCAAAGACAGAGCTTGTGAAGTTAGGGAATGTCAAGTTCATCTAGCTAACATTTTAATTTTTGCTTCATTTATAAGTCTGAAGCCACATGGTCAAGTTTCCTAATCTGTCTAGATTGGGTATGGGTCATTGGGTATTCCAATTGGTTTCTCCGTGCAGGAGTATGCCAGTTTCCCGTTCATATCACTTTTACAGGAAATCATTACTCAAATAGGTATGGCCACTATGCCTCAAATTAAGAAATGGCTCCTGAGAAACAAGTGTCAAGGTGAGGGGATGGGGCTACTATTCATCGTATTTTCCAACATGTTAATTTATTTTAATATCCTCAGATTAACATTTTTAGCTACAGTGCCCATCATTAGGAGATAGCAGAAGTGGAGGGAGCACCAGAGCAAGAGCAGTTGTCTAGATTGCTATCCTTGCTCTAATAGTTATTCTTAAGACAGTCAGGGCCAAGCCAGTTAATTTATCAGTCTTTGCTTTCCAATGAAATAATATAACTGAAAGCTGAGTTGAAAAATGTTCTACAGCATATAAATTATGATTTTGACTATTATTGTCAATGAGTCATTAAGTTTTAACAATCAAAAGACACCTTGGGAAGCTGGTGACAACTTTAAAGCACTTTTACCCAGCTCTACCACACATACTATTTCTGTTATCTAATTACATGGGCTCAGCACTTTTAAAATATTGTCTGTTAAGACATAATCCAAAATGTGATTTAGAAGCATACACTGCCTTAGGCCACTCAAATGTGGATGATTTTAACAGTGAACCAGTAACATCTCAGGGCCTTTCCCAGTTAGATTTTGGAGCGCAGAGTGGCATCTAATCTAAGAATACATTTAATCCAATCCTTTTTTAGGTATTCCAGGATGTATCTTTCATTGAACCATCATGTTGGCTGATATGATGCTAAAGCAGACATAGTGGACTTTGGCTATGGAGAAACTAGAATAATGGGAATTTTCTTTATCTGGGAAGTAAGGCTACTGGTAGTAACTGATCCCCTTGCCGTGCCTGTTGTGAAAACAGCAAGGAGCATTTGTACTGAAGTAAAGATCTGAGCTCTCACAGAGACTCCTGGTAATGGATCTGTTAGAAAGAATCCCTTACCCCAAGTCAGAGCCTATCTCAGGGGTATGAATATGTTTGTACAGAGCTATGTTCTCAGAAACCACTCATCTTATTGGGGACCAGTTTCAAAGCTGGGTCTTGATCTGAGCCAACCTCTGCAAAATGAGGTCATCACCAATTCTTTCATTCCTAAACACTAAGTTCTATGAGAACAAGACTCGTGCCTGATTTTCCTAACACCTCTGTTTCTAGAGCCAAAAATGGTACCAGGCAGTAGAAAGTGAAATTGTACTGTATGACTAAAATAAGTGCCCCAGAGCAAAGGATTATATTGCCTATGATCTTGAATCATCTGTAGAACACTAGACCTACACATCTAACAGCTCTCTAAAATGGAATCTAGCTTCCTGATTTCTTTATATTTTGCTGTCACATTTGTTTTCTAAGGCTGACATGCTTCCTGAACCCATAGGAACTTACAAACTAAAGATGATAATGTGGATACGTGAAGAAATAGGCAACCCAGCAGATATTTTGAATGCTCCTGGGGGGGGGGGCAGTATAGAGAGGTGACCCTTGAGCTGTCTTAATATTTTCCTCCCAGAATTCTAATTGCATAAAGGTCCTCAAACATATAATAATATCTACTTTGATTTCTACTTACTTAATTTAATTAAGGGCATTAAGAATAAAAATACTTTTTTCTTTTGGATGATGAATCTAGGGCTTTGCCTCCAACTATTTAAAGATTCAAATTTCAAAGTGTTTATATTTACAAATAAAACCACACAGAACCATGTTTATTTAACAAATATTTACTGAGCAGTCACTGTATGCCAGGCACTGTGCTCAAGCTGGGGAGAAAATAAATAGCCAATTATCAAAAGATGTTCTGCCTTTATGGAGCTAACAGGGAGACAAATAAGTTAGTAGGTGATGCTACTTCATAAAACTTTCCAACCCAGTGGAAACAAATCAATCAAGAAATTCCAGAAGAAGTAATGAAAAGGAACTAGTTAAGCAAATAGGTACAGATAGTAGAGGGAGAATAAAGAGAAAGTGAGAAAGGTTTCTAGGCACAGAGAACAGCATTGCAGGGCCAAGGGGTGTGAGGACACCCAACTTTCAGTAAACCCCAGATAAAACCATTTAATTCAATATAACCACTATTTGTTCAGTACCCACTATTTGCCTAACCCTCTGCCAAGTACCATGAAAAGTATAAAAAATGCAAACTGACATGTATCTTTCCCTAGAGGATATTTGAGCTCATTGTGCCCTCAAAACTTGAGTTCTGAAGTATTAAGAGACGAACGCTTCATCATATAGGATAAATTGTGAAAAATCAGGCCTAGAGGATAATATGTGGTGAAGAAGAGATAATAATATTGCCTGGGGCTGATTCTAGGGAAATGTGTTACAGAATATCCAATAAATTATGTTCATTGTTGATGTTTGCCATTTAATGTGTTATAAAAAGTAAGATCAATAATTTAATAATTTCTCGGCGCTGACATTACCTTACTTCACCTTGCTTACCACCTCCTCCCATCAACACCCCCTACACACATACACACCCCCACACACACACTCATATTTAATCTGTAACCAAGTTACCCTTGTTTGACCTTTTCATCTCTTACTTAAACTATCACAAACCTCCAGTTTAAAAAAAAAAAGCCATGGGGTTGTAAGATTCAGCATGGTTACTATAGTTAATAATGTTATATTCCATGTTTGAAAGTTGCTGAATGAGTAGATCTTAAAAATTCTCATCACAAGAAAAAAAAACTTTTCTGAAACTAAGTACAGTGACTTATGCTAACTAGACTTATGGTGATGAACATTTTCCAATATATACAATTATCAAATCATCATATTATACACCTGAAACTAATGTTATTTGTCAATTTTTCCTCAAGGAGGAAAAAAAAGTTTTTTCATAGATCTCCTGTCCTCAAATCTTTTCAAATTCACCCTCCACTCTGCCATCAGTAATCTTTTAAATACACATATTTAATAATCTTCGCTACCTAAAAGCCTTTGAAAGCCACCAGGTTTCCTATAGAGTAAATGCTATGTCATCAACATGTCAATTCAAGCTCTCTCATTCTCTGGTGCCAGACCACATTTCCAGCTTTGTCCTCTGCGTGTTTCACCCTGCCTTCAGGCCATGGCCTGCCACAGAGTTGTGCCTTCTGCCTGTTAAAATCCTAATATTTATTAGTGTTTATGTACTGGTGTTAATCACATGTACATACTTATTAGAATGCCCTACTGGATTTTGCATCCTTAGAGAACAGAAACTGTTTTATTTTCATAAACCCCTAATTGCTAGTAAGTGTCTAATAAGTATTGGATTAAATTGATGTACTTTAGAGAATATAAAGATATATCTGCTTATGCACGTGTGTATCTATCTATCTATCATCTATCTATCTATCTATCCATCCTCCAGGAACATACAACTCATTAATTGTAGTAGGCAGCTATTATTTACAGTGCACTGTCACTGTTAGAACAGTTGAACAAAATAAAAAAAAAATTACCTCCCCTTCCGGGATCTACTAGCTTAGTAGAAGAATGATATGAATGAGTCAAAGAGATAAAGAAGATGAAAAGAAGACAAGTTTGTTTGTTTGTTTTTAAAGGCATCAAGGCAATTGGTTGGTTAATTGAATCACTTTCGTGTTCTAAAGTATTTAAAATAACTTATGAAATAAAAGACATCAAATAACTTTAAAATATATATGTAAGATGAAAGTGAAGCAGAAATATGGGCTATCATATGAGTTGGACCTTGAAAATCAATGGAATTTTAAATATTGTAAGAAAAAAATTGAGGTGAAGGTGAGGACGTAAGAAAATGAAAAAAGAAGGAGAGATGCTACAGGCATTGATGATGGAAACCTCAGACCACTCACAACAGGGGCGGATCTTACAAGATGGAGGGATGGAGGGTAAGATTGGAGTCTTGGAGGATGTCATCAAGGAATTTTTGTAAGAATGCGAGTGCAGTCTAGAGAAAGAACCGCCATGCGAGTGCAGTCTATCAGTACTTAAATGATGTGAACCTGTAGAAAACTCATTCATCACAGTTGCCTAACCTTCCCGGACAACAGTTCCGCATCTCAGCTCGAGGAGTCACAGCAGCCGACGGTTGACACGCGTCAGTGAGAGCAGCAGTGCCGCCAGGGTCAGCCTGCAGGTCCTCGCCCCGCACAGCCCTTCCTCCAGGGGCGGAGGATGCACTGTCTCAAGGCCTGCCCTGCCACCGCCTCATCTCCTGCGTCTCAAACTTTGTCTCTTCACTGGTATTCTCTTCCTTCTGCCTAGAAACTCACTTAAGTGTCTCCTGTTCTAAGGACAAAAAAAAAAAAAAAAAGAAAAAGAAAGAAAAGGAAAGGAAAGGAAAGGAAAGGAAAGGAAAGGAAAGGAAAAGAAAAGAAAAAAGAAAAGAAAGAAAAAAAGAAAAGAAAGAAAAGAAAAAGAAAAGAAAAAAAGAAAAGGAAAGGAAAAGAAAAGAAAAGAAGAAAAGGAAAGGAAAAGAAAAGAAAAGAAAAGAAAAGAAAAGAAAAGAAAAGAAAAGAAAAAAGAAAGCAACTCTCCCTTGATCTTGCTCCTTTTCCAGCTGTGCTCCAAATTTTCTTCTCCTTTATTTGTCCAGACTCCCCCAAAGGGTAGTCTGTATACACCGTCTCCACATTTCTTACTTCACAGTCCTCTCAGATCCGGCTTCTGTCCCCACAGTTCTCCCAAAAAGACTCCCCCTGTGACCCCTCACGAGCTGCTCTATATTACTAAATCAAAGGAACATTTCCACTTCTTTTAGGATCTGCCATATTTAACAGCTGGCTCGCATCCTCATTTGTGAAACTCTTCAGCCTTTGGGTTTCTGTGGCAACGTACTCTCCTTTTCCTCACTACCTTCATATTCTCCTTCCCTCTTTCATGGTGTCTCCCATGGGTGCTTTCGCCCATTTCATAGTTACCGCCTAGACTCTGACCTTCAAATCTACAACTCCAGCCCAAGCCTCTCCTCAAACTTCAGCCTCCCCTGACTGCCCATAGACACCTCCATCTGCCAGCTACATAGCCCCTAACCACATCCAAAGCACAACACACCCTTCTTCCCCACCCCGCCTCCAAAGTCTTTATCTCCTTCCAAAGTAATCTCTCACCTGAGTCCTTAACCACCAGTCACCCCAAACAAGAGACCTGACAATCATCCTTGCTCCTTCCTCCCACTCACTCCTATATTTATTAATAATCAAGTCCAACCAGTTTTAACTCTGTAGTATTTCTTTAATCCAAAGCCATCCTTGCTACTACTGCCCTAGTTCAGACCTTTATTGTCTCTTATATTATTGCTCCAAGAGCTTTTTAAACAGGTTCCAGCTTCTTACCTCCAGTTTTATCCCTTCAAATCCACACTCCAAATAGCCAATGGTATATGTTTTCTAGATTGTAAATCCAGCCATCTCATTTCTAGGAATAAAACTATGCATTCAGGGGTGCCTGGGTGGCTCAGTCAAACATCCAACTCTTGGTTTCAACTCAGGTCCTAATCTCATCAGCGGTGACATTGAGCTCTGCATGGGGCTTCCCACTCAGGAGGAGTCTGCTTGGATATTCTCTCTCTGCCCCTTCACCCACTCATGTTCTCTCTCTGTGTCTCAAATAAATAAATAAAATCTTAAACAAAACAAAACAGGGACTCCTGGGTGGCTCAGCAATTTAGCGCCTGCCTTTGGCCTTTGGTGGAGGGCATGATCCTGGAGTCCCAGGATCAAGTCCCACATCGGGCTCCCTGCATGGAGCCTGCTTCTCTCTCTCTGCCTGTGTTTCTGCCTGTGGGTGTGTTTGTGTGTCTCATGAACGAATAAATAAATAAATAAATAAATAAATAAATAAATAAATAACAAAACAGAACATTCATTCACCAACTGCCCAGAGCTATAGGATTAAGGCCACTTAGTATCATAGTTTACAAAGCTAGCTAGCTGGTCTTTCCCTGATTAACAGTAAACTACTTGCTATTTTTCACTCTCACTCCACTATTTGTTGTCTCAGTGCCCCAGTTCATGCTATAAACCATCCATGAAATACCTCTCCTCCCTGCTTCTGCCGTTTTTCTATATCCTGGCTAACTTTTACTAATCACTTAGTGGGTAACAAAGACGTCACCTGCCCCAAAATGTCTTTCTTGATTCATGCCTGTGTCTTTCAGAAATCTGTCTTCTGTATAGCCATAATTATTATACTTGCTGTCACAAAAAAATAATTATCTATTTATATGCCATCTTCCTCCCTACCCCCACCCACACTGACTGTGCTCCTTTAGAGAGAGAACATCTTAATCATTTTTTATTTCTCAATGCCTAATGAAGTATGTTCATGGATCAGTCCAACCGTGCTTCCTAACCTGAGCTTACAGATACTATTCAGAGAATTGGGATCCCATGTGGCTCAAAAATACTTCCTTTCCGACAGGGAAAAAGAGAACACACTATGAAAATAATAATGGTTTAGCCTTCAGTTTATATGTACAGATACTACAGGTATACTTGTAGAGTGATAGAGGGACCAGGTGATTGATTATGCAGAACTTCCACACTGGGACCAGGCCCAACTACATTGTCTGTGTGACCTAGTGCAACATGAAAACATAAGACCCCTTATTTAAAAAGCAGGACTAAAAGTTCCATCAAAATTACATAAAGGCTTTTTCCTTTCTTCCTTGTGTTTTTTCCAGACCTGCTATGTGTTTCTTTATTGATTTTAATATTCTGAGTAAAGAAAAATTAAATTTTTTTCTTATTGGCATGAATCCTTCCATTTGTTTTTCTATTGTGAAATGCCAAATTTTTTTTTTGAAATGCCAATTTTAAGCACAGATATCAAAGCATTTGATTTGTAGGTAGAGTTACCAAAATCACACAACCTCTGTTTCATAGCCTTAATCCAAAGGGTGCCTTGAGCTGGCCAAAAGAGACAAATACAAACCAAACTCAGGAATTGTGAAGGTTGAAAGGAAGGAAGAAGTTTTCCAGGCAAGGGAGTGCTCCCAAGTACAAGTTAACTTGCAGGCCATGCAAACCGTCCAGACACCTGGGACCCCATCCCCGATGCAGACACAAGTGCCTCACTGCAGAGCCTGATGTCTGTGAATCCCTGCCTTCCAACAGCCCTTGGACCAATGCCCAGAACCTTGAACTGAGCAGGGTCAGGGGAAGTCAATCTACGTGTCTCCCTTTCCTAGGGGCCCATCACCTGAACCTATGGGGTAGACAGAGGACCTCCAAGGATTTTCAAATCTCTGTGTCCACAAATGCTTGGTAAAGGGTAAAAGGGTCAGCTTTGGCTCACTGCCCACCAGACATGCCACGGTACTGCCAGCCAGTGGAAGAATAAGGGACACCATACTCCCCATACCCCACCCTGAGGTGCCACAGAATATGAACACCCAATTCTAACCTGTCCTATGCCAGTGCCCACAACCTGCTGGAGGTAGAGAGCAGAGCAGCAGCAGTTTTAGGACCAGATAGAGAGGGGGGCCAGCGGGGCCAAGGGCCAGTGAACCTAGGAAGCAGTGAAGAGATTTTCAGTAGAACCCATCTCTGTGTCATGGTGAGAAACCAGAACACATACTCCATTGTCCCATCAGTCTTCACTTAGGAAATACAAAGTCAAAGAAAAAATGCTGAAGAATTTTAAGACAGCAACCACAGAGCATTAAAACCCCAAGCACGGGGCCCTTCTGAGCCTAGGGCCCAGTGGGATGCCCAATTAAGCCACTTGCCCATGGCCAAAAAGCTAAGTAAATGGCAGAGCTAGGAATAAAACCCACATTTTTTTTCCCACCACACATGCTGCCTCTTTCAGAATAGACTATTTCTGCCAAAAACAACATGAAACTAGAAGATTTACAGCTCTATGTTCTTAACGAAAAAAATGGGAGAAAAAAAAAGTAATCTCTAGCAGGCATGCTTTATTTTTAGCAATATTACTTTATAGTTTATAAAGCAATTTCATAAACATTATGTACCACATCCCTAAAAGGTAGGCGTCATTGGTATCTCCATTTTACAGACGAAGAAAGGAAGCTTACTTGCCCAGAGTCACTCAGCTATTAGAAAGCAAAACTGCAATGTGAACCTAGGAGGCCCAAATTCCATCCTCTTTATTAACCTCCAGTTCCTTAGTGGAGATAGTGGGAAGGAGAGTTGATGCAGACCGCAGGACTAGTAAGGGGAAACTACCCCCATCTGATCTCTGTGAGGCAATTCCATGTGTAAGACACTTGTCTGGACACTATGGGATGTGAGGACATCTGGTTATCTGCTCCCCTTATCTCCTTTATTGCCACCTCAGTTGTCACAGCAGCTCTACCACTATGTGATCTCAGTCAAGTTTCTAGTTCTTTCTCAACTTCAGTTTTCTCATCTGTAAAAAGGGAATATTAGTAGTCATATCTATTAGATAGAGTTTTTCTGAAGTTTAAAGCAGTGTCTGGCCCCCACACCATTAACACTCAATGAATGTTGCCAGTCATTATTATTTTTACTCCTGTTATTATTAATTCAGTAGGTGCCATTGGCTGAACCCAATCAAGTCTCCATCCTCTCTCATCATTATCTAAATGTATCTCAATACTCAACACTTATTTAAAGAAAATGGCTTCCCCCAAACAAGAAGAAATAGTCTTCAAACAATATAAGTACATGAGTTGATTCACTCCCAGCTATAACCTTCAGAACAGATGCTGTGTTAAAAAGGAACATCTGGTCCAATTTTATCATTGTTCAGCTAAAAAAATGAAGTCCCAAGGAAGTTAAAAGACTTTTCCAGGTTTACACAATTAGCTAGTGATAAGTCAGAACTCTCTAATTTGGGGCTCATTTCCAATGAATGCTGCTTTCATAAGACTAAACATAACTCATTGCTATCATTGCCTTCAAATATACCTCTGCTTTTTCATAATACAAACATGCTTATGAGAACTGTATATTCTTCTTATTTTATTCATTATAATTGACCCTGATGATCATTACAATGATTATTATACCACAGATAATGGTTTAAATTCATTTGTGCTCCTTGTACACATAAACCAAAGACTATACCACTATTATTTTCACAGTGTGTTCTCTTTCTCCTTGTCGGAAAGGAAATATTTTTGAGCCATATGGGATCCTAATTCTCTGAATGCTTTTAGATTATCAGATGTCTCAACTGACAGTCCTGGATGAAAATCAAATCATGAGAATTTGCAAAACTGAAGAAAATTAAGAACATTTTGGTGTTATCGTGTACCGGAAATTCCATCTTTATCTTTTCTTCAATTAGGAAAAAAAATCAGACATCCTGAATATTAGAATGTTCAGCTCAAACTTTTCAACCTTCTTGCTACAAACTTACTTGGTGATCCTTAGACTGGATATTTTTATAAACCTATGGCCCATGGTTTTTTTTGTTGTTGTTTTGTTCTTACTTAGCATTCATTTTTTTTCAAGTTATTTTATTTGAAAGTTCAGCAAAATTTAGGTAATAAGGAAGATGCAAAGATGCTTAAGGCATGATCATTTCTCCCAAGAATTCTGCTATCCAATGAAGAATATAGGACCTATAACACTAAGGAGATAGAGATAAGAGATTCTATAGTCTATTTAGCATTGGCTTTAACTTAGATAAGATGTGTCCATTTTTAATAATGCCCAAAGTAATATGAAGGAATTTGTGATGTTTTTGGTACCAGTGAATATTGAAGTAAAACTCAAGAACTTCTCTCTTAAATTAGAAAAATGAGACAAGGGGACATTTAATAATATTCCTCATGAGAAAAGGTGTCACCCTTTTCTTTCTCCTTCCTCTTGTTCTTGTTTGGTAGTATTATTTAGTGAGGAAAATGGTAAGAGAATATTAGGAAAGAGATGCATGCAATATAGAGAACATGCATGTTTGTGTGCCTTGCACAAATTTTCCCTTTGTATTCAACCCTAGGCCAAATGGTAGAGCTAGACAACTCTACAGCAATCCAAAGGACTCTTCTTAGTTGTGATTTTTCTCAGCTTTCTTTCATCCCTTGGTTGGATTAGCCTCCTGCCTGTCTAACCCTCCTTATATTTAATTCCAGTGCTGTTTTATGCCTTAGTCCATTCAAGGTGCTATAACAAAATACCATACACTGCTTGGCTTATAAAGAGCAGCAATTTATTTCTCACAGTTCTGGAGGCTGCGGGTCCAAGATTCAAGGCAGCATATTTGATGATTGATAGAGGCCCACTTCCTAGTTCACAGATAGCCATCTTTTCTGTGTGTCCTCACATGGCAGAGGGAGCAAGGGTGCTCTCTGAAGCCTCTTGTATATAGCACTAGCTCCATTCAAGAGGGCTGTGTCCTCAAGACATGAGTACCCCCTCAAAGGCTCCACTTCCAAATATTACGTTGGGAATTTGGTTTCAACATATGAATTTTGGGGAGACACATTCAGTGAGTTTTCCCAACACCAATTTTTTTTTTATGTAAAGCAAGCCAAAACAGTTTTAATGAGGAAAAAAATGTTTTCTACTGAAGGCATTTCAAGACCAAAAACTAAACCAAAGAAGATCTTCAAGACCAAAACCAAAACCAAAAATAAATGTGGAGAAAAGTCAGGAATATTCTGGTCAAGTCTTTCAATAAGAGTAATCACCATTTACTGCCCACCAAAGACATTCCAGGCTACGAAGGACCTGACCACAAACTTTGACATCTCAAGAGTTTGGGGGGAAAGTCACACACTGAGGCCAACCAAACAAACCCCTCAAATATTTTCCCTGTTTCTGCTCTGTTAAGATTATAATGTGTTCAAGTTTTAAGTGTAAAAATTCTTTCCTATAAAAAGTTAAATTTATGTAGAAACATACTTCCTTTAGAACCACAATGACTATACAAACTGAGATGCCTGTCATCTTCAATTAGAAGCTAAAATCCACTCCTAGATTTAAAATCTGTCAACCCCATGAACACTTTGGTAATTTCACATCTAGCGATTATGAACAGAAACCAAAATCCATAGGAGATAAATTCCTTCAACTAATTATTTCTGTGAGATTTCACAATTTTAAATCACAGAATCAATCTATAGATGGATGCACATACCCTTCCCAATTTTGTTCTGATAGATTTGATTCTTTCTTGTATCCTACTCTGCTCTTCTTTGTGGTTATGGCACTCAGGCAGTCTAAGGTAAATTTTGATGGCCCTGCTGTCTATTTATGACCCCTATTACATGCCACAGTCCACATCCTCATCATTATTTTCACTAACAACAGATGAGCACTGGCCCGAGTCACTTGTATGCAAAATACGGAGACAGCTTTAAACCTTTCTTATTTAGGGACTAACTCTCCCATAATTCATGTCTGCCTGCTTACAGATATCCAGTAGGGTTATTTGTTTTTGGTGGCTAACTGACTGTGAACCCATCTCTGTCACATTATATGAACAATAAACCCCTTCATCATCGGGGGAAAGTCTGAAGCCACTTTCTTACGGACACACGAGGACACCAGGTGAATTTCTTCCTTTTAATCAGAAAAGCAAAAGTTTTTCCAGAAGTTCCCCACTGGGCAGATTTTGTCACATGTCCACCTGCAACTTCAAGGGAGGTTGAATCATTTAGTTTTTCCAGCCTCCATAGTAGAAGATAGCAAGGGAGAAGGGGATCAGCCTACCAATAATGTCTACAACTTAGAAATAGAAATGGTAAAAAAAAAAAAAAAAAAAAACAAAGAAAGAAAAGAAAAGAAAAGAAAAAAAGAAATAGAAATGGTGGGTTCATGAAGTATGGATGTTTACATTTTAACAGGTATTATTCAATCTCTGTTCACAGTTGTATTAATTAAGACACTATATCAAAGACCATTCTGACTTTTATCTTTGCCATCTGGCTTTTCTTTTTGATTCAGATGCAAGATTATATTTAGCTTGGAAATTTGACTTCCCAGTGAGGCCAACTCCTGTGGTTCTTCAACAGGTCATATTTCATCCCGTTTTCCTCAGATTCCAGAGTCTCCAGGCTATTGTTTCAATTCAGGCTGTTAAGCTCAAGTTTCCTGTTACCCAATTCATCCATCCATTCTTCACACTATAGTCAGAGTATAATAAAAATATATATATATAAGTCAATTTGTGTTCTTCAGTGTTTTTCACTGCATTTAGAATAAAATCAAGGATTTTATTTATTTGTCAGGATCTCTGTTATCTATGCCCTATTTCCCCTCCAATGTCCTCTTTGCCTCAGTCACTAAATTTAGTCTTATTAGCCTTCTGTTTGTTCCTAGAATCTATATAGCTCTTGCCCCATCTCAGTTCCTTTGCACCTGCTTTTCCTTCAAAATACCCTTCTAATGGTTCTGCTCGTGGTTTGATTGCTCCTTCTAATCCCTCATGTCTCAGTTTACATGTCACTTTCTCAGAGGGGCTTTCCTGACCATCCTTTCTAACATAAGTCTCCTTTGTAATTTTTATTTACAACAGCACTGTATTAATTTCCCTTAGAGCAATTTTTACTAGACATGTGAGCGTGGGCAAATTATTAGCTTCTCTGTGTCAATTCTTTATTTGTAAATAAGGGTAATAACTGTACCAATCTCAAGGGTTTTTGTACATAATAAAATAAAGCCCTTAATATGTCTTGGCCTACATAAAACTTTTTGAAATAATAATTACTTGCATTATTTCTTTATTTTGTTATTTTCCTGTTTTCCCCACTAGACTATAGACTCTAAAAGCAGAAAGACCTTGTCTGCTCTATGTTCATTGTGTCTCAGGACCCAGCTCAGTGCCTGGCACATAGTAAGTATTCACAAAATAGCAGGTGAACAAATATATGTTGAATAAATGAATTAGTGGCAAGTCCTCCCTCAGTAGTAGTTCTTTTTTTTTTTTTCCAGTAGTAGTTCTGATTGTGGACTGGACTCTGCTAGCTTATTTCCAGCGTTCAGTAGCCTCTTCTGTGAGGCTACCAGATTAAGCAAATAAAAAAATACAATCCTAGATAAATTGGAATTTCTGTGTTTTATCTGGCGACGCTACTTTCCTCACTACCACCTTTACCTTTAATAAGCAAAAATTTCTCTCTCTTATTCTCTCCCTCCCTGCCTTTCTCTTCCTCATTGCTATTCTCCTCCTACGTTTACTTAACTATTTCTGAATATAATTAAGTATCAGGCAACTTCATGATCCTTACATCTATATATACCCACTCTTGAGAAACTATCTCTTTGATGGATTAATGAGTTGCCTTTATGACCGGTCTCCCAATTCCCAGAGGACTAAATTATCCACCTTCACCATGACAGGCTCCTTCATCCTGGGTAGCCATCTCAGGGAACTGCAACTGATTCTTTTCTCTGGAATCAGAACATGCTAAATTAGGGGCACACCTGGTGGCGCAGCAGTTTAGCGCCGCCTGCAGGCCAGGGCATGATCCTGGAGACCCTGGATCCAGTCCCACATCAGGCTCTCTGCATGGAGCCTGCTTCTCCCTCTGCCTGTGTCTCTGCCTCTCATTCTCTCTCTGTGTCTCTATAAATAAATAAATAAAATCTTTAAAAAAAAATTAGGGGCACAAATGCCCTTAATACATTTCCAGACATTTTCTACCTAATTGGATCATTTTCAAACATCCTCCCTACTAAATCCTGGCTTTGAAAGAGACCTAAAGAAAATAAATCCAACATGGCCTTTCCCAGTTGACCAGACAAGAGAGTTTGACAAGGCTCTACAGAAGAGCTGAGAAGCGCCAAGTTGATGCCATGCTGTTATTTCCCACCTTCCAGCATAGTCTTGGCTTAGAACATGAGAAGTTACTTGGTGCTTTAGCCAGACTCTGTCATTTACATTAACATGCTTGGGCTCTAGATTATACTAAGGCAGTTGTAAGAACTAACTGCTTAACCTTTCAGAGGTAAATAATTTATTTGAAATTGTGTTGGGGAATCCATGGCAGTCACTCCTAGTGGTCTGTCAGTAGAGGCTGTGTATGAAAATAGCATCATGGGAGTTACTTCTTTGTGGTGTTACACATCTGTTGACTGAGGATCTCCATCCAGAAGATGTCCTCTCCTGAACATTTGATTTCTTTTCTGTAGCAAAGGAAACATGAGTGTCATAGTCTGAAAGAGTAAAACATTGATCAGTGGTTTCAGAGCTCTGGGACTCAGTTTCCTTGTCTGTGATATAAAATTATGCCTCCTATCTCATAACCCAATAGTAAGGTTTCTAAGTAAGGGGGACAAAATATGTGGTACTCAGTGAGTGCTTAATGGCTGCTTGTTAACATTAATCATCTCAGGCACTTTTTTTCTGCTTCATAAATGTGTGGCTGTGTTGGTTATTCTCAGGAGCAAATTCTCTTTGTTTCTCCAGAGAGGAGCTTCCTTGTGGAGCTCTGTACCGCCAGTGAGAGACAACTCGCAAGAGATGCCTGTTGTAAATAGGAAGGTGCCATGTTCCTCTTCTGTTAAGAGCAGGGTGTCCAAACTAACCTAATTGCTGCTCAGTTTTCTCTTGTGAGGCACTGAGGAATGTTCAGCATATTAGATAGAAGAACAAAACTCAGATACCTGCCAAGATTATGTACAGCCTACCCAAGGAAAAAAAAATTTTTTTTAACTTCACAGCTTGTGATTGGAAAAGGACACAGGACAGCTGCTAACTGTTTTCATCTCCACTTTTGGCATGTTCTTCTAATAGCTCTCCTGTCACACTCAGTCTGCAGCATGGTGGGAACTAAACGAGTAGGACTGAGGTGTCCCCCCTAACCCCATCCCCACCCCCTGCTTGGATTCAGCTATTGGGAAAGACCATTTAAAGCATTTAATATCCACCCTACCCCTTTGGGAATGGTGTAACCCAGCTAGACACCACACTTCAAAAGAGAGAGGGAAGTTAAAGCTTTGTGGTTAGTTAGGGAACGTTTAGATTAGAAAACCCCCCAGGTCCCTGCCAACCCTGATTCCATGATTCAGTGAACAGAGAGGACTGGAGCAGAGGAGGGAAGATTAGGTCAGAAAGCTTTCCAAATTCTGTTCTATAAAGAAAGATTCATTGTTGCTCAAACGTTGTGAAATCAAACGTAAAATATGTTGGAACATTTGCTTTCAAATGTGAATTTCATATGGCTCTAAAGCAAAATGCAAATAGTTTAGATCTAGCCACATATTTTTACTGAACCTTTTCTCTCCCACACTAGCCCCACTGAAGGCAGTATCAGGTAATAGGAGAAAGGTCCCTCTTAGCTAAGGGAGCAAGTTAAGTACCTACCTCAGAGAGCTATGGTGAAAATTAAATAAAGTAATATGTCTTAGGCATTTAGAAGAGGGCCTTGCTGGGGCCTCTGGGTGGCTCAGTTGGTTAAGTGTCTGCCTTCAGCTCAGGTCATGATCCCAGGGTCCTGGGATGGAGCCCTACACTGAGCCTCACACTGAGCACTGCATCAGACTCCCTGCTTGGCAGGGGGTCTGCTTCTCCCTCTTCTTCTGTGATCTCTCTTGTTCTTACTCTCTCTCAAATAAATAAATAAAAATCTTAAAGAAAAAAAAAACGCATGAAGCACAGAATCAGAACTCAGTAAGTGAGTAATTTGCCTCATGCTTACCCCAACTGATATTGTTGTGAAAACTGAAAGACAGTAGATGTTTATAAGCTTCATATTTTCATATGTATGTTATCTGGGAAAAAAGTAAGAACATACAAATAAGTTTTGTTCACCGCTGTGTTTCTTCTTGTAAGACCGTTGGATTAACATCCTTAAAAATGAATAGGTTTCCTCTTGCATCTGTGAAACTTTTGACCAAGACAGTACAAATTACTATATAAATGACTTTGAAGACATATATATATATATATATATATATATAAAATTCTAAAATATACATGAACATGTGAACACTCTCAAATGAATTAGAATTGCGCCTTATGAAATCATCAAATCTTGCTCAATACTTTACCAAATAAATACCTGATTACTTAAATTCTCTCTCTCTCTCTCTCTCTCTCTCTCTCTCTCTCTCTTTCTCCCTCCCTCTGTCTCCATAGCTTCAGAACAGATGTTTCAAAGGGAAAACAGGCTTGAAAAATAGAGGCAACAACTGGTACTATAAAACGACAATCATGTTAGCTATTAAATACTAATCTTAAAAATAATTCTAAGATATAGTTTATTTATTAAGATATATACCTTACATATATAAGATGCTTTCTAACTATTGCTCAGTAATGTGACATTTATTTGAGTCAATAACCCACGTGGTCTGAAGAATCTGAGAAACTCTATAAGTATGTGAAATCTAGTTAGGTTATGAACAAGAAATTCCATTGCAATAGAATATTTTCAAACAGAGGGCTAAGGTAGAGAGGTAAAAAGTATACTGTTTTCCATTCGTGTAAGAGAGGGAATTAAAACTGGAAAAAGCACACATGCAACAAAAATGTTTTTAATCTTAAAAAATAAAATAAAATTGGAAGAAGCATATCTTCCATTATCTGATTACTTATGGTAACCCATGTTTCCATCTGATAAACGAAATAGAACTTTGCAACACTGATAGGGGGATTGTAGATCTGGGACTTATCCCAATAGTTACCATACTAATCATGCAGAAAAGACATGCATTCGGTTTACTTGTAAGTTGGTATCAAATAGACTCACAGCCTTTCTAGAAGCTAAGAAGTTGCATTATTCTAAGAATATTATGTATAGTTTTATGCCACCACATCATTTATGCTGTAAAAAAATATTAAAAATAAACTAAAATATGTGTTTCTTCATGTGTGAGTTTGCAAGATCTTGCTATCATTCCATTATACAAATATTCTATTTTAAATATCTCGGGCCACACAAATTGTGGAGAAGAATCTAGTGTAGTTAATTATAGAGCAAAAGAAATTTTTCTCCAGATTGACAGTATCCTCTTGATTTTTTCGGTCTTGGACTGAAGAGAGAGAATAAATAACATCCAACTTAAGCTTATATTAAAAAGAAACAAGTTCCCTGTGGTTCTTAAATATGTTTCCCTAGCATTTGTAGGCATTTATTATATATAATATGCAACATGAAGGAAAGTTTGCTAAATGAATATAATCTGGGATTGAAGTTGTGAAAATAAGAATTCTTTTCAAGCTGGAGTTCTGAGAGACAGAAGCAATCAGTTTAGATATACTTGAGAGATGATTTCAATAAATAGCTGTTATATTTCTCGTGGAACATTAAGTGCAAAATGCTACTTTTTATTCTACTTGGTCATCTTGTTAGTTTATCACAGGTGGAAAAAATCCAGTAATATAAAATATTCTTTCCAGGGTCAGAGAAACTTCAGTTTCCAGCTCTCCGTGCATAAAATATATTATTTTTCCTCATTCCATGATTTAAGAAAGCAGTAAAGACCTCCTGGATTAGATATTTCTTGTCAGTAAAAGAACAGTTATTCTACAAATACTGCTTTGGGCCTTTGATCCTTCTAGTAAGTCATTAACTAAGCAACTTTGCCTACTGCTTATTATTCCCTAACTGCCTTGTGCAATGTGCCTGGCAGTGTGCAAGAAAATAACAAATTACTCCTTGATTTGATCTGTCCTTTTGGTAGCACAGATTTCTAGGCCTAGAAGAAAGAAATGCTAATAAAAACAGAACTGCTACTAATTTGTTTTAATGACTGAAAAATTAGAAGAAAATTTCTAAACTTCCTCAATTTTATGTTCATGAACTTTGACTAAGAAACACATCAATTATATCCTAAAGATGACTCATGAGTATTTCTGACTCCCTATTCTGATTCCCTGTCAGTCCACATTTTTGCCCTATCTGTGTGATTCAACTACAGTTTCAATGTCTTTTATTGTGAAGAAGTACAGTCTAATAGGATTTTCTCTGATGGCAGAAATACTCTCTATTCATGCTGTCCAGCACACCAGCCACACGTGGCTAACACATTTTTGAAATCCAGTTCGAAAAGAATCAACTAGATATGGCAATTGAGAAGTCCTTCTCAACATTTGGAAGAGAAACTCTATGGGGTTAGTGGGGGTAAAAACTTGTTTTGATGGCTTGAGGAGTAAATGGGCGATGAGGGTGAAGACAAAGCATGTGTACTGGGGATGAGGAGGTAGAGTGTGCAGCGTGGTCGTTGATTCAGCAGAAGACACGCATAATGGAGCTTTACCCCAGAAACCCTTGATCTGCCAGTCACGTGGAAAATGAATGGAGGAGGGAGAGAGCTAAAGTTTACATTTAGCTATTATGGGGGGTGGGGGTGGGGGGAGAAAGGATAAACTGAGATTTTCTAACATTTAGTGAAGGCAAGTCATAACAGGAGAATAAATTCCAGCTCCCCAGGAAGAATGGAAATGTTTATTGTCTTTGATGGCACATCTGTTACCCAAGTGCAAATGAAATGGTTAGTTGTAAGATTTGAAATATTTTATTTTTCTCTGAAAAGCTGCAAGAATTCATGATATTACAGAACGAAAGTATTCTTTTAATAAGAAATGCTATAAGTTCCTACCTGAGTACTGAGATTAATTTGTCCAAAAAAAAGTACATTCTTGTGTTTCTCTGTAATTTCTCAGTTGACCATTGAAGGTCCTGAGCCCCCTCCTCACCCCCCACTGCCCCATGCAGCCAGAAATCTGCTGTACTTTTGTCTCCCCCAAAATTTAACCACTAATAGCATACTGTTGACAGGAAGCCTTACTAATAGCATAAACAGTCCATTAACACATATTTCATATGTTATATATATGATATACTGTATTCTTACAATAAAATAAACCAGAGAAAAGAAAATGTTATTAAGAAAATCACAAGTAAGAGAAAATAGATTTGCAGTACTGTACTGTATTTATTGAAAAAAAACCCACAAAGTTTAAGTAGATCCTGCAATTCAAACCCGTGTTGTTCAAGTGTCAACCATACTCCTTAAAGCTAACTTTAGATTGCAAGTTCTGAAACACTTAAGATATAATTGCAATGTAAATGTAAATGCAACTACAAATTATACAATCTATATTCACATATAAGGATACTAATCAAAAGTTAGACATGACTGAAATCATAGCATCTTAGAACTGAATGAGTATTCATTGAACTGCGTTTTATGGGTGAAGACCATGAGACCTAGAAATAATATATGACTTAGCTAAGTTTACTCAAACAAGATTCGGACCCAGATCTTTAGACTCCAAGCCTGGTGGTGGTTCAAAAAAAGACTTGCTAGATGATGCACCAGGATATTTTTGGTAATCTCTATATATTGCAATAAGAGAGAAAATAGAAAATTTCTCACAGCATGCCTCATTGGGGACAGTGAATCCTTTTCTTTACATTTCCACAATTAGTACCATTTCCCCCTTGGGCACATTCTCACCATTTGCACCGGGCTTCCCAAATTTTCACTCATTTTCCAAAAGTGTTTGGTAATTATTCCATATGCTAGGAAATTTGACCCAAAGAGAAGATATCTAACTTCCTTACAATTTCTCAAAAAGGTTCTTCCTCCTGAAGGTAGAGAAGATGGTATGTTGGCAGTGGAGAGGAAGAACCGTGGTTTTAAGGATTTAATTCTTCATATCATTTCAGTATTCAAATACTGAAATACAATTTTCAGGATTACCTATAGATAGTAGGTCTCCATAATTACTGAAGCAGAAGGCAAACACAGACACACCAAAGAATGTGTGTGAGCTGATGTTGTGGGCTGCTAATTTAGCCCATGGAAAACCTGGTAATGGTCTAACACATAGATGGACAAAGTGTTTTGTTTCCTGTTTTTTATTTTCTGTTTTTATTTCTCAAGACCCTTTTAACTCCTTCTGGAAACCCTTTTAAGACTAAAAGTCAAATAGATAATGGTCTCATAAATCCTACTCATGACATACTGGTCCATGCTGAAAATAATAACGCTTTCTCAAAATGAAGCCATTTATATTCTTAGCCATGCTCTATTGTGTGCACAGAGTAATTTCTTGAGGGCAATGTTTCCCATGGCATTTTGCCAAGACTGGCTTTATTTGTTTTTCATTAGGCATTTCATTATCATGCTGCTATATACCTGGATCATTCTCCCTCCTCTGAGAAGGCCAGGGTAGCTTAAGCATAGGAATGATATCTTGAGTAGGTGGCATGTTTTTGTCCAGTGAAGGCCCATTTTAAATCTCTAGCTATGGGACCATTCTTATGGCTTTAATCTTTCTAGAAATAATCAATTATCCATTTATAATGCAGTCTGATATTAAATTGTTTACATCCATCTATTCTGCCCCTATACAGGGAAAGATACTAGTCTCCCTTCGTACCACACTAGACTGGCTCATCCTCCTTTATTATCTCAGGAGAAGGCATTATGCTTCACCCCCATTGCCCAAGCCCAGAACTAATGTACTTTCTGCATTTCTCCATAATTCCATGTATTCACTCACTGAGTCAAACTTCTTGATAGTTTCAAGCCCACCCGTATCTTTCTATCTCCCAGGACCACCACTACCTCAGTCTAAGCCCACATTGTCTCTCAAACAACTGCAGTAGCTCCTAATGGTCTTCATGCTCCCAGGATTGCCCTTTCCAATCTGTTCTCTTGTTTTAAATATCTGTCTATACCCATTTCTCTCCATAAATAAGTCTTCTGTAATTTCTACTCATAAGTGTTTTTGTTACACATTAATAAGGTAGTTTGATTTGTCAAGAAAAGGAGTGATCTGAATTCTGAACTTCTCTATAGACCCTTCAGTTTAAATGAAAACTAGCTTACAAACTACAAAAGACTAAAATTCAGGGACAAACTAAGCAATCTATAAATTTCCATATTAGAAATTAATCAGAGGCCTAAAACAAAAATCATTGAAATCAGAGAATTTCAGGACTAGACTGGTCCTTGGAGATCATGTGGCTTAACTTTGTCATTTTATAGGTAAGGAAACTGTGAGGCCCAGCCCCTAAACTGAACTAAAACTAAACTAAATCGATCTTTCTAAATTTGGAATATCATATGTAACTCCAGTTCTTAAAATCTGTCCATGGCTTCCTGTTGTGGTCAGGATGAAGTCTGAATTCCTCCAGCAGGCGTACAATGTGTGCATAGCCTGACTTTGGCTTACCTTGCCAGCCTTACCTTTTGTTCTTCTCTCCAACTCATCCAAGAACCCAGTGCTTCCTAATGTACTATGTTCTTTCTCACCTACAGGATACTGTACGTAATTTCCCTTGTGCCCATCTTCTTTTGAGTGCTAAGTCCTAATCATGCTTCAGATATCTGATCAGACATCATCTCCACTGAAAACACATCCCCTCAGGGTTCCCAAGCATGTGTCACCATCATAGCACATTCATAGCACTCTCACTGCCTTTGAAAATCTGTTTCCATCCCTGGACTGAAAAGAATAAAGGCAGTGGTGGGCAGTGACCTGGAAATTATTCATTGTTGTATCCCCATATCTTGATCAGATGTCTGGCATTCAGTGTTTTAAGTTTAATTATTAATTCCCACTTTTAGCCAGTTTAGTATATTTCAATTTTTTAATCAGTCCTCTTCTCAAAATCTGTTTTTAGGGGAAGAAAAAATGTATTCATACATGTCAACATATAGGTAGATCACTGTTGACCCTAAATGGCAACACTTGTTAGAAGCATTTACATTTTTATGGGAACAGAATTTGAATTCCCAGCGCAGATAAATAGTGAGCCATGAGAGCATTTCTGAGGTGAAGGAAGCTTTCCCAGGACCTTCAGTTCAGTCACCACCTACTTGCTCTCACCCTCACAGGAGAATGACTCTGTTTTCGTTTGTAAAAATCAACTCACTTGTTGGTTATTTTTCTCCGCATCAGATAAATCATTATTTACCTGTAGTAAAAATGCCTGATTTAACTGGTAATATTTCTGGGTTTGTTTCAGGGAAGCAATGTTATGGAAGATCAGGATTTGTTGGAAATTGGAATCCTTAATTCTGGGCACAGACAAAGAATTCTGCAGGCAATCCAGCTCCTTCCAAAGGTAAGCAATGCTTTCTTATCCTAGTCCTATGTACAGCAATTTTCAGTCCAGATGTGAAAGGGCTATTAGTACTTAGGACAACATTTCTACCTATTGATGCAACTCCCAAAAGCAGTTCTTCTTAGGTTCAATGAAACATTCAGACTTACAAGACTACTATGGGCCAAACTTGACTTTAGTTACAAGGATGTCACACAAGAAACACCACTGACCAGCAGGGCACCTTCAGGATTTCTCTTTAGTGGGAGTCCCTATATTGGTACAAACATCAGGCCAGACCCCTCAGGTGACAACTGAGATACAAGGAGACAAGATCAGTATTGGGTGAGTGTGGGAATGTTCCTGAATTAGAAGCCCGATGCCCTGTGAGAGGCAGTATCTCTTGTACAACTCCATAGACTTAGCCTCCAGGGGCAAGGAATCTGTCTAATGACTCAAGGAAGACCAAAGTATCACATCCCCATCTGGTATTTATAGTTCTTGTATAAATCCTCCCAATCTAGATGCAATTTGCCAACCAACATGTCATTTTAACTCTAAGCACTGTTACCTAGCAACAGAGTTGACCTTCTGTTTCCAGATAAGATTTCATAGGAGCCTAAAGCAAGAGAGGTAGGACCTGAGCACTGGTCTTCAAGATATGTAGGACCTTAATTGATAAGGAAAAGGAAAGCATTTCAGAGATTAGCAGAAATCATATAGATATAAATTGCCAAAAATATTAGGGGAATAGTGATACTGTGTGATTTAAGATGCAATGGGATTTGCACAACTGTGTGAATGTCCTCAATCTTTGCCACTAAATTATACACTTAAAAATGTGTAAGGTGGCAAAATTTATGCTTTGTTATTTCACCACGGTTTTTAAATTAATTTTTAAGAGAGAAAAAAGAAGTCCAGTGTGATTAAAACAATTAGAGTGTAGAGAGTATAGTTAGAAATAAAGCAGAAAATGTAGGTAGGGTCAGTTTGTGTCAGGCCAAGGAATTTGGAATTTGTTCTGTAGGCACTAGGGAACAGACATGACTGGACTGCTTTAGGCCAGTCCATTTTGGAGGCAGTATACAATAGGAATGAGAAGAAGGGAAAGTTGAAGTAGGGTCAACCAGCTGGGAAAATATTCAGGGGGCAAGACTGAAAACAGATGAACTGTTCTACTTGCATCTAGGTACATGAACTTCTCATATATTTTATATTCTTCTCTGCTCTTTTCCTTTCTAATGAGGCTGTAATTTCTCCTCAGAATGAGAAAAATAAATAGTAATCACTGTTTCTAAGAAAATGATGTAATGAAATTTGCCAACTGACAGTGAACTGAGTGTCTACTGATAGAAACTTAACACTTTTGCAAATTCAAGGAGAGTCACATACAAAGGAGTTTGATCGTGCAATTTTCTACAGTAAAAGGAAAAGAATAAAGTGGCCTTCGAACTAATTCCAGAAGTAATTATCATAAGCGTACTATTTATCTCACTATTTTTGTATCTAACAATATTACTTCTCAGCAAGTTTGCTCTTCATTCTCTGCAAGGACTTCTCCATTGCTCCACCCCCAACACCCAGCCCAGTGTGCAGCACATGATAGGCACTCCATAAATCAGTAAGTGACTACCCTTGTCACAAGCCTGCCTGTCATTTAAAGTTCATTCAAATAGTTCCACATCACTTCCTTTGTGAAACTTTCCATGAAAGGCAACCACTTCTCTCACCTTGGTAATTTTCACCCTCGTCCAAACCAACCACCATTAACTGGACTACCACATGGGTTTTAATCTATCATCTCTAGGTTAGACTACTGGAGTCAATCTCTCCTTGGTTCTCTCTGGCTTGGGTAAATTCATAGATACCTAATCTCTGTCTTAGTTACCTTCTTATTATTCTACATTTGAATTTCCACACAGCATCCAGAATGAGCCTTCTTAGATGTAAATCAGATCATGCTACACCGTTTTTAAAGTCTCCAGTGGATTCCCTTCTCACTTAAAATAAAATCTTTATCATAGCCCACAAAAGTCAGTAGGATCTGGCCTCTTCCGACACCTAAGACCTCATCTCTCACTCTCCCATTTTCCTAAACTCTAGTTATATGGTTTCTTTCTGTTCCAGAATATACCAAGCTCATTTTTGCTTCAAGGCCTTCCCACACTGGTCTCTCTGCCTGGAAAGCCTTGTATTCAGATATTCATACACCTCCCCCACCAAACATCATCAAATCTCTACTCAGCTGCTATCTCCTCACCAAAACCTTCATGACCTCAAAGTCACATTCCTCACATATCCCCACTGTCCTTCATGTCACTCCACTTTAGTTTCTCTATGGCACTTAGGGTTACCTGAAGTTACATCATTTATGTGTTTGTTTGTTTTTTTATTTTCCATCTGCCCCAAGATGCAGGGTCCATATGCTCAAGGACCTTGAGTGTCTTCTTCCCTTCAATATACGCAGCCCCCAGAGCAGGGCCAGTCACATTACAGGTAGCCAAAAATGTTTGTAGAAGGCAGTAATCCACTGCTGTCTCTTTCCTCTGAGATTTGATAGCGCTACTTGTTCTGAAGGTACTAATAATACTCTTACCACTTCTGCCTTAGAAACATCCTAAAGGCAGAGGCAGTATCACATCCATCCTTGAACTTCCCAATGTGCTTAGCTCAATACATGCACATTAAAAGAATGAAAGAATGAGTGACTGAAATGAGTATTTTCCTCACGTGATTCAAATATACCTTTTTTCAAATCAGAGTGCCTCAATTTTAAGATATATCTGTAATCATGCATATGCCATTTGATAATGAGAAATAGAAGAACCTGAACTCAGAGTTATTTGGAGAATAAACAGAGTGTTTATTTTTAAGACAGAATATCATTCCCATTAAAGAAAACAATATAACAGAAACAATACAAAATTAAGCTTTTATCAAGAGGCTGATGAGAAAGTGCTTACTATGCACCCAAATGAATAGAGAATATATAAAAACATCCAAACACGTGTTCAGCAGCACAAACAGAATGTTATAATGCTACAAATTGATGCTTTGCCTTCTTAGGTAATGAGCCCAATCTTCAGATGGTTAATAGTGTAATTTTACTGCCAGCACATTCATTTGCATTCACTCTAACTTTGCACTGCTGCAAAAGGGACACAGTGTCTCTTTGTTGTGTTTATGCAATTTTAGTCTTCCGAATATCTGTGTTCTTCATCTGTCATGGAAAATATCCCATGATTGCTACCTGAAATCCTTTAATTAGCATATTGTGTTTTGGAATCCTTGAGATTGTTCTTAAACAGAGAAAAGGTGGTTTGCTAAATGCAATCTTGATCTGTTAGCACACTTCAAAGCATGTTTTTCTTGCTTTATTTGTATTTGTTGTTTCAAGTTTCGAAGACGAAAGTTTATTCCCTTGGTAAGAATAGGTTTTCTGTAATATGCTCTTTTTAATATCGAAATATTCACCAATGCAAAGGTCTGCATGTTCTCAAATAAATTTGATGTGTCAGACACTGGAATACATTCTATGTGTTCTAAGCATAGACATAGTTTGAACAGTAAGCACTTTAATTCCTCTCTTCCACTCATTATTTCCCTCTGTCTTTTGTAATGCTCAACCTTTAGTACCAAAGCTCAAATTACCCATACCCATTTTCACCCAGTATCCATTTTCCTCACTAACCCCAGTGCAGTCTTTTCTGAGGTCTAAAAGTTTCCCAGAACTTTTGAAGATCAAATTTCACCCATTTCTCTTTTTAAGATAGGAAACATACCAAACACTTTGTGAGAAGGTGGCTTATTTCTTACTCTGGTAGAAACTGCAAACATATTGGACTTTTTCTGTCCCTTAGACTTGGGGAAATAATCTTATTACTTGTGTGCAACACGTAATTTACCTTTTTCCAGGTGAGAATTCCATATGACCAAGTATTGGGATAATCCTCTTTAAAAACGCATTATGTCTTTTGTCCTTTGACAATATGTCATTTGGAAGTCAGTAATTCAAAGCATTTTCATTTTAAAACTTTGTAAGACTTGTGTCAAACCCCCTATTGCATCTGCTCTCTTAATCTCTCTCCTCCTGAATTGAAAATGTATTTCGACACACTACTAGCTTTTTTTTTGGTCACATGCTCACTTCTTTTTCAATATTTCCTTTCCTAATATTTTTATGCTTTTTGTCTTTTGATTTATTGAGTAGTGGTTTATATTTGCTATCCCCTTTACTTTGCTCCCACTGATCCTCCGACCTACTTGGGTCTAATTAGTTCCTCTGCTACCTTAGCACTGCTTAGTTACAAGCAGTGTAACTAAGTAACCAGTAACCAGTAGGGAAGAAAGTCCATATGCCCCTTTCCACCTTACCCCACTTCAGCTTCAGTAGGTTCCTATACTCATGTCAGATGCCAATATTGTCTTCTTCTGGCTTCCTCATTACCTGGTTATCTTCTTACCTCTTGGATGCTCTCCTTTCCTGCTCAATTTCCTCAGTTAAATGTTAGAGTTCCTAAAAACTCAACTATATTTGATGTCTAGGAAACATTGTTTATCACAGGATTCTTGCATCAGAATGCAGTTTCTGGCATTCACAGTTTTGCTCATCATTGCTAGCCTACTTCTACTTTACTGCGTAATGAACATTTACATTTCAGCTGCTCATTATTTCTAACTTCAGTTCAATTTAATCAGTATTTGTTGGGCTACATACTTTCAATTATTTTTCACTGAATGACTCTGAACAACTCTGGTTGGATTAAATTACCCCCTTTCCTATTCTCAGTTTGAGATTTTGGTTAGGAACAAAAACAAAAAACAGAGTTATCTGTTATTCCCATAGAAAAACAAGATTGTATGTTAGTTATGTATTGCTATATAATAAATTACCCCAAACCTTAGTGTCATATAAAAAACAGCACCTATTATCTCAGAGTTTCTGAGGGCCGAGAATCCAGGAGCAGCTTAGCTGGGTCCTTGGTTCTGGGTCTCTCACAGGGCTATACTCACTCAAGACCCAAGTGGGAAGGACCCACTGCCTAGCTCACTCACACGGTTGTAAGCAGGTTTCTGTTCCTCAGGGGTTTTTGGACTGAGGCCTCAGTGCTTCACAGCTGTTGGCTGAAGGCTTTCTTTAATTCCTTGTCATGTGGATCTCCCCATAAAGTATCTCACAACAGGCATCTGGCTTCAAAAGCACAGCAAGTGAGAGGTCAAGAAAGGGCTAGGGAAATGGAAGTCAGAGTCTTTGGTAACATACCATCCTTTTGCCATATTCTCTTCATGAGAATCAAGTCACTAGATCAAGTTCACATACAAGAGGAGGTTTTTACAGATACAGTAAAGACCTAGAGGTGGGATCGCTGGGGGACCAGCTCAGAATTCTGCTCACTACAAATACACTTTATAATGGTCCACTTTACAGTCTAGTTACCATGTCTACATTTGTGATTAAAGTGGAATAACCTATCAGCAGTAACAACAAAAAAGGCTTCTTTAATTTCCATGGGCCATCCTCGTGGGACTATGATATGCACCATTAGGTGATTTAGAAGCCACATTTGCAGTCACCACTCAAAAAAGAGGCACATGTCTCTGGTCTGTAGAGTTAGGTGTGAAATAGCATGATATGACACAATACACAAATTCAAGACACTGGAGATGTGTCAATTACACATAAAGACTTCACGATCTAAACACCACTGATAAGTGATGCACACAAATCAGCAATCCCATAAAACATTATACATTTTTAAAACATGTTCATTCTTCATTGGTGCCTCACAACTAAAGGGAGCATATTTCCATCTATATTAGGAAAGTGAGTTGGTCAAAGTCTATAAGACATTAAGGATAAGACATTAAGGATCTCAGCAAACATATTTTTAAAAACAACAAAAGCTGGGGCGCCAGGGGGCCTGGTCAGCTAACTGTCCAACTCTTGATTTCAGCTCAGATCATGATCTCAGGGTCATGAGATCAAGCCCCACACTCAGTGGAGTCTGCTTGAGATTCTCTCTCTTCCTCTCCCTCTGTAGCAACCCCTCCCTTAAATAAATAAATACATCTTTTAAAATTTTTTTGAAAATAAAAACAACCAAAGCTAGAAGTAAAAGGGGCCATGTAACCTTAAGCCTGATCAGAACAAATAGAAAAAAGCAACAGTTGACCAAAAACTTGAGTAGGGATGTAGAGAGAAACTGGCAAGGATTGAGAACTCAAACACTTTTAAAAACAAGACATTATGGAGTGGCAGAAATGGTGGCAAACTGGAGAACACAAACCCTGACCTTCAAAAAAAATACTACTTTTGTTTCCAAATACTCTTTTAATAAAACAAATCACTAAGTACCAGAGTAAGTTATAGCTGTTACAATTAGAGATTTATTTCAGAGCTCAAAAGGAATACTATGGATGTGACATTATCTCAGTTTGGCTTCTTATCCAAAACTACGCCCTTAAAGACATTAGTTCTTTCGAGTTCCTTAAAATTCAAAAGTATATTAGTTCTAGTCTTGAGGTTGATGAATATGTGTATACGCTTTAGGGGGAAAGTGTTAACGAATGTAATTTCTTTAAAAGTCTAGAAAAGAAGGTTCAGTTTTATTTCCCTGTCACTTAGAAAAATGATAGAAGCTCATTCCTGTTTCTTCTGCTATTTTTCAGAAGGGCAATGACAAAATGTAGGCTGCAGGCTCAGAAGCTCTCAAGGTACTTTTGACAGGGTAACTTTTCATTCTCCCATGCCATCACTCATTCTCCATCTACCCTCATTCTTTTACTTGTATTTCTTTGTTTTTCCCAACTGGTATCTTAAATTTTGTGCCACTCAATGGTGACCTACAACCCTATGAACGTCCGGTTAAAGATGTACCCTTAAACAAAATCCCACACACATACATGCGCGATTAGCATTAGGGGCCCTAACATAAAGCTAATTCACAGTTGGACCCACCGTCCAACTGAAAGCATAGGGTATTCTATTTCCTTTAGGTCTGACTCTGCATGAGACAAACTGTGGTGTTCTGAGAGTCCTTTCATGTTCCATTCAGTTCTGCAAATATCTTATGATTCTGCGACAAGCAGAGATGCTCACTTAGATAAGTTAGGTCAGTGTAAAAGCTTACGTATTTCTCAGGAGAAGTGTTGATGCCATTGGACAATTGGGGAAAAAAGACAGACTGACCTTAAAGTAAAAAACTTAGGTAATTTCTAGTATATAATTTCTAGTATATAAATCAAGTGACAGCAAGTCATTCAGATCTTTTCTATTATTTCTTAGCCTAGCAACCCTGATAGCCTGCATTCTTCTAGAGTGACCTCTTGCCCATACCTCATGCTTTCTATTTACTCATGGAGACCAATAACTAGTCTGTTGTTTAGGAGTACATTGGGAAAAGGAATGGCTGGTGTTTATAACGTTCCCTACGCCCTCTGAAATCACAAAGCCCGGGACATACAGAATACAAAATAGCTAGAGCTATTTGCATAGATATCCAAAGAACCACTGAGTGTGAGAGGAAAGGGGTTCCAACATACTTACCAATGCTCTCTTTCAAGATTTTTCTGCATTTTCAGAAACCAAGATGACTGCTGCATTCTCCCTAAGCTAAAGGGGAAAGGCCTTTTAATGTTTTCTTTTAAATGAATTTAACTTGGAATAGTTTATTATGTAGACTAGAGAGCTGAAATATCATTTTTAGCTATAATCCCCCCCCCTCCGATATTTATAGAGAAATAGGGGAGGAATTCTGCAAGTAAATAGGTTTTGATCTATTGCCATCTCCAGCAGCTGTCATCCTTCAGTTTTGAGGAGTTCACCCCCATTTAATAAAGAACAATGGCTCGCTTGAAGTAATACCACAATCAGTAGGAACAGTAGAGGAACTTTAATATCTGGGTACTTTCCCTTCCTTACATAATTCTTCCAAGAAGATCACAATTAAGAGCTTCAAAAGACCTTAAAACAGCCAGCTCAATATCTCTCCTGAGTCTTTCACATGTGAGGAAACCAAGTCTAGGTCATATTAAATGACTTGCCCTGAGGCAGATTGTTTCTTAGCAACAGAAGTGAAACTAAATCCCAAGTGTCCGTGCTCAGGACAATTGCCTCCCAGGTGAATTCTGTGCTATATCAGAGACCCAGAACTCTGAGGATCCTTGTGTATTTGGGAGAGAAACTCTAAAAGAACAGGAAAGTGCCAAATGATTAAACATAAGAAAAAGAATGTTTTGTAACATCAGCAGGCCTTTTTTTAAGTTTCAGGCTTTTTGTAACCTCCATACATCACTAAAGTCTCTTTTCAAGGCTAGAAGGGAAGGATTGTGCCAGAGATCCAAAAGCTCTAGAAAAGTAGGAAGGAAACAGAGAAAAGAAGAAAGGCAGACACTGACGATGTCAGTTGTCCAGTGGCCACTGGGAGTCAAACCACTTGTTTACCCTTGAAGGTGACTTTAGAAAAGCTTTACTAACAGTAGTCCTTGCTGTTTCATAGAAGGAAAAGTATAATGGAATAAAATAAAATAAAAAAACTGAAATAATATTATTTATTTTCTTCTTTAATCTGGATATAAAGGATGGAAAGATGGGCAAGAGAGAAGGGCACTTTCTAGGAGAGAATGAAGATACAGCTTTAGAGCATTAAGCTCCATGGAGTTGACATTTTTAGAAGAATCAGCCAGGAAGCAGCATGGTGTCATGGTTGGGAACATGGCCAGACTCCCTGGGTTTGATTTTACCTACTTCATAGGGGTGTTGTGAGACTTCAATGAGTCAGTATTTGTAAAGTACTTAAAATGGAGCCTGGCATATCATATGTTCTATATTTATGTTTACTAAATTTTTTTTTTAATTGAAGGTGAACCAAGAAAAAAGTGAGGTTCCCTCATACCATTATAAATTACTACTCCAAACATATACAATAAGCCAAGGGAATCTCCTTTTATTCATTCAATAGATATATTATGAAATACCTGCTGCATGCCAGCTACTCTTCTTCCAGGTGTTGAGGATTTGATGTTAAGAAACAAAACCTACCAGGTCACCGTCCTCTTGCAGCTTACATCCTAGAAGTGGGGAGTGAAGACTAAAAGAACATATACATTAACATATGTAGTTTCAAGTAATGATAAGCACTATAGAAAAATTAATTAAACAGGGAATAGAGTGAAGAGAATGTACGAATGCATTTTAATTCTGGGTGGGCACACTAAGATTCCCACCCAGGCAGTTTACCTGGGGTTCTTTACCACCTCACAGTGTTGTCGAAACACTATATTTCAAAGCACAATATGGATACTGAGGGGATATTGAAATGACTATCCTAAACACTCCAGGTAAGGCACCTTCAAAGAACTTGGAATTTGGCAAAAATGAACTCTCCTGAGCTTTTAATGTAACCTAATTTAATACCAGTTTACCCACCCAATACTTGTGTCATGCGGGCAGATTGTTAAACTCTGTAGTCCTCAGTTTCCTCATCAAGGAGATGGAGATGGTAATAGAGCCTGCCATGTGAGGTTATGGTGAGTTACAAGTTTAAAAGTCCCTAAGAGGTGCCTGGCGTTTAGAAGCACTAACTTAATACTAGGAATAACCACTTGTAATTGTTCAGTAATGCTCATTAAATTAACAAAACTCAATGAATTATGGACATTGCTCTTACCTTAACAGTAACAAAATGGACTACTTCCTAACATAAATCTAAGGCTAAAAATAAATGCCCACGGCTGTGTTGCACAGTGAGCTTTCCGTTCTTGCTTTTGGATTTCTCACAGCACAGATTATTTGTTTTCTAGATAAAATGAGGGCCAAACTTTTGAATCTGATCATTATCCACTAAATTAATTTTTTTTTTACCACATTTAGGATTACTGTTTAACCCATCAGGACCTATAAGAAATGGTGTTTAAAATCATAACCTCCCTATCTCAGAAATTAAATGAATAAACATAATACTGAGAGGGCATACTGACTGCATCCCTTAGGGGTAATGTAATCAGTTCCCTACACTAAGTGACAAATGACAGGGGAGTCATTTGAACAGCAAGGGCTCCATAAAGGTATGTGGCATACAGTGGCACAGGAGTGAACCAAGAAGCTGAATGGGCTGACCCTGACAGTGCAGTTCCATTAAATTGCTTAAGGCATTGTGATTTCATAGAAAAGCAAAGCTATGTAAATTAATAGACATCTAAAAGAACACATCTGGGGTGCCTGGGTGGCTTCCTCAGTTAGGCATTGAACTTTTTCTTTTTTTTTAAGATTTTATTTATTTATTCATGAGAGACGGGGAGGGGGGCAGAGACACAGGCAGAGGGAGAAGCAGGCCCCATGCAGGGAGCCCGACGTGGGACTCGATCCCTGGTCTCCAGGATCACACCCTGGGCTGAAGGCGGTGCTAAACCTCTGAGCCACCTGGGCTGCCCAGGCATTGAACTTCTGATCTTGGTTGGGGTCGTGGTCTCAGAGTCATGGGATCGAGCCCCAGGTGGGACACCACGCTCAGTGCAGTCAGCTTGAGTTTCTCTCCCTCTGCCCTTCCCCCTGCTCACATGCATGCTTTTTCTCTCTCTCTCAAGGAAAGAAAGAAAGAAAAGAAGGAAAGAAAGGACATATTCACCATTTTGAATCAGCCATTTCCCCGCACACACATCCTTTACCATATAATTGAATTAAGTGCTAATTTAATAGTTGAATATAATTTAGCTCTATTTTTCATTTTTTTATCAATAGCGCTCAAGTGAGAAGCCTTCTTCAATTTATGTCTACAAATGCATTGAGCATCTATGTACATTTCAGGCACAATACAAGGAGAAAAAAGGATGAAATTACACAGTATCTGCCTTCAAAGAGATTATACTCTAGCAAAGGAGGTTGAACCAAAACCCACGCGATTCTACAAAGCAGAGCATAAATGAGCTATAATAAAAGTAAAAAATTAAAAAAAGTAAAAAATTATAATAATAATAATAATTTTTTTAAAAGCAAGCTTTGGATGTTAAATGTAAGGGAAGGTCTCTTATGTACAGGAAATCAGGAGTGGGTTCCCGAAGGAAGAGACAGGTGAATGGAAAAGCCATTTCTATGCACCTTAAAAACTGCTGAGGGGAGTGTCAAGATTGTTAACGGTACTCTGAGCAGAAAGCAACCCAGAACATTTGCTCACTTGTTCAGGTGAATAGCTATGCCATTTGTTTCTCATTTGTGACAACCATCCTCTGAAATACAGCCCATGCCATTAATCCAGCTATGGATTTCATCCATCACTTTGCCCTTCGACCTAT
This sequence comes from Nyctereutes procyonoides, assembly GCF_905146905.1. Taxonomy (NCBI): domain Eukaryota; kingdom Metazoa; phylum Chordata; class Mammalia; order Carnivora; family Canidae; genus Nyctereutes; species Nyctereutes procyonoides. The sequence continues at coordinate 25,703,158 of NW_026575122.1, forward strand.
AGTAAGTCAAATACTTAGAACCCTAGCAGGTACGTACAGCTTCATGGAGTGGACTACACTAGCAACAGAATTCATACTCTCCTACCCTAGGCTAAGCATTCTTTCATTACCTGGTATTTCCCTGTGATAATTTTCTTTGTCGGCGATTAATGAGATTTTAGATTTCTGTCTTTTGATTTTGGGTTCTAAACTGATGGTTGATTTGTAGACCCATCGTGAAGACAGGAGAACTGCCCAAGAATCCACATGGTGTTCCTGAGCATTTTCAGAGACATACTTCAGACAAACACCTACGTGAAACAGCCCACACTTAAAGAGAAATCTTCTGCATGCCACGCACCATTGTAGGTGTTATTAGGTTAACTCCACATTAACTCATTTAAATCTTAAAATTAATTAACTCTCTCCATCAAAGAAACTGAGGCACAGAAAGTAACATTCCTAAGGTCCCAGAGTTAGTAAATGACTGAGTCTGAATTGGAACCATGTAGCCTGGCTCCAAAGTCTGTTCTCTCAGGTGCTTTCCTCTGCTGCCCCTATCACCAGAGCATCACGTGTCTCTGGTCTGTGGCTCCCCCTTTGGACAAATGACTGGCTATTGTCATTGTCTTCCACAGACCTAGCATCTTCTGTTTTAATAAGAAGTTCAGCCTTTTTTTTTTTCTTAAGTTAACAGGTAACTTCTGCTCTTACCAGAGAAAATGAGCATTCAGTAAACTGCCAGATTCCTTCCTTCATGTCTTGCGGAGAAAATACATCTTAGCTTTACTTGTTCTACGAATCTGTGATGGCATAGTGCTAACTAGATATACTTTAGGTGATCTTTAAGTTTATAATCTATGAACCACATGCACCATCAGTTTTAACTCCTTAAGTCCTTCTTTACTTAGGGGCCACTGCTTGTTGGGAAAGGGTCATATGTACAATTTTCTAATACTAAGAGACAAATATGTTGTAGAAATATTTGAATGTGAGATTTTCTCCACAAATGTACAAGAGATTATTGCATAGATGTAGAGGAGATTGACTTCCCTGCCTTTCACCCCTGGGACTCAATCACGTCATCATCTATAATCATTGCTGGTGTCCACTTTTGACAGAGCATTTTTCACTTTTCTAAGTGCTACTGATGTAGATGCAAAGTAACAATTGACCTTACATCCCGAGAGTTTCGCTTCCCCAGTAGGATTGGAACCAGAGGAGGGAGGGATAGGGCAACTCCAGACACGTGATGTCTGCAAACACCCATGTGCCCAGATGCCTATCAGTGAATCTATGATTCATACATCCATTCAATCAGTCAGTTCATTTTGGCCCTATGCTAGCATCAGAGATGAAGATGCAAAGCTGGATAACATTTGGTCCCTGCCTCAAGGAGTTCTACCTACCTTGGGACACAGGCAAACATGTCCAAGACTAAACTACTCTGTGGGAAAAAAAAAAAACTGCTTAGGGAAGAGGGAAAGCTAAATATATGAGAGTCAAGCAAGGTGTTCTGGGTAGGTAGAGGATGCTTGAGCTGAATCTCAAAGAATTAGTAAGTATTTTTAGCTAAATAGAGCATTTGAAGGAGCCACTCCAGAGGACGCTGCCCGTGCTCTTGTTAGGTCTAGAGACAGTAAGGAGAAATAGATGCCCGTGCTCATCCATTCTCTGTCTCTCATGGCCTCTTTGTCTCCCTGTCTATCTTTCTATCTCTATCTCTCTCTCCATCTCTTGTGCCATGTGCCCTCACTTTCCTAGAGAGGAAGAAAGAGAGAGAGAGAGAGAGAGAGAGAGAGAGAAGAGAGGAGAGAGGAGAGAGATTCACTTCCTGCCCCATATAGTAACTGTAAGAGAAACTATGGAAGAGTTTGGAATCTATGGAATCTCCCCAAATTTCTCCAATCCACTCAAGTTTGTTTTCTTTTCTGGAGCTTATAAAAACATTGGCACTTAATTATTTTCTTATATTTAAGTTTATACTCAAGGAGATTACATATTCCTGGAAGGAAGGCAACCTTAGTTCCTTTTATATCTTGATAATTCCTAGGGTGATGCGACATATATATTCTGTGCATAAAAACTCTTGTTGAATTAAATAAATAATATCTACTAACCCTGTTGTTCAGAGCTGACTCTCTACTGAGGATTCACCTGAGTACAGGTGAAAATTCTAAGTCACTCCAATGTCTGGGGTAATTAAAAATTCTGAACTGACCCCCAAAAAATCAATCTAAGATTATGAGTCTAGAAACATTTTTACATGGACCAAGACACTGTTTATTGTGACTGCTGTTCTCAACCTAATGGTAGTGAAATAGTTCTCAGATTATTTGCTCACTACAAATGTAGAAGGGGTTCTCAGCAACCCTGGCCAGGGTTTCAAAACAGGGTCACACTTCTCTGTGTGTTCTAGACCTTGCTGAAATGCCTCCTGTGTCTCGCACCCCCCTCCCCCCGCCCCGGTGCGCCATTAACCAGACCACTCACTGACTGCATGACATCTGCTCTTTTCTGCCTCTCTTGCTCTAGCTTATCACCAGACCTTGGAACGGTGCCAGCAGGACTTTACCAAAAGTGCTCCCAGAGCTGTGAATAGCCACAGAGGGTGCCAAATCTGCTATAAATGACTGCCAAAGCCTGTTTCATAGCTGCAGGTGCCCAGCGTGTCATAGGTACTGATGTTTGAGCTGCTGGCCACAATGCCCAGTATGTCCCCATCATAAGCACTTTAACCAGTGCCAACTGAATGTTCCGCCAGTGCCACTGGAGCCTGCCAATATGGGCACCATCACCGAGCGTGGGTGCCCAATGTTGAGGGCACTGGTGTCTAAAACATAGCACCATCTCTGCTTGTTGATGAAGCTGCTGGTGCCAGTTATGCTGACTTCTTTTCTTCCCAATGTCCCCAAAATGTTTCATGATGCAACTTTTTTTTATTGAAGCTTCTTCTTCTCCTTCAGAGTGATCCCTGGGAGCCAGGCCAGGGCCTAGTTAGAGTGCCAGATCCTGAAATCCATCCAGAGTCACACATTTCCCTATGACACTTGCCTATGGTCCTATGAATCGATTACATGTGCATTGGCCGCCTTCTCTGAGCAGAAGAGTCTTTTGAGGACTCTGGGTTCCTCCTTAAAAGCAGACCCATTCAAGACCAAACTTGCAGTTGTCCATACATTTCCACACATGACAGGTGGACATGGTTCTCTTCAAGCTGAAACTCATGCCAGACAGCTAGCCATCAAGCTGACAGACTCCTGGTCTATGTTAGAGAACAAGGAACATTTTTTCTTCTTCTTTTTTTTTAATTAATTTATTTTTTATTGGAGTTCAATTTGCCAACGTATAGCATAACACCCAGTGCTCATCCCATCAAGTGCCCCCCTCAGTGCCCGTCACCCAGTCACCCCCACCTCCCGCCCACCTCCCTTTCCACCACCCCTTGTTCGTTTCCCAGAGTTAGAAGTCTCTCATGTTCTGTCTCCCTCTCTGATATTTCCCACTCATTTTCTCTCCTTTCCCCTTTATTCCCTTTCACAATTTTTTATATTCTCCAAATGAATGCAACCATATAATGTTTGTCCTTCTCCGATTGACTTATTTCACTCAGCATAATACCCTCCAGTTCCATCCACGTCAAAGCAAATGGTGGGTATTTGTCGTTTCTAATGGCTGAGTAATATTCCATTGTATACATAAACCACATCTTCTTTATCCATTCATTTTTCGATGGACACCAAGGCTCCTTCCACAGTTGGGCTATTGTGGACATTGCTGCTATGAACATTGGGGTGCAGGTGTCCCAACGTTTCACTGCATCTGTATCTTTGTGGTAAATCCCCAGCAGTGCAATTGCTGGGTCGTAGGGCAGGTCTATTTTTAACTCTTTGAGGAACCTCCGCATAGTTTTCCAGAGTGGCTGCACCAGTTCACATTCCCACCAACAGTGCCAGAGGGTTCCCCTCTCTCCACATCCTCTCCAACATTTATTGTTTCCTGTCTTGTTAATTTTCCCCATTCTCACTGGTATCTCATTGTGGTTTTGATTTGTATTTCCCTGATGGCCAGTGATGCGGATCATTTTCTCATGTGCTTGTTGGCCATGGCTATGTCTTCCTCTGTGAGATTTCTGTTCATGTCTTTTGCCCATTTCATGATTGGATTGTTTGTTTCTTTGATGTTGAGTTTAATAAGTTCTTTATAGATCTTGGATGCTAGTCCTTTATCTGATACATCATTTGCAAATATCTTCTCCCATTCTGAGGGTTGTCTTTTAGTTTTGTTGACTGTTTCTTTTGCTGTGCAAAAGCTTCTTATCTTGATGAAGTCGGAATAGTTCATTTTTGCTTTTGTTTCTCTTGCCTTCATGGAGAAAAAGGAACATTTTATTTTGTGTTACAGAAAATTATCCACAATCTGACCACTTACCACCTCTGCTCTCACAGCCTGTCCAACCCATTAGCCTCTCTCTCTCTCCTGGATTACTTACACAGCCTCTGAGTAGGTCTTCCTCCTCCTATTCCTGCCTCCCTATAAACTACTCTCAACACAGCAGCCAGTGTCTCCACTGAAATGTGAGCTAAACCATGTCACACTTTAGCTCACATCTGGCACTGGCTCCCTGTTTCTCTCCAAATGAAAGCCAAAGCCTTCCAAGGCTTCAGAGCTTCACTTTCTCTGTCCCCTAAGTACCTCTCTGACCTGCTTCCCACTATTCTCATCCTGCACACGCTGCTGTAATCCCCTTGGTTTCCTTCTATTCCTTGAACAGACACAATCTCACTCCTTCCTGAGGGCCTTTGCCTTCCCTGGTCCCTTTACCTGGAATCCTCTCCCCCAGCCATTTTACCATCCTTAAATCTCTGTTCAAATCTTGCCTTCTGAATGAAGCTTCCCCTAACCACCCTGTTTATTCTGCACATCACAACACATCAATTACAGGCATAATTTCTTTATTTATTATGCATGTTAACAATTCTTTGTCTCCCCCACTAGAAGGTAAGCTCCACAAGGACTGGCGCTTTTACATGTTTTGTTGACTGTTGCATACAGAACACTACCTAGAATATAGTAGGCATGCTATAGGTATCTGAGTGAAAAAATGAATGAGTAGATGAGTGGATGGATGGATAGATGATGGATGGATAAATGTGTGGCAGGTCCCCAATTCTGTAATTCCTATACTGATTTTTGGCCACCATGTGAATGACATCCTTTGTCTTCCCTACCCAGTCAGAACATAAGTCACTCATTTGTATACTGCTAACTTTGGGTTTATGGTACATTTATCTATTTGAAGTACTTCTGTAGGTGATGTTATTATGCACATGCCTGGAGGCTCCAAGAAAGGACATGGTTTTTAGATATCAAATATATAGAATTGGCATTCAGAACATTCATTATTTTCTGAAGACTCAAGTTTGGGGAATTTTGTTGTTGTAGCTGTTGAGACTAATAACATGCAAACAATTTTCCTGACTGATAGTAGCATTTAAAATTTCTGTTTTAAGAGCAAGGCAGTGTGCTTCATAACCATTGAATATGTACATGAATGTCAGAAGATACGTACCATCAGTGGGGGAAAAAAAGTGATCCTGTATTTTTTACTAAATATAATTCACATCACTGGCAGAGGTTGAAAATGTGAATGATGGTAAGCATTGTTCAGCAGTTTATTCTAGTTGCAGTAAATCCCCTTCATCTTTAATCTGAGCTCTTGTTTTGTAAAAGAGCTTTGCTGCAATGAACTACATCAAAATAAATAGTGACATTTAACAAATGTCTAGGGTCAGCATTATCGCAACAAGGATTTTAGAAATGAAAAGGTGGTAAAAACATATTCTTTTACTGAATTAAAAAAAATGTCTTACCAAAAACTTCAGAGTGAAGTATGATAAAATCATTCAATAATACCATTCAACTCCAGTGACCATGTTTGAGTACTGAGTAGTGGTTCTATTGATCTCCTCACCATTACCCTGCAAGTCTTCTCTGGCAGATAACTGCCAGGTTCTCAGGGATGCTGCTGAGAGCAGTTACTCTGCACGTGCATAGAGATGAGGCAGAGAAGACCGTGTCTGACTCCCAGTCCACGCATACTACCTGCAAAGTGATAAAGAGATCGTTGCATAGTTGTCTCTGTTGTTGTCTTCCCCTCACACACACCCCCAACCTTGATTTATAGAGTTTGTCTGTTTGGGCAGCTTCGCTCATTTAACTTGTCGTCAGTCTAGTGCCTTTGATCGAAAGGGGTGCCCCAGAACCCCGATGGCTGGAGGCTGGACTGGTCTGGCTACTGCTTCTACTTCGTTCACCAGCCTACTACTGTGTGCTTCCAGAAGTTGATCACCCTTGTGTCTTGAAAACACTTCTCATTTATGCACACTTTCATGTCCATTGCTTCCCTTCCAGGTTACTCCAGGAGTTAAGCCTTGTCAAAATAAGGGAGATGTCAGGGCCTCTCCAGGCTAGACTTCAGTTTGTTTCTTTTGCTTATTGAAATAGAAATCACAGAGCATCATGGGACAGTGCTCGGTCCAAAGCACTTGACCTTCATTCCTCCAAAATGCAGTGCAGAGTAATATCCAGATATTACTCCTTCACTGCTCCTGCCCTGTACCTAAAGCTGGGAGTCTCCAGTGTCTGAACACTCAAGAGATGCCATGTTGGGAAGGTTCGGTCGTTGGCAGGAAAAAAATACAGTTGTTAACTGTTATCTGCAATTTTAGGTCCATAATGACATCCAACTACAATCTGCCTACAAGGCTCTGAGGGTTCACATTTCTCCCGATTCTCCTATAGAAACTGTATCCATGACAAATATGATCCAAACAAAGGGACCTTGAGCGACAGATCTGCACATGTCCCATGTCTCCCTTGCCTCCTTCATAGGTACAACCAGAGACCTATCACACCTCGTTTCCAAACAACTGTCTCAGTGTATTAATCCTTAAGTTCCCACAGAAGAAATCTCATTACACAGGGAATCCAGAGTCTCAGACTCCATGAAGGATATTTTCCCAAAGATCACCTAAAACCCCTCACCAACGAGGTGATGCACGTGGGATCACTTTGGGATCTTCAAAGGGTCGTGTGATTGTAAGGTAACATTCTTAGCATTTTTAGCCCTATCCATTCCACAGACGTGTCTCTCCGGCCAAGCTGCACTACAATAGCACTTAGATGGTGATGGATAGACTTTTTTCCGGGGCCCCATGGTCAGTGGATCTGCCTTCCTCTTTCATGCTCAGTCAGCCTTTGAAGAGCCACTGATGAAACAGCACCATGATGTCTAAGCCCAGGTCTCAAAGCCTATAGGAGATCTGATCCTCCCGCGACTCAACGGACCTGCATTTGGACTTGGCAGCACACTGCCTGCTAGCACTGCTTGTCCTGGTTTATTTTCAGAGCTGCCGTCAGTCCGAGTCCTGGGTAGCTGCGGGCTAGAGCAGAGGAGGCCAGAACAAGGAGCAGGACTAGAGGGGCACCCGATGGTAGCAGCTGTCTGTATTTCAAAAGTCCTGGGAGGGAGCATGAGAGTACGAGAGTACACCCAGGTGGGAAAAGAGAAGCCACAGTCCATTGCAGCTTCACAGACGGGTTGAAGTCACCAAGCCCGGTACATCGGGACTGTGGCCCCCCAGCACGTCTACATAAATGATAGTCAGGTCTGTATGTGTGAATCCGGGGACAGCTGCCCTGCCCACCTGAGCCCTTTGCCAGCACTTGACATGCAAGGGTCCAGCTGTCACCAAGTCCAAGCCAGGTGGCTTGTGGACCCTCACAACTGTAATGCAAAGATTATTAACCCCAGAGTTAGTCCAACTGTGCCTCTCATGCTATAATTTCCAAGACAGGCCAGCAGCAATCCTAAAGCAAAAGACAGCCCTCTACCTCATCATAATCTCCACAGCATTCTTGCACTCTTATTCCCTCATATTTCGTACCTTCCTCAGCCCCGAGTCCTCATTTCTCACTCCTTTCCATGCCTTTTCCTTGCGCTTTCTAAAACCTCCCCCTCTCCTTCTCTTCCCTTGCCAACTCCTTAAAATACCCCTGATTGCAATTTCCACTTCCTCATCTCCAACTTACACCTCAACCCCCGGCAGCCTAGCCTCAGGGCTCTTTTCTTTTACATATATATATATATATATATATATATATATATATATATATATATATATATCTTTTTTTTTTTTTATTATTCCATACAATTCTGTTGAGCTGTGTGCTGGATCCCGTGAACCCTTCTCCTGCCTCATCTCAGTAGACCTCTCTACAGCATTCCATCACTGCTGACTACACCCTCTTTGAAACTAAGTTTCTCCCATTTCCCTTTTTGTCTTAACTATTCCTTTTTGGTCTCCTGAGGATGATTCTTATCTTTCACTTTGAAAGTGTTGGTTTGTCCTCACACCACTTCTCTTCTTGCAGTACACACCCTCCGCAGGCTCATCCATGCATGATTTCAGCTCCCACTTACGATAAAAATAGCTAAGATGTATTGGGTGCTTCCGTGTGCCAAGAACGGTGTATTGTTTCACCGAATGCCTACGACTAACCCCGGAGGCAGACATCCTTATCACTCATGTGGCTAATCAGAAGACTAAGCAGCTTCCTCAAGGTCATGCAGCTAATACGTGGAGGAGCCAAGACTCTCACCTGTACTGCTTACGATGCCCAAGGCTACGTGTCTCCCCAGACTTCCCCCACCCCAAAATTTAAAGTACAGTTCCACGCAGCATCTTTAATTTCTCACGTTTCAAAATTATTCATGACATCCCAGTCTATTTTCTTTTCTTTTTCTGCTAGTAACACCACCATGTACCCGGGTACAGGTATCAAACCTAGAAACTTGAGGTTTTCCCACAATTTCCCCCTCTTATATCCTGCATAGTTATTACAAAGGGGTGATGGTGTGATGGGCAGAAAGATGCCAACAAATTAAGTTAAAGGAAATGAGATTTCTTTGAATGGCAACGCCTGTGAAAATTAATGGCTTCACAAAACAAGAGATAATGCGATATACTGTCAAGTGGAAGTGTAGGCTTCCTTACATGTTATGTATGAAATTACCTTATTTTCAATTCTGTTTGTATTAGAGGAAAGGCTAAGCCACTAGAATAGAAACCTCCATAATGTAGTGGTTTAAAGAATAGAACATTTACTTCTCCCACGTAACAGTCGAAGTAAGCAGACCAGGTTTACAAATTGGCTCTGCTCTGTGCAATTCTGGGAGGACCCAGGACCCTCCATCTGTCGCTCTGTCACCCTCTAAAGCACTGCTACTCAAGGCGTGGACCACGGACTCACTGCGTTAGCATCCCCAGGAAGCTTGTTAGAAATGCAGAATCTCAAATCCTCCCTCCAGCCTATTGAATTAGAATCTGCATGTTAACAAGATTTCCCACGTGATTCTTTCGTACATTAAGGTTTGAGAAGCATTTCCCAAACTCTAGGGTATTATCCTCCCTGTGTAGTCAAAGCTGGGCTACAGGCACTAATGTTCCAGCTCACGGGAAGACGAAAAAGAAAAAAAAAAGCAACTCTAGAGCAAGGACCCTATCTTTCAGGTTGAAGGTGACCTGATGTTTACATGCAGCACATTCACTAACTTCCCACAGGCTCAAATATGTTCTCATGGAAACAACCAGGAACAAAGCTGGTGTTGCCATTCATTCATTCAGTGTGACTTCTCTCTGGTAAGCCCCATTTCTCTGGCCAAGGGGTCTCTGTTTCAATTTTGCAATACTTTTCAGACATAAAAATATCTAATTCGTTATTGGCTTTCGGGCTTCCTTATTCCCTTGATCTAATTACCATGCCAATATGTAATGCTGACTAAACAACCTATTGTATTCAGAACTATATTTTTAAAGGGGGAGGGGCAGAGGGGGTAGGGGAGAGAGAGAGAGAATCTTAAGCAAGCTCCATGCCCAGTGCCAAACCCACCAGGCAAGGAGGGGGACTCCATCTCAGTACCTGAGATCATCACCTGAACTGAAATCAAGAGTCAAATGCTTAACTGACTGAGCCATGCAGGTGCCCCAGAACTTTTTTTTTTTTTTATGATAGTCACACAGAGAGAGAGAGAGAGAGAGAGAGAGATGCAGAGACACAGGCAGAGGGAGAAGCAGGCTCCACGCACCGGGAGCCCGACGTGGGACTCGATCCCGGGTCTCCAGGACCGTGCCCTGGGCCAAAGGCAGGCCCTAAACCGCTGCACCACCCAGGGATCCCCAGAACTATTTTTTTTTTAATTTAACCCCCAATCTGTCATAATATCTTTCCCTCTTTTTATTTATTTTTCCCATTTCTGTTGCATTCTTGCTACAGTTTTCATCCTGTGGTTTCATCACGTTGTAAAATATTACCCTTGTCTGAACAGACAAAGTTGGTTTTAGGCAGAAAGAATCATAGGCAACAACACATATGTGTCCATTCACATATGACACAGCCAGACTATTTCAAGTAAAGCTGAGAAATTAAGAGAAAATAAAACAGTAGTGATCGTGTAATCTTACAAAAAACCTTCTAGATCAATGGTTTTCAAACATTTCTTTTTAAAGCAGAGAAAGCTCTTCCTCCTCTTACCTGTGTTAAAACTCTTAAAATATGGGTCACTCTGACAGAGGTAGACTAGATGGTCTTAGAGCCTCGCCTCTGCAGCTGCCCCATAACTGGATCCCTTAAAGCCCCCAGACTCCACAGAGCCCCCACTGTCCTAGAGTTGGTAATCTCTGCCTGCTACGTGACCCACGATGTTAATGAACAGTATGCCCTCTCTGAGGTCAGATTTGCTTTGAGAGGCGAGGAAAATCAATGCCCATTTGGGCAGTGTAACAAAACACTGACAGCCACAAGGAAAGTATTTAGTAAAATGTATTAATATATCTAAATTTCTTTTTGAGACTGAAGCATCTTCCAGCTAATTCCAATTTCCATCCCAGCTTCGGTTTTTCCCGCATTTGGGGGTTCCACAAGTTGAATGAGATCACCTTGTTGGGAAGCTCTGTTAGGATTGCCTACCGCCTGCCCACCACTCTGCCTCTCAGATTACAGATGGTGCGTTAACTCCCATTCATGCTCAGCAGCACTGTAGGCCCGCAGCCCCTGGAACTCTCTGTTTAGCTCTGTCCTGCCAGGTGTCCCTGCTGGAAAAGAGGTTCATCTTGGTAATTTGAGAAAATAGTTGCAGTGTTCCTTGTGGCAGATGCCACTGACAACTCCTGAAAGAGGTGTGGATGCCATCTGACTTTCAGCCTAAATGTCCTTATTATCATTTGGGGGTTTGTTTTTTTGGGTTGTTGTTTTTTTGTTTTTTGTTTTTTTGTTTTTTAGTTTTGCCTTTGGGCTTCTTTTTTCATTACTGGATAAATAAATCTGACGCTAATTCAGTATCAACTTTAAAAAGACAGAATTGCAAAATTTAGGAATTGTGAAGGAACTTTGAGGTCATTGGCCCAAAACCATCATTTTACAGGTGAGAACACTGAAGCTTGGAGAGCTGAGGTAACTTGCCTGTAGTTACATAGCTTGTTAACAGTAGAGCCGAGGTGCTGGGCTACAGCAGCAAAGCCCAGCACATTTTGTTAACACAGCACACTACCTGGAATTGGTTCTTGGTATGTAATCATTTTAAATAGTACAATATTAATGTTAGGCATAAAAATAGCCCTCATTTTCATAATATGTAGCACAAAATACAAATGTCCTTTACTAGTGGGTGCCCATGCCACTGAAGTTAATTTGTCACTTTATCTTCATGTGTTCATTAAATTGCTTAATAAACATTTGGCAAATGCCTGCCATGTGTGGGATGCTTCACTGGGCACATAAGAGAAGACAAAGTTGGCTAAGATCTTGTTTCTTCACCAGAAGGGTTACAGTCTAAGGAAGAAGGCAGATATTCACATCTCTAGCTATAAACAGAATTCTATGCAAATTACTACAAAAATCTAGAGGAAGATATGATTAATTTTAACTTGGGAGGGAGTAAGGGTAGTACTGGAGAAGGCTTCACAGAAGAGGAAATATTTAAACAGGACCTTTTAAGAATGGATAGCATTTCAACAGGAGAACAGAGGAGAAATAGTATTCCTGACAGAAGAAATGGCAGAAGGAAAAGTATGAAGATATACTAGTTATAAAATGGATTATGGCCCCAAAAATCATACTCCTAAGATAAAGAATTACTTAGTTTATGGTTAGCAAAGATGTGGGACATAGATGTTTACTAGATGACAGCCAGAAAGCTTGGGAAGGATGTTAGTTTAGCTCAGCATCCCTAGTCTTTCTCAGTCTCGTGGAAGTGACTATGGACTCATAAATTAAAGAGTTAGGGTATTTTACACGTTACTTGGCTAGGCCATGATACCCAGATACTTGGTCAAACTCCAATCCAGGATGTCACCATGAAGGTATTTTTAAGATGAAATTAACATTTTAATCAGCAAACTCTGAGTAAAGTTACAAATCCCTCCATCATATAGATGGACTCCATCCAATCAGTTGAAGGCCTTGTAAAAGCAAGACTGAGGTCCTCCATAAATAAGAGGGAATTCTCCTTCTAGACTGTTCTCAGACTTCAGCTGCAACATCAGCTCTTTCCTGGGTCTCCAGCCTGCCAGCCTATCCTGCAGATTTTGGACTTGTGTGTGTGTGTATGCACATCCCATTAGCTCTATTTCTCTGAAGAATGCTAACTAATATAAATACCAAGGGTTTTGAATTAAAGAGTGACTGTAGTAGTCAGCTTTCCCCTGTATGTCATAATTCCAGTGATTATAGCAACATAAAATATACACATTTATTTACACATTTATTTTTCTTACTCGTGCATCCAAATTCAGCTGGACTCATCCAAACTCAATGAACCATGATAGACTTCAAGGTTTTACGTTTAGGTTTGCTACACAAGTCTTCACCTTTCTCCTGGGACCAGCAGTTGTGTGACTGTTTAGCCACGTGTTATGCATGTAATAGATAGCACCCAAAAGGATTAGTAGATCACAGGAATAGAGAGGCCTCACTTATAAACTGCCACACTGATACTTCTACCTGTACCATTGGCCAAGCAAGTACATGACCAACATCAATGGGATGGAGAAGTAACTCCAATCACGTGGGATAAAATGCAGATCCCTTGGCAAAGGGCACACAGGCATAATTCTAGTAGAGGAAGAAACTGAAGACTTGGAAACAATCTATGTACCATATATCACATAATCCTTACACCACCACTTAGGGTAGATGCTATTGTCAGAATCCAAAGTCTATTTTGGAAGGAGGGAACTGAAATCAAATTTATGAGACTTATGAGAATCCAAATTATGTTGGCCTCATTAAATATGATAGTAAAACAGAAGGAGGAATGTATGATGACTCCTAAGCAATGACTTGGGCAATGATGTAATGGGTCCCCACCCACTGAGATTAGAAACCCAGAGAGAGGGCCAGTTTGTGAGCCAAAGGAGACATTGTATGATAGCTTTAGAGGCCAACTACGTGAGGTATCCTACAAACATCTGGAAATTTGTCTCTTAAAGCTCAAGAAGAGAAGCCCATCCTGGAAAAAAACTACGAAAACAAAGGCAAAAGTATTACAAGCATGGGAAGCAATATCAGCAAAGATACAGAAGTGTCTTGTACATGCAGTTCACGTTCATGGTGTGGCTAGGAGCTTAACACACTGTTCAGACAGGCACACGTGTCTATTCATCTGTCTTGGGGTACATGTGGCCCAGTAGTGTAGGACTAAGTTGAAAAGGCAAGTTTATCCTTGATCTCAACTGCCCTAGAATTCTGGAATAGGACATTTTCACTCTCATCAAGAAGGAGCCACTATAGTTTTCTGTGCAAGTGTTTACTTAAAAGCCTGGCTTTTTGGAAAACTGATACAGCTGCACAATAGAAGCTAAATCAAAGGTAGGAGGCCGAGGGGAAGGCTACCGTGTTAGTCTTCGTAAGCACCAACAAGAACCTAACCAGGGCAGCAGCAGTAGGAACAGAAATGAAGGAGCAGATGGAAGAATTGCTTCAAAAGACATTATTGTGTGGCACAGCAACTATCCTGCATATCATTAAATATGTGTCAAGTTAATTTTGTAACTTCATTTGGCTCTAATGCTTTCCTCTCCTCAGGTATGCAGAGCCTTCATAATTTATTGGTCATCTCTTTGCCTGTTTTTTTTTAATTAAGAGTTATAATCTCCTTGAGGAAGAGACTATGACTGTTTTGTTCTGTCCTGCCCCACAACATCCATCAGAATAGGCACCAACTAAATACTGAGTGAGTGAGTGAGTGAGTGAGTGAGTGAGTGAGTGAGTGAATGACTGAGTGGCTGGAGGAACCCTGCCCCTGCACACATCCGTCCGTGTGTTCATCTCCAGGTTCTCTCCACTCTTGCTCTCTACTTTACCTGCATCTTCATCCTCCCCCAGATACATTCCTCCCTCTCACCTCCTCAAGGTTGCTCATGGAGAACTTGCCTTACAGGAGGAACCAGATTACCAAGAGTCTGCATTTAGTCAGATACTGATGTGTTTTTCCCCCCACATCCTGCCTTCAACCAAACTCAACTGCTTCTGTCTTTACATTTTTAATGTCATTCAGACATACCCACTAACTTGCCAGTCATGTAAATATTGAAAGCTCAGTTCCAATCTACATAAGCCCCTAATTTTATTCACTCAGCCCCCACCCACCCCACTGCTCCCCAAGTTTAGGCTTCTTTCCCCTGAGGAACTGGCACCTCTCTCTTCTCTGATTCCAAATGTCCTCCCACTGGAACAAGAAGGAGGAATCGGGAGGAAAAACAAACTTCCTTCTACGAATTGGGTTTGCTTTGTAGAGGTCTGGTTGATGTCCTCACCAGTGCTCTTCAGCTAACTGTGACCATCAGCCAACCTCCGTGTGGTAGGTGGCCAGTGATTGTTCTGTGTGTGTGCTTGGGGTGACCCATGAGGACGCCAGTGCAAAGTTCTCTGGGATGGGACATCTGAGTCTACCCTAGATTGATTCAAGGCTCCCTAAGCTTGTCCTCAGTATCTGCCACTGGGGCGGTCGAGTTCTGGACAGCTAACACTAAGACCTTGCCAAGCTGTCAACTGGGGAAGTCAGGGAGTTTCCCAGGCTGCTGTGATTAGTCAGGATGGTAGCATTGGTTCAACTACTTCTTCAAAGTCCTAGAGAATATCTCTAGCCCCAGTATTTTTATGACCCATAGTATATGAGGATACTTAGTATCTTTGTACCTCTGGTTTGGATCCTAATCTCCAATTTTACACACACACGATGCTCAGTTATTTGCAACTGCCACTAAACTTCACTTTACAAACCCTGAGTTGTCATTTACATTTGTAGCTACTGCGGAATAAATATTGTGTTAAATGTCACTAAACAAATCTTCAGCGAGTAGCTAAAATGGGTCAGTCCAGTGTGCAAATGACATACAAAAGCCTGACCGTTCAGACTCTAATGCAAATGAAGAATTATACCGTAACTCCCAATAGAGGGCATTTAAACCTCAAAGTGGAAAATAGATTGGTGAGTGGAACAATAGAAAAGAGGAAAGGAGAAAAAATAATTTAAAAATGAAAGAGTAAATATAATCCCAGAAGAAGAAAAGAGAGATAAAAGAGCTGAAGAAATACTTTAAAATATTGATTAAGCCTGTCCACAAGGGGAAAAAAAAAACAGCAACAAATTCTCTTTTGGGGGCCATGTGGGAAATTTGCATATGGACTGTATATTAATATAATTTGATCAATGTTGGATTTTTTGAGTGTGATGCTACTGTGGCTACATAGGAGAATGTCCTTGCTCTTAGGGGATACTTGATGAAGCATCAGGAGGTGAAATTTCATCATGTCTGCTAAAGGGGTCGGGGGGAAAATAGGTCTTCCCAATGGTTCACCTACAATCAAACGTGTATTGTATGCATGTGAATGAGAAAGTGGGTATAGAGTAAAATGTAGAAATTCAGTGTGGCCAGATGTTAACCTTGGGTAAATCTGGGTCCAGGGCATTCTGGGAGACGTGGACATGCTCCTCCTGGCATTCTTTCTTCAAGGAAGGATTTGCCCAGCAGTGGGGAGAGTGGTCAGCAGACAGCCTCCAGCTGTCAGCATCTGCACAGTCAGCCTCTGCTGGGGAGAGCAGCCTCACCAGAGCCATGCTTGCCCCATGCCAGCTGCATCCAGTGACAGAGAATGTGGAGATGGGAGCCACAAAGGTCCAGTCATGCTGCCAGCACAAGACCTCTAGTAGCATGACCTGCTCCAGAACCGCCCCCTCCCCCGGATTCACGGAGGCTTCATCGGGACCCATCACAGTCTGACTCCTCTTCTGCCTGACCCTCCTTCTCGTCCCTCCTTTCATAGGTGTTGATCCACTAACAAGCACCTCAAATCTAATTTAAAAAAAAATGAAAGTAAAAATAACCTTCAAAATGAGAACGCTGCATAGTGACAGAGAGCCTATCATGTTTAGGATAAAAATCTCAACCCCTGACGGCCAGACTAATCTTTTCTCTCTGCACAAATCAGAATCATCTAGATTTCCATTAAATATTTATCTCCTCGAATCTGAAGGAAGAGGAAAATCTATGTATTTTGCCCTGTTTTGCTCTTCCTATCCTGAATTGCACTGAAGGATCACATGAGGTTGATGAGGTGCCAACTTTCTGTAATAACTGAAGTATTAGATGCATGGTAATGGCATGCAGAGCAACGCAAGTCTTAGAAGTGAGTTCCTTCAAAAATCCAATAACCATAAATTCAACTAAAATTTCAAATAAAAGCCAAAAAGCCTAGAATAATCACACAAAAATTTAAACCCAGAAGTTTCTCTTGCTTAAATTACTTTCACACTCCAATTTAAACTCAGAAACATTATGCTGCTGTCACACTTCTTTGTTCTCCTAAAGGAAAAAAAAAATATCTGTATATAGCTGACAAAAAATAGGAAGCTGTCTGCCAGCAAGTTCTCTATTCATGTCTAACATACTGTAGAGTCTATGCAGAACACATGGTCTTTAAACACCGAAAAGCCTCTCCTTTACTGGCTTAACACTGCAGTATGTTTCTCCAGCATGTTTGCACTACCTACAATACATGTCTTGCATAAGCATGAATTCCTTTGGATGTTTAAGCGGTGCAGTATTTTCACATGCTTTGATGTTGTACATATGAGAATTATCATCTACATTTTGGGAGTGCAGTTTCTTGCACATTGAAGTGAATATGACTCAACTGCCATGACTTTAGATTTCATCCAACAGGATGTCAATAATGTCTACACCAGAAGTTTGACATATTTCGTCTTCTCAAATGTGGAGCTGACGTAGCAGCCAAATTAGAAATTTCTGGGTGCATTTTTGAGAGCTAATTCAGCGGAAAATTACTAATTACTTGGAATTGTGCAAACCAAAGTATTTTGGTTTTCCTTAGTTTCTTATCCAAAAAGACCTGTTGCTTCAGATCAGATAAATTTCCAAGTGGCAGGATCTATCCTGTTTGTGGGGACTCAAAATAATCCTAATCCTAATGTGATTTTCTTGATTACAGATGAGACCCATTGGCCATGATGGCTATCATCCCACTTCTGTCGCTGAGTGGCTGGATTCCATTGAACTAGGGGACTACACCAAAGCCTTTCTAATTAACGGCTACACTTCGATGGACCTGTTGAAAAAAATCTGGGAGGTTGAACTTATTAACGTAAGTTGGTCTCTTTAACATACCTTCCCCATTCAACCCTTGGTAAATGAAATTCACGTTGGAGGTAGGTAACATTTTTTTCTTTGTTACTGTGCGGACATCCATCAGGATTTTACAGGTATGCCTTCTGCTTTAAATATACAACTGTCTTGGTTCCAGTCGAGCTCCACAGTACTTGTCTTTTTAAGTTCTGATGGGGAGAACTAGGAGGACTCTCAGGGTGTTTTGCATTATCCAAGAAAACCTCCCAAGTGTTTTGAGGCTTCCCATTTTAGAAGATTTAGTCAGTTCAGGTTATGAGCATGATAACAAATAGGCTCCCATCCTGATCTTGCTCCTACTCACCATTAAAGATTAGAGTTCTCATCTTTAGTTTCCTATCTCCATTCTGTTTCTTTGACTGCATGTATAAACCCTACTTTTGAATACACACTGCTTTTGTTTGTTCATATTAAATACGCTGCTATAATATTGACATTTTATTACCCAGGGCTTATATCTAATCTTAAGATGTCTGTTTTATTTATATAATTGAAATAGATTTTTTATAAAAACTAGCCAATATATGTTGCCATGTATTCAAGCCCAAAGAGATCAACTCAATCTGCGTAAATGGTTTTTAATACTGATACTTATTTCATTTTTACTGCTCTTTCATTCCCAATGGCATCAAGGAATGAAAGAAATGGAGTGGGAACATGTAATTATCATGACTTCACATTGGTATCCTGAACATTTCTCTTCCTAAATGAGTGAAAAATCATTTAATCTTTTAGAGGGTTTCTTAGATTTAAATTTTATATTCTAAAACTTTTTTTAAAAACCCATCCATAAGTTGAAAGATAAAGCAAATAGATTTCTTCTGGTTCAATACAGATCCATTCTACTCTTTATGCCACTTTCTCTGCACAAGTCCAGTGGCTACATATTGCATGCCATTAATTATTTTACATTATTATTATTAATAACTATGCTTTTAACAGTCTTAAAAATAATGTCTTTTCTATAACATCTCATAAAAACTGTTCTTTGATCTAAAAATCAAGTTAAATAGACGAATTCTTGGCTCCTTCTTTCACTTTGCCATCAGTTCCTCTTTTCTGTCTGCCCTCATGCACTCAGAAAAGCTACCATTATTTCAGCAGAAACCCTATCTGATGGAAATCCCCTGATTCGTTTTGTTTTTAGTCTGTGTGGCAGCACAGTGGAACTAACTGAGACTGTGTTGCATTCTGGTTGCATCCGGGAGATTGCAGTTCTCCTCCAAGCACCTCCTGTTAGCCATTTGTTTAAGGGGGACCTACCATAGATCAAACAGGCTTCCCATTAAGTGACATTCTAGTCAATTATACAACTTGACAAATACCTCTGTATAACGTCTTCTGAATACTGTTGCTCCCCACTGAAGAACAAATACACAGCACATGAATCACTCACTTACCAGGGCATTAGCAGTAATCTCTCATTGAAAAGAAGGGATTCCAATAGAACTGTATTATAAAATGTTTTCTTTGAGGCAAGGATCATTGAAGCAGGACAATGAGTCTCTCAGAATCCAAATGCTGGGGCTAATGTTTAAGATGTGAGCTAGGACCCACACATTTCTTGGCGCTGGGGGGACCAGAAACCTAGGAATCCCTGTTGGGTCACTGTGTTCCCTGTGGATGATAGCAATGCCTGTAGGTCAGTGAGGCATTGAGGCCCCGGGTTTATGCCAAGGCTCAGGGACTGATCCACCACCACCCACATGCCAACCAGCCTTGATTTGGGACAGAAGAATAGCTTTCTCCACCCATACAGACTTTTGAAGCGTTTTCCCTTTAGCTACATTTGCTGTAATACAATTGGACTTCAATCCGGAGAGAAGTACCTACCTGTCACAGGTACTTCTGTTGTAACAGAACCAGAAAACATAGTCACTGTGTCTTAGATCTTGAGGCCAATTCCTCTGGCCTGGAGTACGTCTGCATCTAATACCAACCTGGTATATTTTCCTTAAACTGATAGAACTTAAAGTTTGTGAAGTCTTTATGGGCAAGTTCACATTCTTGAATGAGGAGGCTTTGGGAGTCATTTAATTCTATAAATATATTTATTATGAACAAAAATTGATCTATACCTTTAGGCTTGGAAATCAAAGGACAAAATTGTAATGCCCGCCAGAACTGCTGCAAAGGGTAGTGCGTTTGATGGTTCCAGGTTGTTGAGTTTTAAAATGAAAGAAAGGCGCAATGCGTGCCCCTCTCTGGCTTACAAAGCTTTAGGCTAGTCTCAAATTCAAGACTTGAATTTATCCCAACTCATGAGGGAAGACATCCAAATATAAAATAATCTCATATATAATATATGGGCCCAGTAATTCTATATTAAGTACCCATAATTTGTTGTTTTCTAGCCTGAAGGGAATGTGCAGTCACTTTGATTTAGAGCAAAGCTCTTAAGAGAAATTCGCATCCTGAATCTTTGTAATGAGCGGCTCATTTTTAAGGAAACCAAATGGCTTTAGTGACCATTGCTCTATGTAAAGTGAAAAGTGCAAGGTGGGGAGCTGTCTTTGATACAGAGGTGTGCTGATGGAGGGGAGGAGAACAGAGGGTGAGGAGGCTGGCTGCTGCTGTAATTACACATACCTTTAGCATCATTAAATAGTATTGATTAAGCCTCCAATTTCACATGGTATTTTGCTTGATATTTGAAAATGGTAACACATTTCTCAGTGAGTATAAGTCTATTCAAAGTATTTTCATGAAGAAAAGAAAACTATACAAAATTGTGATTTGAAAAGTACAAATACATTTGAAATTATAATCTTTCAAAAAGACCCCAAGGATTTTTGGGGGGGAGGGGGGCCGAGTACATTATTGCCTTTGAAAAACAAGGTTATTTGAATAACCTAATGAAGATTTTGGTCACAAAAGTACCCGAAGTACAGAGATGAGGGAGAGCAATAGAAATCTCATTTCTTAATATCAGTATTCTCAGCAGTGGAAATTGAGCACAAAAAAACTTTCAGGATATAGGTTTTACAGATCCCTGTGTGTGTCTAGACTTAAAGAATTTAGATGCCAATAATTGTTCCTTCTATTCCCTAATCTATGCTTCATACTCAGAAGCTCTTTTATTAATAGCTCTGTTTTGCTTCTGTCTGCTACTATCATTAATAGCATCATTAACATTACTTTTACTTTTGTATTGATATTTTAGTGTTATATGAATATATTGAGAGAGATTGTCAGCCAAATTGTTCCCTGTGCAGATGCTAGCTGGATTAACCTCTCGTTTGAATTATAGTCCTCTTCAAAGGCTTGTTGAGAGAGCTAAAGACTAGTTAATGGTGCATTAGTACTCAGGCCCTGTACAAGGTATTATGACCAGGTTTACAGCGGTTCCTACTGCTATTGATAACCTCAACCAAAGAAGTATGACAATTAATAATTATTATTAAAAATGAATAATTTATTTTACCACCAAGTACCTACCAAGGGGATTTTGGTTTGATGAGATAAATTTGAACACTGTCCAATTTATTAATGTGTGAATCTTAGTGTAGAACATGTCATTAATTTCTTCTCATTGGGTTTACCATTATTTACCAAGGAAATAATTTTAGCTAATGCTTACAACAGCCTACAATACTGATAATGATAAAAGTACCCATCAAGGGAAGCCTGGAGGGTACAATTGGTTAAGCGTCCAGCTGTTGGTTTTGTCTTAGGTCATGATTTCAGGGTCATGAGATCGAGCCCCCGTGTAGGGCTCCGTGCTCAGGGCAGAATCTGCTTAAGACTCTCTCTCCCTCTCCCTCTGTCCCTACCACCCCCCTACTCTCTCCCTTTCTCTAAAATAAATACATCTTTAAAAAAATAGTACCCATCAAAATAACAAAATTATAATCAGCTTTAATGCATTCTTAATTCTCTATTTGTAAGTATAAGAATAGCTTTAAAAATCTGACTACAGTGGTTGGTTGTGTTTTAAATACCTTCTGGGAGAAACAAAATAATTAAGGTAGCAATACCCATATGTGTCCCCTGAAAATAATTTGACTTATTTTTGCAGCAGTAAATTGATCAGAAGATTATTTTCTTCTTGCCTAATAGCTGCTGAAACTATACTTACATCACTCTTTCATTTAGGACTGTCAGATTTTTCTGATTTTTGGTTTTTCGGTGGTGTTTTTTTGTTTTGTTTTGTTTTGTTTTGTTTTGTTTGCAATTTTGTTGATTTAATTTCTACCTTTCCAGGGAAATTTTGTGACAATCTAATCACTTGGAGATATACTAAGAATCTTTCAAATTTAACGTTCTAATTTTGTGTTAAATCTTTGTGTGACTTTATTTGCTTTAAATGCTGTAGAAATACAGTCCCATCAGTATCAAATTTAGACTCATTACTGCTTTGATGTTTTTTATTTCATGATCAACATTATAAACTCTTCACTCCTTTCTATCCTACACTTATTGCTGTAAATGCAATTAAATTTACTCCCTAAAAGTCTTTTTCGGATCATGCATGTGAGCATGTGCGCCTGTGTCTGGGTACATGTATCAGATAAAGGCAAATGGTAATTCATACTCCCAAGCAAGGAGAATACTCAACAAATTCACAAATTACAGGGGATGTAAGAGGAGGATAAATGTTATAATTCCATTTCCAAAGCAATTATTTTAAGTAAAAGGTTATGCCTTCACTATAGGACCTTAATAAATGAGAAATATTCATATTTCCACACCCGGGAGGCTACATCGTCCAACACTTCAAATGTTAACAACTTTAATCAAAGCCAAAGGCTTTCACTAGATAACTGGATATGAGTATTCAAATGTAGAACAAACTCTAAATTCTCCATGGAGGTAAGCATTCCACTTACGTCTGCATACGGGGTAGCTGGCTCTTCATAAGACATCAGGACACCCAGGTCCTCCTCCAAGCTTCAGACTGGTACCAGGTCTGTATCAGGCAAAGCCCCCAGACTCCATCACCCTCCCTTACTGCATCTGAACTGCAAGCTCTTACAGGGATTCTCTGGAAGCTTCCCGCTTTGGCTCAACTCTTAGGAAAAGCACACTTCTCCCTCCCTTACAAGAGAGGAATGATCATCCCCAAATAAATGCTCACTTTCCAGTGATGTTTGGCCCCTTCACATCCAGCCCGGGGAGTGGTGATGGACTAACACTGGCAGTACTGGTTCCCTGACTTTCAGCATATTTTACACATCCGTACCTATTGTGCTGCTCTCAACTTTGGAGCTTTGACCTACACTGAGATTGAGTTATACTACCTTAGAAGACACTTAGACATTAGCATGTCATTGGAAGAAACATAGCTCTTCTTTTGCATTCAGAGTAAATTCACATACTTGCAGTGCCTCAGGGTCAGTATTTGGAATAGGCATTATTGAATCACTGATGCCAGAATTAGTACACACACACACACACACACACACACACACACAGAAACTAAACAAGGCATTCATACCTGAAGAGAGCACTCAGCAAAAAACTATTTTCAAGAAGAACTAAACTCCTCTGATTATAGCCATGTATGAACCACCTCTGTACAAAAAAGGAAAATCATGTTCTATCTAGAAATGCCTACCCCCCAATAAAAAGTTATTTTAGTGGACAACGGTGGTTTGTTTTCTTCTTCCATGCCCCCAGATGCCATTCACTCTTCTGATCAAGACCAAAGCATTCCTAATTTCTTCTAGAGAAACCTCCCTCTGTGGTCTTCCTTGCCTGAACATATGACTAATCCAAGCTCAGCCTCTCAGGATTTTCCCACACCCTCATGGGCCACAAGGTAGGCCTCCTTACAACCATTAATAATTCTTTATAGTTTGAGGGTCCAGTGGAAAAATGAAAATTAGGGACCCTGTGTTCAAAAAGTATTGACAGATTTTTAAGACAATGCCAGTAGAGCAGTAAGCCAAACAGAGTCTTTTGAGGAGCAGGTGCCTGAATAACCTCTTAGGTCACGCACCCACAAAGCCATCCCTGCTTGTCGTTCCTTCGTCTATAACTCTGTTCCTATCTGCTGTGATTCTCCTTCTCCTAAAGCTCTTAACACTTTTATTAATAGTGTGGGGCTGCTGGTAAAAAGACTTTATTTTCCAAGGCTGTTTTTGCTGAGTATAGAATTCTAGTGTAACTGTCCTTTGGAGATGTGGAGCCACATCCTCTCTCCTGCATCATTTCTGAGGAGACATCTGCTGTTATCCTTTCTTCTTTTGGTTTTGTTGTTGTTGTTGCTCTTCCTCTGTATCTAACTTGTCTTCCCCCCACCAACCCCCAGCTGCACCCAAGGGTGTTCTCTTTATTTCTGCTTTTGAAAAATTTTATTGTGATGAAGCTTGATGTCGTTTTCCCCATGGTTTTTGTAAGTGAATTATTTCTGAGCTTCTTAGATAGGAAATCTCTAGTTTTCATTAACTTTGGAAGTTTTTCGGTCATTCCCTTTTTTAATTTTTTTTTATTTCCCATTAAATTCTTATGTTTCTCCTTTTCCCTTCACCTTTTCAAAACTTTTCTCTGGAAGTATAATATTCACACAGAAATCCACAAATCTCATGAGGGCATTGCTTAATGAATCTTCACCCAAAAATTGCACACCTGTAACTAGCACCCAGAACAAGAAATGGCCCAGAAGACCCCTGTCACTAGTGTCCCCACCACCCCCTAAACAACCATTATCCTCCTCTCAACATCAGAGTTCAGTGTGCTTGTTTTTGTACAGTATGTTCTTGCACCCAGCTTCTTTTGTTTGCATCACATCTCATGACACTTTAGGACTGTGCATTCTCTCATCGCCATGGGATGTCCAGAACTTGTTTTTATGGCTTTATCGAGATGTAATTCACATATTACACAATTTGCTCATTTTTAGTGTACATTTGATCATAGTCCTCTCAATTCAAAGTTTTACGAACCACCGCCACCACCACAAGCATTTTACCATGTTGAGAATCTTTAAGTGTAAGTACAGTGGTATTTATGCACTTTGTTGTGCAACAGATTTCTTGAGCTTTTCATCTTGGAAAACTGAACCTTTTCATCTTGGAAAACCATTCTATTTTCTGTTCCTAAGAATTTGATTGCTACTGCAGATAGCTCATGTAAGTGGTATCCTGCAGTATTTGTCTTTTTTATGACTAGCTTGTTTCCCTTAGCATAATGTCCTCAAAGTTCATCCATGTTATGGCAGATGACAGGATTTTTCTTCTTTTTAATGCCGAATAATATTCCATTATATGTATATACCACATTTTTTTTGTCCATTCGTCTGTTGATAGATATGTAGGTTGCTTCCACCTCTTGAATATTACAGACAATGACACAGTGAACATCAGTGTGCAAATATCTTCTCGAGATCCTGTTTTCAACTCTTTTGGATATATACCAAGAAGTTGTATTACCAGGTTGTATAGTAATTCTATTGTTAAATTTTTGTAAAACATCCATACTGTTTTCAATAGTGGCTGCACTATGGCCATTATTTCTTAAAATATTATTTTCTGTTCCACAGTTTCTCTCCTCTGCTTTGGAAACTCCAAATATATGTATATTAGGCTATTTGAAGTTGGGCCACAGCTCATCAATGCTCTGTTCACTTTTGTCAATATTTTCTTCTCTCTGTGATTCATTTGGATGGTTTCTATTGTATGACTTCACGTTCACTAATTTTTTCTTCTTGTAATATCCAATCTTCCATTATTAACAACCAGTGTATTTTTCATCTCAATGATTATAGTTTTAATCTTCAGAAGTTAAACATGAGTCTTTTTTATATTTTTTTCAGATCTCTATCTAGCACGCTCAATCTTTCCTCTAACTTGTTGGAGCATATAGAATGCGGTTATTATAACAACTGTTTTAATGCCCTCATATTCTAATTCTAATATCTGTGTCAGTTTGGGATTGGTTTGAGTTGATTGATTTTTCTCCTCACTGTTCTCGGCATGCCTGGTAATTCTGATTGCATGCCAAGTATTATTAATTTTACTTTGGTGGGTGCTGGATATTTTATTCCTGTAAGTATTCTTGAGCTTTGTTCTGGGACATGGAAAATCTCCTGGGATATACTCTGATCCTTTCAGGTCTTGCTCTAAAGGTTCGTCAAGCAAGCCCAGAGCATCAGCTAATACTCTCGCTACCAAGGCAAAATGCTTCTGTGTATTCTAACAATGTCCTGTGAGTTTCCAGATTTCCTAGTCTGAATAGTGCAGACTATTACCAACCCCCTTTGTACTCTATGTGCTATTCCCACTAATCTTTTCAGGTAGTTTTTTTTTTTTTTTAAACTAGCCACAGTTTGCTCACATGCATGTTCTGATCAGTACGCTACCCGAATATGGCAGCCCCTATAGCCCACCACCCCCGCAGGGCCTCTTCTTCATCTATCCTCTCAACTCAAAGAGTCTTCCAGGCTCCCTGGGTTCCTCCTCCTGCACCATGGCCTGGGAATTCCCTCAAGGTGGTAAACTGAGGCAACTGTAGCTCTCACTTTGTTTCTCATCTTCAACGCACCAGTGTCCTTCATTGCTTCATCCCAACATCTTAAAAATCAATGTTTCATATACTGTGTGAGGATTTTTAGTTGTTTCAGGTGAAAGCACAGTGGGGATAAATGCAATCCCTGTTTATCCATTTTGGCCAGAAGCCCAAATCCATGCTCCTTTTCTTAATCCCTATAGGCTAGGGCCCACGGCTAAACAATTGGAATTTTTGGTGACAGCATCTGGGCACTCGGAGTGTCTTAAAAGCTTCCCAGGTGAGTTAAATGTTGAAAACCACAGACATAACCAGTGGGGAGCCATTAAAAGGATTTTAATCAGGAGAATGACATGATCAGAAGAGTAGGCAGGGGCCAGAAGCCAACACACTCAAGAAGGAAGAGCTGGCTGGGAGGAAGGAGCTGAGTCAGCCGATTCTGCTATACAGCTATTTTCAGCCACAAGTGTATTAGGCACGACAGCAATAACACTTCTGTGTCTCCTTAGAACCTGAGAATATCCCTCAATTGGAAGGACATAAATACAGAGTCAATTTTCATTGTTCTATCCCTATGTATCAAGAATTTACTATAATCAAGTAAATTATAGTGTGTATTCAAAGGAGGTTAGGACAAATATGATACATTTCAGAAATGCTTTCCAGTAGTGACTAAAACTTTTCAGTTTGACCCTTAAAAGGCTAAGCCCTGGTTATGTAAAAAACTGTACTTACTGTTTACAAAGCAAAGGTAGGACATATGGTGTGTGTCAGCATTTCAAATGCACCCTCTCTTCCTTCATCTGTGCCTTGAAATCAGGTCACTCAATTTGAGGTCTTATAAATCTGCCGCTCGGTATGTGACCTTACATCACTCACCACCAATGGGCCTCCGCTTCCCAATGGCAAAGAGAAGATAACAGTGTCCGCCTCACTGGTTTCGTAGGTTTTCTGTGAGACTCCGAATCACATGAGGGCTTTTTATTACCCATCCCTTTTTCTTCCCTCTCTATTTTACTGTTCTTTCACCTATCTCCTTCCTTTCTGTCTTCCCTAGCTCTGTCTCCCAGAGTTAGGGAGGCTGGGAACAGCTGCTTTCACTGCTTAGCTGCCATTTGCTCCTCACTCTCAGTACTCACCTGCTGGAACCTAGAAAGTCCTGTTGAGGGTACCACGTCTGGTCTCTAGGAACGGCTGCCCTGCCGCTGTTTTGCCCCCTTCCCAATGCCAGCCCCTTTCTGCGGGGCTGAACCCCACCTCCCGTCTCCCAACAGTTATCCTCTTTCCCCACCAGCCCTGCCCAAACCCTCACTGCTTACTGCTGCTCAGAACCTGCCATCCTGGAGTGGGCGAATGTCAGGTGGGATGATTCTCTCAGCTCCTGTAGCAACATTCAGGATAGAGCTCCTGAGGATCTTCCCCCACCTTTTTCTTTTTCTTGACAACACATCAGTACAGAATTGCTAGTTTCTTTTGTTTTCCCCTACCCCCGCCCTCACTGCAACTACAGGGCATTGACCCTTGCTTCTCAGCCACATAGTCCTCCTTATTCTTGAAATGAAACACCTAGGGCAGAACAGAGGAACGGCTCAGAGCTTAGGGATGTACTCATTCTCAGGTTATCCTCCATAATCTTAGTTAAACCCTTAAGTCCTGTTGCAAAGTCTCAGCTTGACAACCCATAAGAGTGGTAACTTCTGACTCGTTCTTGAACTAGTTGATATTTTCTTTACACCAAAATTGCTTCTCTTAAATATATAGTATTATTCATTATAATGAATCAGATAACTTTTTATTCTGCATTTTGCTCAGCTTTCTAACATGGTTTGAGGACTTTTGTTTCTTTAAGAACTCTTTGGAGATATTTAGGGCAGAGCCTGTTGCTAGGAGATTCATGTATGTTGCAGTTAAATAGATAAATACACTAAACTGGCTCTGTGCTTCTAGGAGCTTTGTGAGGAGAAAAAAATTCTAATGGATTACTCCTATAGCACAGAAAGTAAAAAGGAAAAAAAAATCCTCCATAAAATGCAAATACACTTTTCATGCTATCCTCATGAAGAAACGCTTTAGGTCTTCCTTAGGAGGAGATCTGAGATCGTACTGAAAAGATAAATCTTTGTCTTCTTAGAGGAAATGGAAGCCAAAGAGGTATTTTTGTTAAAAGAAAATTATTAGGAATCTTGAAGCCTGACATATGAGCTATGATGGAAGAGATTGACAATAAATATAGAGTCAGAGTAAATCATAAACATTAACATTTTTACTAAAGTGTATATATAAGATTAGTGTTAGAATCAGCCCACTATGAAAATAATTCAAGAAGCTGAAAAGGAGGGAGATTAGGTAGGTGATTTCATAGCTTGGGATTTATATCTGCTTTAAAGATATTTAAAGTTGATTTAGAGTTTAAGTCTAGCTATTTTGCTAAAGAGATGTATTATGTTAAGTTGAATATCTTTGGTCTCAAATTACTTTTGAACTTAAGCAAAAAGCTATTACCTTGAACCTCAGGAAGCCTGTAAATTCCTTACTGTGCCGATCTTATGCCTGGCACCCTGCCGCCACCTGGTGGCAGCATACCTAAAGTACATGTCAAGTGACTAGTAAGACAATTTCTTAAAGGCAGAAACTAATTGCAAATTCGGTGCCAGTTTTATATCAATCCCTGTTTATAATTTGATATAATAAAACATGAAACAGGAGAGTTTTAATTTGTAGACCTCAAACGCCAAATTCAAACACCGTATGCCTAAAACCGTATAACAAAATGGAGAAAACTCTACTGTGCATTCCACCAATTAGATTGATTTGGAATAACAGTGCCCTTTTAAATATTTGTGTGTGTGCGTTTGACATATAAATATATACATTCTCTAGTCCGGTCTTACTTTGGTATCAACTGCTTTGGGGAGATAATTAGATTTCCTAAAACTTGAATAGTTTGAAGGATCATGATCTTTTTAAAATTTCTATTTCATAGATTTGGGGAGAAAATACAATAAGGATTTTATCGACTTTACCCTCAAAAGAACTTGCAGGCTGATGGGGGGAGATGACCATTTAACACCGGATGTAAGAACACGGCGTTAAGGGAAACTAAATATAAGGTGGTCTCTGCATCCCAAAGTGGAGCACAGAGTCTTCTCCTGAAGGGATTGGGGGTGGGCAGAAGAGGTGGGATGGGGGGACCCACAGAGGAAGCAGTAAGCATTGACAGGAAGACCAGTCTCCCAGGGATTAGCTTCCCATTTTATTTCTTACCATTTAGCCACTTTCGGCAAGTCCCTTAACTTTCTCTACGCTTGCTACTAACATTTTAATAATATTAGTATCTATCTTCTAGGTAATATTGTTTCCAATATTCAATAAATATCTGATATTTATCTCTACAATAACCTAGTAGAGCATCGTGCACAATGCCTTGTACATAGGAAGAGCCCTCTGTCTTCGTTTCCCCACAGCCAGATGGAGGGGCATCTTCCGAGTTCCCAAGATCAGTGGGATGCCTTACGGATCATCCTTTGCCCACAGCAATGCTGTGCCCCAATCCGTCTGAAAATGCAGTGGCTTGAGGCAGTAAGCATGTGTCTAGTTCCCAGGGCTGTACGGCAGTAACTTAGGCTGGACTTGGCCAGAAATCTCTTCTGATGTCGGCTGGCTCCCTCACTTCTGCCAATTGGCTCTGGTCTGCTGCTCTGGATGGTCTCAGCTGAAGCAGCTGGGGGCAGCCTGGAGGGGCTCCCCACGTCCCACCCTCTAGCCTGCCCTCCTGGTCACCCCGCGCCCCACCCTCTAGCCTGCCCTCCTGGTCACTGTCACAGGGCAAGGCAGAAAGAAAGGAAAATGTGCAAGCACAATGCCAGGCCTCTGCTTGCATCATGCCTGCTCGTAGTCGGCCAAAGGAAGTCAAATGACCAACTCAGAATGAGGCTAAGAGTAGAGGCTCGAAATTTGCTCACCTTGTGTTGGGATGAGCTGAAAATGCCTGGTGAATGGCCTGGATGAAGGGCAGGTAAATGGCTTGGATGAAGGGCAGGACGAAAAATGGAGACTATCGGTACCATCAACCCACCCACCACAAGAGAGACATTTGATTAGAGAAAAGAGAGAGTTTTAGAACTATGGATGGTCTTATTATTGTTTCTAAGCCTCCAATTAGAGTTTGTGAAATCAAGACTGTCTTGGAAAATCTAAAATGATTAGATGTGCTAAAGTGTGGGGCCCCATAGAAAAAAATACATAGGGTACTATACTAAGGGACTCAGGGCTTAAATGTATGGAAAAGTTGAGGACAGGAGCCCACCCCACTACTGGATAGTAACTGGGATGGTAAATATGCTATATAATAATGGATTTATTAAATCTATAGAAAGATGAAAAATTGGTAAAGTAATTGGCCATTAAACCACATTATTTTTATAAGATTCAATCCGAAAGTATTTGTCTAATGGAAAAACCATCCTTGTGTATTGCTCAAGTGTTTGTTGCACACCGACTCTTAGCTCAGAATGAGTATGCCACAGATATTTTTTGGGGAAAAAGAAAACTACTTAATTTTTTAAAGTGCTTCCAGAATGTCTTAAGAACTCTCAGATTCAATAATAAAAGATAGACAACCAAATAAGAAGGAATTTGTGAACACCCCCCAGAGTGGCTCCTAATAAGTCATATTCTTGTCTCATCACCTCCCCTCGAGCGCGCGTAGAACCTATGACTTGCTTTTAACCAGTAGAATGTGCAGAGGTGATGGGACGGCAGTTCCATGATTACCTTAACCACACTTTTTTTTTTTTTGATTGAACGTAGTTCCTTAGGTCAGTTGCCTCCTCTAGACAGACACCACAGTAGTGGCAATGGTGACGGTCATACAGTAGTAGGAGTTTCAGTGCCTCATCCTCCACCTTCCTGTTTATTAAGTGTCACTCGTGCTCGAGATCTCGTTCTCAGATCTCCACTCTTCCTTGCCACCTCTGGGACATCACCTGCGGACAGGTGACCTCAGCTGGCCCCTTTCAGGCGAGAGCCGCCAGGCACACCTCTACGGCTGTGTTCCTCATGTCCAGTCTCTGGGCTCACACAGCATCCCAAGTTTCGTGGTCCCCTTCTCTCTGTGTCTCAGCGAGGAAGAGGCTCCCTGGAGTCACGGGGACGCAGCGGGCCCTGGCGCCACACTCAACTGCAACCTTTCCATCCTGGCTCCTCCTTACGACTTAAGCCGTGAGCCACACCAGGCTGTCGACGTGTTCTGTTCCCCTGTACCTCCCCCCGAGGACAGCGCCCAGCACGCTGGAGGCCGCCGATGCGTATTTGTTGAGTGACCTAAACATGGTCACATAGGAAGCAAGGTCGTCACCGCTGAGCTGTGCGGACACACCTCATCCCACCTTAGTGCCCCGAGAGGCCCTCTGCTGCCACCCCCGTTCTACAGATGGCAGAGAACTGAGGGTCCGCCGCCCCCCACCCCGACCCCCCACCACATTTACAGGTTGAAACCCTAACCCCAAAGCCATGGCATTCAGAGGTAGGGCCTTTGGAGGTTACTAGGTCCTGGGGGTGGGGCCCTCAGGAATGGGGTCCTTAGAAGAAGAAACCGAGGGGGGGGCTGCACCTCTGCCTAGTGGGGCCGCTGGGTTACACACAGTGTTCCAGAAGAACGCAGGCGGGATTTCGGGGGTGCGCCGCCAGAAGGGACCCCGGGGTACCGCCCGGTACACGGGTGTGCACACAGGACCCGCGGGACAGCGGGGAGGGGGTCAGGCACCCCCCACGGGACCCACAGGATGGAGGGTAGGAGGTTGGGCACCCCCCACGGGACCCACAGGATGGAGGGTAGGAGGTTGGGCACCCCCCACGGGACCCACAGGATGGGGGTTAGGGGGTCGGGCACCCCCTCACGGGACCCACAGGATGGGGGTTAGGGGGTCGGGCACCCCCCACGGGACCCACAGGATGGGGGTTAGGGGGTCGGGCACCCCCCACGGGACCCACAGGATGCGGGCTAGGGAGCCGGACACCACCTCCCAAACCCCAAAGCCAAAGCCCTCTGCCCTTCGGAAACTGTACGAAAGTGAAAGCCGGTGCCCGGCCTGTTGCGCGCGGCCCCTGAGAGGCACAGGGTCAGGACAAGGTGGAAAGGCCGGCGGGAGACTCGCAGACCCCGCGGAGCATCGCTTCCCCACAGGCTCCTGGAGCCGGGGGCCCGGAGGAGAGCGGGCGGGAACGCACACGCCGGGTGACCTGCGTGGTCCTCCCCCCCCGCCCCCGCCGTGGCCAGATGGGGGTCCGGGTAAGAATGGGATGCGGGTCTGTTTATGTTCTGAAGGCTCATCCTGCTGTGGGAGGGATAGACCTGGGATGGGGCAGGGGGGGTGGCAGGTGTCAGCAGAGGACAGACCTGGGATGGGGGGGGCAGGTGTCAGCAGAGGACAGACCTGTGGGATGGGGCAGGTGGGGGGCAAGCGGAGGGCAGGGGGTGGGGGGGCCAAGTGTCAGCAGACGGAGAGTGAAAATCTGGTTCCGAGACCCTCCCAACCGCGGAGGCAAGAGATGCCTGAAACTGCGGTGAAGACGGCAAATGAGTAGGGACCCTGGAGACCGAGCTGGTGAATCAGACATTTCCTGAGGAAAAAAAAAAAAAAAAAGAGGAACTGAGGATAAGCCAAGGTCCTTGGCCTGAGCTGTTTCCTGAGATTGGGAGAATTTAGGAGGAAAAACCAGGGAGGGGAAATGTAGAGTCCTGTCGAACGCGGTTGAGTTTGAACCGCCTTACCACACTTTCCCAAGTAGAAGTGTCTAGAAGCCATTTTACAGCCATATAAAATATAATTAAATCTATGAATCATACACATATTTATGTATTTTTAGGAATGCAACAACTTCAGCTGTCCTTTGCCTTTGAAATCAATATTTAGGATCCTTGCCTGAGAGAAACCACAAGTATGGCCACAACCCATTTCTGTGCTCTGAGCCCTACATGGGGCTGCCCTTCCGTGCAGAAGCTTTTGCTCCTTAGAAACTGGGATTACAGGGAACGCAAGCAAGGCCCCGGGGGCTCAGGGCAGAGGCAGTACTCCCTCACCCGCCACCGGCCTGCCATCTGTCAAGGAACCTGATGGCCCCTGGAAGGTGGTATCCTTGTGTAGAAAGAAGAGAGTGACGGTGGACTCTAAAGATAAAAAATCCGCACGGACGTCACACACGGTGATGGACAGCCTGCCCCCAGCTGGGCTGTGGATTGTTTCCCAGCTTCCCAGCTGGCCCTCCTCCTCCCAGTCTGCCTTTTCCCTCATCTGAGAGCGCCTCTCGGCCAAACAATAAGTAAATGAATAAAAAAATAATAATAAAACTCAAGGCCTTTCGCCCTTTTTAAAAGCAAACATGAAAATGCAATGACCTTCTTTTTTTTTTAATTTTTATTTATTTATGATAGTTACAGAGAGAGAGAGAGAGAGAGAGAGGCAGAGACATAGGCAGAGGGAGAAGCAGGCTCCATACACCGGGAGCCCGATGTGGGATTCGATCCCGGGTCTCCAGGATCACGCCCTGGGCCAAAGGCAGGCGCCAAACCGCTGCGCCACCCAGGGATCCCCAATGACCTTCTTAAATTGAATTTTAAGTGATTGCCTTAGCACCGCTCTTTTATTTTTTCGTGAAGACTGTTTCCGTCACGGTCCTCTCCGGGCTTCACATCTCTGCAAGCACGGAGCCGCATGGGCTGCATCCCGCTCTCTGACCAAGGTCGGCAGGTCACCCCGGGACCGTTTTGCTCAGGAGACCGCAGGCCCTGGGTTTTCAAGGAGATGCGTCACTGCTCACACATAAATGGGCCGCAGGGACACCGAATGTCATGACACAGGTGGGGCCTGGCGTTTGTCCAGCACTAGATGTCTCGCGGAAAACCTCTGCCCCGTTGTTCTAAATCTAAAATGCTGCTGCTTCTTAGGAGATGCGCCTTTATTTCGTGTGTCCCCAAGAAGGAAGAACAATGCTGATTAATCGAGCCAAGACACGGTGCCTTGTGGTGCTTCTGTGTGACACACAAACCACCTGTGCGACAGCCTTTGTGCGGCTGTGACATTTCTTGCAGTGAGAGGGTCTTGTCAGTTTTCTTGATCGTGGGGGTCCCCAGCAGGAGGGCATTTGCTCGCAGAGCCAGGGACTGCCTCCTGCCTGCGGCTCCTCACACACTTGGTCACTGCTTTTTGAAGAAAATGTGTAATCCTCTCTTGCCTAATGAAGAAGCTATTCGCTCTGCAACTAGCGAGTCGCCCTCTCGTCTCCACTGCACCTCTCCGGGCACCAAATAACTGCTCATATTGATCCCAAAATATAGTGTAATAAAATGTTCTTTTTTAAGCACAGCTTAATGCTACTTATTCTCGCCACGTGTAGTTACAGCCAGGCCGGCGGGCCCCGCTGACTGTGAATGGCTGTGACCACGGCCGCGTGCACATGAGGTGACAGTCATAGCACAGCAGCTGAGGTCCACGGCCGGCCAGTGCGTGCCCCGCCCGAGACCACAAGGTGCGTCCTAAATCAGCCACGCGCGGTGCGAGCAAGGCCCTGCGGGAAGAGCTGCACAAAAATAAGATCGAGGTAGGTCTCGAGTTGTTATTTCTCTTTGATGATGGGAAAAAAAAAAACCTCCCATTCCTTTTCATGTCTGGAGGCATGAGATGCCACTGGGTTCGCATAGCAAGAGACACCTTAGGATGCCACAGTGTAAACGAAGTCACTTCAGGAAACCGACTTTTTCCAAGGTGCTGCTTGTGAGGGATTGACATCACTGTCCTCATGTGTCTCCTGCATTAAAATCGCCGTGCACGTGGAGAAACTGCGAAAACCTCCATCAGGGAGTGGCAGTGCAGGCCTGGGTGACAGGCTATCGAGCAGCAGGGCGACTGCACAGCCGGCGTGGCAGCTCACGGGAGCTCCTGGCGGGCAGTGAGGACAGGACTGCTGCCGGCCATGGGGCCAGCGCTGGGCAGCCTACCCGGAGGGGCCTCAGTGCCCCCCACCACCGCAGACAGACCCACAGCCCGACTCTTCCAGAAGCCCCACTGCTCGCTCACCATCAAACCCCATTGCTTTTCCCACTTCTTGCTCCACGACCTTGCTGTGATTCCGTGCTGTGTTATCATCTGACTCTTGGCAAACCCCAGATGCACTCTGACCTCAGGGCCATGGCTGTTGCTGTTCCCTCTGCCTGGACACTGTGTGTGCATCTCCCTCCTCCTGCATCATCTCAGCTCAGGTGTGACCTCCTGGGGCCAACGCCTCCTGGGGCCACTCAAGCTAGTGTCCCCTCCCCGCCCCCCCGTCCTCCGTCAGTCTACTTGCTATTTTTTTATTTTAATGTGAGAAATAAAGTCTAGAATGTAATGATGAATGTAATTTTTTAAACTACAGAATCCAACCTATATTTTGAGAAACAACCTTAAATTCTGATCCGAGATTTAAATCATCATCATTTCTTGTCAGGGCTTAGAAACATTCAAACCTAATGAGACCCGACGAAGAAAAACAAGGCAAATGGAATACTATCTCCAGAGCAGGAAGGAAGATGATTATTGTGGGTGGAATTGTACCTCCCTCCCTTCCCCAAAAGATACATCCACCTGGAACCTGCAAACATGACCATTTTTGGAGGAAGAGTCTTTGTGGGTGCGGTTTAGGTAAAGACTCAAGATAATCCTGAATTATCTGGGTGGGTTCTAATCCAATAAAGTATCCTTATAAGAAGTAAAGACCTGGACAAAAGAGAAGAAAAATGGGGAAAAACATGTGAAGATGAGGCACAGATGCTGCCACAAGCTATGGAACACCCAGAGCCACCAGAAGCTGGCAGAGGAAAAGGAAAACTGCCCCCCTGCAGATTTCCAAGAGAGCACGGCCCTGCTGGCACCTGGATTTCTGGCTCCTGGCCTCCAGAAAAGCCCCCCAGCCTGTGGTCATTTACATAGCAGCCTTGGAAAACTAATACAGTGATGCCCTTGAAAGAGCAGCTGGAGTGTCAGCTTTAAATGTCACAACCCAGAATCTGTCAAAGGAACTGCAGGTTGCAGTAGAGCGTGTGTCAGACGGAGACTGTCCTCAGTCAGCTATAAATCGCAACCCCTGTGACGGATGGTACATGCCCCTTTCCTCTCCACCATATTGCAAGGTTGATGTAAAAATGTGGGCTTTGGAGGAACTGGATCCAGATGCAGCGAAGGGCACACCTGATGGTGGGCAGAAAGAGAAATACTTAAGATTAAACTTGGTGACTATGTTTCTGCTTTTGGACGACACTGTAGGTAGTCACACGTGGCAGTGTTCTTATTTGTGACTTGAATCTGTCAGGAATGCTTTCAGCTTCAAATAACTGAAACCCAGGCTGTGGTGGTTTAAATAATTCTGATACGTATTGGGCCAGTCAGGAAGAGGCACCGGGGGTGGGCACTTGCCAAGGCCCCTGCCTTTTTGTTCTACTTTCCTTAGCATGACAGTGCTCTGTCCCCACACTTTCCTGTTTTTCACCTCATGGCTGCAAGGTGGCTATAGCAGCTCCAGGCATTACACTTGCACACCCAGATGGATGAAGAGGGAAGGAATCAACAGTAGACATATGTGTTCCTTTTATCAGGAAATGAAAAGCGTTTCCAGAAACTTGCCGGCAGACTCACTGTGCCTATGTTACGGCCTGACTTTAAGGAGACTGAGAAAGTGTTCCCAGTCTCTCTGTAAGGGAAATCAGGCAAGGGAGAGGAAATTGAAATGGATCTTGCCCGGCATCTGCCACAGAGCTAAAGAAACCACTCTCAGAAAACAGTGGGTTCTCCAGAAGAGTCTAATACTATTTACCAATAACAGGCCATTAAATGAAAAATTCTCAAACCCTGAATTCCAGAGTACACAACGTTGAACTAGAGGAGAAAACCAAATTTCTTTAATGAGTATGACGTGGACTATTTCTTAAAAGTGCGAAGCGATTTCCAGGCGCACCCTGTAACCCCATCAAACTTTGATGATCATCTGAATCTTTTATCGCTGTGGAGACTGCTAGGCGTTGTGGAGTAAGAACTGTGGTTCCTTCTGAAAGCCACAACAGAAGAGAAGTGGAAAAACAAAGAAGGAATACCTTGATGGGTGGTGGATTTAAGTCCGCGCCACCTGAGTCCCGCTGATATTGTTCGCAGACCTACAGGTGACCCAGGGCAGGGGGACCCAGAACGGGGCGGCCAGAAGCCTGGAGCCGCATGCTTGTCCTGCTGACCTCGCCACCTCAGCGCAAGTCACGGCGCCCTGCGCACGGATGCCGGTGGGTCGGTGACGTCGGCAGAGGACAGAGGGTTTGATAAGGCCCCTCAAGCACCGTGCTGCGTGCCGGAGAGACGCTGCTGATGGGGCCTCAGCCCCCAGGGCCTCGCTCGGGACAGCTCCCGGTGGGGACCTGGGACAGCGCTGCCCCCGGCGGAGGGGGCCACGTTCAAGGTCTGAGCCTAGGGCAGGCCGGGGGTCGGGAAGGTTTCCCTGGAAGAGGTAGACCAAACACGAGGGGGCGGAAGGGGAGCAGTGGGCAGCAGCCCCAATGTGCGAAAAGGACCCAGAAGTGGGGCATTGAGGCGGCCGCGGGAGCACCAGCTGCCCCGTGTCACGGTGGCCAGAGCAGCAGGAGGCCTCGCGAGGCCGCACCGCTCATCTTGGGGGACTGCTCCCAGGGGACAAAGAGCAGAGAGAGGGTGGAGGTGGGTGGAGGCGAGTGGAGGTCGTGAGGTGAGTGGAGGCCGTGGAGGTGAGTGGAGGCCGTGGAGGTGGTGGGGGCAGTGGAGGCCGTGGTGGCGGGTGGAGGCAGTGGAAGTGAGTGGAGGCCGTGGAGGCGGTGGGGGCGGTGGAGGCAGGTGGAGGCGGGTGGAGGCGGGTGGAGGGTGGAGGTGAGTGGAGGCGTGGAGGCGGTGGGGGCGGTGGAGGCAGGTGGAGGGGGTGGAGGCGGGTGGAGGTGAGTGGAGGCCGTGGAGGCGGTGGGGGCGGTGGAGGCAGGTGGAGGCGGGTGGAGGGGGTGGAGGCGTGGAGGGAGGGGCCGTGGAGGCGGTGGGGGCGGTGGAGGCGGTGGAGGCGGGTGGAGGCGGTGGAGGTGAGTGGAGGCCGTGGAGGCGGTGGGGGGTGGGGCGGTGGAGGCGGGTGGAGGCGGGTGGAGGTGAGTGGAGGCCGTGGAGGCGGTGGGGGCGGTGGAGGCCGTGGAGGGGGTGGAGGCAGTGGAGGTGAGTGGAGGCCGTGGAGGCGGTGGGGGGGGGCGGGTGGAGGCGGGTGGAGGCGGGTGGAGGTGAGTGGAGGCCGTGGAGGCGGTGGGGGCGGTGGAGGCGGGTGGAGGCGGGTGGAGGCGGGTGGAGGCGGGTGGAGGTGAGTGGAGGCCGTGGAGGCGGGTGGGGGCGGTGGAGGCCGTGGAGGCGGGTGGAGGCAGTGGAGGCGAGTGGAGGCCGTGGAGGCGGTGGGGGCGGTGGAGGCGGGTGGAGGCGGGTGGAGGCGACTGCGGCCGCAGAGATGAGCGGCCTCTCTGGAGGCGCCCAGGCGGCCAGCCACGGGCACCCCCACCCCGCACAGAGCCCGGGCGAGCCGGTCGCTGGGACCCGCAGGGAGCAGGCCCTCTGCGTGAGCCTGAGGGGGCGAGACCTGAGAACCGGAGCGACGTTCAGTTCCCGCCTGCTCCCTGAGGCCGGAGTGAGGATCAAGTCCTGTGGCCTTCCCCGTTGGCGGCGCCGTTAGGGCTGACAAAGCCTCCGTGTTTCAGATGGCTGTTTCCTCGTCACGGTCCGGTGAGGCAGGTGTCACCACCTCCGCTTCTCTTCAAAGGAAAGGGAGATGCAGGGGACACCAAGGAGCGTTGGCGCACTGAGAAGGTGATGGAGCTGGATCCACCTGCCTTCCGGGTCTCTCTCCATGAGGGACCCCGCGTCCTACAGTTAATCTTCTTTTCAACTTAACTCCGCGTTTAAAGCCACTTTCTCCCAGGACTTCTGTTCCGCATCAGTACGCCTCACGTTTCTGGGTTTCTTGCCAAAGAACTCAGAATTTTTTTTCTTGCGCATGGCTAGTTTTCTGTTGACAAGCCTTCCTCTGCTCCACGTTTCCTTAGCCTACCTGCGTAGAAGGTAATTACCGCCCACCCGGACCCTGGCACCTCCCGCGCCGAGGCTGGCCTTGTTGAAGGAGTGCATGAGGAGAAAGGAAACTGGGTTCCAAAGCGTAGGCAGTGTGTGCCCTCCACCTGGGCAGCCAGACTTGGCCCCTTGCTCTGCGTGATCACCGTTCCCGCCCCCCGGGGGCTCAAGGAGGTGGTAACGTCCTTCCCCAGAGAAAGCAAAGCTGAGTACTTAATTTAATATGCAGCCTGTGGTTTAAGATGGGAACAAATGAAAAGCTGGTTTTATTGGCTATTTCCCCTGTCCACAGTGGGTGTCTGTCCTGTGTGATCTGTACCTTGCTGGCTAGGGAAATGGGGGTTTTATCTTTCAATTTGGATAATCCCACCTCAGAAGAAAAGCAGCATGAATCAGTACATAGCAGCCCCTTTTAATGTCATTTTTAGTATAATGACCTACCTTGGTTGGTAGGTTAGCCAGCAAAATGCTTAATTTCTTTTTCATTAAAAAATAATTATGCACGTTTGCAAGTAGACTCGATTTATTGAGCACAGGCAATAATCATAGCTCCCAGTTTGGATTTTCTCTGATTTCTTTATATTGTTTTCTGTCTGCTGCATGAAAATTTTTATTTTAATGAGCTTGGTTGCAATCACAGGTACACACAGTCTCTTTTAAAGATAAAATATCATTTAGTGTTTGTTAAAGGAGTTCTAAAAATCCCAAAGCTGCACCTCTTCTAATTGTTTTTTCTTTAAAAACAAACAATAAAACAATTGAAGTTCATATTGAAACACCTGGATAACATGAAGAGTTCCTGTCCTGACCACGGACAGGGATCTGTCTACCCTCTTCTGAGCTACCCTGATAAACAATTTGGAGAATATAGGTAGATTTTCGTACATGGTTTAAACTCTGTTTTCCTTTTGTACAGATATCGTTGTTGTCTTCCTCATCCAATGATTCTTCTCATTGAACCTTCATAGGTGACCATATTCTGAAAATTCAAGAAGGAAATGGTATAGTAGGAGAAGACTTATAATATTCAATGTCATGACAAAATTTTCTCTCTAACCTTTGGCCTCATCATCTCCCTGACCTCTGGATCCCTACACAGAATACCAGCCACAGGATATCTTGGGATTTTTATAATAGAAGCTAAATGAGAATGAGTGTGTAATGCATATGTACATTTAAAAAACACCTTGTCTTTCAAAGTTATGGCGGTTTTTATAAACAATGCTTGACAAATACATTTACTCCCTCAGGCAATACCTTATTCTTCCCTGTGAGTGAAAACAATGTGTATCTTTCTTATTTCAAACAATAGGAAATG
Source organism: Nyctereutes procyonoides (assembly GCF_905146905.1). Lineage (NCBI taxonomy): Eukaryota > Metazoa > Chordata > Mammalia > Carnivora > Canidae > Nyctereutes > Nyctereutes procyonoides. The sequence goes on from NW_026575122.1 coordinate 25,743,807, forward strand.
AAATTCCGAGTCTAGAAAATTACATTTGACTCTCACAATTGAGGATTTAAAAAAGTCATGAGGACATAAATAACAACAACAAATGTTTATCAAACTCCTCTTTTTTTCTTTTTTTTAATAATAAATTTATTTTTTATTGGTGTTCAATTTGCCAACATACAGAATAACACCCAGTGCTCATCCCGTCAAGTGCCCCCCTCAGTGCCCGTCACTCATTCACCCCCTGCCCTCTCCCCCTAGTTCGTTTCCCAGAGTTAGAAGTCTTCATGTTCTGTCTCCCTTTCTGATATTTCCTACCCATTTCTTCTCCCTTCCCTTCTATTCCCTTTCACTATTATTTATATTCCCCAAATGAATGAGACCATATAATGTTTGTCCTTCTCCGATTGACTTATTTCACTCAGCATAATACCCTCCAGTTCCATCCACGTCGAAGCAAACGGTGGGTATTTGTCATTTCTAACGGCTGAGTAATATTCCATTGTATACATAAACCACATCTTCTTTATCCATTCATCTTTCGATGGACACCGAGGCTCCTTCCACAGTTTGGCTATTGTGGACATTGCTGCTAGAAACATCGGGGTGCAGGTGTCCCGGCGTTTCATTGCATCTGCATCTTTGGGGTAAATCCCCAGCAGTGCAATTGCTGGGTCGTAGGGCAGGTCTATTTTTAACTCTTTGAGGAATCTCCACACAGTTTTCCGGAGTGGCTGCGCCAGTTCACATTCCCACCGACAGTGCCAGAGGGTTCCCTTTTCTCTGCATCCTCTCCAACATTTTTGGTTTCCTGCCTTGTTAATTTTCCCCATTCTCGCTGGGGTGAGGTGGTATCTCATTGTGGTTTTGATTTGTATTTCCCTGATGGCAAGTGATGCAGAGCATTTTCTCATGTGCGTGTTGGCCATGTCTATGTCTTCCTCTGTGAGATTTCTCTTCATGTCTTTTGCCCATTTCATGATTGGATTGTTTGTTTCTTTGCTGTTGAGTTTAATAAGTTCTTTATAGATCGTGGAAACTAGCCCTTTATCTGATACGTCATTTGCAAATATCTTCTCCCATTCTGTAGGTTGTCTTTGAGTTTTGTTGACTGTATCCTTTGCTGTGCAAAAGCTTCTTGTCTTGATGAAGTCCCAATAGTTCATTTTTGCTTTTGTTTCTCTTGCCTTCGTGGATGTATCTGGCAAGAAGTTACTGTGGCCAAGTTCAAAAAGGGTGTTGCCTGAGTTCTCCTCTAGGATTTTGATGGAATCTTGTCTCACATTTAGATCTTTCATCCATTTTGAGTTTATCTTTGTGTATGGTGCAAGAGAGTGGCCTAGTTTCATTCTTCTGCATGTGGATGTCCAATTTTCCCAGCACCATTTATTGAAGAGACTGTCTTTCTTCCAGTGCATAGTCTTTCCTCCTTTATCGAATATTAGTTGACCATAAAGTTGAGGGTCCATTTCTGGATTCTCTATTCTGTTCCATTGATATCAAACTCCTATTATGTGCAAATCATAAAAAAATTTAATGGAATTTTAATTGAAATATAATTGACACACAACATGACATTAGTTTCAGGTGTACAACATAGTGATTCGACAATTCTATGCATTATGCTGTGCTCAAGTATAGCTGCCGTTTGTCCCTACACAACAATATATATGTACCATTGACCTTATTCCCTATGCTGTACCTTTTGTCCTTATTACAATCATTTCATACCTGCAAGCCTATTCCTCTCACTCCGCTTCACCTATTTTGCCAATCTCCCCACCTGCTTCCTTCTGACAACCACCCATTTGTTCTCAGTATTTATGGGTTGATTTCTTTTCTTTGAAAAAACTTTTTAAAGATAAATGTCACGTCCAGATTTTTCTTCATCGCTCCTGAAAAGGGGATTAACAGCTCATTCCTTGATTATTCTGCAAAAATTTTCGTGAAGTCCATCAATCTTTTGACCTATGCATATGGTAGAGTGGCTGTAGCAATAATTATAACAATTGACATATTAAAAGCACCATGGAGATTATACAGTAAAGTGCATCTCTTATATAATCATGTTCACTTCTAACAATAGCCTTTTAGGAAGACAAGATTAGTTTTCTGCTTTGCATATGAGGAAACTGTGGCTCAGGGGAAGTTAAAGAAATTGCCTAAGGTCACTGAAAGATATGGACACAAGCCTCTCTGATTCCATGTCTCTGTGCTCTGCATCATGCTACAACTCAGCCTGCCATCCCATAGGAATGAGTCATGGTTCTTTGGCATAAATTTTTCATCCGTGGAGCTGTAAACCACTTTTAATTTAGTGGAATAGTTCCACTCAATTGAAGAAACCTCAGTAGGTTGCTCATCTGGAAAATGAAGGGTTGGGATGCATGGTAGCTAAAGGCTTCTGATTGATCAGCTTATAGAAGCCCTCAGATAATTCTTTAGTAGACTCCACTGTGTTATTTCTGACTTCTTTCTCACTGCCACGTTGGCTACTGATAGTAGAGCTGAGTAAGGAGGGAATTGAAGCTGGACAGATGTCCATGCTGGCATTGAAGGTCAAATAGGAGTCTCCAAGATGAACAAGGAAGGGGAGAGTAATCCAGGTGGCGTGAATGATTGGCTGCACAGAAGTATAAACAGTGTGGTGTATTGAGGGGACACTAAGCTTTCAATATTGCTCAAAATGTAAAGGACAAAGAGGCTGGTGCTAGGTCCTGAGAGTGAAGGAAAGAGCAAAGATCCCAACTACATTCACCTCCCCTGACAGGAGGCACCTCCTTGCAGGGCTCCAAGGTGGAAAGGGGAGAAGTCTCAACTTTAAATGAAGATTGGGTTTTTTTTTTATTGTTACATGGGATGAACATTCATAATAACTAAACTGAAATTGTGTTTTTCTATCGAAAGAAATAACAGTATTGTTTCTTAACCTAAGAGCAAGTAAGACTGCCCATGTCTTTATCCAGCAGCAAGTAACAACTAGCCCCACTGGAAAAAAAGTTTAAAGTAATAGCTGGGGAGAAAAGTGGCCTTGTGATAACAACCATGAATCACATCTGTTCAATGTATTTGTTTTATATCCGTATATGTGAGTCAACCAGATAGTAAGTAGACAAAAATAGAATTAAATCGTTTTTATCTGTAATGGATGGAATGGTAGTCTCTGAAGGTCACTGTCCTATTTGCCCAGCATTTTAAGTGCAGGAGTTTGGCATGTATAGAACCTCACTTCAGATAATTTTCAAAAGCAGGTTTTAGAGTAAATAAATGTCTTATAGGGACTTTTAAAATGACTTTTCCTCTCTTTTAAAAAAGAATTCAGTTCTGAAACCCTATCCTTGTTCTGCTTTGCATATGAGGAATCTGTGGCTCAGGGGAAATTAAAGAAATTGCCTTCCCCTTCCCAATGCCAGTTCATTGAGAGTTCTGATTAAGTGGGTTTGAGTAATTGAGGTTTGACTCCATTAGTCGTTCTTAACTCTGGCTGCACATTAGAATCCTAATGCAAGGCTGCACCCCAGAATAAGTAAATCAAAATCTCCAAAGCAGAAGCCAGGCATCAATATTTCTGAATGCTCCCCTGGTAATTCTAAAGTAGAGCCAACCCTAAGAACCAGAGATATTATTTTTTTAAGATTTATTTATTTATTTTGAGAGAGAGAGAGAGAGAAAAAACACAAGCAGAGGGAGGGGTAGAGAGAAAGGGAGACAGAGAGAGAATCTCAAGCAGACTCCATGTTGAGCATGGAGCCCAACGGGGGCTTGATCTCATGACCCTGAGATCATGACCTGAACCAAAATCAAGAGTTGGAAACTTAACTGATTGGCCCACCCAGGAGCCCCTCAGAGCTATATTTTTTTAACCAGACAAGCATTAGTATAAAATTAGCTGCCTGTTTTCCTTAGAACTTGTATATTACATATACTACTCTATTAAAAAAAAAAATATATATATATATATATATATATATATATATATGGAGAGAAAACATGTGTGAGGAGGAGAGGCAGAGGGAAAGGAAGAGATAGAATCTCAAGCAAGCTCCATGCCCGGCCAGTAATTGAGGTTTGACTATATTAGTGGTTCATGGGGCTCAATCTCACCACCCTGAGTTCATGACTTGAGCCAAAATTAAGAGTCAGATGCTTAACCAGCTGAGCCATGCAGGCACCCCAGCCTTATTAAAATATTTAAAGATGTATCAAAATAAAACTGTAGAAAAAAGATCATGAAGACAATAAGATGAGCTTTGCAATCATCATATTCAATTTAGATGAAAGGGGAAAATAATTTCATTTTATTCAGTATTTATAGTACTGGTTTTCCAGTAAATAGTGAAGGAAATCCATGTACACACAACATAGTAACATTTGGTATGCATGACTATCAATTCAATAAGCAATGTTGAACGCAGTGAATTAGCAATTATGTTACTGGTCAAGACTTTTTTGCTGTGTGTTTAAGTAAATTACGTCAAAAGAAATCAATCATTATGTGGAAAATACATCTTCAACACATTTCTATAGTAAAGCCCATGGGAATTATATAGAAGTGGACATATTATTTGAAGTACTTTATGATTCCATCCTTTAAATATGCAAGTTGTTTTGATCATTTGATGTTAATATAGTAAAAACATACTCAGGAGAGTTGAACCTGAACTAGCATATAAATGATTTTTTTTAAAGTTCACTATTATTAAAGCCAAATGAGAAAATCCAGATACACAAGACCCAAATTTACAAACTTGTAAGTTAGAGTGATCATTCACATGACAAAAAAGATTTCTGCTTTGCAGAAGAATTCATCTTAGCATTTCTTTAACCACAAGCCAGTTTTATGCAATACACAATCTCCTAAATGCTCTAAATACACTGTGAGAGCCTCGGTATTTTAAGAGTCCTCTGTGGGTTCTTTTGTTATGTAAATTAACCCCCTTTATTGATCTGTTTGTAGATTTGTAAATTTTTTCCTATAAATATGAATTTGCTTAAAACACCCTTTACTCGTAAAAAAAAAAAAAAAAAAGTCTGCATTTAAATTTTTGGTTCCAAAACAGTAGATTTCCTGTTTGGGGGACATGGCAGGATAGTTAGCCTGAAAACATCTACTAATAAAACATATTTTGAAAATCTAGATAAAATAAAACAGATATATATGTATTTTTTTTTTAATGCACTACAGAGGCCAGAGACTAGGAGAGAACTGAAACTGAGAGCAATAGAGCCCAGATCTGATTCTGTGTCTACTCTGGCAGAGGGCCCTCCAGGTAATCTAGAGGCTTGCACTGAGGATCAGGATACAAAGCCAGCTGTCCATTTGAAGTAGGGAGCTAGAACTGACAGTACCCATATAGTCTGGACCCTAAAAGAGCTCCATTCTTAATGTAAATATAAACATAGATCAAAACAACCTACTTGTTAGGTTGTTTAGGAAATAACAAGATAGCTTGTCTCCTCAACCTGGGTTCAGAGAATGACCCACGAGAATGGATAGTCTTCCTCGAGAACTCAGAACCATGGACAAGTACTCATTTTAAATTTGAGTTATTGATCTAGAAAGCTCTAAGCTGAAAAAAATTACATAAAATTGATTCCAGGCCAGAGATGCCTCAAGGTGCTAAGAGAAATAAACAAAACATTTCTGAGGGTTCATACATTCAACTAAAGTAACATAGTATAGCAGAATTATACCAAGGCAATCTAGATAAGTTGGAACTGCATTTCTCAGAGTTTCTTTCCTTTTGTGTTTTTGGGTTGGAATTAACCACATAGACAATGAGCTCGAGAAATAAAAGGCACAAATGAAGGAGCAGCCATTTACACTCTTAAAGTCATTATAAGATACCAAGCACTGTCAATTTGCACATGTTGTTGCTAATGTGTTGACTCACTTTATCGGTGTTGAGGACCACCTGGGCCCACAGTTCGTCAGTTCCCACTGGACTTCCTTCTTTGGCCTCCCTGAGTCATGGGTCAAGTGTGGGCAACTCTATGGTGAAGGGTGCAGGCTTTTGCAAGTCACTAGCATCATTGAAGTTGGAGATGGTGTGAGATAATGTCAAGTTCCAATTTGTTCTCATGGATTCTAATCTGACCTTGTGGATTCCATCTTGTCCTTGCTCTATTCTAGTTCAAGTCTAGCTCTCCTTCCTGATTGCCTGCCTAGCTGTCATATCTATGGTAACCTCAGGTCCAACACCAGAGAAAGACAATAGCCCTATGAAGACCTTTTAACCAGCTCCCCAATTGCATAAGGTGTAATATCACTTATAAATCTATTACTCAATTTCATTTATAATGATCTATTCCCAGATCAACTTCTGACTGATAAACATGGGGTTCCTTCAGATGAGCTCAAAACCAATTATAAGCTCACAACCTAAAGTTACAAAACACACAAGGAATAAGTTCTGTTGTATCTTTTTTCAAAGGGTCATGGTATCTCATTTGCTGTGCTTTTCTTCCTCATTCTCTCAATCTATTGTCCTCAATCAACCAATTTTCTTAAAATTATATAGGTTTTTTAAATACCATATTAGAGGGATCCCTGGGTGGCGCAGCGGTTTGGCGCCTGCCTTTGGCCCAGGGCATGATCCTGGAGACCCGGGATCGAATCCCACATTGGGCTCCCGGTGCATGGAGCCTGCTTCTCCCTCTGCCTGTGTCTCTGCCTCTCTCTCTGTGTGTGACTATCATAAATAAATAAAAATTAAAAAAAAACAAATCTTAAAAAAATAAATAAATAAATACCATATTAGATGCAAATAAAGAGAATATATGAACTAAAAGATAGATTTAATGAAATCACCCCAAATTTAGCAAAGATATGAAATATAAGGTAAAGCATAAGTAGAAGTATACCGAATGACCAGTCAATCCCATTTCTAGATATGTATCCCAGAGACATTCTCAAATTGATCCATAAAAAGCTATAAAAGCCATGTAAAAATATGCTTACTTGGACACTGTAAAGTGGGAAGTTGGAATTTCCAAAACTGATGAGTGGATAAGTGAAATGTGCTGATGAATATTATGGATTAAGATGCAGCCATTAGAAGCAGTGAACCAAAAAAATAAAACAAACGAAAAAAAAGAGGTGGAGCCAGATGAACACACAAAGTAGAATATAAAAAGTGAGAAATAGAACAAGTTACAACATAATAATAATTATGTCATTTAAAATATATACACCCAAAACTATACTGCATATGGGAGGTGGGTGGGGGGATGGGTGAAATAGATGTTGGGGATCAAGGGTGAGGTGTGGAATTACTGAATCACTATATTGTACTTCTGAAATATAAACATTGTATGTTAACTATACTGGAATTTTTTAAAACTACACTTCATATTTTTTAAAGTATCTAACAAATGTCTTAGAGTAGATTCCTATGGGAGAAGAGAAATGTGAATGGGAAATGAGAATTTAGGGAAATTATTAAACAAAAAATCAAAAGAGAAACTATACATCCACTGGTATAGTGTGCCATGAACTAAGGAACATGATCACCTCAATTCTCAGCCCTTCAAATAAAAACAAAACAAAGAAAAAAATATAGACACACATACATCTATATGAATAAACACATTATATGTATACACATGTATATAGCATATGTATGTGTATAGTTGTATAGATATAGACATGTCAAGAAGAGAGACTTAGAGATATAGAGTTAATACAGCCTATATCTGGTAAGAGTTCCATAAAAAGAATATTAAAAGAATGGGGAAAAGTATATTTTAATAGATAGTAACTGGAAATTTTCCAGAATTGATTAAAAGCAAGAATCCTAAGCAGAGTGAATCAGAAGACACCCACAGCTAGACACATCACATAGTGTTTTGGTGAAACACAGAGCACCAAAGACAAAGAGAAGACCTAAAGCAGAACCAAAGATAAAGACATTATCAAGGAGAAGGAGGAAGAGAAGAAGGAGAAGATAGAGAAGAAAACAGATATTTCAGTAGAAATGTTATAGGATTTCTGTTCCCTCAGTGCCTATGGTCCTTGGTCAGTTAGCTTCAAAGAATGAAGAGGTAGACCAGGGGATCCCTGGGTGGCTCAGCGGTTTAGCGTCTGCCTTCAGCCCAGGGCGTTGTCCCGGGATCGAGTCCCACCTCAGGCTCCCTGCATGGAGCCTGCTTCTCCCTCTGCCTGTGTCTCTGCCTCTCTCTTTGTCTTTCATGAAAAAATAAATAAAACCTTTTTTAAAAAAATAAATAAAAATCTATTATGTGTTTCATTATATTAACAGATTAGAGGTCAAAAAAGATAGCAGTAGAAGCTGATGAGCATTTGACAAATTTCAATACATATTCAAAGCAAAGTACTCTGAATAAATTAGAAATTAAAGGAAAACGTCTAAGCCTAATAAACTTTATCTATGGAAGGCATACTTCATGGAAAACTTCAACATAGCCTTGAAACTCACTGAGAAAACAAGAATGGCCACTATCAAAGTTGCATTCAACACTAAACATAGAATTCTTAGGTGGCACAATAACAAAATAAAAAGAAATAAACAGCATTAATATAAAAGGAAGAAACAAAATAGTCATTATGTGTTTGTTAATGGTAACACGAGCTGCTGTGGCAGATAAACTGCAAATACTCCCTGGGTCAACTCAGTAAGTTTCTCAAATTATAGTGTCACGGAGGAGCTCCGGGTTGGGCAGCCTTTCACATGATTACTCGGGGACCCAGGGTGCTTTCCATATGATGCCTGTGACCCTCTTTAGGGCCTCAAGGTCCCTTCCAATCAGCTGGCAAATGGTAGAAGAAAATGAAGATTTCGTGGGAGGGAAGTTTTGGAGACGAGGTATAGAACCATTTCTGTCCACATTACATTTTCTGAAATTCAGTCACCTGGCAAAACAACTGCAAAAGAAGCTGGGAAAGGTGGTACAGCTATGTGCCTGGGAAGGAGTAGAAACGAGTTTCATAAGCATCTCTTTCTCCACCATGCTTTCTGTGCAGAAAGTTCAAGAGAATCTGTACAAACTTTTTTTTTAAGATTTTATTTATTTATTCATGAGAGACACACAGAGAGAGAGAGAGAGAGAGAGAGAGAGAGGCAGAGATACAGGCAGAGGGAGAAGCAAGCTCCATGCAGGGAGCCGGACATGGGACTCGATCCGGGATCTCCAGGATCAGGCCCTGGGCTGAAGGCGGCGCTAAACCACTGAGCCACCCAGGGATCCCCTGTACACAGACTTTTTACATTAGAAAACTTCAGCAAGATTGGATATGATAGAGTAAATATTTGCAGGACGTATGAATTTTCGATTCACAGAAGACTCAAAATGTCTGAAAAGGCGCTGAATATCACTAGCCATTACAAAACTGTACAGTAAAACAGCAGTGTGAGAGGATTTCATACTCTTCAGGTTATGGAAAATTTAAAAGGTTGATAACACCAAGTCAGAACATGCCAAAATAGGAACTATCCTTCATGTGTTTTGATTGAAACAATATTTATTTTGATATATTCCTATGTGCCATCAAACTACAGCTCTCTTTTCTCTTTAAAGAAAATTTTATACTCCACTCAGCTCTATTTTGGTTGATTATAAAATATCACCCTTATTAGGCAATTTCATTTGCCTTATTTCAAATTTCTTCTGGGGAGTGAAAGTAATAACATCTTATTATGACTCATATGGCTTGACTACACCTATGCTGCACCTCCTGTCTGTTTTTCTTTGAAAGAAGAACCTTACTTTACCATAAGTTGCCAATTCCGGTAGGAAGTCTCTAAAGGATAAACAATATTTACATGTTTCTTTTTTTTTTTAAGATTTTATTTATCTATTCATGAGAGACACAAAGAGAGGCAGAGACACAGGCAGAGGGAGAAGCAGGGTCCTTGCGGGGAGCCCAAAGTAGGACTTGATCCCAGGACCCTGGGATCACGCCCTGAGCCGAAGGCAGATGCTCAACCACGGAGCCACAAGGTGCCCCTAGGTATTTCTTACCTTCACCTGAGAACCATCCTCCACATGTGAAAATTGTGTACAAGATTCCTATCCTTCTGGAATTTAATTTTCTTATTTTTCATAAATATTTTGGATTCTATTCTCAAGACAAATGCTTTGTAAACTTCTGGTGGAAATAAAATTGGCATATAATTTTTTCAGATTGTAGGTTTTTATTTTTTGATGGAAAATATGTGCATTTAAGCCATACAACATGATGGATATACATATCCTATAGCTGAGCTAATATCTCTTCCCCTCACCTAGTTCCATTTTTCATGTATAATGAAAGCATCATTTCTTTTAGCTAATTTCCAACATTCAATTAAGTATTAACTATAATCATCATTCTGTACATTAAAATTAAAATTCTATACTTATTCATCCTATATAGATGCAACATTGTGTCTTTTGACCAACATTTCCCCATTTCCTTTAGATATTGTATTTTTAGGACAAAAGAGGAAAAAACCTTCAGAACCAATAAAATGCATATTAACAGTTTGGCGTAATGGTAAAACGTGAGCTTTAGGACCATCCACAGTTGGAATTCTGTGATACTAGTCTTGCAAACTGGACAAATCTCTTTTTTCTTTTTAAGATCATCTTTATTCATTCATGAGAGATATGGAGAGAAAGAGAGAGAGAGGGGCAGAGACACAAGCAGAGGGAGAAGCAGGCTGTGGGACTCGATCATGCCCCGGGCTGAAGGCAGGCGCTAAACCACTGAGCCACCCAGGGACATGGGCAGATCTCTTAACATCTCAGACCTTCAGTTTTGACCCTGCAAAAACGAAGATATTATATACTTCAGAGAGTTGGCATAAGGATTAAGTGCAGCACATATGTTTTTGTAACTCTGACATGCAGCATGTGGTAGCAAATTTTTGCCTTCCAGTTTCCCTTTCCCTACAATTCCCTGCATTGCCCTATATGTTTTTCCAATCCCCAAAACTCGGATAAAACTATGTTCTAATAAACTTGCTAGTTTACCCTTGTAAAACCTCCTACATGTGTATGCCTATATATCATTCATTCATGCTCTTAGCAAACCTAGAGCAGTATATGAGTTTTAAAATTGTGCCAAACAAGAACGAATGATTAATTTTGCTGTAGATGGAAAATAATACATTTTATATAAATTAATTTAACGAATGCACATCGTAATCATTGATTACAGGAAAAGATGACAAGAACAGCAATTAAGACTGAGGCTACAGTTTTATCAGGTTTTTAACTTTAAACGTAATGTTCCATATTTTAGTAAAGTACTTGGAGTTGAGCCGTGTTTGACAACTGCAATATAATTTAGTCAAAAATGCTGTCAATGTTTCAAGTTTCTGACTAGATAAAATTAATAATAGGTAAAATACTTCCGTGTTAGTAAAATGGTAGAGGAAATAAGTCTGTCATAAGAAGGCAAATATGGTATGATTCCATTTATAGTAGGTAGCCAGAGTGGTCAAATTTATAGAAACAGAAAGTGGTATCGTGGGTGCCAGGGACTGGGTTGGGGGGAATGATCCAATGTTTAGCAGGTGCAGAGTCTCAGTGGAGGAAGGAGTAAAAGTTCTGGAGTTGAATGGTGGTGATGGTTACATAACAACATGAATGTACTTAATGCCACAAGCTGTACTTCTAAGAATGGTGAAAATGAGAAACTTTGTTATGTATATTTTACCACAATGAAAAGAAGAGAGAAAACATGGAGAAACGTTCAAAAAGAGACTATAGTCTTCTTTTTTTAATAAGCTATATTTATTTGAAAAACAGGGAGCACATGTGCAAGCAGGGGAAGGGGTGGAGGGAGTCTGGGAGAGAGAATCTCAGGCTGACTCCCCACTGAGCCTGACCCTGGGCTTGGGGCTGGGTGCTGCATCTCATGGCCGTGAGATCATGACTGAGCTGAAATCAACTGACTGAGCCACCCAGACGTCCCTGGAGGATTTTAAATCATAGTAAATACCGGACATATTTGATTACATCAGCAGCCAAATATTCTTCATCAAGAATTCTTTCTCAGTTCTTTTTTTCTGCTCCTTCACAATGGTACCACCCATGATGACAGATTTCACTTTTTGAATGTTGGAATTCTACAAGTTCTATTTTAGGAAATACAATTTTATTTTATTTTATTATTATTTTATTTTTAGGAAATAGAATTTTAACCCTTCAAAGTAGTTTTAGGCAAAATATTTCAGGTATAGCTATTAGTCATTTGAATGTTTGAGTTTTTTCCCTCAGTTCTCATCATACTTGTAAAAATGACTTTTATGTTAGAAAAAAATCAGACTTTTTAGTTAAGTTCATGTATATAAAGGTCTTGGAGAAAGACCTCAACTTGAAAACTATATAGTCTCTATTTTGAAAATATGTAGTTTTGTTTTAAGTTCCTTGATGTTGTAGTGAATATCAAAGCTATTATTCTCTTTAATAGTTTATTTTTATTATATTTACGTATAGAATAATGTTGGTTTCAAGCATCTCTTTCTCAGCGATTTCACGTGATGCAGTTCTTTAATGTGAGTCATTTGATAATTTATCATTAGATTCTTCCAAATATGCAATGGCTATAATGACTTGGCCATCAAATATTGCTGCCTATTAATGCCTTGTACCCTTTATTCTAATTGTTAAACAGTTTTAATTGACTTATTTGTAGTCATCTGTGACTCTACTATTTTTTAACTGTACTGGATACATTAAATTATAAGCACCCTTATATTTTAAAGATATGATACGTAAATTGTGAATATATTTACAGATATTTTAAAAGATGATCACATCTTGGAGAAGCTACATTGAACAGAAAGCTTACAGCAATACCAAACTGGTGGAAAATTAGAGCCTACAGCCTCAATGCAGATTCTAAGCTGCTTTGTAACTAGCACTGGTATCACTTATAACAAAACAGCACAATAGCACAGTTGATAGATGACACATAACGTTTGCCTCACTATGATTATTACATTTAGGCAAGTTTTGTCAACACTTTATTTCACAATATAGCCCAATGTTGCCACTTATAAAAATACTCTCAGATTAATCAATAAATATGTTTCTCAAATATAAGTGACAGAGAACCTATACTGAGTTCATTCAATCTGATCCATAACCTAAAAAATTATCATTTCAAAGGCAGTCCATAGAGTATTCACTACTATACTTTGTACAGACTGAAGATATCTCACCTTAATTTGCTCTTCATATAAAAATATTTGACAAGTGGAATTTGGACCTCCTTAGGAAACCAGCAACAAAGTATTACCAACTGTTCCTTTCTTGGCCAGTCCATATTTGATTGTTTTCATCACAAAGAAACTAGTCAGCATGTTCTGAGGCCCTTTATACCCCATCAAATTCCACACCCAAATGGTATTTAGATATTGCTCCCACCTCTTTCAACCTTCCGGCTGAAAGCCAGACTCTTCAATAGTAGATGATTCCCAGGCATTGAGTGGGAATTGCTCTATTAATGATCAAGATCAAAGGTCAGGGAAAGTATCTGCAACCCTACTGCCAAGTCTCTAAAGGCAGCAGACCCAGTACCAACAAAGAGGAAGGGTGTTCTGATTCTATCATTATGTTCTCTGAAGCAGTATCAGCAGCCAATGGTGAAAGTAATTATAATTTATTTGTTTTACTTATTTGAGATACAAGTGTTTATTTATTTATTATTATTTTTTTTATTTACGATAGTCACAGAAAGACAGAGAGAGAGGCAGAGACACAGGCAGATGGAGAAGCAGGCTCCACGCACCGGGAGCCCAACGTGGGATTCGATCCCGGGTCTCCAGGATCGCGCCCTGGGCCAAAGGCAGGCGCTAAACTGCTGCGCCACCCAGGGATCCCGAGATACAAGTGTTTAAACAGAGAGGCTTAGGCTCTCCATTCACTTTTAGCAAATCCTGAAAGGTCTATCAACAAATGATTGGTCTACTCTGCTTAAGAAACTTTTCCACTGAGAAGGAAAAATAACATCACAGCCATATCAGGTGTATCATGTGTCCTCATACAGAATTTTCTCAAAGGATCTTTCATCAAATGCCTAGCAAAGTAATATATCAGCTATAGTTTTCTAGTGAGTATAAGGTTGCTTTTCCTGAAAATGAAGTCTTAATTGCTTTGAGGCCACTCATAAAACTCTTCCTGAGAAATTCATTAAAAAACAGGTTACCAAGGCACAGAGACCTTCAATCATGTAAAGTCATATAACCTCCTCACCCAGTAACTTACTTAACATTTCATAATCCTGTGACCTTAAAGAAGCTATTCAGTGTCCGAGATTGAATATCCACAGATCTACAAGTGTGAAGCTATTTCCTTAAGCTCTTACTATCTGCTCTCCAACAACTGGTATGATTTGTAGGACATGAGAAGTGTTTAATAGATTTATGAAAAACAGATTAATAAATTAAGAAGTTATTCTTTGTATCTTCTCAGAATTAGGAAAGGAAAATTTAGTTGACAAAATCCTCTAGTGAAATATGCCTACGGACCCAGGATTGATGCCTGCAGTATTGTTAGGGTTAGGGTGAGGGTTATTCCTCGTTTACGTACCATAAGTCCCAGGATGGCTATTATGGACAGTTGAAAATCATCATTTCCCCCTCACCTTTCCTGAGCCAGGATGTGCTTTTTAGTTTTTTTGTACACTCATTCACTCCACAAATATTTGAAAATGAAGTCTTGCCTGCTTTGAGTGCATCTAAACAAAGTTGTCCCTAAAGAATCTGTTAAGAGTGCTCGCTTCGGCAGCACATATACTAAGAATCTGTTAAGACAGCTAGGGAAAAAAAAAATAGAGCTTTTCCTGACAGGCGTAATCCTCTTGCTCTTAAGAACTGATACTATCCTTTTATTTAACTGGATTTCAACATTGTAAATTGAGTTCTTAAATTATAAAATGAATTTGTGCAAGATGTATCCTCTAGGTGATTATCTTTTTAAAAAATTGATGAATATCATGATATAATTAATATAGGCATAGCCAAAAATAAACCAAATTGCAGAAAAATAAAATGAGATTAATATTGGATGAATATTGGAGCACCTGGCAGGCTCAGTCAGCAGAGCATGTGATTCTTGATCTCAGGGTCATGACTTTGAGCCTCATACTGGGAGGACAGAGGTTACTGAAAAAAAAAAAAAAGGCAACAAAAAACCAAACGTGTGTGTGTGTGTGTGTGTGTGTGTGTGTTTGATGAATGTGAGAAAAGACTAGAGTAAAAACTTTAAAATAATTTTCATTGCATCGTAATTGTGCAGTGGAAAATAATAAAAATTGAAAATCTCTTGAAATATACCATTTTATTTACATTTTCAGTAACAAAAATAGAATTTTGTCTTTTGGAAGAACTCCACAGGGCTGGAAGGATATTACCTTCTAGATCAACTCCTAGATACTCCTAGAAGATACTCCTAGAAGTTAAGAGAAATGTGTAAATGAAAATATGAAGTCTTTTTTAAAAGTATAATTAACATACATATGTTAATTTTAGGTGTAAAATATAGCGATTCACATATACATTACCTAGTGCTCATCATAATAAGTGTACCCTTGATCCCCTTCTTCTGTTTCTCCCATCCACTATCCACCTCCTCTCTGGCAATCACCAACTTGTTCTCTGTATTTAAGTCCGGTTTTTCGTTTGTCTGTTGTTTTTTTTCTTTGTTCATTTGTTTTGTTTCTTAAATTCCATGTGTAAGTGACATCATCTGGTATTTGTCTTTCTCTGATTGTCTTATTTCACTTAACATAAGGTTCATCCACGTTGTTAACAAATATAGTCTTAAAAATTGGGATAATGAAACTAAAATATCGTGCAGATTCCAGCTAGGCCAGACTGGGGCAATCCTGGAGTGGAAGTGGGAAGAACACAGAATCCGAGAGCAAAGACCTCAGTTCAATCTGACTTACTAGCTTTGGGTCTATAGTTGAGTTACCTCATCTTGATTAGCTCCCAATTTCATGCTATCATTGTAGGAGGCACATGAAATTCTACTGTAACATTTGTTTCAAATACAAGTTTTTCCAAAAATAATATATTATCAGAGAACAACTAGGATAATAGGAATTGCGGTTTGCTTGTGTACTAGTTAGTTCATGAGAAACACGAGGTGAGCACAGTTGAGGCCAGCTGAACGCAGCCACATAGGAAGACACCAAACAGACATGCACACACCTTAAACATTTATGGTCTACTTCAGTTCGCCAGTGTTATGAGCCACACCCTTGCACACCCACAACTTTCCCTTTGCTTTCAGATCACCTTTCTTCCAGAACTTCACAAAAACTCACAATCTGTGACCCTTCCAATCCCTACCTCCACAAGCAAACTCAAGGTTTCTTTCAAAGGAAAGTGTCATAGTTACCGTAGTCTTCATGGCATTCTGTGTGTGTTCATGTTTGTATTTCTTAACCATCTGACATTGTGTAAAACTGTGCTATCCGTTTTAATCTGGTTCTTATATTTTTTTGATGGATCACTAACCACAGCTTTCCCAGAAGTTCTATGGTTTTTACTGCTTTATTTCTATAAAACAGTGACTTTTCAAAATATATGTGTTGCATCATAACAGAAATATCTGTACGTGAAAGTGCTTTGTGATTTCTCATATGATCTTTTGACTATGATAATACAATGAAAGTATCTATTATTTCAAAAGAAAGAAAAATATCTTTTTTTTTTTTACAGTTAGAGTTTTAGCTTTTCCTATGCTTACCGGAAATAAATTTTGACACCCTGCATTCAGTTGTTACATCCATAATCTTAGCACTCCCTCAACTAGCAAGTATTTGAGTTAACATACCTCCAAAATAGCTACTCTGAGATTATTTCGGTCACACTTGATTTTTTATGTGAAAACCCCAGGTCTTCCAACTCAAATATACAATTATTCTTCCATTTATGCAACCAATTTTTAATAATTCAGGACCGTTGAATAATTATTTAATAAATCAAGATCTGAATACTTTGTGTTTTAGTTTTTATTATTGTGTAACAAGTTACTACAAATTTAGTATCTTAAAACAACATAAATCTATTTGTCAGTTTTTGTAGGTCCGTGTCTTCTATGAGTTGGGGCACAACTTAGCTGGGTTCTCTGCTCAGGAGCCTATAGTCCACAAACAAGGCATCAGCTGGGGTTGCGATCTCATCTGAGGCTGTCTTCTCCCAGGCTCAAATGGGAGAATTTGAGGTTCCTTATGGTGATAGGACAGAGGCCCTTGGGTGCTAGAGACCCATCCTCTCCATAGATAGTTCACAACATAGATGTCTGTATCTTCTTCTCAACCAGTAGAATAATCTCTCTAATGCCTCATGTCCCTTTAAAGGATTCACCTGTTTGGGTCAGACCCACCCAGGATAATCTCCCTTTTAAATGAACTCAAAGTCACCTGGTTAAGGATCTTAATTACATCTGCAGAGTTCATCTTTGTTGTGTGATCTAATCAAGAGCGACAATCCCATCATAATCACGGAAACTGCCACCCTCGAGGAGAAGGGGATCGCGCAGGCTGCGTATACCGGGGGTGGGGATCTCAGAGGCTATCTTAGCATTCTGCCTACCACAGTAATTAAATTATCCAGGCTCTTTGTTTCTCCTCCAAATTTTTATTTATTTGCTATTATTAGCATCCATGGCATAAAGGTACAGTGAAGAAACATCTTGGAACCCAATCATGTTGGTTTTAAAACTCTAAACTCTTTTAAGCTTTTCACTTCTCTTCTAAACTAAATGCATATGCTATGGAAAGTGGTTTAATAAAGCGGCCTCACCTACTGGCTACTCACTGAATTTCTTCCAATTAAGTAATAGAGGAAAATTGCCTCCCTTGTATGCATCCAGCCTGGAAATTCAGCTCCAAACACACTTCTCTTTTACTATATGGTTTATGTTTGTACTTATCTTTACGTTTACACGATGGATAGGACTATTTTCCTCCCTTTTGTTGTGTTTCATATAGTGTTTAGTATATATATACTTTCTGGACTAAACGTCTGCAGTCTGCAGAGACATTATGCTATAATTAGGCAGAGAGGTGACTGTGAGCATTGAGTAGGAAGATGTACTGTAAAAATATAGTGCCAGAGTTGTTTTTATCTACCTTAACCATTTGTGTACATCTTTATTTCCAAAGAGAACTGTGTAAAATGTGGCATGGGATACCATAACCAACTTTATCATTTTTTGTTTTGTTTTAGCTCTATGATCTTGAGCCAGAGTTTTACCTTCTCTGAGACTCGGTTTTCTCACCTGCAAAGTAGGGGCAATATCTAGTTCATAAACATGTGAGGCTTAAATGAAATATTTTACATGCAGTGTCTGAAACATGGACAGCAGGATATAGTGGTCCTCACTCCTGCCCTGGGGGCTCCTAGGAGTAGAAGTTCTGACATTGTAAGCACCTTTGTGATATAGAAAAATACAATAACGACTAACATTTACCCTATACCACGTACTAATTCTAAATTTATGCATCAACTCACTTCATCCTTACAACGACTTTATGATGTAGGGATCAATATTATCCTTGTTTTACATATGGAAAAAAAAACAGGCCATGGGGGATTATACCTCGCTACCTTGACATTCCAAGGTAGGATGGGGCAGAGCCAAGTTGTAGCTTTTATGAACCCAGCAGGCTAGCTGTAAAGTCCATGCTCTTAATCATTTCACTGCACTCCCTCTCCCAAGAGTAACTGAGAACACCAAAGAATGGGCCACGGCCCCAGTGAGCTTTCAGTAGGTAAAGATGCTGTTGGGGTTTTCCTGCCTCTCTTTAGTTGCCTCCCCTATTCGTGGCCCCTTGCTTACTGTGTCTTGTGCAGTTACCTCTGGCACCTTATTCAGTGAGCTTTGCTCTAATTGAAATGGCACACTATTACTGCTCTTGAGGCAGTAGTTAATAAAGATTTCTGGTTCTAATTCAACCCATATTTCCTTTGCATAGATGACTCAACTCTTAAAACAAAAAAGTGATATAATCCTTTTAGAATTAGGGGACTAGTGATCGAATCGTAGTATAACATAAGGGAAGTCATTCTGACAGAGTTTCCCCAGCACCATTCAAGTCTCTTCACTTATTTTGAGGTGGGCCTAGAGTCCCTAAGGAGAGCTAGAGTCCTGCAGAGTTAGGAGCCAGAGAAAGGATTTCTCAATCCCTGACCACAGGAGACACTGAGCTAGAGAGCTGCATATGAAAGAAAATATGCTTGCCCTCTCCAGAACAGGGGATTCAATGGATAAGGGAGAAGCACAGAGGATGCCAAGTCTGGGAAGGACCACTGACTGAAGAAGGACGTTTGGGGGACATTCAACCAGAAGTTCAGCATCAGTTTCCCATCCGGATCCTCTTTTGAACTGCAGACTCTTTCATACATCTAGTCATTTCTCTCTATTTGCTCATCCTTAACAGAGATTCCAGTATTTACAATAGGTTCTATGAGATCATTGTGTTCAAAACTCTTAGGCCCAAATAAAAGAGAAGATTTAGATTTATTTTAATTTTTCTCTTGCCTCTGAGTGATCTAGATGCCTGTATCAAAGGGATAACTGCAAACTGAGGCAACTGAACAAGTTGTTTCCAAACAGATTCTTTTCTTCACCTTTCATGGCAGCCTTGTAAGCTCAGTAACTGCTCAGTAAGGCATGGCTGTTAGCATCAATTTTGATCATGTCCTCCACCATTTCTTAATGCACCATCCTTGACCAGTGTAAACTATGACTGAACGAATAATATTTCCTAATCCAGGCTAGCTCCAACATTCTGCATAATACTTAGGAGCCCTAGGTGGTGTAGATATTTTTCACCACCACCTTCCCTGAAGCTAACTCTTGTCTTCAATCCTGCCACCCCGTGCTCACGAGCCCTGGTGGGTTTCCCATGCAGTCTCTCCTCCCTCTGTGATGAACGTAGAGCAAGCTGGCTCTGTCTTCACACCATTTTTTCTAGCCTGAAATATTGAAAAAATTCTCTGATGTTTCTAGCATCCCCTAGTTTCTGTAAATTTTTTCTTTTATATTTTTGGAGCATCTCAATAGCAGTTTGTTAGGAGCATGATGTGAGTTCAGCATGTCTATTCAAGTTACCTTCTTGGACCAGTAATCAGGCATTCAGAACTGGAAAGCTCAGATCCAGATATGAGCAGGGTGAGCTCAGAGGGTGATGAAGCACTAGTGGCTGACCTCCGTGTCATCTGGGTTGTAGGAGGCTTCCCAGGCATTGAAAAATACAGTCCCAGATTGGGGCAAGTAGAAACATTACTGAAATCCTTGGGAAACTAAAATAATTTCCTATCTCCTAATATTCCAAATTCCTCTGCTCTGTTCAAGTTCTGTCATTGGCATTAAAACAATACTGATTTTCTAGGCTTTTGTTGTTGTTGTTCCTCATATTTTAGTTTATGTTGTTGGTGTTTAGAGGAAGGAAAGCAGGGAAGGAAGGAGGAAGGTGAGAGGGAGGAGGGGAGTAGGAGAAGGGATGGTGGAGAGGAAAAAAAGAGAGAAAGAGGGAAAGGAAGAGGGACAGAGGGAGAGGAGAGAAACCTCTTGATGTCTTTTTATCCTAAGACTTTGACCAAATTTCTTATTATAATAGGATATAAAAGAGAATTTTCCTTTTGTCTGTGAATTGGTGCCTAGGGCCCAAAACTAGAGAAAGGGGTTAAGTATTTCACATTACAGAGTACCTACTAGATACTTTCTTCAGGGATCACTAAGAAGCAGCAAGATGCTTTTCCACTCTAATAGTGCTTCTTCTCCCGCTACCCAACCCACATGCCAGTAGGGTGACCACCAGGCAGGAAAATGCAGGCAGTACATTAATAGCTGAGGGAGGCTGAGGTAGCTGAAGGGGGCCGAACATGTCTAAGCCAGAGATACATCTCGCATGTGAGGGGCCCCAAAGAACCCACTCACGTGCACCACTAACACCTGGATACACGTTTGCCCCATAGAGTATCTCAACAGTCACTGATATAAACCAGAGAAGCAGCAAAAACAATGAAGGGAGCAAAGAGCTGGGATGGGATGGGATGGGATGGGATGGGATGGGATGTTATAAGCCATCCCATCCTCTGTCCCAGTCTCCAAAGGGAAAGGAATTGGGTCTTACAGGAAGAGGGGAAGGGGGATCCCTGGGTGGCGCAGCGGTTTGGCGCTTGCCTTTGGCCCAGGGCGCGATCCTGGAGACCCGGGATTGAGTCCCACGTTGGGCTCCCGGTGCATGGAGCCTGCTTCTCCCTCTGCCTGTGTCTCTGCCTCTCTCTCTCTCTCTCTCTCTCTCTCTCTCTCTCACTGTATGACTATCATAAATAAATTTAAAAAATTAAAAAAAAAAAAGGAAGAGGGGAAGGAAGTATCCCAGAACCGAAGAAGGCCCATGCCAGGAAAGAATCACCCCAAGCAACCCCACGGCAGCCCCTTGAGTCACAAGTCTAGCCATCGATGGAGCAGTGGGAGATCTTGAACCGGGTATGAGGTCAGAGTATTCAACTGGACCGGATAGAACCTTCGGTGGCTAGATGTCTTCCCAACATGTCATGAAGCAGGGGTCATCCAGAAGAGCTGGGAGATTCAGCATAGCCATTAGGAATAGTGAATAGAGAGAAGAACATGCCTCTAGCTCACCCCTCCCTCATCATGGTCAGACTCCCCAGGAAATAAGCTAGAAAGGTATAAAAAAAAATCTGCTGCTGTCTCCATGAAAAATCTAATGGGCTGAGTATTTGATGAATCTTTGCATCTGTTTCCATAGAGACACCACTCCTGCCTACATATTTTCTAACTCACCGAGTCTATGATTTCTCAAGTACTTTGGTGCCAGATTAAATAATAGGATTCTTTCATAACCAGTTCCTGATCATCTTCCTTTAAAAACAGCTGGTGGGTAGACAGCTCCTACATCACATCCCTAAGGTGACTACGTATTAAAGAACGGGGCTTACTTGGAGAAAAACAAAAGCTGAGAAGCAAAAGCAAGAGAAAATCCCTAACTTGTTTTTATACCTTATTATACCACCCCAATGTTCTGGATTTTAATTGCAGAGTCTATCTGTTTCATACAGTTCTTGGCAAAGTGATTGAAAAGTGGAATGGCTTAATAGTTAAGAATTTATGTGGCCCAGGGGGTTTCATGCGCCTGATAGATGAACAATTAATATTGAGTGGTTTTAAGTCAATGCCTCAGTTTCTTCCTCTGAACAATGGCGGGGGGAGTATTGGTAGTGTTTATACTAAATGACAGAGGAATGAGTGAAATAAGACCTTTGAAGTGCTTAGGATAGCACCTGGCACATAAGAACACAACTTAGCATTTCCTATTAACTGACACCCTTATCGTCATGGTTATCCAAATCTACAAGCAGATTTCAAGGCATAATTGAGATTCTTAGCTGCCACTCATTTCTAGGGTCTCTGGACTATGGAGTTTGGTAGTGAGCCCACAAATGGCAGGAGTCACAGCAAGAGGGAGGAGGCCTGTTTCTGGTCATGAGTCTGTGGCTTATTGACCCAGACCCTCAGCATTGAACCTGCTTTGCCTCGTGGCATTGGGCCAGCACAGCCCACATACAGCTGGGCCCCGGGTGAATGCTTCTAGGAGCAAGGACAGGGGAGTAAGCCTCTTGTACATGCCCAGCCCTGGAGCTCTACTGCTATTCTAATACAGAATCTAATCTGAATTGTTCTGATGACGGTGAATCCCTCGTGGGCAGGGGCCATATTCCTTTTGCTAGCAGTTAGGCACTCAATATTCGTATAATGAATCAACCAGTTAATATTTCCCAGCGCTGGTCCTACAGGAAGGAGTGAGCTACAGTAGGGGCAACCAGGCTTCAGTAGACACAGTCGTACAAGCTGAGGAGCTAACGCCATGATTCTGAGGGTTTTTTGCTTCTTCCCCACAGCCCCATGCAGTCTGTCTTAAGGTATTTCTGACCTGTAATATGGCCCGAGCTACAGGGTCTGACCTACAAGGCTATAAGACGCTCTAACTTAGAAGACCCAGGTTTTATGAGGCCCAATCATGATGCTTTGTCTGGAGAGGTTAGAAGAGATGCTGGCCTCTCTCCGTCTTCAGCCACGGGAAAAAGACCTGCAGCGTCAGGTTCGTCCAGCTAGATAGCTTTATTCCCACGAAGAGGTACTATGCCAACACCCCCCCCCCCACCGAGTGAGCTCCCTGCACAGGGTGCCATCAGCAAATAGGGTTCATCAGTGTAGGTTTTGGACTCGTGTCTACTCTGAGTGGTCTGGTGTGTGTGCATATGTGTGCATGTACACGCGTGTGTGTCAATGTCCCGTGGGTATTCCAGTTTTATTTCACGAGTCTCGCCCTCGCGGAGTCCAAGGGTAGACACACATCCCGAAACTGAATGCAAGCCCATTCACTGTTCAAGTGGGGTCTTGCTTTCTGTTTGCTTCCCATATTCAGAAATGCACACAAAACTCCAGCCAAAGTAATCTGGAGGGAGGAGGAGAGATGAAAAATAGAGGCTAGGGGAGGGGGAAAAAAAGGGGGGTCCAGATTTGAGGCATTGGGTGTCAGGTTGTGATGCAAATAGTGTTCAGAAACGTGGCCATCAGAGTTCATCCTTCCTGGGGAGGTATCCACTTTAAAATTCCATGACTAAGCCTTTTATATGCGTCAGGTTCCCTTCTGCACATGTTTTTAGGAAGAATCGGAAATGCCCTGAGCCTCCTCAGCGCAGGCCCGGGTGAAGGTGGGTGCCAGGAGCTGTTGGTCCAGGGTCATTCTGACAAGGCAGCCTGGCTGTCAGCCCGGGGCTGCGGCAAGGAGGGCCAGGCCCTCACAGGTGCAGGCCACCCCGGCGCGGGGCAGGGGCGGGGGCAGGGGCGCGCAGCCTGGCAGGACCACCCTGTGGCATTTGTTCCCGGGCTACTGAGCAGCGGGCTCCCCGAGGAGAGTGGAAGGAACGTGCGTGTGCTGCGAGATGTGCTCCCCTCCCGCGGGCCCCCTCCCCATGTTCTCACCTGTTGCAGCCGGAGGGGACTTTATATGACAACAGAATACTTGCTTGGTGGGAAATGTGTCCCCTCTGCCCCCCCCCCCCCCCCCCCCCCCCGGCTCCGGATGTTCTTGTCTGCTCCCTGCCGAGGCGCAGGCAATCAGAGAGCGATATAGCTTCACCCACGGAGTTTCGGGCAAATATTGTAAAAGGCGTGCAGATGGCACTAAAGAAAAACCTTCTGTCGCCCCTTTCTCCTTAGTTTCAAGGAGGAGACAGCAGTTTCTTTTTTGGTGAACAGCCTAACAGTTCATTCATTTACACAGGGAGCCAACAAATGTTTATTCAGTGTCTCCTGATGCTGCCGCGTGGGCTTTGCGCTTGATACTGGCACCGACTCGCCAAGCACCCACCTGGGACGGGCTCCGCCTCTCGGCCCCACAGCACCCACCTGGGACGTTCTCCGCCTCTCGCCCCCACAGCACCCACCTGGCTTCCCTTCACTCTTCCCCATCTGCCCCCTCCCCTGCACCTTTTCTTATTCTTCTCAAGTGAGGGAAAAAAAAACCGAGTCATCATATTGCTCCTTGGGTTCAAGTCATAACCCCTTGGGTCTGACCTTCTCCTTCACCTGTGTATGCCTCTGACCAGGATTTTTTGAGAATCCGTCTTCGAGATGGTGCGAAAGATAACAGTTGCCCTTCAGTGGTGCTTACTTTGTGCCCTTGACATATATCACTTCAGGGGCTCCTTAACCACAATCGTGACTGGGGAGATATCGCTGTAATTCCTGTTTGCAAATGAGGACGTTGCAAGGGAGGGAAGTACGTGCTCCTCCGCCTCACAGCTGCTCCCTCAGGCCAGCTTCTGGGTACACCTAACAAACCCCAACATACAGTGATCCAAACCCCTCGGTGCTTCTTCGCCTTGTACCCCATAAGCTGGGAGGTGATGTGCTCGTAGTATTAGGTCTGTGGCCCCGAGGTGACAGGTCTGCCCAACCCCCCCCACCCCAACTATCCATCCCTCCCTCCTGAGCACACAGCGCTGCCCCGTAGACACGCACCACATACACGTTCAAATGAAGACACAAAGGCGCTGCCCTGGCGCTTGTCCCTTTCAGCAGAAAGTCGGAACCTTTCCAGCATCGCGAATCACTCTGGCCTCATCTCTCATTGGCCAGCTCCTGCCGTGGCCATCCCTAGCAGCTGCAAGAGGCCTGGGAAAATAGAATTCAAGGTTTCTTGTTTTGTTTTGTTTTTCTTTTTTTATTTCCCCCCTCCAGACTAGGAGGCAGCAAGGCCAAAGGGACCTCGGAGGATTTGTGGGGTCAGCAGCTGGCAGGTGAGGGCCGTGGGCCTGAGGCCACCCAGGAGGCCCGTGCTCCCAGCCCGCGGCCCTCACCAGCCGCCTTTCCCCCGGTGCCGCGCGGGCCACGGAACGGAGAAGCACACAGGCTCCCTGACAGTTACAAATCCCCGTGAGTGCTAAGATACGGAGGAACAGGCTTTTCCAAATATTAAAACCGGCCAGTAATCTCATGATCATCCTCAGGGGCCGGGAGAAGCCCAGCAGCCTGTCTGGGGAGAGGCCGCCCTTGCTATGGCAGCCCCTCCCCGGCCTCTTGGGAGGCCTGTGCTCCCCCCTCTCGCTGCTGGTGTCCTCATCATTCATACGCATCATCTTCTTCGGCCCTTCCAGGTTTTCCTTCATCCCTGACCCTCTTCTCTCTTGCTTGGTTTCTTTTTTTCCTTTTCACTCCTTCTCCTCACACAGGTGTTTCATTGCTTGGCCGGACAGGAAGAGAGATTGGGCTTTATCCCTGCGTGCTGAAATTGTTCCTGCCTTAGCTTCTCCAGGGTTAGAAAGGGACTATCACTCTTGCAAACCTCACAGTCTGAAATTTCAGTTCTCAGACAGTGGCCACCTGGTGTCCCTCACATTGCAAGGGAGAAGAGAGGTGAACAGGGAGTGTTAGTGGCCTGGAAGGGCCACTGGCAGTGTCGTCTGACAGCAGCAGGCCACAGCCATGGGCCCTGGGAGAGAGCACCCAGCCCATCCCCGTGCACCTCACGTGTAGGGCCTGGCTCAAAAGCACCCCCTCAGAGCCCAGAGCTGACCATCTGCTTAACGCTTAAACTACCCACTCACAGGTTAAAATTGCATTGACCTTCCCATTACCCTTACATCCTGGTGGTTGTGGGGTTTTTTTTCTTTTGATGCGTAATAAA
This sequence comes from Nyctereutes procyonoides, assembly GCF_905146905.1. NCBI lineage: Eukaryota > Metazoa > Chordata > Mammalia > Carnivora > Canidae > Nyctereutes > Nyctereutes procyonoides. Next base: position 25,769,974 of record NW_026575122.1, read on the forward strand.
TTATATCGATTAACTTTTGACTCAGCATCAGAATTTTCTAAAATCTGACGTTTTGTAACCCTTTGCATTTCGCCAAAGTATCTCTTCCCAAAATGTTTGTTATTTCTCTGACCTCTCATCCCAAACCCCAGTATAATATATGAAACATGTCCCCACCACCAAGACGCAGAGGCCCAGCGGGCTCAGGCGTAGGATGCAGAAAGGCCAGGGCACACCAGAACCGTATGAGCTGCTTTGCCCCAGAAACAGAAGTGATCACAGACTCTAGCTTGTTGCATCTACCTATTTATATAAAGGTCAAGCCGCCAGTGTAACTCCTTGGCTGTGCTCTGTAGACTTCTCTGCTCTTGTTTGTCCAAAGGATGACTCTGCCATGAATGCAGACGAATTTCCACAGGCTGTCTTGCTCATCCATTGTAACAGGAAGTGTAACGATGCAGGTGTACTTTCTACCTCAGCAGCCAAGGGTTTCACTCCGGTAGTGCTGTTAAATGCAGCAGCGTGCTAGTTAGTGAGTGTTTGGCGGGCAGGGACATCTCTTCAACTCTTTGGGGACAGCTTTTGTACTGAAGATTAACAGTTACTGTTCCTGTTATAAGCCGCAAGGAGACCGTAACCGCTGATTTCACCTTAGGGCTCATCTCAGCAATGACAGTTTAGCAATTCTGAAGCATAAGGATTGTGCAGTAAATGGAAAAATCCACTAGGTGGTTCCGGTGTTCTTCTAACCAGAAGCAAACGGTGCCAACTATCTCCTTTCATCCCTTTATATTCCAGAAGTCAAGCAAAATATGAAAGCGAAAGTGTTTTGTCGTTATCTAACATTCATTCTAGATTATACACGAACGGAAGTACTAATCCTTGCAGTGCTGACCAGAGACGAAGCCTCCAGCGCGTGAAAGGTTTTTGTCCCTTTTTTTTACATACACACAATGGAGGCTACATCCCAACCTTTTAACTTTATTTTTATGGTGAATAAAACACATTAATTTACATACCTATGCTCTTATGACATATATACCACCATTTTCTCACCCCTCACTTGGCAGTCTCTCTCACATAAGGACACAGCTTCCAAAGGACAAAATACATGGTCCTATGTGCAGCTTTCCTTTAACTCTCAAGTGATACAATTCTCGCTTCTAACGTTCTTGGTAACTGTTGTCATTATTTTCACTGAACTTATCTAGGCACAATCCAGGTTTACAAGTTCCTCTTAGAATCCTTATTAGAAAGCCTGCTCTTATGTTTTAGAATATAATCACAAATAAAGCTAACTCTTAAAATACGCTTAAAAGCAGCTTGGCTCTGAAAACCATTTCAGATTCTTAATCCTCTGTCAGATGCCCCTTTAACTCTTGCAGTTCCTTCTCTGCGGTGTCTTCCTGGTTTCCAGTTATGATTATCATGAAGCATCACATGACTTTTCCCAAAGCCCCTAGGTCAGTTTCCACAGTGCCAGGCTCTAAGCTGAATCCCCAGACAGATGACCACTGTTCCTTCCCCATAACACCGGTCCAAGGACAAGCGGCACATCAATCACCAGACAGGTGTCCACTCACCTTGGAGAAGGTTTCAAACCAGAAGACAGGCCAAGGCTATCTGCACGAACATTATCAGTGGTGGTTAAAATCGTAGATATTTTTTCTTTTTCAGTTTAAGAGAAAAGAAAGGTGGCCAAGTCTAAAATGAATGCAAACTCCAAAGAACTTTGAAATGAACCTTTTTAACAAAAGAAATTAGGGAAATTTCAATGATGATTACATTAAGTCATTGAAATACCTTTAAATATCACGAGATGGAATGTAGTTCTCTGAGACGGTAGGAAAAATAAACACTAAGCATCTTCTAAGTCTTTTTTTGGCCACTTACATGTTTAAAAGATGTGACCAATAGGAAGATAATGATTTTTAATATTTGGTGTTATTTGCAATGATAAGTTATAATTTTTATCTCAGTTGATGTAAGTAGCACAGAAAATTTTTATCTCAGTTGATGTAAGTAGCACAGAAAAGTATGGAATACAAAGTGAAAGACCTTCATTTTCTTACTCCCTCTACCTGCCTGATCCCAGTCCCCAGAGAAAGAGGTAACGTCTATTAAAAATAGTTTGGTGTATAGCCTTCCAGTAATTTTAAATGGCAATGAGCATATAATGATGTATGGCACATTTTAAATATATTGATGGTTATATTTTGGGGTAATTTTTAGCATGTTTTTGGTATTTTTCTCTTTTTTAAAAAAAAGATTTTATTTATTTATTCATGGTGAGAGACACAGGCAGATGGAGAAACAGGCTCCCTGCAGGGAGCCTGATGTGGGACTCGATTCTAGGACCTCCGGATCACCACCTGAGCCGAAGGCAGGCGCTCAACCACTAAGCCACCCAGGTGTCCCTGGTATTTTTCTTTTTTAAAAATAATGGAAATATGCTATGTATATTGTTCTAGTCCTTAGGTTTATGGACAACTTTTTTTTTTTTACCAAAGAGTTTGCCATTGTTGGATCAATTGTCTCCAACAGACATTCCTTTTTTAAAAATTGTTTTTTGACTTTAAAAAACTGTCCAAAAAAAATTAAAAAAAATAAAAAAAACCTGTCCATAATTAATGTGTAAAGCTTGAGTTTGGAGATAAAGTCTACACCTATGAAACTATCTCCACAATCTATGCCATTAACCTGTACATCATTCTAAAAGTTTTCTCCCACCCTGATATTTTTTTTATTATTGTCAGTGTTTTGCGATAAGAACATGCCACATAAGATCTACCCTCTTACCAAATTTTTCAGTATACAATGAGGTGCTGGTAACCACAGGCACTAGGCTGTACAGTAGATCTCTAGGACTAACTCACCTAGTATAAGTGAGACTTCATACTCTTTCACTAACACCTCGCAGTTTCCTCCTCCCCCAAGCCTTGGTAACTACCATTCCATTCCTCATGTAAGTGATACCATGTAATATTTATCCTTTTACGTCTGGCTTATTTCACTCAGCATCATGTCCTCCAGGTTCATCCACATTATTGCAAATGGCAGGATTTCCTTCTTTTTAAGTCTGAGTAATATTCCGTTGTATTTATATACCACATTTTCCTTATTCATTCATCCATGGATGCACACTTATGTTGCTTCCGTGTCTTGGCTATTGTGAGTAATGCTGCAATGAATATAGGAGTACAAATATCATTTTGGGGTCCTACTTTCAAGTCCTTTGAATATATATACCCAGGAGTAGGATTGCTGGATCCAATGATAGTTCTATTTTTAATTTTTTGAGAAACCTCCAAATAGCTGTGGCTGCACCAATTTATATATTTACAAAGGTATACAGCATCCCCTTTTCTCCACATCCTCACCATCATTTGTAATCTTAAGTTTTTTTTTTAATAAAAGCTGCTGTATAGGTGTGAGGTGATATCTCACTGTGGCTTTGATTCACATTTTGCTGATGATTAGTAGTATTGAGCCCCTTTCATGTATCAGTTGGCCATTTTTATGTCTTCGTTTGAGAAATGACTACTTAGGTTTTTTGCCCACTTTTTCACTGAGTTATCTGGGTTTTTACTGTTAATTTTAGATGTCTTTATGTATTTTGGAGATTAACCATTTATCAGATAATCAGATATCATATGTTTACCAGATATGTGTTTGCAAATATTTTATCTAATCCCATGGATTAGATTAGATTATTAGATTAGATTATTTTATCTAATCATTTTGTTGATTATTTCCTTTGCAGTGCAGAAAATGTTTAGTTTGATAGAATCCCACTTGTCTATTTTTGCTTTTCAGCACCTGTGCTTTTGTTGTCATTTCTAAGAAATCATTGCCGAGACCAGTGTCACGAAGCTTTTTCCTAGGTTTTCTTCTAGAAGTTTATAGTTTCTGGTCTACAGTTATTTGTTTGTTTTAAAGATTTGTTTGTTTGTTTGTTTGTTTGTTTGTTTGTTTGTAAGAGAGAAATCATGGGGTGGAGGGGCAGGAGATGGAGAAGCAGATGCCCCACTGAGCAAGGAGCCTGACGCGGGGCTCGATCCCAGGACCCCGGGATCATGACCTGAGCTGAATTCAGACATTCAACCGCCTGAGCCACCCAGGTGCCCTTCTGGTTGATTTTTGCATATGGTCTAAGACAAGGGTCCAGTTTCATTCTTTTTGCATGTAGATATCCAGTTTTCCCAACACCATTAACTGAACATACACACCATCTTTTCCTCACTGTGTATTTTTGGTAACTTTGTTGAAGATTAGTTGACAGTTTTTTGCAGAGTTTTACTTCCGGGCTCTTTATTCCATTGGTCTTTATGCCTGTCTTTATGTTAATACCATACTGATTTGATTATTGTAGGTTTGTAATATTTTTTTAAATCAGAAAGTGTGATACATCCGGCTTGGTTCTACTTGCTCAAACTTTGGCTATTCAGGGTCTTTTGTAGTTCCATACAAATTTTAGGATTACCTTTTTCTGTTTCTGTAACAAATGCCATTGAGATTTTTATGGGGATTGCAATGAATCTGTAGATTTCCTTGGGTAGTTAGACATTGTAACAATATTAAGTCTTCTGATCTATGAACACAGAATACCTTAATACTTATTTGCATCTGCTTTAATTCTTTCATCAGTGTCTTATACTTTTCTTTTTTTTAAAGATTTTATTTATTTATTCATGAGAGACACATACAGAGAGAGAGAGGCAGAGACACAGGCAGAGGGAGAAGAAGGCTCCATGCAGGGACCCTGATGTGGGACTCGATCCCAGGTCTCCAGGATTAGGCCCTGGGCCGAAGGCGGCGCTAAACCACTGAGCCACCCGGGCTGCCCCAGTGTCTTGTACTTTTCACCATACAAGTCCTTCACCTCCTTGGTTAAGTTTATTCTGAAGTATTTTATTCTTTCTACTTTATTGTAAGTAGGATTATTTTCTTAATTTCCTTTTTGGATGATTTGTTTTTAGTACATAGAAGTGCAACTGATTTTTTGTATGTTATTTTGGTTATTAAAACTTTGCCAAATGTGTTTATTCGTTCTAATGGTTTGGGGTGGTGGCGGTGTATGTAGTCTTTAGAGTTTTCTACATATAAGATCATATCATTTGCAAGCACAGATAATTTTATTTCTTCCTTTCTAATTTGGATGCCTTTTATTCCTTTTTCTTGCCCCTTTACTCAGCTAAGACTTTCAATACTATGTTGAATAGGAGTGGCAAGAGTGAGGGGCCCCTGGGTGGCTCAGTTGATTAAGCATCTGCCTTTGACTCAGGTCATAATCTTGAGATCCTGAGATCAAGCCCTGCGTTAACCTCCCCCAGCCCTACAGTGTCAAGCTGCCTGCTCCCTTCCTCTCTCCATCTCTCTCTCAAAAAAATTAATTAATTAAATCTTTTTTTAAAAAGGTGGCAAGAGTAAGCATCCTTGCCTTGTTCCAGATCTTAGAGGGAACGTTTTCAGTTTTCCACCATTGAGTATGATGTTAGCTGTAGGGTTTTCATATACGGCCTTTATTGTTTTGAGCTAAGTCCTTTCTATCTCTAATTTGTTGAGTTTTTGTCATGAAAAGGTGTTGAATTTCGTCAGATTTTTTTATGCATCTATTGAGATGATCATGTGATTTTTATTCTTCATTCTGTTAATGTGGTGTATCATGTTGATTTGTGAGTATTGAACCATTCTTAAAGTCTAAGGATAAATCCCACTTGGTCACAGTGTATTATCCTTTTAATTTGCTGTTGAATTTGGTTTGTTAATATTTTGTTGAAGGTTTTTTTGCATCCATGTTCACTGGGAATATTGGCCTTTGTGGTTTCTTGTGGTGTCTTTGTCTGGCTTTGGTACAGGGGTGATACTGACCTCAAAAAAATAAGTTTGGAAGAAGTAGCCTCTCTTTTATTTTTTGGAAGAGTTTGAAGTATTGGTATCAATTCTTCTTTAAATATTTGGTAGAATTTATATTCTTAATTTTTAATAAACATCTATCCAGTTAGTAAATATATAACCTTAAAGTTATGACCAATGTAGCCCAATCTTAAAGTGATATAATAGGTAAACAAATACTACATTGCAAACAAACAGCAATTCCAAAATATCCCAAGGTCTTTACTTCAGTCATCAAACACTTTCAAGAGCATTCATCATTCACGCCATATTTCTTAATATCCCCTTTCTGAACAGTCTGGCTCACTTGAAGTTGTGGGGCTGGGAAGAAGATAAGTTGGCAGTCTCTTCAGTGTGTTTAATGAGGAGAAAGCCTGGGAGCACGTAGACCCTAATATTTTTAGTCCCCCCACATGTATCAGATTGGAAATTTTAATTCTATACATTAAAATTAAATCCCTTTATATTACCATGATCACTGAAAGTTCTTGCATAGCCTGTGATTAAGATCCAGAGTTCCTTCATGATGATGACAGTAAGTCATAAATGTTTCTTCTCTATGTCTTCAATTGCCTAAAGTTTTCTTACCTTATCCCCATTCTTTAGGATTGAAAACTATTTTTTACCTTTAAAAAGTTGCTCCTTGTGTTAGTTTTGAAATAAGTCATAATGCTGAATCTTTCTACATGAAAACATCATCCTGTCTTTACAGTAGATGAAGCCTTTAAAATTTGCTATACATGGGCAGCCCAGGTTGCTCAGTGGCTTAGTGCCACCTTCAGCCCAGGGTGTGATCTTGGGGACCTGGGATCGAGACCCATGTCAGGCTTCCTGCATGGAGCCTGCTTTTCTGTGTGTGTGTCTTGAATAAATAAATAAAATATTTTTTAAAAATAATAAATAGAATAAAATTTGCTACACAGCAAAATTCTGACCACAAATTACTTCTGATAAAGTTTCATACTTTATATTTAAAGATCCTTTCAGAGATGAGTCTCAGTCTAATAAAGTGGCTCTTGAGCTCTAGCACGTGTCAGCAACATAGGAAGGGCTTGTTAAAACACATGTTCTGGGCTCCAATCCCAAAGTTTCTGATTTAGTGAATGTTGGGTGGATCCCAAGAATCTGAATTTCTAACAAATTCATAGATGATTTTCATCTTACTGATCTGGATAATTCCATTGTTTGAGCTTTTTGGATCTATAGACTTAGAGTTTTCATCATATTTGGAAATCTTTTGGCCACTATTTCTTCAAATATTTTTGTTGTTGTTGTTCCCTACTCTCTGTCATCTCCTTTCAAGACTCTAGGTACACACATATTAGGCCATATGACATTGTTCCACAGCTTTTTAGTGTTTTGTTCACTTTTTTTAGTCTTTGAGTTCTGTTTCATTTTGATTTCTACTATTATGTCTTCAAGTTCATTAATCTTTTCTTTTGCAATCCCTAATCTGCTATTGGTCCTATTTAGTGTAGTTTTCATCTCAGACACTGTACCTTCCATCTTAAATGTTTGAGTCTTTTTATATCTTTCATGTCTCTACTCAACATGGTCAATTTTTACTCTGGTTTCCATAGAATGCAATTATAGTAAATATGAGTATAATCCTTGATTATTGATTCTATTGTCTGCATATTGCTGGATCAATTTCAATTGATTTTTTTAAATGGTTTTATTTATTTATTCATGAGAGACACACAGAGAGAGAGAGAGAGAGAGAGAGAGAGAGAGGCAGAGACACAGGCAGAGGGAGAAGCAGGCTCCATTCAGGGAGCCTGACACGGGACTAGATCCCAGGTCTCCAGGATCAGGCCCTGGGCTGAAGGTGGCGCTTAACCGCTGAGCCACTGGGGCTGCCCTCAATTGATTATTTTTATTCCTAATTGTGGATTATATTTTCCTGCATGCCTGATGACTTTTTATTGGATGCTACATATTGTGATTTTATTATTTTGAAAGGTGGATAGTTTTGTATTCCTATAAGTATGCTCAAATCTTGTTCTAGGATACAGTTAAGTTACTTGGAAACAGTTTGACCCCTTTGGGTCTTGCTTTTTTAAAGATTTTTAAAAAGTAATTTCTAAACCCAATGTGGGACTCAAAGTCACAACCCCAAGATCAAGAGTCACACACTCCACTGACTGGATTTCCTTTCAGTTCTGCTACCTAATAGCTACAACATTGGGCAAGTCATTTAGCCTCCATTTAGTTATTGACATTTAATTTTCTTCCTTTTAAAATGAGAGTAATAATGGTATTCCATGGTGATAGTTAAATAAATTAATATAGGAGATGCGCTTAGAACAGTCTGGCACCAATATATGTTAAGTAGCATTATTATTATCAAGATAATAAAATTTATCAAATTATTAAAAATTAGATAAATTGTATTCAAGGTACAAACCATATGTTGTGAGAAATAATTTTCTTGGCTAAAATAGCACTTACTATTTCAGATAGCCTCTTTAATTCATTCACTCAGAAAATTTAAAACAAGTTACATATTAATTACTGTTCTTTTCATAATTTACACAAGCATTATGAACTGAATTATATCCCCCCAAGTTCATATATTGATGTCTTAATCCCCAGGCCTCAGAATATGACTGTATTTGAAGATAGGGTAAAGAGGTTAATTAATTTAAAATGAGGTCCTTAGTGTGGGATCTAACCCATTACTACCAGTGTCCTTATAAGAAAAGGAAAATAGGACACAGACGTGTACAGAGGGAAGACCACGTGAAGAAACAATGAGAAGACAACCAACTACAAGCCAAGGAGAGAGGCCTCAGAAGAAACCAGCCCTGTTGACATTTATTTCAGACATCTAGTGTGAAGAAATGTGAGAAAATAAATTACTGTTGGTTAAGCCACCCAGTCTGTGATACTTTGCTATGGCAGCTCCAACAAACTGATACAAGCATCCCTAGTAATTCAAACTTGATATTAATAAGGCCTCAAATTGAGGCAGCTGGGTGGCTCAGTCAGTCAAGTGTCTGCCTTTGGCTCAGGTCATGATTTCCAGGTCCTGGCGTCAAGCCCAATGTTGAGCTCAATGGAGAGTCTGCTTCTCCCTCTCCCTCTGCCTCTCCCTACCACTCATTCTCTCTCTCTCTCTCTCTCTCTCTCTCAAATAAACAAAATCCTTAAAAAAAGAATAAGGCCACAAATGATGATCTTCATGATCTCCTGATATCATTGTGTTATAAGGCAAGTTTTTAAACCTCAATAATATTTAGCTATACATCTATATAGGGACACCTAGGTAGCTCAGTTGGTTAAGTGCCTGCCTTCAGCTCAGGTCATGATCCCAGGGTCCTGGGATCAAGCCCCATGTGGGTCTCCTTCCTCAGCAAGAAGTCTGCTTCTCCTCCTCCATCTCCTTCTACTCCACTCTACCCCTCTGCTTGTGCTTTCTCTCAAATAAATAAATAAAACCTTTTAAAAATAAATAAATTTATATAGATATGGACATATACCAGTGAATAATTTTATATCATATGTCACATACATATAAACTCTAAAAACAAAAGTATATGTAAAAGTTAGATATGAGTATTTATGATTTTTAAGAAATCAGTTTTGTATAAAAATTATTTAATAATTGAAAACCAATATTATTTCAATATAATTATAATTTACTTTGACATTTCAAATAACATTTCTATGAATAGGGCTAAATGAATATGGTAGACCTCCAGTAGGAAGATTAAATATCATTTTGCATGTAATTAGGAATGTATTTATTTCACAGGGCAAATTAATAAAGTAAAATTAATGTTAATCAGATTTTTAAACAGAGTTAAAAGTATTCTATAATTCACAGCTTTAGCCTGCACAATATTCATCACTTTGCTCTTAGCACTTAACCAAAGAAATGACTCTTTAATTACCAAAATATATCATAAATGAAGAATAAAATCTTTCCTGCAGCTCACTGTTTCCTTGGAGTATTTTAGCAATCCATTTGTGTTCGTCTGTTCATAAAAAACAAAGCATTCAGTTAAGTTCCAAGCACCAAGAAAAGCTTATAATGGCTGATAAATATTTGGAAAGATGAGTGCAAAGGAAATGCCAACAGCATGACCTACAAAATAGAGTGATGTTTCAAAAGAAACCAACTACAAAGAACCAGGCTTTTCTATGATTCATCAATAACTCCCAAGGGTAATGACAAATCAAAAAAACCTTCAGAACCATGTTTTTTCCATGTTTTGAAGATATGAGAGGAAGAAACAAACACTTAAAAATATCTCCTTTTGTACAAATAAATTAGGTCAAGGATGTCAAAATAGGTCAAAGAGAGACATTCCCTCATAGCTCTACGAAGATTTTGTAAATGAAGTAGAAACTTCAGAAACTATTTGACAGAAGGGAAAAAAAGACAAGTACAAGACAAGTACAAATAAAAACAGGTAAATAAAAAAAATAAAAATAAAAACAGGTAAATAAATAGATGAGATACTTTCAGATAGGGGTATGTGTTAGGAATCAAATAAACTAGGCTAGTGGACTGCAGTAAGACTAAAACACTATTTCAGGTTGGGTTATCAAATAAATTCTCTTTAAGGAGAGTGCATTTGATTTGAGTTGAGAATGGAACAAGGAAGCCAGCCTAGGGGCACCTGGGTGGCTCAGTGGTTGACCGTCTGCCTTTGGCTCAGGGTGTGACCCCGGAGTCCTGAGATCGAGTCCCACGTTGGGCTCCCTGCATGGAGCCTGCTTCTCCCTCTGCCTGTGTCTCTGCCTCTCTTTGTGTGTCTCTCATGAATAAGTAAATAAAATCTTAAAAGAAAAAGAAGCCAGTCTTGCCAAGATTTGGAGGAAGAGCACTCCAGGCAGAGGGCACAGCAATGTAAAGTCCCTGAGACAGGAACAAACGTAACATTTTAAATAACAAAAGGAAGATCAGATCGCCATAGCTAGAGTTTGGTGGATGTCAGGGACATGAATACAGAGTGGTGGGCAGGAGCCAGAGCATAAAGTGGGTCTTGTCCATCAGTTTGAGACCATCTGTCTTGTAACTTACCCCTGGCCATGCTCCACAACCTCTGTGGCCTGATTTGATTATGCCATCCATCTGTCACTTCATATGTACCCTCTCCTATTGTTATCTTGTTACATGTAAATGTTCTATTTTCCCAAATTATAAGTTCTCTAACAACGAGACTGAATGTTCTTATCTATAGATCCCACAGTTTTGTTTACGTGTGTTTGTGAGAGAGAGAGAATATATATAGACTATGTATGCAGTGTATACTAGTGGTTTAGAATTTAAGCTCTAGAACCAAACTGTGTGGAATCAATTCCTGGATGTAATTACTTACTAGCTATGTGACTCCAGCAAGTTAACTTCCCAGTGGTTTGGTTTTCTCATCAATAATGGGAGAACTATACCTGCCTCACAAGCTGGTTGTGAGGATTAAACCGGCTACCAGATTGTATAGCATGTAGAACATTTAAAGATGAAAGGCACAGTGATGAGATTAGAAAGGACATCAGCAACGAACCAGGAACCAGCAATGGACTGAGAGCCAGCAATTCAATACCTGTGTATATCATCTGGTTACATCTTGCATATTCGCATCAGGAATTTTCCAAGAATTTTCATGGCTAGTATAAAACTGAAATTCCAAAGTCCATCAACAGTAAATAGATAAATGGTATATAGTCATAAAAAAGAATTTATGCAACAGTTTAAATGAACAAACTAAGGTCACACATACAAATATGAACTAACCTCAGGAATATAGTGTGGTGCAAAAAATTGCAAAAGAATATATACAAATGATTCTATTTATATTAATTTCTTACATTCAGAAATATATAAAACCTAACAATATATATTTAGAGAGACAACCATATGTGATAAGACTATCAAGAAAAACAGAATAATAAAAACAAAACTAGAAATGTAGTTACCTTGAAGAGAGAGGGAGGAATGGGGTCAGGGAATGGCACACAGAAGACATCAGGGATGATGTTAATACCATTTTTCTTCCACTGATATTGGGTACAGAGGTGATCATTGTATTATCAATACAATATAATTTTGCTGTTCAAAGGATTGTCTGCAGATCAGAGAACATTGGCATCACCTGGGATTTTTGTTAGGCTTGCAGAAACAGGCCCCACCTAGACTGTCTGAATCAGAATCTTCATTTTTAACAAGAACCCGGGTAATTTGTTTGCACATTAAAGTTTAAGAATCACTAACTTTAAAATATACATGAATTTTATGTCTCATTTTGTATTTAATAAATATCTAATAAAAACTACTTTGAGATACTGATTCATGTTTCATATCAAATTCTAGTTATCTCAGCATCTAAATCTTTAAAATATCCAATTTCTTCCTTTTATAACTACCCCCACACACTTCTCTATCAAAACTGAGTAGGGGGGATCCCTGGGTGGCGCAGCGGTTTGGCGCCTGCCTTTGGCCCAGGGCGCGATCCTGGAGACCCGGGATCGAATCCCACGTCGGGCTCCCGGTGCATGGAGCCTGCTTCTCCCTCTGCCTGTGTCTCTGCCTCTCTCCCTCTCTCTCTCTCTGTGTGTGTGACTATCATAAATAAATAAAAAAATTTAAAAAAAAACTGAGTAGGGGCATCTGGTGGTTCAGTTGGTTAAGCCTCTGCCTTCGGCTCAGGTCATGATCTCAGGGCTCTGGGACTGAGTTCCACATTGGGCTCCTTGCTCAGTGGGGAGCCCTCATCTCCCTCTCCTTCTGCCTCTTCACCCTGCTTGTGTTCTCTCTCTCTCTCTCTCTCTCTCTCTCTCACACACACACACAAATAAATAATCTTTTTTTAAGATTTTATTTATTTATTCATGAGAGACAGAGAGAGAGTCAGAGACACAGGCGGAGAGAGGAGAAGCACAGAGAGGGGAGAAGCAGCCTCCATGCAAGGATCCCAACGTGGGACTTGATCCCAGGACTCTGGGATCATGCCCTGAGCCAAAGGCAGGCACTCAACTGCTGAGCCACCGAGGCACCCCTAAATAAATAGCCTTTAAAAAAAAATGACTACAAGGATGACTGCAATGAAGAACTGCATCTAGAGCCCAGATCAGTGCCTGTCACAAAACAGCTATTTAATGATTGATAACTGATGATTAACTGTTATTTCATTTCAGGTGTCTCTTCCTTTAAGGTACTCATTTTTTAGCAGATTGAAGTAGCCCCTCCAATATATTATCAAAATCAACTGACTTAGAGTTTTCTTTAAAAATTATGATACAATTATTTCTAATCTCATGTTCTCTGTAGGAATTGTTTGGTCTATGAGTATCTAAAACAGACTTGGGGCTTAACATTTCTGGCCATGAAGTATCCAGGTCTAGACAACCTCCCATTATAAACTGGATAAATATATGAAGCACCTGTGTTCAGATATTGGACTTTAGGTAGTGTAGGACTTTGATCTTTGAAAGCAGGGAAATAAATGAAGTGATTTTTACAATTGCTGCAGATTTCTGCCTGAGGCAGTTATGGACTACGAGTAGAGGGAAGGATAACCCAGAAGAGCTTGGCTTCCTTGCTGACTCAGAAGACAAGGGTCAGAGTTTGTGGAGGCTGAGGCTAGAGGTTTCAGGACAGAGATCTAGAAAGTAAAGAGCTGTACAGAAAAAAAAGAGCTCCAAAAATCTGCCTAGTACATGCTAAGTATTAGGCCTTACATGAGTAGAATTAAATTCCACAAACCAGACAAAGGAAAACCAGAGATTTGTAAGAAGAGCAATTCCCAGAATTTGTATAGGATGGGAAGACACTGGATCTCTGACTAGTCAGTCTGGAAAGTCCTCTATTACCTGTTGCATTAAGTGGAGACCCCAAAGGGATCACATCTGAATAGTAGGGCTGATGCATACTACAGAGAGGACTCCTCTTGCCCCATTCTGGCAGAGCTTTAAAAGGGATTTGAAGTAATTAAACTGATTTAACAAATAATTTAGCTGCCTCCAAGACAAAAATCAACATTTTTAAAAAGGAAGCCAAACCTAGATAATGAACAATACAGAATTTTTAATCTTCGGCATTCCATCAAAAATTACTAGACAAGCCAGGAGGCCAGAAAAATGTGTCAAGTTACAACCAGAAGGAAAAAGTCATCCAATAGAAACAGACCCAGAAATGACAAAGATGGTGGAACTAGATACAAGGGTGTTAGAATACCTATTATCACCACATGCAAATATTTACAGGAAAACTTAACAGAGAAGAAAAATAGAAGGTATTCTTTAAAAGCCCAAATGGAATTCTAGAGATGAAAAAACACATCCAACATGAAAATTTTACCATATGGATTAAGAGCAGATTAGATACTGCAAAAGAAAGAAGTCCATGTACTTGAAGACAAAGCAAGAGAATTATCCAAAATCAAGGATATAGATAAAAGAATGGTAAAAAAAAAAATTAACAGAGTTGTAGAATAATATCAAGCAGTCTAACACATATAATAATATATATTCATTTTTATGATTATATATATATATATATTTTTTTAAATGAGGGTCAAGTATTGAAGAAATACCACCAAACTTTCTACATTTGATATAAATGCATATCCTACAAATCCCAAGCAGGATAACACAGACACACACACACACACACACACACACACACACACCACCACCACCACCACCACCATCACCAAGACAGAGCATAATCAAATCACTAAAAATCTAAAAGCAGCCAGCGGGTGGGGGGGGGGTAGAAACACATTACAGGTAGAGGAACTAAGATGAAAAATTCTGCAGGCTTCTTGTCATAAATCATACAAACTATAGGATAATGGAACAAATATCTTTAAAATTCTGACCGAATAAAACTGTAAATTTAGGTGCTATATTCAATAAGTATATCCTTCAAAGATAAAAGTGAAATAAACTTTGTTAGGCAAACAAGATCTGAGATAATTCATTTCCAGCAGACTACACTGTTAGAAATGTTAAAGATTTTTTCTTTTCTTAGAAAGAAAATAATACCAGAGATCATCAAACCTACACAAAACAATAAAAAGTTCTGGAAATAGTAAACATATGAGTAAATATAATTTTTTCTCATTTTAAAAATTTTTAGAAGAGACATCTGACTAAAGCAAAAATAACAATGTATCAGGCCTAACACACATAGAATTAAAATATATGATAATAGAATGAAGGATGGGGAATGGAATTATAACTATTGTGAGAATCATGTTATACTTCAAGTGGTATACTATTTGAAGATAGACTGTAATACACTAAAAATGTATATTGTAAACCTCAGGGCAAAAACTAAAAATAAATAAAACAAACAAAGTGGTTTAGTTAGTAAGTCAGTGGTGGAGATAAAAATGGAATACTAAAACAAATACTCCATTAATCCACAATAAGGCAGAAACTGAGATGGAAAGGAACAAGGATAGAATAAATAGAAAGTAAATAACAAGATAATAGATTTAAATCCAACTCTCTCCATAACTACGTCAAATGTAAATCAAAAGATAAAGACTGGGTTAAAATATTTTTTAAAAACAAGACCCAACTGTTAGCTGCCTATTTTTAAAAAACCTAAATATAAAGATTCAGATAGGGATCCCTGGGTGGCGCAGCGGTTTAGTGCCTGCCTTTGGCCCGGGCGCGATCCTGGAGACCTGGGATCTAGTCCCACGTCGGGCTCCCGGTGCATGGAGCCTGCTTCTCCCTCTGCCTATGTCTCTGCCTCTCTCTCTCTCTCGCTCTGTGACTATCATAAATAAATAAAAATTTAAAAAAATAAAGATTTAGATAGATCAAAATAAGTTGGACTGTACTTTTCCTTATATGGAAATTTAAGGTCTTTATAGAGTTCTCTCCCACATATCATAACATATCCTAATATGATAAGTTCATCAATTATAAAATCTTAAATATTATTTAATCCATATCTGTCTATCATGACTCACCAGGTATTTTCTTAGCTACCAACAGTGCCTAGTGACTATCTGCACATTAAGTTTACACTGTTATTTCTGAAATTAGAATTTTAGAGTGACATAAAATATTTTATTCCTATACTTATAGTCTTCAATCTCTATTGACCTAGGATGGCCATCCAGAATAGTATGTTACTTTCCTCAAAATGTAAGATATTTTTGCTCTTCTATGACAACCATTTTTTGTGTGTGTCAGATCTAACCGTCTCAGCCTCTTTTTAAATTTGATTTCTAAATGTGAAATCAGTTTGGTGATCACATTTCAGAGTTTCCATTATAATATGTGGCATTCAAACACACTGAAAGTGAAGCTTGCATTTTCATGTTATACATGAATGGATAAATGCCTTCGGTTTTTTAAAACTAAATTTAAACTTTCTGGAATCTTTGCCTTTAGAATGTGCTAATCATATACCATAAAACAGCTCTAACTTCTACAGAAAATAACTCAGCTAAGGATGCTACGTTCCATCTTTGCAGAGAAATGCAAATTTCTCAAAAGACTGAATAGTATTTTCTTAATAAAATATTTTTAAATTTTACATTCAGGGCACAGAAAGCATACTAAAAATATTCTCTGAGCTGCTGGAATTTACAACTATTAGAACTGATCATTTTCATTCACCTTAAATCTTTGCCTCTCAGAATTTTATTGTACCACAGTGGATACATACTGTGAATAGCCAACAATACTCTTTCCTTGTATTATTTCTTTTCATTGCATTATCTCCAGCTAAAGATGCTCATAAATGTTGACACATTTTCATTGATTGCTTGAGAAATGTCGATATTTTCTTTTAGCTTCTTTGTTTACTTCTTTCCCATCCAACCTTGTCTTGACTTTGAAACCATTGTATACCTGACATGAAAAGAAAATACCTTAACATGTCTAATAGCTAATTATTTCAAAGCAAAACACTAAATAAATAAATAAATAAATAGCCTTTAAATCCCAAACTACAAATGAACAACTTTTCCAACTAAGAACCTTTATCAATTCAGACTCTGGTATTGTTCATCAAAATGAATATGATCTCACATGTGCCTTTATGTGCTCCATTTTGAAAAGCTGTGTGCATTTTCTTAAGTTTTTATTTAAAATTACTTCACTCAGCATAATACCCTCCAGTTCCATCCATGTCGAAGCAAATGGTAGGTATTTGTCATTTCTAATGGCTGAGTAATATTCCATTGTATACATAAACCACATCTTCTTTATCCATTCATCTTTCGATGGACACCGAGGCTCCTTCCACAGTTTGGCTATTGTGGACATTGCTGCTATAAACATCAGGGTGCAGGTGTCCCGGCGTTTCACTGCATCTGTATCTTTGGGGTAAATCCCCAGCGGTGCAATTGCTGGGTCGTAGGGCCATGTGTATGTCTCTTTGGTGAAATTTCTGTTGATGTCTTTTGCCCATTTCATGATTGGTTTGTTTGTTTCTTTGCTGTTGAGTTTAATAAGTTCTTTATAGATCTTGGAAACTAGCCCTTTATCTGATACGTCATTTGCAAATATCTTCTCCCATTCTGTAGGTTGTCTTTTATTTAGTTTTGTTGACTGTATCCTTTGCTGTGCAAAAGCTTCTTGTCTTGATAAAGTCCCAATAGTTCATTTTTGCTTTTGTTTCTCTTGCCTTTATGGATGTATCTTGCAAGAAGTTACTGTGGCTGAGTTCAAAAAGGGTGTTGCCTGTGTTCTTCTCTAGGATTTTGATGGAATCTTGTCTCACATTTAGATCTTTCATCCATTTTGAGTTTATCTCTGTGTATGGTGAAAGAGAGTGGTCTAGTTTCATTCTTCTGCATGTGGATGTCCAGTTTTCCCAGCACCATTTATTGAAGAGACTGTCTTTCTTCAGTGGATAGTCTTTCCTCCTTTGTCGAGTATTAGTTGACCATAAAGTTGAGGGTCCACTTCTGGATTCTCTATTCTGTTCCATTGATCTATGTGTCTGTTTTTGTGCCAGTACCACACTGTCTTGATGACCACAGCTTTGTAGTACAACCTGAAATCTGGCATTGTGATGCCCCCAGCTATGGTTTTCTTTTTTAATATTCCCCTGGCTATTCGAGATCTTTTCTGATTCCACACAAATCTTAAAATAATTTGTTCCAACTCTCTGAAGAAAGTCCATGGTATTTTGATAGGGATTGCATTAAACGTGTAAATTGCTCTGGGTAACATTGACATTTTCACAATATTAATTCTTCCAATCCATGAACATGGAATATTTTTCCATGTCTTGTGTCTTCCTCAATTTCTTTCAGAAGTGTTCTGTAGTTTTTAGGGTATAGATCCTTTACCTCTTTGGTTAGGTTTATTCCTACGTATCTTATGCTTTTGGGTGCAATTGTAAATGGGATTGACTCCTTCATTTCTCTTTCTTTGGTCTCATTGTTAGTATATAGAAATGCCACTGACTTCTGGGCATTGATTTTGTATCCTGCCACACCTCCGAATTGCTGTATGAGTTCTAGCCATCTTGGGGTGGAGTCTTTTGGGTTTTCTATGTACAGTATCATGTCATCTGCGAAGAGGGAGAGTTTGACTTCTTCTTTGCCAATTTGAATGCCTTTTATTTTTTTTTGTTGCCTGATTGCTGAGGCTAGGACTTCTAGTACTATGTTGGATAGCAGTGGTGAGAGTGGACATCCCTGTCTTGTTCCTGATCTTAGGGGAAAGGCTCCCAGTGCTTCCCCATTGAGAATGATATTTGCTGTGGGCTTTTCGTAGATGGCTTTTAAGATGTTGAGGAATGTTCCCTCTATCCCTACACTCTGAAGAGTTTTGATCAGGAATGGATGCTGTATTTTGTCAAATGCTTTCTCTGCATCTATTGAGAGGATCTTATGGTTCTTGTTTTTTCTCTTGCTGATATACTGAATCACATTGATTGTTTCACAAGTGTTGAACCATTGAACCAGCCTTGCATCCTGGGGATAAATCCTACTTTGTCATGGTGAATAATCTTAATGTATTGTTGTATCCTATTAGCTAGTATCTTGTTGAGAATTTTTGCATCCATGTTCATCAGGGATATTGGTCTATAATTCTTTTTTGGTGGGGTCTTTGTCTGGTTTTGGAATTAAGGTGATGCTGGCCTCATAGAACGAGTTTGGAAGTACTCCTCTTTCTATCTTTCTGAACAGCTTTAGTAGAATAGGTATGGTTTCTTCTTTAAATGTTTGATAGAATTCCCCAGGGAAGCCATCTGGCCCTGGACCTTTGTGTCTTGGGAGGTTTTTGATGACTGCTTCAATTTCCTCCCTGGTTATTGGCCTGTTCAGGTGTTCTATTTCTTCCTGTTCCAGTTTTGGTAGTTTGTGGTTTTCCAAGAATGCGTCCATTTCTTCTAGATTGCCTAATTTATTGGCATATAGCTATTCATAATATGTTTTTAAAATCGTTTGTATTTCCTTGGTGTTGGTATATTTTGAACTTATTTTTAAGAAAATGGACCAGTTTCATTCTTTTGCATGTTGCTGTCCAGTTTTTCCAACACCATTTGTTGAAGAGATGGTCTTTTTCCCATTGGATATTCTTTCCTGCTTTGTTGAAGGTTAATTGACCATATAATTACGGGTTCATTTCTGGGTTTTCTATTTTGTTCTATTGATCTATGTGTCTATTTTTTTGTACTAGTACCATGCTGTTTTGATCACTACAGCTTTGTAACTAACTTGAAGTTTGGAATTGTTGACACCTCTAAAAGCTGAGTGCATTTTTTAACTAGTGAAATTTTGTGGCACTTGGTTAAAGTGTGTTCTCCAATCTTTATTTAATAGAAATGTGTCTACTTGACTGTGAGTTTTCTTTATGTAAGACTTTCCCACTGTCACTCTTCCTCTCCCAACACCAACAATTTGGTGGGTATATTCAATCATTATCTTTGTAAATGCAAAAGAAAGAGCACCAAGCCAGGCTAAATTTTAGCCTTTTTCATACTTGTTCTTCTGACTCAAAAACCCCCGCCTAGACAAGATCCTTATGGTCTTTCACTAAAAGGGTTAACCTAAGCATCGAGGCTTTGTTACATCTTCTGAAATTGGAAAAAAAATCCAAGGAGACTCAAGTATCTCTTTTCTCAAGGACCTCCAGCCATGAGCTCTCTAATCTCAGGATGCCCAGTCCAGTAACTATGCTTCTGGGAAGTGCCTGTCTGAATGCATTCCTGCCCTGCCACAACCCTTATCCCCCACTCATATCCCATAGGCTGCTGCTTTAGGAGTAAGTTCCTCAGCTTGAATTAAACAGCACCCAATCGTGTAATATGTTTAACACATTACCAACATGATATGAATGTCAGGCAGGTGGAGTATGTCAAACCCACTTCCTCCTTTTTTCTTATATGGCTTCAATTATCTTTCACGTTAGGCAAATAGAAGTTGGCTAATTTATATTCTTTTGTGAAGTATCTACCCTTCATTTATTTCTACAAAGAAGTAGTTATCAGTGACATACTTTGGAAGTGCAACTCATATGACCCCCAAGCACATGCAGTTGGTGGACTTCCCTATTGTTTGTGAAGCTTCCCTGCTGTTTAGGCCATACCTCCATCTGCAGGTACCAGGTGATCCGGCCCCTGTCTACACTCCCTGCTCTCTCTGCTATAACCATACTAACCTTCTTTCTATTCTGAAAATTACATTCATCTTTCCCACTAGAGGTTTAGGTTTGCTTGGCTTTCCCTTCAGTCCAGAATATTCTTTCTCCAGAAAGTTATTGATTCTTTCGCTTCATTCAGGTCTCTGCTCAAATGCCATTTCCTCAGAGACAGGAGATCACCCTATCTTAAAAAAAAAAAAAAAAAAAAAAACCACCGTTTTATATCCCTCATAGCCCTTTTCACTAAATTACTTACGTGTGTCTTGGTTCATCCTCTGTCTCTCCCACTAGAAAGTAAGTTCCATGAGGATAGAGACTTCATTTTGTGAACATTATTCCAGTGCCCAGCACACACTAGTCACTCAGAAAACATTTAGTGAATGGAAGGCAGGAAAGAAAGCAGGAAGGAAGGCAAGGAGGGATGGAGGAACAGAGAGAATGAGGAAGAAGCTTTGTTCAGGATGTTCTCTTTAGCTCCTGCCACAGTTGGTCAGGGTGGCTGCCAGTCACACTCCGTGGTTCCTGAGCATCTCCAATTGGGATCAGCCTGTGAGGCCCACCTAGACCTCCACCCTCATGAATTCTGAGGTGCTGAGTCTTTATGGAATTTACTTCATCTGTTGTGAACTATCTCTTGCCATCTCTCCAGGGAGGTACTTCATGACGATCTTAAAGAAAAGTTTCCTTTTTATACTATCTATATTATTTCGCCTTCAGTTTAACCACTCTACACACTTCTATAGTGGGCGTGGACCTTGAGAGATGAGATAAGAATAGTCACACTTAATACTTATTAAGTATTTATTATGGGGCGAGCATTGATTAACACTTTGCAAGTATTACCTCATTTATTTAATCCCATGAAGTACAATTATTTTCATATTTTAGTTGGATAAACTGAGATCGAAAGAGATTGGGTAACTTTGCCCAATCACCCAGAATTCGAATATGAGTTAGTGTAGCTCTAAGGCTCATGTTCCTATCTGTTGCCCATACTGATCTAACACAAACTGCACTGAGCTGTGATCTAGAAGATAGATACTTGCCCTCCCTCTGTGATCTTAGACAATATTCTTAACTTCTCTGAGTTAATAACTCAGAGTTGATATATCTTTCTCACCTATAAAATTGAAAGTTTGAACTACATAATCTATAAATGTTCTCTATCTCCAACAATCCATAACTGGTTTGCAGTGAGTTGTTTCAACCAAAGGATAACTTTTGGGTACATTCTGTACTGCTCATATCACCTTATGTGGCTCTTATCTATGTGGCAAGATCCTAAAATGAAAAACACATGATCTAGGTTCAAATCTTACCTTTGCCATGTCTCAGCTGTGCAGCTTTCAGTAACTTATTTAATCTTCTGAATCTGTTCTTTTTAATTTGTTTGCTTTTTGTTTTTTTCTAATGAATCTAGTATTACCCAACTTACAGGATTTTCTCAAGATTTAAAGACGTAAAGTATGTGAGCATGACTGGTTAATCTTAGGCACCCAATAAAAGTTAAATTCCCCCTCACTTTTGCTCTATACAAATCTTAGGTGTTTTATAGATGTCCATGTTATCAGACAAAATAAATGAGTGCCAAGAAATTTTCCTATCTGTTTTAAACTTTTACTTGTGACCAGAATTTGCTTTATAAAATTAAACAAGGAAATTCAGGTTCCCCTTAATTTTCAATTTTACTCTGTTCTCTGTGGGTGCTGAAAAAGATCTAAACTTCATTAGGATCACCAGAGCAGTTTACAAGAAGCACCTAGACTGCATTTTAGGAGCAGATGATATTAAGAGACACTTGTGTTCAGCTAAATATCAGCCTTCCTATTACATAGCATTAAAGACATTTCTTGGCAAGCCCAAACTTCCATTTCTAATAATACCATCTTTAGTATTTGTTTTGGTCTTCTTCTGGCTGTCAGAATGCCATTCTTAAAATACCATCCTGTTACACTAATGCACAGCCTAGTAAAACATAATAGAAAGTAGACTCAGAAACCTTGGGTTCACTTCTTAGCTTCACCATTTACTAACTCTATGAAGTTGGGCAATGTTCTCAACTTGGTAGCTTCTCTGAGCCTCTGATTATTTGATAGATGGAGATCATGATACAGTCAACCTTACCATGTTGTTATGAAGCTTAAATGAGAAAAAGAATGGGCGAGACACAGATTAGCCACTTAATGAAAACTGCTCAAATCTGATTCAGGAACATAGATGGGATCATTCATTCTCCAGCCCAATTAAATAAACACATCTCAAAACCATAAGAGGTTTGAGGAAAAAGTCAAAAGCAATGAATAAGATTACTATTGCACTGTAAGCAAACCTAATTCCTATCATTTGCCACTTATCAGTGTAATGCAATGAAACAGCTAATACCTGAACCATATATCTGTTCCTAACTACAATGAAAAGACTCAGAACCAGGCATCCTTCTCTCCGTTGAGTCACTGAATCATTCCCCTTCTCTGAATGGACAGCAGCTAGATCTATGTTCCATGATTGCTTGTTCTTTAGCCATTGTTCAGGCAAAAGGACAACCATGACTAATACAGAAACATCCTGTTTCATACTGGACTCTAGTGAAATGGGAGTCCTGTATATCTAAGAGTAGATGATCCAGAAGGAGACTCTGCCATTAAAATCTAGAGGACTCGGAATGCCTGGGTGGCTCCGTAGTGAAGCGTCTGCTTTTGGCTCAGGGCGTGATCCTGGGGTCCCGGGATCAAGTCCCACATTAGGCTTCCTTCATGGAGCCTGCTTCTCCTTCTGCCTGTGTCTCTGCCTCTCTGTGTGTGTGTGTGTGTGTGTGTGTGTGTCATGAATAAATATATTTTTTTTAATTCTAGAGGACTCACACAACCCTTCATTTGATGTTAGGTGAGTCTAGTTATCCCATTCAATGTCAGAAGACTCACTGGAATCTCCTTACTCCATACTTATCCAAACCTACAACAGGTAATATCTTCTCTTTCCCTCAAATTTTGGAGTTGATTTTATAATAACAATAACAAACATATTTTTAATTTGAATATGAAGTCAGACAAAGAGGAATCTCTTTTTTTTTCAAAGAGGAATTTCTAGGCTGACTTTTCCTTTTCAGTTGTCTTTTTTTTGTTTTTACTTTAACAAATATTTAGTGGGTGACTACTGCACAACAGGTACTTTCATAATAATTATCTCATTTAATGACAGCAGGACAGTAATTGTCAAAAATATGGGCTTTAGAGACAGAGATTTGGGTTCAAGGTCAGGTTCCACTGCTATGTCTAGAGATTTGTCATTATTATCCCCATTTCATGATAAGGAAATTGAAGCTAAGGCAGATTTTAAAACTTAACCAAAACCACCCAGCCAGCAAGGGGCAGAGTTGAAATTTCAACCCAAGTCTGTCTGACCAAAGTTTCTGTTTGTCAGGATTTCCTAGTTGTTCTTTCAGTGTGGAGATAACTGTCACACACGGTGGTTCTGAAAATGTTGGATCACACTCTCTTTTGAGAATATTAAGAAATCCGTGGGATTTCTCCCCAGAAACATAGGATATATGTTTACTATATCCACATATTATATAGTATTTATAATTTCAGGAGGTTAACAGATCTTTTGAAACCCAACCCCTAGACGTCTATGGAGTTTAAATTAACCCTTACTGTGGTTAAGTTAAATTAACCTTAAGCTATGGCAGTTGTCGTAGTGTCCAGAAATGGTGTCTTATCAGTAATGGGTCATCTTTCAGGAAGTGGTGACAGATCATGAGTCACACATAAAAGGTAACCCATTCTTAGTCATTCCTTATATATGTATTGGGCACCCCTTCTGTACCAGGAACTGTTCGAATCATTAGGCACATAGCAGAGAATGAAACTGATGAAAACATTTGCTCCCTGAGGAACTTACATCCTAACTGGTGATTTTCTTATGTGCTCACTTCCTACCCATAAGTGGAGTTCTGAGTTTCTTACCTCTCATGTTAAAATCTGGGCACACCTATTCCCTGCTGTAGTATATAGATTCAATTTTGATCTACACAAACCAGATTTTTTTCGATTGATATAGTTAAATTGAAGGAACTTACCTCAACACAATAAAGGTCATAGATGAAAAGCACAGAGCTAACATCTTTACTCAATGAAAAATGAAGCTCTGCCTCTAAGATCTAGAACAAAGACAGGACGCCCATTCTTGCCACTTCTATTCAACATAATACTGGGAGTTCTAGCCAGGACAATTAGTCAAGAAAAGGAAATGAAAGACATCCAAATCAGAAAGGAAGAGGTAAAATTATCTGTGTTTGCAGATGAGATGACTTTATATGTAGAAAACCTTAACAACTTCACACAAAAAAATTATTGAATTAATGAATTCAGCAGCTTCAGGACACAAAAATCAAGATATGAAAATCAGTTGGATTTCCTTTTTTTAAATATTACTTATTTATTTATCTGAGGGAGAGAGCACAGTGTGAGGAGGAGCAGAGGGAGAGGGAGAGAGAGAATTTCAAGCAGACTTTATCCTAAGCACAGAGTCCAACACAAGGTTCAATCCCACAACCTTGAGCTGAAATCAAAAGTCAGAAGTTCAACAATGGAGCCATCCAGGCACTGACTGCATTTCTATACTAAAAACATATCTAAAAAGGAAATTTTTGTTTTTAATTAGGCTCCATGCCCAGCATTGAGTCCAACACGAGCCTTGAACTCATGATCCTGAGATTAAGAACTAAGCTGAGATCAAAGTCCGATGCTAAAGAGAGAGAGAGAGAGAGAGAGAGAGAGAGAGTCCGATGCTTTCTCTCTCTCAAATAAATAAATAAATCTTTAAAAAAAGGTGTCATTTCTATTTTCATTTATCCAGGCAGTCGCTGAACAGAAACTGACTGAGTGGCTCCCAGGTGCCAAACCAGCCTGATAGCGGCAACTTTCCAGGGCCCTTTGTATGCCACAATTGTTGGTATATATAAAAAAGAAAGATAGAAAATCTAACAGCATTCTAGAGAATAACATTAAGAGTAGGAGAGGTGTCATGAAGAAAAGCAAGGACCCGAATAAAAACATGAAAATAAAACTAACCGATAAAGAAAGTGATTAAAGAAAAATAGAGTGAAAAAGAAAATGATGGAACTCGTATGAGGAAATGGAAAAAAAAACAAAACAAAAAACAAAATATATGTTGGAAACAGTTGTCACAGGTCTTGAAAGCATATTTCCATTAGAGAAACAGGGCAATGACTGAACACAGTAGTGACCGGATTGAACAGAGCAATGTGTGAATAGTACCCGGGAAACTTTCAGAGGGTGGAACAAGACTGAGCCAAGGGAGAGATGTAAAAATCAGATGGTCTGAATACCAATTTCAAATTGCTAGTTAGGTGCCTACACGAATGTCTCATTGTTTCTCATTTTCTTTCCCCAAATCTCATCTTTTGTAAATCCAGAAAAGCTGGCTATATAGTCAGATAAAATGAGCCTGGGTCATTAAGGAGCTTCAGTATAACAGGTACAATGAATAGGATTCCATTTCTCTCCCCAAGCCCAGTGAAGTCCGTCTTAAAAAGCACCGGAATCATGTCTCTGCTCAATAATTCCCAGAAATGCATTTCACAGCTTTTAGTCAAATGAAATTAGTAGCTTATTTACATCCCAGAAGGTTTACCAGGCACTTCCTCTTAAATGCAATCTGTGTTTAAAATAATGATCCCATGCGGTATTTCTTTTTCATCAAATGAACTTAAAAAGTAAGCAAAAAAGATATTTCTGTTCCACAAAATCAATCGTCTGGGATTTGGTCGAGGTTCTCTACTTATTTACATAATATGATTCATCTATAATGGTTCATTTGGCTTACTTTGTTTATTGGTTGGTGAAGGCAGTAAATTTGCAGAGTATATGAGCATGGGGAAGAAAAGACAATTAAAATAACCAAAAAAAAAAAAAGAGCACAAAGGGTTTAGTCCACATCTGGTAATTAAACTTCTCAGTGTTTCAGTTTAAATTTCATTCTGCCCATTTACCAGGAGGTGACACTATGAGCCTGTGCAGTTTTCTTTTCCCTGCTGGAGGCTGTGGCACCTGGCCCTCCGCCCAGATCACTTTGACATTTCACTTCATCTGGGTGGTTTCTGTCATTTTCTGCTTGAGAAAATTGAAGGCCAGAGAAGATAAGTGACTTCCCAACACTCCCATCGAAGTCAGCAGCAGAGCCAGGCTACAATTTACAGGCAGATCCTTCACCATCCAGGTGGCAGCTGCTCAGATTTTCAGCTCTGTTCCAGGTTTATTCACTAGGACAGGAGAGTGTGGGTGCTGCTGGAGAACGTTCTGGGGGTTGGGTGTTACTGTGAGAAAACCAACGCATCATTAGAACATGTTCTTATGCAGTTCTCAACTCGTACTGAAAACCTTAGTGCAAGGGACATTATTCAGTTTTATTAACATATCAGTGCAGAGCCCCCCCTCCCCAAACAACAACAACAACAACAAAAACAAAAACAAAAAACAAAAAACAAACCACATTGCTTTTCATGAAGTAAAAGGAAAAAAAATAAATCGAAGTTCAGTTTTAATGATTTTATTTTCTTTTTTATTTTTAGGTTATTCTTTCTGGCTCAAAAAGCCCTATTCTCCCCCATTGATTTCGCCCCCTAGGTACAAGGGCCAACTGTTCTTTCTGGTGGGCAGACAGCTTTCCATCATTAGTCTCTGCATTTTGTTTAAAATCATATGACCCAGTTGGAACCAAGAGGACTATGATTCTTTCCTAGGAGGTTTGAGGGAGATAAAGTTGTAAAATTAGATCCTCTCCCCTTTCAGAGGCTTTATGGGAATGAGGAATATGTTTTGAATTCTTCTCTGTAAGCACAAAAGGGAACCAGAGTGGACTTCCAACCTGACTAGTTTCAGCCTAACTGCCTTCCTGTTTTGTTTTTGTTTTTGTTTTTGTTTTTTTTTACCTGTCATGACTTATCCAGAACAGTGGTACTCAAACTTGAATGAGCAGCAGAATCACCTTGGAGGGTTTATGAAAACACAGATTGCTGGGTTTCACTCCCCAAGTTTCTGATTCTGCAGGTTTGGGGTGGGGCCCTGATAATTTGCATTTCTACCAATGCCCAGGTGGTAATAGTCTGGGGAAACACAAATTTAAAGTCAAATGAGGAATACCATCTTCTTTCTTTCAGCCATGTTAGTAAAGTTCTATGATTTTATGTTCAAACTTTCTAAAAACAAAAACAAAAACCTTTCTTTTTAAGGGCAGTTTTAGGTTGAGAAATAGAGAAATTACCATGAGAAATACAGGCCTTTCAGCAATGGTTTTCGCCTCTGGGTACATGAGAATTATCTGGGGGAACTTTTTTTTTAAAGATCACTGCTGGATCCCAGCCCCAGAGATAACTCATTTAGTTGGTTTCGGTTAGCTTTTATCACTTTTTTAGGTGATTCGTCCAACTGTGCTCCGAACCCAATGAGACTGCTAATAGTGTCAGGTTTCCTTTTATAATCAGCTTATTTTCCTGAGCGTCTTTGGAACACAGCCTGAGCAGCACCTCCTATGCTTTCCACCATAAGCTCTCTGGTGCCACCTCCTGTTTCCCAAAAATGTCCTCTTGTATAGCCTTCAGAGCTCACCGCACCCTTAGTGTCCAGGGGACAGAGTGTGGTGATGCCCACCCCACCCCCACTTGCCCCCACTGTCTTTCAGGTGAGTCCAACTACTAACACAGGAAAACAAATCAGCGCTCCGTGGGACAGCTTGGTGTAGGCCAGTAACCAACCGCCAGCCCGGACAGGTTTCCGGGTATTTTGATAAAAGGGTATGCAATTTAGGTGAGCAGTTTAAGGCCGTGATTACAACAGTCAAAAGTGCCTCATAGTTCTGATGCAACTAACTCAGATATTAGGGAGCATCACACAGCTCGAGTGTTAGATTTTCATAACCAAACATTTGGTTCTCTTGTCCTTTCCTCAGATTGTCTCAATGACAAGATGAGTCCTCTTCTAACATAAGGATGATTCTACCCTAAAATTTTCTGGCCCAAGGCCTTTAATACTACTGCTTAACATTTAAACAAAATATCATCCTGAATTTTTTCTGTTTCCATTTTTGTGTCTCATACGGTGTGCACATAGCTCTTAGAGAAACTGTCTTCTCATTTTACTTTCAGTGCCCTAAAGGGAAAGGGGCTTGAGATATTCATTTCATGTGTGTTTCCTGAAAGGCAAAACTTTATTAGGAAGACAGTAATAATATTCCCATTGTTGCATGGCCATTACTGTATTGTAAGTGACACTCAGACTAGACTAAAGCATAGAGTCAGAGTCATTTCAGATGATAGATCACATTCACAACCAATTAATATGTGGTAGGGAATAGAAATAACTGACTTTTCTCTTGGCTTTGAGCTTACTGTGGAGAGATTAGGTTTTTTTTGGCTACCCTCAGGAACCGCTCAGCTTTGCTTATGATTCTACATTCCCTACCAGGGGACTTGTTTTTGATACACTATATGGAAATCTTTTGAAAGTTGATGCATATGGAAATCTTTTGGTCTGTGCACATGGATTTAACTTCATAAGAGGACCAGAAACTAGAGAGCAGTATCCAAATAAATTTATCCGGCGAGATGACACTTTTTTTTTGGCTTTAAATCATTTATTGATTAGTAAAGCTTAAACGGTTTGCATAATATTTTCAGTACGATATCTGGTCAGGATGACTGAGAAAACCCCAAGAGAAGGCACTAGAGGTGCACATCTGAGCACGGACCATGGTGCTAGAAGGAACTATGATGAAAGATTTTACATTTTGAACACACTATTCAACCTACCAGAGACCTACCTGTTGGCCTGCCTTGTAGATTTTTTTACTAATTGTCCTAGATATACCAGCTGTGAAACAGGATTTAAAGATGGGGGACCTCTTCATGTCTTACCTAAGTATGTTCCAGGATGTAAGAGATGCTGTCGACTGGGTTCATTACAAGGGTTCCCTTAAGGAAAAGACAGTTGAAAATCTTGAGAAGTATGTAGTCAAAGATGGAAAACTGCCTTTGCTTTTGAGCCAAATGAAAGAAGTAGGGAAAGTGTTTCTTGCCACCAACAGTAACTATAAATATACAGATAAAATTATGACTTACCTGTTTGATTTCCCACATGGCCCCAAGCCTGGGAGTTCCCATCAACCATGGCAGTCCTACTTTGACCTGATTTTGGTGGATGCACAGAAGCCACTCTTTTTTGGAGAAGGCACTGTACTGTGTCAGGTGGATACTAAAACTGGCAAGCTGAAAATTGGTACCTACACAGGGCCCTTACAGCATGGCATCGTCTACTCAGGAGGTTCATCAGATACAGTCTGTGATCTCTTGGGAGCCAAGGGCAAAGATATTTTGTATACTGGAGATCACATTTTTGGAGGCATTTTAAAATCAAAGAAACGGCAAGGGTGGCGAACTTCCTTGGTGATTCCTGAACATGCAGCTGCATGTCTGGACTATTAAGAGTGCACTTTTCGAAGAGTTTCAGAGCTTGGATATTTTCTTGACTGAACTCTACAAGCATCTTGACAGCAGCAGCAATGAGCGCCCAGACATTAGTTCCATTCAGGGATGAATTAAGAAAGTAACTCATAACATGGACATGTGCTATGGGATGATGGGAAGCCAGTTTCGCAGTGGCTCCCGACAGACCCTCTTTGCCAGTCAGGTGATGCAATATGCTGATCTCTATGCAGCATCTTTCATCAACCTGCTGTATTATCCATTCAGCTACCTCTTCAGAGCTGCTCATGTCTTGATGCCTCATGAATCAACGGTGGAACACACACATGTAGATATCAATGAAATGGAGTCCCCTCTTGCCACCGGGAACCGCACATCATTTGATTTCAAAGATACTGACTATAAGCGGCACCAGTTGACCTGGTCGATTAGTGAGATTAAACCCCCCAACCTCTTCTCACTGGCCCCAAGGAAATTACACACTGCCATGATGAAGATGATGATGAGGAAGAGGAACAGGAAGAAGAATAAGGAGGAAAACCAAAACTGAGCATCCATTAAACAAGTCTGGCAGGACTCACAGGAGCAGAGGATGGGTTCTAGTGGTGGGTAGGGAGCTCCATCAAAGGTATATCTGGAAAGTTTCTGAAGACTTTAAAATATTTTAATCATAGAGCGATACTTCTTAGTTTTGTTTGCACTCTTTGCAGATGGTTCAAATTGTAATGGAGTCTGTATTGAAAGAAAGTAAGGGTAAAGCTGGGCTGAACTGCATGCAGATGGCTCCAACGTGGCTTGTGACACTGTTTCCTTGTCTTGTTACATCCTCAGTATGTATTGGCTACACCAGGGGTGGTGAAGAGTCTCAGAGTGGAGCAAGGGTGATGGGAAGAGGTGATCCAAAAATGATGTTATGTTACAAATTGTGCTCTTACTCCAAAGTCCATCCTGAATTTCTCCGTGCATTACACAGTATAATATATCAGTGGAGAAATATATTGTTCCCATTATCAAATGTAGTCTGTTCAGGTCAGGGTTCCTTTTATGAGCTTTCAAGTGTCCTCCGTGCCTGTGGGCAAACTAGGGGCTGCAGTGGCCTTGCACAAGGGTTTGCTTTGCTGAGGGCTGGTCTGGAATGCACTGCAGTGATTCTGTTTTGAGGTAAAAGTCTTCATCTCTTCTTATATTTTTTTGATAGCAGAGATGCTTATTATCCAAAAACCATCTTTTTTCTCATCTGGGATGAATCTGTAGAAAGAATTTAAGCTGAAAGAGGACAAAGGAACAAGCTCTGTGAAAAGGAAAAGGAGGAACCTCCTTCTTTCATTAGAGCATAACTGAGTGAACTTCTTAGTGTGGGCTAGTGTGGCTCATGCTCCCAGAGTCCCAGCTTTCTCTGTCCTTTAGGATGGATTGCTATAGTTCAAAGTCAAGCTTTAGAGGATGGGAAAAGGGTGAAGTCAGAACCTTCCTAAAGCAGAGGGCACAATCAGTGTGAATAAATTCACTTCAGAATCCCAAGAGAAATCACTTCTTGTTGTTTTGAACAAGAATGGATCATTACTGTGTACTAAAGGTGCAGTCAAAGTGGCTACAGCAGTTCCAGCATAGTGTAGACTTGTACTTTACCCTTCCTATATTCCTTCCATTCTTACTGGTGAACACAGATGGTAGATTTAGCTGCTCTAGAATTCAATAAAGTATAATATTTCTAAAATTAAAAAAAGAAAAGAAAAAAGAAATAACTGACTTTTGCAATGTGCCAGGCACCGTATTAGGTGCTTTATGATGAATCTGGTATGAATTAGGAGACTGGAATTCAGAAGAGTAAGACATCTTGCCTGAGATTAGCAGGTAGAGTCAGACTATCCTAGGTAGTCGTTACAAGTGAAGACCTTGGAGGCAGGATCACTGTGGTATTCCCAGCATCTAGAACTATGCCTGGCCTGCGGGCACTCAATAAATACCTTTCAAATGACAGAATGAGTAAAATGAATCTGACTCCAGAGTCCATGTTATCATTCCATAGATATTACCGTGCAAACGACTGGCCTCAGAGGAAATGTCTAAATCTTGACTAAGGGGCTGTGGAAGAGTTAGGTACATGCCACCCAGACTCTACCAGATAACAGGCAGGACCACCCCCATCTTTAGCTTGACACATACCTGAAGCAATTACACGAGTCTGTGGCTCAGCTTTCTGAACAGAGATAGGGCAAAGGCAGGGAAGAAATTTGCAATTTCAGTAGTAAATCCCAGTCCTCAGTGTTGAGCTCTGAGTATGCCCATTCTCTGGCATTTAGCCTGTCTATTATACACAGCCAGCAAGATCACTAATGTGCAATAACGGAGACTGACCACCATGAAAACATAGCAAGGAAATTTCATACATCAGATCAATAGGAATCTAATTTAAAGCTTCAGGATTGATGCTTTTTTTCTTGTCCATTTACTATATATCATTCCTTCCCATACTATTAAATGTGCAATTTTTGTTGTAAAGTATAACCCCGAGTCATTAAGTCATTATAATTATTAAGCAAGGCACTCATAATCATCATCGAATCATAAGCCTCCATAATCAGAATAGTCCCGTATCTGACATGACTTTAATTTATGAAGTGTCTCACTGATAAATTTAAATGTTGTGACAAACTGATAATCAGCTACATGCAGATGTAACTATATTTTAAGTATTAACAGAACAGGCTTCTCTTTAAATAAATTAAAAATATTAACGGTGGCTGTGCTAGTTCTTCTGCACAGCAGATTGGTGTCCTTCATAAATTATTTAAGGTGTTAGCTTATAAATATATTCATAGGATTTTAGAACCCTGATTGACAATCACGGATGAAATATTATCTTTAAATATTGGGTATGATCCCAAAAGAAAAGACTGATCTGGTTAAAGTGTTTAGATGTGTGGATTTGTGTGTGCCAGGTGTGAGCAAATATGTGTGACCAAAAATGGCCTAGCAGCCATCATGGAGGGTTCACCCTATTGTACCAGCGTGGAGGCTGTGGTTTTTAATCACAGTCAGAGTGACTTTATACATATTCTTTAAAATGCTTCACAGTGATAACTTGGTTGTTGATTACCTAATCAGCTAGAGACAAGGCAAGAAAGTACCAGGTGTTCATTTTTAAAACGCCATTCTAAGACATACCACCATGTACAGCCTACAAGTGAGTCAGAAAGGAAGGGAACTAAGAGTTTTTAGGCTCTCTTACTGGAATACTTGGTTTCAGTACTGTCGCATATTTATAAAATATAGTTATTCCCCAATGAAGCTTTCTGAAATCACCTAAATGTGTATAGGTGTGCATTCAGAGAGAAGTGGGGAGGTGGAGAAACAGAGAAAGAGAGAAGAAGAGAGAAGAGGCATAGATAGAATTTGGGGGCAGAGTTTCTAGGATTTCTTAGCCTGAGTAAAATGCTCACTCCTGTATTAAAGCACCCCTTAAGTGATGGGTACAGACACATGAGGAAGGTTTTTACTTTTCTTGGTACTCATCCTCATTACCTACCTCCTCCTCCATCTATTTACACATTTCTGTATCCCTAGGTGTTTTCATTCCCAAGCGGTATACCTTCTGTAGGAACTACAGAGAAGAGCAGATCAGGAAGTCAGGGCAGCTGTGTATAATGCAGCCATGCTGCCATGTTTCTGTTCGGTGGTTAACACTAAGGGATGGCTCAAAAGAGCCTTCAACTCCCATCTTTATCAGCCCCCCACCAAGCTAGCTCAAATATATGTATGTTAATTTAAGTAAAAATTGTGAGCTTGCTACACAAACTCAACTTTAAGACAAATTCCCAGGCACCTTTACCAACGAGACCAGCACCCTTAAGATTTTACTATACAAATATTCTGGAACAGCCACTACATGTGTCATCCAGTGCATTTGGATTCAACTCACTCTGTGACAAGTGAACAATTACTTATCCCATTTGTGGAGCCCAAGGACAGAGGGACAAATCCAGAAAAAGGAAACTTTATTGCCTCTTAGAATCAAGAAGAAAATCCTATTCCTTGAACTGTAATCTCCTAGTATGATAGAAAACACAACGTTCTGAACTGAACCTGGGATGTATTTAGAGACATCTTCACTTCCAGAGCTATTAAGTTATTCAGTACCTTTTGAGGAAGGAAACATTTTTAGAAGAAACAATGAGGTTAAGAAAAGTGCTAATACAAGGAAATGATGTGAGCTGAATCTTAAAAGGTGAGTTGGTGTTCTCTGAGTGGCAGTCAGGTGCAGGGAAGGGAAGGTAGTAATAAACTCAAGGCAGAGGGGTCAAGGTGCAAAGGTATGGTAATGGAGAAGGTGTGCTTCCATGAAAGCAGGAACTAAGTCGGCCACATCCAACATCGTATCCCCAGAGCTTAACACAGCTGCTGGTAACATAGGAAGCACTCTCCATACATTTGAACATTAAATGAACAAATCAATTAACTACCGGTAGGACAGTGTAGCTAATGGAGAGGAGTGATGTGTTGTATGTGAAACAATAAATCTGAGAGAGACGTAGGCCAGATTATGATCATTCCTGTAGACCAAGCTCTGAATATTCAGAAAGAAGGAGGAAAGACAGAAAGAAGGAGGCCTTTGGGAAATTTTTAAGTGGACAGGGGACATGACCACATTTGCATTTTAGAAAACCACTATGGGAGCTATGTAAAGGATGAATTAGAGACTGGGAAACCAAGTAAGAGAAGATTGACATAATCCAGGTATAGATGATGAAACCTAATTGGTTTTTTATTTTTTTATTTTTTGTTTTTATTGAAGTTTGATTTGCCAACATATAGTATAACACCCAGTGCTCATCCCATCAAGTGCCCTCCTCAGCGCCTGTCCCTCAGTTACCCCATCCCCCCATCCACCTCCCCTCACACAATCCTTTGTTTGTTTCCCAGAGTTAGGAGTCTCTCATGGTTTGTCTCCCTCTCTAATTTTCCCCACTCAGTTCCCCTCTTTTCCCTTATGGTCCCTTTCACTATTTCTTATATTCCCCATATGAGTGAAATCATATGATGATTGTCCTTCTCCGACTGACTTATTTCACTCAGCATAATACCCTCCAGTTCCATCCACGTCGAAGCAAATGGTGGGTATTTGTCGTTTCTAATGGCTGAGTAATATTCCATTGTATGTGTGGACCACATCTTCTTTATCCATTCATCTGTCACTGAACATCTGGGCTCCTTCCACAGTTTGGCTACTGTGGACAGTGCTACTATGAACATTGGGGTGCAGGTGTCCCAGTGTTTCACTACATCTGCATCTTTGGGGTAAATCCCCAGCAGTGCAATTGTTGGGTCATAGGGCAATTCTACTTTTAACTTTTTGAGGAACCTCCACTCTTCCAGAGTGGCTGTACCAATTTGGATTCCCACCAACAGTGCAAGAGTGTTCCCTTTTCTCCACATCCTCTCCAACATTTGTTGTCTCCTGTCTTGTTAATTTTAGCCATTCCCACTGGTGTGAGGTGGTATCCCATTGTGTTTTTATTTGTATTTCCCTGATGGCAAGTGATGTGGAGCGTTTTTCATGTGCTTGTTGGCCATGTCTATGTCTTCTTTGGTGAAATTTCTGTTCATGTCTTCTGCGCATTTCATGATTGGATTGTTTGTTTCTTGGGTGTTGAGTTTCATAAGTTCTTTATAGATCTTGGATACTAGCCCTTTATCTCCTATGTCATTTGCAAATATCTTCTCCCACTCTGTAGTTTGTCTGTTAGTTTTGTGGATTGTTTCCTTTGCTGTGCAGAAGCTTTTTATCCTGATGAAGTCCCAATAGTTATTTTTGCTTTGGTTTCTTTTGCCTTCATAGATGCATCTTGCAAAAAGTTGCTGTGGCCAAGTTCAAAAAGGATGTTGGCTCTAGGGTTTTGATGGATTGCTGTCTCACATTTAGATCTTTCATCCATTTTGAGTTTATCTTTGTGTATGGTGTAAGAGAATGATCCAGTTTCATCCTTCTGCATGTGGCTGTCCAATTTTCCCAACACCATTTATCAAATAGACTCTCCTTTTTCCAGTGGATATCCTTTCCTGCTTTGTTGAATATTAGTTGACAATAGAGTTGAGGGCCCATTTCTGTGTTCTCTATTCTGCTCCATTGATGAAAACTAGCTGCAAAAAGCAACAGTAAAGACAGGAGAGATGGATTCTAGAGACAACGTGAAGGCAGGATTAATAAGGTTTGGTGACCAGCAGACATGGGCTTGAAGAAATGGAAGGGATGCTTGAGTGTCTGGAGGTACCGTTCACTACACTCACAAAGAGGGAGACCAGGTTTGGGAGAAAGAAAATGAAGACATGTTGAGGGATTGAAGGAACATCAGAGGGGAGATGACCAGCAGGTGGTCAGGAATTCTGTCAGGTCTGGGAGGGGGAAATGTTGATTCATGTCTAAGAGAGCATTAACCCCTGACTGAGATCCTGCTTATTCATTCACTCCACAAATATCTAGCTGCCTCCTCAACATCTTCACTTATCTAAAACATACATCAAATTAAACATGGCTCAAACTGAATTCCTTTCTTTTAAAGATTTTATTTATTTATTCATGAGAGACACAGAGAGCGAGAAAGGCAGAGACACAGGCAGAGGGAGAAGCAGACTCTATGCAGGGAGCCTGACGCGGGATTCGATCCTGAGACTCCAGGATCACACCCCAGGCTGAAGGCAGGTGCTAAACCCGCTGAGCCACTCAGGGGTCCCTAAATTCCTGATATTCTCTGGAAAACTTTACTGGCAGCCATCCCCGTATCTCATTTGAGGGAAACTGCATCTTCTTAGTTGCTCAGGCCAAAAATCATGAATGCCTGTGTCCTCAATGTCTCTCTGCCTCTCATAACTCCAATTCCAATGCCAGCACATCCTGTTGGATGTACCCTCAGCACATATCCAGAAACGTGGCGCCTCCTCACCTCATCCACTGCGGCTCCTCTGATACAATCCACCATTATCTCCGGTCCGTATTACTGCAGTGGCCTCTCAACTGGTCTCCTGACTCCACCTTCTCCCTCTCAGGCTTTTCTCACTGTAGCCACCAGAGAGATCCTATTAAGATGGAAGACCTGACTTCATCTCTCCTGCTACTCTCCCCCCAAGCTCCTTGGATTCCAAACCCAAGAGAGGCCTTTCTCACTGTTCCCAGTTCATAGCAGCATTCACCTACCTCTTGCCCTTTGTACTTGCATTCTGTTCCAAAGGATACTCCTTCCCAAGGTAGCTACATCTTTCATCTTCTTCTCATCCTTCCATAAATGTCACTTTCTTTTGGGGAGTCTCCTTTAACTCCTTATTTAAAAGTATACTTCCCCAACATCTTTCCCTGATTTTTACCTACAGTACCTATAGTGATTCTGTATTTCATTTATTTTATATATTGTCTTTTTGT
The DNA here is from genome assembly GCF_905146905.1 of Nyctereutes procyonoides. Lineage (NCBI taxonomy): Eukaryota > Metazoa > Chordata > Mammalia > Carnivora > Canidae > Nyctereutes > Nyctereutes procyonoides. The sequence goes on from NW_026575122.1 coordinate 25,807,335, forward strand.
TCCATCAGAATGCAGAGAAGTTCCATGAAAAGGATTTTTACTTTGATGAGTAATTTTTCCCCCAGGTATATATGATAGCACTTGACTAGAATATTCTATTCTACAGGTAGAATATCTTAGAATATCTCCATATTCCATCTCAATCAGTCAATAAATAGTTGCTGGAAGGAAGGAAGGATAGACTGAAGCTGTACGTGCTGGGCATTGTTTTAATTATGGACAGAATTATAATATATATGTCCCTGCCCTTCTTGCAGTCTTTTGGCAGAAACAAGACACATTCCCATGCAAAACGTTAAGGAACTGTACAAATGCATGCTGGAGGCATCTATAATACTATTGTGTTCTTTAGGCTCTTATGAACTTACGTCTGTGAAAGACTAGAGTGACACCCTCTGTTCTCAGATTTCTGTTTGCTCCACTTAAGGACAACATTGGCCACAAGGCAGACATTTCTTTACTAAGCTCAGCAAAACCTCGTATGTTTTTCAGACATAAAATAAAATTGTGAAATACCATGTACCATCAAGCTACATATACACCACTTTGTTCTATAGTCATTTATCTTACCTTCTTTTTGTTTGATGGACTTGTTAGAGGAAAGCACTTTGTCAGGTGAATATTGAGACATTTATAATTGAACAGTTCTTTTTATTTGGGTCTCCCTTTAAATCCTTGTCAATTGAATATAAGAGACTCTTCGCATAAGATTCTTGCATTTCATTCCTGCTTCTACTTTCAACCTTCATATTTCTCATCTTTAGCCCTCAAAAATTGAAATGTGGTAGCAATTGAGTAAAAACAAAGCCGCAGATCTCTGGTTTGGAGAGTCTGTCAGTTTATCTGTTGTATAAAGTATGGTGATAAATGTACATTCTTCAAGCACATGACAGTAACTGTATAATAAACGTACACTATGGTAAGAAACATCCAGCAGAGGCCTAGATTTAATCTCTATAATGTATTCACGTAATAAGTTATTCATTCATTTATTAATTCAAATCTGTAAATATTTATTCACTATGTGCCACTGATGGGCAAGGTGCTATTGATGAATGAATGACTAAGACATAGCTGTCTAGGTGGCAAGAAAGACACTGCACAGCTGAATACAAAGAGAAAGCTGTTTTAATGGGAGGTGCCCAAGGTGCAATAGGGATACAAAAAGATCGTCACATGAGGGACCTGTTACTGCTTTCTTTGCCAACTAAAGGTGGAATGAACTGACCTTCTCTTCATGGAAACAACAGCCAAAGGTTATTTCACTTTCTATGAGTTTTGTGGTTTTTTCCCTTCTTAATAGGACAACCAAGGAAAGGACATCAAAATTTATTTATTAAGCACAATCTTTGCCATGAAATTGTGTTTGCGAGAGATGCAAAAAAGAAACAAAACAGGTTTATAGACTTCAAGGATCTTGAGAAGTACAGATAAGTATATAAATCAATGTATAATTAAGTATTGTTTACATGTCTTAGTGGAGTAGATCAGGGTCTCTCAAGCTTCACAAATCCCTTCAGGCATCTTGCTATAAAGTACAGATTAAAATTCAGCAGGTCTGAGGTGGGGCCCTGAGATTCTATGGCTCCAACGATCTCCCAGCCAGTGTCAATGCTGCCCATCATTTGACAACACATTTAGTGACAAAGATAGAAACAAAAAAGGGCCCAACAACTTTCGAGATGTGGACTTAAATATCTAGGAAAATACATCTCAAAAAGATGAGACAGGAGTTAGGCCCTAAATGAAAAGGATCAGAAGAAACAGACTGGAGGAAAAAAAAGAAGTAAACTGAGTAACCAAAGCAAAACAGTGGAAGATACATTCTGGGAGAGTGAACAGAAGACTTTTCACAGGGCAAAGAATTCCTATGGGGGAGTATTAGACAATACAGATGGGATGATCAGTTGGATCATACTGTGGGAGGCTTTGTCTGCCAAGCTGCAGACTAAGGGATTTATCCTATGATCAAATGGACACCAATGGAATTTGGAGGTGGGAGGAGAGTAACATAATTCATTTTACATTTTAGAAACATTAATCAGGTAAGTATTATTACTCTAGTTTAAGGATGAGGCAGCAGATGCACTGGCTTAGAAATACAGTGATGGAAATAGAAAGAAAAGAATCTGTGCAAGGTGAGAGGCTCTAAAGAAAGATGCAATCTTTGCCAAAAAAGCCTCTAGATCCTCCAGTGGACATAGTAAATAAACACTTTAAAGGAAGAATTGATAAGACTCAACGAATAAACTACGAAGAATGAAGAAGTTGAAGACCACAATGACTCAAACCTCAATAATAGAATGGCCATTAAAACAAATGATTGAAAAGAAGCTAAGTTTGGTGAAGGAATAGATGAGTTTGGATTTAGCTATTGGAAGTTTAAAGTGATAGCAGAACTCCACATGGAGACTTCCAGCAAACTGTTATTACCCTGAGGTGGAGATTGGGGGAGTAGTTATCACTACAGACAAAGACACTGGAAAAGTCAGAAGTGGTGATGATGAAAACAGTGAGGCAAGGGTAGGCCCCCAAGACACACACTGGAGAGGGCTGAAAGCAGAGGGCCAAAGACTAGACTTACAGGTATGTCCTTATTTAAGGAACAGAAAGACAAATGAAAAAAAAAAAGTTTTTGTCTTTGAAAAATTTCAAAGAAAACATTTTTTTTGTCTTTGAAATTTTTCAAAGAAAAAAAATTTTTTCAATGGTCCATTATCAGGGTAGTGTCTACACTGAACCATACCTTTTGACCCATAGGACTGTTGACTTTGGGAATGTCTGAATACATTTGTATTCCCTTCTTAGCATAGTCAATGCTAGGCTTTTCCTGATGTGTTTTCAGAAGGCATGAGATCTAGCCCATTTTATATCCTAGCCACTCTGTGGCCTCATCACCAGTCAAAAGGGATAAAAATACTACTGTACTTACAGTACAGTAAGCCTCCCAGGTGTTACTAAAAAAATGAAATTAAGAAAATTTTTAAATCATAAGTTTCAATGAAGCCTTCTCTAACTCATGAAGAGTAAATGTAATTTACATGCCATCCTCAAGCTATGCTCAACTTAGATTACCAGGAGAAAAGACAAACAGACTTATTTTCCTAAATTAAAGTAACCACATCGAGGTTTTTAAATCGTATTCACCAGATTTTATCGAGGGCTTGTGGTATGCTCAGTACTGTGACGGCAGCACACCAGGTACAGAGTTAAAATCAGCATGGGGCCTGATTCGGATCTGGTAAGAAAGAAGAGAAACAGAAGTCGCGAATGATAAAACATGAATCAATATGTTACAAATGCCATAAGACCTAAGTGAACCGAATCCAAGTGATGCTAAATTTTTGGCTAAGGGAGAGAGGAAGAAGGCCCTGAATTAGGGTAAAACTGTGACAGATGGAGAGGAAAGGAAGGGCATCCCATGCAGGCCCAGGGGGAAGAAAGCACAGACAGGGCTTGGACAATGGCAGGGAGCACAGTTAGCCTGGAACATGGAACAATTAGGAGAGCAGCAGGAGACAGATTGTGAAGGGCACAGATGCCAGGCCAAGGAGTCAGGACTTTGTTCTGTGGACAGTGAAGCATGATGAGGGCAACAAAGGACCTAGAACAAAGTAACACAATGGGAACCCTACTTAAGGTGGTTCAGCAAAAAGGGTGGGCTTTAGGGGACAAAGAATGGAGATAGTAGCATGAGCAAAATAGACGGATATTTCTAAGTCGCTCATTAAAGCAGAGGACAGCAGTATTCTATGAAAACCGCCACAGGCATCTCCTTCCCCCGAAAATTAATTTCAACAGGAACATGGAATTCACCCCGCTCTTTTCCTAATAATCTGTGTTTTAGAGTTGAATATGAAATTCCAAAATAGATACACTGGGCATGGAAGCCAGGAAGACTGGCCAGGACAGAAAGCCACGTGCCAGCTCCAGGGAGTCAGGGCAGAAAGGTGAGGGGTAGCGCAGCAGAAGCGGTGATTCTCACCTGCTGGGGACCGTAGGTTCCTTGGAGACTGCACGTAGTTCATATACATGTGAAATCCTGCATGCAGTTTCAGGGGTTCCTGGATCCCTTGAGCTTTATACATGAGCACCAGACACTCATATTAAAAAATCTCTGAGCTGGAAAAGACAAAATTAAGGATGCCCCAGAAGCACCATAAGAAGGGGCATCTAAAAACCCACAATTACAGAAGTTGAGATTACCTAACCCAGATGTTTCCAGTGAGGCTCCCTGCTAGAATCACCTGGGGTTATTCCCATGGCACAGTCAGACCTTTTGGAGGCAGGATTCGAAAATCTGAAATTTTAACTAACTGAGGTCATTTTGAAATCTCTAATCTAGTTTCTGTGGGCTATAAATCCTTTGTAGGCAGATGGAACACTCTGCTGTTTCTAAAGACCTTAGTAGAGATCCTTTGATATGTCACTATGGGGCGGAACACTGTGGCGCTGAACCACTTAAACCTGACCTTCTCAGTGCAGCTTCATTCGTGACTTTCACTTCATCTCTCACACAACGTGGCCACCGTGCCCTCTTAGAAGACAACCATTACTTCCTTCAGCCTTTCCCACTCCCAACCTTCCCACTGTGCTTGTAGTTATAGTTTCCAGCCCCATCATCATCATCATCATCATCATCATGGCTCTTGACTTCTCAGGGTTTACTGCTAATCTCAGCATCCTAGAGGCTATCTCTTGAGAATGAGGCATTCTGGAGTCTCTATTGGATACCCTCCTCCAATTCCAGGATGACTCATTCAGAAAGCCCCAGGGATCAGGAAATAGGTAGATTCCCTTAACTGACCCTTGACCTCTACATTATTTCCCGCCCATTTCTCTGGCTCTGCGGAAGCAACGGAAATAGCTAAAGACCAAAGGGCTAAAGAATAAGAAGGCAGGAGATTTAAAGCAAGCCTCTGCTGTCCAGCATTCCTGGGGTATTTCGGGAAGGGACCCTATGGCAGAGTCCAGCTTTCTTATTCAGCAGCCAAGCTGAGCCACTTTGGAGTGCTGGGGACCAAGAAGGCTCACCACAACCTCAAAGAGTCAAAAGTGAAAATGTGAGGATCGAGCAAATTCCTTGACTTCGTACCTCCTAGCTTTGGGTTTTCTTGGGTAGGTGGGTGGGGTGCCAGTGGCTAGCCGGGTCTGGTTTGTTGGGAACGGAAGAGTGCAGGGGGCTGCACCTAGGAAGCAGCAGACACCGAGAGGCATTGTCTTCACATGGTTCCAAATGCTTTAGGTTTCCCAACCGCTTAAAAGTGGCTCACGCTTGCACCTCAGCCTTCCAGAATATCATATATTATTCTGTTCCTGATGTAGAGGAAAGAGAAAGGATGGGAAGTCAGGCAAGTGAGTGACATGAGTCACTTACCATGTGCCTTTGCGTCTCTTACTTACTCTCCCAAGAGCTTCTTTTTAGTGTGGATTTTCTTTTGTTTGTTGTTTTGGTGAAATGGGCATAATTACCCCTCCCTTATTAGGTTGTTGTGGATCTTAATGTGAACCATGATACAAAGCATCTAGCACAGTGTCTGGCTCAGAAGCAGCACTCAGTGTCATTTCCGTGCCCATCCTCAGCTCCATCATCCAAATCACTGGTTCCTCAGTTTACATTGCAAGGTGCTAGGACTTAGAATCTACCCCTGAATATATCCATACCTACAAGTCCAGAGCATAATCCAACGATAAGAAGTTAGGTGATTCACTTAACCACTTAACACCTCAGTTTCTTCTCTTAAAATGATGGGTTTGTATGAACCTCCCCCCCCCACCCCCCGCCTCCAGCTCTTCCCCTCACTGGTTCTTCACGAGAGGTAAACCAACCCTATCTGAGTTATTACTGTGCAACACATGCAGCTACAGCTGTGTCCTAGGTTGAAACCACAGAAAACAGCCCACTAAAAATTAAAACAGAAGGGAAAGTATTTAAGGATAAACAGCAGGAGACCTAACCATTACAGCCGGGTAGAAAGATACAGAGAAGAGAGAGAATGCTAAACTACTAAACTACAACTGAAGTGAAGGTGGAAATTACAGCAACAAAAGGCATTACCAGCCCAAAGGCTAACAGATCTTGTGATGTGAGACAAAATGTCATTTCCAAAGGTTTTTAATAATTGTGCTTCTGCAAGATTTGTAATTACAAACATGAATAATCCTCGGCATGTATCAGTTCTAAAGATAGAGGCTGTTATTCTGTTCCAGATGAAGAGCTAAAGAATAATCTCACACCGGTTGGTACATGACAAGGCAGTAACAACCAGACAATTAGGACAATGCATCAGCAGAATTGGAGTCGCAATACCCCGTATCCAGATGCTGAATCCATCAGCAAGGAAAGGACATCATCACCACATGAGTGTCAGAAGTCTCCAGATAAAAGGAAAGTGTATCACACAAAGAATGAGGACATTACTGCACAGAGTAGACCAGTCACCACTTCGCTCCTACCTGAATAAACTCTCAAAGGTGACAAAGGATAGTTTTATTTTTAAAAGGCAGCCTAGAAAAATATTTTTAAGTGAGGGGGATGGTGGATAGAAAATGTAGGGGCGCCTGCATGGCTCGATCGGTTAAGTGTCTGCCTTCAGCTCAGGTCACGATCCTGGGGTCCTGGGATGGAGCCCTGCGTCAGGCTTCCTGCTCAGCGGAGAGTCTGCTGCTCCCTCTCCCTCTGCCCCTCCCTGCAGGCTCGTACTCGCTCTCTCTCTCTCTCTCAAAGAAATCTTTTTAAAAAATTTATTTTTAGGGATCCCTGGGTGGCGCAGCGGTTTGGCGCCTGCCTTTGGCCCAGGGCACGATCCTGGAGACCCGGGATCGAATCCCACATCGGGCTCCCGGTGCATGGAGCCTGCTTCTCCCTCTGCCTGTGTCTCTGCCTCTCACTCTCTCTCTGTGTGACTATCATAAATAAATAAAAATTTAAAAAAAAATTTATTTTTAATGTAAATCCCTTAATGTTGAATTACTGGTTTGCCTGTGAACGCTATGTTTTGTTGGGGCTTCTCTATGGTTTATAACATTTACTGCTTATAGTAGGCGATCAGCAAACCAGATAAATTTAAGAGACGAGGAGTTAGATTGCTTTCAGGTAGAGTCATCCTTGGACCTGCTTTCTTTCTCTTGCATCCCACCTATACTTTGTCAGGAAATCTGTCGACCCTGCCTTCAAAGCATATCCAGGATGGAAACTACTTCTCAGTACCGTCACCACCACCCAGACCTAGGACTGTGGGCTCCCTATACCTCTCCTTACCCCTCCGTAGTCTATTCCCCAAAATGGCAGCCAGAGTGATGGTTTCCACTCTTCTGCTCAAAACCCTTCAGTGGCTCCCCATTTCACTCGGAGCAAAAGCCAAAATCCTTCTTCATTGTCCTGTAAGGCCCACAGGGCTTCCTCTTCATCTGCCCTCCTGTTCCTCACTGCCGACACAGCATTCTTTCTTCTCCCACACTCCAGGAGGAAGCTCCCAACTTGGAAATTTTGCATTGACCATTGCTTCTGCCTGGAAGTTTCTTCCCTAAATATCCATCACACATTCTCACTTCACGTGAGAGTGTACTCACATTGCACCTTTTCAATGAGGTGAAACCTAACCACCCTTAAAATTACAGCTGGCTACTCACATCTTTGATCTGCTGTTCCTCTGACTCCCTGGTTCCTTCATCTTTCTCTGCTTATCACCTTCTGACATCCTTATTGAGTTTCTTATTTTTTATCATTTGCTTTTTTGTCTCTTCATACTAGGGGGCAGGGACCTTTGTTTTGTTCTCCAGTATAAACCAAATGCCTAGAACAGTGTCTGGTACACAGTAGATGTTTATAATTATTTGGAAAATGAATGAGTAAATATAACAGAAAATCCAACTCAAACTGGCTTCAACCAAAAGGAAATATTGTCCCATATAATTGGAAGTTCAGAGGTGTGTGGGGACGTCAGGAGAAGCTCTGCTTCCCTGTGATTCTTCTAGGTCAGTTATTTCATTGGGCTGAAAACGAAATGGTTGCACAAGTTCTAGGACAAATTTGGGGTGGCCCAGACCAGAGCAGGTGGACAGGATAGAGGATGACTCTTTGAGATTATCTTTTAAGAGTGAAGACACTTTAGCTAGAAGCCCCAGCAGACTTCTGCTAGCATCTGATTGGCCCAAATTGAACCAGTCTTTATTGTCAGGGGGATGATGTGCAATGCTTTGCCTCCCTGGGAAGAGGGATGGAAAAAGCAGAATGGATTTAGCTAAGACTAATCAAAACCCACCTCAACCACATGGTCACCTCACAATGGGGGAGAAGTGCGATAGATAGATAAACCTAGTGTCTACTTCTCAAAATTAACCAGATAAGACAAACAGGCAAACAGAAGGAATCGAGGAAAAGATTTGGTCAAAATAGAGATACTGGAAAACTGAACATTCTGAAAGCATCTCAATTGATTTTACTGGTGGTGATGCTCTGAATTCAGTAGCATATGAGCTTAATGACATTTTGGACTTGCCTGGGAGTATTGGAAGTGTTTTCGTGAACTGCACAGAAGCCCTGCTCGTGTGTGACAGTCTCACGCCATCCCTGCTGATCCATATTCACACAGTAAATATGTTTAGGAGTGAATATGAAACAAATTTGTTATTGATTCTGTTTTCACTGAAAACCAAATATAACGAATATTCTATACTCTTACAGTTTGTGGATGGAGAAAAGGTGACTGAAATATATAAACACTCTTTACTTGTTAAATGCATGATGTGGGATGAGATGGAGACGTATGGGACGTAGAATATGAGATTTCTGCAGTTTTGCTTCTGCATAAAACACACAGAAAAGCTTATTACTCCTGCTGATTTCCAGTCAATGATCATTCCTCTTGGGATTTGGCAAGAGTCTATCTCTGCTATCTTTTGAAAAAAGTCATAGAGAATGGGAAAAACTTCTCTAATCAAATTGGAAAGCTAAACAGAATTTCTGAGGGAGGAGTGATTAAGAAGAAAGTTTTAGACATAGTTTGTATGCACAATTTCAGGCAAACAGTGGGCAGATTATAACAGGATTATATCTATTCATACTGTGAGTGGGACTTCATGGAAATAATTTATTAGCAGATTCCTATACATAAACTCCCATGCAAGTGATACAGTGGAGATCTTAATCTCTTAAATCCATATAGCAAAAGAACAATTTGAAGTTTTTAACTCCAAAATTATTTCATTCTATTCTTTGGCTCTCTGGGTCATTTTGGAGTCTTTTGTTTGTTTTCTTATCAGTCAGAGGGAACAGAGTAAGGATAGGGACACAGTTTTTAAAATTGTTACTACATTTCTTAGATTGCAGGTATATATGTATATATGTATGTGTATATATACTTATATATATATATATATACAGTTGTGTTAGACAAAATAATGGCCTCCAAAGATACATATGTCCTAATCCCCATATCCTATAAGTATGTTAAGTAACATGACAAAAATGTATTAAAGTTGCAGATGGAAATAAGTCTGTTAAACAGTTGACTTTAAAATAAGGATATATTCAGGGCACCTGGGTGGCCCAGTCAGTTAAGCATTTATTTGCCTTTGGCCCAGGTTATGATCCCGGGGTCCTGGGAGCCCCATGGCAGGTTCCCAGCTCAGCCTGCTTTTCCCTCTCCCTCTGCCCCTCCCCCTGCTCATGCACCCACACACTCTTCCTCTCAAGTAAATAAATAAAATCTTTTTAAAAAATAAAATAAGGGGATTATTTTGGATTATCCCAGTGGCCTCAAAGTAATCTCAAGGGTTCTTGAAAGTAAAAGAGAGTATAAGAAGAGGGAACCAGAGAGATGGCCCCATCAGCCTGAATTGGTAGCTTTGAAGATGAAGGAAGATGGAGATAAGCCCAGGAAATCAGACAGCCTCTAAAGAAGGAAAGTGCAAGGGAATGTATTCCCCTCTAGAGCCTCCAGAATAGAATACACCTTGCTGACTCCTTGATTTTGCCCAGTAAAATCCATGTCAGACTTCTGAACTGCAGAACTGTTAGAAAATAAATTTGTGTTGTTTTAGGCCATTAATTTTGTAGTAACTTGTTACAGCAGCCATAGAAAACTAATACAGCTATCATTTCATAGAATCACATATTGCAAACAGAAAGGTATTGAAATAGCCTTGAGTCTGGAATGTTCTTAGATGCTTAACAAAATAGATTAAAGGCTGAACAGGATCCAGTCCAATCAGCCTTATCAAACCAGAGCACATTCCAGGAACTGAGCTTTGCTATCTGTTATGGACACTTCAAGAAAGTGTACTCCCCAATAATCACAAACCGGAAGACTGCTGAACAGAACGTACCACTGTGAGAATGTAAAAGGAAACAAGAATTTTATTTGCCTCTCATACAGAGGCAGATTCTTATTTCTACATTCTCTATTTGCCTGAATATAAGAAATATTTGCCTTCTTTTAAGACTATGAAACTTCTTGATTTGAACTCTAGCATTTTGGGATGAGTTTTGGCGTTGTTTCTGACATTGACTTTCATATTTAAGATAACTGATAGGGATCGTTACCTTTTGGGGTGCTTGATGCATAACCATTCCATGTATATTAAACAAACACTTATTTGTTCATCGCCCTAGGCAGTGGAGTACAATGGTGAATAGTCTGCATTCAACCCTTGTCTTCCCATAACTTAAAGTCTAGTGGCGACCGCAGACTCTTACGAAGGTCATCACAACACAGTGGGAAGTGCTCTAATAGAAGGACGCTTTGCTGAAGGGCACCTAACCCAGTCTTGACAAAGAGGAGGTGGTGAATAGCTGAAGGCAAGGATTTTTAGAGAAAGCAGTCCCTTTGGCACTGCCTTCATCACATGGCTGATTTATGTTTGCAGAGCCAGGCCCTGTTCTTCTATCTCTTTCTCCTGCTCAATTTGAATCCCTTGCTCACCCTGTTCTTGGCTGTAGCATGGCATATTGGCCATTCAACACATGTTGTTAAGGAGGAATTCAAAACATTCTTCAAAATTATGGATCAGTATGTTTTTTAAACTACCCTACAGGTGTAGCTTTGGCTTTTCATTCTGAAACTTGCTATGCCACAGCTGGCCAAAAATCCGTTTGCTATCCTTTCCCTATTTTTATATCTTGTCCATCACATTTTGCTAATTCCTAACACAATAAAAATGGTATTTATCTTTAGGTTAAATATTTTATTTTTCTAAGTATAAAATAATACGAGTTCATTTTAGAAATTTGGTAAATTGTAGAAAAGAATAAAGAAATAGTATCTGTCACCATTTTTCTGTTGCCTTCAGTTTTTTTTATACGATCAATCCTCATTATTCACAGATTCCATATTTGCGAATTCACCTATTCAGTAAAACTTAATTGTAACCCCTGAACAAAACTCTCAGTGCTTTCTCAGTCAGTCAGGGGCCTGGGCACGTGCCAAACAGCAAAAGTATTGAGACCCACCACACACATTCCCACCTGGGGATGCTGAGGTTGGGCAGGGCGATGCTCTGCCTTGTTTCAGCTCTCAGGCTGTAAACTAGTATCCTTTTTGTAGTCTACTTAGTGCCATAGTTGTTTTGGTTTTTTTTTTTTTTGCATTTTTGTACTTTTTTTGGTGATTTAACTGTTTAAGATGTCCCCCCAACCCCCAGCATAGTGCCAAAGCTCTCTTGTGTTCCTAAGGACATGGAGAAAATATGTGTGTTAGATAAGTTTCGTCCACACATAAGCTACATTGCTGTTGGCTGTGAGCTCAGTGTTAATGAGTCAACAATATATATTGAATAAGTTGTCTTTAAACGTAAACCCATATAAAACAACGGTATATATTGATCAGTTGGCAGAATCATTGTGACCGGAGGTTGTCTTTTCCCTCAGAGCAGTAATTCAGTATTGGCTAACTTCGTATTCATAGGTATAGAACATAACTAGTGCAGATATTAAGAATCTACTGTATTTTCTTTATGCCAAAAAATAAAAGAGAAACCATACCATATGTTAATTTTTGTATCCTACCTTTTTTTTTCACTTAGCCTATATTCTGAACTTTTTTCAATGCTATTACATATTTTTAAGATATGATCTTAATAATGTATTCAACCAAATGGATCTCCTTGATTTAGTTTCCCTCTTGCTAGATGTTAGTTATTTCCAAAGATCATTCTTAAACCTAATGATTTCATGTTTTTCTTTCATTCATTCATTCATTCAATAAATATTTATTGAGTACCAACTATATTTCAGGCCTCATGCATAAGGATGCAAAAATAAACAGGACGTATATCTATCCTCAGGAGTCTCTGTCCTCCTGAAGTCTGTAATCAGTTGAGAGGGACAGATAACAAACATTTACACAAATAATTCATTAGAATAGTAATAAATGCTAGCAGGGACAAGGACAGAAAGCTACAAAAGCACACAAGAAAGCCTGATCTTGATGAGGGAATAGTTCCCTAATAAGTGACATTTTCAACTAAGCCCTGAAAGAACTCAGGACCAAAATGTACTGCACTCCTACATGAGAGGTAGAGGGAGAGGGTTTTTCTTCTCTCCTCCTCATCGTTCCCACAGCACAAGCCAATGGTGCATCAGTAGACTTCACCCTTGTGGGCATGTGACCACCAGGGTCAGTCACCCATCTGGGTGCCTACCCACACCCAGTACCACTCGTTCTTCCACCCCCACCCCTAGAAGGAAGAAGGGTAGGGAAAGCATCAGGCTAGGCTAAAGGGTATGTCTGCCTGGATGGGATCTGGTACAGCAGACCCCACAGGACTAGGCTGGCAGAAGAGGGATGTAGGTGTATAATGTGTGAACACATCAGTAGTATTCAAGTCAAGAACCAATTAACACCATTAGTTGACCTCATTCCACACCTTAAAGACAGCATTACTTGAAGAGGTCCAAGTGTCCGCTTTGCCAGAAAATGTTTTATACCATTTTCTTTGTGAATATTTCTCCAAGAAGTGTGTACACGGAACTCGAAGCAACGTGAACATCAAGGAATTGAGATGTGCAAAGCTTAATTATTTGAGGATTATTGGGGAGTATCAGCCTGAATTATGTCAAGAAGAATTTAAAAGAAATGCAACTTGTACTTTCATAAGTGTTGACATCAAGTCTTAACTGCTAACTAGCCATTGCCACTAGAGGTCCCGCCTGCCCGACTTCAACAGATGAGCATTCTTTTTAACTAGTCCCTGAGTGGTGTGATTTGTTAACACATACCACTTAAGTGCTTGGAAATACTTATTCTTTCAAAAAAAAATTAACTGCAGTAATCTTTGGTGCACCATGAATTTGCTTAGCAAATTCTCTCAGCACAAAAGAAACTTCAGCTAAATTGTTATCAATTCCGAAGCAGAAATACCCAAATTAGTATGCAATGCAAAAAGTTAACTTCTATCCTGAGGGCCTTGACATCCAGAATGCAAATTAATGGTGACTTATTTACCAGCTATACACTGTGATTCTCTAAAAACACTACAATGACAAGATATGCATTAATCCTAATAAGGTTCTCAAAAGCATCTTTACAGAAACTTCAAATTCCATACCCTCTGGGCTCGAATTAGCTGATGCTCACCATAAGAGTGACAGTTGGAAGCCAATTTGGCACTTTACCCAGCTTTCTAACAGTCCTTAGGTGAAAAAGGGAAGAAAGATGTTAGTTACAAAATCAGCATCAGAGTTCATAAACATTTGCCTTTTTGTTTTCCGTGTAGTCTAGTTGAGATTCACTCTTTCCCAGAGTGTGTTAGAAAGAGCCCCCCCACACACACACACACACCACCACCACAACCTTCTCAGCAAGGTCTTCTCCACTCATTGCAAATGGCAAGCAAACTTCCACTTTGCTCAATCCTTAGGTCTCCACGAAGAGCTCCATGTTCCATAACCTCACAAAAGGTTCATCCCCTGCTCTGCCTTTGTCAGTATCTTTAGCTGTCCTTCCAAGACATTGTTCAGGTTCTGTGACATGATCTATTCTTAGTGAACCCATGCTGGGGAGTCTTAAACCCTCACATTTTCATCCAAGTGACTCCATAGTTTGGCCTAAGTATAAATAACTGCAATTTGTATGTGCTTTCCCCACCAAGGATGGATTTTAACCTTTGCATTTGTAGGAAAAGCACTTATTCTGTCTCAGGTTTTCCTGAGCCCCTTTCTTTTTCTATCCATGACACTTGAAGCAGTGGTTCTCAGCCCTAGCTGCACATGAAAATCACCTGGGGAGCTTTTAAAAAGCACAGATGCCTGGACTTCATCCCATATCAACTGAATCAAAATTCCTGTGATTAGGGCATTGGTATTTCTTATAGCTCCCAGGTGAAATATCCAGCTAGGGTTGAGAACCAGTGCCCATAAGTCAGGATTGTTTTGCTCACATAACTTGATTGAAGTGATCAAAGATTTTAAAGAAAGGTATCCCATTGAAATCCATGAGAAATCAATATATGTTAATAATGTCACTTTATGTTTTCTGGAAATTTTAACATTTTATAGTACTCTCACAACTCATTTGCTGTTTGCATAGCCAATCAATATTTATGAAATACATATCAGGGACCATACTATGTGCTAAAACAAAGAAAGATGAAGAAACCATGATTCTTACCCTTCAGAGACAAGTGAATGAAATCAAAGATACGCTTCCAGACTAATTGCAGGTGCCATCTATAGAGTATGATGGAAGTCTAAGGAAGGAGTCATCTAATATCCCTGGGAGGTTTGGGAAATGACTCATGCAGGTGAGTACTCCTTTGCTGAGTCCTAAAAGATGAGTAGGGGGTCTCCAAGTGGAAGGCAGGGGGCCGAGAGAGATTTCAGGAATTTCAGGCATAGGAAGTAGTATAAGCAAAGACAATGAAGCTATGAACATACTGACATATTTGGTTAATTAGGTAGGAGGGGAGGGAGGGGCAAGAAATAGGTCTTGAGAGTTCACAGGGAACTTAATTCTACACTAAAGAATTTGAACTTACTCTTGGAGGCCACTGGACTGCCAACATATTTTTTAAAGATTTTATTTTTTTATTTATGAAAGACACACACACACACACACAGAGAGAGAGAGAGAGAGGCAGATACACAGGCAGAGAGAGAATCAGGCTCCCTGCAGGGAGCCCCATGCAGGACTCGATCCCAGGACCCCAGGATCATGACCTGAGCCAAAGGGAGATGCTCAACCACTGAGCCACCCAGGCATCCCCCACCAACATTTTTATCACACACCAACATTTTGTAACACATACATTGTTGGAAGTTTAGCAAAACTTCCAACGTATGTTTGTTTATTTATAATTTACCTGTATGTAATGCTAGGTTAATTACAAAACATATACCAAAGATAGAAATTTTTTAAAGGCCAATATTAAAAATAACTATAAATGGAAGTTCTGATATTGTCCTCCTTCACTCCAGTGAATCACCTTGCACATCCCTGGAGTATATATACCCCACTTTGAGATCACTACAACAGACAGGGAGAGTAAGCAGGTGTGACTTGATCTATACTTCACAGAACATGTGAGGTGGATAGGGAAAAAAAAAAAAAAGGAAAACTAAGCCCCAGAGACATAGAAGGACTTGTCAAGGTCATGCAACTAGTTATAGCATAGAAAGGATGAAGACTCACACTGAAGATCCAGGCCAACATTCCTCCTATTACCTCACATTACCTACCTGAGCTGTACTCCTCACCACAATTTCTGTGAAGCCAAGAGCCTTGGGACATGGTATAGCTGTGTATTCAATGATGTGATTCTTCCTTGTCTTTCCAGAACCTGAGAGATTCTGACAAAGGAATCACAAAACACCATTGGATGAGGCTGAATTAGTACCATTCTATCAAGATCTAGGAAGGGAGTCATTTATCTGAATGAATGAGGAATAGAGTGGTCTTATTAACAAAGAGCTACCAGGTACATGTAAGAATAAATTACCAACATTTAAAGAAGGCAACATGGCATGACAGGTGGAGAGAACACTGGCTTTCGAGTCAGGGGTCTGAGTTCTAATCCTAACTCTGCTACTTAATATGCCTTGCATGAGCTTGGTCAACTTGCTTAATCTTACTCACCCCTGAGGGGCTGAATAATTTCTACCCCTAAGACTGATGTGAATATCAAATAAACTTTCTTTTTTTTTTAAAAAATTTTTTTTAATTTTTTTTATTTATTTATGACAGTCACAGAGAGAGAGAGAGAGAGGCAGAGACACAGGCAGAGGGAGAAGCAGGCTCCATGCACCGGGAGCCTGACGTGGGATTCGATCCCGGGTCTCCAGGATCGCGCCCTGGGCCAAAGACCGGCGCTAAACCACTGCGCCACCCAGGGATCCCTCAAATAAACTTTCAATAGCTGTTCTTTTTCCTCCCCTTGCTCAACAAATAGAATACCGTAATTGGACTAACCATTAAAATTGAACTGAACATTGAATATAATTCCATCCAGCTCAGGCCATGCAGAATGCATTTTAGGAAATTCTATTAAATTCTATTATTATAAATTAAAGAAATGCTCACTTCTTGTTGGAAAGACTGTTGACTCAACTAGTTTTTTTTTCTCTTTTTTTTAATTTTTATTTATTTATGATAGTCACACACACAGAGAGAGAGAGAGGCAGAGACACAGGCAGAGGGAGAAGCAGGCTCCATGCACCAGGAGCCCGATGTGGGATTCGATCCTGGGTCTCCAGCATCGGGCGCTGGGCCAAAGGCAGGCGCCAAACCGCTGTGCCACCCAGGGATCCCCTAGTTTTTTTTTCTATATAAAACAATAGCTACCATTTACTGAAGGCCTACTAGATTCCAGGAAGGAATTAGTAGTCTACATATAATATTATGTAGTAGTAGTCTTCATTAGTCTACATATATAATATTTAATTTTCACAGCACAACTTGCAGCAAGTATTATGGTCTTTGTTTTATAAATGAAGTTAATTGGTAGAGGGCCCACAACTAGAATCCAGTCCTATTTGTTCCAAATATTCTCCATTAATTTTCACATTAGGTTAAAGAGTATGGATCTAAAACCCCATTTCACAAACTCTTTCACAGAACACTAGCTTCCTGCAATGTAAACATTCATTCCAGGGTGAAGACTGTTTACCATAGCTGCATCTGAGAAGTTCACCAAAACACTCTGTATTATTAAAGATTCTGTGAAGCTCCGCAGGGAGGAAACCAATTTATTTTTATTTAACCCAAATTTTCTCAAATGTATTTGACTATGAAAATTTTTCTAGTTTCCAGGAATACATATTAACATCAGCGAGGAACAAATACTCGATAACCGGGAGTTTAGGAAATGCTTATCCAAAGAAACTATAGGACGACTTTGTTTTTTTTTTAAGATTTATTTATTTATTTATTTATGATAGAGAGAGAGAGAGAGAGAGAGGCAGAGACAGAAGCAGGCTCCATGCAGGGAGCCCGACGTGGGACTCGATCCCGGGTCTCCAGATCAGGCCCTGGGCTGAAGGTGGCGCTAAACCGCTGCGCCACCCAGGGATCCCCTGTAGGACGACTTTGATTTGATATGTCGATATTATCAGAAAGCCAAAGACAGATGAAACATTGTTTTCCTAACCCTTTGGAAGATTTAGTAGGTATAGAACAGGGAAGATTATATAGATCTTCTTCTATAGCAACAATTCCACACAGTTAAGCCTTTAGTCTCCACTGCCTGCCACTCATCAAGCTTGGTCACTTTCACAAATACGGAATTTGTTTTAGAAAGATAAAACTAAATGTATTAGGATTCCGAACATCCAGGAATTATACTATCCTATTCAGGTGAGCTTTTCAGAACAGAAGGAATGACTGCACTGCATATCAAACAACTCATGAGAGAAAACATCTCTTCTTATACAAGTGGCTATGACTAAAGAAATCTTGCTCCTTGTAAAGAATTCTCGCTGGTAGAGGTGCAGGGCTGATTGATGAGTGCTGCCTACCACAGTAAGGAAATTGCGAAGAGAAACTGCACGCAAAACTGAGAAGAGCACACTGTGCTAATCTACAATTCCCCGTGATACCCTGCAGAGGTCTGGAGGCTGTAGAGGAAGGACATGACAAAGGGGAGAAATCGGAGAGAGATGGGAGGGGGTTGTCACCAGTGACAGCCAGGAGGGCTGAGGTTGGTGCATGTATGCCTCGATTGCACTGAACTTTGTTGGGGCAGCTGCTGAACAACACAATATAGATTTAGAGCTTGTTGAGATCAGACGCACAGGTGTGTCCCTTCCCAGTGATCCACAGAGGCTTTGAGAAAGTACAAGCAGAGTCATCAATTTCTATCTGGGAAGAGTGCCAAAATACGTTTTCCCAAATGAAATGAGAATTTTGGTTTAGAATGTTGAAACGCCAATCCGAAAATGGAGGTTAAGCTTGAGGGGCTAGATGTGGTGATGAAGGGCAGTATTAATTGAGAAAGCAGCTCCAAATGACTTTCCCTTCCTATCACATACAAAAGTGTCTAGGAAATACCTGGCAACATAATAAGCCAAGTTTGGATTCTCTCTTCCCCTCAGAGACCAAAAAAAAAAAAAAAGTGTAACAAGATACCAATATAAATTTTAAAACCGTAATACAGGGTGTTCTATCTTAAATGGTAAAGACTTCACCTATCTCTGAAGTATGCAGAGTCACTATTTGATGAAGATCTATTATCCTCAAATATAATCCTAATAGAAAAAAGGAGAAAGGGGTCTCTATTAACTTGCTGCTTGGTATTTACCCAGAATCTCAAATTTGGTTCTTTAGTCTTCCCTTTATTCTTATATAAAGAAGTCATCTACTTTTAATACTAGATAAATTCCCAGATCATAAGAAATGAATTTTCCCTTTTGGCCAATGACCAGAGGACCTCAAATTCCTCTAATTTTAACATTCTACTTCAGGTTTGTTCAAAATAGACTGAGTTTGAAAGATATTGTTGATTAGGCTCTATATTTAAAGTATAACGGGATGTTAAACTTTACAGAGCATTTATCAACAACTCAAGTCACCAGTGTCCATGATGGACAGAATCAGGTTGATTTCACTTCCCAGGGTAGGAGAGTAGCCTAACAACTCTGATTATCCTCAGGCTATTGCTTCTGATGCCTTAAAAGCCATTCCTGAAACGTCATTTGCTGTCACCTTCATTTTCTGCCAAAGATACCAACTTCTGAATTGCCCCACTAGAAAAAAAAAAAAGCAGCAGCAGCAGAAAAAGAAAGAAGAAGACGAAGAAGAAGACGAAGACGGAAAAGAAAAGAAAAAAAAAGAAAAGAAAAGAAAAGAAAGAAAAAGTGCCCAAATTTACACCACATCATTTTTCCATAATAGCTTTATTAAGATATAATTCACATGCCATCAAATTTAATCTTTTATGGGGTACAATCAGGTGGGTTTTAGTATATTCATAGAATTGTGCAACTGTCACCACTATCAAATTTTGGAACGTTTCCACCATCCCTAAAAAGAAACTCATACCCATTAACAACCACTCTCTATTCCTCTCTTTCCATCCCACAGACTGGGCCATTTCTTATAATAGAATCATACAATATGTTGTCTTTCTGGTTGTTTTCTTTCACTTAGCATAATGTTTGTCCAAGTTGTAGCATATATAAGGACTTCATTCCCTTTTATTGACAAATTTTTATTCCACTGTATAGAGATATTCCACATGTCATTTATCCTTTCTTTAGTCAATGGACATTCGGACTGTTTTCTACTTTTTGGTTATTATAAATAATGCTGCTGGAAATCTTCATGGACAGGTTTTCATATAGACATACATTTTCAGTTCTCTTGGGTATATACCTAAAAGTGGAAGTGCTGGGTCATATGGTAAATCTAAATTTAAGTTGTTGAGATACTGCCAAACTGTTTTCCAAAGAGGCTGCACCATTTCACAACCCCACCAGTAATGTGTGAGGGTTAAAATTTTTCCACATCTTAGCCTATTCGTGAGGGACACACAGAGAGAGAGGCAGAGACACAGGCAGAGGTAGAAGCAGGCTCCATGCAGGGAGCCCAACATGGAACTCGATCCAGAGACTCCAGGATCACGCCCTAAGCCAAAGGCAGGTGCTAAACCACTGAGCCACCCAGGGATCCCCTAAAGAATTATTTCTTAATTTCATTTCTGAGTGAATCATTCAGAGTATAGAGAAATACAACTAATATTTGTATTATTGGTAAATACAATTATTTGTAAATACAAATATTATATTTGTATGTATTCATCTTACATCTGGCAACCTTCCTGAACTTGCTGATTAGTTCTAATTGTGTGTGTGTGTGTGTGCGTGTGTGTGTGTGTTAGGATTTTCTATATAAAAGATCATATAATTTGCAAAGGGAGATCATTTTAATTCTTCTTTTTTCAATATAAATGCATTTTATTTCTTTTTCTTGCCTAATTACCCTAACTAGAACCTTCAGTACAATATTGAATAGAAGTGACAAGAGTATACATCCTTGTCTTCTTACTCTTAGAGGGATAGCATGCAACCTTTCACCGGTAAGTATGACTTTAGCTGTATTGTTTTCATATAAGGCTGCCCTTCATCGGGTTGATGAAGTTCCCTTTTTTTCCTAGTTTGTCAAATCATCTTACTCTGAAGGAGTGTTGGATTTTGTCAAGTGCTTCTTCTGTAACTATTGAAAGAGTCATGTCATTTTTTTCCTTTAATCTATTAACACAACACAACATAATTAATATAATATATTGATTGAAGTTTGTATGCTGAACAATTTTGCATTCTGGGATACATTCTGCTTGTTCATAGTGCATAATCCTCTCAATATGTTGCTGGACTAAGTTTGGAGTGTTTTCTTAAGAATTTTTATATCTTGGGGATCCCTGGGTGGCTCGACGGTTTGGCGACTGCCTTTGCCCCGGGGCACGATCCTGGAGTCCTGGGATCGAGTCCCGCATCAGGCTCCCAGCATGGAGCCTGCTTATCCCTCTGTGGCTCTCTCTCTCCCCCCACCTCTCTTTCTGCCTATTAAAAAAATCTAAAAAAAAGAATTTTTATATCTCTATTCATAAGAGATATTGGTCTACAGTATTGTTTTCTTGTGATGCCTTTGGTATTAGGATAGTATTGGTCACATAGAAATAGTATGAAAATATTCCTTCCTCTTCTGTTTTTTGGGAGAATTTATAAGGATTGGTGTTAATTCTTTTTTAAGCATTTCGTAGAATTCACCAGTGAGACCATTTTGAACTGGGCTTTGGGGGAAGTAATTTTATTACTCATTTAATCTCTATACTTGCTATATTCAATTTTTCTATTTTTTTCTTAAGTCCATTTCAACAGTTCGAGCCTTACTAAGAACTTGTCCATTTCATTTAGTTTATCTTAATCTGTTGGCATACAATTCTTCATAGGTATCACTTATAATGGTTTTTATTTCTGTAAGGTCAGTGTCCTCTCTTTCATTTCTAATTTGGTAATTTCAGTCTTCTCTCTGTTTCTCTTGCTCAGTCCAGATAAATATTTGTCAATTTTCTTGATCTTTTCAAAGAATGAACTTTTGATTTCTGCTGACTTTCTCTATTGTTTTACTATTCTCTGTATAATTTCTTTTTTTTTTCATTTCTTTTTTCCTTCTTATATTGGGTTTAGTTTGCTCTTCTCTTCCTAGTATCTTAAGGTGGAAGTTTAGGTTATTGACTTGATATCTTTCTTCTTATTTAAATAGGCATTTATAGTTATGAATTTACCTCTACTAACTATTTTAGCTATATCCCATAAGCTTTGATATAATTTATCTTCCTTTTCACCATCTCAAAATATTTCTAATTTCCCTTGTGACTTTTTTCTTAGACCTATTGATTATTAATGAGTGTACTATATAATGCACCTATATTTTTCAAATTTCCCCCAAATCCTTCTGTTATTAATTTCTAATTTTATTCCATATGGTCAGATAATATACTTGGCATAATTTTGATCTTTTTAAAACTATTAAGGCTTGTTCTATGGCCTAACGTATGTCTACCCTGGATAATGTCCCATTTGTACTTGATAAGAATGTGTATTCATTCTACTGTTGTTAGGTGGAGTGTTCTATTGATATTGTTACATCTGGTTGGTTTCTAGTGTTGTTCAAGTCTTCTAGTTCCTTGTTGATCTTGCCTGTTTATTCTTCTCATTATTGAAAGTGGGCTATTGAGGTTTCCAATTATTATTGTTGAATTATCTATTTTTCCATTCAATTCTGCCATTTTTGCCTCATGTATTTTGAGGCTGTGCTGTTAAGTAAATGCATTTTTTAAATTATTATGTATTCCTTATGGACTGACCCTTGTATCATCATAAAATTTCCTCCTAGTAACAATTTTGTCCAAAAATCTGTTTTGTGTAATAGAAGTATAGCCATTCTAGGTCTCTTTTGGTTACTGCTTCCATAGTATATCTTTTTCCATTCTTCTACTTTCTACTTATTTGTATCTTTCAGTCTAAAGTGTGCCTCCTAGAAACAGCATACAGTTGTTTAAAAATTTTAAAAAACCATAAATTTATTCTGCCACTTTCTGCTTTTTGTTTGGAGCGTTAAACCCTCACATTTACTGTAATTTCTGTAAGATTGGATTTATATCAGTCATTTTGCTATTTGTTTCCTATGTGTCTTATATCATTTTGTTCTTCTATTCCTTGATTACTCACTTTTTTGTGTGTTAGATATTTTCTAGTGTGCCATTTTGATTCCCTTGTTGCTCTTTTACTATATTTTTAAATTTATGCCCTAGGGATTAGAATTAATAACTTAATATAGTTTGGATAAATACCAATTTACTTTCAATGACATAAAACTTTGCACCAGGGGTGCCTGGGTGACTCAGTGGTTGAGCATCTGCCTTTGGCTCAGGGCATGATCCTGGGGTCCCAGGATTGAGTCCCACATCAGGCCCCCTGTGAGGAGCCTGCTTCTCCTTCTGACTATGTCTCTGCCTCTCTCTGTGTGTCTCTCATGAATAAATAAACAAAAATCTTTAAAAAAAAAACATTGTACCAATATGCACCAATATATCTCCATTCCTCTCCTCCTCCTCTGTGTTATTGTCATACAACTTACATCTTCATAGTTATAAATGAGTCCATCAACACAGTTTTACAATTATTCCTTTATTCAGTTGTCTTTTAAATTAGATTGAAAAAGAAACTAGTTAAGGCAAAATATACATTTAAATTGTCCTTTGTTTTTATAAATGTAGTTACCTTTCTGGCGCTCTTTTTTCATGTACAGTTAAGTTACAATAATGTCCTTTCATTTTATCTAAAAGTTCTCTCTTTACTATTTGCTGTAGGGTATGTCTTTCAGTAATAAATTCTCTCAATTTATCTGAGAATTTCTTAATTTCTCCTTTGTTTTGCAGGATAGTTTTGCTGGATATAAAATTCTTAGTTGACAGTGTTTTCCTTTCAGCCTTTTGAATTGCTCATTCCATTGCCTTTGAGACATGTTTTTTTAATGAAAGTCAGCAAAATCTTATTGAAGGCACCTTGAACTTGGTGAATCACTTATCTCTTGCCATTTTCAAGATTCTTTTTTTATTTTGGATTTATTGAGGTTTTTGTATGTGCTTATTAATGTTTTTCATCAAGTTTGAGAAGTTTCCATTAATTTTTCAAATATTTTTTGTGCTCCTTGCTCTTTCTCCTCTCTTTTGAGGCTCTCATTATACATATGTTTGTATCCTTGATAGCATTCCACAAGTTTCTGACATTCTGTGTATTTTTCTTCATTCTTTTTACCTTCTATTTCTCAAACTCATTAATTTCAATTGACCTGTTTTCAAGTTTGCTTATTCTTTCTTTTGTTAACCAGCCCTGTAGTGATATTTTCATTTCAGTTACTGTACTAATAAACTCCAAAATTTCTAGTTTGCTCTTTTTTTTAAATTTTTTTATTTATTTGTGATAGTCACACACACACACAGAGAGAGAGGCAGAGACATAGGCAGAGGGAGAAGCAGGCTCCATGCACCGGGAGCCCGATGTGGGATTCGATCCCGGGTCTCCAGGATCGCACCCTGGGCCAAAGGCAGGCGCTAAACTGCTGCGCCACCCAGGGATCCCTAGTTTGCTCTTTTTATAAATAGTTTCTTTCTCTTTACTGACATTCTGCATTTGATGATAATTTTTTCTCATATTTTCCTTCAATTTTTAGACATGATTTCCTTTAATTATTTGAATATACTTAAAATAGGCAGTTTATAGTCTTTGTCTAGTAAGTCCAACATCCAGGGACAGTTTCTATTGACTGCTTTATGTCCCCTGGGTATAGGCCATATTTCGACATGTCTCCTAATTTTTTGTTAAACTCTATACATTTTAAAAAATATAATGTAATACTCTAGAAGTCAGATTACTTCTTAGGTTGAGATGTTCTGTGTTGTTGTTGCTGATGCTTATTTAATGGCTCTTTTGGGTTAATTCTGGAAAATCTATATTCTCTGTCAGTGCAGCTACAGATATATGTGCTTAGTCAGTTGAGAGACCAGCTAATGATATTTAGCTAGACAAATATCTCCTTAAATGCCTTGAACCAATAAGCCTCCCAGACACTGCCAAGAGTCTCTGGGTATGTATTGGGCCATCCCTTTAATGCTTTAGCAGGCAGTTTAAAACTCTGCCTTAGCCTCCATATCCTGCTTTCACAGAACCTTAAGGTTAGCCAGAGAAGAGATTAGGGCCTTCTCAGATCTTCCTGGGCTTGTACACAGCTCTGCATGTGTTCCTGGACCTCTTTATCAGGAGCATGTTGGAGCTTTTCAAAATCCCCTATGGCACCTTATTCTCCAGTTTTTCCCATAAAATTTTTGGTAATCCTCTATTTAGCCCTAATTTATATCACCATTTCTGGCAACTGCAATGTTAAACAATTGCTGCAGATTGCTTCAACAAATGCCTTGGGTGTGTGGTATTTATTATAATAAATATAACAAAAACAAATTTTAGTGGGACAAGTGATTTCAGTGCAAGGTGTCTGAGAAAATGATATAAGAGCTGGGCATGACTTATGAGCTGTAATCTGCCACATAGAGAAGGAGGCAGGCAACCAAGCAAAGACAGAATCCCTAGAGCCCATAAAGTGTTGGGACCTGGTAGTCCAGGGTGATTAATGCCCAGGAAAAAGTTGTGGCTGGAAAGGGAACATGAAGTAAGATAGTGAGGGACTTTGGTTAAGGAAGGCCTTGACCAAGGACAACTGAGACATTTAAACCTCAGTTCTTTAGGTTATAGAAAATCATAGAAAGTTCTTGAGTAGAGAAAACATTCAACTATTAATTTCTTCAACAAATATTGTCTACTGTATGTCAGATACTGCTGTATGCATTGAGGATACAGCAGTGAAAAGGACAACGGTCATTACTTCATAGAGCTTACATTCATTGGGGGGTAGAAATATGAGGAGAAAATATTAAATGTATAATATAGATTTAGGTTGGGTTGACTATTATGAGTCAAATCAAGGGAAAACAAGGGAAGGTTAGAGAGAGCTTTGGAGCCTGGAAGGTAAGAGGTAGCTGTGTAAGGGTAGTCAAGGGAAGCCATCTTTGAGGAAGGGACAATCACTGAAACAAGAGCAAACTATTCAAAACTCTGAGAAGAAGCAAACCCAAGGAGGAACAATGGAAAGTTTGAATACTCTGAGGCAAGGATGGAATTGCATTTTCTAAGAGACACATGAAAATGTGGGAGTAAAGTAAGGGAGAAAGTGATAAATGAGGTCTAGCAAAAAGTATGAATCAGATAATGGCCTTGTAGAGTAGGGTAAGGAGTTTTCGTTTTATAGTAAGTAGGGAGAAGTATTGGAGGAATTTTAGTGGGGAGGTAACATGATTTGATTTACATTTTCTAAAGGTTACTGTTTGCCTATGTGAAAAATGGACAGTAGAAGGACAAGAGTAGAAGAAAGGGGACCAATTAATATGAAGGATTACAGTGGCCTGAATGATGTGGTATTAGTGGAGCTGGTGAGATGTGCTTGGATTCAAGATATCTTTTGAAGGTAGGGATCCCTGGGTGGCTCAGCAGTTTGGTGCCTGCCTTTGGCCTAGGGCGTGATCCTGGAGTCCCGGGATTGAGTCCCACACTGGGCTCCTTGCATGGAGCCTGCTTCTCCCTCTGCCTCTCTCTCTCTCTCTCTCTCTCTCTCTCTCTCTCTCTCTCTCCCTCTCTGTCTCTATGTGTGTCTCTCATGAATAAATGAATAAAATCTTAAAAAAATAAAAATTAAAATAAAGGTAAAGCAGCAGAACTCACCTGAGCAATTGTTAGGAGAAAGAAAAAAAAAATGAAGGCTGATTCTTAGGTAGTGAGCTTAAGCAATGTTGGCCAATAATGGAGAAGAGGAGGAGGGGCAGAAGGAAAAACCACAGGTTTGGTCTGGGTCATATTAAATTTGAGATGCTAATTAGCTCTGTGACTGCAGATGTCAAGTGGGCAACGAAATATTTGAGTCTAGTGCTTAGGAGAGAAGTCAGAACTGGGTATAAAAATTGAGAGTATCAAGCTCAGAGATGGGATTAGAGTAGTCCCTTAGGAAAGGTTTACTACAATGAATAAATATGTCATTTATGAATAATCTATCAAGATTAAGGTATATTTTAAGCATCATTTTATATAGCCTGAACATAGATTTTTATTTTTCCTTTTATATACTTTAATCTCACCATCAGTATTTTCTGCTGCTTCATTATAAACCAATTAGCTTCATATTGTTACTATTAACAGTAATAGCCGTTAAGTGCCTCCTCAAGGCAAACATTGGATGCAGAACGGCTTAAGAAATGTACTCTTTCTGTTCTAATGCAGAAAGCTTATCAGCTGTGGAGTTTTGCATTATGTCATTTTGCTGTAGTTCATTATTCTTAACAAAGAAAGTGTCAGTTGCATATAATGGAACTGTATTTTGTGTGTTATAGGTCACTTTGGTTTGGAAAATTTTTAAGCAATCACTTTTTTGTCTCCTTGTTCTGTCTGGACTTTGAATATTAAATTTTTTGTTAACAGGCATAGGCATTTACATTAGCAAATAATGTACTTTGCCTTCCTACTCATTCAACTATGGAAATTCGTCTGCATTATTATTTGATAATCTGTTTCAAAATACTATCTCAGTTTAGGGGTGAGGAGAATAATTTCCCTATGCAATGGAAGCTATTTAGCGAATTGATTAAGAAACAAAAGGAACCAGCCTTGATTCTGAATTCCCTTCTAAAAGTCCTGAAAGCCTTCTCATAGAAAGAAATTTTCTTCTGACACCATCAGACATCTAAAGTTGTAGAAGGATTACACGACCTCAAAATAAAACTATACCAATTTTGTATCTGTGCCTCTAAGGAAATGCATCTTTAGTTTGGTGACATATAAGAACAAAGTAAAATTGGCCTATGGGGAACAAAATAGAAAGGAAGAACAGAGGGTGGCTTGGGAGAAGCTGCTCGGTTTTCTCAAAGTCAAATACCCAAGAAACCCTTGGAGTTAATATGTATGTTCAAAAACAAATATGGGGGCACCTGAGGTGGCTCAATCAGTTAAGTGCCCAATTCTTGATTTCAGCTCAGGTCATGATCTCAGGATTGTGAGATTGAGCCCCACATTACTCTCTCTCTCTCTTTCTAAAAACAAAACAAAAAAAGAAAAGTAAATATTCCCTTGTATAAGGGAATAGAAAGGAAAAGTAAAATAGAGTCCCATGAGGAAAAGATTATATTCTTAAAACCCATATTATCTACCTTATTGAGCATAGAAATAAATAACAAAAATGATACTTTTTAATATTCTCTGGTAATGTGTGGAAAATTGCAACATGGAGGAATTGTTGGTGCATTTGATCTTGAAATTATGGTGCATGCCTTTCTGTGAAGTTAGGAACTGCATGCAGCCTCAGCCCTGTGGTAGTGGCTCCCTGCTTTAACTAGAGCACTGCTGCCCACTTTTCTCCCATCATGAGAGATGAATAGGAGAAATAGGGAGAGTCCAGGTACACGTGGTCACATCTAAGTCTGGGGCCCACCATGCCTGATTCTTCACTTGCTTTCATGTCTGTTGTTTACTTGCAGCCCAAGTGGGAATTGAATAAGAGGGCAAAGCATAAACCTATTTTTAATGAATGCAGAAATAATGACTTCTTTGGTGTCCTCCAGAGATATTAAGAACAAACACAGACAAGGAGAAGGGAGGCATTAGAAGAAAATAAATGGTCCTGATAAAAGTAGGGAAGATGAGAACCGAAAAACAGTTCTTAATTAGGGAACTAAATGGTAAGTCTCTTTGATTCTACTTCCTCTTGATGCTACGACAAAGTCCTACTTCTTCCCCCATTGTCAAAGGAAGGTGGGAGATTTTTTCTCTTCTCTCTTTTTTTTTTTTTTGAGAGAGAGAATGAGAAAGAGTGGGGGCGGAGGGAGAGAGAAAGAGAAAAAGAGAGAGAGAGAGAGAGAGAAAATCTCAAGCAGACTTCAGGCTGAGCATGGAGCCTGACATGGGGCTCAGTCTCACAACTCTGAGATCATGATCTGAGCGGAAATCAAGAGCCTTATGCTTAACCAACTGAGCCACCCAGATGCCCCCTCTCTTCTTTAACTATTGATTGGTGGCTGCAAGCAGTGATGAAATGATTGACAATTATTTTATCAGTTATCCAAAATGGTTTCTACAAATTCACTCTGCATTTATAGTGTGTCTCCTCTATTCAGGTAGGAAATAATTTTTTTGCAGATTTGTGTGAATTATAGAACAAAAGTCATTAGAAATTAAATCTTGAAGCAATGTTGGGTTTATCGACTAAAATTGTGTTATAACAGGCAAACCAAAGTCTCCCTCCAGCAGATCAACTTTTGGTATTGAAGCTCTTCTTGGAGACTGAGAGACAAAACTCTCAGGGAATCAACTATGATTCATAATAGTATTATGCATGTTTTTCCAGGAATTTCTAAGCAATTTTTATTTTTACATCAAAGTCCAGAAATGAGTCAGAACTTGAGTGTGTAAGTGCAACATTTATGTTAGGATCAATTTAATTTATTTTACTAGGCAGTGACACATTTATACTTACCTTTCTGATGAAGTAATTAGAACCAATGTACAAGGAGCAGGGATTTATGTCGTCAAAGGAAAGTCCACAATGACTAGCGAAGAAAAAAAAAACCTTGCTTAAAAGCATATAGATTCCATTATCTTTAGAGTGCTAGAGGAATAAAAGTTAAAGTTATAAAAAGGGACAAGATGTGTATATTTGAAAGTTCATGAAGATGCTTCTCAGGGTATGATATTATTAAATATTAACATCACAAAATAAAATTACAGAAAACTCTAAATAATGAAAAATACAGTTCTCAAGCAGAGACGCCACTTGAGGGTAGATACACCAGCACCAAGCAATTGCAGAGTAGTTCTGAATGTGCGAAAGGAAAGGTCTAACTGAATCATTGTTTCCTGGTTGATGTCTTGAAGTAATAAAAATTCCCAGAGCAGAGAGCTCTCACATTTGCTTGAGGTTATAGGAGGAAAATATTTTTGTTCTGCAGATGTTTTTCCTCTCAGATCCATTCTGAAAGGTATGGAAATTTGGTTTAGACTGTGGAATTTATTAAAACCTGTGACTTCAAGCTCACCCGAGTTTCTATACTCAATGTCAAAAAAAAACCCTTCAAATGGATTCTTATAGTTACCATCCCTATAGATGGAAATACTCTTCCTTTGTGATCACTTTCAGCAAATTAATTTCCTCAGTGAACATATTCGTTAAATAGATTCGACCAAAGCAGGTAAACAGATGACAGCCATGGGCCATCTAATGACTCTTAATTCACCCCTACCCTCTCTGCTTTCTGTGTCAGAGGGTAGATAATGCAGGCACAGCACAATGGGAGTCAGGTGATGTCCCTTTTAGGATGAAAAAACCCTCATTTAGAACACAGCAATCACTGACGGAGTCTACAGGAAACACACTGAGCTACTTGAAGGAGTAGTATAACATTATAAAATGGTACTAAGATGAATCTCAGGTGGAAAAACAGCGGGAAATGCAAAGAGGAAAATCATAGAATGCATTCAGGAAATCTGAACGAGCGCTGCAGTCCTTCCTCCATCAGGGAACTTTGTTGTTCTATCAGACCTTGAGTCTGTTGAGGGCAGAAATTATCTCAGTATTTGGGGTGCATGATGGCATATGGTGTCAGCTCTGCTGTGTGGTAAGGGCTCTTAGGGTTTATGGAGTGAACAGAAAGTAGGAAGGGACAGGAGAAATCAGGAAAGGAGGAGGGAGGCAGGGAGAGAGGAGAATTTAAGAAGGAAAGAGAGAAGAATAGATGGCAGGGGGAGGAAGAAAGAAGTACTTTCAACAAGACCTAGTAATTTTTTTTTGTCTCCCTGGAATAGCCAAGTATATTATATAAATGTACTAGATCTTGTTTGAAAATTAAAGTTTGTATTAACTTGCTGCCATCCCCAGCTGCTACCAGGGGATGAAACTGCTCTCCACTCTTGTGGAATTTAATTTACTTAGCACTTAGTAAAGCAGAGGACTTTCAGGTTCTAAGGTATGCATTGAGATCAGTCATTTGAAGAGAGCTCCAAGGAGAGTTCAGTGCAAGTCAGCCAGCTGTTTCCAGCTGTAAGCAGTGGATGAGGTAAGTGGATCAGGACTCACTAAGTGTTCTGTGTCCTTAGTAATACTC
This sequence comes from Nyctereutes procyonoides, assembly GCF_905146905.1. Taxonomy (NCBI): domain Eukaryota; kingdom Metazoa; phylum Chordata; class Mammalia; order Carnivora; family Canidae; genus Nyctereutes; species Nyctereutes procyonoides. The sequence goes on from NW_026575122.1 coordinate 25,838,022, forward strand.
ATGGCTTTTTGGAGTAGACACATCTCCACATTTACCCTCAAACAACAGCCCCAACTGCTGGCAGAGTTTTATCCGGCTCTAGAAGCCTGGCCTTTGAAGCACATCTGAAAGTGCTGTCTTCAAACAACCTGAACGACCTGTGTGGTTTCAGTCCTCTCCTCTTCAAGATGTGAAATTCGTAGGGAAGCTAACACAGAATAGGTGGACACGGGCATGATATATCTCACCATGTTACCCAAGATATATCATAGTATAACCTTCATTCATCCATCTAGCACTTCGGTCAGGTTAGTGCATGTGTCAAAAAAACACTATAAGGAACTCACAGACCCCAGAGCATCAAACAGGAAGAAACAGACTAGTATAAGCAAAAGTTTGGTTAGAGACAAAGCAGATGCTATGAAATCTCTCTCCCTATCCCTGAGAATCCTCTGAAAAGAGAACCCATTCAATAAGTGTGGATTGCCTTGGCCATATATTGACTCAAAGCCTAGGGATCAGAGTGTACAGAACCCGAGCTTGAGTCAGGCTCTACTATAGATTAACTAAGTTACCTTGAAAGAATTCCGTGGCTCACCAAGATTTAATCACCTTATCTGTGAAGTGGTAGTCATAATAGAAGTAAAATCTTGTCTGCTACAGTTTCCAGGTGAATCACAGGACAAATTTACCAGCGTTGTTCCCTTTCTCTTCCTGTGATTCTTACATTATTATATCAGGTAGGACTGCTTGGTAAGGTGCCCTCATTCCTTTACAGATCAAGCTCTAATACAGGGGCTTTCAAATTGTGTTCCAGCGAACCCTGGGAGTCCACAGACATCACCTGGGCCCAACCCCCTCTAAACCATAGGAAAACCAGATTAAGAAAGGATTTCCAGAACCTCTATCCTGCACTATCCATAGATCTAGAAATTTGTATAGGATTTCTTTAGAAAAGATCACTCCACTATGAAAGTTCATAATAATTTTTTAAAGTTTAAAATTCAGTGCCTTAGAGATTCTTCTAAGCAACCCTTATCAGGAAGACCAAGATTTCCCTGCTCCCAGAAAAAGCAAGTGCTTGGTAAAAGGAAATTTTGCAAGGCTTCTAAACAGGGAGTTTTATCCTTGGCATATTTCCCATGGAGAATCAAGCAAGATATTTCTTTTTAATGCAATATTGTAGGAAACATGGTTCAGTGAATAAACTGTCGAATTTACTGAATAGTGAAATATTACAAATCCTCTTGAAGTATTGATTGAAGTATGATCTTTTACTTGGTATCAAAGTGAATCACATGTTCCAAAAAGTAAATATAAATTCACATAAACAAATTATAGCTATACTTTCATCTATATTAAGAAAAAGACATGGACCAATCTGTTGGTCCATTTGTAATCTTTTTGCATGGGCAGGCTATTTTTTATATCTTTGGAAGTTTGGAGAATCATTAAGTGATGAAGGTTGCCAGGAGTTTCCAACCTCATCTCTCTACAACAGCAAAAAACAAAAACAAAAACACAAAACAAATCTGAAATATTTTAAAAGCTTGCCAAATTTAAACAGTTGTATCATAAACATAGAAATACATCCTATCAAGGGCTCCTGGGTGGCTCACTGGTTGAGCATCTGTCTTTGGCTCAGGTTGTGATCCCAGGGTCCTGGAATTGAGTCCCGCATGCTGATGTCTCCGTCTCTCTCTCTCTGTGTCCCTCATGAATAAATAAATGAAATCTAAAAAAGAAAAAGAAAGAAAGAAATACATCCTATCAATAAAAACCATTTAATGAAAATACAGTACTTCCATTACTTTTAATTTCATTACTGATACTTAGGTTAGCACTATCATCCCTTCACTAATAGCCCTCAAGTTACTCTTAGTGTCATTTGGTGAATCAATAAATAAATCCTTCCTATAATTCAGCTCTTTTTTTACAGTTGAGGAAACAGGTTTAGGGAAATTTCCCAGAGTTTCAGATCTAATAAGAGTCAGGTTCGAAACTCAATCTGTCTTCTGAGATGCCCATATTCTATCTACTACATCAGAGTAACTAGTACAATAATTATTGTATTGCCTGTCTGATATGGGTTGAATTGTGCCCCCCTCCCAAATTCCTTTGTTGAAGTCCTAACCCCCAGTACCTCGGAATGTGATCTCATTTGGAAATGAAGTCTTCACAGATGTGAGTTAAAATGAGGTAATTGGGGTGGGCCCTACTCTAACATGACTAGTGTCCTTACAAAAAAGGGGAAATTTAGAGACAGACATGCACAGAGGGAAACTACCACATGAAGATAAAGGCAGCGTTGGGGGGAACACTTCTACAAACCAGTAAACCATCAGAAGCTAGACAAGAGGCATGGTGCAGATGTTCACTCACAGCCCTCAGAAGCAACCAACCCTGCCCGCATATCATCTTGAACATCTGGTCTCCATAACTGTGAGACAATGAATTTCTGTTGTTTAAGCCACCCAATTAGTGGTACTTTGTTATGGCAGCCATAGTAAACTAATACACCATTACTTCAGAGAATTGGATGTTGAGCTGGTGGACTTTTCCCAATTCCTGAAGTTTTCCATTGTTGAAATGGAAAGTGCATAGTGTAGCCACTCTTTAGAGTGTTCCCCTACCCTTTACTCTCTTCTGGAACTTGCTATTATGTTACATACACTCACAATTGCATATTTTTTTAAATATAACCAACTACTTCACCAACCAGCTTCCATCCAATCATCACACTTTGAAAAAGACACTCAGCCCTAAATTTGTTGCAGCATTACTTACAATAGCCAAGATACAGAAGCAACCCAAGCGTCCATCAACAGATAAACAGATAAAGAAGATGTGGTTATATGTAATGGAATATTACTCGGCCATAAAAAAGAATGAGATCTTGCCATTTGCAACAATGTGAGTGGACCTAGTAGGAATAATGTTAAGTGAAATAAGTCAGAAAAGAAAGAAAATACCATATGATTTCACTTACATGTGGAATCTAAACATCAAAAACAAAAACCAGACTCTTAAATACAGAGAACAAACAGATGCTTGTCAGATGACAGATGGGTAGAGGGGGATGAGTGACATAGATGAAGGGGATTAAGAGGTACAAACTCAGTGGTTTTGTAATAATGTTATATGGAGACAGATGGTAGCTACATTTGTAGTGAGCACAGCATAATGTATTGAGTTGTCCTATCACTGTTGTACACCTGAAACTAATGTAACATCCTATGTCAACTATTCTTTAATTAAAAAGAAGGAAAAGGATGCTGGGAAAATACAAGTTGAAGTTGCCCTGAATACCAAACAAGTACAAACTAAAAAAGAAAGAAAAGAAAAACTTCTTCTAAATGACAAAGTATGCTCTTTTTAAAGAGATCTAATTCAATAGTTTTGAAAGACAAAGAATTAGAAAGCGGGTGTTGGGGTCCAGGGTGTGTATAAGTGTCCCATTGTAAATCAGTACAGCTGCAGCTTAAGAATTGAAGGCTTCTGACTCTTTGTAAGAGTTAAAGTAACTTGAATTATTCTTATTCAGTAGATTCTGTGCAGAGCACACAAATGATGACATCCCCGCCCTGGATCAATACTCTCCCTCATTAAATGGGTCTGTGGGTGCTCAATTCATTTCATTGGTTATTGAAATTCATCGATGGTTGACTCTACTAGAGAACAAGCATTAACACAACCAAGGTCTTTCTGGAATAGGATGACACAATTCTATTTTTTTTATTTCATTTAAAATTTTTCCTTCATGAAAATTCAAATACATCAAAATCAATTCTAAATGAACAAAAGAGTCATATGCAAAAACAAAAACAGTTTTAGGAGAAAAAAATATGGAGTCAAGTGTTTTCCTGATCTAGAAAGGAGAAAAATATTTTTTCAGCAAAAAAAGAGAGAGAGAGAAAGGAAAAGATCAATAAATATGACTATATATGAAAAATATGAAACTTCTGTGCCTCAAAGAAAAATTAAAAGGCAAAGAGCAAAGTATAGGGAAGCATTTGCAAAATGTCAGTGAGCTTTGGTCTTGTTATATGAAGAGTTCTTACAAATCAATAAGGAAAAGTCAATGTCCCAACAGACAAAATGGACAAAAGACATGAACAAGCTCAATCCATAAAAGAAGAAATAAAAATGCCCCATAACATATGAAAAGTATGCAAATAGTTGAGAAAATAAACATCTTAATGGTTAATTGGCCGAGACTCAGTAATTGGTAAAATGTGCTAAAATACAGCCTTTCATTTACTACTGGAAGGCAGTGAAAAATTGGTACCATCTTTCTATGATAAAGGATTTGTACTGTCTGTCATGAGAGCTATAAGATGTGTGTGGCCTTTGATCTGAGAACATATTACAAGAAATGATCAGAAATGCTGCAATTGTTGGTGTACAAGGATATTCATCATAGGATTCTTTGTAATACAGGGGAAAAAAAACTAAAATGGCTTGACATTAGGGGATGGTCACACTAATTGTGGTACACGCATCCCAGTATCCTCCGCTTCAGTGAATATTCTGCTACCAACCAGCTTCCTTATGCCCTACTCTATGTTTTGTATGCCTCGCAGCTTCTGTTTACTCATAGCTCCTGCCTCACTTATGACTTCTGCTTGCCCCTGGTCCCACCTGGCCTCCTTCTCCTCTATTTTGGACTCCTTTTCGATCATCTCCTTAGTTGCTGTCACTCCAACTGAATCTCTGACTTATATCTCAGCCTCCTCAGGGAGACATTCTGACTCATCTGGCCAATATGCCACCTTCTCTGGGAAGAGGTGGGGAAAGCAGCAGGAAGGAGCAGTGGTCATATCACCAAGCCAAGAATATCACTGCCCCATCAGGAAGGAGCCCGTTGTGAATGGACCATGAACATGGCCATATTGGCCCATTTAGCATAGTTCCACTCCCTATGTATACTCACACCAAAATAACATCACACTGAACTCAAATCGCTATTCTGCTTTGTTCTTGTTCTTCATTTTCCTTAGATGGGCAGGGAACATGATTCATTCCATGTAGAAATTCGAGCACTTAGTAAGTGCTTGTTTGTGATTGAGCTGTTATAAGAATTAATGGAAATAATGAGGGTCAAGCACCTGGTATGATGCCTGGCATGAGGTAGCTACTCAACAAATGTTCTTTCTCTCCCTTCTCCCCTCCTCATTCTCCCAAACCCCATTCCAGTTTTGTGCATGCAGGATGTGCTTCACTAAGTGGTCCCCAGACAAGAGCTACTCACTAATCTCAGAGCTTGAAGACATTTATGTTACCGTGAGATTCATTAACTGGAATAAATAATTCTTCACCCTGAATGCTTAGAGTAGTTCAGCTGATACCAAATAAAAACAAAACAAAAACATCCCAAACTTGTGATCTTACCCTTTGTATTAATCTGACTGGCTTTTAATTAATTAATTAATTTTATTATTATTTTTTACTGTCTTAAATGCATATGGAGGCTACGCAGATATAGAAATAAGGGCTAAATTGCCGAGCACCAGTGAGGTATTGTCCACTTTCTTTACCTGAGACTTTGAATCAGCAAAACTTTGGGTTTCTGGAGTGTAGTGTGGGAGGGGAGAGCCCTGACATTCATGAATGTAATGTTGGGGAGACTGAGCTCCTGAGATCCAGACTGCCTGGGTCCAAAGACCCAACTTTGCTGCTTGTTAACTGTGTAATGTTGAGAAAATGGTCTCACTTCTCTGTAGTTTCTTCATCTGTAAAATGGTAGTAATAATAATAGTCACATCTTAGGGTTGTTGTAAGGGTTAAGTAAATTAACATCTGTCAGGTATTGACCTGGTATATAATAGGGACATGTAAGTATTTGCTGCTATTATTGAGGACTTGGTGTGTCTCAAGCATTTTCACAAACATACTCTTTTAATCTTCATAACAATACAGGGTGATGAGGAAACTTAACTGAGGTCTAGGGAGGGTAAGAGCATCTGTGCTATTCTCACTGAGTGAGTTTCACCTAGTTCAGCTACTGTATACTGATAAGGCTTTGCTGGTCATTAATGGCCTACACCGGCTATATATTTTATTAAATGCTTTTAATATCACTCCCAATGGCCCTCATCAATTTTTCATGCCCAATGTCCCACTGTAATTCCATTCTGAAAAGAAAACACTGTTCCTGACCTGGTGAGTCAAGTGTCCAAACATGTTTGGCCTCTTTCAGAATGCTTCATTGTGACTATGTTCATTTCCTCCGTAGCAATTTGAAGTCATTTCTTCCTCCACAGAGAATGTTAGATAGATTGCTGCCTCCCGCCACTTCCTTTTATTGCCTCTTCTTAAATGTGGTTGTCAGAGTGGAGAGCAGCCCCCTTCATGGATGTACAAGAGCGCTCAGCAGCAGGCTGATTTAATTGACATGTTCTTTTGGATCAGCCCACTGAGGTACTTGTATATTCCACCGTGACATCATCGTGACTTGTCTTAGCTGATTCTCTACTCCAAACCTTGCATTGCTCCCTGCGGCTCAGCAGTGAATCATTCTTTTTTTCCTCTATATTATGACTATATCCTTTGTTACTTCCTGAGTAATAGAAGAATCATGCACCGGGTTTTCCTCCGAGAGGAAATCAGAACACTTAGCAAACACATCAAAAATTGTCCAGCCATGACTTAACCAGGCTGTGTGATGATGGAGGGGGTTTTAAGTAGGAATGCAGAAAACAGGAGATCTAAGACATGATGAGAGAACTCCAGAGATCTCCTTCCCTCTCAGCACAGTGTTGTTCAGTGTGCCTGACAGAGCAAAGCTGCATCAAGAAGTGGTGGCTGAGAGGCACCCGGGTGGCTCAGCGGTGGAGCATCTGCCTTCGGCTCAGATCATGATTCCGGGGTCCTGGGATCAAGTCCCGCATCGGGCTCCCTGCAGGGAGCCTGCTTCTCCCTCTGCCTGTGTCTCTGCCTCTCTCTCTCTCTCTGTGTGTGTCTCTCATGAATCAATAAATAAAGTCTTTAAAAAAAAAACTGTGGTGCCTGAGAGCTAGATGAGGAGATAAGAAAGCTGGGTTTGGGTTCTGCCAGTTTATCACTGGGTGTTCCTGGCAAGTTATTTACTCTTCCTGGGCTTCAGTTTTTTTCATTGGAAACATTAATTTGTTTGTTTATTCATCAAGGGAGTGAGAGTAGATGGAGAGAAGGAACAGGCTAAGAGCTGTACCTTGGGCCACCCAATATTTAGAGGACAACAGTGTGAGGAGGAATTAGGGGAGGCAGAGAAGGAGAGGCCAGAGAAAAAGGAGAAAAAACCAGAAGAGTATGTTCCTGAAAATGAAGGAAGGGGACATCAGGTCAGTCCTGGCAACATGGAGACTGCTGGTCATCTTGACACTTCAGTGGACATGACACCTGATTGGAATGAGTTAATGAGAGAATTGGAGACCATAAGTACAGGTTCGAAGAGTTTTACTGTAAAGGGGGACAAAACTGGGTTGGATATTTCATCCTAAAATGCCTCGAAGCATGAGGTGGACGACATAAATAAGTGAAGTGGAACATTACGATAGGATATAGTCCAGAGGTGGAGAAATAAAGAGGAAACATCCTGCCTAAAGGTGTTCTAATAAAAATAGAAACAAATAACAATCAGTGTCAAATAAAACATATCTCGAAGCCACCAGTTCGCAACAGCTAGACTAAATGATCTCCAAGGGCCCTTCCAGTCTCAAGTTCTACAAATCTATGCCATGAGGAAAAATTAAGTCCAGGTCATGTAACGTTGAGCCCCTGAGCTATAAATAGTCTTTCTTCTTTTTCCGAACTGGAAAAAGCATTTTTCCAAACTGGAAAAAGCTAAGCATTTGTCGTGATTCCCCCAGGATTTGCGATAACAGTCCCTTTTGTTCTTGATCTGCCTGTAAAAGCTGGAAACAAGTCACAAAATGGAGACTTGTCAGCATAAGGATCGTCTATGGAACAGCCAAGTGTTTATTAAGCCATCGCTCTCCATGGCAGACACCGTGTTATTTACCATAACATTTCAGGCCATCTCAGCCTTCCAAGAGTCTATGAATTTAATGGAGAAAACAAACAAGTAAACAGATATTTGGTGTTTGACTCTGGTCTGGGGAAACCCAGTGTGGATGGTGGAGGATGCACCTCACCCGGGCTGGGGGAGCAGGAGCAGGAAAGCTTAAGGGAAAAAGAGAAAATGAATCCTGGGCTGAGTGTTGAGGATTAGTTGGGAGTTCAAGACCACGGCAAGAGGGGACGGTTGTAACCATGATGGCATTGTGTCCCAGGGCTACTAGGGACCCCTATCCTCTAAGTAGTGGTAAGAAACAGACCCTTAGGAGCCTGACTGCCTTGGTTCATATTCTCTGTTTTACCACTTATCAGTGACCTTGGATACACTTCTTAACCTCTCTGCCTTCAAGGTTCTCTACTTCTAAGGTGGAGATTCTAACAGCACCTACTTAGTAGGACTCTGGCGAGAATTAAATGCGTTTAAGAAAGCATTGAGGGGTACACCCGCTACCAACTAAGTGCTACGTGCTTGCTGTTATTATCAGGGAAGCTTCCAGGAGGAGGTAACACATAAAAGAAGCACAGTTTCCCAAGTAAGAAACTGGTGAAAGGATGTTAGAGGCAGAGAGAGTCCCACAGACAAAAGCACTGCAGACCCTAGAGGCACATCAAAGGGTTCAAGTGAGGAGGCACTGTGATTTAGGTTAGAGAGGTAGACACGGTCAGGATCGTAGGCTGCTTTCTACCTTTGCTGGTAAGAAACGTCTTAGATGAGAAGACATTGAGGGGTAGGTAGCTCTGATCAGACCACAGGCAGTTTGGGGCAGTGGGTGGGGGGTAGGGAGTCATTTTTCTAGGGCGATCACTGCAGAACAGACTTGTGACCTTGTGTGCTTCGCACACACAAGACTGTAGGAGGCATCCTGGAGAATTCTCCTTTGGCATGAATCCGATATCTCATCGGCCCTGGGTAAGCTGCTGTCTTCTGTTTAGAAGACCACGATCCTGAAATTGATTCCAGTCCAGGGCAGTGCATTAATTTCTTACAGTGAAAGTCATCCAACTCCTGCCCCTGCTTTTCCTAAGGAACCATTCACTCTCCATGTTTCCTCAGTAAATATTTGGGGAGATTTGTTCTTCTAATCTCAACATGTAGATTAGCTATTTGCAGCAGAATAGTTGACGTAACACCCAGCACATCCAAACCTCCTCATGCAAGGTAATGCTTTCCTTAGGTCCCTGAAGACTCTGGAATCATCTCAGTATCATTCTCTTGACTCCTTGATTCTACAAATACAATGGCAGCTGTTCTTCACAAAGGCGTCAATGCATTTTTTTCACCACAGAGTCAAGCAGTACATAGTTTTATAGTAAGTAACCCAAGGGAACTTTGGCTGGGGCCTTGTCATTAATATAAAGCTCAACAGTAAGATATCACAGCTAAAAGAAAATCTACTGCAGGATTTTTATCTCCAGATGGTGGTGATGGGGGTGTCACTGAAATCCCGTAGCCCTTCCTCAGTGCTCCATATGTTGACAGAGAGCTCGTGCAGACATCTCCATAAATGTTACCTCTATGTTTCGAGACTTCTGCCAGATTTGGCCTTACAATTCTGTATGATTTTCAGATTTGGCTACTTCAGGGACAGGATGCTTCTTTGTGATTTCATATCTCCAAATCACGTACTGGTGCTCCACCATTGGTGATGATTGGGTCCATGATCAACAAAATCACACTAAAGTCAGAAATATTGAACTGATAGGCTACAGAATGCTTCTCTTGTGTCAATGAAGACAGTTGGGATGTTTGTAGTTTCATTGATGGTCGCTATTTTACTGTTTGACCATCGCGTTAAAACTAATTTTGAAGGAACAATTTACAACAAGTTTCTACAGATTTATTAACATCACCTGGATTCTTTCCCTCTGATGATTGACACACTGCTTGATGGTTTGCAGTGACACTATTTCTGATATATTTCATTTCCTCCTTAAACTGAATTTTCCAGTTTTCTGAACATTCAACATGTTCTCTGTATGTCCCACTGAGGCCAATTCTTTCTCTTCTGTTCTTTTGGGATCCTGATGATGAAATGCATTTCAGGTACCAACACGGTATATCTTTTGCTCCTTTGCAATTTGGTCCCATTTCCCAATTTTTTTATTCTTTACATTTTAAATATTATTATCAATAAGAGCTAACATTTATTGAATGTCCATTCTGCAATGATGATGCTATGCTAAGTAAAACGAAAATTTTTTAAATGGGAAAATCATATATATACTGTGTGTATGAAAGTTCACTTCCTTTGTTTTGTTAGTCTCTCTTCTCATTTATAAGCAAACCTCTATTTCCTTTTAGCTTCCCTCCTTTTGAATTCTAAATGGTTGTGTGTGTGTGTGCGTGCACACGCGCGCGTGTGCACGGTAGTGCTAATAGTACTTTGTGATCACATCTTGTTCAAAAAGCACAAATAGGCACACAATCCATCAGGAAAAGTTTAAAAAACCTCTAGCTTCCCAGCTAACAGTGGCCCACAGGCTGCTAATTAGCTTGATGGATCAGCACCTGGTCTGGTTATGAATGCTCAGAAGCCTATTGGTTGCTGGCAGCCGATTCCTGACTCCCTGAGGTTTGGAGATGTATCAACCTGAGCAGAGAGAGCTGGCGCCCACTTAAAGGTAGCTATAGCCAATTATTCATGCACTCCTTTGGACTTGACTTTGGCTGAAGGAAGAGACATGCTTTCAGATACATTTGAGGCAGCCTTTTGTTGCACAAATGTTGCATCTACCTGGCACATTTTTCCTTTGTTGTGTCATTACAGTACAATGAGTAATGTCAGTACAACCCTACAATTATCTAAGGGATAACTAAGTTATGCCATGTTGTGTTTTTTTTTCTTATGTTCTTGTTCTTCCTCCCCCTTTTTCTACTTCTTATTTGCTCAGAATGTTTTTGAAGTCAATTTGTCTTATTCTTCTGATTTCAGTGGGGTTTTAAGTAGACACAATGTGTAATGTTTGGTTTAAATGACACCAAAACTCTAGATAGTCTGCTAAAGTTTCATTGACCACGGCATCAAGTATTAGGCATGGAATTGCACCACTGCTTTGCCATTCAGTATAGTTGTGTGGCCCCAAGCACATTTCTTGGCCTCTCTGAGCCCCAGATACCTCATCTGTAAGCTGCAAAGAACAATTCCCACATCAAAAGGTTGTTGAAATATTAGTTTATTTCCCTTAGTAGTTATGACTCATATCGATCATCCCTCAACATTTAAATGTCCCTCTGTGTAAAGCCTGGTGGTGGGGCTCATGGGAAAATATAAACTAAACAAAATATACATAGCTACTGTTACACGCCCCCACCCCACCCTTGAAGTGCATGGCCTGAACAAAAAGTGAAATCATCCACGGGAAACAATCAAATAATAATGTTATAATATAGCACCAGCTCTATACTCATTTTCTGGCAAATGCATCCACACATGCTGTCTATTCTAATTTGTGCCAATGTGGATGTGAACCTCAATACCTCTTTGAGACCCTCTCCCTATTAATCTAATCACACACAAAAGCATTAGTCAGTTAGTTAGTCCTTACTGAAGATTTCAGATGATGGGAAGGTGGGTGTGTTTATAGGATAAACCCAACACAAACAATTTGCTTAAAGCCTCATTCAGTATTTCCAATCGCTAAATAGCCTATTGTCACTCCTCCCCCAACAAGGTCTTTGCCCTGTGACTCCTCTTTCTTTACCACCTTCCTCCTGAGAATGATGCAAACTCCTCTCCTTGTCAGTGAGTGCAAAAGTTTAGCGACCTTCTTAAGTTACTTGAGTATGTCTGTGGTGAAGTTTCACCCTTTTTCTCACAGAGATTATTAAAATATTTCTTCCAAACGCAGCACAAGAGTAATGCAGGCGAATACAATTTTCTCCGTCTCTCTATTACATACACTGCTTCATTCCATTCTCATAATATCCTCGTGAAGGTAGTGCTATGTCAGTTTTAGGGATGGGGAGACTGAAACTGAGAAGTTGAGGATCACCCCAATGTAAAGGCCTTGCCTCCTATACTTGTTATAAGGACTAAAGAAGGGAGCATGTCAGGGGATCCCTGGGTGGCGCAGCGGTTTGGCGCCTGCCTTTGGCCCAGGGCGCAATCCTGGAGACCCGGGATCGAATCCCACATCGGGCTTCCGGTGCATGGAGCCTGCTTCTCCCTCTGCCTGTGTCTCTGCCCCTCTCTCTCTCTCTCTGTGACTATCATAAATAAATGAAAATTTTTTAAAAATTAAAAAAAAAAAGAAGGGAGCATATCATTAAGTGCTTGCCCCAGAGCGAGTCACAGAGAAGGAATGGTGGCCTCCAGTAACAGAAGTAATAATATTAGTAGACATAACAGTAGCAATTGCCCTTGTCCCGTCTGGCTTGACGGTAGCATAATGAAGGTCAACAGCAGGTTTGACTACGTAGTTTGTAGGACCCAGTACAAAAGCAAAATGTGAAGCCTGACCAGGGGCAGGGAAGTCAGTCTCCCCTTTCCACAGGCCCACCACCCCAACCTATGGCAGGCAAGTGATCTCCTCCTTCCAAGGGATAATAGTCACTAGGCCAGTATAAGCTTGATATTTGGGTTGGATGTGAGTGAGAAGCCCCTACCAGGTCACCCACCATATTGCCCACCAAACACACCATGAGATGCAGCTCAAGGCAGGATTGGCGGATGCCTTGCCTATCCCAAATGCCACAGGGTGGGTGACCCTTCATACCAAGACTACCTACCACCACCAGGGGAAGAAGGAGGGTAAGGGCTGAAAGAAGGCCACTGCCTTCCTAACCCAGTCAAGGCCACCTGACTGCTACCCTAGACAAAGAGCTGTGGTGGTTGTGGCGTAAGTCAAAGATGGGAATCCGTAGGTAGCACCATAGGCAGCAGGAGGGAACAGACAGCCAAAAATTCATCCCAGGAAGGCAGGACCTCATGTAAGCTGAGGTTCTAAGCACCATAACACATGGTCCATAGTCACGTTAGGTTTCACTTACAAAAAGCACAATTTCGAAGTTAAAAGTATTTGGAATTACAAGAGTGCAACTGCAGACCATTAACCCAAGTGTGGGGCCTTCTGAGTGAACTCAGGCCCTGTGAGACAGCACTAGTCACATGTCCACAAAGCCAGCTGATCCACAATGAATATGCAAGTGCTTTAAAAAGTCTTAACGCTGTATAAATGTGGAGTATCACTGCTGTAATAACCATTATGCAAAAATAGTATTAGATCCTAACAACTCTGTTGGGCATTTACTTAGTAACCCTCAATTCGTATGAGCAAAGGAGAGCTCTGATAAATTTGTTTTTCTCTCAGGAGGAAAAAATGTTTCTAGATCCTTCTGAGTGATAGGGTGAAATCAGAGTTTCCAGGGACATCCCTGCACTCCCCACAAATCTCTCTTGTAATAGACATGTCAAAGCAGAGACCCTGATTCTGCCACAGATCAGAATTATGGATCCTCCCCTAAGCAGGACAAAGGAACTCCTACCCTGGAAATTCCCTCAGCATCTGCTTCCCTCCACCCACCACCAAAGGCCTCCAGGAACATGGAGCTCTCTGCCACACACTTTCCATTAGCTCAGAATTTCAAACTCAGGGATGCCCCACTGCCCTCCAAAAATTTCTTGGTTTTATGGATACTGCTGGGCTGCAGATCTGACACTCTTCACACCTTACACATAGATTTGATCCCATCCGTTTCAATATAGCAGACCCGCAGGGGCATTTTTGATAGTTAAAAGAGCATCCAATGATTCAGAATAAAGCAGTTATTAAACAGTTTCTTGGTCTACATCATAATTAGAAAAAGCAGCTGAGAGAAAGGGGAGAAAATGCAAATTAGAACATTCTTATCCTCCATACCCACCGGGGACCCATTTAGAGCAAAGTAGTAATTTACCAAATGATAGCCTAATGTCCTGAAAGAGTTAAGGTGGCTTCCCACATTACTTCTACCCAGACAGCCTTTTCTGCCCCAGGGCTACGCTGACTCACCCTATGGGTCCTAACTGAGTATATAGACAAAAAAAGAGTGGATTTTCCCAGCACTGCACTACAGACCCCACCCTAGTGTTCAAACAGAAGGGAGTGGCTAATTGTTCTTTGGGATGATCCTACCCCCAATCCTCTCCCTGCCCCCCACCCCCCGCAACAGAAATTTCAGGAAGCCTGTGTTCTTTCTTTCCCAGCATCTTTCTCTTGTAAGCCAGTGAGGGTGACAGCAGACACCACCACCAAGTATCAAGCTGGGCATTGCTCTGCAAGGGAGAATGTTTTAGAGCCAAGCTGTTATCAGTCACGGTTCTGACAAAGCCCCACTTCATAGCAACTTGCCTGATGCAGCAGCTGTAGTGTCATGTGAGAATACATGAGAATGGGAGTTAGAAATTTTGAATTCTAGCCATGGTTATGCTACTTACCAGCTGTGTGACCTTGACCAAGTCAATGGACCTCTCGGGGATTCCATTGCCTCATTTATCAAATAAAAACAATATAGCAACGGCAACCTCGGGTTATTGTCTTGAGGATTAGTTAAAATAGCATGTAAATATATTTTGTCAACTAAAAAATATCTTGGGGCGCCTGGGTGGCTCAGCTGGTTAAGTGTCCGACTCTTGATTCTGGGCTCAGGCCGTGATCTCAGGGCTGTAGGATCGAGCCACGTCAGGCTCAGCACTGGGTGTGGAATCTGTTTAAGATTCTCTCCTGCCCTCCCCTCTCTCAAATAAATATATAAACCTTTTTAAAAACCTCTTATGACTTTATTAATAAAGGAAACATTGGGGCATAATGAAAAATCATGGATCTCAGAGCCATACTACCTTCTGGATTTAATTCTGGTGCTGTCTGATCTTGGAAAATCACTTAGCCTCTCAGAGCCTTCATGATTTCTTCATCTGAAAAAAGAAAAGATGGTACTAAAGTAATGACAAAGACCCTCCACATTGTTGCAGTAGCGCGTATAAGGGCCTGGTACTTGGTAAGTACACAAGATGGGGCATCTGGCTGGCTCGGTCAATAAAACATCATACTCTTGATCTCAGGCTTGTGAGTTGGAGCCTCACGTCGGGTATAAAGATCACTTAAAAAAAAAATCTATATAACCAGAGTAGGTACTCAAGAAATAGGTTTCTTCGTTTCATGTCTCTTCCCCATTCCCAGAAAGGTCTTGACAGCTCCAGGCATTAAGCTCAGCACCCTGGCAATGTGAGTGTCACCAACTTAGAAACCTCCATGAAAAGAGAGCTTCTCTTCTTCAGTGTTCCAGCAGAGTCCTGGTCCTAAACTTCCTTGAGAGATCCCCTGTGACTTAGTGACAAAATCCTTCAACTGGCCAGTGGATTACGGGTTTACTCAATGGTCAGCTCTTCTAGGATTTTCTAGGATTTCATGACTGAGGGCTGAGGAAGTGGGTTTTCAGTGAAAAATCAGACAAATGCTAACAGAAATAGAAGGGACTAGGTGTTGAGCAAGAAAAACAGTGGACATCAACCACAACTTCCTATCCTAAGATTCAGTTCTAACAACCCAAATTTATTTTTAATATTTATATGTAATTCTTTCTCCCTTTGCCTATGTAGGGTATGTTAACACCCTGAATGGACACTGCTGGAGAATTAGCATAATGATATACGTAATCACCATCAAATGATAGGCTAGCTTGTCCTACATAAAATCCTGTGGAGAAAAAAAAAATATTTTTTTTTCATGAGTCTACATTAGTAAGTTTCTGTCCACTCCCAGAGGCATGAGCTCTCCCTCACTTGTACAACTGATAAGCACACTGGAAGGTACTATGGGAAGGGCCTTTGTCACTTAGTTGAGCTGTTAAGTTGGAGTAGCCTCTTGATTCTAAAGATCTACCAGTTAATCCTAGGTGAACTTAATTCTCTGGCTGAATAATTATTGTGCACCAGGTAGTATGCTTAGATTTTTATGTGGATGCACTCATTTGATCCTTTAAGGACAAATTCTCCCTATTTCACAGACAAAGAAATGAAGTGCAGCAAGATTAAGCAAACTTTTCAGGGCTTACAACTAATAAATGACAGAGTCATATTTGAACCCTGGTCTGAGCCCACGGCCTTATTCCATACATTATAATACCTCCTTGAGGGCCCCAAGTATAACCTCCAAATGTGCTATAGACCATATTTTTCTGAATCCAAATGCAGATCTAATGTCCTGACTCACTTAAGAAGGGTTGCCTGGGAAGTCAGGAACACATGCCCACTTAGTAAAATGGACCCCCAGATCAGGTTGCCGGAGCATTTTCCTCTCATGGCCGACCTTGAAAGTTGCTGCAAGTGTTGAACACAGCAGCTCTACTGGTTAAAGGTGTTAGAAGGATGAAGTATTTAACACCTGTGTTGTGTGGCCAGAATTGAATCCCAGGGGCTGGTTGTAAGCAAAAGCTGCAAGTGAATGTCTTAGCTATGGCTCAGTGGAGCTGTACGTGGCTCAGGCCTTGAATGTAGTTAACATCCAAAAGAAGTCCCCAGGTCTTAATTCAGAAGACTGGGGCAGAACATTGCTGGCAGATGGGCCTCTGTGTTTACAATCATTCCCCCTGGATTCCAAGCCTGCTTGCCTTCAGGAAAAAGTGTAAATCCCTTCTGCTCACTCTGGGTTGTGTTAGCTGAGTAGTAAATATGCCCCTGGTTAATAGGCAGTCCATAAGTTGTTTTTAAATTTGCTATCCAAATAAAGGAATTTTTCCACAGCAAAAGTATAATCATGCAATAAAAATTATAAAATCTACGAGTGGTGGAAGTTAGCCGATACCTTATTTATCTCACTAACATCAAGCAAGCCCTGAGTATGAGGAGGAATCGTACCACTTCTATGGCAGACGTATCCCACCAACAGCCACATGCACTCATTTGCTACTCAAAGACCTCCCTGAGGCTCACCTCTTGTGGAACTCCTTGATCCTGTTTTGTCTCCAGTATGCAGGCTCTATCTCTCTGGCTTGTGTCCTATGAGCTCTATCTACACACACCAGCTTTGTTTTTTCAAAATTCAACACCCTGCTTTCTACATATTGGAAGGTAAGGCTCCACAATATTGTGATTATAAGTCCACATTCATGTCTTTTAAATAGTTAGTTCTGAAATGCCTTTTTATTAAACACTTGTTCACATGATTAAAAAGATTTATTTGAGGGTGGAGTTTTCTAAAAATTCTTCTAGCTTCACAGTGGGTCATGTCTTATCCCACAGTATAAAATGGCGGTGCTATCCAGCGTTCTCTGATAATTCTACATGTGGTTCTAGTGGATGACATTCCATTCCCAAGCCTTCCAACTACTAGGAAATAAGCAGATAGAAAATCCACGTCTCTTGTCCTCACCTCGCTCCTGAGCTCCAGATTTAGACTCTGTTTGCCTTCTGCATTTGTCTATGTGGAGAATAAACTAAAATTCGACATGTGCCCAGCTTTCTTTTCCTTGTTTGACAAACCTTTTCCTAAGGCCTATCTGGGGTCAGAAGGTGAACAGAAGTAGAGGATGACATAAGCAGGGTCTCTGACTTCATGCAGTCTCATATGGAGATCCATAACTAAACACATAATTACCAAAAAAAATTAAAATTAAAAAATGCTATTATTAGGGACACCAAAGTTACTGTGAAAGCAGAATAATTTTGCCTAAGCCAATACGGAGATATATAAACATTTTCCTAGAATAAGGAAAATGGTTGAAATCCATAAGGATAAACTGGGTTTACCCAGAGACACAGTTCCACAAAATTAGAGTCCATCAGTAACCCACCTTCCTATTCCTCAGCTCCTAACTCAAGGTTTGACATCACAAGAATTCAGTAAATCTTGATATAATGAGCAGAAGTATTTTTATGTCACTACCTTTTAAAAAAAATATCATTAATGTAGTATGACAGATCACAGGACATCTCTGGCCGAATACACACAAACATCAGACTTAAAACGTGGATTTGTTAAATGGGATCCAGGTCATCAGAGTTTGATATAAAGTCAAAAGTTCTCTGTCTTACTATCTCATTACCTCTTAATCCTATTTATATCCAAGAATTCCTCCCCAGACTTTGTTTACTGACTCGATGAGATATTTCCCGCTTTAAGTTTTGTACGCCTGGCATTATAATTCTGAAGGACAGATACAGCTTCTATATAAGTGGGTTTGTGCCATGCCTCCTTTTAAATAATTTTTAAAGTATTCTTTTCTTTGCTTAAAAATGATCAAAACAAATTAAAAGCTATAAGATAATGTTGGATATTAAGATAAGCTAACATTGAAATAAGAAAGATCTTTTTCCTTTAATATTGTTAAGTATGAGAGGATTTATTCCTCCAAGAATCTCAAAGCAGTTCTCTTAAATATATAATTCCAGTTGGCTTAAGACCAACAGTCATAAATAAATTTGTATTACATCATGGAATTACATGTTGATTCGTGAAAACTGATCTTATTTAGTTTCAGATGCCAAATCTATTTGGATCTATTGAAAGAGGAGTGTCTACCTTTTTATTCCTTATCTTCCTAACCCTGGAAGTAACCATCATACTAGATTTACAGGATTCTCCTACATAGCTCCAGATTAAAAAAAAAAAATCAACACTGGTTGCCTCATTTCCTTTGTTTTCCTGGAAACTTTACTAAAACATTATATCCTTTCCTGGTTGGGATTGCTATTGTTGAAGGTAATAGGCATCTATTTCTTTTAATTTCAGAACTCTTGGACATTTTTGTTAAGTGCATACCTCAATACTGTGAACATGAGAGGTATACAGTAAAGACTTTGCTAAAAACATTTGAGCTAACATCTGGCGGGGGGTTCATTATGCACCAGATACTACATTTAGTACTTTACAAAGTGTGTCAAGTTAGGGCTCAATCACAGACACAGAACCAGTATGAGGTATACACCAGGACATTTACTGCAAGCAAGTGACCTATATAATTGTGCAACTGGCTGGGTAGTCTGAAATCTGTAGGGCAGGCTGCAACTCTTAGGCAGGGGCTGGAATTGCCTTTCACAAAGCTGCTTTTTCTTCAGGGAAGCCTCAGTTCTGGTCCTCAGGCCTTTTAACTGATTGAATCAAATTATCCAGAATAATCTCTCTTAGTTAATAAAGTCAACTGATTATGGACTTTAACCACATCTACAAAATACTTTCATAGCGACACCTAGATTGTCTTGGATTAAGTAAATGGGGACTATCACCTAGCCGGCTTGGCACATCAAAAAGAGCACCACATATGTGTAATCTCATTTCCTCCTAACCACAGCTCTATGAAGTAATTTCCATTATTGTCATATATGCTTTACAAGTTGGAAAGATAAGGCTTGAAAAACTCAGGTAATGTACTCAAGATTAGAAAACTATTAAATGGAATACCAAGTACGTGAACCTGTAAGTCTGATTCCAAAATTGAGAGCTTAATTAACTACTGCACAATACTATATCAAAACAAAGGAATAAAGTATTATAATTCTACTCCTCTAACTCTATACAAAGGGACTCATATTAGTGTTTTACCTCTTACAGCCATCTTTAGACTTTGTAAGATGAAAACATTCAACATAGCCTTCTGAATAATTTGTTTAATGCAAAGAAAGAATACAGAAGATTGGAGAATCCCAAATGTTAGCCCTTTCTGATTTAAAATTGCTACCCTGGGGATCCCTGGGTGGCGCAGCGGTTTGGCGCCTGCCTTTGGCTCAGGGCGCGATCCTGGAGACCCGGGATCGAATCCCATATCGGGCTCCCGGTGCATGGAGCCTGCTTCTCCCTCTGCCTATGTCTCTGCCCCTCTCTCTCTCTCTCTCTCTCTCTCTCTCTGACTATCATAAATAAATAAAAATTAAAAAAAAAATAAAATTGCTGCCCTTAAATAAATAGTTTATGTTAGAGAGGGTTGCATTCTTGATGACTTGTAATGGAATGGATGCTTTACTTTTCATTGGGATATAGGGAAATTGGGAATTGGCGCTATAAGAGCTATTTCTTAACTGTATCATGTTTCAAGATATAGTGTATTACCTTATATAACCAATGTTTTAAAAACAAAATGTAGATTCCCCCAAGTAATAGAATATGAAGCTATAATGCATAGTTTAAATAACACAAATTAGAAATTAATCTATTTTTAGCAAAAACATAAGACTACTGAAGGAAAAACAAAGTCTGGCATTGAATATCCTGAGGCACCATAACATCATGGTAAGCGTCTGAACAAGTGGCAAGAATTCACAGCTCTGCTTTTGTCTCTCGTTAGGGTAGGTCCTTGGGTAAGTGACTTAACCATTCTTGGCACCACTTTCCTTTTCTACAATATGAGAGGGTTTCATAAGATGATCTCTTATATCCTTTATACTGTTCCAGAGCATTAAAATGTCTAAAATTTCAACTATGACCTAGGGGCTATTTTAGTGCCAAAGAGTAGAAAGTCATTCTTCTGTGGATTATTTAATGTTTTTACCCAAACCACTAGGAATCTGGTAAAACCTTTATGTCTTAATATGCATGCCTGGAGGTTATTGCCAAATTTCATTAGTGCCAGGATGACGTTATTTTCCAGGTCTATCGTATTTAATATGTTGAGCTGATTATGCTGAATGGAGCACCTGTACCAGCTACCATGGACAGCTACTTACCCTCCCGTCTCCCTCAAGAAGTTTTCACTCGCCAAGCACAAATGCTGACAGAGAATTAGATTTCCGTCACCCTCTAGAGGTAGCACAGACACAAAAAGACCTAGAGGTCCCAAATGACTCGAGTGCAGAAGATTTGAGAGCGTGCTTCCTTTCTTAGTTCCTTGCTAACAAAGGGCATCTTTTTGACAGAGCCCAGCATTGTTGCTAGAGAACAATATCCAGAAGAGAATGGTGCCCTCAGGAATGTCATTCTTCAGTCATTCACATGATCGGGAGACCAAGGAAACACTATTCCACCCTAAGTCTCATGTGTTTGGTGGTGTTGTGAGAAATAGAATGAAACAACCTGAATCCCAAACCCATTGAAAGCCGGCTGATCTCAAAAAACCAGAGAGATGCAAACACGCCCTGGTCAAGAAAGGCAGATTATGTCCAATCTGTTTCTCTTTCTATATATGTAAGATGCAAAATCAAAAAGCCGCACAAACTCCTTCTGTAAATGAGAAAGCATTTCTATAGTGTTAAGGGTTCACGGTCTGGAGTCTCACAGGCCTGGCCCTGCCTCTCGCTAGAGGGGTGGCTTTACGCTATACTATTGACCCGAACCTCGCAAAAGCACAAGATGACATGAAAATAGACAAAACAGTGGACATTTTGTGTTTCTTGTTTAGGGCAATGAATACTGTCCCTCAAGCACGAGCAGCAGATCTCCCTAAGCCTTTTATTTTTCAACTGTAAAGCGAGGATAATAATAAAACTTGCCTCACAGAGTTCTGAGAATTAAATGAGATAATTCACAGGTGCCTGGCAGATCGTAAGTGCTGGGTAAATGTTGTCTAGTATTTGAAAATTAACTCACATTTCTATTTTAGTGCCAGACTTTTGCAGTTGACCAACATCTTTGTTTCCTTGGGCCTGAAAGCACTGAATGTGCACTCTTAAGTCTAGAAACCGAAAGTACCCTGAAAACAAGCAGACTGATCAGTGCTGTTGGAGTTCATTAGAAGGCCGTCCACTCCCTTAAATGCCTGGAGTATCTCATTCCAGGCTATGTCCCACAGACAGTTTGGGTGCCGTTACCTTGTGTTCGGGCGATGGGTATCGTTGGTGGGAACCTGCGGTTCTTACTTCCAGTCTAAGTGGGCAACTCACACTTTTGGATGGAACGTGGAAACCCCAAAGGACTGGAGCGCGTGGGTTGCCAGATATACGTTCATTCACATGTTACGAAATTAAGCGGTCTGTAAACCACACATTATTTTTATTTATTTATGGCGAGGGGGAACTAAGGGGATTTTTTTTTTTTTTTTTTTTTTTTTTTTTTTTTTTAGTGGGGGAAAGCTTTGTCATTTGAGGTCAGGTGTCCCTCCCATGACTGGCATCATTTTGAAGAGAACGAATTTATACAAGCGTTCGTAGGCGCACAGTGGGAACTCTGGTGGGAACGGGGGGGGGGGGGGCGGGACGGGGCGGGGGCAGGGATAAAGGGTGTTTAAACCGTGCCGAGATCGTCCCTGGAAACGTTCCCGCGGCCCCCTCCGTGTCCCGGGGCCGGCCATTCCCCTAGGACAGCAGCTGGAAGGCTAGTGGCTCGGGCGCCACCGGTCCACACAGTCGAGGGTGGCGACGGCCTGTCCTGCGTGGTGAACTCGCGGCGGCTCGGCTGCTGGGAGGAAGCCCTGGGGTGGCCTCGGAGCAGAGCGGGGCGTCCCTTCGCCCCCTCCGCCGCCTCCTCCTCCTCTCCCCAGCGGCTGCGACGGCAGTGACGGCGGCGGTGGCGGCTGCTGCCACCGCTGCTGCCGCTGCCGACTGGTCACCTGGGCGCCTGCGGAGCCGCCTGGCTGCTGCCGCCGCGCGGCCCCTCGGAGCGCGAGGAGGAGGCGGCGAGGAGCCAGGATATCCATAGTAACCCAGGATGCGCCGGGCGCCGAGCCCCAGCGAGCGCGGGAGGACCGAGCCCCCGCGCGCCCGCAGCCCGCCGTGCTAGGCGCCCTGCAGCCCCCGCGCCGCGCCGGCCCGCGTCGCTCCGGCGGTCCGCGTGCCCCTGAGCGGTAAGCCCTCCCGACACCCCGGCCGACGCCTCCCACCGCCCCGGCCGGCCGCCCGCCCCCGGGAAGCGGCCGCAGAACAATGGAGAGCGCCGCGGGCAGCCCCGGAGCCGGCACCCGGGAGAGGACGCGCCGCCGCCGCCGCCGCCGCCCGGGCCGGTACCGGCGCGCGCCGCGGGGGGCCGGGCGCGTGCGAGGGCGCGCGGCGGGCGGCGGGCGGCGAGCGGCGGGCGGCGGGCGGGGGGCGGGGGCCGCGGGGCGCGGGCCCGGGGAGCTGGCGGGGAGAGCCCGGCGCTCGGCGCAGCGCGGCCAGGCTCGGCGCCCCTCCCGCCGCGCCCGCCCCTCCTCGGCGCGCTCGCCCTCGCCGCCGCTCGCTTGCACTGGGGGCGCCCACAAAGATGCTCAGAGGCAACGGCTAGGGGAGCCGAGTTCCAGCCACATGTCCGCGTCCGCGGGGGCCAGAGCCCGCCAGCCCTCGCGGAGCCCGGCTCGCAGCCAGCCCGCGGCCGCCGCCGTCGCTAGTGCCGACCGGCTCGGGTGAGTAGCGGGCCGGCGGCGGGCGGCGGGCGGCGGGCGGCGGGGCTCGGCTGCTCCCCCGCCGCCCGCCGCGCCTGCTCGCCGGGATGCGGCCGCCCGCAGTGGTGCGGCCGCTGGGGGAGCAGAGGAGAAGGGAAGCCGGGTGGGAACCCCGCGGAGGCTGCGGAAGGGGTTGGCCGGGGCATTTGTTGCAGCCTAGGCTAGCGGTCTCCACTGTGTGGGCTTTTTTTTTTTTTTTTTTTTCCCCTTTTCCTTAACGTGGTTCGGTTATTGGTTTTCCCTCACCTCCCACCCCTCGGGCTGGGCACATTTTCCCTTTCCTTTCCTTGTCTTCGCGGTTGCGAGGAGTTCCAAGCGGTAAATTACTGGAGGTCTCTCCAAATGCCTTGACTTTCACGAGTATCTATTTTCCAAAGGTCATTTGTGTTCAAACATCAAAAAGCCACGACAACCCATGTAATTGCGCTTTGGATCGCCTTCGAGGAAGAGACCCTGGAAGGGTCGGTGTGGAGCGTGCCTTCTCTCCCCGTGTTTTTTAACCACTGATTACGCGGAGGGGGACGTGGGCATGGACTCCCCAGTGGTGGGGAGCCTTGCAGGGCAGTGACAGAGCAGCGGAGACTGCAATTAGCTGCTTTGCTGAAGGTCGGGTCAGCATTTCTGTTGAAATCCCAATTTCCGTGGTTGGAACTTGGATGTGATTTTACTCCAGGCTAAAACTTGCCAAAGCCAAACAGGGACTTGCTTTTATAAGGATACAGCCACTGCCGCGTGGTGTTTTTTTGTGGGGTTTTTGTTGGGGTGTTTTTCTATTTTTTTAGTTGGTTGGTTGGTTCGTTAGTCGTTCTCTCTCTCTCTCTCTCTCTCTCTCTCTCTCTCTCTCTCTCTCTCCAAGAAAACCAGCTGTCTGCAAACATGAGCCCCTCAAACAGGCAGCTCAGGAAGGCTTTGCATTCTTAGAGATTGACGGGAACGGCTAGTCCCCGCCGCAGTTATCATTTCTCTCCTCTGAGCGACTGAGATGTTAGTTTTAGAAGACTAAAAATTCAGTCCCCGTGCTGCACAAATATGCCCAATATGTTGTATCTGTAGAATGGAAGCATACGAACCCTGAGGTCTTTACTGAGTCTTAGACACTTGCATTAGTGTACTTGCTATACGGACTCTTGCATCTGGAAAGACAGGATTAGAGGAAGTAGTGCTGGGAGGGCCCCCCCCCCCCGAGGAATTTAGGTCCAACTGAAGACTTTTGTGAACGTTGACACAAGCGACTAAGGAAGTCTGTAATTCTCTTCTGAGAGTCTTTACAATACAGTAGATCCTGCTGAAGTTTGGAGCCAGAGGGGAAAAAGAAGAAAGAAAATTAGAAAACGCCTCAGAGGTCACCTCGAAACCTGTTATGTTCTCTGTACTCAGCAGATGAGCTTAGGCAAGGAGATGCCAGTGGTGTCTGGGTTATTTGAGTCCATACTGTTGATGGCTCTGTGACAAAATAGGCTATAATGACTTGCGCTGGCTTTATTCCACCATAAAGGCTTCTTCAGAAGTGTTCTGCTCTGTTGTTCTGTCGGTCGTGAGTAACTCTTGGTGTGATGACAGTGATCCTTCCCGTCTCAGATGCTGGAGAAAGGAGTAGCTGGTATAAATGAGATTAAAACAGATGCATGCTACCTAGGAGACTCAGTGACAATGTCATACAAAAACATTACAAAGACTTTGAAAGCTTCAGGTTGCAGGGGGAGATAGGATTTTTGGAAAAAGCAGTGAAGAATTAGAGCTCCCTGTTCAGGGATGGGAACTTTGTCTTGCGGTTGCTCATTGCCAAACTTAATTTTACTGCATTGGAATTACTTTATTTGATGCACCTCGGCGCTTTTAGTAGAAGCAATATTTTTTTCTTCATCAGTGATAGTAGAGTGACTATACATACATGCACCGGGAATGAGAGACCCTATATTGTTAGAATTCTACTAAAGGGAACCAGAGACAGACAACAGTGTTTTGCATCTACCTGGAGATCAAATCTCCATTAAAATAATTTTGAATTATAGCATGGTGCAAGATTGAGTAAGATGCCTTGGGGTGATGAATTTTTAACGAAACTGTATGAATGCATTTATTTGTCAGGAATGTGGAATGACAATGGCTGAGCAGCCACTAACAATCTAAAAGTTTGCAGGTGTAACCAGTTTTTTATAGTATCGAATTCTGATACCTTTCTTGCTCTTGATTTTGCTGCAAATGGTACAGTAGGTATGGAATGTTAGGGAATACTTTCTTGAAAATAGTAGTATTTGTTTAAAGTTACTCTGCATGTTCCAAATAGAGTACAGATTACAGCACAGTGTAAAGGAAAGGCATTCCCAATAATCATTTGTGATGTTATTACTCTCTTGTAAATGTTGGCAGATATTTTGCAGCTTATTATCAAGTCATTCTCATTGCATCATTCATTGAGTAAGCATTTTTTGGGTATCATGGGTTCCAAAGCAGGCTTATCCTTTCTCTGAATGTAAGGCAGACATGTTCTCCAAATGTCATATTGAAATAAATGCTTCGGCGTTGTCGGTGTTTATACCACTGGCAGAGTCTGTAGAGACACCGGGTAGAGTTTATTGATATCCCTATTTCTGACCAGATACTGGTGTCAACATATGTTACAGGAATATCCATCAAGCCAGTTAATGTCCCGGGAGGAATGAACAATTAGCAAAATTAATTTAGAGATCTGCTTGATTAAAGTCATTCATGCTCATGAGTAAAAACATTTGTATTTCCGTAGACATGTTTGGTTTTTACATATTTTGGACTTATAGCAGTAGCTCAGACTTAGTATTTATTGGTGCCAATACCAGTAATCAAAGTACCAGGTCTTTCATAGGCCACCAGTAATTAATGGAAGTGTGAACAGAATCCAGATTTACCAGTTGGCTACCTGTCTTTTCCCTCCATGGACAATACACAAGAACAAAGCATAAATGTTTGCCATTGACTTTAATAGCCGCGTATATCAAGAAGCCTTGGGGAAAAAATTGCTGCATCCATATTTCTTTGAGGTAAAGATTACATTAGCTATGATGTCTTTATGCTTCTATTAATATTTGATTTCTTTAAAATGATTGTTTTCAAAGTGCAGTACTGTCAATATATTTAATAATTTGCTTGAGAAAGAACATTTACATGAGTGCATTTATCTTCCCACATAACTGTCAATAATACATTGTTCCAGAAATCTATTTTTATGTAGATGTAATTTTCATGTAAAAATTAACCTTTCTTATAATTCTAGTGTGAGACGAAAACCATTCTTATTCATCTGATTTTTGCTTTCTCTTCACACAATCATGAGATGGTTTTTTTGAGAAGGCAAATATGATTCAGCTGAGTCATTTTTTTCTTTAAAAAATTGTGAAGATAGATTAACTTGTTTAGATTAGTTCCCTAAAAATTTTTGTCTTTAGTCCATATCTCCTAGCTGTTCATATTTACAGAGAGTGAAGACCTAGGGACTGTTTGCTGGGAGTTTCCTCCCATGAGAACAGGAGGAAATTCAGAGATGATCAAAGCAACCCTTGAACTGGAAGTAACAAAAACTCACATTCTGACACCCCCTCCCTTGGTTACTGAAAACGCACATTCTGACCCCCCCTCCCTTGGTTACTGAATACTCGATAGTACATTTTTAGGTAAATCACAAAACAAAGTTATTCTATAAGTGACTTTTATGGATACAGGTCTTTGGGGTTTGGAATTTAATGTAACTAAACTGAAACTACTGACCTCCCAGGACCAACCACAAGGAAGGACACCCTCTGGAAAATCAATGACTGCATTGAGATCTTCCCAGATGCCTGCGTGTGCCACGCTCCTGCACCTCTGTCACTACAGATAGCCGCCTTCGCAGTGCATGGGCAGGCAGGTGGAATCAGTGGGTGCCCCCAGCATCAGCTCAGGGCTGCTTGGCAGTATGTTCAAAGGGCATTCAGGTTAACATTGGTCAGGGTTAGGTTTTTGTGGCCATCTTAAAACCAAGACTCCTGGCAAGAGAAAATGACATTTTAAGACTGTTGGAGCATCCTCTCTTTCTAGCTCCTGTCAATTAGAATGACTTTTTGTTAGCCATAAGTTTTATGGTCTGTTTTTGGTTTCAATTAAGGCTTCAGAGTGACTCGCGTAGAATTGTAGCGGCAACAGGTGGTATGTTTTGTGTTGTGTGATGTTCATAAAAGTCTCATTTCCCCATGTTTAGAAATCACGACCATGTTGTAGTTATTTTTCTAGAAATATAAAATGTAACTGTAAAAATAAGCTGCTTCTCTTTATCTCCATGATTCACTTCTCCAGAAAAGACTTGCAGACCATATGCAGTATTTCTTGGCTCTTAGTGCATTTTTTTTTCTGTCCTAACTGTCAACTTAGTATAAAAATAATTGGTTCCAATTGTTTTCTTGTAGTATAGCTTTCCCTCCGGAATGGAAGGTCTGGCATTGCCTCCTAAACATCTCCCAGGGGTTGGTTGATACTCCTGATATGAATGATGCTATTTATTTCACCCTACTGGTAGATTAGTCATAAAAACTCATGCCAAACCAAATTTGGGACAAAGCTTCAAATTAAAAATATATAGTCCCTCCCAAGTTTCAACATTGTTTACACACTAGCTCTCCCTTCTTTTACCCACCCTGAAGTACTCCTGTCAGGAAAGCTGTCTTGGAAGATGAAATTTTTTTCATAGCTAGTGGGAGAACCTCTTCTCCTCCATCTTCTCCTGACCACCTATTGCTGACTTTTTCTCCCCTCTCATTCACTGCTCTTAGTTCAGGTATCTTTCAAGTCACACGCACTCCTTCATCCCTTTCCTTGGATCCCTCTCCTAATGCCTCCAGAATACCACTCTGTCTTTTCCTCTTTTACATTTTTGATACAAACAATGGCCCACTTCATGAGCATTTTGGGGGGTGCTAGTGATATGTCTGCTATAAAGGAGCCAAAGGCTATACATTTTTAAGTGAGCTTATATACAATTAAAATAAAAAAAAAACAGGACCAGAAAGCTCCCATAAAAATGCTCTGAAGTCCCTTTCAGAATACCCATAAATATCTCCACCCATGTGAAAGGCTGATAATAGTTGTCATTTGTCCATATTTAAATAACTTAACATATTTATTTTTAATTGTATGTTGTGCCAATGGTAATTCATTGTGTTGATTTTCTTGTATTTTTGTTGCATATATGCAGAATTTTATTCCATTGTGGGGTCCAGTAGACTTTGATATTTCATTATCATTTCTCCTGTAGCCTCCTTGAAGGAACATGCATTGTGAATTCAGCAACTGACATAAAAGCTTTGCAAACACAACCCTTCCTTCTAAGCCGAGAAACAATCTCTGTGTGTAATCATGCACTTGGGAAATATTTATTAGACATCTGCTATCTTCTAGAAATATTTGTTGAATGTCTGCATTCTTAGGGCAGGAGATATACCAGCGAACAAAATAGACAAGGTTCTTGTTTTCTAGAGCAGATATCTAGTTGGGAAGGAGTGACATAAAACAAGTAAATAAATGAATGGAGAAGAGAATCGCAGGTGGTGGTAAGTGCTGTGAAGGCCACACCACAGGTCAGGTGCTTGAGAGTTTTCTGGAGGGCAAGGATGCCACTTTTAAAAATGCGTTCAGAGAAGGTATCCCTGAGACAGTGCCTCTTGGGGACCTGAATGGTGAGCAGGAACCAGCTGTGCAGAGATGCTGGGGGAAGAGCTTTTCAGGCGCAGAGAACTGCCTGTGGAAGAGCCCTAGAGGGAACAGGTGCAGTGTGTTTGGGCAACAGAGAGCAGTTGCAGGTCATCCTCAGCAGTCATGGCAAAGAGTTTGGGTTCTAATCTAAAAACAGACTGGGGCAAATGGAGAAGGTAAAGCAGAAGTGGGATTGCTTTACCTTTACCTTTGAAAAGGACACACTGGCTGCTCTGTGAAGGCTAGATAATACTCGGGCATGAACGGACACAGACAGACCACGCAGGAGACCATTAAGGTGGTCCAGGTGAGAAATGACAGTGATTTGGATCAGGTTGTGACAGGAAACAAAGGAGAGATAGGTGGAAAGAGCCACAATATCAAAGTGTGAAAAACTTCTTGAAATACGACAAATATAGGAAAATATGAAGAAGAAAATAATAATTCTCCATAACCAACACTGCCCAAAGTAACATCTGTTAATATATTGGCATTTTTAAGGAAAATAATCACTGTATTGTTTTTGATATTTTGATATGTGATCAGGATTACTCAGGCACTGCACACAATGCAAATACTAAAATTTTCAGATTGCCCTAAATTCTGCCACCCAGAAACAACCACCTATAACATTAGACTGGCAATCACTTCAGGCATCTTTCTACATATACAAGTGAAGGGATTGATAAATGGATGCATGAATAGAAAGAGATACTTTTATAACAGTGGCAACAATGAAATTGTACTGGAAATGCTCTTTTAAAATAAAGAGCATCAAAAATTATTTTTTTAAAATTTTTATTTATTTATGATAGTCACACACACAGAGAGAGAGAGAGACATAGGCAGAGGGAGAGGGAGAAGCAGGCTCCATGCACCGGGAGCCCGACGTGGGATTCGAGCCCGGGTCTCCAGGATCGCGCCCTGGGCCAAAGGCAGGCGCTAAACCACTGCGCCACCCAGGGATCCCAAAGAGCATCAAAATTTAATTTCTTATATTTAACAACAGAAAAAACAGAGGTAAGAAGTAAATATAACTGTTGAACTTGAAGCAAATGTCTCTTTAAGAATTATTTCTTAAAGGACTTCCTCTTATGGTTAAGAGAATTGGTTATGAAGAAGGCAAAGAGGTCTGAGCAGGAGTGAATTGAGATTTTATGGAACTTGAGAATTGAGAATTTGGGACTCCTCTTTAAGAAAATGGAATATACAAGGAAACACACACACACAAAAAAAAGAAAGTGGAATATAATTCAGTGGAATACTACACAGCCATAAAAAAGATGAGATCTTGTCGTTTGCAACAACGTGGAGGGATCTAGAGCGTATTCTAAGTAAAGTCAGACTGAGAAACATGATTTCACTCATGTGGAATCTAAAAAGCAAAGCAAATGAATAAATAAACAAAAAAGCAGAATCAGACATAAATACAGAGAATAAACGCTGAGAGTTACTAGAGGGAAGAGAGTGGGGAGATGGGCAACATGGGTAATGGGGAGGGGAAGATACAGGCTTTTTTGGTTATGGAATGAATAAGTCACAGGAATAAAAGACTCAGCACGGGGACCACAGTCAGGGATGCTGAGATAGCGCAGGATGATGACGGGTTAGAGCTACACCTGTGGCGAGCACAGCACAAGGCACAGAGATGTTCAGCCACTGTGCTGTATCTCAAAACAAATGTGACATTGTGTGTCAACTACACTCAAATACAAAAAAACTAAAAAATGAAAACAAAGTCACTGGTCGTGCTAATACCACTTTGGTTTGTAACCAAAGCCATGATTTAAGGAATTACTAAACTTGAATCAATTTTTTAAATAGAAATTTAAAAAAGAAAATGAAGTCTAGTTTACAAATCATAGAAAAAAGCCCCCCCCCCTTCACTTGCCCCCGTGGCCTGGGAAAAAGCAAATCACCAAATAGGTCAAGGGCCTTGGAACTTAAGCCTCAGTGGCTTCACTGTGCACCTGCCTCACACTTGGAACTATGATGTTTTTCAGACTACAAGTTCCAATTTTAAATACACTGATTCTGTGTGAGTATTGATAGTCAACTGTATCAGTATACTGAGTATCACACTCTTGTGCTTTCTCTCCTTTGTAATTTTGCAGCTGTGATTTACTAGCGTTTACAGCTGCTGTGCAGCCTGAGATCACCCTTTGTAGAAGATTTGCTTTCTCTGCCTCGACCCCTATAAAATCTCTCCTTCTCTTGATTCCTCAGTAGCACAGCCAGGATATATCCAGACTTTTAATGTTCGGTGTCAAAATTTTCTGCCCTACAATGTGCTCTCTGACTGCTGATCTTGTGTCCTATCCTTGAATGCACTTTCTCTTCTGTTTGTGTTGTTACCCACAGCAGGGACACCAGTTATCCTTACTCTGGATCATCTTTGTCTCTCTTCCCCACATTCATGAATTTCTTTATAATTTTATCTTTTTGCTCTTCTCACCTACATCCACCGGGAATTTGAAAATCCTTTCTTCTGTGTCAGTAATTCCATTTTTAGAAGTGTCTCCTCTATTTCCTGTTATTTCTGATTGATTGATTGATTCTGAAACAGCACTCTTTGTTCCCTGTTTCCTCCAGTCCGCAGTCTGGCTTTTCATCCCATTCAGGTGTTTTTCCTCATTCTGTCACTAAGCTTCCATTTTTACTGAAACCATTATTCTCCAGTAGAAAGTTTGTGTGAGGATTTCCTTCTTTTCCTTTGAATGAAGTTTTTCTAGACTTCATTCCTTATGCTGTGACCCTTACGTTGGATTGTCCTCTCCTCCCTCCCTCCCTTCCCCTCTCTCTCTCTCTCTCCGCCTACTTCTGTTCATCCTCTCTTCTCCCCATTCTTCAGTCTTTGCATGTTGGCCATGCTGTTTTCTTCATCCTGCCGGTGCTTTGGGGAGCTCTGCCCAGACACAGTGTCAGTAAACTTCTTAAGTCACTTCCCATTTCTTCTGGGACTGGTTTGCTCCCTTTTTCATATCTATTTTACGGCCTGGGCCTCCTCACTTTTTCTGAAGTTGAAGAGATGGCGGAATGAGGCAGAAAATCATAGGGAGAAGTAGCTCAAGCTGTATATGGTGTTGGCTATAGATTTCCTAAGCTATGCTCTCTCCCATTTTGCCAAATGTCCCCATTATCAGCCTTCTTTCCACCAAATTGGGAGGGCGTGGGTGGGAAATAACAAGGACAGCCTTTCTTTCTTTCTTTTTTTTTTTTTTTTTTGGTCCTCAACTAAAGGATTCCATTTGAGCTGGTTGCCAGCCTGGAGATAACCTCCAATATGGCAGGTTTCCTCATTTCTGTGGGCAGCCCTAGAATCTTCAGTTCCATGGAGTCAGCCCTTTGCTCCTATTCTCCCATTTCACACATTTCCATTAGTAGAGAAAAGAAACAGATAAGGGTATTCAGTGACTGTGCTTTTCTCTAAATTTAGGTTTACTAGTGAGAACTTTCAGAATTTTGTTGACTCACCTCTCTGGGTAGCAGGAACAGGATGAAGAACCAAGGAACACGGAGCCCTTTTTTTTTTTTTTTTTTTTTTTTTTTAATTCTGCTCCAGGAACTTCTGTTTCTTTCCTTGGCCACTTGTTTTGAATTTTGATCATATGTATGTGCCTTTCCTTGATTAGTTACTGTTGGGTTTTCTTTCTTTCTTCTTTTTTTTTTTTTTTTTGGTTTCTTTTTTGTGTGTTTTATTTCTAACGTTCTCCAGTCTCTTCACATTTTCTTAGGTATTTATTTAGGAAGAGAAGTTCTGTGAGGCAATTTAAATTTATTTGGAGATTAAATCAGACTCTGGGATATATTTTGGATATAGAACATAGATGTCTTGATGATGAATTAATTTGAAAAGGAAGGGAAAGAAGGGGCTGTGAGTGACTCCTAAATTTCTGATCTTAGCAACCGGGTAGGTGATGAACAGATTGGACTAGGGTGGGGAAAAGAATCATTTCTGTTTTAAGCATTTTATGTTTGAGAAACTTGACATCCAGGTGGAAATGTCAAGCAGGTGGTTGGATCTACTAGTCTGAAACTCAGGGGAGAGATGCTCTGCATATAGGTGGTATCTAAAGCCATGTGCCTGGATGAGATCACCTAGGGAGAGAGAATGTAAACACGGGGAATTGTATAATGAATATGTACAGATCAAGATACGTTCATGGAAGACCTCTTCAGGCTCAGCCTGAGCTGTTCTTAATGTGACAGATGTCTGAAATATTTCCGTATAAATGTATCAGGTTAATGGTTGGTGTGAATCAGTGAGAAATGTAGATCAGAGAATATTTTAAAGATGGGAAATTTTATGCTTCTAGAGCTACACAGTAACTAGTAACCAAAGCATTGGCTTTCAAAGATTACTGAGACTTGCTTTTAATTATTAGCACTTTAAGTATATATAATTGAAAGTGAAAAGATTTGCTTTTAAACAAAATGTTATAAATTATCAGTTATAAAGACTCAATTTTTTCTGTTTTCAAAGTGAGTCTATATATATATACATTTTTTATTTAATAGGTTTTATAATTAAAATACAGCTTTTGCTTTAAGATGTATATTGTAAAGAAATGCTGTATTTTGAAGTAACATGCTTAGTAAAAAGAACACTGTTCCAGAAAGTAGGAAAAGATTCCAGATCCAACTCCTCCAGTAATAATTACAATAATAAAAAAATATCAAACGCACATAATCCTTTCACTGTGACATGCACTGTTCTAAGCACTTTGCATATATTTACTTTTTTAAGAAGTTGTAGTCACACAGCTTCCAGCTACTTAATCTCTCTGGACTTTAGGCTCCTCGTTTGTAAAGCCAGTCTTCCCTCTAGCTCTAAAACTCAGCATTAATGTATCTTAAATAGTACAATTTATATCAAGAAACATAAAAATGTTTTAATGATCTTATTAACCAAAGCAAATGGAAATAGACTCTTTTATAGGCAAGGGAAGATAAGCCATTATATCACAAAGATTAACCAGCATAAGGAGTAAATTATGGAGGTTTTGGTTGACTAGGACTCCATCGCCACAAAAATCTTCCCTCATGGGGCAGCCTAGGTGGCTCAGTGGTTTAGCACTGCCTTCAGCCCAAGGCCTGATTCTGGAGACCCAGGAGCCTACTTCTCCTCTGTGTCTCTGCCTCTCTCTGTGTGTCTCTCATGAATAAATAAAATCTTAAAAAGAAAAATCTTCCCTCGTGCTTTTGCTCATGCTGTTTCGGACCCTACCCTTTGTTCCAGGTCTTGCTTGCCACTTTTTCCTTGAAGCCTTTCAATTAGAAATAAGCCAGCCTTTTTCTGGACTCCCAATTTTTTGTGTCTTGTTTTTGGGTATATGCATACGTATGTCATATTCCCTGTGAGCCCCTAACCTATTTGCAGGCAGGGACAATAATTTTTATGACATCATCCATCACTTTTTTTATTATTTATTTATTTATTTATTTATTTATTTATCCATCACTTTTTAAATTCAGTTTTCTTTATATGGACAGAGTACATAGAGTGAATGAAATTCAGGCTTATTCTCTACAAAGTGAAATAATTTTATTCCAACTAAGAGCATAGTATGATATGATAGATGTTGACCTGAGAATCAAGACATGAATCCTAGCTCTGTTGTTTACCAGCTTCTGTGTCCTTCAAATTAGCTTCAATTCCTATCAACTGGCGATATCGGTATGTCTGTTCCCTGTGTTACCGAGCCATGAGCATTGAATGAAATAATATATGTGAAGTACTTGTTGAAAAGAAAAACACTGGAACCTGAGAACATATTTTTGTGCTTCTCAAGCAAGATGTGGGGCACATTACCAGTTATCTTCAACCGATTCTCTGAAATGTTGGGGTTTGGGAACTTGCCCCAAAACCCACACCCCAACCTCAGATAGTTTTCTGCTTTCCTAATTATTTTGAGTAAATACGATTTATTTAGCACAGTTAATGCAGATCACTTCTCAAATCAAAGAAGATGAGTTTTGTAGTAATGTGAGGAGTAAAAATCCAATGAAAACGGTGTGGTAGATTTCACCACACAGTGCCTTATAACTTCACCCTTTTTTAAACAATGCTTCTTTATGTTAATTCCACATAATCATTTGAAGAGTTTATGCGTTGTGTCTCTGCACAACTATACATGAAAGCACAATATATTATGTCAACACGCAGTGCAGCGAAAGCAGTGGATTTGAGGTACTGTGAAGACCTTGGCAGTCACAGCCGTATCTGCCCACAGAACATTCTCTGCTTGTTGCAGAGCCACCAGCACATGGTTTCCTCTCTTACACATGACCGCCATCACGCAGACCATGGCCAGTCACCCGCATTGCACACCAGAGCGAACTGCTTCCACCACGGGGCTTGAAGACTGGCCATGTGCTGCATTTTAGAGACCTAAGAAGTCAAATGATATAATTGTCACAATCATCTAGTGTTTTTACAGAAAGATTTCATGTACAGCCAGCCCAGGAATCCAGATTTTTAGCAAAATTAAAACAGAACTTAGATTAGCTGACAAGCCAGACTCTCCCAAATGGCACAAATTTAATGCTTTAAGCTGTTCTATGAAATGTAAGAGTAATTGGGGTCCCTGACAGTGAACTAATTACTCAGAACAGTTTTATTTTATTTTAAACAAGCGAGCATCACTCTTTCAATAAATAGAAATCTCTGCATAAGATCTTGTTGGAAATCCTGTGTCTGTGAAACAGTACAAATAAAAGAAAATAAGTGATTCCTACAAAAAAAATATGAAAATTGTGCAGAGCGTTGTTGTTCATGACCAGTTCAAATAATAGATCTAAATGTTGACCATTTTCATTACTGCATGGTATTTCAAAACATAAGCCATGGATGTATCTAAAATAGTTAGCAACGGTACCTTAACATATACTTTGGCTTTATGAACATCTTTATTTGGAGTCTTATGAACATCCTTTCTACCTAAAAAAAAAAAAAAAAAAATATTTTTTTTTTCAGTATGGCAGTTACTTGCTCAGTTGCTAGGTAACAAGGCAGATCTCTATAGCTTTATCTGAACACACAGCACATGATTTCTTAGTGACAATTATTTATATCCAATATATTAAAGTATGCTGTATTGATAATGATGAGATAAATTGTTGATTTACCTTCGGTGCATTTGCAAGAAAGCATGGAGTAATTCACAAACCTAGTTCTAACCTTTTTTTAAAGTGCTTATTAATATTCACCACTGAGAATGATCAGTTTTCTTGCAAAGCAGCAATAGCTAGATTGTTGATTTGAACATCCTTCCAACTAGCTGATCTCAATCCAAAGCATTGCCACACCTTTCTGACTAATTATCCTGCACATCATCTGGGAAGAGGTGATTTTGTTCTTTGATGGTGTCCATTCAAATGTTATAAAGTTTGAATTTTGTGAAAATTGTCATTACTCTTTATATTGCTTGTCATTCCTCATACTGTAATCGTCCAGGAGATCTAGCTCTACACTGAGAGGTAGCAGTTGATTTAGAAGGTATTATCTTCAAAAATTAGCATTTATCATTTTATTTTTTTGTCATGTGATGCAGAGCTGAGAAATCACAGCAGCATATCATCAGTGTTACACAATCAACAATGGTGTCTTGGTAGAAATCTCTTAACAAAAGTTACCATTAAAGAAAAGATTGGTAATTTAGAATTATAAGGAGTGAATTTCTGTGGTAAAGAAGGGGAAAAAATAATCCCTTTCCACGGTTTGTGGATTCTACCCATAATAATTGCCTTTCATCATATGGATTCACTTGCTCTAATACTTCTTCATATACACCAGGAACCGTGGGAAGTAGATGTTTATTCCAGATTCATTTCCTCCTGTCATTTATATTGGTAAATTTAAATCATTATTGGACGGAATGTATGCATTGAATTAATAGCTATTTTTTACAATCTTTTTCAAATAAAATGCTTTTTTATACTGTAGTGGGGGGCAAAGTATCTGTTGAACTTTGCACTTTTGTGGTAGAATGGCTATAATTAGTCCATCAACCATGGGATAATTAGAAATTATGGTACAATTTTCTTTATAGCATAAGAAATGTCACAATAGGTATTGTTGGTGTTCAAGTTAGTCTTAAAATATTTAGTGTATGTGTTGAGCCATAAAAAGAATAAAATCTTGCCATTTGCAACAACGTGGATGGAGCTACAGAAGCGAAATAAATCAGAGAAAGATAAATACCATATGATCTCTCTCATACATGGAATTCAAGAAGCAAAACAAACAAGCAAAGGGTGGGGGGGGAGAGCGAGAGAGACAAACCAAAAAACAGACTCTTAACTGTAGAGAACAAACCAATGGTTATAGGAGGGGAGGTGGGTGGGGGATGGGGGAAACAGGTGATGGGGATTCAAGAGTACACTTACCATGATGAACACATTAAATAAAATGATTTAAAATTTTTAGTGTATAGGACAGTAACATAAGAGAAATCTTGGAGAATATTTGTTTAGAAATTATTTTTTGATGACAGCAAAAAGAATGCATCCATCCTCCCATAGAATCAGAAAACACAGAGACGAAAATGAGTTATTACCTGGATGTTGTGTGAACTGAAGATAACCTGTCTTTACAAGTCGGCATTCCAGAAAGCTAGTATTATATAGACAATAGTTTAATATGGAAGTTTGCACTTTACTAATACTTACTAATGAAATGCCTGCATTCAACAAATACAGTCCCCACCACCCGGGAAGCTGTAAAAGCCATGTAGAATGATTGATTACTCTGAATTTCTGCAGTCTTGAGTATGCCACAGGCAAGGTCTATATTTTATTGACTATGGATGGAAGGCCTAAGCAATTTAGCAGACAATTCAACAATAATTTGTCTCTTCACACTACACTGTTCAGTTTTCACTGTGGTGTTTTAAATACCAAAAGTAAAATAGAAATCAACCTCCTGGTGTCTTCTCCACTTTCCATATTCACAGTGACATACGGGTTTGCCTCGTTTTTAGAAAACATGCTGTTATATAAATCATCATTTATTCTAAAAATTTTTAATCGTTTCTGTCAGGGAGTCAAAGCAGATGTCTGTTTGCCATGTAACAATATTTCTCTCCTTAAAAAGGGATCAACTGGAAGATTCCAATAGTTTCTTTCTCTATATATATAATTATGGGAGGAAAAAAAAACTATTTATACAGAAGTTTTTAGGAACTTATCCATCCTGTGAAGCTAGGTATACTTGTGAATTCTAGTTGGGGTTGACTTACTTTATATTTCTTATTTCCAGTTGGCATATTGTTGAAATGCGGCTCCATGTGATTGCTACTTTCCTTTGTGTCTTATTTTAAATGCTTATCATTTAAGTGGACTTTCACCATCATGTATTTCTTTTGTGGTGGTTGTTGTTAAATCATTTTAAATGATCCTAATTGAAATCTTTTTTTTTTCCTCTTAATACCTGAGCCTGAGAAACTAGGTAGAGAAACTAGGTAATCCTTAGTATGAACTATTATTGTCCTACTCTTAGGCTCTACTTTAAAAAATAAAAATTAAATAAAAATTAAAAAAAAAGGAAAGAAAGAAAAGGTTCTTTGTCCATAGAAAATAAAACTTACAGATCTGTCAGAAGGTCAGCATCCCAGGATGGGAAGGCTACATTCTGCAAAGCACTAGAGATGTTTTTGTTTTGTACTGTTAACATGTGTTTTATACTTTTCAAATCATTATTTATCATACTGTGCACAAAAGAAAAAAGCCAAAGAATCTCTGTATTCACCTCCCTTTTTGTTTATCCAGGCATTGTGGAAATCTTGGCTGAGGGTGAAAATACTATTGAATAATCATTTCAAAAGCAAATGTCATTTCTGATTGAAAACAGATGATTCTGTGTGCATGTGTGTGAATATGAAGATTCCAGGAAAATATATTTGTCCAATATTCAGGGTGCCTGAAAGCTTGAATATATATTCATCCATACTATTTGGAATAAAAACTATCTTCAAGTTTTAGGGCCATCTGGGTGGTTTGGTGGTTGAACGTCTGCCTTCGGCTCAGGTCATGATCCCGAGGTCCCAGGATCGACTCCTGCATTGGCTTTCCCTCTGCCTGTGTCTCTGCCTCTCTCTCTGTGTCTCTCATGAATACATAAATAAATAAATCTTTAAAAAAATATTTTCAAGTTTTAAAGATTATTTTATGGCACTTTTTCTCAAAAAACCTGAAGATGCTGTTTAAAGAATTTTCACCTGTGCTTTCTCTAATGCCACAAAAACATAGGAAGAATAGGGACTGAAACTGGGGTGATGGTAGGGAGAGAAGAGAAGTAGGAAAACTACAGAAAGGTAAGCTCGGGAAGAGCAAATAGGTTACATTTGTGTAACATGCCAGCAGGACACCTGGTGCGTTTCCTCAGAGGAATGCGCAGGGATGAGATTGCTTGCCAGACTTCTGGTTGCCTCTTACTTAGCTCCATGGCCCCTTTGGCTGCATGTGTGTTGGGGAAAATCACCAGTCTGAACCTTCCTGAGCCTTGTGTTCCTCCTCTGTAAGATGGTGACGGTGCCCACCCTGCACAGGTTTTCTGGGGACTAGCTGTAGACAGACAGGTGGACACGCAGCCCTCTGATGCACAGTAGGTGCTGAACCAATGCTAGCAGCCATTTTGTTTTCTTGAAGGTTCCTCTACTCATTACAGACATTTTTCTTTCATCTTTAGCCCCCAGATGTCAATGCATCACCAAAGTTAGGACCATGAGCGATGCTTTCAAAGCAACAAATCTGAGAATTATAGCCAGGACAGGAACTTAGAGTGTCGGGATCCCTGGGTGGCGCAGCAGTTTGGCGCCTGCCTTTGGCCCAGGGCGCAATCCTGGAGTCTCGGGATCGGGTCCCGTGTCGGGCTCCTGGTGCATGGAGCCTGCTTCTCTCTCTGCCTGTGTCTCTGCCTCTCTCTCTCTGTGTCTATCATAAATAAATAAAAATAAATCTTTAAAAAAAAAAGACAGGTACTGAGTCTGCACACCCTTCATGTTCTATATTTTTGGTCAATAAATAGGTATGGAGTAAGTCATGTTGGGGATCAAGGGATGGGTTTGTGAATATATTACTAGACTATTATTTGTTACTTAAAATTTTAAGATAAAAAATGTCACATTAGCAGGTGTGACATTTGTTAGATTCTTCTTAATAACAGTAAGGTTCTTGTTCTTATCCTAAATCCTTTGGAATGTTTCCATATTTTAAACAAGTGGACAAGACCAGAGCCACCCGCCCCCAAAACAAAATACAACAATAAGAAAAAAACAAAAAACTTTGATCATTAAAAAAAGAGATGACATTTCTTGTTGTGACCTTATTAATTCACTCATGCTTGCCACATATAAATCATTGAAGAGGGAGGAAGAAAGCAAATTTGGACTTCCTTCTGTCACTAGTTTCCACTTTCTAAATATACCATCTGCTGTACTACCTGAGTGATGGGTCAAGAAGTATTTCTTCAGGTTGCTTAAAAATAAACTCTGATTAATGTTGTTTTCTTATTATTTCTAGTAATGGGAAGCCAACCTCATAATGTTGACAGCAGTTTGTTTGGAGAGATTGCCTATCTCATTAGGAGTTTGGGATAATAAAAATGGAGGTGACACCTCAGCTCCTTCTTGGGCAGAATTTCAAGTTAACCTGCCCGGTCTGAGACATTTCTTTCCATGATCTCTCTAGTCCCGGGAGGGATTCATTAGGCTATACATACACCACAGCTCAGTATCCTTGTAGATGCTTAGAACCTAACTACATTATGTTTTTATGTGTCACTCAGACCTGAATTGGCCCCATTAGATTGGCTGTATTGCTATTTTGGTTAATTACTTGTCATCTAATTCAGTAATTTATGTTATATATGCACTTGGTCTTCGGGTCACTATGCATATATACAAATCATGCATAGTGACCTGAAGGCCAAATGCCTTTCTTTATTGTACAGTAAAGTCACAGTGAAAATAGAACTTATCTGTTGTAAAATACCACTTCTAAAAGGCTTCTTTTTTGGCTTTTTACAATGCTTTGATGCATTTTTAAAGAAAGCAATCTAAAAATGTCATATGATTTCTACCTGTACCCTGAAGCCGTTAAATAATTATTTTCTGTGATTGCTCTTGTCTTCAATTTAATTAACTAAAAAAAATGGTATTTCCATAGTTTCTGGCTGTGAAGGTCTTTCTGCATATTCTTGATCATTTTAATTTTAGTTCATTCTGATGATGTTCCCTATTGTCAAGTGAAGCAAAAAGATCAACCACCTTAGTTTTTCAGGCTTTAGGTAAGTGTTCTCTTCCACATGAATTCAGCAAATTCAAATTCAATTCAACATGTAATTTGTTGAGTTTTGGGATGGGCATTATGCTAGAATCCCAAAATACAAAGATGTGAGAGGCATGCCATGTGGGGAAAAAACAAGCATGTAAACAGACAGTCTGTTCCAGTTACATGGTAGGTGACAGGCATTGTCTAAGGGGACATACTCAGCTCTAATTAGAGAGTTCCTGGAAGACTTCTCAGAGGAAGTGACAATTGAGATGAGACATCAAGAATGGTGAGGGGCTAACCAAGAAAAGCCCAGAAGAGGGATGCCTGGGTGCTGCAGTAATTTGAGTGTCCAACTCTTGGCATGAGCTCAGGCTCTGATCTTAGGGTCCTGAGATCCAGCCCAGCTTGGGGCTCTGTGCTCAGCATGGAGTTTGCCTGAGACTCCCTCTTTCCCTCTCCTTCAGCTCCTCTCCCCCATTCTCTCTCTCTCTCTCCCTCAAAAATAAATAAATCTTAAAAAAAAACAAGAGGAGGATGAGAGGAAATGGCATATTCAGTAGAGAAAGGGCAAGTATGAAGGGCAGAGAGGCATGCACCATGTGACGCCTTGTGGGAACCTTAGTCACACAGTGTGGGTGGGCCGAGGAGGAGGAGACCAAGGAGGCTGTTAGACTTCAGCCTTCCAGCCAAGAGAAGCCCCTGCAGGGATCTTGAGCAGGAGTGTGGTGTGAATATAGTTGTAGTCGGGGAAGGTCGGCTGGCGCAGTGTGCATTCCTCATCCCTGGCTCTGTTGTTTGTTTTTAAAGACAATCCCTTCCTTCACTTTTCACTATTGTTCCTGCAGGGCTTGATCCAAACTATCACATTTTCTAGGCCAGTGAGCTGAGGACATGTGAGTGCAAGGGCCACAGGCCAACAGGTGGCCTACTCCCATTATCTCCTGACTTGTCACAGAAATGTTTAGGTTGCTTCATAATTGTCCTTTGGGGGGGGCACTTTTTCCTCCTGAACCCGGCTTGCAAAACCAGTGAGCTGTTGATCACAAGCCTAGACTTGCCTTGACAGTGGACACAGTCCCTGCCATATGTTGATGGTCGGGGTCCCTTCGTTGAGGTACCTGACGGCCTGCTGAGTGGCCCCCACTGGCATCACAGTGGAGTAAGCCGTGCCTGCCACCATTTGCAGACAAGCAAATGATTCCAGTAGAGGACAATAAACGTCACAGGAGAGAAATGGAGGAACAGAAAGGCGGGCAGAGAGACCAGGAAGCCTTCCTGCAGAAGACGGCATCTGTATCTCCCAGAGGGGGAAGCACGGAAGGCAGAGGGGATGCCCCAGGGCGAGGCGGCGGGGACCCGAGGTGCTGCAGGCCCGCGTGCGGAGCGGGAAGGCGGAGCCGAGGAGATGCCAGGGGGCCGCGCCTCCAGGGCTTGCACACCTCTCCCCCAGGGAGTTTTGAACCGGGCGCCTAACGCAGCCAGCTTTGCAGGAAGATTCTTCGGAGGGCAGAGCGAATGTGTTGGAGAGGGTCGCGGCGGACAGGGGAAGCTGCCTCTGTGTGCCTGCGCGACGGGGCTCTGACTGTGCGGCCTGGAGAAATGGGGAGCGCTGCGTGGGAGTTAGAGAGACAGAGGTGGGCCTTGGAGAGAGGCGAGGGGCTCCGGCTCGGGGTAGAGACGTGTGCGAGGGCGGAGGCGAGGACGCAGGGCTCGGAGCAGGCGCCGCTGCGGAGCCACCTCACGCTTCTGGCGGGATTTGACGCCACACCGCAACCCTATGACCTTTCACGTGCCTTCTGCTCCTCCGCTCATTTTCACTTCTGGTCGGGGCGCCCGAGTGGCTCAGCTGAGTGGCCGACCCCATTTCGGCTCAGGCCGTGCGGTCTGGGTGGGGGGTGAGCGCACGGCAGGCTCGGCGCCCACGGGGTCTGCTGGAGGCCCTCCCCCATGCCTGCACACCCCCCCCCCTCAAATAAGTAAGTCTTTTAAAAAATGAAACTCCTTGTGTAGCCCTGCAAACTGTTCTCACCTCTTTTTGTTTTCCTTCAAAATCTATGAGGAAGTTGAGACAAGTGACAATATTCTCATTTCTTAGATGCACATCAGTCCTGCACAAAATGCGCAGCCCGTGTAGGACTGGAGCCATCACCCTGTTTCTTGTTTCTAGACTGCACTGTCTGCTCTGAAGATAAGTCATGAGATTATGCAGTTCTAGCAAAATGGAATTCCTCTTTTTAGTTTTCAACTGAAGCAGCCATGGATGGGCATCTA
The DNA here is from genome assembly GCF_905146905.1 of Nyctereutes procyonoides. Lineage (NCBI taxonomy): Eukaryota > Metazoa > Chordata > Mammalia > Carnivora > Canidae > Nyctereutes > Nyctereutes procyonoides. The sequence continues at coordinate 25,881,559 of NW_026575122.1, forward strand.
CAAACCAACATGAAGGTTTTCTCTGAAGCTTACGTCTCTTGAATATGTTGTCTGCTCACAGTAAGTCTGTTTTAGGATAGCTCACATTTATGGAAGGTTTACTGTGTGCTTCACATAACGTCAATTCATTTAACCACTCAACTCTGTGTGGTAGGGCCTAGTATCATCCCCTTGTGAGAGGAGTAAACTAAGGCACCGAAATAGTAACTTGCCCAAGGTCACTCAGCCACCCAAGGTCACCCAGCCACAGGCATTTGTGCCAGAGTTTAAAACCTAGACATAATGGCTTCAGCGCTTCTCACTCAGCTTAGAGCAAATACATGAAGAGTGGACGTGTCTACAACGTGATCATTATTTTTCGGAAACTGCCCAGGAGCATTTGCTTAAAGGATTTTTTTTTTTAAACTTTGAAAAGAGATTTCTGAAAGCAGCAACACCAAACCTTCACGAAGGCATTCTGGATCCTTCCAATCATGAAAAAGTTTCATTCATCCAGAAATAGTTGCAGCCAAGCTCATGAAGGACCACTTTAGAAACAAGACAGCAGGGGATCCCTGGGTGGCGCAGCGGTTTAGCGCCTGCCTTTGGCCCAGGGCACGATCCTGGAGACCCGGGATCGAATCCCACGTTGGGCTCCCCGTGCATGGAGCCTGCTTCTCCTGAATCCCACGTTGGGCTCCCGGTGCATGGAGCCTGCTTCTCCCTCTGCCTGTGTCTCTGCCTCTCTCTCTCTCTCTCTCTCTGTGTGTGTGTGTGTGTGACTATCATAAATTAAAAAAAATTTAAAAAGAAAAAAAAAAAGAAGACAGCATCTCAGAGAAAAACTGGATAAGTTGTCCCTACCCAGAATAAATCTTTGAATAGTTTTATTGCAAAAAAAATAGTTTTATTGCTAAACTTGAGGGTTAAAATTCGTAATGGCAAAATCCAAAGATCAGTAAGAATCAACCCTTTTGCACCTAAAAAAAAATTATCTTGGGACAAGGTATGTAATGTCTCTTCATTAATGACATGGCGTACAAGTCATTAACGTCTTTGTGCTGCATTACAGTTCAGATATACAGCAAAGAGCTTCCAGGTACTTTCCAGTGTTACTGATTTCTAGATTCTCCTTTTTTTGTGTGTATTTCTCCAAGTACACTTACTTTTCTAAATATATAAAAATATGTGGTAGCCTTTATTTCTCTCTGTGTCCAGATCATTTTTCCCCATCCCTTTGTCCAGTGAATCTCCATGTTTCCCATCTGCCACACTCATCCTTCCTTTTTCACACATCATAAAAAAGAATATCGTATCTACCCTAAGAAACAGGAGCCCTGTGTCACCTCTTAAACACCTTCCTCCTAATGAGATTGATTGCGATATATTGTTACCCTTCACTCATTATCTCCTCAGTCCATGTTCAAGCCAAAGTCACTTAGTTTTGTGAAGGAAATTGTGTGAGACATTCTTCCAAATGCTCTAATAAAATTCAAATATATCACATCTGCTCCATTCCCTTAAACTAGTAATCTTGTAATTCCATCAGAAAAGCAATCAAATTTGGCATGCCTCTTTTTTTTACTTCATAAAACTCAGATTCTTATTACTTTTGGGTTTATTTCCTCTAGATGTTAACAGATTTTTTATTACTCTCACAATATTGCAAACTTGCCAAATTACAATTTCCAGGGTCACTTTCACCGTTTGAAGATCGGGGCTCTCTTTTCCTTTTGCCTCATTTTGTGGTGCCTAAATATTTGGATTACTGTTGATTCCACACATCTTATATTAACCAGACCCATTACTTATGGGGGATGGTGGACAAAGTGAGGATCAAGTAGGGGATGACCTCCCTGCTGCCAGCTATCTGAAGCCATCTTCCCACACTGTTTCCAAGTCATGGACTTTGTCATCTCCTTCTTCCTAGCCAACAGGTCTTGGCCCCATTTTTGGGTTCTGTGGTCTATAACCTGCTTCCCTGCCCTGCCCCCCCCCCACCGCCACCTTACATGTTCTGTTCACATTAGCTCACCTGCTTTTGCTGCCCTTTAGAAGAGAACTCACACATAGTTCTTTTTTTTTTTTTATCTGCTTGTTTTCCATTCTTTCATGTTTCCATTTATTGGCAGGTAAATTTATTTTTACCTCTGGGACTCTGTCTTTCCACCACACATGGGGTATTGTTTGAATCTTTGCTGCTTGTACTTCATGATGAGGGCATTGTTTTTAGGTTGGATACTCTCAGGCCTGGTTCAGAACACCTGCCCCTGTGATGCCTTCTCTCAGGCCTAGCTGGGTGTAGCCGTGTTAGATTGTATTGTTTTATCCTAAGGTCCTTGCTTCTCTTTTCCCATTTTCTCATGCTTAATTACTTCCCTCACTTTTAATAAATTCATTGATAGGTACTTTCTGTGGATTTTATTATGTTATTTTTTAGCTGGATAACACTTAAATACTTTTCTTCTGTCAACAAACAAACACAAGTATATTTCAAACTGTGTTGGGGACTTAATTATTCCATACTTACTCCTAGAGGAGTGGAGATTTTTTTATTTCATTTGTTCATTCATCTGTTCACTTATTAAACCAACATTTAATGAGTACCTCAAAGCTGTCAAATACTGGGCTGCAAAGATGATGCCTCCTTTCCAAGCATTCACAAAATCATGACGGTGTCAGCAATAGAAACAATCCTAACACAGTGTGATATGTGCTATGATGGACATGGATTTACCAGGTCTACTAGGGGTTCCAGCCTGGGGAGATGAAGGCTCTAAAGAAAAAGAATATAGGTCTGGGGGAATCAGGATGAGTTTCATAGGCAGACAGGGGAGAGGGAAATGGTGTTTCATGGCAAGATGTAGTCTTACAAGATGGGCACTCTCAACTTTTCCTGATTGCTCCTTCCAGATCTGCCCATCTTTGTATTATTGGCAGATCAAGAAGAAACTAAATGTCTGTAGGAAACACAGGCACAGAGACTAGAGGGGAAAAATAAGTACTAAGTTTGTGTATTAGTTAACAAGGGCTGCTGTAACAAAATACCACAGACTGGGCGGCTTAAACAACAGAAATGTATTTTCTCACAATTCTGGAGGCTCAAGGTCAGGAGCAGGGTGACAGAACATTTGGTTTCTTATGAAGCTCTCTCCTTGACTTGCAAATGGTCACCTTCTCGCTGTGTCCACACATGGCCATTTCTCTGTGATGCTTATGTCCTAGCCTCTTTGTATAAGGACTTCGGTTGGATTGGATTAGGACCACCCTGACGACCCCATTTTAGCTTAATTACCTCTTTAAAGGCCCTGTCGCCAAATATAGTTCCATTCAGAGGTACTGAGGATGAGGGCTTCTGCATAGGAATTTGGTCAGGGTTTGAAGAGGAGACACAACTCAGCCCATAGCAGTTTGTATTTGGGCTTTGACAGCGTGTGAACCAATGGCATAACTGGCTTTCAGAATCACTTAATTTAACTAAAAGAATATATGATGAGCTGTTATCTGCTGAGCAAAGCTATTTAAATGTTTTAAATTTATTCTAAATTTTACTATAAATATCCTAGATTTCTGATGTAGCTCCATTTAGAATTAAAATATTACAGAAGTCATCCCTCATTAAAAACTAAACTTGTCCATAAAGGCCCAAGACACATGACAGTATATGAACCCTTTCAAGACTGCAGTGGAAGCCACATCACACTCATAATCACTGATAAAATGATTAGGCTTTAAATTGCTTAGTTTCCAGTAAGCAATTGCAGAGATAAATTCATTTATCTTGATTTAGATGGATCATTGTATAGAATTTCAATGTAGATAAGAATATAGGTTAAGAGAACAGCTCCTCAAAAAATGTAACTGCTTCTTGAATCTTCTTTATGGAAAAAGATATGAAAGTGTTTGAAATGTCTTCCCATTTTTAGACATTCATAGATTCTCTAGTGTTGCCTTTGGTGTGGTCTGACAGGAAAAGCTCTGTAATGATCAGAAGATGTCAATTCTAATTTTAACTGGGCCATTCATTCCTTCATGATTTTGCGCAAGGCATTTTATTTTCCTGAGCTTTTGTTTTCTCCTTGGTCAAAAGCAGAAGATTTTATATATATACGTATATATATAATATATATGTACATATATATTATATATGCATCTTATTTCATCTTTTACACTCTTGTGCATTTTTTCCAGTGTAGAAATTATTGAATCAATATTCAAGACAATACTTAGATTTTAAATATCAGAACTTATTTTTAAACATTAATATAAATTGTGCATTGTGGTGGAAAAGAGAAAATTGTGGACGACAGTATTTATATGGGCAGAAATGCCCTGCCAAGAGGGAAGTGATTTAGAACAAATTTAGAATTCAAAAGGTGTAGTAAGATATAAGAAATTTCACAGGTCACTTACATCCCATGAAGTAACAGTTAGAAATTAGACCATTAAAGTCATTCTTAGGGTAAAATGAAAAAGATGTCTTTGAGGCAAACTTTAAAAGGAAAAAGACCTGGGCCCAGCTCAAAGGGGTGGGAGAAAATTTAGATCCTCTGAGAAGAGAATTGCCCCTACCCCAAGTCTGAGTCCTCAAAGGAAGGACACAGGTGAGCACAGAGGAGGTCCCCTCTTATGAAATCTCCCATAAGGGAGCACTATTATTGTCATGCACAAGGATTTCCTAAGCACCAGGGAGGTTGGGGTCCTGGTCCTGCCTCGTGGGTGCTGACACCAACACCAATGCACAGGGGTGTAATGGATATCCAGGCTGGCGGACGCTGACAGCCAGGTGTCGGCATTTGGTGACCAAGTCTTGTTAGTAGCGGGACGTGGAACTTGGTGAGAGGCCCACCACTTCATTTCTAGGTAATTGGGGAAGATTGAGTGGATGGAGCCGAATAGCAGGGCCTTAGCCTGGCTCCTCATCATCTCACAGCTGGACTCCCGGCTGCCCCTCCCGACATCTCCTCCCAGGCAGTCCTGAGTTCTGTGGCTCACTTAAATAGTAAAGAGGGGGGAGAAAAAAGGAAGGATGGAAGGGAAGGAAGGAGAAACAGGAAATAAAGAACACAAACCGCTGCAAAGCTGTCCTGTTGGGTTCCTTTCTATCTGGCAACATGAGTTCTGGGACAACCACCCTTTTTTGGATTGTGGGCCTGAATCTGCCCACCCCTCAGCCTGGCCTGCAACTGGGGACAGTTGCCAACAATCCTCCCTCCTGCTCAGGAAGCATGTAACTAGCCGGAATCCACATCTGTATGCTGATCCTGAAAGCAAGCAGTGATCACAGCTAACATTTTTTTCTTTTTTCTTTTTTCTTTTCTTTCTTTCTTTCTTTCTTTCTTTTTTTTTTTTTTTTTTTTTTGTATTTTTCATATGCTGGGCCTCTTTGAAGTGCTTGAGATGGGTCTCATTGAAACTTCCACCACCTCTAAAAGCTGAGTACATTATTACCTTTCTTTTACAGATAAAAGAAACTGAGTCACAGGCCCTCCCAACCTACCCTGAGATGCACAGGACTTCAGGCCAGGGCTGGGCCCCAGAGTTTTCCTCTTAGTTACCTCTTCACAAAATGAAAATGATAGGCCAAGTCCTGCTGTTGACCAAACTACTTTCTGGTTTTCTGGGTGTTTTAGCAAATTCCACCACGAGCTCTTCATATGAAGCATATTATCCCCATTTTATAGAAGCAAGTGATACTCAAAGGAGTTACATGGCAGTACATGGCCAAATAGCCAAACTATAGGAAATAAGTAATGGACGAGGTTTCTTTTTGTTTTAAAATTCAAATTTCCTGGGGCACCTGGGTGGCTCAGTGGTTGAGCATCTGCCTTTGGCTCGGGGCGTGATCCTGGGGTCCTGGGATCGAGTCCTGCCAGGCTCAAATTTTCCACAGAAGACAAATGTTGGCAGATACATACACATATGTTATTTTGCACTATATGTAGCTCAGAATCAGAATATCGTGAAACTTTAATCAAAATTGATGGGTTTTAGACCTATTAGAGATGGTTGTCACAATTCTGGAAAGATCTAGAAATCTGAGATTTTTGTTCTTTTAATTTTTGGCAGAACTGGGAATTAAACACTGAAAGATGGGTCCCCAGACATACTTTAGGACATGACTACATGCCAAGTCTCACAGCCCCTTTGTCATTTGGGCTGACACAAGTTCCATCCCGACTCAGAGTTTTTCTGTTCCCCGGTCAGAAACTTCTCCCCTGTGGAGCTCTGCATCCATGCCCAGCCCTGTCAGAGGAAGACATCCCTCTCACGTGGATGAAAAATGGTGCTGGAGGCAGACATCTCCTCCCCAGGCCTTGAGTCTAGTCTTTCTCAAAAAATATTTATTGACCGCCAAACCTGTCCCATGCTCTGTGGAAGGCACTAGGGACAGAACCAACAAGAAAGAAAATGAAGCCTGAAGATTCCATAGGTTCTTCTGGGGCCTACGCTCTGAGTGTCTTTGGGGACGTGACATGAGAGAGGCAGACAGTGCAAGAGGTGCTTCGCAGAAGAACAAGCCACTAGAATCACTGTGTTGTCCACCTGAGACTAATGTAACATCGTACGTCAACTATGCTTCCATTTAAAAAAAAAAGAGGGAGAGAGAGGGAGAGAGAATAAGCTGCTCTGGGGCAGAGGTTGAGTGGGGCTCCTGACCAATTGTCTCTGTGCTCTGGGGCACACTTAATATCTCCAGAGCCTTTGTGTTTTCCTTCTATAAAATAGGTGTACGATATGTCTCTGGAAAGACTGAGCAGAAGATAAAAGGGGAGCTGCCCATAAGGCTGACAGAGGGCCGGATACGTACAAGGTACAGAGTAAAGGTCAGTTCTCCTGCATGAAGAGAACTTGTTTGTTGAGGTACAGAGGCCTTTCCTGTCACAGTGTTTGGCTGGTAAGAGACAGGATAAATAGCAATAAATCATCATGGTAACTGCCCCCATTTGTCAAGCACTTGTCTTTCAGGACCAGGCCACCTGCTGAGCATGGTGGCCGTGGCATCCCATTGTGCAGATTCACTTTTGGCGACTTAGGCCCTGCTTGGGTTCTTCCCTTCCTTCCCAGGGACAGCCAGCGCACTCGGGGAAGTCTGTCTTCCGTGCGTTTGGTACTTTTTGCCAAGGGACAGTTAGTCATGCCATTGGTATTTGAGATAATTTGGGAAGCACCTCGTCTATGCAGGCAGAGATTAATATCTGAATGCTCTGTGCTCATTTAAAGCCCTCAGAGGGTTTTTTGGTGGTTGTTTTTTGAGAACTTCTTTCCTGACATGTGCACCGTGCAGAAGATTGTGAAACCGTGTCTCTGCAATATGCACCATCCATGGTTCTCCCACCTCCAGACAGCTGGATTCCTAGTCTGGAACATGAGGCAAGCCACTCCTGGGACGTTCCAAGCAGCCCACACCTAACACCAGTGTTCCCGTTCCACGCGCAGCCCACACTTGGCGCCTCTCCCGCAGCCCCCTCAGGCCCGGGCTGTGCTCCGCCATGTATTACAGTTTTATTTATCTGAGCCTAGGCCTCTTTCCCCCTAGACGCAGAGCACCCAGAGCTGCTGAAGCATTGGTGCGGAATGCGCCTTAATCCGTGGTGTGAATGGAGACAGCAGGAGGAGCCCGTCAAATGGAGGCGTCAGGGGGAGAGGATCTGCTGCGAGAAGGTGGGCCCCCCCCCACCCCCAGGGACAGAGCCTGCCAGTGGGACTCAGAGGCTGCCTCTACCTCGGGGGACGCAGACGATGCCTCGGCTCCCGAGAGCGGCAGAGGCGTTAAGAAGTAATATCCGGAGAGAAAACTGACGTACAGTCCAGGAGACATAATTTGCTGTAAGAGGTTGAGGCGAGGAATGAAGACGACAGCTGCCTTTTCTCCTACTGGTGGTGGCTGATTGCATTCGGTCCTCTCATTTTGATTCAGCCCTTTCCTGTCTGTATGATATTACCGTTACATTTTTATGCCATTTCAGATTTTCCTTTGTTGTCATGTGTGGGAAATGGATTACATTCTTCTTGTCTGTGAAACCCGAGGAGATTGTTTTGCTTGGAGATGATCTCACACTGTGTGGACTGAAGAGTACAAAGATCAGGGGCCGGAGAAGTCTATGCTCAGGACGAGGTTTATTGTAATGGCTCTAAGAGGGATCAGGGTAATCCATTTGACCCAAAAGCTCATCCTAACCCGTGGTGACAGAAGCGGCCCAAAACACTACCCAGCTTCTCTAGATGGCTGCTGCCTCGTAGTTACGTACTCTGCTTCTGTAGGGGATCATTTGGAGAAGAGGTTGTGTGCAGTTGCTACATCTGGTTTTTGGCCCTATCTAATCCACCTGTATAACCTCCGCTTTCCACGTAGGGATTATTTCTTTGTTCAGCAAACACCTATGTAGCACCTCATATGTGTCGAGCCAGGTGCTAGGTGCTGTGATATTTATGGAAAAAAAAAGAAAAGCATGCTCCTCACCCTTGCTTTAAACCCTCATGGGGAGGTTAAGAAACAAGGAGACCATGGAGCTACAGTATGAAACTGCTGCAGGAGACGTGCCCCAGCCTTGGTGGAAGCGCAGTGGCTGGGTACCTCAAGAGAGGAAGGTCAGGAGAAACTTCCTGCAGGAAGTGACACCGTAGGGTGGAAGGGCGATGCGGCTGAGCTGGCCAGGCCAAGCTTCTTCCTGTAAGGAAAGTTGCAGCTAGTGGTGGAGGAGGGTTGGGGGACGCATCGCAGGCCAAGGAAGCAGCACCCGCAACAGCAGGGGGCCAGTGTTCAGTGAAGCTCCTGTTGGGTGGCGTGGCCATGCGCCGAGTGTAGGTGAGGCCTGGCAAGAGAGGACTCTGGAGCGTTGGACTGCAGCCGGCTGGGCCAGGGTCGCCGGCCGCTTGAGGGCTGTGTACCCCAGCCTGTAGGCGGCGGGGGGCCGTGGGGAGCCGTGGGGAGCCGTGGGGAGTTCTAGGCAGGCCGTGTCTGCAGTTTTGAAAGCCCGTCCTGGCTGCCAAGTGGGAAGAGAGTGGATGCAGGGTAAGACTGGACCTAAGCACACCACCTGGAAAACTGTTAACTCGGGAGGAAGAAAGGATGAAGAAAGGGCCGGGTCGCGGCCTAGAGGACAACGAGATGGGCTCTGAGTGAAGGACCGTGGTGACCCCGCTGGAGCCACACGCGCCATTTTGCTCCTCCTCCAGCATCCAGGGACATTGCTGCTTTGGCCTTTAGGCTAGCGGCTCTCTCGGCCCGAAGCAGTCTGTGCCCAGATATCCGGGTGCTTCCCTCCTAATCGCCTCAGGCCTTGGGTCCAACGCCGCCTTCCCCGGAAGCCTCACACGGTTTAAAGCTGCACCCCGTCCCCCCACCCCCGCGCCCCAACTGCCGCCGCCTGCGTTCCCCGCGGTCGTGTGTTCCCCTCCTAGTTTGCTCGGTAAATTCCTTTATTTTTAGGCTCTCTGCGTATGAGCCTTGTCCCGCTAGGTGTGCGCGCTGTAGCGCAGGGGTGCCCCTGTCTCGGCCCGTTGGCCGTCGGCTGGCGCCGGGCTCCAGGACCGGGCGGGCCCCCGGCGGCCCCGCGGCTCACGCTCGTGGAACGCGAAGCTGGTTGGAAGCTGGGGCTGAAGATGCGAGAAGAGGCAGGCAGGTGCCCGGTGCTCGGGGGGGCAGGGGCGGGCGAGGGGAGCTGGGGGACGCCTCGAAATGGGGGGGGGCACGGGGTGGGGAGGCGGCGGGTTCTCCTGGAGCCCGTCACCCGGTGGTGGGGCAGGCGCTCGAGGGAGGGCCTAGGGACAGGCCAGGGCCGACTGGGGCGGCGACAGGTCCCGGGGCGGGGGGGGGGGGGGGGGGCTGCGGCCGGCGCCCGACTCGCCTCCCGCAGCAGCGGCGTCGGGGCGCTGGGTGGGAGGCCGAGGCCCCGCGAGCCCGAGCAGCCCAGGAGGCCGTAAGCTGCACGAGCCGCTGCGGCCTGGCGCGGTCCTGCGAGCACGGAGGGGAAGTCACGGGCCGCCAAATGGCGAGGAGCCGCCGCGACCGAGGTGCCCGCGCGAGGAGCAGCGCCCGCAGGGTCGGCGGAGCGGGGCGGCGAGCAGGCGCCGCGGGCTGGCAGGCTTCCCCTCAGTCAGGGGCTGGGGTGGGCCCTCCGTCAGAGCTCTCCGGAGAGACGAAACCCCACAGACAGCGGCCGGTAGAGCTTTGTCTGGAGGAATCGGCCCCCACGATGGTGGAGGCTGACGAGTCCAAAGTCTGCGCATCAAGTCCGAGGCCGTGAGGCTGGAGCCCCAGGGAGTCGCCGTGTTCCGGTTCACGTGCGAAGGTCACGGCTGGCAGCCTTGCCTCCTGCTGGCGGAGGGCGGCGTTTTGTTCTGTTCATGCCTCCCGCTGCTTGGGTGAGACCTCCCCGCCCCTCGGAGGGTAATCTGCCCTTCCAGAGTCCACCGCTTTACGATTTACGTATTGACTTCATCCAAAATCAGCCTCGCAGAAACATCCAGATGATGTTGGACCTCACACCTGGGCGCCAACTAGGAATCTCTTGTCCAAGAATCCATGGATGGTACATCTTGCACAGACAATCTCAAAATCATTTGTCGGAAGCACATGTTCGGAAAGAAGTCCTCCAGACAGCAGCAGCAACACCTCTCATGGCTTTATGCCAGCACAGAGCATCCTGATACTAACCTTTGTGGAGACGAGGTATTTCCCAGATTCCCTCAAATGCTGATGGCATGACTAACTTTCCCTTTGGGGAAAAAAAAAAAATACCAAACTCCTGAAAAAGACTTCCCTGAATATCCTGGTTATCTTTGGGAAGGAAGAGAAGAACCCGGCAGAGATGATGACACTTAATATTGTTCAAATGACACTGAAACTATCAGGGGCAGCTGCTGTTAAAATAACCGCCACAGGGGCAGGTCCTAGTAGGGAAGCAGTAAGGATAGGATGATTGCTTCCTTTGAGCAACACAGAGTCTGGGGAAAGATACTGGCTTTTATGGGTACTGAAGCAGACAACACTGATGGTGTGAGCCTCAGCATGTTCCCAGGCTCCCTCCAAAAATATAGACCCATTTTTATATTTAAGATAAATCTACTGCAATGCAAGCCACTGGGTCAGTAATGCAATATAGTCACAGATATCCATCCAGCCCTTTTGTATCATCCACATTATGGTTAACTTTTGATCAAGATGACTGGGGAAAAAGAATTCACTGACATATGTAGACGATCCCCCTACCCCAGCAAGTTCCCCAGGTGCACCTTTACCATGCAATCCCTCACTTGCTGATGTACCAGTTTATTTCTATTCTAGTTAGTTGTCAGCAGCCCCTAGCTGATGTGAGAAAACAACCATGTTTGGTTTATCTGTCAACCAGGTTGACATGCAGAGTAACAGATTTCATTCATATGAGGGAACGCCCTTTCCCCTCCTCCTCCTGACACGGCACCTATACAACCAGCACACTTTGTTCAGTCTCTCCTTTAAAAAAACATTAACAAGTGATGTTCATGTACCCCAGAAGGGGGATAAAAGTGTGCTGCCCTAGGGGGCGCCTGGGTGGCTCAGGCAGTGAAGTGTCTGACTTCCACTTGGGTCATGATCTCAGGGTCCTGGGATCCAGCCCCACATGGGGCCTCCCACTAAGCATGGAGTCTGCTTGGCCCTCCTGCTCCAGCCCTCCCGCTGGTTGTGCTCTCTCTGCCCCTCTCTCTCAAATAAATAAATAATTAAAATCTTAAAAAAAAAATCAGACTAACCCAGATACCCAGCTAACCAGGCATGAGGGCTAGAAGTGTTTCACCTGGCCCATATGCAGAGCCATTTGGGGTTTACAGCCTCAACATCAGGGCTCTTAATTTGCACAGCTGGTGCCTCCTGCATGTTGCCTGTGGAGAGCCCATTAGCAGCAGAGGTCACAGAGGCTGGGGTCCCGTGGAGCTACAGGAAAATCCAGCTGTTTTGTTCTTCTCAGGTGAGAGAGGACAGAGCCTCTTTATCATGGTCATTATGGTTAATAAGCACCGACTAATAGGATGAGAGGGTGAACTCCGCTCACAGAACATGAAAATTTCATTACACAGGGCAAGACTGGAATGGCTCAGGACGTAAAAAGGCCTCTCTCTGGGATGAGGGTCTCCCAGGCACAGAGAAGTCAAGGACCTACGAGTGGGTGAAAAGCCCCAGTGACATGAACGGGGTTCAGACTGCGTGGTGGAGTGCAAACATGTTGGATTAGAGGTCGTGTTGAATGTTCTGGGTTTTCACTTAGGGACTGTTTTGGGTCGTTCAATGCAGCTATCTGTGGTCAAGGTTTATTATTTTATACGGTGGCCAGAGTAAGTTCTTTAGGAACATACTCCCATCAAAATGCTCACTTTGCACATTTCAGGACTCCAAATGAGCTTTGAGGGTGTATTACTGTGTGTAAGATGTACGATGAGCTGAACAGTTTTGGGTGAGGAGAGGGAGAGAAGGGGATGCACCTTACTGAGTCATGCTTGAGAGTGACAGCCTATGCTCTTCAGTTGGTTTTTTTTTTTCCTTTCAATAATCAGGTTTTCAGACTGCCACATTTGCTCCTGTTAATCCACTTCCCCAATATCTAAAAGTCAGTCATTGCTAAATGACATTATTTGAGCAAAGAATTTTGTGTAAAAAAATGTCTGTTCAGTTTTAATGATGAAATTCCCCATTCTCCTAGTTGTGATGCTGAGTTCCCACTACTAAAATAAACAACAATTACATAAAATTATCGATTTTTCTTTTCTAACAACAGTAACAAGAACACCCGCCTCCTGGGTTGAGTGCTTACTCTGTGCTGGTCCCATTAGCTTGCATTGCATGGATTGGCTCATTTGGTTCTCATCCAAACATTCCTTTAAGATAAGATTTATTATTACTCCCACTTTACAGATGAGAAGACTGAAATGAAGAGGGTTCTAGTAACTGTCCCACACAAAAGCTGTTGGGAAGTGGCAGGACGGAGTCCGAACTCAGTCCAACGGACCCCAGAGTCTGGGCTCTTACACCATGTCAAGGTCGAGTCTTCAATCTATTTTACTTCACAAAAAGGAAACTTTAACATCAGTGTAACCACACCAAAATCTTATCACGCACAGGGATGGCTCCAACAATTTAGAACAAAAGAGAAGTGACACCAACTCTTAACCTTTAGAAATGGATACAGCAAATTTGTCTCTCAAAAATTATTACTGGATTTAAAAAAAGAAACAAAAGAAAATGAGTTTTAAGATAGTAATAGCATTTTAAAATGTGGAAACAGGAAGGTCAGGATTTTTTTTTTTTATGATAGTCACACACAGATAGAGAGAGAGAGAGGCAGAGACAGGCAGAGGGAGAAGCAGGCTCCACACACCGGGAGCCCGACGTGGGATTTGATCCCGGGTCTCCAGGATCGCACCCTGGGCCAAAGGCAGGCACCAAACCGCTGCGCCACCCAGGGATCCCGGTCAGGATTTTTTTAATCACCTGTCACAGTAGAAAGGTAACCCCCAAATGACAGTGTTCCCTCGTGTCATTCTTTTTCAAAGTATGAATCTCAGACCCTGTGATTTGCAGCAAAAAAGGGCAGCATATCAAAACTAGGAAGCCCCACGATTCACTCCTGGCTTTTCTGTTAACTCCGGGTGACCTTGAACATGTCACCCCCTGAATCTCAGTTTCCACGGACTTAAAATCTTTTTCTTCTGGTAATCACCAGAGTTTGTGCCAGCTCTTAGTATTTTATGAATATCTTCCGACTAGAAATTTCTGTAGAACTTTTATATGCTGTCTTAGAATCAAAACTAATTATGCTCTTTCCTAAGATGATTATTGTGGGGTGTGTTTGTTTTTTTCCCTCCTGATGAGATCAACAGCTGGGCAGACATTTTTTTTAAACACTGTTAATTGGTCACGTGAACTCCACCATCACAGTGGATCTTTGGTCATTTGCTAAAGATGGGGAAGTGTTCTCTCTCTCCCCCATAAGCAACCATCAGATCCTCCACACGATACAGAGCCACATGGGAACCATTAGAATAACAAGCAAGTCTTTTCCAAAGACGCTAAATTGATTTCCCTTTATACCAGAAATTTGGGCTCCCAGAAGGCCCTCCCAGAAAATTGATAAGAGAAATACCAAAATCAAGATATTGAGCCTGATCCAACTGTATTAACAACATCCCCACTAAGAGCTAGGATCCTGAAATAGCATAGCCATCTTCTTTTTTTTTTAATTTTTATTATTATTATTTTTTTATTTATGATAGTCACAGAGAGAGAGAGAGAGAGAGAGGTGCAGAGACATAGGCAGAGGGAGAAGCAGGCTCCATGCACCGGGAGTCCGACGTGGGATTCGATCCTGGGTCTCCAGGATCGCGCCCTGGGCCAAAGGCAGGCACCAAACCGCTGCGCCACCCAGGGATCCCCCTTTTTTTTTTTAAGATTTTATTTATTTATTCATGAGGGACACAGAGAGAGGCAAACACACAGGCAAAGGGAAAAACAGGCTCCCTGTGGCGACCCAGAAGTGAGACTTGATCCCAGGACCCCGGGATCATGACCTGAGCCAAAGGCAGATGCTCAACCACTGAACCCCCTTAGGTGCCCCTGAAGGAGAAGCTGTCTTAATGTTACTGAGAACTGACCGTAGCTCTAGGAATTTAAGGAGACTCCGGTGTGAAGATATGGGGTCCTTCCCACCTAAGCTGACCCTGGAGATGAGAGGGGTTGGAAACGGGATAAACCAGGAAGTGAGTCAGGTTTCCACAGATCTGTCAGTAACCCTTTTATGGACCTAAAACCACTCTGTTTCATCACTCCTTCACCTCTGGGGGGAAAAAGAGAAAGAAGTAAGTAAACTCATGTCACTGAAAGGAAAATGAGATCAATTTTTGTTTTGAGGGCCTCTAGTGGAATAGCTGTTTGAGGAAGGCTTTCCGTGCACCGTTAGCAGTGTGGCTCTCTTCCCTGACAGGCCCACAGCATCCTGCGCTTTTTCTCCCCTTCTAATTTTGCACATGTCTTAACTGAGCGCTGTTGTACGCTTCGTTATCAAGGTTTAATTAAAACATTAGCATTCGTTCAGTGGGCACAAGGTGTGCTTGTGTCTAAGGAGCAGAGAAAACAAAGGGTCAAACTTACTGAAACTAAAGCAGAGCATCTTCTCTTAAAATTCAGAGGCTCTGGGTTTGGCATTTATGTGAAGAGCTGCCACAGGACAGCTTTTGCATACCATGAGAAATCCCAGGTCCCTTTCAAATTCCTTTGTTCATGGAATATATTTCCATGTGTTCAGCATCCAGTGTATTAGGATGCTCAAGACTGAGAAAAATCATAGGTGTTTGAATCTACAAGACTGCAGAAATGGCATGCATACATTAACGGCACAGGTTTTCAAAATCATCTTGGAATGAGGGAAAACGTGAGTAGCCTACGAGAAACATATGGTATGAACTGTTCATTCCATTTGCATTTGTTTCTGAGAGCTGTACTTATTGCAGCTTATAAAATCAATTCAATTTTAGCTTTTGCTGCTCTGTGCAATAAATTATTTTCTGTGTAATAAAGAAAATATGAGCCAAAAATACGGATTTGAAAATGTTTCTGTCACAAAGCAAGATGTCAGTATGTTGCCTAAAAAGAAGTGAGACTGAAAAGTCTCCCTACAGAAAATCCAAAATATTAAGGCTCTGTTTTCCATCTTACTTACACTGATTTTAAGAAAAATCAAATATATAAGTGTCAGTTGCTTAGAAGACCACACAGCCTGTAACGTTTACGTCTCCTGGGCTATATTGATCTAAATGTTGTCTCGAACATTATCAATCTGATTTTGATCAACTACAACGCATTGCATAAAAGATTTACTT
Organism: Nyctereutes procyonoides; assembly: GCF_905146905.1. Classification (NCBI taxonomy): domain Eukaryota; kingdom Metazoa; phylum Chordata; class Mammalia; order Carnivora; family Canidae; genus Nyctereutes; species Nyctereutes procyonoides. The sequence goes on from NW_026575122.1 coordinate 25,897,390, forward strand.
TCCCTGTTGTTGCCACTGAAAACACTGAATCAGCATCCAAATTATACTTTTCTGATAAAATTCTTAATCTAACAAGTCCTTTCTGTTTGTTGTCATTCATAGCTTTACTTTTGATTCATTATTAATCACCGGCTCTTGTGTTCAATCGCTATAAACTGTTCATAATGGCTTCTTTGTAGCTCTTAGACTTCTCTAATCTTCCCACAGTGAATTACAGTAGAACTCGATTCATTTGTTGGCATTATTAAATAGTTGATTAATGCCCAGGTTTTAAACTGTTAGTCTTTTCTTATTTTCATAAAGGATTAAAATCAGGATTTGCTGTTCTTGCCAGAACCCGGGGAGAATTTTCAAAATATTTCTCTCTGAAGCCTTGGGCTCTGACGCCCTCACATTTGTGAATGTTGTATTGAAGTTGTTTTGGTAGCTCGAGCTCCCATCACTGTCCATTCTCACCTGTCAGGTTAGGAGTCCTGACTTTAGACCCCAAAACTCTTCTAGAACCCAGCCCTTATTTTCCTCAGAAACCAAATTAATTCACGAGAACGAGAATGTCTTCAGCAAAATGTTATCACCACAAGCTAGACCCAGCACTCTTAGCAAAGAGAGAGCATTTATTCACTTGCCGGAGATCCCAGAAAGACGCGGTAACCCTACAAGAAGCTGGAAGTCCTTCTACTATAATTGGGTAACGTGTGTTCCCCGCTTACCCCTCGGGAAGCAGGCGTCTCCGAAGCGTCGCCTCCCGCAGGGAGACGGGGAGAAGCGCCGGGGCTGTGTGTGGTTAGATGCGCCCGAGAGCCCAGGCCCGGCATCACGGTGTTCCCCAGCGCAAGAGAAATGTCCCCGTTTCCCGGCCCTCCCTGCCCGTGCAGTGAGGCTCAGATTCCCTAGCAAAGCGTGAAGACGCAGAGCCCAACCTCACACCGTGCTTCTAACCCCCCTCCTCAGAGCACCGCTCACAGGAGCTTCCCGGCTTCTGTCCAAGGGCCGGCTTCTCCTCTCACGGGGCATGTGCAATCCAGCCACTCTCTCCTGCCCTGGACTCTGCGTTTTCCCTGATGCAGGGTGGGGGTGGGGGTGGCTGCAGGGAGAAGATGGGGAGCCCAGTGAATTACTAAAACTGCCCAATCTGTCTGCGCACCACACACGGTCAGGAATGTGGATACAACTGAAAGTGTGACTATTGTCACGTAGGCGGGCTACGATATTTTTTTTTAACATCAGGAAGGGAAAGCACTGTAGTGTATTATACAAAACGTAGCTGCACATGTGTTTGTATGTGTTTCCCTTTGCACACTCTTATGTCGTGAACCGTTCCTTTGACTCTCTGTTTTTCATGTGTGCTGTCCTCACCCGTGCCCTCAACCTTGGGATCAGAGACCACGCCATCCCGCCTGTCACGTGTACAGAGCCCCACAAACAGCTCTTGAAGCTCTCGGTTGTGCACCTGACCGCCTGCGCTGGTCAGCCCCATGCCCCCGATGGGCAACGCTGCCCTCTCACCACACCAGGAGTGGGAGGCCGGCAGGCCTGGAACTTCCTGTCCGCGGGTGGGAGGCAGCTCCTGGAGGCCACGGACAAGTTTGTGGCGTAGATCGTGGTGACGGTCTCACAAGTGTGTGCTTCTCTCCAAGGTCCTCCAGTTATAGACATTAAGTGAGCACAGCGTGTTGTCTGTCCCCCATGCTCCAATAGAGCGGTCTAAGAAAGAAAGAACTTGCTGTTTCTCCACCTCTGGACGCACCCAGGTGACACCTAGACTTACCTGCTCAGAGAAACATGTGTCCCTCCTCTCCAAAGCCGGCCTCTCTGTCTGTGCTCGGGGGCCATCCCCTGTCCCCTCTCCAAGATCCATCTGTTCTTCTCTCTTCTCAAAGAGAGCCTTGAGGCTCCCTGCAGTGTCACCCTATCCCCCCCACTGCTGAGATCACCACGCTTCAGCGACATCAGGATGTCCGCAGTTCCCTCAGCCTTGCTCACACCATAGCCCATTCCTAATGCGTGCAGTTGCATCAGGCTGCAGTACTTTACACGCGCCCCTTTTCCCTGTGGACGTCCTCCTCCAACAGCTCACTTAAAACACCCTTACCTCCTTGAAAAATGTCCTTGGTCCTCTCAGAACACAGCTCTGTATTCGGTGCTCCCATGGCAGGTCGTCTTTCAATATAGGACCAATCACAGCCTGGCAGGGTGATCTCTGATGTACACTCATGCTTCTGCATTAGATGAGGAACCCACTGCATGCAGAGGTGAGGTCTCTGGACTCACTGTGTCTCCATTGTGTGGCTTTCTCATACAGTTGATATTTTAACAAGTGTTTGTGGAATAATTGTGCTACCTTTCCTCTCATTAGGTAGGACTCTGTCAAAGTAAATACTCATGTCATATCGTGTTCTTTGTCTTAAATAGAATTTTTCTTTGATAATGTGCCATCCTAATGATGTTTCTAGACATAGAAGAAAATATGCATTAATAACTGTTGTTTTGTCTTTTCCTCTTTGTCCCTAGCGAGTTGCAATCATCTGTCCTCTCAAGCTCAGAGATTACTCAGTATCTGCCTGTGGGTACCCTCCCCCCCTTCCTCATGTTACATGACTCAACCCCAAGTAGCCTCTAGAGTGAAGAAGCAAATAATTGCACTGACCACTGTCCTCACAGTCATATTAAATAATAAAGCATAAGGAAAGGACGGTATTTATTAATCCTGCACCAAACACACGCACACATGTACATGCACACACACAAATCATCACATTTTCGTATATCAGTTTACATGCATATCATAAACACACTAAATGCTTCCAGTAGCTCTGTGAAGGGGGTATTATCATCACCTCCATTTCACAGATGCAGAAACAGAAGTTGGGAAAGGTGGATACCTTCCCTGAGGTTCAGCCTCTGAACGTTGGAGCTAGGACTCAAACTCAGGTCAGCCTTGCATCAAAGCCAATTCATAGTGTTACTAAAACCTGCTTCAAACGTAGGGAGAATCGATAACATTAATGATTGTATGGCTTGTATGCGTAACTGTGGTAGATTATTCATGGATACGCTGTGTATACACCATAAAAATAGAAATTATTTGTTAAGCCATAGTGGATCAGGCCTCGCATATATTCCTAACTGCTGATAGATGCACATCACAGGACATCATTCACCGAGGAATGTTTTGTGTTGGCAGCCTTCCTCTTAGAGGACACCCCATAATTCAGATAAGCATATTGAGACCCAGCGAAGAGCAGACCGTCCCCAAAGGTCAAGGATGTCAGTGGCCCAAAGCCCCATCCTGGACTTTAGAGAACAGGTCTGTGCTTTTGGAGAAACACAGTGCGTCAGCCAGTTTGTCCTGAAGGAGCAAAGTTGATACTCCCCGTAGCTAAGGATCCCAAACAACAGACTAATTTGAAAGGGATACCAGGTTCATATGACAATGCCAACTGTAAAGAGAAGATGGGAAAGACAGCAAAGGCATTTCGCAGTTCAAAAATATCTGAAGTCCTGTAGTCTCTAAAATAAAGTCATGGGCTAAGGGCCTGTTTTGAATTCCTCACCACCCCCTTCCCAGACTTTTCATACCAATTATATATTTACATAAGCAGTCCTAGCTTTTGAGCCAATGGAATGCTACAAATTAGATATGGGTAGGATTATGGGGGGAAGAAAACCAGATTACTTTAACCTTCATTTATTTTCTTCATGTAGATTTATACCAGGTATTTCATATTGTTTGGGTGAAGAACCAGAAGTGATAATTTTCAATACCAGAAAATTAAATGTGTTCCAAAATATGCTTCTACTTTCAAAAATTGATGAATCAGCACACATTAAGCCAGCAATAAATGACGTGTGGGGATATTTAAGGCACTGAAGCCCTTCGGGATGAGCAGATCAGCAAAATGCAACACCAGAAGAACAGGTTCAGGTACTATAAATATGGCCACTGCGTATTTCACCTCTCTTGACAACTATAGCAAGGATGTAGAATCTGCAAACCTATCTTTAGAATTGTCAGAGAAGGTATTTACTGAAAGATAAGTATTTTGCAAGGAGGGAGTTTGTAAAGAGATTGTTTCTAAAAGACAAAAACTGTTTAGTAGAATAAAGTCATTCAGTGGGAAATAGGTGAAATCTTTACTGACCACCATTTTTAGTTAAGTAAAACCACCATTGCCCTAATCCTATTTCCAAGTGGAAAATGCACCCACTCACTTTTCAGCCACCATTTCTGCAAAGCTATTGTGTCATCAGAAATGTATCCCTGGTATCTAAACGGTGTGTCAGAAATATGTAAGAAAAGCCATTGCAATATGGAACTTAGAGTTATATTCTAAAGCGTCACCTGGCTTTGGCTCCGAGGGTAAAGAAAGTGCAAGTGTGGAAATCTAACAGACTCAGTTGCTTGCATAACCTCCCTAAACCTGTTTCCTCGTTTGTAAACTAGGGAATAATATTACTTTCCATACAGGTTGTAAGGATCTGATGTGATAAATTATGCATAAAGCCTGGCCTGTAAACTAGTTTTATATGGCCTCCTAGCCATATCACTACATATCATCTACTCGTTTTAAGCCTTCACAATTTATTTCAGTGGTAGAAATGCAAGGGAACAAATGCAGTTAAAGCACCTCTCATGCCCTAAAATATGTAGATTGTTTCCTACAGTACCATTTCCTGGAGTAGTTTCTCTTCCCACCCCTGGCACATTCCTGATTCCCCTGGCAATCACACCACCCACTGAATGGTTCAAACACTTTCCTGGTCTACTTTGAGCAACTGTGAGTCCTTCTGTCTGCACAATTATTTTTATATGCCATACATATTTAATTAGGAGAGCAAGGAAACTACTCCAAGGTTGAGGAGTAGTGATGTTTGTGTGCTTCTCCTCTGGGGCTTGCATGTGGACCAGTTTGGTTGGCATGTCTTGCTGAGGAGACCAGAGAGATGGCCTCAATCCACAACTGAGCAAACCCATCGCGTCATTCCTGGTCCCGGATCATGACTCAGCCTAACTGTGGAACAGGATCCCCCGGGGTGCTGAGTCTCCCTCCGTCTGCCTGTCCCTTGTCTTACCATCCCTGGGCTAGCATCATCTGTTCATGAGACCAACAAATAGGTTCTGACAGCCTACCCCATGACCACCGCATGCTAGGTGCTGCCCTGAATCTTAAAGTAGTCATGCTCCCTGCCCTCACAGGGCCTATATTCCAGTTTTCGAGGGAGACGACAGAGAAGCACATAAGTAAATATAAATTCTAAAAGGAGCCATGTGAGAAACGAACAGAATGCTGTACCCAGGAGTAGAGGAAGGACCTACTTATGGGGGTGGCCATGAAAGGCCTCCCTGATGGGGCGACATCTAAGCTGAGTCCTGAGTCTGCAGGAGGAGCCAGCCCTTTGAAGAGTGTAAAAGCAATGTAAGTCTCAGGGACAGACAGTGCCCCTCATCCCAGGTGTTGTGGCCATGAGCACGCTCCCATCATGATGAGGCCAGGGACACATCATTGCACTCTCTAGGGGGCCTCGGTGGCATTCAGAAGCTTTGCCCAGAGCAAGGAGAAAGCACATCTTGCCCAAAAGCCACTTGCTCCCAATCCAGCGACCACCCCACCCCATCCCCAAGGGAATTTTGCAGACACAAATGGCGTTAATTTAGGCTTATTCAAGAACCATGCTTCTTTGAAAAATGATTGAAAGCAGGAAAGTTGAGCTGTGTGACTTTGGAAGGCAAAATTCATTTTTCCCATACTTCAAATCCAGATTTTCAAGTTTTAGGAAAATCCACCCATAAAGACAGGGGGAAAAAAAGCTCCACAAGCTCTCTGAAACCGTGGGTGAAAGATGCCTTTGCCAGTCAAGATGGTCCTAATACAGCATCCAGCCCCTAAAGCCTTTTGCACTTTTCTAGAATTCCTTAAAACAAGAATCTGAACAGACTTTCCTCTTGTTGGGTTTTTTTTTTATATACCACCTTGTTTTCGTAGAATAGTTTAGATTTTTCAGAAGATTTTCACATCTTTTTTGGTTCCTCAAGATAACTCTATGAATGAGGAAGACAGGTTGGGAGTATGAATGAGGCAAAAAGTTAACAGAATTTATGCTTTGGTTTCTTTGCAGAACATCTCCCCTCCCCAGCCATGAGTTTCTGTGGAATGTGGAATCCGCCTTTCTTCTCCTCTGGATTATATTTCATTCCAAATGTTCATGTGAACAGGGGAGGCAGTATAATGGCGTGATGGGTGCACAGGCTTTGTGGCAGGAGGGCATGTGCTCTGTGTGTGTGTGTGTGTGTGTGTGTGTGTGTAATCAGGGCGCTGCCCCGTAGTTTATATGCCACCCTAAGCCTCTGTTTCCTGCACTGCCATCCTCCACCCTCAACCCCGTAAACAGGGATAACAACACCAAACTCACAAAGGTCGGTGGGTGATAAACCAGATAAGGAAAGCACGGAGCGCAGTGCCTGAGTGAGGATCCTTTGCCCTCCTTTGGCCTCTTTTTGTCAGCACTCAGGAGAGGCTGAGCCCCGCAGCTGCTGTGTAAAGAGTAGTACTCGCAGAGCCTTGCCTTCCCCGCCAAACCCGTTCCCCCTCCTTCCTGCAACACCCTTCTCCCAAGCCCGATTTTCTGGAGTCATCCTTAAAAAGCCTCCCTCTCCTTCACCACCTACATCCAATACTCACCATCCCTGCCCTTCCTGCCGCCCAGATAATTCTCAGATCTGCTCCCTCCTCCCATTGCCATTCATTTATTCATTCAGTGGCTGTTTGTTGAGTACCTACTACATGCAGCCACTACACTGGACGGGGGATAGAGTAAGTGAACAAGCCTTAATTCCTGGCACTCGTCCTCACTCAAATTATTTCAGTGTACTCGCCTACGGACAGTATCTCCTTACTCCAATCCAGTCTCGGTATTGACATCAAAATTATCATGCTAAGTAGTACTGATCTCTGATCTCACCAGTTCCGATCTCATCCTTTTCCCTTTAAAACCTTAATGGGTTTCCCAAAGATTTAGGCATAATAAAAACAGCCCATATTTTCTGAGCCCGCACTAGGTGCCAGGCATTATTTGAAGCACTTTACACGTAATGTCTAATTAGGTTGGAAGACCAAGTGCTTTAGAATACCCTCACATCTGGCTGCAGCCCACCTTCACGATTTCTTGCCCTGCCACTCACACATCTGATTCTTCCTTGCCAACCGTAAGTCAGATCTTAAAACCATAAACAGACATGTCATGTTCTTATGTTCTTGCACATCTCTGCTGTCTTGCATGCTATTTCCTCTTCCTGGAATTCCCCTCCCTTAGTCTTCTAGTTGGAAAACTCAGCTCATCCCTGAAAGCCTTTCTCCTACACTGGGAAACCCTCTGTACCTCCTCCAGGCAGAGGTGGTCACGCCTGACCCTGCCCTTTCCTAACTCTGTGTGTCTGCCCCACACAAGCTAGCATCACTGACACAGCCAACCCTGAATGTGATATTTCTTTTTTTTTTTTAATTGGAGTTCAATTTGCCAACATATAGCATAACACCCAGTGCTCATCCCATCAAGTAATGTGATATTTCTGATGAATAACTGCATACCCCAGGCTGTACCGTTGGGGTCCCACACCGCGACATGACCCTCAGAATAGAGGCTGCCAGCAGGGACCTGAAACTGTAGGACTGTTAACAGTTCTATCAAGGGCACAGGCACCAACTTTTAGAAAACCTGCTGTGGTTCCTTCACAAGTTTTCTTCCTTTTGTGTTTTGCACTTTAAGGAGCAAAAGTAGTAGAACTCCATGCTTGGTTAACATTGTTCCCTTATTCTGTGTAAGGTTAGGTCTTGGCTGGCCTGGGTGCTGTGCAAATGGAAGTATCAGCAGGCAGGGCAGAAGAGAGTTGGAGAGCATCTTTGGTTTTCCTGCTTCTTTGGTATCCATTAACTCCATTTTGTGGAAAATAACTTACGAGCCTCCAAAGGAAGCCTTCTGCCTAATTTTTTTTTAAGTAGGCTCAATGCTCAGCATGGAGCCCAACACAAGGCTCGAATTCATGACCCTGAGATCCAGACTTGCACTGAAATCAAGAGTCAGATGCTTAACTAACTGAGCCACTCAGGTGCCTCGCCTAAATTTTAATCAATCAAACTGAGCATTTGGAAAAGGAGTATTTGCTAAAGAAAAACCAGACACTTGAAATTTCTTATGTTTAATGCCCGATTATGCATCTTCCCGAAAGTCTCCAATTGTGGGGAATATGACAGTAGATCCAGATTTATGGTAACAAGAACCTTTTCTACTTCCTGAGATATAATTCAGCAAAGACATAAGCAACAAAGGACGCTTAATGCTGACCTTTTGGAAACTGATTTTTTTTTCATTTAATTAAGGTAGGGTTCTAAATAGTAAGTATGTCATAGGGTGTCTGTCTGTCTCATTTGGAAGTCCAGTGAATTTTCTGCGAGCATGAAGATTTAATCATCAAGTAAACTGAACTAATCAGACAAAGCCCATTCATTCTGTTGTCTTCCATGATCGTTCAGATTCCCCAGCTTCCTAATAAATTGCTTGGCAGTCAGTCCAAATTAACCAGAGATATACATCTGTTTGACCTTGCATATAGTCAAGATATTAGCCATGAGGCCATTCCAAGGAGTAAATTCAAATACTAGCTTTAAACATTCTTGAATTTAAGCCCTTTTATATTGAAATGAATAGTTTATAAAACCTTTTCTCCCTACAAAAATCCTCATAAATGAGTACACTGTTACTATTTTTAAATGAAGCCTGTCTTTTTCAGCTTCTACATGACTAGAGCTTTTGCAAATAGCCATGTAAATTATTACAAAATAGAAAGAAAAAAGTGTTTGAAAAGTTGCATTTTATTAAATTCCTAGCTAAATGCAAATTTTTTTTCCTCTCAAATTCACAATTTAAATTATTCAGTTTTTGGTTTGCCCAAATGCGGTCTTTTTTTAGGAAACAAAAAATAAGCCTTACTTATGTAAGATTCAAGTGCTTCATAAAACCACCATGTTAATAATACTTGTTTTTTAAATGTTGTGTTTGGAAAGGTAGCGTCTCTTTTTCTCCCAGCCTCCTTAATTAGCATTTCTCATACGTGACATTTTCCTAAGAGACACTGCAGTTAAGGAGCTAAGGATCCTGCAGTGATTTTTACCTCTGCTCATAGTTTTCCCTCAGGGAATCTTCAACATGTTCTGTCCATGTTCATGAGATATAAATATCATTCTTTATGAATCCTGGTAAAAGGAGAGATTAAACCTAAATAAAAACAAGAAATACTGGGGAAAGGAAGCCACTTTCATCTCAAAGAATTAAAATAAGAGATTTCAACAATTGAGGCATTTTGCCTGAAACAATGTTGGTAAATTCCTTTAAAAGTTGAGGTTAGAATTCTTCTGTGTCAAACAATTATTTTTCTTTTATTGGAAGGGAACTTTGGCATTTAAATTCTTCACCAAAAATTTCAACTTACTTGAATCCAGTAAAGACTGAACCAAGGATTTCAGGAAGATTTAATTTAAGTCCAGGTGGGAAAAAGAATGATGTAATCAATAGGTATGATAATAACATTGTGGCATTTTCATCATTAATTATGCATTTTACAGATATCAAGTGTCTACTATGTGAATAACGTATTAACTAATTAATGATATGCTCTATAATCTCATCATTCTAGGGCAGTGTAAGAATAAATTACCAATTTTTCATCGTATATAGGTTTTGTGTCCAGCTTGATGTTACAATTATCTTGAAGGAAAAATGAGTAATTCCTCACTGTATGAATGACATTATATGTAGGTAATGAGTTCAGTGACAATTGAATATTAAGCTCTATTTTCTACCAAATACTAAATCACTGTTTATTGTCTGATTTTCACTGGAGGCTTATAAATTATAATGAATTATATTGACAAGTGGGGAAATTACTTTTCTATTTGATAGTCCAATGTCTGTTTTTTAGAAATCATTGTTCTTCCTTTTTGCTTTTTTTTTTGTCTCGAGCTCATAAATTTGATCAACAGGCTTACAAACCTTACACAAGACAAATATACCCTACTTTGGTTTTTTTTTTTTGTTCTTTTTTTTAAGATTTTATTTATTTTTTCATAAAGAGAGAGAGAGAGGCAGAGGGAGAAGGAGGCATCATACAGAGAGCCCGACCTGGGACTCGATCCAGGGTCTCCAGGATCACGCCCCGGGCTGCAGGCGGCGCTAAACTGCTGCACCACGGGGGCTGCCCCCTACTTTGTTTTTTATACAGTATACTAAATAGATTTTTTTTTTCTTGGAGCATAACTAATTTGGTACTGTCATTCAAAGGTCTGTGACTATTATTTGTTTTGAGATTTCTCCGTCTGGGTCTGGTGTGGTTTAGTGGTGAGTCACTTTCAAATATATTCCATGCTAGGAATACAAAGAGAATAAGGCTGATTTCTGCCTTCAAGAAGAAAGATTTTGGCCTAAAGGAAACATGTAAGCACCTAGCTGTCGCTCAGTACAGGAGGTGACAGGGATGACTGACAAGGGTGTTGGTAGAAGTTTCATCTTTCACGAAAGTAGTATTTGAACTTGGTCTTGAAATGTTGAAGGATGTGTAGGGGTTCACCAGATAGAGTAGAGGTGACAGATATTCAAGAAGAAGGTGCAGTTCATATGCCTTCAAAACCTGAAGGAAGTGTCCTACTTTATCACAGATTAAGTGCTCTAATCCCCAAAGAATCGTCCACCCCCGGAAATATCACCTCTTTACCTGTCTTGGTAAGATAGTTTACAGCAGAGGTGCTGAGCTCACCACGGCACAGCCCGCTGGGTCCCGTTCACACACCAGCGCCATCCGCAGCTAATGACTCCGTCTTAACGACTCTCTGCTCTCTGGCTTTGTCAGTCACCGCCAACCGAGGCAGAGAGAACACTGAAAGTTGTTCACCACCCACCGCCCCCCCTCCAAGGATTATTTTTTTTACTGTGAACCCCTCCATTAGCTGGAACTTTTAGGTAGCTGGTGTGGTCAGCCCTTGCTTTCAGTGCATGAGACAATGACAAACAGTGGCTCCTGAGTATTTATTGAAAAGAGCAAAGCCTACTGGGATGTTGCTGGGGCCTGGGTGCAGTCCTCAGCCACCTCCTGTGGCAGCACTGTGGCCCAAGGACAAAAGGTCTTTGTAGAGCATGACTCAGGCACTATGCAGTGCTCCAAATAGCCAGGAAAAATTTGAGGGCACTCGGCAAGCTACACTTAGGCAAGAGAAGAGAAAATGTGTTCATGTATATATATTGGACATATATTAGACATATATAGGTCATATATATGATGCATAATAGATATTATATATGATATTTAGAATTCTTCCTAAATATTTTTTTATACTAGGGGATCCCTGGGTGGCTCAGCGGTTGATTGTCTACCTTCAGCTCAGGGCGTGATCCTGGAGTCCCGGGATTGAGTCCCACATGGGGCACCCTGCATCGAGCCTGCTTCTCCCTCTGCCTGTGTCTCTGCCTCTCTCTCTCTCTCTCTGTCTCTCATGAATAAATAAATGAAATATTTTTAAAAATTGTATATACTATATATATTGGAAGTATATATATATGCACACATATATATTTAGGAAGAATATATACTGTATATTATATAATATTTGGAATTCTAAATATTACATAATGGATATAAAACATAGTATGCGTGTGTATATATGTATATATACACACATATATATATTTAACAATTCCAATAAGGATCCAACAATAATGCAGGGGAGTGTCATTTGACCATAAGGTATACTAATTCTAAAAATTAAATGAAATTTTGTGCATTCTATATGCATATCATTATACTAAGGTTACTTAACACAGCACCTCATTATGTCAAGGTAATTGAGGTTTTGCCATGTAAATATGCAACATTGAACCGCTAATGCAGCCCTTGAAAATTTACCTTAATTAAAAAAAAAAAGTTTTCATTATCTGGGAATAATTACCAGCTGACGGAGGTTTCCGATTGCCCTCAGATTCCGCACTACCTTTTCCTGGCCGGGCCTCCCTCTTCTGGCATTAAGGTTTTGGAACAACAGCCAGAGGGAAAGGAGTAGAAGACAACTTGACAGAATCATTCCTGTGGTAGTTATATTAATGAATAAACTTGGAAAGACTTAGCCGACCGGCCGCCTCGGCTCTTCCTCTCCTGGTACCCGGGCACCCAGAGAGCTGGTCCTGTGACTGTGCTTCCAGGGCCCAGGGCCTGGGGACCGGGAGGCCTGGGGGACAGCTCGGGTGGCTGAACGCGAGGCCCGAGGGCGCTGGGGCTTTCCGGGTGTCCTGGGTCCCCGGTGTCACCGCTCGGACCCGCCCTCCACGCCGGCTCCAGGCCCACCCTTCCGTGACACCGCCTTTGCTTGGGGCGGGGGGCGGTGGCAGAGCCTAAGCGACGGTCGGGGGGCCCGCCTGTGCCACCGGCTCTTCCCCGGGGCCGGGAGGTCGCTCACGCCGCGCGCGGACTTGAGTGCGGCGCGCCCGGCTCCCGAGCCTGCGGGGATCCCAGGTCACCCGCTGCGGGCCCTGCTGCCCTGCCCGGCTCCGCCGCCACCGCTCCTCCTCACACATGCAGAAGCTCTTGCGGGAACCATGTAGAAAGCATAAGCATTTGTACCCCAAAATGTCACAACCGGGAGAATCCGGACACTTAAGAGATACATATGGGGGCACCTGGGTAGCTCAGGGGTTGGGCGTCTGCCTTCGGCTCAGGTCGTGATCCCGGGGTCCCGGGATCGAGTCCCACACCCGGCTCCCCGCAGGGAGCCTGCTTCTCCCTCTGCCTGTGTCTCTGCCTCTCTCTCTGGGTCTCTCAGGAATAAATAAATAAAACCTTAAAAAAACAACAACAACAACAAGAGATGGACAGCCCCGGTGGCTCAGCGGTTTAGCGATGCTGTCAGCCCAGGGCCTGGTCTTGGAGACCCGGGATCGAGTCCCACGTCAGGCTTCTGCATGGAGCCTGCTTCTCCCTCTGCCTGTGTCTCTGCTCTCTTCTCTCTCTCTCTCTCTCTCTCTCTCTCTCTCTCTCTCTCATAAAAAATAAATAAATCTTTAAAGAGAGAGAGAGAGATGATAAGTTGGAAGTACTAGTGCTCGTTACACTTGTACCAGAAAGGGCCCTCCTCACCGTGGCCCAGGGGTGGGCAGCACGGGGCCAGAGCAAAGCCCCCCTCGGTCGCACCTCCCGTGAAATACACCGGACGCCCCGCGGGGCCGGCAGCAGGGCCTGAGGTCTGGCTGGTGACCTGCGCCTGCCAGGAGCACAGAGCTTTGCATCTGGTGCCACCTGGGTTAGGGCCTCCAGGAATGGCCTGATCACCGAATACCGAGGGCTTTCTCCCAGCGTTTTTCATCTTTTTAACAGCTTTATGGCAATGTATTACGAATCATAACAGTCCCTCATTTGGGGTACATGGTTCAGTGAGGTTCAGGGAATTTTCACAGTTGTCCCACCATCAGTGCCATCCGGTTTCAGAATAGTTTCATGACCCAGGAGGGTTCCTCTGTGGCCACTGCGGTAACCCGCTCGCGTTCCCATCCCAGGAAACCACTGACCTGCTTACTCCACAGTCTCCAAATGGAGTCAGACTCACGTATGACTTCCTCCACCTACCATAATGTTTCTGAGGTTCACCGTGCTGTAGCATTACCTTTACTCTTTTCCTTTTTATTGTCAAATCTATTTTGTTATTGAGCATATTACTGAGTGTATTTTACTTATCTGTTTGCCAGTCGATGGGATTTTGGATTTTTTCCACTTTTTAACTATTATGAATAATGCTGTTTAAAAATTCATTTATAAATCTCTGTGTACCTATGATTTCCTTTCACGTGAGTTGCTGCCTAGGAGTGGACTTGCTGGGTCCACTGGTAACCTTCTGGGTAAGAAACTGGGTCATGGTGTAAGATACGGGCCATGCTCCGAAAAGCAATTGTACCCACTTTACATCTCCGCTAGCAATATGGGGGTTCCGGTTTCTCCCCATCCTACTGTCACTTGGTATTATTAGTCTTTATTTTAGCCATTCTAGTGGGTATAAAGTGGTTCCGAGTTTTATGGCTATGTGATTCTCCAGGAGATAAGGAAGCAGATGGAGGTGAGGGTGACAATGGAAGTAAAGGAATTATTGAAAATCTGTTCCTCAGTATCATCCTGCTTTCCCATCTTAAGCCTGTCCTCAGTACCCACAACATCTGCTTTCCTTAGAAATACTTGTTTAGAGATGCCTTGGTGGCTCAGCAGTTGAGCATCTGCCTTTGGCTCAGGTCGTGATCCCAGAGTCCTGGGATCGAGTCCCACATCCGGCTCCCTGCTGGGATCCTGCTTCTCCCTCTGCCTGTGTCTCTGCCTCCCTCTCTCTGCCTATCATGAATAAATAAATAAAATATTTTTTTAAAAAGAAATACTTGTTTAAACTGCTAACATTCTTTTTTCCTCCACACATGAGCTGAAATATGATTCTAAAGTGCGGTAGTAGCTAGCTAGGCAAAGTAAAATCCATGGATGCACTATTTAAGCCTTAATTTTAGCTAGTGTTAGGTAGATTTTTTACCTCCTCCTACACCACATTCTTTTATCAGAACTACTGACAAGAAACAGAATTGATTGGCTTAAATTTATCACATCTTTCACTATTCTACCCACTGACGAAGGCTGTTATGTCATTCAAGTAGCTAAACAGCATGAAGAGGCAGCAAAAGAGCAGAGAAAAAGACCATTTATAATCCAAAAACTGAGTAACCCTCACCGACCTAGGATCGTTCCTTGAGATGCAATTTGTGAAAGCTTCTCTTCACAAATATGTATAGTCATGTATTTTGCATATTTAGTCTAATGTATAATATGTGGGCATCTGTTATGAATGAGCTTTTGTTAAACGTAATATCATTTACGATACTGAGACCACAGGTCATACACTGTAATAGATCTTAAGTTTTATGATCTCAAAAGCTGAATGAAAATAAGTTGAAAAATACCCTCAAGAACCATAAATTTTCCGCATAGTTAGCAAAATATAAGCCAAACCATGGCCTCTCCACTTCTTAAGATGCAGAGCATTTTTATGTATTAATAATACTGCAAAGAGATTTGCAGTTTTCAAATGCTTTTAGCTCATCATCACATTTCCAAGAATAACTTCAGATGTGGGATATAGCACATATTTCCCATTTTCTTTTGCAACAAATTTTTCCTTCAGTAATCCCAAAGATTGGGTTATTGAGCAAGGCAAACCAAATTTCTCCTATGAAAACCTAATTTGCAGCAAGCTGTACTTAAAAGTAACTTACTGAGAAATGAGTTAGGAACTGATTGGTTGGTTTGTTTGTTTTTTTTAATCTTGTGGAGCAATGTTTATGTGAAAATATAATCAGAAAATTAGTACCTTCATCAAGAGGTAATTCAGAGAGCTTTACAAATAAACGTAAGTTTCTCATTGATTACAAAAGAAGGCTTTCTACCTCCAGAACCCTTAAATGCTCAGAGGCAATTATGCCATTAAGGTCTCTCTTTCCATGCAGAGATTATCTCATTTCCTCATAATTAGTATTTCCTGTTTATTGAGACAGACCGTATTCAGAAAACACACATCTCTCCCATGCCCCCTTCACTCACTGTCCTTTGCTCTCTCTGGGTCTGTGTGACTTGGAACATCTTTTCCTCCCCGTTAGCATAGCACAGTTGTGTTTTGATGACATCTATTACACAAACCACTACGAGCTGATTATTTAGTAGCAGTTTCTATGGAAAGTCTTAGCAGAAGGAAAAGAAAATCTGGAAAATCTATTCAGAGGGACTTTTTCTTTTTTTTTTTTAAGGAAGTGTTAGAGGTGAAGCGAAGGAGTTAGAGATGATAGGAGGTAAATCAGGTTTCCATCATCCGTGGCAAGACTGTGTTAAAGGAATTAGCTGCTAGAGCTCAGAAAGAATGGAAAACTAGGATTTAAAGGAAAAAGCAATAGGGCCTGGATGTTCTTTTCCTCTCCGCCTTTCAGAGATAGCTCCCCTACTTCGTTTGCTATCCACAGCAGAAGGGATCAGATTTGAGATTTTAGGGGCGGTCCTCTAAGAGGTGCTTGTGTGCTCCATGCCATGAGGAACTCCAGGATGCAGCAGCCCCATTCTCTGACCTCCTGGGGCTCGCAGTTGGGTTGAACAGGCAAGACACAGAACCTGTAGAAAGAGCTAGCAGTACAAACCAGGGTATATATACCTAGTGTCAGCAGCCCAGGGCAGCCCTCAGATACCGGAGCAATTCAGAGAGAGAGGGTGCAGTAGTCCAAGGTGAGCAGGGAAAGCTTTAGGTGGATCTTGACTTCATCCTTGCAACATTCTAATGAAAAGGAGAGCATGGCATTCGTATCCATATTCATAGAACACACAGAAGTGCTGTGTCTTTAAGCCAAAGGAAGGTATGTGGCACAGTTGGAGCCGTGAAGGAGATTTGGCTGGAGCAAAGGAAATTTTAGATGAACAGAAGAGAGGGCTGGAGAAGTGAAAGGCATGGTTCTTGATCTAAAATAGACCCAGAGCTATCTATAATAACATATTTAAATAACAAAGATGATAGTAAAAATTTTGCTGATTGGTTTATTTAAGGATAAGGTAAAAAAGATTAACGTTTCTGTTACACTTCAAAGTGAAATCATGCCTTAGCTCAATGCTTTGTGATTTCTGGAGCTTCCTAGTCATTCTCATTCAATCCACAGAAATCCCTTTTAGTCTTGGCATGCTGTGTAGACACGTAGATTGAGATGAATGGATGATAGATACGTAGGTGGATGGAGAGAGGATGGATGGAATCAGAAGGATGGATGGATACATGGATACATACGCATATAGATAACTGACAGGCAGATACACACACCCATTTTTTAAATATTTTTTCCATCTGCCGAATTGAGAGCCCTAAAGGACTGAATATTTTTTTCTTCTTTGTGGCTCACTAATTGTGTGACATGGTGGTTATATGTGAAAGACATCCAACAAATGTGTGTTGCATAAGATCATTATTGTCCCCTTTAATATCCCTCAACTTTAATATCGACTCAAAGACGTTAATGCTCACTTGCCTAGTTGGAAGAAGAATCAGGGGGAGAGCAAAATGTCATGATGTTCTGCTTCAGAGCGCCTGCTAGCCACCATATTATACCAGGCATGGGTTATTACAGCCCAAGAAACAGGAGAGAAAATGTCACGGGCAAAAATCAAATGCGAGTTCAAACAAGGATTTCCGGTGTTGTGGGAGTTGGAATCGGATGACAACACAGGCACTTTTGCCTTGATGGCTTTCAGGTGGAAAGCGTTTAGAAATTACTACCAGGAAGGGGAGGTGGGGGGGAACCTTTCACATTTAATTGCAATTTTAGTTCTGCAGATGAGAACAACGCAGGTAAACATCCACCTCAAATGGTGGATGCTTCCATTCTGGGCATTTAGGAACAGCAATTCCTCGGAATGCTTGCAGTTTTGTTAGAAGAGGCCACTCTGCAGCCAGATGCACGCTCTAGACTTGGCGAGAGCCGCCCTCCTTAGTTGGCAAACATCTAGAAAAGGAAAAGGGAAATTATCTGCCCCGTTAAAATGAGAAGAGGGTTCCGAATGCAGAATAAAGCTGTTTCGTCCTAAATAGCATTTAAATAAAAATCCCTCTCTAAATAAAAAAGGGGCATCCCCTTGGTGGTGCTAAGGAGAAGCACTGGTGTGCCTGGCGCTGCTGCGTGCGTAATCCCTGGAGTGTTCGGCTACACGTGTTAGTTCACGTCTGTCAGCCAAGTCGGAGCTCCAAAATATAACACATGCAAAATGTGACACTGAGGAACATTATGAGAATTTGTGATTCTCCCTGGAGGACTTGGTCCAGCCGGCGATAAATGGATTGAGATTTCGTGCGGAACGTGGAGACAGACGGTCGCTACATGACTTTTCTTTGTAACTCATGAGCATTGTCGCAATTTTCTTCGGTGTTTTTTATATTGTGTCTATGCAAACATGGCCATGAAAATGGAAATTGTAGGATGATAGGATTTTTTTTTTTTTAGTACGTGGAATGTTTGCTATCCAGCACAGAAGCACAATCTGAATTTCCAACATTAAGGGGAATGGATAATGAAGTATGTCATGCTTCTCAAAAGCAATAATAGGGTAATATGGAGTTATTTAAAATGTCTACTGAGAGTTGGGTATGTAGGAAACTGTTTTGCTTTAGTATTGGGGGAAAAATCAAGGTGAAAATTGTACATATGTTATGGCTACTGTGAAATATAATCATGGGGACAGAATGAAAGGAAGTGCATCTATACATTTATAGCCTATGAGGAAATTGTTCTCTTATTCATTTTTCTGTATTTCCTGTCGTAGAGAAGAAAACAGTATTTTTATTACAATCATAACATTGTCTAATTTCTAAAAGCAAAGAAAAAACATGTTTAATTTACATTATATAATTATATTAATTAGAACTATTATAATTAATATAAATTAATTTAACTTATATCATATTAAATTTAAAAAGAAAAAAAGTAAGTCTAAGTATGCTTTCACTGGGGCCATGATATATATTATGATGTGAGCCTATTCAGTGTGAAGGTAAATGTCATGCTATCATCTAGGAGAATTCCCATGACTAGACCCAGAAACGTAAAAGATGTAACATTACAGCATTGTCACTCCACAATATTGGTTTTTGAATTGAACTGAATTGGCTCAATACCTTAGAATAGCTAAATCCCCACTATATTACCATTACTTTACCCCCATTATCCTCATTGGGTTCCTTTTATAAGCTGTTCACTTCCACTCAAGCAATAATGAAAAACATGCAGGAATCTTCTCTACCACAGTAACCATGACACTGGCTTTTTGAAAACCAAAGGTTTGCAAACTTACTGATCATCACTTGGTGCTTGGGGTGATAGGATTCCACTACTACCCTGTCTGCTTACAATGACCAGATATTCAGTTGTTCTTACACAAGGCAAACCCAACTGCCTTTGGACTTGACTTTTCCATGATGACCAATCTTTCCTTGGAATCGTCTCTCTGTTACTGTCTTGCCAGTTGGATCTCTTATTGTCAGCTTGGAGTTTTGCAGCCAAATGTCAGCCCCACTAGCACTCTAATATTAGCCAACTTGGACTGAATCTTGGGTAGATGCAGACTTCCGGTCCTCTATTTATGCATTGCACAAGCAGTTCTGCAAGGTACCCACCTGAGTTCTTCTGGCTTGCAGCTTTAACACTTCTATGAGCCTTGTCCAGGACGGAAGCTATATTATTTTAATGGTTTCAGATGATCGAAACCCAACATAGATATTTTGAACATGATACTTCAAAATAAAAACAGCACCATTTTTAAAAAGCCTTGTAACATGTAACCAATAGTGTAGCTAAGGCCAAACGCTGTAGATGCTGGTAGCAAGAAGAGCATGATGAGCAGTAAAAGCAGGTGGACATCCTGGCCATGCTATCATTAGCGGTGGGACCTCAGACAAGTTACTCAGTATTTCTGCTTCAGGTTGCATCTCTAATATAAGAGTGATAATGTTATTGTAAGGATTGAATGAGGTATTTGCACACATGTAATGCACTTGGCACAGTTTCTGGCACAACTAGAACATAGCCAGTGTTCAGTAAATGGTAATAATCAGTATCTTCAGTAATATGGGATCATTTCTAATAAATAAGGACACTTACTCAAATGTTTTTGACATGAATCATCACTCTGTGTTAATTTCTTCACTCTGTGTATCTAGCTTTCTGTTTACCTGCTATAACTTTGAATGTAGATCAGGTCTGAGGTGCCTTTGGTGCAAAAAGGTGGTTTTATTAAAGCACAGGGACAGGACCCCGGGCAGAAAGTGCTGCACCAGGATCATGAGGAGGGGCCCAGTATATACTTTCAAGTTGGGAGGGGTTAGGGAGAGCGTAAGCCTCCCAGATGTTTTGGAAGCAAGGTTTCCAGGATCCCGAGGGGGCAAGCAATTGTTAGGAAAGGTCATTTATTACTGTTTAGTAAACCCTCAGTCCTGAGACCCTTCATATGTGTATCGGTGGGTCATATGCTTGGAGGCTGACTGCCAACGCATATCTTGGTGGGTAGAGATAAAGGAAGTTTCCAGAAGGATATGTTCAAATAGACTCATGTGGTCCTGGGGGCCAGGCTAAAACTGCCTTTTGCCCTTGGCAAAGTAGTAACATCGAGGCAGCTGAGTCCCTGGAGGAAGGTCACGCTGCTTGTTTCAAGGACTTGTCAGTGGGCTGTAGGTAGTAAGGACATTTAACAATCTTTCTTTGGCCTTGTTTCCTGTATCATACCTTCTTCCAGGTAGTTCTGTGGAAGAGGCAGCAGTGGAGCTCCAGTGTAGAGGACTGCCTCAACATACCTCCTCTTAGGGATTAGCATGCATTCTTTTCGATTAGGTCCTAGTATTAAACTAATAGCTAGACACTAGACCCATTCCTACCAGTACCTGTCCCATCAATGGGAGTTTTTCCAAGGTCAGCCAGATCTCTGCCTGCAAACACCAGCCAACTTGTGCGACGTGACTAACTCAAACTCACCAAGTCCCTGTCTCTCTGGGTCAGGATTTCCATGCATCTTTAGAGCCCACGAACAAATAAGCACACTGGGAAGATTCTCTCTTCTCTCTGCTGGTTATTCTTACAGTCTCACCCTTCATTTTCCCAACAACACGGGGATTGGCATTGACTCCCTTGCGTCATAGGTGAGAAAGCTGAGATGGGAAAAGGTACCTTGCCCCAAATGAAGTCATGGGAGAGTAAACCAAAGGCAGTAGTGGAGATTATGCCAGCTTAGTCTTTCCAGTTGTTAGTTAGTGCCAGTTATTTGTCAGAATAATTTTGAAGGTCTTTATTATTATAAAAACCATTTCTTAGCAGGACCCAGGGGCCCACGGTTGCAGCCTGAGCATCAGGTCAAATTAGCTACTGGGAGGAAGGCAGTGGGGATTTTATGGAAGGAATTTATATTCAATAGAAGCCTTTTGGCAAGGTAATTGAGAGTAAGAATAAAAGGGAATGAGAAAATGTAGTGTTTTTTAGATTTGCAAATACATTTGAAAAGGTTAATGTGGTGTTTTTCTGAAATGGAGAAATTCCTTGATCTTGATGCTTTAAAAAAAAAAAAAGAAAGGAACAATGCAAAAATATCACGGCATTTCTCTGGATCTTATAAACAATGCTGCCTGCAAGTCACCGGCATTGGAACCATACTTGTTGAGCCTATTTATAAATCATCTGAGGAGTATATGGTGAAATCCCAGATTTGTGAAACCTGCTAAACTCCTCCAGATAGGGAAATGCCAGGCTGGCTAATATAAATGCAGAAAGACAACACAGGGTTACAGGAGTAGGGCTTCTGCACGGACAACCGTAGGGTAAGGAATACAAACCATCCTTCCAAGATTAAAGGGCTTTGAATCCTCCCCTATGTCAGTGTAGATTTTCATCCCTAGTTATTCCTGCTGCCGCTAAAAGGCCAGCCAGAAATCAGGAGCGCTTAGAAAGGGACATTTAAGCAGGGGCATTAAAAGCAGAAAATCGCATCCTGCTCAAATGTAAAGCCATGGTTCACTCATACCTGCAATGTTGTGAGTAATTTGTTCGACGATCTTTAAGCAGTTGTGATAGGGCCGGAGAAGGGGACAGCGACTGAAATGATCTGTGGGGGAAAGGAGCTATGGTATGGAGGTGAACCGCAAAGATGAGGACGCGTCAGCCTGGCAAGGTGAAGGTCTACAAAATCATAGGGAAACGGTACCTGTGGATGCTCACCTGGATTAACATTTGCCAACCCTGTTATCGACAGACACGGGTCAGAGAGGGGAATGAAAGGAGTAGAGCATACTGCTGGTTTGAAATCTGAATCAATTGAGGCAGAAAGGCCAATGGGCTTCTGACAAACAGGCAATTCAGAATTCAAGGTGGCATGGGATGAATGCCAAAGAAATGCCTCCCTCTCCCCTTTAAAACTTGAAAAGAGAGATTTTTCTTTTTTTAAATCACTTATACAGTGGGGAGTATACTTTAGGAACCAGTAGCCCAAGAGTCCCAGTTCTGCCCTAGAACTAACTACACATGGGCAACGAAAAGGTTAAAGCATTTCTTATAAATGGATTTACAACATGTTGTTGTAAAAGTCAGTAATATTTGGAGACGTGCCCAAACTTTGCAGTTTACTTGGGAGTAAAACAGGTTTAGGGATCTAGCAACCCTGATTCAAATCCCAAAGCCACCACGTACTGGCCCTCAGATAGGCTACTTAACCACTCTGAACTTCAGGCTCCTCTTCTGTGAAGCAGGAAGAACCCCTTTCCAGAGAAGGATGTTGGGATGGTGGAAAGCGGGTTGCAAGGGGTGGGGACTGAGGCTCTCTTCAAGTCTTGGTTCCCTTTGTCATCTCTTCTAGGAAGTGCCCTTTGAAATCCCGTCCCAGGGAGACCCTGAGTCTTCCCCCAGGTGGGCAGTGCTTGCTTCTAACCCTACTCTGCTACTTCTATCTACATGAACTTCAATCTTTCATATTCATTGGCCCCTATTATTTCAAGTGTTGCTTTGGGCATTGGGGAAATCATAATGATGCGGATAGACCAGGGCCCTGCTTGCAGGGAGCTTACCTGGGGGAGAGAGACGTGTACACACACGCACATGCGCACATGCACACTGGTCCTATAAACAAAGTCATTTCAGAGAATGACAAAAAGAGGATCACAGGGTAGAGTATGACGGGGGTTTGAGGATGTGGTTCTCTCAGTGAGGTGGGGGAGAAGGCTTTTGTGAGGAGACAACACTTGAGCTCCAGAGGGATGAGAAGGCGTCATTTGCAAATCTTGAGGGGGGCATTCCAGGTAAAAAGGGAGAGAGGCCCCAAGACAAGGATGAGTAAGGAACAGAGAAGGCCAGTGTGAGCATCCTGAATGGAGGGACACAGAAAGAGGCAGAGGACATCCAGCCCTGTTGGGCCTTGGGGCCAGGTCAGGACCCCGATTTTATTTTAAGAGAATGGGAAGCTATTGGAGCATTTTCGGCTAGTAAGGCATAAGACTTGACTTGTCCTTTGGAAAGAGCTGTAGTTGCTGGGTGGAGAACCCAGTGCTAGGGCAGCTCGAGTGAAAGGAGCACCGTCCCTACCCATTGCCCCTCTGGACTCGGCCTGTGCCATTCCCATCTTTCCAGAGTCAAGGGCCCACTCTAATTTCATGCCACATCTCTCACGGGGTGGAGGTAACTGCACAAATCCCTTCACTCTTTCCTCTTTTAGGGCATGTGAAATTTTTTTCTCTCAAATGAAGTATTTAACCCAAATATATGTCGTTTCAGGTTTTAAAAATCAATTTGATTGGCCACAGGAAACGTATTTTGGCATCTCTGGGAGACAGGCTGCACGACGATCCACCACAGAAGCCCCCTCGGTCCATCACCCTCAGGGTAAGTGCCCCGCTAGTTCGTTTTGCTCTCCACTCTTATCCTCAAAAATTATTTTGTGCAATAAAATAAAATGACCGAAGCAATGGATCAGGAGGTACAGGCCGTTTGTATAAAAACGGTCTCACTTTTTATTGTATTTTGTAAGATGAGATTTGGTTTTTTTCTCAATGGGTTAAATATCTATTTTGGGGATGTAGATGTACTTCTGACAAACCACCACCTTTAAAGAACCACTCCCTCTACTCCCTCCCCACACTCTCCCATCTGCACCAAGTGAGAGGAAATGAGTTTTCTGTGAGACTCCTCAGACTCACAGAAAGGAAATCACTGGAAGACCACAATTAAGGGAAGATCAATTTAAAGTTGACCTTAGGGTCTCCTTTTCCTAGGAAGTGGAAGTTTGTCAGCTTTACCCCACTTCAAAAATTCAGAATAGAGAATCTGGAAGTTGAGGAAACGATTTCAGCTATATTTTAGGATTACGGGGGCAGAGAAACTAGAGAGAAACCATTCAGGGGAGAGGAAAGTGAAGTAAGTGGCAGGAGAAGGAAGGCAGGAAGGGAAGAGCAGAAAGAATAAGAGAGCCAGAGTCGACCGCCGGCAAAATGGCGGTGGAAAGGAGCCACCAACAGTCACTGGTTTTTGTGAGGCCCTATTGGAAGTTTTCAAAAACTCATCAAAAGGCTGGGATCTCCATGACCAGCTGGAGAGTTCCAACTCCTTTCTCTTTATTTAGTCCTGCACTTGCCTCTGATCCCTTTCCTGCACGTGTCAGCCAAGGCAGTGACAGCAAACAGTGCTCATGAGCATGGCGCTTAGATGTAACTGCCAGCGATGAAATGCAGTGGAAAGCCTGTTATCAGTGAACTTCAGCAAACAGCATAGCTCCTGCCAGCACAGCAGAGGGCCAGGCAGCCAAGGAGCTGTTAAGATCTTGAGTCTGCTTCACTGTGAAAGGAGAAGATACACAACAATGTTAGGGAATGTAGGAGGTGTGGCTGGAGGGGGCAGTCAGGAGGGACACGGGGCAACTGGGACACACAGGCACGTTGGGAGACCAGCTGGGGGCTTTGGGAGCAGTGACAATAGAAATAGGACATATTTTTTTCTTCTCAGCCATGGAAGTCTCAAGTAAGTTAGGGGGGGAATAGAGCTAGGAAGGGGTTATTGTCTCACCTTCATGTCGCTACACGAAAGGAGGGAAAGCTACAGGTGCCATCAGTGTAAACATCCTAACAGGCCTCCTTAGACGAGTGACTCCTCCTACCTACTTGGCTCTCTTTCCTTCCCCTCCTGAACCTCTCCTCCTGCTTCCCTGGAAGAGATTTAGGAGAACAACAAACAGATCAGAGCCAGAGATTCCCCTGAAAGAATGCAGGGTCTTAATCAGTCACAGGAGGCCCAGCACATTGTGGGGAGAAGTGGCCTGGAAACCCAGCACAGTCCAACCCTCCTCTGACTTGCAGACACGAGAGCCCAGCCTTCTGCCGCCCCTCGTCTTCTGACCACTTTCCCTCAGCTTGAGTCATCTTTGCCGTTGACACGCATCTTCTGTCATTATATGCATTGCTCTGCAGTCTGCGTGTGACATGCTGTGTTTCCATACTGTGTCCTCTTCCCTGCCTGACTGCCAGACCACCCTTTGAAGGAGAATCAAGACCCATTAGGCCCCCTCAGGGCTTTCGGTTCATGCATCTACCACAGTGAGGACACTCTGTCCACGTGAACAAGTACTTCCTTCCCTTGTAAACACGCACGATAGTGTCAGGGGTGCCCAACACGTGTGTGCCTCTCTCCTGAGCTCCTCCGTAGCACTGGGTGCAAGAAAACAGGGTCTGATTGATTATCCTTTCAACTTTTGACCTGAAATACTTAGGGGGGAAGTATTGCCTAGATCACGCCATTCATAAAATGGCGGCATATCACCCATTCCTTGGCAATTGATTCAGAAATGACTCCTTACCCCCGCAATTTGTCTTGTCAGTATTTCACAATTGTGAAAGCAAAGGTTAGCCACAAGAACATGGTATTTATTTCATGATGTATTTCCATTCAGGATCCCAGTGGTAATCACACTCCTCCTCAGTTGTCTCCATCACTTAGCCAAAGCACTTACACCACTGGTGGCTCCCTAGACGTTCCTCACATTATCATGCAGGGCGATGCAAGGAGGAGAAGAAATGAAAACTACTTTGATGATATTCCCCGATCAAAACTGGAGAGGCAGATGGCCCAGGTAAGGTGTTAAAAGCCTCTGTGATGTTTTTACCTTTCCCCCATAGCAAGGTAATGCATCCTGATATCGAGCACTAGCTGAACGGTGTGCGGACGCCTGTCGTCCACCCAACCGGAATGTTACCGTGTATGCCATGGCTTTCATTCCACACTCGCTTGGACCAGACCAAAACAGACCTCCCCAGGAATGGAATGCACACACAGATCCTTGTTATCCGTTCTTAGGGGAGCAATCATCTGATCTTGTTGCACCTGGAAAGCCTTTGCGCCAAGGGGAATCATACCATGTACGAATCGAATCACGATGGAAGTGAAT
This sequence comes from Nyctereutes procyonoides, assembly GCF_905146905.1. Lineage (NCBI taxonomy): Eukaryota > Metazoa > Chordata > Mammalia > Carnivora > Canidae > Nyctereutes > Nyctereutes procyonoides. Next base: position 25,923,431 of record NW_026575122.1, read on the forward strand.
AACAAAAGTCTGGGTGATAAAACGTGAGTCGGTTAGATGACGGAGCAGTAGTCGGAGGGATGTACTGACGCCTCATGATGTCGTTAACTTTCTCCCAAGTTAACGCCTTTGTACAGGGTTGCGTCGTCTCATAGTCTCACCTCCAGGAGTTGAAGGTCATGACACTGCCTCACCCAGAGAACTGAAATAAAGAACCCTTTTCCATGGTTTCCGTAGAGAGGCCCGGGTCTAGCCCCCCTCAGATGGCTGCTCAGAAACGTGAGGCGTCCGTAACCAAACAGCACAGCTGCTCTTAACACAGTCAGAGGGGCAGCTAGCGCTGCAGTTGTCTGAGAAGTCAAGATTTGGATTTGTTGACGACGACGGGCAGAATCGACTCTGCATCCTCCTCCCGGGTTCAGACTGGTGTGTTAAGAGGCTTCTCTCTGCCTCCCACACCTAAGATGAGAATCTTGAGGTGAAAATTCGACTGTAATTGCTCTGCTTTGCTTGTTAAATATCTTTCTTGTGGTGAGATTCTGTTTCGAAAAGCCTTTGGTAAACATTCTGTGCTGCGGCTCATGAAAGAAAAAATGTGAAAAGAATGTTCTGGAAACCATGGCCATCCTGCCGGCAAATGCCCTGGAGAGAGAGAGAGAGAGAGAGAGAGAGAGAGAGAGAGAAGGAGGGTCTGGTGTATTGCAGCTCCTTCCAGCTCTCTCAATATTGAATTGTTCTTTGTGCAGGGAATGGCGATGCTAGGATTACAGGCAACCTTTTTATTGAAGGGAGATGAAAATGCACGAGATACAAGTAATGAATAATCTTCCCTCTCACTCTTTTTAAACATTAGCTTTTAATCCTTATTTCTGTTTTCACTGGTGTTCCTTTAAAGAGTCTGAAAGCTTTCTCCCCAAGCTGTTCAGATATTTCCTGCGGCTTGTTAGTATTTATGGATCCCATATCTGGTTAATGACAGCATTTCAGTGACGTGGTTTGTTTTAACTTTGAGCCCTGTAGTCTTTGTGTGTTAGTGCACACTGGGTCCTTTCGGAAGCTTTCCCTTCCCTGCGTAGACGAGGATGCTTCATTCAAGAGCATTAGCGACTATTGGCTATGCCAACCTCAAAAACAGAGTCACCTATTTGAGATGCTCATATAATCTCTGAAATTTCTGCACATAGCACAGTTTTTTCAAAGAGGAAATTAATTACTCTTCTGCCTGCGTCTGAACACTCAGAGGTAACCTAGCAGGACTGCTCCCTTAACTTCCTTCATGAGATTCCTAAGCGAGGGCCAGTATTGAAAGCTCAGATGTTTTTCCTGTCCAGTCAGAAGGCGTCCCTTTCAGGAATGGTCTCACCTTGAAATCTGCATGAATTCGTATTTGGCCAGATGAGAAAGGTCCAGAAGCAGAAGGAGGATGAGGTGAGCGGAGTGGATGGGACATGGGGGGCCACAGAGGGCCTGTGTGAATGTGCTTATTTTCCTCATGTGTCCTGTTCACAATGATCGAATGCCAGGTGTAGACACGGACCAACCTGAGTGTGTTAGACCTTTCTGAAATCCTGCCGCTCGATACAGCACTTTGGCTGCAGAGAAAATAGGAGTTGGCACTACAGGAATCTGATCAATAAGAAAAAAGGATTGTGGGATCGCGACTCTTTCAGTTGTGTTAATTGAAGTTGGTTGTTTTTTTTATATATATGTTTGTTTCTCTTGGGACTGTTTCCTAGTCTAGAAATGCCAAAAATTGTGGAGAAATGAATGTGGACCTTTTAAAAATAGTTTCAAAGCTCGAACCTGTCAAAATATGAAATACTCAGTGATTTGGTGTTTGAACAGTTTTATTTAAGTGCTTTTCTACTACTCAGCCCCTCAGTTGATGCTTTTTCTTATCATTCCTTTTCTGGTCGTTTGTTATAATGATGTTTTAAATCCATTTGCTTTTTTAACAATCCTTCTTACCCTCTCTAGACCACATTCTTCCCCGGGGTTATGTGCTTAGCCAATAAAATGGAATCTTCCTAAAGGCTTGAATTAGAGATTAAAATTTCAGCAAGCAAGCAGCTAGTTACACCTCCTTCCAGCCAGGAGCTGAGGCCCTGAGTTTCCTTTCCAGGGTCTTTCTCCCAAGGGGCTTGCTTACATAGCATGGGCAAGGCTTGCCTAACCAGTCTGTTTCCCACCAAACAATAGAAGTCCATCTTCAGGCTTTCTTACGTAAAGGAAAGGAAAATGCAATTAAGAGAAAATCACCAGGCCAGATCCATGTTCTCAGAAACCGCTGTCCATCAAGTGACAGAGGCCCCACCAGAGGGATCTGGAATTCTAGTCATAGGCCCAGAGATCTTGGTGGCAGCTGTAATTCATGGCAGTGTTGCCTTCTTAAGGTCTGCTCAATAGATGTTTGAAAGTGCTTTGCTTAACTTGGAAAACCAATGTGTAAAGTTAAATGTAGATAAATTTAATGTCCCCTCCGCTATTAAATTTGTTCATTGGCAAATGATTTTCAAAAGTAACACCAGAGTGATGTTTACTTGCGTTCAACTTCAACCAATGTGAAAAATACCTATTTGGGAATACAAAGGATTTTAGATGCTGTGGCTATTCCTTACTCGTATTCTGATATAAGCAATGTTCTGGCATCAAATTGTCTTAAATGAACATGTGAGACACAGAATTGAGTTCAGTACTGACAGCATTTTTTAACCCACCAAACGTAATGATATAATCACATCTAAACAGTGGGTTTCTGTCATGCTGAAAACATTGCTTTTCTAGCCTACAGTTCTAAATTGGACTCATTAGCCCAGAAGCTCTGAAGTGTTCCCACATTGACATACCTCTACTAAATGAATGTCGCACTCACATTTGTATAGTAACAACTTAGAGCTTTTAAATTTTCAAAGTACTTTCGCATCTGTTACCTCATTTTAGTACAAACTATCCTGCACAACTACTCATGTACCTATTACACACAGCAGGTCAGCTTCTTAGTCCGAGTTCTGTAGAGATGGAAAAGCAAGTGAAAATGTGGAAAATAGATCAGAAAGGGGACAAATAATTTCCAGTGTTTAGGGCCACCTCACAATCTTTAGAAATTCTCTTGAGTGATATTTGGAAGTCAGAATAATCTTAAAATGAATAATAGAGGCGCCTCGGTGGCTCCATCGATTGAGTGTTTGCCTTTGGCACAGATCATGATCCCAGGGTCCTGGGATCAAGTCCCACATTGGGCTCCCTACTCAGTGGGGAGCATGCTTCTCCCTCTCCCTCTGCCTGCCACTCCCCCTGCTTGTACATCTCTCTCATTCTCTCTTTCTGTCAAATAAATAAATAAAATCTTTTAAAAAAAAATGAATGATAAGGACGCCTGGGTCGCTTAGTGGTTAAGCGCCTGCCTTTGACCCAGGGTGTGATCCTGGAGTCCTGGGATCGAGTCCCACGTTGGGCTTCCTGCATGGAGCCTGCTTCTCTGTCCACCTGTGTCTCTGCCTCTCTCTGTGTGTGTCTCTCAAAAATAAATAAAATCATTTAAAAAATTAAAATTAAAAAATGAATAATAAAGGAGAGTAATGGAGCTAATAAAGTTTAGGAACCACATTTTCCAAAGTTATAAAGAAAGGAAAAAGAGTTTCCCAATGTGAAACTTATCGCCATTTATAGAAGTCCTTCATTTACAAAAAACACATGGAAAAGTGAAATGATGCTCCCATTTTCACAAAAGAAAAAGGGCTCCCAAGTAGTAAGAGAAATACATATCTTTGCACAAATGTTAGCTTGACATTAATGAGGAAAATCCATAATGGAGAAGTCCTGGTGTTTTGAAGCCTCTCATCTAAATCAAAATATCAGTATTCAGGGCGATTACCTTATCTGATGCACGTAAATCTGAGAAATAGAAATTATCCACATTTTGAAGACCAGGAGACTGAGAAACCACAAGTCTCGAGTGGTCCAGGTCACACAGCCAGAGGGAAATCAAATCAGAACTCGCCTGGGGGATTACGTAAGGCACTGCAAAGGCTTTGTGTGAATAGCACCCTGGTCAGTAGAAAGTTGATTCAGTTGAAAGCCTAATGTTTCTTGATCCAAACAGTATTACTTGCTAAGTACAAGTGATCACTTACTTCTTTATTTGACCTCATTTTACATATTATAGTATCTCTACAAATGTTTGTTCTTCTGTTGTCGTTAAAAGAAGAGAAACAGAAACGGAGTCAGGTGGAAGCTCTTCCAAATCCGTGTCTGGGAGCCTCTGTGCTTTATCTTATCTCACTCCCCCCCAACCCCATCGGCCCATCCTGTACTCAAGGAAGCCTGGGGGGTGAGGGCATCACCCCAGGGCTGGCATATGGCAAAGCCGGGCCTCACGCTCTGCCGACCATGGCCTGGCTCCTCTATGGCTCTCAGTACCCTGTGCTGTCTTGAATAATATAAATAAATATTTTTACATGATACACAACATTTTAATGACAGTTCAACAAATACAAACTTCCCAGGTGCTAGAAAAGATTACACTCACGTAGGCTCAGGAAGCAGAGTGAGGATAAAATCACTAGTGGTTTAGTGGAGACTTACTGAATCAGCTCTTATGTTATCACCGTAAAACCCTTTAATGCAAAACTATCATGGTTATTTGTTAAGCCTTTCAGTGGAGACCCCTCTTTGTACGTGTCTAGGTAGAACTCTGCCCTTTACTCACCTTTGTGAAAGCTTTGCATGTGGGCACAAGCCTACGGGGCGGGCAGACAAGTTCTGGTGCATGTTTTCTGGAAATAGCGGCTTCTTCAGTTGGAGTTCTGATTTGGTTTCTTTCTGGCTGTTGTGACCTATAACAAGTCACGTGGTTTCTCTGACCTTCCGTTTTCGGGTATGGATGTGGCTAAAGCCTGCCTCTGGGATTTGTGTGTGTCAGATGAGATCATTTACGTGAGAGCATATTCTAAACTGTCAATCACTGTGTTGATACATCGATGCTAGGACTCTCAATTCAGACTGGTCGGTCACCTGTCAGTCCCTACTTCAGAGGTCCCTGGTTCATGATGGGGCCAGGTGACGCCAAAGATACTAGAAAAGTAAGTCTCAGGTGGTTGTAACATTCCACAAAGACCATCTTTGTTGTTGTTCCAGTATTATCCATGTGTAGAATATATATGGACAATGGAAGTGGAATTTTGTTCTTTATTACTTTAATTGTATAAATATGAAGGCTGCCAAGAAGCATCTCTCATGATGGAAAAGGGGTGTGTGCTGTGAGTACAAAGCCAGAAGAAGCAGAGGACAGATGGAATAGTTCTCTACAAATTCAGGCCACATGAGGATGTGGCACTCCTTAATCGCTCCTTTGCATCACTACATTGTACACCTGAAACCAATACGTTAACTAACTGGAGTTTAAATAAAAAACTTTTTTCAAAAGGTAGGTAGCAAAGAATATCTATAGTAATGGCGTGTGATTACTATTTTAACATGGCAGGGCAAAACATTAAGTGAGAAAGAGGTATTATTTTTTCCTTAAGTGAAATTTAGAACTTGCTTGAAATACACAGTACACAAAATCACTAGAAAGGCATGGGTATCTCAGGCCATAGGCAAATGCTTAGCCATCTTTGGGAAAGAAGGAAGATGGTCATTTATTCTTTCACACTTTACCTGGGAGAGCAAGTCTGTTGTTTCCAGAAATTCTACCCACTGCTCTGGTATTATGGGAATTCACAGAACCAGCCTTCAGAAAACAGTACAACTATGCTCAAAGAACACCATTTAACAAAGTGATTTTTCCCTCAAACTAAGTTTTCTTATTACTGTGTTAGCACCAGATTTTTTTTTAAATGCTCATAAGTTAATGGCAAGTTTGAGTTTAGATTTCTATCACCTAGCCACTGCTTGGAAAGGCTCATCCTGTCCGTGACTTCAAAATTTTCTTCCATGAAGGTCTAAAGAGCAACTCCTGATACTCAAGCACAGATAATACCTAACCCGAAAGAAAGAAAGAAAGAAAGAAAGAAAGAAAGAAAGAAAGAAAGAAAGAAAGAAAGTTAAGAATAAACTCAGTAAGCTCTTCCATCAGGAGCTCCTGATTTGACAGCTTGTCGGGTTGACAAGCTGACACACCAGCTTCAGAGATAACTTGGGATGTTGATGATGATATCTGTGCCCTGTTTCGAGTCAAGAACTCTAGACCACCAGCCACCTATTCCCAAAGGCATCACACCAAGCAAAAGTGGAAAAGGTTGCTTCCATAACTGGAATTTAAACCTGATGTGTGTGCACTTTGTTTATTAATGTGGACAGATAATTGCCTCTTCTCAAAATATACACTGCTCTCCCCATGACAACGTTGGGGTTGGAAATTCCAATGTGATTAGCGTCTTTGGGGGAAACATTGGAGTGTTGCTGTCGATCCTGTACATCAGTTTAAAAACAAAAATAATGGGAAGAAGTGGGAGGGAGAATCACTCCGATGGATTCGCTTTTTAGATTTTGATGCTCGTCTTACAAGTCTGTATTCTTTCATTCTCCGTCAAGTCCGTCAGCAAGGCAACTTAGGCAATCAGGAGTTGGTTCTGACAGGTGCCAGTTCATACCTAAACACCTTCATTTATTTTACTGCAGAAGTTTTGATGTCTCCTCCCTCTCTCCAGGTCCTGGTACTTAACCAAAATGAATGTTCCCAATTAAAAACAGACCATGAATTTAAACACACACACACACACACACACACACACACGAGTATAAAAGATCCTAGTTTTGACTGAATAAATAAGAAACCTGACAGTATATAAAAACCCTATTTCAGTGGAATTGACCTCATGATATTTCCTGGTGCCTTCGGCTTGCTGACAGTGAGCAGCTTACTCACAAAGGCACACCAGACTATTTTTCCACTTGTTAAATCTTTGGAATGTTTCTCATTGTATTCAGTCCAGTTCTTGGGTCTGCAGGTCAGAGTTTTGGCTGTCATAATGTGACCTTGATAAATTTTCAAGGGTAGGAGAATTCGCTTATTCATTCTCTCTCTCTCTCTCTCTCTCTCTCTCTCTCTCTCTCTCTCTCTCTTCTCCCACCCCTTCCTTTTCTTCTTCCAATGTAAAAAAAATGCAGACAGGGTCTTTTAATGTCTGGAGGAAACAGGGCTAATTTTGCGGTCTTCTCTCAGCTAATTCCGTTTGTATACGACTGAGGTAATACACCTGCAGGGACTCTTGTAGCTACATGCAAGTAACAGAAATCCAACTCAAGGTGTCTTAAAGTAAAAAAGGGACGTGTGTTTGAATCATTCCACTGCAAAGTCCAGGGAGACATGGGTCCGGATGCTATTATCATGTCTTGTTCTTTGGCTTCTCATGGTTCAGCTCTGCTCTCTGGGCTGGCTCTTCTCCCAAACAGGCTTTCTCTATATGGGGGAGTTTCAAATCCAGTTCCTGTTCAACAGGAAACTACAAGAAAGAGGGTTTATCCTTCCAAGAGTTCCCCCAAAAAAGTCCCAGGATTAAGGCCCACTTGTTCAGATCAGCCTGTTTTTTTGGATCACTTATCTGTCCAGAGCGAATTACGAAAGAGGGTGTGTGTGCGCGCATATGTGATGTGATTAGCCAGACGTAGGTCATGTGCCTAGAGGGGATTTCAGCTTCCACCACATGCACCACACAGACTGAGGGGTGAGAAAGGAGCCCCTCATATGGCCGGAGTGCCGTGACCGGAGATGGGAATGGCTTCTCTGCGGGCAGTGCCAACAAAAGTGGGTGCCTAAATAAACCGACTTTGACATTCTGAAAATGTCTGATAGAAAATTGTCGTATCACACAAGTATTGATTTCAGTGTTTCATGCCTAATTTAATGAGCTTTTTAAAAATACCAGATCTGAAGTCATGAGATCAAGGGTTTTAAAAAATCCCATCTCAGGTATCTGTTACCTCCATAACCTTGAACCAGCCTTTCAGCCATTTGAAATCTTGGTGTTTTTCTTCCTAAAATGAAATTAATGCCCACTTCACATTATTTTTGTGAGGCACAAGTAAAGAAGTAGTTGTCCAAGTATTTTACATGCTCTAAAGCTTCATGTATGGGTTGTTTTATTAGAAAGTATCCATTATTTTGAGAAAACTTCTACACTATGCTTTTTCAACTAACAACTGGGCATAAATGCACTGTAAAGTAAAGTTCATCATATTTAACAATGTTTTATAAAACTGTCTATCTTCCAGCTTCTAAACCTAAACTAATACCTCTCCACTGGTGTGGAAATGATAGTTCTTTGAAGAGAGTTCGAATACTATAAGAAGTTCCCATCTGTGTGTAACCCAGTTAGCACTGGAGCTCTTTGGCAAGGATTCATGGCTGATGCCCCTATTTAAATACTTTCAAATACTTTATGAGTTAACGTACATCAAAATCTATCATTATACTTTATATTTAAAATTTTTTTTCTCTTATGGTGAAGTGTATGTTGGCAGTGTAGTAGCAAGGCCTGACTCTCCCTTCATCATTTTAAAATTCCCTGTAATAAGCACGCTATAAATATATATAGACTAGATTATACAAAGTTATAGGCACCACAAAGCCACAGGTTTCTAGGACCCCAGATTAGAGACAAATTGGGATGTTCCCTCATCTCTTAGAAAAACTATCTACAGAGAGCCTGGGTGGCTCAGCAGTTGAGCATCTACTTTTGGCTCAGGTCGTGACCCTGGGGTTCTGGGATCGAGTCCCATATCGGGCTTCCTGCTTGAAGCCTGCTTCTCCCTCTGCCTGTGTCTCTGCCTCTCTCTGCGTCTCTCATGAATAAATAAGTAACATCTTTTTTAAAAAAAAGAAAAGAAAAATTATCTGGAATAGTAGTATATCCCCCGCCTACTAGGTCTGGTAAATTAGCTCATCACCATTATTATCAGAGGCAGCACCAACTGATACAACGTATGAGGAGGAGATGAAAGCAAGGAGGGTGTGCTGCTTACACAAGGCCACATGGACTGGACTGTACGAAGTAGAGGCCCTGGGGAGGCAGGGAGAAGTCAGCTCCCCTCTGCCGGAGCGGTTCTCTCAGGCTACAGAGCATTCGAGTCTCCCCGTCGCCGCCAGCCAACCCCCACCCCACTCCGGCCCAGCGGGCCGCGGGCCCCAGGCCTTGTGGGTGCTCCTGCTTAACAACATCAACACATTGTTTACTGCTGAGCTTTCTTCATGACAGTCTCCCAGCCTTTACTGGTGCCCGTGATCCACACCTCCCTCCTCAGCCCTCAGCCTGGGGTGTGTGACCTACTGCGGGGTTTTACATTGACATCACCCCTTTCCAGCAAAAACAGCTTTATCAGGTTGTTCGCCCAATAATCCTCGTCTATCAGTGTCTTTTTAAGCTTGGTCAGCACTCCGTGTATCAGTGAGCCTCCCCAACCACATCATGTGCTGATTTAAAAAGCTTACTTCTGGGGGGCCCCGGGGGGCTCAGTGGGTTGAGTGTCTGCCTTAGCTCAGGTCATGATCTCTCGGTCCTGGGATCGAGTCCCGCCTCGGGGCTCCATGGTCAGTGGGGAGTCTGCTTCTCCTCCTTCTGCTTGTATGCATGCTCTCTCTCTCTCTTTCCCTCTCTCATAAAGAAATATAATCTTAAAAAAAAAAAGCTTACTTCAAAAAAGCATGCCTTTCAAGTAATCTCTCCAATGTATTTAGTCCTGAGCAGACAGGACTAAGGAAGAAACTGCATCTCCTACCAGAGACCTGTTGGGTTGGCGTCACTTAAGATAATCATTCAACTAGACCTCGTTTTTCCATATTCTCTACACGGATGATAGGGGGAAATAGTGGGGCCTTAACTTTGGTGAATGGAACGGCCTCATCCAGTACTTCTTTTTTTACCAGAGGCAGGAAGCAATGTTGAGCATCTAGTCAATAAATGGATTTAAATAAAGAAAATGACAGCCTCAGTTTTCAAGAAGGGAACATAATGTATAAAAAGATGTTACAGGCAAAGAACAGTATTACTCTGCAAAATCCAGCTCCTCTGCTGCAAATCATATTATAATTTTTTTTAAAAAAAAGCTGATCGGCACATTTCTGAATGAGTTATTAATATTTCGGTGTTTTAATGGTTCTGAAAATGTATCAGTAATGGTGGCATCCAATGTTTGAGGTAGAACAAGTCAAACAGCCCAGATTGCAATAAACAGCGTGATCCCAATTGGCTTAAATTCCCTGCAACGTCCGGAGAAAGTGGGGAGCTGTACAATACAATCTCAATTTCAGTGTCCCTTTTTCCTCTCTGCTTCAGTTTTTCTGAAGAGATCTCACAAATAATCAAATGTTATCATTTAGGGCTACAGCTGTCCTATTAGGGAACGCAGGTCATGTATTATCTCTACAAATGAACAACAGACATCGCATAGCCTGTAGGTTCCCTCCTACTTGGGTAGCTGAGGGCTTATTTTGTGTGCTCTCAGTATTTGAATCCGTTAACAAGGAAGGAGGGAGTGAAAGAGGGAAACCTGCAAATTGGGGCAGACCACAGGAATTGGTCACTGCAATCTGTCCCATGCCAGTGGACTTCTGATGGGCCCAAACGTGGCATTTCGTTCTTCCCGCTTCTGCTAGATTGATTAATGCTCAATAGCAGATCACACAGACAGAACAACCAGAACCACCGGTGACCTGACTTTTCACTTCCAGCAGGTGATCTGTCCAAGAATTTCCTCTCCAACACAGGGGAAGGTCATGATCCTCAAGGTTTGATAGCACTGCCCTTGAGCGAGGCAGAGAAATGACGGGTAACAGCATTTTCCTGAGGCCAGCATTCCCTGCAAATGAAATAGTCAGTCTGAAACTTTTATTAAAAAGGCCAGTGGCAAATATATAACTAAATAAAAATTAAAAGCAACCACCACCCAAAACCCTGAAGTTGAGACACTCGAGGGTGGTTGAAGAGGAGAATCACACACAGTTGTGCAAGTCACAGAGCTCCCGGGAGGGGAGAGGAGGACCATCCCTGTATCTGTGGCAGGAAGACGGGAGTGATCCAAGGCTGGACCCAGGCCTCTGGGCAACTCAGGAGAAACAGAGGTTTCTGATCTTCTGATTTCCAGGCAGCCTTTGGAAGAAGAGGCTGCAGGGCTGTCACTGCTGGAAGAAAAGACACAGGGGTGTTCAGGGCATTAATCCACGCCTGAACACAATCTCTTTGCCTCCATCTTTTGACAGATCTCATTTTAGTCTCTGCTCAAGGAGCCGCTGAGTCCACTGGCTGCTGACCGAGCCTCCCTTTGTTAGGGTGCCCTTTCTTCTTTTGCCTTTGAAGCTGTTTTGTTCACTCTTCAAGTTTGTTTTTGTTTTATTTTAGAAGCGCTGTCATCCAAGAAAAGGAATGGACTTCATTATACCTTTAGCTTTCACCCTGAACCTTTCCTCTTTCTTGTCGGATTCTTTCTGGTCCATTTCCGAACATCCTGAAGTGTAAGGGAATCATGACAAATACAGGGGAGAAACTGAGAAAAAGAACATTTTTTTCAGGGCTAGAACAAAGCAGAAAATTTCATCTCTGGGAGAATCTGACCAGAGGGCTCTATTCATACACGTTTCTTTATTAAACTAGCTGCACAGTGTTGTTGGCAGGACTCCTGGAAGGTTTTCAGAGCCTAATTGGTATTGGTAAGTGGATGGAGCTATTGTCAGCTTGCTCCATTCCAAGACCCGCCATCAGCCTCTGAATCCCAGTTTACTACTGGTCCTGACGGTGGGAAAGGGATTGCGTCTGTAGCAATATGCATTCCATAAACAGTCACTTTGCAATCCATGCCCTGAGCTCTAAAGATGCAGGATCTATCCTGGAATGATGTCAGGGTGCCAGGGAGACAGATTCTTATGCTTTAAATTTTTTTTAAATGTTCAATTTCTGCTTGAAAGAATAATCCTTTTATAGTGTGGAAAACACAGACTGAAGTTGGCTATAATATGCCAGATGCTCAGGGAAGGCTTCTCTGAGAAGATGATGGTGGAGTAGAATCTGCAGGAAGTGAGGGAGCCCATCACACAGGAGCAGGAGGGAGAATATTTCAGGCAGAAGGGAAGGTAAATGCAGAGGTTCGAAGCAGGAGTGTGCTTTGCTGTCCAGAACCAAGTAAGCAAGAATAGACGGAGAGGAGGGCAGAGAGAGGAGGACAGGGATGGGTGCCAGAGGATGGACATGCTTGCAGTCTATCATCAGGACTCTGGATCCTCCTGTGCGTGAGTTTAGGGGAGCAGAGTGGCCTGACGCAGCTTTCACCTCAAATAGATCATGGTGGCTATTGAATGGAAAATAAGCATGAAGGGGACAAGGATGAAAGCAATGAAACCAGTTTGCAAGCTAATGGAATAATCCAAGTGAGAAAAGGTAGTGGCTTGGACCAGGCAGTGATAGGAGTGTGAGAAGACTTAGAAGTAGGTTCAACAGGACCTGCTGCTGGATTGGGTGAGAAATGTGAGCAAGAGGATGGTTCCCACTGGAAGAAGGGGGTTGCCATTTGCCAAGACAAGAAGGCCTATGGGGAAGATTAAGTAAGCAGGAGCTTGGTTTGGGCATCTAATTTAAGGTAAAGATGCCTGTTAATCATCAAAGTAGAGGTGTCAAGAGGGCAGCTGGGTATCCAAGTGTGGGGCTGGGGAGCGATCCAGACTGGAGATACAAATTTGAGAGTCAGGACTGGGTGAGACCACCTCATGTAGCCAGAGACGAGAAAGGGATCGAGGACTGACGGCTCCAGGGATCAGAGGATGACCACTCATACAAGCCAGCAAAAGAGGCCAAGAAATGGAAGAGAGGGATCAAGTCTGCCAGAGCTCAAGGAAAATGAAGAATCTGATTTGGCAAAGTGGAGGGTATAGAGAAAGGCAGTTTCTGTAGAATGGGCTCAGGTGAGTACAGGAAAAGGGAACATGGAGGCCACATAGGCACCCCCTGGGGCATTTTGCTGCTTAAAGATGAATAGAAATTGAGTAGGATCTCAAGAAGGATGTTGGGTCAAGGGAAGGAGTCTGTTGTTAGTAGAAGGTGTTACAGCACCATCTGAGAATGTTCCAGTAACAAGGGAGGACATGGATGAGGATGAAGAGAGAATATATATTACAAACTACTGGATTGCTACCAGTTGAGCAGAAGAGGAGTCCACTTTTAGTAAGAAAACCTTGAAGATAGGTAATATGCTTTACACATTGTCATTAGACTGGAACGCAGATGTGTTGTATTTTCTGAACTGGATTCCTGGCGACCCAGGGTACGACATTGGGGATAAGAATGAGACACATGTTGTAGCTTAAGAAAACATTTCCAGGGTCAGGATAGAGGTCCGAAGATAACATGATAACACCTTCCCTTCCTCAAAGAAATTAATATTCAATTATTGACTACACCTCAGTTGTAAAACTACTATATCTTTCCCCAAACGCCATTGATTTGGACTGCATGGTAATTCAGTTCAAGTAAACTAAGTCAGCCTGGAAATAAGCAAATGAAATTTGCAGAGGGATGTTTAACATCCCTTTTGTAGAATTGTCTCCAGGTTCTGTACAAGCCGGCCTTTGGCGTGCTAATTACAGACTTTCCTTCTCTCTCCAACAAAGTGAGTAGCCCTTTGTCAGACTTGAGCAGGAAAAATGAGACCTGTTCTAACAGGAAGTCTACAAGGCTGATTTCTGGGACCTTTACCAGAAATGTGTCATCACATCATTGATGTCAGTGACATCATTGACCGAGATCTTGCACAACAAAGCAGACTAACCTCAAATGATAATGAATAGCGGGAATCCATGTTCTTGTAAGAGAAGCTCCAAACACATTCTGTGAGTCCACCGGTTCAGTAAATACATTTGACAGCCTTCTGTATTCTAGGTCCTAGAAGTTTAGCCGTGAAAAAGTTCCCTCTGATGAAGCTTAACGTGAGCTGCAGAACAACCTGACAACATAAGTAGGTCAAGAACTATTATTATTCTTTATTGATGAAGACATTCTGAAGCTTAATTAAACTTAGATTTAAATCACAGCTGTTCTAGGAATTTGGACCCCAGATGAAATCTTATCACCAGTATTTTCTTTCCCAGAACTGTTCAAAACTCAGCATTTTGATGCAAGTTGTACCGTGAAATATTATCTTCATAAGTATAATGAAATTCCGTGGTGGAAACTCTTTTGCATTAAAAAAAAATTCCAGCACTCGGTCTAATAACCACGTGTCTAGAAGAAGAGCCATTTTATCTTACGAAGACACCAGTTACAGCTAATCCACCCGAAGTAACTGCTCTTTGAGCCTGATACGTTATTTACTGCCAACAGAATTACAGTGATGCCTGAAACGTCTCCGCTTCTTCTTCTACAACGTCCACAACTTAAACACCATTAGCTGCCTTTATTTCCAACCCTTTTTTAAAAAATCTGACTTCTTACCATTTGCGCTGAGTCAACTAATTGTTGGAACGTACAGAAGTTTTATTTTGTCTACATTGAGGACGTAGCTTACAAATGAAAATAGTTATTAGAACATCTTTAAAATGTACAGAAGCTACACACATTCTCTCCTCCATGTATGTGATCAGAGGTGGTTTTTTTCTTCGTTGAGAAAAATTTTATATGGATTAAAAAAAAATAAACTGAGTGATGCATGAGACCCTCGCTTCCCTCCTTAACTCTCTCTGAGAGAGAAGTTGTTGGAAGGTAATATCATAGACCAGGGTGTTAGTGGGAAATTTCCTGTAGACGTTAAGTCCCGAACATTCTCCAGAGAAAGCTGTGGTTAATGCAGCCAGCTACCCCGCTGAGGCCTGAGCCAGGGGTGGTGACCCCAGCCAGGGTGAACCTGTCCCTGTGCAAGTAGAAGGCTGGTGTGGGAGAAGGGTGGGGAGCTGTGGGAGCCACTGAGGAGAGCGCTGGAGGGAAGGGGGATGTGTCCCATGCCATCTAAGCCTGAGGAGAAGAGCTCTGAGAGGAAGGCTCAGCCAGGGCTGAGGGAGCCCAGCAGAAGGGAAACTGGCACCCCCTGCCACAGGCGGACTTGTGATGGGCAGATGGCCCGGCCTGAGCTGGAGAGGAGAGGGCTGGAGGGACGCGGCCAAGCCGCAGGAGGAGGCCGGGCGGTCCCCCTCCCCGTGTGTGCCATCCAAGGCGTGGGTGGGCGTGGGCTCTAGGAGGCCTGAGGAGAGGTGGGAGGAAGTCAAGCCGGAGATGTGTTTCTCACACAGCAAGTGTGTGCTGGGGGCCCTTCCCCAGTCCCCCAGGAATCCCACCGGATACACAGTCGAGCCTGTGTGTGGCAGGTGGTGGCACCTGCTACAAGAGGACATGGAAGGCCGTGCTAGTGTCACCCTGAGAGGCCACACAGGCCGCCCGTGGATCCAGCCACAGCCCGAGAAGCAGAGGCCCCATCCTTGCCCGGGCAGACCCCCTCCACAACAGAGAGCGGGACAGAGGGAGGGCTGGGGGGCGTCCAAGATTCACCAGCCCACCCCCCAACTCCTAGCTGGAGAACCGAGAAGAGGGGGACAAGGTACAAATCCGGCCTCTTGTAACCACCAGGGGGCTTTTTAAGCCTGGAGCCAGGCCTGGATACTGGGGTTCTGTACCAAATGTGGATTCTTAGTGACCCCAAGTGACCAGGAATTTCTGAGGCCTGTGCAGAATGTTAAGCGGCCTGGCGCCCACCAGGGACGGGAGGCCAGGCTGGCCCCTTTGGGAGTAACGATCGCAAAACAGTAAAGCTCTCAGGGGTCTAAACCCCGGTGGAGTCGAGACTGTTCCTTGCAGAACCGGTACCAGATAAGTGCAGATGCCCCTTGCCCGTTTGCCTGCTTTGCCTTTTCAGGGTCAGTACCGCGCTGGCCCCCCTTCCTGGCCATCCCGGTGGGCTGACCTGCTGTGACCCTCCCCTGTGTCACCTGAGCGACCCACTTATCCTTTTTGACACTCAGAGTCGTTATCTGTCGGACGACAAGCGGTTCCTGGCTGACTTCTATCGTTTAGAGTCTGTGAAACCGGGGGCTGCCCCGGGGGCCTTAGTCCGGTTAGGTGGCTCCTGATCTCGGCTCAGGTCACAGCTCAGGGTTGGGGGACAGAGCCCCTCTGCAGGCTCAGCAGGGAGGCTGCTTGGGGTTTTCTCTCCCTCTCCCTGCACCCCTATTCCTGCTCTCTCTCTCCCAAATAAAAATAAATATTTTTAAAAACCAGTTCTGTGAAAGTTGTGAACGAATTAGCTCAGAAGTGTGGCTGAGAGCCCTGAAAGGTGACCCATCCCCGCCACATGCCGGCTTGCACCCATGAAGCTGGTCATCCCCCCCAAGGCCCGGAGTTAGCATGTTTAAATCAGAAGCAGCTACTGCAGGTGAGGCCGCAGTGTGATGGGCAGAGGGCTCCGACGGAGGGTTTAGGTCTGAAGGGTGGAACAAGAGCAGATCTGCTGTGGAGAAGCTACCACCAAGTGCAGGGAGGGACGCAGAGGGAGGGCGGTGGGGTCTCCTGTGCTCGGCCCCCCAGAGATCTGATGTCCTGGACCGGACGCCAGTTACCTAACAGTGTGTCCTCCACAGGCCACCCCGGTGACAACGGGAGGGATGGGGGGCAAGGGGGCCGGGATGCCGCCGCACCTGGGTGGAGAGGTGGCATCGTTCCAGGAGGGAGGCGGGAGGGAAACCGGTGAGCCGGGGTGTGTTTCCCCCCCAATCCACTCGCTGACACGATCGCTTCTCGGCTGCGTGGTCCGTCGGTTCCTTCCCCCCCCCCCCTCCGCACGTCCTGGGTCGGCCGGCTCGTGATCTGGGGTGATCTCGGTGCTCCCCGAGTACCGTCAGCCCTGCTGCCGCCCTTTCCTGTGATTCCGTTTCACCGTGTCTTCAGAGTAATGGAATTCGGGAGAAGACCCCCATAAAGAGAGCAAGCCAGGAGCGTCTTGGGTTGGTTGAGTGGCTCCTGCTGTCACTGCGGCGGGGGGCGGGGGGCACCTGGTACCTGGTGCAAAGCAGACCTTACTGTCTTTTCATGACTGTCCTTTGCTAGCTTGGCAGCGTCGTGGTGCAAACTCCAGGTTTCGGAGCGGCCTCGTGAGGGGCTCCCCAGTGCTGCTCCCCAAAGGGTCTGCTCACTTAACAGATCGGGTGTCCCCCCCTTTCCGCCGCTGACCGGCGGCCCGATGCCTCCCCCTAGCCAGAAACAGCTTTGCCCGGGAGAGCTCTGGGCCGACAAGGAGCCTCTAGGGCCATTGGCAGCGACGACCAAGTCGGGAAAGGCATTTTATCGCACTCTTGCTTTTGGTCGTCGAGGACAAGAAGACAGAAATACTCTTCACTAAAGGCTTTTCCCAGCATCTCTCTTGAACTCCATGCAAATGCTTACCCTCTGAAATGAACGATGTGAAGAGGGAAGGTGTTTCCACCGTCTCTGGCAAATGTAAAACAGTCTGCTTTTTTCCAAGATGTGAATTTATAGGTAATCTCCCTTGATATGAAACTAATGCATAAATGGTCTTCCCTGCCCCCCCGGCCCAGCCAACCCAAAATGCTTTACGCAAAAGAATGAGTTGGAAGCCAGTTATTAAACCTGGGCATCCTAAAACATTTTTTTGAGTGTGTGTACATGTGCGTGTATGCGCGTGCGCGCACTTTGTGTGTGTGTGTGTGTGTGTGTGTGTGTATAAGAAATGTGATTCTTTGCTTTTTATTATTTTCCTCCTTCCCTTCCTTGATGCTACCTTGGTAGCTGCCATGTTCTAAATATTGACAAGATGAGATAGTTTTCTGTTTATATCAGCAGTCGTCTGTCTGTGAGATATGGACGAATCAGAACGCTGGATTTCCTTTCTCAGCCATCCATCAGGTTCATAATGTAAGGTCACAAACGGTTATTTTTCTTTCCTGAACTTGCGCTATGTGATGTGTTGCAAAGTGTTGTCGAACAGCTACAGGGACTGTGTCCCGGCAATGCAGAAAACGTGTGATGTCTGATGGCTTCAGAGATCCTGTCGATTATGCTCCATTCGCTGTGCCTTGTGACTAGTTGACGTGCAAACATTGTCCGAAAACAAGAAACATACCTGGTCTTGGAGTCCACAGTTAAAAATCTGTCCCGTGTGAGTTTTGGCTTTCATCCCAGGTGTCCATGTTAAACTTGCTTTCACAGGAAGAAGGAAAAGGGTAAATTGATATATATATACACACATGTATATATCAGCATCCTTCCCATCTGTACCTCCCCGTGTCCGTGGGCTCTTCAACCCATTGTGTCTAAATAAGTTCCCAGAGGTTCATTCATGTGCTTCCCTCCTGAGACACAGCTGGGTCTGCATGATATTCCGTAGACGTTTTATGCCAGGGCAGGAGCAGAAGAGCCGGGAGAGGCGCTGTTACGGCTACCAAGTGGTTCTCAGCCTTTTCCCATTTGACAGGCCTGAATCGGTCCTTGGAATGCGTGTGGCATTGTGACCCATTTTGCTCTGAACTGCTGATTAATAGTCAAATATTCACCGTTTACCTTACCTCTGCATTTTTAAAAATAATTTTTCTTTGGAAAGTAGACACTTTAATGTTTGGTCTTCCCTGTTTTGTATTTTAAAATTACAATCCTACTTTCATTATCCTGTTAAATTTGTCCCATTATATAGCCTGCTATCGGAGAAGTTGAGACATTTGGTTGAGAATCACTGAGCAGAGCTCTGGGGGTGGCATGCGAGGGGCCTCCTGGGGGAGGGGGGTGCCACATGGGCACAGCCCTCCTGTGCATGGGACTTTTGGCTCTTGGGGTCTCTCCATTGCCTGGTACCGATGCTCCCATAACCCAGCAGTCCCTCCTGACCCCGTAAGTGCTGACCCGTGCTGTCCCACATTCAGAAGTGGCCATCTCTGCTCTTTATCGTGAAAAGGAACAAATTTAGCATGACCAGCTTCATTGGACCAAACTGGCATGCTTTATTCTTGAAGATTTTTAAAAGACCTGCTTCTGCGTGAGTGTGAATGTTTGTGGGAGGCCTCTCCTTACATTCATGTCCAAATTCATGTCTATGTACTCATAAGCGTAGAGCTCGAGGGAGCATTCTTCAGAGCCTTAGAGTTAACAGAAAATAAATATAATCACATACATCCTAGAGATATTTGGGTAGCTCATCTCTGATCGACATTGCTCAGAATTCTGGAAAGTGAAACCTTAACACAACAGTCATCATCTAAAGTCATTTTTGCTTTTCATGAAGTGCTCTGAAGAAATAGAGAATAATGTTTGTTAATATTCAGATCTAAATTTATAAGAGGTAGGTGGATACAGTCCCTAGTAAAAAGATTTAAAAGCTGAATTTAAAAAAAAATCAATTAAGTCCTAATTTTAAATAATTTTAAAAAGAATTAATACAAGGCTTGGAAAATGCCATACCTTACCTGTTCACATTAAGAAGCTAAGTCATCATCCTGGCTTTTAATTATTTCCTGCACCCTTGGGAAATTTTTTTCTCAAGAAGAAAATAATGATATGAGCGATGTTCCCTTCATATGCACAGAGCATATGGAATATGTAGCATCTTCAGTTTCCATGTTCAGGGGAGAGAACCCTGCACTTCGACAATTTCCCATTTGCCTTATGTATCTGCTGCACGTGAACTTAAAAGCCATGCAGCTTTGGCACTTCTGGAAATGAAGCAAAGTTTAAAAGCTGCATTTTAGCCTCTGCCATCCAATAAAAAAAAAAAAACGATCTGTAGACTTTCGTGAATTTTCTCCCATGTTATAACTACATTCGGTTAGTGGTTTTATACTTTTCGACTGGTGGCATAAAAGATGTTTGATTTAATTACACCGTATTAAGTATGGATCACCTGTAGGCCTTCATGCTCAGCTGGATGGTGCCTGCCTCGCTGGCAGTTGGTAAACACCCATTCAGCACAATCCATTTTCCATTTAAAGCTCTAATCTCAAATTTTGTTTTTTTCTTTACATTCAAAGTTAAGTTTTTGAGCTTGAAAGGATACTTAAAGATGTATGTTTTCCTTCATTTCATTGATAATATCCTAAAAGAAGTGTATACATACAGACAGACAAACTAAGTAAATGAGGTTTAAAGCCATGACCAAATTCTTGGAATATTAAAATCAGAACATAAAGGAAAGGTTTAAGTAGTTTAAGCTCTAAAAAAGTATCCTGAAGCCATTTAGTAAGAGTACACTTAACCATTTAAATTTCTCTTCTGTAATTAGTTAAGCCTTTTAGGGAGTACTGCCAGTCAGTAATAGTTTAAAATAGAATTTTTGCCCAAACCTTTTCCTATTTTGTTACTTATTCTATTTAAATATAATTGCATCATTGTTACCTGTGTTTAGATCTACTGTCCATTAAGAATAAGGTCTGATCATATTCTTTAAGGCAAAAGACTCTTGGTCTGTTTAATTTTTTTTCATATTTAAACAAATTTTTAACTGGGAAATCATTAAATTAATTGTGTCAACTTACCTGAGGAAATACAGGTACCATCTCGATAGGAGTGTAGTATTTTACAAGACCTAGCAACGGGCCTCACAGTTTGGTATTATTTCCTGGCTAAGGTAGAAACCGTAATTTGCCTTTGGGCTACTTTTGCTCGTCCTTATGGGGAACTGCCCTCCCCAGCTCCTCCTCAGCCTGGCCTCCAGGATGGGGGAACCCTAAGAAACCTTTGTTGTCTGAACTCTTGTGTTTACCGTCAGCTGACACTCTACCCTGCCCGAAGGCCCAGGCCACACCTGCCGTTGGCAGTACGTCTATCTATTCTCGTAAAATTGACTCCAGAGAGAAGACTCAACACTGATTAAGTTGACTCTTATAGATATTCTTTAGTCTAAAGTTAAACACAATAAGTCGATGGCTCTCCAGGAAGAAAATAAATTTATTTTTTTATAACTTCAATCTTAACAACACTTATCCCTCCTTTGAAAACAAATGTCTGGAAATAGCCCTAACTATGACAAGACTCCTTTCCTATTTCCAGAAAGATAGATTCAGTCCCTGTATAGAGAACTTAAAAATGTATGGGCTGGAGCAATGTTCCAAGGCCACAAAGAAAATAGAGTAAGGATTGCATTTCTCTTCCCTGTGATTTCCTTCCCCTCCCCCATTGCACATAGGGGAAGCCCTGTCAGGTCACCCCAAATTCAAAGCAGGTGTCTTGTGATTTCTGGACAAAGTGGAGTCATAGAAGAGCAGATGATGGCGCTGCCTAAACAGAGTTAAATGGATGTGCCACGAGTTTCTGCAAGTGGTTTTCAAATAAGAGGTCGGGATGATTTCCAGACTGAGGTGGTTTGTGCTGGGGCTTGTTCCCAGAATGGCTGCTGCGACTTCTGTGGATGATGTAAATATTTGGATCAGCATTTGGCTGTAGCTCTGCTTTAAATGTGTGGAACTCACGTTGAAGTTTAATTATAAAAGTGCCTGAGTTAATTCGACCATTAGAGAATGAGTTTGCCTATGATCTGCATGCTTAATATACTAACACCTGAAATGTCCCCACAACCCAGCTTCACCCCCCTCATCCCCATCCCCAGCCCGATGCCCAGCCTTGGCCCCGCAACCCCATGGTACCCCCAGCTCCTGCCATGTCCATCCAGGCTGTTGTGAGAACTGCCTGCCGAGCTCGGCCAAGGTACGCCCCAGCTAAGACGGGGCCGACAGGATGACCTGACGCTCGGTTTCCGTCGTCACCTCACAAACACTGGCTTGAAAGATCTTTTAACATCAACAAGCTCCTCCTTTTGTATCATCCCACGGAGTTGCGTGCAAACTTCTGTTGTTTTGTTAACAGTGTTACCCGTGACTTAAATGTACAACACCTGTTTGCTGTGTTGTTGTTGCTTTATCGAGGGAGGGGAAGAAGGTGAAGGGGGCGGACTAGAGGATTTGCTGGATTGGGGGAGAGCTTTTAATTAAGAGCTCATAGCTGCATGTTTCCAGAGTTTTAACTGTAGGTTTTATCGCTTAAAGGTCATTACATTCAGCTTCAAAATAATATCGAAACCCACATTTCCTACATTTTCAATTTTATGCTAGTATTTTTTTAAGAGCAACTCACAGCCAGCTGACTTGAAGACAGGGAGAATACAGGCCAGATGTTTGAAAGAGAAGGAAAAGCTCATAATGGGCAGCCACAGGAAAACTTTCTCCTAAAACTGATTGCACCCAGTCATGGCTTTTACAAAATAAAAGTTTATATAAATATGAAGAGAAAACTCAAGAATGAGTCAGGGACGGATCAGAAGACAGACAGAAATGCTAAAGTAATTATTCCAGGTAAAGTCTTAACCAATATCAACAGACACCAGATGGGAGAACCAAGCCGTAGGCGAGTAAATTAGCAACCAGAACAAAACTAACAATGGCTTAGACTAGAGAGTGAGAGAGGAGCTCCAGGGGATCTGATAGGTCACCATCCTCCAGTGAGCTTGCAAGACACTAACTGCTCTTCCCGAGGCAGGGAGTGACCCACCTCAAGGAGAAGAGATTCAGGTTCTCTGACTCAGCGAAAAGGCCTGTGTCTTCCTGAGTGGCTCTAGAATTTTCTTCTAGTGTTTCAAAGACAGAAACTTCAGAGAGCAAAGCCCATGCCTAACACTTCCCAGCCTTAGTGGCCACCTCATGTGCAACCTAACATCAGTCCAGGCTACACAGAGAAACTTGAATGCCAGTCCTCTTCCCCAAAACACGCATCCTATTTAAGCTATTCCTGGAAACTTGTGGTTTTTAACCTGTTGGAGTTTCTGATCCTTTCAAAGAATTTAATGAAAGCTGTAGACTTTATTTTTCCTCCCCCAAAACTTCCACCTTTACATCCTAAATTTTGCATTCCTATCCTGGATTCTTTGAAAATCCTCCTTAAGAAACCCTACAGTATCAACCCATTTGCTAATACTTCTATGGAATTTGGTCTCTCACTGAGGTTTTACTTGGTCTGGTTGCTCATGAGACCTATTTATATGCTTCCAACTCTTGAGGAAGGTAATTCCTTCATTCTACAAGAGCAACCGAATCCAGGTTAAAAGAGAGTGGCTTTGGAAATCTGCCTGTTGTCTAATTTTGGTTAGTGTCCATTAGAGAACAAAGAACTGAATTTCAAGAAATTAGAATCCTTACCAGAGAAAAGAATGAGAAATCACCCGCATCTGATCCTAAATCAGACTAGAACCCAGAAAGACCTGCCAACACAGGCCGTTGGCTTTATGGTGCTCACGCTAAGCCATTATAGTGATAAAACTAGTCATGGCTAACCTCATGGAAAATGATAGATGGGACAAACGATGTCCCTCTGTCTTAGGTCTGTCTTAGTGGGCGTATGCATCATATGATACTCCATCCCATGGGCATGTGCATGTGTTTGTGGATTAAGATCCCCAAGTACATGCATATGCACATAGGATCAAGCTTGGTATTTAAATGTTTATTATTCATTTGTGCTTTAGGTTTTCTGAGAGAGGTAGCTGAATACATCCAAGACCATCACAGTGGCATTTTATTGATCCACATGAATTCAGATGAGGGAAACTAATCCTCCATTCGTCAATTTTTCATCTAAAATTTTGTGTAGGAAAAAAAAAGAAAGAACGAAAGAAAATTTTGTTTAGAATCACACTTAAACTACTTTTTCTCCTGAGGTATAAAGTCATCCCAAGTACCTGGTACATGTCATATTTGGAAATGGAAATTCATGGAACTGTGTATTCTGAATGTACAAGCAATTCAAACTTTAAAAAAGTTCAAACCATCAAAGCTTTAAAAACAGAAAAGTCTTCCCAAGATGGTATGTTGTTTTCTGTTGTACCAGAAAATTATGAATCAGTACACCATTTATGAATGTCTCCACATTTTACTGTAAAATCCCTTAGCTTAGGGCATCCTTCTAAAAATTCATCAACTTCTCTCACACCTCAAAAATTAACCCAGCTTTGTGAGATGTGATGCTACTGTCCGTAAAATCAGAATAAGGAGTCAAGGTATTTACCTACATATAATACACCCCAACACATTTGCACACGGCAGCACACACGTGTGAGATATACTCAGGCTAGCCATAGGGAAGGAACTTGGCCGATGGCTCATGTTACCTCTAGAATAAATGTGATTTTCAGACAGGAGACTGGGGAGAGCCTTCCATTACCTTGCGACCTCCAAACGAAGCCACAGCCTCAACTCCAGTCCAGTACTGGCAACACCACCCAGAGAAGCTCATCTTCCAATCGTGTGATTACAAAGCTTTTGTAAGTTACTATGAATTTAGTATTTGGGTGCCAGTGGGGGGAGCGGATGCACTTCTGGCTTGTTCACGTTCATAGTGAAGATAGACCCAACTGTCCATCACTGAAGCTCCCAAAGAGTTCTCCCCTTCTCTATTTCTTAGAGTAGCCTTTAGATACAGAGAAAGTCCAAGTAAATAAACCTTTGTAATCCCTTTTAATCTTGTGAGGTTTAAGGTCTGTTTTGCCTTCTTCTTAGACGGTCATGTATTTTAAAATGAAATGTGATAAAGCCCAATCTTGGAAATGAATGGAAACATAAGACATATAGACATCAACACTCATTCACCAATGGTCTCAAATCATTGGCGTCTACCACCAGGGTTTTTTTTTTTTCCATTAGGATCATACTCCCGGGTATTTTTTTTTTTCTAATAGGAGAGAGAATTAGGCTTCGCTGAGAATTGCGGGTAATATGAAAAGGTAAATGTTGAAAAAAAAATGCCATAGGTGTGGGGACAGGTGTTGTCATGACTATAGCAGTAAAAGTAAAATCAGCTCTTTGAAAAAAAGAAATGTTTCAATCAGGACAAACTTCCCCAGTAACTGAAAAGACAAGGATTTCTCCGAGATCATTTTCCTTAATTTAATGAAGATGTGGGCATTCTGATGGTCATAAAGCAATTTCAGCCTTTTTCTTTCCTTTTTTTTTTTCCTGTTATCTATACCGCTTTTACTGTCTACTTACCGTGAAGCATTGGATTTATTTCGGCAGTAATCCCAAAACTGGGATTGAAATGCCGCCTTTCTTGGAGGCCCTTTAACCATCCCTCAGCTCCTGGGCCTTTGGGAGCACACCGCGCTTCACCTGGGCCCTTCCTCTGCATGCACGCCTGATTCCCAGCTGTGGTTTTGCAGCGTGCCTGGGTTCCTTACGTCATATCGAAAAAATAATTTTTTTTAATTCACTTTTTAAAAAAAGACACATAGAGCACTTTCTTTCTCCCTTCCCCCCCACCTCCACCCCACTCCCACCCTCTCTCTCTCTCCTTTTGGAAGATTAGGGTGGGAAAAAATGACAAAAGAAAGGGACCCTATTAAAGCTTCAAAAAGTTGAAGAGGAGTCAACTGATGGAAAGACAAAACAGACATTTTGCTACAAACTCTTTGCCCCCCCACCCCTACACCCAGCACAGCTTGGAGTGTGAGTGGTGTTCTGTACCAAAGCAGTTTTGGATCGATCATTTATCAGCAGAGTGATTGGTAATTCCTGGGAGACTTTCTCATTTCTCTCTTACCACCTGTCTCCTATCCAGCCCCCCAGTGTAGGTCTCCACCAGGAACTGGGCTCTTTCCGTTCTGCAACAACCCGAGATGCCATTCTCTTCTCCCTGCAGGTTCCCAATTCATGCCCGCCCCATCCTCAGGTGGATCCACCACTGGGCGCACAGCTGTGAATGAAAAGACCCCAAACTGCACCTCCGCCTGAGAAGGGGCCTAATGCTAATTACCTAGGCAGCCAACTCAGCCCAAATGGAGTGCATGTCGCTTAGCTTCTCAGCTGTCTCATACAACCCTGTAATTACGTAGAGAGTAGCGTGATTTATTTTTGCAGACATTGCTGCCTCAAAAAAAAAAGGCAAAACGTTTTTAGATGCCCCCATTTTGCAGTTAAATATGATTTGAAAGATGGCATCTTTAGAAAATGCTGCAGTTTTATTATAAAGAGCAATTTAGAGCTCTCAGAACTGTAGTTAATTCTACAGCATTCTCTCTCTAAAAGCATTTATTTGTTAGGATTAGTTACTGTTAGTTCTTTAAAGTTATTCAACGACTTTCAGCCAGGAAACTCCGCCGGTAGGACTTCCACACTTTGGTTTTAAATTGCAACTCATATTTATACTCTCTTTTTCATAAATCATTTAATTGCTTTGTATTTTAGTATTTAGGTTCTATGCTGATAAAAGAGCTCAGAGGGACAGAATCAACCCAAGATGCCTGTGCAAAAATGCGGGTAAGTTTGCCAAACAATTTTATTTCTAGTCGCTGAAATACTAAATACCGGGTATGGTTACAAATTGCCACTTTTCAAATGACTATTTTCTTCATCTGCTGGTCCGCTGAATCACATTGCTGTTACATAAAAAGGTGTTTAGGCTTTGTTCGTGTTTATGCCTGAGCTTATCTCACTGTGGCATGAGTTGATGTCTGTCTGACATATTTATGTATTTATGCCAAGATGCATATTTAAAGATTTAAAGTTAATTGTATGTACGTTGGTCATTCTTCAGATTCAGAGAACAAAGGTCTTTAGTGAACTGCATGAAAATGCTTTAAACACCTACCTGCCAATCTGAGGCTATCTACTACTGTAAAGACCATCAGTTAACTAAAAAATTATCAATTGCTCAAGTATTGAGAGCATATTATATAAAGCTATCATTCTTTATGAGGTCTCTCAATTCTGGGTTTTTGTTTTTGTTTTTTAGTAGAAGAAAAAAAGTTCCACTCTGAGTAAATCATGTAAGGGCAATGTTGACAAAATGGCAGTTGTCAATGTCTGTGATGAGTGGCTGCTGGATGCTTATGCATCCTACTCACACTACACATCCACTGTAGCTCGTGTGTGTGTCCCTTGTCCTTGCTTCCTCTGTAGCAGGTGTATAGAGGTTATAATGACACCTGACTGACCATACAGATTAAGAACTATAGACTCATCCCATATAGCAACTAACTAGAGTCAAAATTTAAGATTGTTAGCAAGTGAACCCTAACTCTTATTTATGGCCAGTTACACATTTTCATTTATTTTACATGAGCAGCATCGGGGTGGGAGGGTGGAGGAAATATTTAAAAGCATATAATTAAACTAAAACAGCTAGGAAGGCAAATATGTCATATCGATGGCTCGTGGAAAGCTAGTATATGTGAATCTTCATGAAATCGAGACCTCAGTACATGATCGCTGATTTAATATTCGGATCAGTTCCATAGCAGAAGGATTGAAACTAGTTGTCTCTCTGTTTGACATAGAGTCATACTTCTTTTGTCCATGCCAATGACTCGTTATCCCAAGTACTGTATTTGGATGAAGAAAGCTGTGAGAGGTGTCAGGAACTCTCTGTTCTGGCTTTGTGGCTGCTTCCATTGCCTTGGAGATCACTCTTAGTCATCCTAATAATAACCATGGATATTTACTGACTAGTTGATATGTGCCAGTCTCCTGTGCTGAGCTGAATGCTTTGCAGGTCTATCCCACATAATCCTACCTCAAACCTAGAGATTAGTATAGCCCCATCTCTGTTTTACATTTGAGGAGACAGAGGCTCAGAGAGGTTAAATAACTTTCCCAAGGTCATGTAGTGAAGAACTTGCCAAGGTGGGACTGGAACGCAGGTCTTCCTGACTCCAGAGACCAAGCATTTAACTACTATGCTCCCCCTGCTTCTCCTGGGACATGAAGACATTGGACTAGACACCCATTAGGGGTCCTCGTTCGTGATTTTGTAATACCAGGAATCTTGTATTCTGAATGTATATCTGATCTAAATTATGTCACCAATGAACAATAAGAAAATGGGAACATCTTTCAGTCGTCAAGCCTCATGATAATTTTAGAGCTATTTATGAACATGTCTAAGAAATTAATTTGGCATCTTGATTTAATACTATTAACTCAGTTATCTGAGTCCAGCTACTTGAATGCTATAATCAGCATAAATAGTGCATAGAGTACAGAGCACCATTTAAAACCAGATTTGTGATTTGAATTCCAGTCAATTTCTTGAAATTAAGTGGATCTGAAATTCCATTCTGATAACAACAGGAAAGCCATTTTAATAGTTTCGGTGGAAAATAATTTAGTTAAACACTTGTCTTTTGCTTAAAATGAAAGAGAAAATGCTGTTTAGAAGCCATTCTCCTGTTCTTTCGGGGCCATTTTTCTGGTTTGCTGCCCTTGGTGTTTATTTGGGGTCGTTTACATGAAAATTGGAATTTTATTGATTCTTAGAATATCACAAACTCTTATTTCCCATCTTGATTAAATAAATATCAGTCTTTGGTTCAGTAGCTCAAGTTGCACTCACTGGATTCACTAGAGCTTTTCAGAACTAGAAGGGCAGGCGTGCTCTGTTGTCTGGGACTGTCGTGTTGTGAATTAGAACTCTCACCAACTAAAACGGTGTGGCTCTCAACTTGCAGCTAATTTTCAGTTCAAACCTCAAGTTGCTGTTTTCTCTGTTGTCAACATGGCAGGTAACATTGCAGCCAAAAGTCTCAGAATAATCAAACCTACCCTGAGGAAAATACTTTAGGACAAAGGTGATCTTAAAAGTTGAAATATAGTTAATATCAATTAGACCAAAGTACCATAGATTAAAACTTGACCTGGTTTACTCTTTTCATGGGGAAGAAAAAAAAAAGACCTTTTCAATTCAATGGTATGCATTTTAGCTGAAATTAAAATTTCTTTCCCAGTAAGAAGTAAATCAGTATGGTGCTTCATTCTGAGAAGTATCTCTTCAATGTACTCTGTTCACAA
Source organism: Nyctereutes procyonoides (assembly GCF_905146905.1). Taxonomy (NCBI): domain Eukaryota; kingdom Metazoa; phylum Chordata; class Mammalia; order Carnivora; family Canidae; genus Nyctereutes; species Nyctereutes procyonoides. The sequence continues at coordinate 25,952,145 of NW_026575122.1, forward strand.
AGAGGACTAAGATCTGGCCCCTTGCTCCCACTGAGGTCACAGTTCAGTAGAGTCCAACGTATTAACATTTTAATTCCCCCAGAGTAGGATAAGTATCGCTGGAGAGGAGTCTTTATGTTTCTACCCACCTGCAGGATCATGTCCTCCGCAGGCATGGTCTCCTAAAATCTGTTATTAGTACTGATGACGGTTAATACTTGAGAGCTGTCTGCCAGGCCTTGCCCACGTGATTATGTGCATTAATTCATTTAATCATGAGGTAAGTATTGCTATTGTCCACACTTTACATATGGGGGAATAAAGACCAACAAAAGTTAAGCAGCTTACTCAAGGTCATCCTGCCAGCAAGTGTACAACCAGCATGTGAACCAGAGTGATCTACCTTTACCACCAGACTCCAAATCCTAGGCTTTCCTCCCCCCCTCTGCTGAGCCAGGGGACCATTTGTTGTCCTGAGTTTTAAAATAGCTGAAAATAGGGATCATCTGTGTTGAGAAACAGCTTTAAGAACCTTCAAATACTCTGTAAAATTAGCTAAATTAAGCCATGTAGGTACAGACATATGTAGTAATTTGGGGTACACATTCCAACCTGTTAACCTAAATAAAAATTTCAGGAGTGTTTTTATTGCATCCTAAGCAACTATATTTTTTTCCTCCACAAGACTTAAACAATGTGCCTTGTTTGCCCCAGCACAAACCAAACACAGTCTTACCTCGTCAGAAACATCTGGAGTGTTTGGTAGTCACAATCGGTTATTTCTAAGTTTATCTAAACCTATGTTTATTCATCTCTAAGGTCCCCTCCAGTTCTGAAGCAAAGATAATTCCACACTGATGTCCTGGTCTTTAGTTAGACTCCTATTATTTCAATCAAAAAACAGGCCGAAAGCTGGCCTGGTGTGTGCGACGACAGTAATCCACATCATGGTACGATATGGAATCACTGCTGTCCCTGTTCAGGTTAACTAGCAACCACTGACCTTTTCACTGTCTCTGCAGTTTTGCCTTTTTCCAGAATTCGTGTAGTTGGAATCATACAGAATGTACCCTTTCCAGACTGGCCTCCTTCATTTAGCTGAATGCTTTTAAGCTTCCTCCTGACATGTCTTTTGTGGCTTGACAGCTCTTCCTGTCGCTGGGTAATTTCCCGTGTATGGATGTACCACAGTTTGTTTATCCATTTCCCCATTGAAGGCAACCTCAGTTGCCTCCAGGTTTTGGCAGTTCTGAAGAGAGGTTCTATAGACACTTGTATGCAGATTTTCGTCTTAGGATTATTTTCTCCTGGTTCCAAACCCTCTTGAAATTGTCTTCTCAATTGTGTTTGGTAAAGAAGAATCAATAGAAACTTGCATCAAACCCTGACCTTTTTTTTTTTTAAGTAAAACTGCAATTTCTGTCTTATCTTTAAGCATTTTATGTCATAAGAGCCTAAGAGATTAGAGACGCCATGATATTGAGGCACACTTCTAGGAAGATTGATTTCTGTGAATTATTTCGCTCTTCAGTAGTACAGCTTGGCCGCTTACTTCCTTGACAGTTTTACCGGCATTTCTAGTTTAAAATTAAAATCTGAAGACCTATATTAGTGATGTGTGAGTGGTAAGAGATACCTATTTAGTTTGGACATATTTACTGCTGCCGTTCAGGTTACTGGTTGGGTTTTCTAGCTAAATCTATGTTCAGAGACAATCTTCATTTTTGAAAGGACGCCTGAGGGGAAGCATTAGCTCTGGGAACCTGAATACATGATGCCCCCAAACGTGTTCCCCATAGAACACGGAACCTTCGTTCCGTCACCCTCCCGGTCACACTGTGCAAGCACCTGGCTCCTCAGGCCCTGTGTACCTTAGAGGGCAGGAACCATGTATAGGTATCCCAGGCCATGCCATCACCTATCTCCCTTTTAAGGTGGTTTTGATGGTTCACTAACATAATGCCTGTAGAGGGCCATCTACTTCAGTAAAGCATCAAAAACACGTTGACTTCTTCCTCCAAACATCTGAAAAACAAATGAGTGGATGGATAGATTTGCTTTGAATTATTTCATTTGTTTTTCCTCAATCCTAATGTCCGTGTCCTAGTTGTTTCTCTGGTTTTCCATGCTCACAACATGTCAGAGAGTATTCAAGATCTTAGGAATCCGTGTGCACTCTTATTTCCAGTGTTTAAAGGCCATTGCCAAAAGGGAGAGAAAACATTGGGAAACTGTACATAGGATGGCAAGATATAATTTGCGGTTTTGCATTTTGGAAAGGTAGCTTATTCCTAAGTCAAATGGGAGTTTGCTCACCTCTTTAAATACTGTGTCCACAAGACTGAACTTTACAAAGCAATAAATACATTGCTTTGGCCTTTGAGTGTTCTCTTTGGTATAAGTAACTCCCACTTCAGAGATTCTAAGACGTTGGGTGGTTGGTGAAATGAAGGATTTGCTCTGGCTAGACGAGGTTCGGCCCTTCCTTTTTGCCACCCCAGACGCACACATACCCCACCCCCAGCCCTGAATTTTGCTTCAGGGTATGATTATCGCTAATATACAAGATTCAGTCACTTCCCTAATTAGATGTGCCATTAAGAAACATGTGCTGCTGGAAGAGGCAGGCCATTATATTCAATTTAACACTGTGAAATCTGACTTTCTCCAATCCCGTAGTTGATTAGTATTGTTCACAGGTGTCTCTGCTCAAGGAAATTTCTTTAAAAAAAAAAAGAAAAATATCTGTTTTCAACTAAATTAGGTAGAAATCTGCCTTCTTGATGCAAGATAGGAAGTATTTCAAAATTATTTTTAAGTCAGGGATAAGCAGCTCTTCTGGCACATTTAGGTTTGGAAATCTTTATTTCCCAAAGAGCTTAGATGGTTCTGATACCATAGCTCAGGTTTCTTGTTCAGCTTGTTCCCTTGCACGTGTCTCATTTTTAAACTTCCAATCTGGAGGCACCTCTAAAGTTGAATTTTCAAATACATAGATTTCCCAATAATTGTGCCCTGGCTGCAGTGTGAAGGCTTTCTTCTGTGCTTGTGAGGAAACAAATTCACGTTAGAGAATGGATTGGGAAGACTGATAAAAAGATTTTAGAATTAGATGGAAATGTCCAGAAGCCTCTTTGATCTTAGAAGACACTCCTGTAGGAACACCCTCACTACTCCACATCACTGAAGGGTGTCGTGGGCCTCCTCTGTCTTTATTTCCCACTTGTGTAAAGTCACGTTTCGCTCCTTCCACAACTCCCGTCTATGAAGAGTTGTTGTTCTCAGAAATCGTTCCCGGGACTACTACTTAGGAACCAGGCTGCGGAGAAAAAAAAAAAAAAACAAAACAGAACAAAAACTTGCCAACCACTGTTTTTTTTACAAGTATCCATTTGCCCACATTTCAGGGAAAAATCACATATTTCAACTTCCACCCTCTCCCAAGTACTGCCCAAGCTGGTGAGTACAGGTGGAAGCCAGCTGATGAGAGCACACATAAGAGTAACACAGCCTTTGGGACACTCCCCTGTACGTGGACTGTTGTTTTGTGTTTCCCTGGGGGTCCTCTCAAAGGAAGACTCAAGAGCCCCCATCCTCTTGTCCCATGCTCTTCAGACCCAAGTTCTCTTACTGCTGTTTGTTTCTGTTGCTCTGGTTCCTGCTGCTTCCCCATGAAACACCCTCACTACTCCGCAGCATTGAGACTTCAGCTAAAGGACTAAGTCCCACTTTGTCCTCAGCTTTCTTCCTAAACACATTGAGTTGATTGCCATCGGTCCAGATGTATCGCTCTGCTCCACATTCATTGCTGCAGCCACCATGTCACTGCTGCCCCAGCATGCAGCCCAGAAATGGTTCCGTGATGCTCACAGATCTTGACTTTACTTCCACTCCTTTTTGCTAGTGTGGAAAGCAGCTAAGTGAAAGCATCCATCCTCAGAATAAGTGTAATAGCTCAACTCTCCTGGGGCTCACAACGGGCTAGGCACTGAATTACGTAATCCTCACAGGCCTCCAAAGTAGATGCTGTATTAACATACCCATTTTACAGATGCAGTAACTAAGACACAGAGGTTGAACACCCTGACCCATAGTGCAGCCAGGACAGGAATCCAGACACGATCTTCTGTGCTCCTCTTCACTGTGGTTCAGAGCCTCCTGGAGGAAGGAGCTTGGCAGCGGGTCCCTGCATTAATTCAAGATGACCACACACATGCACACTCTGAAGTTGGTCTTCTATGTGATGGATTAAACAAGTTGGTGTGTCTTTTTCACATGCTTAAAATTGGCTTTTTAATTTTAAAAAATCATACATTTTTAAAACTTCGTATTTTATTGTTACAGAGGCAATACACATTTATTGTTACCCAGTTTAAAAACAGAGATACAGAAAGGAGAAATAAAAGCAATTGTGATTTTATCACACAGAGATGGTAAACACCTGTCTGTTAACAGTTAACACCCCGCTCATATGCAGTCCTCCAGGCTGATGAATCACGTATCCATAGGCATCCTTTTCCTACAAAGAAACAGAAATGTTCAGTGCCTGCTGTTTTCTGTTTTCTGATCTATTTTTAACCTAACAATATATTTTAAAATGTGTTTATTCCAATATATATTCATCTTCAGCATTACTTGCAGTGGTTGAACAATATTCCAATCCCAAACTGAACCAAACTTACTTAACCTGTTCCCCTTGTTGCTCGTTAAGTCGTTTAGAGTCTTTCTACGTTATAATCGATACTGTGGGTGACATCCCTAGACCTACATCTTTTGCAACCAGCCTGTTTTTTTGTTTGTTTTTGTTTGTTTGTTTGTTTTTTGGTTTTGTTGGTTCTGTTTTTGGTTTTTTGTTTTTAGAATGAGCCACTAAATGTAGAATGGCTAGGTTAAAAGGATACACATCTTGAAACTCTGGGTGAATATTGCCAAGTTGCCTTCCAAAAAGAACTCGTTCCAGTTTACATTCCCAGAGAAGTGCACAAAAATGTGTTGATGTTTGCTTGGCACATCTCTCATGGGCGTGTACTTAGTATCCTGGATGTAGTCCTTGTTGAGGAAGAAACTTGGGGAACCTTTATGAGACACCATACCTCTTCAGCACAACCCCTGGGCTTATCATCTCTGTCCTGTTAACATCTGTTCAAGAGGTGACTCCAGAATCTGTCTTTATGACCTGAGCTCTTTATGTGAAGAATGTTTTTTATGCTTTACAAGCTTCTGAGAAAATATGGAAGATTAAATAATTCTCGTTGTTTGCTTTGAAAACCAAGAGCTGCAACTAAGCATTAACTGAGGGTTTTTTGGAAATCACTCATCAAGCAGAGGATAGTGTGTTTCGATAAATTAACTTCTCTCTGAATTAACGTAGAGTGCAGTACAACTGGGTTTGTGTGCATAGCAGTGGAGAACAGTTCTGACTGTGACTTTCAGTCAAACATCAGCTGTGTTTTTAGGGCAGAAGTTCTCATGCTGTGGTAGCAGCAGCAGCATCTGGAAATTTGTTATAAATGCAGAATCTTAGGCCCTGCCTCAGACTCACTATCTTAGTGTGCCCAGGCTCCTGTAATAAAAATATCATATTACAGAAGAAATTTCTAAGTGGTTGTGAAGCCTGGGAAATCCCAAGGTCAAGGCCCTGGTAGATTTGGTGTCAGGTGAGGGCCCTCTTCCTGACTCATTGACTGTCGTCTTCCCTGTACCCTCTCATGGTAGAAGAGGCCTCTCAGGAACACGCTAGCCCCGTCCAGAGCTCTATGCTCACGGCCAAGCTCCTCCCAAAGGCCCCCCCTGCTAGTATGTGGGGCATTAGGATTCAACATCAGAAGATTGAGAGATCGCAGGCATTGAGTTCGTGGCACCTACTGAATCAGAAACTCTAGGTGTGGAGCCCAACGATCTATTATATACCAAGCCTTCCATGTGCTCCGAATGCCTGCAAAACTTTGCCTTGGTCCACTGGACATTCCTCTGCGAGGCCTGCTCTAGAGCTAGGCTGCCCTAGAAGAAACATGGTGCCTGGAAACCACCCAGGGCCAGACCAGTAGAGATGCAGGGCATTGCCCCATGCTGGGCTATGTCTGGCCAGGGTGTGGGAGTTGCACGTGGCAGGACAGTGGCTGTGTCTCATGCTGGAGGAGTTGTCTGAATGGCCACCTGCCCATTGTCTGCTCTTGACACACGCTGTGAGCCAGGCTCTGTATTCACCCGGCCCTCATTGTCGAGTTCTCATGACTGGAAAAGCCCTTGAGAGGTCACTTAGCCTCCTTTCCCTGCCAAATGAGACTTACCCCTAAGTCGTTAGTGACAGAGGAGAGTCCATACTATGTTTAAAGACGTCTAGAGGGAGAAACTTCCCGGCTGCCCCTCGTGATCTTCCTGCCCCCTTGGGAAGTGTTTCCTTCTCATCTCGGTGCTGGCCATTAGAACCAGTTTCCGCTTACGAAAACAAACACCTTGCCCTTCTCTCCTTGAGGCTGACAAATCACAAAGGTCTGTGAAGCTTCCTTGTCCCATAGGAATCTCTTGGCACACCTCCAATCACTTTTGTGGTTCTGCAAGTTCTTCCAAGGCCTTTGTGCCTGGCTCTGGGCGCCAGGACTTTCTGAAAAGTTTGCTGAGCTCTTCATGCATTGAGAAGCCGCTACTGTGGTGCTTCCTTACAAAGCTGGCTTTGTGCTCGTTACCATACATTATTAATTTGTTCATTCACTTAAAAACCATGGACTTCAGCAGCTGTTAGATTGAACCCTATGAAATTGCGGATAGTTAGCCTTTTTTTTTGACCCATAAAATGGCCATGTTGTTGGGTTCACCCTAAGACCATGTGCTAGACATTATGGGGGAGACAAGAAACAAATCAAGGAACGTGTGAGCTGTCCTCAAGGAATCCCCCGCATAGCGAGGGAAACAAACCACCCCAAGACCCAGGGCAGTGAACACCAAGGGACGACAGCAGAGGTGCCCAGGGTGGGCCTGGGGAGCAGGAGCTAGCCATCCTGCCAGGCTGGGAGGCCACGCAAAGCTTTCCCAGAAAGTGACATTGAAACTGAGTTCCAAAGGGTAAATGTGCACTTCAGTTGGCTGATCAGTGATCTGCTCTCTACCTCTTATAATCTCTGTAGCATAACTGGTGTCGCTGAATACATAATGCAATACCCCTGGCTTTGTGCATTTTTTAAACGGTTTGTAAGTTACTCAGGGCTACCAAACATAACTGTTTGATCCCATTTTAATTTACTTGCTGAAACTGAATATAATAATGAAGCTTTGAAATGCACTGAAAGAAAATATTACGTGGCAAAATTAATCGTTATTACTCAGCACCGAATATCTAACTAGAAAGTACTCCCAGATAGCCACGTATTGGTTAAAACTATACTCTAAGTTGGATGGCAGGAGACCGTCCAGAAACCACTCCCCGGTCCGTGTTTAAAATACACTGGAAATGAGCAGGGTGTTGTAGGAATGCAAGGTCAGTAGCATCCGCCCCATGGGCTGCCTTGCTTTGCTCCCTCTCTCTACTGGTTCTGGGGCCCACACGATTCTCATTAGGAACGTAAACATCACTCCAGACTCAGATACAACATCACGGCTCATAACTGAAGTGCTCCCCATCACAAACCTCTTTGCTCTCACACTTACGAAAGTCACGCTCTGAGACGGGAGCATCCCTGCAGCCTCAAAAGGATCTTCTCGGACTGTTGATTCCGTGTGAGAAAATGAAAAACTGTTTCTTTTCAGGGCATGTTATACAGATAAAATAAAAGCATCAATGGCCATTTCTGCCTTGATACAAAGATTCCAAACAGTTCGTGATTTATAAGACACAATACTACTTTCTTTGGTGAACTCAAAAATCCCTCTTTAAAAAAAAAATTCTAAAAGTATCCAGTTACTTTACCTGTTAGCAGTATCTCAGGTGCCCACCTGTAGATTAGGAGGGCTGTACGACCCCTATTCAGTGTAATACTTGTAGATAATACAAACCCAAGGGCTAACCATGAGGCTGGCTTTGCATTTAAGATTCAAAAGTGGCATTTTATTTTAGGTTTCAGAAATGTAGCATTCCCATATAACTATCATTTCTCTTGGATAATAAAAGGATGATGATTTTATTTGGGGAAATTGTGAACAAAATGCAAGTGACTATCACTATAGTGCCTTTAGTAGGAGAGCAAGATGCTATAAAGGCTAAGTTCATTTGGGGGGGTGGTTACCTGGGAGTCTTCAGCTGCTAAGGTATCCCGAGGTCCTCATTACAAATGTCTCTCCAGTAAAGCTGGCACCAAAGAGGGAGGGAATTGGAGGACTTGGGGAAGCCTCAGAAATCCCACAGAGTGTGGCCCTAAGAAAACAAAAAACAAGAAACAAAAGAGAATCATGATGTAAGGTTTGCCTCGAGCATTCTCCTGAAGAAAATTCTGTTTACCCAAGTATATAAGGCTTGAATGCTTAACATGAACATACAGGGGTGTAGTAACCATCCAGAATCCCAGCAAGGCCTGCAGAGAGTTCATGGAGACCAACATGGCCCCAGAGCAAGCACTTGGTAACCTGAACCGTGATGTCCAGCCCGGGGGGCCTCTACATATTCGTTGTCTCCCTCTGCGTTTTCAGCTTTTCCTTAAAGTAGCGCATGAAAAGGCATCTTTGACAGCTCGGTTGGTCCCAGTAGGGCCAACAGAGGACCCCCGCAGGGGCTGGATCGCCATCTCTCACAGAATCCTAGGTGCCTCACCGGGGAGCCTTGCTAGAAGGCGGGCCAGGTGCCGCTGGGCCCAGCTGGGGGCCTCATCTTCTCGTCAAGGCCCGCAGTGCGGGAGACGCAGAGTTGGGGCTCGCGGCTGGGATGTGTGCACCCCCCGACCCCCCACCCCTCGCCCCTGGCCCGGGTTCCCCCTGCAGCCCAGGCCTCCGCTGAGGAGAGGGGATTCTGGGCCAGCCACAGAAGATGCTGCGAAGATGGTAGCATCCTTGTCCCAGGACAGAAATCACCCCCATGCCTTCCTTCCAGGCCTCTGGCCCCTCCATCCCGGTCGCTGCCCCGCGGTCCTGTGTTCCCTGCTCTCCTTGCCCCGAGCTGCTCTCAGTCCCAGCAGCGCCCACGTTGTCGCGTTGCTCCAGCCGGGAGCGTCCCCGGTGAAGGTGGCAGCCGCTGCGTGTAGCCGCCCCCGCCGGGCGTCCGTTCCGAGGCCCTTTGGCGGCCCTCGCAGCACCGGCTGCTCCCGCTGGCCGAACCTCCGGAGGCTTCCCCTGGGGGCGAGGCGCCCCGTGCTGTGACGGCCTCGGGCCTGCCCTCCTGACCCCGTTCCCCGACCCCCAGCCCGGGCCTCCGCCGCCCGCCCCGCTGCTTGGAAACGTCCGGGCGCCGCAGCTGGGCCGCCGAGCCGCCACTTCCAGACCCTGCCGCCGGCCTCCTCCCGCCGCGTTCCTCCCGGTTTCCAGGCGAGCGCGTGCCGCTCCTCGGGCGCAGCAGCCTCCCCGCCCTCCAGGCACCTGAAGGCCCGTCGGTCCCTGGAGGCCAGCCCGCCGGCCGCGGGGCCTGGAACGGAGCGACAGCCCGACAGCCCGGCCGCTGTCCCCGCCGAGCCCCGGCGCGGGTCCCAGCTTCTCGGCGCGGCGCCGCGGGCGGCCCACAGGCCCGAGGTGGGCCCCGCGTTCTCTCAGCCGGGAGCTGCGCGTTGCACCTTCGCAGCCGCTGAGTGGACCACAAACGGCTTTGCTTTCTTCCTTTTCTGGGGTTTTCCTGACGCTAAACGGGGCGTCGGTGTTTTCATCTTAGGTTAGCTGCGCGGGTCTCGGTCGTAGTGCGGGCGGCCGGGCTGACGAGGGGCGGGACGCGGCGGGGTGCGAGGCTCCTCAGGCACGCCCCTCACGCACGCCCCTCACGCACGCCCCTCACGCACGCCCCTCACGCACGCCCCTCACGCACGCCCCTCACGTACGCTCCTCACGCACGTGCGGCGGCCGGCCCAGGCCCCTGTGCTGCCTTCACGTCGCCGCCGCCGCCGCCGCCATGTTGGCTCTCCTGGCTTTACCTTTGATTTGTCTTGCAGCTTTTTAAATAGTTGCTTGGATAAAGCATTGGAAGGATAAAAGTATCCAAATCTTTTTGGCCGTCACAAAAGGAGACTGGCAAGTTGGGGTAGTTTTAAAAGTAGCTAAAAGCACTTAGAAGAGCTGCTTTTGTCTATACTGCATGAAAGAGTCAATAAAGACTAGTAACGCTCTTACCCGTTTGCCCTGTCTTTGAAGCAGGTGTCTAGCTCTCCAAAAGACGTAGCAAAACACGGTGGAACCTGAAACACCTTTTCCATGGCTCAAGTGAAAGGTGCAACGTAATTATTATGAGTTCAGTGAGGTTCATTCACACTATCCAAGTAAAAGCCTTCTTTAATTCTGGTCACATTTTAGGGTTTAAAAAAACAGAAAGTCGGTATGTTGGCAAATTGGACTTAGATAAGGACAGAAAAAAAAAAAACCCACAGAAAATTGGGTAATGTTCTCTCTCAGTTACTTTAATATCCGTAAGGCAGGTGTTTGCAGAACATGGTCGTGGAAGGGGAAGCCGTGGGGGCGGCAAACAGGGAGGAGGAGGCGGGAAAAGGGAGAGGCGGGGTCTCTAAAAACCCACAGCAGTTCCCGCCATAGCAGTTTTGCTGCATCCTCGTCCGCGTTCCCGTGCGAAGCCCGTTCTCCGAGCCCTTTCTCGGGACTTTATGCTGTTGGTGATTTATTGAAATGGTTTCCTCACCTTTTTGTGTATTTTCTCTCCTGCTTTGTTCCTCCCTGTCTTATCTGGAAACTCCATCAGGCTAACTGTCAGGTAGGTTCTTCTCAATATGTAACACGGTTATCTGGAGGCCCCAGAGTGGGAAATGGGAGTCCCCAGACCATTGGTGACCTGTGACAGATGATAAAGCCACCCAGAAAAGGCCCATCCTAAATTGTGGAGAAACTCTCCGCAGAAGCCGCAGGTCTCGGCACGTTAGGCCCGTGTGGACGTCCATCCTAAGGCCTTGGCCTAAGGAGGTGTAACAGCTCTCGGTGATAAAGTAGGTTACCTGGACTGTCTGGTCCTGCCGTGGCTCAAAACAGAGTGTCCCCGGAGGGCCTCGTTGTCGCAGGGCCGTACTATCCCACCCTGTGTGGTTGCAGCCATGGTGCCCTAAGCATATCTGTTCTTACGGATTTGGCCAGGTTCTGGAAAAATTCACAATGATGTCTTTTAAACCCCTATTTCCAGCTACATATTCAGACCAGTATGGTGCCATGAGAAAGGAGTAGCTAGGAGAAAGGGGGAGTGATAGCATCTATTTTGTCACTGCACACCTCACCCTGGGAGTTCACTCTGATGTGGCTTAACGCCAGTCAAAGGGTGGTTACTTGAAAGTGCAGTGGGAGACAGAGCTGTTCATGCCCCCCCTTTGGTGTCCTGGAGAAGACATACCCTTCACCCATGTGAGGCTGCAGAACAAGCTCTTTACAGACCCCCAAGTGCAAGACAGACACTTTAGAGGACCAAACCGTAGCTAAGCCCAAGAGAAGAGAGATACACATTTAAATCAGTGTGTTTGGTGTGTGTGTTGTTTTTAAGTTGGGGGCTTATTTTTACCTTTCAAGAGGAGAAATTAATGTGCTTCAGTTGCCATGCAACACAAACCACTCTTAACAGCTTTCTAATTTTAATTTCAGAAGTCTACAGAGCAAATGAAGAAGGTCCCCACTATTATTCTCTCGGTCTCTTATAAAGGAGTCAAATTTATTGATGCAACAAATAAGGTGAGTACCGCGTGTCTCTTTGGTTTAGATACCTGATAGGCACCTGGGTGTGTGATCTAAATTCCTTTTGTTCCCCTCCTGCTCCCCCGCGCCCACCTTTCTGCTCCCTGAACACAACCGTGGACACATACACGTGCACACACTTGTACATATATACAGGAGGGCACATTTCCCCTGGAGGTCTGGAGGACTTCATCTAGGATTCCTATATGTATTTTGCTTTTTCTGTGGCATCTTCTCTAATAGACTTTGGCTACTTAGTATCCAGCATTTCCCCCTCGGATTAGAGAACATTACAACAGGAATAATTTTTAAAAAGGCACATTTATAATGAAAATGCAGCAATCTCATTGTTCCTCCGCCAGAGGAAATGTTACTGGCTAACAAGGCCTGGGGCATTTGTCTTCCCATTTTTCTAGAGATGTATAGATCCTTTCTTTGGATGTGTGTAATCAGCACCGCACCTGACGCAAGGAACACATTCTCTGACTTCTGTATCTTATAATTGTGTCTGTTCTCAGCTCTTGAGATGGAAGAGAGGCCTTCAGCTGTATCGTTTTGTTAAGAGGCACAATCAGGGAAGAAGCTGAGGCCCTGCTGTAACTCTGCTGTGACTTTGTGCTCACGGTGGGAGCATGGGTCATGGGTGCTGTGGTCCAGTGTGAACAGCAGGGCTGCGTTTTACCTAAGTGTTCCGGAGTTCCTCTTTGGCGAACATGACCATGTCTGCACTAGACTAGGATACTCGGGTGTGACCATTGTCCCTCTCCATCAACAGCCAAACCTGACCGGTCCCTCCTCACAGCACCCCCCAGATGAATGCGTGTTTTATTCCTATAGCCTCCCAACTGATAAATTGTAGGAAGAGGGGAAATGAAGTGATTCTCACTGGTGAATACCATTTATTTTCTGGGCCCCCTACCCACTCACACCCCCCACACACACACCTGTACTCCATTTTAGAGAATGGGACTCAAAGTCATGAAACAGGTGAACTAAACAATAGTAACTTAGGGCCAGGAGCAACCGGACTTAAGACACCAGCAGGGAGCTCCATGGGCAGGGACTCTTGGGTGGCTAGAATATCCCCCAGCATCTGAATCAACCAATCTGGAGTTCCCCTGATTTGTTTGATAGAACCAAGGAGATTGCTGTATCAACAGTTAGACAAGCCCAGGCTCCCCAGATCGACTTAGGCGAGCAACCTCCCAATTTTAGAAACAGTTCTGAAACTGAAGCAGAAAGCTCATAACCCAGCATGATCCTGTAGGCAGATGATGTCCAAGGTACAGAGTCGGGTGCCATGTGTGGAATGATAGTGATATGTCATCAATAGTTACTATTGTGGGATTACAACTGTGGAGATTCTCATCAGAAAAAAATATCGATTGGAAAAAGAAAAAAAAAAATCCCGATTGGTCTGCTTTTTTATAAGTTGGAAGCAACTAGTTACTGGTGCACAAACTTCCTTTCTCCTGAAATGATAGTTGATTTTGAAGGTTTCAGGACTTTATAGGACTCTTATAGACAACATCATGGCCATCGCTGTTGCTAAATTTCAAGAAAGGCTTTGGCATTGGGGTTTTTTTCTCCCCCTTACCTGAAGCAACCCTCTCCCATTTGCATTTGAAAACTGTGAATGGCAATATATTTCTAGTAGAAGAGGTCGATATTCCCTTAGGTTAACCACCTTCACAGTAGCAGACTCTGATAATTTCTAAACAAGTGGCATTTGACCTGAGACATTCGCAGTCATCCTGTGAAGCTGGTGGCGTGACGGGATGTGTCTATATTAATAGCACCCTCTCTAATCCACTGTGCACGATCAGAGAACTGAGAGGGCTCCATCAGTTCTGTTGCATTCGGCTCACAGCCACTCTGAGGCCTGTACCTCTGGATCCCCCCCATACCCTGAGGACATGCGTCTGCTTCAGTCGCCAGTAGTGGGATGAGTTATCCAATCCACTCACCAGTCCCTGTTCTGCGGAAGCGGAAGCACTGAGAAACACGCCCAAGATGATTCTGTGCAAATGAAAGCACTAAAGAAGGCCAGCATACCTTCCCAGTTCCTGGAGTGTGGTCCTGAACGTAGTTTCAGAATCTAGGGTGGAGGCCACATGCCTGTGTTGGTGGTGGGCAAAGCCGACCTTTCCATAGCCACATGTGCCTGGCGCTTGTCTGGGAAGGGGGGGTAGGGGGGAGACGTCACTGACTTTGACATCCCGGGGCCCTGCAAGGTGGCTGATTGGCCCTGACCCAACAGTGGGTGGGGACAGAGTGGGTGATTCCAGGCCACGGTCTGGTGGTGGGGGTATGAGAAGACCCAACAGAGAGACTGAGGTGGAACGGTGAAGGAATGCAGGGTGCCCGGCCGTGCTGGGGGGCTTAGGCTGCAGAAGGCTGAGCAGCAGCCCCCCTCGTCCCACAGGCTCACGGGGCCACTGTGGAGGGGCCGTGCCCAGGTCATGTGCTGAGGCCTGGCCCCCAGCAGTGCACCTGCCCTGTGGCAGAGGCCAGCCCACCCCCCGCCAATGCTCATCCTGGGTTGAGGCACGGGGTAAGCTCAGGAGCCCTGCTTTCACTGTGTGTAGGGAGTTTGTCCCCTGGGAGGCCTGGTTTTAGTGGGCTTGGCACGGGAAGCACTGGTGGAAGGGATGCATGTTTGGGGACCCCGTGGGTGGGGTGCGACTGAGGTGCTGGCCACCAAGTCTGGAAGAGGGCACCCCCCTGAAGTTGCACCTCCACATTCATACTGGGTGCTCTGGGCACGCCCCACCCCTAACAGCCGACCGCTACCCCAGGGGTCCCCGCTCCACTGCAAGGGTGAAGGTGCCCATGGAGGTGGAGGTGCTCACAGAAGGAGGCAGGCCTGGGACTTCTGGGGGCTGGTCGTGGGGAAGGACCCGGGCCTGACCCCCACCCTGCACCCTGATCCAGCATGGCCTGGGCACCGGGGAGCCCCAGCACTGCTCTTCCCCACCGTGACCCCATTCCACAGGACAATCAGCCTCCAGCAAGGCGTGTCTTTCCTTTCCTTGAATCCCTAAATGATGGTTCCTGTGATAGAATAGGGTGGCCACACCTTAATCCCTTGACCCTGGGACCCCTTGTAGTCAAGGTTAAAGTTAACATAAGGTGAGGACCTGAAAACATGGAGATGATCCTGAATTATCCAGGTGAGCTCAGTGTTCTTGAATCCCTAAGTGACTCAGCTGCCGGGGCCCAGATGGGCACTAGCCAATGTGGAGCCTAGACACTTAGGAAACGAACAACCTCTAATCCTGATTGAAGAAGGGAGAGCAGAAAATGGCCAAGGAATAAAAACGGAGCTTGGAACAGACCTCATCCGGAGATGTGGAAGATAAGGCCCGTGGGCTTCCTGCCCATCCACGGCCAGGGGTAAGCCCAGCGTGGCCTCCTGCCCACAGGTGTCTGAGAGTTCGGTTACAGACCTGTCTTCAGACCAGCAGGGCCTTGCTGGAGGTGATACAGTCCCTGCATCCAGCTCTTGGTTGGCAGGGGGCTGCGTTTTGCCTTCCCGCCCCGACCCCCTCCTCGGCCCTCCCATCCAGCTAAATTTGGAACAGTGCGGGCCTGGGCCTTGGTGTGTGTGTGTGTTTTTGCTTCTGGAAAGCCAACTTCACATAGGCTTACGCTTTTTTTTTTTTTTATTTACGATAGTCACACACAGAGAGAGAGAGAGAGAGAGAGAGAGAGAGGCAGAGACATAGGCAGAAGGAGAAGCAGGCTCCATGCACCAGGAGCCCGACGTGGGATTCGATCCCGGGTCTCCAGGATCGCGCCCTGGGCCAAAGGCAGGCGCCAAACCGCTGCGCCACCCAGGGATCCCCAGGCTTACGCTTTTAAGCACAAAATAATCCAGAACATTTGTTTAAACAAGTGCCCTCTTTTTTTTTTTTTTTAAATAGCACATACTTCTTCTCCTAAAAACTTTGACTCAAATGAAGAGCCCATTAGGCATGTGTGCCGTTCTCCTCTGCATCAGCCTCTCCACGGGCCACCTCCAGGCAGCCCTCGGCAGGGCTCCCACCCATTTCAGATGCTGTCTCTATAGCAGGTTGCATCCTGCCAGAGAAGGCCCAGCCCAAGGAGGAGACTCAGGAGAAGAGCCCTGCCTGTCAGGCCAGCAGTGAGGGAAATGGGGAGAGGCCGACTCCCAGGCCCCGCCACTGCTGCATCACACACCGTCCTGACAACCTCTCTGTTAATGGGCTGGACCAGATGCTTCTATTCTACACCTACCAGCCATGCACCTTCTCAACATGTGATGCAGAAGACTGAGCTGCCCAACCTTCTATCCCAAAGAAGGGATGGCAGGAGCCCCTTCCCACTCCTGTTGAGCCTTTTAAAAGCTCTAGTCTCCTTAGAACATGCTTGGACATGGAGGCCGAGCAACAGGAGAGGAGCCCATCTTAAATGAGAAGCAGCACCTGTACCTCAGGTGGACATCCAACCGTTCATTTATGGAGGAGCCACTAACTGAGGTGTGGCAGGAGGTGGAAAGGATGTGTCCCCCCTTGGCATCTTCTCCAAGGAGGGAACCAGCCACCCAGTCTCCAGCTGTAGTGTCCTTGGTCTGAGACGCATCTTCCGCTCAGAGAGCTGGCCTCACCGTTGTGTGAAGGTAGACAGAGTAAGGGCAGCGTCTCAACGGAGATCTCAGGGCGTCGCCACATTCCAGCCCCGTGGATGGATCAGCACATTCCCTTCAAAAATACCGCCCTGCATCTGCTATCCATATGGATTCACTTAACAGCGTATTTTTAAAATGCCAGTAAGGATGATTAAATATCAGTTATTCTTCACCAAGTATGGAATACCTTAGCCTGCCCTCCCTCTAGACCACACGGCAGCAGAGAAATAAAAGTTCCAGTGGCGGGACAGGAGGCCGGCTTGGGAACACGGAGCAGTGCAGAGGAGGGCAGGCCTCAGCGCACAGCTCAGCAATGACCCTGGGCTCCTGGGGAATAGAGGTGGGGGCATACAAGAAATTGGGGAAGAGCAAGAAAGTAGGTCTTCGTCCACTTGGGCTGCTATAACAAATTACCAGACTGAGTGGCTTAATAAGCATTTATTTCTCACAGTTCTGGAGGCTGGGAAGTCCAAGGTCAAGCCACCAGCAGATTCAGTGTCTGAGGAGAGCTCACTCCCTGACTCGTGGATGGCACCTTCCTGCTCTGTGTTCGCATGGCGGAGAGTGCAAACTAGGTTTCTCTTCTCTTGCAAGGGCACCAAGTCCATCATAAAGGCCCCATCCTCAGGACCTTATTGCCTCCCAAAGGCCCCCCTCCAAATACCATATCACATCACGGCTCAGGATTTCAGGATTCCTAAGAACTCAAGATAGGAATTTGGGGAGGACATAGGCATGCAGTCCATGATAAAAAGAGCTCTCCAGTGATCTACTCTACCTACTTTACAGTTTCACCCAGGGCCATGATGCCATCACATGCCACCAAAAATCCTTGAGAAGTGGCATCTTGTGCATTGGCTAGATTCAGGGAATTCAGTGCAATAAAAATCACAGGGCATTTTTCACTGTAAAACTTCTCAAGAAGTTGATCTTCTGATCTACTGTGTGCAGTAAACGATCTGAAGAACATAAAATGCCAATTTAGTTTTAAAAAATTGGAGCCAACACTCTATTTCTGGTGATAGTGGATCTGAGACAGGTGACCCCAAGTCGACACTCCCTGAGGTAATGGCAGCCCCTGATCAAGATGACGGTGGAAGCTCTTGGCACTCACTAACATCACCCCCGTGAAGACTGTAGATTCTTAAATTCATTTTAAGACTCACTAGTTCCTAATTTAGTTTTCTACTTGAAGAAATGCTATCTGAATGCCAGAAGAGGATCGTGACCTTCTATTTTGGAACAGTATCTTGCAGCAGAATGTTATTTGTTTATGGGATTCAAATTTCAAATTGACTTATTTCTGACAGAATGCTGCATGTAGTGTCAACATGCAGGGCCACAGTGAAGAATGTCCTAATTTAATTTTCTTTTATGTGTTAATTCTGTAATTGCTTCCCAACCATACAGCTCAGTCGAGTGAGGAACATGCAGTACTTGCTGGGGGTGCTGGCAGGGAAGGACATTTTGTAAGCATTTTTAGGCTTTGATGGGTATACGTGGAACATTTTATTGCCAACAGGTTATTTAAGAGCATGCAATTAAAAAGTAATTAGCGTAACTAAAGTATTGAGGGTTTTAGAACTGTGACAACTGCAAAAAACATAAATAGGTTGTTTATAAGATAAAAAAAGGATTGCATGATTATGTGAATTTTTTTTCTTTTTAATACATCTGTGTATCAAAAGAGTTTTCTAGCAGGCTTTGCAGCAGCCAACATGATGCTCCTTGGTTACTTTGTGCTTAGGGATAAAGGCACTTAAACCTTTCTTCACTTACCTCCCACCAGTTACTCTTGGAGGCACATTGGGATGAGGGGGCTGGCAGGGAGATGGTATGAAGAAATGCTAGAGAAAAAAATAAAATTATGTTAAACAAGGAAGAGTGAGGTGGAGATGAGGGGCCCTGCGGTGTATGAAAGAGCCTGAGCTCCATGGCATTCGAGTTCTAGCTTGGCCACCTGCCCCACATAAGGCACTTACACTGAGTGCCATTTTCCCCGCCTGTAGGATGGTGATGACAGCACCCACGTAAAATCATGCACCATGGGTGTAATTAGTAAGGTGCTGCCATCCATGGGGCCCGACATCAAGCTGGGCGTCCAAGACCTGAATAAGGCAGGGTGATTGTTTCCCTGATACCACCTCTTCACCTTAGCGTCTGCTGGAACCTTCCAGAGAGAACACCTTGCACTGATGGTGGGGATGCAAACTGGTATAGCTATTGTGGAAAATGCTATGGAGGCTCCTCAAAAAAATTAAAAATAGAACCACATTATGATCCAGTAATTCCACTGCTGAGTATTTAGCCAAAGAAAACAAAAACATTAATTCAAAGGGATACATGCCCCCCCCATGTTTATTGCAGGATTATTTACAATAGCCAAGACATGGAAGCAGCCCAAGGGTCTGTCAGTAGATGGATGGATAAGGAAGGTGTGTGTGTGTGTTTGTACACATATATACACACACATATATATAATAGAATATTACTCAGCTTTAAAAAAGGATGAGATCTTGTCATTTGCAACAACATGGATGGACCTGGAGAGTATGATGCTAAATGAAACAAGTCAGTTCAAAAAAGACAAAAACCATGGGATTTCACTCATGTGGAGCTTTAAAAAAATAAATGAATAAACAAAAAGCAGAATCAGACTTATAAACACAGAGAATAAACTGAGGGTTCTCAGAGGGAAGAGGATGGAAGGATGGGCAGAATGGGAGAAGGGGTGGATACTGGCTTCCAGGCAAAGGCCCAGACAGGGAGTATGGTCTGTGACCCTGCAATCACATTCTGCAGTCGTACAGAGAAGCTGAGTCCCTGTGTTATACCCTTGAAACTAAGGACACATTGTCGACTAAACTTTAAGAAACTGTTTTCAGGAGAAAGCACCTTGATGCCTCACCTGTCCTCTTCCTCCTAGACCTGCCTTTGCTCCAAGGCAACAGGGGCAGGACATGGGACAGTGAGCCACAGGATGGGCAAGGGTCTGGAGAGCTCCTGGGGATGGAGTTTCTCCCAGCACGTGGAACGTGGTGGGTGATCCCTTCCAGACAGAATCCGCGGAAGGCAGTCCCGCCTGTCTATAGGTGTATGTGGGGAATGAGAACAGTAAAATGCTTAGGAACTACTTTTCTTTTTTTTGGAGAGTGCCACCCCAAGTGCTTCTGCTCACAGCACCTGGTGAGAACCACTGCCCCAGGATATGATGACATTAGGTTGTTTTTAATTCAATGAAAACATTCCTTCCAGACCTGGTGGACATGTGCCCACAGATAGCGTGTTGGGTCACTTTGAATGGTGTCAGTCTAGAACATTCTAGAAAGGGGGAAGGCAGCTGATTCCCAAGTCCTTTGCCTTGATTCTAAAATATGCTGGTTTGCAAAAGAAAACAAAGAGTATATTTCATTTATTCCAGAACATAATTGCCGAGCATGAAATTCGTAATATCTCCTGTGCTGCCCAGGACCCAGAAGACCTATCAACCTTTGCTTATATCACAAAAGATTTGAAGTCCAATCACCACTACTGTCACGTGTTTACTGCCTTTGATGTGGTGAGTAAGTTCTGTCTTTGGACAGATTAAATATTTCCCTGGATGGTACCTGCAGTGTGTGGAAAGCTCAACCTGCAGTTAAGATACTTGGTTTGTTTATCAAGTGTCAAGGTATGCCTCATGTGAGATATTCTGCAGACTGGGTTTTTCTGAGCTTTTTCTGTATTGTCCTTCATCCATTAAATTTAGAACTCCCCTTGTACTTGGTATCTGAACTGCTATTGCTCAACTACTAACTTCACTTTTCAGATTTGATAGGTTCCTGTCTTTCTTTGGTACCGAAATATAGTCAGGCCTGTTGGTTTCTCTGGTGGCAATTTCTAAATAGTAGGGCATCGCCATCTAGGCTCGTTGGGGAGAAACAGAAATTTCAGCGACTCATGCATCATCTGTGGTCTTCTGTATTACAAAGTAGTCAAGCAAATGAGACACCTACAAATGATAACTGGGAACACCAAGGTTTGATCCATTTGTGCATTCAGAAGTTAGTCTTAGGATGGCATACTTGTGGTATTACACCACTTGTAGTCCTGTTTGTCATTGAGTCTAAATATGAGCCCTTTACTATTGACTTGAGAAATGAAAGCAGTTCTAGAGAACAAGTGTTCCTCCAAGATAGATAGACGGATACTTTGATGTGGTACAAACTCTTGCAGACATTTCTAACATGGTACCTTGGGAGCTCTGCATTTGAAGCAGATAGAACAGATGTGGCTGCAACCATGAAATAATCTATAATCAGAAGAATTGTAAAATGCCACTTTAATTTGACAGCACCATTCTGTCCAATGTGTTTGAAATATGCATAATTAAAGAATTACCCGGAAAGGACAATATGATGGATTCCTGGGAGGCCAGCCCACACAGGTCCGTGTCATGGGGTGAAAGTCCTTGGAGCAGTTTTTGTCAGCCTCGCCTACCACCTAGGGACCAAAGACTACCATAATCCAAAATACACACCATTCTAAGGAACATTAAGCTCATGCCCAGAGCGTTTGTATCCTGCTGCCAGTGGCTCATCTCTTTCAATGTGTGAAGATTGAAAACAGGAAAGGATGTTCACATGCCTTTGAAGAAAATTCCTCCTATTTGGGAGATATGCGGAAAATAAGGTAAAAGTGATATGTGGCGACTATAAGACTACAAAGCAAAGCCCGCAGAGGCTGCTCTGAGTATCTAGCTGTGTCTGTTTGCATGAGACCAGCAGAGTTGATTAAAGTCATTTCAGCAGTAGTCTTGTGGTGCCTTAAACATTACTCGCGATTCTTGTGAAAGGTGGTTGTTTCTGTAAACAGCAGAAGTTCCCTTCTCTCCACACGTACTTTGGTTTGCATGAGACACCTTTCACTGTGGTAGTTGGGTGTCACAGAAAAGGATAGGCAGATGAGTGTCCACCCCCCAACGTGGCTTCCAGCTCCCTGGCCTTCAACCACTGGCAAGACTTTCCAGAGTCTTGATGTCCTCTGTCTGGAAACCAGGTACAGGGATTCGCGCCTCACGGTTTCTGTCAGGATTGAAATGAAGGTACATATGGAGTGTGCCTTGTAAATAATAGGTGTTCCATGTCAGCTCCCCCACACACACACACCTCTTCCCTCTCCTTGTCTACTGACATCACCATTGACAGCCTGGTTCCCTTTCAGCTAAAAGACATAAAATAGATTTGCCGCAAGTGTATTTGTGATACAGTTTCCCCACTGCTCTTGTAAAAGAACTGGAAAAAAAACAAAAGAAGCAATAAATAAACAAATAAATGATATAGAAACAAGAGAAAGAAAATATTGGCTCTACAGGCCTTAGAATGGTCTATTGCCTCTGTGCAAGATTTTCCCTGACCGTCCAAGTTAATACTGTGATACCCTTCGGGACGAATTCCAGCCTTTCATCGAGTACTGCGGCATTTCTTTCTAAATCGGTTTTTAAAGTAATATATAATTGTCCTTTGTGATCATCCCCCAAACACTGTCCTATATTCAAACTAAAAATGATTCTCATGGGCCATCTGCCCCCTTGAGGTTTTAGCAACACACACACACACACACACACACACTGAGGTGAAGTGTGGGGGAAAATAGTCAACTGTTTAGTTTTAGGTTCAACACGATGTCCCCGATACATTTAGAGGCATGTAGAGAAGTGCTTCATCTTTTATCTTTTCACCCAGATGTTTGATTTACTACAGACCTTCACAGGCTTAGGATTCCGGTATCAGCTCCAATGGATTTTTATCATACACCACAAATCCATCATTTTAATCCTCTCTAGGTGAACACAGTTTGTCTAACCTCAAAAATAGTAACGAAGGCCACCAGCCTTCACCGGGGCCTTTGAGCAATTTTGAGATGCGACAAGCTTTGCTTGCATCAAAAAAAAAAAAGCCTCTTTGAGCATGGATTTTGTATCTTTTTATATAGGGCAGTTCAATATTCAGTCCAGTCTCGAAACTTTAAAATTATTTTGATGTGAGTCATTCCCCTGAGCCACCCAAATGGAAAAAAAAATTTAAAAAGGCTGCCTTAAGTATACATTTTATCTTTTAGCTGGTACGTATGAGTACATACATATTTTTTTATTGCAGAGTTATTGCTTCTTTGACCCTTGTAAACCTTTTACAGGTCAAAAAATGTTATGAATATCTGCGATCATTGAGACAATTCAGTGATGTCTAGAACACTTCCAGTTAGGGAAAGTTACATTTGAAATTCAGAGTATCTTCTCATGGAAATCCTGTGGCCTGGAAAGGGAGGCCCAAGTCCCCCTACAGAGCTACCACGTGTAGCTCAGATGCCAGGAGCGGGTGGGTCCCTGTGTCTCCCAACTTCACCTGGCTGTTGAGCCTTCTTCAGAGTGCACCTTGCAGGGGTGGCATCCTACAGAACATACTTTAGGAAATGTTCCACTTTAGGATCGCTACACCTATCTCCATTACTTAGAATCTATGGTACATGCAGCCTGTGAGAGTTTCAGTTTCAGGTGACAGGTCGGTGAAAGTAAAGAGACTAGAGCAAAAGTGGAATTAGGGGGGCCAGGTTCCCATGAGAAAAGCCAGGATGTACCCACTGGCAAGGACCGTATCTCCTTGCATTCTAGACTCTCCCCACCATGGCAGTGATATCTGTTCCTATCTCTAACTCACAAGGCCTGGGAAGTACCTCATCCATCCACTGCAGAACAAAGGGCTTCTCACACCCCACCTTCCAGGCAGTGAAGACATAAGAGAAGAGACAGCAGTCACACTGGGTAGAAGAAAAGGATGTGTCATGATCTCAGATGGCCAAAGAGGAATACCATACTAGCTAGGATTGCCAAGGCACAGGCTGCAGGGAGGAGGAGGAAATGATGTCTCGGTGACCACCAGATCCCAAAGCTGTAGTGACCAACCTTAACCTTAGAAGGACGCAATAGGTAAGAAACAGATACAAGCAAGGTAATTTGGCAACTGTCACCTTCTAGGTACTGTTTGCTCAATCCAGATTTCTAAGTAATAAAATGAGGTAGGTGGGTCAGAAAGGTTTTAATGCACACTCTGTGGGACAATCGTATTTATTGCAAAAGTCTAGAGAGGCCTTCATTCAGTAGTTTTAAAATATGAGGGTTTTTTTTAAAATAGTATCAAAAGCCATGAAGGCTGCTAGACCCTTGCTAATCCTCATTTCTGTATAATGAATACGTTCACAGTCTTAGATATTTTTAACCATGCTCATGTTTCTCTTACGTGCGACTCCTGAATTCTGTAATCTTGGTGCAGCACGTGGTACGGTCCCGGCTGGCTCGGGGACATGCAGGGAATGTTGAAGTCATGATGCTGGTGGGTGGTGGATGTGGGAGACGAAGCTCCCTCCTTCCTGTGCTTTCTTGGCTGAATGTGGGCCATGCAAGGAACTAACCCGGAGAAGCAGAAATGACGAAATGCAGGCAGACGTGTTGGGTGGACTGTGTGAGAGGAGCTGATAGCACCCTCTGCCAGGATATACCAGCACAAGCCAAAGCACTGGGTAGGGAGGGGGGGAGGACAGTAGAGTTCTTTTGTCCTGACACCTGTCCTGACCAATGGGACCTACATCAGCTTCTGACTTTGGCTCTGCTGTGAGTTTCTTTCTTGAGTTTTTCTTATCTGTTTAATGAAATTAAAATTCTTTTTTTTTTAAGATTTTTGTTTATTCATGAGAGACCCAGAGAGAGGCAGAGACACAGGCAGAGGGAGAAGCAGGCTCCCTGCAGGGAGCCAAACGTGGGATTTGATCCCGGGTCTCCAGGATCACGCCCTGGGCCAAAGGCGGCGCTAAGCCGCTGAGCCAACCGGGCTGCCCATGTTTAATGAAATTAAAATTCTTGAGCCGCCCCCGTTTTCCCCTAATTTGAGTGAAATATAATTGGCCTCCGACTTTGTATTCGTTTTAAGTAGACGACATAATGATTTATGTGCATATTGGGAGGTGGTCACTACCGTAGCTTTGGTGAATATCCACCAACCTCACAGTTAAACAGGTTTTTTTTTCCCCCCTTGTGATGAGAACTTTAAGATCTGCCCTCAAATATCCAGTATAATATCATTAACTGTGGTCACTGTGCTCTAGGTGACATCCCCAGAATTTGTACCTGGAAGTCGTTTGCACCCTTTCCCCCCTTCACCCATACTACCTACCCGTTTGTAAACTGTGAAAGTACATACAGGGAGTTGCTCAAAGCTCCCGATGAGAAGGGTTTATGACTTACTGCTGCAGAGGTTGTCTGACAAAGTGGGCATCTGGTGCAAGACTGCTGCTGGTGGTGGTGCTGTTGGCACTAGGTGGCCTCTGACAACTAAATTAATATTTACATGCAGCTCAGTGGCAGCTTTTGTTCTGCTTCTCACCTTCTCCCCCTGAAAGTGGCCCTCCACCTCCTTGGCTAGGAATACTGTCAGAGTGCATGGCCATAGAAGAAAATGTTCAAGTGCAGAGAGCCCTCAGGATGGAACCGATCACCTCCCCGGCTCATGTGCACCATGTAACAGTACCTGACAGCAAAGTTCCAGCCATTCCTGGGCCCCAGGTCAGTGAAACGCCTCTGCAGGTCGGTGTCAGGAAGGATCCTGCTCCCAAGAGCATCAAGTGGCTCTAATTGAATAAAAAAAAAAAAAAAAAAAAAAAAGACAGCGCTGCCAACCTGGTGATCCTTATACCCTACCACTTGTTCCCTCGCCAAGAAAAAAGGAATAAATTAACACTGTCAGGGTGCATTTCTGTCTCTCTTTCCTGAATTGGCATAAATCATTGAGAATCAGCCAAGTCACAAAGTCAAAGGTGGGTGGGTATTCAAAGAATAATAATCACTTTTTTTTTCTCTCTCATCCCTATTTTTTTGTGAGAGAGGAAGGGAGGGAGGGATGTTATTAGTGCCTTAAGTCAATCCCATTTTTGGGAAGTGAGAACAAAAGGCATTCTGACATTTTTTTTTCACAGATTGTCTGGCAGCATTTATACATGTGTTCATATAGCCTCCTCCCGAAGAACTAAAACAAACAAACAAACAAAAAATCAGATGTCACCTTTAGAGGTGTGGCCTTTAGAGTCAGGTCAGCGCACCTTAGCTTTAATAGTTTGGTGGAGAACTAGTCCTCAGGTTCCTCCCTCTCCAAAACAGAGATAAACATGACAGTGCACACCTCCAACGGAGCCTAAGAATTAAATGAGCTACTGCATGCCCACTCCCAGCCCAGGGTGTTCCGTCCTTGTGAGCTGCTAGGGATGGGCAAAGGGGTAGTAGCAGTTTGGTGGAGGTTGCATTCTCTCTTGTCATCAGAACCTGGATGAGGACTTAGGTCCCAGTTTTCCACCGAGAGCATGTGTTTGCTGCCGCCGTAGTCCACACTTGAGGAGAAAGCCAGGAGTCCACTGAAGTACATACTGAGTGCCTACTATGAGTCCGGCGCAGGTCCCTGCTCTCCAGGAGCTCATGATTCAGAAGGAGTAGGGGACCTAACAAATTGTTGCAAGAAAATCCCAACCATGCTGTCCCGGAGCTGGGCCAGCACCCAACAGGGCCGGGGCTCCCAGAGGAGGTGGCTCGGGCTAGAAGCTGAACGCTTGGTTTGTGTGAACATGTGATAAGTTTGCAGGCGTGACAACTCATTAATTCATTTTGGAATGGCGAGCTCATGGCACTAGACACGCATCTGCGATAAAGCAAGGAAAAGTCACTTGTATTCACTGTGTGTATTAAGCCGAGGAAGTGGATATGTCCATTTGAGAAAGATTTTCAATGAGCAGGATTCAAATCAAAAGGGGTTTGAATTTGGTAGGTGCCCCCCCCACACCCTTTTCAAAGGTATCACAAGTTAGTGATGGGGTTATGTAGCTTCCACTAGGAGCTTCGACTTTTGAAGAGCGAGAAGAGACAGACACCTGGGTGGCTCAGCAGTTGAGCGTCTGCCTTCGGCTCAGGGCGTGATCCCGGAGTCCTGGGATCGAGTCCCATATCGGGCTCCTTGCATGGAACCTGCTTCTCCTGTCTCTGCTTCTCTCTGTGTCTCTCATGAATAAGTAAATGAAATCTTTTAAAAAAAAAAAAAGAGTGAGAAGAGGTTGAAATCTAGCAAGCCCCTCCTGTGCACATCCCTTCTCCAAGTCCCTGCTGAGAAACAGGAGAAAGATCTGCTGTGTTTTGCTTCTGCCCTGGCAAGCCAGTCCTGCAGTGGGGCTGGTCAAGGCCCACTATCCAGCCGGCCTGGGCTGCGGTCCCATGTGGATGGGTGACCATGGGGCACAGGTGCACAGCCTCAGGGGGGACTGCAGAGGTACAAAACAGCAGGTCCTGACTCAGGGAGGACGCCCCCTCTCCTTGCTCAGTCTTTGTAAAGCTGCGGCACACATGTGTATTCAGGGTAAGGCATGAAGTTAAACCTTCGCAGGTAATGGGATGTTCTGCTGCCTGTAAAAATCTGGATTAAAAAAAAATAATAATAAAAATCTTTTAAAATCTGGTTTTTGAAGACCACTTAGCAGCAGGCAAAAGCCATTCATGATTTAATGTCGCACGAAAAAGCAGCTTGCAAAACCACACATTAGGGATGATTCTAATTGTTTTTTAAGTTCACGTAGATAAACCTTCATAGAGTATACTCAAGTATTTGTGCATATGTAAAAAGAAAATAAACCAAAATGCAGTACTGGCTATATTCCAGCAGTAGAATTTTACAAGTGATTTTTCTGTTCTTTTATGTATTTTCAAAATTGTCTACATGTGCTCCTGTTACAATGAGGGAAAAATAGGAATTTCCTGATTCTCTTAAGTGAGCTGAAATTAGCCCTGACGAAGCTATCTGCACGTTGGTCCATCAACCTATCAGCCCTGGACTAGATAGACATCCTTAGGAGCATACCTACCGCAAGGCCTGTGATGGGACAGTATTTATTTCCACAAGTATAAGCTCTCAAGATTAATTTCTGTCTGGTACTTGAGAGAACTAACTATAGGTAGAGTTAAGGAGATGTCAATGAATTCTGTGAATATGCTCAGAATATTCCCAGAGTTATTTTTGCCTCAAGACGTGGGTGAAGCAACTTGTAGATGAAGCTTACCCAAGCCCTTAAAAAACAAGAAGTACAAGCAAAATACAGCCAACAGAAAAATGTGGCTTCTTTCTGGAGACCCCACCAAGGACCCAGATTTAAAGCCGCTTTCCTTTGTCTTCAGGGCCCCCATGGCATTGCCTGCCCATGTTTGGCACTTATGCATCCAGGTCTACCTGCAAGAGGGAAGGGAGGGGACAAGAATTGGCTCTGTCCATCCATGTTCATCCATATATAACCCTTAAGTGCAAGTCCTCTGATTTTAGGAACCTACCAGGCAGCTTCCTTTTTTCAATTCTTCCAACAAACATTTGTTGAGCACCTCATGTATCCCAAGCCCAGTAAACACAAAGTCAGATGAGACTAGAACTTCAAGGAGCTCCATCAACAGAGGGAGTGGCCCTATGGAGAGAAAACACTAGTATATACCATGCAGTAAGTAGAGCGATGTCAAGGTGCTGCAGGGCTACCTGAGGAGGGGCACCTGGCTTAACCCAGGGGTTGGGACAGCAGACTAAGAGAGGACTCCTGGAAGACAGAATGCCCCAGATGAATCTTCAAGGATGAGTAGTAACTCACCAGCCAAGGGTTGGAGATGGGAAAAGGGTGTTTTGCCAAAAACAAAAGCCATTCCACAATAGACAGAATGCTTGGCCATTTGGAATCATCTCTAGGGTGATTGTTGCAATGAGGACATCCTCTCAGATGAAGGCCAGCCTCCTGGCCGCTGCACCTCTAAGTACTGGTTGTGAGACTGTCAAGTCCTGCAGTGTGGCCTTTGTGTAATATGCTGCGACTTAATGTGGTGTCAGCTCTGTGAACACCTCAGAACAGCAAGTAGTTGGCTAGGTAGGGGACGTCAGCTTCTAGTCCTACAATCGTGGATCCCCCAGGGTGGAAAGAGACCTCAAGGTCACCTGGAGGAGCCCCCACTCCCAGTGCCATCCCCTCAGTGACCGTGATGGGTGCCGTGGTTAGGTGGGTCTAGCCTCTGCCGGCCATCTAGGCGCAGCCTTTATTCACCAGCACTTGTGTAGCGGCACTCTGAGGCTCCTCATGGTGCCCTTGGCTTCTCCACCCCATCTGGGGTTTCCATGCACAGAAAAGGTCCATGCTTTGAATGTCCAACTGCATTCCTCCTTGGATGTGACGAGCCTCCACTGACCCCCGGAGACCAAAGAACAGCCAGGTGAGGGGCTGTCATTTTCTGGGGTATGGAGCTAACACACTCCTGCCATTGTAGTTCCTGAAGTACGGTGGCTGTTTTTTTAGTGCTAATGGAAAATGCCAGTAGGCAGGTCAGGATGGTCTACTGGTAAACAGCAGCTTCCCAGCCTGGGCCAACAAGGCCTCTTTCCCCGTGGTGTCCTATCCCCCCTCAGCTTGCTCCCTTACTGTCACTTTCCTCAGGTGATGGGCAAGCGAGTATGATATACCTTGTCAGCCATTTTGGCAGGAGTGGGTTAAACAAAGGGAGCTCTTGAATAAACATTTACCTGAAGAAACAGACACCACCTATGCCCCCTTCCACAAAGGATTTAAGGCAGCCTCCATGAATAGGTATGACAGGTCTGAAAACCTAGGCGCACACAGATCTGAACTAGGGTAGAGGTCTACTCAAAGGAAGCTCAATGCCAGGGAAAGAGTTTTAACGTCAACACGCGGACCACAGAGTTGGCCATAGCTGTTAGAGCTGAGCCTCAGATTTGGCTGTGAGCTCCCTGGACGTCAAGGCAAAGAGGGAGATGCATGCTGCTTTGAAAGAGGAGCATAACTCATCCTCTCAGAAAACAAAGCTTCAATGAGGCATAAAGTCTGAAAGAACCTTTCGCCTGGAGGTCTGTGATGGAACACTGTACGATAGCATCTCACACAGAGCGAGTCCCCCAGACACAAGATGCGCCCTTGGAGGTGGCCTCGATGGAAGTAGAACACGAGCAACCTCGTGACAGCAATAAGGCAGGAAGCCCCGTGGCACAAAATACTGGCTCCTCTGAGGTCAGACCTAGGTTTGAATCCTGACTCTGCCCCCATTACCACAGCAGTTTGAACTTGGCCCAGTTAATCAGTCTCACCAATCCTGAACTGCTCACACATAAAATGGGAGGTTGAGGGGACCATTCTCCCTTTATAAGTAGCTGTGAAGACTGGCTGATCCACGGCCGGCACTCAGCAGGTGGTAGTAAGCCATGTCCTGTGGGAGGGCCTGCAAGGACTGCTTTATCCTCCCTGTGAGATGACATAGAAGATGGTCTGGGCTCACAGGGTGGTGCAGCTGAGGTGCAGGGATAACACCCAGCACAGCTGCAAGGGTGCTCGTGTGCAAGTGAATGTCCATGTACCACATTGTTCAGCTAAGCGGGATAGAAACTGGACAGTTGAAGTTCACACCCTCTGCTCTGCCCTTGGAGTAGACATATTGGGGCTCCGGGTTAAAGAAGGAGCTATGTCTTCTAAAATTCAACCAAACAGATGTTAGACTTGACATCCAGTGTGAAAATGGAAGCACCTACATGGGATCCTTGGCCAAATGGATGGCCAGCCCCACTGGTACGTGGAGGTGGGCCAGAGTAACGCCTGCAAGCAGGGCCTTGGGTTTCGCTTGGAACAGTGTCCAGCACTCTCTGCCAAAAATGGAAACGGCACTTAGAACCCCGAGGTGATGGGTAAGGAATAAGGAAGCAGTTTTTGAGCTAGAATATTTTCTCTTGTTTCTAATTATCAAAATGGAAAAGCTTATAATATTTTATGACTGTAAAATTACTCATCTTCATTTGAATAAAGTTCAAACCACACGAAGAAATACAAAGAGAAGGATCCTGCACAGCCTCAACACTCAGAGATGACCATTAGTAAAAATCTTAATATACATCCTTGTTTTCTATGCACATAGATACCATCTATGTATATATGTCTATATATTTTTACTTTTGACCAGTTTTTTTTTAATGACTCAATTTTCAGCTTAACCAGCTGCCTCATGTTCCACTGTGTGGACTTCTGTAGTATACTTAGTCCTCTATTTATGAAAACCTTAAACGTTATAATGAATATTCTTGCAAAAATGCCACTGAACTCTTCAGCCTGAAAAATGTTCAAGCCCATACTTTTATCAAAAATGCTTGGCTTCTCTCTCTCTCTCTCTCTCTCTCTCTCTCTCTCTCTCTCTCTCCTTCTAAAAATAAAAGAATGCTTTTGTTTCCAGCCCCATCCTGGGCCACCTCCACAGCTGCTCCTCCAGGCCGGGAGGCAGCTTGGCTCTTAAGGATGCAGATAAAGCTCATGGCTAGGACAGAACCAAAAGGCACCCCTAACCCAGGGTACCCCAAACAAGCCCAGACTGGATGGACACAGGAGGACATGCTAGATTCCTAGGGCAAGCAAGGTCAAGAACTGGGCTCTCCCTGCACTTGTTTAGAGGTTTCTAACAAGGAAGGAAGAATGAAGCTCCTCACAGAGGGGTGGGGATGGGCTTACAGTGACTGGAGTGGTCAAATTCCACCTGCCAATATCTATACCTCTAGTAAGAGCCTATTTACTGTATGGTGCGCTTACACATCTCTGTTTTATGAGCTGGTTCTTCCTTTATATAAGCTATTTGGACATTCTCACTTCTTCATTATAATGATTATCAGGTTATGGAAATGGTATTAATTTTTCAAATAAAACATAAAAGTATAAAGCAGGAAAAAAAACCATAAAAGAATCCTAGTGATGCATCAGTTAATATAAATAGCTGAGTGACCAGAATTTTTCCAAGGGGACAGACGGCTCACATCGGTGCTGCAGTTTTTCCAACACCAACCTGATGAATGTTCTGGGTACAGCCTCCCTGACTAGGATGTAGGAGGACAATGAAGGGCATCTCTTTGTCTCTCCATGAGCTTCCCCTAATTCCCAGACACTCGCTAGGGACTCAACCCTTGACACATGGAAGTCGCCAAATAGGTGTCCAAGGTGACGGTTAGCTGTGGTCCTTACTGCCGTGAGCTCCCAGTAAATGCAAGCTTGCCAAAACATCTCCCGTTTGCATAAGAACGATAAGTGTGTGTCCCTTGGCTACCATTAGGCTCTATCCTTAAAATACGAGGGCTCTGCAAATTCCTCTAATGTAGCAATTCTTAATTTGCAGATCAGGATCCCTAGGGGAAAAGGGAAGGGCTTTGGAGGTTGTCGTGTTCCCCCTGGGGCGGTTGTCCCCATGGACTTAGGATTCCCTGCCTTCATCCTAAAAGCCTCTGCTAGAGAGGGAGTGCTGCTGGGAGTCCTTTATCATGGAAGGGGCACATGCAGTGGTTGACAGTCCTCATGATGATGGATCATGTCAAGTCACAAAGGACACCCACTGCTTGGAGGTTGCCTCTCCACTGGTCCTGGCATGAAACCCAAGCAAATTGTGTACTTTTCAGGACCCTCACCCTGGCCAAGATGCATCGACCACCCAAGAGCTTCTATATTTAATGTTTATTTTAAGTTTATTTGTTTTTTTTTTAACAGTTCTCAAAAGTCCTTTATCGCAATTGTAGTTGTAAGGTAGAGTGGTAAAGAGCATGGCTACCAACACTTGGATTCAAATCCTAGCTCAGCCAGGTGCCAGCTTCATGACCAAGTTACTGAACCATTCTGTGCTCAATTCGCTCACATGTAAAACAGGAGCAATAATAGCCTCACAGTTATTAATAACCCCTACACGGTGGTTGTTAGGGTTCGAGGTGGTCCATGTGAAGTGTGTCATATGGTCCATGGCACACAGAAAATAATGTGGGCTGAGATGGTCATTAGTTGAGTGTAATCGTGAGTGATTCTCAAAACAGTCCGGTTAAGTCGGTCCTGCATGTTATTATCCCCATTTTCATGTAAAGAAAAATGAGGCTCAGAGCATGCTGTCCCCAGGAATCATCCTCCATGCCTGCACCAAACATACATGCACAACACGGGCTATCCTCTTTCATTGGTGGTCTTTGTGAGGTAGAAAATGCTCAAGGCCGATAGCCATAATAAGTGTGATTCTAGAAAGACACTCATGCTGAAAAGCCAAGGTAGGTATTTCCCAATAAGCTAGGAGGGGCAGAAGGAGCCACGGCCAGAGACAGGCTGGCTCATGTCATCTGAAAGATGTAAAGTAGGACATGTAAAGCCAAAGGAGTTTGAATGTATCCCCAAGGGAGGTCGTGACTGGAGAGGAGAACATGGTTGTGGGACAGTCCAGCTCTGTGGTTTGGGCTAACGGGTGAAGGGACACCTTAGTGCTGACTGTGCTGCTGTGACCAGGATGGATCACGGGAAGTGGGGTGATTCCTCATGTGGCTGAGGGTGGGGTGGTTCCAGGACTGACTCCCCGTGACTCCACACTGATCATGCCAGCTCATGGGCTGGCAGTTCCTCTTCCTGCTGAACCCGCCCAGCCTTCTTTAGCATTGCATGGTGTTCCCGTTTTTTGTGGCTGCTTGAACAGCCATTCCAAGACTTAGTGACCTAGAAGAGGTCCATTTCATAATGTTTATGATTCTGTGAGTTAAGGGATTTGGGCAAAATGGGGCAGTTCTGCTCTCGTCTGCTCAGTGGTATGTGGGGCCTCCACTGGGGTGGCTCAGCTGGCTGCTGATGTTGGGACAGCTCTACTGGGGCCAAGTGGCTGCATTCTTGGGGCCTCCCTGTGCAGCATTTCCTAGAGATCACAAGTCCGGGATGACTCCTTCGCTGTGTATCTGGCGGCAAGGCTGGGATGACTGCCACTGCTGGTTCTTTCCAGGCAGCCTCTGCCTCTGGCTAGCCTGGTTATTTGCACAGCATGGTGACCTCAGGGCGGTCAGATGTTTACCCATGGCTGCTTTCCTCAGAGCGAGTGTTTGCCCAAGAGGCCTGGGTCAAAGCTACAGGGCTCCCCACCACCAAATCTCAAAGCTCCCCATGTGTCCCTTCTGCTGCAATCTGCTAATTGGAAAAGTCAGTAGGGGACCCAGATTCAAGTAGGTGGGGAAACAGACTGACCATCCTGGGGGAAAGTCACGGCGGGCGCGAAAGGGCAGCAGAACCGATGGCAGCCGTCGTGGGGAGCAGCCCCCACGCGGGGTAGGGTTAAAGCATGGACCTTGAGTCACAGACACTCGTTCATATCACAGCTCTGTGACTTTCTAGTTCTGTGATGTTGGGCAAGTTACTTAACCTCTCTGAGCCTTGATTTCCTCATCTATGAAGCAAGGATAATGGTATTTGGCAGGTAACTGTGGTAATCCTTAAGTGGAACAACTCTAAGGCTTGGCCCATTCAATTCCTAACACCTGGAAGTCCTCACGTGATGGTAGCTGTGCTGCCTAAGGCAACGACCCTGTAGTATACGTACACCGCACAGGGTGCGACTATGGTAGTGCTGTGGCCCTGGCGTGTCCTTTGGCTCCTCATCCATTCATTCACTGAGGACGTACTGAGCACCTGCGGTATGCCAGCCACACTCCCAGGCACCGGCCTCACCACAGTTGTGAAGATAACAATACAAGTAGAGGGTAGTTGGGCCTTCAGGTGTTGGAGCAGCATCCCTAGCGCCCCAGCGCCAGCTAACGTCACTGGGGGCAGCAGGCCTGGCTCAAAGGAGGAGGCCACTTCAGCCTCCCTGACCACTTCAGCCTCCCTGATGCTGCAATATTGACTTTTGGTCTCATCCCAGGAGAAGCTCCTACTCTCACAATAAGTGTCCTCCCATTTAAATAGTGTATCTAGGTTACTAGGTAAGGAGAGGCAAGGGAAATGAACCTTCGTCCCCACCCAAAGACGTGTCTGCAGGTCCTATCTGATGGGTCAGAAACACTCAGCATTCTGAAGCCCTGTCAGAACCAGCCGCTCCTCATGCCCGTGGACCCTCCCTGGCTTCCAGGATCAAGACCTCAAACATTGAGGTGGCAAAAGAGATAGGAAAGGTAACAGTGTCCAACTCCTTACTGCATATGATCATGAGAAAAGAACTCTTTATTCTAAATTAAAATGAAAAGCCAGGCATCAAGAGAAAACACAAGCCAAACCAGGAGAGGCCATTGGACACAGTCTGGTCTCCGTGTCTTATTTGAGCAGTTTCCTAACACCACGAACTAATTAAAAAATGAAAAAGCAGGGCTTCTAACCCGGGACCTTTCAGAACCTTTAGGCTTCCAATAATAGTCCTGCGAAAAATCACACTTGCTCAAATGAGCATCTTTGACTTTCATTTGAAGACACTGGAGCTTTTAAGTAAATCTCACTTTCAGGAATTTGTTTTTAGGTTAATGATAAAGGAATTCACACTCCTTAAGCTCCACTGCTCCAGTAGCTACAAGCTGCACATTGGCGCCGCGTCTGCTGCCTTTCCCTCAGCCCATCTGCGCACCCAGCGCACCAGTGGCCGCCTCAGAGCCCTGTCAGCTGGACGGCAACCATCTCCACAGGCTTGCCCAACAAGCCCGAGCACCCAGCACTTCACACGGAGACTGCAGAGGTCAGAAGGCCCAGTGTGCCTTTCAGAGGCTCCCCTCTGCGTGCTAGGAGGCAAAGCTGACGGTGACGTGGGTGCCCGGGGTAGGCAGTCGAAGGGTTCCGCCCTCTTGGTGCCGGGGTGGCCGGAGCTGTCTGCGGCCCTCCTCCACTGTCATTTGTGGGTGCCCTGCTAATTTACTCGTGTGACTCATCCTCGGAGGCAAACGTGGGATCTGCGCTTACTGCAGGAGGTGCTCAAGTGGGCTGTGCAGGGTTCGGGGTCTCCCGCAAGCACACATCCATCTTGTGGGGCCATCGCTTCCTCTGTCACCCAGAGAGGAAGATACCTCCTATGTTGAAAGAGCTTTCCATCTCAGAGGCCTTGTCCCTCCTTGAGTGTAAGACCTCAACAGTCTGGTGTCGCCCTGAAACCTGGTCTGTCCAGAGACCCATTGCCTCTTCCACATGGCTTCCGAAGGCCATCCTGTGTCCCTTGCCCTGACGTCATCACATGGGAACAATCCCAGGCGGTTCTGCCCAGCACCATGGGAATTGAGCCATTCTATGTGCTTGACTGGGGAGGACGGGCAGGTGCGGGGGCATCGTTGCAAAAGCAACATAAGCAGAGGCCATTTGTGTTTTAAAAACTATGAACAGACATTCGAGGGTCGCTGACCAGAATGAGACCTTGAGAAGCCCCCGCCCGCTGTCTGCGGGGGCCCTCTGTGGGCCACGGGCATGTGCGCGGGCTCTGGTGCACCCTGCCCCCGGGGGCATGGCCAAGACCTGCCTCTCTGAGGTGGACGGCGTCCTGTTTTCTCACTGAGAGAAGACCGGGCGGAGCTGTGCGAGGAAGAGAAGGCAGGAATCGGGGATGCATATCCAGGGAAGAGAAAACAAAGCCAGAGTCGTCTTGGACGGAGCGGTTGAAGGTCTGAAGAGAAGACCCTTTCTCCCAGTCGCTGCTCGGACCGGCATTTGGGCCCGACAGACTCTCCTGTCTCTTGCTGGTTTGATGGTGAAATATGGAGCGGACCCACAGGGAGAGCAAGCGCCTCACGAAAGAGATGGATAATTGGCTCTGTTTGCACGCTGGCGGCTGTAGCTGTGAGACACCACAGCAGCATGACTAATGCCTCTCCCCTCCGCCTAAATTAGATTTTGATTGTGCTTCGGAGATGTTCACTGAATCACAGATGTTTGAGGTAAAAAGGCCCAACCCTCTCAGGCGCGGCTCGGCGGCGCGTGTGGGCCGCGCACAGGGGCGGCCGGGCCGGGCAGGCCCCGCCTTCCCGCCCGGGCGGGCGCAGCGCGGAGGGAGCCGAGGCGGCCCCTGGGGCCAGTGGGTGCGGCCCGGGGAAGGCGGGGCCCCGCTGTCGCCCCCGCCCCTCGACTCGGCCAACCTGCGGCCGCGGGGTAAGTGCCGCCCCCTCTCCCGCAGAACCTGGCCTACGAGATCATCCTGACGCTGGGACAGGCGTTCGAGGTCGCTTACCAGCTCGCGCTGCAGGCCAGGAAGGGGGGCCATTCGTCGACGCTTCCCGAGAGCTTCGAAAACAAGCCCTCCAAACCCATCCCCAAACCCCGCGTCAGCATCCGCAAATCGGTGGTAAGTAGGAAAGAAACGTGAGCTGCAGGCCTTGCGCTGGGGGCCGGCGGGGGGGGGGGGAGGGGGGCGTCACCGCCCGGCCTGCGCCCTCCACCCCCGCCCGGCTCCCGCACCCCGGGGGGGCATCCGACCCTGGAGGCTCCCAAGGACACTCCGACTTTCTCTGTCACCCGTGGCAGCCCTGCGACAGGGGGGGCCCAGTGCTGCCCAGTCTTTCCTGAAGGTTCC
The DNA here is from genome assembly GCF_905146905.1 of Nyctereutes procyonoides. Classification (NCBI taxonomy): domain Eukaryota; kingdom Metazoa; phylum Chordata; class Mammalia; order Carnivora; family Canidae; genus Nyctereutes; species Nyctereutes procyonoides. The sequence goes on from NW_026575122.1 coordinate 25,988,954, forward strand.
GGCAGGCGAGGAAACGACGTTCCCTGAGGCTTCGCTGCCCTGAGCGGGCTCCCGCCCTCCCGCCCGGCGCCCTGCAGAGCCGCCCTCCTTCCTCCAGGAACGTCCCCCTCCCCTCCGCAGCCGCCGAGACCTCGTGTCCTGAGGAGGCCGTCCCGCGGCCTCCGTGCTTCCCCGCCAGCCTCCACCCGGCCCTGCTCGGCGGCCACGGGGCAGCACCCAGGTGCCCGCCCTCACCCCCGTGCGCCCTCTCTCTCTAGCTCTCTCCTCCCTGCTTGTGGGGTCCCTGGCTTGTGGGGTCACCGGGCAGGCGTAGGATCCCTAACGTTTGTCAGGAAGCACCTCCCTTGGTGACCATGTGGCTCCAGGTTTGCAGTCTTCTCTTGGGCCTCTACTCCTGTCACGGTTCTTGGCAAACTCAACACCCTCCGTGGGGACGACCCCTCCAGCATCTGGCCTTTGCCCCTTGATGGCTCATTATTACCCCCCTTCGGCCATTCCGTCCCATGCTCATCCCTCGTCTCTGAGCATCACCAGTGACATACAGTCCTCCGAAAGTCTTCCCTTCAGATGCCACGGTCCCTTCAGCTCTGCCCCCACCGGGCCCCACTGGTTCCCAATGTTGGTGCACTCCCACACCTCCAGACTTGTGTGTCCAACTGCTTCAGCATCTAACAGACATCTGAAACGCAGCATGTCCACAACAGAATTCTCTTCCCTTTAATTCCGGTATGATTAACATACAGTGTTCCATTAGTTTCCACTTTATAGTAGAGATTTAACAGCTCTACGTACTGCTCGGTGCTCATCTGGACACGGAGCCTTAATCCCCTTCACCTGTTTCCCTCATCCCCCACCTACTGCCCCTCTGCTAACCATCATTTCTCTATAAGTTAAGAGTCTGGGGCTTTTTTTTGTTGTTCATTTCTTAGAAAACAAATATAAATGAAGTCGTGTGGTAGTTGTCTTTCTCTGACTAATTTCACTTAGCTTTGTACCTTGTGGATCTGTGTTGTTGCAAATGGCAAGATTTCATTTTGTATGGCTGAGTCCTATTCCCTCCTGTGTGTGTGTGTGTGTGTGTGTGTGTGTGTGTGTGTGTGTGTACACCACTTTTTCTTTATCCATTCATCCATCCATGGACACCTGGGCTGCTCCCATATCCTGGCTGCTGTAAATAATGCTCAGTAAACATAGGGGTGCATGTATCTTTCCAACTTCATGTTTCATATTCTTTGAGTAAATATCCAGTAGTGCAGTTACTGGGTCATATTGGTAGTTCTGTTTTTAATTTTTTAGGAAGCCCCACACTGATTTTCCACAGTGGCTGCACCAGTTTGCATTCCCACCAGCAGTGCGTGAGGGTTCCTTTTTCTCCATATCCTTGCAACACTTGTTTTTTATGTTGTTGATGTTAGCCATTCTGACAGGTATGAAGTGATATCTCATTGTGGTTTTGATTTGCATTTCCCTGATGATGAGGGATGTTGAGCATCTTTTCATGTGTCTCTTGGCCATCCATATGTCTTCTTTGGAGAAATGTCATTCATGTCTTCTACTCATTTTTAATTGGATGATTGGGCGTTTTGGGTGTTGGGTTGTTTACATTCTTTATATATTGTAGATATTAACCCCTTATCAGAGTTGTCATTTGCAAATATCTTCTCCCATTCGGTAGGTTGTATTTTGATTTTTGATTGTTTCCTTTGCTGTGCAGAAGCTTTTTATGTTGATGTAGTCCCAATGGTTGATTTTTGCTTTTGTTTCCATTGCTTCAGGAGACATATCTAGAAAAACACTGCTATGGCTGATGTCAGAGGAATTACTGCCTGCTCTCTCTTCTAGGATCTTTATGGTTTCAGGTCTCACATTTAGATATTTACTCCATTGTGAGTTTATTTTTTGTATATGGTGTAAGAAAGTGAGCCACTTCCATTCTTTTGCATGTAGCTGTCCAGTTTTCCCAGCAACGTTTGTTGAAGAGACTCCTGTTGCATATTCTTATCTCTTTTATTGAAGATTAATAGATCATGTCATGGGTTAACTTCTGTTCCATGGACCTATGTGTCTGTTTTTGTGTCAGCACTATACTGTTTTGATGACCGCTGCTTTGTAGGATATGTTGAAATCTGGGATTGTAATGCCTCCAGTTTTGTTCTTCTTTCTCAAGACTGCTGTGGCTAATCAGGGTCTTTTGTGATTCCATACAAATTTTAGGATTGTTTGTTCTAGTTCTGTGAAAACTGTTGTTTGTATGTTGATAAGGGATTGTACTAAATCTATAGATTGCTTTGGGTAGTGTGGCCATCTTAATACTATTTGTTCTCCCAATCTATGAGTATGAACTATCTTGTCATTTGCTTGTGTCATCTTTAATTTTTTTTTATCAGCGTTCTGTTGTTTTCAGGGAAAAGAACAACTTAGTTAAGTTTACTCCTAGGTATTTTATTATTTTTGGTGCAATTTTAAGTGGTATTGGTTTGTCAGTTTCTCTTTCTGCTACCTCATTATCAGTGTATAGAAATGTAGTGGTTTCCTGTATACTGATTTTGGATCCTGAAACCTTACTTAATTCATTTCTCAGTTCTCGTAGTTTCCTGGTGGAGACTTAGGGTTTTCTATACATGGTATGATGTCATTTACAAATAAAGGTTTACTTCTTCCTTACCAATTTGGCTACCTTACTTCTTCCTTACCAATTTGGCTACCTTTCATTTCTTTTTCTTGTCTGATGGTTCTGGCTAGACTTTCCAGAACTTTGTTGATTAAAGTAGTGAGAGTGGACATTCTTGTCTTATTTCTGATCTCAGGGGAACAGCTGTGTTTATCATCATTGTGTATGAAGTTAGTTGTGGGTTTTTTGAATATGGTCTTTATTATGTTAAGGTATGTTCCCTCTAAACCTACATTGTTAAGGGTTTTATCATGAATGGATATTGCACTTTGTCAAATGCTTTTTCTGGATCTTTTGAAATGATCATATGCTTTTTATCCTTTCTCTTATTGATATGATTTGAAAATATTGAACCACTTGCATTCCAGGATTAAATCCCACTTGATTGTGGGGAGTGATTTTTTTAATGTATTGTTCAATATGGTTTGCCAATATTTTGTTGTATTTTTGCATGAATGTTCATCAGGAATATTGGCCTATAGTTTCTCTCCTCTCTCTCTCTCTCTCTCTCTCTCTCTCTCTCTCTCTTTCATAGTGTCTTTATCTGGTTTTGGTATCACAGGGTAATGTGGGCTTCAGAGAATGAATTTGAAAGCTTTCCTTCCTCTTCAATTCTTTGGAAAAGTTTGAGAAGAAAAAGGATTTTTTTTAAGATTTTTGCTTATTCTTGAAAGACAGAGAGAGGCAGAGACACAAGCAGAGACATAGACATACCCAGGTGTCCCGAGAAGAATAAGTATTAACTCTTCTTAAATGTTCAGTAGAGGGGCATCTAGGTGGCTCAGTGGTTGAGCATATGCCTTTGGCTCAGGGCATGATCCTGGGGTCCTAGGATCAAGTCCCATATCAGGCTCCCTGGAGGGAGCCTGCTTCTCCCTCTGCCTATGTCTTTGCCTCTCTCTGTCTCCCATGAATAAATAAATAATCTTTAAAAAATTTTAAAAGTAAATGTTTGATTGAATTCACCTGTGAAGCTATCTGGTCCTGGACTTTTGTTTGTTGGGAGTTGTTCTGATTATTCATTCGATATCAATATTGAATAGCATTCAAAACCAATGCTGGTAATTGTTCTGTTCAAATTTTCTATTTCTTCCTGATTCAGTTTTAGGAGATTATAGATTTCTAGGAATTTATTTCATTTCTTCTAGGTTGTCCAATTTGTTGGCATATAATTTTTCATAATCTAATTCTTTTTTACTTTTGTGGTGTCACTTGTTATTTCTTTCATTTTTTATTTGGTTTATTTGAGTCCTTTATTTTTGATGTGTCTGGCTAGAGGTTTATCAATTGCATTGATCTTTGCAAAGAACCAGCTCCTGGTTTCATTGATCCGTTGGTTTTTTAGTTTTCTATTTCATTTATTTCTTCTCTAATCTTTATTATTTCTTTCTTTCTGCTGGTTTTAGGTTTTGTTTTCTCTTTTCATAGCTCTTTTAGGTGTAAAGTTACATTGTGATTTTTCTACTTCTTGAGGTAGGCCTGTTGATGTAAACTTCCTCTTTGAACAGCTTTTGGTGCATCACAGAGATTTAGCATCATTGTTTTCATTTTTCTCCATGTATTTTTTTATTTCCCCTTTAATTTCTTGTTTGACCCATTCATTGTTTAGTAGCCTATTAATTATTTAACTCCTTGTATTTGTGTTCTTTCCAGATATTTTCATGTGATTGGTTTCTAGTTTCATAGTGTTGTGGTCAGAAAAGACACATGGTATGACTTCAATATTTCTGAATTTGTTAAGACTTATTTTGCAGCCTAACATCTATTCTGGAGAATATTCCATGTGCACTTGAAAAGAATGTGTATTCTGTTCTAGGGTGGACTGTTCTGAATGTATCTGCTAAATCCATCTGATTCAAGGTGTCATTCAAAGCTACTCTTTCCTTATTGATTTTCTGTTTAGATGACCCATGGATGTAAGTGGGATGTTAAAGTCCCCTACTACTATTGTATTACTATTGGTTTCTTCCTTTAGATTTGTTATGAACTGCTTTATGTATTTGGGTGCTCCCATGTGGGCTGCATAAATATTTATGGTTGTTGTATCTTCTTGTTGGATTGTCCCCTTTAGGATTGGGTAGTGTCCTTCTTTGTCTCTTGTTATGGTCTGATTTGAAGTCTATTTTGTTGCTACCCCGACTTTCTTTTCACTTCCATTTGCATGATAAATGCTTTTCTATCTCTTCACTTTCGTTTCAATCTGTAGGTGTCTTTAGGTCTGAAATGAGGCAGCATATACCAAGTCTTGCTTTTTTATCCATTCCATCACCCTATGTATTTGATTTACATTCAAAGTAATTATTGGCAGGTATGTAGTTATTACTGTTTTGTTACTTGTTGTTTTGTAGTATTTTCTGTTCTTTTCTTCTGGTCTCTTCTCTCATGGTTTGCTGGCTTTGTTTAGTAATGTAGTTGGATTCCTTTCTCTTTGTTTTGTGTATCTGGCCACAGTTTTTGTTGTGTGGTTACCATAATGTTTGTATAGAACATCTTTTTTTTTCTTTTTTTTAATAATAAATTTATTTTTTATTGGTGTTCAATTTGCCAACATACAGAATAACACCCAGTGCTCATCCCGTCAAGTGCCCCCCTCAGTGCCCATCACCCATTCACCCCCACCCCCACCCCTCCTCCCCTTCCACCACCCCTAGTTCGTTTCCCAGATTTAGGAGTCTTCATGTTCTGTCTCCCTTCTGATAACATCTTAATGCAGGGCAGCCCAGGTGGCTCAGCAGTTTAGCGCCACCTTCAGCCCAGGTGTGATCCTAGAGACCCGGGATCAAGTCCCATGTCAGACTCCCTGCATGAAGCCTACTTCTCCTTCTGCCTGGGTCTCTGCCTCTCTCTCTCTGTCTCTCATGAATAAATAATTTTTTTAAAAAAAAATAACATCCTATTCAGATGACAGTGAATATTAAGTTGATGGTCACTTAAGTTTGAACCCATTCTAAAAACACTAAATTTTTAACTCCTCTCCTACCCTACCCAAGTTTTAGGTGTATGGTGTCATACTTTACATCCTTTTATTTTGTGAATCCCTTGACTGATTTTAAAGGTATACTTAATTTTACTGCTTTTGTGCTTCCTACTTTTCTTACTCCTGCTTATGGTCTTTCCTTTCCACTCAGAGTTTTAATATTTGTTGTATGGCTTGTTTAGTGGTCATGAATTCCTTTAACTTTTGTCTGGGAAACTCTTTCTCTATCCTATTCTGAATGATAGCCTTGCTGGGTAGAGTATTCTTGACTGCAGGTTTTTTCCTTTCAGCACTTTTTTCTGGCCTGCAAAGTTTCTGCTAAAAAAATCAGCTGATAGGCTTATGGGGCTTCCTTGTATGTAACTTTTCTTTTCTCTTGCTGCTTTTAAAAATTCTGTCTTTATCACTAATTTTTACCATTTTAATTATAATATGTTTTGGTGTGAACCTCCTGGGTTGATTTTGTTAGGAGCTCTCTGTGCCTCCTGGATCTGGATTTCCATTTCCTTCCCCAAGTTAGGGAAATTTTCAGCTATTATTTCTTCAAATACATGTTCTGCCCCCTTTACTCTCTCTTCTCATTCTAGGATCCCTGTAATGCAGTGCTATTATACTGGATGGTGTCACTGAGTTCCCTGAATCTATTCTCATTTTTTGTTAATCTTTTTTCCTTCTCCTGTTCAGCTTGATTGCTTTCCATTCCTTTGTCCCCCACATCACTGATCCATTCTTCTACTTCTTCTAGTCTATTTATTCCCTCTAGTTTATTTTTAATTTGTTATTGGGTTCTTCTTCTGATTGTTTTGTTTTCTCTTTGTTGAGGGTCTCACTGAGGTCTTGTACTCTTTTCTCAAGTCCAGTAAGTACCTTTATGACCTTTCTTCATCAGGCATATTACTTATCTCTGAGAGTTTTGCTGTCTTGCTGTGATTTTGTCCTGTTCTTTCATTTGGGACACATTCCTGTTTCCTCACTTTGTCTAACTCCCTGTTTCTAACTCCCTGTCTGTTCTGACACAGAACAGAGTCAGTCATGCCTCTTGCTCTTGAAAGTAGTGGCCTTAGCAAAAAGCAAAAGTGCCACTATAGTGCCCTGCAGTGCAATGTCCCCTCTTCATCAGAACCTGGCACTTATGGGTGTCCCCTATGTGTGTTGTGTGCATCTTACTGTTGTGGCTGAGCTGCTTTTGCCTTCAGTCGTCTTCTATGGCTCTCTTTGCCTATTGTGGGCAGGGTTTGTTTCCCTGTTAGTGGGCCAGTCTGGGGCTGCCTTAGGCTTGAGTTGGGTTAGACCAGGTATTTTCCAGAGCTACAGGAGCATCACATTGCAGGGCACTCTCCCTGGGTTGTACCCTGAGAAGTTTTTGTTGGAGAGTGGGGCCTGTAGTCAGACCGGATGTCAGTCCCCAGCCCACTCCTGGGGCCACAGTCAGATTGCTGTGCATGGTTTTACTCCCCTTTCCCTGGGAGTCCCTTTGGGAGTGGTGCTAACCCCTCTCAGGGCTGCCTGCATACTGCCATGCTTGTGGCGTTGTTCTGGATGGACTGGCCAAGACCAGGTTGGGGGTAGGTCTGCAGGAGAGCTTGGGGGCAGGGCATGCTGTTAGCAAGCCAAGTGGTGAGTGTTCTTGCTGCAGTGGTTCACACAGGTGTACTGGTCTAGGCTGGAGCGTGGAAGAGGGAACTGGTGCCTGCCAGTTCATTTTCTCTTGAGTAAGTGTCCCATAGACCCTTGCCCCTACAGCACATGCTCTGAGATCAGTAAACAAATCTCCCTCCCTCCCGTATACCCCAGGTATCTTTCAAACTGCTGCTTCAATGCCATATCCTGGTGACGCTATTTGTTATGCTGTTTCCTTAAGGGTAGGGTCTCAGTTTCCTTTCACTCTCTCTCTCTCACTGATTTTCAAAGTTCCAGGTATGTTAAGCCCCAATGACTGTAAAAATCCACAACGTTAAGCCCCTCTGGTTTTCAAAGCCAAGTGTCATGGGAGTTCATCTTCCCAGTGCAGGTCCTTGGTGCCTGGGGTGGGGTGGGTCTGCATCTCTACCCTTTCTACCCTCTTCAGTGTGGCCTCTTTTCTGTGTCTAGCTGTGAGTCTGTCCTGCCAATCTACAGGTCATTTACACTGACGGGGGTGTTATCGAGGTATAGCAGGAGATAAAGTGAGCCTAGGATTCTCCCCCTCTGCCATCTTCCCTGGAAGTCCCCAGAACAGAATCCTTGATTCTCCCCTCAAAGCTGTTTATACTCTGTCTTTCCCAGCTCAGTAAATGGCATAACCATTCACCATGCTGCTCAAGCCATAAATCTAGAGTCATCCTTAATTCCCATCTTCCTCTGACCACTGTGTACAACCCCTAAGACATGTCTCAGATCCAGCCACTCCTCTCCATTTCCTCAGTCACTCTTACACAGACTACCACCACTACTCTCTCCAAAACTATGGCAGTACATAGCGTAACAACCTTCCTTCTTCCTCGTGCAAGCAGAGTGATCCTAAAACACACATCAGATCATGGCACCACTGCCCCCAAGTACCTAAACCTAATTTCCCATCAAGCTTCTCTCTTGATGCTCAGACCTTCCTACTTCGGAACAGAACAAAGCTCACTCCTACCTGAGGCCTTTGTGCCACCTTTTCCTTCCACCTACCATAGTGTCCCCCATATTTCTGCACAGCAGACTCCCACTTGTCATTCGGGTCTCAGCTACATGAAGAGGCTTTTTCTGGCCCATTCTGAGGTAGACACCTAGTCATACTCAATTGTATACCTGCTTTTAATTCTGTGTAGCATTTATTGATGGAAATTTGTTCATTATCTGTCTCCCCTCCCCCCCCAAAAAAAACCTCTAATTAAATGTCCAGTTTTCAGAATATTTTTTGGATCATCTCCTAGCGTATCATATTCTTTCTCATTGGACTGATAAATCTGTCAATGGCAGATGTCTCCATCTGACTTGACTCTGGTCTCCACAGACTCCTTCCAGAAGAGTGCAACTGGGTTGGGTGCCATGAGGGCTCATAGAATATGCATCTAAAAGCCTCCACTGAGAAATATGAACTGCACAGTGATGCAGATGTCCTTAACTGCCTCAACATCCCATCCCCCTCAACTGGTGCCCATATTCCATTCCCCTCAAATCCAGTTGTTTATTGCTGAGACATATTCCACAATGCCTAAGCATATGTGAGCCTTGTGGAGATACAATCAGTTCATGCTGGAAGGTAGTCAAAGGGCACGGATCCCGTAGCCTTCCAGCAGGCTCCCAAGGTCACAGTGCAAGAGAAATGAGAGCCTTTCCCCGCTTCCTGGCCCCACCATTCCTGAGCAGAGCAGGAGGCCAGGGCAGATGTGGAAACACCAAAAGATGAAGCAGCAGTGTGATGGAAAACTCTGTCCAAGGCCCCTCCTAAGAGCTCACAGCTCAAGCCTTACTCAGGAATGGCCTGACTTTGGATGCACGGGGGCCAGAACAGTTTTAAGCATTTTATAGCTCAGCCTCAGTCTGATTCAAGGCCTACCTTGACCTGGCCCTGCTCACCTTTCCACTCTCCACTCTGCAAACTAACTGCAAGTTCTCAGCCACTTCTCTTTATCACAGAAGTTTTGCACGTGCCGTTCCCCCTCTCCTTGCCCCATCACGAGGCAAACTCTAGCTCACCCTTCAGCTGTTTAGACATTACTTCATTCTTTTATAATATCTATTCAATAAGCATTTATTGTGTGCTTACTATTTATTTATTGGGTTGCCAGGAGCTTTTCTAAGTTTGAGAGAAACAGCAAACAACAAAATCCTACACTACCATGGAAGATGAAACTAATAAACATGATGTGTGTGGCAGAAGGATTATAAAGAATAGAGCAGAGGAGAGCAGAAAAGTTAGGATGCTATTTTGTATTGGGTGATGAACACAGGTGAGATGGTAGTGATGAGCAGCTGTGACCTGAACGACATCAGGGTGCAAGGCATGCAGGTGTCTGGGGAAAGGCCTTCCCATAGAGCAGATGATGTGAGCAGAGGCCCAGGATGTGGGCTTGGCATGCAGGGAGAAGCAAAGCCAGTGACTTTCAAGATTTTGCCTTGAGGACTTCGGGTTTAGTCTGTGATGGATGGCAACTACTGTAGGCTTGAGCTGGAGAGTGACCTAACCTGGTTCATCTCCTCTGGGAGCTCCCCTGGCTCACTAACCACAGAGCACCCTCCCTTCCTCCATTCCCTCTCCTCAGTATATTGAAGTGCTTCTGTGCTTGCTCCCCATCTGTGTGCCTTCAAGAGCAAGGGCTGGTTCTCAGTCACTGCCCACCCTCCGAGTACCCCGCATACACCTTATGCAATAAACGTGTATCAAAAGGACAAAGACATGATTTTCACATACTAATATCCCCGCAGTCCTGTCAGGGCCTAGTGTCAGTTCCCAGGAAGTGTTAGGAAGCGTATACGCACTCCGGTTACAGGCACCGTATAACAGGCATCAGCCTTTCTGTTTTAAAGCAGATCGACCCATCTGAGCAAAAGACTCTGGCCAATCTGCCGTGGATTGTGGAGCCGGGACAAGAAGCCAAGAGAGGAATTAATACCAAGTATGAAACCACAATTTTCTGATACTCCCCATCCTCCTGTCCTCGCGGTGCCTTGCACACTGAGCAGTCCCGGAGCAGGCTTCCCTTCGCGCCTCCGTTTCCACCCAGCCCAGGAGGAAGACTGCTCTGTTTGTGTGGCCTTGTCACGGGCGAAAGGCCGCTGGCCATTCCTGGGGACGTTCTTTCTGCACCAGTGACAGAAAGTGTGCAAACAAGACTTTCCAGCCGTAACCCCTGAAAGGCATGAGTTGAGATTTTTTGCTGACTCTCCCGACTCCCCTCCCTGCCACCACCCAAGGTTATTTCTAATGACTCTGCCCCCAACACTGCTTTGCTGAATTTGGGGATAATACCTTTTTAAAAAAAAAAGGTACAGGGGATCTCTAATACTGCCTAAAAGTATAAAAATCTTGGCTTTTTCACAGTCAGCAGTTTTAAAGGTAGAATCAGAACAGAACTAACCCCCATAAAACACCTGTAAAATCATATCACTGAGCATCATTCCATGCATAAGGATAAAAACCATCCCCATGATTGCCAGGAAATCCTATTTCCCAATTTCTATATTTGTGGATTTTATATGTAATCAACCATGTCAGATAAAGAAAACATTTACATCTATGGATTGATTCAAAATTTAAGAATGATTCAAAACAGGAATTTATTATGCACAGAAAAATGTGTCTTGTATTAAATATTTTTATTAAAAGAATGTTTCATTAATGCACTGATAAGAAAACTAGGTTAGTTGTGAAGGATGTTTCTGGTTTCACTTCAAATAACTAAATTTTTACCGCTACCACCAAGAGGACCGGCTTGGGCATGGCAAAGCGCTGATGACCCTCCCCAGAGCAGGAGATTAGGGCAAGCAGACTGGCATCCAACCGAAAGTGCTGATGCAGCCATAAGCTGCAAAGATTGTTTTTTTTTTTAACCTTCACAGTGTTTTAAAGAAAACGTTAAAAAAAATTTAGGGCTCCTGCTGTCAAGATTTCTGTCATGGAAACCTTGTTTGAGAAAGGTGTTAATAAAATTCTATTGCAAAAATTTTTTTTCTAGAAAAAAAATACAAAAAAAAAAAAAAGAGAGAGAGAGATTCCAAAGTAATAAAACTCTTTTCTTGAAACAAATAAATGTTTGCTTACTATTTGATTAAATAAAATTTACTTACATTTCTTTAAGGTATTTTAATTTTTTTAATGTCTCTGTGGAGTATTTGTATGATACCATAATGTATATTTATGTAGAATCAAATTATATAAACAGTACCAATATCATTATAGAAAAAAGTAACATTTTAACGTATATTGTTCTAACTGATCATATTGTGAATCATTTTGAAGTTCATTATAGATATTGATAAATTGTGGGATTGTCTTAATGTTTTTTTTTAATTAACCTGTATTATTTTAAACCTGAGGATTATCAGTTATTCATCAGTTGGTGAGTTTTAAAGAAGGATAACTAAATTTTATTTGAAACTGACAAATGTATATGGATTTAGTTCAGTGTTGAAAAATTTTAATACAATATTAAATTACTTGACCTGAACAGTTCCTTGTATATATTTTGCCTATTCACTGTTGATATGTATGTAGTAAATGGAGAGTAAAATAACACTGAAATATGGTACCAAAAGGTAATTGTATAGGAGCAAAGTAAATAGTAGCTTTGCTGAAACAAAAATGTGTAAATATGCTTGGGCTTCCAGTTATAAATTTTGTAATTTTTGTCATTATTTATATCCTATATAAAAAAAAGCACACAAAATAAAACATTGTACAGCCACTGGTGCTTGGCATCGTTCTGTGAGCACCTTTCTGCTTCCATTTAGGAAAAAAATCAAAGGCCCAGCCTCCTCAACATCTATAGCTTAAAGGGATTTTTTTAGCAATGGCAAAATTGAGAAAATGTGCTCACTTCTAAGTTCAACCAGTCTGAAAAAAAGGTACATTGGCCTTTAAACCTTAAATTTCAGCCAGAAAATCCCCAATGTCTTTAAATATTACAGTAGAATTGGCAAAACAGAAATTTCTAAATGAGCAAGGACCACCCAAGTAGATCACTTGTCTGGGACAATACAGATAGCATGTTTGGCAAAACATCTACACATCTGTCTCACTCAGCTTGGGCTGCTAAACCAAATACCAGACTTTGTGGCTTGAACAGCAAATGTATTTCTCACAATTCTGGGGGCTGGAAAGTCCAAGATCAAGATGCTGGCAAATAGGTTTCTCTCTGAGGGCTCTTTCTCTTGGTTTGTAGGCATCTACCATCTTGCTGTGTGGTCATGTGACTTCTTTGGTGTGTGTGTGAGCGCACACTCGCATGCACACGGGTGCAAGGTTGGGGAGCAGCAAGCTCTCTGGTGTCTCTTCTTACAAGGGCACTAATCTCATCCTGAGGGCCCCACCATCGTGACTCCATCTAACCTAATTATATCCCAAAGGCCCATCTCCAAATACCATCACATCGGAGGATTAGGCTTCAACATATGAATCTTGGTAGGGGGCCAAAACATTACATAACATCAATCCTTCCATTTTCCTAAAACACACACGCCAGCTGCAAGTCAGAGACACTAGAAAGGTCAACGATTCATATTCCATAACCTGTGACTTTCCAGAGATCTCCCCTGCAGTGCTGGCTCTGCTACTCTTTGAAACACACACCAAAACAAACTTGGGGTGCTACCAGCCTGACATGCATGGACCCAGGTCTCTGAAAACACTAAAACCATCTGAGAAGAGATGACATTTAGAGGCAGAAAGGACAGGCTTCCTGAGGAAAGGTTTGGGCGGGGATTTTAGATGGTAATGCTTCAGCTGGGCTAACTGGGCCCCTTTTTATCTTTGCTAACCACCAAGAGGTCAGCAGTCCTCCTCTCTCTGTGGATCAGATGCTTGTTTGTACCAGTTATGGTCCCAGCATGAAGCAGATGGCACATTCCAATTGGGATATTTTAAGAGTTTAATAAATAGAATACTTACATAGGTGTTGGCAGCATGTAGGGAAACAGACGGGTGGAACGGTGTCCCTGGGCTGGTGATCGCCTAAAGGGGAAGGGAAAGGAGGGGGCTGCCAGACAGGCTGCAGGACACGGCCAGCTGTGGTGGCCCTCTGAGGGGGAGCCAGGGATTAAAATACACTGATCTCACTCCACCCTGCATTCCCTGACCTCCCTGGAAGCCAGAGGGCAAGAAGCCCACTGACGCAGTCTACACAGGGCGGGGAAGAGGGAAGAGAGGTCCGAGGGGCAAGTGGAAGAGAGCCAGCCCAACGATGAAGGAGGGGCTTGCAGCTCATGTCTTAAAGGAGCAGTCTGACACATCAGTAACCGCAGTGTCCACGGGGGGGCTGGGGATCCCTGAAGGCTAATATTATGCTAAAAAAGAACTTTAATTGAATTATTCTATTCTTTTCTTAAATTATATTCTATGATAAATTTGGGTGAATGAACCCCATGAAAATTAATCCCAGTTAATCCATTAATAAGTCATGGCAGTAGTTTTTCTCAAGACACACCAGATTTTCTGTTGGAATAACTAGAAAATAATATTGGGGTAGATAATGTTTGGATATGATGGGGCAGCAAAACAGGCCTAGATAATGAACACATGGCCAAATTCTCAAAAATAAAAATTCACACTTGGACCCCAAGTAACACTGCTCTGAAAAGAAATGAAAATCTGGTAAGTGGGCTAGCCTCCAGAGTTCACTCTTCTCCCACAGAACTGTCATATAATGACTGTATTCATAAGTCTATATGGAATAAAGCCTTTAGGACATTCCGTTTTTCAGTTTTCTTTTTATATAATAAGGCGATTCACTATGTTTCCTATGAAAATCAAGCAATGTGACAGTTATAAACACATCTTACAATATAACTGGGACATCAGCCAACATAGGCCAACAGAACCTACCTGCACCCAGGCTGCATCGGCCCGCCCCTGCTCCATCCGGCCCACCCCACACCCATTTACTGCGGTCTGTGCAAGTGAACCCAGGCATCTGGGTGCCCCGGCAAGAGTCCTGCTTCCCACAGAAACCATCTCCAACCATCTCCAAAGCATCCGAGAATCTCTGAGTCCTGTTGCCCAGTCACCATCCTGTGTACTGTGAAATCCCATTAGTACCCATGAGCCAGGGAGAATTAACCCTAAGAATTTGGAGCAGACCTGGGAACGCCAATTCCACTTAGCTGTTTCCTCTCTTCATCCCAAGCCAATCTACTGAGAACTTGCTCTGTGTTCATTGTGGCACTATTTAGCTTAAAGCTGCTAATGCAAAGACACAACATACTGCACACTGTATAACTCATAAGAATTATAGCTACAAGTTACTTATAATCAAAACAGCTTTTGTTCTACTCTCCTATGTTTGTGAAAACTGCATGGGCATTCAATTTTCCAAGAGTAGTTAATGACCAAGGACGTGAGGATTTCCATCAGACTGAAACAGAGACTCTGGGGCAGCCCGGGTGGCTCAGTGGTTTAGCACCGCCTTCAGCCCAGGGTGTGATCCTGGAGACCTGGGATCAAGTCCCACGTTGGACTCCCCGCATGGAGCCTGCTTCTCCCTCTGCCTGTGTCTCTGCCTCTCTCCCTCTCTCTGTGTCTCTCATGAATGAATGAATGAATGAATGAATAAATAAATAAATCTAAAAAAAAAAAAAAAGAAAAGAAAAGAAACGAGACTGCATTGAACTGCTCCAGTAGGGTCACCCCGGCTGGAGGTGCAGCCCCAGCAGCTGAAGTTTCCTCAGAGGTCCAGGAAATTGAGGAGCATGCAGGTCACAGAAGAGACTTCATCAGCACAGCAGAGCTTATCATGCATCTTCCAATGCCTGCCATTTAGGGGACACATAAGTTATATGTCAAAGTACAGTGAGGGCAAACTCAGAGGGAGTCGTTCTTACTCATAACATGGCGTTCAAAGCAATTCATAGTCAATGCTCAATTTAATTATTCTCGGGATGTCTCAGCCTCAATCAAGCATCCCAACAGCTGCTCCCTGAGGAGCCTGCAAGCTCTCCCTCGTACTGCCTCTCCTCAGTAAGACACATGAGAAGGGAAGTCAAGATGCCTCCAAGTAAGAAGCAACATCAGCTGTTTTCTGACATTTGAGAGGCTGATTTCTCTCCACTTATCAAAAGTGCATGCTCAGTTTTTGGAGAGGAAAAAAACAAAAACAAAAGCCCCGATGTGCTAAGTGTTGAGTCAAGGGAGATGTGGAAGAAAGGCTCAGGAAATTCAGGAATACCATCTGAGCAGGCCATTTCTGGGGGTGTGTCTGGATAGGGAGACGGAAGGCTACAAAGTCAGATGGCTTCAGAGCCACACAGGTGATGTGGGAGGAGGGGAGGTCTATGACAATCCACAGAGCACCCGACTCATCTCAGGGGGCAGCTGCTACTTACTCTCAGCTGACTGTTGCCAGGCAGAAATGAAGACCCTTGGCCAACAGATTTTCTAAGAAATTAGAATTTATGCAAAATTACCAGATTTTCAAATGCTGGCAACAAATTCAGCATTTAAAAAAATAAGTGTGGGCCAAATAAAACTCACCTGTGGGCTGGGCATGATCCATGCATCAGTCCTTTGTGAGTTTCTGAGATTCCACCAAGCTCCACCAGCCTCCCAGCAAGCTAGATGTCCAGTTACTGATCAGAGGAGGAAGAGTGTGTGTGTGTGGTTAGAGTGAGGGGGTGGAGGAGGCAGAGACAGTCACTGACATTTGTTGGACTGCTCTTATACATCAAGTTGGTTTATTCAGTTATCAGGAACTGAATTTAGGGACTAGTAGCAAAGACCAGAAAGAACAGTCTCTTAAATAGGGAAGGGTTGAATTTTTTCTCATGTAACATGAACTTCAGAAATAGGACAGGGCTGGAATGGTAGGTCCACAAGCTCCTTCTCTGTTCCTACTCTGTCATCCTTAGCATATAGCATCTGTAAGGTCACTCCACAATCACAAAATGGCTGCTGGAGCATTACCCAGCACATCCGAATTCCAGATCATAAAAAGAATGGTAATGACCTAAGGTCTCCTGCCTCCCAAATGAGTAAGGCGATCTTTTTTTTTTTTTAATTTTTTTTTAATTTATTTATGATAGTCACAGAGAGAGAGAGAGAGAGAGAGAGAGAGAGAGAGAGAGAGGCAGAGACACAGAAGGAGGGAGAAGCAGGCTCCATGCACCGGGAGCCCGACGTGGGATTCGATCCCGGGTCTCCAGGATCGCGCCCTGGGCCAAAGGCAGGCGCCAAACCACTGCGCCACCCAGGGATCCCGAGTAAGGCAATCTTTTAGGAGCTTTCTTGGAAGCCCCGCCTGGCACCTTCTACTTATAACTCATTGGCCACCCCTATATAGGCAGCTGGAAAACGTAGCTGTTGATTTTAGGTGAGCACACGGCAGCCCCAACAATTCAGGAGTTGTTAGTGAGGAAAAGGGAGAGACTGGATACCAGGACGGCCACCAACAGTGTCTGCCATGATGGGAATAATCACGGCACTAGGTAAAAAGTGAAAGCAAGGACACCTGGATAGAGCAAGCCATGACCAGAGGAGGAACTGTTGGTAATAACCCTAAAAGAATTGCTCTATAAATTAGCCACCAAATCCAAGCCGGAAAGAGCCCCTTGTCCGTGTTACTATAATGGACAGACCAAACATCTGGGCTGCTCAGCAACACTCCTGAGGATATCGTGGCAGTGCATGGAAAGGAACACACTGTATAAGTAGGGGTCACACACATAGCTGGCAGAGGGACAGAACTGGCAACGGCCTGGCCATGAGGGTGACAGCACAGGGTACCAGTTCTCAACCTGCACTGCACTCTAGACTCACCTGGGGAACTTGGGGAACTTTAAAATAATACAGAGACCTGATTACCATGTCTCCAGATTCTGAATTAACCAGCCTGGGAGAAGGTCTGGGTTTAGGGAAGTTTTTAAGTCTCCCAGGTAATTCTATTGCAACAAAGTGTAAGAAGCTTCACCTCTGGATGGATGAGGCTCTCCTGAACCCCTGAGAAGCTGGGCAGCCCCTGTAAGTCTCCAGCACGAGAGGCTCCCAAAAAGCAGGTCCCTGAGAACCAAGACGTGAACTTGGATACACGTGACAGCCAAAGCCAGAGTTCTACCCCACTCCCAAGCACCAGCCCAAGGTTCTTCCTCCACTCTCATTCCCAACCCTCCAGCACTCGTGGGCGCATGCATATCCCAAAGAGAAGAAAGTTTGAGATGTCTCAGAAGAAAGCAGATGACAGCTTTCCTGCTGAGGGAAGCCTGTCTCCCGGGAGCTAAGAGCAAAAAGGTAAGTCTACCACGAGGTAGAAAAGGATGCTCGGAGAAAGCAGAAGTCACAAATTCTGACTTTGTAAACCATGGAAACATGGGCAGCAAAGGAATGAAGTCTGTAACTGAGACAAAAGATAAGAATGCTATTGAGCCCCATATCAGATGCTTGACATGTTTTTCAGGCCTCACAAAAAACTCTATCAAGTGTTGTGGTCCCTATTTGACAAATAAGGAAAACAAGGCTCTGAGAGGCTACACCTTTTCAAGTGAAAGGAAATGAAATCAAGGCAGAAAGAAAGCACACGGCTCCATTAACCCCAGGGCTGATGCTATTCTCAACTGAACCCCTTGAGAGTTTCAAAGTAGAAATAAGCATCTCCAGGGGGCAGGCCACTGCAGGGCTGCCACATTCTCAACTTAATACTTGAATCATCTGAGAACTGAGACCCGGCTGGGTAGTAGCCAAATGCTGGCAAATCCAAAACAACCCCCAATCTCGGCCATCCATTTGGCTCCTATCGGAATAGGGCCCCGCTTCTTTTTTCAAAGAGTAATCCTGGGCAGCCCAGGTGGCTCAGGGGTTTAGTGCCTGCCTTTGGCCCAGGGCCTGATCCTGGAGACCCAAGATCGAGTCCCACGTTGGGCTCCCTGCATGGAGCCTGATTCTCCCTCTGCCTATGTCTCTGCCTCTGTATGTGTGTGTGTGTGTGTGTGTGTGTGTGTCTTTCATGAATAAATAAATAAAATCTTTAAAAAAAAAATGAATAAAAAGAAAGAGTAATCCTTACAGGCACAAAGATGGGTTAACCAGAATACCCAAAGCAAAAGCATCTCAAGAGCAGGGACCAGGGGATCCCTGGGTGGCTCAGTGGTTTAGTGCCTGCCTTCGGCCCAGGGCGTGATCCTGGGGTCCCGGGATCAAGCCCCACATCGGGCTCCCTGCATGGAGCCTGCTTCTCCCTCTGCCTGTGTCTCTGCCTCTCCATCTCTGTGTCTCTCATGAATAAATAAATCTTTAAAAAAAAAAAAAAGAGCAGGGACCACCTCTGACAGCTCAGGACTTAGGATCAGTCATGATGCATGATGTGAATGAGCAAATATGAATTACCAAGTGTGTAAATGAAATCATGCTCCTGGATCCTCTCGCCCAAGGATGTCAGTGAGGAGGCCAACCACATGGACCAAAACCCCAGCTCCACCACTCTGCTGTGGGGCTCTGGTGACTTCACCTCTCTGCACCTGCTTCCATCTAGACAACAGAGATAATACTTTGCAGCCTTGTTGTGAAGATTCAATTAAATAACGTGTGGAACAAGCCCAGCATAGGGCCTGGCACAGAAAACACTGGTAAAAATAACAGCTCCTCCTTCCTCCTAAAAAGGATCTGTTAGGTCTCAGAAGGTTATTTGACAGAGTAGGGCAAATAAACACAAAGTGAAGGGTTTAGAACTACTGCTAATTGAAGATGAATCAGAGATGAGAAATGCAGATCTTCCAAATCTTCCTCAGCCTAAGCCTTGACCCCCTAGACTGGTGTGCATGTGCTTAAACCCAGGGGGACCCCACTTCCAATTGAAACTGACATTCAACTTGTAGCCCAGTGGGTCCTGGTCACTCTATAAAGAAAGGAAAATCAGATGTGGACTATTGGTGGTCCTTTGTCACCAACCGACTGGGTGCAGTTCTTCCTCTCTAAGCTAGGACTGCAGGGTCTGCAAATCCACTCAAGTACTGTCAAGACAGCATAAGGGCTGGGCAGTCCCCAGAGTGGGGAGGCAATGAAGATTAAGATTTGAATGCACGGTAAGAATGTGTGCTCCTGCTCCTCACAACAGCCCCCCCCCCCCCCTTGTACTAAGCAGGAGACTTGATTCGGCTATTAGGTGCTTTCCAGTTTACCAGTTGCTCAGAACCACCCAACCAAATCTTGGGCCTGGCATGCTCTCACTCTAGCCCTGGGTGATGGAAATTACAGAGGCAGACTTTCTGTTTGCTTCTCCTCAATAAGCAGTAATTCCTAGTTCTGAAGGCCTGACCTCATAAATGAATTTACAATGAACACCAGCAGCTCATTTTCCTGGATCATAATTTAAAGGAAAACTTCCCAAGTTTTAGTCTACTTAACACCATCTGACTTAGAAGTAATACGCCGTTGATGCCAAATTACTTCAAAGACCTGGTCTCTGATAGTCCCATGTCTGATGCACATTTTTCGCCCCCTTCCCTGTGAAAATACATAGCTACACAATAATTCTATGGTTGAATTCATAGCCCGATATCAGCTGATATTTTAATTCAGGTATTTTAATAACTGTATAGTATCTCCATAGTCTTAAAGGGGAAGGAATATGATCAAGGAAATCGATTCAAATGACAATTTCAGAGACTAAGAATTATTTGAAAGTAATTTCTTCCTTCTCTAAAGGTCGGTAAGTAAATTATAATAACATAATGTTGAATAACAGATTGCCATACTTGCCAACTTAAACACTTTAGGGACATGTTTATTCATTTCATATAATCTAGAAGCAAGTCTTTTTTTATTCAAGTCAAGTTTTACTTTCCTCTAATGATGCTTCACAATAAAATGCCAAACTAAAACAGAAATATAAAGAAAATGCTGGTGATGTGCTACTTCTTAATTAGCCTCCTGATATCCTAGTGCAGAGGGAGAAGAGAGAATGCACTATGGGCATACAAGCGCATATACAAAAATTTCAATCACTGAACAAATATTTGTTGAGACTCCCAACTGGCACCACGCTTATGTTAGACTGTGCTGTAAAAGACCTATAGCTGGCTTCCCGAAGCTTATGATCTAAGGAGGGACTCCAACAAGTACACAACACAGGGCGATAAAAGTCATGGCAGAGAAAGGAAGGCACTACGAGAGGGCTGGGCAAACCTCCAGCAGAAAGGTTATCTCAAAAAATATATGAAGTGTAAGAAGCAATTACGGGAAAAACTTAGGTAGGAGATGGGCAGTATAGAAAAGAGCATATACAAAGACACAGAGGCAAGAAAGCACATAGCAGGTCCGGGGTGTTAAGTGACAAGATGAAGATGAGCACTTCGGAAAGATTAATAAGCAGAGGGCATGGCTAGCAGCAGAGACAGCAGTCAGGGAACTATTGGCAGGCCAGAGATGATGGGACTCGAACATCACCAAGGAATGTTCATTGAGCACTTTCTTGGCCCAAGCACTGAGGTAAGTACTTCATGAGCATTATCTTACTAAATCTTTAAACAATCTTGAGAAGAATGGATACCCACTTTACAGATAAAACTACTGCTATTTTCTTGTTTTCTTATTACCTATTGTTCCCAATCTCTCCCAACAACTAAAATGTATTTACTTATCACCCTGGCTGCTACTTAAAATAGTGCTTGGCGAACAGTAGATATGCAAGCCGTACAGGAAAGACAAGCAGGTGGCTGAACAAACAAACCAAAAAAGAAACTGCCCAAATCACACTGAATTAAAAGACCCATACCCACTGCATTCACTGTAACTTACCACACCACGTTGCAATTCTTACTCTCTGTGGTCCTTCTCAGTCTCTTGTTCTGGTCCCTCATCTCACCAACCTCAGACTGCCTTGGACTCTGGCTTAGGACTCCAAGCTTGTCTATCAACACCTGTTTCACTACTGATTTCATCTGAGCCTATGGTTTTAAATATATTTGATTCACAAATGATTCTCAGATTTGTATCTCCATCACAGATTTTCCCCACAACTTCAGACCCTTTTATCCAACCCCCAACTCAACATCCCCACTTGGATGCCTAATGGCCATTGCAAACTTCTACATCCAAAGCCCCACTCCTTCCATAACTATCTTCATCTCAATTAATGGCAACTCTAATCTTCCAGTAGCTCAAGCCAAAGAGGTCAAAACCTTGGTGTCATTCTTAATTTGTCTCTCTCACAACCTGTATCCAATCCACCAGCAAATCCTTTTAACTCTCATCAGTCATATATCCAGAATCCAACTGTCATACTCCCCCTACTGCTGCTACCTCTGGCTGCCTTCGCTTTGCCCAAATTATTGCAAAAGCTTCTCACTGGTATCCCTGCTTCTAGTCTTGCCTGTCTCCCTTTTCAACTAATTCTCAATTGGTTCCCACTGCCAGAGGAACCAATTAAAGCTTACATCAGATCACTCCACTGCCCAAACTCCTCCAGTAGCTCCTGTCTCAAGTAAAAGCCCTTACTGTGGCCTAGCAGGCCCTGCACAGTGATGCACCTTGTGTGACACTCCCCACTCAGCCTCCTCCAGCCACACCAGCCTCCTTCCCAGCTCTGTAACAGAGCTACCCCTCCATTGACCTGTCTCTGTGCTCACTGCATTCTCACCTGGGAATCTCTCCAGGTACCTGGATGACTCACACCCTCGCCTTTCACAAATGTACTCAAGTGTCACCTTCTCAGTGAGCAACTCCATCCAAAACAGTAACGCTTCCCCCCTCCCCATTTAAACATATCAACTAATACACTACAGATTCTACTTATTTGCTTTTTGTTTGCCTCTCCTTGGCCCTGAACTGCAATAGGGCAGGCTGTTTTGCTCACTTTTATATCTCCAATTCCTACAAAAATGCCAGGCACACGGAAAATCTCAATAAATATTTACTGAATGGAAGAATAAATAAATGAATTTTCTTTACAGGATCCTATGTCAGCCACACCAGGTAGCAATTATCAGAGGTAAACTGAGGAGATAAAATGTTGATTAAAACTCAATTAGACACAGTTGATAAAGCATCAATAGAAAGGATGACTGCTTTCATTTGAAGAATCTTTCACATTTGTTTTCTAATCAACAAATGACAGCCTCAACAATCTGAAAATGTGTTTCAAAAATATTTCAGGGATTTTATTTTTTATAAATTTTTTTACTTCATGTATTAAAAGGCAAAAAAACCCCGTGACTTGTATCATAAATACAAAACTAACAAGTTTTCAAAACATACAAGATACATACAATGTAAAAAAAGTCTTTATATATACAAAATGCAATGTAATTTCCGTTACAAAAAATAAAGGGAAAATACTTGAAAAATGCTCATCTGCAAGTACAAAACAAAATCCTCCCCTTGACTGACCACTTGAGCTGCCTTGAATTATGCAGCTCCATTATACTAGGCTTTACCTTGACTTCTTTTTTTTTTTTTTTTACCTTGCCTTTTTGTCATGTTACCTTTTCTTCCCATTTTTCTTTTCATTTTAAAGACAAGGGCCCAATCAAGGTTTTTCAGAAGCCAATGTTTGTTCCATACTTTAACAGTCAAGTGGCTTATAATTCCAAAAGTTAATACTTTATACTCTGAGCTATAAATGAGTTCCTAAACATTGTATGCAAATCAAATTATTATTTGGATACTCTACGCATAATATATCATTTACAGAAACTTCTTCATAAAATTAAGATTTTCACATCAACATTTGCTTAAATCACAGTAAGCCTATAAACTAGTTCCTCGACCCATCCATCATCCCAATCTCCTTAACAATTCTATTTATGGCTCCCTTAAATGCTAAATAGTATTACCTAATCTAAATACACCTGGAGTGGTGTAGGCCCCCCACCACCTACTCCACATCTCATACACACCAATAAATGCTGGCTCACTACTTACCTACTATTAACACTAATATTTTTTTCAATTTAGTAACTACTGCAGCAGCAAAATTTTTAAATTTTGGTTATTTTCTTATATGAACCACAGCTATTGCTAATTTATTGCTATTTCCCTTAACAATATATTGTCAGGGGAAATGGATATTTAAACTGCAATTAAAGTTCCTAACCAGAAGGTTAAAAAGAGCTAGTTACTGATACTGATGTACTTTTTCCCTGTCAAGAGCTATCTTTCCTGATTAACCTTGCAGCGAGGAAGGGAGAGAGGGAATAAAGAAGTGTGAGAGGGAGAGAGGAGGAGGAGAAAAGGAGAAGACAACAGAAGAGCTGGTAGGTTAAAAGTGACATCTTCCAGAGTCACAATGACTCTTCTGTTATTGCATAGAAAACCATAGAGAATTCTCTTGAAGAATTGAGAACAGCGTTGACAATGCCATTCATCTGAGTAAAGAGACTAGAAGAAAATGTTTTTTTACTGTTTTATATTCTTAGAAAAATTCTGTTAAAACTTTAAATGAAAACCAGCTTCTCCTCAATTATTCTAATTTACAAAAATTCACTTGTAGAACTGCTTTAAAAAAAGAAGAAAAAAATGAAAATTAAGAAAGGTCAAGTTCATTCAAGTAACAAGTCTGATACATAAAAACCAGAGCAAGCAGAACAGCAAGCACCCAACTCAGAGACTGACAACTAGAGTCCAGCTGCAGCACAGGGGTGCCATCAGCTAGTGAGGAAAAGGTAGACCAGTAAGATCTACTCTCTCCAGCACATACAATTTTTGCTCCATAAGCACTTTTGCTTCAAAGAACTTTTAAAATCTAACACTCATTTACTGAGTGAATTAAAAGAAAAGTTGCAAACTGTGCAAGCAGACATAATATTTTTAAAGCAAATTTAAGAGGTACAAATAAGCACTAAGACTGTAATTGGGAGAACTATACCCCTTGGGGTACACTGGTTCAGAAAGCAGGTCTGCTACCTTGAGGCACAGTCTGCATAATAATACCATTAAAATACATTATTTCCTCCGAATTATTCTCGTTAATTATGTCAACCAATCTGAATGTATCGAGAGAATTTTACCAACAGTATTACAAGGTACATATTTACATTTTCATTTGCATCTTAAAAGACGAACTGTTAACAATGATGATGAGGATTATGAAAAACAAGATTAAAGGTGTGTTCATTTGGGAAAAGACTACATTAATATTATTCATCCAACCACAAACATTTCTATAGTGAATGCAATAACTGCAAAACAATTCACAGCTTCACAAAAGTCAAAATATAAAGACTTTCACTAGAATTTTTTCCAATTCAAAATTAAAAAGAGTTCAACTTACATTAATCCTTACTTTACTCTAACATCTGTAAAATATATAAAATTCCAAGATTATCAACAGTCACATATGTTTTGAAGTCAGAGGACACATGTATTTTCTTAAGACAGGTTCCATTTGTGTAGAAGGTCTGTGAGGATTCCCCAGTGACAACATTCCACCACTGTTCAGAGAAAAATAAAATTATCATTAGACTGGTAATCCCTCCATGTGACAACTGTAGTGTCAGCCAAATCCTTCACCCTATCACCTCCCCACTCCCAAACTCCAGCAAACTGCAAGGGAAAATGTCTAAGGTTTAATGATGAATATAGTATAATCAATCTGGTCAGCCTTTCCTGATTAACCCTGGTGACTGACTGCCTCACAGCTACTGAAAACCTAACCCCAACTGCAAGGCATGCTGGGAAAACATGTAGCCTACTGAAAGCTACAGACACAAGGCTGCACAAAGTCCTCTATGGCCACGACTGCACTGAACTCTGCTACCTGAAAGTCTTTCTCATTGGAATGGACAGAAGAACGTTTGCCCCTCTTTTCTTTAAAAAATGCTCCTTTGCAGAGAGACTGGTATTCTGATATCAACACTGAGGCTATTTTCTATTATAGGCTATCAAATAGGATATTCTCTCTCCTGTCATTTTCACCAGGAATGATTCAAGAGCCCATAACCAAATTTCTCTATAAAATATTCTACACATTATTTGCTAAATATTGAACATCTCAAATGCAGCAGGTGTTCTGCCCAAATCCTTCCTTTCTTCTCGCAATAACCGAATTCACTAAGATTACAACAGTGTTCGTAGTCATTTACCAAATGGAGATCATAAAGCTTACCCATGTATCTCACAGCTAAAATAAGGGCAAAAGAGACAATGTACATGAACACCTTTTGAAAAGACACATCAAGATTCAGAGTATTATGAATGAAATAATGGTGTCAACTCACTTTTGTATCTAGGGAAGGGCCTAGCATTCCAGCAGTTGACTGATCAGCCATTTGTGTTCAGTCCATAATGGTACATGATAAAAGTATATCCCCATGGACTTCAGTAGAACTCACTGAAGCAACTTTTACTAATTTGAAATTTTTCAGAAATGACAATTTTACTTTATAAAATAGCAATCTAAACAAGACTGCAGAGGACACATTCCACCTACTTAGGAGAGGACTCATTAATTTTCAGTCACTATGAGCAAATCACAGAGATAGTAAGGCCCTTAGAGATCACCTAGTCCAACTGCCTCATTTTACAAATAAGGAACGCAGGGTACTAAAGAAGACAGGCCTTGTCACCCAAGAGGATACTGCAGAGGTGGAACAGCTTCTGGTACCTAATCTAGTGCTCCCACTACCTTTCCCTCTGTTTAAACAAACCACTCTACCTGGAAACATGACATCAGCCACTAACTTAAATATGGACTAAAAAACAGTGACATTAAAAATAGCAGCTAATACAGGGAATTTTTAGGGCAATGAAACTATTCTGTATCATACCTATAAGGATAGACACATGTCATTATATATTTGTCAAAATTCACAAAATGGGGGAGCCTGATTAGGTCAGTCAGTGAAGCATCCAGCTCTTGATTTTGGCTCAGGTCATGATCTCAGGGCCAGGGGATCAAGCCCCATGTCAGGCTCTGTGCTCAGGGGGAGTCTGCTTGAGATTCTCTCTCTCTCTCTCTCTCTCTCTCTCTCTCTCCCCGCTCCTCTTAACCCACCTGCATATGAACATATGCACTCTCTCAAATAAATAAGTAAATCTTTAAAAAAAATTTTACAGAAGGACCACCACCAAGAGCAAACCCTAATATAAGCCATGTACTTACAGTACTAATGATGTGCCAATATAAGTTCAGCAATTATAACAAATGTACCAGTCTGTTGATACTCTGGTGATAGTGGAGGAGGCTGTGTGTGCATGGGGACAGAAGATATATGGGAACTCTATACTTTCTGCTCAATTTTGCTATGAATCTAAAACTGCTCTAAGAAATAAAGTGAATTAAAATAGCTAACATATACTCAAAGTATAGTACGTGACCCTATGTATGAGTATTGCACTAACTCCTTTTACACTATGTATGTTAACATGTATTAACACTTCATCTTCCCAACTCTGAGATAGATGTTATTATTATACCCATTTACAGATGAGAAAAATCAAGGCAGAGAGAGATTAAATAATCTTGTGGAAAATCTCAAAGCTATACGTGGTAGAGCCAGGCTTTGACCTCAGGCAATCTGCCCAAGCTCCTTCTCTTGACCATTACATTTGTTGCTTCTAAGTAATGGCACACCTTTTATCACCATGTATTCCACATTTCAAATCAGACTTTCTTCTCATAAGTATGAATTAATGTGGATTTGTCATTCTAACAGTAGGTACTCCATGGCATAACACAAGTAAACAACTAAATTATATTACTTTTTAATTTTATAGATAGAAATAATTTGGAAAGTTAAGAGCTTGGAAAAAATTAGAGTGGAAGACAAACCATGAGAGACTCCTAACTCTGGAAAACAGAGGGTTGCAGAGGGGAGGAGGCTGGGGGGTGGGGTAGCTGGGTGGCGGGCACTAAGGAGGGTACTTGATGAGATGAGCACTGGGTGTTACACTATATGTTGGCAAATTGAATTTAAATAAAATATTTTTTAAAAGAGCTTTTTAGCTACTAGATAACTACTTTATCTTACTGACATCCGATTTATACAGCTTGGATTTCTTAGTAAACAGACTCAAAAGGTCCATTTCCTTCGACACTACAGCAGCTGTTTCTTTTTACTTTAATTTGCTTTGTGCTTTGGATAGTCTCATTACGTGCTGGGTAGATGCAGGCTGGGCTATATCATAATCACTTTAACCATGCTAGTAATCAAACCAGAGGGAAGAACAGCCTGTCACTTAAACATACAGACTGGATAGGCTATAGGTTCTTGCACCCTTAAGACCTAACCCCTACAGTATAAATATCGATTCTGATGCTTTATTTCAAGGTTCTCCACAAACTCTGGAAATCTGGTCACTGACTGCTATCACATCTTGTAAGCCAGACTTATGATTATGTGATAGCCTTCTATGGGGCCCAGGGCATCAAATGACATGGTCTCTAGAAGCTCATTGTCAAAGCTGAGTAAAGTTTTTCAGCAGTTAATAGAACTCAAAACGCCCTGTTTCCAACCCAAAGCCTGCCATGCAGCTCCTCTAAGCATCAGCCTCAGAGCAGACCAAGAGTCACTTTATCTTTACACTAAAGGAAAACAAATGGTGATAGTTTCATGATCCCCTTACCCATAACTAAATAAAGGTGTGCCCAAAAAGGTATAGTTTAATACAACATTTTATCAACAGCATTGTATTCTCAATGCAAACTCTTTGAAAAGGGTTCATAACAAACATCCCCTTGAAGAGCTAAAAATTGTCCTTTTTTTTATAAGCTAGATTTTTATGTTGAGTAAAACTGCAATTATGTGTGTCTCATATAACCAAAAACTTCATTTCATTCATTCAAATATTTCTGAACATCTATACTGTGTTAGATGATTAATCAGAATCATTTTCTACACTTGAATATTTTCAGTAAGAAATAAAAGTACTATAAGATCTAATTTATTAGGTACCTATTTTAAGTGGTCAGTACAATGCATAGTATCTTCAACCCCTTTTACAAGTGAACCAGCATTCGAAAGACTCACCTCAAGCATCCCTCTCTCTAAAGAGCCTCTGCTAACTCCACTATCTTTATGCAAAAACGTCCCAGAACCCTTCTATACTTTAGAGACTATTTACTGTCTGCTTTCCCCCAGACTATAAGCCACTGGAAGGCAAAAATCAAGTCTTAAACACTGTGCATACAGTGTCTTAGCACTCAGTGGTCACTTAACACATTCTTATTGAGTGGATGGATAAATAGATGCAAGCACCAAAAGATGACCCTGAGGCACCACAACACATTCAATCTTTGACCTCTGTGTTCTCTAATAAGTTTACACAAGCCACCTTATTGTATAATTTTAGGAAGCTCGACCTCCATGAATGTCAGTTTCCTTATCTATAAACCAAGAATAATAAAATTTAAGCTTCACAAAGCTAGCTAATGAGATGATGTAAGAAAAGCACTTTATAAGCTATAAAATAAAGCAATATATTGCTGCTACTATTATCACTATTGCTACTACTAATAATACTTAAGGAAATTTCACAAATTTTTTTCACAAATTTTTTAAAGACTTTCAAACAAGAGTTAACCATTAGTGACAATGGAAAATAAAATTAAACATCCAACTTTCTAGTCATTCCGATCATCTAAGTATGGGGCAGTATGAAAGCTCTGGACCAAGAACATTCCTAACACTGTCATCAAAACTTGGAAGAGAGCTGAAGAAAGCAGACTTAGAGATTTCCATCTCATCACTGCCAAATGAGGATAACAGTAACTGCCCTTCCACTCTGCTGGGTTGTAGGAGGCCCAACTGAGAAACAGGTAAAGTGAAAATAGCTTGGAAAGTAGGATATAGGTTGCTATTTTCTTTCATAGTCTTTGAGGAATTCTTACCTTAAGATATCCTCCAGCAGAGACAAGCATTTTGCTATCCGGAGAAAAGCAAAGGTCAGTCACCCAGCCTCCATGGGTAGCAGCTCCTTCTTCTACCAAAATCGGAGCACACAAATGAAGCAGCTCACCATTTGAGACATTCCATATCTATACAAACAGGATATATAATGCATTATTAACAGGGTTACTCAGAAGTTTTATATATCTATTCATCTCATCTGGAATATATTTGGAAATTTTTCTTAATATAATTACAATTCAGTAATACCTAAGGAATCTTTTTTAGATTACATTCTCTTGCCAGGTCCCCAGCCAGGTCCCCAGTCAGGTCCTCAGGCAGGCGCGACGCAGGAGCCCACCCTGTACCACAGTATAAATAAAGCTCTGTTACCACCCGTGGCGGGGGGGGGGGGGGGGGGGGGGCAAGATTACACTCTCTCCTCTCCAAAAAACTCTCCAAGAGTTTTTTTTTTTTTAAAAAGCACTAATTATAATAACAATGCATCACTTAAAATATTTATCATTAACCGTAATCCAAAAAATAAAACAAGAGAACTTAGAACACTGGTCAGAATACTGTGACTTTTTTCATTTAATAAAAAGAAAATAAGGGGATTCCTGGGTGACTCAGTGGTTTAGCACCGCCTTCAGCCCAGGATGTGATCCTGGAGTCCCAGGGCTCCCTGCATGAGCCTGCTTCTCCCTCTGCCTGTGTCTCTGCCTCTCTGCCTCTCTCTCTCTCTCTCTCTCTCTCTCTGTGTCTTTCATGAATAAATAAAATCTTTTTAAAAAATTAAAATTAAAAAAAGAAAATAATGAGAAAAGCAAGGAATAAACAAAAAAGGCCTAACAAACTACCTAAAAAAAAAAAAATCATAGAATTCTAGCCCAGTATCTACCACTAAGAATGCTAACAAAGGTTGTTCAAACACCTAAAGTCATTCAAACATATTTTTAAAATATATATATATAAACGGAAAAAAATATTTTAAACGATAAGTTTTATAGGGTTTTATGTATTTTTATATATATAAGTATATATTTACATATTATATATATAAGAAATACCCAATTACTTACAGATGCTAATGTTTCCATTTATTTCCAACAGTAATTAACATATGAGCAGTACTCTTATTTTTCAAATAAATGCCCAACAAAATAGGAAAAAAGAAATATAGAGGCATAAACAAAAAATGAAAATAACTAAAACCATCATTTGTAAATGTTCCCTAGAAAATCTAAGAGAATCAAATGTAGAAACTCATTAGAAAGAATTCAAAAAAAGAAAAAAGAAAATTCGGTAAGATAGCTAGTTACACACACACACACACACACACACACATAGTTTTCCTACATTTTGAATAATCAAGTAGAAAAACAATTTTGTTTAATGTGCTTAAAAAAAATTTTAATAACATGCATTTAAACAAAGAGAATTTGTTTCCTCAGGAGTTTTTTTTTTTAAGATTTTATTTATTTATTCACGAGAGACACAGAGAGAGAGAGGCAGAGACACAAGCAGAGGGAGAAGCAGGCTCCATGCAGGGAGCCCAATGTGGGACTCGATTATGGGTCTCCAGGATCAGGCCATGGGCTCAAGGCAGCTCTAAACCACTGAGCCACCCGGGCTGCCTCCTCAGGAGTTTTTGAAAAATTAAATATTCCTTCATAACTGGTAAAGGAGCATTCTCACCCAAGAATGAGAACTCAGAGCAAATTGAGTATTTCCAAAGCAGCCCTGCCACTTCAGTTGATGTGGCACTTATTAGAAGAGAATAGAGAAAGTTGGTTACTTAGTCCTCAAGCAGAATTTTAATTGTCCTGTAAAGCCTATCTGATAACACCTCCATTCCTGCAAACTGCATACTCTCTCATGAATTTTAAATCTTCCTTTGTAAAAAAGGAAAAAGAAAAAAGATGGTCCTCAAATATGCTGATTACCTAATACCACCTCACTCCCCAAACTTTTCCCATCAACTGTCCAATCCTTCTAACACAACCAAAGGCAGGCAGGCCCATGAGGACTGCAGTACCCTCTAAATGTGGACTATCTAATGGAATATGATTTCATTAAGAGATATTTTCTTTCAGTGCTGAAAACAGCAGAATTTGCTGTTTATTCATTTATAATCTAGTTAACGATTTATAAAATTATTTTTCTCAAATTCTGCCATTATAAACAACTTTTGGTTCAGGTCCAAGAATTCTGATGAATCATTCTCAAGCAAAGAACAAACAACCAATTGCAAATAACACGGGCATTTGCCTCCTCACACACACAGACTAACTCAACACTTCAGTCTAAAATGAATTTTCTGCAGAGGAGTGCAGTTGTGAACAAAACATGCATAGGAAACAAAGCAAACAATGCTTCATTCAACCAGAACTCCAAGGCCTATGCTTCCCAGTCACATTAAGAAAGGTCTCCAATGTGGTAAAAAGCATTAGCCAAGGCTACAAAAGAACACTGCTTTCGTGTCAGCAAACATCCTACCCTGATTTCTCCATTGTCATCTCCAGTCGCCAACAGGGTACTGTCCACAGAGAAGACAGAGCAGCGCACACAGCCCTTGTGGCCCCTCAATTCATGAAGAGGTGAAAGAAGTTCAAAACTCCAAATCTGGAAGGCAATTAGGATTGTTTAGGAAGAGTAAATACACTCAAAATAAGTACCTGCAAAACCTGCCCTGAGGGCTAGTTAGCCATAAATTATATGGAACTTCCAATCATATGGAAGTTCCAACATTCAAGAGTTCATAAATTTTCATTAGAGGCCCAAGTTCTAACTTGGAACGTTCTTTTTTTCTGACTTTCCCTTTAATTACTCAAGTGACCTTCAGCTCAAGGACCAAAATCATAGCTTCTTTAACTTTAGACTTAACAAGAAAGAATAGCAAATCAGTTAAAAGCAGTCTGTAGAGTGAAGCCAACTTCAGTTTGAGTCCTGGCTCCCCTACACTGACAAGTTCCTTGTGGCCTAGGACAACCCACATAAGCTTCTCTAGCTTCAGTCTCTATACCTGTACAATGGGACAACAGTACCTGTGGTGTGAAGATTAAGTGAGATAATAGTGAAATTCCTAGCACAGGGCTAATATATACAGCAAGTGTTCTTTAAAAGTTAGTCACTAGGGATTCCTGGGTGGCACAGCGGTTTAGCGCCTGCCTTTGGCCCAGGGCGCGATCCTGGAGACCTGGGATCGAATCCCATGTCGGGCTCCTGGTGCATGGAGCCTGTCTCTCTGCCTCTCTCTCTCTCTCTCTCTCTCTTTCTCTCTCTCTCTGTGACTATCATAAATAAATAAAAATATTAAAAAAAATAAAAAATAAAATAAAAAATAAAAAATAAAAGTTAGTCACTATACTATCCTATTGTCTTGGCAACCAAAGTGCTATTTTTTCCTTTCCAATACTCTCCCTTGTGGTTCTGTCATCACCATTTAACAAGAATTTACTGAAATTATCATGTTCCCAGCACTGTGAGCTAAG
The DNA here is from genome assembly GCF_905146905.1 of Nyctereutes procyonoides. Classification (NCBI taxonomy): domain Eukaryota; kingdom Metazoa; phylum Chordata; class Mammalia; order Carnivora; family Canidae; genus Nyctereutes; species Nyctereutes procyonoides. The sequence goes on from NW_026575122.1 coordinate 26,021,526, forward strand.
AACTGACGGTATAAAGATGAACTGGATTCAGTCCCTATCCTTGAAAACTTTATAATTTAATCAGGAATACAGACTTATGAGCTGTTAAGTGAAGTTATATGATGTAAATGCCTAAGAAACATGAGTAATATGTAATGGAACACTGAAGGTAGAGCAGCTAACCCTGCCTGAGGGCCAGGAAACAGTTCACTGAAGAACTATATGAACTTCCAAGAATGAGTCATAATGCTTTGAGGTAAAAAAAGGAGAAATTTGTGTCAAGCCAAAGTTAACCATGTGCACAGATGATAGAGGTAAAAGTAGCCTGGCACAGAGGGAACAATGTAGCAGAAAGAGATGGTCACGGGCAAAGGAGTCTGGCTTACAAACCAAAAGGTCACAGAGGTATTTCAACTGGAGACTCAGTGGTAGGGTAGATAAACTAGAGGACGCGTAGACCAGAGGCAGGTCCACCAACGAAGGAGGAGAGCCTAATCCTATGGGTGGGGGCAAGGAGGAGAAGAATGAGCCACGGAACACTGAGGAGTAATCAACAGAGCATGAAAGACAGGACAGAGTCCCACACAATGGCCTGTAGTTTGGAAAGACAGGTATAATAAGGTCATTAACAAAGATGGAGAAAAGAGAAGAGAATAGAATAGTCAAAGTCCCCAACCAGGCAGCATCATTTCACTGGAATGTGATTTCCAGAAGTATCAACTTACATCAATTACATTAACATTTACTGTGGATGTGCAATTAAATGTAAATCCCTTTCAGTGTTTTATATTGCCTATAATATATAGTAGAAACTGCACTTTGTTAGTTATAGACAAAAAGTCCTCAGTAAGGCAGAAATCAAAAGTCCTCAATGTTATTCATTTATCTATTTGACACAAACTAAATGCCAACAGGCATCCTCCAAAAAACTCACAAAATATGAGATAGACATGTAAACAGAAACTTATTATTATATACATCATCTGGACTCATAATACATAACTAATACCAAACTTTAATGCATCACATTTTAATTAATTGACCTACCTTCGCAGTCTTATCTGCAGATGTAGATGAAAACTTGGTAGCATCAGGAGAAATATCACAAGAAAGTACTGTATCCTGGTGACAGACAAAGTCTTTTTCTATTCTTCCAGTAATAATACTCCATATCTTCCAAAAAAAATTCAGAAGTTGACACTTTTAAGAATATTTTGTATTACTGAGCACAACTGTCTAGAATACATATCTATAAAACAAGAGTTTTATTTAGCACACTGGTTGTTCTGACCTCTTTAAGTGCCCTTTAGTACTGGTGCTCATAAATACACAGCAGATGTAGATGACTGTAGTAAACAGAAAACAGGCATGAGAAAATAGAAATTTAAAAATTTAAATAGTTACTTACCATCCATCTGCTTTCAGCTTTCAAAGTATAATCATTACAATATTAGAATACTTAAAAAAAAATCTATACTTCAAATTACCTTTACTGTTCCATCAAATGACCAGGAAAGCAGTTTTGAATTTTTCAGGAGCTTAAAGTCTTTCACAGTTTCCTGATGGGCTTGTAGGAAGACATATTCCTCTGACTGCCAATTCCATACCTGAATATCAAAGAACTAAGTCTGTTATAACCCTCTCCTCACAATATCCCATTGGAGGAATGGGGTAATATGTGTTCAACTGCCTAACATCCTTTGTTCTCATGGCATTTTAATAAAGCAAATTAGAGTACTGAGAAAGAATATGGTATTCCCATTTTACAGACAGAGAAGAGAAAAACCTGGGATTAATTACCTTGCACAGGGGCAAAACAAAATATTTTTCCTCCTAAGTAAAATTCATTTTCTTCAGTTGCTTGGAGAGCAGTTAATGATACCAGAAGACAGAGAAAAGCCACAATATGCTAGTGAGCTCACCATCTGATTAAATTTTCCAGAGAAAATTATCTCTATTACAAATTCAGTTTCCTAAGCCCCACAAGCTAGGCCAAGACTGAAGATTCTAGCTCCACTGAAGCTACTGAATCCTCCTGACCCTCCTGCTGGGGAAGGTCAGCTGACCAGAGCACTTCAAACCAAGTCACAGAATGTCTAAGTTTCAGAGATCTTAGCTATCCCCTAATGCAATCCTCAAACTGACATTATTTTTCACACAGAGCTCCAGGAAGAATTCCTCAGGCAAGGGAAGGAGAAGAAATTGAAATGATGGAGACAGTGCATTCAGAGTGGGCTTGAGGTGTGGGCTGGAAGTATGACTCACAACCTGAGAAGGGCATTTCAAACAAAGGGAATGAGTGCTTGAATTAAAGCACACAAACAGGAAAACAGGGAAAGACTATGGGGAGCGGTTTACAGTTCAATGTGGCTAAAATACAGGATAGCAAAAGAAACCAAAAAAAAAAAAAAAAGGCTAGGAAGATATTCAAAAAAACCAGCCCAGTGAGCCTGATGAAGCTGGATGTCTAAGCTGTGGGCAATCGGGCAGACTGCAACAGAATTTTCTGCTGTTGTTTTTTAACATCAGGAATAAAAAGATAAAGAAAAATCAGCAACTACCACAGGTAGGCACATTAGTGATATTCTGGGTCAAGTTTTTGCCTGGTGAAGGTTCAATAGTAGGCTCTTCCTATCAGGCTTAGACAAAACTGTAAAAGAAACAATACTTCTCCCCTTTCTTTACTCCTTTATCCTCCCCACTCAGCAGCCACCCTCCCCACTGAGCCCTGGCTCTCAGATCTCTCTCTTCTGTCTCAAGTTATCGTTCACAGAAGCAGGTTATTAGAAGCAGGGTATCTGTAGGAGAACAAGGGGACCCTAGAGAAGGAGCTGGAAGGAAGAGAAATTTTAAAGAGAATGAGTTAGGAATTTCAAGCACTTGAAGAACTCAAGGAGATGGAAAGGGGAAGAAACAGGCCTTCTGGCTCCCCAAATTTTTTCAGAAAGGAAAGGCACTCGGTGTGACTACCCATAAAATACCCTGGACCACTTCCACTAGGAACTTTCTGGCTCACTCCTACTTTCTGGGCTTTACTAGAGAATCAGTGGCTACTATTAACAGCCCTTCCTGAATGACCAGCACTGCCATTCCCAGCTGTGTCGGATTCAGTTTCAACACTGATGTAGATTCTTACTGCTGCCCTCCACATGAAGAAGTCAGAATGCATTCCTCAATAGATATAACACAAAATTTGACAACTGCTAAGGGAAGATTAAGAATAGCCTTAGCTGTTTTTGCTGCAGAAGCTTTCTGATAAGGTAGTGATGACAGGAACACTTTTTTTTTTTTTATTGGACTCAAACACACTGTACTAACAGATTACCTTAATATAACACCTAAACTTTCACCAGCATTAGCCAAATGTATTAAGGCTGAGTTTGGGCATGTCTCTACCCTTAGATATAATTTTTGCAATGTACATACACTACAGAATTTTTTCTGTGGTATAAATAATAAAATTTAAATTTTAAAAATTCTGAAGAATCTTTTTATACCTGCAAGAGTCAACATATTCTCAAATACTGGCTCAGGTGAATATGGCTACTACTTGGGCTTTATTTATCTCAAGAGAAAGGATCAAAAATTACCAAAGGAAGACCTCATCAGTTTTCACAACACTAGGTACTATTAACAAGTGAGTTGAATAAATGCTTACGAATGGAAAAAAAAAAAAAAAGTGAGTTGATTTTTCAAATCTTGGCAAGAACTTTAATTCAGCTCAACAAAGATTTACTGCACTCCTACTACTAAATTCTAGGCAGGCACGCTGGGGATACAAAGATGAATTAAAAAAAACTTTGAAAACGGCAACTATGTGACATGTATATGTAGATTTGTTAACTTAAGCACTATAATTACTTCACAATGTGCACCTATCATATCAAATCATCATGCATATCTAAAACATAATACATTTTTGTCACTTACACCTCAACAAAGCTGTGGGGGTAGGACAAACTTCCAAAGAATTATTTACTAAAAAATTAAAACAAAAACCCAACCAGTCAATTCTTGGGAATACCCACCAAGAGTTTTATTACATGAATGTGTATTCATTAAAATATTTTAAATGTAAGAAGTATTCTGAGTAGAACAGAAAAAGAAGATGAAACACCACTTAACTCCTATTTCTAAAAATAATCTAACTCCAATCCTAAAAATATTCCTAGAAATTATTTCTCCCCCTGGCTGAGAATATCTGATGTTCAAGTAGGTCATTAAACCTATGAATTTAGCTTCTGACAGAAAAACTGTACAGTATACAATGTCTCAGCAGAATTCCATCAGATGCAGTTTAGTTTTACCCATTTCAAAGCCATCTGGCGAGGAAGAAAGGTGAATATCACGCAGAGTTTCATAGCTAATACACCAGTATCATGATAGCCTGCACCAAGTTTCTGCACTGAAAGTAAATTTCATTCCAATCATACAGAACTCACAAAGATATAACAAGATAGTTTTTTGGGGGGATCCCTGGGTGGCTCAGCGGTTTAGCGCCTGCCTCCAGCCCAGGGCATGATCCTGGAGACCCAAGATCAAGTCCCACATCAGGCTCCCTGAATGGAGCCTGCTTCTCCCTCTGCCTATGTCTTTGCTTCTCTCTCTCTCTCTCTCTCTCTCTGTGTCTCATGAATAAATAAATAAAGACGAAAAAAAGATCAAAATTCTAACTTGGAAAAAAAATAGTTTTTTTTAACTTTTATTTAAATAATCTCTACCCCCCAATGAGGGGCTCAAACTCACAACCCCAAGATCAAGAGTCATCTAGGTGCCAAATAGTTTTTAACACTCTAAGTATTGGTCAAAATAGTTTTTAATACTATAAGTATTGCTACTACAGGAAATATAAATAAAAGTAGAGTAACTTCTTTTGAACATATGCATTTATTATCTCCTTCACTTCTAAAATTCTACAATGACAAACTGAATGGGAATGAAGACAACAAAATGTTAGAGCCTGAAAAAAGCAGGACAACGGTAACTACCTTAACAGAACCAAGAAAACAGAATCCTAAAAGCATTAGAGAAAGACAAAAAAAAACAAAATTGATAGTACAGAACTCACCAAATGCTCAGAAACTGCTGAGGTCTCTGAGGACATCAGAGGTGGGAATGAGGGTGGGGCGAAGATCAGAACTATGAGCAATTGTGGGAAGATGGCAAACCATGCAGGCGTAGTTTTTTTTTTTTTTTTTAATCTCCCTGAAGTCTCCATTAAAAGCAGACGAAGCAATTAAAATAGCAAAACCAAAAATGCAGGGACAACACTAACAAAACTATGTTCATTGATGAAGTATCCCCATAAACTGCAAGATGCGAGTAGGGACAAACTGAGGTCTGCAAGACTTGCATCCTAGCATCTAAATGGGAAGAAGCAGAGAACATGGAGAGTCTGACAGAACTAAAAACAAGAGAATTCCAAAAAAGCCAAGTGACATTCACTTGAACGTGCAGTGGACCAACGGCAGAGCAGCAATAGACACTGCGTGCAAGGTGACTATACTATAGTCTGGAAGGGCTCGACCAGCCTGGGACCTAGGAACTCTCAAAATTAACCAGAATAACTCTTTTTTTGTTTTTGTTTGTTTGCACAAAATGCCCATTTAATCACTTTGAAACCTCTAACATTATTCAGTGCTTGTTAAATAGAACCAACAATGCTGGCTGGGTCTGTTTAAATTACAAGAAAAAAAATCACTGGGCACCAACACAGTGATTATAATCAGCCAGGCTGGCCACAAGGGTGAGGGGATGGGAGAGGAGAAGACACCCCTGGGCAGGTGGTGGGGTGCCAGGAAGGGCCACCAGGGGAGAGAAAGAAAAGAGGGCTCCCAGATGGGAGAGGACTGTCCTAATGGGAGGGGTGCAAAAGGAGCATGAGAAGACGGAGACTTAAGGGGGCAGAACAGGTCAGTGCACAGTGCTGGAAGGGGCTCAGTGCCACCGCCTGCCCACCCTGGGCATTTGGAGAACCCTATAGTAATGAGGAGAAACTGCCGGGAATAGAATCCAAATTGAGTAAAACAGGATGAGAGCAGCAAAGGAAAGAGAAGGTCTAAATAAAAATAAAGGAAGGAACACAGCAAAGCAATCTCATAAGAACAAAGATGTATTTTTTTAATAAATTTATTTTTTATTGGTGTTCAATTTACCAACATACAGAATAACACCCAGTGCTCATCCCGTCAACTGCCCCCCTCAGTGGCCGTCACCCATTCACCCCCACCCCCGCCCTCCTCCCCTTCTACCACCCCTAGTTTGTTTCCCAGAGTTAGGAGTCTTTATGTTCTGTCTCCCTTTCTGATATTTCCCACACATTTCTTCTCCCTTCCCTTCTATTCCCTTTCACTATTATTTATATTCCCCAAATGAATGATAACACATAATGTTTGTCCTTCTCCGATTGACTTACTTCACTCAGCATAATACCCTCCAGTTCCATCTACGTTGAAGCAAATGGTGGGTATTTGTCGTTTCTAATGGCTGAGGAATATTCCATTGTATACATAAACCACATCTTCTTTATCCATTCATCTTTCGATGGACACTGAGGCTCCTTCCACAGTTGGGCTATTGTGGACATTGCTGCTATAAACATTGGGGTGCAGGTGTCCCGGCGTTTCACTGCATCTGAATCCTTGGGGTAAATCCCCAACAGTGCAATTGCTGGGTCGTAGGGCAGGTCTATTTTTAACTCTTTGAGGAACCTCCACACAGTCTTCCAGAGTGGCTGCACCAGTTCACATTCCCACCAACAGTGTAAGAGGGTTCCCTTTTCTCCGCATCCTCTCCAACATTTGTGGTTTCCTGCCTTGTTAATTTTCCCTATTCTGACTGGTGTGAGGTGGTATCTCATTGTGGTTTTGATTTGTATTTCCCTGATGGCAAGTGATGCAGAGCATTTTCTCATGTGCGTGTTGGCCATGTCTATGTCTTCCTCTGTGAGATTTCTGTTCATGTCTTTTGCCCATTTCATGATTGGATTGTTTGTTTCTTTGCTGTTGAGTTTAATAAGTTCTTTATAGATCTTGGAAACTAGCCCTTTATCTGATACGTAATTTGCAAATATCTTCTCCCATTCTGTAGGTTGTCTTTGAGTTTTGTTGACTGTATCCTTTGCTGTGCAAAAGCTTCTTATCTTGATGAAGTCCCAATAGTTCATTTTTGCTTTTGTTTCTTTTGCTTTCGTGGATGTATCTTGCAAGAAGTTACTGTGGCCAAGTTCAAAAAGGGTGTTGCCTGTGTTCTCCTCTAGGATTTTGATGGAATCTTGTCTCACATTTATATCTTTCATCCATTTTGAGTTTATCTTTGTGTATGGTGAAAGAGAGTGGTCTATTTCATTCTTCTGCATGTGGATGTCCAGTTTTCCCAGCACCATTTATTGAAGAGACTGTCTTTCTTCCAGTGGATAGTCTTTCCTCCTTTATCGAATATTAGTTGACCATAAAGTTCAGGGTCCACTTCTGGGTTCTCTATTCTGTTCCATTGATCTATGTGTCTGTTTTTGTGCCAGTACCACACTGTCTTGATGACCACAGCTTTGTAGTACAACCTGAAATCTGGCATTGTGATGCCCCCAGATATGGTTTTCTTTTTTAAAATTCCCCTGGCTATTCGGGGTCTTTTCTGATTCCACACAAATCTTAAAATAATTTGTTCTAACTCTGATGAAAGTCCATGGTATTTTGATAGGGATTGCATTAAACGTGTAAATTACCCTGGGTAACATTGACATTTTCACAATATTAATTCTGCCAATCCATGAGCATGGAATATTTTTCCATCTCTTTGTGTCTTCCTCAATTTCTTTCAGAAGTGTTCTATAGTTTTTAGGGTATAGATCCTTTACCTCTTTGGAAGAACAAAGATGTATTTTTAATGCTTCATAAAAACAACAGAGGGAGGAGTTGGAGAGCTACAAAGCTAGAAATGTTGGCCTCCTCCACTCTTTCAAAGAGTTCAGAAAAACTAATTTTGTATAAAAAAGGAAAGAACCATCATTGAATACAAAGTTACTATGAGAAAAAAAGAGAATACAGTGCAGAAAACGTTCCTCCAGACAATGAGAGCAAACCAGAGGGAAGACTCTAAATTAAAAGGCACCAGTACAACTGAGGACAGAATTATAGTTTTGAGAACAAGGGGATCAAGTGAATGAAGGTTTACACACTAAACAAGGAGATTCTACACCTACCCCAGTTCTCTTCCCCACTTAGTTCTAAGAACCTGTCAGCCAGATTCATAACCTCCAGGAAGAAAGACCAGAAGATTCCTCTCAAGGAATCTGACAAGACCAGGACAAAAGACCTAAAGATACTGACAACAAAGATTCCCCATCCAGATCATTTTTCAGAAAAGGTCTCAGTCAACACATAAGAGCTTTCAACTAGCCTTTTAGTGTATTCTGGTAGCTAATGATCACCACATAGCTGAGGAAAACCTTTAAAACAAGAGGCCAGGGGCGCTTGGGTGGCTTAGTCCATTGAGGGTATGCCTTTGGCTCAGGTCATGATCTCAGGGTACTGCTCAGTGGGAGCCTGCTTCTCCCTCTCCCTCTGCCCCTCCTCCCCACTCATGGTCTCAGAAAAATATGAAACATGAATGGGTTTCATCTAATTCTATGTGCATAATCTGAATGTATGGCCAAAGTAATATGATCTTAAAGAAATGTTTAAAATGCACACCAGATTTGAGCCACAACTAAAGTGTTCCTTTGCTAGAGTCAGTATTATATATGCTGGAACTTAATCCTTCCCCTCACCTGAATAGAAGAATCATCAGAGCTTGAAATAAGAGTCTTCCCATCATCTGTGAACTGGATGTGCCGTACAGTTTTCTTGTGCCCAATCCTGGATTGGAAGATTCTGTTGTTTAGGAGTTCTAAAATCTTCAAAATAGAAAACCACAGATATTAGTGTCAAGAAATTCAGCTACACCCGGGAATTACACCCAAAGACATTTAATTAAAATTAAACTACAGAGGGCAGCCCTGGTGGCTCAGCAGTTTAGCATCGCCTTCAGCCTAGGATGTGATCCTGGGGTCCCGGGATCGAGTCCCACGTCAGGCTCCCTGCATGGAGCCTGCTTCTCCCTCTGCCTGTGTCTCTGCCTCTTTCTCTCTCTCTCTCTCTCTCTCTGTGTGTCTCTCATGAATAAATAAGTTTTTAAAAACTCTTTAACAAAAAAAAATTTAATTAAAAATTTTTTTTTAAAATTTAAGCTACAGAAAGGAATAAAATTTCCATCTCACAGTGCTTTCATTTTAATTAAAGACATACAAATGAGTGGTACATATATACATGCAAACGCATGCATGCACATACACACCCTAAAATAATACACTCACTGGAATGACCAGAGAGCAGTAGGAACCAGTGGTCCTTCTGAGAACTCAACTACACAATTCATCAAATAAGTGGCAGCCTGGACTCAGCCTCCAAGAAGAAAATGACATTTAAGATGGATGAGAGAAGGACACCTGGGTGGCTAAACGGTTGAGCGTCTGCCTTTGGCTCAGGGCATGATCCTGGAGACTTGGGATCAAGTCCCACATCGGGCTTCCTGCATGGAGCCTGCTTCTCCCTCTGCCTATGTCTCTCATGAATAAATAAATAAAATCTTAAAAAAAAAAAAGATGGATGAGAGAAAAGAAAGAAAAAAATTCCAGATGAGAGACAAGGCAAACTCTTTATTAAACAACACATACAAGGAAAGATAGGGGGTGATGAGGGAAGTAAGTAGCAGAAAAGAGAGGAGTAGGCTGGGGGAAGTATACTGAGAAGACTTAAAAGGGCTAACCAAATGCAAAGTTTAAGAAAGTGGTAACAGAACTCAAAAACTAACGACTTATGTCAAAAAGGCTTTCAAGTGAACTCACCAAAAACAAAACAAGTTCTTTTGCCCAAATTAAATGTACTCAAGGAAGCCTAAGGAAAATACAAATGATGCTAATATAGGACATTATAGAAATTCAAACCTAACCTGTGTGTCTGATAAAAGGCAAACTGTGTGAGTGAGAGGGTTCCCCAATGAGCAGGACAGACAATCTTACAATTGCATAGGGCAAACAAAGGCAGGCTAGCATCATAGTTGAACACCATGACTCAGAGACCCAGGGTTTGAATTCTAGTTCTGCCATTTACTGATTTAATGAAAGTTGTGGAAACTAGGAGTTCAGACATCTGTAAAAGAGGAATAACATCACCTACCATCCAGGGCATTATAGTAATTCCATAAAATAATCTGATAAATACCTAAAAATGGTAGCTGTTATTATTTGATGATTCTATGCCCAACCACATGAAAATGTCATCTTACAGGTTAAACAGAGTTAAATATTGGTAATTAATAGTATTTATATTATATTATGACTTTGAGGAGGACAGGGATATGGATGAGGCACATGTGTGTTTTCTGAATTATTTCCTTAAACTATCTCTATGGCTTATTTCAAGACATTTAGATAAAAAAAAAAGTAGGGCTGGCTTGACAACAAGGTAAAAAGAAGAGAGGAAGCAAAGATCCTTTAAGAATGAATAATAATATACACCAATCTGAGACAGAAGACTGAGGGAAGACTAAGGTTCAGTCATAAATAAACGTCAATGATCCCTTGCTAAAAAAACATCCATAATATACTTTTTTCAGAACAGCACCCATTTTCAAAATAATTTTTCACAATGAAAAGAAACAAAACCTTAACTCAACCCATGCCAAATGGCCAAATATATAATACTGACATCACTTTCTAAATGCTCCCTTCTTCGTTCTGTCTATAAACACATAGTCTCCTCTTTGTGGGGCAATACAAACTGGAGAATATTTGTGTATCTAGTTATAAAATAAATCCAAAGTAAAATACATGTGGCTAGTGTCACAATTAATAAATTAAGAAATAATTTCAAAAAGTTTGGGTGAGAAAAGGAACCAATGTTCTTTGAAAAACTATTCTACAACTAAAGACAGCGTGCTTTGTGATAAAATCATTTTTTTATACTTTTTTGGCATTTTTAAAGATCTATTTGGTCTTCTTTATTAAGGATTTCAGGTGGTAAAGAGGAATACTTCTAATACTAAAGTAGAACAGAAAGGGTTGGTGAAACAGGTAGGCATTAGGCAACCCTGCAGACATCCCCAATGAACCTTATCGGAACCAAAATGGAAACAGACACCAAAGGCTGAGTCTCTAAGGAGAGAAAAAAAATGCTCTTTGCACAGATAGCTAAATCTCTGACAGTATTTGATATACTTGGAGAACAGCAAAACAACTAGGTAGACAATGAGAACACAAAGAGACAAAAGGTATGAGAGACAGTAGTAAAGGCAATCTGAAAAATACACCACCAACAGGATTGTAAGACGATTTTTAGGCTAACAGAAGACCAATGATTAATATACCACAGAAAGGTTTCTTTAGTGTAAGTCTACAACACCAGACACATAATTCATTTTAAATAAACAACTTCCCTGCACAGAAGGACTCTGAAGACTGGAACACAATACCTCAACGGCTCCATCTTCACCTCCAAATGCAATGTACTGAAGATGTGGACTTAGGCAACAGCAACTAACCTGAGCTTCAATCAGATAATCACTCTGACCTGTTTTTCCATTAATGAGCTAATGAAAAATAAGGCACAATCAGTTATGAGGCTGTAAGAGCAGTTTCTGTTTTTTAGAATAGAGACTTCAATTGAAAAAATAAAATGAAACTCAGAAAATAACCAACAAGAGCTCCCAGGGGAACAACAAAGCCCTATCCTAGTCTCAGCAGCTGCATTTAGCACTTCACACCTTCATTTCATTTCACTTTTGTGGTTCAAATACATTTTCATAAAATAAAATGAGCTTTAAAGGTTTAAAAAGCAGCTGCTGTGGCCACCACCTGAGACACATCTGTCTGATTTATAATCCCACAGCTAGCTCTGCACCCTGTTTTCCATTTCTTCACAAAGCCCATTTTAATAGGGCTATCGTTTGTTAAAGTATTCTTTTCGGATATTTTTCAAGGGGGCTTGTGAAATGGGACTGAGGATACCATAAAAGCCATATTCAAATAAAAATGGGTTTTATATCCTCTAAATTGCACACAAAACAATATAAATTAAGATTCTTTACCTTTTTGAGAGGAGGAGAAAGGAGCTTTGGAGAACCCATAAGCATAATCTGGGTGGCTGGACTTGCCTAATTTCATAATATGTACCAATGCCAATGATTATTTTTTTAAGTCTCATTAATAAAGTTCTCATTATTTGACTAAAATATGTGACCAGGGATCCCTGGGTGGCTCAGCAGTTTGGCACCTGCCTTTGGCCCAGGGCGTGATCCTGGAGTCCCAGGATTGAGTCCCATGTCGAGCTCCCTGCATGGAGCCTGCTTCTCCCTCTGCCTGTGAAATGGGACATGTCTCTGCCTCTCTCTCTCTCTTACATGAATAAATAAATAAAAATCTTAAAAAAAAAAAATGTGACCAGGGAAACTACTTCTCAAGCTTGAATCAACTGTCAGCTATCTCTATTACATTCTAAAAGTCTTAAATCATTTTTCAACATGAAATAAGCAGTCATATTTGTTTCAGGTACAAAGATTACAGGGGATCGATCAAGGTAGCCTTTATTTTACAACATCTTACCCAGCAGATTCTGATTAGGTATTCAAAATGAGACTGAATTGCCAAAAGCTGAATTTATCTTCATGCTCTCAATTATTATGAATTATATGAATTATTCTTCATTCTCTCATTGTCCATATTTTCCTAAGTAGTGACTAAAAATGTTTTGTTCATTTAAATGGAACTATTTTTTGTCAGTTTAACTATCCCCTAAACTCTCCCACAATCACTGACACAGAATAAAATACTTTTATAGTGAGATGACTTCTTTTTGAAGTCTCACAGTTATGACAACTATTTTAATAAAGGTAATACAAGCTTAAGGACACTAAACTTGACAAGAAAATTGCCATGAAAAATATCCCAAGTCTGCTAAAAATCAGTTAACAAGACATGCACACTCAATTCCACACTCCCAAATCATCCCAGAAATACAGAGCATTAGGAGCTCCACCCTCAACATATTAAGTATGATAATAAAACTTGTAAAATGTGGGGATCCCTGCATGGAGTCTGCTTCTCCCTCTGCCTGTATCTCTGCCTCTATCTCTCATGAATAAATAATTAATTAATTAATTAATTAATGAAACTTGTAAAATGTAGACCACGGGGTATCTCACACCTTGACTCTGACCCCGACAGTAGACAGGGAGAAATTACCACACATCACAGACCGTTTACTCCCACATATCTGTCTCCAGAATTTGGATTCCACCTTCACTCTCTTTATATCCAGCTCAGATTTCTAAAGATAAAAAGGACCTTATAGGTGAAGAAAATGAGGCTCGGAGAAGTGTACAATTTACTCAACCATCACACAAAACCAGCTGGCAATAAAGCCTAAGCTGTACCTGTATCTCCGGAGTAAACAGTCACCGTTCTTCCTACTACATCAAATGGAGCTTTACAGCTTTAGAGCTTGTTAAACTCCATCCGACCCTCGGTCTGTCTCAAGTTCTCCTGGATTCCATGCAAATCAAGGAATGTGATCCAACAGGAAAGCAATGAAATGCGACAAAGTATCTCTTTTTTTCATTCTAAATACAAGCATATTTAGGCCTCAGCTCAAGGCCCACATATTTATTCAACTAATACCTACCGAGCACCTGTTAGATACTACACAATTATGCCTAATCCCAAGTCCAAAACCAAACAAGGAAAATGTAAATTGAGTTCAATCAAAACAATTTTTCCAATTGTTTTCTGAAAAATACTCACCTGCAGACGTTTTATATTGTCAACTGCAAGAACCATCACTTCATTTTCTTGAAACACAACATCTATTTCTTGCTTTAACACTATAGCAGAGTTCTTACATACTTTTTTGGTCTCCCAGAGCTAATTAAGAGATTAAAAAAACAAAAATAAGATAACCATATCCTAAAATATGTAAAAAGGCGGCTTAGAGGGATCCCTGGGTGGCGCAGCGGTTTGGCGCCTGCCTTTGGCCCGGGGCGCGATCCTGGAGACCCGGGGTCGAATCCCACGTCGGGCTCCCTGCATGGAGCCTGCTTCTCCCTCTGCCTGTGTCTCTGCCTCTCTGTCTCTCTCTGTGTGACTATCATGAATAAATAAATAAAATCTTTAAAAAAAAAAAAAAAAGGCGGCTTAGATTCTTAAAGCAACATACAAACCATGCTTCACACTCAAAATACCTATGATGTTACAAAATTCTCAATTATTAGATTATAATTCAACAAATATTTGTTAATTACATGCTATAATGGGTAGTAGTATTAAGAATAATGGGTGCTAGAGCCAAAATGCCCAAGTATGAACTCCTGTTCCACCTAAGGCTGCAACTTTGGGCAGGTTACTTAACGCACTGCTAATCAAAGTAAGAACTCCTGCTGGTCCTCAAACTGTCTGATACCAAGATAAGGTACCTGCACCAGGATGTAAATCAACTATATCACTAACACAATGTTAGCAGTATGCTTAGTGATATGATTAATCTCTTCTTAACAAGGGCACCACAGTGACTTGGTGGGTTTAATAAGTATCTGTCTTCAGCTCAGGTCATAATACCAGGGTCCTGGGACTGAGCCCCACGTTGGGCTCCCTGGTCAGTGGGGACCCTTGCCGCTCCCTCTCTCTCTGCCTCTCTCCTTGCTTGTGCTCTCTCTGTCAAATGAATAAAATCTTTTTTTAAAAAGATCTTTTTTTAACAAGACTTCTTGATGAAGAAAGCGGGGAGCTGATTTACATTCTGGTTCAAGTTTACTGAGACTGGCACTTAAAGCAGAACTGACTTAACCTTTCTGGAACTATTTCTTCAGCTGCAAAAAGGACTGCTGTGAGAATTAGCAAATATAAGTATAGTACTTCACACAATGTCTAGCATACAGTAAATAGTAAAAAAAAAAAAAAAAAACCTTCAGCTACAACATGTATAAAACACTATATTAGATGCTGCAGGGGTAAACCAGGGTCCCTGGCCTCAAAGACCTTACAGTTGGAAGATGTGTGAACAAGCTGGGGGAGCAATGGAATACAGAAGGTGAGAAGTAGAGCAAATCTATACTTATAGCAGAATTTGGTAAGTACCATAAGAAAAGGACATAGAATTATATGACATTAAGGAGAGAGACATTCCCCCAAAAGGAATACTAGGAAGGGCTTTGCAGGCTTGGAAAAACTTGTAGGACTGTTAAGATTTCAACAAGGAAAGAGACAGGGAAATGGGGTATTCCAAACATAAGAAACAACATAAGCAAAAGAAACAGGGAACTACAGGGTATTGAGAAAATGTGAGCAGTCTAGTCTAGGTTACCTGTAGGAATAAACCAAAAGAAAGACTGGAGCAGAATGAGGCCATACTGTGGAGAAGTTCAGTGTAGACTTAGGAGTACCTACTTCCTTTCAGTAGCCAAGAAAGCCACTATCTGTTTTTGAGCAAAAATGACATGACTGTGTTGTACATGAAGAAAGTATCTTGGAAGCAGCATACAGAAAACCAAGAAAGAAAAGACTGTGCCAAAGACTAATACATTAAGAGAGGCAACATGCTGGGGCGCCTGAGTGGCTCAATCAGTACACAGTGTGTGTTTCTGGATCTCAGTTGTTGAGGTCAAGCTCCATGTTGGGCACAGATGTTACTTAAAAATAACAAAATCTTTAAAGAGAGAGAAAGAGAGAGAGAGAGGGGGGGGGGGCAACATGTAATGAACACCTGAACTTTAAATGAAAAAGCAGAAATAAGGGTTCCTGGGTGGCTCAGTTGGTTAAGCATCTAACTCTTGATTTTGGCTCAGGTCATGATCTTAGGGGTGTGAGATAAAGCCCTACATTGGGCTTGCACTGCATGTAGAGGCTGCTTAAGATTCTCTCTCTTCCTCTCCCTCTGCCCTTCTCCGTCCCCACCTCTCTCTCTCCCTTTAAAAAAAAAAAAAGTGGAAATAAATGACAGAAAATGGAAAGGCAGAATCCATTAGAATTGGCAAGCAATTGGATGTGGAAATTTAAGGTGAAGGAAAGTAAAAAATTAAGTCAATATATTACCTAGTAATATGTTTAAATTAACCAAAATACAGTTTAATCATTGGACTTCTCCAGCACCTGGCTCAGTGTAATACTCAATGAACATGTATGAAATAAATGAGACTGTTACAGTCCACATAATATCACTTTTCAAGGATAAATACGAACCTAGTAGTTTCTTGTTTTAACTCCCCTAATACTGCTCATCAATTTCTTAGTTTCTTAGATGTACACATCAATAAATGTCTAAAATGAAGATCTCAGTATTTCTCACCCTGATTGTCTGGTCATCAGAAGATGTCAAAAATGATGATCCATCAGGAGAAAACATCACACAATGAACCCAACTTAAATGTCCTCTGCAATCAGCCACTTTTAAACATGAGTCCATATTCCACAACTACAAAATAAACATAGCACATAGGAAATCACATTCATAAGCATTTTGAACATATCAAGAATACTGAAAATAGAAAAAGTAAACCAGTAATTTCACTTCTATGAATATAGCCCCAAAACAAACTAGCAAAATTACAGAATGCCTTGTGCAAGATTATTCATTGCATCTTACTTTTAATAGCAAAAAACTGCAAACAACCCAAATGACCATCAATAAGGAACTGAATAAACTACATAATGGAATATTATTTAACAATAAAAACACCCAGTGACTAGTCAGTGGGACAGATTCTTTACAGAAAATAAGCAAAGAGTATATCATATATATTTCTACAGAAAAATATACATATATTACACTATACACACACACATCTGGATACATCCACAGTATATAAGAGATGAAAAATAAATGTAAATATAAACACAGATACAGATATGGAGATTTTATTTATTTATTTAAAATGCATACAGAGAGCACCTGAGTGGCTCAGTCAATTAAGCCTCTGCCTTCGGCTCAGGTCATGATCCCAGGTTCCTGGGATAGAGCCCCACATCGGCCCTACACTGGGCTCCTTGCTCAGGAGAGAACCTGCTTCTCCCTCCCTCTCTCTGCTTCTCCCTCTCTTGCTGCCTGCCACTCTCCCTCTGTCAAATAAATAAAATCTTAATTAATAAATAAAATGCACACAGATATCTGCTTATATGTACAAAAAAATGTTGGAATGTTAAAATAAAAACAAAAAATTACCTACTTGAGGAAGTAGAAAAAGACTGGACGGAAGGGTTTGGGATGAAAGCAAGACTTCTCTGAATATAACATTATAAAGCTTTGATTTGGCATCATGCAAACATTTTATCTTTTTTAATCATCAAAAAAAATAGACTATTTTCCACTGTCATCTAATCCTCATTTCAACTAATAGCAAAACCCTACAATAAATGAATATGCTAATTGTACATGTACACATTTCTCTTACTCATGCATATTACAAATTGTCAGTGTCTGCCACCCTGGCTGTACTTTGTCCTGAGTTCTGCTGTAAATTACTCAAATATATTCCAGTCTAATGAAGTACCATATGTGCCTGAGTTCCTCTCATTACACTCTGAATGACAGACCTACTTTATGCTTTCAGAACAAGCATGGACAAAACAAGTACTTCATCACATGCCCAGTGGTTTTCAATCAGTGAGTTCTATGGTTATAAATTAATTTTATAAAATTTTCTTTGCCTAATCACTAGAGTCCAAGCTCCTGTGGACATACAGAGCTAAAGACCAAAAGTGAAAGTAGTTCCAGAACTAAAAACTCTCCCTTGAAAATACTTCCCTTTTTCCTTCTTGTTCTCTCCCATCATTTTTCAGAGCCCCCCAAACCAAGTCCTTACTGTTTAAAAAAAAAAAAAAAAGGCAGTATTTCCTGGAGCTTTCTAATAGCAGAGAGTAGAGATTTAGAAGTGACAGGAAAGGCTGAAAAAGGAGTTGCTCCTCCATTCTTCCTAAAAATCCTGACAAAAACCCAGAGAGAGGAAATCTCTAACCATATCTACTCTGAGGATCTGAGGTAAGGTACAAGATCTCCTAGCATATTTGAATCTTTCAATTCAAGGACTTTGCTAAAAAGAACACTGCCCACAGCACCCTACTTCTTCCCACCACTTCAAACAGGGCTGGAGCTTGTTCACACTCACTGCCTATGCTTCCAATGGGTAAATTCTTGGCAGGAAAGTTCTTTAGTGTTAATTGCAGTGTATTTGCTTCTGTACTTGGAATTAAGTAGAGTTTACAGAATACATCCACTCTCTCATCTTATGTGTATTTCCATGCTGAAGGGCTACAGCTCAGAAATTCTTACCCCAACAGCTTTGCAGTAAGGGACAAGGCTGTCAAGCTCACTAAAAATTGCTGAAATAAGCACAGAACATGAAAGAAGTGCTTGCAGTAGTCAAGTTTCCTTGGAGGATAGACTGTGAACCAAGTAGATTTCTCTATTTTCCAGATAAAGGCCCATACCCACCTTCTTGGACTGTCATCACAAGGATCTTCAAATTACCTTATGGTAAGACCCACTTAAGGAGTAAGTAGTAACAAAGCTTGGAAAAACTAATCCATCTTGGAGAAAAAAAATACCAGAAATTCACTGCTTTTTAAAAAAAATACGGCCATTCACAGACCATTTCATTCCCGAAATTCTTCCAGGATCAATTAGTATGGACTCTGAATATAAAATATATCGGGTAAGTACAAAATTATAAATATAGGTAATTTATAAGAGTCATTTTATTCATTAGTGCTTACCAATGAAATTCCTAAATTAACCAATTCTAAACTCAACTTTCATCTTATTCTTCTCAATGATCTAAGAAATCTGAACTGGACTCATCTCTTATTTCTTTTACAGAAGAGTCTATGCCTATATTGTTTAAGAGATGCCATTGTTTCTGCCCAGGAAACCAGTGGTCATTCCACTGTGTCCCCAGACCTTGGCACATGCTAGCCATTCAATAAATATTTGGTGACACTGTCATTCCCTGTGATACTATTAAATTAAATCTTTGATCACTGCTAAAATAAGAAAGCTGGCTATACAGTTTAATATCCTAAAGCTATAGGTCATTATGCTGTGAAGAAAATGCTCTACTACTTCTCAAACATCCTCAGTAGTTAATGGTTTAAGGAGCCCATTCTTTGGTATCTTTGTACTTCTGGAGACCTAACTTCAAAGAGTAAGTAAACCACTCACCTCCACACAGCACTGGGACAAAGCCACTACTGCCAAATGATTTTGGGGGGAGAAGTCACAGTACTGGATGGTGCTGTGATGGCCTGTATGGATTTCTGCCAATAAGCCACCAGTATGAATGTCAAATAGCTGTCAATATAAAATAGGTGAAAGTAAAATACTTTAAAAAATATGGTATACTCAAACTGAATCTAAATTTTTAAGTCCTTAAAAAAAATTTTTAAATAAATAAATAAATAAATTTTTAAGTCCTGAAAAGATACAATTACTGATAACTGGCATAATTATTGACAGTCATAAATAAAATACAAATCAGTATAAGCATACTTTTAAAAATACTGCTCATCTTGAAACATGTTTCTTATAAAGAAAAATTTATCACAGATGATGTTTCAAGCTGGCCTAGGGAGAACTAATTAAAACTTTTGTGACTAAATGAATAGCCTAGCCAAATTAACATACAGAGAAGTTCTCCTGAATGCTTGTTTATTCATAAGAGGAAAATGGATATTCATAAATGAAGATGATCGAAATAATATAGAGCAGAGGCTTGCTAACATGAAATTAGCTCAACTAAAAAAAAAGTTAGCTCAACTATTTATATTTCTCTTCGAGGATATCAAATTACTCCATTACAATCATTTCCCCATTTTTGAACAAAAAAAGCTATTTTTGAATAATGCAAACTTAAACTTTTAAAAGATTTTTAAATGTTGGATATACTCTTCTGAAGTTTTTGCCAAATGACAAAAAATATTTATACCAATACAGCGTTGTGATTTAAGACCAAGGCATGGGCTTCCAGTGGAAGCCATGAGTATGTTTTGTAAACACAGAGCCCTTCAAGCATGCACAGATGGTAAGCAGCGCAGCATCAGGAGCTGACAGCAAAAGACAGGAAACCATACTTAAAATGCTTCCCAGAAGGGAAAAGAAATGTGTGGGAAATATCAGAAAGGGAGACAGAACATAAAGACTTCTAACTCTGGGAAATGAACTAGGGGTGGTGGAAGGGGAGGAGGGCGGGGGGTGGGGGTGAATGGGTGACGGGCACAGAGGGGGACACTTGACGGGATGAGCACTGGGTGTTATTCTGTATGTTGGTAAATTGAACACCAATAAAAATTAATTTATTAAAAAAAAATGCTTCCCAGGACAGGTCATACTTAAAAATTAATGGAGGAGAGCCACAGAAGAAATTTAAGAAGTATGGAATAGGCAGCTGTCTTCATTACTGGGTAGTAAAAAGTAAAAACCTAACAATTAGAACAGGCTAACAGAAAAGCACTTTGAAAATCACCTAAACCAATAACCAATGTACTCAAAATTTTTAAAAAAGTGATGCAGAAAGTATTCCATGTTTTAAATAAATTTGAGAAACACTGGATTAACCAATATAAATTACTTCTGTATTACTCAACTTCTGGAGGCCTTAAGTATGTTAGCATACACTGAGTAACTCTAATGGGGGAAAACAACACATGATATTTCCCAATCTGTGTGACCATGGAGACCTCTCCTCACAAAGCCTACCAATATCCCCTGGAGCACAGTTTTGAGAACTATGAAGTTAGAGAGCCTCCCCAAAATCATACAGCTATCCTTTCTTTATATCAATAAAGTATACAACACAAAAATCAATTTGACATTTTCATCTTCTTTAAATCAGGCTAATTTTGGCTTGTTAAAATAATGATACTTACAAAGATTTTATTTTTTGCTGCCACCATTATCCTAGTGCCATCAGCAGACCATGAACAACATTTCACTATCACTTCCATATCCTCTTGAGGCTCCTCTGAATTTAGGAAGAACTGCTTCACATTAATGCTTTTCCTCTCATTTGCTGATTTTACATCCCAAAGCTTCAGATTGCAAAGATTAAAAAAAAAAAGTTTAAATTTGTTTTAATCTCAAATCACACCTCTAGAATTCCACCTGGATTAAATGTCATGCAAATATTCACTTTTTCTCATGAATTACTTTCACTTATGCATGACTTTTTATAAAACTTTTAAATTAAGTACTCCAGCTTATTTCACCACCTTCCCAAAAAGAAAAAAACAAAAACAAACACAAAACTAGAAGCACTGCCAGAGATGCAAAATGCAGAATATAAAACTAAGTAAAATACTAAAAACTCCTTGCATGGTGTGAAGGAGGCTAAAGATTAGGCGTTGACAGTAAGGATGAGAGTAGAAAAAAAGTGAGAGGAGACTCACAACTTGCCACTGCTGCCCTCTGCTGTGCCAGGCATGAAGTTTGCCTCCATCGACTATGCACAGCCTGGACACCACACAAGGCCCAGTCTATGGCATGTTAAAAACATAGCAAAGCATCCAGAGACATAAGGAAGTCCCTGAAAACAGAAAACAAAGAATATGCTGGGAAGAAGCAAAGCACCTTGTGTGTATGGTGGGGGCAAACAGAGCTCTAAAACAACTGAATCCTGAGGAATGTGATTCAAAAGACTCTTAACTCACTCACTAGCAGAGCCACCTGAACAGCACAAAGAAAAAGTCCTTCAAGAAGACTTCAGTCCCCTAGGCCTTAAGCAGCATCCCAGCTTCATAGAGTGATAATGGCTGCCCTGCTCAGACCAAGGGCTGGCCAAGGACAAGGACAAAAAATAATAATAACAAATAAATAAGCTGTTTCCTAGGCTTTACCTCCGTTTCCAAAGAACAGCTCCAAGATAAAACCAGATTTATCCGACCAGGCATATTTTTAAATCTCTCTCAAGTCCACAGACATATTATATACACCCAATATCAAAACTCTTCCCCTTGCAACAAATATGGATAAACTGGATAAAGCAAGAGACATCAGATACTAAAACAGCCTTTCTTGATACTTAGAGAGGGGGGAAAAAAAACCTACATATAAATGCCAGAAGCTTTAGTCACATCAACTAGAATATATGAGAAATCACACCATTTCACTCTTAATATGAAAAACAAAGCAACTACTGCCTGGATTTAAGAAAGAAAGACAAAAAAAACTAACACAGCCCAATTTCATTAAATCTGTCTAAACTATATTCTGCATCTGGACCTGACTTCAGCTTCTACCCAAGTGTGATGAAATTTCACATATCAGGGGACCAAGTAAATACCAGCATTTGATTTTCAGCAAGTCACCAAACTATATCAAGGGACCATGTGCACACTGGCCCTTGAGTTTTAAATGGCAATTTTTAAATAAAACTTACATTTTGAAATGGTTCATCAACAGGGCCTGAAAAACACATGCTGATCAACATACCCTGTAAAATGCTTAGACAATTACAGAGCCATTTGGGGCAGGAAACAGCTTTACAGTTTTTCATCCTCTCAGAAGGCAAAAGCTTTAGAAGACTTTGACCTTGAAATGCTGTTATCCAACATCATTTTGCAGGACCTCTGCTTACTACATGTCTATCAGCATGAGCCGACTGACGATACTGGCTTAGCAGCACTGTGGGAAAGCTGCCACAAACACGGTAGTTCTCACCAAGAGTGCAATAATGTCTCTCCCCCACTGCTAGTGCTCTGTACTCTACAATCACATTTTGATACTCACACATGAAGTCAAAATCCTGTCCCTGAAAACTTTTAACACTGTTTTCTTTTGAGTTTGGACAAGTCTTAATTTGATTTGAAGGGACACAGCAAAGGTTTATCATCTTGAACACATTAACCACTATGCTAGTCACTTTGAGATTATATAAATAAATCAGGTATACATACCTTTCCCAAGGACTTTACAGGTCAATAAAGGAGGTAAGACAAGCCTTTAAGTGACTCTCAGACAAGGTACCTCTGATGTGTCATTTGAGAGGAAAAGATACAGCAGAGTGGGCATGTTAGACCCAAGCTTTGGACTTGAGGGAAGAGTTTTTGCAGAGGTGGACACCACTGTCTCCTCCTGAAGATTAGCCTACTGTAAACCAATTTAGGATGGACATAATTTTGACACTAAAAAGACAAGAGGAATACTCTATGGCCTAGATTCTAGGCTAAAGGGTCAGAATAAACTTAAGTACAAAATGGGAAAGCAAAGACAATGAAAAGAGAAAACAGGCTGCAGTTTGGGTACAGCACCAGGTGCCTGAACACATCCTGGACACAGTCCTCACCTATTCTCAGGGCCCCCTGTTACCATTTCCATAACTCGTCAATTCCCTTATCTCTCTCTCCAACTGGAATCTGAACAACTTCAGGCCAGGAACTAATTGTTTGGTGTTTTGTTTTTAGTATTTAAAACCCAAATGCCAATATCTGGCACATAACAGGTATTCAATAGATAATCAAAAAAATACATTTTAAGTGAACAGATAGATTCTTCTTGTGTTTCAAGCACAGGTGAGTAGAAATAATAGTGTTACTGAAGGAAATAGGGTTCAGGTTAAAGATGCAGATGGAACACATACATTCATCTTCATGTCTTCCCAAAATCCACATAAAACAATGGTAAAGAAAATTTTTCTCCATAGGCATAGTTCACAAGACAAACAGGAAGGAGGAAGAGTTAACAACCACAAATTGTAAAGGATAAAAAGCAGAAAGACAAGTGATAAAGAGGCTCCTAAAAACTGAATCCTGAGCACACCATGGGGAAAGCCAAGAAGCAGCCCAATTCATAACATAAAACTCCTAAAAAGCTAAGGAAGTGTTGTACCAGGTACCTTCTGATAAAGGTGGAGTATCACTACAAATCCCTTGAAATCCCCTCCACAACTATGCAATCCAGGTTGCTATATCTCTACTCTAGCTGAAGAGTAGAGGGTTTTTCTACACCCTGCACAATTAAGAGCAGGGTCACCATTTTGAAAATAGAGAAATTAAGAGAAAGTCTATATCCCAAATGTTAAGATCTCTACCTAAACATCTCAGAACCTGCCGACCAGACTTATACCCTACAAGAGGGAAACTGAAGATTCTTCTCTGAATATCCAACAAGATCAAGACAAAAGATCTAAAGAATATGACATTAGGAGTTTGCCATCAAAAATGGAAGGCAGATTACCCTACAGGGAAACTCACCAAAAGCAAGCTTACAATTCCTTACCAGCCTTTTAGTGCTGCATTCTTAAATATGAGCAGGACATATATCTACTACATATACAGATCTTCTTCAGCTTAACTCCCAATAAACTTATCATAAGTTGAAAATGGATTTAATACAGCTCATCTACCTTAAGCGTGCTCAGAACACTAATATTAGCCTACGACCAGGCAAGATCATCTAAGAAAGCCAATTTTATAATAAAATGTTGAATATCTCATATAATTTATTAAATACTGTACAAAAGCAAATAACAGGGTAGTGCTACAGACAGGTTCTAAGTGTATCGGTTGTTCACTCTCATGACTGCATGGGAGACTAGGAGCTACAGCTCATTGCCACTGCTCAGCATCACAAGTGAGGATCATACTGCATATCACTACCCAGGGGAAAGATTAAAATTCAAAATTTGAAGTACAGTTTCTACTGCATGTGTATCACTTTTGCACCATCATGAAGTTGAAAAACCTTAAACCATCCTAAGTCAGAAACCATCTGTAGATATACACAAGGTCAGATAGCTAAGCTATATTTCTAAAAGACAGCAGAAACCAAAACCAACACAGAAAACATCAACTATACAGGAATATGAATTAAAAAAAACTATTAACGCCCACAAAAAGAGAACTGCATCCATGAAACAAAAATAGGATAAAATGAAAAAGGAACAGAATTCTTCTGGATCAGAAGACTGGGTACTTAAAAATATGACAACAGAAATTAAAAATCCAATGAAGGATTAGAAAATAAAGCTAGAAAATAAAGCTAAAGAAATCTTGCAGAAAGGAGGGCAAATGGACAAAGAGAAATAGAGGAAAAAAATAACCAAAAAACCAAACAGGAATTCTAGAAAAAAAAGGAGAGAAGAGGGCAGGCCGGGTGGCTCAGCGGTTTAGCACCGCCTTCAGCCCAGAGCCTGATCCTGGAGACCCAGGATTAAGTCCCATGTCGGGCTCCCTGCATGGAGCCTGCTTCTCCCTCTGCCTGTGTTTCTGCCTCTCTCTCTTTCTCTGTCTCTCTATCAAGAATGAATAAAACCTTTAAAAAAAGAAAGAAAGAAAGAAAAGGAGAGAAGAATAAATTAAATAATTAAAGAAAGCCTAGGGACGCATGGGTGGTTCAGCGGTTGAGTGTCTGCCTTTGGCTCAGATCATGATCCTGGAATCTGGGATCAAGTCCCGCCATCAGGCTCCCCACGGGGAGCCTGCTTCTCCCTCTGCCTATGTGCCTGCTTCTCTATGTCTCTGATGAATAAATAAATATATCTTTTTAAAAAATTAAAGTAAGCCTAAAGAACTGAAGTATTTGAATTTCCAAATTGAAAGAAGCCACCGAGGGACGCCTGGGTGGCTCAGTGGTTGAGTGTCTGCCTTTGGCTCAGGGCATGATCCTGGGATCCGGGATTGAGTCCCACATCGGGCTCCCTGCATGGAGCCTGTATCTCCTTCCGCCTGTGTCTCTGACACTCTCTCTCTCATGGAGAAATAAATAAAATCTTAAAAAAAAAAAAAAAAAAGAAAGAAAGAAGCCACTGAATGCCAAAGCACAAGAAATGAAGACAAACCCACACCAGGGCACTTATGAAATTAAAAAAAAAAAATTTCTGAAGATAAAGATCTTAAAAGTTTCAAGACAAAAAAAATAGATTATATATGAATCAGAATGGCCTCAAACTTTTCAAGACAAACTTTAGAAGAGAGAAGACAAGGGCATAATGTCTCCAAAATTCTCAGGAAAAATTACTTACAACTCAGAATTCTATATGTAGTCAAAAATAGCAAGTACAGGGATCCCTGGGTGGCGCAGCGGTTTAGCGCCTGCCTTTGCCCCAGGGCGCGATCCTGGAGACCCGGAATCGAATCCCATGTCGGGCTCCCGGTGCATGGAGCCTGCTTCTGTCTCTGCCTCTCTCTCTCTCTCTCTCTCTCTCTCTCTCTCTCTCTCTCTGTGTGTGCGTGTGTGTGGGACTATCATAAATAAATAAAAATTTAAAAAAAAGAAAAAAGAAAAAAATAGCAAGTATAAAGACACAGTCTCAAAAATTTATCTCCCAAAGATTCTTTCTTAGGAAGCCAGAGATTCTCCACCAGTGGGAAAATAAACCAAAAATGATGACAAGAAATCCAAGAAACAGGGATTCCCTGGGTGGCTGAACAGTTGAGCATCTGCCTTTGGCTCAGGGTGTGATCCCGGATTCCCATATTCGAGTCCTGCATTGGGCTCCCTGCATGGAGCCTGCTTCTCCCTCTGCCTGTGTCTCTGCCTCTCTCTCTCTCTGTGTCTCTCATGAATCAATAAATAAAATCTTAAAAAAAAAGAGAGAGAGAGAGAGAGAGAGAGAGAGAGAAAATTCCAAGAAACAGAGTTTCAAGTTAAGAGGAAAGCAAAAGGAATTGTGGGAATAATAAAAGGAGGTCCCAAGATGGCAGCCGGACACTCATAGTATTACCAATCAGAATGGAGCAAGACAAAGCCCTCCAAGAAAGTTATTTCCAAGAAAATAAAATTTATCAAATACCTGATAAGTTTGAATAACTTGAGAGGCAATTTTGAAAAGTGTTAGTTTGAAGATGAATTAGTGATGAACGCATTAAAAAAATAAGAATAATTTGTTAAAAATAATAACAATATTAAACGTACAGCACATTTAATCCCAAGGTAAACAAAAACTTGTATGAGAAAGGAAATAACTCATACTGCGTGACTCAACTGTGACCAGTCACAACGATGTAATTTCTGAATACTGATCTGATCAAAATCATTAAACATACAGGAACCACAAAAAGGGGGTCAAGTTTTGGAAGAAAATACAGTTCAGTGTGGAGCACGATACGTTTGAGGCACAGTGTATAATCTAAGTGACAACAACTAGCAAGTACAAGCACACAAAAGAAATGAGGGCTGGAGGTAGTAACACATCTGAAAGTCACTTAAAGAGATGAGAGTTGAAACTATGGGACTGATACTGGGATGGAAGAAAAGTAATGGAGCGGTATTCAAGGTTAGAGGCTTAAGGAGCAGCTATATTGTAGTGGGCAGGTAAAAAAGTTAAAGAAGGGGTTAGAGGGGCACCTGGGTGACAAAGTTGGTTAGTGTCTGCCTTTTACTCAGGTCATGATTCCAGGGTCCTGGGATCAAGCTCTCCGTCAGGCTCCTTGCGCAGTGGGGAGTCTGCTTCTCCCTCTGCCACTCCCCCTGCTTGTGCTCGCACACTCTCTCTCTCCACCTCACTCATATAAATAAATAAAATCTTTTAAAAAGAGCAAAGAAGAAGGGGTTAGAGAGATAAAAGGAAAAAGTAGAAAACACTGACCTCAGAAGAGGAGAGTTTCAAAAAGGAAATACAGGTGGTTGATGGGGGAAGAAGTGCTAACCACTGGTATTACAACAAAAAGAATGAGGCCTGGATAAAGAAAAGTATCAGATTTCACACTAATCCAAAAAAGCATTAACCTTTACAACAAAAAGAATGGAGACTGAAAATAAAACTGGATTTTACATGCTTCAAGGAAATACAAGAAAAACATGACCAGGCTTAAAACAAGTTTTCGAAATTGAGTGAATAGTCAGGAAATGGAGGCAAGTACACGTGGCTTAAGAAGTCTAGCAATAAAGGGAAAGAGAAAAACAGAATGACTATTTCAAAGGATAACACAATTTATGGAGCATCAAAGGTTTTTTACTTTTTGGTTTTAGAAAGGCCCAAGAACATGTGTAGGCTGTGGGAAAGGACCCCAAAGTGAAGAAAAGCTAAAGATACAAAAAGAAGAAATAATCAGTGAAGCACAATGTGCAAGGGAAGAAGAAAAAAAGGAACAGTAGGCATAAGTAGAGAACTTTCTGGGAACTGAGATGAAAAAAAAAGAAAGGGAGCTGGAATTTTTATGGCAATTTTTGAGGAGACTTATGGAGGGAGGAATTCTTATTAAAGGGTGGTGTCAACCCTCTGAGGTTGAGGTGAGGTTCTCTCCAGAGAATGAAGGGATGCAGTGACAACATTGGGGGCTTAAAAACAACAGAAGTTTGAATTGGAACTGTGGTGAATAAGGCAAATCAATTAGGAATGAACAGACCATACCTGACAGCAAAGAAGGCACACCTTAAATGTATAAAACATAAATAGTCTGGTTTCACAAATGTCTTGAACATTAAACAACCTAATAATGGAATAATACTAAGGAAAATGGAATCTTTCCAAAACTTGGAATTGGCAATGGTGAGAAGACGGAAAAACTTGAGATATAAAATGTCTTCTTCTGAAGTCATTCACTTAATAGAAAACAAGAAATAATAGGCCCATATAACTCAAAGATTCTCTTAGAAAAGGGTTGTCTTAACACTTACAAGGGTATTCTGAAAAACTTCCTCTGATACAGAATGTCCTAAAGGAAGAGATGGATATTTAGTATCTGTAGATAACATGTCAGAGAAGTCAAAATCTATTTACCTGAATATTCTATGTAAGAATGCTTCCAACATCTACTAATGGCTGGAAAATTCTTTAAAGTGGAATTCTACCCAGAAAGGGCTCCTAGATGCCCTGAAGTAATTTATACAAAAACGAATTATCTTCAGTCAGCAAAGAGAGATCAAAGATTCAACCAGAGGATCAGCATCAAGAGATTTCACCTTCCTATAACTGAGGAGTTACCTATTAGCATTAACAAATCTCCTCCTCTAGTGATTCTAACAAAATAGTGTCCAGTAGGGCTCAAGTATTTCTCTGGAAAAAATTTATGTCAAGAAAATTTACTGAGTGCATGTTTTGAGTACAATTCTGTACTATGAACTTCAGAGAGCACAAGATGATGCAAGGTCTCTGTAGATCATAAATCTATATTCAATCTTAGCAAAGAAAAGAAGACACATGAAAATGACTGAACCGAACAGCACATTTACAAGAGGAAATGAGAAGACAACTGAATAGTTTGTATTAATATATATAAATATATCTAAAAGGATGGATGTACTCAGAACCAGATAGATGGATGTGATAAGAGAATACTTTCTAAAGGAGGCTTTAAAGTTTTGAGGGTTATTAAAAAATATGGGCAAGGGAGCTGCAGGCCAAAAATCCCAATAAAGAGTAATGAGATCTATATAGGAACAGTAGCTGACATTAACTACCAAATTATCTTGCCCAGAATGCTTAGGGTTAAGGGGGCTAGAAGAAACAAAGTGACCAGGAACAGAGGTTAACAGAATGATGGAATGTAAAGAACCTTACAGGTGTACCTGATGAGTCTGGGTTTATAACAACTTAGAATATGGTACTTTTGTGTCCCAGCTGAAAGTGGTAAGAGTTATTCTAGCAGTTCTTTTTGTTAATATTCCATTTATTTATTCATGAGAGACACAGAGAGAGAGGCAGAGACACAGGCAGAGGGAGAAGCAGGCTCTCTGCAGGGAGCCCGATGTGGGACTCAATCTCAGGACTCCAGGATCACGCCCTGAGCTGAAAGCAGATGCTCAATGGCTGAGCCACCCAGGCACCCCATGCTAGCAGTTCTGTACCAAGATTAGGAGGAATGGAGAATATATCTTAAAAAGCTGCTATCAAAAGCATAAGGGGATGATAGCATGAACTAGAGTAAACACTATAGAATGAAAGGGGAATAGATAGACTAAAAGATTAGGTGAAAGATGGATTAGACAAGACCAAAGGAGGAAAGGAGAATCGATGAAGAGGAGACTAGAATGATGGTAGAGACAAAAATAATAAAGAAAGTGGGATTGGGATCTTATTTGAGACAGTAAAAATTTAAAGAATTTAGGTGTTTTTTTAGGACTATAAACTTCAGGAGGTTGAATAAACTTTACTCCCTAATTCTGAGTCTTTCCCCAAATAAGACTTTTCAAGAGGAAAATATGAATTAAAAGGCAGAATAAAGGATAAATAAAAGTAGGGCCTTTACAAATTGACTCCAAATATCTCAAAATTTTATTAAGCCATAAATATATGCTTAAAAAATAAGAATTCAAAATATATGAACTTTAAAGCATAAGTCAGTAAACCATTCATAAAAAAATCACTACAACAAGTAATTACAGTTCTATTAAATATCCTAGAAGTTGAAAGAAGCACTTCCTATAGAAATGTGAAAAAGAGAAACCTATTCCTACAACCAAATCATAAAACCACAAAATTACAACCAATTTTAATGATAAACAAAAGCGTACCTTTAATGTTCCATCAGCTGAACAACTAGCCAAAAGCTTATCATCTGGTGAAAATCTGCAGTGACTGACTGAATTTGTATGGCCAAACATGGTATTTCGACATTCTTTTTGATTCAAATCCCAGAGCTATGTGAGAAAGATAAAGAATTAACTAAAAAACTAGTACTGAATGAGGAAAAGTTAGAAATTACATAATGTTCTTCCCTCTCTCTCATTTAAGCTTTTTCAATTACAGAAAAATATTAAATTTGTAAGTAATCCAAAGGTATCAAACAACAGAGGTGAACTTGTGATTACCAAGTAATGGGGCAGCCCTTAAATCAGCACCTAAATCTATCAAGGGACCAAAGGCTTACTAAGGCATTTAGTCTGAACACTAACTAAATAATTACTGCTTATCTTAACAAAGTAGTTTGGAATCATTATTATTTTACTCAGCTCTATAAGTATTAATATGTAAAATAAAACACCCCCGAATTTTTTTAGATGCTAGGTTACCTAAATGGTCATTTCTAAGATTTCCCAATGCAAACTCTGAATCTATTAATGCTCTAAAAAAGGACTCAAAAAATAGAAAGCAAAGATAGGTATAAATACATTTGACAGGCATTATATAATAGGCTTGAAGAGCAAGTTAACAACCAAATCCAGAATCCACAGAACAAATGATTC
This sequence comes from Nyctereutes procyonoides, assembly GCF_905146905.1. Taxonomy (NCBI): domain Eukaryota; kingdom Metazoa; phylum Chordata; class Mammalia; order Carnivora; family Canidae; genus Nyctereutes; species Nyctereutes procyonoides. The sequence goes on from NW_026575122.1 coordinate 26,052,641, forward strand.
AATTTCTCTAATGAATCAATGGCATAAAAAAGAGGGAGAGGGGAAGGGCAACTTCTACAGAATAAGAGATTTAAGAAACATAACAATCAAATGTCACCTGAAATTTGTATGCTCATTCCAACAAATCTATGGTAGAAAGAGAAGTTTTAAGAATGGGGAAGGGGCATCTGGCTGGGTAAGACTGTGTAACTCTTGATCTTGGGGTTATTGAGTTCAAGCCCCACACAGAGTGTAAAGATTAATAAAAATTAATAAACTTGAAAAAAAAAGAGTAACGAGGAAAAGCGAACATGGACCAGATATATCACAAAACTAAACTTAATAAAAGTTAGAGCTAGACAACGGATACCACAAAGGTTCATTATTGTACTCTCTCCTTTTGGGTATGTTTGAAAAGTATATAAAATATAAATAAAAAGGGCTATGGTCCTCTCTGACGACCAACTGATCTTGGCAAAAATACTTTGGAAATGATCAATGAGATAAGTCCTGGTCTTCATGTCCATCTCCATCCTAAACTCCTTTATCCCAATCCTAGATAAATCCAATTTTTCAGATAAGTCAAGTCACATGGGGCAGCTCCAGATTTACATATTTTCATTGGCTTCTCTCAGTTCGAGAGTCACAAGAAGTGAATTCTAATTTTCCGCATGGTAATGCAGGTGTCATATGGCAGATCTTAAAGTAAAACTTGTCCTTAATTAAAATCATTGACTAACCATTCGACCCCATACATATCTGTGCTCTCATATCCTAGAGCTTTTTGTCTATAATTAAAATGAGAAAATACAAACTTTACCCTACTAAGTGTTAAAAAGAAACATCAAAAATTAATCATAAATAATACAGAAGTCTTAATTTTTTATTTTATTTTATTTTTAAGATTTTATTTACTCATGAGAGACAGAGAGAGAGAGAGGCAGAAACACAGGCAGAGGGAGAAGCAGGCTCCATGGAGGGAGGAAGTCTTCGTTTTTTTGTTTTTTTTTTTACTTTTTTATTTTTTTAAGATTTTATTTATTTATTCATGAGAGACACAGAGAGAGAGAGGCAGAGACACAGGCAGAGGGAGAAGCAGGCTCCATGTAGGGCACCCGATGTGGGACTTGATCCCAGGTCTCCAGGATCACGCCCCGGGCCGAAGGCAGGCACTCAACCGCTGAGCCACCCAGGGATCCCAAGTCTTAGTTTTTTAGAAGTGGATTTATTCAATAGGGTAAATCATATTTGAGTAAAAATGAGCTATGATTGTAAGTCTATATTAGTTATTTTAATATTATGTTATTTTAATCCAATCCAGTGTTTTCAAATTGTGCAATGCAGGAAGGCCCCTAGGGATTGCAGAAACATGTATGACACGGATACTGGGTAGAATAAGCAAGGAAACAAGAGAGCATAGAAAAGCAAGCCCAGGGGCATCTGGGTGGCTTAGTAGGTTAAACATCTGACTTTGGCTCAGGTCATGATCTCAGGATCCTGGGATCTAGCCCACATCAGGCTCCTTGCTGAGCCAGGAGCCCCTCACCCTGCACATGCACACTCTCTTTTAAATAAATAAGGTCTCTAAAAAAAAAAAAAAAAAAAATGCAAGCCCACACTCCACTTCAACCAGAGCAATGGGCTTTATCTCTTACACACTGAGCTTCTATGTCAGCTTTCCTTTGGAGGGGAAAAAAAAGAAAAAAGATAAAAGTTTCAGCTTCTTGAACTGAAGGGGAGAGAGAGAATTTTCAATATTTTCTAAAGCTTTTTAAAATTCTCTATTTAGGGCAGCCCAGGTGGCTCAGCGGTTTAGCGCCGCCTTCAGCCCAGGGCCTGATCCTGGAGACCTGGGATGGAGTCCCACGTCAGGCTCCCTGCGGAGCCTACTTCTCCCTCTGTCTGTGTCTCTGCCTCTCTCTCTCTCTCTCTCTCTCTCTCTCTCTCTCTCTCTGTATCTCTCATGAATAAATAAAATCTTTAAATAAATAAATAAAATGAATGAATGAATGAATAAAATACTATATTTAAATGTCAAATACACAGTTTATGAGGTTTTCCAAACTGCAATGTTTTGCCCAACACTCCCAAAATTATAATGTCCTGTTGCAAAGATGGTGTGATTTTAAAGAATACATGACAGAAACCAAACCAAAAAATAATCCAAAGGAAGTTAGTGAATCTTTCTAGGACCCCAGAAAATTTCATTTAGCTATCTTCAATATGCCACTTAAGAAAAATAAAAATGATAAAACCTTTTATAATTAGAAAGCATTATCAAACATATATGAAATGCATATCTGTTGTGGTTTTAGTTTCTTTTTTTTTTCCTACCAGCACCTTTTTTCCTTCCTCCTTCAAAGACAAAACCTCTCTTGTGAATAAAGGCCCAATTATAATTCAAGTAGAGCTGATCTCACCGCATTTGTCCCATTTCTACATGGCTAAATTTGTGATCCTTAACCAATCGAAGGATTCCATCTTACTGGCACAGTAGAATTACTTGACAATGAGCATATAAGCCAAACCAGGTCAGTCTCTAGAATTAAAGCTATGGGATCTGGGAAAGAGTAGGTTTCTCTTCCTCTGTGACTATAAGCTGTAAGCCTGTAACTCAGAACAGCCATATTTCCTACCACACAGAAACAACACTCCTAAACCAACAAAGAGAGAAACAGAGTCTATAGATGAAAAGGGGGTTAGACTCCAAGAAGATAATTTAGGCATCTGGAATCAGTTATATCTAAAGCCATGTTCCTTCTAGACTTTTCAGTTAAATAAACCAATACTTTTTTTTTTTTTTGCGTAGGCTAATATGGAAGTTCCTATCACTGAAGTCAAAAGACCCCTGATCAATACAAGACAAGATCAAAAGAGATGAAAAAAAAAAAAAAAGATCAAAAGAGATGTTCTGATGTGCCCATTACATCTGTCTACGTAATTCTCATTATCCATACTTACTTTGAGGAAGCAGTCACTTGATGCAGTGGCTAAGAGAAGGTAATGACTGTTGTTGGTAAAGTGGCAGCAGTTGACTTGCTCTGAGTGCTCATCATAGACATGTACTAGTCCCCCTGTCATAGAATTCCAAATCTAAAGAGAACAAAGAAAATAAAATTTACAACTACCCTTTATTTTCAAAGGGAGAACAGGGGAGCAAACAAATGAGAGCTCTTCTATGGCAGACTTTCCCAGTGAGACATGAGGCTAATGAATACTTCCCCCTTCTCTAAAATATGTCCATATTTTTCCAGGATGTTTTTTTTAAAATTACTTGCAAGTCTACACATGTGCCTTTCTATAGCATAATTAGAATCCCATGAAAACATTATATTCTTCAAGGGCAAGACTTCACGTGATCACATGAATGACAGGAGGCAGAGAAGTGCTATAAAAGGCATGAAATAATGGACTTTCGATTGGAAGGATTAAGTCTAAGACCTGGCTCTACCATTTATAATTTGTGTGTCCATCGTCAAGTCCCTAAGTGATCTGCATCACAGTTCCCTCCTCTGTAAAATGAGGACACTTATACCCATCCTACACAATTCAAGGTACCAAATGAGATAAAGGACTTATAAAGGACAGATGAAGGACAAGTAAATTTATTTATTGCTGACTTCAAGGTATCAATAAAAAGTAAAGGCAGATGGATCCTTAAAAAAAAAAATAAAGGCTTTAGAATCTGAGGGAAATCTCGCTTTGAAACCTGACTCCATCATCAGCTATCAGTTAATGTGAGCTTGGACAAAGGATGTCATCTCTGAACCGATTTCCTCATCTGTAATATAAGATCAATACTTACTCTTCAAATTGTAGTGAGAAATTGATCATGTGATATAACAAAGTGTGTAGTGTAAAGATTCACACAGTGTTAAATTCCTTAGCAGAAGTAATCATTATTCTAGTTACTATGTAAGACAACTAAGCAGTGTGTTTTATCTAACAACGAACAAAAGAAATAAATTACCTAACCTTCACTGGGCTTTGGACTTTTTAGATGTATTAATGTCTTTCCCATATCATTTATTTTCTTTGTTTTCTTTTCTTTTTATTTTTATATAAGTTCTATGCCCATCATGGGGCTCAAACTCATGACCCCAAGATGAAGCATCACATCCTCTACCAATTTAGCCAGCCAGGTACCTCACATTTTTTTTTATCTTTTTTTTTTTTTTAATCTTATCAAAGCTCTCCAGAGGTCCAAAGAGTTTATTTTCAGGCCTTTAATAGACATTTGGGTCTCTTGTTTTCTATCTTGAGTACTCAGAAAACAGAAACTCAGTGTTATTCTCCTTTTATTCCACATAGCTCTGACTTTAAAGCTGCACAGAATGGCCAACTCCAAGCTTGACTCAGAGTAGAGGCTATGGAATAAATTAACTGGTTGGTGTTAAAGTTACCTAGAGAGTCCACTCTATCAAGAAGTAGATTTTTCCGGGGATCCCTGAGTGGCTCAGCGGTTTGGTGCCTGCCTTTGGCCCAGGGCACAATCCTGGAGTCCCGGGATCGAGTCCCACGTCAGGCTCCGGGCATGGAGCCTGCTTCTCCCTACTCCTGTGTCTCTGCCTCTCTCTATGTCTATAACTAACAAATTAATAAATAAATAAAATAAATAAATAAATCTTAAAAAAAAAAAAAAAGTAGATTTTTCCAAGGTCTAATTTGTCTAGACACTCGAAGGTCTTCTTCAAGTGGGTCCAAACCCCAGGGAAACTTCCAAGACAATTTTCTTGTTCCCAGGTCCACTAAGACTCACCCCACCTAGCGAATTTCAATACTCTATCTACTTTTCTTTCTTTTTCTCTTTCTTTCATTCATTCACTGATTTATTGACTATTTATTGGCAATGCTCCCACCAAGTCAGGATCCACCTTTCAAAAAGCCTGAAGTGAGGGGTGCCTGGGTTGTTCAGTCAGGTGGGCATTTGACTCTTGATTTCACCTGAGGTTATGATCTCGGGGTCATGAGATCAAGGCCCAAGTCAAGCTCTGCACTGGGCATGGAACCTGCTTGGGATTCTCTCTCTCTCCCTCTCTCTTCCCTCCCTGGCTCTCACATGCACATGCTCGCTCTCAAAAGAAAAAAAAAAAGCCTGAAGTGGGTGTTGAGGGTGCCTGGGTGGCTCAGTTGGTTAAGCATCCAACTCTTGATTTCAACTCAAGGTCATGAGATGAAACCGGCATCAGGCTCCATGCTGGGCATAAAGCCTGCCTAAGGTTCCCTCTTGTCCTCTGCCCCTCCTCCACTCCACATTCTCTCTAAAAAAAAAAAAAACAAAAAATCTGGGTTGCACTTCACAAATTATGTATTTTACAATAGGAATCCATGTCAGATAATAATTTTGTGCAGAAACACTTCCAATCACAATGTACTCAAAGGTTCCAACTGATTTTTATCCCACAGACTTATCAATAATAAATGATAGGAAAATTCATTAATTTATAATAGTTTCTCCCAGTGCCTGGTCAATACCTTAAAAATAGTGTTAATTTAATTTACAGTAGATTAAAAACTGGTTTGCCTCAAGTCAGTAGATCAACGAGCAAAAGCACTTTATCCCTACTTACCCTAGTCCCTCTGTTGTGGAAAAAGAAAATGAATTCTACGGTAATCACAACTCAAGAGAAAAATATTTCCCTACCTTCACTTTTTTATCCACTGAGCAGGTTGCTATAAATCTGTCATCTGTAGAGAATGCACAACAAAGCACTTCATCTTCATGAGCCTTGATTTCTAGCAGTTTCTCTCCTGTTTCAGCTTTGAACACCTGCACAAGCAACAAATTTTTTTACCATAAACCAATGGCCACCACTCAATAAAAATCGTTCTTTAAAAAATCTTAATCCATATTATTTTGTGATAGTAATGAACCTCAGCAAAAACACTCCAAAAAGCAGGATATCAGTCAGAATTTATACGCCTTAAACATAGAGAACTATCCCTTGTTAAATGTTTGTAATATACATAAAAAGACCTAGCAGAGTATAGCTTCAGTTAAGATTAGTTTGACATTTTTTTTTCTTATTTTTGCAAATTTTTAAACAGAAAACATTTCATTCAACATGTTCTCCTTTGGGGGCTCAAATGCCAAAATTAGTAAAATCAGTAATAAAGTACACATATAAAAATAAGGTTTATTAAAGTCATAATTTTGCGAAGTCTAAATCTAATCTAAACATCAAAGTTTTAACTAAGTTGGATCCTGCTTCCTTCAAAATCAAAAAGCAGAGCATAAATTTAAAGAAATGCACTCATTCATGTATTCTGAAAACAAAAAAGAACTTAAATTCCTTCAAGCACCTTAGGAAATAATCCAGTCCAATTCCTATTTACAGTCAGAAATCTGTCTGAACCTGTGATAAAGTAAGTATTTTACTTAATCACTGTTTTTTAATCAGAACCTGCTCCTTGTGCTATGGAGTCCTTATGTCTTTGAACATGTTGCATTTCCTCATTACTCTTAGAGGGTACATGGATGACAGTAACTGCTAGGATAAATGGCACTTTTATGTCACTTGGTAAGTTTAAAATTATGAAAGCACATAAATATTTTCTAAATTTCCAGAGAAAGGTTTCATAAAATGTTTAAGAGATTTGGATTTCTCTATTTCTAGTGTGTAATTTTCTTCAATTTTAGGATTTAAATATATTGTAATATGCACAGTATTAAGTACATGCCTCTTTCAATTTTTCTCAAGAGATATGTTTTACCTGTAAGGTTTTATCAACTCCACAAGAAGCTATTCTTTGACCATCCTCAGAAAAGCAAGCATGGTAAACAGCATCTGTATGGGGGCGGACAACTAAGCGGGAAAGATTCTTGATGTTTTTTTTGTTTCTACATACAAGGAGAAAATGAACAGAAACCCAATAAGTGAGAGTATAAGTAATTTTTTTCAATAATAAACTGTCTTTTAATAGCGTTGTGTTGCCAAAAACATAATTTTTTTTAAATTAAGTTTACAACACGTAAATGACAGCACAGATCTCCTGAAGGAAAAAAGCATTATGAAAGTGGCTCTTTAAGAGAAATGCTACACTATATAAAGTAATCTGTCAGGTGCTGCAAATGTCACTGAGTTGGGAGAAATCTAATCAAATACATGTTGCTTTCTATCTTCCTTTGATACATTAATGATAACATGTGCAGAGAAAACATTATATAAGGATACCCTCAAAACATTCTCCATTGTTTTTATTTTTTTAAGATTTTATTTATTCATGAGAGACAGAGAGTGGCAGAGAGAGAAGTAGGCTCTACGCAGGGAGCCCGATGTGGGACTCAATCCTGGGACTCCAGGATCACACCCTGGACCGAAGGCAGGCGTTCAACTGCTGAGCCACCCCAGTGTCCCTTCTCCATTGTTTTTAAAAGGAAAGAAGCCAGGGTGCCTGGGTGGCTCAGTTAGTTAGGCAAATGACTCTTGAATTCAGCTCAGGTCATGATCTCAGAGTTAAGAAATCAAGCCCCACCCCAAATAGAGCTCTGCGCTGGGCATAGAGCCTGCTTAAAATTCCCTCTCTCCCTCTACCCCTCCTCTCTCTCTTCCTCTCTCTAAAAAAGTTTAAAAATTTTAAAAATAAATAAAAGGACAGAAGCCATAACAAAATGAAGCTCAATTCCTAATTAAAGTATGACACTACATCCACCGTTAACAATGATGTACTTTATTTTCTTTATTATTTTATTTAATTATTTGAGAGAGAGCAAAGTGCATGAGCAGATGAAAGGGGCCAAGGGAGAGGGAGAAGCAGGCTCCCCACTGAGCAGGGAGCCAGAGGCAATGCAGGGCTCAATCCCAGGACCCTGGGACCATGACCCAAGACAAAGGCAGACATTTAAACAATGGAATCACACAGGCACCCCACAATGATGTACTTTAAAATTGCTCCTCTCTAACCACAATTATTCACAGAGGATAAAAAGATAAGGCAATGTCATTTTCTTTGTATCTTAATCTATTGAATACTATTTCACTAGTGTAGTTAGTATGTAATTTCTCATGGGCTGGGATCCCTGGGTGGCGCAGCGGTTTGGCGCCTGCCTTTGGCCCAGGCGTGATCCTGGAGACCTAGGATCGAGTCCCGCGTCGGGCTCCCGGTACATGGACCCTGCTTCTCTCTCTGCCTCTCTCTCTCTCTCTGTGTGTGACTATCATAAATTTAAAAAAAAAAAAATTTCTCATGGGCTAAAGGAGTAAAGTATTAGAACAGTGTCAGAATTTTATACATACACCCCAGTCACTTTGAGTACAGTATGTTAAATGGCATTGTGCTTATTTTAGGAGTCAGATAAAAAGCAAACCTACTTCTGCTACTTATTAAGTATGTAAACTTAGGCAAATTATTGAACCTAATAAGTTTCCATTTCCTCATAGTAGGAGTATCATACAGGAGTAATGATACCTGCCATAAACAGTGCCTGGCACATAAGGATGCCACTGTTATTATTCTTTAAAAAAAACTAACTACATACCTACTCCTGAAATCAATATTACCCTATATGTTAACTAACTAGAATTTAAACAAAAATTTAAAAAATTAACCACACACAAGATGGACCAAATGAAAAAAGGGAACACAACAGGTAAATCAGACCTAGATCTTGCCTAGAAAGTATTATAATTTACCAGAAGCGATGAAACAAACAAATATAAGAACTAGAGTAATGAAAACCTGGAATAAAAACAGTTTAGTTATTAGCAAAGTTCAGAGGATTAGACTAAAATTATACTCTCTTTCTCCTTGTTCTAACTACTTAATTCCCCAAAGGACAGAAAGTGACCAGCACAATAATGGGCACGTAACAGATGGCCAAAAAGTATTAAAGAAATAACAAATGACTTTTTTGAAGGCTAAAAATTCAGTTAAATTTAAGCTTATGCCAACCTAAACCTTTCTACAGGGAAAAAAAAAAAGTCCTGCTAGTAGTAAAATAAAGCAATATTTGAATAAGATCTGGTCAAACCCAGTTAAAAGATTCAGCTATGAATGACTAACCATTCTCAGAGAGAACATCACGGGTTGAAACACAGTTGATAGAATGGGAAAGAAAAAAAACAGCAAGGAAAAGTAAAAAAACAAACGCAAAAAAAAAAAAAAACTCAAGAAGAAATAAACCTATGCTCATTTGATATCAGTCCATGTATTAATTCTATTTCAACTACTAACCAAAACATCAATTCAGTCAATCTTCCACAAATTTCTATTGCATGCCAACAATATGGACCAGGCAAAATGCTTAATGCTATTCTCAGTAACGATTATTTATCAAGCACTATGAACTAGGTACTGTTCTAAGTACTCTGTGTGTGCATAAGTTTGTATACACACATACTCAATTTTATCTTCTCAATAATGCTATGAAAAAGCACTATTTGGTGAGAGAAGTTGAATAACTTTCCCTGGTTATATACAACCAATAAAGCAGAGCTGGGTTTCAAGCCCAGACAGTCTAGAGTCAAAGTCTATTATTTTAATCTCCAAACTATTCTATACTACAGGACGTATGGAGTAGTAACAGAGAAAAATAGGCAATCACCAGAAAGTAACATAAACGCTAATAATATAATATAATATAATGTAATAATATAAACTGAGCAAGTATTCTAGAATATAGACAGGTCTAGCTAGCTTCAATAAGTTAGGGAACTGCTTCTCAGGGAGAATAAACTTCTTCCTAAGAAAGCATTAAAGAACAGTTAACTCCAGGAAGTAGGAGGTAAGAAAAGATGGAGAGTCTCTGACTTTTCATTTTATATCCCCCTCAGTATTATTTGATTTTTTTTAAAAAATCAGAAACATAGATTACTTTTTTTTTTTTTAAGATTTTATTTATCTATTCATGAGAGACAGAGAGAGACAGAGAGAGAGGGGGCAGAGACACACAGGCAGAGGGAGAAGCAGGCCCCATGCAGGGAGCCCGACGCAGGACTCGATCCCGGGTCTCCAGGATCGCGACCTGAGCTGAAGGCGGCACCAAACCACTGAGCCACCTGGGCTGCCCCAGAGATTACTTTAAAATAAAAATAAAACCAACAAAAAATTAAAATTTAATTTTAAATTTAAAAAAAAATTTTTAACTCCTTGCTGAAAATTCCCAAAATTCTTCACTGACCCAAGTTAATCACCCACTTCTTTGTTTCATTTTATACATACTTCTGTTGCACCCATCACATTATATTTAATTATTTACTCAAACATTTTCATCACTACTAGACTAAGTTCCTTGGAGAGCCTTAGCACCTAGTAATAATGCTTACTTAGCATGTTAGAGAAACTCAAATGTTTGTTAAACTAAGCTTCATTAGAGGAATCACCCACGGCAATCTATTTGATAAGAGGACCCAGGACTAATAAATATTACAGATACCAACCTCAAGTTCAATCCAGATATACATTATACACATGAAAAAACTATCATTCATATTCATTATTTCTAGCTACAACAAAAGCATATACAGAAAACATATGGAAAATAAAGCTAGGTTGGGACACCTCGGTGGCTCAGTGGTTGGGCACCTGCCTTCAGCTCAGGTCGCGATCCTGGGATCTGGGATCAAGTCCCACATCGGGCTCCTATGAGGAGCCTGCTACTCCCTCTGCCTATGTCTCTGCCTCTCTCTGTGTGTGTGTCTCTCTCGTGAATAAATAAATAAATCTTAAAAAAAAAAGAAAAAAGAAACCTAGGCAGACACAGCATTTAAATCCCATTCAACAAGCTACATAAGCTTAGTCCCCTGTGCCTCAATTTTCTCATTTGTAAAATAGAGCAAATAACATTTACTAAGGTTTGAAGATAAAATGAATAACGTGTGCATATTGTACATAATAGTCATTAAAAAAGAGCCTACACTTTCCTTTTTCTAATTAATACAAGAGCACCAAAAAAACATGAAATCTTGACATTTGCAATTACATGGACAGAACTAGAGGGTATTATGCTAAGCAAAATAAGTCAATCAGAGAAAGATAATTATCATGATCTCATTCATATGTGGAACTTAAGAAAAAAAAAAACAGGAGCATAGAGGAAGAGAGACAAAAGTAAAAAAAGATTTAATCAGAGAAGGAGACAAACCCTACAAGATTCTTAACCAGAGGAAACAAACTGAGGGTCACTGGAGGGGACAGGGGTGGGAGGGTGAGGTAACTGGGTGATGGGCATTAAGGAGGGCACAGGATATAACGAGCACTGGGTGTTATATACAACTAAATCACTAAACTCTACCTCTAAAACCAGTGATACAATATATATTAATTAACTGAATTTAAATTTAAAAAAAATATATTAAGGCAAGAGCAAAATAGAACAGCCTTTTAGAAGAATCAAAATTCAGTGGAAGTTTAATCAGGGATATGTGAAAGGCAAAGTGATTATCACTTTATATTCAATATTTCATTTCAATCTTCACAAAAATGTACCTCAAAGAATTGCTATCTCTATTTTATATATGAAATAAAAAGGGCAACCTGTAACTTGTTCAAACTCACAAAACTATCAGGTTTCAGAATTGAGACTCCTATCAATGTTTGTGGCTTCAAAGCCCAGGTTCTTCACTAATTAACTATGTTACAATAAGTAAACCATTTGGTATTTAGTGTGACTGGTCAAAATGCCTATAGGCAAGCATCTATTTCTATAAACCCTTTGAAAATATATATTTCTATGCTTACTTTTCCAGAACTTTTCAATAAGTAAGAATGCTTATTAAAAGTTCCAGCCCTTTCCAAAGTAGTTAAATCTCCCTGGAGTGAACTTATTCACTACCTGAAAAATAATGACATAGTTAGCACTCCAATCCCTTTGGTTCCTCTCCTAACCTACTTACATCCACTCCAGGTAAAGCATTCCGTGATCGACCTCCTGCTTGGCCTGCAGCTTAGCTTGCTGATAAACTTCTGAAGTTTCTGGTTCACAGAGACCCAGTTGTACAATATTAGGAAATGGCTGTCGTCCAAGAAGATGTCCATTTAAAGATAAAAACTCCTGGAAATTTTCACAGACTGCACAATCCTAGGAACAAACTGAAATCTCTTAGAAATAAAACCAAAACCAAGACTTTGACATTTTTCTGTTTCTGTGATCTTGTCAACTTTAAAGTCTTAAATGAGACATCCTCTAGAATAAGCTAAAATTAAATAGCCAACCATTAGGTAACTAATACATGGTAACCAAATTTTCAAATACAGCGTAAAAAATCTCATTATCCAAGTATTACTTTAAACATTCTTTGGTAAGGGATCCCTGGGTGGCGCAGCGGTTTGGCGCCTGCCTTTGGCCCAGGGCGCGATCCTGGAGACCCGGGATAGAGTCCCACATCGGGCTCCCGGTGCATGGAGCCTGCTTCTCCCTCTGCCTGTGTCTCTGCCCCTCTCTCTCTCTGTGACTCTCATAAATAAATAAATAAATAAATTTAAAAAAAAAAAAAAAACATTCTTTGGTAAAAAGACAAACAAACCAACCAGTGAACACTTTATTTCCCCAACTTTCAAACTCAATTCTATCCACATTCCCAGTAGGCTAGGAAGCAAAATAATTAGAATAATCAAGGGTCAAATAAGGAAATTACCTCTTTCCTCTTTTATTCTGCTCATCTCCTCTATTAAACCTCGAATTAAATGACAAAATGAAATACCCTTTAAGAACTTATCTTTCATACTAATTATACCTTTTCATCCAATATATGCCTGTACTCCACAAATTCATGAATCAGATGAGCAGGGCCTACGAGTTCAGTTTTTGCTTTAATCCAATCCAAGGAAAACATTAAAGCACAAAGTTCCTTTAAAAAAAAAGTAAGATGAGGACACTGTTAAAGACATCAAAGAATGTAAACTCTACCATCCTAACACTACTGAAACTTAGAAGATAACTAGAATTTAAGACAAAAAGGAAGCTACTTAATAAAGAACCAAAGACAGCCACCTGGGTGGCTCAGGCAGTTAAGTGTCTGCCTTCTGTTTAGGTCATGATCGTCAGGTCCTGGGAACAAGCCCCGCATCAGGTTTCAGGCTGTCTGCTCAGCAGGAAGTCTGCTTTTTTTCCTCTGTCTCTCTCTCTATCCTCCCCCCCTTACCCCTCCACCCCTTCCCACTCATTCTCTCACTCTCTCAAATAAATAAAATCTTTTTTAAATAAATAAAAAGGAACCAAAGAAACATAAAATGAACCACACACCTTAAATCAAAATAAACTTCAGTTGGACTAACACTTAAATAGAAAATAGAAAACCTCAAAAAATATTAGAAGATACAGGCAAATATTTTTCTAACCTTAGGATGAAGGAAATGTTTGTAAACATGACACCAAAGCCAAAGTACACACACACACAAAAGAGAGAGGTGCACTTAACTACACAAAAACTCAAAAATCTTCAATATAGTTTAAAACAATGTAAATAAAATTTGACCAAAAAGATATTTACAACACATATGATAAATGAGGGCTTAATATTCTTTATTTGTAGAAAATTCTAATAAGAGAAACACCTCAACAGTAAAATAGGTAAAGGCAATGGATGAGTCAATGCACAGAATAAAAGGTACAAATGGCTAAAACCTCACCAATAATCTAAATGAAACAACAAAGATTCAGTATTTTTTTAATATCAGATTTCTAAAGACTAAAAGCATTAATAAGAATATTAGCTGGAGTCAAAGGAAATAAACACTCTCATATATGTTGGTAGCAATGTAACTCAGAGCACCCTTCTAGAGGACAGTTTGGTAATCTGCATTAAAACTTGATCCATATATACCATTTGACCCAGAAATTACACTTATAAAAATGTGTCCAAAGAAAATAATCAGACAAGTATGCTTAAGCAATCTAACTGTCCATAAGCCAACTGATCATACATACAATGAAATAGCATATATACAGCTTTAAAAATTTTGTCATTCTACATAAATTGACATAAAAAGACCCTGAAATACAGTTAAGTGGGGAAAAAAAGAGATATAAGACTATTTCTATTATGATCCTATTTTGGGTTTAAAGAACAAGCATGTGGATGTGCCTGGGTGGCTCAGTTGGTTAGTGTCTGACTTTCCTTTTTGGCTCAGGTCATTATCTCAGAGTTGTGGGATCGAGCCCCACATCGAGCTCTACACTGGGCACAGAGCCTGCTTGAGATTCTCTCTCCCTCTGAACCTCCCCGAGCTTGCATATGTATGCTTAAAAAGTTAAAGTTAAAAAAGAAAAGAACAAGTATGTGTATCTGAGCAGCAAAACAATCTCAAAAACTATACACAAAAAGCATTAGCAATAATTGTCATTTTCATTTTTTTAGTTTTTTTCCCAAACTTTTCTTTTTTTTTCTTTTTTTTCTTTTTTTTCCCCTTTTTTCCCCAAACTTTTCTAATGAAAAACCTTTAAAAATGAGAAATTATCTTTAAAAATCAGGAAAAAAGGCTAAAAAGGTGAGAAAAAACTGAATCCTGTCAACACTAACTTACATAACCAAGTTTTAAAAAGATGCAGACTCAATAATCCTACTTCAAAAATTTTCAAATAATGTAAGTGCAAAGACAACACTGTTGATTACAGCATCATAAAGGCAAAAAACTGAAAACCTAAATGTGCAACAATTACAGTTTAATTTGGCACAGATATTTATTGGAATACCTTCAATCCAATGTGTAGATTATTAAATGTAAACTAGGTAAAAAAAAAAAAAGTACAAAAATACACCATTCTCCTTAACGAAGAGATAATATACCTAAGCATAGATAAATTACTTAAAGTATATACGGTTTTCCAAAATGTTAACATTTTGAATAGTTGGTAGTCATGACTTCAAAAATCATCTATGTGGTGATGATTTACAAATTTTATTTTTAGCTCATAGTTTCCCCCCAGAAATCCAAATTCATATATGCAACTACATACTCTTTATTTCCAGTCAGATGTCTTAATAAGACAGTATATTCAAAATAATTTCCTAACCTTCCCTTTACCCCCTGAAAATACCTGGTCTACCCACAGACATCCCAACCTCAGTTCAGGGCAACTCCATTTTCTGTTGGGCAAGCTTAGAGTCATCTTATAATGTATACTAAATCCATCACAAATCATGATGATTCTGTATCATCACTTTCTCCTTCCATGCTAAGTACTTAACTACTCCCAACATAGTATAAGTTTACTTGGCCACTATAATGTCTCCCGACAGAATGTAAGCTCAATGAGAGTAGGGACTTTGTGCGTATGATATATCTCACAATGAAGAATACCAGTACCTAACAGACACTCAATAAATATTTGCTGAATGAATAGAATATTTCATTCTCCATTTCCTCTCAAAGCTTAAAAACACCAATCCATACACCCCCAAAGGGGAAGCTACTGGTAAGATGAGAGTGAATTTTTAGGTGACTCATTTACTACAAATACTAAAGTACCTTTTAAAATCGCTGTAGGTAAAAAGAGTAACAAAAACAAAAAAAGCTTACATAGGCTATAATTCTATTTTTACTAATAAAAGAAAATTCTAGACATAGGATGAAATAAATGTGATATAGATATAATACTTTTTAGATGGGTCATCTTACTTTGTGCATACTGGCACTAGCCATGTGGTAGGCCAGAAAATTGTACCAGTACATGCAGTCCTCCTGATCTGGTGAAAGAGTATGTGGCTGGTAATGTTTCTGGAACTGAGTGACTATCTTCTTATGTAGATCCTGAAATCCAAATGAAATATTTTAGAGGAGAGAAACAATTTTATTACCTAAGCATCATGGTAACTACAGCTTACCAAGCTATTTAAAATTACACAGAGAAGTGTGTCCGGGTGGTTCAGTCGGTTAAGCATCTGCCTTCGGCCCAGTTCTTGATCCCAGAATCCTGGGATCAAGCCCCACACTGGGCTCCCTGCTCAAATGGGAGCCTGTTTCTCCCCCTCCCTCTGCCTGCCACTCCCCCTGCTCATGCTCTCTCTCTCCCCCTCTGCAAATAAATAAATAAAATCTTTAAATAAAAATTTTAAAATTTTAAAAATTTAAAAATTAAAATGTGCAGAGAATCTCCCCCACAAAATACTTATTAATTACAAAAGGAAAAAAATTTTAGCTTTAAAATGAAGAAACTAGCAGGTATCGCTTTAACCAAGTGATCAATATTAACATCATTGACAAGACATATGGACACGCTGATATGACGCTCTGAGAAGGACACAATAGGACTTGTGGTATTCTTCCCAAAAATATATAACCTTTATCTAGTCAGGAGAAACCATCAGACAAACCCAAACTAAGGGACAATATACAAAATAACTGGCTAGTACTCTTCAAAAGTGACCATGAAAGATAAAGAAAGCAAAGAATCTTCAGAGATTTGAGGAAACTAAGAAAACAGGACAATTATATGCAATGTGGGATTTTTTTTTAAAGATTATATTTATTTATTCATGAGAGACACAGAGGAAAGAGAGAGGCAGGGACACAGGCAGAAGGAGAAGCAGGCTCCATGCAGGGAGCCCAACATGGGACTTGATCCCAGGTCTCCAGGATCACACCCTGGGCTGAAGGTGGCGCTAAACCACTGAACCACCCGGACTGCCCTGCAACGTGGGATCTTGATCTGAACCACAAAGGGGCTATTAGAGGGAAAGCTGGCAAAATCTACATAAAACCTGTGGGTTGGGCAGCCCAGGTGGCTCAGCGGTTTAGCGCTGCCTTCGGCTCAAGGCATGATCCTGGAGTACCAGGATCGAGTCCCACGTCAGGCCCCCTGCATGGAGCCGGCTTCTCCCTCTGCCTGTGTCTCTGCCTCTCTCTCTCTGTCTCTCATAAATAATTAAAATTTTAAAAAAAATCTGTGGGTTAACAGTATTCTATTTTTGTCAATTTTCTGGTTTTGATAACTGTATTATAGTTATGTAAGATGTTACAGTGGGGAAGCTAGATGAAGGTACATGCATAAAACTGTACTGTTTTGCAACTTTTCTATTAGGCTAAAATTATTTCAAAATAAAAAAATTTTTTAAATGTACAGAGATCCAGGCAGCCCGGATGGCTCAGAGGTTTAGCGCCACCTTCAGTCCAGGGCACGATCCTGGAGACCAGGGATGGAGTCCCACGTCGTGCTTCCTGCATGGAGCCTGCTTCTCCCTCTGCCTATGTCTGTGTGCCTCTCTCTCTCCCTGTGTCTCTCATGAATAAATAAATAAAATCTTAAAAAAAATAAATCTTTAAAAAATAAAAATAAAATGTACAGAGATCCAAGTACCTGAAGTTGGTTGCGATTCTTCTCTATAAGGAAATCTACTTGAAGATCATGTAAATAATAACGAAATGATTTTCCATTCCGATCACAGAATAAGAGAGACTTATTAACAAACTCCTGCAGAATATCTTCAACTTCTTCAGTTTCCATGTCCCAGAGAATACATAACACCTAGAAATCATTTTAAATATTTAATATACCACAAAACTACAATTACCAGGATTGCAGATAAGGTGTTACACACACAGAGAAATTTTTTTTTTTTCTTCTTAAAAATTTTATTGGGGATCCCTGGGTGGCTCAGCGATTGAGCACCTGCCTTTGGCCCAGGGCCTGATTCCAGAGTCCCTGCCTCTCTCTCTGTGTGTCTCTCATGAATAAATAAATAAAATCTTTAAAAAAAATGTTTTTATTTTTTTATTCATGAGAAACGAGAGAGAGAGAAAGAGAGAGAGGAAAAGACACAATCCAGCAGAGAAGCAGGCTCCCCACAAGGAGCCCGATGTGGAACTGATCCCAGGACCCGGGGATCATGCCCTGAACCAAAGGCAGACATTCAACCGTTGAGCCACCCAGGTGTCCCGAGAAAACGTATCTTAAAGCCCTGAGTAACAGTATCTCCGTTTCATATGAAGAAGCTCAACTATTCATCAAAATAGAAAAGTCAGATGCTTCTAGAACTGACAATAGGAAGCTAACCAAGGGACACCTGGGTGGCTCAGTGGTTGAGCATCTGCCTTCCGCTCAGAGCATGATCCCAGGGTCCTGGGATCGAGTCCCGCATTGGGCTCCCTGCATGGAGCCTGCTTCTCCCTCTGCCTATGTCTCTGCCTCTCTCTCTACGTCTCTCATGAATAAATAAATAAAAATATTTAAAAAAAAGGGGGGGGGGGATACTAACCAAACCCTTGATGGAAACTAAGATGAGACTTTTACACTCTCTACACCTCAGTGACGTGGATCTTAATCTTCCAATATCCTCTGTAATAACATCCTTGGTACTATATCAAAAGTTACATGCCATAAATATCCAATGACAAGGATTGTTGGTCCTTCTATTACCTTTGTAGGCACCTTAACATCCTTCTGAAGGATGGAAAGATCTGTGTAGTAATCTTTGATGTCCTCTCTGAGCATTTCAACACTTATAGACATGGCTTCATCCAGAGCCTCATAATCATAAAATGAAGATTTCCTTATTCTCTTAAATTGCTTATTCTGAAGTTGCCTGAGGTAGTAATCCCAACGGTTAGGAAAATCACGTAAAAGTGCACCAATTAAAGACACTACAAGAGGAGAACCTAAAAACAAAACAAAGCAACAAAGCCACTATGTTAATACTGTCTCATTTCAAAATTACCACTAAGAGTCACATTAGTCTTAAAAAACAATTTCTGTTGCATGTTACCTAAAGCCTTAAAATATGTGTAACTTTTGAATTCACTTTAGATATTTATTCTAAGGAAGCCATTAGAGATAAGAAAGAGGGATGCCTGGGTGGCTCAGTGGCTGAGCATCTGCCTGCAACTCAGGGCGTGATCCCAGGGTCTGGGATCGAGTCCCGCACTGGGCTCCCTGCGGGGAGCCTGCTTCTCCGTCTCTCTCTCTCTCTCATTCTGTGTCTCTCATGAACAAATAAAGAAGCCAATAAATAAATAAATAAATAAATAAAGAAAGAAAGAAAGAAAGAAAGAAAGACTTCCTTTAAGGATATTCATCAGAGCATTATTTAAAATAGTGAAAAATCCTTCTGCAGCCAATTAAGCCAACTGTGCCCTTTCTCCATGGGCACCCAGCTTGCTATCACTACAAATAGCCTGCTTGCTAGTGTATGCAGCCTGTTGATTGTATGGGTTGCCCTAAGGGACCTTGGAGACAGTCCTTTCCAGTGGACTCTGAGGTCTGACCTCATGCCATCTCTAATGTAGGCCACAGGCAGGTATGGGGGGGTGCCTTTGGAAAGCCCTAGGACACAGGAGCCAAGTTCCACATTGGCCAAGTCATCATGTCCATCCATACCAAGCTGCAGAACTAGGAGCATGTGATTGAGGCCCTACTCAGGGCCGAGTTCAAGTTCCCTGGTCGCCAGAAAATCCACATTTCCAAGAAGTGGGGCTTTACTAAGTTTAATGCAGACAAATTTGAAGACATGGTGGCTAAAAAGTGGCGCATCCCATGTGGCTGTGGGGTCAAATACATACATCCCTAATCGTAGCCCCTTAGACATATGGGGAGAGCTCTGTACTTATGAGAACCTTGGCACTGCTCCCTCCCAATAAATCCTACTTTGTCAAAAAAAAAAAAAAAAAAGCAAAAAATGTTAAACAATAACAGAGAAATAACTGAATAAATTGAGGTTACCACAATATTATGCCAATGATAATTTTTTTCAAAAGATACTTAAAGATGTGAGAAAATGTTCAAGATCTATTATATGAATAGGGTATGATTCAAATTATTTAACCACTGTAATCCCAATATTTTTTTCAAAGTTTTATATGTCCTAAATGACTGAAATGCTCTCATGATACTAATAATTATCAGATTATGGGTAATTTTTTTCTTTATCATTTCACACACTTTTTAAATGTTTCAGAATGGGCAAGCATCACCTATATGATGAATACAAATGAAGTGATTTTTTTTTTTTCTAAGATATTTTTTAAAAGTCCATTAACTCCATT
Organism: Nyctereutes procyonoides; assembly: GCF_905146905.1. NCBI lineage: Eukaryota > Metazoa > Chordata > Mammalia > Carnivora > Canidae > Nyctereutes > Nyctereutes procyonoides. The sequence continues at coordinate 26,072,537 of NW_026575122.1, forward strand.
GGGGAACCTGGGTGGCTCAGTTCGTTAAGCATCTGACTCTTGGTTTCAGCTCAGGCCATGATCTCAGGGTTGTGAGATCAAGCCCTGTATTGGACTCCCCACTGAGTGGAGAGTCAGCTTCCCCTTTCCTTCTGCCCCTTCCCCCTTGTGAGCATGTGCATGTACTCTCAAATAAATAAATTTTTTTAAGTCAATTAACTCAAAACCAAGTATCTATTGGATGGCAAAGAAGAAAAAACAAGGTCTACTGAAGTATTATTAACAACAGTGGAAGAAATGCTAAGAGCTGATAGATGGAACTACATAAAATTTTAAATTTTTATATGTCAAATAAATTCTACAAATGAAATTAAAAAGCAGACAAAAAACTAGGGGAAAGTATTTACAAAAATATGGCCAAGAGCTAATAGCTTCAATAGTCAGAATGCCTAAAAATCAATTAAACACTTCTATCACAATGAAAAATTGAGTCAAGGATAATTTCTTAAAATGCAGAGAAACCAGTAAAAAATTTAACTTCAAAAAAAAATTTAACTTTACTAATAAAAAATGCAAATTAAGAAGACAACACCAGGGATGCCTGGGTAGCTCACTGGCTGAGCATCTGCCTTTGGCTCAGGCTGTTATCCCGGGGTCCTGGGATCAAGTCCCACATTGGGCTCCCTGCAGGGAGCCTGCTTCTCCCACTGCCTATGTCTCTGCCTCTCTCTCTGTGTCTCTCATGAATAAATAAATAAAATCTTTAAAAAAAAAAAAAAAGAAGAAAAAGACAACCCAGTTTTTACCTATCAAATTAGAATACTATTTTTATAAAATCCCAACCAAAAAAATGTAAAACTCTGATTCTCACTATTATTTTTCTTTTTTGGCAGAAACCATGTCTTCATCTAACCCCGCTCGCTAACGTACTGTGGGTGTTCATTAAGCATTATTTTAATGAATAAATGAATACCAAATTATTATTATCTATTTAAAGTGTCAGAGCAGAACCTAAAATATAAAATACTAAAATATTCTACTAAAGTTTCTGGATGTTCATGTGCTAAATTATCACATTCATAAGCTTAATTTACAAAAGAGTAAAATTAGTATCTCTATAATTCTCTCACATACAAAATAAATAACCATACCTTTACATTCTTTTATAATACTATGAGCTTGCTCTGGCAAATCTGCTTTCTTCATATTAACGAAGAGGGACAGAATTTCAAGTCCTTTTTCTTTTCCTAAGTCACTCTCCACAGCGACTATGTATTTAGGACCTGCAACAAAATCACAAGATATAGTAATTTACTTTAAATATATTTAAATCTAATCAAATTAAGATATAAAGAAAAAAAATTAAGATATAAAGGAAGTAAAAAGCAAGTTAATCCTTACCCATTACTGAATCTGTAACGCTCTTGTCTCTGGTTGTAAGAAGAATCTGACACTGATTGTCAAAAGCTTTTAATATCCAGGAATCCCAAATATCATCCAAGATCAACAGAGACCTAATTTTTAAAAATAGCAATACTAACTTATTAAATCACTAATGACATTTATTATTTTCAACCTCTTTTGGGATGCCTGGGTGGCTCAGTGGTTGAGCATCTGCCTTTGGCTCAGGGCATGATCCAGCAGTCCCAGGATCAAGTCCCATATCAGGCAACCTGCATGGAGCCTGCTTCTCCCTCTGCCTATGTCTCTGCCTCTCTCTGTGTCTCTCATGAATAAATAAATGAAATCTTTAAATAAAAATAAAATTTACAGAATAAAGATGTCTATTTCATGGCTCTTACTCTTTTCTTTGCTATATTCCTTTCACAATATACTAAATCAAATAAGGAAAACAAATTAGAGGTTTTCCTCTCTTCCTATCCCAAAACAACGAAAGCATTTTAAAAGGTAGGAAACCTATAAAAAGAGAATTATGTGTACCATATAGGTCTTAAAAATTGGTTACCGAGGGCCTTAAAAGAAGTATCCAAGCAATGAGATTTTTCTAATTCACTCTTTAAGCACCAAAAACAAATGAGAACTGGGGTCAGGTTAGCATTAGAATCAATCATTTAACAATGATGATATCTGACCATTTTTTACCTACAAAACCAGCAATTTCGTATTTTCCAACCTAATATAATGCACTAGCAAGAATATTACCTTTCATTTGGTACACTAGTGGGGTTTTTTTTTCCATCCATAAATCAGTTTGTTTATTCCTAATGATAAAGAACCTCTGTGCCAATTCTTGATTGGTTTCTCCAAAAACTTTTTTGAACTCAGAACAGATGGAAAATAAATACAACTAAAAGCTGATAGTATAATTACACACTAGCATTTTTATCCTAATGGTACACACTTCTGTATACTACAAAAAAAGATTCTGGTACACATACAGCCTGGAAAATTGCAAAAGTATACACCAAAATGCTGCTGAGAGAGAAATTTAAAAAAATGACTTTATAAGCATGGTCTGATACATCTGATAGCATTTATAATATTTTCCTAAATAGAAATCACTTTTGCTTTCACATAGAAAGGAAACAGGACTAGAGAAGGATACTGCACAAGAAAAGAGGTTAATATTTAGTAGTCTCGAGGCACCTGGTCTCAGGGCTCAGTCTGTTAAGCTCCCGATTTCTTGATTTCAGCCCAGATCATTATCTCAGGGTTGTGAGATCGGGCCCTGAGTCGGGCTCTGTGCTGGGTGTGGAGCCTGCTTGAGATGCTTTCTCTCCCTCTCCTTCCTTCTGCTCCTTCCCCACCCTCTCAAAAAAAAAGTCATACTTTCAATCCCATTTCCTCCAGAAAAATAGATTTTAGTGACTACCAAGGGGAAGGAACAAAAACAAGAATCTGGATGGGAAACAAGCCAAAGAGAAAGGAGCTTGTTCTCTATAGTATGCATCCATACAATCACCTAAGAGGCTTTTCCCAAATTACTACTCTCACCCAATATTCTAATATTAATCCCCTTACCAATTTAAGAATTACTGCCATACTCAGCCACTGCTACATACGAAAGTGTACTGCATCATCAGCTATAATACGGCATTAAAAATAATTGAGCCATTATCTAATTCTCACCCAATTTACTGTTGAACTCCCAAGGAAGGCTTTATTCATCTTTGTACTTGTAGCACTTGACCAAGAACCTGGCACAACACTCAATGTTGGTTAAATGAACCAATGAAAGAATGGGTGTTAGACCACAGAGATCAAAGTGTTGGCTGAACCCCAGGTGATTAACTACTGATGGTCATATTGTTAACCCAAGCAACTAAACTACTGTCTTCCTGCTGGCTAATGAAAACTGGGGAATAGTTGATAACAGTGCCTGGCACATAATTATAATGGTATTTATTGAACAAATTAAACAAAACAAACTCTTGAAGTTCACAGAAGTAGAAGAGTTACATATATGTATGTATATATTTTTTTTCCAACCTAATATAATGCACTAGCAAGAATATTACCTTTTATTTGGTACACTAATAGGGGTTTTTTTTTCCATCCATAAATCAGTTTGTTTATTCCTAATGATAAGAACCTCTGTGCCAATTTTTGATTGGTTTTATGTATCCCAAAACTAAGACAACACAAGACAACGGTCTCATTAAATAAATAATTATTTTACATTTATGCCATCTCTTGTTCACTGTTATCCATTAGAAATAACAAATTCAAGGTAAGAAGCTTGCATTTTCTAGCAAAGACCACTCACCAACTCACCTTAAGAAGTACTTCCTGAGCATCTCAGTGGTACTTAAGAGACAATATGGTAGGGAAGATGCTAAGAAAAGTAGCAATTTCAGGCAAGAGGCAGCCACTTTTTAATGTAAGACAAAGAAGAGCAGAAAAGGAATGCTTCATTTTTAGATCTCTATTGAATAGCAAGAAAAGACATGATGTTCTCAAAATGTCAGAAGTTAAATTTCATTGGGACTTCACACACCAACTAAATTTGACTATTTGTACCTTGGGTGTTTGCGCAGCATAAGAAGGCGAAGACGGTCTTTAGCTTCTTCAATATTGAGTGGAGGCCTCTGAGAGAAATTCTCATCCTGATCCAACCGTGTGCAAAGATTCTGCAATTTCATCAGAAGCCCAGCTTTGTCTTGTTTCCCAACTGAAACCCAGTGTACACCCCCTGGGAAACAGCCTAGGAAGAAAAAATAATAAACTTAAGACCTCTGAACAAGAGTCCTCCTTTGAAAGATTTTAATGATAAGTAGCAGATTTGCTCCAATTTTCAATCTCATCCTATCTTCAATTTTTCTTGTTTCAGGGTATAAATTTGCTTGTAGAGTACTGTTGAGCTTTATAACCTGAATCTAAGAAAAGTTGAAGATATAAAGAAACTGAAGTTTAAAGTAAACCTGTTTATCAGTAAAATCTTACCAAACAAAAATTTACAGTCTTAGTCCTATGTCATCAGCGATCACTGTACAGCACAGTTTCTCAACCTTAGCACTCCTGAGATTTGGGACTAGATAATTCTTTATTGTATAGAACTTTCCTATGCATTGCAGGATGTTTAACAGTCTCCCCTGGCCTCTACCACCAGCAGCTAGTAGCATTCCCCTTCCCTGGTTGTGACAACCAAAGATATCTCCAAACATTGTCAAAATCACCTCTGACTGAGAACCACTGATACCAGGAATACATAACTCATTTGTTATGGTTCTTGTATAGAAACTAAAAAGTAAAAAAAAGAAAAAAGAAAAGAAAAAGACACTAAAAAGTAAGGGGCAGCCCGGGTGGCTCAGTGATTTAGTGCTGCCTTCAGCCCAGGGTGTGATCCTCGAGACCCAGGATCAAGTCCCACATTGGGCTCCCTGCATGGAGCCTGCTTCTCCCTCTGCCTGTGTCTCACCTCTCTCTCTGTGTGTGTCTCTCATGAATAAATAAATAAAATCTTAAAAAAAAAAAAAAAAAAGAGGGGATCCCTGGGTGGCTAAGCAGTTTAGTGCTGCCTTCCGCCCAGGGCATGATCCTGGAGTGCCAGGATCGAGTCCCACATCAGGCTCTCTGCATGGAGCCTGCTTCTCCCTCTATCTGTGTCTCTGCCTCTCTATGTCTCTCATGAATGAATAAATAAAATATTTTAAAAAAAAAGAAAGAAAGAAAAGAAAAGAAACTTAAAAGTAAGAATTTAGGTTCAAGTCTGGCTTTACTGCTTACTAGCTATGCAATCTTTAGCAAATCACTTAACCTCACTTTCATTAATGAATAAGACTGTTTACCTTACCTATTTCAGAGTTACTGTGAGAAGTTAGTGATATAACATATGTGAACTGGCTATGTAACAATAAGGAATTAAAACAAACAGGATTGTTAGTCACATGGATCTGAAAGCATCTTGCAAAATTAAGCTTTGAACTAACAGGCACCATATAAGAATGTTCATTACTATTATTACTGTTAACTATCAACTATTATCATCATTGTTAATTAAGTCACTGTATATCATAAAATACATATTTTTACTTACACGGCTTCAAGAGCCAACTTAATCAGTTCCCCACATAGATACAAAAAAATGTAAGAGGGGTCCATATGTGTAAAATATGGTAAGCAGAAGCATTAGAACATACCATTCATTAATCGTAAGAATTTATATTATGTGATCATAAATAATATAAGAAAAAGCAAAAGACAGATAAAAGATAAATAAGTTATATCAGAGGGCAATTTATTTACTTATTAATTTTATTCACAAATAAAATTAACTACAAAAATCATTATTTTAGAAGCTTAATCATCCAAAAGATTTATATATATGCAAAGACCTATTTATGACATATTTATTGAATACTATTCTGAGTTCTACATATTAACCTATATTTAATGCACATACTTAAACTATCAAGCAGACACTATGTTTGTTTGTTTTTTAAGTAGGCTGCACACCCAGCAGGGAGTCCAACCTGGGGTTCAAACTTACAACCTTAGATCAAAACCTGAGCTGAAATCAAGAGTCAGACACTTGACCGAATGAGTCACCAAGACATCCCACAGACACTATTATTACCCCCATTATACAGAGGAGGAAACTGAAGCATATAAAGATTGAGTAATTTGTCCAAGGTTACACAGATAATAAAGCATAGCTGGGATTCAAACCTCCAGCACCAAAGCTCAACTCCTAAACTATTGTGCCTCAAGGATATTCACTGCAGCGTTGTTTGCAGCAGGAAAAAGAAACAACCTACAATGTCCATGTTAATCCACTTCTTCTCAAGCCTGAGGCAAGCCCAACTGAGGCAGGAGAAAACCTTATATATAAATGAGGCTGTCTGACATTTTAGTTATTACTGAAATTCGACTGTTGGAATGCAAACTGGTACAGTCACTGTGGAAAACAGTATGGAAAGTCCTCAAAAAGTTAAAAACTACGCTATGATCCATCAACGGCTCTATTTATCCAAATACAGAAACAGTAATTCAGAGGTGCCTGTGTGGTCCAGCCAGTTAAGCATCTGCCTTTGGAAAGTACCTAGGTGGCTCAGTGGTTAGTGTCTGCCTTTGGCTCAGGTAGTGATCCTGGGGTCCTATGATCAAGTCCCATGTCAGGCTCCCTGCAGGAAACCTGCTTCTCTCTCTGCCTATGTCACTACCTGTCTCTCTCTGTGTCTCTCATGAATAAATAATTTTTTAAAATTAAAAAGCAGCTGCCTTTGGCTCAGGTCATAATCCTGGGGTCCCAGGATTGAGCCTGCTTCTCTCTCTCTCTGCATCACCAACCCCCAACCCCACTCATGTTCTCTCTTGCTATCTCTCTCTCAATAAATAAAATCTTTAGGGATGCCTGAGTAGCTCAGCAGTTGAGCATCTGCTTTTGGCTTGGGGTGTGATCCCAGTTCTGGGATTGAGTCCCACATGGGGCTCCTTGCAGAGAGCCTGCTTCTCCCTCTGCCTGTGTCTCTGCCTCTCTCTGTGTATTGTCATGAATAAATAAATAAATAAAATCTTTAAAAAATAAAACAAAAAAATCTTAAAAAAAAAATACAGTAATTCAAAGATATACATGCACCCCTATATTTATGGCAGCATTGTTTAGAATAGCCAAGATATGGAAGTAGCTGAAGTGTCCATCAATTAATGAATGGATAAAGAAGATGTGGTATATATACACAATGGAATATTATTCTTTCATAAAAAAATGAAATCTTATCATTTGCAATGACATGGATGGAGCTAGAAAATACAATGCTAAGTGAAATAAATCAAAGACAAATACTAAGGATTTCACCCATATGTGGAATTTAAGAAACAAATAAGCAAAAGGAAAAAAAGAAACAAACCAAGAAACTGACTCTTAACTACAGAAAACAAACTGATAGGGTGCCTGTCTCCCTGGCCCTTCCCCTACTCACATGCATTTTCCCTCTCTCTTTCCCCTAATAAATAAATAAATCTTTCCAAAAAACTAGATTGTTTTTAAAACTCAAAATGACCTGGGGACTCTGAACCTGTAAAAGAAACAGCACCAGGGAAGTTTTAAACAGGCAATAGGGGAAAAAAGTTTTTTTTTTTTTAAATTTTTATTTATTTATGATAGTCACACACAGAGAGAGAGAGAGGCAGAGCCATAGGCAGAGGGAGAAGCAGGCTCCAGGCACCGGGAGCCCGACATGGGATTCGATCCCGGGTCTCCAGGATCCCGCCCTGGGCCAAAGGCAAGCGCCAAACCGCTGCGCCACCCAGGGATCCCTTTTTTTTTTTTTAAATGTGATGTTACACTATGGTATGAGGGATACATCAGAGGAACTTTTTACATCATCATGGAGTGCTCCAATGCCTAAGGACTATCTCTGTGTGTTAAACAATAACAGATTTTTTTTAAAGATTTTATTTATTTATTCATGAGAGACACAGACAGAGAGAGAGAGGTAGAGACACAGGCAGAGGGAGAAGCAGGCTCCATGCAGGGAGCCTGATGTGGAACCCCATCCCGGGACTCCAGGATCACACCCTGTGCCAAAGGCACTAAACCGCTGAGCCACCAGGGATTCCCGGAAAAAAGTTTTTTATGATTACACCCTACAAACTTCAATGCAATGGTTATACATCCACTAAGCTAAATCTAACTTGTAAATTTGCCAAGGTTTATGATTATGAATTTAAATCGGAACTCGGGTGATTTTCTCCAGTAAGGAGGAAGCAAGTAATAGTCTGGGTGAAGAAATGAGGAATAAGCAAGTAACTGTTCAGATGAAGCAATAGGGAGTAAGCAATTAGATTCCGTCTCTTAGCATAGAGAAGGAAGCAGCATTTACCCAAGTAAGAAACTAAAGGACCAAGAGCATGTGCAAAGAAGCAACTGAATAATGAGTGATAAAAACCTGAGTGTAAGAGGGGGCTGATGGGATAAACAGTGCAGGTATTAGGGAACGAAGGAGTAAGTCTTGATAGGTCAGAAAACTGTAGTAGTGAACTTGAATAGAATAAGTGGAGGTAGGCAAAAAGTAGAACATTGAGATTTCAAAAGTGGTAGCACTTCTGGTATTGGCAAGGACAAGGGCCAACCGGTGATAAGGAAGTACCTGGATAAAGGGAAGTAATGAAAATAGTCACTGCAGATAAAGACATCAAGCAACTGAGAGGCTAAGGTTTTGGATGACTCATTCACATAAATATGGTTATCTTACTAAGAGTGTCAACAGAAGAAGAGCTTAAATTTATAACTAAGAACTCCAATAATCAATGAATAAGAGCAATATCATAACTAGGAAAGATCAGAGAAATGAACCTCAAAAGACAAAGACTTTAGTTGGAAAAGGGATTACTAATGTTCTGGACGAGGCAATAGAAAAGCAAGGACAACATCCACCTATTTCCTGGTGCTGATGTACATAGGATATAAAGGAAAAAAATCTCCACACCACGGAAGAAGGCTACAGAGAATGTGGTATCTTTTGGAAATTACCCAATTTCAGATAAGGCAAGGACATAAACATTCCAAGAACAAGTTGATAAAATAGAGTTTCCTGACCACAGAGGAGGAAATCTAGAGGGTAAGACAGAAAAGACTGGGAATGAGAGAAGGAGACCGAGATCAGAAATGACAAATGACAGTGTACTAAGTAGTAACGGCCTGAGAATCTAAAAGGTAACAAATGACCAGGAGACAGAATTCTGCAGTAACTACCGTAAAGATAGTGCTGTGGAGCACAGTTTGATCATCAGGGAAAGCTTCTGGAAGTTCCCTTAGACTTCCTTCAGTGTAAATAATATTTATGAAACAGTAAATCTCTGAGGTTTCCCTTAGTGTTAAGCCTGTGTTCTGTGCATGCACAGGTTTATAAATGCACAGGAAACAGGAAAAAAGCTTGGAAAAATTCACTCAACTGTTCACCACAATGACCTCTGTTGAAGGATTTAGAATTTAGGAGAAAGGGAAGGGCAGGTGAAAAGAATTTTTACTTCTTTTTATTTTTTTTTTTAATTTTTCTTTATTTTATTTATTTACGATAGTCACAGAGAGAGAGAGAGAGAGGCAGAGACACAGGCAGAGGGAGAAGCAGGCTCCATGCACCGGAAGCCCGACGTGGGATTCGATCCCGGGATCTCCAGGATCGCGCCCTGGGCCAAAGGCAGGCGCCAAACCGCTGCGCCACCCAGGGATTCCCTTTACTTCTTTTTAAATGAAAAAACTGTATTTGTTATATTTTAAGATTTTAAGTAATCTCTATACCCGACACGGGGTTCGAACTTATAACCCCAAGATCAAGAGTTACATGCTCTACGGACTGAGCCAGCCGGGCACCCCTATTTTTGTGATATTTAAAACAAATTTTAAAGTACCTGTTGTTGCTCCTAAGGTTTTGTGGTGATTTTTTTTTAATGTGTGCATCCTACTTAAAATTTCTTAAAAATCAGGGCACCTGGATGGCTCAGTTAAGTGTCTGATTCTTGATCCCAACTCAGGTCTTGATCTCAAGAGTCAGGAGTTCAAGTCCCACAAAGGTGTAGAGTTTATTTTTAAAAAATGAAAGAAAGAAAAAGAAACATACACAATAAAAAATAAAACACTGCTAGCTTGGGATCCCTGGGTGGCGCAGCGGTTTGGCGCCTGCCTTTGGCCCAGGGCGCGATCCTGGAGACCCGGGATCAAATCCCACGTCGGGCTCCCGGTGCATGGAGCCTGCTTCTCATAAATAAATAAAAAAATTAAAAAAAAAAAAAAAACACTGCTAGCTTTACAAAGAAAGGTGAAGAGACCAAATGACCAACTGATCTGCAAATAGCCTACTGACACAATATGATAGTTAAATGCTAAGTATTAATTCCACACTTCAGAAAAAATGTAAACATCTTGACTACGGGCACAAGAGGGAGCAATTTAGCCTTGAATGAGGCTTATACCTGTAATTCAGAGAAACTTATTTACAGAAAAATTGCCTTTAATTAGAGAAAATTAACCTCATCCTACTTTCATGTGTGACTTATCCTGACAGCAATTAAACATTTAATAGAATCAAAGAAATCTTGGGAAGGACAGAAAAAACAGACAGCCTTTGGAGAAAGCTTCCATACTTTAGAAATTCAGCATAAAAATAACAGTGTCAACAGTTTAAAACATGAACTCTTCACAATTCCTTTATACCCCCCAAAATAAATAAAGGGTTGAACACCCAAAAGGAAACTGGGTTACTAAAAATGTATGGGCATAAATACTTAAGAACTTAATTTTTTTTTAATTTTACCAAATACCATACTAAGAACAAAACTTCTGCAGAAATCACAGTTTTAATGAAGTTTATAAACTTTAGTTATTTACACTTTCAAAAGAAAAACAAGGTTTTGTACTACAATTAAATGGCAAAAATTCAGTGTTCCTATAAAGTAGAAGTGTGCTCCAGAGATTAAAATTTATCTTTAGAAATTGATTTTAAATTTAAAAAAATTATATTTAGGAAAGTATCTACTCTTTAACTAGTGGATATACTAAAACAGAATCCAAAAACATTAATGAATTAAATATGAATGCTAAGATTATAACAGGACTACTTAAGCAAAATTCAAGAAACACAAATTAGAAGACACAAAAATTCACTGATTTAACTATATCAGAATTAAAAATTTCTGTTCAAGACATCCAGGACAAAGTTAATAGAAACAAATAAAAAGATGTTTATATAGTCTAAAACCAACAAGGCCTAATATCTAAAATATAGAAGAAACTCCTAAAGAGCAATGAGAAAAAGATGAAAATCTCAATGGAAAAACAAATGACACAAAGAAATTTTAAAAAGGAAACCTGGGTGATCCCTGGGTGGCTCAGTGGTTTAGCACCTGCCTTTGGCCCAGGACGTGATCCTGGAGTCCCAGGATCAAGTCCCAAGTAGGGTTCCTTGCATGGAGCCTGCTTCTTCCTCTGCCTATGTCTCTGCCTCTCTCTGTCTCTCTCTGTGTGTCCCTCATGAATAAATAAATAAAATCTAAAAATAAATAAAAAATAAAAAAGGAAACCTGGGATGCCTGGGTGGCTCAGCAGTTGAGCGCCTGGCTTCAGCCCAGAGCGTGATCCTGGAGCCCCAGGATCGAGTCCCACATCAGCCTCCCTGCATGGCGCCTACTTGTGTCTCTGCCTCTCTTTTTCTCTCTCTCTGTCTCTCATGAATAAATAAATAAATAAATATATCTTTAAATAAAAACAAAAAAAGGTTGAAAATAGAGCTACCTACAACCCAGCAATTGCACTCCTGGGTATTTACCCCAAAGATACAAATGTAATGGTCCCAAGGGGCACATGCACACCAATGTTTATAGCAGCAATGTCCACAATAGCTGAACTATGGAAAGAGCCCAGATGTCCTCTAACAGATGAACAGAACTAGAGGATATTATGCTAAGTGAAATAAGTCAATCAGAGAAAGACAATTATCATATGATCTTACTCATGTGGAATTTAAGAAACAAAACAGATCATAGAGGAAGAGAGGGAAAAATAAAACAAAATGCAATCAGAGATGGAGACAAACCATAAGAGACTCTTACTCATAGGAAATAAACGGAAGGTCACTGGAGTGGGGAGAGGAGGGGATAGGGTAACTGGGGTGATGGACATTAAGGAGGGCATGTGATGTAATGAGCACTGGGTGTTACATAAGAATCACTGACATCTACCTCTGAAACCAATTATATATTATATGTTAACTAATTGAATTTAAATAAAATTTTAAAATTTTTTTCTCACTTCTATAAAAGTTCAACCCAGGGTCAGCCTGGGTGGCTCAGCGGTTTAGCGCTGCCTTCGGCCCAGGGTGTGATCTTGGAGACCCGGGATCGAGTCCCATGTTGGGCTCCCTGCTTGGAGCCTGCTTCTCCCTCTGCCTGTGTCTCTGCCTCTCTTTCTCTCTGTATCTCTCATGAATAAATAAATAAAATCTTTTTTTTTAAAGGTTTTTTATTTATTTATTTACGATAGTCACAGAGAGAGAGAGAGAGAGGCAGAGACACAGGCAGAGGGAGAAGCAGGCTCCATGCACCGGGAGCCCGATGTGGGATTCGATCCCGGGTCTCCAGGATCGCGCCCTGGGCCAAAGGCAGGCGCCAAACCGCTGCGCCACCCAGGGATCCCTAAATAAATAAAATCTTAAAAAAAAAAAAAAGTTCAACCCAGCTTTGCTGGGGCAGCAGAGTTGGAGACAATCTATGTATCTATTAGCTAGGGAAATGAATAATGATAAAATGTGCTGGATGTATCCCATGTAAGGCAGCCATCAGGTGTAACAAGATGTGCAGCCAGCAAGGATAAATCTTAAAAACAGTATCAAGAGAGTTAAGAAACAATAAAATAATCAATACTATAACATTTATGCAAATTTACAATATCTGCCCAAATGTTTTACAAGAAAACATATATAAATATATTGGAAGGAACACCTATGGGGAGGTGTGATATTGTGATATTATTTGGTCTTCATCACTATTCCTGGCACACTGCTATAAAACCCTTGTAATTTCCCAAATAAGAGCCATACGAGGCACTTTTTACAATATTTAATTTTGTTTCCAGTTCCTGAAATATTTCTGGAGCTATAAAAGTTAAATTATTATTATAAAAAGCCTCTTTTAACCACACTTGAGTTTATGTTAATCAAGTTATTTTTGGAAAGCCTTGATACAAGCTAAGGATGGGGACTGTTGCCATACAGACAATTGGAACTTTCAGCCCCATGCCCCAGAGCTCTCAGACTTTTAGGGAGGGAAGTGAAGCTAAAGACTGAATTCAATCACCAAGGGTCAATGATTCAGTTTTTGTAATGAAGCCTCTCAAAACCAGGGTACAGAGAGCTTCCGGGATGAAGATGTGGAGACAGTGGTACATTAGAGAGGGCATGGAAGCTCTGCACCCCTTCCCATATACTTTGCCTTATGCACCTCTTCCATTTGGCTGTTACTGAGTTATGCTGTTACTGAGTTATATCCTTTTATAATAAATCAGTAATGTAGTAAGTAAAATGTTTTCCTGAGAAAGCCACTCTAACAAATAAATCAAATCCAAGGAGAGCAAACCTCCAATCTATAGCCATTTGGTCAGATGCATAGGTAACAACCTGGACTTGTGATTGGTTATCTGAAGAGTGGGAGGGGGAGCAGGAGAGCAGTCTTGAAAGACTGAACCCTTACGCTGTGGGCTCCATCACTATCTCCATATACACAGTGTCAGAATTGAACTAAATTGTAGGATACCCAGCTAGTCTTGAAGAAAGAATTACAGGATGCATGGAAAACCTACACATCTATTATCAGGAATGAAGCAGTGCTGTTGTTGTGGACAGGAGACACAATGGAAAAGTGTGTTTTTCCTTAGGTGGGGAAGGAAAATAAGAATAAGAAATTCTTAAAAGGAAACATACACGGGAGGAAGTTAAGGCTTATGCAAACCCAATATGATACTAGCTGTTAACTAAGGAATGATTAACTTAATCCCTTGTATGTGAGATCTCACAAAAGAACATGAGAGATATTAAGCTCACTAGGTACTGGACAACTGCTAGTATCTCAAAACAAAGCGGTTAAAAATCTATTGTGAGTGACTCCTGGGTGGCTCAGTGGTTGGGCGTCTGCCTTCTGCTCAGGGCATGATCCTGGGGTCCTAGGATCGAGTTCCACATCAGGCTTCTCCCTCGCCTATGTCTCTGCCTCTCTCTGTGTGTCTCTCATAAACAAATAAATAAAATCTTAAAAAAAAAAAATCTGAGACCACAATTTATACTATGATTCCTGGATAATTAAGTTGTTGATCAATTTAACCTCTAAAATTGAAAACTCACCCCAATAATCTTGAGTGGTTTAAACTGAGGGCAGACTTTCAATCTTTAAATTACTGTTATAAATATATTTTTTAAAGGAAATTCATCATAACATTCAAAGAAAAATCCATTTCTTCACACTAAAAGAACTTAAACCAATTTTTATCCTGAAACACCTTGGTGATCAACTTTGCAGTAGAATATGAATGAGTGAATTTATAAGTATTAAAATAAATCATTAGCCCTAAGACTTGCATGGAACTGAATTCCAAAAAACCTCTCTAATTACAAAGAGAAAAAACCATGGAATCAGGCATACTTCTGACAAAAGTATGATTAACACCACTGACAAGAGCTGTGAAGTACAAACTAAAGCCCAAGTGAGTAAAACAAACGTGCCCTAGCCTCCATATTTCTAAACCTCTTAGAGGCTTATTATTTATTACATCATTTTGTCATCTCATCATAAAATCTCTTAACTGCTGATTATGTACTGTAAACAAAAAAGTTATTAACAACTAGAATTCAGGAACTAGCTTTAAATTCCCCTTGAAGTCACTAATGAATAGAGGCAACTGAAGACTGATATAGTTGTGTAACTCTTCCCAGTGAATACCCTGAGAAGCCACCAGATTCACTAAGGTCAGCAGTACACCTGACAAATGTCCTAAATGCTCTTCTGCACAGTATGCCCTTCCCCATCCCAGTATCTACCCAATACCCTCCCATCTTCCCTACTCTCCCATTCCTAGTCTGCCTGGCAAACTTCTAATATTCCTCCAAACTCCAGCTAAAATGTCATGTCATTCAGGAAGCCTGTCCTGTTCATCTTCTTCCCCCAGACATAACATTTCCTTTGCTATAACTTTGTACCACATACTATTTCTACCACTCAATTTATCACATATAATTTGTTTACATGCCTGTCTACTCTACTTGACTATGAATAAATTTCTTAGATGCACAGACTGGGGCCTTCTTTTTTTGCCAACCTCCATAGTAGGCTCGCAAACATTTACTGAATACATGAATATCCAAAGCAAGAAAAGACAGTCATTAGATGGCAAATGAATCTATAAAGCCGATCAGCAGGAGCGTCTACCTGGCTGGCTGTAGACCATGGGACTCTTGATCTCAGGGTTGTCAGTTGGAGCCCCATACTGGGTATAAAGATTACTTAAAAAATAAATAAAGCCTATCCTCAAAAACTCATTAATTGCTATAGTCAACTCCCATTTTTTTCTCTTTCTTGGTGAGTACATATAAGATAGACAAATTACTATAAAGATTTGTAAAGATAAGCAACTGATAGAATTACAGAAATGGAATTAATAGTTTAATACAAGATGCCAAATACATGGGAGAATCACCCAGTAAGAGAATCATTAATGGAACTGAGTTCCCAAAAACCTCCTTCTCCACAACACTCAACTAAAAGAAGAGCATTAAGTCTAATATTTCCTAAAAGGGAGGGATATAAGCTAAACAACTTTTGAAAATCCTTTTCAACTCCACAATCCTGGGGGCACCCAGATGGCTCATTCGGTAGAGCATGCAATTCTTGATCTTAGAGTCGTGAGTTCAAACTCCACAATGGGTGTAAAGCTTACTTAAAATCAACTCCATAATCCCCTCTAATTATTAAGATACAAGGGAACTAGCTTCAATCTAGTGATAACAAGTACCATCTGATAATATATGAATTTATTAGCCTGGTTAGCCAAGCCTCATTGTGACAGGCTCAGTACAAAATAAATTCCAAATGTAATCATGCCTGTGGTAAGCCGAATAACAGCCCCTAGAAGATGTTCACATCCCAAACCACAGAACTTATGTTACCTTACATAGCAAAAAAAGACTTTGCAGATGCAATTAAATTAAAGATTTGTGGATGAGATTATCCTAGATTGGGATCCCTGGGTGGCGCAGCGGTTTAGTGCCTGCCTTTGGTCCAGGGCAGGATCCTGGAGACCCGGGATCGAATCCCACATCGGGCTCCCTGCATGGAGCCTGCTTCTCCCTCTGCCTGTGTCTCTGCCTCTCTCTCTCTCTCTCTCTGTGTGTGACTATCATGGAATAAATAAATAAAATCTTTAAAAAAAAAAAGAGAGAGAGATTATCCCAGATTACCCAAAGGCCCCAGAAGAGAGAGGCAAAAACGTGTGAATCAGAGAGAGAGATGTGATGACAGAAGCAAAGTTCAGAAACAGAGAAAAAGATCTGAAGATGCTATTATGTACTGCCAGCTTGGGAATGGAAGAAGGGACCATGAGTCTAGAAATGTAGGCCACCTCTAAAAGCTAGAGAATGTAAGGAGAAGGATTTTCCCTAGAGCCTCCAAAAGAACTCAGTCCTGCTGGGATCCCTGGGTGGCTCAGCGCTTTGGCACCTGCCTTCGGCCCAGGGAGTGATCCTGGAGTCCCAGGATGGAGTTCCACGTTGGGCTCCTTGCATGGAGCCTGCTTCTCCTTCTGCTGGTGTCCCTGCCTCCCTCTCTCTCCTCTCTCTCTCTCTCTCATGAATGGGTGAATAAAATCTTTAAAAAAAAAAAAAAAAAAAAGGAACTCAGCTCTGCTAACACCTTGACTTTAACCCAGTAAGAACTACTCTGATTTCCCAAATTGTACAATAATAAATTTGTGTTGTTTTATGTCACCAAATTTTTCATAATTTGTTACAGCAGCGATAGGAAACTATTATCATGCCTAAAGAATAACTCCTTAGGCAGCAACATATGTTAATCAAACTTACCATCTAAGAAAAAATGATCTCGAACAGCTTCTGCAGCTAAAACAGACTTCCCACAACCTGCCATTCCATATATGACAACCCATCCTGGTTCACCACTTAGTTTGAATAGGTTCTGACGAATTGCATTCACCAGCTTCTTCCTGGTAACAAAAACAACCGGCCTCTGTGGCACTCCACCCTCACACAGGACTGTCTTCACTGAAACCCAAAAGACAACCAGTATGAACAAACAGAACTTTGAAATGGCTACTCAAGTCATACCATAAAATAACAAAAGAAAGCAAGGCTGTGGCTTTACCCTCAGAAATTCCAAGAGAAGAAAATGTGGCTAGCATACTAACTTCAATGTTCTTATTTCTCGGAACGTAACAAAAACAAACATAAATTTTTCAAGATGACTGCTAACAATGCAAGGCTCCATCTATATCTGCCCTTATACACTCTATTCCTCCCTGATTCTATCTCTTTTTCTTATATTGAAAACTAGAAAGGAGGGTGTAAAGGAAAGAATATGGGACTCCTTTCAAGAACACAGATTTCTAAAGATTCTTATTCTTTCCTATGCATGCACTCAATAAACACAGAATTAGAGAAGAGCTTAACGGCCTCAAAGCTGCCTTTTTAATCTCTAAAAACGCCCAGTAGACAGCTCACCGGGCAAGAAAAATGTGAGAGTTAACACAGGTGCAAATAAAAACTTCAACTGGAAAACAAAACTAATTTCTTCATATGCATTTTCAGTGAACTAATCATAACCAACCTCTTCAACAGACTCCATTTACATTAAGACAAAACTACAGCTACATTGCTATTGTGACACCAAATGTTGTAGAAGACATGGATACAAACCATGTGAAGTTATTCCACCAACTGAATCTTTGCCACCGTTGGAAGAAGAGATGACAGGAATGCCACTATGGAGAAGGGCAGCAAGATCTTTATACCCTTCATGTATCAGAGCATTGTAGAATGATATGTAGGAATAATTATCTTTTTTAAGTATTGTTTTAATTAGCAGAGCTGCTCGTTGCTGTTGAGTGGGCTAAAAAAAAAATAAATTAGTATACCACAAAGAATATGTCTGCAACATAAACTAGTAGAGACCAGTGCAAGTTCTGAAATAAAATTAAGAAAATTTTTTAAACTCAAATAATTATATCAAATATTTTTAAATAAAAAGTAGAAAGAAAAAAGTTTTATAGCACAGACTTCCTCAGAGGGCTTTACCTCATTTTTTACTTTTTCCTCCTCTGATATTGTTAAAACTCCGTCATTAATCATACGATCCATGATGTAGGACGTTTTGATGTCCTTTTCCAAGGCTTCTCTATATTGAAGCAAACAGTTTCGAGCTTTTGCATCCATCCTCCCTTGAATTTTTCTCTGTCAACCATGAGCTATGGGGAAAACATCAAAATATTTGTCAGGGCAATCAAGATATCAAAGGATGTGAGAGGCACCTGGATGGCTCAGTTGGTTAAGCATCTGCCTTCAACTCAGATCATGATCCCAGGGCCCTGGGATCAAGCCCCACATCAGGCTCCCTGCTCAATGGAGAGCCTACTTCTCTCTCTTCCTCTGTTGCTCCCCTACTTGTGTACTCTTCTGTCAAGTAAATAAAATCTTAAAAAAAAAATTTATTGGGACGCCTGAGTGGCTCAGCAGTTGAGCGCCTGCCTTTGGCTCAGTGTGTGATCCCAGATTCCCAGGTTGAGTCCATCGGGTTCCTTGAATGGAGCCTGCTTATCTCTCTGCCTGTGTCTCTGCCTCTCTCTGTGTGTCTCTCATGAATAAATAAATAAAATCTTAAAAAAAAAAAAAAAAAAAAGATGTGTAACCTCACTGGTAATTAAGAAATAAAGATTTTTTTGCAAAGATTTTTAAAAATGCACAAAACCCAATGCTTTCAAAGGTGTGACAAAGGTCCTTGCGTGGCTCAGTTGGTTAACTGTCTGCCTTTGACTCAAGTCCTGATCCCAAGGTCCTGGGATCAAGTTCCACTCTGGGCTCACTGCTCTGCGGGGAGCCTGCTTCTCCCTCCCTCTCATTAATAAATAAATAAAATCTTAAAAAAAAAAAAAAGGTGTGACAAAATGAGTTTTCATATGCACTACTTGAGAAGAGCATAAAATGTATGAAACTTTTCTGGAAGGCAATATACTAAAGATATAAAAGCATTTAAAGGGATTTCTCTAACCCAGAAATCCCACTTCTAGAAACTTACCTTAAGGAGACATTCACATATGTAGGCAAAAATATCCACAAAAAGAGTTAACAGGGGTATCCAGCTGGCTCAGTTAATAGAGCATGTGACTCTTGATCTCAGGGTCATGAGTTCAAACCCCACATTGGTCATGGAGTTTACTTTAACAAAAAAAAAAAAAAAAAAATTAACAGAGAATGTTTAGGTGAGAAAAAAGATGAAAACAACCTAAATGCCCACCTTTCTGAGTATGGATTAAAAATTAGAATATGTATGTAAAATGGAATATTAGACAACCATTTAAAATAAGACACATCTCAGGGCACCTGGGTGGGCTGTCGGTTAAGCATCTGCCTTCACCTCAGGTCACAATCCTGGGGCCTTGGGATAAAGCCCAACATCAGGCTTCCAGCTCAGTGGGGAGTCTGCTTCCGCTTCTCCCTCTCCCTATCCCCCTCCCCCTGTTTATGCTCTCTCTCAAATGAATAAATTAAAATCTTAAAAAAAAAAGAGTGACATCTCCATGTACTGACATGGAAAGATACTCCCTACAAACTGATTTTAGAAATTAGAAATACAATCCCAGATATAGCACAAAAAACGTGTTAATATCATACAAATACATAGGCAGATGTTAGGAAGTCTATTCAACAAAATATACTTTGGGTTACTTCTAAGTAGCAAGATTTGGGTGTCTCCCCTTTTTCCTTTTTGTACTTTTCTATACAGTCCTAATCTTTTCAATATATATTAGTATTCTTACAATTTAAAAAAATTTTAAAGATTTTTATAAATAGTGATCATACTGAAAATCTTAATGTTTAGAAACTTCTTGGTGTCTTTATCTAACATAGTACTAAAGAGAGCACTGTTGGTATTGAGTATTATTAGGTAAGCATTAGCTCTGGCTCCTTATCTGTAAATACATTTCTCACATGCTTACTCCATTAATGTTTTGGTTGA
Organism: Nyctereutes procyonoides; assembly: GCF_905146905.1. NCBI lineage: Eukaryota > Metazoa > Chordata > Mammalia > Carnivora > Canidae > Nyctereutes > Nyctereutes procyonoides. Next base: position 26,092,703 of record NW_026575122.1, read on the forward strand.
GCTGCTAAGTATGATAAAGCTACAGAAAATACCCACTGGTGGTCATTCTTTGGATTAAGTGGACACAAAGAAGGGGCACCTGGGTGGCTCAGTCAGTTGAGCATCTGACTCTTGATTTTGGCTCAAGTCATAATCTCAAGGTCATGAGATACGGCCCCATATCAGGCTCTGTGCTGAGTGTAGAGCCTGCTTAAGATTCTCTCTCTCTCCAGGTGCCTGGATGACACAATTAAGCAACCAACTCAGGTCCTGATATCAGGGTTGTTTGAGATCCAGCCCCAGAGCGCCAACTCCACATTCAGCAGAGTCTGCTTAAGTTTCTCTCTCCTTCTGCTCTTCTCCCAAAATGATCTGTCTCTGTCAAATAAATAAATAAGTCCTTAAAAAATAAAATAAAAAGATTCATTTTTTTTTAAGATTTCATTTATTTATTCATGAGAGACACACACACAGAGAGAGAGAGAGAGAGAGAGAGAGAGAGAGAGAGAGAGAGGCAAAAACACAGGCAGAGGGAGAAGCAGGCTCCATGCAGGGAGCCCCGACGTGGGACTTGATCCTAGGTCTCCAGGATCACACCCTGGGCTGAAGGCGGCGCTAAACCGCTGAGCCACCCAGGCTGCCCAAATAAAGAGATTCTTGTCCTCCATCTGCCCTTTTTTAGCTCTCTAAAAAATACATAAAAAATAGGGGCACCTAGATGGCTCAGTCATTAAGGGTCTGCCTTCAGCTCAGGCCATGATCCCAGGATTCTGGGATCTAGCCCAATGATGAGCTCCCTGCTCAATGGGGAACCTGCTTCTCCTCCGTCTGCCTGCCACTCCCTCTGCTTTTGCTCTCTGTCAAATAAAGAAATAAAATCTTAAAAAACAAATAAATAAAAATAATATTCTTTACAGCATAATACTCCGTTTCTACCAACGTTATTTCCTTTTAACATTTTATTTATTTATTTGTGAGACAGAGACAGAGAGGGAGGCAGAGACACACACAGAGGGAGAAGCAGGCTCCCCACAAGAAACCTGATGCGGGACTCCATCCTACGACCCTGGGATCACCCCTGAGCCAAAGGCAGGCGCTAAACCACTGAGCCACCTAGGCACTCCTCTACCAACTTTATTTCAAATACAATGCAAATTTTTCCATAACATAAAACTCAGATCCGAGTATTTGCAGATTTTATTTTTTTAAAGATTTTATTTATTTATTCATGAGAGACACAGAGACAAAGAGAGAGGCAGAGATACAGGCAGAAGAAGCAGGCTAGAGGATCCCTGGGTGGCTCAGTGGTTTAGCGCCTGCCTTGGGCCCAGGGCGCGATCCTGGAGTCCCAGGATCGAGTCCCACATCCAGCTCCCGGCATGGAGCCTGCTTCTCCCTCCTACTGTGTCTCTGCCTCCCTCTTTCTCTCTCTATGTCTAAAATAAATAAATTAATAATAAATAAATAAATAAATAAATAAATAAATAAATAAATAAATAAATAAATAATAAATCTTTTAAAAAAGAAGAAGAAAAAGAAGCAGGCTCCATGCAGGGAGCCTGACTTGGGACTCGATCCCAGTTCTCCAGGATCACGCCCTGGGCTGAAGGCGATGCTAAACAGCAGAGCCACCTAGGCTGCTCTATTTGCAGATTTTTAAAACATTAACAGAACTCTACCCAATGTAGCACAGGGTGTCTAAATGTATTCAATAATTTTTTCATTCAATAAACATTTTTTTAAAAGATTTTATTTCATTTCAGATAGGGACAGAGAGAGCACCAGCAGGAGGGAGAGGCAGAGGGAGAAGCAGACTCCCTGCTGAACAGAGGGGGGTGGGGCCCAACCCCTTCGGGGCTCCATCCAGGACCCTGGGATCAATAAACATTTGAGGGAAAATAATAAAATAAAATAAAATAAAATAAAATAAAATAAAATAAAATAAAATAAAATAAAATAAAAATAAAATAAAATAAAATAAATAAAATAAATAAAATAAATAAAATAAATAAAATAAATAAAATAAAATAAAATAAAATAAAATAAAATAAAATAAAATAAAATAAAATAAAAAAATAAAATAAAATAAAATAAATAAATAAAATAAAATAAAATAAAATAAAATAAATAAAATAAAATAAAATAAAATAAAATAAAATAAAATAAAATAAAATAAACATTTGTGGGGCACCTGGGTGGTTCAGTTGGTTAGGTGTCTACCTTGGGCTCCAGTCATGGTCCTGGGGCCCTGGGATCCAGCCCTGCATAGGGCTTCCTGCTCAGTGGGGAGTCTGCTTCTCCCTCTGCGTCTCTGCAACCGCCCCTCCTCCTCTGTCTGTCTCTCTCATAAATAAATAAATAAAATCTTAAAAAAAAAAAAAAAGAAAGAAACATTTGGGCCCTCATATGTACCAGGCCCCAAAGTCTACAGAGAAGATTAAATCATACCTCTGAAGAAATTCATAATCTAATAAAAAAAATTTAAATGTAAAGAGAATATGTGATGCCCTTAGTGTAAAAATACAGATAAGCACAATTAATTTAGAGTGCACAGAAGAGGAGGGACCGTCATTAAGCTTCAACAACGAGGGTCGCGGGGGTGGCTCAGCTGTTGAGTGTCTGCCTTTGGCTCAGGGAGTGATCTCAGGGTCTTGGGATGGAGTCCTGCCTCGGGCTCCCCTTGGGGAGCCTGCTTCTCCCTCTGCCTGTGTCTCTGCCTCTCTCTGTGTGTCTCTCATGAATAAATAAATCTTAAGAAAAAAAAGTTTCAACAATGACTAAATATTTTTAAAGTGCCACAAATATAGCACCTGCAAACACAGTGAAATAGTGAAATGGGCACTTGCCTGTTATTTGTCAAGGTTCATCAAATGCTCAGTCCTAGTAGGAAACTGAATAAAAGAAAACGTTATGGTGAGAATCAAAGCTATGGTATTTTTTAAACGTTAATAACGTTTTATGACCTCAATTTAAATAAAACATCCATGGGGATCCCTGGGTGGTTCAGCAGTTTAGTGCCACCTTCAGCCTAGGGCGTGATCCTGGAGTCCAGGATCGAGTCCCACATCGGGCTCCCGGTGCATGGAGCCTGCTTCTCCCTCTGCCGTGTCTCTGCCTCTCTCTCTCTCTGTCTATAATTAATAAATAAAATCTTTTTTAAAAATCCTTAATTTTTAACTTTTTAGGTTATCTGAACTGCTAAGCAGACCCCTGAAACTCATTTCCAACCATCCTCATTAAACCATCCTCCAACCTATTAAAGCTAGATATGTACATTTTAAAGGTTTTTAAACTCTGCACAAATTGTATTACGAACAAATTTTCAGTGCCCGACCTTTTGGAACCGCATCAGAATGTAAAATCAAACTCTTCAAAGACATGAAATAGAAAGTAAAGAGCAATTTCATCCAGGAAAACAGAAACGGCTGGCTACTTCCTCTTTTGATAATTTCTCCTCCAGTCCAGGGGCAGGTTATCGGTTACTCCCGCCCCAGAAGTCTGAGCCCCTGAATTCCGCTACTGAACCTCCAGAGACGCCAGCTCGGGCAGGAAAGCGAGGCGCAAACTTATCCAAACCTGTGCACCAGGGTCTTACCGGGAGAGCAGCCCTGCGGGGACAGACTGGGAAGTCCAGGTGGGGGCGGGGAGGTAAGCAGTGGGGGCTCCCGAAGGGAATGGGGGGAGCCCGCCGCGCGATCCCGGGACAAGCCCGGGCCTCCCAGGAGCCCCTCCGCAGCCTCCAGAACCCGGAGACCCGAGTCGCGGAGACGCGGATGCCCCCCCCCACCCCGGTCTCCCAGGTGCCCCTCCAGGGCCTCGCAGCCCGGGGCGCCTCCAGACCCCCGGAGACCTCTAGGTCGCGGAGAGGCGGGCGTCGTCCACCGCCGCCCCCGCCCCGGCCGCCCGCGCAGTCCCAGGCGGCCGAGGTGAGGCCGGTGCGAGGGCCGCCGGGTGGCGGACCCCACCCCACACACAAAGGGAGGAGGGCCGACTCGAGCCGTCGCTCTTCCCTTCCAGCGGCAGCTGCACCGCGGCCGGAGCCCGGCGCCACCCCGGGCGCCGCCGCCACTTCAAGTCCCCGCGGGTCGCTGACGGCCCCGACTGCTCACCTTCAGCTCCCTCGCCCCTTCAGCCCAGGAGCAGAGGAAGCAGCGTCCCCCGGATCTGCCCTCCTCTCCGCCTCAGAACCGCGGAGCAGTCCAAACCCGCCGGGCCCGCCCCGCTCGGACAGCGCGCGCCCGCGCACGCAGACACACGCACCCCGAGCCGCGCGCACGCGCCTGAGGGAGCGGCCCCGCCCGCCCCGCCCCGCCCCGCCCCGCCCCGCCCCTGGCGCGGCCAAGCACGGGGCGCGCCCCTTCCGGAGGACCGTGGGCCGAGGACCCGGCGGCAGCGCGCTCCGAGTGGCGCGCGCGCGCCCCCTCCCCGCGCCCTCGCTGCCCGGCGGGCGGCCCCGCGGTCCTCGGGTGTGCGGCGTTCAGGGACAGAAGGACTGCGTCCCGGTGCGGCGGCCTGAGGAACTAGAGGGCGGGCGGCCGGGGGACGCTGTGAAGCGGCGAGGACGGCGGGGAGAAGAGCCGGCAAGCTTGTGGGCGGCGCCGGTCCCGGCGGGGGCGCGGTCAGGGCCGAGGCGGCCACGTCCCGACGCCCGGGGGTGGAGAGGCTGCCTGGGACCTCGGCGGTGCAGACATGTCGGAGGTGAAGAGCCGGAAGAAGTCGGGACCCAAGGGAGCCCCCTCGGAGCCGGGGACGCGGAGCGAGGGCGGGAAGAGCCCCGAGGCCCGGGGCGGCGGCGGGGGCTGGGCGGATCCGCGGACCGGCGTGAGCCTGCTGTCGCTGGGGACCTGCCTGGGCCTGGCCTGGTAAGTGGACGCGAGGCTGCCGGGGCCTGTGTCCGGCCTGCGCGGTCGGCGCGCTCTCCTCGGGCCCCTCCCGGCCCCGACCCCGAAGAAGGGCCAGCCCAGCCGTCTTGGTTTCCTTTTCGCTCGTCTTACAACTTAACTTTTCCTCTCTATTAGCACGTAGTGGGCCCCGATCGCTCCGTGGGAGCTGAGACCAAGGTCTGGGGACGACTCAGCCGCGTCTTGAGAGGTGCCGATGCGGCGCAAACTGTGTCAAGCGCCTGCTACCCGTCGGATGCTTTCCGTGTTTGTAACCCGTTGTTTCCCGTCCTCTGCACGTTTGCCTGGGACGCGGTTGCCCCACCCTCACGCCAGTGATGCAGCCTTGAAAGATTTCATGATGATCTCAAGGCAGCAAACGTTAACGACGATGTCAGAGATTGGAGAATCTCTCATTTTGCAATCATCGTCTATGCGTTATGTGAATTGGAAGCGTATTCCTAAAATACAGATTGAATTTCGGTACCATCAGATGACAAGAGTGTAGCACTCGTGTTCACCTAAAACTGAGCAGCTGTAGTTTTTTTTTTTTTTAATTAGTTTATTTTTTCATGAAAGAGGCAGAGACACAGGCAGAAGCAAGCTCCCTGCGGGGAGCCGCATGCGGGGCTCATCCCAGGACCCCGGGATCACACCCTCAGCCAAAGGCAGATGCTCAACCACTAAGCCACCCAGTAGTCCTGAACAGGTATAGTTTTTTAAGCCAAGCAAATAGCAATACATTGTTTTCATAGAAAAAAATGAGTATTAGAAATGACCTTAAGGGGCCACCTGGGTGGCTCAGTTAAGCGTGTGCCTTTCGCCTGCCTTTGGCCCAGGGCGTGATCCTGAAGACCAGGGATGGAGTCCCACATCAGACTCCCTGCATGGAGCCTGCTTCTCGCTCTGCCTGTGTCTCTGCATCTCTTTCTCTATGTCTCTCATGAATAAATTAAAATCTTAAAAAAAAAAAATGCATGTGCCTTTGGCTCAGGTCATGATCCCAGAGTCTTGGGACTGAGCCCCCCGCCCTGGGCTCCTTACTCAATGAGGAGTCAGTCGGCTTGTGTCTCTCTCTCTGCCCCTTCACCCCCCCCACCATGTTCTCCTTTTTTTTAATTTTTATTTATTTACTTATGATAGTCACACAGAGAGAGAGAGAGAGGCAGAGACATAGGCAGAGGGAGAAGCAGGCTCCATGCACCGGGAGCCCAACGTGGGATTCGATCCCGGGTTTCCAGGATCGTGCCCTGGGCCAAAGGCAGGCGCTAAACCGCTGCACCACCCAGGGATCCTGTTCTCCTTCTTTAAAATAAAATCTTTAAAAAATAATCTTAAAACCAACTTAGTAATTTTATTTGCCCCATTTTCTTTTTTTTTTTTTTAAGATTTTATTTATTAATTCTTGAGAGACACAGAGAGAGAGGCGGGGGGGGGGGGGGGGCAGAGACACAGGCAGAGGGAGAAGCAGGCTCCATGTTGGGAGCCCTGGACTCCCGAGTAAATTTTGAATTATACACTGCTGGTGACTCATTCAGAGTCGAAATAAATAAAAGATTTGTTATAATAAAGTAAATGTCATTAAATTTTCTCTTCAAAAAAAAAAAGATACTGTTCCATCTTAGTGATACAGCATTTTATTTATGTAATATTTTGATTTTGATCTTGAAAGAATAAATTTACCCTCTTTAATAATTTTACTCTTAAAAAAAATAAATAAATTTACTCTTGTAAATAAACTGTTCTTATGTCTTCAAATGCATGCCCTTCTTTAGGTAAGTAACTCTTCTATACTGAGAAAGTTATTCAGTAATAGAGGTAGTAAACTAAAGGATACAGATCGTCCTTGACTTAGGATAGGGTTACTTCCCAATAAACCCATTGTAAGCTGAAAATATAAGTTGAAAATGAATTAATACACTTCATTTACCAAATATCATAGCTTAGCCTAACCTCTCTTAAATATGTTCAGAACACTTAACATTCGCAGACAGTTGAGCAAAATCATCTAACAAGCCTATTTTACAAGAAAGTGTTGGATATCTTATGTAATTTATTGAATACTGCACTGAAAGTGAAAAAACAGCATCTTGTGTGGGTACAGATTGGTTGTAAGTGAATCAGGTGTTTACTCTCACAGTCATGTGGCTGACAGGGAGCTACTGCTGCAGCCATTGCCTAGCATCAGGAAAGAGGATGCTACCAAGGAGAGGATCAGGATCACACTGCTAGCCTGGGAAAAGGTCAAATAAAGTACAGTTTCTGTTGAATGCATGTCACACACCATCATAAAGCCAAAAAAATCTAAGTCAAACCATTTGAAGTTGGGGATCATCTGTATATGTTGCTTCTCTCGGGATCTAATACACCTGGTTTTAGTTATTAAATGTATTTTTGATTATGCAAAGATTCATATTCATACGAGATAAATTACATCATAAAATGTTGAGCTAAAAAAAACTAAAAAAAATAAAATGTTGAGCTTTTCAATAGTTACCATCCTGGGAAAATACTAATAGAAATCTGTAGGGACACCTGGGTGGCTCAGTCAGTTAAGTGCCCAGCTCTTTTTTTTTTTTTTTTAAGATTTTATTTATTTATTCATGAGAGATACAGAGAGACAGAGACAGAGATATAGACAGGGAGAAGCTGGCTCCACGCAGGGAACCCGATGTGGAACTCGATCCTGGAACTCCAGGATCATAGCCTGCCAAAGGCAGAGGCTCAACCACTACCCAAGTGTCCAGCTCTTGATTTCAGCTCAGGTCATGATCTCAGGGTTGTGGGGTCAAGCCCCACATCAACCTCCACACTGAGCATGGAGTCTGCTTAAGATTCTCTTTCTCTCCCTCTCCTTTTTCCCCCTCTCCCCCTTCTCTGTCTTTCTCTTAAAAAAAAAAAAAAGAAATCTGTAAAGGAAAACTTGAAAAGTAGACACTTCGGTGTAGGAATTTACTGTTGATGCTTACAGTAAAGGCACAAGTTACATTCAAAATCTTCACTAACATCATTTTTCATCTTTTTTTTTCTATTTTTTGTAAGTGAAGTTTTATCTGAAAGACAGGGTTATGTTTTAAATGCCGATTTTTAAATGGAATATGGTTACTGTTTTCCTGAACATTCAGTATTGTGCCTGAAAATGAAGCTGTAGTATGAAACATAGGACTAAATGGTACTGACCTTAGTGGCTCTAGAACTCCCCTTCTTTCAAAAGATCCGTAATAACAGATTCCTTTGTTTATTTGCCTCTTTTTTTTTAAGATTTTATTTATTTATTCATGAGAGACACAGGGAAAGGGAGAAGCTGGCTCTCTGCAGGGAGCCCGATGCAGGACTCAATCCCAGGACCCTGGGATCACGCCCTGAGCCAAAGGCAGACATTTAACCACTAGGCATCCCTATTTGCCTCTTTTTCATTAAGTTGAAACAATCAGAGAAATCCTATAGATCCTCAATCAACTGTCTGCCACCATCAATGATTACTAAAGGAGCTATGTAGAGAACACCATCAGGTCCTACAGGCCCTGGATCAATATAAAGTGTATGTAGACTACATTGGATTCTGAAGGAGTCAAAGATTCCCTTTGTAAGGCCCATACTAAACTAGCCAATTAACGTGGGACCCTTTCTTGCATATCCTTTTCCCATACGATAATGCAAAGAGGCCCAAAAACAGAGTAAGAGAGTTCTCTTCCTGTAAGTGGTCTAATCTATCCATTCCATTCTTGATTTGCTATAAATCTAACACTGGTTTTAAAGGTGGACAAGCCTGGGACTTCCATCAGATGTAAGCCGGAGGGAAACCTGATCCTTATACCATTGTTGGCTTGTCCAAGGGATGGAAAAGCAGCTGCACAGAGCACTTTGAAAGAAATGGCCAAGGTACTTAAAAAGTGTAGTTGATGTGTGGTACCCTAACTGCATAAATTTGAACCCATTTAATCTTTACAACAACCTTATGAAGAATTATTATCCCCACTTTACAGGGGAGGAAACTGCAACAAATCCAAATAACTTACCCAAGATGATTATATAGCTAGTAAGTGGCGGGACCAAAGTTGCTCAGCTCCACGCTCTTAACCAGTATGATATGCTGCCTCCCTCGATACTAATCCAAGAGGCCAAGACCCTAGACATAAAAATCCCTAGTCCAAACTATTTATAGTCCTTTTCTAACTAGAAGCTATAGCCCTTAGCAGACCCTGTCTGTCTCATCTAAACTGAGGATGACAGGGAATAAGGGGGCCTTGAACTTCTGCTAAAAAATGCCTCTGACTCAGCCACTTGGGTGGCTCAGTTGGTTAAGCATCCAACTCTAATCTCAGCTCGGGTTTCCATCAGAGTTGTGAGTTTAAGCCCTATGTTGGGCTTCATGACGGGTGTAGAGCCTACTTTAGGGGGGAGAAAAAAATATATATATATGGCTCATAAAAAAGGAAACTGACCTGGATGCCAATTTCAAGAATTTAGTTTTTCAGTATTGAAGCTACCTTCTGTCAACATCGACTTCTAGAAAATCATCCTCTTCTTTAATGCTAAATGAGTTAATATTTATAAATCATTTTAGAGGGGCAGCCCAGGTGGCTTAGCGGTTTAGCACCGCCTTCAGCCCAGGGCGTGATCCTGGAGACCCGGGATCGAGTCCCACGTCGGGCTCCCTGCATGGAGCCTGCTTCTCTCTCTCTGCCTGTGTCTCTGCCTCTCTCTCTCTCTCTCTCTCTCTCTGTGTGTGTGTGTGTGTGTGTGTGTGTGTGTGTGTCATGAATAAATAAAATCTTAAAAAAAAATAAATCATTTTAGAGTAGAGCTTGACACATCTAAACAAAAATAAAATGAATGTATGTTAACTCAGCATCATGTAAACCACTTTTCACTTTTTTCATTACTAGCACAAAGTCGACTTTATGCTTGTTTTTTGTTATATGTATTATTCTTCATATGTAGTAATGGTGAATCTTTTATTCTGTTGAGAAGCTAGCCATGGAAAAAATCTACAGATTATCATCAGATTACATTTGCACTAACATGACATGGTTTTCTTCAAGGTTTTGCTTAATATTTGAATTTTGAAGAGAAGTCCTGAAGTAGACAACATTACAATATTTAATAAAATGGAAAATGCTGTAGTGTGTTATAGTAGTGAATCAACTTTCACAAAAAGTCTCTTAGAATAACAATTTTATTCTGAATAAACATTCTGATCTACAGGATAAACCCCTGAGGTAACACTGGAATAATGAATGATAAAACTAATCTCTAAAATTAGACATTTCTTTAGGGTGTTCTCCATCCTTGGTCTCTGTCTGATGATCTCAGATAAGCCTATATGCTAAAAAGAATCTCTTAAAATCAAAGAATGAAACAGCCAAAATAAAAGAATTAAGTCTATATATTCACGTTTGAAAATTAGGATAATGGCATTTTCTAATAGCCAGAAATGTTATTTAAAAGTCATATTACCACATAAGAGAAAAGACAATCTGTGCTAGTTATGTAACCTGGGCTTATTTAATTCATTTATAGGACAGACACTAGCCATCATCAAAAGAAACTTATTTTATAGGGCACCTGGGTGGTTCAGTTGGTTAGGCATCTGACTTGATTTTGGCTCAGGTCATGATCTCAGGGTCATGGGATCAAGCCCCATGTCAGGCTCTGCACTCAGCTGGGAGTCTGCTTGTCTCTCTCCTCTGCTCCTCCCTCCCCCCCCCCCAGTTCTCTATCGCTAAAATAAATAAATTTTTAAAAATTATTTTATCCAGTATAATTCAAAACCAAAAAGTCCATTTTTAGTTTTGGACAGTTTTATAGCAAGCTGGCCTAATAATAACATTTATGAATTGGAAGGATCACCACCTTTGCAAATGATACACAAAGCTCAGAAGTCTTTCACTCATCTCTGAGTTTTACAATTTTTAAATGTTTGTCTTTCAGCGGACGTCAGTTTCATAGAATACTATGAATTAGTGCTTCTCAGCTTGACTGAGTACTCAGATAGTCTGGGGAGCTTTTAAGATTTCCAATATCCAAATCACATCCTAAACAACACAAGCCAGAATTTCTGTGTGTGGGACCCAGGCATTAGATTTTTTTTAAAGCAGACAAGTGACTCCAGTATGCAGCAAAGCTTTTGAACCACTGCCCTGTGTACTATGATTTAAATTCTCTTCAGAGGAAGGGATCTGCCCAACCACTTATTGATGACTTGATAAAGAATTTCAGCTGCTCTTTTTCGGAGCCCAAAGAATTCAGTCAAAAGTAGATGAACCAAAATGGTATTAGATCCAAAGCATTTCTTTTGCATTTCATCTCCAGTCGTATACAAACAAAAGTATATTTATTGTTCTTAAGATTGGAATAACTTCTTTATGCTTCTACAATCTTTACTACTTACCAGATGAAGAACATACGCCAATTTCAGAATGGCATCTAAAGGACACCTATATGACCCATATCATTGAGTATAACCAATTGTAGAGATTGTACATCCTGCATTGCATGTATGTTCTATTGCCACTTTGATGATGACTCCTGTTTTCATAGTTTTGGCTTGTTATTTTGCAACTTCTGGTCATCTCTCTGTTCCATTCCACTGCTTTGTCTTCTACATTTTAATTTAAATACTTTTTTCACACAAGTAACTCTTGGTTCTACATTTCAGTATGAAAACACATTTCCTAGCTATTGCCCAATATGGCCTTGAGAAAAATAGGAGAGGTCCCATATCTTGTTCAAGATAATTCATCATTTCTTCCCCCAAAATATTTTTTGTGCATGCAACTATCGCACCATCTCACTCATCGGACTGGGACTTGAACAGGATAGAGTTTCACTTTCTATGATTTGTTAGAATAAACTACTAAAAGCTGTCACCACTCATACCAGAATTTATGTTGCCCTTTACCAGAAGTATAAAATGTTTCTTTAAAATTCAAACTTAAGTAGATATGAATTGGGAGGTAGTGATATTTTTTCTCTTTTCCAGGTTTGTATTTCAGCAGTCAGAGAAGTTTACAAAGGTGGAAAGCCAATACCAATTACTGAAAATAGAAACCAACAAGTTCCAAGGACTTCAAAGTAAAATCAGTTTCATTTCAGAAAAGGTAATTAATTATTAATTGGCTTACTTGGGTATGTTTTCCCATTTTTCTTCCCTACTACCACCCTTCTACCCTAATTCATAACTTTGTTTTTCCTGCCTTTTAGAACATTACTGTTTTAACTCACTGGTTTTCATACATTTTCACATTCTCCCTTCAATCCAATTTAGACTCAGATTATTTTGAAAAGACAGGTTTTTTTTTGTTGTTGTTTTTTAATATAACAAATGTTACTGTTACCAATATTCTCCTATTGATGTGACTCCAATTTTTTATCTAAATATAAAATGTCTAAAGCACTGAAAATATGATTGGCCTTTAAGTATAAAATTAGAATACCAACAGCCTTTGCTAGGCAAAGATCCATCAGGTTTTTTTTCTTTACTTTCTAGTTGGTAAATTTATATACATCTGCATGTAAGAATGACTAAAAATAAATATTGATTTTGTAGCCAAATGAAAATTAAAATCCTTGTGTATTTGTGTTTCTTCAAGCTGCAAATGTAGATGCATTATTCCTGGAATTCTTAGAAATGTGAGACATAAAAAATTTTTAACTACCACGCTCTCAGGAGAGGTCAGCTGCAACTAATAAGGCATCATTCAGGACTTGCCTGGCTACCAGGAACCAAGCTATCATTGGGAAACATGCCTTGTTATTTACTCATTCACTAAACCTTTACTTGTGTCATAAAGTAGGCAAGGACTTGTGCTTGGCACCAAGGTGAGCAAGGATTTACAAAAACAGACAAATGAAATAGAGGATCTAATTTCCTTTGGCCTCATGCACAGAATTAGTATATAATCAATCCCCCAGAAGAGAAAAGCCACAGTTGAAAATTATGCATCCCTTGCATGTGCCAGGGGATGCCACAGAGGGAGAGTCCAGCAGCCTTGGGGAGAAGCTGCATGATGCTGCAAGAGTGGGTATTTTGACATAGGGCTCAAGTTGGAATCTAGTTACATTTCTTAAGGGCTCCTCTAATCAGAGTGAACAGAGTTATAGGGGGGGAAAATCCCAGGAGATAGAAACTCCATATACTTAAAAGCTATTGAAAACAAATTTTAGGGGGTGCCTGGGTAGCTCAGATGATTAAGTGTCTGTGTTGTGATCTCAGGGTCCTGGGATTGAGCCCCATGTCAGGCTTCCTGCTCCACTGGGAAGCTCCTCTCCTTCCCACTCATGTTCTCTCTCTATCTCTGTTGTTATCTCTGTATCTCTCAAATAAACAAAATATTTAAAAAAAAGAAAACAAATTTTGAAAAAAGATGTCCTTTTTTAAATAAAAAATTTGGTGGCAATTAAAATGCGTTTGAGGCAGGTTTTTAAAATACCATTTTTAAATTATTTTAAAATATAACTTCTCTTAGTCTCAGTTTTATCATTTAATAAATGAGAATAACAAGATTTTTATAAGGATCAGATATGATACAATATATATACAAACTTTTTGAAAACTATAAACAGTAATACATTTAAGTCATTAAGCTTTTTTTTTTTAGCTCTTTTTTTAAAAAAACAAAAAAACTACTAGGATATATTGACAGCCCATAAATGCAAATTATTGTGACATACTAGTCACTGTCTATTTTCAGATTAAATTTTGAGACCTTTATTATTCTGAAAAATTGATCTTGTATTTGGGGTCTACTGTATACTGCCTCTGGATTACAGTGATGCTCTGGTGAACAGCTTAACCAGGAAATTATCTTAGATAAAGATACACTTACCTCTTCAAAAGGCCGATGATAAGACAATTAAACAGTATTACTGATATACAAATATTTCTCAGAATTGATTTTTAGAGGATTCTTGTATTATAGCTACATGTGTACATTAAAGATAATTTTTTAAAGATTTTATTTTTAAGTAATTTCTGTACCCAATGTGGGGCTCAAACTTACAACCCCAAAGGTCAAGCATTGCATGCTCTCTTGACCGAGCCAGCCAGGCACCCCTAAAAATAATTTTCAAACAAGGTTTCAGAGTGGTCTTCCTATATTAGTCAGTCCTGTTACACATTGTTCCTAACTATCACCTGGAATTGCTTCAAGTCTTAATGGAGGGTGGGAGAGGGCAGAAGATTAACAGCCATTCTTCTTCCTAAATGTCCACAAACATGTTTTTCATACCCTAAGATATGGGAGCCACAAAAAGGCATCAGACATGGTCTCTTCCCCTAAGAAATTTAGAAACTGCTATATCTTCACCTAATAACATCAGTCTGTTAAAGAGTCAGATTTCAGAGACACTTCTAAGCCTTTCCTGTTTCCCCTCCAGGCTGCTCTTCTCTCCTCAGAGAATCCATTCTCCCCTTGCTAATTCTATCATGACAGAAATAGTAATCTATTTTGATTTTTCATTGTTAGCAATTTGCCTCCTTTTCTGCTCTTTAAAGCAAACACGTGTCCTTTATCTCTATATCCCCAGTGATGGATAATGGAATAGGAGATAATAAATCTTAGTGGGACTCCAGAATATTGTGATGTAAAAGATGCAAAGTGCTATCTCCTCTGTCAAAATTTGAAGTCAGGAACTATATTAGGTCTATATTTTCATATCTAGTGTCTAGCACAAGATCTGGCACAGAGTGAAAACTGAAAATTTCTCTAATTATGTGTGCTGAGTGCCAAACAGGTGTCAAATACACAACACCATAGGTTCTCCAGGAGCTTGGGCTATGGAAGGATGCTACAGTGAGGAGCTAAGATCTGCTTTAAACCTGGAAGGAAAGACAACTGAGCTAAGCAACAGGGAGGGAAGAATAGCATACAGAGATAAATTTTGGACTTTATTCTAGAAATATTAGGAAACGTGGGTTTTTTAATACCGTACCATGATATGTACAACAGTTTTTAAAAGCTTAATCTGGCTGTAGTATGTAGGATGATTTAGGAAAGAAGTAACTAGAAGCAGATACTAGATAATACTTCTTGTATTTTCCTTGATTCTTGAAGTCTGTTTTGGGAGCCCCATGTAAATGCTTCCTTAGCTCTTCCCCTGTTGTAACATATGTAGACTTAGTTTTCTCCCCAATTAAACTAAGCTGCTCAAGGGCAGAACCACGTCTTGTACAGTATCATGTCTTCAACATACTGCAAACACTTAGTAAGTTAACGATCATTTTAGGCCTTCCTGTAGTCTCTAAGACTGTTATCTATGTTTGAGTATAAACTAAAGGAGGTCCACAGCCTCCTATGTTCTGGACACATGAGGAAATGCCAGGAGCTTACCAAAATTTACAGAAACCTTAGCACATGTTGCTATTTAATGTGAGTTGCCTCACTTAACTGGATTTTTATTCATTTCTGCCTTTGTTATAACATCTGATTCTGGTACCTTCACTGTAGGTCAGTCAAGAAATTTCCAGGCAGAAACTCTTCCAGAATCATAGAACTTAGGAAACTTAACAAATTTTATTAGCTCAGTTACAG
The DNA here is from genome assembly GCF_905146905.1 of Nyctereutes procyonoides. Classification (NCBI taxonomy): domain Eukaryota; kingdom Metazoa; phylum Chordata; class Mammalia; order Carnivora; family Canidae; genus Nyctereutes; species Nyctereutes procyonoides. The sequence goes on from NW_026575122.1 coordinate 26,108,097, forward strand.
TTTCTAAAAAAGCAGAATAACTATAATGACAACTAAGCTGCTTTCCATTTAAGTAGGAAGGAAATGTGATATACTTCAGACTTTATTAACATCATTTCCCCTGTAAATATCCCTCCATGAAAATGTCAAATATTGTGAATATAGGTGTATGTTTTTCTACCATAGTGCTAATCTATTATATTTGTTTTTAAATCTGTTAAAACAACTACTCAAATAACGAATGTTTATGTCCTTATGGTTCTGATATACATGGATATTTTAGACATCTTCAGAATTTGAACTGAGAGTGTGATTGTAAAAAGTGTATTTCCCTAATATAAAAGTTATTAAGAGACACCTGGGTGGTTCAGTCGACTAAGTGTCCAACTCTCGTTTTCGGCTCAGGTCATGATCTCAGGGTCGTGAAATCAAGCCCCACATCAGGCTCACTAAAAATTCTCTCTCTCCCTCACCTTTGTGCCTTTATCCTTGCTCATTCATGCTCTCTCTTACTCTCTTAAAAAAAAAAAAAAGTTATTAAGTAGCCTTGGGAATTGTTTTGTGTTATAAATGCAGCTTGAGTCTACCGAAAATATCCTGCAGGAAGCTACATCATCCATGTCTTTGGTGACCCAGTTTGAGCAGGAAGTATCCAGCCTCCAAAGTATCATGCATGACATCCAAAATAGTGAAGAGTTGCTCACCCAAAAGATGCAAAGCCTTAATGAGAAATTCCAGAATGTTTCAGATTTCTGGAAAAGAAGCCTAGAAGAAATGAATGTTAATACAGACCTTTTCAAATCAGAATCAAAACACATACATTCTCAAGTTACTGTCCAGATTAACTCAGCTGAACAAGAAATAAAACTGCTCACTGAAAGGCTAAAAGATCTGGAAGACAGCACACTAAGAAATATTAGAACAGTAAAAAGACAAGAAGAAGAGGATCTTCTACGAGTAGAGGAGCAGCTTGGCTCTGGTACAAAAGCAATTGAAAAGCTAGAAGAGGAACAGCACGCTCTCTTTGCCAGAGATGAAGACCTGACTAATAAACTTTCCAACTATGAACCCAAAGTTGAAGAATGCAAGACACATTTGCCAACAATTGAAAGTGCTATTCGCTCTGTTCTCAGAGTCTCTCAGGATCTGATAGGGACAGAAAAAAAGATGGAAGACTTAACTACTCAGATGTTCAATATGGAAGACGATATGCTGAAAGCAGTATCTGAAATAATGGAGATGCAGAAAACCCTTGAAGGAATTCAGTATGATAATAGCATATTAAAGATGCAAAATGAACTGGATGTTCTAAAAGGGAAGCTTCATGATTTTATGGTATATTCAAGTACAAGAGAAAAGGGAACTTTAGAGGAATATGATGTAGAAAATAAAGGAATTCATAATGACTTTTAATGCACTACATTTATTCTGATCACCATATTGTTACACATAAATTTATTAGTTCCATGCTTTTGTGTTACTTTGACATGCCTTATTTTATCCTACATTACTGGCAAATACGTGACATATCCACACACATGGATTATCCAGAGAATCAAAGCTTATCTAAGCAATAAAATTTTCATTTTAGCCATTTTAAATAGAAATATTTCCAAAATATATCTCCACCTCCTTAAAGCAATATTCTTAATTTTTTAATGTTTTCCTAATAATGTACATTATTATGAATTTCACCTATTATATTGGACCCAAATATATTAACATCTCTTGAAGCTATTGAGGAGTTTCCCTTCTTACTGACCCTAGTTTGCTATTTTTTCAAACCTTATGTCTATATCTTATACCTTTTCTGTCACCTAAAGATGAGACCCATTGGCCTGCTGTTACTGTCAGGTTGGTTGGTAGGTGATGTGGCTGCCTAACCAGTTCTACATTTCCTTTGTAATTTACTGCAGACTAAGATCCGGACCACCAAGTTCATAGGAATTTTGTCTAAAAAGAAAAATAAAATGCCCAAAGGAGAACTTGAGGTGCTTTGCTATGAGTCAATATGTATGTTTTGAAAACTATGGAGCCTGGGGAACATTTTTACTTTTCATTAACGTTCTAAAAGCATACTATTATAAATACTTGTAAGAATTTTTAAATAAGAGTAAATATGGATGCGTCTGACCCTTGATCTCAAGGTGACAATTTGAGCCCCATGTCAACCATAGATATTTTTTTAATTAAAAAAAGTAAATATGTTCTTATTGAAAGTTTTACCTATGAATTAAGTGTGTATGCTTTGAAGTATGGACTTTTGGGATATCTTTGTATACCTGGGCTTTTTTTTTTTTTTTAAGGTTCTAACTGCGTTACAGACTCTTTAGTTAGCTAGATACATAATCTCTAGATAAAGTATTCTACCTACAATAAAAAAAAATACCAATACACCTGTGGCCCATTTTAAAGAGAAAAAGAGGGACACCTGGGTGGCGCAGCCATTGAGCGTCTGTCTTTGACTCAGGGTCTGATCCTGGATACCTGAGATCGAGTCCCACGTCGGGCTCCCTGCATGGAGCCTGCTTCTCCCTTGCCTGTGGCTCTGCTTCTCTCACTGTGTCTTTCATAAATAAATAAAATCTTTAAAAAAATTTTAAAAAAAAGATGAAAAATTTGAAAATGACTTTTCAGCATGATGAAAAATTATAACTATGGTAATTAAATGTATGTCATTGTTTTTAAAGAGTTCCCAAACTAATCACCCAACCAAATTTGTGATTTTATTTTACTCTAAATCATATAATGCAGTCACAGGGAATAATATGTGGACATACTGAGATGTGATTAAAGGGAGATCTAGTCAGATTTTTCCAATAATGATAATCAGAAATGTGCAGGGTTGGGGAAGCACATAAAACTTTTATTGGTTACTAATGCATCAAGAGTGTCCAAATCTGGTGTTGAAAACTGAGTCGACTGCATATGGAAGTACTGTTCTTGTGTCTTCTTGCCAGTAACCAACTGTAGTCCCAGTTTTATAACGCAGTATCAGTGGAATTAAACACAAAGAACTTGAAAGCAATCAATTGCAAAAAGTAGTTGCGGTCAGGTAGTTTTATTATGTAAATTTGCACATTTTTGGAAAAATCCCAAACAAGTTCTACTCTGGGGTTAGGAGGGCCTCTGGTAGATAACCATAAAAATGAGCCTGAAAGAATGCTACTATTAAAAGAGTATATCATTAATTTCTGGAATCTTAACATTAAGTTCCTTCACCTCTGAACATCCAAGTTCTTGTCTGTGTGCACTGACAAAATTGTATTTGTTTGCCTTTATTTTAATGCTAATAAAATAGATTCTAAAGTTCACTAGAACTTTGTTGTTTCAACCTCCATCCCCTCATGGCAGGTGTGATCTCTTATATTTTGTTTGCTGAGCCTATCACCAGATTTGATACATCATTAGCTTTTATATACCATAGTAGTTGCTACAGAAAATAAATGGAAACAAAGTGACCACTGTGTTCTATAGTAACAGTTACAAACAAAACCTACCCTTCCACAAGTATGTCATGAGAAAACTATTGTGTAGATGTATATACATATAATGTACACATGTATATGTATATTTTCCTTTAACTCAGAGGTTCTCCTCTAAACAATTATCAGTAAACAGTTTTAGATGTACCCAATGTGTCTTCCTCTATTTCTTACATTCATTTAGATATCACAGATACTTGAAATTTCAAAAACTTCCCTGTGTATCAGATATTAAATTATATTGTTATTCTTTCCTTTAAGGAAGATTACCATATTCTAAGACACATTTTGTGTCTTTGTAATTGATAATAAATTTTATATCAATTAATTTCTGATAGTACTACTGGGCCCATTTTTTAAATTTAGTATGAATAAATCACTTTTACAAAACAAACATCTAATTTTTTTAATTTTGGATGCAAAGTTTAAAGATATATTAATAACAATATTTCCTTAAATTTTGTCTAATGCTTAGAAGCTGTTGATTAAGTGTACTTTTCATATTTTATAATGAAAAATGTTGATTTATTAGCCTCATGGTTCTGTAGAAAACTAGTAAGATACAAAGTTAATTGCATTATTTTTAACCTCAACCTGATTATAGACCTTTGTATATATCTATAATCTTAATCACAGCTTAATATATCATTAATGATAGTAAAAAAATTAAAAATAATGATGCAAATTCACCAAGCACATGTAAAAAGATACATTTCTTTATATACTTATCTCATATTTGCAATTGGCAAAAGCTCTGTAAATTTACCCAGCATCTGTTGGTTGGTTTGTTTGTTTTCAGTTCAGCTATTGAACTATTAATTTAATACAAATCAAAATGCTCCATCCCAGGTTTGACAGCAAGGGAGGAGAGAACTAGCATTTTGGAGCCTATTATGTGCCAAACACTGCTAGGAGGTCTACATTCATCATCATCACAGTAACAGCTCTGTATCCTGAGTACCTACAATGACCTGCATTATCACTCCTTATTACAAGAACTTTGCTGGCCATGACACGCATTTTAAAAATGAGGAAACTGAGGCTTAGCAAGGTTAGGAAATGTGCAATCACACTGCTAGGTCTGTCTCTCTACTGATCTCCCACAGTACAATGCAATCTGCTACTATTCAACCAGGTGGAGAAAATCACAAGAAATCTGTTATGGATAGAACTATCTTGAGAATTTTTAAAAACCATAATTCAGCCAAATGTGTCGACTACCATATCACCATCAAACGAGACTGTAAGTCACCCAAAAGTTGTAACTATGATGTAAAATTGTTTGGGCCTTGGACATAAGAAGAAACCAATAAATGTTTAGGGAATAGTGGGAAAGAAGTGGTGGAGAAAGAGCCTCAGGCTAGAATCTTCTAGGCTTTGCCACAAACTGTGTGTTCTTGGGTGCTTTATTTGGGGGCTCAGTTTTTTAATTTGTAAAATGAGGAAATTGTATCAAAAAATCTGTAAAACCCCTTCTGGCTCTATGTGGTTTTAAATTTTAGAGATTAATAAAATTTCCAGGTCCTTTAGTTACAGCTCAAAGATCCTTTAGCACAGTTTTTGGAAAGCCAGTTGGACCCAGAAATCATTCCCTTGAACCATGTTGCTCGACTTGTAGATCCAAACAATATTTAACATTATTGGACAGCATCTAGCTCAGTAGCCTGTATACTTGATAGGAATTTGGTAAAAATCTTTTGAGCTACTGGTGGACTCTCCAACATTTCTATGCATTCTAGGCAAATAGTTCAAATTTTTTTTTAATTTTTATTTATTTATGATAGTCACAGAGAGATAGAGAGAGAGGCAGAGACACAAGCAGGTTCCATGCACCGGGAGCCCGATGTGGGACTCGATCCCGGGTCTCCAGGATCACGCCCCGGGGCCAAAGGCAAGCGCCAAACCACTGCGCCACCCAGGGATCCCCAGGCAAATAGTTTAAACAAGCCCTAAGTAGTTTCTAAAAATAATTCTGTGAAACAATTTCAAGACTATTCCTGCACCATATTAATATTTTAGTAAACATCAACAGAAGTTCATGATAAATTGCTTTTTATAAGCTACCGAGTGAAACAGCTTTACTAGCAGTTTCTTAATGATCTGCTCCTTCTAAGAATAAAGTTAGTGCTTTCTGATGAGTCTTAACTGTGTGGTACTGTTAGGCTACATTTACTCTACCAGAGTAAATACATTAATAAATAATACCTAGTAATGAATTAGATGAAATAAGCCATCTACTTCCTTCATTGTTTGAAGTCTCTGATTCAGCAAATACACTTGCAAAACCTTTCTCCTAAAAATAGCACATACTTTTGCAATCACTACTTGATTTCCTTCCTGTTTGTGGTTATATATATTTTTTAAGATTTTATTTATTTATTTAAGAGAGAAAGAGTATGAGTGGGGGGAGGAACAGAGGGTGAAGGACAAGCAGACTCTCCCTGCTGATTAGGGAGCCCAACGTGGAGCTTAAGCCCAGAACCCATAACCTGACCTGAGCCGAAGTCAGACACTTAACCCACTCCGGAGCCTCTGTGGTCACTCTTTAATGTCACACCCATAATAACATATTAACTCTCTGGCTTCTCTACTAAAGAACACTTGGGGTTACCTCCCCCTACCAATAATTAATAGAGCATAAACCTCCTGAGAAGAAAAATCCTAAAATATATTTTGAAATCAAACATACATGATGAGGCAAAGAGAGGAAATTACTACTTTAACTGTTCTCCATTTCAACTTGCCATTTTTTTTTGCAGCTATACTGTTACTCCTTTTTTAAGCTGCCATAAAAATAATATTGTGAACATACTAAATTTTTATTTTATTTGCATTAAATAAAACTAAGTTGAAATGTTATCAAAATAATCTCAAAAGATTAGCTGAGTAAACCAGGCAAATGCAATTTTATAAAGGTAATTCATAACATTGAAATACACAATTATTTTGGAAATAAAACTTGATGTCTTTAGATAAAACTGCTTTTCAGCTTGCATATTCCTTGTTTTCTGATTTTATTTATTTATTTGAGAGAGAGAGAGAGAGAGAGAGCATGAATAAGGGGGAGAGGCAAAGGGAGAAGAAGAAGGAGAATCCTCAAACAGACTCCCCCTGAGCACAGAGCCCAATGCAGATCTCCATCCCAGGACCCTGAGATCATGACCTGAACCGAAATCAAGAGTCAGACGCTTAACTGACTGAGCCACCCAGGTGCCCCTTTGTTTTCTGATTTCAAATAATCTATTTATTGTCATTTTCCTTCCCAAACTAAACTATAAACTCCTTAAAAGCAGATACTGTTCTTTTTTTTTTTTTTAAATTTTATGATAGTCACAGAGAGAGAGAGAGAGAGGCAGAGACACAGGCAGAGGGAGAAGCAGGCTCCATGCGCCGGGAGCCCGATGTGGGATTCGATCCCGGGTCTCCGGGATCGCACCCTGGGCCAAAGGCAGGTGCCAAACCGCTGCGCCACCCAGGGATCCCAAGCAGATACTGTTCTTGACCATACTAGCACACACAAGCCCAATAAACACTGTTGAATCCAATTAGTTGTTTAGGATTTTTAAAAAAAATCTTAGGGGCCCCTGGGTGGCTCAGCAGTTGAGCATCTACCTTCTGCTCAGGGCGTGATCCTGGGGTCCTGGGATGGAGTCCCACATCAGGCTCCCCAGAGGGAGCCTGCTTCTCCCTCTGCCTATGTGTCTGCCTCTCTGTGTGTGTCTCTCGTGAATAAATAAAATCTTAAAAAAAAGAAAAAAGAATTTTGGAGATAGTTTTTTATTGGTTGTTTTGTTTCTTACATACCTATTTTCTATTTTCTCCACTAAACTACTAAACTGAGTTGAGGTCACAACCCAAGCTGTCCTCATCTTTATATCCCTCATACTTGGTATGCCTAACATAGTAGGAACTTAAGAATTATTGAACTTGTCAGGGTCTCATGGATAAATACCCCCAGAAAGTTATTCATAAAAGTAATAGGACAGGGACACTTGGCTGGCTTAGTCACTACAGCATGCAACTCTTGATCTCTAGGTTATAAGTTCAAGTCCCACATTGGAGGAGATTACTTAAAAATAATATCTTTAAAAGTAATAGGACAAGAAAGCATATACACATGGAGTCTTGAACATTGGTACCTTCATTCTAGCACTTGAAATAACTACAAACAAATTTGTTTCAGAAATTATATTGCCGTGTCTGATCCCCAGAAATTTACCAAAGTTCATCTAGAGAAGGCTTTGTCCTCTCTTCTCTAGCAAGGAAAAACACTCCACTGTCTCTCATTTAGCTCATTCTGCAACTATACCAAGGCTGATGGTATAAAAATAGCTGAAAGATGTGTTACCAGTTATACTTTATTATATTTCCTTCATGTTTTCCTTCTTAATCATTACTAACACACTTGATACATCTTTTATCATGCTTTCCAGAAGGGTAAAATGGTAGTTAAAATTTCAACCTGAATTCTATATATTAAACTTTTAATCAATTTAATTATTGTGGTGCTATATTTTCTTATAGTGGCAGAAGTCTGAAGCTATCATGGAACAGTGGAACTCTTTTCAAATAATTGCTCATCTAAAGCGTCTACAGGAGGAAATTTATGAGGTAAAAACTTGGTCCGATAGGATAACTGAAAAACAGAGTATACTGAACAACAATTTTACAGCTCTTTCTCAAGATGTGACAAAAGTAGACCAAAGTACAACTTCCATGGCAAAAGATGTTGGTGTGAAGATTACAACTGTAAAAACAGATATACGACGTATTTCAGGTTTAGTAACTGATGTAGCATCATTGACAGATTCTGCACAAGAATTACAAAATAAAATAGAAAAAGTAGAAAAAGATACAGTAAAAAACATAGGTGATCTTCTTTCAAGTAGCATTGACCGAACAGCAATGCTCCGAAAGATAGCATCTGAAAATTCACAAAGAATTAACTCTGTTGAGAAGACACTTTCAGAGCTAAATAATGATTTCAACAAGCACACAGATAGGTTTTTAAGCTTAGAAAGTGACAGAGCTAAAGTTTTGAAGACAGTAACTTTTGCAAATGATCTAAAACCAAAAGTGTATAATCTAAAGAAGGACTTTTCCCGTTTGGAACCATTGGTAAATGACTTAACACTACGCATTGGGAGACTGGTTACTGATTTACTACAAAGAGAGAAAGAAATTGCTTTCTTAAATGAAAAAATATCTAATTTAACAATAGTCCGAGCTGAGATTAAGGATATGAAAGATGAAATAACACACATTTCAGATATGGATTAGCTTGAAACCATTTAGATGAGACTGAGATAACTTTAATAACATGACCTCTGTCCTGTTATAAAAAGACTGACAGGGGCAGCCCCCCGTGGCGCAGCGGTGCCGCCTGCAGCCCGGGGCGTGATCCTGGAGACCCTGAATCAAGTCCCACGTTGGGCTCTCTGCATGGAGCCTGCTTCTCCCTCTGCCTGTGTCTCTGCCTCTCATTCTCTCTCTGTGTCTCTATGAATAAATAAATAAAATCTTAAAAAAAAAAAAAAAGACTGACAACTCAGAAACAATGACATTTTGGAGCAACATCATTTTGTATCTGATTCTGGAAACCGAATAAAGGAAACCTCACTTACATGGAGTTGCAAGGCCAGAAGGGGGAGTTCTCGCGCCACTCGGCTCCTTGCAGCCCTTTGCCAAACAGATGGAAGCCATTGCTTTCCTACCCCAGTAGGCGGAAGATTTTTCTCCTAGACACAGCAGACCAGCCAGTAAAAGACAACTCGATCAAGGAGCAGCCACCACACTGCAAACTCCCAGTTCACTCCAGTGGAATTTTTTGTTTATAATAAAGCCCCTCTCAACTGCCCCCTTTCCTCTATGAAAAAGCATTCCTCTTCTATGTTCACTGGACTTGCCTATGGTCTTGCCATAGCCTGCGTGTCTGGCATTGCAGTTCTGTTATTCCTGAATAAACCCATTCTGCTGGTGAAATAACCGGTTGTTTTATTTTTAAGGTCAACAGATTCAATTCTGAACAGTAAAAACAAAATATTTTAAAAGGTTGAGCAGTTGATTTTTCAAAATAAATATGCTAAAGTGTATACTTGCAACTTTTTATAGCAGGAACCCAGTGCATTCCCCTGATACACACTCTCTTACACACAGAGTCCAGACAAGAAGTAGAATCTGCCATCTGCCACTGGGAAGTCTGGATGGGGCAGGATCTGAACCCCATTTGCCCTCATTAACTGCCGGGGAGCATAGTATACATACAGCTGGAGCCCTAACTGGAGAACTGCCCCTCAGGCTCAGGGCTGTAGCATTCATTATTCATCTAGGGGAAGGGAAACCAGAAAGGCCACAGCCAGGGAGTTGAGGAAAGGAGTCATGTAAGCCTTCCCAGATCTTTCATGGCTTTAGGGAACAGGAAAAATTGACCTAAAACAGAGAAGGGAAGTGATGGCTAGAGCAGGGTTTGAGGGGGAAGCATTATAAGTTGCAGGGGGCTTGCCAAGCCTCAGATGGAGACTGCCCCAAAGCAACACAGCCCATGTGTGGCGATGATGTAACCAGAGCAGCCTGGGCAGAGAAGGAACTTCCAACATTTAAAACAGCATTATAGGGATCCTTGGGTGGCGCAGCGGTTTGGCGCCTGCCTTTGGCCCAGGGTGTGATCCTGGAGACCCGGGATCGAATCCCACGTCAGGTTCCCGGTGCATGGAGCCTGCTTCTCCCTCTGCCTATGTCTCTGCCTCTCTCTCTCATTCTGTGTGACTATTATAAATAAATAAAAATTAAAAAAAAAAAACAGCATTATATAATTCTACGCCTATGAAAGTCTAGAAAATGCAAACTATAAAGGCAGAAAATAGATTCATGATTGCCTAGGGATGGCAGGAGGTAGAGATTATAAAGAGGCACAAGGAAATCTTGAGGGGTGAAGGGTATTATCTTAGTTATGATGATGGTTTTACAGGTATTGTACATGTATCAAAATTCATTAAATTGTACTCTTTGAATATGCATAATTTATTTCACATCAAATATTCCTCAATAAAGTTGTAAGATAAAGTACAATGATCTTTAAAAAAACACAGTGCGTTAGTTCCAGTGTCCTATGCCTAGCACGAAGGGTGTCCAGATGCACAGAACCAGCCTTTCATGACAAAAAGCCAAGGCTTGGGGATGAACCATTCTGGAACTCTTTGAAGTGACTACCTCTGTTTGAGTCATGTCTGTTTAATACAGTAGGAACAACATAAGATTTTGAAATCAGAGATATCTGAGGTCCAATTCTGCCTCTATCACCACAGAGTTGTGTGGCCTCAGACAAATTTAGTGTTATACGAACTTTCATTTCTTCACCTATAAATGAGGACAAATAAATTCTGCCTTACAAGAGGGACTGCAGTGGACATTACTATTAACTTATCTAAATTGCCTTTGCACATAAAGGGCAAAGCCATTAACTAATATAACAAAAGTTACATAGTAGGGGACGATGTTTCTGTAAATAGCTCTATACTCCACAGTATCACCATAGCACATCCTAATACACTATCCGATGTTCATAATGATACCAAATGAAAAGTAAATTATGGGTCACCTGAGTGGCTCAGTTGGTTAAGCGTCTGCCTTTGGCTCAGGTCATGATTCCAGGGTCCTAAGATTGAATCCTGCAAGGAGTCTTGCACTGGGTTCAGTGGGGAGTCTGCTTCTCCCTCTCCTTCTGCCCCTCCCCTCTGCTCATGCTCTCTCAAATAAATAAGATCTTTTAAAAATATATGAATTAAAATTTTTAAAAAGAAATGTGAATTATGTTCCATGTAATCATTTTTTTTAAAGATTTGTTTATTTATTCATTCAGAGAATGAATGAGAGAGGCGAGAGAGAGGCAGAGACACAGGCAGAGGGAGAAGCAGTCTCCACGCAGGGAGCCCGACGTGGGACTCGATCCCGGATCTCCAGGATCACACCCCGGGCTGCAGGCGGCACCAAACCGCTGCGCCACCGGGGCTGCCCCATGTAATCATTTTTTAATAAGGCATAATATTTTACACATGAACATTTAAATTTTTTTTTCAGTACTTAAAAATATAAATTCAAGCCAGCAAGCAAATACCCACCATTTGCTTTGACATGGATGGAATTGGAAGGTGTTACACTGAGTGAAGTCAGTTGGAGAAGGACAATCATCATATGATTTCACTTATACAGAGAATATAAGAAATAACAAAAGGGATTATAAGGGAAAGGAGGAAAACAGTGTGAAAAATTAGAGAGGGAGACAAATCATGAGAGACTCCTAATTCTAGGAAATGAACAAGGGTAGTGGAAGGGGAGGCAGGTGGGGGGGTTGGGGTAACTGGGGTACAGGCACTGAGGAGAACACTTGATGGGATGAGCACTGGGTGTTTTACTATATATTGGCAAATCAAACTTCAATAAAAACAAATGAAAAAAATATATATATATATACAATTCAGCCATCTGAAAAATTCATTTTTGAGGAATATTTGTTTCTATCGGTGCCGAATAAATGAAGCACTTGCTTCATTTGGTGCTAGTTCTACTATTATTGAAATAATGACTCACCAATCTGTCAGTAATTTGGAAGCCAGGCTGAGCAAGACTTTTTCAAAGGAGCCTTCAAATCTGGAAATGTCACTAGGCTTGCCGTCATGTTTTTCTCTTCAGGTCAGATAGCTTTTGTGGCAAATACAAAATAGTAAGCTTTGGATCTGTTTCCTAACAGTAGAAGATAGAATCACTTCAATAATAGATATGGGTAAATCATCTTCAGCTTTCTGTGGAATTTCCCTGCTTTAGTATCCTTTAAAGTCTAACCACTCGACAGTCAATAGAATCAGCAAATAATTGTTTATCCACAAGTAATAACTTTGGGCACATCAAATTTTCAGATGTTAGCGATTTCTTAGTAGTTTTAACTTCGACTCGTATAGCCTTCTGTGTTGAGATCATGGCTTCAAATAATAGATGCTGCTCCTTGAATAAATTAATCCTTCATCTTCAAATCTTGCATACACTGCATTCCACAAAGAAAGCCAGCTGACTTGTACATGGAATCACAGTATTAGGTAGGAGTTCTATCTTGTATGGGAAACATATCCCCTAGACTCTTGTTCAGTATAGCTAGCCTTTATTAAGTGATTGCTGCATGCATGGCACACATGCAAACTTTAGGTTTTTTCCAGAAAACTCAAGTCACATTTTAATAACCAACAGTCGGGACACCTGAGTGGCTCAGAGATTGAGCGTCTGCCTTCAGCTTAGGGCGTGATCCCAGGATCCAGGATCGAGTCCCACATCTGGCTCCTTGCGGGGAGTCTGCTTCTCTCTCTTCCTGTGTCTCTCTCTCTAGGTCTCTCATGAATAAATAAGTAAAATCTGGCTCCTTGCGGGGAGTCTGCTTCTCTCTCTTCCTGTGTCTCTCTCTCTAGGTCTCTCATGAATAAATAAGTAAAATCTTAAAAAATAATAATAATAACCAAGAGTCATAAACGTTCTATCAATGCTGAGGTTAACATCTCACACACTGTGAACACTTCTAAGAATGTGAAGTAAGGGCTGCCTTGTAAAAGAGAAATGATTCCATAGATAATATGTGAGGTTAAGAATTGCTAGGAGGAGCTGACTTATTAAGGCACCACATCACTGTTGGATGGATCAGGAACAGCACAGCCATCAAATGACCTACAGATTCCTTGACATCTGAGATCAGCTTCTTAACCAAGTGGTATGTGAGATTTTTAAATTATTTTGTGATTTATCTCATAAATGATAACAGTGTAGTAGTTAAGTGTACTTTCTCATCCTTATGTTTTTAATTTTTTCTAGCTCCCTTTATTCCAAGTATACAGTATATAACATATAACATTCATATGTGTTATCAGTAAGGCTTCCTGTCAATAGTAGGATATAGTGGTCCTATAGGGAGGGACTCCTATAGGGGAGTCAAAGTTGTAGGTACATATTTGGTGGTTTAGAGGAGGGAGTAATCGTGCTCCTAAATGTCACCCTCCCTACCCTCCAGTTGTTCAAGTCAACTGTAACTCATTTCTTCTGCTAAAGAAACAGCATGTAACTAATTTAGCATCAAGACCACTATGTGGAGAAACCTGGGTGGCTCAGCAGTTTGGCGCCTGCCTTTGGCCAGGGGTGTGATCCTGGAGTCCCGGGATCAAGTCCCATGTCAGGCTCCCGGCATGGAGCCTGCTTCTCCTCTGCCTGTGTCTCTGCCTATCATGAATAAATAAAATCTTAAAAAAAAAAAAAAAGACCACTATGTACCAAACTTCATGAGCCTTGTGGACATTTTTCTATCTATCCCAAAAAGGGTATCACAAAAATGTTAAACTCATTTTAAAACGTGGTCCAAACATTTCAAGCTTTCACACAATAAAGATCTGGTTCAGCTCTTAGTTCTGTTCAATTTTATGTCATATGCTATTCATCATTTAACAAAAATCAGGATTTCTCAATTTTGTTTTTTAAATTTTTGACAGAGGGGCAGCCCCAGTGGTTCAGCGGTTTAGCGCTGCCTTCAGCCCAGGGCGTGATCCTGGAGACCCTGGATCGAGTCCCACATCAGGCTCCCTGCATGGAGCCTGCTTCTTCCTCTCTCTCTCTCTCTCATGAATAAATAAATTTTAAAAAAAAAAATTTTTTTTAAATAACTTTTTGACAGAAAGAGTGCGCATGCACAAGCAGAGCAGGTGCAGAGGGAGCAGGGAGCCCGATGTGGGGCTTGATCCCAGAACCCCAGGATCATGACCAGAAGTCAGACACTCAACCAGCTGAGCCACCCAGGTGCCCCTGGGTCAAATCATATTTGACTCTCCAAGAAACTACTATGCACTTCTATCATGTCCTAGCATTATAACATAAACTACTAATCACATATGGAATTCTGCTTTATGGAATTGACATTTTCTTAAGCCAAACGTGAAAAAAAACATGTTTTTAAAATGCAGAGGGGAGCCTGGGTGATTCAGTCAGTTCAGTGTCTACCTTCAGCTTGTACTCTAATAAATCTTTAAAAAAAAAAAAGTCATTAGAATCTTTTAGTATGAATAAATCTTTTTTTTTTTTTTTATTTATGATAGGCACACAGTGAGAGAGAGAGAGAGAGAGGCAGAGACATAGGCAGAGGGAGAAGCAGGCTCCATGCACCGGGATGCCTGATGTGGGATTCGATCCCGGGTCTCCAGGATCGCGCCCTGGGCCAAAGGCAGGCGCTAAACCGCTGCGCCACCCAGGGATCCCAGTATGAATAAATCTTAGGGATCCCTGGGTGGCGCAGCGGTTTGGCGCCTGACTTTGGCCCAGGGCGCGGTCCTGGAGACCCGGGATCGAGTCCCACGTCGGGCTCCCGGTGCATGGAGCCTGCTTCTCCCTCTGCCTGTGTCTCAGCCTCTCTCTCTCTCTCTGTTTGTGACTATCATAAATAAATAAAAATTTAAAAAAAAAATAAAATAAAAATAAATCTTAAAATGTAAAATGGGAATACACAAAATTTTAAGCAGCTATTTTCCTTTAATTTCTACACTGAAATGGTTTTCTCTCGTAAATAGCTTTGAAATTATCTCTAACTACAAATAGCAACTCTTAACAACTTGAACACAGCATACTTACTTTCGACACCCACAAATAAATTCTATTTTCTGGAAAACAAAACTCCCATCATACATGATTGGCAATTGAAATCTTATAGTGAAAGCTGACTGAACTGCTTGTTTTCAAACATAGTCCACCTTTAGATTGGCTTAATATGTATTTTCATTCCTACACTTTCTTCTTACATGACTGACATTCCTCCCAGGATGATCTGTTCCTTTCACCTCAAGCTGGGATTTAGACCTGAGATTACTGATATTGTGACAGAGTACAGTGAAAGTGATGCTAGGACTTCTATAGTCCTGAGAGTCCTAAAAAAGATCCAGCTTTTGCTGGCTCTGCCTTAAATCCTGAAATCCAACTGCCCTAAAGCTGTGCTATAGATCTCAAGAGACTAAGCCACTAACAGGGAGATGCTAAGAGTAGCTTTTCAGCCCAGATGAGCAAAAGCCTTTTTTTTTTTTTTTTTAAGTAAGCTCTACATCCAATGTGGGGCTTGAACTCACAACCCTGAGATCAAGAGTTAATTGCTCTACCAACTGTGCCAGCCAGGAGCCCAAGGTGAAAACCTTTAAAAAGGACCTAAGAGCTATCTTCTGATTATAATTTGACACAGAGCCAA
The DNA here is from genome assembly GCF_905146905.1 of Nyctereutes procyonoides. NCBI lineage: Eukaryota > Metazoa > Chordata > Mammalia > Carnivora > Canidae > Nyctereutes > Nyctereutes procyonoides. Next base: position 26,123,811 of record NW_026575122.1, read on the forward strand.
GATCCAGCAGAGATGCTCCTGAATGCCTGACTGGAGATTCTAAGTCTCAATCCATTAGATGTCAGTTAATTTGTTACACGGCAACACTCATGCAGTGGTGATGTGAGTTACCATAGCCACAATGTACCTTTTAAGTGTGGCCCAACTGCACTCACAATCCCTCCTCTCTGCAAGGCACGTGAAATAAGTTTGTAATCTTTTTTTTTTTTAAGATTTTATTTATTCATGAGAGACACAGAGAGAGGCAGAGACACAGGCAGAGGAAGTAGCAGGCTCTATGCAGGGACCCTGATGTGGGATTCCATCCCGGATCTCCCAGGATCAGGCCCTGGACGGAAGGCAGCGCTAAACCGCTGAGCCACCCAGGCTGCCCCATAAGTTTATAATCTTAAACAAGACCAAGTGAGTATATAGAGAAGTTAACCTTCAACTAAATAGGTCTGTTTTTTTTTTCTTTATAGGTCTGGTTCTTAAATTTAGACAGTGGCTTACTATTTAGGTGATTTCATGCTACCTTTTTTTGTAATTAGAAAGTCCGATAGGTTTGAAGAGAACTGTTACCTAAAGTGGTTTTCAGCTATCAAGTGCTTCGTTCCTTTTTTTTTTTAAAACTTTTTTTTTATTTTTTTTAACTTATTTATTTATGATAGTCACAAAGAGAGAGAGAGAGAGAGAGAGGGAGGAGGGGGGCAGAGACACAGGCAGAGGGAGAAGCAGGCTCCATGCACCGGGAGCCCAATATGGGATTCGATCCCGGGTCTCCAGGACCGTGCCCTGAGCCAAAGGCAAGCGCCAAACCGCTGCGCCACCCAGCGATCCCTGCTTCGTTCCTTTTAAGAACTATCATTCTAGGGGCACCTGGCTGGCTTAGTCAGTAGAACATGTGACTCTTGACCTTGGAGGTTATAAATGAGTCCCACATTGAGTATAGATTACTTAAAAAAAAACAAAATCTTTAAATAAATCTAAGAAATATTCTACAATCAGCCTAATTTGGATTACCTTTTTTTCAACTTAATTTTTTAGTTTTAAGCATAATCTCTATACCCAACATAGGGCTCAGAACATATAACCCTGGGCAGCCCAGGTGGCTTAGCGGTTTAGCGCCGCCTTCGGCCCAGGACCTGATCCTGGAGACCCAGGACTGAGTCCCACATCGGGCTCCCTGCATGGAGCCTGCTTCTCCCTCTGCCTGTGTCTCTGCCTCTCTCTCTCTCTCATGAATAAATAAATAAAATATTTAAGTAAAAAAAACATATATAACCTTGAGATCAAGGGCACCTGGCTGGCACACTCCTCCAACAGCACCAGCTAGGTGCCCCTAGATTATTACTTCCTTCTACAAATGATTAGCAAACTCATTAGCATTTTTAGTATGTGTTTCAAAAATTTGATTACACTGAAATTTACTTGTCAAAATAAAACCACAAATATTTATCCATAGTTCAATTAACCGATACGGATTAGTTTGCATTTTTTCCCTGAAGTTTTAACTTAGTACCTTCCATTTTAGGGTTAAAGTTTTAAAAATAAGCATCGAGTCAGACAAAATCATTAATAGTTGGGTTTATTTCACCAGTGGGTTTGAAACTCTTGCCTTAGGCAAGAATACTACAGTAATTATACCAGGAATAGACAATTTCCTACACTGTCAAATATATAAAAGTTCCTCTTGCACTTTTCTCAACACTGATCAACAAGCAGATTCAGTCCACGTTTGCTTTGATCAATCTACTGAGTTAACCCAAGCTTCTTCTTCAGAGACTCTGGCATTTCAGGTGGAGGTGGGCGAGGGAGCCTGAAGTAGACCTTCACAGAGTCATAGATGAACCACTGTAGTGCAGTCAGAGTGCCAATCATGATGATACGGGCAAAGAGTCCCTTCCATACACCTAGTTGAAATATAGAATATGAATGAAAAATGAAGCATACCCAAGTGTTACTCTTTGTTTAGAGGGGAGAGAAAAAAGAATCCTACCTTTAAATCCGAGTCTCTGAAGGACTTGAGAAGCACTGCTACCTTTCTCTTTATTCAACACAGATACCACAGAATCAGCAGGATGAGAAACAATTGCACAGAAGACTCCAGCTGAAAAAAGTCAAGATAAATAATCCATAATGGGATCAATAAAAATTTCACATCATAAGCATCAACCTTTTCCTAATATTTAGTTCTTTAAAAAGTTACATAGCAGCCTCCCCCTAGGGAAAACAGAACAATCCTTCAAATTTTTATATTTGCATTTTTCTTTTTTAAAGATTTTATTTATCCACAAGAGACAGAGAGAGAGAGAGACAGACAGACAGAAAGGCAGAGGGAGAAACAGGCTCCATGCAGGAAGCCCGATGTGGGACTCGATCCCGGGACTCCAGGATCACACCCTGGGCCGAAGGCAGGCGCCAAACCTCTGAGCCACCCAGGGATCCCCTATATTCCCATTTTAATCAACATTTTCCTTTGTGTTAAAAATATATTCTTGAAAAACTAGACCAAAAAAACAATGATACAGCAATGAAATACATCTCTCAAACTTAATCAAGACATGCAAATCTGAAAATAATTCTTTCAGAAACTCATTAATGAGGTATGAATCCTAAAAGGCATACTGGGAAGCTAAATTTCTATGGGCTATTTTTCTTCACAGAAAGAAGCCAATATTGGAAATGATTATTTTGTCCTTAATTTCACAAACATGCGGTAACTCATACCTATATAACCTGCTACAAATGTTACAACCAGTTGCTCTGGCTTTGAACATTCACTTCGGGGCTTGGGAACCACAAACTTATATAATGCTTCAACAGTACGTTCAAAGCAGGCAAATTTCATCATGGTGTATGGTATCTGTCTCATCCAGAGAGGAGCAACCCCCTTGTAGAATCTAGAAAATCAAGAGACTTATTTCACTCAGTTATATTTATTCACCTAGCAGATTTTCAACATTAACAAAAGTGTCCGCACACCAGTCGAGTCCTGACAGCAAAAAATGGCAGCACAATTGCGTGTCATTTCTATCAGAACCTAAGACTAACATGCAGGTATATTTATCTCACATGCCAATGACTCAAGCACCTTTGACTATACAACCAAAAAAGTTGCTGGATGTTTCCTGACTGGAACTACAAGAAACCAAATGTTTACAAGTAGAACTCAGTTCAAGACTAGCATCCACAAAGGTGGATCTAAGGAAGCATGTAGTGACCAGATTATATGCAAATTCTTAGCTGTAAACACAGAAGACAAGAACTCTAACAAGCCCTTCCCAAAAGGTAACAACTAATGTCAAATATCAAGTCATCTGCATGCAGACTGACAAACGCAATCTTTAGAAAAAAAAATCTTTAATCTAGGGCTCAAGCCACGCATCAATTTATTCTTGCCCTTAGACTTTATGTTCTACATAAAAAGTAAAGACATTAACATAGTAACTTTAAAAATAAAAGTCTGGTAGGTTTAATGCTAACAAATAAAATTCCTTTAAATGAGTATTTCTATACTAGAATTCTAGACAAAGGTTTACTTACGCTTTTAAGCCTTCTTCCTTATACATTTTGGGAGCTGCATCCCTCAAGGTGTTGGCATAACCTGGTTGAGTTTGAATTCTAACCTTAGCAGCTTCCATAGGAGCCAGGGCAATGTCAGCAAAGAATTCAGCACTGGCAGAGGCAGCCAAATATAGTGATGTGCGCCAGAGATAGGCATTCTCCTAATTGAAAAACACAAGCAAGAACATACATTGCCATGGCATTGGCTATTTTCAATTAAGGGACAGTTCTAGAAAACAGTTATACTTCAAACATCTTATTAATACACATGGTGTGACTGAATGTACGTCCTCTCCCATAACCTGATCAACCACAGTACAATGTGAATTATGTTTTGAATAGCTAGGTGCCAAATATACCTGGGAATCTCAAAATCCTTCTCTTCAAAGAACTCAAAATCCAACTACTGGGAAAGCAGTACAGAACAATAAAGACTTAAAAAAAATCCTTTTTGGTCTTAAATTTTAAGTTAAAGCTTAGTACTTTAAATTTCAAAATTAAATTACATACCTCTCCAAGCATGTTGCTATACAAGACTTTGAAAACTTCATAAAAGCCAAACTTGCAGAGCCCTTGCATAGAATAGCCAATGAAAGTCGGAGCCCATCCTTTAGCCAAACCACGAACACCATCCTCTTTAAGTGTAACTGAGAATCCATTAAATATGCCCTTGTACTTTTGGGGGTCCACCTTTATTTAAAACAAGAAGAAAAAAATTAATTAAATGCACCAGAGAGCTATCTGTTCTCATATACACTGAATTTCACTATTCTGTTTTTCCTTTTGATTCCTAAAATAAACCTCAGTAACTACACAAGAGGTAGGTAAACACAGGGTTCACTGCATACCAACTTAATATCTATAATCATCTTTGTAAATGTTAACTTTATACATTAAGGTCTAGCTTTCTTTCAGTCATACTTAAGTCTTGGAGGATTCGTTTAAGAGTAAAATTCCTAGAAAAATATGTGATAAAACAGAGTCAAATTTTTCACCATCCAACTCTAACACTTTTAAAAAATTAGTTTTGAAGCTACTCCCTAAGTAACAGATAAGTCTATATCCATGATTATACGCTAGTCCATCAAGGAGTTTATACTATCAAGTTTTATAAATTTAAGGCAAATTAAATGCAAGTTAAAAGGGTAGATCAACATAATGAGAATCTGTCTTTTGACTTAAACTCACTTGAAGATACATACATACATTTTAGTGAAGGTTTATTTCACATCCATTCTATCAACTAATGGAAAAAGAAAAAAAATCTTATTTCACTATATCTGCCAGTACTAAAAGGGCTGGTATACGTCACCTTCCTCTCCCTGCTAACAATTCACCTTCCTTTATTTCACCTTCCTCTCTTTTTAGGTAAGTAGACTTCTAATCCTGTTTGGGACAAATAAATTTTTGACGCTTGATTATTTTTGTTTCAATAATCCTAATTACGAAATTCTAAATGTAAAAGACTTTTATGTAAATAAACATACAAGAAGATAGAAGATATGTATGTCTGCAAATTTTTTTTTTTAATTTATTTATGATAGTCACAGAGAGAGAGAGGCAGAGACACAGGCAGAGGGAAAAGCAGGCTCCATGCACCGGGAGCCCGATGTGGGATTCGATCCCAGGTCTCCAGGATCGCGCCCTGGGCCAAAGGCAGGCGCCAAACCGCTGCGCCACCCAGGGATCCCAAAATTTTAATACTAAGTATTTTTCCTAATCTACATAATGTTTTGCCCTGATCTTATCAGTAAATAAGAGAAGTTAGTTCAAAAATTAAGATTACCTACTCTGATATGTAACTGCTCATAAAATGACTATTTGGGAGCATAAAGGACCAGCAGGCCTTGAAAAGAAACTCTAGTCAGAATTAAGCACAGCAGCAAAATACCACTTACAGCCAGGGTTTGAGGTCCAAAAATCTGCCTACAATCTAATTTCAAAAGAGGCATTTCTTCCACTTAAAACACTAATTAGGGGACAGCCCGGGTGGCTCAGCGGTTTAGCACCTGCCTTCAGCCAAGGTGTAATCCTGGAGACCGGGAATCTAGTCCCATGTCAGGCTCCATGCAGGGAGCCTGCTCCTTTCTCTGCCTGTGTGTCTGCCTCAATCTCTCTCTCTCTTAATAATAAATAAATAAAAATCTTAAAAATAAATTTAAAAAAAAACAAAACACTAATTAGGGCAGCCGGGGTGGCTCAGCGGTTTAGCGCCGTCATTGGCCCAGGGTGTGATCCTGGAGGCCTGGGATAGAGTCCCATGTCGGGCTCCCTGCATGGAGCCTGCTTCTCCCTCTGCCTGTGTCTCTGCCTCTCTGTGTCTCTCATGTATAAATAAATAAAATCTTGAAAATAAAATCTTGAAAATAAAATAAATAAAACACTAATTAAAATAAAGATCAGGAGTTAAGAAAATCTGGGTTTGGTTTCCTATGGAAGTTTCTAGCAGTTGTGATGTCTTCATATTTTCTCATTTGTCAGGGCCTTTAAAATTATTTGGAATTAAGTCACACATGAACGATACATTCGATGTTGCCATCTCAATACAAACCTGCATACGGCATTTCACTAAATCCAGAGGAACGACAGCAGTGTGTGTCAGACCACAACTTAAGACCCCACCAAAGCCACACAGTGCATAAAACTTCATGGAGCCATATTCGCAACTGTACTCTGTAGTAAGACAAGACACACCATGCATTTTAATATAGAACTCATGTTACTAGTTATTAACTTACCTCTTGGACAATTAGGTTTCCACACAGCTTGTTAGTAGAGTCTATGTTGTACAACTTAGAAGCCATGCTTCAACCATATGCTTTTAATCCAACATGCAAAACAAACCTGCATCCTGCATTTAACCAGATCTAGAGGAACCAATGCTGTATGTGTTGTGCCACAGCTAATAATTCCTCCAAGTCCACAAAGGATAAAGAATCTGCCAGATCCATAGTCACAGCTATACTGCTCTGTTTGATTGAAAAGAAAAATCAAGTAAGTATTTCTTCTTCAGAGATAACTAAGGCCACGGAAATGAAAGAGAACGGATTCCCTGTGCAACAGTGCTGTCACAACTGAATAGGGCTTTGGCCACTGCTTACAATTAAGGTGAAAGATGATTTTCCACCCCGTGTTAATAAGACATTTACTGCCAAAATCAGAGAATCATTTAGCTTATGAAGGTTCTGGGAGACATTGGCTCTTACTCTGCTATACTAAAATGTCTCTGATGACATTAATGGCTCTTCCAATTAAAATCAAACTTCCAATCATTAACTGCTAATAAAAACACACTTCAGAATACATATCAAACTCGGGAAGGCACTAGACAAGTAAAAGCTTGCAATCTGCTAAGTGTCCCCCCAGCCACCAATCAATACTATCCCCACTTTCGGATTCACATAAGCATAAGATGAGATAAACATAAATTCCAAAAATCAAATACATTTACTACACAATGGTGTAAAGATTTTTTTTTTTTTAACCCACACTAAAAACGTAACAGAAACACAAACTATTTTAAACTTTAGATTTTACGGGCACACAACGTAGATGGAACATTTACCAAACTCCTAAGATCTAGGGGTTTTCGGGTTTCTCCGTACATACACTCCACTGGGATTTAAAGCATACAATTAAATTGAAGTTCAGTCTGACCAAAAAGATTCCTGAGAGACTAAAGGGACCCCTCCCTACCAGTTATCATCTGTTTTTTTATAGCCCATCTGAGGCTTCTGTTCCCTCCTTTGCCAATTACATTAAAACAAAGACCCAATTTTTCATATACTTGGTATCAACAGATATTAGACTTCAAGAATACTTAAGGAAGGAGTATTTTTATGAAGAAAATGAAAGCCAAATCAAGCAACAGCTATTACAGTCATAAAGAACTGCAGGTGGCCAAGGGCTAGGAAGGAGCCTCTGCTGACCATCGGGCTCAGGGCGAAGATAAGGAGCGAGTCACGGCCTCTAGAACTCTACTCTCCCGGGAACGTGGAGGTCACAGAGGGGAACTGTGCCTGGGCCCTTCCACGCCCTTGAGGGAGGGCCAAGGATCCGCCACACCGCCTAGGGGAGGAGGGCGGACTACCTAAGGCAGGCAACCAGGCACCGTCCCGTAGTGCAGAAGGCCAGCTGCGTCCTTCTCCGTCCTCCGGGCCACAAAGGCCGAGTGGACCACGAGGGGAGCTAACGACCGCATGCGGGGGGCTCTAAGCTCACCTTCCACAGCGGCTGCCGCCAGATTGCGGGAACGGCGGGGCGGGCCCGGGGGCCCTGCGGGACTGCTGCGGGGGCCCGTCAAGCCATCCTGGACCAGCAGCAGGTGCGGCGCGTTGAAGGGGTTCGCCCGCGCCAGATGCGCCACGGACGAGAACATCTTCCTAAAGGGAGAGAGAGCAGCGGTCAGAGGGAAGGCAAAGGGCCGCTCCTCAGGCCGCCCAAGTCACCGGCACCCTAGGACCTCGACGCCGGCCTTCCATCTTGCCGCCTCCGCGCCCTTGAGGGAGTCATGGCGGCCTCCTCCAAGGAGGAGAACCACCTAGAACCTAGAGCCGAAGCAGCCCCTCAGAGGGGCTCCGTCGCCCGCACTCACCGGGGACAAGGCCCGGCACACTCACTTGCTAAGATGGCGAACACACAACCGCTCCCTCGAACAGGCTGCGGCTCACAGAGGCCGAACGTCCTCCCGACCCTTAGATCTGTGCCCTTCGCGCGCCGTCAGCGTGACGCACATGACGTGTCACTGCAGCAGGCGGCACCTATTGGTGGAGACGAGCGCCAAGGCCGTGGCGTCATCGCGTTCTCCTAGCAACCCTATCCCCGCCCCCGCCCGCCCCAGCCCTTCCTGCCCGGCTTCTGCGCAGGAGGATTCGTTCTGCGCAGGCGCGCATTCCAGGGCCGAGGTTTTGAGCGCTGTGGCGTCGTGCTCGTGACCTCCTCTTTTGGTCCCTTCACCTTCAAGCGTCTTTTCTTGACCTCAGGGTTCGATTGTTTTATGTTGATGTTAGTCACAGTGGTACTCACTTAAATAAAAAGAGGGAAAAAAAGAAAAAACACCCAAACGTGTGATGATACTTTATTTCGGTGTTGCAGTTAGAATGTTACTGCAGTATTTTGTATAGCGCTTGACAGTAAGTTCCATTGACATTCCACGTAGACATGTCTGCATTTTCCATTAGACTATTGGAAAGTATTTTAAAAGAAAATGTGCAGCAAGAACTCTTTAGACAAGACGGCTTTGGGCTTCATCACAACTTTTTATGACCTATTAAAACATTAAGTAAATGCATTTTTTTACAAGACCTGGGGGTACATGGTTGAACTAGAGTGAAAGTGGCAGCAGATTTTCTGTGTTCAATAAATTTAGAAAATCTTCAGTAGATTCAGTTCAACAGCAAAAAGGGCCTAGTTTCACTGGGGAGAGTTTAGTAGGAGTCAAACCCCTGTTAGAATTCTGGCTCTGACCCTGTCCTGGCTGTTGATAAAGTAACCTTGGAAATTCACTCAATTTCTAGGAATCTGTTTCTTTTCTTCTTTTTTTTAAGATTTTACTCATTCATGAGAGACAGAGAGAAGCACAGACATAGGCAGAGGGAGAAGCAGGCTCCCCATGCTGAGCCCAGCACAGGACTCCATCCCAGGACCCGCCACGGCTGAAGTCAAAAGCAGAAGCTCAATCCCCAAGCCACCCAGGTGCCCCCATAAAACTGTTTCCTAAATGTAAGATGGAAGCAAGGGGTAGTCCCATGGACTTGTACAGTTATATAAGGCCTGTGCTAGATTTAATTACGAAGAATTGTTCGTTATATTAATTTAACTTATTAAATTCTTAATTTATGAACAAGAAGACTTACATTTTTCATTTGGAGCTGAACTTACAAATTACATAGTGGGTTCTGGGTGGGAATAACATCTATCCTGAAAAGTTCATGAGAACTCAATGAGACAATGTCTAACTGTGGGGATTTTAGTCAAGAAGCAAGGATGAGGAGGGGGCCAGTGGTCAGTAAGTTACTAAGAGAGTAGGTAGGGTAAGTCTTGCTATCTTGACCTAACAGGATTCTTGCTAAAAGCAGTCCAACGTAATCAGATATTATCAGGGGAATGAGGAATTTGATAAGGTATTGAGGGTAATCAGATATCAAGGCTGGGTAGGGTGCCTTGCTGGCTCAATTGGTGGAGCATGCAACTTTTGATCTCAGGGTTGTGAGTTCCGACCCCACATTGGGTATGGAGATAACTTAAAAATAAAGTCTTTGGAGATCCCTGGGTGGCTCAGTGGTTTCATGCCTGCCTTTGGCCCAGGGAGCGATCCTGGAGTCCCGGGATCAAGTCCCACATCCGGCTCCCGGCATGGGGCCTGCTTCTCCCTCTGCCTGTGTCTCTGCCTCTCTATCATAAATAAATCTTAAAAAAAAAAATAAAGTCTTTGTCAATACTTTCCTACTCAGGGGGCACCTGGCTGACTCAGTTGGTATAGCATGTGGCTCTTGATGTCAGGGTTGTGAGTTTGAATCCCACCTTGGGCAAGAAGCCTACTTAAAAAAAAAAAAAAAAACCTTTCCTATTCAGTGTACCAAGTCTGATATTTTAATTTCATTTACTATGAGCCACTACTGAGTTTAAATTTCAGCCAAATTATTACAGTCCTTCTCAGCAATTTGAGCTAAAACAATGGATTGAGACACTTTACTGTACTCATATCGACAAATTTCATTTGATCTACCATTATATTCCTTCTGTTCTATTTTAGTTATTACTACTTATCACATTATCCCAACATTTAAAAGCATAAAACAATAAACAATTATTATCTCACATTTTCTGAGGATCAGGAATCTGGGAAGGTTCAACTGGATGGCCTGGCTAGGGTGTGTCATGGGTTTATGGTCGAACTGTTGGTTGGGGCCGTGGTCTCTGGGCCTGGAAAATGTACTTCCAAGCTCACTAGCTTGGCCATTGATAGGACACTTCAGTTCCTTATCAAATGGACCTCCCCACAGAGGTGCTCATGTCGTGGCTTTCCCAGAGTGAGTAATTCAAGAAAGAGATCAACCAAGAGAGATGCTGCAGTGTCCTTTATAACCTAATTTCAGAAGCCATCACTTCCGTATTTTCTTGATCACACAGACCAATCCTGACACAATGTGGGTAGGGTTGTAGGGATCATTGGGGCATCCTAGAGGGTGATTACCATGCACACAACTCAACATTCTTAGTCTCCATCCCCATACATGTTGCCCAGGTTTCTGTCAATATGAATTTTGCACACTATTTATTTTACCTTCTAGGATCTCCTGCAATGAGCATAGAAGTGATGGAAGGTGTTGATAATAGGTCTTGAGGAGGATCAGCAGGCCCTACAAGGCAACTAACTACTCCAGGACAGGCCATTACAGATTGTATAGGTAAGGAGAGAGACTAAGCTTCTCAGTCAAGGGAGGAAAGGCTGTTAATACTGGCAAAAGAGGCTCAGCAGAAATTAGAAGTTCATGATTCCGGTGTCATCAATCTCCACAGGTTCCCATTCCCATTCCAATATTCAGGATTTCACTGCTGCTCGAAAACAAAAACAAAACTGATTTTAACATGAGACCTTCAAGTTTGGAAATTCAGGGCAGCCCAGGTGGCTCAGCGGTTTAGCGCTGCCTTCAGCCCAGGGTGTGATCCTGAGGGCCCGGGATTGAGTCCCATGTTAGGTTCCCTGCATGGACCCTGCTTCTCCCTCTGCCTGTGTCTCTGCCCCTTTTTCTGTGTGTCTCTCAGGAATGAATAATAAAATCTTAAAAAAAAAAAAGATTGGAAATTCAATTGCATTGTAATTCAGGATTAGATTTTGGATTTGGTTTTGCACAGCCTTGCAGATGCAGGAAGACAGTCACATAAGATTTTTTTCTTTTCTTTCTTTTTTTTAACTTGAAGTGAATGTTGAAAGCACTAAGCTCAGGACACCTGGGTTGCTCAGTGGTTAAACATTTGCCTTCTGCTCAGGTTGTGATCCTAGGGTCCTGGGATGGAGTCCCACATTGGGCTTCCCTGCAGGGAGCCTGCTTCTCACTCTGCCTGTGTCTCTGCCTCTCTCTGTGTGTCTCTCATGAAAAAAAAAAAATCTTTAAGAAAAAATAATGTCCTAAGTTCATCATTTCCTTTCCCCCAGTTATCCAACGTAATTAGGATAAACCAACCAACTCCATTGTTTTCCTTATTTTTGTTTAAATATTTTATGGAAATATCCATGTGGTTACCCAAAGCCTTGCCTTCTTTAGGTACTTGACTACAGGTGTCCATAGATGATAATTTAAGCAACTGTTTTTGCTAATGCATGCCATGGACAACCAGTGTCACCTTTACCCTTGACCACTGACCCTTTAAATCCAATGGATCAGATAACCCAGAACAAATTCATACAACCCATTCTTAAGTTTTAGTTCTCCTGGAATTATTTCCAAAACCATTGTCTACAACAGAGTTTGACCAGAGAAACAAGCAACTAGGAGTCATATGATATAAGAGGTTTATTTTAGGGACTAGGTCTTAAACAATCATGGGAGCTGGAGAAAAGGTTGCCTCTGTGTCTGGAGTTAAACCTGAAATTTCTGTAAGTCAATAGAGCTTATGGTCAGTCAAGAAAGCTGGACATGAAGTGAGGATGAGTACAGACAAACTGGAAGCCACAAAGACAAACTGGATCCCGTGGGGATAAACTAGATTGTGCATCTGTCTCTTGACATCTACAATCTCAATGATGCAACTGCCTTCAGGAGCCATGCAAGTGCTCATGGGAGCCATGGCGCTGCACATGCATCTGGCCCAGGACTTCAGGAGTCACTGAAGAAGGTCCTGGAGTTGCTGAAAGAGCTCCACACGTGGCCACTGCCCCACTCCCAGGTAAGCCAACGGATCAGCATCCATATGCATAAGCTGCCCCAGCACCTCACATCTCACACTGACCTTCTGCCTTTGAAATCTTGCACAAATTTCCCTTTTGGCCAATCTTAACACAGAACCATATCTGAGAGATAAACAGAATTTGAGATGCTAGGTAGAGATAGGACATTCAAGTGGAACTTCCCTACAGGCACTTGTACACCTAGAGCCAGAGGTCAAGGTAGCACTGATACATTTGAGGATCATGCCTGGCAAGGGGAATCATAGAAAACCCTTAAATAATTCCTACCACAGCCTTCTTCTAATAGAAGGATATAATACATTATGCAAGGTAGACTAAAGTCCCTTTTCCCATCTTCCTTGAGAAAAAAAGGACAGCATCCTCTAGCACCTTAATTATTGTCTTTTTTAAATTGGAAATCTTGTTTCCATGTCTCCATAAAGAAAGTAGGGAAAAACTTGTCTTTTTCTGTTTTTTAAAATATTTTTTTTAAGGTTTATTGAGAGAGAGAGAGAGAGAGAGAGAAAGCACGAGAGCGGGGAAGATCAGAGGGAGAAGGAGAAGCAGACTCCTCACTGAGCAGGGAACCAGATGCAAGGCTTGATCCCAGAACCCTGGGATTATGACCTGAGCCAAAGGCAGATGCTTAACTGACTGAATCACCCAGGAGCCCCAAAATTTATCTTTTTCTATCTGAAATAAAATATAATGGATTTCACCATGGGGCTGTAATTTCCATTCTGAAAAACTTTTTTTTTTTTTTTTATTTATGATACAGAGAGAGAGAGAGAGAGAGGCAGAGACATAGGCAGAGGGAGAAGCAGGCTCCATGCACCGGGAGCCCGATGTGGGATTCGATCCTGGGTCTCCAAGATCGCGCCCTGGGCCAAAGGCAGGCGCCAAACCGCTGCGCCACCCAGGGATCCCTGAAAAACTTTTTTTTTAATTTTTTTATTTATTTACGATAGTCATACAGAGAGAGCGAGAGAGGCAGAGACACAGGCAGAGGGAGAAGCAGGCTCCACGCACCGGGAGCCCGACGTGGGATTCGATCCCGGGTCTCCAGGATCGCGCCCAGGGCCAAAGGCAGGCGCCAAACCGCTGCGCCACCCAGGGATCCCCCATTCTGAAAAATTTTTAAATGTCAAACCATCCCCATCCTTCTTTGGAAGGTTATCATAGGTGGAACCTTGGCTGTAAGACTAGAGGCGATCCCTTTACTAAAGTGCACCCCAAGAGGACCCCAAAAGCTCTGGGACCCAGGTTCAGACTCTTGAAGTCATGCATCTTTGTGTAGGGGAATGAAAACTGTCTACATTATATCTGCATATTCAGGGGTATTTTATTTTACAGGAAATAAAGGTAGGCGAATGCTTTTACCCAGTCTTTATCTTTCTTGTATTTTGACATTTCCTTCTTTTGGCAATTAAAAGCATAACATACAGTTTAGCCCAGAGGAGAGGCATACCTGGATATGGGAGATCCTAATGTAGTCCACACAGAAGGGGCACACATAGATGGCAACCTGAGTTATTCACTGGCTATAAACCGCCACTCTGACAGCTTTGAAGCCACCAAGGCCTAGCCATCACAAGTTAGAAGTTCCCAAATAGGGTCTCTCATCAATGCTTTTTAGACACAGACATTCTCAAATTCTACTTACTAAGGCTGATGAGGAGTCCCGGAATCTGCCAGTTTTTAAAGGTCTCCAGGTGATTTTCCTGTAAGCAGCTAGTTTAGGAACCAGCTATCCAAGGAATTCAAAGCATGAGCCCGCAGAACGAGTCTGACACTAGTTTCCTATCTGTAAAAGGAGATACCACCCTGAATTACCTGGTTTGCCATGGATGTGAAGTGTCAGTTACTGGGGAGGAATCCCGACTGATGTGGTTCGCTTCTAACTGTTATCACACACTCAAGACCCAGTGGGGGGGTGGTGTGGGGCGTGCACCATCAGGACACTGTACAACACGGGGCAACTGCTTGAGTATGAAAGGGAAAGAGGGAATCCCAGCTTCTCAAAGATGGACGTGGTCACAGACTTGGCAAGGAGACAGGAGATTTTAGGGAGAAATATATATACACCTGAAAAGTAATGAATATAAAAAGAAGTGATTAAGCTTGACTAAAAGGAGTAGAAATAGTTCCATTTAGGCTTAGAAACATAGGACAGAGCATATCTAAGTTTCTGTGTATGCCCTGGGTCATTGTGAACTGAAATGTATTGTAATTTGTTGTAATTCAAACCTCATGTCAGGGGCACCTGGGGAACTCAATGGATTAAGCGTCTGCCTTCAGCTCAGGTCCTGATCCTGGGGTCCCAGGATGGAGCCCCGCCTCAGCCTCCCTGCTCAGTGGAGAGTCTGTTTGTCTCTCTGCGTCTGGCCCTCCCCCTGCTTGTGCTCTCTTGATCCCTCTGTCAAATAAATACAAATCTTTAAAAAAACAAATAAAAAATCCCTCATGTTATTTATGGTATTTTTGCTGTAAATAACTAACGGGCCTACTCACAAATGAATACAGGACAACTGCAGTCAACCCTAAATGAAATTAAAATTTGCCTATAATGAAACTTCAGGGAAAATTCTTGAATTCTGCTGTTATATCTCTTGCCTTGGAAGATGGTCAGTTGGGAAGGAATTGCTTTAGGGAATGAAATGCATTGTTTAGAGAGCAGTAACTTCAAATGTGAAAAGAATTAACTGACTTGATTCTTCTGAAAGAAACGGAATATTGCTGACTGCTACACAATTACAATTAACCTACTAGCACTAGCAATTCCTCAAATTTTCTATAACTCGTGCTGTTTTAAAACAGGTGGAAGGGGGCACCTATGTGGCTCAGAAGTTGAGCATCTGCCTTGGCTCAGGTCGTGACCCCAGGGTCCTGGGATCCAGTCCTGTATCAGGCTCCCCACAGAGACCCTGCTTCTCCCTCTGCCTCTGTCTCTGCCTCTCTCTGTGTCTCTCATGAATAAATAAATCTTTAAAAATAAATAAATAAAACAGGTGGAAAAGAAATTCATTTTTCTTTTGATTTCAAGAATGTCAATTGACAAATATTTAAATCACCCATTATTTAAATTATAAAGTAGGAGAAAATCAAAATGCAGTTTTGTCAACTATCTAATTTACTTGCCCAGGGAAATTTATAGGGTGGAATAACTTGCTTTTGGGTGTTTGAATGATCAGACCAGATGCCTGAATTAAATAATCAGTATTATTAAAAATAAATAAATAGGGATGCCTGGGTGGCTCAGTTGGTTAAGCAGCCAGCTCTTGGTTTAGGCTCAAGTCAGGATCTCAGAGTCCTGAGACTGAGCCCCACTTGGGGCTCTGGGCTCAGGGCCGAATCTGCTTGTCCCTCTCTCTCCCTTCTGCTCCCCCTCCTCACATGCTTGCTCTCTCTCTCTCAAATAAATAAAAATCTTAAAAGCAAACAAATACATAAATAATATCATTTACTTCATTACTTACGTGGTATGGCCAAAGCTTAGGACCAATTTTGTATCTTAAAAAAATATGATAAAACACCTAAAATCTGTGTCAATGGAAATGTAATCGCTCTTCAAAAAAATTTTTTAATTTATTTTTTTTAGTCACCTCTGCAGCCAATGTGTGGCTCAAACTAACAACCGTGAGATCAAGAGTTGCTTGTTGTTCTGACTGAGCCAGCCAGGTGCCTTCAAGTGGGATTACTTTTAGAACTAAATTGCTCTCCATTTTCTGTATGTTCCTGGAGCCCAGGATTCCTTGTCCTGTGTTCTGGTACCTGAACAATAGTATTCATTCCAATACCGCTGCTGTCTTTTTTTTTTTTTTTTTTAAGACTTTTATTTGAGTGAGAGGGAGTGAGGGAGCCCAAGCAGGGGAGAGGAGGGCAAGGGAATGGGGCGGGGGAAGAGGGAGAAGCAGACTCCCCGTGGAACCCCTGAGCCACCCAGGCACCCCCACTGCTGTCTTCCAAAGAAATTGCACCCCACCTGAATTGTCTCCACATACCACTGCTTTCGTAATTTTCATACTGTGAACAAATCTGAGTTATACCAACAAGCTGCAGTCTTAAACATTAAGATTTTTTTTTTTAAGGTTTTTGTTTATTTGACAGAGAGCAGGAGTAGAGGGAGGGAGAAGCAGGCTGCCCACGGAGTAGGGAGCCTGATGGGGACTGGATTCCAGGACCGTATGCTCTTCACTCAGTTTCCCCAGTTGTCAACATTTTACTGGATGCACATATATAATATGCTTAAATGTATAGCTATATAGATTATGAATACATACGTAAATAAATATACATGTAATCCCTGTATGCACATGCAAAGACATATTTTTCCTGAACCAATTGAGAGTTAAATATGTGATGCCTCATTACTCCTAAATACTTCAGTATGTATTTCCTAAAAGACAAAGCAAAGCCGTCAAATTCAGGATAGGAACATTGCTAGGATACTACCGTCCAATCCATAGGTCCTATATCCAAATTTCCCAATAATACCATTTATAGTTTATAAAAAAAAATCAAAACAAACAAAAAAATATTTTCCCTTCTAGTCCAGTATCTGGTCCAAGAGGGTGTTCCATGTAATTCTCAGGTCTCTTTAAATTTCTTCCATGTGGAACAGGCTTTCTACCTATCTTTGTCATTCAGGACCAGGAATTTTCAAAGAGTACAAGACACTTCGGAGTACAAGATGGGCAATTTGGACTTCTCGGGTGTTTTCTCATAATTAGATGTACAGTATGCATTTACGGCAAGACTACCATAGAGGAGACCCTTTGTTTTTTCCAGCGTATCATACCAGAAGGCTCATAATGTTGATTTGTTCTGTTACTGGTGAGGTGAATTTCTAAAAATATTTTATTCTTGGGCACATGGATAGCTCAGTTAAGCAAGCTAAGGTCATGGTCTTGGGGTTGTACGATGGAGCCTTGCCTCAGGGTCTGTGCTCAGCAGGGCGTCTGCTGGAGAGGCTCTCTCTTCTCCCCCTGCCCCTCCCCCCATTCTCTCCTTCTGTCTCTCTAAAATAAATAAATAAATCTTTTTTTAAAGAAAAGATTTGATTATTTAAGTAATCTCTAGGGATCCCTGGGTGGCGCAGCGGTTTGGCGCCTGCCTTTGGCCCAGGGCGCGATCCTGGAGACCCGGGATCGAATCCCACGTCGGGCTCCCGGTGCATGGAGCCTGCTTCTCCCTCTGCCTGTGTCTCTGCCTCTCTCTCTCTCTCTCTCTGTGACTATCATAAAAAAATAAAAAATAAAAAGCCTTTAAGTAATCTCTAAACCCAACATGAGGCTTGAACTCACAACCCTGAGATTAAGAGTTGCATGCTCTACCAACGAAGCCAGCCAGGTGCGTAAATTTTGATTCAACTGATCAAGGTAGTGTTTGCCTAGTTTTTTCATTGTAAAGATACTATTTTTATCTGTAACTAGTAAGTAATTTGCATTTATCACTGATTGTTGCCTGAATTGATTATTATTGGGATAATTGCCAAATGGTAGTTTTTCTAACTCTATCAGACCTACATTTATTATCCTACAGTAAGGAAGTGCTATACTTTCTCTTCATTTAGTTCATTCTGCATTTATTTATATCAGTATCAACTAATGGATTTCTATTTTATTGATGAGTTATTATCTAATACAAACATTCTTTCTTTTGTTGCTTATATTAACACAGATTTGGCCAGTAGAAACCTCTTTGAATGGATCTTGTGTTCTTCTGATAAGTCCCCATCAGTTTTTGAGCACTTTATTACATTCTGGTACAGCAGATGTTCCAGACTTATTTACTTATTTATTACTTTTAAGTTTTTATTTAAATTCCAGTAGGTTAAAATATAGTGTGATACTAGTTTGAGGTGTACAATAGATGACTCAACATTTCCACACAACACTTGGTGCTCATCACAATTAGGACATACCTTAATACCCATCACCTATTTCACCCATCCTCCCATCCAGCCTCCCCCCAGACTTATCTACTTGTTCTCCCCTAGCTCTGGAATCAGCCATTTCTCCCAAGAGCTCTGGTTCTCTTTAGGGGAGAAGAGCATTTGCTCTGAGAGCAAAATGTGCTTATTGCTCTAAGGTATTTATTACTGCTTCTAGGCTCTCTCAGCATATATACATATACACACATACACTATCTATCATCTATCTATCTATTTATCTATCCATCCATCCATCCATCCATCTCTTCTTTTAAAACCATGAGTTCTGGGATCCCTGGGTGGCTCAGTGGTTGAGCGTCTGCCTTTGGCTCAGGGCATGATCCTAGGATCCTGGGATCAAGTCCCACATCAGGGTCCCTGCTTAGAGCCTGCTTCTCCCTCTGCCTGTGTCTCTCATGAAGAAATAAAAAAAAAAATCTTAAAACAAAAAAACAAAAACAAAAAAACATGAGTTCCACTAATACCTCCAATTCCAAATCAGAATGTCACAGGATTCATTCTACCCTTTTTTCTTTTTTTTTTTTAATTTTTATTTATTTATGATAGTCACACACACAGAGAGAGAGAGAGAGGCAGAGACACAGGCAGAGGGAGAAGCAGGCTCCATGCACCGGGAGCCCGACGTGGGATTCGATCCCGGGTCTCCAGGATCGCGCCCTGGGCCAAAGGCAGGCGCCAAACCACTGCGCCACCCAGGGATCCCCTACCCTTTTTTCCTTTCCACATTTGTGACTCCTTTCTCTGAGAGATAAAATTGGTTTTCATTATCTTCAACATATTGTTCCTTACATGTTCATTCCCCCTGTGTGAAACAACTTCCCAGTCCTGCCAGCTGCCTCCTTGGCATCAACCTTACAGATCCTACGGGCCCTGGCTACCTGAAGTGATGAAAAAAAACCCCAATAAATCAGAGAAGAGAAACCAATCAATATTTTTTACAGAAAAGAGAAGGGAAGGAGAAGAGAAAGAGGAATCAAAAGCACCTCTGGCTATTTCAATTTAGCAGATTAACCCCACGTCTTATCAGTATAACACAAAGTCCACTTCTTGATCCTATAAAGTCTAGTGCTGATCAGATGGTCCTCCAGAGTTCTCCTCCCAGGGGTGACTCAGGGATCAAAGCTGATTTCACCTTACGGCCTGCCATCTCAACACATGATCACTCTAGGTCTGGCCAAAGGGGAAGAGATAGAACAAGAAAGGGCACACCCACATTCACCTGCCTCAGAGTGAAGGCAACACATCCCTTCTGCTCATGCTTCTTGAGTGGAAATTAATCTCATGACACCCTTCAGGTGCATAGGATTGAGGAAAGGAGAGGAGCATATGGATATTGAGGGACCAGAAACAGTCACATTTACCCACTGTAGATATTTTTGAATAGATTGTCTATGTTTAGATGACAGCATAGCTTCCTGATGAACATTCTTGGAGGTTGACCAGGAAACAATGAGTAAAACTATTACGTATAGCCCTTAGATAAACCCTGATAAAATGCAGCAATCACCTATAAAAAATGAGATGTTGGATTAGTTTATTTAAAGCCATTTTTTTTTCTAGCAAGAGTTAGTAATTAGTAGGATCACGTTCCTAGAAGGGCTAATTGTAGCCTAAAGGCCAGTATATTTCTTCTTGGTGGCCCTTGGGGTTATTGGGAAGTGTTCATTTAAAAACTGTAGTATAAGGTAGAGCCCTGTGCTTCCTCCTTTAATTATAATCATTTTTTAAAAATTTGAAATAATTTCAAACTTAAAAGATGTAAGAATAAAGAATTGTCATACATACTCAACCAGATTTACCAGTTTTTTTAAACATTTTGCTGCAACCACTTTCTTTTTAATCTATCCACCCATCTATTGCTGCATCTGTCCATCCATTCATCTATCATTTGAACCATTTGAGAGTAAGTTGCAGACTTACTTTTACCCCTAAATACCTTAGAATGTATTTCTTTTCTTTTTTTTAAAGATTTTTATTTATGAGAGAGAGAGAGAGAGAGAGAGAGAGAGACAGGCTCCATGAATCCATGCAGAGAGCCCGATGCGGGACTCGATCCCAGGACTCCAGGATCATGCCCTGGGCCAAAGGCAGGTGCTCAATTGCTGAGCCACCCAGGCGTCCCTAGAATGTATTTCTTAAGAACAAAGGTACTACCTTCCATGAGCACAGTTCAATGATCAAAATCAGGAAATTTAACATTGATCATTGAATTTATGATCCACATTCAAAATTTACCAGTGATCCTGATCCTACCTTTATAGCAATACCTTTCTCAGGCTTTTCTCTATTCCAGGATGACATGTGTGTAGTGGTCATGTCTCTCTGGTTCCCTTTGCTCTATAAGCTTTCATCTTTCTCAGTCTTCATGCCATTGACATTTTTGCAGAGTTACAGGCCAGCTATTTTTGTAAAATGTCCCATAGTCTGAGTTTGTCCAATGTTTCCTCATGATTAGACTGAAGCTGTGCGTTGAGGGAAAGAGGACTAGGTAAGTGATATGTGCTTCTCCATGCCTTCCTTGGGAGGCATTTTTTTAAAAATATTTTATTTATTTATTCATGAGAGACAGAGAGAAAGAGGCAGAGACACAGGCAGAGGGAGAAGCAGGCTCCATGCAGGGAGCCCGACGTGGGACTTGATCCAGGGTCTTCAGGATCCCACCTTGGGCTGAAGGCGGCGCTAAGCCGCTGAGCCACCCAGGCTGCCTCATATCCTTACTTTCTGATGCAAGATATTCCTGGCTCACTTGTTCTTTTCATATTCTGGTCCTGGAATTAGTCATTTCTCCTTGAATCCTACTTATTTTGGGCATTCTGAACTGCAAGAGCTGAATTAGTCCCCTTTGCTAAGGCTGAGAAAGCATTTACCTCCTTTACATTATAAGCTCATATGAGGGTCTCTTTGGCTCATCAGTGGATTCTTAGCACCTAGAGTGCCAGCTGAGCATATAAAAAATGTTCCAGGGGCACCTGGGACTCAGTCGGTTAAGCATTTCGTTCGGCTCAAGTCATGATCCTAGGGTCCTGGGAAAGATCCCCACATGGGGCACGGTGCTCCTTGAGGAGCCTGCTTCTCCTTCACCCTCTGTAGCTCTCCCTGCTTGTGTTCTCTCTCTCTCTCTCAAAATAAATAGGCAAAATCTTAAAAAAGAATAAAAATAAAAAAAATTTAAAAAGTGTTCCATAAATATTTCCTGAACAGTTTATATGTTGCCAAGACTATCTTGAGAAACCTGTTAGAAATATGGTTTCAATTTTCAGTTCAAGGATCACAATGGAGTAGTTACATTCTTTGCATTCATTTGTTGTGGTCATAACAAATGCCATGCTACAGATTCATTTTTTTTTTTTGTTAAAGATTTTATTTATTCATTCATGAGACACACACAGGCAGAGGGAGAAGCAGGCCCCCTGCAGGGAGCCCAAGGTGAGGCTTGATCCCAGGCCTCCAGGACCACGCCCTGGGCTGAACAAGGCGCTAAACCGCTGAGCCACCGGGGCTGCCCTACAGATTCATATTTTAAAATAGACTATGTGTCCTACCATTTACCTTGATACATATATTTTTAAGATTTTATTTGAGAGACAGTGAGAGAGCACGAGCAGGGAGACAGAGAAACAGGCTCCCTGCTGAACAAGGAGCTGAATGTGGGGCTCGATTCCAGGACTCCAGGATCATGACCTGAGCTAAAGGCAGACACTTAACCGACTGAGCCACTCAGGTGCCCCTAACTTGATGTTTTTATATTATACTATAATTTTTTAGAAGCCAGCAGTTTAATCTAAAAAATTTTTCACTGTCTTTTTTTTTTTTTAAAAGATTTTATTTACTTATTCATGAGAGATACAGAGAGAGAGAGGCAGAGACACATGCAGAGGGAGAAGCAGGCTCCATGCAGGGAGCCCGACGTGGGACTCGATCCTGGGACTCCAGGATCACGCCCCAGGCCAAAGGTGAGCACTCAACCACTGAACCACCCAGGCGTCCCACTGTCCCTTTTTCAAGACTGTCCTGCTTTTAGGATTTTCTAGGTAGCTAGGAGTGATTTCAGTAAATGTCCTTCCTTTTACCAAGAGTGAAGCAGTATGGACATTCTGAGGTGTCGAGGTGCCTGGGGAGCTCAGTTGGTTGAATGTCCGACTCTTGATTTTGGCTCTGATCATGATCTCAGGCTCTTGAGGTCAAGCCCGTCATTGGACTCCATGCTGCAAGAGGAGCCTGCTTGGGATTCCTTCTCTCCTTCTGGCCCTACTACCCCCTCCCCCTGCCATATGTGCTCACTCTAAAAAAAAAAAAAAAGACTGAGGTGTTCATTCAAAATTAATGGTTGAGGGGATCCCTGGGTGACTCAGCAGTTTAGCGCCTGCCTTTGGCCCAGGGCGTGATCCTGGAGTCCCCGGATCGAGTCCCACATCGGGCTCCCGGCGTGGAGCCTGCTTCTCCCTCCTCCTGTGTGTGTCTCTGCCTCTCTTTCTATCATAAATAAATAAATAAATCTTTAAAAAAACCAACCAAACAAAATGAATGGTTAAATATTTTGATTGTCTTCCTGGCTAAACTGAAATTACAGTCATTCTATCAGGAAAAAAGAAACACTAGTTCTTTTAACAGAATGTTTAATCTGGGAGTTGGGTGAACAGGTGCTGGAGAACTGAAGGGGCACAGAAGGAACACTGAAGTCACACAGAATAACTAGGGAAAGCAACTACTACCCCTAGTGCTGGGGGGAGCACAGGGAAGGCGGTGGCATTATTAGAACTCAGCTCCTAGGAGGAGGGGCCTTCTGGGCCTCAGAGCCAGACATCTGAGAAGCCACTGTGTGGCTGCTGCTGGCTGTCTGAGGGAACTCAACGAGGCTGGTTCTGGAAATGCTAGGAAATACCTGTTGCTGTCAGAGCGAAGGAGTAAAGATGCAAAGGATTCCACTGTGTTCTGGCACTCCCTCCCTATCGGTGAAACCTAAAGGAGTTTTTTGCTTGTCTCAGCCCTAGTACCATAGAGTACAGAGAAGTGGATTTGCAGCCAAAAGACAATCTCTTAATAACCAGCAATGCAATTATAGAAGCTCTGTGTTTATTATTTTTTTAAGATTTTATTTATCCATGACAGACACAGAGAGATGCAAAGAGAGAGGCAGAGACACAGGGAGAGGGAGAAGCAGGCTCCATGCAGGGAGCCTGACGTGGGACTAGATTCTGGGTCTCCAGGATCACGCCCTGGGCTGAAGGCGGCACCAAGCCACTGAGCCATCTGGGCTGCCCGAAGCTCTGTTTTTAAAAGTCTACTATACTGACATACTTAGACTCTGAAGTACTATGCTCTAGACAGCACATTTGAATGTATACTTGATGGAATACATATATGTTTAAGTAATCTACACCCAGTGTGGGGCTAGAGCTCACGACCTGGGGATCAAGAGTCACATGCTCTATGACTGAGCCATCCAGGCACCCAAATTTGGTGTATTTTTCTTCATTTTTAAAAAAATATTTTATTTATTCATGAGAGACACACAGAGAGGCAGAGACACAAGCAGAGGGAGAAGCAGGCTCCCTCAGGGGAGCCTGAGGCAGGACTCATCCCAGCATCCCAACCTGAGCTGAAGGCAGATGCTCAACCCCTGAGCCACCCAGATACTCCCTTTTTCATCTTTTTTTGTTTGTCTGTTTAGGGAGGGAGAGGGAGTTGGAGCAACAGAGAGAGAATCCTAAGCAGGGTCAAGGTCCAGTGCAGAGCCCAGTGCAGGGCTTGGTCACATGACCCTGAGATCATGAACTGAGCCGACATCAAGAGTGGGACGGCTAACCAACCGAGCTACCCAGGTACCCCTCAATTTGATGTATCTTTAAATTCAATTCTTCGTGTTCAATGTTTGTTAGTTACATCAAGATTTATATGGTTAGGGGCACCCGAGTGGCTCAGTTGGTTAAGTGTCTGCCTTTGGCTCAGGTCATGATACTAGGGCCCTGGGATGGAGCCTCGACTGAGGCTCCCTGCTCATCAGGGAGTCTGTTTCTCCCTCCGCCCCTTCCCCTCCTTGTGCTCTGTTGTGCGCTCTCTCTCTCAAATAAATAAATACAATCTTTAAAAGAATAAATCTTTTAAAAGAAGATTCATATGGTTAATTAGGAAAAAATATTAAAATATAGAGCTGTCTTACTGTGAAGGAAATACAAAGAATCTGAATAACTCAGGTTACAAATTTGAAACAGAGAATTCTGATCTCTTATCTGAGAAACAAATCACAAAGTTAGTGACTATAGTTTGAGCTTTTCTTGACAGAAATCTAATAAACTTGGGAGATTTTCTTTTTAAGCCACTGAAAGATTAGAGATGAAAATTGGGAGAGGACAACAAAGAAGTTGTTATATACAAGTCCATTGACAGCTAAAAGGAGGAACAAATAATAATAAAGGGAAGAACTGGAATATAAAATACATGCAACTAAAAGTATACAGCTGGCTCCAGTCTCACTTAAGATTAAATGACTTTGCCTGGCACATGGTTAAGTATACAGTTGACTCTTGGACAAAGTTGGGGTTGGGAATGTTGACCTCCTCCCTCCATAATTGAAAATATGAGCATAACTTTCAATTCTCCAAAAACTTAACTACTAATAGCCAACTGTTGATCCAGAAGCCTTACCAATAACAAAGGGTCTTTTATCACATATTTCATATATGTATTAAGTACTATATTCTTACAATAAAATAAGCTAGAGAAAAGAAAATGTTAAAATTTTAAGGTGGGGCGTCTGGATGGCTCAGTTGGTTAAATGTCCAACTCTTGATTTCGGCTGAGGCCATGATCTCAAGGTCATGAGATTGAGCCCCACATTGAGCTCTGTACTGGGCAAGAAGCCTGCTTAAGAGTCTCTCTCCCTCTCTCTATGCCTCTCCCCTTCCCCACTGCTCACACTATTGCTCTCAAAAAAAAAAAAAAAAAAAAGGAAAAGAAATGAAAGTAAATTGTAAGGAAGAGAAAGTATATTTACAGTACTCTATTTATAAAAAAAAAAATCCTGCAAGTGGACCTGTACATTTCAAACTTGTGTTGTTCAAGGGTAAATTCTATTTTTGCTTATCTCAGGGACACACTCCTAAAAGGGGATGCAGAGAGAGAGGAGAATACCTTAGCTATCAAGACATATTGTCCTGACAATGTCCATTTATCAGAAATCACAAATGTGGGTACCCTTTGGCTCAGTCATCTCACTTCTAGGAACATACCTCACACAACCCATGTGCAAAACAATGTGTGTACAAGATTAATTATTATTAATTGTAACTTAAAACTACAACAGATTGGAAACAATGCTGTAAAGTCTACCAATAGGGTAAATAAGTTATGGTACAGCCAAACATGGAATATTATGGAAGTATAGGTGGACAGATAGATTGATGGGCAGATAGATGGATAGATGGATGGATGAATGGATAGATGGATGGATGAATGGATAGATATATAGAACTGGAAACTTTTGTATTGATGTAGGATTTACTATATACACATCAGTGCTATAAATGGTTCCTGCTGTAATAAAAGAATTGTGTCGTCAGTGGAGAATAAATTAACCTAAGCGGATTTAAAAACCTTGATAATCAGGGGATCCCTGGGTGGCTCAGTGGTTAGCCCCTGCCCTCGGCCCAGGGTGTCATCCTGGAGGCTGAGTCCCACATCCGGCTTCCTGCATGGAGCCTGCTTCTCCCTCTGCCTGTGTCTCTGCCTCTCTCTATATATATATCTCTCATTAATAAATAAATATAATTTAAAAAAAACCAAACTTGATAATCAAGTTATATTCTATTGGAAACTATAAGTCAAAATTAAAGCTGCTTATTTCCTATTTACTGACTTTCTATTACTCTAGTTTTATGCTCATTTTAATGTAATGACATGAACATAATGGAGTCTAATAGCTTTTTATTTCTTTTTACAGTAGACTCTATGCCCCACTAGTCACCATTTCTGAAATCCTTAGGTAAACAGCCTAAACAAAGGTCTGCTTATTAATCCTTAGATTACGGTGTAAAATGTGGTATTGTTTGGAGTTCTCACCAAACATTATTTAGTATAATAAAAAGATCCAAACAGCTCCAAAATGACTCATTTACAAAAACAAAACAAACCCATAAAATGACTATTTACGGATAATGCCATATAACTTTTTCCTGTCATGCTGATTTGGAAAGTCTTAAAAGTGTCCCCAGTAATAGCAATGATACCTGAGAAACAAACACCTTAGTGTTATGTCACCAAGCCAATGTAACTGAACAAACCTCCCTTGAAGCCCTTCTGGCTCCTTCACTGAAGGAAAAAATTGGACTTACTCCATTTTCTGATTATGACAGCCCTCATTTTATTAATCAAACCAAGTCCTCCCTTCACGAAGGAATTGAATCTGAATGTTTGGGGTTACCTGGTTGTGCCTGGTCTGACATTCCTTTGTTGTAATCACAAGTAAAATCATAAACCCTATAGTCAGCTCTGGGCTTTCACGACTTCAGTCTTGATGAGTAGCTGTGTGGCCTCCTGAAAATTACTTAATCCATTTGCACTTTAGTTTTCTCAGTGGCAAAATGAGGACTTACTCTGCTTCCTATAGATGAGCAAGTACTGATGAGAGTAAGCATTCTTGTTTAGTACCTGAAATAGCCATTTGGCAACTATTTTTTAAAGTCCTATTATTTTCTTTACTGTTACGTGTAATATATTTCTGTAGGTTTTTGATAGTTAGCCTTTATCAGTTAAGGGCCTTCCTTTCCATTGCTCTATTGCTAAATTTTTGTTTGTTCGTTTAAATAATGAGTGGGCCCTGAATTTTCTGGATCGGTTGTCCTGCATATTTTAAGATGATTACATAGTTCAGATCATAAGGAGCAACATGTTTAAAAAGACTCAGGATTAGGAGTCCGTGATTTATGGACCGTAACAAAAATAATTCGCAGAATCCGATGAAGTTTGAAAACATAGTATTGTCATTTGGAACTAAAACAAACATGGCACAATTCACACAAAATAACTGAGAATATTTAAGTAACATATTCTACATTTGCCCCACTCATTTTATTTAGGACACAGCTGACTTTTTTTTTAGAATTCTTAACTGTGGCAAAAAAATGAACATAGTGTTTGCTGTCTTAGCCATTTTTTAAGTATACAGCTCAGCAGTATTTAAGTATACTCAAATTGTTGTGCAATGTATCTTCAAAACTGTTTCATCTTGCAAAGCTCTATTCCTATTAAGTAATTCCTCTTACCTGCTCCCCCAAACAGCCTCTGGCAACCACCATTCCCCTTTGTCTATGAACTTGGCTACTTCAGGTACCTCGTATAAGTGGAATCACAGTATTTGTCTGTGACTGGCTTACTTCACTTTGCACCATTGTGCAAGCATCATCCACGTAATATGGGACATGATTCCTGGACTTTTCAAGGTGGAATAGTATTTCCATTGTATGAACATCACATTTTATCTATTATTCATCTGTCAGCGGACATTTGGGTTGCTTCTTCCGCAAGGCTGCTGTGAATGATGCTGTTATGAATGTGGGTGTGCAAATTTCTTTTCAAGATCCTGTTTTCAATCCTTTTCAGTATATTCCCAAAGGTGGCTAGATCATTCAGTTAACTCTAATTTTATGAGGAATGTCCACATGGTTCCATAGTGACTGTACTATTTCACATTCCTATCAACAGTATACATGGATCCCAATTTCTCCAAATCCTCACCAACACTTACTACATACTGGTTTAATTTTATCAAGTTTTTAATTTTAATCCCAATATAGTTAGCATACAGTGCTGTATTTGTTTCAGGTGTGCAATATAGTGATTCAATGATTCTATACATTACTCAGTGCTCATCAGGACACATGTGCTCTGTAATCCCATCCCTGTGCTCACATCCCTTCCTGTAACCATCAGTTTCTTCTCTATAGTTGAATCTGTTTCTTGAATTCCATGAGTGAAATTATGCATTTGATTATTTCACTCAGCATTATATTCTAGAGCCATCCATATCCTTGCAAATGGCAAAATCTCAGTCTTTTATGGCTGAGTAATAATCCACATTGTGTGTACACACATCTTCTTTATCCACTTGTTAGTGAGTGGACAGTTGGGTTGCTTGCATATCTTGGCTATTGTAAATAATGTTGCTACATACATAGGGGTACATATAGCCTTTCAAATTGGTGTTTTCGTATTCTTTGGGTAAATAGCCAATAGTGTGATACTAGATCATGCGATAGTTCTCTTTTTACATTTTTGAGGAACCTCCACAGTGTATTCCAGTGGCTGCACCAGTTTGTCTTCCCAGCAATTGTGCGGGAGGGCTCCCTTTCTCTGCATCCGCATCAACACTTGTTTTACATAGTGCGTTTTTTTTGATAGTGGTCATCCTGATGTGTGTGAGTGGTTATCTCATTAGACTTGCATCTCTGTACTGAGTAGTGACATTGAGCGTCTCTTCACATGCTTCCTGGCTGTTTGTGTATCTTTTTGGGAGAACTATCCAAAGTTCTTTGCTCATAATTGGGCTACTTGGGTTTTTTTGTTGTTGTTGCTGTTGGGTTGTAGCTTTAAAAAATATATATTTTAGATACTTATTAGATGTATGATTTGCAAATATTTCCTTCCATTCTGTAGGTTGATTGTATCCTTTGGTGCATAGAAGTTTTAATCTCATTTGCATACTTTGGTTGCCTATGGTTTTGGTGTAATTTTCAAGAAATTACTGCCAAATCCAGTATCATTCCTATGTTCTCTTCTAGGATTTTCATCTTATTATTTATTCATTCATTCATTCATTCAAGACACAGAGAGAGGAAGAGAAGCAGGCTCCCAGTACCTTCGCGTTCTGGTGTTAATTTGTGGATGCTACACTTTATGACAAAAGGACTTTGAAGATACACTTATTAAACTAGGGAGATTATCCTCAATTATCCAAATGGGCCTACTCTCATCACATGAAACCTTAAAAGCAGAACAAGGCAGAAACTAAAAATGTGAGGACTCATTAGCTTTTGCTGGGTTGAAGATAGAGAGGGGCCAGGTTCAAGTATAAGAAATTGGATTCTGGGGGCAGCCCCGGTGGCTCAGCGGTTTAGCATCGCCTTCAGCCCAGGGTGTGATCCTGGAGGCCTAGGATTCGGTCCCACGTCAGGCTCCCTGCATGGAGCCTGCTTCTCCCTCTGCCTGTGTCTCTGCCTCTCATGAATAAATAAATAAAATCTAAAAAAAAAAAAAAAGAAAAAGAAATTAGATTCTGTCCCAGTTGAAGGCATGTGAATGTGGATTCTTCTCTAGAGCCTCTCCTACTGAATACTTGATTTTGGTGTTCTGAGACTGTAAGCAGAGAACTCAGCTGGGCCATGCTACACCCAAACTTCTGACTCATGGAAACTGTTAAATACTAAATGTTTATTATTATTTTTTTAATCTCTACATCCAGGGGAACACCTGGGTGGCTCAGTGATTGGGCGTCTGCCTTCAGCTCAGGTCATGATCCTGAGGCTCAGCAGGAGTCTGCTGCTGCTTCTCCCTCTTCGACTCCCCCTCCTCCCACTTGTATTTTCTCAAATAAATAAAATCTTAGAAAAAGATATTTCCATTTTCTTCTAGAAGCTCAATTTACTTTTATTTATTTTTTTATTTTTTATTTTTTAAAGATTTTATTTATTCATAAGAGACACAGAGAGAAGGCAGAGACATAGGCAGAAGGAGCAGCAGACTCCTGCAGAACTCCACGATCATGCCCTGAACCAAAGGCAGATGCTCAACCATTGAGCCACCCAGGCATCCCTAGCAGCTCAACTTATTAGGTCAATGATCCACCTCAAATCAATTTTCTGTTCATAGTAGGAGTCAGGGGTTAATTTTTTCCTATGTAGAGATCTTATTTCTCTGGCCCCCCCCCCTTTTTTTTTTTACTTGGCAGTGCTTAGTTTGTATTTACTGAAAAAGCATAATGGGGGTGTAGGATCAGCCAACTGAAGTTCAGAAACAAAAATACACTGTGTACCTGGGTATTTGTGAACATTTACAACTGCTCTAACAGAAGTGTTAAAAAAGGTTTTGTGATGTGAACACAATACCATGTGGTTCTGCTGATGCTTGGGTGATAACATTTTTTTCTGTATCTCAAATTCCCCTGGGAAACTTTCTTCTAGGGAATTTTTTTTTTTTTTGGTAGTTGACAATGTTACATTAGTTTTCAGGTATACAAGTCTACGTGTGTGCTAGGCTAGCTCAAGTGTAGCTACCATCTGTCATCATACAATACTATCACAATATCACCGACTATCTTCCCTATATCTTTAAATCCTTTCATGGATAGAACCGCATGAACAAATTATGAAGTGACTCCTATTTCTGTGTTAATTGCTATAACTGTATTATAGCCTAATTCTCAAGTTACTCTTTCAGTTACCTAGTTAGTAACTTTAATAATTTTTTAAAAAAGTAGTCTCTATCCCCAATATGGGGCTCAAATTCACAACCCCAAAAGAGTCATGCACTCTACCCAATGAGCCAGCCAGAAACCCCCAATTAATAATTCTTTAAATTAGGGCCCCTGGGTGGCTCAGTCAGTAAAATGCCTTTGGCTCATGGTTTTTCTCTCTCTCAAAAGAATCTTCAAAAAAATTCTTTACTAAATTTTTTGTTCATGTAACTGGTATCATTTCTGCCTCCTGATTAGAATCCAGTACACTGACAAAGGGCTAGTATCCAGAACATTTAAGAACCAGAAATCAATACGAAAGTTGTCACTGGTACATTAGCAGACCCTACGACCAACAGAAATACACACATATATAACCACCAAAGGACACTAAGAAAGGTTCATAGCATTTTTTGTTAATAGCCAAAACCTTGGAACAACCCAAATGCCCATTAAAAGTCAACTGGGTGGGAGGCCTGGATGGTTGAGCCATTTGCCTTCAGCTCAGGGTGTGACCCCAGAGTCTCGGGATCAAGTCCCACATCGGGCTCCCTGCATGGAGCCTGCTTCTCCCTCTGCCTATGTCTCTGCTTCTCTCTCTCGGTGTCTCTCATGAATAAATAAAATCTTAAAAAAAAAAAAAAGTCAAGAGGGTAAGAGTCGGGATCCCTGGGTGGCTCAGTGGTTTAGTGCCTGCCCTCTCAGGGCAGGATCCTGGAGTCCGGGGATTGAGTCCCACATCGGACTTCCTGCATGGAGCCTGCTTCTTCCTCTGCCTGTGTCTCTGCCTCTCTCTCTATGTATCTCTCATGAATAAATAAATAGAATCTTTAAAAAAGGAAAAAGTGGGTAAGAGTCAAATGGGTCAGTTAAGCATCAGGTTTTTTATTTCAGTTCAGGTAATCATCTCAGGGTCGTGAGATTCAGCCCCACATAGGGCTCCACACCAGGCATGGAGCCTGCTTAAGATTCTCTCTCTCCCTTTGCTGTCCTGCACCCTCACTCGCATTCTCACTCTGTAAATAAAAATTTAAAAAGTTAAATGGATAAATTATATCTACGTAATGAAATACAACATAGCAATGACAACAATCTACCATTGCATGCAATTATATGGACTAATCTCACAATGTTAAGTGAAAACCACATAAAGGAGTACATAAAATGTATGACTTTATTTACAAAGCAACAAAAGAAAAAAACAATCCATGCAGTGGTTACTCTAGGTGAGGAATTGCTGAGGGGTAGACACAAGAAGGGAGAGGAGTCTGGGGGATTGGAAATACTGTTTCTCAAACTGTGTGGGGGTGTATGGCCTCATTTTAGGCAAAAACCAAAATCCTCAACATATTGCCAACTTTCAAACCACTGTCCTATATTCTTGGAGCTGTCTACACTTCTGCCCCTGCCCTAACACTGAAATTCTCACGAATTTTCACTGATGGTTAACTTAGAATTCATTCCTCTGCCCACATTTATTCAGCAGAACTATGGACCACTCCTCCTAAAACGCTCTCTTCAGTGACTGCATTCTCCTGGCCTACATCTAGTCCTTACATAGACAATTCACCCTTAGCTCTTTCCCAGTTCCAAATTTGTGGACGGTATTATGTACTTCCATCCCTTTGAATTTATAGATTTCTTAGGACTCCAGATTATTCCCAGTTTCTCTCTTAAGCTTCAGATCCTGCCTGCCAACAGATGATCTCCATTTGGAATTTATTCACATGATATCTGGTGCTTACTAGGTGCCAAGTATTGTATTAGGGGCTAGAATTTCTCATAGGGAAATCAAATTCAATGTATTCAAACCCAAAGTCTATCTTCCTTTCCCCATAGTCTTCCTTTAAAAAAAAATTATTTATTCATGAGACACACACACACACACACACACACACACAGACACACACAGACACAGAGACACAGGCAGAGGGAGAAGCAGGCTCCACACAAGGAGCCCGACGCAGGAGTCAAATCCCGGGACTCCAGGATCACACCCTGGGGCCGAAGGCATGTGCTAAACCGCTGAGCCACCCCGGGGATCCTCTCCCACAGTCTTCCTTTAGAATTTTTTCAGTGACTGGCACCACCTTCCACCAGGTCAACCAAGTAAAAGATTTCTAGGTAATTTTTCAATCTTTCTCTGAACATCTTATTAACCAAGTGTGTTGAATTTACCTCTGAAAAATAAGTCTACTTATCTCCCCAGTCTCATTGCTATTCATTCATATTTAATTCTATAATCAATTTTTGGGATGATGAACAGATGAAAGCGAGGAAAGAAACGAATTCCAAAGCAATATTTAACATTGTTTCCAAGTGGTATAGCATGGCTAAATTATTCACAGAACCCATTAGTTCAAGACAGCTGTGGTAGCCAAGCTACAACATCCTGGTACTCGGGGGATCCCTGGGTGGCTCAGCGGTTTCATGCCTGCCTTTGGCCCAGGGCGTGATCCTGGAGTCCCGGGATCAAGTCCCGCGTCGGGCTCCCGGCATGGAGCCCGTTTCTCCCTCTGCCTGTGTCTCTGCCTCTATCATAAATAAATAAAAATAAATCTTAAAAAAAAAAAACCAAAACAAAACATCCTGGTACTCAATCCTTGGCAGTACCTTCTGCATTTTCAGTTAGCTGTAAGACCAAGAGAATATACAGCAACAGTAATGATGTGTCATTTCCAAGATAATATTATATAAATGCTATAGCTTGAATCACAGGTACGCTTTCCCTTTTGGATTGCTTTGGGAGAAGTTAGCTGTCATGTCATGAGGGGACTCAGATAACCTAAGGTCTTTCCCCAGCAGTTGGAGGAACTTGAGTATGGAACCTCAAAGGCCTACAACTATCCTTTTTTTTTTTTTTTTTAGATTTTATTTATTTATTTATTTTTTTGAGAGACAGAGACAGAGAGAGACATAGGCAGAGGGAGAAGCAGGCTCCACACAGGGAGCCCGACGCGGGTCTCGATCCCGGGTATCCAGAATCACGCCCTGGGCGGAAGGCAGGCACCAAACCGCCGAGCCACTCAGGGATCCCAGGCCTACAACTATCTTATGAGCTTGAATAAGATTCTACCCTAGTCAAGCTTTTAGATGATACTGCAGCCCTAACAGTTCAACTACAGTCACGAGATCTTAGTCATAATCCTACAGACAAGTCATTCCCTGATTTATGATCCATAGACACGGCAATAATTAAGTTGCTAAATCTTGAGGTTACGTACTAACAGAGAACTTATTTCCTTTAATTAAACCATAGCTGTGATAAAACTATAATTTCTGTTGCTAAGACAAATTAAACAGGTACATTTTATACTGTTTCACAACTTCAAATTATGTTATTATCACAAGATAAATATGTTGAATTTTCCACTACAAAATCCATAGTGATCTAGTACATTAGTGCTTGATTAGTATTGTATATTCATAATTTATTCCCAACAAGCTCTGACAAATTTTTGGTTGACTTAGAAGGGTTAAACATTATTAATTGGCCACAATAAGGTAAAGAAAATTGGCAACAGTATTTAAACTGCAGGTAAACCTACACTGCTATTAGTTAATTAAACATATATATTTTTTTCTTTTAAAAAATCACTTCTTGGGACACCTGGGTGGCTCAGGGCACAATCCCGGCCAGTCTGGGGATGAGTCCCACATCAGGCTCCCTGCAGGAAGCCTACTTCTTCCTCTAGGTCTCTCTCTGTGGGTCTCTCATGAATAAATAGTCTTTAAAAGAATGCCCAAGTCAAGTTCAAAGATTTTTTTTTTTTAAGATTTTATTTATTGGGATTCCTGGGTGGCTCAGCAGTTTAGTGCCTGCCTTTGGCCCAGGGCGTGATCCTGGAGTCCAGGATAGAAGCATGGGGCCTGCTTCTCCCTCTACCTGTGTCTGTGCCTCTCTCTCTCTGTGTCAGAGATAAATATAGATAGATAGATAGATAGATAGATAGATAGATAGATAGATAGATAGATAGATAGATAAAAAAGGTTTTATTTATTTATTCACAAGAGACAGAGAGAGAGAGAGAGAGAGAGAGAGAGAGGCAGAGACACAGGCAGAGGGAGAAGCAGGCTCCACGCAGGGAGCCCGATGCGGGACTTGACCCCAGGACCACACCCTGGGCCAAAGGCAGGTGCTAAACCTCTGAGCCACCCAGGGAGCCTCAAAGATATTCCTAAAACTGCATCCTCTATTGCCAAAAATTATACTTGGCACAGAGGCATCAAATAAATATTTGTTCAAGTGGACAGTAAAATTTTATAAGCAATCAATTTCAAAATACTGTGATTATGGCATAAATGCCATCAAATATCAGCTAAACTAATGATTCTATACCGGAGCACAATAGAATCAACCTGCTGGAGTTGCCCTGCACTCAAAATTCAGGGTCTCCTCTACTTCCTTCCCAAGTCTTTGGTAGGAGGATGGTATATAAATTCTGAAAAGCACTCAGTGACTGCTAACTCAAGGTGACAGGCTGGCCACATAGTCTCTTCCTGTTGAGGCTCTATTATTACTGAAAAGGGAGACTGATGTCAGACAATCCCAGGACCCTGGAATCAAGACTTGGGCTGAAGGCAGACATGTATCCAACTGAGCACCCAGGCACTCCTGAGAAGGGAATTTATTTTTTAAAAAGATTTTTATTTATTTATTTATTAATAAAAGACACAGAGAGGGATCCCTGGGTGGTGCAGCGGTTTAGCGCCTGCCTTTGGCCCAGGGCGCGATCCTGGAGACCCAGGATCGAATCCCACGTCAGGCTCCCGGTGCATGGAGCCTGCTTCTCCCTCTGCCTGTGTCTCTGCCTATCTCTCTATCTGTGTGACTGTCATAAATAAAAATAAATAAATGAAAGAAAGAAAGAAAGAAAGAAAGAAAGAAAGAAAGAAAGAAAGAAAGAAAGAAAGAGAAAGACACAGACAGAGAGAGGCAGACAGGCAGAGGGAGAAGCAGGCTCCATGCAGGGAGCCCGACATGGGACTCGATCCCGGGTCTCCAGAATCACACCCTGGGCCAAAGGTGGCACCAATCTGCTGAGCCACCCAGGCTGCCCCTGAGAAGGGAATTTAAACATGTTTACCACAATGACAGAATGAAAAAGAAGTGAGGGATCCCTGGGTGGCGCAGTGGTTTGGCGCCTGCCTTTGGCCCAGGACGCGATCCTGGAGACCCGGGATCGAATCCCACGTCGGGCTCCCGGTGCATGGAGCCTGCTTCTCCCTCTGCCTGTGTCTCTGCCTCTCTCTCTCTCTCTCACTGTGTGCGTATCATAAATAAAGAAAAATTAAAAAAAAAAAAAAAAAAAAAAAAAAGAAAAAGAAGTGAGATGTCAAAGACAATGCATTTCAAAAAACAGTATAAAGATGGAAAACATTAATAGAAAATCCTCAACCAAAAGAGATAAGAATATGCAATGTGAAAAAGATAGTCTTTTCAACAAATGCTGCTGGGAAAACTGGGCAGCTAGCTACATACAAAATAATAAAACTGAACCATTTTCTTACACTGTACACAAAATAAACTCAAAATGCATTAGGAACTAAATGTATGTGAGACCTCAAACCATAAATATCCTAGAAGAGAGCATAGGCAAAAATTTCTGACATCAGCCATAGCAACATTTTTCCTAGATATGTTTCCTGAGGCAGGAGAAACAAAAGCAAAAAGAAACTGTTGGAAGTCTACTTAAAAAAAACAAAAAACCTTCTGCACAGTAAAGAAAATAATCAACAAAACTAAAAGACAACTTACTGAATGGGTGAAGATATTTACAAATGATATGTCCAATAAAGGGTTAGTATCCAAAATATATAAAGGACTTACGCAACTAACCACCACCACCACCACCAAAAAAAAAAAAAAAAAAAATTCCAAAGCAGTATAGAGATTCTCCCAAAAATTAAAAATAGAACTACACTATGATCCAGTAATTCCATTACTGGGTATTTACCCAAAGAATAAGAAAACACTAATTTGAAAGCATATATGCACCCCTACGCATATTGCATTGGGTATATGTATACACCACATCTTTATCTGTTCATCTATGGACAGACACTTGGATTGCTTCCGTAATTTGACTATTGTAAGGAATGCTGAATTATTGTTATAGTAAAGAGTTAAATCTTGCTATTTGCAAAAAATATGGATGGATCTAGAGTATAATGCTAAAGGAAGTAAGTAAATGAAAGAAAAGTACCACATGGGGGTGCGTGGGTGGCTCAGTCAATTAGATGTCTGACTCTTGATCTCAGCTCAGGCTCTGGTCTTGATCTCATGGTTGTGAGTTTGAGACCAATATTAAGGCTCCATGCTGGGTGTGGAGCCTATTAAAAACAAAAAGAAAAAAAAAAAGAAAAAAGACAAATCCATAGGACTTCATTCGTATGTGGAATTTAAGGGGAAAAAAAACCCAGAAGTGAACAAAGAAAAAACAAACAGAAAAACAGAATCAACTATAGAGAACAAACTGATGGTTCCCAGAGGGGAGGTAGGTAAGGGATGGGTGAAATACATGAAGGGGATGAAGAGAGTACCTTTGTTTTGTATTTTAAGATTTTTATTTATTTGACAGAGGGAGCGCACAAGTAGGGGGAGTGGCAGGTAGGAGGGAGATGCAGGTTCCCCGCTGAGCAGAGTCCAATTCTGCTGGATCCCGGGACCCTGGAGAGCACGATCTGAGCAGAAGGCAGATGCTTAACTCATTGAGAAACCCAGGTGCCACAAAAGCACACTTAGCTTAATGAACACTGAGTAATGTGTAGAATTGTTGAATCACTATATTGTATACCTGAAATTAATAGAATACTGTATGTTACTACACTGGAATTTAAAAAAAAATAGAAAATGAGGCTTAGAAAAAAATAGGGAATGTAAATTTAATATAAAACAGAAAATAACATTTAGGGATGCCTGGGTGGCTCAGTGGTTGAGTGTCTGCCTTTGCCTTGGCATGATGCCGGGGTCCTGGGATCGAGTCCCGCATTGGGCTTCCTACATGAAGCCTGCTTCTCCCTCTGCCTATGTCTCTGCCTCTCTTTCATGAATAAATAAAATCCAAACAAAAAACCCACAAAAAACATCAATTAAAAAAATAACGTATTTAAGTAAATTAATCATTTTAAATTTAAGAAAAAAATGATAGTACTTATGCAATTAAAAGTTAGTATATAATTCATGATAGGATAGGTAATACTGATCAATGTATTTTAATGTACTATGATTATGATGCCAAACTAAAAATAGCTTTCAGTAAAATCTGGACTTTGAAAAGAGATCCCATTATTTATGAAAGAATGGCCTTTCGTATAAATAATATTACACCCTAATTACGTGATAAGTTGCTATAGCAGCAATCATATTACAATAAATGTATCAAAGTGGGACACCTGGGTGGCTCAGTGGTTGGGCACCCGCCTTCGGCTCAGGTCTCAGGTCGTGATCCCAGGATCGAGTCCCTACATCGGGCTCCCTGCTTCTCTCTCTGCCTGTGTCTCCGCCTCTCTCTGTTTGTGTCTTTCATGAATAAATAAATAAATCTTAAAAAAATAAATGTATCAAAGTAACACACATTAAATTTATATAATGTATTATGTCAAATTATATATATATATAAAAGAAACTTAAATGGCGACAGAGAAAGATGAAAACCAGAAGCGAATTTTAAGTTTGGAACTTAGAGGCACCAAAATTGTAGAAGGAGCAAGGCTGAATAAGAAAATGGGTACAGAGTATATATGTGGGGTTAGTCTTTCATGTCCCTTCTGCTGTATCGTATGTAAAGAGACCCATCATTTCCCAGCTGTGCAAACTTCAACAAGTCTCTTAACCCCTCTGAGCATTAATTTCCTTTTTGTAATGAGACATTAAGAAAATACTTTCTTGGGACGCCTGGGTGGCTCAGTGGTTGAGCATCTCCCTTCAGCTCAGGGCATGATCCTGGGATCTGGGATTGAGTCCCACATTGGGCTCCTTGCAGGAAGCCTGCTTCTCCCTCTGCCTGTGTCTCTGCCTCTCTTTCTCTCTCTGTGTCTCTCACAAATAAATAAAATCTTAAAAAAAAAAAAAAAAAAAGAAAATACTCTCTTCACAGGATTATCACAAGGATTAAGTCAGTCAATACATGCCAAGCACATAAAACAATAGATATCTAGCACAGGGTAAGCATGCAATAAGCATGGTAATAAGCATTTGATGCTATGTGCTTTCTAATTAATTATAGGATATATATTACTTTAAGAACCACAAATTTAAATAAACTCACCTTTGGGAGACGCATGAATGATGGACAGAGAAAAACACTTCCATCTTATGAACACAGCTCCATTATTAATATACCTTGGCAACATCTTCGCTTAATCTCAAAGCAAGACCAACAATGAGTATCAGAGAGAAGTACTAAGACAGTAAAACTGGGGGGAAAAAAGGAAAGGGAGACTGAAAAAAGTATATTATATTGTACTCTATTATTTTACTGTAGAGTGGGAGAGGTACCTTTGAAAGCTTCCCTCTATCATTGTGAGTATAATGGCTATCCACCACTTATCCGTGAACAAATGAGGAGCTGATTATGAAATGATTAGAAGCAAAATATAAAAGACTGAAATGAGAAAATTCAACAATCTATAAAACTCACATAAGAAACATTATCAGGTATCTTAATAGTTTGTACTATATGAAAAGCATTTATTACAATGACAAAACTAGAGGTTAATTATTTTTTATTATTGAATTATATTGTAAAGTCTACATCTACAATTTAATCAGGAAGAAATGCTTTGCATTTACATCAAGGACACATTTATTCTAGTGGAATAAAACAGACACAGACAAAAGACCAAGTATACATTAAAAGAAAAAAAAAACAAACTACATGTTTTACCTGGTCCTTCTTTTACTATTTTGGACCATACCTTTCTATTAGAAAATTGATCTTACATACATATAAGTTCGATTTATCTTCCCATATTTTTAAACATCAAATGCAGCTTCTCACAATTTCTAATAAAAAAGGGAAGCAAAGTTTAGAAACAAGGAAAAAGTAGACTGCTATTACTGTACTGCAGAAAAGATGAGTAAAACGTGTTCCCTCTGTGGCTCATTTCAAAGAAACACTTTTACTCAGAGAGGCAAGCATTTCTGATGTAGGAGTAAGTTCCCCATTCCCCCCATGGGACCAGACCTACAAATTTCTCATCAGTTGCAAAGTTAAGTGAAAAATGTCTACAAAATAATTCAAAGCCAAACACCAGAATATAGCTAATGAAATAAAAATTGTGTGGTTGGTCTAAATATACATATTAAGCTTTTGCTTTAAAAGTATCTTTTTATTTCAGATGATATTTAAAATAACTTATACTTTTAGTGTGCTTTATGGTCAATCACTGTAAAGTTGAAATTCAAATGAGTAAGTTTAAATTTTTGTTTTACTTGATTCTACTGAAATTTCAATTACCTACTACTTTACTTAACCAAGTTATAGATGAGGTAAGTTTTAACTAAAAAATAAATCAACCACAAAGATAAGTTAACCATTTCAAGAGTATATAAAAATCATAATGCCCACTTCATATTCAGAGATTATAAATTTATGTATTAACTACTTTGTATCTAAGAAAAGTTTACTATGTAATTTTAAGTAAACATTTTTTGGACTTTTAAATCAAATTCTGTTGAAAAATATAGGGGAAAAAATAGCAAATTTTGTTTTTGGTAACAAGACAATGTAATAATGAATCCAAATGGAACCTCAGACCAGTATTTAAAGTTTCTAACTTCTAAACAGACACACACATATATCTAAAAAATATTTTGGTAGCAAACTGGATTAACAGAATAAATGTTTTGTTGTAAATAAAAAGTACAAGTTTCCAATTACAGCCTTATAGCTAGCTAAACAGTTTTTAAAAACATGTACAGCTAGCTAACAATTCTCTAAAACGTGTATGTTGCACTAAAGATCCCTGCTAAAATATCAACAGCATTTAAATGGGTCTTACTGAAGTAGGACATTCATGATGCTAGAAATCTTTTAAAAAGTGAGTACAATAGGACTACAATAATATTACTATTAATAAAAGTTACAGAAGAGATTATTGCTGTATGTTCCCCCATAAACACATCAAACCTGTGGCAGTTGCAAAATGTACAACCCAAGTTACTTGTTTTCTTACCAATTTCATGTTTCACGTATCTCTAAAGTTTTTATACAGCAGAGAATAATACTTAAAATCTTTTCTGTAAGAATTCAAAGTATTTAAATGTGTAGCTTCACATTATACTACCATATTTTGCCCTTCTTGTTTCCCAAATACACAAAAACAATATACATTTTTCTCAAAAGTGAAATAAGATGTCCACATTAAAAAAATAAAGCCTACAAAAATGTTCCAGAGCTAAAAAAGATTATTCATATGGCACGAAGTGATCTCCTACTCGTCCAAAGTCCAAAACATTTAAATGAAGTCCATTTATATATCCTGTTTGCTTTTCAATGAAATCTATATTTATTGAGGTGAAATCACATTAATTTTAGTTCTCAAGTCAACAAGTGTACACAAATTTTCTTAATACAGTTATTAGAAAAAATAGGAGACCAAATTGAGTGTGCCAAAGAGATATCATTCAGATGGATTTACCAGAGTCATTAGAAAGAAAACTACTGAACGGATTTCCTTGGTTGGTTTCCATAGCTTGATAGACCAAAAACAAAAAAATGGCCACAACAACAAACAGCAAAATTTTTATCCACATGGGAATGGAGCGTCCCTTTTTTGTCTTTTCTGACTTGACATCTGCCAAGGGAACATACTTAGGAATATATTTAGTTGAAAAAGATTCTTCCATCCTGAAATCACTGAGTTCTAATGGCCGGCCTGCAGCCCCTTTGATTGGTCTGCGGCAACTAGCACTGTTGGGAGTGAAAGCAGGAAGAAAAAAAATAAATTTAGATAAAAGTCATGATTTCAATATAAAATATAAAATGTTATTACCACTCCTAATTTCAAACACATTCTTTGAAATAATAATAGAAAACTGTCACATGTAAATAATGAGGTCAGTCAGCCTATTTAAAATCTCTATACATTTTTCATTTAAAATGTTGGATGCTGGGATCCCTGGGGGGCACAGCGGTTTAGCGCCTGCCTTTGGCCTAGGGGGCGATCCTGGAGACCCGGGATCGAATCCCACGTCGGGCTCCCGGTGCATGGAGCCTGCTTCTCCCTCTGCCTATGTCTCTGCCTCTCTCTCTCTCTGTGTGTGACTATCATAAATAAATAAATAAATAAATAAATAAATAAATAAATAAATAAATAAATAAATAAATAAATAAATAGTTGGATGCTCATTCTATTAGAAAATAAGACTCAGAACACTAATAGTCACTAAACTTGTCTTCTTTTCAGAGCCAGGATATTTAGGAGATAAGAGAAAAAAAAATAAATTTGTGCTTCTTTCAGTCAGGAAACAATTCAGGTGTTATCTAAACAGTCTTTTCAATTAGTAAAGGGAAACCTTAAGGGAAAAAAATTATTTCCTTCTATGTTTCCGTTTAGAGAAAAGAATTAGAAAGAAGGCAAATTATTTTACTTCAGCTTATTACAGTTAACTTTGAAACTGACTCAACTTTCAAGAACATGAACTGGTGACTTAGAATTAAACTACTCTCAAAAGAACAGTTTAATTCTGAGAACACAGGTACAATAACTGTGTGAAGAATTAAAAACTAAAATTCCCATATTATATGCCAACCACACTTTAGTTAAAAATTAAAAAATTAAAATTCCTATATATGCATTTTAAATAATCATGTTGTACATCCTAAATATATACAATTTTTTATGTCAATTACACCTCAATAAAGGCGGGAATAAATAAGTAAATATATAAAAACGCCCTAGTAGAATACACTAATACTTGTTTTAATGTATCTGAATACCTAATTCCTGTTGGTGTAGATGCTTCAAAGGGAAACATTTCCTTAAGAATATCCCTTTCTATTCTTCTTTCCTCTGTTTTTTCTCCCACCTAATAAGAAACAAACAACAAGTTAACCTTTAGTGTAAATGTGCAATTAAAACACAATCAAAAAAAGAAGTTTGAGAACAGAATGCTTTCAAGTCTGCCCCAGCTTTTACCACTGCCCTTTCTAAATTCATCACCACCCAAGTATTCATATACTTCCGAAGCTCCCTTCAATTTTTTTCAATGTTAATGTGGTAATGGTGGCCTGGGAACTGCCACACATTCAAGCAAGTTAAAAAAACAAAACAAAACTCCACAAAACCCCCCAAAACTAAAATTCAGTACAGCTAATATGGCAGCATTAGGTTCCCCCACTGGATTTTCCCATGCTTTTCATTAATATTAAAAATACACGGTTTCTTCTTCTGTTAAGAAATTTCTAATAAAATAAATAATGAAATATGGAAGATATCAAATTAACATGGATCTTTAACAAATTTTAGTATATCTTTTAACTACCGAGTCAAT
Source organism: Nyctereutes procyonoides (assembly GCF_905146905.1). Lineage (NCBI taxonomy): Eukaryota > Metazoa > Chordata > Mammalia > Carnivora > Canidae > Nyctereutes > Nyctereutes procyonoides. Next base: position 26,167,144 of record NW_026575122.1, read on the forward strand.
TCAATCTTTTTAACTTAAAAAAAAAAAACCATAAAATGATTTTTTAAATAAAATAATCTGATGGTTTTTGCTGTTTACCGTTACGCTCAGATCAAAACAACCTTTGGTGAAAATTCATTAAAATTATAATGCATCATGCAGTTAGTACTTTAAAGCTTAATTATACAGGAGCTAATCAATTCAAGCATCATACAAAGTCACATTAAAGTCTCATTATTTGACCTTTTAGTAAAAGATAGTATAGCCTCCCCAACAGCCCAGTAATGCTTTCAACCCACATCAATAACAAAGAGAACATATTAGAAGCAGCACACCAATAAATACTCCCTTGAAAAGTAGAACTTAAGAGACACAGGAGCAAGCAGATAGTATTAGCATATCATACTATATTAGTTACTTTCGATTGTCACTAATAAAGTATGTCTTTAAAATAACATACGCATATATATACACACACACAAACACACCCCACCCAGTTAAGAAAGCTCTGCTCCCTCCCACTGCAAAAAACACATATAAAATATTTCCTCTTTAAAAGATCAATGATAGCATCGATCTAAATTTTATGCATTTACTTCAGCTCTTGTCAATGGTTTCTTTGGTGTTCTTCTGGGTATGTCTGAGAATTCAGTGATTGGCAGAATAGGAGCTGCATGCTTGAAATTTCCAGTCACCCTATTGACAACCTGCCAAGATTCAAATTATTCAGACTCAGAATTATCCACACAAAACAGACATGTAAAAAGAAAAAAAGATACTCTATTTCTGTAATATCTGAAAACTTTCCCGTAATAAAAATTTAGGCAAAAGAACCTAGAAATGAACATATTCAGTGCTTCTCATATGAAGCCTTACCATTCTTTAAATATTTTAGCAAGAAAGTATCCTTACAATACTTAGAAGTAGGATTCTTGGAACAAATTTATATATATAAATTAGCCATACTGAATTAGAGGTTAGAATTTTAGAATTTAGCGAAATTCTAAAATTCAGAACTAGATGGGGAAATTAGTTTAAAAACACAAGTTTGAGATTTGCCAAAATTTACCACCTCCCCAATTCTAATTAAAGGGTAATTTACAAAGAATACCACTTGTATAGTTTATGAAACATATTTACTAAGGTTTCGTTGCTTGAAGCCATTATAGTTTCAGCTATGGGAGTACTCTCTGAAATTATTGCACCATCTATACGAAAATGTTGTGAAGTTTCCACCTGTTAGTTTGAAAACAAAACAAAAACAATAAATATAAAATAATCACTAAAACCCTACCAATCTGAAAACCCAATTCTAAGCAATAAGCCTTGCATCACCCTTTTCCTTGGAGTTCTTCTCGACCCTCTTGTGGATTCCCTAGTTAATGCCTGCAGAGGTCCGCCTTTTGAAGATCCACTTGTCCATTCAGTCTCAGTTACTCCAGCTTGAGAATAGCTCTATTCAAGCATCGACACATTAAAAAGTCATATTCTAACATCAAACACCTTAATAATGGCCATATTAGCTAGCACACTGAGAGGTCATGAAAAATCTCCCAATGCCAGCATTTGCAAACTGCTATGTCCTCAAATTATTTCTAAATGTACTGACTGAGCTAGTAAGTAGGCATTGGAAAAACACTTATAGTAAAATACACTAAAGGAGCTCACAAATCGTAATAAAAGCAAGAATAAAAGCACATAATTTATCACCAGCTCCTTCTGTGACTTGCTGTTTGCTATTTGGCTCTTGTATCACATACAACTGCACCTCTTTTCTGTCTAAACAAAAAGGCTGATCATGACTTTTATAAGAAAGTCATTTATTATAACAAGTCAGTTTCCCTTAAAAACAGTTTCCCTTAAAATTTTATAAATGTTAGCACAAGTTAAGCATTATTCTTTCCAAGTAGTTAAGATTATTGAAACAGGTTCAGTTTAAATTTTAATCTATACACAGCTATCTGAACTTAAAACTTCCCAGTTATCAAACTTTTCTTAGAAACAGATATTAATATTGAGCAACAAAAACCTAGCGGTTACCTCTTTCACAAACAGCAAGCCTATAACTTCAATGCCAAACCTAAGTGCTTTATCCACTCCTTACTACAGAAAGGTAGCAATAGTGATGGGTCATTGTTCTCTTCCAGTCCCAAATTCCTGACTCCTTGAAAGGCCAACTGATTTTTCCTCATTTAAAAAATAATTTAGGGACAGCCCTGGTGGCTCAGCAGTTTAGTGACACCGGGGATTGAGTCCCATGTCAGGCTCCCTGCATGGAGCCTGCTTCTCCCTCTGCCTGTGTCTCTGCCTCTCTCTCTGTGTGCCTCTCATGAATAAATAAATAAAAATCTTTTAAAAAATAAAAAATAATTTACGAGTCCTCACGTATTAGTTTGAAAACCACTAGACTAGTACTTCTCAAACTGTAATATGCATATCAACCACCTGCAGCTTTTGTTAAAATGCAAATTCTGATTCAATAGCTCTGGGGTAGGGCCTGAGATTCTGCATTCCAAGTAGCAAGTTATTATTATTTTTAAAGATTTTATTTACTCATGAGAGACACAGAGAGAGAAGCAGAGACACAGGCAGAGGGAGAAGCAGGCTCCAAGCAGGGAGCCCAACGCGGGACTTGATCCCGGGACTCCAAGATCACATCCTGGGCCAAAGGCAGGCGCTAAACCGCTGAGCCACCCAGGAATCCCCAGCCAAGTAGCAAGTTATTAAACTCTGAAAACACTACTACCAGATAAAGTAACCATAGAATATCCATCAATGGTTAGTATTATACTAGAATGTGCTTATATTGTTACTTCTGCTTTCAAACTAATACTTTATCTAAATAACTGGTATTTTCATTTCCAAGTAAGTTCTTATTATTTTTAAAGACAGATTTATTTTACTTTCATCCTGGGACAAGAGTGCTTATCCAGTGAGTATGCTTACTTCACTGAAAACATTACCACCAAAACCCCGCAAGGCACAAATTTATTTAGTCTCATATCTAAATTTGTATTTATCTATATTTGGGATTAACATTGTAAGAGTTTCTCTGACTCACAATTGGAAACTCTGGGGTCCTTCTCCTGCTGTCAAATAGGAAATATTTGCTGAATGCAAACTTAAGATTAGTCAAAAGACAAATCTGTTAAGTTACCCACAAATATGATAAATGTTCATTAAACAATCAAATCCCCAAATCCCTGATTATTTGAATAGAAAGGAAGAATAGTTTTAATATGAGGTTCTTAATCCTGGCAGCACAGTATTAACTAGGGAGCTTCTGAGAAATATCAAATGCCTGCAACCCTACATTAGTCCAATCAAGTCAGAATCTCTTCCAGAAGTGTCTTGGGCATAGTTAATTTTTTTTTTTTTTTTACAACTTCTGAGGGGATTCTAATGTGCAGCCAGTGTTGAAAACATCTGGTTTAAGATACTGTAACTGGCTTGTGATGCATCTCAAAGTCAAGTATTTTCCTAAAACTACTTTCAATTGTTTCCTCTTTAATAGTAAATTGCTCAATGCCAATAAAATTAATTAGAAGCAATATTTTAAAAATATTCTGGTTTGATAGTCCTATTTGGTACTATCAGTGCATACTAAGTATTTTGTTTTTTTTTTTTTAAAGATTTTATGGATTTATTTAACCCAGAGATAGAAAGAGTCAGAGAGCATAAGAGAGGGGAATGGCAGAGGAGAAGGAGAAGCAGGCTGCATACAGAATAGCAGGGAGGACCGAAGGGCGGGGCTGGATCTTAGGACCCTGGGGATCATGATCTGGGCCAAAGGCAGACATTCAACCAACTGAGCCACCCAGGCGCCTCTATACTAAGGGTTTAAAAACTCTTCAAATAATTAAAAACTACTTCCTTCTCTCTTTTTCAATATTATATTTATTTATTTGAGAAAGAGACACAAAGGGGGGGAAAGCAGAGGAAGAAGGAGAAGCAGACTCCCCGCTGGGATCATCTCTTGAGCTGCAGTCAACCAAACAACTTAGCCACCCACAGGCCCCTAAAAACTGCATTTCTTGAAAGGGCTAATAAAACTGATAAAACACAAAGACCAGATATTTTAGCTTTGTCCAAGAAGGTGGGGATGAGGGGAGACATTGCTTTTCCTTAAAATTGGTTATCTACCAAATTCCAGGATTTTCCATTTGTTGTATTTTGGACTAATCTCTTCATCAAAAATTTTACCAAACCCACTGAAACTATTATGGTTAATAAAAAAGTAACATGTTTACATTTCTGTTATCTTTGATCTTAAAGTCAAGTTCCATTTAAAGATTCTTTTATTTTCTTCTATGGAAGGGAACACAAGAAACATATTGGCTGCCTGTGGGGGAATAGCTGGGAAGGGGCAGAAAGAAACTTTTCACTATAAATCATTTATACTTCCTTTTACCCAGGTTTATTAAATTCTTTGGGTGAGGACTGTCAACTAATTTTACTAGTTCTTTCACTATTATTATCTTAAAAAAAAAAAAGATTTTATTTATTTATTCATGAGAGACGGGGGGGGGGGGGGGGCAGAGACACAGGCAGAGGGAGAAGCAGGCTCCATGGGAGCCTGACATGGGACTCGATCCTGGGTCTTCAGGATCCCACCCTGGGCCAAAGGTGGCACTAAACCGCTGAGCCACCAGGGCTGCCCTCACTATTATTATATAATTCAGAATTAATAACCTTCATAGAAAACTAGTTGACAACTCTTCACACACCAGAAAAGATATTCTGAAGATTTTTTTCTACCAGAATCCACTGCAAACAAGGGAAAATTATTGATTGAAAAGAAATTCATTGATTGCTATGTACTCTGGTGCCAAAATACTAGTAACAGTGTCATCTATTTTCAGCAAGATGTTCTATAGCAACTCCTTAAATTTATCAGGAATACAAGAGGAGAAAGAAACAAAAACCTCACATTGCCTTTCAAGAAGCTACCAGGCAAAAAGTTATTTGGAAGACAGCAGGCAGTTGAGGCACAAAAGAATGCAGAAGCTGGGCTATTAAAGGAGGCTATAGGTCTGTCAGTAAAAACAAGCTCTAAACAAAAGATTTACACAAAACTAAGTTTATAAAAAAGAGATAGTATAATTAATTAAAAACCACGTTACCCTGAAGAACTACCAATTTAGTAAGCTGGTTAACTCATATCAATCTTTTTTTAAAACAGCGTCCTATTCCTCCATTAGAGAAAGGTATTCTCATACATTGCTGGTGGGAATGCAAAATGCATCAACTCTTATGCAGGAGATTTGATAACCAAAACTACCCAGTAATTATGCTTCTAGATTTCCCCAAGATAAATTGGCTAAAATAAGAAATGATACATGTAAAAGGCTGTTCAATTCATTTTTGCATTATCTAAGCAGTATAACTGAAAATAATCTAAGTACCCACCACCAAAAGGAAAGTGGCTGAATAAAAAAACACAGTACATCCATAAAATGCAATGACAGGCAGTGGTACAGAGCAATCCGGAAGACGGCTATATTGTATCCTGATAGAGAGTGATACCCAGGTTACATGTTTAGGTTAACAGAAAGATAGAAATGTGCTAAATTCATTGCCTTTTATGTAAGGAGGGGAGCAAAAATAACTATTAATCTATGTATTTACTTAATGTTTTCAAAAGGAAAATGTTAACCAAAACTTAATAAAAAGTTACCTATAAATGGAAGGAAAAAAGATAAAAGCCAGATTCTAACTCCATCTTATTTCGCCTAAATAAAACTATATGTCCTCCATAATTAAAAAATAGATATGAAAGAAAAAAAATTCATTCAAGTCACTTTAAGCACAGTATTCTGATTTTAGACCCACAAAACAAAAAACCACACTGCAAAAACCCTCCAAAACCGCTGTTTAGCAGCCTTATGATCAGTAGTACTATATTATTTAGAAACATCTATGTAGTGATAACTACGTTAAGTCACATAATTTTAAGAACCAAGATGCTCAGGACAAGAGATCTAGGTAGAACAGCCAGAAGGTAGATAGCTTGCATTCGTCCATAAATTTGATGAATTTGTGCTTGGTTTTCTTTTTAAAAGGTACTAGTAAAAAGGCCTAGAAGTAATGACAACCCAGCAGAAATGCACAACCTAGCACCCAGACTGTAGGTAGTCTCCAAATAATATTTTCATTGAAAAGGATTAGGGTTCTTTGGGAAAATGGCCAATTTGGTAAAAGGCAGGCAAAATACATGAGCCTGAGACATCTTACTGTGGCAGAAAACAAGAAACTATCAAAAAACAAACAGGGCCAATAAAACGACACAGGAACCAACTCAGTAATTTCCAATGGCTAAAGATGGCACAATTTGAAAATGATGAATGTAACTGATCATGAATGAAATATATAAAAACCTTACTAGTTAAAAAATATTTTATTGATCATCTTTCAAAGTGACTAGGGCACTTTAATTTGAAAGCTGGCAAATTATGCTGGCTGTCCTGTGTGAATTTTATCTGAAGATAATATGCAGATAATGAGGGAAAAGTTCTTTATAAAAGAATTCCACTTACAGACATAATGGAATGAGAGAATGAGAAAAATCTCTACCTTACAACCTCAAAATAGTAGATCCAGGCAATAATCATAAATGGCTGTCAAAACTGTTAAAGGGTGACATGGAACTTTAAAATGGATGGATCATGCTTTCAACATCTGAACCTATTACTAATTTAGCATCATTTGCCTCCTGAAGTGGTAAAATATAAAGGGCAGAACACCATTTATGAAATATTCGTGTCAAAGAAACTGAACATCAATCTAACCAATCCTCCACATCTATGCTGTTCAATATGGTAACTTCTAGCCATGGCTATTGAAAAAACATTCCCGTCATCATAGAAAGGTCTACTCTACAGCTCTATACTGCTCTACTACAGGTCTTACTCCAGGCTACAGAAAATACAGAGTAAGAGATTGAATGACACTTGAAGAAGCAATCTGCCAAATCAAGAATGTGGGAAATTCTGGAGAGAACTGACCTGGTTTCTTCACTGAATTCACGGAGGGGAATATTACAGTGGAGATGGATACAGGCTTATGAGATAAAAACAAAACAAACAAAAAAACCACCTAAACAGTATATGCGGCTTGCTTGGATCCTGATTTGAGTAATTTAATCATGAGAGTATTTCTGAAACTGGAGAAATTTGAACAGAGTAGATATGAAAGAATTATTAATTTTATTAGGTATGATAATAGCATTGTTATGTATGTTTACATGAAATAGTTTCTATCTTTTAGAGATATATACTGAAATACTGACATTCTAACAGGTGAAATGTCAGAGACTCGCTTTAATATATTCCAGGAAAAAGCAAAGTAACAAAACCAAAAGGAATTTAAAAAGCTGGAGTACAGAGGAAGATGAAACAAAACTAGTAAAATGTTTAAAACTTGTGAAGCTCTGTGACTAGAGGGTCATTAAACTCTTCCCTCTGATTTTAATGTTCTAAATTTTGTATGAGGCCATCGTCATCTCCTAAATCTACTATTTATCCTGTCTCTCAGTTTATATTCCCCAACTCAAACCATCTTTAATACCATCCTTCATCCTGCCTTTTAACCTATTATCTGAGCAGTCGAGCATTCCTGATGGCTCCATACCATTCCGCTTTTATATGAACTAAAATTCTCCATGCTTGTCTATTTCATTGTCCTTCACTGGATTTTCCTAGTTTCTCTTGCTCTGTTATTTTCTTATTCTTCAGCATGACCTTGTAGTTCTTCCCTAGTAATACTAGATAAAAGGGCAATAATATTTTTATTCCAGTATTTGGTTCTATATTAAACACAATATTTCACTGAGTGCTCTATACATTCTCCATAATCACCAAGCTTATCTCTAACAAATAATTCTGAAATTCAACTTATCAAGTCTATCAAACCAAGACAGACATGGCTTAAGAAATCAAGAACTTCCTCTGAGGATGTGTGACTTTCGAATGACAGAAGATAAATAACCAACTGACACAAGACAAAGAAAAGATAAATAACCAACTAGACAAAGTGATAAGGAAAATGACTCCAGGGATAGCTATCTTGTAAAGGTCAGCCAAATCAATGCTAGATTAGTCAATAATTTGTTCTCTGTAAATTATGCTTTTTAGTTCTATTTCCTACATTTTCCTTTTGAAAAACTGTATCCTGCCTCCACAATGAGACAGATAAATTTTCACCTCAAAAAGGGGAAGAAAAGTGGGGAACAGATTAGCTTCAGAGTCAAGGAAAAAGCCACAGGAGACAAGCAGAAGTAAAAGCAAAGTTACGAATCTAGACAAAGATTAAATATAAAATCCTTTCCCCTTCCTTTAAAAAAAAAATATGCTTAGGCATTTATTTCCACCTTTTAAAATATTTCCCTTAAAAGGCAGTATGACTGGCTTTGAACCATGCTTATTAGCACAGAATCAAACACAAATGAGACACTTATTAACACTTGCTTTAGCAGTAAGCACAGGCTACACTACTGACAAAAAACATGAAGTTTAGATTTCTAATGCCACTTGATGAACAATGGAATTAACACTTCATTGACTGTGCTGGAATTTAACCAAAGGCTAGGACGCAAGCAAATTAGTGTTGTCAGATTACTTACACCTGAACACGGCGATCATAAAACTAAAGATACCTGATTGTGTTCAACTCTTCTTTGCTTGAGTGTTACTGGAGTCTTTGCTCTGCCTTTTAGTGGCTCTCTCTTCTCAAGCTTGAGCTCTATTTTAGAGTCTGGAAATAACATCGGAGAAACATTACTCTCTGAAATACACAGTAAACTACAAGGTCATCCTAACATTACCCTGGAACCTTGGTTTTAGGTACATTCTTGGGTAAAACAAGCTTGCCTATTAGTTATTACCTCAATCAACCATGACTGTTCAGCTGCAATTTCTGTCTTTAAAAACTACTTCCCCATTCTTATTTTATCCCACGTTTACTCCCCTACTCCTTAATCTGATCACTTCTTCCTATAAGTTCTTTCCTTTTTCTGGAACTAATAGCCTAAAACATAAAGTGAATTCAAACTGTTCATGGAGGCTTGTCATAAGTTATACCCCCACCTGGGTATAACTGAGGAGGTAAGGAAAATAAAGTTATACCCCCACCTGGGTATAACTGAGGAGGTAAGGAAAATAAAACTCACAGGTCACTTTTCTTCCTCCTCTCCATTTTAATAAAAATAACATTTCTTTGAGAAGCTAGTGCATATATATTAATTACAATATCACCACAATGCCAAACAACTCAAATATATCTTTTTATAGTCTTCAATATTCCATTCTCCTTGCCTTGATTTTTATCACCATGTGAAGAACTAGTTTTTTGTGTTTTTTTGGTTTTTTTTTTTCCCCCAGTTTTATACACCCAGCATGATGTAGACCCCAAGAGTCACTGCTCTCTACCAACTGAGCCAGCCTGGTGCCCCAGAAGAGCTAGATTTTTAAAGACCTGTAAAAGTTTTAGTTAACCTCCACCTTTCTATGGCCATTTATCATAACAGCATAGCAAAATTAATGTCCATTGTGACTACTAAAACTTGTATTACCTAAAACTTAAGTTAGATTACTTTCCTACCAGAGATAGAAATGGGAGTCAATTCTTAAAAAAAAAAAAAAAAAAGAGAGAGAAAGAAAGAAAAAGAAATGGAATCAATTCTTAAACAAAAACTTAGTTTTGCATGAACTCAATGCACTGGTGCTAAAAAGTAATCAGGATAGTTCTGTTTTGCTATCTAGTCTTAGTCCAGAGTCTACTTGCAATTTCCCCCCAAATTAGTGATTTTTACCATGCTAATTTAAATAGTTCAATTTTACTTAGGATTAAGGTATCAGCCCCACCTTCACCTCCCCAAGCATCTATTAATGGATCTATGATATATTATGTTTCGGACAATCATTAGCATTATAAACCCCATGTTTTATTAACTCAGAATCTAAGAATTAAAAATGACAAAGTAAAGAACCCAGTAGTAATCAAGCAGAAATTGATTAAACAAATAAGGTAGCTGGTTACAGATTTATTCCTCTGATTTAAATTCCAACAGCCAATAAAAACATGGTCTTTAATAGAAGAAAAACCACACAATGATAATTAGAATATTTTCAGCTACACCACTGGAATCTCAAGCGAGTTTCAATGAAGAAATGGAAAAGGGATGTCCACGTATAAATATCTAAATTTGTTGCAACTCCAAGAATAAAAAACACACATACAACATGTTTCTGGAGACCACACAAAACTGTTCAAATTATAACTTTATTGAATTTGAAGATTCTACAGTAATACATTAAAAAAATATATATCACATAGCACTTAGTAGGTACATGTATACATGTACATTCCAGAAGACAAATAACAAAATTACTCCCAGGAAGCTGCAAAGATGGACATGAATACTAAGAATATAGCGATGGCCAGGACTACCAAAGGGACTATATTTTGCTGATACTTAATACTACTATTTTCCATAAAAATACAAAGAAATTTGGTTATTAAATGCCTCTACAGTTACTTATCTTACAATCAGAGAAATGAAAACACAGAATATACTGCTTTATACAAAGGAATATAGTATGATTTCTCAAGAATTTAAATTTGCTTTTAGAATTTAGATTAAGCCTAATCATCCATGAACCATAACTTGAAAGTGTTATAAAAAAAAAAAGGCCACTTTCCAGTGTCTAGTTCATCTGACAAACTACAGTGACAGTGAGAATGCACTATTCCAGAATTTTATGATTTAGAGTAGATTTTGCAAGGTGTGGTCCATGAACTGTTTGCTACCAGTCCTTGAAGAAATGAGACACTTGTACCAGAATGTAAATTGGCACACAGTTTTTATCAATAAAAGTTTGCCATAAAACTAAACCCTGTCATCGATTTAAGAAGTGTCTCTAGATCCAAATTCTGGTGCACACTTCTCTTGTCTATGAATTAGTAACCATCTGCAGTCCGGCACTTTGAATTGCACTGATCTAGAATATTATGAGGGAATACAGAGGTAAAAAACACAAAAGTGAGAATAAAAGAAAAAAAATGTAGCCAAGTTCCAGAAAATAAAGATATATAGTAATATTTAAATCAGTGAAGACTCCACTTATATTCTAGTTAATTGCATTTTCTTAGTTTTGGAGAATTGTAAAATCTTAATAGGTTAGAGTGACCTGTATGAAGCAAAAAATGTGACTTATTATTACTTTTATACTGTAATTTGATGGGTATTAGTTTGACTTTGAAAATAGCCCAATCTGGAAACTATAAAGATCTTCAAAGAAAATTTTTGCATAAAAGCAATTGAAATTCTTAGAGAAGCTTCTAAGTTCCCCATTATCAAAGATCAAATAGGTGTCTTTTATTCTTAGCTTAATTAGCATTTATTTCCACGCTTTTTAGTTACTTTGTATACTTCTCCTCCAAATAAGGTTTCACCTTTAAAAGGAGTAACAACCAGCTTATTTTTAGAAGCTGGATTAATTTTACAATCCTTCAGCCAGAGATAGCGGCGACCTAAAGTGGAAGCTCCCATGCTATGGGCAGCCATCTTTACTTCATCAAATGCAGCTTCACAAAGAAATGAGGCTGCATCATATGTTTTGCTCAGAATCCCAAGCGCCTGGTGCATATGACTAGGGTCTGAGCTAAGAATTTGTGCAGCCTGACTAATGTCTGCCTGCAGAGCCCTAACCACAAAGGCGGTATGGGTTGCAATCTGCAATGCTGATGCTGCAGCTTCATATGTTCTACAAAGTACTAAGTCTAACTGTTTATCACAAGACTCCATGGAAGCTGCCTGAGTACCTACTGGTGGAGTGGCTTCAGAAATAAACTCCAGTATTTCATCATCTACTTTTGGAACTGATAATATCCGTGTTGCCTCTCTGGAAGATACTGGATACTTGCATGCCAATGAAGGCAGTTGCCTGTCAATTTGCTGCCACTCCTCTTCAATTACTTTTAAAATAGATTCATGGAAGGGAAAAGATAGTTCTGGGGCATCTACTTTCTCATGTTGTGATTGCTTAGACACTTCTATGCCTAAGGTGGTGAGTGAATGAGAGACAACAGTTTTGGCAAAGGATGACATCACTCCAGATCCAGGTGTATTTTGAAATGTCACAAAAGAACCTGAATCCTTTTCCTCTACTGACTTTTCACTGAGTCTAGGGAATTTTCGTGGAGGAGACAGGGATTCAGTGTCTTGATAATTAGATCGATCAATTCTCTTCCATCTGTTTTCTACATCCATTGGGGGTGTAGAGTTTGAAGTCCCAGGCAAACTACCTACTCCACCCTGGACCAACAGAGAATTGACATAATCTCTGATTGCCTGAGCAAGTGGAGGAGAAATTATTTGTGAACTCTCGGACTCTTCTAGCCCTTTCCGTTCACTAGAGAGAACTGACTGATCTAAAACATGGGACTTCTCAGTACACAATGGTTGAATTCCACTTTTCTCTCCACAATAAATATTTTCTACTATATCTTTATAGCAAGTAGTGGTGGTTTCTTTAATCAGTGAAGGAGAAGCTGCAGCAGAGACCAACATGGCAGCGAGTTCATGCTGAGAAGATGCCGAAGAACTTTTCTCTAAACATCTACCATGGCTAGACTTGGAGGAAGTAAACAAATTCCCTCCAGAGGCTAACTTCTGCAAATGTTCCCTGCCAGGCAAGGTTGTGGCAATAAGAGGTTCCCTAGGTGGGTCTCCCTTAGAAGTATGAACTTTCTTAGCTGCCTGTAGTTCAGTCCTGCCCAAAGGAGGACGGGTGGAGATTTCAGGAAAAGAAATACCCTGAAAAAATCCACCAGAGGGAGTAGTTGGAAGTTCAGAAAAAGGAACAAAATCCCTAGTGGACTTCACTTTCTTGTGTTCTTTCTTCTTTCCTGTAGAGGCAAAAGAGGCAGGAAGTTTAAGCATTACTTGTGTTTAAGCTGATTTTATTCTTTGCCTCCTTGCTAACATAGTGCTGTTGAAGGAAAAGACTATATTTCATATTCTGAACAACCAATTCAACACACTGTGCCCTGGCAGGCAATGCTTATGAAGATATAAGCAATTTGGGTTAAATAATCATAAATTGACAAGTCAAATGAATTAAAACTTTATAAATATCAAGCGTTCTTTTATAGAAAGAACATTAATTTCATGTACTACTTTCAAAAAATACTTAAATATCATGGTCTAATTTTCTTAAAATAGTCTACTAGAAATACGTTAAAATATTTTTGCTTCATAGCTGCCTTGAAATCACATTATCTAGCAAAAACTATAAATTTAAATGCTTAGCAATAGAGAACAGAGCATATACGCCACATTATAAATACTAGGACTATGTATTAATTCTAATAAACTGGACACATACGTAATTAATCAGTAAGATGAGATCTCAATAGTATAATAGAATAAAGAAAAGTAAGTGATAAGACTTAGCATGGTATTTAAGTTCAAAATAGTACCATGTATAAGATACATATGAAAAAGTGTTCAGGGGTGCCTAGGTGACTGAGTCGGTTAAGCATCTGACTATCTCAGCTCAGGTGTTGATCTCAGGATGTGAATTCAAAAAGTATTTAAAATGGATTGGAAAGATAAGCATCAACTTAATGACAGTGGTAGCCTCTGTGTTGCTAATACTTGGAAAGGGTAAGTGGGGAAAACATTTTTATTTTTAATATTTTATTCTTTTAGAAAAATGAAATTTGAAGCAAAAAAGATAAAGGTACCCCCAAAAACAAAACCAAAAACAATCAGACATTTGTAGTTTTCTGTTTCTTAGAATTCTCAACAAAAGGTATTTAAATCAAATTACTTGGGAGGATTATTGATGATATGAACAAAAATCACATATAACTTGGTAATATTATTATTTAAAATTGTATCTTCTTCAGGGTTACTGTATCTTATGAGTCTGAAAAAAATTACATACAGTTGGTTAACATCATTTAAAATTTTACCTTCTTCGTTGTCACTGTATCTGTCAGAGTCATTACTTCCGTTCTGTCTTGTATTTTCTGCTGAAGAAGAAATCGTAGGCAGAGGAGTAGAAGATCTTGACTCTGTTCCCTGTTCCCTCAGTTTCAACAGTTTTTTCTCATATAGCTTCCTGGTTGTTCCTGTATTAAGGCAGAACTTACTTGAGCATCTGTACTGTTTTATTTAAGATCCTGCTCATTGTGTTTAGCAACATTAAAATGTTACATTCACTCTTTCCTTTTCTAAATGTAAGTGCTTTAAAATACTATATAAAGGATTCTTTTCTAAAATAGGGGTTTTTCTGAGATCTTAATACATGATTACAATGTTTCTATTAGTAACATGGAATACATAGATTGATACAAATCTTATTATAGATCACCTACTAAAGAACCATGTACAACCAAGCATTTTTTGACCGAAAAGTCTTGGACTTTGTATATTTTTTCCCATTACTACGTAGAAAAATATTGCCTTGTAGAAAAATCATTTTTATAAACAGACTGTATTCCTCTGAATACTTTAATTAAAACCCCACCTCTCTCATATTAATATGCCTAAAAAGAGCCATTTAATTATGGGAAAAGAGAAGTCATATAAATCATTTTTTTAGTTGAATATATTTTCATATAACACTGTATAAATTTAAGGTGTTAAATCACATTTAGATATAACTACCTTGTGATTAAAACGACCTTTTATGGAAAATGTGTGCTACAAACAGAAATTACATCATCAATTAGATAGCAAGGTAAAATTGATTATAAACACATTTCAACATGAATGTCAATTTAAAGCCAAAAATAGCTTTTATTTTCTATTTTATACTTACTATATGCCTCTCTGGTTTCTATAAGATGAATAAAATAATATACATATTTTAGAAAAAGATCTCAAAATATTATATATGTAGTTGTAAGATGAATAGCTAGGGAGGGGGAAGTGGAAAGATATTGGTCAAAGTATACAAAATTTCTGAAAGATGAGTAAGTTCTAGAAATCTAACATACAGAATGGGCTATAGTTACTATACTCGACATCTGCGAAAGTAGATCATAAGTGCTCTCTCATCACACAAACTCAAAACTGTGAGGTGATGGATATATTAATTGGCTTGATCACAGTGATCACTTCCCAATAAATAATTTAGAAACACCAAATTACACACACTACATATATATATAATTTGTCAATTATACCTCAAAAAAAGCTGGGAAAACCCAATATGTAACTTAACACATACTAATATATAATACACATTTTTGCAGCATTGCTCTTTTGGAATTTTATTAAAGGGTTTTATTTATTATTCATTCATGGGACAAAGAGAGAGAGAGGCAGAGACATAGGCAGAGGGAGAAGCTGGTTCCCTGAGGGGAGCCTGATGTGGGTGGGACTCAATCCAGGGACTCTGGGATCTTGTCCTGAGCCAAAGGGAGACACTCAACCACTGAGCCATCCAGGCATCCCTCTCTTTTGGAATTTTAAATGAAAAATTTAAAAAGCTATCAAATGTCTGTTGGCAATTATATTCATAGGCTTATTACCAGCTACTTGGAAGTAGTATGTTAAATAAAACGAAAGACAACATTCTAAATTGTTTGCAACTTCACCTATAGAAAAAAAATCCCCAAATCCCCAGTGTTCAAATTTTTAAAAAATCTCAATTCAAGGGATGTCTGGGTGGCTCAGTGGTAAAGCATCTGCCTTTGGCTCAGGGCGTGATCCCAGAGTTCCTGGACCGAGTCCCACATCAGGCTCCCTGCAGGGAGCCTCTCTCTCTCTCTCTCTCTCTCACGAATAAATACATAAAAATTCTTTTCAAAAAAAATCTTAATTCAATTAACATATAGTGTATTGTTAGTTTCAGAGACAGAGTTAGTGATTCATCAGTTGTATATAACATCCAGTGCTCATTACATCACATGCCCTCCTTAATGCCCATCACCCAGTTACCCAACCCTTCCCTCCTCCAGCAACCCTCAGTTTATTTCCTATGGTTAAGAGTCTCTTGTGGTTTGTCCAGTGTTCAAATTTTTACATAACCCAGAAGATCAAGACAGACATTTCTCATCTTGAGGTTACTGTCAAGACCCTCCAAAATTAAGACAAAATCACCGATGGCAACCAAATGATGGAAATCTAGTGGATTTAGTTCCAAGTTTTCTTGTTAGTTTTTCTTTTAGGGATCATTCTTGAATTCAATCAAAACAAGACTTCAAAAATGGTACTTTTAATGTAACTGAAAATGCTAGGAATCAATTAACCTAAGTTGTATTAATAAGCCTGTCACCAATTTAATGACTTGGATCAATCTGGCTAATTATGTCACTTCAGATTTTCTTCAACTGTAATGTAAGATCCCTATATCTCACCAGGTAGTTGTGACATGAACACCATATGAAACAATTTCAACAATAGAGAATCTTGAGATTATCTAAGTTCATTTCTCTCATTTTCTTCATTTATAGTTAAGGAAATTATGTCTGGTCATATTAAGGAAATGCCGCTCCTTAGAATCCCAAATCCAACTGCTAGAAAAGACAGGAAAGCAATGTGTGGCACTCACCGAAAAGCTTACTTGAAATTTTACCAACTTACCCACAATAGGACCAGGATTTACTCCATATTTCACAAGCTGATCCAGAAGATCTTCATTAGTGAGCTCTGTTACATCTAGATCATCTTTATCTTCTGGTCTGGGTTTATCAGTTTTCTTTGTGGCTTTCTGTAAATAAAGTCCAGTTATCATTTCCACAGAGTTAAAAAATGTTCACCTACTTTATAAGTAAGATTATATACAATAAACATGCAAATTCACCCTCCGTCAGATCTAAAGGTTTTTTAGGCCTTAGCAATTAACTAGATTAAACGCAACTCATTATTTGAAGATATTTTGTAAGTTCAATGATAACTCAAATTTCAAAAATACTACTTTTTAAATAGTCAATTTTGGCTAACCTATCTAAAGAGGAGGTGATGGCATCAAAAATTCAAGGGTAAGTAGAATGGGATTAAACATTTTCACCCAGATAATCATTTACTACTGGCCTCTTTCAATAATCCTTTAAAGTTTATTCTATGAAAGTTTAAGATTTAACATGAAGATACTATTTTTATATTTAAGAATGATTTCCTTTAAATAAGCCTATCAGAATTTAAGAAGCCCAAATGAATATTCTTGAAATACAGAGACTTTAGTAGCCAGTTTTTGACCCATGAAGGAAGTCAAACTTTATGGCTATCACCTCTTGACACAGCTTTGTCATCACACTTAGTACTATGTGGCCATTTCACACTTAGAAAAGGTGAAAGAACATGGAACAAGCTTTGAAAGAAATTTCAAAAGAATTTTTAAAAATAACCTAAGCAATGGCAGTATTCACTGGAAAAACTAAACTTTCAAGGATAAACAAGAGAAGAGGGTAGAAGTATGGATGCTTTCTAGGCTTGTGGCAGACAGTCTTACAAAATGCCTCAGTAATCCCAGAAAGCATCAGAGAACTGAACAACAACAACAAAATGGCCACAAATATCAAAGTCAGTTTAGGCCCAAATTGCTATCTAAAGCAAATGAGTCAATATTGTATCCTAGAAATATTTTACGCAAAATGGTGAAACCACAGTTCTATGGACTGCTTACTTTCAATGATGCTGAGGGGGAAAAATAAAAATCAGACATGATTTGGCCATGTATTAGAATTTCTATTTTTTGCCAAAGCAACATTATGAGAAATTATTTTTTAAGGATAACTGCTAATAAGAACAATAACATCAATTCAAGAGAAATATTTAAAAGATGATGATGAAACTTAGTGAAGTTAGTGAAGATATTTTCAGAAGGCTTTAATTATTGCACTGATATACAATCAGGCTCAAATCTTTAAGCAACTTACACACTGATGTCAAAATAGTTGCCATGAGTTCAAGAGTTCTATATATCATAGCCTTGAATTCTTTATAGAGAAAAAGACTAAAAAAAAAAAAAAAAAAAAAAGTCAAATAGACCAAATCCTGTGTTAGTGACCTACTTGAATTTTCCAAAAATTGTGGGTAATTGGGAAATCTCCCTTGAATTAACATACTTATTTTTTTTTAAATTTTTTTCAATTTATTTATTTATGATAGTCACAGAGAGAGAGAGAGAGAGAGAGAGAGAGAGAGAGGCAGAGACACAGGCAGAGGGAGAAGCAGGCTCCATGCACCAGGAGCCCGATATGGGATTCCATCCCGGGTCTCCAGGATTGCGCCCTGGGCCAAAGGCAGGCGCCAAACCGCTGTGCCACTCAGGGATCCCAAATTAACATACTTTAAAGAAAAGCAGTCAAGTACAGATTACTGGTAGATAATCCCTCCCATCATAAAAATTTTCGAATTTTACTATGAAGAAAACACCCAAGATTTTTTTTTTTTTTGAAAACACCCAAGATTTTAAATTTCTCAAACAGCCTGAGGTTTTCAAGAAATCTTTCTTTGGCACTCACCACATTTCACCTATTTATAAACGTACTTTTATCTTCTCCAGATGATGAATTCCTTGAGCAATAGTCCCTAAGTCTGGTTTGTTATCAAAACTTCAAAACTTTAGGAAAAGTTACCCCTATTTTAAAAAGTCTTACCCCAATCTGAGTCCTAATCTTGGGCCTGAGAATCTGTATTTTAACGTGTATCTCAGGTGTTTTGGATGCAGCATTTAAGAGGGTAGCAGAAAGAAGAGGCACTGTCATATTCATATTGTATCCCAAGCATCTAAAATAAAAAAAAAGACTGCCTGACACAAGAGTAGGTATCTTACAGATGTTTTGTGGAATGAATGAAAGTGCCATCTGGGAAGGGAAAAATAAGTCACTTATTTTTAAAAACTCATTTCTTATTAAGAAATAACAAAAGGGGGGATCCCTGGGTGGCGCAGCGGTTTGGCGCCTGCCTTTGGCCCAGGGTGCGATCCTGGAGACCCGGGATCGAATCCCACATCGGGCTCCCGGTGCATGGAGCCTGCTTCTCCCTCTGCCTGTGTCTCTGCCTCTCTCTCTCTCTCTCTCTATCATAAATAAATAAAAATTAAAAAAAAAAAAAAAGAAATAACAAAAGGCTTGGGGTGCCTGGGTGGCTCAGTGAGCTAAGCGTCTGACTCTGATTTCGGCTCAGGTCACGATCTCAGGGTCATTATGATCGCGCCCAGCAATGGCTCTGGACTCAGCAGATAGTCATTTGACATTCTCTTCTTCTGCACTCCCCCCAACCCCACTTGCGCAGACACGCCTTCTCTCCCTCTCTAATAAATAAATATAAAAATAGAAATAACAAAGGCTTATCAAATCAAAGCAGAAAACCAACACTCTTATATTTTCTTAAAACATAATGAAACATTACAGCTATCCAAAGAAATCTTAAGACACCAATAAACTGCATAAGGTAAGTCGAATAAAGCAGGAAATCATAACAAGCTACCTGATTTTTCTTTTAATTTGCAGGGAGAAACGCTTCAGAAATGTAATACTGTTTTTTATGATATGAAATTTAATAAGAAGACAAATTGGGAGACAGGTGTATTATACATAATTATTAAGCCAGCAACTTCATTCAGAAGAAGGAACCATTATTTATACTGATTTCTGCCTGCAGGTTTTTTGTTCAAGTAAATTACATAATCTTAGTTTCATTCAGTCAAAAATACCAACTACCTACTATTTGCCAGGCAATGTTCTCCAGTTTCTTCCCAACTATCAGATAATCTCCAATGTCTCTTTCAACTTTAAAATCCAACAGCTGTTTTTAATAATATCACCTATGAACTACTATTATTTATTACTTTTTAAAATTTTAAGTGGGCTCCCCAACCAACGTAAGGCTTGAACTCATGACCCTGAGATTAATAAGAATTGCATGCTCTACTGATTGAGCTAGCCAGGCACCCTCAGCTACTCTTATTTTTAAATTTCTACCATTAGTAGTAAGATGAAGTACAATAATAATTATTATTATAAAATATATTCTACTGAGCACTTAGTATATACCAAATTGTGTTCTGGGTAACTTCCTTACATGTATTAACTTACAGAATCCTAAAAATTAAATGAGATAGATAACATCCCCATTTTAGGAGAGGAAAAACTTAAGTCCAAAGTTGCACAGCTAACTCCAGCCATAAAGTAACATTTGAACAGACTGTAAGTCTATCACTTTCACAAACTTACCTCCTCCAATTCTGAAAAAAATATTATGGTAACATTGCATTGCTCTGGAGCTAAATAAACACAAAAACATTCAGAAATCACATGTTGTAATAGGGATCAACTGCTGAGCACTAGACACCTTAACAAAATGCAACCTCTTGTCATCCTCAGTTACTAGTTACTAGATTATTCCTATTTTCCAGATGAAAAGCACCTGATAGGCAATGTTCATTGTTCAAAGTCATCTGAATATGCATAGACCTGGAAATTTAATCTACTGTTTAACTCTCTGATTCGAAAGTCTCTACACTTTAACACCTTACTGTAGAGTATGGCAGTCGATTTAGGATTTAATTAACATTTACCATCACTAACATACTTTTTACTGTTCTGCTGCATGTCTTTTTTTTTTAAAGATTTTATTTTATTTATTCATGGAGAGAGGAGAGGGGAGAGAGAGAGAGAGAGAGAGAGAGAGAGAGAGAGAGAGAGGCAGAGACAAAGGCAGAGGGAAAAGCAGGCTCCAGGCAGGGAGCCCGACGTGGGACTTGATCCCGGGTCTCCAGGATCAAGCCCTGCGCTTAAGGCAGCGCTAAACCACTGAGCCACCAGGGCTGCCCCTCTGCTGCATGTCTTTAAATATTTCCTATTAAGAATTCATGATCCACTAGATCAGACCATTCAAGAATGCTATGTTCTACTGGATTCCAAATAGCTATACCTGCTTTGCACCTTGGAATGAAAAAGCAGATTGCCAACTCTGTGAATATTTATTTTTGTGTCAACAAATCTAGGTAATTTCAAAACCCAAAAACATTGGTGTCATCAAGACGCACAAAATAAAAAGCTTAGATACAAAAGTTAAAAAACAAAACCAAATTTTGAACACTCAAGTATTTTTGTCATATCACACCAAATGAATCTAAGAGACCATGGCATGACTAAATGGGAAGTTTATCCTTTTAATTAAAAATACTCCTTATAAACCCATGTTTAAATAGAAGGTACATGCTATGTCCTTGACCAAATCCACAATAACGTTTGATTTGTTTTAAAATGTTAAAAATTGGGATCCCTGGGTGGCGCAGCGGTTTAGCGCCTGCCTTTGGCCCAGGGCACGATCCTGGAGACCCGGGATGGAATCCCACGTCGGGCTCCCGGTGGATGGAGCCTGCTTCTCCCTCTGCCTGTGTCTCTGCCTCTCTGTGTGTGTGTGTGACTATCATAAATAAATAAAAATTAAATAAAAATAAAAAAAATAAAATGTTAAAAATTTACCACTTAAAAAAATCTGCCTTATATACAACTCTCAAACATACTTTGACTTTCTGCTAGATTATATTCTTTAAGAAATGTGACATTATTATTACATGTGGGGCTAACAATGGCGACAACATAAAATATGGCACATATAAGAATAATATGTCATGGATAATAATTTTATTGATTATTATAAATGTCCTAAGGCTCTTTTCCTATAAATTCAAGATTATTTTTTCTATGCTTGATAAAGTCTATCAGATTCCTAAGTTCAATTACAAGTCATTTTTATTTATTTAATGTGTTTTAAAACAGAAAACAGGGCAGCCCCGGTGGCTCAGCGGTTTAGCGCGGCCTTCACCCCGGGGGGTGGGATCCTGGAGACCCCAGATCGAGTCCCGAGTAGGGCTCCCTGCATGGAGCCTGCTTCTCCCTCTGCCGGGGTCTCTGCCTCTCTCTCCCTCTCTGTCATGAATAAATAAATAAAAATTTAAAAAGTAAAAAAACAAAAAAACAGAAAACAATACCTCCACCCAACTACCACCATTAACTTTTTCAAGTTGTGGACGCCACTGAGCCTGGCATTTGAGTTTTAACTACTCCAGACAGTTAAGACTTGAATCTACGGCTATGAAATAGTTTTTCTAAGGATTAAAACATTAAATGAGATATAAAGGGCTTAGCATGCCAACAGACATTGTAGATTCTCTAAAAATGTTAATTCCTTCCACCCAGAACATATTTGTGTGGTGCTGACCAACTCTGATAACATGGGAAATCTGAGATGAAGTATGTAAATAACACGATTAATTAATATCCAAAAAAATCCAACAAATAAATAATTATGGTAGTGGGCAGGGTCTGCAGAAGTCAAACTCTAGTAGTTACGACCACTTGGTAGGAATTTAAAAACGCTGGATAACTAAACTGAAATTTTTATCCTTCCAAGAATAAAGAGTAGATTGTGATATACTTTTTTAAAATTGAAGTATAATTAACATACAATGTTATATTAGTTGGGACACACTCTTGAAAAAAAGTTTTGCAAGGAAAAACATCAAGAATCAAGATTAAGGGTTCTATCCAAAAAGAATCATAAAAACAAGTAAGAAGGAATAATCGTATTATAAACACAACCAAGTATGTCCATGGCTCAAGAACAATACATTTACACAAAAGACATACAGGGTTCTACAGGAGACTGATTAAAATGGAAAATATTTCGTATCTGTCAAAATCTTTAAATCCGTTTCAGTATTTTTTTCATAGGGGTTGAGGAAAAGCAGATAACGGGTATGCTTTACTTTTTCTCTTTTATTTTAAAAAAGTCTCTTAAATTTCCTTTAATTATGGAGAAGTGAACTGGCTTCAAATCCACAAAGACATCAGAAACAATATGGTACAGCTGGTCTTTTCTTTAACGAACAAGAATCTGACACTATTTGCCACACCACTTACTTAAGATTTTCAATTTCTCTAAAGCTCAGGCTAAGATTTTCAGTTAAAAATCTACATTGCATCTTTCTTTCATTTCTACTTGGTAATCCGGAAAAACACACCGCACAGATTTCTTAAAAGCTGAACAGCACAACTTTGAAAGATGCAGTACTTTTATCAAAACTCAACAACTCGCAACTTCGCAACCGGTCTTACAAAGCGAGGTCTATTACACCCAATCACTAGTTTTAATTACACTCAGCAGGATTCGAAATCTGAGAAGCAGGCAGTTCACGCCAACAAAACAGCGTATGAAAACCCCCAGAACAAAAACCAAACTATTCTCCAACACGATATGCACCTGGGAGAACCAATCTGAGATTGCACCGTGATTAGACATTCCAAATCGCTATCGCTCCCGTATCAGAACGTCAAGAAATGAGCATCTCCTGGTTCCGAAATCTCTCCTTTTCTCATGCAAAATTTGCCAGAAAACAAAACACAAACCAAAAAAATCCAAGCCCTCGGTAACTACCAGAATTTCCAAATATCTCAGCGTTTAGGACAACCACTTAAAGACGCTGATCCTAAGCGCTCATTTTAATTTAGAACACAGCCCCGCCAAAAGATGGCCTGTTGCTGGAAAACACGAACACTAACGAGAAAAGCCATAAACGGTTCAAAAAGCCCTCCCTATGCAAAAGCATAAAAAGGCGGGAATTTCTTTATTTCAAATTTTGGTAAGAAATTAGAGTGTCACCAGTTGCCCTCCAGGGAGCGCTCTGAGACGCGGCTACCAGTCGTTTCAGTTAATAAAGCGGGAAAAGCGCTCGAACGTGACCCACAGCAGTTTCGGGCCGACCCTCCCGAAGGAGCGGCTCCCGGAGGGGGCGCGCAGTCCCCGCCGAGGCCCGGGCTCCCCGCGGCCACCCGAGGGCCAGGGCCAGCCGCACACCGGGCACACGCTGCCCCCCCCCGCCCCCCGCAGACCTGCCCGCCCGCCGCTCTCGGCGTCGCGCGCTCCGCCGCCCGGAGGCCCGAGGGGGGGGGGGGCGCCAGGGAGGGAGGGCTGCGAGCTCGCGCGGGGCGGCGACAACCGACAACCGCCCGCCTTTGTGGCCCCGGCCGGGCGTCCTTACCCTGCCGACGGCGGCCCGGCTGCGGCCTGCGACGGCGGCCCCGGAGCCGAGGACCGGGGTGGGCTCGCGCTCCTCGTCGCTGGAGAAGTCCGGGGGCCCCTTGCTGTTGGCGCCGGCGGCGAGCGGCGGCCGGTTGCGCGCCGTGAGGTGCTGCAGGTAGAGCTGCACGTACACGTCCTTGCGCTGCTCCCCGACAGGGAGCGTCACGTTGTTGGCCACCAACTCACTCTTCAACTTCTCTTTCGTCAGGACCGAGGGGTCTTCCAGGAACTCCGGCATCGCGGCGGCGAAGCCCCTGGCCCGCAGCCCTCCCAGCCGCCGCTCACGCCGGCGCGCTCGCTCTCCGGCCGCGCTCGGGGCCGGAGGGGGGGACCGCGCTGCCGCCTCCGAGCCTCACGGCTCCCGCCCGGGAGGAGCGCCGCCGAGCACCGCACACGCTCGCGCACACAAAGCCAGGCCGAAGCCGGACACAAAAGCCCCCCCGCCAGAGCACAAGTGCGGACCCAGCGCGGCCAGGACCGGCGCCTCCGCCAACCCCAGCCCACACACACCACCAGCGAGGCCGGAGCAGCCTGTTTGGCCCACGCCCCAAGAACGCGCGCGGCCATTGGCCCGCGGCCGGAGGAAGCCGCGCCGTGATTGGTGGGAGCGCTCGCGCGGGTTCCATTAGCCGCCGCTCGGGGCGAGGGGTTGTGGAAACGCAGTTTCAAAGCGGCTCGGGCGGGAGCCCCGGACCCAGCGCGCTCCGTTTCTGCTTTCCCCTCGCCCGCCCTTCCCCGCCCTCCGCCTAGGACGCCGCTAAGGGAGCGGCCGTGCCCCGCGGGTGTGCGGCTCCCTCCTCCGCCCCCACGCCGCCCTGCTGGGGAAGCAGCTTTCCTCTCTGGCTCGGTCGCCCTCGGACGGGCCGCCTGCCTCGCCAGCCGCGGGCACCCCGGGCTGGGCCTGTCGCAGTCGCAGTCGCACGCCGCCGCTGACCGGGAACCACCGCAGCCTCTCCTCCCCCGGACGCTCGCCCCGAAGGGAAAGAAAAGGAGCGGGGCGCGCTTCTCGGCGCTCATCTTCCTCGATGCGGTGCACCTGCGGCGGAACGGGCCGAGCTAGCCGTTCAGCCCCCGTCCCTGCTAGCCAACGCTTTTGTTCCCGAAATTCAGGAAAAACCAGACCTCGACTACGGGGCACTTTGAAATGCCCCTGAATTCGGGACAGAATTGTATCGTCAAATACTCCACTCGTTTCTGGCCCTACAGGTTGGGACGTTTCTGAAGGATTTCGTTTTGCACATTGGGGCACAATTGCATTTTTGTTGAGAGCATCTCTGGATTAGATTCGTAGACCCTAAGTATCTTAACCGTAACCGAGTCAAACCTAATGTTTCATAATACAACAGGTCGAAGGGAAACCTTTAGGAATGCCTTGATGGGCAACTTAAGGAAACAGATGGTGCATACCTAGATTTCGACCACAGAAGAGCTGGGTGACCTATGATCAGGCCAGGATACCTAATCACACCCGTATTACTGATTCAAATTAAAAAGTCTCAGAAGTTTCCTAAGATTAAAATGTTTTCCTGCAAACAAATAACCACTGTTTCTTACGAATAGATACATTCCAAGATGCTTTCTTCCAAGAAAAAAATGAAACTGGCTTTGCATTTAGGGCACCTTGATCATTTCCCCAGAATTCTGTACTCCAAACTGCATTATAAGCTGCTTAAATTTTTAAAAATGTTATCTGATTTCTGCATGGTTGTTTGAGTAAATTTTTTAAAAATGCTTTCACTTGGCTGGGGGTTGCGGGGCTGGTCCACGCAGACCCCCAGACTAAAATAAAATAAAATAAAATAAAATAAAAAAATGCTTTCACTAAAAATGCTCCCTATTTTGAGTTAAGTCATTTTATTTTGTTCAAATTGAGGAGACACTGTTTAATGATAGATTCTTTTCCTAGGGGGCATTTTTGTGTTTATTTTCTAAAACTCTCAGTATTACATATATTTAAGCAATAGTAATAAGCTAGTAGTGCAAATTAAAATTGTATTTTAAGTAGCAAATTGTTTTGTACATTTTAAGGATGCCTTGTGAAAGTTACCTCATTTTTCTCCCCACAGCTTCCCTGGGCACCTAGGGAATTGCTTTTATCTTCATAAGGGGAACTGAGCTGCGACTCAAAGGACCATGATTTTGCACCACAAATACATAATCACAGCAAGACCACAGCCTATGGGTCTATTCTACCCTTTTGAATTAGGCCGTGCTAAATTGTTAACTTGCTAGTTGAAGAATTTGGCTCTGTCCTGACTGTACTAACAGTTTTTCAGAGGTAGGTTTTGCTGCTGTACCTGAAAAGGGTAAGAATTACTAAGGCTATATATGATCTGACCAGGGTGGGTACATAGAAGGGTCTCCCGGCTTTGACAGCTGCCCTGTGCTCTGAGGATACCTGAGCAGCTTGGTCCCTGAAATGGATCCTTGGAGAAGGAGGCATCACTGATACCTGAAGATAATATTATACCTAAATTTGATGTGAGTAGAATACAATGCTGAAGTCACAGACTCACCTGAGGGTAGTGCAGTGGCTTTTTTCATAGGGCCCTTGCACTCCAGATATTTTTCTGTTTTTCAGGCTGTGTAGTCCTTAATGATAATACTTCATCCTGCTTTTTGACTTCGAGCTAAAAAAAAAAAAAATCACCTGTTGAGTTCGCAAGGTGTTTGTTTTTGTAACTTGCTTTAAATAGACCCAGCATGGGGGGATCCCTGGGTGACTCCCAGGTTTAGTGCCTGCCTTCAGCCCGGGCGTGATCCTGGGTCCTGGGTCCTGGGATTGAGTCCCACATCGGGCTGCTTCTCTCTCTGTGTCTCTCATAAATAAATAAAATCTTAAAAAAAAAAAAAAATAGACCCAGCATGGAGTGCCTATGTGACTCAGTTGGTTAAGCATCAAACTTGATTTGAGCTCAGGTCATGACGGTAGGATCCTGAGATTGAGCTCCACATAGGGCTCTGAGTCTACTTGTCCCTATCCCTCTGCTTTTCCCCACCCCCACTTGTGTGCCGTGCTCTCTCTCAAATAAGTAAAATCTTTAAAATAAATAGACATAGTACTATGCCCTACAAGCCAACATAAAAGATAATATAATTCATAAAGAACTGCATTCAGATGCTTGAAGTGGATATTCCTTAAGCAAAAACGTTTTCATTCCCTTTAATTATCTCTCCTCTTATCCTTAGACACCATGAACTAGAGGTTATGTGCAGATTCTACATTTCTCAGGAGACACGGTTGATGTCACAAGAGATCAGACGTGAGATCACCTTTCCATATCATCATAAAGTCCTGACTAATCACATTCAGACTTGGAATTGTCCTAGATGCACCCAGTTATAGCCCAAGCACGATAAATTTTCAGTGATAAAAGTAATTTTTGCTTTCAACTCTCCTAAGTACGAGTTATGTTTTCCTCATACCCTGTGTACCTTAAGGCCAAGAGGTTGGGCCACAGGTTTGGGTGGCCTCTTTGTTCTTGATTACTACTTCAAAACTATTCTTCCTCTTTCCTCCTTCAAAAACACTTGAATTTCATATAATCTGGGTAAATCATCTTTTATCATCTTTATCATTTATCCACCTTCTGGCCACTCTCCCTCAGATACTATAGGCTGTTTTTCCTTGCTCTAGGTCTCTGCTCCATCCTTGTCCACATTCTCTGTGAATTTAACATTCTTAGAGATGGCCCATGCAACACCAGCATTTAGCCTCTTAGTTTTATTTTTATTTTTTAAAGATTTATTTATTTAAGTAATCTCTACACCCAACATGGGACTCAAACCGATGACCCCAAGATCAAGATCAAAAGTTGTATGTTCTTCCAACTGAGCCAGCCAGGCACCCTCAGCACTTGGCCTTTTAGATTTTTTAGCTCTTCATCTTCTTCAACAACTTGTTCCTCTATTTCATATCATCCATTCATTCCAAGTGGTAAAACTTTGAGCCTTGTCATCAATAACTGTTTTGCCTTCTAAGTCTCAATTTCAAGTATCCCAATTGTCAATCACTAGTGTTTTTCCTCAGCTCATTTATTATACTCTCACTGACCTATTAACACTTCCAATCCATTAAGCCCAACACTAAAAAAAATCTATTCATATGCTTCTGGCATCATAAACACTTCCAATTTACCCAACTTGGATTCCTCGATCAGTCCTTGCAATTGCTCTTTTGCAGGCATTTTCAACCCTCTTACACCAATGTCTCTTTCTTGCTTGCAGGACTCTCAAGATAGAACCTCAGTCTTGTTTGGACTGAACCCCACTGAAACAAACTTTTCCATTCCATTTACTTGCATCCAAGTAGCAAAGACTGCTATAGAAAAACCATACAACAGGGCTGACTGGTTTTAATTTATGTAAGATCTCAGACCTCACAGGAGCACTTCATACTGGCTGGCAAAACTATTCATTCTCTGGATTAACCATTCATACCTTGGCTTCTCAATTCAAATCTCTTCTATCCTTTAACCCCCACCCATTTTCAGCTGGTGTACTTGCATCATACTTGAGAAACTGGAAACCACTGGCAGGGAATGCCTCAACTTCAGAAGATCACATCCGTGCTCATTTGCTCTTGCATCTTTCTTGTTTCAATGGAAGAGAAAACTGTCAGAAAGAACTCCACCCCTTGTACTCTGGATCTCATTCTTCTCTCCTGCTCAAGGACTTGATTCTTTGAGTCACTGCCCATGAAATTTCTTAATTTTTTTTCATTATTTTTACATTTTAAGTAGGCTCCCTGCTCAACATCAGGCTCAAACTCACAACTCTGAGGTCAAGAATCACATATTCTACTGCCCTGTGCAATTTCTTAATGGAAAAAAAAAAAAGACTTGGCATTTTATTTTATTTTATTCATACAATATAAAATTTTAGAAAATTACCTTTTTTGTTGAAACAGCTATTGGGTTTTATTTATTTTGGTATTGGGTTTTCTTTTTTTTTAAACTCTTTAAAACATTACAGCATTGATACCTAAAAATCTTGGGAAACAGTGGAAAGATAGTCTATGTGAAGCCATGGCTTTAAGAAAAAAACATACCAATGGAATAACTGTCAGAAAACTGTTGTGAAACTTTTTTTTCCCCATAAATCATTTGGATAGCTGCCTTCATTTTCCTTTTTGAAGTTTTTAATGTTCTAAACATACAGCTGACTTTTTTGTTTTTCATTATCCCGTTTTGCATAGGGCTTGGTTGTGAATTTAAAGGTGTCACCTCAAGCGGAGTAGATGACTAAATACATGGTCATAAAAGTCATATTCTTCACATTTTTCTTTCTTTTTTTTTTTTTTCAAAAAGTCCCTGATCCTAGTTTTTTTTTTTTTTGTTTTGTTTTTTTTTTAATTTTATTTATTTATGATAGTCACACGCAGAGAGAGAGAGAGAGGCAGAGACACAGGCAGAGGGAGAAGCAGGCTCCATGCACCGGGAGCCCGAGGTGGGATTCGATCCCAGGTATGCAGGATCGCGCCCTGGGCCAAAGGCAGGCACCAAACCGCTGCGCCACCCAGGGATCCCTCTTCACATTTTTCTTAAGAATATGAGAAGATTTTCACAATACAACATTGAGTAAAAAATAAGTAGAAAAAAATAGAGAACCATATTAGAGTAAGATCTCAGTTCTATAAAGAACTGTAGTGTGTATGGATATATGTTGGATATATGTTTATTTAAAAATTTATACAAAGAAAAAAGACTAAATGGATATAGACCAAAATATTTGTAATAATTTCATCTAGGTGATAGGGAACAAGTAATTTTTACTTTCTTATTCTGTATTTCTGAAGATTTCTCTGATGAACACATGCTTTTATAAATATAACTTCTTTTGAAATTAGTGTGAGAAATTGGGAAATCACTTGGCTTATCAGAATTCAGTCTTTCAGTCTTGTATTTCCAAAGGCTTCATTTTTATCAGTTCATCAGTCTTAGGTAACTGATTAACAGTAATCTCAAAAGAGAAGCCTAGTTTATTGAACAGGTGAAATAAATGCTTAGAGCATTCTATACTAGTGGATAAATCTACTTGGGAGAATAAATGCCTGGAAAGATTTTAGTGAAATAGAACAAAATCACAGATCTATTAAGTGGGAATTCAAATATGGATCTGTATTTCAGAGCCTCTTTTTTGACCTCATTCCTATAAAATATTTGTAGAAGTTAAAGTGTTGGATTTTAAGTTGTTTCAGAGCTATATAGCAAGTCAGCAAATGGGCTATTCTAGGAAAGTACAGATGTCCAAACTTGGAAAGAAGCTGGAACCTGTGAAGTAACAATCTTAGAGCTGTAGCAATATAAATAATGACATGTATATATATTTCTTTACAACATTTATATGTATATCTCATTTGATTTTTTTTTTTAAGATTTTATTTATTCATGAGAGACAGAGAGAGGCAGACGGAGGAGAAGCAGGCTCCATCCATGCTCGATCCTGGAACTTCAGGATCATGCCCTGAGCCGAAGGCAGATGCTCACCCACTGAGCCACCCAGGCAACCCCTTAATTTCGTTTCTACTACTATTGAAAATTCGCTAAATCACATCAAGCCCGTCTGTAAAGTGCTCCCTATGGAGAATTATGAAGGGGTCCAAGGGCAGCTGAAGATTTTTTGTTGCTCAGTCGGCCGGATGTTGACCCCACCTAAGGTTCCCAGGACCTAAGTGCAACAGGGCCACCGGAAGAAAGATGGCCAAGTGCCCTGGGTGACAGAGGGCTCAGCTCTCCAGTCTGAGGCCGGGAAGGTGAGTGCCTCTCCCCGTCCACTCCGCCTCCTCCCTGCCAGCCACAAAGTCCCTATTACCTGTTCATCTTGTCTCTATCATTCCAGTCATTTATCCCCAGCAACAGAATCTACTGTACTTTCACTACATTCCCCATGGTGGCAGCTTTATGGATCTTTCTGAGACCTGGGGCCGGGGTTGTCTTGTTTGGTACCATTCAGACACCCCGAGCCGGCCCTCCGCAAGCTGATGTTGAAGCCCAACAGAAACTAAGAATTTTTTCTTACCCCAGAAACTAAGAATTTTCTTGATCACAAAGCCTACAAACTTCACAGACATCTCTAGAGCCGCCTCTAGAGCTCAACACTTAGCGCTAGAGACAAGCCAAGCCAACCTGGCCGCAATGTCCCAGGGACTAAGTGCCAAGGTTCAAAATCCTGGTTCTTTTTTTAAAGTTTTTTTTTTTTTTTTTTTTTTGAGTATAGGTGAAACACAATGTTACATTAGTTTCAAGTGTACAACACAGTGACTCAACTCCTAAGTTCTACTGTGCTCACCACAAGTGTAGCCACCATCTGTGGCCATACAAGGCTGTTAGAATATCATTGACCATATTCCCTATGCTGTGTCCAATTTGATTCTCAACCCTGTGAGGTAAGCGGGACCTCCAGTCTGGCCTTGTTCTATAGACCCCTGGTTCTCAAACTTTAGTCGGCATTAAAATCACCTGGAAGGCCTGGTTAAAACTCTTGTTGCCAGACCCCATCCCCAGAGTTTTCTGAGTCTGGGTAGGTATGGGGTGGGGTGGGACCTGAACATTTGCATTTCTAACTTGTTCATAGGTTACTGGTCTGGAAACAACAGCTCTAGGCCTTTTTTTTTTTTTTTTAAACATACTTTGTAAAGCCAGAGTTAACCTTGTCATAGTCTTGAATAATAGTTTTGCATTGTCCTCAGAATAAAATCCAAATCAGTTAAAAGATCCTGACGGATTGATCTAACTCCTGTTTAACTCTACAGTTTTTCTCTCTTCCTTTCCAGCCATACTGGAGAACTAGCAGTTCTCCAAAGAAAGTGTATTAGTTTGCTAGGGCTGCAATAACAAAATGATTAACAAGGTAACATTACCTGCTCCGCTGCACACAAAAGCATGATTTCGTACAAATGAGATAACATGCTTGGTCCAAGCTAAGATCAAGTAGGCATTGTTACAGATGTATGCTATAGATTCAAAGGTTGCTGGGGGAGAAGGAACAGAAGTTCTGTTATGGGGAGAATTGTGGCCTCTCAAAATTCATATGTGGAAGCCCTGAGTACTCCCCAGTACTTCAAAATGTGAGTATATTTGGAGATAAGGACTTTTAAGAGGTAATTAAGTTAAAATGAGGCCATTAGCGTAGGCCCTAATCCAAGCCTACTGGGTTCCTTATAAAAGGAAACTTGGACATCAGCAGGGATGTTCGCACACAGAGGAATGACCATGTAAGGATACGGTGAGGTGGCCACCTAAAAGCCAAGGACAGGTCTCAGAAGAAATCACTGTCACTTGGATCTTGAACTTCTAGGCTCCGGAACCACAAGAAAATAAATTTCTTGTGTAAGCCTTCCAGTTTTTTGCTACAGCAGCCTGAGCAAACTAACATAAACACTACTTTTATAGTTGAAGAAACCAAACCCCAGGGATATTAAGTGACAGTGCTTGACTCTTTGAAAGCATTCATGTATGTCTACTAGATAAATAAATGCCTTAAAGTAACACAGCAAACTTGTATTTTTCAAGACACTCCTTTATGGGGCCTTCTTGAACTACCCAGGGCAGAATTAATGTCCCTATTTTAGCACCTACATACCACTCTGCTCATGTTACTTTTATGGCACTTAGCCGAACACATTATGGTATTTGGTTACTCAGTGTATCCCTCAGTGCTGAGCACAGTTATTAGGCTCATCATAGTTGGTGGTTCATATCTGTGGAAATGGATGGTCTAACCTCAATCCATCCAAATAGAGGAAAGAACAAACTACACAAAGTGAAAATAGAATGTCTGGCTATAGTGCTGTATTAGGTTTTAACCTGACATAATTTATCATAAGAAATTAGTACTTGATATTTTCAAAAGGTTGAGCAGAAAAACTCAAGGACTTTTATGGAACGTGGCCAATAAAGATCTAAAAATATTTCTCATCATCTTGTTCATTTTTTGTACAACAAATGTCTGACACATGCCTTCGGGCACTATTCAGTACTGAGCGTCCTGGAGCTCACAAAGGTGATGAAGCTCTGCTCCCTATGAAAGAGATTAATAATTTAACGTGGTATCAGATTTGTCCCCACTCACATGAATTGGTGAAACTATAAAGGGGCTACTGATGTATCACTTAGGTCCAATGCCTTCTAGCACGTTCTTTCAACAGTTTCCCCACCTTTATTATAAAACAGTAAAGAAGAGGACATGTAGTCAGGTACCTTGTTTGGAAACTTTTCCTCTGTGTGCCAGTTTTATCTGTAAAAGTGGGATACTCATCACACGTTAAGATTGTTTATTGGCACACGGGCCAAAACACGTAAACCGCAACAATATTCAATGTTAGACATTTTTACTCTATTGTCCTTGGTTCCAAAAGCAAGACCATTTTTGGGAAAACAACTTGTACATTTCTTGGGATGAGCCGCTGGACTGATGGATACACCCACTAGTGCACAGCAGTAACAATCCACACTTCTAGGTGCTACGCACATTAAATGACAGAAAACTCCCTTCACAAAGCCAAACAGTACAAAACTGAACAGTATGAAGTCAGCCTTGTCTTTTCGCACACTAAGGATTACTAGGATAACTTATGAAGACGATTCAATCCTAAAATCAAAGGCATTTTTAAAAAACGGCGGGAATAATCCTAGATCTCCAGAAGCCAGCGTTTTAAAAACGTCTGGAAAAAAAAAACAACCCATGACCCCGACGTGATTCGAACACGCAGCCTTCTGATCTGGAGTCAGACGCGCTACCGTTGCGCCACGAGGTCCTGCTGGGCTGTGGCTCGCGCGGTTTCTTAGGACTCAAGTAACATGGCGTTTCCTCCGGACACGCGTCCGTCCTTCCAGTTCTGTGCTCGGCCCTCGGCCTCGCGCAGGCTGGAGTTAGACACCGAGCCCTCTGGCGCCCCAGGTCTGCCTCCGCCGACCTTGGGGGCGCAACGAGCGGAGGCGGCAGGAGCGCGTCTCCCTTCCAGGCGGGGCCCCGGGCCCGGGAAGGCGCTCCTCCCCCTGCCACGCCAGGCCGCTTCCGTTCCCGCCGGGCCTGTAGGCCCGGAAACTCCGCCGGCTCCCTCCCCGCCCCCACTCCGGGCTCCGCGCCGGGGTCGTGACCTCCAGTTGGAATTTGGCGGGCGTTACTGCGCACGCGCAGGCGCGGGCGGGCTCTGGCGGCCGCTGTTAGCGCGGGGTCGCCGCGGCTCGGCTTCTCCTCCCGCAACGTAAAGCTTTGCCAGTCAGGTAGCCTTTGTGTCGCAGTGAGCTCTCAGCTTCAGGGTCCCCCGTTTTAAAAGTCACACAAAAGGTATCTGCGTGTTGTATTTGTTGGTCTAGCGCGACGTAGGTGAACTATACGGAAAAGAGCGACGGGAATCGATAAAACGTGCCAACCTCCCCGTCGGGGAATTGAACCCCGGTCTCCCGCGTGACAGGCGGGGATACTAACCACTATACTAACGAGGAGCTGGTGTTCGCTGGCCTCTAAAACTTCTTTTCAAAAGTAATGAAGGTCCCTCCCTAGGCTCACCGCCCTTCCATTTACTGCCCGGAAGTGTGACAACCCGAACCCGGGGCTCGCTCGTGCCCTCGCCGTGCCCTCTGGGCTCCCTGGACTCCTCGTTAGCGGCAAGAGAGACTTATGCAGGACCGGATCGAAATGCGCTTCCGCGCTTACTAGGGGTGCGTTGGTGAAGATAGCGTTCCCGAGCCCTGTATGCTTTCCGGAGGATTTGGGTTTCTGGAGGGAGGTTTTTAATGTAGTAGTGACAAGAGGATGTGAACTGAAGCACAGCGTCACCTTCACACATTTCTATTTTCATTCTGAACTCGAAGTTCACGGCCAGCACATGGTTGCCAGACGTCCGGGCCGTCAGGGCTGACCCACGCTACGGTGCCGCCTCAATCTGTCCCCTTTGGGGACACGAGGGCGCTCGTGCATTGGGCCAGCTGAGGCCCAAACCAAGGTGTGTTAGCTGATTTTTTTCTTCTTCTTCTGTATTTCAGTCTCTTTCCTGAGGCGTCCACAGTTTGCTTGAAAATGATAAACACGTAAATGGCAAAATCATTATCATAACATGTAAATAATTCAAAAACAAGGATGTGCTGTTAATTGAACCTACGGTTAGGAAGAAGGTGGGCTCATGGGATAATTTGTGCCATCCTTAGCCTTTTCATGAACAGAATCAAACCCCTTCCAAAGAGGACCTCCCACAGAAACTTTGACCATGATCCCTAAATAAGCAAATTTCTAGAGTCCCAGACTTGACATGATTGAAAGTTTTCATCGTAGAACTTAAGTGTACAGAATCCATTCCTTGCAGGGTAATGAAGTAATACATTTTTTTTTTTGGCGGGGGATCATAGTTTAGGTGGTGTTTTTCCATGTGATGAAAGGGATTATTTAATGCAGACTTAAAAAAAAAAAAAAACCCTAGCAATTTCTGAGGCCTGTTTGGGCATATATATATATATTTTTTGTGTGTGTGTGTGTGTGTCTGTGTGTGTGTGTGTGTGTGTGTGTGTGTTAAGTACACTAGAAGCCTCAATAAAACTCCATGCCCTATGCCCTCCTTCTACTCCTAATGCTCCAGTAAGTTGTAAGGTCCAAAGGGCACTGTGATAACTACGATGACCGCTTTTCTTCCTTGTAAGATTGAAGGGATTTGTCCCAGGTCTCTGTGTTGGCCAAACTGCAGAGCAAGTGGGAACCCAGATTAATTGAAAGGTCTGTCTTCACCCCTCCCCCACTCTGAGTAGAAAAGGTTTAATCCTTGTCCTTTCAGAAGAGACATCATCCTCTGCACCTAAGCTGTGGTAAAGCTATGCCTGTTTTCATACATGGGTTTTTACTTTTTTTTTTTCTCACTCCCTAGGGAAATGAAGAAGTGGCCTGAGTCAGCACAGATCATGGAGCAGGAAACTGAGCACCTGCTGCCCATTTTCCTAAAATGGAAAGGAAGAGAGGTTGATTAACCTGAACAGGGTAAGGGAGCTCAGAGATTCCTCACCGTCAGCACCGGGTGAACGTAAAGGTTAAAATCTCCTGGCAGCAGGGACGACACAGAACTGTCTTTGGAAGTGAATAGCATGATGACAATCAATGTTATTGAAAGTTTCAGATCTTGCTCTACCTAAATAACTGGCTGTTGAGCTTATCACAGCGTGCAGAACCATTCGCATTCACTTCATCTTCTCCGCAGTCCTCTGAGGCCTCTGAGGTCAAGACGGTGGGTGTTGTATCCCTATTTTACAGGTTGGAGGAAGAGAATCTTGTAGAGTCACTCAGATAGGAAGTGGTGAGAGGCCAGGAATCACCCAAGCCTTGACTGCAAATCTTGTACAAAATTCACCCTGCTCCATGGTTCCACATACTTTATATTAACAAATATGTGTTAGGGAGAGAAAACCTTTTTCACTAGTATCAGCATAATGTGTCACACTCGTTCCTGTACTAATATTTACTAATCTTTAATTGCTTAGGCACTGTAGTTATTCATTCACTATTGAACCTACAATGTGCCGGGCGTTGTTTTAGACATAGGAGGAGGTTTTAATGAATAAATTTTCCTCTTGTGGAGCTTATATCCTAATAGAAGGTAGCCAGCAAACAGTGAATTTAATAAATAAATATGCTACAGGGTGACAAGAGCAGAAATAGAAAAAGATGACATTATAAGAGGGTTTAGAGAGTGGCAAATTAAATACAGTGGTCAAATAGGCCTCATTTTAGTAAGGTAGCATTTGAACAGACTTGAAGTAAGGGCTGTGGCCACATAGCTATCTAAAAGACCTATGGGGCCTTAGAGGTCATTGTAAAGACTTTGACTTTTATTCTGAGGGGAAATATGCTGCTGTAGGGTTTTGGAGAGAGACATGACCTGGTCTGATTTATGTTTTAAAGAGTTTTTGGCTACTGGGTTGAGAATAGATTGTAGGAGGCAGAGCAGAAGCAGGGAGACCAATGAAGTCTGTTGCAACAACCCATGAAGCAGGTGAGGTGGGTCAGGCTAACCTGGGAGTTTTGGAGAACATAAGAGGTGCTGACGTATTTTGAAGGTAGAGCCTTCCTGATAGAACTTCCTGAATGTGAGGCGTGAATGTGAGGTGTAAGAGTAAAAGAGGAATCAAAGACACTTACGGGGTGCCTAGGGGGTTCAGTTAGTTAAGTGTCTGCCTTCTGCTCAGGTCATGATCCCGGGGTCCTGGGACTGAACCCCACATCGGTGGGGAGCCTGCTTCTCCCTCTCCCTCTGTCTGTCACTTCCCTGCTTGTGATTGCACTGTCTCTCCCTCTATCAAATAAATAAACTCTTTTTTTTTTTTTTTTAAAGACGCTTCCAAATTTTTTGGTCTAAGCAACTGGAAGGATAGAGTTGCCATGAACTGAAGTGGAAAATAGTGCACGACCTCAGAGGATACCATCCATATCGATAGTTTATGTGAAGGGAGCAAGAATTCGTGTTCCCTTTAAGGTTCTTCTAGCTAGAGTGAGAATCAAATTGACATGAGGAAACATCTCAGGGTTGTGAGATGGAACCTCCTGTTGGGCTCCGCAGTGGGCATAGGGCCTGTTTAAGATTCTCTCCCTCCCTCTACCCCTCCCTGACTCTAAAGAACAAACAAACAAATTGACATGTGACATATTAATAGGAAAGAATTAAATTTAGTAGCATATGTAGAAGGAATCCATACAGACATGGAAATTCCAAAGACAGGCAAAATAAAAGATACAAATGTTGTTATGAAATAAGGAGAAGATGTTAAGAGTCTTAGTCTTCAAAGGGAAGAAATGCATTTTCAGGAAGAATGAAAAAGAGTCAATATTTGGTAAACGAGGGTTTCCTGGGCTACTGAGAAACAATACAACGAAGAGAGGACTTTAATCAAACAGGCCGCACTTAGTTCGTATTGTAATGTAGTTACTTCTATCTCAATCCTTTTAGGCAGCTGTGGGTTAGCTAAAGAGCTTTTTCTGAACCAGCTGTGTTTGGAATACTTTTTAACTCAAAATAACCTTAATGCCTAAAGTGGCCCATTTTGGGGCAGCCTGCCCTTGGCCCCCAACAAAAGTACACTGGGGAGCCCACAGGATTCACATAGATACTCCGTGGCCACACTCCTTGGAAGTGCACAACATGACAGCTCTGCACCTGGAGCAGTATTTTGGGGGATAATCAGCATTTTGGTTTTGGATGTGTTAAGGTTGAGACAATGAGTAGGCAGTGGACCAGAATGGTTGAGTACTCATTGTGTAAGCCAAGTGTTGTGCTGGGCGCTGGAGGTGCCGTGATGAACAAGGACCCTGACCTCAAGGAACTTACATGTGAGCTGGGGAGACACCTGTCATTAATCAAAGAATAATAACAACAAAACAGTTAAATTACAATTGTGACAGTTACTAAGAAGAAGATGCAGAAGGAAGAGTTTTCTCAGTAGAGAGAATTGTGTGTGCAAAAGTTATAGGAGCTGCGGAAATGTGGCGAGGAGAGTGGTTGAAAAAAGGTGGAAGTGTGTAGGGATCCTGAGAAGGACCATGGGAGAAGAGGCAGGAAGGTCCAGGGGAGCAGGATGGGTGATACAGGATCTCTCAAGCTATGTTAGCTTTTTCTTGGCCTCTTATTCATTTTTAAAATAAATGTATTTAAAATAATGTATTTGTCTATTTACTATTTTTAGGGTTTATTGAGGTCTAATTTATGTCCAGTAAAATTCATTCTTTTTTAGGAGTACTGTTCTATGACTCAAGTTATAGACTATTTCTATCACTCCTATCACCTCCGTCACAAACTTCCATTATGCGCCTTCGCAGTCAATCCCTTCTCTCCAGTCCCAGGCCACCGCTGATAGGATTTCCATGTCCAGAATATCATATCAGTGGAAAGGTACAGTTTGTAATCTTTCGAATATGGTATCTTTCAGTGAGCATGATGCTTTTGGGGAGTCATCCGCATTGTTTCCTGTATCACTGAGATTTTTTTTTTCCCATTGCTGATTAGTGCACCATTGTATGGATGTTTATCTCCTCACTAGTTGATGGACATTTGAGTTGTTTCCTAAATACAGCTATTATAAACATTAGTATTGTTAAAAAGAGACAACAGACCGAAATGGAGTCACTTTTGTTACATGCCTCCCCAAGACTTAATCTTTTTTTTTTTTTTTTCCCCAAGACTTAATCTGTTTGCAGTTTCAGCGTCTCCCAGGAGTGAAATTTTAATCTGGAATTTCCTGATCGGCACTTGTGAGATCATCTGCATGATAAGACTACTCTTGAGGAGAAAGTGAACCTGTCTGAAACAACCCTTTCTTTTGCTAGCAACCGTCCTGTTTCTGCCTATAAAATTCTATTTTGTACAGTTCCTTGAGGTGCCTTTCTACTTGGCAGATAGGATGCTGCCCAATTTATGAATTGTTTGAAGAAAGCCAATTAGATCTTCAAATTTACTCAGTTGAATTTTGTTTTTTTTTTTTTAACAATACATAGGTTTTTGTATCTTTAGTTCTCTTGGGTCAACACCAGGAGTGGGATAGCGAGGTCTTAGGGTGAGTGTATATTCACCTTTATGAGAAACTACCAAACCGTTTTCCTAACTGGAATATTTTGCATTCCCACTGACAATACATGAGCATTCTTGTTGTTCTACGTCTTTGCTAGCACTTGGTATTGTAAGGAATTTTAGTTTGAGTCATTCTAATAGGTGTGTAGTGGAATGTGGTTAATAGATCTTTCCCTAATGATTAATGATGTTGAACATATTTCCATGGGTTTATAAGTACAAATTAACCACCTTAATATTTTGTCTATTTTTCAATTGGGTTGTTTTCCTACTGAATTTTGAAAGTTTTAGAAAATATGTTCTGATTACTTGTTTTCTTTTATTTGAATCGGATAAATATCTTTTTTAAAAAAATATTTTATTTATTTATTCATGAGAGACACAGACTGAGAGAGAGGCAGAGACACAGGCAGAGGGAAAATCAGGCTCCATGCAGGGAGCCCGATGTAGGACTTGATCCCCGGACTCCAGGATTACACCCTGGACTGAAGGCAGGCACTAAACCACTGAGCCACCTAGGGATCCCCAAATCTGATAAATATCTTGAGACATATCAACACATATATGATATATCTTGGGACATGTGTGCCTCGTTTTCTTCACTCTCTTAAAGAATTCTTGATTTTTTGATATCATCTTGATGACCTAGTTTCTTGTGATTCTTCCCTTTCTTTATTATTTTCACTTCCTCAACTTAACCTTTGAACACAATGTAAAAAAGAACTTGGGCTAGCTCACTACCTGTCATTCTCTTTTCCCTTCCCTCCTTCTGGGTAATTGCAAAAGAGTCTAAATTGCTCCTGGGTAGTTTTTGGATTCTCTAATCATTCATTCGCAGAAACATGATTTACATTTATTAAAATGCAAAACTTCCCATGCAAATATGAAACTAACCCTTCATAAACATTCAAATTCAAATTCAAACATGAATGTTTATGATTTGGGCCTGGAAGAGAGACCTAGCTGGGTACAAGTTTAGATTATTAAAGGAAAAACAATTTCTATTGAGGATGCTCATATTTTGCCAGTTGCCCATCTAATTTATCTAAATAATGCAGAGTTAAAACTGAGAGGCAAACATTTTCCCTTCAAGCACAATCAACCCATTAGTCTCCTCTTTTCCCTCTCATTGAAAAAAACCCAAAAAACAACAACAAAAAAATCCCAACTGTATTCATCTATTCTTTGTGCCAGATATGGAGATAGACACTGGGGACAAGGGACAAAGATATGAGTAATATTCACTTTCTGCCCTCCAGAACTCAGATTTCATGGAGGTGGACTCTTTTACTGATAGTTTGTTAAGTGCTTAGAGGAGGTATTGTTCACGTTGACTGACAGCCTACTATGTACAGGCTTTGTTTTAAATGTTTTACAGGTGTAAGGATAACTAATGTTTGTTGTAATCCTGTAAGTTTGGTACTGTAATTCTTCCCCTTTTACAGATGAGGAGACTGAGGCACAAGAAGGTTAAGTCACAAATAAAGTGAGGGAAGTATGTGTAAAATACTCTGGGACTACAGAAGGACTGGGTCTGTGGCGGGGGGGAGGGGGGTGTTTCAAAAAAAAAAACCAAACAACTCACTTTTAGCTGGCTCTTCA
Organism: Nyctereutes procyonoides; assembly: GCF_905146905.1. NCBI lineage: Eukaryota > Metazoa > Chordata > Mammalia > Carnivora > Canidae > Nyctereutes > Nyctereutes procyonoides. Next base: position 26,208,315 of record NW_026575122.1, read on the forward strand.
AAAGATAATGATGAGGTTTGCAAGAGAAGGGAAAGATTTTCTAGCATTCCCTGAAAGAGCAAAGTACTCATGCAAAGGCTCAGAACTAGCAGAAGAGTGTGCAGGGATTTCGGAAACACCAGGGAGAGAGACTCCTGCTAGTGGGATCATCCGCAGGAGGCAGGAAATGTCTTCACTGCACAGTTAAAAATCACAGATTTTGAGCAGCTGGCAGGAACCTTAGAGATCTTTTCAATCCTTTCATTTATATAGGTAAGGAAACTGAGGCCCAGAGAGCTCTGGCGACGTCCCTAGTTCTCAGGGCCGAGAAAATGTCACCACTTTTCCCTGTTTGTTATAGTGATGAGGGAATTCAGGACATCAGATGGCATCACCTTCCCTGTGGCTTGACTCCTCCTGGGCTGGTATTGGCTTCTGGCCTCAAGGTCATTGACCTTCCTGTTCCTGACTTTTTCCTGCCTTACTGACCACCTGCTGGCTTGGCGGTGTCATTCCCCATGTCAGTAATGGTGCTCATTGACCTGTCTGGCCTTGCGGCAAGCACTGACCCCACTCGGAGGAATACTGGGTCCTTTGACCCGCACCCTCCCAAAGCCCTTTGGGGTCAGTTCTCAGGCAGCCGGGGGGACAAATTCATTCTGCTTAATTGGGGTGAGATGAAATAGTGCCTACTCCTGAACTTTAGTCTTCACCCATTTCCTCTTCTAAATGCAAAGCAACAGAAATTCCTGCCTTAAATGAACACTACTCAGGTCCGACATTGAAATTGCCACCTTAAGAAAAAAGCTGCCTGTGACATTTTTGAAATTTCTTCTACTTGTGAGTCACTCATGTGATTAACAAGGTCATCAGAATTCATTGATAAAAATGAACTTGATAGTACCATAAACAGGAACAAAACTAACACAGAATAGTATGCAAAGTACTCCTTTTCCTGTGCATTTACAAGTATTAAAAAAAATCTTTTAAAAAAGTTTATTTCAGTAATCCTTACACCCAATGTGGGGCTCAGACTTAGGACCTGCCCTGAGATCAAGAGCTGGATGCTTCACGGACTGAGACAGCCAAGCACCCCTGCATTTATAAACATTGAAAGAAATATGGGGCAATATTAAAAGTTACATTACATCTGGGTGAGAGCATATTGATGATCCCTGTTCTATTTGCTTTTCCATATTTCTCAAATTTTCTACTCTGTGCCTGTATTATTTTTGAACTAAAAAAAAAAAAAAAGCAACTAAACCCAATAACGTTTTTAAAAAAGTTACTGATACTAAGGCAAAGGAAATAGCGTAAATGGGCACCTGTAATAAACAGTCTTCTCTAGAACTAGTGACTATTCTCTAATTTTCTTTGCTGGTTGAAGGTTTCATTTTGCTATTTGAATCGTTTTACTTCCTTAAGGTAGGGAGGTGAAGGGTAGAGGAAGCAAAGTTCAACATCCGTAAAACCGGGTGTGCGGCCTTCTTTCCTTGTCCCTTTGTTCCCAGTCTTTTGTTGTTCTCGACGAGGATTTTTGGTTTCAGGATTTAAAGAAAAACAAGCGCCGTCCGTCCGCGCGCCCTCTGGTGTCCCCATGAGGTACGGCAGGTCAGCTCGCTAACACCCACACTCCCCGCACAGGGTGATTGTTGCCTGGCGGCAGGAGGGTCCCAAATTTTAGAGGAAGTCCTCACACACCCAAAAGCTTCGCAGGTTTAGCCTTTGAAACTATAGTGGTTATTGATTAAAAAAAAAAAAAAAACTTAAAATCAGCGTCTGCATATTTAAAAGAGATCTATTTTATTTTAAGAGATCTAATGAGTCAATTCTGAAATCATCCAGCAGAGGTTTCTGGCTCCTGAAACTAAAAAAGCCAAATTTTGTCCTATAATTATAGCAAGTCCGTACTTTGAAGTAATTGCCAACACATTAGGTGAAAGAGATCTGGATACTTAGACTCCAGCTTGACTCCTGTTAATGATTTCTGCCACTTTGAGCTTGATCAGTATCCTACGAGAGTTGATACTGAAAGTCCCGTTGTTGTTTTTTTTCCCAAAGTCTGCGTATGTATGTATGTATGTATGTATGTAAGTAATCTCTACACTCAATGTGGGGCTCAAACTCATAACGCTCATATCAAGAGTTGCATGCTCTTCCAACGGAGCCAGCCACGCAGCCGTGAAAATCCTTTTTGTCCCGTCATTTATTTTGTATTGCATTTTTCATTGAACTATGTGTTTTTAAAACTTACATTTCCACTGGAAAAAACAAACAAACAAACAAACAAACAATAACAACAACAACAAACCGCACAAAGTAAACCAGCATAGGCAAATAATACTTTTGGTTTAAACATTTATGAGTTGATAAGATCACAGGCATTAAGTTTTCTTTGAATAGGTGTTGGGAAGGCAAAATTTAGCCTCTGTTCTCTTAAGGATCTCTGCTGGGTCTGAAAATTAAAACGACATAAAACAGATTAACAGGAGAAAAATCTACAGCTTTGACGTGTGCACGGGGGCCTCCTCCCATAGGAAGATGAAGACTCAAGAAGTGGTAAAACCTAAATAGTTATATACCAGGTTGAATAAAGAGAGGCAATTGTGGACAAGGCCCCAAAATATATGGGGGGGGGCAGCTAGAGAAAGATAAGAGTTATTTTAACAAGATCTGTTTGCCAGAATTCTCTCAGCCTTGACACTCCATTTCTGATGATAAGCATATGTCTTTTCTTGTGGCATAAGAAGGATATCTTTCACATGGGAGTTTTATCTCCTGCTTTTAGGAAGGAAAAGGGGAGGTCAGAGCTCCCTTCTTAAACTGGCTATTTTACAAATTATTTTTCCAAAATAATTCTTATGCCAAAGTGGCATATCTTGGGGTGGCATATATCACAGGCGATTCATGCACAAAATATGAAATTTAGGGGCATCTGGGTGGCTCAGCAGTTGAGTGTCTGCCTTTGGCTCAGGACATGATCCTGGGGTCCTGGGATCCAGTCCCCCAGTGGGCTCCCCACAGGAAGCCTGCTTCTCCCTCTGCCTGTGTCTCTCATGAATAAATAAATATAATCTTTTTTAAAAAATGAAATTCAGTAAGTACCAAGGTGTATACAGAAGAAAGTCTATCTTCCATCCCAAATGATGTGAGGATTGGTTCAGTAGGTCACCAAGGTCACCAAGAGCTCTGGGTTCTTTTCTCCTCAGGTGTTTTTTTTCCTCTGCAACCCACTGCAAATCGACTTTTCTCTTCACGATTGTTACTTCATGGTTGCAAGATAGCTGCAGCAGCCCCAGACACCATGGCCACTTTTGAGGTCAGAGCATGAGGGAAGAGGTGTTTCCATCAAATGTGCCTTTTGAATTTGTCCCTTTTAATGGGAAGAAAACTATTCCAGAAGCACTCTGGAGATTGTTTTCCTATGTTTCTTTAGCTGCTAGTGGATCCCAGGGAGGCTGGGAAAGTGACTATCTGGCAAAAGAAAATGAGTGGTGATTATAATATCAATTTTCAGTATCTTAGTCTTCTGCGCTATTTTTAAGAACTGAAATGTGTTAGGATAACATTGTTTTTCCTTAATTTAACAATAATGTCTTAATCAGTTCTATGTTTGGAGATATGCCCAGAAAATTATATATTGCATTAACATTGAAATCAAAGGCACAGGTTTTGAAAGCATTCTGACCACATCCTTTTCTCTTTTTTGAAATCTTTCCAAGGCTTCTTACTGTTGATTTAATTCTATTTTGCCTCGTTATTAAAGAGGTTGAGTATCTCTTCATATTCATCTGTCCTTTGTACTTTCTCTGAAGTGAGTTTGTGTCCTAATTTTCTTCCAGAGTGGACTGCAGGACTCCTGGTGGCGTCATGTCAGAATGGAAGGGCATTGTTTAGGACAGCATGGACATGGTGGTGGTAGCATCTTTATCTCAGGATTATTTGGGATGACCATATTTCCCAGTTTGCCTGGAACTGGATCCCAGTTAGCACTTTTGTCCTAGTGAATGTTATTAGGAGCACTCTGTTCACTCTCAAAAGTGTCTCAGTTTGGGTGAAAAGTGCACACTCACCTCTTAATTGAAATACACATCAAAATACTACTCGATTCTCAATTAGTTGGTACAAGATTATCATGGAAACTAGGGTTTGGTCTGCTTCCTTCATGGTTGTATCCCCAGAACCTAGAACAGTGCCTCTTACATAGAAAATTCTTAAATATGAATGAATCAACAAATAAACTCATTCCTTTGAGCTTGGCACATTGCCACCTGAGCAACTGGATTCTGTGAGCAAGGAACATGGAGGGATGATTTTGGGGTCTATAACGAATTGTGCCTGCCAAAATATGCATGTTAGATTTTGATAGGTATCGTCAAACTGTTCTCCTCGGGGGTTCAGACAGTTTACACTCCCACCAGCAATATGCGAGAGCATCTGTTTTCCTAACCTTCATCTACATGGTGTTATCAAAATTTTAATCTGACAATCTGGTAGTTTTAATTTGCATTTATTTCCCTTATTATGGAGAAGATTGAGTGTATTTTCATATGTTTAAAACACCACTGGAAATTCCTTTTCGGGGAACTTTTTGTTCATCTCCTCTGCCCATTTTCAATTAAGTTATTGGTCTTTTTCTTATTGATTTGTAGGAATGTAAATTGTTGTTCCTAGTTTTTTTTTTTATGTGTGTGTCTTTTGAGTTTGTTTATAGTGTTTTATTTTCTTAGTAAGATTTAAAAAACGTATTTATATTTAGCTTCTTTCCTCTTATAACTTCTGTATTACACTCACGAAGGTTTTCCTACTCCCAGATTATAAAGTAATTCTTCCGTATTTTATGCTGGTACTTTCAGGTTTTCGATGTTTCATATATAAATCTTGATCTATCTGGAATTTATTTCCACATAAGTTTTGAGGCCTGAATTCAATCTATTATTGTTTATCAAATATCCCATCTTTTTTTCTACTAATGGAAACTCTAAATGGTTCCTGATTGTCAGGGACTTTTTTTTTTTTTAAGATTTTAATTTTTAAATAATCTCTACACCCAACATCGGGCTTGAACACACAACCCTGAGACCAAGAGTCGCATACTCTAAAGAACTGAGCCAATCCAGGTGGCCCAGTCTAAGAATTTTAGAGTCTTTTTAAAGTTTTCCTTTCCATTCTCTTTCCTTCAAGATGTTTCCCCTCCTATTTGTCTGGTTTTCAGGATATATGCTATGGATTCTTCTCAGATAAATGGAAACCATGGGTTGTCTCACTCCTAGTTGAGTGAGCACCCAAAGTGGCAATTTGCACTTTTGAGAGTGTGGGTAAATTTTTTTTTTTTTTTTTTTTTGAGAGTGTGGGTAAATCTTGTTCACTCTGGGAACCTCCCTGCATAGGTGTCTCTATTCCCATGACTGTCTTTTGTTCTTTCCTCTTGAGCTGTTTAGATTACTTACAGGGTTTCATCAGGTATCTACCTGGAGGATTCAGATCCAGTTGCCAAACGTTTCGGGAGACAAATGCAGGAAGAGAGCGAGGGTCTTGCCGTCAGCCTTCCATGAACACAGCTATTTAATACACCTGATTTCAGTATAATAACTATGATGTCAAATGTCTTCAGCTCTGGAGAACACCATTTTATCTTCTCCAGTGAATAAAACATTGATTAGGATTCTTCTGGGGTGGAAAGTGGACGTTGGCCTAGCTGCACACAACAAGTAAAGGGTTTTGGGGGTTGAGTGCTACCTCCTTACCTTATCCTCCAGCTCTGGAGGTCCCCAGTTCTACTGAAACTGCTCAAAAGCTTTAAGTTGAACAAAAATGAAAATAGCTGTACCGATGTCTCAGTGAAGCTCGGTTTTAAACTTAAGTGACCTTTATTCTCTCTTCCCCAAACATCCCCACCTCCCTTTTTAGCCTTTTGTTTTAGGAACTCCGTACTACCCTGAAAACGACTGACAAGGCTGGCAGCACATACACAATCCCTGCCAAAACCAGCTGGATTCTATATTTCCCTGTAGAACCCCTACATCCGTTCCTCTGGGCAGAGCCTGCTGCAGCCCCCTTTTTCTGCAGAGCAATAAGGCTATTGTTCCCCTTTATCCTAAACTCTGTCTTTGAGTTATATTTTGGCTTCGAAGCATAGAGGTTGGTTTTCGACAGTATTACTAGTGTTGACCAGGTTGGTTCTTAGCTTTCCTTACCTCCAGCTTAGAATTCAACTCTCCTGAGTCTGCTATTAGCTCTTCATCCATCTGTTTTCTACTCTCCAACATTTCCTGTGATCGCTTCCTCTTTGGTTTTTCAAGACCTTGTGGATTGATGGTGTGTGTGTGTGTGTTTTTTTTTCTTCTTCAAGTCACAAAATAGCTGCTGCAAATCCTGACATTGCATCTGCACATTACAACACCCAAAACAGGAAGCAAGGAGGTTTTTTGTTTGTTTTTGTTTTTGTTTTTTGGGGGGGAGGGTTATTTGTTTGTTTGTTTTGGAAGCAAGGAGTTTTTATCCGGAAATAAATTGTTCCTAAGTTAGACCACTCCTCGATCTGATTGGTGGGATTTGTATGCCTACCACATGCCCACCCTTAAATTACTTACAGCAAAGGAAACCATCAGGGTATGCCTACCACATGCCCATCCTTAAATTACTTACAGCAAAGGAAACCATCAGGGTTCGTAGCTGGGCCTGGGGGAAGAGCACACCATTTTGGAGCATATTTATGCCTTATGTCTGCACAAAGAGGGGGCTCTGTGACTACGAAATAAGGGGAAATTGGCTGTCAGGTAGGCAGCCAGTACTGGTTGCCGTGTCCCTGATATAAGCACACCATATGTAAACCCTGAAGACTATTGATTACATGACAACCAGCAGGCAAGATCAGATTGTAAGTGTTTTGAATGCTTTGCAATTATGTAGCATCATTTAAGGTGCAGTGATCAATCCATGTGTAGAACAGAAGCAAAGGATAAGGATGAGACTGTATAAAAATGAAATTATTGACCAGAATGAGTAAAAGTTTTAAAGCTTGGCTTTAGGAATAAAGATGGCGGAATAAGAATTTGATCAAATTCATAGGTAGAACCCGGTATGTCACATTAATACCGGAAGCAAAAAAAGCCAAGAAAGAAAATCCTTTCAAAGAGAAAAAAGTATATTTGAAGTTTTTTGGGATTTCTACTCATGAAAGAAATGGTTCTTAGTTGGTGAAAAAGTCAGTGGACTGTTCTACGTAGCTGAAGAGGTTTAGTTAGAAAAAACTGCATGCATTTAAATTTTTATTTTATTTTATTTTTTTAAGTAGGCTCTACACCCAGCATGAGGCTCAAACTCACGACACTGAGAACTGCATCCTCCATTGCCTGGGCCAGCCAGGTGCCCCAAAGATTGTGTGCATTTAAAAAGAAATGATTAATAATAAAACTGAATGTAGCTTATGAAAAACAAAACAAACAGGTGTAAGTCATTCCTTTTGCTATGTTTGTTGAGTTCTGAAGGGATTGTGCCAGTTGGGTTCTTAGTCCCGTGTAACAGAGCACAGAAGCTAGTTTTAGCAGAAATATAACTTATTGAGGTCTAACTAACAGGTCAGAGAAACCCTGAGAGGATCAGAGTCAGGCTTGGCAGCCTCCCAACCAGAAACAAAAGACATGGTGGCCACACCCAAGGCCCATTAAGAGTGTGCTCTACCGTTGTCCACTGTGAAGACTCCCACTGGGACATCTGTCACCACTGCCTCCAGAGGTTGGCTACTCCACCTGCATCTCTCCCAGATGTATGGATCCTGTACACTGCCTCTTGCCTCCTCTTGTTCTGCAAGTTGAGTTTTTGCATGGGTGTATCTGATTAGTAGGGCCTGTGTCATGTGTCAGCACCTCAGCTGCAAGAGAGGCTGAGAAAGCAAGTCTCTGATTTCTGTCTTTGACAGTGGCACCCATAGTGTGAGAGATTCTCCAAACAGAAAGAACATACAATAGATGCTGGGCCACCACAAAGAGGACACATGCCAAACGGAAAGAGGACAAAAGGGGCCAAGAGCATGGATTTTGGAGTCACATGGGCCTTAGCTCAAGACCAGCTCCCCATAGCTTCCCCTGAGTTACTCCGGGTCAGCTATTCAAGCGTGTTTCCTCGTCTGTTAAGTTACAGATAATGAAAGTGGAGATACTGTAGGGGTGCTGTTTCTAGTAAACATGGTAAAGCATAAGGCATTTAACCTAGTGCCTTGCATGTGGTGAATACTCTCTGATTATAAGTTCCTATCATTATCATTGATATCATTATATTATTATAGTTGATGTGAGGACCATCAAAGCTGAGGATATAACATTTGAACCCTATAGAAACCATTTGGATGGTTTATGTCCCAGTAGTTATTTTTGTATAAAATTCTGTTTCCCCTTTTCTGGGTAAAAAAACAAAACAAAACAAAAAGTTGAAAAATAAAAAACAACAAGGGTTAGTGCCCATATCCTGATACATTATAAATGCCCCTGTCATACTCATCGTACTCCTATATATTCTCCCCACTTTATTTGTCCACCATTATATCACAGAATGGCAGTAATAAGTCAACATATGCTCTTATAAAAATCGAAAGTAGAAAAAGCACCACGCAGAGCATGTTGGTATTATTAATAAAGTTATTTTTGGTGTTTCTTGGTGGAGGGGGTCTTTTATATGTGTATATGCTGACCAACTGGTTTGATAAAGATTTTGGTTGAGAAAAAGGATATTAAGCATGTAAACTATGTAACTATATAAACATCCCTGTGAAATAGAAGATTAGCGGCTACATTGCCAGAGTATACTGTCATAAAAAAGAACTAGGAGGGACCCCTGGGTGGCGCAGCAGTTTGGCGCCTGCCTTTGGCCCAGGGCGCCATCCTGGAGAGCCGGGATCAAATCCCACGTCGGGCTCCTGGTGCATGGAGCCTGCTTCTCCCTCTGCCTGTGTCTCTGCCTCTCTCTCTTTCTCTCTCTCTCTCTCTCTGTGACTATCATAAATAAATTAAAAAAAAAAGAACTAGGAATGAGGCAGTGGGATGCTGTCCATGACCATATTTCACTGAAACCTTCCCTCTGGTTTTAGGGCAATGGTGAAAAGATGGTTTGTTACGGTATATAAGCTTTCTGGCCAGTGCTGTGGCTAACTCTTGTAGTGCAGTGGGTGGAGCACGGTGTTTTGAGATAGAGGGTGCCAACTTATTGAAATCTCTACTCTGCCATCTATCAGCTAATCTAGTGTTTTGAGCCTCAGATTTATTATCTGTAGCATGAGGATAAAATGCTTTTCTTACAGACTTCTGTGGATTAAATGAAGTGTATTAAATGAAGTTTTTAGTATGTTTTGTGTTTCATAAAGTGTCTGACACGTACACATTGGTTACACAAGATGAAGTCACACGCTGAAAAAGGGGAGAGTTGGCAAAGATAATTCAAAGTAGATTTACATCAGGGTTTGACTTCCATTGTACTGCATTAGCTGTTTATAGAGAATTTGCTTTTTTAGTTAGTTTTTAGGCTGGCCACATTATTTTAGTCTTCCCTTTAGTCTTAGTCTGTCCAGGCTGCTCTTCCGGGATGCCGTACACTGGGGACTTATGAACAGTAGAAATCTATTTCTTAGGGTTGTGGAGGCTGGGAAGTCGAAGGTGAAGATTATGTCAGATTCCGTGTCTGGCAGGAGTCCTCTTTCTGGTTCGTAGATGGTTGTCTTCTCCCTGTGTCTTCCCTTGGTGAGAGGGATAAGGGAGCCCCTGGGCCTCTTTTAGAAGGGTATGACTCTCAGGACCTAATCACCTCCCAAAGTCCCCAACTCTTAATACCATCACATCGGGTGGTAGGATTTAATATATGAGTGTTGGCAGGGACACATTCTGTCTGTAGCACCCTAGGTGCTGTTGGATTGTGATCTGGTTCTCAATTGCTGCAGAACTAACCACGTACAATTTAGTGGTTTAAAATGACAATTTCATTATGCTTCCAGATTTTGTGGGTACAGAATTCAACTGGGGGGCTGCAGAGATTGTGTGCTTCTTCTCCACAATATCTGGTGCCTCAGATGGGAAGACTTGAATAGGAAAGGACCATGTAGAAGGTGAGGGGCTTGAATCATCTAGAGATGTTTTACTTACATGGCTGGTGCCTGGGCTGGGACGACATGAAGGGTGGGCTTGGCTGGGGCCATTATCTGGAACACCTACATTTGGCCTTCTGGTGGGGTGTCGCCTTGTTACAGCATAGTGAGCTGTTTCCAAGAGAGAGCATCCAGACAGTCAACAATGCAAGGGCACCAGGGGAAGCCACATGGCCTGTCCTGGCCTAGTGTCAGAAGTCACAAAGCGGTCACTTTTGCTACATTCTTTTTGATGTAAGTGAGTCACCAAGGCTAGCCCAGATTTCAGGGGTGGGGGTGGGAATGAGTCTCCATTTCACCATGGCAAAGGGCCAGGTCCTACTGCAGAAGAGCATGTGGGATGGGAGATGTTGTCGAAGACTCTCAGGAAAACGTAATCTCCTGGTCTGGAAAGTTGGAGTGGGGTTAAGCACATTTCAGCCTGGAATTGAAAGTTTGGTTCATGTAAAGATGTTTTGGATGTGTCATCAACTGAGAAAAGCAGATTAGAGAACAGCATATACAGTATGATTCCATTTACAAAAAATAAGCACAGCTGTATCTCTGCATGTATACATAGATATGTGGATCATGCACAGGTATGTGCATGTAGAGGATAGGATGTATCAAGATCACAAAAAATTAGGTATGCTAGAAATGTGATGAAATTCTATTTTAAAATTCAATTTATGACTACTATTGCCAATTTATACACCTAGATTTCCATGCCCTGCCAATTCTTCTTGAAATAGAAAACGGTACTTAGCTGATTCCAATGAACACAACTGGCTTCAGTGGTTTCTCAGTCATTCAGTCTTAAAGTCCTGACATAGTATGTTTCCTCTCTGTTATTCCTATTGTCCCCCTGGAATTGATGCTAAGCCTTGGGGAGTGTTAAATGATAAACTTATTAAGGCTTATTAAGCCTTTTAGGTATTTATTTGAGCAAAAATTGATCCCAGTTGGGGGCAGTAGCCGGACAATTGGCTGTTGCATACTGGGGATCAGTCCTGCATCTAGGAAGGAAGAAGGAAGAGATGGTGTCTATATAAAGAAAACAAAATATGTTCTAGAAACTTCTGGCAGACTTTTGCTCACATGCTATTGCCTAGTAGTGTGTCACATGGACATACTTTACTGCAAGATAAAGGCTGGGAATATGGCACCTGAACCAATTTGAGGTTGCATAAATAAGAAAGTAAGTGGAGGATGGACTGGGTCACAGCTAGTGGAGTCTGTTGCAGGGCCCTATGTATCTGCTACACTCTGTGCTGGGCCTGACTTCCTTTTTTGACTCTCCTCACATTTTTCAGCTCAGAGGGTCTTAACTCGTCAGGGAATTGGGAGGTAGAGTAGGAAAGAGGCCAGTAAAAACTGTTTTCAACTATTTGCATATTCTTTCCAGTGGTTTCTGTCTTACACTGCAACTTGGTATTAAAAGAAAAAGAACATATACATGGTGTGTTCTCTTTAGTACCTCTGCTAAAAATGTCTAAAGCATTGGGTCCCCACCCACCCAGCTGAGGGTCGGGAGTAACAAACAGAAAGCAAAGCAATTAATATTTTAGAAATGATCCTGTTACATATATACAGGAAAGAGAGTGATGGACATCTGGATGGTGAGAAAATTGCGTTTTTTTTTTCTCATTTTCTGTTAGTTTTAAAGTTTTTGTTTATTTGAGGGCGAGAGAAACAGAAAGACCACAAGCAAGAAGAAGGGGCAGGGGGAGAGGGAGAGACAGACCCCCTGGCTGAGCAGGCAGCCTGATTGAGGTGGAGCACACTAGGACCCAGGATCATGGCAGCCACTTAACTGATTGAGCCTCCCAGGTGCTCTGCTTATTTTCGTTTTATCTGTGTTTCTGAATTTTATACTATAAAGTATAATTTATAAAATTATTATTATTTTTGATCCATGCAGTTCTCATGTAGAAAATCAAGGTTTAAAAAATATCAAATAGGGGTGCCTTGGTGGCTCAGTTTGCTAGGCATCTGACTCTCAGTTTTGGCCTGGGTCATGATCTCAAGGGCAAGGGTTGTGAGATCAAGCCCTATATTGCCAGACTCTGTGCTCAGCAGGGAGTCTGCTTGAGATTCTATCTCTTCCTCTACCTTTGCTGCCTCCCCACACTGTGCTCTCTCTCTCTCAAAAAATAAATAAATAAAAATACATCTTAAAAAAATAATTCCAGCATATAATTTTAATTACTGTAATATAATAGCACTCAATTAAATATTAGTATATATTGCCAATGGGATGCTTAGGGAGTTTATTTATTATTATTATTTTAAAATTTTATTTATTTATTCATGAGAGATAGAGAGAGAGAGGCAGAGACACAGGCAGAGGGAGAAGCAGGTTCCTCACAGGGACTGCAAGGCAGAACTCGATCCCAGCACCCTGGGATCATGCCCGAGCAGATGCTCAACCGCTGAACCACCCAGGGTCCTTATTATGATTTTTTAATAGACTTTATTTTTTAAAGCAATTTTGGGTTCATAGCAAAATTGAGTGGAAAGTACAGAGAATACATAAATTTGCCTTTCCCTGCCCCCCATCCTTCCTCACATGTATGTTCTCCCCAACTATCAACCTCCAGCGGCAGAGGGTACATCTGTTACGACTGATGAGCCTACACAGACACATCACTATCATCCAAAGTCCACAGTTTACCTTATGGTTCACTCTTGGTAACTTTAGGGTTACCTTCTCTCTGTTTGGAAAAATGTGATGGTATGTACGCACCACTACAGCCCTATAGTGAGTACCTTCATTGTAGGGAGTGTAGGCAAAAGAGTGGAAGTATAACCCATTTGAGTCTCTGATTAATTTTATCAGAGGCTGGTTGAGTCATTGGCGGATGATTTAATTCAGAAGCAGTCTCTGGTTTAGATTAGCTTAGGTTGGTGGATTTTAACTTGCGAACTTCTGAGTCATTCATTCCAGGCTAGAAGAGTCCTAGGTGCCTGGCCTGGAGCAATTGGTTTGCTCTGGGCTACAAATTTGGATCCTAGTCGAGATGACAAATCTGGTTCAGGCTGACTTGGTGTCTGAGGGAGGGGAGGTGGGAATGCTGTTTTTCTTGGTGGTCTCATAGCAGTTGTTCAGCCCGAGTGTATTCTCATTGCTAGGCTGACATTCTCATCCAGCGTCATCCATAAGAGCATGCTTGCTATTGCTGGACAACCGGACACAGACAGAAAACGAAGATTCCCTTAGAGGTGCCAGTCTCCTTGGAAATAAATGAGATTATTAGGAGAGCTTTAGAAAGGAGAATGTGTATATGTGTATGTCTTTGTGGTTTTGATTTTGTGTTTTAAACCAAGTTGTAATATTCGAAAAGTTTACATAAAGGGAGAATTCAAGGAAGCTTCCAGACTGTGGAAATCAGTACAATAGTAGGATGTAAGCCATAGAAATAATCTAGGAGTGAAACTTTTCAGAGAGGAAAAACCAGGTGATGTGTTTTACTTAAATCGATCTGTTGATTCAGTACATTTTTTTCTAGGAACTTAAGACCCACCTGCCAAAACAAAACCTAAATAGCATTTTGATTTCCAAAGGTTTATGTTCATCAGTTGTTTAAGTTTCAATAATGAAGAGGGTAGAAACATTTTTTTTTTAATTTTATGATAGTCACACACACACAGAGAGAGAGAGAGAGAGAGAGAGAGAGAGGCAGAGACATAGGCAGAGGGAGAAGCAGGCTCCATGCACAGGGAGCCCGACGTGGGATTCGATCCAGGGTCTCCAGGATCGCGCCCTGGGCCAAAGGCAGGCGCCAAACCGCTGTGCCACCCAGGGATCCCAGTAGAAACATTTTTATTCTCATAAAAATCAATTGCAAGAAATTATATTAAAATGATTTCCTTGCAGTTTGTTAATATTTTTCTCATATCAAATTTCTGAAAATGTGAAAACAATCCAAGTTTTTATTGTCTCAGTACCAAAGGAATAGTATTTTGAATAAGTCTACTGAATCTATACAGAGTTCTAAATTTTTGATAATGGTCTAACATTAAGTAATTCAAATATTTTTAAATACTCATGCACTTCAATTGTTTATTTATTTGAGAGAGAAAGAGAGAGTGTGTGTATGAGCACAAGGGGAGAGCAGAGGGAGAGGGAGATGGACAAGCAGCTTGGGACTTGATCCCACGACCCTGAGATCATGACCTGAACCGAGATAAGAGTCATGGATGCTTAACCAACTGAGTCACCCAGGCACCCCAATACTGCACATCCTACATGAGCAGCATTATGGAAACATAAAGTTGAATGAGACAGTTGTTTAGTGTCAGTGTTTATACTGTAGGCCCCATGGGGAAATTTCATTGAGATTCCTTGTACCTTTATTAACTGCAAGAGAGCCCCTCTGTTTTCCAGCAGGGCAAGGACTGTTCCCTTTCCACTGTGTTGTAGCAATGGGATAGTTTTAACCTCATTTTTTTTTTTTTTTTTTTTTAGTTTTGTTGAAAGAGGTTCATAAAACATGACTCTGAGAGAAGGGTACACATGGTTTGTGTCAAGTTTGGAAAATGGAAATTATTTTCTTTTGGCAGATAAATGCCAGCTTCTCCTGATGCCCAGTAACTCCAGTGTCTCATCATGAGGACAGAATTAAAAAATGTAAATTTTTTTCCCTTTTTTCCCTACAAGATCATTCTGGCCTATTCTCACAGTAGATTATTGGTGGGAAGTCTTGTATGAAGAGTTGTGAATAATGGAACTGATGTCAACATAATGGTCAGACTTTAAGAGGGAGGTAAAGACCTTCATTAGGTTTAGCGTTACTAGAATTTAAAAGAGGGGGAACCCTGGGTGGTGCAGCGGTTTAGCCCCTGCCTTTGGCCCAGGGCGTGATCCTGGAGACCCGGGATCAAATCCCACGTCGGGCTCCCGGTGCATGGAGCCTGCTTCTCCCTCTGCCTGTGTCTCTGCCTCTGTCTCTGCCTCTCTCTCTCTCTCTCTCTGTGTGACTATCATAAATAAATAAAAAAAAATTTAAAAAAATTTAAAAAAAAGAATTTAAAAGAGGTTATAAATCAAGTACATTATTTCAAAAAATTTAGAACTGCTTAGGTGCCAGCTCTCAGCTGGCTAGGTGAGTCATTTCATTTATCTTTCATCAATAAGGAATATGGCTCTGAACCAAGACCATTAACACACAGCACAGAGCCACCATTACACAAGAAGAGAATTCTGTACCAATCATTTGTGTATCACTGTGTTCTAATGCTCACTTCTGAAAAGAGAAAAGAGATTGGTGGAGATCCCTGGGTGGCGCAGCGGTTTAGCGCCTGCCTTTGGCCCAGGGTGTGATCCTGGAGACCCGGGATCGAATCCCACGTTGGGCTCCCGGTGCATGGAGCCTGATTCTCTCTCTGCCTCTCTCTCTATCATAAAAAAAAAAAAAAAAAAGAGAGAGAGAGAGATCGGTGATAGTGACTCTTGGACTATTCACTATTTCCTAAATGAAGTCCATGCCATCTTCAAGGATTTTACTGACAAGTTGCTGATGTAAGTGAATTTATTTTGGCAATCTGATCTTGCAGCTCTGATTGGCTGCCAGACCTGTAAGCCTGGCCAGGAGAAAATGCTTCAGGGTATTATTGAGTGTTTGAGGCTCGTTGTTTGCTTTTTTGTATGACTTGATTTTTCTCATTGGTAAAATAGAGATAATAAAGTGGTTGTGGAAAGATTAAGTGAGACAATGCAGGAAAAGCACTGTGGAAGAGATTGCTATGTCTGCCTGGATTATTTCCTCTTCTTTCTGGACACAGGCCTGGACCAAATTTTCCAGTCTCGTGCAGTTAAATGTGGTCGGTCGTATGTTGAGTTTTGCCTGACAGAATTGGGCAGAGGTGAGCACTTGCAGGCTTATTCCATAAAAAAAAATCTCCCAGGGACCATATTCAATATTAATTTCTTCTTCTGGATAGAGACATGCCCCAGGGTTGACCTGTAAAGATGTGAAGTCACAAGAAGCAGCCCCAGTCCCTAGATCATTGATGGAGGATGATTGCCCCACCATTTACACTTGCATTGATCTGTAATGTGAATGAGGAATAAACTTTATTATACGATTCTGAGATCTAAGGATTTATGTGTTATAAAAGCTACTGTTTAGGTTAAGTAAGTCCAGTGTCTACCCACTTGCCTGATAGTGAGGAATCAGTAAAAGGGCAGGTGAAAAATGAAAAGAGAGCCTTACTTTTTCTGTTTTGCATCATACCACTCTCTTAATCTGAGTAAAGCTGACTCTGGATTTTAATCTAAGCCGCTACATTTTGATCATGAAGCTCATCCTAGCTCTGATAAATCCATGAGCATGTATTCCTGGTACATAAGTAAATTGGACCTGGATTTAGAAATAGAGTTATGGGAGTCACCATCCTTTGAAGATGTTTGAAGGCCCAGTGGTGGGTAATATCTCTCAGAGAGCAGAAGCAAGAACAGGAGGAACCCTGAAGTACCCTGAGGAGCTACATTATTTATGGAAAGAAAAAGAGCTGGGGGGGGAGGAGAAAAAATAGTGAGTATGGCACCATGAAAGCCCAGGGAAGATAGATAGATAGAGAGAGAGAGAGAGAGAAAGAGAGAGAGAGAGGTTTTCCAGGGCAGGGCAGGGGTAGAGGATTGAGCCAACTGTACTCACTGGTTCATGGCATACTATGAAAAGCTCCTTGGTCTATGTAAGACCATACTCTGTATTTATTCCTTTAGTCCTCATGACTATGTGGGAAACTATTCTTATATATTTGAAAAAATGTATATCAATGCTTCATGTGTATATTTTTAGTTTGTATAAATGATGTGTTAGAGATTTCTTTCCATAGCTTAGCTTTCTCACCAAACATCATGTTGTAAAATCCACTCATGTCTGCTATGACATATATACATCTAACCAATAGATTTTAATGGGTGTAAATACTCCGAGATGTGCATTGTTAGAGGGAGAGCTTTTTTTTTTTTTAAGATTTTATTTATTCATGAGAGACACAGAGAGAGAAAGAGAGGCAGAGACACAGAGACACAGGCAGAGGGAGAAGCAGGCTCCATGCAGGGACCACCCTGGGCCAAAGGCAGGTGCTAAACTGCTGAGCCACCCAGGAATTCCCAGAGGGAGAGCTTTTTAAGAAGGCAAGAGCATTTGACAGATGTGGCAGAGAAAGTCAATAAGAAAGGCTAAAAAAAAAAAAAAAAGGCTAAAAATTGGGGGATTTGGCAGTGTAGAGACTGCTGGGGCAGTTTCTTTGGGAGGGTAGGGGCAGAAGCCAGAGCATGGGTGGACTGAGGAGTGTTTGAGAGGACAGCAGATAGAGACAGTTTAAGTATAGACAGCCTTTGGGAGAAAGGAAGGAGCAAGGGGATGAAGAATCAAGGAAGGGTTTGGAATTTTTAAGCTTTTGTTGTCCAAATAATCCATGTTCACTGTAGAAAAATTAGAAAGTTCAGGTGAACAAGATGAAAAATAACAAAATTGGGAAGTGTATTGGTTTCCCAGAGCTACCATAACAAATTGCCACAAACTGGGTGCCTTAACACAACAGAAATTTATTTACATGGTTATGGAGGATAGTGGTCTGAAGTCAAGATGCTGGTAGGGCCATGCTCTGTTTTGAAGGCTCTAGGGGAGGATCCTTCCCTGCCTCATTTTAGCTCCCAGGGGTTTCTGGCAATCTTTGCAATTCCTTGGTTTGTAGATACATTCCTCCAATTTTTGCCTGTGTCTCGCATGGTGCTCTCTCTGTGTGTCTCCTCTGGGTCTCTGTTTTCTCTTATAAGGACACCAGTCATTAGATTAGGTCTCACCCTAATCCAGGATAATCTAATCTTAATTTTACTAGATGTAATTTAACTAATTACATCTGCAAATACCCTGTTTCCAAATAAGGTCATATTCTGAGGTTCCAAGTAGACATGAATTTGGCAGGGGAGGGGGGCACTACTTAACCTAGTACAGGAGGGTTGTGTTTTCTATTTTTCTCCCATTCTTTTCTTTCTTTATGATGAGGATGCAATTTGAGCCTGTTTATAGATTAAGTGGAAGAGTTAGGAGAAAAGAAGTTGGAAATAAGGGGGAAATCACAATACTAAGTGGATCAAGGTCCCAGCAGAGCATGGAAACATGGACTGGAGGGTACTGTTGAAGGGGATGGGTAAAAGGGCCCAGAAGGGTAAAAGGCCTGCCTGATTTCCAATAGCCCTGCCCAGTCTCTGGCTCCCAGCCTGCTCAGAATCACTCTCCTCAAGTGCTCACTAGATACAACCTTTCATGAGGCCAGTTTTATCAAAGGCTGTCATGTAGGGGAAGTGGAACATGCCTGGAGAGGGATCAAATGCAGGGCTGTGGGGGGAGTTCACTAGAAGGACACATAAATCCTACCTTGCTTGCTTCTAACTTGCTGGAATTTCAGGAAAACAAATGACTTTCTTTATTTTCCTACAGATGTTGAAGATCTTTTTTTTTCTTCCTCAAAAACTGGACAAACCAAAGAAACTCCTAAATTCTCTATGGTTCAGTAGAAGGTAGTAAGCTCTGTCAGTTCCCAGCATTTAAACTTGGAAGTAAGTTCAGCTAGTAAGTTTTTGTTTGCTTATGAATAAACCACCCTTTAAATAAAGCATACTGGTTTTGGTAATTTTAAATATTTTTTTTTTAAAAAGGCTTTTTTTTTTTCCTGCTAGGCTTTAGAATTACTACATGCATTTCAACTATTCTAAGAATTTCTGTCAACTCTGGGGCTCTAAGTCTACCCCCCCCTTTTTTTTTTAAAGATTTATTTATTTATTTATGATAGAGAGAGAGAGAGAGAGAGAGAGAGGCAGAGATACAGGAGGAGGGAGAAGCAGGCTCCATGCCGGGAGCCCGACGCGGGACTCGATCCTGGGACTCCAGGATCGCGCCCTGGGCCAAAGGCAGGTGCCAAACCGCTGAGCCACCCAGAGATCCCCAGTCTACCCTTTTTTAAAAAAAATTATTTTTATTGGAGTTCAATTTGCCAACATATAGCATAACACCCAGTGCTCATCCCATCTAGTGCCCCTTTAAAACCAGTGGGTTTATTCCTACTAAGGGGCAGGGCCGAGAGACTGTGGAAATATCCTTCTTACGGTAGAAGACCATCCATATGGTTCTGCCCAGACTCTAGCATGTGATGCTTGCTAGTTAGCCCTTGTGTATTTGTTCACACTTTTTTTTAAATTTTTTTTTATTTATTTATGATAGTCACACTGAGAGAGAGAGAGGCAGAGACATAGGCAGAGGGAGAAGCAGGCTCCATGCACCGGGAGCCTGATGTGGGATTTGACCCTGGGTCTCCAGGATTGTGCCCTGGGCCAAAGGCAGGCGCTAAACCGCTGCGCCACCCAGGGATCCCTGTTCACACTTTTTAGAGGTTAAGCATCAGGAAACTAAACTCAAACTCTAACCTCTTAGAGAGTTTATTGGCTTATGTCACTGCAAAGTCTGGATGTAGAATGGCCTTCCAGGTTAGTTTGATCTAGTAGCTCAAAGACACCCAGGACTTACTTAGTTCATTACAAAAAAAATTTTTTTAAGTAAACTCTACCCCCAATGTGGGCCTCAATTTCTAGGACCCTGAGATTGAGAGTTGCATGCTCTACTGACTGGGCCAGACAGGTGACCTAGTCATTCTCTTTTTGCCTCCTTCCATCTTCTCCCTCCCTCCTTCCCTTCTTCCTCCCTCCCTCCCTCCCTCCCTTCCTTCCTTCCTTCCTTCCTTCCTTCCTTCCTTCCTTCCTTCCTTCCTTCCTCCCTTTCTTGTAAGCTCTATGCCCAGTGTGGGGCTTGAACTCACCACCCAGAGATCAAGAATTGCATGCTTAACTGACTGAGCCAGCCATGTCAGAGAAAAATAGATTTCCTCCTCCAAATATCAAAGAAAACGCTGGGCTTCATTTTGCTTAAACCAGTAATGCGCTCATCAGTTGCTGTGATCAGAGTAATGCCACTGAGGATAGATCTCTGAGGTAAAAGATGATTGGCTCAGATTTTTTGAGCCTGGAACTAAAGGGTTATCAGTTCTACCCGTAGCTAAGCATAGAGGAGCAGCTCTGGGTACTTTTAGGAACAGGAGAATGGGGAAATGAATTTTAGGTCATCAATTCAACAATTGCCCACCTTACTTTGCTTCTTTATCCTCTGCTAACCACAGTTTCTTGGCTCCTCTTCTTTCAATTGGAAGGTACTAAACTTGGTTTATAATTCCCATGCCCTGTCCCACTCCCCACCAACCCTTATTCTATTCATATACAAGGTCTGTTCTTCGACAGATGGTTCTATGAAAGTCAGAAATTTCCCTGAAACTCATTGCTTCCCACCTGAAGCAATGGGTCATGCTAAAAAGCCCTTTCTAGAGTATCAAGAGCAAAGACCAGATGAATAATAAGATCTAGGAGTCAGAGCCTGCTGGAAACATGACATTGTCAGGATGAAACCAGTATTTGGTCAGCATGGTTCTAGCCCAGTATAGATAAGATGTACAGTAAAAACAAGATGATAGGACTTGTGACCCTGGGCATGCCGTCAAAGGTAAAGCTTCCTGGATGATGGGAGGCCTAGGACCTCTACTATCTAAAGTGCATCCCTGGTCAGGGATGTGATGTGCCGCTTACAAAGGACTCGTTGGCTCCTATAGCTGACAGTGCAGGGAGAACCAAGGGCAGGACACAGGAGTTCAGGGCCTTGAAGACAAGAGAGTAAAAACAATCAAGATTTCCCCAGCTAGATGGGACAAAGAGCATCTCCCATAGAGTGCCATGAGCTTCCATCATTCACAAAATATTTAGTGAATTCTGACCGTGTGCTAGGGGCTTTGCTGGCTCTGGAGCTACAATGGTGCACAAATTGTCCCTGTTCACATGGAGACTACAGCAGGTGAGGACATGTATTGGTCAAGTTTCTTTTGGCTTTAGGAAATGAAATGTCCTTGTAGGTTTGTTGGAAGAATGCTAGAGGTTCTTAGAGAATTCACAGGGACTAAGGTCGCTTGGGACCCCCTCACCACCTAGAGGGTAACCTCCTCCTCTGAGAGTGCTCTTGTTAGTGGAAGGGGTTTCTGTGTCCAGTGTCTGTGGGTATCACTTCCTGATTCCTGAAAGGAGAATCTGTTTGGTTCGCCCTGAGCAAATCAACTATGGTTCAGGTCCCAAGACTGTGAGGTACAGGAAGGGTTGTCGGAGTCCTGCCCTATCTGTTGAGTGTGGTTTCCAGGGAAGGGCAGAATGCCATGCACTTGGAAGATCCCTGTGGACAGGGAGGTAGATGAGCAAGGGCAATTGTGGCCCAGTGTTACCAGTGCTGTGTAAGGGGAAGCATGAAGTTATGTGGGAGCATATCAGTCAAGAGTCTTTGGGAGGCAAGTTTTGGAAAACCAACTTGGGCAAAGAGGGAATTTATTAAAAAAAGATTTTATTTATTTGCTTGAGAGAGGGAGAGCAGAGGGAGGAACAGAAGGGAGGGGGGAAGAATTCCAAGCAGACTCCTCACTAAGCATGGAGCTTGAAGTGAGGCTCAATCTCACAACTGAGATGGTGACCTGAGTAGAAGCAAGTGTCAGATACTTGACCGACTGAGTTGCCCCAAAGGGGAATTTACTGGAAAGCTCACAGTGAGAAGGGTGAAGGGCAGGTGGTATCAGTGATCACTAGACCAGGGACCAGAATGTTACTAGGTATTTTGTTTCTCAATCTCTCAGCCCCACTTCACTTTGTTGTCAAATTCTTTCTCTCAGCAAAGCTTTATTTCTTTCTTTAAAAAAAAAAAAAGATTTTAGGGATCCCTGAATGGCTCAGTGGTTTAGCGTCTGCCTTTGGCCCAGGGCGTGAGTCCTGGGATCAAATCTGTGCATGGGCTCTGTGCATGGAGCCTGCTTCTCTGCTTCTCCCTCTGCCTGTGTCTCTGCCTCTCTCTCTCTCTCTCTCTCTCTGTGTGTCTCTCATGAATAAATAAATAAATAAAATCTTTGAAAAAAATAAAAAAAGATTTTATTTATTTATTCATGAGAGACACACAGAGAGAGAGAGAGGCAGAGACACAGGCAGAGGGAGAAGCAGGCTCCATGCCGGGAGCCTGATGCGGGACTCGATCCAAGGACCCCAGGATCATGACCTGAGCCAAAGGCAGACCCTCAACAACTGAGCCACCCAGGCACCCCAAGTTGACTCTATTAAATGTGGAAGGGGACCACACAAAGATATCAGGACCAGGAGGTGAGAGTCATGGGAGGCTGCCCCAGAGCTATCTTAGGCTATTCTATTCCCCATAACACATCCTGCAGAACTGGGATGTTGAACATTGATACATGGAGATGGGGATCTGCAGTCAAGTCAGTTTGAGAAAGGATATGTTAAGCCAAGTTAAACAAGTTCCTTTCCTGCAGTGTTTTCACTCAACCGTTAGTACATTGATACCTGCTTTGAGGCCCTGCTTTCAGGGAATAATGCCAATATTTCAGTAAATAATGCCAAGATTTCTCATTCTTAATTTTTTCCTCTAGTGGGCCCTTCTCCCCTTTGCCACCCCATCCTCGCTTTCTTCCCTGCAAAAGCTTATCAGAGTGCTGCCTGTCTCCTGTTAAAAATGTACATTTCTGGGGGCACGAGGCTAGCTCAGTTGGAAGAGTGTGTGACTCTTGATCTTGGGGTTGTGACTTTGAGCACCACATTGGGTGTAGAAATTACTGAAAAAAAAAAAATAAACTTTAAAAAAATGTGCACTTAGGGCACCTGGGTGGTGTAGTCGGTTAAGCATCCAACTCTTGGTTTTGGCTCAGGTTGTGTCTGGGTCATGAGATGGAGCCCACATAGGACTCTGCAGTCAATGCAAGGTCAGCTGGAGTTTCCCTCTCTCCCCCTCCTTTTGCCCCTCCCCCACCACATTCACTCTCTTTCTAAAATAAATAAATCTTTTTTTAGTGTTTTTTTATTTTTTATTTTTATTTATTTTTTTAAGGATTTTTTATTTATTTTATTCAGGAAAGACACACACACACACAGAAAGAGAGAGGAGAGAGAGAGAGGCAGAGGGAGAAGCAGGCTCCGTGCAGGGAGCACGACGTGGGACTCGATCCCGGGTCCCCAGGATCACACTCTGGGCTGAAGGCGGCACTAAACCGTTGAGCCACCCAGGCTGCCCTATTTTTTATTTTTTTAAAGGATTTTATTTATTTATTCATGAGACACACACACACACACACACAGGCAGAGACATAGGCAGAGACATAGGCAGAGGGAGAAGCAGGCTCCATGCAGGGAGCCTGATGTGGGACTCAATCCCAGGACTCCAGGATCAGGCCTTGGGCTGAAGGCAGTGCTAAACCGCTGAGCCACCTGGGCTGCCCTAAAATAAATAAATCTTTAAAAAACATATGTTTCTGGCAAAGCGATATTTTCCTTGGAGCTGCTTGTCCTTGACCCTCCAAAGCCTTCCTATTCATTTGGCAATTCACATCATTGCCAACTGGGCAATGATTAAAACTGGGAATGATTAACAAGTAAAGGAACATGTTTTCTTGTGAGGTGAATGGTCAATCTCTAAGGAGATTCTACAAATAAGTCTCACAAAACTCCCTTTGTTGGCAATAGTGTTGGGTGATAGTCATATAGTGGCCAATACTGTTTGAAGGCCAGCAACCATTTGTATGTGAAAATTTGGGTTGCTTCTTTAAGATATATTTGTTGGTGGAAATACAAGGTGTGGGTTAGTAACATCTTGTAACTTAGAGGTTTTGGCAGTAAATACTGAAACTTTCAGTTTTGGGACCTTCTCTAACCTCCTCTTGTCTAAGTGGGTTTTGTTGTTGTTGTTTCTTCTGTTTAGGTTATTTGTCATGGCAATAACCCAATTTATTTGAAGTGTTTTTATCACATTTCTCTCACCTGGTTATACCATCTTGAATTATTTAACTTGGTATAAACACTAAGGTATATATATGAAAGCTCCTACACCATATGTTTTATGGAAATGTGGTTATTTAGATGTTTCCAGGCATAGCATCTGCTCTTATGCATCTTTTATAATATTTTGCATGGAGCTCATATAATAATTGATCTTCACCATCTGATAATTTTTCATTAAAGAGAGTTTCCTATGCTTTTGATAAATGGTCATTCTTAATATTTTGGAGCAAAAGAGGATCTAAATTAAAAATAAGAGGTGATCAATAAAAGAGGCTTTCCTGAGGTCTTTAATTTTCATTATCTGCTGCCTACTTTTTAGAAAGAGCTGATATCTGTGCATTTAGAAGAGTAAGCTCATCTGAACATTATCTTAAATGGAAAAACCCAAGTTTATTCAACCTGTTATTACCATGGAAGTCTAGGTCCATAAAGGCTGCTGAGAATAAATTCTCCTTTCTATCCTTCTGTGGACTGAAAATTTGGGCTTACTCTGGGTTCCTGCTGACAGTGTTCTGAGGTAGTCTGGTCTTCCTGCACAAAATGGAGTTTCACAAATATCCAGTGTTACCTAATGGCCTCTTTTAAATTGCAAATCCACCTTAAGATTCTTTGGTTTTCTCTATGGAGAGAAGACTTAATAAATAAATCTCCAAATTCAGTCCCACAAAGACCTGTATGTGCACAGCTACTAATTTCAGAAAACAGTGAATCATGCAATAAGCTACATCTACCTTCTTGAAATAGCATTTGAAACAACCTATTATTAATTACATTTCGTGAGTTCCCAAAACCAGAAAATCGGCTCTATCCAGAGGAACTTCTTGATTTACCAAAATATACATTGGTTCTAATGCAGTAAAGGAAATGCAACCATCTTGACTATAAAATCTCCTGCTTTTAAAAAGTAGGAGAAAAAAAAAATAGGAGAGGTCCCTGAGGGCCTCCAGGTCTCCATAGGGAGGTTGGCAAACCACTAGCAGGGTGCAGGATGATTTTAGGTGGTACATGGATAAACCTTCAAAAAACAATATAATTATCATTTACTCATTGTAGTGGGTCGAATAATGTCTTTTCTCAAAATTGGTGTCTTTGTCAAAATTGGTGCCACCCAGAACCTCAGAGTGTGACCTTATTTGGAAATGAGGTATTTGCAGATGTAGCTAATTAAGGCTCTTTATATGAAATAATCCTCGGGTTAGGGTGGGCCTTGAATCTAATCACTGGTGTCTCTATAAGAGAAAGAAGAAGGAGGAATACCCCGCTGGCTTAGTCCCTTGGGCATCTGCCTTCTGCTCAGTTATGATTCTGGGGTCCTGGGAGTCCTGGGTCAGGCTCTCTGCTCAGAGCCTCCTTCTCCCTGTTCCTCTGCCTGCTTGTGCTCTCTGTCTCTGTCAAATAAATAAATGATATCTTAAAAATAAAAGGAAGAGAAAAGAGGAGATTGGACACAGACATATGGAGAAAAAGTTCATGTGAATATGGAGATAGAGATTGGAGTGATGTGTCTACAAGCCAAGGAACATCAAGAAGCCAAGAGATGGGATGGGATAATTTCTCCCTCAAAAACTACAGAAGTGGGGATCCCTGGATGGCTCAGCAGTTTAGAGCCTGCCTTTGGCCCAGGGTGTGATCCTGGAGTCCCGGGATTGAGTCCCACGTCAGGCTTTCTGCATGGAGCCTGCTTCTCCCTCTGCCTGTGTCTTTTGTGAATAAATGAATAAAATCTTAAAAAAAAAAAAAAAGACACTCCAGAAGTAACAGACCCTAGGGACACACTTATTTTGATCTTCTGGTCTCCTGAACTATGAAAGAATACATTTTTGTTGTTTTAACCCACCCACTTCATCATAATTTGTTATGGCAACCTTAGGAA
Organism: Nyctereutes procyonoides; assembly: GCF_905146905.1. Classification (NCBI taxonomy): domain Eukaryota; kingdom Metazoa; phylum Chordata; class Mammalia; order Carnivora; family Canidae; genus Nyctereutes; species Nyctereutes procyonoides. Next base: position 26,234,205 of record NW_026575122.1, read on the forward strand.
ATGAATACATTTTAAGAAATGCATTACACAATATATACATGGTGTGTAAAGCCTGTGATTTCACAGCTGGTACTGTTTAGACTAGTATTCTCTAAATTTATTTAGGTAGCAAAACATGCATTGATTTAAAAAAAAAGTAAAATTTAGGAGGCAGGAAGATATTGCAAAGCTGGGGTGGCCAGCATGTGGATGGAGGACCAGTTTGGGAGGCACTGCTATTGCTGCCCATAGGCCACTTCCATCTGGAGGGGGCATTGTGGAGACACGGGTCAACTCTCATCTGCGCCCTTAATCAACTCTGTGACTTTGGGTAAAATACAAATAATGGCCTCAAGAAGACCCACCTTCCTCAGCAGTAAAATGGGGACAATAGTAAATACCAAAGCTTATGTAGGGATTATGAATTCCTTTTCCTTCAGCCTTGAAATACTGAAAGCTTAGTTATCCAAATCAATTCCATTAAGTGTGAGGGTGGGGAGCTCCTGGCATCTGGGTTGATCTCTAAAAGAACATTTTGTAATCAGTGCCTTCCAAAGTGAGTTGCAGGGCTGAGCAATATTGGAAGTGAATTGTGGTTTAGCAGTAGGAACTGATGCAAGTCACCCTTGATGAGTCATAGCCAGTCAAGTTTCTGTTATTTCTGGGTCTTCTGTTATTTCTGGGTCTTCTGTGTTTTAACCAGTTTTGATGGCTTTTGTTTCTCCCTCTTTTCAACTCTATCCTCCTGGAATTCACAAAGCGAGGAAGAGAACTCTAGATGGAATGTGACATATCTTAGATACAGGAACATATGTATTTCAGAAAGGTCAGAGGTGTTTTGTAAATTTGATGCAAAACCCTGGAAATACACTTAGGATGGTTTCCTAAGAAGACTTGGCTGGAATTAGCAAAGTGGATTGCAGTGGAAATGACACAGCTGACATCTGCTATGTGCTCACCAATGGGTAGACACTGTGTTCAATGGTATCTCATTCAATCAGTCCCAAAATCTCTGAGGCAGGTATTGCTATTAAATTTCTTATTTTACAGGTGGGAAAACTGAAGCATGGAGAAATTAAGTAACTTGTCTGAAATCACATAAAGATGAACTTGTTCAAGATCATCACACAAGGTAGTTTGCCTTGGGAATCTGCTCTCTTAACCTCCTTATTATATGTTAGGAAAGCTTAATAAATGGAGAAATACAGGAAGGGGAAGAATGCCTCTAAATTGTGCAAGACATAGCATTTGGTCTTTGGAGTCAGGCAGGTCTTATTACAACCCTGGCTCCGCTACTTAGCAACTATTTGACTTAATACCTAAACTCTAGGAACCTCAGATTTTGCATCTGTCAAGTGGATGCAGTAATATCTACATCATAGCATTCCTGCGGGAATTAAATAAAATGTTGTCTATCCAATACACGGTGGGATGCGGGGGAAATAAATAGCCTGGATCCTACCAAGAATTTCTTCAGAGGTGACTTCCCTCATCCTCACAACAACACTTTGAGGTAGATATTCTTATTATCACTCCTGTTGTACAGGTAGGAAAGTTAAGGTTTGGAGACATATCAAACAGCTTTTCTAACATTACACTCAGCATGTGGCGGAGCCAGAATTCAAATTTAGGAAGTATGGTTCCACAGTGCAAGCTCTCACCTGCTTCCTTCTGCATGTGAAAAAGACCTGGGAATTGGAGTTAAGTACAAGCTTGAGGAGGTTCTACAAGTACAGCAGTGGGAGAAATAGCCAGTTCACGTTCAGGGTACATTCATGCAAAAAGAGGATTCAGTGTGTACGATATATTCTCTGTTGTTTAGATGGCACCTACAGTAGTGTGTTCAAGTTTGGATGATGCTTTTTAACAGGTACTAAAAAACTGGAAATGACTATGATGATGAAAAAAGGGGTTAAAAATTATCTCAAGTAAGAAACAGCTGAAAATGTTTGGGTTTGGTGAAAATGCACAAAGGGGTCAGGAAGCTAGATATGTTTAGGTCCAGCAGGCTGACCATAGCTTGGTATAATCACTATGGGTCCTGACTCTGTACCCAGACTTGCAAGTTCAAGGATCCTACTGTATTAATTAATGAATATTCAGAGTTGCTCATACACTTGACAATTGACTCACACTAACCAAACCTCTAAGAGACTGCTGCATATGTCAGAATGTTAACTAACTGCTTCAAATAGGAAATAAGCACCCAAAAGATCTTATACATGTATTAGCTGATCAGAGCACCTTTTTGTTTTAAGGGGTTTTTATATTGTTTTGTCAGAATCTGTATAACACTGTGGTAAGCTAACTTGTTAGCCTGAAAGGAGGGTAAAATTGCAAGCCCTTGAGATTTTTTGACTCAGGATGATGGTTGAGAGTTGATGTCTCATTATTTTATTAACTGAACTTATTCATATGAACAATATTCCATATGTGCTTTTGAACATCTGTATCTTGTCTGCAAATTGTTTTGATTCTTTACTTGTTTTTCAGTCGGGTTGTTTTTAATTGGGTGGTAGATTTCTATTGTTTTTCCTTTTCCTACAGTGTAAAGCATTTTTTAAAATGATGTGTAACATTAGACAAAATTATTTAAAGTCAGTACATTTTTATTTAAGGAATTTTTACATGTTGTGATTCCTTCCAATGGCCCATCAGGTTCAGAATAGTTTCTCTAAAGCTTGAGTCAGGGTTTATCTTCCAGTAGGTCTTTTATTTTATTTTTTATTTTTTTAAAGAAATCTTATTTATTTATTTATTTATTTATTTATTTATTTATTTAAGTCAGAGAGAGAGAGAGAGAGAGAGAGAGGCAGAGACACAGGCAGAGGGAGAAGCAGGCTCCATGCACCGGGAGCCCGACGTGGGATTCGATCCCGGGTCTCCAGGATCGCGCCCTGGGCCAAAGGCAGGCGCCAAACCGCTGCGCCACCCAGGGATCCCCCAGTAGGTCTTTTTTTTTTATTTTTTATTTTTTTATTTTTATTTATTTACGATAGTCACAGAGAGAGAGAGGGAGAGAGAGAGAGAGGCAGAGACACAGGCAGAGGGAGAAGCAGGCTCCATGCCGGGAGCCCGACGTGGGATTCGATCCCGGGTCTCCAGGATTGCGCCCTGGGCCAAAGGCAGGCGTTAAACCGCTGCGCCACCCAGGGATCCCCCCCAGTAGGTCTTTTAAAAAGAATCTATGCTTAATTCACTGTCCTGTGTTCAGTGTGTGTATATATATATATATATATATATATATATAATATATAATATATGAATTTAATATAATTATTATATATTACATTTATATATTACATAACACATAATATATTTTATATATTATAAATAACATACAATTATATTAATATATAATAATTATTAATATAATCATATTATATTACATATTATATAATTAAATATTATATAATTATTATTGTATAATATATATATATATATATATATATATATATATATATATATATTAGTTGGGCTTCTTTTATCTTCACTTAAATATGGAACTACTGATGACATACTTCAAACATTTCCCCACCTAGAATCTTTGAGACCTGATTTCTTCAAGTGATTTGCTTTAGGGTCACTTTTAGGACCACAGATCCAATGAATAATTCTGTGAGTAAAGCAAAACCACATAGTTACTCTATGAGACATTTTCAACGATATGGCACCTTTTCTGCAGGAAAAGCCCTGTGCAGATAGAAGATAGACCTCAGCTATCTATTGGGTTGTTTCTAATTGATTGATAGGTTCTTTATATAAGTGTATGTGTATATAAAAATATTAATCCATGTTTAGATAATTCAGATAAAATGAGATATAGATGTTATACATCATAAAATAATGAGGTATCAAATTCAATTGCAATATTGCCTGTCATAATTCACTTGCTTTTGACTTTCTATTTATTTTATTTCCAGTATAGTTAACATACCATATTGCGTTAGTTTCAGGTGTATAATATAGTGATTCAACAACTCTATACATTACTCAGTGCTCATCATATCTGTGCTCTGTAATCCCCTTCACCTGTCTCACCCATGCCCCACCTTCTCCCCTCCGGGAACCATCGGTTTGTTCTCTAGGGTTAAGTGACTTTCTTTATATTTCTTCTTCCATACCCCATGATGTATCTGGGTTTGTTTGTTTATTTGTTTGTTTATTTATTTATTTATTTATTTTTAAGATTTTATCTATTTATTCATGAAATTCAGAGAGAGAGAGAGAGAGTGAGGCAGAGACATAGGCAGAGGGAGAAGCAGGCTCCATACAGGGAGCCCGACATGGGACTCAATCCCAGGACTCCAGGATCATGCCCTGGGCTGAAGGTGGCACTAAATTGCTGAGCCACCCAGGCTGCCATGGAATTTTGATTAAAATTGCATCACATGTATTATTTAATTTGGGAAGCATTAATATCTGTATAATATTGAACCGTTTTATCTAGGAATATCTTTTATGGCTTTCATTAAAATTATATGGTTATCTTCAATAAATTTCATACTTTTAAGTTTTTTAATGTAATTCAAGGTTTCATTGGAATTGAATTATAGCACTCTTCTATATTACATTAGTCTTGCTGATTATGGAAAAGCTGTAGATTTTCATCTGTTAATTTTGTTTCTACCTTTCTGAAAATTATAATTAGTCCATGGAGATATTATTGATTGCCTTGGATTTTCTGGGCATATATCTACCTTGCCAATGTATTTATAAATATTTCGTGTTTATTTCTTTTTTCTGATCTTTTTGTATTGACCAGTAACTCTAGGGCAAAATTATTGACTATATAAAAGTAGGCATTGTTATATCTTGCTCCTGACTTTTATGGAGATGTGGTATTTTACTCTTCAGGGTAGTTTACAGATACCTTACTTTTCAGAATGATATTTGAAAATTGGCAAAATGTTGATAATTGTTGAAGATGAGTGATAGGTACACAGAGCTCATTATTCTTTCTGTGTGTATATGTTAGAAATTTCCATAATAAAGAATTAAATGAAAAAAAAACAGAGTTGAATTTGAAAAAAAAGGATTGTTTTAAGTTTTTCGTGGAAAACCCTTTTTTAATTTAAGGAAGTAGCTTTCTTTCCTAGCGTATTGTAAATTTTCTCTTTGGGATGGGTATAGAATATGTATCTTCGAAAAACTATTTTTGAAAGAAAAACTGTGACAGGGCCTACCTATCTCAAAAGGCCAAGGAAAAGTATGAGAATCTCAATATAAAAAATTGAGAACTCATTCACCAAATAGTTAGATTGGCTTCTCTCTTTTCATCAACTGACAGTTTTCAATAAAAAGTAGAAGTGCCTCTAGGGCCCTAGCACATTGCTGAAAAAACAGAAGATTCTAAATAAATAATGTATCATTGTTAGAGGGTTTTTGGAGGAGAGAGATGTAGGTCATGGTAGCTGTATTGTACCACCCAGGTCCTCTCTCAGGACTGAAGGACTTACCCCCACAGCTGCCTGGATTATAGTTGGCTGACACTCTTCAGCTGCCAGTCCTTTCCAGGAATTGCCCGTGGCTGAAAAGAACCACGTTGTTCAAGCTTCTGCTCCCTTCCCAGGAGCAGCTGCATCCAATGACTGGCCTGCATGAGGCTGTAAAATCCCAGTTTCCTTGCCCAATGGAGAACAGGTTGAAAGGGCTTTCCCAGCTTCCCACTGAGCTCCATGCTGGGTAGCTGAGGGTTGCCAGATAAAATAAATGTAGTTGGCCAGTTAACTTTCAATTTTGGACAAACAGCAATTTTTTGGAATCATTATGTCCTAAATATTGCATGGGGCACATTGCTGCTAAAATTCTTTTTTTCTTAAATTCAAAGTTAACTATGTGTTTATTTGCTAAATCTGGCAGCCCAGTGAGGCATGGCGGCCTGACTTCTCCTGTGAGACTGCTTCTTTCCCTTATTCCACAGCTGTTGATTCTCGAGAGCACTCCCCAACCAACTCCCGGCGTGAAACGGTTGTCTCGGAGTCTACTTTCTCAGTAACAGCCTGCAATAGAGAATTAACATAAAACACCTTTTCTGGCCCTGCCCCACCTTCAGAACCAATTGAGAGATTGGCACGTGGGTCCAAACGACAGAGATCTCTTTAGGTTGATTATTGAAGAGTGGAGACTGGAGAACGGGGCTAAGTCTGAGGGCCTAGCGGGTTTTCTGAACTGTCATGTACTCAGAGCGCCTCACCGAGCCGGCTCTGTAGCTGGTCCTGTCACCTGTTCACCAATTAGGTAAGTCATTCCTCATCTACTGGGGGGAAGTGGGGGCAAGAAGCCAGGACTGTTAGCTCTTGCTACCATGCCTCTACATGAAATATGAAGCCAAGGGAAAGAGGCCTCTCAGTAAACATGGCTTTTGTGCAGGATAAAAGCGGCCGTGTTCCAATGGTCGGTGCAAATGATCGTTTATGAACCTGATGCAAAATAGGCTGAGACCTTCGAAAGTATGAGTTCTGTGTCCTTTGCCTCCTCTGACTTTTCTCCTCTAAGTGAGGGATTTCCTCAGGACTTAACCCTCGTCTCTCTTTTTGATCTGTGTGATCTGCTTTGTCAAGCTAGCTAGCCTTCACGTAATGCTTTCAGACGCTTGACTTCACACATGCTTTGCCCCCTTCTCCCAAGCTTCATTGGGTTCGGTATCCCACAGTTTCATCCCCTACCCCTCAGTTTTCTGGAAATATCTCAAATACGGTATGTTTTGGTTCTGTCCCACTTTTGCTTGGGTGGGAACAGATTCTCACTCAGGTTGCCAAGCAATGAAGAATCTGTTGTGAGGAGAACGCACATGGGAACCCGAGGAAGCAAACGTCGAGGCTTCAGGAGCAGCAGGGACTGGAGGATGGGACAAGACATGAGTGGCATTTGTTTTTTAAATTTTCAACGCACCTGTTTCTTGAATACTCCCCATGTGCTAGGCCAGGAAGGAATCCCAAAACACCCAGTGAAGGACCTTGGCTGTAGCTGAGTGATTCACTCTTAAAGGGCCTCACTTTCTGTGTGTCTCGCTTCCATCTGTGGTAACTGCTGGCTTAGGTTCTCCCCTCTGTCTCTCAGCTACAGTGTCTCTTCATTTTACTTGTGCTTTATGGTTCTTCTCAAGGTTATGACTCTTCTTGGCATCCTTTCAGGGTCACGTACATGTAACGGCCTCATTTTCTTGTGTGTATGTGGGTGTTTTCCCCCCAGACTCCTGAGACAAGTAATTTGAATGACTATGCTCAGGGCTGCTCATAGGTCCCTGATCAGCCTATAAGTGGGCGGCCCCTGGGTCAGACGCTGACATCAGTCTAACCAGTTATGGCTAGAGGGATAATGTGGTCCCTGAGGACTGCTCCTTTACCTCCTCTTGCAAGCCCTGCATCAGGGTAAGCGCAATGATCAGTGTGGGTCCTTCTCTTCCCTAAAAGGAAGCTCTGACTCTTCCCCTTTGTTAAAGGAACAACCATTCTTGCTTTCCAGTTAGTTTGGAAACATGGGTCTCATATTTGAATCTATTTTTCTCTTGATTTCCAACCTTGTACCTGCCAAACCCTACTGATTCTTTATAGAGTGTCAGCCAGCTCAGGCTTCTATACCCAAATACTGCAGACTGGATGGCTTAAACCACAGAAACCTACTTCTTATGGTTCTGGGGCTGGAGAGTCAAAGATCAGGATGCCAGCATGGAAGGTCAGGTCTTGATGAAGGCTGTCTCCCTTGCTTTGTGGATGGCCACCTTCTCACTGTCCTTATAAGGCAGAGAGAGTGCAAGCTCTCTGGTGGCTCCCCTTACAAAGGCTCTAGTCCCATCGTGAGGGGCTCACCCTTGTTTTTTTTTTTTTTTTTTTTTTTTTTAGGGCCTCACCCTTGTACTCTCATCTAATACTTATTACCTCCCCAAAGGTCCCATCTCCCAATACCATTCCTTTGGGCGTTAGGCTTTAATGTATGAATTTTGGGGGACACAAACATTTAGTCCACAACTTGGGCTATTATCTGTTCTTGTCTTCTTTCTCACCATAACTGTTCAAATCCAGAAACTCCGTATATCTTTCTTTGACCCTTACAATAACCTCCTAACGTATTTTTCCCTATTCTTTTGATTTCATGTCCTGCTTCTAGACTTTCTTAAAGTTCATCTCTTATCCCTTTGCTGCTCAAATAACTTCAATAGCTCCCTGCAGTTAATTGAATAAAGTTCAAATGCCTTCACTCGGTATTCAAGGCCCTTCATGAGGTAGACCAATGGGTGTTTTTAATATGTCTTCCAATCATTTTTTTCATGTTTTCTATCTTTGAGTCTGTTTCTTAAAGTGTAGTCCTCAGGACAGCTGACCCAGATTTACTTGGATGTTGCTGAAGGTAGTTTATTTTTTTTTTTTTTAATTTTTATTTATGATAGTCACACACAGAGAGAGAGAAGCAGAGACACAGGCAGAGGGAGAAGCAGGCTCCATGCACCGGGAGCCCGACATGGGATTCGATCCCGGGTCTCCAGGATCGCGCCCTGGGCCAAAGGCAGGCGCCAAACCGCTGCACCACCCAGGGATCCCTGAAGGTAGTTTCTTAAGAGCTTCCCTACAAACAGTGAATGATACCTCTGTGATATTTCAGTACAGGAATCTATTTTGAAAACAGGAATCCCCGATGATTCTTATATGCTATTAAACTTCAGGAGTGTACCCAGTATAGTCAGTGGGGAATAGGAGAGTGCTCATTTTTGTGGATATTCTGGGAGAGGTCAGGAGTGTTTTTTTTTATGGTGTAAGGTAGGGATTAGGCTTGATTAGGCTTCTCTGGTGGTTTCACCATCATTAAAAATGGCCAGTTCATTCTATGCATCAAATTCCTGGTGATTCTAATTTTTTTTTTTAAGATTTATTTATGAGAGAGATTGAGAGCACAAGCAGGAGAAGGGGAAGAGGAAGAGGGAGAAGCAGACTCCTCACTGAGCTGAGAGCCAGACACAGGGCCTGATCCCAGGACCCTGGGATGATAACCTCAGCTGAAAGCAGACACTTAACTGACTGAGCCATCCAGGCCGCTCTGATTCTAATTCTTGAAAGCAATGATTTTCTTTCTTTTCTTAAGGCAGTGATTTTTCAAGCTGAGCTCCATGGAACACTGAGTCCCCACAGAAAGTGATGGGTACCTTAGTAGATGGGCTTCATGACTTCCTTTTGTCTACTTTCACTGAAATAATTCCAATTTTATCTGTGTTACATTTTCAAGTTTTTAAAAAAATATTTATTTATTCATGAGAGACATACAGAGAGAGGCAGAGACACAGGCAGAGGGAGAAGCAGGCTCCCTGCAGGGAGCCCGATGTGGGACTTGATTCCAGGACCCTGGGATCATGACCTGAACCAAAAGCAGACACTCAACCACTGAGCCACCCAGGTGCCCACATTTTCAAGTTCTAAGATTATATTTGGTTTTTGTCTTTTTTGGGGGGTGAGGGGGTTTGCTATTTATTTATGACAAATATTACATATCCATGATCCTGTGTAGGAAACAATGCTGTTGGCCAGTCAGAGGATGCTGTCATCCAACTTACCCAGTCTTCTAATGGCCCCACAGATAGTATAGGCTTTAAACTGGCTATTAAATCTGCCTGTCATCTTCTTAACCTTGGCCACATTCATCTGCATGGATGTGTGGTTCTTGGTACCCAAGGTTGCTAGCAGAGTGTTTCTGCAGCAGAGACAGGCCCACAGGCTCCATTGTGCATGTTGAAGGCATGCCTGCTGCCACTGCCATGAGTAGAAGCACAGAAAGAAAAGTAAGATATGGTTGGAAGAAGTGTTCTGCTTTAAGATTTTCTAAGTGTCTCTGTTCTGGGTTTTCCTTCTTTTCTTTTTTTGGGGGGGTGGTATTTAAATTCAAGTTAGTTAACATATTGTGTATTATTAATTTCAGGTTAGAATTTAGTGACTCATTAGTGCATATAACACCCAGTTCTAGTTTTAACCATATCTTTTACTCTTCCAACTTTGGAGAAAAAACCATTTGAGAAATAAATGCAGTAGTTAGATGGAGATTTAAAAAAAAATCAGCTTTATAATTAATGATGCTCAACTGGGGTTTAGAGCCTGGATCTGTGGCAACAATCAGGTTTTCCAATATCATTTTTCCAAGACTCAACTTTAGGACAACTCACCCACAGGGCTAATACCTTTCTCTGATAGTCCTAAGTTTTATTGTTGTTTTTTAAAATATTTTATTTATATATTTTAGAGAGGAGAGATTGTGGGGGGAGGGGCAGAGGCAGAGAGAGAGAGGGAGAGGGAGAGGGTGAGAGAACACATTAAGGAGACTCCCCACTGAGCACAGAGCCTGAGGTGGGGCTCTATCCTAGGACCCTGAGATCATGACCTGAGCCAAAATCAAGAGTTGGATGCCCAACCACTGAGCCACCCATGTGCCCCAGTCCTCAGTTTTTTGATCTTTTATTAATTCTTAGGGTTGCTTTCTTTTTTTAAAAAAAGATTTATTTATTTATTCATTCATGAGAGAGAGAGAGAGAGAGAGAGGCAGAAGACACAGGCAGAGGGAGAAGCAGGCTCCATGCCGGGAGCCCGACGCGGGACTCAATCCCGGGACTCCAGGATTGCGCCCTGGGCCAAAGGCAGGCGCTAAACTGCTGAGCCACCCAGGGGTCCCCAATTCTTAGGGTTTCTATGGCCAGTGTGGCAAGTTTCCTTTGAAAGAAGAGATGGTCAATTTCTCCAGATGGTCCTGCCTCTTCCCTCCTGAGACCATACTTCTAATATCAACCAACCACAACTTCTCTGTGGATTATTTTTTGCTATGGGAAGGCTCTGAAATGGGACAGAAGAGGAGCATGAGTTAAATGATGAGCACGGCTGCTCTGCATTCTTGTTTGAAAATGAGTTCCCATTCTATTTCTTATTTCAATTTATGCTTAGCTATGTTAGAGAATATCAGAAGTCAGGCGGTGAGCAAGGATGACAACATTAAATCTTTCAAATAATAGAAAATCAGCAAGACAAAAATGTCCTCAAATCAAAAGTCCAATTACTAAAGTTTCTTTCCTTTGAATAAATTTAAGTATAAAGCAATTAGAGCTCCTACTAACTTGTCATTCTGCTCAGTTTCAGAGGAGTCTCTCTCAGACTGGATAGAATCAATTTCCTCACCATGGGCATTTTCCCACTAGAATGGTTATTGTTTGCTGTGAGAGTTATCAGCACTGTAAACTACATACTTGCTCTTTCATGGCACACAATTGCATTTTACTTTGCAACAGCCTTTGAAATTAGGCCTTGTCATATGACTCACACTGACCAGTGAAATGTGAGTTGAAATGATATGTTACCTCCTGGTGGAAAATTTATGAGCCCGTGTGCACTTTGCTCTATACTTCTGCCCTGGCACTTGTGGAAGTATTGGGTTGAGATGGAACATGTAACAGATGAGGTCCCTGGTTTATTATGATAAGCAGAATCCCCCTGCTGACTATAATAGACATGTAGTGTGGACTGAAAAATAAACTGTCATTTTTACAAAACTATGTTTTGGAATTGTTTATTACTACCTAATAATCTAGTTTATACTGACTGATACACTCTCTAAGGAATACTGAAATTGAGTTAATTCAATCTAGAGTCTTTCTAAAAGCCCCATCTGTTAAGGAGTGTGAAATGTGACTAGTTCACATATAAATACAGTTATCAAGAAAAAAAATTTAAAACCTAGTCAAATCCGTTGTCTCTTGAGTAGTTATTATAAGCCAGATGATTTTCCCAGAACACTGAACTCCATGTGTCCCTCACCGGACACTCAGTAGGATTGGAAGGAGGGAGAGAGACCGTGGAACACACATGTGCAAAGAGAAAGTCATCCTGGTCTTAGCCTCACCAGGATATTAGTCAGTCTGTGCCAGTTGCTTGGAGACCAAGGCCAATAAATAGAAACTCAGGAGAATCTTTCTCAAGAGATTAATTATGGATTAACTATGGCACGAGGCCCTGTGTTTGCTGCATCTTGGGGAAAATTTATCTATGCATAATGCATCCTGTCTCAGAGAATAGCTTTTGTAAAAATTTAGAAATTTATGAAAGTGATGTGCCCAAGCAGTTCCCTGTTCAACATATTCAAAATCTTCTTATTCCTATCTGCATTTTGAGGTCTGTGTTTCCACTACATTTAGGGTAGAACTAAATGTGAGCTCTATAAGGCATTGCCTCCACTTTCTTCAGTGAGAAGCATTTCTAGTCCTTGACTACAGTGGCTGTTTTCTTGGGCTCTTGCTTTGGAGTTGCCTCGGCTAAGGGTCTGCACAACAGGGTCTGTAAACAGAACCCAACCTACTGTCTGTTTTTTATACAGTAAAATATAAATTTATATTTATATTTAAACACAATTTATCACAATAATTAATAAATATAGTCTGTTTTACATTTTAAGTAGTTGAAAAAATCAAAGGAATAATATTTTTGTGACACATGAAAATTACATGAAATCAATTTTGATGTCCATGTAGAGTTTTATAGGAGTACAACCACACTGATTTAGTTCTGTATTGCCTGTGGCTTCTTTCACAGTTGAATAGTGGCAATTGAGACTGGATGGTCTACGAAGACTAGAATATTTATTAGTCAGCCATTTGTAGGAAGTTTGCTGACTGCTAGCCTAGGGAAACGAGTTTTGCCTCTTAGCCAATCCCTGACTTGAAACTCTTGTTAATGTGGCTGATGTATTCTTCGGGTCCCAGTGAAAATCAATACTTCTATAGTGAGTTCTAGCTTGGACCTTGTTTTTCCTGTTTTTTTTTTTTTTTTTTTTTCTGGGCTCGACTAACTTCTGATACTTCAGAGGAACAAAACCACTTCCTTCTTTGCCTATCTTTTTACTTTATTTTTCTTTTTCCTGGACCAATCATCTCTTCCTAACATATTCCTTTTAGATTTTTTACTGTGGCTTTTCTTCATAATCAGAGTGATGAGCTCAAGGAGTTATGCTCGAAGCATTCATTGTTGACATGCATCTTGTCTGGTTTCAACTTTTTAAAGTGTACAGTTTCATCTAGGCGATACTCTTCCATGAGATTAGCACCTGTCCAGGTCTAGACTCAATAGATGATCATCTTGCCTGGCTCCCCCTTAGCATGTTTCATTTTTTTCCTGCATATTTAAGTCTCTTTTTAAAAAAATTTTGTTTATTTATGAGAGAAGAGACAGAGACAGAGACACAGGCAGGCTCCATGCAAGGAGCCGGAGGTAGGACTGGATCTTGGGTCTCCAGGATCATGCCCTGGGCTGAAGGCAGCACTAAACCACTGGGCCACCCAGGCTGCCTGGCATCTCTAAGTGCTAACTATAAACCCCCTAGGCTTGTTTCCTCAGGATATAAGCAATTCTCGTGTCTCTTCTTAAAATGCCATGTCATCTTGAAACCTACTCAGTAGATTTTAAGAATTCTGCCCTGGCAGTCTCAGTCCTCCCTCTCCAATCTGCCCACATATTCTATAATGACCTGGTGTAGCTTATACAACAGACATTTATTCTCTCACAATTCTGGAGGCCAGAAGTCGGAAACCAGAGTGTTGGCAGGAAGGAACCCTTCCAGCCTTGTCTCCGACTTGTTGATGGCGGTCTTCTCTTTGTATCTCTTTACATCATCTTCTCTCTATGTATGTTTACGTCTTGTGTCCTAATGTGACAGCAGTCATACTAAATCTTAATCTGGTACAACATGATTTTACTTTAACAGATTATATCTGCAAGGATCCTATTTTCAGATAAAGTCACATTCTGAGGTAGTACTGGGGGTTAGGGCCTCAACACGTGAATTTGGGGGGGGACACAACTCACTCAAGCTTCTCTCCCATACCTTGGCTCTTCTTTCTCCATTAGTTTTTTTTGTACTCCGGGTAGCTTCTCTCTCCTGCTATCAACTCATCTTCTCGTTTTATAGCATCATTTTTATGGGCAGTTAGATTGGAACATATATCCTTTTATCTTTTTGGTGTTCTAGCTTGGCTTTGAAGATTTCTTATTCTCCTTTCATAGCAGTGTAACTTTTTCTCTAGGGTCTTTTCCTTTCTCATAAGGAGTTCTCTTTTCTTCCTCTGGAGTCTAACCTGGTCAACTACTGTTCTTTTATTTTTTTCATTTTTCTGTCTTCTGTTCTCCCTCTGCTAGAAAAACTGAAGCATGTCCTTTAGAATCAATGCATTTCTTTCTTATTTCCTGGGGAAAATTGATTCCCAAAGGCAATATGCCAGGCAGAGGCCTTTAACATTTTTTTTCATTTTAAAATTTAGTTGGAAAAATGAAAAACAGTTGTGGTAAGTTATACATTAAAAACTGTCTTAACCATTTTTTAAGTGTATGGTTCAAAATGTAAAATATATCAATGTTGTTGTGTTTAAATTATTTTTAACCTTTGGTTTACAATTTCATTGAGTTGTTTGTCTTCCTTATGCCAAGAAGATGACATATCCGTGATAGAATGGATACTTAACTTCTCTCTAAATTTTTATTATGAGAATTTTTAGATATGAAGAAAGAAAAGTTGAAAGAAGTATGATGGACACTCATATACCTACATTCAACAATATTATTTAAGTGCATTTAATCTGTATTTATATGCATAAATATATATGTATTTTTGTGTTTATGAATGTATATATGTATGAAAAATATATTATTTTTTGTACTGCCCAAAATAAAATTATGGAAATAAGGAAACTTTGTCCATTATTTTTCATCATATATCACATAAAAATAAGGATAGTCTCTTAAGAACCACAATAGCAGTATCATACCAAAGAATTTCCTAATATCATCTAATATTCAGTCCATGTTCAAATTTCACCAAAATGTCTTTTATAGATTTTTTAGGTTGATTTTGAGAGCCAGCAAAGTTCATGCATTACTTTCCATTTCTTTTCATCTACTAAGACACTTTTCACTCATTTGTATTTGAAGCCAAAATTTGAGTCTCTAAAATAAAAAATCCATAGTGGATGTAGGTAAATTAACAAATCACGGTGGACAAACCAAATGATTTCAAGAGATTTATACTTCTTTCTTTGGTCCTAGAACTGTTAAAAATCAAAATAAGATGGGAAGGAATAGAACCTGGGTCTGCTGAACCATTGCCACCTATTACTGACCAGTTGCTACAATTAGGAGGCTGTCTTTTGTGATCTATGTGCACTTACTGTCTTTTGTAAATTTAAACCCTAGTCTTAGGGACGCCTGGGTGGCTTAGCAGTTGAGTGTCTGCTTTCGGCTCAGGGTGTGATCCTGGAGTCCCAGGATCGAGTCCCATATCGGGCTCCGTGCTTGGAGCCTGCTTCTCTTGCCTCTGCCTATCTCTGTGTCTCTCATGAATAAATAAATAAAATCTTAAAAAAAAAATTCTTTGGGACACCTGGGTGGCTCAGTGGTTGAGAGCCTCCCTTCAGCCCAGGGCATGATCCTGGGGTCCTGGGATCTAGTCCCACATCGGGCTCCCTGTGTGGAGCCTGCTTCTCCCTCTGCCTGTGTCTCTGCCTCTCTCTGTGTCTCTCATGAATAAATAAGTAAAATCTTAAAAAAAAGACAAAACCCTAGTTCTACTGTCCTTTCTATGAAGTAGGTTATCAGGAGCAAAATTATTCCATCAATGCATAATAATCTTGTACAATGAAGTTTTGTAAGTCTTACATGGTATGCAAATACTTTTTTTCTGCAAACTGATATATATGGCTATATATCAGGGTGGTATGAGAGTGATGATTAATTCCACCTCCTCCCTTACTCTTCTCAGAACATTTGAGAAGTAGATTCAGAGGTCATTCAGGAGATGGGCATATCAGCCTTGTTATTGTAAAGTGGATTGGAAAATACAGTTGGATCCACCATTGGGTTTCCTCCCCGCAAGTTCTAGACCTAGTGTTAACTCACTTGAGGGAGAATTTGAGTGTTTAGAGCAGACTCACATACTCACAATTGCTGCCTCATGCTCTGTGAGCCCCAATCATGCAGCAGGAAAAGTAAAAAAACCTGTAAATTGGGTACTGTTTTTTTAATTGAAAATTAATATAAATACGATAAAATTAACCACTTTCAATGTATAGTTGGATGAGTTTGGATAAATATGTAGAATTATATAACCACCATCAAAATCAAGATATAGACTATTTTCTTTATCCCAAGAGGTTCCCTCCTATGCCTTTGTGGTCATCTCCTCTCATTCCCCGCCCCCCCTCCCCCCACCTGCAGACCTGGGAAATCCTGATCAGATTTCTGTCCCTATAGTTTTGCTTCTAGAATGTTATATAAATGGAATTGTGCCGTATACAGCATACATGTTATTTCATGTATTAGTACTTTTTTTTCTTACTGCTGAGTTGTATTACATAGCATGGATCACAGTTTATGTGTTCACCAGTTGCTGGACATTAGGGTTTCCAGTTGTTGGCTACCATGAATAATGCTGCTGTAAACATTCTCCTACAAGTATTTATGTGGACTTACATTTGTATTATCTTGAGGACATTTTCAGGAGTGTGATTTGTTGGATCACATAACAAGTAATATGTTTCACTTATAAAAAATGGTGTAATGCTTTTTATTTTTTATTCTTTGAAGACTTTATTTTTTTTAAAGAATTATTTATTTATTTATGATAGACATAGAGAGAGAGAGACAGAGAGAGAGAGAGAGAGGCAGAGTGTGTCACAGGCAGAGGGAGAAGCAGGCTCCATGCTGGGAGCCTGATGCGGGACTTGATCCCACAACTCCAGGATCGCGCCCTGAGCCAAAGGCAGGCGCTAAACCGCTGAGCTACCCAGGGATCCCCAGACTTTATTTATTTATAAGAGATACAGAGATAGAGAGAGAGAGAGAGAGAGAGAGAGAGAGAGAGAGAGAGAGGCAGAGGGAGAAGCAGGCTCCATGTAGGAAGCCTGACGCGGGACTCGATGCTGGGTCCCCAGGATCACGCCCTGGGCCAAAGGCAGCGCTAAACCGCTGAGCCACCCGGGCTGCCCAGTGTAATGCTTTTTAAAACATAATTCCACCCAATAGAGGGGCATGAAGCAAGGTATGTTATACTTTAAACGTTCACAAGGCAGGTAAATTTCTCACTTGGGGATAAGTAAGTGAGGTACAAGGAGAAAGGATAGAAATACGACTTTATTGCAGTGACTCACACCCCTGGATGATCATTAGAATTTCATAGGAAGCTTTTATAAAGTTTGATGCTAGTTCCCAGCCCCTCCCTCAATATTAATAAGTCTTTGGTGAAACCTTGATTTCTTTAAAGAGCCCCAAATGATTCTAAAATATGCAAAGATTGAGAACCACTGTTTTAGTTGAAATTCCCTCATGAAGACATGGTGCTTGTGAAATGGACCTGGGCTCTTAATAACCAAGAGGCCATTTCCTTGATGAGAAAGAATCAGTAATACGATAAAATTAGTGGTAACTTTCATGATATTGTATGAAATAATGTGAAATCAGTAACATTTTGGGATCTAAACATATTTTAAAAATGTAATATCTTGCAGGAATTGAAAAATATATATATACAAGTAAGAGAACTGTAATTCTGAATTACTTAGGCCACTTTAAAGTCTAATTCGAAACATTTAGTGTTCTCATAAAAAAAAAAAAACCCTCAGCTCTACTACTTCTTTTTGGTATTAAGTATATAAGGACACTTGGAAAGATATTTTTGGTTAACTCTGCTGAATCTCTCAAGAGTGTTACCTCTCCTGATTAGATGGCATAATTTCCTTGAGAAATTCTAAGCTAATATTAGGCCACGATTCACAAAACAAACTATGGTTTAGTACTTTTGATTTGAAAAGAATGCCTTTTAAAGCAGCTTTATATATTATAGGACCCATTAACTTCTCATTGTGTATCATATTCTTTGGGCTTAGTTTAGAATGTCAACATCACTCTAAAAAGTGATGAATTGTCAAAGTGTTGATATTTCAAGAAAACTATCTCTGTTGTTCACAGATGTCTCTTGTTGTATTTAGAAGTAAAATATAGACAGGCTACTTCAGGTTGATAGTTTCCAAAAGCATGATAAAATAAGCTGGCAGATAAAAAATGAAGAGCATCACTGGGCAGAGGAGGCTCCAAATGGGCTGGTCTGGAATGTGGCAATCTGAGGGCAAATGAATAGATTGCATGTTTTTGCATGGGGTATTTACAGTGTCAACTAAGGATTACTTATGATTGTTTGAATTGTCAGTGCTACAGAAAATGACAAAAGAAAGAGAAAAGAAATGAGGAAGATTCTTTATCATGAATACTAGCTCATTGATTAAGGAAGAATTTAACTATACAAACATTGTTATAGCAACATCAATAAAAAAGAAAAAAAACCCAATGTTCTTATATTCCTGCTACCTGAGAAATCAATCTGTTCTCATGTTTCATTTTTATGATTGTTTTGTTCCATGTATTAGGCAGAATATTGTTTATTCATCATTTCCAAACTTTAAGGCATACAGCCCAAGGTTGTTTTACTTTATTGTGTTTTGATATTGTAATATTTGATATGATTATATTACCATAGAAATCTATATGCAAGTTTAGAAAATACTTTTGGATTATTTTCTCAGAATAAATCTGTGGAAATAGGATTTCTGAATCAATGGATGTAACATTTTAATAGCTCTTTACTATGTTAACTCTTCTTTCAAAAAGCGTTATCGTACCCATTTATTCTATGCAGGTGTCAGTGCATGACCTCACCATTCCTGAGTATTCTAATTTGAAATCAACTTGTTATAAAATGTGTTGTTACTATTTTATTAAGTATTTCTTTGACTATTAGAGTTATCAAGCATTTCCTCATATTTGTGTTCACTAATTATAATTTCTACTTCTGAATGTAAAATGTTTGATTTCATATGTTCATTTTCTTACTAACTTTCACGAGCTCATTTTGATGTAGGTAATAGCCCTTTCCTTGTTTAGTTACTATAAATATCATTTAGTCCACTGTGTTTCTTTCCAGTATAGTTTTTGTTTAGCACAAGTTTTGAATTTTTTTAATGACAGACATTTCTATTGATAATTTATTTCTAGCTTCTGTTATTGCTTCAAAACTTAGAAAGTTATTACTCCAGAGATTTGAGCTAAGCTCACCATCAAATCCCCTGAGGCCCTAGTTCTCTGGCATGCTGAAAACTTAATGGGAGTCAAGTTGAGTAAGGAAATCAGATAGAGCTAAGGTTATATGATAGTTGTATTGTTGAATGGTGTGTGGGTGTGTGTGTATGTGACACAAAGAGAGAAACATTTTCCCACAGAGGAATTGTACTGTCCTTCCTGAGAGGTATTAATACCTTCAGTTTGGCTGGTACCCATGAGATCCAACTGTGTAGTAAGAATGAAGTAGAGAGTGTGGCACTCTATGGGAAATTTAGCTTCAAGGAGTTAGCCAACACACTGACTCACATTCAGAATAATGTTTTTGTTTTATTTTGGTTGTTTGAGATGAATTAGTTTTAATTAAAAGTCTAACTAAAACATAGTTCCAGGAAAGAATGAAATTTCATAATAGTGCAACTGTTGGTAAATAATTTCCTGCTGGTCCCTGAATTGACCAGTTGCAGAAGGATTGGGGAGATCTTGTCTTACAACATGTTCTAACAAAGAAGGAGGGGTTAAAAAAAGATCATACCGTCTCACTGCCACATGTCTGGAGTATTTACAACAGTTAAAGATTTTCGAGAATATTCTTAATTCAAATATTCTGTTTTGTCGATCTGTGTTCACCTTCCTTGTCAGATCACAGGTCCCAACTTCTGTTCAAGAAGTAGAGTCACCCAGCCACATGCAGAAGTATGAAACTAGACCATTCTCTTACACCATACAAAAAGATAAACTCAAAATGGATGAAAGATCTAAATGTGAGACAAGAATCCATCAAAATCCTAGAGAACACAGGCAACACCCTTTTTGAACTTGGCCACAGCAACTTCTTGCAAGATACATCCACGAAAGCAAAAGAAACAAAAGCAAAAATGAACTATTAGGACTTCATCAAGATAAGCTTCTGCACAGGAAAAGAAACAGTCAACAAAACTAAAAGACAACCTACAGAATGGGAGAAGATATTTGCAAATGACGTATCAGATAAAGGGCTAGTATCCAAGATCTATAAAGAACTTAATTAAACTCAACAGCAAAGAAACAATCCAATCCTGAAATGGGCAAATGACATGAACAGAAATTTCACAGAGGAAGACATAGACATGGCCAACACGCACATGAGAGAATGCTCCACATCACTGACCATCAGGGAAATACAAATCAAAACCACAATGAGATACCACCTCACCCCAGTGAGAATGGTGAAAATTAACAAGACCGGAAACAACAAATGTAGGAGAGGATGTGGAGAAAGGGGAACCTCTGGCACTGTTGGTGGGAATGTGAACTGGTGCAGCCACTCTGGAAAACTGTGTGGAGGTTCCTCAAAGAGTTAAAAATAGACTTGCCCTACGACCCAGCAATTGCACTGCTGGGGATTTACCCCAAAGATACTGATGCAGTGAAATGCCAGGGCACCTGCACCCCAATGCTTATAACACCAATGTCCACAGTAGCCAAACTGTAGAAGGAGCCTCGGTGTCCATCGAAAGACGAATGGATAAAGAAGATGTGGTCTATGTATACAATGGAATATTACTCAGCCATTAGAAATGACAAATACCCACCATTTGCTTCGACATGGATGGAACTGGAGGGTATTATGCTGAGTGAAATAAGCCAATCGGAGAAGGACAAACATTATATGTTCTCATTTATTTGGGGAATATAAAAAATAGCGAAAGAGAATAAAGGGGAAAGGAGAGAAAATGAGTGAAAATATC
Organism: Nyctereutes procyonoides; assembly: GCF_905146905.1. Classification (NCBI taxonomy): domain Eukaryota; kingdom Metazoa; phylum Chordata; class Mammalia; order Carnivora; family Canidae; genus Nyctereutes; species Nyctereutes procyonoides. The sequence goes on from NW_026575122.1 coordinate 26,255,029, forward strand.
AGTGAGGGTGACAAAACATGAGAGAATTCTAACTCTGGGAAATGAATAAGGGGTAATGGAAGGGGAGGTGGGTGGGGGGTTGGGGTGACTGGGTGATGGGCACTGAGGGGGCACTTGACAGGATGAGCACTAGGTGATATGCTATATGTTAGCAAATTGAACTCCAATAATAATAATAAAAAAAAGTAGAGTCACCATAGAAATTTGGCGACAGATTCCTAGCTGGTGTTCTCAACCTCATCCTTCTCCATTTTGCTTATCTTTGTTGAAAATGAAAAGAGCGCCTTTATGTGCCAGTGCTTAGTTTCAGAAACTCTAACGATTCTCTGAATGTACTGGCTGTGCAGGGAGAAAGGCACTTGATTCTTCCTCACCATTGCCTTCAAATAAAACCTTCAGTTAAACTCCATTCCAAGCTCCTGGATGGTGTCAAAGGCTTTTGTTTTTCTGGACCCTGGAGATAAGAATAAGAATAGTTTGAATTATTCACAATTCCAGCTCAATCTCATTCAAGACTTTAGTCACATATCTGATTTTTTTTTTTTTAACAAAAGCACTTATTAGCGTTTGATGAACCTAGCTCCACATAGCCTCAAGCTACCAGGATATGACGTCCAGCACCCTCAATCTTCTCCTTAGCTCTTCTATTGAAGAGTTTGGCCTTCATGGTGACTGGCTATTTTGAGAGCTTTCCCTTCTCCCAAACTTTGTAGTAGCCCCATTGCATCACATCAATGATAGGAGCAGCTCCAGTTTTCATTTATTTTATTATTATATTTAAAAGATTTTTATTCGGGATCCCTGGGTGGTGCAGCGGTTTGGCGCCTGCCTTTGGCCCGGGGCACGATCCTGGAGACCCGGGATCGAATCCCACGTCGGGCTCCCGGTGCATGGAGCTTGCTTCTCCCTCTGCCTGTGCCTGTGTCTCTGCCTCTCTCTCTCTCTCTCTCTGTGACTATTATAAATAAATAAAAATTAAAAAAAAAGAAAAATAAAAGATTTTTATTCAATGCGAGACACACACACACACACACACACACACACAGAGGCAGAGACACAGGCAGAGGGAGAAGCAGGCTCCATGCAGGGAGCCCAATGTGGGACTCAATCCCAGGACTCCAGGATTACGCCCTGGGCCAAAGGCAGGTGCTAAATCTCTGAGCCACCCAGGGATCCCCAATTATTTTTTTAATGGTATCATTTACCTGTGTCTGCTCACTGACCAAGGTCCACAGTTGATCAAGGCTGACATTTGGGTAGGAGCTCTGGTTCCTTTATAAGGGGCAACACCTCATACCAATGTTTCTAGGGTAACCTGGGTGATTTTTGGTGAAGTTGATCGATCCCGTGATGACGCATGCCACTAGTTTTACCCCAGCCTGCTGGAGCTTCCAGTGCTTGCCCATGGGGCCGTGGCCCTGGCTCATGTTGCCCCAAGTTTCTGGGTCTTCCTCAGTCTGGATGGCATGTCTGCAGCCCACATGAAAAAGCAGTCACAATTCTGATTGAAAGCTTCTTGTCCATGTTCTCCAAGATACTTAAAATGGGAAAGAGGGGAGGCAAGGTTTGTTTTTCTTTTCTTGCTCTCTCCATCTATTGCCCCTGTTTGCCAGAGGCTCCACGGGTAAGCAGGGAAAAGAGGGGTATTTTAAAAAACCTAGTTGATGCTAGTCTGTGAAAAACACTTGCATATCAAACATCCAAACACTGCCCATTATTTCAAATAGGGCTTTTGTGGGTTCTCTGGGCACTGTTTGTTGGAGACCTCTGACACTGCAACATTTCCTAACATGGGCAAGGCACTCCCTTGCTGCCCTCTTTTGACATACCCTCAACCCTACTCCAACAGTTTATTCCCTGCAACCTCTTTCTGCTAGAATAGCCTGGAACTTGACAGGCAGTATTCTTGGGTGGGGTCCTTTCAAGAAATCTCTGACCTGGCTATTCTTGATAGCATCCCTTTGACCCACAGTGGCATGGTGCCTCTCTAAACTCAGGAAGCGCAGTGGTCCCTCTTCGCTATCATATATTACTCCAGCCAGCCTTTTCCCTTGGGCTTTCCTAGGTGAGAATCAGACACCATTCTCTGTACTCCCCAAACTCCAGAGAACACAGGTCAGACCCTCTGAGACAGGCAGAACAATGCCCCTCTTTGCCCCTGCAGATGTGCATGCCTTAATCCCTGGAAACTGTGAACCCATTACTTACTTTTTTTTAAAAAATATTTATTTATTCATGAGACACACAGAGAGAGAGGCAGAGACACAGGCAGAGGGAGAAGCAGGCTCCATGCAGGGAACCCGAGTGGGACCTGATCCCAGGTCTCCAGGATCACACCCCAGGCTGAAGGTGGCGCTAAACTGCTGAGCCACCGGGGCTGCCCAACCTATTACTTAATTTATTTTCTTACATAGCATTATTTTTATTATTTTTTACTTTTTTTTTTAAGTAATCTACACCTAACAGGGTGCTTGAACTCACAACCCCAAGGTCAAGGGTTGCATGCTTCACCCACTGAGCCAGCCAGACACCCTTATTTTTTTATTTTTATTTTTTATAAGAAGCTTTTTTTTTAAAGACCTTATTTATTTATTCATGATAGTTACAGAGAGAGAGAGAGAGAGAGAGAGAGTCAGAGACACAGGCAGAGGGAGAAGCAGGCTCCATGCAGGGAGCTCGACGTGGGATTCGATCCCGGGTCTCCAGGATCGCGCCCTGGGCCAAAGGCAGGTGCTAAACCGCTGCGCCACCCAGGGATCCCCATTTTTTTATTTGTTTTAACTGAAGTACAGTTGACATACAATATTACATTAGTTTCAGATATATAATATGGTGATTCAACAATTATATACATTACTAAATGCTCACTATAATAATTGTTACCAACTGTCACTATATAAAGTCATTAAATATTTTTTGAACATTTTATTATATATATATATATATATATATATAATTTTAATTCCGGTGTAGTTAGCATACAGTGTTATATTAGTTTCAGGTATATGATATAGTCATTCAATAATTCTATACATTACTCAGCACTCCTTAATCTCCATTACCTATTTCACCCATCCCCCCATTTGCCTCCCCTTTGGTAACCACCAGTTTAGTTGGTTACCTCCCTATAGTTAAGGGTTTAAGACTTCTAGTTAAGAGTCTGTTTTTTGTTTTGTTTCTTTTTTTCCCCTTCATTTGTTTTGTTTCTTAAATTCCATAATGAGTGAAATCATATGGCACTTATCTTTCTGTGACTGATTATTTTCCTTAGCATTATACTTTCAGGATCCACTCATGTTGCAAATGGCAAGATTTCAGTCTTTTTTACGGATGAGTAATATTTTGTTGTGTGTATATATGTGTGTGTGTATGTGTGTATATACACACATACACACCACATCTTTTTTATCCTTTCATCTATTGATAAATGCTTGGGCTACCTCTAAGTTATAAATAATGCTGCAATAAAAATAGGAGTGGGTGTATCTTTTCTAGTTAGTTTCTTTTGCATTCTTTGGGTAAATACCCAGTAGAGTGAATCCTGGATTATAGGGTAATTATTTTATTTTACTTTTTTATTTTTAATTCTTTTTTTAGTTTTTTGAGGAAACTTTAAACTGTTTTTCCACAGTGGTTGCACCAGTTTGCATTCCCATCAACAGTACACAAGGGTTTCCCTTTCTCCACATACTTGCCAACACCTGTTCTTCTCGCGTTTTTGATTTTAGCCTTTCTGACTGGTGTGAGGTGATATCTCATTGTGGTGTTGATTTGCATTTCTGTGATGACGAGCATCTTTTCATGTGTCTGTTGGCTATCTTTATGCCTTCTTTGGAGAGATGTCTGTTCATGTCTTCCCATTTTTAATTGGATTATTTGGGGTTTTTTTTGTATCAAGTTATATAAGTTCTTTATATATTTTGGATAGTGACCTTTTATCAGATACGTCTTTTGCAAATACCTTCTCCCATTCAGATTGTCTTTTGGTTTTGTTGATTGTTTCCTTTGCTGTGCAGAAGCATTTTATTTTGATGGAGTCCCAATAGTTTATTTGCCTTTTGCTTCCCTTGCCTCAGGAGACATACCTAGAAAAATGTTGCTATGGCTGATGTCAGAGAAATTACTGCTTGTGTGCTCGCTTCTAGGATTTTTATGGCTTCAGGTCTCACACTTAGGTCCTTAATTCATATTGAGTTTATTTTTGTGTATGGTGTAAGAAAGTAGTTCAGTTTTATTGTTTTGCATGTAGTCGTCCAGTTGTCCCAACACATTTGCTGTTTTTCTCATTGCATATTCTTGCCTCCTTTGCTAAAGATTAATTGATCATATAATTGTGGGTTTATTTCTGGGCTCTCCTGTTCTGTTGATCTATGTGTGTCAATATCATACTGTTTGGATTACTGCTCTTTGTAGTATATCTTGAAATCTGGGATTGTCTACCTCCAGTTTTATTCTTCTTTTTCAAGATTGCTTTGGCAGGGATGCCTGGGTGGCTCAGCAGTTGGGCGTCTGCCTTCGGCTCAGGGCATGATCCTGGAGTCCCAGGATCAAGTCCCACATAGGCTCCCTGCATGGAGCCTGCTTCTCCCTCTGCCTTTGTCTCTGCCTCTTTCTCTGTGTCTTTCATGAATAAATAAATAAAATCTTAAAAAAAAAAGATTGCTATGGTCTTTTGTGGTTCCATACAAATTTTAGGATTGTTTGTTCTAGTTCTGTGAAAAATGCTATTGATGGGGTACCTGGGTGGCTCATTTGGTGAAACAGCAGCCTTCGCCTAAATCATGATCCCAGAGTCCTGGGATCAAGCCCCAAGTTGGGCTCCCTGGTCAGTGGGGAGCCTGCTTCTCCCTCTCCCTCTGCTATTCCCCCTACTTGTGCTTTCTGGTGCTCTCTCTCTCTCTCTCTCTGTCAAATAACTAAAATATAAGAAAAAGAAAAATGCTATTGGTATTTTGATAGGGATTGCATTAAATCTATAGATTGCTTTGGGTAGTCTGGACATTTTATTTTATATAATTTTATATATTTTTTTAAAGATTTATTTATTCATGACAGACAGAGGCAAAGACACAGGCAGAGACACAGGCAGAGGGAGAAGCAGGCTCCAAGCAGGGAGCCCAATGCGGGACTCGATCCCGGGTCTCCAGGATCACGCCCTGGGCAGAAGGTGGTGTTAAACAGCTGAGCCACCCGAGCTGCCCAGTCTGGACATTTTAACAGTATGTTTTTTCCAATCCATGAGCATAGGATATCTTTCCATTTGTTTGTGTTGCCTTCAATCTCTTTCATCAGTGTTTTATAGTTTTCAGAGTACAGGTCTTTCATCTCCTTGGTTAAGTTTATTACTAGGTATTTTATTATCTTTGGTGCAATTATAAATGGGATTATTTTATTAACTTCTCTTTCTTCTCTTTTATTGGGATTATTTTATTAACTTCTCTTTCTGCTCTTTTGTGATGAGTGTATAGAAATGCAACAGATTTCTGTATATTGATTTTTTATACTGTGACCTTACTGAATTCATTTATTAGTTTTAGTAGTTTTTTTGGTGGAGTTCTTAGGGTTTTCCATATATAGTATTGTGTCATTTGCAGTGAAAGTTTTACTCCTTACCAATTTAGATGTTTTATTTCTTTTTCTTGTCTACTTGTTGTGACTAGGACTTCTGGTTGAATGTGTTACTTTACATGGCAAAAAGGACTTTACAAATGTGATTGAGGTTATGGACCTTGAGACAGCAGGATTATCCCTTGTAATCCAGGTAGGACCAATCTCATCATCCAACCATACAAGTCCTTGCAAGTGGAGAACCTATTCCGACTATAGTCAGGGAGAGAGATGTGACTATAGAGGAAGGGCTAGAGACATGTGGCACTAGAGGGATGCTCTCCACCATTGCTGGCTTGAAGATGGAGGAAGAGGGCCACAAGCTGAGGAATGTGGTGACCTCGAGGAGTTGGGAATGGTCCTCAGGTACAGCTAACAAGAAAACGGGGATCTGGGGATCCCTGGGTGGCGCAGCGGTTTGGCGCTTGCCTTTGGCCCAGGGCGCGATCCTGGAGACCCGGGATCGAGTCCCACGTCGGGCTCCCGGTGCATGGAGCCTGCTTCTCCCTCTGCCTGTGTCTCTGCCTCTCTCTCTCTCTCTTTGTGTGACTATCATAAATAAATAAATTAAAAAAAAAAAAGAAAACGGGGATCTGAGTTCTACAACCACAAGGGACTGAATTTTGCCAATAGCCTAAGTGAGCAGGAAATGGCTTATTCCCTACAGTCTCCAAAAAGTGAGTTTGCTGATAACCTGGTTTTAGTAAGACCCCCACTAGACTTCGGCCCTACAGACTGTAAGATAATAAATTTGTGTTGTTTTAAGTCACTGTAAGATAATAAATTTGTGTTGTTTTAAGTCACTAATTTGCAGTAATTTGTTGTGGCAACAGTAGAAAATGAATATACTCTCCTCCACATTTTCTCCCTGAGTCTTACTGGTCTCTGCCTCTTGGTAAACATGGGCTAAGAGGAAGGTGAGACTGTGTCCCTCCCTTGCAGGGAATCTCTATCTACCTCCATGCTCTACCATTTCTTAAAAGCTTCTTCCATGTGGTTTGAGAAGACAATGGTGTACTTTCCTATACTATCAGACTGACAACTTTGTTGGCATTCTTTCTTATGCCTAGGCTGGAAGTGGATGTTATGGTGTATCCAGCACTTTATTTAAGCACACTTGTTCCCTCAGTCCCAATGTAGAGGCAGAAGTCCCCTGTAACCTTGCTGAATGATAACAAACCTACATCTTTGTTCCTTGTTCTTTCAGTTCAAGTGCGTATAGACCACTTGTAAACATTTGCTTTCCTCTCTAGCTACCTAAATTCCTCTGCCAGACTAGATCTCCTTGATGGAAATCCTGTTACTGATTCTCTTCTGCATTTTGATGAACACATCTTTACATTGAATTCTGTATACTCTTGGTCCTATTACCTGTCTGAAATTAATTTCTGCAACCGAGTCAGTTACCCCACTCTCTCATTCTATTTATGCAGATTACCAGCAAGGCATCGTGTCTGTGCTGTGCCTTCCTGAGAATAGATGGAACCCTAGGTTTGGAAGGTACTAGAAAGCTCAGCTGCTGCACTGCTTCTTTCTTTCCACTCTTCAATCTTGAATCATTCCTCTTCACTGTCTTCCAGGATTTGCATGTGTGAGAATCATGGGATAATCTACGACTTCTGTTGGCAGCTTGTTCCAATGTGGAGATTTTGGTTTTGTTTTGTTTTAGCTCCTTAAGAGCTGTGACCAAGTCTATGCATTGTGACAACACCAGCCCCAACTCAAGCCTGAAGCATAGTGGAAACTCAGTGATTGAACAAGTGAATGAATTAGTAAATGAATGAATATTATTGGGTCCTGAACTGGCATTTAACCCCTTCTCTACAGAATGGTATTTAACAATATAAAGCTATCCTATCCTAATTATGTCTTTCCTTCTCATTTGATATATTTTTAATCCCCCAAAGGATAGTCCTACACATCAAATTACAATCGTTTCTACTTCAGTTGTATAATAGCCTCCAACAGAATGTTTAGTTTTCTGGAATGCATTTAGCATGAGGGTGGGCCGGAAGGGATTGTGTAACTATTGCAAAAGTCTGTAGCTTTGGATCTTTCCAAAAGTTTTATCTCAGCAGCCCAGACACAGGCCTCTGCCAAAAATCACAGCTTTTCTGTTTCCCATTGTGTAGTCTGCAGATAGTCCTGATAAGGGACTGAGGGTTTATATGAAAGGCATCATGATGTGTTGTAAGTGTAATAGGATATAGAATGAAACTTTTCATGGTGTCTTGAAATTTGATATGAAGCCCCAAAGCTGAGAATGAAAGGTGACAAGTGTCCCCAGGTTTCCAGATGGGGTGCTAACACTAGATATATCCATGCAGAAATTATGAAAAGACAGCAAAGCTGGGATCAACCACCATCACACACCTCCAGCTGATGCAGGAGAAAGTGATTATCAGTCTCCTTCACACACTTCCAGCTGTTGCAGGAAAATGGGAATTAAAGAGGGCTTCTGAGGTAGTAGTGTTGTGGCATTTCCCTTTCTCTTCTAAAGGGGGGCTCTCAAGAGAACTGGAGGCTCTGGTGATGCCCTATGATTGGTATAGAGTAGGGTGAGAGAATTCTTGGAGAAATGGGTATGTGTCTTCTGGACAGATTAGGAACATAAATTAATGGGAATTGACGCTTCCTGCCTGATGACAATGGAATGTGGGAGGCTGGTCAGACCAGCCAATGAACCCTGAGTGAGCAGGGCAACGGTGAGAGCTGCTTGCACTCCCAGGATTTGTAATGGAGGGCCTATGTGTTTCCCAAGAGCTGCAATGGAAGATAACTGGCCTTCAACCAGGAGGGCTGCCTGTGGGGGTACAGGGATGCCGGCAATAAGCTGCTCTATGGTGTATTCCTGGGCCGGAGCTGAGAATTGTGTGCAAAATTTCTGAGAGAAGTGAGAGAGTACATTTGCTTTTAGGGGGCTTTTCAACCAGGTGGTTTCTACAGCAAGTCTTTGAAAGCCCCACCCCCCATGCCTCCCACTGGAGACAGCCAGCATATGGGCTCCTCCTACATCAAGGCCAAGATCTACCATACTTTAATGGCACCTACCACAAAAGATACACTTGCTTCTTTACCTCTAATCCCCTACCCCCTGCCTTGACCCTGGAGAAGCCAGAAGCTGCCAGCTGAGGGGAAGGAGAATGAAAGAGATGGAGAAGAACAGACTGTACCTCCTTTTCACACTGTAGGGCTGTGGTCACCATGCAGTAGTGGTAGGGCTAGGGTAGGTGTGGTGGGGGGGGCCTCAAACAGGGTATGTGATGGAAATTCTAAATAGAACTTTTTTCTTTTTAAAGATTTTATTTTTTCATGAGAGACACCCAGAGAGAGGCACAGACACAGGCAGAAGGAGATGCAGGCTCTACACAGAGAGCCGGATGGGGGGACTCGATCCCGGGACCCCAGGATCATGCCCTGAGCCGAAGCCAGACACTTAGCTGCTGAGCCACCCAGGCATGCCTAAATAAAAAACTTTAATGCGTTTTAATTCTTGAAAGTAACTTTTAAGTTACTTAAGTTTACTTTTAAGAACTTAAAAGTTCTATGAGTATGAAATAGGCATGAGATGTTGTCCGGAGTGGGGGAGGAGAGTGATTTGACAGAGCATGTTGAGGGGGAGTGATTAGAGCAAAATAATACAGTTGTCTGTTTGTACACCACTAGGTTAGTCCAACTGATGAGATTCCTGGGAGGCCAGAGGCCAAGGGATAGATGGGCAACGGACTATACTCTGGAACTTTGGTACTATGGACTCCCCCCATCCCCAAATTTTTGATATTGTAGTTTAGTTTTTAAAATTTAATCTCTAATTTTTAAAAAAGATTTATTTCTTTTAGAGAGGGGCAGCATAGAGGCAGAGGGAAAGAGAAATTTAAGCAGATTCCATGCTGAGCATGAGTCCAACATGGGACTTGATCCCATAACCCTGAGCCAAACCCAAGAGTCAGATGCTCAACTGACTGAGCCACTCAGGTACCCCTTTTTAAAGATTAAACATTAAATTTTTTTTTAAGATTTTAAGTAATCTCCACACCCACCATGGGGCTTGAACTCAGGATCCTGAAATCAAGAATGCAAGTTAGCTCTGCAACCAAGTCAGCCAGGCACCCAGCTGTTTAATTTTTGAAAAGCTTTTACTTTGAAATAATGTCACAAGTACAGAGACATTGCAAAAAGAGTACAGAGAGTTCCTGTGTGCCCTTTCCCCAACTTCCCCTAATATTAACATCTCCCATAACCACAGTATAAGAATCAAAACTAGGAAGTTAACATTGATTCAATACTATTAACTACTCAATAGACCTTATTATAGTTTGCCAGCTTTTTCATAAATGTTTTTTTTTCTGACCAGAATCCAACCCAGGATCTTACAGTGCATTTATGTGTCACGTCTCCATAGACCTGTGGATTCTTGAACGTCCTCTATAAAAATTCCAGTGCATAAATTTTTCTGCATGAAGACACCTCCAATGATAGTCTGTTCTAAATGGGGCCAAGTGCCATAAGGAAGTCCATAGCCATGATTGCCTTTCTTGTAGTTTTCGCCTGATTCTGGGTCTTGTTTTATTTATGTTTGCCTTTTAGAACAAGGCCATTTTCCCTTCTACATAACAACTTTCAAATAGTGGAAGACCATTATATTTCTATTCCCCACTGAAGGCCTACCCCCCAATCCTGTCACCAAATCCTTTTAGGATGAACTCCCTAGTTCCATCAACTGTTCCTTGTATGACATAGTTGTAAGTCATCCTACACATGGGTCGCTCTTCCTTGAACAAGTACCTGTTCTACATATGAATACGGATGCAGGTCTATCTATCTGTGTGATGCCGGTACAGAGTAAAAATACAGATATCATTCTCCACATTCTAGGTCCTATCTCCTCAGGCCAAGATTACGCTAACATGGGGTTTGTTTTTATAAAGGTGGTGAGGTCCTAGTTAAGCATGGCTAATTCAATAGCCATTTTTAGTGAACATAAGTGGGTAATCTAGGCTTCCGTGTGAGTTGCTAAGAGGAGTTTGGGATTTTTCTTAGAGATAACTTCTGGAGTGAAAGGCTAGATGAATAAGTATCTTTTTAATTAAACTTGAGTTGGTTTATATTGAAAATGAAAATGGTACCTGGCAAGAAGCTGCTGGTATATCTTCTAAAAAAAAAAAAAGGCACTACATTTTCAAAAACTAGAGCAAACTCTCAATGTATTGGCCGAATCTGGGAGAGCTTCCATTTACTGAATAGCTAATGGGGAATGGGTTGAGAAATACAATGTGGTCTGAAATAGAGCAAGTACTTTTACTTAGAAGTAATTCTCAAAACACTTTTTATCAGTCTTCAACTATCTGTACCCTGGTTCAAAATGCAGGGTATGTTTCGACCTTACCTGTTCTGTGTGGGTATTGCTGGAGGGCGTTATTATAATACTTTATTGACTATATTCTCTATGCTGCACTTTTTATTTCTCTTATTTTTGGTTAAATTTCTTAACATTAGTTTTCTTATTATGTTCTGTCTGGATTTTAGTTTGCAGGCCCTTCTTGAATGTAAGATTTTTGTTTCTTTAGTTTTCTTTCTGTTTTCTTTCTCTGATTCCCCACCACTCTTGTGGTTTTGAGGCTTGTTTCTGCCTGGTCCATGGAGTCTCCAGGTCTTATATTGGCTCTTTGGGGCCCTCACCCCATAGAGATGTTGAGGGTATCACAGAGACAGTCACTGAACACAGTGATAACTTGCCTGGAAGCCAAGTGGAGAGCCTGAGGCTTGCTTTCCTTCCTAAGCTTGCAGCATCATAGACACTGCCATGGATCATAGTGGTTGTTTCCAGACTCATTTCTTGAGCCAGGGTGCTTGACCTTGGCCCTAGTCCTAAGACACGAGCACTCAGCCTCCTGGTTTTCTTATTCCTATTTGTAGAGCAGTCAGTGGGAAGCTCTGGAGTGGCCAGCCACAGTTTGTTTAATTGGTTGCCACATCCATTCTCTCTGGTTGTTGTCTGTGCTGTACTAGTTATTAATATTATCAATATCAACCAGCCTGTTACTCCACAGAAGCTGAATTCCTGGCCACTTCTTATTGCATCTGCAGGGGTCCTGAGGCCATTTCTTGCTTTGGATGTCAGCTCCAATTCTGGACATACATTCATTTGTGTTTGAGCATGGCTGTAACTTTTTTAAAATTAAAGTTTTCTTATGGAGATATAACTAACACAACATTATTCAGGTGTGCAACATGATTTGATATTTGTATATATTGTGAAATGATCACTGCATAAGTCAAGTTCACATGGCTATGACTTTTATTTTATTCTGTATTTCATCTGTCATGCAAAAGAGCAGAGGAGAGCACCTCAAAATATATACTTACTATAGTATTTTAATGAGAAATTTTTTAATGATGTAGTTGAGATGACCAGGACATGTATCAAGACGAAAGTCATTGCAGAGTTGGTGAGGAGTGCCAAAATTTATTAAAGTCTTTTTTTATTTTTTAAAAAATTTTATTTATTTATTCATGAGAGACACACACACAGAGAGAGGCAGAGACACAGGCAGACTCCATGCAGGGAGCCTGACATGGGACTTGATCCCAGGTCTCCAGGATCATGCCCTGGGCTGAAGGCAGGCGCTAAACCACTGGGCCACCTGGGCTGCCCCAAAATTTATTAAAGTCTAACTAATTTTCTAGTTGTAGACACTTACAAAACTGTGTTAAAATTCTTTAAAGTGAATATACATATAATTTAAAAATTAGAAATTTTCCAATAATGTAGTATTATTATAATAAGTGCTATGATAGTAAGCCCTAAACATGGAGGTTGGTAAGAGGAAACAAAGGCTACAGAATTAATATATACATTTTAAATAAAAACTCACAGACACTCTGAAGTGGGGAAAAAAAGAAGAAACAATTTATTTATAACTCATTATTTAAGGTGGACATTAAAAGCCGCAATTACAGACTATTTGGAAAGTGTGAAAAATGAGAACACCATAAAGGCTGAGGCCAAAGTTGTGTTCAGAAGCAAATGGATGTTCTCAAGGGACCTCATTATTCAACAAAGCAAGCACTCCATCTCAGGAAAACAAATTGAGCCAATGTAAGGAAAGACATAGGAAGAATAAAGTATTAAATAAACTACTAATAGAACTCTTTGAATTAGAAAACAGAAACACTGTAAAATTGATACATTAAACTAAGAGCCAGTTTACTGAAAAACCAATGTCTTTAAGGAAACCTTGGGAAAATAGAGAAGAAAAGAGAAAAATAATATAAAAATGAGAATGACATAGGATGGTAAATCTAGGAGAGGTTAAACTTTTACATTAAAAAGTTCCTTTCTGTAAGAAGAATTTACACAAGTTTATGTGGGTGGGATGATGACAAGTCTGGGATTTTCTTTAAAATGCAGAGCTCCATTTAAAAACAGTGGTTGGGGGAATAGGTGAAAGAATATTGGCAAAAATGTTGATTACTCTCGAAGCTGGGTAGTGGGTATGTGGGGGTTCATTACACTTGTTTTTCTACTTTTATCTATGTTTACAATTTTCTGTAATTAGAAGTTAAAGGGAGAATGTACCACATGATTGGAGGGTTCCCTAATGAAGTAGATGGTTTTCTGAGAAAACACATTACTTAAACTGACTTAAGAAGTGGAAAATCTGATTAGACCAACAACCCTGGAAGAAATTATAAGAGAATTACCTCCAAAAGAGATTCTAAGATCTGACCATTTTATTCATGGATTTCTTCAAGGGATGCATAATTCTCATGCTCTGTAAATTATATGGAAATATATGATACCATCACATTCATTCTGTAAAGTTAGCACAACATTACCACGAGGACCTGATAGGCAAACAACCAAAATATCAAACCACAGAGCGGTTTTATATGCAAATGTATGGAAATTTTTAAAGAGAGAAATAGTAATGAAATTGAACTCAGTTGCATCTAGTTGATCTTTCTCCATTTAATCAATTCATCAAATTAAGAACAATTCATCATTTCTTCTGTAAAATGTGTACTGACTGACGTCCGCAGAGAACAAATGCTCATGACCAGCTTGCTCTGGTGTGTTCTTGCAGTTTTGCTCTGATAATAACAGGCTTCCAATCCAGTGTATGTCAACTGTTGTTTATGTAATCTGATTACATATTTATGTATACTGATGAAATAGGAGTATGGAAAAAAAATTGTTCCTGTGAAAGCTAAATTGAATATATTGACAGACTGAGCCACTCAGGTGCCTCACAATTCTCTTCTTCAAAGAGACTGAATGTGGAGGCACCTGGGTAGCTCAGTTGGTTAAAGTGTCTGCTTTCAGCTCCGGTTGTGGTCCCAGGGTCCTGGGATTGAGCCCTGTTTGGTTTCCTGCCCCGGCAGGAGCCTGTTTCTCTCTCTCCCTCTGCCCCCCTTCAGCCCTCCATACCCCATGATTATTCTCTCACTCTCAAATAAATAAAATCTTCAACAACAACAAAAGAAACTGAATGGGAAAATAGCAATGCATTAGGGATTTGATGAACATAAAAAAGATGGTACAGAATTCTAATTTAGCAAACTGATATTCAAAGGAAAGTCCTTTCCCTTTGTTAGTTAAGGCAAAACTAGCTGCTATTCTAGACAAACCACCAAACCTCAACAGCTAATACATTAAACAAAAGTCAAATCCTACTCAAACCAGTTTAATAATAAAGTACAATTATTGGCACATATAAGGGTGATATTAAAATTATTTAACAACCAGTGCAGCATGGGTATTGACCAATTATAAAGTATACCTGACTAATAGGAAAGGATGGGCAGCCATGTACAACCAGAATGGCTATTTCAGTTTGTTCAAGTGGCATATGCCTGTGCTCATATAATTGAAAAGTCTCAAAGCAGGCTTCTTCAGGTGAGGCTTGATGTGGTAATTGAATAATATACCAAATATACTCAGTTGATCTCTATACTGGTCTGCTTTCTTTGGCTGAGTTTTATCCTAAACCAATTCCCCAAGATGGTTGACAGTAGCTCCTGAATTTGTATATTTCAATGTTCTTATTTAGCGAGAAATAGGGGATATATTTCTAAGGGCATTTAGACAAGACCTCTGAGATTCATTTTGATTAGACCGATTTGGGTCACATCCCTGCCCTGTACCAGTCATGGAGCTGGTAGCTTGATCTGGAGCTGGGGGTAGCTTTTCTGGAACCCTTTGGATCCTCTGACAAATATTAAGAGGCTACAGGGAAGAGATGAGTGTAGATATTGGAGAGATAATCAACAAATACCGCCCCCATATATATGTATGTATGTGTGTGTGTGTGTGTGTGTGTATATATATAGAGAGGAGAGAGTATATATATATATATATATATATATATATATATATATATATGCAAGACATTGAAATAGGGACTCTATTTGTTTTATTTATTTTTTTATTATTTTAGCTTTAGAGAGGGAGAGAGAATCTTAAGCAGGCTCCATACCCAGTATGGAGCCCACCATGGGGTTTGATCCCACAGCCCTGAGATCATGACCTGAATAGAAAGCCTAACCAACTGAGCCATCCAGGTGCTCCTCTGTGTTCATTTTATTTTTTAAAGATTTTATTTGTTTATTCATGAGAGACACAGAGAGAGAGAGAGAGAGAGAGAGAGAGAGAGGCAGAGACACAAGCAGAGGGAGAAGCAGGCTCCATGCAGGGAGCCTGATGCGGGACTCAATCCCAGGTCTCCAGGATCAGGCCCTGGGCTGAAGGTGGTGCTAAACCGCTCAGCCACCCAGGCTGCCCTCTGTGTTTCTTTTATTTATTTTATTTTATTTTATTTTTTTTTCTGTGTTCATTTTATTTTTTTTTAAAGATTTTATTTATTTATTCATGAGAGACACAGAGAGAGAGAGAGGCAGAGAGGCAGAGACACAGGCAGAGGGAGAAGCAGGCTCCATGCAGGGAGCCCGATGTGGGACTCGATCCCGGACTCCAGGACCACACCCTGGGCTGAAGGCAGGCACCAAACCGCTGAGCTATCCAGGGATCCCCCTCCGTGTTCATTTTAAAGGGCAATTTCTAGAAAGCAGTTTCCTCTATTTCCCAGTTCCTCGATGCTATTCCCACACAGCAACTTTTTACAAGTTGGAAGATGGTGCTCAAAAAAAAATTATATATATATATATATATATATATATATATATATAAAACTATATATATAGTTTTTTAAAGATTTATTTATTTTAGAGAAAGAGAGAACACAAGTGGGAGGGCAGGAGAGAGAATCTCAAGCAGACTTCCTGCTGACCATGGAACTTGAGTCTTGATCCCATGACCCCAGGATCACAACCTGAGCTGAAACCAAGTTGGAGGCCCAACTGACTGTACTACCCAGGGGCCATATGGATAGAATATGTATATCCTTTATATTAATGCAAAATATATCAGCAACATAACCAATTAAAAAAATCACCTGATAATCATAATGGAGTAAAAGACATTCTATATAAAAATATTTGATAGGGGATCTCTGAGTGGCTCAGCGGTTTGGTGCCTGCCTTTGGGCTAGGTCATGGTCCTGGAGTCCCGGGATCGTGTCCCGCATCAGGCTCCCTGCGTGGAACCTGCTTCTCCCTCTGCCTGTGTCTCTGCCTCTCTCTCTCTCTCTGTGTGTGTCTCTCATGAATAAATAAATAAAATCTTAAACAAAATTTGATAAATTAAAAGAGTTACTAACCTCCCCAAAGAAGAATGGGCAAAGTGCAGAAATCATTGAACGATGTAACTGGCCAATAAGTATGTGAAAAGGCATATAATTTCATTAGTAATCAAAAGATATGAATATTAAAACTATTTTGTCCTACCACATTTTTCTTCATCAATTGATTCAGTATTATACAAGGAGCAGGATTGTCCCAAATAGTGCTCGCTTCGGCAGCACATATACTAAAATAGGATTGTCCCAAATAACCCTGGGTGTTTACTTGGCATTATGGGCTAAATTCTATCCTCCACTGAGAGTTATAGGTTGAAGCCCTATCTCCTAAGGTGACTGTATTTGGAAATAAGCCTTTAACAAGATAATCAAAGTTAAATGAAGTCATTTAATGGAGCCCTAATTAAATAGGACTAGTGTCCTTATAAAAAGAGGAAGACACACAGTGGAGGACCTAGTGATAAGACAACCATTTGCAGGCTAAGGAGAGAGGCCTCAGAGAAGCAGAACTTGCCCACACCCTGATGGACTCCCAGAGCTGTGAGAAACACGTTTCTCTTGTCAGAGCCTCTCAGGCTGTAGAATTTTGTTATGGCAGGTTGCTATACGTGGGCTTTCTGGGCCAGAGGCTATCCAGGCCTCCGGGCCTTGCTCTTCTCTCAGTTGGAGGGGACAGTGCCCAAGCTCAGCTTCTCGTGGACCTTGAGCTTCCTCCCCCTGCCCAGGGAGAGACTGAACTGAGCTATCCTTGAGGCAGCAGAATCCATGGGGGCTGGGCAGCTGACATTCTCAGACAACGCCTGTAAGTAGCTGGCACCCCCAAACCAGATTGCTTGGCATGTTGCTGACAAGGCTGCCCTTTCATGCTTGGTAGAGAAGAAGGAATAGGCCATGGGTCCAGCAGACCCCGGCATGCCTCTCGTGGGCCTCGGGAGCAACTGTAGGCCCTTGTCATTGCTAAACCTGGCCTTGAACTTTTTTTTCTTTGTCCAATTAAGCATCTTCCTCAGCCCATGCCACGTGATGTGAAATTTCACCCAAACCCTGGTGCATTACATGGGGAGACCTGTAAGGGAACATCTTCCACAAAAGAATTATTATTTTTAAAAAATATTTTATTTATTGATTCATGAGAAACACATGGAGAGAGAGAGAGAGAGAGAGAGAGAGAGAGAGAGAGAGAAGCAGGGACACAGGCAGAGGGAAAAGCAGGCTCCATGCAGGGAGCCCGACGTGGGACTCGTTCCTGGGTCTCCAGGATCAGGCCCTGGGCCGAAGGCAGCGCTAAACTGCTGAGCCACCGGGGCTGCCCCCACAAAAGAATTATTAAAAAAAAAAATGATAAACTCAGCGATGAGGTGGAGATGATGGACCTCATCTTGTCTGTTAGCCTAAATGTAGTTATGACCTTTTGCAGAAGCAATTTCTGATGTGTTTGGCCTTCAGTATATCAATTTTTTTTAAAAAAATATGGGAATATACTTAGGTAGTGTATTCATCACCATGCATCAAGAGACCAGGGAAATTCAACAAAAGCATATAATGCTGAACAGAAAACATTTTGGCTGTAGCATCAGGGTCAATAAATACATAATATTCTATTTTTTTTGCCAGAAACTCTACACCTATGTTGTTATTGGTAGGCTAGAGGAGGAATCCAGACCACCACAGAAAAGCTGCCACTTCCTCGCAACGATTTTGATGGCAATCTTTAAAAATAACGCCTCTGTGCCTGCCTGATTTTAGTAGAAGGGCGACCTAAACATACCCACGGGGATCTGAACAGTGAGGCCACCTTGTGGTCAATTAGAAAAGTTTCCGGGTTCGGACACCTGGCCATGTAAGCACGCCTACACTGCATCCCCTCATGCTGAGGCCCAGCCTGGAAAGTGAAGCTGCTGCACAGTGGTGAGGACCTTTGGTATTTCCTGAACTGAAGCTTCTGGAATGAGGTATTTCCCGAACTGAAGCTTCTGGAATGAGGCCAAGATTCAACCGCCAAATCCAAATTCCATTGTCTGTGGACTGGTTAGCATCATAGAAGGATTTCATGCTATGTGGTCGGTACATTTGCACATGTCCTGCCTGTCACCTGTTCACAGATAGCCTCATTTATCAATCATTGTGTTGAAATGGGAAAGACTTGTGTTGAAATGGGAAAGACTTGAAATAGAAGGATTCTGCTGGAAACATATAACAGGGGGGCGACTGAACAGAAGCAGGGCCAGATTGGAAGGATGGCATACTCAGGGAGAAAACTATTTCTGGACTTGCCTAGTTTCAATCCTTTGTGGATTTCTTTTTTCTTTTTCTTTTTTTTGTAAACAATATAGTCAGTTCCTAGAAAACCTATTAACCCCTGTGTGGGTGAAAGAGAAATATTATTAAGATGTAAAGAATAGGTAAGTTGTATTTTCTAGGAATCTTTCCCTAGAAGATAAGCATCTACTAGAATTCTGACTTGAGCTGGGATAAGCAAATTTAGCTTTGCTTAGCAAAGATTTGCAAATACTTGGAACTCTGCTTTGATGATTTCATTTCTCAATGGCTGTGTGTTCACAACTCCTACTTTACATTACCAATTAGCTTTATAAATATAATCTCTTTTCAAGCATCCGTAAGTGTGTGAGATGTCACTTTCCCTTCCAATTCTCAAGTTCTCTTATTTTCCTGCTTTTTTTTCTTTTTCCTCCTCTGAATCAAAATATAAATTTTCCTTATAGATCAGAGAAACCAAAACCATATTTTCAAAGCATATTTTGAGCGAGAAGTGTTTTCCCCTCCTTTGAGTCACTTAGGCTTTCTGGGTCTATCTTTTTGGGTTGGAATACCACATACTGGCTTGAATCACTGTTTGAATTTTGAAACAAATGCCAACCTGTTCTTTGGCTTCTTTGGGCTCGTGCAGGGAGATCAAAAGGACCCGAAGGGAAAACAAAGACCAAAGAGAATTGGAATGCATTGTGAACCTCTGTCTGGAAAAGACATTGCAAACTTTGGACAGCTGCACTGTAATATTAACAGCCTATGCTTGTCTAGCGATTTTGTTTCTAAACTGCTTTTATGTCCATTAGCTCAGGACCACCCTAAAGAGAAGGGCCAGGCAGGCATTATTATTTTCTTGTCACAAAGAAGAGCACAATTTTGGGGAGACCCTGTGCAGAGCATGCGGCAGCCCACCCCGGGAGGGCGGGAACTGGTCTTTGAATCTGGATCAGCTGACCCCAAAGCTTAGCTTCTCTGGGCCCCTCTCCAGATCTCACTGTCTTCAGTTTCCCTGAAAAGGTATCTGGTGTTCACACACCTTTAGCTGGTAGATCAAGGCTCTTGACCTTGCATTCCTGGGTCTTCTCCAGCCCCACACCCTCCATCTGCATTCTGCAAATGCTTTTTCCATGGAATCACTCCAGACGAGAAAATATTTTGGAACTCGTGTGAGTTAAAATACCAAGCCCTATTTTGCAGTTTCTGCTTAGGCTTTGGCCTAAGGATTCCAAAGTGCGACAACCGTGAGTCCGTCTGGCATCCCTTCTTGGGGCAATAGGTAGTTAGAATTATCTAGTCCCAGCTAAGCCCAGTTGCCAAGGCTAAGCCGAACTGATAGTCAGGGCAAGGCTCAGCAGAGAGCTCTGAATCAGATTTCAGTGGTTCTACCTCGAATGGGATTTTCTCATGGGTCTAGCAGGAGCCATGCTGGATTTAAAGTGAAATTAAGCTGTGGACTCTGGGGGGACAGCACAGGAAATGACAGATGACAGCTGCTCATCTCTGTAGCCACACCTGGTCAAAAGGCCCCATCTGGGGTCTCTGTTATATGAGGGATGGGGATGTGTTGGTGTCCAGTTTTGAGTCTGGGGAAAGTTGTTTTAGGGCAGAGTGGAGACTCAGAAGGTTGGTTCTGTTTCCTTACTATCTGTGTGATCTTGAATCAGGCATATGGATTCTGTGAGCTTCAGTTAATCTGTAAACAAGAGAGTGATAATACTTGCCTCTCGGTTGTTGTTTTTTTTTTTTTTTTGTGGTATGTGTTTGTTTTCATGAAAAGCATTTTGTAAACTATAAAGTGTTCCGGAAATGCAGTTTGTTTTTATTTTCATTACTTACCAGCCTAAGTTTCCTGCAGGAAAAGGAAATCGAGAAACCTAGGAAATAAGTGGGGGTACTAAAGGGAAGAAAAAGGAACAGTGCAAATACCATTAGAATGATTTTCAAGGGTTTATAGGCACCTGGAACCGTGCTAAGGGCTATACAGATAACGTTACCAGGATGTAGTTGGTAATACAAGTGGCTGCAGGAACTGGGACAACCTGGATATGGGATGGGGTAGGGGTGGGGGGAGGACAGAGGAGTAACATCAGTGGAGGCCCCTGGCGTGCAAGGTGCAGGTGAAGGTGTCATTAGCTCATTAAGCCTTTCCACGACGAAGCACGCACCCACCTCGTTCTAGGTCAGACCACACGGAGACCCCGAGGCGTCGAGTGCCAGGAAACCATCAAGCTGGACTTTGCCTCCAAAGCACAGCCTCATATGCAAAGGAGTGAATCCCAAAGTATAAATTAAGTCACTCACAAGACACTTAGTAAAAGGGGTGAGGGCCAACAGCTCCGACAGCTAGGGTGACCAGTTCGCTGGGGAATGTCTCCGGCTTGGCGCTGATAGTCCTGCGGCCCCAGGCCCTGACAAAATGGCACAGTTGGTCACCCCCCAGCCGAGACCTGGCTGGTAGCTAGCTGCCTTGATACCGCGTGTGTCACACCATTCCATGGGTGCACATAAGTAGTTTCGGAGAACATCAACATCAGATGAGGACTTTCCCGGATGTGATGGAATAAGACAAAGATAAGACGGGTCTGTGATTATGCCTGAACACAGGTAGAAGCAGATGCCATGCAGCTGCAAAAATGACCGAACAACCCCCTCTCCTGGCTAACTGGAGTGACTACCGTTTCTTCTTCAATAACTGGCCTAGCCTCACTTCTTTCTTCTTGTCCACTAGATAAAAATTAAGATAGTAATGAAATCTCCCTACTCTCTGACAGCTCCCCATTCACCTCCTTGAACACCCCCCAAATCAGTGACCACAGTCCCCATTCCTAGAACAAGCCCTTCATAATACCCTCTCTCTGAGACTCTTTTCCCCATGATATGAGATGCTCTGAGATGTCCCCATAGTAGGGGGCAACCCCAAGTTGATTTGACCTCAGGTGTGTTCCTGGGTGGTCCTGGACTGGAGGGCATCGACAGGACTTATACAAGGACAGTGTGTGAACAGGGGCACCCTTTACTTGTTGTATGGTAATTCTGTTTCTGGGCCATCTCTCTATAGATAGACCAGATGCTTCTTCAAAGCAGAGTTGCTTACCTCAAGATGATGACGAGCATTTATGAAGGACTTCCAGACACCGTGCTGGGCTTTCTCCATGGACTGACCCATTGAAAGCCCACCCATATGTCTGTAATTCTCATTTCACGAATACCACAGAGAGGACTAAATGAAACTATGGAAATTGCCCAGAGTTTAGTAAGTGGCAAGGCCAGGATTTGGAACCAGTGGGTCTGACTCTAGAACCCTGTTGGCACCCACAGAACATACAATATTTGGAGAATAAATCAAGAATTATCTTGTCTTTAAATGAATCAGAGGTCTTGGAATTATAATAATGCTAAGGTCTCCTGCCCTGAGCCAATGCGTAGTTTTAAACGCAGGATGTATTCACATACTTGACCCTTATAAGAACTCCATATGGTTGGTACCATTATCATACCCATTTTACAGATAAGAAAACTGAGGCTCAAAGAGGTCTATAAAACATTTAAGTAGAGCTAAGTTTTCATATTAGCATTTTCTAAGCCCTGTGAAGTACCTTGTTTCATTGATTTAAGATACTATTGACCATATGGGACACCTGGGGGGCTCAGTGGTTGAGCCTCTGCCTTCAGCTCAGGGTGTGATTCTGGGATCTAGGATCGAGTCCCTGCATTAGGCTCCCTGCAGGGAGCCTGCTTCTCCCTCTGCCTGTGTCTCTGCCTCTCTCTCTGTGTATGTCATGAATAAATAAGCAAAATCTTAAAAAAACCCAAAACTATGAAGTTGGAAAAAACATAAAACCAAGTTTTTTTTAAAAAAAGATACTCTCAGCCATATGACCACCGTTATTTCATGGGCCACTGAGAAAGGAAGCTGCCAGTTAAAATTTGTAAGAGCCCCTAATTGTATCCAGTTTTCAGAGATGTTAAAATGCAAGGGAAAATTCCATTTTGGAATTAATGAAATCGAGTAGATATTATTTATCCCCATTGCACAGAAGCAGAATCTGGGGCTCAGGAATAAGCATATTTCTCAAGGTCACAAAAGTGGCAAAAGGGGGAGCCTTGAATCCAGGTCCACAAAATATCTCAGTGCTATCTTTTCAGTGCTATCTTCAATGTTCCAGGAATCTTAGAGCCCCTGAACTTAAAGGAGGGCTGACTGAGTATGTCTGACTCTGGGGTCTCCAGGAGACAGAGATGTTTTGGGCAAGGGGACACCTTTTGTGAAGGTCAAGTCACATCTTGTGTGTGGCCAAGGACTTCATCGAAATAGGGTGAGATTTTCTTCTCTGCTTCTTAACTCCCTGTGTCCTTTGCCCAAGGAGATTGTGTGAGTGAGCTCACTGTGTATGGGTGGGACATCTCTTTCCCAAGCCCCAGACATTCTCTGTAGAACTCTCTCTCTCTCTTTTTCCCTGGGTTTCTCCAGTTGTGGTTCAGTCTGGCTCTGCTTTTAGTTGTCTTGGGCAGAGAGCTTATGAAGAGTCCATGGAGGCACAGAGATAAGGGAGGCCTCGTGCCACTACCCCTTTCCGGGGGGCTAGGACCCTGGCATGGTGGGGGGAGAAGATGTCTCCTCTGGCCCCCCTTCACCCTCCTCTGTCTGTACCCTTGTTCCCCGGAGCCATAGGGGGGAGAGGCCTGACTCCATTTGCTGATGCTCAGGTGTTGACAGCTTCATTTTCCCCTTCTCTGCCCTGCATCTGGGCAAGTTGACCAGAGAGCTGGGATGCTCTTTCCCTTGGTGCTGGCAGGAGATTCAAAGCATGCCAGCCCTTGGCAGTGAGTGGGAACTCCCACATGACGTGTGACCCAGCGAGCTCCCTTCCTTGTGTTCTCAAGCTGTTTTGGACCTGGTTGGGAATCCTGTCCTGTTCTCCCCAGAAAAGCCTCAATTATGTAAATAATAAAACTTTCCTCAATTGTGGAAATAATAAACCTTTCCACAGTCTTTTGGTATGTATGGCATCTTCAGTCTGGATATCCAAACCAAATTTTGAGTGGGGGTTCCTCCCGCTTCTGCAGGGTGGCTACAACAGATCCCTCAGTTGAGCCACATCCACTAAAAGCTATTTAAAATATTTTAAACAGAAAAGTGTTAATCATTTCTATTTAGTTCCTTTTAAAATGAAGAGAGGTCATGCCCTCAGCTTCCATGCTTAAGTGAAAGTCTATAGACATCTCTTCATGGTGGTTTGCTGGGAGAGCTGGTTGCAAGGGGTGGCTGCGTGTAGGGCAGCCATCGTGCACAGGCCAGGGCATATGAAGATTAAGGTGGGTGAGGGAAGACATCCCCATACTTTCTGTCAAAACTGGCCAAGGGTCAGAGAATCTAGATGGTTTTAAAAAGTCCTTCCAGAGTAAATGAGAGATGAAATGAATAAATCAGGGAAAGATGACACAGGAGCAATGAAAAAGACCAGTGAATTAGATTATGAAATCGGAGGAAAAATTAAGAGGGAAATGAGAAATAGAAAGAATGAAAAATTAGAACCAACCAGTTGCCAGAGAGGCCTGGAACTTTAGGAAATGGGAGGAGAAATTTTTTTAAAAAAAGGAATAATCGGATGAGGGGGAGATAGTAAGCAAGATAAACAATAATACAAGGAAACCCTATCCCCATCTTGTATAGGTTTATAATCAAGAACCATAGAGTTATACTGCAAGAGGGTTAAAACACACCCACTTCTTAGGGGTGGTATGGGCAAGGTCAGCTAGTGGCTGTTTGGACACGATTTCACAAAGTAATTACAAGGTCTAACAATGCTGTTCCCAGGACTGAATCATTAATCACCATTTCCGATGATGTTGAGACCATAATGAGAAAACCCATACCTATGCTTTCCTGGTCAATATCAAGCTCTGTTGTAAGAGGTAAGGAGAGAAATCGATGGCATATTATTTTCCCGATTCTGAGTCGACATTTCAAACAGCACAGTGTGAAAATATAAAGACAGTGCCCTTTTAAAGGTCAATAGTGATTTCCATTACAATCCCTGATTTATCATTCAGCCCAGAAGATTTATTCCAGGCCAGGATGTAACATAAGAGTTTGCTGTACACAAGGGAAAAGCAAAGCAGAAAAAAGAAATTACTTAGTAGTTTTAAGGGCCTCCCCGCTCTAACCCTTAACTTTCTCCTCTTTGAGCTCAAAAGGCAGGCACCTGAAAAGACCAAATCTTCAAACATTTATAGTTGGGTTTTTCCTCTCTCTTTTGGCCAAATGATAAATTCTCCTTAACCCCTCCACAGTTCTGCTCCCAGTGGCCTGAGAGGCCTGGGAAAAATGCCGTTCAGTGTTTCTCCTTTTTGGCACCCCTGAAGGAGTGCTTTTGATGAAGTTAAGGGTCTCTTCTTTGCTCTTCACCTGCCTTACACTATCTGGCTTTGCCAACCAGAGATCACTGCTTCCAGAGAATGCTTTAGGCCCCCTGACCATCCAGGAAAAGAATGATTTCAATAGAGAGGATCTCAAATATTTAAGAATATCCTATGCGGCTTCTACTGACAAAGGCAAGGTTCTTACCTTTATTGGCAGCTTGGTGGCTAGGAGTATTTTGAGCCAAATCAGGATGCAAACTGGCTAGGGGATTGTAGAGCAAGTCATGTGATCAAAGCAGGATCCATGAAAGGTGATAGAAAGTCTTGTCATTATTTTTTAAAAAGATTTATTTGTTAGAGAGAGCGCGCGTGCGCGAGCAGGGGGGAGGGGCAGAGAGAGAGGGAGAATGGAAATCAAGCAGACTCTGTGCTGAGCACTGAGTGTGGAGCCCAAGGCTCAGCTCGATCCCAGGACCTTGAGATCATGACCTGAGCTGAAACCAAGAGTCAGATGCTTAACTGACTGCACCACCCAGGCACCCCTAGAAAGAATTTTTTTTTTCTAGGTTATACTACCTGTCAGTGGTATTGTGTGTCCCCAAACTGATGGAAAATGACAAAATTAACTAGGTTGCCAGATGCACTGGTTATTCTGTTGAGAAGATAACAGAAGACTGTTATCTGTTATGTCTTCTAATCATTACCGTTGACCTGGTGGACTTAATGCGTCTGGCCATATATGGAGCCTTTATAGAGAACATCTGAAAATAGGTATATCTGAAGTGCACGCTAGTTGGGGATGAGAGAAGGAAAACCTCTGCTTCAGTCCTGGTGTTTTCTTCCACAGAGGGCTTGGGAGCCACATTAGTTTACTGACCTCACTGTTTCCTCCTTCCTTCTGCTTGAGGGACGTGGAGTGATGTCTCTTATCAGCGAGTGTGGATGAAGAAGCTGCCATTGGGGACTCTTCCACAGACTCTTCCACACTTGCTCTTGGGGGATTAGTTGCTCATTGAGAAACTGTGTTCTCTTGTGCTCTTCTCTGCTATAATCGTTTTTGTCTCTTCCCCCCCATTTAAAAAAATTGTGGTAAAATACATACAACATAAGATTTACCATCTCAGTCATTTTTAGGAGAGCAGTTCAGTGATATTAAATACATCTATGATGTTGTACAGCCATCATCACCATCTATTTCCAGAGCTCTTTTCACCTTGAAAAACTGAAACTCCATCCCTTTTAATAATAACTCCCCATTCACTCTTCTCCCCAGCCCTTGGCAACCTTACCTTTACTTTCTGTCTCTACGTTTTTGACAATTTTAGGTACCTAATATAAGTAGAATCATATGGTGTTTGTCTTTCTGTAACTGGCTGGTTTCCTTAGCATGATACACTCAGGGTTCATTCATGTTATAGCGTGCATCATATTTTTTTTTTTTTAAGAGAAGCTATTCCACCCCTAAGCAGAGACTGTCCAGAGATTAGGGGTTGACTCTATAGGATTCTGAGGTTTAGTACCATGGACTCACTTGCCAAGTTCTTTGATTTTAGCTTGTTAATAAAAGGAAAATTTTGATTCTCTTTTTTGTTTCAATTCTTGACTTGTTCAGGAATGGGAAAATTGTGCTATTTATTGGGCCCCTTTGAGGTTCCAACAAAGCTGGCATGATGACTTGCCTTGTGTTGAAAATGTAATATGAGTCACCAATGAAATGCAGAGATTCTATAAAATAATTTGTTCTACCCTTGTCAGTTTCACTCATATCCTGAACAAACATTTTTCTGAGTACCTACTGTGAATTGCGAGCTGTGCTTTTGACAATGAGCAAGACAGACAAAACCCTGCCCTTGAAAACTTCCAGTGGGGAAAGACCAGCAAAATCAAGAGGAGATTAGTATAAACTGTGATTGTTCTTGGGATGGAAATAAAGGGCAAGAAAGCATACGAGGCAAATCTTTCCTTCTTTGGACAGAGTGCATTTGGTTAAAGGGAGATCTCACCCTTGTCGTTTCTACCATTAATTAGAGTGGCTCACAATGTTTGAATGGAGATAAACCAGTAGTTAGTAAACCTGAAAAATAATATTATAATTCTTAGTCTCCCTGTAACTTACGTTTCAACTAGACTTATTACATATAATTGTGCATTCATTTATTCGGTGAATGAATATTTTATGCCAGGAAATCTGATGGTGGCTAAGGATATAGAGATGAATAAGACATTCTTGTTGCCCTAAGGAGCCAACTGCGTAGTTGAGAGAGCCAGTGACATAAATAAATAATTATAATGTAGTGAGATAAACCATGGGAAGATGATGAAAACACAGGGTAGGGAGAGATCAACTCGAGATATGGAAGCTGGGGAATTTCAGGCAAAGGGGTATAAGCATGTGCAGAAGCACCAAAGCAATGAAAAGCATGGCTCATTTTCTGGTGCAGTGGGAATCAAGTGTGCTAGAGAGTGTGGCTACTCTCTGGAAGGTTCTGGTAAAAGAGCATTTTCAGCATTCCTCAGAAACAGAGGTCTGATAGCCTCACTTTTTTGTTTTGAAACTGTCTTTAAGCCTTAGCTTATTATCCTGTTTGAAAGGTAAGCAAACTAAACCTCAAATGGACTAAGTGATTTGTCAAGGTCATCTGGTTGGGAAGGAGCAGAGCCAGGTTAGAATGATCGTGAACATAATATGGATTTTATTGTTGTTGATTTTGAGTTTATGCAAAGTCAGGATTAAGATAATTAAAGAAAAAAATCTATCCCACAAAGTACATTCTCCTGTTTTGTATAAAATTTCTACTTAATCCCCAGAAACATTAAAAAAAATCCCATAAGAATTTAAAGGTGATTGTGGGCCTAATCCATGCCCTCTAATTAAATTATGATTTGGAGGGAAGCAATCCATTTAGTTACCAGCTAAAACATGACAAAATTTAAGAGTGAAAGGGAGTGAGATTTAAAAAACAAGGAAAACAGTCAGTGTAAATATTGTTTTGTTTGGCCTGAGTACAGTCTCTTGCTTTAAGCTCTTATTGGATAAAGTGAAAGATATTTTCTAAAATATCCAAAGCAGTGTTTGGTGATTTGGTCTTGGTATGTATTTAAGAGGATAATTAGTGAAAACGGGCTTTAAAAGTGACTTAGGCACTATCTCCACTAATTATTTTTAATAAAGAGTGATTTGCTATGCACAGTGCTATGCTTTTCTTCCCTTTGCATGTCCAAAGCAGAAGCAATGCTATGTGTGTGCTGAGGCATATCAAAGCTTGGCTGAACCTTCCTTAGCAGGTCTGGTGGTTTGATGTTAGTTCAAAGGAAACCTCCAATCCCAAGGACTTTTAAATTTCTTTCTGCAAAATAAATTAAATGCAAAAAGCCAATATAAATCTCTCTGTGCCTCTGTATGTGAGTGATATAACCAAGTTGTTTCTCTCCAAAATACTCTATGGAAAGGCATTTTTTTGTGTGTGTGTGTATGTGCATAGCATATATTTGTATGGTGTTTAAAATATGATTCAATCTAGGAATATGGGGCTACTGTTGAAGGCAGCTCTCTCACCTTCCCTTGCCTGCCTGGGGCAGGGTACCATGGGATGTCGAATGCATGAACGTATGTGATAATTTATTTGTCACACTGAGCCTTTCTGTAGCACATGTGTAAGCATGTCGATCGCTCCCTTTCCACTGAGTAAAGAAAGAAAGGCATCCTTCATTTGTCCTATAAGTACTGCGGGGTCTAACTCCTTTGTCCCTTTCCAGCCCTACCCGGTACCCTCCTTGTTCTTGGGTTCCTTCAGCTTCTCCCGCCACAAGGCCTTTGTGTGACTATTCTCATTCTCATGAAATATACTGCCCCACCCTCTTTGCAACATGTAACTTCTACCATGGTTCAGGTCTCAGCTACCGTGCCTGCTTTAGGCAAATTTTCCTTGATGTTCTTGTGTGGTCCAAGCCTTCTATTATATGTTCCCACACCACTCTGCACTTCTGATATTATAATATAACAAGAAATAGATATTTGGTCTCTGTTCCGGGTTCCTGGTACAGGACTCCTAAAACCCTTGGAATTTCTTTTTTTTTTTTTAAATTTTATTTGTTTATTCATGAGAGACAGAGAGAGAGAAAGAGAGAAAGAGAGGCCGAGACACAGGCAGAGGGAGAAGCAGGTTCCATGCAGGGAGCCCGACATGGGACTTGATCCTGGATCTCCAGGATCACACCCTGGGCTGAAGGCGGTGCTAAACCACTGAGCCACCCAGGCTGCTCAACCCTTGGAATTTCTGAGTGATAGAGTTGGAGGATATTTTGTTGTTATTTATTATAAGCCTCTTTCGACTATCCTTGAGTTTATGCTAATGAGGTGACTTTTGGAGGATGGGGACCTTTGCTAGAGGAACCAACCATGTGATTAGAGGGTTGGAATTCTTCCCTCCCACCCCCACCAACCCTGTTCCTCAAGAGAGGCTACAGGTTGAATTCAATCACCAATGGCATGATTTAGTCATGCTGATTAAACAACGGAACCTCTATAAGCCCCTGAAGAATGGGGTCTAGAGAGCTTCTGGGGTGGTGAATGCAGGTGCTGGGAGGGTGCACCTAGGGAAGACATGGGCACTCTTCTCACAAACTTTGCTCTATGGATCTCTTCCATTTGACTGTTCCCGAATTATATCTCTTATAATGAACTGTCAGTAGTATGTACATTGTTTCCCGGGTCCCTTGAGCCACTCTAACAAATAATTGAACCTGAGGCAGGAACCTGGTAGGAATCCTCGATTTATAACCAGTTGGTCAGAAGCATAGATCACGACCTAGGACTTGTGATTGGCATCTGAAGTGGGAGCAGTCTTGTGGAACTGAGCCTCTGATCTGTGGAATCTGTCCTAATTTGGGGCTGTTAGTGTAGGAATTGAGTTAAAATGTAGGACACCCAGTTGGTGCCGAGAATTGGAGAGTTGCTTGGTGTGGAAAAACCCATACATTTAGGGTCAGAGTTATTGTAAGCAGAGAAAAAAGTTGTTTACTTTTAAACTGCTTTTGCGGTACCATCACCATTACTGTAATTTCACATTTATTTGTGTGACCAGTTCATTAATATCTGTCTTCTTCACTAGACTATAATCTCCACTAGAGCTGAAACCGAGTCTCTTTTTGCTTCTATTATATCTCCTGTGCCAAACACAGATGCATTGCAGTTCCTTATACTTATTCTTGACGACCAAGCAAATTAATAACAAAGCCAATGAGTTTCAGGTAAAGTTGGCTAGAAGTAGAGTGGCGTGGTGGAAAGAGCACTGGACTGGAGTCAAAAGCCCACAGCTTTACACTTATCTAGTCAGTGAACAATTATTGATTTTACCTCATATGAGCTAAGCACAATGAATATAAACACAGTGGTAAGAATAGTAAGACACCATCTTTGACCTTGAGAATTTCATTCTACTTAGGGAAACAGACATGTAAACCAGGGAAACAGGTAAACTGGTCCTTAAAATATATTGTAGTAGGCACCATGATGGAAATAGCAAGGTTGTGAGTGTGTGTGTTTGTACATAAGCAGTAGCATTAACCCTGTCTTGGGGAGTAAGGTCAAGTGTCATAAAGAAGTCTCCTTCACTTGGGTCTTAAAGGACAATAGAAATGTGCTTTTTGACTCTAGGAAAACTATCCTCACTCATTTCACAAATAATTTTAAGAACCAGTCAGCAGGTACTATCACTTAACTTCTCTGAGACTCAGGTGTTTCATCTTTAAAAAGTGGAGATGAGGGGTGCCTGGGTGGCTCAGTGGTTGAGCGACTGCCTTTGGCTCAGGTTGTGATCCTGGGGTCGTGGAATTGAGTCCTACATCAGGCTCCCTGCAGGGAGCCTGCTTCTCCCTCTGCCTGTGTCTCTGCCTCTCTCTGTGTGTGTGTCTCTGCCTCTCTCTCTGTCTCTCTCATGAATAAATAAGTAAAATCCTAAAAAAAAAAAAATGATGTGAATTTCCCTGCTTACCTCAGAGGCTTGTGGGGTTTTGGTGAATTGAAACTCATTGCCACCCTTTCTAATCTCCTTATGGTACTCTTCTGAACTAGAGAAGCTGGAAAGTAAAACTGTTTCCCAGACTCCGTTACAGTTGAGGCTACCTAGGCAACTTAGGTTTCTCCACTAGATCCAATGGTACATGATTTGGGAGATGGCAGTTATGTAGAAGCCATCTGCCTGCTGCTTTGACTGTTTGCTGGTAAGCCCAATTACAAAAACAGTTTTTCCGCCCTGTAGCAATGTTCCAGGGCCTACTATCTCATTTTCAGGCTGCTGAAAGGCGGTTGCAGCAGCAGCGACCTACCTGTCCTGGTATTGTAGCCTCAGTAATGTGTCTTTGAATTCAGCTGTTTGAGGGGTGGCCTTCTGACTCCCATTATCATGACTGTGGCAAAGCGGGGGTCAGCAAAGCAGTGTTGCTTTGGTGGTCATTCTTAGAGTCCCAGTCTAGAGCTCACACCTCCAGCCCTTCCAACAGTTTCGTGAAAGTCAAAGTTCCTCATTAAATCCCCTTCTGACTAAAATAACTAGAGTGGTGGCTTGTGTTTTTCTTCTCCTGAAGGTCAACCAATAAGACAATGAATGAAGTAGCCTTTTTCTTTCTTTCTTCCTTTCCTTTCTTTCTTTCCTTTCTTTCTTTCTATTTATTTATTCATTTGGCAGAGAGAGAGAGAGAGAGAGAGAGAGAAAGCATGCACACACACAGGGCGAGTGGCAGAGGGAGAGCATAGGGGAGAGGGAGAAGGACAAGCAGGCTTCTCAATGAGCAGGGAGCCCAATGTGGGGCTTGATCCCAGGATCCCAGCATCATAACCTGAGCCAAAGGCAGACGCTTAACCAACTGAGCCACCCAGGCACCCCTGAAGCAGTACTTTTCATCTATCTATCTATCTATCTATCTATCTATCTATCTATCTATCTATCATCTATCTATCATCTATCCATCCATCCATCCAGTAAATACTTACTGAGCATATGCTATAACCAGACACTAAGCTTGGCACTAGGGTTATAGGGAAGATAAGACAATATGGTCTTATAATCATGGAGTTCATAATCTAGAAGAGGAGGCAAAAAAAAAAAAAAGCAAGTAAGAAAACCTTAGGATAATTACAGATGTGAAGCAAATCAATAGAGGGTGGGGGTTGAGATAGAAGTTAATTGAGGGATTGAGAGATGGAGAATTTAGAGCAGCTGGAAAAGACTTTACTTTGAATAGGTGACAATTAAGGAAACAGTCATGTGAAGTGTGTATGAGTGGGGTGTGGGGGTAGAGTGGGGTGGTGGCAGCAAGAGCATTCTAGGCAGAGGGAACAGCATATGCAAAAGCTCAAGGCTCTAATACCAACGGGGATAATGCTGGCTTGAGGGTGGAAACTGCCTACACTGTCTGTAAAGGCTCAAGGTGACTTTGTGAAGCAGGTGGTTTGCTGATAGCATCTCCGATTGGCTCTTCTGTTCCTACTACTTTTTTTCCTCAGCAAGTCTACAAACCTCTTCTGCCCATTTGATCAACTTCATCTGTTACTAGCTGTTTGCTGGGTAACTACCATGAGTCAGGGTGGTGACAGGCACTGAAGATAGATAGGTACATAAGTAAAACATGGTTTCTCCTTTGAAGTGCATACAGGCTCTGCACCTGCCAGTCTCCAGCATCAGAAACTTTATTTTTCTGTCCTCATTAAAATAATAAATAAATATGCCTGGGTGGCTCAGTCGGTTAAGCATCTACCTTCCACTCAGGTCGTGATCTCGGCGTCCTGGGATGGAGCCCCATGTCAGACTCCCTTCTTCCTCTTCCTCTCCCTCTGTGATCTCTCTGGATCTCACTCTTTCTCAAATAAATACATAACATCTTTAAAAAAAGTGAAAACTCCAATGGTCTCCCGTCTTTAGAACTCAGCTG
Organism: Nyctereutes procyonoides; assembly: GCF_905146905.1. NCBI lineage: Eukaryota > Metazoa > Chordata > Mammalia > Carnivora > Canidae > Nyctereutes > Nyctereutes procyonoides. Next base: position 26,287,893 of record NW_026575122.1, read on the forward strand.
ATCTGTTAACCACGTTCCTGAGAACATGCTAGTGACTTAATTGTGCTCCACAGACCCCTGAACATGTGGTAGTTGTCAAATGAACATGGCATACGGAAGGGCATGCTACTGCAGGCCCAGGAAGAGGCCTGGCAGGGTATACTTTGGTGAATTAACCACAGTCTGGCACCCTAGTCCTCATTTCTGTAGACTCCTGACTAGCCTAGAGCACCCTGAGTGTAGATTCATCTTCCTGTGATGGGTACCCATGAACCACATCTGCAGAAATTAATCAATGACATCAAAAAGACATCCTTATAATCACTGATAAGCACTATAAATGTCCAGGGAACTGGCTACTTGATTCTAGGTGTGTCCTGACCCAGAACATTCTTTCCCTGAAGGCGTGCTACATGGGAAGGCAAAGAAGAGTTTGCTTGGGAAGCCTAGAATCAGTACCAGGGTGGTGACACTTAATGGCTTGAAATCTACTTTGTGCCCTTCCACATGAGAGAAATACTTGCTTTAGGCTTGCTTGGGTAGTGCCCACATCCACCTTAGTGGCTCCCCTTTTCCATACTTCTGTGGTTGATCAATCCCATTTCTGGTTAAGTTAAGTCAACAAAGGGATGGCAAATATATGTGATTCTGCTATTATCTCCTTTTCTGCATACCATACATACAGACGTTATTAATTGGTCATGACTTTCCCGCTAAACTCAGACAAAACTTCAAAAAACCTCCTCTGCACAGCCTTCCAGGGGACCACAGTCAATTGACTGAAATTAACATGTAGGATGTCAATGATTTCTGTCCTTGGGTCAAGTCTGGTTGGAGTCCGTTCTCTCTTACTATGATTTGCAGACCTAGGTCTTCTTTCATCTCTGAGGGGAATTCCTAATTCTTGGTGGGGAGTGTGGCCTCATGACTACCCTTCATGTACCACTTACATGACATACTTCTATTTTTACCAGGACTTTCAATGTCTTCATTCATTCATTCATTCATTCATTCCATGAATATCTATTGGGAGCTATTTAGTACCAGGCTCTAGGTCTCTCTGATCAACACTACTCTCATGAGACTTAGAGTTGAGTTGCCTAAACTTGGAATGGTTTTGAAGGAGAGAATGTGAAGCATATCCACTACAGAGGCAAGGCTGGGTTCCCATCTTCTCCAGCAGACCAGGTACCCTGCTTCCTGGCAGGGTGTGGCTTGTCTTTTGGGACACTGGGGTCCAAACCAGCGATGGCTCAATTTCTTTCATTCATTCATTCAAAAGAATTATTTATTTATTTATTCATGAGAGACACAGAGAGAGAGGCAGAGACACAGGCAGAGGGAGAAGCAGGCTCCATGCAGGGAGCCTGACATGGGATTTAATCCCGGGTCTTCAGGATCATGCCCTGGACCGAAGGCAGGCACTAAACCGCTGAGCCACCCAGGGATCCCCATCAATTTCTTTTAGATCGTACATTTTATGTTGGCCTTTGGTTTTTGTTTCAGTGGGCCCATGCTCACTGAATCATGCAACCGTGCCTGAGCTTGGTTCCAGAAATACAAGACTTTCAACAAAGGGATAGTCATATGTCCCTTGCCTTCTAAGGGCAGCAGGTCAACAGTGGAAACAAAGGAATTTAAATATTCTCCCCAAACTCCAAGAAATGTCCGTCGTGTTGTAATAAGAAAGAAAGGAAATGATTCCACTCCAAAAGTATAAAAGTGGTAGGAAAAACAAAAAAAGTTCGTTAGGAGGCAACAAATAACCTATGAACAGGAAGAAAGGCTGTTGGAAGGGAGGACTGGCTGGGTAGGTTAAAAATAGCATCTCCCTCCAACCTCCCTGCCACTGCTGAGCCCCTCCTACCGCCTGCCTCCTCCCTGTGGATGAGACACATATGTTAAGGTTAATGGGTGTGGAAGGTTCTGCACAGGCAGCTTCACCTGCTGGTTGCTCAGAATTCTCACTGCATGGCTTCTGCTTTCAGTGCCAGCTCTAATTCTGGGAGAAGCTCCTGTTGGGTCCTGCGGTGAATGCCTGGCAACAGACACTCAGGGCTCAGACGCTGTCAGCTGGGGGCCAGTCTACCGGTTTCCCTCCTTTCATTTCGTCCCAGAAAAGTTTCTCCTTGAAAACAATGGATACTTAGGAGTGGCCTACTTAAATGTCAAGGATGGAAGGAAGGAACAGAGAAATAGAAGAAATGGGTAAAAGGAAGAGAAGAGGCACCGTAGCATGATGTGAAGGACCAGGGTCACATGGCCATACCTGGGACCCAATTCTGACGTTGCCATTACTAACTTGGAGTTGCTGCACAAGCAATTCAACTTCTCTAAGCTCCATCAAAGGGAGATGATTATCTCACTGATGTCATGGGGTTGTTGTATGTAGATGAGCTGAGATATAAAATCCTTGGCCCAGAGCCCACTGTGTGGTAAGGATTCAAAGATGGCAGCTATGACAATTGTTATGCTTCCACCGAAGCTTTTCCTGTTGATACTGGTGAGGCCGGCAACCATCTCTCTGGGATGCACTTGTTATTTATGTGGCTCCAACAGGCTGGGCCATGACATTCCTTTTCAGAGTATACACTTCCATGATTAAGAGGAACGAGAAATTGTAGGCTTGACAGCAGAAGATAGGCACAGTTGACATTTGTGCAGTTTGCCAAATTTGCAAGTCACTTTTGTATAAATTTTCATTAGGGCCTCATAACAATTCTTTTTTTTTTTTTTTTCTCATAGCAATTCTGTGAATAGGGGTAATCATCCCAACTTGGGAGATAAGGAATCTGAGGTTCAGAAAAGTCAGGCGATCGCCTTAAGGTCGTGAGGTTAGCAAATGGCAGAATTGACACTCATCTTTCCAACACAACAGTGGACTGTGTGTAGGGCTCCCAGGTGCCTTCCCATCTGCTCCACTCCATTTCTGCTCATCTCCTTTCCTCTCCCGGGAATGTCCTTCCATCCAAATTCTGTCAGTTCCTTTTTGGTCCTCTAGAGCATGTGCTGTGAACATGTCACTGTCACAGCATTTACCTCCATATGATTGTCTCCTCCCTGCACTGAAACAAGCCCTTTAAGACAGAAGCTAGTTTTTATTTGTCTCTGTACTCCTAGTTGCTATTACATCATCAAATACAGTAGATTCTCAGTAAAATTTCAACCAATGAATGAGTATAAATGATGTACATTGTTCATCAGCCTGGTGGGGAAAGAGACATATTTGATAAAAATAACAGAGAATTGGTTTCACTTATATGTGGAATCTAAAAAACAAACAAAACCCCCCAGAAATACACTCACAAATAACAGAGCAAACTGGTGATTGACAGTGGGGAGTGAAGTGGGGTGATGCGTGAAATAGGCAAAGGGGATAAAGAGGTACAAATTTCAGTTATGGAATAAATAAGTCACGGGGATGAGAAGTACAGTATAGGGAATGTAGTCAATAATATTGTAATCACTTTGTATGGTAACATATGGTAACCACACATTGTGGTGAACATTTCATAATGTATTATTGTCAAATCACTATGTTGTACACCTGAAACTAATATAATATTGTATGTCAACTGTATTTCAATTAAAAAAACAAAACAAAAATATTGGAGAAGCAATCTATTTTACAACGGCTCACATAAATCATTATTATTATTTTTTTTAATAAGACCTCTGTCTTTGAAATTTATGTAACATTTATTGAAACCCATTAGAAATGACAGTAGACCTTCCTGGAGATTTTGATTGGTCAGTATTTCAAGGTGGCATTCAGAATTATAATTACATTTGAAGGGCTAAATTTGATGAATATCATTCAACTTCAGATATCCCACAAACAAATCAACACAGAGTGATGTGATGTGTTATGAGTGATGTGTTCGATAGAGACCTGACTCCTTTAAGACCCATTTTTATTTCTTTCTTATCCTAGGCTTGTGGGTCATTTATTTTATTCCCCAAAGGTTCAGTCTGATGGTTGTTTTAGGCTACTTTGATAGGATTTTAAATGTCATGGCTCTCTGTCGGGGGGAGACAATTCAAGGTTAATGAGAAACCAGAGCACACTGAGCGTAAATCTGGCTCTTTGGATTGACAGCCATAGGTGACAGAGACTGAAGATTCTTGTGCACAGACAATGAAGGTGGTTTGACCTTTACCTGGGAAGGAAATGAGCTGACTCATCCTGAGCCAGATGGAACTCTACTCGGATTAAAGCTTCAGGAAGATCAATTTGAGAGCTGGAAGATACCTTGAGGGGGTCTCTTCTATATATTTGTGTGTGTGTGTGTGTGTACACATATATGCACTTATGTGTATTTATATGTGTACATAGGTATGTGTGTGTCCTTATCCCCCACAGATTAAAGCAGTGGGTTTGCAGTGATATGCCTGCTATAGATTGAATGTTAGTGTTCCCCTCACTGGAATTCATATGTTGAATCCCTAAACCTTAATATGATGGTGTTTGGAGATGGGACCTTTGGGAGATAATAAGATTTAGATAAAGTCATGAGGGTGGAGTCCTCAGGATAGGATTAGTATCCTTATAAGAAGAGGAAGACACCAGAGCTCACTCACTCTCTCTCTCTGCCATGTGAGGAGACAGCAAGAAGATAGCTGTCTGCAAACCAGGAAGCAGGCTCTTACCAGACCCCGAAGCAGAGGGCACCCTGATCTTATGGGAAAGAAATGTCCATTGTTTAAAGACCCAGTCTGTGGTATTTTGCTATAGCAGCCTGAGCTAAGGTGATACTCAAGGGGTTTTGGAAAGCCCATGAAAGTGTATGCAGAACGTGTGCATGTGTCTAACTTCCTCAAAAAAGTCCCTGACAGGTAGATTATTTCTTCCCGATCTTCATTTTCTGTTGAGCAGAAGAAAGGGATGTTCATTCCATCCCCCTCCCCCATCAGCAGGGATGGATGGGAAGACCATTCCTGTTTCCACTCTCTCAGCAGTCTGGCTCACTCCTCCCCTGGAGAGACTTCTCTGGATGGGGAGTCTGAGGGTTCTCCTCTAGGAGCCTCCTGGACCTCTCTCAGTGGAATCTACCTGCCACAGAGGAAGGGCCAGCTTCATGGGTGTGCAATCCACGCAGTTGCATATATATATATATATATATATATATATATATATATATATATAATATTTATTATATATTATATTTATTATATATATTATATATACAATAAGGGGCCCTGCATTTTCATTTTGTACTGGCCTTTGAAAATTATGTAGCTGGTCTTGGATGGGAGGGACATTATCATCTGCTGTCCATTGAAGGGAAGGTTTTGTCCTTGCCCATAGTTTTGGAGGGTAAATTTCAGTTTAGGGGGGATGTTTTAGGAAGCCCATCTGGCCACAGAACAAAGGCTTACTCTCCAACTAGCTTCACTGGCATGTTCTGGTGTTAGAGAGGCAGTGTTGCATGATGGTTACCAGTATGGGACCACTGCTCGGTATAAAGTCTGGTTCTGCCACTTACAAGTGACATGACCAGGGGCAAATGATTCAACCTCAGGCCCTTCCATTTCCTATCTTATAATATTGTCACATGACCTAACATATCTAAGTGCTTATGATTCCTAGAACGCAGTGTTAATACGTGCTTTTATATATATATATATTTAAATTATTATTATTATTTTAAAGATTTTCTTTATTTATTCATGAGAGACACACACACACACACACAGAGAGGCACAGACACTGGCAGAGGGAGAAGCAGGCTCCACGCAGGGAGCCTGATGTGGGACTCGATCCTGGGCTTCCAGGATCACACCCTGGGTGAAAGGCAGGCGCCAAACCTCTGAGCCACCCGGGCTGCCCGTGCTTTTATATTTTAATCTCCATGACTCCTGTACCTTATTTGTCACTGATTAGGAATTTGGAAGGGGAAGTTACCTACTGGGTTCTCTAAAACCCCCATCTTGGAACGCCTGGGTGGCTCAGCGGTTGAGCGCCTGCCTTTGGCTCAGGGCATGATCCTGGAGTCCTGGGATCGAGTCCCACATCAGGTTCCTGCAGGGAGCCTCTTCTCCCTCTGCCTGTGTCTCTGCCTCTCTGTGTCTCTCATGAATAAATAAATAAAATCTTTAAAAACAAAACCCATCTCAAAAGTTAAGCATCGCTGGTAAATTTTAGTAGCAGGATCTTTCCCTGCCCTTGAGGAGCTTGTGAATTCACAGCCTGAAAACTGGCACCACAAGGTACACTGGGATAAGACTTTAGTAAGGGCTAAAAATGAAATAGTTAGCTGGTGACAGATGAACTCCTCTCATTGGTGTAAGAAGGCTCTTTGTAATATCCTTCCAGTGCACCACACAGACAGGTCTTTTTCCTTCTCTAGACCACAACCACAAGCATGTCACTGAGATGTATTTATAAGAGACTTGGTTTTCAGCTTAAGAAATCAGGTCCCATGCAGTATTTGGGTAGAGCTATGGGCCCCTATGTCTGGCTTCGTAGTTCTCTAGAATCACCATGTTTGTTCTCTGAACTCCAAAGGGGGATGAGTTATGCTTTCACACTACTCCTGACTTCAGGAAGATCACAGGCTAGTGAGACAATCAGAATGCAGACGGTCAGTGATTAGGCCTCAACCCCTTTACAGGGGTTGAGGGAGTGTCCTATGTAGTTTGGGCTACTGTAGAAATTACCACAGACCAGGGGGCTTAAATAACAATGTACTTCTCACAGTTCTGGAGGCCGGAAGCCCAAGATTGGGGTGCCAGCACAATCGGCTTCCAGTGAGTCTTTTTCCGGGTGTACAGGTAGCTGTCTTTGTTGTGTCCTCATAGCTTGCTGTGCCCTAGTTGGCAGTCTGGTCTCTCAGGACATCAGTCCCAATGCTCTATCCTCAATCCAGTCACTTCACAAAGGCTCCACCTCCAAATACCATCACACAGGGATCAGCGTCAGTACATGAACTTGGGGTGACACAAACATCACAGGAAGGAGGGGGTCCTTTGGCTTATCTAAGGGACCAGCTGGAAAGGCTTCAAAGAGGGGGTTAGCCCTGAACTCTCTCGAGGTAAGAGTAGAATTTTCCTGCTAGACAGAGGCGTGTGTATATGTGCATGTCATGAATCTTAAGAAAAGTAGATGAAAGTAAAAATATTAATACACAGAGCTTGCTCTCATGGTGGCAACAGTCTCAGTTTTGGACTCACTGGTGCTGTGAATGAAAATCTTAATTTATATACTCTTCCCTGCAAAGACTCCCCTGCTCCTCCCTAGAATGCCTTCATGCTGCTTAAAAATCACCCTCACTTGCGATTCGTACCTGCTTGAACAAATTTCTTTTTGGGAATTTGTCACCGGTAAATACTTTTCTAGATGGTCACGTTGGGAAGTTTTAAAAAGCTTCAAATGGCTTTTGAAGGACTCTTCGTGCCATCTTCACACTCTGAGTGCCACAGGGAGAAGCGGGTTAGAAAGCAATGAGTCTGCAGAGGCCAAACGGATCTGTGAGACGCGGAGAGGCCTAGGCTGGGCAGGAGATGCCTTCCCCCCTGGAGCTCCCAGGAGTGGCTGCTCCTAGCCTCCAACGTAAATGCTTGGTTCTATGGGCAGACTGTCAAAAGGCAATGATGAAACACCTCAGAATAAGTCCCAAATTAGAGCCTAGAACAACATGACGGTTGAAACCCTGGATCCATGAGTGAGATTTGTGAGGGGGCCCCAAGTACCCCATCTGTGAGAGCTTTTCAAGGTATGAAGGTGATATGATCTAACGTGGAGCCTCAACTTCCACATGTGTAAAATGGCGCCCTTAGGAACCCACATTTGCAGACTGTAAAGCACTCCAGGCATTATTAGTCCATATCATAGTGCATCTTTTGAAGCTACCTAAAAACAGAAAATAGACCAACTTAAACAAAAATAGAGAAAAGCAAAAAGTGAGGGATCTTTTTGAAGCTGCTATAACAAAAAATGCCATAGGGTAGGGGGCTTAAACAACAGAAATTTGTTTCTCACAGTTCTCTGGAGGCTGGAAGTCCAAGATCAAGGTGCCAGATGATTCAGTTTCTGGGGAAGACCTTCTCGGTTTGCAGATGGCCACCTTCTTGCTGTGTCTTCACATGGTGAAGGAGATATGGAGCTCATTTCTCTTCTTGTAGGGCCACTAATCCCATTCATGCAGGGATTAACTGACCTCATGACTATGACCTCATGACCTAACTGCCTCTCAAAGGCTCCATCTCCGAACCTCATCACATTGGGAAACAGCGTTTCAGCATATACATTTTGGGAATACACAAATATTCAGTCCAGAGCATCAGGACTTGGAGGCTTGTCACTCATTACCCTGAGGGCCCCAAAGCCTCAGGAAAACGGTAGCAGCTTTGTTCAAGAGGCTTGCAGCAAACAGACAAAAGAAAGTTTTCTGCCCACATTTGCAGTAATGATGCCTTCCCTCCCACCTCCTTCCTTATCTGTTAAGTGATGGGCACCGTCTAGGCCAGTAGGATCAAAAGGCTCCTCTGAAAATTCACAGCCCATGGGACAGAGGCCCTTTAATCCCACTCTCACCACCGAATGTAGCTACAACAGGAGGAGGGTGCCTCGTGCAGTTAAGCATCAAGGAAGCGGCTCCTGAGATGGGTGGTGGCAGTCAGGAACCCTTACTTTCATTTTGACCTGCTTACCAAGGTTTGCATTTCGTTTGCATATGAATATTTGTTTCTTTAATTATGACCCAACTATTTATTTGTTAAGTATCAGAAGCAGGATTTACACCGTGGTCCTGGTAGACCACTTCTGATTATGGTTTGGACTGAGGACTACCTTTTCAAGATCTCTTCTGGCAAAACTCACCTCCTCTTTGATGCCGGTTGCAGGAGATTCCCCTCTGGTCTAAAATGCACGGTGCTCTCCTTGGGTCAGGAGTAGGTTATGCAACCCTGGCCATAGTCCCCAATATGACCCTTAATCCATTTTATGTTCACCCAATTTCACTTTACTCCTACCCAACTTGATTTAATTCAATACAATTTATCTCAAAACCTTTGGGCGCCCTTGCCAGGTGCTGGGGATCTGTGTGCTTCCTGGTCTTGGCAATTTACCCTCTGGCCGCTGGATGGCAGTATGTCCCACAGAATGTTCGTTTTGGGGGCTGGCTCGTCCCCCAGGCCTCGGGCTCAGGGAGGACTGCTCCTCGCTGGCATTTGTTTAATGCACACTTCCAAATTGAACCGACAGCTTGCATCTTAGCCGTGCGTGTGCAGTATATGTGTTTAATTATACTGTGGAATTAAATTCAGAAGGGTGAGAATGTGGTTACATGTGTGCGATTCCAAAGCCGCCTTGAGTTTGTGGCTTTTGCTAGGGGCTCAGTAAGGGGTTTAGAACCTGTGGGAGCCGGGTGGTGGGGCTGGGGGGGCTGCTGATCGGGGCTTCAGATTCAAGGGCAGGTGGCATCCACTTGAGCAAAAGAGTCCTGTGCAAATTTGGCTTCCTGGACCACTAAGAGTCGTGGCCCTGAGGCCCCTTCCCTAAGAGCCTGCTGTCCCAGGTCCAGATGCCCAGCCTCTGGGCCCTCCCTTCCTCTGCTTCTGGCTGGGTTGCCTCATGAGAGCTGGCCTTCCATGGGGCCAGGGTCCTGCCCCAGACGTCCTTTTCCCCAGTGTCACTGACTTACCTACCACGGAGCGCCACAGGCTGCTCCCACTGTGTGGGATACCAGTGACTTCAGAGCGGCATTTATTAGGCAGGGCTTTATCGTCCGGGGTGTTCAGGGATGGCTCTAATGGTGCACTTTCAGGCCTTGGAAAGGCCAGTGGGAACCATCACCAGAATGGAAAGGCCTCAGTCAGGGTGATCTCCCTGGCACCTGTGGCGAGTTGGCATCCCTCCAATGGTCCTGAATAGTTCTAGTGGTGGTGGAGGGAATCTCACTGCTTCCCGTAGATACTTCCCTTGTTGGTAGTTTTAATTACTTAAGCATTTCACATTTTCTTTGAGCTGAAATCTGACCTCTTAGAAGTTTCAAGTAGTGGTCCTCATTATTTTCCCTGGGCCATGGAAGTAAGACCTTGTAGACATAGTTTAATTGCATATCTTGGTTCGGCCAGAGACTCTGCATCTCTCTTTTTTTTTTTTTTTTTAATATTTTTATTTATTTATTTTTTTAAGATTTTATTTATTCATAAGAGACACAGAGAGGCAGGCAGAGACACAGGCTTGGGCAGGAAGCCCAAGGCAGTACTCGATCCTGGGTCTCCAGAATCCCGTCCTGGGCTGAAGGTAGCGCTAAACTGCTGAGCCACCCGGGCTGCCCAAGACTCTGCATCTCTAACAAGCATTCAGTGATGCTCTCCTCCTGGTTCAAGGACCGCACTGTGAGCAGCAGGGGAGCAAAGGAAAAACCTAGGGCTTTGCAATTATCTTTGGATTCCAAGTCTGGCATTGCTTGCTAGCTCTGTGGCCTTGGAAGTTACTCAGGTTCCAACCGGTAAAATGGGGATCATAACGCTCAAATAAATAATGCCTAATTAATTTATTATGAGAGTTCCATGAAATTATGAGTTTGTATTAGCTGGGAATGCTGTCAGCTATAAGTAAAAGAAACCTTACTAAAATGGGCTTAAACTATTGAAGTTTATGTTTTTTGCATAACAAGAAGTAGCGGCTGGCATTTGTTCAGCTGCTCATTGATGCAATTAAGGATCCAAGTTCTTTATATCTTCCCCCTGCTATTCTTAGCCCATCGACTTTTAATTCTCATGCTTCTTGCCATGTGATCATAACATGGTTGCCATAGCTCCAAACATTCTATGTGCATTTAAAGAAACAGTAAAAGTGGAAATGCCAGTAATGGTCAAGTCTGACTCTTTTATTAGGAAAGCAAAACATTTCCTGAAAGCCACCCCCCCACCCCCAGAGTTTTCCATAGTCTTATTGGCCAGAACTGGGTCCTATGACTGCTCTAAGTTTTAAGGACCCTGGCATAAGCAATCACTGTCAAAGGGAATAGGATCCTTATGGTTCATTACCTTGGGCTAGGGGCATGGCTACTCTGAACAAAATTGCAGGGTTTTTTTTTTTTTTTAAAGATTTTATTTATTTATTCATAAATAATGAATAAATAATGAACTGTCTCTCTGAGACAGACAGAGAGAGAGAGAGAGAGAGAGAGAGAGAGAGAGGCAGAAACAGGCAGAGGGAGAAGCAGGTTCCCTGCAGGGACCCTGATGCAGGACTCAGTCCCAGGACCCTGGGATCACGTCCTCAGCCGAAGGAGGACGTTCAACTGCTGAGCCACCCAGATGTCCCCAAAATTGTAGTTATGTTTTAGTAGGTATTTTAGCCAAGCATGGGCTGCTTTTTAACAAAGTAGTGTAGACTGGGTATTTTATTTTATTTTTATTTTTTAAATTTTATTTACTTATTCATGACAGACACACACAGAGAGAGAGAGGCAGAGACACAGACAGAGGGAGAAGCAAGGCTCCATGCAGGGAGCCTGACAGACTCGATCCTGGGTCTCCAGGATCACACCCCAGGCTGAAGGCAGCGCTAAACCGCTGGGCCACTGGGGCTGCCCAAGCCTGGGTATTTTAAACAACAAATATTTATTTCTCAGTTCTGGAGGCTCAGAAGTCCAAGATGGGGGTTCCAGTAGATCCAGTATTTGATGAGGCCTGCTTCCTGGTTCATAGATGGCTGTGTTCTTGCTATTTTTTACATGTCAGAAAGAGGGCAAGAGAGCCCTCTGGGGTCCCTTTTATAGGAGCACTACTCCTATCCATGAGAGCCAGACCCCAGGACCCAAAGACCCTGCCTCCTAATACCACCATCCTGGGGACTAGGATTTCAACATGAATTTTGGGGGAATAGTCCGTTGTGGCAAGGTCAAAATAGGGGTCTCACGTTAGATAGGAAACTGTGGTTTTTAAATCATGTCCATAAATTAATTGACTTGCCTCCCTTTAAGAAGTAGGATCGTGGGCTGCCCGGGTGGCTCAGCTGTTTAGCGCTGCCTTCAGCCCAGGCTCTGATTCTGGAGACCCGGGATCAAGTCCCATGTCAGGATCCCTGCAGGGAGCCTGCTTCTCCCTCTGCCTGGGTCTCTGCCTCTCTCTCTGTCTCTCATGAATAAATAAATAAAATCTTTAAAAAAAAAAAAAAGTTGGATCTTTTTTCTTCCCCTCAAACTTCATTTGTAACCAATGGAGTATGTTAGAAATGAAGCTGTATGACATGTGAGGCTGAGTAATAAAAGGCCACGCATCTTGTACTATTTCCTGGAACCCCTTCACCTAGAGCCCTGAGATGCTTTGTAAGGGGACAGACTCCCCTGAGGCTGCAAGTCACACAAGGAGGCCACATGTAGGTGCTTCAGTCAGGGGTCCTAGTCTTCCAATGATCCCAGCCCAGGTTGCAACTCGTGAGTGAATGAGCCTTTAGATGATTCTAGACCCCCACCATTGGGTCTTCCTAGCTGAGGCTCTGGAATTGTGCAGTAGAGGCAAGCCGACCTTGTCATGCCGTCTGAATGCCTGACCCACAGAATCTATAAACATAACGGTTATTCTTTCAAACTGCTAAATTTGGGGAGCAATTTTTTTTTTTACTTAGTAATGGTAACTGGAATAGAAACTAATAGAATTTGCCACAGAATGTTTCCCATCACACCTGGCAGAGAGGAGCTGTTCAAACTATGCACGTGTTAGAACTTCTCTTCACTTTCCAAGACTGTTTCCTTCCTTGGCACCAAGCATTTAACTAAGGCAAGCCATAATTGCATCTTCGTTTCCTTCCAGTGTTTCTCACTTGAGTTCATTTTATTTTTCTTTACCAACTTGCTTGCTATCCTCTGAGTGTTTACGTGGTGACATGCCTTTTTAAAGGTCCATCATCCAAATCTAATAATAACGGTGGAGGTTTATAGAATGATTACTATGTACCAAGCCCTTTGAAAAGCACATTAGCTTATGAGGTAGGTACTCATATTAGACTCATCTTAAAGTTGAGGAGCCTGAGGCACGGAGGGGATAAATACTTGCCCAAGGTCACTGAGCTAGTAAGTGGAAGTAGCCAAATTGTGTAGTGTAGCTGTTCTCCGTAATGGAAGCAATACATTGTCTGTGTAGGACTGTTGCCATAGAAGCATGGGCCAAGCAGTGCCTTTGAGATCCTGTGGGGTTGGGGGGAAGAGGCATATTGCATATGTGAATAGCCCAGTGAAAACCATACTGGAAGAAGAAGCCATTTGGAAGATTTTTCGGGTCCCCAAGGTCTGTTATCTTGAGAAATCTTGGCATTCTCTGGCCCTGGTGTGGGGCGCAGCACCACTTCTGGAAACACTGTTCTTGCTATGCACCCTTGCTACTGATTCTTGTCCTGCCCAGTTGAATACCAGCAACAATTTATTGAGTCTACTTTGGCTCTCTCAGGGATGTTTGTTTCTAAGTTGCCTTCTTGATGAGACCTTCTCTTCTTTCCCACTTATCTCCCCTTCAGGATTCTCTCTGTGTCCCTTATTCATGGACTGTTTGTACTGGCCACACACACTCCCCTTCCCCCTGCTTGTACTGGCCACACACACTCCCCTTCCCCCTGCTTCCTCACACTCTGTATCTGCTTCCCAGCCCATTCACTTCTGACTGCTGCCATTCAGGTGTCTAATGACAACTGCTATTCTCTTCCTGGACTGGCCCAAATGACCCCAGAATCCAGCGCCACCAGTGTCTGTTTCTGTTGGCAAAACAGACTAAGTATCTTAGAAAAACAAACTTAGTGATCTTAGGAAAACACTTCAGAGGGCCTGATTATCACTACCTCCTTCTCCAAGTTCCCGTAATACAGCCTTTACCTTTTGACCATATCAGATAATTTTAACTGCAAATGACATTAAAATCACTAATCTGTCTCCTTTTGGAGACCTAGAATAATGTATACTTGTTGGTCATCTGGCCATACAAGAACTTTCCCTCCCCCAAACTCTCCAGAGCCAGTCACTGAAACTTTGAAAGCTTTTGGTATTAACTTTTTATTTTTAAGTAATAAGCTTAATATTTTCCCCTCATTTTAAATTATGAACATTTTCTACTTATTTTCTGTTAGGATTCTCAGACTTTTTATTTTTTTCTTCTATTTTCATATGACAGATTTAGGTCACTCAATAATCAGTTTTGACATTTCTTTGACCATGGAGAGATTGCTGAGCCAATTAGAGTACTATGACCACATTATAAAAATTTGAAGCAAATGGAAATAGCTCACATCATGAACACCCAGGTACTTATTATCTCAGTCATAACCTAACATTTTGCCACATTTGTTTCAGGCTTAAAACAAAGCATTATAGGGGCAGTTGAAACCCTTTGGGTTTATCTTTCTCATCTCATTCTTTCTCTTCTCTCCTTACTACTTTGAAACAACTACCATCCTGAAAATGATGTTTGTCATTCCATGAATTATTTTTTTACTTATGTTACATATGTATGCACTCCTAAATGATATATAGTATTTCTGTGTTTAAAAATTTTTTTTAAAAATTATTTATTTATTTATGATAGTCACACACACACACACACACACACACAGAGAGAGAGAGAGAGAGGCAGAGAGAGAAGCAGGCTCCATGCACCGGGAGGGAGCCCGACGTGGGATTTGATCCCAGGTCTCCAGGATTGTGCCCTGGGCCAAAGGCAGGCGCTAAACCGCTGCGCCACCCAGGGATCCCTGTGTTTTAAAATTTGAGATGAATGGCATAATACTTTGATTAACCTTTTGTACCTACTCCCCCCGCCCCCAACCTCTATTTTCACTTTGAGGTTTATCCAAGTTGATAATACATATAGCTCTGGCTTTTAAAACTAATGTGTGGTATTTCATTGCATAAGTAAACCACACAATATATAAATCTGTTTTCCTGCTAATAAACAAAATTATATTTTTATCCATTTTTTGGGTCATTATAAACAATGCTGCAGTGAACATTCTCACAGTTGTCTGCTCAGGCATATCTGGAAGAGTTTTCTAAATATGCTGAATTTTAGTAAATAACAAGCATGGGCAGTTTTCCTAGGTATTGTCAAATTGTTTTTCAAAATGGCTGAAATAATGAAATGCACATCAGCACTGTATGAGAGTTTTTTTTTGGAATGGCGAGACTTTTATTTTTTTCTAACATCCTGGGCATAAAATGATATCTAAATGTGATTTCAATTTGTATTTCCCTTTCACTTGTGAGGCTGAGCATTTTTTCATAGATTTATTGGCTATTCCTTGCACAGGTTTGTCTCATTTTTTATTTTCTCAAATTTCAACGTACCTATTATTAATTTTTACAAACAGATGTTCTGACATCTGCCAAAGACTGTCCAGCCTCCGGCTTCAAGTAACAGAGCACCAACAAACAGTAGTTTACATAATAAAGACATGTAATTATCTCACATAAGAAGAATCCTGGCAGTAGGGGCTTGCAGGTTAGGTTGAGAGGCAGATTTGAATCTGGCTCTTCTTGTCTTTCTCTTCTGCCATCCTCAGCAAGGTGACTGTCTCTTGGGTGGTCCTAAGACTACTGCTGCAGCTCCAAAGAGCATATCTTAATATCACACAGGCCAAAATAAATAAAATATTAAAAAAAAACCACACACACACACACACACAGGCCAGAACAGAAAGGAAGATGTCAGGAGCTCAAACTGGGCCTTTGCCCTTTGCTCTCTTTTGCCAGTGCACAAATTCTTAGAATTCCCCTGAGGCCTGGCACTTGCTATATCATAGGCCAGAACTGGTCACATATCAATGTTAGACAAATCATTGATATTTGGGTATAGGACTCCCTGATTGACTTAGGCCAGTCCCGATGCCTCCTGGAAGCCAGACAGATTGTAGCCCAAACAAAATCTAGTAGTATGGAGAAAGAGAAAAACAGCCAAAATACCTCTTCTTTCTCAAATCAACAAGTGGTCTATCTGTTCCTATTTTTTCCTCCTGGAGAGCTCCCTTCTTCATTTCTTGTCCAATGGTTCCTGCCATGGCCTGCTCACAGCTTCCTCTTTACTGCTGTCATCTGTTGGGGCCTTTCCTGAAAGCCATGTTTTCCTCTTTCTCATTTCTTCTCTCTCCTTTTGCAGAAGCCCAATCCTTCAGTAATTTCCTAAGAAATAGCACATTGGAGATGCATGCTCTGAATTATGCTTGTGCACAATCGTCCATATTCCATCCTTACATTCGATTCACCACTTGGTTGTATAGAATGTTTGGCTTGAAATAATAGTCTTGGCTCAGAGATTTGGAGGCATTGCTCCATTATTCTTTTATTTCCAGTGTCTGGGAGTCCAAAGCTATCCTGATTCCTGATCATTTGATGAAAACTCTCCTCTTTTTAAAAGTTCTCCAGATGTCCTCTTTATCCCTGACCTTCTGAAATTCCATATAGCTGTACTGAAGTCGGGCACTCAGGAAGCTCTCACAGGCAGACTTCTATCTTTTTTTTTCCCTACAGTGTGGATTTTTATTTTTATTTATTTTATTTTTTTATTTTTAAAGATTTTATTTATTTATTCATGGGAGACACAGGGAGAGAGAGAGGCAGAGACACAGGCAGAGGGAGAAGCAGGCTCCATGCAGGGAGCCCGACGTGGGACTCGATCCTGGGTCTCCAGGATCAGGCCCTGGGCTGAAGGTGGTGCTAAACCACTGAGCTACCCGGGCTGCCCCCAGTGTGGATTTTTTTTTTTTAAATTTTAATTTAAATTCCAGTTAGTTAACATAGAGTGTAATATTAGTTTCGGGTGTACAAAATGGTGATTCAACACTTGCACATGCTCATCATAGCAGGTGTAGTCCTAATCCCCATCACCTGTTCCTCCCCAGCCATATCCAGCAGTTTGTTCTCCAGTTAACAGTCTGTTTCGTGGAGGCAGGCTTCTATCTTGCAGTTGTGGGAAATAGTCTCGTTTTATGCCTCTGATAGTTTCCTTCCCTTAATTTCCCTTAATTTTCTCTATGCTGGACTCCTGGAACTCCTCTTGGTTGCACAGTGGACTTTCTGGATTAATCTCCATAGCATTCTTATCATTTTTCTTGGCCCACTTTTTCTCTTTTGATTTTATTTCTGTGAGTCTTTTGGCTTGATTATTGAGTTTATTTGCTTTCATATTTTTAATATCTAAGAACTCCTTATTCTTTAATAAATTCCCTTTCATAGCATCCTATCTTATGTATAAAATATCGCTCTGAGGATACATTTTTTTGGGATGTTCTTCTGTTTCCCAGATTGTCTGTTTTCTGTAGTTTCCTTTTCTTCTGTTTGATTTTCATTTGCTTGAGTGTCTCTCATGGTGGAATCCTTATTCCTGCGTATGATGGCTCCTTGTCTGCCCACATCGAAGAGGCTGACACTGAAATGTTGGTTAGAAGCTGAGAATGCATGGCCTGGGCTTGTTGATGAGGGGACTTTATGTAGAAATTTGGAGCATAGGATAGGATAGTCTCAAAGTCAAAATATGCAAGCCTTTATTCTAAAGCCATTTCAATTTGGTCTTGGTAGGACCTCACAGAAGGTCTCTGTGGCATCAGGTTTTTGCAATGCTAACTTATTCATATTACTCAAGATATTAAACTTCCTTAGGCCTCAGTTTCCTTGTCTATAATCAGATGGAATTGGGCTAGGTGACCTCAAAGGACTCTTTCCACTCTATGGTTTTATAATATGATTCAGGACAGAGATTAGTTAAGAGATAGAAGCATATTAGAGGGAATCAGCTATGCTAAAATATAAAAATCCTTTGAAGCTGTCAGGAGATCGGCTCCTAAAAATCTAATAAAAATTTTGACTCATTGGGGACATGACTCAATGGGAGATAATTAGAAATAAACCTGGGAGGGAGGACTAAGAAGGGCTAATATTCAGCGGCAATGCCTTAATTAATTTTGCCTATGCCCTTGGGATGTTGAAGTCACTAGGTTTTGCTGTCTACCTCTTGGAGCTGAATTGCACACGTAAGCTGGACGTTGCTGATTGAATGGGGCATTATAGATCCAGGGAGAAGGAAGGAGTATTAGATTTTAATTTATAATAACCCATCTAAGACCCTGGGTCTTAGGCTGACAGATCCCTACACAAAGGTCAACATCTTGGAGGATTTCTAAAATTAGATTCTTGTTTACTCCTCAGATGAAGCTGTGTCCCTCCCCCTGGGGTACCATAAGGTTAAGGGACTCCCAAAAGGTGGTAGAAAAAACATTACTTGGAGATTTCACATTTCTGCATGGGGATTTGCTAGGGTCTGACATGTGTGTGTATTAAAGTAAAAGTAAGTCTTAGTTTAAACTATTTGCTTATTTAGACTGTCAATTTCTGCAAAATCGGTGCCTGGCACCCTGATTTCTTTATGTCTCACTCACACAATGTGTGCAGTTGGTGTTTACTACACATTTGAGTAAAGGAAGCTGTTGAGATGCACACACACGCCTGTAGGACACCACTTCCTTTCCGCTCACCTTCCACGCATGTGGAAAATCTATGGGTCACCATGTGAATGCAGTGCGTGCTAGGCAGGCCAAGGACTGGACCTGGGGCTTGTTTGAAAGATAAAGGACGTTCAACTCCATTTGATGGAATTCCAGTGTCACAAAATACCTCGAGGAATAACTTCCCAGCCAATATTCCTTCCTTCAGCTGCATGACTAGTCTTGCTGTCACCTCAAGATCATGTTGCCTGAGTAGAAAATATAGCTAAGCTGTCATGATGGTATTTACACAGAGCAAAGCAGAGAATGATGGCGGGGGAGACATTTAGGGGAGATTTCCTGGATTTACGATATTGATTTTTGGTCTTTGTATGAGGAAGAAATTAACATCCCTCCTCCTGGAAATATGTTCTCTGTAATGAGCCTGGTTAACTTCATGAAATACAGCTTACCAAGTTAGTGCTTGCCAAGAAGGGGACAGGATTGAACTCTGAGAAGTGCAGGCAATTGCACCCAAAGATGGGGCTCTGTTAGACTTCAGGCAAGGAAGGGGAGCAGTTAGTCTGTCTTTGGTTTTGGCAAAGCCGGTGAAAGGTGAGCTTCAGTTGGGGAAACCTTTAAGGAAGAGGTGGAGGGGTGAGAGAGGATTTGCATCATAGTGTAGTCTTGGGGGGCTACTGGTTTTTTTTTGGGGTTTGTATTTTGAGTAAAGCCATTCATTTATCCACTGAGCAAGGGCTAGACACCATCCTCATCACCAAGGATGTGAGAAGTTGTCTTTTGGGAGCTGGGAGACTGGAAGAGGAAACCACCAAAGCCAGCCTTATTGCAGTTGAACGTGGAGACTAACCCTCTGAGAAATTCAGAATCAGCCCTGAGCATTATGAAATGGGAAACTTACTTTTGGTTAAGCCCAATGTCCATGTGTTACCTTTTAGTTAAATGGCACCCTAGCACAGCAGCTGGCCTTGAACTTTGAAATAGTCCTCCTAAAAATATGCCTTTCACCATTCCTCCCTTTCTTAGTGATCTGCAGTGATTTCTTATGTAGCCCACTGAAATCGGATCAAAATCCTACACCTGAATTTGAAGGTTTCTCATATTTTAGCCTATCTTCCTTTCCAACCAAATAGGATTCACTGCCCCCTCCCCCTGCAGGGGCCACCTTTCTCCTCTGAGAGGGCTTTTGGTCAGCTGGTACTCTCTGATAGGATCCTCAGCTTGTTAAATTATTGGTAGATGGCTGCTGCCCTGAGGAGCACTCCTACCCTCCAATCCCAGGTGCACCTTTGCCTGGGACCCACCTATACTTCCACATCCCATGAGCTAACAGGTTAACACCTGGCATCACAGGGAGAGCACCAGCCTCAGCACCATCTGCAGGGTCTGAGCCCAGTCTGGACAGCTGGTGAAATATTTTGCATGTACCCTGTGTAGACCTATGGGGCCCACTGTGCACTCTTTCCACCTTCCATGCTGCTCTTCCTCTTCTTTGCCTGTTTGGATACTCACCACTTTTCCAAGACCCAACACATAGCAAACTTCATCTATGCATTTAATAACTATTTATTGAGGGCCTGCAATGGACACAATGGTGTAAGACAGATACTGTGTAGCCCTCCCAGAGCCTATAGTTCAGAATGGGGGAAGAGACATCTGTCACATAATCATTTAAATCAGTGGAAATTGTGTGATATGGGCCATGCAGGGGGTTGGAGTGCTAGGGACTGTGGGGACCTTACTTGGACATCTGACTGAGCCTCTATTCCCAGGCTGTGAGCCTGATCTGGGGTTGGGGAAGGGCAGGGGATGTCAGGGATGACTACCCTGTGGTCCTGGCCTTTGGGCTAAGGTCTGAAGTACAAGTGGACATTAACTAGGCATGAGAAGTGGAAGTGGCATGTGTAAAGGCCCTGGGGTAGGGGAAGTATGTTGTGTTTGGGGTATTGACAATAGCCAGCCTGATAGCCTGCAAAGCCCTTTTCTTCCATGGACCTGTTTCTTTCATGCGCCCATTTCTATGACTCCCTGGAATTATATCCTAATATCCTCTTAGTGACTCATTAATAAAGAGACTGATGGTTTCAATAAGCATGAATTTAGGACCTGGTATGCCCCATGAGAGGTGCTGGGAAAACGAAGCCTACCACAAGCTCTCATAGTGCTCCTTTACTCCTTCTGTTCCCCTTTGTGGCCCTCGGCCCACTTTTAATTACCGTTCCTTGCTTCTTCTCCCTTTCCTCTACTTCGTCAGAGCTAGCCGTTACCTTCTGAAGGGATTGTCTGTCCTCTTTATTACAGTATCCCTAGACCCTGGTACAGAACCTGGCATATAGTAGGTGCTCAGGATGTGTTTGTTGAATGAATACTTTTTTAAAAATATTTTATTTATTTATTTATTTATTTATTTATTTATTTATTTATTTATTTATTTGCCAGAAAGAAAGAGCACAAGTAAGAGGAGCAGGAGAAGAGAAGCAAGCTTCCTGCTGAGCAAGGAGCCTGATGCAGGGCTCAATCTCAGGACCTTGGGATCATGACCTGGATGCTCAGCCAAATGAGCCACCCAGGCGCCCCTGTTGAATGAATACTTGTATTGAATTAAAGCCCGATGAGACATGTTGGTGACCTTATGTCTGGTAACTGTTCTACGGTGTACTTTGCATTATTCTTTAATTGCTTCCTGTTCAGAGGTCTTTCTGCCAGACTATTAGCTCTCAGAGGGTGGGACTGGTTGGTTAGGAACTATCTGTGCAGACTTAGTGTAAGAATTTACAAGAATGAAAGGAGATGATTTGAACCAGAATCCAGAAGCTCATGCACAGAAGTTTACAAACTGGAGTCAATCCTTCATGATGAAACAAAGTCCTTTGAAACTTCCAGGAGAAACTGAGAGACAACATAGCAATAGTAATAGCAGCAACAACAACAACAATAATGCAGAAGTTTAACTTAATTCTTTCAGTGCTACGGTGCTTTTCCTGTGAGTTCCTGGCTTTCCAATACAGAGTTCCGTATTTATTGGGATTAAAGAAGGTATTTAGTTTGTCAGGTAAGCACCACATATATATTTTATATTTTTGACATTTGAGAAGCAGGGCAGATGGACTCAATCTCTGGCGACTTCCCCTCTCAGTTTACCGGGTCACTGCCTGAACTCTTGTTGGACCCTGGCTCACGGGTGCCAACGTGGCCCGGTGGACGCCCCAGAGACTCAGACCCCAGACAGGCAGAGGCAATCAGCAAGAGGGTTTATTGAACATTTGCACAAACGGGCTCTCCGCCTCCGAGGAGGAAAAGAGCCCCGATTAGCAATTACAGGGATCTTTTAAAGGCAAAAGGAAAGAAACCGCCTAAAGACAAAAGAACCGCCGGAGTTGCATAGCGTCCAGGTTGATTTCACAGGGGGTCAACATGAACCTATTCAGGGACATTCCAATCAGGGTGTGGGGGGAAATGGTTTTCTTATTGTAAACAGAATGCTTTTAGTTGCTAAAATTTCAGGAAGGCGCCTGGATGGGCTGCCTCTGGATTAGGGCTGGTCCTACTTACAAGGGGGGAGGTTTCTTCATTCTCACATCCAGAGGTGACACAAAACGGTGGTGGTGGTATTATTACCTCTATCCATGGCTTAATCCCTCCATTAAATACAATCAGGTCTGAGATGGGATCCTTCAGCCAGGAATCCATCCGAGCAGGCTAGCCTTAGTCCCAGGGGACAGGCAGGGGTCATTTTTTACCACTGTGAATCTGATGCAGGAAGTTCTTAGGGGAAAACTCGTTAGCCAGGGAATGGGATTCTATTTGGGACTTTGCAGTTCTGTGGTAACCCCTCCAGTGACCTCGTTCAGATGGCCTTCTCCTCTGTTTTAGGTGGTACCTTCAAGGAAGCGAAGGGGGTGCGGTTCACAGGAAGAAATGAGCCCAAAGGAGACTGCCAATTACTGCACCTGTCAGTGTTCAACAACAGATAAAATTAATTCAGAAACCCAAACAGTCTGCAGAAAACCGAACACAATTATCTAAGAAATTAAGTTATACCGTCGCTATGACCTTTAATCAATCATCCAACCGTTAATGTTAATTTTGTGATCTAAAAATCATAGTTCTATTTGCATTTTAATGGCTGCTAAATGAGTGTCATCAGGAAGAAATAATGGCAGGGTGGCCTTTTGCTACAAATTCTTCCTTCCTAATGGTAATGCGGAAAGCTAGGAAACGGTGTTTGGAAAAGGTTTTGTTTCGCCTTCCAGCAGATGTATGGAGCTGCCCTTCTCAAATGAAAAAACAAGCAATTCCCCACAAATACCACCACCTGTTGTTATAAATAAATCCAAGCTGTAAAATGGAACTCAGGCTTAATGGCAAAATCATTACGGGCATCCTACCCCCCTCCTGCCAACCGTTCATTACGGCCTCCTAACCACTTGTTTCTCAGTCATGTACCTTTTTAAGCTTCCGACTGGCCATCAGGCACCATCCCTAACCAGGAGAGATGGCCTGTGGATTTGTGGCTAAAAATAAAAAGTTACCCACCTCGGGGAGAATGATCACATGTTGTGTGCCTGGTTTAAATGGCTAGAAACTGGCTACATGCCACTCCATATTTAGGTTTCCCTTTAAATCTTTATCTAGACATCCAGTGGCGTATTTCACAGCTAATGAACCTAACCTTCAAGTAGGAGCATAAAATCCTAATTAAATCAGGGCATCGTGAGGTTATTGGCAGGCTGTTTATAATTTGGCAGACTCTTGCTTCTATGAGTAGTTATAGGAAAATTATAAAGCATTAGAACTGGAATGCTGTATAATTATCCTCTTATCTATCTCCAAACTCCTTTAGTTTGTCGTGGAGTCTATCACTCCATCTATAAATATCAATTGTTTAGTAGGCCCAGGGTATTGGGCTTACTGAAATATTGTGCTCCTCATGTAAAGCTAAGCTTTTTTCCTCTAATCTCTTGGGAGGAAGGTCTATCTGAATTATTTCTTCTGATAAAAGAAGTCTTGAACTTATACATTTGGAAGGAAAGCTTTAAAACTAAAGAGCTTCTGCGATTTTCTGAGTACAGGAGATTCAAATAGGGAAGGGAGGCAAAAATATTAAAGATGAATGTCAACTTTTTTTTTCTTCCAAGGAAAGGTGGAGGGGGGAGGGAGGTTCCTGCAAAGATTGCAAAACTCCATTTCATAAAAGATTTATTAGCAATGACAGAGGGAGATTGCTGAGTGGAACCCTGATAAATGCCTCGCCTTTTTTCACTGCCTTAAAATTATGGGTTCTGTCCATAAAGTACTGATTAATTCATATCCACTCAATGACATACCCTCTTTCTCTCCCCCAAGCAAAGATTATAAGCATTTTACTTCAACAAATAAAGAACTCTGAGTGGGATGCATACTAATTCATTTAGCTCTGGAACTCGCACTACAATTTATGTAGCTAATCACAGCAAAGCAGGAGAGAGTCTTTTCTCTTACTGTGACAAGACCTGCCTACCTTTCAGCATTTCCCCCCCTAAGGTATTATTAATCTCTAAACTTCACAAAATTGAAGACTATCTAAGACCATTTAAAATGGAGTGACATCATACGTAGCAACTCCCAAAGAGAGAAGTTTCTTGGCTTTTCTGAAAGACTGATTGTAGCGACTGGAGTTTTTTCTTGTTTAAAGAATTCAGATGAAGTAACTGGTGTCTGTTCTAAATTTCCAGAGGAAATCAGTTAGATTTTGAACACACTTATTTGAGAGGTTCAGCCCTAGAACAATGGCGAAATGCCCGCAGGAAAGAAGACAGATGAAGAGACAGCAGTGGCTTGTTAGCTCAAGAGTTTACCCGGGAGAAACACAAGACCGCTGCAAGGAGCTGGTCAGGATGTCCCTACTTCTTCATAAAGTGGTCTGGTGAATTGCTTTCATGCACATCTCAGAGAGTCAGCAAAGATTTTCAATTTTAATGAATTAAAAAAATTTTAAGAACAGTAAGCTCCCATTTAAGATGTTGGAAAATGTAGAAGAGCACTAGCAAAATAATTATTTCACAAGTCAGCACTGTACTAGACAAGGATCAGTGAGTTCTTCACAAAAGAAGGTCCCTTAATTCTGGTTGCCTGTAACCACCCGGAGGGTAATGCGTCAGGTCAGTCTTGTCGGCTCAGTGCTTGGCACACGGTGGATGTTCATTGTGTACTTGTTGAAAGAATGAGGTTGTAAACACATAGCAATTAACCACATATGTCCCCATTTGATTTTTTTTTTTCCCATTTGATTTTTGATCACTTTGAAGGGGGGACTGAAACTCTTGGTGTGAACAGCTTTCTAGGCTTTTGAATAATGTCTACGTAGTTTTGTTAAAGAACTGGATTAAATAGGCAGAGCATGGCCAGACATCAAGTTGAGGTGGAAAGGGGCAAGTGCTACTTTCCATCAAAAATAAGATTGACTCAGGGGTGCTTAGGTGGCTCAGTCAGTGAAGGGGTTAAGCGATTGCCTTTGGCTCACATCATCGTTGTCATCATCATCATCATCATCATCATCATCATCATCCTGCACTCATCCTCAGCGGGGAGACTGCTTCTCCCTCTGCCTCTTCCTGCTGCTCCGCTTGCTGGTGCTCTCTTTCTCTCTCTCTCTCTGTCAAATAAATAACTAAAATCTTAAAAAAAAAAAAAGATGACTTAGTGAATGCTTCTATATGCCAACTATAGAACTAAGCCTAATTTATTTCTTTCAATGCTTATAACAGGTCTGCGAGGTATGCATTTTTCTTCCCACTTTACATTTGGCTCAGGAAGTATGAATAATCACTCAAGATGGTATATAGCTAGTAAGTGGAGGACCTGGGGTGATTCGAACTCTCCTTTATGAAACTCCAGCACTGTCTTCATAACCACCATGCTGTCTGGTGTCTGCGTAAGCCAAAGACAGGGCCCAAACACTGGAGGACATCGAAAGTTGGCACGTAAAGAGGTTTAGAAGATCCACCACGAGAAGCCACATCCAAGGGAAGAACATGGAGGATTCCTGGACTTTTTAATCCAGTGATGACCAAGGACCCAAGATCTGGAAGATGTTTTGGCTTTGTACTCACACAGCTCTGAAGATGCTGAGTTCTGATTGAGCTGTCAATGAGCATTGGGAGGGCCAGGGATCAGCGGTCAGGGAACTGACGACTGGCACCGAGGGACAGGAAACATGGCCATTAAGGCTGGCACATAGGACTCCGTATTCAGCTATTGGGAAGGTTTGGACTTCATGGCTGGAAATTCGAGATGCAAGAGGGAGAGCTCAGCCACTGATAGAAACATAATGAATCATGACTGACTCCATAAGGTACCTTGTTGACAGAGAGGCCATGCTATTTGGATTATTTGGGACAAAATTAGTAACAGTGCCTGGAATAATATCAAGAGGGAATCAGATTTATTCAGTTACCAGGGTTGGAAGGAATGATTCAGCGAGAGGCAGACTATCCCATGTTTGTCTGGCTTCACGAAATAGTCACATCTAATATAGGAGACTCAGGTTCATTTTTTAAAAAGATTTTACTTATTTATTTGACACACACACACACACACACACAGGTTGGGGAGAGGCAGAGGGAGATCAGGGAACCCAACATGGGACTCGATCCCAGGACCTTGGGATCATGACCTGAGCTGAACCAGATGCTTAACCAACTGAGCCACCCATGTGTCCCAGGTTCATTTTTGCTAGAATTAATTGATATCTTGCATATTTCAACTTTTTCCTTTTATAATAATGAATGCTAATAGTTAATGAACATCTAATATGTTTCAGGAGCAATACATAGCACTTTACTTACATCATTTAATCCTCACAATAGTTCTGGGTGCTAAGCACTGTAATCATCACCTTCACTTTACAAATAAATGGAGGCTTAAAAGGATTTAGTAATTTGTGTAAGATCACATATCTAGGAAGCATGGGGCGCGTCTGGATGTACCAGAACAGCTGGCAAATCATTAAAACACTGAAAATTTCTTCTTATACTGGGTAAGTAGTTACTGCAAGCTTCTCTGAGTGTCTGTATGCTGAGGACAGCCCCCTGCCAGACTGCCCATGACCAACCAACTAAGGAAGGGTTAGTACAGTGGGAAGTCCCTGGGGCTGTGTCTGTCCTCATTGGGTGGTCTCTTTGCTGTATTAGGTATACATATATCATCCTTGGGTGGAAGCAGTTTTCATGGCATCTGTCCCAACTGGTGGGCTAGGGCTCAACAATGTTTGATTAGAGAATATATGACTCAGTGTGACAGTTCAGATGCATAAGCTGTTCCTGGTGTTCTTTCATCAATAGTTTTTCCAGGGAGGGGCCCATGAGTCTTTCCTGTCATTAACCCAACTTCTTTTCTCAGCTTTTTGGATTTTGTCCTTTGTAAATATGTTAATCCCATTAAAACCCAAGTATATTTCCTGCCGTTGCTTTCTATGGGGGTAGCTGGTGAGATAATGGAGGGCAAGTCATGAACTCTAAGAATGTTGAGGTATTTCAGGGCACTGTAATGAAAAGAGCTGGTCTCTAAAGGTAGCTGACTTTAGTGAGTCTTGGGGTCCATCCATTATCCTCTGTGTCACCTTGTAGAGGCTACTAAACCTTAGAGTGCCTTCCATTTGTAAAATGAGGGTAATTCTATCTACCTCTTCTAGATTCCTACCATTCACTTGAATATTTTCACCAGAGAAAGAAGTACATTAATATCACAATGGATATGGTCTACTGTACAGTGTACTTGTCTAGTCCTTGAGGGGATTGAAAAATTGGCAGAGCAGGTTATTAATAGTTTCCAAGTAGAATCTGTACCAAACGCTGCACTATTCTCTGCTTCCGAAGTGCAGACATGGGTTTTCTGTCTTATTTGTTGTGATGGGTTTGTTTATTGAGCTCTTCTTTTAGAACTGTCTAGAACTTTTCCAATTTAAGTGATTCTGAAATGACATTTCCAAAACTTGCCTAAGACTTTTCTCTGCTCTCCCTAGCCTCACCTCACATCCTTATGAAAGCACACCCAGGCTTCATTACATTTACCAAGATAGACTCAAGTAAATCCTACTGTAGATAAACAGCCCATAAAAATTAACCATGGGTGAGCAGCCTGCCTCTAAATGCACTCTTTAAAGGGCATGCTCTTTAAGGAGAGAAACCAACCAGGGAATGGATTTGGAGATAATTTGTGTCTTGCAGGTGTGACCTGATAAGGCACGAAAAAGCTCAAGTTTATGACTTGAAATACAGGATGCCCATAATCAGTGAAGCCTACATCAACCAAGTCATTTATGAGAACAAGATAAATAGCTCATTATTTGCCAAGAGTAAAAAGGAATGGGCACAAAAGTAATATAGTAACATTTGCCAAGTACTTGTTATTTACGTTATTTCTTTATTACTCCTCAAAGCTGCCCTGTGTGATAGGTATTACCTGTCCTCTTTTAGAAACAAGGAAATTGACCCCCATGAAGGTTTACTAATTTATCTCAATTTTCATAGCTGGGAGTTGTATGGAGTGGTAGTTCTCATCCCCCAGGAGACACTTAGCAATATTTGGAGACATTTTTGTTCCAACTAGGCGGAAACCCTATTAGAACCTAGTAGGTAGAGGCCGGGGATGCTACTAAATAACCTACAATGCACAGGATAGCTCTCTATATCAACCAATTATGTGCCACAAAATGTCATTAGTGCTCAATTGGAGAAACCCTGAGTTGAGGGGAGTGGCAATGAATTTGATTCTTAATTCAATGCTTATTTCTCTACTAAGTTTTTAAAGATAACAGTGTAATAGAACTACCATTGATCTTAGGTTTCTCCAAGCTGATGTTACTCTGGTACATGCTAGTTTCAGCTGTTATTTTGATTGGCCATTGTATCTATTTCCTTGGGTTCCTGAGGACCAAGCTGTTAACAGCTCCTGAGTAGCGCCTCAGGGTGTCACATGACCACATTTGTCAGTATCTGATCTAGGTGGTGGAAGAAGAATGGCCTTATCACAGAACAAAGAGGATATATTCAGGGGGAAAATGAACTAGGGACTTTTTTAAAAAAAAAAGGCTCTTCTTTGGTCTACCCACGTCAATACTAATAATGCCTTACCCCACATATTTAGGGCTTTATAACTTCAGAGCGCTTTCATATTCCTTCAACAAATATTTATGGAGGAGAAAATAAACGAAGTAGTTCTGAGCATATGGTAGTGGCTGAAACAAGACTCTTGGCCTCCTGGAACTTGGGTATGAGGGACAAGTGACATGGGCAGTAAGGAAACAAGCATGTAATATGGCAAGAGAAAGATAAGCGCTGTAGAAAATAATAAAGCAGAGAAAACATAATGGCGAGTGTGGGGGTATGGTTGTTGCCATTTCACATGGCCGGGCAGGGAAGGTCTGAAAAGGTTAAGGTGGTATTTTTACAGATCCATGAAGGATAGAAGAGAGTGAATCATGTGGGTATCAAGAACAGGAGAGTTTCAGGCAGAGAGAACAGCGATTGCTCCAGGATTGGTATGGGCTTAACAAGTTCAAGGAACAGCAAGGAGGCCAATGTGGCTGGAACTGAGTGAATGAAGGGGGGAGCTAGGGGAGATGGAGTCCCCGAGGTAGCAGCCAGGGGACCCGGTAAACTACTAAAGGACTCTGGATTCTCCTCTGACTGAGATGGGGAGCCACTGAAGAGTTTTGAAGAGAGGAGTGACATGATCAGACATGATTTTAAAAGATCAGTTTGGCTGTTGTGTTGAGACTGAACTAGAGGGGCCAAAGCCAGGAGACCAGTTCCAAGGCTGTTCCCATAATCCAGAAAAGAAACAACAATGGTTGGCAGCAGAGATGTAACAGTAATGGGGTGGTGAAATCAATCTGATTCTTGGTAACTTTTGAAGGCTGAGCCAGCAGGATTTGTATCGTATGTGGGGTATGAGAGAAAGGGAGGAAAAGAGATGGCTTTCAGAACTTTTGCCTCAGAAATGTCCTCATTTCTGATGGGGAAGCTTTGGAGAAGTAGATTTGAGGTGAAAAATCAGGAGTTGTGGTTTGAACATGATAAATGTAAGGTGTTTACTGTACATCGGAGTGGAGGCATAGAGTTATGTCTTAGCATGCAGCATATAACATAGCCAACGTTATATTTGTCTTTGATCAAAGGCCAGTGTTTAATTCACACACCTATGGCTATAATGTGTTGATTCTATCTGATTCTAACACTGATGTCCTTCTACTGATGGAGGAAACATAAGAAAGAAATTTTTTAATAGCATCAGTTTCTAAAAACTGTCTTCAAACTGTGCTTCTTAAATGATCTTCCCTAAAAAGCAAGGGACAGCCAGTTACATTTGGATAGAGACGGAGCACATTAAAATAAATTGACCTCCTGGCTTGGCCCTTAGAATTATTATCAAAGATATGAAAAAAGCAGAGCAAAGAAGCCCAAGTAACTCAGGTTCTGCCTACTTCAAACATCACTTCTTTCTAAAGCTTGCTTTTTCTTTATTTATTCATAGAGTTAATAAAAAATGAAATCATACGCCATAGGCCAACCCTTTTTTTTAAATAATAAATTTATTTATTATTGGTGTTCAATTTGCCAACATACAGAATAATACCCAGTGCTCATCCTGTCAAGTGTATGGGCCAACCCTTAATATTTTTCCCTAAGTTTTTATACATAAAATTTCAAACATACAGAATTGTTCAGTAAACATACATACGTCTACCTTCTAGTTTCTGCAGTTGATATTTCCCTCTATTTCTTTTCATCCCTCTATCCATCCATCAGTCCAATTTTATGTTTTTGATGCATCCCAGGGTAAGTTGCAGCCATCACTACCCTTCACTCGCTAAAGGCCTCGGCATGCATATCATTAACCAAGTTCCATATTAAACCCTTGAGTTTTCCCATACGTGGGTCATTTGGTTTTCAGTGGCTCTCTTAAACAGCATGTGGTTGATTTTTGGATTTGGATCTACTCTAAGTGCATACATCTTTTAGAGAGGAGCTTATAACCCCATCGCATTGATTGTGATTATGAAATGCCAATTCTCACTTCTGGCTTCCTATTCTATATCTTTATTTGTGTATGTCTTCTTGACATTTTCCTTTTTATTCTTCTATGACCTTTAGTCATTTATTCAAGTTTTCTCTGGTCTTTGTCTTCCAGTAAACACATTGTATTTTTTTGTTTTTTTCCAACTAGTAGCTACCTTTAAATGAAAAATGTTGAGTCTAAATTTTTCTATTCACATCAAGATTAAAAAAGCATTCCTATCACCTCCTTTGTTGTGAAATGAGATCATTGAAGCTCCTTTGCTTTCCTTGGCAGTTGAACCATTTCAAAGTTTTGGCCCAAGAAATCACAGATTCAGAGCATATCAGGTTCTCATTTTGCAAGAAAATAAACTGAGGCCCAGAGGGAAAAAAAGACTTTCTCCTCAAAAACCCCAACTGAGTGGAAGAATCAGAGAGCTAGATAGCACAGTGCATCTAGTCTACCTCCACCTTTAACTCAGACAACACTCAAACAATTCTTGACAATTCCAGACAGATGAGAAAATACACTAGTTTTAGAGGATTAAAGAAAATGGATTTCTCAATTCACTGTAGAAGTTTTAAAGCCTTCCAGGAAATACTTCCATCTCTATGATAAAAAATTTTAGCCTACATTCTATTAATCTTTATGTCCACAGTGGAAAAGCCTTTTGCTTAATAATATCCTCTCAAATATTTGAAGACTATTCTTATGTCTCCCCATAGTCTCTCTTCTCAAGAATAAATAATCCAAATTCCTTTGAACTTTTCTCATAAATTCTTCTTTCCATTCTTTTATTAATCTTTCTAACTTTCCATGAGCTTTCTTCAAATTTTCTGTCTTGCTTCTAGATTGCAAAGCCAGGAAAGGACAAAGTACTGTGATACTGATTATTGAATTTATGTCAAACTGTGTGCTCCTTGAGGGAAGGGGCCATTTCTTCTTCAACTTTGTACCCCTGGATTACAAGGGGTCAGCAAACTTAAAAAATTTTTTTTTTATTAAAATTCAATTTGTCAACATACAGTATAACACCCAGTGTTCATCCTACCAAGTGCCCTCTTTAAGTGCCTGTCACCCAGTTAAGTATTTTACACTTTGTAGGCCAAGAGGCAATGTCCTCTACTTTCTGAATAGCTGTTCTCTCTGAAAGGCCAATAGTCCTTTCTTATGTTTTACATTATGGAAATGTGAAAATCATTCCTAGATGAAGGGCCTTACAAGAATAGGTGGTAGGACAGATTTGGCCTGTTGGTGCTAGTTTGTTGACTCCTGCTTAGATGCATGGTACGTAATAGGCAGTCAACACATTTTGTTGAGAAAGAATGCATGAATTTATGAAGATTATTTCATAGTATCTGTCTTTCTTTCATATTCTTGCTTGACACTTCTATTATATCGCTGGCTCAGTGAGCTTGTCCACTACGATCTTAGATTTTCCTCTGCTCTATATACCCATGGTCAGCACTTTCACAGGCTGTTTGTACTTGAGCAGTTTAATTGTTACTCCCTTCTTCTAAGGTGTGATAGCGACCCTCTGTTGACCATCCTTTGCTGGTGGCTTTCTATCTCACTTTTAATTTAGTGAGGCCATTTTGAGCTTTTGTTTTCCCAGCATGTTCAGCTGCTGCCCTACTTTCAAATTGTGTATGAACTTAACAAATAGCCCCAGGTGATTGACAAAACCAAAATGCTGGACCCATTCAATGACCTCCACAAAGACCCCAAGCTCTGTTTCCATTCTTATGACTCTTACCTGGAATTGGGAAGTTCATGCCTACTTACTGTCCTGGAATAGATTGGTAAGAGCTCAGACAGGCTCACAGAGAAGGTTGACACTAATGGCAAAAGAAAAACACCCTTCCTTTCTTTCTCTTTAGCTTTTGGGCCTGAAGAGAACACTTGTCAAAGCCTGAGGGAGTGTGGAGTTCTATATTAGTTAGTAGCATTGGCATTCTGAGCTGAATTGGATGAAACCATCCTGAGCAGCACAAATACATAGCATCGGGGGATCGAGCTGCTTTACAGAATGCCTGGAGGCTGATGCTTGGGACTGAGCACATCACCACTGCCATCCACTCTGTCCCACTTCTACTTTCAGATGAATTGATTCCTAGGTCCACAGATGCCTTTTTGACTGAAGCCCCCTATTCATCTGCAGTGATCTTCTGTGGATACTTGGTGTCTCTTTTGGCCAGGATCCAGTGGATCCACCCAAAGACTACTGGTGGGTCAACATGGAGCCACACCTCTTCAGTCCTCAGCACTCTGCCTTGGGACACAGATGTGAGATCAAGGCTAATGGAAAACATGGGAAGGGAGTGTTCCTTTTTCTCCAAGCTCCAGGCTGTAGGTGGCTACAACTTTCAATCCAAGGGAAATGGGAAGAGCTTTACCTTGGTTCCACAGGGGTGATATGTGTTGCCCATAGTCTGTTTTATCTAGTCCTCTCTTCACTTCCTCTCTCCCCTTCTCCATGTTGCTGAAATTGCTGTGATTGCTACCATTTAAAATGTCAGGAAAGCTGTTTTACAATGACTTCCTTCTTTTTTTTTTTTTTTTTTTTTTTTTTTTTTTTAGATTTATTTATCTATGATAGACTTAGAGAGAAAGAGAGGCAGAGACACAGGAGGAGGTAGAAGCAGGCTCCATGCACCAGGAGCCCGACGTGGGATTCGATCCCGGGTCTCCAGGATCGCGCCCTGGGCCAAAGGCAGGCGCCAAACCGCTGCGCCACCCAGGGATCCCCAATGACTTCCTTCTTAACCAGCTGGGGGAAGTTGCAAAATAGCCAACCCAGTGGTGGATCAATCTTTAACGTTCTTTCAAATGTTGAAGTAAAGAAAATGATGACAATTTTAAGGCTCTATTAGGTGGAAATGATCTACGAGGGATGGCGGACAGCTGAAGGTCACAAATCAGGCAGCTTGCCTGTGGCTCAGTGATTCAGACGTGTGGAAAGCAATGGGAAGTGTGTTCCTGAGTTTTATGAGAGTCTAAGTTTGGGAATTTATCAGCGTGTGCCTGGGATTTGCTGTAATGAGCCTCTTCACTCCTCTCATAAAACAAACCAGCATCTGATGAAAAGCTGGCTGGCCTTCCTTAGATACAGATACTAATTTATTTTGATTTTAGGGGGAAAAATATCACGCCTTTGTCCAGCTTACCTGAGAAATAGTCTCATTGGCATGTGGGGATCCTGATTATTTCCCACCTGGTTAACAGAGCAACATCAGTGACACTGAATATGCATATTTTCCATTATTAATGTTTCAAGAGCTTCTTTTAACATATTTTAGATTCTGGGTATACTTTTTCTATTTTTGTTAGAGATCCTTCTTTACCCTCTGTGTCAATCAGGATGGGCTTGGTCATGCTGGGGCAGCAAAACCACTTCAAAATCTCAGTGGCTTAAAACAGTGGAGATTTATTTCATATTTAAGCCACATGTCTGTCATAGGCTGTGCTCCATGATGTTTTCTGTCAAGGACCTCACCATCCATAGCAAGGGTTGGCAATTTTTTTTTGTAAAGGGCCAGACAGTGAATATTTTAGACTTTTTTTTTTTTTTAATATTTTAGACTTTTAGAGATCCCATGGTCTCTGTTGCAGCTACTCAGCTTTGCCATTGTAGTGCACAGACAGCCATGGACAATGTGTAAAGGAATGGGTATTGCTGTGTTTCAATAAAACTTTATTTATAAAAACTGGCAGAGGGCTGGATTTGGTCTATGGGCTGTAGTTTGCTCCCCTGGTGGCTGGGAGAGGAAAGGAAGTTGGCACATCTTTTTCCAATTGTTTAAGGTTTAACTTCCATTCATATTTCCTTGGCCTCAGTAAGTCACATGGCCATGCCTAACTTCACAGTACATAAAGTGCGCAGTCTTCATTTTTGCCCAGAAGGAGAACTGCAACTAACAGTGAACGGCATCAACGGTCATACCCTTCTCCTCTGTTCTTTTTAGAGAAGCCAGTATTTCCTGAACTTCTAGACTTGCACTTTTCCAAAAGGTAACCTTTAAATGCAATCTCTATGTGTTATAATTCAGTTGCTTTGATGGGAGCTAAACAAATTTAGGAGATGAACAGGATCGAATTTTCCTTCATTGTTCTCAGCATTAAATATGTGAATTTTTTTTTTTTTCCTTTAAGGCCACCAAAGCTCTGAGTCCCTATACCAATCTGAAGTGAGATTAAGTTTATCCATCCAGCTCATTCTCTAGTATTTAGATTTCTGGAATCCAGAGTGACCACATCTTTTCCTTGGCCTTTTTTCCCCCTCCATAGCCATAGAAGTCTGAGGCTCTCTCACCTTTCACTGGGACAGGATTGGGCCTGGGTCTTGCTGACCACCTTGGTCATGGTGACATCTCTTTGTGTCCCCAGGGGAGACCAGCAGTTTCCACCAGGAGGGGTCCCTGGGGCCTTCCTTTGTCTTTCAGCATCAATTTCCTTCTAAGTTTTGCAACCAGGAAAGGAGCTGTCACTTCAACCAGGAGAGGGCACTGTGCACAAAGCCTAGAATACTCAGTTCCTTTTGGTAGAGGCACAAATTAAGGATTAATGAAACCCATATTCAAATGCTCAAACTATAGCACCTATCATAAAACAAACCAAAACACCACACTAGGAATGTACTATATAAAAAGGGAAAAAATGCAATTTATTAACAACTTGTACATTCCAGAAGGTACAAATTGCCTCGTTAAATCAACCAAACATTTTTAGTGGCTGTACCTCTTCTTTTCTTACAATACGAACTCAGGCTCTTTGAACCAAAGCGTGCCCTGATGTTGGCTGTTTTAGATGAGGTTCCAGGGACCTTGTGGGCCAAGGCTTTAGGAAAGATAGGGAGGTTAAGTCCTGTTGAAAAAAAATAATAATTTGCCTCTTTCGGCATCTTTTCCCATAGGAAAGTGAATAACACTTTAGAGAAACTTACTACAAAATGTGGGAAGCAAGTATAACTATATTCAGTGGTTCCCTAAGTGCTGAAATGGAAGACATCAAATTTTGTAAATAGGGAAATTTTGAAAAGACAACTTGGTTGTAAACTTTTTTGTCTCACCATGTTGGTTCATTTGTACCTAAGCATCTATCTCTGTCTGTAGTAGAACCACACAGATCTTTTTGCTGCAAATGTCTACTTAGTCACTAAGCTTTCTCCTTGGATCCTGACTATGATCACTGTGTTACTACTCACTCTCAGTCTCAGTCTTCTTGTCTGCAATATGGACATAATGATAGTGCCTATCTCAGAAGTTGTCATGAGATTCTTATTATCTCGTATTCTTTTGTTGTCTCTTCAGCAGCAAAGATGTTATGCAACCAAGTGGACATTTGAAAGAAGTAGAGGAAAGGTCATTGCAGCAGCAGATTGGAACAGAAATAGCAAGAGCTATAGAAAGGCAATTGATCAGTTGATGAAGTCATGGTGCCTTATGTCTGTACAGTGAGAACTTTCGGAGAGATTGAAAATTCTCTGCAGTTGAAAGTCAATTCAAATACAAAATTAAAAAAAAGAAGACCAGTTAAAGATGAATGCATGTAAATGAACATGGAAAACAGATTGGTGTGGGACATGAAAGAGAATTAGCATAGCCCAGAGAAAATACATGGTGACCGGTGTGGAAATAAGTGAAGACCAATCAAATGAGAACAAGCAAAGGCTATGTATTCAGAGCTTGATATAGCAAGAAAGCCATTATCATTTGTATTTGGCAGACCCAAAGGCAGGCAGAAGAATGGGAAAGCTTTATAGTGGATACAAGAAGACTCCTGGGATGCCCTGATTGGAGGCTGTTTCCATGAGGAGGCGGTAAGCAGCTTAACTGGAAGTGGGGCGTTCTATGTGGTTGGTTATGGGTGTATATTTGGCTTTCTCTGGTTGCAAGTGGGGTTGAAAATTAGGAAGGCTGTCAGCTATTAATCATGTGTTGGCCATTTGGATCCAGTTGTTTCAGGGGGGTTTTGATCGGCTTCCTGTTGATTGGCCTTGTGTTTTCATCCGTAAAATGGGGATAATCATAATTACAGCAATTCACTGTACCCTATAAGTCATTTCCACATCATTGGCACACATTAAACACTCAATAAATATCTTCTGCTACAACTGCAAATTAAATTGCCCGGAGATTCCAGTGGTACAGATGATACATACTCCAGTGAAAAGGAAGGAGGGATTCCTGGAGCCTGTCCTGAAGGTTGGGTGTTTTTCTGGGGTGGAAGCCAAGCAAGACCATTCCAATGGTATGTGGGCACCAGAGCAAAGCGATAGCATTGTGTAGCATTTCTGAAAGGCATGCAGCAAAATAATAAAACATCCAGTTAATGATGAAGGTATGAGGAACACAAGTTGAAACATTTGGGAATTTCTGCTCCACATCTCAAATGTTGGCAATCACCTTTCTGCAGATGCACGGTGGAGTCCTGATTTATTTACTAGCGCTTCAGCAAAAGGGCCTTGATTGCAGGGAGAGTTGAATAGGGGTTGTTGATTGAGTCTCAGGTGGAGGAGAATTTAGTGAAATACATTTCACAGGGGAGAAAACTAGGAGGGCTCTAAGCTTAAATGTTCCCATTTCACATGTCAGTGCTGCGAATCTTCTTTCCCCAAATGAGAGTGCTACCTTAGGAGGACAGAATGTGGTAACAACTGTGAAAGCTGCAATGTGATGCTCAGTGTTTCCTGAATATTGGAAATATTTTAATATTATTTTCCTTTTGTATTCTTTTAGTGACAGAAGAAGTAACACTTAGAAAATGTACAGAATACTGGAATAGTTATCCTAAGATGGGAAATGAGGGTATATATAAATACATGAACAACAGTGTGGTTGAGTTTGCTGATTATCCTCCAAAATCCATTTTCCTTTTCTCCTACTGTAATAGAATCCTTCATTCTTAGATTGGCCCATGGCAACTTGGAATAACCACTGCATTTTCCAGCCTCGTTTAAAGTAGGCGTGGCCATGGATGGTGGCTGTCAGGGGAGTCAGACTGTGAAGTTTATCAGATCTTTTTTCAAAAGAGATTTTATTTATTTATTCATTCATGAGAGATACAGAGTGAGAGGCAGAGACACAGGCAGGGGAGAAGCAGGCTCCCCATGGGTGGCCCAATGTGGGACTCAATCCCAGGACCCTGGGATCACAGCCTGAGCTGAAGGCAGATGCTCAACCAATGAGCCACCCAGGTGTCCCCACTTCTATCTTTTTAAAGCCACTGTTGTTTGGGCTTTGGTTCACTTAAAGCAAAATCCAGTTCTAATAACTATATACAGTCATTGAAAGACATGGCTTTAAAGGGACTTGAACATTTTTAATTTAATTTTTTAAAATTTAAATTCAGTTTAACATGTAGTGTATTATTAGTTTCAGAAGTAGAATTTAGTGATTCATCTAGTTGCATACAGAACCCAGTGCTCATTACTTCAAGTGCCCTCCTTAATGTCCATCACCCAGTTACCCCATTTCCCCTCCAGCGACCCTTGGTTTGTTTCCTAGAGCCCAGCATCTGTTACAGTTTGCCTCCCTCTCTGTTTTCATCTTATTTTACTTTTCCTTCCCTTCCCCTATGTTCATCTGTTTTGTTTCTTAAATTGCACATATGGGTGAGATCATATGGTATTTGTCTTTCTATGACTGACTTCTTTCCCTTAGCTTAATACCCTCCAGTTCTATCCACGTTGTTGCAAATGGCAAGATTTCATTCTTTTTGATGGCTGAGTAATATTCCAATCTCTCTGTCTCTCTCTCTGTCTTTCTCTGTCTTTCTCTCTCTGTATATACACATACACACATTTACCACATCTTCTTTATCTATTCACCTGTTGATAGATATCTGGGTTCTTTCCATATTTTGGCTCTTATGGACATTGCTGCTATAAACACTGGGATACAGGTGCCTCTTCAAACCACTATGTTTGTATCCTTTGGATAAATATCTAGTAGTGCAATTTCTGGGTTGTAGGGTAGCTCTGTTTTTAATTTTTTGAAGAATCTCCATATTGTCTTTCACAATAGCTGTGGAAAGGGGAATGCAGTTTGAATTCCTACCAACAGAGTAAGAGGGTTCCCCTTTCTCTGTATCCTCACCAACATCTGTTGTTTCCTGATTTGTTAATTTTAGCCATTCTGACAGGTGTGAGGTGGTATCTCATCCTGGTTTTGATTTGTATTTCCCTGATACCAAGTGATGTTGAGCATTTTTTCATGTGTCTTTGGCTATTTCCATGTCTTCTTTGGAGAAGTATCTGTTCACATCTTCTGGCTGTTTCTTGACTGGATTTTTTGATTTTTGGGTGTTGAGTTTGATAAGTTCTTTATAGATGTTGGATACTAGTCCTTTATCTGATAAGACATTTGCAAATATTTTCTCCCATCCTGTAGGTTGTGTTTCAGTTTTGTTGACTGTCTCCTTTGCTGTGCAAAAGCTTTTTATCTTGATCAAGTCCCAGTAGTTCATTTTTGCTTATGTTTCCCTTGATTTTGGTGACACCTAGCAAGAAGTTGTTGTGGCTGAGGTCAAAGAGGTTGCTGCCTGTGTTCTCCTCTAGGATTTTGATGGATTCCTGTTTCACATTGAAGTCTTACATCCATTTTAAGTTTATTTTTGTGAAAAAAAAAGTTTATTTTTGTGTATGGTGTGAGAAAGTGGGGGACCTGACCATTTTAGGAGACAAAGTCAAGACCCCAAAAGAATGTGAGTTCCTCACAAGAACCTATTTTAAAATGCCATTCCATCAAAATGAGGAAGGAAAACAACCAGGTTTATTGGTTTCCAGTAATAAGGCTAGCCAAGGCAAGCTTTGATCTCATGTTGTTCATTAATCAAAAAGACATAGGTAGTGTCAGCATGGACAGGTTACTGTATTCTAAACTTGTGCATCATTTTGGGCCATGGCAGTCTAGAATTGCTAAGAATCTTAAAAAATAGTACTATTGTGATAGGTCTTCTCCTTTTAGACTGGATTTTGGGATGGCTTGTGGTAGTGCAAAAAAACAAAAAATGTGCATTTGATACTTGTACCAAAGCACACATTTTAAAGATTAGGACCCCACCTATGGCATAATCACATCACTGCATTTGCATCTTATTGCTGATAGTTTAGTAATTATTAATGTTTTGGATAGGTTTCAGGAGAAATTGGTATAGATCCCCTGGCCCCTCTTCAATCTCTGGAATAGTAACTTCCCTCATGTTTAACTGCTATCCACAGTACAGCTGCTGGTTCACCTACTAGAAGACTGAGCCTGCCTTAATTATAGTGCCAGATATTAGGAGGTGTTTCTTTTCCTGGAGGCTAAGGCCACGCAGAATTATTTTGTTACGTTCATCTTCCCTTTATGTGTAGATCTTGGCTGATTTGTGGTGTGTCTTACATAATAAGGAGAACCATTAGAAGTTATTCAAGTAGCTGATGGGGTTAGTGCTGCTTCCCACTTCTGTGAAGGTTTCCCTGGTGATTTCATTGCAAGTAGTTTTGAATGGCTTCCAACAGCTGTAGTTGGTACCTTCAACTTGTCCTTAAATTTAGTATTTTGTATTTTAAAAGTTTACATTAATGATTTTCCTTTGCTTCATTGTAGCCAATTTGGTGTCTTGCACCAAATAGGTACT
Organism: Nyctereutes procyonoides; assembly: GCF_905146905.1. NCBI lineage: Eukaryota > Metazoa > Chordata > Mammalia > Carnivora > Canidae > Nyctereutes > Nyctereutes procyonoides. The sequence goes on from NW_026575122.1 coordinate 26,327,965, forward strand.
TGAATGCTGGTGGATTTGTCACCCAATGGCTGTGGAGGCTCAGAATGGGAGTTGGGGCAGGCTGGGCTTTGCCGTAGTCCTGTCTGATGAAAAAATTGATCCTAATTTTAGGGTGAGTTTTTTTGAATTTTGAACAACCTACAAATACACAAATACCACTAATACAACCTACAAGTTATCACTTAACCAACTCAGTAAGGCAAATGGTAGGTAACAGCTCAACCAGTAAATTCAAGTTTTTTTTTTAATATAAGCTGAAGAGGACTGAATTAATCATATTTCTAAGTAAGTAGAAAATTAACATCACTGTTTCATGCAAAGTTCTTATTTGTCTGTATTTGTTACTTTTTTAAAAAATTTTTATTTATTTATGTATGATAGTCACAGAGAGAGAGAGAGAGGTAGAGACACAGGCAGAGGGAGAAGCAGGCTCCATGCACCGGGAGCCCGATGTGGGATTCAATCCCAGGTCTCCAGGATCGCGCCCTGGGCCAAAGGCAGGCACTAAACCGCTGCACCACCCAGGGATCCCTATTTGTTACTTTTATTCCATCCCCATTCTGTTGCCAGTAGATAGAATATGTTTTATATGCATCTTTCCTCTGCGTGTATCTTTTTAAAATGAAAAATAAACACTTGTATAGAACTTACTATCCTCTAGGCTGTGTTCTAAGTCCTATATGTATAGGACTGTATGTATATGTGTTCTAAGTCCTATATGTCCTATATGTTCTAAGTCCTATATGTTCTAAGTCCATAATGTGATTATCTCCATTTAACAGAAGAAAGAACTGAGGCACAGAAAGGTTAAGCAACTCGCCTAAGGTCACACAACTACTAAGCAATGAGGTCGGTATTTAAACCCAAGCATTTGAGCTCTTGAACCCATGTCCTTAATCACCAACCACACCACCAAAACGTGCACTGTGCTTTGTGTGTCTGCGTTTTAAACTTATGTAAATGGTGTTGTGTAAATGGCACTGTTATAAATCTCATTAGTTTCTCACACTTTGCCTTTAAGAAGTGCGCATGTTGTTTTGCTCACTTGCGATCCATTCTTCTGATGGCTGTACTCCAGGGTGAACATCTATCACATTTTGCCTCTCTATTCACCCAGTGCTGACACTCCAATATTCTGTCTCCACAAATAATGCTGCAATGAACATCCTCCCTCAGGACTTGTGGGAGACTCTCTTTGGGATATAAACCATGATTTTTCTTTATATAGAAAATGTGTGCCTCCTATGAAACAGGAAGATGGTAAATTTAGAGCCCCTTTCTGAAAAAATTGCTTATGCCATTGCAGTCATATCTCAGGCACTGTTCTAGACATAGGGTCGTCACAAGGTGGAATACAGATATTCAGTTACAGGACATCAGAATCCTTTTAATTACTAAATAAATAATCAACTTGTAAATGTTTATTCGTGCCATTCATGTGCTAGTAAGTATTAGAGGGGTGGCACAGGATGGCTAAGGTACCCTTGGTCCCAACATAGTGAAGAGATTAAGGATCTGGATGTAGATTTGGGGTGATATGGTTCCAGGGCCACTTCTATTACGCGTACTTGTGTTTGTTTGTTTGTTTGTTTTTTTGAGGACCAAACTTTCATATTTCAAGGACATCTCAAGTGAGTTACTGGTGGGGTTACAGAAACTTCCATTCATGCCACCACAGCAAGAGTCAAGAATTCTGAAGGTTGAAGCAATTACTGCTTTGGATACATAACAATATATTAAAGCATGTCAGAAAGTGCAAAAAAGGAGGCATTCAGCAGAGCAAAAAAAAGCAACAGGCTGATTGTCCTAACAGAAACTCTTTCTAGAGCTCAGTCCCAGGGATTAGAGCTGCCTCTAAGGCAGAGGTCCAGACATGGGTTTTGATGGATTCTTATTACAACTAGTCAAAGGCAAGCTAAAAAAAACCGAGGTTCACATTTCCCCCATGACTGTCCTTGCAACAAAGAGAACATTTGGTTACCTCTCACACGTAGAGCTGAGCAAGAACCCAGTGGCAGGACTTAGTCAGTGATTCTGACCCCAGGCTGACATCTCTGGGCCCGAGCTCTGAGCTCCTCAGGCAGGATGGCCTGGAACTGCTCCTGTACCAGCATCTCCACAATCTGCTCCTTTGTGTGAATATCGGGTCTCAGCCACTGTCCGGCAAGCTCCTGGAGATGTCTGAGGACATCCCTGGGCTGAGCTGCATCCTCATAGTGGAATCTCTGGATCTGCCTAGAGACTGCCGTGTTGGGAGGATTCCTTGTGGCATGGTCTCCAGGTCTTCAACAGAGTCTGCATCGAGGCACTCTGGTGGAGCCTGGACCTGGGGAACCGATATTAGGACAACTTCTGGCTCCTCGGCCATCATCTCATTTGAAGATGACCCTATTTTATCATTCTGGACTTCTTTACTTTGTGTCTCTTGGTACCCTTCATTCTCCATTGTGTTAAATTTCTTGAGCCCTCCGAGGCCATTTTTCTCATATATAAAATGAGGATGACAAAGGTGGTTGTGGGGATTAAATGTTGTTGGGATTAAATTAAAATGGACATAACTGTTTTTGTTGTGAAGGTTAAATGAGATAGGGCTTAGCATAGAGTCTGGCCTGAAATAAATGCTTAAAAGGTTGGATAATCCCTGCCATCAAGAAGCATCTAGCCTAGTGGAAAAGACAGACAGGGAGATAAATATTCATAGTGCAGTGTATAAGGACGATGGCAGCAACATGTACCAAGTGTGGTGGGAGCACAGAGGAAGGGGCACTGAAGAAAACATTGATACTTATTATTTATTCCATGCCTATCTTCTATCTAGACACTGTCTATGTGTTATTTTGTTCTGGCTTTCTAAGGTGTATCTCATTATTTCTATTTGATAGAGGTAGAAACCAAGGCTTGACTGCAACTTGCCATTCAAAGTCACTCACCAAATTGTGGTACAGAAAAGATTTGAATTCCTGTCTGGCTGACCCTAAAGCCTGTATTTGTTTCAACTATACCAAAGAGGAGCCAGAATTTGATCTCAACCACTACGGCTGAGTAGGCATTTTCTAGGTGGATAGACTATGCAAACATTTTTCTTGGCACCTTTACCTGGCACCAAAGAACCATATTTTTATTCCTTCATTAACCGTACACATGTTTATCCAGAATTTATTCTGGCTGGCTTCTAGAAATGCAAAGATTAAGAGATAAGGTCCCTGTCCTTCAGGGGTTTATAATCTCATCACAGAGATAGCTGCATTCAGATGTGCCATCCATAACCAGATAGGTAATGATACAAGGTTGCATAACATGCCAGAAAAATGATAGGGGTATCCAGTTGAGTCCAGAGGAGGGAGACATCACTGAGGGCCCAGTGGTTTGAGGCAGGAGTAGATGGGATTGTAATTGGGCATCAAAATGAAGGAGGGAGCAGTATGGACACTTGGAGTATGTACTGCTGTGTTATATCTAATGCAATCTAAGGTTTCATTCAAGAGTTGCATATAAACATAAATGGAAAGTCAGATTTTACTCTTTAAGTTTCCTTAAATAGGCAACAACGAATAGGCTCTTGTATTGATTCTGTGGGGGTGCATGCATCTTCTATATTCAAGCTCAGTATAATCACTTTTCCCTGCAGACTTAGCACAGATTGCTGCTTCTTTGGACTATAGAGTCTCTTTCAGACCTTGGATTTCTCTAGATGGCTTGCCTTTGAGATAGTGTTGAACAAAAACAGCAGTGCTTGAATTGTTAGAGTCAAATGGGCGAACCATGATGTCTGTACTATTGGGAATATGAGGCATTGGGGATTGGTGGGGGACAAAGAGGTGGTCTGTGGCCTCTGTGGCCACCTCCTTGACATCTGAAAGTTCTGTCTGCTGAGGAGAAGCCTGAGTGAGCTCAGGCACAGAGGAATGATCACATCTACACTTCTGATGTGCACAGATAAGCTGACATGAAAATGTGTCACATATTGTGAGCTAGTTTGAGGTGCTGATGTTCCGTTTGAGGAGGAGGGACAGTAGGTAGCAGAGAGAACTTCACTTGGAAAGGAGACACAATCTATGTTCATGTCATGTGCCATCCAGTGGAATGGAGGAATGACTAGGTTGTGGGAGGATTGCATAAAGGCTGAATTTTCATATTTAATCTATTTAGGATATTAGATTAGCATAAAAGTGGACTTCAAGGAATGCACATGGGTATATCTGGGTTTGTTGGGAGAAAAGGATTTTGGGGGGGAAATAGAGACAAATTTGGAAAGGGACTAGGTGGTGGGGTACTATAATGTGTAGGATAAGGGCTCAATCTTCTAGGGTGACATTTTGATATCTCTGTATATGCCTGATCAGGGATTGCCAGTTGAAAATAAAAGTTTTTGGAAGGCTAAACAAGTGATTATGTGTAAGCTGGATTGGTTGGGAGCCCATAACTAGTGTTCTGGAGCCTACTTGGAAGTGGTGGCAAAATTCTGGTGAAAGGCAATGAAGGTCTAGACATGGTGATGGAGAGGAAGAGGAATCCGCATAAGAGAGAGATCTGAAAAGAGTTATGCAGAATCAGTAGAACTTTGTAAACTGGAAGGGCACTGGGAACAACCAAATCTACATCATAATCACCAACTCCAACATAAATCCAGGACTGCCTCTCTGGCTCCCTAACTTCCATGCAACTGGCATCGTTTATTGAGGTTGGAGGAGATCTCTGAGCTAAAAACCAATTGAAAGATACATGTACTCTTATACCATACACGAAGATAAACTGAAAATGGTTGAAAGATCTAAATGTGTGACAGGAATCCATCAAAATCCTAGAGGAGAACACAGGCAACACCCTTTTTGAACTTGGCCACGGCAACTTCTTGCAAGACACATCTATGAAGGCCAGGGAAACAAAAGCAAAAATGAACTATTGGGACTTCACCAAGATTAAAAGCTTCTGCACAGCAAAGGAACCAGTCAACAAAACTAAAAGACAACCTACAGAATGGGAGAAGATATTTGCAAATGACCTATCAAATAAAAGACTAGTATCCAAGATCTATAAAGAACTTATCAAACTCAACATCCAAGGAACAAACAATCCAGTCATAAAATAGGCAGAAGACATGAAAGATAAATTTAGAACTTACATGGAGGCAAAACCTTAGATTGTGTTCTTGGAACGGTATTAGTGGAGGACACAGATTTGGACCATTGCCAAGTAGGTTTCCTGTTATTTTTCCCCCAAGTCTAGATCTTGGGACAACCCAGTGCTGGGATAGCCTAGATCAGTTACTGTGCTGGTCCGCTGTGGTGCCCCTGATGGTGTGGACAGAGGGCATATACCTGAAGGAACCCACCCAGGTAATAAATGTGGATTTTTCCCTTCCCACCTATCCAGTCAGATGTATGGATACTTTCCATTTGGAGGGGGGGGTGAGCAAGGGGTAGGACATGTCAGAAGGGTGCACTAACATGCGGCTAGCTATGCAAGGAGAAGGAAATGGATTTCCCCCAACATGGCTGGATATGATCGAAGACAAGAACAGAATTGATAGGGAAATCTATGATCTAGACAGCCCCACAGGAGTTAACTAATGAACTGGCTTCACCCATTTTGAAAGCAAATCTCAGCAATCTCAGGAAGAAACCAAAGGTCTGATAATGGGCATAGGAAAAGTGGCCTCATAAATATGTCCTGGTTAACCACTGACCTGCCCCCCATAAGGACACCACAGTCCCTGCACATTTTCTTGGTTGTCCATGGCCCGGATGCCTAAGCCTGGTGAGTTAAGAGAGCAAAATCTTTGTAGTCATAAGGGAAATCTTTCTCCTGTTTTTGTTTTTGCTTTTGCTTTGACCCATAAAATAGGAACATCTACCTTATGGAAAAATGGGAGACTTGGGAATAGAGCCTCTATTCCTTTTTCCCTTCCCTGGCTGGGAAGAAAGTCATTGCATGTGAAAATCTGGCCCATCTGGGTTCTCTGTTTCCCAGCAGCCTCTTCTCCCCATGTCTCCATGCTTTGTGCATACTGTAAACTCAGTAGAATGGCTCTGTTCTTTGAAGGGAGGCCTGGCATTCTGATTAGCAATTTGTTTCTGGTCACAGGTCAAGACAAGTTCTCCAAGGTAGTGTTACTGGAAATAAAGCTGATCACTGCAGCTGGTAGATGTGAGTCTAACTCCTCAATGAGTTCAGGACCCATAACAGAAGAAATGTGATTAAATAACATCACCCCTTAGATCCCAATATCCATGTCAATGTAAACATCCTAATTTTGATATATTTTTTTTGAATTTTCTTTTTTCTTCTCCCTTTTCTTCTTCAAAAACATTTACCAAACTGAGTGACCACTATAAGCTTAGGTTCAATGCTTTTAAATAGCCATGGTTGGCCCTGATACATAGTGTGTAGGGCCATAGGCAACCCAGATGGGCACATGTACCCACAAATATAAGATACTTCTCTACCACGAACACACTTGAACCCCAGTTCAAGTCCATAAAGGACTCTGCAGATTATATGTACACATGGAAAAAAGAACGAGACCTTGCCATTTGTGACATGGATATAGAGGGTAGAATGCTCAGCAAAATAAGTCAGACTCAGAAAGACAGATACCATATGATCTCGCTCATAGGTGGAATCTAAAAAACAAAACAAAGGAATAAACAAAAAGCAGAACCAGATCTGCACATGCAGAGAACAAAATGATAGTTGCCAAAGGAAGGGGGTGTGGGATGGACAAAATGGGTGAAAGGGAGGGGGCGACACAGGCTTCCGGTTATGGAGTAAGTCATGGGAATAGAAGGCACAGCATAGAGGGTATGGTTAATGATACTGTAGTGACGCTGTGCGGGGACAGATGTAGCCACTTGGTGGTGAGCACAGTAGAACGCATAAAGCTATCTAATTACTGTAGTGTATGGCTTGAAACTAGTGTAACATTGTGTGTCAGCTATGCTAAAAAATATGTATATGTGGACATGTGAGTGCGCATTCACGTGTTCATACTATCACCATGTGCATACCCACTACCACGTGCATGCACATGTACTATCTGCAAATACACCCACATCACATGCACGAACAATGAACACATGCCCAACATCACATGCGTGAACACTCGCCATGCATCCTCACACACTACACATGATGTGCATAAACACATACATTATATACGCACGTCACACCCCTACATGCTTACACATGGCACATGAACACACACGGGTCATACATGTGTACCACATGTATACAGACCTCTCACATAGACGCCCCCAATCCCAAACATGCATGGGCAGATACACGTACCCTGGCATACACGTGTAACCCCAGGGCCTATGCAGGTTTATAGAAAAGCTCCATGATATAGTCTCTCCCTCTTTCTCTGTGTCTCTCTCTCTCTGTTTCTGTCTATATTGTGTTCTTTTCTCTTTTAATCCTGGGCTCCATATGTATTGGATGACACAAAGCACACACACAGACACAGAGCAGACCTCTGGACTCGTATAAAAACAACCGCCCAGACCCTGGGAAACTCAGCCTTTGTGCATAAGCCCCTACTTCTGTGGCCCACTCTCCTGCCCCTGACCCCAGGAAGGCACTTTGACAAAGAAGCACCTGCGCCCAAGCTCGACAACTTTATTTCTTTTTGCCTTTGATTAAGTCTCACAATAAAATGGCACACCAAGGGGGCATGACATTATAGTGTCATTAAAGTGAGCATTTCGCAAGGAGCATTGCCTGAACTGAGATGCTTCTGATGTTTTTATTTTCACTGAATCTTTGAGTACAGCAGATGGAAAAAATTACTGTGGCCAGAGCTTGAGGAAGCCCCCTTCACCTGAGAGGTAAGCTGATCAGGCCACCCTGAGCCCTGACCTCATTTCCTTAAGAAAATATAAGAGTTGAAATGCACGACACGACATCCATAAATAGGACCCATGGGACAACACACACACACATACATACATGCCGTACTTGACAGAAATGGTAATACAGTCACAAAGAGAGTTGACCTTGTAATGCAAAGAATATGGCTAAATTGTTCCTCCTTCATAATATATCTGTTTTTTATAATGGTGGGTTCCCCCAGTTTTCCCCTCAAACACACACGTATGTGCATGTGCAATGCACGTGAACGTGCATGCACACACACAGGTATTTCTACTTCGGTTCTTTTTGCAGTCAGATCCGGTAGGAGTAGCCGTTTGTTCTAAGGGAACCCTTTGCATGTGGGTATTTAGTGAATTTGGAGGTTTCTAGACCATGTGCTTATGCTAAAAGTGGCCACCACTTATAGACGAGACTCCACACTCCTGTTAATGTCATTAGCAAGCAGACCAGCAGTGTCTGCAAAGCTCAGAGAGGAGAGATGCTACCCAGGGGAACCACACGATGCCAAATAAATGTGAGGCGATAGACTATTTTCATCACTATGTCCGCAGGCTGGAGCCCGTTTGTCAGGGGCTGCCTTGGGCTGATGGGGAGGGGGCACTCAGGCAATCCAGTGGCAATTTCCATTGTCCTCAAAGGCACATCATTCCCAGGAACAAAGCCGTGGGTCATATCGTTTGTCCTGAAGAAGCTCCTGATAAATTTTTCTTTCTTTCTTTCTTTTTTTTTAAAGTCCCCTTTCTTTGATTAGCCATAATAAAAGCGTTTCCTTCTAAATATATGTCCTTTTACACATCAAAAGCCCGAGATGAAAAATTCATTGTCATTTGCAAAGAATAGTGCCTCTTTGTGACTTGTTATCTGTGGAACTGGATGTTATGAAGTCTCTTTGAGGGTTCTGATAGCAACTAGAATACTCTGCCTCTTGTGACAAACATGTTTGAAGGCATAATTATGGGGTGTGGGCTGGGGTGACCAGCACATTCTCTCAGACCCACCAGACAGTCAATGGGTTTTGTGTACACAGGAAACTTTCCTTTCCTTTATCCTGTCTCAATGCGAATGGGACTGACTCAAGTGATAAGCCGCTCCTATGGTGTCTTTGTCATCGAGTCTGGATTTACAAATAGCTGTCTTCTGTTTGACTTTCTGAAATCAAAATTATGGATGGGGCCATAAAAATGGCAGAATAGCATTAGATAGGGGACGGTCTCCAAATACTTTGAAATGATTCAGGATGACTTTCTAATTCGAGTAAATGTCAATCATATTTGAATTCTCGAAAATCTAAGTTGTGGTAGATTTCGTTTTAGGAAACAAAAGCTAAGTGATTGAAACTAAATGATCCTAACTGAGAAACTTATTTGATGTAAAAATCAGAATTCCAAGGAGGAATGGGAAGCGATGCTTCAATGGGCACAAAGTTTTAGTTTTGCAAAATGGAAAGATTTCTGGAAGTGACCGGTGGTGAGGGTTGCACAGCAATGTGGGTATACTCAATGCCGTGAGCGCTGTACCCTTTAAAACGATTAAGATGGTAAATTTGATGCTCTACGTATCTTAGCACAGTTAAAATAACAAACAAATAAAAAAATCATAATTCCTAGGTAAGTGCTGATAATAGAGTAAGTATAGGTTCTTTGTATGTACTGCGTTAAAAATCTTGTCCCCAAACAAATGTCCAGCTTCTTTTATCTTATAGTTGACAGTTTGATCAGACTCTTTAATATTGACTTTACTAATGTTGCTCTGTGGATAAAGTACTGCATATAAACTCGTGCAATTGCTAATGTGATCTTTTGTTTTAACCTGATATAAACTATGGGACTCTCACCAAACCTTCAGAGATTTAATTATACAGGAAAATATTCTTAACCCTCTCATTTTAAGTCAGCTGGCTTGCTACTCATTTGTCTTTTAAAATGAAACCTTTGGCTTCTTTCAGCTTTCTTTTGCTACCTTACTCAGTTATATGCCGCAGTACTCTTTCTCTTCATGAAACACTTTAACCCACGCCCTTTATTTTTTTTTTAATTTTAATTTTTAATTTTTTCCCATGCCCTTAATACGTTGATTTTTTCCCAAGATTTTGTTTGTTTTCTTTGCCAAATGAGAGGCTGTTGGGAGGAGGGGAAATAACCACGGAGCCAAGAGACCTGGGTTTGAATCCCAGTTTTGTGAAATTATAGGCTTATTTCTTGGGGTTTCAGTTTTCTGATTTATAAAATGGAGGCAATAACTACTTGCAGGGTTGTTGAGAAGTTCATATCATATAATGATAAGAGCAGCTACTTACTGAGTGCTTACTCTGTGCTAAGCACTCTTGTAACTAACTTACATGGTGGAACTCTTATCATGTGCATTTTACAGATGAGGAACTGAAGCACAGAGAGGTATAGAAACATCCAAAGTCACAAAGGTGGTCAGTGGTAGAGCTTGAGTTTGAACCTAGACCCTCTGATTGCTGAGGCTGTTTTTTCTTTCTTTTTAAAAAGATTTTATTCATTTACTCATGAGAGACATACAGAGAGAGGCAGAGACACAGGCAGAGGGAGAAGCAGGCTCCCTGTGGGGAACCTGATGTGGGACTCAGTCCCAGGATCCCAGGATCGTTACGTGAGCCAAAGGCAGACGCTCAACCACTGAGCCACCCAGGTGCCCAAGGCTGTTCTTAATCACGATATCATCCTGCCTCCATCAGATGTGAAATGTGAGGCAAACTACTGAAAGCATTATATAAAGTGGAATAAGTGAGCAGAGTTGACTTTTTCTAGGTTTACTTTCTATGCAGAATGCTACAAATGTTGGTTCTGTGTTCATTAGATCATCTCAGCAAAACTGCCTTCAATTCAGAGGCCCCAGTTTACCAAAGATGTAAACAATCTGGAACATCTTCAGAGCATTTATAATCTTGGCAATATAAATATTTATCTGGATAATGTTATGTATAATATTTTACTTCTATACTGTAAACACTGTGAGACCAGGAACAGCCTATAGCCCAATTTCCAGGATCCTCCCAATAACTAGTACAATGTCCAGAACGTACTAGGTGTTTGATAGTAACGAGAGCTAACCTTTATTGAGAGTTTATCACATACCTGGTACCAAGTGCTTTGCATACATCAACTAATTTCATGCTCATAACAACCCCATGAGCAGGGCGCTATGATTACCATCTCTACTTTACGGATGAGAGAAATTAGGTAATAGTAGATCTAAGATCCTACAGCAGTAAATAGTGGAGCCTGCATTGCCACTAGGCTGACTGACCATAGAGCTTGCCCCTGTTTCATCTTCCGATAGATCAGAGTAGCTGAAACCAGAAGCCTTTCTGATATGGAATTGGAATGGCTGTAAAACCAGCCATTATGTAGTCTTGGCTTCCTGGTCAGGGGCCTAGTGTTGGTCAACAGGAAGGAGAGATTGCAGGCTGGGGAACTGGGGACCCTTCCTTTGATGTGGTGAAACATTGAGCAGATGATTGCCTGGGACAGCCTTAGAGGAGAGACTGTGAGTCTCTGGAACCTGTTCCTTTAGGGGCAATGGTTGAAAAAGGTCGGGATATCATTGTTGGCTGCTGCTTCGCATTTGTAGCAAACTTCTAGAAGAAAGTAATTTGGCCAGTTGGTGTGCAAAGATGAAAGGTAATTAAGCTGTGCCAAGGAAGTTACTACCATCTCCACCTGTGGCCTTCAGCCTAAATCGACTGGAGGTGGGATCATGTGAGGCCCTTCAAGACTGATTGCTTCTGGTTCCAAAGAGTAGGAGGTGAGATGCAGTCTGAGCTCTCTGCAGGAACCTCCTGTTACATTGCTCTTGGAGAGGTCATCTGTGGAATGGTCCGGCTGGATTAGTGCCGAGGTTTGGAAAATTATAATCATAGCTACTACATGTCAGCCAAAGGCAGGAGTGCTTTACAAACCTACCTCATTTATTCTTCGTGATTACCTCTGAGGTAAGTGCTCTTAATTCCACTGTAAAAACAATGAGACACAAGTCAGAATAAATAACCCGCCCTGAGGCAAGCTGTATTACATGGTGGAGCTGAGATTTGAACCCAAGTGGGTCTGATTTTAAAATTTATGCCTTTCTCTTCCTGCTGGGATTGAGGCATCCCTCCCCGAGCAAAGCAGTGATGTGGTGGGGCCCTGTTGCCATGTGAAGGCATGGCCTGCGATCTGTCCTCTCCGGCACCCTTTCCGTAAGGGCTCTGTGGTGGGCACTGGTCTGTGGCAGAAGGTCGAGCTGCTCCTAGCACCGCCTGCCCGAGGTGCTGAGGTCCCTCACTGTGCTCAGTGCTGCTGAGGTGCACACACATTGGGTTCCTAGCAAGCGCCAAGCCCCTCATGCTGAGCACAGCAAGGCTCTGATGCTGGGATTCGCCAGGAGGGCTAAAGAGTATTTTCTTCCTCAGTAAAAAAACAAAACAAAACAAGAACCAAAAACATTTTTAATGACACCTAGGAAAGGAACATTTGATTTTTATTCACAATTAAGGCATTTATTTTCTATTTCAAGGAACACAGTGGAAGAAAAATTAGCCTGGATGGGTGGCGGTCAAGGTGGGACAAGTGAAATGCAACAAAGGCATTTGGGTGGCTCAGTTGATGAAGCATCTGACTCTTGATCTCGGCTCAGGTCTTGATCTCAGGGACTGGAGTGTTGGGTGTTCAGCTCAGTGCCGGGTCTGGTTGAGATCCTTTTCCTCTGCCCCTCCCCGCCTCAAATAAATACATGAAATAAATCTTTAAAAAAAACCGTAGCCTTATTACTTCCACACTCTCAGGTCATAAAGGTAAATGTAAATAATTGTCCCTGGGACAAACCCACACCTGTTTGCAGCCAACATTTATTATTCACTCAATAGGTCAGGTTCTGTTGTGAACAGTTTTCATGGATTATTTAATCTTTACTGCACCATGAGGCTGGCAGTTTTTCTGTCCATCTTATAGATGCATAGAGCTGAAACACAGAGGAGTTAAATGTGAACCCAAAGTAGCACAGCTAGTTGCTGGTAAGGTCGGGATATGTATCCAGGCAGTACAGCTCCAGGCCTTCAACTCAGCCGTTATGCTGTAAGCTCTTTAAGCCATTCATCACTGGGACAGGATTCCTCAGCTCTCAGTCACCAGTAGGCAATGACTGTGCATTTATTACCATTAGGTCTTTTTATGCAATAGTTCATTTAACCTCGTAATGAGCAGATAGCTGGTATTATAATCTCCCATTTCAGAGAAGAGGAAACTGAAGTCCAGAGGAATTAGTGCTGTCCTAATGCTGGAGCTGGGATGAAAAATCTACATCTTTTTGTACTTCCAGTCTGCTTTTGCAGCACAGAATCAGCCTCAGCTCTTCCACACATAGACTTGTACCCGAGAAATATTTTAGGATGTCAGTAATCACTGAAATAATGCACATTTTAGATATGTGCATTGCCTCACATAGTGTGAGAACTCTTTTCAGTTTGCTGAAGAAATTTGCCGCCTCAGAATATTTACATTTATAACTCTACCTCTCTAGAAACAATAAAATAACCTCTCCACGTGGGTAATTAACAGAGCCATAAAACATTCCTGCAAATAGCATCTGCAGAAGCAAGGTGAAATGAAGAGCTGTCATTTGAGCCAACCCCATTTGAAACTCATTTCAAAACATTTAACTGAAGGGAGATAAGGGAGAGATGCGTGGCTGTTGGTTGCAGGATCATTTAACTAACAGCAGTGTGCTTCAAAATTAAACCTTCCATTTCAAAGTGCTGAATGCATGTGTGTGTGTGTGTGTGTGTGTGTGAGCGCATACACATGTATGTGTCTGAGCAACTCTCCAAGCAAGTTGCATTGATTACCTTGAAGCAGGTTTTTCAACTCTTTTAAAGAAGGCAGCCTGTCCTCCCTGATCCTATGAACGCTGTCTACTCGGACATCCTTGCTATAAAGAATATTTCTAATTTGTGACCTTGGACCTATCTCACAACCTCTCTGGGCTGTGGTTTCTTAGTTTGTAGAATGTATTCTTGTAAACTTGTGAGGGAGATAGATGAGTAAACATATAAATTATGCCAGTGTAATTTTATTTTTATTTATTTTTTATTTTTTTTTTCCAGTGTAATTTTAGATATGTGCCTGGAACATGCAGTGAAAGGCCTAAAATTAAACAGAAAATGTAAAGTGTTGGTGAGGATGTGGAACAAAGGAAGCTTTCATATGGTGCTGGTGGATATGAAGATTGCTATAGCCACTTTGGAAAGCTGCTTAGCATCATCTGCTAAAGATAAAAGAACATGCACTTTATGGCCCAGGACCTCCATCTCTAGGCACAAACCAACGGAAATGTGTGTGTGCATTTAACCAAAAGATTTGCAGAAGAATATTCATAGCAGCATATAGCCCCCACATGGAAGCAATACAAATACCGTCTGTGATAAATTTGAAAAAAATATCATGGTATGTTCACTTAATGGATGCTATGTGGGAATAAGAAAAAAAAAAAAAGGAACTCCAGCAACATGGGTATATCTTGTAAAAATGATATTGAACCAAGAAGCCAGGCACAAAAGAGTGTGTATTCTATGAGCCCATTTATAGTAGGTTCCAAAATAGAAGTGGGGCACCCGGCTGGCTCAGTTGGTAGAGCATGTGACTCTTGATCTTGGGGTCATGTGTTCCAGCCCCATATTGGGGGTGGAGCCTACTTTAAATAAATAAAAGTTAAAAAAATAGGTAAAAGTAATCTCTTCATTAGAAATCAGGATCATAGTGGCCAACAGAGACCTCAGCGCTAGGGGTGGGGATTGTTCCTGGAAGGGGAGTAAAAGAGCTTCCGATAGAGTTTTATTTCTTGACCTGGGTGCTGGCTACACAGGTGTGTTCACTTTGTGAAAATATGTTGAGACCTACCCTCATGCTTTGTGCTAATTGTATGGCATACCTTGATAGGTGCGTAAAAAGAAGCATTTATACAATACTATATGATTATCAGAAAAGGACATTTAATCTAGAACTGAGATAAGCAAGGAAGGCTTCCTGTAGGAGGTAGTTCTTGATCTTTATCCTCTTACCTTTATCATTTGCCCCTCATCCTTCACTGTAAATACATTGGGATCTGTTTAACTGTGAAACCATTTCCATTGCTCTGGCTTTCAATTTTTATTTTGTCTGTATCATAGTTTTAAAATTAGGAATGTTAAGTCCAATGTGTATCTAATCTATCATTCTTCATTTTAAAACTTTCCTTAGCTGCTTTCATAGGTTTATTCCTTCACATAAACTTTTGAACAATGTTCTCAAGGTATGTAAAACATCCCCAACCCCTAGTTTGGATTGCGAATTACAGAAATCATAGAAATGAAATTAATTGGGTAAGAAATAGATACCTTGATGATATTTAGTCTTATCAGCCAGGAATAGGGTTGGCATCTGCACTGCTCACCCCATTTAAATTACATTTTCTTTTCTACAGGATGTTTTTGATAAGTGTTACTTCATCCCCAAGGCCTATCTCAGATTGACTGACCAATTGCCTCTGACCATTGCAAAGGCACAATATCATGGCAAGAAATAAATGATTAAATTGTTTTCTTTTTTTATAATCAGGAGAGATGGAAAAGAAATCAAGATGGGACATCTTGAGTAGAAAAGCCTCCTTTGTTTTTTTTTTTTTTTTTTTTGAAAAGCCTCCTTTGTAAGAAGAGTGGCTGGCCTAGATATAAGTCAGTCACCAGGAAGATGGTGGAGGGCCCCATCTTTCTGCAGATTTCCAGAATAGAATGAACAAGAGAGACAGAAGAGTTTAGAATGCGGACAGAAAAGATTCCCTCATGGAACCTCCATCCATCTGCCTGCCTGTTTTTTTTTCTTTTTTTTTTCATCTCTGACTTATTCAGTAATTTTTTTCCCCCCTAAATGCTGAAGATAGGAAGTGGTGCAGGAGGGCTGAATTCCACTGTGAATTCAGTATTAGTGCCTGCCTGGCCATCAGGATGCTCTTCAGGAAACTTGATCCATGAGACTACATGGATTTCCAATTAGTATATCTACTCTGTGGATTGCACTAGAGCCACAGATTGATGCAATGTGAGTAGAAGGAGTCTTGAGTCTATATCTGGTTCCATTGAAAAATCACCCTCCTTCTTGTGTTAGAAACATAGTATGACAGACAAAGCTATTCCTTAGTCATTGTCTCATTTCACAGCCCTCAACACCTTATTTCTTGGCGAATGACTCTTTGACGTAGAGGAGGAGAGCCAGGGCACAGCTTGCTCCACCATTTTGCAAACAGGGAAGCAAATTCAGAGAGGTCGAACAACTTGTCTGGGTTCCGTGGGTAGTGAATGGCACAGCAGAGGTTAGAACTTGGATTTGTCTGAGTCCAAAATCCCATGCTTTTCCTCTATATTGTATGTTCAGGTCTTTTGATTCAAGACTCCAAACAATACTCTGCTATGGAGAGCAACCCGACTTGAAAGTGATCATTCTTGTTTGTGTTAGTACCAAAGGCAGCATTAAAAACTGTTTGATATATAGTCATTTTAGTTCATAGCCTGAAATTAAAACTGTAAAGTAATTTCCTCTCTCAGTTTTCAGGGCAGCTTCTTGCTGTGACTAATATTAGTGGGTTTTCAATATTATCATTGAAGTAGGGAATCTTGCAAATCAAGCAGTGACTCATTGTAAATGAGCGAAAGACTAAAGAATCCTGTGATGTATCATAGTTGTCAGAAGGCTCAGGAAGTCTAGACTTTTAAAATGGGTTGTTTTCCCTATAGACTGAGCTCATCTTCCCTGGGTGGTACAGCTCATGTCTGGAAGAAGGAAGTCTATACCCTGGGAAGGGGAAGTGGCTGGCTTGCTCTGTGTCATACCTTATTACCTTATCCTAAAGAGCAGGGATCAGGAAACTACAGTCCCCAAGGCCAAATATGGCCCACTCTATTTAAAAAAATTTTTTTAATTTAAATTCAATTTGCCAATACTACTCCATTTTTAGAAATTAAGTTTTATTGGAATACAGGCACCTTCATGGGTTTACTATTATTGTCTGTGGTTGCTTTTTTTGCTATAATTGTAGAGTTGATAGTTGCCAGAGGGACAATATGGCTGGTAAATCGGAAAATATTGATTATCTGGCCCTTCACAGCAAAAGTTTTCCAAACACTGCTCGGGACTCAAGCAAATTATCCTAAAAGGGTACAGCATAGAACTCATCAGGCAGATTAAAACCTTGGTACAGACTTGGGTTTTGACTTCTCCAGGTTTATTTTCTTTGTGGGCAGTTTTTTGTTGTTGTTATTGTTGTTTTGTCCTCTTTTTTTTGTTGTTCTTGGCAAAGTTCTTTCTAAGGATCTGCTGGAGCTTCAAGCTGCTCAATGTGATTCCTCTCAATATGTTTGGGAACAATCTATCCTGCACCCTGAAAGGGGTTATTAGTCATTTACCTTAATTACCAGAGTCATTTGCCAAAAAAGAAAATGAATATTTGCTGGTTTTAGCGTTTATGCATACGGAAGTTTCCAGAGTCATTAAATTCTTCTTTCTCTATTTTCTTCCACAGTTGAAGTGAATGACAGAATGAGATTGGAATTTTGCAATTGATTTATAAAGTTGGTTTCTGGGTGAGCCGAATATCCTTTCAAATGGTAGGCTGGCCTGCAGAGGTGGACGGTGCCCATCTAAAGGCAGCCATATGGGGCTCTTGAAATAGGCAGCAACCATATCACGTATATTTTTCCTGCTTTGTAGAAATGTGCTCATCATCCAAAAAGCCTCTGGCTGAATGTATCCAAACATTTATTGTAATAAGAAAGAATTGATAGCTGAATACAGGAAAGAGAATAATGGTCTGACGGCCCATACAGGGCCGTAGGAATTTAAATTTGAGCTCTGGCATGAATGCCCCCACATGTAGGCCCTGGCAGGAGGATTATCTCTCTTTACTTGAAGGTTAATTTAGCTGTCAGTATTTCCTTCTTACACTTCACTGTTCCTTTTCTATTTGACTTTTTAATTTCTTGCTACGAGTAAATTATCTGATTTTTTTTTTTTTTAAACACAATTCATCTCTGTAGGGCTTAGCTGTTTTGCTTTGCTTATATCTCACGGATACTTAGTTGCTTTGATTGCTGTTTTTCCCAAGCTCAACAAACCCACTTAAGACAAATGTGGAGACTCCAGTGAGAAATCACAACCAAAGGCAAGGTATGCCCCACTCCCTGTCTTGTAGAGCCCATTACAAAATGCTTTGGAAGTCTGAGGAGATGGAAGCAGCAATAGAAAAAGCATATGGTCGATGAAATACATCTGAGATGCAAGTGCCAAATGACCAGAGCACAGCATGATAGGCCTGGAACCCTATCTTCAAAAGCTTCGTTGAAGGAAGAAACTTAAAAAAAAAAAGAAGAAGAAGAAGAAGCAAACTCCAAGCCTATGGATGAGCGATGCTGCTAAATGAGCTGACAGCAGAAGTAATTTAGAAGAGGAAGCTGGAGCCAATGTGCAAATATGAGGGGAAGAACAGCCGCTACATTGGCAGGCAGGGAACAAGGGAAGAGGCAGAGAAGCAGCCAGAAAAGCAAATTCTGCAAACATTAGCGGTTTGTAAAATGCCCACAGAGTGTGAGTACACAACAAAAACAGAGAAGCAAATTGCTGAGCTTCCTGTCCAGGTAGGCCAGGGAAGAAACCCCACACCTCTCCTAGCCTCACAGCTCTGGGGCCATGGGAGCTCAGAACTTCTGCAGAGCCAGGACGGGGAGGAAATGCAGAAGGACATATTTAGAATTTCTGGAGCCTGAGTATGTTGAGGCTTAGAAACATGCCCTTTCCAGACCAGGTCTGACTCAGCATTGCCCGGAACAGTCTGGAGACCTGCCCCTTTCTAAGCCCCCCAGTGTGACTCAGCTCAGGTACTGTGACAGCCCTCTGGGGAATAATAGTCCAGGATCTCAGGTGCCACTGGGACCCTTGATGTCTCAGGCCGCTCTTTCATCTCTGCATTCCCTGGATTTCCAGTACTGTGCCCGGTACCTATTTGATGTTTGAGCAATGTGTGTTGAATGAATGGCCAGTTACCTTAGGAGTTAGTGACAGCCAGCCAGCCCTGTGGTTAAGAGCACCAGCAGAGGTAGTACACATCCTGGTTGTGCCACTTACCAGCTGGGTGACCTGATTTGTGTTGATCCTGTTCCCTGACCTCTGTTTTTCCCCTCTATATAATGATACCAGTGTCATAGTGCTGTGAGGACTAAATATAAGAGTGTTTACAGCATGCCTGTGTAGTGTCTTACACCTAAAAAAGCTTTTAAAAAATGATGGACATTGGTAAGTAGGGTGTTTGCAATTTAATAGAGCAACTTAAAGGGAACTAGTGCTGCTCCTGGAGTAGGAGGAAATGTGATAACAGGAAAGGGCTATGGGTAGAAGGAGAGTTGAGCGTGGAGCTTCAGTTGGGTCAGGGCAGGTGGCTTGGGACCAAGACAGGGAATCCTAAGGTGAATTTAGAGGCCTACTTGTAGCACTGGGATCAGACTGAACGTAAACAAACTGCAGAGAACCAAGGAAGGTGACTCTGAGGTAGTCCTCTAAGCTAACAGCCTTGGTTTCTTTACTTAAAAATGTGGGAGTTGGACTACTAATTGGTTTCTAACATCTCATGGTTCTAGGATAAACTTGAATCGAGACAGATTTTAGAGGGTATGTTAATAAGTCTAATAGATCAATGACAGGATTAGTACTGGAATTCCGTCTTCTTACCCCCCAAACCAGCACCGCAGGCAAAGGGCATTTAATTCCTCATACATTCTTTATATCATTAGCTAAAAAGGGTTTGAGGGAAGATAAGAATGAGCCAGGAATCCTTTTCCCCACTTGGTGCTCTCCATGACATGGGTTGCTATTAGAATGATGGAAAAAATATTGCCTCTGCCCCCCTGGCCCTTAGGCTCAGAAACTCACTGGAATTCAATCTTGAGAAAGACAATGCCCCATGCTTTGTATACTATCACACACAAAAAGTAATACAATCATTAAAAAATCATCATCCTGAATTTTTGATGGTGCTCTGCTTGTTTGCAATTTTATTATTCATAGGTGTTAGCTTTACAATTATAAAACATGTTGTTGGTATTTTGGAGCGGATTCTGACATCAAATTTGGTTTGCCAATAGAGGGGATGAACATGTCAAGGAAAATAGAAGGCAATGACAATGGATAAAATCTCATTTGGTTTCTATGGCTAATCATCTTGTTCAGAAGCACAAGCTATTTGAACACCGTAATACGATTTCCACATTAGAAGCACGTTCCAGTCAATTCAAAAATGAAGTAAATAGAGAGGAGGCATACAGTTCTACTAACCCACCAATGTCATAACTTTAATGATTTTAGCAGCTCAAGGAAAACAGGGATTGTTGTAAAACTTCACATCCTAATGTGTCACTGCTTTTAACAATGATTATTTGTCATTTATCTGACACCAAAGTTGTGAACTGCACATTATAGGAGTCAAAGGTTTTGCATAACACAAAACAAAGCCTCTTTCTCCAAGGCTTACACTCCAAAAGTGTGCAAGTGACTCATGAGAATGTGTCAAATAACAACAGAGGCCTGGGGCTCTCTGAATTTGGCCTTGGAAAGGAGACAGTTTTCATAAAGGGGAAATCAGGAATGTTTCTGTACAAACGACTAAGCTATTCTAAGATGAAACAGGTTATAGAAAAATCTGGAATCTTCTTTGGCTACTACCCACGGTACAACACAGCCTTAGATATCTATCATTCCTGTACATTTTCTTCTGGGATCTTATAAAGCTTTGGAAGAATAATGGAAATGCACATATTTTAATCTCTGATTTATCTGTGGAAGAATTAGGGTTTCAAGCATATTAGTTAAGGTACTAATGGTTTTGTGATAAGTCATATATTCAGCCTTGTAGGTTTAAAACATTACTTATTTCATATGCAATGAAATTTGTTCAGAAAGAGTTCATGCTGCTTGCATTGTCACTCCTCCTGAGATCAGAATTTTTAGAGCCATTATCATTTGGGTCTGGTCACTATTAGCAACAGCTGTAGAAGCAGTATCCTGGATTTCTGGTATTCCTCTTGTATTTGGAGTGGTTCTTTTAACATGGAACTCACCAATGATTCTTTGCCAATGGCCAAATCTACTCTAAAGAAACAATGGTACAGTCTACATTACAAGTACATCACGCTGCTAACAAATTACACTGATAAGGGGATCCCTGGGTGGCGCAGCGGTTTGGCGCCTGCCTTTGGCCCGGGGCCCGATCCTGGAGACCCGGGATCGAGTCCCACGTCGGGCTCCTGGTGCATGGAGCCTGCTTCTCCCTCTGCCTGTGTCTCTGCCTCTCTCTCTCTCTCTATGAGTATCATAAATAAATAAAAAAAATTTAAAAAAAAAATTACACTGATAAACATAGTGTCGTGGTCTAGAGCCACTACTATTTCCTACCAATCCCTCTGCACTAAGGTATTAATTAAATACATAAGGGTGACGTCCCAGTCCTCTCTGGGTCCTTTTCTTCTTTTATCATTGTGAGTCTGTCTGTGTTGTCACAGTTGGCACCCCATCCTGGCTTACGTTGCACATATCCAAGCTGATGTAGGAGGCTGGCTTGGCAGTCTTTCTGTCTGTAAATTTTATTTTTTAAAGATTTTGTTCATTAATTTGAGAGAGAGCGAGAGAGAGCATGTATGAGTGGGGGGAGGGGTCGAGGGAGAGGGACAAACAGACTCCCTGCTGAGCAGGGACCCTGATGTGGGGCTTGATGCCAGGATCTTGGGGTCATGATTTGAGCTGAAGGCAGACATTTAACCAACTGAGCCGCCCAGGCGCCCTGCCTGTAAATTCTTAATAATTAGGTTGAAAGCACGGGATCTTCATCAACTGCCTTTCTCTTAACACGGGTTATATTCCCATTCATATTAGCTATTGTATTACTATGTGTAATAGAGAAACTTTAGTAAGTGGCTAATTTTACAAAGATGCCTGGCTTCTGTGGCCGTCGGGTGATGAGAAAGAACCATCTCCGTTCTGAGAATTATTCTCCTGCTGGCTTGTCCATTATGCCGAGGTCAGTGGCCCTATGCATATTTGTTTTTAAATTGTTCCGGAGAATCAGCATGGTAGCAGAAAGTGCATTGATCGGAAGAGTTCTGAGCCTTCATCTGTCACTCACTGGAAGAGAACTTAAGTTTCTTCAGTTCTCTCCTCTTTAAAATGGGGGTGACTAATACTCCATGAGCTCTCATGGGCTTAAATGAGACAGTGAATGTTAAAGTATCTTGTTTGGAACTTAGTATTTAGTAGACATTCAACAATTGATCTCACTTCATGTCCATTTATGCTTGGCCCGCATACAGATGCTGAGAGATAAAGGAATGTTCTGAGAATTAATGTTTTATGTTTTTATCTGCCCCCCCCATGGTGCAGAATAAATCTCTGTTTGCCAGAAAGATTCCAGCTTCATCTAAAAATGGAGGTGTATAGGGAGAAAGCTTTTGATAAAATGATCAATAAAGAAATAATTATGTTTTTGCAAAGATTTATTTATTTTAGAGAGAGTGTGTGTGTGCATGAGTGGAAGGGGCAGAGGAAGAGGGAGAGGGAGAGAATCTCAAGCAGACTCTGCACTTAGTGTAGAGCCGAATGTGGGGCTCGATCTCAAAACCCTGAGATCATGATCTGAGCAGAAATCAAGAGTTGGATGCTTAACTGGGCCACCCAGATGCCCCAAGAAATAATTATGTTTTATGTCAATTTTTTCTCAAGGAAACTGGAAAAAGGAAATAATTATAAGTATGAAAAAAAATGGAGGCTCTTCTTACTAAACAAAGAAGTAGGATTGTGATATGTACCTGTGGCTAAATTGAGTATTTTTGCAATGGTCTGATTAACTCCATGGACTATTCTGAGAATCAGTTTTACAGGACAAGAAGATTGGAGACTTTCTTTGCCCCCTGGCTCCCTGGAAAGGTTTCTGGTTCACTTTGACAAGTACATATGTGAACATCTCATCTCAGACTTTTAGTTGTTATGGACTATGATTTCACAACACCTGGTTTTTGAACTTGGCAGGATGGCCCACATTTTTCTTCTCTTTTTCCTTTTGCTTCCTGAGTGAGCCCTTTTTGCATTTGAACTAAAAAATAGAATGGAAAAAAAAAAAAACAACAAAGAGAGGGAGAGATAAAGTAATAATAAAAAAAAAAAAAAACAGTGCCCATTCAGTTACATTAAAGATTATTAGTAACCAAAAACATCATAAGCTCCTGATAGCCAAGGGAATTTTTGCAGCTCTCTGGTTTTTCTTTTCATTTCTTTTTTATTTTTATTTTTTAATGAAAAGTTTAAGAGTATTTGGCATGGAGATAAAGGCATAGTTTGAAACCCAAGTGTCATTTGTTGAAGCTTCCACAGCTACCTCAGCAAAATGCAGATGATACGTGGGCTGCTTTTCTTCAAAAAAGCATAATAATTGCAAATACCTCCATGTTTATGTGAATAAATTCTACATAAATTTACACTCTTGAATTCTATACACATAATACCTGGGAGACAGACTTTAGACTTTGTGTCTAAAATCAAAGCAGCAGCTAGAACATGAAGAAAAAATCCTGGCATTTATTTTTCAGTGATCTTGACACACAGGATTATGAGTACACATGAAACTATCGACCCAGCCATGGACAACCACTGTCAGCAGCTGAGAAATAACCTGGCCGAAGTTTCCTTAGTGACTTCGGAGTGACAGTGTCGAATTCTCAATTGGCTTTTGGGATCATGAAAGCTGACAAGCTGACAGGTGCACCTTTAGGTTTCCTTAAACAATAACGGAAATGAACATCTGCATAGGCCCTGCCCTCCCCACTCCCACCTTCAAAGGGTCCATGGTGATGCTGTTGGTCTTCATGAGAAAACCCAACACAGAAGGGGGTGAACTGCAGGCAGCTGGGTTATGACCAAGAATTTCGGTGCTAGAGGGGCTGACTAGGTTTTTTTTTTTTTTTTAATTTTTAAAGATTTTATTTATTTATTTGAGAGAGAGAAAAAGAGAGAGCATGAGCAGGGGTAGGAGTGTTGGGAGGGGGAGAAGTAGACTCCCAGCTGAGTGTGGAGCTGGAGGTGGGGCTGGATCCCAGCACCCTATGATCATGACCTGAGCCACCCAGGCTCCCTGGCTGACAAGATTTGAATTTAGTTGTGCCACCTGCTAGCTTTGGCAGTTATTTAACTTGATTCTGGCCTCAACTTGCCTTATTTCTCAAGTAGGCTTTAAAAAAACCCACAACTACCACACAGGACTGTCGTGATGGTTGAATAAATCAGAATGCATCCGGTACTGAGGGGTATGCCTGACGCATCGTAAGTGCTGTGCTGAGTATTAGCTTTGTTATTATCAGGAGACAGACTGTGATACAAGTTTTGTGCTCAAGAGCTCCAGATGGGAGAGGAACCAGTCAGAACACTTTTGGTTGCAATTAACAAAAACTCTAACTCAAACTGGCCAAAACAATAAAGGGAATTTATTAGTTTACATATTTGAAAAGTCGAGAAGGGGAGTAGACTTGGGGTAAGACTTGATCCGATAGGTCAGTGACAACTTTGAGGAATCAGACTATTATCCCCTGTGTCTTTGCTTTGTCTTCCATCTCTGGTGATGTCAGCTTCATCTGAAGACTGGTGTGCCTTTAGATCCCTTGCTCAGTTCCACCAAGACTAAGGCATCCCTCCAAGGGACCCCCTGCCTAGGGAGTAACTGAGGGCATAAGATAGGCTGCTAGGAACACATCTGTTTACTTGCCTCCTGCCAAGTGTGGCATGTATTCTTCGAATATTCTTTTATTTCTTTTTTTTCCACAGGTACATTTATTTTTTTTTAATTTAAATTCAATTTGCCAACATACAGTATAACACCCAGTGCTCATCCCATCGTGTGCCTCCTCAGTGCCCGTCCCTCAGTTACCCCATCCCCCAACCCTCCTCCCCTTCCACAATCCTTTGTCTGTTTCCCAGATTTAGGAGTCTCTCATGGTTTGTCTCCCTCTCTAATTTTCCCCACTCAAGTTTCCTCCCTTCTCTTAAAGTCTCTTTCACTATTTCTTATATTCCCTGTATGAGTAAGACCATATGATGATTGTCCTCCGATTGACTTACTTCACTCAGCATAATACCCTCCAGTTTCATCCACGTCGATGTAAATGGTGGATATTTGTCCTTTCTAATGGCTAAATTCCATCGTATATATAGACCACATCTTCTTTATCCATTCATCTGTCGGACATTGAGGCTCCTTCCACTATTTGGCTATTGTGGACATTGCTGCTGTGAACATTGGGGTGCAGGTGTCCCGGCATTTCATGACATCTGTGTCTTTGGGGTAAATACTATGCTATGGAGATTAGCTGAGACAATATGTGAATGCCTTCTTGCACAGAATAAATGTGTAATAACTGTTAAGTATTATCATTACTGTTGTTGCTACTATTCTTACACTGACAGCAAACAGACTAGAGGAAGATGTCCTGTCCCCCTTGAGATGGTGGGCAAAGCAGGAGACATTGGGTGCAGGGTTAGGACTCAGGGACTATTTTAGTTTCCATTCTCTTCTGTGTTGAATTAGTATTGGTTTCAGCATCTCCTATCAAATACCCTCTTTTCTGTGTTCTGGTTTGAGTAACCACTTGAGTAGGAATGATTTAGGAATCTATATTAAGGAAATAATCAGGCTTATATAAAGATTTAGCAACAAAGATATTCCTCGCAGTATTTTGTTTGGGGAGGTTGCAAAAGGGTTGAAACTCACTTAAAAACCTAACAATCCAGGATTGATGAAATCCAACATTGTTATAAGGCATTGAATCAGCATGCTTTTGGCTACAAACAGGACAATCCTCCTTGCCTGATGCACGCGCCTGTAAATAAAGTACAATTGAGGACATTTATTATCTAGATAACAAGTGTGAAGGTAGGACTGGCTCCAGCTGTGGAATTTCAGGGTCTAGGGTCAAGGTCAGGTTTTTCCTGATTCTTCTTGGACCTTGCTATGTTGACTTCATTCTCAGGCATCATTTCCAAACTCTCCTGTAGATGGAAAAATCTCCAGAGGTTTTAGGTAGGTTTCAGTTCAATTATTTTAAATTTATAGATTTATCTAGGGAGAAATGGCCTTAAGTATTATTTTAATTCATAAAATTCCAAAGTGGTAGCATTGTTTATATTCCTGAAAACCAGGAAGGAATTCTCTATCTATCTGTAGGAAAATGGATGAATAAAACATAGTATACAGGCATGCACTAGAATATCATATAGCAGTTAAAAGTACTGAACTGGCAGCCTAGGGTGGTGCTTAAAGGTATGATACCATTGATGCGAATCACAAGGAGCACACAGTACAAAATTCTCTGTGGCTCACAAATACATGCATATGTATGTAAAAAACCATAAAAAGGCATTGGAAGGAAGTATCAAATTCATGATAATAGTTGCCTCTGGGGAGCATTGAAAGAGAATGAGGAAAAGGAGACTTCAACTATATCTATAATGTTTCATTTCTTTTATTTAAAAAGTATTTGAAACATGGTAGCCTCTGGGGGCAGAGAACTGGATATATGGGCAACAGTGGATGGCTGGGGGGTGGGGGGGTGGGGGTGTGTTTGCGCTACATTCCCTTCCTTATCTTTTATCGTTTGAACCATGCAGATGTCTCATTGACTCAGCACAAAAGTAAAATCATTAAAAAAAAGAGACTCTAAAACACATGACAACGTGCCAGCAGTGGTCTATTCTCAGTGGTACTTTTATTCTCTATATATTCTCTTTTATTCTCTATAAACTTTAAAAAGGAAAAAAAATAGTAGCTTACAGCTAGAGGGGGTGTTGCGCGTGGTGCTGGTGGTAGTGGCAGCCGAGCAGGAGGTGCAGGTGTGGAGGGTTGGTGGGGGTTGTGGTAAATGCTATGCTTCCAGCGTGGTTTATGTTCTCACATCCTCTCTGTGTGAGCTGTGCCTACACAATGAATGTGTTCCCCAGAGTCCTCAAGTCCAGAATCCTGCAAGAGTGTTGGAACTTGAGAAGGACGGATGTGACTTAGAGCAGGGCTTTGCACTCTACTGCTCCCTGGACTGGTGGTGCTCTGGACTCCAACCTCGTTGGTATCCTTTCCACACACAGGCAACATCTCATTCCTCTGAGACCACAAATTATTCAATAGGATGAAAACCACAGCTTTCTTTCACCTGACCTTTGCCCTCTTAGCTCTCCGCCCCTTCTCCTTCTAAGGAAAGATCAGAAACCCTAGGTGGATTCCCGAAAGAACAATAGAAGCCTAGAAGAATGACAGCTCCTCTGGGGTTTAGTGGAAGACACAGTGCTAACAGATTGTTCTAAGGGCAAGGAGGAGAGAGGCCACCGAGGGACCAGCAGGTCGGTAGGGATGGGTAGTATAGATGAGAGAGAGAGAGAGAGAGAGAGAGAGAGAGAGAACTTTTGGGGAGGTAGAGAGAGGCACTCCTGGGAGGTTTAATGAGTTCCTGTGAATTTGAAGGCGATAAGTGAAGATTACAAACTCCTGGGCTTTGCTTTGTTAAACATGTTGCTGTTCTGTGGCTGTAATGTCGAGCTTTATATGTGTTACCATTATAACAGGCTCACCCAACAGGGCAATTCCAGAGGTGTGGAACTCTGAGGATCCTTGTGCCAGGGTTTCAGGTGCACCTCTGTCTAGGTCCACAGTGTGAGTTGCTGCTTCCCCTACCCGTCGTCTTCATGTCTTCAGAGGACACAGCCTCTAAAAAACTGCGGATATAGGAAGTGGGAAGGAGAAGATAGACATGGCAGGAAGTCATGTCCTTTGTGAAGAACCAAGGCTGCAGATGTATTTCTGGATGTGAGAAAAGATGAAAAGGAAGGAGGATGCCTGGGTGGCTCAGTGGTTGAGCGTCTGCCTTTGGCTCAGGTCGTGATCCTGGGGTCCTGGGATCGAGTCCCGCATTGGGTTCCCTGCAGGGAGCCTGTTTCTCCCTCTGCCTGTCTCTCTGCCTCTCTCTGTGTGTCTCTCATGAATAAATAAATAACATCTTAAAAGAAAAAAGGAAGATGAAAAGGAAGGAACTGAGGGCTGCAGATGGAATGTGTTCCCCCTTCTCCTGGCAAATTCATATGTTGAAACTGAATCCCCACTGTGATGGTATTAGGAGGGGGGCTTTTGGAGGGTGATGAGGTCATGAGAGTGGAATCCTCAAGGATGGAGCTAGTGCTCTCTTAAAAGAGATCCCAGAGAGCTCCTTTGCTCCTTCATGCATGTGAGGTCACAGTGAGAAGATGTCTGTGAGCCAGGAAGTGTTCTCCCACCTGACCTTGGGTCTGTGGGCTCCTTGAGCTTGGACTTCCCAGCCTCTAGAACTGGGAGAAATAAACAGAGGGGTTGTTTAAACCACCCAGACTATGGTATTTTGTTATAGCAGCCTGACTAAGACATTGGGTCTCTTGGCTCTTCATTTTTTGCGTTTGCTCTTTCTATAGTACCAAGAAATGAGGATTTTTGGACATTCTTCCCACCATAGTTGAGATGGTCATCATTGCCATGTTTGAAAACCACTTGAAACAGTAATTAGTGTTATTCTGCAAGTACTTAACTAAGAATGACAGAACTATGTACATGCTGGGCATTCTGTGCCATAAAAATTACTAAACAAATTCTATTTTTTCTTTCTTCCACAAAAATCAGTTACAAAGAGCAATATATTAATGATTTTCTTTGCCAGAGTACTTGAGTGATGGTATCCTGCTTCTTTAAAATTCATATTAATGAATTAGACATTGGTTTTCTAAGGAAAAAAAAAACTCTTTGCAACATCTTCCCTGTGGAATCTGGGTGTTTTCTGTTTTGAATTTACTTAAAAAACTAGCCTCTACAGTTTGATTTCAATCATGTAAAAAATATACAGCAGGAAGGCTGCTGGAACAAACAGTAAAATGCTTTTCATTAATTTTCTCTGGGCATTGACGTTCTGGGTGATTTTATTTTTCCATACTTCTTTCTGTATTCTAAATTTTGCAATCTGTATTCATAACTTGAAAAATAAAAATAGCTATTGTTAACAATCACTCAAGATAAGTTCTTTATATGTCATACGATTGCAAAGATTTAAAAATTGATGAAGCAAAGACACTGCAAGTTGAAAAACCAAAATATGAACAGTGATTCTTATTGAGTTATAATCCTTTTTTATTTTACAATTATTCTATAATGAACAAGAACTACTTTCATGAGAGAAAAAAATTATTTTAAGAACAAATTTATTAGACTCGCTCTAAAGGAATGCCAAAAGGGTCAGACCAACTTAGCATTCTCTCTTTCACAGTGGCATTCTAGAATATTTTTTGAAAGGGTATGTTTTCCCCTGGTATCAATCTCAGGAGGTTGAAGGACATACCCTAAACACCTCTAACTTCCTTTAATAACTGATTTGAATGTATTATCCTCATATTTTTAGAAATTTGTCTTGAATCTCACCGTGACTCAATTTGAAGGAGAAAATGCTTTTGTGTCTAACTTTAATAAAAGCCTTATGGAAAGTATGGCTGAATTAATGTCTAATTCCTGTTATCAGGGAGCTCTAGTGGGGATACTGGTTTATGTGCATTTACCCAAGGATAGGGCTAGTCTCTACTAGGACGGGGGATGGGTCCCTGTTCTCACGAGTCTGTAGACCACAATTGGAAAGAATGAATGCGCACACTGCAGCTAGAAGGGAGGCAAGTTCAATGCTCAAAAAGTGATGTAGTGTCAGCTTCACAGAAGAGGCGGAAATCAGGAGGGAAATAGCTAGAATACAGGGTTTGAGCCAGGTAGAACTTGGCCCAGATTTGGTTCTATTACCTGTTTAGCTTTGGCCAGGTCACTTAATCTCTTTGACACTGTGTTTCCTCCATCTCTAGCATAGTTGTGACCCAGATGTCCTCTGAGGTGAAGTAAGATTGGCTTCTGGGTAAAGTCCAATGTCCTCTCTTATCGTTAGGGTTAGGATTGGCTGTGATTAACAGAGACTTGAAAATACTAGCTCAAGAAGAGTATTTCTCTTTTAGTAAAGTCCATTGGTGGGCAGTCCAGGGCTGGCATTGTGTCTCTAACCATAGGGGATTCAGGCTGCTTCCAGCTTTTCCTTCCATCTTCCCTAGGGTGTGACTCCTGTCCTCATGGTCCCAGATGGAGTTCCAGCCATCTCTCCTAACTCCAAGCAGCAGAATGGAGGAAAAGAGGAATAAGAAAAGGGGGGAAAGGGTGTATGCTATCTATCTTTTATGGAAGTGGCTATTAACCAAGGCAGGCCCCTCCATAAAAGGTCCTCTGATGCCAGCTATTAAGAAGAATCCTCTATTCATTATTCCACATTAGATAATAATAATAATATTCACTTTATAGTGTTATTGCAGCATATAATACTTGGCACAATAGCATAGCAGATAATCAAGATTTTTATTAATAACTAATATTAGTTATACTATTATTAAATTCATGTTAAGGTATTAATGAATTATAACTCATTGTGAAATTCAACATGGGCTTGGAATAAGTTCATATTGTGGTAGATGCAGTCTTATTGGGTGCTGGCTGCATGACGGGGGGTGGGGGGAGGCAGTCTAGCCAGATTAGAGGTGCAAGGCTAGACTTGGCCAATATGGATCTTTGTAATGCCTTTTCTCAGTCCTCTTCAGTCTTTTAAATAAGTCTAAGATATCATTCAGGTATAAATTTCTTTTATAGGCAATTAATAATAATTGCTCAATAAATCAGATTTACTGAGAGCTAAATTGGGGCGGGGTATGGAGCTAAGCAGTTTCTGTGTTGTCTCCTTGAATTCTCAGTCTTCCGGGACAAGTGCAGTTAGTTCCTTCATGCTGCATGTGGGGAACTGAGGGCTGGGAAGAGGAAGTCGGGTTTTCAAGGTCACGCAGCTAGAAGGTCATAGAGATTGAAACCAAATCTTTATCCCTCAACCACTACACTTTGCCCTCCAAGAATCCGTGTCACTGTCCTCAATAAGGGTTGTGTCTGTTGGCAGGTCCAAGGGTGCCATTCAATATCTGTATTCCTGAATGTGAACATGAACTTCACTGGTAAGGCCCAACCTCTGCTCTGCATCAGGTGCATCGAACCTTGGCAGGTTCTTGCCACGGATACCAGGTGCAGCTAGAGCCTTGACTTTGCCCATTTGTGCTCCAGTTTCACTTTTGAATCACTTGGCAACCCTCCTGTGCTGTTATTTACTCTGCATACATTGTTTATTTCCAGTTGGCCAGTTAGGTCTAGTATGTCCTATGTGTTTAACACAATTCCCTCTATTATCCCTCAACCCCCAATATTCAAAGGACATTTTGACAGTGGGGTCATCTTTGGCGAGTTTATTATTAACGATGATTCTTCACAATCTCCTCTTCATTTTGAGGTCTGTTTTTTCCTCTTCCTCTCAGCCCCCCAGTAAGTCTTTCATTCTTTAGCTGATGTCTTTACTAGATAAACAACTAGCAGAAAAACCCGCGAAAACAAACCCAAACCCCCCAAACCATGAAAAGATGACTAGCAAACAAACATGTGATATACAACTGCAAGCAAAACTGGCAAAATACTCAGTCTGCCTTGTAATCAAATACATGCTGTTTAGGCAATATGAAGAGGTGACTTGTTTGCCTATTATATCAGCAAAAATGATTTATAAATGATAATATCTAATACTTGCACTGTGGTGAAATTGGTATTTTTCACTTGAGTGAAAATGGCATAATCTTCTAGAAAACAGCATCTCACTTTCCACAAAGTGCCACAAAATTGTTCACAACTATTGATCCAATAGTATTATGTCTAGGAATCTTTCACAAGAAACGGATGTGAAAGGGGAAATTTGTGTGCATAGATACATGTTCCTTTCATTATTACTTATTTTAAAAGCCCCAAAGTGAAATATCCAACTGTAAGAGAATGACTAAACAAATATGCTATCTTTGATTTAGGAATATTATTCAGTCATTAAATATAGGTAATCATATACTTATGAGCAAATATTATATTAAAGAAAGGAAGGAAGTGTGTAGGCATAATTACCACTCCATGCAAAGATTAGGATGAGTTTTTAAAGAAACTGACTTAAAAAGAAAATATTCCATTTTATATGAAGGCTTGCCACAAGTTCATTTCCACAAATAGAGTTTCCTTGGTGCTAAATAAAGTTATTTTGTGAAATATAGCTCATCACTTTTTGCCGATTCTGACTCATCTTTGAGCATTAGTACCGTTCCTTAGAACTGGAGGCAAAGAATTCGTGACTATCTGTCTAGAAATATGGCCATAGTCTGGAAGAAACCATAGTCTAGTGGCACTAAATACGTGGCTGTGGCGGAACTTGGACTCCATTAAAATTGTATATTTTTATGGATATCAAAAGTTTTCACTGAACTGGAGAATTGCCTCATTAAACTCAAAAGTTGGGCAAAGGGGTTAAAACTTTCACAAACACCATCTAGTTCTCCAAAGCTCAGCGTAGCTTCCACAGAGTACCCATCTGCAACAGGTTTAAAGTTGAGCATTCTTTCACTCAAAATTTTGTCGAACATCATCCCCTTATGTCCCCAATTTAATCGAGCCACCCATTGAGGCTCATGCCTCTTATACTTCTGGATCATGCTTTATAATTCTAATTCTTCAAATTCCTGAGTTTTTCTGTCAGATGGAAACACAGGTACACGAATCACAATTTTATTGGTGTTCGCTCTGAAAGCTATAGTTAGCCCAAACAGAGTAAAACATACATGAAAAACTCATGGTCAGAGATATTTTAAAAATCACTCAAATTTATACCATTTATTTTCAGTTCAAGTCTCACATTACAAATTTAGTAACAACCCATTCCTTTTTGGGAAGAACTTTGAGATACCTTTGTAAAGATATTCACTTGAGAAAAAGAAAAGAAATAGAATGCGCCGAAACAACCGAGTTATGGTTGTAAGTTTGAGAGTGAACCATTTTATCTTAATTTTCTAAACTTTCTGAACCATATATTATTTCTCAGGGATAAAAATTAAAATAATTCTGACTGATCCTTAAGAAATTCAAATACTTCCTAATGTCTTTCAGCTTAAAAAAATTAAAAGACTTCAGGGGCACCTGGGTGGCTCAGTGGTTGAGCATCTGCTTTTGGCTCAGGTCGTGATCCTGGGGTCTCGGGATCGAGTCCCTCATCGGGCTCCCTGCATGGAGCCTGCTTCTCTTCCTCTGCCTGTGTCTCTGCCTCTCTCCCTCTATGTCTCTCATGAATAAATAAACAATAAAATCTTTAAAAAAATTCAAAGACTTCAAAGTCTGAAGATTTGCTATTACTGAGGATAATGCAAAAACCTGTGCTATAGATGAAAAAAAAATGATTTTTAAAAGAATTTCCCCAACTTTTGGAAAATAGGACAAATTTGTGGATTTTTTAAAGAATTTCCCTAAATATTTTGGAAAATAGGACAAATTTGAGGATCTGACTATGCTCTGTGGGTGTGTTTCAAAAACAATTATGTTTTTTATATGTTCATCTTAGGCATAGTGCTCTATAATTTTCTTTTAACAGTGTCTTAGTTTACTATTGTTATATCACCTCCCTAGCCCATGGCTGTGTGGGTTAGGTGGGTGTTGGCTCATCTGGACTGGGCCCAGCTGGGTGCCAACCATCCAGTTGCAGTGTCTGGGGTGGCTCTCCGACTCACCGTAGGTCTCCACTAGATCTGTCATCCTCCCTGGAGCAGCTATTTAGCTCCATCTAGAGGGGCCAATTTTTCTCATGGTGGTAGCAGAGGAGTAAGATGGCAAACAGAAATCTACATGTCGGGCTTTGGACTGTCCCTTCTTTCCTCCTGCTAATGATGACAGCCAGCCCTGTAGTAGAGCCCAACTTTAAGGCCAGGAGTTGCATTCTGGCCATAACAAAGCCATGACAAGAAAGACTGAAATGCCGGAACTCATCATTCAATCCACCTCAAGAGGGTAAGAAATAAAACACAGTGTCATAAAGCTGGAAAATGACCCAATGGTAAAGTGGGCCCCCAAATTGCAGAGAGTGATAATTTGAGAAGCCACGGTTATTCTGATGACCCTTTCTTTCATTTTGACCAGAGCACCAGAAACAGAAGGCTTCTGAATCCTGTCCCAGTTCAAAGTTTTATAAAGAAATATTGATTTTTTTTTCTAGTCCAGAGCAAGTCCAGCCTATGCCAGGCTAAGGGTACCAGAAGGATCTCGGCGTGCCAACATAAGGAATGCAGACAGTTGTCTGCTCTCAGATCAATGCTCTGAAGAGAAGTGTGCTTGTGCCCCCTAGCAAGGGAATATGAACAAAAGAACTTCAACTGGCTTTCTCTATCACCTGCTTTGTCATTGATTTCCAATTTTTAAAAAGGAACCCAAAGTAAGTCCCAACGGAGCCAAGTATGAGATTGGAACAGCTGCTACTGAGCACAGATGGCAATTTTGTAGAAGGTTTATGAAGGAGGAAGGGGACCTTTCCTTCAAAGCGTAACTGTTCATTTAGGATCTTTTCAATTCAGCAGTTTCTATTCCAGTCGAGAAGCTGCTAATATCTCAATTGTTTAAAACGCCAGATTTAACAATAAATTAAATTAATATAAAAGGGAAGTAAATCTCCCCAAATGCTGACAGGTGTACCTTTAACAGGTATAAATCTTAGTCTGAGAAAACTAGGTTTCAGGTTCTGGTTGTGGTGCTGACTAACTCAGTGGCTCTGGGGTGTATTTTAGCTTCTCTTAGCCTGTTTACTTACCTACAGACGTTACCTAGGACAGCTGGTTTCCTTCAGTCTAGACGAGGGTCATGGGAGCTAGTCCACCATTTTGTAAGCAGAGAAACTTGGAGAAAACAAACAAACCCACGTAGTAGCATGGCTTAGGAGGCAATCTCTAGGGTCCAGCCTGATTGGAGCACAGACTCTGTCACTGGTTAGTTTATGATCCTGGGCAAGTTGAATAAACCCTCCTCTGTGGTTCAACTTTTGCATCCATTATGCATGTAAAAATACTACCTGCCTTGTTGGTCGTTATGCAATGTTTGCAAAATGGCTTATCCAAGGCTGATTTATAGTAATTACATAAGGAATGTCAGCATGCATTTGGCTGCTTATCTAGCAACCCACCCCCACCTTCCTTTTTCCTAAAAGCACATTAATTTTGTTTGAGAGTCCACCTTTCCTCTATGTAGCCCACAGGGAGGGATTAATTTATCTCAGCTTTCAGGGAGGTCCTGATTTTGAACTCAGTAATTCTCAAACTTGTGTGTCCTCAGAATGACATGAAGGGCTTGTTTAAAAAAAAAAAAAAAAAAGCACATTGCTGGGCTCCACCCCTATCATTTCTGATTCAGTAGGTCTACGGTGGAGCTGAGTATTTTTATTTCTAGCAAGTTCCTAGGTGATGCTGATATTGCTGGTCCATTCAGCATTTACTGGCAAGGTATTAAGCTCTCTGTACGTATCATGTTATTTAAACTTCAGAATAACCCAGTGAAGCAAGTATTCTTGTTATAGTCATTTCAAAGACGTTGAAAGTGAGGCCCAGAGATGGTTAGCTAACTGGCTCGATATCAGGAAGCTATCAGTAGAGCAGGAGCTGAGCTTGGCATTTGCTGGATCCTAATCTGAAGACCAAACCATGATTCCTTCATCATACTCTTAATGGCAGGAATATTCCTTTCCAGTGACTGTTGTCCAGACTATCCCTAGTAGAGTGTGAAGGGACCTGAGAAACGGAATTAAAACCAGAGGCAGTTAACTAAACATGGAATTGAGAAAAGGAAGGGAGAGACTTTTGATGGCATGTGATGAGCTCATGAAGATTCATAAGGTGAGGTCCAATGAATTTTTCCTTTTCCAGAAAAAAAGGGTAGAGCTCTGAGCTTCCCTTTCCTGTACAGGAGAACAGAACCTCTGCCAAGTTCCAGCTCTCTAGTCGCCCCTCTCTAAGCCTCAACTCCCTTAGTTACCCTTCCATTTTGCCCCCCCACTGAATTCACTTTTTTTTTTTTTTTTACCTTAATTAACCGTAGGCCTTCCCAGATCTTCTTAGACACATCTTTACAGATGATTCTTAACTTTCTTTTCAGTGGCTTGTTCTCACCCATTTCAAACGTACAAATGAGTACAGAAAATAATTTATCAAGGCATTCATGTATCATCACTCACATTTACACATTTTACATTTTTACCTCAGACCCTGAAAAGAAATGACAGGAAAAAAACCCCTCAAATCCTGACATAAGTGGATTAAAAAACAAACCCTTCCCATGTTTGCTTTTTAATTTTTAGTAACGTGTAGTATTGTTTTTCTGGGTTTAAAAATTTATATATATATATATATATATATGACAAACCTGTATATTCAGTGCAAAACATTTTGCAATTTTCTTTTATTCCATCAACATTCTATCATGATTTAGTTTATTGTAATGGCTTAAAGTGTTACACTTTATTAATAAAACCACATTTTATATTCCGTTCTGATGAGCACTTTGTTATGGTTGTTTCTTTTCACAAACAGCAAACAGTACAGTGGACATTTTTAGACATAGAGATGTTCTTTAATGTGTGTGCTAAGTTTTCTCTAGGGTACAGAGAATCAGTGGTGGATCTGGCAAGTTGAAGAGTATGTATCACTTCAAATTTACTGGGTGGTATGTCTTCCTGTGAGCACACCTATGAATTTCCATGTCCTCCATGCTAACAGTTTGTGTTAATAGATATACCATTTAAAAATGATTTTTATTTATTTATTTTATTTATTTATTTTATTTATTTATTTTATCTATTTATTTATTTAGATTTTATTTGTTTATTTGAGAGAGAGAGAGAGCAGAGGGCACAAGGAGGGGTAGGGGCAGAGGGAGAGAGAGAAACAGATTCCTCACTGAGCAGGGAACCAGATGCGGGACTCCATCTCAGGACCCCTGAGACCATGACCTGAGCCAAAGGCAGACACTTAACTGAGCCACCCAGGTGCCCCATGTCATGGTTATTCTTTGTTCTTTGCTGTTCCGTGGGAAATTTAACATTGGCTTGATGAGGTCAACCAAAACCTTGGAAGATCAGCCTGGCATGCATTGACTTGATAGGTTAATTTGGAGAGAACTGCTAACTTTAAAAAGCTGGGTCTTTCTCACCCATGAGCATGCTGCATTTTTCCTCTTTTTTTTTCAGGTTTTAAAAATTTACACCCTTCAATAAAATTTTATACTGTTTCCATAATATTAATGAATATCTTTTGTCAGCTATGTTCTGACATACCTTATATTTTTGTTGCTACTGTGACTGATAAGATTTTTAAATTATATATTTTTGATTGAGTGTTGCTGGTATATAGAGACATTATTGATTTTTGTATATTATTTTGTATCCACCAAGCTCTTATTGCCTTTAATGGTTTCTTTACATAATCTCATAGATTTTTCCAAGTAGACAATCATATCATCTGTGAATAATGACAGTTTTGATTCTTCCCATCCAGTCTTTACATCTTTTCTCCCCCCTGGTCTTTCTGCTTTAGCCAGGACATTCAGGAAAATGCTGAATATAGTGGTGCTAAAGGGCATCCTTATTTTTGAAAATGGAATGCTCTAAATATCCCACTATTAAGCATGATATTTGTTGACGTTTTTTGATAGATACTCTTTGTCAAGTAAAGAAAGTTCCCCTCCAGTCCTGTTTGCTAAGAGTTTTTACTTGAGTAGAGGTTAAATTTCATGTGTTCTTATTCTATATCTTTTGGAATTATTCCATGGATTTTTTTCCTTTTATCTGTTAGGGTTGGATATTACTTTTATTGATTTTCTAACATTAAATAATCTTTGTATTCCTGAAAAAACCACTGCATGGTCATTAGGTATTTATTTTTAATTACTTCCCTGCATTTGGTTGCTAATGAATTATTTAAACTTTTACATTTATATTAGTGAGTGAGCTTGGCTTGTAATTTATTTATTTATTTATTCTTTAAAAAATTTTAAAAGATTTTATTTATTTAATCATGGGAGACACACACACACACACACACAGAGGCAGAGACACAGGCAGAGGGAGAAGCAGACCCCATGCAGGGAGCCCAACGTCGGACTCGATCTTGGGTCTCCAGGATCACACCTTGGGCGGAAGGCGGTGCTAAACTGCTGAGCCACCGGGCTGCCCTTGGCTTGTAATTTGTTTTTTGCATTATCCTTCTTCACTTTGTGCACTAGGGTTACATTAGCCTAATATGATGAGTTGGGGAGTTCTCTTTCTACATGCTTGATAGCATTTGCATAAGTTAGGAAATACTGGTTCCTTACAGGGTTGGTATCTATCTGTGCAGTCATCATGGCCCTTTTCTTGGAGGTGGGGGAGATCATCGTTTTTTAATTATTGATTCAATTTCTTCAGTGATCATAAGTCTATTCAGGTTTTTTCTTCTCTCTTTCTATTTTTTAAAAATATTTTATTTATTTATTCATAGAGACAGAGAGAGAGGGAGAGGCAGAGACACAGGCAGAGGGAGAAGCAGGCATCATACAGAGAGCCTGACATGGGACTTGATCCAGGTCTCCAGGATCACACCCTGGGCTGCAGGCAGTGCTAAACCACTGCGCCACCAGGGCTGCCCTATCTCTATATTTTTAAAAGATTTTATTTACTTATTTGAGAGAGAGAGTGAGCAGGAGGGAGAGGGGGAGAGAATCTGAAGCAAACTTCATGCTGAGCATGGAGCCTAATGCAGGGCTTGATCCCATGACTGTGACATCATGACTTCAGCCAAAACCAAGAGTTGGATGCTTAACAGACTGAGCCACCCCAATGCTCTTTGAATTTTTTATGACACGTTTTGATAATTTTTTTTTGAAAATGTATGCATTTTTTAGGTTTCAAATTTATTGGCATCAAATTGTTCAAGCATTCCCTTAAGCTACTTTAAATTTCTAATATATCTGTTATTATATATCCTTTTAAAGTCTAATATGGCTAATTTGTACCTTAGTTCTTTTACTTATTTAATCTTGCTCTTTTACTTATTTAATATGGCTAATTTGTACCTTAGTTCTTTTACTTATTTAATTTACTATTTAATCTTAGTTCTTTACTTATTTAATCTTTTACTTATTTAAGCCAATCTTGGATTGGCTTCATTTTGATCTTGCAAAGACTCCAGCATTGGTCCTATTGACCCTCTTTATTTTGTTTTCATTTATGTATGATGAATTTCTGCTTTTCTTGTTTTCATTTCTTTTCTTCTACCCCTTAACTTAGGTTTACTGTTTTTCATTTTCTAATTTTTTGAATCAGATGCTGAAGCCACAGCCTTTTGATTTTTCTTCTTGCATAATGTGTATGTTTGAGGCAACAATGGCCTCTTAGGACTGAGTACTAATTTGAACTCAGGTCGTCTCTATATTTTGCATAAAAAAAAATCGTTTTGCATTGCTGGACAGTAAACTCTACTTTAAGCCTTGTCAGGAAATCTCCATACATTTTGCCAGGGGAATTACCTGGGATATCTTTTCCTTCCGGGGCCAAGGCATCAGTTATCTACAGATTTTTCTTTCAATTTCATAATTCATGGGCTGTTGTGTTTTCTCTAGGAAGTGTGGCTCACTCTCTAAGGAGAGCCTCATTTTTGGGTGATGCTCCTGTGTTCACAGATCCTTTTCCTTCCATTTCTCCTTAGGGATAAACAAGTTTCCAGTTAGCCAGAAGGAAACCAGAGGGAGGAATTCAATCTCTGCTTTCACAGGCAGGCCAAGTGTTATTCTCTTGGCTTCTAGAGGACTTTTTGGTCATTTAGTAATTATTTTCACAACTCAGTTGAGCATTCAGTTGGAGTCTCTTGGATTAATTAAGCAGTGGTAATTAACAGAGTCTTGGGCCTCCATGGAGCAGTTGCAGTTGGTTATTTCTAAGTTACCATGATGATAGTTTTAAATCTCTCAGGGAGTCTTACACAAATTCTTTCTTGTACCTTGAGAGTAGCAGAGCTGATTTCCTAGAGAATTTTGGTGTCGTATTTAAGTAACTAAAGATAAGATAGATGAGGTAGATAAACCATTTGGCTACTTGTAATGCAAGCTTTCCCAGATGTCCATGAACTTATGGTAGAAGAGAAAAAAAATCTAGAATGTAGTGAATGGAGAAGAAATGGAGAAGAAGCTTGGTCTGTAGAGCAAATGCAAAATAGAAGGAACATGTAATTATTGGAATAATTCAGGTCAAATCCACATCGGAAGGAGACTAAACAAAGAAAGGGGAAATGGCAAAGAGAGAATAGAGAAACAAAGCATTTGAAAAACTGGAGCTATCTGGGAAGAGATGAATCTTTCCTTCTGTAGGCTTGAGTCAAGGACTCACTCAAGGACTCAGGGTCAAGGACTTGAGTCAAGGACTCAGTCAAGGACTCAGCTATCTTGATAATACAGGGTTGGATGCCTAAAGTTGCCAGGAAGAAGACCAGGAGAACTTTGAAGAAAAAAATGTAGCTGTATCCAACAATTTAGATATGGTGAAGTCAATGTTCCAGGAAGTTCTTTCAAAACACGTTGTCTATGGAAGATATAACCACTGTGATGCTCTGTAAACCTGAACATTTGCCCTTAACATCTATGACCTGGGAAAAGTTGGAGAAAATGCAGCGAGCAGCCCAGGATACAATTTACCAACAAGAAATGGCAGAAAAGGAACAATAGCAAAAAACTCACTGAATGATAATTTAGCATTTCTACAGTGCCCTACCTTACTTACTATTAACAATAGCTAAGAAATAATTTGCATCTGTATGTTGAAGATAGTATGTGTTAATAAAACTGATAGTACTCATGTAAATAACATAAAAATATCCAAGACTAATGACACCTGTGTTGTAAATTTAGACACTCTGGTTTGTATTGAAGGTAAGCGATTAAAAAACTTTGAACCACTCCCACCTCCCCCCAAAAAACATATGAAAAACTAGTTTTTACATTTAAAAGATGAAGAGTAGGGACACCTAGGTGGCTCAGCAGTTTAGTGCTGCCTTTGGCCCAGAGCCTGATCCTGGGGTCCTGGGATCAAGTCCCACGTGGGGTTCCCTGAATGGAGCCTGCTTCTCCCTCTGCCTGTGTCTCTGCCTTTCTCTCTCTGTGCCTTTCATGAATAAATAGATAAAATCTTAAAAAAAAAATGAAGAGTAATAAGATACATTAAGGCCCCATGGAAAGGATAGGGATCAGGAAGATTTATCCTGGTTTGGAGAGTAATGACTCCGAATTACTAATGAATTTAGAAGATGATTCTAGATTTGATTTAGGCCTGCAGAGAACAATCCAGAGTTCAGATTAAAAAGCCAGAAAGAAATGAAAAGCCTCAAGGTAGAGGATGGATATGTTTTCCAGGAGTATGTCCAAACTCCTATTCCAAGGCAAGCAGAGAAAAGGAATCATGTACAGTCTGGTCTTATTGTCTTAGTGAGGCTTAATTGTCATGAAGTGTATGGCAAACAGACACATGTCCAAAAGTGGCCTACCCACTAGTTCCATAGTCTGTCCGATGATAGGTTTTCACTAAATGGAGAAGCCATTTGTCCTCAGGAGCAGTGCAAAGGGGAGAAAGAGAAGGAAAGAGGGTTTGGAGAAGACCCAAAGTCCCCTGGTCCCTGGGTGTGAGGAAGCAATATAGCAAGAAGGTCTCTTGTCTCTGATTTCCTTTCAAGCCTTAGGATCAGTGTAAAAGGCCCTGGAGGCTGGTCAGAATGGAGTAACGTGTTTGGGATTCACAGTCTATACCCTGTAGGTTTGGATGATCGTTTTGCCGAGGAGATTGGGATCCTGAGAGAACAGGTTCACCTTTTAGGCCTTATATATTGTCCCATGAAGGGGGGAAAGTTGCTGGGGAAGTGTATTAGTCAGAAGTTCTCAGAGAAGCGGAACCAATAGGAGGAGCAGAGTAAACAGGAACCAGCAAATGTACGTTTTAAGGAATTAGCTCATGCAGGTGTGGGAGCTAGAAAGTCTGAAATCTGTAGGGCAGCCCAACAGCCTGGAGATTCTGGCAGGAGTTGATGAATCATTTTGAGCCTGAGTGTTGAGGCAAAATTGAGTTTGAGTGTGAGGCAAAATTCCTTCTTTGGGATATCTCAGTCTTTTCTCTGAAGGTCGTTAGCTGATGGGATTAAGGACCACCACCATGGAGGGCAATGTGCTTTACCCAAGGTCTACTGACTTAAATGTTAATCTGAATAATACTTTCAT
This sequence comes from Nyctereutes procyonoides, assembly GCF_905146905.1. Classification (NCBI taxonomy): domain Eukaryota; kingdom Metazoa; phylum Chordata; class Mammalia; order Carnivora; family Canidae; genus Nyctereutes; species Nyctereutes procyonoides. Next base: position 26,370,139 of record NW_026575122.1, read on the forward strand.
AGCAACATCTAGATTGCTGTTTGAGCCAAAAACTGGGCGCCCCGGTCTAGTCAGATTGGCACATAAAATGAACCATCCCAGGAAGAGAAGGATACTCTCTGTCACATTTCTCCTTTTCTTTCTCTCTTCAATCAGCAACCAAGCAGGATCTGAATCCTCAGCCTTATGAAAATCCTCCAGCCTGCCTCAGACCTGTGGTATGGTGGGTCCGGGCTGCCCTGATGGGTGTTAGTGTTCAGGACCGGATCTGGGTGGCTGCAGGAAAGGAGTAAGACCGGAAACTGTCATAACACAATGGGGAGCCCCATTCCCTATGGGATGGGACCCATGATGAAAGGGACAGTTGCCTGTACATAATCCCACCATGCAGAGAATTTGAAACCAGGGCTGAGCAGAGTTAGTTTCAGAATTAAACTTGGTGGGATCCTCCGAGGTTGAGATCTGGGCTTTGATTTTCACCGTGGTAGGCCTGGCCCTGGAGACACAGGTATTGTGGCAGCCTGGAGGATTTTCATAAGGCTCCTTTAAAGTGCTGTAATTAAAAGTTGTGCACTGCATTAATGTCACTGCAGCACCGCAGCCTTCTCACTCTGCTGATATACTGAAACAGGATTCTGAGCCACAACAATGGGATCAACTGATTTTCTTATTAAATACCTTCTAAGAGCATTTTGAAGTCTCAGAAATGCCACCGAGGAAAAGCTCTTCAAATCCCCTTCTCTTCTTTCCAGCTCCCCCTCTCTGCTGGCCACAGAAATAGATTAACATTTGTTACACCTCCATTGTAAGTAGTCAGGCAGGCAATCGGCATTTTATCTTTGGTATTTGATTGAAGGTAGAAGGCATTTTTCATTTATATTTTTGCCTGAAGGGAAAGAGGAAGCAGATAAAAGGAAGAAAAGGCATTGCTATGATGTACTTCTTCTGTATATGAAAGTTGTAATCTAATGTTGTACTCTAGCTCGTTTCAATTTGGTGAATATTCCTTCATTATCTGACAAAACATTCAGTGCTGGGATGTGGTTACCTGATATATAGGAAGGGATTATCGCAGTGTTAATAAAGTTGTGTCCAACATCCTCTGAAATAAATTTATAATTTTGTTCTCATGCTTTACTTTACCTTCAATAGAATAATTGGGATTTATGTGTTTACTATTATAGAATTCACTTTGAAAAATAATGTAGGTTACAAGCAGAGAATTAGGAAAAATTACAATAAATTTATTCCAGGTTAAACATGTAAATGAAAATCTTTATCATTCCAATACTAAGGGCGTTCAATAAAAAATGCATTGTGCTGAGCAGTGATATTAAAATAAATAGAAATTTGTACACAAGGAACAACCTCTCTCTTCTAGAAAACTCATGTATACTAGGTACAAATGAATATTAGATATACTACAATGTTATAATAATATATTTATTTAGCCTTAGATTTTAGAAGTACATGCATGCACATTGCTCATTTAGGATGTTTTTCTTCCAGTTGCTTGATCCTCTCAGCTTCTGCGTTTCTGTAGTTGGAGAAATCCTTCTTGTGTACCCTAAGGATTGAATTTCAGATCATGGAAATGAGCTGGAAGATGAAAATCAAAGAACTGACTACTAGTTTTTTTTATGAAAGTATTTTTCTTCTTCAGACAATTTAATGGAGGAAATCAGGAAAAAATATTTTCCTTGAATAATAACTATGTTTCCATTTTTTGACATTAACCAGTGGCCATGGGAGGAGTTGAGAGGACATTAATTAGATTTGCCTGAGGCACAGTGATTTGGAGAAGGTGAGGACCCTATAAGAACATCTAGATTTCTAAGGAACTTTGCCACTCAATGGCAGGTAAGGTTTCTAAGATTAAACGGAAGGGACACTACTAAAGATAAAGAACAATTGCCATAGGTGCTGGGAGTGACCAAAAAAATTGGTGACCAAATGATTGCATATTCTGCTTCTCTCATTCATCTTAAAGTTAGAAATAAGAAATTATAGGAATTATTCAAGGAAGACACACACACACAAACATAATATTTACTATTATAAAAGCAGTCAATGTTTACTATGGGAAAATTAGAAAATACACATTAACCAAAAGAAAGTGAAAAATTCTCAAACCCATGCCTCAGAAATAATTTTATTTTTTCTTAATATCTATGTACCATATATGGAATAAGTGAGAACAACTAGTTTTTCCAAAGCTAATGGTAGAATTTCTTTTGGGGAGATAGTTATCATTGTCTAAGAAAATTCTATGTTGGATTTGCCAGGTAGGAAAGAGAACACCCAAGGATTAAGCTTTTTGGAGAACATGAATGAGCTCACCAATATCCAGTTTCCTTCTTCTGGATCCCCTGAAAGTTGGGAAGGCTACATTACTAATTCTGGCCAATAGGCTGTGAGTGAAATGGTGTGTGTGTGTGTGTGTGTGTGTGTGTGTGTGTGTGGTTTATACAGAAAATAGGGAGATCTCCATGTGTTTTCTTTTCAGTGGTGTGTTGGAGCCGATATGTGTGTCTCTTCCTAATTCTATATGCAGTGACTTCATGTTGATAGCTAGACACCGGCCATGGGAAAATCTTTTGATGATGTTTTGCCATTGTAACATTCACCATGATGCTCATCAAATCATGATGACGTTTAGCCATATCCTGTGGATGTCCTTATTTATTTCTTAAGGTTAATTTCCTGCAATGAAAAATTAGGATTAAAAAGATATGGAAAAAAATAAAAAAAATAAATAGATATGAAAAATTTTAAAGTTTTGGATATGGTTTATAAAACTGCTCCCCAGAAAGGTTAGGTCATTTTATTTGTTTAAGAGCAAAGACCTATTGTGGATATACCCAACTTGATGAAAAAGCAATGTTGTTAGTGTTTATGTTTTATGATTTGGCAAAGGCATATTGAAAGTTCTTTTTTTAAAAAAATATTTTATATATTTATTCATGAGAGACACAGAGAAGGAGGCAGAAACATAGGCAGAAGGAGAAACAGGCTCCCTGCAGAGAGCCTGATGTGGGACTCAATCCCAGGACCCTGGGATCATGATCTGAGCCAAAGGCAGATGCCTGAGCCACCCAGGTGCCCCTGAAAATTAATTCTATGTGGATTCAGCACACAGAACAGATAGTTTTAATTATTAAAAAATAATTTGGAGGCTTATAGGGAGTAGACTCCTGTGGATAGTGTATCCACAATTACCTTTTCAAAATTAACATCCTCTTATACCTATCTTGCCTTATACACTTTCCCCCTTTCACACATGCTTAGGATCAGAATCTAGTGAGGATTAAGAGAGGGAGGACGAGAGGGTGGAAGTAAGAGAAGAAGCATACAATGTGTTTGTGTCCATATCCTAAAACCATTTGGACTCAAAGAATAGTTTCTGACTTGTATTACTTAGTTTTAAAGCTTAATTCTTTTTTGTTTCTTTTGGCTAATGGGGGCTCAGGTAAGTCCAAACTCGTTGCAATGGAAAAGAACACAGAAGCATCCAAAATTTGTATCCTGGGGTTGTATGTGAGGAATGAGTTAGCCTGGTGCCCAAAGCTTCCCAAAATTCCCTGCTTTGCTTTCCCCATTCTGGTTTTGCATTGCCCCTCCTCATGGCACCCTCTGTACCCCAGCCATGCAGAGCTGATGCAGGTCCCCAATCCATGGTGTGTGTGTTTTTCTTTTTTCTGTTAAGTCTTGACCTTTGTAGTGTGTTTTTCCCTCCACCCTCTTTTTCTCCTCTCTTTTCATGGTTCATGCACACAGTGTCAGCTTTGACATCACTTCTACCAAAGCTCTGGGTCCTCCTCTGAATGCGTTCGGTGCTTCTCTCCTATGTTTCCATCATGTTTGGTGTTTACCGCACAGCATGATAGTTTCTTGTTTATTTGTTTCCCTTGTGAGAGACTGAGAGCTCTTACAGCAGGAAGACTGTACTTGGTTTATTCTCATCACCTAGCAGAGTGACATTTAGTGGGCTATCAGCAAATCTAAATGAAGACAATTTAAAAATAACAATTCTCGTGACTCGGTGTACCATACAACTACAAATAATTTAGAAAACCTCTGTGAAGGCCTGCTTAGTGGCTGTAACTTTGCTAAAAGTGTCTGAGAAGGTACGGAGATGAATACATCAGAGGAATATACAGTCAGTGATTCTGATGGTAACAATGAACAATTGAAGGAGAGGAAGTGGCAAACATTTGGAGGGTTGTTATTTTTTTTTGTAGATTGAGAAACTAAATAAAAGACACAGAAGTATCAAAAGTTTTAACCTTAAAAGTTACACGTAGAGAAAGATTAGACTACTTAGAAATATAATTACACACTTCCACGATTGCTAACATACAGATAATTGCAGGGTTTGTCCTTGAGCAGCTATCTCCAGCTTCTAAATGATCATAAAATTATAATTTAACTTTTCCCACAAAATGTGTTATCAGTTCCTGTTTCATGTTAGTTTTCTGTGCATGCAGAATTCAATAGAAGCTGTCTTAAGTGTTTTCCTCATTATTAAACAGTTTTCTAAAATCCATAATTCAGGGAGACAGTAAGTAGTTGCATTTATTTCTATACAGTTCAGCTCTGCAAAGCCGACTGTGAATTCACGGGGGCATTCTTGCGCTAGCCAGTTTTTGTTATCAGCTATACAACATGAAAGAAGATTGTATTTCCCAGCTAATGGAAGAAAACTGAATGAGAATAAAGACCTTAAGTATTTTAAAACACTGGCTTGAATTGCAGCCTTGAGATCTAAAGGTAAAGAACAGTGCAAGTCCTGGAATAGATACATCAGTTACCTGTTTGGGACAAAAGGATCTTATTTTCCTTTTAGGTTAAATGAAATTACCCATTCTATTTGTTCTGAATCTAAACTTTCCAAACTTAAAGAATATTCCTTTCCTTATCAAACTCCATTCTTCCATTTCCTCATCTCCGAAATTTTAAATACAATGAAGAAGCCTGAATTTTAATTTCACAATTTTCCAAATACATCATTAGGAAGCTCTTTTTGTTTCGAGAGAGATGTTAGGATAAAAAGAGACTTTCGGTGTCAGAAGGGTCATCCAATGGCACAGTCTTCAGTGCAGGTCCTCTGAAGACATTGAGTCTAAAATGTACAATTGTGATATGTAGCAGAGATGAAACAAATCACAGGTGCAATTTCATTTTCTATGCAGTTTTTACGTTTTTTTTTTTGACATTCTTTTAATGTTAGTCTGTAAATGATATTTTGCTAGCACAGGGTGGTGAAAAACATCTTACAAGTGATTTTATTTCAAGAATCTTTCCCCCACCCCTGCCGTGACTTTTTGATTCACAGTGCCTTTCATTTGGTGATATGTATAGACTGTAACAATTGGAAAAGCCCAAACAAACAGCAAAACCCTCCTAGCAAAATCCACTTTTTTCCACTTTCATGCTTTGGAACAAGTTGATACAGGTCAAATCCCATGAAAGTGAACAGATATTTGAGTTGTGATGATATTTGTCAAAACAGAGTTTGACATATCTCTCTAATTAGCCAATCTGGTATCAATGGAATTATTCTCTTTTGACTCAACTGATAGGAAATTAGTTCCAAATGCTTTTTCAGCATACTGGGTGTTTTTTTTCCCTGGCTAACCCCACTCTTCAAAAGTTTTCCTTTAATTGCCTTCAAAAATTTCATTTTCAAATTACATGGCAAATTCAGATACCACCTACATGAGGACCATGAGAAATGCTCCAAGAGACAGCATCCAGTTAAGCTCATTTTCTCCATTTCTGCTTGGTATAAGCTGAGGAACTGATGATAGGGAAGGAATGGTCACTAAGACTTGACTTTTTATGGCAACCTTATCACTGTTCACATTTCCTCTAGAAGAGACTAGGGGTTATAATGTTTCTGTACTTTAGGGTCTCAAATTTAATTTTGAGAGGTGGTTAGAGGTAGTGGAGTTGGCTGGGTTCACAGTTTAGTCCCAACACTAGATATATTAATTTGAGACAGGCAACTGAACCCTCTGAGACTTTGTTTCTTCATCAGCAAAATGGGTGTTAATAATGCCCACATCACAGAGTTGTCATGAGATTAATTTTGATTGCATATGGAAAGTATCCAGCCCTGTAGCTGGCATCTGCTAAGTGATCTATCAGTGATCAACCCTCCCCTCCCCAATTTCCTTGCCCTTCCTTGTTGAGCTGGAACCCTGGGTGTCTTCCAAAGTGAAGGGTGAGGATGCTGAAATTTGCACAGTTAAAATCTCCCCTGTCCCCAAATACCTGCCTGCCATATTCTCTGAATTTCTTGATTTTAGAAATTAATTTTTAAGGAGAGAGTTAAGGCCTTATATATGGTAGTCCTCCACTCAAATACACAGGAATGTTAAAATGTTAGCTGGCATACATAAGCAGAAACATTTACCATATGTCCTGGTTTACTCAGCACAGTCTCATTTTTGTCCTGGTTTGATTATTAATAGCACCCCCTTTTCACTCTCAAAAGTGTCTTGATTTGCTGATAAATTGCTGATAGATTCTGGGATCATCCATAGCATAGAGCCTGATACATGTTTCGTGCTCAATATATACATTTTTGTATGAATGATGCTACATCTGATATATTTTTTAAAGATATATTTATTTATTTGAGAGAGAGCATGTGTGAATAGGGGAAAGGGTAGAGGGAGAGCATCTCAAGCAGACTCCCCACTGAGTGTGGAGCCCTGAAGGGAAAACTTGATCCCATGACCCAGGGGATCTGCCAAAACCAAGAGTCTGATGCTTATCCTACTGAGCTACCTAGGTACCCCTCTATTTGTTTTCTTGATATATATAATGCAATATTCTTGATTATAAAAGTAGGACAAATGACTTGGAAAATTCGGAAACTTCTGAAAGGTAGAAGAAAAAAATTTTAAAAATGACATGATTATTAATTGTTAATATTTTGATTGTTAATATCACAAAATAGATTGCTTTATCACATAATTAACCATTTCTTGGAAAACAGTGGGCTGTATCTCAGGGATATTTATGGTAAGGAGGGGTTGGCATATTAAGCATATCTGTTGCAGTATCTACTTGCTCAGAGCTCCTTCTAAATGGGCAGGGCTAGATTGCTGTGTTTGTACCATGGCCCCACTGGCTGGAGCTGCTTGTATAATGGATGGGCTTTGATCCAAGAATAGTCAGACCAGAGGCTGGCCAACCCATGACCTGGTGCAAAAGAAGGAGCAGGGCTAATCATATTCCCTCTTTTGAAGCTGAACTAGAAAATACTGTTAGCAGTGGGATCTGAAATAGAAGGAATCTATAAAGAGAAGCCTTGGGCTAAGGTAGGGTCAGGACGGGTGCCGGCCAGCTCAAGTTATGAAAAAGCAGAAGCTATGAGGATACAGAATCTTTGAAGTAGAGGAAAGCTTTGCAGAGTGGAGGGATAGAATAAACCAGTTGGGGTAGACAGGAGTGTGGAGCAAGCCCCAGAGGAACAGGGTGACATCAGAGACAGACTGTGGAGGCTCTAAGAGAAGCAGAGAGACAGAGACAAGCTGATCCCTAAGCTGCCTTGGTTCCCTGAAGTTTCTCTGCGTATCTTTATGATAACTCAATGTCTCTTAGGGAATATCTGTTCTTCACAACCCAAGGAATATATTTGGAACAACTGGCTCCTTACAACAATGGCATATATGCTGAATGTTGGGGATCACACAGGATCAGGGCTTTTGGTCATATTATAAGGGTGCAGGGGATCTCAGAGAAGTCAATTGAGGGAAAAAGATTCATACCTCTTGGCAACTGGAAAATTGTTGGACAGCTACTCTCCCCACTTCCTTTTGTTTTCTTCTGGAATCACATGGGCTCTCACTCTTGCTCCTCCCTGCATATCTTTGTTATCTTTCCATACCAGCTTCCTTCAAAGGCTCATCATTTCTGCTCCCCCATGACTCTGGCTTGCATGTGACTTAGAGTTTTTGTGGCTTTGACTCTGGTCCCAATTCTCTCTGACTTTAGAGACCTTGTGCCCAGCACTATTTGACTAGCTACAATCAGCTTATCTTTTATTTTAATTATCAAGAGAGAGAGAATCAGATAGTTGCTGGTCAGCTGATGAATTGGCTGTGTTTGTGTCAGATGTTCCTTTGATCCCATGAGCTGAGGCAAAAGTATGTGAGGCTACATGAGCCCCTATTCCATCCATTGGGGTTGTGGACATTGATTTTCTGATTAGCAGAGAAGGAGAAGGGAAAATTGAGCAACAAATGAGATACCTATATCTTGGTTCTGCCCTGCCATTTACCCTGATCTTTGTTCCTAGTGCAAAGCCATTGTTGGATTGCTCTGCAAGTTTCAGACCCTGGCTATTATGATTCCCAGCTTCTAGGGAAATTTTCTCATTTCTACCATTGCCTTAGCTTATCACCTTTTTTCTTTTTTTTAAGATTTTATTTATTTATTCATGAGAGACACACAGAGAGAGGCAGAGGCACAGGCAGAGGGAGAAGCAGGCTTCCTGTGGGGAGCCCAATGTGGGACTCGATCCCAGGACCCCAGGATCATGACCTGAGCCAAAGGGGCCACCACTGAGCCACCTAAGTGTCCCTAGCTCATCACCTTAAAAAATTTATTTATTTATTTGAGAGAGAGAATGATCAGGGAGAGAACAAAGAGAGAGGGAGAGAGAAAATCCTAAGCAGAGTCCTCAATGAGCACAGAGACTGTCATGGGGCTCAATCTCAAGACCCTGAGATCACGACCTGAGCCAAAGCCAAGAGCCAGGTGTTCATCTGATGAAGCCACCCCGAGGCCCGTAACTCGTTGCCTCTCTGATGCTTTTCCTGTTTGTTCCTGGTCCCAGTTCTGCTAGTTTGCCTTTCTCCCAGTTTCGCCACTGGGTCACCCCTTGCACCCATGCCTCTGGTAGGTGCTCTTGGCCCCTCCTCAGGACTGGCAGTGCTATAAAAGCCCACTCTGCAAGTGTGAAGAGAAGGCTGTACTCTATGTGGGCCAGAATGAAGAAATAGTTGAAAAAATTACACAACCTTGGATACTGACAGATTCAGCACGACTTGCCCGAGGGCGCCAATCATGTACATTCTTCCCCCAGCAATATGACAATCTCTTAGCAACTCGGGGATTCTCTGGTTTCAGTTTAGCAGCAACAGGGCAGCAGACCACAGGGGAACTCATTTCATCCCATAGAGTGTGTTCACCAAAGCCATCTCAGCCTAGCTGTCTGTCTGAATCAGCGTGCCCTGATGAAGGACGACGTGGCCTTCTCTCCAACATGTCTCAGTGGGAGTGACAAGAGAGGTGTGAGGACATGCAGCCTTAGGGAGTTGTCCACATGGCCAGCTGAAGCCCTGGGCAACACTCTGTCCACACAGGCCAGTGTCATTTGTTCCAACTGCTCCTTCCAGGCCCAGGGTCTTGTCCATTCCTTCTTAGAGAGGGAGAACTTCATGTTCCTCACCCCTGCAATGCCTTGGTGTTTGCATTCTATGCAATTTTTATCTGACACCACGGATTCTGTGGCTATCGTCCCCTCAAGACTGTGTGGCCAGAATAGATTATATCTGACAAGTTGAAAGCTCCATGGGGCCATTTCCATGAAGGAGGAAAAGAGTTCAGACCAAAAATCAAACGCTTATCTTTCTCATAGTGGATGCAAGTTCTATTTTATTTAGATAACAGAAGGAAAGACTTGGACCAGGAAGAGGGGGAAGAAGTGGGATATGTGTATGCATCTGGTTTTTTCACAGCTCTGTCTCCAGTGGCTACACACTTTTTTTTAAGAACAAATTCCTGACTTTCATACTTCCCTATTCCTCAAGTAGTATTAGAAAATAATTGGCAACAGCAGGGATTCTGTAATTTTTTTTTCAGTCAGATCTTCTCAGTGGATGGGCCACTGCATGGTAAGGCACTTTCTGAATCTGTGTAACTTTCAAGGAACGGAGGGACCATTTTGTAAATTAGTCCTTGGAATGGTACCCATGGAAGTTGTTGGCTGGGGTGAAACATACCAAAATTCCTCTCTGGTGACCTGAAAGAGCTAATGAATGCTTAAAGGATTCTTAGAGAATTTTCTAAGTGAAGACCAGAAAAGGCTCCCCAAATATCAATTCTACAGCATGTATTATGTAGAGGTAAGTGGCAGGCAGGGTTCTTGGTCACACAAGGGGGAGTCTGATCCTGGAGCATTGCAGCAGCAGTGATGATCCTAAAGATGGGGTTCTCAGAAGTGTTTCCTCCTGCAGAGCCCAATGAGAAATAATTGGAATCACCTCTGTGATTGGCCAAATGGAGACATGGTCTGCAGAAGTGGAATTAGAATCTTGGTGGGATGAGGGTAGATACCAGTAGAAGGATTGTCTTTCTAAGAAGATAATCTCTATAAACCACTATTTTGAGAACTAAGGGAAAGATGAAAATTTCTAGGTTGGTGCAAACGTAATTAGCTAGCTATGACAGACATTTTTTTAACTCCTCTGTTTATTATAGAAATTAAGTATCTGATATTAATATTAGATAAACTGGACAAGAGACTGCTAGATACCTACCCAATAGCCCCTATCTCCCTTTTTTAAAAAACATATGGAACCCTGATTTTGTGAGAGAAGCATCATACTTAGCTAAAATATGCTAGATTTCACAGCCTGCCCAGAAGATGGGAAGGATATATGACTCAATTTTAGCCAATGGATATAAGGAGAGGTTATTAGGTGGGTCTTCTGGTAAAGTTACATTAAAAAAAAAAAAAAAGGAAATGGCTCATCTGGTATGCTTTCTTTGTTCTTTGTCTTTTTCTTTCTTCTTACCTGGAATGAGGAAATGCTGGCTGGAGTTCCAGTAGCCACTTTGTGAATATGAGACAGCCTTAAGAAGGAAGCCACAAGCCAAAGATGGCAGAAAAGAGGGATAGAAGGTCCATGATGAGGTTGCAGAGCCACCGTACCACAGCTTATTTGTTTAAACCTCATTTCTCAGGTCTCTGCTACTCACAGTAGAACACATTTTCTAACTGATACAACATGTGAATCTGGAATCCCATATCTTCTACTCTTAAATAGAAGTTATTCTTTTCACACAGCAGGAACATCATTGGGGAATAAGATTCTAAAGCCCAGCCAGCCCATCCATATGGATAGGCACCATATGGTCTTCCCTTGTTGCCAAGGCCAGACTAACTAACAGATACAGGGAAGGATGGCAAGTGTAAAGTCAATAATGACATCCTGAATGTATGAAATGGAGACAACCTGATTAACCTTGAGATATTATAGACGTATTGGTTCTGAAGTATTAAAGAGTATTAAGAAGAAAGATACTTTGGGGTGCATAGCAACAATATTTTATGAAGTCTCTAGAGCAATTCTTTCACTTTTTTTTTCTCTCTCTCACCTTTTTAAGACCATCACATTGGTCAGCTACCTTTATTATTGTTTATTTGCATTATTCACCAAATCCACTGTATAATACATCACTTTGGTCAAATTAGGCCCATTGTTATCCTTAATATATGTTGGTTTCACATGTACACACTCAGAGATGGGTGAAAGCTAAGTACATTGTTTCTCCATTTCCTGTCTCCCAGCATAATATCAACTTCCTTCCCCAAAGTGTACCCCTGATCACTTGCTCTCATATCCTGCTTCCAGAAGCCTCCACACTGCACAGTAATGGCTTTTGTTTATTGGATATACAAGGTATCACATTCTGTGAGTTGGGTATTGCTAACCTCATTTCACAGATGAGATTAGGGTCCAGAGAGCTTCTGAAATTTACTGAAGATTACATAGGTGTTGATAAACAATAGAGCTAGGATTTAAATACAGTCTGTGTAACCAAACATGCATTATTTTAACCACTCTTTATTCACTCAACAGATATTGAGCACTCACTATGTGTTGGGTATTATTCCAGGCGTAGGGGATAAAAAAAGTAAAGAAAAATAGCAAAAATTTTCTGCCCTTCTGAATATTTATTTCTTTTCTTTTAAAGATCCTGGGGGGGAGGTATTAAAACCATAAACATGATAAGTAAGTCACTTATGTAAGTGGGCTATGTATGATAAACAAGAAGATGATGGAGCAGGTTAGAGAGAACAGGCACACAGTACAGGCAAGTGGAGAACAAGCTAGCAGGATTTGGTATGGTAGTCAGGAAAGGCCGCCCTGACAAGGTGGCACTCGAACAGAGATTTGAAGGAGGTGGTGGGGTGAGCCATGTGGCTATCTGCTGAGAGGAGAGCACTCTGGCCAAAGGAAGAGCTGGTGTGAAGGCTCTAGGGTGGAGTGTGATTGGCATGTTTGAGAAACAGGAGGTTGGAGCAGAGTGTGTATGTGGAGGATAGTGATCGGAAATGAGGTCTGAGAAGGAATGGAAGGCCAATCATGTAAGGTTTTATATACCTTTGTGAAGACTTTGATTTTTAGTTAGAGGGAAATAGGGGGCCATTTGTGTTGACGGTGATGTGACCGACACGTTTAAGTGGATCACTCTGGCTGGCTATGTTGAGAACAGTTGGGTAGCAGTGCACATGCAGGGAGTCTGGTTCTGCACCATGTTCTCCTACTTTATAGATGATTGGAGAGTACTGTCAGAAGAGGAACTTCTGCCCTTTTTGCCATTATAATCTTTTTGATTCAAGAGGGGAACAGGAAGGTAAGGGTAGCAGCCGACAATGGCATCGGCCCTGGCAAATGGACTCGGGCTGGAACTCAGCATTATCCCTTTTCCCCTTCATGGCAGAAGATGTAGGCTGAGCCAGGCACTATTGGGATGGACATCTTCAGAAGTCCTATAAGGGAAACTTTCCTGGGACCAAAGTTCTGAGCATTAATTTTTCTCTGAATTTTTATTCATTAATTAATTAAACAAGTATTTGTGCAGCCACTGTATGGCTTAAATTAGTGGAGGAAACAGACAATAATCAATCATGGATCATCATAAATATATAAATTATATAATATCTTATGTTGTGACAAGGGTTATAGAAAAATGTAGTGTAGGTAAGTGGGAATTCCAGGGGCAAGGTGGGGAGCAGGTTTTGCAGGATTAACAGGGTGGCCAGGGTAAGCCTCACTGAGAAGGTATGTTGGTTTGGTGGCCAACAGCCCTTAATAATTCTAGAATGTCATTTAACAGAGACATCATGTCATCACTTTGCCTTTTATGCCATACCTCCCACCAGTAAAGAAGGTAAGTCAGCTGACATTGGTTCCTTCTCTCCAAATAGGTGAAGAGGGCTGCTGATGCTCAGCTCTTATGTTCTTTACTATCAGCATCTCAGTCCTGCTCCTTTGATTTTGAGGGGCAATCCTTCTTACAAAATGTGAGCAATCTCATTCCAGCCAGATTGGTTTTCTGGGAAAACCACTGCTTCTTGCCATTCATATATGTATTTTCAGTGTCACCGAAAGGACTCCTGAGATTGGATCTGCATTGGCTGGGACTCTGCTATAGGATGGTAAAATATGAAACAGATAATGAAAATATCCACTGACTAATCTGTCCTTCTCCCTTTTCCCTCTGTTCATAAATTCCTGACAATGAAGCAGTTGGTCACCTTGTCAAATTGTTCTTTAAATTTGGTCTTAAGATGACAGAAAAAGAGGAAGTCTGCAGTGTCATAGTTGAATCAGCTGTGTAATGGTCATTACGGAGTAATTAGTCATTTTTGGTCTAAAGGGGGTAATTTCGGTTTTGAACAGATATTGAGACCAAAGCACTAACTTTAGGTAATATTTACATTAATAATCTAAAGTAAACATCTTTAAGAGTCTGAGAACTTCTTTGAAGTGTATTCCATAGAATATCAGTCCCACTTGTCCTCAAAGAAAAAAAAATTCATTGTAAAAATAAGTTTGAGAAGTGCTACATGCTATCGTCCTCTCTTGGAGATTCTTGACATACGCTGATCTTTTAATAGCTTTGAGAATTTTTCAGTAAATAAACTTATTTTATTTTGTTTAACTCAGTGTTTCCCAAACTTATTTGGGAATCTATAAAGATTCTATAATCTAGATTCTATAATCTTTATCACATAACCATCAACTGAACTACCAATTTACAGGATGTACTCTGAGAAAAGCTGATGTGGATGATATTAAATTTCTTAGAAGAATGAACAGAGTCGCTTACTAACAGAATGGGCTTCAGAGTGAGCTACACATTTGAACTTATTTTGATCCCTGATCTTTATTGTGATTACAGCACTAAAAGTTTCTCTGTTTCCTTCTAAGTCTGAACTTTAAGAGGCCTTCTTAGGCTCATGTTAATTTAATTTTGGGTTTGGCATAAAGTCATAAAAGAGATGGGGTCTCAGTGGTCACCAAATTTACAAAGCTACTTGGGGCAAAGCATTACTGACATTTAAACAAACCAGGATATGGCTTCATGTAGCTTCTAATTTGTGACCTTGCTTTAATAATCACATCAAGAAACTGTTGTGGGGGTGCCTGGGTGACTCAGCCAGTTAAGCATCGGACTCTTGATTTTGGCTCAGGTCATGATCTCAGGGTCGTGAGATCGAGCCCCATGTGGGGCTCTGTGCTGGGCATGGAGCCTGCTTAGGATTTGCTGTCTCCCTCTCCCAATGCCCCTCACTCCCCTAAAAGAAAAAAAAGAGAGAAACTGCTATGATAAAATTTACTTCCCTGAATAAAGATAAAAAACAATGTCTCAAATACTGACAATGTGTTGTGTGATTTGGGTTTTTAAAAAATTCTGTCCACAACACTAAAACATATTTAAGACTTTTTATTTAAAGATTTTATTTATTTATTCATGAGAGACACTCAGAGAAAGACAGAGACACAGGCAGAGAGAGAAGCAGGCTCCATGCAGGGAGCCCCATGTGAGACTTGATCCCGGGACCCCAGGATCATGTGCTGGGCCGAAGCCAGGCACTCAACTGCTGAGCCACCCAGGCATCCCCCTATTTAAGACTTAAAATGAGTAGTTTTAGCTTTCTAAAACCTCTCAAGATTTTTGAAGGGCATCTGAGGTGGCAATTGATTTTGGCAGTGTTAAATTGTCAAAATTAGTTTAAACTTCACTTTTTTTAGCCTCTGCCTCTTAAGCATATTCTCCATCCTGTATGCAAAACAAAATTGAAATACAAGCTTCTTTCAGCTCTTAGGAGACCTCTCTGGAAAATTTCTTTTCATAAATGATCATGTCCTTTAAAGTTCTCTCTTACATACATACATACATAAATACAGTTCTTGTTACAGTGGACATTCTATTCCTCTCATTCCTTGTTGAAAATACAAAAATTAATTTTTGTAGCCTTGTACCCAAATTTGTTTTTCAAGTGAGAATAACCTTTTCGTTCTTTGTTTTACTGTCTAGTTGTTCACGTCAATAAATAACTTACCTGGAATCTTTTTCTTAAATGAGAGTCACTTTTTCTCTTCAATGAAGAGACAGGACCAATATCGCCTTGAGAAACTTCAGTACACTGAAGTGATTTTTTTTCTCATTTTTATGAAAAATATTAGCATGGCCGTTGTGGTGTGTCATATTACTATGTATAATGTATTTTGGTGCCCCTTCTTGTGGTGTCTCTTCCTCGGGGAGGATTATACATTTTCTTTCTTGTTGAGGCAGGCTCGGTCATGTGACATGCTCCTGCCAATAAAATAAGAGTGGAGGCCCTGATCCTGATGTGTGGCACTTCCAACAGAAGCTTATATAGCCATCTCATGCTTTGCAATATCTTTATTTTCTCCCTGCTATAAAGATCTGCGTTGTCCCAGAAAGAGGTTTTTCTGTCATTCTGGGTCCTAGAGGGAAGGTGTGGGGGCAGATCCATGGCCAACCAACAATGGGTGTGTAGCACAAGAGAAAAATAAACCTTTGTTTTTCTTGAGATTTTTGGAATTGTTATTGCTCAGAACCCGTTATATTTTGACTAATACAAACACCCTTTTCACTGGATTCTTTGCAAATTTCTTAAAAAAAAAACTTGATATAAGAGCAAAGAATTCAGTCCAACCATCATCTATCACTTAATTTTAAACAAATAGAAGATGTTCAATGAGTTGATATGAAGCTAAATTTCAACATCAACAATGTAAGCTGTAGAATCTTTAACCATGGTAATGTAGCTAATAACTACTATTTAGTTTTAAGTAATGAAGCAAATAAAAATATAGACCACACTGCAATGCTGCTGTTTAATGGACCAATTACAACGATTCTTGAGTGTGAGGATGATATTTAATCTAAACATTTTCTATTCAGACCTTAATAGCTGTCTTTGTGAGTTCCAATTTAGTCTCTCAAAAGAACCAAATAAAAAAAGCAAAATTGTTTTTAGCAACTCATGTTTGAATAACAATTTTTTTTTGAGGCAATAGTGGTTAGTTAGTACAATAAATTCCCAGAGTACCAGATGCACATTTTTTCCCCCTCAGGTGAGAGTAGAATACGGTCAACTTTCCAAGTTAATTCCTTGGGGATAAGGCAGCACTGATCCTGATAATTATTAATGCATAAATTATAATTAACACTTCTTATTTAAGGTGCCCCTTCCCCACTGCTATGAAGGAACTGTAAAAGGAGTATTTAAGAAAATTTTTCAGGTGACTATAAGAGATACTTCTTTTGGGGCATTTAGGACTTTCAATTTTTTAGGACATATATATATTTTTATTTTTGATTTGCATAGTACATGAATTCCTGAGCTAATTTATCTACATCTACATTCATGTGGAAGATTGCAGAGTCTGGGTCACTCTCAGAAATAATTTTTTTTTATTTTTTTTATTTATTTATGATAGTCACAGAGAGAGAGAGAGGCAGAGACACAGGCAGAGGGAGAAGCAGGCTCCATGCACCGGGAGCCTGATGTGGGATTCGATCCCGGGTCTCCAGGATCGCGCCCTGGGCCAAAGGCAGGCGCCAAACCACTGCGTCACCCAGGGATCCCTCAGAAATAAATATTAATCTTGGAGACTAAATAGTACAATTAATTCTGTGTGAACTGGCTCATAAATAGGTAAAGAGAGTCCATTTCTGGACTAGAGCCATTGTCTCAATTTCTAGAAAAATATTAATATCTTCTAATGAGAAGAAAATATTTAAAAATACCTTCAAACCAGTTTATATTAATCAAATGAGAAGGATATAATCTTATTGTCAGAAACTTTAGGAAAAAAGAAATTTTAACTACCTTTCCTCCACTCATGATCCAAACTCAGCTATGGCATAATCTTTTCTCCCTTACACTAGTTGGTTTATTTCCCCTCTATCATTTTTCCTGAAAAAATCCAAGAATCTTAGAATGTTTGAATTTTTCTTTGAACTCACCCCATCTTTCATGTGATCATTCTCATATCTTAGCCTTACTGTGTTATTAGACAACCCTTATTATGATGTATTTAGATTTGCAAATGAAAACCAAATTCCCTTTTTTCACTATTGTTTCTTGCATTCCACTCCATTTTTTGCTCTTTTGCTGTTTTGCTCAAGATCAGCTTTTGGTGGTTCTTTTAGTAGAGAGGGAAGGTCTCCAAGTAGCAGAATCCTTTATTCTTTGTATGTCTAAAAATGTCTTCATTTAAATCTCATTCTTTTGTAAGTTAGTTTCACTGGGTAGAGAATTCTAAGTTGACAGTTATTTTACTCAGAACATTGAATATGTTTTCCCTTTGTTTTCTGGAATCGTTTCTGCTGATGATAACCCTACTGTCAGTCTGATTGCTGATTTGCAGATAAATATACTTTTTTCCCAGGTAGCTTTAAACATTGTCTCTATTTTTGATTCATTGAAGTTTCACTATGATGCATAATTTAAAAAAACATCATACTAAGAACCTCGCTATATCTTTTAAAATCTGATAACTCATGTTTTTATTCATTCTTGGAAATATCTTTACCATTATCTCTTTGAATATTGCTTCTTTCCAATTAACTTTTTTCTCTTCCTGAAACCCCTATTATATATGTACTAAAGCTTCTCATTTTGTCCTTTGTAGTTTATTTTTAAAAATATTGTTTATTTATTTGAAAGAGAGAGAGAGAGAGAGAGAATGAGAGAGTATAAGGGAGAGAGAGAGAGCGTATGCATAAGCCAAGGAAGAGGCAGAGGAAGAGAGAAAAGCAGACTCCCCACTGAGCAGGGAGCCCAATGTGGAGCTCAATCCCAGGACTCTGGGATCATGACCTGAGCTGAAGGCAGGTGCTTAATTTAGGTGCCCTGTCCTTTGTAGTTCTCACTTTTTAAAAGAAGATTTTATTTATTTGAGAGAGAGTGAGTCCATGTGCATAAGACAGCACAAGCAGGGGGAGTGGCAGAAGGAGAGGGAGAAGCAGGCTCCCTGTTGAGCAGGAAATGCAATATAGGGCTCAATTCCAGGACTCTGGGATCATGACCTGAGCTAAAGGCAGACATCTAACTGACTGAGCCACCAAGGTACCCCTAAAGATCTCACTTCTGATTGCTCTTTCACTTCTTGTCAGCTGTAAATTTCCCCATTTATTGTGTTTGCTTTCTCTATGGGTTTCCATGTGTTTTACAGTTTTGTATTATGAACTCTTCTTCAGTTAAATTTGTCTCCTAAGGGAGCCTTATTTGTACTTTGAGTTGAGGAGACACCTCTATGGGGCTATGGAGTAATTTCACCCAAGTCTTTGCTAGGGCTCTGGTTTTCAGTAGTTCTGGACTAGTTATATGTGTTTTTTGGCTATAAATTTTCACATCATTTAAATAATGTTGAAATTCAGGTGTGACACCCAATAGTTTTAGGTCAGAAAAATTTGGAATTAAACTATTAAGTTACTATTAAGAGTGTTTGGTGCCCAAGAAACAATAGGTATTGGTGAGGATGTGGAGAAAGGGGAATCTCTTGTACTGTTGGTGGGAATGCAGACTGGTAAAGCCACTTTGGAAAACAGCGTGGAGGTTCCTCAAAAACTATTTATAGCAGCATTATCTTACAATAGCCACATTATGGAAACAGCCCAGGTGTCTATCACTGATGAATGGATAAAGAAGTTGTGGTATATATGCACAATGGAATATTACTCAGCCACGAAAATGAATGAAATCTTGCCATTTGTAATGACATGAATGGAACCAGAAAGTATTATGCTAAGCAGTCAAGTCAGTCAGAAAAAAGACAAATATCCTATGATTTCACTCATAAGTGGAATTTAAAACCAAACAAATGAGTAAAGGGGAAAAAAAGAGAGAAAGGCAAACCAAGAAATAGATTCTTAAATATAGAGAACAAACTGATGGTTACCAGAAAGGAGGTGGATGGGGGGAATGGGTTAAATAAGTGATGGGAATTAAGGAGTGCACTTGTGATGAGCACTATGTTGTACTCCTGAAGCTAATATAACACTGTATGTTAACTAACTGGAATTTAAATAAAAACTTAAGAAGAAGCCAAGGTTAGCAATTTAAAAGGAAAGAGTGTTTGATGCCAACAGGAGCTTCAAAATTTCTCTTTGAAAGGTGGTAGAGCCTGTCAAGGAAACTATATTAAAGTTGCATTTGCAATTTACATAGCAAACACAATGCTTTTACTAGATTTGCATGTTTATTTGGAATAGCTTGAGGGGGGGTAGGCTGATAGAAATCTGGTATGGCCTTTACATTGTACTAAACATAAAAATGATGATTTTACTTATAATATGTATTTATTTGGAGTAGATTGAGAAGTACCAACAGAGATAATGGTGGGGTGAAAATCACCTTAAGCCTCCCCCTGTCATTGCAGCTAGATATCCAGTCTGGAATAATATAAAGACACCTATCAGCTCTTGGGAGGAAACTCTTGATAAATATATCTTTTAACCTATACATACGGATTAAAATTTAAAAGTGTTAAATGATGTTTAGGTTTGTTATGAATTACAACACAATTGACCTACTCAAATGTGAGGTGTCAGATTGCTTAAGATTGCAGAAAATAAGCAAATCAATCAAAATATTTACCTCCTAATTTAGTTTGATAGGACCCTGAACTATAGCCTCATATAAAACCAAGAGGAAGACATTTAAATTGAACACTAAAGAGTTTTGTCAACTTGAACTGAAAGATCTTTGATTATCGTCTTTTCCTGACTAGTGGTATGTCTAACTGCGAATCTTAGGGAGTCTAGAGCTGTAACAAATTAGGAGAAGAAGGCTGCTATTTGTGTGGCAGTGTCTGGAGAGTGTAAAACAATACTAGACCCAGGAGGACTTTGTCTTGATGTATGGCCTGAAAGTCAGTAAGATTAAAATAAAGAAATATGGGACCTCCATATTGATGGTTTATTCATTAGCATTAGAAGAAACCAAGTAGCCTGGCTTGTGTTTAGGAAAGGGAAGGCACCACATTTGGTACCACATCTAACTAAGTTTTTGAAAGTAAGGAATTCTTCCTAAGTTTGTATGAAGGTAAACTCCACTGCTAGCCTGATCAAAGTATGTGGGTAGGAGACTGAGTACTAGTGACATGTAATACTCAGTACTCTCAAGGGCTAGTGGCAGGAGCATAGGAGTATCAATAAGAGTTTGTTTCTTTCTTTCTTAAATAAAAGGGGTATAATAGTAAAACAGGGATGGGGAATGGAGATAGTATCTCATTGTGGTTATGGATATGTTCAAGGTCCATTCGAGGTAGATTGCTTGCTTCAAGGCCTCATCTGTCACTTCCTAGAGACAGGTGATGTAATAACTTGCCTAACATCTCCATGCATTCTTTTCCTAATCTGTACAATGGGAAAGTTTGAGTTGGTATAGGGAGAGATAGTCTTTACCAGTGTGCTGTGCTGCCCCATTGGAGTCTATGGTGTTCCTATGGGAAATTATTGCTAAAAAATAAGGATTTTCAATTATAAGAGGTTCTTAGGAATGCCTCCGTCACATATAACTGAAATCCCTCCTACGCTTATGTGAATTTTTCCAGGGAGGGGGGCAGGAGCCATAGTTTCCTTTGGACTTTTAAAATTATTTGAAATCTGCTAAAGGGGGACACCCAGGAGGCTCAGTGGTTGAGCATCTGTGTTTGGCTCAGGGCCTGATCCCCGGGGATCAAGTTCCACACTGGGCTCCCCATGGCAAGCCTGCTTCTCCCTCTGCCTGTGTCTCTGACTCTCTCTGTGTCTCTCATGAATAAATAAATAAAATCTTTAAAAAAATCCCCTAAATAACCATTGCTTTAAAACTTCTACAAGGGGACAGGACAGTCCTGATTTGTGTACTATACCATGTAGTACAAAACATGTTGGAGTTGAAGATGTGGTTTTCATTGTAATAAGATGCATGTTGGAGCACATTGGATTATTGGAGCAAGTATCAGAGCAGATGGGAGCAGAAGTACATTCCCATGGCAATCACAGAATTCTCCCCAAAAGGTGTAGAAACACATACCCATAAAGACTTCTATTGGGACCATGTGTAAATTAACCTTTAGGAACTTCCTAATTTGTAGGGAGGTTTTGAATAGAGTGGTGGTCCCTTAATTCTGTGGGTATTTAGGGAATTAAACCAAAGAGAAAACTACTGGCTTTTAATTGCTATTTAGATTTTATGGTAACTTCATGGCCATGGTCAAGATATTTAATTATCTATTCTTATGTGTCCTCAACTGGAGTGTCTGATTCTCAATGACTTCTTAGTTTATAGTATTAAAAAGACTTGTAGTTTAATCAGCAGGTGAGATGGTTACTTGGGTTAATCATAGTTTCTTAGAATTTGTTGTTTGTTTGTTTTTATTGTTGTTCTTTGAGAAACTCAAAATTAGTGAAGGATACCCTCTAGGTAATGCCAACATTTTCCACTCAAACTTTAAATGTCAGCTGAGATTTAGAGATTACTTAGAAAAAGATGGTAGTGTACACTGGGCCCTTTGGCTGGACCAGAGGAATCCTAATGCAATGCAAATGTGTTCAAGGTGGGAGAAGCATGGTCCAAGTCAAAGCAGTTTTATCCTAGTCTCCTTAGCCAGGTGTGTTATTTTCTATTTCCTGGCATAGACTCTGTAAAATTGTCTGAATGGGCCCTCCTATTCCTCTGCTCAATTCATTCCTCTCAACCTCTTCTATTGCATATAATGTAATGTTTTATTTCTTGGGATGGCCCTGACTGTTTATCTCCAAATTCTATTTTTAAAGTCTCTCCTTGGAAGGCCTTCACTAACTAATACAGTCTCTAATGATTCTCCCTTTTCATCATGTGTATAGTATTTAATTATTTCATTTGTTTCCTCTTTTCTTCCTCTTTGAATTATAAGCAACTCAAGGATGGGGTGGTATCAGAGACTGGCTAACCATTTACCAAATCCTTTTCCTTCCTCTTGGGCATATAGCCAGACCATATTCTCAGCTTGCCTTGCCTTGCAGTTAGACATGGACTGAGTTTCTGAGCCAAAGAATGAATGCTGCATCTAAGTCTGACTTATTTATTGACTAAAACATCCTACACATGGTCTTCCAGGCTCTTTTCCCACATGCTGGCTGAATGCAGAGGATTATGAGATTCTAGGAGAGGATGGACCTGTAATATGGAAGAAACCTACGTCTCTGAAGTATCGTATGGAAGCATTCCACCAACCAGAAAGAACCACATTATACTGTTAGATGGTAGGCAAGCAACTTATAATGTAACTTATTAAGTTATCCTATATACTTAGATTTTGGGAGTTATCTGTTGCTGCAGCTAATATTGCTTTAAATGAATGTGAAATAAATCATATTATATTTCCTTGTTTCCTTTACAGTACCTAGAATAATGTAGAGACAGGCTTAGTTTCTGGCTGCCTCTCACACAAAATGGTAGTTTATTGACCATCACCTTTCACAGCAAGGAAAGGAAAGATGCTCTCTGCACAAGTCTAGAGTGGGAAGAGGGGAGGTGTTAGCAGTGGATGGTCCAGTCTGAATGTACATAGGGTGGATAAAACACATAGATTTGGTCTTATTCCTTGATCAATGGCATCAAATAAATAAACAGTATTGTTATTGATTATTATATTAAGTGAATATCAGGAAAGGTATTAGTATTGATTATTACATTAGATAAATGTGCAGAGTGGTAGCATTATTGATTTTTATATTCAACAAATATAGGGATGGACAAAACTCATACTCCAGCCAGGCTATCTTAAAATGACTTAACAGTTTTGAGTACAATTCTGGGATAGGGAGTTATTTTATGATGAATGTCTTAGAAAATCTGAAAACTTTCCTCATCAAATCTCCATTAACAATAAAGGTAATTAGGGACACATATGTATCAGCATTGTTGTCAGCAACAAAGACCCATGGGATCTATCAAATACCAAATGTTGAACAGAGCCCCTTTAAGATGTGGGACCAATTAAAGAAATCAAGCTGAGAGATGGAATGCAATTGCAAAAGGCAGGAACATTTTAATTATGTACAAAATGTAAGCAAGGTTATCTGTAATTGGAGGTTCACAGTTTTGTACCTTTTAGGTTGAGAAACAGTAGGTAGGTACAGTGGGGGAAGAAATGCCTTATGTATACATGCTGTGGGTAAAGGGGAAACATCAAAAGGTATTATTCAGTTTTGGGTTGTGGGACAGGATGATATGGTTGCTATTTAAATTTGTCTTTTTGGGGATCCCTGGGTGGCGCAGCGGTTTGGCGCCTGCCTTTGGCCCAGGGCGTGATCCTGGAGACCCGGGATCGAGTCCCACGTCGGGCTCCCGGTGCATGGAGCCTGCTTCTCCCTCTGCCTGTGTCTCTGCCTCTCTCTCTCTCTCTGTAGCTATCATAAATAAATAAAAAAAAATTAAAAAAAATAAATTTGTCTTTTTGAAAAATTCAAGAAAGTAAAATTATTGATTTTAAACATATATTCTTCAGTGTTAGATTAGAAGGACCTATAGAAAAACTGAGGGAAAGATAGGGAAAGGAGGAACAGTATTTGTGGGAAAGCATTGGGAATCCCATTGCACAGGTGGAGAAGAATCTGAGGAATGTGTCCTGCAGGGAGGGGGATACAAAAGAAAGAGTTCACATGCCCAATATTGGCAAGAGTAAAGATACCACTGAAGCTTAAATATGAAGAGCTAATAGGGCAGGTATCACATTATATTATGATTTGGGGGAGAATAGTTCATTTCTTCCACAAAGTTGAGAGTTCTTTGATTCAGGGACAATGTCCATTTAACCTTGGGTCCTGTAGTAGACATTTGTGAGTTTTGCCTGTCCAGTTTTCATTCACCCTGTTTTCTGGTATTGTAATCTGTATCCTGGAGAATCATCCCTCCCTCCAGCTTAGTCCATTTGGTTCAGGTAGGTTGACTGGATTCCTGAACTCCCAGGATAGAATGTGACCAGGCCCAGTCAGTTGGAACAAGAATTCCCAAGTGATTGTTCTGGGAATGGAAGTGTGACTAAAGCTGTCTCATCAATTTTAGGACGTTTGCTGGAACTGCTGAGGAGTGAGAAACTTTTTTTCTTTTCTTCTGGGCTTGAAGTTGGGAGGATATATATCAGCCATATGAATTTTCCTTCCATAGACTGAAGACAATAAACAAAAATTAGAGTTAAGATCTGGAGTGGAGAGAGAGAAAAAGAGAGAGAGACAAAGGAAAAAAAAAGGAGAGAGAGATAGATTTATTGGACGAGTACTTGGATTAGCCCATACTTGAAGCCAAACTCCTGGATTTTTCAGTTATGTAAATAGAGAAATCACTTTTGTTTAAGCCATTTTGAGCTTTTTGAGTTGACTTTCTGTTCCTCTTGACCAAAAGCATCCTAACTAATGTAGATTCCCCTACAAAAGCATAGTTCTGGAATATGATGCTTATTCAACATTTGTTGACTGATTGAGTATATGAATATATGAGCAAATTTCACCTGCCAAGGTTCATGCTAATTAATGGTTGATCCAGCTTGAAAACCCACATTGGCTGGCACCTAACTTATGACTGGTTCCACAACTCTACCCCATCTCTCCTTTCCTGTCCCATAGCATCAAATGCATACTGCTGTCATAGTACTTACTGCATTATATTCAAATTGTTTGCCCATCTTTGCCATTAGACTGAGCTCTTTGAGGATAGAAATGAAGGTTTTTACCTCTGTATTCCTGGGCCCTACTGAACAGAGGCTTAGTGGTGGATGTATTGTTTTGCTATCCAGCTAGAGTGAACTGCCCTCAGGTCTCATTTCTAGCCCAGGCCTTTGCATTTGCTGTTGCCTTGCCTAGAATACTCTATCCTTAAACTGCATTCAGGTCTCATCTCAAGTCTTTGATGACTACCCCCTTCTAATGTTGTTCCATCAGCCAGCATCTTCACATTGTCATATTGAATTTTCTTAGTAGCCCTTACTGCTTTGAAGTTTTCTAATGTATTCATATGGTTACTGTCCATCTTCCAAGACAGTAGGGATCTCATCTGACTTGTTCACCACTACACCTCCAGCACACAGAGTAGTGGCTTGTACAGAGGAGACACTCAATAAATACTTGTGGGATGGATAAACCAGGTACCTATCCTTAGAAGAGAAGATGGTTCTGAATTGGAATAAAGTAAAAGAGAAGCTTAAAAACATACCTAAAAACTTTCTGCAACTAAGGAGAGGGCCTTGAGTACATATTAATGTTGCTTCAAATGCAAGGACACTGAAGAAAGATTAAGCTGACAATGTATTATAGACAATAGCTAAGGTCTTCTGACTCTGAAATTCTTGATTATGTTATTGCCTATTTAATATATTTCTCTCAGTAATACTTAGAGGAATAATATTTAGGAGAAAAATAAATTTTTTGGGCCACTCACATAAAGCCCTTCACCATCCCAGCAAATCCTCTGCTTGGGCTGTGGGCAATCCAACCCAAATGAGAGGCAGGTGGTGAATTAATTGTGTGATTTGCATTTTTGAGGGTGTGTATGTGCAGAGGTTTGCTTATACTGATCTAGAATTCTTTGTATTCAAATTTGCTTATATTTAAAGAAATAGAAGCCAAGATATTGGCCTGATTTTGTCATGGTTGTAGTAGAATCCACCGTAAAAATCACAATATAATTTCATTTTTCCCTTGGTTTAATGCCCCTAAAGAAGCCAGCTCTGGGTCTGAGGAAACAAATCTACTTTTTAAGCATACCTGCATGCAAATGGACTGTGGAGATAGCTTATCCTTTTACATAATAAATTAGAGAGTTCTCTCTTTCAGTGCAATAGATGTATAGATTAATACACCAAGACGAGGCATATAGATACATGGAATCGATGGAAGCCTGGTTAGAGATGACAAAGAGCTTCATGCTCGAGTGCTTTGCAGCCTAATTCAATAAAACAAAATGAAAGGCAAATGCTTGAGGAGCTGAAGAGAGGATCTTTATGAAAATATTAAAACTTCTGTACAAAGAAAGTCACACATTCTCCTTTGAGTTTGCTCCTAACATCACAATATAATGAATGGGCCTCTTTTGGGGGGAAGGAGCTTTGTGATTTTTAATAAAGCAACCAAAGGAACCATTTTGAGTGTAGAAACTTACTCTTTGGCCTTTAACTGAAAAGTTAAACATACTGAAATAAAACTAGATTTTCCCCCCATCAATTTGCAAAACTGAAGTATAACCAACTGAAACGGCAACAGCGTGAAAAGCTATTTACGTGTCTGCAACCATCTCTGATTCTATCAATTTGTTTTCCAGTCTTCGTCGTGATTCAGTGTTTCTCATGGATCTCCAGAGAGTTTCGGGCTTGAGGAGAGAATATCAATAGCTTGCACGTCCTCTAGGATGCTTCCCTGCCACCATCACAATGTTTCTGTGGATCAGATCTTCTGTTTCCTTTAATGACTGTAGTAGAAAAACAAAAATTATTCATTTTGGGAAACAAAATCAACAAAGCAATAGTGTCTAAGTAAGGGTATAATTTTGCTCCCTTTTTGTGCAGTAAGCTTAAAGGCAAAAATTAAGAATCAATTGGTGGCTTTTTAGGTATTTTATAAATCCATAATTATATCACATGCATTTAAAAATGAAGCAAAGGGCTAAATAAATTCCACAGAACTTGTAAAGTAGATGTGGCCCACTGCAGTGAAATAAATACTGGATTTTCTAACTGGGTGGTCTGGTTTCTCATTGGAGTCCTGTCAGGAGGCAGGTGGTCACCCCTGATTAAGTTCCTAATTCCTCTGAACTCTGTATTTCATATCCATGAAATGGTAATAACAATATTTGCTTTTCTCACCTCATGGGGCTGATGAAATATAAAGTGACATATATGCAAATATAAAATATTTTCAGAAAATATTAGAATGATGTGTGAATATAGTGCATTTTCAAATTATTAGAGAAGATAGAGTTTTCTTTCATAGTCACACTATTCTTTAGGAACTCTGTCCAGAAAATCCTACAATGTTAGTAAGAGAAGAATTCTTACTTTCCAGCTGTTTATCTTGTATTCTAAAATATTTGCATGTAAATATGCATGAATGTTTATATTTTTTTGTTCCCCCCCCCTCTCTACCTTCCCAATTCCCACAGCTCTCCTGGGTAATTCCAACTGATCTTTGAAAATTCACTTCAGTATTATTTCCTTCAAGAAATCTTCCCCCATCCTGAAGGCTGGGTTGGTGCCCCATTGCTGTGCTTTTGAAAATCCTTCAGTTTATCTTGCACTGTGTTTTCCACATATTTTTGTGATTACTTTTCTGTCTCCTCTGCTGGATTGTGAGAATCTTGGGAGTGGACTCTGTATTGTAATCATGGGACTTCCCAAGGTCTACCAGTGTTTTCACACACTAAGCACTCAAATTTTGTTGTATTAGTAACTGCTACTCTTATCACATACATGTTGAGATTTTGGATGTTTCCATTCCAATGTGAGGGGCCGGGGACTAATAGATTTGTCTATTGCCATAGTAAACTGAGTTTATTTTCTTTAGGAACTGTGGTAGGCAGAATGGTTCCCCCAAGATATCTATGTCCTAATCCCGAAAACTGTGAAGATATTTTGTAATGAGGTGAAAGGGATTTTGCAGATATATTAGGGTTACATACCTCAATATAGGGAGATCATCCCGGGTTATCTGGATGGCCCCAGTCTAATCACATGAACTCTTAAAAGCAGAGAACATTCTTTGGCTGGAGGCAGAAGAGATAGAGCAGAAGGAGAAGTCAGCAAAAGTCCAAGGACTTCACGTGCTGTTGCTGTGGCCCTGAGTGTAGGCGGCTATGTGCAAAAAGAAAAGGGAAACATGTAGGGGCTGAGAGATGTTTCTGGTTGACAGACTGCAAGGAAGTGGGGACCTCAGCCCCATGTTCACAAGGGACTGAGTTCTACCAACCAAGTGAATGTATCCAGAAGCAGATTCTCTTCCAGAGTCTCCAGAAAAAGTGTTCAGGTTGGCCTACACCTTGACTTCAGCCTTGTGAGACCCACAGCTGAGATACCAGTCTAGTCTAGCTGGGCTAATGTACAGAACTGTGAGATAGATAATGAATTTGTGCTGTTATATATCACTGTGTTTGTGGTAATTGGTTAGGACAACAATAGAAAATAGAGAAATTAATTTACTAGCCTCCAAAGAGCATATTTTGGAAAACTATCATAGAGGTGGAATAGTCTGGGTCTGCAACAAATGATGAAAACCCCCATAGAAAAGTTGCCCAGAGTGCATTCCTTGGAATGGTGACAGCCACAGTGGTGGGGTTACAGGGTTGGCTGACACTGACATCCCCAGGAAGTGAGGGTAGGCCAATCTGTGTGCCCCTGGGGATTTACTTAATTTCTTCTAGATTTGAAGCTGGTTGCAAGTTTGATTGGATTGGACAGGGCAGAGCAAGAGAGGTTGGAGAAATAGCAAAAGCTAGTTTAGAAATCCTTTTCCCTTAGAATTCTGAATTATGAAGCTATTTCTTCTCACTCTACTAATGTCTAGAGTTCCTCTTGAGAGATCTAATGTCATTCTGCTTCTTAATTCTTGGTTTTTTTTTTCTATCTGAAGTTTCTTTTGATCTTTTCTTCATCCCTGATATCCTGAAATTTAAAATGACATACTTTGGAATTTTTTCTTATTGTCCATTGTGCTGGATACTCAATAGATCATTTTCAAAGTTTTTTTTTCAGTTTTGGGAAATTTTCTTGTATTATTTCTTTGATAATTTTCTCTTTTCTCATTTCTCTGCATGTGTGTGTCAGTTCTTGGTGGAACTCTTACTAATAAAATATTAGAATTCTAGATTGATTATACAGATTTCTTATTTTTCCTCTATGTATGTATCTATTTAATTTCTAATTTCTTCATCTTTGACTTCTGATTTTTCAATTTAAATTTTAAAATTTCTGGTGCCATTTTTTTAAAAATTAAAAGATTTCTTTATATATAATATATATATATATATTTAAATAGCATCCTTCATTTGTTTCTGGGATATGATTGTTTTTATTTCTTTGAGGATATTCTAGTTTAAAAATTTTTTTTCTGCATGTTTTTTGTTTTCTCTGAATTGCCTTTCTTCAATTTATTTTGATTCTTCTTTTTCACATTACAGACTTTCCTCAAAAGTAGGGTGTCCCTGGCTGTCTGTTCATATTAAATTGAAAGGTTCTAAAAAGTTGAATAAAAACTTCATGTGCTTGGTGGGTTGGGCTGACTGGTCACTTTGATCAGGTAGGGCTTGTATGCCTTTTCTGTGGTTCTTCAACTTCTGCAATGAAGAAAACTCAAATTCACTGTTAGAGCTGTATGTCTGAATCATGGCTTTCTGGAACCCATGACTAGGGTACGATCATCCCCATATGGTGGTTAATAATTATATGCTAAAGTCAGACTGGCTGGTTTCAAAGTTCTTCTCTGTCACTTGTGACTTGTTTTACCTGTTTCTTCATTTGTCAAATTAAGATACTACCAGTATCTATTTATGGGATAGTTGTTAAGGTTAAGTGATTAATTACAAATATCTTGCCTAAAGTACTTGAAACATAATGAGTGTTCAGTGAGTTACCCATTTTTACTATCATTGTCATTGTTATTAATTCAGTGTGATTCTCTGTTGTACTTCATCCCTCCTTCCATTGCCTTAGCATGCAGCTTCTCTGTTCAGTATTTCTGGAGTGGAAATCTCCCACTTCTCTGCCAAAGTGGAGAATGAGCAATCTCCTGGCTGAGTAGATTTGGGAAGGGGACTTTGGAAAAGTACCAACTCCTTATCCTGACTTTTAATCAATTTTCTGGATCTTTACTCCCATCCCTCACCTTTGCAGAGATAACTGGTGTCACTAATTCCTATGCCTTTCTTGAGGTTAGAGGCACAAGCATGTTTTCTCATCATTGGATTTTCCTCTGGAGGCACTTAATTTCCATGTTTCTCTGTCTGCTAAGCTGGTGACCATCACTCATCTATCCCACTATGGTTTCTTGTCTACTATGTATCTCCTCTCCTGTTCTCTTTGCCTGGAGGGCTTACACCTTTTGTGTTCCTTCACTAATAGTCTAATTGGGTATAAAAAGGGAATGAAAATCAATTTAGATATCCAATTGGCCATGTTAACTACAAGGCCACTGGCCTTATCATCTATGAAATGAGGGGTTACAGTGGATAAGCTTTAAGGCATTTTCCTTCACTAAAAATCTTTGCTCCTTTTGTATGGTTTAGATTTAATGTAACTCCCAGCTGATCACAGCTAGATTCTTTATCACTTATCTCAGTCTCAGAATAGTAGTGATTATTTTTGCTTTTGTTGTTTTGAATCTCTTTGAGCAAGAGACCTGTGGTGTAGCAAATTATATCTTGTGTACAAATTAGAGTAAACTGAAAAACACAGGTGACTTTTGTTCCCTTCTGCATCACAAAGACCTTTTCAATACACCTGATTGATTGTAAAGGGAAATCCACAAGCAGATGTGAGCTACTGGGACTCTGCTGATGGTAATTTGGGTGCTATAATATTTATCATGCTGTGCTATTTGGCAAGTAGAAAGCTTTTAAACTTTTTGTTCTTTCAAAAAAAAGTCCTAAAAGAAGATGATACAAAAATTTGAATTAGGAAGAAATTTCCTTTCTATGGAGAATCACAGAGAATGTCTTGATAAATCAGTAAAAGTCTTGCTTTTAAGATGCTTAGGTCAGATTTTTGTCACTTGCATCTAGAAGAATCTTTGACTTATCAAGGACAGTGGAGATATAGAAGGGTATGTTGTCTTGCTCTATGGATCTTCACTAGCTATGGATCTCCACTATCTATGGATCTCCGCTATATGGCCTGACACTTGGTACTTACAGACTCAGTGTCCATCACTGTTTGCTGTGGTCACTAGAATTAGCTAAGTCTGTGTGTTCTATTTTGGTATCCAGGAGAGAAACTTCTACAACATAATGAGTATTTCTAACATGATGGGTTGTATGGCATTTAAATAAATAACAACTTCTTTGAGTTTGGTGAAATCCATTGCATGTGTTGTTTTGTTTGTTTGGTCATGGCATAGAGGATGGGAATACATCCCTCAGAAAGTTTTCAATTAAAAATAGGAATCCTAGATGATGAAAGTAAGGGAGACATTAACAATTTTTGCCTCTATTACTCCCGACTACTTTGGACATAAGCTACGATTAAAAGTTTGTAGAAAAAGAGATTGATGAATCAATATTGACAATTTTGGGTTTGTCAGTGATGCAATCTGAAAAACTTTTCTTTCATTTGGAAATGAAATAACATAAATCCATTTATATTCATCCAAATAATTCTAATCACATTTGGAATGGCCTTTTTACCGTAGTAATTACGGCATATGCTATTGGTTGACTGCCAGCGACATGCCTTTCTTTATTTTTGTAACCACCCTAATTTTATTCAGGTAAAAAGTGGCCATCTTCTTCAGAAACTTTGGGATCTTCTGGGACTCTGGTGTCCAACTCCAAAGGTTGAATCCTGATTAGTCTCAGGCAGCCATGCTGCTTTTATCTCCCTTGCCATCAGTTGGCTTATGACTGAGCAATGGAATGTGATTTTGGCCAGTGAAATGTGAGGTGAGGTCCACAGACTGGCTTTTGGGAAGGTTATTTTTGTTCCTAATGAAGGACCCAGAGAAGGACTTTGTCAAGTGTAAATGTGACCTTTGGTGCAGCTACAGCCATTTTGCAGCTATGAGAAGATGTTCTTAAGGGCCTCACTGAAGATGGCAGAGTAGAAAGATGAAAAGAACCTGAATATTAATGATGTTGCCAAGCAGCTGACTTGGTTAATCCTGGGACAATATCATCTTTGGAGTTTGTATTCAGTGGAATAATACATTTCTTTATTATTTAAGCCTTTTAAGCTAGTTCTTCAGTTATTCCTAGCTATAGTAATCCCAATACAGTAATAAAACAAATTTAATGCTTTAACTCTTTGGACTAAGACTTTTCTTTTCCTCCATAAGTGAGAAACGTATGAAATGAAAAAAATAAAGAATTGCAAATATTAAAGGATCACAGAATGTCAGCACTGGGAGAGATTTCAATAAATTATTTAAAAAAACACATACTTGTTGAAATAGAATTGTGCTGGATCCTGGATATAGCAAAGAAAGAGACATAGTACCTGCTCTTTTGAAACTTATATTCTAGTGGGTGTTAGAGAGTATTTGGTCATTACACAGAAAGGGACAATTTTTATATCATTCAGTGTTGGTGTGATTTTTTTTTTTTTTTTTTTGGTTACTCAATAAGAGGGTAGATCCTATTGGAGGACAGACTGTATACATTTGTGGTTCTTTTTGCTTTTGAACATGTAGCTACCTCTTTTGCTTATCTGACTACCTAAAGGGTTTGGTTATGTACGGCTCGGCCTAGAACTGAGTCTGGGTCCAAGGGAAGAAAAGAACTGAATTTCTGTGTATAATAGAGTAAGAGGAATTTAGAATTACTGAGTATGTGTGTGTGCACGCACACGCACACATGTGCATTTCACACACACATGAAACAGCAAGATGGTCAATGACTGAGTGCTAATCTGAGTACAGAAACCCGTGAGCAATCCCCTGTATCATGGTGGCCAAAGGGACTTATAGGATGAGATGACTACTATGTAGCTTTAGATTATTTACTGTGTCATGCAGGAATGTAAATCTGTGACAGTGACCTAGAAAACTTCAGGAAAAGTTTTGCTACACATCACAGGCTTTGTTCCCTTGTTGCTTCAGTGGGGGAATCAGGGAGATAAAGGATTGACCTCAAGGCATAGAGCAGAGATGAGGGAGTCAGCAGAGGTAGGAAAATATACCTCATTCTCCCATCTTGCTCTCCCTGGGAAAATTTTGCAGACGCATTGAAGAGGTCTCTGCACTTAACACTGGATGTGGAATGGTATGTGACCTCTTTAATTTACATCATTAGGGACATCTGGATTAGAGACCTACTGGTCTCTGCAGGACTCAATTGAATAATCGAGTAATTATTCAATTTTTGGGAATTACCTTCTCCTGGAGACAGTTAAGCTCCTTGAAGGCAGGGACTATGTCTGTTTTATCAATAAAGTTCATACTGGGCAGTGTTCAAGGAACTATTAGTTCCCTCGTAATAGGGAAAAACTATCATTTAAATATATTTATCACATCCCCTCTGCCCTCAGCTTGCCAGAAGTTCTTGTTGCCTCTCCCAGGATAACCATGTTTCGCTGGGTGGGCTCCTGGGCCAAGCACTTACTATGTGTGGGATGACGGGGAGACTGGAGAGGTTGGGAAAAACCTGCCAGGTTTATGCTGAAAATATCAGAGAATTACTGACAGGAGAAAAGTAGTAGATGCAGACTGTGGGAGGGGAGACAGAGAAGACGTTTTGTGGGAGCTGAGTTTGAGAGGTTTTGGGAGCTTGGAGAGGGAAAAGAGTGTCATTGGGGGCAGGTGCGAGGCATGTGAATACACACACACAAACGAGATTCTTCTGTACATAAAAACTTGCAGGAAAAGCTGGTATCAATCAGTTTTTCTGTGTGTTAAGAGTGGGATCTCTGGACAATTTTAATAGGTTACAGAAAGATAAAAAATTTCTTCTTGGTTATTTCTGACTGTATTTCTTTGAAGAAGACTCCAGGGTAGGGCTGACTTCCAGGTGAGAAGAGGCCAGCCTGGCTTTCTGCGGGGCACACCCTCATGTAGGAAACTGAGTTTCACACTTTGGTATTCTCTGCGGTGCTCCCAAGCCCTCAGCAGGGACAGCAAATATTTGTTGCACAGAATCAAGATCGCAGTAATTTCAGATTGCATGACATCCAATCTGGTAGCTAAATATGGGCAGAATTAAGACTAAGGACTAAAAACGAAGTATGTTCTTAGATTTTGTTCTTCAGTAAAGAGTGGTGTTAGAAAACGCACTGTGAGAGAAGAACATTCCATTTTGGGCCTAGTCCAGAAATACGCATGAGGGTCACTTACACTGACCTTATTTTCCATTTGAGTTAATCTGTGGGTAGCAAGTCACACCCTGTTACCAACCAGATCTTTCTAAGGATCTTAAAATATTCAAATTGGATTTCTTTTTCCCAAACCCCTGAGACTCACAGAAAAGTCACATACTAGACCAGAGTCTAAGCTACACCTCCCTGTTGGAACTCAGTAAAACAATGGCATGCCTCCTTGTTGGGAGCACCTACCTGTGATCTCTGTTGCAGATGAATTAACTGAGTTAACTAATTTAATGAACTATTTTTAGTTTAAACTAAAAGGAATCTTAGATATAAAGTTTCATTTCTGAGAGGCCGTGTTGCATTCTGCGGCTAGGAGAGAAGCCTCTTATTTCAGTCTGGTGAAGGTGGGAGCATCCTGAGAGAAGCAGGGGTCATAGAGTTTGCTAACGTCCCATGGCTCAGTGCTGGTTTTGGGGCAGGGGGTGACTGTGTTCTTATAGAGGCCACCCCAGACATTTCCAGAGGACCAGATGGTTCATTCAATAAAACGGGGGCCTCTACTAGGGGTCCAGTCCTATTTCTTAGCTGCCCATTTCCAACTTTCTCACTTGTGCACTTCTAGGAAGCCAGTGAGAAACCGTCTATGGCCATGTTAAGGGAGAAGGAGAACGTATTTCTGGTTTTGCCATTGTTCTCGCAGGTATTTAAAAAACCCTAGGCCTGATGCCCCTGTCAGAAAGCACACACTCCGACATCTCTCACAAGTGCTGCGGGGAGGAGCTGTGATGCCCAACAACAACCCCACAGGAGACGTGATCCTCTGGAAGCTTCCAGACACTGTGCTCTTCACTGGGCTCAGGTGCTGAGTGTCAAGCAGATGCACTTGGCAGGTCATTCGGGACCATGTTAGGTTATTCAGAGGAACAAAAGCACAACAAACTGCCTGGAACCCTTGATGTCTGGGAGAAGCTCACTGTCTGCACCAGCTAGCAGCTGTCCTGCCACATTCTTGTCTGCCTGAAAGAAAAGAAAGGAAGAATGCATGACTCCAAAAGAATGGCCTAGAATTGGAGGCTGCTTGGCAGTATAAGAAACGCAGAGAAAAAGAGGACTAAGATGCACAGGTATGTGTTTGGAGAAATAGTTTTTGCTGCATTGGGGTGGAGGGTACCTGTTGAAAGGCTAATGATATGGTCTGAGTTTGTGTCTTCAATGTGAAGCTGGCACAGAGCTCAAGGGACCCATTCTTTTTTTTTTTTTTTAAAGATTTTATTTATTTATTCATGATAGTCACACAGAGAGAGACAGAGAGGCAGAGACACAGGCAGAGGGAGAAGCAGGCTCCATGCAGGGAGCCTGACGTGGGATTCGACCCCGGGTCTCCAGGATCGCGCCCCGGGCCAAAGGCAGGCGCCAAACCGCTGCGCCACCCAGGGATCCCTCAAGGGACCCATTCTTTACGCGTGGCCGCCCACCCTTGCACCTGTGGGAACACAGGTGCCTGGGGTTATTGGCTTCGGGCACACAGCCAGGGTTTGCAGCGTGGGCCATGGGATGCCCAGATCAGTGCCCATCATCACGGACTTGGAAGAAATTCCACAAAAAATCTGAAGTTGTTTCAGAAGTTGCTTAAACCTATATGTCTTTTCTAAATGCAAAAACATTGCATGCACACACATCTTTACTTGTTTTCCATCCACTCAAAAAGGGGAGAGAATATCGTATAGGTGGGGCGACTCAAATGGGATTATTTTAAGATGCATTCCCCCTTCCCTTCTGCAGGGGATTGAGGGGGATTACACGCAGCTTCCACGAAATGTCTTGTGCTCCTCTCTGGGAAAGGAACTGTAAATGTCAAGGCATCAGTCTCCCTGACAACAACTTACACAGGTACGGCCAAGCCTGCAGGGAGGGAGCAGCACGGTCAGCCCGTGTGCAAGTGTCACCTGCAGTTGCAGAGACCAGGGCCCCAGCAGTCCAGAGTAGCAACAGATGGAGAAGGGAAGACAAACTGGGATGAGGAATGGGTGGGGGCCCTGGGACACCCCAGAGTTACAAACCCCCCTAGAAGGAATGGCACAGAAGCAGCAGGCTTAGCAGGTGCAGCCCCTCTCACATCACCAACCCAAACCCCAGGGGCCTCGTATACGCTTGGTGTTAACAGAGCTTTTTAAACCCTGTTGAGCATGGGAGCCACCTGGAGATCTGGTTAAGAGGAACTTTCTGTTTCAGTAGGTGGAGGGAGAGGGCCGTCGATGCTACGTTTTTAACAAAGTCCTGGATGATGCCAGCGCTGCCAGCCCGACACCATGCCCCCGATTAGCAAGGTGTGAAGAGAATCTCGGGTCACCGGTGTGCCTCAGGAAGCACAGCTTCAGTGGGGAGGAGAATCCAATTCTGTACAAAGATGCGCAAATGCATTTGAGTCGCACCTCACCTCACTAATGTTAGGAGGAGATTGTCCACGTAACTCCTAAGTCTTCTGGATTTAGAATGCTTCGGTTGATGGAAACTTCTCTTTCAACAGCTGACAGCTGATGTGGGGCTGTTCAGGTCTATATTCGGATGGCCTAACAGCTCGTGAGCACACAGCAGCTGAGGGAAGGAGTATGCTGGGCGGCAAGGGGAGGCGAGCTTGGCATGCACATTGGCCAAGGACCATCTATAAAGTGCACTGCCCACATGTGTATATTGGGAGCTGGGTTTTGCAACGGCTGCCTCCCCTCTGGTTGAGCAATGGAAGGGAAATTAGCACAGGGCTCCTAAGGTCCCCTCACTTTCCCCAGATTCCCAAAAGGAAGAAAAAAAAATTTTTGAATAGGTAGGAAGGAATGGAAAATGACAGCGAGAGAAAGGAAGTCGAAAGGTGGCTTGAGTTTCTATTTTTATTTTTTTATTTTTGAGAGGAGGGGAGAATAAACTCCCTAAGATGAATCAAGATGAAAGACATTAAAAGGAAAAAAAAAGAAACAAAGAAAAGAAATGCATGATGAAGAGAGGAAGGAAATCTCCTTGATAGATAGAACAGATTTGCCAAATATATTACATTCATTAAGATTTTTCTCTGCTTATAATGTGTGCTTTTTGGAGGCTTTTCTTAGCATTAACGGACGCTCTGGGAGAGGAGAAAGTTGGCAGAGAGAAGCCTAGCAAATATATAAATAAGCTTCGGAGGTTTCAGGAGTTTCATATCCCACAATAGAATATTCTCTAGGCTAGGCAAACTTTTTCTTACTTAAACAAATGCTTTGAAAGACAAAGATTTCATATCGTCAGTGGAACATTCAGACTAATAATTGCCTTTGTTCTTCCTGCCTTGAAGTCTCAACAGCCAGCAGATTTATGATTCACTTTCGGCAATAAGCTTCTTCAAATAAATATCACTTTCCAGGCTGCAAATTGAGTTTTTGCAAACACAGAGATCGACTTCACTAAGAGGAACTAAGTTTTCTTGGGCTGTATGTATATATGATTATGAAACACTGTTTACTTTCTTCCCCTCTGCTGTAGGAGAATGGGTTAAAAATCTATATTTAGAAAAAATTGCCATTCTTAATGGTCAAGTACTACTAGTGAGAATTTGTAGGTTTTGTTGGAGGAGCAGGGAGTGGAGTGGGAAGGGGACAGAAGGCAGTTTGACCTTTCTCTGAGACTTGTGGACCTCGGAAATTTTGGGGCACCTGGGTGGCTCAGCAGTTGAGCATCTGCTTTCAGCTCAGGGCATGACCTTGGGTCCTGGGATAGGGTCCCGCAGGGAGCCTGCTTCTCCCTCTGCCTGTGTCTCTGCCTCTCTCTCTGGGTCTCTCATGAATAAATAAATAAAATCTTAAAAAAATATCTTGATACAGTCCAAGGTTGTGGATTTTAAGCTGGTTTACTTTGTGGCTGAGGCAAGACGATTCCAAAAGTTTTAAAGTAAAAGAAATGATACAAGCGAGAATAAGACATAAGAATTACAGTGAGGGTTATAGACCCCAATTGTTAGAATCAAGACTCTTCCAGAGCAATCAGCCTCTTATCAATACTGGATAGTGGCCAGTGGTAACTCAATGGGCATTATTGGAGTCTTTGAATATGCCAGGTAGTAAGGATGCCAAGGGAAGGGAGGTCTTATCTACCCACCTAGATAACCTTTAAGAACACAGTAGAAGGGACGCCTGGATGGCTCAGCAGTGGAGCTTTTGGCTCAGGTCGTGATCCTGGGGTCCTGGGATCTAGTCCCACATTGGGCTCCCTGCAGGGAGACTGCTCTGTGTCTCTGCCTCTCTCTGTGTCTCATGAATAAATAAATAAAATATTTTTTTAAAAAAAGAACAGAGTAGAACAGTCTCAGTGAGCTTTGGGATTGCCAAGGATGCCCAACCTGAGGTGTGGAGGAGGATGTCAGGCCACCAAGAGTCTTGCATCACTTTGGGATGTGGCAGTGACCTAGGGCCTTGTCCACAAGCTTTAAGCAGGGTACAAGGCAACCAGGCCTCTTTCAGTAGACCTATGACACCATTTCTTTGGACTGTCCCCATGACACCGCTCTCTGTTCTGTCCAGATTCCTTTCTCTGCCCCCTTCCCCAGTTTGAGCTTTGTATGGTAACTGCTGCCTTCCTGAAAATGACCCTTTATGGAGAACTGAATAGGTAGGACAGCATGGTGCTAGCCACTTTATTGCCACATTGTAGAGGGGGAAACTGAAGTTTATAAAATTTAACTAAATTGCCCAAGGTTGCTCATCTGATAAGTTGCTAGAACATGGATTAATTTACTATTATTATCATTATTTTAAAATATTTTATTTATGTAATTGATACAGAGAGAATTGGGATGGGGGCCAGCAGGCCAAGGCAGAGGGAGAAGCAGGCTCCCCGCTGAGCAGGGAGCCTGACGTGGGGCTGGACCCCAGGACTTCAGGATCATGACCTGAGCCGAACGAAGGCAGATGCTTCACTGACCCACCCAGGCGCCCCATTAGTATTTTTTTTAATGTAAGCTCTACACCTAGTGTGGGGCTTGTACTCACGACCCTTAGATCAAGAGTCACATACTCCACTGGCTCCCAGAACATGGATTTAAACTCAGATCTGTCTGATTCCAGAACCTGTAGTTTTGACCATTAGTAACAACAATGACAGTTAACATTTTCTGGACTTAATGTGCCAGGCACGTACTTCTTATTATGCTTGGATTTGCTTGCCCTTCACATGAATCCTGTGAGGGTATCAGTGTTATTATTCCTGTTTCACAAATGAGGACACTGAGGCTCACTTGTGACTGGTCCCAGGTGGCATGGCTAGTGAGGCAGGGAGCCTGGGCCAAAGCTCAGGTGGGCTGGCTCCAGAGCCTGCATCCCTAACTGCTCTGGGCCCCTACTTACACACCAAGACCCTACATGGGTCTATTCCCTTCTTTACATTCTGAACACAGACTTTGGTTTCCCTGCTTGGACTTTTCACCCTATCTGCTTCTTTCAGTATGTCAGACCCGTCATCACATTCGCGACTTCTGGCTGAAGCATCAGTGTCTGTTCCTTTGCTTTTCCTCGAACATGTACTGAGTGCATATGTATTCTAGGCACTGTACTGGGCACTGTGGAGTGGCCAGTCAATACCCAGAAAAACTTATTTAGAGGAATGGTGGGACCTCTTCTGAAGCCAGTCACAACCTGGCGGGGAGACAGACAAGTCAGCAAAGTGTCCTAGTGCCATATAATAAGCGCTGTAATGGGGGAAAGTGTGAGTGCTCCGGTGACCTCAGGGAGGGGAGGTCTGAGCTCTGTGCAAGGTGGGGAGACTCCTCTGAAGAGGCATTATTTGAAAAGAATCCTAAAAAAGCAGGAATTCACAAGGCAAACGGGGGAGGGAAAAACAGATCCGATTTTTTTTTTTAACCCTCTTGCATGTAGGGTTGGAAGAAGTTGGCTTGTTTGTACCTCAGGAATCAACATGCAAAAACATCTGCATAATAACAATAAGAGCTCGCATTTGTTAAGGATGTTTGATAGGCGGGGCCAAGTTTTGAGTCTCACATGCATTATCTATTTTAATCCTCACACTCACACTCTGACATTTAGATGTCATCATTGTTTCCAGGTTCCGCACAGGATTCATGGGATCCTGGGGAAGAGAAGATCTTTTTCATCGACTCTGTTTCGGTTCCAGGAAAGGGATGGGCGCATTTGTTAAGCACTGTCCCCAGACCAGTAACGAGGGGCTTGTTTAAGATGTAGATGCTAGGCCGAGAGCGATAGAATCAGAACCTCTCTTCCATGCTCTGCAGGTGATTTGGGAGCACACCAAGTCCTGGACTGTTTCCCAAGCCGGTGAGCACGGAGCACATGGGAAGAATCTGTTTCCTAGTGAAGGTCTTTGTAATTTCATTGGTCATTTACTAAAAGAACCAGCTCAGAGAGTTGTAGAGGGGCTGGTATTTCCCTAGGAGATAGAATTTCCCTATCCCTTTTAGACTCATGTATGTGTTCCAAGAAGATATTAGGTATTTTGGAAATTTCTTGGTATGATTCCGGCCATTGCAACAATAATTTCCAGAAAACGAGGGTATGTTTCAACAAATGCTAAGGATACATTGCTCTTTTCATGGGAGAGCTGGCTCACAGGGTGAAGTGTTAATGATTTTTCTCTTTAGCTCACGTTTTGGTGCTGGTGGTTGTGTCAAGTGAGTTTTAGTCTTCATGGTTGATTGGAATGTTGTAGCACAAAGGGTACTTGTCTGTAACTCCCCTCTTCTGTGGGAGGAAGACCATGAAGGAGAGACTATGGATGAGGAAAGTATGGCTCTCCAGTGGTAGAGACTAGCAGTTTCCCTCTCCAACATAATCAGTTTCTCTTATGTTAAAGGACACAGAGGTTAAGGACTTTGGGTTCAAACAGTAGCAAAGATGGGCTGAATGAATATACAGTTCAGTGGTATTGAGTATATTCACACTGTTACCATAATAACAAAAAAAGTAAAAAAAAAAAAGAGCTAAAGGAATCAAATCTCCTTTTTTTTTTTTTTAAAGTTCATGGTTAGCTGAGCCTCTGACAATGCCAAACGCTTACAATTATGAACCTTCAATGCAAGTGAAGAGTTGGGATGTGGTATCAAAGCACAAGGGATTCAAAGGATTGTTAAATTCTCTGCATCTCCCTCTTTTCCAAAGCACCATGTGGAAACAGGTGTACGAGATGGTCTTTGATGATTTAAGTGCAGTTTTCACTACTGTATTCAGGTTCCCAATAACCACTTACAGAAGAACGGGATCTTAATTCCAAACGGTGTTCACGTATTCAACGTCTGACTCCTCTGAATCTAATTTATACAGGTTGGAGAGATTTGGAGGAACAGAGAATGTGATGCCAGTGTAAGAATATGCTTTATTTGTGAATGTTCATCCATCTGTTTAGGACTGACTGTAAAAGCCACAATGAGATAAACAATAATAGATGAGCAAAATAGGGCCTTGTATTCACAATCACTCTGTCTAGCATGTGATCAAATAAGCATAATTTGCTTTGCAGAGTGGTTGTCAGGTTCAAATGCTGTACCTGCTGTGGGAGGGCTTTGAAAAGTGTAGATGGGCAGTCTGCTGTCAGGGCTGGAGAGAGAGACTGAAGGATGGCAGGAGAAAGCCGTGTGCAGTGAAAAGGAATTCATTCAACAACCATTTATTTAATGGCTATCTACTGTGTGCTAATAGGCCATCCTGAAACTTGAAATAATATAATAAGATAAGCATAATTTCAATTGTGTTGGAATATACAATCCTCAAGGCAGAGGAAATTAATCCAAGGATTGCAACAAGGCTTGATAACTGCTACGGTGGGGAAAGTACTGTTGCTGTATAACAAACCGGCCTCCAAATCAGTGGCTTAGGACGGGACCATTTGT
Organism: Nyctereutes procyonoides; assembly: GCF_905146905.1. Taxonomy (NCBI): domain Eukaryota; kingdom Metazoa; phylum Chordata; class Mammalia; order Carnivora; family Canidae; genus Nyctereutes; species Nyctereutes procyonoides. The sequence continues at coordinate 26,412,307 of NW_026575122.1, forward strand.
AATTTCTCAGGCATCTGCAGGTTGGCTCACCTAGGCTGAGCAGCTCGGCAGATCTTTTCTGGGTGTGCTCACCTGTCCATGGGTCACCGGGGAATAGATGATCTGGTCTGGGCTTGGTTGATGAAGCTCCCCTGGGTGGCTCTGCTCTGTATGTGTCTCATCCTCACCCTGGGACCAGCAGGCTGACCCAGGTCTATTCTTCCATGGCTGTAGCAGAAGCGATGAAGGCGAGTGGAACTACACAAGTCCTCTTAAGGCCTCTGAGCAGAACCGGCGCATGTTACTCCTGCCTCAGTCTGTTGGCCAAAGAAAGGTACATGGATGAACGCAACTTTAAGCAGTGGGAAGATATTCTCTTGTCCATTAGTGAGAGAAACTGCAAAGCCACAGGACAGAGAGTGTAGACACAGGGAAGAGTGAAGAACTGAGGTGAGCGATGCCACCTCTGTCCACAGAACATGAGCACTGGCACAGACCTAGAGGACTGAGAGAAGTCCAGTGTGGATGGATAGAAGAAAACAATGGAGGAAAGAAATGAGGAAGGTAGGATCAGATAAGGAAGAGTTTTATCCACCATATTAATAACTGACTTTGGAGTTTCTCTGGAAGGGCCTTCAGAGCCATTGAGGGGTCTTATTATGGTTATGATTTCCCAGTCGTCATTGGCCCCCACAGGCTAGATTTAAAGGAGAATATCCTTCCTCTAGTTTGCAATCACATAAACAACAGAGTGCACCTTCCTCAGTATTTTGACCAGATTTTCACATAATTTGTCCAATATATTCCCATCCCTGTGGGCCCTCTGATTAATGTCTCTGACCAATCCCACTTTGTTTTAATTAGTGCAAATATTTTAAGTTCAGCATATTAGTTCCTCTTGTAGGAAAAGCATTCTCTTTGAGAATCATCATAAATCATTGAAAAAATGAATTGGCCAGTGAGAGAAAGGCCGTTTCCCAGCAAATACGAGTGATCTATCTCATTACGGGCTGAAACTCTGGTCGGTGGAAACAGTTTCTGACCTGCTCAGACCTTTGACCCATTCAAAGCAAAGAGATATCTTTCTTCTTCTGTCATTCTTCAGGGTCTGTAGTCCTTTAAAGTATTTTAAGGAGGTAGGGGGGCACCTGGGTGGCTCAGTTGGTTAAGTATTTTAAGGAGGCATCATGGCAGAGCTAGAAGAACGGGATTTTAAAAAAATTTTTATTTAAATTCAATTAATTAACATATAATGTATTATTGGTTTCAGAGGTAGAGATTACTGATTCATCAGTCTTATATAACACCCAGTGCTCATCACATCATGTGCCCTCCTTAATGCCCATCACCCAGTTATCCCATCTCTCCAGCCCCTGCCCCTCCAGTGACCCTCAGTTTGTTTCCTATGATTAAGAGTATCTTACGATTTGTCTCCCTCTCTGATTTTGTCGTTTCATTTTTTACTCTCTTCTGCTATGATCCTCTGTTTGATTCTTAAAATCCACATATGAGTGAGATCATAGGATAATTGTCCTTCTCTGACTGACTTATTTCACTTAGCATAATGCCCTCTAGTTCTATTCACACCATTGCAAATGGGAATATTTCATTTTTCTGATGGCTGAGTAGTATTCCATTGTATAGTGGTGGCTACTGTGGACAGTGCTGCTGTAAACATTGGGGTGCAGGTGTCCCTTTGGATCATTATGTAAATATCTTTGCACTGTAAATACCCAGTAGTGCAATTGCTGGGGGGTAGGGTAGCTCTATTTTCCTCTTTTTGAGGAACCTCCACACTTTTCTCTAGAGTGGTTGTACCAGCTTGCATTCCCACCAACAGCGTAAGCGGGTTTCCCTTTCTCTGCATCCTCGCCAACCTCCGCATCCTCGGTTTCCTTGAGGAAACCTGTCATTTCCTGACTTGTTAACATTTGCTATTCTCATTGGTATGAGGAAGAACTGGATTTTACTCCTAAGGCTGCCACTGACTGCTTGGGTGACCATGGGTAACTCACTTATTTCCCTTGGATTTCAAGGTTTTTGTTCACAAGGGGGTGTGTAAATGTTCCCCCAGAATCTTTCCAGTTCTAAAGTTCTCCAGTTTTTGGAGAACTGCTCTGAACATGATGGTAATTCCACCAATGATGCTTGCAGTTTTCAGTTCCAGGGATTTTGCCTGAAGTATCCTTTGCTGTTGTACAAAGTCAAGAGCTGGGAAGATGCATTAAAGATGCAGCAGAAGGAAGTCAGGAAAAGGACATTTGCATGCATGTAGGCAATGAATGAATTTGTTATGAGTTAAGACATCTGCCAGGAGGCATTAGTGAGAACAGCGGTGGCTGCTTGATCACCTATGTGCCAGAGCAAGGGCAGTATTATAATATGCTTCCAGCTAGCATTACACTAAGGATCCTGTGGTTTATATCTAGTTTCGTTATTTGTTTTACTCTTTTGTATGTATCCTTTACCTTACCCCTTGAGATTTATGGCTATGTAATTATATCTGAATATTTTCTGACTTCAATGATTCTTTGAACAGCAAGGGAAGCACCCCGCTTCCAGCCAAGAGTCTTGAGTGTTGCGGCTACCATGAGTCAAATTCAATTTCAGAATTTAAATTTACATTGAGGCTGAACTTATTTGGTCTCCTGGACAGCAGCTGTATCGCGGAGTCTCTTGGTTCAGATTTTGATGTGTTTGTAATTGCTGTTTACCTACCGCCATCTCTTAGGCACAAGAATTTTCTCAGGACTGGGCGTGAAAGGGAAGCAGAGCTCATTTCTCTGTTGTCTTTCCAGCACTCCCCAGCACACTGATCGGGGCATCTACAACTCAAATAGTTAGAATTTCCCAGAGCAACACAAGCACTCAATCCCAAAGATAAATCTCAAGCATTCTAAAGGTATCCTAGCACTTTAAAAGCCAAGTTAGTTATTTCCCAGGGAAGGGTTTGGCTGGTGTTGATTATAGAAATAAATCTGCACTTCATTTTTAGCCCAGTGGCCCATTACAGCTCGCTTCAGAGTCTAAACCCCCAAGAATAACGAGAGTCATTTTATGGGAATGAGAGATTATAAATCACTGACTGTGTCAGTTCAGTGTTTCCTCCAGCATTTTTTTTTCTCTGAGAGTTGTGCAGACAGCGGCCCCAGAGACCACCCCTTTGAGAAGCTTCACCTGTTCTTTGTTGGCTTTTGACGGAACCTCAAGTTGGCCCTGGCCTTGTCCCAGGGCCACCTGTTAGTCTCAAATAGAGAGGTGATTGAGAAAACGTTCACTTTTAATGTGTAGTTGCAGAAGATTGGAGTCCTGTTTTCCAAGTAGGTTTCCTTCCAAACTTACTAAAAACAGAAGATTGCTTTGGAATGGGTACCTCAGGCAAACAAGGGATTAAACAAAATCTATGCTGTGTCTGCAGAATTCTGACCAAAAGGAGTGCATCCAAGGGTCTGTTCAACACCCGCAGTAACAAAATGAGCCATTCAGGATCTGGGAAATGCTCAGGAAAGGATGTGGCTCATCTGAGTCTGTGGTCTTCAAGCTGAGTGCACGTGAAAAGAGAAAAATAGCATAGCATATCTATTCCTATTTTTTTCTCCTTTTGATATCAGTTTAAACATACACAGTGTATCAATAGCCCTGTATTTACAGGATTTATTTATACATATGGAGTGTGCTTTAATTTTTTTAAGATTTTATTTTTAAGTAGTCTCTACACCCATCCTGGGGCTTGAACTCACAACCCTGAGATCAAGAGTCACACACTCTACAGGCTGAATCAGCCAGATGCCCCTAAATTCTTTTACCCATAGAGTGCATGATCAGAAAAATTTGGAAACAACTAATTAGTGCCGTCATCTTTCTTAGTGAGAACCAGTTAACAGGATTCATTCTTAATACAGTAATGCCTCATTTAGACGTTTGTCTGATTTCTTTTGTCCTAAATATTATTTTACCAACCAAACAAACTGAGAAGCTTTGAGGCACAGGGGGAAAGAGTGGGGGTGGGGAGGCTGAGAGAGCAGGAAGAGGAGACAGGCAGATGTTGGGGAGGAGATGGAGTCCATGACCTGGAAGTTCCCTTCCAGCCTTGAAGTTTAGCAGCCACAGGGTTTATCCCCATCTGCCAGCCACCACCCGGTGCAGGTGCTGCAGGCTGTGAGGTATTTTGTATTCTTTAAAATGCGATGAGTAGAGTCGTTGCAAACTACTGTTAGCCTCTGAAAAATTGGAGAGGTGGTTGTATACAGCAAGGCAAGGATCGCAATAATTAATGAATAATCACTTAATATAAGACAGAAGCTAAAGTGATAAACACATCAATTAGACTGGTTTAAAAACAGTTCACAGGCACATTCATCAACCTGCTTTACCCTCCCTCCCTGCTGCATCGGCCCATGTTTCAGGGTGGGTCAGATGCCAAGGGTGATCTCTTCCTGGATTTACTGAAATATAATCCAAGTAAGCATATTCCATCTCAGTTCATCTCAGAGAGGCATAAGGAGTTGAGATTATTATTACTACTTTTTTGGTTCCTGTCTTCTGCTGGGTGAATTAGCATTCTTCTGTGGTTACCAATAGGAGGCAGATGTTGGATCACTCATTTTCGAGATTTGACTGGTGCTGAAATGAACGTGTATTAATATGGCAGGAATAGGGGATAAGTGTATTATGCCATTGGGACAGTATGACAATTCATTTATCACCATTTATGAACTATGGGTGCGTACACTGGCACAAATGAAGATGGATGTATTATCTCTTGAGGTCCCCTGACACACACAGAAGTAATGTGTGTGGGCATATGTGATTTTAATATATATTAACTTGCAAATCACTCTGTGATGTGTGCAAGCCATTGCATGTGACAGGAGGGGTGCTTATTAGTCAATACACGGCTTAGATTGAAAAGACCCAGCAGGAATTAGCTGCTGACTGATCAAGCAATGCTCATCAACCTGTTACCTTCCTTTTTCTTTGTTAAAATTTTGTCACAGGCTTCTATTCAGATAAGGAGACTAAGATAAAGAAATGGCGTGTTTAAGGTGGGGCAAAGTCTTGTAGCTCAAGAAACCTAATGTGATCCTAGCCCGCTTCCTTATGGATGATTATAATCATCCTCAAAGAGTAAGATGATCTTGACTGAGGAGAATAGCAGACAGAGACTGTTTGCACTCAGTATAACGATGCTGTCCCAGATCAGTTTGAAGTCTTAGTCATTTGGCCCAATACCTATTTATAATTTGGAATTCCTACATGGAGATAAGCTTTGTGGAAGCAGAGTTCTCTAATGAGCCTACTTCCGTGGTTTTACCCATCCTGGTCCCTGAGTGATTATGGTGCCCTTTACATAGAGGATCCACTTGCTTTCATTTCTCTGTTGTTTCATGGAAAGGTTCTTGAACTGAGAACTTTAAGGAGAAAACAAAAGGACTCACGTGGGCATGACTGATCTAAATTCAGTAATGGGAACAATTGCATTTAGCCTAATGTGGGTCATGTGTTATGATAATAAAACTATTAATAAACAAAAATAATAACTTTTTAGAATAAAAGTTCTATTGAGCCCTTACTATGTTCTTGGCTCCCTGGTAAACACTTGATCCTTTTATCTCATGTAAACCCCAGTAATGCTGTGAGGAGGGTAAAATCATTATTCCCTTCCCACTTTATGGATGAAGATTTTAGAGATAACTTGGCCAAGTATCAGAGCAGAGGCAGGTTTCTAACTCAGAGAGTCTCTGACTCCAGAACAGAGATCGTTGTGATGGCCACCTTTGCCTTCCTTACTCAGTGGTCAGCAGTAATTCTGAATTTGTGTGGCTAAGCAAGTAAATAGTCCTAGTGCTGGTTTGATATGGAGGATCTTCTATTACACTACGAGGTCTGGGCTGTTTCGGAGACTTCTTGCTTCAGTGAATTTAGTACTCTGTTTTGGTCTCATTTTTGTTTATATGCTTTCCTGACATGTAGTTTTGGGATGCCAGCAGGCTTGTTAGCTGTGGGATGACTGGCCAGTGCTTTGTGTGTCTGAGGGAACTACATCCAGCTCTTGAGGGCATCTTCTCTCTTTGGGTGCTGTCTATGCGGTAGGGACTTCTCAACATCTTTGCCAGGCTGTGACTGTTCCCATCTAGAACATGAACTGAAAATGGACCTTATTATTATGAGCATTCTTTTCCCCAAAATAACCAAAGTGTGGCTCAAGGGCATCTTATTTAATCATACGTACTCAAGATCATGTGGATTTCACTAATGTCATGACTGTTTTATATTTCTGCAATTATTAGATATATGTTTATTCTTTTATGTCTATAAAACACAAAGAATTGTACTTATGGAGGATGTTTTCCAAACAAAACCCAGGATATTACCTGGCCTGGTTTAAAAGTGGGACAGAATATCTGAAATTTAGACTATCTAGAAAATCTAAATGATATAGTCATACAATTATAAGAAAAGGGGCACTGGACTTGGGAGTGGATCTGGCTTCTAATCCTGGTTGTATCACTAGTTTACTCTATAATCTTGGTTGAGTCACTTAATGTCCCTGGGATGTATTTTCTTTTCTATAAAATGAGGATATGTTTATACCACTTCCCCTAGGTTGTGATGTCTCAACTTGAAAGGTGCACTGAGTCATAAATTTATCAGCCATTAGATGTTGGATTCTGTGATGGACTTTGGAGATACAAAGATGAATATGATATGCTTCCATTTCTGGTCTCACAGATGTCTCTGGTTTCTCCTTCCAAGAAACTTACAGCCTTGGACACATGCAACCATAAATTATGGAAAAGCCCTTTGTAAACTTTAAAGCTTTTAATGAAGATGATCTGTGAAGAAAGGGATATGTGGTCAGATACGTTTGGGAAATGTTGTACTCTTAGAAATTCATTCTTGGAAATCCACAATAAACATTAGATATTTAAAGCTTTGATAAGTTATGTAGCAAAGAAGCATATTTAACTCCATTTAACCTAGCCTGTTTCAAGATTCAGGAACCATTTTATTGTCTATTATCTACTAACACTCAGAGTAACACCTCATTTGAAAAAGTCCCCTGAGTATTAAGTGATTTCTAGTCCCTGTGGGGGAAACATTCCACATTTCCATTAATGTACTCATCCACTGGATTGTATCACTTACTTACCTGTCTATGCCCCTGTCTAATCCACAGACTCAAATTGTGTCCATGCCTATTCATTTTTGTATGCCCAGAACTTGGATAGAAGATGTGTCCCTGGCCGTTAGTAGCCACTCAACAAATGCTTACTGAATGAATGTATGAGGTGGTACATTCACAGTATACAAATGTAAATGATTTGCCTGAAATTATAAGATCCCAGAAGGCAATGATTAAATTTCCTTAATCCACTTTATACAATGTCCAATTTGGCTGATTTCTATGACCTTAATAACAGCTTTTTCATTAGCAGGATAGAGGTTTAAAATTATGTCTTTAGTTGGATATAGAATAACCTCAATGAGAAAACAATTATTTTCTATGTTTAAAAACTGTTTATTAAACTCCAATACTTAAAACAAATTTACCAAAGGGGAGAAAAAGACATTATGCCTTTAAGAGCCCCAAATGGATGCAGCTAAGAAGTAATGTAGATTTGTCCTGGAAATAGGAGCCTAAGGTTATGGAAGAATTGTAACCCAGTAGATTAAGCACTTATTAGAATGGAAGTCAGGCTAGATGAATGAGTCTTTCAGTGGCAGGATATTTCTGATGGGGGACCATTGATAGAGAAGAGAAGGGCACAGGGGCGCCATGTTGCTTGAGTTTTAGTTTTAGCAAGGGGGTAAAGATAGAAGTGTTGGTACTGCTGGAATGGTTGTGAGGCAAAATGAAATGCTAAGTATAGCAACTTGAGTGATAAGGCTTTCCACACTTAGTGGCCAGCTACCAATAAGTCTCCTCCCTAGGGCTCTTGGTGGGGCCAGCAGGTAGAAATGACAGGGCTGTGGTTTCCCTGTTATGTTCTATCAGTGAGGAAATAGGGTACAATAAACCTAGATTGAGTGAGAGAACAATTGAGCACAGTTGGAGTAGTAGAAGTTAGTGCTTAGAAAGTTCTTTCTTTTCATGCTTAAAAAAGAGCTCCTATCCTTACGTGTTCACCCTAAAAACTTTAGAGAATATTGACTGATAAAAAAAGAAAGTAATAGAAATAACTTAAATCCCATTAATCAAAGAGCATATCAGTTTCCATTTGAGAGTATATTTTATTGGTAGATATTTTGCATTCATTTACATATGCACATATAATGAATACTACTATAATAACTTTATCTGCTTAACAGTATAATATAAACACATTTTGAATCATTTCATATTTGTCTGGGTAGCTTTAATGACAACATAGTCATTTTCTACTCATAGTTTGTATCATTGAATTAAACAGTTCTTATTATTGGATATCCAGGTTATTTTCAAATTTTACCATTATAAACATCAATAGAATGGACTTTCTCTTATCTAAATTTTTGTCCATATTCATACATATTTCTTTTGGATTAATTCCAGGAAGTAGAATTGTTGATTCAAGGAAAGTGACGTTGATATATTTTACCAAGTTAACCTTCAGAAGTGGTGAACCACTTTTTATTATTGCTTCCTAAAAAAATGTCAATACTGTTTCTCATTGAGAATATTTGCCAATTTTATAGACAAAAGTGGTATATTCTTGTCTTAATCTGCATTCGTTGATTATTGTTGAGGTTGGTTTCAAATGCTTAAAATGATTTTTGAAACATTTATTGGCCATTTATATTTCGCCCAGTTGATTTTGTGTCCTTGGCTTATTTTTCTTTTGGACTCTTCATCTTTTTATTGATGTGTAGGACCTCCTTATATATTATCACTCTCCTTAATTCTTTAAAAGCTCTTTTGTTCTTAAATAATATCTCATAAATACTTATTATGTAATTTCAGTTTATCTTAATAGGAAGATGTAGTTCTAGCCTTCCATTCTTCAAGTCTTCCTGCTGTTGACAGAAACCTAAAAGTCTGCCATGGTGTGGATGTTGTCTTAGTTGCTTGGTAGCAGCTGAAACTAGCAGCTCAAACTAGCTTAGGATCCTCAGAGATAATTGCCAGTAGTTAGATGCTATGCTTTCCTGAATTTTACCAAATCATTTAACTTTTTCTGAGGATAGTATTTTCAAGATATCAATTTCATCTTTTGTTCATATTTTACATAAGGACAATTTTCAGAGTTCAGACTATCCTTAGGGACTAACCTGTCTTTCAGAATAAAGGCTAGGATAAACATAAACTTTTAAACTTGATGGTTTGGCTGACTCTATTCAACACAGAGTATTGCCAGAAGTAAGATTATTTTGCATAAGCAACAGACAGTGCTACTGGTTCTCCCATTGTTGGAGTTTTAAAAAAATATTAGTCTATCAGTTCCAACACTGTAATTCAGGCACCCAGTTTTCCATAGGTGTTTTGTTTTCAGAATTTTGACATTTTGCCAACCTGTTTTATCCAGCTTACCCACTTTTTCTCTCTGGAATTTTAAGGCAAATTTTGGACACCATTTTATTTCACTTATGTGCATCTTTAACTGCTAAGAACATTTCCAGACATAACCAGCAAATATTATCATACATAACAGAAATAACAGTAATTTTATATATAATTCTCAGTTACATCCAATTTCTTCTAATATTCTCAAAGATGTGGTTTTATATTTGATTTTTTAACTCAGAATTTAAAAAAGATCTACTTTTTCTATTTGTTATATCTCTTAAGGCTTTTTTTTTTAGGTTTATTTATTTATTTGATTGAGAGAGAGAGAGAGCACGCACAAAGGGGAGGGTAGAGAAACTTAAGCAGACTCTGTGCTTAGTGCAGAGCCCCACTTGGGGCTTAATCTCACGACTCTGAGATCATGGCCTAAAATGAAACCAAGAGTAGGTCACTTAACTGCCCCTCTTAAGGCTCTTTTATTCTAAAGTGGCTCTCCTCCCCACTTTCTTTTCATATTATTCATTGGTTAGAGAAACGGGGTCATTTTTCTTTAAGATGTTCCAATTTTTGGAGTGTTTTTAAAGAATCCTTCTTTTTCTATTCCTTGTGGTTAGAACTAGAGGGTTGATTAGATTCAGGTTCAATATCCTGAAGCAAGACTATTTCATAGGTGATGTGTGTACTTCCTATTACATGACATTGTGAGATACCTCATGTCTGATTGTCCCATCGCTAATGATGTTGTGATTGATTAGTGAGTTCAGGGGTTGTCAACATAATCCTTCCATTGTTAAGTTCTCCACCAACATTTCACCTAATAATTCTGGGATTCGTTGGTATATGTTGTCAAGCCCCATCATTCATTAAGAGTTGCAGAGTGATGATTTTTAACGCTATTTTTTCTGGATTTATTTATTTAATTATTTTTAGAGACAGAACATACTTGAACAGGGTGGGCAGAGGGGCAGAGGGAGATGGAAAAAAGAATCTTAGGCAGGCTCCATGTCACGACCTTGAGATCATGACCTGAGCCAAAATCAAGAGTCAGAGGCTTAACTGGTTGAGCCACCGAGGTGCCCCTGAAATTATTTTTAAAAAATATTCTCATTGGCTATTTGGTTATATAGAAATACAATTCATGCAGGAAAGGTGAGGTTATATATTTCATGCTTTCGTATTATTTGTCAATTTTCAGTAATGAGTTGGAGTCTTAGCAACCCCTAATATACACGGTGAGATGTGCTTTTTTCCCCCATTATCATTATGAACTTATGAAATTTTATATATTTTGATGTTTCGATCCATTGCTATTATTATTCTTTTTGATGTTTGAATATGCCGTGTTAGGCCAGAGGGAGCCCTTTAAGTTGGCTCTTTATATTCTTTTTTATTTCTTTTTAAGATTTTATTTATTTATTCATGAGAGACGCACAGAGAGAGAGGCAGAGACACAGACAGAGGGAGAAGCAGGCTCCGTGCAGGGAGCCGGGCATGGGATTCAATTCCCGGACTCCAAAATCACGCCCTAGGCTGAAGGCAGCGCTAAACCGCTGAGCCACCGGGGCTGCCCTCTTTATATCCTTTTGACATGACCCTGTTAGTGTTTGGTGTCCTATATATTTTTAATATAACAGCCTCCCTCCACCTAGCCATCACTCCTTAATGCAAGAATTGAAGTTTCTCTTGCTCATGGAGTCCGGACTCTTTGGAAGACATATTAAGCTTCACTTTCCTTAGAATTTAATTCTTCTCAGACTCAAACATTATGCTGAAAAATAAATTCAGGTACCAAGCAGGCTCCCAGCCCGTGTGCATTGTTGAGTTAAATTCTGCTATGTAGAGCCTCATATTTCACATGTTAATGTAAACAATATATGGACCCAGGGTGATTTAGCTCATTTCCATGAACATCTCTAAACCCACACTATTGTTGTATCTTTATAAAAGAGCTTAAACACACACCTATCAAGCTTAAAAATATCTTTGTGCAACTGTTTCTGTCATTTGGTCTATTAGCATTCTCCTCACAGTTCTTTGCTTATATAAATTTAACAAGATGAAAGGTTGATGCTGAGAGAAGTCTTTGGACAGATTCGTTACCTTAGCAACCTTGCCCCAGTCTTCAACAGCCCTGACCCAGCTACAAAGTCCTTCACTGGCTAACGAGACACTCTTAATGACAGCTGGCTAGAACTCAGGCCTGCTGATAAAATGACTTGTAATCTGGACAGTAACCTTTGGAGGAATATTATCTTTATCAGATTTCCAAAAGAATCCAAACACCAAACGCAGTTCCACTAATAACTATATTCATAAGGCCATCATGCTTAAGTGCTTCTGGGAAAGCATTAGTAACAGGAAATTAAGTGTTACAGAATAATTGCTAACCTTGCTGCATAAAATAGAAGCGGGCTGCCCAGTGATTTTGTGTCGGTGGCAGTCATTAGATGCCACTGTCCTGTATAATTGAAAAATTATTTGTATAAAGGAAATATTGTCACTGCCTCATTAGTCCCTACATTTAATTGTATTGGGGAAATCCGAATGCCTTTTGAGGTTCAAATTACACATATAAATTTATTGGCTAGGTGGTTTCAATAGTAAAAAAAAAAAAAAAACAAAAAAAAACATCAATTTTTACCTGAACAAAGACCTTAAATTATCATAAAGTGTTTTTTTAAAGGTTTTATTTATTTATTCATGAAAGACATAGAGAGAGACAGAGAGAGAGAGAGAGAGAGAGAGAGAGAGAGAGAGAGAGAGGGAGAGAGAGGGAGAGAGAAAGGCAGAGACACAGGCAGGGGGAGAAGCAGGCTCCATGTTTCAGGAGCCTGACGTGGGACTCGATCCCAGGTCTCCAGGATCAGGCCCTGGGCTGAAGGCGGTGTTAAACTGCTGAGCCACCCAGGCTGCCCATAAAGTGTTCTTATAGCTGCTATTTTTAGAAAGCTCTGTATGAATAAAGTCACAATTGATTAACTTATTTATTTATTCATCCATCATCTATTGAGCACTTATTTTTTTTTAAAAAAGATTTTATTTATTTATTTTAATAGAGAGATGAGGGGTAAAGGCAGAGGGAAAGAGAGAATCTCAAGCAGACTCCACGCCAAGTGAGGAGCCTGATGCAGGGCTCAATCTCAAGACCCTGAAATCATGACCTGAGCTGAAATCAGAGTCGGACGCTCAAGCGACTGAGCTGCCCAGGCACCGTGAGCACTTTGGGTTTTAAACCTTTTGGTAACCCACGGATATTTCACTGACATACACTCAGATAATTCTATCACTTGCTTACAGCTGACACCCATGCTGGCTGGTCCCTGTCCATGCTCTGTAACTGATAGGAGTTTGAACATAGAGTCCTTTACACATTCAAACCTTGGTTTAGAGATTGGGCTTCATTTCAAAGACACTTAGATGCTTTTGCCCTGACTCCACAAATCTTATTCTGTAAATGAACCAAAGAGTCACAACTTAAAAAAAAGAAAGAAAAATCTAGAAATGTAAGGAGACTCTCATAGCCCTAGGGCAAAATAAGGAAACATTCCTATATATCTAGAAAAGAAATTGTAGACATGATAAGCTTCTGTTTAGCATGTATTAATATGTCCTTAGAAGACTCTAGGTGGTTCAGGTTTTGTCCATAGTTCAAGTCAGATCCCATTATTGGCTGTATGTTTATATCTGCTCCAACATTCGTATATTGAGGGCCTGACTCCCAGTGTAATAGTATAAGGAGGTGGGCCTTTGGAAGATGATTAGAATTAGATGAGGTTATGAGGAGAGAGCCCCTGTGATGGGATCAGTGCCCTTATAAGTAGAAGAAAAGATGCCAGGGCTTCCTCTTTACATCATATGAATCTACAGTGAGAAGGTGGCCATCTACAAGCCAGGAAGAGAGCCCTCTTCAAGAACTGAGTCTGCTGGCACCTTTTGTTATAGCAACCTGAGATAACTGAGATCCCTAAAGTTTATATATTTGGGGTTTATTAGTTTGGGTTGGTATCCCCTCTTTGTCAAAGGAATTACACATTAGTGAAGGCTTCACATGTGCTACTGTGCTAGGAATTTGGTTTCTGTAAGTCACAGACCTTATCCCAGCAGAAAGCTTAACCTGACAGAAAATATGGGTACATAAACATAGTGAAGATGAGTGACAATATTAAGATCTAAGATTTTACTAAGGGTTGAAACAAGAAAAAATCATGGAAATCCCATCTATATTTTCTGTGAAACTGTCATAGGGAGAACTGTGTCTTATGCTGAGCAGTATCCATAGAATGAGGACATAAATAATATATTTCTTTATTTTTTTATTGGTGTCTAGCAAAACTGCCATAATTTAAAAGATATGCTTTTTTTAAAAAAAAAAACCTTGTGAACCCCATAATTTACTCATATTTCTCATTTCTTTTGGGTTCCAGGAAGCCCAGAGATAAGAATTCTAAGCTCAATTTCAGGAAAGCAGTTAGGAACCTCAGTCTAAGTTTTTATTTGCACCAACTGCAAGACTCATGTGTCATGCCTGGAGTTGCCCTTGGTCTCAGTTGGGGCTGCTATCACAGAATATTGTACTGGGTGGCTTAAACAACAGACAATTATTTCTCAGAGTTCTGGAGGCTGAAAGTCCAAGTTCGAGGTTCCAGCAAGGTTGGGTTCTTGGTGAAGATTCTCTCCATCATTGATCGATGGCTGCTTTCTCACTGTATCCTCAAATGGCAGAGAGACCAAGAGCACGTGCTAGTTGTGTTCTCCTCTTATGAGGACAGTAATCCCATTATGGAGCTTCATCCTCAGGACTTCATCTATAACTAATTACCACTCTCAGGCTCCACCTTCCAATACTATCCCATTGGGGGTTAGGTTTTCAATGTAGTCATCTGGTGTGTGTGAGGGCAACCAACAACTAATTTGCAACACCTTTCCACATCCAGAAAGAGGCTCAGAAATTTAGGGACCTAGATGAGATTTTAAAAATTATTGTCACTGCTGTTGCCTCTCTAGGTACTTCCTTCCCTGGGTCTCAAGAAATTCCCTTGATCTCTTACCAGGCTGCAGTCACCTTCTCTTCTTCCCTTCTACCAATCCATGTGTGTCTGCCCAAGAGAGTTCAAACATTCTGTAGCACTCTTTCAAACTCCCTCTTCTCAGAGCCCCTCAGTAGTTTTCCAATCAATAGTTGCCTCCAGTGTACCTCATGCTGCACATCTGGCTGAACATCTCAAAATAATTTGGCTTTTAAACCCTTGGTGCTCATTATAGCAACCAGAGATGACTGAGGTGATCTGCACTTTGGTGCAGATCTCAGATCTGTTTGCACAAGGATTCCCACAGGTAGCCGGTGTGAACCCTAGGTCTCTATGGAGGTGGGCAAGACATAACACTTTCATTTTCCTGTATTTCAACTTATTTTAGTTCTGCTAAAATCCCCACTTTGCCTGAGTTGTAGAAACTCAATATTAGTCAATACATTATTATCGTCCTCTAGGTTCTGGGGTGGGAGGCCTCACACAATCCCAGAGTACTTGAGGAGTGTTTGATCTCTTATTTTAGCTGTGCATAGAGAAGATCCTACTGTCACGTGTAGTGTCCTATGGGGACATGGCTACACACCTTTGCCGCTGAGATGTACTTTGTTCCTGTCCATTTAGCTCTTCTTTCAGGATGGTTGCTTTGTTACCTAGGACCTTGTTTTGGCCAAAATAATCATTTTTCTGCTTCTGGGCCATGTTAGCTGTGAGAATCCCTGGAGGCTGTTCATGGCCCTGTCTGCTTATAATTGCTCTGCTGCCTTTTGCTCACTTTAGAAAGATTGGCAAGAAAGGAGGCTGCTGGTAACATCTCCCAAGGTCTAATAAGTTGGTTCAGCAAGCTTTTCTTCCTTCGGAAATTTTTTTCCCCCTAACCCAACCCCTACCTCTTCTCTTCAACTCTAGCCTGTTTACTTGTTTTTCTTTTTTTTTTTTTTAATTTATTTATGACAGTCACACAGATAGAGAGAGAGAGGCAGAGACACAGGCAGAGGGAGAAGCAGGCTCCATGCACCAGGAGCCTGACATGGGATTCGATCCCGGGTCTCCAGGATCGCGCCCTGGGCCAAAGGCAGGCGCTAAACCGCTGCGCCACCCAGGGATCCCTGTTTTTCATTTTCCAACAAAACAGTGCCGGCATACATCATTTATTTGTTGATCGATTTTCAGTAGTTTTCCCCTTATCTCAGGCCAGGAAAAGTTATTTTCCTTTAAAAAGTTTGCTAATGTGGCTAAGTGGTCCATTAAAAGAATTCATAAATAACATGATCATGATTTGAGCAGTTATGCCCATTCCAAATGGGATCCTAATTCTAAAACTCTTTATAAGATTTAGAAATATTAATATGAGTTTTTTTTTGCAAGAATTAAAAAAATAAAAATGGCTTGCATCTATGCTTCTGGAATTTTGTTATAATTTTGTTTACTGGAACTGCTTAATCTTATTTGTTTTATTAGATCATTTTTTACTGCTCTATGAGATTCCAATAAACTCTTTAATAAACATCAAAACTTGAGAGCTCATCAGTTCCTGTTATTTCTCCACAAACAACTTATTAACCCCATCCTGCCATTACTTTTGTACCAAGCAGATCAAGTAGACATTAGTTTATTATTTCTTTTTTTCTTTATATAGGTAATATACATTATTTGAAGAAACCAATTGTAATGCAATTCAACACAGTACCACTGATCAAATTACTCCTTCCAAAGACAGCAGCTGGGAATATTTACTATGGAAATATCTGTCTTTAGAATGATTTCTAAAATCAAATTGCTGTAAACATAACAAAGAATTATGAAGACTGTGTCTGTCAGGAACACCTCTTGAGGTAGGAAAAGACAGTTTTCCAAATAAGAGAATCTTAGGCCTTTCTTCACGCTAAACTATACTTTAATTGTGTGGGTGCAATATTTTGTGGTCATAAACAATGCTTACCAAATGCATTACTGGTTAAGTTAGGCATAATTTTGCAACCCTCAAACATTTATAAATTCAGCTTGGGAATCTGCTCTCAGGCACTCCAGTTTATTACAATAGTTTCCTTCGAGTTAGAAAAAGAATGTGGGATGTCAGAACAAATATAAAGGAAAAAGGGACATCTTTGATTACTTTCTCTCCTCTATTCTTTCTATCAAATGATCACCATGTCCTACAATTTTACCTTTTGACTATAGTTTCCCTCTCTCCATTGCTGTATTTGAGCCCACTATCATCTCTTGCCTAGGTGACGGCAATCTAGCTTCCAAGCTAGTCATCCCTGTCCAGGTTCGTCCCTCACAACAACTGAATGTATCTTGTTCTAAAATGATGAATCTAGAATTCAACTCTGTCCATGTCATCCCTTCTTTAGAACCCTTAAAGGCTCTCCAATATCTTTGATGTCAAATCTGAGTCCCATAGCATATACTGCAAAGCCTTGAAAATAGTGTCCCTGGTGATCATTCTTGGGTCATGTCTGTGGTCCAGACTTTATGCTCTTGCAATAGCTCACCACCCATGCTGAACTGTTTCTCATTTCCAGCCTTGTCTTGACACATAAAATGTGTTCACTTAACATATGTTGCATGACTGGAACCCCCAAACAGAGGAGAGCCAACAATCTATGACCCTAAGCCCAAGCAGAGTCATGGTGTAGTGGGCAGAGCATTGGGCTCTGTGGCTTGGTTATACCCAGTATTTGTACCTCTTGCAGCCATATATCCCATCTCTCCTTCTTATAGCTATATGATTTTTTCACCTTGGGCAAGTATCCTAGCTTTTCATTGGTTAAAATAGGCATGAAATTTAGCTTGTATCTGTCACATAGTAAAAGCTTGGGGAATGATAGTTTTCTTACTTTTAAAAAATTCCATCAAATTCTAGACTTTAAGAGAGCAGTCAACTCTGCTTATAAGTCCTCAAATCAGTTACAGCTGGTTCCTTTTCTGGTCCTGCCCCACATACCTGTATTAATAACAGAACACAGAAACATAAATCTTGAAAATCATTCTGTGGAGGATGAAATATTACATTTTTATTGCCTAGGAGTAACATGTTGGTGGAACTTTCCTACCGGATTTCTCCTAGAAATGATGCAATGGGGAAAGGGACATTGGACATGTACTTTTTGATGGATGGGAGTTAAAAGGAAAAAACCAGAAGGTTCAGAGTGTGGAGGGCCTCTATAGGAGGCTGGCAAACACGACTGAGAAAGTACTAAAAGTGTGTGTGGTGGCACTCATACCTGACCTACTTTACAAATTTGCCTAGGGCCAGCTTTTTTTTCAGAGAGATTCAGAAAGGATGACTAACTTTGTGTCAGTGGTTCAAAATTGGAAAATCAGGAGTGCCTGGCCAACATCCCTAACCTAGAGCCAGGACTCCTGATGAGAAAGTGAAGAGGAAGAGAAGCAGATGGGAGAATCAAGAGCAGATGCAAGTTATTTAAAAGTAATACAATAATTCAGCAGGAATGGAGTGGAAATTCAACAACTTATTGAGTATGACATTTGGATAAATTAAACTGAACAGACATCTAGGAAATACCAGATAGGCAAAGCAAAATGAAGGCAAAAGCTGGCAAGCAAGGAAAGGAAAAGCAGTAAATGAAAACAAAGAGTTTCCGGCCAAGGAGAAGCTGCTCACATTTGCTATACGTTATATACAGATTTTCATTTTTTAAATAAAAAATCTAATTATACATATTTACATGTCACCAGGCATTTAATGCTGTGTAGAAAATTGTCTGTTTCACTGATTTTCCTCCTTTTTACTCCTTCATGGCACACATACACACATGTACACGAATACACACAATCACGCCCACATACACAGATACCCACACACATACACACAACTTCATCACTTTTTCTCTTAATGTTTTTGGAAGATGAAACTTTCAGATTTACTTTAGTTTGCCACAAAGCCACTAAAAACTTTATAAAATATACATGTTCCCATTCTATAGAAATTCATCTCTTATTTTAATTGTTTATTTTTGATCTGTATGTCGATGCTCTGGGGGTTATGGGATAGTTGGGGTAGAATTATAGATACTAGAGACAGACGCTTGAAAGATGAATCAACCAGGATGAGCTCCAAGGAAAGAAGGAGAGTAAATAGCTCAATCTGAAACATGAAAATGCCTGTTAAATAGAGATAGGAACAGCTATTCATAAACATTTTTAATATTGATTGTTTGTTGATCTTTGTGCCTGGGAGTCATACTGTGGCTATTCTTCCTGATTTATCAAATAGATACCTTGCTTTGGAGATCTGTAAGGAGTGTGGGCTTGCTTCATCTAAATCAACATTAACAAAGCAATTCTGAATTTCACTTACTGGTGAGGTAGTTTCAAGATAAAGAGTTAATTTGGGGATCCCTGGGTGGCGCAGCGGTTTGGCGCCTGCCTTTGGCCCAGGGCGCGATCCTGGAGACCCGGGATCGAATCCCACGTCAGGCTCCCGGTGTAAGGAGCCTGCTTCTCCCTCTGCCTGTGTCTCTGCCTCTCTCTCTCTCACTGTGTGCCTATCATAAATAAATAAAACAACAAAAAAAAAAGAGTTAATTTGTCAAGTTTGGCTTCTATAGGGAGATGCTCTCTCTCATGCCTTCAAAGTAAATTTGACTCAATCTATTGGACATTGAACTAAGATTCTAATTAAAGGAACCTGTTTTCTTGGCATTTCTGTGTTCTGCAAGTCACATTTTTATATAGGTACCTATATAGATGTAAATGTTCCATTTTTCATCTTCAAAGATATTATTATATCCTGGAGACCAGAAAGACAATCAGGACTTTGTCTAGTCTTTTTCCTTTTCTCCTCCTTCACCCCGTCTGCCACTTCCACTCAGCATGGCTGTGGCCCTTTCTATTTCCTCACGGTTGGGTTACGGTTCAGCGTAGAAACCTAAAAATAAAGACTAAGATGACAATAAGAGCTCCCAGGGAAATAAAACAAAAGGTAGAAAACATGAAAAGGACTTGAAAATAAAAGGATACAAAAGCACAGTGCATGAAGGATGAGGGAGTTGAAAAGATTATGGAATTAAGGAAAATGTGATAATATAGTCTTAAAAAAGTGCAATGTTTAAAATAAAAGGTCACAGGGAGTGGGAGGTACAGGCTTCTAGACAGGGAAAGAATAAGTCTCAGGGATGAAAGTACCGCACAGGGAATGTAGTAAATGGTGTTATAATGGAGTTGTATGGTATATGGTATCTGCGCTTGTAGTGAGGATAGCATAATCATAGAGACTTGTTGAACCACTATGTGGTATACCAGAGACTAATGTAACATTGGAAAAAAAGTCAGAATGAGGGTAATAAAACATGATTTCTCTGAAACAAACAAACAAACAAACGCCATAGGGAAGTGGATTAAAGAGTTAAAAAAGAAAAAGAAAGTAAAGCAAGATTTTTTTTCAGAAAATTTTGTTACCTAAGAGAATTTTCAGGCAAATCCTATTACATTTCACTATGATTATATAACAGTTTATTACTAAACACAAGATACTCTGAAAATAAACAACAGAAGAGACAAGATTCGCTTCCTCTCTCTCTTCATAAACTGTGCATTTGGAACTGGCCACAAGCTCAAAATTGGTGGATTCCGTAATAATGAATTCCAACCATTTTGAGTAGTAAGGCTGCTGTCCGCCCCATAGAAGAGAGCTGTCTGTCCTGAACAAAGGAAAGGGTCACCCACGAAAGTGTTTTTACAGTAGCCGTGTGGCCTCTGAAAAGTGGACAGATTTTAGCAGCAGTTATTTGACTTCGGGCAGGTTTTTAAATATATAAATTAGAGATAATGACATTTTCTCTACTTACCTTGAATGAGCTATGCTGTGCATACAACAGAATATGATTAACTGTAAAGAGCCAGACAGAAAAATCGGATGGTGTTTGGTTCTGAGATGTTAATATCAGAACTACTTGAAATGCTAACATTTATCTGTCATTGGATTTCCACCCTTCCCAACACCCCTCCTCACCACCCCCATGCCCCGTGCCAAATTAGAATATGTATGTGGTTCAAAAATACAATATATACAAAGGGGTAATTAGTGAAACACTCATCGGCTAGTTTCCCCTTTATGATTGGTTTGTTCATTCATTCGACATGTATGTATTGACTGTGAGGAATCCGTATCACGCCACAACTGGAAGTAATATTAATTGTTTATATTGGGCAATGTCAATCAGCCATTACCCAGAAACTCTTTGGGTACTGTCATAATTTGAACGTTAAAATAAAAAAAAAAAAAAGCGAAACATGCAAAGTAAGAAAGTGTTTGCCTAGCCTTGTTGAAGAATGCAAGAATCGACTGCATTCCTGCGATCTGAGGGGAACATTTCACCCCGTAATTTGTCTCTGACCTTGCCTAAACAGCTTCTACAGCCACATCTTTCCCGTTCTCCAAAGCAGTGGTCATGCTGAGGCTGGCAGGTAGGACCACCTATAAATTTCCACTGTATTTGGATGGACTTGCCTTTTATTTTGAAGCGATGGGGTAAGAAACATGGAGAAGCTTTTCCCTGGGACCTGAACTGTGTTAAGCATAGGGACAGATGCCTAGAGTTACAGTGGATGCCTGTGGTCCTGAGTGTCAGATCCTGTGTGACAAAGGTGCTGTCATACTTGTTAACACTTCCATTGTGTGGATGTGATAAACAGAGGCTTCTCAAGCAGTCAAGAGTGACCCCCGTTGCTCATGCTAAAGATTTCATACTGTAGTACATGCCTCTGAACATACAGCCCTTTCTTTATACTGTCTGCAGGATCCATTCCTTGGGGGTTCAGTTGTTGTATCAAAGGGCACAGGCATTTTAATTTTTGATAGAGTTTGCCAAATTCCTCTACTCAGTGACTGTGGCAATTTACAATAGCATCAGAAATATAAGAAAATAGCAGTTCCCTCACATCCTTGTCAATAGAGTGTTTTTATCAAACATTACCGATCTTTGCCAATCTGTTACGTAAAGAAATATATCTATTGTATTTTGACTTTACATTTCTCTTATTATGGACAAGATAAGCAGCTTTTCATATATTTACATTGCTATCCATGTTTTTGGTCTAGTCAACTACTTCATGTCCTTTGTCCATTTTTCTTATGGGTTATTCATCTCTTTCTTATTGATTTGTTGATGCTTTTCACATATTTGGAAAATCATATTTTGTTCTGAGTTGCAAAATTTTTCCCAGGTTGTTTTCTACTTTTTTTTTTTGTACTATTCCATATAAAGATTTCAAATATTCTTATGTAGCCAAACTCATTAATCATTTGTGACCCCTGGGATTTTAAAAATCATACTTTAAAAAGGCCTTCCCTACTTCATGATAATAGAAACTAAGAAAATACCTCCCATCTTCTATTTCTTTTATGGTTTTATTTTTCACCTGTATTATGTATGTTTGTATGTATTTATGTAAAAAGAGGGAGAGAGAGAACACAAACAGTGGGGAGGGGCAGAGGCAGGAGGAGGAGAGAGAATCTCAAGCATGGAGAATCTTTGTGCTCACAACCATGACCCTGTGATCATGACCTGAGCCAAAATCAAGAGTCATACACTTAACCAACTGAACCACACAAGCCCCTCTATTTTTCCCCTTTAAATCTTTGATCTCTGGGACTTTTTTTTGTAGAATTTATGAGATAAATATCCTTTTTTTTTAAATTACTCCCCCCTCCCCCATAATATTCTATTTTTTTTCTCACTAAATTTAGAACTAGTTATATTAGTTCCAAAAGAAATCTCCTTGGTGGGTTTTTGGGTTTGTGTAAATTTTTAAATTAACTTGATGAGAATTAACATCTTTATGATAATTAAGACTTTCAAGAATGTAGAATGCCTTTCTATTAGTTTAAATTGTTTTTGTGGAACTTATTTTTTAAGTACTTTAAAACTGTTTTGTATAGCTCCTGTACATTTCTTGTTAAGTTTATCCATAGGTATTTTACATTTTTGTGTTACTTTTGTAAATAAGAGAATTTCCTCCCATTATTTCTTCTAATTGTTATGTGTGTAGATAAAGGTTGTTGATTTCTATATATTAATTTTTGGGAGCATTACTTTATTACATTTTCTACTTACAAACACTATTCTCTCAATTATTCTCAGTTGATTTTTGTGGGTTTCCAAGTAATTATCTTACTTGGAAATCATGATAATTTTACTTTCTCTTTTATAATTTTTCTCTTCTTTCAGTTACCTAATTTCATTGTTGGAGGAGGTCACTGAGAGGACATGGCTGCCAGTTGACTTTTGAGCTGGACCTGGTCAGAGGCTCCTTACCCCCTCCCCTGCAGGCATGAGAAGCTGCTCCAAAGACACAGCCTTGAGACAGTAATGTGTTGAGACCATCGAGATGGTATACATGATTGAACCCAGGTAAGCCCTTCATAGATACTTTTAAGATTTAGTGGGCAGATATAGAGATCTGCCTATCTTGTGGCCCTCCGGGAAAGCCTTGAATGTAAGTTTACCTTGTTATTAAACCTGCCACCTACCAGTCTAGATGGGTCTGCCTCTTTCTTTGGCCTCTCCTGGACCTTGGGGCCAGTTTCAATTTTTACCCAGGGAACTCCTGAAGTTTTGAGCCAGCACTCATTGACTAGCCAGGTGCTCCAGGAGAGTATGAAATAGAAGTGGCACAAGTGAACTTGTTGCAGACTTGAATGGGAATCTTCTAATATCTCTCTGTTAATTGTGATATTAGCTTTTGGGTTGAAGTATGTATTTATATATTTAACATAGTAACGAAGCATCTATCCACATTCTATCATATTTTGCTTTTAAAATTAGGAATAGGTATTATGTTTTATCAAATAACTCTTTAGTATCCATAGAGATGATAATATGCTTCCTCTTTAATCCTTTTAGCTAAACTGAATTTTATTTTATTTTTTTTTATTTTTTATTTATTTATGATAGTCACAGAGAGAGAGAGAGAGAGAGGCAGAGACACAGGCAGAGGGAGAAGCAGGCTCCATGCACCGGGAGCCTGATGTGGAATTTGATCCCGGGTCTCCAGGATCGCGCCCTGGGCCAAAGGCAGGCGCCAAACCGCTGCGCCACCCAGGGATCCCTAAACTGAATTTTAAAAATAGATTCCTAATATTTAATCCTTGAAGTCCTTGCAATTCCAAAGTAAACTCCATTTGACTGTGGTATTTTATTCTTTCACTATGCTTCTGAGTTCTGTTTCCCAATGAGTCATAGCATTCGCCCTTCAATATTTATAGGAAGGGTAGGTCTTTTGTTTGAAATAAAAAAAATATTTTATAAATTTTATGCCAGCTTTTTCAAGCTTTTTTTTTTTTTTTTTTAATGTTCTGGAAGAATTGTCCTACTCTGCCTCTTCTAGTGCTCCTTGGCCTGGGCACCACTGGATTTTCAGTGATGTGGTCTGGTATTTGGGGGATTATATGTGTTAAGTTACTGATTTGCCTAGAGTCAATCAGTGAGCCAAGTATTTTCACATACAACATTTTAAATCTAAAAATCCAATGTCATTTCTTTGTACAGGCTTGCTCACTCCATCCCCACCAGCCAAAGTAGATCACATTGTGAGAAACCACTCCCTTTGGGATCCTGTTCAAATGACCTTCTTCACAAAGACTACCTGGCCCCTCCAACTTGGAGACAAGCTCTTTCCTTGAGAATAACTTTTTTTTTAAAAAAGATTTAATTTATTTATTCATGAGAGACACAGAAAGAAAGGCAGAGACACAGGCAGAGGGAGGAGAAGCAGGCTCCATGCAGGGAGCCCGATGAGAGACTTGATCCTGGGACTCCAGGATCACATCCTGAGCCAAAGGCATATGCTCAACCGCTGAGCCACCCAGGCTTCCCCCTTGAGAATAACTTTATGTTTTTCTTTATAACTGTCTCCTGACACTTCCTGTTTCCTCGACTTATATTATTCAGCAGATTCAGTAGACATCTGTAGGCATTAGACAAATGTTTTCATGGTATTATATCATTTAATCCCTAACACAGTCCCATGATTTAAATACCATACAAATAAAAGAATGTTAACCTGGAGAGTCATTAATTCTTTTTTAGGTTACAGAGCCGGTAGGCTGCAAAGTAGGAATTCAGCTCAAGTTTGTGTGATTTGAAACTACATACTCCTTCCAACAAATCATGTTGATAAAGCAGCAGATCACCTTTACAATTATTTTATATGCTTCCCTTTCCTCTGTGAAATTCCAGTTGCCTTCAGGGTCTTGCCCGCGTCTTAATTCTCTTTGGAATCTCCTATATCTTCTTGCACATGGGAGGAATGGAACTAAAGCTGATCGAATGGTAGAATAGAGTGCATATCTTGGATTTGGTTCCAATAAAATCTCAAAATGAATTATGGGATTTTACTCATGCATTTAATCTCTACTTATAGTTCATCAATCCATACAGTTATAAGTTCTGGTGAAAGACTCTTTAGAAGGATTTCTGGAGCTATAGAACATGGGGTTTGCTTTCATGGTTATTGAGCTATGTAGCATTCTGGGGGATGTTCTCTGGAGCCAGGTCACTGGGCAGAATTTTCAGTGTTAATTGGCTGTCGTTTATCTCAATGCTGGAAACCTGCAGAGTGCTGCTGACCCATAACCTTTTGGGTGTCTGATTGCTTTCTGCACAGGCCAGAGTTCATCATAGTTTTGTCTAGAAGTGACAGCTTCTTCTTTCAATTCTCATAGAACTCTATCTACACCTCTCTTTTGTCACCTCCCACTCTCCACCTGGTATTACAGTAATTTATGTACATATCCTATTTCCTTTGTAAGTTTTGGGCCATGTCGGATTCATTAACCCGACATGTGCTTACATGGTGCCTGGCACATATTGGGCGCTCAACACATCTTTAAAAAGTGATTAAAGTAGGTTATAAATTCAGCAAATATTGCTCCGCCACTCTTGCTAGCACCATTTCAGCATTTTTTTTGCTGTTGCCCACTATTCATGTGGGTGGTATGAGCTGAAATTGCGGAAAAAGGGTGTAATTTCCCTTGTTAATATAATTACTACCATATATTATCACAGCACTAAAGTCATAACATTCTCATTTTCAGTGGCCTATACACATCACCAAAATTATCTCTCGAGGAGAAATTTATCATGTTTGTTTTCAGTCACAGAGTGAAATGCTGCCAAGTTTGGTGAATATATATGCTCAGCCTCTTTTGAGTGACAAGTGTGTAAATGAGGCCATCTTGTGAAAAATATGTAAACCTCTTATTTGCATCTGGACCATTTGTTAACTGTTTGGATTACCAATTCAAGGCAGGGGGTGAGTAGTGAACATGTTTTTCTCTGTGGGTCTTTCATAGTTTGGAAAAATAATGAATGAGGAACTGTAGAACCTGGAGAAGAACAGGGGAGGGAATATTTGACTCCTGCGTTTCGAGGGCAGCAGGCCCATCTGGGGAGGCTAATGGACTTGTCAGCTGAACTCAGGGTGGGCAAGGACAGGGTTTTGAATTGTGAGTGTGTGATCAAACTGTATAGTCCTCAACGAAGCTTAGTATGAATTTATTTTTGCTTTTGGAGAAAGAGACTCATTCTAGGAATCTTGTCTCAGCCCAGAACTTAAAGGCGACTTTACTTGATGTAAGACTGAGCTGCTGCTCCTTGCCATGCTTGTGGGGTGGATAGAAGTGGGACATCTGTCTTGCATGTGGGGCTGATGCTGGAAGGTCAGCTACGGGAGTGAAGGCATGGTATTAGAGGATTGCCTCAGCCTCTAACCAGGGCTAGTGAAAACATGAGGGACTGGCACATGTCCCAGTGGTAATCAAGGCCTCATGTCAGGGGCTCTAGATTGTGGAAAGGTGGCAACTGAGAGCAGAGTCAAGCTCAGAGTCCAGGTCCTGAGTATGGCTAGGAATTTTTATTAATAAGCCAAGGGGGGTGGGACACCTGGATGGTTCAGTTGGTTAAGCAGCTGATGATCTCAGCTCAGGTCTTGATCTTAGGGTCCTGAGTTCAAGCCCCATGTTGGGCTCCATGTTGGGTGTGGAGCCTACATAAATTCAAATTCAAATCCCAAAGTTGGATCCCATGTCACTTGGGCACTAGAACTTTTAACTTACTAAGAAATATCCTTTTCCTTGCTGTTTTAACTCCAAAGATCCTTGGCCTTGGCCCTTTCTAGAAATTTTTCATTTGCATTGGATTTCAACCTTGCTGCACATTAGAGTCACTAGGAAAGTGGTAAAAAAATAGATGTCCAGGCTCCACCCCTGGACATTTATGTGTATATCTATATATATATATATACACACACAGTACATATATATGCATACATATACACACATACGTATAGTGTATATAAATTACACGCACATATACATGTATGTATGCATGTACGTATTTATCCCCAGGAAATTTGAATGCATAGGCTGAGAACCATTGACAACTAGATGGTGTGAAAGGCAGGGAGTGGAGGTTTGAGTGACCCTAGGCCAAGAGGAGCATCACAGAACAAAGATGCATCCAGAGGAAATTTTTAGTTTATAGCTACTACTTATGGCATCCTTACTTTGTGCCAAACACTTCCTTCATAAACTCATCTGATTTTCACATGATCTCATATATTTTATTAATTCTATTTCACATGATCTTGCATTTTTTAAACTATTTTTCAATGAAGACACTAAGGTCCAAGTTTCCACTGGACCAAGTGTGAACTGAACCTTGTACCCAGGTTAGTATGGGACCATTGTTTCTTAGGTCAGTGTTATAGGGCTATTGTAAGATTTCAGCCTGAATTGTGGGTGTTATAGTATTGAAATTAAGAATTTGGGCTCTTGGGATCCCTGGGTGGCGCAGTGGTTTGGCGCCTGCCTTTGGCCCAGGGCGCGATCCTGGAGACCCGGGATCGAGTCCCACGTCGGGCTCCCGGTGCATGGAGCCTGCTTCTCCCTCTGCCTGTGTCTCTGCCTCTCTCTCTCTCTCTCTCTCTCTCTCTCATGTGACTATCATGGATAAGTAAAAATTAAAAAAAAAAAAGAATTTGGGCTCTGGAGTTGAATTTAAATAAATTAAAATCCTGGCTCTGCAGTTTAGATCTAGGTGATTGCAACAGGTTAGTTAACTTCTCTGATCCTTAGTTATCACCTGTACAATGGGAATAGGATGGGTATAGTCTAACTGAGATAATGCTTGTAAAGCTCTTAGAATACTGGCTGATCCAGACTAAGCACCCAAGTAGCACTGCCTATTACCGTTAGAACTGGCTCAAGATAGAAAACGCAGGTGTTGAGCTCAGAAACCCAATTATGAGGAACTGGAAAAGGCATTTGCTGATGCTAATACAATCTGGTATGGATTTTCTGTACCAGTCTCCTTGTTTAAGACATGGGAAAAAATGAGGAAAATTATAAATATAGTGAATTAGTGATGCTCTTAGGTGCCTTCTTTCTTCATTTCTGGAAATCCTTCCTCATTGCATCTCCATCCTCTGTGCCTAACGCTTGGGTCCAATCTCAGGTGGTAATGGATTAAGAAGGTACCCATCCCAGGGGTTTTGACTTTTGCTAAGAGACTCAATTAACCTTCAACGCTCAAAGAAAACAATCTTCAATAATGTAATTCAAGGCCCTGTTGGGGGTATTGGGGATATAATGTTGGGCAGGTCTGTTTCTCTGGTCACCGAAGAGGTATTACTGCCCTGCCTGCTTGAGAGATTGTCACCGATACTTATCCACATGGCAGGGACCACCTCCAGTTTACCCTAGTATTCCTCGGAGTGTTGTGTACAACCTGGGGACACGGTAAATTCTCAAAAGTCTTTTGCTGAACAGGATTTAAACAATGTAATTAGTTGTCATCTTAATACTGTTTCTACCTAGGTATTTATGAATGCTTAATAAACTTTTCTTGCAAAATTTTGAAAAATATTACTAAAACAACTGATTAAATTATATACATTGAAAAGCTTGATTTTTTTTAACCTAGATTCATTTGTTCACTCAGCAAATGCATATTACCGTAAGCAAGTGCTTACTGGGGGAAGCACTTTGGGTGGAGGACATTCTTTCCATAGTCGTTGGGCTCATTTCCTTCACAGTCTTCATGAAGTTGACCCATCTCTCCTTCAGGTACCTTCTTAGCCAAGTGAATGCCTGATCCTTTAGATCTAGCTGTTTGGGAGCCCCCTTCTTCAGCTCTCAACTTTTTCTTACTCATACTGTAAGTGCTTTTTTTTTTTTTTTTGTAAGTGCTTTTTAAATGGGTGTTTACATTCTGTGTATTATGAAACGGCAGTCAATTAAAAAACAGAATAATCTATCACCTCTCATTAACAGTCAACACTGATGGAGATTTCACCAAACAAATTATGAAGTACATCTCTTACTTTTATTACTTGGGACCTAGTTTTATCATGACTCTATTGATGAATTTGAAGCTCTGATATTAATATTAACATGTCCTCAGTTACTTAGTTGGCTTCCAAGGGATATTGTTTGTAGAGAGTCCTTGCCAATTTTAGTGTGTATTAAGTCTAGTAGCACGTTTAGAGTTAAGGAAAAATAATTTAGTCAAGGAATCTTGTGTAAAGGCAGACCTGAGAACAGTACTTTTGCATTTCTTACTATTGCCACCTGTGGAGTTTTCACTATTGGGTCACATCTACTTAGTTTATTCTTTCCATTTTGCATCTAGAATGATTTTGACAGATTTTAAGAAGGCAGTGACTCTGGGGATCAGCTATGTGAGCTTTGAAATATGAAAGGGAGAAGGAACGATTTCACAGTAAGGGAATGGAATGACAGTACTGGGACCAACTCAGTTGGGGAGAAGTCAGAAAGGTGGAGGAGAGGACAATGTAGGGGAAAGTGCCAAGCATGAAATTAGATGCCACTTCTGGGGTCTGACCCATCCTTGTATGAACCCCTGTTCTTTTCTGCAGTATGCTTAGTTTTACCCACAGTGACTCTAACTTTGTATATGACTTGACAAAATTTATGATCACCTATTTTTACATATCCTTGTGCAGGTACATTTTGAGGGAAACTTCCACTCAAAGATTTATTGAGTGCCTACAATGTCATGAGCACAGCATATATAAAGATGAGTAAAACCCAGTTGATGGGTTGGGCAAAAGCTGAGGAGGGTTTAACTTAGTGAGATTAGAAAGGGATGAAGAGTACAGTTTTACCAGTATTGAAGTGGGTGGGCTATCCAGCCAGAGGTGACAGTTTGGGTAAAGACTTGGAGGAGTGACTTGACATGATTTATTGGGGGAGTGGCCATGTAGACTGATGTGGTGGGATCTTGGGAAGGAGAGTGGAAGGTAAGGTTAGGGGGATAAATTGAGGCTAGGGTTTGAAGGTAAGAATGATGGATTATGGATTGTGGAGGTGAATGAACACAAAGTTGGGTAATATTGTCCAAAGGACATGACTACAGGAGAGTTAAAGGGAGACTAATGGTGTTCAAGTTTGTGACCCTTCCTCTTCCTTTCAGTAGAGGGCAGAAGAAGGGAAGCTCCAGCCTGAGATTATGTACAACTAAAACATTTAAATTATATTCTGACCACGAGCCCGGGCATCCCAGTGTTTTCTGGAGAAGGGTAGAGGGAGGATACTCTGAGAGCAAGCCTCTGAAGCACAAGGTGTCCACAGTTCCCCGCTGTGCTGCCCTCCCAGAAGCAGTGTGTACAGCCTTAGCTGCAACCTCTCTATCTGGGACTTCAATGGCATGGACCAGAGGGAAGGGGAAGCAGCTGGTGCCTAGGATGACTTGGGGCTGCAGACATGCTCAGATTGTTAGCCAGTCTAGGTCACATGAACTGGGCCATCTCAAAGGTGTTTACAGGTAAAGTGGACCCAGCAAATGAGCTCATACTTCATTCCAGGTGCACCAGCCCTGGGTCTAAGGTGGTGATGTTTGAATCCAGACAGCCTCATGAATGAGAAGCTAGCATTCCTAATATTGTCCTTCTTTTTGTCTGGAATGATTCAGAAGTGGGTTAGGATGAGCCTTTCGTTTTGGCAGAAAGTCAGTAGTCATCTCCTTTCCCCCTTTTAAAATGCCTGTAGAATAGGAACACTGTTATGGAAATTAGCAGCTGCTGTACACGAATGTTTAGAAAATTAATATTACTCACATTATGCAGTACGGAAGCAGAATTTTAATGAAGCACAGAAACTACAGGCACATTGACCCCTTCCCCTTATCAGAGAAATCTCAGAATACACAACTTTCTTTGAGAAAACTAATTTCCACTAGGCTTCTATAGGCCTATTAGTGACAAAAATAGCACATTCACAACCCAAAGGAGCAAATATTTCAGAACATATTGTACTAAAATATGACAGTGTCAGCTAAACCATTATCTATACTTATTTCTTATTATTAATTCTTAACAATTAGCTGTTCTTTGTTGCATGGTAATGGGATTTGCCATACTATAAAAAATGCTTTGAAGTTGTTAAGTGTCAGACCTCATTCGTGCCAATTCTGTTAGAGTTGATTGTTATTTGCTCTACAGCCTGCTGGGCCTGGGGCTGTGGCCTGCACTGGGCAGGAATATGTATGTATGTGTGGGGTAAGGAGTGAGGGGATGGTGGGGGAGGGGGAGATGCCATACAGATGCCATACAGAAAGGCCTCTGTTTTCAAAGCTCAACCTGGAACCATCTACCAAAGTCGCTGTAAATGCCCTCACCCCGTTCTGGGATTTGGGAATGTTACCTTAGGGGTATGGGGCCCCTGGGGAAAGGTGCAGAGGGAAATTTGGGTGAAGAAGGTGGAGAGTAGTCAGGGGTGGGAGAAGGTGAGATAAAAAGGATCAAACTTTCAGGTGGAATGATGGCATGATGAAAATGAGCACACAGAACCTCGTCAGGGGGCAGTGAGGGAAATGCTCTGAAGGTCAGAGATCTTTTGGTTTTTAAGCGAAGAGGAAGCACAGAAGGAGGAGAAAAGGCAACCTCCCAAGTGTAGAGTGTTTGCTATGTGATTTATAAGCTCAAGCCATGTAGGAAGGTATTTTGTGGCATCAGGGTGTGCCATGATTGCTCCTGCCAAGGAAGAGCATGGTCATCAGTGCAAGGAGATGCAGAAGTGACGTGACAAAGAGAAGAGCAGGAAAAATGGACCAGTGCTAGAAATGACATGGAGAAAGGGGTATGTTTACTTTTTTTTTTTTTTAAAGATTTTATTTATTTATTTATTCATGAGAGACAGAGAGAAGAGGCAGAGACATAGGCAGAGGGAGAAGCAGGCTCCATGCAGGGAGCCTGAGGTGGGACTCGGTCCTGGGTCTCCAAGATCATGCCCTGGGCTGAAGGCTGTGCTAAACCACTGAGCCACCTGGCTGCCCCATGTTTACTTTTTTTGGGGAAGTTTGCTTTATACAGTATGTTATATATTCATTATTTAAATGCATCATTATCCATGCTAGAGAGAAAACGCACGTGCTTGTATGTGTGTGTGTGCGTGCGTGCACGAGTGTGTAGAGGTTTGCTGCTATGTGTGGGCATGGGTAGAGAGCTGTAGATCCTTAACCTTACCACCAGCACCAGTATTTACTGAGTACTCACTGGGGACGAGCACCAGGCATTGATCCTGAATCTGGTGCTGGTCCCAAAGGCCAGTGATTTGTCATCTACAGAAAAGGACTTTATTTTATGGTCTGCAGGGGTGTGCGGGAGCCACCTTATATTAGCTCACAAGATCTTGCAACCTGATGTCAGGTTGGTAGCTTAAAATCAGCCATGGTTGGAGTCTTTATACCCCAGAAATTGGCAAATGTCGCATACCAGGCTTCCCCCTTCTCTGCACCCGTAGCCACAGAGCTGATTGGTGAACATTTAGCAGCATATCACTGGATCCCTGCCATTCAGGTGAAGGGGAAATAGTGAAAGGAAACATCTTCCTTCAGAGAAGAGCAGAACTGCTTGCCTCCTTATTTGTTCTTCAACATGAGTCTATTGGCCAAGGGCAGCATATGTGTCATAGTGGAAAAAAATGTGAGCATTGGCACTGAACAAACCCGGACTGGAGTCCCTACTCAGCCACGTGTTTGTGGTGCTGCCTCAGTTGAGCTGTTCTTCCTCTTTGAAGCTCAGTCTCCTCATCCATAAAATGGGGGTATAGCATCCACCTTGCAAGGGTGTTGTCAGAGTCACAAACAATATCTATATAATGACCAGATGTTAAATGTCTGCAGTTCCTTTGACATGCGTTAAAAAGATGGCTTGATAGGTGGATGGAAGCGTAGAGGTATGAAAAATCAAGTATAGCAAATTCGGGGAGTACACAGGTGTTCACTATAAAATCTTCCAATTTTTCCATAATTTTCATGATAAAACGTAGAAACAAGAGAAACCTAGTAAGCTGCGGTACTGCCAGTAATGGCAACAGTAACAATAACAGTAGCAGAGATGGTTCATCTTCTGTCTTCTCCCTTCTTGACCCTGCTCCAGGAGCCCTGCTGGTTCTGGAACATTCCAGGTCTGGTCCCCTCTGCACCTGTTTCCTCCTGCCTTGGCTAACGTTTTTCCTCCCTGGTTGTGCCCCGCTTCTCTCAGATCTTTGTTTATATTTACCCTTTTATCTGGCCATTCTCTGCCCTCCCATTCTCATCGCATGCCTCGGCTGCTGGCATTCCCTGTCATGGTCCTTCTCTTTATGTTCCTCCCGTACCCATCATAATCTACCTTATAGGACATTAAAAAAATTTTTTTGGTCATTGTTTTTCCCTCACAAGAATGTAAGCTCCATGAAGACAGAGGTTTTTGTTTATTTCATCATTGCCGAATGCTCAGTGCTAAGAATAATGCCTGGAACATAGTAGGTGCTCAATAATTATTCACTGAAGAAGGAAATACTACTACTACTACTACTACTACTACTGCTACTACTAATTCATTAGACTTACAGCTAAGCCCCAAATAAAGGAACTGTCTTGGTTTTGGTTTCAGAGAAGCAGATCCTGATACAAGGATTCAGATATGAGGTTACTTGGGAGGTGATCCCAGGAGACACTGGTGTGGAGTGGAGAATTAGGATAGGCAAAGGAGGGCAGCTAATGAAGCCGCATAGGGTAAGTAACCCAGAGTTATCCTATAGGGTGAGGGAGTGGGATATTTATATGCCAGTAGCTGAGAGCTGTTGCCAGGGGTACAAATTTCCTGATGCTCTTGTCTGTGGGCTTGAACAGAAGAGACTCAGGAAGCCAAAGAAATGTCTCAGGCAAAAGACGCAGATGCTAGCCATTAGAAATCAGGCTGACGTGTAGGAACTGGTTCAGAAAGATAGGGGTGGGGCACCCACAGATTCTGCTCTGTTACCCACGCAACGGAGGCTCCAGATCAACACTGAGAACTGTGAGGTTAGCATTAACATCACCGATCCTACACAAATTATAAAAAATCAGTGAGGGTTTTGTCTTTAAAATACTTCAGTTTAATTTTACCACCTAGATCCTAGATAATTTACCAGTTTTTTTAAAAACCTGTTTAGTTTATGGAAGATAAATTATTTCTTCACATACTAAATTTAAGATGGTCTACTCTTTTAGTAATGACCTAACTAAAATTAATCTCACTCATAAAGCAAGAACCTCCAGAACAAAATTGTATTCACAGATCTGAAAGCAAATATGCTGATGTTAAAAAATTTCCAAAATACCAAGAGTCCCGTGCTGGATTCTATCTCATTAAGAACAAACAAACAAACAATCAAAACCCCACGTGGCCTCCTGTTTCACTGGTTGTTGTTTATGACTAAAGCTAATAAGCTGGGCAAGAGGGAGACATACAGTTCCTCATGGTGAAAATAAACAAACCAAAACACCATTCCCAGAAGCAAGATGTGGTTTGGAACTTAATAAAGTCAAAAAGCTTAAAGGAAACTTAAAGACTTATGGCCTCATCCATCATTTCGCCCAGACCACACTTAATTTTTATGTATAGAAGATAAAACACTGCTCAATTTGGTGACATTCATCTAAATAGTCAGTGTCCAAAGAAGAGTGGGACGACAGGCTGAGTGGATAGGTAGCTTTTTAATTGGTTGGCGCTGCTTTAGGAGAAGCGGTAGGGCAAAGTGGTTAAGATCTCCCTTTGGTAGGTGGACAGATTTGCATTCAGTCTTCTCCCCCTCCTCCACCCACTCTGGTGCTTATTAGAAATAATGTGACCTTGGTGAGTTATTACTCTCCTGGTTTTCAGTTTTCTTCAGCTGCAGAATGGGAATTATGATACCTCACCTCTCCCTCCCGTCCTTTTTGCTTTATCTGGCATTGGTGGAAGGGTTAAAAGAGATAATATATGTGAAGCACCCAGTTTAGGGCTCAGAAGGAGATAGCACTGAGGAGATTATTCATTATGTCATTCATGCATCTGTTTAGCAAATGTTTATTGAGCATCTGCTATATGCCAGGTACTTGGGGTACATCTGTGAGCAAAATAAGGATCCAATGTGGTGTTTGCATTCTAAGGTGGAGGAGGGGTGTGGACAATAAGGAACTGATAGAGCAGGAAAGTAAGTTACACAGCAGATCAGAACACAGTGAGCACTATGAGGAAAGAAAACGGATAGCAAGGAAAATGAGATTAGAGGTGCCAGGGAGATGACGCTGTGCAATTTCATATACAGTGGTCACGATAGACCTTATTAAGAAAGTGGCGCTGGAACCGAGATTTGAACAAGGTCAGGGAGGACGCCTGCGTCTCTTGGGAAGAGTGCTCTAGGCAGAGGGAAGGGAATGGACAGTGCAAAGGTCCTGAGGATTCTGCGTGATTGAGGCACAGAGGGGAAGTCAGACTAGAGCAGAGCAAGGGAAGATGGGAGCGGGGCGGGAAGAGGATGTGAAGACCCAGGGGTAATGGTTGGGGTAGGGATGGTTGATCCTATAGGGCCTCTACACTGCTGTGAGGACTTTAGGTTTTATGTTGAGTAGAAGGGGAGTCACTATAAGGTTTCGCCATCAAGCTTGATGAGACTCGATCTGAATTATCTGAAAAGATCACTTTGGCAGTCTGCCCTCGTAGACCTTCTGGAGAAGAGGTGGCAGCGGGAGACCTGTCAGGAGGTGGCTGCAGTCCCTCAGGTGAGCGGTGCGGGGGTGGGGGGGGTGCTTGGCAGGGGGCTTGGAGGGGCCGGGTGGCACAGCAGCTGGACTCTCGGGGGCGCCTGAAACGAGGCCAAGCAGAGTTCCCGATGGGTCAGGTGTGGGCCGTTAACAGTACAGCAAGGAGAACTTAAACTGTCCATATGTTTGGCAGCTCGTTCTTTTTTATTTATTTATTTATTTTTATTTTTTTTAAAAATTTTTATTTTATTTATGATAGTCACAGAGAGAGAGAGAGAGGCAGAGACACAGGCAGAGGGAGAAGCAGGCTCCATGCACCGGGAGCCTGACGTGGGATTCGATCCCGGGTCTCCAGGATCACGCCCTGGGCCAAAGGCAGGCGCCAAACCACTGCGCCACCCAGGGATCCCAGCTCGTTCTTTTTTAGTGACCGTGCCAGACACCATTATGTAGGGGTAGCCATCTAGTTAAGCATTCCTTCTTTAATGGAAATTTAGTTTTTTTAAGAAATATTTTTGTAGGTGGTTGATACTATCTATAAGCCACGCTGTAATGAACAGTCTTTTGTATAAATATTTTTATAGATTGGGATTCTGGAAGTGAGATTTTGATTAGAAAGGGATGGGTATTTAAAGTCTTGATGGGTAAAAAAAAAAAAAAAAGTCTTGATGGGTTTGGCCAACTGACACCCCCAACGCTGATCCCAATGCACCCCCCCACCTGGAAGGTGTGGCAGTGTGTCTGTCTCCCAGCTGCAGTGGATATTATGGCTTTATGAGTTTTTGACTCTATCTAATTTCTGTCATACGGTAAATTATAATAGGATTATTTTAAAAATTGCTACTGATGAAGTTGCCTGGTGCATCTGGGTCTTGTTACCAGATATTAAACATTAGCAAACTTTGGAGACAGTTCTGAAACGAAGCATTTAGGTATCATTTCTTTTGGAGAGAAGGCTGATGACATTCTAATGACAAAGCTGTGAAGTGTTACAACATTACTTAAAGGTCACCAGATGTGGGATTAAATTGTCACTAATGTATTTTTTATGCCAACGTGAAATTGATAATTCAAGGGAAGCAGGAATCTTTATCAGTTAATGTCACAGTGTTCAATAATTATTGTATTTATTATTTCCCCCTCCAAAATTAAAATCCTGATTGGCGAGGAACCACTTTATGAGTCTGGGGAGCTCTTCTGACATTTAATATAATCTTCCAGTAAGTCAGATGGGTAGTTGTTTTGATGAAAGCCGTGGACAAAGTGCTATTAAACCGAATGCAAGGAAGACATTATTTTGTAAATAACTATGGTGATTAAAGCTTTGTTTCACATCATTAAAAATGTGTTACTTGATCCAGCGTTGCCTCTCTCCCTAATGCCGCTGCTGTTCAGTGGGAGATGCTTCAGTTTGAGGAAGCAGAGGGAAAGAAAAGACGCCCTTTTGGAGGAAGACCTCAGTAGAACCAGCAGTCTGCTAAACACACGAGGGGGGCGCTGAGCTCCTCTGCCTGCGGGTCACGTAGGGGTGCGACTGTGCCCTTTGCTACCACCGTGCTTCCAGAACCT
Source organism: Nyctereutes procyonoides (assembly GCF_905146905.1). Lineage (NCBI taxonomy): Eukaryota > Metazoa > Chordata > Mammalia > Carnivora > Canidae > Nyctereutes > Nyctereutes procyonoides. Next base: position 26,449,410 of record NW_026575122.1, read on the forward strand.
TCTGGAGGGATCTGCTGCATGGGCTGAGGATTTATTTATGTAGATGCTGTTTCAGCAGCGACTCTGTCTTTGGCCTCTGTCTTATTGATCCAGTGAGAAGATGAAAAACTCAGAGCATCTCATTTGGGCAACATTCGACTTGTGCCAAGCGTCCCGTCGCCTGCAGTGTGAGCTTTATTGCTCGTACAGTTCGAGGTGGCCGCCTGCCCAGGCCGGCTGCTGCTCCCTGCCCAGCACGCCGGCTCCTGGCTCATTTCGACTTTCCTCAGCCTCTGCAGCCCCTGGGGGTGAAGGTGCAGCTCACCTAATCTCCACCCTCCCGGAGAGCAAAACAAAACCTCCCCGGGTTTGGGTCCTTGCTCTTGCCACTCCAGTATTTAACTAGAGGACCTATCCCCAACCCCCCCGCCAAAAAAAAAAAAAAAAAAACGAAAAAAAAAAACAAAAAAACACAAAAACACCCCAAAACCCCAAAAAACCTTGCTTTTTGTTTGTGTTTTTTGTTTTGTTTTGTGCAGGTCAGTCCCATCAGGAGGGAATCATCAAAAGCCTGATACTCTCTGAGTTGACATTCCTTTCTCTGGAAGGGGACAGATCTACTCCGCCTCACCCTGACATACTCAGGGCAGGCAGTGCAGCAGCCTGTTTGGGGGTCAGTCTGGACTGATCACTGGAGCGCATGCCCGACAGATCTGATTGTGAAGGCAGAGGCATAGCCAGTCGGGGCCAAGTGGCTGCATTATTATGGAAGTCACCGCTCTCCAATTGATTTGAATCATTGCTTTAGTGACTGCTGTGGATGAGCATCTCATATATCACATATTGGCTTGAGTGAAAACAAATTGGTTTACATAACTCTAAAGTCCAACTTCTTGTATAAATGGCTCCAGAAGGACACACAGGATGTTCGGGAACATTTCTCCCCCCAGCTCCAAGTCTGCTTTCTGCAGGCAGGGTCTTCCTGCATGAAGGCAAAGTGGCTGCTCGGTGATTCCCAGCTGATGGCCATTGCAGGCAGAAAAGGAATCTCTTTTCCTGTAATTCCAGCTAGTAGTCTGGGTCTGCTGCATTTCATCATCTGGGCTTCAACTGCATGCCTGCAGATGGTGTGCTCACAGGACCTAAGAAAACATGGTGCCATTCTGATGGGCCGGACGGGAAATCCATAACCGTTCTCTGAAACCACTGAAGTGAAGGGTCACTCCCACCAGAGTCTGTGAGTCTGGTGAGACTCACAGAGTCGCACATGGTCTGTGAGAAGGGGAGAGGTGGTTTCCAAAAGAAAATGGGGATGGGGTTACCAGAGACAGGGGGATGTATGTTGAGTGAGAAAAAAAGATGATGGATGTCCATCCCAGTGTGTTGTTAAGTTAGGCCCTGGGTCTCTCAGAGCACCAGTAACCCAAGAAACACTGCGATGATACCTTCAAATTTAAAGAAGATAGCAGAAAAGTAGTTCACATAGCACATTTTTATTTAGAAGATTGTATTTATTTATTCATGAGAGTCACACAGAGAGAGGCAGAGACACAGGCAGAGGGAGAAGCAGGCCCCCTGCAGAGAGCCTGATGCACGACTCGATTCCAGGACCCAAGGATCCCTGGATCATGACCTGAACCAAAGGCAGAAACTCAACCAGTGAGCCACCTGGGTGCCCCACACATAGCACATTTTATAGGAGAGAGAACTGAGTTAATTAGCAGCAGGATAAAATGAAATAAGGTTTGGTACATGGTAAATGCATGGTAAACAGTTGAGATTTTAGTGGTTTATTATTCTCTAGCTACCTATTCATATATGCATATTTGATCGTGTGCATTATACTTACGACAAAATTCTGAAAATTTTCGATACATGGTCTTACTCCATAAACAAATTTTATAGCTGCAGTTTGGTGTCCAAGAGTAGATAAGCTCACTAAAATGGAAAGTGCAAGGGACAGATTGGGTGCCTTCTGGCTCCAAGGAAAGAGAGCTCTTGAAGTTGAAGGCAGAGGCTAGAATTGAATGAGGGGTCACACTCAAGGAGAAATATATATATTTTATTCTCTACAGAAAGGTATCTGTTGTGCAAGTAATGGTCCTGGGGGACAGAAAAGAAAATCCCACAGGAATGTAGATCTGAAGATCTTTTGAGGGAGCAGGAGGAAGCAGGCTTTGTAAATTAATAAATGGGGAGCTGAGCCCTGGGACTTGTTTTTTCTTTCAGTTCCCTGGTTAGCCTTTTACTTAATGGCAGCAGATGCTTCTGGCCGGACTTGAGTTTTACAATTAATTCTGAAGACCCATAACTCCATGAAGCTTAGAGTAGGAACTCTGGGCAAGTGAGATAAATCTGGAACTGCAGTTTGGGTTTTAAGAGATGGGCCTTTTTGCAGTTATTGTTGGCAAGGTAGATTCTTAAAATCTTTCTTGCTTCAAAATCTTCCCTTCCCATGTGTGTCCACGCAGGCGAAGGAGCAGCAGTGTGGAGGGGCCCAGGGCTGGGGAGTTTGGGAAAGAGGATGGTTGGGGGAATCCTTTTCCTATTTCATTCGATTATTCATGTCATCTTGATTAAACAACTAGCATAGCCAGGAGCCAGGTGACATAAGTGAGGCTTGTAGGGCACACAAGTCAAGGAGGTGTTTGTTCCCTCTTGGGTTGGTCGAAGTGTGGAGTTGGTGCCCAAGAGTGACTGCCACCTTAGGTTTCATGCCCCAGGACCTTCCCTTGACTCATCTATGTTTTGGCTCAGTTCTGTGTCAGAGATCCAAAATGTCAGAGATCCAAAATGTCAGAGATCCAAAGATAAATGAGATGAATCTCTGATTCCAATAAGCTCCTGCCTGGGAAGTCCATGAAAGGGGATGCAAAGCTTTGAGAAGTGTTAGGACTGTGTGAACTTCACAGGGAAGGGGTGCAAAAAAAAAAAAAAAAAAAAAAAAAAAAAAAAGAAAAAGAAAAAAAAAGAAAAAAGAAAAAAAGGAGAACCTTGAAGCTCAGGGACCCTTAAAGCTCTGGATTGGAGCTGGAGTCCAGAGCGGGAAGCACAGGCCTGGGGGCTGCTTTCTGATACTTGCGTTGGACTTGTCCTGGTCAGTTATTTTTAAAGTCAAAAAATTAGATGTCATACTCTTAATTTTTGGTGATGATATTAATATCGTCTAACAGGACAAACCAGATCCCAAGAATGGTAATAAGTAGCATCTAACAACAATGCTGCAAAATAGAGCTGATACTTGCTGAATGTATAATAAATGCATTATTCCATTTGGTCCCCACAGCAACCCTTTGAGGGAGGTATTATTCTTATTCCTATTTTATAGAAGAACGAATTGGAGTTCAGAGCCGTCAAATCATTTGTCCAAGGTCAGATAGTGCAAGGCTCGTGCCCCACGCTGCCTCAAAGGGTGACTCCAGGCCGGGGGTGGTGGGAGGCATTATGAATGACTTCTCGGAATTCCTAACCCTGAATGAACTTCAAAACATTGCTTATTTTAAAAACTAGAAGAAAGGCAAACCAGATTTCTCCAAAAAGTCTCTCAGCTTTCCGAGGAAGACTGAGAAGAGCAACACAGCCATCTGTGCTCTGAAACCCAGGTCTCCTTCCCACAGTCCACCCACCCATTCCCTCCCTGCCCCCCATTGCCCCCCCACCCCTCGGGGAGGGAAAGCAGAAGAGGGGGATGGCTGTCCCTTGCACACTGCCCTCAGGGACTAGGAGAACAGTTACTGCCACGCTGGGTCAGCCAGGCAGGCCCTGGATTTCTGCTCTTCTATGTTAATTAGAAAGCCGGATCTTAAGAGCCAATTTTGACTAAGAACTCTGAGTCCAATTTTCTCCTGGCCCTGATTGTGAACGGCCTGATCAATATTAAATCTAATTTACAATGATGGCCCCTGTGAAGCTGGCAAATGTTATGTCAACATACCGTAATGACTTCGGCTTCCTGAGCACACTTGTTAGCGGGGCCGCATCTGCCGCTACCACTCTCTTAACCGCTCCCACCTCGAATGCCACATCTGTGCTAATGTCCCCCAAGTTCTCCTGCCTTCTTTCCATCAACAGAGGCCCCAGGCCTGTCAATCCTTGTTGCCTTGTTTCTATGTGATGAACTCCAGAAAAGAAGGGGAACACAATTAATTTTCCTCCCACAACTGATGAACCAAAGAAAGAAATAATTGCCACTCAGTTTTAATAATGACACATTTTATGAAATTTCCATAAAGACAATTCGGAAAGGAACGTGGGGATTATATCTCCATGGGGGGCCCAACTGGTTGGCATTGTTCATAACGTTTATGCTATTATAATTCTATGTAGTCTGCATTTGCATCCCTGTTGTCTCCAGGGCAAGTTCTTGCAACTCATTTGTGAGGCACTGAATAAAAGAGCTATGACAGAAGCAAGGCTCCCATTCGGGAGGTTTCTAGACTTTCCTCTTCTCAGAGGGGACTGGGGTGACTCTGCTGGAGAGAGGCAATGAGGTTCCAGGGTTGTTTCTGAAAGCCAGGAGGTGGGTATCACTCATGTTACCTTCCCGCCTGAAACACGTCCAGGGCTTCTGTTGTTTGTGAGAAAAGGTAAAAACTCCTCAGCTCTGACCTCTCAGGATCTTTCAAATAATGCACCCAGCCAGCAGGCCTCCCCAAGTCTGTAATATGCTACACTTCCTCCCACCACACGGATTTGACATCTGCTCTTCCTCTGCCTGGTTAGATTGTTCCCACACCACCTTCCCAAGGACAGGCTTCTCCCCCTCTGAATATCAGCCCTTCCTGTATCTTTTCATCATGGCTCCTCCTCCAGGTCAAATTTGCCCTTTATTGGTTCTCATTGCCACCACTCCTTTGTCTCACTTGTAATTTGATATTTGTTGGTGTGATTCTGTGATTAATGTCTTCCTCTTCATGAAAATATGAGGTCCTTGAGAGTAGGGGCTGCGTCTGTCTTAGCTCAGCAGTGTACCCTTTGGGAAGAGTACCACCAGGACGTTGAGCACGATGCCATAGTAAGGCATTATCTCATCTCTGCTGAAGGAGGGGATTACTGTCTCTGTATTAACTGAGTGTTGGTTTGGCTGTTGTAACAAAGAAGGTAGTTGTTAGGTTTTCTTTCAATGACCGGTGGAGAAAATTAAAGACAGCAGAGCCAGGCAGTAGTTCGAGAGTGCTTCAATGGGGAGCCCTCCTGAGCAAGGTTCCGTGACTTGGAGAGGAGGCCCGAGTCCGGGAAGTCGGGCCCAGGAAGGGAAGGGTGTGTGTTTTTTATGCCTGTGCAAGTTAAGAAAAAAAAAAATGGGGTGGTTAGGGACATGTGGTTTTATGTGATAAGGCGAGGCAGGGTGCATGTTCTTGTTTTTGGCTGATTCTGGTGTTGTTCTTTTAGGTGGGTCTCGGTAGGTCGCAAGTTGTTTGTGACTTGATGAGTTTTAGGAACTTATCTGAGGTGACATCTGGGGAAAGGGTGACCCCACCTATTAGCCTTAGGTCACCCATTTTGGAGAGGCCCTACCTCCGTCTGCCCAACAGTAATAGTGAACTTACAACAGTAGTTTACTTTGTCTGAGCTTGAGGTCATATGGCTGCTCTACAGTGTCAGGGATTTGTACCCCTTCTATCCCTTTCATACATTCAATGCAGATTCATTAGGCATCTGCTATATTCCAGGCACTGTTCCAGATACTGAGGAACCAGTAATGAACATAACAGAGGACATCCCTGTCCTCATAGAGTTGATATTCTAGTGGGGTGGATAAGTACCTGAACATAATGAAAAATAACATGTATAACATGTATAACAGGCTATGTAAGGCTATAGGGGAAAATAAAGGAAGGGGCAGGGGAGGAAGAGTCTGGAGGTGTAGAAAGGTGGTATTTGAGTAAAGACCTGGAGAGAGTGAGGGAGCAAGCTATGAGGATAGTTGGGGAGAATGTTTAGCAAATACAAAAGCCCTGTGGCAAGAGAGTGTCTGGTTTGTTGGGAACAGCAAAGAAGGCAGAGAGATCAGTGGGAGAGCAGTGCAAGCTGAGGCCAGAGAGGTTATGCAAGACTGGATCACAGAGGGCCTTGTAGGTCTTTGTAGAGACTTTGTCTTATTGCTCTGTTCTGCTCGCTCATGACTTGTAACTTGTGGTCCAAGATGGTGGCATGAGTTCCTGGCATTCTAGCCAAGAGGAGAAGGAGAATGGGTGGGCATGACCCTTCCCTTGAAAGCACAAGCTGGAAGTTGAACCCGTGATCATTTTCCCTCACATTCTATTAAACAAAATTAGTCACATGGTGACACCTTGCTGTGAGGAGGCCTGGAAACTGAGTCTCTCTCTCGGCATCCAAGGATCCAGATGAAGCTCAGGGATTCTAGTTCATAAAAGTAGGGGTGAGGATCTCGGAAGAGAGTAACCACTTCTGCTACAAATTCATTCTTTGAAAAAATAAAATGTGAAATTAGGAATTTGATTATGTCTTTAATAATGAAACCAGCTTTCCATGAAAGGAAAACATAGTGCAAATATTTTAGCTGTAAGAGTACTTTATTTTTGGGAAATGTGCTGAGAATCCTTTCTTGTCCTGTTGTGGAAGCTCTATTTATTACCTGGTACACGAAACAAAAGCCTTGTCTGGCTACCAGTTAACTAAGGAGAAATGCTCAGGTAGATTACGTTGAGCTATTTTTCTCCTTTATCATGAGTGATAATTATCTTTTTTATATTTCTTGCTGCACGATGTAAAAATATATGAATTCCATTGTTAAACTGTTTTCTTAAGACTCTGTCTTTACCCAGCTGAAGATTGGTACAGACACCAAGTTTTAGAAAGCATGTCTGACTTTGATAATGACGGAAATTCATAAAACAATAAATGGTGAATTTATTAGATTTTAATTCTTTGGCAATCCAGAGAAGAGCTCCTTTGTTGTTTAAAACTATGCAAATTATAGTTTCATTTCTGGTGATTAAGATAGAAACTCTCCCCTTGGTTTTTCTTCCACAGTGGTTAAAGAAATGCTTTGGACATCTCCAAACCAAAACAAAACTTGGAGTCATGCTATATTCTTTGATAGTTAATGTTGAATGAATGAATAAACTCTGAGAGGCTGCCTTGTTTCCTAATCGTTAGAATCTCAGGGTTGGAAAGAAGCTTAGAGATTAGGCTATACCATTTATCCTAGCTTGAACACTTTCAGTGATGGGGGCATGTCATCTTATGCAGTGTTCTGGTTCATTGTCACAGACCGTAAGTGATTAGAATAATTTTATTTCCGTAAGCCACATTATGATTTTCTCCAGTAGATCCAAGTTTTCCTCAGTGTGACCAATACAGAGTAAGTTTAATCACTCTCTCCCATAACAACTTTTGCCCTGAGAAAGGGAAGGGAGACCCAGAGTTGGTGCTTCCAAAGTATCTTTTGTGCCCTTTCAGTGATCAGAGAACTTCAGGACAGAGAACTTCCTACTTTGGACACAGATCTACAACTTTAGCTCATCTCTGGAAATAAAGCAAGGCAGGTAGGTGGCTTAGAATTTTGTCACCAACATGCTCTCTGTCTTTGGGCAAGTCACCTAATAATATTAGTTAATAATTGCTACTGATAATAGGATACTTCATATGATAGAAACTGTGTTCAGGTATTTATTTGCACTTTCTTATTTAATACTCATAGAATAGTAATGGTAGTTACTACTATTATCCTCTTTTTAAGATAAAATTGAAGTTCAGAGAAATGATGAAATAACCTCCCCAAGGTCCCGATGACATTACATCTATACTTTTAACTTTTACAATGAGCTCCTTCCCTCAGTCTATATGGGAAACAATGAATAACCCCCATAACCAAAGCTGCCCAAAGCAAATGACCATTGTGGGTCCTGAAAATCCAACAGACATCCAAGGGTGAAGCAAAGGATGGGACAATGGTCATCAGCAAGAAATAGGAGAAAGCCTAAGCCAAGTTCAGTGAGGGCTATTGTAGCAATGATATAGGTAATAGGGAGTGCCCCAAGAGACCTGTATCTTGGGATGCCATGAGGATCTGGTAATAGGCAAAAGACAGGTAAGACTTATGTTGTTAAGAGGACATAAGTGCTGAAGAGATTATAATATCCTCTGCCATATCAATTCAAAATAAAAATAAGGCAGCCCGGGTGGCTCAGCGGTTTGGTGCCATCTTTGGCCTATGGCATTATCCTGGAGACCCGGGATCGAGGCCCCGGTCGGGCTCCCTGCATGGAGCCTGCTTCTCCCTCTGCCTCTCATGAATAAATAAATAAAATTTAAAAAAAAGAGAGAGAAACATTAAAAATAAATATAAAAAAGTTCAATGAAGTTCTTTTTTCTTCCTGTGCCTGAAAACACCTAACACCTGCTGAATACTCAGTAGAGGTGAGATAACATTTATTGACTTACAGGAACCTTGGAACAAGCAGGTAATGGTGGGACAATGTTGCTAAAGGAAATAATACAAATAAGAGTTCAGTTACCATTGTTGGATATAATCAGGGTGGCTTGTATTTTTTCTTTTTTCAGGGTGGCTTGTATTTGCTGAGATTTTAGAGAATAGAGGGAACTGGATTAGCCACAGAGTCCAAAAGTGAGACTTCATTTACAGAGTTGGTTGAGTGTCTTCATCATAGAAGCTTAAAGGGCTTAAAAATCCTGGGAGACAATCAGACCTTTGAGTGATAATTTCAGATGGCTCTGAAGTTAACCAGAGGAAGGAACTGATTTCAGTGATTTAAGATGTCATAGATTATAAGACACCCATTGATTTGATAGCATTTTAGAAAAAAAAAGAATTATGACTATCAATGTACTTGGCATATATGATGGAGAATTTGCCCTTGGGTGTGAAGATTAATGGTCCCAGCTCATCTGAACAAAATCTGAACCAAATTTAGTCTTGATATGTCAAGTTCAGAGGTCTTACAGAACAGAAGTGGGCTTATCTCCTCAGTTCCACTCAGACAACTGGATGGTGTAATAACTGCAGGCCCATTGTTTTAGGTTGCTTCTGGTGACAAAACATCAGACCTAATGCTTGGAGGGCATCTGGGTTTTTGACCCAGTGTAGTAAGTCTGAAGCTGTTCAAAATACTTGTAGGTCACTGAGTGGAAATCATGAGCATGGATTCTCCATTTCTGAAGCTTCTAGAGGGAAAAGGGAGAGAAAGTGACATGAGAACGGGAGACTGAAGAGGTAAAGGAAAGCTTTACCAATAGGGCATGGCAGTTACCACCACTTCTATTTTATCTCAAACCAGAGATAAACATTCCAATCAAATGGAAAGTATATCAGTGGAAAGACCACTTGGACACTATCCTGTTGCTAAGGTTACTTCAGAGATAGAAAAGTTTCAAGCAGATTATTGGTGTGGGCCCCCCAGGACCTCAAATTACAAACAGAAGACTTGACCATTAAGATAATAGTAGTATTAAATTAAAGTAGTAGTACACTTTAATTTCACATGGTTCAGTTTTCTTAAAATCAATAATATAAATTTCAATTATCATAAAATTAGTGTCTGAGTGGGGAGGAAACACATCTCTGCAAGAAAACTTGGTGCAGTAATTGTTAACATAAAGGAGTTTCAAGCTCTTTTGTGTAGCTAAAAGTTGCCTTCCCTTCAGTGACATAAATGCTATGCTGATTTCCTTCTTCTTTAATGAGAGAAATTTAAACCCTAATTAAAATAGGGAAACTAAACTTGGGCTTGTATTGTGGTTGAGATGCTGGGTGTGTACGAGGAGTGTCATGGAGGTGGGCAGGCTGCTCTCTCACTGTAGAGGAGTCAGAGATTTGCTTGGTGAGATTGAGTGTGCGAGTCTATTTTTAGTGTTTTGATGAACATTCTCATTAAAAAGTATCTGCAGCACAGTTCGGATACTGAGGCAAGACATGGATTTATGGAGAGGGTACATTGAGGTCCTGGCGTTATAATCCTCACAAAAAAACAAGCAAAGCTTTCAGTAACAAACTCATAACCTTCTGGAACCCTGAACTTTTTAATTAAGAGAGAAATAAAGGAGCAAAAGGTTGTGAGGGAAAAAGAGAAGGAAAAGAAGAGGGAATATGTGCATGAATTGAAAACAGTGCAGACAAAGCACAGTTATTAGGTTTTCCTACTTTTAAGTTAGGAGCAAAAACCATAAAACCACAAAATCTCTCTCTTGTTCTTCTTGAAAGTGCAATCAGATGTCTGTTTTTGCTGATTAACATCACAAGCATCTTACATTTCACAAGGTCTCTAAAAGTCTTCCTTAATTCAAGGTAAGATGTGAAAGACACACAAGCTATTCTCGGTAGGGATTCAAAGAACCTGTGCACCCATTCAAAACACAATGAGCTTTGGCAGAACACTGTGCTACAATATCAATTATCCTCACTCAATAGCATTTCTGCCCCCTTTTTGTGTGTCTTTTTGGAATAAGAATGTATGTTGCCCTTATTAAACCTACGGAATTACTTTTTTCCTGCTCCTTAGGAAATCTAGCAAATGCAGACAGTTTCAGCGACTTAACAAAAAAAAAAAAATCTAATTTCCACTTGAGCAGCTCTGAGGTTAGGTCAGCAGAAAAAAAACTGCAGTAGCTTGTGTTGATGAATATTTTATAAGCTCTACCAACTAATAAAAGATGTATTTAAAAATGGGCAGGATGCTGGTTAGGAAAATGTCCTATTATTTAATTATCATGTAGATAAAAGATGAGTTTTGAGTGTGATGAAAGAATGCACCAGCCCACAGACCAGCTCGATTTGGGGTCTTTAGACTCTTTTCCTTCTGTTCGCCATAGATCTTCCATCATGGCCTCCAACTGCTGACTTGTATAATCAATGAGGCAACGGGGTGATTACAGAGCTTGACCCATGTGGAGATTATTTAGTGGCCTCAATGGACAAGAGAAATCTCTAAAAAGCTTCTAATTAGCACACCCAGTCAATGAAATTGCAAACCTCATTATTTGAGTCAGGGCCAAAAAGTACAGGCCAATATAACCCCCAAATGACATCTTGGCAGTATTTGGAGCTTCTTACCCATAGAGTTCAGAATTACACTCACCATGATCTATAATAATAATGATGATGGTGGTGGTGACAATACCAACAACACTAAAAATAGCAGCAACCATTTGTTGAGCACTTACTACATGCCAGGCATGATGCTAAATGCTTTACATGCATCATTTCTTCCAATCCTTGCAGTAACTCCACGAGAAAGGTTCTATTATCATGCTTCTTTTATAGGAACATGAGGTTTTTATAGGAAAATGAGGTTAATGGATGCTTAGCTAGCAAATGATTGAGTTGACTCCAAAGCCAGCAGGCTTTGCTGGAATGGAGACCCACCATCCCACCTGTTGTATCTTTTCTAGCAAAAACCATAGTCTTTTTGATGTGTCTCATGGAAAAATGACAAATGCTTATGTTAGGAATGCTTATAAAACTAATTTTGATACCACCGCATACATCTTAGGCCTTTAGAAGAAGCCACACCAGATCTTTCTAGCCAGTAGAATAATGGAAACATGGTAGAAAAAAATAATAGTCTAGGAGTTAGATGTCCTGAGTTCTAGCACTAGATCCATCCATAACAAGCTGTGTGTCTCATCAAATCACTTCACCTCTCTCATTCTTGGTGGCTTATTCTTGGAAGTGATGATTGTAATATTTGCTCTCTCCTTGCAGGGTTGTGCTGAGAAAACAATGCCATGATGTACCTGAAAGCTCTTGGAGAAGTTTCAAGTGTTATGTAAATGAAAGGTGGTAATTAAAAACCTCCAGAGAAGGGCAGCCTATCTCAGTCATCAATTATCATGTTTTCTTCCTTGTCAGGAAACCTGTATTTTTCATGCTTCTTGGGGGGTATCGAAAGCTCTGTGCAAAATTTTTGTTTGGGGTATGTGTGAAGAAAAGGATCACTCTGACAGCTCAGAACGCATTTGTGATAGGAACTAATAACCCCATATAAACTGATGAAAGCAAAGGCAGGTGCATTCTCATGTGAAATTGTGAAAATTCATACTTCCATTTATTGGTTTTTATACTTAGTTATAAGAAGATAGAATATTCAACTGTCATAACACACATAAAGCCCAACTCTTTAAATAAGAAATTGGTATAGGAATTGACTTATTATCTAGAGAAATGGAAAAAAGATTTTGGGAAAAACATGAAAAATGTGAATATCAAAAAGCTTAGCATGTTCCCAAGCTTTGGAAACCTGGGTATGGGAATGCACCTGAGAAGTCTGAATCCATTTTTTGCTCATATTATATTTTTGATGAAATTCAGTAATATTCCTGAATGAAAGCAAAAACCAAATTAAGAAGGAGCATTACTTCCAAGATGATGCAGTGGGCTATGGGAATGTCTCAGGCTTTAGCTTCAGGAAGACCTGGGCAATAATTCTGACTTTGCAGCTTACAAGGTGCTAATTAACCTCTCTGAGCTTCTGTTTCTACTACATGGCTATTGCACATAAACCACCTGATGTCTTAGGCGTTATGTTACTAGACAGACCAACAATATAATCTGATTAATGAAGACCTCGCCAATGTAATGTCCATGTCTAAGTACGAGGGAGACTCTAAATTCTTCCTCACATCACTTTCTTTCAGCATGAATAAATAGGGACACAACCTACTAGTCTGAGCTTTATCTCCTCATGTTTTTTTTTCCTCAATTTTTCTTGCTGGAAGTGCTCAAGGAAAGCAAATTGGGATTGATTGGGTTGTTGAGAAGTTGAGATCAGATAAAGGAAAGACCACCCTGGATAATCAGGATTTGTGTAGGGAAGGAAATCCAGAGTTCACCATTTTAAATGTATTGAGGCATACTGAATTACACAGTCTGAAATGACTGGGAAGGATACATTTGTCACAGATAGCATGGCACTGAAGTTAGAGCATGTGAGGTCCTTAATCAGCTACAGGAAAACTTTATGTGCCAGGAAGGTGTCAGGGAGTATATACCCTTTGATTCACAGCTTTGCAAAATTTACCAAAAACTTGAGTTAAGAAATAATGTTGGTGAGAATTGGTTGGAAGTCTACACCTAGAATTTATTCTCAGGTTTAAGTTGGACCATCAGAGAGCCTTAAGTTGAACCAGTTGGCCCCTTCATAATGTTAGCTTTTAGTGTTATAGGTATAGCATTTTTGCCATAGGCCTTTTTTGAGGAATGTTAAAAGTCACGGCCTAGGACGTGCATCACTATATTTGTGGTAGGGATCCTGTCCTTCCCAGAGGTCTGCTTGATTATATTCTTGGAGTTTTTAAATCTTTCCTCTATACTATGAACAAAGGAGATTATTTTCCTTTCCTGTTTTTTTTGAGATTTTTCTAATAATTATGTATAATCATGCTATTTCCCTGCATAATGATTTTAACTGGCTCTAACTAACTGCAGAGTAAAATCCAAGTTCCTTTTCAAAGCCTCATGTCCTTCTTGAAATGGCCTCATGTTACTTACTTAGCCTCACCTCTTCCCTGTAGCCTCTTGAACCTCTGCTCTGGTCATATTGAACCTGAGAACTGTATTCCTTCAGCCTGATGTGTCCTTCCCACAACTGTCTACTGAATGAGTCATTCTTGGAGCCTCATCTCAAATATTAATCCTTAGAAGATGTTGCCTCCCCCAAGCTGATTTCAGAGCTCCTTTGCTTACTTGCTTCAATCCCAATTCAAGCAATACTTCTACTGTCTTGCAATTGCTTTTTTTTTTTTGGTTTTCTTTCATTTTGTTGATCTGTCTCCCGTCTAATCTGCGAGTACCTAGAAGATAGGATTGGTTTCCCCTTTGCTGCCTTAACTACAGTGCCTGCCGCTGTCTGTGCCTGGATCATTGCTACTGCCTCTTTTCTGTCTTTGCGTGCAAGCTGCCACCCGCCCCTCTTTCTTTCTTCTTTTGGTCCTCATCTTATACATGGCTTGTTAATAATTTCAGTCAAGTGCTCGGAACAGTTGGAAAACCAGCTCTGACACATTCTAAACTCTTTTTTGGAAGAGGGTATAGTCCTCTGACGGAAGTACTGGTCCAAAAATTCACCTCTGTTCTGATTTTGTGTGACATTTCCCATCATGTAGAACATGATTAGCTGTCTTTTCTAGTGCTTCTTTAGGCCAAGTCTATTAATGAGATTTTGTTTAGTCCAGCATGAGTCAGAGCCAAGCATGTTTGCTCATAGATGTACATTAAAGGAACAGAGTCTGACTGGCAAGTGGCAGCCCAATCTTTAGGGCTGAGGTAATTTTCCAAAGCTGATTTTCTTAGTGTTCAGCAAAGTGGAATGTAATTTTAATTTGCAAGGAGAACTTTGGCTTCCAGAAACATAACTATCAGCTTTTTCTCAAAGCATTTCTCCACAATGATGCCAGAGAGGTCAGAATGGGATAGTTAGAGATACAAACAAATTTAATAAAAAGGAGGCCCCAAACAAATGAAAAAGTATGTCCTGAAATTTTGTTTTACAAAAGGGGAAACAAAAAAGTTCAGCAAGTGTTCTTGTTTAATGATGTCCAAATACTCATTTAGTACAAATGTAAGTGCAAAGCATCACAGGAATGTATATTTAAAGATATTACAAAGCCAAATTGATTAAAGTTTTAGTTCACCAAGCAGTCAAAGGCATCAAAGACATTTATCTCCTTGCAAAAGATATTTTATGTGGAAGATTCAAATTGGCAAAACTTTTTAATTGGTTCACTTCTACAGTGCAACACATAAAAAGTTTATGGAGGCAACAATTCATTAGATGCTGCAGCATCAGGCCAGAGCACCAACTATTTATAATGCAGCCTGCCATTCACACATGCGGCCACATCAGAATGAGATATGAAAGTTCACCAAGTGGGTAGGTTTTCATTAACCATTCCATTTCCCTTTGTAAAGTTGAGGGCCATACAAATAATTCTTTCACCTTGGCTTTCCTATGTAAAATAATATGCATAAGTAAGTGTACTATTCATGTACCAGATGTAATGGAAAGATGATTGACTCCAATGCAAGTAAATGTATAATACAGCAAACTCATAGACGATATGATTCTCTCTTCCTTGCCCTCTTTCTCTCCTTCTGCAACCTATGGTTTCTCTGAACTGGCAGGAGTAGGGCTCACAGGGATAAAAGATGACACATTGATCTCATTTCTGATTCCTTGCAGGGTCATTGATTTGTGAGTACAGAATTAGGAGGACTAGTTTAGGGACATTTAGCCATGTATTCAATGAGGAGAAAGGGCCATATCTCCCACGCGTCTATGGAGATGGGGGCTTTACTGACATTGCAAATGGTAATAGAACCCAGATTTTGGGAGACATTGCTTTGCTAGAGTAACCTTGGGAGCATGAACTTGTTTTTTTCTACTATTTTCTTTTAATAGAGAGGGGAAACAATATGAAAGGCTAGGTATTATACAAAATCAACAGACATTTGCTAGGACTTAGAAGCTCTATTTCTTCTGTTAAATGAACAGTTAAAGCTACCTGATGACAGCTACTGTTATGTCTCTTTCACCTTGCAGGAACGACGGTCGAGGGGTTGGGACGAAGGTGACTGGTGTGATTCAGTCTGGTGGGACCGTTAGCCCAAGAGGATCAGAACATTGCTCAAGGGAAAGGGGCAAGAGTAGGTCTCAAGGTTAAGGTTAATAGAAATCAGAGGCAGCATGTCCCTCAGATAACATGGATCTCTGAAGCCCACAGACTTCATGGCATGATCTTTTTCCTTTCAGGTGTAACAGGTGGGTTCAGATGAGGAGTTTCAATGAGAACTCATTTCTCTGTTGTATACCCTGCTCTGTGGCTGGAGTTTCTTCTACTCTGTGAAGAGGTACAGCAGTTGGGAGGATATTTATTGTGCATTGTAATTAATAAAGCTTATAATCATCATAATTAGTATTTCTCGAGCACCTACTGTGTGCCGAGGCCCATGCTGGGAGTTTACATTAGGTATCACTTCATTACACTGGATCCCTAGTATAACCCTGAGACATCAGCGTCAGAGACCTCCTTTTATAGAAAAGCGAGCTTCAGAGATCTTGAGTAATGTACCTAAGTCACACCGTGAGTAAAGGAACAGGGATTCAAGCCAAGTCTGCCATCATCCTGCTTCAGAGCATGGAAACCTTTCCTGGCAGTCCCTGGGCATATTCCTTGCTTCTCTTGGATGCCACCAGCATAGAAGTTCTTTTACCTACTGGTGGTTTCGTGCATCTCTGGGCGTTCTCTGGCTCCTGACGTGTGTTCAGTTAGAACACAGGGCAGGCTGGAGGCACTAAGGAGCTAATGAGGAGCAACCCTCAGTTCTCAACCACTGAGGTTTAGAAAAATGAATATCCTGTTTCCTTGCCCTTTAGCAGTTCTGAGGTGTTTTCTCCACAATCTCTCAGAGTCCCCTATGGGACAAAGTCCCAGTTGCCCACAGAGTAATCCCTCATTAAACTACCTTTTACCTTCCTTCTATCCTTCCTTCCATCCTTCCTTCCTTCCTTCCTTCCTTCCTTCCTTCCTTCCTCTCCTGCTCTCCTCATTTGCTCATGGTGTTTCCTGAGATCACCTCCCAAACACTACTGCTATCCAAGATCCAAATTAAGACAACTATGTTCCCCTGGGGAGGTCTTCCACCTGCTGGTTAATGACAGAATTATGCATTATTTACAATGAAAACTTAAGACAGATGAGAAAGACTCATTGCATATGTCTGAAGACGCTGGGAACTCTGAAACCTAGCTGTCACTTTTGTGCACAGACAGAGCAGGGAGTTTTAGAACAGCACAGG
Source organism: Nyctereutes procyonoides (assembly GCF_905146905.1). NCBI lineage: Eukaryota > Metazoa > Chordata > Mammalia > Carnivora > Canidae > Nyctereutes > Nyctereutes procyonoides. The sequence goes on from NW_026575122.1 coordinate 26,466,166, forward strand.
CATAGACATTTCTCCCTTTTCAGTGCAGTGGTCATGTGGAAAAAATATATTTTCCCAAGTGTTTACATCTGGTCTCTGAGCCAGCAGATTTCAGAATTAGTCCTTAAGTTCACTAATAATGTGGGAGTAGTTTAGGAGTGATAAAGTTTAAACATGACCATGTGCCACACAAATGCTCTCCTATACCAACAAGACTGAATTTGAAATGATATAAAGAAAAATGAGCTTGCTACATCTCATTAGGGTGTGCTGCTAGATTTGCATTTTTGTTTGATACTCAAATGCTGCCATGTTATGGCTGAGTCATGACTTCAACATCCTTTAACAAATTAAAATGAGATTGGGTAAACAGACATCTAGAACACCAGGCAAGCATTTATGAGTTTCGAAATGGTGCCGGTGATTAGCTAGAGCTTACCTGGCGAGCAGTGTGCCTGTGAGTAGCCAATTTCCTTCTGATACTTTGAATGTGTTATATTTATTAGAGTAAATTCAAGTGGTATTTCTTTAGTTGAGATAAATGGGTGTATCTATAGGGAAGAAAGATTGGCTAAAAAAAATACCACAGGTATATAGAAATGACATCAGAATCCTGCTGATAATACGAAAAGAAATAACTTCTTCTGTGATCCCTAGTTTCGTTTCATTATCAGGAAGGGACTATTGCCAGCCTTCAGCATCATATTCCAAATAGGACTCATCCTCTACTGATGAGATAATAGTTCATTTACACCCAAGATTGTAACACAGTTTAGAATTACTCTTTCCCTTTCAATTTGCTTCCCTCTTCCAATATCTGCAGATTCATAGTTGGTTATAAAGGAGATTTGTGGTTTTAAAACATCATCTTATTTTCCTCCTTTTCGCTAACGAGTTGTATAAAATAAGTATGATTTTCCTAATATTCATTTTGAGTGTAGAAATATACAGTTTAGCAAGGAGCATCAAAGTGCTATTAATGCTGCAATTTGGTGACAAAACACCTCTCCGTTTTCAAGTACCTCTTGCTATATTTCTTCATTTCAAAGGATTTATTGTATTATTTCCTTGGCTGTAATGGTTGGGTCCCAGCGTAATAGGCTTATTTTGATATTTTCTCCACAGTTTAAGTTATTTCAATAACGACTGACTCTACGTTTGAATGATGCTCAGCAAACAGGAAAACAGTGGGTGTCCCATTTTGCCTTTTGCTTCTCAGTACCTTCAAGGGATCATGTCATCATTGGTGAGTGTGAGCAGCATCTGAATACTGACTTGACAGACTCTTCTTCCTCTTTCCATTTGAGGAAAACTGTGGCTCCTGGGCCATCCATTCTAGTTTTTAAAAAAAATTTCAAGCAACTCCTACCATAAGAACCTGAACTTCTAAGATGTAAATATCGATAATGACATGGATCGGAAACAAGTTGTGAACAAATTAATCCACCCCTCTGGCTTAGGCAATTAAGCAGAATCCAGTGCATGTGGTGGTTGCATGTGGCTCTGTGGTTCTAACTACTGGATGAATCAGAATTTGGCCTGTGAATCTTTATAGAATTTTACTAGTATGTGATAACAACCACAGGCAGAGAGACAATAAACTCGATTCAGCCTTTGTGACTGAAAAATAAATGTACTGTGTCCATGTAGGAACATGTTTTCTGAGCCTGTGTGAGGGCTGGGAAAGAGAGGTATTGAACTTCCATTATTAAAGGTAGTTTTTCCTACTACCTGGCTTTATGGACATCATGCTAATACTCTGGGGAGTTTTGGTGGTAGAAATGAACTCAAGAAGGTCAACTGTAAATCTCTCACTCCCTGTTGTGGTTGGCAGGCTTTTAAGGAATATTTATATTTTTGTGCATCCGAGAGTGAAAGAAGTCACAATTCTACATGCAAAATGTTAGGTATTTAAGGACCCCTACAGTAGATTGGGCGTCTGCAGAATTTCTTCTTAATGTAAATACAATGTTAAGGAAGTATGAGAAAAAATCTTAACAAAGAAAGAATTTGAATACCACGATACATGTTCTTTATTCATATTTAATTTATTTTTTGAAATTAGTCATTGACTGGAACAATAGTGTTCTCAGTGGTTCTTTCTGGCCTGGCAGCTCAGAAACTTTCTTCAGGAGAACCAAGCATCATTGGGCTGTAGGAGGAGAGCCTTCATCCCAAGAATGCACTCTTTGTGTTCCATCTGTGGAAGTAGCTCCTGACTGATTATCCTGCTCCTATTCTTGATTCCCAGTCTGTTTTGCACATGGCAGACAGAGTGATCCACCAACTAAGGTCAGATTCTGTTACGCTGCTCTCAAAAACTCCAATGGCAGCTTATTTCATTTGTAGTGAAAGTCAGTAGGCATGTAAGCTGACTTCCAAGTTACTTCATGGACAATTTTACCAAATGTTCCATGGATACATATCACATGACCTCTAGCTTTGCAAATTGAGTTGTTTTTTTTCCCTCTTCTATCCCAAACCCAATTGTAAATCAAGAACATACATTTTAAGATTTTGACAACAGCATTCAGCTTCTATATCTTATTAGTTACTTTGACACCAGTTGTTAGAAGAGATGAATTTGAAATCTCCGTGGCTTAAATAATACAAGTTTACTCCTTGCTGCCACAATCTTTTGGGTCTATTCCTAGTTGGGCAGCCTTCCACACGGTCAGTCAGGAACCCAGGCTTCTTCACTATTAAGGCTCCTCCTCCCTCTAGGTTCTTGGAGCCTCTCCATGCAGCCAGGATGTGAGAGAAGAGGTAGGATGGTGCTACAAGATTTTCTGTCCATATTCCACTGGCCAAAACTCAGTCACTTGATCCCATTGACAACAGAGGATGTTGAGAAATGCAGTGTGTGCCTAGGAAGAGGAACAAATAGGATTGTCAATTAGCTAGTAGACGTGCCATTTCTTTCTACCACTTTTACCCTGAGTAGACTATGTGGCCTATTTCATTATTTCTCATTTCTCAGTTGTCTAGATCTTGCTCTTAAATAGCCATCCTAGTTGGATGTTGTGTTATATTCTTGGCAGGGAAAGAGCAAGTCTCTGGAGTCAGACAATCCCGAGTTTACCTTATAACTGGGGCACTTACTGTTAGCCTTTGGGTAAATTATTGAACCTCTCTGATCATTAGCTTCTTCATCTGTCCAAGCAGGTATAAAATCCCTGCCTCATGAGATGACTGAATAATAATCATATCAAAGAGTAGAATAGCAGATGTTAGGAGCACAGATCCTGAAGCCAGCCTGTTTGTGTTTGAATCCTGGCTGTATCTGCTAGATGGTCTTGGATGAGCTTCAGTTTCCTCATCTGCAAAATAAGAATCATGACATTATCTACCACCCAGAGGTTTGGGGAAGTAAATGAGGTAATATATGTAAGGCACTTAGAATAGTGGCCATAAACATAAAGTAGAGTAAGTGCATGTGACTGTTCACTCTAATCTTAAATGCTCTTGATAAATGGTATTTTCCCCAAGTTGTTGCTTGATATGGCTTATTCTTTTCAGCAATTATTGAATACTAAAGAAAGCCCCAAAGATTCTCTAAAAGGGCTCTTCAAAGGTAGGATTTCAGGCATATTAATGGGATGTCAAGGAGCTTTGTGTAGAGAGCCCTGCCAAATGACCACCTGCTCTGATTATTGCAATGTTGGTTCTGGGTCCTGGAGGAAATTTCTCAAGAGAGAATATTTACCCAGAGCTCTTTAGAGTGATTTTTTTTTTTAAAGTGTGATGTGAGGTTAAATAGCATGGGACTCATGATCAATTTTGGTGAACAATGGAGATGGGAGGTTATTCAGGTTATTAGGCTCATCTAAGAATATTACAGTCTGAAAAATTGTTTAAAGAGAAATATAATTAGAATAATGGGACAACATAATGGGAAATCAATGCTATTAATGTAACTGCTAATTACTGCATTAGAACATTTATCCAAATCCCTTCTCCTTAAAACTAAAAACATGAAATTAAGTCACCACGGTAGGCAATTTGTGTAGAGGGACTCAGGGATATTGGATTACGCTGGAAAATCTGCCCAGAACAATTTGTCGTTGTACCAAACATCAAGCTGGATCCTCTCAGTTTCAAGGAGAGAATGTGCTTGGGAAGACTCATTTTTTCACTGCCTTCATATTGGTCATTTTAGGTCTCATGGGTTCTAGGTATTAAAAGTGCTCTAATGTTTGAAATAGAATTTTTGTTTCCTTCCCTTAGGAGTTAGTTTACTGAATGCGGGTCTATTTGACAAAATCACAAAAGCTAGGATTTGGAGTGTTCTGATTACCCTCTGGGAAGGTAGAATGAAGAGCTTGGATTGATTTGGAATTGTTTTGAGGGTAGAACGGACAGTGCAGCATGCCTCGCAGAGAGAATGGTGGTCTCACAATAAACTGAAGGGAATGTGACAACCCAAGTACCTGGAGACTGGGGCTAAAAGCCAGATGTTTTGATTTGAGGTATCAAGGTACAATACAGACTGTCTCTTTGGTGTCATTGTGAATTTAGGTTGGAGACCAGAGAGTTTACCATTTGGGAGGATGGGAGCAGTCCAGAAGTAAGGTGTAGAGTCCAGAACCAGGAGCAGGAGGCTCAGAATCCCCAGGTAAATGGTAGGGATGAAGTTTGTCTTCTTTTTAATTGTAGAAAAAAGCCCCATATGACATAAAATTTACCACTTTAACCATTTTCAGTGTATAATTCAGTGTCATTAATCCCATTTATTGCGTTATACAACCATCACCACTATTCCCAAAACTTTTTCATCACCCCAAACAGAAACTGTAACCCTTATGCAATCACTTTCCATTCTCTCCTCCATTAGCCTTTGATAACCTCTAATCTACTTTTTGTCTCTGTGAGTTTGCCTATTTCGGGTATTTCATATAGGTGAATCCTACAATATTTACCTTTTTGTGTCTGAGTCATTTCACACAGCGTAATGTTTTCAAGATTCATCCATGTTGTAACATGGGTCAGAATTTCTTTGTTTTTAAGGTTAAATAATACTCCATTGTATTTTTTTTTTAGGTTTTAAATATCTTTTTGCAATAGATTATCTTATTTATGTGGATACAGAATCATTTTACACTATTTTTATTTTTTTGGAGGAGAAGAAAGAGGAGGGTGGAGTGGTGGGGAGGGGCAAAGGGGTAGAGAGAGAGAGAGAGAATATCTTAAGGAGGCTCCGCACCCAGTGCAAAGCCAGATGCAGGGCACGATCCCACCATCCTGAGATCACGACCTGATGCTTAAATCACTGAGCCGCCCAGGCACCCCTCATTTTACATTATTAGATTAGACACTAATAGATGCTTTGTTTTAATAGGTTATCAAGGAAAACAAAAAGGAAACTATTCAGTAGTGTTCTTGATTAGCCTGTCTTACACAGCAGGAGAATCTGGAAACACATGGAACCTGTACAGTTGAGGCTGGGGAACCTGTGTTTTTCTCTGGCTGGACAGTGGAGAACTTCAATGGCTTAGACTGCAATTGCCTTTTCTGAACAAACATTTATACAGGAAAAGAGGAGGACTCCTAGCCCTGAATAGTTTAAACACACTTCTGAAAACAGTGTGAACAGTGTGAGTGGGGAAAACGAAACCCCTGGCAGGTGGGACAGACGGGACTCCAGATTAATGAGGTCTGTTGGTCCAGCAAAAGTGCACGTGTTCCACTCACAGATATATATCTGTCAATGGACATTTGGATTGTTTCTACCTTTTCTTTTTGCTGATTGCGAATAATGCTGCAAGAACATCAGCATTAAAGGGTCAGAGTCTGCTTTTAATTCTTTTGGGTGTATACCCAGGAGTGGAATTGCTGGGTCAAATGGTAGTTCTGTTTAGCTCTTTGAAAACAGCCAAACTGTTTTCCTGGAGTTGTTCTTGAGATCTGTGAAGCTGCTGACAGGTGTGCAGAGGTGGGGATGAGGTCTGACACTAGGAAGTGGAGCGAAGAAGAGGAAAATGGACCACAGGGACACAGCAGAAGCCCCAGCCAGCGGCCTGGCCATGCACAGAGTTGGCATTGCTAATATGTTCTCAGGTGTGGTCTGTGGACTGGTTTGGCTTTACTTGGGTGCTGGTTTTAATGGCAGCATCTCAGGGCCTGCCCCAGAAGCACTTGCTTGTGCCTGTCTGATGTGCCTGGGCCCCCACCTGGGCATCTTGCATGTGTATTCTGAGTGGGGTGCCCAGAGGATCTGCATTTCCAACACAGTCCTGGGTGATGCTGGGCCTGCTGGTTTCTAGACTACACCTTGATGTGAGGGTCAGCACAGCCTGCATATTGGACTACTGGTGAGTTCTCAAGCATTCCAATGCCTGGCCCCACCACAGAGGTTCTGATTTGATTGGTTTGGGGGGTAAATCTGGCTTTTGGTATTTTAACAAAGTTCTCATGAGACTGTACTGTGCAGCTAGGATTTGGAACTTCTGCTCTGGGTGTGGACATTGTCTTCTCTCTTGCACGTGTGTCCTCCCTCCACCCTTCCTGTTTTCTTTCCAACTTTTCTGATTAAAACAGAGTCAAATTCTCAACTTATTGATCTCTCTTTCATTTATCATGTACCTTGCCTGCAGATTAATCTTTCTAAACCAGTTCTGAACAGACTGCTCTCTTGCAGAAACTTTCAGTGGCTCCTCCTTGCCCTCCATGAATCAAAAAGACCTTGTACTCTGAGGCCCTCCCTGGGGTAGCTCCAATCTTCTTTTCCAACCATGTCTCCTTTTTGACCGAGACCTATATATTAGGGAAAATAAACTAATTTCTGTCCTCTGAATACACCGTGGGTTTTCCTATCTGTATGATTTTGCTTGGGTTAGCTCTCCATCTGTTTAATCTTTTTTACATATGTGTCAGTCAGAGACCATCCCTATTTTTACTTACTCCTATGAAGACCTTCCCTAATCTTTGCAACTGATGAAATCCTTTTTGTTTTTTTGCTAGCATTTTTATTTGTTGTTTTCTTACAGAATTTACTTTTTCCCCCCTCATATTTCTGGAATTTGTGTTCTTCTCCTACCTTCCTTACTGGATTAGAAACTCTTTGGGGGCCAGAGCCTCTTTTTTGTTCATGTTTGTATCCCCTGCTGGGTCTACTACAGTGCCTAGCACATGGTAGGTATCCCCAAAGATTGGTTAAATTGTGTTAAATTGAGTAATTTGCCTCCATGTTATTAATTCTATTTTGACCTCTCTGCCATATACTGATATTTTAATTTCACTGCCTGGCATTTAGTAGATCCTTAGGGATTTTATTTAAATAAATACTTTACCAAAAGCTCCAAATGTTCTTTATAAACAGGCAATACAACTTCCTTGGTGTCTTCCAAAGTTTACAATGTTTTTATTGTTCACTCTTTGTACTAGTTTCTTTGCATTTTGGCTTCCTTGTGTCCTGAGGCAGGGTGGGATCCATTAGGAGGTCAGAGGCCATATTTATTTTACTTTCAAAGACTCATTATATTCCTAAAAACTTTGGAGCACACTGGTAATGAGCCATGATTCTGGAAAGCCCATCTGGCTCTGATTCTTCCTCAGGTTCAAGTGGGAACTTCTGTGGTACTTAAGTGGGTGATGGGACTTGGAAGGTAATGACGTTTCCTGCAATTAAATCATGTCCATAGCAGTCGCTTGCAATCCTGTAGGAACTATTATAAGGAATCCCCTCTCATTTGGCACAATGAAATATGAATATTTTTCTAACGGGCTAATTAGTGCAGTTATCATTTTTTTTTTTTTTTGGCCAAAAATGTCAATGTGTAGGATTTAATTAGTCTGCCCTAGGATTACAAGATAACTTCTTAGCTTAGTCACTCTGTCAGCATTTTCAGGATTTGGAAGGATGCCAAGAACTATCACCTACACATAAACTTCTAGAAAAATTACTATGAAGAACAGGTAAAGCTCCCCAAAATAAAATCTAAACTATATGAGTGGAGGAGTTATGACCAAAGGAATACTTAGTTAGTGGAAAGTGTAAAAAAACAGGCCTTGACATCCCATTGCTCTTATTTCTACATTGCAGGACTTAGGTGGTTTAGATGTTGCAGTCTCAGATTTAGACTCTTTCGGTTTCTAATAGCAGGACCTGATTCTACCTGGCTAAACTACATGGGAATTGATTGATAGGATGTCGGGTAATGAGCAGAAGGAAGGAGACTTGGAATAGCTCAGCCATGCAACATAGGGGATTAGGCAAGTTTCTGGGAGGTAGGTAAATAGGGACTAGTAGGGGGCAATCTCTTTAGGATTCTGCTGGTGGAATAAACATCTTACAAATAGTTTCAAATCTTTTGATTTTCCAGGAAAAGAGAGTTGGGTTGGCCTATGTCATGGAATAGGTTCAGTCAGGACCTCAGAATGTGTGACCTTATTTGGAATAAGGGTCTTTGCAGATGTAATTAAGGTAGGGTAGAGATGAGGCCATATAGGAAAGGAGTGAGCTTTGCATCTAATGAGAGTGGTCTTATATGAGGCAGAAAAGAAGGAGACATGGACACACAGAGAAAGAAGTAATGTGCTGTGGAGGCAGATGTCGGACTGATGTGTCTACAAACTTAGGAATACCAAGGTTTGTCAGCAATTACCATAAGTTGCAAGAGAGGCATGGGACAACAATTTCTCTCTCAAGACTCCCCAGAAAGAACCAACCCTACTGACAGCTTGATTTTGGACTAGGTCTGCCTAAACTATAAAAGAATAAGTTTTTCTTGTTTTAAGCCACCAAGTTTGCGGTAATTTGTTTCAATACCTTTAGGAAACTAGTACAGGTTTTATGTCCAGAGAGGTAGGGGACTTGATTGAAAGCCTCCTCGTAACTGTTTGCAATGGGCTAGAGGGACTTCCCCAAAAGAACTCCAATGGTTTTCCTCAAGGAAAAGAGCATGGATAAGTGGACAGAAACCACAATGTCTATTACATACCATAAACCTGAATTTCTATTTTCCCTGGGGAGTCTGGGGGACAAGGACGGGAAATGCATTCTCTAGCTCCAGCCTCAGGTATAATGTGAAGCCCACCATCAGATTTTGCCAAATTACAAGTAGTAACCAGTCTTTTGTGGGAGAATTAGGAGTATTATTGATGACAAAAAATACAGACAGAAAGACAATGCATAGGACAAAGGCCTAGTTTACATGGTCAGGGTATGATATAATATGGGTCAGGAAGGTGATCTCTGAAATGAATGAAAATTGACTACTGTATCAATTGAAAGGAGCTTGGAATAATGATCCCACCCCCACCTCCTTCCTTGACTGGGTTACTATGACAAATGTGTGTTGAACATAGTCAACAGAATAAATTCTAGCCTGTGTCCAGAGAAATCACAAAGGACTAAATGGAAATTGTCTATCTTGTTTGGGTGATTCTACATTCCATTCCCTTTATATTCTGAGGTGTTTGGTGGCCAGAGAGATACCTTTGTATTTGTTTCCTTTGCAGCTTTAACAATTGACAACTAGTATTTATTGAGGGTTTCTTATGAGCCAAGAACCATGCTAAATATGTTACACAGGCATTGTTTTATTTATTCCTTAAACAACTTAACATTGTTTATTTCATTAGTGGCTCTGACTTTTGGGTGTGAAAACAGAGATTTATGGAGGTTATATATTTGCTTAGGGTCATATAACTGGTAAGTGATGGTACCAGGATTCAAATCCCAGAGTCTTGACTCCCAAGCCTAAATTCTTGAGTAATTGTGTGGCTATTGTGTGTACCTTTATGTGAGTATATCTATCATTTCAATAAAGAATTAGTTTTTTTTGTTGTTGTTGTAATATTTCCTTCAAAAGTCCAGAAGCTTTGCTCATGTGGCTTATTCCTTGGAAACTTCAGAAGTCAATGGAATGAACCAGAACTTTCTTTATGCCACGAAGTATACTGTCTGCTAAGCTAATCTCTTTCCTACTGGGGAATATGTATAATACCAACTGGTTTAGCTAGAATGAAAATCAATCATCAAGGCCACTGACAATGCTAAAAAAAAAAAAAAATCAAAAGCAGTTAGCATACAAATGAAAGTGATTCCCTGTAACTCTATGTGGGACAAATTTCCTGAACCACATACCAATAAATCAAGGCTATGGAGGCTCAGTTATAAAGGAAGATAGATGGATTGAACAATTTTTCTGATACAAATAAGCCTTTTTGTTCTATATATCTATCAGCTAGTTATTCAGGTCTAATTTGGGGATGTGTAAGTAAACATGTCCAAATATATTTAAATACACTTGCATTAAAAGCTGCCAAATAATCCTCCACATCAACACAAGCAAATTATTTCTGGAATCTTTCAAGTGCCTTTTGCATAACTATAATTAGAAAATCTTTGCTATAAAAAAGTAGTCTATCAGGATATCCCTCCCTCATCGCCCACGCCCACCCCCCACCAAACCCCGTTCTTTGAGGTCACATTTTTGTTGTTGTTTGTCAATAGAAGGCTTTTTGAATTCTTTGGACCTGCCTTTGGAACATACCTTCTCAGTTGTGTTGAGTGACTTTCCTCCTGGGATTCTAGAGATTCAGATGAAGCCAGACAGATAAAGCTGCTTCCAGTTTCCCTTATTCCAAGAAGCTGGCTGACCACAGGGCCTTGGGACTCTGTCAGGTACTGAGGTAATTTGTATCAGGACTTTAGGGCCATAAATCAACAGAGAGGACGCTTTTCTTGACTAGTTCTAGTTTTCTTCTTCTCCTTCTCCTTCTCCTTCTTCTTCTTCCTTCAGATTTATTTATTTATTTGAGGAGAGAGCACACAAGCACACACAAGTGGGGGGAGGGGATGGGGGCCCAGATAATCTCAAGCAGACTCCCCACTGAGTGTGGAGCTGGATCCCATTATGTGAGATCATGACCTGAGCTGAAATCAAGAGTCAGATGCTGAACCTACTGAGCCACCCAGGAGCTCTTAGGTTCTTTCTTCTTTTTAAATTTAAATTTTTATTTAAATTCAATTTCATTAACATATAGTATATTATTAGTTATTAGTTTCATAGGTAGAATTTAGTGACTCATCAGTTATATATAATACCCAGTGCTCATTACATCAACTGCCCTCCTTAATGCCTGTCACCCAGTTACCCCACTCCCCACCTTCCCTCCAGTGACCCTCAGTTTATTTCCTGTGATTAAGAAGCTTCTGCACAGCAAAGGATACAGTCAACAAAACTAAAAGACAACCTACAGAATGGGAGAAGATATTTGCAAATGACGTAACAGATAAAGGGCTAGTTTCCAAGATCTATAAAGAACTTATTAAACTCAACAGAAAGAAAAAAACAATCCAATCATGAAATGGGCAAAAGATATGAACAGAAATCTCACAGAGGAAGACATAGACAACGTCAACAAGCGCATGAGAAAATGCTCCGCATCACTTGCCATCAGGGAAATACAAATCAAAACCACAAAGAGACACCACCTCACACCAGTGAGAATGGTGAAAATTAACAAGGCAGGAAACCACAAATGTTGGAGAGGATGCGGAGAAAAGGGCACCCTCTTACACTGCTGGTGGGAATGTGAACTGGTACAGCCACTCTGGAAAACTGTGTGGAAGTTCCTCAAAGAGTTAAAACTAGACCTGCCCTACACCCAGCAATTGCACTTCTGGGGATTTACCCCAAAGATACAGATGCAATGAAACACCGGGACACCTGCACCCCGATGTTTATAGCAGCAATGTCCACAATAGCCAAACTGTGGAAGGAGCCTCGGTGTCCATCGAAAGATGAATGGATAAAGAAGATGTGGTTTATGTATACAATGGAATATTACTCAGCCATTAGAAACGACAAATACCCACCATTTGCTTTGACGTGGATGGAACTGGAGGGTATTACGCTGAGTGAAATAAGTCAATCGGAGAAGGACAAACATTATATGGTCTCATTCATTTGGAGAATATAAAAAATAGTGAAAGGGCATAAAGGGGAAAGGAGAAAAAATAAGTGGGAAATATCAGAAAGGGAGACAGAACATGAAAGACTCCAAACTCTGGGAAACGAACTAGGGGTGGTGGAAGGGGAGGTGGGCGGGGGGTGGGGGTGACTGGGTGACGGGCACTGAGGTGGGCACTTGACGGGACGAGCACTGGGTATTACTCTATATGTTGGCAAATTGAACACCAATAAAAAATAAATTTATATATAAAAAAAGAATCTCTTATGGTTTGTTTCCCTCTCTGATTTCATCTTATTTTATTTTTCCTTCCCTTCCTCTATATTCATCTGTTTTGTTTCTTAAATTCCATATATGAGTGAAATCATATGATATCTTTCTCTGTTTGACTTTTTTTGCTTAGCATAATTCCCTCTGGTTCCAACCATGTTGTGACAAATGGCAAGACTTCATTCTTTTTGATGGCTGAGTAATGTATATATACACCACATCTTCTTTATTCATTCATCTGTTGATGGACATCTGGGGTCTTTCTATAGTTTGACTATTGCCGTTATAAACATTGAGGTGCAGGCACCTCTTTAAATCACTATGTGTGTGTCCTTTGGATAAATATCTAGTAGTGCAATAGCTGGGTCATAGGATAGCTATATTTTTAACTTTTTGAGGAACCTCCACACTGTTTTCCAGAGTGGCTGCACCAGTCTGCATTCCCACCAACAGTGCAAGAGTGTTCCCCTTTCTCTGCATCCTTGCCAACATCTGTTGTTTCCTGACTTGTTAATTTTAGTCATTCTGACTGGTGTGAGGTGGTATCTCATTGCAGTTTTGATTTGTATTTCCCTGATACTGAGTGATGTTGAGCCTTTTTTCATGTGTCATTTGTATGTCTTCTTTGGAGAAATGTTTGTTCATGTCTTCTGCCCATTTCTTGAGAGGATTTTTAAATTTTGTAGTATTGAGTTTGATAAATTCTTTATAGAATAGTATGGATACTAGCCCTTTACCTGATAAGACATTTGCAAATATCTTTTCCCATTCCATAGGTTACCTTTTAGTTCTGTTGACTATTTTCTTTGCTGTGCAAAAGCTTTTTTTATCTTGATGAAGTCCAAATAGTTCATTTTTGCTTCTTTTTCCCTTGCCTTTGAAGATGGGTCTAGCAAAAAGTTGCTGTAGCCAAGGTCAAAGAGGTTTCTGCCTTTTTTCTCCTCTAGGATGTTGATGGATTCCTGTCTCAAATTTAGGTATTTTATCCATTTTGAGTTTTATTTTAGTGTAAGAAAGTGGTCCAGTTTCATTCTTCTGCACGTGGCTGTCCAATTTTCTCAATACCATTTATTGAAGAGATTCTTTTTTTTTTTCAATTGCATATTCTTTCCTGCTTTGTTGAAGATTAAGTGACCATAGAGTTGAGGGTCCATTTCTGGGTTCTCTATTCTGTTCCATTGATCTATGTGTCTGTGTTCAGTATTAGGTTTTTTCTTCTAATCCACTCAGAGTTGGACCAAAACGTACAAGTGTCATGGAAGGCTCTGGGCAGGAGCATTTTTGAGCATAACTTCACATTAGCAATATCAAATAAATGTTCAACATTTATTTAGAGTTATGAAAATGTTGAAAGTAGAGGGCCACTGGTGGTAGCTCTGAACATTTTCTTTCTTGTTCTAAGACATAACCCAATGTCTGTAAGGCATGGCACCCTGGGTAAGAGCTAAGAGTGTGGACTCTGGAATCCAACTGCCTAGCCTTCAATCTTGGCTTCTTTATGTCCTGGTTTGTGACTTTGTGCAAGTTGCTTAATTTCTATGTACCGCAGTTATGTCTATAATAATAGTATTTAGTTTATAGAAGTGGATAATCCATATGGCACAATTAACATGAGTCCTAGCGCATAGGGATCCTACAAAAAAATGTTGTCTATTACTATTAGCCAAACAAAAGTCCTGCCCAGTGGAATCCTCCCTCTTGTAAATTTATGCCTTGCTTTTCTGTAGCGGAGTCATCTCTTACCTGAGCTTGGTCCATGTGATTTGGGTAGATGACTCTTCTTCTCTCTCACCTCCTACCCCAATTCCAGAGGTGGATATATGGTCTGGATTTGATCTATCAATCTTCCATTTCCTCATGGCCATAGCAGCTGGATGAAGCATGGGCTTGTGATCCAAGTGGACCAATGAAACCCTGACCTGGCACTTCAGTAGAGCGTTGGGAAGGAAAAGCTGATGTTCCTAGAATGCATGATGTAAGCCTGCAGATGCTAGGGTCACTGTGAGATAGGAAATGGAGTGAGAGAGAGAGAGAGGCTGAATCTTGAAATCACTGGGTCCTGGCATCCTTGAAGTCAGACTTACCACTGAACTTTTCAAACATTGGCACCAATAAATGCCCTTTTGATTAAGCTAGTTTGATTTAATTTCCAACATCTGAAACAAGGGTTAGCATATGCCTTGGTTTGTTTGGGACAGCCCTGGTTTATACCTGTTGTCTCAGCAAATTATAAATAGTGCCCTATTTCACCTTCAGAAATGTCCTGATTGAGAGGATAAATTATATGGCCATCTTATTTAAACCCCAAAGTCTGTATTAATACAGTAGCACTGGAGGAAGACCCTTGTGGAGTCCCACCTCCCAAGACCTTCTCAAATTTCACTCACATACTGTGTTCTCACTGGGCAGAGTTCTGGTGGATACACTTGTCTGCATCCCTAACAAGGGTTTAGGGCCCCTTCTAGATGGTACCTACCACAGTGACCCCCTTCTATTCCATTTCTGACTTTTAGCCTATAGCTACTTAACTGTACTTAGGGCTCTCGTGCTCTTGTCCCGGTACTGACAAGCTGAATGTATCCAGTTAAGCAATTAGACTTCCAGTCAATCTTTCTCTCTCCCTGTCTCCTCTCCTTTTCCCTTGACTACTCACACTTGTGTGCACATGCACATATATACACACACACAACTCTGGATTGAGTAAAGACCACCAGCTCCTATCCCTTATCTCATCACCCTGTTTGTTTATTTTCCAGTTGTGTTGCAGGGGATAGGTTTATGCTGGGAGTTGGATGGGCAGACAAATAAGATCACCAGGATCATTTTAGGCAGTAGAAAACACATTGATCTCACTTGCGTTAAGTGATGTTGGCTTCTTTGAATTTCTTGTTTTCCCCTGTTGATGGTAGATAATGCAAGCATCCAAAGGCAGATATCAGAGGCAGAGCATTGGTCCTGACCCAAGCTTCATCCTTACTGACGGTATAACCTTTAGGCAAATCACTTCTTACCTAAGTCTCCATTTGCTTCACTATTAAATGGATATAAGAGTGTCTTCTCTGCCTATCCCACAAGGTTGTTTAGTGTTGAAACACAATAATACATTCCACTGTGGTTTATAAGCTGCTCTATCAATGCAGGGAACTGAAAACTGTTGTCATGCTATGGCAGCTTTCCTCACATCTCACATGGAACTTGTTTTGTTATCACCAGCATTCAAGAGGTAAGTCAGCAAGGTCCTAGTCAACACACACACACATATATACACACACATATCGGGAGGGGAATGGGAGACATTAAATTATTTATCTGGAAAAAGTTTCTTGTTTAAGGCAACATGAGTTAATAATAACATCCATTGGGGATCCCTGGTTGGCTCAGCGGTTTGGCGCCTGCCTTTGGCCCTGGGTGCTATCCTGGGGTCCCGGGATCGAGTCCCGCCTCGTGATCCCGGCGTGGAGCCTGCTTCTCCCTCTGCCTGTGTTTCTGTCTCTCTCTCTCTATCATGAATAAATAAATAAAATATTTAAAAAAATAACACCCATTGTTAATATTTATTGAACATTTACTTTTTTTTTTTTTTTGCCAGACCTAGGGCTAAGTACATTTTGTGCATTATATCATTTGAATCCTCACAATGATGTGACATGTAGAAATTAAAACAATAATTGGCAGAATCAGGATTCAAACCTACATCTGTTTGATACCAAAGCATTTGCTTCTAAAGGTGATGTTATTCTGCTCATTTTGTACATAGGGAAGAACTGTCAAGAGCTCTGGCTTCTATTTCCCTATCTGCCTCTAATGAACCAGGTGACCCTGGACAAGTCAGTCTACTGAAAGGGCCTTTTTTTGCCGTCTCTGACAAATGAGGGCTGGGTCTCTTGAGGTTCAATGACTTTATGATTCTAGATATTTGGGCTTGGGATCAGGAGTTCAAATTTTCTTTAATGTCAGAAGGTATAGATCTTTCCTTGTGGGTGGGGGGATGAATTTTATCACAAAAATCAGTCACCAAAGCCTCTAGCCGCAAATCAAGAATAAAGAAGGGGTGGTTTGTAGGTGCAATGAAGGAGAAGTTCCTCCTGCCAGATATTTAGAAAATGGTGAAATTTGCATTGAAAGTATATTATTAGTAGTAGAAAATAATGATTAATGCCATTTCATGTTCCTTTCACAAGTCATGGTAGATAATGAACAATGATAACACTATGCATGATTGCTGATCCTTGTGACATTCAAAACAGATTCAAAGTTCCTCTTCTACATACAGGACTCAGTTAGGGCGCTATATTAAATTCAAACTTAGGGATCAGATTTAAAATTCAAATGCATATACTTTTTGCATATCTATTTTGACACAGCATTACAAATTACTCACTGTAATATGAATTAAAGATGGACTTTTGCACAATGGGGGAAACATTAAAAAATCCTATTTAAATTTAAATCCCATTTTTCCCTTTTCAAATTTCCCCCCCATATTTACCCCTCCATATATCTGCTAATTATCAGAAGTATTGCTGTTTAAACAGTTATTTGTTCATTCACATTTTATAATTTTTTTTCTGGTAGTGACTGCCAAGAAGCAATGTTGATATCTTGAATTACAATTAGCTCATTGTGATGTTCTTAAATGAGAGAATTTTAAAAGTACTTTGTCCTATCTACATTTTAGTATTTACCTAATGTACATAGTGTAGAAAGAACTGATGTCAAAAAAGGACAGAGTGGCAAATGTGCTTTTAAGTATATTATAATAGAGCCAGTCAAATGTGCAAAATGACAAATTAAATTTAATGTTCAGGTGCACTGCCAATTTGTTTTGGGGGTAAAAAGCAGCACCCTTTGCTAACCCGATAAGAATTAATCAGATTTTAATTACTCGATGTGCAACCTGGACTGTTTAGCACATTTATGCCGAGTAATCACTGGGGCATCTCAAGCCAAATGGCTGAAAATTTCCATCTTTTAAATTATGGGTATGGTTCTCTGTTAATCATTTTTGGACCTTCTATTTTTTTTTTTTTTTTTTTTGCAACTTCATTTCTTCTATGACACTAATAATTTCCTTTGGGTTTTCTTTTTTAATGGAGGGGAACAATTTGCTATTTTGTATAAATGAAAGTAATGCCCGTCTCAGTGCTCAGGCCATAATGTTGTTTTTCCAGTTTTGTGGAAATATCCTCCCTGCTTTCATCTACCAGGGAAACTCCCGGAGGTTAGGGGCACAGTTTGTCACTATAGAGATGGAGCCTGACATCTTGGCCTCATTAACGTGGTGCTATAACAAAGCGAGTGAACCTCAAACCTAATTTAGCAAAACAACCAACCCCATAAAAAAGGGCAGGACAAGAAAATCAGAGGTGCTTTCAATAAACTTTTATTATTGAACTTAAAAATCTTTCTTAAAATTGCCAGAAGCTTCCTAGCCTTCTGCTGGTACTTAGGAATTTCAGCTCACAAATGTAGCAAAGTTACCACATCAGGCTCAGTAGACACAATGAAATCCAGAATTGCATTCATTTTTGTGCTTTTTCAATTCCTGGAGGTCCTTGTTTAGCCTTCAATAAAATCAACCCTGGACTAATCAATGAAAAATTGCAGAGAATATGAATCCTGCAAAATCAATAATTCGTATAATAATTACACAAGTATATTAGATAAGCATGGGTAGTGCATAACCAAGCAAGTCCCAAGGAACGTGCTCTTGAAATCTTTAAAACTCAGCCAGATATGGTGAACTTTCACATACCTTGCTCTAGCTTAGGATGATCCTGGCGTTTAATAGAATATTGTAAAATTTTCCTCAATTTATGCAAGTTAAAAAATTAACACATATTACTTCTGTTGTTAGTGAGTAGGAAAATTTAAATGAACTTTAAAAGAAAAGAGACGTGGTGGTTCCAGATGCAGGTTTCCATCCTATGTCTGAAATACCACATCTACTCTCTTTCCCCCGACAGTTCACGTAGGGAATTCCAGTAACTGCTCATGGTTGCATTGTCATCATCCACCCCAAGACTCCTTCTTCTTTACCAGCTCAGGTGGCTAATCTCATTGTTTTCCTCAACCCAAAGCTGTGGTGTCATGAAGAGCCCTGAAGCAGAACCAGCAGAGTTATGATTGTGCTGAAAGCCCTATCAGTCTCTCTCAGCCTCAGTTCCCTTGTCTCTAAAATGGAGGTTACAAGATTGCTGAGTATATAAGGTGAAACCTTGGAGGGGCTTCTAAACTGTTGGCCTCTGTAGACCCTGGATGATTTCCTGACATGGATTAGGTTTATCTCTGAGTAGAGGAGTCAAGGCGGATGGCTATGATGGTGAATTTTATGTGTCAACCTGACTGGGCTAAAGGATGCTCAGATAGATGGTAAAATATAAATTCTGGGCCAAGAGCCTACAATGAATCCTCACCTTATTTGGGAGCCTCACTTTATCTGTGTGGCTTCCTCTTTCCATTAGGTAGCCCTACCAATTTCGGTCACTTTAGCCACCTGGAACTCTTCTCATTGCTTCCTCGGCTCAGTGAGATTGCCAATCTCCACTCAGCCTCACGTTGCATGTTTCCTTCTGTTCAATGTCTTAAAACAGCCACTTTGTACACTTTGCCCAGTTGTAGAATTGTCTTTTGCAGGAAGCAAATCTGGTACTGGTTATTCTGTAATAACTGAAGCAAAAGTTTTTATCTAGGTTATTTTGCTCTAAATTGTACACAGGTTATTTATTCCTGGCAGTGTTAATACACTGAGACTTTGTCTTCTATCACTACTAAAATCTACCCAAAAGGAAGTGAATTTGATTTGAAAAATAAATACTCAACACAATGAAAGATGCTGATTTCAAGTTGTAAGTTTCAACTACTGTAGAATGAGGATGCCCTAATCTAAGAACACAGAGAAGACAATCAGATAGAATTTCTACTCAATAGGATTTTCAGGCATAATTATGAACTTAACCAACACCCCTAAGGGTTTAAATTAAAATGTCTAAATTTAGACTGTGACTTCACACATGTAGCAACATTTTTGTGACTCCATGTAATATAAACCATTATTTTGAAAATAAACACTAAATAAAAGCACTCTCTCTCTTCTATCATCTATCTATCTATCTATCTATTTATCTATCATCATCTATCTATAATCTATCATCTATCTGTCATCACCTACCTCTCACTCCTTGTCTTTTTCTGTAACATTTATTGAGCAGTTACTGTATGTTAAGTGCATTACATTCCACATCATATTTAATATTCACAAAAAAAACCCCCATGAGGTTAAGTAACCTTCCCAAGATTACTAGTAATCTTGGGAAAGTCAAGGATCAAATCTAGGTAGTTGATACTGTTGTTGTAAGTGCTCCCAGTAATAGGGAGGATGTGGATCCTTTTAGGGAAAGACAGTGAATTCTGAAAGAAAGTTTACAGTCTGTACAATAGATATCTGATGTTCCTTCTACACTTGTGACAAGTTGTGGTTTGTGGGTGCACTAGTAAGGGTACCCCTAGATAGAATCCACTAAATTTATTCTCACATTGTACAAAAATGACCTAAAATATAGATGAGGAAGGAAATTTGCCACATCACAGTTTATTGTTTGCTCAAGATTATAATATTCCCCCTCCAAACATGTCTTGCCTCTCAGGAGAATCTTTCATGACTCATTATGTTGTAAGAACATACTAGCTCCAATATAAGCATCCAGTCTTCAAATCATGGCTCATTTCTTATTTCTCTTCTCTTTGTGTGCTTCTTCATCTTGCCCAGTCCCATAGTTGTATCTTGGTATAATCTTATAATCTACAACATCACTTATGTCCATATGAAATGAACAACGCAACATGCATTTAAAAAAAAAAGGATCAATTTATGGTTACCAGTGTATACCATAACAAAAAGTTTATCATTGCCTGCCTGTGTCACGTGGCTTATTGGTACTCAAAACTATTGACTTCATTTTTAAGAAGACTCACATTTTCGGCTTATGTTTTTCTTTTTTCTCTTTCTTTTTTAATTGGAGTTCAATTTGCCAACATATAGCATAACACCCAGTGCTCATCCCACCAAGTGCCCCCTCAGTGCCCATCACCCAGTCACCCAGCTTATGTTTATCCTTTGTGTTTTCACTTCCTCTGGTATTTCTAGAGCGCAACTGCAGGAAGAAAACGATGTTTGATGATGCCAGTAAAGCAAGCTAAGGAAGTAACAAAAAGAAAACAAGAGCCACAAATAAGAATAATGTAAAGATAGAAGTTACTCTCATTGCTCTTAAATCCACAAACAAAGAATTCCTGGAACAATTTGCTGGTTTATTTAGTAAAAAGTGTGCAATTTATAAAAATATAAACTGTTAACTGTAAATATAAACTGTTGTGATACATATCTTCCCTTAAATTAGTTAATGAAACTGTGCAGAGAGAAGCTAGAGGTTGAGATCATGTCACCTGTCACCTTGTTGGTTTACTAGGTTTATCTTGACTGGTTCTTTGAAACTCCATTAACCTGCTTTCCATCTAGAGTCAAAGACATGATCTGCCGTTGAACTTAAAAAGGATTTTGCCATTAGAAACTGTAAGAAGCAGAGTGTGGGTTTTGTTTTTCCACAAGAACCTCTTATAGGGCTGGGACCAGATCTTATATTGCTTTTCTTATTTCTCCACTGTTCTTGGAACTGGCCTCTGTACCCAATTACTATTTAATAAATACCTGTCTATTGACAGACTTTCAGACTCAGAAATGTTAGTTGTTTCCATTTATTTATTTATTTATTTATTTATTTATTTATTTATTTATTATTTTTTTTTATACTTTTCCTTCACCCTCTGGGTTCGTTTTTTTTTTTTTTTAAAGATTTTATTTATTTATTTATTTATTTATTTATTTATTTATTTATGAGAATACACAGAGGGGAGAGAGAGAGAGAGAGGCAGAGACACAGGGAGAGGGAGAAGCAGGCTCAATGCAGGGAGCCCAACGTGGGACTTGATCACGGGTCTCCAGGATCACATCCTGGGCTGAAGGCAGCGCCAAACTGCTAAGTCACACGGGCTGCCCAGTCGCTTCCTTTTAAATAAGGTTTTACTTGTCTTTGACCTGGGAAGGTATCTAAATGCATTTAGATGCTAACTAAATTAATTTTATCTCAGTAGGTAAGATGCTTATTAGGTATATAACCTTATAAATACAAAAGATATTTCTTATAGTGAGAAGACTTTTTTTCTCTGTTAAAAACTAAACTCTGCAAAGAAGATTTTGTAAATTTTCAATAGGATTTTAATGTTCATATGTATATGTATTCTTAATATTCTTTTGGGGACCTAGATGTAGTAGGGCAGGGGGACTTTTTTTCTTCTTTCAAGGTACATTGAATAACAGAAAAAAAATCTCTTGAGGGTAACATAAAGAGTCAACATAGTATTACACTCATTAATTCCACAAAGATTAAAAAGCATAAAAATTTGCATTATCAATTTATACAGAGAAGCTGGGGGAGGAAGGAGTGAAGGCTTTGGGTCCCTTTGAATGTTTTTCAGAAACATCTACCCACAAAAGCTTCAATAGCAAGGTGAAGTGATGGATGGTAGATCCCAGGGTCTGCTATCCCAACTTGAATTTTGCATCGTAGACTCAATTATAAAAATAAGATTTATCTATCATGAGTTAAATAACAATTTTAATCTCCAAGCTTTCAACTACAATTGAAGTTGTGGGATAACAAACCATATGTACACTATGAATTTGGGTATTTTCTGGCATCATTTTTTGTACCCTTATAGAATAATAATACTCTAGTTTGAAAAACATGGTTCTGTAACACCTTATATAAATATTATTACAGTGAACTTTAATTATTTTTTCACATTGCCTCCTCTATTACATTCTGAGTTCCTTGAAGTCAGGGACTGGATCTCATTTTTTCTGTGTTATCAGAGGCTAATTTAGTGCAACACAAACAATAGCATATGGTACTTGTTTGCCAAATAGAATTAAATTAGGGCATATTTTATACTTGGGCAGTGAAAGGTTCATTCAGACTGGGAGCATCTTTGAGGAAAATGACTCTGGTGATAATTGTTGACAGTTCATCTTTTTTAGTTTATAAGATGTGTTGTGGTTTAAATGAAAGCAACTTTGGAACAGTTGCCAAGAGAAAGTCAACTTGGCTGAACATGCCTCTTGGAGCAGGTCTCCAAGGCACAGTCTGAAACCACCTGGAGCACATGGGGCCATGACACGATCAAAAGAAGTTTGACTTCTCATCAGTTTTTACATAAAAATGTTACACAAATCTCTAGACTTTATTAAAAAAAAACAATCTCTATATTAATCTGCTAGGGCTACCATAACAAAATACCACAGGCTTAAACTATAGACATGTATTTCTTATAGTTCTGGAGGCTGGAAGTCCAAGATTAAAGTGTCAAGAGGTTTGCCCAGTTCCTGTTCTTTCCAAACACATTGATTTCTCTGTCATTTCCCTTTCAGTGAATTCCCTCTCTTCCTCTCTCTGGATAATTTGTGTTGAAGTTACCCAGTATTTGTTTCTGTTGTTCAAAGTCATAACAACTCTATTCATTACATGATGTTTACCACTGTCATAAAACTCTGGTCTTACATATTTACATGTGGGTAGAATTTTTGAACTTGTAGCCAAGATACATTGTTATCAGTGCCTCACTGGTGTGGTCTGGGATGAGTCACAGCATCCGGTGGCTGCTTTTTAAAAGGTTTTGCTTTGACTGGTCCTTTTGGAAAATCACTGTGTTATTATGTTAAATGTCGTTTAGTTCTGCTCTAATTCTTCATTCTCATTGTTCTTCTGTGGAGATGCTAAGGATAGGAAGGTCATGGGGTCTTTTCCTCTGTGAAAGTAGGACCTGGATTAAAAACTCAGAGTACTGTTGTGTTAGAGGCATGGTCCACTATGTCCCTGTTCTTTGGACACTGATCCAGAATATATTGAAGTAGCAAAGGACTGCACCATTTTGTATACAAATATTGATAAAGCAAGGAAAACAGAAAAACCAGGTGGTAGGTATAAAACCAATCTTCTGCGTAATGAGCAACCAGTCCTTTTGGGGGACAATAAATAGGAGAGTAAGATATCTTTTTGCTTCTATAGCTAGGTGGATGCTCATGGTCTTAGCCAGTCAGGGCCAAGCACCATGTGAAGAGGGAGCAGATTCTTTGTGCAGCTCTGAAGAAGCAAAGGACTGCCACAGGTGCCTGTAATGGCTGGGAATACCAGCATGGGCAGAGCTTCAAAGAGAATTGGAAACCATCAGTACTTATTACAAACAAAAATAGAGAAATAGAACAGGTTTTGGTTCTAGAAGCACATAAACTCTAAACTTTATTACAGTCAAAATTTTCCCCTTCCAAGTTTAATTGCCTTGAATGACTGTCAAATTCTTGAATGTGAGAAGGTTGACTGTTAGATCTAGGGCTACTGTAATGAGTAACGTTGCTAATTGTGGTCCATAAACAACCTACAGACTCCTAGGGCTTAGAAAAGGTAACCCCAAAGTACCTAAACCTACACTATTATAACAAAAGACAAAGGCTGGAATTAATTATTATATTATCTTTGATCTTTGGAAGGCTCCATCTTTTATAGCAGTCCCCTTAAATGCTGGACATTAGCTTTACTTCCTTATTTTCCAATTCCAAATGATGTTTTTAGAGTAAATATTTATTTCCATGGAATAGACTTTGCTTATGTACCATTTTAGAAATTTACTTTTGAGGTCACAATTTCTTGAAAGGGTTAAGATCTTTAACAGAAGCTTTTTGATAGGCAATTTTTGTTCTTGGAGAAAACAAGGGCTACTTAATTCAGGCTCTATTTGAAAATTAAATGTCTAAACCTGAACCTTCCCCTTACCCCCCAAATCATTTTCTCTGGTGTTCTAGTTGATCTCATCGCTAACCATTCTTCAAACCCTTCTGAGGATTTTAAAAACACCTAGTTCTCTGAACTTCAATACAGTTTACTTGAAATACTTAGAGTGGTTTCCATTTTCCTGCACAAATCCTTTCCGATACAGTGAGTATGTGAGCATAATATAGCTGTGTACAGAAAGAGGAGGCGAGGCATCACAGACAGACTTGTCTTGATTTTCAATGTTGCCGAGGGCTACTGTGTTTACCTTCAATCAGATGGGGACAAGTTAAAACTATGTGTGCAAGACATTTCAGATAGGCATGCACACAGCTGACCCAGAACAATGTTCTTAGGGGAACCATTACAATTTTACATCTATACACCTAGATAACATCAGTCTTGAGTTTTTATCCCATAGAATAATTGAAATCAAGCTTTGTTCTGGTGGATTCTTCAGCATTGTGTGAAAGACAGGCAACACTACGTGTCCCCAGGCTATTTTAGTAGTTACTTGGCTGGAGCTGAGTGGTTTGGATCATCTGTTTCTTACAGGGATGGAATGCAAGGCTGGTCAAGCTGGATCACTAAGCATTAGTAGACAGAATTGGCTGGTGGTATGCCCACTTCTATCATACCATGCTTATTCTTCCAGAAGTTGTTCATTTGGTTAAAGAGATGACCTTCAATGGTATAAATATGGACCTTTTTAAAAAAAATCAGGAGTATACTAGTAGCTATGCCAGAATAAATTATTTTATTTATTTGTTTACATTTCCCATCACTCACCACAAAAACATAAGCTTCTTGATAGCAGGGACCTTGTATGTTTTACTGTATCCTTAGTAAATAAAATGATTTTATCTATTCAAATCACTTAGTAACTAAATATTGAATAGGTACTATGTCCCAGATACTAGACTAGGCCTCGGGGGTGTAACAGGGGGAAGACTTGGCTTTAGAGGTTCATTAGTAGTAATAGGGAAAAATTTCATTAGCAAGACATCTTTTCTATAGTTGGGGTTTAAAAATTAAAAAGAAAGTCACCATCTTTTTATTACGTACAATGTGTAATAACACTGTTGGAGACTGATAGGGTGCCAGATATGGCTTTTATTTTACCTGTTAAAGGAGATTTATAGAGAGCTCAGAGAGGCTCAACAGCTAAACATTTAGATTTTACTCTAATTGGAAAGGAGAATTTAATTTTACTGATAATTATAGGGGAATAAAGAGTGCACTTAAGTTGAAATTAAAAAGTAAAATAGTAAACCAGTTAATTTCATCATAATATTGTAGTTTTCCCCTGATAGTTTGCATTATATGATCATGTCCATGATCTCATAGAATATATTAAATTCTATGGTTTATTATAAAAAGAATATTATATTATGCAAGTTGATGAATAGATAGATGTAAAAGAAGAATACTTTGTGTGTGTGTGTGTGTGTGTGTGTGTGTGTGTGTGAAAAGATTGAGCTCTTTACCTTGGAACGGATTTGAAAATTGGGTCACCTTATCCGTTTTGTTCGTATTGATGGAATATGGGTCACTGACGTCTAGCTTTGTTTAGCTCTTCTTGCTCCATTTTGACAAAATGATAAAGAAGCTAATTACTAAACTACTCAACTAACAAAGATGAGGGAATCACCTTCTCAAAAATGGAAAAGCACCTTTTCAAGTATATTGAAGGCCCATCAAATTCAGACTTGAAATTTTTCCCACTTTAGAGCCTAGCTGAAGAGGTATGTATTGAGGGGAATGCAGCTCCAAATAGCTCCCCAGCCTGGGTGTTGGAGGGTGAAGACCTCTGTGCTTGGAAAAATGCTCCATCAGAGCAGGGACAATGTCTCTGAAGCATCCGTTATATATTTACTGAATAAATGAGGGAAGCTTGGCAGCATCATCTTGGAGTAGGGATCCTGATCTTTCTGAACTTATGTTTCTATTTGCCTGTACCTGAATTTCATGTGTGATCTGGATGTGTAACGGGGGCAACTTACTTCTCTCAGCCTCAGGTTCCCCACTTATAAACTGGAGATTCAAGCGCTCCTCTATTACCAAGAAGAAATAAAAATTCTCCATGAGAATGACCTAACCTCTTTGGCTCTGCAAATATGATCATTTTGCTATCACCCAGCTTCCCTTCAAAGAAGGCTGAGTGCATCTCTTCATTACGAGAAGAAAATCATTTACTACTTTCTATGTTCCTCACCTTATACCTGTGACTTTCCCTACTTTCTCTTTCTCTGTGCCTCTTCCTTCTCTGGCTCTTTAAAACTCAGTGTTCTTCAGATTTTCTTTCTCATGATATATACTCTCATTGGTTGGTCTCATAGATTTTTCTAGGTTTAAGTACCTGACCATGTCCAAATCTACATTTCTAGCTCAGTCTCATGTCCCTCTCCCTGAACCCTAGACTGGTATATGCAGCAACGTACTCTATTGTCACTTGGATGTCTGTGGCAGAGACAGGCTAGTTGCTTATCCAACCCGGCTCCTCTTCCTGGGCACACAGTTAGACTGTCGTTGCTTTCTTCTTCTTTATTTAGTGTGAGATCAACTAAATGAGCACTAGCCCCTGGTCTGATGTGAGTGGAGATGATAGGCATCATTTCCATACATCTCTGTCTTCTGTCTTCGTGGCCGAAAGAAACGTTCTCCAAGATGGCAGCGTCATAATAGGAGAGGAGTGAGGATTCCCGAGTCACTCCTTGAAGGAGAGCTTCCCAGGAGAGCTGCCCAAACTGCACTGGGCTGTAATATGAGCCAGGAATAAAAGTTTGTTAAGCCACTGAAATTTGGGGGTTGTTTGTTGCCATAGCAGAGCTTGACCTTTCTTTATTAAAATGGTGTCCCCTAGGCACTGTGAGCTCAGCAGGTAGTCTACTTTCCACCTCGGTTGGTGGCACCATCCTCTTTTTAGTCACCCAATTCACAGTCCCCTAGTCCTCAGCCAAATCCAATTAATAACTCACTCCTGTGGATTTTAACTCCCTTATTTTTTCTTGGAAGTATCTCTTTGTTTTTTGTTTTGTTTTGTTTTTTGTTTTGAACCATTACTCTGATCCAGGCTCTTGCATTTCTTACCTACTTGTTGATTTGAATGAACTTAAAACAAACAGGATGCATCCTATTAGAAGAGTGGGTCATTATTAAAAGGCATTCCCAGCAGGGAACATAAGAGAATGTGGTGACAATGTAACATGTAACAATACAGTTGATGTCTGGAAACAAGTAAATCTCCAGATCACTGATGAAGGAAGTGGAGACCTCCCTGGCCTTTGCTCGGTGCTGATGATGCCTGTATACAAAATAAAAAAGGACCCCATGCGATGCACAGATGGACAAGTGAGGCTTAATGCAATTAACCGTGGACACCTGGATACTTCCTATCTACCGTCTTCCACTTTATCTTTTCATCCACTCATGCGTGCTTTTGATAAAGGGTCACAATGCCAGCTGCTTACTGAGCGCAGATCAAAGCTGGAGCGATAGTCTGGCAGAGGTCTTCTTGCTAAGCTTAACCTTACCTGGGAGAGTCAGTTAGCTCAAAACACTTCTAATCACCTGTGATCCCTCCTTACAACTCCTGCAGAGTGTGGCACTGTAGTTGACAGCGCCCACGCTCCCCTGTCCGTTTAGTGATGCTCCCTTTACAAAAGCAGCTCTTGGTTTTATCAACCTACATTCCCTCTCCCACGAAAAGGAAGCCCCACTTTGATCGTGCCACTCCTGCTTCGAGGCCCCTCCTGTGCAGCGGCCTTCATTTTCCTTATTTCTGTGGCGGTTCTCTCTCCTCCAAACCTCAGCACACATTCCCACTGAATATTAAAAAAAGAAAATTAAAAATAAGCCCATGTTTTAAAAATGGGGTTCTTCTTTAAATAATTCATCAGCAGTCCACAGCTTTGGTCTTCCCTATAGAATAAAAAGATTCTATTGAAACCAAGGAACACAGAAGTGATTTTGAGGTGTATGGATGGACAGCTTTGTGCCCGGTTTTATAGGAAAGCTTGTGATTATTAGAGGCTTACACCAACATGCAGTGACTGAACTTTCCTCGCCCTCCCCAGTCAGGTATCTGGGGGACATCTCTGCACCTGAAACTGTTTCCCATATGAGTACAGAGTTGGCCATGCTCATCATTTTTACTGCTGACCTTCTTCTGGGCCCCTTCCTCTCTACTTGTTTCCTACCTTGAGCCTGGACTTTTCGGGCAGTTGCATTATATTGTCTCCCCCTTCCCCTTCTAGCTAAACCGGCCACATGCAACAGACAATGATGTCATCTATATTCCATGGGAATGACGGCCATTCTGGAGCCTCTTCCAAGAGTATTTGCTTTTAAAGCACTATTTCCACCTGCAAAATGAGAGACTGGGCTCCCATTAGAGAAATTTAAGGTGAAATGATTATAAGAGGAGGTTGAAGATATTTTTAAGAAGAATATTCTCCCTGAAATCCTTTCATAACCTGTAACTCTATGCGGGTGGGTGGGTGGGGGGACCGTCACTATCTACTGTGAGGCTGGTTCCATTAGCATCTCATTATCTGTCCTAGGGAAATAGGTACAGTGCTACCTTCCATCTCCTGAGTATTCCCTATGTAAAAAGAGCAAAGACTTTTTAAAAAAGGGGGACATAAATGAGGAAGCTGTTCTCTGTTTTCTTCTTGTCTACTGTGCATGCATCCATGTAACTTCCTATCTCCATCCTTTGGATATGTCTTTCTCCACGTCAGGAATTCCTCTCTTCTCACCTTCATGCCTATCTTTCAAGTGCTGCTCCCCCAGTGAGGCTCTCTCTGGTTCCTCCCATTGAAATGGTTGGAATGGTTTCTTTTCTTTGTTTATATCTTGAGCACAACATTTGGCAACACTTTGCATTTTCGTAATCTCTAGCACACTGAGGCACAACTTCTTGACACTCTGCAAAATTCAGTGTAGTGGGCCACTTGTTTGGTTTTACAAGCTCGGAGCAGTAGAGTCTCAATCACTGCAGTTGGGTGGGGCCACCTAGTTTACATTTCTGTGCATATGATACTATTTTTTTCAATTTCATTTACATTTTTTGTATTTTTTTATTGGAGTTTGATTTGCCAACATATAGTGTAACACCCAGTGCTCATACCGTTAAGTGCCCCCCCTCAGTGCCCGTCACCCAGTAACCCCATCCCCCCCGCCCACCTCCCCTTCCATTACCCCTAGTTCATTTCCCAGAGTTAGGAGTCTCTCATGTTCTGTCATATGATACTATCTAAAAGGGGACCTTTGTCTTAGGACTTAATGGAGGTAATAATGATGTGCGTCAAATCATTTTTGCAACACTATAAATAAGTAAATAATAACCGAACTCATGTTATGGAATGACAGCATGTGGAGTTAGCAGGCAAAATTATTTATCAATAACAAATTATACATTAAATATAGGAGGATTCTGATATTGGCCAATTTCCTCCTCACTAAGGGATTGATAAACTGCTCAGTAGTGTGCCCAACAGAAAAGTTTCTGGTCCTCAGTGGATATTTTTTCCTCCTTTTTCTATCATCCAAGTTCTTCTGGCTCTTGGATTCCTTCTGTGTGTTCCTTATTGTTTTGATTCCTCATCTGCATGAAACTGTTTCTTTCTTCTATCAGAGCCCTTAATACTATTTACAGAAAACCTATTGTCCTTGGTTTTTTCATTTGCTCTTATGTTCTGCAAAATTACCCTACTTTTCCCCTTTCCATACTTTGTTTTTCTGTAGAGGTGGGAAGTCCCCACTCCATACCCTTGTATCATACATAACAGGAGCTTCTTGATTGGGATCTGAGCTGAAAGAAGGTTCTCTCTTGGGGCACACTGACAAGGTATCTAAGACACCCTCACTTTTTCCTCATCATTCCTCAAGGAGCTCTGATGTGCTGCTGCCATGGGCATTACTGCCTTAGTACACCATACCCAACCTCCTGTGAAGCCACCATGACGGTGTTTGTGGCTGTGCCTTTTCTCTTCTACTAGATAGTAACCTCTTGAAGATATCAACAGTATCGCATTCAATTTGTATCCTCCAGGGTCCTAACAGTCATGCATAGGGTAGATGCTCCTGGAATGTTTAATGGATTGAACAGCGTTAGCTATTACTCTAAGTGCACAAAAAGGGGTGCTAGAGCTCTGAAGAGCCTTAATTCACCTCATGGGGTTGCATGAAGATCTGTCAGACTTAGTTTATACATCCCAGCTCTCCATGGGTAAAGTCAATGCCAATTAACGATGAGCTTCTGCATTGGAGAGAAAACACATTTTCACCTAAAGGCTGATCAGTTTCTTTTCTGCTGTATATCTCAGTGATCATAAAGCAAGAAGACCCCTGGGACTCTATTCTATTTAGGCAAAGGCAGGTGTGCTGGGAAGCTTTATATTTACACACAAACACAGAAAGCAGGGCTTATTTTTGCAATTACTTGCGAAGCTTGCCCATGTTTTCCAGCATGTAAATTAGGACTTGAAGGAAAACATCTAATTGCATTTCGCTCCAACTAATTGCCAACTCAAAATTTTAGATTAGTGTGCACACCATACTTAATTTTTTTGTTGTTATTAATAACACATTGAGCATGGTAGGATGAAAAATAATGAGATGGAACTGAAAAGACTTGAGGGCTGGCCCATTAAGGAAATATTTTGGGAAGGGTGGTAGGGAAACTTTGAGGAGTGTGGACAAAGCCATGGCTAAAATGCCAGACAAAGATTGCCTGGGTATCACACTCCTTTATTGGTTTGCTGGTAAAGATTAGATGGAGGAAAAAATAGAGATGGCATTTGGAGTCATTGCCTGTGTTTTGCCACAAGGAGGGGCCATGGTTACAACCATAGATGTGTCCTTGACTTGTATTATACCAGTAGCCTTTCCTGCATGAAAAACAAAACCTGCTTAAAAGAGCTTTTTAAAAAATATGCTACACATCCAGAAAGAATGGTATGGTCTTTTGTGAGTAATATAAACATACTGTGATATCCTTACATTATTAAATGAACATTACAAAGCATGACAGAGTCACAGCCACACACACAAAAATAAGGACACATTAATGTTGACTGGAAATAAAAAGGGAGAAGCTTTTTCACATGTTGTCATGAAAAGGTAACTGAAGGCCTCAGAATTCTCTTGTTTTCTCAGCAAGAGTTATTCTCCAAAGGACACAATGAACTTTTTGTCCTTCTAAACACAGAAGTCAAAAAATGTATCCTTGAAGCTCAATTTAAGCAACAACAGGTTTGTGAATCTATTTACCATTGGGGAGAATTTATTCAGAGGTGGTTAGTTCCTGGGTTTCTAAATGAAGAGTCAGAATGGAGACTGGATGGATCTTGGAAAAACGTCTGAATTAAATAACATGTTCCCATCATAGCATTCCCTCTGCATTCAGCCCCACCTGTGCCAGGCACGGCCCTAAATGCAGCAGTTGTCCCAGGGACAGTGCTCAGTAAGATACCTCCCTATTGCTCGGTTTCTAGACAGGTGGAGAGCAGATATTAAAAAGAAAAAACACCAGAGATATAAGTAAATATATACTTATAAATTATGTGAAATGCCATGAAGAAAAAGTGCAGGGATTGATTAAGACCACAAATGTTGCATCTCATTGAAATGGGGAAAGCTTGGCAAAGCCTCTCTGAAGAAATGACATTTAAGCTGAGACCTATAGGATGAGGAGGATTTAGTCAAAGCAGGGGGAATAAATATTTCCAGACAGATGGAAGGACAGGTGTGAAGGCCCTGCAGGGACTAAAAGATGGCACTTGGGGTTGGAGCTTGGTGATTGAGAGGGAAAGTGGCTTGAAATGCGGCCGGGAAGATTGGCAGAGGCAGCACCACACAGGGCCCTGTAGACCATGGTAGGGAGTTTTTGCAAGCAATAGAAGCCGCTGAAGGGTAGAAGTGATGAAAATCAATTTATAGAGATCTCAATGTAGAGAAAAGATGGGAGAAAGGCAAGGATAAGTGCCAGAAGACCAGTTGGGAGGGGATTTCCACGGGGATGGTGAATGTGCTCATTTGCCTATTGTCGAATCTCCTTCATCCTTCCCATGCAAAACAAAGTATATTTCCCAAACTCTCTGGCTAACTTGCTTTTGGATGGACTGAACCACCATGACACAGTAGAGGGAGATTACAGAGCTGGAGGGAGAGGGATTACAGAGTGGACGAAGGGAGCAGCCAGGATAGTTCCTCTTGTCTCTCCCTGCTTTGTGGGGCATTCCTAGCAATTTTGGTCCTTTGTGGTGTCAGCTGATCCTGGACAGCTCCCCTGGACAGACCCATTGGATAGTCCTATTGATCGTTCAGGGCACTTCCCCCATGGTTCTTCTTTCTCCCTGGCTTCCCAAGTTCTTACATGGTAGCAATTCCATCTCTTCCTGAGTTCCTTCAATCTTGGAGGTAACAATGGCTCCCTGCTCTTGCTAATCTCTGGGTTGCATCAGCTTTATAATTAGCCCCCTAGATTTAAATTTCCTCGAATCAAAGCTTGGGCTTTGTTTTCATGACTGGTCCTAACTGATGCAAAGAACAGCAGTGACAGCTTGGACCCCAGGTGACAATGGAAGATGAACACCTATATGGGTTTGAGATAGCTTTTGGAATCCTGTGTGAATTGAGTGAGGGTGGTGGAGGAATGGGATAGATCTGCAAGCATTAGGTAGAGTTTCCCAGCACCCTGAGCAGGATTTAATTAATCTCCAGCTAAATCAAGCTGGCATAGACTTGACTGAGGAAAACAAATGACCATTGGCTCACCTCCTACACACTATGGTTATGCCCTGAAGCCCTCATTAGTGGTCATGATGTGGTCCACAATTGGATCCAAGCTAATACCACTCCACCCACAGACTCCCACCTTCACATTCTAATTTCAAGAGCTGAGGTCTGCAGAACTTTCCTGGGACCACAGAACAATGTCTGACGATAGCCTATGCAAAACTGTGTTCCTTAAAATAAAGAAGGGATGGTTTTCTTTTGCTAAATGATTCCCCCCAATTAGTATTTTTTTTTAGCTTTTCTTTCCTTTTTCTTAGAAGATCGATGGCTTTCCTCGTTTCTTTTGCTTTTTTGAAGCAAGCTGTTCTAGCAGTTACCATCTGTTCTCCTGACCCTGGCTCCCCCTATAACTCACCCCCTGACTGAAGGTGCTTTTGTTTTTTGATACACTCTTCCATCTCCCTTTTCCAACTGAACCTCTGCAGGACTCAGGACTGTGAAGTCACATGGTGTGTGGGCAACAAAGTGGGACAGAGTAAAGCATCAGCGAGTTTCCTGCTATGGCCTACAGATGGCTGTGCACATCAGGATGGTGAGAAGCCAGCTACTTCTGTGGGCCTTCCTTTGGATCTCTTAGGCTGTAGAGTAAACTATTCAGGAAGATTTGGGGAGCTTTTCTTAAATCATATTTCTGTGGCCCCAAGAGTCTGGAAATAATGACTAGGAGATTAATGTATATAGGAATGGTATAGGTGTGGGTGTTGGAAGACTTCAATGGTTTCAAGGCCTGTGGATCTGTGAAAGGTTCTCCTTCCTCCCTCCCTCCCTTCCTTCCTTCCTTCCTTCCTTCCTTCCTTCCTTCCTTCCTTCCTTCCTTCCTTCCTTCCTCTGCCTCTCCATCCCTCCCTTCTATCCTGTATCCATTCACCCAACAAGAATTTTGAGCACCTATCATGCAGTTATTAGGGGTGTGTGCCAGGTGCTCTGAAGTATGAAAGAAGTGCAAGGATGATCTCCTTCCAAAGTTGGATAGAACATAGACACACATCTGAAAAATGAATTTGCCACTACTAAATAGAAGTATAGGGTCCACATAAGATTAGGAATCAGGAGGTCAGTATTTCATCTCATTTGTGCTTTTGATTAACTGTGGTCTTGAGCAAGTCACAAAGCCTCCCTAAGTCAATCCATGTATAACATGGAAGGATTGAACTACAAGATATCTAAATCCTATCATTGTTCTGTGATTAATGGGCATAGTCATGAGTGATTTAGAGTAGAGGTCCTTGAACATTATGGCTGTAGGCTCTCCTTAATACTCTTAAAAATTACTGAGGATCCCAAAGAGCTTTTGTTTATATGGGTTATATCCATTGATATTTACCTTAAAAAATTGACATTTAATATAAAAATGAGACATTAAAAATATGTATTAACTCATTAAAAAATAAACCCATTACACATGAACATAAATTTATTTTCATGAGAGAAATAACCATATATTTTGACTAAACACTGACAATCACCCATTACTTATCTACTGAATTTCAGCTTGACCAAATTTTGATTAGGTTTCTCTCTTCCCTACAGGACCCTAAGTTTTGGCTTGCCGCACATTTGAGCGTGCACTAGTGCACTAAGGTGAAGACCACAGTCTTCCCCTTAATAGCTTATTCTGAGACTGGCTAACTACAAAAAGAAACATTTCTTTTTGTCCCAATTTTATCACCTTCTGACTCCATCAGCTTGCCTTCCTCCACCACAAAGTCCCTGCTTACCCCTCCCTACATAAGAACAGCCTCTTTCCATGTGGTGTTGAGACAGTTGCAGGTCCTGAGGTCAAACCATTTCCACAGTTGTGATAGTCTTTCTGAATAAAGTCTCTCCTTACCTAAGGCCAGGTTTGTTTTTATTTGGCATTTTCAAAGAAAACCTTTAATGGGAAGAATGACATTGTTTTATATTTTTGCAAACCTCCTTAATATCTGGTTTACTCTCTGCCTCTGTAGTCCATCTGCTGTGATATGTTGCTTTGGTTGAAGTATGTGGAGGAAATCTGGCCTCACCAGCTCTGTAGTTGGAAAAGGAGGACCTCCCAGATCCCCCTGACAGGATGTCAGGACCCCAGGGGCACATTTGGAAAACTGCTCTTATAGAGACTGAGAGGGAGGATATAGCTGAATACTGATCTGAATTCTCTAGAATTGACTTTGGATTTGTAAAGATGGGCCAAACAGAACAGTATGAGCAAAGACAAGAAGGAGAAAGTAAGCAAGCTGTGTTTGGAAGAGAAACAAAAAGGAAATATGGAGAGAGAAGGTATGAATTTACATTTAAGTTATAGAGGGGCTTAGGGCCTTGAATTTCCATCTCCTGTCAAGTACTGTGGTCTTGATCCTTTACATTATAGACATCCATTGGAAGCTTGTAAACAGGGGAGTAACATCATGAATATGATGATTTAAGGCAATAATCATGGTAATCATGTTTGGTGGATTGGTACAAAGGGAAAGAGAAATTATAAGACTAGTTGGGGTGTTATTGCAATAGTCCAAGCATGAGGTGGCAAAAGTCTATAAAGAGTGGTCGTATTAGGACTGAAAAGGATGAGGAGATGAAAGGTTAACAGGAGAATCGAGATGATTGACTGAATATAAAGGACAAAGGGGCATAAGAAGTCAAGTTAAATCCTAAATTTTGAGCCAAGTAATAGGCAGAATGGAGGCAAAATCTGTTTTGGCAGACATGGGAAATTTAACAAGAATAATTTGTGGGCAGATGATGCTTGAGATAACTTTGATATAATTTGATATAATTGAGGAACTAAAATTTGTCATCTTTCTATGGCCTAGAAGATCTGTCCTGATCTGTCCTCTGCCTTGTGCTGTGACATCCTCACTCCACTCTCTGCCTCATTCATTGTGCTGCAGTCATGACTCCTTTCCTTTACTCCACTGCCAAGTTCACTGCAGCCTCTCCTATCTCTGCCAGGAATGCTTTCCTGTACCCTGTCCTTTCTTGTCTCTACCAGCTGTCCCCAAGTTGGCTACCTCTCAGCATTCAGGTTTTAGTTCAAATGTCATCTCCCTCAAGAGACCTTCTCTCTCCTGTTACTGCCAACCTTTTTACGTTATTTATTTTTCTTCCAGCACTTACTATTATCTAAATTTATCTTGCGTTTTTGGTTGTTATTTATTTATCCGATTATTTCCTGCCTCTCCCCACTGGATTGTAAGCTCCATCAGAGCAGATTGGTCACTTTTGTATTTCCAGCTGGTATATAGCAAGCAGGTGATCAACAAACATTTATAGAATATGGAAATGAACAGCAGGGTGTGGAAATTTCAGGGTTAGCTCTAGGAGTGACACACAGATGTATGAGTTTGGAAGTCATGTCAGAGAGGTAGAACTTGCAGCATAGCTGGGGCTAGATGGTAGAAGACATCTGCTCTTTCTGATAAAGGAGGTAGGACTGTGTGACAGTTGGAATACCCAAGGCACGTGGAGTTGTGGCCAGGATATTGCGAGATATTAGGAATGCTGTCATTGAAGACTGTGTACTGCGATGAAATTATATCTATAAGGTAAAAGGATGTCTATCCTGTAGTTACCGTGACTATGATGAGCTGTCACTCCTATGACTATGTTATGTTAAATGGCAGAAAGGGTTTTGCAGTTGCACTCAAGGTCCCTAATTAGTGGAGTTAAGCAAAAGGGAGTTATCAGGTAGGCCTGACTTAATTTGGTGAACCTTTAAAAAGAGGGCTCTAGGTGACTTCTAGGAGATGCAAGTGGTCCCTTGCTGGCAACCAGCAAAACAACAGGGCCTCCATGTGACCACAGAGACCTGAATTCTGCCAATAGCCGTGGGAGTGTGAATTAGAACCCTGAGCTCTAGAAAGGTATCCAGTCCAACTGACACCTTGGTTTCAACCTTATGAGACTCTAAGCAAAGACCCCAGCTGAGCCATGCCTGGACTTCTGATCTACCAGAAATGGTGAGATAATAAAGCTGTGTTGTTTTAAGCTGCTAATTGTGTGGAAATTTGTTACACAGCGATAGGAACCTTGTACATGTTTCAATAAACATTTGTATGTTTAATTGCCAATCTTAGCTGAACCCCGCAACCTTCCTAGATTTCCTCATGACTATGTATCATAATGATAATACAAGAAAGCAGGCTAATGATCAAAACAATTCTGCAGCATTACCATATGGGGACCCACACAGGTTGTCTCTCTCCTTAAATCACTTACTGGTATTCTTTTTAAAAGTCATTTAAAAGTGGATAACCTAAGTTACTTTCTGCTCTAATTTTCCTTCTTACCCCACAGCTTATTAGTTTTTCAGAAATGTTAAGCAAGATTTTTTTTTTTTATGTCTGATTAATCAATTCTTTTGCCTTCTTGTTCCCACACACTACCACCACCATTGTTCTCTCTGTTCAGGACTCCTGGTCCCTGTTTCTTCTCCCTTCTTAATGAGCCACACTCTACATAGTAGTCAAAGTACCTTTAAAAAATGAAATTAGGTGATCAGATGATGTTATTTCTCTGTTTTAAATTTGTTATGGACTGAATGTTTGTGTCTCCTCCAAATTCATATTTTGAAGCCCTAACTCCAAGGTGACTGCATTTGGAGATGGGGTCTTTATGGAAGTAATTAAGATTAGATAAGGGGTGGGTTTTGATCTGATAGGATTAGTGTCCTTATAAGAAGAGACACTAGAGAGTTTGTTCTCTCTCCATGTACACACAATGAGAAAAGGACTTGTGAGCACAATGTGAGAAGGTAGCCATCTCCAAGCCTGGAAGAAGGCACTCACCAGGAATCAAATTGACCTGCATCTTGATCTTAGACTTTCCAGCCCATAACTGTGAGAAATAAATTTCTGTTGCTTAAGGCACCCGGTGTATGGTATTTTATTAAGGCAGCCTGAGCTGACTAATAAAGCCTTTTAGTGGCTTCCCATTCCTCCCAAAAACGGAACCAGGGCTCTGTATCATAAGTCCTCTCTCTGGCTTTGTCACCTCCCTTTTTTTATCTGCTTTGCTCACAGTGGCCTCATTTTAGGACATAAAACATGCCGATCTTTCCCACTGCAGTGCATTGGCCCTCACTATAGCTTCTCCTCAGGAAGTTCAGTCCTTTAGATCTTAGTGTGCATGTTAGTTCCTGAAAGAGATTGTCCCTAGGGCCCTTTCTTGGTAAAATTCTGTTCCCCCCGCCATTCTCATTTGATTGTCCAACTTGCCCACTAGATTGTAAACTCCAAGATGGCAGGCACACATCTCTTTTATACACAGTTGTATACCAGTGACTACCTCAGTGCCTGGTGCATAGTAGGTTCTCAATAAATAATTACTGAATGAACAATGAGCTGACATCTCATGGGTCTTGGTTTTGACTCATTCCACATAGGTTCTAGAAGCAGAGCTCCACATCCCAGGCCCAAGTCTTCCCTTCCCTTTCTGAGTCCCTTGGAGACACCTTTTACTATTGACGTGTGTGTGTTTGCTATTAGAGGGAAAGCAATATTAATTAACTTCCAGGAAGGTGGTGATGAATGAATATGTGGGGTGTTTGCTTGTTTGTGTTCAGAATACACACTAACTCCATTTCAGAGACAATGGATGGCATGGTTTGTTCTCAAATAGTTGTCACTTCACTAGCGATTATGGTATAAAACCATCTAGATTACAACATTTACAGTGAGCAGTTTCTTATTCCACAGTGATCTTGAAAATAATGTTAACATCGTACAAAAAGATTGTAATTGAAAGGTTTTTCATTCACAATTTCTCTTTAGTTTCCCAAAGATAGTTCTTATGGCCCTGAGTAATGCTACTCTCTTAAAAAAAAAAAAAAAAAAAAAAAAACCTTCATTTTTATGTTCCCTAATTAATGTTCCTTAGGGCTTTTAAAAGCTTTCTAAAAATGCATTTCTTTTGAAAGCATAAAAAAATGGGTGGCAAATATTAGGTTTCGTCAATGGAAGAAAGTGGGTGTGTGGGATGTAAGGTGAGAAAAAACCCCAAATTATTACAGGATAAGATTTCCAAATCTGGGTGCATGAGGAATTGTGTTTTAAGTATTTTACATAAGCTGCATAAAAATGGCATCTGGATGAAGAAAAGATTGCTTTATTCATAGTAGAAGTCCCACTAGAACAGTGATATACAATAGCCATTATATGTCCTGTGTTCTCTCTCTCCATGATGAATGAGAAGGGATATCCTGGGTTCCCCTTCTAAGCCCTCTTCGCTTTAGGGGAGCATGCACTGTCTCCCCTTAATCACATTGAGGCCTGCCTCATGTATGGTTTTCTCATCTGAAATTTCTCCACTACAAGGAGGCATGTTTCAGAGCTCTCAGGGAGGTCTCTGTGGCTGATTCTGGGCCTACTTGTTAACCGTACTGTGCGTACTCACATAGGTAAGGAATATTGTCACAAAAGTCCAGGAGAAGTACTGTGGAGGGTGTTGTCCCACTTTGCCTTCAGAGTTCAGTCCAGACCCCACCTAATCCACAGTCCTCTCACCTGCATGTGTTCACCTGTGTGTGTCAAACTTAAATGCCCACATGTGCCAGAGAGAAACGGAATTTTGTGATTTGGGCAGATGGCAGACAATAGAGGGTGGTGGGCCTGTTAACAGGCAGTGGTTGGCTCACCCAACAATACTTGGGTACTTTAAAAAATATGCATTACCTGGGGTGCCTGGGTGGCTCAGTCAGTTGAGCTTCCACTCTTGGTTGTTGTTTTTTTAAAAAGATGTTATTTATTCATTTGAGAGACAGAGCATGAGTGGAGGGGGCCAGATGGAGAGGGAGAAGCAGACTCCTCGCCTCGCTGACCAGGGAGCCCTATGCAGGGCTCATCCCAGGACGCTGGGATTATGACGGAGCCCAAGGCAGATTTGTAACTGACTGAGTCAGCCAGGCCACCCCCACACCTGGTTTTGGCTCAGGTTGTGGTCGTAGGTCCTTGAGTCATGGCCTTGGCCCCTGCGCTCAGTGGGAAATCTGCTCTCCCTCTCCCTCTACCTCTCCCTGCTTTCACTTGCTCTCTCTCTCAAGTAGGTGGATAAATATTTTCTTAAAAATGCATTGTTGGCTGTATTTGGCCCTCAAGTGATGGACCATGATTTCCATCTACAGCCCTTTGTGGTCTTAACTCCGTTCCTACTTAGCATGAATTCTAGCATCTTAAGTTTCTGGGAGTTGGGCCTTATGGGTGTTTTCTTCAACTGCACTGTAATCACTTCAAGGAAAGGGATTCTGATGGATCTGTTTGTTTTGTGGGTGGGAATCGGCCCGTTCAGCTGCCCGGGCCCACCGGACGCCTGCTACACACGCCGGCCCGGCTCTTGTTGATCGGTTGCTCACCTGACATGTTGGTGAACCTGCGGCTGCAACACCACCTCTCCAGACTGTGTTCTGCTTAATGCAGGGCTGTGGATAAAGGGCTCTGTGGCCAAGTAATTTGGGGGAAAAGCTGAGTTTAGCAAGATTAAAGTTTAATAGTTTCCTTTACTGCAGGATTTTTTTTTTATATAGCCTCACCATGTTAATGAGCACCATACATTTTTAAAAGGGGTATGATAGAGACCCCCCAGCCCCATTCGGGAAATGACATTTTTCAGACTGCCTTGCAACTAGCATTCTCAATGAGAATTTGGTTCTGCTTGTCATGGGCATTCCTATGAAGTTTGGAAAGTGAGTGTGAAAGGTAGGCCATCTTCCTGCTGTTGATGCTGGGAAGAAAGGTCACAAGGCTGTGATTATTTATAGGCAGTTTTGGCTCAATTGTGTGACAATCACAGCTTCCAGACGTCCGTATTGTGGCAACATTGCATGTGGGCTCTTGAGCTGAGTAGTCTGCGGCAGCCCCTGACTTCTGTTCCTCCTGTCCTTCCAAAGATTTTGTAATCACTGAATTTCTTGTATGAAATTCCTCTTCTGCTTGAAATACTAGAGTGGTTTCTGTCTCCTGCAGTGAACATCAGCTGATACAAGTGATACAATCTGTGTCTAGTACACACATTACTGTGTATTTTAATATGTATGTGTGTGTATATAGATATAGATATAGATATATAGTTGAAATGTATATATACTCAGAAATAGTTTTGTTTTCACAGCATGACTCTCAAGACCATGGTTCTTCAGAAACTGTTTTGGGAAATTGTCTATGGAAAGAATACTAAAATCAGTATTGAAAGGTGTACGTTACAGTTATGACTTCACAGTTTACTCGACTGGTAGGTGACATCCCCTCTAAGCCTCGGGTTCTTTTCCTCATTTGGAATATAAGGACAATAATTCCTCCCCTCCAGACCCCACAGGATTGTCGTGAGAATCAAATGAGATGATCAATGTGAAAGTGGTCTGGAAACTGTAAATTGTTATAGAAATGCGAAGCATCATCATTAGTCATGCTGCCATCTACGAAAATGAATGTTAGATTCATAATGCAGGGACATCATTCTCATAACGATTGCCTGAGTAGTCTGTGGTTCCTTGAAAACATTGGGGGTTTGATAGATTAATCAGTTGGGAGCAGAAAAACCACCAGCCTTGCCGAATAGACCATAAACCAAAGGGAACATTCCCCAGCTCCCAAGGTGGCCTGTTTAACAATGGATGAACACAGACTTCTCTCTCCACCCCCCATCTCTTCCAAATTAAAGCCTTTGGGGGAAAACATTCTTAACAGAATCCTTTACATCTTCAAAATAGACCAAAGGAAGTGCAGCAAAATATTTCCTTCATTTGATTTTCTGTTAGTGAGATGGGTCCTTTCATTAGCAGATTGAGTACAAACAGCCCCCACAGTCTGCTCCAGTAATTTCCAAAACATGATTTACATAAATTTAACTTTGTAATCTGGTGGTTATATGACTGCATTAAAATGACAAATAATGTGACACATGATGCAGTTTCACATGTTGATATGGTAGCTGTTTACCAGCAGCTGCTCCATTGGAGGTATCTCTCACTTATCATCCTTTCTTCTCTCAGGATTTGGATATCCATGAAATATCCCATATTCTGGTCTTTTTTAGAGAGACAAGTATACCGCTGTGTCTCACAAACAGGAAATCTGTAGTTAGTGAGTGGCTACGATTTATCTGCTCCACTTGGGGTTCCTTCAAAAAACTCACCTTCACGTCAGCAGTTCCACCCAACAAACTAATGTGTGTAGGACCCTGTTAAATAGAGTTGATGACCAAGGTCCAGGATTTTAGAGAAGCAAACAAGCAATTCTAGAAGTTATTTTGTTCAAAGGCCTCCTTCTGT
This sequence comes from Nyctereutes procyonoides, assembly GCF_905146905.1. NCBI lineage: Eukaryota > Metazoa > Chordata > Mammalia > Carnivora > Canidae > Nyctereutes > Nyctereutes procyonoides. Next base: position 26,508,259 of record NW_026575122.1, read on the forward strand.
TTTCGCTGCAATCTAAATCTTTTTGTTCGATGTCTTACCAATAAATGGAAAATAACCCCACCACAGTAGGTACCTAACTGTTTTGTGAACAAATGGGTTGACCCCCCTTTTTTTTTTGACTTTGCAGTTTTTATCCCAACCACCAATAACATATGAGGTATTGGGATTCATAATTAATGTCCTTTCTCCTTCCTTTTTATCCTTCTTTCTTTCTCTTCTCTGCCTCCCTCCTTACTATTTTCTCTCCTTCCCTTCAGACAGGGAGTACCCACTACACATCAGGTTGTGCTCAAGCCACCAGGATTACATAGGGGACACTATAGACTCCTAGTAATCTTTCCTTTTTTCTCCACTTGTCACATTTAACATTACATGTTTAATGTCTATCTGCTATTCGGACGGTAAGCTCTCTGAGGGCAGAGAAATGTGCTTTCTTCACTGCTGTATCTTCATATCCAGGGTAACACTCTGTTCACAGTAGTCGCTCAATAACTATTTATCAAAAGACTTCAACCCTTCTAGGATTGCTCATTCCCTTTTGCTGACTTATGTGTCTTATGTCTTACCTGGCTCCTGCTGCTCCCCACTCTACCCATCAGTTATTCCCACAAGGTCACTGGTGACCTGCATAGAGTCAACGTCAGCCTTTGCAAATGTTTCCGAGAACTCTCTATCATGGGTGTTCCTAATACAACGGCTTCACAATGTAAGTGAAGGGTTCTGTTGGAGGTTGATGGGCAAAGCTCTTCATGGACAGACAACTGATTAGGGAGCAGAAATGTGTACATGAGTGGGTGAATCATGACAACAGTCAGGGAAAGTGAAGAACCATATAAATCCTACAGAAGTGTCATAGAAGGGAGTAACTGCTGAGAACTGAGGTAGTTGGAGTAAACCAAGTTAGTTGGAAACTAAACTTGAACTAGGTCTTAAAAGACAAGAGAAAGAAGTAAGGGAAGGCTCCAACATCATTCTGAGTAGGACTTGTGGGATGTAACATGGGAAAGATGAAATCTTGAAGATATCATTTAAATGCCAAGCTGAGGATTAAATTTTAACCTGTGCACAGTAAACAATTACCGAAAGCCCTGGAAGTGAAACACAAAGCTGTGTTTCTGATAGAACACAGTGGTGGTGGGAAGTGAAGCCACCACCCCCACCTCTCTCTGATGCCTGGATTGCCCTTTTCTAATTCCATACTGTTCTTATTCCCTTTAGTAAACAGTCTCAGCTCTCTCCCAGCTTAAAAACTACAACCCATTCAAACAACCAAATAAACAAATGCTCCCTTGCCCCTCATCTCCATTTAGCTATTTCTGTTCTCTCAGTGGAGTTCTTAGAAGAATGGCTGGTGTTCTCTACTTTCATCTTATTTACTCCTGAACCCACCACTGTCTAGTTGTTGTCCTAACCACTGAAATGCCTTTTGTCAAGATCACCAAGGAGCTTCTAGTGGTTAATTTGAAGGGATAACCTTCAGTCCTCGTGTTACTTCATCTTGCACGTAATAGTTTGGTGCCTTCTTTCCCTTTCAAAAAAATCTTTCTTGCTTTGGCTGCCTGGACATCTGTAACTTGGTTTTCATATCTTTCTGAGCTGTGTCAGTTATTCTTCTCTTCCATCACATCTTTTGTATATTGCTATTTCCCAATATACAGGGCTCTTTTCCTGGTCTTCTTTTTAAAATAGTCCACACAAGTGTGGGACAATTTGGTGGAGATGTCTAGTGGCACTTGGCTAGAGAAGTCTGTGCTTGAGATAAAGATTGGTATGGGTCAGCATATATAGGGCAAGTGAAGACATGGGATTAGAGGAGCATGTGTAGAGTAAGAACCAGCCCAGAGAAGCCATATGTAAGGGGCACCTGGAGGGAAGGAGGCAACCAGAGAAGTAGAAGGGAAACCAAGGGAGACTGATGAGATGGAAATCAAGGAAGGAGAGCTTCCAGAAGCAGAGAATGCTATGGACATGTTACATAATGAAAAGACTGGAATGGATCTGTTGAACCTGGAAAATGCTCCTCACTGAAAAAAAAGATAAGCTAGATTTTCATGAGCTTGAATGGGGGCAAGGGCAAGAAAGTAGAAAGAACTAGCATGGTCTGCCTTTTCTAGAATCTTGGCTGTGAAACAAGGAAGGAATTGAGTGGAAGAGAAAGATGCTGTGTCTAAGATGGGAGAGACTCATATTATCAAGTTCTTTAGACAAAGGGAAAGGTAAAAAGTTATTAATTTTGTATGTCACCAAGTTCATAACTAGTGTATAGAAACAGACAGGGACGCACAGAAATCGATATTAAGCAGAGTATGTGAGATTCCAAATTTTCTTGTATTGTGGGTTCATTTCTATTCTTTAAGTTTAATATATGTCTGGTGTTTCATTTCATTTCTTCACAGCAGTATATCATAATTTAATTTTTTTCCTTGATGTAGGTATAAATGGAGTTGCTAAGGCATATTTATGCATACAGGGTCATTTCTAGGTACATGCACTAAATATTAATATTCCAATATCCTCTTCCCGGCTCATGAGCCAAGCAAGAAATGCATTTTTCTCGCTTAGTGATGATTTTTTTTTTCTTTCTGAAGCATAAGGCTATTTGAGTGGGCTCTCTGTGCTCAGAGAAAGCAGTATTATTATTATTACGTTTTCCTCCAAAAGAAACATTATTTAGAAAACACGATTAGAAAAAAAAAAAAGAAAGAAAACATGATTAGCGCAGGAGCTGGTTTCTATTTCTGGTCTATTCAGAGACATGACACCCAAGCCCAGCAGATCCAGATGCAACAATACTAACTGATCTTCTGCACTGGTGGGTTTAGTTTGGTTTCATGATCTTATATTCTTCATTTTCACAACAGCATTTCCCCTGGACATCGCCTTTGTCTCCTTTAGGGTTTGTAGATCAATTGAAGTTGACTTTATCTCTGACTCCCAAGCAAACCATATAACCCCAAACAAGTAAATCAAAGTGAAGAATTTCTTTGTCTATAATTACGGTTTAGAGGTAGCTCCATGACCCGGCCAGGCCAAGGACAGCTCTATTAAAGCTGGGGTTGAGTTATGGTAGATGAGCTCTGTAACTAAAGATTTGAGTCTGGAGCTGCCAGCTGCCATCTTGTTCCCCCAAGGGAAGAGCCAACCTGAGAATAAAGTTAGCACAAATGAGAGCATGGCCAAGGGATGGAGAGAGCTGGGCTCTTGGTGACATCAGTTGAGTTCTTGCCTCTAGGCATACCTAAAGCACCAGCACTGCATTTTTTAAATTCATACAAGCCAGTAAATAACCTTTGGAGTTGCATTTCTGTCCCCTGAAGTAGCAAGAGCTCTGACGAAAATGTTCACTTGATGCCACACTCACATGTGTGACCTTATGCAATTCCAGCCCCGCTGGGTAAGGATTATTAACTTCATTTTATAGATAAAGGTCACAAAACTGCTAAATGACAGAGTCAGGATGGGAAAGTCTTAAATCCTATGCTTGATCCATTATACCATAGCTCTTTCCCACAAGCTCTCTTCTAAAGTTTTTTGGGAAAAATTTACAGTGATTAATGCTATTGCCTTCCTTTACCTCACTGAACTCACTGTTAAGGTAATGGTGAGCACTCTGATTTAAAACTTAATGCTGTCCTTAGTTCTAAATTTAGTTTATTTACACTTCCTATGTCCTTTATTTCTTCTTCCTTTCCGTATATTAATATATTTTTTCTAGGTTCCATTAAAGTTAACAGATCCAAGAGACAATTATTAATCTGATATCCTGTTCTTATTAAAAACATGTATTCCTCAGCCTGCCTCTGTCTATCGATCTGACTCTAACACATCTTATTTGCAGGCAAAGTAGATGATGACTCAGCACCTGGCACATAACAGACATTCAATAAGCATTTGTTGAGTGCCCATTGTATGCTCTGAAACACCTTACTTCTATTCCCTTATGAATGATACATCTGCCATTTTACCTAGGGCTTTCTGTCCTCCACCCACCTGGCCTGATATTCCTACCTTCAGTTTTTCTTTCTGGTGTCAAACAATGGGAATGGTAACAGGTACAAAAGTCTAGGCCACTTGGTTTCAGAGGACATGGGTTTGAGATTCCTATTCTGTTACTAAGTAGCTACTTGAATTAACTGTGTTACATTTCTGAGGCTTCTTTTCTGCAAATAGGTTGTTTTGAGGATTAAAATAAATAATATGACAAGTATCAGATATTATGGCACATTGTATGTGCTAGTGAGAAAGCAAGGAAGAAAGGAGAAGAGATTTACTTTCTCCCAGCAATGAATCAAGCTGAGTCAGTACAGCCAAGAAGGCCAAAGGGAAACAGGATTACAGGAAAGTTCTGTTTCAGCCCTCTGGCACTTTCTCATCCCCTTCACCTTGTTTTATTTCTCTCTGTAGCACTTAGCACCTTCATACTTTATGTGCATATATATTATGTTAATGATCTGTTTTGCCCCACTTGAATTTAAGCTCCATGGAGGCAGGGACTGATTGAGTAGGCATTAAAACCCATTGGTTCAGTGAGTGAAAAATTGGAGGAGTGTATAGAAAAATAGATTTGAGAGAATGCCAAGTGGGTAGAGGAGCAAGAATCTAGGGCATGGGTGTGACTGAGAAGGAGGAGAGGGACCCCATAAAGAGAATACCTTTAATAATATCCAGGGTCTGGAGTGGGGGACATGCTTTCCATATTTATTTTCCAACTAAACATATGTATTTCTTTTGCTTTCAACAAACCTTATTACAAAAGCCACATTAAATAACCTTTACAATTTGAAATTCTCCTTAAGTAACAGTGCATTCTCGGAACAAAAGGATGGTGATAAGATGACTGTAATATCCTGAAAGTTAGGACATCTCAAATCTTATGCCTCTTCTGTTGATCTCTGTGCTCCCAGGGAGACATTGAGCACATGGTGACACTCCTGTCATGTCATCTCATCTTATTCTTTTTCTTTCTTTCTTTTATTCTTTTTAAAACCTTAAGACCTAATAGAGTACAAGCTTAGCAATTTAAATAGCTTTTTGTTGGCAAGTAAACAAATACTTCAAGTTCATAACAGATGCACAAGTCCACTTTGGGAGAAATGCATTATGGGCTCAGGTGCATCCTAAGAGCTCTTATAATCACATTTGTTCATCTGTTCATGTGTTGTACACCTGTACAAATTTGGCATGGGCTTGGGTACGGTGTGGGAGAGTCCCAGGTTCAAAGCAAACTTCTAGTCTTTGTTCAGTTCTCTGAATGTTGCAGATTGTTTTCCTCTCAATCCATAAAAAGATAGGATTCCTAGCATATCTAGAAGCTGCCATTGCCCTTTGGAAGAAGTATTCAACACAAACACAAAGAAATCAACCTGGATCAAAGAGCACAGATCTAATTTGTAAGCACTTCAAAGTAAGCAGCAAAAAACAGAGAAAGGTCTTCAGAATTTTTTTATTAAGAAAATCCCTCAGATTTCACAGACCAGGGTAAAATCTGAAGAAATGAATTGTCTTATTTTTATTATATTAATATCTCTCTTGAAAAATTGTATTAAGATGTTTTGACTTGTATTTGAGGCCTTCCAAAAGTTCAATCTTCCCATGACGTGTGCATTAAAAACAAATAAATCTGATAGCCACGTGTATGGAAGAAAAAAAGAAAAAAGAAAACACTGAAAGTCAAAGACTATTTCAAGGCTAAAGATTATTTCTTGACTTTTCAAAATGTTTAGCAGAAGGTTAATTAGCATAGAGAATATTGAAAGACTTAGGTTTTCATTTATTTTTTTCATATACATTATGCTCTTCTATTATGTGTGGGTTGCAAAGTATTGTGCTTTACATACATAATATTGTGAACTCAAAGGTATATATGTATGGACTTCAGCTTTGGCTTTCACTGTAAGAATAAAGAATGTGGGGATCTCCAGAGCAGGGCTCCCCTTCCTGGAAAAATGAGCAGGATATTTCCAGTGAATGACCTTAAAAGTAGATCCTGAATTGTTCCCCTTTGGGGCTGTTAAGGTTTGACTTTAGCAGGCCTGGGATGTTCAAACCCCACACATTCCAAAGAAAGGTATGGCTCGTGACTGGCTCCTGAGAAGTAACCTCTAAGACTCTGGGATATTCTACTTGAGAAGAGTGTCTTTGTTTACCTGTGGCCTTGAACCATACCAGTGTGATTTATGGTGAAGGCCTTGGATGGTGAGATATCAGTTTGACCTTTGGTGGTCCCAGAGGCTGAGTAATGAAAGTCAGCCACAAGGGTACTCCATGACTATGAGACTTCCAGTAAAACCCTGGACTCTAGAGCTCAGTGAACTTCCCTGGTCAGCAATACTCTATATGTGTTGTCACATGTTGTTGCTGGGACAATGAAGTGTATCTGTATAAGTCCATTGGCAGAGGACAACTGGAAGTTTGTGCTTGGTCTCTCTGTTGATGTTAACCTGTATCTCTTCACTGTAGTTAACCATATAGTGAGTAAAACAGTTTTTCTGGTCCTGTGAGTCCTTCTAGTGGATTGTTGAAACTGAGAGTGATTTGGGGGACCCTTGACAACACCCTCTTTCCAGTGAGAAGGGCTGTCCTTGCACTCTACCTTCACAGCTTGTGTTCCTAACGACTCTCAACAGCTGACATCTACACACAGACTATTTGGCAACCAACTTCGGACTGTTTCGCCCTCCTCACAGGCTAGCCCCTTTAAAAGGGAGAACAACTGAAGTCTAATCTCCTTTTTTTTTAGAGCACAACCCCACAGCGAGTGTAGCTGAGTTACAAACCAAACAGGCGTTTCTGAGAGATGCTACAAGACAGGGAGAGAATCACTGACTTATATTCTTACACAGTCTCTCCCTATGATCCTTCTCACAGCCTCTCAAAGGTGGCAGCTTTCAAAAAGTCATTAATCTGCCACAAGGAGAAGAAATGCATGTCTCTCTTTGTGACCTATGCTTCATGTTTTTGTAGAGACGTGTCAATCATTATGGGATTCATTAAAATCGCCCTCAAAACAAATGTTGATTTTCTTTACCATTTTCTCCACACACTTGCATTAAACTTACATTCTGATGCCAAGGAATTTAATATATCTGTCCTCTGTCTTTTGGAGAGGGAGGACAGATATATTAAAAACAAATAGCAGGGCTGACAAAGCTTCACAGGTGACACTACCACAGAGCCACCATCAAGAACCATACTCCCAATCATAGCAGAAGCCAACTCTAGTTCTGAAGTACAGTGGGTTGGTAGGATAGTGAGGTGGCGACATCTCACTGGAGTAGGGAGAGAAGCTTGGAGAGGAAAGGGACAGGTCTAGAGAAACTATAAAGGCCAAGCTCTAATGAATTTGATCTTCACATGCCGATTCAGGGGTTTTCAATGGCCTCAGGGTTCTGCCCTTAACTCAACTCTTCATTCCAGTTGCCAATGCTTGCTGGTCATACAGCACATAATGGGTCATCTCCCTTGCTAGTCCTTCTGCATTGTTTTCTCTTTCTTATGCTCTACTCCCTCAAACCCAGCTCAAATTCAGTCCTGTCCAGGAATGTGTTTGGCCTGACTAAATGCAATTATTCCAAAGGCTCCTTGGTAATTCTGTGCTCTCTTCACTCCAGAGTTAACTTCAATTTTTGTAATAGATATGCTGATGAAGGTGGTCTGTGGAGTCAGTTTTGGTATAATGGCTCTCTGCTTCTCTATATACTTTCAACATAAAATTGTACATATGTTTCTCTGGAAAACTTTTTAGCATCCAAATCCAATCTAATCACATTTACAAACTCAGTAACCTTTTTTTTGAAATCATATCTAAAAGTTATTTGAGTCAAGTTTTTCCTGATGAAATAATAATGCAAAAATAAGTCTTAATATAAATGCAAAATAGCTGAGGTTATTTTTTAAATTACAGTAACTTAAAGGCTTAAAGAAAAAAAATTACAGCAGTAGCTTATCTGAACAGAGCTCATTGATATTAAAAAAATCCCAAATGGTTTCTGAAACCTGTAGGTGAAATGCATGTCCCTCTGGATACACAGATCTTTTTTTATTTCTCCTAGGATTTTGTAGGCATGGCTGGTTTTTATAAATGAGCAGGTGATGCAGACTGAGGGAAAAGGCTGCATTAGAGCAAAAGCAAAGACAAGGGATTCAGAACATATCAGTAAATGAACAATCGGTAACCCCCTGTGTTGCCATTTTCTTCTCTGCTTTATCCTCATGTTTTTACACAGTTAATAAGGGGGAAGAGCTGGGACTCCAGCAGTTCTAGCTCCATATTCATGGCTCTTTCCAATTTACCACAACCGCCCTGAGCAGCGTTCATTAATCTTCAAAAATTTTCTTCTCTATATGGCAGAGTACTAGATCTCACTACTATAGCAGAAACCTGTAAATCAACATGACAGAAACAGAACTTGTCCTATCTCTTTGCCCCCACACTTACTCCGGTTTCATGACCTGTTCCTAGCCTTGTCATCAACTCAGATTCTCTACACACCTCAGCTCACATTTGATTCTTCTGTCTTCCTACTCTTACACCCATTCATTCTTGGAGATTCTGCTCTCATGATGCCTCTGAATCCCTTCTCTTCTTGCCTTCCCTGCGTCTGCCACCTTATCCTAAGTCCTCATTACAATAACTATTATTTATTACTTGTACAATCCTCATTACAATAACTATTATTTATTACTTGTACAATCCTCATTACAATAACTCTTATTTATTACTTGTACAACCGCAATAGCTTCTAACTGGTCTCCTAGTTTCTGGTTCCTTTCTTTCTTCCTGTCTCTCCCTTATGGTGGAGAGACTGTGCTTCTGTTCCTCTTACACCTGGAATCACTTCCCCTGTCTGTACTTTGTAAAATTCTATTCATCCTATGAAAACAGTCCCACATATCCTTTCTTCTTTCCGCACTGGTAGGTTGATTGCATCAATGACCCTAATTAAATGGCCTCCCTGGGTCTACGTTCTTTGTTCTGTTAGTTGACAGTTTCTTCCCAAATTGACACTGGGCTTGTTCATGTGACTTGCTTTGGCTAATGGGACAGTAACAAACTTGTCTCAAGGAGAGGCTTAAAAAAAAAAAGCATGGGTCAGTTTCTGCTTTCTTTCCCTCTTGATTCTCTGTATTTTTTTTTTCTGAGGTCGTGTCCAGGGAATCCTATTAGAAAGTGAGACACGTGAAACAGAACCGAGTCAGCCTAGGTTGTTGTAGCCAAGGCTCTCTTGGACTAAACATCTAACATCTGACCACAGATGCATAATTGAGTCAGGCTATAAGATCAGCAGAATCATCCAGCTCACTCTTAGACATGAGAGAATTATCAGTGATTGGGGTTTTGAGTCTAGGTTTGGGGGTGCTTTGTCATGCAGCAGTAGCTAATTAATACATCCACTATGCCTTTTTTTCTGAAATACTTCCATACTGTGTATACTGTTATTTTAGCATTTATTATGTTTGACTCCTGTTGGGCTGGGTCCTTTATGTCAGGGGGCACATTTTTATAACCCCAGTATCTGGCATATAACCTACCACACAGTAGGTACTCAATAAATATTTATCTAATAAATCAACAAATGTAATTGTACAGCGAATCATCCCTCCCCAGTCTTTTACAAAACAACAGAGTCAAAATGTTTTCTCTTTGGGCAGGATGGGGGGACATTCTTTAAGATTTAGCAAGAATATCTGTTTCAGTCAGGTCCTTGCTTAAGTTGTGAAATAAAAGGCTTACTCTATAAGTGCTTGAGTATTAGTGTTTGCTTTTAAATTTTTCTTTCTTTTAAGCCTTGCATTTGGATAAGCCTTCTGTCCAAGAGAAGAAGCAGTCAGTCACTCCAGCTCCAGTTCATGGCTTATGACTTCCAAGGGGAGGACAGGTGCTGGATCTTGGGTTTGGGAGGGTGCCTTCCAGGGTAGGGAAAGTGTAGGGATTTGGAGAAAAGAAGGAAGATGGGAGCCTGTAAGCCATGTCTACACAGTCTTCCTTTCTCCTTCACCATAGACAATGGTAAAATACGTGCAGACTTTTACCATCTTTTCCCTTTTGACAAACTTGAATCAAATTTCATAGTAGAGAATACTCTATAGGCAATGCCGGTTGTTGTTTCCATGCAGAGAGGTGAAAATAACTGAATACTCTTGAATTTTTTTAGCACGTTTGTGCATAAATTTTATAATCTATGAATCTTCTATAGAGACTTTAGATAACACAGTGAATTTGTCTTTCTTATTTAAAATTTAGGCTATATTGGGCAGCCGTGGTGGCTCAGCGGTTTAGCGCTGCCTTCAGTCCGGGGCGTGATCCTGGAGACCTGGGATCAGGTCCCACGTTGGGCTCCCCGCATGGAGTCTGCTCCTCCCTCCCCCTGTGTCTCTGCCTCTCACTCTGTGTCTCTAATAAATAAATAAATCTTTAAAAAAATTAAAAGTTAAGCTATGAAATATTTAAATCATACTTTTACATTAAATACCAGTCATTGATTTCTCAACCAATGGCAAGAATGTCATATATATATGACATGTATATGCTACATATGTCTATTCATATTCATATATCTAATATATAATTGGCCCTTGAACAACATGGGTTTGAATTGTGCAGGTCCACTTATACATAGATTTTTTGGGAGCAAATACAATATAGTATCGTAAATGTATTTCATCTTCCTTAAGATTTTCTTAGTGGGGTGCCTGGGTGGCTCAATCAGCGAAGCATCCTGGGATCAAGCCCCTTGAGTCATGCTCCCTGTTCAGCAGGGTGTCTGCCTCTCCCTCTCCCTCTGCCCCTCCCTTTCTCTCTCTCTCTCTCTCTCTCAAGTCAATAAGATCTTAAAAAATTTTTTTAGAAACATTTTCTTTTCTCTAGCTTACTTTATTGTAAGAACACCATAGATACCGTGTAAGACATACAAAATATCTGTTAATTGACTTTATGTTATCTGTAAAGCTTCCAGTCAACAGTAGGCTTTTAGTACTTAGGCTTTGGGGAAGTCAAAAGTTATATGTAGATTTTCAACAGTGCACGGGGTCAATACCCCTAACCCCCACATCGTTCAAGAGTCAACTGTATACACGATATAACTTGGGGGTCCATTTTCTCAATCTCTACCCCTCCCCTCAAGCCCACAGCCTGCCTGGTAGAGCATTGTATGCGCAGTAGACATTTAGAAAATTTGCCATTTCTTAGCCAATTCCATCTTCTGCCCTGTTGAGTTTTCTGTAACATTAGACATTCCTATCTCCAATCTCCTTGGTACCAGAATTGGCACGATATTTGCTACACATCAACACTTGGACAATGACTAATGGCATCATCTAGGGAAGAACAAGTAGCAGATTCATGAACTTCATTTCTTTTCAGCCTTTTATGCCAAGGCTAATTGCTTGTTTAAGTAAATGCATCTGACTTGAATAGCAATTGAAGATGTTTTGGGATAGTTTGAGTATTGAATTTCACATGCAGTGACCAAGGCTAAGAAAATTCAGGTTAATGTCCTGAAAACTTTTAATCAATATAGAGGCTTTTCCTTATAGAAAGAAATTGGTGTTGGTGATGGACAAAATCAGGGTCAGAAATTGAAAGGCCCACATAGGTCAGACAGGTAACAGAAATGAGTCAAGTAGGTGGGGACTGTGGTGAAATAGGACTATTCTGACTGTTAAAATGAGGAAAGGCCCAGGGTGGCCAGATCATCCACTTATTAAAGCCAATTCAAAAATTCAAATTTTATTTAAATGTGATATGTGAGTTTTAATTATTGACAACGAATTCAGGAATATGGATTATTCTCACAATTATCCTTTTGTTTCCTCAAAGCTACACAGAGATATTTTATGGATTTTCCAATTGTTCTTTCTTCACTATAGGAATTAACCATTACTCTGTTTTGACCTGTGACAGCTACATCACAGGGTGTAATGGGAAATTACTGGGGACACCCAAAGCTAAGTTCTGAGCAAGCATCATCTATCGAGCAGAAAATCTGTTCATATGAACATCTTTGAATATATTTGTTTTCTGATAAAGTAGTGCTTCCGGTAAAAATGCTGCAACTTGCATTGGAAATGGCTGGGAAAACCCCTCCATTTGCAAGTAAGTAGGGGGCTAATTATTTAGTGACCTATCCTCTGCCTCAGTTGAGGTTGGCTATGGTCCAGTAAAAGAATGCCACAGATCAGTGGCAAAACAGGACCTTGGGGAGCTATAGCAAAGGGGCAAATTCACATCTTACCTCAAAGGAAATCCCTATTCATATCTTCCGTGGTAAATTGTGTCTGCAGGTTATTACATTCAAGGTGAGCTGTGGGGTATACGTTTGCAGAGTGTTGATCGATTGAAAGACAACCATGACCCTGTGTCCCCAGAATGCTCCTTTGTTACTGTGGCCACCCTATTCCTTTCCCTGGACTCTTCAGACCTCCCTGAAGATCTAGGCACTCCTGGGTGAACGCATGTCACTGCACCGCAAAGGGCAGAGGCTTGTTCTCTTTGCCAGTACCCAAGCCATACCGGCTTAAAATATCTAATTACTATTTTGGAATGCTTGGAATACACAAGGCACATAACACATATTTGGCTAAAAGCCAGAGGTCCTTTGTTCCAGGCCCAATATGTAGTAGATGCCCTGGAGCATATTTCACAGGGTTCATCTTACATTTTTCTATTATTGGAAAATTTTGACTGGCTAATTTTAAAACATAGATTCTCCCCCCGCCCACCCCACCCCTCGCAAATATGTAGGCTTCACACACATGGTCTGTGGTAGCTGCGAAACAGTTGGAGAATTCCCCGTGTTCAGTGACCTCAAAGTCACACTGCAAGCTGCGCTGTGGTCTCTTACTAGCACAATAAAACATATATGAGTTGTGACTGGCTGCAGAGCTAGGAGAGGGTATTTTAGCGTTTAATAATGTGGCTCCATTAATTTTGGTGGTTGCTGTACATGTTTCTATTTTTGTCTCCAGTTAGAGCTGTCAGGAAAGGAGTCAACCAGATTTCTGCAAGTGCTTTTGTAAAAAAACATCATTTGCTGAATCAAATGTCCAAGATGGTGCTCTCACACATTCACCATCCCACATGCCCGTCCCAGGCTTTCCCATAAATGACTACCCAAGAGCCTGGGCAGAGAGCAAGGATGAGGCAGGGAGCGAGGGAGAAGGTAATGAGAAGTCAGAGCTGGGCTTTCACAAACAAGCCTTTCCCCTAATTTCTCCCTCCTGTCGCAGCCAGCATGGCAGCAGCAGCCTCTGACCCCAGCCGCTGTGGCCTCCCTGGGTGATGAGAAGCCTTGTGTAAGTAAGCAGAGAGGGGGGGCAGGACCACACAGACATGGAGATCACGCTTTCTTCTGATAAACACCCAAATCCCATATTGTAATCCCTCCCCCATAACCCCCAGTCCCTGAGAACATGACTATTGGGAAATAGAAGCATTGTGGGTGTAACTGGTGCACTAAGCGTGATGTCATACTGGAGCAGGGTGGACCTTTTATCCAGATGACTGCCATCCTTCTGGAAGGAGGAGATTTGGATGTGGACACACAAAGGCAGCATGTCACACGACAGTGGAGGCTGAGACTAGAGTGATGTCTCTACAAGCCAAGGACCATCAAGGATTGTAGCAAAGCACCAGAATTTAAGGAGAAACAGGCAGGATTCTCTCTTCTGGGAGAACATGGCCCTGAGGACCCCTTGATTTCAGACTTCCAGCCTCCAGAACTGTGATATGATAAATTTCTGCTACTTTAAGCCACCGACTTTGTTGTGGCCGCCCTAGGATCCTAACACGGGGCCGTGCTGTGCCTCAGCTGCTGTGTCACAAGGCAGTCTTGAAGCGTCTGTTAGCGTGCTCTACGCATCTGAATTCAAGGCAGTAACATCTGTTGGCTCACTGTGGTGTTGATATTTTCCCACTTGTAGAACTTACATCGGCGGGGGTGGGGGTGGGGGTGGGGAGATGGGGCATGAAGATTCAGAAGATTTAAGAACCTAAACTAATGGGTTCATTCATGTGTTCAGTCACGTAGGAGCTGTGTGATCTTGGGAATGTTAATCTCTTCTAAGGTTCCTCATCTGTAAAATGGGGTAATAATAGTATCTCCCTCACTTGGTATAATTCATAAGGATTTAGTGAGGTAAAGCATTAACCCACGTTTATTTATTTATTTATTTATTTATTTGATAGGTACACAGTGAGAGAGAGAGAGGCAGAGACACAGGCAGAGGGAGAAGCAGGCTCCATGCACCGGGAGCCCGACGTGGGATTCGATCCCGGGTCTCCAGGATTGCGCCCTGGGCCAAAGGCAGGCGCCAAACCGCTGCGCCACCCAGGGATCCCCAACCCACGTTCATTTAGTCGTGGGTTTTTTGAGTTGTGGCATATGCTGCATTTACAGTTAAGTAGGGTAAAATAAACAAGAAAAAAACCAAATAGGATAATTACGAATTCTGACAAAGACTTGGGAAGCGATCAACAGCGTCTTGACAGAAAGTGTAAGTGGTGGTGGGGGGGGGGGCGGGGGCCCGTAAGCATTTTAGATAAGAAATCCAAGGACTGCTTCTGTGAAGAGATGAAACTTGAGCTGATGCAAAAAGGATGAGTAGGTGTTAGTTGGGTGTCAAGTTGGAGAAAGAGGGAGCAGCCTCCGAAATTCCTGAGGTAGAAAGAGCGCGGCAGGCTGGAAAAATCTGTTCAGGTAAGGAGTAGATGGCTATAGTTTTCTGTTACCACCATAGCAAATCACCACAAATTTAGCAGCCTAAAATGAAGTCCGTTTATTATCTCACAGTTTCTGTGGGTCAGAATCCTCACTCGTGTCTGGAGCCTCTTTTTCACATTATCCACATGGCTCTTTGCATTTTCGAGCTGGCAACAGCAGAGTAAGTCCTCCTCAGGGTTTGAATCTGCCTGCCTTGCTTGCCTCGGCTCTAAGGGCTCATGTGATCTATTGGGCCAACCTGGATAATCCGTGACCCTCTCCCTATTTTAAAGTCAATTGGTTACCCCTGAAACACATTCACTGTAACATAGCCACAGGCATGATACCTCATCAGACTCAGCCTGGGGTTGGAGTGTGGACTCTTCTTGTGGGCTGTAATTCTGTCTCCCACATTCTACAACGGTGGGGAGGAATCTGATGATGGATTCACCTTATGGATCATGGTGAAGATTTTGAAATTTAATTTAATGGTAATAATTATAATATTACTATCATGTAACTACTATGTACGGCATCTATTTGTTAGCACTGAGTTCTTTGCTGAACGTTAGAAAACAGAGTCTCATTGGATCCTCCTGATAACCTTCTGAGAAAAGTACCACTATACTCAATTTACAGATGAGGAAATTGAGGCTCAAGTGATTTGAGACTGTATAACTCCTGGCGAATCCCTACTTAAGCCCAGATCTGTCTGGTTCCAAATTCCATTAGCATTTTTATTTTAAATCCCCCTTATTTAGACATGCATTTAAGATATATTTTTAGAGGTTTCAATAGGGACTTTTCTGTTCTGGGTAAACGCATAATTGCATCTAACTAGATGTTTTTTCTGTTTGAGTCTCTTAACCATGCCTCGGGAAATCTTAGTGATTCCAATCATTAGGTCATAGCCCGGGACTACAAGAGATTTGGCAACTTATGTATGAAAAAGTCTTAAAGAATCTGTGGGGCTTAAAGAATCAAAGCTCGTTCAGGTTTTGATATACTTTTGTCAATATTCAGTTTATGGACTTTTCATTTTCGTGGGCCCAGTATGGGTCTGAGTACCTGGATTTTTGTTGAGGGCACTGGACTCTGAAATTCTCCAAAGTGGGAAGGACACATATACCAGCAAGGCAGTTTCAATAATGGGGTCATGGCATCCACATTCTAATCTTCTTCAAGGATCTCATGAATTATCTGTATTTGATGACAGTTAGAAACCTGGCCATTTTCGTGAATTGTTTCCTAAGAACTGGACAGAGTCTTGTAGTCCTGGGGATTGCAGGGGAGCACATTTTCACTTGAGGCTAGAGAATATGCTTTGTTCTTATTCCATTGACCTCCCTGCTCACCTCTTGGTCCACCTTGCCAAGGATAAAGTTCTAGGGGTCTGACTCCATGCTGGGGACAAGAAGTGACTAGTCACGTATTAGTTTTTATTTCCCATCAGCTGCCTACAGACAACAGTACCTTGCATTTAAGGGTCTGCTCGACAGGAAATATAGAGGACTATGATTGTGGAGCCCACATCCAGGTGATAGTTAAGCCTTTTCCAAGGGCCTGGGGCGAAGATGGACTATTCTTCTCTAGGTAAACAGGTGTAACTGTTGCAGGAGTGGAGGCCATGGGGGAAGGTATGTCCCACTGATAGGAGCTGTGTCCTGGGAGATTGCGCAGCAGGCATATTTTGCAGGAATGGTCCTGTCCCAGTTCCCAGGTGCCTGCCGATTAGGGGCAATTCATCATTAGTTAATATTTCAGTGCCCATCAAGCGCTGCTTCTCTGTGCTCCCTGTAGCTCCAGAAATGTTTGCTTGAGGATGTGCTGCTGGGACCCAGGACTCCAGGAGAGAATAAGGAACACACGTGCATTCCCCTTGCCAAAAACCATTTCTTTGCAGCTGCAGTACAGAAATGGGTACCAAAACGTTTAAGCCAGGCAGGAGGGGAAAGAATTCCACCCAAAATGAAACTTTGTTTGCCAAATTTCTCGCTAGTCTTTCTTATACAGGGGGTAGGAAGCATTCCCAGAAAGAGGATGGCAAATGAAGTTATGACAAACTTAAAAAAGGCAATTCGCAAGGGAATGAGATCTTCAACAAATGAAACAGTGTAAATGGTAATATTCCAGCAAATTAGCTCCTAGAGAAGCCCTTAGGCAGAACTGTAAGCCATTATAATTAAGGATTTGGAAAATATCAGTATTTAATTAGAACCTCTCTTCTTGGTGAAATGCTGTTGTGTTGCTGTAACTTCAGGTGTAAACAACTAAACATACCCATTTCAAAAACGTGTTTTGTTGCAAGCCTTGAATCAGTGCTAATGTTAATTTGCTTATCTTGCGGCTTCCTCGCCTGTTTTTTTTTCTTTGTTTTGTTTTATTTGTTTCTGATCAGAGCTGAATTTTAAGAGCATTTTATCTTTAATTCCCGAATACAGCCATCTCCTGTTCCCAGGCTGTTATTATAGTTATTTATTCACAAACACTGGGGAGCATCCCATAAACCTACCAACTCCTCCGTAATCAAATAAGCACGGATCCTCTAATATTTAATGTGTATTTGTGGCAGTTGTTTTAGACAAGGAGGTCTCAAATCCATTCCCAATGTAATCAGATATCTTGACAATAGCAAAATGTTTCAGTTTTTATCCCTTAACAACAGCAAACATTATAGAAATTGGCTTGTGCGGTATGAAACACTGATTCACACACACACACACACACACACACACACACACACACACACAGAATACTTGGTGCTTGACTCACGATCAGTCTTAGGCCCCACTTTTTGCACCTGGAAAATTCCAGACAACAGATAAACCTTTATTCCTTTGCCTATATAGGGACGCATGTAACTCAAAATGTTTTCCTGCCGTGGTGGAGAAGATGAGGCATTATCAAGACTAACACTACAATTTAACGCTTCAGAGGAGCAGTGTATATCATTACTCCCTCTGTAGCCAAGCACACTAATTAATATTTATTGCACCTGTCAAGCCAGTAGCCACAGCCAATCCATTCCTGTGGCAGTTCAATGGGAGACTGGACACCATATTTCTCCTTGGCAGACACATGTGGGTCATCAGCAAAGACAGAAGCCCCTTTCCCCCAGTGAGAAGTCATAAACGCTCTCTTTCCTCTGACAAAATTAACCATTAATTCCATTTGTGTTAATTTTTCTCCTTGTTGGGAATTGCTGGAAAAAGTGAGGGGAGGATGGAGAAAGGATGAGACGCAGCTGCATGTCCAGGATCAGCTGTCTAACATATTTATTAGAACAAGGACTTTTGGAACCCATGACCTTTGCTTTGTATCAGACATCCCTTAAAGGTTACAGACATGTTGGGGGCGAGGTGGTTATAAATCCTCATGAAGTTTAATCACAAGTGGCAGGCCACCCAGCAGTAAATATGTTATTAAAACTCTTGGGCTTAAAACTTTGTTGGGCATCGTCAACAGGGCACGTCATCAACAGGTAGCTAGCTGGCACTGGAATTAATTAAGCAAGGGTAAAATAATAAATGAATTCTCATATTGCACCTACAGCAAGGAATTTGGCACTTGGTGCAGAGAAGTTTCTATCAAGGCTGTGAATCATTCTATAGTGCATCTGAGTCAACCCAGAACGAAGTTCACTCAAAAATTTAATTAGGAGAACATGAACACTGTGCTGGAGAAAAGTAGGGCACCAAATGCTGCTTTATTTATTTTTATTTTACTTTTTTGCTAATTCTATCAGGAGCACCTGTGTCATTAGAGCCACATGACCCAGCCTGCCAAGCTTTTGATTAACTGGAGGAACACCTGTGAGCCAATCACCGACGATTATCTGGGCCATTATATTTTCCCTTTGACATAATTGTTCTTCCCTCCAGGGTGACAATATTAACACTGATGATGACAAAGCAAGATGAGCAATAATAAAAAACAGCACATTTCTGAGCTGGTATGATGCCCCAGGTACTAAGTGCTTTACACATATTATCTCATTTAATCCTCACACCCCTCAGAGGTGGGAATTATCAGGTCCATTAAACAGATGAGGAATTGAGGTATAGAGGAGCCATGTAACCAATGTCACCCAGGTATAGTCCGTCATACTTCAAAGCTCATCTCCTGACTGCTGCCTTGTCTCTAGGATGGAGGCTACTTGGGGTTGGTATGAGAAGAATTCGTTTATGTGGGCGAGCCACACCTCTGCAACGTCTCTGTTGCTGTTCCCGGCTCCTGCTTGGGTGGATGTTTCCCCTCGGCAGTGTTACTCATGTCCTGATCGCTGATTTCAAACTCCTTTCTCCTAATCTCTCCCCATCCAAACTCCCCCCCAGAGTCCATGATGGCCCTCTGGTTATCTTCACTATATGTTATTCATTTGTGGTAAGGCCCTTGCTTCTCTGATCGTCTCTAACACGATTCTTTTGGAAGCCTTCCATTCTCTTATTCCATTTCTCTTCTCACTTATCGATAGGCCTGGCATACACATCCAGTTGCTGTCTGCAACATCATTGATTATCCTTTCACAGTTACGTTACTGCTGCACCAATAGTATTTCACCAAAACCACCCAACAGTGTGTTTGTGGTCTTATCACTGCCATAGACTTCAAAAGTCAATCTAGTGATTTCTAATTTTTGGGGTGGCTGTGTGGGTGATGATCAATAATGACTTATTTGGGTTGGTAGTGCCCAGGTTGAAGGGAGATTCTTAAATTCCTCCAGCCAAGAAGATTGATCACTGGGCTTTAGAATTAGCCTTTCCACTTCCTGGGCTGGCCAATCACTTAATGCCTTAGCCTCAGGTTCCTCACTGTAAGTTGGGGATATTCATTCCACTTTCACAGTGTTGTTAGAGATGAAATGAGATGACATACATAAAATCTTCACCCCAGTGTAAGCACTCATTATTAGACATTTTGTATGTGGTTTTCAAAGGGTGGTTTTCAAAGTGTGGTCCTCAGAACAACAGCAACCATATCACTTGCGAATATGTTAAAATGCAAATTCCTGGGCCCACCCTGGATCTAGTGAACCAGAACCTCTGGGTGTGGATCCCAGTTATTGCATTTTAACAAGCCTCATGTGATTGTGATGCTTTAATGCCTGGGGACCACTGGTCTACAAAGCAAGGCTTCTCCTTAGCAAGGGTGACATGTTGACTGCTGGACACCTGTTTTTCTCTTCCTCTTTTCTTCCTTTGAATAATGATTATGGCAGCTTGCTCACCATCTCTCTCCTTTTCACCCTTGGTGTGTGGGATAGAAAATTCAGCTGGCCTCCATCTTAAAAGTAAGATTTTGACTAGGAATCTTTGCTCCACTTGTCGCTCACCTGTTTTTCTAATAAATGTCTTTTGCTTCCTCTTGATGTTCTAGTGGAAATGGTGGGACCCTCTGTGTAGGAGCTAATTCTATGCTCTGTGGATTGTCTGCCTCATTTTTTAGTCCTGATGATTATTCCTAATAATAATAATTACTGAAAGCTTTTCTTTGACTCAATTCCTGCTTCATGTAGAAGAAAAAAAAATCCCTTCAATTTTTTTCCCTTTTCTGAGCCCTGACAAATGACTATTACCATGTTAAATCATTCACCTGTGTAAAGCAAAGATTTTTATTTATGTCTCTGATGTTTGTTCTTTAATATCTTTAGAAAAACATAAAGTTTGTATTAAATTGTAAATGGGGACTTTCACTCTAAACAAGGGTTGGCGGCTTTTCCATTTTACTTGTTTGCCATACTTAATTGAACCCTGGAAGACTGGGGTACACGCATCATTTCCTCCTCATCTCTGTTTCACTGTTGAGTGAAGTGTTTTGAATTAATTTTGTTAAATTATTAATAGCTCAGTATTGGAAAACATTCCAGCTCCAGAGTTTATATTTCATCATGCACCGTGAAGTAATATGGTAGATTTCATGCACACAAATGAATATGCTTCTAGTGGTTAGGTGAAATTTTGGCTCTGGCCTACCCACAATGAATTCTCATGAAGATGTAATTTAATATTGAAGTAGATATTCTAGTTTTCATTAAATCAGGACAGTTTCCTGGGAATCAAATGATTAGAATTACAGAATGGGTTGGGTCATTCATTTATTTCACAGAATGGTGCTAGGCACTCTGTTAGGTACTGGCAATACAATGGGAGATAAAAGGAGATATGGGCTTTGCCCCTAAGGACCTTATAGTCTAGTGACGAAGACAATCAACAAATCACCAAAATAAATGTAAATGACAACTATGATAACTTAGAAGGGAGGGAGGTGTGTAAGTGTGAGCAGATGACAAAGAAATTGACCTGGTCTTCCCTGGGAAGTGGTGTTCGCTTCTTGTGAGGCAGGAGTATGATTATTTCAGGGAAGGGAGTAGGGTGGTCATGGGAGAGGGTACTTTGGAGAGAAGGAACAACATGTACAAATGTCATGTGGCAGGAGGGAGTATAGCATGTACGTGGGGCTGAGAAAAGGTTCGTGTGGCTAAGACTCAGGGAACATGAGGGCCCATCAAGGAGTTTAAAGCAGAGGAAAATGTGAATTGATTTAGGTTTTGGCGAGATCACTCTGCAGTGTGGGGTGTGGGTTTTCAGGAGACCAGACTGAATGTAGGTCGACTATCCAGCAGGCTATTGCAGAAGAGATCACACAGAGGGCTGGATTGGGGTGGACATGGCCAAGATGGAGAAAATGAGTGAGTGTGCAGATAACAACAGGATGGTGATGGGCAGAGAAGTGATTCTCTGATTCTAGTGTGCACATGGTTCTGTTCAGTAAGCTAAGAGACCCTCAGGAGAAAACCAGGTTTGCCAGGGAAGCTCATGTCTGCTTTTGGACTGTTGAGTGTGGTGAGCCAAGGCAGTGCAGGATATTTGGGTCCGGAGCTCAGAGGAAAGTCTAAAATGCTAGATGTACATTTGGATTTATCCAAATGTATGTGGCGATACAGCTATAGGCATGGATGAGATGGGACACAGATTCCTACTTTAAGGGATAGCAGCATTCAATGCTAAGCAGAGGAGAAGATGAAGAAGGAATGGCCAAAGGGAAGGAAGGAAGTCCCCACCTTCTCTTTGGAAATGAGGTATCACTGAGGCTGAGGAAAGAATTTCAAGAGAGCAGCAGTGGCCAACCAGCCAAGATATGCCAAGAGAAAAAGGCCAGCAAAAAGATCTAATGCATATGGAGGAACCCGTGGTTTGGTTTATCTGACACTGGATCTTGGGAAAACAATGAGTGATTAACATAACAGTGGTCCCTGAGAATAACTGAAATATGTACCATTGAGGTTATCCATCTCTCCCTACCCAAACCCATCTGCTTACGGCCCGGGAGACAGGAGAACAGGAAAGAAGGCCCCCTAAGGTATGAAAGGTAGTGAAGCGCATGGAAACACATGTGAAAGCAGGCTCCAGAGGCAGACATCAAAGTTTAAATTCTGACTCCAAACTACTTAGCTTGGCTGGATTTCTTTATCTCCCTAAGTTTCAGGTTCTTTATCTGTAAGATGAGCATAACCACCTTATAGGTACTTGTGAGGATTAAGGAGATATGTACCAAAAGCTTAGCAAGGTATCGGGCCCACAGTAAAGGTTAAAAACAATTGTTCATTTAATAACTGAATGATGGATTTCAAGCAGGGAATGAGGAAGAGATACATATTTAACAAGATGACTATATCTATCATCTGTCTATCATCTAAATGGCTTCATCATTGGAAGAATAACAATAACTAAATACAAAGAACACTCATTTCTGTTATCTTGGAAAGGGGTTTCTAAGTGTGCCATAGTCCTTTGCTCCAGGCCAGTTCATTTACCTTTTCAGTTAATGCCTTCCGTGAGGATATAACAACAATTGTATGAAAAGTACAGATGAGAAGCTGATATAAACACGGAAGGGATATACCTGTGACAGACTAAAGATTGAAAACAAAACAAATGGTCAGAATAAAATCAGACAAAAATTTAACAAATCAACTATGGAGTCTAATAAACCCACTGCACAAATTCAGGACAGTACAATTCATGTGGCTTTTTTGTAAGAGATTTAAGGTGAAAATGGACAGTGAATTCTATATAAGGCCATGATGGGAGACAGCTGCCCCCCAGAAGCTGTGTAGACACTGCTGTAATCAACATAGTTCAGTTTCTCTCTTCTTTTTGGGCCCCATATAGACTACATTTACTAACCTCCCTTGTGTCTACTTTTTGCCAATGGAACACAAAAAGATGTGCCTCCTCTCTGGGCCAAGGCAGTTAAGAGCACTAAGCCTTCTCCATAATTTCACTTTCCCCTTGACTTAGGGCTAGATCTACTGGGGGCCCTCTGAGGTCCTAGGAAGTATCAAAGCCTGGGTCCATGCCCTTACCTCTTGATCTGTAACTTCATGTCACCTGAGAAGTGAACAAAAAAACAAACTATTATAGGTTAAGCCATAAAGACTTGGGGACTACTACCACAAAGACCACCATTATTCCTTACTAAAAAATCAACAACAACCAAAAATAGAAACAAAACAAAACCACTTCAGTTTTTGTTGATATTAATAGAAGTATGGTGTCCAGTTTAATGTGAAATGATATTCTGATAGAAATCATCCAGGAAGATACTAAATGACTTAACCAAGTTTTTGGTTTTTATTAGCAGAGCTATAGACCATACCTACAGCCTGATTTTTAGGTTCTTGGCTTCACACAAGAAGACATGGACATGTTGAGAGAATTCTTGGCATACACTAAGCACTCAGTAAGTTTCTACTAAACGATTAATATTAAAATGTATTCAGTCAGTGGTATGACCACCAGGAGAGGTAGTGAATCAAATCCATGTCCTATTAAGGTGGTTGGAGGAGCTTAGATTGTTCAGCTGGGAGAAAATGAGACAGGATGTGTGTCATGAACTATTAAAAGTACTATTTTGTAGAAGAAGGATTAGATCAGTTCTCTGGGAGCCCACCAGGTGGAACTGGAATAATAGCTTGAAGTTAGACATTTCTGTTCATTGTATGATGATGGAACTTACGGAAATACCACATCAGTCAGAGATGTTCAAAGAAGTGGCCTCTTACAGCATTTGAAGTGTTTAAGCAAAGAGTGAGGGACCATGAGTTGGGGGATATTATGGAAGAAATTCAAGTACTGGATGGAATCCTGGATAAGATGCCCCTTAAGACCTCTTATAACCCTAAGGTTCTCTGTTCACATGGTTCTAAAAATAAACTTCATTTAGAGATAGTATTGACAAAATGCACTGAACATAGAGTCCTGTGGTGGGCCCCACGTAACTTGTCTACAGTGAGAGTCCTTTCCATCTTTTAAATAATAGTCACTGTTTTATTCCTTATAGAGCAGAGATTATGAATGTTTCCTCCCAACTGTCTTCTCCAGATTGCTAAATGTGGCTATGCCTGAAAATTTTTTTATCATGAAAAAATATTCACAGGAGGGCTTTTCTTACAGTGGTCTTGAACAACTGCAGAGAATTTTTAATTGAAGCTTAGTTGATTTGAAATCTGTTGCATATCAAGTTGTATTCTCTGAGTGTCCACCAAATGCCAGGAGCCCTATAAGGCTACAGGCACCTTCAAGAAGGTTCCATTCTAAGCTGTTAAAGTCAGCTCTGCCACTGAAGTTGACAAAGACCTGGAGCATGAGCCCAGCTTTGTGCACACTGTGACTTGTATGAAAGCTGTGAGCATCTTTTGACTGAGTGTTTCCATTCACAAAGCAGAGGCACAGCAATTGGTTTTCCTAAGAGAGATACTGTAAAGATAAAAGAAAAAATGTATGTGAAATTACTTTGAATTTTTAGGAGAACTAAAAGAAACTTGGGATAGTAGAGCCAAGGTTTACGTCAACTTTTCTTTTAAGAAAATACTTAGAGTCTAAAGAATGGGCTTCTGATCAGCTAGGATCTTGATGCAAATGTCAAGGAATCCTGTACTTTTATTTTGACATCTATATTGTCTATTCACTTTGCAAACTCTCAAGAAGATTGATATCATGGAATTATAGAAATAAAAAGTCATGGACAAAATTTATGTTAAAAAATAAATGAATAAATAAAAAGGGTGGGCCTCATTCTCTCATGAGCTCCACATGATGCTTATCAGCAAAGTCTTCAATGGAAAAGTCAATATGGTACACCTAAAACACCTAATATTCCCTTTATTGCCACACTAATATGTGAAAATTAAAGCTCATTACTTAAGAAACAATGATTTGTCTGGGGATGAGTTGACTAAATGGCTAGAATTGATAAAACCAATAGGGGTAAAATTAGAAGCTTTGTGGAAATTTCCATATGGCACAATTGTAAAAAGATACAGAAGCAAGAAAATAAAGTGCATACTATATAGTACTCTAAAAAGTATATAAATTTAAAAGAAGCAGTGTGTTGAAGTTTGATGAGAGTTTTTGAGTTTGGGGGGAATATTTAGATTCTTTCCATGAGGCTACTGATATTCCGAAGGGGCTGTTAATTCCCTCCGAAACTTATAATGCCTTAATATGTTCTGCAAATATTTTCTGAGTAAACACTAGGAATGAATACATTGAATTTTAAAGTGAATTCTTCATTTTATTCACGTTTGTCACGCATTCTATTTCAAATACCACTCTGGCAGGAAAAGCTCTAACTTAAGAGAAAAACCAGAGAGTTCTACCTAATATAATGAAATCAGCAGGACTTGAAGCTCTCCACACTCTCCTCATTTGCTCTGCTAACAAAGGGTTTGTCTCCATTCAGGAAACTCTCATATACACTCCCCACCTTCAACCCCCCCAATGTGTCAGGTCCTTCGTTGGGCATGAGAGACACAAGGGATGTGTGACACAAAGTCCCCGCCTCTGAGAAGCTCAGGGTCTAGAGCTGCTGTGAGAAGATTTATCCGGTGGGCTTAGAATGAATTTGAGGCTAGATTAACCAGGAACAACCTGTGAACAGTTCCTTAGGTTTGATTATCCTTTTCTTGAATCTTCCTCTTTCTTGAAGATAATGTCTTGGGCTGTGAATCCCATAGATTTTCTTGTAGCCCTTTCAGGCTCAGAAATAAGATTCTTCAAGCCCAAAGGATGGGCCCTCCTTTATTCATGTTGTCCGGTGGGGTGCTTTGTATCTTGGGCATATTTAATTAGTTTCCCATGCGTTGGCTGCTCCCGCCACACTTTAAGAGCCTTTGCAGTTGTTATGGACTTAATTGTGTCCCCTTAAAATTCATATGTTGCAGTCCTAACCTGTGATACCTTAGAATGTGACTGTACTTGGAGATCAAATTTTTTTTTTTTTTTTTGAGATCAAATGTTTAAAGAGGTAATGAAGGTGAAGCGAGGTCATGTCTGTGGGCCCGGATCCAATCTGACTGAGCCCTTCTAAGAGGAAGAGGGGGCCTGGGATGCACACGCTCACAGGGAAGGCCGAGCGGGGACACAGTGAGAAATGGCCATCTGCGAGCCTAGAGAGGAATCTCAGGAGAAACCAAACCTGCCAAAACCTTGATCTCGGATGTCTAGCCTCCAGAACAGGGAGGAAATAAATTTTTGCTGTTTAAGCTGCCCAGTCTGTGGTATTTCGCTGTGGCAGCCTGAGCTGACTAAGACAACAACTATTTCTGATACCGCTCCATTTTTGGTAAAGTTGCCAAACTGAGCAGCCTTTCCCAAGTTCTCCTCCGGTTTCTGCGCATGGCCCCTCTGAGTCCCAATCATTCTCTCATGCCTCTGTGATCAGAGTTCTCTAGCTGTCTTTTCCAGACTTTCCAGAAGATTTGAACAATTTCAAGGCTAATGAAGAAGAGAAAACCCATTCTGCCATTTGAACTCTGCAAACAGCCCCTCAGGAAAGGCTTGGTTGTCACCTTGTTCTCTCCCTGGGAGGCAGGGATGGAGAACCTGGCTGAGATGTAATGCTCAGCCTCTGCAGTCATGTCTGTCCCACAACAGACCAGAGAAACTGTGCTAGTGGGAGTGACGGTCTGACCCTGCCCATCTGCAGGGGGGCAGCATCGGGTTAACTTCTTAAAATCCCTGGTGTTGGAAATGGACCAGCAGGAACTTCATAAAGAGAGGTATAATCTAGGGCAGAAACACTAAGAGGAGTTCAAATTAAAGAAATGACATGAAATTACATTTCTTAAGGAGGGAAATAACATTCAGGAACATTAAATGATTTAATTATGCTTGACAGAGCTTTTGGAGCTAAAAATGCAGCAGAAGCAAAGTGTGTTGAGATATAAAGTTTGAGAGAGCAGCCGTAAGAAAAATCTTGAAAGCAGAGTATGTAATCATCCATAGCCGCATGGAGGGCAAAGAGGACCCTCCATTAACATTCATTTTGCTTTTTCTAGGACAAGGACTCGGAAGAACAGAGCAATATTTTTTGTGTAGTTTTGAGGCTTAATTATCTCTGGTGGAAATACTGTTAAGTCTTAAGATTCTCGGACTTACTAGTTCTCAAATATGTTGATGTACATTTAACATACATCATGAAAAGCAGCCAGTAGTTCTTCTGGCTTCCTTGGACACACATATACAACATGACCACCGTCAGAACCAACTGATTGTTGCTATGAGAGCAAATACTCGCTGCTATTAATACTTGGAAACTTTTACGTGTAGGTATAATACAGCTTATTTGTGTGTTCAGATTGTTATGAATACATATGCGGGGACACTCCATACATGCCAGTATTTACTATATAGTCTCACTGTGTTTGGAAAAGGGTCATGGGCATATTGCCCCCCAAATGTTTCTCTAGCAATGGACCAGCATCCTGAATGGAATCTATGATTTAAATAGATTCTTGAGGCACCTCTGCCTCCTCCGGCTCCAGTTCTAAACTTTAAACAGAATGCAAAATGGTCCGAGTGGAATGGGATGCAAAGTCCCCCTGACTGAACAGTTCCTGGTATGGTGCAAATTTTCTTTTATGGTGCCAATTAGTGTCTGACTTGTCTTTTTGCCATGTGACGAATTAAAAATGCATGATTTGGATGCCGGAAAGCTAACCAGCTTCTGGATAGAATCCCCTGGACACTGCCATTCTTCCAGTTGATCCTTTTGCCCTCCCTGTGTTGGCAAGTACCGCCTCGTTCGCCCACTGCTTACATCTTTCCCTAACAGATGGTTCTTTTTACTAGTCAAGATCCAATCTGGTGATTTACTTTAATATGCCTTGGCCTAAAGAATACCCATGACAGACAGCTAGCACAGCCTCCCGAAGCAAAATTTTGCAAAGAAAAAAGTTAAGTAGACACATGCTATCTAGACTGCATTCCATTTTATGCACCCCATAAATCAGAATATTTGTCAACAACAATTAAAATGTAGTTTCCCTGGTAATAAACATTACAGGGAGGAACAAATCAAGTTTCATTTATTCTGTCAGAAACCGAAGGCTAGCGCTTCATATTATTTTGTGGATAATCTCTGAGGAGTAAACTAAGCACAATTACATTCTTGATTTTAATTAAAACTCTGGGTACCTTTCAAGTTCCGTTAGGGAGATGTCCTGGGTCTGCTTAGCTGAGGTCTGCACTGTAAAGTTAATTTGACATACAACATATTTTTCATGAGGTAACTGTCGCAGGAAGCTGTTTGTAAGAGCAGCCTCTCCAGTGCCTGTGGGCCCCACAAAAAGTAATGACTTCTCCTGAAGCAGCAACTTCGCCAGGAAGTACATCTGCATAACAGTCCCCGAAGCCCTCCCAATAATGTCATTAAGCTGGAAAAAAATCAAAGGAAAAGGCACCCAAAAGATGCTGTTAAACATGTTTCATTACTTACTGTACACAGAACAACAATAGAACCGAGTCATGGAATCATTTCAAATCACGGTAAAAGGGGAAGCATCCCCCAATCCCTGGAATGGTGGCAGAGGCAGAGGCCATGGGGTGTGAGCTGGCCCTGAGACCCCGGGAGGGCCACCGTGGAAGGCCCTTGTTCCCGCTGCTGTTTGTGAGGACACTGTTCTTCAGGACTGAGTCACCCTCAGCCATTAGTTTTTGTGGCTTCTGATCTGCTGATTTTCTACTTGGCCCGTTTTCCACTTATTTCTACAAGGTAGTGAGCAGAACTGCAATGAGGGTGCTGCCTAGCACGAGCTATGCTGTGAGGGGCAGGTGGGGGGGTTGGCCTGTCAAGGGGAGAGGCCTCACACATGGCCCCTTTTTCCGCTCTTCACTGTCATCCACCACCTCACCCATCCTACCCAGGATTTCCCTCCACTGGAGTCTGAAAAGTAGATGCTCCTACAGGGCGTGACTTAAAATCATGGCAGATCTGAGTTACTATCGGTCTTTCGAGACCGTCTTCTCCAGCTGGTCTGTTAATTCACAGATGGTGAGGCTCAAGCAGGAAAAGAGAAATAGCAGCTTTTGTTGGTCTCTCCAGCCACACATATTCATTGCCACCTTTGACTCCGAAGGGGCACTGGATTTATACTTTCATGTTGGAGCTTTTCAATTCCAAGCAGTGATTGCTGTTGTAGTGATCTTTATCACATTACATAATCATATTATGATCTAGATTTATGATACTGTGCATTAGATCCGTATGACTCATTACATGTCTATGCCTTTCAACACCATCAGTCGTATCCCCCCACC
Organism: Nyctereutes procyonoides; assembly: GCF_905146905.1. Taxonomy (NCBI): domain Eukaryota; kingdom Metazoa; phylum Chordata; class Mammalia; order Carnivora; family Canidae; genus Nyctereutes; species Nyctereutes procyonoides. The sequence continues at coordinate 26,537,558 of NW_026575122.1, forward strand.
TCCATCCCCTGGTGACTACCGCTTTGCTTTCTTTTTTTTACAGCTTTGAATTTTTTAGATTCTGCATATAAATGATATCATATTTGCCTTTCTCTGTGTCACTCCTCTCACTTAGCAAAATGTGCTCAAAGTCCCTCCATAGTGCCCCAAATGGCAGGACATCTTCCTTTCTCGTGGCTGAATAACCTTCCACATAATGATATTTGTTACTATTAATAACTCAAAAGCCTGACGATGAAGGATGTGTGAATAGGTGTCCTGTGTCCACCATTTAGTATACATTCCTGATTTCTGGTCTTAAGTTCTTGACATGAACCATCTTTAACACTCATACTAATCTGCTAAAGAAGTAAGTATTATAAACTCTACTTTCCAGATTAGCAAACAGAAATGCAGGGAGTTTTAAGCAAGTTGCCAGAAGTAACACAACTGCTAAATGCTGGCCAAAGCAGCACTCCAGCCGCGGGCATGCCAAAGTCAGCGTTCCGTGCTGAACTGTATCGTGGAGGAGAGTAAGATGCTTGGTTTGGACGGTTAAAGCTTAGAGAGGAATGGGAAAATGGCAGGCTAGTACTGGGCTTTCAACTGGAAGGACAGGACCCTATGTTATAACAGATGGGTAAGAGGTCCCCCCCCTTTCAAGGAGACCCATTTTCCTTCAGCTTCTTATTGCTCTTAACTTATTCCCAATACAGTCTTAGCACAGGGTCCCAGAAAATAGGAGCTCAACAATCATCTGCTGAATAAAGAAAAGAAATGACCACAGACGGGCAATGCAGTGCTTATTCCCCTCATTACTAACCTCACCTCTTACTGCCAACATTCCAATGAGGACTTTTTTAGCCACAAATGTATCTCTCCTTCCTAACTTCCCCAAGTTTCTGAAGGCTTGTTTATATCACTGTCTTTCCAGGACTTATTTTGAAACTGTGGACTTCTTTTGCAAATATAGAAATCCTCAGTAAAGTTGGCATTTATCCTCTGAGTTGGTGTTGAGCAGGGAAGGGAAATAAATAAACACAAAAACCAAAGCCCACTTAGACCAGCCACCTACAGTAATTGCTATACTTTATGTATTTCCCTGATTAACTTCTTTTCACGAGATTTTGATCATCAAGAGAACATAGGGCCTGATATCAAGATGGGTAGGAAGAAAAGAGACAAAAAAAAAATTAATCTTAAATGTTACCAACCACACACACACACACACACACACACACACACACACACAAGGACAATTATGTGAGGGGATGGAGATGTTAACAAACTTTATTGTGGTAATCATTTTGCAATAAACTCGCGTATAAAATCTTTATGTCATACACCTTAAACTTACATATGTTATGTGACAATAGCATCTCAATAAAGCTGGGGGAAAAAAGTACCATAATGAGTACACACTGCTACCTTTTGATGGATAGTTAAGCTATTTCTTAGTACCTGTGTGTTTGTTTTGATTATGATCAGAAAGTAGCAAGGAGCATCCTGTACACATAGCTTTGAAAATCTGTGTGAGTTAATTTATGAAATAAATTCATACAGGTAAAAAACCAAAAACCAAAAAACCCAAACCAAAAATTGGGTAGGTGATACCCCAGGTAGTATTTACACGCGAGAATTTCCTTTGACTTGCTGTATTCTGCAAATTTACCAAACCTTAGTAGCAGAAGCCGCATGTGGCCAATGGAAATAATTCCGGCTAAGCTGAGATTCTGGAATATTCAGCAACTACTGGCACTGTTGCAAAGTCCTTTATTTCTTTTGGGGGGCCCTGCTTTGGATTTACTAACTCCAGGACATCAAATGGCTTGAAGGAGTTAATGCAATTCTTTGTAAATCTCTCTTACTGAGGCTCAGCTTTCTCATTTGTAAAAAGGGCTATTATGGTCTGAGTGTTTGTGTTCCTTCCAAATTCATGTGTTGAAATCCTAATGGCCAATATGATGGTATTATGAGGTGGAGCCTCTTGGAAGTGCTTAGTTCTTGAGGCTGGGGCTTCATGGATGGGATTAGGGTAGAGCTCCTAGCCACATTGGCCACGTGAGGCTACAGAGAAAAGATAGCCCTCACCTGACACCGAATTGGCCGGTGCCTTGATCTTGGACTTCCCAACTTTCAGAACCATGAGAAATAAATTTCTGTTGTTTACAAGCCACCTAGTCTCTGGAGTATTTTGTTAGAGCAGCCTGAACCGACCAAAACATTAACACAACAAAGTCGGCCTTCAATGTTGTAACAATGAAATGCAACATTCATAATGATAATAGCTCGCATCACTATTCTATGATATATTTATATCTATCCATATCAATATCTATTTATCTAGTCATTTGATCCTTATAACAACCCCGTGAGGTAAGATCATTTTCTCTCTAACAGATCCGAAAAACCCTGTCCAGTAATTGCCAGAGATCATTGCACTGAGGCAGATTTGTGAATTCCCTGGGGGCTGACCAACTCCAGTGCTTGTAACGTCTTCTGAGGCCTGAAACAGTGCTAGGCACAGAGAGGCACCTGCAATTGTACCTTGAGTCTGATTTGGAGGCCGGTATTTTCTCTACAAAGTCAGTCTGAAAAATCAAGAAATGTGAGATGAATGTGCAATTAGTAGTGCTATGTCGTAGATTTATGGTCTTCAGTGTGGCTTATGGCTACCCAGTCACAGTAACAAAAACATCTATGGGCCGCATGACTACCCCTGCTCAACCTCTGCTGGCATCCCGTGGCTCCTTATCTGATGAAATAATGTCCCGTCCTTGCACTTGGATAAGCCCAGTGAGATTTTTAGCAGGAAGAGGGTGTAAAATGGAGAAAAATAGTCTGGGCTGACATGGTGCACCAGAGACAGCCATTATGGATGATATCATTGTCCTCAATATGGCACTTGGTTAGATTTGAAAAACTCCCTCATTTCCTGCTACATGCAATTCAGGCTTGCTTTTTAACCTCTGCAATGTTAATCTGTATAGCCACAGGATATCTTCAGTCACAAGAGTACAAATCCCTGGTCTAGAAGGTCAGAAACCACATCACCATCACTCTAGATCTTTCCTCCAACATCTCTCCTCCCCCTTGCCTCTAGCTCCTTGGCCCTCATCACTTCAAATCCCCTAAAGAAACAGAATATGCAGTCACTAAAATATATATATATTTTATAGTCCCAGCCTATTGTTGCAAAGGTCAAAGCAGTAAACTCCAGTTCAACAGAATCTAAGAAGGATTACAATTCTGAATCCTCCTGTCTGGTGACACACATCATCTTTGGAGGAGAAAAACACAATGTGCCATCACTCCACTCTAGCAAAGTGAGAGGGCAGGAGGAGCCATGAACTTAACTATTCTGGTCCCAGAAGGACCAGAGGAGATCTCCCAAGGATGTGCTGTGAGCTGATATTGCAGCAGTTCTGGCAAAGGTTTTGGTCTTTGTCCCTCATTAGCAAGGAGGCCGGCAGAGGCCCATGAACCTCTTTTAAATGACTCTTTTGCATGGTGGAAAGAAGTTCACCAAGGATGGAATGTCATCTCCCTTTCTGAACAGAGATGAAAAAGTGCCACTGCATAATAGTGAGTTGTAAAAGAGGGGAGAACTAGAGATTAAGCAGAGATTCTTCTGCCCTCAGTGGGTTGGGGTTGAAATTTAAAAATAATCAAACTATTATGGGTCTTCTAATGGAGCAGGTTGATTATTCTTGTATCTCCTCCCCACTCTTCTTTTTTTTTTTTTTTTTTTATAAATAGAGGAGTAAATGCTTTAAAGAGAACTTACATGAAGAGAACTTTATTAGGAAAGAAATCATGAAAAGAATAAAGTAATAATATAACATTAGGTTCATAGCTCATGCAAAACGAGGGTGGGATGTAAAACTCAGAAATAAAAAAATGTGGGGATGATGGATTAAAGAGGAAATGCTTTGAATTGACTAATTTTCACAGTTTGAGGTCTGAAAGAAAATTGGGGCATGCAAGGACTATGTGTCAAAAGTTTTAGCAAGAAAGGAGAATATTCTAAGCAGACTGAATTATAACGCATTGGGTAGATCAGAACTCATTATTCAGATTCTCGCTCCTTTGCAGTGGCTCCACACGGGAGCTTGTTAGAAATGTAAACTTGTAGGCCTCCTCCTACAATTGAAATCTGAATTTTTAAGAAAATCTCCAGGCAACATGTATGCACATTAAAGTTTGAGAAGTTCTAATATAGTCTAGTGCTTTCTACTGGTACTCTAGAGTTATTAAGTTTTTCACCTTTTCCTCCCATTATTTATTTACCAAATCCACTACACAATAAAATTGCAAAAAGAATTAAGCCCCATTATCTGGCAAATATTTTCCTTCAAAAGATGGGAGACAAAGGCTGAGGCTATCTAATGTAGCTTTCCGTTGACCTTTCCCTTAAGATTTCACCCTGCATGTTAGCAAATTTAGTCATAAGTAGAAATTGCACTGTCAAAACACAGGGGCCATGCCAAGTGATGGCAATAGCACCCACTGAACTCTGTTAATTGTACAAAAGGCTAGTTAGGCTCATGGTGACCGGAAGGCCAGCTAACAGCTATGCGAAGAGAATGTTCCTTGGAAATGTGTACCTTTCCAAATGACAAAATATAATTAAGATTTGAACTATTAAATGAACTGTCAAGAACACAATTATTATTCCTACTCTTTCTCTCCCTCTTTCTCGTTTCCTTTTAAAAGCAAAGTTGGCCTGCATTAAAGGCCAAATTCAGATATTGGATCTATATGGTGTTTCTGGCTTGGGGTTTTTCCAATAAAAGGGGATTTCTAAGTTACTATCTCCGATAATAAGCCGCTTTTCTGAATCTTGAGATTGTTATAAGCATATGGAGAATGTGATCTGCCTGTGGTGAATTGCTGAGAGCAAATTTTTGTTACACATCTCCCATTTGCTTACAAGCTGATTTTTCAAAAAATGTATGATTCCAAATTCTCTTGCTCAGATGATAGGAAATGCTTTGGGATAATCCAGACTGGCACTGGCACTGACACAGTATTCATATAAAGCTCTTTGGTCTTGTGGATTTTCTTGTCCCTAAAATTTGGACACTTAAGAGTATTTATGCCTCTGATATAGGAATTGGCTGAGGCTAAAGCTAAGGAGAGCAAAAGATGAGTGAGAAAAACGAATAGAGAAAGGGGCAAAAAACTGAAAAGAGGAAGGAAAGCGAACTGATCTTTATATGGGGGAGAGTTTAAAATTGCATGTATTCATTCATTCATTTTTAAAATATTAAGGGCCCTCTATTCAGAATACTCTGCTAGGCATTGATGATATATAAGAGGAATACATAACAGACATGGTCCCTGCCCTCATGGAGGTTAACAGTCTAGTGTGTGGGGTGGCAACCAATAATAAAATATATGTTGAATTCCTATTCTGTGTTTTGTGCTTAAGTGCTCTGGGGAATAACAGAAAAATATGACACAGTAAAGCCTGTTAAGAGGCATTTGGGTCACCTGGAACTTATGTCGTTTACCGTTTTTCCCCTTTTTGCTCCTCAGCATCTGTTCCCTTCTTTTCTAGTGACAGCACCTCCTTTTATGTTGGGGAGCTAGAGTGAACCCATGAGGTAAAATATAGAGGGATTGTGAATTGGGAGGGATTGTGAACTGATTTCCTTTATAAGGACTGCACAGAGGCTAAAGCACAACCAATTGGATGTCCTCTCTTTAGGACTTCAATCCCAAGCCAAACTGTCAAAGCCTAAATGTTGGATTCATCCTCAGTGATGGTGGCCTGAAGAGCTAGGTCTCAGGGTGCTGGGCCTACACTCCCAGAGCTTCCCTGGTTTCCGGCCTTTTCAAGCCAAGTCCTTCATCTGGGAATTCCTCCATATACTTTTCAAATAAAATCCTCTTTCTTACATTAGCAGAGTTGGTTTATGTGTCTTGGAACTACAGAAACTTGCCAAGTGAAAGTAGTACCTGAAATGGGGAAATGGATTCTGGGTAGCAAAGAAAAGTGTTCTACAACTATAGTCCCAGCCAACAAGGAGAATACAGTTCATCTGGAGCTTCCTTAGTGGGTTCTGAGAGCTTTTGTCTTGCTAGAATAATTTCTACAGGTACCAGTATTAAAACACAGATCTTACCTTCCCTACTTCCACAGGCAATTTCTATGGGATTTCAGGGTTAAGTAAACTTGAAGGGAAAAAGATCCTAACAGAATCATTGAAGAAAATAAATGAAGGAAAGAAGGAGGAGATGAAAAAAAGAGCAAGAGGGAGAGAGAAAATGAGGGGGCCTGGGGTGTTGGTGGGGGGAGAACTTTGTTATGTGTCTTTATTTTTGGTTTTGAAACTAGTTTGTGAAGATTTGTAGGAAAGAGGGTCTCTCTGGCACAAAACATCTTGTCAACCTTGAAGAACGTTTTCAGAAGAATGAAGGAGACCCCTCATATCCTATTCATAGCCTATAGCTTGCAGGTGATGGCTCACCTATGAGAAACTTAAAAAATGAATCAGTTTCAAGACTCCTCAGCCAGTAAATAACATTTCATACAGAGGGACTTCAATCACCCAAAGGCATCTGTCTTGATGACTCTATTTGTGGATAGTAAAATTACCAATGTTTATCAGGGGGTAAACTATTGGCAAGTCCATTCTGTACTTTACCATCTGAAAAGATTCTGTTTTTCAAGCAAAAATATCTGACAAGCAAATCACATGTAATGACATATATCAGGATCTCACTGAATAATATCTGTATCTGGACAATTTAAATCAGATTTGAGCAGGGAAAACTAGATACTGATAAGAACGTTAGTCAGTGATTTTAAACAATGAGCTTGACCTGGTCTCTCTAAAGATGCATCATCTTTAAGGACAATTAGCCGGGAACGTTGCCCCACGTTCCTACTTGCCTCATGCATGCAGGCCCACCTGTACTGCACTGCTGAGGAGACTCAGTCTGGATACCTGCTCTTGATATATTTTCTCTTTCTCTTGTCTTCTATGGAAATAAGACACCGTGGCCTCAAAGGCTTAATGTTACTTTTTATGGTAGCTGGGTGTCTTACCTGGGGAATATCATGCCTGAGACCTCTCTGTCCCCCTGCCCATTTCTTTACCTACAAGACTTGCCTATTAGCACCCAGATTATACAAGGATTAACATCACATTATAATCTCTAACTTAACTTTTCTCATAAAAATATCTTGGGACACTGTCTTCATCTTTCAGGCTGCTATAACTCAGTGCTATAGATACTATGACTTTACTGGGTGCCTTATAAACAGCAAATATTTATTTCACAGTTCTGCAGGCTAGGAAGTCCAAGTTCGACATGCTGGCAGATTTGGTGTTTAGTAAGGGTCAGCTTCCTCATAGATGCTGTGCATGTGTCCTCACATGGCAGAAGGGTCTCTTTATAAGGTCTCTAATCTGGGCCATGATGGCTCTATCCGTAGGACCTAATATTACCTCCCCAAAGCCCCACCTCCGAATACTATCACAATGGAGGTTAGAATTTCAGCATATGAATTTGGGGTGGGGGAGACAAATTCAGTCTATAACAGGCACCATAAAAACACTAATAACTTCTCTTGGTAGGGTTACATGGATAAAATAACCTGAATGATCATGAAAGAAGGGTGTAAAGAGACTTTTTCTATTTTGGGTGGCAGGGAAGAGGCCTCATCCTCTGAGAAAGGTAGGGAGGTAGGGATGGTTTTAGGTATAGGAGTGAATTAGGTAGACCTTACTTCTTTGGGGGTAGATTGAGGTCCCTTTATGCTGACTCTGCCCTAGGAAGTGGGAATTACATGAACTGAGAAAGATGTCCACCAGAGTTACAGCATTGGAGCACTGAGGGAATGGGAGCACAGAACCTAGACATGGCATTACATAGGGTGGACATGAGTCTGTGGATTGTGGTATTGTGTAAGGGTAAGCACTGACACTGACACCATGTGACAGTGAGGGGCTGAGGGGCAGTGGTGGTGATGACCTTCAGAGTTCAATGTGCATCTGGAGAAGGAAGATAAGGCAATTACCTCTGGAGAATAATTGGCAAGGACACCTTGCCAGGAGAATATTGGATTTCCTGCTTGTATGGCAGGTGGGAACTTAAGTGATCATTTGTAACAATGACAGATGTGATTTTTACTTGTATTGTTATTTTTTGGAGCATTTCCTTTTGTGTGTGTGATCAATGGCATCAGTTTTTATTCTCCTATGCTAAAATCATTTTTTTCTATTCAAATGAACATGGTATAACTTGTCTTCTTTATTATGATAAATATAAAGGGGCAACTCTGTATCATATCCTCTAGCACTTTTTCCAATTTTATTGAGAAATAATTGGCATACATTAATTTAAGGGGTATAACACAATAGTTTGATTTATATATATTGTGAAATGATTACCATATTAGGTTAAGCTAACATCCATCTCATATTGTTACAAAAACAAGAAAAAGAGAAAAAAATGTCTCTTTCAGAAGAGAATTCTTAGAATTTACTCTCTTAACCACTTCATATGTCACTGTTATGCATAATCATAATGCACTGTTAGCCATAATCATCATGTTGTACATTACATCCTTAATACTTATTTATTTTATAACTGGAAATTTATACTTTTGAGCACCTTCCCCAATTCCCCCACTGCTACCCCATCCCCCAGTCTCCAATCTCTTTTTCTATGAATTTGGTCTTTTTTTTTTTCTTTTTTAAGATTCTACATATAAGTGAGATCATACAGTATTTATTAGTCTAACTTATTTTCACTTATCAAATGCCTTAAAGGTCCATCTATATTGTTGAAAATGGAAGGATTTCCTCATTTTCAATGACTGAATAATATTCCTCTGTGTGTGTGTGTGAGTGTGTGTGTGTGTGTGTGTGTGTGTGTGTATACTTTATCCTTTCATCCATTGATGAATACTTAGGTTTGTTTCCACATCTTGACTAATGTAAATAATTCTGCTGTGAATATAGGGGTAGAGATATCTTTTTTTAAAAAAAACTAGTTTCAGAGGTAGAATTTAGCGATTTAGCAGTTGCATATAACACCCAGTGCTCATTACATCAAGTGCTCTCCTTAATGTCCATCACCCAATTATCTCTTCCCCCCACCAACTTCCTCTCCAGCAACCCTCAGTTTCCTAGAGTTTAGCATCTCTTATGACTTGCCTCCCTCTCAATTTTCATCTTATTTTATTTTTCCTTTCCTTACCCTATGTTCTTTTGGTTCTTAAATTCCACATATGAGTGAAATCATATAGTATTTGTCTTTCTCTGACTGACTTATTTTGCTTAGCATAATACCCTCTAGTTCCAACCATGTTGTTGCAAATGGCAAGATTCCCTTTTTTTTTAATGGCTGAGTAATGTTCCATTGTGTGTGTGTGTGTATGTAAACACACATTATATGTAATATATATATATATCACATTTTCTTTTTTATTATTATTCTTTTATTTAAGTTCTATTTGTCAGCATATAGTATAATACCCAGTGCTCATCTCGTCATCACATTTTCTTTATCCATTCATCTATTGATGGATATGAAGATATCTTCTCAAGTTAGTGTTTTCATTTCTTTTGAATATATTCCCAGAAATGTTGTTGGATCATGTGGTAGTTCTACTTTAAATTTTTGGATGATCCTCCATACTGTTTCCATAGTGGCTATACCAATTTATATTCCCCCCAACAGTGTACCAGGGTTTCCTTTTCTCCACATCCATGCCAACATTTATTATCTCTTGTCTGTTGATAAGATGGCCATTGTTGATGGCCATTCTTTTTTTTTTTTTTTTATTTATGATAGTCACACAGAGAGAGAGAGAGAGAGGCGCAGAGACACAGGCAGAGGGAGAAGCAGGCTCCATGCACCAGGAGCCTGACGTGGGATTCGATCCCGGGTCTCCAGGATCGTGCCCTGGGCCAAAGGCAGGCGCCAAACCGCTGCGCCACCCAGGGATCCCTGTTGATGGCCATTCTAAAAGGCATGGTGGGGTATTTATTGTGGTTTTAATTTGCATTTCCCTAATGACTAGTGATGTTAGACATCTTTTCGTACTTTCTGTACCCGTTGGTCTTCTGTATATCTTCTTTAGAGAAATGTCTACTCAGGTCCTTTGTCCATTTTAAAATTGGACTAAATTTGGGTTTTTGCTATTGAGTTGTATGGGTTCTTTATATATTTTGGAAACCAACTCCTTATCAGAAATAAGGTTTGAAATATTTTTTTTTCATATTCCATAGGTTGTCTTTTCATTTTGTTGATTTTGTTTTCTTTTTCTGTGCAGAGGATTTTTTATTTTGATGTAGTCTTGCATGTTTATTTTTTATTTTGTAGCTTGTACTTTAGGTGTGATCTCCAAAAAACCATTACCAAGACCATGTCAAGGGGCTTTATTCCTGTTTTCTTTTAGGGGTTTCATAGGTTCAGATCCTACATTTAAATCTTTAATCGATTTGAGTTAGTTTTTGTGAGTGGTATAAGATATGGGTTCAATTTCATTCTTTTACATGTGAATATCCAATTATCCCAGCACCATTTCTTAAAGCAACTGTCTTTTCTCCACTGAGAATCATTGGTTCCCTTGTCAAATATTAGTTGACCATATGTGGTTGGGTCTATTTCTGGGCTCTTGACTCTCTTCTATTGGTCTGTTTTTCTTTTCTTTTCTTTTCTTTTTAAGATTTTATTCATTTATTCATGAGTGACACACACAGAGAAAGAGACAGAGACACAGGCAGAGGGAGAAGCAGGCTCCATGCAGGGAGCCCGATGTGGGACTCCATCCTGGGTCTCCAGGATCAGGCTCTGGGCTGAAGGCTGCACTAAACCGCTGAGTCAGAAAACTGGGCTGCCCTGGTCTGTTTTTCTGTTTTAAACAGTACCATACTGGGGATCCCTGGGTGGCGCAGTGGTTTAGCGCCTGCCTTTGGCCCAGGGCGCGATCCTGGAGACCCGGGATCGAATCCCACATCAGGCTCCTGGTGCATAGAGCCTGCTTCTCCCTCTGCCTATGTCTCTGCCTCTCTCTCTCTCTCACTGTGTGCCTATCATAAAAATAAATAAAATAAAATAAAATAAAAAAATAAACAGTACCATACTGTTTTTTGATGACTATAGCTTTATGGTATAGCTTGAAATGAAGCGTGATGATTCCTACTTTATTCTTTCTCAGCTTTTTTTTTTTTTTCTATCTGGGGTATTTTATGGTTCCATATCAATTTTGGGAGTGTTTCTTCTACCTTTGTAAAAAAAATGTCTTTGGAATCTTAATAGAGCTTGCATTGACTCTATAGATGGCTTTTGGTAGTATTTACATTTTAATAAAATTAATCCTGTCAATCCATGAACATGGGATAACCTTTCCATTTATCTTTAGCTACTGCATATTCTTTCATCATTGTCTAATGGTTTTCAAGTAGAGATATTTCACCTCCTTAGTTAAATTTATTCCTAAGTATTTTATTGTTTTTGATTTTTGGAGCATTTCTTGCCAGCGACATTTAACATTTAGAAATTATATTGCAGCTACTAATTTGAATGTTCTTTCAAGTAGGTAGGGACTTTTATATCTTTATAGCAATTACACTATAATTCATATAGAAGTATTTCATAAAATAATATGTATTGCCTAATATGTAATGATAAAGTTATGACTGTGTAGTCACTTTAGAATTAGGTTCTGTTCTTTCACAGCTTTCTCAGTGATTAACATAATTTTGGCAAGGGAAGGAATTCAATCTTCAAATTCAAATGAGGCCTCTGCAAACACCATATTCTTACCAACTCTGATCATTAATTGGTTGAGTCATTTATTCATCCATTGACTAAACATTTATTGAGGACCTAACATATATCAAGCATGTATAGGATTCTGGAGTTTCAAATATCAAGATGATTTGACATATTTTCTTAAAAAGTTTACAGATTATTATGATTATGATGGATAGTCACATGAATGGAAAATCACATTACTTGTGGTCATTGCTTGAACAACGATATGTTCAATATCATTGAACACAACGATGTTGTGGGAAGAATTTCACAAGGGAGATGAAATTTCAACTCAGTTTTTTTTTCTTCAGTATGAACAGTCATATATACCAGGTGGATAAAGAAAAGTGAGGGAGAAAGCTTATGGGTATAGGATAACTGAAATAATTGAAAAACAAAATCTATGCCACTATAGACAGTAGAGTGGTTTGATAGTGCAGCTCAGATGTTGTGTGTATGGAGCTAATGGCAGAAAAACATTCTGAGGCATTACTCAGACCAGAAGGGCCTATTGCCACAGAATCTGAGTAGGCAACAAAATTTCGAACTCAGGAGGAAATAGAAGGTATTTCTCTGTGCTTGTAGGAGGCATAGTTTTCAGAACAAGCAGTAAAGGAGAGATGTGTTCCCTAAAGTTCCCATATGTGCACCGATCTAGAGAGTTACTAACAGCAACAGATGTGGCTATGGTTAGCTCAATAAACAGTACTTACAGGTGTTACCAAATAGAGTATCTGAAGCAGAAGAACACAACACATGATTGCAGTCATGATTCTGGTGCCAAAGTAGACAGACCTGGTAAATGACACACATACTATATGTATTGCATATGTATCATATGTATCACATAAAGTCAGGGAGAGATTGGGACTCTTAGAAAATTTTTTTAGTGTTTTTTAAGAGTTGCAAGCAAAGGGATATGCATGGAAAATAGTGGGTTGTATGCTTTTGTATTTTGTCATAGTGCTCTGAGATGTTTGTATTGGTTACAGTCTAATTCAGCTACAAGTAACAGAACATCCAAAACACAGTAGCTTAAATGATAAAGGAGTTTAATTTTCCTATGGGAAGTCCAGTGTTGGTTCATGGGTGATGATATCATCAGGGAAACAGGTTCCTCTCATTTTTCTGCTCTTTTGACCTTAACAGAGGTGTAAGGTGGCTACCATTTCTCAAGAAGAGTAGATAGGAAAAGAGGCAAAAAAAGCACTGGCTATGACTTCTGTCTACATCATATTGACCAGAATGACACTTAGGCATCCCTGGCAGCTAAAAAGGCTAGGGAGTATTTTAATTTTTCTAATGTATATAGGAAAGGAACATAGAGAATCAAATGGTTGGCATAGATGATGAGTAAGCCAACCTACAATATCAGACTTAGTTCTCCATGAAAAAAATCTCAAATCAAACACATTAAGAAAGGTTTGCTTCCTCTTGGAGACTCACCATATAGAGCAGGGCATCAAAGTCTCTGAGAAGTCCTGTAGCAGACCTCTTTAAATGAGTTTAAGCCAATGTTGCCCCCAGTTATTTAACCATAGGTCACTTTCTCAATGAAACACCTTCTAACGATGTAATTTTGGAGCCACTGAAGATTTTTATGAGAATGACCTAAAATGTGTGAAAGGTGAAATTGAAGATGGTAAAGAATGTTGACAGGGAGATTATTGGAAGCAACTTCAACAGTTCATGCAGGAAATAATTAGGTTTGCTAAGTCAGTGGCAACAGAGACTATGGAGAAAAGAGAGAATCAAGTAATGGATTAATATTCATGAAGGAGAGTAGAGAAATTGGTGAATATTGCAGAATAAAATACAAAGACAAAAAACAAAGAGCTTGGTAAATTAAGAGGGGCCAAAATTTCTAACTTGAAAAACCAGGAGGATTTCAGTATCATTAAGTGATATAAGGAAAAAAATAGGAGAAGGAGGTTTCAGAAACAAAATAAAAAGTTTAATTTTGACTCTGTTGAGTTTAAGTAGACTCGTCAAATATAATTGGCATTAATATTACTAGATAGCAAGCAGGTTGAAATTTTTATCATAAAAATAATTTTATTTAAGGAATGAAGGAATAGTAATCTAATTGCTCTTTCCTCTAGGAAAGGAAGATATATGCTTAACATTTTGATATTAATTTATCCTTTCATTTACAGCTGCTTAATTGAAGAAGAACTTACTGAGGCTATGCCACATAAGGGTGCTGTGTTAGGAGATGGACAAGGGGTTTGTAATCCATAAAACATGAGCACAACATGAGGCATAAAGAGCTCTGAATCAGCAAGATATGAAGGGGATATGGAGGAGGGAAAGTAGCCAGCTTGGTATTTGAGCTGAGTCTTTATGAAAAGGCAATATTTCAACAAGGAAGAATGGAGAGGGAAGGACACTCAGAGACCTGTCTTCCTAAAATTTTTACTCTTTTTCTAAATACTAATACTTAATCTAGTTTATTTCTAGGTAAGCAATACTCCTGGAATGTTCAAAGGCTAAAAGGCCCCGGGGCATCCAGGTATCTAATGTTAGAGCCGGGTGCTAGCATTTGGAAAATATAAGTAGGTAGCACTCTTCCTTAGAATGTTAAGCTCTAGTAGAACAGGAATGTTATCTGTTATGTTCACTGCTCTATCCCTACCACCTAGAAAAGTGCCTGGAACAGAGTAGATGCTCCAAAACATTTTGTAGAAAGAGTGAACGAATTAGTGAATGGACAAAATGCCTGCCTTATGTATCTTTTTACACATTTTGTCACTTATCTGTAATGTCCTTTTTGGAAGATATGTCTAGATTTCCTTTTTTTTTTAAATGAAGTTGAAAGAATATGAAGAATCACTGAATGTAGACTGGGGACTTTTACTAGTTCTTGTCAACAGATAATTTTAGTTTTGTTTCTTCCTTTCCATTTTTACATGAAAAGTAAGGAAGACACTATGCCTGTCTTGTCTATGGTTTCATTACCAGCAGCTAGCAGCATCTGGACCACAAATAACTATTGAATGAATAAATGAGTAAGTGAATGTATGAGTGAGTGAATAAAATAATAAATCTACAAATAGAAAAGGGTTGCTTTTTACCTTTAAATTCAATAATAGAGGGTGAAATATTTAAAATCTTCCTGCTTATCAATTCAACACTCTAGTCCCCTTCTCCCTAATGATATGGGACTAGCCATGGAAGGTGATTTTTTTAATTTCCAAAAGTCAGAAGAACTCATCCAGAAACCTGTCAGAAGCACTACCAGTGTTAAACTCAAAATGTGGGAAGCAGATGTAGAAGTCACAAATCCTTAGAACATATGCTAATGAATTTGGTTTACTCAAAAAAGACAAGCTGATCAAGCAACTGGACCAAATGTCTAGCTCCTTTCCATTGCTGTATTTTTTTTTTATTGTTACAGTGTAACCCATGGGCTCTTTGTACCATTTAAGAAAGAACCACATTACTAAGTTTTACAACAATCTTATTTCGTGTGGGAAAAATGCAATAGAGATTATAACTTCTCCATACATATCCACAGCCTTGAGCTCTCAGGGCTTTGTTTTTGTTTTTTGTTTTTTGGGGGTGTGTGGTTGTTGTTGTTGGTTGTGCTTCTTGAAATTTCTCACTATTAGTCCTTGGTCTGGGTTGAGGACAAAAACATTGACTATTCTATGGTTATATCTTATCTGCCAAAAGTATACTCCAGAGAAGGCTGATAGATGATTACTAAACTTGCAGTAGTGAAGCTAAATTGCTTTGGTTTTGTTGAAAATTTAAAATTATATGATAAATATGATTTGTACTTATATTATAAAACTTACAGAAGAGCATAAGTAAGATAGAAGGTCATTTGGCATACAACTAACACTTAGGCAGAAAGAGTGTGAAAGTGCCCATTTCCCCAAACCTTTGCTCATACTGAGTAGTGTCAAACTTAAATCTTTTCTTGGGTGATAGATTAAATCATTCTTGAAAGCATGAGAAAGCTATTGACTATAAAGGTCCTGAAAATTGTAGAATTTGATGGTAATATGGCTTAATGGTATAAAGTCTATGCTTCTTGATTTTCTAGAATAGGCCTGACATCTCTCCCATTTGACACGTTAGTAATAATAGTAGCTAATATTTATTGAGCATTGGTCATCTACCTCTAAGTATCTGGGAGACAGTGAGCTATTATCATGATAAACATTTTACAGGTGAGAAACTATAGCAGAAAGGTTGAACAATTTCCCTAATGTCACATAGCTAGGAAATGTACCTACGCTTTTCACTTCAGTGTCCTCCTTTTTATTAAAAGATATACTTATCACATGTAATAACTAACATCTAGCCGGGAGATGGAGAATGTGTGTTTTGTGTGTTGGGAAGAGGGAACTATAACTATATAATTATATTGACAAAAGAATAGCTCCAAATCACTAAGAGAGTAATGGAAAATCTGGAGAAGTGGTATAGCCTAGAACACATGTGTATAGGTGAACTGGTTTCCTATTGCTGCCATAACGAATCATCACAAGCTTAGAGGCTTGAAGAAACACAAGTTATCATCTTTACAGTTCTGTCGGTTAAAAGTCTGACATGGGTTTCGCTGGCTAAAGTCAAGATTTTGACAGGGCTGTGTTCCCTTCTGGAGGCTCTAAGGGATAATCTGTTTTCTTGCCTTTTATGGTTTCGAGAGGCCGCCTGTCTTCCTTGGCTCATGGCCCCCTTTCTTCATCTTCAAAGCCAGCAGACTGCATCGGTCCTTATCACATCACACCACATCACATCATCACATCACATCACATCACATCACATCACATCACATCACATCACATCATCACATCACTCTGACCTCCCTTTCTGCCTCTTTCTTCCACTTTTAAAGACCTCACCTCTGTGGTTGCTTCAAGTCCACCTGCATAATCCAGGATGAAATACCTATGTTAAGGTAATTTTCTTAGCAACTGTAATTTCATCCGTAACATGTTCACAGATAAGATATGGGTATCTCTGATGGGCAATAATTCTGCTTACCACAATAGGCTCTGAAGTCCACCTTCCTTCCTTCCTTCTCTCCTTATTTTCATTGTAATTAATAAACAAATACTTAAGAATCTCACTGTGGTTGAACCATGGTTCTAGGTTCTGGGGATACAGCAGAGAACTTGACCAACCAAGTTTCTGTTCTCACAGAGCCTACATTTCTAGCATTGGAAATGAATAATAAATGAATGAATACAACTGTGAAAAAGTCAGGTGGTAGATGGTATTCTGAAGAGAAGAAAAATAAGAAGAGGGGACAGAGAGTAGTGAGGGGAAGGGAACATGGGATGATTTTTGAGAGTGGTAGGGAAAGCTGACTATTGAGAAAAAAAACCTACAGGAAATCAGAGATCTCAGAGATGAGCATTCCAGGCAGAAAAGCTATGACGTGAGAGCAAGAGGTATTTTTCAGAAATCACAGTATGGTCAGTGTATTCTAGGATGGAGTAAAAATATGGTCAATGTGTCTATTGTTGAAGCAGAACTTGGTAAGAGATAAATAAGGACAGTGAAGTGGCAGCGGCCATGGAATTGATTCTGAGAGGTACAGAAGTTCTTATCAAAGAATGACTCTGATCTGACTTGCATTTTGAAAAGATCATTCTTCCCAGTGTTTGGTTCAATGCCTTTGAGAAGGTGAACATGGAAGCAGCAACTCCAGTCAGATGACCCCTCCAATAATCTAGACAAAAGTTTATGATGGCTCAGACTATGGTGGTGAGTCACAGAGCTGGTTAGATGTCAGATTCAAGCAGGACTTACCATGGGTTATGGGGGTCTACAGAGGAAAGAGAGGGATCAAAAATGTGCTTTATGTTTCAGCTTGAGCAATGAGATAAATGCTCCTACATTCTGACATAAGGTGGGAAATATTAAGAAAGAACAGATTTTGGGAAGTGGTGACATCTTGAGATATTTTGGACATGTTGGATTTGTCTATTCAAGATCCAAGTGGAGATGTTTTGAATGCAGTTGGATACCAGAGACTGGAATTTTAGGAAGAGGTCAGACCTAGAGATATAAATTTAGAAGTAATTAGTTTACGGCTGGTTTGTGCGTGGAGGCTGGGTGTGAGTACTAGAGAGTGGGGGAGTGAATTGCTTGCTGAGAGGCTTGAGGAACCTCTGAGCTTTGTGGTCATTTAGGGTAATAATGTTAGCACAGCTGTGTGGTTTGCTCTAGCCACATGCACTTGGGTAGTGAATGAGGAGGCTGAAAATGACTGTAACCGGGACCTAGGAACTCTGGATTGGAATTCCAGTTTTTCACTTCCATTCTATAGTCTGCAGCTTTTCTTGGCTCTACTTTCCTACAATGGGGAAAATAGCAATGCCTATTTCTAAGGACTATTTCTAAGGAGGATGAAAGAGTGTGAAGGACCGAGTCTAGTATCTTGAGCAGGATAAGAGCTCAGTGGTTGGTGGCTGAGATCACAGATCTTTGTTATTATCATCATCAGGATGAGTAACACTGCATCAGAGTGTCCCTAAGTACTGAATGTATTTTAACATGTTGGGAATATGTCTCTAAAGATGACAAACAATAATGTGAAGTGAGTAATTTGCCTTAATATTGATGATAAATCACACATGATATAATATTTTTTAGACACTCAGATAACTTCACTTTTCTTTCCCAGTGCTTTAACCAATTCTTTTTATTTAATATTAGTTCCAATGAATCCTACTTATTTCTACCCTCTCATCTTCTCTGCTTATTTCTAGGTGCCATTGGTTACATTTTGTGTCCCTCTTTCTGGATAGACTTTAGATCTTCCCTATAACTCCTTATTTTGAAGCTTGTTTTGTTTTGTTTTTGTTTTTGTTTTTTTGGTATTCAACTCTCATAGAAGACAATCTAAAGAAATAGGATGATCAAGGGTCAAGTGTTGCCAGAGACTGAATGAATGCACGTGTCCCCCCGGAACTCATGCATTAAAGCCTAAGCCCCATTGTGACAGTATTAGGAGGGGAGCCTTTGGCAGTAACGCACTTTATAAAAATTATCCCATAGCTAGTCTAAAAAAAGACAAGAGATAGCAAATGCTGGTAAAGATGTGGAGAAAAGGAGACCTCTGTGCACCCTTGGTAGGAAGGTAAACTGGTGCAGCCACTATGGAAAACAGAATGGAGGTTTCTCAAGAAATTAAAAATGAACTACCATATGATCCAGCAATCTCACTTCTGGGTATATCTCCAAAAGAAATGAAATTATTATCTCAAAGAGGTATCTGTACTCCCATGTTCACTGCAGCATTACTCACAATAGTCAAGGTATGGAAACAACCTAAGTGTCAATCAACAGATAAACGGATCAAGAAAATGTTACACACACACACACACACACACACACACACACACACACACACAGAGTATATTATTTAGCCTTAAAAAAAAAAGGAAATTCTGTCATTTGTGATAACATGGATGAACCTGGAGGGCTTATGCTAAGTGAAATAAGCCAGCCAGAGAAAGACAAATATTGTCCTGCATAACATCAATTTTATGTGGAATTTTAAAAAAAGGAAAAGCTGAACTGATGGAAATGGAGACTAGGAAAGTAGTTGCCAGGGGCTGGGGAGTAGAGTAAATAGGGAGGGTTTGGTAAGAGGATACTAACTTTCAGTCAAAAATTGATGAGGTCTGAGGTTCTAATGTAGAAGACAGTCACTATGGTTGATAACACTGTATTGTGTAATTGAAATTTGCTAAGAGTGTAGAACTTAAATGATCTCACCCCCTGCCCCCAAAAAAGGGAAGAAAAAGAAATGAGAGGCTAAGTATGTAAGGAATAGATGTGTTAATTAACTCAATGGCAGGACTCCTTTCATACTATATACATATATCCAAGTCCTTGTGTTGTACATTTTAAATATAATTTTGTCAAGAAAGCTAGAGAAAAAGAGATCCCAGTTCTCCTCACCACTTCTACCAGTGAGGACATAGCAAAAAAGGTGTCTGCCTATTAAACACACCCTCACCAGACTACCTGATTTGATCTTGCCTTGCAGCCACTAGAACTGTGAGAAATAAATATTTTCTGTTTTAAGGCCACCCAGTCTATGGTATTCTGTTATGGACTGAGACAAGCACTCATTTGCTAAAGATTCTGGAATTACTCTGAGTACCAACAATAAATAGATGACACAAATTAGCAAATTAGATCAATCTGAGGATTTTTCTTTAAGAGTTGGGTGGGATGTGGGGACCAAAAGAAATAGTGTAATAACCCAGGGCTATTAAGAGTGGCTCTATTAAGACCCCCAGGTTTGAAGAGATCAAGGGAAAGATCAGTGATCGGTTTCAGCCCATGAAGACCCTACAGTTAAGGAACCAAGGAAATAAACATCTTGACCTCACCCTTCTTGCACCTCCACTTCCCGCATCTCCTGTCAGGACTCCCCACTGACCAACCCAGCTGGAGGCCAGGAAGTACAGGAGCCCACAGGTACCACCAGTCCATACCACCCAGGAATAGCACCCTTAAGTAGGGAGCAGGGAAGAGGGGGATTTAGAGCATGTCTGGGGGACTTGGGAACTCAGTAAAGGGCTGTGGCATGATGCCTACTGGACACCTGCCCTCAAAACAAAACACCTGCAGGAAGAGCCCTTTCCATCTTCCGATTTCCCGATTTCCCCACCTGGAACACCTGGACTGCCATTACCGTATCTTATTGGCCTTTGGTCCTCATTTATCTTTTCTCCTCTCATCTCCATCTGTATTTAAAATGAATATCTTTCATTAGATCTTCAGATGAGAGCCCTTCACTGATGGTCTCCATCCAAATAGCTAAATGAATAAATAAGACTGTAGGAACTCAATATACTCACAACATCTCCTTTTTACCTGATGGACTTTCCATTTGACTTACACTGCCTACGCATATCACATTGAGAGTTCCTGGGCCGGCTCTGGTACCATCTCTGAAACTATATTCAGGAGTTAGTGTTCCATAGAAGGTAATGAGAAACCAATGAATCTTAACTGTGTGCCATAAAAAGCCATTTAAAAAT
Source organism: Nyctereutes procyonoides (assembly GCF_905146905.1). NCBI lineage: Eukaryota > Metazoa > Chordata > Mammalia > Carnivora > Canidae > Nyctereutes > Nyctereutes procyonoides. The sequence goes on from NW_026575122.1 coordinate 26,558,338, forward strand.
GCTAGATCCGAGTACCCTTCTAAAGTCAGTTACTTAAGAAGACAGTGTTTTTAAAGGAACACTGTCGAGTTAGTTCAGTCTAGAATAATTTATAGGCTTTTAAATTGCTCTGGCCTTATAGTTGTTAACAATGTCCCTGACATAAAAATACATTTAAGGAATTGCCAACATATGCAATGGCCATGAACTTCTCAAAACCATTTCCAGTCTTCTCTTTCCAGTGTTTCGGACTCTAAATAAAATGATGGCATTCTTTTGAGAGGGATCTGCTGAATCCTCAGACAGACAAGAAGCAACCATTGTTATCTTGGCTCTAAAAGGAGACTAGGAATATTTCTAGGGCTTTTCTAGATGGAAACCAAGTAAAAAGAACTTGATTTTGAGATTGAATTTTGTTTTCAAAGTGTCTCCTTGAACGACTATAGGAAGAAGAGAGGGGAAATGGCACCTGAGGAACACATTGTGGCAGAAATAACAAACAGGCAGGCTTACCAGAGCTGGCTTTGTGGTCAGCAAGATGATGATACTGAGTGTGGCTCTCAAGAGGGCAGAGATGCAGCCACCTCTTTGACTTCGAGTTTCAAAGATTTGGTGATGGGGAATGGCCTTGGAAGCAGGTGGGACTGCTATTCTTGATCTTCTTTTCTAATTATATGAAGTGTGGGCGAAAAAGGATATTGGAAACAGAGACCCAGCTGTGCAGACTGACAGTTCAAACATAATGAGGACAAAGAACACCAAACGCAAGAGGGAAGATGTTTTAATCTCGGGTATCTGCACTCTTGCAGCAATGAGTAAAAGAGAAAAAAACCAGAAATAATGAAAGAAAAATAATAAAATGAATGGGTTCCCCTCTTATAGTTCCTTCCAGGACTGAACCTTGAATCAATTACTAAAGAGAAAGCCCATGAGACAAATTGAGCAAGATCAAGTGGGTAGCTAGCTGTAGAATTTAGAGGGTGTAGACGAATCAAACGAGGGTAACACTTTGTCTTTATATTATGCAACATGATAGTGAGTTTAAAGGGACTGTTTGAGAAAAGGGAGATGTTATCTCATGAGGAGAGATGAAACAGGTATAGACTTATCTCCTAACATTCCCTTCCCTCCTTCCCACCCTTTTCCCCCTGTCTCTCTGCCTCTCTCCTTCACACAGTGTTAGAAATAATTCCAGAGCCTGAACAGCTTGGGAGCTGCCCACAAAGTGTTTGAGGAGCTGGAATCTCGGGCAGTAAAAATAATTCAGACTGTTCTCTTCATGTGTCATAGACACAGCTTGAACGACAGAACAAACTTCCTACAGAAATGCAGATCCATTTTGTCTAGTTACTTTAGTAGCTAAAGTTTGGCTGATTACATCATGTACTATTTTTAGTAAGACTTCTGTGTAACCATGGAAACTGCTTTTGCTGAAAACTCACACTATTTCCTTAGAAATTAGCCACAGAGAAGAAAACCTTTGCAGAAAACTAATAAGGAATAAATGAGTCAGATTCAAGGAGGAAAAAACCAACTTAGTAGGTCACAATGACATTTATATGTATGTAGATGCCTATACTTTTGTTTGGGGCAGAGTCATAATGTAATCCATAGACCTATATTTGTTTTTGTTTTTGTTTTATATATATATGTATATATTTCTATTTATATATTTATATATATATATTTTATTGGAGTTCGATTTGCTGACATATAGTATAACACCCTATATTTGTTTCCAAAAGCACTCTCATTTTTACATTTTTTTGACTGGCAACTGCCTGGGCACATGACACAGCGTAGATTATTTCAAGGGTACAGCACTGCATGTGATCTGAAGGGAAGCCTGCTCCTGAGAGAAGGGGGCCACAGCTGCCTAGCGGTGAGAGAGGTTAGAAAGTTTTGCAAGACAATCCTTTTGTCCCATTGGGAACTTGCTGGAGTGAGCAGAGTGGTGTGAAGAGAACAATTCATCATCCTATGCTTGAAAAGACTGAACTAGTTCCCCCAAACATTGCCTTGGGAGGAAAGATGGCTAATCCGATGACCAGACAGCAGAGTTAGTGCAGCTTTGTGATTGTACTGTGTGGTAGGCTGGATGGCCACCACCAAAAGTACTCATGTTCTAATCCCTGGCACCTGTGAATATGTTCTAGTCCATGCCTGAGGGGACTTTGCACATGTAATTAAAGTAATGGACCTTACAATAGGGAGACTATTCTGGATTATTGAGTGGACTCAATCTAATCACATGAGCCCTTGAAAGCAGAGATCTTTCTTGGCTGGAGTCAGAGAGATGTAGCACAAAGAAAAGTCAGAGACATCCTGAGTGCGAGGAAGACTTGATCTGTAGTTGTTGGCTTGAAGGTGGAGTGAGTCATATGGAAAGCGAGGAGGAAATGAATTCTGCTAAACAACCTAATGATCCTGGGAGAAGCCTGGAATTCTCCCCGGAGCTTCCAAAGAGCAGTCCAGGCCAAACGACCTGAACGAAACTCGAGACAGAGGACCCAGCCAGGCACATTGGACTTCTGTCCTAGAGAAGGAATGGTGCTGTAAACAGTGACGTTTGTGGCAATGTGTTGCCACAGCAACAGGAAACTAATACATACCCCAAAACTGCTGTGTTAGGAATGTAGCTTAGTAGTAGAACCTTCTTTTTTTTTAATATTTATTTATTTATGATAGTCACACACACACACACACACACACACACACACACACACACACACACACAGAGGCAGAGACACAGAGGGAGAAGCAGGCTCCATGCACCGGGAGCCCGACGTGGGACTCGATCCCGGATCTCCAGGATCGCGCCCTGGGCCAAAGGCAGGCGCCAAACCGCTGCGCCACCCAGGGATCCCCGTAGTAGAACCTTCTTTCCCCTTGGTGCAAAAGGGTCCAAGAGAGAAGTGTCTTTGGATATCTTTTAAAAATTTGTCATTTATTCAGAAACCTTGAAATTCACATTTAGAAGGTTATATATCCCAGAACAATATTGGAAACTGCCTGAAATTTTGGTAATACAGATCAGGTTAAATAAATTATGGAACATCTGTTTGGCAGAATATTATGCTTCATTAAAGTTATGCTACATAAAAATATTGATCGATCTGGGAAAATGTTCCTGTTGCATGTAAGCTAAAAGTGGAGAGAATAATTGAAAAAGATATATATGCATTAAAAAGGGGGGAAATCTGGTAAAGTGTTTAAATGCTCTTTCCCTCTGGGTGGTGGGAATATATGGTTTTCTATTTTTAAACTTTTTCTATGATAAAATATAAACTTTTTTTTTTTTTGAGAGAGAGAGGGAGAGAGAGAAAGAGAGAGCGTGCACACTTGAGCAGGGGTGGAGGCAGAGGGAGAGGGAGGGAGGGAATCCCAAGCAAGCTCCACACCCAGTGCTGAGCCCAATGCAGGGCTTGATCACAAGACCCTGAGCTCGTGACCTGAGCTGAAATCAAGAGTCATCGCTTAACCAACTGAGCTACTCAGGTGCCCCAAAATGTGTATAACTTTTGTAATTAGAAGAAATTGTATTAATATTATTAAAATCATAGAAATAAACATAAGAGGGCTGTGCCCTTGATATTGGGCACAGCTGCTGGTAATGGAGCAGCTTGAGGTTGAGCATCAAACAGAACTTCTTTCGAAGGCTTACCATATTGCTGCCTTGGAAATGGGACATTACAACCTCAGCCCTCTCCCACTTCTTTTTTTTTTTTTTTTTTTTCAGTTTAAATTCAGTTAGCCAACCTATAGTACGTTAATGGTTTCAGCTGTAGAGTTCAAGAATTCATCAGTTGTAGGTAACACCCAGTGCTCATCACATCACATGACCTCTTTAATGCCCATCACCCAGTTATCCCATCCCCTCCTCTCCTCCCCTCCAGCAACCTTCAGTTTGTTTCCTAGAGTTAAGAGTCTCTTATGGTTTGTCTCACTCTCTCATTCCCTCCCACTTCTTAATTATTTGTCATCAAGTATGATTTAGGGATGCACCTGAACTATGTTTCTTTCATATTAGATAGGATTTGTGCAGTTGCAAGTAACTAAAATCTAATTCTATGCAGCCCAATCTCAAGTAATGAGAAGTCTAGGGGTAGATGCTAGACTAGGTTTCAAGTAAGGTTAGATTCAAATGCTCCAACAACATCTTCCAGGCTCAGCCTTTTTTCTGCTTCTTGATCAGCCTTTTCCTCTAACCCAGCAGAAAGAGAGCTCTGACTTAGCACTGTTATTAGTCTGGTCACAGGAATGAGGGGGACCATACTTAAGGCAGGGTTAGCTTTGCCTGAATCCCATGGAATGGCATTTCTAGAGGAAATAGGCTGACTTTTAGGAGAAGAAGGGAGAAGAGGCACTGGAAAGGAAAAACAAGAGCCAGCCATCAGCAGGTCTGTGCAATGTGACAACCAGAGTCCTCATCTAACCAAGTTAGGACTACGGTCTACTTGCATTTCCAATGGAGGTACATACTTCCAAGGGATGCTAGAATCTTCTTCAACTCGAGCGATTATGTGGGCCATAGCTACAATAGCTTCTGCTTTTGCCCCTATACTTCCTACTTCTGAAACTTGAGAAAAATTATTTCTGCATTTGAGAAACACCATGCAATGTCACATTAACATGCTTCACACTATAATAAGGGCTAAATCTTTGGGCTCCTTCCTAACCCATAATGACTTCCTTGCCTTTCTAGCTTAGTGTTTGGTTCATGGCAGTAAGTCAATAAATTTTTGTTACATGAATAGGGGTTTCTGACTTCTGCAGTTGGTATAAATGTTTGTCTCCTTTCTTTGTTTAGGTCTTTGTCCTTACTGCCAATCCTAACATCTTCTCCACAGAGGCTCCCAGGAGGTGGATGCAGCTCCTGCATCCCATGAAACCCCAAGTTCATAGGCGGTCATTCAGATTATGCTCACCATTCAAACCTTACAATAACCAAGTAAAACATTATTATTAATAGTCTAATCGTCTGAACAATGGAAGTCTATTTTTCCATATGTCCTTCTATATAATCCTCAACTACTAAATATGCTGGAGAATTTTGAAGAAAGCACTTTAAAACTATAATAACCCCTTACCAGTCTTGGGGGCAGGGTTCCTCAAAGTCCCTTTGATAGGCAGAGTGCCTCCAGTAGGAAGAGGAGAGGCTGAGGGATCTTTCAGATGGCCTTTAGATATCTCAGTTTTCTAACTTGTTTATATTTCTTTACAAGTGTCATATTTCTGGATATTGTCTGTTATCAGAAAAATTGTGCATTGTAGGCTGTAATATTTAATGTGGCAAACAAGTGGAGGAAATGAGGAGTTAAGGGTTCGATCTATGGTTTGCATTATTGGAGAATAGCCCACATTGCTTCAAAGAGCATGGCTGAGTGACCTCTGGTCTCTTCCTTCTTCCTTTTTTTTTTTTTAAACATTAAGGGTTTTTTGTTTTGTTTTAAGATTTTATTTATTTATTTATTCATGAGAGATACAGAGGGAGACAAAGAGAGGCAGAGACACAGGCAGAGAAGAGAAGCAGGCTCCATGCAGGGAGCCTGATGTGGGACTCCATCCCAGGTCTCCAGGATCACACCCTGGACTGAAGGCGGCGCTAAACCGCTGAGCTACCTGGGCTGCCCAACCTCTGGTCTCTTCCACTTAAGAATTCTTTTTTTTTTTTTCCAAAGATTTATTTATTTATTCATGAAAGACACACACACACACACATACAGAGAGGCAGAGACATAGGCAGAGGGAGAAGCAGGCTCCTCGCAGGGAGCCCAATGCAGGACACGATCCTGGAACCTAGGATCACATGAGCCACCCAGGTGTCCCAAGAATTCTTTGTTTTCTATGTTCTGTGAGGCTCTTTGCACAAAACCTTCTCATACTGGCAGCAACTGTTTACACTTTTTTGAAGACTCTTAAAAAATACTCTTGAGTATATGAAAAGGCCTAGAAATCAGAGGCAGTGTGTACTTTCAGATTATTACCCATTCCTTGAGTTCTCTTTGGAGGATACTTGCTAGATAATTACCAGAACAAATCACTGAGTGACTAGAGGACCCGCAAGACAAAGGCTGTCCCTAGACAAAACGGCAAAGTAGGCAAAATTGTCATTTGGTGCCTTTGGTTTTCTTACCTTATCCCCACCCCCACCTCTAGTTTGCTCCTGGTTTCATGTGACCTACTCCCCAACACCCTGGCTCTCTAGGACCATCAGCTGTACACTCCATTAAAACATAAGCTGGTCTCGCCCTGAATTCTTTCCTAGTAAACACAGATTCATGCTATATTCCAATCCCTCAGGCATCCTTCTGGAATGATAGCTCTTTCTGAGTGACAATTAGCTCATCTGCCAAAACATATTTATGGTATGAATTAGTGTTTCCCGTATCATTTTCAGGTTAGCAGGGGCTCTCTGGAGACAGTATGTTAACATGCTGAAGCCTGATCAAAGTCTAAAGGACCTTTTCTTCACACTGCTTTACTTCAAGATACATTTTACACATTACTCTCTTTTTACCAAAATAATCTTAAGGGAATGCATTGTATTTGATACGTCTATTTCCTTTTTTACTCTGTTATAATTCGTATTACCTGCCTGCTCTTCCATAGCTAATAGGCTCTCAAAAATCACCAATTGCCTAATCAACATGCTCTCTCTGTTAGGCCTGTTGACCTGTCCATAGCATTAGACAGTGTCTCGTACTCTGATCTCCATCCTTCTTTGGTACTCCACTAGCTCTCTTCTTCTCTGATGAAATGCAGAAAAGAATGATGATGATCTTATTGGCTTCTTTTCCTTTGTTTAAACCCTTAAAACTGGAGCTTCCCCAAGAGTCACTTGGAATTTTCTCTTCTGCTCCCTAATGCTTCCAGCTAATCACAAAATCCTCTCAGCCCAATGTCTGCTAAATCTCAGCTCCGTTGCCATGCTTTCATTTCATCCTGTGCTACTTTTGCTTGAACTTTGGCAAGTTTCCTGTCCCTAATCTTTTCCCCTGCAAGTCTGTCTCACATACAACCTGAGTTATCCAGTCTTAATACTCCTACTAGATCTCAAATGTATTTGTGTTTCTCTATTCCTATTCGAAGAGCTTGCCATATCATTTGTATCTTTCTTTGAAGTTCTCATCCTTTTATTATTCTCTGTTCTTTCTTCCCTTAGTCTCCTCCTCTCCAAAAAACATTATTCAGGAGTGAGCCCAGGGGCCCCTCACATTCCATTCCTGAAAACATCTCCTGTGTTCCAGGGCTTCCATAACAAATTATTACAAGCTAGGTGGCAAAACACAACAGAAATGTATTCTCTTAAAGTTCTGGAAGGCACAAGACATCAAGCTGTTGGCAGAGCTGCACTTCCTCTGAAGGCTCTATGGAAGGATCCTTCCGTGCTTCCAGTTTCTGGGGCTCCCGGTGTTTCTTGATTTGCGGCAGCATAACTCCAGTCCCTACCTCTGGTCACTACATGGCCTTTCCCTCTTTGTCTCAGTGTGACATTTCCTTCTCTGTCTCTTATACAGATACTTCTCATTGGACTTAGGACCCATCTTAAATCCAGGATGATCCTACCTTGAGATCCTTAATCATATCTATGAAGGCCCTATTTCTGATGGTCTCATTCACAGGGACCAGAGGTAAGAACTTAGATGTATCTTTTGGGGGTATATTATTCAACTCATTACACCTCCCTCCTGTGAAATGTTCCTTCACACTAACCTTTCCTCTTGGAGTGGCCTTCCAGACCTTTCAAATGCCTACCTCCAACCCAGTTTTGAAACCTAACCCAAATTCCAATTTCTCCTTGGGAATGCCATAGAGTCTCCTAGAATTCCTGTTATTTTCAACTCTCAGAGTACCTTTTACCTCTCCAATAGAGTTTCTGCCTTGAGGCAGATGTATGTATGAACCTATCTTTCTTTATTCTGCATGAGACTCTCAGTTTCTGAGGGCAAGAACATCTTTATAGTCCCCACCAGAAATTTCTGAGTTGGAGCCAAATCAAATGGACTATAAAGGCCTGGTTCCAGTGGAGGTCCTCATGTCCATGAGTGGACAGTAGGGATCTCTATGGGCTGATTGGGACTGTGGTTTCTTTGGCCCTCTCCAGGGAGAGGGAGTACAACTTAAGCAAGGTGAAGCAGCTAAACAGTCACCATAAATCTTGAAAATAAAGGTAAAATTTCAAAAGAAGAATCTGGAAAAATCCTTTTGAAACACCTGCACCCAGCATCAGAAATTTTTTAACAAAATTAAGCAGTCTTATAGTTAATAGATAAGTACTAAAGAAGCTCAGTGGTCTTGCAGTCCAATCATAAAGATGACTGTATGATTTGCCTAAAGCCGCCATATAGCTGCTCCATGACAGAGTCAGGGATAGAAGGTCCAAGTCTTCTCACTGAAAACCTAAAGAGTAGTTTCTTCTAGTATTTTTCTGTTGTGTGTGTGTGTCTGTGTGTGTGTGAACCACTTCACACTCTAATTAATAGTAAGGATGACAGAATTTACTTTGTTTTAAAGAAGCTTTGGATTCTTGAATGCCTTTGGCATAGCTATCCTAAATTGGAAAAGAACAGAATACAAATAACACAGAGATGCATTTCTCATATTTTTAATGTATAAAATAGCCTGTTTGTTTTTCATCTCATCTTTTCACATTCTCCCTAATAAGCAGAAGTCACTAGATCATGTGTTCATTGGGTCTTGTGGTCATTAGTGTGAATCAGAAAGGTTGTACTCTAATTGCTTACACCCTGTGCAAAGCACTCCATTGACCAAGGTGCAAACCAGCTTCCTTAGCGACAGAGTGAATCTCTGGGTCAAAGCCCTCACCACATTTTCTTTTCTGTAATTTTTAGATGTGTTGTTACCAACGTGGGAATCATTAGAACCTATTCTTTAAAATTACATACTCGTTTCAACCATTTTCAGAATGAAAAGTCAGGACTAAAGGATTTCTGCTTGATTTGTAAAATTATGTATTTGGAAACCTTATAGTGATACAAAAATTAAATCTCATTTAGCTATCTATTAGCAAGTCAAGGCCTTTTATGAAAGAAGAATAAATTTGGGTTATCCAACAAAACCCGAGGCATGTGATCACTGCACTATGCTTTATCAGTGTTACTAAAAGCCAGAGATAAATAATATGTACACATGTACTCAAGAATTTCCTAAAAATGAAGGTTAGTCATAGAATTGTGAGATCATGCAATTGTTGATGAAAAATAGAGGTGAAAATAATACACAGACTACAGAGATTGGATGGTCTCTTATGATCTCTCACAATCTTGTGCTATTCAACTGTTGCTAATATTAACAAAATAATAATGACAACTAATATCTACTGGCTCTAACTATATGCTTATTTATGCTATAGCATTAGATGAATCCACTGTCTTAATAGCTTTATGTCTATTAATTTAGTCCTCAAAATAAACCTATGACATACATCATAATAATAAAGAAGGTACTAATATTATCCACATTTTATGATTTTACAGATGAGAAAATTGAGGCACAGGAAAACTTATATAAGGTGTCCAAAGTCACACAATTTAATAAATGGCAAAGTGGGATGGACTGTGATACTTAGGCTCCAGAACCTGTTCTCTTAACTTCTGTATAATCATTAAAATTTACTTAAATGTCAGCATGCATTTGACTATATATAATATAATGAAATGTAGGATTGGTAGGGAGGATTAATTAAAATATCTCTGGGATAGTGCATGTGGGTAACTAGGATGCATATACTTGCTCTCTGGCTAAGAGTTATTGGGCAAGGTACATGAGGAGGAAGTCCTTTTCTTTCCCCAATCTTTTATTTATTTTCAACTCTCTAGAATGACTGGGTCATTTGACAGCCATGCATGCAAACACAGCATGAGAAGTTTAGGCAGTTACTCAAGCCTGTGGCACCATGTGGTTGGAACATACTGATGGCTGAGCTGTTCTACTGTGAGGCCAGGTGCTCTGCCGCCATGCAGGTGCAGGAAGACAGCAGGCTCTGGGTTCTTGGCTCCATGCTAATTGCCATTCTTGCCCCTCCTCTCGTCTTCCTAATCCCTTCAGCTTCCAACACATGCTAGAATGGTATCATCATGGAGAGCAGGAGGAGGAGGCCAGTGAGATTAGTGATCAACTGTGAAATAGTGATGCTTTTTCTTTCTTTCAGGAAAGAACTCTTGCACTTTTCTCTCCTCTTCCTCTTCTCACACCTAAGTTTCCACACAATAGATTTTGGACACCGCTTAGTTATGTATTCCTTTCTTAGTGTAAGGCAGGTTGATTTTTCCCTCTGGTGATGTGCAAGATCCAAGTGAGCATAGACCTATCTCATCAAAGATAATTTATCAGAAAAGTCATCATTTAGAATTGCCTGGAGTGCTACAGTAAAGCAAACCCATGGGGCAGGTCAGGTAAATCTCTCACCCTTAGCCTTTAGGAATTGTAGCCTTTTGTTCCTCAGGGAATGGACAGGGGGCTGTTGGGTTGCTCTTTATTCTAGGGCTATCGTGTGCCATGGGGTCTATGTACCTTGTTTCTCTTATTTCTTATGACAGTTTTGCAAGATAGACATTATCTCCCCCATTTTACAGATATGGAAATAGGTTTTGAGAGGCAAGCTTAAAGAGCTAAAGAATAAAATGGGATTTGACTCCCAGCAGGGCGGATTCCAAAGTCAGCTTACTTTCTCAAGTGTCATTGCTATGGAAGTTACCTGACTTTTAACTGAGATAAGCGACTGAGCCTTTCAGTAGGGTTCTGGGCTTCAGTCTGATGCTTCTTCTGAGGAATCCTTGTCCTGAGATTATAGCACAGAAGTAGTGATTTTGTGTTACTCTGTGGATAATCTGCCCTGCTGTCCAGTACAAGTACTAGTCTTGTGCTCCATGAAGGAAGAGGCCTATCCTAGGAAACATAAGATTGGTGCATTTCCTACAAGTTGTAATTCTTACAGGTGGGAATATCCTAGTCAATTAAGGATATCTTTGTCTAGGCAATTGATTTAAATTGACAACAGATAGAAATAGGGCTCTTGTTAATGAATTTGCTAACAGTTGCTTCCTGTTGACTCATATTGGTCTAAGTTCAGTCATTGACATTGTTGTCTGAATGCTCAACCTCCGGAGCAGTGTGTCAGAGGTACCGCTATAAGCACTATACCTGGGTGTTTCCCAACCTGGGATGGCTGTTGACTAGATACTTGCCCTGTGCTTATCAGTCCTCATATTCTCCCCAATGGAGAGCTCATTTAAATTCCATTGCTTCATTATCCCTTCTCTGTAAATAACGTCCAGATTGGCATCATCCCCACTCCATTCCCACAAACATCCCCCTACCTACCAGCTATTTCTAATTGGACATGTCATGATCACTTCAAGCCCAGAATTTCCAAAACCACTAACTATCCCCCCTCAACGCAAGGTCTTTCTCCCAAACAGTCCATCTGCTGATAACTCAATAATGCTGGTTATCTTCACTTGGGAATCCTTTCTGACCCTTATCTCTTCTTTATCCCTTACTTTTCTCCTTAAATTTCTGGGACCTATGTCTTTATCCTGATCTGCATGGATACCGCTCTTCCCTGAAATGGCCTGGCCTCTGCCCTGGGAGACCCCGATTCTTCTGCATCCATAGATTAGATTCTATCTTCAAATTCTGGGACTCATCTCATTTTTAGACAAAGGAAAATTAAAGAACACTCGGCTAATTGTTTTCCTCCCTCACAGGAGCAAGCATCATAGTTTTAATCATGCATTTAAAATTTTTCTAAATTAAATTTTTATCAGCCAAGTAATATGTGAATATTCTCCTTGTAATAATTAAAACATTACCATTAAAGCTGAGGTCCCAGCTGACCCTCTCTGCTTTGCCCCCAGTGAATTTGCAGTTTTTCTGTATACTTCCAGATCTTCTCCTGAGCATTAACACACACATACATGTACCCAGTAGAAAATACTATTGTTTTTCTTTTTTCCAATTCAAATGATCACATATAAAAGTATCATACTGAACATATTCTGTAACATACTTTTTACTCAACTTTCACTTATTCAACAAATATTTATTGGGTAACTGCTAGGTGCCAGGCACTGTTCTGAATTAGGAATTCGCTGGACAACCAATAGAAAAAAAAAATCAAAACCCCTAAGTTCATGTAATTCACAAGGCAATCTATTCATTTGGTACAAATAGATTCATCTCGTGCTTTTCAATGACTGCATGACTGCATAGTATTCCACAGTCTGGGCATGTTAGAGATCATTTAGCCATTCCTGTACCAATAACATTTAGATTTTTTTTCCAGTGTTTGGCTCTGACAGTACTACTGTGAGCACCCCCAAATGTGTCCCCTTGAGCATGTGTCTGTGTCTCTCTAGGCAAATGCCAAAGGTGGAATTGCTGAGCCAAGTCCCCTCCAAAAAAGATTGCCACACTCTAGCACTGTGTACAAGAAGACTCACTTTTGTACATCCTTGCTAATGCTTGATATCATCTGAATTTTATGCGTTTCCCCCATCTCATGAATGCAAAATGATATCTTGCTATTATTCAATCAACTTTTCACAAAATTCACATCTATACACGATTGTGGGTGAAATATGTATAGATTTAGTTAAATTACCACAATCTCTTACTTTTTACATCATTTTTACCTCTTCAAACATTGACGGGGACAGATATGAAGAGCAATGCAAGCAAAAAACGAACATGAAGTGGCCATATACAATAAATAAAGTAGGGGTCTTTGGTCTCCTTTATTTTCTTTGTGGAGAGGTTTCATGACCTTAAAGCTCTTGTGAAACCCAGAGATTTGCTTCCCTAGTGCTCCTCTCTGATCTTCCTTGGCCCTCTGTGTCTGAATCTCAGCTCTGATAATCTGCCCTTGAAAGAATACTTGGGAAAGCCAGAGGGAGGTTGGTAAGGGGAAGAAACAGCACATACAAAGGTCACTGCAGGAAGTTAGTATGCTGGGCACAGGGGAGTTCCCATTCAGTATTGGGTGAGTCATGAGTTGCTCAAAACACCAAAATCTAAAGCAGGAGGTAGAGAGTAGTGGGAGTGAAGGTGGAGGAGAGGGAGGCAGGAGCCTGATCATGGAAAGCATATACGATGAACTAAGGATTTGGCCTTGACCTTATGGACAATGAGAAGCCCTTCCACGTTATTTAGAACTCACCTATGAAACTGTTGTCTGTTTGGGGTGCCTGGGTGGCTCAGTCGGTCAAGTGCCCTACTCTTGGTTTTGGCTCAGGCCATGATCTCAGGGTTCTGGGATTGAGCCCCACATCAGGCTCTGTGCTCAGTGTGGAGTCTGCTTGTCCTTCTCCCTCTGCTCCTCCCCCTGCTTGCTCTCCCTCTCTTGTATAAACAAATAAAATCTTTTAAGAACCCCCTGTCTGTTTTATAGGTCTTATTGGAGAAATAGAAAAAAGAAGGAAAAAAAGTCACTCTTCAGAGAAATCTCTTCCTGGTATTAAGATCACTGAATTAGGGCTTCAGGGTGGTTTAATGAACACAGAACTGAAGCAAAGGGATGGGGTAGCTTTGAGGGTGTATACAACTATATGAACCAGGCATTCCTCTGTTTAACAAGTATTTATTGGTGCTTACTATGTGCCAGGTACTGTTTAATTTCTGAAGATAGGGATCCCTGGGTGGCGCAGCGGTTTGGCGCCTGCCTTTGGCCCAGGGCGCGATCCTGGAGACCCGGGATCGAATCCCACGTCAGGCTCCCGGTGCATGGAGCCTGCTTCTCCCTCTGCCTATGTCTCTGCCTCTCTCTCTCTCTGTGTGACTATCATAAATAAATAAATAAAAAATTTCTGAAGATAACTGCACACACAAGCAAACATTTCTATTCTCATGGAATTTATATTCCACTGGGGGTAGAAGAGTAGGGGGAAGGTAGTAAACAGATAACCATGTGCTATATGTCAGGTGGTAGGTGCTGAGAAAAGCTCAAATAAAGAGAAGGCATTGGTCATGATTAGAAGGAAGAGCTAGAGTGAGCAATGCAGATGGGAGGGTGAGAATATTGGGGTAGAGTAAGTAACAAGTACAAATGTCCTGAGGCCAGGTGTGCTTAGGATATTCAGGGAACAGACATTTATGGGGCACCTGCCTATACGTCATTCTTGAGTGCTAGAATAGAAAAGTAAACAAAGGAGGCAAGATCACTGCTCTTATGAAGAACACCTTATTGGTTTTTTTTTTTTTAAGTCTCTCTCTTAGAGGGTATATTACTTTCCTAGGACTGCCACGACAAAGTACACAGATTGGCCGGCTTAAGCAACAGACCTCTATTTTCTCACAGATCTGGAAACTAGAAGTCCAGGATCAAGGTGTCAGCAGGGTTGATTTCTTCTAAGGCTTCTCTCCTTGACTAAACATGCTATCTTCTCCAAGGGTCCTCACATTTTCCTTTGTGTGTCTCTGTTCTAATCTCCTCTTCTTTTTAAGGACACCTGTCATATTGGATTAGGGGCCACTTCTATGGTCGCAGTTTACATCAATAACCTTTTTAAAAGCCCTATCTCAAATACAGTCACATTCTGAGGTACTGGGTTTAGAACTTCAGTATATGAATCTGGGGGAGACGCAGTTCAGCTTATAACAGAATTATGTTATTTCTAAATTAAGAATAAATTATTGGGCCATTTGTCCATGGTCTCCCTTACTCTTTTCTCTTTTAAGACTCAGTTTAATCCTCACCTCCGGGTGCTTCCTCTTAGCCCTGCTCTGATTTGCTGCCCCAACCTGTCTGTGCCCATGAAATCTATGTACTCCATGTATTTTTGTATAAAACTCTGTTTATCCTTCTCCCCCACCAGTCCGTGAACTTCTTGCTGTGGTGAGGAGTAGGTCTTTGGTGTTTTTAATCCTTACTAGCATTTTTTCTTACATCAAAATTACTCCCTTTAGATCTTTGCTAAAGGACTGAATATATTATCTGAATCCATATCAGAGTCATCTCCCGAGGCTGGGAGGACCATACCATACTAGCCCTCCATGGAAAGCCCAGAGAGTATGGGAAAAGCTGACAGAAAAATGTCAGAAAGAAGAGGCTTTTTTGGTGATGGGTCTCTGGCCTTCTCTTCCAACATGAGGAGGAGATAACTGGCCTTTCAAACTACTCTTCTTATACCTGGACAGAGAAACTAATTCCAGGAAGATGGGTGTGGGAGGGCCTTGGCTCTGAGCAAGATATCAACTACAGAGGCCTGGATGTGTAGCCTTATTCCCCCATTTCCCCCCTGGGGAAGTGTGGCTTTGGACTGGAAGGCCAGATATGGCTGCTGGTGAACATGGGTCACATCTCTCTTCTGGTCACAGAAGGTCCCTAACTATTTCTTCTCCAGGAAGTGGCTACTTTATACCATGGTGAGAACTCAAAGGACCCTTGATCCTTCAAATAGTTGATTGTCATTTTAATGGTTTTCCTGGCTGTGCTTGTCTATATTTAGGGGCATGGGTGGAAGTTTTACTTGAGAGAGAGAGAGAGAGAGATTGAAATAGAATAGCTCCAACAGATGACTGGCTCACCTCTAAGAAATAATCAGGGTGTGAGGCCTGTGTGTATTTGACTTGTTTTAAGATGAAGCCATCTCTTGCAGCAATGATTTACATTTCTCTGGCTTACTCTAGAGGGTCTGGGAGGTCGTTTTATTCCAGTGAACAATTTAGTAATTGGAAGTGTTCAGGGTGAGAGGAACCAGTGACTAGAGGAAGGGATTAGCTATTGAGGGATACCTAGGAATGGGGACAAAGAAGGGGTGGAAAAGCTATTAAAAATATCACAGAGGAGGGTGTTTTATAGAATAAGGCCTCACTTTTGATGATTCCACAGTAAAGTTAAATGGCCATTATAAATCATCTAGCTGTCAGCTGTAAGATGCTTGAGCTTGAATGGGTCTTTTCTTGTGTGTAAATACATTGGTAGGTGTTGATGTCTGCCTGTGTCTTTATTACTCTATAGGCAGTCCCTAGTGATGAATGAATTATGCTCCCCAAATTGGGTCTTAAGTTGTTTGGTAAACTTCATACGCTCAGTTTTCTCCACGAAAGGGCATGCCCTACTACTTGAAATGTGCACAGTAGAGGCAGATTTCCTGATTTTAAACCTTGCTTCCATCACTTAGTGCTTGTGGCTCTTGGCATGAATCGTTTTGTCTGAATGTCAGCTTCCTCATGGATAAAATGGGAATAATCAAAGCAATTCTTGCCTTGTGACATTATTGTGGGAATAAGAGGATTCAAGAGAAGTGTTTCCTGCCTGGCACTTTTATGACAGCCCCTTTGGGTCAATCACTGCATCCTTCTGCCCCTATTTTGTTAACTCTCTATTTGAATGGCCACTGCAATGGGACCTTTCCATTCAGAGGAGTCATTTCCAGAATGCATCTTTTCCAGGAGACAAGACCCAAGAGAATCTTGCTATGGGTTATAAAACAGTAAACACCCAGGTGGTCTTTCAATTTATCAGAAATAGTTAACTTTGTCCTTGATAAAGTTCCCATGAGGATGTTCATGACCTTGTACTGACCAGGCATGGGCCTTGAACATAACAAGTTCTGAACAGTTGTGCAGCAGCCAATGATGTTATGAGGCACGGTATACTCTAACTCTCAACACAGGATGTCCATTTAAGGCTTTGTCCCACCTCTTTTCCAGAAATCCCAATGACATCATAAAGGAGTGTTAACTTATCTCAGGACCAGACCCATGAGGAAGAAAGCTGGGTACACAGACCAAGCAGCAAGGTGCATTCACTCAGTGGAAAACATTTCTTAACTGTAGAAAACTAGACGCTTAGCTCGAAGGAAAGTCTAGAATTCATGGCAGGGGGTGTTTCTTCTCTTCTAACCATTTTTTCCAATCTCTCATACCCAAGCACTTTTCTTTTCTCCCCCGGCCCTGGCCCTGCCCCCACCTCTTTCCCCTCTACAGAAACAGGCTAACAATGACTATGGAACTATTGAGCTTTGTTGTTCAAATTCATTTTCAGGAATTATTGACTCAGTAGAACTTAATGACACTTCAGAGTTGAGGCCCTTTGTGTAAATCTTTCATCCTTTGCAGATTAACAGCCAGATTGGATCTGAAAGGGCTCCAATGTCCAAATGCTAAAATCTATACCAGACTTTCAGCTGAAAGAAAGTTACTGTTCCTGCATATAGCTTGATTAAAAAAAAAACTGGAACAGAAACAACAATAACAAAATTCAATTGATATCCCTTCCCTTTCTCAAAAAAAATTTTTTTTAAGTCAACAGACTGACCAACTGGCTGAAAATCAGGAACACAAACTCATAGCTCTTTCTCAAGTGTTCTTCGTTCATGGCCTGTAAAATATGATTTTGAACAGCATCAAATTAATTATGTGTATATAACACATTTTATTTTAACTGTAATCCATGAAAAATAGGGAACAGTGCATTCCTAGGTCCTATACAAAAAGCCATCCCTCTATTGCTAGATTGTGAAGTGCATTTTTAATTTGCACCTTTCAGCAGAGAAGCCTCCACCCCTCCCAAAAAGGGGGTACGAGGTGCTGAGTTTGTTTGTCTTGAGCCAGTTTCCAGCAAAAGCAGGAGATCACTAACTCAGGGCCTGACTCCCCTGGGATTAGAAGGTATTGGGACGTGGAGGAAGGGGCACCAACCTACTGTGGGAGCTCATCCCTCTTTGGAAGGAGCCCAGATGCACAGCCCGGGACGTGCACAGCTTGGCCTGGCACCGTTATCACTCTAGCAAGGCATCTGCCCATTTCTTTCTTTCTTTTTTTTCTTTATAAAGGTATCTTACTATTTCTTTCTTTTTTTTTAAGATTTATTTATTTATTTATTCATGATATATATAGAGAGAGAAAGAGAGAGGCAGCGACACATGGAGAGGGAGAAGCAGGCTCCATGCAGGGAGCCCGACGCGGGACTCGATCCCGGGACTCCAGGATCGAGCCTTGGGCCAAAGGCAGGCGCCAAACTGCTGAGCCACCCAGGGATCCCTCCCATCTGCCCATTTCTAATCCTTTGATGCCGAAGAGACAATTCCAGCATCCCACATATGATGGACCAGCTGAGTGGATCCCAATTTATTTTGTTAATAATAAATTTATTTTTTATTGGTGTTCAATTTACCAAGATACAGAATAACACCCAGTGCTCATCCTTTCAAGTGCCCCCCTCAGTGCCCATCACCCATTCACCCCCACCCCCGCCCTCCTCCCCTTCCATCACCCCTAGTTCGTTTCCCAGAGTTTGGAGTCTTTATGTTCTGTCTCCCTTTCTGATATTTCCCACACATTTCTTCTCCCTTCCCTTATATTCCCTTTCACTATGATTTATATTCCCCAAATGAATGAGAACATACACTGTTTGTCCTTCTCCGATTGACTTACTTCACTCAGCATAATACCCTCCAGTTCCATCCACGTTGAAGCAAATGGTGGGTATTTGTCGTTTCTAATGGCTGAGGAATATTCCATTGTATACATAAACCACATCTTCTTTATCCATTCATCTTTCGATGGACACCGAGGCTCCTTCCACAGTTTGGCTATTGTGGACATGGCTGCTAGAAACATCGGGGTGCAGGTGTCCTGGCGTTTCATTGCATCTGCATCTTTGGGGTAAATCCCCAGCAGTGCAATTGCTGGGTCGTAGGGCAGGTCTATTTTTAACTCTTTGAGGAACCTCCACACAGTTTTCCAGAGTGGCTGCACCAGTTCACATTCCCACCAACAGTGTAAGAGGGTTCCCTTTTCTCCGCATCCTCTCCAACATTTGTGGTTTCCTGCCTTGTTAATGTTCCCCATTATCACTGGTGTGAGGTGGTATCTCATTGTGGTTTTGATTTGTATTTCCCTGATGGCAAGTGATGCAGAGCATTTTCTCATGTGCATGTTGGCCATGTCCATGTCTTCCTCTGTGAGATTTCTCTTCATGTCTTTTGTCCATTTCATGATTGGATTGTTTGTTTCTTTGGTGTTAAGTTTAATAAGTTCTTTATAGATCTTGGAAACTAGCCCTTTATCTGATAGGTCATTAGCAAATATCTTCTCCCATTCTGTAGGTTGTCTTTGAGTTTTGTTGACTGTATCCTTTGCTGTGCAAAAGCTTCTTATCTTGATGAAGTCCCAATAGTTCATTTTTGCTTTTGTTTCTTTTGCCTTCGTGGATGTATCTTGCAAGAAGTTACTGTGGCCGAGTTCAAAAAGGGTGCTGCCCGTGTTTTCCTCTAGGATTTTGATGGAATCTTGTCTCACATTTAGATCTTTCATCCATTTTGAGTTTATCTTTGTGTATGGTGCAAGAGAGCGGTCTAGTTTCATTCTTCTGCATGTGGATGTCCAATTTTCCCAGCACCATTTATTGAAGAGACTGTCTTTCTTCCAGTGGATCGTCTTTCCTCCTTTATCGAATATTAGTTGACCATAAAGTTCAGGGTCCACTTCTGGGTTCTCTATTCTGTTCCATTGATCTATGTGTCTGTTTTTGTGCCAGTACCACACTGTCTTGATGACCACAGCTTTGTAGTATAACCTGAAATCTGGCATTGTGATGCCCCCAGCTATGGTTTTCTTTTTTAAAATTCCCCTGGCTATTCGGGCTCTTTTCTGATTCCACACAAATCTTAAAATAATTTGTTCTAACTCTCTGAAGAAAGTCCATGGTATTTTGATAGGGATTGCATTAAACGTGTAAATTGCCCTGGGTAACATTGACATTTTCACAATATTAATTCTGCCAATCCATGAGCATGGAATATTTTTCCATCTCTTTGTGTCTTCCTCAATTTCTTTCAGAAGTGTTCTATAGTTTTTAGGGTATAGATCCTTTACCTCTTTGGTTAGGTTTATTCCTAGGTATCTTATGCTTTTGGGTGCAATTGTAAATGGGATTGACTCCTTAATTTCTCTTTCTTCAGTCTCATTGTTAGTGTATAGAAATGCCATTGATTTCTGGGCATTGATTTTGTATCCCTGGACATCCCTGTCTTGTTCCTGATCTTAGGGGAAAGGCTCCCAGTGCTTGCCCATTGAGAATGATATTTGCTGTGGGCTTTTCATAGATGGCTTTTAAGATGTCGAGGAATGTTCTCTCTATCCCTACACTCTGAAGAGTTTTGATCAGGAATGGATGCTGTATTTTATCAAATGCTTTCTCTGCATCTAATGAGAGGATCATATGGTTCTTGGTTTTTCTCTTGCTGATATGATGAATCACATTGATTGTTTTACGAGTGTTGAACCAGCCTTGTGTCCCGGGGATAAATCCTACTTGGTCATGGTGAATAATGTTCTTAATGTATTGTTGGATCCTATTGGCTAGTATCTTGTTGAGAATTTTTGCATCCATGTTCATCAGGGATATTGGTCTGTAATTCTCCTTTTTGGTGGGGTCTTTGTCTGGTTTTGGAATTAAGGTGATGCTGGCCTCATAGAATGAATTTGGAAGTACTCCATCTCTTTCTATCTTTCCAAACAGCTTTAGTAGAATAGGTATGGTTTCTTCTTTAAACTTTTGATAGAATTCCCCTGGGAAGCCATCTGGCCCTGGACTTTTGTGTCTTGGGAGGTTTTTGACGACTGCTTCAATTTCCTCCCTGGTTATTCGCCTGTTCAGGTTTTCTATTTCTTCCTGTTCCAGTTTTGGTAGTTTGTGGCTTTCCAGGAATGCGTCCATTTCTTCTAGATTGCCTAATTTATTGGCGTAGAGCTGTTCATAATATGTTTTTAAAATTGTTTGTATTTCCTTGGTGTTGGTAGTGATCTCTCCTTTCTCAGTCATGATTTTATTAATTTGAGTCTTCTCTCTCTTCTTTTTAATAAGGCTGGCTAATGGTTTATCTATCTTATTAATTCTTTCAAAAACCAACTCCTGGTTTTGTTGATCTGTTCTACAGTTCTTCTGGTCTCGATTTCATTGAGTTCTGCTTGAATCTTAATTAACTCTCTTCTACTGCTGGCCGTAGGTTCCATTTGCTGTTTTTTCTCTAGCTCCTTTATGTGTAAGGTTAGCTTTTGTATTTGAGTTCTTTCCAGTTTTTGAATGGATACTTGTATTGCGATGTATTTCCCCCTTAGGACTGCTTTTGCTGCATCCCAAAGATTTTGAATGGTTGTATCTTCATTCTCATTAGTTTCCATGAATCTTTTTAATTCTTCCTTAATTTCCTGGTTGACCCTTTCATCTTTTAGCAGGATGGTCCTTAACCTCCACGTGTTTGAGGTCCTTCCAAACTTCTTGCTGTGATTTAGTTTTAATTTCAAGGCATTATGGTCTGAGAATATGCAGGGGACGATCCCAATCTTTTGGTATCGGTTCAGACCCGATATGCTTATGTATTAATAATACATTCTACGTGGCCGCAGGCAGGTTAATTAACTGCTTGGAGGCTTGGCTGCCTCACCGGCGTGTCTGCGTGTTTGTTTTTAAAGGAAGGACAAGGGCTCTCCGGGGACTAGATGAGGTAAAGGGGCTGTCCCAGGGCCTGCTGCTTGGCTGCCACTGGAAGAATGGTAGTCCTTTCCACCTAATTAGTTGGTGGCAATGAACAGAATGTAAGACACCAATCTGCTACTTTTACAGAAGAGTTGAATATATTGGAAACAGGATCGTGGTACATTATTTCTGCCTATTTGCTGAGGGGAGAAATCTTTAGTGCAATTCCTAGGGTGCTGCTAGAGACAATCCCCTGTGCTAGCTTGCTCTGGCTGCCCTGACCAGCTGCCACAGGTCGGTGGCTTACAGAACAGAAATGTACTTTCTCACAGTTCTGGAGGCTGCAAGTCCGACATCAAGGAGTTGGCAGGTTTGGTTTCTTCTGAGGTCGCTCTCCTCGGCTTGGGCATGGCCACCTTCTCCCTCCGGGTTCAGGTGATCTTCCCTCTGTGCATGTCTGTGCCCTAATTTCCTCTTCTTAAAAGGACACTAGTCATATTGGATTAGACCTACCCTACTGACCCCATTCTAACCTAATTATCTCTTTAAAGACACTGTCTCCAAACTGCATTCTGAGGTACTAGTGGTTCAACATGTGAATGTTGAGGGTGATGAAATTCAGCTTATGATCACCCCCTACCTTGCCACCCCTGTGTCAGCAGTGGAAGGGGGATGGGGAGGGCCTTGTTCCACTTCAGGGGGTGCGTTATGTGGGTCCAGATACCATTATGTGCTCATTACCATCTGTTAATGTGCGGAGTGAATTTGGAAACTCCTTCATTACATTGTTTAGCACATAAAACAAATCTAGAGGATGTAGACGTTTCAGTAAAAAACATTGTTATCTTAAGATGCCCTCTGCTTAATTGGCTAGCCAGTGAAGAACTTAAGAAAAAACGTCAAGCCTTCCCAGTAATGGATTAGTAATCTGATGACTGAAATCCTTTAGGTTGCTGAGAAGTTATTTCCCAGTTAATAGAGCTGGTGTTATCTGGAGCACCGTCAAGGTTGGTTTGGCCCATGATGGATAACGGCTGGATCACAGAATTGGACAGCTGTGCGGTGAAGAGGCTGCACAGCACTATGAGGACTGGTTCCTCTGCTCTAGGGATTAAGGCTTGTAAACCCAGAATGGCTTCTTATCTCGGTGCGACCAGTGTAGCAAGCCAGGCAGGGAGGAGCCCAGCAGTCAGGCCCCAGGGCTGGCTCCTTAGAGGTGTATTAGTTTCCTATCGCTGCTGTAACAAATCATTACAAACATAGTGGCTTCAAACAGCACGTATGGGTTGTCTTCTGTTTCTGGAGGGCAGAAGCCCCGGGTCTGTCTCATGGGGCTGAAGTCAGGCTGTGGGCAGGCTGGTTCCTTCTGGAGGCTCCAGGGGAGAGCATCTGTTTCCTTGCCTTTCCTAGCTTCTGTAGGCTACCTGTGCTCCTTGCCTACAGTCTCCTTCCTCCATCTTCAAAGCCAGCATAAGCGCATCTTCAAGTCTCTTTCTGATTCTGTCACCTTGCTTCCTTTGTTACATCTTCTCTGTCACTCTGAACTTCTTGCTTTCCTCTTTCACTTTTAGGCAGCCTTGTGATTCCGTTGGCCTCACCTGGATAGTCTAGGATAATCTTTACATTTTAAGATCCTTAACTTAATTGATCAGCAGAATCCTTTTTGCCAGGTAAGGTAACATGTTCTCAGGTTTGGGGGATTGGACATCTTTCAAGATGACGTCATTCTGCCTCTTGCAGAGAAGAGGCCTGGCAGGTGGGCCCTAGAGCCAGGAGACAGCCAGGAGGTTGTCAGCAGCTTCGAATTCCAAGCAAAGAGTTCTTACCATGGCTTAGGGTGGGGGAGATGGGTGAGCATTTATATGTCGGGGTGGAGATTAGAGGGAGCCTGGGTGTGTGTGTGTGTGTGTGTCAGTTGTACAAATAAAGGGCTCAGGAGGCCCACAAACTGCCATTCATTCATTCATTCCTATGAAAGTGTTCCTCTCTTCAGATTCTGAAAGCTATCTTCACTTCTACTAGGTTAAGACCTGTGCTTCAGTCTCCAAATAGACAGGAAGAGCCACCAGACTCAGTACTGCCTGGAGTAGCTCTCTCAGGGCGAGCCACTCTCTCTGCTCATCACCACAAGTTCTTTCTTTTTTTCCCTTCCTATTCCTCCTCATTCTCCCCCTATTCTTCTTCCCCTCCTCCTCATCCTCCTCCTTCTTTTTCTTCTTTGTCCTCTTCTTCCTTTTTTCCTGGCTACTGTGTATTGAGTACTTACCATGAGTAGCTCAAAGGCTACATGCTTTTTTCTGTTACTTATCTTGTAATCCTTACTGCATTTGTGGGCATGAGGCCTCCTGCCGTAACAAATAAACCATAGACTTGCAGTGGTTCAACACCAAAGAGGCTTAAGTCTTGTCCACACAGCCCTCCAATGCCAGAGCTCTGATCCCAGGACAGCTTCCCTTTATGCAAGGGCTGGCCGCCAAGGCCTCATCCATGGTGCTGATCCACATTCTCTAGGATCCCAAGATCCTCCGCACCCAGTAGGCAGTTGGGAAAAAGTGAGTAGAGAAGATTTACTTGCCCCTTAAAAAAATTCTGGCCATGAGAGGCATGTGTCATTTCTGCTCACATTCCATTGTCCAAAACATGAAATACTTGACCACAAGGGGTCTAGGAAGTGCAGCACCTAGCCGGGCAGTTTCCTCTCAGTAACAACTCATACTCTACAAAGTTTTGGGGGAGTGAGAGTTTTTGGTGGACAACTGCCATCTCTTCCATCCCATGGATAACCCTATTTGATAAGATTATCACTATTTATTGATGAACAAACCGAGACCTAGAAATCTCTAATAACGTAACCCTCTTGAGTGGTTGGTTGAGTGGCAAAATGGGAATTCCTGTACATGCCTGTTGGAATTTATGATTGTCTTTGTGACCGGTATCTCACTGCAGGACTTGTCCTGATGCAGTGCTTATCAACCTCCTCTTCACTTACTGGTCTTTGAAGGGGTCCACCCCCCTCTCCCTCCAAGCCATAGAGTATTTTGTCTGCATGGTCTATTTCCAGAGGCAGCCTAGAATCAGCCCCTTGTTCTCCTTTCCTGCCATCTGCCTTCTTGCCATGCCCCTCCTGCTGTCCCCAAGTCCCACGATCCAGATAGTTTCTAATTCCCCATCTCCCTCAGTCACACATGGATTCGTCATAGTTCATGTTCTCAAACCTGTTCCAAAGAGGTTGCTCGATATGTAGACCCAAACATTAATAACCATCTTTAATTCCTCCCTCTCAGCCATCTATCCATTTATCCACCCCTGGCCTTTACCCTGTGCCTACCCTGTGTTAGGAGCTGTGTGGTCTACTTGGTAGGAATATGACTCAGGACTTGGCCTAAGGAGCTCATGTGACCTATTTCAGAAACAATAATTTGTTTCAGTATTTCTTCTCCTCTCTGTTTCTACTGTCAAATGTTCCAGCTCATGACCTTACTCCTTTTTACTTAGAGCACTCAGGAACTTCCTCACTGCCTCCTGCCTTATTTGTCTTTAGTTTAAATGCTTCCACACATTGTTGCCAGGTTAATTCTTACAAAGCAGATTCTTGAGTATAGTAATTTCTAGTTCCCTATTGACTAAAATAAGGTCTCAACTCTCTAGCATAATATACAAAACCTCCCATGATCTTACTGACCCCTCTTGATCTTTCTAATTTTATATCCCATTTCCCACTTTTTTGCATCCCATCCTGAACAGAATTTCTTATGATTCTCTTCATATTCTACTTCTTTAATTCTAACTTGCATACATATTCTCTCTATACTGTTTTGTTCTTACATTAAAGTCTGATTTTGTGTGGCCTCTCCTATGAATAGGTCTATTCGTGCTCAATAAGTATGTGTTAATGAATGACTAGGTCCTAGCTTGGTTTCTTTAGCACATCTAAATCCCAAACATAATACATTGTACATTTGTCACGGCAAATGTACAATGTCATATCATGGCAATAAATTAATTGTAACACTGTAATATATTTGTTTATGTATGTATTTATCACTCCTACAAGATGGTACTCAGGGCCATATAAAATTTACCTTTATCTACTATATGCAAAACCATCCACCATGTGAACACAATGCTCTGTACATAGTAGATTCTCTCTCTCTCTTTTTTTTTCATAGTAGATTCTCTAAAAGTGTGTGTGTTGGGGGACCTGGGTGGCTCAGTTGGTTAAGGGTCCAATGTAATTTCAGCACAGATCATGATCTCAAGATTATAAGATTGAGCCCTATGTCAGGCTCTGTGCTCAGCATGGATACTGCTTAGGATTCTCTCTCTCTCTCTCTTGCTCTCTGCCTCTCTCTCTGCTTTCTTTCTCTCTCTCTCTCTCTCAATCTAAAGCTTACAGCACCCCCGGGATTCCCAGGCGGTCTCCCATCCAAGTACTAACCAGGCCCGACCCTGCTTAGCTTTGGAGATCAGACGAGATCTGGTGCATTCAGGATGGTATGGCCGTAGAGTCTCTCAATCTAAAAAAAAGATGTGTGTGTGTGTGTGTGTGTGTGTGTGTGTGTGTGTGTGTGTGTGTGTTGGATGGTAAGACCCCGCTAGAATGTTTTCAGGATTATAGGTAGACTCTGTTTAAGGCATCTAGCACAACCCTCGGCACATACTTGGCTGTCATCTGGAAACATCATGCTAAGGTTTAATGGCTGATAACTGTGCCAGGCCATTTCTATAGGGGTATTTAACGAGGAATCTAAAGAAATGAGTCTACGTTTAGGGCTCCTGGACCAAGTGGGAGGCATGCTTGGGGACAGGGCTCCTCTAATCATTCCATATGGGCGATGGGACCCTCAGCCTTCACACGTGAAGCAATCCATGCTTGCTGAAGTTAACTGTGTAGAGCGAGATGCCCTGCTATCCATCCTGGGAGAACTTAGGGTACTGGAGTGGAAGCATCCGGGTCATCTATCATTCTGCACAGAGTTGAGCAGAATATTGGTTAAATGAGTTAATAAAGGCATCAGAGCTGGGGTGTGAATGAGAACTCTAGTGTAGGGTTCTTTGCAAGCGTCACCTCACTGTCTTGCTGCTTCTCACAAAGGTGGAGAAGGACTCAGAGTGTCAAAGGAACAAGGAACTTCACAGCTCCTCCATTTGGTGAGCAGGTGGCTCTCTGTGCCCTTCTGATAACCATGAGTGTTCCCATCCTCTTCATTTGGTGCTAGTCCTGGGGAGCACAGACACAGGCTGGAGGTGGTGTCTTTATTAGAGACATTAGCCACCAGGGGAGCCTGCTCAGAGTTTCACATGGTTTTCTGCTGAGCGGGGGTCTAGCAAAGTCACCAGACTCCACATGATTTAATTAGACACAAGATTTCAAGCTTTGTTTGTGTTCCCAGGATTTGGCATGATGGTACAGCTGGGACCCTGGTGTCTCGGCTTCCTCTGTTTAGGTAATTGGTACAGCAGGGAGGGCTTTATTGGACCAACGGTAAGTTTTCTCCACTGAAAATTTCCAATACCCAAAATACATTTCACTGACTTTAAATGAGTCACTGGATACACTCCAGCCAAAGAAGGCATACATCTTAGAAACTCTGTGGCTTAAATTCTTTGCTAAGGCTTGGGAAAGGCAGGATTTGAAACCTAACACTCTCAACTCTTAACCTTAGAGCTGTGAAGTTAATTCTTTTTTGTTAGCTTTCTCTATAGATATCTCCTTTGTGTGTTTCAGAATGCTGTCAATCCAAACCAGAAGTTGGATGACATAGGAATCCATCGTATCACTAGCCCCCCACCATCCGGTTTCTCTCTCTCTATCCTGCTGTAACTTGTCACAGCTACTGTCACTTTCTCCTTCCCCTCAGCCATCTCATTGCCAGGTGACCCATCAGGGAGGCTCCAAGTGGCCTATGCGCTGTCATTGATCCTTTCTGCACCCATGGCAGACGGGACTAATTAATCGATCACAGCACACTTTCTCAAAGAGCTGGGTCTTGTGTGTGGAGTCCTACTCAGGAGAGCCTCAGGCAGCACCACTGATCAGTGAAAGTTAGCATGTGAGATAAAGCCTATTTCCCCAATTAAGCGGTTTCTATTGACTCCTAGAAATAAAAAATGAGGAATTTAGCTCACTTATACTATTCCTTCTCCAGCTTTTTCTCCTCCAGGGTTTTTAGTGTTTCTACTGATCATCTTTGTAACCTTCAATAACAGCATCAATTTCCTCTTTTTTGTTCAATTAACTTTTAACAGTATTTCTTGATTTTCTACTTTGTAAAAAGAAGGTATTAGCTTTTTTATGGTTTCCTCCAACTTCTCTCCCATTTTACTTTCCCATGACTTCTATATTGTCATATTGTTAACCCTTACATCTTTTCCTTTATATAGCGTGTCTTGATCACTCTTAATGAAACAGTCTACCTCCACCAATCTATCCTTGTTAGTCTGCTTTATTTATTTGTCTTTATAGCTTTTTTTTACCACTTAAAATAGTACATATTTATTTTTTAATGATCTCTCTCCAGCTAGAGTTTAAATTTCATAAGTGGAGGGAATTTGTTTGTTTTGCTTAGTGCTATATCCCTAGCACCTGGAATACTGTTGGCATGGTAAGTGAGATGCTTAATAAATACTCGTGTAAGAATAAATGAATTCTAATCATGCTCTGTACCCCATTTAACTTTTTTGTTATTTTTGTTTTTTCTTTTTAGAGAGAGAGAGAGAGCAGGGGAAGGAGAGACAGAGGGAAAGTGAGAGAGAGAGAAAGAGAGAGGGAGAGAGAGAGAGAGAACCTTAAGCAGGCTCCACACTTGGGGCTCCATCTCATGATCCTGAAATCATGACCTGAGCCAATATCAAGAATTGGACACTTAACCAATGAGGCACCCAGGTGTCCCCCATCTTGGACCTCCCCCTTCCCGGTTAACTTTTATTGTGCATGAGGAAGCTGTCCAACCCTGCGATATGAAAGGATAACCTCACCTTTGGGTCTACTAGGGCATTGAAAACATCCATTGAAAAAAAATAAAAATAAATAAATAAATAAATAAATAAATAAATAAATAAATAAAACATCCATTGAAGGCATTCGCCAACTCAGGTTCCCATTAAAAGGAAATTGCATAACTGATAATCTAGCTTTAACCTTATAAAGCACATTGACTTCCTGAGGAAATGGAACCCAGATCAGGCAAATTTTGATAGGAAGGAGGAAAAAGCGAAGTTTCAGAACATGAGTTTGTTTAGGGATTTCAATTTGGGAGTTGTGAGATTATGCAGCTCAAAATATAAATGGAAAGGAGGAATAGAAAAGAAAAAGGAACATTACCTACTTAAAATATCTCTTATTGGACCGGCTAACAAATACACGTATAGCAACAATCGTGTTCTGAAAAGACTGGCCTTTGGGGCAGGCACATCTGGGCTTAATATTTTGCTGCTATTCTCTCAGTTCTGTGACATTTGTTGAGTTACTCACCGTCTCTGAAAATTGATGAGTGCTAGTCATAAAGATGAACCTATGTTGAATAACATCTCCGTATTCGTGCTCAACTGCTCAAGCACAAAATGGAAAGAGTTTCTCAGTGCGCTGGGGGGAAGACGAGAAAACAAGAGCTGTACTGTTCAGTTATAAATAATGAGAGGAGCTTAAATGCTAAAAGCACTTCATTATCTCATGTGACAAGGAGCTAGGTCATTTCTGGCCTAGTTCAGCGGCTCTGTAAAGCTAGTGAGCAAGGCCAGAGTCTAGTTTTAGCCGTTTTCCTCGAGATTTAAGAGGGCTGCAGCAGCTTGAAGATTATTCTGACAGGACAGAAAAGTTAGAGAGTTGGAAAAGGGCTTTCTCATGTCCCCTGCTCTTTTATCAGGGTGGAAGCTCCTTCTGAGAAGGGCCAGGCCACTTTCAGGGAGGCTTAGCTCTCCGCGATGACGGGAAACGAGGAGAAGGCATAGGCAGGCACCATCATGGAAGCAGGCTCTGCCCATCGAAGGCGGGGGTGGGCACCTAAACAAGGTCTGCTCCAGAGATCACCTGACCCAGGGCATATGTCTGGAGCAGGTGTATCCCTTCCTCTGCAACATGTAGTACTGGTCAGTGAATAGACAACCTGAGGGGGATATCTTGCTGTAAACCTGAAGAGTAAATTCTTAGTGAGAGTTACCACTTGCTCCTATGTTCCAGATACTTCACAAACATAAACATCTTTAAAGTCTTCCAGCACCATCTCCTAAAGCAGGTAGCATTATTTCTCTGTTACAGCTCCGGAAATGTGTAGCCAGTTGCCTGAAGCCCGTGAACTAGGAAATGGCTGAGCCAGGATTTGAGGAGCCTTCTGACTCTTGTGTTCCTGTACTCCTTTGTCTCTACCACAGTCTTTCCCCAAATGCCCACCTGCCGCAGACTTTTGGAGGTAATAAGATGGCTAAATTACTGCCTCTGAGGCCCTTTCTAACATAGTCATTTATGAAGCGAGCCTATTTTGATGGTTTTAAGAGATCTTTCAGTTATTTTTATTTTTCTCCTATTGACCTAACACTCTTTTTTTTTTTAAGTGTGCTTAGGTATGATTCAGTGATTCTGAATACTTTTCTTTTTTTCTTCCATGTTTAATTTTTCTTTCTGACTGTTCACTCTTGTTTGCAGCTCCTGTAGTTGGATAAAGCCAGGGCAATTCTTTGGACGTCAATCATTTTGAAAGGCGACTTTCTTGCATGACTTGGTAAGATCTGAAAGGAGGATAACCACAATGGGGAGGCTGTAGTGAGTCGTCCCCAGGCAGCTGGCGGTCTTGAGCATCGAAATGTAATTGCTCTATTTTATTCACCACGGCCTGCCCGCTGTGTTCATCAGACTGCCCAGTGGAACAGAAGGCAATCAGGGCCGAGGCGGCCTCAGAAAGTCAGGCACACACAAACCAAAGTTAAAAATATGTAAAAAATTACTTGAATCTGATTCGCTCTCATACTACTCAATTTCTGGATAAGAACAAGAGGAAACAGTGCAAAACTGGGGCACTAAAATTCATCTTCGCTGAAGAAAATGCAGGGAGAGCTGTGAACATTTAATAACCTCAGTATCCAACTGCCCATAGTAAGTGCTTGTTTAATGCATAGACCAGACAGGGAGATTCAGAAGGCAGGCAACTCAAGGCCTTTTCAATTTATTTAAGGAACTCTTTGATCTGTTTTGAAATTTAGGATTCTGCTTTTGACTTTGTTAGATAAAGTTGGAGTAGGAATGAATTATTCATATGAAATATTGCCTCAATAACACTGCATCAAATAAACATAATGAAAAGCTGCCCATGTTATATAAGGGAAGCTAAGTCACAACTCTTTTGAATTGCAAAGTTAAGCACTCTGGGCTAGACTCTTCTCCGACATTACCCTATGGAAGAGTCCACTTAGGAGGATGTAACACTCAGATCCTTTTTATTTCCGGTCAGACATGCATTTGTGGTTTATGGGTTTAAACTACAGTTGTAACCATGCTGTTATTAAACCTCACAGTCTCGTCTCGATTTCCATCCAAGTCATCAGAGGCCAGAGAGCAATTTCCACGACAATGTGTTTCACACCACTCCAGCATTTTACATTCACCACAGAAATATGGTAACCAGGATTTACCCCCCTACACTCCACAAATTGGGCACAGTATCATATTTTTAGCATCCACTGAGTGCATACCTATATCTGTGCCTTGAAGGGAAAATTTTAAGGCAAATAGAACCCTCGGTTTTATCAGTGATGTTTCTTTTCTGACAATGCTTCGGCTAAAAATGAAAAGAGAGAGAAGGGTAAAGTCAACCTAAATAAACTGTGCACGTCAGGGCAGTTGAGCTTTGCTGAAATTCAATAGATCACACTTGAATTCTTGCTGACAAGCCAACATTAAAGAACTGCAGTTCAATAAATGTATAGGAAGTGGCCAGAGTTAGCCATGGGCAAAATAGTGAGGAAGACAGAGTTTGCCTTCAGAGTCGCCCTTTCCCTCTGTCCTCTGTCCTTTGGACACTGGAGGCTCCATGGGAGCCGACCCACCACATAAGTGGGTGCTCCATGTTTCCTAATCACTGGCTGAGGGCCACTGGAGCGCTTTGTGAAACTGGGTTTCCAGATTGCACTCTGGACCTGAACAGGAGCCTCTGAATTGGGGAGAAACCCGTGCTTTCTAAGTAGGGATGCCAGGCCTGTGCTAGGGGTAGCCAGTGCCCACGGGACTGAGAGCACAAGCTCTGTGAGCCTTGGGCGAGGTCATGAGCTGCTCTTCCTTAATTCCCTCACCTGTGAAATGGGGCTCACCCCACCATCTCTCCAAGTGGTTGTGAGCATTCACTGAGAGATTTTCATACCCACGTGAGTCCCAGGTCTTGGGGGTGTCATAACTTCAAGTGGAAGAGCTGAGTGTGGAAGCTGGAGGCACTTATTGGTGCTAGAACTTTGGGCCACTAAAGCTTGAGTCTAGGTTTCTTCATTTCCAAGTGAGAAAGGTTAATTCTTGCTGATTTTGTCAAAGACAATTGTTCTGAGGCATAAATGAGACAGAAATCATGGTTTAACTTATATTTTATATTAAATAAGTAAATATGTATATACATACACATATATAAATACACATATGTTTGTATGTTAACATAAATTTAGAATATAAATTATAAACATATGCATATAGAAAAGAATATATAACACATAACTAAAATAATAATGATGATAGATGTACTTGATTGAGAACAGACCATATGCCAGGTGCTGTATTTGATATTTTAAGTTGGTGATACTGCTTCTCAAAAGAAAACACCGAGTGTTTATTGAAGACTTTTACTGGCTCAGCACTGGGTGAGGTGATCTCCAGCATTCAAAACAAGCTCCTGTAGGGCACGCATCATCAACTGGGCATCACTCCAAGCACTTGACATACATGCATCAATGTAGTCATCACCAATACTGGGAAGCCGTGTTGTTATTGCCATTTTACAGATGAGAAAAGTGGGGCCCAGGAAGGTTCAGTAACAGCCCCGATGTTACATGATAAGTACTGGAGCTCTAATTAGAACCACACAGGGGGATCCCTGGGTGGCTCAGTGGTTTAGTGCCTGCCTTTGGCCCAGAGCGCGATCCTGGAGTCCCGGGATCGAGTCCCACGTTGGGCTCCTGGCATGGAGCCTGCTTCTCTCTCTCTATGTCTATCATGAATAAATAAATAAATCTTTAAAAAAAAGTTTCTATAAAAAGAACCGCACATTCTGGCTCTGAAATTGGCCTTAAAGCACAATTGTAAACTGTATTTATGATACAAAATTTACAAAAATAATATAATGCCTAATAAATGCACTCTGGACCTGAATCATTTATCAGATGAATAAGCAAAGCTTCCTTAGGACTTTGTGTCTTCTATGAATGATACTATCAGACCCGCAGAGAGAACTGCCTGGCCTCCCTTTCTTACTTTTCTTAGCAGATCCCCTCTAGAATACTGTGCTTAGCTCTGGATGTTGTATTTTAAATGGCATGTGCTGTATCTCCCTCCCTTCCTTTTCTCCCTTCTTCCTTCAAAAGTATTTATAAGGCATGTGCTATGTTCTAGGCACCATGCTAAGCTCTGAGAGTTCAGCAGTAAACAAGAAGGTATGGACTTCACCCTCAGAGAGAACCAATGTTTTAATGAGGAAGAAAAGCAACATAATAATACTTACCAGCATGTGCAATGAACAGGAGTCCTGGGGAATTGCAAGGAGCTGGGGGAGTGAGTGGCTGGGCATCCTAAGCATCAGAAAAGATGTCCTTGAGGAAGTGCCAGTGAAGCCAAGACTGGAAGCGTGCGTGAGCCAGGTGGTGGGGTTGTTGGTGAAGACCTAGGAGAGGGTGTTTCAGGTACAGGAAACAGCATGGGCGAAGGCCTGCAGGTGAGATGGAGTGCAGCTTGTGGTAGACACTGACAGAAGTTTTCTATGCCTGGGGCTAATATTTCCAGGGAAGAGATTGGAGATGAGATGAGAAGAAAAGAAGTCAAGGAGCAAACAGATGCAAAGACTTTATGTTAAAGAAAACAAAGCGTTTGATCCTCATGCTCAGAGCTATTGGGAGCTATTGAAGGTTTCCAGCAGGCTGTGGCATGGCAAGAGTAATACTTTAGAAGCGTCACTAGCAGTGGTCTAAAAGCCTGAAGGGAGCAAAGAGGGAGGCCGAGAGAGAGAGAGAGAGAGAGAAGGAGAGAAAGAGAGAGAGAGAATGAGAGAGAGAGAGAATGAGAGAGAGAGGTGAGGAGGCTGCTGCAGGAGGAGATAGCCAGGGGAGGGACCAGGGGGTAAGGAGCTGATATCTAGGAGGTACAATCAGCAGGACTTGGCCACTGGCTGTAAAGGAAGGGTGACCAGATATCCCTGGGAAACTGTCTCCTAGAGAACAGAGAATAAATTCATTTGAAGAACTGAGTGAGTTCAGTCGGGAGACGTAGACTGAAGAGGAGACATGTGAGGAAATCTCAAGTATCTGGCATTGAATCGCTTTAAAAATATATTGATGAAACTTATTGTCTCCTGGAAAAGCAATCGGCTAAGACTGCATGTGCTAAAATGTCATGTTGGTGCAACAAAATGAGCCCCGTAAGGGTGTTCTGTGAACTTACTGGGAACTGTGAGTGTTCCTCAGCCCCAAGACTCCCCACTATGATCCCAGGGGTGAGGAAGAGGAGTTGGGGGGCTGCCGAAAGAAAGGACAGCTGAGCTCATGCTCTGTCAGGCACCCAGGGGTGCAGAGTGGTCCTTCCTGAGCTGAGCTGTGGGGCTCCTCGGGGTAGGCTTAAAGTTCAAGGAGGCCGATAGCAGCAAGGCTCAGGGAAGGACTCTGGCAATTGTGTGGCATTGAGCCAGAGAGGTGAATTCCTCACTCCCGGGTCCGTGCAAGTAGACCTTTATACACCTGCCAGGCAGGGGCCTTCCCAGTGAGGGCCACATCATGTGGTGTCTGGTGCTCCTTATTGCAGTCTGTAAATAAATAATTCTAAGGAATCCCACTCCCTCCACTGACAGCAAGCTGTCCATCTCTCAGCCACAGTTGCCCCCTCACAAATCAGTGTGAGGAACACGAGATTATTGCTACAGGGGCTGAGAGTCTCTCTGACCAGTATCATTGTCCTGTCACGCCAGACCTTTGCCACCCTACAGCTTTATTACACTATGACCTCTAGATATTGCCTTTGCCTTCTCTACACGCAATGGGAAAGAGAATGCTCATGTTATCAAGTGAAAGCTACCTTGCCAAGTTCTTTTATGGAGAAGTTTGTTTATAATTCAATGCATGATTTCAATGGAGGGGGGAATTAAGAAACATCCAGAGGAAAAAATTGTATCCACTCTGCTTCTAGCTTGATTACCTTACAACAAAGATGTAGAGAGTCAGTCTGATGTTAGGGCTCAAAGCGAGCGTGCGTTATCCGTGTTGTTTACGATTCCTTTCGAGAGTACTTGCAAGCTCTATAATGTGAACAAATGGCTGCTAAGGACCTTACTAATGCTGTCAAATTCACTTTACTTATGTCCACTTTTTTTTTTTTTAACCTGGGTTTGCTAAGTAAATAGAAGCCTATCACCCCTGTGCCACCTTTCTTCCTCAGGGTTATGCTTTTAAAAGTGTTCTCAACAGGAAATAAGTTTCATTAGGGCTTGGAAAACAAATTGGTGAGGTTGACAGATTCTGTAGTTTGATGGAAGTTCAATTATAATTGTGTAACATAATATAGCAAGTGCAGATGAAATCCTATTAAGGGCTGCAGATCCAATATCTCATCTCTATGACTTTTAATTGATCTTTACACACATTGTCATTGCAGTCAAATATCTGAGCTGATTCTGGTACACATAAACAAATGTAAGCACATTAACTCTGTTAATAATTTTAACAAGTCATCTGTATTTCCCATTAGACCATCTCCAGTTTTGCCTTGGCATAATTAAAGATATCATCAGTGATAAGCCTAATTCGTTATTTAAAGCATGCATGTATTGAAGTCTTGCTCTTATCATTAACTAAATCGTGATATAATCTATGCAGCCATCATTCAAAAATTAGACTTTTTCTTTCTGTGAAGTAAGTATGGATAGTTGGGGGTGGGGGACGGCGGGAGAAGGAGGTCTTATGGGTGGTGAGGAAACCACAGATGAAGAGTGGAAAGTCTCATTTCTAGTCTTGACTTCATCATTAAAATAGCCAGGTGAGATCTTTAACCTTTTTGAACCTATTTCATCACTTTTGGTTACAAAGATGTCCTAGTTTTTTTTTTTTTTTTCTCTCAGCACTAACATTCTGTTTTCTGTGAGGCAGACACTGACTCCCTGCTTTGCTGATCATTAACAGATGGGTATAAAAACTATGGCCTTCATGTTCATTTCTGCTCAAGTTTCATAGAGCTAGACTATGTAAGCTCATGTGTAGGGGGAGGTGATCTAGGGATGTATTTTTCTTGTGGATTGTTACATCTGCAACATCAAGTCCAGGGCCTGGCATTTGCTCAGTCAATATTTGGTGAATGAGTGAATAAATGAATGAATGAATGAGTGAACTCATGCATTCTAGTCATTCTGCTTTCCCATGAAGATGGAGTGCCTGGATATCCCCACTCAGCATCCCTTGTGATATTATCCTTTAGCTAGAAGAAAACACCGTGGTTACCTGTGAAAGTACACCTTTAATGACATGATCTGACACCAAACGCCTTCTCCTGGTCTTAATGAAATGGAAGTGAATCAGAACAAACCACTGCCTCCAGGACTGTTCCCCACTCTTGCCTATTAGTCAGAGCACAGAGTGGAGATGCTTTCCTGTTAGTCAAATGCAGGCAGAGACTTAATTTGTTAGTTTCCAGTTACTCAAAGTGGGAACTATTTGCATGTGCTGCAAATATGACATTTGAGAATGTTCTTTGAGTGCTCAGAGAATATTAAAGTCTACACCGTGCTGTAAACAAAAACAACTTTTAATACCAGCTATGACTAATCCAGTGCTTTTGTTCATTAGGTTGAACAAACATTCTGATTTGCAATCAAATATCTACAATTACCCTGAAAGCTTGAGAAAAATCCTCCCTGGCATGAGATCATTTAAGAACAGATAAGATTCATTCCTTGATAGACAATCTCCATGCACAGGTGATCCCAGTAAACAGTCTTTTCAGAGTGATTTTTAGCAAATGAATAGTGTATTGGGGGAGGGGGTTATCTGTTTAAGTTCATCACTTCCTGAAATCATCTTTGCATACATTAGCATACATTCATTTTACTGATTCTTTGTTTCTTTTGATGGGGGATACTCCTTCTGCTCCTTATTTCATCTGATTTTCTTTTGAAGTGAAGAACCCCTTTCTTCTTTAGGTGTCCTTTGAAAATAAATAGACGTTCCTGCACATTAAAAAAAATAGCTGAGTTCTAATAGCAGGGCTTCATTAGGACCAAAAGCCCCATGGAAAAATTATTAGTGCAGTTCCTACTGCATTAAATACACACACACACACATTTCATTAAGGACAGAAGCTCCACAGAAAAATTATTAGCACACTTCCTCCTGTACTAAAGACTTCTAGGAAGATGGAGAGAAGCTGTTTGAGAACATTAGGGATTCCTGAAGTGAATGAGATCAACTCCAAGGTGACACCAACCTCTCTCTCGGATTAGTGACCTTTTGCTTGGTTTTTCTTGTTTGCCCAGCAAAGACTTTTGACATATTCCCCAGGACCCTTAATTCCCCTCTGCTTGGCACATTACCAGCAATATAAAAAAGAGAGAAAGTGAGAAGCTCTCATTTTATCTTTGAGCTGTTTAAATATTTATGTTCTAATTTGTTATTGACTTCATGTGAAGTTTTATCAAAATATAGATGGAAAAGTTTAAAGATCGCTCCTGGGAGAGCACTTAATCCATTTAAAAATAAATTTCTAATGGCCAGATTTTCTGGGCTTAAAACATGAAGCTATGAGAGAAAGCAAAACCAAAGAGGCCCAGTTTATATGCTGACATTTGTAAACGAGGATAAAGAAACTTGGTAATGAAAATGCTAATCAAATATCATTGTGAATGCTCATTTTTTTTCATTTTTCTAATATTTGATGGAAGCCTTTACTAGATTTCTCTTTTAATAACTTTTTGTTTGCAAAAACTGAAGCCTAATTAAAAAAAAAAAACACCCTAGGGCAAACCCTTGGGGATGGGTCTTCGTTGCATTCCAAGTCCAGTTTCTAGCTCACATTTAGCCTACTCATGTGTCCTTAGACACTTAATATGTTAATTCTTTCAGAAATAGTTATATGTTAAATGCAGGGACTGGGCAACATCGATGAAAATGACTGAATTTCTAATGATGACATTTTGGAGATTGAAAAGAGAGAGAAACTTAAGTAGATCATATGACAGATACGCTTTCAAATGGAGCCATACAGGTGGTTGCCATAAGATATATCCCCAGGCACTGCTGTCTTTTGATATAACTAACATCATTTGCCCTTCTGTTCTGAGACTTTGCTGACTTGTTTTTGACCAAAGTTCTTAGAGCAGTGAGGTCCATGTCTCAAAGAAGAGCCTTATCTGAGGAGACTGTTGAATAACTATTTCAAAATTCCAACCCACTGAGATTTATTTTACTGGCAACCGTAGTATATATTTTGATTACTTTATAAAGGCTGGAATACTTCTTTGTTTATTTTTGTTGGTCAAAGATTGTCTTGTCTGCTTGGATCAAAATTTCCCATATTTTAGGACTCAGATCAGGCCCAGTTCACAGAAAACTGGTATGGTTTCTCAAAACGAATCTAAATTTGAAAAGAGAAAGAAGGGCAGGAAGGAAAGAAGGAAGGAAGGAAGGAAAGAAGAGAAGGAGATAAAAAAGAGAGAAAGAAAGAGAACTCTGTGCAGTCCCAGATTTTTGTCTGTCTTTCCAGAAGTGGGATACAGCCTCCTCTGGGGAATGAGAAGGTCCCCACCAAAGAGATCGAAGAAGAAAACAAACATGTAGGACATCTCACAGAAGCAGTGTGCACTCCTTTCAGATCCAGCAGTGCTGGATCAGGCTCAGAGCTAGATATGCTTCAGTCAAAAAGACAGGTACCACCCCTGTCCTGAAATTGGCCCACACTCTAACACACAATCTTCTACCAGTTACATCTTTTTGAGCTACGTACAAATGGCAGAGTGTTCAACATAGTGCCTGGGGCGGCTTCCAGCTTGGAGGCTGTTGGCTGAGCAGAGCTTCTGGAGTTCGCCAATCCCCTTGTGAGAGATTTAATGATGTGGTAGTGATGATTGTCCCTTGTTGAAATGGAGGCTACCAATTCTTGGAAGACCTGAGATGCATTCGTATAATGCATGTCACCCAGCTCTAATGCCCAAATTCTGGCCTAATTCCTTACTACTGTACCAGTGCTGTTCTTCATCTCAAGCATCGTATGTGCACAGTGGATTAGTCAGGAAATGGAACCGATAGGACATCTATGTCTATATACCTACATATTTACATGTGTATCTGTATGTGTGTCTTTATTTACTGTAAGGATTGGATCATGTAGTGACGGTGGCCTGTAGTCTGCCATCTATATGTTGCAGGCCCAGCAAAGCCAGGGGTGGAGTTTGGGGCCTGCGAGCTGGAGAGCCGAAGGAGTAGATTCTAGTCCAGGTCTGAAGGCCTGAGAATCAAGAGTGTTGAGGGCAGGAGATCTGTGCACCAGCTCCTATGGTTGGGCAGAGAAAGAGGCTCTCCAACCTCCCTCTGCCTTCTGTTTCCATTCGGGCCTTCAGGCCTTCAACAGATTGCATGATGCTCATTCATGCTGAGGAGAGCCATCTGCTTTCATCTGGCGTCAGCACCTATTCCAATGCTTATCTCATCTTCGGATGTAAATCATCTCCTGCATTCTGGAGCAGAGAGGTAAAAAGATATGATTCCTAATCATCTTCCCCATGTCCATTTTGTATCCCTTCCCCAAATATACACATATACACAAGGTTTTGGTTACGGTGGCTCTCTTTAATGCTCCTACACTTTTGTTTCCTTTATACTTTCAATGTGATGTATATTTGGTGTGTATGTGCATGTTTGGCGGGGTAGGGCAGGTGGTTTAGGGAGCCTGAGCTGGATGACAGAAAAGGTTTTGTTTTGTTTAGTAAAGAATATATCTGTTCTTTATTATATATAGGTATACACACATCATCCATCTCTGTCTGTCTCTTTCTCATCTATTTGTCCCTTTATCTAATTTTGTGTCAGAAAATTATCTGTACTACTGATGACATCCCCCCCCATTATAGTTTCATTTGGGGAACCCTAACGTGGGCCTGACAAAAATACTTCTAGAAGTCACAAAATTCTGACTCCCTACTGGTTAGTGAGGCAAGAATCAGTCGATGATGTCATTCATCTATCAAATATTAATTGAGAGCTTGTAAGATAGGTGCCATGTTAGCTTTCTTACTACCCATCTCAAACTCTTTTCCCTTGCCTCCGTCTGTAGAAGTTGCAAAACTAAACCCTTACATTTGTAGACAACCTAAAACTATGTGTGGCCATGTAGCAGTATTCTGGCCAATGAAACCTAAGTAGGAAATATTGTGTGAGATATCAGAGAAGACCTTTGCTCTCTTGACACAATAGTTAGCACCATTTGCCTTTATTCTATAGCCTAGCTTCCTTTATATTACCTGGAATAAAGATGTGGTGTCTGGAGCTCTAGCAGCCACAGCGTGATTATAAAATAAGACCAAGAGAATAAGTGACCATGACTCCAATATCCTTCACCTAATGAGTGCACACAAGCCATTACCTCTCAGATTTCTTGTATAAGCCCAGACAATTGTGTTTTCTAAGACTCACAACCAAATGCAACCCCTGAATGATATAGGTAGGCACTGGGAAAATAGTGGAAAGAAGACTGGCTGGAGTCTCTGGCCTGATTTTGTGAGCAAGACAAGTCTATGGAAGTTGAGGTCTTTAAGCAGTGTCCTCCATAGACATGCCTTAGAAGCTCAGGCCTCATTTCCTGCCTGAGAAACCTGGAGGACAGAGACCAATAAAACACAATTCTGGGTATTAATGCAGAATCAGTGGCAACTCCAGTGTTAATCCTGCAGGCTGGAAATAAATTATGCTCTGTCTCTACCAGACAGAATCTTTGCTAAAACAGCATTAATACCTATTTATATTTTTCTATCAATATTTCATAAATTTGAAGAGAAACAACTTGAAAGAATTCGGATGATTTTTTTTTTCCTCCGTGTGTGCTTTCAGAGCATCAATTATTGCTGTGGGGCACCTTCAGCATTGCCTAAAGCTGCAATAAATTCCCTAGTTCTACCTTTGAAGATTTTAGAAATGCTAATAGTGGAATGTGTATGAATTATTACTCTTGCTCTAACACAGCAATACTCTCCTGAAGAGTAAACAAAATCCTCATTCAATTTAAGAATGAATGATAATTTTTTTGGTTTGAGTTAGAGAAGTGTGAGTGGAGGGTGGGAGGGATGTGTGAACTTCTTAATTGTTTTAAATTCAGTGTCTCATCGAGTGAAGAATATAGATAGGTCAAAGAAGATTGTTAGTATAGTATCTTTACATTTTTTTCTAAATATTTCTCATTTTCTAACTCATCTGATTCTTATGAAAATATTGTTTGGCAGATAGATTAAATATAACTATTTCCATTTTGCAGATGGGGAGATCAAAGCGTATAGTATTTCTTCTTGATGGGCTTCTCAGTGTTTCAGGAAGACAAAACTCACTACTCACAATTGGTATAAAAAATGGTGATCTACTGGTCCTATCTATTACTTTGTAGTCCTTCAAACTTGGTAATTAAAACAAAACAAAACTTGACCAACTTTCCTCATTCCACTCTTGAAAACAACAACCAAAGAATGAAAATATTTGTGAATCTATTTATATTTGATCCAACTTGAACCAGGGGAGGTAAAGAGGGAATAAAGAAGGGAGAAAGGAGCATCAGCAGTAGCAACTATTGAATATTTGTTGTAGGCTGGGAAAGTGTGGGAGATATGACATATAACATCTCAGGGACTCCGAATAAGGGCTTTGTGGGAGATGCATTATTCACACCTCACAGGTGGAGAGGTCGGCTTAGAGAAGTTAGTCCAAGGTCATACAGGTAGGATATCATGGAAGAGTGCTCATTCTGAGGAATATGTTTTCAGTGTGTCTCTCTTAGGATTTTGTTTATTTCATCTAAGTTATCTAATTTTTTGTATACAGTTGTTCATAGTATTCCCTTCTAATCCTTTACATTTATATAAGGTTGGTGGTAATACTCCTTGTTTCATTTCTGAGTCAAGTAATTTGAGTCTTCTCTTTTTTTTTTCTTGATCAGTCTGGTTAAATGATTGTCAATTTTGTTGATCTTTTCAAATAATGAACTTTTGATTTTGTCTGTTTTCACTATTGTTTCTCTATTCTCTATTTCTTTTATTTCTATTCTAATCTTTATTATTTCCTTTCTTCTACTTGCTTCAGATTTGGTTTGCTCTTCCTTTTTTTCAGTGTTCTCAGGTAGAAGGCTAGATTATTGATTTGAGACCTTTCTTTTTTTTAGGTATAGACATTTATTATAATTTCCTTCCAAATACTGCTCTAGTATACATTTTCCCCCAAATACTGCTTTAATTGTATCCTATAAATTTTGCTATATTCTTTTATTGTTTTGTTTTCATCAACTCAAAGTATTTCCTAATTTTGTTTACAATTTCTTCTTTGATTTATTGATATTTAAGAAGTGTCAATTATTTAATTTATACATATTTGTGAATTTCTCAATTTTTTTTGTTACTGAGTTTTCTTTTAAGATTTTTATTTATTTATTCATGAGAGACACACACACACACACACACACACACAGAGAGAGAGAGAGAGAGAGAGAGAGGCAGAAACATAGGTAGAGGTAGAA
This sequence comes from Nyctereutes procyonoides, assembly GCF_905146905.1. Taxonomy (NCBI): domain Eukaryota; kingdom Metazoa; phylum Chordata; class Mammalia; order Carnivora; family Canidae; genus Nyctereutes; species Nyctereutes procyonoides. Next base: position 26,600,691 of record NW_026575122.1, read on the forward strand.
GCAGGCTCACTGTGGGGAACCTGATGTGGGACTCAATCCCAGGACCGCAGGATCACACCCTGAGTGGAAGGCAACTGAGCCACCCAGGCACCCTTGTTATCGAGTTCTAACTTCATCCTATTCTGATTTGAGAATAGTCTTTGTATACTTTTAATGTTTTTATTGAGTTTTTTTTAATGATCTAGCATAAGGTCTCTACTTGTGAATGATCCATATGTGTGCTAGAGAAGAATGTGTATTGTGCTTTTTTGTTGGGTGAAATGTTCTATTGTTGTTAGGTCTAGTTGATTTATAATGTCATGAATTTTTCTATATATTTGTTAATTTTCCATCTGGTTGTTGTATCCACTATTGACAGTACAGTATTGAAGTTTACAATCAGAATAGTTGAATTGTCTATTTCTCCCTTCAATTAGTCACTTTTTGCTTGTGTATTTTGGAGACTCTCTTGTTAGGTGCATATGTGTTGATAAGTGCTATGTCATACTGATGGATAGATCCATTTATTATTATAAAGCGATTCTCCTTATCTCCAGTAACATATTTTTGTTTTAAAGTCTACTTTGTCTTATATTAATATAGTCATTCTAGCTCTCTTTTGATTGCTCTTTTCATGATACAACTTGCATTGAAGTGAGCTGGAGTGTGAGGTCATGGAGCGGGTCATGGCTCAAATACCATTGACTCAAGATTTTTCTTGAATGAATGTTTTTCCATTTGTTAATGCCATTAGGTCAATTTATGGAGTCTTTAAATTATTTAAAAAACAAACTTCACCAGTTATGATTTTGTTGGGGAGATGATCCATGGAGTTCTTTACATTACTATTGTAGGAGTTCTCCTCAAACTTGATTTTAAACTCATCTTCTCACTTCTGAAAGAAATTGAGGAAGACACAAAGAGATGGAAAAATATTCCATGCTCATGGATTGGCAGAATTAATATTGTGAAAATGTCAATGTTACCCAGGGCAATTTACACGTATAATGCAATCCCTATCAAAATACCATGGACTTTCTTCAGAGACTTAGAACAAATTATTTTAAGATTTGTGTGGAATCAGAAAAGACCCCAAACAGCCAGGGGAATTTTAAAAAAGAAAACCATATCTGGGGGCATCACAATGCCAGATTTCAGGTTGTACTACAAAGCTGTGTTCATCAAGACAGTGTGGTACTGGCACAAAAACAGACATATAGATCAATGGAACAGAATAGAGAACCCAGAAGTGGACCCTGAACTTTATGGTCAACTAATATTCGATAAAGGAGGAAAGACGATCCACTGGAAGAAAGACACTCTCTTCAATAAATGGTGCTGGGAAAATTGGACATCCACATGCAGAAGAATGAAACTGGACCACTCTCTTGCACCATACAGAAAGATAAACTCAAAATAGATGAAATATCTAAATGTGAGACAAGATTCCATCAAAATCCCAGAGGAGAACTCAGGCAACACCCTTTTTGAACTTGGCCACAGTAACCGGAGAAGGACAAACAGTGTATGTTCTCATTCATTTGGGGAATATGAATAATAGTGAAAGGGAATATAAGGGAAGGGAGAAGAAATGTGTGAGAAATATCAGAAAGGGAGACAGAACATAAAGACTTCTAACTCTGGGAAATGAACTAGGGGTGGTAGAGGGGGAGGAGGGCGGGGGGTGGGGGTGAATGGGTGACGGGCACTGAGGGGTACACTTGACGGGATGAGCACTGGGTGTTATTCTGTATGTTGGTAAATTGAACACCAATAAAAATTAAATTATAAAATTAAAAAAAAAGAAAAAAAATAAACTCATCTTCTCACCACTCCCACAACACACCATTCCTTTCAGATTCAACTGGAATTTAAATGACCTGAAGTGAGGAAAAATATGGAATCTGTTTTTTCATGTCTCCTTCCATTTCTTTTTCTAGATATGAGAGAAAGGATTAAGGGAATGGATGAATGTGTATTTATCTTTTTAATGTAACTGGGTGGTTATATTTTTACCTTTTAATAAGTTTCTTCAATTTCCCCAACTGAAGAAAATGGTCATTTTGTGCCCTCCATGTAGTGGCATCCAATTCTTGCTTTTTCGTTGTGTGTGTGTGTGTGTGTGTGTGTGTGAATTTTGTGGAGGGTTCCACGAAGCCTCCCTAACACATGTTAATCTGAAATAGGAGACTAATATCTCATGGGTTAGTGCTCTTTCTTCTGTATTCCAAAAGTTCTCCAAACTGGGGTCTCAGGAGACTATGTACTCTATGCAGCAGCAGGAATGGGAATCTTTCCAGGATGAGTAGAATTTAAATGCCCCATTTCCAAGGATCTGCCTTACCTGAATTTTCCCTTTTTTGGGGGGGGGGCACATTTTGGGTGTTTGATAGGAGTCTCAAAGTTTTAAGCATAACTTGGTTTTAATTTAGTACTAGAGTCTAGAAGATTTTAATGGTGCAGAATTAAATCAAGTATAATTCTTAAAATCAGTAACAAAGGAAGGATAGGTATGGTATCATAAAATAAACAATAGCTTTAGTATCAATTAAACAAAGATGAAAATTGTATTCCCATTATTGAAATGTTACTTAACCATTCAAGTATAACTCTCAAATTCACTATGCTATATAAACTACTTTATCTTTCCTTACTTGGGGGAAAGTTGACCTTTTGGTTCTAATCAAGCTTTTAACTGATTGATTGAAGCCTGTTCACATTAGGGAGGGCAATCTGCTTTATTCAATCTACTGATTTAAATGTTAATCTCATCAAAAACACCCTCACAGAGACACCAGCATAATATTTTATCAAAGAGGTAGGCACTTTGTGGCCCAGTCAAGTTGACACATGAAATTAACCATGATACTCCCTCCCTCCCTCCCTTCTTCCCTTCTTGCTCCATCTTCTTGGCTTTAGTCAACAGGAGTTGAGCTTCTGTTGCACTGAGCTGGGTGTAGAGTGAATGAGCAGGTTGTAGCTCAAATGCATGGATTCTTGCTGTTCTTCTCAAGATTTATTAAATTTTTCTTTTTTTTTTTTGGATGATATACTTATTTATTTATTTGAGAGAGAGAGAGAGAGAGCCAGGGGAGGGGAAGATGGAGGGAGAGAGAATCTCAACAGACTCCTGCTGAGCACAGAGCCCAATACAGGGCTTAATGGAGCTCAATGGGGCTTCATCTCACAACCTGAGATCATGACCTGAGCTGAAATCTAGAGCTGGACACTTAATCAATTGAGCCACCCAGGTACTTCCAAATTTACTAAATTTTTCCTGAATAAAAGCCCAAATTACTAAAAGCCATTAGGAAAAATTTCAGACTCTAAAATTTAAAATCCATTGGATAAAATGGAATTCTTTCTCCCTCCCTCCTTCCTTCACTTCCTCACTTCTTGCCAGAATTCCTTTTTTTCCCACTCTCTTCCTTTCTTCTTTCCTTCCTATTTTCCCTTCTCACACATGCTTATTAGAACCTATAGCCCTACCATAGTCATATTAATAGGAGAGTAATTTATACAATCATCCTCATTTATCAAACTCTTTGGGGAAATAACTTGCAAAGATTGGAGATCTGCAAACTCTAAATGTGGGAACTGAATGCCAGCCCTTGGATTCCCTGTGGGAAGTGTGGCCTAGGAAAGAGGTTTATAATGGTAAGGGTCAGACAAGATTTTTTAATGGAATGTTTACCTCAAAAGTCATCTGTATTCTGTGACTTAGAGAAGAAAACTTTACTGAGAATTGTGCATTTATTGGTTTCAGCGTTCTGGATTTGGTCTTGATTTCAAGATTTTAATTATTTTGAATTAATATACATGACTTTACACTATTGCTTTTCTTTTTAATGAATTTAAATATTGCTAAACCAGTAACCAAAACTCTAGCAAAATAGTGATTGTCCACTGCAACAAGTGGGTTTTTGTTTTTGATCATAACATTATTGAATATTTTTATGCTTAGATGTAAATGAAATTTCATTTTAGGGATATTGCACATTATATATCTTAAAGTAGTATTTTGTTTAGATTTTCCCTAAATTATTTGTGCTGCTACATCAGAAAATTGAATAATGATTTTGTCATTTTCTTTATTAAAAATAGGTGAAGCAGTTGTTTTGAAGCTAGTGTTATATGAACCATCTCTAATTCAACATGTTAATCATGGATGCTTGGGGGGAATATTTTGGAATCAAAGTATCAAGAATAATTATAATCTTCTCAAACAACAGGCATTTATTTTGTGTGTGTTGCACATGTGTTTTTGTTCAATTCGAAAAATGGAGATTAAATGTCCTTTATGTCCAAGGACCTGTACCAGAGACACAAAAGTCTTCCATCAATTTTCAGACTAATTAGAGAGTGGGGGACATGCAATTGAGATAGTAGAAAGTCTAAGAAAGTTCCTTTAGTGGTTGTAGTAAATTCTACAGTTTCAAAGAGAGTAAGTGCAATTTATTTGAGGGTCCAGAAAATGCACAAGAGAGGTGATATTATAATTAGTAATATATACACTTTAAGTTGGAATTAATTGTTTCTGCTTCCATATTTTTTGCATTTTCATCATAGTATTTGTTTCATTCAGCTTTAGCATACTTCATTATTTGTATTTGCTTATCTGACTAGGTTTAAAGCTTCTTGAAGACAGGGACCTAGTCATAATCATATTTGCTCCAAATACTTGCCATTCCTTTGTATTCTTTCACCTAATCCCCATGCTAGTGGCTAAACAAATGTTTGTTTAATTACATTTGGCACTATTATGAAGAGAAAATGATGCAGAAGCTCAGGGCTCTAGTCTATATGAGCCAAATACCTTTTGATAAGAGGGTTTAAGATTAACAGATAAATCCTCTGGTAGTAATTAACACTTTCCTCTGAAAAACAGTCAGGGCCCAGATAGACAGGAGGTCAGAGCCATGAAAATATTTTTGAGAAGCAAGGGGAATATGGCAGGACATACTTGTTTATAGACACACAGGAGAAAAAAGGTAAGCAGTGCTTGCTACAGTTCAATAGTGACTTGAAGTGTTAATCTGTACCTATGAGTTTAGATGTATTTTAGTTTCTGTTGAGGATTAACTATAGTGCCTACAGACTATGCAAAACTGTGTTATAAGATATGAATAGGAAAAGAAGACCTGGTTCTTGCCCTCAAGTGGCTTTTCAAAATATATTTTCAACAGAATTGTTTCTGTTGCTTCGCCTTCCCTATTTTTTTTTTTTTTAATACCTAGGGCTGTTGATTCTCCCCACCCAGCACCAGCTATTTCCGGATTCTAAAGCTGATCTTGAGTGAGGCAGACGTATAGTGTCATATTCACTATTTAGGAGGACTTGAAAATGAATCTTACCCCTGGACCTGGGATCCAGGACTCAGCTCAGCCATGAGTGTTAGGCTCTATTGCTTCCTTGAATCTTCTCCTTAACAGTTAGATTTGGGATGACCACTGTCTTGTTATCACATGGTTAGAGTTATATGTTATTTGCTAGCCTCTCTTTTACCTGGTCCGGCATGTTTGTTCCTTTAATCTTCTGCTTTAGCCACAAGAGTGTCAGCCATATACTTCTCTGCCCATTTCCTCTGGCCCCAAATACTAATCTGTTTGGGTCCTTCCAATGTCTTTCTCTGAGGGATGGCACATCCTAGTATATCAGACTATAGGCCCCAACTCTGTAGGGAATGGGAAAATCTCCCACGACTGCCATTACCATGCTTTTCTATTTTCTGAGACCGCCTGCTCTCCTCCTTTTTAAATTTGCCATTTCTGTGCACTCTGTCTTTAAGACCAGACAAACCAGGATTAATGGTTTCCTGGATCATGCCATGTTTGCCATACCCCTTGGAATCTCAACCTTAGACTATCCAGCTGTCTTTACCTGGTCCGGTCTTTGTAGCTGGACCAGATTCTGTGCTATCCCCACCTCATTCTTACTTTACCTGGTTTTTCTCCTCTTTCTTCCACTTCCATGTTTCTGAGGACCCTTCCTACTTCAAGCTCAAGTCCAGTAGGTATTGCCAAATTGATCTCCTTGTATTAAATGATGCTTCTAATCTAGTTAGAATAATTTTCTTAGCAGTTATGTGTGTATATATATACACATATATATTTCTTAGCAGATATGGAAATAAATATGTATATATATCTATATATATACACACACACACCTATTCATCCATAATCCATCCTTTTTAAATATTAACTTTGTGTCCAAGTGTTAGCATTTCTTTTCATCCATGCAACAGATATTTAGTTAGAAACTACTGGATAGTCCCGGTGGCTCAGTGGTTTGGCGCCACCTTTGGCCCAGGGCGTGATCCTGGAGACACAGGATCCAGTCCTGTGTTGGGCTCCCTGCATGGAGCCTACTTCTCCCTCTGCCTGTGTCTCTGCCTCTCTCTCTCTCTCTCTCTCTCTGTGTGTGTGTCTCTCATGCATAAATAATTAAAATCTGAAAAAAAAAAAAAGAAACTACTGAATTTAAGCCATCTGGCTCAAAAGATTATTGGTAAATTCAAGCCATACAGACACTCTGAAGATAAAACTCTGCTAGCTTAAGAATTTCTAAGATGACCGCATGAATTCTTTAACTTTTGTGCTATATAATTATGAGTGATAAATTCTAGACCATGAATGCAACTTTAAGGCTAAGTGTATTTTAAGTTTAAATCATAAAAATATGATCTCAACTCGATTATGTGGGATTTTAAAGCTAACTGTTATAAATCACGTACCTTATGTATTTTATGAGATAGGGTTTTATCATTACCCATAATCTAATATGTGAAAATAAAAAAAAATGGAACCTCGGAGAAAATTAAATAACTTGCCCGAAGTCAATTGTCAGAAAGCAGTGTTGAGAGACATTGTATACTTAGTTATTTCTAGGTCTACAGTCCATGTTCTTACCATATTGCCTCTCTAATATTTAATACAGAATAAAAACAACATTTGAATGTTCACAATCTGATCCTTTTAGAATATCTTATTATTTTTTCTTTAAAATGTTGCATTTTTATTTTTCCTGATAAGTCTGTCATTTCACAGAAATGTTATATGGTCACATCCAACTCCCACCACGTCCCCAGCATTTGTCTAGCATTTAAATGATCGGGATACAGCTAAAGAAAGGGGTTTGAGCAATAAAGGGAAAATTCATGGCTTCCCATCTGCTCAGGAACTTCACTTTTGGTCCAGTATCTCAGGCCTTCACTTAAATTTTAAAGCCCTGAAGTTTTACCAAATTCTCACAAAGTTTCCCAGCCCATGGCAGAGAGAGGTGATATGAAGGCATATAAATGCAAGAAATAGTAGCCGCTATGTTTTGATGAGAGAAAGAAAGGGAAAACTACAAAAGCAGACAAAGCTATAAAGAAAACTAAGAAATTTAAAGATCCTTTATCATGAGACACTAGACACACCTGCCTCAAAAAGGCATTGTATTGTATTTGCCTCTTTACAACCATTTTGAAGGTTGCTGGTACATAGGGACACACATAATGATGATTTGGGGAACCAAGTAAAAGATTAAAATATACTCCAATTCTCTGTTGGAAGGCAAGAAAGTGTGTATGACATATGAGAGCACTGAAATCCAAAATGGTTTTAGGACTTCAAGGAATAAACTTCTATTTTCTGAAAAATTACACTCATTTGGAATATGTATCCCAATGCTACTTCTTGCCTTCTCTGTGACCTTAGGAAAGTCGTTACATTTCTTAGAGACTGTTACCTCCTCTGTAAAATGAAGCTAATGATGATGATGATGATGATGATGATGGGATGGTTGTGAGGATTAAATTGTATCAAAGGCTCACCCAACTCCCAGCATATGGTAAGTACCTAAAAAAGAGTTTGCTATTGTTTTTTAGGTTCTGTCCATTTGCATTTTGTATTTACTTGGATCCATGGATTTAGGTTTTTGCATTTTAGAGCTTACGAAAATTTATCTGCAGAGACGTGTTTATTAGAGAGTTTGCTTGTAGTATCTTGAGATCCATCTTTGCCTGAGTTTCTCATTACTTTTTACAATTACATGAGACTCAATTATATTTCTCATCTTTTTTTTTTTGTTGTTGTTGCCAATCACTCCGTAGGAACCACATGGCAGTTATGATCTAGTTTAAAGAACACTAGGCCAGCCTCTGGAGGCTCAGATCTCATTTTGTCTCTGCCAGTAACTCACTGGGTGAACTGGGGTAAGCAGCTTAACTTCTCTGGGCTTTCTGAGTCTGACTTACTCCCTAATATTCTCATCACCTTCTTTTATAGCATTTTCTATCAGTCTTTGGAACTATTTAAATGCTTTCTTTGAATAAATTTAAATATATGCATTATATAGTGTTTAAGTACTAAGTTTAAGTTGTGGACTCTGGGGTCAGTTTGACTAGCTCCCACACTTCCTAGCTCAGGGTAGGCAGGCAAATTACCTAACTTGCCTGTACCTAGTTCTACATATTTGTGAAATGGGCATAAAAGGATCTACTTTGTACGGTTATTAGGAGGATTAAAAAATGACTAACACACCTGCAGCATTTGAAATCATGCCTAGCACATGGAATAAGCCCCATAAGGGATATGGAGATGAATGCATTTTTAAAGAGCCAGCAATTTACTGGAGGAAATTAAGGCATATGCCAAATAACAAGGAAGAGTATGATACATATTCAATAGAGGAGAAATTGTAGAACCTGATGGAACACGGAGAAAGAAGCAATTAATTCCTACTGAAAAGACTAAGGAAGGTCTCGTGAATTAGATAATATTGTCTGGGCCATGAGGAGTGAGCTGGTGATCAACGGAAGGGTTTCTTGATAGAAGAAATAAAAAGAGGCTGGGTGAAAAAACTCAGAAAGTACCTGACGTTTAGATCTTTTTTAGCTGCAGTGTTGATGCTGAATGAGGGTGTCGAGTGAAAGATGAAGCTGGGAGAGTGTCGTGGGATTGGATCAGCAAGGGATTTAGTGCTTTGCTAAGGAGCATGGGGTTGGCCCTACCAGTGTTAGGAAGCGCTGAAGGTTGTTGAAGCGATATCATCCCATTTGTGAACTAGGAAAAAGTCTCAGGTGATTATGCCAAGGAGAAAGTAGAGGAAAGAGAAACTGGAGTCAAGGAGAACATTTAAGGGCTATTAGAAGAATCTAGTAAGAGATTTTAAGAGTCTAAATTGGAGAAATGCTTGATGGGGCAAAGAGAAGGGCTAGAATTGAGGCCTGGGAAGGTAGGTGCTGTCTTATAAACTCTCCTACCAGCCCATCATTTCTTTTTCTCCCCACTATGGCTCTTTCTGACCACCCTCCCAGCTCCTGTGAAGTTCTCTATGCTGATCGACCTGTGCTCAGTGGCCCACGAGTATCTAATCATGGAAGATTAAATCACAAGCCCTCCATGAATTAGGAAGCCACAAGCTTGTATTCCCACATGTTTTAAGGGAGAGGGTATTTGAAAAGCAGAAAACAATCACACAACAAATAGCTTTTGCTTACTGGGAGAGAGACTTCCTTTACTTACAGGAACCAAACTATTAAAAGGTGCATTTAAACCTCTTCATTCTATATCTGCAATAGACACTGCCTAGCAGGAATTTTGTATGTGTGTGGGTGGGCTTTTTGTAATGAAGCATCTGTGGTGTGGAGAGCACTGTCTTTGATCATTGTCTGGGTTCGTGTAATAGCAAACAGGGAAGGGGCCGTCTAGATCAAAAGAAATGAGTTTTATAGACAGCACCTTGGTATTGCAGGGTAGATGTTCTCTTTACTTGAAAGAACGCATTGTAAGCAATTGAAGGTCATGGGGATTCTCTTTAATTGGTTATACCTGGTTTGACCAAAGAAGGTGAAATTCATGAATCTGTGTAAAATACAGATCAGAAACCAATCAGTGAATACTGCAACAGAATGACAAAAGGAGATCAAATCGGGTAGAACCAAAGATTACAGTTTTAGAGTAACAATGATGCCTTGGTGAAAAGAGACGGTTAATGAATCCCAGAATCACAGTGTAGCAATTATTCCGCGCTGACATGTGTATGTACGTGTATCTACATCTATCTGTATCTAAGTATATGCATAGGTATATATACATCCTATAATACATAATATATGGAAATAAAAGATAATTTATTCAACAAGTATTTACTGAGCATTTACTGCGTGCCTGACACTTTCCTAGGTACTACAGATGAAACAGTGGAACAAAACCAGATCACATTTGAAAAGCTTATAGTTAGTAGGAGAGACAGCAAATACTCATGAAGTCAGGTGAGGACAAGTACTGAGAATAAAAAAGAAAGCACATTAAATGGAGAATGAGAGGTAGAAGGAGGGCTGTGTTTCATATAATAGGTTAGGAAGGGCCTCCTTAGTAAGGCAAAGATTTGAGGGAAGGCTTGCAGAGAGATCTGGGAAGGAAAAGTGGGCCAGCCAGAGGAGACAGGAAGTGAAAAGCTCTGAGGTGAGGGGTCTTGGTGTTGTTGAGGAACAGCAATAAGGCAGGGTGGTAGGAGCAGAAGGTGATGGTAGGTGAGGTCAGAGGAGCAGCTAGGTCTTTCAGGCCCCAAATCACTGATTGATACAGGGAGGACTTTGGGTTTTATTCTGAGTGAGATGGGAAGCTTCTAGAAACATATCATAATGCTAATCACAGAGGGTTAATTTTACTACTTCCAGCTAGTACTTTCTGATCCCATTTTTGCATCTATACATTTGTAATATAAGGCATGCCCCCATCTAGCCCTCTTCCATCCTGCTGGTCTTCTTCACATCCACAGTGCTTCTGCACAGCAAAAGCAGCTCTGGATTTTGTCCTGGCTTGGATAGCTTCAGCAAGTTACCCTTCTTATTTGGTTTTCCCATAAAAAAAAAAAAAAAAAAAAAAAAGGAATAGTTTCACCAAATTCATGTGATTTAACAAGAAAAAAGAAATAAAAAAATGTCCAAACTCATAATATTACAGTATTCCTTGTCTTTACACAATAGCTGCAGGGCTTAGTATGCAGTAGGCACACAGTAAAGGCTTGCATAATTGAATTAGAAAGTTAAAAGAGGGGCTATGTAAAATGTTCTCTAAGTTTTGTTGGGGCTATTTTATTCACTGAGCTCAAAAGATACTTTCTGGGAAGTAGGACTCTCATTACCCAGAAAGTTGAGTTATTTTTGTTTTCATAATGCTTCTCTAATACTCTTATTAAAGAGCTTATTTTACTTCCTAAATTAGAGAGTGAAAATGGTTCATTATACTTAGACTTGTACTCTTCATGATGCTACAGATAATATATATTTGATTATCCCTTTTACAAAATTCTGCCAACAATTTTAGAACAATTTTAAAGCCTTGCAGAATGTTCTGTGTGATACTTTCGTGTGTGTGTGTACTTTGAGTCTAGCTTTTGTAGATGTTTGCAAAAATGGTCAGAAATTCCTTTCCTTCCTGTATGCATGTCCCTTTGATGTATTTTTGCAACTCCCATTAAGAGCTGGTATCTATCTCTTTGTCTTGAAGCCACACTTGGCCGTATGACTTGCTTTGCCAATGAAACATTAGCACATGTGATATAAGTAGAGCCTTGAAAAGTACCATGCACAGGACCCTCCCCTGCTGCTCTCAGTGACTCTGTGGCCACTGGCTTGTAAACAAATTTAGGCTTACCTGCTGGATGCTCAGGAACATATGGCCAGTTACCTCCTTTGCCTCTGCCAACAGCCAGCCAACTACAAGACATGCCAATGACGCTATTGTCAGCCAGCTGACACATGATTGAGCCTAACCAACAGTGTATAGACCAGAAATAAACCATCCCAGCTGAGCCTAACCCAAATTGTTAATCCACTGAACAGTGAGCAAATAAATGTTTTAAGTGCCAAGTTGAGGACAGAAAAATCTTACCAATACAGCTTGTATCCCTATTAATTGCTTATACTTTCTAAAATGTATTTTCTTTTCTTTTTTTCTTTTCCTCCAAAACTTACTGTGGTGGAGACAACTAGTCCCCCCAACACCTGTTTTCTTGTATTTGTGTTACTACTAAACCTTTCCCCTCCCCCCACCTGCCCACATTTGAGTTTTGTCTGACACTAATTTCCCTGCCTTTCCTTGCAGCTAAGGTGTGGTCACGTGGCAAAGTCATGGACAATGTGACACGAATGGAAGGAACTTGTGCTAAGATTTCTGCTTGCTCTCCACTCTTTCCCCCCTTTCACTTTTCCCTCTCCATTTCCTCAGGCTGGGAAGGGGGGTAGCCTCAGATGAAGAGATGGAAGCCACAGGTTAAAGATGGCAGATGTAACCCACTAGCTTGGGTCCCAGGATGACTTTGCAGATCAGACTTCCTTACCGATCGTGGACAGCTGCCTACCACTGGTCTGTTAAGTGAGAGAAAAAGAAACTGTCTTCTTAAGTATGCCACTATAATTTTGGGTCTCTTTGTTACAGCAACTTGACTTTTACCCTAACTCATCCATAACAAATACTCAGCGGACACCAACACATAAATGCACACTGCATACCACTTAGAACTCAAGAGCTCAATTAATGTTAGATTCATGCACTTCAATAACAGTTACTGATTTCCTACTGTGTGTTACGCACAGGGTTGCATAAATAATGGCTTTTTTTTTTTTTTTTTTTTGGCCAGGAGCTGATGAATGAGCAGAGATAGAAAAAAAAAAAAAAAAAACAACAGCAACAAAAAAAGGAATTAAAGGTTGAAGAGTACTGCAGCAGAGGACTCTGTCAGGGGTGGTATCCAGAGAAAATGAAAGGATTTGGACATCTTTTAAAAGTTTGCTGTGGTCGGATGAAACACAAATCATGAAACGAAGCAGCCATTCAATGCACCTGTACAATTACTTTCACAGAATTTGGAGGCCTCCTCTTACTTGTTTCTGGGTCACTGACCTTGAGCTGAGGTGGGGGTAGGGGGTGGCCACTGGCTTACTGTTTTCTCACTTCAGACTTCCAACACTATCTTTTCAAAGGGTTTTGTGTATTGGGTATAGGGGTGGCAGTAGGGATGGAGGTTAGGTTTAGAGGATTACTGACAATCCTGTAATAACTTTTGAAATAGCTTTACAGATCAATTCCCATTCATTTCCCACTTTACAGAGAAAAGAGGACCAGGGAAGGATCAACAGTTATGAGAAAAACGAAGAGGAAAAAACTCCACTAACCACATCTGGAAATGGAAGATAACTCTTTGTTCCTGTGCCCTATCCCTCCTTCCTGCCCATATCCTGTGGCTTATTTGTGTTTTTCTTCTATCATCTGCAGTGGCTTTTATTTTATATTGGGAGTGTCCTGGGAAGAAGGCACTGAGTGAGAAATCATTGCAAAAGTTCAAGAAGAGAACACATATAATGTCTTAACTAAGAGATGCTGAGCATGAAAAAGAATCTCGTCAAATTAGGTAGTCATGTCTACTTCATCTAATTGCACCAAATCTCCTGTCATGCTCGTTTGCAATAGTGGCATTTTTTTTTAATCTTGAGTCATAATGGCCTTGCTCTTCATGAATGCCTTGCCCATATGTGCCCTATGTTTTCAGAATACCTTTCATTTTCAAGTTGTAGGGTATATGCCTTCTACAAATCATTTATCTTCTGTAAGCCTCAGTGTTCTCATTTGTAAAATAACTAGATAATCTATGAAATTTCCTCTGGGTCCCAAATCCAACAATTTGAGTTCCCTTATAAACATATTGATTAAAGTCTGGTGACAACTGTAGCTACAATGGCAACAGAATGACGAAGCATATTAACATTAGTGTTAATGCAATAATCAGCTGTGTTTTATTCCATATGGCAATTTATTTCAACAATTAAGCCAAACTCCATCTGTTTTGGCATACACAATTTTTTTCAAATGGGTTCCTGAACTGCATCTTTGGAAATAATTTTATGTTTTTCAAATATTGCTATCATCAATATATGACGACTGTGTGGAATCTTTCTGGTTAAAAAAAAAAATCATGGATGCCAAAGCCCATCTTACTTGACAAAGGGATTGTTTTGCTATTTGGTCTTATGGATACATTGCATGGTCTAATCAATAGTCCCAGAAAGGAAGACAAATCTCAGTGTTGGCATAGAGGAAGCACACATGGGGTCCTAGTTTCTAGAAGAAGCAAAGCAAGCCTCAATGTTGTCAGCAGCCAATTTCTATTTTTCTGACCTGAGGATCATGTTGGGACAGAATGTGCCTCAATCTGTGATGGAGACAAGAAATATGGTACATCCCATACATCCGGCAGGGGTGCCTTTCTTTGACTTGGGTTGAGCTGCATTGACAGAACAGCAATAGGGAACATTTGTCTTTATCTTTACAACGCTTGACAAGAGGCATGATTACTGCTGTAAGGGTATCAAAATAAGAAAAAAAAATGGGCTGTCCTACAGGCCTGTTATTTATCACATTCAGAAACGCTAACCCAGACTAGCAGAAGAGAAATTCCTTGTCAAATTGCCTCTAAAAATCATTATTTTCCTCTCTGAGATAATATGTGAAGCCCGTGGATCCACCCATGCTGTCCTCCCCACCCTCATCCTCTCCAGGTTTGCAGTTGGGGACAGTTTTCCCCTGAACCAGGCTGTCCCTCCATAGACTGGGAGTTGCCTCCATGGGACTCATTGCCTGTGCCAGTCTGACAATAAACGCACTGTTCCCTGCATGTGCGGGAAATACAGAAAATGCTAGCTGGCGGCTTATTAACAAATATTGAATGTATACAGCAAAAATTCGATTTATTTTGCAGCAAGTGTTAGGATGTCTCCAGGCAAATTAGTGCTGGAGCTGACTTTGTTCAACCCCTTTATTTATTTTCCCATTCCTTGTTTTCTAATTAGGCAGGCTTTCTTGTGCTTTTCAAACACCCTCTCTGCCTAAATTATTGCAGGTCTATTGCATCCTCAATACAACAGGCTCACACATTCATATTAATACCATAATAGTGGGTATAATCCAGCCTTTTGCATATAGGCTCCAAATTGTCTCAAGAGTGATACTAAATGCCTTTATAACACAGTAGACATTTTCCTGATTTGACTTACAGAGAACCTGCGTGTGTTAAAGCCAGTGTTTTTTTTTCAAAGAAATCATGAAGAGTAGATGAGTCTAAATAGTGTTTGCATTGAAAGGCCACCTCCTTCAGTGTATGGCACCAAGTAGTTGTTTTTATTTTTCCCCTCAAAGTGTTCTCTTAAAGCAGGTCTTTGCAAAAGAGGGTATTTGCTCACAGTTCCTCATGGAGAGCAATTCAAGAATTAAATCAATGGCCATGTCCTAAAGCTTGTCTGAAATCCAACGTTTTATTTGGATTTACATTCCTTTGTAGGATTTAGAGCAATGGTTCTCAACCTTAGCTGTCCATTAGAATCATAGGTGAAGCTTTAAAAAAATATCGATGCCCAAGCTCCTTCCCAGACCAATTAAATCAGAATGTTAGAGGGTGGGGCCATCGCAGTGGCATTTCTAAAGGTCTCTAGATGATTCCAATAGGCAGCAGGCCATTGGTTTATAGGGTTATTATGATCAGAACACACCCAAAGAACTCTTGTTTCACTTATTCAATAAATATTTGAATGACTACTATCTGTTAGGAAAAAGACTATTTAGGGGATTCAGTGACAAATAAATTTTTATGTTCTGAAAGTACCTGGTATGTTAATAGAGGCCATGAAGTAAGTTTTCATTCATTCCACACATATTAAGTTGTATTATGTGTTATAAGCATTGGAGAGTGAGTACGGAATAAGAAAGGCAAAGCCCCTGCTGTCACTGAGCTTACATTCTAGCAAAACTAAAATTTTTAAAAAATAGGTACTCATTAATCATATAAAGAAATGAATACAGAGGTAACATGATAGTGATTGAAACAGGGAAAGAGTTTGGGGACGCTTCTCTGAGTGGCAGATCTGAATGAAGTCAAGAGAAGAAGGTCTGGAGGTTTTGGATAGAAAGAACACCAGTGTGTCAAGGTCTTGAGGTGGGAATGAGCAACTGCCAGGAGCAGAAAGAATCCGAAGTCCTTAGAGGATATAGGTGGATTAGAGATGAGGTCAAAGAGGTGAACAGAAAGTAAACATTCTGCATAAAACGTGGCCATAAGAGAGAGGAAAGCAGGCAAGCTTTGGAGGTGCAGATTGATGTTTCCGAGCATCTGGAGAGAAATGACATTGCCTTGGTATGGGCATTCAGTGTTCATAGAAAAAGTGGTTTTCTATTGTACCTTGAGGGAGAATACCTGAGCACTGGAGGGAAAGAGCATCTGAGGTGGTAGTATTTCTCTGCAAAAACATAGAAGGCACAGCAATCTAGACCATGAACAGAATAGCACATTGTTCACCTTGACTGGAGTGAGGGGTGCAGGAAGCAGTGTGGGATCTCAGAGGTTAGGCTAATAAAGGATCATGTATGTAGAGAGCTTGGGCTTCATCCTAAAGACAGAGGAAAAACCCAAACATATTTTCCATTTACTTCTTCAGCCTTATTTCTGGCCAATTCCTGCTTCATCCCCTGTATCCCAGCAACTCCAAACTGCTCCTTACCACCCCACCTCCCCTCCACACACACACACACACACACATACTTAGACCACCATGCTCACCCTGGTCTTTAGGTTTTACAATTGTCTTTCTGTTTGAAATATCTTTCCATACTCTTGGGCTCTTCTCTGTCGAGTAGTCAAACTCCTACTCAGAAGTTAGCCACAGTTCCTTCAGGAAGGTGTTTCTGACCCTCCTTGGTGACTCCACAGAATTAGAGGCCTATTTCTGCAAGGGCACTTAGCATGTTGAGTGGATCATTCATGACTGCTAGGGTACTAGCTCTTCATCGAGTGTTAGGTACTACTCTGTGTGCTTACATTATGGTTATATTGGTAGATAGGCAATAAATACGAACATAACAAATGGACAAAATGTTGTATGTTGTAAAATGGTAAGTGTGGTAGAAAAAAGTAGGATATGGAAGATTGGGAGTGGTGCAGGAGGGTAGTTACATTTATAGTAGAAAGTCAGAGTGAGCCTCATTGAGAAAACAAATTTTGAGCAGACTTCGACCAACTGTTCCAATTTGTCTGAGACTGAGGGATTTCCTGAGATGTGGTATTTTCTATTAAAACTGGGACAGTCCTGGGAAAACTAGGATGGTTGGTTGCCCTAGAACTGTATGTTAATATTTGTTTTATCTACTAGTTCTAAATTTGAGGATGGGAACTAGAGAGTCAGGGTAGCATGATGGTGAAGATCATCAGCTTTGAAGTCAGACTAGCTGAGTTCAAATCATAGCTGGGCTATTTGTTAGCATTGTGACCTTGGACCAGGAAGATTTTTAATGAACCTCCATCTCTTAATCTATGAAATTGAAGTACCTAGCACAGAATAAGCACTCAATAAATGTTGCTGTTATTATTATTCATAGTGCCTAGCACAGCCCCTGGGGGAATAGCAGCTCCTTGATAGATGTTTGCTGAAGGAACAAATGAATTAATGATAAAGTACCATGTGCCAGGCACTAGGCTAAGCCCTGGATATACAAAGATGAATAAGGCAGGATTTCTGCCTTCAAGAAAATCATAATCTAGCAGGAGAGACCTACATGAAACACCATATTTGATTTTAACAACTGCTGTCTTGTTCCACTATGGCATTCCTCATTTTACTTTCCTAATGTACTTCTACATAGAGCATATCACCTTTTAATATTCTAGAAAATATTCTTATATGTAACGGTTATTCTCATTGGAATGCAACTGCTTAACAGCAGGGACCTTGGTTTTTTCACTGAGATATCCCAAGTGCCTGGAAATTACTGGCCCCAAGGAGATACTCAATAATGTTTGGCAGATTTGTGAATGGAAGTTCCATTTGATGGGATAAGAGCTTTTAAAGAGGATGTACATGGTGTGGATGACTACTTTTAGAACCAGGAAAGGTCCCATAGACAATGTGGCATTTGAGGTTGGTCTTGAATAATCTATAGAGTTTCTTTAGAAGACAGGAAGGCATTTTAGGCTCAGAGGCCTTCAAGAGGACCTGACAGGAGCACAAGAACCAGAATGCAGAAACAATGAAGGTGGAAACAAGGATTGAAGGGTTAAAGAGAAACTGAGGTGGTTTAGCATGGGTGGAGTTTAAGAGACATTTCAGTGTGTTGGTGCTGATGGAAAATGGATCAAAGGATAAAGCAGTGTGTGGAGTGACACCTGTGGAGACCAGTATGTAGTTACTTAAGAATCTGGATGGAGATGAGTTGGTAATTTGAGAGAGACAATTTTA
Source organism: Nyctereutes procyonoides (assembly GCF_905146905.1). Classification (NCBI taxonomy): domain Eukaryota; kingdom Metazoa; phylum Chordata; class Mammalia; order Carnivora; family Canidae; genus Nyctereutes; species Nyctereutes procyonoides. The sequence continues at coordinate 26,618,941 of NW_026575122.1, forward strand.
ATGTCTAATGAAAAAAAAGACCACTTGAGCATTAGGAGGCTAAGGGGAAATAGCCAACAGAGGAAGCAAGAATAAACACGAAAGAAGGCCCAAGTGATGCAATAAGGTTTTTGAAGAGACAGAAAGAGGTAGGAGATTCAGAGGAAGAAAGAGGAAGGGAGGGTTTCCTCTGAAAAGAAGAGAAAAACTCAGTCTTCTTCCAAGACTAGGGATAAGCTTCTCACCACTTGTGTGGAACTCAGTACTGATTCATTAAGTTGTAGGAGATAGTACTGTCATAGATGCTGACTCACTATTGGCAACTCAGTCAGATCCTGTTACCTCACTTAATGCTAGACAGCAGTTAAGAAAGGTCACAACTGGGAGATTTTCTTCAAGAGGAATGTTTAGAAAAAAACATAACCACTCAATTATTAGAAAACACAGGGTGCTGTGATGGAATTTTCTGGCTAACTCAGACTTCACGGAAAAACAAACAAACAAAAAAACAAAAAGCCACCCTATAATATTTTCACCATTGTTAAGAGTGATTGCATTTTTTTCTTTACTGAGAATGACAACTGAAAAAAACATTTGGTTTTTTAAAAAATTCAAAATGCCACAGAAGTTTCATTTCATTTATTTTCATTTAATTATCCTGAGTTGCAGAGGTAGACAGTGTAAGAGATTAGTATTAATGGGTATGGAAGTTAGGATGTACTCAGAGACATCCTTTTTTTCCAAAAAAAAATTACTCAATTTCAGTTGTAGCAAAAGTACTTAGTGAATTGAGGATCCTGGTTATTTGATTTTACTTATTTTTGACTTTTGTATTACATATGAAAATTAACATCTAGGAATTAGGAAATGAAATATTATGAGTAGCCTGGCTTTTGCAGATCAAACTTTTGCTTATAAATTTTGTATTGGGTGGGTAATCTTTATATTCTGCTTTCAGCTAAAGAAGTGGGTTGTCTCTGGATATAACTATTATATTATCAGCCATAATAGTCTTTTCCTCAAGGGCAGTTTCTCAAACAAATGATTTCAAAATCAATAAACACCCTGTAGCCTCCTGTTTTAGAATTTACTTATTCATGAGATGCTTATCTCTCTGTAAATTCCCAGGAAGAATTCTTATTGCTTAATCCCACCATATTGGATTGAATGCCTATCAGTTCAAAATTAGTTCTTATTAAATTTTCTTGGCAACTCTGTAACCATCTCAGGGGGTTCTCCCCCTGCGAATTATTCTCACTTTTCAATCTTACATGAGTAGGAACCCATTTTAACCAAGGAAAAATCATCTAAACATTGGCCCACCCATTTGCAATGTGTTCCATTTTGATGTCAGTTGGGCAAAAGCCATAGGCCCACAAACAGGCCTTTGTCAAGAGACTATTTTGTACGGCTGCATGGTTTCATTATTAGACACTAACAGTCTCCATCACTGGTAGAGACAAATTGAAAGCCGAAGCACAGTAGAGGTGAGTGTAGGTACCTCCTCATTTTTCACCTTGAAAGCTGTTTCTGCCATGCTTTGGTTTGGTCCCAGGGTTGTTAGTAGCTTCTCTCCCCATCTAGGGAGGTGGTCTGGTGTCTATAGAATTGTGGTAGCACATACGTGGCCAGGTAAACTAAAGAGGAATGGTTTGCTCTGCCCACCTGATTGTGAGAAAAGATGCCTGCTCAAGATGGCGAGAGCTTCCAGAACTGTGCTCTGCTGTAGGCTCATTTGAATAATCTCTCCACTCATTAAACACAGCTGCAAGGCAAGAGACAGTGGAGTTCAAAAGCAAGCCAAGGGAATATATTAGTAATAGAATTATAGTTTAAGCCTTTAGGCATGTTTCCCCAATATTTTTGTACTCCATTAATTACAACAAGAACACTTTTGTCACTTCCTTTAAAAAAAAAAAGGTTAGAGGAATATTTTGACTAAGAAACATAAGTAAAATGTATATGTTTTATAAAAGTGTTAGGTATGCTGCAATTAAATTTTAAGACAAACTCTGGAAATTATCCAACGAATCATTTCCTTGTTGTACAATTTAAATCCCTGGTGAGCTGGGATTAGAAACCATCAGCATGATTTAGCTTCATGAGTCACTGTACCCTCGGCCCAGTACATGGGTGTCCCCAAACTTGCCTCCTCATGGCTGAGTGTATTTGCAAGTTTGTGCACACACATGCACATGCATATGTGTGTGTCTGTAATTTGCTCTCTTAGGTGATTTCTGGTCTAAGTCCCAGAATGCCACTTATACCCACTCAGAATATCAAATTTATTATAGGACTAGAAAATATTTAATAGAAGAGAGAAAATAGTGGAAATAAAAAGCAAAGATTTCCTTCTGAAGACCTCACTGGCAGAATTTTTCCTCTGTCTTTGAGTTTCAGGGTCACTTTGGGCTCTTCTGGAGTCGCAGGCTGTAAGGTCATGGTTTTGCTCTCGGTTTACCCCCACCCCTAATCTCATCTACCACACCATCTTGCCTGGATGACTCACCAACATGACATTTTAAGGTATTGGGAATTTGATGTATTTAAATTCTGAATGGTTTAACTCTGAATTCAATTCTGTATCCTCCCTTGGGCTGTGGATTGGATTGAGTTGAGTTTTATTACCCCAGGGACTCATGTCCTCTTCCAATGCAGAAGCAAATGGCTTTCATTTTGTCACAGTTTCTGCAGGGATTTTAAGGATATATTGGCGTCCAAGGGTGGACAACTCCATCCTTCTCCTTTCCTCACATAGCTGTCTAAATTGACAGAAAGCAATGCCAATGTAGCACTATTAGAGGACGTAGGGACATTCCAGGCCTCTGTTTTCATTAGCTTTTCCATATTAAAATCTTCCCAAGGCATGATGCAAAAATGGTGACCTTTTCTTTTTAAGGCATCTTATATCACCCAGCATCCAATGAATAAAGAATTCCTTTCAGGTGAATTTTTCAGATAACTGATGCTAACAAAGTTTGAAGAAGACTCAACTGATAGTTTGTCACTTGTCTTTGAATTTGATCTCTTACTCTATTTGATTTCGTATGTATTAAGTGATTGACAAGCAGTGTGGTATGCTGAAAAATGGGCCATTAACAGCCTTCCACATCCTAGACCTGTGAAAGTTATCTTATGTGGTTAAAAAAAGGGGGGGGAGGTTCTTTGTGGATGTGATTAACAATCTTGAGATGGGGAGATTATCTTGGGTTAGTTAGTTGGGCCTTAAATGCAATCACACATATACTTACAGGAGGAAGGCAGTAGGAGATTTGATACACACAGAGGAGAAGGCCACGTGGAGATGGAACAAAGGGAGATTTTGAGATACTGGCTTTGAAGATTGGAGCAATAACCCTAAGAATATCAGCAGCCATCAGAAGCTGTAAGAAGTAAAGAGCGACTTTACCTGGAGAGTGTGGCCCTTAGGATACCTTAATTTTGGCCCAGTGATACAGATTTTGTACTTCTGGCTTCCAGAACTGTGAGGGAATAAATTTCTGTTGTTTTAAACCACCCAGAATCTGGAAATTTATTACAGCGGGAAGAGGAAACCAACTGAGCAAGGCACTTTCACAACCCTCAAACATGGGGGCCACCAGCCAGGCAAATGAACCTTCACAGTATCTAATAGTTCCACGTTTGCAAATGATCTTCTTGGCTGGTTGGAATAGTACAGCTGCCTGTTTCAAAGTCAGCATTCATAAGCACAAAATGTTTAACAAAAGGAAAAGAAGCCTACTGATTTAAGGGCTATAGACCAAAAGGAAAATAGAGATTTGGTGCCCATGGGTCTGTCCCTCCCTCTTACTTTCAGCCTAAAGGTACCGGTACTTGTAATCTGGATGTTCTTTCTCAGGAAGGAAGTAGATGGCATTGGATCTGAAACAAATATGTCCTTGGATAAGGATCTGGCTGCTGCTGTGTCCACATTTTCAGCTGCTTGTTGTGCTATTTGTAGGAGAAGCCATAAATTGTCACTTTGGGTCTCAAAGTATCAGGTGGTCGAGCAAGATGCACACCATCGCATTCCTGTCCCTGACTTCTCATTTTTGGTTCTCCTCTCCTCCTTGGATAAAAGCAGCCCTGATTTTTAAAGGTCTTTTCTACTAAGTTAAATCAGAAGCACCTTCTCACTGGCCAGTTTCCTCCTAAGACATCCTACTCTTGGCCCTACCAGCTCCATTTCAGGGAGACAAGTTCAGTAAGGGAATACATCAAAACATCTGTTTGTCTGGGTTTATGAAACCAGAATAATATGTATCTTCTAAAAAATGACAGCCCCCTCCTGAAATATCAGACTATAAACATCTCCATATTATTTTTATTTCTCTATGGAGAGGAAGAAGTGGGATTTATTTATTTATTTATTTATTTATTTATTTATTTATTTAGCTGACAGCCCCTACAGGAGAGACAATGCCTATTTTCCATTTTACTTTTAGAAATAACAAATAGAACATTGGGAATGATTCCATGTATCCCTAAACACCATTATTACATCAGCAGCAAGACTTCACTAATTTAGAATAATGATATAAGGGTGGAGGGAGACAGAGACAGCTGAAAATCTGGTTGTGGGATATTTTTAAAGAAGAGCACTTTGGTGTCAACTAGAATACATGCTAGACGATAAGATATAAATGTACGTTTGTCAGTGGAATAAAGCAAGTAGAATAAATTTAAACATCCCTTTGCACTGGACTGAAGAGATAAAAGTCATTTAATATGCAAGGATTTATTATGCCTCTTCAGTTGTCTAACTGAGCATATCTGGAGGTGTGTTTATAAAGAAATCCTTCATTTCAAGAGTCTTTGGTTAGATGTAGCTACTGATATTACACTAGATTCCCTCCCCTGTGAAACCCCAAAAAGGTTTTTCCGGAAATGCATAATTTTGACCTTTAGTAAGAGATAAAATGGACAGACACCATGTTTGAGAATTAAAATCTCTGTCCTCCCTTTCAGAACTGAGTATATTGGAAACATCATTCCCACAGGCTATTCACCTTCTTTCCAACTTCAACCCAATATAATTTTTCTTCTCCTCCATCAAAATTGTTCTTGGAGAGAGGGGGGGATATAGTGGCTTAACTTAGTGGATTCTTTCAGGACTTATTTTACTGAGTTCTTGGAAGAAGGGTGATCTGGTCCTGGCAGTTGCCTTGTAAAACATCTTGGCATCTGCCCTGAGAATTCCGCTGGACTGGAACAGCTATGGCCTGAAGCCTCTGTCACCCCGATCATTGATCCAAGCCATCAACCCCCTGTTCTCCTTTCAGTAGCTCTTCTGGGCAGGCCCCATGCTGTTGAATGAGAGTAACACAGAATAATCTAAGTTCTGATCCCAGAGTAACCATCTGAGTTTTGATCCAGAGTCAATGTCTTGGGTCACCAGGGGAAGTCCACATGTCCCTCCAGGCCAACTGCCAGAAGTAGGAAATAATTGTATTATTCCATTGAATCTAGGGCACACCCTCCCCCCTCCCACGCATTTTAACATCTTTTACAGTTCATGGCATTTAGAATCACTGCTAGCCTGCATTGACATTGTCTTCTTCCCTGAAGGATTTGAGTTTCTTTTGCCAGTCGCTACATCTACCATCAATGTGAAACCATTTTAAAAGAAATTCTCAGCTTGAGGTTTCTCCTGACCACACTGATAGTGTAAATTCAGGTCAAAAGCTCATATTTTTAGGGGATAGTTTTTAATTTCCTCCCCAACTAGTGCCAAGATGGAGGTACCCATTCTTCACCATCTCTTTCTGTGTGGTGGCTTTATTTCTCATTTACTGTTACACAGAGAGTGTAGCCCTTTTGTCTTCCAGCTCCAGTCAGAGGTGTTTTTTTCTCTTTTAATAGTGTGCAAAATTATGGTGCATGATTTGTTCAGGGACAAAAAAAGAACAAAGGTTAGTGTAGTTTCTAGAAGCTCTCCAGTATGTAGGCTGAATTTACCTCCTTTATAGAGAGCTTGCCTTCTTTTCCTCATGCCCACACCTTTGGTCTGTGGCATACACCCTTCACCTCCTCCTCTAGTCCAACCCAGGTCTTCCTCTATGGTAGAACAAGCTTCACCCCACCTCCAAGTTTGTTTTTCATAATACTATCAGCATGGGATGCAGTTCACTCATGACTAGATCAACCAGGGGTGAATTTGGTCTTTATTGAACTTGACTAAAATGTGAAGTTTAGTCTTTATTGAGATTAATCTTAACCCTTCCTAGTCATGCGCCCATTGCATTCTTGTCTCATGTCAGAATTCCTGGGCTGGCAAGAACACATAGCAGTTCACATTTCTACCATCCTCTTCCCCGTTTTATCTGTCTTTCCTTGTGCACTACTGTACTTTACCCCTAAATTTGCTAATTTGATTCCTTTTAACTAGCTAGCTTTGAAGCTTTACTCTTCTGCCAACCTAAGGGCCCTCTGAACTTCCTCTCTCACTGGTACATTTTGAGTAACTCATATCAGAATGCTAAGATCACTTCCTGCATCTTAGAATGTTCTCTTTTCTTGTCTTCTTTGACACCATGCCCTTGTGGTCTTTCCTCTACTTCTCTGCCCATTCCTGCTCCTTAAATGTTGGTGTTTCCCAGGCTTCTTCCCTGTGTACTTCTCTGGTCTCACTCTATATACCTTCTCCAGGCCATCTTATCTATATTCTCACAGTTTCAATTTTAATTGCTACATGGCCACTCCCCGACTCCTCTAATCTGTCCAGTACCTTTGCTGATCCCTAGGCCTACCTATCTAGTTGCCTTCAGACATCATCTGCAGGCACCTGAAACCTGCTAAGTCAGCATCTTTTCCACAAACGTGTGCCCCTCCTATATTTTTAATCTTGGTCAGTGACACCATCATTCAACCCTTAGCCCAGCCTCTGAAACTGGACATCATCCTTACTATACCACTTATTAGATTTACAGGCTGATTACTTCTTTGTCTCTCTAAATCTCATTTCCTTCATTTCTAAAACAGGAATAATAGTGCCGATTTCATAGACTTGGTAGGACATTATAAATATATTGGTAGCACTTTGTGTAATGATCTATGATATATGCTCTATTAATGTTATTTTTTAATTATATTTGATTCCTTCCTTTCAGACAACCCCTGTTCAGTTAATCAGATATTTCTATATCTACCTCCTAATCCATCTCTCCCATATCTTTTTAATTTGCCCACTTCTTATATCCCCATTGCTAGGATTTTAGTTCAAAGCCAATAGTGTCCCTTAGGCTCAGTATTTCAACTGATTTCTTTCATCTTGCCAGCTGTTCATCCATTTTTCCACCATCCACCCAGAATAGTCTTCCTAAATCATACAACTGATTATATAACACCGCTGCCTAGAAACCTTTACAACTTTCCATTGTCCTAAAGATGTCCAAATGTCTTTATAGGGTCTCCATCCATGGTCAGGCATCTGCCAATCTCACCTGCCTTATCCCACCATGCCAAGTCATTTGGTATAACAGTGATAGGCATGTGATAGTTTCTATCTCTGTATGTGAACTTTGCACTTGCATTCCTTCTTGAAATATCTTAATTTTTCTCTTTTCTTCCTACTCATCTTTTGGATCCTGGTTCCCTAGTCTGGATTACTTGTACTTCCTTACGCACTTCTTTAGCATTCAGATCATACTTACCACTTCACACTATTGAAATTGCCCATTTGCCATTTCCCAGGGTTACCAGATTTAATAGATAAAAATACAGAACACCTAGTTAAATTTTAATTTCAGACAAACAGTGAATAATTCTTTAGCATAAGTATGTCCCATGCAAGCCTTTCTTCTTCTACTGGACGGCTCTCACTTGAGGGCAGGGGCCATCATTGCTTCCCAACATCTAGTGTTTTGCTTAACCCACTGAACACACTTTTTTCATTGTTGACTTAATGATGTCCAAATATATATTCATTATTTGTATGTTATGTGCTGACATGTTCTAGATCTTTTGTTCTGATACTATGTTTATCATGAGACACATTCTTCCAGTTGATTGTCTATCTTTCAAGTGTGCTCTGAAGCAAGCAGAGAGCTTAAAAATTGACCACCCTCACCACAATTTGCCTTTGCATAAATGATTTGAAATGCTCATGTTTGGAATCTTCCCTGTTTCAGAATGAAGCTGCAATTTGAACCACAGTTTTCAATATAACAGAAGCAAAAACGGTAACTTCCACAACTCAACTGCCTTTTCGTTTTTGATCAGTTCGAAGGGCTTTTTTTTTTCTCTCTAATACAAGTGTTTTCTGTTCATGCATAGCAAAGACATAATCTAATCTCTAAGGTTTATTTGCCAAAAGAATCACTAGATGTGAAAAGGAGCAAAGGTTTGAATTTTTATTAATTTGGAATGCAAGGTCACCTGAGAATTAATGTGTAGATCTCTCATAGGAGCCCTTTCAAAATAAAAGTATAATAAGGGAAAGTTCATAGATCTTTCCCAACCTATGAAAGGAGTTCATAAAGTTTAGTTAACCAAATGAAGGGGTTTCCTTGCGTGGACTGTGAATGGAATGGAAGCAAACCAGTTTCAAGGTAAATCCTTCATGCTCTGAATCACTGAATGCCTTCCTTCTAGAGGACAACACAAGCCCTCGGCTATTTTATAAAATTATAGAGAATACCATGGGGTCTGAGATTGACTTCACTCTCTGCTATGATTGGCGAACTTCTTTCTCCTTTAATTGTGCTTGTTCAGTGGTCTAGTTTAGCATACAAAATGCTGGAGTGCTTTCAAAGTATGGACAAAACACTTTACTATGTTTTCTAATATGCTATTCTCAAGGCGAGTAGCCATAGGATGGCACTCTAAAATGTTATGCCAGTGAGATAAAACAAAACCTTCCACACTCATTAAGTAGATCTTTTACCATTTTGGGTGAACAATAATATCAAAAGTTTTTAGTCATTTTGGTGGCTGTATGATTTATACAAGTCTGAGACAAAAAAAAAAAAAGCAACTACAGGAAAAGGGCATACACCAACTATGTTTCCTAGGGGATTAAACACATTAAAATCAAGAGGCACTCTCATTGTAGAATTTAATTGAACTATTTTTCAGTGGCTGGTATTTAGTTTGCTTTATTTATATTTAATGTAGCTGTAAGTAGGAAGACTGTGAATTGGGTCTCTGGGCTAATCATGCTGACGTGTTCAGGGATGAAACTCAGAGGGTTTGTAAAGCAGAGTTCTGTGGTCGGGTCAGCACTGGGTTATTGAGTTTCTAAGGTTGGGGATGGGCTGTGTCAGTTTATGCTTTTCCAGATAAGGAAAAGAAAATTGCACCTGGAAGCAGCAAGAGTCAAGACTAATCTGCAGTGAGTGAGCAAAATGAAATCCTGCAGGAGGTCAAGTTGTTTTCGCCAGGAGGTGTCACTATTGTCAACACACATTACTGGAGATGGACGAAGGCTAAGAGGCAGTGGCTGGCATCATTTGACAGTTAACAGGAGACAATTTTTCTGAATTTCTCCCTTCTCATTTCCTCCCTCCTACCCTCCCTCCCCTTCTTCCTACCTTCCTGTGATGCCGCAATTTACGTCCTCCATGTTATATGTAACGGGTATATTAAAATGCTTTTATTAACATCAGGAGGAAAAATTCAGCAGTGGGGGAAGAATGGAGAGGAATGCCTGTAGTTCAGGGGTCACCAACTCAGATACAGTGTAGGCTCTTTCCCCTCTTCGTCCTGACATAATGGCCTACACTAATGAAAATTTAATACCTTCAGGTTGTGAGAACTGACCCCTTTGCATCTTTCTATTCCTGCACAACTCAATAACATTCCTCAAGATTAGCCACACTAAGTAGTATGGGAAGTCCTCTGAGTTCATGCCCTGTGCTGTTATTGAGGTTGTTGAAAACAGCATTGGAAACTTATGAGTTATTTCTATTTTTGCTCAAGCTCCGAAGCCAGAGAGCTTGGGTTGACTGACTCTGAAATTCAGCTGCGTTATCTTATTTGGCAGGTTATTTACTCTGCCAAAAATCTCGGTTTCCTCACATGGCAGATGAGAAGGCTACCACTCCCTACTGTCACAGGAATGCTGGCAGGATTAGGTGGGACTAAACAAATATGCAGGGCCCCTATGGTGGATGTATGGCCCCTTGTGGAGATTCCAGTTCACTTCCCTGTTACCTAGTAATGTTGACATCTGGGCAGTGAGGAGGCTGAGAGGGCCTGAGGGTCATACTGTCCTTCAAGCTCTCCTAATGTCTCTGCCACCAGTCCCTGTGGGATCTGGACAAGGCTTTGTGCTTTGCTTTTTCTTCAAAATTTCATTTCTGGCACTGTTCTCCATTTGAGTTGATATTTTACAAAATTTATTGGTGATACTTCCTTATTGGGAAGATGATGCCTTCAATTGCTTTTTCTCTCTCCTCTCTGAGTCCAAGTGCTTCCCTTCCTTTAAGCTTTAGGTCACCTTGTAGCTCTCCTGTGAAGCCTTCCTCATCTTTCTTCAGCTGAGTTTCTTCAGCAGAGTTTCTACAGCACTCAGAGTCCATATTCCACAAACTAGATTACTATCATTACTGCTTTTCCTTTTTTCTCTACTAGTGTCAGCTGTGCAAACTACTTCCTCAAATAGTTTTTCTGTTTCTTAAGGGTCAGAAGGACATTCATGTCTTCCTTTTATTCCCTATAGCACCCAGCTCAGTTTTAAATGTACGGGAGAGATTGAATACTTTTTTTTTTTTTGGTCACTGGTTGACTTATTGAGAGTTCAGAATGTCAGGAAAACATATTAAAACAAAAACAAGCAAGCAATTCTGCAACTCTAGGTAAGATGAGGGACGTTAGTGGGGAGTTGAGATTAGAAGACTTTGAGAGAAGTCAGAGGGACCAGGTCTGGCAGGTTAAGTCTGAGAGAAAACAAGAGTTTGGCTGGAGCTACCATTGCTGAATAAAGGCAGACCTGAGTGGAAGAGACAGTGGTCTCTAAAGGAGGCAAATCCTGGAGCCACGGATTTGAGTCCTGACTCTATCATGACCACGCTTTGAAAGAACCACAGAACCTCTCTGGGCCCATGCTTCTTTAACTATAAGCTGAGAAGCTTGGATTAGCAACATCTAACATCCCAAGCAGTTCCAAAATTGTACGTTCTAAGATTGGAGAGAAATAAACAATTTTAGGCTAGGTAGGGTGGGCAAATTATGGAGATTCCAGGTGTTCCTTTCTTCTCTCCCAAATTGTAAAAGAAATAGTGTGGGGTAAATTGCTGACCTAGCTCTGTCATTGACAGAGCACCACTCATTCATGCATTCATTCATTCATTCATCCATCCAACAAATGTTAATGGAGCCCTACCACGTGGCTGGCCCTGGGCTAGTGCTGGGGAGGAGAGGGTGAATGAAGCTGACATATCCCTGCCTCTTGGGATTTACAACCTAGTGGGGGGGGGGGGAACAAGCCCAGAAATGAAAAGCTAGGAATGTGATGAGGTCTGGGAAGGATATGTAGATGCTGAGTGAGAGGGATCCAACTCAGATGGCGGTCCAAGAAGGCTCTTGAGAGGAAATCATCTAGGTGAAAGGCAGGTAGAGGAAAAGAGCACATGAGACGATCCCTTGGTGGGAAGGAGAATGGAAAATTTGGGAAATAAAACAATACAGTTGGAGGCTAGAGACTTAAAGAGGATAACTTAGGTAATGAAATAGCGGTCAGACCGGGTCAAAAGTGGTAAAAACATCATTCTTTATTTTCAGAATTAGAAGCCCCAAGTAGGAGACCGAGGGTGATCTGCATGGTGGTTAGTGGATTTGGGAGTGGCTGGAGTGTGTGTGGGTCAGATGAGTTGGGAGGACTCCAGACAAGCAATAGCCATAGCTTGGACTAGGGGGGTGATCTAGAGACAAACTGATATAGACTTCCAGGACCTCAGTTTCCTCATCTGCAAAGAGAAGAGCTCAATTCAACACTCAGATCTTTTCTGGCAATTTCTGTGGTTTGATGGGATGGAAACTTGGGGAAGAGTGTGTTGCTGTGTGACCATGTGACTGGTGGGTAGCCATGTACTCTCACATGCTGCCTTTCAGGTGAGGCCTTTTCCTGGATCTGGAGATTCTCTTAGAACTCCTCAGGTAAGACCTACGTTGCAGCAGACCTTCCAAAATTGTAGAACTTCTGACAACTGTATTTTAAAATTTTTACTGTGAATCAAACTACGGCATAGGAAGCAGGATTGTTTAAATTTTCCTATAACTTAAACTGCTGTCTTGTTTTTAAATCCGTATAGGATATTCTAGACACAATAAAACAAACTGTTTCATCTAGTGGTTTTAGTTCTGGCTTCACTGGAAGAAATAATGAGAACACTTTGGAAACGTTTTCCCTCAAGAAGCATAAATCCCATGAAAATCTCAAGAATTTTATACCATGACTTTAGGCTTCTTGGTATAACAAGAAGAGGGACAATCTATCATAAATTTTATAGCCTGTCCCCTGACTATAAAAATATATGCTAATTGCAGAAAATTCTGAAAAACGTGAAAAACTGTAAAAACGAAGATTAAGATTTCTCATAATCCCGCTACTTAGAGATAAACGCTGTTTAACATCTTCATGTATTTATGATTCACTCTTTCCTGTCAACATAAATATGTGAGCATATTTAGATATATCAGCATAGGCCCCCTTCGTTTGCTCCCGTGGGGTGGTGTAATGTTTAGGTGTACGCCCTCTGCAGTGAGACTGCCTGGATGTACTTTACTAGCTCTAGGGTAAATGTAGCAATTTCTTCCTTCCTAAGCCTCACTTTTCTCACCTAGAAAAATGGGCCGAGTCATAACGCTGACCTCTAGGACACTGAAAGAACTAAAAGAGATAAAGTATGGAAAGTCCTTGCTATGGCTCCTTGTCCCAATACTTTAAAGTTGCATTCATAAATATAGGTTATGTTTGTTATGCCATTTTGTTATATGGTTTCTGTCATCTCAGATTTTCCTCCTTTGTTACTCTGTCACTTTCAGTCTCCCTTGTGATTTGGAAGTTGCACATTCTATTTTTATTTCTAGTGGCTATTTTTGAGTTTTATCTTAAAACTTTGCACAGTCTACATTTCTCTAAATATTAGAGTCAGGAATGAAATGATAGTTTTTGATCTTCTCTCACCATGAAAGAAAGGACTACTGAGTATTTGAGGTCCCCCAGGACGTCTGATTCATTACATGGATCTGTTTCTTCACTTATCATAGACTATTAACCCCATTGCAAGATGAGGCCATTGAGGATTAGGGAGGTTAAGTCACTTGTCCATGGTCACGTAGTTTTAAAGCATGGAACTAGGGGTCAAACCCAGTTCTTTTTGACTCCAGGCTTTAATTCCTGGCTCACATCCTCATTATCAAGTGGTCACAGAGTTTCTGGATGAACACTACTGGGAATAAAGGATTGATCACTTTCTGAATCAGCCTAATCCATCTTGAGCAGGTTATAAGTTTTCCTTATATCTAACTGGAATTTTGTCCTTCCAGCTGCCTCCCCTGGCATCTACTCCCCATTTCCTATAACCCTAATAGCTTCTGAATGGTCAACCAAACATTTCTTGATTCTTATTTGGTTGGATCCAAAGCAAGCACTATGGGAGTTTAAGACACAATCTTTGTCCTTAAGAAGCCTGTTGGTGAAGTAAGACCAAAATATATCAGGTAATTACAGAACAAAATGAAACTGTAAAAGATTAGGGTAAAATATGTTGAAGAAATTATCAGCTTATGAAAGTTCAACAAAAGGAGAGGAGATCATGGGGGTACAATTTCCACTGAAAGTTTATCTTTACCTCACCTCTTACTCCATCTGAAATGATGTAATTATAATCAAGAATTGGGGATTCAAAGAACATTATTAGAGCTAAATGGTAATGCAATAGCAAAAGAAACTTCTGCAGGGGTCCTTGGATGTTTGATGTAAATGTAAAACAGATTCCACTAAAATAATAAATGTCAAATATAAAATCCATTGTTTCCAATTACTGCCACTTCACAGACTTTAACTACCTAATTTAGCCAAAGCATGAGGGGAAAATATTTTGCACTTGAAAATGTAAATTAAAACATTTTCCAATGCAGCAACAATGCTGTATTATTGAGCTTGGCAGACCCTTGCTCCATCTCCTATGGTCCATTACCCTGGCCCAGCGCCTTGGAGCTTATCTGGACTGCAAGACATTCTTTGCTTCAGACTCTGCCTCTTGATAAGAGTTATCACTTTGCTAGATGTAGAGAGCTCATATGTGCCAACCTAGGGCTTTCATCAGAAATTCGTGGCAAGGGAAGGGGCCTGCTGATGGGATTGTTCCAGGGCCTCATTCTTTTCTCTTTTACTGAAGAAATTGGGATACTGCATTTCCATAGAGCCTTTGGGAACTTCTAAGCAGTAAAGACACAATGCATCTGCTTACTCAAGATCCTTCTTGTACCAAAGTTTAGGCTCTTTAAGTTGCTTAATTCAGAGAACAGACAGCTGACCCATCCATCCTTCAGGGAGCTGATTTTAAGGAAATTGGAGCAGGATCAGCTTGAGGACAGGTTATGCTCTGGGTATTGCTCTTACTGGGCTAGGGGCCTTTGGGATTCATGGCCCATGCCCTCAGCACAGACCAGCCTCCTATGTCGCCTCATAGTTACTGCTTTCTCATAATGGCCTGCACCTGGCATGAGCTTGCCTCAGTCTTGGAGTCCACCTGATAATGCCAAACATCACTCTATGTTAGCCATCATTCCAAGCGCTTTCCATATTCATTTACTCTTTGAATCTTTACACTAAGCCCACAGTGTGGGTTCTATCATCATCTCCATTTTGCAGATGAAGACACTGAGATGCAGAAAGATAAAGTGCCTTGCCCAAGATCACATAGAACTGACCAAACTGGTACATGGACCCAGGCTGACTATCTCCACAGCCTTTATTCCCTCTTGTAATCTGCCTCCTAATGGTATACTTTTGGTTTTTAACTCCCATCTGGCATGGCTTCATTCTCCTAGTAATTCCAATTACATTCTTCTATACACTGAATGTTCACATCCTCCAAAATTCATATTCTGAAATCTTACAGACCATGGTGATGATATTAGATGGCGAGGCCTTTGGGAGGTGATTAGCTCATGAGGGTAGAGCCCTCTCTCATGATGGATTAGCACCCTTATTAGACACTCTAGAGAAATTTTTTCCCTTCTATCATGTGAGGTTACAATGAAAAGAGGGTTGTCAATGAGGAAGTGGACTCTCACCAGACACTGAATAGGGCACCATGATTTTGGACTTTCTAGTCTCTGGAACTGTGAGAAATAAATGTTTGTTTTTTAATAGCCCCTCAGTCTATGATCTTTTGTTATAGCAGCTGGAACAGACTAAGACAAATTCTCAGGAGAGAGAACCTAATTGGTCCAATTCTTCATTCTGCACCTAGCTGAGTCATAATTGTTTTTTGTCTCTGTTCCGATAAACTATACACCTGAGTATGGGTAAGGGGATCATGAGACTTGCAATGTAGCCACATTGGGTGTCGTTGGCAAAGGGGTTCTAGAGAGGGCATCATTGCCCAGATCAGACGTGGAGAGGTAGATCCTGTTAACTAAACTTTTATACCCATTAGCACTATTTTTGACATGTAGGATTAAGATATTTACATGTATTCATAGCCTTGCTTCTTACAGTCACTGAGTCTGTTAGCTTGGATATCTGTCTGTCCAAACTTTGAAAGTGTTCATCTATATTATTGTTAACTGGTTGAGATGAGTGCATATTGCAGCATGCCAGAAAGATGCTACCTGCTGGTTTAATTTGCTCCCTGTGGAGCCCACTGCATTAGCACATCAAACACTACCTGCTCATAGGTGATGCGTAGGGTATAGAACAGCAATAAGAAAGTGTCTCTGCCATAAGGAATTTAGAATCTTGAGGAGAAAAGTCTCATGCAGTGGCACACAGAACAAAACAAAGCCCTGTTGAGGAAAGAAAAATTCTACCAATATTTATCAAGTATCATGCTGGGTGTTTCACAAATGGTACCTTACTTGGTCTTCACAATCACTCTGTGAGATGTGTGATTTATGCCCATTTTTCAGATAAAGAAACCATGAGATGTAGATGTCAACTACCCCAGGATACAGAGGATGTGCAATAGGCGCGGTCTTCAGCTGCAGGTTGGCCTGACTTGTCACTGATGATGCCATACCTGCCTTTTCAACACTCAAAATGTTTGTTCCAAGTGACCCACTCCTAACCAGAATGACTCACATGAGTTTTCTATTTATGTAACTGCGTCAGAGAGCCTCCAAAGATGGAACTGGTTTAGCAAAGTTTACTTCTGAGGACAATGAAAAGCAGAGATTTTTGCTATGACAAAGTTCTGAAAACCTTTGCCTTGGGTCTTGCTCTGCTTCATGGACAGAAGCAGCAGGACTGGGCTGAAGTTCATTTCTCCCAGGTGGGGCCCAGAGGGAGTGCTGAGGTGAGATCTAGCTAGATACAGAATCTGCAGGAGAATGAATCTTGAGCTGAGCCCTGCATGCTCTGCCTCTCTTTGGCTTAGATGCTAAACATGAACTTGGATAATATAAGTCTTGGGCTTCTGTGATCCCTTCTCTGGCATTTTGCATAGTGACTAAGAGCTTGGACTTTGGCAACAGACATACCCAGGTGTGGTCTTGGCTCTGGCATTTATCATCTGTGTGAAATGAGGCAAATTATGTGATACCCAGAAACTTCTTGTGCCTAACGTGTGCTTACTAGATGGTATCTATAATCATTAATTTTCTTTCTCTTATCATTTAGGCCCTAGTTTCTAGGGAAAGTATTTTTTAAAGTATTTTATAATACTTCTTTGGACTAGTTTTTTCTTTTTTTCCTTTTTTCTTTCTTTCCCTCTATAAAAAAATAAGATTTACTTCTCTTTGAAAATTTGGCTGATATGATCTCCTGGTGGTAGAGAAACTTGTGCTTACCAGCCAAATGATAAAATGACACATAAAAACAATGATGTTGATGAGCCTGGGTGGCTTAGTTTGTTAAACATCTACCTTTGGGTCAGGTCATGATCTTGGGGTCCTGGGATTGAGCCCCATGTCAGACTCCCTGCTCAGTGGGGGGCCTGCTTCTGGCTCTTCTTCTGGCTTGTGTTGGCTCATGCTCACTGTTGTGATCTCTCTCTCCCCCATAAGTAAATAAATAAAATCTTAGAAAACACACACACACACACACACACACACACACACACACCCAAACCCAATAATGTCAAATGTTGCTAGGGGATTAGCATTAATTAACCATGTATACCCCCTCATGCTCTTATGCAAACATACAATGAGTAATGAGTGAGACTCTTGTTCTCCTTCCAAGGAAACTCTGCTTATCCTTTTTTTGTTTCTAAGAAATGTTTTTTTCCCCCTCATCCTAATCATGTGGTTTGGATAGAAATGGTCATATTCTTACGGATCCCATCAACTTGTCCTCTACTCTTATTTAGGATATACATGTAATCTGTGTTAGGCCAACTGGAAGACTTCCCAGCTTTTAGAATTTGGGATGAGAGAAAGTGAGATGTAATGCCTGATTACCTTGGTGGCCATGTTTTCTGAGAGAAGGAAATATGTGTGCAGGAAGGAGAGGTGAGAGATAAACAAAGTGTTTTGGCATCTTTTGGGTCTGTTGTCCTTGAAGCCATTTGTTCCCAGACCTTCCTGTGGGAACATGGGTTAAACGGTTATGCTCTGTTTAAAACTAGTTGAAATTGAGGTTCTGTCCCATGCAACCTGTATTGTTATCTATTGCTGAATAATAAATCACCACAAAAATTGGTGGCTTAAGACAACAGTGCATGTTTATCATCTTATTACTCAGTTTCTCAGGGTCAGGAATTCAGGAGCGGCTTGGCCAGGTAGTCTTGCCTTGGGATTGATTGATTCATTCAGATGCTGGTTGGCGTGGCAGTCACCTGAAGGCTGGCTGGAGCTGGAGGATCTGTTTCTAAGGTGGCTCAGTCACATGGTGGGACACTGGAATTGGCTGTCGGTGGCAGGTTTCACGTCCTCTTCATGAGGACCTCTCCACAGGGCTGCTTGTGCCATTACAACATGGCAGATGGCTAACCCCCAAAAAAAGTAATCCAGGAGGCCAAGGTGGAAGAGGCAAATGTCTGTTATGACCTAGCCTTTGAAGCCACACACTGTCACTTCTGCAGTGTTCTGTTTTCATATAGGTAGGCCCTGATCCAGCATGGGTGGGAAATATTCAAGGACATGAGCACCAAGAGGTGAAGGCAAGTGGGGCCTGTCTTGGGGCTAGAGGAGTCCTGATTGGTTTATTATAGTGACAGATGACTCTACCTCAAGGTTAGGTTTTGTACTATATGAGTATTCCGGTCACTATGATACTCAAGGTAATTACCATTATTTATCACCTATCATCTTTCTGGAGGTTAAATTCACATCTTTCTCTCTCTTTTCACTGCATATATAATATACAAATTATTCATGAACAGAGGAGTTCCCTTTTTGTCTAAATAGAGTTTTCATTGGTGGTATGTTCCTTACTAGGTGTGTGTGGGCAGGGAGGTGTGAGCTGATGACGTGGAGAAGTTTGAGAATAAACCACCAAGCTCCAAGTTGTGCCATTTTCCCAGTTCATAGATGGTACAGTTAGGATAAGAGGGATGGAATTACCATATCTGGCTTCTAGTTCTGAATTTGCGTCCACTAGCTGCATGACCTTGGTCTCTTAACCTTGATGAGGCTCTTTCTCCATGTTTAAAAAAGGGATCGATATTTTTATCTTGTAGTGAAGTTCTAAGGACTCTGCCATATAATGCTTTAAAACAATGAGATGCTCTTTGTGGTTTCAGAAAGGTACCCTGGTATCGGCTTGGGAATCAGAAATCACACTTGGGTTCTGGCTTAGCCACTTGTTGGCCGCATGCTTTTATGAGGAATTATTTATCCCCTCTGAGTTTCAATCTCCTCTTCTGTAAACCCTGAGTTAATAATAATGACACCAGCTTCATGCAGATATGGAGTTCAGATGAAAAACTGCTGCCTGTCAAAGTTTAGGGAGTAACTGTTGCTATGCTTATGTCTCCATTACAGAAGGATTGGAATACAAATTCACTGTATTTTTTATCTCAAAGTCAACATGGCTAAGTAATTTATTTAATGAGTAAATATGTATTGTAGGTAAGTATATGGCAGGTGTGAGCTAAGTGCTATGGATACAACAACAAACAAGACATTGCTATACCTGACGCTCTAGAGGTCAGAGCTTGTGGGGGAATGACAGTCCAGAAATGACAAAGCACTGTGAAAAATGGTGTGGGTGGGCAAGTGGGTGCTCTGGGAGCACGTGGGAATGAACAGACTTGTAGGGTCATGGAAGGCTTTCATGAGGAAGTAAAGTCTCAAGTAAGATCTGAAAGTTGAGTTGGGATTAGTTAGGTGAGGGAAGCAGGTGAGAGTTTGGGGGAAGCGAGGCCCAGATGGACGAAAGAACCTACCTAAAGAATGAGAGGTAAGAGAACACAGGATGGTCAGAAAATCATTGACTGTAGCTGGAGCCAAGAGACAGAGGCAGAGCCATTTGTTTTTTTGTTTGTTTGTTTAAGATTTTATTTATTTATTCATAAGAGACACACAGAGGCAGAGACACAGGCAGAGGGAGAAGCAGGCTCCTTATAGGGAGCCTGATGTGGGACTCGATCCCAGGACCCGGGATCACACCCTGAGCCAAAGACAGATGCTCAATCCCTGAGCCACCCAGGCATCCTGAGGTACAGCCATTTGTGAGCTAGAGTTGCTCGATCATAAAGAACTTTCTAGTAGGCATACTAAGGCTTTGCCCTGGATTTTGTCTTGAGGGAAATGAAGATTCCCTGAAGGATTTCAAAGCAAGAAAGAGACCTATCACATCTGCATTTTAGAAAGATCACTCACTCCATATTTCTCAAAGAGGCTGCTAGTGGCATTTTGGGTGAACCAATCCTCTATTATGCAGATCATTCCACCTGGGGTTGCAGATTACTGGCTCCCCAAAGATGTCCATGTCCTAATTCCCATCACCTGTGAACATGTTACATTACATGGCAAAAGAAGCCTTGTGGACAGGTTTCAAGTAATGGATGTTAGGATAGGGAGGTTCTCCTGGATTACCTAGATTGAGTGGGCCCAGTCTAATCACATGGGCCCTTAGAGTGGAAGAGGAAGACAGAAGAATCAGGGAAAGATGTGGCAGGAGACAGAGGGCATGAGAAGTATTCAGTCTACCACTACTTTCTTTGAAGATGAAGGGGGTCATGAGCCAAGACATGTGGGAGACTTCCAGAAGCAGCAATGATCTCTGTTGATCCAGCAAGGAACCTGGACCTTCAGTTCTGCAATCCAATGGAGCTAAGTTTGCCTAAAACCTTACTGAGCTTGGAAGGGGAGCTTGCTTCCTCTCGGGAGCGCAGCCCTGCCGAAGCCTTGGTTTCAGCCCGGTTAGACCTCTGGTAGACTTTGGACCCATGTAATAACTGTGAGATAATAAGTGGGTGTTGCTTAAAGCTGCTGTTTGTGGCTCCTCACCACTGCTGTGATAGGAAATGAGAACACTAGGTTTCGCAGTCTCCCTGGCTCCTACCTCCTGTAATGCCAGCATGCTCCACACCCCCATGGGGTGACAACCCCCATTGCTCTCACACATTTCCAAATGCCTGCTGCTGCTGGGGGCACGGGTGGGGGTAGAATGG
Source organism: Nyctereutes procyonoides (assembly GCF_905146905.1). Lineage (NCBI taxonomy): Eukaryota > Metazoa > Chordata > Mammalia > Carnivora > Canidae > Nyctereutes > Nyctereutes procyonoides. Next base: position 26,639,649 of record NW_026575122.1, read on the forward strand.
CTGGCCCCTGGTTGCGAATCACTGCTATGGAGAATTATGGGTGGGAAGAAGGCTGGGTGGAAGGCAGAGGAAGCAGTTAGGAGGTTGTTGTGAAATCTAAGCTGAGGAATGAAATGGCCCGAAGGAACATAGTGGGAACATTCATGGGCATAGGGATGGGGATAACTTGAGATAATTAGGAGACAGAAGCAACAGGACTCATCAGTGGTGGTTTGATTAGCACTGGGGATGAGCCATCTCCTCTGTCCCCCTTCTCCCCTTCCACCACCGTGCTTCCACTCCCACCAGCACCACATGCATCTAAAAGCAAAGAGCATTTTTGCAGAAACCTGACCTCCCCTCCAGTGAGCGAGAGGACACACTCTTGAAGCCATCAGCAATTTGTACCAGGATCGGCCACAGAAGGGAAATGACAGCAGAGCTATTGCAAACCCAAAAGGCCCCTTATGGCTAGAGGCACCCAGTTGGTGGAGCACAGTAATTGCTTGAACACTTTTCAGCTACTCCATGCTGCAGTTGACGATAGGAAATGAGGAGAGATTTTATACTTCCCAACAGAAGCAAGTCACGCATTCCAAATGGCTGGAATACAGTTTGAACCAGGGTGTTTGGCTAAGCTGACCAAACTGCTGTGTGCGGTTTGAAAGCATTTTACCCCAGAGATTTTTATTTATCCTTTGGCCACAAGAATCTGTGCCCCTTATTTACACCCAGGTACCCAACTCCTTGTATGGAATCCCTTCTGTGTGAAATACTTAGTGTGGTTTCTGCTTTCCTGTCTGGAGTGTGAGGCAGGGCAAGGCAGGGCACACCACACACCACACAGCACACACACAAGCCTATTTCAAACAGTGAGTTTGTTCTCGCTCGAGATGACGCAGCCCACTGGCTCCCCAGCCCTACTCCGGTTTGTGCGGAGTTCTCTATCCTAGTGACTGGAAGGACAACCCTGCATAATTAGCCCCTAATCTTGGGAAGAGGAACACAGCAGAGCATGTAACCGGTTACCCAAAACAAATGCCAGTGTCATGGGAACCTTTGAAAGTTGGATCTCAAGGGGGGCACTGAAAATTTCCCTCACATTTGCATTTTCCCCCTACACTCTTGAAAACAGTCACGGTGACATCAATGAAACATCAAGTCGAAAAATGATTCAACATAATTCATGGGTCACAGCAGAGAATCTCGGAGTTTTTTGTGCTCTTTCATGCACAGGGATTGATGAATCCCGCAGGTTTTCTTGGCATTGGCACTTTAGGTAAGGTGTTCCACATGTAATATTCAGACTAATTGGCAAATATGTGATTCACACATGAAGGTTTTGCCTTTCAAAGTCCAATGAAAGTTGACCATACTCTCCTGTCCCCAGTGGAACCGAAGTGGGTCATGTCATGGGGTAGTTTGGTTCTGTGTCTGATTAAGCAAAGCATTTCCCCTTTCTGCCTCTTGATGGACGTCCGTTTAAGTGGAGTCACTTCTGTTTCTTTCTTTTAAGATTTAATTCATTAATCTTATTTATTTTTAGATTTATTTGAGAGAACACAAGCAGGGGGAGGGCAGAGGAAGAGGGAGAAGCAGACTCCTCCGCTGAGCAGGGAGCCGGATATGGGGCTCAATCCCAGGACCCCAGGATCGTGTGACCTGAGCTGAAGGCAGATGTTTCACCCACTGAGCCATCCAGGCACCCTGTCAATTCTGTTTCTTAAAAACAAAGTTATTTCATATTCAAACCACAATAACAATGTCAAGTTTCAGCTCTGAAGCAGGAAAACCCAGGGCTGATACTTCTGGCTGCCCTGCCCTTCCCTTGCTTGTGAGTCATTTTCAGTTCCAAGAGTTCCTCTTTGTTCTCTGCCCAGGCACGGAGAAAAAAACCAACGACAGAAAGCAGGCCTCCTTGTCACATGGTTTTGGTGTCATTTTCCTCATGCTGATGACTTATCGGTATGTGTGATTTTATAATTATAGCTGTTTATTTGATTTGATAGACACACTGGTTTGGGAGCTAAAGGGATGGTTTATGTCAAGATGCTCTAATGTTGGTTAGCAATTATCTTTTGAATATTTAGGAATGGTGACAGCCATCTCTCCATTCCTGAATATATATCTAGCATTGTCAGGGCTCCTGTCCCAGGAAGGGAGGGAAAAGGCTCCTGTACAAGATGAGATAGCTAATAAAACTATAGTGGTGGGATTTTTTTTCCTATAAAAGAAAATCCATAAGTGACAAAATATCTCACCAAGTCATTTTTCCTCCCTAGTGTCTTGCATTGTACATGTGCTTGGCACGAGCACGAATTAAGCTTACAGATTCTGTAAAAACAGTTCATCCTGCTCTGAATCTAATGCCAGTAATTTTTCAAGGAAGTCAGCAAAATGTAGCCCAAGAAGGGAAACACTTCCATTATTTTATTTAAACTCCATTGTTTTTATTCAATTTACTACTGAACTGTGACTAAATCATTCAGTCTTCATATTTAATTTTTAATTTTGTGTTATCGTTCCACCACCCCCACCCCAAATGAGGTCAAGTCCTAAATCCTTGTACCCTAACATCCCAGCTGTACAGTCACATAAGAGGTTTGTTTCAGTAAAAATGATTATGGGTGTCTATAATAGAATTGTAATAACTCAATACTGTTTTATAAATTTTTGATTCACTCTGCATTTTTTATTCGACAGCTTGCCAAGTTCCAGTTTTTATCTGATCATCTTTGCATCAATAATACATGAAGCTGAGATCTTCTGAAAAGAGGATACTTCCCACCCCCATCCCCCTACCCCCCCCCCCCCCCGCCTCACTGAATGCTTTGCTTTTGCCAGCAAAAACTTTGATTTGATTTAATAATCTGTAGTCCTTTTGGTTTGATCACACTTCTCAGGAAACCCCAAAAAGAGCCATGTGGCCACATCTCCACCGACGTGGAATCAATTGCTCCTCCTTAATAAATGCAGTCGTTGAACAGCTGATCCATACTATTGCTTGTTATGTGCCATTGATTAGAGGTTTGACAGAGTTGAGGTTTGAATGGCCCCAGGTTTCCCTATTCAGAGCCTCTCAACCAGAAAATGACAATCAACAAAACCTGTGCCATAGAAAAATGATGTTTCTGATTGGAATTCCTTGTCACCGCCATCGTCGTGCTTTGTCACACTCTACTCTTAAGTGATTGCAGCGGTGCTGCTGCTTTCAGGCTGCCCTCGCTCCAGCTGTTCACATTAGAGACCCCTGTGTGAGTCACAGGTCTACACAAGCACCCGCCTCCCAGCATTGTTGTAAATAATCAGTATCAGGAAAAGGAACTGAGTAGGAACTGGGAGTGTCCTCCAGCATCACATCTTTATCTGTTATCTTATTTTCTGTCTCTAAGGAATGCAACCAAAGGCCTTTCAAAATTCAGCATTTCTGTTTCAAATAAATAATGAAATGCTGGTAAGTCAGCAAATTGTTCACCCAATGGAGGTCAGGCAATTAAGTCAGAATTTCTGGGGGTGCAATGGGGGCATTTGGTGTTTTTCAAGGCTCTTTGGGTCACGTGGATGTGTAGCCAAGGTTGAGGATCAGTGTGCTCTAACCTGAAAGCTTGCCCCTCGGTATTATCTGGGTGCTGGCCTCATGGGCTAGTTAGAAATTTGGAAATCTACTGAACCACCCAGACCCACTGAACCAGGTCTATTGAATCAGAATCTGCATGTTAGCAAATCTCCCGGGTGATTTGTAGGCACATGGAAGGTTAAGAAGAATTGACCTAAACGGATATTATTTTAAGAAACATCCCTCCATTAAGCAAGCCAATTACTAAACAGATTGGCCTCTTTCAGGGTTTGTGAAAGAAGTGGGGTGTAACCGTGGGGTCTGTTGTCAGGCAGTTCTGGGTTTGAACCCTGGTTATCCCAGTTCTTAGCTTATCCCAGACTCATCTTAGGATGAGTCTCTCTAAGCTTCAGTTTGCTTATCTGTGTCAGGATACTCATAACAGTACCCACCTCTATAGGGCTACTGAGAAAACGAGTTGAAAGATTTCAGGTAAAGTGCTTAAGACAATGCCAGGTGTGTTGTAAGCAAGCGATATATTGTAGTAGTTAATACTAATACCAATAAAGTAATACTCTTCAGAGACTCTGCAATTGCTCGGGTATTTAAATGCAGATAATAATTCTTTTTTATTTATCTCTTTACCCTTAAAGCCAAGTGGGGCTCTTCTGAAAGTCAGCCCTAACGTCTACCCTTGCATTTGCAACTCCTACTTGATCCCATTCATCATTTACAGAAGGGACAACAGGAAGGTTAATGGATGCCTAGGAAAACGACGCAGTGGTGAGCCTGACCAGAAGGCCATTCCTAATGCCCGAGTCTGGGGGACTTCAGCTCCATTTTCTTTGGAAGCCACTGCCATTGTGTGTGAAAGGACTCACAAAGCAGGCTTCCATGTGGGGTGAACTCTGTTCACCTACATTTGGCCTGATTTGGAAAGCTTTCTTGGCTTTCTCCCATCCAATCCAAACAGGGATGGGAGATTTTATTAAAATGACTTGGGCCCAGCCTGCTCTGTGCTCTGAACCATTGAGGAGAGCCAAAAATGTCCCCCGGTGTCCATAGAAACATTGTTCTTATTTTTCAAAATTAATCCAGCTGAATTTGCAAGGCTGCCTCACCTCCATCAGAGCTGCAGACGGCCAGGACAAAGAGCTGTTTTGATGTTCCCAGCTGGGAACCCTGCCCTCAGCAAATACAGTTGATATAAATAAATGGTCTCTTGCCTGCCTACATTCATGCCCATCTGTTTGGAGGGCGTGGTGCCCAATCAGAAGTTGCCTAGACGCTCACCATGGGCACCGGTGCCAAGGAAGGACGATTTCATGGCAGACTGCCTGATGCTGGGAGTGCCATCTTTTTAGTAGTGGGTTCTCAGCCTGTACCAGAACGGGAGCACTGGCACTGCGTGTTTCCTTACTGTTGATCACACCTGTTGACAAGGTGGTGCCAAACTAAAAAAAGAGGGAGAGAAAGAAAGCTGCTGTGTAGGAACATCTTTGGGCTCCCAGGGCCTGGCACACATACTAAGACAGATTCTAATTAAGTAGAGAAAGTCTCTGCCCGTGGATGTTCTGATGGGGCACAAGATTGGCAAGTCAAGCTCTCCTTGGCTCTACCACAGGGGCAGAGGGCAAGCTGCTCCCAGCTGGCAACTCTACCCCCACCTAATAGAGGGCATATAATAGATCACTGGTCTTTGAGGACATCAGGAGCTCAACAAGCCAGGGGAATGAATCATGCTCAGCCCAACCCACCATCCCTTCACTCCGCTCCCAATTTTCACCCACCCACTGGCAATGATAGACCTGATGAACACAACTCACAGGCTGTAAAAACCTGGGAGCTGATTTTATTTTGCGTTGGCTGAGTTTGAGAAAGGAAATGAAGCCAGTCAGGAGAAAGCAGGATGTGGGGAGATCTTTATGCTGATAATAAAGGTAAGTAAATTCCCTTTGAGTTTGTTAAGCATGATTGGAAACAAATACGCCTACTCAGGTCCCCAGAGGACCACAGGGGGTGGGAATCAGGAGAGAATCTTACAGCAAAAGTTAGGAAATTACTACTCCCAGCATACACTGTGGACCTCCTATGGACTAAACAGAGTGCTTCTCAGTCAGAATACTGTGGAGAAAGGGGGTGAGCAATCTCTATTGATGAGAAATTCGGGCATGCTACTTTGTCCTGTGGAAGGAAAACAAGTCAAGAAACTGCTGCCTGCAAGAGTTAAAGCAACATGCCTTATTTACACTTATAAGGGCATTTGTTACCAGTTTTTGGTTTCAATCCTGAATTTGCACGGTCTTATTTAACTGGGAAGTCTATCAGTTAGACCTGTGGCTGAATCTTGAGGTAGGCCGACAGTGGTCCTCCAAGATGCCTGTGTGCTAAATCCCCAGAACCTGGGAATATGTTACCCGATAGGACGAAAAGGACCTAGCGGTTGTGATTAATTTAAGCATCTTGAAATGTGGGAGATTATCCTGGATTATCTGAGTGGGTCTGATGTTATCACAAGGATCCTTATCAGAGCAGAAGGCAGTGTGATGAGGGCAGCAGAGATTGGGTGATGTGTTTTGAAAATGAAAGAAGGGGCCCAAAGCCAAGGAATATACACAGTCATCAGATGTTGAAAAAAGCAGGAAAGCCAGTTCTCTTCTCAGAACTTCCAGAAGGAACCAGCTCTGTACACACCTTGATTTTAGCCCAGCAAGACGGATTGGTGGAGATGACAATTCCTCCAGAATTGTAAGAGGATAAATGTGATTTCTTTGAAGCCACTAAGTTCGTGGTAACTCGTTACAACAGCATTAGGACGCTAATGCAATCCTCAGCCCTAGCGGCAGACTCAGGGTGGCCCAAGGTGAGAGGCCCCAGGCTACACAAAGCTTGGAGCAACACAGTCAATGGGTCCTCTGATAGAACCAACTAATTCAGTTAGTTGTTTATCCCTGTAACTCACTGATGTTTTATTCTCCCTCTTGAATACAAAAGACCATAATCAAATTCAATTGTTTTTGTTTTGGGTTATTGGCATTGCACAGTTCTCTGCTGAGTCTCAGGTCACACTCTTAAACTGACACCGTTTGGCCTACCACGCAAGAACACCACTCAGATTAACATAAGCACAGGTAACGCCACCCTTCGTCACAAGCATTCAGATCCCAAAGGTTGGGATTTAGAGCCTCAATTTAGATTTATGTTTGACTAATATTATATCCCTACTATGAGCCAGGTACTCACATATTGACATTTGGAATCTCTCTCCAAGCAACGCAGTGGGTTAACTTTGCAGCTACTGGACATACATGCAGTGTGAAATAGCCATTATTGCTACACGTTAATACATAACTTATTCCTCTCAGCAACTAACCTAATGCTGTAGGGCACCTGCTGTCACTGAATGTAAGCAGCAGGTGCCTGTCCATATACCCGTCCATCATTCCGTCTCAGCAGCTGGAATGTTCATCATTTGCCTGCCTGCAGTGGCCATGATGTGCAGAAAGCAGACACTGGGAAAACTCAGACTTTGCCTATGGCTAAATTATACTTCGGCCAAATTTAATATATTTTTGTAACTCACAGTGGGCCTACGTTGCTTTTGTTTCTTCTTGGGCACAATATAACACCAAGCGTACATAGTAAGTCTGGACAATAAGTAAATAATTTGAGCTCTTTCCTGGACTAAGGCACACACTCCAAACTAACAGGGATCCTACGAAAAAGAAGATGTAGTAATTTAACCGTTTAACTTTTCCTTTAAGAAAATTAAAAACTTCTAAATTGTTTTTTTCAAAAAAATTTTGAGAAACTGAGAATCTGCCAGTATTCTATTGTTTATCTCTATTGAATAAAGTTAAATTACATCTTTTCCAAATTCGTTGAGTTGGATCTAGGATTCCTATCAACTGGTCTATTTCAAAATGCATTTCCAGTATTTGGCATTCTGGAAAAATTACCCCCATCACTTCTTACTCTAATAGTTGGACCTTATTCTGCCAAAGTTTTCTTTTAACAATAAAAGTAAAAAAAAATATATTTTTCTTGATCTATCATCTTTTTCTCAATGCTGTTTTCTTTTTCTATTTTGCTTACAAACTGAGTTAGTGATAATTCAGTCTTCTGTTATGATGAGAGTCTCAGTTTTGGGGATGCCTGTCAGAGTGAAAGGAAAGCATCTCTGTAGAATTCTATAGACCTGAGAAGAAAATAATTTATTGAGCATCTGGTTGCCCTGCTATCTTCCTTTTATTTCTTTTTGCCCTCCTCCCCCTCATTCTCTTCCTTCCTCTCTCCTACAAAGTTGGCATCATATTTCCGAAACTGGAAATTTAAAGATGAACAAAATGAAGACTCCATTCTTAAATACTTAGGGCTTAATAAATAGTAGCAATATAGTGCATCTCTTTTGTTATGGAAGGGTGCAAGAGATATAATGAGGGTACAATGAGGGAGAAATCATCTGTGCCTGGAGGCATCAGGGTAGGCTTCATAGAGGAGGGAACACTTAGAAGTTTGAGTAGGAATTCTCCAAGTGAACAGAATTGGGGGTTTATTAGTTTTCTATCTCTATGTAACAAATTGCCACTTTGTCATGGCTTAAAACAACAAACATTTTTATCTCATAGTTGCTATGGACCAGGATCAGGGCATGGGTTGGTTTGTTTCTCTGCTCAAGATCACACAACACTATACTGAGTTATGTCAGGTGGGCTGTATTCTCATCTAGAGGCTTGACTGGAGAATAATCTATTTTTTAAGCTCATTCAGGTTGTTGACAGCTTTCATTTCCTCATGGTGGTCTGACTAAGGGCCCCATAGTTTTGCTGGCTATCAGACAGAGACTATCCTCAGGTCTTTTAGGGCCTGTAGTTTTTAGGGGCTGCCAGAAGTTCCAAGTCATGTGGTCTTCTCCTACATGACTTTTTACTCTGTTAAGCCAATAAGGACAGTCCATAGTCTAGTCTGCTGAGAGAATCATATATGATATAACAAAATCATGAAAGGACATCCCATCACCTTTGACATTCTGTTGGCTAGAAGCAAATCACAAATCACAGGTCTCACCTGCACCTAGGGAAAGGGGATTATACAAAGGCATGGACAGAAGGAGGGCCTCACTGGGGGTCATTCTAGGGTTTGTCCACCACATGGGGTGATTAGAGGAATGGGAGGAACAGGTAGATAAGAGAGTGTGTAGGGAATGAACAATGGTTCTGTATAGCTGCAATGGGATGGAGGAGTGAAGGAAGAGGGACTTGAGATAAGACTCAAGGCAAGTATAATCACTGCTAACATTTAGATAATGCTTACTCCATGCCGGGGTACTTTACATTTGTTAAATCATTTAATCCTTACAAAAACCCCATGGGGTAGATGTTGTCACCATTAATAGATGAAAAAACTCAGCAAAGTTAGGTAACCTAAGATTGTATAGCTTGCAAATGGTGGAACTGGATTCTAAGCGTCTGGCTCCTGAGTCTGTGTCTTTAACCAGTACACAACCTGGTCTCTCAGCAAGTATGGACAAGGAGGCAGGAGAAGATCATCAAGGGTCTTGATAAGGAATTTGAATCAGTTCCAGGAAGCAGTGAGGAAACACCACAGAGTTTTGAATCAAGGCTATGGATGCTTGGACTGACACACTGTCAACAGTACAGAGGAGGCACTGGTACAGGTGAAGGAACGCACCTGGTACAGGTGAAGGAAGATGAGTTACTAGATGATTCCCTGGATGAAAAGGGTGTGGGGCTGGGGAGGAGGGAACAGATCAGAGATCTCTGGAAAACGTACATGATCTGACTCAGTGACCAGTTGTGAGGGCTAGGCATGCAGTAGTGGAATTGAAGAAGAGGAGTGTGTCTCAGGTAACTTCCAGGTTCCTTGTCTGAATGATTTGGTGTGTGATGGAGCAGGAGACTCGTGCATTAAGTTCAAAGCTATTGGGCAGAGCAGGGACTATATTCTTCTTGTTCAGTGTTGCATCCTTTGGACCCAGCGTAGGTCTTTGCCTGTGGTTATAAAAGCAAACATTTGCACAGTGCTTACACCATGCCATGCATTGTTCTAAGATCTTTGCTTACACTAAGTTGTTTAATCCTTACAACACCTCTATGAGATATGAGATATTATCACCCATATTTTACAAAAAGGGAAATTGAGGTATACCATGGTTAAGTAACTTGACCAAGTTCACACATTTGCTAAGTATCACAGCTGGAACTTGAACTCAGGTGGGCTCTGTCCAGATTCCATGCACTTCACCACCACAGAATGTCACATCCAAAACAGAATGCTCAATAGTATTTGTTACATGTTGTTGTGTTACTTCATGAACAAAGAACGAATACCTAAAATACGACATGATAAATTTGTCAGTAACCAAAATGGCCTTTGTATGTCTCCATGATCACATTTAGGAACTTGTATTCTAAGGATGTGTATCTTTCTTTCCTACTACTGTTGAGCTGCTCACATGTAAGGGCTGGGTTCTATTCTAGACATTTTCACTGTGTCTTGTGCAGTGTACTCAATAACCATTTGTGGAGTGAATTACTTTCTTGCATATTATATGTATAATTTATAATTTTTAAGATGTATTTACTACATGATCTCATTCAATATTAAAATCAACTAGAGCAGGTAGGAGCAGGGGGGTCCTGTTGTTCCCATTTTATAGCCATGGACGTTGAGACAGAGGAGAGTGACCATATGGAGCCCCAAAGTTCAATTCTTTCTCACTATAACTTAAATCTTGGCTGGGATAATGGGGATCAGTGAAAATGCCAAATTCTCAGCTGAAATACTCAATATAATGGTAGTGATTCTTTGCAATTTTTCTCTTCACATGAGGGAATCAATAAGGACATGAGGACAAGGGGTACTTTTTAAAAAGTAAAAAGGACACCGGAAAGTATTAGGACTGGCATTAAGTGATTAATTAATTAATTAAATGGCCATCAGAGTATAAAGAAGAGGCCTATTTATTAAATAAATTAATTAAAAATAAAAAGCTAGGGGAACAGACTGTGACTTCCACCTTTGCTTCAGCACATGCCTATTTCTGTCACTCTGACCTCTTATCCACTTACTAATTCAAAATAAATTTAAGAAAATAACCCTCATCAACAATGTGGCTTTCAAACTACTCCACAGGTAGGACTAACAGCCTCTGTTTTTCCTTTCAAAATTCACCTTATTCATCCCTTAATCTATACCAATTGTCTCATTTCCTTCCATTATTCGAAGAGCATCTTTTTCCCCTGTTGTCTTCCTCTAAGATAACATCCTAAGAAATAAGATATGTGCCTTTCCCTCAGTTTTTTTTCTTTTTTGCTTCTCTGTCTCCTCCACAACCTTCTATTCTCTCCTCACATAGGATGATACCAACTTCTGCTTTAAGAATCAGTTGGGGAGTTCCTTTGGGGTAGGTGAACTCCTAAGAAGGCCCTTCATGGCCCATGCCTCAGTATTCATGCTCTTCTGTAATCCCCACCCCTTGATAATGGGCTGTACCTAGTGACTTGCCCAGCACCAGCAAAAGTAATGGGATGATGATGATAGTGATAATGATGATTATGGCAGAAACAGTGGGGTGTCACTTCCATGGTAATTATGATGTTCATCTTGCAAGTAGGCTCTCTCTTCTGTCTTCTTGGCTGGCGTATTTTGATGAAGCAGGCTGCTATGCTGGAGAGGTCCACATGGCCAGGAACCAAGGGCAGCTTTCAGCCAACAGTGAAGAGTTAATGCCCTTAGTATAAGAGTGTACACAGAAATGAATTCTGCCAATGATCACCAAGCTTGGAAGTGGATCTTTTCCCCGGTAGAGCTTTCAGATGAGACTGCATACCTGGACCAGCACTTGAAAGAAACCATTGAAACAGAGAACCCAGCTAAACCATGCCCAGATTTCTGCCCCATTGAAGTGATGTGATTATACACGTGTGCTGTTTTAAGCCACTAAGTTTTGGAGTAATTTGTTACAGCAATAAATTAACAGCTCCCTTCCAAGGAGCTTCCCCACACCCTAGGCACCTCTCCTTTATGCTGCCATCTGTATAGCTCTATTCTTGTACTTAGAACACGGTATTCTAATTATGTTTGTCTTTGTTTCCTGCTCTGCACTGAGCTCATTGAGGGCAGTGACCTGATTTATCTCCTAGCACCGCACCTGGTTCAACAATAATTGTGTGTTAAGTAATGAACATATATTCAATAGCCCTCTTTGCTCCCATTGCTCTCCCACCAATCACCTGCAATTGGTGCCATTAGGGCAAGAGAAGATGGTTCAGCACCAACCATCTCAGGTAACGGCTGTAATTCTTCCCGTGCCCCTGATCTCTTTGTCCCTTGGAGCTACATATCCAGGCAAAAATGAGAAGAACAGATTTGCGATATGTCATCTTTTATCATCTTCTAGGCTATCCTATGAACTAGGTGTCAGGATCCAATGTACAATGAGGAAATTAATGTTTTGTATGGAGTTGCACAGCTGTTAAGCAGCAGAGTCAAACTTAGTATCTAACTGTGTCTGATTTTTAATTCAATGCAAATCTCTATTCATAGTGATGCCATGCTGCATGATCCCAGACAAAGTTTCCTGCACACTAGGATAAACTGGCTAAATGAGAATAACAACAAAGATAATGATGTTTAAAAATAGTTATTGAGTTCTTGCTCCATGACAGGCATTGTTCTAAGAACTTTAAATGTATTTACTCATGAAATTTTTACAAAAGCTATGAGGTAGATATTTTAAGATATGTGGCAATTACAACTGATGAAGAATATAAAGTTTGTATATTCTTCTCAACAAATGAACTGGAAGCTCGCATAATGCTCTGTGCTCCTGCTTGAGAAGATCTTCCAATTAAGCTTTCTTCTCTCAAAATAAACTTGTTTTACAGCTCCTTCCTATTTTAAGATAAGAAAACTGAGACAAGAAAGTGTTAAATAAGTTGCCAGGGTCATATGCTTAAGTGGCAGAGTGGGGATTCAACTCAGGTGGTCCGGGTCTGGTAATCAGCCTGGTTTTAGGGGACACGATTCATCTCAGGTAATTTTGACTTGCTCCTATAAGAGAGTAGAATAACAGAGCACTATTCACATGTATTGGAATCCTAGGTTCCCAAGATAAAATTAATTTGGAGATCCATTTCTCTTTTGTTAATGAGCATCAATTTTTCTCTGGAGAGAGGACCCCTCCTGTTATAGATCCCCACTGCAATGTAGGAGCTCTAATTAAGTCTATGCAAAGTACATAAAAAGGGAAATAATGAGAGTCTGCAATTCAGAAAGACATGACTCTGGTAGCAACCTTGAACACAATTTGGCCAGATTTTGTCCCTTCCTTTTAGCTTCCTATGGCTGTGAGCGATGAGAAGGAGATGCAAAGCATAAGTTAATTTTTGAGAGAAAGCTTAATTGGAAGATTTTCTCAAGCGGGGGCACAGAGCTTTGTGTGAGCCTCCAGTTCATTTGTTGAGATGAATTTATAAATTTCATTTTATTGTTTTCATCAGTTGTAATTGCCACATAAAAAGTCAAACAGTTCTGTAAGACTTATGAAAAAGATCAGCTCCCTGCCCTGTTTCCAGCCCTTGCCCTCCTCTGCCCCAGGCTACCTCTTTAAAGCCTTTTCAGCTGTCTGTCTTGATATTTACCTACATATTTTCAAATAACTTGCTCATACTGCTACCTCTTGATTATTTCAGTTTTAGACATCATTCGGGAGAAGGATTTGTCACTGGCATTTTATATGTCAAGTTAGCATTTCCTTTTCAGACATTTCCTCAAGAATAAAGAAAATAAGGCAAAGGGGTAATAGTCTCTCCACATAAAAATACATAAAAATTTGTACAAAACACCTTGAGATAGCTGGGGCGGGGAGATAGAACAGCCGTAGGAGACAATGTAAGAGCAGTAAACAAGTAGTTGGGGGAAATATCCATCACTAGTTTTGAATAAAAAACAAAAACCAAAGCAAGCTCGAGGTGCCATTTGAAATTTAATATATTAACAAAAGGAAAGTTTCATGAAACATCTAGTGCTGGTGATTGTTGTAAGTCGAAACTCTCACATGTTTTTGATGGAATATTTTTGAAAATCAATATGACAATATGTACCAAGTGCCAGAAAAATGGTGATACTGTTTGACCCAATAATCTACTCCTGGAAATGTATCCTAAGGAAATAATATAACAGAAGCAAAAACCTGTGTGTACCAACATGTTCGTTGTAGTATTGTTTATAAGAAAGAATTAGAACAAAAGAGACCCCCCCCCCATACACACACAGACAGAGAGCCAATTTAAATACAGCGCTCCATACATTAACATAAATCACTAGCTGGATTACTATCCACCTGTTAAAAGTGATAAACTTGAAGGTTTTATGAAGACATGAAAAATATTTATGAGATCTTGTTAACTGCACAAAGCTAAACACAAAATAGCATATGCTCTCTGATTTTCATCATGTATAAACAAGTACACATATTCACAAGAGTGGTTGTGGGATGAGCGATGTGAGTACTGGAGAGGGATGAACTGATTCGAAGTCTAGGCCTTCCATTTACAAACTGTTCCTTGGGCTTTAAAAAATGCTTCTCTTTACCTTGTTTGTTACATCTATAAAATTGTAGAAAATATCAACTTTTTCTAGTGTTGGTGTAAACATTAGAGAAATATGTGATTGGTAACCAGTATCACACCCAACATACATAGCAAGGGCTCAATAGATGGTTATAAGTATTGCTAACATGTGGACCATATTCAGGAGGCTTGGGGAGCAATGTTAGGGACTTGGAACCTTGAGTGCTCTTGTGCCCCTTAGAAAATTTTAAATATTAATGTTTGTATATATTTATATATATATATATATATACACACACAAACTCAAATATTTATATATATATATATAATACATGGATCTATATACATTTTGTAAATTATATGTTTGTGTGTGTATATACACACATATATAATTGCTATATGAACATTTTTAATTCAACGGAATCATACGGAGCGTCTTGGTCAGTAACGAAGGCCCAGGATTCTGAAGGTGTTCTAATGAAATGATCCCAGAGTGGTGAGAACGCAAGGGCGAGAGCCTCGGTCTGTTCCACCTCTGTCTCTTTTTATGGCCCTTGGCTCTCCCGGCTCTTTGTTCTCCTGTGGGCCATTGCTGCTGGAACTGGTGCATTCCTGCTAAATGGCATTTTAACCCTGGTATTCCCACAACTCTCTGCTATTTCCTTAACTGACATTTGCATGGCAGATGGCGCAAATGGCCTAGCAAATATATACTGGGTCAGTGTTAAAAAACTGCCAGATTGATGGCTTTGTTGGCTCTGTGCCTCTACGCAGAGACATGACTGGAAATTGCACAGAGACTCAATTTTCCAGACCAACTTGTGGCTTTCTGTTCCTCCCTTGCTATGGGCGATCAGTAGGACAGGTGAAGATGGCACTGGTCTGATTGGCTTCACTTATAAATAGACACTGATGTGGGCAGATGGGTTGGCACACAACGTGCTGGACTGGGAGCTAAATCTTTCTACTTCTAATCCTGCCTACATCAGATTTGCTCAGGAATGGAAGCCAAATCTTAACCTGTTAATTTCCAGAGTGTTCCATAGGATAATACTGAGCTTCCTTTGAGAAGTCTCATGAAGGCTGATTTAGGAAGATAGACCATTTCATCTAAGCGGTTAAAGACTGGTTTACTTAAACCTTCTTTGTCCTTAACCACCTCCGGGGAAGAATAAGCCACTGTCTTGGCTTGTACCTCTTCTTTGGACCCTTAGGATTTTCATCTCTGTAGCACAAATATTTCTGTGTTTGTGATCTTCCCAACTAGACTCTAAGTCCTTTGAGGACAGACTAAATCTCACATATGGTTGTCTTCCTTATGGCGTCTGATAGGATCTCTTGCCAATGGTACTTTTCAGTGCCTCATAAAAAGCTTTGTGAAATAAGTGCTGCTGGCCTGGTTCATAATGCTAGGACAGTAGGCGGTTAGAGGGACCCCTGCCCTGGGTCTCCTGTGCCTATAGCCCTATTATTGGAGTAAAGAGTCCAAGGTTTTATTATCTCAATAGCTGACAGTGAACATGACGTGATAGGCAAGATTCCACCTGGACGCCTCCCTCCTCCACACCTCCTAGATCATATTCTTCATACACGCGACTCCTGAATTTCTTATGCCAATGGCTCCAAGCCCATTTCCAGGACCCACAAGTCTCCCAAGGAAAGACAATCTGAGTGTTTGTATCCTTAGGCCTGTAGGGTAGCCCAAGGGGCAGCAGTTTGCGGGGAGGGAAGGTAGAGCTGGAGCCTGGAAATGAGACCCAGGAGGCAAGAGAAGGGGGCGTTGGGGCCTGGAAGCAACGGTAGTGAATAGCAGGTGCGCACTGTGCTGATGATATTCCCCACGCTGCCATGTTCAGGTACAGCTCCTGGTGATCCAAGAGTCTAAATCGGAAGCTGGCCTTCAACTTTTCATACTAAGATAGAACTGTATGACAAGGTATATTTTTCAAAGCAGACAGGTAGAATGTACTTTATTTCACATGTGTTAGTCTGATATATAACTTTTAAAAATACAGATGTATAGTAGTTGGCTTCTTCCATTTGTATTCTCACTCCTGAGCCTTGCAAATTTTAAGGGCAGGCTCATGTCAATGAATTCAACTCGCAAACTAGTATTGAGATGGAAAGGTGATGTCGATCCCTACATTTTATCAACTTATTTAACTTTGCTATAGATAGGTACCTTTGAATGTAACAAATGCCAAAAAAAAAAGGGTAAAAGACCACCACTCTATGCATATTTTACTTTCCTTATATGAACTTGAAACCACATGGAGTTGATCCTGCTTCTTTCAATATTCAGAAGTTAGGGAAGAACCTGAATGTCAGAATAGCTTGAAAAACAATACAACTTTGTTACATATAATCACCCAAACTGATGACCATCCAGATACTGAGAAATTGAAGTCCTACAGGTCTCCTTTTGTAAAAAGATGATTAGCTCATTAATGGCTCTGAATGAAATGAAATGGCTCTTAAAGCCCTTGAAAACAATATTTTCTAAAAGAGATTAAACATTTCATCTGTGTTTTTTATAGAGCTTATTTGCTTATGTCATTTCACCCCTGACCTTTTGTTTTCTAGGATGAGGTGAACTTCGGCCTCATTCTAGTAAGAATGATGACCAATTCCAAGATGAGCAGGGCCCAACTGGCAGAGTGTTATGGTGATGATTAGGGTCTGAGCACATGACAGGGCAGGTAGGATTCCAGACCCAATGTCAAGCATCCAGTTCCTCCTCTGGGATACCTTTGGGAGAGCACAATCATCAAGATAATGATTATTACAATTTATAGAAACATTTTATTGCTCCTTTTCAAATGATTTTTAAAAATCCCACTATAAGCAGGAAGAAATTAAATTCAGAGGGAAAACAAGAACTTTATAGGCCATCTGCTCAGACTTTCAAATTTAAATTTTATACATAAGAGCACATTAGCTGTGGGGAAAGAATGTGATCACATTTTGTAGCTGTCTGAGCAATGAAGAAATTTCCCTCGTTGGGCTTTCTGCATGGAAATAAAAGGAACCGTTTTGCCGGAGAAAATGAAATGGCTTCGGTATGGGGGAAATTTGCTATTCACCATTTTATATTTATGGAGTGCTGAACTTACACCGTCCTTTATAAAATATGAAGTAACAGTCCATGCCTCAGGGGTCCAACAGGTGACGGTAGACAAACAGTATTGGAGAGCACCTGGCAAAGAGAAACCCGAGCCCCTGACAGCCTGTTAGTGGTGGTAAGTAACAGGATGGATGGGGGGGAGGGGATTCAGGGCGACAGGGGGCCCACCTATGGGAAGGGGGACACACATGCAGGCCGCTCCTGGGCAGCCCTCCTCCTGCGTCCAGGGCCTTCACCTTATCGCCTGGTCCTAGTGGCCTGTGCCTTTAGGAAAGTGCTTTCTCACAAGGGAATGTAGAATGGGAGGATGCAGTTGACAGCATGAGAGAGTCAAGGATCCCAGGGAGCCCAAGAGTGGGTGACAGCAACACTGCTTGCAGTGGCTGCTGACCTTGGGAGCTGCAGCTGGTCGCTTCCCTAGGAATGGTCAGGACAGCATTTGATTAGGTCAGGCTGCTCCTGGTGCCTCAAACTCACCTGTCTGATGCTCTGTGACAAGGGGAAGAGAGGTCGTGGCGAACACCAGGACAATTAGTGTGCACCGTTGCTTTTTTCACTGCCTGCCTTCCTATCCAGGCTGTGATCACCAGAGAAACCTCCATCCTCATTTGGTCAGATGAAGCCTGGCAAACAAACCCCTGCTTTGTTTTGTTGTCAACAGATAAAGGAGGCACAGTGAACATCCATCCAAACCAATGGAAGGAATGTTGACCCTGGTAGGCAACATGGTCTTTTGCAGCCGACCCTAAGAGTGGATACCTTAAAGCACCTAATTTAGAGAGGTATGTGAGATCATTAAAAAAAAAAATATACTAATTAAGGAAAACCAGCTACAGGAAAAACTGTGAACTGAGGGTCATGAAAAACAAATTAAATTCATCTGAGTTGGTGCTATTTTAGAGAAGCCTAGAAAGGCTTAAATTAATCTGATGATAAATGAATGAAAGGAACATAGAACTCAAAAGGAATGACAAGCACTGAATATCAAACTTTGTTCTATCATAAGATCTTAAGAGCAAAATAGCAGAGTGGCTCAGAGGCCAGCCTCAGTAGTCAAACCACCTGTGTTTGCATTTTAGGTTTCCTGTCTTCTCACTGTGTGACCTTGGATACATTCATTACCCTCTCTGTGCTTTTAGTCGTTCATCTGTAAAATGGGGCTAATAATGGTAGTCAGTTCACATAATTTTGAGGAGGGTTAAGTGAGATAACACGTAAAAAGTACGTAACAGTGTGCCGGGGATACTGAAAAATGCTTCCTAAATATTAGCATTTTTTTTGAAAGATTCATTTATTCATGAGAGACACACAGAGAGAGGCAGAGACACAGGCAGAGTGAGAAGCAGATGCGGGATTTGATCCGGACCCAGGATCATGTCCTGAGCAGAAGGCAGACACTCAACCACTGAGCCACCCAGGTGCCCAAATATTAGTGATTTTAATCCAATGATTTTCAAGCTCTGCATCAGAGTCCTAAGATTCTACAAGTCTGATTCAGGAACATGTGTAAGTTTAAGCAGGGAAGGATAAGCAGGCAAACTTGGCTTCCATCTTCAACCACCATAGTTGCTCAGCTTTTGTATATTTTGTTTTAATTTCCATTTGCCATCCTATTTGAACAAAATCCTGATAGTTAAAGCAGGCCATTATAATTCCCCTGTGATCGGTCTGCTTTCCTGGTTGGGTCAGGAATCTTGTCCCTATCTGTCAGTCATCCTGCCTCTTCTTGAACCTCTGCAGATAATGGGCTTTCACCATCCCCCAGGTCTTTATAGTACAGGGTTGTTCAGATGATTAGAACGTTCTTTTCCGTGTTGACTTACCTGATTTCCACCCTCAGGTTCTAGTTTTGCTCTCTAAATATGGCCAAATTCTCTTCAGAAAGGATCCCTTTGGATATTGGAAACATAAACTATTATACCCTTTGAGATCGTCAGTTGCCGGAAGCAGAAATTGGCTCTGGCAAATCTAAAAAGGAGATAAATTTCGTGGTGAGCCAGTAGCCCTGCTCATGGAATTGAAGAGACCTTTGAGAACCAGGCGTAGAAGAAAAGACAGGAGTCTGGGTCTTTCTGGAGGTGTTGGTGGCATGACCCACTTAGGTTTTCCCTTCCCACATTCTTCCGGCTAGCTATTCCGCCAAAGATGTGACTTTCCTTCTCCCCGCCCACCAGTTTGCCACGCTGTCTCCAACAGGGGGGCCTGGAAAGCCCGCGCACCTGGCATGTGTTCTCCTGAGCTCAGGGACTCCTCGGATTCTTCCATCTAGTGATCATCCTTCCAGTCATACTGCAGCATTGATTTACCTTCCAAGGCACCCAGGACTGAAGGCCTGTATTGAGCTTTCAATCAATTAAAGCCTCAGGAGTAAGGCTTCCAGATTTACTAATAAAACGTACAATGCCCAGTTTAAATTTAAATTTCAGACAAACGAGTATTATTTAGTATGAGTATGCCCCACATATTTTATCTGGCAATCCCACTTTTTGTTTGTTTGTTTGTTTTTTTTTTAAAATAGAATTGGCTGTGGAACCAATGCTGGTTTGTCTCCTGCCCTTTATTTTAAAAGCTAGGCTTAGGAATTTACATTTATCTCAATCACATTCCATCGCATTCATTTCACGTTCTCTTTCCACCTTGTCAGAAGTTTTAAATCTTGATGCTATGAAGTCAGTGCAATCAATCTACCTCTCAACCTTGAGTCCCTAATTGGACACTGTGACCAGATAGGGAAGGAGAGCAGAAGTCCATGGAGGGAAAGGTAAAGAGAGTGATGGAGGGGAGAAAGGATGGATGGATGCTGGTAGTAGGGACAGAGCCAGTCAAAAAGAAGGCCTCAGCGTAGGAAACATTCTAGGGAAATTGGAAGAAGAGAAAGAAACATAAATAGAAAGGACAGGTATCAATTGTAGTTCAATGGATTGCAGGCAATGACTCAATTTAAGCAAAAACAAAAACAGCAATTATGTGAACACAGGAGGCTTGCAAACCCAATGGGAGGCTTGAATAATGGGCAGGAATCACAGAAGCAGAGCAAGGGCTGTGAGGTAGAAACAGACTAGACTCAAAGCCATTGGGTTGTTGTCGGGCTGGTGAGGGACCTCCTCCGGGCTCCACAGCCTTGGGTCATAGTCAAGTTCTGGCAAAGAGCATCCCACTGGTCGACCTTAAGTCATAGCCATCCCACAGCAGTGCTGAGCAGACGAGGACTTTGGCCAAGCCCTTTGGTCTCTGTGGTGGAAGTCTTAACACAGTCTCATAAAGGGAGGCTGTGTCTTCTCTCAGTGTCACCCGTCTCTGTGAACACAGCACATTCCAAATCTGGTGTCATCCTTACCCTTCCCATCCTTTGATCCTTCATATTAAAGACACCTCCAGATCCAGTTGAGTTTCCTCCTTAATGTCTCTTTAATCTGTTGACTTCCTTCCATCTCTTCACCTCCGCTAGCCTAACCCACCACTAAGATCTCTAAGAAAGATTTCAGGGAGGAGTATAGTGATGAACTGTGGTAAAGAGGAACGTTGGAATGTGAGAGGGTGAGAGATACTGAGAGGATGATGCGGTTAACCTAATGTAGATCTTAGGGAGATTAAAGCAGAATTGGAGTTGATATACTAAAGGGAGAGAGCGAGAGACGTTGGGCAGCAGAATCCGCTCTGCACCCCCAACCCCAGACTTTTCTCCACTCTGCAGCCAGAGGAATCTTTCTGAAATGCAAATTTGAACATGACATTACCCCCACCCCCAACATCTCTCAGCTTGGAATATTTCAATGGCTTTCCATTGCCCTTAGAAAAAGATGGAGATCTTAAATCTGGCCTACAAGGTCTTAAATAGTCTGACCCCTAGATAGTCCTCTCCAAACTCTGTATGTGGGGTTGGGGGTGAGGATGTGTGGTAGTGTGTGTGGTAGTGTGTGTGTGTGCGTGTGTGTGTGTGCACGTGTATGTGACAGAGTGGTTTCCAGTGGCAATGTCCACAGCAAGAGTGACTGTTGGATAAGAATCAACTTCAAGGCTTAAGGTTAAGTCCAGCCTTCATAGAACCACTAGGGTACGTATAGCCGTGATCCTTGTACACATGTTTACTCAACTAGAGGCAAGTGTCTCGACCAGATGATGGCTCATATTTCTTTCCAGCTCCTTCCGTGATCTTTTAACGGACTACCTAGAAATATTCTGGCCACTAGAGGGCCTCATTGTTTTTTTCCCCTTGAAAGGCACTCAGAATAGATATGAACTGCAAACATTCACTGCATTCCAGCTGCTTCTGTGGTGTATGACCCGTGCAAACATTTTGACTATTTTGCTGAAAATATTTTGAAAATATTTTTATTATCATTGGGTAGTTTTACACTGAAAGTAGTTAACAATAAAAAACAAAAGTTTTCTTCTCTTCTGCCTAGAAACACCCACTTTTGACCTAACTTATGTCATCACACCGTGCCACTTTCTCCTCTCCTTTATTGTTGTGATCAATGGACCCCCCTGAATACTCTCACTTTGTTCCTTGAATATTTTAACTCATCACTCCTCATGCTCTTTAAAGCCCCTCTTGGCAAAATTATTGGAAACTTCAAAATTCACACAGTTCCCAAATCCTGGCCTCTTAGCTCTTTGACTTCTCTCTGGTGATTATGTCTTTGAACATACCTCAGTCACCAGGGTCGTGTCCAGATCTTTCATCACCAATAATTGCATGTACTCCATAATCTTCATTTCTATCTTTCATCTTTGCTGCCCAACATCTCTCGCTCTCTCCCTTTAGTATTTCAACTCCAATACTGCTTTAATCTCCCTAAGATCTACATTAGGTTAACCGCATCATCTTCTCAGTATCTCTCACCCTCTCATGTTCTAACGTTCCTCTTTACCACAGTTCATCACTGAAATCTCCTCCCTGAAATCTTTCTTAGAGAGACAGATATCATTGTGTGGGGCACTTTGATGGTGGGAGCACGCAGTAGATATCTTCTGAATGCCTCTGTGTTCTCAGTCCAGTAGCTAAGAAGCCATAGGTGAGAGTGAAGGAAGGGAGGAGGTTTGTGAGTATGAGGGGGACCAAGATGGCTTGAAAGGGGCTTCTCACACTTCAATGTGCATGGAGCTCACCCAGGGATCTTGTTAAAATGGAGATTTTGATTCATTAAGTCTGGAGTGGGGCCTGAAATTCTGCATTTCAGATAAGATCTCAGGTGATGCAGATGCCATTTGTCCATGGACTGCACTTTGAGCAGCAAGGTTCTAGGATAAAGTTTCTTAATCTTAGTGCTCCTGCCATATTGAACTAGATAATTATTTATTGTGGAGGTCTGTCCCGAACATTGTAGGATGTTTAGCAGCATTCCCTTTTATAGTTTGGCTCTGAGCCCATATATTCTCTGTCACATTCAACTGGAAATGCCCAACCTGGCCAGATCCTACTCTCTGCTCCATGCCTGCACCTGTATAGTTGAATATGACTGGGGAAAAGACACAATCATAGCATAAATCCCTAAGCATTAAGCAGACCCTTAATGCTGCTCATTGTCCTTACTACATTTTCTTAATCTAGTTAGACACTTCTTTTCCTACAATAGTGGTTGTTAAGCAAGATTGATTTTACTCCCTCAGTAGATACTTGCAATGTCTGGAGACTTGTTTTTAAATTTTAGTTCCAGTATAGTTAATATACAGCATTATATTAGTTTCAAGTGTACAGTGTAGTTGTTCAACAATTCTATATATTATTTAGTGCTGTAAGATAAAGGTACTCTTAATTCTCTTCACCTATTTCACCCATCTCCCCACCTACCACCCCTCTGGTAGCCATCAATTTGTTCTCTATAGTTAAGAGTTTATTTTTTGGTTTGTCTCTCTTTTTTTCCTTTTTTGTTTGTTAAATTCTACATATGACTGAAATCATATATTTGTCTTTCTATGACTGACTCCATGGATATTGTTGCAAATGGCAAGATTTCATTTTTTTTATCGCTGAATAATATTGTATATATAGACCACAACTTCTTTATCCATTCATCTATCAGTGGACACTTGGCCTGCCTCCATATCTTGGCTATTGTAAATAATACTGCAATGAACATAGGGATGCATCTATTTTTTTGAGTCAATGTTTTTTGTATTTTGGGGGGTAAATACCAGTAGTGTGATTACTACATTGTAGGCTAGTTCTATTTTTAACTTTTTGAGGAAACTCCATACTGTTTTCCCTGATGGCTGCACCAGTTTGCATCCCCACCAACAGTGCTAGAGGGTTCCCCTTTCTCTACATCCTTGCCAACACTTTTTTTTTTGCATTTTTAAATTTTAGCCATTCTGACAGGTCTGAGGTAATATTGCATTGTATTTTTGAGTTTCATTTTTCTGATGATGAATGATGCTGAACATCCTTTCATGTGTCTGTTGGACATACATATGGCTTCTTTGGACAAATGTCTATTCATGTCTTCTGCTGTCTGGAGACATTTTGGCTCAACAGAATTGGAGAAGCATATGTTATTGGTATATCATAGATAGGGGTCAGTAATGCTGCTAAGCTAGTAGTGATCGTATTGGGTCACTGTAATGATTACATAAAATAACTGGTTGACAAGGTGATCGAAATGTGAGGAACACTGTCAAGGTGTGCTTGTTTCTTTGTACTGACAATTATAGATGCTATCTAATTTAATCTCTATCATATCACTATGAAGTAATATCCTCATTTTATTGGGAACTGAGGCTCAGAAAGATCGAGGGCCTTTTCTAAGCTAGTGAATGCACAATTAGAATGAAAACCCATTTCCGGCTGGCTATTTCCATAACCCTGTATTTCCACAAGAAACATTACCTTTTCCCCAATTAACACAGAGCCAGGACTGCGCATGAGGAATCATTAAGAACCAATACTTACATATTCAGCTCGGCTCTATCAGAAGAGACAGTGAATCAAATGGAGGAAAAATGTCACACTGGCAACAAGAAAGAAACAACGATACTCTAGCTTAGTTTGAACCATGAGCCATCTTGCTTAATGATTCAACTGCGTGGATATACTTCACTAATTTACTCCAGCCTTTTCCTAACCGAGTGGGAAATAGCTGCCTTTTACATTTTCTGCTCCTGTTTTGTTTAATCCAACCTGAGTTTGTTGATACCTTAAATGACTTATTAGTTAATTGGCACCTTGCTGGTAGTACAGATAATTGGTCCCTAGCCAGTTCTAGAGGCTGGGGAGAGATGGGCGAAATCTTCTGGAAGTGTCCATCGTGGCTGGGTGGGAAT
The DNA here is from genome assembly GCF_905146905.1 of Nyctereutes procyonoides. Taxonomy (NCBI): domain Eukaryota; kingdom Metazoa; phylum Chordata; class Mammalia; order Carnivora; family Canidae; genus Nyctereutes; species Nyctereutes procyonoides. The sequence continues at coordinate 26,664,166 of NW_026575122.1, forward strand.
GTTGCCCCTAACCACCTCAGCAGCAGACTAGGGATTCCATGATCTTGCCCCCTGTAGGCCAGTGAGCTGGAGCTCCTTGCCAGATTTTTGTCTTTCAACATTGGACTCAATTCCTGCTGTGTGGCTGGCCATATCTCACTTTTACCAGCCAGGGTATCATTTCTGAGCTATGGTCCTCATTCGTAGTTAGCTGGTGAGTAATTTTCTCTGAGTCAGTGAACTTCATGCAAAGGGCATATCAGGCATGCCCTGGTATAAGCCTAGTTCCATGAATTACCACTGGATGACTTGGGACGAGGGACAGAGTTCTGTTTTCTGCAAAGTGGGGACAGTAACACCTGTGCTACAATATTCCCATAAAGAGCTTGCTGAGCTTCAGCCCAGTGCTTAATGCATACTCCTCCCTGAGGGCTTGATGCTGTGCTAACCCCTTCCTAAGGGTGACTTCAGTTAATTCCCACTCACAATGTCCCTAAGAGGTAAAATAATATTAAATTCCTCATTCTATAGACAGGGAAAGTGGGTCAGAGAGAGAGAGCACTTGAATAACATGCATGCAGTCACACAGCCAGGAGATAGTAGCAACAGGTTTCAAACTCCAGCAGATGAACTACAGAGCCCACGTTAGCCAGTAATGTTCAGAGTGAGCAGTTAATAGGAGGTGACTGTGTTGTCATCTTTGATGATGATGTTACTGTTTTAACTTTCTTATGGGGCTCCCTTCTCAACTTTCCAACTTCCTTGGGGTCTGTGTCTATATAAGAGGATGTTCCTTTGTATTTTCGCTCAACAGATATCTCTTAAAAACAGACCCTGTGCCATACAGTGTCTCACCTAAGACAAGTAAACCAGAAGATATGGTTCCTGAATTCCTGGAATAGTTCAATGGGGGAAAATCCATTGCACAAAATGTGCCAGATGATGAATTAATTGAAAGTGTGATAAAGAAGAAGTCAAGAGAGCTAGCAAAGTTGGTAACAAGGGAGCTCCAACCTTGGCAGGGGTATGGGACCAGGAAGGCCTCTTGGGTCAGAAGAATTCTCTTCCTCTTTCCTGGAAACTTGTAGTGGAGGACGTTAGTTTTTTTGTTTGTTTTTTGTTTTTGTTTTTGTTTTTGAGGAGATCCAGAACAGACTAATCAGAGTTATTTTTATGCTAACTTTCTTATTAAAAACAAAAGGAACAAAACAATTTATGGGTTTTAAAAATCATATGACAGACCATTAGGAAAATCGAGTTAATGAAGTAGGTTAAATATGAACATATAACAAAATTTCTTTCTTTTCTTATTGGAGAGAGAGGGAGAGAGAATTTTAAACAGGCTCCACACCCAGCTTGGAGCATAATGCAGTGCTCAGCTTCACAACCCTGAAATCGTGACCTGAGCCAAAATCAAGAGTCAGATGCTTAACAGATTGAGCCACCCGGGGGCCCCATACGATAAAGTTTCTTAGAACTTTTCTCCACAGGAGTTTCCTTTTGCTTTGGAAACACTCATTGTCCCTCCATTTATGTGAAATTTCATCCCATCTACTCTACTTGCCCTGCCCTCATAAGTTTGGGAATTGGGGAAGAGATGCTTTGTGTACAACCACTATGGGCCTTTTGCCTCCAGCTGTTCCCAAATCCTAGACTGTTCCTTCAAAACGCAGGCTTTACGCTTTTGAGGGCTTTCTTCCAACATACAATTTATCATCCTAGATCTGTTTTTTAAAATTTACATTTACTTAAGATGTTAAAATACTTAACTTAGGGGGATCAGTTGTTTCCCTGTAAAATGTTGTAGCTCTGTATATTATATTTCCAGTTAAAAATATACAGAAGGATTTGTAAAATATTTAGGCTAAAAGATAGCACAAACCTAATTTATCACATGCTATAAATAATAATGAAGCAGTTTTCTAATTAGACATTGTTTCCCCAAATAAAGACATACCACAGTAGATTATTTCTGTAGCCCTTTTTTTTAAAAAAAAATACCAGTTCATCAGCACATCTGAAATCCATATACCAAATTGGCAGAAAATCAAGATACTAATTTTATATGCGAGAGGAAAACCCCTAGAGATTTCCATTTAAATATGTGCATCCTGGATCCATTTCGGGTTCTGATTTGAAATCAGGGGTTCGATATTTTATGGCAGATTATAGGCAGAATCCAGAGAATTATATGAGACATTTTCTGACTTGTATTATCTCCTTGATGAACCAAAGCCTTGCTTTCAGATTCATTTTCAGTCTGATTTCCCTGTTGGATACGTCCTGGATGCCATAGTGAGAAGCCGGCAGGAAAACTCCAGGGAAGAGGTCAGAAACGATGCTATCAGAAAGAGAAATGCCATGGGACAAGGACTAAAAATTGGAAACAATGAGAGAGGGAGGGTGTGGGAGAGAGAGAGAGAGAGAGAGAGAGAGAGAAAAGAGAGGGCTATATCTATATCTACATCTATATATTGAGAGAGAGCATTTGCATGCAAAGAAGAAAAATATAAGAAATAATACATGGAGTACTGCCACTAACATGATCATTCTGGTTCCTCTTATTTAAACTCTCTTTAAGCCTTCGCTTGTAATTAATAAGAACTGTTATTTAAAAAATTTCAGAAGGACTTCTGTTTAGTGTTGAAACATAAAAGAAAAATATTGGCCTTTCATCATCTCCAAGAGAAAAAAAAAAGAAACCCACACGATTTATGTATATACTTTGGAATCAAAGCCCCTTTTAAGTCTCTTGGAGCTGATCATAAATAGAAGCCAAGTCTGATCTCCACAAATAATAAAATAGTGGAAAAAAAGATAATGCACCCTACAATTTAAGCATTTGGACCACATCATTAAATGTGGTTCAAGTAAGTGCCATTAAATTAGTCCTAAGAATGCAATGCATTGGAATTTGTGTGGTTGGGCTGTGTTTCTGTATAGAAGCAACTGCTGATGAGAAAGTAGTCACAGGGAGACTCTGTATGGTTGCTTTCCCAAGAATGGTTTCCTTTGGATGGATGCTGTTGGCTATTGGCTATTCTTCTTCTAAAGGGGAATTGACAGGGATGCCTGGGTGGCTCAGCAGTGGAGCATCTGACTTTGGCTCAAGGTATGATCCCGTGGTCCCAGGATCGAGTCCCACATTGGGTTCCCTGCATGGAGCCTGCTTCTCTTTCTGCCTGTGTCTCTGCCTCTCTCTCTGCATCTCTCATGAATAAATAAGTAAAATCTTAAAAAAATAAAGAGAAATTGGCAACTTTATTTTTCAAGTGGAGGAAACATGAATTATACAGATATTAGCGCTAGTACTCAGTTAAGCAGGTTACTTACTAGACAGTACAGTTTTTTTTTTTTTTAGACAGTACAGTTTTGATGGAGGTGCAAGTTTATCCTGAGAAGGAGAAATCAGCTATACATTTGGTGATGAAAGTGGGCTGAAATTTTCCCCAGAAAGGCCAATTCAGATGCACAACCTGAAGCATGGAGCCAACATGTGGTGGAGAGCCTGCTGAAACTTAATACGTTTTCCCACTGAAGTACATTTGGGAGGTAGGGGGAGGGAGTTCAAATAGAGATAAACAGCAATCTAAGACCAGGGAAGCATCCTTAGAGACAATCATTTTTTAGACAGAAAACAGAAAGGCTTATGTATACAGCTGATATTTACATGAATTCCTCCCACTGATGCCTGGGACTTTGGAAGACAGACCAAGAGATAGGGGGGAAGCAGCTGTCTGTGCAGATGTTGTCAACAAATAGGATTTGGAATTCTCATCTTTTATGCAAAAGCCCATAACCAGCGACTTTTACCTGGGGAAGATGGGCATCAAACTGATCTCTAAATGCTGGTGTATTCAGGGCTTATTTCTGAGCTTCCTTTTTCATCTGTCTTTTCTCGCTGGGTGCCCTCACCCAGTCTCCGGCATGTAAATGCAATCTATGCTGATTTAATGTTTGTAAAGTGATGAGAGCCATGCCTTGTTCATAGTAAACACCATAGAAGTGTCAGCTATCTTTATTTATTAGAGCTAATTGCCTACTATTTCCATTTGGATGTTTGATAGGTATTTCCAAATTAAGTCCAAAATGGAATGGCGGGTTTTACTGTTCCCCCAAACCAATCTCCCCCGTGTTGTTTTTCCACCCCTGTAATAGCAGCTTGACCCAGTGACTCAGGCCAAATGCTCAGGAACCATAGTTGATTACCCTTTTTCTTTTATTCTTCATATCCAATTCATCAGCAAGTCATTCCAGCTAAACCTCTGAAATAGAAAACAAATCTGTCCACCCCTCTCCATCTTCACTGCCACTCTTATTGAATAAGCCTCTCCCTGTCTCTTGCCTGGAGGACTGCAGAAACCTTTTACCCATTCTTTTTTGCCTCTAGTCTTCCATTATGGTCCATTCTGCATACAGTATCCAGAAGGATCTCTTTGAAACATGAATAGGGGTCAGGCTTATGACTCACCAATGACTTGGCATAAAATTAAGTCTCCCTCTGTTCTAGTCCATTTGGGCTGCTGCAACAAAACGACTGTAGATGGGGTGGCATGAACCAAAACAACAAACATTTCTGGAGTCTCGAAGTCCAAGATCAAGGAACTAGTCGGTTTGGTGTCCAGTGAGAGCCCACTTCCTGTTCATAGACAGCTGTCTTCTTAATGTGTCCTCATAAGGCAGAAGGAGCGAGGAAGATCTCTAAGGTCCCTTTATCAGGGCACTAGCCCCATTCATGATGATTCATGATCTATTCAGCCTCCCCCCAAAGCCCCACTTCCTAATACCATCATCCTGGGAATTAAAATTTCAACTTACACATTTTGGGAGGATACAAACATCCAGTCTAAGCCACCTTTCCATGAATTACAAAGGCCAAGCCTTGCCCCTCCCCACCTCCTCCATACATCCTATCTCTTGCTCATTGTACTCCAATTAAACTGGACTTCTTTTGTTCTTTCCATTTGTTCCCTGCATTGTTTCTCCCCCCACCATCTTCCACCCCTGTCTCTCACTAACAATGGATTTTTTCCCCCTCAAAATTCAGGTTGCAGCTACGTGTGGTGTTGAAGGATTTCCCTGACCATTCAACTCATTCTAAACAAGCTCCCACCCCCCCTTACTCAGGATGGGTCTGTCTCTGCACACATCACCAACTGAACTCCTCTCCTTCCTGTGCGTGTCCTACTGGCACACTGGTCATTTCCACCCACGTTAGTGCAGGCTTCTGGAGTCCTGTTCGCTGCATCTCAGATGCTTTGGATAGTCCTAGAATAATGAAGAGACTCAAAGAATATGAATAAATACAAAATTATCCAGGAATCTGATCAGTGGGGGGGGCTAGAAACTTGAAGCTTGTTTAGGGAGAGCAGCAGCATGTATGATACATAAGAATAATACAAGAGGAGGGATTTACTTAGAACAGGGGTGGGAAGCTCCTTGTAAACTCAAGCTCTTCACGTGCCGACTAGATCTCTCCCCTTTCCTACTCAAGGACAACATTCCAGAAGTTGCTCTTTTTCTATAAAAATCATACTCTTTTTTTGGGGGGGGGTGTTCTCCTGGATCATTTCCATCATCATACAAAGATGTGATTTTTCTTCCTTTCTTAAAACAAAAGTCAAAAATGACGAAGGAAACCAAAGCCCCAACTTTGGTTGGCAGTTTCCTCTGCCTATTTCTCTGCCTATTTCTCTGCTCCCCGTTAGGACAGAGTTTACAGAAGGTGATGCCTAGTTTTCCTGCTCCAATCTCTCGTTTCCAACTCCTCTTGGCACCCCCTCCAATTAGGCTCTCACAGCTTACTTCCAAGGTGTGCATGGCTGCCAATGGCCTCCATGTAACTAGGCTTTGGTCCATGCCTGACGTTTCCCATCAGTAATTCTCACTCTGTCCTCAATTTTTCATGTGACTTCCATATTCCTTATTCTCTTGGCCACGTTTTTTTCTTCCCTGACAGCTTCCTCTCAGTCCTCTTTGCTGGTGTCTCCTCATCTCCCTCAACTATAAGTATTCAAGTACCTCAGGGCTCAGAGCTAGGCAGCTTCTTTTTCTATCTTTACTTACTTCCTTGATGACCTCATAGAGCTTCATACTTTCAACTTCCATCTAAATGCTTACAACTCCCAGATTTCTATCTCTAGTCTGGACATTTCCTAAGTCTTGCCTATTCATCATCTCCCACAACATTAAAATGCCTGAAACAAAACCCCTGATTTTTTTTTTCAATCAGATCTCCTCCTTGGGAGGACTCTTTATGATTCCTCAGAGGGGGAGACAAAACCTGGGGACCTTGGATCCATACTGGACAACCCCTTCCTCCATCCCCAAGATGCTACTTTAAAAATGAACCCAGAATCTGACTGTGTCTCTCCATTACTCTCCTGGTGAAAGCATTGTGTTTTGCCTGAATTATTTCAATATCTTCCTAATTGTTTTGCCTGTTTCCTTTCTGTCCTATTAGAATCTATTTTTAGCACGGCAATCTGAAAGATCTTTTTAAAACCTAAGTCATCCAAAGTCAGTCCTCTGCTCAGAGCAATGTTTGCCTTCTTGCTCAGAGTAAAAGCTAACTTTCCAATAGACCATAAGGTTCCTGGGAGCTTCATACATTGCCTACAATGGCACCTGGCACATGGTATGTATTTAATAAATACTTAATAATTCAATAAATTAAAAAATAGGCTCCTCAGAAAGAGAGGCAGAGCAATACTGTACAGCAATGATATCTTAAATTCGCTTAGAAACTCCCAGTGAGGGTAAAGTACGTGTAGAATTTCTTGGCAAATGATTCTCCCTTTTGCGGTCTTTTCCCCATCACCTTGATCTCCTGTTTCCTACTTCTCTCCTACTCATTTATTCCACTCCAGGAACACTGTCCTTGCTGTTTTTCAAATGTATTGGATATGTCCTTGTTTTGGAGATTTAGTACTTGTTGCTTCCTTTGCTTGGAACTATCTACCCCAAATATCTGCATGACTTACTCCTTCACCTCCTCAAATTCTTTGCTCAAATGAATCTTTTTTGGTAACCTTTTTCTTGACCATCCTTTTAAATATTTTAATTTTACACTCATGACAGCCTCCTCTTCCCTAAAGTATTATTTCCATGTGACAGGTCCCTATCTCATATTCTATAATTTTATACTTTTATTTGGGTAAATGTAAACTCCTTGAGGGATTTTGGTCTGTTTGGTTCTCTGCTGAATCTTCAACACTTCCATTAATGCCAGACATAGAGGAGGCTCTCAGTAGATGTGTGTTGAATGGATGAATGAGGTATAAATAAATGAACCCTGATGTGAAGGAACTGAAACCTTGGTTGGACAGAGTTTGAAAGACAGATAACTCAGGTACTGCAAATAACTCTTGGGTTTTTTTTTTTTTTTTTTGCACATAACTCAGATTATTTCTCATGGCTGTGGAGAACTTGCAAGTCGGGTCACTGAACTGCTATTGATTGTTGTTGAGGAATGAAGAAATAAAAGGATGTGCCAGAGAACGATGGACATTAAGAAAAAAAAGTATTCTTATTTTCAAAACAGGGTAAAGCATAGATTCAGCAGACTAATATACTTGCTCCCGAACAGGATTTTGGAATTGATCATTATATTCTGTGCCTAGGCACTAGAGGAAGTTTACCACCAAGATTGAATAAGAGTATACCAAGAACAAGTCATGTTGGCTAAATTAATTTCTTGTTTGCTTTGTTGAAAACTAGAATGCCAGAGAAGCATGAGAGATAGAGTATATTTACATTTTAGTGAGTCACTAATGAAAAATCTTCCATTTGGGGGGGAAATAAAATGGGGAAAAGTAAGCTACACCTGACATAAATTGATAGATTAATAATTTGTTTGAAAATTACAGTGATTTCTATCAGCCTGGATAGAAATTCCACCCCAAAATTTTCATCAGTTCTCCACATTTTGGTAAGCATGCTCCGTTCTCTCCTTTTCTCCTTGAAGCAGAGATCAGTGGTGTCCTGTGGCTCTCTCCCTAGTCCTAATCAACATATTTGACTCACTTGGAAGGAATGGCAAAATACACTGGACGACAGAATCTGGATCCAATCCAGTCTAGTCTGATTTGGAGAACAAGTTTGCACCTGCCAAACTTAAACAAGTTGCCTGTGCTGGTGATATGAAACAGATATAGCTTAGTAGAAGCCCATGTGAAAAGCATTAGAAGTTTGATTAGGTAGGGTGGAAGTGAAGTTGCTACAACAAGTAGGTCCCAGAGAGGATAGTCTGGACTGCTGGGGCAGCTTGCTCCGTGTGCCATGGCTCTGCCATCCTTGGAGGATGCTGTCCTTACCTGTATGGGTAAAATGGCTCCGTTTTATGTCAGTGTCCTAAACTATGGAAAGAAGAATATCTTGGGAAAGTGACTTCTTTTTTTAAAATTATTTTTAATTTACATATGGTAAATTTCTTTTTGGGGGGGTGTGTTGTCCTATGAGTTTTAACATAGATACATACGTACATATATACATACATAAATACTTACATAGATAGATTTTTTAACCATCTCTCTTGATTCTCTGAGTAGAGATCACGGGCTTCTTCTGGTGATTCCTTTTTGTGGTTCCATTTTTGGGCTGCTCCAGAGACCAAGCTATCATATATCAGAGGTACATACAAACAAAGAAAAAACAACAACAACACTGCAGGATTGCTTTGGAGCCCTGAACTTCCTATCCAGTTCTCCTGTTCTTACTTTTTAGAGTCCTCCAATAGTCGCTTTATGTATTTTGCCCAAGCTTTTTAGACTTTGTAACTGGAGAGATGGTATGGGGTGTGCTTACTCCATCCTAACAAGAATTGAACCCTGTGATTTCCTCTTAAACTACAGTGACAGGACACTCTTCACTTCCACTTACTCTGTTGGTAAGAACTTAATACCAGAGCCACACCCACCCAGTGGCAAGAGTGGCTGGAAAATGCATCCCCCAGCTTAAGGTAATGGACAAACTAAAACTCTTTTACCAAGAGGGAAAGAACAGCTTTTAGAAAACACTGGCAGTCTGCCACAGGGATGATAGTGAAAAATATATTCAGTGTGGCTTGAAAGAGTAAGATGGCTAAGAAGAGCTCATGCTACATGTTTATGAATTTGAAATAGCAGGTTAGAATGAGACTCTGCTTGCCTTCCTCAGTTCTATCTTGGACTCCAAAATAATAGATATTTGAAACTGAAGTGAGGGCTAGACAAGTCAATGTATGCAGACTTGCAAAGGAAATAGCTAAAGACTGGATTGGAATCTGGAGGGGAGTAAATGTGGGCAAGAAAATTTTCAGCAAAAGCTGCAACCTTTATCTTCAGCCTGCCAAGGGGAGCTTCCATGGAGCCACTTGGAGAGCTTCAGTATACACTCATTGCAACTGTTAGGGGGCAGGGGGAGGTTGGTGCCTGACTCATACCTGAGGCTAGAGGTGGCTGCCTAAGACTCGCTGATGCATCTAAGTTTGTTGAGATGAAGAGCGGACCATAGGTGGGCCATACAGAAAAGAGAACTGATGTGAGGCTATCTTGAATCCTGTCTAATCTGTCCACCTGGAAGAGAGGAATGACCTCAGCAGCAAGAACATGGAGGAGAATGCTGGGTTCTGGGAAGTGGCTCAAACAATGATCATTGAGACAATAAGCTGAAGGAGAAATATTTGTGGAAAGGTCCAGAGATTTTTCAGGAAAATGGTCTCGAGGGATAGAATTCTTTCTCACCCAAAGTACACAAAACACTCACAAAAGAAAAGAAAAAGCTTTCAACATCTGCCAAACATAGAGTCAGCAAAGCCAGGTTTATGATTCAAGATCTTTTCTTTCATCTTATTCATTCTAACTTTGGAAAGGGCAGAAATTAGCTAACAGGTGCAGAAACAGATAAGAAGCCACCCACTATAAGCATATGAAATCCCCTCCCTTTTCACGCAGCACACAGGCTGCCAGCCTGAAGCTGACCGAAGGTACAGAAGTAGAAAAGATATAATGGTTAGATCAAATTGATGATTTTGATTAAGTGGGCATTTTAATTACTGAATGAATGGAGTCTATGTTTATTATTTATTTATTTATTTATTTTTTTAAATAGTTTTTATTTAATTATTTTTATTTATTTATGACAATCACACAGATAGAGAGAGAGAGGCAGAGACACAGGCAGAGGGAGAAGCAGGCTCCATGCACCGGGAGCCCGACGTGGGATCCGATCCCGGGTCTCCAGGATCGCGCCCTGGGCCAAAGGCAGGCGCCAAACCGCTGCGCCACCCAGGGATCCCTATGTTTATTATTTAAAGTGATTTTAGGAATGTCTGTTACTTAAGAATAAGAAAAATATCATGCTTTTCTTTACTATATATGATTACATTTTAAAGGGAAGGTAGGAGACAAAATAATGTTGCATCTTGATAACACTACAAATTATATCTTGTGAATATATCATAAGTATGGAGTATTTCAGATACAAGAGAATAGAATCTGGTCTTATTTTCTCACAGAAGAATTTTGAGCATTTGTAGGCACTGTACATCAAGAGGAACACAGAAAGGAACCCTTTACATCAAGTGACCATGGTAGTAGTGGGATTCAGAAGGATCATGTTCCTATTTTCCCAAACTGAAGGCCTATCATGAGGAAGAAAGATTAAACTTGCTCAGGAGTTTAACACATCAACTGGGTGGTAACTTCATAGAGTCATATATTTAATATGACTAAGACTTCTTTAGTGTTACGGGGCCCCACAGATAGATGGGTTGCCTTGAGAGATAGGAGCTTTGCATCACTGGAGATACACAAGTTTCATCAGATGATGGTGTGGCAAGGTTGCTCGTAGAGGGAATGCAAACACTGGGAGGGGTGGTTGAGACTAGGTTCCAAAATCTCTCTGTCCAACTGTGCTCATACTGGGTAGAAATTGTAATATTGAGTCTCAAACACTTTGAGTCAAATTTATAATTACATTTATTCTCTCCTGTAACAAGAATCTACTCTGTTCTGATCACTTCTGTCTATTTGAATCTCACAGAAAATCATCCAAGTGGAAAAAAGCTCCAACAAGTTTTTTAAAATCATGAATCCATAACTGAAAAATCTCTTGAATAATGACAGTTTAGCTCAGTCCAAATGATAATTAAATTTGTGATTTATTTTATACCTAAAAAAAAAAAAAGCACATTCCGGCTTCCCTGTCTCCCACCCTCTTTCATTGTTGCTTCCTCTGTCAATCACCTTCTCTCAGTTTCCCACTAGCTCTTTACAGCTCAATCCACAGAGAAAACAATCTTTGTTCCAATGTGTCCATGCCATTGTCTGGATATATCTCTCTGGAGTCCAGTGAAGGAAGCACAGCTGTTCCTGTTTAAAGATGCAACATGGGGTTCCATGTGCTTGCCTGTTCTCTTCAAGAGTTATTTATGTCAATGGCGCTTACACTTTTCTCAGATTCCACAATTGCAGGAAGTACATGGTGGGTGCTCAGTAAATAGGGAAACAATGATCGCCTTTTCATCTCTTATTTTGAGGTGCTACTGAGATACACCAGATTGGTGTCACAAAGAAAGTTGGATAGCTTTGAGGGGTGCTGGGCATTGCTTCCATTCTAAAATACTTACTGACCATATGGAACAGAGAGATAAAGCAAACGAGATCCCTGCGATCAATGTACTGGTAATCTAGTTGGGAAGATAAAATATGAGAAAATAGTCACAATAAAAGATATGAGTGTGCTAAATGTTGTCAGTAGGCTATTTGGCTTACAGATTTGGGGAGGACCTTGGAGATTAGTGACTTCATACTCTTCTGTTTACAATTGGGTAAACTGAAGCCTTCCCAAGTCTCCTGCTGTCTTGACAATCCTATGTCCACATCACTTGAAGTTCTATCCCTTAACGTGATGACTTATAGCTTACGTTCCCAGCAGCCATTGTCTTCTCCTTGCAGATGTCATTTTGTTGTTTGGTTAGAAGTGTGTCCAGTCTGAGGGTTGAAGCATGATTGGTTTCGGCCATGACTACCCTTCCTCTATGCTAATGATTGATATAGGGATGAAAGTGTGACAATAGCATTTAAGGGAAATTAGCTGAAGTTTTCTGAAAAAGCTTCTCATTTTCATTGAAAAAAAATAGGCAGGTGAAGAGAAGGTTCATTTTTGCTTCTTTCCATTTGCTTCAAGTGTAGATGCTAATGTCTAAGGATGTGACACCTAGAGTTGGGACAGACATATTTGCACCATAAGGGAGACATTTCTACACATGGTAGATGGCAGATTGGTGTAATCAAAGGAAGCTGGGGCCAACCTCTGTCTAAACTTCTTATTGGATAACAATAAATGTCCCTTTGGTTTAAGTCTGTGTTTTGCTTTTATTCATAACCATAAACATTGTGAAATTTTATCTTCAGTAACTCTTCCGCTGCTGTCTTTCCTCCTCATTCATTTTATTAGAGCCTCTGGAACCTGGATTCCATTGTCTCTATGCCTACCTGGAACCCTGGCTCTCACCAGAGGGTACTGAGTCTGTTGCAGCCATTTGAGAGAACTGTCATTCTCCATTCTCCAAATATCACCAGGATCAGAGAGGTATGGATGCCATTACCTTAGATGCCCATTGCCTTGGTAGGCCATTAATTCACTGCTATTATGAGAAAAACCCCTCTTCTGAGGAGGAGGCAAGAGGAAACAGATTGTGATTATACCTGATTATGCCTGATAATAACTACCATCTGGCCAAGACATCCTCTACCCCTGCATGTCATTGTCATGTATACTCCCCCCTACTTTACTCCCCAACCCAGGAACTCATCCATATTCCTTTTCTGAAGCCTCTGGCAACTGGTTCACAGGCTTCCTTTTTCTCCAAAATATTATCATCATCACAGTGACTTCAGCATCTAAAGAGATGTCCTTTCCAATACTTGAGTTCCAGGAATAGGTGTTCATTGCTCACTGAAATGGTCTTTTCATTATGCATAACACTGATGCAGCGATTTCAAAACATGCCAGCAAATTCCTTGACACCCCTTCAATCAAGAGGGGGTGTCTGTGTTTTCTCTCTTTGAATTGAGCTGGCCTGAGTGACTACCTATTAATCAATAAAATGCAGTACAAGTGACACTCTGTGAAATCAGAAGTTGGGTTAGAGAAGACCATGCAGTTTCTGCCTGATTCTCTTGAGATCTTCATCAAGGGGAGGCCAGTCTCCATGCGAGAAGTTCCACTACTCAGAGACAGCCACGCGGAAGAGGTCATGAGTGGGGGCGCCAGCCGATAGTCTCAGCTAAGTCCATCGCCGGGCAGCCTTGTTAGTAAGCCATTCTGGGAATCTAGTTGAGCTTTCAGATGACTCTGTCCCCCAGCCATAGACCAGCCAAAGGGCAGAGACAAGCCATGCCTTCTGTGCCCTGTCTGAATTTCTGACACAGGATTTTTGAGCATATTAACATGCTTATTTCAAGCTGGTAGGTTTTGAAGTGTGGATTTTCCCTGCTACCTGAAGGTAGAGCATCCCTCTGAAAACTTTGTAAGCCAAAATGGCACAAAGCCAAGTTTGCATTATGCCATTTCACTTTGATAAAAGACCTACATTGGTACCTGGTTTTTGCTAACTGAAAGAAATCTGAAGAGCATTTTCACTTTTACAAAAAACGAAAACAAAGCAATGCAACAAAACTTTTCCAAACCAATGTAGGTCTTTTGTGAAAACAAAGTGGCACAACGCAAACTTTGGGAAAACTGAAGGGCACATGTATTTGTTTTGGAGTAATAACAGGATGTTGGCCATTGGTTTTCAAGGGAGTACAGTTTATTTAATGTTCATAAAATTCTCAAGAGAGAACCTTCCAAAGCAGGGAGGGAGGAGAAGACAGTGATTATACCTGATTGCACCTCATAATGTCTGTTGGATTTTGAACATCGTGATTGTGCCAGGCACGGTGCTTTGGTTAAGAATGTGGATTTTGAAGGATGCCTGGGTGGCTTAGTGGTTGAGCATCCGCCTTTGGCTCAGGTTGTGATCCCGGAGTCCTGGGATCGAGTCCTGCATCACGCTCGCCTCAGAGAGCCCGCTTCTCCCTCTACCTATGTCTCCGCCTCTCTCTGCATGTCTCTCATGAATAAATAAATAAAATACTTTTTTAAATGTGGATTTGAGGTCAAACCAATATGGATCTCCATCCCTGCCCTGCTACTTAGCAATTGTGTCTTGGGACAAAAAAGCCTCTGTACCTTTCTGAGTATCAGTTTCCTTATCTGTAAAATAACATCTCATGGAATTTAAAAACTATTTATTTATTTATTTATTTATTTATTTATTTATTTATTCATTCATTCATTCATTCATTCATAAGAGACACACACACAGAGGCAGAGACACAGGCAGAGGGAGAAGCAGGCTCCCTCTGGGGAGCCCGATGTGGGGGCTCAATCACAGAATCCCGGGATCACGACCTGAGCTGAAGGCAGATGCTCAACCACTGAGCCACCCAGGCATCCCTCATGGCATGGTTTTGAAGAGTAAATAAGATAATATGTATAAAGCTATTGGCACTACAAATGGTAGCTGTTTTTGATAATAAGATAGAATAATATGATTTGTATAGGGCAGCAGTGAGAGATGAAGTTTAATGGAAGTAGAAAGTTTTTAAGTAAAACATAGTTTATTATTTTTTACCAGGGGACCCCTTTTTGTTGGTATATTTATTTTTTCTTTCCTAGCCCTTCTTTACTGGTTATAAATTATACTTAAATGTTTAAAGTATTAAATTTAGTTTGTACTAGTCATCTTACTCTGATATGAGACATAAGAAAAAATCTACAATTTTATATCACAGACTAGAACAATGATGTTGGGCAAGAAATTTTGGAATCTGAGAGAATTATGTTTTTTTTATTATCTTAAATAAAAGGCTTTTTTAAAAAATCAATTTGATCTTTTGATTATGTGTGAGGGAGTGGTTTTAGTTTCTAAATATTATATTTGAGACTCATCGTAATATTTATCAATTTAATTTAAAAATACCTACTTAAGTGTTTCAGGTATAAAGCAAAGAGCAGGAAAAATAACATTTTTCACTGAGGACCTCCCTCTCGGCCAGATGCTAATATTTAAACACCTTCGTGTTTGAGAAGCTGAGGTTGGTAGGGTGGTGCACAATGAATCAAAAGGTGGAACCGCTGGGCAGGGGGCTAGTCAGGGTATCTCAATTCCAGTATTACTGGTAGGTAATGTGGTTGTGATTCAAACACGGGTAGGAGACTGGATGGGAAGGTGTGGGCATGAGAGGCTCCCGTGAAGGAAGATTTGACAGGCCCTGGTTTTCCAGGAGTCCTATGGTCAGATTTCCCTCTCCCGCCTCCAGTACCATATCGTAAATCAGTTTTTGCTTTTCCTTGGGGGAAAAAAATAAAATTAACAAGGAACAACTACT
The DNA here is from genome assembly GCF_905146905.1 of Nyctereutes procyonoides. Lineage (NCBI taxonomy): Eukaryota > Metazoa > Chordata > Mammalia > Carnivora > Canidae > Nyctereutes > Nyctereutes procyonoides. Next base: position 26,679,564 of record NW_026575122.1, read on the forward strand.
AAACAGGTTACACTAAGATATGTGAGCAATTTTGTCAGAAATATCAATTCTACATATTGCAGCAAAGGAAACATGGAATGTTTGCCAAGTTCTGGTGAGAAATCTCTGTCTAAAAATTGTGCCAGCTTGCTAAATATAGATTGTTATGGAGAACAGAGCCAATTGGCCTGTTAAACCCAACTCAAAGAGATGATGGGGTTATGCTGGATCTTACCTCACCAATCACTTCATCCCCAAGGGATGTGGGAATGAGGTCAGGGCACTTTTCTCCCTGGAGCCAGACAGCTTCCCAGCTTCTGTAGCTCTTCTTCCCCTCAAAAAGTGGCAGGAAGTATCCATATGTCCTCATACACCTGAGAAAAGAAGAAATCTCTTATGCAGATGGCTGAAACAAAGCTGTGTATTACTTTTTTTTAAGTAAAAAATCCAAAAAGGGCAGTAGAGAAATCCTTTGAAGGCTTTTATAGTGTCCTGAGACTTCTGTGGCTTTTTAAAGAACAAAGGTCAGTCTGGCTCCAAGGAAGGAATTAACCCTGATATTGGAAAGCACCTAGAAGTGTTAGTAACTGACTGAATGTAAAGGGGTCCAATGGCTCAGCGTGAGAGCTGTAATAGGAAGAGGGGTTGGGTGAGGAGAAAGGGACATGTAGTTGGCTTTGGATGTCATGAAAGTAAGCATGCAAATTGCTGTTTGGGAGGGTAGTTTGAGTCCCTGTGAAAGCATAATGTGGGATTCACTGCCTGCAGAAGAAGGTGCTGGACTACTGCTGTCATGGGTTGGATTGTGCCCCCCAAAAAGATGTGTCTTAGTCCTGGTATTTGTGAATGTGACCGTATTTGGAAATAGAGCCTTTGCACACGTAATTAAAGATCTTGAGCTGAGATGATTATGGATTTAGGATGGACCCTAAATCCAAAACCAGTGCCCGTAGAAGAGAAAGGAGAGGGGGATTTGAAATGCAGAAACACAGAAAAAGCAACGATGTGAAGCACAAGCAGAAATTGGAGGGATGCAGCTAGAAGCCAAGGAACATTAAAGGACTACTGCCAGCCACCAGAAGCTAGGAAGCAGGTCTGGAACAGATTTTCCCTCAGAGTTTCCAGAAGGAACCAATCCTGACAACTTGATTTTGGACTTCTGGCCTCTATAACAGTAGGAGAATAAATTTTTGTTGTTTTATAGCTGCAGTTTGTGGTAATTTGTTACAGTAGTCTCAGGAAACAAATACAACCGCCCACAAAGGCGCCCACGCAAAGAGGAGACCCAAGATTAGAGGAGGGGATGTTGGTAGGTCCAGAAGTATGTTATTCAAATTTAATTTTTTTTAATTACGTGAAATATAAAATCCAGGTCCTCAGTGTCCCTGGCTGGTCACAATTCAAGTGTGCAACTGCTCCACGGGGCTAACAGTTATCCAAGGGGACAGGACAGATACAGTACATTTCTGTCATTGCAGAAAGTTCTACTGGAAAAAATCACTCTAAGAGCCACAGATCACAGTTTCATTTTTATGGACAAGTAGCATGCATGGGGACTGTGGGCTTCAAATCTGTCTTTTCACTCACACCTGCACCAGAAGATAGCAGTTATCACTGGTAGTGTCACTTTTGATTATGAAGGAACAACAGCAGAAGGGTGTAAATATAGTACAACCACCTGCTTCAGGCTTCTTCCCACCTACCATCTTCCCGAACAACAAACATACTAAATGATAGTATTGATAGACAATTCTCTTCCAAGATGACATCCCAAATCACTAGGACAGAAACCATCAAACATGTTCTTATCTCTGACTGCTATGGGAGTCGTACCCAGGTGAACATATTTACTCCATTCCCTTCCTTGTATATGTCTATTTTCCCTTAAAATTTTAAGAAGGATTTCCTCCCTTATAGCAATTTACCTTCTGGTGGGCTCTGTAGTTATTGAGAACAGCAGGAGCTCCTTGATGGGCTTAAAAAACTAGGGAAAGATTCGTAACAGGAGAATGATGTGCTGTACACTTGATTGTCCCCAGAAGAGGAATCTGGCAAAGACGTTAGGATGATTTGAAGGGGTAAAGACTGTTGGTTGTGTGGTTTTGATGAAAATGGGAAAGAAATTATGCTCTGAATTGCAAAAGCTGCTGTCACCGAGACCCACCTGTTCAGAACTATCTTTAGCTGCATTCAGGAACAATTTACCTACATAACCTTTCCTTCCCTTACTTGTCTCCAGGTACAGATATGGAGGAATTTGCAACATTAAAAAGGGAAACAGCATTACAGGATTGTGTGTGTGTGTGTGTGTGTGTGTGTGTGTGTGAAAAAGAAACAGAGAGAGAATTATGGGATATACATGTGTGTATGCACCCTAAACACATTACCTTTTTCACCCCAAATCCCTCCCTCCCTTAGCTCTTAGAACCACATGTGCTGTTCCCTAAATATACCAGGCTTTGCTGTGTCTCCATCTTTTGTCCTTATCTCCCCTTTGCCTGGAATGCTGATCCATGTCCTCTCCCTATAGCAAATTCTGACTCATTTTCAAGGTCAGTACATAGGTCACTGCCTGTAGAAAACTCCCTTTTGTTATCCTCTTTTCCCTTTGGAAGGTATTCTTGCTTCTCTTGGTTTTCCCTCCTTACTGTCAAACACATTCATCAACCACACGGGATTTGAATTCATTGCATTGTAATAACAATGCAGTGAATTTACTTTTTTATCTGCGGAATTGATTCCAGGATCATCACCAGTGGACACTCAAGGAAAGCATGCTGAATGGATACCTGAGCTGGGAGGCAGACTTGGAAGTTGAATGGGAAGGTGGTGAATCTCAACTATTCTCCTCATTTGACAAATACTATTATGACCTGTTTTCATTTAGTAAACTTCGTTGGCTTACAGCTTAGTGGTAGCATGTCTTTTTACAACCAGATAAATTGTTCCTCAGAAGTAACAGATCTCTGCATTCTTCTCATCTGTCAGCACGCATTTGTCACTCACACCTACCCACCCCATTCCCGTGGCAGTTTTCCTTGTCTTAGTAAATAGCACCCCCTCACACACACACATACACACATTCAGTTGTATAAGCCAGAGAGCTAGAATCATCCTTGATTGTGTTCCCTTCTCTTTGTCTCCTCCTGCTTTATCCACTCTGTCAGCACAAACTCTTGACTCTATCCTCATGTTATTTCTCTTTCCTTCTTACCATTTCCACAGCCACCACCATGACCACCCACAAGTAGCTCTTGCTTGGATTATGGCTGTAGCTTTTTTTTTTTTTTTGGCTGTAGCTTCTTAATTGGTCTTCCCATATCTGTTCTTCGCAGAGTGGCCAGATAGACATAGCAACATAAATTGGAGAATTTCACTGCTCTGGCAAAACATTTTAATGGCTTCCTACTGTCCTTTGAATGAAATTGAAATTCCTGAGAATGGGCTAAGAGGCCTTATGAGGTCAAGCTCCCAACTGTCTCCCAGCTCCTCTCAGACTTCTTTCTCCATTGCATGTCAGTCTCTTTCACACTGAATTTCTTTGTTCACTTCAGAGCTCTCCAGACTCTTCTGCTTGGAACCAAATATCTGTTGCTCTTGGAGCATTGATTCCTCCCCAAATGTTGGGCTTAGTTTTTATGTCACTTCCCCAGGGAAGATTTCCCTGATTGTCGTTCAGTAAAATCCCCTCTTGTTCTCTTTCCACAAGGTATTTTGTGTCCTACATAGCACTCCCAGAAATTTTCATGAGTTCAACTATTGTCTATTCTCCTTCTGGGCTTTAAGCAGCACAAGGATGGAGAACACATGACTACCATGTTCATTCAGTCACCATCATGGTGCCTGATACAGACAATATGGTCCATGAAACACACATTGAATGAATGGATAAGTGAGTAAGTATCCAGACTCATCTTACTGTTCATTGGCCATCATAACCCTTCTTATGCTTTCAGACTTATCTCCAATGCCAGCTCTGCATAAAATCTTCTCCAATCTCTCTACATAAAATAAATCCTGACTTCGAGTTCCTATATTGTTTGTTTAACGCTTTGATGTTGAGAAGCAACATATGAAGTGGTTAAGAGAACAGGTTTTAGAGTAAGTAAGAGTTGAGTTGAATTCTTGTCTAGCATTTGTCACCATTGTGATCTACTTGGGTGAGTAACTTAAGCTCCCTGACTTTTAAAAAAATTAATTAAATTCAATTTAATTAACATATGCTGTATTAGTTTCAGGGGTAGGATTTAGTGACTCATTGGTTGCATATAACACCCAGTGCTTATTACTTCAAGTGCCTTCCTAATGCTCATCACCCAGTTACCCCATCTCCCCAATCCCTTCCTCTCCAGCAACCCTCAGTTTGTTTCCTAGAGCTAAGAGTCTCTTGTGATTCTCCTTCCTCTGTTTTAGTCTTATTTTATTTCTCCTTCCCTTCCCTTATGTTCATCTGTTTTAGCTCTTAAATTCCACATATGTAAACTCCCTGACTTAAAACTTCATTACACCAGGGAAACTATTTTCAATCTCATTTGTATAAAGTGCTTGGCACATAGAGGGAGACTCAATCATCGTTGATAGCTAGTATTATATTGGTTCATAATTTTCTATATATTTTTATACAAAAGTTTTGAAAGTAAGAACTAGTGATCCCTAGGTGACATGATTGAAGACATTTGATGGCTGTGGATCAAGTCAAAAGCAGCTCAGTATTGGAGAACATTCTAGGTTCTGGAGCCATAGCAACCTAGTCTCAAATCCTCAGATTTGGGCAGCCCGGATGGCTTAGCGGTTTAGCATTGCCTTCAGCCCAGGGTGTGATCCTGGGGACCTGAGATTGAGTCCCACATCGGGCTCCCTGCGTGGAGCCTGCTTTTCCCTTTGCCCGTGTCTCTGCCTCTCTCTCTATCTCTCTGTCTCTCATGAATAAATAAATAAAATCTAAAAAAAAATCCTCATATTTACCACTTATTGGCTGTGACCTTAGACACATATCTTTTCCTTTTAAAATTCTAGTTTTCTGATGTGATTGGAATGATACTGTCTCAACAGGGGTGTTATCCATACTATCTCAGCAGAAGTCCATTAAATACAACTTATGCAAGGGCCAAGAGCCAATACATAATCATAGCTGCAGAAAATACCTTTAATACCAATCTATTTCATTCAACCAGGATAGAAACTTGGTCAAACTCAACATGATCAAATCTGACATGACTAACAATGCTCATAGAACTCCTGTCAATTTCTTAAAGCAGCCAAACTTACCAGAACCATGATAAAAAATAATTTTCTCAAATTGATGAATCCAATGTAAAGGCCTGGGCATTTCTCCAATGCTTGCCCATCTGTCCTAGGTAGTGGCTTCAACCACCCCTGCAACAGCTGTGTGTTCAAAGTGAACCTTGACTGGGACTGGATTAACACTAAAATAAGGTCTGTTACAAAGGTTTCTGATCAGTTGGTAGGCTCAGCTTTTTGAAGAGATATCTGAGAAATTTGGAGGCAGATAAAAACAAAGTTTTCTTTAAAAGAGAACAATAAACAATATCCTCTAGAAAATGGGTATTCAGGAATTTCTAATGTTCAGTTATTGAAAAACATATGTAAAAATATTTTTAAAAATTTAAAAGGACATTTTCAAAGGAGAGGAACTGGGGTTGTGTATTGGATTGAATAATATCCCCCTAAAAATTATGTCCATCTAGAATCTACAAATACACCTTTTTTGGGAAATAGTTCCAAATAATTTAATCAATGTCCAAGCAGGTGTCATCAACTTAAGGTGAAGTCATATTGGATTAGGGTAGTTTCTGTATCTGATGAGGCTGGTGTCTTTATAAGACAGGAATTTGGACACAGACACACAGACATAAAGGGAAGATGATTATGTGAAGATGGAGCCAGAAATCAGAGTGAAGCTTCCACAAGCCATGGAACGCCAACAAGTATAGCAGTTACTATAAATGACAAGATAATTCTTCCCTAGAGTCTTCAGAGGAAGTGTGTCCCTGCTGGCGCCTTGATTTCAGACTTCAATCCTTCAGAACAGTGAGAGGATAAATTTCTGTTGTTTTAAGCCACTTGGTTTGTGATGATTTGTTCCAGAAGCCCTAGGAAACCAATACAGGCTGAAGTCTTGAGTCCAAGACCATGAGCCCTGCCAGACACTAGGTCTAGCTATATCCATGAGCAACTTCTCCAAAGCCTCAGTTTTCTTATTTGAAAAAGACACTGACATCAAAGGCAGACAAAAACAGTACAAGAAAAGAAAATTATAGACCAATTTCTGTGATGAACTTCGATGCTAAACTCCTCAACAAAATATATGCAAATTGAATTCAACAGCATATTAAAAGTTCATACACCATGATCAAGTGGGATTTATCCCTAGGATGCAAGAATGGTTCATTTGCAACAACATGAACGGATATTGAAGATGTGCTAAGTGAAATAAGTCTGTTAAGGAAGGACAAAAACTACATGATTCTGGTAATGTGAGGGATCTAACAGAGTCAAAATGATAGAAGCAGAAAATAGAAGGGTGGTTTCCAGAGGACAGAGGTGGGGTGGAATGGGGTTCCATGGGAATAAAGTTACAGTTACACAAGATGAATAGGCAGAGATCTGCTGTGCAACTTAGTGTCTATAGTTAACAATATGATGCTGTGCACTTAAAATTTATTAAAAGGGTAAATCTTAATTAACGGTTCTTATACAAAAACCAAAAAAAAAATAAAGTTACAGTTACACAAGATGAATAGGCAGAGATCTGCTGTGCAACTTAGTGTCTATAGTTAACAATATGATGCTGTGCACTTAAAATTTATTAAAATAAAGTTATAAAATAAAGTTTTATTTATAAAAATTTATTAAAAATTTATTAAAATAAAGTTATAAAATAAAGTTTTATTTATAAAAATAAAGTTACAGTTACACAAGATGAATAGGCAGAGATCTGCTGTGCAACTTAGTGTCTATAGTTAACAATATGATGCTGTGCACTTAAAATTTATTAAAAGGGTAAATCTTAATTAACGGTTCTTATACAAAAACCAAAAAAAAAAAAAAAAAAAAAAAAAAAGCAAAGACACAAGGGAACTTTTGGAGGTGATGGATGTGTTTATTATGATTGTGGTGATGATATCATGGGACCATGCATGTATCTAAGCCCATCAAATTGTATACATTAAATATGACCAGTTTCTTTTTGTGAATTAGTTATTCCTCAATAAAGCTGTAAACAAAAGTGTTGGTGAATTATAGAGATATTAATGAAAGATCTTTGAAGTATGAAAGAAAAGGAAAGAAAGAAAGAAAGAAAGAAGAAAGAAAGAAAACAGAAAGAAAGAAAGAAAGAAAGAAAGAAAGAAAGAAAGAAAGAAAGAAAGAAGAAGAAAAGGCACTTGGGTGGCTTAGTCGGTTAAATAAGTGTCCAACTCTTGATTTCAGCCCAGGTCATGATCTCGAGGTTGTGGGATGGAGCCCAGTGTCAGGCTTCGTGCTCAGCAGGGAGTCTGCTCGAGATTCTCTCCCTTTCCCTCTGTCCGTCCCTTCTTCTCTCTCTCTCTCAAAATAAATACATAAATCTTTAAAAGAATTTTAAAACAGAGAAAGAAAAACAGTATGTATAGAACTCCTCTTGTGTCCTGTTTCCTACTGCTAACCACCTTACTCTAGATGCAAGTGCCTCAGCTGCCCGGTGCGCATCTCACATTTTGCGCCAGGGCCTCTCTGCCTGTAGCCCCTTGGGGTTCCTGCAGGACCCACTGCTTTTAGGTCTTGCAGCCCCGGAAGTGTTAGGATGCCGGTACCATACAGGACAACTCTTGACTGAGAGAGGTAGAATACAGGGAGAAAATATTCTCCACAAAGTCTCAGATCATTCCAGAGTGTTTTATGCACAGCTCCTCAGAGCTTCCCTCACCTGCTAGAACCCCAGTGGCTCACAGAGTAAATCATCCAGATAACACAACCCTGGGTTGGTATTCCATACTCCCCTATTTCACTCTCCCTAATCCTCACTCCTTTTCCTTGTTCCCTTCCCAAATTAAACTGCCTGCACACAGCCCTTATCATCACTTTCTGCTTTTGGGGGAACCTAGGCTAAGACACAGCGAGAATCACAGCACTGACCTCACAGGTTTGTTCCAAAGATGAACATTTAAACATATGTAAAGTGCTTAGTCTAGTGTCTGGTGCAGAGAAAGCACTCAATAAATGTTAGCCATTTTCCCCATATGAGATGGAATGTTCTGGAAGATGAATTTGAAATGCACTCTCATCAATCTCTCTTTCTAAGTGTTGAGTGGATACATAACAGTAAAAGTCGTTTGTGGTTTTCAGCTTCAGCTTCCATCTTCATTAACACAAGTGGGGCTGTAATGGTAGAAAACAAGATATCAAATTTCACTCCCCCTTATGACACCCACTTGAAACCCTGAACCCAAGAACTAAAAGCAAAATAAAACTATTTACCAGCCAGAGGGAAAAGAGAATAACAGCATGTGGCTTGTAAACTTAACAAATGTAATCACAGTAATTGAGCAGCCCAGGAAATAATTTGGCCAGCATAATTATATTACAAATTACATATTGCACAATTAAACAATTACATTTTGGCCACAAATGGAACTCCAAATATACAATTTATGGTGAAGTGGAGAGGTAATTTAAAATGAGAAAAGAAAAGCAAAGGCCCAGAAATGCATTTACATTTATATCCATATTAGAAGGAATATACAAAGCAAACTAATAAAGAAAAAGGCCATTGTTTTCAACAGAAAAAAACAAAACTGAGTTGAATGAATTTGCCAAGTACTATGCAGATGCCTTACCACTCTTTGACTTTCTAGCATATGTAAAATCCAGTAGCCCAATTCTTTCTTATTAAGGAGAAATTTCTGTATTAGAGGTTCTTGATTTGGTCTATTAAACTGGATGAATAAAGTCCTGAATTTACTGGGAAATTCCAAAACTCAATCATCAAAAACACGTTGGAAGAATTTTATCTTATTTTTCCTTGACAAATACATTCTTGAAGTATGCTGATTAGAATATGCCAGAAAAAAATAAATAAATTGCCTTCCTCACTCTGCTCTTCGCACTTCTTGGGAATTTGGTTATTTGGTCTGACCCTCATCAAATATTGACTATGAGCTTTCTACCTGCCAGGATGTATTCTAGGGGGTACAGTGGGGACCTTAGTAGACATAATTTGCTCTTGAAATGTGTGTTAGATGAGAGCAAACAAACTTTAAACAAATTATTACAAATAATTCATGAAATGATTACAAATGTGTAAAATATCAAGAGGTAAGGGTGCCAGGTTTTGTGAATGCACATAGCAGGAACTTCGAACAAAGCCTCATGAGAGAATGGAACCGATCGGGGAGAGGGAGCCCGAGGAACTACATTTACACTGAAACTTGAAGATGCCCAAGAAATATAGGACTCATTAATTATTTCACAATTAGCCCTTCTGGAATTTTTTTTACTGGAGGCTCAACACTCCACATCCTATTGTTGATGGAAACCATCTGAAGGCAAAAGCGATTGGAGAAAATATTCCTCTGTCAATAAAGAATCTTAACAACAATAAACCCCTCGGTAATTTGGGGATGAGTTCTCTAATCATTCTTGGTTTGCATCCTGCAGGACCAGTGATTTAGTATGTCCACTGGATTTTTGATAAATGCTAAAATATCCTGACTCTTTTTGCTTAGTACTTGGAGTTCAGGGGCCGGATATAACCAGGGTTTTTTGAAAATCAACCAAACGGTACTCATGTGGTCACCATTGATGGAGGGCTTTGCTGTGAGCCAGAGTCTCTGCTGAGAGCTCTGTCCTCCTTGGTCTTCACAACAGTTGATGGAGTGGGGGCTGTTCTTACTTTATTGTGCACATGGGACAACCGGGGTACAGAGGATAAATAAATGGTCTCAGGACCTCAGTGAGTGGCACCTGTGGGAATGAAGCCAGCATCTCTCTGACCCAAATGTCTGCTCTCTAGCATTTGCTACCAAGTCTTTCACCTACAGAGAAAAAAAAAAAAAAAAAAGGAATGGAAAGGAAAGAAAAAGAGCAAGTGATCCTCACCAGCAGGAGATTTGCTCCCACCATCTAGGACTGGCTTTCGAAGTGTGGTCCTCATGGTCAATATCACCTAGAAACCTGATAGAAATGCTTGAGCCACTGAGTCTGAAACTCTTGGGGGTAGGACCTAGCAATCAGGATTCTACAAGCCGAGGTGGATCATGATGCCAGTTAAAATCTGAGAACTGCTGGTCTAGGCTACTGTGGAGGGCCCTCCGTATATTTGCTCGGGGTCTGACAATCTCAGCCGACAGGGTGAATCTGACTCCTTTCCTTTTTTTAGTGGGGGATAGCCAAAATCAGGAAGTAGATTTTTTATTAAAGATGCAGATTTGAAGCATATTCCAAGCTCTGAGATTTCTCTCTTTACCTCCTACCCCACATTGATTTATAACTGACCTTTTTGGTTCTCAAGCTTTTATATTTTTGATTTATAGCTGCCTTTTAAAACAGATGACCTCCTTCAGAAACTTGCCCCCTCAAGGTCCTGGCTTTGTTTATATTTGAATGTGTGTATCTTAGTTGGAAAATGTGGGAGACCCAAGTTAAAATGTGAAAATCTGATTGGATCCTGGGAAGTGTAGATCTTCTCAGTGAAATTAATGAAGGAACTTTTTCCCCAAGACAGGGAAAGCAACACCACAGGGAAGAAGCAACTAATAAAAACAAAGGAAATCAAAAACCCCAGGGAAAGGAAAATAATAGGTAGGTGGAATTAGGTCTTTCTCATAAAAAGGAAAACAACATTGGAGTGAGATGGGAAGCTACTGGTTAAGTGACATGACCTGAGTTATGTTTTTTTGGTTAGTTTTTTCCTCTTCAGGTAAAAACTGCTCTGAGACTCAGCATTACATGACTTACAGGTCATATTACAGAGAAAGAATGACATAAGGATGGGTTTTGTGGGTCACCTATCCTGACCCAGGCAAGGTAGTGATCAAATGAATTGGAATATGCTGCATACCCTCTCTGCATCTTGGGGGGTTTGGTGTACATTAAACATTCGCTCAGCACACAAACTCTGCTTCAATAAGTGTTTCTCAAGTTATTTGATCTTAGAACCATTTTATAAGAATATCTATTAATATCCTGAGAGCATACTGATCTAAAGTCTTCAAGTACCACCAAGGTCAGCAGGGCTAAATCTGTGAGTCTTTAGTATTCAACTCACAAATTGACACTTGTGATTGGTGCTGTTCTGGCTCACTGTGTCTAGAATAGACGGTGGGCCTGCAGGTGTGGTAAATGAAATATGAATCGGGTTCCTTAGGCAAAAGCACTGAGACAGATATTGAGGAAATGGTATGATCAAATATTTTTTTAACACTTTCATGCTGGGTTGAAAGTCCATCTGCTGGACGCTTCTGCTGGATGAAATTCTCATAGATGGTTTGCTGGTCCACACTGGAATATTTTTCATGATAGATTTTTTGCTCTGTATTTTTTCTTTTCTTTTTCTTTCTTCTCTTTCTTTCTTTCTTTCTTTCTTCTTTCTTTCTTTCTTTCTTTCTTTCTTCTTTCTTGTTTCTTTTTTTGCCTATTTTGTGATGAAGATAATAAGACTCCACCTTGGCTAAGGAGCTTTGGGGAAAACATCGTTCCTGGAAGCAGCAAATAAGACTAGGAGAATAGTGGAGTCAGTCCCAGCCTCTTTGTGCTTGCCAATGAGGTCTTCAACTATAACCTCAGCCTTGCTCATTTGCCAAGCCAGATTTGCTCACGGGCTTCTTTACCTGGTGTGTGAGATCCTCCATGGCCAGGCCTCTGTCAGCCTGTTCGGTCTTCTTTCTTATACCTTGCTATCTCCCCTGACAACGAGCTTCTTCAGTCCTTAAATATACCATGTTCTCTTTCTCTCTTCCCTGAGCCTCATTCCCTCAGCTGCAAACACCTTCCTTCCTCATTCCCTAGCTAATCCCCAGTCCTCTTGTTTCCCAGTGTTATTGAACTGTAGTTGATAGACAGTACTGAATGAGTTTCAGGTGTACAGCACAATAGTCTACCTTACGTATACTGTGAAATGATTACCACAATGAGATTAGTTAACCTCCACCATCATGTAAGATACAGTTTTTTTTAAGATTTTATTTATTTATTCATGAGAGAGAGAGGCAGAGACACAGGCAGAGGGAGAAGCAGGCTCCATGCTGAGAGCCTGATGTGGGACTCGATCCGGGACTCAAGGATCACGCCCTGGGCCCAAGGCAGGCGCTAAACCACTGAGCCACCCAGGCGTCCCCATGTAAGATACAATTTAAAAGAAAAGAAAAAAAATGCTTTCTCCTTATAAATGAGAACTCTTAGGATTTGCTACTCTAACAACTTTCATATAGATCATACAGCAACCTCATCCTCTTTCACATCTCAGTTTAGATATCACTACCCTCGGAAGCCTTTTATACTTGTTAGGGTGGGTTTTTTTGTTTGTTTTCTAGTTGCAAGTGGTAGAACCCAAATCTATTTTTAAGAAGAAAAGTTATCATGTGGTTCATAACATTTTGGAGCATCGGCTTGACTTTGGAATCTGACTTGACTGGAACTGCACCTGCTGCCAGCATTGATGCGAAACCTCATTCGGGAAACTGACTTTCTGACCAGTTGACCTGCTAAAGCTTGGGTACCTTGAAGGCCAAATGGTTCTGTGGCAGGTGGGGGGAGGGAGCTTTGTATACATCTTTCTCAGATCTAAATCAAAATCTCTCTGAAATGAGTCTCATCAGTGTAGCTCAGGGAACACACCTGTGCCCTAATAACAAAAGGGACTGGGGTGGCAAGTTTTCTGGGTCCTATTTTAGCAAAGAGGGACACATAAGGCTAAAGATTTCCTGAGGAGTCAAAAAGAGATCAAAGATGCTGGGCTGGCAGCTAATATGACACATGTTCACTACTTATTCACTGATTTTGTAACTCTGGGTTAGGTGCCCCCAATGCATTATATTTCCATCCTGGCATCTTACCCCCACCTCCATATTGAAATCAGCTTTTTATTATTTTATAACTTTCCCCAGACTGCCTATAAGAGAAAGGACTCAATTTGTTGTTGTCAGTTTCTTTTTATTCACAATTACTTTCCCAGTCCCTAGCTTATATTGTTGTACACACAGTAAATGCTCAATAAAGATCTGTTTAGAGAATATATTTGGCTCCATTAGTCTGGACTTCATAAAGCTGGCATCCAAGGAACCTTCATTTATAGCTTTTGTATTTTTTCCTTTTGTGACTCAAGCCAACCTTCCTTTACCCCCCTCCCAGCTTTATTGAGATATAATTGACAGATAAATTACATAAGGCTAAAGTGACGATTTGATACACGTATGTATTGTAAAATGATAACCACAGTGAGGTTAGTTAACATACATGTTCATCACCTCATATAGCTACTTTTTTTAGTGGTGAGAACATTTAAGATCTAATCTTTAGCAAATTTTATTTTATTTTATATTTATTAATGAGAGACAGAGAGAGTGAGAGAGAGAGGCAGAGACACAGGCAGAGGGAGAAGCAGGCTCCATGCAGGGAGCCTGAGGTGGGACTCAGTTCCGGATCTTGGGGATCACACCCTGGGCTGAAGGTGGCGCTAAACTGCTGAGCCACCCGGGCTGCCCACAAATTTTAAATATACCACACAACACTGTTAACTATAGTCATCATGCTCTGCATTAGAACCCCAGAACTTATGTATCATTTATCAGCAGACACTTAGGTTATTTCTATGTCTTGGCCATTGTGAATAATGCTGTATTGGAGACAAAGCTATCTCTTAGAGATAGTGTCTTTATTTCCTTCAGATCTATACATAGAAGTGGAATTGCTGGACCAGCCTTACTGTTTAGCTTGCACCCAATTCTATCATTGGATCAAGGAAAATGACCGTGAGATCTGACTTTTTTGTTGAACTGGGCACTGGAAATCCTTAAGCTTTTGCCAGCTTTTTATTACTTCAAGCTCTTTTCTTGTACCGTCAACCATTGACTAGAACTTTATTCCCAACCAGAGCTATGACTCAGGAGCAATACTTTCATTCCTACCAGCCTAAGCCCTACACTGTTCCAGCCGGCTGACCCCTGTTCCCACTATATTAGTTTTGATTGTATATGTCATTCCAGTGCTGTTTGCCTTTCACATTTGGATAGGCCTGATAGTTCAGTTTTCTCTGGTAGTTCTAGGACTCTCAGTTCCAATTTATCCCTTTTCTACTGGCCCAGCACAAAGGATCTAGTGTTCCTTGGAGTCCAGTTCAAATGAGGGGGGATGGATGGAAGAATATAACATTCTATTTTGGCCTATTTGATTTTGAGCTAGGGTGCAATATCTGGGTACAAATGCCAAGTGGGCAGTAGTAGGAAATATTGGTCTTGAGCTCATGAATGAAATCATAGCCAGAGCTGAGAATTTGAGAGTTATCAGGAAAGGAGAGTAGCTAGAGTAGGAAAGAATCCCAAAGAGCTAATGTAGAATGGGAAGTGAGGCAAAGACCAAACTTTCCGTCTGTTTGCAAGATAGAGGGAAGAGCTTGTTCAGATGAATAAGTCAAAAGTGTGAAATATGAAAGAAATAAAAGATTAAGTTTGTGGGGAGATAAAGAATATGAAGTAAACGATACAGCTGAAGGGATTTTCTTAGAAAGAAGTTGGGGGGAGGGTGGCAGATATCCTTGTAATGAGAAGGAAAATAAGCCAGAAGTGAAGAGCCAGAGAACTAGTGAAGTGGGGAAGCAGGGGTTCTAGGGGATTTTCATAGCTGCTAGCTTTAAGTTTTTCATATCTGCTGAGAATTACATGGCTGAGATGTCCTTAAGGCCCTGAAAAGAATGGAGACCATCTGAAAGAGCTGCTGTAAGGAATAGGAAGGAGCTATTTATGGATGCACTAAAGTATCAGGATCTAACAAAGTGGAATATGTGAGTTTATAGCAGCTGTTTTCACCACTTTTCTTTGAGGTGATAGCAAATTATTCAAATTTTAAATTTTCCTGAAATTAATAATATTTTGAGGTGTGGTTACAAGCTTAAAAATAGCAATAGCAAAAATGAGATATACTTCATATGATTTCAAAATAATTTCCAGTGACTCACATTTTAAATTTTCTTGGGAAAGGTTAAGTGTGATATACTTCAAAAACAATAGGGCTGGCAATGGAACTAGAATGTTTTGAATGTCTCTGGCATACCAGATCTTGGACTAGGTGCTTTATATGTGTTGTCTTACTGAACTTTCACAGAATCTCTGAGAGGAGGCAACTAATATCTCCATTATGAGGTGCAGAAAATGAGATTTACAAAGGCATTCTAGTCAAGTCACTCATATAGTGAGTGGAAGAGAGATGATTTGAACCCAAGTCTTGGAATGCCAGCATTTGGACTCTTGTCACTTCTCTATGTTATTCTTCAGGGAGACCTGAAAATCATCTTATAACTTTTGTCTTTTATTATATCCACATTGCCATCTAGGTAATTCCTGATTCTACGAAAGAAAGAAAAGTTTGTTGGAAGATACGGTTGGATCTACTAGTCCTCAGAAGGTAAGCAATAATAGACAGTAGAGGGAAAAGATAGATGAAGGAGTTTTTAGAATGATTTCCAGAGACGCCATTGGGAAATACTACTTTCTTCTTAAATATGCCAGAAGATTTCAAGCCTTGAAGTGGATTCTAAATGAGAAGTGAGAAAGATAAACCTAGAAAGAGACCTCACATAGAATCATCTTTTATGTTCATTTTCATCTAGATTGCTTTATCACATTACTCTAATTTCTCCCTAGCAACCAAAAGTAAAAAAATGGAGTAGAGATGAACTCTTCATAAGACTAATGTCAAATTAGTAGGACTACTAAAGTTAAAAGCAAATGTGATCAAAAAATCCAAAGGAATGTTCAAGCAAATTACAAAAACTAGGGATTTCAGCAAAATCACTGGATAAATGATTAATATACAAAAATCAATTACATTTTTATTAGAGCAGTTAAAACATTAAAATCTAAA
The DNA here is from genome assembly GCF_905146905.1 of Nyctereutes procyonoides. Taxonomy (NCBI): domain Eukaryota; kingdom Metazoa; phylum Chordata; class Mammalia; order Carnivora; family Canidae; genus Nyctereutes; species Nyctereutes procyonoides. The sequence goes on from NW_026575122.1 coordinate 26,695,617, forward strand.
AATTATCATTTATATTCAATTTTAGAAGTATCAAATACTTAATATATTTACTTAATATATTTAAAACTTCTACACAGAAACCTTAAAAATTGTAACATGGCTGAGAGACATTAATGGTGTCTTAAGTGGAGAATTATGCCAGGTTTATGGATAACAATATTTTTAAGATGCAACTATCCTCAAGTTGATCTATAGATTCAATGGAATCTCAATTAAAATCCATCCAGTTAGTTATTTCAGTAGAAATTGAGTAGTGGACCCTAAATTTTATATGGAAATGCAAAGAACCTATGACAGCCAAGAACAAAGTTAGAGTATTTATAATACTATATATAATATTTTTTTTCTTTTCTTTTCTTTTTTCTTTTCTTTTTTTTTTTACTATATATAATATATATTAACATATGTAGGTGATTTGTCACGCATAAACTGATGATGTAGCCTTTGGGGGTTTCAGTTTTATGGGAATCAAAAAGATTGTCTTTTAGATTTTTTATCTTCAGCAGGCCTAGGTTTTTGTTTTTTTAACTTTTCCATTTAACATATCAACTATATATTATACTTTATATTTTATAGTTATTCTACTGGGCAAGGTATCTGAATATTAAGTTTCAGTGCTCTGTTAATTTTTCAGAAATCCTGCCTTCTCTGTCTTTGAACTATTTATTTATTTGTTTGTTTATTTTTTTTTATTATAGAGAGAGAATGAGAGAGCATGAGAGTGGGGGAGGGGGTGTGGAGGGGCAGAGGGAGAGGGAGAGTCTTAAGCAGACTCCATGCTGAGTGTGGAGCCCAATACAGGGCTGGAACTTTTGACCTTGAGATCATGACCTCAGCTGAAACCAAGAGTCAGCTGCTTAACCGACTGTACCTCCCAGGCACCCCTTGATATTGTTTTTAAGAAAAAAAAATAAATTCCGGACTTTTAGTTATTTTTCAGCAATAGAATTTATCAAGGTGCCCAGATAACTTTATTGTTAGAAATGAAAGTCCCTTGTACATGTTAAGTTTGAGACACATTTTAGAAACCCAAGAAGAGACAATGAATAGAAAATTGGTTTTGCGTGTCTAAAGTCAAGAAAGAGGTCTATACTAGAGATATAAATTTGGATGTTATTGGTGTAAAGATAAGATTTAAAGTCATAAGTCTGACCAGATCCCCAAAAAAGTGAGTATAGGTGGAGAAATGGTCGAAGAACTCTTGGACACTTAAAAGTTTAGAGATTGGGTAGGTGAGGGACCAATAAAGACTAAGACACATTAGTAAGGTGAGAGGAAACTGGGAAGGTGTAGTCTGCTGGACCATAAGTGATGAAAGAGTTTCCAAGAGGACAGAATGATCAAATGTACCAAATGTTGCTGAAAGTTCAATTAAGATGAGGAAGTAAGGTGAGTAATATGCACTGGGCTCTTTGGCTTCAACAACCTAGAAGCCAATGACCTTGAGTAGAATAGTTTTGGTGGAGTGCAGGGGGCAAAGCCTGATTTGAATGGGTTGAATGCAAAATAGAAAGAGAAGAAATTGGAGCCAGCAACTACCAATATGTATTAGTACAAATCAATACGGACAGAGAAATGGGGAAATAGCTTTAGGACGTGTGGAGGTAAGAGGTCTTTTTTTTTTTTTTTTTTGAGGTCTTTTTTAATCTAAGACAAATGACAGCATTCTTGTACATCTGCAAGAATTACCCAGTAAAGAGAAAAAGTAGATGAGGCAGCAGAGACAGAAACAATTTCTGGAGTGATGTTTTTGAGTTGGCAAAGTAGAGGGGATTTCACACATAAGTGGATAGTCTGACCTTAGGGAGAAACATGGGCAGAGCATACTCAGGAGACAAAAGAAACTTTCTGAGCACATCTGTGAGTGGGTGGATAGTTGTAGTGGTATGAGCTTGTGGGAATCATATCTTCTGATTTTTTTTCAGTAAAATAGGAAACATGTTTATCAACTGAGAATGAGCAGATATTAGAACTTGGAGGAAGGAGGAGGAGGCATGTAACAGTAACCTAGGAGAGTGAACGAATTTGGGGCTGCCAGGTGCCCAAAGGCCACTTGAAGGGAGAGGTTATGGATTTAAAGTGAAATCAGCCAAGATGATTGTGTTTTTCTTTAGCTCTGCTCAGCTGCGTGTGTAGTGTACCCCTGCACTGTGCCTACCTCCACTCCCAATGCCAACCCATCCAGCTTGGTGGCCATCTTTCATTGCCACTCAGGACTCATGCTTGGCAAATGCAAGGTACCAAGTTGTGGAATCACCTCTGGCCAGCTGCCCAAACTGAAGTGGCTGGGCTTTTCAGGAGGAAGGAGTGTTCTGAGATCTGGGTCACAGAAGCAGAGGGTGAAACTAAGATGGCAGTCTTAGGCAAATGGGGTGAGTGGAATGGGGCAGAATCTTTCCGCTTTGCTAGATAAGTACCCACATAATATTCTTGTTCTTGTCTCTTGGGCCACAAAACCTAAAATATTTACTATCTGACAAGGCTCTGAACTACAGAACTCAGCAAGAATTGTGATAAATTAGTGCTGGAGAGAGTGACAGTGAGATAGGAGTGAAAAAGCCTCAAAAAATTAGGGAAAATGGACTAAGGGTTATTAGTTGACTGCACCAAGAAGGGGAGTAGATAGAACAGTCAATGGCTTGAGATTAAAACTTGAGTCCTGACTCCCTCACTTTTTAAATATTCGTAGAAACCCAAGAGTGAGAATGGCCAAGGAATGGCAAAGGTTACTACAAGGAATAAAAATACAGTTTCAAATGAGCTTTAAAAAGTCATTGTCTTACCATTATCATTATGGAACTATCAATGGTTATTGTGTTGAAGTAGGATTTAATGAACACTTGAAAACTTATAAAAAGGTTAAGTATATAATCAATAGTGAACCATCAATATAGAATTTTTAGTAAGTTTTAATGCAGTTCTGAAACCCAGCTTTCCTATAAACTATTCTATGTGTCCTTGGTTTCAACTCTAATGTCTTGCTGATAAGTAAACTTGCCATGCAAATTATTCATTGCCTGTAGAAACAGGGTCCACAGAAAGCTAAAATTAGAACTACCATCCAAGGAATTGTTATTGAATATTTCAAACAACTGAGGCTCTCCTCCATCACCGTCATGGCAAGGTACATACAGGGACAATGGAATCATTTTTAATGGATGGGTACTTTTCTAGGCTACTTTTTTCTTTTTGAAAATTATCTCCAAGGGCTGAATTACACCTGTGATAGGCAGCCTGAAATGATGAAGAGCACCGAATTTAAGTCTGAATTCCCAATCCAGCATTTCCCAGCAGTGTGATATTGGGCAAATAACTAACCCTCTTTGGACCAAAGTTTCCAAGGCAGTAAAATGGAAATAGTATTATTAAAGCACATTGGATTATTGTGAAGAATAAATGAAATGTGTGTGAAGGTTCTTAGCACTATCAGGTATATGCTGGGTAAACATATGAAGTAAGCCTGAATCTGAACTAACAAGATGTTTCATTGATCCTCAGACAACATTCCAGGGTCATGACTTTTTAAAATGAGTTTATAGATTTGTGGAAAAGAGGCATTTTGTTGGAATATTCCAAATGGCTATTATGTGTTGTTTAAGTCATAGGGTAGCACAATTAATAAGCATCTCTAAGATGGAATACAAAATGTTATGGGTAGAAACTGGTCTTCATACTCATTTATTCTATATAATAGGCCAGAAAACCGATATACTCCAGATAAGAGTGCTGGTAACTTAGGCCCACTGGAGAATCCATGTTCTATTTAAGAGCATCCAAATGCTTTTAACAATATGTTCCCTCCTCCCCCAAATCATCAGATATAGCTAGTGGGCCATCATTTTGTGACTGTGCATAGACCCTGAGATCTGTGCATGGACCCTGGTGTTGTTGAATGAAATCTCCAGATCTTTATGAATATCCTCTTAGTTTTGTTGAGATGCACTGATTTCTATTGCTGATAGCTAACTAGCAGCATTTTTAACTTTCACTAAAATTAGATCTTTCACTGTATGGCCATTTGTCATAAAGAGACAAAGGTGCTGTCACCTAATGGGAATTTTGTACAACTCAGTAATGAGCTGTGAACAGCAAAGGCCTGTTGAGATATAATCCTGGGATTAGGCTGACTTCCTACCTAAATGGTTTGTTCTCATAAGCTAATTTCAAAATCACCTGAGACTCAAAATTCTGCTTCAGCAAAATAAAGATTGAGTGCAGTAGGGCTGAAATTTGGGGATCCCTGGCTGTAGCCATAGGACCTGGTTTGGTTGAATTGCTTGACTTCTCCAAGCTTTCTTTCTTCTGGGAGTTTTGTCTTGGCCAGGCCAGTGAAGAGTAATAGTAGACAGGGGATGAGAGGTCCTGGTGAGTGGTTAGCCTTATCTAGGGAAAATTAAGTTCAAACCAAGAAAATGCAAAAAGCAAGACTGGACTTGACAATTGGAGATATACCCACAGAGGTCAAGAGTCTAGTACAAGCAGAAATGGAATAGGAAGCAAAGAGTAACAGTGAGGCAAGGCAGAGCAAGAGGGGCCAGGCATTTCCTAGGAAGCAGGGGCTGTAATGCTTGGTTTTACCACATGTTAAGAGCTTTCTGATTTGAATCTCAGTTGCCATGGTTTAAAGAGGAACTAGGGGCCCAGATCAAATTCAGCCCATATACTAGTGGTAATAATGATAAGAAAATAATGGCTATCTCTTACTGAACACTTCATACACATGAGGTAAGTTCTAAGTATTTTATACTTATTAGCTCATGGGAACCACCAAATAAGCCTTGAGATGAATACGAATAGTATCCTCAGTTTACAAATGGGGGAACTGGATCAACAGTCAGTTAAGTTGTAGTACCGGGCTTTAAATGTAGGTAGACTGGTTCCAGAGTCTATACACTTACTTACCTACCATCCTATTAAAGGGGTCATATACTAATATTAGGGAGAACACACTCAGAGCTTGCAGAATGAGGCCCATACTCTGGTCTGGTGAGGGAGTATCCCTAAAAACCAGCTTCCATGCAAAAACAAAAACAGTTTCCACCCCTTGACTACTTTCTTTATGTGTCTCTTGGTCTTGTTCTCACACGACTTTCTTGAGCATCTTTTCATCCCCCCCCTTTTTGTATATATATATTTTTTATTGGAGTTTGATATGCCAGCATATAGCATAACACCCAGTCCTCATCCTGTTAAGTGCCCTCTCAGTGCCCGTCACCCAGTCACCCCAACCCCCCACCCACCTCCCTTTCCACCACCCCTTGTTCGTTTCCTAGAGTTAGGAGTCTCTCATGTTCTGTCTCCCTCACTGATATTTCCCACTCATTTTCTCTCCTTTCCCCTTTATTCCCTTTTACTATTCTTTATATTCCCCAAATGAATGAGACCATATGATGATTGTCCTTCTCCGATTGACTTACTTCACTCAGCATAATACCCTCCAGTTCCATCCACGTTGAAGCAAATGGTGGGTATTTATCATTTCTAATGGCTGAGTAATATTCCATTGTATCTTTTCATCTCCCTTAACTATCATCAGCAAATCATCTTAACAGATTACTTTGAAGGGATATGTTTAACATATTACCTTCACATTTCTTTGAAAGGGCTGTCCTTTTGTTGGCAAATTGTATTTTGCCCACCCATGGTTTTAAAAACATCAAAAGCAGTTGCCAACATTTTAGATTTGAGAGATTGCACGTTCAAATCTTGATTTCCAACTCTTCTTGAGAAATTGGACGACCAGGAGAAGTTCAGGATGGTGTTCTTGCTAACTACTGACATGATGTTTGGCAGAGCTGGTGCTACTACTCCCCAGAGCTCTGTCATATGCATCCACCTCTGCTGTATTGTTCACTGATGGCACTTGCTTTGCCTCAGGAGGACTTTGTGATCCCTAGTTTAAAGGTCCCAGGTGAGTTGAAAGCTTTGAGTATAGCAGAGTGATGTTAGGATCCTAAGGAGAGATATGCAGAAAACAATTGAATTTAAAATTATAAAGTGGGACTTAACCGATTGAAATGAAACTCCTCAGCTCTATGCATCTATTTGTATGATTTTAGAGTTTTGAATTTTATAAATAATGGCTAGCACCTATGGAACCCTTTCCAGTAGCAGAGAGAAGGCTATGCATTCACTAAACTGGTTCACTTTGTGCCAGTGCACATAATGAAGGTTATGTTGGCCAGTGCATTGACACCTAGGCAAGACCTTAAGACTGGTTCTGAGGAGAGTGATGTGTGTCATTACGAGGTCTAGCCCTCAAGATCATTCCAGATATAATTATTCTCTTTCTTCCCCTTCCATGGAATCTTGGATACCATGAGTTAAAGATGATGGCATTACATGATAAAAGGATTTAGGGCACAGAATTATTACCTGGAGAACAGCCAGCTGGCATCGACCATCCACACTAGAGAAATTATCTTCTATTTTATTGGGCCATGGAGATTGAGGTTTGCCTGTTACTGTACCTACTGGCAACTACCATGACTAATAGTCTTAATACTACTCTGTTTAAAGCACTTTACATATAGGAGTTCATTTGGTTCTCACAACCACCTTGTAAGTTCTCTGCTATCCCATTTTGCAGATAAGGAGACTGAGGCATAGAGAACTTAGTAACTTGCCCAAGGTTATAGAGCTAATCAGTAGCAGAGCCAGGATTTGAACAGAGGCTGGCTAGCTTCAAAGTCTTACCATTGTCCATACTGTCTCTCAGCAAATTTCTTCTGAGGACATGCGAAGGTCCAGGCAAAACCAAGGCTCTGGGAATACGAAGTCCATAAATGCACACTGTCCCTATACTCAAGGAGCTCACAGTATAACAGAAGAAGTAGTTTCACACATGATTAGGTAAACTGACATACTTATTGAATGACTGATTGTGTGTCAGACATTGGGGTAGGGGAAGAAGTTTACCCACTGTGAAAGGTGGTAAGAGGGTAAGTGAGGATGGAGATCTATAGGAAGGGTAAACCACTTCACACAGGAAAGACAGGGGACATCTCATGGGACAGAACGGTCTGCTTGGCTCCTGAGAGCTGCTTAGGCTTTTGCCAGGGTTTGAATAATTCCAGGGGCTTGCTAGGCATGTCCTGTTTCTCCTCGAGTACATGCAACCTGAAGCTCTCTCCTCTCTGACTTATGAGCCTTTTCTTTACCCAGTGAAGTGATCATCACTGCTTAGTTATTTTAGGAACAGGAACAGAGAACAATTAAAAAATCATCAATTACTGTAAATAAACCTGACAGTCAATATCCCTCATGATACCATAAACCCATGCAGCTATTGACTCACTAACAGGTGAATAATTCTCTAGGATCAATGATGACAATAATGCTTTGCTAAATTTAGAACCATCAAAATAAACATACAAGTACAGAGGGTCAAAACAATTCCTCATATCCACAGGGAAATTTTCATCAAGTTAATGTGCCATGATAAAGCAAAAACAAGTGGGAAAAAAATCCACTTCTCCTTGAATGTACTCTTTTTTTTTCCCCTGTAGAGGATTATAGAATTGTTTTCTTTGTTTCCAAACTTTATGACATTCCATGCAGCAATGATATTAGCTTAGAAAAATGATGACTAGTCAGCATCCACATGGAGGCGCTCCTTTTAAGATATTTGTGAAAGAGTCCAATGACCTTTAGCATCCCACAGTTTCAGCTTGGTTATTGCAAATGTTATTTGTATTCCTTGGTTTTTGCTGTTCTCCTCATGTTATATAGGTCTTTATGTCGTTTTGCATATTCTGCCTCTGCAATGTATAGTGTTTGGCACTCTTTTAACAGTGAAGCTTACAGGAAGCTTAAATTTTCTATGACCTTATGTATTCAAATACTTCTTACCATATGTAGGTACATGGAGCTACGTATTGCAATTAAGAGTGAGTTGAGAGAGACCTGCATCCTAATCCCATCTCTGCTTGGCCCTGGCCTTGGGCAATCTCCTTACCTCTCTAAGCCTCCGTGTTCTCATCTATTAAATGGAGTTAATGTGAGAATCTTTCTCATATGATAGAAAAGCACAAATTAGTGGAAGGAATGTAGATAGGGATGAACAGAGAAATTTAAAAAAAAAAAGGGCACCCACAGATGGGTTGAGGGAACACCAAAGACTCATGACATTTCCTTGCTCATGGCCTTAAATAATTTTCTTTCACCCATAAAATAAATGCCAAAGTCTGAATTCCTTAGCTGGGAATATCTGTATATTTCTCACTCCTTCCTAACTTCATCTTACTATAGCAGTCTGTGTTTAGATTACTAAGACCTAGGTTCTAGCCCAGAATTTACCATTTATCAGTTGTGTGCTTTGAACAGGTTGCTGAACCTCTCTGAGGCTTAGTTTTCTCAAATGAAAAATGTGGATACAAGTATCTTCTAGGCAATGGGTTGAATGAAATGCTCAACACAGAACCCCGTATATCGTACACACCTCGTAGAATACTCTCCCTCTTTGATTGTGTGAAAAAGTCCTCTATAACCTGTAAGTCATTTGGAAGAGTTATGTATCATCATCATTTGGACAGAGCAGCTGGTCTGAACAACACTGTATTTATGCAGCTTCAGAGACATTGTATAAATACATAAATGCCTCAGTAGAATGCAGATAGATTTCGCTTTCTGGCATCACCAAGTTTCTTCAAGTTGGCAGCTGCCATTGAAAGACTATTCCAGTGGGATACACTTGAGAACGATGCCATTACAAAACTTAATTAAGACAAAAGGTATGGAACGGAGAAGATTAAAACCCCATGGCCCAGGACATTGCAAATTTGCCAGAAAATAGAGTGGGAAAAAAGCAAAGAAAATTCTGCCCACAATAGGTTTTCCCTGGGCCTTTCCATTGTAAGACCAGTGACTTCTCCTTGGAGAACCCTCCCTACAGAGAACACTTTGGTTTTGGTCTGCACACTCTTCAGCTCTGTTGGGCTTTCCCTCTCATGAACTCCTTGGGTTAAATCAACTGTCACTTATTCCCAGACTGACCACACATATCTCTCCATGATCTTGTAGAAAAGCAACTCTGTCCACTGCTCAAAGCAGCTCCTGCCTAATCCCATTATGTTTATGGGTGTTGGTCACATTTTGTTTATAGCTACAGACATCAGCATTTCAAGTCCTGTTAATATCCCCTTTGGTTCAGTTCAAATGACCTGTGAAAAGTACTGACTGATCCTTAATGGGACAGTCAATTCACCTTTTCATTCCAACACCAAAAAGTTTTCCACTTTGATATGTATAAAAATCACTGTGATAAATCACATTGAATCCCAGTTCTGTTTCACTTGCTATTAGACCCCATGCCAAATCTTGAAGGACCTGCATTCAATTTGCTTTCACATAATAGAAACTTTTTCCTTCTGAGGAAGAAAAGTTGCTTGTATTTTTCTGGTTGATAAAAAAGAATTGCTCCTTCTCGCCCATGCATCAGGGGAAGCAGCTCCTCTTACAAATCCTGCAAATCCTCTGTAAGAACATGGTTTATGTTCCTGCCGATAAGGAACAAAACAAAAGAAATACAGTAATGGTGGCATTAGCAAGTCATAAAACAACTACTTTTGAATATTTATATTTTTAGGCAGTTTAAAATGCATGTTCTTTTTAAAAATAGACTGAAGAGATATACCATTTATTAAGCCTATACCAGGTGCAGGGCACATATTCAGTACTTATGAGATTACCTTACTTAATCTTCCCAACTTTATCAGATGATGTTATAGATATTGAGTAACTTCTCCAAAGCTGTGTATCTGCTCAGTGGTGGAGCTGGGTTTGTACTCAGGTCCACTTGATTTTAAAGTCCAAATTATCTCCGTCTACTCTGCTAACCCTCTCTAACTATAGAAACTTAAAAGCAGAATCAGTTAAAAATCAGAAACTCCCAAATCAATTATATTTTTCTGCACAGATTTCTATTTGATTATAAAATGAACTGGTAACTTAGGGTGAATTGGAAAGAACATTACTTGTTTTTTTAATTTAGGCTCTGTCACTTGCTGGCTGTATCATCTCAATCAAGCATCTTAGATGCTTGAACCTTCCATTTTCTTATCTGTAAAGTGGGAATAATAATAATATCTACATTACACAGTTGTTATGATTTAACAAATAATACATGCAACTCTTCCTGGAGAATAACTGGTGAGTTGTTCGATAAAAGGCAGCCCTTCTTCTTCTTATACTGAGTGGACATTTACTTGGTGACGACACTGAAAATATTTACGCCAATTAATGCTAATATTTTGAACCAGAAAATTAGAAGGTTTCCTTCATAAAGAATCAAGAAAAAAATAAATGACTGAGAAATGGTTTCTTCATAGACTAGCAACTCTAGTAGATGTTAAGGAATTGCTAATGCAACCTGCAAGGCAAATAGGTCTGTAAAAGGTCGAAATAACAAATGCATTCCTTTTCTTTCTCAAGTTTAAAATGCTTAGGGTAAAAATACATTTGTAGCTTTCCAGTGAGCCTTTTTATTCATTCCTTAAAAAAAAAAAGTCATGCCATAAATTTAACAGGTCTTAAGCTGTAAGTTAGAGTAATTTTTAAAGTGGTAGGCCAAATTATATGCATGCCACCTACTAGCATTTTTCTGAAAACACTAATGTTGCTCTAAATAGTGTCAGAATGGGCGATTTCTGAAAAAGCAGAAAAGAAACACTGCAAGCATTTTATTATTACATTTGATAGTCCTCTGGCTGAGCACTTTCAAATTGGGATTATTCTGGATGCTAAGAATAAGTGAAAACACACAAACATCATCCTGTAAATGAGTTCTCCTTCTCCCTTCTTATTCTTTGATAGTAGGAAATATACAGAACACACTGAAAATTCTACTGCAGGCTCTTATTGAGGTGAAAAATCGCTGGGGACTCTGCCTAATGAAAATCATTGCATCCAACCACAGAAAATCAAGAGTCAAAAACTCTAACCTTGAATTTTAGAACTTTTTTTTTTTTTGACCCTCAGAAGTGCATTTCCCTCTATTGGTCTATGAGAACACCATGCAGCACGATGGAATATAGGGAAAGGTGGCAAGTTCCAAGTGATCTTTGCTCTTCCACATCCAACACAATGGACTAGAGTGAATGCTAGAATTTTGACCTTCCTCCTCCTTTAAACTTTCCCAGACAGCATGCATTCCATGTCTTTTTTTTTTTTTAATGGAGGTCTTCCTAGTAGGGCATTCAGCTATTTGTTTTAAAGATTTATTTATTTATTCATGAGAGACACAGACTGAGAGAGAAAGACAGAAACATAGGCAGAGGGAGAGGCAGGCTCCCTGCAAGGAGCCTGATGCAGGATTCTATCCTGGATCCCGGGATCATGACTTGAGCCAAAGGCAGGCACCCATCCGCTGAGCCACCCACCCAGGCATCCCGCATTCCATGTCTTAATGAGACTTTCTCTCAGTTTGACAAAAATTCTCAGAATTTTTGAGATTTACATGTAAGGTTGAGACTGTCAAGAATCAAGCAGCTTATGCAAAGTGTCATGGAATTTAAGATATAGCCAGGACTCAAACTGAGTCTTCTGACCATCAGCCAGCCCATCACTTTGCCCTACAGGAGAACTAAAAGGAGAGCTTGTTTTGACAAGAGCACAAGCAAGAGGAGCATGTGGACTGGATCCTAAAGCAGGTGCCAGAAAGAGAAAAAGGTGGGACTAGTCCAGTTTTGTCTCATTTCATCCAGAGCAGCCTCAGCCCCTGGGCAAACGAGATTCATGGTATGCTATCTGCTGAGGCCAGAAAACTAGGGGAGGCACATAAGAATGGGCAATTTCCATCCCCTATGCCTTGTTGAGATGGGGGAGACTAGGACAGTCACCCTCCAGTGCCTATTCCCTCTGATAATAATAGTACCCACCTCACAGAGGGCCCGTCAGTCTACATAAAATGCTTAGGGAAAACTTAACTAAATTACTAAATTGGGAGTAATAGCATAGCTTTATGAAAGAAAGTCCATTCCATTGTAGGAGTGCACATGTCCATTATTACAAATTTGGAAAATATCTTTATTAACAAATACTTAGTGTTTCATATGTGCTTCGCAATAATAAACTCATTTCTTAGTAAGGAAATTTTTTCACACTTTCATTTACAGAGAGGTCATAAAACTTGTCTAAAGTCACACAATTGGCGTTAGGTCTAGGATTCAATATCAAGAGAAGTCAGGTTATCTTTCAAATAAAAGGATGAACCAAAAATATCCATAATCCATACCCAGAGACTGTAATTTGCTCTTATGTTTGTTTACTTTTTCCTCCTCCCATGGTAGTTTATTTAGACAATGGATCATTTTGGGGAGCCTGGATGGCTCAGTCAGTTAAGCACCCCACTCTTGGACTCGGCTCAGGTCATGATCTTGGGGTCCTGGGATGGAGCTGATGTGGGGTTCTGTGCTCTGCACAGAATTTGCTTGTCCCTCTCCCTCCTCATCTGCTCCTCTCTTCACACGTACCCACATACACACTCTCTCTCAAATACATAAATAAAATCTTAAAAAAATAAAGATAGATCATATTAATGTTTTTATTTGATCATTATACTTTGTCAGGATCATTTGATCATTATACATTGTCAGGCTCACACTCTATGATTTCAAGGTATAGGAACATCATGTATTGGTAATATATGAATATCCCAGACATTATGCTAAGTACTCTCTATATATTTTCCAACTTGACCTTCATAGCAATCCTGTCAGTTAGGTCTTATTCTTTCCATATTATTGATGAATATTATTGATGAAAGGAAATTATGCATTAAAAGTCCTATTCTTATAGCCTTCTTATTCAAAAATAACTATGCAGCAGAAATCAACATGGCAATTTAGAAGCAGTAAGGTACCTTAAGATAGGCCTAGACTGATTTTACAGATAAGAAAACAAGCACTGGGAGAATGTGATTTTTTCAGTGTCATGCATTAGGTTAAGGACATAGGGAAGACTAGAACCCTAGATCTCTTAAATTCAGTTGAATGTTCACTCCACATCTCCCCCGCCTCCTTCCACCCACATAGTGTTTTAAATAAAACTATCAGTCCCTTTTCCTGCCATTCATTTCCTCCAAGCAATAGAAGTGACAGAGTCAATGTTTCTGAGCTGATTTGTCCCTTAGCATCTTGCCTTGCCTCGCATACAGCTGTCTATTTGCCTGCAAGATCTTCCACAACTCTGTTGATTCTCATGACTGCTTCCATCTGCATGAATCACCCAAGATATTAACAGCCTTCTCTTGTGGGACCTACATTATATGCAGAGGGAAGTTAACTTTGAGCTGAACAAATTGGGTTTGAGAGGACATCTGTGATCCATTTTAACTTAATAGGAATTTAAACAAAATAAAGAAAATACAGTGTGGTTGAGCAGAGATAATATGGGGGATATGGTTAGAATTTTGTCAGGTATAATACAGAAAATCAGACTATGGATTTCTAACTGGTTAAGAGTACTAAAATGTGATTTTAAATGGTGTATATAAGGTCACTGAAAATAGTGGTGAGTAGAAATGTAATAATGATAATAATAATAATAATAATAATAATAATAATATCCTACTTAGCACAGGGCCTAGCACATAATAAGCCCTTTAAATAAGATACTTTATATTATCTATTTACCTTCAAAACTACCCAAGCTATCCTCACTCCCCTGGTGAGGAATCTGAGGGTTTATGTAACTCCCAGCTTAAGTAATTTACAAACAGTACAGCTTGTAGGTGAAAGAACTGGGAGCCATATGTCTTTTTAATGGACACATTTATTTCCCTCTAAAGTATAAGCTCCATGAAAGTAGGGATTTTTCATCCTGTTTTGATCATTGCTGTGTCCTAGAGCCTAGAATAGTGTCTGGCATGGATGTACAATTAAGCACTTAGAGTCTGGTTTCCGTCATTCAACTTAATAGTGTAGCAAGAATGTGAGGGGAGAGATACAGCTCTTAACTAGGATGAATTATCTGGACAGACCCAAACAACCAGACAGGTTGTCAGTATATCTTCCTAAGTCCATGTTAATGAAGGGACAGAATGTAGTAGAAGGATGCCAGTATGAGAGGAGGTCAGCAGCCATCATATAATGGAGGAGTGATAGTAGTGGCTTGATGCATTTGCAATACATCGTGTTATGAAATGACAAAGCAGCACAAATTGCTTCTATGAAAATAATGAGGATAATGGGAAAGCATCTCTTTCACTCCCTCTGTTTCCAGATTTTAAGATAATAATGATTGCATGCAAAACATTTTGAAGGGCTACTTATAGCCATTCTGCCAAATGGGATTCCTCAACTCTCTGACTCCTATGGTTCATCTGAATGGGCACAGATCATGGCGTGTGGTTGGAAACTGTGATGGAATGTTTCATGAATCAGCCCAGGCTCTTGGACTTTTGACCTTGTATAGATAACTCTGTAATTTTTCCACTGAAGCTGAAGCTAGTATAAGAGAGAAAGGAATTGGCATAGTATTTAGTAAGATTGAGTCTACAGAAAGAGAACACACACACATGATGGATGGGACAGACTGGATGTGATCTCTGACCAATGAAGGGAAGATAGAATTTGGCTCTGAATGCTTCAGACTGCATGACCTTATTTCCTGACTGTAGAAATAACTGAAATAACTTCAAAATCTATACATAAATGTCTCATTATTTTATCTTATCATACAATTACAGTAGCAGCAACAACAAAAAAGACCATTGGAACTTCCTTTTTTATTAGAAGGCTCTATGTTATAGTGATAAGGACATGGGTTTCAGAGACAGACAGACCTGGGTTCAAATTCAGCTCTGCAAGTCACTTCCTTCCCATGGTCAGCAAGTAACTACAATTAGTTCAGTTTCCCCAGTAGCAATTTGAAAGATGAAATACTAGTACCAGTCCCATAATAATGGTATATAAGGGGATCCCTGGGTGGCTGAACGGTTTAGTGCCTGCCTTTGGCCCAGGGTGCGATCCTGGAGTCCTGGGATCGAGTCCCGCATTGCGCTTCCTGCATGAAGCCTGCTTCTCTCTCTGCCTGTGTCTCTGCCTCTCTCTCTCTCTCTCTCGCTCTCTCTGTCTATAATAAATAAATAAATAAATAAATAAATAAATAAATCTAGTTCATTAAAAAATAATGGTATATAAATAAATGTATTTGTTTTTCATGGCTGTTTTAAGGATTAAAGAAAAATATATGTAAAATACCTGATCCATTATAGACATTCTATAAATAGTAAATTACACACACACACACACACACACTATATATATATGTGAATATTATATTATATATATATAAAAGAAATATATATATATATATATATATTATATATATAAAAGAAATAGTAAGGGTAAAAATGTATTGGAGGAGGAGTCCAAGATGGCAGAGGAAAAACTCACCTCAAGGAGACCTTAGTTTTGTCTGGTCCCAGGAATTCAGCTAGATAGCTATTAAATCATTCTGAACATCTGCAAACTCAACCAGAGATCTAAGAAAAGAATAGCTGCAATTCTACAAATAGAAAGGTGACCACTTTCAGCAAGGTTGGAGGTGCGGAGAAGCAAATCTGAGGGGGTATATGGGAAGTCAACTGAGGGAGGAGGGAGCTGGCTACCAGAAAGTGATACAAGCAGTGGAGTACAGAATCGGAGCTTTTATAGGTTTGCTTCAGAGAGGGATGTCCCTTCCTGAAAGGCACTCAGGTGGCCAAGCAGGGTGGAATCCAAGGTGGGACAGCATGGTCTCAGGATCCCCAGGGTCACGAAAAGAATGAGGGTGCCTGAGTGCCGCAGAGTTCTCAGGCATCGGAGCGGGGAAGCCAGCTGCAATCAGCAAGCCCAGGAGTGGGCTCTCAGCTGGGGGTGCCATGCATGAACTGGGGCACAGTGTGCACGACCACTCCCTGAGCGGGGGCCCAGCAAATGGCAGAACCCCACGGAGACCCCCCTCCATCGCTTGGGAGGCATGGTGCAGGTTCGTGTGGGAGGAATCTACAGGGTTTGGGGACTCCAGTGGTGCTGCCTGCCTGAGATGGAAATGCTCAGTCATAGGCCGAGTGAGCACCAACTGCCCACCGGAACCAAGGAGACAGGAGTGATGGATTGCTTTTCCCTGAGGGGCGCTGAGGAGCAGGGCCGCAAGCTTTCCGCTCTGGGGACTGCAGGTTGGGAGGCCACCATTTTCACTCTCATCCTCTAAAGCTGTGGGAAAGCCTTCCGGGAACAAAAGCCACAGAGAGAAACTGGAGCGGATGACTTAGCCTGGCTGCCTGGCGAGGGAGGTGCAATCCCACCCCGGGACAAAGACAACTGAGAATTAGTGCAACAGGCCCCCAGAAGCTCAGCGAGAACATTCAGCCAAGACCAAGTCTACCAAACATTCAGAACTGTAGAACTCCAGCACTAGGGGAATATAGCATATAGAATTCATTGTTTGGGTTATTTTTCCTCATGATTCTTTAGTCTTTCAATTTAATTTTTTCTCTTTCCTTTTTCAGCCAATTTCTTATTTTATCAACTCTTTTTTTTAAAGACCTTGTTTAATTTTCATTTTTACAATCACAGTCTACCTTTCATTGTATTTAATTTTACCTTGTATATACGTAAGCTTTTCTTTCTTTACAAGTTTGGGATACAGTTTTTTTCTAACAGATTGAAATACACCTAGACTCAATCTAGTGTATGGATCTATTATCTTCACCCGTCTGATCATATTCACTTTTTTGTTTGTTTCTTCTTTTTTTCTGTTTTGTTAAAGTCTTTAAATTTTCATCTATACATTCTATCCTTTAAATGTATTTTTTTGTATATATGTGTTTTTCCTTCCTTACAATTTTGAGATATAATTTCTTCTAACAAACCAACCAAAATACACTCAGATTGTGCTCTGTTCTATTCACTTTCCTGTTTATATTTCTTCTTTTTCTTTTTGGTCTTTTCATTTTTACAATTACATTCTATTCTTTCACTGTATTTAATATTTTTTGTACATATAAATTCTTCTTTCATTACAATTTTGGGACCTAGTTTTCTAACAAATGGACCAAAATGTACACAGGATCCAGGGTATTGCTCTATTCTGTTCACCTGTTTGATTATATTGTCTTTTTTTGCTTATTTATTTTTGTTTTTTGTTTTGTGTCTCTTCCAAGATATTTGTTTAGTGTCTGTTTCTCTAGAATTGTTGCTGCCATTTTAGTATTTTGTTCCCTTGTTTATCTATTCTTCTCTGGGTAGAATGACAAGACAGAAAACTCACCTCAAAAAAGAGAATAAGAGGCAATACTGACTGCCAGGGACCTAATCAGTATAGAAGTAAGTAAGATGTTGGAACTAGAATTCAGGATAACAATTAGAGGGGCTTGAAAAAAACATAGCAGATACTAGAAAATCCCTTTCTGGAGAAATAAAAGGACTAAAATCTAAACAAATCAAAATTAAAAGGGTTACTAATGAAATGCAATAAAAATGGGGGCTCTAACTGCTAGGATAAATAGGAAGAAGAGAGAATTAGTGATCTAGAAGACAAAATGGTGAAGAATAAAGAAACTAGAAAAAAAAGAGATAAACAACTAGTGACCAACAGGGTAGAATTTGAGAAATAAGTGATACCATAAAGTGAAACAATATGGGAGTAATTGGGATCCCAGAAGAGGAAGTAGGGGGGCAGAAGGTATATTGAAGCAAATTATAGCAGAGAACTTCCCTAATCTAGAGAAGGAAATAGGCATCCAAGTTCAGGAGGCACAGAGAACCCCCTCAAAATCAATAAATATAGGTCAACACCTCATCATATATAATAGTGAAGACTGCAAATCTAAGAAACAAAGAGAATATCCTGAAAGCAGCTCAGGACAAGAGGTCTGTAACTTACGAGGGTATAAATATTAGACTGGCAGAAGACATATCCACAGAGACCTGGCAGGCCAGAAAGAACTGGCATGATATATTTAAGGTGCTAAATGAGAAAAATATACAAAATATTTTATCCAGTTAGGATCTCATTAAAAATAGGAGAGATAAAGAGCTTCCAGGACAAACAGAAACTAAAAGAATTTATGATCACCAAACCAGCACTACAAGAAATATTAAAAAGGGATCCTTTAAGTGAAGAGAGAGCTCAAAAGTAACATAGACCTGAAAGGAACAGAGACAATATACAGAAACAGTGACTTTACGGGTAATACAACGGACTAAATTCATATCTTTCAATAGTTACTCTGAATGTAGATGAGCTAAATGTCCAATCAAAAGACAGAGGGTATCAGATTGGATTAAAAAGCAAGACCTATTGATATGCTATCTGCAAGAGACTCATTTTAGACCCAGAGACACCTCCAGATTTAAAGTGAGGTGGTGGAAAACCATTTATCAAGCTAATGAACATCAAAAAAAAGCTGAGATGGCAGTCCTTATATCAGACAAATTAGATTTTAAACCAAAGACTGTAATAAGAGATGATGGACACTATATCATAAGGGTCTATCCAAAAAGAAGATCTAACAATTGTAAACATTTATTCCCCTAATGTGGGAGCAGCCTATTATGTAAGCCAATTACTAACAAAACTAAAGAAACACATCAATAATAATGCAATAATAGTAGGAGTCTTTACCCACTCACTGCAATGGACAGATCATCTAAGCAAAAGATCAACAATGACACTAGGGCTTTGAATGACACACTGGACCAGATGGACTTAATAGTTATATTCAGAACATTCTATCTAAAGTAACAGAATACACATTCTTCTGGAGTGCACATAGAACATTCTGCAGAATAGGTGACATACTGGGTCATACATCAGGTCTCAACCAATACCAAAAGATTGGAATCATTCCCTGCATATTTTCAGACCATAATGCTTTGAAACTGGAACTCAATCACAGGAGGAAATTTGGAAAGAACTCAAATACATGGAGGCTAAAGAGCATCCTGCTAAAAAATGAATGGGTCAACCAGGATATTAAAGAATTAAAAAAGTTCATAGAAACAAATGAAAATGAAAGTACAACTGTTCAAAACCTTTGGGATGCAGCAAAGGTGGTTCTAAGAGGGAAGTAGTAGCGATTAAGGCCTTTCTCAAAAAATAAGAAATTTCTCAAATATACAACTTAACCTTTAACCTAAATGGGCTGGAAAAAGAACAGCAAATAAAGCCTAAACTCATGAGGAGGAGAAAAATAGTAAAGATTAGAGCACAAATCAATGAAGTAGAAACCAAAAGAACAGTAGAATAGATCAACAAAACTAAGTGCTGGTTCTCTGAAAGAATAAGACTGATAAACCCCTGGCCAGATTTATCAAAAAGCAAAGAGAAAGGACCCAAATAAATAAAATCATGAATAAAAGAGGAGAGATCACAACCAACACACAAAAAAAATACAATTATAAGAACCTATTATGAGCAACTATATGCCAACAAATTAGGCAATTTGGAAGAAATGGATGCATTCCTAGAGATGTATAAGCTACCAAAACTGAAACAGGAAGAAACAGAAAATCTGAACAAACCCATAACCAGCAAGGAAATAAAGCAGTAATCAAAAACTTCCCAACAAACCAGAGTCCAGGGCCAGATGGCCTCCCAGGGGAATTCTACCAAACATTTAAAGAAGAATTAATACTTATTCTTCTGAAGCTGTTTCAAAAAATACAAATGGAAGGAAAACTTCCAAACTCTTTCTATGAGGCCAACATTACCTTGATCCCAAAACCAGACAAAGACCCCACCAAAAAGGAGAATTATGGGTCAATATCACTGAGGAACATGGATGCCAAAATTCTCACTGATATACTAGCCAATAGGATCCAATAGCACATGAAAAGGATTGTTCACCATGACCAAGTGGGATTTATTCCTGGGCTGCAAGGGAGGTTCAACATCTACAAATCAATCAATGTGAAACACCACATTAATAAAAGAAAGGACAAGAAACATATGATCCTCTCAATAGATGCAGAAAAAGCATGTGACAAAGTACAGCATCCTTTCTTGATTAAAACTCTTCACAGTGTAGGGGTAGTGGGAACATACCTTGATATCATAAACACCATATATGAAAAGCCCACAGTGAATATTATTCTCAATGAGAAAAACTGACAGCTTTTCTCTCAAGGTCAGGAACATGGCACCCTCACCACTGCTGTTCAACATAGTACTAGAAGTCCTAGGCTCAGCAATCAGACAAAAAAAGAAATAAAGGGCATCTGAATCAGCAAGAAGTCAAAACTCTCACTTTTTGCAGATGACATGATACTCTATATGAAAACCCCCCAAGTTGCTAGAACTCATACAGGAATTCAGCAACATGGTAGGATATAAAATCAATGCACAGAAATCAGTTGCATTTCTGCACACTAACAATGAGATAGAAGAAAGAGGAATTAAGGAGTAAATTCCATTTACAATTGCACCCAAAACCCTAAGATACCTAATAATAAACCTAACCAAAGAGGCAAAAGATCTGTACTCAGAAGACTATAGAACACTTATGAAAGAAATCGAGGAAGACACAAAGAAATGAAAAAACGTTCCATGCTCATGGATTGCAAGAACAAACATTGTTAAAATGTTTATGCTACCTAGAGCAATCTATACATTCAATGCAATCCCTATCAAAATCCCATCAACTTATTTCACATAGTTGGAACAAATAATCCTAAAATTGGTCTGGAACCAGAGAAGACCCCAAATAGCCAAAGGAATGCTGAAAATGAAAACCAAAGCTGGTGGCATCACAACTCTGGACTTCAAGCTTTCTTACAAAGCTGTAATCATCAAGACAGTAAGGTACTGGCACAAAACCAGACACATAGAGCAATGGAACAGAACAGAGAACCCAGAAGTGGACCCTCAACTCTATGGTCAACTAATCTCAACAAAGCAGTAAGGAATATCCAATAGAAAAAAGACAGTCTCTTCAACAAATGGTGCTGGGAAAATTGGACAGCCACATGCAGAAGAATGACACTGGATCCTTTCCTCACACTACACACAAAAATAGACTCAAAATGAATGAAAGACCTAAATGTGAGACAGGAATCCATCAAAATCCTAAAGGAGAGCAGAGGCAGCAACCTTTTTGACCTCGGCCACAGCAACTTCTTGCTAGACACATCTCCAAAAACAAGGGAAACAGGCAAAATAACCTACTGGGACTTCATCAAGATACAAAGCTTTTGCACAGCAAAGGGAATAGATGACAAAACCAAAAGACAACCAACAAAATCGGAGAAGATATTTGCAAATGACACATCAGATAAAGGGCTAGTATACAAAACCTATAAGGAACATATCAAACTCGACACCCAAAGAGCAAATAATCCAATCAAGAAATGGGCAGAAGATGTGAACAGACATTTCTCCAAGAAGACATACACATGGCCAACAGACACATGAAAAAAATGTTCAACAACACTCGGCATCAGGGAAATACAAATCAAAACCACAATGAGATATCACCTCACACCAGTGAGAATGGCTAAAATTAACAAGTCAGGAAAGAACAGATGTTGTGAGGATGGGGTGAAGGGGGAACCCTCTTACACTGTTAGTGGGAATGTGAATGGGTGCAGCCACTCTGGAAAACAGTATGGAGGTTCCTCAAACAGTTGAAAATAGAGCTACCCTTCAACCCAGCAATTGCACCACTAGGTATTTACCCCAATACACAAATGTAATGATATGAAGGGGCACCTGCACCCCAAAGTTTATAGCAGGAATGTCCACAATAATCAAACTGTGGAAAGAGCCCAGATGTCTATTGGCAGATGAATGGATGAAGAAGATGTGGTGTAGATGTACAATGGAATTACTACTCAGCCATCATAAAATGAAATCTTGCCATTTGTAAGGACATGGATAGAACTAGAGGGTATTACACTGAGTGAAATAAGCCAATCAGAGAACAATTATCATATGGTCTCACTCATATGTGGAATTTAAGAAACAGAACAGAGGATCATATGGGAAGAGAGGGAAGAATAAAACAAGATGAAATCAGAGAGGGAGACAAATCATAAGAGACGCTTAACCATAGGAAACAAACTGAGGGTCACTGGAAGGTTGGGGACGGGTAACTGGATGATGGACATTAAAGAGGGCATGTAATATAATGAGCACTAGGTGTTATATAAGACTGATGAATCACTGACCTCTACCTCTGAAACCAATGATACATCATGTTAATTAATTTAATTTAAATAAAAATTCTTAAAAGGGTAAAAATGTATCATTTCCATAAACAATAGTGCCAATTCAAATGAGTCAAGAACATCCTTGAAAAATTATATATTTAAAATTAAGCACTGGACAAAGAATATTAACAAGCAAGTCATAAAAGAAAAAATGTATGTGGACAACATAATTAGGAGAAATATTTTAACATCATGTGTTGCCTGGGAGATGCTAAACAAACAAAAAATACTATTTTTCACCAACTATATGGGAAAAATAGGGTAGCTTGATAAGATCTTACAATAAAGACAATATGGGAAAATGGCAGTATAAATTGTTCTGTTTTTATAGAAAATAACTAGGCAGTATCTATTACAGAAAAAAACAAGCATATTCTAATATAACAATTGCATGTTAGGATCAATTCTGTTAAAAAAAGAAAAAGCAAAATGCCATTCTGGACCATAAAACAACTCTTCAGTAAATTTAAAAGGATTGAAATCATAGAATATAGCCTTGATAAAATTAATTAAATTAGAAATCAAAAATAGAAAAATAGCATGAAGATCACTAAAAGCTTGGAAGTTAAATAGCATACTTCTAAATACCTGGTTAAAAAATAAGAGAAGGAAGAGCATATTTTAAATCAAATGGAAATGAAAATACAAAATATCAAAATTCAAGAGATGCAGTTATCAAAATCTGTGTGAAATTTATAAAACAGACCATTTACATTAGAAAAGATTACTAACGGTCTCAAGAAATTATCTGAAGTCTTACCGTAAGAAACTGGAAAACACATCCACATACACAAAGTAACCCAAGGTAAGCAAAAGAAAGAAAACAATAAAGTACAGAAATAAAGATAGAAGTAGAAATGAGATAAATAATAGAGAAAATAAGTAAAACCAATAGCTAGTTCTTGGAAAATAATCAATATAATTGATAAAACTGTAGACTAATCTTGGCAAAAACAGAGAAGACACAAATTACCTCAAGAATTAAATTGTGATTATCACTATAGATTGTATAAATATTAAAGAATAACAAAATATTATGAAGAACTTCATGCCAATAAATTTGATAACTTAATAAAATGGACAAATTCCTTGAGAAAGACACACTACCAACCTGTCCTAAGGAGGAAAAGAAATAGCCAGAAAAATCCAATATCTATTCAATATCTATTAAAGAAATGATATTCATATTTAAAGTGTTCCCACAAAATAAACTCTATGCCTAGAAGTCTTCATTAAGTGGAGTCCAGGAGTAGAGACATATATACGTATTCAATTGATTTTTGGCAAAAGTTCCTTAGCAATTCAGTGCAGAAAAGATAGTCTTCTCAATAAATTGCTTTATTATAAATGGATACCATATAATTGAAAAAATAAAACTCGACTCTTACATCACACATAAAAACTAACTTGAAATATGTCTAAATATAAAAGCTAAAACTCTAAGTCTTCAAAAAAAAGATGTTTGTGACTTTGTTTTAGGCAAAGATTTGTTGGATAAGAAACAAAGAGCAGAAACCATACAAGAAAAATTAATAAATTGTATTTCTTCAAAATTATAAACTTCTGCTCTTCAAAAACTGCTAAGGCCATGAAAAGTCAGGCCAACAGATTAGGAGAGCATTAAAAAAATCCGGTTTAGATTTCTAAAAGCTTAGTGTAAGAAGCCATACACAAAAACTATATCTATATACTTTTATTTATCTGAATTTTAGAAATGGCACCAACTATAGCCATAATAACAGATCAGTGGATAGAGAAAGGAATGCAGAAAGGCATAAAGGAGCTTTTGGAGAATGATAGATGTGTTCTATCCTTCGCTTGTTTTGGTATTTACCTGATGATATATATTTTATATGCATGATTGTTAGAACATACCAAACTGTGCACTTAAAATGGGAGGATTTCATTGGATATAAACTGTGCTTCAATAAAGCTCACTAAAATGAACAAATAAACGAGCAGCGCTTGTAGCTAAGGATAGATATATGGGGGTGTTTTAAAGACAAAAACAAAATAGAAAACAAAAGCAAAATAAAGGCTCTAATCTGATTACCTACCCATAATTTATCATTGAATACATTATGGTATATTCAGTATATGCAACATTATGCACATCTATTTATTGATCTGGAGGTGTACACATAGTATTTTGTGGAACTCCAGTGATATGTGTATCATACCCCCCTTTTAGTATTAGGAAAAAAAATCATATATTGAGGAATATTTAATTTCTGTTCTTAAAAATACTTCAGGATGCTGAGATTAAACATAGGGAACAGGGAACCCTGGGTGGCGCAGCGGTTTGGCGCCTGCCTTTGGCCCAGGGCGCGATCCTGGAGACCCGGGATGGAATCCCGCATTGGGCTCCCGGTGCATGGAGCCTGCTTCTCCCTCTGCCTGTGTCTCTGCCTCTCTCTCTCTCTCTGTGACTATCATAAATAAAAATAAAAAAAAAAACACATAGGGAACGGGTGGGGGGAGATTATCACACCTTTTATAAATACACCTGTGCATTGTTTGGTTTTTTACAAAAAATCTTACAACTTAAAAAATCTGATAAAGTTGAAGAAAGAAAAATAACACAGCTGTTTTCTCTGAAGGACTTGTCTTTTCAATATTACTAGCACATGTTAGTCAAATACAGTGCTCACGTGTGTACACTGTCCTCAAAACCTATCATGTTGAATGTTAGCTGTTTGCAGGACTGACTCTTACTAGATCAGAAACCACAGGAGGAAGAATCAAATTCATCTTTGAATCTCTGGGACCTTTTATTGTCAAGTGTTTTTTGAGTACGTACTAAGGGGTAGTGGCTGCCCAAGCAGTGGGCATATTTTCCAGTATGTAACAGAATGTCAAGTCTCTTAATTACTGAATTGAATCAAGGCACAGTAAGTATTTCATGGGAACAGAAGAAGGAAGGCACTAAATGAATAGACCACTTTCCTCTCTAATTAATGTAAAAAAAAAGAAAAGAAAAAGAAAAAAACAAAAACTTAACTGTAGTATCTGTCCACTTGTCATCTGGTTTAAAGTAGAATTTGGCTCTGCAATTTGAGTGTGAAATGAAAAATTACATAAAAGTCCAATTTAAATTGTTTAAAAAGGAGCCATATGTTCAATATTTGGTGCTCCCTGCTCCCTCCTGTATCCATAAGACTTTAATTTAAGATCATAAATCACAAACCTAATAAAAATTAGGACCATCTATTTCATTAGAATTCATGAAAGACACAGAATGAGAGTCAGAGATACTGACCGAGGGCGAAGCAGGCTTCCTGTGGGGAGCCCGATGTGGGACTCGATCCCAGGACCCCAGGATTACACCCTGAACCAAAGGCAGATGCTCAACCTTGGAGCCACCCAGGCAGCCCATCACCACTTTCATAAATGGCATGTGGTCACAAAGTGAAAAACCAATACCTCCTGTACCCTACAAATAAACACTAGCATAGCTAAGGTATGGATTTCAGAGCCTACCTGGGTATATGATCCAAGCTCCATCTTTTTCTACCTTTCAACCCTAGGGTGAATCGCTTAATTTCTTAATGTCTCAGTTTCTGTGTCTGTAAATTGAGAATAACAAAAGCATCCACCTCATAGGGTTGTTATGAGGGTTAATGAACTATATTAATTAATTATGAATCCCATGAAACAATCTCTGGCCTGAGAAGTATTTTATAAATAAAGAAAAATACCAGTATACCAGTTGTGCTCACTTTACATCTCTGCTAGTGAACATCTCTGAAAGAGAGAGGGAAGAGGAAGGGGCTTGGGGTGATCATCTCAGCCCCAACTTAACTTCTGCCCCCACTTGGCCTTGATATTTGGTATTTTTACCTCCCCATTTGTGATCAGGGGTGCTTAAACCAGAAACACCAACTTCTAAATGAAACTTCTAAATGAAAATATTCGGAAGAAGAAAATGTAAACAAGTCTACCCCATGCCAAATTTCTTCATTCTAGGATTCTGGGGCTGGGACTTTGTCACAAATTTGAGCAATGGTGTTATAAAACAGACTGACAAGGCTGTGAATTGCAACACTACATCAAGCTGGAGTTCTAAACTGTTATACTTTTTTTTTTTTTTGCTTTGAGTTTTTACTCCATATGCTTACCATTTCTGCAGACATGCTTTCATGCATTGGAATTTTGATTTTTTAGGGAAAAAAATGCTTGGTATTAAATCAGTCAGGATTTTGCTAAATGTTAGGGCAAGAGAGTTAGGACATTAGGGAATTAGTAGGAAATGAGCTGTGGTGGTGAGGGGGGGGGGAATCTCTGTCTCTCTATGCTCTGTCTCCTTCCTGGAATCTGCATTATTTAAGCCTGCTGCATTTCCCTATGACATTGTGAGTCTTCTGAAGTGAAAACTAAGTCTTATCTTTGAACAATAAATAGCAATCGTAATAATGACAACAGGCAATGTTTACTACATTGCAGATAGCGTGCCGAGTGCTGTCCATGAGTTAGCTTATTTAATGTCCACACTCATCCTGGCCACTGCTTTTATTTCAGATTAGCAGATGGGGAAAGAAAGGAAAATTAATAACCTCAAGGTCAGAGGGCTAAATGGCACCATCAGGTTTGGGATGAAAGTTTGTTCAGTTTCAAAGTGAATTCCTTGAAAAATACCCTGTGATTCTCATGTAGGGTACAGTTTAGTGCTGGAAACGTATGAGGAGCTCAAAAAAATAAATGTTCCCTCCTCGGGAGGGCAGGGGTGAAGAGGGGGCAGGCAGCTGGATAGAAAGAGCGAGATTGAAAGAAGTGTGGGGTGGCGGGGTCAACAGAATACTTTGTGTTTTCCATCCTTTAAAAAATATATGTATGGGTGTGTACGCATTCCTTTACATAATTTCAGTTATTAAAATTTACTAGTTTTTATGTTTAAAAAAGCATTTCAGAATAATTGGGCAGGTTTCTTGTACCATAATTGCAGACTGTGGTGGTGCTCTATAATGGATAACTGGCATAATGAGAGGGCCTGGACCCGTGGCGCGGAAGGTTTGAGTTGGGTTCTGAATCTACCACTTAAACTTCAGTCCTCAGGCAAGGGTCAACCTGTGTAATGTGAGTCTCTTCACCTTATAAAAGTGCAGATAATGCTAATTGGTGTTTATGAAAGCATTGTAAGTCATAAGGTCCTTTATCCATGTAAACTATAATCAAGTTTTCAAGCTGCTAAGGCTTTATGAACAGTGAGGATTCTTGTCCTTGGTGAACCAGAAAGAGTAGATCAGAGATATATAGGACAGTTGGTAGCATTGTATAAGAATAAGAAGGAGGCATATTTAACCAGAATGATGAAAATGTGGTACAGTTACCCCTTTGATCATGCAAACTGACCCGTTTCTGATCTCTAGGGGGATAACTGTCAGTTTGATGGGGAAGACAGGAGGGTAAGAGAGCTAGAGCCTTCTGCATGGATGAAGATGTGGCTGAGAAGGACCAGTGAACATGCAGCTTTAGGGATGGAGGATGTGGATTTCTGAAGGATTCCTCAGTCTGGGAGCACAAAAGGAAGATGAGCCCAGGCACAGTTTTTACTGAGCATGATGCACAGTTTAGTGAAATTCTAGTTTGACTGTCTGTTACTATCTGTGTTTCCCTCCCTCCCCACCCAATTCATGTGTTGGTAGGCTTAAATACCACCACCACCCCCCCACCGCCCATGTAATGGGATTTTGAGAGGGGGCCTTTAGGAGGTTTGGGTGGGGTCAAAAGGGTGGGAGCTTCAAGATGGGTCAGTGCTCTTTGAAGAAGAAAACACGGGAGCTTGTTCTCTCTCTTCCCCGCCATGACACACCAAGAAAAGGCCAAGTGGGCGCACCTCCAGAAGGCAGCAGTCTGCAAGCCATTAAGAAGGTTCTCACCAGAACCCAACCACACTGACACCCTCATTTGAGACTTCCAACCTCCAAAACGGTAAGAAAATTTCTTTTACTTAAATCATTTAGTTTGTGGCAAATTTGGTAATGGCAGCCTGAGTAGATTAATACGTAGTAAAAAGAAAAAAAAATCAGGTAAATTTTGGAGAATATAATCAACTAGGCCACTGGTTTTATTCTTAAGTATGGGAGACATTCAGTGGAAGACAACTACTTGTATCAAAAAGATGAATATGGATTTACCTCTTTTGTGCTTAGGATTGTCTTTCAAGTGGAATCTACCTTATTCAGTCTCTTTCTCTGTACTGTCCTCCACTGCCAATATAACTCACTCAACAGGGTTCAGGCTTGTTAGTTTGGGATTTTTAGGAAAAAAGAATATTGTTGAACACAAGATCCATTAAGTCTGATTGCCTATGCTGCCCTACCCACTCCACCCATGTATGCAAGGAGCTTTGTTAAAGAGGATAACTTACTTTGCCACTCACCTGGAACTCACCTATATGGGAGCAGGTGTTGAAAAGATGACTTTCATCTTAAAATCAAAATGATGACAAAAATAGCACCAACTAAGGCTATTTCACTTTTGGAATTAATAATGAAAGAACTTTCTTCTACCTTGAAAATAGAGTTTATCTCTCAATTTAAAAAATATATAAATTGGTGATTTATGTGTGTTCCCAAAACCCTCACTATTCGCCTTGGAACAGTTATGAGTTTTCAGAAGGACATGGAAAAAAATGCTGGTAAGGCTCATGTACAAGAAATCAACAACGATGGTGTGAAAAAGGCATCTTAATGTCTGGAGATCATAAATCTCTTCCACTGCATCTTTCTTCCAATGAATTAAGAAAAAAAAGTGACTGAATGTCAGATTCTCAGGAGTGAGAAAAAAGAAAGCTTCAAACTAAAATGTCCAATCCCTGTGCTGTGATAAGTTACTTCTGGCAGGTTGACAACACTGACTGATCATGGCTCCAGAACCACCTCCCTTCTTGCCTGGAAACTTAACCTTCAGATTTTGGTAGCAATGAAGATTGACTTTGTGCTTCTCAAAGTACAGACAGAGTAATTCAAAAAGGAGAATTGCAGATCTTATCCCATTATGCTAGTAAAGAAACTGATTTAGAAACCTGTTTGCAGGGAGCAGTTTTAACCCTATTATGGTCCAAAATTGAATGCTCTTTTTCAGATGGAATGAAATTTGATCCTTTTGTCAATGACAATAGAGGGTTCATTGCCCACATGTTAGAAGCTTGCTTGTGGTAGGTGATCCCTCAAAATTCCTCAAAATTTCTCAGTAGTTCTAAAGCAAACAAAATCACCTCTAGGTAATCTGATTGTGAGGAAACTCAAGACTTTGTGTATGCCTCTGTCTTGAGCATAGCCTGGCTTGACTGGGACTGACATATACTGTTCTTCAATGCCTCTCCTAAGATGACTACCTGCACGGTGCAGGTCATGCTCCTCCCTGTGGGAGTGCTATAGAAGGCCTCTAAAGTCCACCTGACTGGCCACGTTCACACTTAGTAGGGCCACTCATTTATCTTGCTGCACTGTAGGCCCAATTTTTGTGTGTCTTAACCATGAAAAACAACTCACTTTCTTTCTGTATTATAAATCCCCTTGATCAGAAGGAAATTCTGCATGTAGCTTTCTTTGTTGCTGTTTTTTCTTTTTCAGGTTGAATAATACTAAATTCTGTACACTTTCTTCTCACAGGCCCTGCTTTCTACTTTGTAATTCATCCTATGATGAACTGTGGCTTTCCAAGAGCTTTCTGAAGTTTGGGTTGGGCCTAACCAAAGAAAAGTGTGATGAATGTGTCTCAACAATGAATATAAGTGTTGTTTGCCAGAAGGCCCTCTATCTAACTGAACTGCCTAGGCCTGGAGCTCCTTAAATCACTAAAATTATTCATTACTCTTGTCTTTAAAACCATCCCCTGCTGAAATGAAAAAGGCAATTGGAAGGAAGGAGAGTGATCTTCACAGAGATCTACATGGCAGATTAACTGGCTGGCAGCATGATGTAGGAGGTGGTGACATGGTGGAGGGCAAAGAACGCAGGACTGAGAGTCACAGGTAAGGGATAGCATTTTCCCCACCCTTGCCACTCACCAACTGGGTGTCGTAGGGTCTGTGTCTAAATTTTGGATATTTTATCTGCAACAAGAAGATACTGGAGAAATGTGTTTATGATTCTATTCATGTCTGAAATTTGGAATTCAGTAATGATATGAAGTAGAACTCTGAGAGGATACAATACAAATTATATTTCCAAGGTGACAAAGTTGATGAAGGCTACAGGAGAGAGTGCTCTGTGTTTATGGGGCCTGCAGTAGAGGAGTGTTGTGAACATCTGGGCATAGAGTGTGGGCTTTGGATGCCTGGAAACTGGGGAAGCAATGTGAGAGGGGGCTCCCATTTTGTTCAGAGCCTCAGCCAGTGTAGAAGATAATGTCTCAACTCTTCTGTGCTTCCTTACATAAGCCCAGCTGTGCTGAAATAGATCTCAGTGATACTGGGGACATTCAATGTTTACCTCATATATACCTTTGAGGAAAATCTTATTTGTCGAAGACAAAATCATCATCTCCTCTAGAGTTGCCAAGATGATAAATATCCTGGCAGAAAGGTTGATGACTATCAAGTTCTATAGTAAGCCCAAGAGACAACTAGGATTTATCTTTCCTTTAATTTCAAAACACATAACTCCAAAGAGATCAGCAACCATAGAGGCTTTGACTTTATCCAATGCTTTTGTCAGTGGTATCAAAAGAAGTGATAGAGGAGTCTCAAATGAAACAAACACAAAAGTGTCCTTGAACTTTAGATCCAGTGATCTTATACTCCTTTAATAGTTAAAATCAATACAGCACAGTGGTTAGGAGTGTACTTTCTAGACTCAGCCACATCTGGGTTGCAGGTCTGACTCTGATTTAATAGGGGTAGGATCTCAGTGAAGGCTGAGGATTTTTAGCTTCTGTTTCTCCTCATCTGCCAAATAGAGATACTAAGAATAACATCTACCCCATAGGACTGTCATAGAGACTAAATGATAAAAAGTTCTTAGTCCGATGCTTGGGATATGGTGAGTGCTCAATAAATGTACATCATCATCATCATCATCATCATCATCATCATCATCATCATCATCGATTTATCTTCCAGGAGGCAAAAATGATAACACTGTGATTCTAAATGTACAAAAATCACACTCAGAGAAAAGAAGGGCAGTCTTATGGTATGCTTCCCATTTCTGGCAGCTGGATATGGGTCTGGAAAATGAGCTAGAATGTGTGAAATATGAATCTTGTAGAAATAGGAAGAGGACTGCTCCAAGCTAGTCTCCCAAGCCAGGCCAGTGTCTGATATTAAGGCTTCCCTGCAGTCATATTAAAGTATTATTACTATATATTGCTTTGAAAACAAAAGCTGAGACCTGTGTCCTCAAAGTATCTTTTAGGCTATGCTGATTGGTCCAACCCAGCTTCTCATTTTCTGGTGGAATCTTTGTTTTGATCATCATGAGACAGAAGACTGAGAATAGACAGATGACTGATTGGCCTGTGTACCAATGCTCTAGTTTGTTTCAAGTTTAATAAACACCAATGGGGAAAAAAAACAAAACGAAAAACAAATTTCACCATGGCTCTGAATCTGGTCCTCTATGATTGAAATCATTGTTATAAGGACTGATAGAAAATGTAAACAATATTACAGTTGATATAATCACCACCCACACAAATTCTTTTAGTGCTTCATGTAGTGGAGATTAGGGATAAGGTGAAATATTGTACTGTTAAGTAAGAGACAAATGTATAAAATATAAACATGGGCTTTTCGTTCTTACCACAGTTTTTCTGTCAATTCAAAATTCATGTTTTTATTGTTTATTATTTTATTTTGTGGACTTAAACAAGTTCAAGCTGCAAAAATGGCATCTGTGTTTGTACAAGACAACAGACATCATTTGAATTTATTAATATGAAGCATTTTACACCTAGAAAAGACTCAAATAACCAATGTAGTAAGCAGATGGGAAAATATAATAAATAATCTGTCTCTCAATGACATTTATATCTTTTCCTCATTCAGCAATGGCAGACAAAATAGGCAAATGGACTTTTTTATAGTCAGAGTCTAGGAAAGCTTCTTTAAGGCTGTTTTTGTTGGAAGCTTATTTTTATTATATTGGGTTGAGTAATCAAGTGATCTGCATTATGTAATGCAAAAGTTTTAAGTCATTTTAGGGAAAAAAATACATAATTTACAAGAGTGTTCAAATGTAAATAAAAGCCAAAAGTGTTTTCTGAAATGGAGAACATTTTAGTGAAAGCACTTCGACCTAAGGCATTTAAATCTAAATTTTGCTTTCAGATGCACTTGTCCCAATACACAAAGCAAAAGAACCAAGAGCAAAAAACTAAATGGGTTTGGGGTGTTCAGCTTGAAGGAGAGAAAAATTAAGGAAAATTAAATTTAAAATTTTCTATTTTAGAAAGAATTTTAACTAAGAGAATGGAGATACATTGTTCTCTGTCCTCATTTACACTAAAAAAATATTTTTTAATATAAAGTGTCTATGAAAATTACCATACAGAGGTATTCAATTGGCTAGAAGTCACCATTTACTGTTTGCAAGAGTTTTTTTTTTTAATTTTTATTTATTTTTTATTTTATGATAGTCACAGAGAGAGAGAGAGGCAGAGACATAGGCAGAGGGAGAAGCAGGCTCCATGCACCGGGAGCCTGACGTGGGATTCGATCCCCTGTTTGCAAGAGTTTTAAAACTGGAAGAAAGAGTGCCTTTTGTGAGATCTTTTGAAATATGATAGAATGTTTTTTCCAGGTTGGCTAGAATTGACGCAGGTGTGATTTCCTCCCAATCCATTCCCACTCTCTTCAGATTCCTCTAGCTCAATTTGCTGGGTCAGCAAGGTGAGAGTTATTTCTCCAAAAATGTGATTTCTGCTATGTGCTGTTCAATTAATTAAACAATGGAGGCCGTTAGACTGTTGTGGTTCTAGTTCTGGATCGGTTGCTGTAAGCAATCCGAAACCTAAGCCTGTAAATGCCTCAAGGTTATGAAATCAAAACCTAAGAACAGGGATCCCTGGGTGGCGCAGTGGTTTAACGCCTGCCTTTGGCCCAGGGCGCGATCCTGGAGACCCGGGATTGAATACCACGTCGGGCTCCCGGTGTATGGAGCCTGCTTCTCCCCTCTGCCTGTGTCTCTGCCTCTCTCTCTCTCTCACTGTGTGCCTATCATAAAAAAAAAAAAAAAAAAAAAAAAAAAAAAAAAAACTAAGAACAATGAATCACAAACAGCCAACCAGTCTTTAAGCCACAGCCACTTGGATAATTTCCTTGCATTTCTTCTGCACCTGTTCTGGTTAAGTCTTGCTCCCTAGCTCCTGGCTATGCAGTGCCCCTCACCACTTCCAGTTTGGTGTTGTCCCATTCCAGTAGATTTTTGCTTAAATAAACTCTTAAATTTTTAAATGTGCCTCAGTTTATCTCTAAACAAAGTTTAGGGAAGGATTAGAGATTAATTCCTCTTAATCTTTATGTCCACCATGGTCAGAGAGTAAAAGTTGTCTGTCCTGCTTCTATCAAGTCTAGTTGAGATCTGTCACAGTCAAATAGGCTTTGGGAAAGTAGTTGCATTTCTGAGTGCTTCTCATTGTACTGATTGATTTATACTCTTTTGATGCATCTCTTAAGAAAGGTTATCTCATTGCTTATGGCTGGCTGGTTTCCTTTTCTTTCTTTTTCTTTCTTTCTTTCTTTCTTTCTTTTCTTTCTTTCTTTCTTTCTTTTCTTTCTTTCTTTCTTTCTTTCTTTTCTTTCTTTCTTTCTTTCTTTCTTTCTCTTTCTTTTTTCTTTCTTTCTTTCTTTCTCTTTCTTTCTTTCTTTCTTTCTTTCTTTCTTTCTTTTCTTCTTTCTTTCTCTTTTTTTCTCTCTTTCTCTTTCTTTTTCCCAGTCCACAGAATTTGAAAACTTACTTAATTCAAAATAGGAACTAGCATAAGTTCATAGGTAGGCTTCCTTTTTCATGAAGGCCACATACAGCCATTCAGTGTAGTGACTCAGATTCCCAAATTTTTTTTAATAATAAATCTATTTTTTATTGGTGTTCAATTTGCCAACATACAGAATAACACCCAGTGCTCATCCCGTCAAGTGCCCCCCTCAGTGCCCATCACCCATTCACCCTCACCCCCCGCCCTCCTCCCCTTCCACCACCCCCAGTTCGTTTCCCAGAGTTAGGAACCTTTATGTTCTGTCTCCCTTTCCGATATTTCCTACCCATTTGTTCTCCCTTCCCTTATTTTATCTTCTCTGATCCCAGCTGTTCACAGAGTGAGTTGGTATACTTTTGGACAAATGAGAGAATTCTTTCTTCTTGTTCTTGTGTACGGATGTTATGAATTTTTCTTTGGGGGATATTTTTTTCTAGTGGAGATGGGAAAAAGAAGCAAAATAGATGGGATCCCTGGCTGGCGCAGCGGTTTGGCGCCTGCCTTTGGCCCAGGGCACGATCCTGGAGACCCGGGATCGAATCCCACATCGGGCTCCCAGTGCATGGAGCCTGCTTCTCCCTCTGCCTGTGTCTCTGCCTCTCTCTCTCTCTCTCTGTGACTATCATAAAAAAGTAAAAAAAATTAAAAAAAATTAAAAAAAAAAGAAGCAAAATAGATGATGGAGAAGGAACTGAGCTTTTTTTTTTTTTTTTTCCACCAGAAAGTTATAAGTAGGTAAAACTGACCTTCAAAAATGTTACCCAGGGCAAGGATAACAGATGGGGGAAAGAGACAGAGGTGGGTCTAGCCAGAAGGACACTCAAAGTCATAAAATCAGGAATGGAATGGTCACTGAAAAAAGAGACAAAAGGTCTTTATTATGTATATTACCTGTAACCAGGCCACACATTTACAAGTGTGCTTAAAACTAAAGGAGGTGATGAGGGCTTTGGAGTTTGAGATAAGAGTTTGCCACTTGGCAGGTCAATTAATCTCTCTATGCTGAATTTCTGAATGGGTAAAATAAAGATCAGGAGAGTAGCTATCCCTAGGGTCGTTGGGACAATTAAATGCCAAATGTACATAAACACTTAACATGGCACCCAAAGCATAGTAAGAGTTTAATAGATATTAGCTGTTATTACACTGAGAAGTATTTAGTGAAGAAAAAATTGTAAATACAAACTAAGGGCAGAGATAATTATAAAACCTAATAAAAGATAGTCTCTTTATAAAGGTTGCCTTCTTTAGTTTCATTTCAGTGAAAGTAAAAATATTTATAAGTTTTACACTAGATCTTTCTGACATTTTTCCCCCTTAGCATGATATTTATAGAAATATAAATCTTCATAATGTCTGTGTATATATATATATGTATAAATATAAATCTAAATATTAAGTTGCTCAACTTTCATGTCACTTATCACTTAGAATTTCAAGATTGTAACACTGATAGGGTGAACCCACATATTTGAAGAATTTAACACCTTCTCTTTCTCAATACCACTTTCTAAAAAGGACCTCTAGGGCCCTACAAGAAGTAAGATGAGAAATTATGGCTCACTAAATTCTAACCCTGAAACTAATAATACACTATACGTTGACTAACTTGAATTTAAATTTAAAAATAAATAAATAAATAAATAAATAAATAAATAAATAAATAAATAAATAAATTATGGGCCTTCCATCTACTCATAAAGATTGTTTTGTTGGTTTGTGGGGGTTTTTTTTGGCTCTGATTGGGGACTTAGGAAATCTGGAGTAGGATGGGGGTATGGGAAGAAATTTGGAGGAAATGTGTTAAATAGAATACCATTATTTCATCACAGCAATTCTTTTGATGAAATCTAATTGGGAACTCTACTACACACTTAATTAACTGATAGAAGATTTCATTTTGAGTTTGGCTTCAACATCAACTAAAAATACATTGAATTGTAAGTCACTTCCAAATTCCAATCAAGCTTCTTTAAGAATATGAATCATTTCCTAATTTCTATGACAACCAACTTATGCTTCTTTTTATCTCATGTGAAGCTCAGAATGACAGTGACCCAAATCAATGCCATCATTAACGAGAGTAACATAACATGTTTAGATGCCTTATGTTGTTTGAATCCTAAAGAAGTGGATCTATGCCTTAAAAATAAAAAAATTAGTTAATAAACTGATCATGAAGACCAAAATTTTTGTAGACAGATATTCAAATTTCATCTGTTTTTTTATTTAATGATTTTCCTCTATGCTGATCTTTTTTATTAATCCTCTCCATGCTCCCACTTACTTCACCTCATACCTTCCTTTTAAGCTGTGATAGCCAAACTGATTAAATTCAATAATATTGAATATCAATTATGCACCAGGCAATATAGGAGTTTTAGAAATGTCTAGGTGAAAAGACAGAATCGGTTCCTATGCTCACAGACCACAAGGTAGGCAGGTGAAAACTAATAAAGGAGGAATTGCAGTGGAGTAGGGGCTCTGGTAGGGAAAAAATCCACATCCCGCTTCCTTAATGAAATGGGATCAGATGCCGGTGTTGTAAAGACGGTTTCCCCTCACTTCCTATTTACAACCACAGCATGAAGACACAGCAGTTCTAGGACTCATTTTTTTTTTCTTTTTCTTATTAGTTGGCTGCCAAACCTTGGCCAAGGTAGTGGTCTTCTGCCAGTATGTGGTGGAGGGGTGGGTAGACAGAACTGTCTGTCACAAGAAGCCATCTTGCTTTCTAAAATAATAATGGTCCCACATGTCAAGTGGCTTGCCAAAAATGTGCCAGCCTTTTTTTTTTTTTAAAAAAAAAACCCTCCTGCTTGTCAGCACTTCTTTAGACTCAACATCTGAAGAGGAGAAACATCTTCTGTTCATCTTCTGATCTTACACATCACCAGCAAAATTGTCAACATGCTACAACACCGAGATCTTATAAGGGGAACTGGGAAAAAGAAAAAGATGACTTAAAAAAAAAAAACTTTAATTCATTTTCGGCAATGTATAGGGCAATCTACTACCACAAACGAACCTGGAAATTTACCTCTGATTCCAGTTGAAAAGGTTATATTTGAATGCCCATATGCAATATTAAGTAAGTAAATAATACAGCAAATAAGTTACTAG
The DNA here is from genome assembly GCF_905146905.1 of Nyctereutes procyonoides. Classification (NCBI taxonomy): domain Eukaryota; kingdom Metazoa; phylum Chordata; class Mammalia; order Carnivora; family Canidae; genus Nyctereutes; species Nyctereutes procyonoides. The sequence goes on from NW_026575122.1 coordinate 26,732,852, forward strand.
ATAAACAGAAAGACATCTAGAACTAGCTAGACTCCAACAATCATGATAGAGTATTTTAAAAACACATTAGTTCATGAATTCAGAATTCCCTGTCTTCTTGTTTCTCCTGAGCTGTCTTCACCTCTTACTCCTGAGCTCTGTCTGAAGGATATGGATTTTCTGACCACATATATATTCATCTCTCCTGCCTTGCTTGTCTCCATCTGTGGAAAATCAACAACAACACAACAGTATGACAAAGATTTCATGGCATTGGCATACCTGGGAGAGCACAAAACTGAAAGTTTGGGCCCTCATTTTGACACTTAATGGATTTTGTGTCCCAGTATAAGTTACTTCATTTCCTTGAGCATTAGTTTGCTCATATGCACAGTAAAGTCTCATGACATATGTATATACTTATTTTTGTTTCTTCAGATGGGGCTTCCTGTCAACAAAACTCCTAAGTCACATATCCTCCATTCTATCTTTCAGGCAGATATTTTCCAACTGTCATTACAGTTGTATTTTAGTGAAAGTAAATATATTTATAAGGTTTACATGAGATCATTTAGTAGGTGCCCTCTATGTCAGAGGATGTTGATTATCCCCTGATATCTATACTCCCCTCTTCCCAGTTTTTAGTGAGGCATGTGATCACTTGCATAAAGACATTTCCCAGCTTTCCTTGCAGGTCTTGCCACATGTATAGGTCATGACCCATGAAATTCATTCATTTATTCAACAAATGGTTATTGAGCACCTACTGTAGTTTGGGCTCTAGGGACATAACAGTGAATAAAATAATAGTTCCAATAAACCCTCTCTCCCACCTAGGTTGAGTTTATAATCTACCAGGAGGAAATAGACAAGTTAGAAATATATTATGTCATGCAATGAAAAGTGCTACATAGAAAAATGAAGCAAAATAAGGGGACAGAGCATGGAAGAAGAGATGAGTGTTGCCTCACTATTCATAGATTTGAGTGGGAATTAGAGTCCTGGGAATGAAGTCTAGCCTGGGAGTCAAGGGTTCTTGTGGTGACTGATGTCAAAGGGGCAACAGGCACACTTTGATAATGACAGAGCAGACAGTGATGGTGGGGTCCTGCGTGCAGAGGAAAGGGCAGAGAACACAGAGTTCGGGGGTCCCTTCTATACTCCTGCCAATTGTGGTGAGTGGTGGCATGGGGAAGGCAGGAGTGGAGGCATCTGGAGCACATGATTCGTCCTGACTCCTGCTACTACAGGCAGGAACTCTAGGAGAAGTGGGCATTCCTGCCCATTATGGACATAGAAGTGTCCTGAGTTAGCTTTCAGGAACATGCCTTCAATATCATCTGGTTGGCGCCCTTTTTCTATTGTTTGTCCTCTCATCCACCCTTATGCTTAGAACAGAGATCTCTGATGGCAAGATTTCTAGCAGCCACCTTATATGTGAGGACAGGACCACATTCCAGGGAGTGGGAGGAGCTTGGTTTCCAGAGCACTATATTTATTTAGTTTTTTTCCAGAGGACTTTAGACAGTACAGTCACCATGCTAGCCCCAGACAACTCACCTCATTTACTTGAGGGAGAACAATAAGTGCCTCCTGTTTAAGTCACTATTATTTGGAGTATTTGCTACTTTTTTGCTGCTTTCAAATGTACCATGCAGGTAGAAGGCCTACCATGTATCCCTTGATTGTTCTATTTGGGGTAAACAATGTAGTATTTTGGACAAATAAGTGCTTTTGGAGGCAGAACACCTGGAGTTGTGTCCTGATTCCACATCCATTTGTTGTCCTTATTTATGAAATGAGAATAATACTATTCAACATTCCTGGTAGAGAAAAGAGCAAGTAGTAAGTCCCAGAGGTGAGAGTGAGTGTGTCTAGCATTAAGAGTTGGAAGTTCAGTATGGCTAGAGAATATCCACTCCAACATTTGATGAACTGGCAACCCAGCAGAGTGCCAGGGCATACCAGCTAAGAACTAGGAACCAACAGCTCAAGCTCCATGGCATGGCATATGAATCCTTCATGGTCTGGCCACTGCCTCAGTTTCCAGCCTTGTCTTTTGCTGCTCTTCTTTACTCACATTACCCTCTAGACACACTGAGCTGCTTACTGTTGTTTTACGCTCACCCACTGCATCTTTAGCTCCTGCTAACCTCCTGCCTAGCATGGCAGCTTACTGCCCCATTATATAATTCCTACATTTTCTATAAAACATTTCATATGCAACTTGAGTGTACCTCCCCTAGGTAGGTTTTCTAGACAGTATGATTGTCGATTCCGGTAGTGGGTTTCACGTCTATTACTGGTAGTGGGTTGAATGGTGGGCCAATTCCTGGAAACTCTCCACATCCTGGAACTTGTGAATGTGACCCAATTCAAGGGGAAAAAAGTCTTTGCAGATGTAATTCAGTTAAGAATCTTGAAATAAGTTTATTTCTGAGTAGGCACTAAATCCAATGACAAGTGTCCCTAGACAAGACACACAGAGGGGAGACAATGAGGAGAAAAGGCCATTCGAAGAGGGAGGCAGAGACTGGTGTTATGTAGCCACCAGCCCAGGAGCATGGGGAGCACCCAGACCCTGGGAGAGGCAAGCAAGCATTCTCCCCTAGAGTCTCTGGGAAGAGCAGTTCCCTACCGACACCTTGATTTCAGACTTCCAACCTGCAGAACTGTGAGAAAATGAATTTCTGTTGTTTTAAGACAGTCAGTTTGTGATCATTTGTTACAGCAGCCCTAGGAAACTAAGCTTTTAGAATTACATGTAAAAAATTGTCTTATGAACCTATTATTTGTTTGTGGCTGTCTCCCCCATGTAATAGAGTGAAGCTCCTTGAGAAGAGGAAACGCATCTTAGTTACCTATCATCCTGTACCCAGCCCAGTGCATGCAGGACGCATGGTTTGTACTCATGAAATAAATGGAAGAATGGATAAATAAATAAGAACTAAGCATTTCAATGTCTCTACTGCAGAATGCCAAAAAAAAACAAAACTTGTTTTGGTTTCTGAAAGATGTGTGTATATATGTGTTGCATTCTCTCCCTGCTTCCCCACGCCTGCTGGCAGTGCAGTCCTCACTGGGTTTTACTTAGCATCATACCAAATCGAAATTAATTAGATATTCATGCCTTTCCTGGCTTCCTGGGGTTTAACCTTCCTTTTGGGTAAGTCCTTCCTGGCTCTCACGGCGAGGCAGTGACTACATGCACCCTACAAGTGTGGGGTGGGGTGGGATTGTGTGTGACCAGGGTCCGGACCGCTATTCTGTACCCCTTTCTTTATTTTTTTTTAAGCTGAATGCAAATGTTCAGTTTGGGCACTCATTCCATGTGGAGATGGGTGAATACATGCTCGAATGTGGTTTTCCAACCATGTCACATTTTCACTGCACAACAAAAGGGACCGTGAACCACACCCTGAGTGGTGTGAAGCCACAGGCCTTCACAATTAGGTTCCTCACCTGTCAACTCTAATTGGCTCAGATCGACTCACTCCCTGTGGTCTTTACTTTGGTTTGATGTCTCTGAAACCTCATTTCCATCCACTTGTAACACCAGACTCGAAGATTAGGGGGCTGCTGAACACATCTCCTAAATAAAAGAAACCTGCCCATCATTTATCAGTGGGAAAGCAGCTTCTGGCAAGGGGGTGGTGAACACAGCCCTGAGTTTTGGTTTAGCTTTGCCTGTGATTTGCCATGTCCCTGGGGGCTCATGCAGCCTCTTGGTCTTTCTAGGTCATCCACACAACTCAACAGTCAGCTGTTTCTTGCACACTTTCTGTATGGCCAGACATTGGGCTAGGTGTTGGGGACACAGCCAAGAATAGAGAGATCATTCCAGCTGTCATGGGGTTTACATTCTATCACAGCAGATAGGAGGTTGGACACACATTCTCCCAGTGAGGCCGAAGGGCTCAGAGAAGATGAAGTGTGTGGATGCACTTTATATATTGTAAAAATATAAAATCAACCAGAATTAGTGATTTTGCCATTCCCTCTTTAGGTATAGGTTACCCACTAAGGCTTCTTTGTTGATATTACTGAAATGGGTTCACCTGTGATTGATAAAGGACCATCAAATGTCTGTTTTTCTCCTTGGCAATTTCAACAGGGCTTTCTAGACATGCTAGCAGGGTGTGTTTGGTGTCTGAGTTACCATGGTTGAGGCCATGTAATGAGAACTACTATCATTAGCTCCTGTTTTGTACCTCTTCATTTTAGTCTATTTGAAAGACAGGATTGAAAGTCACTGGGAGGTTTTTGTTTTTTGCAATTCTTTCTTTTTTTTTAAACTGCCTACCTGTGCTAAATTTAGCTGAAAATTAGTAAGCATTCATTTCTGGGCTGTTCCTTTTTGTAGATGATACAAAATTGGGGATAAAAGGCATCAATTCTCCATATGTTACTTTAAAGGGAAATGGTTTTGACTGAAGATTAATTTGGGGATTAGTATGTGACAGGGCACTGGCCACACATATGAAAGGTTAAGGGAAAAGAAAAAGAGTAGTATATATAATTCGTAAGTCAAAAAACAAAACAGAACAAACAACCCTAACACTGAACTGGAAAGACTGCATGCAAATTTATGGTAATTTGTGTCACAAGTATCCTGAAATGGGAGGCAGCATGATAAAGTGGGAATAGTTTACTTGTGGAATCAGACAAAGGTAACACTGCAATTTTCCCATCTGAAAAATAATAGTAATTCACATGTACTAGACACCACTTGTAGCATTTCACATTCATTCATTGTCTTGGTTCAGACTCCCATCCTCTTGGTGAGGTAGATATAATGCATAAGATCACATTTATGATTAATGAGAAAAGATACAAAAAAACTTCTATGAAAGCACATTGCAAGTTTTGTTAAAAATATCATTATTACTGCTTTTTAAGACAGAACTCTGCCTAAATCTAGGCCTGTCACTTCCCACATGTGTGATTTTAGGGGGTGACAGGCTTAATCTTGCAAAGTGTCTGTTATCTCTCCATTATAGGGTTGTCATATGGTTATTAAACAATAAGACACAGGTAAAGAAGCTAGAGTAAATTCTGGAATATGGAAAGTGATTAACAGAAGCTACTTCCCCCAACAGCAATCTGAACATTGTGGACTAGATAGTATTTATTCTACTCCTAAGGTTGATCTAGAGTAGTGATGACTGATTGAATGTTAGATGCAAATATAACTTAAAATTTTTACTGGCCGTGCTGAAAAATTAAAGAGAAAACAGATGTAATTAATATAAATAAGATATTTTCTTTAACCTGATTTATTAAAAATATGATTACAATCTGAAATCATAGAATTTTTAATGAGCTGCTTTATGTTTTTTGTTACTGTTTCAAATCTGGGGTGTCTTCTACACTTGCAGCACATCACAACTTGGACACTAAATTATCATTGGAAATATTTGATATGTGTTTAGATTTCATAAAATTAACAGTTGAAGGTATAGAATCTTTCAAATAAAAATTAAAATTTCAGCTCCCTGGAGACACTAACCATATTTCAAGTGCTTGATAACCATGTGTGACTAGTGGCAACTCCATCAGGATGGATCTTCATCCCTCCTTATAATCAACCAGGAGTTGGAGTATAATAGGAATTTTTCTCTGTTCCACCTAACCTCAAGGAACCTTTCTGGATTAGTCGTCTTGGTTTGGGTCAAGGACTGTAGATGTCGCTGGAACTCTAACATGGGATGTGAAAATAATGCCCATTTTGTGTGAGGTTCTTGAAATGAGAGCAGACATTGAAAATAGTTCTGGATCCTGCTGGGTCAGTACTAGTAAGAAATCTCCAGGCTGGATGAGGCCCAGCCAAAATTCAAGAGACTCTGTTGGAACCAAATAGACTCACTAATTCAGCCAATTTTATTTCTGCATTGAAGCCTCATGTCCATTTGCTGGGCTGATTCCAAAAAATTCAGTTGGTAAGAAATAAGGAAATGACCATAGTCCCAAAACAGAAGACAAAAGGGAGGAGGAAATAGATGTTTTTTTTGTTTGTTTGTTTGTTTTTTTAGTTTAATTCTCAGATGGAAAAGATAAAACCTTGAGAGCTTGAGAGACATAGAGGGTAGCAGCTAATTCGAGGAGGGCAGCAGGATTTATTCTCTCGGACAGTGGTAAGATATTTCTTGAAATACTCCACTGGCTTTGGTCCTTCTTACACTAACTAGTGGGTGGAATTCAAAGAGAAACCTAGTTAATAGAAAGAGTTTCCAGCTGGGATAAATGAAAAGACCTGCAGCTTGGAATAAAGGAGCCTAGGGAGGTCACAGTAATCCTGGGCAAACATGTCACAGGAGTAATCATAGAGCATTGATGTAAGTATTCACCATCAGAGAAGCACTGTGATTTAGAGCAATAATATTCAGTGCTTTTGTTTGACCTTCAAAAAGCATAATATTAAAAAGCCTCTACAGTAAATAATGAGACTTAATAGCAAAAAAGAAGATAGCCACCTGTACCAGAGTACAGAGTATAGTCCCTTGCACATAGGCTCCACCAGGTGATCAAATTAGAATTCTCCCTTTCGACGTTTTCATGACAACTTTAGAAAACACGTGGTTAACATATGTGTAATGATGTGTTCCTAAATTGAATATTCAAGTTCATATGAGCCTTAGTAGACTGTTGCCACTTTCGCTAGACCTTTTGTTAAGTGCAGAGGTCTCCCCTATTTCAACGTTCAGCTGCCATGCAGAGGCACCATGATTTGTCCAAGATGCCGTATGGAATTCATGGAGGACCTAAGCCTAGAGCTCAGGTCTTCTGAGTATCTCATTTATCCCATGCTTTCCCAATAAAGAAAACTTGGGCTTTCTACAGTGAAATGTATATACATTTTAAAATGGGGAAAAATCCAAAATTTCTACCAGAATAGATTTGAAATTTGTCTGATTTCCAAGGAACGTATACTCCCAAGTTATTTGGAATATGTATTCAAGAAACATGATTATAACTTAAAAGCCCTCATATATTACCATTAATACATAATACTTTTATAATCTGTCTTAATTAGGGCAGCACGGTGTAATGAAAGAGGTTGAGCTCTACTACTTATTAATTGCGTAATCTCAACACACACTTCAAGGTGAATAATCTTATTTTTCCAAAATGTTCCTTTAAAATTTTTTTATAGTACTTATCAATTTCTAGTGTACCAATTTTTTGTTTTTTATGTTTATCATGTTTTTATGATTATTGTTTATTACCCATATGCCTCAACTAAAATTTTTTTATTTAAGTATAATTAGCATGCAGTATTATATTAGTTTCAGGTGTACATATAATGATTTAACAATTCTATACATTTCTCAGGGCTCATCAAGATAAGTGTGCTCTTAATCCCCTTCACCTGTTTCATCCATCCTTCCACTCATCTCCCCTCTGGTAGCCATCTGTTCTTTTTTTTTTTAATATTTTATTTATTTATTCATGAGACACACTGAGAGAGGGAGAGAGAGAGAAGCAGAGACACAGGCAGAGGGAGAAGCAGGCTCCATGCAGGGAGCCCGATGTGGGACTCGATCCTGGGTCTCCAGGATCACGCCCTGGGCTGAAGTCGGCGCTAAACCACTGAGCCACCCGGGCTGCCCACCATCTGTTCTTTTAAGAGTTTGTTTTTCTCTCTTTGTTCATTTGTTTCTAAAATCCCACATATGAGTGAAATCAAATGGTGTTTGTGTTTTTCTGACTGACTTACTTCACTTAGTATTTTACACTCTTGCTCCATCCATGTTGTTGCAAATGGCAAGATTTCTTTTTTTTAATGGCTGAATAATATTCCACTGTATATACCCACATCATGTTTATCTACTCATCAATGGACACTTAGGCTGCTTTCATACATTGGCTGCTGAAAATAATTCTGCAATAAATGTAGGGGTGCATATATCCTTTCAAACTGGTGTTTTATTTTCTTTGGGTAAATAGCCAATAGTATAATTATTGGGTCATATGGTAGTTCTATTTTTAATTTTTTGAGGAACCTCCACACTGTTTTACACAGTGGTTGCACTAGTCTGCATTTCCACCAACAGTGCACGGGGTTCCTTTTTCTCCACAGCCTCACCAATCCTTGTTATTTCTGCCTCAACTAAAATTTACCAACATACAGAATAACACCCAGTGCTCATCCCGTCAAGTGTCCCCCTCAGTGCCCGTCACCCATTCACCCCCACCCCCCCCCCTCCTCCCCCTCCACCACCCCTAGTTCATTTCCCAGAGTTAGAAGTCTTTATGTTCTGTCTCCCTTTCTGATATTTCTCACACATTTCTTCTCCCTTCCCTTATATTCCCTTTCACTATTATTCATATTCCCCAAATGAATGAGAACATACACTGTTTGTCCTTCTCCGGTTACTGTGGCCAAGTTCAAAAAGGGTGTTGCCTGAGTTCTCCTCTGGGATTTTGATGGAATCTTGTCTCACATTTAGATCTTTCATCTATTTTGAGTTTATCTTTGTGTATGGTGCAAGAGAGTGGTCCAGTTTCATTCTTCTGCATGTGGATGTCCAATTTTCCCAGCACCATTTATTGAAGAGACTGTCTTTCTTCCAGTGGATCGTCTTTCCTCCTTTATCGAATATTAGTTGACCATAAAGTTCAGGGTCCACTTCTGGGTTCTCTGTTCTGTTCCATTGATCTATATGTCTGTTTTTGTGCCAGTACCACACTGTCTTGATGAACACAGCTTTGTAGTACAACCTGAAATCTGGCATTGTGATGCCCCCAGATATGGTTTTCTTTTTTAAAATTCCCCTGGCTGTTTGGGGTCTTTTCTGATTCCACACAAATCTTAAAATAATTTGTTCTAAGTCTCTGAAGAAAGTCCATGGTATTTTGATAGGGATTGCATTATACGTGTAAATTGCCCTGGGTAACATTGACATTTTCACAATATTAATTCTGCCAATCCATGAGCATGGAATATTTTTCCATCTCTTTGTGTCTTCCTCAATTTCTTTCAGAAGTGTTCTGTAGTTTTTAGGGTATATTTTGAGAACCATTTGAATGGTAAATGGTTCTCCAACCTTTTATTTTCAGGTTGTAGGTGTCCTTCTGTCTAAAATGAGTCTCTTGTAGACAGCAAATAGATGGGTCCTGCTTTTTTATCCAGTCTGAAACCCTGCGCCTTTTGATGGGGTCATTAAGCCCATTCACGTTCAGAGTTACTATTGACAGATATGAGTTTAGTGTCATCATGAATCTATTTAGTCCTTGTTTTTGTGATTGTTCCACTGAACTTCTTCTTAAAGGGGAGTTTTAAGAGTCCCCCTTAAAATTTCTTGCAGAGCTGGTTTGGAGGTCACATATTCTTTCAGTTCCTGCCTGTCTTGGAAGCTCTTTATCTCTCCTTCCATTTTGAATGAGAGCCTTGCTGGATAAAGTATTCTTGGTTGCATGTTCTTCTCATTTAGGACCCTGAATATATCCTGCCAGCCCTTTCTGGCCTGCCAGGTCTCTGTGGAGAGGTCTGCTGTTACCCTAATATTCCTCCCCATGAAAGTCAGGGACTTCTTGTCTCTTGCTGCCTTAAGGATCTTCTCTTTATCTTTGGAATTTGCAAGCTTCACTATTAGATGTCGAGGTGTTGAACGGTTTTTATTGATTTTAGGGGGGATCTCTCTATTTCCTGGATCTGAATGCCTGTTTCCCTTCCCAGATTGGGAAAGTTTTCAGCTAGGATTTGTTCAAATACATATTCTGGCCCTCTGTCCCTTTCGGCGCCCTCGGGAACCCCAATTAAACGTAGGTTTTTCTTCCTCAGAGTGTCGTTCATTTGCCTTAATCTGTCTTCATGGTTCTTTAATTGTTTATCTCTTTTTTCCTCAGTTTCCCTCTTTGCCATTAACTTGTCTTCTATGTCACTCACTCGTTCTTCCACCTCGTTAACCCTCGTCGTTAGGACTTCTAGTTTGGATTGCATCTCATTCAATTGATTTTTAATTTCTGCCTGATTGGATCTAAATTCTGCAGTCATGAAGTCTCGTGAGTCCTTAATGCTTTTTTCTAGAGCCACCAGTAGCTGTATAATAGTGCTTCTGAATTGGCTTTCTGACATTGAAGTGTAATCCAGATTTTGTAACTCTGTGGGAGAGAGGGCTGTTTCTGATTCTTTCTTTTGAGGTGAGGTTTTCCTTCTAGTCATTTTGCTCAGTGCAGAGTGGCCAAAAACAAGTTGTATTGGAACACGGGGGAGTATCACTGGTCCGTCCAGCTGGTCTTCTGGGGGAGGGGCCTGCTGTGCTGATTTTCAGGTGTTAGCACTTGGGGGAGCTGCTCTGCCCCTGCCTGCTGCCGGGCTCAGCGGGGGTTGTTTACCCCGTGGGGCCCCAGGAGGAACAGCCGCAGTTGCTATGGCAACTCTGGAAGCCTGGATTCAGCCTCCGCAGGAACTACGGGGCTCGGGGCTCTCGGTTCTCCGTCCGCAGGGCCTGGAGGCTCCGGGGCGGGGCCGCTGATCTGCTCAGCTCGGGGCAGGAGCGTCCTCGCTGTCCTGGGCCCTCCCGGCCTCTGCCTGTCCCGGGGGAGGCCGGATCCTGGGCTGTGTCCCGGCGCCCTGTGCTCCGGGGCCTGCGCTGTTGGATTCGCGCTCCCGCCCCGCAGCCCCCTCCCTGGAGCCGCCGCCTCAACTAAAATTTAAACTCGGCGAGAACATTTACTTTCTGAGTGCTTGTGCTAATCAGTGCTTATGTGAAATATTTGATCTGAATTCAGATTTCTAAAACGTAACAGTTGAAAAAGTAGATTCACACACATGAGTTGTTCCAAATATACTGAAAACATGTTGAGTTTAATGAAAAAGATTTCTTCTTAGTGGTCTATTAGAGTTGGAGAGCACTTGACCCTTTGGGAATTCCCTGCCCCTGTATGGAGGACATGGGGGTGAGGGCAGCATTGGTGGTGAAGAAACCCTCCTTTTCTGTCTTCCCTTGGGAGTCTGTGACTACATAGCAGGACAACAGAGGGCCTATCATCCTTGGCGGCCTGGGAGATGAAGGCACTTGAGGAAGAAGTGGGGAGGACAAAATCGCAAGAGGTTGGGAGCCCTGAGACTGGACACAGGCATAGGAGGAGCAGCTGGGACTCGGGCACCCAGAGCAGGAGAAGCCCCAAGCTGCCGTAGCATGTGAGGGATTTAAAAGAGAAAAGAAAATCGAAAAGGAGAAACTTTAAATCCTAGGGTTACAAATTGAATCCTTTTCATCTTTGAGGGAAGGAAGATTGGAATTCCCACTTAGTTTGGTTGGTTTTTTTCCCCTCCCGTATTGGAGATAATATCCATAATAAGGTGGTATGAGGATTAAGTTACTTTTTTCTACTCTTCTCCCAGTCTCCTTCCCCAAGTCTCTGCCTCCTAACTGGCTTCAAAAGCATCCTCTATTGTCCATGTATTTATAACACTTGAAAACAGTGGCTTCTTTACAATGGTGACTGTGAGCTCCTTGCGGCCAGTTCTGTGTCTTCTTTGTCTTCATGCCTTCAGTGCCAGGCATAGGATCTGATACATACTGTGTACGAAATACATGTTTGGCAAGTGAAGGAATGAATAAATGAATGAATGTGAATGACAAGCGCTAATGATAAATGAGCATTCCTATTCCTTGTGTTCAATCCAATTAAAGCCAAATCCTAAAATGCTGAAGTTTTTCCAATAATTTCTTAAAATTCTATTTAATTAAATTAATTATGATTAAATCATGCACATCATCAACAGATTTTTACTAAACCCCTTCTCTGCTCTGTCTCTGGGGTGATGCCAGCCATTGTGGTGGGAAGAATAATGGCCCCCCCAGCGGTGTCCCCATTTTGGTCCCCAGAACTTGTGAAAATGTTAATTTACATGGTAAAAGAGACTTCAAAGGTGTGATTAAATTGAAGATTTTGTGGAGGGGAGGTTATCCTGGATTTTCTAGGTGAGCCTGGTGTAATCACAAGGATCCATATGAGGAAGAGGCTGGAGGTCAGAGAAGAGAGGAGATGCTACATGCTGGTTTTGAAGATGAAGGAAACGGACCATGAGTCAGAGAATGCAGACAGCCTCCAGAAACTAGGAAAAGCAAGAGGAAGTCTTCTTCCTAAGAGCCTCCAGAAGGGATGTAGGTCCATGGACCTACTTTTAGACTTCTGGCCTTCAGAACTGTAAGTTAATAAATCTGTGTTGTTTCAAGTCACTAAATTTATGATGATTTGTTATAGCAGCTATAAAAAACTAATACAGCCATAGAAGTCCATTTCTGAAATTTACAAATTTAATTTTGGCATGCGCATTTTAAATATGATGGCCTCCTCTCTTGCTGAAAAGTCAGGCAAGTTTAGACATGTTTCTAGGGACAATATAGGGCAAACATACATACTGAATGGTAAAATATAAATATGTTATATAACAGTGCTCTCAAACATAGAGCAGGCCTTGTGATTCACTAAGAGATCTGCAAGTTTTGTTCTTTCTGATATTCTAAATTTAAATGAAATTCCAGTACTCTGCTAGAACATGATAGAACCCAGCAGACTTCTGTATTTTTATACATGGACCCTCTAAGAATAGTTAGATATTTTTGAAGTAAAAAGTAAAATCAGCCTGATGAGATAAGTAGGGCTCCCATGTTTAAAATTATGTATAAGACCCCCAAAGTTCAGAGGAAGCTGACTGATTTGATCTGTTCTTATTACTGGTAACCATAGAGGTATTTCTACTGTGAGAACATCCTTTTATGAGGCAGAAACAAGATTGTCTTGTAGCCTCTTTTAATCTCAGAGCTTAGATTGTCCCATACCATTTTCTTGTTTTGAGGGTCACTTTTCAACACAGGAGCACAGCTGTATGAGAGGCCTCCTTTGGAAATACAAAAATGGCATAGCTTCCTATTATATCTCAGTTTCATTATGGGACAATTTTAGACTGACCCAGGCTGTATGACTCACTAATGTCCAATCATCATGTGCAGTGAAGGTAGCAGAGCTAAGAACCAACCTTTCCTTCAACTGGAAAATTTGCAGACAAATGTTTATTTTATGAGGATGCTTCCTCTTCCCCATTGATCTTATAGCATATAACTAATGCTGGCTGAATTGCAGCCCTAAAGGCAATATCCAGAAACCACTTACATTTCCTGTTTTATTATTTACTGTGGGTACATGCAGGACATTATTTATTTGCACCCACATTTCATACATAATCACCCCACTGTAAATTTCTAAGCCAAGGAATGGCCATACATTTTAATTGTATGCTCATCTTCACAGAAAATTATGTGGAAGTATTTACATTTAGAGCCAGCAGATTCAAGAACAGTGTGGAAAAACTCTCTGACAAGTGTCTCTGATCCAAATGAGAAATCGCTACACTACTGTTGTTGCTCTTGTAACACACAGGATTCATCCTGCTGTGGGACTCTACAGGTGTAATGCCTGGCTTTGCAGTTTTTATTTAGAACTCCTTTTTCCTTCTAAACTCATAATCTTGCAATGTAGGGATTATGTCTGAAGGTTTTTCCCTCACCTCTCGATAATAATGACTGGTCTTATCACTAATGCAGAGTTATTATGGTTTTCATGTTTTGAATGCTTACTATGTGTCAAGATCTATAAGGGAGTTATTTCTTTGTTCAACTCCCCACAATACTGTGAGGTGGATTTTATCAAATCCATTTTACAGATGATGAAATGGGAGTTTATGGAAGTGTGGCATCTTGCATAAGACCATAAGGCTAATCCAGGGCCTAGGGTTGAGTATCAGTTCACCTAGGGTTGAGGCAGTTCACGTTGCCTTTCACAGTATTAGTAGCACAGAATAAATAATGAACGGATGGCTGACTTCTTGAACTCTACCTATACAAGGGCACCTGAGTGGCTCAGGTGGTTGAGCATCTGACTCCTGATTTCAGCTCAAGTCATGATATCTCAGGGTCATGAGATCGAGTCCCATGCGGTGCTTCATGCTGGGTTGGGCATGGAGCCTACTTCAGATTCTCTCTCTCTCTCTGTCACTCCCTGCCACTCACACACATACTCTCTCTCTTTCTCTCAAGAAAAAGAAGAAAATCTACCTAAATATACAACTTTTAAAATAGGAATAAATATTTCATATGAAAAGCAATAGAATTCAATGTTGGAGCACTGAGTCCACTAGCATGTCCTTACCATGCAATAATTTAGACAATCCAGAGCTAAGAGCTGTCTATTGAAGGCCAATTCAATCTCTGCCAAATTCCTGCTACAATCCAGTGCAATGTCTTTTCTAGAGAAGAAGGTTGGATAAAGCTGGGCAGGAACAGGCAGAGGGCTCTGAGGTTGACATTCAGGGTATGATTCCTTACTAAACTTCTTTAAGTGGACACTTCTAGATCTTTCCCTCCTCTGGGAAGTGATCTAGCTGGAAGGGTAGGATGGCTAGCCTCATGGGGTTGTGACCAATGCAGTTGTCTAGAACCTCACTCTTGGTGTTTAATGCTCTGTGTTTATCATCTTGATATTCTTAATAATTTCATCTTTGCATTTGTGTTTTGTAAGTGAAGTCTGATGACAATGGAGCAAAAGCTGGGGCTTAGAGTCTAAGCTCAAACAGGTTCATCTAGCCCAGGCTGGATTTTGACTGCTGATCCCTCTACCTGGGGTGGGGTTGGGGGGCTTTGGTGCGGATACCAGGAGAGTCAGGGTCCAGAATAGGCCTTATGTACTGAATTATGGATAGATACTGGGTGCCTGGGAAGGTGTGCCCTTGACTTGTGAGTATCCTCATGACCGAGGATGAGAGGTAGGTAACAAAGAACATACTATAATAGCTTGAGAGTGACTACAGAAGGAGAGCAATATCTTTTTACCTGACCTTTTTTTTTTTTTAAGATTTTATTTATTTGAGAGAGAGAGAGAGTGAGGGAGCGAGAGCATGAGCAGTGGGGAGAGGGACAAGCCGACTCCCGGTTGAGCAGGGAGCCTGACATGGGGCTCAATTCCAGGACATTGAGATCATGACCTGAGTTAAAGATAGACACTTAACTAACTGAATCACCCAGGTGCCCCTTTTCACCTGGTTTTTGTTCAGGGGGGCCTCACATTTTCATTTTATGTTATGTCCAAAAAATTATGTAGCTATCTCCGAAGAAGGATTAAGATATTTTGGAAGGAAAATATGGCTGCCAAAGCTCACTGAATGGCTTGTTTTTTGTGTGTGGCTGTGTTTTGTTTTTTTTTTTTTTTTTTTTACCTTGTGAGTCCTTTTTCTTTTCTTTCTTTCTTTTTTTTTTTTTTTTAAAGAGGGCATCATGTTTTTTTTTTTTTAAAGAGGGCATTTTTTTTAAAGAGGGCATCATGTTTTTTTTTTTTTAAAGAGGGCATCATTTTTTTTTTTTTTAAGAGGGCATGTGAGTCCTTTTTCATTCATTTTTTGTTTGTTTGTTTTGGTATATACTGTTTAGGTACCGATCATTCCTCATTCTTTGCCGGGCACTTTGATAGGAATTTATACTTCCCAGTCTCTTTGGTAGTGAATTCTGGCCAATGAAATGTGGGTTGCAGTGTGACCTGGCTATGAGAAGTCTGACATGATCCTTTTCATTCTTTTTTTTCACTCAAGGACTGACTGGCTTCAAGGGATCTAGCAAGGGACTCTAAAAAACCCTGGAGATGGGATCACCACAAGATGGAATGAGATAGGATTTCCTAATTCATCACTGGAAAGTTGCCTATCAAACTCTGAAGAAATACACATTGATTTTTATTAAGCCATTGAGAACTTGGGATGTTAAGTATAGAAATAATGTTAATTAGCCCAATTAATAATATTTTCAGCAAAAGACATTTGTCTTATGCAGGGTTTGTAACCCGTAGCCTTCAACCCAAATTGGGCCACCACCTGTTTTTGTAAATAAAAATTTATTTTGGGGAACATAGCCATGTCCATTTTTTATGAATTGTCCATGGCTGCCTATACGCTATAATGGCAGAGAAAGTATGCTCCACAAACCTTAAGGTATTTACTATCTGGCCCATTATAAAAAAATGTTTGCAAACCCTTGGTCTTATGAAAAACAGAAGGGTTGGTTGTACTGACTTTCATAAAATGTCTCTGTGCTGACTTATATGAAGTTATTTAACATAACAATATATTCTGGACAATATGATTTTGGTTCTTATTCTCCTGTTTCTATCACTAGAGTGAGTTGTTGTGAGGTTAAATCCAAGTAGATTTTGCTATTGTGCATGTTGATCATGATAATGATATCAATACTACTATTACTAATTAAAATGATAACTGCTAGAACATTTGTTAAGCTGTATATAGCCAATGTGTTATATGTGCATTGTTTGATTTAATTCTCACAACACGCTATGAGATAGAAATTATCATCATATTTTATTGATAAAGAAACTGAAGCTCATATTAGCCCAATATCACTTGGGCAAGTGGAAAGGCTGGAATGATACAATTCCTGTGAGTTCTTGAGGGCCAGGATAGCCTTAACATCTCAGGGGCAGGAGAGGACAGAATTCCTACATAATTACCATGGATATCTCTTCTTGAGCCACGAAGGATGGATTTTTCAGATCTGTAAATGAATAAAAAGGATTTTAAACCCCCAAAGATGCAGAGGACAGGCAACACCGTCTGAGAATGTAAGCAATTCTGCAAGACAGAAAGCAAATGACAGACAGGGACCAATTTATTAGCACGGAGAAAACAGAAGCCTTCCCACTCTCAAGGGAGAATGTCAAAGAAGAGACCCATTGTCACCAATTCCCAGAAAGGCTCAGGAATTGTAGACACCAGCTACCTCTAATAGTAGAGCTTAAAGATGGGCTGAAAAATATGAGGAGTGGTTATAAGAGGATCATTTAGATCCCCCATATTTACCCTCTCACTCTACCTACCTTTTTCCTACCCAGTCAGGAAACTTTTAGCCACAGAAGCTCAGTTTTCAGTGATGCAGACACAGTGGAATTGGCAGAGGAAGGAGTTGGGAGCAGAGATCCAGTGAATATGTATTTGATGGTGAGAATAGCAACACCTTCCAAAGCTCTGCTTACAGAATCCTGGTTGCAAGGATCGTACCCTCCAGAAAAGATAATGAAGGAGTCCTCTTTGTGGAAACAGAATCTCCCCCAAATAAAAAAAACTATAGATACTGACATTACGGGATCACCCAACACCACTCCCAGTAACCTCCTAGTGAAATCCACTAACCATCAAACTGGCCTATGAATATCTAGCTTTTTAGTGCTTCACTTTTAAATATGAATAGATAGTCAATAATTGGATTTTGAGGGAATTCTCTAGCTATAGAAAAGAGATCAAAATAGAGAAGCAGACTAAAGGAGGATTTAAAGGAAATAAAGACAATACAGGGAGTGAAAAAACAAAAACTGTAAGTGATTTCCTCAAATAAATGAAAGTGAGATGCTGTTCAAAAATACAAAAACAAGAAAGAGCTCTTAGACATTAATAATAAATTAGCACAACATTTAAAAAAGATCAATAGATGGAAGATAAGAAGATCTCCCAAGAAGAAAAGCAAACACAAATGAAAATTAGAGATAAAATTCAGCAAATTTCCCAAGAATCAAAACAAAATACAAACTAATAGACTCAACTTTTTGTTAATAGAAGTTCTAAAATGAGAGAATAGAAATGTAAAGAAAGAAATTATAAAAGAAATAATGATGAACATGTCCAGGAATTGAAGGACATGTGCACACTTACTGGATATCCATCGCAGAGAATGGGATAAAGTATACACGAAGGCACATTATTATAGAGTTTCACAACCCTGGAGACTAAGAGAATCAGGAATGAGACGCCCAAGGAGTCTCCCAAGGGAGACTTCTGCTGGGGTGGGGTGGAAGGGGCTGCTAATCTTTTTTCGACCTGGATAGTGGCTACATGGGTGTGTTTACTTTGTAAAAATTTGTTGATTACGATTTATATACTTTTATTTGCATACATAAATCTTTACAGTGAGAAGCTCTACTTCAAAAAATAAAGAACACAAAAGCATATTTACAGTATGATCCCAATTTTACTGAAAAATTATGTGCATTTAAATTTTTTTAAATAATGTGAAGATAATAGAGCAAAATGTTAATAAGTTTACCTCTTGGATGTAGGCTTATTAAATGGATTTTGTTCTTTGTGAATTTATATACTTTTCTTAATTCTCTAAATGCATATTAATTTATTAATCAGAAAAGACTGAAACAAAAATAATAACATTGAGATACTATTTTGCCCTTGCTTATAATATTGTTGAAGATTAAAAAAGACAAGAACATGAGGAATGGTCACCTCATACACTGTTGGTAAAAATTATAAACTGAAACATATATGATTATTAAAATGTGTCCACCACTACCCAATCAATTCACTCCTAAAAATTTATCCCAAGACAACAAATGGACAAGTATGTAAAGATATTTATACAAGTTTGTTAATTTTTAGCTGTTTATAAGAGTTTAAATGGAAACTATTGAAATGTCCATTAAAAGGATTTTGGTTTAATACATTATGATATATACTCAATGGAATGCTACATAATCATTGAAAATGAACACTTAGGTCTTTATTTATTATACTTTTGGATTATAGAACAACATGTATAGTTTGATCACATTTTAATGATTGTAATGAATATGCATATATATTGAGATAGAGCAATAATGTTTATATCTGGATGGTGAAATTATATGATTTTTACCCTCTTCATTCTTTTCAGTATTTTGACTTCTCTTTTATAACTGTATTAGCCTCCCTAGGCGCTAAAACAAAGTGCCATAGACTAGGTGATTTAAACAGCAGACATTTATTTCTTACAGTTCTGGAGGCTGAGAAGTCCAAGATCAAGGTAATTGGTAAAAAAAGAAGGGTTGGTTCATGGTGAGAGCCCTCTCTCTTTCTGGATTGCAAATAGCCACTTCTCACTGTGTCCTCACAAGGAGAAGATAAAGGATGGGAGAGAGCAAGAGCTAAAGAGGAAGTTCTGGTCTCTCTTCCTCTTATGAAGATAATAATCCCATCATTGAGGTCCCATCCACATGACCTCACCTAGACCCAACAACCTGCCAAAGGTCCTATCACCAAATACCATCACACCGTGGGTTAGGGCTTTAACATATAATACCTGGGGGACAGAAACACTTAGTCCATAACAAGTAGCAGACATAACTTTTATAATGAAAATGAATGACAAAGTATTTAGTGTGCCAGAGAATAGCCATGTTTTATTCTAATTTTCTTTTATACTTGAATTCCTATCAGTACTTGTTGTGATTTTTAAGGTAGATTTGTCCTTTACTAGTTATGCAGGGGAAAAGAACTGTCTTGACAAAAGCCTTGTATTCCTTGCCTATTTTTACTGGTACATTGGCCTTCGAGTGGAGACACCATAGGTTTAAGTCACAGCTTGGCCGCTCATCAACTGTGTCACAATTTTGAGCTCAATTCCTTCAGTGGATAAAATTTGGATTATTCACTGCTAAATTCATCTCCCACTCTCCCAATCTAGAACAGTCGGGCCAGAGTAGAAGCTCAACATATATTTGTTGAACAGATGAATGACTGACTAAGTGCAATTGTTTTGTAAACTTGAAAGTGCAAAAAACTTAGATGTTGATTATGTACTCCTTAAAAATGATAACTCAGATCTATATTTATTAACATGGAACCAGTTTGGGCTATAGAATAGTTTGGGTATTATATGATGACTAACATGTTCTTTTTAGTTTGTAGAAATTATACAGTATTCAAAATTATACTTGAAATACTGGGGGCAAAGTCCAGGAGTTTATGAGATGTTTGTTAGTAAAACTATGATCTTATAAATATTAACATTTTATACATATTTAAAAACAAGTTTTCTGCTGGATTTTGTTACTATATAAATGGAAGAACAATATTTTCTTCCAAACATGACTCATCCACAGAAATAGTGGTATGATGGGGTATAAAGTAATTTTATGGATAACAGTAAATCTTTGCAGAATAAGATCCCAATCTTTTTATGAAAACATGGGACACACTTCTAGATGCTGATTAGCTCTATGCAGAAACTACAGAGAATGGTAAGTATTCTAGTCATCTATTCTAATTAAAATTTAAATTGAAATCTGGGTTCTAATGAAGAGAAGCTTAGTGCTGGTCCTGTGGGAACTTTTCAGAGGGTAAGAGAGAAAATGCACAAAGGCAAAAAGAGATTTCACACAGACATTCTCTTTCCATGTGTTTTATTTGAACATAAAATTTATATTTTATATAGGAACACATCTTGCCTTAATGGAAGCCAAACACTGTCCTTTTGACATGGACATTCTTAAAATTGTGTCACATCCCAATAGCACAGACCCAACTATGTCATTGTGGACACATTGGCATTATCAGTCTGACACCATGTCTCAGGGAAATTAGGTGACAGCTTGGCTCTA
Organism: Nyctereutes procyonoides; assembly: GCF_905146905.1. NCBI lineage: Eukaryota > Metazoa > Chordata > Mammalia > Carnivora > Canidae > Nyctereutes > Nyctereutes procyonoides. Next base: position 26,753,261 of record NW_026575122.1, read on the forward strand.
CCTGAGAATTGGATTCATTACTACCAATTTTGGGCATGTGATCTGGCTCAGACAGGGCTCAATGTCAAAGGTTGATGCTGTGTTGGAGGGAAAAAAAAAGCTGCATAAAGGGACAATAAAGAAAGAATAAAACTTAAAACTATAAAAATCTTTTTGGGCAACTTTGAAAATGAACTTTGGAGGTCAAATTATTTTACAAGGTCCCTTTCAGAGATATTTGTTAAACACCATACATAAGCACACACCCAGAGAATGCATTCAAGGGATAGCTTTTTCAAAACATTGAAAAGAAATACAATGTATGGAATAAAGACTTTTCAAAGGAAAAGCATCAAAATGATGATTTCTTACTAAATGAGTTATTGCCATCAACATAACAAATATAAGAAATGAGAAAATGGAAAGCCCCTCACAGTATTTTAGAAAATTTATAGTCACACCATTTGTAAAAGACATGATTTCAACAAGGCCTGTGACTCAAATTCAATGATAGTTTTAAACCTTGAGCTGTATTTGTTGCTAACATATGCCACAAAGTGTGTCATCCCTCTGTCTTAGAGTATATTTCCTGCTCTGTTTCTCCCCATTTATTTTCTTGGGTTAATTGGGGAAGTGAAATCACTTCTCTATTCAGGATTCCTTGTCAGGCAAGAACAAAGGCCTTTCACCCACTGGAAAATATCTGAAAGCAACCATGGTTCTAGAAAGGTAGTAAACACTGCATTGGGGCATCTTTGTCTGGCTGTGAGCACGCTGCAGATGAATGGGTGTTAGCAGCTGTCCATCGGACACCACGAGTGGCAGGTTGCATGCCGGAGAGAGAGCTCACAGTTAATCTATCGTGGACTATATGCAGCATCTCGTCCTGAACCTTCCTTGGTTACTATGCAGAGGAGAGGCTGGGAGAGGAACATCTCCCTAGCTACACGTACAGGAGGAGCATACTGGAAAACACACCCTCCCCCCCAACACACACACACACACACACACACATACAAAACAAAAACAAAAACAAAAAACAAGGGGAGATCTGACATGGGCTACCAGCAGACTTTGATTAAAATGTACCAAAATTGTAATTTTTTTCTTCCCTCTTTAACTGTAAGACACAGTCAGTGTTGCTTAATGTCAATGCTGTTAATGAAGTTGTCAGGCTTGTCACTTTCATTGAATACCAACTTTACTAAGAAACTGGTACTACAATTACCTCCAGCTCTATACGATTAAATTCATCAAAGCATGCCCAGGCTTTAGACTACATGGATTTTTAAAAAATTTCCCAATGCCTTTGGAGTTGGAAACAACTCAACGTGCCCCACAAAAGACTGACACTTAAAATAATCATCAGCCAAAAAATTGTATTTAGGACTTTCTCCTCCAAAGTGGGCCAACTGGGAATTGAATTCCATTCTCCAAGAACCGCCCCCCCCCCAAAAAAAAAACAGCCTCATTCACAGGTTTTATGATGCTTTTTGAGACACTTCAGGGCTCTGCGTCCCTAATATCTATCTGCCATTCTCATCCCTGCCATAGGTGAAGCAAAATTCCACCTTTCTCCTTTGTTCATTCTTTCATTCAAGAGATGCTATTCCTGTAACATAAAGAAATTAATAAAAGTTTAAGAAAAATCTATGATATGTATATTGTATGGTACATTTTATTATACTATGTAATATTATATTTATTAATATTTTTAGATAAGAAATATTTCTGTACTAATATTGGACTTAGCATCGTAGGTGATAAAAAATAAGAGTAGATCTTTGAGACCTGGAAATTTTAGTAGGATGGCAAGACATGCATAAGTAGCTAGCATCGAAGGTATAAAGGGGTAAGCACTACAAGGAAGATAAAGCATTATGGGCTGGAATTCAGGTGGGAAGATAAGAGAAGGTTTGAGGCTCAGGCTGCATCTGAACTAGGCTTTCAAGAGCAGATAATATTTGACTCTCGGGTGTACTTTCTGAACTCTCCCCCTCAAACCCTCTGATCTTCACATGGCTGGCTCCTTCTTGATATTCAGGTTGAGATCAAATGTCATCCACTCAGAAATAGCTTTCCTTGAACACCCAACGCAGTGACACCCCCGCGCACACTCACTCTCTGCCACATCACTCTGTTTTCTTATCTTCATAGCACTTCCCACTCTCTGAAATTCTTGGGTTGACTTGTCTACTGTTTTCATTTCTTAGAATAAAAGCTCCATGAGTGTAGAGACCTTGTTCCACTTGATGAAAGCCACCTTCCCAGGGCTAGGACACTGACGGGCCTACAGCAAATGTTTAAATAATGTAAATGAATGAACTGAGGGAAGGAGAGGAGGGAAAGAAGATTTCAGGTATAGGGACAAAGCCACAAAATGGTGAAGAAGCTCGAGCACACAGATGTGTACAGGAAATAGTAAAACATGTGGCCAGTCATGGCAGAAGATGCATTCTGGCAGGTGGATTGAGGCAGGAGCCCCAGGTGCCCGATGCTGCTTTAAGAACCTTGGACTGGTTTCTATTGTTGGCAGGCAGCCATGGCTTTTGAATAGGAAAATCACTCAAAAGCAGCATCAGTAAGGCATGGCCTTCCAGCAGAATGCAAGGTAAAGGGGCAGAGGCTGACGTCTGAAAGGATAGAGAACTATTTCACAGTTTAAGTGGGAAGAAATTAGATTCATTCCTTTAGGAAAAGACCATAGAATGAGAATTAATCCTCCACACCTGTGTGAGTTAGTGTCTCCAATCCTTCTCTCAGGAATGTTCAAGTACTCAGTAACCACAAGCTATGTGATGGGGAGAAGAAGAAAGAGAGAAAGAAAGGATGATCCTGAGACCCCTGTGACCAAGGAGGCCAGAGCTGGTTGGAGAGGGCTTACTTGGGTTGAGAAACACCCAAGCCCTGGGGTCTGCAGAGAGGGTGTGATCTGGAAAACACCTCACACTGTTTCTACATGTGGCCCTGTCTTCAAGTGGAGGAAACTCAGCATGGGTTCCAATATACTTTTGCATGTCTTACTCAATTTTAAGGACAAAGAAAATATCCCTCCATAGCATATTAGCCACCGTGTGTGTACCATTTTACCATGTACTCTAGAATCTGAGTCTCACATTCTGGGGGCTCTTTAAGAAGATCTGAATATGTAGCAGATGGTGGGACCTGAAGCCAGGTCAACAGGGTCCAAATTCTGGCTCCACTCAGGTGGTCTGCCCTTGGATAACTTATCTAAATGCCCTATGCTTCAGTTTCCTCATTTGTAAAATTGTGAGGATAATAGTAGTGTTGATATGTAGAACTTTCATGGAAATGAATGAACTGTTACATGTAAAGTACTCAGAGAAGTACCCAGCACAAAGAAGTACTAAGGAAAGATTAGCTGTTACTATTAACGTTATGCTTATGATTGCTGCTTCTCATTGCATTCATAGCATTGGGCACAGTACTCAGTGCATGTTTACCACTGCTCATTAATATTAATGAAAAAATATGGCTTTTGTTTATGTTCTCGGGTTATAAAGAAATATCCTAGCAAGCCATACATTTGTCAGTCTCCATAATGTCAGGAGGTCATTTTATTTTTTATATTTTTTCTAACCTATTTGTAGTTCTCATTTTTTAATTTTTTGAGTTTTTTAAAATTTAAATTCAATTTGCTAACATATAGTATAATACCCAGTGCTCATCACATCACATGCCCCCCTTAATGCCTGTCACCCAGAAGGTCATTTTAGATAGAAAATATCTTCAAAAATTTCCCTGCAAGGTTACCAGGTCACTTTCTTTCCTTTGAGTGACCAGTTCACTAGCCCCCGTGCACATCATCATTATCTTCACCACTGTGCTAGTTGTGGTGTGTTGAACATTCCCTGGGTACCAGACCGTTTCTGTTTGATGCAAATATTTAATAAGCATGTAATGTACACTAGACTCTGTTCTAGGGCCTGGGAACAGTGAACAAAACTGATACCTTCCCCTCAAGGAGTTAGTACTTTATAAATGTGGCTTCATTTAATCTTCCCCAAAGTGAGGATGCATTCATTACCTCTTCCCTTTTATCAGTGAGAGGTTGGAGGCTCAGCATAGCTATTATTTTTTGGAAAATCATACAACTATTAGGTGGTCAATATAGGATATTACTCCAGGATTCACTTCAAAGTGTGTTCTTTCTAATACACTACACCACTTCCTCAACATCTTGAATGTACAAAGTAATAAATATTCTCTTGTAAATGCCCATAGCTTAATGTTGAATGAAAGCACCTTTATTTTGAAGTTCTGTTCAATTGACATTTCTGAGAAAAATGGAATATAAAACTGGGCCAAAGGGTTGATCCAGATAGAATTCCAATAAAACATTTCTAGGTATCTTTTAACAAATATTTTTGTCAATATACAAGCATGTAGGTATTATTGAATATGAAAGCAGGGTTACTTTTTTCATTGTGACAAGAAGCCAATACCAAGACGCTGAAGGAAAGAGAAAGGGACCCTACTAGTTCTCCTAACTCAACCAAGGGAGGAGTTGGTGGATTCAGGTGTGTCTGGATGCAGATGCTCAAAGAATATCATCAGGGCTTGTCCTGTCCTCTTTATTTCTCTGTTTTACTTTCTTCACTTTGGCCTCATTTTCAGGCAGGGAACTCTTTTTGTGGTTGACTTGTCCTATCAGTTTATAATACCATAGGAATGAAAGCCCCTTTTCTTATAAGGAAGTCCTGAGAAAGACTCTATTTGAACCTTCTTAGGTCATGTGTCCACCAGGCCTAAGGGAAATGGAGGAGTCTAGATGTAAATCATATGCATACCTGAACCTTACAGGCTAAGCTAGGTTTTTAAAGAATGCTGGAGATCTGAAAGGGACGCTGGAATAGCATGGATCCAGTATGGTTAGGAAAGTTCAAAGTTATACCACATGAAGAGCAAGCAAAGCACGACAGAGTCCAGTAAGTTCACCAAAAGAAAGACACAGTTCATCACTGGAATAAAAGATTAATGTGGTCACTGGGGTAATTTCACTATTTTGTCACAAGGTTTAAATTGCTCATCTGAAACTTAAAACTGGAAAATTTATGTGGGATTAACATTTCACTGGAGTGATAAATAAATACTGGAAATAACCCTTCAAATATAAACATATGCTCCATCTGGGTTAGGCCATAAAACAGTTAGCTGTACTAAGAATATTTTTCTTTGCAAGTTGCCAGAAACTTGCACCCTTGCAAATTTTCAATCTTCCCCAAAGCAAATCCTCTTCTTGAATAAATTTATGACAGAATTGAAGAAAGCCTTTAGGTGATAAATTTTATTCACCCTCTAGACTCCATGCATTTTTCTCTTTCTTTGCTATTTTTCCATAAACCCCTCTTTGTGCTTTCCCCCCTCTCTCCCATTCTTTTCTCCTGTCTATGCCAATGCATTTGTCAATAGCCCTAGACCTGCTTAATTATGCATAAACCCCTGCCATCGTGCAGGTAGATTGCACAAACAGAGCTAAATAGCTGCCACAGAATGATTTCCAACAAAAGGCCATATGAATGTATGATTTTGCTAAAGAACTCATACTTGTCCTGATAGCAAAGTTTGTTCACATGTGGAGGAGAGAAGAATGAAAAAGGACTGACAATTTCTGACTACTTCTTATACACTGGACACTGTGTCAAGTAGATTTTGGAATGTTAAGTAAGTCTATATGCCTTTAATGGAGTCACCCTTTTCCCAGCTTTCCATGAGCCAGCTATAATCACATTTTGCCAACAAGCAAACTGGTCTAGAAAGGGCTAAAAATGTGGCCCAAGTCACGCAGACAGTAAAAGCCAAAACTTGACCCGAGTCTGTCTGATTCTGGAAACTTTCTTTGTGTTTTCCAAGTCCAGTTACTGACTGTAATTTTTGTCCTAATACCATGTCCTCTCCATTCTTTCTCCTATATGGTTCTTCAATTTCCACTTAAATTTCATCCACAGTAGGCTACTTTAGGTTACCATCAGCTATCATCATGGATGATAGCAATAGCCTCTTAAATAATTTTTTTTGAGACTTTATTTAGTTATTCATAAGAAACACACAAGGAGAGGCAGAGGGAGAAGCAGGCTCCATGCAGGGAGCCTGATGCGGGATTCGATCCTGGGATCATGCCCTGAGTGAAAGGCAGATAGATGCTCAAATGCTGAGCCACTCAGGCATCCTCTTCTTAACTAATATTAACTGAACTCTCTTACTCTCTTCCATTCTATTCTCCACTTTTTCTCTTGAACATTGCTCATGCCATCCACTTTCTTTAAAGCCCATTCAAATCTTGCAGCATGTTTAGGGGTAAGCTTAAAGTCTTTGATATGATCTGACCCTCACCTACATCCTTAGCTCCATATTTCATTCTCATTTTATATTCTAGTCATATTGAATTTTTCTAGATCCACAATTATAACATGCTTATTTTGTCCACCAGTCCTTGTGTTTGCTGTTTCCTCCAGCAACTGCCATTTTCTCATTACTTTGCTGACTCCTATTATCCCTTGGGAAATATTTTAAATGTCACTGTCTCTGGAAAGCTTTTCCTGGCCTCCTAGATTATGTTAGATTCTGCTTAGCACCATGCTTTTCCTTAGCATCGCTCATATCTCTGGATGGAGCATTATCACATTACAGACTGCGTGCCCAGGAAGGGCAGGTATCATGGCAGTCTTGCTCACCCGTGACTCCCTAATATTTAGTGCAGTATCTAACACTGCAGGAGACACTTACTTTTTATATTTGTCAAATGATCAGTGAATTCAAGTTATGCCCCCTGTCTGTGAGTCGCAGTGAGTCTGTGTGTGTGTGTGCACATGTGCGTATGCAAACAATTGTACATAAGTTACATTACAAATGACATACACTATGATAGTCACAAAAAATTAAGTGAATAATGAATAGCTAGCTACCATGATTAAATAGTTTATGAAATTACTAATTTATGGGATGCCTGGGTGGTTCAGCAGTTGAATGTCTGCCTTTGGCTCAGGGCATGATCCCAGGGTCCCAAGGTCGAGTCTCATATTGGGCTTCCTGCATGGAGCCTGCTTCTCCCTCTGCCTATGTTTCTGCCTCTCTCTGTGTGTCTCTCATGAATAAATAAATGAAATCTTTTAAAAAATAAAATTACTAATTTACTCTTCTGGTAAAATGTATTCATTTAGATTATATAACATCTGTAATGCTGAAGACATGAAGAAATCATTTCTTCAGGATCCAACAGTCTACTTAGGAATGTAGGAAGACACACACACAAAAAGTTAAGCAAAATGGGAAACATCATAATTGCCTTAGAAGGCCAGAGTGTCCTGAGGATGATCGGTGTTAGCAGGCATGTTGGAAAGTCTTCATGAAAGAGATGGGCCCAGATGTATAGTTAGGATTGGAGAACCAGAAGGGAGTGGGGAAGGTATTCTGGGTAAGGAAAGAGCATAATCAACAACAGAATCAGAGATGGGAAAGGAATTAGCTGGTTTGTATGGAGAAGTTGGAGAAAGGTTTTAGACAGATTGGAGATGGATTTTATAGAGTCATGAAACCAGAATAAAAGGTTTGTGCCTTATGCTATAGAATTTAGTTAGGAATTTTCTTGATATGGATGTGACATAAAAATAATGTTTAAGAAAGATGGAATCTTTCCTGAGTCTTTCAGAATGGACTAGGTGTTTCTTGTTTTATCTTGTTCTACTGATCCTAATGATCATTTCATAATTCTTGGGTAAAATGATTACTTACACTAGACTGCACCTTCTTTGAGGAAGGATGTGATTTTGTTTCACATTCTAAGTGTCTATCACATTGCCTGGCACATAGTCAGCATACAATAGATACTTGGGTGACTGATGGAATGAATTAGTCAATCATTTAGGCATCAAAAGGTAAGATGACTTGAAATTAGGAGAGAAGAGATACAGGAGAGATCAGTTGGTTAATGACAACAAATGAGGCATGACGGGGGGATGCTCAGAGTCACAGTAGGCACCACTGTTGGAGGTGTTCAGAACTGAGTGTACTATACTTGGTAACACATGGATTGCAGAGGCTAGATGAAGAAAAGAAGTAAAAAAAGCAGATGTAAAGTGCTGAGAAACTGCAATGGGTATAGGTGAGAAATTGAAAGGAAGAAAAAAATGATGAGCTTCCTTTGAGACATGTCAACTTTATGGTAGCCCAAAGTGGAGCTCCACCAAAGCAGCCGGAGAAAAAGGACAAGATCTTGACTGAGACGTCAGGGTGAGAGTTATCATTCAAATAAGAGCTTTTGAACAAAATGAGAAATAGTTTTTTAAAAATGATTCCTGTTTGGGTCCTTATCAAATTTTTTTAGCAGAATAATCAAAACAATGTTACATAATCATTATGTTATAGAAGAGGATATATAAAAACATCTTCATGAAATAATGTTACAAATAATCTACTGAGGGGCACCTGAATGGCTCAGTTGGTTAAGCATCTGTTTTTGGCTCAGGTCATGACCCCAGAGTCCCAGGATCCAGCCCCACATGGGGCTTCCTGCTTCTCCCTTTGCCCTTCATCTCACTCATGCTCTCTTGTGCTCTCTCTCTCTCTCAAATAAAAAAGTAAAATCTTAAGAAAGAAAAGAATCTATTGAAAAATCATATCCCCAGTACTGGATTTTTCATCTATGGCCATTGGGATTATAAGAGATTTTGGCTTTGTTTTGCTCATTCGAATTTTAAAAGTGCTCTAAAAAATTATGAATATCTCATAAGTAGCTATAATGAATCCTGATACTATCATAAAAGTGCATGCTCTGTGTTTTTCAAAATTGTCTTATCCATTAGGACAAGATGCCAATTTTGCCCCCCCATATATATATATATATGTACTTATATATGTGTACGTATATATATATATATCTCCATCTATTTATAAAATGTGAAGATGATGAATATGCTAAACTATCTATCCTTTATGACCATCAAGTTTCTCTACTTTACAATATTATTTTCAATTACGTCCTCAAGTGGCACTTTTATTTAATAACTTAAAATAGCACACCAGATGATATATATACCTGAGAATAGCTTTACTACATCATAGTCAATGGAAATAAATCCTGCCCCTTTTCACTCTAGTGTACTTATTTTGCAAATCTCCGTTAACTACATGGAGGCATTATGCATACGAGAAGTGGCATTTGTTTTTTTATTACCACTTGGTTGGAACTCACTCAGCCTTTCCCTGCACACTGGTTTCAGCATACAATATGTAAAATGGAATCTTTCCAAATCACATCCTCTCTCTGCTTAAGTGTGGGTTCGCCTGTTGCTCACCCTGCAATTTCTCCTTGGTTTCCATATACCCTCCCGCTGGCACCCCCAGTAGAGCAGTTCTGGAGAACAGTATCCTCCCATTAGTTTAGCGAACAGCTGATTTCTGCGGCAGACCTTTTGGTTGTGAGCAACTGTGTGAACTCCAGTGACTCACACACTCATAATTATGTGCACACGGGGGCTCTCTATCCTGAGTTTGTTTTCTCACCTCCTGTAGTGTTTAAGTCATAAAGAAAGGACTTTTCCCCTCTTTCTAAACCCAAAACAACCTGCTTGGGGCAGCCTTCATGAGTCCTTTCACAGGTTTCTGTTTTCCCTGTCCCTGCTGATTTCTCTGGCTTTCAACCAAGGTTTAACCATAAGACTCCCATCAGAGTCCTTAAAGAAGAAAGGTTTCCAGCATGAGTACACTGTATTAATAAATGAAACTCAACCTTTTAAAAATTACACTGTCAGAAAAACCCATTAGGCTGTAAAAGAGTTGAGGTAAACATTAGATTTTAATATCTACTGCTGCTTAGATTTTTCTGAACTGAAAAATCCCCGGTGAGCACTTAAAACTTCATTACTCCACTGAAAGGTTGTGAAAGGCTATTTAAAGGTTTTCAATTTTGTTGAAGTCTAGAGGTTATTACAGCTGGAAAGAATACAAACCCTAATATTACAAGGAATGAAAGGAATGAAATTTATGTTCTCATCTTCCCTGCAGTTTAATCCAGGTCTATTAGATTCATTGGTAAAAATTAGGGCAGGTTGAAAACTTTTCTGCAGGTTTGATGAAAAATAATATTTGGCAACTATGAAAAGTATTGCTGTCTGCATCACACTCAAGAAAATGCTTTATCTCCCAGTGCTCTGGTCAGAAGTTATTTCAAGATCAGCCTCTGCTGATCCCCTGAAACAGTTTCAAAACTCAAAAACTTAGAGCAAAGTTGTGAATCCTACCCAAAAGTCAATGTCTGCAATTAGACCTTCAACTCAAACTCACAAATACAAAAACTTGGTGCTTATGTTCTTTTTCCATGACTTTTTTTTAAGTATCTTTTTTTTTTTGTAATGGAAGAAATGTGTGTCTAAATTTCCTTTTATTTTGCTGAACTTGGTATTTATATTATTTAACCAAGTGGTATTAGATGCTTTGTATATCCCTCATTTTTATTTCAAAGACCCTCTTGGTTCTCCCCAGTCTCTGAACTGTGGAATGGCTTTAAGCTGAATATAACTTTATTATCCATATGTCCTTCCATATATTCATCCACCTGCCCATCTGTCTATCCAACAAACATGGCTAGTACTATGCCAGAGAGCCATGAAAAGATTGCCAAGTCCTGTAAGGTGGACAAGGCAACAAACTGTAGCATAGAATAGCATGAGTGCTGAACTGGAAGTGTCCAAGGACCATTGAGCTCTCAGAGGAAGAGCCTCAATTTACCGCGTAAAAGGAAGGTTCATTTGAAGAGGAGATATTGGAGGGTGGTTTCAAAGGATGAGTCACTGAGGGAATGGGACAAAAAGAACATTATAAAGGGAATTTTTTACTTAGAAAGGCACAGTGGTATGTAAGAGCACAGCACCTAATTCAGATTCAAAATGGTTTGGTATGGAGGCTTGTGTAAGACGAGTCTGGAAAAGTGGTCTGGGGTGAATGGTGAAAGACTATTGTCAAGAAGTATATTTGATTAGAGAATTTTATAAATTTTTCCTAATTACAAACATAATAAAACAGACTTATTTAAAAATTGAAAGTTTTAGGGATCCCTGGGTGGCGCAGCGGTTTAGCGCCTGCCTTTGGCCCAGGGCGCGATCCTGGAGACCCGGGATCGAATCCCACGTAGGGCTCCCGGTGCATGGAGCCTGCTTCTCCCTCTGACTACGTCTCTGCCTCTCTCTCTCTCTCTCTCTATCATAAATAAATAAAAATTAAAAAAAATTGAAAGTTTTAAAAAGTATAAAGGTAAACAAAATTTTTAAGTTATCATAATCCCAACCATGCAATGGAAATCCTTGCTAATATTCTGGTGTATTTCTTTCCATTCTTTCTTCTCTTCTTTAAAAATTTTGGGGGGGTATAGCTAAATCAAATTATCCACAAAATTCTATGAATTGTGTTTTTTTGCAAATAAAATGATAATATATAATTCTGTTATCTCTCCTTCATAATCATAATTTCAATGGTTGCATAACATACCACAATGAGTAAAACCATTCCTTAGTTGATTTTTAAAAAACTTAAACCATTTTAAGCAATGCTGTGATGACCATTTTCTTTATAAATATTTTTTGGGTAATTTTTGGATTATTTTCTTCAGTTTTATTTATCAGATAATGTATATGAGGTATTTAGCATAGTTGGCTCAAATATTAGCAATTATTGTTATCAGAAATGAAATCATTGGGTAAAAAAATAAGAATACTTTCTAGGTTTCTGGTACATATTACTTATTCTTCCAAAATTATTTTAATGATTTTTTAATAAGAGATAACGTGAAAGTCCCTCCCTCTTTCATTGTATTTTCACCCACAGTAAATATTATCAAAGACAGCTTTGCTAATTGATAGTGAAACATAGCATGCTCTTTTTTAAATACCTACAAATGGTTTATTCATTTATTTTAAAAATTAAAATTCAATTAATGAACATATAATGTATTATTAGTTTCAGAGGTAGAGGTCAGTGATTCATCAGTCTTATTTAACACCCAGTGCTCATTACATCATGTGCCCTCCTAATGCCCATCACCCAGTTGCCTCAGCCTCCCACTCTGCTCCCCTCCAGCGACCATTTTCTAGGATTAAGAGTCTCATGATTTGTCTCCCTCTCTGATTTGTCTTGTATTATTTTTCCATCCCTTCCCCTATGATCCTCTGTTTTGTTTCTTGAATTCCATATGTGAGTGAGATCATATGATAATTGTCTTTCTCTGATTGACTTATTTTGCTTAGCACAATACCTTCTGGTTCTATCCATGTCCTTGTGAATGGCAAGATTTCATTTTATTGATGGCTGAGTACTAGTCCGTGTGCGTGTGTGTGTGTGTGTGTGTGTGTGTGTGTGTGTATATATATATCATGTCTTCTTTATCCATTCATCATCTGTCAATGGACACCTGGGCTCTTTCCATGGTTCAGCTATTGTGGACACTCCTGCTATAAACATTGGGGCACAGGTGCTCCTTCGGATCTCTACACTTGTATCCTTGGGGTAAACACCTAATAATGCAATTGCTGGGGCTTAGGGTAGCTCTATTTTCAACTTTTTGAGGAACCTCCACACTATTTTCCAGGGTGGCTGCACCAGCTTGCATTCCCACCAACAGTGTAAGAGGGTTCCCCTCTCTGCTGATCCTCACTGACATCTGTTGTTTCCTGGAAATATAGCATGCTCTTATTTCAATTTATACTTCTTTGAGTATCAGTGATGCCAAATATTAATTTATTGTCAACTGACCTTTTGCATTTCCTCTTCTGTCTTCATGTTCCTTGACCATTGTTTTGTAAAGGATTTGGATAGCCCTCCTAGAGAACTGGGACTTTATCCAATTGGCAATAGGGAGTCATTGAAGCTTTTAAAAGTTTTTGCAGTTGTCCCAAAATGGCCATTCCAATAATATCATTCATTGTTTTTTATTATTAGCTCCAGAATAACACTCTTCACATATGGTTTTAGGAGGCATGATAATAATATTAACATGATAAATAATAATAGTAGCTTCTATTTACTGCATGCCTACTAAGAACCAGCATTTTCTGGGCATTTCTAATATTATTTTAATTAACCCTCACAACAAAATAAGATAGGTAGTATAATATATGCACCATAGCTCAGGAGAGCTAATTTTAATTAATTAAATTAATTTTAATTAATTAATTTTAATTAATCCTCACAACAAAATAAGGTAGGTAGTATAATATATGCACCATAGCTTCAGGAGAGCTAATTTTCATCTTTCCTCCTTCCTCATTCTATCCATTCAAGAGATAATACAAGGAACACCAGTATCCTGTAATAAGATTCCCAGACAACTCTGAGGACATATCTGGGATTAAATATTAAGCATACTTAAATGCTTAATCCTAACATACCTAAACATAAACAATTTTTACTGTTTATATATAACTGCCCAATTGATTTCAAAAGCTAAACTATTATTACTGAACTTGTTTCATAAAGAAAGATGATTCATAAAGAATAGATAACCTTTCTGGGAAATCTTAGTAAAGTCAATTAACCTGTTCAGGTTTGAGGAGTCTCTATAATTTCCTCAAGAAATTTCTCCTCAGTTTTAAGAAAGATTTTGTGGTACATATCCAATTTTGAGAAGCAGCAGACCTTATCTAAATCAAGCAATACAAAAAAAAAAAAAAAGAAAAAGAGAGGGGGAAAGGTAGACTCACAATATTGGCTTTGAATTATGGTTCATTCTTTAACATCTGTTATTTTTTTTTTCATTCAAAAATGTATATTGGTTCCTCTTGGGGTACAAATTAGGAATATTCTTGACACTTGTCCTCATAGAGGAGGAGATAAGCACTGATAACCCAACAATTTCCTTTAGTATTTTAATTTGTAATAAGTGATTTCAAGGAAAATTATAGGAGTAGTAAAGACAGCTCTGAGGAAGTGAGCCTGGCTGAAAGTAGGGAGAAGCTGCTCCGGGGAAAGAGATCCTGAAGCAGACAAGAATGTGGAAATTTGGACAAACCAAAAAGGTCAGTGTGGTTGGAACCCAGGTTATGTGGGGAAATGAAAAGGAGAGAGGGAAGGGAGATAGGCCAGGAAGGACCCTGTGAAATGGTGATAGTTCTGAATTTTATCCTAGGTATAGTGAGATAGTCATGATCTTCCTTCTTTCCTTCTCCTTTTTAGTAGAGGATAGAAGGATGGCTCCACTACCAGGTATATGTGTAGGTGAAAGCAGTGATATTTGGCAGGAAATGGGAAAGGAATCAATTATAAAGTGATTTTGTAGTACTATAGTAAACTTTCCAGAAATAACAGAGACCCCTGGCTTAAGAAAGGAGTGTGTGTGTGTGTGTGTGTGTGTGTGTGTGTGTTGCTGCTGTTGAGGAATGAAATTCAACCTGGCAGATGTTGACATTTCTGGGAACTATGAGTTACAGAATATACAATGGGCAGGGATTTTTAAATTGAGATTGTTAGGAAAAGAAGCTTTCTGTGGTAGGTTTCCATGTAGCAGGGTCTGGACTTGGTTCTGCTGGCCATGTGGAGACACTGGGGAATGTGAGCAGCAAAGTGACATGATCTGATGTGATCCCACAAGGTGACTGGAGGCACTGAGAGAATTCGATCACAGAGGGCCAAGACCACAGTCAGGGGGTGACTTTAGGTGTCTAAGCAAAAAGCGATGAGATCATGGAGGGGCTATTTATGTGTTGCAGAGCTAATATATATTCTTCTCACATGTAGTCACGAATAGGAAAATGTTACCATTTACGTATGTTCAGGACATATGACCTACAAAGAACCTAAATAAGTACCCTTTTTTCCAAGAAGCTGGAGGCATATGGATTATTCTTATTGGTTGCTTTTCTGAAATAAGGAGCAGGAGACATCATGATGCTATTAGTTCATCTGCACAACCAAACCCACAGTTCTTATCAGCAACAGCATCTAGATGACTGCCTAGTATTCTTTAGTTTTTGACAGGGCAGATGTCAAGTGTGGGTGGTCAACCATAAGCCTTGAGGGCTAAAAGGGGAGGTATTTTTTGCAAATGAGCAACATGTCTGCAAGCCTGTTGTGTGGAACACCACGCTCAGTGATTCTCTCATTCCTTTGCTCTAAGCATCGTATTTCCTCTATGGTCCTTTTAGAATGGGAATATATTTAGTGGGGAAATCACTGGGTTGAATCTCTAGCACACAACGCAAGTGAGTGAATAAGACTGATTTTATTTCCTGCTTTGGATACCGTGATTATTGTGCTCACATTGGTTTAGGTTAAGGAAAGGGAAAATTGGTACAGAGAGAAAAGGGGACATTGAAAAAAATAATTGATATAGAGAAAGATAGAAGTAGGAATTTTGTAAAAAAAATGAAAAGGAAAAGCTGTCAGCTCATCTCAAATTATGACTAGGTCTGGCCCTGTTACCTAAATAAACCAGTGTTGTATATATTAGGATGCATATCATCTCAGATTTAGAAAGGAATTAAATATCACTTTGTCCAACCCTCATCTATTACAAGAAAGTTCCTTATAATACTCCTAACAAGTGACCATGCTGAATATTGTCCTTGAGTATTTCAATGACATGCACCCCTTGACTTTTGCAGGCAACCTGAAGTTCACCCTGAGGCCAAGATTGAAATTTAATTAAGTTGTCCCTCATGGGAATGGAGCCGGATCTGTGTTCTCAAAACTTTGATTTCCAGGCCCACACTTTCTATATTTATTCATATTTGTATTTTTTCTCTTCTCTCTCCCTCCATCTTTCGCTTTCTCCATCCTTCTGACATAAAAGGGCCAAAATGAGTCTAGTCTTCTTTTACGTGAAGTTCAAGTATTGAAGACCTATCATCATGACACCCCTCACCCTGCTCCATGCTGTCACAAGAATTAAATTCTTTGTTTTGTGTTTGCAATCACAAATTACTTTTAATTTCATATTATAAATGCAATCTACCTGTTATGCCCACATTTCACGCTTGTCTAGAAGCATTCAGTGGGGAGATGCTCATTTCAATCCAAATGGGATATAATCTATCTTCTTGCAAGTTTCTTTTGCCTCCAAGTATTTGATTTTGCTCCACAGGTGATGGAAACTCTTTTGTTTTGACAGCTTCCTACAGAAAATAACCACACCTCTGTTGCTAGCTATTGGAATCTCAATTATAAACTGTTCTTTTAATAACGCTATGTTTTTGCTGTATTTAGATTATTGGGTTCTCAGGGATGTTACTATAATAAAATAGGAACTGTGCTGTGATTGTATAGATTTTCTATCATCAGAATGATAACTTTTAAGGCACCAATCAAATTAATGGTGGTGTGAGTAGGATATTCCCTGCTGTGTTGCTCATCACATAAAATGCCTTCCTCCCAGACTTTCTTGCCCTAAAAAGGTATACATACTCAAATTTTCTCCCTAGATGCCAACGCAAACCAAATACTTGAGGTGCCTTCTGTAGTGCCAAATGCTTCTGAGCCTGGGTCAACTTGATCTAGTCATGGGTAGACATCCTACTAACAGCAAATGTGTTCTTACTTTGACATTAAATGCCAATCATACACTGAACCAGTCATATGCCAGTGCCAAACATATAAAATCAACTTCCAGTTCTCTCAATTTTCTGGCTACTGCTCTTTTCACTTGACTTTCATTATATATACACTGTTCTTGTTCTAAAGATATTTATTTATTTATTTATTTATTTATTTATTTATTTATTTATTTATGAGAGATACACAGAGAGAGGCAGAGACACAGGCAGAGGGAGAAGAGACTCCCTGTGGGGGGCCTGATGCAGAACTTGATCTCAGGACCTTGGAATCAATCACTGAGCCACTCAGGTGCCCCTATATAAACTGCTCTTAAGTTTTATGATGAATTGTGCACATTCTCACAGCTCATTTTTCTCTCTCTTTAACACCATAAGGTCTTCCTTCCACAGGTAGCTAATTTATTAAATAATATCTCGTTCCTCCTTCAAAACTCACTTCCTCCTGTAACTTTTCTAAAGTGAACTTGAGCCTATCTAGAAACTGGGGAATTAAGGATTGGCGCCAGAGCTGAAGAGAGGAAAAAGAGAAAAAAATATATACTGGTAATCCAAACATTTTATAAGTATGTAATGACTTTATATGCACTATCTCATTTTCCTTTGCTAGGATTATCTAGGGAGGCATGTAATTCAGTCATGGCTAGTCAGCAAGGGACTTTCTGAGAGATCTTGCGCTTGCACACACTGTGCAAAGTTTGGAGCTGTAAAAGGGCTCCTTTTCTCCTTTCTTTCCTTTCTTTCATACTTGTGGTGTTGTAGTATAAGGATACAGAGCTTGGAGCTACCATGGCCACCCCTTAACCATAATGGAAGCTATTGCTAACAATCCACTGTTGATGGCAAGAGAGAAAGAATCCTACTTCCTGATGATGTCACAAAGATGCTGTATCTGCTAGCTCTTGCAGAGTAATAAATCACTCCAAAACTTAGTTGCTTAAAACAATAACCATTTATTTAGCTCAGGATTCTACAGGTGGCAGTTTGGGCTGGGCTCAGCTGGTTGAGTCTTCTGGATCCAGGATGTCTGACTGATGCATTTGCGGCCAGCGGCCAGATCAGTGGAGAGCTGACTGATGTGCAGACATGAAGGAGTGTGCACAACTGGGATAGCCCATTTTTATTCCACATGGTCTCTCATCCTCTGAGAAGTTAGTCTAAGCTTATTCACATGGTGGTTACTTAGAATTCAAGAGTAAAAGAGGAAGTGCGTGAAGTCTTTTGAAGCCTAGCCTCAAAACTGGTCCAACATTGCTTCTGCTGCATTCGATTAGCCAAAGAAAAAGGCAACACACTCCAGACCAGGAGGTAGAAATAGGCTCACCCTTGTGATGGGAATTGCTACAAAGAACTGCAGCCATTTTTTCCACCTGCCACGAATGCCAAAACAACCTCGGAACTCCCGCCTTTGAATTTCTTGCTGTGTGGCCATCGGATATCTTTCTGGTTTAAACTACTATGAAACAGTTTTTCTATTACTTTCTGCCAATACATTCTAATTGATCCAATCTGCCCTCTAGCATTTCAGCAGCTGACCCTGAAGCTGAGGAAGTAACCTTCATTCTAGACAAATTTACAAAATTAAACTCTTTCATTCAGAACAAAAACACCCTGTGTGCTACTTGGAGTACTGGTATACTGAGGAAATTATCCTCTTTTCAGTCAACACCCCAGAAAAATATGCATTTCTTGAGCTTTTGGGTGATTTCTATTTTTATTTATATTTGTTTATTAAAAAATTTATTTATATATTCATGAGAGACACAAAGAGAGAGGCAAAGACACAGGAAAAAGGAGGAGAAGCAGGCTCCATGCAGAGAGCCCAATGCGGGACTCGATCCCAGGACTCTGGGATCATACCCTGAGC
The DNA here is from genome assembly GCF_905146905.1 of Nyctereutes procyonoides. NCBI lineage: Eukaryota > Metazoa > Chordata > Mammalia > Carnivora > Canidae > Nyctereutes > Nyctereutes procyonoides. Next base: position 26,771,660 of record NW_026575122.1, read on the forward strand.
CAAAGGTAGATGCTCAACCACTGAACCACCAGGTGTCCCAGATTTCTACTTTTAATTGTCTTCTGCTGAAGCATCTGTTAAAGATCAGCTGAGACAATCACCAGCATTCCTGGCTTGCCTATTAAATCTTCTATCTATAGATTTTCTAAGCCTCAATTTCTTCTGCCTTGCTTTCCAGGCAGCGGTTTGCATATTGGTTTCTCCCATCAGACAGTAGGACACAGGGTGCCCAAAACTGTTTTGTATCCATTCCTCCTCTATCACTCCCTCTTCCTGGCACACCTTCCCCATCTCCAGCACTTACCACCTTGCCCAGCATGTAGTGAATACTCAGTGTTTTGCTGAATGGAATAAGATAAATGCTGATAATGACATATGACAGACTCCACCAACCAGCGTCATTTGGCTTAACAAGTATCTACTCTTAAAATTCAAGCCTTACAAGGAAAGGTAAAGGGGCCCTGAGTAACATATAGCTCATTATGAGTTTGTATTAACCATGTTTATAGATTCTGCAAACTTTATGCTTTAACATCTGTCCTACAGGCCTGTATTGGACATGCTTTATTCTGGACAATCTGATCATATGTCTGAGTCATCTCGCTTTGACCTCCTGCCTCCCTGTTCAACCCCCCACTTGCTCCTCTAGAGAAGTCCTCTACCAGGGAGCATCCTTTTTAAATACAAACCAATCATTCAGAGTCCATACCCACAATCACCTTTGTTATTGGTGCTCAGACACTGAGCTGTTATCCACTGGCCCTAGTCACCCAGGAGTAAGGACCAGATAATGAGGTACAGCCCCTATGCTCCAGAGCCCACTGAAATTATTTGAATTAGCCAATCATAAATTTGTTCAGCCTGCTTTGTCTTTTTCTTCCCTAATAAAAGCTCTTGCCCACAGTTCCCACGTCTCTGCCTCAAGCCCTGCTCCACTGGTTTCCATGCAGCCTTTAATGCTGTGATGTGTACCCCTTCCTTGGAATCTGTGAGTATAATAAAATATCGTGTCAATGACAGGCATGTCCTGGCTGTTGGCCTTACAAAACCTAAATAATACTTAGCTATTAAAACAGAGTTGATAATTACATATCTGACCAATGTCTAGCCAGAGTCTAGAGTAAAGAAGTAAAGATTTTCCTTTTCCTTAAGAGGACTGGGAATGGAGAATGGCTTAAGGAAAATAGAATTTATAGCCTGTTAGAAGAAGAAGGAAAACCAGTATTTGTCAGCAAAACGAGGAGCTGGATAAGAAGCTCTAGGCACTTGGAGTGAGAGAGTAGAAGGAAACACAAGAAGGAACCTAAAGGAAGAAGGGAAAATATAAAGCAATTCTGACCATTTTGCCATTGTGTCTTCAAAGATTTGTTGAATATGTGGATTGGAGTTGGCAGGAACCTGTTTTCTTCCTTTCTCCTTCCTGACTTTCAGAAACTCCTGCAGGTAGTTCTCACGTGCAGCCAAGGTTGAGAATCACTGTACCAGAGACTTTTTCTTCAAAGTGGGGTCCTTGGGCCAGAAGCACTGGGCACCATCTAGGAGATATGTATAGGCTTGAAAGAACCAATTGTACATGTCTTTTTCCAACTCCACATGCGGTGACATCATGTTGGTAGGTTGAAACAGGCGAGGGTGAGGTTATATACATCATGTGAATTGGCAAATGCCCTCTGACCTCTGGTTCCAGAGCCAGTTGTTAAATATTTACCAACATGCCATATCTCAGCAGCTGCTCAGAAATGCAGCATCTCCAGCTCCACTCCAAACTTGATGAATCAAAATGAACATTTGAAGAAGACCCCCAGGTAAACCATATGCATATTAATATTAGAGAAGCATTGATAAAGTCCAAGCTCTTGACATGGCATTTAAGGACTTTCAAAATGCAACTTCATATCTTCCCGCTACCCTTTCCCTGTCTCATTGAGTCCCCTCACTAAAAGCCCTCAGAGAATCCTGATCCTTAAATCCCTTAAAATCCTTTAAAACTCTCATGTTTTTTTCTTTATCCCAGAAAACCCATTTCTTTCTTGCTTTGCTTTCATTGCTAGAATTGGATACCATTTCTTCTGACTGTGTGGACAAAAATAATACTTGTTCCCCCCCCCCCCCCTTAACTTATCACACAGAGCTCTCTTAGAGTAATGCTTTTATTTCCTGGTCATATTCCATTCACAAATTAATCTCCTCAACTTGCAAGATTACCCTAAAGGCCATCCCATGAAGTCATCTCTGAATCCCTGCAAACCAGCACATAGTAGGTGCTCAGCAAATTCTTATTAAATCTGGAAATAGCTTCATTTTGGAGATTTAATTCAAAAGTTCTGAAAACGTAGTCAGTTCTTCTAACATATGCATCTAGGACAAATGTGAAAAACCTCGAAACAGGCATAAATGACAAAAGGGGGGAGGGCTCGTCTGCTACGATCTGTGCCTAAGTACTTAGGAATCATGAAAATTAAAGGCTATTGCTGCTTGTTTTGTTGAATAATACATCTGCAAACTGGAAAACTGCATGTCTATTTTATTTACCAGCACGAATGCCCATTTGCTCACACACATAGCTGTTTGCAAGCAAATTTTGTTCCCATGCAAAACAAATGTAAATTTGGCATTAAACAAGTGCCAATTATTTCCTGAATGTGGAAGGGAAAGGAAGGGTGATTTAACAGATAGAAGCTCTGGACTAGGAAGCAGGGAAGGCGGCCTAGCTCAGCTGCACGGGACTTTTTCATCACAAGGAGTGAATGTTTAATCTGCTTAATTGGGTGGGCATTCACTGCCGATGAGCAGGGACCCAGTGTTCCATGTCATTTTCTTTCTCTATGAGATGGCTGCTATGACCTTCAGCAGACTCCTCTGCTTGCTGCTGGGAAATAGGAAGCTAATTTGGGCTTGTTCTCATGTTTCTTTCATACGGTGGAGAGAATTCATTTGATAAGCCCTACGTCAGTTTTTATTGTGAGGCCTGATTACTGTGATTAATTTTAATCCTACTCGTTACCATTTATGAAGGACCCCACTCAGTGCTAGGCACTGAACAGCACAGCTTCAAGCTGCCTGTCTCAATGGAAGTTTTAACCCTTGCCACTACTCTCTAAGTGAGGCTGTGTTGGCCCAATTTTGTGGATTGGGAAGCTGAGGCTCACCTTCGCATCGTGTGTTGGTGAGTGGCAGGGGCAGAACTGCACACCAGGTCTTTTTTTGGTCTAATTAACACCCCTCCTCCCCTCACTCTAAGGTGCCACAGGGCCTCCCTCATCTTAACAAAAACTACCTAATTAATCCTTTTCACAGCTGGACCATATCAATAACTGCTGTTCTGGAAAAGAACTTTATTCCTTTCTATGCATGTCTTAAAGGAAAGAAGCAAAGTCTACTTTCCTGATACCTTCACCTGCTGTTAGCTTTACCCCTCTTCTCTCCTCACCCACCCCTGTCTCTGGGAGTTTGAGGTCTCCTGGGCTTCCACTCTACCTGGCAATGCAAACCTGCAGCCCTGTGTGCTCTGAGCAGGTTTGTCTTCTCCTGGAGACTTCAGCTTATGCCACATGGTTATACAAAGGCTCCTCCCTTCCTCCCTGTCCCTGTCGCACACTTACACTTAATCCCTCCCTGTCCCTAGTCCTCAGACTCCAAGCAACGATAGCAGATGTGATGGACTATTTCCTGCTCAGGGCCTAATGAGTTTCAAATGACTTACTTTTAGTTCTAGAAATAGACATTCAACAACAATGTAATGAGTGCTATTGGGTGTCAGGTACTGTTATAGGCTCTGGATATGCAGTGGTCAACAGCACCGTAGGAGCTTGCCTGAGTGCCTACAGTATACCTCGCTCTGTGCTGGGATCTGAAGGTATGCATATATACAACGCTGAGCATTTGCCCTTGGGAGTTCACAGTCAACTGGAAGCTCACAGTTTAACCTCCACAAGTAGTAAATTATAATAGTGTTTCTTGAGCATCTGCTATGTATAAGACACAGAAGTAACGTGACTTGTCTATAGCTACATGGCTTGTGAATGGTAAAGATAAGATCAAAAATAGATAATCTGAATTCACTGTTAAAGCTTCTCATTCCATCAAGAATCTCTCAAAAAATTATCTTAATGAAGAAAACCCTCTTGTAAATTTATTTTTAATGATTTTTATTAATTAATTTATTTATTTGAGAGAGAACTCAGGTGTCAGGGGAGGGGCAGAGGGAGGGAGAGGATGCAGGGCTCAATCCCAGGACCCTGGGAATGTGATTAAGCCCAAGGTAGTTGTTGAACAAACTGAGCCACCCAAGCGCCCCTGAAGAAAACTTTTATGATTAAAGATGTCCACTGTAGACGTATTTGTGAAAGCAGGAATTTGGGGATTACCAACACATGTAACAATAAGAGAATGTTAAGTGTTAGTACATTAAAACCTTGAGGGATCTTGAAAATCATTTAGAAGCCCAATACTCACTACTTCATTCTTCTCATGCTAGTGTCTGCAGGTACCTGGCAATATCTCCTAAAGGGAGGGTAGCACTGGCTGCCCAGATTTTTACATTGTTCTTTCTGTAGTCTCAACTATTTTCCCATTCTTATTTTTTTCAGAGGTAAACTTTCTATGGGTATATAAACTATACCTAATCTGAGATGTTCAATCCATTAAGCTGAACATAACTGGTGGCACTGTAGATCTTGGAATCACAAAGAACCAGCTAAGGTTCTAGAACAAGATGGTTTCCAGGCCCTCTCCTCCCTTTAATTGCATGAGTTTCTGTGGTAACAGAAAGGCAAAGAGCAGGAAAGAAACTATAGAAGGCTCTAGCATTGGGGCTTACACAAGTTCTGATGAAAGTTTCTTTGAGGCCGATGAATTGGATTTTGTCTTATTAATCAATGGCCTAAAATTATTACAATCAGTGTCTTTTATATTATCCTACTGATAATGTAGAAAAAGAACAAAAAAAGGAAAGAAAAATGAGATTTGTGCCAGTAATACCATACAATGGAATATGATGGGTCTCTCAACAATTTTACTATGGCAGACATATCATAAAAATAGTGAACTTTATGATGTAAGTTAAAGTGAAAAAAGTAGAATAAAAATTATATAGGATAAGATGAAGGTCAGATTTATCCTTAACCTCTGGCAAGTTACCAGATTTTAGGATACATATTTTTTACATCATCATTCCAACTGATAACTTGAGCCAAGTGTTCTAGCCTGTCTTTTCTTTGCCTGTTTGCCTAAGTTTGTTATATATTTTTGCATCTGAAAAGGTCTCTGTATCTATTTTAGAGAAAAGCAAAGTATAAATAAATTAATAAAATAATAGTTTAATATCTCTTACTTCCTGTCTTATATTCTTTGACCTAGTCTAACCTTTAGCCATTTTGCTCTTCTCAGTACAAGTTCTGCTTTATTAGATCTGAAGATTATTTATTATTATTATTATTATTATTATTATTTTGACAGAAAGCAAACAGGAGTCAAAAGGAAGAAAATGCTTACATTCCTTGCCTTTAGTGTCAAGCTCAAGTTGAAATCTAAGTGGGGGAAAGAGTAGTGTGAGGGAGCTGATGGCTCAAAACCAGCACGTGAAAAGGTGAACCCCATGTCTGAGTTTTAAGAGCAATGATCAATTAGCCAGAAATTGGTGAGTAGCTAGCATCAGAGGTCAAGTTGGGAATTGCAAATTTGAGAGTCTGGTATCCAAATCAAGTAAACAGTAAAAAATAAGGTGAATTCCCAAGGCAAGACCTTGCATGTCAGAGATAAGGTACTAGTCAGGCAAAGGAAAGATGTTCTGGGGTTTGTTATGGCTGCAGCTGTGTTTGGCTTACAATTTCCCTTTACCACAGTGGTCCTTCTTTTCCTGCTTTTTGGGTCTCATGTGCAGTTGCTAACATCACGCAGCTGGGCTGTATTCTATCATGACTGAGACTTCTCCCTTTTGTCTTCCTGTGGCTTCCACAGATTATTCCTTCAGAAGCATTTTAACTTGGGCCAGTTGTAGTTTATATACTATGGAAAGATACTCTGTGAGTCAGTTCTGTGCCTCAAGGGTTTTAGGGAAAGAGGCTGGAGTGTCTAATAATGGACTGATTCTTCCAAACAGGATCCAAGTCAGTTCTTTGTCTCTCCCTTACCCCTGTGGATGGCACATAAAAGAACACGTTGAAAAGGAGTACTTTTCATCCCCAAACTGGCTCCAAGCAATTTCTATGAAATAGTTGTCATTTTACAACAAATGGGCCCAGCATCACTCATAATATTAATAAAATCATTATGCAAAGTAGTTGCTTTTCAAGTTGAATGATAATTTTCTCTTTTCTCTTAGACATCAAAAAGAACCAGATCCTACTACTGATTTTAAAACATACCACCCACCAGATCTTCCTTGGAAATTCTAGCAGCTTATGTATTTTTGTCCCTGATGGAAACATCTAGCAGCTATGTTTTACTTGTTCATTCATTTGCCCATTCTTTTATTCATATACCCAAGAGACGCCATTTAGTGAGAATTATGATGTGATGGGCACTATATAGCATCCTTTATAATTTATTAAATCTTAAGCTACTATGTGTCAGTCATCATCCTAGGTTCCACGGATCAAAAGATTATGTGCTCAGAGAAGAAGAATAAATAAGTTGAATAAAAGTTATAATGGTGACTTACGGGCAGATGGACAGTAATTCCTGGGGTAAACAAGAAATCAGGCTTCATAGAGAAGTTTTGAAAAGGTTAGGTGTTGATTTAACTTCTAACTGAAGAAGACAAAACAAAATCAACCCCCCCACCAAACCAAAGCTTTCAGACTTTAGCAGGGAAGCACATAGAGACTAAAGAGAATTTGTCCTTGAGCAAAAAAGCTACTATTCCAACAGAAAACTGAAGTCATTTGCTGAAGCGGAAGTACAGTCAGACCAAAGGTATAGACAGCGGTAAATACTATTCCCAGGTATGGTCACGGAGGCAGATTTTCTGAAAAGTGACTCCAGTCCCTAGGAAGGGATTCACTGCCTCTCAATGTCCCTACACAGCAGAGAACCCTTGGTAATGCATACTTCTGTCTGGAATAGCTAATGGCGTAACAAAATTACCAATGGATGAAGGCATCTGAGGACTGACCATTGTAACACCATATCATTTCAAAACAGCTTCTAGACTCTATGACCTTAAGTATTTTTTAATAGGTGAAAAAAACCAAGAGTTCCTTCCTTAGGTAGGAAAATTGGCCATCCTCATATATGTTATTATGTCCTTAACATGCTGCCCATACCCAATGACACCAAAAGTATAATAGTAGATGAGGGCCCTTTAGGCGAGAAATATTTTTAAAGTGTTGATGTCTACGAGATATGTCATTGTCTTTTTTTATTCTCTAATGCATTTCCCAAGAGACTTGAACAGTCTCTGGCACTAGAGAGTCACTCAAAAAGTTTTTGTTAAATTGAATTGAATTGAGGGGTGTGATATAAGAGCAGATATACCATGTCTGGTGCCAGACTAACTGGATTTGAATCCTAGCTCTGCTCCTACCTAACCTCAGTTTTCTCCTCTTTAAAATGGGACACTAGGTTTGTTGTGAAGATGAGATTACTAGAATATTTTGAAAACACTTAATTAAGCCAAGGGCAGGCACACAGTAATGCTATGCCGAGCAAGTATTTACTATGATTAATATTACTCATGTCTCTTAGGCAATGGCCAGTCCTGAGCCGGTCAATTCTGGGATTCAACTTCCATATACATCTGTAGATTTCGGGGCAACTTGGCTTCAGAGTAACTTTTTTCAAATGCACTGCTTGCTATACTTTCATGATTCCAAGCTGCTGTCATTGCTTTTCACGTTCATCGCTTTTCTAACACCGTTTCTGTTGAGGTCATTATAATTCCCTATTTGCCAAATCTAATGTGTTGGTTTTTTTTTTTTTTTCAAACTTCATTCAACTTGACTCTCCTGGAGAATTTACAACTTTCAAATACATTCTCCTTCTTTAAATTATTTTTCTTTGGCATTTAGAAGAATATTCCTTTCTGGCCCTCCTCCTAACTTTGAGATACCTCCTTCTTGGTCATTTCTGCCAACTACTCTTTCTGCATCACATTTATCAAAATGACTTATTGAGGTAGTAACATTAACTAACTCCTATTTTGCATATGAGCAAATCGAGACTCAAAGGGGTATTTTGCCTAAGGTCATACAGTTAGTGTCTTGGTTTGAATCCATATAAGTCTGACTTTTGTGTCTGTATTGATATATAATCTGCTGTTTCTCTAATTAGGCTGAGTTAAATCCTAAGAAATCTTGGAGACCATCCTAATAAAATGATAATATTAATAATCACTAGCATTTATATAGTCTTTACACTGTACCAGACACAAATCTACAGCTTCACATACACTGGACCCCTTAATCCTCCAAGTGCTATGAGCTAAGTATTATTATCCAATTTTAGAAATGAGAAAATCAGGGTACAAATTCTTAACAATTCTAAGCAGTTGGCCTTTATTCTGTCAGCAGTTAGACACTCAGAAATATCCTTAAGAAGGGAGGCAACATGACCTTATTTAATTTCTACAGAAATATAAATTCCAGGAGTATGGAGGATAGAAGGAAGGGATTATTTTGGAACACAGAAATCTGCTCATAGGCTCTTGAGGATAGTCAATATTAAAATGATGAAAGCTTGAGTAACAGTTGTGGTAAGAATGATGGAGGGAAGGGATGTCTGAAGACATTTACCAGATATTTTCATCAAAGTTTAGTGACTGGATGGTTATAGGCAGCAGGAAGCAAAAGAAGGGTGTTGAGGTTCTTTGCATGGGAGATTTCATAAACAGTGTGTTTTGTTTAGCTAATTTTAAAATTTGGGGTATTTAGCCATTCAGATTGGCCTTGTGCCCTATTAGTCTTAATTAACTTGTTTCATCTGGAGAAACTGTTCCCCTGCCAGTATGCCATCATGAGCTCTGCTGCTTCCTCCAGCTGATGCGTGCTGAGCAGCCACCTTTTCCCTGAAGCCCCGTTCTGGCCCAGGGAAGATGATTTCGGCTGCTGGCTCAGTGGCCCTTCCACTACTGCTGTTCAGTGACATGGCAACACTCTTCTCCTTGTGTAAGGTACCAGCTGCTGCCTTGCTGGGAGAAAAAGAAGTTAAACCACTCTTGGCTGCATCTTCAGCTCCTTCAAGACACTGAACTCATACCCAAGACTCCAGACCAGAACTCAAAACCAGACTTTTATACTTAACATTCCTCTGCCCTCCTCACTTTTTTGACTGATATTGTAAGATTGCAGCTATTCACCTCTGGCAAACAGGACTCTTCAGTGAATTTCTTCTTGCCTTTTGAGATGGGTATCTATTTTGGAAGTTAACGAGTATATGTTAGGTGTCCATTAGAACCATGAAAGACTTATGTGAGATGTGAATACAAAGGTGAATAGCACCTATCCTGATCTTAAGAATCTCTCGGGTTGTTGGAGGAATCCAAGAAGAAGGCAATATGGTTAGCACAACAGCAGAAAGTATAGAGTATGATAGGAGCACAGAGGAGGAAGACACCATGAATGGAAGGCTGCCATTGGTCAAGAGTTCTAAGAAAAGCATCCCAGAGCACCTAGGCAACCAAGTGAGGCCTCGGGGGCACAGGAGAAGTTGCTTGGCTAAGAGCACGAGTGGAATGGTGGATAGGGTCAACAGGGTAAAAGAACTTATGTTCAGAATCAAGAAACAAGGCTTGCTGGTTTAGGAATAACACCAACAGGCTCAAATATCATGATTTGAGTCTGGAATTTATCCACAGGATAATAGCAAGACCTTAACGGGTTTAAGCAGTAGTGTGGTGTGGTCAGCTTTGCTTTTTCAAAGTTATTCTGCTGCAGTGTGGAGGGCTAGATTGGGGGAATCAGAGTGAGGCAGGGAATCCGAGGCCATGGCAGCAGCCAAGTAGCAGCTCTGGAGAATTACACAAAGGAAGTAGTAGTGAGAAGAGCATGGGGCAAGCAGATTCAAAGGATTCATAAGATGGTGGATTTGATGAGATTTAATGATTGACTGGATTGGAAGAGGAAAAAGAGAACAGTGTCTCTAGGATATTTCGTGGGCAGTAGAGCTTGACTATCTCTTTGAAAATAAATTCCATGAAATATACTCAATTGCATCACCACATTATCTCCTGAGACATGAAATTTAATTTCCCTTGTTAAACTCCTTGTTTTGAAGTCTTGAAGTTTCTTCCTGGGCTAGTGTCCTCTAGTAATATCAAGCATACTTTTGAACCCTGAAGGAGATCCTGTCATTGGCAAAAATCAAGCATCCTGATGAGCATTTATGGATTATCAGTGGCCACAGGAGCCCTCCATCCAATTCAGGAAACTCTTCAATGTACAGAACTTTGAAAAGCACAGCTGTCCCCCCTGGGAGTGGATTATGTCGGTTTTGACACATCTCTATGGTAAAAAGAAATAATTCTAAAGGCCTACTAAATCTTTTCTCCAGCAAGACACCTACCAGCTAACTGGATAATCAGTAACGTTTTCCCCCCCTCAATTGAAATATTATCTATCTTTAGATATTACCTATCATCCTACCACATCCATAAAGCCCTACCAACAACACCAACAGAATTTGGTTTCTTCTCCTTTTTCTTAGTGTCAGTTCCATCCATTTTGTCCATCGGTTTCATTTATTTAAGGATTTATTGGGGCCTACCATGTGTTGGGCACTGGTATGGTTCTTGGGAATATTGTAGGGAATGGAACAAAATGCCTATAATGAAACTAATATTTGGTGGGAGAAGGAAGACAATGAATAACTAACCAAATAAATGAACCTGATCATTTCAGAGACTGAAATAGTATGAAGAAAAAAGAAGAAAATGTTATTGGAGCTGGAGAGATCTGGGTGATTTATATGAGTTAATGCAGAAGGCCTTACTGAGTCTTGAGTGATCAAAAATAGAAGCCAGTCATGCCATGGCTTAGAGATAGTGCTTTCTGGACACAAGTCCAGAAGGGATAAGTTTGACTTGCCATTATAGATGAACACTTTCATGTATCTGCAGCATAATTTATATCCAGTTGACTTATTCCCTACTTTTCCATATTTGCACTCTGTGGGCTTCCAGGCTAATTGGATTATTTGCATACATATTGTTTCTTGCTAAAATCCTACAATTCTTGAGGGCAAGGATATATCATATATTTTATCCTTTTCCCCACAACGTCTAGCACAATGTTGGGAACACTACTAGATGCTCAATAAATTCTTGCTAAATTCAATTAAATTTACAGTAATAGAGCTGTTTTTCATAATATAAATAGTGAACAAAAGAAATATCTACTAAACAACACAATGACACTATAGCAAAAGTTCAAAAACAGTTTATAAATTTTTCCACAAAGACTTGAGAGATATGTTTTCATTTTAGTGATTGCTGTCCTTCAATTAGTTAAAGAGTCATCTGAATTTAAGAAAGCATTTTCCATGACAGCTGTTCACATTTCTGAGAGCGAGGAATTTGCCACGACATGACTTTAGTAATTACAAATAATTTCATTTGCTGCTGAAAGACAAGAGCAGGCAAGAAAAGAACATTTGTTTTCTGTATTCAACACCTAAGTCGTTGGAGCCAATGGCAGGAAGAGGGGCAGGTCCTAGAATTCTCAGTCCAAGAGGGAGTTGATGAGACACAGAGTGAATCTGAACAACAATAAACAGAAGGAGAGGAGACACTGGATCCTTGGATCCAGTCATTATAGCTCCACCCATTATTATCGGAGCTAATAAACTAAGGTAGCTGGATCAGACATAGAATGAGGAGTGTATTTAGATCCAAAGCAGGCAGGTCTGGGTGCCCAGAGGATCATCTTGGAAGTAGACTATTGGATGGCCAATTAGAGTCACAGTATCATTTTTATTTACATTCTTTGGCAGGCCCAGGGATGCATATTCTGCCCAGAACAGATCACAGTGTGATGCTTTATTTTGTATCTTCATCTATGTTGACGAGGTGTCACATTTCTCTATTTCAAGGATTTATGGTTATGACCCTGCTGCCATGGTGTCACCCAGGAGCACAGCATCATTTCAAACTGCTCCATCTCTACAATTATGATTCTGAGTTTTCCCCTTTATTCTTTCATTTCTTCTTTCCTTCACTTCTTGAGTCCAGCATTTTGCCCATTCATTCATTAACTTCAACAAATACTTAGAGAGCCTACTATAGATTAGAGACTGTTCTAAGCACAGAGGACATAGTGATTAAACAAAGTCCTTTCCATAAAAGACAAGAACAGACAGTTCAAAGAAAAGAAAGATGTATATAAATATATAAAGAACCTTTATATAAGAAGCTCTGCTTCATTCATAATCAGAGAGATGCAAACAAAACACTATACTTAGATACCATTTTTCACCTTTCAGAGTGGCAAAAAATTCACTGTTGGCAATACTAAGTGGAAACAGCATTTTTACACATGGCTAGTAGGATTGTAAATTCATACGATCCCCATGGGGAGCAATTTGGCATTATCTATCAAAATTATAAATGTATGTAGCCATTGAATCACTTTAGGGAATTTGGACTATAACTATATTTGCACACAGATGAACTGATATATGTACAAAGTTACTTATTTATTTAATAGGAAAAAATGGAAAACACCCAAATGTCCAATAAACTATGGTATAGTTATATAACAGAACACTATGTGGCTGTAAATCAAACAATCCCAAAAGTCTCAATTTCAAAAATAAAAGTAAAATGAAGACTTTTTCTAAGCACTGCTGGGGAAGGCCTGCAATGGAAGAGCAATGAGCCCAACAGTGTGTTTAATATGTGTCCTTTAATGCATAAAAAGCAGAAGAAAGCCAAACATATATATTCTTATTTGCATATATTTGTATGAGGAACCTGGAAAGATCAATAAGAATTTCATAAATGTGGCCATCTTCTAGAGAGTGATAACTGAAAGGTTGTGGGACTGAAAGACCTCAATGTACATTAAAATCATTTGATTTCTGAAACATATGAAAGAATCATTTAATCAAAGATGTTACAAAGTCTTTGTCCTCTTGGCACTTAGAGTCTAGGGGTAGAGACAGAAAGTGAGACAATAAGTATATAACATAGTGTCTAATGATTAAAATTACTAAGGTTTAAAAGGAAAGTTCAGTAAGGGGATGGAAGGTGAAAGATGTAGTATTTTAGGTAAGAGGTCAAGGATGGCCACTGTGAGTAGGGAGCAGTAAAAGACAAAACTGAATGAAATAAGAAGGGCATGCAAATATCTGGGAAAAGAGTGATCTGAAGAGAGGGAATAACAGTGACCAGGACCATGCTGTGGGAACATATTTATTATACTAGTCAAGGTACAGCTTGGGACTTTCAGAGAGGTAGCCAGGGTGAGATTGTGTACAACCTATGGGTCTTTATGAAGGCTTTGGATTTTGTTCCCTCCGTGATTAGAAGAAAATGGGCTTCCCTTTGTCTTCAGATGCTCTGCCAATTCTTCTAGTCCCTTCTCTGTTCTGGCTTTATTTGCCTCCCACCCAGCCAAGATGCCATGATCAACAGTAAAAATGCTCCCTTATTCTCCTGCTGCTTCCTTTTGCTGATCTCCATTCTTGAACAAATTCTCAATCCACACTGCAATGATGGAGAGTGCCGGGTGGCAAGGAACTGGGGATATCCTCCAGTTGTCACCTGGCAAGAGATTGGGACCACCATTTCAGCATCCTACCAAGAATCAAGTGTTCTCAACAATCCTGTGAACTTGGAAGAGTTTCATCCACAGTCTAGCCTCCGGTAAGACCATAGCTCCAGCTGACTTCTTGATTGTAGCCTTGTAAGGCTCTGAAGAGAACCCAGCTAAGATGGGCCCTGACCTACAGGGATTGAGCAAAAATAAATATGTGCTCTTTTTAAGCTGCTAAATTTGAAGTGATATTATGTAGTAATAGATACTCAGTACGTTATCTATCTGTATTCTCAAAACACTATAATAGGCCTTGATTCCAGCTCTTATCCCTTGCTATTGGAAGTCTGCTTACTTCCTTACTTCCTTTCTCCTCTCTGGCATTGGAGAAGTGTGAGGGAGATGATTACATCTCTCTCCATATGCTGAGATCTTGATGCCATGTAGGACCTAGTTGGTACTTAATAAATGTTCATTGAATGTCTTTCCCTCCTCTAATACTTTTCAAATACTTGAAGAAAAACAATTGGATTCTTGATGGGGTACAAAAGGATAAAACTTGTTTTTCAAGTGAATGAAACTTAAATAGATCACAGAGGGATAAAAAATGACAACTGGATGGTGACATGTGTCTAATGCCAACTTTTCAATGGAATCATCTTGATTAATGAGGTCCTTCATTTGTGCAGTCACTAGGAAAATGAAAAGAGAAGGTCTATTTTCTCTCATAGTCTACTTTCAAAGGCATGGCCTTCTCATTATGAATAATCAAATACTACTCTGAAGGAAGGGCAAACTTGAAATGACTAACTTTTAGCTTTTAAGGCCTACTATTCAAGAGGAAAGCATTTTTTATAAAACCGACATTATGATTTCCCTTGGATAATTTCATGCTTTGAAAAATGACAGTGTTCCTATTCCATCTTCTGGTTAACAAATCTGTTTGAGGACTCCCCTTGCTGAGAACATTCCAAGGGTTTGTTTTTAATTTTTTTGAGGGAGTTAATGAGATCAAGTGGCATATTTTATTGTGTTTTTTTTTAAATAAATGGGTATCCCATGAAATTATAACACACGTTTCAGACAGAAACCACTGTCACTTAGTATAATATTTATTTTGTATCCATACATATTTATTATTGTGAATTAAATTCTAGTGTTTATTGTACATACAACACAGGGATCAAAGTCTTTGGAATTAAATGATGCAGGTTTGTGTCACAGATCCAACTACTGCAAGCTATAAAACCTTGAAGAAACCTGCTGAATGTTCTATGGTATCACTACTCCTACTCCTGTTACCTAAAACCTAAGGAAAGGGTTTATCAAGACCACGAGTGCTTGATGTGAGACTAGTACCACTACTTATTAAACATAGCACTGAAGGTCCTGGCCAATGTTGTGAGGAAAGAAAAAAAGAAATAAAAGAAATGAGGATGAGAGTAAAGATTTTAAAAATAATAATTGAAACTGGCAAACTACTGGGAGAGTCTAGCAAAGTGATAAATACAAGACCAAAGTACAAACCTTCATAGGAGTTTCTACAAAAGCAATAAGCAACCAGAAAATTTAATTAAAATCAAAACCAACCATTGAAGCAATAAGTATAAACAATCTTAAAAAGGCATACATAAGACTTACATGAAGATAACCTTAAAACTTGAATCAAGAGAGAGAAAATGTTCTGAATAAGTGAAGAGACATTTTTTGCTCTTGGGTGGTTCCCTCCCTTATGAAGCTGTCAGTTCTCCCCTAAATTAATCCACACAATGTCCTGATAAAATCTCCATTGAATGTTTTGAAGAACTCAGTAAACTAAGTCTAAAATTTTTGTGGAAAATTAAATATCTCCAAATAATCAAAGCAACATGAAAGACCACAGTTAAGAAGGAATAACTTGTCTTACTGATACTGAGACTTATCACCAAGCCAAGGTGAAGATGTCAGTGCTGCTTGACTCCATCTATGGAGTTAAGGTAATCACAGTCACAATCTGATGTGGCTTTTGTTTGTTTTATTTTGTGGTGTGTGAACTGTGACATGCTGGTTGTAAAATCTATATGGAAGAGCAACAAGCCAAGAATAGCCACAATATTCCTACTGGAGAACTATGTGGGGAGGCGGCAAACAAAATATCAAAACTTATTATGAAGCTTTAATAGTTAAGATGAGGTGTTACTATTTCAAGGAAAAGGTAAATTGATCAATGGAGTAAAATATAGAACTCCTTAAGCAGACTCACAGATATATAGAAATCTAATGATAGATAGGAAACTATAGAACAGTGAGAAAAGGATGGATCTTGCAGTTATTGGTGCTTGGAGAGTTGTTATTCTACATCATATGCAAAAATCAATTCCATGGATATTATAGACAAATACGAAAGTCAAACCTATAAAACTTTTAGAAGACAATATAAGAAAATAGATCTGTAATCTTGAGATGAAGGATTATTAACTAAAACTTTAAAAACATAAAGCATAAGGAAATTATTGATATATTTGATTGCATTAAGTCTAAGAACTTCTTTTCATCAAAAATAGCCATAAAGAAAATGAAAAGACAAGCTATGCATTGGCAGAAAACATTAACTGCTATGACAGTCAATGGACTAGGGACCAGAATATAGATATAGATACCTGTATCTCTACCTATGTATCTCTATCTCTTATCTATCATCTATCTATCTATCTATCTATCTATCTATCTATCTATCATCTATCATCTATCATCTATCTATCATCTATCTCTATCCATCTATCGATACAGATTTCTATATTCTGGTGCCTATACCTATAGATACATAGATATCTATATAGATAGAGAGATAGCAGAGAGAGGAGGAGACAACTTCCAAAAATCAGTAAGAGAAAGACAAACAGTAGAAAAATACACAAAAGACACAAGTGATAATAGGACATTCAACCTTATCAATAGTCATGGGAATGCAATTTAAAAGCACAATGTCCTTCCGTAGTAAAATGGATAAATTACAGTAAGTTCAAACAATGAAATATTATCAAATGAATGCAAAGATGCATTGGCATGATGGAATTAGGAAGACACACAGAATGTTCTATTTCTTAAACTGGATTTTGTATATATATGGGTTCATTATGCTGTTATTCTATCTTATACATACCTTATAACCATCCTTTTAGATTTAATAAATACCGGATCTAAGCTATTTTTTTAAAGGAAGGCATAAGTGTTTCCAGGTGTGGAGATATTACTAGAATCTGTCCTATCTTATCTGTGTAAATGGGCTGGTAGGCCTGCATAGGAATCCTATGAGCCATGGGATTTGGGACGTCAGGAAGAAGTAGCTTCCCCCACAAATATTCCTCACAAATTAGATACTAAAAATGAGATTATATTTTTTGGCTTAAGTTTATCTTTCTTAAGAGAAGCCAGGGAAACTATGGGGCCTGACCATGTTTCTAGGTGGGGTGAAAGGAACTTTCTTTCTCATTGCACAAATTAAAAAAAAAAAAAAAAAACATTGTGTAGGAGACAAAAATACTTACGATTATACCCTGTAAACCCTGCTCATTCAACCCACTTTACAAGGCAGTTAAGAAAATCAAATGAGACAATGACTATAAAATAGACCTGCTGCAGGGGTAAGTGCAACAAATATCAGCTTATATAGTTATCATTACCTTATGATAGGGGAGAAATACAAAATGATTTTTAAATTTTCTTTGCAATAGCATTATAGGAATTCTCACATATATAGATCTACTAAAATGTAACTATTTAATTTAGGAGAATTAACGAGGTTCCTAGACTTACAATTCATGAAAATTGCAGGTACTGAAGTTTTAAATATTTGCAGTATTCGGACATTCTGTTTAGTGGAGGAGAGCCATCAAAGCACATACCTTCCCCAGCAAGGGACTTGCAGAAACAATAGTCATGATGTGCAAGTCGCTGCTATAAACTGATAGCTGACCTTTATTCTCAAATGCGGCCATAATTTGCTTTTAACCTTTTCTTTCTAATTTATGTCTTCACTTACTTATTTGTTAACTTATTCGTTAAGTATTTTTTTATGAGGAGAGACTAAAGGCTACTTGTCAAATTAAGAGCTTGAAACTTTGGTCCTGGGTTTCATTTCTTGTTTTGCTTAATTAAGTTAACATGAAAAAGAAAACAAAAAAGGAACAGAAATTTGGGGCAAATGCAAAGTCTCCAGTGTGTGTCTGATATAGGATCACTGAGTAGAGTTAGAGACCCAATAAGAAATGTCAAATATCAGTGATTTTAAAAATAAGTAAAAATAGAAATTTGGAGTACCAAATTGTATCTGGGGAGGTACATGGTGAATGATGCTGGGATCATCTGAGGAAAGAGGGACAAGAAAATATTTGGAGTGGTTTATGTAATAAGTAATTTTAAAACAGAAAAACAGCCTTTTGTAATGTGATAGAAGAAAAGATACGCTTTATGCAGTTTTCTGCCAAATGAGAATTTGGCAACTTAATATTTCTACAGGGAAAAACAATGCTTAATATTCACATATCAGGAACTAAAAATAGCCAAAAGTGCATTTGTTTGCAGTACTGTCATAACTTTTCCTTTATGTCCTTTTATGCCTAATGTGTCTTGGTAATATTCATTTTATATTTTTATAGCATTGTGCATAGGATGGAAAAAAAAGACAAAACCATATGTTTGTTGATGACCTGGGTCCAAGATGAGAAAGAGAAATGGTATTTTTATGTCTTATGTATTTCCTATGACCAAAAATGTAATTTTGCAGCTGTTCCTGCCTTGCAGAAGTACATATGACCTAGAGAGCAAATACACTTCCATTCTGTTTTCATCGAGATGACCAACTGATTCTGATCAATCCTACACCCCAAGTCTGACAGAGAATTATTCAGACCATTGCTTGATTTCGGTCTGTGCCTAATTTAGAAACTCCAGACTATCTCCCTAAATCATTCTTGCGTCTGACGTATATTCACCAGCTCACTGGGCCCTAATCCACCATTTTTTTTGTCAACTCTTAAATGAAGAATATTCTTCTCTATTACTGTCATGGAATGCCAATGTTGTAATCTTTAATTAGAACCATGCCAAAAATCCACCTTTTCTTTACCCCCTTTGCCCATTAACTTATAAGAGGAATAAAGGTGCCAGCATTATTCTCACCCACTAAAAGGAATCAATCTATACAAAATTCTCTTGTGTAATATGCATTAGCTTGTCACCAAGGACAAAATTTACATGTAGTTAAAGATGTGTCACTCCACACATAGCTTCCCAGAACTTCCCAGAACATAGCTTTGGCCCAGAGCACGATCCTGGAGACCCGGGATCGAATCCCACGTCAGGCTCCTGGTGCATGGAGCCTGCTTCTCCCTCTGCCTGTGTCTCTACCCCTCTCTCTCTGTATGACTATCATAAATAAATAAAAAAATTTAAAAAAAAAGAAAAGTTAAGTCTAGAGTTGAATATAAGAGATTATATTTTAGAGATTATATATTGTCTACCCTAAATAGTGTGAAATGTAATTAACTCTCCATGAAAAAACAAACAACAAACAAGCCAATAACAAACGAACAAAAAAACTAATTAGAAAACATAGATTTCCTAACCACAGGCTTCAAAAAACTAATTATCAAAAAAAAATCATTATATTAATGTTAACAATATCCATTTAACCAAGGTATCTTTTTAAAGTGACTTTCACTACAATAACAGCAATTAAACTAATGACAGATTTCCTTCTGAATTAGATTAACTAAAATTTTGCTTTTCTTTGGATATTTCATAAGCATATTTTCCTTAGAGAAGAGTGGGATACTATCCTATCTTCTGGCTTATAATTTACTTTTTGCATTATTGAAATTCACTCGAGAAAGAAACATTTGAAAGAGTGCATGTCTGAAGTTCTCTATACAGCTTTCATGTGTTTATCACGCAAGTATTTATTCATTCAGTTTTCCATGAGAGCTCACTATGCTCTAGGAAATGTGCTGAGAAAAGTGCTTACAGTGAAGACAGAGACATCAAGGCCCTTGCTCACCCTGAATTTAAGTTCTATCGGTAAGGGGGGAAATAGCAAATGAGCAAACAAAGTATTGATGATTATGTTGTGTTTGAGAAGGAAATACATAGGATGTTTCGGTCAAGAATAAAAAGGATGGGTCCCTCCTTAGATTTAGTGCTTAAAGAAAGCCTTTCCAAGTTAGTGGCTTTTGAGATGAGACTTGAAGGATAAGAAACTGGTCATTTGGAGAATGATCCAGGTGGAAGGAGTACCAAGTAAATTGGTCCTGAGGTAGCTAAGAGCTTGTGGTGTTCTGGGCATTAGCAGAAGACCACGTGGCAGGTGAATGGAGAGCCACACATGAGCAGCACAAGTGGACACTTGAAGAGCTAGCTCAGGGCATGGTCATTCAGAGCCTTACAAGCAAGGTGAAGAGTTTGGATGTGATTATTTTATTCTAAGAGCACTATGATGCTACTGAGGCCTTCTTGTGAGAGTGAGGTGTGAGATATATGAATTTAAGCTTGACACAATTACTCTGGCTACTTTGCAGAGAATGTCTCAAGTATCAAAAGTAGAAAGGAGGGGTCAGTTAGCAGATGCTGTAGTGGTCCAGGTAGGGGGGATTCGAGTTTGACTTGGGGTGAAGCCAATGAAGATAGAGAGAAATAATGGATGTGCAGTAACTTCAAGGCAGAATTGACAGGACTTATACCAAAGGCTTGAGGGAAGGGGTCAAAAGTAGTCCCTGGGTTTGAGGCTGGGTATCCTTCCTTACTTGCAGAAAGACAAACTTTCCTCTTCCCAAGGGTGTACATTACATAACGGTTGAATTTGTTGAGTGTAAATGCCTGACAGTGTAAGATGTAAGGCAATGTAAGTTTTAACATTGATAAACTCAGAAGAAATATTACAGACACTCACATAGTACACTATGGAGAACAAAAGTACTATGCTTTATAATTAGCAGGGCATTGATCCTCAATTCTACTATTATTTTGTTATTCAGCAGATTACTTAGTATCCTTGCTTTAAAGGTTTTTTTTTCTGTAACATTGCAGTGATGTCAAATACAATAAACTACTGTGAAATTATTAAAATAGCATATGTGAAAGTGTAATATGGAGTACTAGGAGAGAAATAAGCTTTATTAAAATATTTTCATATGGTTTACCTGACTTCTACATATGAGCATTCTATTATGTCAACATATAAAGGAAGTTTCTGTATCAATGACCAATAAGATTCCATATCCATTTTTTGTTTTTTACCAGAAGATGGTCTCTTAATGCCTTGTACTCTGAAAGAACACATTTATTAAAACCAGAATGATAGTAATTAGCTTCTTTTTTTTTTTGGTATGGTGAAAATATTTTGATGAATCCTCTATAAGAATATTATAACATAAAACAATATCTGTATGAATAAAATGTTTTATGTTAGAATGTGTAAAAGTGCATTCTTAAAAATTTATTATAGTATTTCTAGAAGAGAACTTCTTTTACCTCATTCTAGACACACAATACTTAATGAACAGCCTTACTAATATTTCTAAACTTCACCAGATTTTCAATCTATTGACATTTTTCTACTACAAGATAAAATATAAGTTAAAATAGAAAGTACTCTCTGAAAGCCACAAATTATGGTCATCTGAATGAGAGAGAGAGCACGCGTGCGTGTAATCCAAGCACAGCAGAGTGTGTAATTTCAAAAGGAAGAGGTCTTAAAAGGAACATAATTCTATGTTGGACCAAGTCTTTATGAATATAACCTCATTAACAAATTATGCTGTGTGATAAAACACATTACTGAAATCTATTATGTGAAATAAAACTTAGTATTGAAACATAATTTTCACACACTGCAGAGAGTTAATTATTAAATATATTATCCATTGCACAAAAACCACACTGTGGATAATGATGTTTTTGCAGAGCCCAAGTGTGAATGACAGAAAACCAATGTTTTCATCAGCCTATTTCACACTGATAAAATCACATTAGATTTTACTTATGTGGCATACTTTAAAAAAAAATACAGAATGTAATATGTTCCAATTGTGTAAAATTGAAAAAATATAGGAAAATATTATCAGTAATCCCTGTCTTCACCATCCCATCCTAGTGTTAAAATTTTATAGTATTTTTTCTGGATATTTTATATATATTGCTCCTGTGTTTTAATTTACCAAAATACAGGAGCAATATATACAGTGCATATAATTTTCTTTTCTTTTTTTTTTTTAAATTTATGATAGTCAGAGAGAGAGAGAGAGAGAGAGAGAGAGAGGCAGAGGGAGAAGCAGGCTCCATGCACTGGGAGCCCGACGTGGGATTCCATCCCGGGTCTCCAGGATCGCGCCCTGGGCCAAAGGCAGGCGCCAAACCGCTGCGCCACCCAGGGATCCCCTATAATTTTCTATCCTATGTTCCTCACTTCATATTGTATTGAGAAAATTTCCCCATGTTATATAATGTTCTTTTAATTATGATTTTACTCAGCACATAATATCCTCAGAAGTTCTATTGGAATTTCATTAAATTTATTGACTTATGTATATAAACTTAGTATCTTCACAAGGAACTTTATTTCCATCCAGGCAGATCACATTTTCATCTTCACTTAACCCCCCCCCCTTTTTTTTTTACCTCAACAACATCCAAATCTTTCTTCCACATAGGCCATGCAGATTGCTTGTTCAGTTCATTGCCAGGGTTTTTCCTTCCTCTTCAGAAAAGAAGTCTTATTCTACTCTGATTTCTACCTGCCTATTGCTGGTAAAAATGAAAAGCTATTCACTTGTCTACTTGTTTTGTCAGCAGCCACCTTACTAACTTTACTTATAGTTGACTCTCTAGGGTTTTCTTGGTAAAAACATATCGTAAGCAAATAAGGAATTATTTCACTTTTTTCAGATATTTTTATTTCATACTTTTCTTGACTTATTGCATTAGCGACAGTTCCTAGAATAATTATAATTATATCTAGCATAGAAAATATTCTTGGTATTAGGATTAATTATAATTCTGCTAATATTTCATTGATGGATATGATATTGCCTGCCATCTTTATATAGCTATTTTTAGCTTATTAAAGAAATTTCTTTTCACACCTTATAAAAGTTAATATATTTAAATCAAGAAGGGTTGTTAGATTTTTAACAAAAGATCAACATTTCTCTGGATGCTGATAAGCTGTCTTACTTACAATCTATAATAATAATGGTAAAAATAAAAATGGTCAAATTTATTGAAATTTAATACTTGCCATGTACTAAGCTAAGCATTACACAAAATAAAATATCTTGTTTAATTCTTATAACAATTATATTAGATAATACTATTTTATCTCTAACTAATAGTAATCATATTCATACTATAGAGCTAATTTTCTAATAATGAACATGTATGTCTGCATTTGGGGAATAAATCCTTGTTTGTAATGAATTACTTATATTGCTTGACTCTATTTACCAGTCTATTACCTAGGATTTACTAGTCTATTACCTAGGATTTTTACAGCTTTACAGACATTTGCTAATACAGACATTTGCTAATAGCATTACATTTAATTCTAATCACAATCCTATGAAAGATATATAGTGATCTCTAGTTTCCAGGTGAAGGGACAAGAGCAAAATGAGGGCATATGTAAAGAATTCTAAAGTTACATAGCTAGTAAATGATGAACCTGAGATTTGAATCCAGTAGTTGAAAAACAGAGAGTAAAACCCTATGAAAATCTCAGTGTTACAGATTGAAAGTTTGTGTGCCCCCAAAATTCATATGTTGAAACTTTAAACCGCAATGTGAAGGTATTTGATATGGGGACTTTGGGAGGTAATTAGGTCATGAGGATAGGAACTTCATGATGGGGTTAGTGCCCTTGTAGGAAGAGACACGACCTGAGAGAGCATGTTCCCCTCACTCTCCACTATGTGAGGAATATAACGAAAAGGCAGCTGTTTAGGAGCCAGGGGGACTCTCACTAGACTCTGGATCTCCTGGCACCTTGATCTTGGACTTCTCAACTTCCAAAATGTGAGAAGCAAATATTTGTTATTTAAGCCACCCAGTTTACTGTACTCTATTATACTAGTCTGAACTGACCAAGACACTCATAAAGAAAAATACACCAGGATGGTTAATAGTATGGAGTGTGGAGCTTCTGTTTTTCTTACAAATTTGTAGAGATTATTTACATATTTTTGGATATAGTTCTCTGCTGGTTTGTATATTGCTAATAAATTCTCTCACTCTTCAACAGTGTTTTCATTTTAAAATAGTAATTTATGGAGGAGGGGCAAGATGGCGGAGGAGTAGGGTCCCCAAATCACCTGTCCCCAACAAATTACCTAGATAACCTTCAAACCATCCTGAAAATCTACGAATTCGGCCTGAGATTTAAAGAGAGACCAGCTGGAATGCTACAGTGAGAGGAGTTCACGCTTCTATCAAGGTAGGAAGACGGGGAAAAAGAAATAAAGGAACAAAAGGCCTCCGAGGGGGAGGGGCCCCGGAGGAGCCGGGCTGAGGCCGGGGCGAGTGTCCCCAGGACAGGAGAGCCCCGTCCCGGAGGAGCAGGAGCTGCACCAACCTTCCCGGGCGGGCGGAAAGGGGCTCGCAGGGAGTTGGAGCAGGACCCAGGAGGGCGGGGATGCCCTCGGGCTCCCGGGGACACTAACAGGCACCTGCAAGCGCAGGAGAGTGCACCGAGCTCCCTAAGGGCTGCAGCACGCACCGGAGCAGTTCGGAGGGGCTCGGGAGCGGCTCCAGGGAGGGAGCTGCGGGGCGGGAGCGCAAATCCAACAACACAGGCCCGGAGCACAGGGCGCCGGGACACAGCCCAGGATCCGGCCTCCCCCCGGGACAGGCAGAGGCCGGGAGGGCCCAGGACAGCAAGGACGCTCCTGCCCCGAGCTGAGCAGATCAGCGGCCCCGCCCCGGAGCCTCCAGGCCCTGCGGACGGAGAACCGAGAGCCCCGAGCCCCGTAGTTCCTGCGGAGGCTGAATCCAGGCTTCCAGAGTTGCCATAGCAACTGCCGCTGATCCTCCTGAGACCTCACGGGGTAAACAACCCCCGCTGAGCCCTGCAGCAGGCAGGGGCAGAGCAGCTCCCCCAAGTGCTAACACCTGAAAATCAGCGCAACAGGCCCCTCCCCCAGAAGACCAGCTGGACGGACCAGTTCCAGGGGAAGTCAAGGGACTTAAACTCTACAGAAATACTCCCCCGTGTTTTTTTTTTTCTTTTCTTTTTTCTTTTCTTTTTGATTTCTGATTGCTTCCCCCACCCCCTTTTTTTTTTACCTTTCTTTCTTTTTCTTTCCCTTTTTCTTCTCTTCTTTCCTTTTTCTTTTCTTTTTCTTTTTTCTTTTTCTCTTTTCTTTCCTTCTCTCTCTTTCTCTCATTCTCCCAATACAACTTGTTTTTGGCCACTCCGCACTGAGCAAAATGACTAGAAGGAAAACCTCACCTCAAAAGAAAGAATCAGAAACAGCCCTCTCTCCCACAGAGCTACAAAATCTGGATTACAATTCAATGTCAGAAAGCCAATTCAGAAGCACCATTATACAGCTACTGGTGGCTCTAGAAAAAAGCATTAAGGACTCACGAGACTTCATGACTGCAGAATTTAGATCCAATCAGGCAGAAATTAAAAATCAACTGAATGAGATGCAATCCAAACTAGAAGTCCTAACGACGAGGGTTAACGAGGTGGAAGAACGAGTGAGTGACATAGAAGACAAGTTAATGGCAAAGAGGGAAACTGAGGAAAAAAGAGATAAACAATTAAAGAACCATGAAGACAGATTAAGGGAAATAAATGACACTCTAAGGAAGAAAAATCTACGTTTAATTGGGGTTCCCGAGGGCGCCGAAAGGGACAGAGGGCCAGAATATGTATTTGAACAAATCCTAGCTGAAAACTTTCCCAATCTGGGAAGGGAAACAGGCATTCAGATCCAGGAAATAGAGAGATCCCCCCCTAAAATCAATAAAAACCGTTCAACACCTCGACATCTAATAGTGAAGCTTGCAAATTCCAAAGATAAAGAGAAGATCCTTAAAGCAGCAAGAGACAAGAAGTCCCTGACTTTCATGGGGAGGAATATTAGGGTAACAGCAGACCTCTCCACAGAGACCTGGCAGGCCAGAAAGGGCTGGCAGGATATATTCAGGGTCCTAAATGAGAAGAACATGCAACCAAGAATACTTTATCCAGCAAGGCTCTCATTCAAAATGGAAGGAGAGATAAAGAGCTTCCAAGACAGGCAGGAACTGAAAGAATATGTGACCTCCAAACCAGCTCTGCAAGAAATTTTAAGGGGGACTCTTAAAATTCCCCTTTAAGAAGAAGTTCAGTGGAACAATCCACAAAAACAAGGACTAAATAGATATCATGATGACACTAAACTCATATCTGTCAATAGTAACTCTGAACGTGAACGGGCTTAATGACCCCATCAAAAGGCGCAGGGTTTCAGACTGGATAAAAAAGCAGGACCCATCTATTTGCTGTCTACAAGAGACTCATTTTAGACAGAAGGACACCTACAACCTGAAAATAAAAGGTTGGAGAACCATTTACCATTCAAATGGTTCTCAAAAGAAAGCAGGGGTAGCCATCCTTGTATCAGATAAACTAAAATTCACTCCGAAGACAGTAGTGAGAGACGAAGAGGGACACTATATCATACTTAAAGGATCTATCCAACAAGAGGACTTAACAATCCTCAATATATATGCCCCGAATGTGGGAGCTGCCAAATACTTAAACGAATTATTAACCAAAGTAAAGAAATACTTAGATAATAATACACTTATACTTGGTGACTTCAATCTAGCTCTCTCTACCCTTGATAGGTCTTCTAAACACAACATCTCCAAAGAAACGAGAGCTTTAAATGATACACTGGACCAGATAGATTTCACAGATATCTACAGAACTTTACATCCAAACTCAACTGAATACACATTCTTCTCAAGTGCACATGGAACTTTTTCCAGAATAGACCACATACTGGGTCACAAATCGGGTCTGAACCGATACCAAAAGATTGGGATCGTCCCCTGCATATTCTCAGACCATAACGCCTTGAAATTAGAACTCAATCACAAGAAGAAGTTTGGAAGGACCTCAAACACGTGGAGGTTAAGGACCATCCTGCTAAAAGATAAAAGGGTCAACCAGGAAATTAAGGAAGAATTAAAAAGATTCATGGAAACTAATGAGAATGAAGATACAACTGTTCAAAATCTTTGGGATGCAGCAAAAGCAGTCCTGAGGGGGAAATACATCGCAATACAAGCATCCATTCAAAAACTGGAAAGAACTCAAATACAAAAGCTAACCTTACACATAAAGGAGCTAGAGAAGAAGCAGCAAATCGACCCGACGCCCAGCAGAAGAAGAGAGTTAATTAAAATTCGAGCAGAACTCAACGAAATTGAGACCAGAAGAACTGTGGAACAGATCAATAGAACCAGGAGTTGGTTCTTTGAAAGAATTAATAAGATAGATAAACCATTAGCCAACCTTATTAAAAAGAAGAGAGAGAAGACTCAAATTAATAAAATCATGAATGAGAAAGGAGAGATCACTACCAACACCAAGGAAATACAAACGATTTTAAAAACATATTATGAACAGCTCTACGCCAATAAATTAGGCAATCTAGAAGAAATGGACGCATTCCTGGAAAGCCACAAACTACCAAAACTGGAGCAGGAAGAAATAGAAAACCTGAACAGGCCAATAACCAGGGAGGAAATTGAAGCAGTCATCAAAAACCTCCCAAGACACAAGAGTCCAGGGCCAGATGGCTTCCCAGGGGAATTCTATCAAACGTTTAAAGAAGAAATCATACCTATTCTACTAAAGCTGTTTGGAAAGATAGAAAGAGATGGAGTACTTCCAAACTCATTCTATGAGGCCAGCATCACCTTAATTCCAAAACCAGACAAAGACCCCACCAAAAAGGAGAATTACAGACCAATATCCCTGATGAACATGGATGCAAAAATTCTCAACAAGATACTAGCCAATAGGATCCAACAACACATTAAGAAAATTATTCACCATGACCAAGTAGGATTTATCCCCGGGATGCAAGGCTGGTTCAACACTCGTAAAACAATCAATGTGATTCATCATATCAGCAAGAGAAAAACCAAGAACCATATGATCCTCTCATTAGATGCAGAGAAAGCATTTGACAAAATACAGCATCCATTCCTGATTAAAACTCTTCAGAGTGTAGGGATAGAGGGAACTTTCCTCGATATCTTAAAAGCCATCTACGAAAAGCCCACAGCAAATATCATTCTCAATGGGGAAGCACTGGGAGCCTTTCCCCTAAGATCAGGAACCAGACAGGGATGTCCACTCTCACCACTGCTATTCAACATAGTATTGGAAGTCCTAGCCTCAGCAATCAGACAACAAAAAGACATTAAAGGCATTCAAATTGGCAAAGAAGAAGTCAAACTCTCCCTCTTCGCCGATGACATGATACTCTACATAGAAAACCCAAAAGCCTCCACCCCAAGATTGCTAGAACTCATACAGCAATTTGGTAGCGTGGCAGGATACAAAATCAATGCCCAGAAATCAATGGCATTCCTATACACTAACAATGAGACTGAAGAAAGAGAAATTAAGGAGTCAATCCCATTTACAATTGCACCCAAAAGCATAAGATACCTAGGAATAAACCTAACCAAAGAGGTAAAGGATCTATACCCTAAAAACTATAGAACACTTCTGAAAGAAATTGAGGAAGACACAAAGAGATGGAAAAATATTCCATGCTCATGGATTGGCAGAATTAATATTGTGAAAATGTCAATGCTACCCAGGGCAATTTACACGTTCAATGCAATCCCTATCAAAATACCATGGACTTTTTTCAGAGACTTAGAACAAATTATTTTAAGATTTGTGTGGAATCAGAAAAGACCCCGAATAGCCAGGGGAATTTTAAAAAAGAAAACCATAGCTGGGGGCATCACAATGCCAGATTTCAGGTTGTACTACAAAGCTGTGGTCATCAAGACAGTGTGGTACTGGCACAAAAACAGACACATAGACCAATGGAACAGAATAGAGAATCCAGAAATGGACCCTGAACTTTATGGTCAACTAATATTCGACAAAGGAGGAAAGACGATCCACTGGAAGAAAGACAGTCTCTTCAATAAATGGTGCTGGGAAAATTGGTCATCCACATGCAGAAGAATGAAACTAGACCACTCTCTTGCACCATACACAAAGATAAACTCAAAATGGATGAAAGATTTAAATGTGAGACAAGACTCCATCAAAATCCTAGAGGAGAACACAGGCAACACCCTTTTTGAACTTGGCCACAGTAACTTCTTGCAAGATACATCCACGAAAACAAAAGAAACAAAAGCAAAAATGAACTATTGGGACTTCATCAAGATAAGAAGCTTTTGCACAGCAAAGGATACAGTCAACAAAACTCAAAGACAACCTACAGAATGGGAGAAGATATTTGCAAATAACATATCAGATAAAGGGCTAGTTTCCAAAATCTATAAAGAACTTATTAAACTCAACACCAAAGAAACAAACAATCCAATCATGAAATGGGCAAAAGACATGAAGAGAAATCTCACAGAGGAAGACATAGACATGGCCAACATGCACATGAGAAAATGCTCTGCATCACTTGCCATCAGGGAAATACAAATCAAAACCACAATGAGATACCACCTCACACCAGTGAGAATGGGGAAAATTAACAAGGCAGGAAACAACAAATGTTGGAGAGGATGCGGAGAAAAGGGAACCCTCTTACACTGTTGGTGGGAATGTGAACTGGTGCAGCCACTCTGGAAAACTGTGTGGAGGTTCCTCAAAGAATTAAAAATAGACCTGCCCTACGACCCAGCAATTGCACTGTTAGGGATTTACCCCGAAGATTCAGATGCAATGAAACGCCGGGGCACCTGCACCCCGATGTTTCTAGCAGCCATGTCCACAATAGCCAAACTGTGGAAGGAGCCTCGGTGCCCATCGAAAGATGAATGGATAAAGAAGATGTGGTTTATGTATACAATGGAATATTACTCAGCCATTAGAAACAACAAATACCCACCATTTGCTTCAACGTGGATGGAACTGGAGGGTATTATGCTGAGTGAAGTAAGTCAATCGGAGAAGGACAAACAGTGTATGTTCTCACTTATTTGGGGAATATGAATAATAGTGAAGGGGAATATAAGGGAAGGGAGAATAAATGTGTGGGAGATATCAGAAAGGGACACAGAACATAAAGACTTCTAACTCTGGGAAATGAACTAGGGGTGGTGGAAGGGGAGGAGGGCGGGGGGTGGGGGTGAATGGGTGACGGGCACGGAGGGGGACACTTGACGGGATGAGCACTGGGTGTTATTCTGTATGTTGGTAAATTGAACACCAATAAAAATTAATTTATAAAAAAAAAAAAAAAAAAAAAAAAGAGGGCACGTGATGTAATGAGCACTGGTTACTATATGCAACTGATGAATCACTAAATTCTATTCCTGAAACTAACAATACTGTATATATTTACTAAATCGAATTTAAATAAAGAATTTTTAAAATATGTAAAAAAAAAAAAATAAAAAATAAAATAGTAATTTATTACACAGAGAAAACATCAAAGAAATATGCAACCAACTTTTTGGAGTAGTTACTTTTGGGATAGTTACCTTTTATGATATTGGTTCCATAATGTTTGAATTTTATATAATTATATGATATTTATGATCTGAAAAATATGTGATTATATTAAAAGTGATTTCTAGGTCTTCTTTGATAATCTTTTCTGGTATTTCAGCCACTCCTGAGAAGATATCTACTTCTTCTGCTGTGTCAGCGTAAAAATGCATGCCTTATTTGTTTTTTTGTGGAGTTGAGATGAGAATAATTGGTTGTGTCCTCATTAGATACATGAAAACAATTATATCACAACTCCTGTAACCTTTCCTTTTGAATATTTAACATTTAATGATTTCAAAGAAAGGTGACAAGATAACATTTTAAGAAACTGTAAGATTCAAGCTAATTAACTTATTTTAGATATTAAATTGTCTCTTTACTCTGAATTACAGACTAAACTAAGAAACACCTTAAGAACTAGCTTAACTTTTCTCATTAATTATTTTTGCTTTTTGAACAATATTGGCCCAAACCTAGATATAAAGGAGGATTGGGCAGAAAAATTCCTTCCTCAGGCAAGACTCCTTTACAATTGAGGATAGGCATTATACTATACAACTTGAAATGTGTACCTTACAGATACTTGCCAAAATAAGCAGTAGCAAATAAAAGGATATTTATATTATAAATCATGTTTATGATATATCCCTGTGTGCAAACATATCATTATAGAGCTTATGTGTGCACTTTCTCAATGCATTGTCTTGGTTGTTTCATTTTGGTGAAATTAATCATGCTTTAGTACTTTTCCAGTAGACCAAGAAATCTGTTGGATTGCCAATGTATTTTTTTCCTCCTATTGTTAAAAGCTGGTCATCCTTGTCCAGACATAAGTGCTGCTAGACTTCAAATTTAAATATTTATGAGGGGGGAAATTCAAAACATGTCCTCTTGTGGAAGGAAACACACTCTGGCTTGATTTGTCTCATGGGATTTAGGAAGCACTTTTCTCCCCTTGTTTTCTCATCTAATTTGTACAAATACAAATTTCATTAATATTTAAACTTAAATATTAAAAGAAATAAAATTTCAAACACAAAACCTCTGCTGTGGAATGTCTCTTTATGGATCTGTGTTTACCAGGCTTATCATCAGGACTGTAACTTTAAACAACCATCAATTCTGACTAGAAATCATCACTTAGAACACAACATAGGCCTCTAGGGAATTGTATGATACAAACATGGGGTAACAACAGAAAGGCCAGCCACTCTGAAGAGATACTTGAGAGGAGCTTGGGTCCAAATTGAAGAATAGTTTTGATTGCAAATGCTTCTTAGAAATGAAGAAAAAGATTAGATGAACCCTCAGGCAAGTAGTACAGGATCGGTCTCTAGAAAAGGAGATAGTAGACCAGGAGCAGAGGGTAAAGTCCTGGAATTCAATAAAAATGGTGAATCAGATGTTTCAGTAAGTTATAAATGCTCAGGTTTCCTCTTCCAGGGACTTATGATATGGAAATCTTTGCTCTAGTTGTGAAGTATAGCAGTAACCAGAAGATATGCAAGCTCTCTTTTTGTGAAGCAAATGCAACAGCAGGAAAGATGGGTGAACAAATAATCATAAGGTATTGTGATTTAAAAAAAGAAAAAGGAAAAAGAAAGAAAGTACAAGATACTATGGAAACATAAAACAGATGGACTCACACATGGCTGCAGGATCAGACAAAATGTCTCTTGAAAAGTACTACTTAAACAGAGATCCAAAGAAATGGCAAGTGTTGGAGATGATGTAGGGAAAAAGAAACCCTCATGAACTGTTGGTGGGGATATAAACTGGTATAGCCACTCTGGAAAATAGTATAGAGGTTCCTCAAAAAATTAAAAATAGAATTACCTTATGATCTAGGAATCACACTACTGGGTATTTACCCAAAGAATGCAAAAACACTAATTCAAAAGGATGCATGCACCCCTATGTTTATTGCAGCATTTTTTATAATAGCCATGATATGGAAGCAGCCTAAGTGTCCATCCATATATATATATATATATTGGGATATTATTCAGCCATAAAAAGGAATGAAATCTTGCCATTTGCAACAATATGTATGGAGTTGGAAAGTATTATGCTAAATGAAATAAGCCAGTCAGAGAAAGATAAATACCATATGATTTCACTCATATGTGGAATTTGATAAACAAAACAAATGAACAAAGGGGAAAAAAGAGAGGGAGACAAACCAAGACACAGACTCTTAATGACAGATAACAAACTGATGATTGGGCAGCCCGGATGGCTCAGCTGTTTAGCGCCGCCTTCAGTCCAGGGCATGATCCCAGAGACCTGGGATCCAGTCCCATGTCGGACTCCCTGTGTGGAGCCTGTTTCTCCCTATGCTTGTGTCTCTGTGTCTCTATGAATAAATAAATAAAATATTTTTAAAAAACCTGATGATTATCAGAGGGGAGGTAGGTAGGGAGTTGAGTGAAATAGGTGAAGGGATTAAGAATATGCTTATGATGAGTACTGAATAATATGTAAAATTGTTGAGTCACTATATTGTACATGTGAAACTGATAAAACACTATATATTAATTATACTAGAATTAAAATAAAATTAAAAACTTAATAAAAATAAACTGAAGGGGTACCTGAGTGGTTCTGTCAGTTAAGTGTCTGACACTTGATCTCAACTCAGGTCTTGATCTCAGGATTGTGAGTTTATGCTCTGTGTTGGGTTCCACGCTGGATGTGGAGCCTACTTTAAAAAAAAAAGATTAAAAATAAATAACAAACTGAGATCAGAAGTATGATTAAGTATTAGTTCAGAAAAGGAAAATACGGACATTCCAGGAAGATAATGTTCCTGCCTGAATAAGGATTGTATAGTCTCACAAAGCTGTAGACATTCCATTGTTCATTGTCATATTGTGCTTTGAGTGTCTTTCTTGACATACAGTGAATTCCTGGAATAAGGGAATGTGTCTCAGTCATTGTTAAATATCCAACACCTAGGGCAATGCCTGCACATAGTAGAACTTTAATAAATGTTAAGTGGCTGTATAAAACACTTCTGTTTATTGAGAGACCTATAAGAATGTTCATTTTCTCCACGGTACTAAGTCTGAATTCTGGATAAATTTCCACTGAGTGGACAATAATGCTTCAGTTTTGTTCTCATGATCCATGTTGTTGGGTTTCCCAAAGGTATGGTCAGTGATAAGACATATTACAAAGCATTATTTTTTATCCATTTATCATTTTTCCATGAAAAATTTGACCTTTATTATAGCACATATGTGTAAAATACATTACTTTAAAATAAAGTGTCATATACA
The DNA here is from genome assembly GCF_905146905.1 of Nyctereutes procyonoides. NCBI lineage: Eukaryota > Metazoa > Chordata > Mammalia > Carnivora > Canidae > Nyctereutes > Nyctereutes procyonoides. The sequence continues at coordinate 26,805,361 of NW_026575122.1, forward strand.
TGTCAGAGGAACATTTTAAAATATAAAAATGGAAAACAATCTAAAATTTATTAGAAGTAAGTGTTGATTTGGGGATCCTGGCTGGTTCGGTTGGCAGATTATGTGACTTTTGATCTTGGGGTTTTGGATTCAAGCCCCATAATTGGGTGTAGAGATTACTTTGGGGTTTCAGAGCTATACAGAATCAAAAGCTTTTAAAGAGATTCTCTTTAGCTGTAGAATCCTAGTTACTTTCACATTTATTAGAAAAAAATAGATTAAGTATCTTAATAATAGTCCTTTTGGCTATTTTCACTCTATCAATATTCTCTTTTCTTAGCTGAAATAGAGAAATGACAGCATACATAGTGTGAATCACTTGTCCAGATATAAAGCTCATGATGGTCTTTGTTTCAGGCATAGTCTTCTTGACAGCTTTTAAGATAACCAAAGGAAAAAAATCCAATTTGAGATGCTCTCCAACTTTCTCCATTCTTACCTTAGGCTAAAAATACATTTAAACAGATTATAGGGAGATTTTTGAATGAACTCTCAGTTCTTTCCAAGTGACATGGTTTTCAGAAATCATTTTTTGTTTTTATTTTTTGTTTTAAATCTGCTTCCCAACAGCTTCTGTTTTTAATTTTGCCATAATAGGAGGTTCTTTAGAGTACAAAGATTACCCGACAGGTTATAATAAAACAGACTTTAAAATAGTTTCTAACTAAATTTGTCTAAATACTAATTGATTTGCATAAGGCTTTGTTTTGGCCTTATTCATTGTTGAGGTTCAGGGCTTAGCATTGTATCTAGTACATAGTAGATGCTCAATAGATGTTTGCTAAGTAAATGAAAACATGGACGATGGATATGAAAATCCTTAAAATACCTACATTAGTAGAATTTTATGTAGTTCAATTATAATGCTATTTGAGATTCTCAGGTAAGAGGCTCTATAAAGACTTCTCATCAATAATAGTAACAAGCCTTATTATTTGGGAGTGACAGCATATCTTCTGCTTCTTTAATGACTCATATGCCACAGTACGTAATGTTTGTTTGATAATGAAACATTGCATCTTCTAGACAGTATGTGAGACATGATGATTTAAGTGGCTGAATTTAAAAATACCTTCCAAGCAGTCTCACTAAATGAACATGCCATACAATAAGGACTAAATGAAATGTTTAGTTTCCAGGTTGAAAATTATTGGTAGCAAGATTGACCTATTTTTATTTTATTTTTGTTATATACCCATAATTTCACTCCCTAATTTAAAACAAAAGTTCTATTATAGTAAAGATAGGATAAATGGCTGTTTCTTATTTTTCTTATGTGCTATTTAAGTCCATAGCCAGAATGGATAAAATATCTACACTGGGTAAGCAAAAATTGGATCTAAGGAAAACCACCAAATACTGTACTCAAACAATGTTATTCTTGTGAGTAGCATGATTATAGTAACATAAGAACCAAGAGCATTATAATAAGGGAGGGGAAGAAAAGGAAACTTACATTTTTTTAACACCCTATAGATACAGTTTTTTTTTTCATGTTAACATTTTATTTAAACCAGTACAAGCACCATGCCTAACAGAAGACTGTCCAAAATAAACATGCAATATGAACTAGCAGAGACTGAAATCACAGCAAAAAGTTGTGCCAGTTGTTGAGTTTGTTAAATGATGACAGGGAACTGTTAAAATTCACAAGACCAAACCATTAATGTTTCAAGCCTCCTGGATGAGATTATATCGGACCATCTAGATCAGTGGGAACTGCCCTGGCAAGTTAGTGATCTCAAACAATATTCAAGTAATATATGTGTATGAACTATATTCCAAAAAGCACAGTTTCTATCACAACTTTAAGATAGTTGTTTTGAATATTACAGGAACATAGTCACTGATTTGAAATGTCAAATGGCATAACAAGAAACAGATTTCTCAAGAACAGTCAACTTGGGACCATTGGTGTTAAGTGGCTTGAGTAGATACAGGGTGTTAAAGATACTGGTTTTCTCATTGTTTTATTTTGTTTTGCCTGCTGTAATAAAAATAACATGAACTGAGTTGCTTATAAACAACAAATATTTATTTCTCATAGTTCTGGAGCCTGAGAAGTCCAAGATCAAGGCACCAGTAGATTTGGAGTCTAATAAGAGCATTTGACCTGATGTGTAGACTTCGTAGTCTTCTCAGTGTCCTCAGATGGTATAAGGGGGAGAAGGATCTCTCTGAAACCTTTTTTATAAGGGCACTAATCCCACTCATGAGAGTTCCAGTATCATGACCTAAGCACTTTCAAAGGCCACACCTCCTAATGACATCACTTTGGGGGTTAGGACTTCAGTATATGAGTTTGGAGGGGTACAAACTTTCAGACCAGGCACTCATAAAATTCTCATGCTCCAGCCTGGTTGGTGAGGCTTAACCTGGTTTTACAGGCCTAGAGACACAGTTAGGAGGGCCCAGGAAGGAGAGCAAAATGCATATGGACATACTTGGAGGCTCTCAGTTGAAAGAGGCACCCTGCTGTGCCCTAGCCCTGAGCCAGGACCTGCACTGGCCAAAAGGGAGTCACTAGCATGGGCCCACTAGCATGGGCCACCATGCATCTGTCATCCTCCAAGCTCACACCATCACAATCCCACCTGGACATGAGATTCACTTTTTTTTCTTGGGGCTTTTTATCATATGCATGGGTGTCTGGCACCTTGTTTGCCAAAGTGAGGGCTGATGGTTATCCCCCAGCATCAATCTCTCTCTGTTAGAAGCCTTCAAAGAGATTACATTTACAATAATTGAAAGTAAGCTGAGACTTCTGGGAAATGTCTGCCAAGGTAGCACCGGGAGGTAAGGCCCACACTCATATTGTCATAAGAAGTGGGCATTCTCACTCTGGTAGATTAGGAACAAAAGTTGCACAAGTTTTAGTAACCTGTCCATATTTCCACAGCTGGAAGCAGAGGAGCTGAAATGTAAGTGTGCAGACAGCTCTGTATCTCCATGACAACATCCGGTTCACACTCGCAGTCATCAATGGGGAGCCTTAATCCGTTCATTAAGCTACAGTTGAGTGAAAAGACATGGAGCAATCCTGGTATGGTAATGCCATCCCAAAATGATTGAAAAACTCCAGTTCTACCTCTACTTAAAAACTTTAAGGGAGAGTTGATTGCTCTGCGGAATAGTGAGAAAGAAGGTGGGACCAAAACCACCTCTTGCCACGACAGCGCGGCTCCACTTGTGGGAAGAATGTAATGATATGATCACCACTGAACTGACCCAACTCCAGGACTGTCTCATGCTCTCCATGTCACAAAGAGCACTGAACTAATTGTCCAAACATTTGCACAAAAGCATCGTCACTATGTAGACAGTTCATTAAGAGTGCTTTCTTGGGTATGATCACGTGGAAGTACTGCCTGCCAAACAAACCCCAGCTCCACCAAGATGCAAATTAGAAAGTGTAGTCCAGATTGAATGGAGAACGGGCTTTTACTGTACACTGACTGGAAGAAGACATATTCCACCTCCATTCTTAGGCTCCTGAGCTTAATCGGCAACTGCTAATGTACCCAAACGCCAAAGACCGTGCAAACACCCAAACTCTACTTAAAACAAAGCAGCTATCTTGCATTTAGATAACCCTCCATCATTTACAAAGTACGGTTGGATATCTGATATACTTTGAGATGTAGCATAGCCCAATCTGAAAGCCATGCTGTAAAAGGCTTGAATTTATTTCTTACCTAATCCATCCCTCTTATTCTATTGCATTTCAACATGGAATTATCTTCTTATTCCCATATTTCCAACAGCTCCTGATAACTGAAAAGATTGAGCCAGTGGACCTGGATAGAAGTAAACAAACGTAATTTCTTGCTTCAAAGACACATCTCAAATACGTATTTCCTCAGGAAGATGGAAGAAAAGAAAACCACCTCATCACAATCTGAATGCAAAACAAGATATGATATGCACATTTTTTCCTCCTTCACTCCATGAAGTTGTTTCTCCCTTTCTCCCTCTATTCCTTCACTTTCTCTCACACACAATGGGTTTTGTATTACATTATCCAAAAGAAAGTCAAGATGCCCGAGGCATCTATGTTAAGGCAATAAAAACTTAATGAGAAAGGCATAATGATATTAGTCATACAGGTGTTTGTTCCTGCTTTTGTTTGCAAGCTCAGGGTTCTGTTGAGTCCGGAGATTTTCATGGTGCTAAACAATGAGACTTTCTGTCTTCTCCAGTTTGGACCCTAACCTAATGACCAAATATGTCTGCTCATCACAGGCAGAGTAGAGGGCACAAAACACAGAGGAGGTTAGACACACCAGTCTGGGTTTAACAAATCATGGCTGCAGACATTTTGAGGAGCCTTTTAGAGAACGTTAAAGTCCTTACCAATGATAAAGGCCACTAATAATAGTTAACTTTATACCAACGCATTCACAGAGGCTGAAAATCATCTTCAAAAAAATAATAATAAGGTCTAATACAACAATACTACCAACCTCAGCGCAGATGATGAAAAACATACATGAAAACAGGGGAGTCTGAATAAGGAATCCATAATGCGTGAGACTTCTCTTTGAACTTTATTGTTGAAGGGTTGTAAGCACTTTCTAAGCAAAGATGAGTTGGTAGTTTATCTCAGAATCTAGAACACACAGAATTTATCATTTCGTATGGACATTTAATGTCCTAGTCTATTTACAGTGTGTATTCATGTCATCCTAAACCATGTCTTTTGTTTTCATGAGGTCTCGAGTTAAAGTCCCTCCTGATGGTATTTTATATTGATTCCTCTAGAATAGACCCCCAAAGGCTATTTCAGTTAGACTTCAGGGATCCAGAATGGCTGTGGATAAGCAGCTAAGCAATGTCTTTCAGAACCTCGATTTAACAGGCTTAATCTTGTCAGTGTGCTACATACACATCAAGGCATTGAGTGATTTAAACTTTTTATGACTCTGCTGTTGTTTAGTATAACAAGAACATGTAATCATAAAGTTTTTCATCCCATTTTCTTCTGATATTTAAATAAGCTAGCCTCTTTATCTGCTTCTGGGAGGCATAGGAACTCACACAGTTTAGAGAAGAGTAAACAGGAAGATAGAAGTAAAATGACTTGCTTAGAGGCACAGTGGATTCTCCGGAAAATGAAAAACTGATATCAGAAGTCCTTCCCCTCGGGGCTAATTCTCTATTGCACTTCCTTACTGAGCAAATATACCAGAATCAAATCATCTCTCATCCTTGTCTTAACAACATCTACTTATGTAAGCTCTGCAAATTCAAAATCCCTACAAAAAAAAGGACAGAGCATTTATAGTTGTGACCCACACGATTTAAAGTTAGCTGGGAGGCTGGCAAAACACAGTGTCATGCTGAAGTTATTTCCAGAACAGCAGGCATCTCTTCTAGCAAAGCAGCTAAAAGGATGTCAAACTTGCCAACCTATTTTCTCCAACATAGTTCTTTTAAGATTGAGTGAATGGTAGAAAAATTTTATCTTCCCATATATTCAAATTAATTAACCAGGAGTTATGAGTCAGACTATAAAACAAAGATCCCAGCATGGAGTCTAGAGTTGGACTGTATGCATTTAAAACCTGGTGTGACCACTTATTGGCTGGGCAGCCTTAGTCAAGTTACTTAACCTCTCTGTGCCTCAGTTTCCTCATCAACAAAATGTTGGTTGTTATAGTACTTGGCTCATAGGGTTGTAATGAGGATTGAGGTAATTTATGTGGAGTGCTTAATGCTGTGGCTCATAGTAAGTGCTGATAAATATTACCTGCTGTTATCATATCTACCCAGAACCTAGTCCAAAGACTGTTATGTTTCTGTCTTTTAAGAATGTGAGCTGTACCCTTGAACTCTAAGAAGTTTTTGTTCTAGTTGGGAGAAAAGATATACAAATAAGACTAGATATACAAATAACCCAATAGTATGGAAAATATACATATAAGTGTATATTTATTAGACAATAGTAGACCAGATGAAGGAATGGTCATTGATGGCCAAGTAGAAATAGAAGGTTCCATGGGAGCAGCCAGGGTGTCTGGGTGGAGAATTGTCATTTAGCAGATATTTACAGAGCATGTACAATGTTCTAGACACTGTGCATAAAAGTTGACTCCCATGACATCAAGATTAGTTGAAAACTTTCAATGAAGGAAATGGAAATCAAACTGTCATGATATATCAATTTCAAAGAGCAAAAGAAATAATCTGGTTAGGCCTCTTGAACCCATGTTTATGTCTGGATTTAAAGAAAATTCCATATGATTCTTTCTGGGAGAGGAGAAGTTGGGAGAGGAGGGTAAGATGTACATGAGGTCATTCCTTACTATTCATTCATTCATTCATTCATTCATTACTATTGTTTTACTTTTTAAAAACAGTTAAAAATTAATTAAAAAGTAAACAAAAGACACGGCTGAGTTTTAATTATTCCTATATGGCTAGTACCTAGTATAGTGATGAGTAAATGGTGGGCATTCAATATATTTTTGTTAAATGAGTGAATCAAATAGTCTTTAGATGAATTAGAGAAATATCATCGCAAAATCTCTCCACCCAAAACTTTAGAGAAACAATGATCTTAAAGAAAACAAAAATTGACTTGAATCAGGAAGAGGCATATGAGTTCACTAATGTAAGGACCTATATCTTATATTCTGGATGATACTATAGGAAGAGGCAGCCATCATCTTTTCTTCCCCAGAGAGGCCAGGAAGGGCAGCCTGTGGGAGGGGGAAAGATGACTAGGAAGTGAAGAAAGGGTATGAAAGATACATCAGTCCAATATTTTTTTTTAAACAGTAAGGAAGACTTTATTCAAGGCTATTGTAATAGGAGAAAAATATCGGATTCAGCTCCAAATACAGTAAGGGCAGCTGGAGTCAGAGTGAGGGGTTCAGTAGACAGACAACTCCTGAGTATGTATATGTCAATAGTAAGATATTATTGCTAACCTGGCCTAACAAATTTCTTTGCTAAACAAAGGCCAAGGACTTAAACATCAAAGGTGGAATGAAGAATTTGATCAAATATTAAGGGTGGAGGAGTCTCATTAAAACTGACCTAGCACATTTCTTGCTAAACGCAGGTCAAGGTTGAAGCTTGGTTAAAGAGGGACTCCATCAGAAGCATCCCTAAGGAGTGTGTTTTGGAGTCTAGCTGTGCACCAATGTTTCCCACACTAAGAAGTTTTATGCCTTTATCTTTTGTGGTCCTTCCCAGGGAATCTTAAGATACAATGTTTCAGAAAAAGCTAAAACATGAAGCCATTGTATTAGGCAGCCTTGGGGATCCTCACCCCTCACATTCCTTTCTTTCCCAATCTCCTCAGGCATTATAGCTTTTTCTGTATTCTGTTTCCCTCCTCCTGTAATACAACCAGGATATTATGCAGAGATTCCTATATTAATGAACTTTTGTGTCTATTCCTCATTTGAGTCCATTTTTGTTTTCCTTGAGACCATTGCTTTACTGATAGGTTGGATAAAGGGTTTTGCAGTGATATTTCTCCAGTTCACTTAAAGTTTATTTGACTGATGTATTTGGTAATCTGACAAATATACATTGATTGAGTATCCACCATGCTAGTGACAAGGCATATAAGAGTCCTTTCCTGGCCAGTGCTGGTGGGACCCAGAGGCTGAACAGAGGTTGAATAGCTCCGAAAGTTGAACAGAGTGAATTGGATTATCTTTATGGCAACATGAACAGACAAAAGCCATACTGCGACGTGGGCAAGAAGAGAAAAGACAGTTGCAGAGACATTGTCTTCACACTCCAGAGCCAGCCAGTATAAAGCAAGGCTGAACCATGAGCAAATGGGTCCTGTGAGGTGCATCTGTGTTCTTAATTAATTTGGCAAAGCTTTTGTTATTTTCATTAAAATGTGCCCCAATCAGTCCCTCCAGTGGCACCATAATGGAAAAAGTTATCTACATTTTTTCCTGCTATAGGCGAGTGCTACATCTACTTAAAAATAAACATAAGTGATGGCTTGAAGATAACCCACCTTTGGTATAGATTACTGTATTTGTGCCACCTCTGTGCATTCTTATTCTCATTTTTACCCCTAATTCCTAAGAATTTATCCAAGGGGAGAAATAATTGCTAGGAATGACTTAGTAGTACCCTCCTCAATCACAATACTCACAATCAATTTTCCTCAGTATGCTATTCCTCATCCTATTTACATCTGAGCCTCAAGGGGTACAAGACTCTCCACAGTCCAGGAAAGATGATCCAAAATGAGATAAACTCAGATTTCTGCCCCATAGTCACCTGTAGCCCCAGGCTTTGACTTTCAAGTTTGCATTGAAAACATTATCCTGCAAGGCTTCCCTCACTTCACTTTTTCTGGGGAGGTGTTACTCCTCAGGCCAAATTTAACATTTACCATATGCCCAGATCCTAAGAATTCTTGCATTTTATCTGTATGTGTAAATTTGCCGTTTTCTTTAGGGAATAGGAGAAACTCCCTCCACTCCCACCAACTTTAAAGGTAGGATATACTCACAATAGCCCTGATTTTGAACTTTTATGGAGTGGCGAAAATAAGTTTGGTGTCTTAAAAAGGACTCCACAATGGTAGTTCAATGTAAAAATTATGTCTGATGATTATCAACTGTGTGATTTCACTGCACTAAAAGCCCTCTGAATTGGGTCCATTTCTGAATAAAGATTGCAACTACTCTCCCAAACACCTCCGCTCTGCTGGAGATCTGGTCCTTAAGTACACTTTCTAGTCTTTTTAGATTCCTATCACATTTGCTTCTTGAATTCTTTTTCTTTCATGAAAGCCCAAGTGATAAAGGGTAGGTAGCAAATATAATCACCGGTTTCAGCCATGAAAAGGCAAGCAGGGGAACAGGTTTCCACCAGGACAGCCTCAGTACCCTTTCTCTGTGAAGGCCCTTTCCTACTGGGATGCTAATGATAAAGTAGCACCAGCTATGTAAGGGAAAAAAATGGAAGCAAATGAAAAATTGAAAAGACATTTGGTAGCATTACAATTTCTGAGTAATAGGGCATTTTCTGTTAGCAAAACTGCCCTATTTCAAAATCTTATTCCATCAAGTTTTGTGGCTTCATTAACATGTGGATAAGCAGAGTGTAACTGGGGCCAAAAAGAGGAGGCCCTAAAACAAGAAACCAGATATTCCCAACAGAATGAGCTTGCTGATGGAGGAAGCAGTTTCTCAGACAGAAAGAGGAAGTACCAGAATATTATGATGGCTAAGTTGGCTGTACAGCAATTGTGTTTATAAGAATACAACCTGGAAAAAAAAAAAAGAAAGAATACAACCTGGGGTTGTCACAGTCCAGGTACATCTGGAATGGTTAGATCCAGGTCCCTGTATGGACTCTGAAAGATGGAGTTGGTCACAATAGATAATAAAAGAATTGGCATATTGATCAGTTTCTAGTAAGGAGAATACTTATGTTAGTTGACTAAAGATAATGTTGTACATAGGTTTTTTTTTTTTTTTAAGATTTATTTTTGTTGGGGAGAAGGGCAGAGGGAGAGAATCTTCAAGCATACTCCCTAATGAGCATGGAGCCAGTGGGGGGCTCAATCCCCGGACCCCAAGATCAGGACCTGATCCAAAACCAAGAGCTGGATGCTTAACCAGCTAAGCCCAGGAGGCCCAGTGTTGCACGTTGTTAAAATTGTAGTGCATACTGGTGAGTATGGAATCACCAAGGATGTTAAAGCCAGGTATCAGTTCTGCTTGGACTAAAATCAAGAAATGAATTCAAGAAGTGACCAAAGTCAGAAGTACAAAGCTAGCTATAGATAAGGAAGTAGTCAGGTCTCTGGAGGCCTGGTGGCCATTTGTCTCTGAGAACAGTCCTGAAGAGTTGCAACCTTTTAGTGAATCAGAACAAGGTTTAATAGTTATTGACAAAGCCAGGCAAGGGCTTGGTATCAGGAAAGAATGTCAGGTAATATCAGCCAGCCAATCACTAGGCACAAGTTCAAGGAGCAGGATGCCATAGCTCTCAGGAACTGAGGCTCCAGAGACAATACAAAGATGAAGGTACAATGATAGAACTATCAGTCCTTGGAGTGGAACTCAAAATCCAAACTAAAGTTGTATTGAGAAAGACAATGCAAGGCCCAGAAAGAGGTACTAGAACCACTCAAACGCCTCCTACCCCAGATCTGAATTGGTCCCAAAGCAAGGAGGTCCCCATCTGTAAGAAGAGAAGAGCAGATTAAAAAAAAAAAGTGCTTGCCATCCTAGGCAATCCCCAGATGCTGCTTTGCCAAAGAGCAGGATGCTAAACATTTTGAGAAAGTCTTTCTGGACTTGACAAGGGAAAATGAAAGCCAGTCTTGTCATTTGACTTTTAAATGATCTCCTGGAGGAAGGTTATCTTGGAAATATTCAGCATAAGGGGATCTTTTCAAGTCAAAATTAAAGCAAGAATTTTCCATTGACAATAACCTTAGAAATTACCATATGAGCTAGAATTTTTCATGTCCAAAATGAGTGTATGCCAAAAAAATGCCAAAATCATCATGCAATACTACAAAGGATATGAGAAAACCTGGCTCTCAAGTAATTTTTGGAAGTGAGTGCAAATAAATGCTGAGTGTAAGAACTTCCTGCTGGGTGATTTATGTCAAAGGACATCTAAAAAGTAAAACTTGAGAACTCAGGTTGAAGAAACAACTAAAGACTAAAAGAGTAGTTTCCTGATGGTCATGTGACAATGACTACAGATGATTCCCATGCCACAATCCCGTATTTTGTTGCCCATGCAAGGAATAACACTTAGAAGAAGAGAGATTTTTGCACTGAGAGGAAACTTTGAGCTGAACAAATCTCCTTTATTTTCAGAAGAAGGAAATTAAATGTCATGCCCCAAACTGAACAGTTAATCAGTTTCAGTGCCACCACTGGATTTGGGACCTTGTAATTTCTAAAATTTCTATTAATCCCAACTAGAGCCCTGAAATCTGAACCATATCATAAAGTCTCTTGTTTCTAAAAGAGTACTCCCATCTTTCTTCCCTTCCAATTAGACTCATTCAGAGTTGCTCAACAGATGGCTTTAGAAAGTGTTAACTCATCCTTTATACATTGGGAAGGAGGTGGGCACCAGTAGCTGGTCCCCTCCCAACCTCTCCCTGGGCTTAGAAGTTGCAGGCTCTGTTTTCCACTATCTGTGCTGGGCATCCAAAGATCTTTTGAGGCCCATAAGAGTTCAGGTTCTCAACTTGCTACCAGGAAATTTAGCATCAGGAGGCTCTGGATTATCAGTTATCTATTGAATGAACGCAAATCTTGCTTTCGAAGAGTTATTTCCGTGGTTTAAACGAAAAACAATTCAGGAGGGAAAGAAGTACTATTTTCCTTACTATAAAAAAATATTCTCTAGCATTCACTTCGTGTTCAAACAACTCCAATCCTTTGGGGACCCTGCTGACCCCAATTTTTTTGATTCAGCTTAGACTGTGCTAAGATTTAGCATAATTAAAGACGAAAAGTAACTTAACTGTCCAAGATTACAATGTCGAGTTTGTGATAAGTGTTTCTCACTGCAGAAGGCTGTCTGGTTGTGATTGAAACACCTCCTCCCACTCTTCGCATCCCACTCTTATCAGGCGCTGCAGTCAGCATCTTTGACCTATATTTGATTCCCTTTTGCAATATGCGCATTTGATCATGAAAGTGCCGGGGAAAGGTTCCTTCTAAACCACAAAACAAGGTAAGCTGTTCCTTATTTGTTTGAATATACAGGAAGCTGGTGACAACCAATTTTCTTCTTCTACATCTAAGTAATCGAAAGGTCAGGTGTTAGGAGGGATTAGGGAAAGTTTATGAGGCAAACAGCCCTCCCCACCACAAGCTTTATCAGAAACAAGCCCAGCTTTCTTTCATAAGCCTCCGGTGGGTATCTTATGCTCAGAACCACCAAGGCTGGCGGTGTGGGGTGCACAGTTTATCATCCAGCAGCATCTTTGAAATGCCAAACTTTATTTATTGATCTTCCAATTCTCTGTTATCTTCAACAAGCCACGGGAAAAGTAATACATTTTGTATGGATTAATCCTTGTAATTCTACACAACGTACACCCAGAGATAACTCAAGCTCGCTTTGTCTTCTCATTATCTAAACAGACATGTCTTTTTTTAAGTCATCAACAGAGGTCATCTCTCAAATGCCCTTGTGGAATATTCATTAATCAAATAACTAAATTGAAATGGACCTTCAAAGCATTATTCATTTCCCCATCATTCTCCCAACATCAGTTTAAATGCTTTGTGGGTATAATGATTAGGCTGATATTTAATTAATTGTGAAATTGTGAATTAAGGCTAAGTTAAAAGATAAATCATTCTTCAGTGCATGTGATAGAAAGAGAGAGAGCCAGAAAGGGCAAGTGAGCTTGATTGGTGGATCTGGTTGGGGATTCTTAGCAAATGTCCCTTTATTCACAGCACCATGACAACATCAGATTTTAAGGTTAACCTTTGTGAAGCGGAGCTTATTTGTCCATTCCTTCTTGATGGACTTCAGATTCATCACCACATCAATGACAAGATACTACAGGCCATAGCACAAATCAAGATATAACCTGCTACTTTTAACCAGCTTTGTTGTAGAAAGAAAAAGAAAACAAATCACTGAAGACTCCAGTATGGAAATCATAGCCGTGGTTTTGTTTACTGTGTGTGATGACCAGAGTGCTATTGCTTTTAACCCTAGGTTTGATTCCAAACTAAGGCTTTCCCTGATCATCCCTGCTTCCATGCCCCTACTGTGCACTAACACTCATTGTCAGGAGCATCACCGTGTCAACCCATCATTATTCTTTACGTTTTTAAATCTTCCTATTTCTTTCTCTTTGATTGTTTACTCCTTGGACTTCAGGGTCCAAGTCTTATTCATCTTTATATGCTCGACATGACATCTAAAGCCAGGTTCTCCAACTCAGCAGAGCTGAGTTTGGTTTGCTCTTCCTTCCTTCTATAGTGTTCTTTCTCTGTCCCCCAGCTCACTCCTTGGCTTCATTCATGTGGCTACTCAGATGTCATTTCCTTGGTGAGACTTACTTTGATCACTGTCTCAGTCCGTTTGGGATGCGAAAACAAAGTACCAAACATTTACCCAGATTTATTTTTTTTCTTCAGAGCACTTACTATTATTTAATATTATAGTTGTATTTGTTTGTTTATTGCCCATTTTTCCCCTCCTGGATATAATCTCCATGAGGAAGGAAACTTCCCTATTCTTTTCACCACTGTATTCCCTATGCTGGTACACAGTAGATGTTAAACAAATATTTGATTTAATTAAATAATAAATGATTGGGGAAAGAAGCTTTCTTCTTCACTGTCATTGCTAAACTCTCAAAAACTACTACAAGAAGAAAATCTGGTTGAGAAGTCAACACACACACACACACACACACACACACACACACACAGGAGATCCCAGAGATAAAGAAACAGATTCTTGATTTGAGTAGTTGAATCCAATGTGCTTGAAGTAAACAAACCCATGCACATTTCTATTTTATGAGCTAATACATTTCCTTGCTTATATAAAATGGTTTATGTTAAGTTTCCTTCTTTTAGAACCACACAAAAACTCAACAAATTCACAGTCACTTGCAGGTCACCCATACATTAATTTTATTATCATCCACCTGCTTAGAGTACCAGCTGGTTCCATCTTTCGAGATCTGTCAGTGAAACTACATTTGCTTACCCCTGTGGACATTAGCTTCTCCTCAGGCCCCTTCTTTACCCCTGTCAGTGTGTCTAGTTTCCAAAGCTGAGCCCTCTCACCCCAGTTCATCCCACAGAGTATTGGATAACCATCTCTATTTATGACATTTCTGACTAATGTAATCTGACCTGAAACACCTGCTCTGTCCCCCATCCAATCTCTAGAAACCAGTCCCACCTAGTTTTGCCCACTCTGGTGCTGTCAAGCCCTGATTCTGACAGAGCAATCTCTCAGATGCAGAGCACAATAGCACATTACTTATATACAAAAGTTGTCCCAGCAGCTACCTGATTGGAATGTTAGCTCCACTATTTAATAACCATCTAACCTCATGCAAGACACTTAATCTCTCTGTGCCTCAATTTCCTCATCTGCAGATCCAGAACAATAACACTGTCTAACTTACAGGGTTGTAAGTGAGATAATTTATGCAAAGCACTTAGAATAGTACCTGGCACATAGCAAGTATGCAATAAATATGGCTATTATTGCTTTCAATAATAGCTAGAACCAGCCCTTCAATGAGATGCCAGAAGGATGAAGTTTTTATACTCCCTCATATGTTTCATTAAGCTCAATTGAAAGCAATACTGTCTTTTCTTTTTCTTTTTCTTTTTTTTTTTTTAGCCAATCTTACTTCCTGACTAGATAATGAGCTCCTGTAGGGTAAGGATTGCATTTTTTCTTTCTGTAGCTCCAGCCCAGTGATGATCATTAAAAGCAGACTTGGATTGGTTATTAATATCCCATAATCAGTAATGGTTCTTAATATCAGTAAGTATACATTTTATTAATGAAAAATCAGGGTGATTAGTGACTAGTCTCTTTTCCTTTCTTCCTCAGTGAGCTTTCTTCTGAGTTTAGGTTCCAGGGGACACACTCTTCCTGGACAGACATATGCTGTACCTTATATCCTTGTCTGCTTTCCTTCCCTGGGGAATTGACTGCCCCTGGGAAGCACTTATCAATATTGTGGCCCAGAGCAAGCCCTAATCAGCCAGTTGAACTGCTTCACCTTTTCTGAAGTAGAAGCTTGAAACCTACTCAACACGTCTGAGGCCAACACGATACCCAGAAGCCCTCAGGGTACCAGCAACTTCCTTAACACTAGGCTAAAATGAGTTTCCTAAAAGCCTCTTTCATTTAAATCCATTTTAATTACCTCTCTATCTCACTGTCCTAAGAATATCTTGTCCTAATAAAATTTTGATTTTTAATGGATTGATGAATGAATGGATCAGCCAATCAATGAATAAACCAATGAATGAAGAAGAAACAGACAAGAGATATTTACTATCTTCTCTATCCTAGGGCCTGGAGGGGGAGGCATTTATCTTCTAGATCTTCTAGAGCATTTCTTTTCTTTGCTGGCATTTCAGCATTATTTACCTCTTTCATTCTTCAAGAACTGATCAAAACCCAAAGAAGCTGGGGGAGGTAGAGAAAGTGGATCCAATAGTACTACCTAACAAAAATTCACTACTCTATAGAGTGGCATATATACTACTCTTGGCTATCTCTTTGCTTTTCACAGAGACAAAGAAAACCCATCCTTCAAATCCCAGGAAGGAATTGACTGGCTCCTTAAATAAGCCTTCACAATGCCACACCCTCCCTCTCCCCACTTCCAAACAGCTATTCTAACAGGAGTGGCTTGAATGGAAGGGCCGTGAGTGCTTGCAGTATAACGGATGATGTGTAATTCAAACGTTGCCAGCCATGAGGTTTTGCTGAAGCATGAAGATTGCTAACTTGGAGAGATGGCTGTTGTGGATAAACAAATCAAAGTAAAATTCACAGGTCAATTACTCTGAAGAATGCCCTACTAATTTTCCTTTTTGAAAAAGTACCTGTAAAGGTTTTCAAATGAATCAGAGGCTTTCAACCAGCTCAGCTGCTTTGACTAACAAGTGTTTCTGAACCCTTGGGATAATGATGGAGAGGTCTCCGGGCTACAGGAGTTTAGGAGGTACCACTCCAGAGTGGCACATCCCTTAGCAACCAGTAATGCAACTAACAAGCTACATCTCGTTTTGAGCAAAGCAGAGCTTTCTTAAAATGTGACAAACAGAGTGAAAATCAAGTCAAAGTCAAGGCCACCTTTCTTTTTAAAAAATGAATATTCCAAGAAGTCTCTTGTAATTTTTCACTGTGGTTGTTCAATTCCAAGGCTGCCCAACAAGATGAAGCAGTTGGTTGAGACCAGGAATCCAAGACCTTTGGATCTCATGAATCAGTAAAATCTCCTGCCTGTCCCAAAATATGAAAACCACTATAGGGTTTCCAACATTTTTATTTGCCAAATATAGGCCATAAATTAAATGACATAAACTAATAATTACTTTCCACTGTGATCATGGGTTAATAAAATAAAAAATAGCAAACAAATATCAAAAAAGGTAAAGAGGATACAATTTCAGAAAGAAAACACAGACCTTTAAATGGAAATGCAGCTTTAAAAAAAGTTCCATGTTATTCTTACTTTTCTAATATCACAGAAGATGGATGCAAACATTACCTCAACATTGGTCTTCAGAGTAGCCTCTGAAAACCAATAGTCTAACTTGTAGCTGTATGGCTAAAATGCATAAGTAAACGAAGGCAGAGATAGATGTGGGAATTATCATGAAATGCGTTTTAAAGATCCATCCATGTCTCCTAGTGCTGTCCTTCTCCCTGTCTGGCTTATCCTGCTCTCTTGGTACCTCCCTTCCACCCATATTCAGGTCAGGTGGCCTCTGCCCTCCAACAGAACACCCTTCACTTGACTGTTAGGGATAGGAGCCTTCAGAAAGTCCCTCCATATGCTTTTTATTCCTCATCTATAGAAGAGAATGCAGCCAATAGACTAGCCTTTAGAATCTATTCAGTTCTAATTCCAAAGACCTTTCCATTATCATCCCCCCAGAAAGCTCTTTCCTGCTTGTTTCAGGATCCTATCAGTGATATTTCTTTAGCACATCTTCTCCTGTTCTTCTAATACCAGAATGTTTTTCCCCCTTGGGAATTCAATTCATGTGGTTCTGGTGGGGCTGAACTCCATAGCCCACCCCCATCCATCCCAGATCTGGTACATGACCCAAGCTGGGCCAACTGGAGGGGGATCTTTGTGCTGTAGTGGGAAAGATGGTTTTGCTGGTTATAGCAAGTTGAATAGCGTCCTCTTAAATTTCTTGTCTACCTGGAACTTTGAAGTAGGATCTTGTTTGGGACAAATTCTTTGTAGATGTAATTAAGGATCTCAATAAAGATCAGCCTAGATTGAGTGTGGCTCCTAAATTCAGTGCCTGGTGTCCTTACAATAGAAAAGAGAGGGAGATTTTAGGTAAGGAGACACAGGAGAAATGCAGAGAAGGCAATGTGAAGGTGGAGGCAGAGATTGGTGGGATGCCTCTGAAGTCAAAGGAATGCCAAGGATTTCCAGCAAACACCAGAAGCTAGGAGGGAGCCATAGAATAGATTTTTCCTCAGAGCCTCCAGAAGGAATCAACTCTGCTGACACCTCAATTTTGGACTCTGGCCCACCTGAACTGCAAGAGAACAAATTTCTATTGTTTTAAGTTATTCAGTCTTCGTAGTGATTTGGTAAGGCAGCCCAATGGAACTAATATACTGAGTTCACTGAGAGCCATCTTGAGCGCTAGAGAGAATCTTCCCTAAGAATGGAGGGAGGGAGAATGAGCTTTGATAATAATATTGGGTCCCTGGTTCCAGCTAGGCATGGAGTCAGGGGCACCTCTGGACTTCCCAGTGTGTGAGCCAATAAATAAATGCTCTCTCTTTGTTTAAACTCATTGGAGTTAAGTTTCTGTCATGGATAGCTGAAATGCCTCTGATGAAAACACTGCTCAGCACTGAGATCATCGTATCCAACTTCCAAGGTCCAGCCATGGTAGTGTTTTCTCCACGAAGTCTTCCCTGGGCTCCTCAGTCTGAAAGGCTGGTTTCTTCTCTGGGTTCCTACAGCTCTATTCTCCTCCCATACATGATGCTATTAAACTCGTTTTGCCTCCCCCCCCCCCCCAGAACTTTAGCTTTCTGAAAGCAAGATCCTCATCCTTATCTTTTTTTATGGCATAAGTTCCATTCCATTTATAAAGTGGGTGCTTGGTGCATATTTGATGAACAGATACATGGAAAGAGGATGGAACTAAGCGTGGGATTTTAGTATTTTTTTAAGATTTTATTTATTTATTCATAGAGACATAGAGAGAGGCAGAGACAGAAGCAGGCCCCATGCAGGGAACCCGATGTGGGACTCAATCCCGGGTCTCCAGGATCACACCCCGGGCTGCAGGCGGCGCTAAACCGCTGTGCCACCAGGGCTGCCCAGAGTGGGATTTTAGTATTGATGGCAGAACGAGAAAAGAACCATATTGTCACAAGGGCTCTCCAAAAGCTCCTGATCATACCAAATGCACAAATCCCCAGTCCGCTCCCTCATAGATTGCCCTTTTAAGGAAACCAGCCAAAGACCAGGACCGCTGTGAACAAGTGTTGGGCTGGGTCCTTTGGCAACACAATAACTGCTAGGCTTTTGTAAAGGGGCCACTGTTACTTCAAATCTGAAGGACCTATCATATCACTCTCTTCTGTTTGAAACCTTTCAGTGGCTTCCCACTGCTCTTAGGAAAAAGTCCAAATTCTTTTTCATGGCTCACAAGGTCCTTGGAAATCTGGCTCCTCTTCATGTTTCTCATCTCACTTCCCCAAATGCCCACACCTTGATTCTACACTCTCTTCTTGCAATTCCTTGATCCTGTCAAAAGTTTCCTCTGCTCTTTTCTTGTCATTGTCTCCCTCTCTCCTCTGGGTCTTTATTCTTCTTTTAGAATAATCACTCTGCACCCAGCTATTTCACCAAGCTTACATTAGACATCTGCTCAGTCATTATTACCTCCAGGGGTCTTCTCTCACCCCCTGGATCACCCCAGTAGCATGCTCCCAAAGCACTCTGCACTTCTTTAACATAACTTACTGCACTGCATTGTGATTGCCCATTTGTTTGTCAATCTCCTCATTATATTGCTTGAACCATGTCTAGTTTGATCAACATTTCATTCCTAACACACAGCATGAGTAGAGATGCTTAATATATAGTTGTCAAATGCTCCACTGGTTACATACATACATACGTACATACATAAATGGGAATTTAATGGTAACTTTGCAAGTCTAACTTGATTCTCGCCATGTCATCCTTTGTTCTTCACTCTTGAGGAGTGACCAGGTCCTCCTATCTGGACCAGAGAGGAAGGGAGGGAAATAAAGTCTGTAATATCAGAGAAACAGAGATGGGTCACTGTAAATACAGAGCCCCTGTTCCTTTAGCTGTCCATGAGAATAGTAATGGAAGATTACCATGATGTGTTTAGTATTTTAAAGGCTTGATAAAAGTTCTACAAATGCCTATGACAAGCTTGTACATGCTAACAAAACCAGATTGGGCCTGGGTTGTCAGAGGTAAAGTCTGCATATGGCAGACCATGATATGCTTTATTTCTGCTTCTCCTAATGAAACTCTTGGGGATTGCACTACTACTTGCAGGCAGACATGGTCATGCAAGCAGAATAGCTTGTGTCTCTTTCTAATAGAAGCATTTAGTTATTACTACTGGACTTCCTAGTCTCATCTTCCCTTGTCTCAGCAAATGTAGCCCAAGATGCCATGAGGTTTTCACATGAACCTCATAGACGGATTGTAAACAAGAAATAGACTTATTAGGATAGACTATTGAGGTTATTTTAAACTTGTTACAATAGCATAACTTATCCGTTTTGACTGAAAGACTACTATTATTATTTTTATAATCTCCAAGATCAAGCATCATGCTTGGCACAGAAGATATACACAGTAAGTGTCTGCCAAATGAACAAATGAATGAGTGAGTGAATAGAGGACAATTACCTGAAACTATCTCACTGTAGACGCGGACAAATCAGAAAACAGACTTTGAAGATAAAAAAAAAATTACATGTGAAATAGATGCCTCCAGGGATTGCTTGCCACAGCCTTATTCTTATACTGAAGTAAATAATTTTGCCAGTAAAATTCAGTTAAAAACACATACTTTATAAGAACCACTACTAATAAATCTAAGCTCTTTGATTATATCAGTCGTGAATGTCTTTCTCCAACGTATCAGCGATGTAGGATTCATTGATATTGGTCTTAGCTTCTCAGTGGGATTTTTAAGACTTCATAATGAATCCAGGAAGTGGTTTGCCACTTACTTGATCAAACAAAAGCCTCTGATAAGTAGTATTAAATCAGTTGGGGACCAATTTTCAGAATATCTTTGGTAGAACTTTGTGACTGTGTGACTATGGGCACATGTTGGAAATAATAACAAGGCATATGCTGTCGTGTGTGTCTTTGCTCCCGAGTTTACAGATGCCCACAGTTTGACGTCAATACTGCAGGCAGGGGCTTTTTTCTCTCGTATATGGATTTTAAATTAAATTAACTCTAATCTTTAGGTCGTCTCCTAGATTATAAAAGCTGAATGCCTCATTAATGATGAAACCAGTAGGAGTAAATATATTGGAGCAGGTTGAGCAATTTAAGTGCTTTGAAATACAACTAGTCCAAAGCAAAGGTATTGCAAACTATCCAATTAAAGGTTGATTCCAGACATGCTGATGGGGAAAAGCTACTGGAGCAGAGTGATCATGGGGAAATAGTTGAGATCTTCTGAAGACAGCTCACTTCTTGCCCTCTATTCTTTGGGTCCTTCTGCTGTGTTCACATGAATCATTCATGTTTTCTATCTGAATCATGATGGGCCATCTTCTTCCACAACATCCTCCACTTCCAAAAAAGTCTATTAGTTATTTATTGCTGCATTAAAAAATGACCCCAACATTTAGCGGCTTGAATCAACAGTATTTATTTTCTCATAGCTTCTGTAGGTCAGGAGTGTGGCCACAGCTCAGCTGGATCTTCTGCTGCAAGGCACCTCACAAGCTTCAGGCAGGATGCCAACTAGGGCTTCAGTCATTCCAAGGTTTGGAAAATAAGAATTCTCTTGGTGAGGGATCCACTTAATTCAGTTACGTAGTTGTGAGCAGATTCATTTCCTTGCAGGAATTTGACCTGAGGGGTGTCAGTTCCTTGAAGGCTTTAGACAGGGCAGCCCCGGTGGTGCAGCGGTTTAGCGCCACCTACAGCCCGGGGTGTGATCCTGGAGACTCGGGATCGAGTCCCACATCAGGCTTGTTGCATGGAGCCTGCTTCTGTCTCTGCCTCTCTCTCTCTCTCTCTCTCTGTGTGTGTCTCTATGAATAAATAAAAAAAATCTTAAAAAAAAGAAGGCTGTTGACCAAAAGAAATATCAATGGATATTTGTTATTAAAGCAGCCCTCCATTAGCGAAAAAATTCTATGCTATGCTTTAATGTTCAAATTAAAAGAATTCTGCATTTTTACTTCATCCATCCCATTATGTAACAACAGTTAATACATACACAGGACTTACTACATTCCAGGCACTGCTTCACACACAGTCTGTGCTATTTGTTATGACAGCCCTTGTAAATTAATATACCTGTCATCAGGAATATTAATGTCCCAGGGTGATGTGTCGTATAATACCGTGGTTTCCAGTGTCCCCTGGCACATCCCAGTTTCACTAGCTCAGGTGTGGTGGAAAACACTTGGGATTTGGCAGCCAAAGCAAGAATGATCTTGAGCATGTAAAATTAGGCCAGCTCCATAACTTTCTGTAAAGTGAGACTAATAAGACCTACCCCACAGGGCTGCTGAGGGGATTAATGAGATAATGTGAAAGTGTCTGGCACAGTAGCTGACATATATTAAACCCTTAGTAAATGTCATTTATTGCTTAAATGGCAAGTCACATGTTAAAGCAATTACTAAAGACACATAACAGAAGCATGGCCACTGTTCACTCTATCTCTATGTCCATGCTATTCTGGAAAGAGATGGGAAAAATTCTCAGTTTTTTCTTCAGTGCAGGCATTTTCTTTATTTGCCCATTGCAATTTTTGTCCATGCTGGCCCAGATCTTTACTACTATCCTCCATTGTAAATGCAAAAATATCAAAACTCCAGAATGGTCCAGTTTCCAGTGTTCTATGAACTCTTTAGACTGAAGATGATTCAGAAAATATCTAAGACTCAGTGTAACAAAGAACTCCATCAGAGTGAACTCCAACTCAATTCAACTGATGCTTATTGAGTACATAAAATACCAGGCAGTAAGCTATTTGCCCATAAACTGAAATCCAATGACTAATATAATGAACACAATCTCAGTTTGTAGGGAAGCAAGAATAGTTACAAGAACAGAAAAGATACTAATTCCTGTGCATTTTATATTGCAATTGTAGACACCCTTTCCAAATATAGAAATTAACAAAGGATATAGCTCATGAGATGGTGAGAAGTCTAGATGAGCAATCATTGAAATAAATGGAAACATTAAGCCTAAAGATGAGAACCAGGAAGGACACTTCAAATGTTTTAAATTCTTAGAAATCTATCATATGGAAAGAGATCTCATCTCTGTTGCTCTTGGTAACAAAATTGTGACTTATAGTGAGGCCAAATTTACTTCAATAAAAATAAATTTTTTTGCTATGGACCAAATTGTGTCCTCCTACCCCCAGTTCATATGTTGAAAACCTGACTCCTCAATGTGACTGTATTTGGAGATAGGGCTCTTAGGAGGTAGTTAAGGCTAAATGAGATCATAAGGGTAATCCTATAGAATTGGTGGCACTTTAAAGAAAAAGAGAGAGAAATACTTTCTCTTCTGGTGCATATACTAGGGAAAATTCATGTGAAGATAGTGAGAAAGTGGCTGTCTGCTCACCAGGAACTCAATGGGCCAGAATCTTATCTTGGACTCCCCAGCTTCCAGAACTATGAGAAAATAAATTTCTGTTGTTGTTTAAGTGAAGCATCATGGTTTTTTGTTATGGCAGCCAAAACTATGACAATGTTTAAAAAGTGCAATTGAATGATTTAATGAGCATTGAGTAGCAAGCAGAGGCCCAGACACATGTGTGCTAGAGTGCATGATAGAAGGCATTTCCAGAGTGGTTTAGATGTTGGAGTGGCTGATATTTATGGTCCCTTTCTCCTCTGAGATCCTATGATTTCATAAATCTTTAAAGCCATATGGACACAAAACCATCTTCTCACTTTATGGAAAATGAAGACTAGATAAATTGGTTTTGTCTCTGTGTTAACCCTGATTGACAGGGGCTGCCTTAAACATGGTTTTGAAAAGGATTTTTGAAGCTGTGTGAAAATAAATCCATGATAAAGAGAGCTAATGCGTATTGGGCACTTGTCATGCCTCTGGCCCTATGTTAAGCACAGTATTTGTATTAATTGACTTCATACTTGCAAAACTCTAGGAGTTGGGTCCTAGTAGATACAACATTTTTTTTTTTTGATAAGAGAATCAGGGCATAGAAAAGTAACTACTCAAAGGCCACATAATTAGTAAATGTCTTCAGATTACGAAACTAGTAGTTTGGCTTCAGAGCTTTTGCCTGTAACTATTACTATATACCTCTCCATCAATCCACTTGCAATATTTAATCTGAGTTAAGGAGGCTGAAGAGTTACATGCTCAGAAGTCCTCATCTCATGATCTGTTTTGGGGGAAACTCAAACCAGGAAAAGTGGCCATAACATTTTTATTTGAATGCCATTGCCATTCAGACACACACCAGAAGAAATTTAAAGACTCTTTAATTAGTTGAGTAACAGATTAGTGCTCAGTATTTCAGATTCTGCAAGTTATATGGAAGCAGTGTTTGGAACTCCATTATTTCTTCCAAAATTCTGGGACCATATTCTCTCAGTTCATGCTATGATGAGTAGTAGAAAGAGGTAATATCTGTTATTAAACCACATTTCTCTGGCTCTTCAGCCATTCATTGCAGGAGCACCAACTCCTTTCTTAATCAACTTCCACTCTCAGATATCTATGTAAGCATCCTGAGGATCATGTATGCTCAATACTTACCCCAGTCATCTCCTTCCTTCCATAGATCTCTCCCTCTCATCATTATCTGCTGTTGAGTTTTCTTATGCAATCTCTTGTTCAGGTTACTGATAGTTGCAACCATTTCCTGTCCTGTCTCGTCACCCAACTGTGTCTGTTGAAAGTTATATTATTGTCTTTCTCTTCTCTGGTCTATATTTGGTCAATCTGCTCAGGTACCCATGTCTGTTGAGTACTCTATCAACAGTCCCCAAGTGTGACACACAGAAGTAGGTTTTTCCCCCAAGACAAACACAGCCTTCTCTCCCATTGATCCCATCATGCCCCTCAGAATCTGACAGACAAGCAATAAGAGGCATGGGGAATTCCATGTCTATCCTTGCACAAGTCTCCATGTGTCTCACTTTAGAATTTATGTAAAGTAATCCTTTCTATCAAATTGGCCTCAAGAGTCCTGCATCTTTTCTCCTTCCAGAGAATCCCTGTGTTTCCTTTATTGTAGAGAAGGTGAGGAAAGATGATAAAAATCTACAGTCCTTGAACCTGCATTTTAAAATGCAAGATGTTAAAATCAAATAAAGTAGGTCAAGCCTTCTCCATATTTAGCAGAGACTAGTGCTTTCCTGTATCAGCAAATATTAAAGTTGATAGGCAATAAAAAGTGCTATATCTTCCTTTAGTATAAGAAAATATTACTTAGAAGCTAACATTCTATTTTTATCTTAGCCAAAGAAGTGGAACAAACCCAACTATATGACTTTATTGCTTATGATTTTGTAGATGGCTATTTTGTACACTTAAGTAGAGGTACCTTATTTTTCATTTATTTGGACAATGAGTAATAGTTAACACTTTCAACTAATTAATTATGAGTGAAGTCTGCTTAAATGCAGCCTGTGGTTGAGCTTATAAAACCCTCAGGGTTTTGAAAGCAATATTTAAAGTTGGAAGGTCTGATAGAATAAAATGGAGGAATGCACAAGGAGGAATACTATTTGAATTCAAGGCTAGAGGTACCTGGGGAAAACTTTAAGTCTTTGGTTTATTTTAAGATTGGAGAAAGTTATGAATATCCTCCATTATTCTGGGACATAATAGCACTCAGTTGGACAAACATAATAAAATGTGTAAGTAAAATTAAATGATGCTGCTATTCTTCCTAATAATAGCAACTGTAACATCTAGGGCATATGCTACATTCCTTTAATGAAAAAAAAGAGAATGTAAAAACCTCTAAAGCAGGCTAACACTATTAATACAATAAATTATTTTGTAAAAATTCCCCTCACTAACATCAATGAATGATTTTAACAACTTTCAATGTAAAGAGATGTTGCCATTGGTTTAATGGAGAGAATCATTGAGTTGAAGGACTTTGTCATGGGGGGACTGCAACTTGAACCCTCAAGTCTTTCATCTCCTCCCAAATATGTCACCAGACTCATGCTTAAGCCTATTTGAAATTGTAATCACTGCTCAATGAGGATTTCAGAAACTCCACTTCTAATCTGTCTCTTGGAGTCCATGCTGCTGCTCAGAAGATGAAGTCTCTTATCTCTGTTATAGCCCAGCAATAGCCAGATCCAATCCTTCAAAGTGGGGAGCACTGGGTTTGGAGCAGTTGGGGCACTGGCTGAAACCTATCTGCAACTATCTGCAGTTTGGCCTCAACATTCTCGCAGTCTAAATCAGGCAGGGGCTCCATAGGTGCTATTTGCCCTGTGCCATCCTCTGGTACCACAAAAGAGCAGCCTTACCTGGGGTGCAGGTTGACCTTTTATTAGCTGCAAGTACTCTTCTTGGTGCATTTGTTACCTTATCTCTTTCTCTTGGGCAAAATGAAATCTAAATGCATAGGACTTATCGGAGGAGGAAGAGAGAAGAAGAAGAAGGAGAAGATGAAGCTGTTCAACATGCAGGAAAGGATTGATGTGAAGGTTACTAACATGATCACACATGTGATGTGGTTAAACATCCTGACCACTTGATGAAAAGAAAACTCATGGAGTCACCCAGTGGGAAAGCCTTTTACCAGCTCAGACCTTTCTTCATCCCAATGGTGGATATTCCCCAAGAAAGAAAGAGCTTTAAAATATCTCTCTGCACCACAACATCAAGAAGTCTGATTTAACAAACAAAAAAGCAGTATCATCAAGAACATAAACACAGTTTAAGTTTACTAAACTCTATGTGTGTGTGTGTGTGTGTGTGTATGAAAGAGAGATATACACACAAAGAGAGAGACACTTCTATCAGTTGTGAATTTAAATTGTGTGAAACCTGAAACTTTTATAATGTAGGGAGCCCACTTTTAAAAAAAAAGAACACAAAAATATAAATGAAATGTGGTTATCAGAATAAATGCTTATTTAGAACAAGAATAGAAATTGGAACAAATTATAATTTTTGACAGCTGCCAAATACCACAAAAATTTCAAAACTAATGATGATTTTTATTAATTAGCTGCCTGACATATCTGTATGTTACTTTTGGCTGCATATTCTCTGATGGCTTCTTCATATGACAATAATTTTGAAATGTAATTTTTCTTAGAAAAAAATAAAACAATTAGTCATTTAGAATTGTTGATATTTTTATTATCAATAGTTTAGAATAATTTCTTTTACCTTTAACACCAAGTAGATGAAGAAAATGAAGACAATAGATTCAAGCAACTGATGGATGTGCAGCATGACAAAGTTAAGTGAGATTTAAAATGACAATTATAAGCTCCATGACTCCTTGTTGTAAAATAAACCACTTTTCTATTATGAAGGAGGGTTATCAAAACACCATGAATCTTTGTGAGAAAAATAAATTCTTTTATTGAACAAAACTATATGTGAGACATGGAGAATCAGGAAGTCAAGGTTCCAACTCAGAATATAGAAAAATAGAAGCATAAGTTACCAAGATAAACATTCTTGGACATATTTTTTTGCTTCTCAAAAGCCTACTTCAAGTTATTGGGAAGAATCAGATTTGCTTTATACATTTATCTATTTCTCATACATATAACAAAGAATTTGTTGAAGAAATTTAGGTCTGAATAATGTCAAAATGGGGTTACCTATTTTTCTTTGAGATAAAAACATCCAATCCTAGATAGAAAACATTTTTCCATTCTCAAAGATTTCTAGAAAAAGACATCCAGAGCTATCCTTAAATGGAACGCTAGTGCTTACATTGCTCTCAAAGATGAATTCATGGATCTAACTATCTTACAGAGTGATCTCAGTTTCTGTTTTGTTCCTGCTAAAAAAAGACTAGCTTATGCATAATCTTTTATGTTTCAACCATTCATGCAATTTTGCTAAACTCTCCCCAAGTTCTGTTCTTTTGTTTCTAACCAGGAAAATTCTAGTTGCTTTGATATTTTCTCACATAACTCTTAATCCATTTTTTATGACTCTTCTCCTAATTTGATCCCTCTTTAGTTGTGCAGCTCAGTTTAGCTCATCTTATATAAAAATTTGTTATTGTATCAGTCAGGAATGTGTTTGCCTGAAAGTAACAGAAACATCAGCAAACAGTATCTTAAGCAGGAAAGGGGTTTATTTGGTTTAAAATGCAATAAAAGCAGAGGAGTAGGCAATAAAGGGCAGGCTGGTAGCTCAGTGATGTCATTAAGGATCCTTTCTTTTCTTTCATCTTCCCTCTCTGCTACCCACAGGATGAGGCCTCTCTCAGCACACTTAAAATCTCCTGGTCACTAGATGACTATTGCACTTCTAGGCTCATGCTCATATTACACACAGGAAGATGAAGGAAAGGACTTCACTCCTCTGGCAAGAGCCAGAAGCTATTTCTCTCTCCATTGAATCAAGGTTGGCCTTGTAACTTGCCATGACCAAAAGAAGATGAAAGAATTAAAGATATTCCATTTACAAGCCTGGGCCTAAGAAGTCCTGCACTCTATCACTCTCTCTTGGAAACCTGCTTTGATATGACTAAAACAACCATCTAGAGGGAAAAAAAAGACCATGTGTATCAGAGATTAGCTGTCTCAGTGGAGGCTACATTAGATCAGTAAGCCCCCAACTGACCCACATCTAGCCACAGACACTTGTGTGTGTTAGCCTAGATGATGAAGACAGCCCAGCTGAACCTCCACCTAAAGCAGTAACCAGAAGAGTCATGAGCTAAGTAAATGGTTGTTTGAAGCCACTAAATTCTGGGGTCTTTCCTTATGTGGCAAAAGCTAACTGATACATAAGAGTTCTTTCAAGTTACACCATTCCCACTCAGTAGCTCCATTGACTTAAATGAATTCATTGCCGTTCTGGCTGAATGCTTATATCTCCATTTATCATCAGTAGGAACTGAGTGGTCCCTTTAGCTTCTTTCTGCAAACTTCCCAGTTTTAGACAAGACAGCAATGAGCCTAAGTGGACTTCTCTTGTGCATATCCCACACATAGTTCCATATTTTTTGCACAGATTGATTATAGGACAGTAGGTTGCTTACCACAGTCATTCCTTCTTGCTTTTAGATGTTGCCGTGCGTAAGAGATCTCAATGTGTAATATCCCTCAATCTTCAGAGCCTAGTTATCAAACGTTTGGAATCACTTTAAGCTTCCTCTCTGTTGGCTTGAGGTGAATGGGGAATACCCCTCTTGCCCTTGAGTGAATGGATGGGATTTACCATATACCACCTGCCTCTAAAAATCCCTCTATCATCTCCTGTAACCCAATCCTTGATACCCAACTTGGTGTACTGGGTTAAGAATCTTTTAACTGATTTGGATCATTCTTTTGCAAATTCCACATTGTGGCTTCTCACCTCATGTTAAAATGTGACACCTATTTTCATTTTATCATCCTGTTCATTGACATAAACGGAAAAATCTGCATGTGGAGACTATTTCATCAGAAAATACTGGAGTCATTTGGGGCCAGAGGTAGAAAGGGGAGGAAGTTAGTTAGCAGCCTTCCAGAATTCAGAATTTAGCAGAAAGTATACCACATCTTACCTCAAATTTTAATCAGAAAACTCTACATTCACTTGAATAGTATCCTTCCCACTTGGGATTCGTAGCTACCTGAAGGGCTATAAACAAAATGTAATGAATGCCAGTGAGAAGGTGTCATAAATGTTGAGAGGACTCCTGGTAGGGTGCTGCAGGAAGCAGCTGCCCTACAATGTCTGTTCTTATTTAATATCTTCATTCACAAGCCAGAATAGGGAACAGACAGCAGACTGATGAAATTCACAGATGGTACTCATTTGGGAGATATTATGAATACCAGGATATCAGAAAAAATGATACAAAAGGACCCAGAGAAGGAATAACAATGAGACTTGACTTTGAAAATGCAAAGCGGTATGTCTGAATATAAAAAAAGAAAATCTCCAACATTTAAATAGAGGAGAGAAACCCAGAAGTCAATGTTGAAAGGGACATCAAGTTGGGATAATGGAATTAAATTTACAAATGGGCCTTTTGAAATAGAGCAGTAAAATTACTACTATATTTCTTAATCTGTGATCTCTGAAAGATGAATTAGGTGTTGCTGTTACGTGTTCCCATAGCCTTAGTGTATCACATTGTTTTTGTAAAATAACCTTTGAATTTGTCTATCCTTCCTCATCAGACTCTGTGTTTCTTGAGCACGAAAACTGGGTTATACTCCTTGCTGTCAACCTCAGGCCTGGTTCAGTGCCTGGCACTGGATAAACATATCTTGCAAGTAAAAAGGAACTGCTTCTAACAGCATCTCTTTGAATGAGATGTGATGGTGAAAGTCATCGGATAATACTTAGGATTTCGGGACTCTAAGAGGGAGCAAGGAAGAGTTACACAGAAATTGGGAATAACAATAACCACTTTTCCTTTGTACAGAATTTTCATAATTAGTCTTTTATGTTTTTTCTTCAAACAGTAAGTTGCATCTTCAAAAGGGACAGAGGGGTTGAACTCCTCACTATGGAGATAAAAATGTTTGAGAATTGTAGATCTCTGTCTGATTTGCAGAAATTATTTCTGTCAGTTTGAGCATTACATCAGACATACAAGGCATGTTAGCACAGAGGGGAGGACGTGAACATTGACAAGAACAGTTCTCCAAGTACAGTTCTGGGACCTCTACCGGTCCTTAAAATTCATTCAGGGGATCCACAATGTCAAAATTATTTTCACAGGATACTAAAATGTTAATTTGTCTCTTTTAGTCTCATTCTCTTTTGAGTGTACAGTGGAGTCTTCCACAGGCTAAATAATGTGAGGATATCATTGCCTTAATGGCTAGGGAAGTGTTTGCTTGTGTATCCTTGTGGGTGGAATTTTTCACAGCTTGAATTTCTAATGCAACAAATATCGATAGATATGACACACACAAACAAAAGCCTCTTGGGGTCCTTAATAAATTTCAAAAATGTAAAGCCATCCTGAGACCAAAAAATTTGAGAATTACGTTGAGTTCAGACATTGGTTCAAACAGATGTAGGTTAAAATTCCCATTTCACTGATTTTACCCTTTCCTAAGTCTTAGGGTTCCTGGCATAAGAGTGACATTTACTTCACGGAGCTGTTGTGAGGATGCAATACGAAAATATGGATGAAGAACGGAGCTCAGTGCTGAGCACACAGTCAAGCCTTAATAAGTGGTTTATCATCATTGTAAAGGAGTGATAATGTGCAGTGACTTCCAAGAGCATTTTTATGACCCTTTGGAAACCAGGTTTCCTTTGCAGGACTACATCTACCCCCCAAGGACAGTAGAGGAGAGGAGTTAAGAGGGCGGAGCCTTCCTTCCTCCTCCTTGAAATCGATGAGAAATTGATGATTCTGCTGCTTCTGACTTTTGGAGGCTGTGGCTTCATTAATTTCACAACTGCCGCTAGAAGCTCCTGTGTGTAAATCAGAGCATGAAACAGATGATGTCTCCCTTCTGGTGGTTAGAACAGGAGGGCATCAGTTTGGAGCAGGAGGAGCAAAGGGCTCTATATTTCTTACCAATGGCCTTTACAAAGACAAATCTTTGCCCCTGGCAATAGTCCCGCGTGGAGGGTATCAGGAACCAGGCTTTCTCCCTTCTTAGAGATAGCTGGTTCCCAAGGACTACTGCATTCAAAATAGTAATACTGATGTGAATATAAATCATAAGGGCAATCAAATTTACATTTCTCTAACACTTCCTAGTCAATGCTTTCACATGCACAGATGCTTTCACCAGAGCTAGAAGGTTCTTGGTGATTATCTAACCTAAGCCTCTGACGTAGAATTGACACAGAGGAAAACGGGACCTAGACAATTTAACTTACATTCCCAAGATTATACAAACAATGGAAGTACCATAATCTTATTAAAATTCATGATAATTTGATATGTGCAGAGTGGATGTTATTTATTATGTCCACTTTGCAGATTAGAGAACAGAGACTTAATATATTAACTCTGGGAAAGAGTTAAATCTAAGTAGCATAGCCAAGATTCAAATCCAGGTCATCTGAGGGGACTTCACCACTTCATCTACAGAATTACTATCCTTAAAAAAAAAAAAAAACAATAAAAAATAATTACTGTCCTATTTTTGGGAATTCTTACTTCCCAGAAAAACGGTGGGGTAATGATTCAGGAGATGCTAGTAGTGGCACCTCTACCCTACCCTCGCCCTTCCTTCTTCCACCAAAGGTTATAGTCCTCCTCTACTCTTAACACGGACTTGTGCTACCTTAAAGCTCCTCAGTAAATCCCTACATTGGACCCGGTATATTGAGGATACTGAATATATTCGTGGGAGATACTGATACCACTGAAGAACTGGTCTTCCTTAGGCAAAGTTGATGAATGTAATACAAGAAGCACCAAAAGCCTCTCTTGCTTGGGATTTTTTTTCTTGACTATTTCGCTGCTAGAGTGGAAATCATTCCACTACCCATTTCTTAACATTAGACTTATGAAGTCAAATAGCAATGCCATTGGGCAGGGTGACACATTAACTTCATTAAACATCATAAACTGGCTTTTCCAATTCGTATAGATTAGTCCTGTTTAAGGTTGGAAAGGCACAGGGAACTATGGTAAGAGCTATAGTGATGAGTAACTGGAGGGCAATCGGTATCAAAGGAAGTCCTACTATAGTTCCCTCTACTCTGATCTTATGAAGAGATGTTCTCCCTTTATCCCTAAAGCTACCGAAGCTGGCTCATTTGTGCCCATTTCCATAGGAGTTTTTGTGTAGCTCGATCTCAGGCCTTCTTGTCACTAATCCTTCAGTCTTGTTTCTTCCAGTTCACGAGCCAACCAGGAAGCCCATTTGTACTGCCCAGAAGTCACTGTGCACCCATACCCCAGGCATCTCTCCTCCATGCCAGTGTATGGCCAATGGTAGCTTACAACCTGCCACTGTGCACGCTGGAAGGGCTTCAGGCCCACCCGTGGTGAGGTTATCACACAGCAGCAATTCATTCCAGCAGGCACCTATGTGTCCCGCTGACACATCTATCAACTATGTCTTAGCTCCATGACAGCAGGAGCGATAGAGGCGTGCTGGAGCCCAGTCCTTGGCAGGAGAGCTGGTAATGCTGGGAGGCTGGTGGCAGCTGTCACTGTAAAGACGGTAGTGGCAGGTGGGAGATGAGTACAGTTAAATTGTATAGAGTGTTTCACAGCATTATTTGACCACAGAACAAGACTTATTGACATGTGGAGGCTCCAGAATTGTGTAGAACACTGGTAGGGTTGCACCGGTATAAGTGTGTATCTGTTTCATGGGCACTGAACAAAGCTTGAATGACATGGGCTCATCAGGAAACATTGCTCTAATATTGTGAAAGAGCTTCATTCTTATGTGTAGCCCCTAATTAGGGTACTTGGAGCGAACTCATGGACCTGGGGCTTGGGTTCAAAGCCCCTCTCTGCTTCCTATAAACTGTGTGAACCTAAGTTATTGGACCTCCTGAGCTTCTGTTTCCTCACCTGTAAAGTGCAAATGATGACAGCTGCCTCATAGGATTTTTGCTGTGGACTTCATATCACTATTTCGCGATCTCGAGTACTAGTCTAGCAGTTAACACTTAGTCAAGATGAACTACGTTATGCCACGATAATAAATCAATCTCAATCTCAAAATCCCACAATCAACACCACGAAATCTTTCCGCTCGTACTACATGTCCACTCTGGGTTGGTGAGGGCCATACGCAGGTGGCCAGGCTGACAGTCTCCTCGATTTTGTAACCAGTCATGTGAGTCACCCCAGCCCAGGAGGGTAGCTCTGGAGAGTCTTGCACCAGCCGTCACAACCGTTGGCCCAGAAGTGACACAGGTTTACTTCAGCCCAAAGCCTGGTTGCTAAAGTGAGTCTCAGGATCTCACCTGATTGCACAGTGTCTGGATAGAGTGGATGCTCAAGATTCATTTGTTGAATGAATACATGAAGGAATAAATCAATAAACAACTATATATATATACCACTATATAGTGGTTATATATATATAGTTGTTCTATATATATATATATATAGTGTTGTTTCCATGTGCCCCAAACAGTGGTTTACAGCTCTTTTTCTTATTTAATGATGAACCAGATTCAACGAGACAGAAGGTTGGCTTATGGATACATTGATAGAAATGCACGATTTCAGAAAGATTTTAAAGCATTCTTTTCCCTTCCTTTCCAGCATTAGTTTAGAGGTTAACTCAAATGCCCGGAAGTGCTGTGTTTGGTTTGTCTCATTTTACAACTACTCAAGGGGAATGTGACAACCACCTTAGGTGTCTCCACCAGAGCTTCTACATCAGTTAGGGAGAGCTGGCTTTCAAGTCGGAATCTCAAAGTCCAGGTCCATCGTAATCGGAACCCTTTGAAGCTTCCTCATCCCCATCTAGTGTGATAATGTAATCTACACGTTCAGAAGCCATCGGAGAGGCAGTAAAGGGAAAACCCGGCAAAAGGAGGAGATGAACTGCTCTCAGGGGTGAAATCTAGCTCGCACGGGTATTTATCTTGGGCAGACACTGTTGTTTAAACTAAAAATAATCACAGCCAGTTCCGTGGCATTAACCGGCTCAGTTACTCCCGCATAAAACCAGGAATGAAAACGAGGCCAAAGGTTAGCAGTGAGTCTGAGGATGATTCTATTTCTATGCTAACGCGGCTTCATCCCTCGTGGAAGAGTGTTACAGGCTCACGTCGATTTCTCAGGTTATAATTAATTAACTTGGGCTGTGTTTACCCGGAAAGGAGGAGAATGCTGGGTGCTCAACTCACCCCCAGGACGAGCCCGACTACCACTTACTGCTGGGGAGCCCCGCCCCGCCCTTCCTGCGAGCTGCGGGGCTGGGGGCACAGCCCTTCCTCTTTTATTGGCCTTGTCTTTCACCATCGTCTCAGTAGGTAGAAAGGTAAACGTATTAATTATCTTGAAATAGACCTCTCTGCCCCCAAAGGACGTGCCCAGTAACACCTACCCCGGTAAAGAGACCAAAAAGAGGAAGGCTCACTCAGAAAAATAAAGGCGGGGGCGGGGTGGGGGGCAGCCTGGGTGGCGCAGGGGTTTAGCGCCGCCTTCAGCCCAGGGCCTGATCCTGGGGACCTGGGATGGAGTCCCACGTGGGGCTCCCTGCGTGGGGCCGGCTTCTCCCTCTGCCTGTGTCTGTGCCTCTCTCCCTGTGTGTGTGTCTCTCATGAATAAATAAATAAAATCTTAAAAAAAAAATAGAAAAAGCAAAAGAAAGGGGAGGAGAGAAGGCACTGAGACCGGAGGGGGGAAAAAGGGAAGCAGAACAATAGAATTTACATAATAAGCAAAGGAAAAAGGTTAAAGACTTTTTTTTTTTTTTTAATTCATATGCTGGCTCTTTTTAAGAACGCCTCAAGGATTAGAATAGACATTAATCACATTCAGACCAAATGTGAGGAAAGCAGACTTGGGATATTCCTTCTCCTTAGGGCCCCAAAACAAGCAAGTGCAGCTTATGTATGGAGGGCTTATGAGGAACGGGGTGCCCAGAGAAAAACAGAGACCAGACAACAAAACAGAACCCCCCCCCCCCAGGGAAGTAACAGTCTCACCCCTGAAACATCTTGGAGGGCCCTGTCTGTTGTCATGAAGCCATCCTATCAGGTAGTCTTAAAGTCGGCTTAGTTCTTCCTCACCAACTTCTCCCCTCAGACAAGGAGTCGTCTACCCCATGATGACAGGTAGCCAAGGGGAAACCAAGTGGCAGCTGTTGGCCCCGCAGGCGGTGCCTTCACACCCAGGGCAGCAGACAAAATAAAGCAGAGGCATCTCAGGTGGTTCTGCTTGGTGAGGTGAGTGGCTCCAGGAGTTGCCCGCCCTCTCTAAGTGCCACTGCCCTTTGAACACTGGGTCAGGGTCCCATTTCTTAGCTCCTCTCACGGGCTCCCTTTTGTGTTCTAGTGGCCCATGGGCCTCTCCCCTGGCACAGTAACTACCACGGGAATCTGATGTCGACTTGTGCCATTATTTTAGTCATGGTTGTGTCACCCACTGGCTTGGCTCCCCAGGAACGGTGGATATGCCTCTTCCTGGTTCACCACTGTGTCCCCACCTCCTAGCGCGGCCCTGGTCAATGCAGACATGTGAGGTGGCCATGGAGGGAGATAAAACCATTCCCTAGTCCAAGTCAAAGACTGGCACCCTGGGGCGCTGGGGGGGCTCAGTCAGTGGAGCATCTGCCTTTAGCTCAGGTCATGATCCTGGAGTCCCGAGATCAGACCCCACAGTGGGCTTCTTGTTCAGCAGAGAACCTGCCTCCTCCTCTCTCTACCTCTCCCCCGGTCATGCTCTCTCACGCTCACATAAATAAATAAAATCTTTTTTCAAAAAATAAAAGATTGACACCCTGACTACCTGCACCTCCTCAGCAATTTTTTTCTGGTCACTACATCCTTAAT
This sequence comes from Nyctereutes procyonoides, assembly GCF_905146905.1. Taxonomy (NCBI): domain Eukaryota; kingdom Metazoa; phylum Chordata; class Mammalia; order Carnivora; family Canidae; genus Nyctereutes; species Nyctereutes procyonoides. The sequence goes on from NW_026575122.1 coordinate 26,840,969, forward strand.
CTGTGTGCTCCTTAAGGGACTGTCTTCAGTAACTTTCTTACATATGTCAACAGAGGTCTCATATGCTCAGAACCCATTTTCCTTATTGCGAACACCTTATATTCATATTTGTTAACAGTTCATGAACCAATATTGATGCTATTCTTATTAACAATCTCATTATTAATTGGAGCCTATACTTGATTCAGATTTTCTTAGTTTTTACCTGAGGACTCCTTCTGTTCTAGGATCCCATCCAGGGTGCCACATCGCAGTTGCTCATCAAATCTCCTCAGGCTCTTCTTGGCTTGTACCAGTTCCTCAGACTGTGCATGCTTTGATGACCTTGACAGTTGGCAGGGCACTGGCCAGGTATGTTGTAGACTAGCCCTCTAACTGGGATCGGCGTGGAATTTGTCTCATGATGAGCCTGGGGTTACGGACTGGAGTGAGGAAGACCACAGAGGAGAAGCACCATTTTCATCGCATGGAGCCAACGGCACAAACTAGACACAGGACTTATCGCTGAGGTGGCTGAAGGCTGATCCCCTGGCTGAGGTTGTATTCGCCAGGTTTCTCTATGGGGTGAGTTACACATACGGATCTGGGAGTTCTGCTCCACATTCTTGAGAGGAATATGTCTAAAATTTTTGGGGATTTTTCTGCATGGGAAATTTGCCTATTCTCCCTCATTTATTTGCTTATTCAATTCTTTATTTATATCCATAGAGCTGAGGAATATTTATCTTGTACTTAAGGCTATAATCCAACACTACACTATTTATTTTGTTGCTTAAATTATTCTAGCTTTGGCCACTGAGAGTTTTTTCAGTTGGTTCCTGTATCCCTTGACATACCCTCGTTCTTGTGAGGTTTTGGTTTTGGAAGCACTTATTTTCTGGCAGTATAAGATGCTCCAGGCTCCCCTTGTCCTATCCCTAGGGTCAGCATTTCAGCCATTTCTTCAAGGAGCATTTCTTCCTTTTACTGGAGAACATTATTTGAAACCAAGAGAGGGCTGTTAAATGTACTCACTGTTACTGGAGTATTATTGCCTCTAGACCCCCTTAGCTGAAATAGCAAGTACATGTATGTGTGTATAAATCCACAGATACAGACATATCTATACATATTCTTATATGTAATCATCTGTATCTATGTTAAGCTAACCATGGGTTCATGGCGATATCTCCAATTCTAAGTCACTGCTACATTGACCACCCTGGCCTCCTGGCTGTGTGTGTCTGTAGACTTCCACTCCAGTGGTAATAAACTTGGCTTCCATCACCCACAATCCCTTTACTCAGTTGTTCGATTCCAGGCCACACATACAGCAATATCAGAATTATTGACGCATACCTTTATGTGTCAACCTAGGGCTTTGTCAACTAGAATATAGTGCTTCCTTACACTCATTCTAGTGTTATTTCAGTCTGCCTCTCCCCCCACCCTACCTCCTCTAGTTAAGGTCATTTTCAAGCATTTGTATTACAGTTGGAATGCTCTGTGACATTCTGCTTTCCATCCTGTGATTACCAGACCTTCTAAAATGGTTTTTAAGTAACTGGCAAAAATGAAAATTCACTCTTGGTGCTGTAAAATTCAATGGTTTTTGATAAATGCATATCATGTATCCATAATGACAGTATCATACAGAATTGTTTCACCACACTAAAAAAAAAAAAAAAAAATCACCTGGGCTTTGCCTATTCAACCCTTCCTTCCCTTTCCTTTGAATCTCTGGAAGCCACTGATTTTTTTTTTCTATTACTAGATTTTTGCCTTTTCCAGAGTGCCATATAATCAGAATCATCCAGTGTAGACTTCTTAAACCACCTTCTTTCACATAGCAATATGCATTTAAGACTCATCCATGTCTCTTTGCAGATGGATAGCTCATTTTTTTTATTGCTGGATAATATTCCATCATATGTATGTGCCACCATCTATTTATTGAAACCCATACCAGTTGCTTCCAGTTTTTGATGATTATGAATAAAGTTGCTATAAATATTCACTTGCAGGTTTTTGTATGGGCAGAATTTTCAAATCCATCGGGTAATTACCTAGGAGTGCAATTTCTGGATAAGGTATCTAGTAACTTTTAATAACTACCAACTAAATCTCATTGAGGGGTTAACCAAAAATATATTTTTAAACCAATATTTACTGAATACTGATTATGTTCCAAGCTTTGTAGCAAGGACTTTTACATCCCTTTTTTATTTATTCATTCATTCTAAAAATATTTATTGAATCTCTAGTATCATAGCCAGACTCTTCGAGGTGTTGTGGAGGGAGCCAAGTTCCTTGAGGAACTTTTTTTCGAGTTAGGGGAAACATTATAAATGAATGAATGACTGAATACATAAAATGGCAAGTGAAGATGAGCATTTCTAACAAAGCTATGGCAGGATAAGGTGAATTAGAGTGTCAGGAAGGATATATTTTATGTCAAGTGGATTGGAAAAGGTTTCACGTGTAAGATGACATTTGCTCAGATCCTTGACTGAAGAGAAAGTGGGTCAGGAACAGTTGAAATTCTATGCAGAGGCCCTGAGGCTGTAATAGACCTAGCATGTTCATATTTCCAAAAGAGCAAGGGGGCCAGGGTGGATGAAGCCAATGAGAGAAAAGGGGGATGTGAGGCAAAGTGAGAGGAGAGAAAGAGGTTAGAAGAGCAGATTATATAGGATCTTAAGCCCATGGTGAGGATTTTGCATTTTCTTCTGAATAAGACAGGAAAGCTGAAGCAGAGGAGAGGTGGGCTCTACCCAATGCTTGCCATGCCCCCTCCCCCTTTATCACTCATGAATGAAGTTGTGCACTAGGGAGTTGCCAGTATGGTATAATGCTGCAAAATCATTACAAAGGTACAGTTGCACAAATTTTACTTGAAGGAGGTGACATGAAGGAAGGGCATGTGACTCCTGCAAGTGTGATCACAATGCCATCACCAGAGAATGGCTGTAGGACGCCTTGTATTCTTTGTGTGTGTCATTGTGTGTGTGTTCTCACTTTCTTTCTATGTGTTACTCAAGGAAGACAAGGTCCTATGTTAAATTCTGGGAAATTTAGGCTTAATCATTCAGAAATGTTAGCCTGCCTATAACACTTAATGAGCACTTACTATATTCCAAGGATTTTCCTAGAATACATAAATATTTTTTCTACTATGTATATGGTTTAATCTACTTAGTCTTCATCAAAAATTCTGTGAATTGAGCCATCATAGAGAAGAAGGAGCTGAGTTATAAAGGGATGATGTATCCTGCTCAGAGTCACACCTAAGACACACTAGAGCCAGAATTCATCCAGTCTGTCTGCTCCTAGAGTCCTAATCCTTAATAGACTCCCAACTGGTTCAAGCTCACATGGCTTGTGGATGAGAGACTTGATTCTCAGCTTCCTTCCAGAAAAGCAACTGTATAGCTTAGTTCACTCACATGAATTCCAGACACTTTCCTTGTGAGGCTCCTCCCCTTCCCCAAACACCTGTTTACACTGTTGAATTCTACTTCTAAATCCAGGACTGTGTATACAACTCAGTTCTGGCCCACTGTCCTGGAAGAGTGATCAGTTTGGGGGTGGGCATGTGATTCCAATTGCCTAAAAATATTTAATTTTGGAATCTTTTTCCATTGAGAAGAGAGGATCTTTATTTCCACTGTGAAGCTATTAGCGGGCATCTTGCCAGCAACTGAAGAGAGGACAATCTGGCAGCATGGAGTCGATGGTCAAGAGAGTTTTTCCTGAGCTTTTCCATTATTTGAGCCAATACGTTCTTTTTGCATAATCCAGTACACCTTGGGTTTTTCTTACCTAGGTCTAAAGAATTTTAACTAATACAGTAACTTACCAAATAAATCATAGTTACATAGCCTTAGGAAAAGCTTCATTTATCAAATCCTAAGTTCAGAACTCCGAATTTTGCTGGCATATGTGGCTGAGGGAGCATTGATGAGACAGCGGTCCTAGCGTGGAATTAAAAGACTGGGATCCAAATTCCAGCCCCAGCAGGTAGTAGTAGTTAAGTAGTTTCTGAGCAAGTGACCCATTCCCTAAACTTTGTCCCGCTATAAGACAGGAATTGTGCCAAATAGCTTGAGTGTTGCAAATGAGATAAGATACATGAAAGCATCTATTGGCATGGCTGGCACATAGTAGGAACTCAAAAAAACTTTAGCTGCAGGCCAGTTGCCCTGTACCAAAAACAGCATTTTGACTGGCAGTTTTCTGAATCATAAGACTAACAGCTTCAACATACATTAATTGTGCAAATACCGGACATGATATGTGCCAGACATGATACTAGGAGGCTAACATCATATGATCATAGTAGACCTTTCTTCCTATGAGACAAAAAGCTCAGAGAGGTAAAGAAATGTAATCTAAAGTCAAACAGCCTGCAAGTAGCAGAACCAGGATTTGAACCAAAGCTGGTACTGATTAAAGACTATACTTTCCCCCATTTATTGAAATTCCTCCCCAGATAGACTGGCTCACTTGTGTCAAGATGGTAACTTGAACCTGTCTCCTGACTATAGCACATATCTAGGGAGGCCAAATTTATCCCTATTCAATCTATTCAATTGAAAAATCAAGAAAGGTTTGGAGGGCCCTTTTTAAAAATTTCTTATTTTGGAGAAGATGCCAGAAAATCTACACTACTGAGGCCCAACCATTAATTCGGTGAAAATGAAGAAAATGCTTCTCTATCCACAGTTCTCATTTTCCTCCTAAAAGAAGAAGGGGGAGGGCGCGGAAATCCACATCTCTTCATTAAACTGTCTCCTCTTATTCCCAATCAATCTTAATTTTTAAAAGGATCCTCTGAATAATTAAATTGGTCATTGTGGGAAGAGGCATTATGATACAAGGAGACAATTGGTTTTATATTTGCCAAGGTTCTCAGGCCTAGGAGACTTGAATGCTCAAGTGAGAGAAATGGTAATATATTGCTAAAGAGTTCATTCATTGTTGTTTGTTCATCAATAATAGATACTTTCACTCAGGAAGGTTAAGTGACCCATGCGTTATTTGGGCGGCTTGGTTTTGTAGCCTAAAACACACTCAGAAGACAACCACATTCTTCTCCCCTTTAGACCTCCCCTTGCACCTCGAGACTGGTTTGAGCGGGTGTGCTGCGTAACCGGGACTGCAATTTAATGCAATTTCTAGTCCATCTCACTGATTGCAACTATTTAGTACGTTCTCAAAGAAAGATGATTACAACTGGCTGATTCTTAATGCTTAATTTATTTACATGCATGCCTGCTACAGAGTTATTTTATTCATCTCCCAAATGATGGCATAAAATCATTGAAAAATGATGGGCAATAAACATGGCTATTGCGCTGCAGTCCTCGGTGGAGAATAACACCCACCGTCACTCCTAACATGGGTTGACCTGTGTTCCACTGCTCTTAAAACCCAGCCATAATGAAAGCAGCACAGACATAAAACTCCTTTATTGCTACTTTGTTCTGACAATACTTGCACAATAACAGATTATTTTAGTTAAAATAAAACCCGTACCAAATTGGCATTTTTGTGTTGGTAACTGAAGCAAAACCACATGTTTATTTCCCCCCTTTTCTTTCTCTTTCCTTTCTTTCTTTTCTTTTTGAAAAGAATGTCATATTAGTTGGAAGAAAGGGTGAATATTTGGAACCATGACTGCATTCTAACTGTCTCTTCTGTTGTTGCCTGGGCAAGGCTATTCACATTAGGCTGAACAAATGCTGCATTTGCATTCTCGATAAGTGCTAGCATTTTTCACATTTCTCTGGCAATTCTTATTTCAGTAAGAACACCTGAAAAGTTAGCGGGATTGCTTGTCATCCCATCAAAACTGGGAGGGGAAAAATGGCATTTTTTTTCTCTAAATTGCAAAAAGTCTTGAATCAGCAGAAAATCTTTGCACTTTCTACTTGGGGATTAGAATAAGAATGAGACAATAAAGTGAAAATGGACAGAATGGGTGTTTTCTTTTTTTTTCTTTTTTTCTCTAACAAAATAGCAGAGGCAAGTTGGTGCCAGCAGTCAGTATTAGCCCACATGCCAGACGGCAGAATGCATTAATGAGTATACTCTCCCTACTACTTCTTATCCAAACAGCATCTAACAGCCTTACATTCCTCCATTTAAAAAAAAATGCAGTGTCTATTTTCTCTCAGCCCAAACAAAACCCACAATCACGTTGCCTCTTTCAAAAATCACATTATGTTATTATAAACAAGGACAAGACATCTCTCTTCAAGGAGGTTTGCTGAAGGACTGCCATGCAAGTATTCTTTGTACTGCAATTATTAGAACTTCTAATAATGTCGGGTTACCCAAAGATAGGAGAGTGGAAAAATCAAAAGGTAACTGAGCATTCTACTCCCAACCTTGTGACCTTCCATAGGAGAATCATCACTGATAGAGTTTCTAACTTATTTCTGATAAAAGCTAACGTAAAATGATGTTTGAAAATTAAACCACAAAAAGAAGCAGGAAGGAGCCCTAGTTTCATGAGATTTACACCTTTCTCCCCACCCCTCTTTTTTTTTTTAAGATTTTAAAGGATTCAGACTCAGTGTGAGGCAGTTCTGGCTTCACCGAGTTATAGGCACACCTCTGACTTTCTATCCTTAACTGGTCTGAAAGAGGAGAAAATTTTCTTTTTTCATAATTACAAATGTCTCTATTATCCAAAGAGATGAACCAAAAACATTTTTGCAGTTTTGTCTCAAAGCGTGACCCAAAGGCGGGGTATGGTTAAGAGGAGATGATAGGACTGTAGATATTCCATCTGACACAGAATGCTTCAACCAAGAAAGGGGAAAGAAAAAAAAAAAAAAAGAAGTGAAGAAAAGTCTGGTTATTACAGATCCCTCTGTAGAAAGAGAACTTAGATGGAGAAAGCAGTGAAAAACACAGAGAGGAGTTGCTCATCCAAGCCATGCTCTGCATACCCCTGTCCCACCTGCCTGGCATTTCCTCACCATCCCTCCTTAGTGCTTTGCTCCTTTTCTCAGGATGGAGAATGCTCCGAAATTCTCACCTGGTACAAGAAGTGGTCGGTTCCCAAGCAATCCTGAGCACAGATGTGTGAGCCTGCCTACAAAGGTGTGTGTATAATCAGAGTGGCTATAAATCAGAATTAGCTGGTGCTTCACGTTGAATGCTGGCCCCCACCTCAAAAGATAGATCCATGTCTGAATTCCTGGACCCCACAAATGTGCCTCATTTGGAAAAGGATCTTTGCAGATGTAAGGAAGTTGAAGCCTTGAGGTCAGATCATGTCAGATTATCCAAGTATGTCCTAAATCCAATGACAGGTGGCATTATTCAACTCATATAGAGGAGAACAGACACACTGAGGAGCATGTGACAGGGGACGGAGGCAGAGATCAGAGTGACGTGACCACCAGCCAAGGTGCTAAGGAATGTTGACAGCCACCCAAAGCTGGAAGAGGCAAGGAAGGATGGTCCCCTAGAGCCGGCAGCAATTTAATTTCAGACTTTCAGTCTCCAGAACTCAGGATAAATTTCGGTTGCTCTAAGCCACCTAATTTGTGGTAATTTGTTGTGGCCTCCCTGGGAAACAAATACCCCTGGGGAAAGAGTCAAGATTCCTCTTCCAGGCTGCACCACAGAAGGCTTGCAGGTAGGCTGTAAGCCTCAGAGAGGTTTAAAGTCCTCCCAGGCGATCCCAGTGTACACAAAGGCTGACAGCCAGTGACTTTGGCTCAGGTGATCACACCTGCTTACCAACTAAACTCACTTCGATGCAGACCCCCAGACAAGCCTGATTGGGGAAAATTTTGCCTTTGCAAGTCTGTCAGCTTGATTTTTCTGACATTAGAGTTGCTAAGTTCTCAGGCTCACACAACCATGGTCCGTTTATACTACTGTGATGACAATAACAAAATATCGAATCCTACTAGGATTTGCCTTGCTTATTTTATCCCCTGTGCAAACTTACCATCTAGGGAGGGATACAGATACAGAACCAGGCAATTATAATATGGAACAGGGAATATCCCCAAGGATGAGGAGAGGGCTTTGGAAACTCATGGGGAGGAGGCATATGACCCAGAGTCAGGCACAAGGGAAAATTCCTGAGGGAAGTAGCAGCTGAGGTTAGGCCAGAAAAATGAAAACCTACCGAAAATTGAGTTTCTCACATGAGGGGCTGGCTGAAGGTATCCCAGGAAGAAGGAACAAGTAGCATGAACGAAAGTTGTAGAGCATTGGTTAACAAACTACAGCTCCTGGGTGGGATCTGCACCCCACTAACTACTCCCACCCTCCCATATGCAGTTTTATTGGCACACGGCCACACACGTTTGTCTATGTGTGTCCCTGGTTGCGTTGGCAGCTCGATGGCAGAGATGAGTAGTTGTGACAAAAACCATTTGGCCTAAAAAAGCCTGAAAAAAAATATTGACCATCTGGCCCCTTTACAGGGAAGATGTGTGTGGTCCTCTGCTCTAGAATCAAGCAGAAGAGCTGACAATCCAGAGAGAGATGCCAGAGAACAGGAGTTTGGAGCGTGAACTGGAGAGTGGCATGGGCAGGAGCCAAGGGGGAGTCGGGGCCCAGAGTCCTCAGAGCCTACAAGCCAGAATGCAAGGTTTGGCCTTCAGGCAGAAAGCTCGAGTGAGCCACTGAGGAGTTCTAAGCTGGGCAAGTACCTGGTAAGAACTGTTTCTCAGAAGGAAAACTGACTGGTTTGAGCTGTATTGTTAATGAAATCAAGAGCTAGGCTCAAGCTTTGAACTCTCTGGGGCTAGAAGCCTGGGTGTCTGCATCGCTGCAGGCTGACTCCTGCAGGTGAGCTGTACCACCTGCCCTGTGCTTCCTAGGAAGGCAGCCGAATGGGGCAGCATAAACCCAAGGCTCACCGAAAATGGGCCTTATGTCTCCAGTCTGACCTTCTGGCCTGGCAGGAGAAATAAAGGCCTGGTGACCAGCAGAGAGGCTGCTGGAGGCTGAAAGGCATGATTTGTATTTGTCTCCTGTCCACCACCCTCCCTCCCTTCCTCTTCTTGATATTTTGGTTTGGAAAGTGTAGACATTTCTGCATCTATTTAAACTGGATTTCAACCAATTGGAGATTTGTCAGTGAATGGGATCGTAATAAATAAAGCTCTCCAGACTTTCTCAGAGTTTGAAGTAGTAATTTCATCATTTTTTTTTTTTTATCAGAGCTGGTCTTCCATAAGCCTTTTTGATGAGTTTTGCAAAAACAAAATCCATGTGGGCTGGAATTCTCAAACTTAGTTTCAGGTTAAAATTAAAGATAAACATTTACTGAGAGTTGATGTTTTGCAAAAAAAAAAAAAAAAAAAGTTGTTTCAAAGCCCTCTGTAACTCCGGAAAACTTGGCATGCTTTCTGAAATTCAGCCTTTCATGTTGTTAATCTTCCCCAAGCCCCAGTGATGTGACATAACCTGAAAAGAGCTAACTTAGGAATAAAATTTAAGCAATCAAATTGGTTAACCTTTCAACATTGACAAATCAGCTTAGCAAATACTATGGCAGGTGTCATATGTGATGGTTGAGGTATCCAGATGGGACATCAGCTAATGGTCATGCCTGTCACTGACCCATCATTCCAATGAAGAGGAACAAGACTCATTGTCTTACAGCACTGAAGACACACTCCACTAGCTTTGAGCCCAACCATCAATTGTTTTTTTTTTAAGTTATAGCTTATTTTATGATATTTACTCACAAATGAAAGCACAGCATAAATAATGTTAAAATAGAATAAATCTACTTTCCGTAGAAGGGACTTTATGGGGTTTAGAAGGTAGAATAATGTATGACGACTGAAGGAGGTATTGATATATAAACAGAAAAACCTGGAGATACAGATGAGTGAAAAAGGGAACAAAATGACTCGGAAATCCCCTTCCCTGGTGACCAAAGGCAAAAGTGACATGTTTGTTTCTGTGTTCATAAGCCTGTGTTTGAAGGCTATTTTTTAAATTGTGACTGCCCAACCGATGAATAGGAGAAGGTATTTTTCACCTTTTCTGACATGGCAGTCTGGAATGGTTTGCAGTGAAATGTTAACAATAGAAAATGAGGCACGTATTGTTCGAGGTCAGCCACAGGAAAGCAAGACCTTAACTTATGACAGTCCTGGTACAAACTTGTAAAGGGCTGATGCCCTTCTCAATCGCCATGCTTTGTAACACAGGAGTTAACAAATGGTCCAAAATATGGGTGTAAGAACTGATCTCCCCCACACCAGTTACAATAAAATGCTTTATAGATTGACCTGAAATGGGAAATAGGAAAATTGGACTATTTGGGGCTTTGCTAAATAGAAACTCCATTTTCCCACTCTTGGTTCCCACAAGGAGGAGAGTTTCTCTGGCTTCTTTATTTTTATATTGGAGAAAAAGAATAACTGAGTATGCTCATCCTAGCTCCCTGTTTCTCTTGAGATGGCTGCCCACAGGGAACATTCTTTTGCCTTTGCTTCTCTGCTTCTCCTGCAGGAGAAGGGTCAGGGGGCCTACTGGCTCCAGTATTGGTGCGACCCAGTAGGTATGTCTGCCTAACTCCAAAACTGAATAGTCGTAAGTCCACTTGGCTTCCAGAACTTATTTGTCTCTCCAACTTCGTCTCCATCAGCATCTTCATTCTTTATCTCTTTCATGTTTTCAAATTATTCAAAACTTGAGCAGAAGCAAAACCCCAACATTTAGCATGCCTTCTGTATCACTTCAATTAGTATTGGCAAAAATGGTACCAGAAACTTAATGGTCTCTGAGAGGCTTTATCCTCACCAGGATGTTAACACCATACGGGTGTCAGCTGTCCCAAGTTACAATCCATGGACTTTTAAACACTGTTGGAAGAAATGTTCCTACAAGAGCCTAATTTTGGCACTCTGCTTTTACCATTAGAGATAAAGTGAATTTGCCTCTATGTTGACTTCATTCTCAGAGGTAGTCACGGGAGAACTTCCTACCTTCTAGCAATGGTTTAGGAATTTGGATAGTGGCAGCTCCAGTCACTCATGAACTCTGTTTAGTACTCTGGCCTTCACAAAATCTTGTGAACATTTTGATTTTATGTTGCTATGTCCATTACTGCCGATTCCTATCATGAAATTGGTTAGGCCTCAGAGATCTTCCTTCCCCAAATTTTTTGACTTCCTGTGTAATTACTAAATTCAAAATCAGCTTGAACTCCTGTAGGAAAAGTATCTTTGGAGATATGAACCAGCCACATGAATTTAAGGATGGTTCACTTTCTTAGCCATGAAGGCAGCTCAAGGAAGTATGAAGGAGGAACAGAATTTGATCCAGCTATTCTTCCCAAGTTTACCAATTATTATTTATATGAAAAGTTATTTTGTCTCTATTGGGGAAAAGTGAGTAAAGAGAGTCTGAAATGTTCCCCCTACCCTAAAACCAGAAGGGGAGATGTGGTGCTCAGAACACATTTTTACATTGCTTCTTGGTAAAATTCAATTTTCTTCTTCAAGGGTACGGAGAGTTGCCATAGGTAAAACATTTGGTAAAATGTCTTCTTGACTTTTAGCAGCAGCTGGGGAAAATGTCTGCACCAATGCAGTGTAAATAATTGATATGCTTTTGGACAACTTCCCAATTTATATTTTCTCTTTAAAAAGGTAAAAATAAAACCAAAATCCAAAAGGCAACCCCATGGAGATCAACTAGATGTGTGAAACTCACTTTTTCAAAATGAAACAAACCCAATTCTCATCCCAGCTTGGGCTGAGATGGTATGTGTACTGGCATGTGGACTAGGAAAGACATTTCCCAAAGGGTGAAAAGCAAGAGTCTAGTGCCTATTATTTTAGTAGTCACCTGAAGTATGAAAAGTTTGAGAAAGAAAGAAACTGGAAAAGGTTTAACTAACTCATACATTTATGTCTGGCTGTCCTCCAAGGGGCTGTTAATCCTATGGCTGATGGACAGGAGCTCCAAGAAGAGGTGCTAATCTAAGGGAAGCTAGGAAACTTGTGCAGTTGGCAACTTGTAGTTCAGGGCTGTGACTCTGAAATCAGCCATCTGGGGTCAAATTCTGGACCTTCTACTTATTAGTACTTTGATCTTGGGCAAGCCATTTAACATCTTTGGGTCTCTATTTACTCATATGTAAAATGGTGATGATGATAAAAGGCCTACCTCACTGAGTTGCTAAGATGAAATGAAGAACTGTACCTAAGGCCCTGGGAGCAGTGTCTTCCACTAAGTAAACACCATATACCATGCTCTTATTAGATAACCAAGCTAAAATTGAGTAGGAGATGGTAGAAAGAGGTCAAAGTTAAGTACCAGAGACATGCTGGGCCTGCATTAGAGTTCTGGTTGTACCACTAATTCAATAATAGCTGGTACTCAGTACATGTCACTTAACTTCTCTGAGTCTCTGGTTTCTCCTTGGTAAAATGTGGGAAACACAGCCTAACTCCATAGCACTGTCTTGAGGACTCAATGAACACAAAGTTTCTGTAAGTCCTATCCAGTAATAAGATGTCAATAATTATTTATATTCGTCTTTTGCCGTCTTCTTGCCCTAACTCCTGAAGGTCTTCATGGTTTCTTACAACTAAAGACTATTCTAATAGCCTAAAATATCACTGCACTTGCCAAGATGTTGTAATTGACCTAGAACTAATAAAGTAGATGAGGAAGTGAGGTAAAAGGAACTTTTACTCTCGGCTCCTGAAGCCTTATCTTGAAGGTTGACCTATCTAGAAGCATCACATTCAACCACAAATGTTTATAAGTATCAGAACAATGCTAGTAGTCAAAGGAGTTACAACGCCAAAAATACCATCTTTTCTGCCTATGGAGAACTTACGTTAGAGGAGAAGAAAGAAGAAAAGCTCACTAGTAGCTCTTCTGCATAATGACTGTGATTCATGTACCGACAGATGTATAAACCAAATGTTATAGGGGCTGAGAATAGTAAGTGAGACTATCTGGTTTTCCATATGGAAAAACTTTAAGACAGAGGTAATATCTGACGTGTCCCTTAAGGCTGAGCAGGATTTGGATTGGCTGTAATATAGAACAAATACATACCATACCAAACCAATAGGCATTGTCATGGAGTGAATTGTATCCCCACCCAAATTCATATAGTGAAGTCTTAACCCCCATTACCTCGAAATATGACTGTATTTGAAGATAAGTAATTAAATAAAAATGAGATCATATGGGTGGCTCCACCCCAATGTGACTAATGTTCTTATAAGAGATTAGAACCCAGGTGCACACAGAGAGAAGACCATGTGAAGACACAGAAAGAAGCTGATCATCTTGAGCCAAAGAAAGAGACCTCAGAAGAAACCAGCCCTGCTGACTTGACTCAGACTTGCAGCTTCCAGAACCATGAGGAAACAAGTTTCTGTTGTTTAAGCCATTCTGTCTGTGGAGCTTTGTTATGGAAGCCCAGGCAAATGAACACCATAATCAACAAAGTCTAGAATATAGTAGGGTGCATATTCAGGGAAAGTACAATTTTTCTTTTAGCTAATCTGAGTAGGGGATTAGGGAGAGATAAGAATAAAAGAGGGATTTAAGTAAAAGAATGGAAGACCTTGGACATAGACTAGGGACCTGGATTTTATTAAGTATATAAAGGAGTGTCATTCAAGAATTTTTGAATGGAGAATGGCATTGTTAGATGGGTCCTTCAGTTTTATTTATAATAGTAAAAATATGGGGAATGAGCCATTTATCTATGAATAGGTGAATTGATTTTCATGGGGGTAGGACGTATTAGCATAGGAAAGACTAGGAAGCACAGAGCAGTGTGGAGGCCATCTTTTTTAAAGATTTTATTTAAATCTTAGAGAGAGAGAGAGAGAGAGAGAGAGAGAGAGAGAGAGAGAGAATGCACAGGCAGGGGAAGCAGAAGGCAGAGGAAGAGGGAGAAACAGACTTCCCACTAAGGAGAGAGCCTGATTCAAGGCTCAGTCCCAGGATCCTAGGATCATGACCTAAGCCAAAGACAGATGCTTAACCCACTGAGCTACCCAGGTGCTCCATTCTGGAGGCCATTTAGGCAACACTTGTAAAAGATACTGAATTGTGAGATTGAGGGGAGGTGGATGGCAGTGGCAAGAAAGGAAAAGAAGTAACATCCATAAGTGATGGGACTGACTAGATGAGGTGGTGGAAAGGAGAAAGGAGACCAGGAGAACATCTGAGGAGTGAAGTCAGAAGGTCATCTGGAGCAGAGTTGGTGAACTCAAATGTATACAGTGAAATGTAATGTAAGCATGAGACTTCCTATGTAACAGTACACTGGCTGGAGAACAGTTGGATCCAGTGCTGAGGATAGAAGTCAAAGCTCAAAGAAGATATAGAAGCCTCCTGAATAGTCAAATAGTTGTCACCACAACAGTGGATGGACAGGCCAATGGAGAGTGTACAGAAAACCAAGGCTTACCTATAATTGGGAGCTGATGATGACAAAAGATTTCAGGATAGATGGGGTAGTTAACATTGCTCAAAGTTAGAGAGATGGCATATAGAAGCACAGAATATCTGTTGTTTTTTGTGAGCTTTGAGAGAACAGTGAGAATGGAAGCCAGACTGCAATGTCATGGAAAGCAAGGCAGATAATGCCAAAGAAGAGGATTGTGCGTGACACTGACCACATGTGCCTCCTTACATTTAGCCCTCTCCTTTCCTCTTGCCTCACCCTAATCCTGGCCCTGTCATAGAATGAAGTGGGCTTGGCATGAGGCAATAGGGACTCAGAAGACTGGGCCTAAGTGGAGAAAGAATAACAAGTTCAACTTATTTTTAAACCTACTTTATTGTGATAGCATTTATATAAGATAAAATGTGGCCATCTTAATTATACAGTTCAACGAGTTTTGATAAATTTTTGTAACCACCAATAAAATCAAGACAAGTAATATTTTTACCAACACAAAAGATTTAATGATTTTCCTGTTTCATCTAAAATCCTCCTCACCCCCAAGCCCCAGGCCACAGATCTGCTTTCATTCACTATGTATTAGATTTGTCTTCTCTAGAGTTTCATAAAAGTTGAATTGAGCAGTAGGAACTTTTATATATCTAGTTTCTTATTTTAGCATAAACGTAATTGAAGTTCACCCACCTTTTGTTATTATTTTTCTGCTAAATAGCTTTCCAGTGCATGGTTGTACCATTAAAAAATTATCAAAAAAAATCTATTCACCTATTCATAGATAAATGGCTCATTCTTCATGTTTTTACTATTATAAATAAAACTGCTATGAACATTCATGTTGAAATTCTAAATGGTTGAGTATTTTGAAACTGAATATCCCAATTGTTTATTTTTAGTATGGAGAAATGCTTGATTTTAATATTTTGGTTTGTGTATTTTAGCGTTGTCTTAAAATGACTTAGTCCTACTAACATTTTTTTAAAAAATTTGGATCTTTTATGTGTCCAGGGAAAAACAGAATTTTACTTCTTCCTTTTAATTGGTGTGCCTGTAATTCCCTTTTCTTTCTTCATTGCACTGGCTAGCACCTCCAGGACAATGCTGAATAGAAGTTGTAAGAATGAATATTCTTGCCTAGTAGTTCCCAGTCTTAGTAAGAAAACAATTGGTCTTGTAATTTTCAGTGTTAGCAGAAGAAGGCCTCTCTCCAAATTAAAAAGGTTTCTTTATATAGTTCCAGTTTTTATTATGAATGGATGTGGAATTTTTGCATGCTTTTCCTGCATCTTTTAAGGTAACCATGCTCTTCATTAAAGAAATTACATTGGTGAATTACAATGGCAGTGAATTAAGTTAATTGATTTTCTTTTTTTTTTAGTTTATTTATGGTAGTCACAGAGAGAGAGAGAGACAGAGAGAGGCAGAGACACAAGCAGAGGGAGAAGCAGGCTCCATGCACCGGGAGCCTGACGTGGGATTCGATCCCGGGTCTCCAGGATCGCGCCCCGGGCCAAAGGCAGGCGCCAAACCACTGCGCCACCCAGGGATCCCAAGTTAATTGATTTTCAAGTGTTAGACCAATCTGGCATTGCACTTGATCATTATATGTTTTTATTTTTATATAGCTAGCTTTGATTTTAATGCTTTGTTGAGGCACTTTTTGATTCTATGTACACGAAGAATATTCTGTAGCTTTTTCTATCTTATAGTATTTTAGGATTTGTCTTATGTCTTCCTTAAATATTTGGTAGAACTTATCAGTAAATCCAATGGGTCTGGGGTTTTCCTTTGAGAAAAAGTTCAACTTAGGAATTTAATTATTAAAATTGAGGATTTTTGAAGTTTTCTATTTCTTCTTAAGTTCTGTAATTTGTGTCTTTCAAAGAATGCATCCATTTCACCCAGGATGTCAACTTCAGTGGTATGAAATTGCTTAAAATATTCCTGAATTATTCTCTTAATATCTGTCGCTTCTGCAGTGGTGTCTTCCCTTTTATTCCTCATTCCCCCTTATCCCTTTAAAGGTCAGTCTAATTAAGATTTATTAATTTTATTGATCTTTTCTAAAAGCCAACTTTTGGTTTTATTGGTTTTTCTCTAATTGGCATTCATTTTTCTATTTTAATTGATTTCTATGTTATCTTTGTTATTTCCTTTTTTCCACTTATTTTACTCTTGGTGTCTTTTGTTTGATGTTTTTGTTTTTTGTGGGGTGGGTTTTTTTTTTTTTTTTTTTTGCTATTTTCTCAATATGGAAGCTTAAATAATTTAATTAGACTTTTATTGTTTTCAAATGGAAGCATATTCATTTTACTTTAATCATTGCTTCAGTTGCATCCAGAAAATTTGCAATTTCAAATTTGCAATCCAGAAATCAATTGCATCCAGTTGCATCCAGAAAATATAGACTTTGTTTTTATTTTCCTGCAGTGCAAAATATTTTCAATTTTTTCTTGTGATTTCTTCTTTAACCAATAAGCTTTTTAAAAGTATATTACTTAGTCTCCAAACGTTCAAAGATTTTGAAGATTTATTTTTTGATACCCAATTTAATTTGCATGGTTATATAATATATATCCTATGATTGCAATCTTTGTCTTTTATGGCTCAAAATATAATGTCCTAGTGAATATATGTGTATATTTGTAAAGAATATATATTCTACTCTTATTGGATAGAGTGTTCTAAAATTTAAAATTTGGCCAAGTTGATTTTGTTGTTCATTGAGAGTGTTCAAGTCTCCTATATCTTTCCTGATTTGTCTATTTGTTCTATCAGTTGTTAAGAAAGGGGTTTAAAATCTGTAACTAAAAATTGTGAATTTATTTCCTCCTTTATTTCATCAGTTTTTTGTTTCATGTATTTTGAAATTCTATTGTTAGGTGCACACGCATTTAAATTTGTTAGGCCTTCTTCATGAATTGGTGCTTTATCATTGGGTTATGTCCCTTTTACCATTGATAATATCTCTTGTTCCAGTTTCTTTTATTCTAATTTAGCCACTCTAGCTACCCTATAATTGGCGTTGTGTTGTATATCTTCCCCTTACTTGTACTTTTAAACTGTTTCTTTATATTTAAAGTCAATTTCTTGTAGGCAGCATGTATTTGAGATTTTCTTTTGTTGTAATATGTTCAGGCTGCTATAATAAATTACCATAGACAGGTGGCTAATACACAGAAGAAATTTATTTCTCATAGTTCTGAGGTTGGGAAGTCCAAGATCATGGTGCTGACATGATCAGGTGAGGGCCTTTTTCCAGATTGTACACTTTTCTCTGTGTTCTCACATTTTGAAAGGGGCTAGGGAGTTCTGTAGGATCTTTTATAAGAGCACTACTCCCATTTATGGCAGCTCCATCCCCATGAGCTATTTACCTCCAAAATCCCCCCACCCCCAACAAAAAACAAAAACCATCACATTGAGCATTAGATTTTCAACATATGGATTTTGTGAGGGACACATTCAGACCATACCAGCTTTATTTTTAAAAAATTTATTTATTTATTTATTTGACAGAATGAAAGAGAGAGAGAGAGAGAACACAAGCCAGGGGAGAAGGAGAGGGAGAAGCAGGTGCCCTACTGAGAAGGAAGCCCAACTTGGGGCTCGATCCCAGGACCCTGGGATCATGACCTGAGCTAAAGGCAGATGCTCAGCCAACTGAGCCACCCAGGCACCCCCATAGCAGCTTTCTTATCCCATCTGAGAAGATCAAATATATAATGTAATTATCAATATGGTTCAGTTTGTATCTGTTATCTGGTAACTTGATTTCTATTTGTCCTCTTGTTTCTGTTCATTTCTTTGTTTTTCCTTTCTTTTGGATTTATTGTTTTTATGGTTATATTTTATCTTTATGATTTATATTAACTTTTATGGGCTTCTTTGTTTTTTATGTAGTTTCTCCAGGGTTTGCAATCTACATTTTTTACTAAGCAGGGTCTATATAAAATATACCACTTCATCTACAATGGAAGCACTTTCTAGTTGTCTTCTCCCATAATTTGTTCTATTGTTGCCATGCATTTTTTCCCTACACATTATAGACCCCATGATATATTGTTCTTTATTTACTGCAAATAAGTATTCTTAAAAGAAATTTAAAAGTGACAATTTTAAAAATTTATTTCCAATATATTTACCACTTCCAACATTCTTCTTCCTTTTTGTAAATTCAAATTTTCATCTGGCATCATGTTCCCTTTTCCTGAAGAATCTCCTTTAATATTTCTCATAGTTTAGGTCTGCTAGCAACAAATTCTATTAGCTTTGCTGTGTCTAAAAACAACCTGTTTTCACTTTATTTTTTGGAATATACTTTTACTGGGTATAGAATTCTAGGTTGGTAGTGCTATTTTTCTTTAAATATTTTCAATACATTATTCCATTGCCTCTAATTTACATAATTTCCATGACATCTGAAATAATTCTTATCTTTATTTTTCTATATCTATTTGACTTTTTTCCTTGACTACTTTTAAGATTATTCTCTATCTCTGCTTTTGAGTACTTCAATTATAATAAATTTGGGATTGTCTTTTTTTCTTTTTCCTGTATACTATTTCTTGTCTTTCTTGGATCTATAGATTTATGATTTTTATCAAACTTAGAAATTTTCTGGTGAGCATATCTTTAGTATAACTTCTGTTCTTCCAACAAACTCTTTACCTGGGGCTTTGATTATAGTTAAATCATTTGACATTTTCTTTGAGGTTCTTAGGTGTTTTTGTTTTGTTTTGTTTTTGTCTTCTTACTCTATGTGCTTAATTTTGGAGTGGTTTCTATTATCATGTTTTCAAGTATGTTTATTGATTATTTGTAATGTATAATTATTATAAACCCTGTCCAGTAAAATTTCATTTTATATATTTTTTCATTTTTAATTTAATTTTGTTCTTTTTAAATATCTATTTATATTTTCATCACATTATATTTTTCCTTAAAAATTTTGAGCATAAAAAAAAATTTTGAGCATATTGAGCATATTTAACATCCTTGTCTGCCAATCCTATCATCTGTCACAAACGGATCTGTTTACATTGACTGATTATCTTTTTCCTGTACAAAGTCATTTTCCCAGCTCTTACATGTCTAGCAGAATTTTTTTATTGAAAAATGGACATTATAAATTTTCTAATGTTAAGTGCTGCTTTTTATTTATATTATTATTGTTTTGCTCTTCCTTGAGTGTCAGTAAGCTGTTAAGTTACTTGTGGATCATGTCAATCCTTGTGAGACTTGATTTTAAGCTTTATATATATATATATATATATATATATATATATATATATATATATATAACATATATAGTATATATATATATTTAGCTATATATATATATATAGTAAGCATGGGGCTAGTTTAGTCATACTTGTAAGCTGTGAGTGTTCTGAAGTGTCTACTGAATGCCTGGTGTATTCAATATGGTCTCTCCATATTGTCTGGCTTCTGAAAACACAAAAAGTTCTAGCCTCATGTGAGCTCTGGGAACTTTAACTTATAACCCCCCCCAAAAAAAAAAATTATTTTCCTTGAAAGTTGTTCTTTGGTGAATTTCATAGTTTCACTTTACTCATGGCAGATTGATATTCAGCCAAAGACTCAACATGACCCCCATGTAGATTTCAGTAGCTTTTGCTTGTGCCTCCATTTTTCTGATATCCTCCTCTGAGAATGTCAGCTCCCTCAGACTGTCCAGTATATAATCTCTGTTGCCTTAACTCTGACACTGCAGGGCTCTGGTTAGGCTTCTCCTTTCTGCAAATTGATATAGGAATTAGCTTTAAGGGGGAAACTGAGGCAATCTTAGGGCTTAACTCTGTTTTTTATTGGGGCTCACAGTCCTATGCTGCCTGTGGTCCAGTGTCTGAAAGCAGTTGTTTCCACATTTTGTCCAGTCTTCTAGTTATTTATAGTGGGAGGATGAGTCTGAATCCTGTTACTCTCTTGTGGCCAGACACAAAAGTTGTCTAATTTATTTTTTCAAGGCTGTGCTAAACAATCGAATACAATATTTAGAGTACCAATTTATAGGACTACAGAGTGGAATTCTGCTTTTTAATAACAGCTATTCATTATTGAGAATCTATGAGTATACAGCATAGGGCTAGATGCTTTATATATCTTTCTTATTTTGTTCTCATAATAGCTTCTAAAGAGATGTATTATTATCACTTAACAAGGGAGGAAATAGTGGCTGTAAGCGGTAGGGACTAGAGTTCAGGTTCAGACTAGGGACTGTCTTAATGCTGGTGCTGGTCCATTACCCTGTGTTCCTGTCCTCCTTTTGAGATGCATGAAAGAAGGATAATGTGGCAGTCCTTGAGGGATTCTCACAGTGGAAGGAAAATTTTAGGGTTAAAGAAGGAACTAGAAGATGAAAGAGCATGGCCTGGCAAAATTACTGTATACGGGTAGCCTAGCCTCTCTCTGCTCCGTGACTCACAGACTTCCCAGTTGCAGCCCGTGTCCTAATAAAATGGAATTCATGCTCTTCACCTTGAAATGTTCAGTTTAGATTAATCTGCCCTCATTTTCACAGGTTTTCTGCACCATTGCTAACTTTCAGAAAGTTTGCAATTTTTCCTCCTGCCACTTGGAGTCTTGGTTGGCAAAGGCTATGTCTGGCCTCTTATTTAATTTCCTCTAACTTCTTGTCACTCCGCTATGCCCCTGCTGGTTTTCTGTTTGGGATTTTTCCATCTCTTTCTGCTGCTATTATGAAATAGACCTTTGGACTCTGGGGTTCTTTCCGTAGGGTTTTAAGCATATTTTTGTGATTCCTATTATTTAAAAAAATCCTTCCTCGATTATCAACTTCTGCCTAAGCATGAGCCAATTTCTGCACTTGTATTTTTGGCTATTTCCTCGAGAATGGAGCTCAACCCTCTTTTTCTGCAGATGCATACAATTGCAGCACCTCTCCCCACCCCCATTCCTGAACTAATCAAAGCACACAAACAGCATTCAGAGATTTACTTGAAAACCTCTTACTACTCAAATCAAATAGCTTTTCATCAGCCCTGATTTTAAAATAATTTAGCATTTGATTTGGGGATTCAACTGGTCATTAACACCCTTTATCAACTTCAGTTATCCTTTATCCTCATTCTGTTTTCCTGTATAAGACTTACCATGCACACAACTGGGTATTACTTTACATTCTTCTCTTCTCTGGGTAGTGCTAAATTCAGTTTGGAAATCAAGATGTTTCTTGCATCCAAATTTGTTACCTATATGTTGCAACTGGTCCCAGAGCTTTTGATCTCTCTTCTTATTAGGATAAGAATTAAACGCATAGTGGCAGATAGGTTGTATCATGCATGCCAACTGTAATGCTGAGCTGATGAAGACTTTGAGGATTTGTTAAGCTTAGAAGGGAAAAGTGTGGCTATCAATTAGCAATGGCAACCATGTTAATGGAAGAGGAGGACAGTGACACAGATTTCAAATGTTTGATGATCCTAGAAACTTTTACTTCTCTGATGATGATGGCTATGGACTGACCTGACAATAACTAATTTAAGAAAAATAAAATCTTAAACTTCCAGACCTGAAATAAATCTTACAGTATAATTACCCTTTTACGAGTGCTTACTTTAGGCCAGAAACTGCTAAATTGTTTTATAATTCATTTACTGAAACCTCTTAGGCATTCTGTGATGTATATATTATTATTATCCAATTTAGAAGCAAAGAACGAGACTCAAAATTATATAGTGCTTGCCCAAAGCCATAAAGCTAATAAGTGGGGGAACCTGGCTATGAATTCAGTTTTGTCTGATTTGAGACCTGACCACTGATGAGAAAAGTGAGACAGAAAAGTTTCACTTGCAGGCTTATGTGGCAGAGATAAACCCATTTTATTTTCTGCCTTGACATGTAGGAAGACCACATTTCCCAGTTTCCTTTGCAAATAGATGGGACCATACAATTGAGTTCTAGCCAGTGGAACATAAGTGGAAATAATACATGCAACTTCCAGGTTCCAGGCCCATAAAACTTCTCCTGCAGTCTCTTACGCTCTTTCTTTCTTCCTCTCCCAGCAAGACATGGCCTAGAAGACTGTGAGGTCCTAGGAGTTGTGGATCCAATAGAAGGAAATGTCTTAGGTCCCTGAATGTCTTGGTGATGTAGTACCCAACGCTGACCACACTGGTCTGTGATATGTGTAAGAAAGAAACTTTTATTATGATAACTTACTCAAATCTGAGGGTTATTTTTTACCGGAGGTAACCTAGCATGGACAGTTTGTCCCACTACTCAGCACAATGAGTCAAAATTATTCTCCAAAACATGCTTCTCAAGTTCTGATCATTTGATTTCCTGCCAGTTTTATATTTTACCACAGATGCAAATGCCTCTGTTTTCTATGTGTTGCTACCTTAATGAGATTACTTCTCCATTTTCATTTATTCTGATGCCTAGCAAGGTTTACTGTAGCAGCAACAGCAGAATCCATGTCTTGCAATGGATGCCTGCCATTTGGTATTGACCTGATTTTTGGTTCTATCTTTCCCTGTCCTCTAAATATCTCAACCAGAACTTCTTTTCCCATCAACTGTGCTTCCTTCTTACACTCAATTTCAATTTTTTCACCTAAATAGTATTGTCATTCTGACTCCAGGCTGAGGATTAAAAAACTCAATCTGTTCCCTTAAAATTGGAATTCAAGTTCATATTTTGTAGGGATTCTTTCTCCTCGTGTATTGTTCCTTGTTTGGTTGTTTATCCGATATGAATCTTATGTTCCAGACTTACTGGCATCCTTTGAAAGGAAAGGCACTGCTTAAAGAAGTTTTGTGCTATGGCTTGTCAAACACAAAAACATTTGTGCTTGTTAACATTCTGTTGTTATTATGGTGTCTATCTGACGCTATCACATATGTTTAATACATGGTAATAATGTTTATGGAATCACTTCGTTATAATTACAGTAGGGGCTCATGATCACAGCAGCAGGAAAGAAGCTATAGGCTTGTCAAATCAGATCATTATAACTGCCCCTTTTTCTATAAGTACATATGGGCAAGCTGGAAGCCTGCTGCCAATACCACCTTGCTGTTAGGCTGTGTGTTCATATGGGGCTCAATTTGCATCCCTGGGGCACATTTCCACACCCCCACTGAGTTATCTCTGCTTAAAAACCCCATGTGATGGGAATGGTGCCCACAGAACTGCCATGGGAGTGCCAGCGATTGAAACAGTAGAAAGAAATTGAGCCAGTAATAATAATAACAACAATATGTATGCATGTATATGTGTGTGGTATATATATCTCATTTTGTTTCAGCTTTCAGTGTGAGACTCAATTCTATAGAATACCATTCATGGAAATGTCACTTTACATGTTTCCTAGAGAAAAGCAAAGAGCAAAGCAAACACTATAAAGAGCAAGAAAAACATTGGCAGAGTTGAAGCAGGTTTTCTTCTAAGATTTGCGAGACAAAATTAATGAGAAGTGGAATATTCCAGAGAAGGAATTGTCCATCCAGGTCAGCATTTCCAAAAGTATATTATCTGGAATTTCAGTCCTTCAGAGGTTAATAGGTGCTAACATAAACAGAGTGTTTTGGGCTCAAATGAGTTTTTTAAAACCTGGGTTAACCAAGTTAAATTGGTTTCTTCTTAGGCCTTTTAACACTGTAATGGACAATTAGACTTTAAGAGAGGGCAAGAGCAGAGGCAACACAAGGCTGGTTTTCCAGGAACAACTAATCAAGATCTTTAATTACAGAGATAGGCTTATCAAAACAAAAGTCTCATCATTGCCACCATTAACAAAGATCAGCAGGAGGCAGTCCTCTGCAAAACATTTTGGCCTGGAAATTGAGATGCACAGAAAATCTAAGGGTTTTTAAAAGACTTGATTTCGTGTTTGTAATGTACAGGCATAGCCTTTATGCCTCCTTTGAGGCTGTTTGGAAGATAAATAACTGTTCATTCCTCACATTGAATTTATGAGAGAGAAATTATAAATCCTAGATGATACTGACTTGATTTATTTCAAATCGACTTTCACATCCATGAGGTTGGCAGAGAGGACATAGAGCCAGCCCTGCCTTGTCACTTTCCTTCTTAAATCAGGAAAAAGAGGTCACTCTTTGCTGGCACTCTTTTACAAGACTTATTTCCAGCTATATCCTTCTATATCCTTGTACCCCCTCCCTTCTCTGGAACTACCACCATCCCATCCCATCTGTGATTCTGTCTTTGAATCTGCCACTTCTTGTGGTCTCCTTCCATCCTACCTCCTACTATGATTAACTATCACTCAGCTTTATAAAATATATCTTCCCTAGTTACCTCCTTCTCTTTACTACCTAATTTCTCAAAGACTGATCTGCTGTCTGCCTCCTGCATTTCTTTATTTTGCCTCACTCCTTAACATTTATCATAAGGTTTTTATTACAACCATCTCTCCAAACAGAAAATATCTGCAAACCATATATTCTGATAAAGATTTAATATCCAGAACATATAAAGAACTCTTAACACTCAACAATAAGACAAGTAACAATTTTTTAAATGGGCAAAGGACCTAAATGGACATTTCTTCAAAGACGATACACAACTGGCCAATAAGCCCATGAAAGATACTCAATATCATAAGTCATTAAAACAAATGCAAATCAGTGCCACAATGAGATACTACTTCATACTTACTAGGACAGCTGTAACTGGGGGGAAAACCCACAAAACAAAACAGGTGTCAACAGGGATGTGGAGAAGTTGGAATCCTTACACATTGCTGCTGGGAATGCAGAAGATGCAGCCACTGTGGAAAATAGTTTGGTGTCTTCCTCAAAACACTAAACATGGAAAATCATATGATCTACCATGGAAAATCATATGATCTACCAATTTCACTCCTAGGTATAAACCCAAGAGAATTGAAAACAGCTACTTGAACAGATACTTGTAAGCCAATAATCATCACAATCTTTTTCACAATCATCAAACGGTGGGAATAACTCAAATACGATCAATAGATGAATGGATAACAAAACATGGTATATGGCTACAATGGCATAATATTCAGCCATAAAAAGCATGGAAATTCTGACACATGATGCAACATACATGAACTTGGAACACACACTAAGTGAATAAGTCAGACATAAAAGGAGAAATACTGTACAATTCACTTATATGAAATATCTAGGGTAGGCAAATTCACAGAGACAGAAAATGGATTAGATGTTACCCAGAGTTCAGGGGAGAGGAGGAATGAGAGGTTATCCTTAATAGTCTAGGGGTTACAGAGTTTCTGTTTGGGATAATAAAAATATTTTAGAAATAGTGGTGATGGTTGCACAAATTGTGAATGTAATTAATGCCATTGAATTGTACATTTCAAATCGGTTAAAGTGGTAAATTTTATGATATATATATTTTAGCATCAAAAAGAAAAAAAAAAGAACATTCCAAAGAAATGCTTCTCTTGGGTGAAACAGGGCTTTGTGTATTCATGGAAGTCTATTCTTCAGGATCTTTGCCACTCTCTCCCAGGTGTCACTCTCTGTAAGGCTTTTCCTGACTGCCCTGCTCTGCTCTTTCCTGGGGCTGTGGTGAGTATAGCATAGGCTCTCAATAAATATTTTTAGAATGACAAACCAGTGAATACAGTCCTAGAAGGAGCTCAAAGAGTTCCTGAGGAGGATAAGAACTCTTATTTCATCTTCCTTAGCGGCCCTCCTAATGACACAAAGATTCACTTCCCTCTCTTTTAAGGAAGTTGAGCCAAGGACTGAGAAGAACAGGAACTCTATGTGAAGTGTAATAAAATGGAGTTCAGGACACACCATCCCAAAATATGGCATCTTGGAATATTGACAGAAGAACGCCAAGATAAATCCAAACAAATAGACCTTGCTAAGTTTCCTCAGTTTACTCCCCTCTCAGCTCATACCTTTTGTCCTGTCACATCTTCCCATGACTCTCCATCCTTCATCAAAACTCACATAAGAACACTCAGGTTTAACCACTTCTTAAGGTCTTCATTTCTTATGAAGGCTCATGCACATAAAATCAATGTTAAATAAATTTGTATGTTATTCTCTTGTTAATCTGTCTTTTGTTACAGAGCCCCAGCTAAGAACTTAGAAGGGAAGATGGAAAAGGTTTTTTCCTTCCCCTACACACCAAAATTAGATTTTTCAAAAATATAAAACCACCATAGTTGCATTTTAAAAATATTTACTATTTCCTCTGCTAACCTAACCAAGTCTGGGCTCCAAGGATCTCTTAACCCACATGAGCATACTGACCTTTTCCAGGGATTAAATAAAAACTAGAACAAAAAATAACCATTGTTATTTAGAAAATTATAGTACTGAGAAAAGGGGAAGAAGGGGCATAGAAGTAAATCCTCTGCACCTAAGTTAATGGAGGTTCTCACTGCTAGGAAAAACCCAGGTGTTCAGACATGGAACCAGGTGTATCATCTGGGTTCAGCTGCCAGTTCCTGCCCTGATGCAGTGAACCCAGAAGAGGCCTTCTGTTGGAGGCTTTTATCTGCCCATTCTGGCCTCCCTCTCTGGCTTGTGCTCGCCAACATCAATGACATGTATTGTTCCCCACATTTTAAGTGCCTGCGGGATGCAGACCATATATGTGGCTGCTTCCTTGTCTTCCTCAGTCCCTGCCTCAGAGCAGATGCCTCACATGTATTTGTTGAGTGATTCCAATTGAAATAGGAGTTATAAACAATGACATTAGTCACACTGCCAGCACAAATCCACAGGCATTCAGGAGGTCTAAAAATGTAAACCCTTGTGGCCTGCTGAAATTATTGTTATACTGCAGGCCCAACTCAAATATCTGTTCTGCTTTGAAGCCTTTCCCGAATGTCCCCCACTGTCCTCCCTGAACACTGTGTGCACCCTTCTTCAGAGCTAAATGATTATGTGTTTGCTCCCTTTCTATTCTGTGAATCCCTGCTGGACAAAAACAACATTTATGTAGGTCTGTGTGGCCTGTTCCTAATGCCATGCCTGGTATAGAGGATGCCATTGATAAATAATATTTATTGAACTTTTCTGGTTGCCTCTGCCTACCTGCCTTCCTTACACCTCATCTCTCCCCTCTCCCTCCTTCTTCTTTTCTTCCCCCCTTCTAGGATCTAAATCTAGAAGTTTCAACGACTCTTCAAGAAGCTGAGTCATGAAAGTACCTACCAGGATTTGGTCATCTTCCCAGGAATTCTTTTTATATCTCCCTAAACATATCATCCCTTAGTCTATTTCCATCCCTTTACCCAAACTTATGGTTCTTAGAACATGGATTCTTTAACATTAAATCCAAAATGTGTGTGTGTGTGTGTGTGTGTGTGTGTGTGTGTGTGTGTAGAGGGCCTAAGGAATCTGTGAGCCTTGCCTCCCCAAGGAAGTTAAGAACCATAGATCTAGATACTTTATTATAATATAAAAGATGAATTTATTTTTATAAAATAAATACAAGAATGTCAGAGAAGATAAAAATCATTTAAAATGCTTCCACAGTTTTCAAAGCACTTATTTACCCAGAGGGGAGGCATCAAGGGGACTCTTTTGTAATCAAATGTGGAATAGTGACCCGAGCTACTCTTCATCATATCAGCATATCAAATCCACTCTTGAAAACAGCACAGAGCTGTGATAAGCTGTGTCCTACATTCCAGGGAATGTGCAATACTCTCAACAGGATGACAGATTCAGGGTTTTATCCAGAAACAAATTATCTTTGTTTGCTGCTGACCTGCAGAAGTTCAAGTTTCTTGGGTTATGTGGACTTAGAAGGCATCTCCCTTTTGAAAAACGAAGTGCACTATTGCTGCCTCAGATAGATGTGGGGTCTTGGTGGGGTGTGTACCTGAGACACACGTGCCAGGTCCAAGAAATGATTTTGAGCAACTACGAATGGTGATCTTGGATGCCTGATATTAATAATCTGTGTAGTCTCTGGTATCTTACTTCATATGGACTTCCTCATACCCTACATCCCACCCAACACACCTGGCAGGCTGGTTATTAGCCTTCAGAGCTTTAATTAAAAGGATCCCAAGACATAAGATCACAGGCTGTCTTTAGGGGACAGCCCTACTTCAGTGATTAGCGGAGGAAAGAAACAGCTCATGCCCAAAGAAGGCCCATTTCTCTTAGCAAAAGTATACAGTTAAGGAAGGTCATGTAGAAAAGTATGCATTCAATTTCAAGCAACACCAGAGAAATGCTTTCTCACCCAGCAAAACGAGGGGATGGTGTTCTAACCACAAGAGTTCTGATAAAGTAGAAGGCTCTAGGTGTGAAGGGCCAGTGCACTTAAATTGGGGCCCCATCTTCATTAAGCAAAGTAAGTGGTCTTGGTAATCACTTGACCTCTAACAACAATGGCCACCCTTAACTGAGTAAGAGATTATTTATTATTATCACATTTTATCCTCAATAAAATGTGAGGTTTATGAAAAAAAGGGGTGGACTTTCATTCTATAAAGAAGGAAACCAGGATGATGACAAGTTAGATAATTTGTCCAACATCCTATAGATACTACTCAGGGAACATGGTTTCTATCTAACATCAAAGTTTATATCCTAATCTGTTACCTTATACTCCTCCTTCCCAAAGAGTTTGCAGGCTTGTGTGCCATCCTTCTATTTTTTGTATGGTTCTTCACTTCATGTCCGCACCCCAGCTACATCACACCCTCAACTATGAAAGCTCTTTGTTCCAATCTTCCCAGAGAGTCTTGTCCTATCTTGAATGGGAAGAAATACGCAAGCTAATGAAAGGTTCTAATGATCCAAACAAGGGTCATCAAACTGAGGCCCACAGGCCAAATCTGACCTGCTCCCTGTTCTTTGTAAATAAAGTTCTGTTGGGACACTCATGTCCATTATTTAAGTATTATCTATGGCTGCTTTTGCATTCTACGTACATCAGTTGTGACAGATACATGATGCCCAAAACCTAAAATATTTACCTCCAGCCCCTCAGAGAAAAAGTTTTCCAGCCCTTGACCTATATTGAACACACTTTCAATCAATCTACCTATTTCTAACTCATCTTGCACTACCAACTTCAAAATTACCCTGTGACTTGTATTCCTGAAACTTTCCAGGAACCTGTGGGACAGTATGAATCAACTTACTTCTTATCAGCATTTCACCATGATGTGTACTCGATTTCAGTTTTCTCCTCTCTGCTTTGTCAGTTATCATTTCCTTTGTCTTCCAAAAAAAATGTTGATATCTCTGCTGCTATTTTAACGCACATTCTCACTGTTCCTAAAGGTTGATATTTCTTTTCTTATCTTACTGCCATTTTTGTGGGATTCAGGAATTTACTGGCTGGTACTTTTCAGAAAATAATAAGCCACTCAGGCATTTCAAGCAGAAAGGAATTTAATTTAGGAAATATCTATGTTTAGAAGACTGTGGTAAAGGCTAGCATTTCAAAGATCAAGTAAAGCCTCTGCTTGTTCTCAGGTTCATGATTAGCTTTCAGAGGCAGGAAGAAGCAAGAAGCACAGGAAACCATCTGCAGTAATTGCTGATTTTACGATGCTGCATTAAGGGCGACATTGCAAACCAGTGTCCATGGAGACCTCAGGCCCATGGAGGTTCCATCTCTGCACATTCTTGCTAAAGGTCTTATAAAACACACATTTGTCTGTCTTCTCCCTTCCACCCAACCTGGAAAGACTCTGGCAAGGGATTCTGTTAAGTGTATTCCCAGGGGGAGAGGCTCAGAAGGGGAATGGCGCTGCATTACCAACAGCCTTGTGCAGAGGGCTAGACCAGATGAGAGAATGAGTTCAATTTGCCATATTTAATTTTTACACTCACCTCCACCTTTTCCTCTCCACCGTCAAGGTTTCCGTAAAGCCACTGTTGCGCACTGGATGGACGCTGCATTCTAGATCCACAGACATGGGTAGGATTCCTATTGTGGTATGACCGTGGGCAGATCATTCAGCCTTGGCTTCCCCTGGTCAAAAAGAGAGGAAAAAATAACTACTTTAGGAATGCTGTGAAGAGAAGTAAGAAAGTGCATGTTAAATGTTTAATAAACTATAAAATGCCACACAAAATGAAAGTAGAACTATGTAGACAAATTAATTCTGGTTTGTTTCTCACTCCAAAGAATAGGGATGTACCTCTCCAGGGAATACATGTACCTGTCAATCTTGTCTTGGACTTCTTTTTATCTATCCTTTTTTTTTTTTAACCAAAAAAAGCTATCTCAAACCCTAAATGTAGCAAAATGTCACCACTAAACTACATTTATTTCATTCTTCATCAGCCTATGGCAGATGTTCTGATAGATAATGAGAACCCTGAACAGCTCTAAGACTTGAGCAAAAGTGGCTCAGATTCTACTTTTTATTACAAAGCCTTGTTTCTATGCAGAGGCCTCAAGGTTACAAGATGTCATTATTTTTATAATTCCAACTGAGGTTTCTTAGTGGCAATATCAGTCTTAAGTCTTAAGTATATGTTACAGCCCAAAATAAAATATATTAATGTCTGTAGTGAAATAATAAAAACCAGCACTTTCACTAATTTGAAAATAGTCTTTTCAAAGCTAGTTTTCTGCCTTGATTAGAACTACTAAGAAATTAAAATTTATTAAATGTGTAGCAGGATGATGACCCAATGGAGATTAAATTTCTGTTTTATGTTCACTCTTCTTTAGATGGATGGGCCAGAAAACTATGCTGGAATCATAGAAGGAAGATTCTCTCAGAAAGATGAAGATAGAAGGCTTTTAAATCACTAAAATAACTTTATTCAGAAGTTTGAGCACATGGTCATCAGTCCATTATCAAAAAGAAGGCATATTCAAATTTTGTATGCTTAAAGAAATTTTTTTTGTATGCTTTAAGAATTTAAAAGGAAAATAGTCCCAAATCATGGGAAGATCCTTGGAGGGGAAGAAAACAGGACAGTAATTCTGGGTTCACATGGAGGCAGATGCATGAACCACTTTTTAGATCCTTTGGCATAGCTTATGCCCCAGGACAGGGCTTCCTAACGTATGGCGCATTGACCCTTGGGGACAGACAATCCATGAGATCAAAACTATATTCATAATAGAGTAAGACATTATTTGCCCCTTTCCCTTATTTTGACATTTACCCACATAGTGGAAAAGCCATGGTGGGACAAACTGCTTACTCCTAAGCATGGATCAGAGCAGTACACCAAACTACTGGTATTTAGGATATTCTTCATAGCTACATGCTTACATCACAAAAATGCCAGTTTTATTTAAGAATGCCTTTAATGAGCTGTACAAATATCTTTATTAAACATTGACCCTTGAGTACATGTCTTTTAAATATTCTATATGATAAAATGGGAAATACCCACAAAGCATATCTACTGCATACTGAAGGGTGACAAATATCTAAGGGAAAAGCACTTGTGTGATCATTTGATTTGCTACTTGAACTAGTCACTTTTGTTTTGGAATACCATTTTTTTGCTGGAAAGAATGGCAATTACTTTTTTACTTTGATTTGACTGGTCGATGGATATTTTCTCAAAAATAAATGAATCCAGGGGTGCCTGGGTGGCTAAGTTAAGCATCCAACTCTTGATCTCAGCTCAAGTCTTGATCTCAGCATGGGTTCCTAACAAAAACAACAACAAAGAATGAACATAGGGTGACAGATCCAGGTTTGCCAGGGACTTCCCTGGTTTTAGTGCTGGAAGCCTAGCACTTTCCCAAGAGCCCCTCAACCTTGAGCAAAGTACAATGGTTGGTCACCCTAAAGGAACCTGCCATTTCAAGGAAAATACTGATAGTATTTGTTGTTGATGATAAAGTTTTGACCTTTCAGGCAAAATTTGTAATTTTGAAAATTCGTATTGACTATTATGAACTTATGGCTTTCCCAAACTTAAAGACTTTTTTGACAAGATGAAAGTGATATTAATAAATGTGATTTTTATACTGTATAATGAAACATTATAAACACTAAAAATTATAAAGATCTGTATATCTTCATGAACCAACATTTTCCAAATGGCCAATGCATGATGTTATGAAGTTTCACAGGGATGAAACATCCATTTAAAGTCCAAGAGGATTCAATGAATTTTAATATAATAGTACAGTTTCTGCAAGTAGTAGGTATAGTGGCAGAGGTGTCTGAGCGCCAGTGCTTCCAATGTCTTAGTTGTAACTCTAATGAGAATGCATAAGAGACACCAATTAACTAAGGGAGAGAGCCATCTTTCCCTCAAAATTCATGAACATGCTTCTCTGTTTTCTTTGTCAAGTTATGTCTCTGGTAACGTTTCTGAATACTGTAAGCTTGTTACATTGCACAATGTGAAGGAAACCTAACAACATTTTTGTCTTGTCCTTTGAAAATACAAATAGTAAATTCATGGTCCTCCCTTCTTATGGTCTACTTCATCTGCCTTGCCAGTTCTCAATCTGGGGTCAACCCAAACTTCTACTTTTTCTGCTCCTACTCTACAACTGCTGAGTGTAGCTACAGATGATCTCATAACTATGTCACAATGAACAATGGATAGTTTGTGAGACCAGCTGTGCCCACAGGCTCTTTAGCAATTCCTTACTTTGCCCCTTGTTAGAAATCATTCTCATTTACATTTAGCTCTTTTGTATCAGTATCCTTCTATCCTCTGCCAGATTTTTTTTGAAGGAAGTTCTACACCAGTGTTTCACGGAGACACTGTATTCAGCATAACTCAATTAAATAGGTTGGTGAAAAAGGATCCTGAGGACACATATTTTTGGGAAACACTGAACCAAACAAAAGATAGATTTTTTTTTTGTAGGACCTCTAAGCAGGACTTTACCAGCTAATATGTATTAAGACTCTAATGAGGGTCGAGATGTCTCCACACTTCTGACTACATAATTCTTTGTTCATTGAGCATCCAAGTGACTTGCATTCCAAAGTACACACCTAGGGAGATATTTATTCCCTCTAGCCATCCCCACTTTTATTTCTCTGAATTATTTGCCTTCTAAATCAGTAATGGCTTTCTAATCACTTTCAGTTAAGTATTTGCAGTCCTAATATTCAGTATAGCATAATAGTGAAGCTCATGGATGATAGAATCAGACACCCTGGATTGGAATCCTGGCTTAGACACTTACTAGTTATGTGAGCTTGAGAAAATTACTTAATCTCTTTTTGTGTTATAATTCTCATCTTAAAATAGGAATAATGATTATACTTTTTCATATTATAAAGATTAAATGAAACATATATAGATTTTTTTTAGAACATGGTGAATACTGTAAAGGTGTTAGCTCTCATAATTATCTATTTTATGTAATTAGCTTTTGGAGAGAATAGATTAATCTTATTGATTTTATATCCCTTTCCATTGCACAGTTTCTGGTATTAAATAAAAACAAAAAACCCCCTCTTCATCAATAGTGATATCTACCATTCTTATAGAGTTCTATAATTTATAGTAAACTTTTGTATATATTAACTCCTCAGATTGTAACAAAATCTTACTAGAGAGCCAGAGTAAGAAATAATATCTCTCTTTTCCTCTAAGGATAAAAAAGAGAAACCACAAAATGAAATAAAACAAAATTAAATTAGACAATTTCCTCAAGATCACACAGGTTAATAAGTGGCAGAATTAGAATTAAGACTCTGATTTTGGGCAATTATCTAACACTGCAACTAGAATTCTCTGAAAAAAATACCATAGAAAGTGTTGAGACACTCCAATTTGTGACAAAACAATGTTCTTAGACAAATTATTGCAATTGAAAAAATAATCTGATTTTTAATTTCTTAAATGTGTATTGTTTACTTGAGATAGAAAAGCCATCTAGAATAAAAATTATTTTAGACAATAGGAATAAACAATTTCAAGATGGCATTTGGTTCTGAACAAAGAACTACAATTTGAGTTTTATTTGGCATGTGAGGCAGAAAGGCATAAAAGATGAATTACAGTCTCATTCTCTGAGTACAAATGGAATGTCCCAAATCAAACTGCTCTTTTGAATTCTATGAAGAAATTTAGAAACAAATTAACCATGTGGAATATCAATAAATGCACTTCTGGTGAGGGGGCTGAACTCCTGGGCTCAGAGACATAGAGACATGAGAAATCACTATTTGTTAGAATGGGCAGGATGCTTTAGTGTGGTGCCATTTTGCTTGTGAAGCATTATCCAGCCAATGTCATATCTGCCAGCCCCATCTGTCCATAGAGAAGGGTACTTAATGTTAGTTAACATAGAGAGCACTTGGTTATATGGTGGTTTCCCTTTGACCCAAATTAGTCCTTTCTCCTCCTTACCCGCTCCTTAAGTGTTTATCTTGAGATTTCCCTTGGTCTCCAACCTCACTCATTTTCTCTTAGCCTTTCTGAACTCTGAACAAGAAGTACTACCAGAGGTCAGACACAGAAGCTGTCTGGGCCATCCTGCCTAATTCTGATGCCTACGTCGTGATTCCAGACTCTTCACCTTACCTAAAACTACTGGTTGTCTGGGATGTGCTGAACCTGGCCTTAGTTACTTTTTCTTTCTTTCTTTCTTTCTTTCTTTCTTTCTTTCTTTCTTTCTTTCTTTCTTTCTTTCTTTCTTCTTCTTTCTTTTTTTCTTTCTTTTTCTTTTTGTCTGTCTGTCTTTAAATTTTAATTATTTATACATACATACATAGCAATAGGACACTGTTTATGCCACGGGTTGGCAAACTATGGTTTATAGGCCAAATCTGGCTTATAGACTATTTTGTAAACTGAGTCTTATTAGAATAAAAACAACCTCGTTCATTTTTGTGTTGTCTGCGGTTGCTTTCACAATACAATAAAAAGAGTTTCTTATTTGCAACATAGACCATATAGTCCACAAAACTTAAAATATTTAATATATGCACCTTTAAAGAAAAACTTTGCTGACCACTCTACTATACTAACAGAAACCCCAGATGTGATCTTCTGTTCATATTGCTTCTCCATTTCCTGACCTTCCAGCTAGGCCAGGTACTACCCACAGCTCTCATGGCCTGCTCTATTCAGAGATGACAACCCATTAGTTGGCTATCACTGATAACCAGGTAGCAGAGGTCAATTACCAAGAACTGTGTTGACTTTTCTTTCAGGATTGATTCTAAGAGGAGAGGCTAGTGCTTCTTCTGTGTTCCTCCAAGAGATTTTTCTGCAAACTTGGGTTTATCTCTCACTTCCATTTTTCTTTAACTTTCTAATCCACCTCCGCCCAGTCTCATCAATCTGCTCTCTATGGAATAGGTCCTCCTGAGGTACCCAAATCAGGATATCTCTCTTGGGCAATACCCACAACTTCTAAATTTTTTTCTCAGTCCTCTCCTGGTTTCTGAAAACTCTTGACCTTGGAGAGATTCTCAGGAAAAAAAAAAAAGCATTATAGTGTCTCAAGTGCCAGTATAAGTATGAATGATTGAAGGCCAGTTTAATATGTTAGCTTTTCTAAGGTAGTCATGCTTTAAGAGAGTTTATTGCCTATGAAAAGTAATGGCCCATTTCAAAGAGGATGTTTTTAGTTCAAGAGGGAACCTTCTTAGCATCCTTCAGATTTCAGTAGAAAGTAGCCACTTGCTACTCTATGTGTAATGACCTACCTATCACCAAGACTTCTACCAACATCTTCAGTGTGGCCATTAAATCTACTAACATCTAGCCTCAACTCTTTCCAAACATCATCTACAACCAAGGGAATATACCGGTCACTTCTGTATTCTTTCCACTTAACGATCTTATTTTTTCTAGCAGGAACGATACATTTCTTTCCACGAACTGATGCATTTCATCTCCTTAAAGTTGTTTTGAACTTATTTCTCCCAGATGACACACACTAGATATAAGATTCTTATGGGTAGGAACTCTTTATTTTCAAGCTTTGAATCTTCATAGGCGAGTACAATGCCCAGGAATAAAAACAAATAATCCTCACCAATTCAATGTACTCTTCCATGTCCTTGAACATATTTGAGTATACCAATACATTCATCCTCAGCTTCTCCTGCTTCACCATCTCCATTCAGTGCTGTTCTTCTCAATTCAAAACTGGCAATGGAAGAAACATCTCTTGTAAGGTAAATGATTTTAGAAGTGCTTTTCATTCATTTTGAACATCTTGGTATTTTCTGTATGAATAGGTTATATATAAGTCTCCTCAGAGAAGGTTTCCAAGCATTGTTTCCTTTTTATCACACTTGTCTAATACAATGCTTTAAACACAGTTCATGTTCTTCTAGCCTAAGATCTATTTTTTTAAGATTTTATTTATTTACTCATGAGAAACACACAGAGAGAGGCAGAGACAGAGGCAGAGGGAGAAGCAGGTTCCCTGTGGGGAGCTTGATGTGGGACTCGATCCCAGGACCCCAGGATCATGACCTGAACCGAAGGCAGATGCTCGACCACTGAGCAACCCAGGTGTTCCACATAAGATCTATCTTAAAATCACAAGGTCAAAAAATAAAAAATAAAAATAAAAAATAAAATCACAAGTTGGAGATGTTTCAAAGATATCTCTTCTATCAAAAAATGACTCATCTCATGCCACTTCTGATGACATCACACACTCTCTGTTTAGCATTATTCTTTGTCTCTTGTAAGGTTCATCTCAGAACTATGACAACTGCCTCCTAATAGCTCTAGTTGCTTCCAACTTTAATATATTCTCCATATGGCCACCAGAGCTATCCTGCTAAAGTTAAAACAGGTTGGAATGCCCTGACCTTTCATATCTACTTAACTGAATCTTACCAGTTCTTCAAGAATCACCTTATATCTCCATGAAGTCTTCCTAAATTTTCTTACCAAAATTAATTTCCTTGTTCTCTAAATTCCATAGCCCTGCACGTCTTCATGATAGCAGATTTGAAATTCTGAAAGAATACACATAAATACATACATAGGGACCAACAGCCAAATAAGAAAAGAAGGTATCAATAATTAATTGCGACAAAGCATTATGCCCCGATTCAGAACTATAGTAATACTTGGTTGCAGTTTATAGATTAGTCCCTGGGCTTAAGGAGGGCCTCTCTCAGTTAAATCTCAAGAGAACTTCCAAGTGGCATTTGAGGAGAAAGAATACTTGCAAGACAGTGGGGATCCCTTGTGGCCAGTCTTGGCTTGAAATCCTCCTCAACCTAACCCCCAGTCTCATAGAGAAATGAGAAAGTGGGGAAAGGTCCAAGGTATATGTGTGACAACACAAAAACAAACCTACCATCTAGCAAATGGGATCTAATTAGCATCTTGTGATCCTACCAATATGATCAGTATTTTCTATCCTAGGGAGGATTAAAGAAGGAGTGGGCACATGACTGTGAAAAGGAAAAGAAATTTAATCCATGTTCTTCTATTTTCCATCTTTTTATCCTATTAACCTGTGAGACTTTATAGCCAAAGTCCATTTTCCATGAGAGGCCTGACTGCCTCCTTGGAGAAGGAAAACAAGGTAATATCAGGGAAGTTGGGCTCCCATGACATTTAACTCAGTTTCTTTGTGCTCCAGAACTAAAACCAATGACATTTTACTTGTGGCTCTCACAAGTTGCTAAAAGTGGGAGAAACAGGACATTAATTAAGTTAGCTCCAAGATCATACTATATCCTAGGCAATATTTAACTGCCATTCTATTTCCCATCTCAAGCTATACTCACTATATATTGGGATAATGTCTTTTAAAGTTTATGAATCTTCCCTTCTCTAATATTTATTGAGCTTAATCCCAATTTATACTGAGAAGTCATCCTCAGCTTTGGCATTTAATCAGGTTTTCTGGAGGTTACACAATGATCATTGCATGACAGCATGGCTCAAGCCACATGATGCCGGAGGTATGCTAATACCTTAAGTTTGAGTGCCCTCCCATTCAGCTTCCCCCAGAAAAATTAAACCTCATTGATAAAAAGCACCTGTTCTGGTTGTCTCAAAGTTATTACAGTCTCATAGCAAATAATTTCCCCAAATTATTCTTGGTCATTTAATTAGCCAGAGATTGCTTCACACAGATGTTTACTCCATTTTTATATTAGAATTGTTTATGGATATATCTATCACCCTGATTAAACTAGATATTCATTGAAAGCAAGGAATATTTTATTTATTTTGGTATTCTTCAGAGTCCTGGTGTGGTGTTTTCCATTTGGTGGGCACAAGATACATAGCTATCAAGGAGATAATGCAGGAGGTTTTCAGTTGTTAAGTTGAATTCCCCGGATTTGGTCTAATGCTTTTACTACTGGAAACTACAATCAATTTCTTGAGAACTTTGGGAATGAAATGCTTCCCCATCTGTGGTAACTTTTCATTGTCATCTTGATCCATGTGATTACTGGCTCTATCGGCCATCAAAAAGATCCAGAAGGTCCAAGGGATCAGATACAGGACCACAATGATCAGAACCAGACCCTAACCTAGTGGAGTGCCTGAGAATGATAGAAAAAGAGAAAAAAGGAGGGCCCAGCCATAAACAAGATTTCTATTGTGTGTTGTGCTTTGAAAAGAGGAATAGAAAAGCTTGAGTCATTCCAGAAATGATGCCTGATTTGATAGAACTTTCAACTCTCCAATTTATTCATTATAGAGAGCTGTGTAAAAAATTACCCTGAAACTTAGTGGCTTAGAACAACATGTATTATCTCACAGTGTCTGTGAGTCAGGAATCCAGGTGCAGCTTAGCTGGGTCTACTGGCTCAGGATGTCTACAGGCAGTAATCAAAATGTCAGCCTGAGTTGTAGTCATCTCAAGGCTCTACTGAGGAGAGAGGTGCTTCCAAGCTCAGTCATACGGTTGTTGGCAGGATTCACCTCCTTGCTGGTTGTTGGACTGAGGGCTTCTGTTCCTTTGGGTGTTGGCTGGAGGCCACCTTCAGATCCTTGCCACTTGAGCCTCTCAACAGATTAGCTCCCAAGATGGCAGCTGGCTTCATCAGAGCAAACAAGCAGGCAGTACCAGGGAGAGCACAAGTGAAACAGAAGTACCCATCTCTTTGTAAACTAATCTTGGAAGTAACATCCCGTCCTTTCTGCCATACACTATTCATTAGAATTGAGTCACTGTACTCAAGGGGAGAACATCACACAAGGGCAGGATACCAGGAGGCAGAGATAATTAGGGGCCATTTCCAAAGCTGCCTACCATATCCACATTCAAGTATAAATATGTGCCTCTACCATTTAGCCTTCTTCCGGTGCCCTAGACCTTTCTTGCTCAGTCTTATGCTATTCAGGACCTACATCAAATACCTGGCATTCTTAATAGCCACTCTGGAGCCCCTTCCACTTCCATGGCTATGGTAAGGCTAACATCACATTGCGACAGCTGTGAACCATCATGCCAGGGAGCTGTCATGCATTATTTCCTTTCAGATTTTGGAGAACTTTAACTGTTTACATGTTTTAGTCTCTGGTTCCAAGCACAGTTGTTGTTGTTTCCATTGGAGAACAGGGTGACAAACACTGCCAAAATACAGGCTTTAACATTAATATGTTGATTAAGTTTTTCTTCACAAGCAAGAATGGTAGTAAAGGTCTCCTGTGAGTTTCTTTTTGCATTTTTGATTACATTATTGTATAGCTTCTTACTCAGGGCAGAAACTCAAAAATCTCTATGCGGAAATGTGTCTCCACCAAAACGAAGATTTTATTCCAAAGCATTATTGTATAGAAAGTAATGCTTCTGATAGAGGCCTTTGTGTTTGCTTGTTCTCTTCGGCACAAATGAAATGAAGATTAATCTTACTGCAACCTAAGCCAAAAATAATACTAATGTTCCTTCTATTGCATTGCTTCCCACAGAGCCACGCAATAAAAGCCCCTAGTCCTCACATCCTCTGTGCTATCTCACAAGTGACTTAAAGGGACAGTCTGAGCTCATATTAATGCCGGCTTCCCATTGCTAGGCCACCCTTAATGATCTTCTTGTTATATATTAATTCTTCGGGATCCCTCGGTGGCGCAGCGGTTTGGCGCCTGCCTTTGGCCCAGGGCGCGATCCTGGAAACCCGGGATCGAATCCCACGTCGGGCTTCCGGTGCATGGAGCCTGCTTCTCCCTCTGCCTGTGTCTCTGCCTCTCTCTCTCTCTCTGTGACTATCATAACTAAATAAAAAAAATTAAAATATTAATTCTTCAACAACAGCTCAAAAAACAGAGAAGTAAAGGGAAACCAACTGTGGGATATAAGGAAGGACTTGGCAAATGTCTTGACTCACCTATTGAGATTATTTTGAAAGGATAAATAATCATCACAATAAGCCAGTTCACTTCTGCACAGATCAGTCCCTTCATTGTCCCAACCTAATTAGAGTCATTTGTATTTAAGGAGATATTGATTTTGCATAATGGTTTTCCCTGGCATGACACACATGACAACATTCTCCTCTCTTAACCTGGACAACAATCTTGTTGACTGATGTGCAGAAGCTCATGCTTGGGACTTTACCCCCGGCACCAAAGCCTTAAGAAGAGTTCATGTTGCTGTTCATGGTGTTATTGAATATATAAACCAAGGAAATATCAGAGGGCCAAGCAAGGAAGGGCTGCATTCGTCTGACCTCGTTGGAACCGCTGTGCTGTGGGACTCTGCTGCTCAATTAAAATAAGTTTTGTTGGTTCTCCTCTTGGCTGGGCCTCCTCTGCTCACTGAATGGTAACTCTGGCCCATCCCGGGAACAGGTAAAATTGAAAAGTCTTTTTATTTCCATAGGCTTAAGCCAAACCCCTCAGCACAGGCCATTCCGAAGCTGAGCTGGAGCAGAGCTAATGCTGCGGTTGGCAGCTCATGCACGGCCCCTCCTTGACGAGCCAGCCGCTGCTCTTATCCACTTCAGCTGTCTTTTAAAAGCCTCCTTCTCACAAAAGACAGAGCTGATCTCAAGAGCCTGGGAAAATAGAAAATTCTCA
Source organism: Nyctereutes procyonoides (assembly GCF_905146905.1). NCBI lineage: Eukaryota > Metazoa > Chordata > Mammalia > Carnivora > Canidae > Nyctereutes > Nyctereutes procyonoides. The sequence continues at coordinate 26,882,282 of NW_026575122.1, forward strand.
CACTGTGATGGGAAACACTGTCAAGACCTGAAACTGTAGTGAAGCACCAGACACCAGCATGTACTCCCAGATAAAGGGAGGGAAGGGGTGTGTGTAGGAGAACCAAGAACAACAAAATTCAAAGAGACCAGGAAGCTGGAATTTAAAATGTGGCAGAAGGAACCAAAACCAACTGACTCCTCAGAGAGGATCCAAACCACGTTCCAGTCACTTATAAACTAGGGTGTATTTTTTCTTCTCTTCTCCTCGGCCTCAAGTAGAATCGTGGGATGCGTGTGTGACCTCTAAGCCTGATACCCTCCACGTCTTTGCTAGGGATCAGAAAGTGGATTGACTTCTTTACTGGGGAAATTAATACTAAATGTGAAATGTTCAAAGTCTTGTTTTTGGTGTTCAGTTTTCTGGTTTGGGTGGGTGCTCCATCCAATCAAGACCACAGCTCTGAGGAGGGAGATGTGCCACTTGAAATAGTTGGATCAGATTGTTTTAGGTATTCATCTTACATCCCTCTTGAGAGCCTGACAGTTTGCATCTATCCACCTGTGTATTTATGTAGTTCTTATCACCAAGGTACTCTGAAACTCAAACGATAATTTCTACCCATGCGAGGCGATTAGGATGCGTTGTCCCTGCCGATTGATGGAAAAAGTGAGCAACGTCATAGGCAATGCCTTACTTTTGGACAAATGCCCTTTAAATAGATTTTTAAATTACATAAAAAGCAGGTTTCAAAAGCATATTAATATACATGGCAATGTATCACACAGCAAAGAGAGTGCTTGAGCTTTCAAATGTTCTGGGACTACATCTTCCAACAGAAATTGTGATTTCATTAGCATTTGCGACTAGCCTTCCAGAGACATTTGCCAAAGGGATGAAAGCAGCAAAAAAACACAGCAGCCCTTCCACGGGCCAGCACAAAGGTGCTAATTAGTGATAGTTTTCCTCTACGGGCAATGGCCCAGGATGCAGGACTCGTGACCATAGACCTATTTCCATTATGCCTAGGAAAACAACAAACACATCGAATGAAATGAAAATTTTACTTTGCGGAGCTTTATGTCAACTAATGGCCTCCAAAGCTACGAGAAGCTATTCTGCCGAGGATTATGAGAAGTCATTTTCTACAAAGGAAATTAGCCCCTGCCTGAGTAAGGTGAGCCTGAATTTTCCAGCAGTGAGACTGGCTCGAAACAGAATTGATGAGTTGCAGAGGGAGGTAGGAGCAACATTCTTGCAATCGAAATAAAAATAAATGTTTGGTTCCCTTTAAAACGAATCTGTGCTAACTTACCTGCTCAAAACTCCTAATTTTCCTGAAGAGATTCTTCAGCGAATCAATCAATACCAGCGGGGCCCATTTATTGAATATTCTCCACTGCACCATGCTTTCTTATCTCATTTCCTTCTCATTATAAATCTGTGAGGAAGGCATTCTTATCCCCACTTTCCAGATGGGCAAGATAAGAGTCTGTGTGGTTGGATCGTTTCCCTAAAGTCACTCGAGCCTACTGTGATAAAGCCAGATCTAAGCCAAAGTCTTTGACTTGCCCAAATGCAAGTTCTTTATCCGTCTGAAAGAGGTATGGAGATAAGACTGGCCCCAGATGTTGCCTGGAGCCTAGGCGTTGTTTGAATGAATAAAACCCTCTGCAATACCGCTGAGCAATCTATAAGTAGGTTAATTAAAGAATTTATCTCTTCATTCCACCTGATACTGTGAGAGACACAGACCCAAAGAATCTTTGAAGGAGAACTGTTCATTCCATAATGATATACTGGACACCCGCGGTGTGTCAAATACTGTGTCAGCTGCTGAACCTTGGAAAGGGAAGCTTCTCAGCTCGTTTGCTCTCGCCCTGCGGCCTAGGGCAGTGCTTGTGGGCAAAAGGTAGAATGGTAGAAACCCTGTTGATAGGTGAAAAGCGAATGGAGATATAAACAGAATTTGGAGAAGGAGGAAGGGTTGTGCTACTGAAGAAGACAGGAGTGGGCCTGGCTAAACCTTTGGAGAATAGATGCATGACTAACTATCCTTTGAATTTTGAAAAGGGCGCATTTAGTAAAGGGCACAGAGCATGTTGTGCACTGGGAATACATTTCTTCCTAAGTGATGCTTTAGGATGTAGTAGTAAAACATTGTCCCAGAAGTTTAGGTTATGCTCAGGGAGGTAGTAACGGAAGGGGTTACTGGGGTGAACCCACGAGGTTCATTTGAAGTAGCCATCAAGGATGAGATCCATGTACTTTGTCAAGCCAACTCCAAGGGTCAGCTCAGGTACAGATTCCACTGGGCAGTCAGCAGCAGTCTGACCCTGAGTGACAAGCCTTGGTTTCATGTTATTAGTTATACTCATAAGGAAAAATAAGAGAAGGTTCACAATTGGGATACCTGTCACCATTGTAGGTCCACATTCAAATTAGTCTACCGGTAAATCCTAAAGCTGGTTCAAGTGTAAGGAGCTGGAACGAGGGATATGGATTGGAGGGTGTTGAAATATGGGAAAGAATCCTCCAGAAGGGCCTGAAACGAGGCATGGAAGAAGCCCATTTATTTTGGTGAGACCTGTGGAAAGTTGCAGGAATGCTTTGGGTCCATTCTATTTGTGTGGGTCCTGATCTACTTGTAGAGCTCTCAGCTAAGAAGGGGGTCTGAACAGAATTTCCAACCATCCTCATGTCTCTCGAAAATCAGAAAGCAGGCTGCTGTACATAATTCGTGGAAGCTGTTAGAAGTGACCTTAGTCTCTACTTTTCCAATATCTTATCATTTCTGGGAATTTCTAACTCATTTCCTCTCTCTTTGCACCTTCATCCCACCCTATAAGGCACATGTGAATGCACAACGTGCTCCCTCCTCATACTCTTTTCCCCCTTCACTCAACTCCCCACCTCTGAGGAGAGGACTTTAATCAGGACTACTTTGCTATCATAACCTACCTCCTGAATTAGAGGTGTTTTCGACTCTACCCCTTCAGATTCCGTAACACAGAAGTTCAAAGATCACTCTAGGAGTTTTTAGAATAGAGGAAGAAATAAAACGGATTCACAAAACCAGAATTTATTTTGGGGAAAAGAGTAGTAAGGCAATAATCTGGAAATGTCCATAGTAGCTTCATCCCTTTATGCAAGACATACAAGATAAATCTCAAAGCAGAAAATACAACACTTGAGACTACTCTTCTAGGCATAACAGACCCCAGTGAATCCATGGACAATGTCATGTATTAACTATTTCAGGAACTGCCTATGGTGCTAACAGAACCAAGTAATTTCCACCTACTGGTCCTATAAGAATATAACTAAAATCATGGAGTGCCCAAACCTGGGACCATCACCATGAGAATGGTCAGCTTTAGGACCTTGGGATAACCAACACTGACATCCACAGAGGTCCTCTGACTTCAAATGCTCTTAAACAAGGCCCAGTGCACACAAGTTCCCAGGGAAAAGCAATAATCCTGGAGTCAACTGAAGTTTCCCTGTGATTAAACAATCAATGAGGTCATCACAGAAAACATGTGGTGAGTTACCAAAGAACTGTATTCTGTTTGCATAGAGAAGTGCTTTCCAGTGAAATGTCTGTAACTTACTATCACTAATCTATAAGCATATTACTTGAGATGCAGCTTGCTCTCATCCCTGATGAGACAGGAAGAAATCATCGTTTAGAGCTGTCATATAGCAACATTCTATGTTAACTTCCTTCCTTCTGCTTATTCCTTTGCTAACCTAACCAAATAAGAAGCACTCATAGTACAGTTTCCTCACGGTTCTATGGGTTCTTGAAAACCTATCTCTATTTAGTGAGTTTGCTTCCTCATCCATGGTGCCAGAGGGTGGATGAGTAATATCAACCAGGTTACATCTCCTCAAAATGAAAGCAAGTTCTCACTCCAGCTCCAAAGGAGACACTGAAATTCACTCACTCCTTTGGCAAATATTTGGTAATGCCTTCTATAAATATTGTGCCGTATCCTCAACATGAGATATGGTGATGAATAGATACATGATACTCATGCCACTTAGCCTCATTAGATTTAGAGGCCAGCTAGGAAGACAACCACTGAGTAGTTATGAGCTCTGATTACCATCAGGTAAAAGCCAAAGGTCAGGGTGTACAGAATTAGTCTGGGAGCTTAGAAAGTCTTCTGCTCCCTCTCCCCTCAAAGGAATATCTGTGTAAATTGAATTTAAATGAAGACTATGAAGTTGGGCAAGAGGGTTCTAGGCAGAAGGTCTAGCATGTTGTCCTTTTGTGAGGATTTCACTCCTCTGCAGTGATTCCTTTTGAGCAACACCGAAGGTTTATCAGCAAGGGATAGGGGACAGGGGGGTTGGAGAACTCTATCTCAAGGCAACTGGGATGCATATGTCAAATGAAATCCTTGTCAATAACTTTCCCTTTGTACCTTAATTAATGTGTGTCGAACACTTCTCTATCTCCTGCTCAGATCTGTGTCCGCGTTCAACAATTCTGGGTAGCTTCCAAAATGGTGATAGGCAGACTTCTGACAAAAATAGTTGTTTTTTCTTTTTTTTTTTTCGTTTCTCTTCCATTAGCCATGGCCTCTTGCCATGTTGAGTCTCACAAATGGACACAAACCAATCAATCACCCTTATAAAAATGTCAAAATTCATCCTTCCCTACTGTGAAATGAATACACTGACCTTAACACAAATGTAGAAATAAATTAAAAAAAAAAATCTATCCCCACAATGGACCCCTGGCTGCCACACACAGATTTCCACACATTTCAGTTTGACAAGGCTGACATTGCTGAGAAGAATTTCTTCCCTTTTTTTGTTAAGCTGGCAGCAGATAAATATTCCCCCAAATTTACTAATAAGAACTTATTTACATAGAGGCTGTGTCTGTCAAGAAGGATAGATAGGAAGAGCCATTATCTGTCCAGAAGGAAGAAATGAGAAAAGGATGAATCTAACATCGTGAAGGGCGTAAGGGACACTCATTTCATAAGGTCTTTAAAAACAACAAAACAGTGAGTTTTCCTAATTTACAGACCATTCAATATTTAACTGTTCCACTCAGTGTCAACGTCTAGTTGAGGCAGCATAGCTCTGAACTTGGCTGATGTCAGCTCCAGGCCTGACTCTGTCACTGGCCAACTCTGCGACCTTGAGCAGGTCAGTTAATAATCTCTCGAACTCTCAAATTCATCATCTGTAAAACAGTCCTACCTCGGAGAGTGCTGCAGTGAACATCTCTTATATTCACCAGCCCGGGCATCCATTTCTACTCTTTTGGTAACAGACCTTTAATTATCTTTGGAGGAGCAGTCTTTCCACCCTCCAGACCTGTAGTTCTGGGGGATGTCCTCACCTCAGGCTCTTGGGATGGGGTGTGGGATCTGCACCTGGACTCTCAGAGCACTGCAACCCTTGGCCATGGGAGCTGCTGCAAAGTCATGCAAGGCTGGGACAATGAAACTCCTACTAAATATATTTTAGGCAAATATTGTGGAAAGCGATCTCTGGGTGCTCAAGTAACTGAGCTGATAGGAATTAGACCCAAAGCTGCTGGAATCCTTGGAGAAAGCTTGCTTAAGAATGAACCTGAGAGAGAGTGTAAGAGATGGGAGGTAGAGGGAGACAGATTTAAATACTGGGTCTTGCCATAGCTCTGTATTTTTTGGTTTTATCAGTCAATAATTTCTCTTTTTTGCACTGAGCTGTTTGAATCTGATTTCTGAGAATTTTCCTCGAAATAAGGATAATTTATACAATATTTTTTAGTATATCCGAAGAGCTCCCTAAATGTGTCATGCATTGTGTTGCATGCATATGTATCTGCATGTAGTATGCATGTGTGTATTTGTATAGGTTGCTCCCTGTAGCACCTGAAAGTTGACCAAAGAGACAAGAATCAGAAAAAATAGGCAAAGCTTCTTCCAGCCATGGCTCTGCCCACAGCTAACAGATCACTTTTCACAACTTCTCATTCACTTCTTTATACAATCTGACCACTGTTATTTGCAACACTGGAATTTAGGAAGAGAGAGAAAAAAAAACAAAGAAAGGAAGGAAGAAGAGAGGGAGACAAGACAGCAGGGAAGGAGAGAGGAAGGACATACCAGGCGGTGTTAAGACTTTAAAGGAAGTGTGATTGTCTTGGGGGCTTCTGGTCTCAAATTGTGTTCTCTCCCCAGGATCCTACGGTTACTCTGGACCCCAGCACACTCTATCTGTGCTCTATTTCCTCTATGAAAGTCTGATTTCAGAAAAAAAATGATAACCTGAATCTGTTCAGGAACAAGGAACTGATAATTGCTTACAGATACTGTTTTCAGGGGGATTTGTTTAAAACCAAAAACAAAAGTAACATGTTTGGGTGTCAAGGACAAAGGAGCTACTGATTGTGGAGTACCTACTGTGTGCTGGGCAGTTTACATATCTTATGCAATTCTCAGACTATTGATGTGAGGTAGGCATTAAACACATTTTACAGATGGGGAAATAAGCTCAGAAGAGTTCAAACACTTGCCCAAAGCCACAGAACGCAAAAGAGATGAATCTGGAATGGAATCTCTGTTTAACTGACCACAAATCCCATGGTTTTGTTTACAGTTTTTCCTGCTGCTGATCCTGACTGTCACTGACACATCACAGTCATTCTGGCCAGGGAGGCAGGAAACAGGATTCAAAGAGATCGAGCCAGCATCAGGAGGAATTGGTGGTAGGGCAAAGGGCAGCAGAGTGACAAAGTGGATTTTATCTGAGAAGATGAATTTTTAAATCCAATCACAGAAACCACCACAGCACTTTTTATTTTTTTAACTTCAGTTAAACGGGTTTTCTAAACTGCATACCAGCACCTAATCAGTTTGGTCCCTTTCTTTCTCTTTCCCTTTAATTTTATTTTAGCTTCACGACTTGTGTGGTTGGCTGGGGGGTCGGGGAGGGGGTGAATTCTCTATACTCTGTGGTTTCCTCTCTGCCACTCTCTGCTTTCTCACATTGTAGTCTTAATTTGATCAGCAGTTATGAAAAGGAAACATTAATCCTGGGGAAAGGGACATTGTTCGTGGCCAGACAGTTTCAGTATTGCTTCTACCATGAAGCATTTTGTGCTCAGATATGAGTTTCGCCCCTTGGGATGCTGTAACTCCTTGACATGAGAACAGAAAGAGGGAATCAAGTTGCTAAGAAGTGGACAGATGACACCTGGTCCTGGGAAGGCCTGTCAGAGATTGTAGCAAATTCTAAATCCCAGTTGAGCCCCTGGGCGAGAGGGGCCTGGAAGAAACTGCAGTAGTTGTATATGGTCACAGGGGTGCCGGTAGGGAGGGGCACCTAGACAGGGATGAGGAAAGGAGGACAAGGAAACATGAGCTCCTGCCATCCACTGTGATAGGCCAGTCTCCCATGCAGGGGAGTGTAAGCCTAAGGAATTTATTAATTATGATTGTGGCTATCATTTACATAGTGCCTAGTAGATCCAAGGTATCTTTCTAAGTGTTTCACTTGGTGACTTAGTGTTTCACTAAGTGACTACATCATCTTTATCCTTGCAGGAACCACAGAGATAGGTATTATAATAACGGATGAGGAAAATGAGGCTTAAGGCTTAAGCAACATGTGCAGGACTTGCCATGTTCTTAATCACCATGCTTTACCATCTCCTGAGTGTCTATTATGTACCAGGCCTTGGGCTAAGCTCCAAGGATACAGCCACGAATAAAAAAGGTCAGAGAAATCTCAGACTAGTGGAGGAAGGAGGAAAATGAACTAATTATATAAGGACGGTATATAGCACAGTGCCCAGCCCACGAAAAGACATGAAGTAGATATTTATTGGATGGATGGATGGGTGGATGGATGGATGGGATGGGTGGGTGGATGGGTGGAAGGGTGGATGGGTGGAGTATGTAGGATGATAGCTACACAGGCAGAGATAAGCATGGGGTGCTGTGGGAACATAGAGAAGGAACCAAACCCACATAAACTAGGCAATGCTTGAGCTGACTTTTGAGTTGAGGTAGAAGTTCACCAGATATTGACAACCACCGTATGAGAGTGATGCTATATTGTGATCTCACCATCGCCTTGCTCCAGCAAAGCAGCCGTGAGCTTTTCCCATTATCCATGAACCAGAGACTCTAGAGCAAAGACTACATCCCAACCCACTAAGTCTCCATTCACTCTCCTTCCCAGGGTAGCCTTTCTCTGACTTTGGTTTTCTCCTTTCTCTTCAGTACAGGTGGCCTAGCTCCCAGAAGGGACATATATTGCTGATGAACCAGATAGCTGCATTTTTTTGACTGAGGATCATTAGCATTTTAAAATCAGAATTTTAAGTTTCAGGACCCCATAAATATCTCAAGAATCAGAACCACAATTAACAAAGCCACAGTAGCAGCATAAAATCTTACTTATGTTATATAGTACTTTATAATATCCAGTGGTATCTCAATGTGCATTATTTAATTATAGGTCTTAGCCCTGGAAGAGACAAAACAAATCATCCTTCTACCATTTGACATAGATGGGATTCATGCTCAGAAGAGATGAGATAAAGTATCTGTGATCACTTCTATGTGCTGGTTCAATACTGGTTATTGAACATCCTTATCTCATTGAGACTCATGGTAGCCTAGTAAGTAGGAGCTTGTGTTCCCATGTTTGCCACTAAATAAATTGAAGCTCAAAGAGGTTAAGCAACTTATCTGTGGGCCCTGAGGTAGTAAATTGGAAAGCTAGGACTGCAAGCCAATTTTTCTCACCCTCAGTGCAGTGCTCTTTGCATTTTAATATCTTGCTTCCTCATTTCTGAAGAGATTCAGAGAGAGGACTAGTGACCGAGAATCATAACTCCTTAAAGGGTTTTTTCATAGGTTATTACAAATGTTAAGTATCTCTGAAGTCATTGCTCCACAGACCACCCTAACCCGAAGGACTCTGACTATAAAACAGGTGTGCCTGAGCCAAGGGGCAGCTTTGGACAAAACTGTGACAGACTCAAAGTTTCAGTGTTGGTCTTGGTCTCTTCAATTATCTTTCAGGACTATATTCTCTTCCATTTTTGTCTTTTGACACTCCTTCATCCCATTTAATATTATCTTGTTCCCTATTCCATATCCTAGGTGTTTTAAATAACCATATGGTTCTTAGGAAGTATGTGTGTATGTGTGTGTTGGGTCCACCCAACACTGATTAATGCTTATTAATGAACTGATTAATCTTCTTAAAATCATACCACATATGAAAGTAGCACCCACTGCCACTTGCCAGTTATATCATAAGAACCATCCACAGCCAATCAATCTGATGTCTCACCCTGGGAGCAAAAGTACCCTGAATGTCAAGAAGCCAGTTACAAGTATGCTGGCAACAACTGGACTCTGGTTGCATTTGCAATGTAGAAATGCTGCTCCCCAAGAGCTGGGACAAATGGAAGCAGAGAGGGAACACTGGGCTCAGAAATGTCCTGATGGGTTGGAGTGTCTTCCTTAGTCCCTGTAATAAAAATGGTGGCACCCACTCTCAAAGGCAAGGGGAAGCTGTGCACCTGCCAATCTAAGGGAAGAAGAATGAGGGATAAGACCAGGGGAGTTGTAGGAAGTCACAGAGCTGGTCCAGGCAAAAGGAAGTCATGGGAAGCCTGGAGCAGGAGAGAAGCACAATTAGATTTGTGCTCTTAAAAGGTCTGTGGCGTCGGTATGACGTTAGAGCACAGAGAACCAAGGGAGGATGAAAGACCAGTTAGGAGCCAGTGCCACAGTAGCTCAGATTAAAGATCAGGGGAATGTGAATCAAGACTGCAGCAAGAGAGACTGAAAGAATAGGAGCCTCAGAGATGGTAAGGAGAGGGTCTTTACCCTAGATGAGGCCTTAGGGGTAAGACTGAATGAGGGCTCTCAGCTTCAGAGAAAGGAAGGTGGAAACTACCATCCATCGGGGAAATAGGCCCCACAGCACCTCTGAGTTCTGAGTGACTTCACCAATTGCCTGGTGTTTGCAAGCAGGTCTGTGAATGCCAGGCTGAGGCAGGAGGGAGATCTCTGGTGTCAAACTGGTTTTCTTTGCTATCCTGTCCTGATGATGTTAACACCTCTGGTCTCGTAGGACAACCTAGGGCATTTTCATTGCCATGTCTGGTCAGAGCTTCTGATTTATGTCCTGTCAAGAAGATCTATTTCCTCAGTAATAGTCAAGTTTCCACTGGTGATTTCCTTCCCCTTGGGACCTGAGACTGCAGCTAGCTCTGCTGCCTCCTGGGGCACATCACCTAAATGTTCCCTTGGAAATTGCTCCTGTAAATATTCTCAATCAAAACCCAATAAAATGTCTGGGAGCTTGTACTACCCTGAAGGCTGGGAATTGTACTAAAATCATATTCCAGAATATCAAGCAAAAGGCCCAACTCCGGCCCCATTCCAACAATACAGATCTTGGGAATTATAGCTGAACCTTAATCAACTAAAGACACACTTGGTTGTTGAATGAAGAACATTTATCTATAATGTTGAGAGGTTTAGAAACACAGCACATGTTAGACACGCTAACATTGTATTGAGAATAAGGGGGTGGTTTGTGAAAAATTATCATTCAGAGAATTTCTTCCTTTACTAGGATTTTTTAAAAATTCCATCTTATACTTTATACAACAGAACTTCTCAAAAGCAGATGTTCCTAAAAAGCCAATGCTTCCAAAAGTGATATTTTTTAACCTTCTAGTGGCATATTAATTAGAGAACAGTCTACACGGCTATAACAGAGAATACCAAGCAATTGCTCAAGCAAAATAAAAGGTCTATTTATTTCTTGGGGTATAATGATCCACGCATCAGTTGGAGAAGGGATTTTTTTTTCTGCTTTGCTGATCTCTCATGCCCTCAGATACTGTTGACAAACATGGCTAAGGCATTATTTTTGTGTTTCAGCTCATGGAAAGGAAGAAAGAAGAGGAGGTAAGCAGACTTCTTCCTGAAGATGGGACCTAGAAGTTGTCCATATCAATTCTATTCACATCCCTGTTGGCCAGAGCTTAGTTATGTGGCAATCCCTAGTTGTCAGGGAGCTGGGGCACATGGCTGCTCACTAGATAGCCAAGTGCCCCCATCAAAAGTACAGGACATTGGGTAACTTTGGCAACAGTTCTACCAAAGGGCTTTCTTCCTTAACATTATCTGGTGAACCTTTTTCCCCTGTGCTCTGGCCACACTAAATTTCTTGAGATTCTGGACATCTCCCTGCTGTCTCATATCTCTATGCTAGGGTATGCAGCTCTTGCTCCCAGGAGTACACCTGTCAGCCAGCTTAACTCTTGCTCATCCTGCAAAGCCGATGTCAACTGTCACTTCTTGCATGTATGAAGAATTCCTCTGAGCTGTTAGTTCTCTTAGGGACTAGGAGGTGTTTAGGAGATACCACACCTAACAGAGCAATAATGTGCAGTATAATGCAATTTCTGCATCTGCCTCTAGACCAGGAGTTTCTCAAGTCAGGCCACACTTTACAACGGAGTCCTACAGCAAACCAATTTCATTAGAATCTCTGGGGCCAGGACCTAGGCATCAGGGTCATAAAATATTTCCTCAGTTGATCTGATGTGCAGTTAAGATTGGAAACCACAGAACTAGCTTACAGGCAGAAATTTTATCTCTGGACTATTCCTACCTCAGGCAGCAGCTGGCGTCCTATTGACGTTCAATAAATATCTAGCGAATGAACAAATGAACGAATGAAGAATGACTTTCTGCAGAGCAGTGAAACTCGACCCCAAACAAGAATTAACAATTCATATCATTTTCTTGAACACAGAATATTAGCACCAGAAGGGACCTTCATGATGACAGAGATTCATCACGCCTGACAGATGAGGAAACTACAAGGCTAGAAGATCTCCGGGTAAGCTCACGGCGGAGGCAGGCCTCTGGGCTTCTGGATGCCAAGCTTGTCAGATGTCACACCAAAGATGACTTAGTTTTATGAATCTACCCACAACTTTGAACACAGAAGAATCCCTTTTGCTTCTAGGGCTGAGCTCTAGCTACAAGACCCCAGTGAATCGAAATAGAAACATTTGCCATTCTCTGGGTTTGTGATCATTTTAGGCTAACTCTTCATTGTTTGGAATCTGCTTGTTACACCATTTTACTACATAATGAAGACAAATGTCCACAGTTTAGCTACAGATTTGGTTAATGACAAGATATATAATAATACAAGATAATAGGGCCAGGCCATTGCTTTCTAATTAAATATTTTTGTCAGATTCTTTCCCTCATTAATCTTCTTTTATTTGCGATGCTTTATGGCTATTTTGCCTTCCACCTTGAGTATATGTACACATGTAGTTTTAAGAACTGAAATAGTCTCCTGGTTTTTATGGGAATTGGGCTTTCTGCTCCCTGCATCTGTTTATGTGCAGACGTGTCATTGAGTTTAGGAGGGAAGACATCACACGTAACCCAGACAAGGCCTCTAATTGGTATGCTAGCCCACACAAAGCTATCTGATTGCATTCAGTAACTGGCAGGGACAGAAAGCATTTCCAAGGGAAATAATATCTCACTGTGAATCTGGGAATATCTCTGTAAGAACTGAACAGTAAACACCAGCCTTAATTTTAACATCTCACATTATGCAAATTTTTCAAAGGATGAGGTCTCTGATATTCAAGCCCACCCCACAGGACAGCAGAGTTACATTAGATTGCCGTGGGAGTCGGAGTCAAATTTCCAAGACTTTTAGAGCAGAGGCATTTCCAGAGCATCCTTTTCTCTCATAAGCAAAAGTATTTACCTATTAAGAACTGTTGAAGGCTGAGACTTCCACTGGCTATCTAAGCTGCCGGCAACAACCCCTTTTAGGTCGAGCTTTAATAGGGCAGTATTTAGGTACTAATAACCCTTAAAAGCTGCAAGGTGCAAATGTGAAACGATGAAATCCAGACCGCAATGGCCATTTGCAGAATGATCCTTGCAAAGCCGCTGAGAGATTTGGCGGTTGATGAGGCATCTCCATCAAAATGTGCTCCCAGGAATGCGTTCTCTGTGATACCTGTTTCATTTAATGGTGATCATTCTCACCCTCCACCCCCCTTCCCACAACTAAAGATGATTACTCTGACAGCAAGCTGTGTCTCACCCATCATTTTCTGTCAATTTTCTTGCCTCTGGAAAGGATTCTGTTTGGGTTCTTAGATTAATTCTCTAGGCAAAACACTCGCCTCCTATTCTTGCTATTTCTGTTCAAAATAGGTATCCTGGGAGAGTTCACTGAGCAAACAAAACTTAGGCTATGATTTAAACCCAACACACCAATTACAAGTTTTTTTAGGGGGATGGGGCAGTAGAAGGGGGGCTCAAGGGTAACTTTCCTACTGAAGCCCACGTGAGACATGGGGCACCGTATGGGTTCAGCCACACTGCTCTAGTAGCTGAGCAGGAGAACTGCTGTTGATCCACTATCCAATAATCTAAATTGATCACCCATCAATGTCTGAGGCACTGGTTGTATGTATCTGAGGGACATTTATTGCCTAAGAGTAAAAAGAATATGATAATGACACACTAGGCATACAACCATTAGCAAGGGGGTCTTACTAACCAATTAGTGGTCAGTCTTCTCTGATGCCACTGAAGTAGCCCCAGTATACCTTCTAAAATATTTCTTAGGACCAAATCCCTGGGATTAGAGGATTTCACATACTGTTCTTTGTGGCTTTTCTTCCTAATGCTGAGCGCACTCAACATCTATAAAGATGATGAATCCTCATGCCCAAGACTTCATCCCTTCTCAGCTGAGCTGGGGAAACATCTTGACCTATGCAAAAGATATTGAGCGATGAGGGCAGATGTGACATTTAAAGGGACGATGAAGAGGGCCAAAGGCAATTGGAGATGGAATTCGGCCTTAGTTCAAAAAGGAGACCAATTTCACTGCAAAACCCTCATCTCTTAATCGATGGGGCTCCTAGGAGGGTGCCCTGCTTCCATTCCTCCTCCTTCAAAGGAGGAATTTATTTCCCAAATAAAAGTTTTGGGAAAATCTAGCTCTGAGAAACATGCAGAAGATTTTTTGGGTGGTGGTGTCAGACCATGGGTTAGTTACATTTATAATACATTAAGCACTTGTTAGGATACATGCGGGGATGTAGAGGGTTACAGATAAAAACAGAAATGTATTGTCAAGGAGAAGACTCAGTGTGGATGGTGTTTGGAAACGGCGAGGCTTCACACACTAACGTGGGCAGCTGGAGGTATGCTAGGCTTAAGTTAAGAGCCACTTTCAAATCGTGACCATAATCTTCCCGAAATCCAGACTGGGGGTTTCAGAAGGATGAAGAATCCATTCTGCAACCCATGATAACTCTAGGATCAATGGTAGAACATTTTTCCACAAGCCAAAACATAGGCAGGGCAAAATTTCATCTCAACAGTGTGTCTGACTCCTGAGTCCTCATGAAAGGAGAGGAATTCTGACCGTCCCCCCCCCCCCCCCCGCCAAAAAAAAGTTGAGTTCTTGTCCTTCTTCCTTCCATCCCCACACCATTCCCTGGGAAATTATCTTGGTAAAAGGTTATGTTCCTCATTCTCCTACTCCTCTTTTAGACAGTCCCTCAGCAATCATAAAAGGGCTCTGAAGAAGCCGACTGAAGAACCTATGCAGCCCACAGTAACCTACCGTCATCATAGGCCCTCTCTTCTGCAGAACACCCACAGATACCGGGTGATCTTGTGTCCTACTGAAGAGAACCTGTGGGAAGTGCTGGACTACCTCAGAGATGCCTTCACCTGTCATTACGCTGCTGCCCGCTTGGAAAAGCTCTGGTTCCTCCCTACTCTCTCCCATCTCATTATTCTCTGCTCCACTTCCCTTGGTCTTTTGGATTCTTTGCATCTCCACTCCACTGACTACTCCATATTTTACCTTGTGGTCTTAGTGTTCTTATTTATGTGCCCCCCACTTTTTTTCATTATGACTTTGTCACCTTTCAAACCTGGATTTCTTTTTTCATTCCATTTAACCTCTGCTCAGGATCAGAGTTTCTTTCCCAAGCAAGTTTAAGGGCCCCAATAATAAGGCAAGTTGGTCTTCAGCTACTTAATTACCTTTTATCGCCTCTGCCAACCACACTTTGTTCTTTCTCTAAGGACCTTCCTGCCTTTAAAAATAGTGTTCTCTCTGTGTACCAGTTTGTATGCCTATGCATTGTTTTTAAAATCGAAGTAGAGTTGATACACGGTATGTCCTCACATTTTTCTTAATATTTTTGCACCATGACTCTTTTGCCTTTTTAGCATGTTTTATCTTTATTTTTTCCATTCAAAAAATTGTGCAGTGACTATTTTTGTCTCCACATTATGTGCTTGCCTTTCAAAAATTTTATAGTACAATGTCACATACTTGTAAATAAATTGTTGTAATAAAGCCCTCCACATATTTGTTTACTTGTGATATTTGATTTAGCTGGTATCCTATCAAGAAGTCCTACCCATATTTCTCTAATCCTTTTAAATGAAATCTAAAATGGCTTCCCATATTTCTTTGTATTCATGTAAATTATTTGATGCCTCATAAATTGTAAAATCTTTATTGTTCTGCCCAAGAACGCTCAATTTTAAAAAGCCTCTCAGGGCATTTTGTTTTCTTTCTGAAGTCCACATTACACAACAATATATGCCAGATCACCTCCAGTTTCTGAAGTTCTTAGTAATCACACAATCTGTTGTCAGAGTCATTCTTTATGACAGTGTTTTCTTTCCATGTGCATTTGGCATCTGTTTTTTGCACAACAGTATACAGCTTTGAGGGGGACCAGAGAGAATTCTTTTTTTTTTCCTAGATTGCCTTTAAGACTTATAAAAAGAAAATTATGTAATAGCTACCATTTATGGAGCATTTGCTATGTACTGCCAAGCTCTCCAAGCTTTACATGTCTCATCGAATTCCTTGTAGTATAGACATCTTTATCCCCATGTATAGTTGAGACAGCAGAGTTTCATGGAGAAAAAGCAATTTATCTAAGGTTATTATATAGCTCCTAAAAGTGGGATTTGAACCCAGTTTTACCTGAGTCTGAAGTCTCTTACCTATTAAGCAAGACTGCTGTAGCTTTAACAGAAAACCTTGAGTTTTTCTCCACTACCATGTGTCAAAACCACAATGTCAGGACTCTATCAGTGATGGAACAGTGCGGGGAACAAAGACCTGGAGACTACATATGACCACCAATGGCAGACATTGGTCCAAAGATTTGTCTATATCCTGTAAGTGGGAGCAAGTTAGGTTAGATCCTTACAGCATAGTATTCAACAAACATGGACATGGGCTACATGGTGTCCCAAGCTGGTGGTCAAATCTCTCTCTCCCTCTCTCTCTGTCTGTCTTTCTCAGACACACACACACACACACACACACACACACACACACAGGACGGGCTAGGCTTATTGAATTACATAACCAGAAGTCAATAACAGACTTGGCTCCAAGCATGGATGACTTCTTAAACAGTATATAAATTGTGGTAAGGATGCTTCTTTCATCTCTTGACACAACTCTTCCTAATTTGGCTTCATTCTCAGGCATGTTTATTCTCTTGTGGTAGCAGGATGGCCACTAGCAGCTACAGGCTTACACTGAACTAGCTTAGCATCCCTAGTGGAAAAGAACTTTTTTTCCCTATTGACTTGATGCAAATCCTGTGATTCACTGGGGAATATGTGGGGAGTGTGAATGATGTGTTTTTCTATTAACTAAGCAGTTATTCTGACCAGAGGATATTCATACCTGGGCCCTGGGTTTACCCTTAGGGCTACAGGGAAGAAAGGAGTGTTGTTAGCCCAATCAGTATCACATGAACTGAGAATAGGGAATAGATATTTCTGAAAGAAGATAAGATGGAGTCCAGGTACTCATGACCAACAAATGTCACTACTCTTACAAGATGGCAGAGACCTACAGAGCTGAGGCACATGAGCACCAAGGTTGACTAAATACCTGAGCTGCTGAAGTAAGTTTCTTAGACTCCAAGTGGCTAAGGACAAGATTAGTCACTTGGTTCTCCCAGGGAGTCATTTATCTCTACTAGGAAAGAACAAAGAATTATAAGAGCAAGGAGCCAGACATTCATTCACTTATACATTCATTTATCCTGCAAACATATGTCCATTCATCCTGCCATTAAACGTTGATGTGACAAACACTGTGATAGGTACTGGGGATGGAGATGAGTCCCAGTACTTTCCGTAAAGAATTCAGTCTAGAAGGAGCAAGACAGAAGGGTCAATCAATATCTGTAACACAAGGAGTTAAGAACAATATTCCATTTTCTCCCAATAGCCCCTTCTGGTAGTAATGCCCTTAGTCTGAAAAGAATTTTCTACAGAGAAAGCAAGCATAGCTCATGCATTAGAAAAACGTCATAATCAATCATGTGCCTGCTTCACTTATTAGGAGTCTATTTGTTCTCTCTGGGATTCTAACAAGAGGCTTCCTTCTTCTTAAGGAATTCTAAATCTAACCATAGCTAATTTTCTCTACAAGTGAATTAGAAACAGGGCACATGACCCCCAAATCATTTTTTAATGAATAGCAAAATAGAATTTGGCTTAGATCCAATACTGGCTTCCTCACTTATTTGATATGAAGCCAGAGGTAAGGCACTTAACATCTCTAGGCTTCTGTTTCTGCATCTGTAAAATGGGGTTGTTAATAGCATGGAGGATTGTTGTGAGAATTACATGAACTATTGCATGTCAAGCTCTTTGCAAGGCACATGGCTTACAGTGAGTGTGTATCAATTGATAATAGTTGTGATCATATTCTGTATGCTATTATTATTATTATTATTAGATTACTAAATTGAAGATCGGAGAAGGCTAGTGGCTTGCCAAATTTCCCCCAGCCTGTTAATGGCAGGGTCAGGGCTCAGAACCAGTTTTCCTGACTGTTTCATGAGGGATCTTACCCTGACATCACCAGGTTTAACCGTCACGCAGTCTACGATGACAATTATGCTTGGCTCAGACAAGTCCCAAGATCATTTCTATTCCCTCAGCACATACCTGCTGGGAGGGCGAATATGGCATTGACAAGAATAATCACATTTGACACTTGTAGAATATTTTATACTTTTCAAAGCCCTCTTGCATATGTTACCTCATGTGGGATTAAACATTTGCCATGGGTACTCCACTCATGGATAATCAGAGTTGGAGTTTTATGCTCTTTATGAGATTTGACTTCAGGTTGCTTCCTGGGAGATCCACAAATTGGTTTACTTAGTGTAAGATGCATTCATCGCCACCAGTTTTTAAGGAACTTAGGTCAGCCAAAATTGGGAGTTTGGTTTGTATGTCTTAGGGAAAAATGGGTTTTACAGGGATTTGTTTTGTTGAGGTTGGGGGCAGGGGTGGTGGCAGAGAAGAGAATAGGGATGTGATGTAGAGTTTAAGCTATTGTCAGTGGCCTGACAGGCACTTCTAGGAGGTAAGGATGCCTCCTCAGAATACTGAGAGTTCAGGCTGAGTGAGAGGCATACATGGCCCATCCCAGAAAGATGGGAATTGGCACAGCACCCACTGTCTGCAGTCTTCACGTGAGGCAATGTGTATAAGGCTCTTGGAACTGTACCGTCACTTAACAAAATGGCAGTTTGAGGATAAAAGCAAGGGCTTCTGACTCAGACAAATTTGAGTTCCAATACCTACTCGGCTGTCTGCCAATCAGTAACCTTAAGCAAGTCATTTAGTTTCTCTGGTCCTCAATTTCCTTATGTCTTAAGTGGTTATTGGGGTATTTACCTCATAATATTGCGATGCAGATAAAATGGATTAATATAGGGCATGTAGGAAGTGTATAAAAATGACAAATATTGTTAATATTAGTTTATCATCATTAGTAGTGGTAGTAGTAGTAGTTACTCTTTAAGCAGTTCTGAAAGCTGAGTTTGGAGCCCTTTAAGAGAGTGTGCCTCATTCCTGCTAGTAGAGAGCTCTGCAGAGGCCCAGCTGGAAGCTGCCCTCAGGGATGATGCTCAGGGTGGGCTCTCTGACCCGATAAAACCTAAGAGGTCTGGAGGTCAGTGCTGTTTCCAGAATGGTTCATGGCCACTAGTACATGCCGTTACTGAAGTAAGCTATCTTCAGCAGTCCCACACTAAATGGGAGCCCCCCGAGGGTAGGCATGGTATTATGCCTGAGATATCCTAGGCACAGGAGGTCCATGAACAAGGCTTGCTTTTGGGAGCTGCCACAATTGTCACTGGGAGACCCTCTTGGAGCTGGGCCTTTTTGGAATCTCTTCTATAAAAAGCCACTGTAGGGGTGCCTAGGTGGCTCAGTTGGTTGAGCATCTGCCTTTGGTCATGTTCTCAGGGTCCTGGGATGAGTCCCACATTGGGCTCCCTGCTTGGTGAGGAGTCTGCTTCTCCCTCTCCCTCTGCCCCTGCGTCTCTCTTTTGCTCTCTCTCTCTCTCTCAAATAAACAAAATCTTTAAAAATATATATAAGAAGACATTGTTTAAAAGCCTAAGGTCAAAGAGGCCAGGAGTGACCACATTCCAGATCTGAGTACTGCAGGAAATATTACTGTTTAGGAGCTCCAGCCACTCCACTCTACCAAAGACCCTCTTGGCCCCTAGAGACATGGTGAACGTGTGCATATATGTCTCTGTGTGTCTGGAATGTGGTTGGGTAGGAAGCTGAGAGAGTTCATATTTTAGTGTTTCAGTACCCCCTTATGAGACCCAAATGTGAATGGGGCCTAGGACTGCTAAAGAGATCTTAAATTATAACCTGACCACAGGTTCTTGGTGTGATGAGTGGCTCGAGAAAGGGAAGGTTCCTTTAACAAAGGAAATGAGAGCTTTGTATTCTACTCGATGGGAAATAACATTAGCATTCTGCAAAGAGATTTCAGAGAAAACAGCTCTGGACTGAATTATCCTGCTTCAAGGGCAGCCAAACTTATTGACCAACTGAGTTGTGTAGAATAACCTTTGCCAGTTCTGAAATAATAAGCCTCCCACCAACTTTACAGAGTATTTAAAAAAAAATGTTTTAAGTTCATGTGAGAAGCCTTTTGCTTCTCACATCTTCACCTTCTGTGGCTACTGGGGATTGAGGGAATAGATTTCAAAGTCAGTCCCTTCTATGGCCTTGGATAACTTTATTACCTCTTGAGTTTTGATTTTCCATTGGGGAATTTAAAAATATATAT
The DNA here is from genome assembly GCF_905146905.1 of Nyctereutes procyonoides. Taxonomy (NCBI): domain Eukaryota; kingdom Metazoa; phylum Chordata; class Mammalia; order Carnivora; family Canidae; genus Nyctereutes; species Nyctereutes procyonoides. Next base: position 26,902,472 of record NW_026575122.1, read on the forward strand.
ATTAATATTTATTTCAATGTGTATGTTGTGAACACTCAGTGAAAACCTGCAGGAAAAGCACTTTGTGTAATGTTTGGTGATGATCACCATCAGAGTAATAATTATAATATTTATTAAGTGCTTAATATGTCCTACACACTGAGCTTATGGCTTAAGCCTCATAACTATCCTCAGTTTAGGTATTTTTGTTGTTGTTGTTGTTGTTATCATCCTAATTTGACAGATGAAGACAGTGAGACTTTGAGGTCAAGACATTTGCTCATAGATCCGGGACTGAGTCCCACATTGGGCTCCCTGCAGGGAGCCTGCTTCTCCCTCTGCCTGTGTCTCTGCCTCTCTCTGTGCCTCTCATGAATAAATAAAATCTTTAAAACAAACAAACAAACAAAAAGACACTTGCCCATAGTGTCACTGCAAGTAGCAGGGCCCTATGTCAAACTCAGACATCCTGATATTAAAGAACAAGCACTGACCACTTGGCCATCCTACTGTGGTATATTAAATAATTCTTCCACTCAGCCAGTATTGCCTGTACACCTATGAGGTGCAAGGCACTGCCAGTGTCCAATCCTGAACTTCCAGTAACAGCTTTTTTCAAATGGTGGGTTATCAGTTTAAAGTGAAGGACAGATTCAAGAAGATGCTAAAGAAACACTGTCTCTGCTGTTCTCAGAACTGAAAATGAGAAAGTGGCATCATGAAAGGGGAAGCAAATGAAACCTGATGGAGTTAAAGCATGGAAACACAATGAGAAGCAGGTTGTACTACAAGCTTTGTTTGTTTTTTCTCTCTCTCTCTCTAATGTCATGTATTTATATCATATCCTTGAATACATTTTGGAGAATGGAATTCGAGTCTTATTCCCTTCTGGGCCTAGCACACTGCCAGGCCTTCAGAATGCCTACAGATATTCGCCCTATCAAATTGAACCATGAGCATGTTTGGCATCAGCCAGCTCCAACTCCACTGGGGTAGAGACTTTCAAGAAGCCAGGGAGCGAACTTGGCAGGGATCACCGTTACCCAATTAGGTACTGTGCTTGGGTGATAACAAAATCTACAGACAACCCAAAGCCTTTCTTAGCGGGCAGCTCTTTAGGTGAAATGGAATCCAGCTTTGGTCCTCAAGGAACATGTGCTGTGTTCTGAGGCAGCAACACTCAAGGTTCTGGCCGGGGGGGGGGGGTAGGATGGTTGGAGATAGAGCCTGAGAAACTCCTCGGTGGGACACAGGTTTAGTCAGGAAGACTGAGCCATGTTCAAGGAAAAATATCTCCCAGTGCAAGACCCCAGATCAGAGCTCTGCCCGTCAGGTAGATGCCACCTCCCAATTGAACTGAAGATTAACGGCCGAGGCGGTGGCCCAGTGGGCTGTGGGACTGTGAAATCGACTTTACTTTCCTGCCATTCAACACTAGAATCCAGATGCTCTCTCTATAAGAACCAAAACGTAATGTCGCTTGATTTCTTCTCTTTTTTGCTATTTTAAAAAGGAAACCACTCGCAAATATGGGAAAATTTCCCACTTCCCTCATATGTGTGAGAGAATAATCCATGGCTTTCCAGACAAACAAACCAGGCCCTTGTAAAAGTTTAGGTAGAAAGAGCGAGGCTTGCTTGCACCTCCCAAGTGGCAAGCTTTCCCCCTCTTACCTTGAATCTCTGCTGCCAACTTGCTCTGCACACAGTACCTGAGTAGAAGGGCAGCCGCCATATTGAAATCTGATCAATCAGGGCCAACCTCTTGGATGTCACAAACTCAATCTTACAGACAGCCAGACTACACAAACAGAAATTCATTATGACTGGAAGGAGGGGGGGCATGTTATTAGTTTCCAATTAGCAGCAAACAGCAAGAAGCTTATCAACTGTTTATAGTGGTGAGCCACTGTCTGACATTAATAGCTCATAAAATATTTCAGAACATTCTAGATTAGGCAAAAGAAACTGAAGAAACAAATCCTGATATAGCTCAGTATTTCTAACCAGCTACCCCACTGAGTCACCTCAGCAATATCTTCTCTTCATTTGACTCCCTAACTCAGTACAGCGGTTCTGTGGGCCAATAAATGTGGCCCAAGTTTAATGCTATACCTGCCACTCAAGAGATATAGGACCTTAGACCAATTACTTAGGTTACTGAGTCTCACTCCTTATCATCCACGAGTTGCAAGGTGTAACATTTACCAAGGAGGGTAATTAAGAGGACTGAAGGAGCTCATCTGTGATGGTCTGGCCTGTGATGAGCATGCGACAGACTCTATGAGGACAATGGTAGAGGTGGTGTCCTGTACCAGGGCATCACAGGGAACCAAGCAAGGAGAACCCAAGACCCTCTGGCCACTTCTGAAGGCTGGGAGCCAGGGCCATTCAGCATTCCAAGGACGGAAGGAATCATCCCTTCCAATCAGGATATTTTGGAAAATCATCACGAAAGAGGCAACATCCAAAACGGACTCCGCCAGGGGGAGACACAAAAGGCCTGGATTTGCCCTGCCAGGCCGGGGGAGGCGGGGGAGCTTGCCCAGCGGCCTGGGGGCCCCCGCTCCTGGGGAGGGCCGGGAACACAGGGCATCGCCCGCCTGGGGCCCTGGACTGCGGGGCGAAGGCCAGGCTTTGGGGCTGCGGGCAGAGCCTTCACGGCTGGCAGCGCCCGGGATCTGAGGCCCTGCGGGGACAGCCCCGTGCGGGCCCCTGGGATCGCCTCCTCTCCGGTCTGGGCCGAGGGAGCCCCGGGCCGCGCCCTTGCCGGGTGCTCCGCCCCCGCACGCCCAGGCCTCGGCGGCCCGGCGGGGGGCTCCCCTCCAGGCGCTCCGCGGGCCCTGAGGGCGCTAGCGGCTCCCCGGACCGCCAGGGGCGCTCCGCAGCCTCCAACCCCTCGCTCCGCTCCCCCGGCGCCCCCCCCCCCGCGACCCCCTGGGCCGCCCTGCACCTGTCGAACTTGTGGCTCCGAGGGCGTCTGCGCGGAGGGAGGGATCTTCCCCACTGGGCAACTCGGTGACGTTGAAGCAACGCTGTGATGCCCTCACGGCTGCACCTTGGAAAACTCCATGATTACCCAAGGAGTTGAATGACGTATACTTCGAGTATAGACTTTAAAGGGAAAACAATTGTGTTATTTACTGACCCTTGGCGGGCGGGGGGGGGGGGGAGAACGTTGACGGATACGTGGGATTTTACCATGCCGACAGAGACGAGGCAAAAAAGCAGTGCAAGTAGTGAAATATGGTAGGAGGAAAAGCAAGGAGGGGGAAAGCATCGCAGTTTGAGAAAAATAGAGTAATCCAGGCAGTCCAGAAAACAGTGTTTTTCAGTGAAAGAAAATGGTCATAGAGCTGACAGGGCAGGCTAAATCCCGATCGTGGAGGGCCTTGAGTGTGGGGTTGATAAGCTCTAGTATTATTCGGAAGGCAATAAGGACTGCTCGTAGTCTTCTAGCCGAGGACTGATGTCATCATCGACAGAAATGTATAGTTCTGGATCCTTCATTCATTTCCTTACCAGGCAAAGAGAAAGGATTTCTTACTGCGGGTAAAAGTTGGAAAATGATGTTCACAGGATAAGTATGTTGAGGACCACCAGAACCAGGAAGATGAAGTTTTTATCGATTAATGCTTGTAGCAATAATAAGCCGCCCTAAAATCTCAGTGGTTTAAAACGATAGCATGTCTTTAGCTCTGTGGTCGGCAATCTGGCCTGGTCTTAGCTGTGTGTGGAGTCAGCTGCCAGGTCTGGGGGGGCACTGGTTTATCCTAAGCGGGGGCACCGTGTCTCTCCTCCAAGTCTTCCCATGTTCCCGCACGCTAGTCTCTGGGGTGGCTCACCTGGGGCCAGCAGGCTTCCCAGAAAGTGAGCAGAAGCATGCACCGGCTTGGGGCTGGCACCCCAGGACTTCAGCCACATGCTGCTGATCAAAGCAAGTCACAGGGCCCGCTCATACTTCAGACATGAGGGAAGAAACCCACTTCTTAGTAGAAGGAGTTGCAAAGTTCCCATGGCCAAGCGGCCTGGATAATGTGAGAAAACTAACTTGTGGCCGTTTTTTTTTACAATCGATAAGACTCCTGCGATTTAACCAAGATACGTACATCCTGTAGACTTATGCCCCTCCTCGATTACATATTTAAGCAAATAACATGGAGTCCCAGCAGACCTTTCCATAATAGCAGGGTCAGGATTGAATATGGAAAAGCCCCATGAATGTGGGGTATTCAGGAATCCAAATGTGAGTCTGTGACAGTAAGTTCTAAAGAAAGGGCTTATGGCCCACCAACCATTTGTAACCAAATGTGTTTGTGACTTCTTACCTGGGACAAAAAAAAAAAAAAAAGCAAAATTTAATGGGCTATGAGGGAAGAATTGATCCATGAAGCAATTTGATAGCAATTGCCAACAGCTTACTGAGAATTAAAGTAATAACAGAAAACTGTCTGAAAGGGTTCACGAGAATAACCTCCAACGCTGAAAGTGAGACCATTTAGCAAGGAATAAAGAGAAACAGCCAGCATGATAGTGCTGAGACTGAGAATGTTAAAGGAAATTTCAGGGAGTCTTGATTCCCACCCTTTTTCTTTCTACTTCTTTTCTTTTTAATGCATGAGGAAAATCAGATACATCCTCACCAAACTCAGCATGCAATTAAAAGGGCAGACAGGATTGCCCATAATTTTGTTAAAATAAATGTTTCTCTATGATGTGTGCGACCCCTCTGCGGTTGGAAAGTGGAGTCTGCTCTTAGCATATCCATTTCTCCTTCTCACAAGCATGTGCACATCGAGAACGGTATTATTAGGCTGCTCATGAATGCCAAGTGCCAAACATTGATTTCCATTTTGGGAAGGGAGTGGGAGGCAGGCCGCATTTAGTCAATGAGTTGGTCGTCTTTATCCAGTTCCTAGCGTACTGGTGCCCGTAGCCCCACTGTGCCATGACAATGGGACCCTTTGTTGACAGTCTTGGCATAAGCACTAAGGATTAACTGGGCACCGTGCCTCGATGACTCTCAGCTGTGGCTCTGCTCAGTTCAGAAAACAGCTAAGGTACAGGGGACAGTCTGAGAAGGCTTTATTTGTCACTGCCCATGGCTCACCACTGCTGGGGACAATCTGTTATTTGAAAGTTGTACACTGGGTCTTTTATTTCACACATAAGCTACACATGGCTCTTCTCCTTTATGATGAAGGCAGCTAGTTGCATTATTTTCTTGCCAAGAGGTATTTCCAGCCCAGAACATATATGGGGAACACATTTTATTGGGTGACCCACAGCCAAGAAGTTAGTTTTATTGTAAAGTGTGCAGGATGGAAACAAAAACACGTTTTTGGAAGCTGACAGCAAAAGCATAAATAATCACAGAGTAAAATTTAGTCAATCAAGGGATGTTCTTGGCTGGGTTCATCTTAAGATATCAAATTCAATAAAAATAGGCTTGAAAGAGATATTAAAAGTAGAGCATCTGAGCCTGGGGATGGGATGAGGGTGGGGGTTGTGTTGTTGTTGTTTATTTGTCCTGCCTGTCCAGCATGTCTTCCTTTTTTGTTACTAAAAAAAAAAAGAAAAACCTCCAGTGTAATTTTGGGAGTCCCTCACTACCAGCATATCATCGTACTCAGGCTCTTAATTTAGGTGTGGCTGGCCCAATCCCCCTGGCTCCCAGTTAAGCATATGACTCGAGAATGACAAGTCAGGCTATTCAAACTTCTTCCTCTCAGTAATTGGTTCATGGGTAAGCCCTTGACTCAAACCAAGATAATCAGTCAATTTTAGAATTTTGCCAGGACTCTTGGGAGAAGGTTATTATCATTTCACTGAGGCTTTTAAAGAAGTAGGATGTAAATATGAAACTGCTGCGTGGGGCAACATGATCAACAACAACAACAAAAGCAGAGGGAAGGGACAGAGCAGAATAGATTCCAGATGACATTCTGGGCTTCTAGATCCAGCCATGCCTAAAGGTATGTGGATTCCTTGACTTCTTAATTACGTAAATCAATAAATTCTTCCCTCTTATTTAAACTAATTGGAGATGCATCCCTGTCACTCGAAACCGAAAGCTCCCTCTAATTCCCAAGGTTCTCTATCTCGTCATCATATTTGGGGCAAGGAGAAGATAGAAGCCAAATTCAGGTGCTATGCTTTCTTGTAGGTTTCCAGGGATAGGCCAGCCACCCATTAAACAGATTATTCCTGGATTTCCTTCTCCTAGGAGACAACATCTTTTTTTTTTTAATTTTTATTTATTTATGATAGTCACAGAGAGAGAGAGAGAGAGAGGCAGAGACACAGGCAGAGGGAGAAGCAGGCTCCATGCACCGGGAGCCCGACGTGGGATTCGACCCCGGGTCTCCAGGATCACGCCCTGGGCCAAAGGCAGGCGCTAAACCGCTGCGCCACCCAAGGATCCCGAGACAACATCTTTTTAATGTTCAATTTTTTTCTCCTGATTTAGATTAAGTTCATTTCCTCTCAGAAAGCCACAGAGAAAAAAACAAAAAAACAAAAAAAAGAAAGAAAGAAAGCCACAGAGAAATTCCATGTCCTTCTCCCCCTCAAATTGTCATATAGGAGAAGAGAAAACTTAAGTTATCCCTGTAATCTCATCTTTAAAGACTGACTTGATTCCTCTGATCATTTTGTTCCTCCTGCTCTACTGACTTTGATATTGTCCTTGTTAGTTTTTTGGAGTAGAGTGGTACTAATCTGATCTGGTAACTTCCCTACCTAAACCCCTCCCACTGACCTTTAAAATAAAGTCTAATGTTCTTTCCTCGGGATACAAGGCACCTCATGTTCTACTATGGAAGTCACTTGCCCTAGTCCCATTGCTCTCCCTTGCACTCAGCCTCTGAACTCTTTGTTCTGCTAACAGAAAGTGTGCTCCTTTCCCAGATTTGCCTTGAAGGTAGGCAGGGTCCTAGAAAATTCCCATGGATCTCTGTCTATATAAACAATATATATCAGCACTGTCCTGGAAGCTCATGTGATCCTGAAGGAAATGTCATACTGGTCAGCAAGAGAGATTTGCTTGCCAGGTCTCCCTCCTGGAATCAGGTGACAGCTCTGAGGCCCAGGACTATGTCACAGGCCTAAGTCCCAGAACTCTTGGGGTATCTGAGCAACCTCAGCTGTTGGTTTGAAGAGCACCCCCTGAAGCAGAGAAAGGGGTACCTGAGAAATTTTGAGCAACGTATTTCTAGAGATTAGGACTCAAAATACATATTTTGGGGGGAACTTGGCACTTCAAGAGGGGGGATAAAATTTTTCCTCACTAAATATCATCAGTGCCCAGCAGAGAGCCTGGAGGAGATAGAAGATGCATAAGAAAAAATTATGAATGAAACCAGATGCCTTTTTAAGTAATGGTCTGACAAGGATTGCTAGAAGTATAAATTCTGATTTCTTCTGCCTCATACTTATTTAACATGACCCAGAATAATGGTAGCTTTTCACAATAGCAAACCAAGTTTGTGGCCAGTTACAAACCTTATTTAACTTTCAACTAACAAAACAGTTCAGGTTTTTCGCTTGAACTTTGGTCTTCAGGGCAGAGAAAATGTCCAGATTTCAAAAATAGTAGGATGTTAATTGTTTTCTTCTCTTTTCTTTTCAATTACACATAAACATAGTTTTGTCTCAGCTGCTCTGCTGTCTTCCAGTTATACCAGTTACACTGCTAGACAGATCTAGGTTAATTTTTGGTAATAATTCCAATCCAGTATGTCCTGTATGAATCACACCATTTCTCGAGGCTTTAAATATGTCTTACAAATACACCTTCCAGAGAAAAATTTAAAGGTGGTGGAGGTTTATGGTGTATGATCATTTTACTGTACTTTCTCTCCTGAACTTCATTAAAATCAACAAAACAACAACACAAAAAAAGTGAAAAAAGTCAAATTAAGTCAGAAAACAACATGACCCCAAAGTAAAAAAAAAAAAAAAATCATAAAGTCTATCTGGTAAATACTGTGAGATATAAAGAATAGATATAAGGGAATATAGGAGGCAAAATATATACCCTCGGACCTCTGGCAGCAAAGAAAGATTTCCCTAAAAGTAATAGTTTTCTAAACATCTATTGAATGGTTAAAGAGAAGACAAAAAGGCTGTCAAAATTTTAAGGGAAAGAGAGTAAGATTTTTTTTTTTTACAACAGATGCTCACATCCATAAACCACAACAATCAAGACCATACACAGACCCATCACTCCAGACTTCTTCTGCCCCTGTGCCATCCTCTCCTCTCGTCCCCCCTCGCCACCTCATTTCCAGGCAGACATTGATTTCCTTCCTCTCACCATATACTAGGAAATCTAGGTTATAAGTGGAATCATGCAGGATAAGGTCGTTTTTGGTCTGGCTTCTTTCACTCAGCATAATTACTTTGAGAATCGTGTAATCCATTGTGTGTATCAATAGTTTGTTCCTCATTATCATTCCATGTTTGGATATAGTACAATTAGCTTACCCATTCACCTATTTGTGGGCATTCAGGTTGTTGCCAAATCTCGCTGTTACAAAAAAAAAAAAAAGAAGAAGAAGAAGAAAACCTGCTGTAAATACATGAACATAAATTTGGATTTGAACATATGACTTCCTTTCCCTCAGCTAAGAACATAGGACTTGAATAGCTAGGTCATGTGGTAGGTGTATGTTTAACTCCTTAAACTGTTTTCTTTTTTTTTTTTTTTTCATCATATACATCTCTTCCTTTTCTTTATTTAAATATTTATTTTTTTTAATAAATTAATTTTTATTGGTGTTCAATTTACCAACATACAGAATAACACCCAGTGCTCATCCCGTCAAGTGTCCCCCTCCGTGCCCGTCACCCATTCACCCCCACCCCCCGCCCTCCTCTCCTTCCACCACCCCTAGTTCATTTCCCAGAGTTAGAAGTCTTTATGTTCTGTGTCCCTTTCTGATATCTCCCACACATTTCTTCTCCCTTCCCTTATATTCCCCTTCACTATTATTCATATTCCCCAAATGAGTGAGAACATACACTGCTTAAACTGTTTTCTAAAATGATGATATTATCCTAGATTTCCAGGAACAGTGTACAAGAATTCCTTGCCAACATTTGGTGGTGTTAGTCTTTCAACTTTAGGCATTCCAACAGGTATGCAGTGGTATCATACTGTGGCTTTACTTTGCATTTCCCTAATGACTACGTAGGTTGAACATATTTTCGTGTACTTATTTGTCATCCATATACCATCCTAGGTGACGTGTCTGTTCAAATCTTTGGCCCATTTTTAAATTGGGTTGTTCCATTGCTTATTATTGAGTTTAGAATATTCTTTATATACTCTGGATACAAGCCTTCTGTCACATATGTAATTTGTGATATTCTTTCCCAGTCAGTAGTTTGTCTTTCCATTGTCTTATGAATGTCTTATGAGAAGAAGTTCTTAATTTCGATGATTTTTTACTTATTAATTTTTTTATCATGCTTTTCGTGTCATATCTAAGAAATCTTTGACTAATACAAGGCCACGAAGATTTGCTTCCATATTTTCCTCTGGGAGTTTTATAATTTTAGGTTTTCAGGTTTTCAGGTCTATAATCCATTTTGAGTTAGTTTTTGCATTTGGTGTCAGAAATGGATTGAGGTTCCATTCTTATATAAGCATATCCAATTTTTCCAGAACAGTTTGCTGAAAAGATTATCCTTTCTCCACTGAGTTATCTTGAGCTCTTCTTTCAAAAAACAAATACCATATATTGTTTCTTTTTCTGGACTCTCTAGTCTGTTCCATTGATATATTTGATTACATTTATGCCAATACCACATTGTCTTGATATCTTGATTTCCATAACCTTATAGTAACTTGAAATCAGGAAATAAAGTTTTCCAGAATTTTATTCTCCTTTTTCAAACTTGTTTTAGCATCTCTTGGCCTTTGCATTTTCATATGTATTTTACCAATTTTTATTTTTAGAAAGGCATTCTGGGATTTTTATTAGTATTGTTCCGAATCTATAGAACAACTTGTGAAGAAGTGTCAACATGTTAAGTTTTCCAATCCATGAATACAGTATATTTCTTATTTTAGGTAGGTGACTTTTACTTTCTCTAGCAATATGTCTAGTTTTTATTGCATAGGGCTTATGCATCTTTTAAAATTTTTCCCCAAGTATTTCAGAGGTTTTATTTTTTTTTTTAAGATTTTATTTACCCATGATAGACACAGAGAGAGAGAGAGAGAGAGAGACAGAGACAGAGACACAGGCAGAGGGAGAAGCAGGCTCCATGCAGGGAGCCTGACACGGGACTTGATCCCGGGACTCCAGGATCACGCCCTGGGCCAAAGGCAGGTGCAAAACTGCTGAGCCACCCAGGGATCCCCTATTTCAGAGTTTTGACATTATGAAATAGTATGTTTTTTAATTTTTAATTTATGATTGTTAATATTATAAAGGGATACAATTGATTTGGTGTGTTGATCTCACATACTAAACTTACATATTAGTTTTAGCAGCTCCATACGATTATAGGATTCCACAGAATGATCATGTTGCCTGAGAATAAAGGACATTTTGTTCTTTATTTCCAAACTGGAAGCATTTAGTTTCTTTTGCTTGCACTGGTTAGAACCTCAAGTACAATGTTGAATAGAAGTGGTGAGAGCAGACATCCTTGTCTTCCTTCTGATCTTAGGGGGAAAGAATGTGGTCTTTCACTCTGAAGTTTGGTGTTGGCTATAGGTTTTTATTAGATGCTCTTTACCAGATTGGGGAAGTTCCCTTCTAGTCTTAGTTAGCTAGTTTGAAATTTTTATATTAATAATGGATGTGGGATTTTATATAATGCTTTTTCTGTATCATTTGTTATGTCATATGGCTTGAACTTTTGACTATTAAAAATTAATGTTACATAATTTAATAAATTAATGTTAAGAAGTTGTATTTATTGTTTAATGTCAAACCAATCTTAAATTCTTAGAATGAACCCCACTGGTTGGAATCAATGTGCTAAACTTTCCTTAAGAATCTTTTGTATCTATTTTCATCAGTGTTAATGGCCTTTGGTTTTCTTTTCTTATAACGTTATGGTTTGGTGTCAACGTAATACTAGTCTCATAAAATGAATTTGGAAATATGCTCTCCTCTTCAGTTTTCTGGAAGAGTTTCTGGAAGAGATACCAGAACACTGTTGTCATTTATTCCTTAATGGTTTGGTAGAAATCACTGGTAAAACACTCTAGACCTGGAGTTTTCTTTGTGATAAGGTTTTTTTCCCCCTTCAAAATCAATTGCTTTGTATTGAGTAGGGCTATAGAGGTCATCTATTGCTTTACAGTCTACTTTCAAGTGATATTATACTACTTTATATGTATTACAGGAACTTTACAATAGTATACTTCCATTTCTCCACTGCTAGTCTTTGTGTTAATTGCTATCAAAATTTTCCTTCTACATATATGTTAAGCCCCACAATACCCAATATTATTTTTGTGTTAAGCAGTTAATTATTTTTTTATTTAAATAATAACGAGTCTGTTTACTTTTTTTAAAAGTCCCTTTTCTGTGTGTTTAATTTTGAATAGTTTCATAGTCTACTGCTATGTTTTCAAGTTCTTGGGCAGCCCAGGTGGCTCAGTGGTTTAGCGCCGCCTTTGGCCCAGGGCGTGATCCTGGAGATACGGGATCGAGTCCCATGTCAGGCTCCCTGCATGGAGCCTGCTTCTCTCTCTGCCTGTGTCTCTGCACCTCTCTCTCTCTGTCTCTCATGAATAAATAAATAAAATTCAAGTTCTCTCACTCTTTTCTGCAATGCCTATTATGCCATTAACCATATTCAGAGTATTTTTCATCTCAGATAATGTAGTTTTCATTACTAGAATGTTGAGTTAGATCTTTTGGAAATGTCTTTCCAACTTCTATGTAACATAGTAAATCACTCCTCTATCTTCTTGAATAAATCAAATACTGTTAACTGTTATAATGTCCTTGTTTCTTCATTCTATTATCTGTGTCATTTTTGGGTGTGTCAGTCAATTGATTTTTCCTTGGTCTGAATGAGAGAATAATATACTACAAAAAAAATACCATTGGAAATAATCATAATCTAGGAAACAGAAAAAATCTAAAGAAAGAAAGAAAAGAGAGAGAGAGAAAGAAAGACTGGGGGGAAGGAATGAATGAAGAAAAGAGAAAAAAAAAGAATATTCTAATTATTTTCAGAGAAAGTCAAAAAGATCTTTTATCAGTAATACAAATACAGGATGGTATGATAGACTTCTACTTTTCCTCCCTGAATCCATGCCATCCTTCTTCCTGATGGCATCCACCTCAGTGTTGTATTCTCTATCTTCCTTTACAGTTGGTTATGACATGTGACAAAGTTCTAGTCCACTTAATGCAAGAAGTCATGTGTGCAGCCATGCCATGTCCTGTAGTTTCATTTTCCTTCCCTGTGTGGATGTGGCCAGGACCTCACTCTGACTTAGCATGCAGATGAGAACAGCACCCTGAAGGCTGGCACAGTGACAGATGGAGGGACTTAGGTTCCTGAATGTCTTCAGGTAGCACAATCACCCCACCCACGTCACATCAGTTATATGAGAATGAGATACTGTTCTGTATTATTCAAGTCACCATATTTGGGGAACTACTATGACAGCAACTCAACTTTTCATCAATAGTTTACATAATATGAAAAAGTAACAAAGAACAAAAAAAAATGGCTTTACAACAAAATATTAGAAGGAAAGTTAAAAATATGTCCCAGTACAAAAAAAGCGGGGGTAATATAAGACAACAGATAATAGATATAAAGTACAAAATCCAGAAGGTCCACCATCTGACTACTAGGGGTTCCAGAGAAAGGGTGAAAAATGTGCGTAGAAAGAAATTAATAAAGAAATAATATATAGATTCCATTTATATAAAAGGCAAAACAGAAAATGAATCTTCCTATTAGCCATCAGGGTAGTGGTTACATTGGCAGCATGATTGGAAGAGCACATGAAAAAGGCTTCTGGGGTGCTGGAATCATTCCATTTCTTGGTTTTGGTGCTAGTTCCAAGGATATTCGCAGCTTGTGAAAAAATACAAAGTGTCCTCTTATGACTTATGCATTTTTCTCTAAGTAGATTATACATAAATAAAATTTTTAAAATAAAGATAATGAATAAATATGGATAAAAATTTCCAGCGTTAAAGAGAGAAGCTTCATTTTAAAGAATTTTTCAGATGCCAAAAAAGATCTACAAGGAACATCGTATAATTTCTAAAACTGCCTAACACCAAAGATAGAGATCTCAAAAGTTACCAAAGAGGGGAAAAAAAAAAAAAAAAAGACAATCTACAAAAGACCAAGAAGTAGGTAATCAAACAGGTCACCATGAATGCTAGAAAACAATAGACTAGGGCCTTCAAAGTTCTCAGAAAATCATTTTGATTCCAGAATTCTATAGGTAATCAGATTCTCTGATTTGACTTGTGAATGCCTCTCAAGAAAAAATAATTCAGTGAAACAAATGACACCTCCAAACCCTGTTTTTCTTCAGGCTGATCACTGAGTCAGAGACGCGCACTCTTGTATTTCTGAGTGGGCGGGCATTCAGTATTTACCTACTTCTTCCTTCCAGGCAAATTCATTTCCCTTGACTTCATTTTTTGGTCCTCCTCCTCCTATCTGCTGTGGGCATTAAGTTCAATCACCCAGTAATAGATCCTGGTTTAGTTTCCCCGTGTTTATCAAATATCCCAATCTGTTTGTTGATTGAGCCTTGGCAGCTTAATTCTTCTCAAACCTCAGAGGACCCACGACATTTCTGAAAACATTAGAGCAATATTCCCCATATAACGCTGTATCTTTGGGGAGACACTTCTGTCTTCTTCTATGGCAAGAACTATTTTTTCAGAGCCTCATCACTGAGCCCTTCTTTCCACGCAATGGCCTCTCACCAGCCTGATTCCTAAGGATACGTTCTGCCAAGAGACAGTCATTTCTTTGAAATCGTATCTTCCAGAATGTAAAACAGGAGAGCAACTGGTCTGAAATAATTAACGGGTTAGGTTTTCTTCACGACGACGGCGTTACCCGTGTCAGAATCAGCTGCCACTTCCACGCCTTCAGTTAGATCCTGAACTATTTTAGCCAGAACCCCCGGGTGCTATTCTCGCCAGCTGGTGGGCCCGGGGGACCCCGCGGGGAGTCTCCTGCTGTGCCAACTCGCCCTGCGTCATGGCTGTTACCTGGGATCACATCCCCTCGGCACGGCGAGTAGAGCCGAGCAGCCGCGGGTGCGCTCGGCCTCTTCGGCATCTGATCCACGGTCGGCCCGGAGTTGCCGGCGGTCGGGCCAGTTCGCCCGAGGGCCCGGGTGGCCAGCCCGGGGGGCGGCAAGCGCCGGGCCCGCCATAGCCTGTCAGCCGGGCCACGAGGCCACGAGGGCCTCGGGGCTCGGGGGCCTCGGGGGCCTCGGGCATGAAATGGCGGCGCGGCGCCTCCCGCGGCGTGGATTCGCCGGAGGAAGCTGAAGGCAGGGAGCAGCCGGCCTGTGCGAGGGGCCCTGTGGGGTCGTGGTTTCCTCAGCCTCCGCGCACCTCACGGGCCGCGAGACCCAGCCTCTGCCACCAGCGCGCTCCCGTCAGTCCGCGGCCGCAGCGCGCGGGAGGCCCGCTCGCCTGCCGCGCTCCACGGCGCCCCCCCGAGGCGGCGCCTGCTCCCGCCGAGAACCGGGGCGCAGCTCCCCACGCGGCGCTGTCGCCAGCTGTGGCCCCTGCGGGACCAGCCCCTCCAGGCTGCAGGCGCCGCGCTCCCAGAGGCCTCACCGCCAGCCCGCGGGCCCCTGAGCGCCCCGGGCCTCCCTCGCTCCCGGGTCCAGCACGGGGGGGGGGGCAGTTTCCCGCTCGGAACCCCGCTCTCCCCCACCGGTGAAGGACAGAAGGTCTACAGGAATCCTTGGACGCGGCGTTACTGGCTTCGGAATGAGTGCATTTCCCACGGCCCCCGTCCCCTCAGTCCCCTCAGCCCGACTGACTTGACCTTAAGCTCGGCTTCTCCCCGCCGCTCCTGCCCCCCGCCCCCCCTTCCCGTAGGTGCGAGAAGTACCACTGCCACCCCGCCCCGCGGCCTTTGCTCTCCTCCTTGCTTCTTCCTGTCCCGCCTTCTCCTTCCCTCTTCTCTTCTCTCTTCTCTCTCTCTTCTTACTACTACTTCCACCTCGCCCTGTGGCTTTTCCTCTCCTCCTTCCTTCTTCTTAGTCCTCCTCTCCTCTCCTCTCCTCCCCTCTCCCTCTCCTCTCCTCTCCTCTCCTCTCCTCTCCCTCCTCCCCTCCCTCCCCTCCTCCTCCCCTCCCCTCCCCTCCCCTCCTCCCCTCCCCTCCCCTCCTCCTCCTCCCCTCCCCTCCCCTCCCCTCCCCTCCCCTCCCCTCCCCTCCCCCTCCCCTCCCCTCCTCTCCTCTCCTCCTCTCTCCTCCCCTCCCCTCCCCTCCCCTCCCCCCTTCCTCTCCTCCTCCTCCTCTCTCCTCCCCTCCCCTCCCCCCTTCCCCTCCCCTCCTCTCCTCCCCTCCTCTCCTCCTCTCTCCCCTCTCCTCTCTCTCTCTCCTTTTCTTCCAGTTTTCCAATTCTGGTGACAGACATCACCCGCCTCCCCGTCAAAGGCAGGGATTACTTTGCATTCTGGGAAAGTAACTGGTCAATCAGAAGAGTGTCCTTCCAAGTTTAACCCAATTTAGATCCTTAGAGAGCAGAAGAGGGACTCGCGAAGGAGGAAAGGCGCTTCTCCCCCCCCACCCCCACCCCACCCCCGGGTGGGGAGATAAGCTCGCGGGCAGGAAAGGCCCCTGGCTTCTGCTCTCTGAGTCAACACGATCCTTAGCCAGACCCGCTTAGCCAACCAGGGGGAAATGACCGGTATGACTTGGTAGCGAAACATCCCCCTGGAACACTGCAAACTTGTAGGAAATCCCGCCTCCCCGGTTCCTTAGGGGTCGGCGCCTAACGAAGGAACGGGGAAAACAAAACACAGGCAGAAAACCCAGTCCTGCTCCACATTAAGGAACGTCGTGGGGCCAAGGGCGGGCGGTGGGAAGGCCCCGGCCTGCAGGTGCGACCCTGCGCGGGGCCACCGCTTCAGCTGCTCCCAGCCGCCCGCCGCCCGCGGACCGTCCGCAGGGAGAGGGGAGAAGCCAAGGGGGTCGGGGGTCAGAATACAGAGGGGGGGTGGACACCCACGGAGGGAGACACGGAAGGCGGCCAAATCCGAAGGGCTTTCAAAGCAGGGAGAGCGCATCCCGCTGGCTTTTTTTTTTTTTTAATTTTTATTTATTTTATGATAGTCACAGAGAGAGAGAAGAGAGAGAGGCAGAGACACAGGCAGAGGGAGAAGCAGGCTCCATGCACCGGGAGCCCGACGTGGGACTCGATCCAGGGTCTCCAGGATCGCGCCCTGGGCCAAAGGCAGGCGCCAAACCGCTGCGCCACCCAGGGATCCCCATCCCGCGGGCTTTGCGGGAGGCGCCCTTCGGCGCGGTTGGCCGCGGATGCAGCGTGGGCCGCCTGCCCGCCGGGCCCTTCCCAAGGCTCCGCGCTCGCCCGACGCAGTTTCTTCTCCTGCGGTCCTGCGTTTGCGGTGGCGCTGGTCGTGGTTTAGGACACCTCATCCGTTTGTGACCTTGCTTTCCCGACGCCGTGCTTACAGGCAAGTGCTCGGGCCACTTAACCTTCTCAGTTTTCCCCGGGTGACCTTATGAATTTCCAACAGGAAAAATACAAAATCGTCAATTTGTTTTTTCATTACCCAGAGGATAAACACAAAGTAGGGAAGCCTTTTATCTTGCTGCACCGGCACACTCCTCATTACTCAGCATCGAACAAACATTTGCTAAGAGTTAATAAATCCGGCGTGTGGCTTTCTTTGTGCAGGGAATGGCCTACCATCCAAGGCAATCTCTCATTAAGGAAAAAGAAATAGAACATACTCATATTTTATTCATGGCCTCAGAATCCCAGGGGAAAAAAAAATCCAAAAATTTATAGACGCAGAGAAATCCAAAACAAAAAGGCTAGCACAGTCTTATTTTGAGCCACACGTCCAGAGTCTCAGCCCCTCAGAGGAGAGGCTCATCCACAAACACAAGGGCCCCAACACCAAGGCCAGCCTGATTGCTCAGATGGAGTCCCGCGACCTTTCAGCACATCCCACAGTTACAAGGGCCCGGGGTTTATGAAAGCTTGGCCCTTGAACAAGTCCAGTGGGGAATATATTCTGCAGCCGTCCATCACCGACACCCTCTCAAGACCGTTCAGAATCCCTGTTCCAGCCAGCTGTCCTCTGCAGAGGGGTCCAGGCGCCAGACAAACCAGAGGCACCAGCGCAGCCACTGCAGCAAGCTTTAATTTACCAACGATCCCTAGTCCTGCGAGCTTGGAAAGGCTCTGGTGATTTATTGGACTGGAGCAGAACTCTCATCCATTATAGTTTGTCTTAACTTAATCAAAGGTATCTTCTCCCTTCGGAGCAGCTAACCTACAAACTCCACGGTCACCATGATAAATGTGCCCGCCTGACTTCCTTTTCTGATTACCGTGAATGAAGCATCACAAACAACTTGATCCATTCTGTTAATGCTGCGGCTCCAGCACCGAGAGGCTGCAGTCCTGTTTACGGCCAAGCAGCTACACGGGGAGGCCAAGGTGACTGCACTGGGGTTTTGGGCGATGTGATCCATGACCGCGAGGAGGACAGAACTCTCAGGGACTTCTCAGTTGCTTAAAAGATCCAGAAAAACAAAGCAGTTTCCTTGTCTAAGGGAGACCTTCCTGTCTGTATACCAACAGCAATATGCATCCCCCAGCCTTTACCAAACACACCCACTCACACACGCCCACACACATTCACACCCCCCACATACTAAGATAACCACACCTTTCGCAGAAAGCATGGCTAATCTAGAACAGTCTTTAATCTAAGTGTCTCCTAAACCTAGTGGTTGCCACAGAGATCAAGGATTGTATCTGGAAAAACAAGAACCCGAGGAAATAACAGATATTTTAAATGTTTGTGTGATACATTATGGCCCAAAGAAAACAGAATCATGAAGTAATCGGGCACTTTTCTGTATGACACAAGAGTCTTGGTTTTGCTTTTTAAATGACTTACATGGCAAGCATTCAAGATTAACATCTAGACTTTGCTTGCAATGTCCTGTTGGCAGACAAGAGTTAGAAATTGATGATCGCGAACTTAAATGTTATTCTTTGACGAATTCAACCAAACCCTCTTCTTTCAGAGATTCTGAGGTCCTCCAAGGAAATACTATTATATTCATCTTTGCAACCCTGGCAACTAGGCCAGTGTGGACGCGATCTGCTCAGGGTATTCGTGAAATGCAAATGTTAAACTGAATTGTCCACGTTCAGGAGGAGAACCCTATTCATTCTTGTAGCCTAGTACATATGAACATAATTCTAAGGATAACTATGAACAGTAAGACCTCCAGTTGACTGCTTTGCTTTTAAATCATAACCTCATTAAAGAGGAACATTTTCTGAATCCCGCTGACCAGTAAGCTGCCCTCAGCCCCATCAACCTATATAGCATTTGAGAGAGTCCAGAAAGACAATGTATATTCTTCTATTTATAGTAAACATATTTTATTCTGTTAAATACATCAGGATAGAAGGTCTCTGCTATATAGTATTAAAATGAAACCCTGCAAAAAGAATAGGGGTCCTTGAATGATGAGTTCAGAGTTTAGATCAGGGCTCAGCATATATGACCCAGGTAAATCTGCCTAGAGCCACTGTTTGTACAGCACAAGAGCTAAGAATGGTTTTGATATTTTAAAAGGGATTAAAAAAAACAATAAAGAAGAATATACAACAGAGGATGTATGTGGTCCTCAAAGCCTAAAATATTTACAGAATATTTAAAATATTTACAGAAAAATTTTGCTGATCCCTGATTCAGATGGCATTAGCCTATATTTGAGAGTTTTTGAGTAAAAGTAGTATGAGCAAGTAGAATGAGCAAGCAAATCTTTTTTAAAGATTTTATTTATTTATTTTAGAGATAGCACGTGCATGTGCAGCGGGTGGGGCTGAGGAAGAGAGAGAGAGAATCCTTAGGCAGACTCCTTGCTGAGCCAGGAGCTCATCATGGGGCAGGATCCCAGAGCCCTGAGAGCATGACCTGAGCCGAAACCAAGACTGGGACGCTTAAGTGACTGAGCCATGCAGGTGCCTTGAGCAGGGCTGATTTTTAGGTGTGTTGGTCAGACAACAATGTGGAGAAAGAATTGTGCTAATAGAGCTTGTATAAGATAGTAAATTAATGAAAAGAAATTAGAAAATGTATGCAGTATTTTCTCTGGCGGTGTATACTTCCTTACAGGGATGGAATACATTTACAGATTCATGATTGTTCGGGTACAACCATGATTTCATGTAATTTTATTGTTTCCTGAATAGGCATTTAATTTACTCTAATTCTTGGAGGAGAATTTAGCAGGATATGGATTTTAGGTTGTCGGTGTCAAGATGTTATGGAGGTAATCTGTATATTTGCCTTGTTCCATATCATATTTTCTATTTGTCTCTCATGTTCTGCAATTTCACTAGGACCCACGGAGGAGTAGATTTATTTTTATTTTCTGCAATTTCTTTCTAATCAGTGTTTCGTTAGCCTGTGTGTTTATGTATTCTTTAATTAAGAAAAATTGTCGGCTGTTACTTCTTTGAAATTAACTTCTCACCTCTCTCACTCTGTAAAACTCTTCTGAGAGGTATTATTGAAATTTATCATTCTGGCTTTTGCATCTTTAAATGCTTTTTCAAAATTCCTACTTCTTCATCTCTCTATTTTGCATGCTGCATCATTTCTCCAAATGCATCTTCTAGCTCACTGATTCTCTTTTCAGCATTTAATGTATGCTTTCGTCTGTCCATTTAGCTTTTCATTATA
The DNA here is from genome assembly GCF_905146905.1 of Nyctereutes procyonoides. Taxonomy (NCBI): domain Eukaryota; kingdom Metazoa; phylum Chordata; class Mammalia; order Carnivora; family Canidae; genus Nyctereutes; species Nyctereutes procyonoides. The sequence goes on from NW_026575122.1 coordinate 26,922,391, forward strand.
GAAACTCTACTTGGTTCTTTGTCAAATCATCTCCCGATCATATTTCATAAGGTCCTGTTTTTCCATTATTGATTCTGTTCCTTCTTTTATCTCTTTAAATATTTTAAGCATGTTTATTTTATTGTCTCAGGTTGTACTCTTCTGTTTGTAGTGGTCTCCTGGTACTCTCTGTGGGGAAGGTTATAAGGTTTAATGAGAAAAATTATGGGAGTGGGAAGAACATGGTGTGCAGCCTACAACCAACTTGACATTCATGGAGTAAATCATGATTAAAACAAAGAGATGAAAGACTTGAAAGACAAGTTGAGATATAATTTAAGAAGAATATTGCCTTACATTTAAAAATATTGGAGTTTAAAATATAGGTAACGGCAGCCATGGAATGTTAAGCAGGGAGGTGATCTGGTAAAAAAAAAAAAAAAGTATTTTGGGAATTGGAGAATATGAGAATTTTAAGAAACTTTAGCATTTTATTCCCAAAACAAATGCTTTGATTACAGTAGAAGAACTAGATTTCGCAATATTAGTTACTTTTCACAAAAGCATACAGCTAAAGGAAAACACTATATGAAAGAAAGATAATAAAAAGTGGAAGAGGCAAAATGGTTTGGAAGACCCAAAGTAGCCAATATTATATTGATGGAGAACAAAGTTGGACGACTGACACTACCCAACTTCAAGACTTACTATAAAGCTGTAGTCATCAAGACAGCATGGTATTGGTGACAGAGCAGACTAATAGATCAATGCAACAGAATAGAGTGCCCAGAAATGAACTTCCATACGTTTATTCAACTGATATTTGACAAAGGAACAAAAGCAATGCAAGGAAGGAAAAATAATGTCTTTGACAAATGATTCTGGGCCAACTGGACATCCATGTGCAGAAGAGGGAATCTAGACCTTCACAAAAACTGATTCAAACTGGATCATGGACCTAAATGTAACATGCAAAACTATAAAACTCCTGGAAGATATTATAGGAGGAAACCTAGGTGATCTTAGGTATGGTGATGCTTTGTTAGATACAACACCAAAAACATCATCCATGAAAGAAATAAGTGATAAGCTGGACTTCATAAAATTAAAAATTTCTACTCCGTGAAGGGCAATGTCAAGAGAAGGAGAATGCAAGCCACAATCTGGAAGAAAATATTTGCAAAAGACATATCTGATAAACTGTTATCCAAAATAAACAAAGAGCTTCTAAAACTCAACAATAACAAACAATTCTATTTAAAAATGGGCCAAAGACCCTAACAGACATCCATCATCAAAGAAGACACGCATACATCAAAGAAGACATACAGATAAGTACATGAAAAGATGCTCTATATCAAAAATCATCAGAAAAAATGCAAATTAAAACAATGAAATGCCACTGCATGCACACTAGAATGGACAAACTCTGGAATGTTGACAACACCAATTGCTGAAGAGGATGTAGGGCAAAAGGAACTCTTACTAATTGCTGCTGGGAATGAGAAATGGTACACACTTTGAAAGATAGTTTGGTGACTTATTACCAAACTAAACATACTATTGACATATGATCCAGCAATCACGCTCCCTAGAATTTAACCAAAGGAACTGAAAACTTATGTCTACAAAAAATCCCGCAAATGGATGTTTATAGCAGCTTTATTCATAACTGCCCCAAATTAGGAGAAACCAAGATGTCTTTCAGTAGGTGAATGGATAAAGAAGCTGTGGTACATCCAGAAAATGGTGTATTATTCAGCACTAACACGAAATGAGCTATAAAGTCACAGAAAGACAAGCAGGGACCTCAAATGCATATTACCAAGTGAAAGAACCCAATCTGAAAAGGCTGGATATTGTGTGATTCCAAAAAAATGATGTTTTAGAAAAGGCAAAGTTATGGAGTCGGTAAAATGATCAGAGATTGCTGGGTGAGAGGAGGTAGGAGCAATGAATATGCAGAGCACAGCAGATTTTAGGGCAGTGAAAATATTCCGTACAATGTTATAATGGTGGACGTATGTCATTATACATTTGTCCAAAGCCATAGAGTATATGATACCAAGAGTGAACCTTCAGGGAAACTATAGACTTTGGGTGATTATGATGTGTTGATGTGAGTTTGTTCTTGATTAAAAAAAAATTTTACCACTTTGCTGAGTGATATTTATAATGGGAAAGACTTTCCCATTATAAATGGGAAAGAAGCAGGGATTTTATGGGAAGTATCTGTACTGTCACCTCAATTTTGCTGTAAACCTAATACTACTTTTTTAAAAATTAGGTCTTAAAAAAAAATGTTGGGATGCCTAGGTGGCTCAGCGGTTAAGCATCTGCCTTTGGCTCAGTTTGTGATCCCAGAGTTCCGGGATCAAGTCCCACATTGGGCTCCCTGCATGGAGCCTACTTCTCCCTCCGCCTGTGTCTCTGCCTATCTCCATGTGTCTCTCATGAATAAATGAATAAAATTTAAAAAAAAAAAAAGGTTGACTAGAAAACTGTTGTAACTCTGGTGTGAAATGAAGAGATCTTACACTGAGGTATTACTGTCGAGAATAGCCAGAAAACTGTAAAGGAATGATTTTCAGGGCTCCTAAATGAGTATGTGTAGATGTTTGTTGGGACAGTGCCTAATGGAAAAGTAATTCCAGATCGAAAGCTGAGACAATTATGGGCCCATTCACATTACTATAGACATAAAAATGTTAATGATATCTTCATATGTTTTGTTTTGTTTTTTAATGTTAAGATTTTCAAACAGAATGATGGCAGAGAGGAGAAAAGCCTTTTGGCATAAGATGGACATTCAATACATGTTTACATTATTTTATTATTATTGTTATTATCATTATAATTATTATGTATTTTATTGCATGGGAACAAAGTTCTTGGGAAGAACTTGGATTTCACAGTAAAATATAGGATATTGAGTATGTCACATCCTCTTTATGTCCCAGGTTCCTTACTTTCCTACCTCCTTAGAGAACTTTTCAAATCTAATATGACAAAGGGATAAAGAACTCTGTAAATACAAAGCATCATTTAAATGAGACAGTATTTTTTTCCTGGCCATAGCATTGCAAGCAGAGTTAGAAATCATAGTCTTCCAGGCATGCATTTTGGAGTAAAAGCAGCGTTCAAAGCCCAGCTTAACTCCAATGAGCTTTGTGACATCGGACAATTTCTTCTTTTGTTCCCCTGCACCGAAGTTTCTACATCTATAAAACATGTATAATTGGAGTATTTATGGGGTTGCAGGATAGGTGACATTGGGATAACGTGTGCAAAGCAAATGGTTGGGCACGCTGTCGAGTTGGTTCTCTACATTAACTATGATCACTGTCCCGACCTTAAAGAACACGGATGCATCGTATGACTGCAATTACCTTCTTAAAGTTATGTAGTACGTGTGGCTCATGAAGACAAAATTCTGCTGGGATGCTAAGAACTAGAATATCCAGAGGCTTTCAAATTAAAGCTGAAGGATAATTTGACTTAGGTTGAAGAGAATGAACATAAATATATGTCTTTGCCCATCAGACACATATGAAATGGTAAAAAAAAAAAAAGTACATTACCATTTACTCAACTTTTGTAGTTGGAAGTGAAGAAACCAGAAAGGGAGTGTCATCACTGTGAACATATTTCTTCTCGTAAAAGATGCATTTTCAGAAGATGCGGAGTCAAGGAATCAGCTTCTACTATTCTATGGCTAATACTTTATATGTGTACTGAATTTTCTCAACCTCTGATAGTTATGAAATGTAAGCACATTGGCATAGAATATTAAAATAAGTCACTGCTGGGGCACCTGGGTGGCTTGGTTGGTTGAGTGTCTGTGCTCCACTCAGGTCATGATCTCAAGGTCCTTCCTGGGATCAAGCCACTCGTCGGGGCTCCCTGCTCAGTAGGCAGTCTGCTTCTCCTTCTCCCTCTGCCTGCCCCCCTGCCTCCCCCAGCTTATGTTCTCTCTCTTTCAAATAAATAAACAAAGCCTTTAAAAATAAATAAATAAATAAATAAATAAATAAATAAATAAATAAATAAAAAAAAATAAAATAAACCACTGTGGACACCAGTGTAGCTGGGATTTCAGGAGTTAATTGGCTTTAGAGCCCAGAAACTATTAATTTCTAATCATCCATATTAACTTGGCAATTGCATATACCTAGCAGGTGTTGCCCAGGAAGCTGTATTTCCTTAGAATTAATGACATGCCCTAATTGTAGCCATTTTTCTAAGTCTCTAGAGTATCTGTAATTAAGAAATTTAACTGTACTTAAAATGATATAAAGTGGCATTAGTCCCACGCTAAATCACTTCAGATTACTGATTTATTTGCCACTAAAATTATCCAGGTAATTTCCTCAAACTGACTAATGTAAAGTTTCACACATGAGTACTCATACTGGATGAAGCTTGGGGTCTTTTTTTTTGTAGGGGGAAAAAAAAAGTTTGCTTCTAAGCTCCACAAAATTGTAATGTAAATCTGGGGCAGCCCAGGTGGCTCAGTGGTTTAGCGCCGCCTTCAGCCCAGGGTGGGATCCTGGAGATCCGGGATCGAGTCCCATGTCAGGCTCCCTGCATGGAGCCTACTTCTCCCTCTGCCTCTGTGTGTGTGTTTGTGTGTGTGTGTGTGTGTCTCATGAATAAATAAAATCTTTAAAAAACAATAAATAAAAAACAAATCTGTGTTGGTCTCTTCTCGGAGGTAGTTTCCTCACTGAGTAGGTTGGACTAGACTAGTAACTGCCATTTAGTTGGGAAAAGTAAAAAAATAAAAAATAAAAAAAAATATTGGGAAAAGTTTTTTTTTTTCTTTAGTGTAATCAATAGAAAGATTCCCTCAAATAAAATCATAATTGAACTGGAATAGCTCTGGATAAAGGAGGAACTCTAAAGAGCCCTATCAATCTCTTGCCCACCCCTACCTAGCACGATCCCTCCTCCAAACCTTCAGAGCTTCCTGGACTCAACAACTTTCAGTTCCATTATTCTATTCTGTGTATGGCTTCCATTTCAAGTGTCAGATTTGTTGTCAGTATTTTCATTCTCTGTACCCCCCTGCTAAACTAAAAACTCAGAGAAGTGAGGTACTTCTGATTAATATGGAAAAGAGAAGTAGGATGCAGGTTTCTTAAGTAGATGGTCCAGTCATTTGTGTTAAGGCAAAATGGAGGTGAATAACATCTAGAATTACCACATCCTTTTTATGCCAGCAGTTTACGATGTGGTAAGTCATTCAACACAAAATAATTCTTTGTTTTTCACTTATCTTCTCTTCAACACATTTAATTTTCTAACTTTGCTTATCCTAATAAGATACTTAAGTTTACAGGGGTAAACTGATAACCAACCTGGCATTGTACATGGATGTATACCAGCTTCTACTGGTATGGTAAGAGATATGGTGTTTTGATTCATTTAGGCCAGGCACTGATGTAGGATATATGAAATGGAATTATGTATGCTTGGTTTGGATCCAAGACCCTTAACTTTGTACCATAGTAAGTAGCTCACTGCTCCTTGACGATGTCATTACATTGTTTTATGTGAATCATCCAGATTTTATCCTTTCAAGTGATTTTTGGGGATCCCTGGGTGGCGCAGCGGCTTGGCGCCTGCCTTTGGCCCAGGGCACGATCCTGGAGACCTGGGATCGAGTCCCACGTCGGGCTCCCGGTGCATGGAGCCTGCTTCTCCCTCTGCCTGTGTCTCTGCCTCTCTCTCTTTCTCTCTCTCTCTCACACTGTATGACTATCATAAATAAATAAAAAAAAATTCAAGTGATTTTTGTTCCTTCTTGCACTTTTATCTGGGATCATTTTCCTTTTGCCTAAAAATCTTCTCTTAATATTTCATCTATGTTTGCGAATCCGTTCTCTTCATTTTAATTTGTGTGAAAACATTGTGATTCTGCCTACTTTTAAACAGATGTCTTCATCGAAGTACAGAATGTGAGGTTGGCAGGGTTTTTTGTTGTTGTTGTTGTTGTTTCAGTTCTTTAAAGATGCTTTGTTGCTGTCTTGCTTCCATAATTTTCAACTAGAAGTCAGTTTAAGTCTTAACTGTTGCTCCTTTGAAGGTAATGAAACTTTTCCAGACTTAGACGGTTTAAAGATCTTTTGTCTTTTAGTTTCAGCAGTTTTTTTCCCAGTGTACCCAGGTGTAGTTTGCTTGCATTCATCTTACCTAGAATGTGTCCAGTTTCTTGAATCTGGTGTGAGGATTTCCATTAGTTCTGAAAATTCTTATGTCTTGAAAGATTGTTCATACCTCATTCTCTCTCCTCTCCTTCTGGTACTTCACTTGACCAGGCTAGACCTGGTCACTATGTTTCAAGTCATACAGGAGCTTTTGTATTCTTTCCCATTCTTTTTTTCCCCTGTACTTCAATACAGACAATTTCTAATGACCAATCTTCCAGTTTACTAATCTTCTCATCAGCTGTTCTAATCTATAACCAAACCCATCTACTGAATTTTAAAATTTTTTGTTCACAAATTTCCATTTATTTCTATGTTTCTAGTACCAATTTTCTGTTGAAATTCCTATTTTTTATTAAGTTTTTTAAATATATCAATCATAGTTGATACATTTGAATCATCTATGGTTCTCTTAATTTTTTCTCTTGTTTTTTAATCATTTATCCTTATATTCTGATATGCCTGCCATTTTTCAAAAGTAGACAAGATGTATGACTATTAGAAATTAGAGAGATAATTTGAGGCTCCGAATGATGTTATTTTCTTCCAGAGTCAGAGTGTCTAATATGATGGCAATTTAGCTCATGTGATTATTTAAACTTAAATTAATTAAAATTTAAAAAAATTGAAAATTATTTCCTCAGTCATACTTAGTCACAATGCAAGTGCTCAGGAGTCATGTGTGGCTAGTGGCTGCTTTTTCATTAGACAAAACAGATCTAGAACATTTCCATCAGCACGTAAAGTTCTCTTAGACAAATCTGCTCCAGAGACTTTCTTTTCACTTCTGGAAGACAGTTACTCTAGTCTGTGATTGAGGTGAGGAGAAGCTGGGTTTTACTCTTTGGGAAGGTTGGCCTATTTCTGGTTCCTCTTACTCAAGATAAAGTCCATCACGGGTCCTAAATAAAATCCTGAGTTATTCTCCCATCCTCCTCCCTCTAATTTTTGGTCTTTACAGCTCTGTTACACTGTCCACAGGTCTGGCAAGCTTCTCAATTCCTTTGCTATGACTTCCTGCTTGGTCTCCCAGCTTCTATTTCTAGTACCACTTAGGAATAGGCAAATTCCTTAAGTAGAAAAGAACACCCATATCAAATATTGAGCTTGCCTCAACGAATTTCCTTTGTGCATCTTGGCTTCTCAAATACTTTCAGTCTCAATATATCTCAGATATCTTCAAATAGGATTTTAAAATCCAGCTTTTCTAGTTATTTCAGCAGGAGGTTACTTGTCACAGCGAGAAGCAGAATCTTCTCATCCTGTCTCCCTATCTGCTGACATTCATTCTCCCACTGACATGGTGAAACTTGAAAATATTGAAATATTCCTGTCCAAGTCACTAACGACCTCTGTGCTATCAAATTCAATGGTCAATTTTCAGTTCTCATCCCCCACGGACTCACAGCAGCATTTGAACTCCAAATGTATACATTAAACTTCCTACTAGACTTTTGCAATTAAAAATTTAATAGGCATCTCAAATTTAATATGTCTGGTCATAAACTTTTGATGTCCCCATTCTGTTTCTTCCTCAATCTTGCCTCACCTCAGTAAATGACAGCTTTCTACAGAATTCTAATTGTGCTGGCAAATACTTTGCAGTCATTTCTCACTCTTCTCCAATGACTTTCCATTTTGCTCAGAATAGCATCCAATCTCTTACCATGGCCTACAAGGCCATACATGATCTGTCTTCTCTCTATGTTCATCTGCTGGCAGCCTTTTAGCCCCCTCACTTTCATGAACACTCAAAGAAGCTTTCCTCACCAAGGCCTTGCACTTGCCTTTCCTCAGTGTGGATACACTTTGCCCAAATATGTACAAAGTCTTTGCTGAAACATCACTTTTCACAAAGGCTTTCTCTTCCTTTCCTTACATTTTTTTCCATAAAAATTGAACCCTTCCATCACTCTCTATCCTTTTACCTTGTATTGCCTTTCTTTTTTGCTCTTATCAGCACTCAACAAATCATATACCTGTTTGCTTTCTGTCTTCTTTGCCAGAATGTAAGCTCTATCAGAACAGGGATGTTATCTGTTTCATCACTGCTCTATCCTCATCACCAGCCACATAACTGTAGAAATAACACATCTCTATTTTCCAGGTTAGGAATGGAAGAAACACAGAGGTGAAACAACACTGACCCAGGGCACATGGCTAGTGAGTGGTAGAGCTAGGACTAAATCTGGAAGCCTGGCTCCAGACTCTGTGCTCTTACCATGACATTGTACGCTCTCCAATAGAGGTCTTAGTTAATAGACTCAGCCATGTGTATACACACAACTTCTTCTGCTTCTGGGATCTGGGGCTAAAATAAAAAGAGAAAACAGAATGGCATCATCTGGAATGCTCCAAATCCTCCCAGAATCCTGCTTGTTTTCTAAAAAAGATGAAGAGGAAGAACCCCTATGTCTTTTGGGAGAAAGACTGAGGTCCCTTTATAACCAATAATATGTCCAATGTCAAGCCAAAATAAAAAAAAAAGATTCAAGAGAGGAGGAGGAAGAAGGAAAGGAGGGAGGGAGAGAAAAAAGGAGGGAGGAAGGGGGAGAGACAGAAAGAGACAGAGAGGGAGGGAGGGAAGGCATGCACCCTCATGCAGGTTCAGATTTTATTTCTTTTCACATCATACAAAAATCATACCACAACTTAACCCTATAATTGACTAAATGTACTTTTTATTGATTCCGGATCAATCTAAGGAGAGGTAGGAGGAGAAAAGGGAATAATAGATTCTCCCTACAAACCAAAACGCATATGCCCTCTTAATAGTTACCATTGGTAGGATAGAGAGAAGAAAGCCAAAGAAGATCGATCCCTGGCTAGAAAACAGAGTAACCATGTGTTGAGAGAAATACTCTGTGTCAGAAAGACTCAAGGAGCAAGTGGAAGAAGGATGAGCCCAGGGTGGCTAATAAAACCTACCAGTGGTATGGCCTAAGCCCAGAAACCTATGCATAAAGGAGTTTCATAGAGAGTAACAGTCTACTCAGGTGGTGTGTTTAAGACTGGAGTTTAGGGGATCCCTGGGTGGCTCAGCAGTTTAGCACCTGCCTTTGGCCCAGGGTGCGATCCCGGAGTCCTAGGATCGAGTCCTAGGATCGAGTCCTGGGTCGGGCTCCCGGCATGGAGCCTGCTTCTCCCTTCTCCTGTGTCTCTGCCTCTCAATCTCTCTCTCTCTCTTAAATAAATAAATAAATAAATAAATAAATAAATAAATAAATATTTTTTTAAAAAAAGACTGGAGTTTAAATAAGGTCTTATAGAAATGAAGCAAAGTCTAGTTAGGGAGAAAGTCATGTGAATTTATATGTGCTTTTATTTCTCAATGTTTGCTCTAAAAAAAGCCCAAGGATTGCTACCTTTTGAAGCCACGTATTCTATGTGTGGGCAATTATCTGAGTGTTATTTTCATCTGAAGCTAAACTCTGCCTCTCTATGACTTTCCCGACTGATGCTGCTTTTGCTTTGCAGAGTCACATTGGCGCCCATTTCCCAGACACCAGTTCTTTAGGTGTTTAAAGATAGCGTTCCTATTGCCCTACAGCACTCCTCTGTTATGCTTTCCACTCTCTTCTGTGGTTTCACTCCTCATTCTTGTAAACTCCAAGCCCATGTTCCAATCATCACCAGTTAGACATTTGGATCAGGAAGTCATCTCAAGTTCAACAACGCTAAAATTGAACAGAATCACTCTGGTACCCCCTAAATAAACTCTTCCCTTTGACTTTCTGATCTGTCAAGGAGTCATCATCGACTCTATTCTCTACTCTAATCCCAAATGGAATCCATCACCATGTCTTTGCGAACATTACCCCATTTATTTCTTTCTTTCCATTTCCCCTGCCTTGGCTGGAATCCATGACATAATTAGCTCTCCCCTGGACTTCTAATTGGCCTTCTCACCTCCAACTGGCCTTTCTTCCAATTCACCTAACATATTCCAGCTAAATTAATGTTCTTATTAGGAATTGCCTGTCCTTTCTCATGACCATTAAATCAAATTAAAATACCTTAACCCAGTATTTGAGGTAATTCCCAATGTGGTCTGACTCTATGAGATTTGTCCTGAACCAGATCTCTATATCAGCAATAACTACAAAAATAATAATAATAGTTACAAAATATCCACTAATACTGAATTGCTTCCATGTCTTATTTAAATCAGACTTTTTAGAACTTTACTGTTCAACATGGTAGCCACCAGCTGCATATGGCTATTGAGCTCTTGAAATGAGGCTAGTCTGAATTAAGATTTGTATTAACTGTAAAATACACACTGGATTTTGAATATTTAGTGTGCAAAAAGAACAAATTATATCTTATTTAATTTTATATTGATTACATGTTGGAATGATAATATTTGCATTATTAGGTAAAATGAAATACATTACTAAAATTATTTTTACCTATATTCTTCAAATTTTTATAATACAGATCTTGGGAAATTTAAAATTACATATGTGGCTTGAATTTCAGGCTCACATTATATTTCTATTGAATAGTTCTCTTTCAGTATGAAACATATATATGCATATGGGCAAAAGAAGGGAGACAACTTTACACAATAAAAAGAATGATGGGGTTTGGTGTTGATATTTTGCTTTTTTAAAAAAAATAGTCTTCACCATTTTAAGTTTTTATAACAAAAAGTGTGATTCTTAATTAAGCTTAAAAAATATCATACCAGGGCAGCCCAGGTGGCTCAGCAGTTTAGCGCCGCCTTCAGCCCAGGGCGTGATCCTGGAGCCCCAGGATCGAGTCCCACGTCTGGCTCCCTGCATGGAGCCTGCTTCTCCCTCTGCCTGTGTCTCTGTCTCTCTGTCTCTCTCTCTCTCCTTGTGTCTCTCATGAATATATAAATAAAATCTTTTTTAAAAAATATCATACCATGCCCTCCAGATAACTAACCCCTTCTATAAGATTTCTTCAAGGATCTCATCTAGAAGTGATTTCTTCTCATTGGATTTCCTGTCTGTGGTCTGAAACCTGCTGCACATAGAACCATCCAGGGTGTACTTAAAAAATACCAGGTGCCAAATAGGTCAATTAAATCAAAGTTTCTAGGGGGAGGTCCTGGCATCAGTATTTTATAAAAACCACATTAAGGACCACTGACCTAGAGCAACCGATCATACGTGGGGCACTCAGTAGATGTTCCCTTTCAGTACAGTAATTTATTTGTTATTTTATCTCCTTCACTGGACTTATGGTGTAGATCTTTGCAACCTCCATGCTCCAAGGCTTTACACATCAAATATCTTCAATAAGTGTCATTAAATAGCTACTGAAAAGATGAAAGGATTTCCACGAGAGGAATCATTGCAGCTCCATATAACAAGTTCTGTGTGTCAATTACTGAGTCAGGTACTCAATACCTCATGTATTCCTCACCATGACCCTATGATGTGGATACTACTGTCACCCTCATTTTACTGATGAGAAAATGGGTCCACTAGTCAGTGACAGACTCAGGATTTAAATACATACTGAACTGAATTGCAAAGCACCCATGGTTATTCACTATTATTCTGGAAAAACGGTAGGCACTACGACTTGTTATATAGGGTATTGCCACAGTGCAGCCAGACCAGATGGGTAACAGATTGATAAAACAAGAGAGGGGGAAAACTTGCCCCTTTGTGACTGAAGTTTGGTGGGGGCAGAGTGGAGAAGAAAGATGAGTTTGGACTGAATGTAGGAGGCATAATCAGGGGATGCTGGGTTTGCACATTGTTTGCACACTACTCATCTGTGGGCTAAAGCAATGCACACTGACTCTCCAGAGGCAGGTTTCTCAAACCTTACCATGCACCCAGTTTTCCTGGGGCCCTTGTTACAACAGAGATTATGATTCAGTAAATGTGTGTGTTGTGAGGGGGAGGGGGTAGTAGGGGGTGGCATTGAGATTCTGTATTTTTAACAAGCTCCCAGGTAATGCTAATGCTATTGGTCCTCAGACTCCACGAGTAGAAAGGCTAGTCTCAACCAAACTGTCTGTGCAGAACTTACACTCTGAGATTTGCTCACATTGGAGCAAAAATCTTTGAAGAGTAGCCAACTGAATCAAATGTTGGGCTGAATTCAATTCCTCAAGCATTCATTAAGGGTCTCCTATGTCCCAGGCACTATGGAAGGTCCTGAGTCTGCAGTGAATTGGTGCCTGACACATAGTACACACTATGAATGCTGAGTACACTGTGGAGTTCACGGATGTCTGAGTAATGATTCCTAAGACACGGTCCCTGCTCAAAAGGTACTCACAGTCTAGCAGGGGAAAGGGTTAAGTAAAGAGACAACTGCAGCACAGTCTGCTATGTGGTATAAAAGAGAGAAACCCATGGAGGAGGGTAGCACGAGAACATAAAAGGCCACCTAACAGAAGACTCCCTGTGGTGGAAAAGGCCACAGTCTCAAACCTCTCGCACAGAGAGGAAGGTTTCCAGCTAAGGAATGCTATGGATCACTTCTGCTTAAAGTTCCCAGAATCCAGGCGTGTGTCCAGCTATTTTTAATTAGCCCTACCAACAGGAAGCATGTGTAATCTCATGGAATGTAATTCCATCCACGCAGGAGCCCAGGAAAGCCTAAGCATTGTCCTCAACCCTGTTCCTCCTTCCCCACCTGTATTCAATGGTTGAAAACTCCTGCCTAATACTCCTTCTAAGTGGCTTTCTCATCTGTCCCCCGTTGTCTCCTCCATTGCTATCACATACTTCAGGTCCTGATAAACACTGTCTCCTGCTTCAGCCTCTTAATGGGTTCCCCTGCCTCCATCTTATCTTTTCCTCCCATTCAAGCACCAGAGAGATCTTCCTGAGAATCAAAGCTGATCATAGCCTTCCTTGTCTCTGAATCTTCAGTGGCTCTTGACTGCATACAAAGATAACATAGAGTTCCATATTTGACACACCCGTCATGTCTATAGGAATCACCTCTTTTGAAGCCACCTCTTCCAAAGCCTGCGCTTGGGATGTACTGGATTGGAATTGATTGTCGATCTTGAATCTTGTCAAGGTGGATGATGTTTCCACACTGAACATATGTTGCTGCTTCATTCTGAATGCTGTACATTTCCCCTGCACTCCTCTGCACGAGGCTTCCTCCTACTTATCCTTCAAATCTTAGCTGAGATGTTACTTCCTTGACAAGGCTTCCCTGCTTGCCAAGTCTGGGTAAGGGATGGTTAAATCCTCCAATATAGCAGTTATTTATATGTCGTAATTGCTTTCCCCACTTGAGTCTGAGTATCTTGAGCTAAAGACAAGTCAGCATCTCTTCAGTGTCTATTTCTAAGACTAGCACAGCTCCTATCACTTAGTAGGAACCCAGTAATGCTTGTTTGGGGTAGCCTATCTGGGCCATCAGCCCCATAACAAATACGCTCTCTTCTGGAGAAGGCACGATAATCTAATTAGAGAGTCTACCCAGGGAACCTTACACAAGTCAAAAGTTGGATGTAGGTTGTAAAGGAAGGCCTGTGGGTGTCCCAGTGAATGAGGGAAAATAATGCAATATTTATATAACCAGTACTAACTGAATAGACTAGAAAAAATGAACTTGGAACAAAAAAGCCCTTCTCTGGCCAGTCTACTCAATGTAAACACTGTCCAAACCATCATTTAACCGGCCACCTGGAAATACCTAGCTTCCCAAAGGATGCATTGGCAGCCAAAACTGAAGAAATTTTCCATCATCAGTCGGTTCATTGTTTTTTTTTTTTTTTAACTCCTCTGTACAATGGCAGGAATAAAAAAGTCTGAATGTGATATGAAGTTCATATCTCATTATGCATTACATTTTAATTACAGAGAATGCTAAGTTAATGATGTGAAATTTTTGTGTAGGAATTGCTACTGTTATCAGTAAAACTACAACACTGAAATAAAATTATAGAAAAGGAAATATCACACCATTGTTTCTAAAGAATTTGCATTAAGCCCAGAGAGAGCAAATAATGAGGAATGAAAGGAATCTTTGTTATTCAGCAATTTCTACGATCTGCCAAAATGTCAAATAATCCATTTAATCAATCAGAAAATTAAAGAATGTGGCAAACCTCAAGGTAGTTTGAGATTACAACTGTGCAAAGTATTTCGACTATAGCATGAATCTATGTCACAATAGCAATTACTTAATGACTCTTTTTTCTGTAACTTTGTTGATGTAAAAATGCAATTTAGTTTTCAAATTAATTGCAGCTGCGATCCTATTTGAATCTTGTATACTTGATTTGAGGATGTTTACACAAATTCTTTCAACTTCCGCTTAAATGAATCTCACGTTTATAGGAAAGCCACATCTATTAAAAAAGGAACTGTTGCTATGTTTTACCCAAAAATTCAATTATAATCTTCAAGTCTTTCTTGGAATGTGGTAAGATCACAATCTGGAGAATATTTGGGAGTTTTGAAAAGAAGCATGAAATATTCTGATAATTTAAGCTAGGGTGGGAAAACATTCATTCAAGTATTCAACAAATGTTAGTTCCGTCCATATAATAGGCCCTCCTATGTAAGTGCTGGGGAAAAACAGGGGCGAGGCCAAAAAAAGGCCTTTCTATTATGGAGCCTAATTTATCTTTGGGAATAAGAGCATTAATTAATTACCTAGTAAATAATTACAAACTGAGTCAAATCTCCTGAGAAAAAGAAACACTGGTGGGAATGTATAACAGATGAAACTGATCTAGACTGGGAAGTTGGGAAGGTGGCATAGGGGAGGAGAAGAATCTGGAGGTTGAATAGAAGACCTTCCCTGGAAACAAGAAGGTGGAGTGGCAAGCTTGGGGAAGCTTCCAGACGGAGACAACCATCAGTGTAAAGAGGTGCAAAAGAACTATCATGTTTGAAAGCCAGAGGGACTGATGTAAACAGTGAACAGAGTGCACAGGTCAACTGGGGATATGAGGTGGGAGAGGTAGACAGGGTCCAGACCCCACAGTACCTTGGAAGGCATGGTAATGACTGTTATTTATTCTAACAGCAAGTGGAAAACCCTTAAAGGATTTTAAGCAAGAGAGCAAGTTGACATGTGAGACTTGAATTTGAAGAACTATGTCTGGCTGCACTGAGGCTGGAGGCCAAAGATACTACAGAACAGAGAGGACATTGACCTTGAGTCGCGGCCGTGGGGACAAAGGCAAGTGGACATATTCAACAGATACATGTGACATACCACTTGAAATCGTTTAAAAACGGAATGAGAACTGAATCAAGGATTATTCCTGGATTTCTACTTTATGCAATGGATATTATTTGCTGACATAGGAAATTAGAGGAGTCCCAGGTTCAGGGCAGGAGATAACGGATATGTTTTGAACATATTGCAAGTGACATACCTTTGTAACATTCTAGTGGTGGTGTCTAGGAGGTAGTGACATATATGAATATATGTCATCTGTGAAGAAGTTATTGAAGCCATGGACTTAAAAAGACTTACTTAAGGGGAGAGGAGAAAAAGAGCCAGGCCCAAATCCTGAATAACTTTATATTAAGTGTGTGGGCAGAGATGGAAAAGCCAGCAAAGGAAATGAACCATAGCCAGAGACATATGAAGAAAAATAGGAAAATGTTGTCTCATAAGGTCAACAGAAGAGAATATACATTTTTAAAAGGTACTGATCAACAGGGTAGCTGGCCATGGAGAGGTCAGTAAATGAGAAATGAAATAGTTCTTCAGATCCAGCTACATAGAAGCTACTGGTAACTTAAGAGCTGTTTATGGCTATGAGTCATGAGGTTTAAGCAAACTGAAGTAAACTGGAAGCAAGCAGGAGGGGAGGCAAAGAAAATGG
The DNA here is from genome assembly GCF_905146905.1 of Nyctereutes procyonoides. Lineage (NCBI taxonomy): Eukaryota > Metazoa > Chordata > Mammalia > Carnivora > Canidae > Nyctereutes > Nyctereutes procyonoides. The sequence continues at coordinate 26,938,378 of NW_026575122.1, forward strand.
TGATTGTGGTCATAGTAACATCGGCCTCCACTTGTATCTTTCCTATGTTTCAGGCACTATTTTATTTATTTAAATTTTTTAATTTAAATTCAATTAGCCAACATATAGTGCACCATTAGTTTCAGAAGTAGAGTTCATAATTCATCGGTTGCATAAAAGATCCAGTGCTCATCACATCATGTGCCCTCCTTAATGCCCATCACACAATTACCCCACGCTCTTATCCCCTCCCCTCCAGAGACCCTCAGTTTGCTTCCTAGAGTTAAGAGTCTCTCATGGTTTGTCTCCCTCTCTGATGACTCCCATCCAGTTTTCCCTCCCTTCCTCTATGATCCTCTGTTTGTTTCTTATATTCCACAGAGGAGTGGAACCATATGATAATTATCTTTCTCTAACTGACTTAATTTGCTGAGCATAATACCCTCCAGTTCCAACCACATCAATGTAAATGGTAAGTATCCGTCCTTTCTGATGGCTGAGGAATATTCCAATGTATATATACCACAACTTCTTTATCCATTCATCTGTCAGTGGACATACGGGCTCTCTCCAGTTTGGCTATTGTGGATATTGCTGCTATGAACATTGGGGTGCAAGTGCTCCTATTTTTGTATCTTTGGGGTAGATATCTAGTAGTACATTGCTGGGTCATAGGGTAGCCCCATTTTTAACTTCTTGAGGAGCCTCCATACTATTTTCCAGAGTGGCTGCACCAGCTTGCATTCCCACCAACAGTGTAAGAGGGTTCCCCTTTCATCGAGTTCATTTGTTTTTAAATTGATTTAAATTTAAGTTGATTTGGTTTTAACCCTCAGAGGGAAGCCCCTGATATGTTTATGTGGTGATAGGAAAATGTACTTTTATCCCCTCGGAGAAGTGGAGAGATGGTTCCCAGTTGTATGTATCAGGAGAAATGGAGGTGCACCTCCCAATTGTGGTTCAGGGAGACACTGAACCCTGTACAGCTGGCCAAAGAGGGTCAGAATGGGAAATTTTTTTTGTAAAGTTATCTTTAGCCTAAGAATTCCTTTTAATTTTATGTGTGTGTCTGTGTGAGAGTAAAAGGAATGACCTTGAATCTTTAGTTAAGATGTGGAAATCATAATGGGAGAGTATCAGTATTTGCGTACTCTAGTTTTATGATATTTAGGAAGTTGTGGCCTCTCACCTCTGAAACCAGGATTAAATATCGTTTCTCTAGGAGGCCTTCTCTGATTCCCCCAAGGACACATCCATGTATCCATCCAACCCTGGGCAGGCGTTCTCATATCACTCATCCTACTGATTACTTGTTCAGTCTGGGTCATCCCCCCTGCCATTAGGCTCCACCGAGAACTGTGCCTGTCTTGTTCTTTGCACTATCCCCAGCCCCTGGCACAGGGCTTGGCACGTGAACCAGTGAATGAACTTAAAATCTCCACATTAAGTTTCAAGTGAAATTATGTTTTTGCCATTTTGTGTTAATTTCCAACTTAACAACCCTCGAGATGCTACGTTTCCAAAGTATGTAGTTCACCAAGGCATTTCTGCTCATGCATAGCTGGAGCTGAGCTTCAAAACAACATGAAATGAGAAGGATGGAAATTATACCCAGATTTCAGATGAGGAATTTCAGTTTCAAGAGAGGAAATGAATGTCTCATGGTCACGCATCTAGCCAGGGGCAGCGATGGGAACTCTGACTGTAATTCTACTCTCATGTTCTCCAACTGTTATTGGACAGCATGCTCTGTATTCTATTATCAAAAGCTTGCAGAGGTTGCAAAAGGATGGCTGGGTCACTTTGAAATACCTACTTCTTTCTTCTTGCTGTCACCTGCTCTAGTAGAATTAGGATATAGACCCTCCCACAATCACACTATTTGCACAAGAAAGTGGGGAAGGTCTAGAAAATGTCCCCAAGGGGGCCTAGTGATCCTTGACGCTTTGTTTCCCTTGTGGGAGGCAGGAAGATTACCACTCAGATACTCAGAGGACATTCTGCCCCTATAGGGCCAACCCTGCTTTTTCTAGCATCATTCTGATCTTTAAGCTAGAATTACGGGAAAATGTTGGCCAACAGCAGACAGAAAAAAATCAGCTATGGAAGCTGTGATTGGGGGTCCCAAAGCCTCTCTTTCCTGGGCAAGTTAGCTATTAGAGGAAATAAGGAAATGGGTGAGTGAGTGTGTGTGTGTGTGTGTGTGTGTGTGTGTGTAGAGGTGGTGTGGTGGTGGTATTGGACACTCATTCTGATCTCAAACCTCTAAGAAGTAGGAGTAAAAGAATCATGTTGTATCACTATATAGAAAACACAGAAGGTGGGTTTGGAGCTAAGAGACAGTATGTTAATGACTAGCACACCTAGTAGGAGTCATGCCTCAGGTCTGAGGACTGACACTGGGGGGATAACGAGAATCCTGTGAGAAGCAGCCTGGTGAATCACAATTTTCGGTCTCTTCCAAATATGAAAAATAGAAATGAGGATAAACTCTTCCTGGTGAGATTGTTGAGAGGATTAATCAAGATGATGTACATTGAAGACATGGTTGGAAGACAGGTTGTTGGTGGATTACTGTTTTCTTAGTTCCTAGGCACCTCGGAAAAGGACAGAGTATAGAAATGAAGTGAGGAGGGAAGAGGCCATCGGTGTCTTAAGAGAAGGCTATTTCTAGACTTGAGAGGGTAGACCCGCTAACAGATGTTGAGGGTACACCTGGCTTTAAAGATTTGGATTTGATAAAACTGAGAAAAAATATTTACTGAAATTATTTTCTACAATCTCGTAAGAAGGGACCACAACTAGAAAATACATATTCAAAGTAAAAAAAGTTGCAAAATCATGTATATTGTTTGCACAGCCTGTTTTCTTTCAGGTGAGCCTCACTACTTCCTGCCCTTTAACAAATCTGTTCCCCTGAAACAAATGGATTCACCCATATGCACACATCTGCCCCATATAACTATGGTGAACAACTGTTCAACTCAGTCATGCTAGTTCCCCTGGGAGGTCTCCCGTCAATTGAGTTATTTACTTCACCTGGGCTCTTACATTTTCTTTAGAGCCATTAAAGCCTATAGGTAAATAACAGTGTATTCTCCATAAGCCATTTGGAATTTCAGACTTCCTGAATTTAGTGTAGGCACCCAGGGTAAGACATATATTTGTATACTAATGCTTTTTATCATGTCGCAGTGTCCTATTTAAGCTATCAACTGATTCACCCCTCAAGATCTGTCAGGAAATAGAGCTCTGTTCATTGTTCTTGTTTACCATGGATGTTAACCACTGTCTGATCTTTAGCTATGGCATTCTCGTAACAATTCAACTTATGAATGAGGTGTGAACACCTTATCTGAAATCTTATGAGAGCATATACATGGGAGAAAAAATATGTGGGGCCAGTTTTGAGGATTTCAAAGGAAAGGCAATATAGGATTCCAAAGTTTTTCATTAGTGTACATTTCTCTACTGAGAAATGGGAGACCATGTGTGTTTATCCATGAAGACAGATGTCTTCAAAGGTGTATAGGTTTTTACAAATGTATATGCTGATTTGAATAGTCATTCCCACAAAATCTCCAAATGACAATTTTGTGCTAGCTTCAGAGAAGCACACGATCTTTTTCTTTGGTAAAAAGACCAGCAATCTAATTATTTTTACTTGTATTTAAAGAAGTGAAATGAATGCTAGTAGTTTCTTGGTTGGATTGTAACTATGAAATTCAGAAAGAAGAAAAATGAGAAGGAGCCAGATTGTGCAAGAGAGACTAAGACAAATAAAAGATTCCAGAACAAGTTAACACAGCAAGTGGAACAGGTAGTTCAACTTAAAAGTTACATCCTACGCACTACAAATATAGCTAATCTCTCAACATCAAGAGATTCTCTTGTGGACATTCTGACATTCATTTTAATAAGGAACAGGTAGGCTCTTATAGGTAAGAGCATGGTGTACTCTGATTCCTACTAGCTGACTCATGGTTTTTAAATATTTTCAGGTGTTGACTTGAGTGCAGTGCTGAGTCCCTCAGTCCTAGACTTGCTAGCCTTGCTTGCAACCAGCAGAATGATCTTGGAACTTCATTTCCTCATATGTAGAATAGGGGAATTAAAGAATATGACTTTTGACTTCCATTTCTAAAATAATTCATCTGATCATAGAAATTAAAGTTGAAAAAGGAAATAGCACAGTTTGATACTCCGGGAAAGAATAGGCAAAAGACACCAAAAGAGCAAGGGGATATAGTTAACTTGGTGAAACAGCATTAATACCAATTTTAAGAAGTCTCAAGCTGTAAGTTTCTTTTTTTTTTAATTTTTATTTATTTATGATAGTCACAGAGAGAGAGAGAGAGGCAGAGACACAGGCAGAGGGAGAAGCAGGCTCCATGCACCGGGAGCCTGACGTGGGATTCGATCCCGGGTCTCCAGGATTGCGCCCTGGGCCAAAGGCAGGCGCCAAACCACTGCGCCACTCAGGGATCCCTCAAGCTGTAAGTTTCTGACATCTCCTTTCTAATAGGAATGTGGACTGGTACATCATGCCTGGAAAGCAATTTGGGAATATATACGAGGAACTATAAAAATGCCCATAAACTACAGTCATTCCACAATTAAGAAATTTATCCTAAGTAAGAATTGGCATAAAAGTGATAGGTGAAAATGCACGTTACAGTACTCTAACAGGGGAAAACTGGAAAAACAAAGCCATATGTCTTACAAGAATATAATGCTTAAAGCATGGTTAATTCAAATAGTGAGAAATATCAGTGATTCTTTCTTGTTGTGATATATGATGCCACTATCTTAACACAGAGATGCCAGGAAGTGCCAGATTAAGTGTTACTTCACTCAACAAATATTTGAGTGCCTGCTATGTACAATTCTAGGCTCTGAGGGTAAAGTGGTCCTGGCCTCCTGGAGCTGATTTTCTAGTGTGAAAAAATAATCAATATTTTAAAAGCAGGTAAATATGTAGTACATCAGATGATGAAAAGTGTCATCTGTGGAGAAAGATGAATAAGGGTAAGGTGGTGGGTGTCTGCAGGAGGAGGGGACTTATTTTAAGAGGATGGTCATGGCAGGTCTCACTGATAAGGAGACTCTGGGGCAGAGACCCGAGGTGGTGAGAATTGAGATATGTAATATCCAAAAAGAGTGTTCTGGGTAGAGAGAACAGCAATTCTAAAGACTGTGAAGTAGAAGCAACTCGGTACATTCATGAAATACCTCAAAGTCAGTGGGGCTGGACTGGATGAATGATGGACAGGAGATGAGACTAGAAAGTGGGGGTGAGTATAGGCCATATGGGCCTTGTGGGTGATAGCCAAGACTTTGAACTTAATTAAGCAAGGAATTAAGTCATCAATATATTTTGAGCCTTTCTTTTGTAAACTAATTTTAGGTGACCAGTATGTTGCTTACATATTCTCTACTAAAACATACTCCCAGAATATTTATAAATCTCTTGGCTAGAAAGCATTTATTCTTAGTGCCTAATTAAACACATAAAAGAGGGAAAAAAAAAAACCCCGATGGAATGAAAGAATGAAACATGGCTGATATTATTATCTTAAAACAACCAATTTATGTTATATTCTTGATAAGGACCGAAGGTAGAAAGAAAGGTAAGAGCGGCCTGGCATCAGTGGCCTGCATCCCCAGATCATCATATGTCTTGGTGTCTGCTTTATGAAAGGTTGTGAGGAGAAGAGCCATGCGGTAAAATCATGAGAGATGTTCTTAAATCCCATTCCACTCCACCTTGGACTATCAATGTTTCAGATCCAAAGAGAGTCTAATCTAGAAGAACAGGGTCTGGGGCAGCTCTTTCTGGCGTAGCTACCCTCGGAAAATCTGATTCCAAGAATGGGTTTGGAGATGGTCATGACTATCTGAAGCTCATGACCAAGAGGGTCATGTTATGTGGTGCTCACTGAGATTCAGGGCTCTGGTCCATGTAGACCCCACTGTGATCCAGAGCTGTTGGTTGGATCTCCCCTCAAGCCATGCCTTACACACCCATGGGAGTGACTGTGGTGCTAATGGTAGGCAAGTGAGTGTGTGGGCCAGACTGAAACCATTCCCACTCGGGCAAAGACACTTCAGAGGACACATCATCTCCTTGGTGAGACCCAAATTGTGACAAAAAGATCAGGCTCTGCTATTTGAACCATGGCTTCAGAGTACCTGGGACCATCCAAAAAATGAGAGAAGGATACTGAACTCTATTTCATCTTCTCTGGGAGGCTCACAATTCCAATAATCGTAACATTTTGGGATTTGAATGTGTAAGACAATCTGACTTTTCTCAACCTGCCCAATCCCAGATTCCGTGCATGCTATCCTCTGTCGAGTAAGGTGATGTTGGTGGTGAAAGCTCACATCTTCCACTTGCGCCGTGACCACTGGCAAGATGGAGATGGACTCATTCACTTGAGGAGTGAGATCCCTTTTTACCGCAGCATTCTGTTCCACTGGCCAACATACCTATATGCACTTTACCCAGGCATACGAAGAGATTTACTGCCAACCAATAACCCTGAAGAGGCCAGTGGCAGGCTCACTATCCAGAGCTGTTGAGGGATGCTGAGCCCTTCTCAAAGGCAGCCACTAATGCACAAGAGGCCTCATAATTCCAGCAAGTACTAGAGTTTCAATACAAGAATAAAGGAGGGGAGAAACTGAGTGAATACACGTCCATCCTGGAAATCACGGGCATGCTGGTAACTTGGACTCATCGTGCCCCCATGGGTGATACTAATTGCAGCCCACTGAGACTCAGCAGTGATTAATTCATCTAAGCAAGTGTGTCCATTAAAATCTATGATCTGCTTTTAACAGTCCTTGTGAAGATATTTAGAAGTAAATATGTTCTCCGGGGTAGAATATAGGCCAGAAAAATTTTCCAAGAACCACTCATTTGAGCTTCTCATAAATTCCTTGATGAATTGATATTTAAATCCTTGACTCTTGCCCATGAAAATCTGGTTGTTTTCAACCCTCACATGGATCTTACCCTGATTCTAGGGAACTTTTCCTGCTCTGGATCCCTATCGTAATTCTGGATACACTGTTCACTACATGCCATCTTGAGTGACTAGTAATGTTGATTACTACTACCCCTACAGAATTAAGCTCTCTTTCTTGCAGTTCACTTTTAACTGTGTATGTGTGTCAGCTATTCTCTATTTCCCTAACCATACAATAAACTTCTTAAGGTGATATGGCCTTCTACTTCTGTATTTGCTTCCATCTTCCTCCTTCCTTTCTTTCTCATTCGTTTATTCACAAACATCTGAAGAGTTACCTAATGTCTCTAAGCATCAGGGACATGACGGGGTTCTGGATAGGTAGAGGTAAGCATGAGGTTTAAAGAATAAATTTGGGGTGCGTGGGTAGTTCAGTCAGTTAAGCATGAGACTCCTGATTTTGGCTCAGATCATGATCTTGGGGTCATGAGATCAAGCTCCATGGAGGGGTCTACGCTGGGCATGGAGCCTGCTTAAAATCCTCTCTCTCCCTCTCCCACTGCCACTCCTCCTTTTCTAAAAATAAATAAATAAATAGGGGCGCCTGGGTGGCTCAGTCAGTCAAGCAGCCAACTCTTGGTTTCAGCTCAGGTCATGATCTCATGGGTCATGAGCCTGAGCCCCATGTAGGGCTGCAAGCTCAGCAGCGAGCCTGCTTGAGATTCTCTCCCTCTGCCCCTCCCGCCAACGCACACACAATCTCTCTCTCTCTAAACAAATCTTAATAAATAAGTAGATAAATAAATTTAATTATAATAAAATAACTCTGGATACAGATATGGGGTCACTGACTTTCACTATCTTCTATTTTTTTACAGCAGTACACTTATACCATTGTGTAATTTTTTTTAAAGTTTCAGCATTTGTGTACTTGTGTGGTGCTTTTCTTCATTCACAAGTATTCTATAGACCTTAGTGATAAAGTCAAATGATAACTCCTCTGTGTTTAGAAGTTAGACCAGCACCAAAGTTACAACTGAACTGACAAATTTCCCCAAGTGCATTGATATGCAAATGTAGGGAGGCTATGGCTCAGCCTTGCCAGTGGGCAGTTTCTGCAGAAAAGGCGCATTTATCTTACTGGGGCAGCCCAGACATTTTCAGAGCACAAGCTAAAATCCCATTGTGTGGAGGAAACGGAGAGGCAAAAGATAACAAAAATAATCTTTATTAGAATTCTCACTGAAAAAAATACAGAACACCAGTAAAAAGGGGTATAGGTCAACAGTCAGAATTAAAACAGTTCAAGGAAAAATATATATACAGAAAAAAAAGAACAGTGAAATAAGTCTGTCATGAACATTAAAACGGTTCATTTAAAAAAAAAGAAAGAAAAAGAAAGAAAGAAGAAAGAAAGAAAGAAAGAAAGAAAGAAAGAAAGAAAGAAAGAAAACTATGAATCCAGCCGAGACATTTAAGCCACATATGGAAAGGAGGTGCAACTCAACATTCTAGAAGAACTGTTTTCTCTCTCAGAGATACTATTTTTAGACCAATGTCTAAAGGGAGGAGAGGATGTGAGATAGGGAGAGAGGGGAAGGGGAGAGGAAAGAAAGGGGGGAAAACAGAACAATTTATATCTCATGGGCCTTTTTTGCAACACGTTCAATAATGTGCTACTAGGTCCTGTGTGCGTGACTTCAGTTAATCCTTACAGCGGCCCTGCAAGGCGTACTACAAGAGGTTCACAGAGGTTAAATAACTTGCCCCAGGGCTCAAAGTTGAAGGGGCTGAGAGAGGAGAACCCAACGCCACCCCATAGCCCTCCTCCTTTCCTCTGACAGCAGGTGCTTCTCTACCGCGCTACACCTGGACGCCGGACAGGCCTTAGCAGACTGCTGCATCTGAGGCGGTGTCGATCTAGCCCATGAAACGTATACCTTTTTTGGAGCTTGGGAGTAGAGCAATCTGGACCACATTTCCAAGAGGGCAAGTCTGATTTGACTATTTCTTCTTTGTTTCAGAATAGAGACCACCACAGGAGAAAGAAGCCATAGGAGGACTGACCACTACCTACCAGGCTGGCAGGCTATCAACAGTTCTCCTAGGGTGCACTGGTTCATCGAAGACGGAGAAAAATGTATGATAAACAGAAACATGCGACCCCGAATGTGCATGTCAATCGATGATCACGAAGATGAATCAACTCTCATAACCTAGATTCCTTAGCTGTCATAAACCCAAGGATAAAGAGACTCAAACACCAAGCATGTAGCAGAGCTAGACGCTAAGTCAGTGCTCCATCACATTCACAGCTGCACAGGCTAACGTTTTCTATCCTGATGGCCCCTTCTTAGTTGATGATTTTTCACAATGTATTTCATGGCTTCCATCCCTACATGAGACTTTATTACTATCACATAGGAATAAAAAGCCATAAAGCACTAGAGTGAATTTATCTTGGTCGGATGCAAAACTTATTTTCTTCACATGACTTCACAACCATTTCAAAGCTAACCAATCATTTCATGCTACATTAAGGAACATTTTAAACTACACATAAGTGACAGGAAGCACACTTAAATTGTGACATCACAAATTAACAAGGTGTTATCCTTCAACGACATTCTTAGCTACAAGGACCAGGAAACAAGACCAGAGACACTCAGCAACACTCAATCATTGAATTCACCGAAAACAAAGGACACTGGGAAGAATTCCTGGAGAAAAGCTCATCACTTTGACATTGGACTTGGAAACACAGGAGGAAAGACGGAAGACAGACAAATCACTGATACAAACCGAAACCAGGGGATTTCATTCAAGCCTCTTGCTTCACTTTCTTCCTCGGGAAGCTTTCTTACATGCCCACTGCCAGCTTTCAGACCTTTCATTCTGGAGCAGGTGGACAGAGGGGGGACCTTAGCACCTGCTTAGCCTAAGTCAGCATTAAGCCTTCTACACCTAAATAACAAAAAAGAAGAGAGAGAGAGAGAGAGAGAGAGAGAGAGAGAGAGAGAGAGAGAAACCCTATAGCTTGCTAAGAGACCATGAGTGCTAAAAGCTCATCTGCAGACCTCCATGGAGGCTGACACCCCCCCCCCCCATCTGTAGAAGCCAATATCTATGCCAGAAACAATCCGGTGTACTACAGCTCTCAGTGATCTAAATAACTCAGGCCCAGGGCCTCAGAACATTCTTTATGCTGTATTAAAGTGACACTGCTCTTGGAGTTGTTGATGCACTTTTAAGTGACCACACTGAAACTAGTTCCCTGTGACCACTAATAACTCAATGCCCTAAGTGCCGATGGATTCGCTGGCCTTTCCAAACTAAGCCTGGAATGCCTATTTACCAACTCCTAAAACAATGTCCCAGACTAATAAGCACTGCCCTTTGCTTTTTCTTTTTCTTTTTTTTAAATATTGTATTATTCAAAGTCAAATAAAAGAAACAAGAACCCGAGTTTCTCGTGAGGGGTAAAGTCGTGTCAAGCTATTTCCACCTGGAGGTTACTGTAATGAAATCTTGGTGTATGTGAATCACAGGGAGGAGACTGGAAATAGTTAAATGAAAGGAAGTGCATACATAAATTCAATTATCATGCATGAAACATGCAAATGATGTAAGCACTGCATCTGAAACTCTACTTTATATTCATTAATCTCAGGTTGCACTTTTGAAGGAGAAAGACATGCTAATTGGGTCCAGATTAATGCACTCCCAAACCTCTCCAATTTGTTTTTAGGTGAGGGTTAAATGATATGTATTAAAATAAACACAGCTGCTCATGTGCCTCCACCTTCCACCTCCCCCACTCCACCTCTACCTCTGCCCCCAGCTGCCTCCCCTCCCCTGCCTCACCCACCCAGCTGCCTCCCCTCCCCTGCCACAGCCCACTCCAGCTGCCTCCCCTCCCCTGCCACACCTCTTTTCCTGTAGGAAGAGGGATGAAAAAGCCCCGACATCTTCCTTTTGAAAAGATACAGGACGAACAAGCCTGTCTCTTAGCCTTTTCTAGGCTTTCCCTTTCCCTACAAGCCACCAAACCGCAGGAAGAGCATGGATGGAAGATGCCAGACTGCGGCATCCGGACCGTGCACAGGTGGGCAAGCCACCTAGCACTGTCATGGTCAGCGGGTTCTTTCTACAAGCTTGGGCCTGAGGCCTCGGACCAGCATGTACTGAAGGGTGTCCCCACAGAGGCTTGACTTGAAGCCAAACCTGCTGCAGGTCGATAGGACGATCCTGGGACTCGAGGTTTCTGGTTGCTGTCCTTCCTCTGGGGCTCGCCGGGCTAGCAGAGCCTGGCCTACAGCATAGGGCACTCAAAGGGTCTTTGTAAAGGATCCCTTGCTTTCCCTCTTCCTCCTCCTTCCTGGCAAAATTATGCTTAAAAGAAGGACATTATTTACATATTGACTTCTTGGTTTGTTGGTTTATTTGTACTTGTTGGAAACATTAGTTTGGGACGCAAGGGAATAATACATCTTGGGGAAAATCATATCTTGTGAATAAGGACACTTTTTAAAATAGTAAGACATCCACTGTGTGTGTGTGTGTGTGTGTGTGTTTCTTAGTTTCTTGGACCCAGTCTTGAGAGAAAATAAAACAAAAGAAGAGGAGCTGCGGCCTACTGGGGATGGACCTGGCCACGAAGGGTCCTCTCCGAAGGAGCGGCCACCAAGGAGTTAAAAGGGGGGGGCGGAGACAAGAAGCCTCCAGACTCATTTCACACTGAAAGTGATGTTTAATTTGAATCCTGCTCTTCCCAAAGGGAAAAGGTTCCTCTCATCAGCAGGCTCATAACCTCCTCCCCCTCCTCCTTTCAGATGAATTGAAAATTCAGATTGACCATTCATCACGATGTGACACGTTCTTTTTGTCCCGGGCCAAAAATCAAATGAGAGCCTGGGACCACATCTGAGCAGGCGCTGGCTGGCCAAACCGCCCCCCCCCGCCCCTCGACGGACCGACGGACCAACCGACCGGGGGAGGGACGTGCACGAGGGATTGAAGACAGGAACGGGGGCACAGACGTACACAGACATGGGAGTGGACGTGCACTCACAGCGGGACACACAGACACACAGAGCGACCGCCCGAATCGCCTTCTGCCTATTTGCAGAATAGGGTTAGTCACGGGAAGTAACAACCGGGAACCTGTGCACCTGCCGGCGGCTGCTGCGAGGGCCCTTCGGTGAGCCCGGGGGCTCCGGGCCGTGGGCTCCTATGAGAGAACGTGATTATCCTAAGCGAAGCCTCCGTGGGCTGCAGACGTCCCGGCGTGGAGCCCGACCCGCACCAGGCGCTGGCCGGCACCCGGGCTCCGCTCGCCCATCTTCCGCTGACTCCGTGGGCAGTTCGTTTCCCGTGATGAGAAGTGAGCCTGGCACCTCCTTGGGGCCCCGGGCTCGGCCAGGCGGGGGTGTCCAGCACCTAAAACGATGTTTTCGGAGGCAGACTTTATAGAGATCTTCACAGAAACATATTCTCGGACCGAACCATGCAGCCGACGGAGGAAATGGGCTGTTTACCTTGGAAAAGACCAGGCAGGCTCTTCTCTGCGCAGGAAGCACTGCGGCCTTGCTGAACGTCGTGCAGAAGCGACTGGGCTCCTTGGGCTCCTTGGGCTCCTTGGGCTCCTTGGGCTTCCCGGCATCTGAGGCGGCGAGATAACCCTCGGAGCGCGGCCTCCTTCCCGGCCGCACGTTATTAGCCTCCTGGTGGGCGAGATAGAATACAGTGAATGTAATAACCGCTCTCCACACAACGGGCTCGCTCGCTCTTTTAAATTGAAAATCCCCTTATTACAAAACAAGGGGTGTTCTTTTTCTTCCACCTTTAAGTAGGACTGCCACATTCATTGCTTTTTACAAAAACGCAGCTGCTTTTTAAGCTACAGATAAATAGAATCTGCTAGGCGGTAATTCGACTCAGTCTGAATGCATTATTTTCTAAGACACTTTGGCGAGGGGCTTTTTATTATAAATTGGAATGGACGAGGAAAGTCCTTTTCTCTTCTAATTATGAATGTGTTTTGTTCCCTACTATTAACCCGCAATGGCAGATTGATCTTCTTCTCCTTCTCCTTCTTCTTCCTCTTCTTCTCTTTCTGCAGCCAGTTCAAGAAATCAACATATTTCCTTTTTTTTTTCTTTCCGGAAAATTAGAGAGGGCTGATGATTAAGTCTTCATGGACTCCAATGACAAAAATAAAAATAGCACAAGGAATAGGCAAACGCTGTAACCACAAACAGAGACAATGAAGGGGCCCTCCGACGTCCAAGGTGACGAGTCCTGTTCCGACACTGAAAGTTAAGATAAAGGGGATTTACTTGTTCATTTCATTTTAATTAATGTAATTTTAAACAAAATTAAGCTTCCCAGGCATCAGCATAAAGCTGATCTCCTTATACCCATTCACTTAAAAAGGAAGAAGACATAATGAGAGGGTAACATTTCCACAGAGTGCCCTAACCTCGTGTGTTTCTCGTTTGCTTGTTCATTACGTGTGCTAGTCGGTAATTTTATCAGTCATCCCTTGCTCCTGGAAGCAGTGTGCTGAAGAATTAAACAGGAGAGGAAAACGCTGCGATAAAGCCTCTCCGATGAGAATTTCTGCTGACATTGCTTTAACTCCAAAGATAAACACTGAGAAAAATGGGGGAGCTCCTAATAATATCAAGAGGCAATCCAGAAACTCCATTAGCCTCAATGTTGCTTTAATTTTGACCCCGACGTTGATATTCCTGAGGACAGCCCTACCGTGGCCCACGGTGGCTATGGCCTACATCTATATGGCTGTGTCACCTAGCCAACAGGAGGCCTTCCCACGGGGCATCAGTGGGGTTCCAATTAGGGGAGAATAAACACTGCCGCAGCCCGGACAGCGAGCGGGGATGGCCAGGCTGTCAGGAAGCACAGGAAGGTGCCCACCACTAAATCCACGGATGTAAAGCCGATGTCATCGGCTCCCTTCCTTCAGCAGTGATGGAAAGCAATGTGCTGGAGATGAACTGTGTGTGGCAGACAGTTTTGGAACAATTTCTCCTTGTTTAGGTCATTTTGAGTTTATTTCCAGGAAGGATGATAGTGGGCAATCGAGGGGGACCTGTGTAAACGTAAAGGCTGTCATGGAAGAACTCTGTGCTGGGATCACATGCATATGAGAGAGAGAGAGAGAGAGAGGTGCCTTGAAATCATCTTTGCATCTAAAGCCACGCTGCCTCTCCTATGCAGCTCCGTCTGAAATTTTTAAAGGGAGACACTTATTACAAGCGAGATGCAGCCCCGATTTTTCAGGGCACCCACTCTAGCAAGAGGTATATTTGCAGTTAACGGTGGTGACGGGGCTGTTGAGAGTCCACTGCCCTGCCGAAGCTTTGCATCCATTTCCTGTCTTCCGATAAGCCTGGGAACAAAGGAGGCCCATCAGGACGCCAGCCTCAGTCTCGGTGACTACGATGCTGTGGCAACAGAAGCAGCCCAGTTTACCTGAAATAAATAACCAGGCCCCTTCACTGAGAAACAAATTGGAGTATATTAGTTATCTCTGTAAGAGTGAAATTGAATCCTCGGGCATCGACATCTTCATTGAGCCACGGCCACAATGACAAGCCTGCTTCGGCAATCAGGGATGTTTATTTCTGTAATATTGATATGTGAGGCAAATAGAAGAAGAAAAGAGACCTTAATTGAAGGAGTTCAGTCCTGATTTAGAAGCATAATCTTTGCGGAAATCGGTTCTGCTGGATGACTCACAAAAATATCTTTGTGCCTCTGCTTCCCTCAATCCATTCCCTGACCCTGGTAAATCAGGAACCCAGATGACAGACAGATTAGGCCGGGCTGAACGTGAACTTGTCAGGGCAGCATACAGTCACCATCCTCCGCCGTCTGTATGATTGTTCTCAGGTAATAAAAACTGCCTCTGGTGAAGGTAATATATGCCACTCGAGGCAGAACCCTTGGCCCTCACTCAACTTTCAAAACCACTAAGTCCGCAGCTCCACAGAAAGTAACCCTATGACTAAGCAGAGAGGAATGCCTGCCCCGTGGCCTGAGACACAGTGGGAAGGTGCTCCAACAATCTGGTCTCCTTCCGTTCTCTCTTTCAGAAAAGAAAAAGGGGAGAAGCCAAGCAAGAAAGAAGGAAGTGACAGAAGAAGGGAAAAGAGGAAGAGGAAATGTCAGAAGCCTGTGGGGTCCAAGTGAGTCATTCCCATCCTTTCTACACAAATACAATTCTCTTAACTCAATGCCCCTGCCGCTTAGAAGCAGACTCAGCTGCAACCCTTTTAAGGCATCACTTTGTGACCCAGTAAACTGAGGCTAGTTGGGCCTGTCTCACTGGGCTTCTCAGAGGATGACGTGTGTGGTTCTGAGCTACATAGGATGCACCCTGTAAACAGCACTTACCCAAGAAGGAACAACCATTAGCATTCAGGGTTGTCACTCATCGGGCTTCTCATCCCCCTTGTGCCTCTCTACCTGGAAATTCCTGATTCAGTCCCCTATCATGCTGCAAACTCTAAGAACACCTGGCAAAACAAACTAACCATGACAAATGGACCCCTGCTCTGCCTCATTTCTTTCTTCCGCCCAATTCAAATCACTTCACGCTTTCAGTGGAAGGGCTGGACACTGATTTTGTTTTACCTCCAGGTCCTGCAGGTAGAAATGGGAGAGAGGAGGTGCCAGATGTGTAAATAATCCAGCCCCAGAGGCCAAGCTGGCCCCTGTTCTGAGAGGGATCGTGGGCATAGCCAAGTCTGCCATTCACTAAGACATGGGGTCCCCGGGGAGAACTTAGAATCCATCTGGTTTTGAACCAGAGTGTTGTCCCCCAAGCCCAATTTCAAGTTAGCGTGCACACCTTGCATGCCCCACACCTGGTTGTGCACATGTGCACAGGCATATACACACCTGCATGAATAACCTATTGGGAACGCCACCTGTCAGGGAACAGACCCTGCTCTAGGGCCTCACCTGGAAATCTTCACTCTGCCCCAGCTGGTGCGAAAACACCGCAAATAGTGGGTAAGTCTGATCTTACCAAACTGCCCAAATACCTCATCTTTCCGAAACAAAATACCAGCCAGCCACACTCGGGGTTATAAAGGGACAACCACCCTAATGTCCCTTTCAAGGTCAACATCTATTATCAGGATGGGTTGAATTTCATAAGACAAAACAGCAACTTCGAAAAACACTCATATCCTTTTTTCTTTTCTCTTCTTTTCTTTTTGGTAGGTTCCACACCCAGCGTGGATCCCAACACAGGCTTTAAACTCATGACCCCAAGATCGAGACCTGAGTTGAGATCAAGAGTTAGATGCCTAACCGACTGAGCCAGCCAGGTGCCCCAAAGCCACTCATATTCTGAAACACATTTTGCATGATTCCATTTAACTTTCAGCAACTCCAGTACTTTTGTTTTCTAAAATGAAAAAAAAAAAAACTAGGCTGTATTATGAAGATGAACTTTTGCACAAGTACACTCACTTTCTTTTAAAAATACATTGCGGTGAGTGAAAAAAAAAAAAACGGCCTGCTTTCCAACCTCTTCCTTCTAAACCTATTTTCTGAATAGAGTTGTTTGAAATAATCTCATTTCTATAAAACCAAATATCTTACGATGATCAGACTTGACAATTACCACACAAGCAAACACAGACTCTTAGAAGGGCAACTTCAAAAGGATTTCTTCCTGCTGATGGCTGTTTGCCCACAAACAGAGAGGCTCCAGAAAGAGGCTCCAAGCTGCGCGGGCCACAGGAACTTCCAGCCCAGATTCTAATCACCGCTGCGCCAGGCAGTGTGAAGGCGATGGACGGGAGCAAGGAGACATGGTGCGTGTGGGATTTGGTATGTCCTACAAATGAGGGAACATGGGTGTCTTCCCCAGAATCACATTCAGCACAGAGATGCTCTTGATATGGAAAATAAGACAAGCTTTTTAACTCCTTGTCAAGGCTTCCTGACATCCACCACTTTCAGGAGGTCAAGAAATGTGTCCCCAGCTTCTGTTTTCTGTTCTCCTCCAGGGAACATGGTGAAGAATGGGGCCGCCCAGCTGCCTTCTAGCACGTCACACTTGGATGACTCCCATCCTCACTGGGGGTGCGGGGGATAGGGGCGGGGGGAGGGTGTTGGAGGGGAACATGTCCATTGCATTTGGACTCACAGGAAAGAAAAAAATCAATTTAACATAAAAGACACTCACATATTTTTGCCTCTTTGCTATTCTGCAGAGGGTCTGTGGTAGAGCTACACTGAAAAAGTTTTACATAATGAAGATTACTGAGGCATAAATCACATAGGTAAGAACTGAGATGTGTGACAGAGACGGGATCTACGGGCTAATTAAATTCAACAAGGGCTTCTGAAAAGACAACATGCCCACTAACCTTCCTAGGCTGATATTTTGTTTTTCAAGGGGCAGTAAGTGCAGAGTTGTCACGGTTGTAGAGACCACAGTGTGATCCTTTAACAAAACCTGAGGGGGGTCGAGGTGAAGATGAGATGCATGGATTTCTGTGTTGAATGGATGCCAGAGCCAAGATGCAAAGAATAGATAAGTTAGAGATTCGGAGGAACTAAATTTGAAGCCAGCCAGTAAAACGGATTGAACCTTATTACCTCTAGTCACTGAGAAATTCCCGAGACAGTTGGATGCAATTTGAAAAGGTCAGAAAAATATTTCCTGCACAGCATTACTGCTTCATGGTTTAAGGGTGTACATTTGTGAGATGCCAGCTCTAATCATTTTTATTGACTTTGCTTTCCAGAGACAGACAGACAGTCTGGGAAGAAAGACCACTAGATAAGAGAAAGGCCATCTTCTAAATGAAAATCTCTTGTATTTTGTTTTCTCACTTGTGACTGTGAACAATCCCAAATCTTGCCCATCAGAGGAGAAATCACACCACTTCACAGAAGAATGATGGGATGAAAAGAGAATCTAGGAAAGTACTGCTGCAATTTTCCTAAGGCGAGATCTCTTAATTGCTATTTATTTAGCCTCTACTATATGCTAAGCATCGAAAGGTAAAGGATGCTGTGCTTTAATCCAAGTGTGAATATTTAAAATGAAACACCATAAAATACACCAGGGTGTGCAGGTTAATTTATTGTCAGCATTTCCTTTGAGGAATGGCTTCAGGAAAGAGGGAAATCCACAGGAAACATAAGAAGTAAATGAAACATATAAATATAGACTCAAGATATTGTTTTAATGAAGGCTCTGTGGGGATTAGAACCCTTCCGAATACAAAGAAAAAAAGATTTGTCATTTTACTTTAAATGCGACTTGCATGCAGTTAGAACTTTGTTAGCAAATACATTTGCGGGTCTTCTTTTTTTGTTTTTTGTTTGTTTGTTTGTTTTTTGACATGCAATTAGAAGTCAGAACTGACTTGTCAGTATGGAATGGCATGATCCATTCTAACCCCGTGAAGGTTTAATTAACATCTGACTTTTCTGTCTATGAGGAGCCATGTGTTTCAGATGCAAACACAAGACTATTTACTCTCCTCTTGTTTAGCAGCGAGGCTGGAACTTTTTAATGGCCTGCAGACCCAACTGCATGCTTTCTCATGATGGTCTGGCTCCATGATGATGGCCTGGCTGCTCACTAGGGCTTTACAATCAGCAGGATGGCTTTTCTTATAGAAAACCTTCTTTCTGATCCATGCCAGGCCTCATGAGATTCAGGAGTATTAAATTATACCCTGCCATCCACAAGCCATCACTTCCAGCAACACAAGAAGCCAACCACAGAATGGCTTTGCATAATCTCAGGTACCCCCAAGACAAGTGGAAAAGCCGGCTCATTAGCCGGACATCTGAGTTCTTGGCAGGGAGGATAAAATATCCATCTTCCAAGTGACTTCTTCCTATCTTACCTGAATATATCTGGTATGGTTAGATTGGTATTGGTGGATTTAAAAAAACATTTTTTTTTTCACCTTGTACAACATAATAGCTTTAACCACAGAAAATGCTTACGGACACTTCATGATGGTACAGAAGTTCCGAGTGAATCACACTTAAAACTCAAGCTTTTCCACATCTTCATTTCATAAGCCCTGTGTTACTAGTGGAAAATGTACCTAATGTACACATCTTTTGACTTCCACTACCTAAGTTCTCCATGAGGAAGAATTTTAAGCATTTCTCCTAACCATTAATATCATTAATCACAATAATAATAACAATCCTAAAAGTAGTATTACGAGTAACAATAATAATGATAATAGAACTAGTGACTATTGGTTGAGCATTTACTAGGTGTGGGTACCATGCAAATGTATTGTCTCATTTAATCGTCACAGCTAACTGAAGTAAAATAAAGGTGATTTTTTTCTTTCTTTTCCCATATTAGCCATGAGGAGAATGAATGAGGCTCAAGGAGAGCAAGAAACTCATCTGGGTCAGAAAACTAGAAAGTACTGATGTGGGACTCAGCTTCCAGGCTTACTTGATTCTAGTCCCTATTATTCAAAGCTGTGTGCTTTAAACCATGCCCCCCGAGCATTCACAGGCCCCAGGAGTGCCACTCCTCACAGTTCCCAGCATTTCTGGAGTGATGTTGAACCAGATTTCATTGCTAAGATGGGCTGAGTCACGCCCACCAAACATTTGCTGACAGTGCACACAAGGCAGCCACCTTCCAGAGCTACAGGCTAACAGCTGGTGACAAACCCCCTTCCTGTCCTAATGGAATGCAGCACATGAAGGGGAGCCTCCTTCACAGCAGCCTCCCTCATTGGCTGGCGAGGTTCATTCACCTCCACCGAATAAATTTCAGAGCCCAACTGCACACAAATTGCTTTTCTATTTGAATTGTTTTCAAATTATGTTCAGAGAAGAGCAAGAAGAGCAAATTTCTTCCTAGCTGGGGCCACATTAAGGTCGAATGTGTTAGTTCCACGAATCCTTCTTTGAACAGGATTTTAAAAGGGAAGATGAGCAGTAGCTATTTTGTGATAGTCACAGGCAAGTAAGTAGGATGAGAAGAAAAGAATGATGGGTCACAAAGGCTTAGCACAGAAACTACTGCAGGTCTTTTATGTCAACAGGATGTACCAAACAGAGCCAGGTTCCAACAAATGGTTAGGGTACCTTTAACCGACAATCATTTATCCTAAGCAATTCACCAAATGTGTCCCCAGCCCCAATTCTACCTACGTGTGAGAGGTGATGACTATGAAAGTGTTGAAATGCCAGCTGGCATCCCAGCACACACTGTCCAGGCACCTGTCTACACCTGTCTGCAGTAGGGACCCTCTCAGCCCCTCCTGTCTGGAGGAGAACCTCGTTTACCTGTCAGGTCCCCTCACAGAGGGAGACCTTTCTTTCAACCCTGAAAGGAGACTCTCCTGCTGACAAAGCTGTCTCGGAACTCAAGAGGCACTAACAGGAGCCACGAGGAGACACAGCAGCAGCTGGGCTGCACTTCTTACAGAATGAAGTCATTGTTGAGGTCCTCCAAGCGAAAGCATTTAGAAACTAGAAATGAGATTAGGTGCAGCTACTGAAGGGTAGAGAGAGGAGCAGGTGAAGAGGAGGCTGGTACGTGAAATGAACTAAGTCTGGAGTCTGAATGCCCCAGGGCTTGTGATTCTTTTGCTTTCCCTCAGTGCAGAACAGGGCAGAAAAAAATAGAGTGTGAAATGGGGGCCTTTGCACCCCTGAAGTGCTCAGGGACACAAGGAGTCTAATTCTTCACCAAGGGAGAAACATAAAATACCCTCCAAAGGAATCTAAGTTTTAATAGCTCATGTTGAGAAGTCATTTTTTTAAGCCTTAATTATCTTCCAAAGAAGATGCATGAAAAATGTATTTTTTAAGACAGGTTAATTGGCTAATTTCTTATGTTGTGTGTGTGTGTGTGTGTGTGTGTGTGTGTTATTGCAACCTACTCTCAAAGTACAACAACAATAACGATCTCTGTAAAGAAAAAAAAACTGGAAGAAAACATCAAACTGGGTTATCATATGAAATTCCCCTTTACTGGATTCTTCCTGTGAGCAGAAACTCAGCTTCAGGCATTAATATCATTAGAATTAACTTTCTAGCAATGATGATAAGAAATGATGACATACAATTAAAATATTTATAGTATTTATAGCAGTAGAAGCAGTTACACCTCAGACGTCAAGATAATGAAAACAGCCTTTCCTTTCTCAACTCTGGATCAAACATAGCAATTTAGCAATTTCTAAAAACTCATTATTAGATTTTTATTTTAATTATTATTCCAACACTTCAATGTCACAATGTTAAATGCTTTGTGTACCTGGCTATCCTTCTCAAGAGGATTTTGGTAGCACGAGAACCCAAATGTTATCCTGGTCCATTTTCTTTGAATTATAGGAACCTCCAGAGTATATTCTTTCCTATATTGGGAGACAGTGTGGCTTAAATTTTTCTGAATAATTTTCAAAATCAAATTTGAAAGTTTTCATGAGAGATGATCCTCCCCGGTGGGTGATATGAAGCATAACCTAAGGGGAAAACATGAAAATAATTAGCATAAGATATATTAGCATATAGATGCCTTTGAAATAATAAACAGCAGAAAACCAAAACGCTTATCCTCAAAAGAAAGTTATGAGAAAATATGAAATTAATATACACTTCTCGCATGACAACCTCAGCCTGAAAGCTAAACAGAATATTCTCATTCAGGAAAGGGTGGGATGGCCAGGGAGATGGAGAAATAACACAAACCAGTTCTCCTATGCTCTGTCTTCATCATCACCACATCAATATTCTCTCTTTACCATTACTCCATGCTACCCCTTTTCCTTTATAGACAGAAAACAAAACAAAACAAAACAAAACAACCCAGTAGGAAAACAAGTGTCTTCCTTTTACTTCTTCTGACAGCAACCACCAACTGGACAGATCCAATATTATTTCTCATTTTTCTCCCCTCCTTTAGCTAATTTTCAATCTTTCCGTAGATGGCATAAGAAATGCCAGGCACAGTAATTCACTTATCAAGAGGACTGAGAAGCTTCAGATGAAAGGGGGATGGTACTTAGCACTTGTTAACCATGGACCATAAATGCCACTGATTATTTTTAAATTTCGAGTTGGTACAGCCTCTCAAGGTAGTAAGCTTGCATATGTGGTGTGAAAGGAAGAATATGGCCTTTGGAAGCAAAACTCACTTAACAATCTGATCTGGGTAACCTTGGAAAAATCCGTTAAACACAATTAGTTTGAGGGGTGCCTGGATGGCTCAGTTGGCTAAGTGACTCTTGGTTTTGGCTCAGATCATGATCTCAGGGTCCTGAGATTGAGTCCTGCATCAGGCTCTATGCTCAGTATGGAGTTCGCTTGGCCCTCTCCTTCCGTTCCTCTCTCTCTTAACTAAATAAAATCTTTAAAAGATGTAAAACAAAATAAAACAAAACAAAACAAAACCCATACTTAGCTTCATATTTCTCTTTCTACAAAATAGCGATAGTGTTGTCTAATTTCCAGATACTTGTGACACATAGAGGTTATATAATAAACACTTGGAATATAGTGGGGCTCAATAAAGACGGCCCCATTCCTTCATCAATGGTTTCAGGGAGAACTCCATAAATGTTTAAATTCTGGGATTTGGTAAGCCTCCTTTCCCATCCCCACTTCATATGTATGTAGATGAGTATATGGTCTAAAGACATTTCTTTTGGTTTTTTTTTATAAATTTATTTTTTATTTTTTATTTATTTATGATAGTCACACACACACACACACACACAGAGAGAGAGAGAGAGAGAGGCAGAGACATAGGCAGAGGGAGAAGCAGGCTCCATGCACTGGGAGCCCGATGTGGGATATGATCCCGGGTCTCCAGGATCGCGCCCTGGGCCAAAGGCAGGCGCCAAACCGCTGCGCCACCCAGGGATCCCATCTAAAGACATTTCTTAAGGAGAGATGACACAAAATAATATTTTGTTCTGGGTCCCTGGACTCCAACCATACCTTAAAGTATCTGATACAGGTAAATTTCCTGAAGAAGGCCCTTGTTGGACTGTCAAAACACAGTCAATGTCTCTATATCTGGATACTATTTACATTATTTCACTTCTTTTATTTTATTACTTAAAAAATTTGTTTAAGATTTTATTTATTTATTCATGAGAATACACAGAGAGGAGAGAGAGAGAGGCAGAGACACAGGCAGAAGGAGAAGCAGGCTCCATGCAGGGAGCCCGATGTGGGACTCGATCTCGAGTCTCCAGGATCACGCCCTGGGCTGAAGGTGGTGCCAAACTGCTGAGCCACCCGGGCTGCCCTTCACTTCTTTTAATATTTAGTTGATGACCGCTTATATAGCATTTAGAACACTAAAAACGGGTCCTTTGCCAATAATACCATTTGCTTTTCTCAATTTGTTTTCAACTTTGAACTTTTGAGTGATGCTAATTACTTAACAAACGTTGTGTGTATTGGTCTCTTAGCATATAAAGTGGGGAGGAAACTTTCTTTAAAAAAATATGGAACTCTAGAGATTTGAAACTCCAACTTGGTTTAAGTCACTTCATTCTCTTTCTGTGGAGCACAGATCTTGAATTTACCCTTTATTATCTAATAGCTGCTTATATGTCCAGGAAAAAAAAAACAGCCATTGATTTCTTGAATTTTTGTATTCCCTCATCAATACATAGCACACTGCTAACACCTAGGAATGAGACTGGGATGGGGAAAACCCCTCCTGTATCTCTTTTTGACAAATGGGTCACCTAGTTGAGTTTATGATAAGCATTTTGCTGAGAATGTTTAGGCTGCTTTGCATGAACACAGACTATCCTATGTTTACTTTTTCCTGTTTAGACTTACCTGACTGACCATACACCTTCAGGCAGACATCATTTTCAGGACACTCCTGCTGAATGTCCTTTAATCCTTCTCTTTTTTTCTCCACTCGGGCCTAATAGGGCCTATGGCCCTTGAGGGCCAATTTAAAAGAGAAAATGTTTAGAGAGACACACCCTGGTAAATAAACCAAAAAGCTAGTTTTCTTTGGCTTTTGGGATTTGAAAATATTTTTATTGTCTGCATGCTTTCTGAGAATGACTCCTCTGGCTATGAAGGAAAAGGGCCTATTACACAAATCAAATAAATACATATGTATACAGAAGGTAGTCTCAACGGTCTACCAGTCATATCACGGTTAAGGTAAAACAGGTTCTCTTCTGCAATTTCAAAGGGATTTGAGACTGTACCAATTTGTTCCCAAAGGAAATTTTGACTTCTTACAGGGCCTAGTTTTAATGCTAATGATGTGCAGATGTGTTTGTTCTATGTTGTTTTCGGAGTTTAAAACCATTTGAGGTGAGTTAGCAGGGAATGGGCAGTCCCGTCTTCCTGCAAACTCTGAAATCCTTTTCTGTTTTGTCGATATTCTCAAATATCTCAAATACAAAAAAGTCAAAAATCACAAAAAGGTACTTTGAAACTAACATGTCCTTGACTAAAAACCGAGGTGTGATGATTAAATTTCCTGCCAACACACAGGCATATTCTTCAAATACTCTCAATGAATAGGAAAACAAGTCGGCAGAAATAGCAGTTCATCTACCTCAGACATAAGCCCTTGGAGGATGAAGACGGCACTCAGATTCGGGGTATACGATGGAAAAACAACAATGATTAGTTGATAACAATAATAATGACTAGGCATTATCTCTTTCAGCTCTACTTAAATCATCCTCTTCCATTTCCTACTTCCTCTTGCCGGGCAATGACTAAGCCTTTATACTGCACTCACAGACCGTCCTTCTTGTTAACTGGAATGGTTTGTCACCTGCTGAACTGGTGGTTCAATAAGAAACTGGCATATTCCCACTTCTCATCCCATCCAACAACACAAATAATTTCTAAAAATCCACACCTCATTTATCTCTTCTTCAGCTTTAAAGCCATTAGACCTATTTACGTGGAGTCATGGTAACACCACAGTATCAGACACATTAATGAACAGACCTGTTCATCCCTAGAATGCTTTCCTCATCAAATTCTATGACCCAAGCAACCAAGATGTCTTCAAGTAGGTAAATGGAAAAATAAATGTGGTACATCCAGATAATGGAGTATTATTCAGTGCTAAAAAGAAATGAGCTACCAAGCAATGAAAAGCCATGGAGAGAACTCAAATGCAGATTATTAAGTGAAAGAAGCCAGTCTGAAAGGCTGTATACTGTTTGATTCCAAATGTATGATGCTCTGGAAAAGGCAAAACTGGACACAGAAACAAAATTGGTGTTTGCCAAAGGTGGGGTGAGGAGGGGGAAGAGGTGAATAGGCAAAGCACAGAAGATTGATAGGGCAGTACAAATATTCTGTAGGAAAAAAAAATATTCTGTAGGATATTCGAATGATGGATAGATGTAATTATATTTTTGTCCAAACCTACAGAATGTACATCCCCAAGAGTGGACCGTAGGGTAAAGGTATGGACTTTGGGTGATTATGATGTGTCAGTGTAGGTTCATCCCCAGTAAAAAGCAACATACCATTCTAGTGAGTGATGTTGATAGTGGCTGTGCACGTGTGAAGCGGGGTTGTCTCTGTACCTCCCTCTCAATTTTGTTGTAAACTGTAAAGTGCTCTAGAAAAATTAAGTCTTTAAAAAAAATGCCACGATCTGCCATATTTCTGGCCTTGTCATATTGCAGTCCTGATAAAAAAGCAAATATTCTTAGCTCTATACCCTGATTACTCACTTGCTTTTCAGACTGCAAGAAGAGCTTGGGGGCAGCTGCAAGCCAATGTCTGAGAGCCCTTTCCACAGTCACCAGCTGGAGAGATACAGGAGAGAATGTCTACATTCCTTAAGGTCAGACTCAATCACTGATTAGTTCAAAAATACTTTTTACAAAATTTGTTCTCTGAAGGTGGGACACGCATGCAGGTGTTATTAAAAATTCTCTGCAGCACTAATACTTATGTGGATCTCCCATTTATCTCTGTGATGTGCAATCTGAGAATCAGAATCTTGGATCTGTCCCACACTAGCAACATGGTTTCCTCTGTACTTACAATGTCAACTATGGAGGGTTTTGGGTAGAAGAAAACATAAGGGGAGGTGCCTTATAAACTGGTAAGTACTCTAAATATTGTGGGGGTGGGGGTTGAGACATAGTTATCATGGTGATGATGATGATGGTAGTGATGATGATGATGATGATGATGATGATGATAATTATAATTGTTACATGAAGACCAGTTGATTTCATAATATATGAAAAGGAAAGTATGAGGAAGCACATAGAGGAAGTACAATGACAAAGTCCAAGAGTGCAATTTAATAGAAACATAAGATTTTGTTTATCTAACCCAGAAGGGGAAAAATCACTAGCTCATCCAAAAGTTCTTGTGTAAAATGAATTTTTCCAAGTTTCTTCCAATGTACTTGAATATGATTACAGGTAATAGATGCCTAACAACAGATGCCATTTATTGGGGTTTGTTACCATATACTTATTATCGCTAAGCATGTTGCATGAATGATCTCATTTAGATAGTAGGGGCAGGAACTGATATTGTACCATATTAGGTAATACCGAGAATGTCTAATATAGAAATGCAAATTATATAAAAAGAACCAACAGAGTTAGCCCCAAATAAGGCTATTTCATTTTTGAATGGGATTTCATGGAACTGATAAATTCAAGAGAAGGCATATAGGAAGAATGATTTGGGTACATCTGGACTGATGAGAAGAGGTATCAGAAAAGTGAGCTGGTAAAACAACATGGCTGCGTGGATGGACAACAGGAAAGGTTTCAAGGAAATGTGCAGGTCAGGAACAAAATTCCCCATTCTTGATGGACAAGATTAAATCTCCCGCTAACAAGTGTCCCTCTTGCTGTGGAACACTGTCCCCCCACTACACAAATCATCCCTGAAAGCTGTGCAATTCTTCTGAGGATTTAGTAGTCATTATATTCTCTGCAGCGTCCACTCCCTGATTGCCTCTGTGACTGGAGGTGATTTTCATCAATGTGTAGGGGATTTATAATTCTATTTTGGCTTCTCCATTTCTTCTGGCCCTCACCTGGGACAAAGCCTATACTACCCTTGGAGGGCTGTGCTCAGGTATGGAAACTAATCTTCAATTTTAATTTAACCAACCCCAATTGTGCAGACACGTTTGATGCTGAAAGTTCTCTAATGTGTCTCGATTTCAGGTCTAAATTTGTCACCATTTGCATCACTGAGAATGAAACCTGAGTATGAGTAAGCCAAGATAGACTCCCCAATACTCATTATTTCCATGTGGCTTGACAATATGCTTTTGGGTTTGTTAACACAATATTTTAATCAGTACAGAAACCCAGAGTAGTTATTTACAGCATTTATCATCATTTTTCCCTTTCCACAGAAGAGCAAGTAGGTGGGCAACTCACTGGAGGAGAATATTACAGCATAAGAGAAGTGACTGCCTTTCCAGATTTCTACCTCTTAGAGTAAAATGGGAACAATTGCCCTTGCACCCATGGTTACACTCAACAGTGTATTTAAGAAGAGCACAGAACTAACAGACTGTGGCTGTGGGATGATTTTGGCTAATCAAAAGGATCAATAAGTTCCTGAGATGACTTATTTTCAAACCCTGAAAGTAACCTCTGACAACACAGGCGATGTAGAAGAGCAGGCTGGTGGGTTCGAATCCTGGCTCTGTCTCAGAGTCTTTGTGCTTCAAATTCCCCAATCATAAACTAGGGAGAGTAACAGCCTCTACACTGAAGGCCCTTGTGAGTGCTCAGACCGGGACCTGGCACATAGCTAACCCCATGTCAGTGATGGGCATGACCATGACCATCACCACCATTATGCCCAATGAATCGGTTCATAGTTTCAGAGACAAAAGATCACGTCCACATCAAGCTGACTTTTAGCATGAAGGAGATTAAATGCCATTTCATTATCTCAGCAATAGCCATTTTATTCATTATCATACATAGAGTGCTTATTATGTGCCAAGCACTACAGTATTAAACAAGGCAGAAAAATTCCCTCTCCTTATAGAGTTTACATGGGGGGAGTAGACAATAAAGAAATTAATAATATAATGTCTGTACTGATGAATACTATGGGGAAAACTAAAGGAAGGTGGAGAAATGCAGGGTGATCTTTACTCTGTCCCCATGTTCACCATATTTGACACAACAGCTCCCTGCAGGCCCTGCTCTTCCTCGGAAAGGAATTCTCAGGCTGACATTCTAAGGTAACTGCTTCACTGAAATCTCAACCATTTGGCTGCAACAAAAATAATCCAGCATATGAACGCATCCAGATAGACATATGTACACTGGTTTTCTGAAATGTAATGTGTATGTAATTTCCCGAATGGCTGGTTGTCACATCCATCTGGTCTTATTTCCATAGCACTTGAATGCACCACGAGGATATAAACCCTAAAAGCTAGAAAACAGAATTTAAATACCCAAACACATACGAGGTGTGTTTTCAAAAGCAGCAGACAAGCGAGCACTGTGGTAACTTCATTAACTTCTCTGCCACAGTTGAGAGTAGCTGAGACTCAGCATAAAGGCCACAGAACATAAAAGACATTCCACCGGCTGACCTCATTAAGTGGGTTTAAGACAAGCCTGGCGAGCTAATGACAAAAATCTACTTTGGAATTTCTGGACCTAAGAACCCTGAAAAAGTCCAAATACACCAAAACTCGACCATCCCTGCTATCTGAAAAGGCGACAACCCAGTGTCAATTAGGTCCATGTGGTTCATGAATCAAAGCCCAGGGATGGATGTTGCCCTATTCAACCACACTGAATAGCAAATCATGCTCTGTGTGTTTTTAGGTTTGGGCTCTGGTCCCATTTCCACTGTACAGATGTTGTAGGTTCCTAAATTAACAGTGGTCTCCAGGGAGATGCTCATCAGGCTGCATAAACTGAACAAAGGCCTCGCTGCCATCTAGATACCACACTGTTCTTTAGAAAACATTTTTCCTACTGTTTCCCCTTTCTCTAAAAGACCTTTCCTATTTCTAAATTCTGTCAGCACCCAAGGGTTCTGGACCATGTTAGACTCTACTTACTTAAATGCCAGGTGGAATTCTCTGGTTGCTCTAGGAGTGTGTCCACTCCCAACTACTTTTACATCCCTTGAGTGGAGGAGGCACTCCCTTTCATGAAGTGACAGCATGTGTGTATGCCCCACGCAAAGGAAAACCCCTCACAAATACTGTCAATCCTATAGCAATCTTATCATCACCTGAATTTTATAGATGAGCAAGCTGAAGACTCAGAGAATTTGCCCTACCTCAGGCCATCTGATTTCAGAAACCACATTTGTATTCCACCCCCAATGCAGGGAGGAATAAATGCTTGTTGAATGAATATGTAAATGAAAAATAAGGGTATTTTTTATACCGTTAGGATGAAAGGAGGAAGAATCTGCCACTTAAACTATATCCTGTTGCAACAGTAGGTATACAATGACAGGATAGTTATTCAAAGTCTTTGGGGGCATTGTGTCTTATACTTTCTAGATTCCTATGATACATTTGTTTTGCCATACCTCACGAATGCAAGGCATTTGTTAAATATTTGTGGGATCGGTGAAATATTTTAACCCAACATAACAAACAGCACCTGAATGAAATGATTTCCTTGGATCATTTGCCTTTTCCTGTTACTAGCTCTTTATATGCAGGAAGAATGGATTTTTTCTAAAAATCTGGCTCTTGGTGCTAATTGCTTAAGACATCCCTAGACATGCACCCAGGTTTCCACCTCTGGTCTTTTGGCCAGGCCTGAGGGAGACCTAAATTCCTGGTCCCAGCTTTTCAAACGATAGCTCACCTCATTTCCACAAAAGTCCTAGTAGTAACGGTGGAAATAACAATCTTTAACTACTGTGAACAAGTCAATGAGTCAGAGCATCTTCACATATGTTTATTGAGGGGAAACAAATTCCACTCCACCTGTCAAAACCTGGATGATATCCTGGATTTCACAATATATGGTATCCCTGGGCCCTACACTTAAATGTAGTGATATTTACATAGGATGTCACTCTGTTAATGTTGTGTGGAGAAACAGCATTATTAGCTTCTTCTTCCCAAACAGTCCAGAAAGTCTCTGAGTATCTACCTTCATTTCTTCCCTGTCCCTCGCTGTAGTAGTAAGTGACACTGGGTAAGTCCCTGCATAGCTCATTTATAAAATAAGAAGAATGTAATGTCACTTGTCCCATATCGTTACTGTGAAGATTACATACAATAACGTGTACAGAACTATTTTTGAACCATGAAACATTACACAGCTGTAAGACATTATTAGAAAAGAAGGAAAGTATGCTCGGTATAACATGCCTTGAGCAGCCAGGTGTTTAATTTCAATCTTATGTTAATGGTACGTGTATGTGTAAAAACACACATGCGTACAGCTACCCCTGGGACAAAATGAACCTGTATATATACTGGTGGGAAATTTGAATCACTTTACTGCATAAGACTTCAAGAGCTAATGAATGCCACATTAGGAAAACTTCTCTATTTCCGTTGGTTTTTGATGCAGAGCTACTGTGTTTTAAAAAGTAATTGTATCTACTATTTATTAAGTGTCAACTCAAAGACAGGCATTGGGTTAAGGTGTTGATACACACTGTGTGGTTTATTCATTGTAGCGCCACTCTAAGTAGGTATTATTATCTCTCCATTGCATATGAGTAAACTATGGCCCAAAAGAATTAAGAAATGCCCCCAAGGTCACACTGCTGGCAAATGACAAAGGCAAAATCTGCATTCAGGTCTGCCTGTTTACAAAGCTTGGCTTACCAAGTCAAATCCTATTCATCTGAAATTTGCATTGATTCAAGTATAGCATATGTTATGCTGCTCTGAGAGTGAATTCAAATGAATTCATTTTACCCTTTGTAAAATGTTAGGGTTCCTCTGACCAAACATAAACTGATCAAAAATGTGCAAGTTTTTCAGAATAATCAGGGGTTTAAAACATTTTTTTACACACATCTTTAGAGGGTTTACAATTGCTGGGTCAGGTAATGCATGATATCTCATAACTTAGATTGCTGAGTTATGAATGGGGTTAATGACCATGAGTTTTACTCACTGATCCCCACAGTTCACTCGAGATATCGCAAGAGTGCTCCTACTGTGGGCATACCACTTCTCCTGTGGTAGAGCTACATGAAGGTACAGGAGAAGGTTTAACAAAGAAGCAAAAGATATCCCTCAGGAAGTCTACAATCTATCCTTTTGAAAAGAAACCAGCAAACACGAAGCAGCCAAAGAGTCAAATTAATCTTAAAATACATTAGCAATACTTAGAAGTAATAAAACCAAATCAAAATTTCTTCAAAGGATTAAGTCTCTCAGCCTTTAACTCAGTCTGACCTGCTTCCCCCACATGCCAATTAGAGTTCAAAGAAAAGATTCATACACTTCATTTACAGATCTATTGAACCCTGGGCATGAGTGATAAATCCTTAATAAGTCAGAAAGATAGCTATATTTATTCTTAAAATTAACTAATTTGCACACAGAGGTTAAGTGATTTGCCTAAAGACAATTCACTGGAATGTCTGATGAAACTCCATAACTAATTCCATTTCACATTTCACATCACTGACCTGTTTTCTTATTTTAAGGTAACTGTGTAGAAATGCTAACATGTGTCAGCAAGATTATAGAAAAGATTCTGACACCAAACAAGTTCACCTCTTCACAAAGAGACAAAGAACAAACAAAAATTTTTACTAAAACATCTAGGGAATCTCATGACGAGCAAAGAGTGCCGCAAACATCACTTGGAATAGAAGACATGACTGAACTTTGCAGGGAGAACTTTCCTTCTTTTCTCTGTGCTCTGAAAGCAGACATACATTTATTTAGCAGTCACTTTCATGAATACAGCAGCAAAAAGTAAATATACCTAACAACCAAACTGGTTGGCAGACTCTATCTAGTGTCTATATTCAACTCTTCATTTAGGTGATTTTTATGAATGTATTTAAACACACACACGTTTTGGTTTTTTAACAATGAACTCCCTGAGACTATCCACAGAACATGTGGCAAGCTACTTTTAGCTACTGGGAAATAAAATGCTTCAAGTTTTCAAAAATAAAAATATTTCAAGAATAAAGGAATTTGGCAATAAGCATTTTTGAAGAGACTAATGCTAGAATGATCATTGAAGGCGAGAAAATTCTGAAGGTGATTATTCAAAGCATACTATTAAATAACCATAATTTTATTACACATAAATTTTATTTTAAAAATACTGGGATGAGCGTCACTGATTAGACAGCAAATACCAATCATATGCTACAACTGGTGTTGATACAGAAAATGGAAGACCAACGGTCCAAGCAGGACTTATGTTCAGTTTTTCTACTTTGATTTAAGCTATTTCAAGGACTCCATGGTTTCCTGGGTCAGTTCATGGTATTTTAGTGTTTTTGTAGCCAAAATAATGAGAAAAGAATCATTTCGACAAATTCCTTATGTTTAGTATTAGATTCCATTGTAATTTTGCTGGATCTAAACCTATCTTAGAGAACCCAAATGA
This sequence comes from Nyctereutes procyonoides, assembly GCF_905146905.1. NCBI lineage: Eukaryota > Metazoa > Chordata > Mammalia > Carnivora > Canidae > Nyctereutes > Nyctereutes procyonoides. The sequence goes on from NW_026575122.1 coordinate 26,970,908, forward strand.
CACAAAACTTTGGGGATAGAAATTAGCATAATTGAAATAATTCAATTTTTGGTAATTATAATTCTCACTTAAACCTAAATTAAATATGCCAAACTATAATTACGTTCAAATTTGCATCATGAAAATTATCCCCATTTTGCTCATGGCATCTTAAAATATCTAATAAGGGATCTTAAACTCTTAAGTTTGAGTCAAGAGGCCTTATTTTCACAGCCTTTGGGAAGAGACTTATTATGTATTAAGCACAGTTATACAGCCTCTTGGGAACGGGAGGATGGGTCCATTATTCTTTGTGATATGATGTGCAGGACTTGTACTATAATCTTTGGGTACCTCTAAGTTAAATTGCCATTAATGAGCGCTGAGTGCCACAGCAGACAGTAAAAGATTAATGCTTTCTTTGGAGAGAAACTTTAAGCAAAGCAGGTCATGCTTTAGGACACTGGTAATGGGAATCAAAGACACAGTAACAGCTGTAATACTTTAAAACTGGGCACTTCAAAATAAGTATGGCTTTGCTACCCATCTTTAGGTGACTGAAGATAAGCGACAACATCAAGGCAACGAGAAGTTACCTTTTAGTGCTGCAAACAGCTCATTGATTCCTAAGAATCCCATGATCCAATTATTATTATTATTAGTTATTTGGGATGCAAAAAAAAAAATCCCTAAAATACTACTCACTGGAAGCTAACTAACCTTTCTACTACTGGACTTCATTAAATTAACCAGTTGATGTGGTTAAATTTGCAAGGTGGTTTATTTATCTTCATCTTTGGGACAGTGGGTGGATGTAATCTGGGAATATATTGGCCAAGAAATAGATGAGTCTGGATGTGCAGGGCTGGCACACTGTCAAAGCACACGATGAGTTTCTTACAAAAAAAACATATGAATATATCACCAGTTGAGTAAAATATTCACATTAATACAGGAATAAGGCAGAAGAACCCTGGCTGACATCCCATCTGTTCTTACGAATTAAATTTAGAAATCATATGTAATATAGACATTTCTGTCTGAATATCATAAAACCCTGACACATCTAGGCTTTCATTAGAAAGCTCCACGATGTGACTTGAATAACAATCTGTCTTAGCTAATTAGTATTTTCAGTTTAGCATATTCACTTCCAGACATATTGCTGTTTGCACATGGTAATTTAGGTAAACAGATACCATCCACAGCTGCATCAATTAACACTGCTAATCAAAACTGAATTCAGGTAATTAGGCACATTTATGCAAAAAAATGTGTAATTTTGGAGAAAAGCTAGATTCTTCAGTAATATGTCAATAAGTAAAAAAATCTCCTTTTGCTTATGAAGATAAAGAATGAGGGGAGAGAAATCATCATTAATATATACATCATGCAGACAGAGTAAAAATCCCTAAATTAAATCTCAAACTTTAATCGGTCTGTATTTTCAGAAATTGGATATTTTTCATAAATGTTTCTCTCAATGTTTCCACATAGTGAAGTTGATTCACATATGCCTAAGGGTTTAATCATCATCAAGCAGGACTCAAATGGTTAATGAATTCTCAAGTATTTATATACTTAGAAGAGATGTTGGTCAAACTTGCTCTTCCATCTTGCTTAGTCTTTCTTAGGGAAACATGCTCTCAGTAGGTCTCCTTTTCTTACACACTTTACTGTTCTCTGCTACAAAGGACTTTCATTTGCCATTAAAATCACAATAGGAATTTCTAATTTTCCTGCAAATACTCTCCCATCCCTCCCCTATTCTACACAATGCTCTCTAGTTGCCAGTTGCCTTTTCATTCATTTTCAAAACGAATATTGCGAATCATTTTCTTGTTTTCCTAAAAAAAGAAACCTATCTGGTAATTTTGATTAGATATTCTAGTCAGTTAGAAAAACTAGTTTAGCTGTTGATAAGTTATCAGTAACCAGTAACTAAAAACGCAGGGTGGGAGGAAATTAGGCTTAGAGTTAAGCTAAAGAAAAGGAAAAAAATTGGGTCATTTTCAAAAGCATTCTACAGTAGATATGGGAATCTATCTATCATCTCAATTTCTCCTTTCTCTTTTCCAACTTTGAAACTTAGATTTATTTCTTAGTGCAAACCCCAGGACTTTATAATGAAATACTGAGTTCAGTGTCCCTAATTTTATTTTAATGGTAATAGTCACAATTCAGTTTAACAAACATTTCCTTGATAACCTTCCATGTTTCAGGCACTCTCCTAGGCCCTTGTGGACAGATACAGGATGGCTTTAGATTCACAGACCAAAAGAATCACCTTTTAAAAAGTGGACCAAGACTCCAACTGAAAATTGATCTGTCAATTCCAAACTTTTGGAACTTCTTATCCTAATTTTGCAAAGGTTTACTTTTTGTCTAACCCCTACTAATTCTTTTGTTCTCATAATAGATCAGGAAATGAGAACCAAAATTGTTTTTGCCAAATAGCATGTTATCTTTCTCTCATATTGCAGTAACCTCATACAACCTGTATTTTTGTGTATACATATTTATCAACAAGATTTTTCCCACATATTTCCTTAAACTCATTTGGCATAAGCAACTGGATAATTCCCAATGGAATAGAAATATAACAGACCGTGTGCTTATATCCAGTTTCAAGAGCAGGCATCATCAAACATGGTGGCACATTTATCAATGGTTGTTAAACTTCTCAACCAATGAAAGTGTGTGAGACAAGACAGGGATACCTCTGACTTTGACTCAAACAGAATTATTTATGAATTTCAAATGAAAGATATGCTAAATACTTACATTTTTAAAGATTAAAAAAAAAGCCTAATGGCTGACTTCCAATGAACTAAATAATATTTGGGGAGGGCAATTTTTAGTGTCTCTGAAATAAGTGAAGTTCATTGCATGCATGTGCCAGTGAATAATCTGTCATTCTAAAGCACTTCTGTTCCTTAGGAGTGAATCAAGGGAGAGCCAATTCTTCCCTTGTATGTAGTTCCTGCAATTTAGTAAATTCCTTTGTGTGAGGAAAGAGTTTACATTCATCTAAAACCCCTGTGCTCACAGGCACCCAATTTTAGCAAAGTGGAAAACGGATATGGCAACACTAGCTCTGATGAAGAAGGCCTTGAAATACGGCACCAGCTCCCAACCCAGGCAAATCACTCTCCCCCTCAGTCTCAGTTTCTGGTTCATAAAACATGGCTCATGGACCCACCTCACTGTGTTGTAGGGAATACCTGGTACATAGAAGGTGCCCAAATCATTCTTGTCAAAACCCAATGCAGATTAGTCAGTTATAGGTCCAGAAATACTAATGCTAAACTCAGATTAGTCAAAGTTATTTTATCAAGCAGTTCTCCATATTCCACAGTAATATGTAGAGGTGGTGGTAATATAAGTAGCATGGAATACATCAATAGGCCACATGCCTCTTCATTAGGTTGCCTTCCAATTCACCTGAAAACTAATGCTATGGAGCTTTCACAATTAGCTGGAAAGTTAGCATCAGGGCATTTATTGTGTTTAGAGTATTTTTATTATTTTGTCAAACAAATTCCCAGAAAAAAATTCACTTGACCAATATTAACCAAATAATTTTATTCTAGAAGTACTGTCTGTTGAGGAGAGTAACATTTTGAAAAATTCAGACAACTTCTTGACCATTAGTGATTTTAAAACCTTGAAAATCCTTGCATTTGCCACTTATCTCTGTTTGGCACCACAAAATGGCTCATAGTACATCTACTCTTAATTTTTGTGGAATTAAATTGTTGATTCACAAACCACACAATATGCAATGAATAAAATGACACCACTGGTCACTCTCTGAACAGTCTATTTTTTTAAACGCAAGGACTCTGACTAAAATATGTGGCCCAAGAAAATACCAAATGGATTAATTTTGCTTGTTAATGGTAAAGAATGTTATTCCACAGCCATAAGAGAAAATGTCAGGTCTGGGACTGGGTGGATTAGAGGGGAACAGATTGCCAGAAACAAAGGCAACAAAGAAATAAAAATGTCTTCTAAATACACTGAAGCAAAACAAATGATTGGATTTGGGATTTAACAAAATCTAATCTTATTTGCCTCTGCTCTTTCAGCACGTCTTTTCTCTATGCTAAGACAATATGAATCTCACCCTCTCAAGCCATGATTTTCTTTTATGGGAGAGATTGCTGGTAACTAATGGCATTGCATAGAAGATATTATCAGTAGGTTGGCATATTCGTTTTTTTATGCTTAGAGGATGTTGTATTTACAATAAATTTTAATGCTCCCGATTATTTTCATTCAGCTCTGGTAAGAGGTAAAATGAGAATAATCAAATTAGAGGAGATTATTGAATTACAGCTGAAGAATGAATAGTGCTTATTTTAGAGATTTAGTTTAGCAGTAGTGTTTGGGTTTTTTTTTTCTTTCTTTCTTTTTGGCGAAGTGTCTCTAACAAGAAAACAAGTATTATCATGGAAAAACTGGATTTTTTTTTAAGTTGGACATTTAATGTACCTAAACTAAAGCCGATAATCTACACTTTATCAGGCAAGGTACAGGACAACATATTTGTTTACAGCTTATGGTTGAATACTAGCCCCATGATTAAGAATTAGGAAATTATCTTTATAGCAAACAGATCTTAGTCAAACAGATTATTAATCTATGCTGCAAGGTATCATCCAGCTCTTTAGAGGATGCCAGAGTCACTTTGCCAGCTGAATTCTCTCTCACTCTATCACAGGATTTTCATCTTTGACTTCCTCATAGGCCTGGAGTAGAAGCCTATCTTTCAGAAAAAAATTGTTAAAAAAAGGTACATGAAAAGCTTGTGCAAAAATAAACCAAAGCACCTCAGGCTTCTTAATTTTTACACTATAATATTTGGGACTTTTGTACCTTGACATGTTCAGAGTAAATGCTTTGATGAAAAGAGAGAGAAGTAAATTACATATAGAATGAAAAGAACTCATATTATCATTTTAATAATCCACAGACACATAAAAGGAAGATGTGTTCATTATGTGATGGGACTTAAAAAAGACCACCGACCTTGTAATAAAAAAATTTAACACAATATGAAAAAATGGAAACAGTTTTTTGAAGTGATGTGAATATGGAACTTTTCACAAGGGCATCTTGAAAAATTTAACAAAGAAAAATAAAACCCAGCCATTATGTGACTTTGTAAATAACGAGAGCGTGCCCCTCTTATAATATTTTTGGACTTCATATAAGATACTGAATATATTTATAGACTCTCAGAGATTACAGGCAATGAAATTCTAAACGTTGGAAATAATCAACTTTTACAAACAGCTTCATAAGCAACCATACCACAAAGCCCCCATTTTCAGGAGACATCATACAGATTTAACACGGATATAATATGCAGTTTAGGTGGCTGCCAGTGGATTAGAATAAAGATGTCACTGTTATTTATTTCTAACCTCTTCAGGATATTTCTAGATTGGTTTTTCTATTGAGAGCACGCATTTTCAGTGTGTGGAGATTGCCTTCAGGCTCCCTGCTTTTTGCGAGGTAGTGGTTTTGATGTTTTGATGGGGGGAGGAATGCCTGAGACTCTTCCACGTGCTCCCAATTATCTACACATTATCCCATGTTTCCTGCCACTGGGATGCTCTCTCCAGAGCTATGATCTTTCCAAAGCATCATCCCATTCAGATGTGCAAAAATGAAAATTAAAATAGGAGGGTTTTTTATTATTATTATTTGAATGACATACGACCTGCTTAATGTTTGCATTTAAATTGGCCAGAATAATTCAGCTCTGGCTTTTAATTTCAGAAGGGTTAATCACCCTAACAAAGGTCAATCAAACTTTAATCTTCAATAAAATTGCTACAGCCCCAATCACCTGCAGGACATTTATTATATTCCTATTTCCATGCGAAAGAATGCACTGTTTTCATTATGCATCACTAATCTTCTAACTCTTTACATTAGCACATTTTACCAAAAATATTAATTCCTTTGAAACTCTGACAAGAGTTCATTTCTACACATCTCAGGAGATAATCCTGTTTAAAAGAACGGGTGCATCAGCTGTGAACCACTTTCCTGGCTCTTTCTAATCCTCATAGACCTTCGCTGCTCCAACTGAGTTCTTACAATAGGAAATCTCAATGACACAAAATGTTATGGAGGTTTAGGTTAAAACAACATTATATCATTTTAGGAACTTAATCCCCCTATTGTCTGTGATTATGCCATTCATCTCCTTGTTTCTATCCATAATGTTTACGGTGTTCAAAAGTTATTGATTTGGAGGAAGCAAATGTTAACCATATTTGAATAGCAGCAGAAAGACTTAAATTCATTAATTTGTTCACTCGATAAATATATATTGAGTGCCTATTATGTACCACTTACCAGGAGGGGAGAAATGCAAAGTCAAACGAAAAAAAAGAGAGTCTCTCTCATGAGAATAACACTCTCTTCTGAAAATAACATCCAGAATATAACAAAATAATATCTTAAGCCTTCACATTCAGCTTTTCTTATCAATGTCATTAAATTTTAGGGAAGATTGGAAATGTGTTGAGTCAAATTTTAACCAATATTTCAACAGACAGTATTTTTCTATTATTTGGACACTTAAAGGGTTTAAAATTCACGATCCCATAAATGGCCCATTTTTAAAATTTGAGAACATGAAATTTGATTCTTATATTTATGAATATATTCAGAGTATCTAGTCTCCCATGAGTAGGAATAAAGCCATGAGAAAGTTTAAATGGGCATTAAAAAATATGCATTGTTATGTATTACCTTGTTTCCAAATATTATTTCATTACGTTTAAAAACTGCTATTAACACATACAACGAATGGCATGGGTAAAAATAAATAAATAAAACATTGCTTTATTTTTGCCATGATATAGTGATCTGCATGACTGCAGAGGGAAAGTAAAGAACCTCAGTGTAAGTCCCAATTACACTGCAAATCAATTGCTTTGGTATTCCAGCAGTGGTGTGACACAGCATAAACAGCCCAAACTCTACCTTCTGCATATTTTTTTTTTTTGAGAAACCTTCCTCTCTCTGTCTTTGTACTCAGAGGAAGCACACAGGCATATATATATACACAGAGGCACATGCTCCTCCTCATCAATATTCAAGTTCATTAATTAGCAATATGTGATGGCTGTAATTTGGGTAACTCCCCAGAGCCTGAATATTCAATCAAGCAAAGCAAATCACAGTGAAAAGAAAATACAGGTATGACAGTCAATGGCCAGACTGGCATTGAGGAATAGCACATAATTTTAAGACATGCTAGTCTTTCTAAATGTTATAAAAAAAAAAAACCCAATTACTTTGACGAAAGTCAAGACCCCAGCCTTCCTTCCCCCTGCTTTGAGCATTTCTTAAAACTGAAATAGAACCTCTACATCTTCTATAGCTATGCTTGCTTTTTTCACTCCCATAACGAGGTTGACACAATAGAATAAAGTAGAGAAATGGCTTTTATTGTTGAGAGAAATAAATCCAGTGTTACACGATATAAAATGTTCAATTGATATTTGTTAACAGTTATTCTGAAAACTGATGAAGATTAGATACAATGACAGTCAAAACATTGCTTTATATTTCTATTCTGTATCAAAAGCCATTTTATTATATTTCTGAATTTCCAGATTTGGAAAAAAAAACAAAGCTTTCAGAGAATATGCTGTAAATGCTCAAGATGCATATGGATCTTTTTAGGAATCATTTTCATCACAAAAAAAAAATAAATAAAAACGAACCCACAAGCCACCGAACAAAAACCTTAATAAGAAAGCCCAGGTGTGGAATTATGAAAACAAAACAAAACAACCCACAACAAACATACCTTTGGCTGAACAAGTTCACAATTTCTTGTCTTGCCTATACAGCTTTGCCATTCCACCTTGAGCAAAAGTCAACTCCATGTCCCTTGTGATCTTTGTGACAATGCCATCATATCACTGGCAAATTTTTCGATTAAACTTTGCAGATGTAGTAGCAACTTTGTTAATTATGATATTAGCCAGCTGGCGGGTACAATCAGTCAACCGCTGTAAGAAAGCCAGACAAAGAGACATCTAATCATTGCAACCAGAGCAGATAAATTTTGTTCCTTTCTCATACGTGTCACAGATTCTATCCCTTCTGACCCTCTCCTCAGCCATCGACTGTCAAATTTAGATTCTGCGAGCTCCCAGCTTCCCTTTATCCCTGCCTTAGATCTGAAACTCCTGGTTATCAGGAAGACACGCGTCACCAGCTGTCTCCGAGCAGGAAAGCAATCAGGTGAATACTACTTATTATCTTGCATTGCTTTCTGAGGAGTGACAAGATTGATTTGGGACCTAGAATACATTCAGATCTCAGACATGTAGTTCCTAGGGTTTTGAGTTCAAACAGTAGGGTATGTGTAAAGTTGCAACAGAGAGTAGTACTTCAACCCCAGTGTTAAGGATATGGGATATTAGAAATTGAAAGAGAATTAAAAAAAATCTATCAGAATGCCTTTTTCAGATGCCTTTGTATTTTCTTTTCCACATCAAGGTTACATTGGTAATAATGTCTATGGACAGACTGCCACCCAGCAGAGCCAGCTTCATGCCTCAGTAACTTTAAGTCGACCCACAGAAACAGGATTCTGACATTATGAAGTTGTCTCCACCCATCTCCTTTTCATCAAGAAGAGTACTCTATAAATTCCTATTCCTGTAACTTATCCTCACATAGAAGTTGATATCAAATGTATAGAAAATAACGTGAGAAACTGATTTGGGCATCACAGCCAAGAGTAACTTATACCACTTTAGACAAAGAGACAGATGTCTTTACATCCTAATATAAATTTTTCCTTCAAAAAAATCAGTCTACTCAAATCATATAGAACTGTGATTGGTAGATATACACACATATACGTTCATGAATTTACTGAAATTGAAACGCATATTGGTAACACACATAATAACATTTCCATAAAATGACATTACAATATCTTTTTAAAGTGAAACATTCAGTTGGCCAGTGAAGAGTTTGATCTGCATGGTTAGCCATTAAACCAATGTAATATTTACTAAACGATTATTTTTCCCCATTGAAATGTTTCAACATCAGTGAAGTAATAACACTTAGGCTGCAGACTTTTAAAAAGAATAATATATAACACAATGACAAAATTATATTCATCAACAAATTAGTAGGTCTTTCGGGGATGGAAGAATTTAGTGAAAAGTTAAAATGCAATTTGAATTACATTTTAAATAGGAATCCCATATATTTGGCTTCCAAAAGGGACCAAAACAGTTCTCTACCTGTGAAAACTGCAGGTACAGTACACTATTTTAATAAATCATGGTATGTATCCTAAATTTACATTTTACATCACATGAGGATGTTCCTGTAATGGAAGGTCCAAAGTCCCTGCACTTGGTTTATTTAGCATGAAGTGCTGAAAAGATAAATGTATTTAGATGCAATCTAAGCTATATACAACAGGGATAAGATGATGTAGGGATCCCCAAAACTACAGAGCAAGATACTTTCATTCCAGGAAGATAAAAGGGTTCCTTAAATCCTATCAACAGAGATGAGAGGGGAAACATATGCTTCCAGAAATTCTCAGACATTTTATCTATGTATATGTCTTTCTGAAAATAAAATATTATCTATCCTTGGTGTCTGGGGCTGCGTTTAAGAAATATGTCAGGGTCCATGAAAGCAAAAGAACAAAGGACTCAAAAATGTTAGAGGCTGAGGGTGTCATGTGGCATAGTCTCAAGGACAACAACAACAAAAAAAATCTTAGACCCGACTTTTAGTGATACTCTGTTAGGAAAGGACTGAGCTGTCACCTTCATCATTACAGACTTGGTGACCACCATGTGGCCTGGCACGTGATAGCTTCTCAAGAAGTGCACATTGACGGAGAATGAATACTTTTGTTGCACACATCAGCCTCCCCAAGGCCCAATTTACCCATTTTAAACTTAATGCCAAAAAAAAAAAAAAATCACTCTTTAGGCCTCATGTTGGTCACTATATATCAATTATCATATATTCATTCAAAATTGTATCTTTAAAATAACAAAAAAACAATTCAGACCTGCAAAGAGTTCTAGATATAATTTTTCTTAAGATTCCAAAATAAATGTTTCAATGTTGTTCACTATTTGCTCCTGTGAAAACAAATCTAACTCAGAAAGTTCCAATGAGTCAAAAGCTTTTTATTCTTTGACTGAAAGACTTTTTCCCAGGAAATTCAAAGAAGATAAAATATACCACTTATGTAGAGTTTTTCATCGCCGTTGTATCTGTAAGAGAAAATGAAAACAATCTAATATTCCCAAAGAGGAAAATTATTAAATAAATTACAGCAATTACTTATAGGCAGTCATTACATAAGAATGGGGATGGCTGAGAAAATTGACTTCTTATGACTATAGTGAATGAAAAAAGCAGAATAGGGATTGTTTATATACTGATAACTGAGTACATCTGGACAGAGACTGGAAGGAAAAATGCCCAAAGAGGAAATATGTTCTATGGGACTAGAAAGTGTTCTCTTCTTACAAAGCCGCTTGCTTTGACAGCATTAAAACTGTTAATCTCAAAAAGTCTGAAAAAGAGCCCCCATCTGTAAAATGGGAACAACAAGAATAATAGCCTCCTGATAGAGCTTTGGTATTCACTCAGATAATGCATATAAAACCTTTTGCATCTTTCCTGCGGTGAGCACTCACTACATATTGTAGTATCTTTACTATAAGCCCCACATAAGTGGTCCTCACACATTGATCTATACAATGTCTTTTATTTTTGTCTATGAAACATCACCAAAGAGTCGCTGAATTAAACGGCACAATCTAAAACACGGAAAACTAGCACAGAAATATGGCCTAGGTGATAAAACTGATTTATAAAATCATAACGACGGTAATAATTTCAGATGTACAACACGTGGATTTGAGAATTCTATGTTACTCAGTTCTCACCCTGAGCACAGTCACCATCTGTCACCACACAAGCAAATATGACACTGTATGGCAAATACACGTCAATGAAAACCTAATGGCAATAATAATAATAACAGATAAACATGACTTCAGTTACAAATCATACTTTGTATAAGACTTATAAGACCTCTCTTATTTTAGAAGACTTCCATGTCCCAGTTCTGACTTGGGACATGCCAGGCAAGCAGCAGCCCTGCTGGGAATAGTGGAGTGGAAACAGGAGAAACGGACCGGGAGGAGTTTCATGCTCTTCCTTTTATTTTCCAACATGGTACCTGCTGACTTCTGCTCCCTGTGGGCACAAATTCTGACTCGGAGCAGCATTGCCTAAGCTGCTCTTTCTCTAGGGATGACAGGGCCACACCTCACAACAGGTTATTATATAAATGCAATGCACAGGTGTGGACTTTTGTGCAGATGGAAACAGTGAGAATGAGGCAATCTAGACTTGGAAACACCCTGTCTGCAGAGAAGTGTAGACAAGTATTCACCACGGATCCACATGGACCACTAAATCCTACTTATGCTTTTATCCATGTACCACCAAACCAGCTTCTGTTGGCCCTCACAACATGCCTTCTGGTCACTTGAATGTGTTTAATTAAATCTCACACACATGTTTGTTTTATTTCTGCTTCTGGCCCGCTGGATGTAGAACCAAATGCCTACTTCCCCTCTCTATTGCACCATGGTGTCACAAGGCAGAGAGCCTGCTTCCATTCCATTCCTGGCTCCTCATTTACCAGCTCTGGGACTTTGGGCAGGTTACCAAATCTCATTAAGACTGTTTAGGGATCCCTGGGTGGCTCAGTGGTTTGGCGCCTGCCTTTGTCCCAGGGCATGATCTTGGAGACCCGGGATCGAGTCCCATGTCAGGCTCCCTGCATGGAGCCTGCTTTTCCCTCTGCCTCTCTTTCTCTCTCTCTCATGAATAAATAAACTTTTAAAATCTTAAAAAAAAAAAAACTGTTTAAAACAGTAACACCACCTTGTAACACTGTTGTGAAGATTAAATTATACGTCAATGGCTCAGCACACAGTAGGCATTCGATAAAGGCTCTGTCATTGCTGAAGTAGCAGGGGAATCACGGGGAAGCAACAGAATTCTGCCATAGGAGTAAGAGACCCACAATCAAGCTTCTTGGGTAAATTTAGATCCTGGTTTTCTCAATTCAATGACTAAAACCAACAATGAAATAATAATAGTAATAATAACTTCCCATTAGAGTTGTAAGACTTAAATGACTACTGCAAAAGTACTTACCACATAGTAAATAATGTTTGCAAATATTATTATTATTCTGCCTACTGTGCTAATTGGTTATTTCTTCCCTATTGCTTAACTATTGTCTAGTAAGAACAAATCAGGACTTTGAATGTGACGACCTCATGATACATATATTCACAGAGGTCCATATTCATACTGCACCACTATTTGCAAAAGCAAAAGCCTGCAAATGATCCAAAAGTCATCAAAGGTAACCGGTTAAAGAAGGTTATATTCATACTGTGGAATGCCAGGCAGCCATTAAAATGAATGAAAAAGTACTGATATGAAATTATTTCTAAGATCCATCTTAAGAGAAGGAAGAATGGTGCAGCACGGTGTACCATATGTTACCGTTTTATTTAATAGAAGTTTGTACATGATGTTTGTATATTTAGAGAATCTCTGAAAAGATATACAAGAAATCACTAACAGTGGTTGCTTCAGTAGGGAACGTGGGGCTTGTAGGACAGGAACAGAACTCTCTCCATCGTACAAATCTTCCTCAATTTACCATGGCTTTATGTCTTGATAAACCCATCAAAAACCAAAAATATCACAAGTCAGAAATGCATCTAATACACTTCGACTACCAAATATGATAGCCTAGCCTCACCTACCTTAAACATGTGCCAAACACTTACATTCGCCTATTGTGGGACAAAATCATCCAATACAAAGCCTATTTTATAATTAAGTGTTGAATATCTCTTGTGATTCTCTGGATACTGTACAGAAAGTGAAGAATGGAATGGATGTATAGATACAGAAATGTTAAGAGTCATAAGCTTATGGGGGGTTCACCCTCAGTGGCTGACTCAGAGCTTGGAGGTCAAGAGTCACATCTACCCACTGAGCCAGCGAGGCGCCCCCACAATGTTGGTTGTTTGCATCATTACAGGACCTTTTCCTTTCAATTCTTATTTCAATGCTATTTCAGTAGCATTTGTTGCGTGTGTAAATTTTCTTCACCCAATAAATGCCAAAATGTTGATTTTTTCCAGCAGTCTCTCCTATCTCAAAGTATGTCTTCCTTATAAAGGATTTAACCCAGTATATGAGAAACAAACTGTATTCCTACATTCTGGATGATTCTAGAAATCATTTCAAGTAAGGCATCCTCTTCATGTGACAAATGTTTGTCTTCAGACAGGCAGTTGGCTCTCAAGGCTAGTTTCTCTAGTTTCCAGCAGAAATGCCCAGGGCTGAGGGTGTCCAATGGGGCACAAGATGCAACTCCTGGCACATAGTCAATTCCACACTGATAACCTGAAAGTTTGGTATGGGCTTCCAACTAAGACTCTTCTTGTCTTTTCAAATATGCAGATTTGAGAACTTACTGGTAATTATAAATGTTATTGAAACATATATCAATTGATAACTTTTTAAAAATATTTTATTTATGTATTTGATGAAGAGAGAAAGAGCACAAGCAGGGGGAATGACAGGCAGAGGAAGAGGGAGAAGCAGACTCCCCGCTGAGCAAAGAGCCCAGGACCCTGGGATCAGGACCTGAGCTGAAGGCCAACGCTTAACCAACTGAGCCACCCAGACTACCAGTTGATAATTTTCACAGGGATTGTTCATGCGTCATGTTGCCTCCTTATATGGGATGGTCCTTCCTACTTTTAAAAGGTGCATCTGCCAATCACAGATGTCAGCCATCAGAATGCCTGGATTTACAACAGGTTCAGACAACCTGTGGCCTCTGTTGCCTCTCTAGAAAAAACAGTATCGAACTCATAGTGAAAAGATGATGGTTAAAGGGGTTAGTTGATGTACAAGACACAATGGCCAGCGCTTGGGAGCACTTAATACCAGGTGTTCTCATCAGTAGCAATATCATTGTCATCATCACTAATTTTAAACACCATTAGATGGTCGATTGCTGCAGTAGGATATGAAAAACTGCTGTTCTTTCCACTTGTTAATTTTTCTTTTCCAGAGTAAATGCTATTCATGAAATGAATACAAGTTCATACAGCAACTGGTAATACTCATCCTCTATGCCAGTCCTTCTCAAACTTTTATAATCAGGTAAATCACTTAGGGATCTTGTTGAAATGCAGATTTTGATTCTGTAGGTCTGCGTTGAGCCTGACATTCCACATTTCTGAACTCTGGAGGGATCCTGCCACTGGTGGCTTTGGGGTATCAAGGTTATGTAGACCCTGGACTTTACAAAGGGTAAGAATGACACGTTTGGTAATAAATGCAATGAATATTAAACAATATAAATATATATATTTATATATATATTTATGTGTGCAACCAAGGAATACTTTTTACTTCTCTCTTTCATGCTTATCTCTCTGCATTTACATTTCTCAGTCTTCAAGTAAAATGCAGGTGTGCAATGAAAGTACAACTCGTTTCCTTTCTATGTTGACTCCTGCTGGATACAAGGCAAGGGGTAAAAAAAACCCAATTATATCATCCACAAAGGAAGGGGCACATTTATAAAATAAATTTTTAAGGGAAAAGGCAAAGATTTTAACCTTGAGATATTTGTTTTCTCATGCTTATTTCTCTGAATTTACATTTCTTAGTCTTCAAATAAAATGTAGGTGTGCAATAAAAGTACAACTACTTTCCTCTTGATGTTGACTCCTGCTGGATACAAAGCAAGGGGAAAAATCAATTATATCATTCATAAAGGAAGGGTCTCATTTACAAAAAAAATTTTTTTAAGGGAAAAGAAAATGCCTTGAGGCATTTTTTTACGTAGGCTTTACTCTCAGGGTAGAGCTCAACACAGGGCTTGAACTCATGACCCTGAGATCAACACCTGAGCTGGGATCAAGAGTTGGACACTTAAATTGACTGAGCTACCTAGATGCCCTTAACCCTTGAGATATTTTATAAGAGTTATAACAATTGTTTCCTTTCTTACCACAACCCAAGTCATTGTTTATACTCATTTTGTTTGACCCAACAACAAAATAAGGTATTAGCAAAATCTTTTTTCTGTGATCTGTATGGTACTCTCGTGTAACTAAACATTTACGTCAGTTTTTTAGAACAAAGCCAAATGGTTTAATCAGTAAGAATATTGTACCCTCAGTAAGCTGATACTGCATAACTCTTAACAATTCTGGAAATATTTGCTAAGCTTTCATTATCATCTCTATTGCTATAAGTTAGTTCCCTTGAGGATAAATGGTGAAATAACAATAAAATTTGAATATGGTAAAATAGGGACTCCTGGGTGGCTTGGCTTTGGATCAGGGAATGATCCTGAGATCCTGGGATCCAGTCCTGCATCAGGCTTCCTACAGGGAGCCTGCTTCTCCCTCTGCCTGTGTCTCTGCCTCTCTCTCTCAATCTCTGTGTCTCTCATGAATAAATAAATAAACTCTTAAAAAAATGAATATGGCAAAATAATACTCTGAATTCTAAAACGCAGCATCCAGACAAAAGTTAACTAGGAGTTACTTGGTTCAACTCAGTTTTGTTTTTGTTTTTCTCGCTTTTTTTTTTTTCAAACTGAGATCCATGGTAAGAAAATATTTACCACAGACTGAAGTACCACACACACTCAGAATATTTTTGAAAAAAATATGTTCATGAAACAATATGTACTGCATTCAGTATGCTCTGATAATTCTCTTCTCTTTATTTTAATGGTATTAGTATTAATAATATTTTATTTTAATATTATTAAAATTATTAAATTATTAATTTTTAATGCTGCTATGACCTATTCAGTTGATTTCAAAGTCCACTGATGGGTCCTTCAAACTTCCAACCTTGGAAAACTTCTGAGAGCTAAGGCTAGTTCTGTGGAAGTTCATGGGCGCAAGCGATGTTTAAGAATTGAGGCCACATTGTCTTGACATTCACAGACAAAAGGCCTGGTCAAAGAGCCCATACAAGGGCATTTTAATTGCCGAAAACAGACCATGTTTCCACCAATACATTCAGTATAAATGTTTTCTTCCCTCCCTTCTCTGGAGGATAATGTAAGAAAATCACCTTAAACAATTAGGTAGAATAATGGTGTTTAAATGAATTACCCAATTACCATTAGGAAGTAATAAGGAAGCAAGTGAAGGATGACTATGGGTCAGAATTGATGAATTCAAGGGAATGTGCAGGTAGCAATTTAGCATCTTTTAAACACATTCGAATATAGTAAGCTGCATTGATCTGGGGGTCACACCAGTGAGCCAAATGGACATTATTCTAACATAAACTGGAACTTTTAAGGACTGGTAAATCATGAAAAGAGCATGGAAACAGAATGAGATTTTGGTTTGTGTTGATCCATTTCAGGTGGGAAAGGCCAAACTGTACCTTTCAAAAAATTCAAGCGGCACTGAATTGTTATAAACAACAAGCATAGGCATTTTTGTTTCCATTGTGTAGAAGGAAGTCAGTAATCAGGTGTATAAGATAAGAAACTAAAGCCAAGGAAGTCATGGAGCCTAAGCGAAGTGACTAAAGCCATATGTCAATGCCTGGGTACTGGCTAGATCTCTTCTTTCCAATTGCAATGCAAGCAAGCAAACAAGCAAAGAGAAAGAACACCAGCACCGCCGTTGGTAAAAGACAGACAAACTGGTGAGAGGGATGTACTGCTATCTTTAGTGGGTCTCGGAGTAGCTCTGTGTGAAGAAGGATTGGGTAACCTTTCATACTTCCTCCTGCACAGTTATTCTCAGATTCCATATGGGGAGTACAAAAATAGTGAAGAAAATCTCCCTAGTTCAGAGTTGGGTACCATGCGGAGGCTTAAGAGATACTTTTCAGTGGAAGAGAGTGGAATATTTTTACAACAGCAATATTTTAGAGTGATGATCAAAGATCATATGCCTTATATATTTTATCCCTAAATGTTTCTAAGGAAGATGTTTTTTCCAAGAATTTGCTAATAGGTAGTATATTTAGTGTATATATGTTAGGATAAAGATATGTTTAACAGACTGGAAGGGCATATCACAATATTCCTCCTCTCAGAGAAAGACCTTTCCACAACTCTCTTACGGGCCCCTGACTCTTATTAAAAGCCAGCTTTTTGCTCTCTGCTGAAATTATTCTGACAGCTTTGACAGCACATTATCATTACAAGATAGTGGTATACTTAAAGATAAATAAGGATTCATGGAGAATTAAAAGTAAAAAGAATTAATACAAGTCTCCAAAATACCAAGTTAGAATATCAAAGGTTACTCAGATAAAAATTTGATATTTTCTCATTCAAGTAATCATACCTTTATATGGGTAAGCAAACAATCCATGCTGTGCCATCAACAATCATCCACTTCCACATCACACAAAAACAAATACATCTCATTTCCAAGATTTGTGTAAAAGAAATGATGATATTTTAACATCTTAGATTTCTCAATATGGATTTGTTCTAATTCCAACTGATTTTCTCTGTAACTCAGCCTTTTTCACTTTCATAAAAAAAAAGGAAAAGAAAGAAAAGAAAAAGAAAAGAAAAGAAGAAAAGAGAAGAAAAGGATTCCCAGCAGGATCTTTTAGTTACATGGTAGATTTTTCTAAGTAGATTGTATGACTCTTGCTCTTATATGGTCTATTAATAAGATATTACACTACTACACAATTTACTAAATTGCAAAGCTTGGTCATTCTTACTTTCTGTGCAAATCTAATCCTACAAAAAGCACATGCACATTCATACGCACCTGGTTAAATACTCTCAACTCTAATGGTCCCTTACAAAGTTATATGATTAAATCATTTGCATGTTTTTTTTTCAAGAAAGTTCGCTATGACCAAAAAAAAAAAGTTCAAAACAGAAAGTAAAGAGTGTACCTGAGTTTTAAATGACAATTTTTATTCATTTATTTGTAAAATTATCCATTTATTTTAAGAGCACCAGCCAGAATGAGTTTGGAAGACTATGTATTAAGAGGAAAGATGAAACAGATGCAATACACAGCTAAGATCAAAGAGCCCCATCAATTCATTCAGAGAGTCAAAATCCAGCTGAGCCTCAGAGCCCTGTCTGCATAATAAGAAAGGTTGACTAAAACATAAGGATTAAACAGATGAGCTGTCTCCTGCAGAGGCGTGGGAGGGAAGCCCCACTGAGACACTTGTAAAGACACTTTGGAAGTGTGCACCTGCTCCTCCACAGTCAAACATACAGGAGACCAGCCTGGCCAAAGATGGTCTACAAAATTGCCAGTTTTAAGAAAACAGAATATATGTCCTAAGAATGTCTTTTTTTATTTGGAAAGATATTTTCAGTCCAGGAAAATGACAAATTAATAAATTACCTCCATTTTTCAAGGTGACTTATCAAATGCTTGCTTTTCAAAATCAAGTGTGTATTTTCCTATGTCATGAGACAGTATTAGGGAGCTGCCTACCTCATGATCAATTTATTTCCAATAAATGGTGCTTTTCTTGAGACCACTTTGAGTAACACTGGTAAATATATGCTAATTCTATTTTGCATTCCTAGGAAATTATCATTTTTAGTAGTAGATCCCAATTTTTATGAACATCAGGCCAAGTTCTACTCAGAGCTATGCTAAATTACACAATTCAGTTCCATACAGCAAGAATACAGCACAGAAATCAAATGCATTTAATGTCCTGGGCCCGTGACAAATGGTACATTTATTCTAATGACTTCACCACAAGTTATGTTGTAGCTACTGATAAGAAATTATTCTGAACATAAATACAATTTTCTTTTAAGAAAGCTAAGCTAAGCATGCTGGGCCTTTAGGCTCTACTGGGAAAAGATCGTATGGAGTTATAACATTAGACTTCAAATAAAATTTAAAAACTTTACCTTTGGTATGGATTAACTTTCTCAAGCACAGCATGTACGGTGATATAAGCATGCAATTAATAGACCCAAATATATGGTAAGCATCAGCTTTTGTTTAATTCACCAAAACAAGCAATCCAATTTTGCAGCGAGAGCAAGAGTCTCTCAGGAGTACAATGAGCTGCAAAACATCAGGAAGTGGCTTCGTGGGGTTGAAGTGCAGTCTCTGACCTGCTCCCTAGTAGTCTAATTACATGATCACTCACTCAACCAACCAACTAACCAACTGTTTTTACAGTGAGGATTACGTGTAAGATGCTATGAGGGATACAGAGAACTATAAGTAACAGTACTAAACCGTAGGTGTCAAACGTGTGACATGGATAAATTCTGTAGAAGTGGAACCTTGTGGGATAAAGAACTGGAGGTCTTTATTTAAGAGGTGGGATTGACTTAGGACCTGAGGGATGAGGTGAAGGGGAGGAAATTGGTTTTCAAGGGGAAGTACAGAGATAAAAGAATATAGAATCCACTTGGAGAGAGAGAGAGATATCATTCCATTTTGCTGAGACATATAGAGACATATGTATGAGGTTAAAAAGGGAAAAGAGGGGGCGGCTGGGTGGCTCAGTTGGTTAACCATCTGACTTATGGTTTTGGCTCAGGTCATGATCTTAGGGCCCTGAGATCCAGCCCTGCATCGGGGCTCCATACTCAGCAGGAAGTCTACTTGAGAATCCCTCTCTCAGCCTCTCCCTCGGCCTCTCCCTGCTCTTTCTCTAAAATAAATAAATATTTAAAAAAATTGTTTTGAAGATTTTATTCATTTATTCATGAGACACACACAGAGAGAGAGAGAGAGAAAGAGAGAGAGAGAGGCAGAGACACAAGGCAGAGGGAGAAGCAGGCTCCACGCAGGGAGCCCGACATGGGACTTGATTCTGGGTCTCCAGGATCACACCCTAGGCTGAAGGTGGCACTAAACTGCTGGGCCACCCAGGCTGCCCTAAAATTTTTTTTTTAAAGGGAATAAAGGTAACTATGAGCAACCTTTGCTGGTTTCCCCCACTCTGCCCCATCTTTCCTGACATGTTCTCTACCAGTAGTCTGGAAAATCACTTTGCATTTCTATCAAAAACTCATGATCCGGACATTGTGGATCAGAATCTTCAGATAAGAAATGAGAAACTTGATTTTGAACAAGCACACAAATGAGACTATTTTTAATGTCTTGGAGACAATAGGGAATCTTTAAAGTAGTTTGGAAGAAGCAAACTGAAGGATAAGCTAGGACTTTGGGAAGGGAAGATTCTGAGACAAGAAGAAACACTGAGCAAGTAGTCAAATCAGAAGTTGTTTTTTTTTTTTTTAAGATTTATTTTATTTATTTATTTTAGAGAGTGCAAGCTTGCAGGAGCATGGGAGGGGAGAGGGACAGAGGGAAAAGATCTCAAGCAGACCCTGCCCTGAGGGTTGCAGCTGACCTGGGGGCCTGGGTCTAATCTCAAGACTCTGAGATCATGACCTTGAGCTGAAATCAAGAGTTGGACGCTTAACCAACTGAGCCACCCAGGCGCTCCCAGATCAGACGTCCTTGTTTTAATCTAGATGCATTGTAAGGATAATCACCTTTGCTCTAAAAAAAAAAATCAACTTCCATTTCTCTCAAAAGCAGAAGCCCTTAATCCTAAATCTCACCACAATTTCTGACATATTAATATTCCAATGTCTTTAAAAATGAATTTGAAAGTCCAACTTATTTCTGTAAGACATAACTGTCACCTTTAAAAAAACCTTTTAAAAGTACACGAATCTACAGCTGATCACTCCTTTAAGTATCCATTTTCAGAAGGTCTCACACAAGTCTGACCCATCAGAAAAACATCTATACATACTATTCTATTGGTCAAAAATTAAGACAATAAATAATATTCTGTGTTGATGGAGGTACTAAGAAAAGAGGACTAATAATATCTATTTATTTATATAGGTATTATTTAATACCTATTTATGAATAAGTTTATACACTTATTCAGGGGCAATTGGTAATGCCTAACAAAAATTTAAATGTCCACACTCTTTAACAACAACAAAAATACTTCTAAAAGTCTAGTTTAGAAAAGTACCTACAGAAGTATATAAGGATGGATAGTGCATGGACGCACACACACACACATACACACACACATAATGTAATCATTAATTTACAGAAAAAAGATGGAAATAATTTATAAGAGCCTCAGTAATGGAATAATTACATCAAGGTACATATATATTACAGAAAATGGTGCAGTTATAGTCACAAATTCTGAAAATCTATGTGTTGTTATGAAATAATGCTCAAGATAAATAATTTAAAAGCCAAATTATAGGAATATGTATATGTATAGAATAATCCAATTTTCAATGAAAAAGGCAATGTGTGTTAATAAGTGTATTTATGTGTGTCTCTTTATTTATAGAAAAAGCCCCTAGGGGCACCTGGATGGCTCAGTGGGTTAAGCATCTGCCTTTGACTCAGGTCATGATCTCAGGATCCTGGGATGGAGCTCTGCCTCAGGCTCCCAGCTCATCAGAGAGTCTGCTTCTCCCTCTCCCTCTGCCCCTCATCCTGCTCGTGTGTGCTCTCTCTCTCTCTGAAATACATATTTTTTTTTAAAAAAAAGCTCATTAACAGTAGTAGGATGGAGGAATAGCACAAGAAGTAAAGGGTAGGGTTTTCACTCTAATTTTTACATGTATGTATCACTTATTTCCTTAAACAATAAGCAAAAATTCTTCTGTAACTTAAAAAATAACTTAATATTTATTTTTGAAGTTGTTACAAAAATGAACCTAGTATTTGCAAAATCTATTAAATACTTGACAAGAATTTTAAAAACTTCTGAATATAAGTGACACTTCAGAAGTGTCACTTCTAAAGATGGTGTAGAGGGGAAACTGGCTTCCTTTCATTTTGATTAATTAGTTCTCAAAATTTAATGGACTTGCAGCCTTTAAAAATCATTCAGAAACGTTAGAGATTCACATACTGACTTCTACTTTACAAAAGCCTTTCCATTTTAATTAATCTATCAATCTTCCCATCTGATGGAGGAAAACTTTGTATTTGCATCTTTAAAGACGAGAGTCTGAAATAAATAGATACACATAATATTAGAGCTTATAGCCTAAATTATGTAATTATGCTGCTTGATCATTCATTAGATACATCTCATGAGCCCACCTTCACTTATTTTCTGATTTATATGCATGGTTCCCACAAAATATCAAATTATAAGAGAAGACTAAATATGAACACTAATTTTCATTTACGTATAATAGTAATCTGTTTTCAAAATGCTTCCAAAATTTGCTAATTAATGTACCAACTTCATACTATGTAAAAGATGGTGTTTTTCCTAAACCAACATCACAATTTTTAAAAATTAGCATAAAGCTAATTTATGTATTTTTTAAAAGTTAGAAAATGTCTTTTTACTCTTAGAGAAAATTCTTAAACATTATGGGAAAAAACATAACTTCATCATGAAATTCTCTACAGTTGGGTAGATTTATGTATTTCTCAGATCTCATTTTTCAAGTTTCTAGCAATTGGTTTTATTTATTTATTTTTTTAAGATTTATTTATTTATTTATGATAGAGAGAGAGAGAGGCAGAGACACAGGAGGAGGGAGAAGCAGGCTCCATGCTGGGAGCCCGATGTGGGACTCGATCCTGGGACTCCAGGATCGTGCCCTGGACCAAAGGCAGGTGCTAAACCACTGAGCCACCCAGGGATCCCCTAGCAATTGGTTTTAATTGGAATGCTGCTCCTTCCAATTCTAAGAAATATGAAAGGAAAAATGAAATATAAATAGTTGTATGATATAAAATGAAATCACATTTTCATATATTTATTTTTATTTTTATTTTTTTTAAAGATTTTATTTATTTATTCATGAGAGACACAGAGAGAGGCAGAGACACAGGCAGAGGAAGAAGCAGGCTCCATGCAGGAAGCCCGATGCAGGAGTCGATCCTGGGACTCCAAGATCACACCCTGGGCTGAAGGCAGGTGCCAAACCGCTGAGCCACCCAGGGATCCCCACATTTTCTTATATTTAATAGCACCAGTGGAATGCATACATTACAATAGCACCAGTGGAATGCATCCTTTCCTGTGCATGACACAGTGAAAGGAACAGCTTTACCAAGACTATTCATATAAGATAAAGGAGAAAACTATTTACCCACAGAATTTCCTAGAGTTTGATGGCAATTAGCAAATCTTACAGCTCTTACTTTATTTAAATTACTTTTAAAGTCATGTTTTACAAATGGGGAGAATACTCCATCTAACATTAAGTTCCTGAGCTAAAGTACCCTTTTCCATGCATGTAAAATTAGGAAGTTCAAGAAGATGACAAAAATAATATAAAATGTTGTCTCTAGATGTATGACCAAAGGACATAGTCAACTCCTGTTAGAATAGTTTCTTCATCACTTAAGCATAAATACAACTGGAGGTTTCTCCACCATCCGGATCAAGGACCCAGGACTTTTAGTTAGAAATACTTGAATTCAAAATTACACTCAGGTTGATGGAGAACATCTAGGAAGGACTAAAAATAATTCACCAACAAGGGGCTTATAGAAGAGATAAAGCATATACCTATGAAACAAATTAGAAAATATTTTTCAAATGTTTGAGTGTCACTATGTGTAGTACAGTCATAGACTAAGAGGGTGAGCTACAAAAACATCCATAATTTCTCTGGTACTTTTCAAATCCTCAGGTATGGTCATTTTCCCTCCTAAGTATAACAAACATGAAAGCACAGATCACAGAATATGCGTTTATTTTCAGCTTCCTTAATGCTAGCTTCCCTGCTTCAACTTCACCCCGGACTTATCACCTTGTAGCCATGTAAGAATTCCACACATCAGAGGTAAAACTACTAAAGTTCCAAGGCACAGATTAGTAGCTTAAGGGTGTTGTTTGCTATGATGACTTTTATTTCTTTTGACTATCAGAAAAACTTGTTTACTCATTTAATAAATACGGTTGAGCTCTACTATGTGCTTGATACTGTGTTTGGAATGATGCTGGGAAATTGGAGACAGAAGATAAATAAATCATAAGGACCCTAAACAGACATGAATTGGTTTTCTTGTTTTTTCTTTCTTTTTTTTTTTTTAGAGTTCCCTCTCCCCCAAAGTAATCCAATTATCTTTCCTAGCAATGTCTCCCAGGTCCACCATAGCTTATTTCAATACCTTAAAATACCCTTTATTTCTTTTCTTGTTTGTTTATTTTAAAAACCACAGTAGGTAGCCTTTACATGTGCTAGGCTTATGTGTGTATGGTTTTCTGTTTGTTTCCAAAACACCTCTTAGGTCATAAGGTGAGAGCTACTGGACAGAAAGACAGAGCAATACAAACATATTAACATTTGTTCTAGTTTAGGCCTAACTGTAAAAAAGCTTAGAATGAAAAGGAAACTGGCTCAATTTTAAATTTAGGCTACACAGACCATATCAGAAACCTAGACTGCTCCCCAGAGACTTCTTTATATTCCCAGTTTAGTTGATGTTGTTTGAGATTTGCTTTTGTTTGGACTTAATTGAAAAGTGTCTTTCAATGTGAATACTATCATGCAACACACCCAGGTGTAACCAAGGTTAATGTCACAGCTTTAGATGTGAGAATAATCACTATTAACTTTTCTAAAGTTTTCACAAACCAGACCCTTCAAAGTACTGAAATTGGTCTTAAAGCTCCCCAGCGATTGTGCCGCTATAGAACTTTTTGCTTTTTCTCAAAAATACTTCAACTTCATCAACAACAGATGAATTCATTAACTTCATTATTAATTCAAATGATTTTTTCATTTTTTCATTTTTGTAAGCTCGAGAGAGACCAGCTCTCTCTGTGTTCTATAAAATGTAATCAATCTCTATTATAGTCATGAAAATGGTATTTGTCACTTTGCTAAGAAAAAAAAATCAATATATCATCCAAGGCTGAACAAGCATTTAATGCAATGAATTGAAGACCGTTAGAGAAATTTAGCTTGCCAGGAGTTTAGGACAAGATAATCGAAATCCAGAAAATTCACAGAAGGTTGGCCAATGAAATATATAGATGTGCCATAGAAATTAATATTTGGGCAGTAGAATAACCTGTCATCTCCAATCCTGCTAAGAAAATGGATTTAGACAGGCAAATCTCCAAGGGGTCACCATTTTAAAAAAAATGAAAGCAAAATCCAAACATCAAGAAAAGATTTGAATGTGGCTGTTAAATAGGGAAGGCTTCATTCTCATTTCCTATAAAATGTACCAGATTAGAGGGATGCTTTTAGAACTGCATAAATGTAAAAAAAAAAAAAAACAAAAAAAAACTTCAAGGTTAGAGACCTGTAGGGAGATTGCCATTAGAAATAGTTTGGCTTGGAGTTTTTGGGGGGGCTGTTGTTGGTTGCAGTGGTTAATGACACAGTACAATGGCATTGTCGAATTGCAGGGCCCAAAGTACATCCTGCCAGTCTCCCGCTCAGAGAGGACCTCTGATCCTGTTCTAGCTTCTATTGCGTTACCTCCAGCAAAGAGGAAGCTTGCCCCCGACAACCTCCTGTCTTTAGAATAACTCTTTCAAACAGAAATTTCTGTCTTGAACTGAAATCTACTTTTTAAAAAAACTGCCACTCTTTGGTTCTAGTCCTGTATTTGGAACAACATAAAGTCAGCCTTTCCTTTGCACCAGTCCCTTAGATGCTTGAGGTCAACTATCATTTCCTCTGGCCTTTTACTTTTCTGAACATAACCCATCTAGGCCCTTCACCCATTTCTCCTACTACACCACTTACTGTGCATACAGTCTCAGAAAATTCACGGTGCATTCATAAAATTCTTCCCAAGATACTCCAATTTATCAATATCTCTTCTAATTTGTACCATCAAGAGTGAACATAAGAAAGCAAGTATGTTCAATAAGCATAAAATCCATTAGAGCCCTGATTTACTGTGATTGGAAACTACAATATAAAAGTGAATTCCTTCTTTCTCACAGTAGCTTCACGGGATGTATTTTACGTTGAATTTATGATCAATTACAGCAGAAGCTCTATAGAGGCAGGAATTCTTGTCTGTTTTGTACGCTGCTCCATCTTCAGCCCTGAGCACATGGATGGCCTCAATAAACATTTGGTGAATAAATGTAAGGAGTAAAACAGCCATTTGAGGATGCTAGATCTTTGCTTATTGCATTGTTAACAAGCTACGTCCCTTCCATTCAATACTCATGAAATTGATTTTTAAAATCCAAATATAGGGTTATGTATCTGTTGAATATTGTCTGGGATTAGATCAGGCATTTGCGATAGCTGAAACTGAATGCAAGTACCTACGCATGAAAAAAAGTGTGACTGTGAAGCAATGGCTTCCATCAATTTGCCTATGAAGCCTGATGGATTCGAAGTCATTTGGTTTTTATCATATCCTATACTTTTCAACTGCAAAGTAAACATCCCTCTGTACATTAACTTCACTTTTTAATCCTGCTGTAAGTCATTATTTCATTACCCTTCAAGTGATAGTCATCATATCCTACATGAGACAACTGAGGCATAGCAAAATTAATAACCAGCTTTGGCTCATACCAAAGGAAAATTCCAGGATCAAGACCCAAATTCAGGTATCTCTTGACCAAATCCTATGTTTTCCACCATTCCATGCTCCCCGTTTCATAAAATTGAAAGATGATGGGAAAGAGAAAATCATGGCAAGGAATTTCTAAAGAGAGATACTCTCTAATAATCTTATCTTCCCGATAAGGAGAAGTACCATTCCAAAGAGTTTATTATAAGTTCCCACTAGAAAACCATTTTTTCCTTAAGATATTTCCCCTTTTCTCCTCTATAGTCTCCAACAACTAGAGATTAAAATACTAAAAGAAAATTTTAACTTTGAAATTTACATCATATTTTAAATTTTCACTCCTATGACTAAAGAAACTGGTAGAGGTAGAAAACAAAAAATTTAAGGCAGGGAGAAACAAGACCCCAATCTGGACTCTGTGTGAATAAACTGTGTTTGCACAATGGCAAGGCAACTTCTAAATGCAACTTTAAAAAACTGTGCATGAAAATTTTTTTGTAAAAAACTGTGCACACACACACACAAATAGTACTTCCACTTGTTTGTTCTGGCTCATGAAAATGAGCCAGAAGAAATTAGTGGTAAATTGAATTTTTTTTTTTTTAAATTGTTGGCCATTTTGGTGGGTGTCATGTCACATAGAGTGAATATACATGACAATAATTTGTATCATCTGTTGTCCAGAAACAACTCCCTGTATGCTAAAAAGATCAAGGCAATTTTGACCAATGAATTCAAACAACTGCCAATTCAACAGAAATATTCCTTCCAAATAGGCTAGCTAACATTCTACTGAGACAAACTACATAATCACTTGCTTGAATAATGGCATTATAACCATACAATGCACCGACCTTTTTAACTATCTTGAAAATTCAATTTCTTATTAAATAAGAGCACATGATGGTTCATCTTCATTTGTAACAAATCTGTGGAAGCTTAATTCAGTTCATAGCTTGCTCAATTACAAAGTAAATAAGCAACTCATAGAAATCACTTATTAGGGGGCAACAATGCAAACCAAAGATCTTATTTTCTTTACGGGCTTAAACTGCCCCTCTGTAGTTTTCATGAATAGAATTTTTTAATGCTATTTATTCTTGGCACTTTCAATAAGTGTTCCTCATAGAAGTTTAACTGTTAACTTTCACCAAAATTACAAAGTTGCTTCATTTCTGAGGTCCCGAACAAAGCAATTAAAAGTACTTCTTTGTATTTAATATGGCAGATGGCAACATCTTAAGAGATAAGTTACACTAAGTCTTCTGGAAATATGTCTCCTCCATTGTTAGGTCTCTGAGTATAAATGTGCTTAGGTTAACTGATTTTTTAAATAAGTTTTATTTACTTTTTTAAGTTTTTATTTATTTCTTCATGAGAGACACAGAGAGAGAGGCAGAGACATAGGCAGAGGGAGAAGCAGGCTCCCTGCGGGGAGCCCGATGTGGGACTCGATCCTGGGACCCCGGGACCACACCCTGAGCTGAAGGCAGACGCTCTACCACGGAGCCACCCAAGTATCCCTAGGTTAACTGATTCAACCGTGCTAATTAACTTACTCAACAAACCTTCATTGACCACCCACTATGTGTCCAACATCATGCTACATCACGGGGATTTGAAGAAATAAGGCACAATTCCTTTTCTTCAGGTAGGTATACTCTAGTGGGTAAGACATAAACATGAGCATAAAATGTGAATGTGGTGGGGTAAAAATAGAATTACAGAGTATTGTCTAAGTTCACAGATGTCACTGGTATCCAGAAATGTGACTGTCACATAGTAGGGCCTCAGCAGATACTTGTTGACTAGATGAACGACTGAATGAATCTCAGTTGCCTGAGAAACAGAAGAGCTACCTGCCTACATCGAGTTCAGGCACTCGTGCTGCAGACTGGAGTGATGGCTGAGGAGGAGATGTTTGATTTTACTTGCATGTTTCCAGAATATTCTGGCTTCATTTGGGGAGGAGAAAGGGAAAGGGAGCAAGAGAAGATAGAGCCATCTTAACTGTCCATCTAAGAGGATTTTATTTTAAGGTGATTTCTCCTAGATGGCAGTCTCTGAGCCTGTACCTTGGAGAAAAAGTGCAGTTACTTTCATGCTGATCACACTGAAGCCCTAAGTTATAAAGGGACATATCTGGATTTAAGTGGTTGAAAGCAGAACTGGCCAGCAAGTTCAGTATATCATTCACTATGTCACACCCCAGCGAACATATTAATGAAAAAGCTTTTTATACTTGAAGGCAGACTTCAAATTTCTGTGACAGTAAATTAAAGATCTGACTTAAGACACCAACAGAATAGAGTAACTCTAGTTAATCAGCTGTATGCCTACAATAGAATCTTTACAAATAAATTTATAATTATCCCTTCTCAAAGGTCTATCTTTATTCTCTCCTACTAACTAGGATGTAAGTGAGAATTCAAGCAATTACAAAGATAGCTGTTGAGACAAAGTAATAATGGTCTCCTGGTTAAGATCCTATTCAAAGGATGAACCTTCTAAGAACTCATTTTACTATAAAAATTCAAGAAAATTAAGCCAAGTCTAGGTTTCTTCCACTTGTGCCACCTTACACAATGACGAATCTAGTAAAGAAAAGAAGCTGATTCCTGTCTAAATATTTGTCCTTTTTTAAAGCTGACTTAGAATACATTAAGTTTCTCTGCTAAAACTTCCAAGATTGTAGTAAAAAATAAAAGCAGTGTTATAAGCCTCAATTTTTTAGTGTCTGCCACCTTACATCACTGCATTATCACTTTCAGGCTTTTATATTTTGCCCCACTGTCTTTCTGTCATATCCCCGGATTAATTTCTAACTCTGGGTAATTAATTAATAGATTTTCTCTGTTCTCACTCCAAAGCTATTCAATGATGCTGAAAAAACTTGGACCACTGGGAAGATTGATGCCATTACAAAAGGATGCCTTCAGAAACTCCTTCAATGAATCTCCCTGCCCTAGTCCTCATGAGCGCTCTGACAAATCTTCACCACTCCTCTCTTGTCCACCCTCAGCTGACTACCTTGCTTCCTACTTCCTAAAGAATAAAAGATCCCAAGAGGTGCAAATATCTTCATTTTACCAGCTGATAATCATCCTTAGCTTCTTTCTTTCTCTCTAGCAGGAAAGAAGCAAACATTTTTTTTTTTCCTAAGGTCTCTCCTTCAGATGGATTAACAACTTCTAGCATTAGGTAATCGGTTTGGCTTCTGCTTCTCTCTTTCATTATAAA
Organism: Nyctereutes procyonoides; assembly: GCF_905146905.1. Lineage (NCBI taxonomy): Eukaryota > Metazoa > Chordata > Mammalia > Carnivora > Canidae > Nyctereutes > Nyctereutes procyonoides. The sequence continues at coordinate 27,000,790 of NW_026575122.1, forward strand.
CATATTTCCTACAAATGTGCTTCATTCTTTTACTTTTTCAAAAGTCGTCCTTTTATCCTACCACTGCTTATAGCTACCCTTCTATTCCCCTCCTTTCCTTCAACACCAAATGTCTAGAAAATGTAGGCTGTCTGCCATTACTCTTACTTTTCTCCAGTCATATTCGTCATTGCATCCATTGTAATATGGCTTACATTCCCACTAATTCAGTCTTTCTGACATGACCATAAACTTCCTTATTTCCAATCAAAGGTTGGATGCTTAATCTTCATACTGTTGGCAGCTTAGTGAAATCTGGCACCAGTAAGACTCCCTTCTGCTTAAAATCCTTTTTTTTTTTTTTTTTTGCCTTGGCTCCCACAGTGTCATTCTTCCCTAAGGTTCCCTTGCTTCACTCTCTCCTTTGGTAGACTGGCCCATCCTATTCATTCTTTCAATGTGAGCTAGTTTGCTAAATTTCCCTCGATGGCACTCTTCAATGCTTTTCTCCTCATTCTCCTAGATTAGAGGTTGAGGAGAAAGGTGTTCTGTTGTTACATAAATATTACCCCTTTTATTTAGCCAACGTTCACCTGTCTGTAAAGGTACTCAAAAGGCCTTAAAATTCCTTTTGAGTTCCATGGCCTCTGGAGATCCCTACTAGGATTTCTTTCAAGTATTTCAAACTTGATATTTATCTCCCACCCCATCTCCAGTAAATTATCCCACTCTCAGTACTAATATGAATGGCATTATCATCAGTTACAGTCTTCTGACCCAGAGCAATTTGCTGCTATCCCTGACTCTTCCCTCTTTCTGCCTCATCACATTCGTTGGTCGCTAACATTTACTGATACTAACTCAGAAATATTTATTGAGTCTAGCCTTTTTCCATGATTGGCAGAGTAAGCCTTCTTTAAAAAATAATCATAAAAACAGGGCATTTCAAATCATAAGCCCATTTAAAAAAAAGTGTAATCATATACCTTGGTTGGTTGCTTTCTACAAGATTAAAATTCAGATTCCCTTTGCATTCAAAGCTCATCATCAGGCAGCCCGGGTGGCTCGGTGGTTTAGCACCACCTTCAGCCCAGGGCCTGATCCTGGAGACCCGGGATCGAGTCCCACGTCAGGCTCCTGGCATGGAGCCTGCTTCTCCCTCTGCTTGTGTCTTTGCCTCTCTCTCTCTCTGTCTCTCATGAATAAATAAATAAAATCTTAAAAAAAAAAAAAAAAAAGCTTGGGATCCCTGGGTGGCGCAGCAGTTTAGCGCCTGCCTTTGGCCCAGGGCACGATCCTGGAGACCCGGGATCGAATCCCACGTCGGGCTCCCGGTGCATGGAGCCTGCTTCTCCCTCTGCCTGTGTCTCTGCCTCTCTCTCTCCTCTCTCTCTCTCTCTCTCTCTCTCTGTGCGACTATCATAAATAAATAAAAATTTAAAAAAAAAGAAAAAAAAAAAGCTTATCACCATCTGGCCTCATCACATCTTTTTAATTCATTGTTTACCTCGCCTCCTTCATATGTACATCTACCCAAAACCTCACCATACTGATTTTCCATGGTAATTGTGGGCCAACTTTGCAGGTGCTATGTTCTCTGCCTAGAAAGATTTCCCCTACATTTTCATTCTGCATCCGTTAATAATCAGACTGAATATCATCTTTTTAGGTAAAACCTTTTCCAGTTACCCCACAGAGCTATTGAAACAAAATCTTCTCTAATTTTTTGTGTGGCAATTTATCCATTTTCCTGTCACTGATACCACAGTACAGTCCTTTAGAGCAGAGAAGTTATTTCACTTGTCTCTGTATCTCTAGAACGTGGCACAGTGCCTGGGAGATAGGCAGTAGTCAGCACATATAAAATTGATATTTTTGATACATATTTTATATTAATCACTGAAAATTAATGATAAACATTCAGGTAGGGGAAGAAACTCACCACACACCACTCTTTTAATTTCAACATGTCTATCATGTTAAACTCAAAGGCTACCTTTACAAATTAGCTAAACATGTAGATAATAAAGAAAGTAGATTTTTAAGCCATTTTATAAAGCTATATTTATGGGACAAATTAGGACTGTTAACAAGATAGCCTGAAGACTAACATATTCCTGTCAATTATAATATAAAATCTTATGTGGACATGCATGTTTATATTTTCAGTCTATCTATCTGACATATATTAAGAATATAATGTATCATGAAATGTACTTTAAATAAATAGCTTAATGTCTACTTCTATTAAAATAAATGGTTTTTCAATAATAAAATAGATTTATTTATTTATTTATGTCCATATTTTAAATGACTCACACCTTCATGTTTTAAATATATTGTATACTTATCCTGTTGTCAATGTATAAGAAAATAAACTGCTTTTCAGATATTTAGACCTAATCATATTTTCTTTCCATCCTATTTGAAAATTTACAAATCAAGTGTTGACCTGCTTTGGTTTTTTTTAAGTAAGAATGATACAAGTGGAAGTTTTCTTAAATTTGTTTGAAACACTCTGTCATGGCAGTGATATCAAAAGTTAAATCCAGCTCCAAAATTTTTCTTTGGACTATATTGAAAACTCTAGAAGAATAAAAATAAAAGTGATTTTGGTAAAAACAGAAGCGACCATGTATTATCCACTACATTACCAATAGGCATCCACAACTACATACATCTTGTTAATAGAGAAGAAGAATGAGAGAGTGAGTAATACAGGGCATTGTCACCACCTATATTTATGGTTTTCATGAAAGAAACCATTTGCAATTCACAGCAAAAAGCCTAAAGTATTCATTGCTGCAGAAGACAAGTGTTGCTCTCTGTGAGTTTTCACTATAAACCTTTTCAGTCTTTGTTGTCATATCTGAGCATCTGCTACCCTACAGTAGGAGAAGTCTAAACACAGCCCCATGCAGCTGTCAAGTTCTGTTTTAAACTTTTGTCAAAACCCAAATTCTTTGCAAGCAGTCATTCATTTGAAATTTGTATTCCTCACTGATTACTGGAGCATTCTTAACTGTTGCTGTGCACTCATGATCCTGTAACATAATCACAGGAGTTGGGTATTAATATTTTTCTAATTGAATATCTGAAGGGAAACCATCACACTGATTTTGCCTCAGACACCTCTGAATAATTTGCACACATCTGACAACTAAATTTCACCTGTTTCAAAGTATAAATCCCAGAAAGAAATGAGAATCTAGTATCTTCCAATTAAAATACTTTCATAGGCCATCAATAGCAAAGTGGAATAAAAGTGAACATACCACGAAGATTAAAATGAGAGGCTCTCAAATAAGGGTGACCACGGTTTCCAGGAAGGTAATCCTTCTTATATTACTTCCTTTAACACTTCCTTCTACAATCACAGAGAACAAGTCTAAGAGTCATTTATTCTATTTCCAAAGGGTAGAACTCAGTGGAGCAATAAGCAAGAAGAAATTACTCATTTTCCTTATCCTTATATCCTGGATATAAAGCAAATTGAAGTCTGAAACCATATGTATTAGGAAATCCAAGATATGGTGAAAATAAATATAAAAACAAATACAAATGACCCCTTTTAAAGCATATAATTTTTTTAAGAACGTTTTCTTCATGTTTCTAAAAGAAATTCAATACTCAGAGTCCTCCTTTATTGGTAATACAAAAGCCAAAGATAAAAGCTGAGGTTTTATGATACCACACCCACTAAACACATACGTTATTGTGCTAATAATATTTTTAGGATGATATTTTAATATTGTGATGAAATGCTAAGATAAAATAAGAAGTGTATTTTAAGAAGCGTAGTCATTACAGTTTGGATTAAACATAGTCATTAAAGTGTGTGTCTTTGCATTCTTAATCAGGTATTTACATCTTTCAGTTGGCTTGAAATGTAATATAGTTTAATAAGATAGAGCCATAATAATAAGTGATTAAGAAGCCCCATATTTCTTGATCAGATTAAGAAAATTTCTGTAAAGTCCATGAAGAAAACCTATAAGCTCTGCAATTGTGTATCTGTGGTTTTAAAGAATTCTAAGAATGGACAGCCAATAAAGTGGGTTCAGAAGGCTCAAAGCACATGGGAAAAGGTGCATAGCTGGCTTTTAGTAAGATGTAAAGAATGACAAGTAGAACAGAAAGAAAGAATTAGGTGGGATGAGTGAAGAGGAAGACAAAGCAAGAGAAAGTAGGCTAAGATCAAATTTTGCATTGGGTGTATGTGATGGGAGCTACCACTTGAAGTTCTTGAGCAAGGGAGTGACATATTCAATACAGAAGTCAGCAGGCAGGACTCAAAGGGCTATAACGGGTTTTACAGAAGGGAAAAAAAGATGAAAGAGCAAGTAAAATGTCGTAGTAGTTCAGTGACAAGGAACATAAAGACTGCCATGTACATCATGAAGTGTTTTACCCCAGTATCCTGTCTTTGTGCACCAAAGAATGTGGCTCACTTATATGACCTTGATACTGATTTCAAGTGATTAGGGATGTATTTCTCTCCATTTTTCCTCTGAACGTGATATCACAGTCCACAGGTCAGAATTCACAGCTCTTTGGGGCGTATGTATGGAGGGCGACACTGTTTCACACTGACCCACAAAGTATCATTGTTGAATATCTGAACTAGTCACCAATTAGGTTCACATAAACATTTGAACTTCCAGCTTTAAAGTTAGAAGGTCTTTACCAATTTAGAAGTTAAAATTAGAAGATCTAGCATGGCAAGATCTATATTCTTACATAACAACACATTATTTTGATTTTCAGACAGGGCATGCCTTCTCCAGCTTGCCAGAGTCCCCACTATTCTCTGGCATTGCTCTGCTTGAGGCCCCTTCAAATTTTAATGTGACCTGCCTGGCTCATTTGAGTTCCCAATCTTGGATCTCAATCTTCCAGAATGGATTTATATTTTGAGATGCTTTCCTCCAGTGGTTTCCCTAGCCATGGAAAGTACTAATAAACAAAACTTATCTTCATATACGGATTATTGCTAACAATGAACATTCTTAATACAATCCACACAGGCACCCTATGAGCTAGGCAAGGTATTTTCCACCATAATGCATGAAAGAAAGGACAGTGTAGCAGATCAAGAGACACATGTAAGCTGACCCATTGCAAGTGTCTGAGGTGGCACCAGGTCTCATGTCTTTTGTCCCCCTGTTAATTGGTCTTCCCACTCCTGTGAGCTCCCAGAGCTATACCCCAATTCTTGTATCTTGAGTTTTAGCCAACAGGTATTTTTTTTTAATTTTTATTTATTTATGATAGTCAGAGAGAGAGAGAGAGAGAGAGAGAGAGGCAGAGACACAGGCAGAGGGAGAAGCAGGCTCCATGCAAGGAGCCTGATGTGGGACTTGATCCCGGGACTCCAGGATCGCGCCCTGGGCCAAAGGCAGGCATTAAACCGCTGAGCCACCCAGGGATGCCCCAACAGGTCTTTTATGACATCCAGCCCTATCTCTCACATTCGCTCAACATCTGCTCCCCCTCCATTCTATCCTGGGACTCCAAACTCTGCCCAATATCAGCCTCTATTCACTGTTGGCTAGCTTCGATGGATCCTCCAATTCCCACCTGAAACCTCACTGCCTGAGGAAACTTCCTCAGACATACCCCGCGCCCTGGTGCTATCTCTCCTTCTTAGTTATACCTATTGTGCCCTCTACTTACCCTGTTGTCACATGTTCAACTCTAGGTGACTATCTTTGTCTCTGAGCCATGAATGCTACAAGATTGGGAATAAGTGTTGCTCATTTTTTGCAGTGTCTCCAATCCCTAGAAGAACTCTGCTGGTACGTGACAGTGTGGTGTCAAGATTTTGGTTTTGATTGTAAAAATAGTGTTTTAATGGCATCAGTCTGTCTTAAATGAATAGCAACTGACATTTATTGAGCACTTACTATCAACTTCTTTGGATGCTCAGATGTCTTTATTCAGATCAGAGCTGCATGATTCTGGATGGCAATAGAGTGTATATTTGTACAAAAATAAAATACAGGGATTCACTTGTGCCACTTTCTTATTATCTAGGGATATGCTACCTTCATCCTTTAGTTGACATGGACTATAGTGGTGGGACTCCTTGCCAATGACCCTAAATTCTGTGTGGCCCAGGCCCCACCCAGGGTCTAGTTTCCAACCAAACATTGTCAGGCAGCTTATTTGGTTCATTGGGCAATTTCTTCCTGCTGTTCCACATTATCTTTTTTCCTTGTTGCTGATGTCTGGTTTGCCAGTTAGCAATGCATGGTTACAATCTTCATTCTTTAAAGTGTTTATTATTTTTTTTATAAGTACCATTCTTTTTCCCTGGAATTCTTAAAAAAAAGAAAAGAAAAGAAAAGAAAAAAAGAAAGGAGGAAAGAAAAAGAAAAAGCTGTTTTTAAACATCTAATCTCCCTAAGATTACTTACTCACTTTCATTTTCTAAAACAAAAGCCTCCATTTTGTCAAGACTCCCATAGCTAAAATTGAGTAGAGATTGCTTACTTTTTTAAAAATTAAAAGCTATCTTAGGTATGCCTTGTCTCATAGATCCTGGAGGCAAGGCTAAAGTCCTATTTAATAGTAGGGAGCTCATTAACCACTGATGAATTTTATCATGGGGAAGAAAGAACAACTATGATCAGAGATGCTGAGTTTTTGAAACTAGAAGGAAACAGTTAGTGTGGCAAAGACAGTAAGAAGATGTTGTGAGCATGAATACAATTTTGCTTTTAACCACTCTATCTTTTAGATATTGCCCAAACACAGAAAGGTGATGTAGAGAAGCAGAGAAACAATATGAAAATATTCCATAAAGACAGCAGTTCCATTGGGAGACCAAATAAGAGTTCTCAGAAAACAGGTCATGAATGAAGAGTTCGAGGAAAACCACACTGTACAAAAATATTGTATTTACCATTACTGAATTTTATTTATTTATTTATTTATTTATTTATTTTTATTATTATTATTTTTTTTATGTAGGCCCCATGCTCAGCCCAGCACGGGGCCTGAACTCATGATCCTGATATCAAGAGTCACATGCTCTACTGACAGAGCCAGCCAGATGCCCCACTGTTACTAAATCTTAAACTCTTATTTTTCCAGCTCTATATTGTATGTCACCTACTTGTGAAGCCTTTTCTGATTCCATAGCTTGAGTTCGTCACTTCTTCGACACTGATAAGTCAATTGGTCCCTCCGTTTATTACGGTGCTATGATGTTCTAAATCTGTACCTTGTGCCTCCCCAACCAGGCTAGAAATAGAAACTCTTTGGAGGTAGAACCAAATTGCCACAGTTGTTTCTCCAAGATCTAGCAGTCTCCCACAGGATCTGGCACTTAGTGGGTGCTCCATAAACAAATGATCAATATTTAAATGATGATATTAAGCTTAAATAATAGATTAGATACCAGGGCAGGCATTGCTTAAGAACAAGAATGGAACTCCATCTGAATTTCAGAAAACTATGGTCGCTAATGTAACAGTCAGCAAAGGGCTCCTCTATAAGGGCAAACAAGAATCCTCCATTTTCTGCCATCGTTTTTACCTTCACCGAATGCAGAGAAAGTTCTATATTAACAAACTGTAACACTGGTAACACAATGATTGCTGCCAACAGGTCCTCTAAGGTGGCATCTCTTCCTTGAAACCAAAGTCCAAGTGAGATCTACCATAACCAACATGTATGCTGTGTAGATGAAGCATTTCAAACAGTAGTGATGTGTTTGGAGGGCTGGGCCAGGAATCAGGCAAAAAACAGTTTTGTCTTGAAATCTGAGACATGATTTTGCTAAATAAAAATCAAAAATAGCGTCTCTGACATTTTCTGTTTATTAAGCCTTTTTTCTCTCATCTATTTCCTGCAGACACTTCTGCAGATGGAGATGGAGATAGGCACCTGCTACAGATCCTGTTCTCCCTTGGGAAATACACATTTGCTGTTTTTCATGGCCATTCTATTTTAAAATTTGCTTTCAGGAATGCTGAAAAGGGGAAGTTGCTCAGCTAACTTGCTCTGCCCAGAAGAGCACTAACCACTGTGGGAACTAACCAGTTTGCTTTGCTGGCTTTGTGTTATCATGCTTCTTTTAATTTCTTCAGCCTACTTCGATGCAGTGGGAGAGAATATTATCAATCAATGCAACAATGAGCCTGTGCCCTGGAGACAGAGTACCCACCCGTACCACAGTGGTATCTTCATTATCAAATAAATGAATTTATAGCAGTCTAGATTTCTTGGTTCTGTAGGTTATGAGATGATAGGCCTTCCAATAATAGACATATCCCATATAAAATTCAATTTGCGAGGGTATATTGTTAAGACATGCTGCTGAACTTTAGTGAGATAAAAAAAATACAAAAACAGGGGACGTGGCGTTTAATTTTATTTTCAACCTGGGTATTTTCAGGTTTGTTGAATCTAATAATAGATGAGTTTGTGTTTTGAATGTCTTTTTTAATTTTATTTTTCCAGTATTTTTTTAATTATATTTTTACCAAAGTATCAATCCACAACAGATTGTAAATTCAGAGGAAGAAAAAGGTCCCCTTCGAGAATGAGAGCACTCAGAATGGCAGTGCAGCATAGTGTGCAGGGTCAGGCTGACCTGGGTGGAATTCCACCTAGAACCATGGGACAAGTTACTTAACTTCTCTGTGACCCAACTGCCTCATATGCAAAATGTGCCTAATGCTATCTCTATCGCAGGATCCTTGGGAAACCCAGGAAACAGTGGTTTGGTGTCAAAGCCCTGTTTCCCTACAATAAAATGGATATAATACCACTGCTGCAAAGTTGTTGTAAGGATTAGATAATTGGGTAGCCTTGCAGACCAGTGCCTATTTGGTGTCTAGCAAAAACTCAGTTAGCTGTTATTATTATTGAAAAGTATCTTGCCCATAGTAGCTACTCAATAAATACTTTTATTTATTTCTCACTTTTGCATAGAAGATTCTGAAAATGTTAATGCCTTGTGGCCTTACTCCAAACCCCTGAGTGACCCGGTGGCATGGCCTGACCATGCCACATACAGAAAGTCTACAGAATGATCTGGACCCTTTGAGAAGCTATTTGTGGATCTAGCCCATTGGTGTGGACTCCCTGTTTACCAGTGGACATTTGTTTCTCTTCCTCTATTTTCATGGAGAACATTCTCCTTTGGGCTATCTCTGATTCAATGACAAAGCCCTGGCAGGAGGCAGCAGACAGGGGTAGGAGAAGGTACCGAAGAGTGATGTCAGGTAATGAGGAAAAATGTCAAAGAGAGATAATTTGATCTCTTTTTTCACAAATTACTAAACATAATGTGTCTTTGCATGGCCTCTATTAAAAAAAAATTGCTTGAGGAGGTAGGCATGATGGGTAAAAAAGAAGACCAAGAAGCTTCTATACTACTTTTGACTTTAGAGAATGCTTTGATTTGATTGTTACAACCCTCTGGCAGACCCTTTTATTCCCACTTCACTGACAAACTGAGGCTGAGGAAGTAAATGGTTTCCTAAGCATATACTGCTGCTGAAGGCATACACTCTAAACTTAAACCCAGCCCTTCGAACTCTGAAAAATGTGCATAGAAAGTGTTACATATACACAGAGAGTATTTTAGGAGAACATCTCAGCCTAATATTTTGATGTGCAAACAACTTGAAATCATGAATACAGGCCTTTTGTGAAAAAATACAATAGGCAACTGACAACGAAAGTATGGATGGGGTGTGCACAGAGAAAAGTGGATGTATAGCCGAACATAAAGAAGAGTATTAGGAAAAAACGCTCAAAGGACTTCAGCTTGTGGTCTAAGGCATAACTAGGTTCAAAACTCAGTCATAATTGGAAAAAAAAAAAAAAAAAGAAAAGCTGACAGACATTCCTAAGTGGCCCCAGGCTTAGAGAGGCAGCCTTTGAGGATGTCAGACAACCCCCAGGAGAGCCCCAGCAGGCACCTTCCACAGGAGGACTAACCTTCCTCCTTGGCCCAGTTAACCACTCCCACTCTGGGGAGATCTCCCGAAGGCAAGGGAGAGATCATACTGTCAAACTTCTCCAGCTGCTGCTGGATGCCTGCAATCTCATCAGCTCAGTATTTGATCTTTGATAAGAGGTTAGTGACCTTGACAAGGGCAACACCTCAAATGTTCTCCGTCATCTAGACCTTTATGTGGATAAATTTCAGGTCATTGCTTGAAAGGAGGTTTTACCAGGAAAGGCAAGAGAGGCAGGGTCTGGGCATTGAGAGGCAGTGAGGACAAAATGCACCTTCTGGTACATTAAAAGCTGGCAATGCGGAAGGCGGATATTGCCTTTTCACGATGTTGTCTAAGATTAGCCATCCTTGTTTGACTAATGCATATAGAAAAATTGTATATATGGGGTATGTGAGTAGCTGCACAGACATGCAATAAATAGGAGCGATACTAAAGATGGTTACTGACGTTTATTGACCTCCTACCATACGCCAAGCACTGTGCTTTATACTCATTATTTCCTGTAATCTTTACAGCAACCCAAGGGGAGTGGGTACGATTACTTTCCTCATTTTATAGCTGAGGAAGCAGGGTTAGAACTGTTTAAACAGCTAGTAAGCAGTACAGCAGGAACTCAAACCCGTCGATCCAATTCCAGTTTAACTGCTACGTTTATGCATTAACTTAAGCTGCCATGTTTTCAGAGGATGACACAGACACACACACGCATCAATCAATACCGCAGACCCTGCAGCAGAGAAGACAGAGCCACCATCCACTGAGTTTTAAAGCTCCTGGTTTAACACATACCAAATACACAAGAATTAGGCAAGCAAGGAGAACATGCAGCAGTTTATCTTCAGAAAAGATGGGAACCAAGGAGTGTAAGAGTGAAAATGGAAGGTGGATGGGGGTGGGTGTGTGTGTCAATCTTTAGGTGTGGAGCATGTGCAAAGTAGAAATGGGAAATGAATAACTTTCTGTGCCTCTGGAAGGTAGGAAGTAGAAAAGAAGCTTTAGAAAGCTTCTAAAGTGTGAAGGGATTGCTTTAAGTTCAACAAAAATTTACAGATTTGATGGGGCTTTCTGCTAAATTCTGACAATGACCAACTAAAATCCCTGGGTGGAAAAATGTGCCCAGGATCAAGGAGCTATGGTAATTTACAATTCACATATCTATTGCCAATTCATCTGTTTCACACCCCTGTGGACCTCTATTTTGTACTTTACAGATTCGAATAGGAGCCTCTGGGATATTCATCAGTGTTGGGGGAGAGGGGTGAACTAGTACCTGGCACATAGCAGAAGCTAAGTAAGTGTTCTTTAAAAAAATCATGGAAGGGCAAACATGGCACACACATCTCAAATATCAGATTTTCTCAACAGTAAGCAAATTAAAACTCTTTCTTTAATAAAACAATCACGCTATATAATGAAACAGAATGTAAAATGTAAGCCAATTTCTAAGCTAAAACCCAAAGCTTAGAATTAAAAATGCACTTGCTTTGGTACCTGCTTAGGGTCACACCCACACCCCCAGACCCTGAGGGAGTCCTTGTGGTTTCCCCTCCACCATTCTTATTACTTGGTTGAAAAATGTGTACAAGAAGTATATGTGTGCAAATAGGTGAGTGCACATATTTTAACCCAGACCATGGACCACTGCCTTTCATGTTTAAAAATGAATCCATTTAAAGGAACTGCTATCTTTATGTCTTATTAGATAGAAATGGTACATCATTCCTTTTAGCTTATTAAGATAGTGTAGTGGGGCTCTGAGAACCATAGCAGCTGAAGGGGAATTGCCTCCTTCCCTCACTCCTCACCACCACCATTAGGCTATGATTCACATCTCACGTACTTACTTGAATGATCAACAAAAGAAGGACATTTTATTCTCCAGCCTTTTTCATTTAACAAATTAGAAAAGAAACACACACACAAATCATCCCCTACCCATTTACCCCTTGCTCCCAGCCATGACTATCCTGGGCAAGAGTCTCGAAACCAGAAAGCAATAAGTGAACAAATGTGAGACCTCAGGCAACTGGACATCCAGAAGGCCATTTAGTGCACTCAAATGCAGTGGAGGTTAGCTGTGCCAGGTGCCTGACAGGATATGGCCAGATCCTTGGCACCGTCACTTCAGTCAAGGAATGCACACAATAATTGTGAAATATTTTGATGGTATTGATCCTGAACACTTCTTTACAAAATAAATGAGTATCTGAGATTCCTCATGGACCCCAAGAGACATTTATAAGTAGGAAATCTTTTTCAAGCTGAAGCCAAATTGGCTAAAGAATCTGTCTAACTGCTAAACTGGAAGGGAACTCATACTCTTGAAAAGATCCCAGGTACACTCATGGTGCAGGCATCCATGGCCTTTCATCATTCTTTTTTTCTTTTCTTTTCTTTTCATTTCTTTTCTTTCTTTTTTTCTTTTTCCTTTTTTGCTTAAACCTCAAAGACAAAGTTATTTAGTTTTCCCACTGCACCTTCTATTAACTTCTGATTTGTTTGATAAGAAATATCCATATTATGACACTCATAAAACATAAAACAAACTAGGGTTCTAGTCCATGGCAAGGTGGTGCGTGTAAAGGCTCTAACTCCAATGAAAGAGGATCTGTAGGATTTATTTCAATATATGGCCCGTAGGCACCAGCCGGGGAGCATGTTGATTTATTCATAAAATAAGCTATGATATTATCACAATAATCTAACACATCTTGGAACTTTGGTCCTCCTGCCTTAAATATATACTATATTTATCCCTCCTAGACAACTCTTACATAGTGCTCTTAAGCTTGTATATATATATTCAGCATGAACGCGAAGTGATATTATTCATCCCAATTTCACCACTCGCAAGGAAGTCCCCTCCAATGAGATGACACCACGGTCTGCTGCTGCGGAGATAGAAGGCAGACATCTCTCCTCACTCTATCAGTTCCCTAAACTCTCATCTTCAAGAACATGAGAAAAAGGCATCCAGCGTGGCAGAGTGACAGGTCAGAAGGTCAAGGATCAATACAGTGATGTGTGTTGGGATATTTGCTTGATTAAGCGAGCTTCATAAAATATTTAAGAAGGTGCATACTTACCACTTAGGAAATAGTAATCAAATGAACAGAACAAAGTAAAATCCATTCTCAAGTTCTTGTTCTAATAGAAGTAAACAATCACAAGTAAAAGGTACTCTTTGAGGAACTTCACATATACTTATGTTTTATGGGAATTCTCACCCTGTCCATTTAGTTTCTGCTAACCCAGGAGTTACTATTAAACCTATTTGGAGTTCTCCCACTGCATCGTATTTAGGCAGTGGTAGGAAGTAGCCCAATAACATGCTGGGAAGAGGGGGACACCCATTTGGGTTGACAAAATCCACTTTAGTTAATCCTCAAAAGTGAAATTTCTGCATCCTATAATAGGAGTTGCTGGGTATTTGATTAAATACCCCAGGTATTTGGTCCCCAACCTCCTTTCCATTTCTCCCTCCAACTGGCAAACATGAGAATTTAGACCAGAAGAACCTGAAGAAACAAAGTGTGTACTTTAATACAGAAATGCTTTTACCTGCCTTCCCTGCTGTGAACGAAATGGGCTGGGCTTTCAAAATGTTAGCCAGCTTAACTCCCAGTTGGTGGCACTGGAAAAATGTAGCCATGCAGTCTTACTGCTCTGTTTCTGTTCTTTAACTACCAACTGGAATATAATAGAGGAGTTGAAGGGGAACAAAAGAGAGATGGATCCAGAAAGAATCCAAAGAATGACAACAAAGCAAGCAAAGAAAATGATAATGAGTCAAAGACATTGTGCTTGCCAAAGTCAGCAGCCCAGACTATTATCACATTGAAGATAATTACTCTTCCATTAATTGCCACTTTTCCCCTGAAAAATTCATGATATTTCACAAACTACAAATTATCTGTGGAAATTCATCTTTGCAACATTTTAGGAAAAGTCATACCAATGTGCTTAACCCAAAGACAGAATGTCTACATTCATGTTGCTCAGACATGAATAAGATATATTTTACGTAGTGGAGAGGATTTGGGTATAATGGAAAGATCAGTGATGGTGAAAACACTAATATTTTTGAACTGGAAAGTGAGTACCTGGCCACTTTGATGGATTACAGGATAGGTACCAAATAAAGGGGCCTAGGGACCTGTGTCTCCTTGTATTGTATCTACAGGTACCTGAGCTTCCCATACGTCCAGTTCCTTCATCACTGCTCCATTGTCTTTGGTACTTGTTTCCTTCTCAGGCATATGTGAAAGTATTACAATAGTAAACACAAGGCTGGCACTTACCATGAAATCTTTATTTCCCATTTTAGTTTTAGAATACTTCCCAAGTACGCCATCGTCTTTGGTTTGTTCACATTTAAGAGTTCACACTTCAAAGTTAAACCTCTCGGAAGGTTAGAAAATAGTGTGCCTTTGCCCCCCTTAAGAATTACAATGTACGTAATTTATATTTATTTAAGAATGTTGTATGATATACTGAGTTACAATTTTCCAAGCTGAGGACAGAAAAACAGTAACAATAATGTAATTTGTACATAAATAAAATACATTATTAAATAGCCTAGCTTTCAATGCCTCAAATTGGTTACAGTTTAGGCAGTGTATATAAAGCTTTATATTACAGATTTCCGTGTCAAATTGACAAATGCAAACTTTCTTGGGGCTGGGATAATGCTAAATAAGATCAAATGTAATCTCATTTTATGAGACATGATAAAATCTTACCTCATCAGATGGGACATCCAGAATGTCGCATTTTCCCTGTGATTTTATATAAAGCAGAGACGGCCTTCTAATAGCTACTTCTTCCTTCAAAGCCTTGTCTCTCTGGGTAGTCAGAGTCAGGGTATGAGCTAGGTGATCCAAAGTTAGAATGTAAATTATAAACAAATTTTGTTGCTGTTTCTGCCAGTCTGAAAGTTCAGGAAAAGGAAAAAAAAAAAAAAGAACCGAGAATGTTCTATTGAACAGCAGAAAGAAAAGCTTACTATTATGATAACTCTATACATTCCCATGTACTCACTAGCAGTTTACATTTTAACTTTCTCATAATCAGTTTTTGATCCCAAGTATCAGAAGTTAAATTACACCTACCCCTAGACATAGCCAGGGGTAGTTGGGCAATTTTCCACTTTAAGACCTGAATTATCTTCCTTTGATCATCTACTCTACTCAAATTCATTATAAAAATGACCAATTTACCATCCCACTTCACATGAGGAAAAGACAATACTATACACTGTGGGTCCCAGGACAGAGCAACCAAATGCTACCTGGGGACAGATGAACATGATAGAGCATGTGTGAGTAACTTAAATTTTCCAATTATTCTTTATAAAACAATTGCTATACTGGCCATTATGAGTTCCAAAAACATACACTTAGAAGCATGAGCCATTAGCATACGTCACTTTCTACTGGCGGAAGCCAGCTCGCAATAAATCTCTTACCTTGTAGAGAGATGGAACAGCACAGGGCTCATAATAGGATGAGTGATGCATGAAATGTTCTTCAGCTCACTTCCCCTGGGATTTATACTTCCAAACCTAGGAACACCGTCTGCCTGCATGGATGGAATGCTAAGTAATGCAGTACAACCACCAATGCGTTATGTATAGCTTTTCAACTTTTTGAAATCTAGGAGAAACTGTGAAATAAGTAAACACATAAGCAAGCATGTGTCTAAAAATTATGGCACAAATTGGCTGGAAAAATACACAGTTCAAATAAAGAAGATTCGTAATGAGCATGTGTTTTTAAGTAAAACTGTGAAATAATATGCTTTTTCTTAGGAGCTGAAGGATTACTGCACTCCTGGTTATAGGTTTAAGACTGAGGCTATTCCTGTTCCCTGGGTGGCTCAGGGGTTTAGTCCCTGCCTTTGGCCCAGGGTATGATCCTGGAGTCCTGGGATCAAGTCCCACATCGGGTTCCCTGCATGGAGCCTGCTTCTCTCTCTGCCTGTCTCTGCCTCTCTCTCTCTCTCTCTCTCTCTCTCTGTGTGTGTGTGTCTCATGAATAAATAAAGTATTAAAAAAAAAGACTGAGGCTATTTTATATTGTACAAGGAAATCACTGGATCTTAATTACAGACAAAATGTTGGTCAAACAGTCAAATTTTTTTCAAAAGCATTCAAAGGAATGAAGAAAAAAAAAGTGAACCTAAGAAAAAATACATGAGAAAAATCTTGTATACTCAAATTCTCATTCAATTTGCTCATTTAATTTTGTTTTTAAATTGTCACTAACTTTTTTAAAGGCATAGTTTCAGATGAGATTTGCTTCCAATCTAAATTTAGCCTCCGTTCCTCGTGTCATATTTCTTCAGGCATGAGAAGGAAAATCAATGCCTCTACTCACCTTTGGAAGAATTTCACTGCCAAGTCTCCATGGTTCTATGGGATCCAATAATCCGTGGCTCAGTATTGATTTTTCTGTAACACCTGTAGAAACAGCCTCTCCTTCCTTTTTAACAAAATATAGCAACAAGAATCGTGTAGTTTCTGAATGAATTAAACAGAGGCTATTAAGCATAACTTCATCCTGCAAGGAAACGTGGGTTGTATTTTCAAAAGAAACATTACATTTGCTTGATATTTTGGAGCTATTTAACAACTTTTTAAAGATAACGTGAACACCTACTTTTAAAGATAATCTGCACATAATTTCTTCAGGTATGTGGTAGCTAACTTGTGTATGACAAATTGTACTTATTTTTTCTAAGGAAATAGACACATGGTAAGAGACAGATCAGTAAACCTCAACCCCCAATTTAAAAATGTCTCCAAAATCAAAACCCTTTTTGCATATGAAAAACCAAATCATGTCTTTAAACACCTAAAGTTTTGATAAAAATATAGGATGACCCTTTCAAGCGGTAGAATAGAGTAGATCAAACCCTAGGAGAGAGAGTACATTACACTTTGGAAGTATTTTATGGCTCTGAAAGAGTTGGAAGAACAGGCAAGAGCCACCAAGCTTCCCACTTTCCTTGAAAAACAAAAACAAAAAAACCAAACCAACCCAGATCAAACTCCAGAAAGTCATGTTTCCAGCATTCTTCACACACCTGATTTAAACCTCAAAGGTATGAGTCTCCCCCTGGGCAGACTTCTTTGGGCATGTCTGAATCTATCCCCCGTAGCCACTGTGTATGCTGAGTGGAGTCACTCGAGTTGGCAACCCACTCTGTCACTCACTCCATCAGCCTGAGAATCTGCAAAATAAAAATGCAGTGTTAAAAAAAAATTCCTTTTACATTTGCTTTTCCCAGCAAAATCCTAGAGGAGAAAACACAAAGCAGGTTGTTTCTCACAATATATGTGACATCTTGGTTAAAAGTGACATGACCATGTTGCACTCTGACAGGTTTAGTGCTTGGAACTGACAGACAGAAGCCCGCAAGAACTACCTTCCTGCCACATATATTTAAGCTCATATTAAAACCTTGATTTGATAGTCCCTTGATTAGCTTGAGCAACAGTGAGTGCTACTGCCTTTCAAGTTCATTATAAATTATTCTATTTCTCACATTACTGTCAATTTAAGCTCCTGTTTTACTAAAATGCAGTCATTTAAACACTCATCAAACCTGTGCACATTTCTGAGTTAAAGAATTATATCAATCCAAACTCCAGCTCAAGGGAGAAGTTCCATTGTTTATCAGGCCATGTCTACACTGGCTGAGCAAAGCGCTCTGTTCAGAAGGAGAAGCGCCTTTGGCAGCTAGAGTCTACATAGCTGACCCATGGATGCTCGGGTGGAGCTTCTTCATCTAATTACACACGTGCAATGAAATTACTAAGCATTTGATGAAAATGACCCAGGATGACAAAAAAAGTATGGCATGATTGTTGTTCTAATTTATTTACATGGCAGTCATTTAGAATATAATTCAAAGAACCTATTAAAAAATAAGATCTGCTTCTCGGCCTTTTGGCTAAGATCAAGTGTAGTATCTGTTCTTATCAGTTTAATATCTGATATGTCCTCTATCCGAGGACAATATATTAAATGGATTTTTGGAGCAGGGAGATGGAATAGGAGCTTGCTCCCTCCACTCCGCGCATCGCCCTGGTATTGCAGTACTTCCAGGGACGGTGCACCCCCTCGGGGGAAATGACCCGCTGTCAAAGAGAAGTTCTACCTTACCGAGGGTGTGGTGGTCGTTGTGTGGCGGTCCTTGGGCCTGGGGCCGGCTCCTCCCTCGTCTCAGGCCTCTGTCACTCAAGGTGATATGCCTTGCTCTTGGTACAGCCCCTAGGGGGCTGGCTCTCAAGCCAGGCTTGAGCCTAGGAGTTTACCAGTCAGTCTTTTCCTCGTTCTCCTTGGGGCGCTCTGACACCAGAGGTCTCCATCCTCTGTCTGCCTGCGCTTAACGTTCCTGGACCTTTGGGAACTCTAATGCAACCGTACTGACTACAGATCCGGTCGGAAGGAACTGATGTATTGACTCTTCCTATCCATGAACACAATTTCGCTCCCTTTCCTTTCTTTTCTTTTCCTTTCCTTTCCTTTCCTTTCCTTTCCTTTCCTTTCCTTTCCTTTCTTCTTTCTTTCTTTCTTTCTTTCTTTCTTTCTTTTCTTTCTTTCTTTCTTTCTTAAAAAAAAAAGAAAAGAAAAAGAAAAAGAAAAAAAATAAGAACACTTATACTTCTTAGGCATGATGAATATGGGCATTGAAATAGTAGACTCAACATTTAGTCTGACCCAGGTTGTATGCTTCCCAAACAGGACCGTGGTGGCGTGATTTTAAAATGCAGTACTTTTTCCTAAATGGTCTAGGTTAGGCTTTAACCCCTGACTTTACATTTGTAGGGGGAAAGCCTTCAGACTTCAGATAATTAAAAACTTCATTTAGACCTCCCAGAACAATGGGCCAAAACGGCAATTGATATTTTGCAGGAAATATTTTATACCCTTCCAACCTGCGCCAACAAGATATTATTAACAACTATGGGTGCATTCTATTCTGGGGACAGGTCAATGCCCTTGTATCACCTGAATTTTGAGGTCTTTTCACCAATTTTTTAAATAAAAAGATGTTTAGCAGAAATATTCTATTAGTAGCTATGAAATTATAGGTTTCTTCCTCCATCCACCCAAACACACTCCACCCTGTGAAATAACAGATACAACATTAATCACCTTTGGAATTTTGCCAGGCTTCTCTCATGGGTGAACTAGCAGGGCTGGACCAAACTGCCTTGAAGGAAGGAAGCCCCCCTCACCTCCATGGAAGCCTTTAAAGGCTGTCACAGATCACTCATTCCAATTCTTCAAAGAAAGCAGGAGACAGGATTTAAATGTGTGGGAATCCATCCACACCATCATCTATGAAGCATACTTTACTTCTACCAATATCACCTCCAAATAAATTTGCTACGTCGAAGTCCAAACCTCAGTTTCTCTAATTCCTTGGACTGCAGGAAGGATGATCTCTCATTTTTTTTGCTACTCCCATTTTCCGATTTTCAAGAGCATGGCCAGTCTGTCTGTTTCTGTTTGATAAGTGTTCATAGGCTAAAGCTCCTTTTTGCTGGGAGCAAAATTCCACCCTCAGACTGAGTCACGGCAACAAGTTAGTCGACTGACTTTGCAAAATACCACTCAAATTCTGAAATTAAAATAAACCTGGGATCCCTGGGTGGCTCAGCGGTTTGGCACCTGCCTTCGGCTCAGGGAGTGATCCTGGAGACCTGAGATCGAGTCCCGCGTCGGGCTCCCTTCATGGAGCCTGCTTCTCCCTCTGCCTGTGTCTCTGCCTCTCTCTCTGTCTCTCATGAATAAATAAATAAAATCTTAAAAAAAAAAAGAAATCTGGGCTAAGAATCACTTTATTTAGCAAGGTCCATCCAAGATAAATCAAATCTAGTATCTCCTTGTCCTGTATGAAACCCCCCAAAATGTCTGGATATAAAACTGCTGTCAATGTTTTGGGCACACAATGTTGAGTACCTCATGAGGACGACATAAAGCAAACAAAGGTCCTTGTGGTGCTTTCTGTGTGCTTGGCACTGTTCTACAACACCGTATGAGCTCACTGACTCCCTGCTAACAACCCTATAAGGCAAGTACTGTTATCTGCCTTTGACAGAGAAGAAAACAGAGTCAGAGGCAACAAGGAAGTTGTCCTGGATCACACGGTAGGAAGTGGTAGGGCTAGGATTTGAATCCAGACAGGCTCCAACCTATGCTTTTACTTGGCTTCTCTCCTTGCCCAGCCATGCTAACCAAACTGCTGTCATTACGGACAAGGATTTATGTCAAAAGGTGATTCTTTTAAATTGGTGCTTTCTTTCCTATATAAGTGGAATTAATTTGCCTGGAACTAAAAGCTTTACTCTGTGAACTGTTCTGGCCCCTTGGCTCATTTTTCTGCTTCTTCCTTGGAGGCATTTTCTTCCATATTGAGCCAGCATCTCCTCCTTTCAGAATAAGTTGGATGTCCTCAGAAGCAAAACTGTTCCTCGTTAATCATCATTTCAAGGGTACCGTTTACTCCTTTAAAGCTTATATTCTGGAAGATGCTTACTGAAAGTGGAAAATAGCAAATAAAGAAGAAAATGCAAAGATAGAAACTGCTAATTAAATAGGGCCTCTGAGTAGAGCATGAACCTAATCGTTGCCTCATGGAATTGGACCTACTGAAGTCAGGTCCTGACACTACCTTTTACAAGCTGGACAGGTTGTTTTTTTCTCTCTGTGCTTTAGTTTCCTCATCTTTTTTTTTTTTTTAAGATTTTATTTATTTATTCATGAAAGACAGAGAGAGAGAAAGGCAGAGATGCAGACAGAGGGAGAAGCAGGTTCCCTGCAGGGAGCCTGATGCGGGACTCCATCCCGGGACCTGGGGATTACACCCTGAGCCAAAGGCAGACGCTCAATCACTGAGCCACCCAGGTGTCCCTTAGTTTCCTCATCGATAAAATGGGCATAAAAATAGTACCATTGCTCAGGGTCGTGAGGATTAAATAAACTAATCTATGTAAAATAGTTTGACTCAGTGCATGGCTCGTAGCAAGCCCTCAATAAATACATGTTGTTGCTATTACATTTAGTTGGTCGCTGCAACTAAGCCTAGCCTTCAGCTGCCACTAAGCACTAACAATCAAAAGTTTTTGTTATTTGGGTGTGAAAGCATTAATAGGGATTTTAGGAAAATCGGTTGTAGTCACAGGAAATCCTTTCAGCCCAGGGACAATTTAGCTTTAAGAATTCACTGTGACAGATCCCTACAAATAATTTCATTCCACTTTATTTTGCGAGAGCACAGGCAAATCACAGAATATGACACAACTACTTAGAAAGTTATCAGAGCTCACAATGTTGTCAGACACCTAACCTCAAGCACCAGGAGCAGATTTTTCTATATGGCAAGGTTTTAAGTAACTTGAAAGGATTGCTTGCCTAATTGTTTTTGTTGTTGTTGTTGTTGTTTCTTTATATCACAATCCAGATTTTGGCCCAGAGTTACTGAAGTGAAAGTGACCTGGACAGTGGGGAGGTGATTTTAACAATTGTGCAATTCAACAGGAGCCAAACTGTCCATGCATTCAGCTCATCTGTGACTTTCTTTAGTCCTTTTCTTTCTCTATATTCTAAAAGCTTGGGCTTATGTGTAAGTCCACATGGGTGATGTAGAAATGGCTGCTTAGGAACGTGAAATAGAAATTTCCATTGCAAAGAGAGCATAATGCAAGTACTAGAGGAAAACGACTCATTGAGTGAGCATTTGCAATTGAGCTATTCGGTAAATGTTAGACAAAAGGAAAAGGAACAGATTGAAACCTTTCTTCCTCTTGGTTCTAAAATGGACCCCATCACCAGAGAGAGACAGACAGACAGCAGACAGACAGAAGCCTGGAGGCCTAACAGGAGAATCATGGAGAAGCCATTCTGGATAAAACTCACACTTTTGCCTGGATATCCCAGGGTACACAGGACTGTGATGGGACTCGGGGACTTCTTGCTGGTCCCCAGGGGGCTAGGAGTGAGGAGAGTGCCTCATTTCCCAGTACGTCAGGGATGGCATATTCCTTGGCGATCCAGAGGGGAAGCAAGTATGGACGGATAAAGTAGCACCTTGGTCAAGACATGAATTTTTGAATAAAGAGTCCAATGTGCAGCCTCATCTGACATAAAGAATGTAGACAGAAAATAGAATGGAGAAAGAAAGCACACAAAATCTCAATTTTTAATCCTACATCTGTGCCTGGGAAAGCTTCCTGCCATCAACATGCAGAAGACATGGACTCATAAACTACCCAGGCCAACTGATTTCCGTTCTGAAATGAGATTTTAAGCAAATGATTAGCCTCCAGTTCTCTAGATGAGCACGGCATGTCCCAGAAATACTCACCTGTCTAAAGCATCATGAAGTGAGGGACAGTTCTAGCATGAGAAGTCATGGAAGGAGAAGGTGCTCGAGGGGTTAGAGAAGAAGTAAACTTCCTGACAGCAACTCAGTCATTAGAAGGTAAATGGAAAGGCCAGGAAATGCACAATGACTCGTATCTGCAAGAGATGCCACACCCTCCACTGGGAATTATCCATGCAAATGACAGGGGCACGAAGAGATGCTCTCCTCGCCATTCTGCCACCAAGAGGATGTGGAGAATAGGGGGCGGCAAGAGGCCAAACAGCACAATCTGGTTTCTTACCTGAGATGATGAACCCTCCATAGCAAAGGAAATGGATCATTAGAAACTTTGTAGGAAAGGTATTCACTCTGTGCTCAGGCTTTCTATCTGCAAGCATCATTAAGTCAGTTGAGCCTGGTACCAGGCACAGAATTGCCCTCAGCAAGCAAAATTCTTATTTTCCTGTGGCAGTCTTATTTTTACATGTTAGGGTCTTAAAATCCTTTACCTTGAGTGATTTTATTTTATTTTATTATTTTATTTTATTTTTGTAAAGATTTCTATCCATCTATTCGTGAGAAACACAGAGAGAGAGGCAGAGACACAGACAGGCTCCCAGGACCCTGGGATCATGACCTGAACCAAAGGCAGATGCTCAATCACTGAGCCACCCAGGCGTCCCTAACATGAGTGATTTAAAAAAGGATTCTACTTATTTCAAAAAAAATAAAAAGATCCTACTTATTTCATATCAAATCAAGTACCAATAAATAACACTGATTCTTCAACACCAAACCATCTTCAAACGCCAAGTGGAAAGTTTACAAAAGAAAAAGATAAAAGAAAAAGAAAAAAAAAAGATCAGATTTACCAGGGGTCCTCAACTGGCTACTCTGAAGACCTGCTGTCATTCCTCATTATCTTTTTTTAAGTCCCCATACAAATTCAACCCAGGTGCTTCGGTTCTTAACAAAATGAATCTGAATTAATTCTGATCATAAATTTTAATGAGACAACACTTTAGATCCTCTCAGTCATTCCAAACGCAAAACTTATCTTTTTCTGTGGTAAAACCGGAAATTCTTTTCTTGGGAAACCTTGATCGTTTCACCTCTGCGGTTTTGATACAATGAACCAACGTGCATATCAGTAAGGTCAGAGGGGACAGACCTGGAATCTCAAGCTTCCTGAAACTTTACCTCCCTTCCACAGTTACATATTTCTCATTCCCTTTTGTTCACAGGTTTTATAATTTCACAGAATTACAAGTCATACAGCCTGACACCAAGGTGATCTTGCCATTATGCTTGATTGTTCAAAATTACACTAGTTCCAGAATGTTGACAGAATCCCTTTCAATATTTTCTCTGCTGGTTTATTAAGTGGCAATGTCATACTTAAATGATCATTTCTGGGGCCACTTGTTCAATTCTTTGAAGACTGACATCACATTAAAAAATGTTCCCCCCGAATCTTCTACTATCCTTTCTATCCTCAGTATATTTGACATGTCAGAAATAATTATAAGTGGCTTCCTAAATACGGGAGACATTTCTCTTTAATATTCTGGAACGGATGAGCGCAGGATGGCTTTGTTATCAGCTTCACTCTGGTTGGAAATACGCATTCAGCATCAGCAATATCTCACGAAAAAGCAGAGGCCTGCCCTAATGTCTTGGATTTCTCTTTCTGTGAATCCGGCTCTATCTTCCAGGCACTGTTTGTTCCTTACAGATAATTATTAATGGCAAAGGCTCTTCTTCCTCAGAGGTGTCCTTCACCTTCTCATGCCGCTTTTCATATAAACATGTTCAAGGCAGTGACTTCGCTATGTTACTTCTTAGTATCAGGGCAGCTTGTTTATTTTTTTATTTTTTTTTTAATTTTTATTGATTTATGATAGTCACAGAGAGAGAGAGAGACAGAGAGAGACAGAGACATAGGCAGAGGGAGAAGCAGGCTCCATGCACCGAGAGCCCGATGTGGGATTTGATCCCGGGTCTCCAGGATCGCGCCCTGGGCCAAAGGCAGGCGCCAAACCGCTGCGCCACCCAGGGATCCCCCAGGGCAGCTTGTTTAAAAACAGGTTTCTGATTACAATGGGGGGTGGCGGAGGAGCAGGATCTTTTTCCCAGAGCTCTTATTTCACACTCTCTCCTTCGAATGGGGTACTGCCTATCATTTTCATCAAAGGCAGAAAATCTGTTTTGTATCCAAGGTAAATGGAGAATGCCCACACCTATACTTCCTGTCAAGGCTTACTATTCTCATATATGGTAGAAAGAAAGAAGAAAAGAAAGAAGGAAAGAAAGAAAGAAAGAAAGAAAGAAAGAAAGAGAAAGAAGAAAGAAAGAGAAAAGAAAGAAAAAAAAGAAAAGAGGAAAGGAAAGAAAGAAAAGAAAAAAGGAAAGGAAAGGAAAGAAAGGAAAGGAAAGAAAAGAAAAAAGAAAGAAAGAAAAAAAGAAAGAAAAAAGCTAGCGAAGGGTCCTGCCCAATCAGTCTTGGTTGTGTCATAGGATAAATAGTCATCTCTCTACAAAATGATGTATCCCATGCACCTCTTCAGATGGATGGAAAGCAATCTAATACTGGGGACATTATCCCTTTTCACTGATAATCAAGATTATAGCAAATTTCCTGAATCTTTGATTTGTTGGTTGATATTAGCTCCACTGACGGGCTCTCAGAACAAACTCCACCAGATGGGCTTATGAGTGGAGAGGTCTGCGGCCCCCTGAAACCTCCTGATGCAAATTTTGGCAGACGGGTTTCTGATATGGCTGCAGACTGATAGACAAAGTTCTTGGCTTGGGCAGATGGAATTGGGCTTCTTCTTTACCACTTATTATTAGTCACATGGCTTTGAGCCAACCACCTATGCTCCCTGAGGCTTATTTTATAAAACACCTTCTGAGGCTTAAGTAATACATTGGATAAATGGATCACGGTCAAAGCATGATCCATCATATAACACCATACAAATGCTTGGCATTATTTTTTCTCAAATAATTACCTATGACTAATGAGAAAATAGGTCAAGACCATGGACATCAAAGGACATCAAACA
The DNA here is from genome assembly GCF_905146905.1 of Nyctereutes procyonoides. Classification (NCBI taxonomy): domain Eukaryota; kingdom Metazoa; phylum Chordata; class Mammalia; order Carnivora; family Canidae; genus Nyctereutes; species Nyctereutes procyonoides. The sequence continues at coordinate 27,026,195 of NW_026575122.1, forward strand.
GATCTAGGGGAAAATCCACATAGAACATAATCATGTTTATTTAGCACTGAGAGCTTTCTTCTAAAGAAATATTATCATTACTCAAAACTTAGTCTTATGTATATATCATATATACAGGTGACCAATTTTTAATTGCAGTAAAATGCTTGAAACCACATACAGAGTAGATTTAAATGAACACTTCTTAATAATTTGGGAGGCATTTCATTGTCTTACCACACCTAAGGGTGGTAATTATGATTATCAGTGGCTAATTGACTAGAGAAATGGATGGAATCCAAATGGCTCTATGATATAAGTGAGAATAAATTTTAGGCATTAATCTATGCTACCTATTTTGAATACTATCATAGGTTTCTACTGCCAAAAAGTAGAAGTACCTCAGTGATTCTGAGCTATCTGACCTGAGCGTATTAGTGATTCCTCTTCTCTCTAGGGGCATGTTAACTACAACAGAAATTTCCACATTCTAACATTTCACCAAGCATGTTGCCCAACATAATGACTTTTGGGTGGTGCTGAAGGCTGGGAGTTCCACTTCTCTGAATCTGATGCACCAGGTTTGGAAAGAACAGCAGGAAGTAATTGCAGGGGTGGGATATAGGGATGAAACAATAAGCTCTGTCCTGATTCACTGATAAGACTGTCAAAAAAAAAATGAAATGACTTAAATTTTGAAGAAGACTTTGTAAGTTAGATGGCACTAGACAAGTATAAGACATAATTATGACTCTTAATAGTCTTGCTCAGTTTACAACAGATGTTATATATAGCTCAAAAGAGAAGAATTCTTTATCCAACGATGGTATATCTATTCCTTCATCATCCAATTCTTGCTTTCTCAGCTCATCTCTCAGCCAACATGAGTGACATGTAGAGTCTATTCTTATTTTCTTCTGTTTTTGTCAGAGTTTGACACAGTTGGAATAGATGGGAAGATCTTGCAGAGAACAGAGCTGCAAGTGAATTTGGAAATTTTAAAAATAGCTATCTCTGCATAGTAAGGTATAAAGATTCCTGTATGTAGAAGGTTAGAGATACTTCTTGTTAATACAGCTAAAAAGCATGTAGCAATTATTGGAGGATGGTGGAATATTCTGAAAGCTCTGCATTCTCACATTGTATCTGTTAGGATGCCATTGTCACAAAAGTCAGATACATGTCACAACGATTTCCACTCTGAGCCTAGCCATCTGAATTGCTTCCTTGAAATAAATAAATCTGCATATGTACATGAGCATGCATGAGAAGACATGGGTATAATTATAAACACACACAGTTACACGAAACTATGCCACTGGAAGAACCTCAGACACATTTGGCAGAGTGCTATAAAGCTCTACAAAGCTATCAATAGCCATCCGTAAAACAATTGAAGGTAAAACTAGGTTAATCAAAGTAGATATTTATTTCTCCACATGGGATGGGTTGTGTTTGTCTCCTTAATTTCTAATACAATTATCTTTGGAATTCTGCTGTAAGCACAGCACAGAGCTTAAGTAGGAAGGGGAGAAAAGTATAATGGGGCTCCATAATGGGCAGTCCTTTCCTAAATAGAATAAGGGAGATTCATATGGGCTAGCATAGAGTGATCACTAGGTAGGTAGGTAGGTAGGTAGGTAGGTAGATAGATGATAGATAGATAGATAGATAGATAGATAGATAGATAGAGGATAGTTGGGTAGATGATACATAGGGTGAGAAAGGACTTGTAGAAGATTAAACATAACACAGTCCCAAACAGGTTTCACACACACACAGACAAGTGTATGTATAGAAAAAGTATTAAAAAAAAGACGAAGATCCATCTGTTACCAGATGTTCTATGTGAGAAGGGAAGTAGAATTGAGGTGGGAGGGGGGCTCCTTTCCTCTCTTTAAATTTCACTGTGATTACTATCATTTTTATAATTAATTTTTAAAGAAATGTAAGTTTAAAGAAATACACATTAGGGCACCTATACTAAAGGAATACTGAATGTAATTACAGGTCTTTGGTAATTGAAGCTTCTACTTTTCATGCTGCTCACCGGGTTCTGCAGAGCAGATATTCTTAATTGATGTGAAGAGCATCTCGTCTGGCATAGGGTTACTGATCTGTTACAAGGTCTTCCAAAGCTCCACCCAAGACACTACGTCCATGATAACCTCAAATGTAAGGAGGTGAAAATAATAAATCCATCCTGCTCCTCAGACCTATATTCAAACTCTGCTAAGAGAGTTTTCCTTCTTAGTTTTAATGGGACAGATAGAAAGCACAGGACAAAAAAAAATCATACTGTACTTACTAAAATCTTATCCATCCAGGCTTAGCATATAACACTCCCCCAATCAGCTGCTTCAGAATATGAGCTCAGGTGGAAGCACACACTGTGTTCCCCACTGTCCACAGCATCATTCTCTACATCACGGTCAGTGCATTTAAGCTGGGATCCTTTGAAACATCGGAGCACAAAGAACTAAGAGTCTTAAAGATTGGGTCTTATACTCTGCAATAGGATCAACTTGCCTTAACGGTTGGCATACAGGGCCCTAAACACTCATTCATTTGTTTGAAAATATGCCTGTATGATGAAGCCAGCACTTTGGTCATGGCTAAGGCATGACATAAATTAGCATCTCTCCCCTCAAGAAACGTGTAACTGTCCAAGCAGTAACTTCGGGTATAGAAAAGATCCTAAAAGGACACCTGGGTGGCTCAGCGGTTGAGCACCTGCCCCTGGCTCAGGGTGTGATTCGCGGTCTTAGGATCGAGTCCCACATCAGGCTCCCTGCCTGGAGCCTGCTTCTCCCTCTGCCTATGTCTCTGCCTTTCTCTGTGTCTTTCATGAATAAAATAAAATCTTAAAAAAAAAAAAAGAAATCCTAAAAATTATCAATCTTTCTAACCTTTGAAGAATTCATGTACTTGTCTTTGATTATAAAATATTACTCATTATAGAAGGAAGCATTACTTTTTTATGTCTATGACTTTAAAAGTCAAAACAAGGGAGTTCCAAGTTACATGAGGAGTTGGCAAAGAATGCGGTGGGCCAAACTCAGCCTGCCACCTGTTTGTGTAAACAGTTTCTTTGGAGCACAGTCAGGTTAATCTGCTTACAAATCATCTATGGCTGCTTTTGAGCTATAACAGAAGAGGTAAGCAGAAACCGGAGCCAATGCCTTCACTATGTACATCAGAAGGTATACGTAAAAAAACGTAAAGTACTTGTTTGTCTTCCATTTTGGTATGTTCTTATTTGGGAATCTGTTTCCATAGGATAGTCTACAAGTGATTTCTTAAGAAACATGTGTGTCTCCTCCCTGATACGATTAAGAACAAAAAGAGATGGCGAAAAAACAGTACTGTAAAGCATCAGTAGAAAAAAATATATAAATTAGAAATGGAGGGACTTTACAATGTTTTTTTAAATCTAAACTTTGCTACCACTTCATTCACACCCGGATGGGCCAAGGGCTGAAATCTGAATGTGTATGTTAAGGATAGGAAGAAAGACCAGAATCAAGTGATTAGCAAAATAATGGAGCTTATTTAACCAGTCTTTGAAAATGTTTATAATATTGTGAGAACTGCCCCTAATTCCTCAATGTCTCTTCCTGAAGAGAATCTGTCCAAAAAAGAAAAAAAAATTGCTTAAGCTAAATTTTTGCAAAACATTTGCATGGATGGAGCTACATAGTGTACTGCCAAAGATGCTCCAATTTAATTATGCCCAGCAAGTTGGCTGGGCCTGTTTGGCACTTCATTAACAAAAAATAAACCTCACTCTTTTTCCTGAGAAAATAGCATTTATAGTATTTTTGGGGATGGCAAAGTTCAGTGTGCTACATTTTGGTATGAAAAAAATGCATGTGATAAATAAAGCTTTAAAGTTTTTTTCTTCTGGCGTGGTAACTGACTACCCTGGAAAGTCAATGTTTTAGACATGTGAGTGAATAAAAGTCATAAAATTTACCTTTAAATGTTTTTAAAAATCACCGAAAATAGGGGCACCTGCGTGGCTCAGTGGTTGAGTGTCTGCCTCTGGTTAAGGTCGTGATCTTGGGGTCCTGGGATTGAGTACTGCATCAGGTTCCCCACAAGGAGCCTGCTTCTCCCTCTGCCTGTGTCTCTGCCTCTCTCTCTGTGTCTCTCATGAATAAATAAATAAAATCTTTAAAAAAAATCACAGAGAAGCAATGCCATAAAGCAGCAAGAGGAAAGATCTGGAAATTGAGAAAATGGAGTATTGTGACACTTCTAAACTAGAGGAAGTGTTTGGTGTAAGCCAAAAACTTAGTCTTTTTAAATTTCAGCTTCTTTTGGTGGTAAAATATAGGTAAGGTGTGGATGTTGGGAGAGAAGGTAAAATCAAGATACTTGTATAGCTGTGACTCAGTTACTGCTCAGAAGGAAGGGAACGTACAATTAAATTAAAGGTAAATTACATACATATTAGCTCCTTACATTGGAGCTTCCTGACTCAATTACCAACAGTGGAACAGAGATCTTTCCAGTTCTGCACCACATTCTTATCCAAAGAAGTCAGTCTGAATTAAGTTGAGAGGAATAAGTTGCTAACAAGTTGCTAGCAGCTGTCAATGGACTGCGGAACTCACACCAGCACCAACTAGAAAATGACGCAGCTCACTCAATGAGTGGAACATGCATAGGACACTGGTAGAGCTGAGGACAGTTGGGAGGAGGGTGGCAAAGCACACAAAAGAAGGGTTCTTAGAGGAGGTGACACATTTGTTTTTGGTAAAAGAAACCTCTGAGTGAGCCAGGACAGAGGACCCAGAAGTGACTTAGAGGCAGAGGAGACAGTAAGAGCTAAGAAATGATAGGGTTCACAAGCAGAATCCCCAGCTGTTGTCTGTGTCTGGAAAGCAAATTTTAAAACAGGAAATTGTTAGAGATAAGATGAGCAAGGCAGGATGTAGTGTATTTAAGGCTCGGACTCAAGTTGGGACCATTCTGGACTTGATCCAGAGCAAGAACACATGGGCCTAATTTAAGCCTGCGAGAGGCAGGTCTGCCCTAGTGGGACGTGCAGGGTGCACTTGAGGGTGACAAAGCTGTTTACCTGGTGCAGGTGGCCAAGAGAAAGAGAAATCACAGCCAGGCCAGCAGGCAGCAGCAGTTCTGAACCACCATGGGGGCAGTAGACCTAAGATGTAATTAGGATGGAAGATGAGAGCCAGTCCTGGCAACAAAAATGGGAAAAGGAAACCAAAATGGAGTCTCTGGTGTTTAGTCTAGGTAAATACTGGCTACGGGTCCACAACATGATGTAGAAGAGCACCGAGTGAGAGAGTTGAGTGAGGAGGACAGTGATGAGGGCCCTGTACGCATGCCGGGGTGGACAGCGCCTGGTGGACACAGCAGGCAGCTGGATATTTGAGGAAGGGGATCTGAGCTATAAGTGAAGTGTGTGCATAACTGTAAATCCTGACAATGGATGACAGGATGGGAGGGAAGCAACAGGCTGAGGACAAACCCTGTGGAAGAAGGGGGAAGAGAAGGTCACAGAAAAGACAGGGAAGGAACAAGCAACTAGAGGACCTTGAAGAAGGAGAGAGTGACCCACGTGGCCAAATGCACTGAGAGATCCAGCAGAAACTCAAAACCTTCCCTAGGTTTGGCGATTTAGGAACCACTCAACCAGTTGTGAACTGAGAGCAGGTGCCAATGCTGGGGACCACCAAGGGGAGACAAGGAAATGCACGAAGGATACCTACATCAGGTTGGCAACAGGTCTGAATGAGACGGAGAGGGGAGACAGAGGCTGGCATGAAGATGGACTGGAAGCAGGACGAAGGGAGGAAACTCGAGGCAGCGGGAACAAGGGATTACACTTGAACAGACGACCGTCTGTCCCAAAGCACCAACCCGACCGCAGCAAACTCAGCTGTGGCTCTGTCAGCGGCTGTGCCAACCTCCTCTCCTCCTTCATTCATCCTTTCTGTTCTACCACATTCAGTTTGAGAACCCTTCCAGGCGATGTGCCCTGGTCCTCAGGATAGCAGGCTCATTAATGAGCACAATATGAACTATGATGGAGTCAGATTCAAAATTTGTTGTATGAAATGTCCTGAGGAAATATGAGAAAAAGTGATTGTTTTCTTAGCCACTATCTAAAACAAACAAACAAACAAAAAATCTCTTTACCTCCTACTTAAGCTCTATCGTTATCAGAGTGCTTGTACAGTACTTTAGCTAATGCTTTTGAGATAGATGTGCAGGTGTCTTAGGAGACGTCACACATGAGATCTGATCTGTTGGTGGATGGCAATTATCTGTGCAGCTAGTTTTCAAGAGCACAGAAATTCCTACACTGGAAAGTAATAGTTAAAAAGAGGGTCACCCAGATATGAGCAGATTTGAGCTTTTCCTGGCTCTGTCACCACCTATCCCTGTGACCTCACCCAGGCTCCTTCTCCAAGATTCAGCCTCTATTCTAACTGTGGAATGAGGGGCTTCCACTTAATGGTTCCCTCTTCCAGAATTTCCAGCTAATGGGAAACTACCACCAATACCCCTTTATATTTTCTAAGATTGAGGAAAATTAAGTCAAAATACATTTTTGTGGCTACTATAGCAAATATTGAGCAAGATCAAGGCCATAAAATTACAGCCTATATCTTGGGTGAGAAACACCTCCTGATAATAATTAGGAAAGAGAGCTATACACATTGCCTTCTCTTTTTCCAAATGAAAAGCTCGTTTGAATCTCACAATATTTTCCTTCCCTTTCAAAGTCCAGTAACAAGTGTTTGATGACAAATCAAAGCAGGATTGTTCCAGTCATAGTACACATGCCAGTGTCTCCAAACAAAGTCAGAATGACAATCTCTGGAGACAAATGATTCATTTCTGTTCCTGCTCTGTTCACCAGAAGAACATAACTGCAGTCAGTCTAAGGTTCACTAATACAAAGTCCATGCCTTTGGTTACCACACGGACAGCAATTTCTCTGTATCTCCTTACACGATGTTGGATAAAGTGACCTCAAAGAATGAGGAATAGTGGGTGGGGATGAGGAAATTAAAAAGTGCTTTTAGTTTGATAGAAATTTACCTAAAGCTTATTCTGGGACCCTGGAGATAAAAGGGAAAAATCCTAATGCAAAGAAATCTTCTTCTCTTCCTTCTTTCTTCCAGAGACAGAAGAAAAAACATGCAATAAATATTTCTGGTCCTTTCGTAGGCCTTGGTGGGATTCTGTGTATCCTTGGGCTCGCTCTAGCTATAATTTCAACATCAGAGAAACAAGACCTTCAAACACCTAATTCCTTTCTACCCTTTCCTGTTTCCTTCCCCCCCCTTTTTTCCTTTTTTTTTTTCCTTTCCTGTTTCTGAGCCCTCCTTCACTGACATTGGGTTTTGTGGATGTCATTTGGTATTTTGTTTTATTTTTTTTCTTCATCACTACGTTTACCCATTTTTATATCATATCTTCAGCCTCAGGCCAGGGCTTGGTGATCGCCCACAAAGATTACTGTGGCCTCTTTTATCTGGCCTTCTGATTTCTGAAGTTCAGACTCTTCATCTGCCTTTGTGTGGCTTTCAGACATCATACACAATAAGCCTGTGGTCAATACACAGCAGAACCGCCAGGGTTGCTTCCCACCCTTTCCCGAGGACCTCATCACTTCCTCTTCCTCTTAGGTTTCCATGCTGACATTTTACCTGGTAGGTTTTCCTAGCTTCACAGTTCCTATGGGCACCTCATCCTGCCCTATGTGCTTTGTCTCTTAACCGTCTCCAATCTGTCATATTCTTCTCAGGCAAGGCATCTCGATGTCCACATCATCCAGCTATCTCTCTTTCATTTCTGGAACTCCTCCCAAAGTGTGTCCTAAGTGTGTGATGAGGTCTTCTCTATCCTGCCTTCAGAAATGCCTGGCTCTAGCCTTCTGTCAGAACTCTACCTTTGCTGGTAATATCTGGAAAGCAAATGTGCCTTAGTTGCAATTTCTCAAGCACATACCATTCTTTAGGTCATTCCTGTTTTAATACCTAGACTGACCCTATTGAGGAAATATGAGAAAAGTGATTTTTCTCCTGCCTTCATTACTTTACAAGTATTTTCTCACACCAAACTTACTATATTTATATTCTTTCATTAGACTTTAAACTCTCTGAGTATGGGAATGATAGAGCTATAAATCAATCTTTTCAGGACTGTCCAGTCACCATTTAAAAAATGACTTTAATAAGGACAATAAAATAGAAAGTCTTATATGAATGTACCTGTTTTTCCACAAGGACATAAATGAACAAATCATGTTGGTAACCACATAGCTTGGCTCTATCTGCTTCCCAGTGAGCCTTGAAAGCACTAAGCCTGTTTCTTACCTTGCTTTCTGTCCTGTGGAGCTAATCCAACCACAGACTTGCCTTTGAAGTCAACTGGAACATCATGCATGGGTAAGCTCCAGAGAGCACACAAAAGCAAGAAAAGAAAACTGACATGTTATTCTTAACCAAAGGGACTGTGCTATTTCTGTGTTTCTGTATACACTTGGGCATCCCACAGACTTCAAGAGCCTGCAGGTGAAGTAGGAGGAGAAACTAAAGTTAGTGCTGTCTTGTGAATGGGGAACGGGCAGCAGATGAAGCACAACGGAACAAAAGTTTTAAGCTCCTAGTAAATAATTCCTCTTTTTTCTTTATCAAGAGCCATACAAATCACAAACATAAAATTCTTCAAGGTTATAAAACTCCTCCCTGAGAATGTCAAAATCTTCTGGAAATGGCATCTACCCTTCATCTAAGACATAACAATTGCCTTGTAGACTAGTATTCAATCCCATGCAACAGCCATTTATCCAGAATCTTTACTGAAAAGGAGTTGTGCTCATCAAGATGAGAGCATCATCACTATCTTCAAGAAGAAAAGTATAAAGCAGCTCTCATAGCATATAGCTCTCCAAGGCCACTTACAGAGAACGTTCTTAACCAGCAACAATCTCCAATGCAGCAACACAGTGAAATCTAAATTACAGTTTTAATACTGCTTCTCCTAGTCAAGGGCTTAAAACCAAACAATGTTGGGAAACTAACTAAATTTACTATGTACATACCTTTTGACCCTGTAAGTCCTTTCCTACAAAGAAATTCCACAGAAATAAAAGAACCAACCAGAGGCCCCGCTACTTAACAACTGTGTGTATTTTGGGGTGGATTTTCCTTACCTCTCTGTCTCAGTTTGATAATTTGAAAACCATGGATAATAATGTACTTGCCTTATAGCCCATGTGAGTAAGATGCCTAGCATGTAGCAAATGGTCAAGAAATGTTAGTAAGGTGGGTATTATACTCCCTATTTTGCAGGGGGAAAAACTGTGTTTCAAAGATGCTAAACAATTGGTCCAAGGTAATAACAGTACGTCTTGGGTTGTTGTTGTTTTTTTTTTTAATGTCTTGGATTTTGAATCAAATTCAGTCTGATTCCAGAGACTATCATTTCCTGCCTTGAAGGCTGCTTCTTAACTTAGGGCCCTAAAATGAACAAAAACAGGGCACAGTGACTGAGAAGATGCTCCGAATGCCATCTGGATGATTCAAGGAAATCTGAGTTGTCATAACCCTCTCTTTAATGTGTATGCTCAACTATCAGATTATTAGAATATTAGACTTTCAAAAAACACCCAAGAACCTCATAATCACAGAGTGCTAAGCTCAAACATAAAAATGATATGACCAGGCAAGATAGCCTAAAAAATGACTATGAACCTGAAAAGCTAACAATTATTGTCAAGATATAGGGATTCACCATAGGTGCAAGAAAAAAAGCTTTGAGCTCCTGGACATTGATACAGCATTGTAATATTGATTTCACGTTTAAATATTTCAAGATGAAGCATAAGAATTGGTATTTGCCAAGCATTATCATCAAAATACTCTGGCTACTTTTCTGGGGTAAAGACCTGGATGACAATGAGCAAGTTATGCCAAGGTTATGTTGTCATGAATGAGCACCTGGAGGGGTACTAGAGAGGTGTCATCCCCAGAAACAGTGGACACAAGATGAGGATGCTATGCTGAAACAGACTTCGTTTTCGAGGTATGGCACTAAAACTAAATTTTAAGAAGACAATGGACATCATGATCTAGCAAGTGAAATTGAGCATAGATGAATGTAAATTCAACAAAAACTTGATCTCTGTTCCTAAATATTGTCTTCGCTCTTTTCTGATTCACAAATTTAGCCACTTATCATATGCCCCGATGTAGAATGCTTTTACTTTCTTGAGGTTTTTTTGTTTGCTTCATTTCTCTGCAAATGCTGTGAGTCTAAATATGTAGTTTTCTTTTTAATGTGTAGTTTTATTATTTTTAAAAGATTTTATTTATTTATTCATGAGACACAGAGAGACAGGCAGAGACATAGGCAGAGGGAGAAGCAGGCTCCCTGCGGGGAGCCCAATGTGGGACTCGATCCCAGGACCCCGGGACCAGGCCCTGAGCTGAAGGCAGACACTCAACCATTGAGCCACCCAAGGGCCCCTAATGTGTAGCTTTAAAGGTAGAAAAAGATAGAATGTATTTAAGTCTCTAAATGTATGTTCCAAATCACCTACTGGGTGCAGGATGAATAGGCAGGGAAAATCTCACTGAAGAATATCTCAACCACACCTTTTGTGTTCCATGCAGTCTGAAAGTGCCATCTGCAAATGGCTGTCAAAAATGAAACGCAGCTTAGAGTAGCCAGCAGTGAGAGGAGTCCCTGACCTGGGAATACCAAAGGCGCTCACAAGTCACAGAGAGAAGGCAGGTAGTGTCTTTGCTCTCCTTATCTGTTTAGACAGGTGGATGGTGAGCCCTGCTTCCCAAAGACCTGGGGAACCATGAGCTGCCACCTCTTAGAGACGAAGCTCCTCTGTTCTGAGTGGGGCTCATTAAATATCTTTCTGCCCAAAGCTGCCTCTGACATGTCTAAACCAAGTCCATTCACCTAACAGGATACTCAGGGGAGGCAGTCCTTTGCTGCACCCTGCCCATTTCCATCACTTTAGGGCATTTGTCCTCCTCATTTACTGAATGCCCTACCCCGTCCACAGGGGGTGTTTGGAGGGAATAGGGTGCTCACTTGCCTCCAATTCTTCCCTCCCCTGAGTAGAGAAGGCAGATAGTATTCTAGGGAGAAAGCTCTTCTCCCTACATCTATAAAATATAAACTCCACAAGATAAAAACAAAGAATAATTAAATTATTTCTGAACTTTTCAATACTGAGGTCTTAGCCTAACTAGGGGCAAAACTTCAAGGTTTTTTTATTAAAGCTTTAACATTTTTGGGCACCTGGGTGGCTCAGTGGTTGAGCATCATCTTCAGCTCAGGACGTGATCCTGGGGTTCCAGGATCGAGTCCCACATCGGGTTTCCTGCATGGAGCCTGCTTCTCCCTCTGCCTATGTCTCTGTCTCTCTCTCTCTCCGTGTCTCTCATGAATAAATAAATACAATCTTTGAAAAAAAAACACCTTAACATTTTTTGGGGTGGCCAATCTTTGGCTTCCCTGGTAAATGACAAGTGAATACAAAGTTGTTTCTCCTTAAAATCCTAAAACTGTGTAATGGTGATAAGAACGAAGACTGAAAAAAATCCCAAAGCTCTTTGCCTACTGTTAGGTGTTGTTTGGAATGGTGTTTTTAGCTACGTGGGTGAATGATGTAGTATTTCTGCCAGAGAACAATGCTCTTGGCAGGGCTTGACACACCTGGGATGCTGTTAAAGACAGATTTGAGAAGTTTTCCATCACACAGAATATGTTAGTTAGTCTTCTCAAGATAGCAGGAGGAAGTTTAAGCATTTCAAAAAACTTTTCAATTTTCATTTATGTCCAAATTTTAGAAGAGTATCATGAAGTACAATGAAGGCAAAGGTAAACCCCATCCCTCCCCCACACATACATAGTTTATTATAAACCTTTAGTAAAGTATTTGCAAGTTTTGGATGGTGAATTACTAACCATGTAACACAGTTATTTTTTTTAAGTCTTTACAAAATGAAAATCTTTTTGCTGAGGAGATCAATTAAAAATGGTAAAAATCACTTTCAAGAGTTAGCCTCTATTGTAAACATTCTCATGACTATTCTTACAACAAATAGTCCAAAACAATATTCTGAAGCAAAAAGCTATCTATTTGATTAATACTGCTTTCTACCTGTGAGGGAATAGCTTCTTCCTTCACAGAACTGAAGTAAGATTGTTAAAAGTCATTTTATTATATTATCCAATTAATTCTTTAAAATTCATTTTCTCTCTCCAATTATACAATAATTGATGAGGGAAACATCGTATTTTTGCCTTTATAAAATCCTCCTCAGTGCCTTTAGCAAATTGGTCAGACAAGATAATTAAGGGGGAAAAAAGCCAATTGAATATTTGAGTAAATAAATGATTTGAAGTCTTCCCAAATTTATAACAATAATCTTGATTTTCAAGCAAAAAAGATAACATTTTAGAGAGGTCATATACTGTACCAACTTTAACTCAACTTAGAATGGAAAAAATAAAGCCCCCAAACTACGCGGAAATTCTGAACTCTTTAAAATATTATAGATCAGAACTTCCTTGCCCTATATGCTGACATTTCCTATTTATTGTACTCACCTAGCCAAGAAATAAATACTATCGAAGAGATAACTGATTGAAAGAGGTTAAGGTATTCATAAATATCAGAAATCCAATGAATTGACGTAGGTTAGAGTGGATTCTATTGTACTGCACTGAATTAGCAGGATTAAAGCAAAATGAGGACTAAGCTCTGGATTCAAATTTTGACAGCACTTGGAAAGCACGAGGCTTAAAAAATAGATCTTGATCTCTAGGATGATATGCTGCCTGTTTATAGAAATAATCCTATTCTTATCCCATTTTTCTACCTGTCAAAACTATTTCTCTGGACTGATTATAAGCACAATGTCTGATGGGAAGCCACGTGTATTTCCTGTTTCCATTATGTAAGTACACACTTCCTAGGTGGCTTCCTGGTCACTTGAAAGTCATACCATTTTCGTTATTTATTTAAAAATTTAAATTAAAAGCTAATGTGAAACTAGTTTTGCATATGTCACCAAATGGAATTTATTTTAAAGATCAACAGCCTCATTATACGGGATGCCTAAAAGTGGAATGCCATTATTTGTGTGTCACTCACAGCCTTTCATATGCTATGCCCATAGCAAGCGAACAAAACAGAGGACTCAATGAACTTAAAAAAAAAATCTTTTGACCAAAACAAGTTATTAATTTAGCATACGTTGAAAATACCTTCTTTTTGTTTGTACATTCAAATGGATAAGCCATGTCCACTGTTTTGCAGGATATGAATTTGAGAAGGAGCCAAAGGTTTTCATTTTGCAGTGACAAAACACACAGTTAATTCAGAGAAAACAGAATCTTCACAACCAACTCAACTGATTGGGGCTGCGTGGAAAAAACTGGCTGATTAAACATTTCCCTTTCCAACTGCATGTGGTGTGTTCTTATGGCAAATCACAGGGGCTAAATATTGTTCATCATTGTGCACCCAGGTGGCAGCAAGATACCAACAATTACACACTGTAGCTAAGTGCCAAGGTTCATGCCTGAAATTAGCGTTAAAATGAAAGGACCACAGAAAGTTAGGGTTCAAGGGGAGACAAGCTCATCCTCAGCATTTCACTGACACCAACACAGCATGTGATGAGTACTTGGAGCACATTCTCACTTTTTGGAACTCTCATGGACTGTTCAACTGCTACTATTACAATACAGACTGCAGAACACTCCTTGTTTCCTAAAAGCAGCATGTAGCTCCTCATGGCCAAAGCTTCATCCTCACTCATTTCAACTAGCAAATAGGGATGCCCAGAGAACGGGGCTGTGTCAGCAGAGCGCTCCCATATACATTAGACGGTACACACGGGCTATCATGATCACTGGTTCCAGGTGCCTGCTTTACCTTTCTAGGTTGCTTTACCTGGGGGAATTAATACACATTAGATTATATATTATGTATTAGTTAGTAATACCTCCTTGAAGTAAGCCCTATAGTCGTGACTATGTATATAAGTCATGGCTCTGATAGTAAAAGAGCTCCACAGCAGAGCTCAGGTATAGGAATTGCTTTGAGAAATATGTACCTGGATTTCCTACAAAATAAAATTTCTACCTTATGCACTTGATTTGAGAACCCACACAAAATACAGATGTGTAATTTTTTTGAGATGTCAAAGCTGCATTTTTTTTAATACAATTGAGTAAAAATGTAAGTAAAATTAACCACAAGTGCTGCTTGTTGATAGAGGAAGAGCTCCATTAGGATTTTGAATGCTGAATTTAGCTTTTGTTGGGGAAAAAAATCTAACATAAAGTATTAACCAATAAAACTTTATGCTGGTTAAGAGAACGTCTCTTTTTGGGGAGGGGTGGTCAGCAACTTCTGTGATACTAAATAATGTCCCAGGATATAGAGAAACATAAAAAAAAAAACCAACCAGTTTAGAGTCTGCTGCACCCTGGGCCTGAAGAATGTTGATAAACATAAACCCACATTGCACCTTCTCTTAGAAACACCAGAAAGTTCATTTTACACCTAATGTATTGATGTTGATAAGAGTGACAGATTATTCCTAGAAAAGGCAAAAACATATATAAAAGTAAGATTATTATGTGTGTGTGTGTGTGTGTGTGTGTGTGTATATATTCTTAATGGGATCTCTGAGACTAATTAAATATTTAAAGATCTTGGACTGGGGTTATAAATTTAGGAATATGATATTATCTTTCCCTGCTATGTTTCCTCCTGTTGTCAATCTCTCCCCGCTTTGTGCCTCTCTTTTCCTTTTCCTAGCCTCAAACGTATATTAACTGCATATTCTATGTCAGGCACTGTGCTAGGCTGTGGAGCTCTTGTTTCCAAGCTTTCCAAGCCTCTTCCTCTTCTACCTTCTTCTCTTATTTTACTACTGGTTCCCTGAACTCTTTGCCAACATACCACCTGGTCCCACATTCGAGCATTAAAGCAGCAAGGAAAGAGGGAATTTGTGAAATCTTACCTAGCCTCAAATCACTTTGGTTGTCACACACATCACATGTCAAATGATCGATGCAGATAACAGAACTTTAGGATTTCATTTCCAAGACAGACTTTGTTGGCAACACGGGCTTTGGCCCAGACACAGAAGGACGGGAAGTGTTGAGAGAACGATGACAAAAGTGTTTTGGGGCAAGAACGGTAAGACAAAACACAAGGCAAAGTTCATGGGGGGCAATGAGTAGATTAGTCTTCTGGTTTAGCAAATTCCTATTTAGAAATAGGTAATAATGCAGTTGGAAAGAAAGACCAAAGCCAAATAGTGAGAGGTCTAAAGAGGGTTTGACATTCCAATGTTTTACCCTACTGGCTCTGGGGAATCTGCAGATGCAAAGGGAAATGAGAGAATGAAAGCATCAAGGTGGCTGCATGCTCCTATTCTAAGGGCAGAGCATTGCCTGTTATATCCACTGCTCTATTCTAAACACCTCGAGGAGGCCTAGGACATCATAAAAGCTCAATAATACTTGTTGAATGACAGGGAGAATGAATAGAGCCCGAAACACTTGGGTTTTAAGTCATCTCAGCTGCTTTGCTGGCTCTGTGACCTTGAGGGAGTTAACTTCTCAAAACCTTGGTTTCCTCTTCCACAAGAAGGGACACCAGTACTACCTTTCTCATAATGTAACTGAAAGGATTAGACAAGAAAACCTAGGTGGGAGGCTTAGTACATTGACTGGCATGCAGAAAATAAACGTTGACCATTAATAATTAGAATTAGAAGTCCCTTAAAATAGTTATAAGCAGCATGAAAGGAAGTAAATGTAAAAGAACCAAGTTAGTATTTGCTGCATCATGGGCCTAAATAGTGAGGGGGAAAGGATGATTTAAACCACAGTTCTAAATACACATCAACACGGTAACTTCTTATAACACATTCTGACTGCTTTGCCAATAGAATCTTCTAAATTGGTGTAAATGCCTAGAACATATTTTAAGCCCTTAAGAGGCAAGTGAAGTACAAGTTCCAAAATAATATTGGATTGTCATGTGATTAGCTGATAGTGTATGACTAACTGGCGAGACTCCTATAATCTGCAAAATCGGACAAATAATGAATATTGAATTAATGGTGCATATTAGGAGCCACAAGAACAGCGCCTGGCACAGGGTAGGCACTGAATAAATGTCTGTGGAATGAATGAAAGAATATTTTCTAAATCCTATGGGAGAACATTTAAAAAATAATTTATTTGATTTCCATGTTTCAAATTTCTAACAAATCAAATCCTTCTTCAAACATATCCCAAAAATCCAGTATTTTCAAAGATGTCTGCAGTAAACTATGTTAAAACCCTTGAGATTGTGATAATTAACTGTACACCATATGTTCCTGACCATGGTGTGCTTGCTACCTTGTCTTTCTTTCTTTAAGGAAATTCCTGGCCTTATGGTGTATTTCAGTCTTTCCATTTGGACTATGAATTCAATCGTCAGAAAAATACAGGACTTTCAAAGATTTATAAATCATAACTATGTTGTGCTTAAATAATGCCAAGCGACATTAAGAACATAAATTATGGCTCAGAGATGTTATTAAAAATGTGAAACAGTTCTGTTCACCGCAGGGTGTAGGGTCATAAAGTCTATCAACTTTAGAAAGACATAGCGCCATTGATTCTACACAAGCCATCTCTTGATAGAAAAAAAAAAAAGATTATAAAGACCACGAAGAAAACTACAATTTTCACATTTAAAAATCTAAACAACGTTTTCAATGCTTCAATTAATTATCAGTGAGTGCTAGAGTGTATAATTAAGGTTTTAGCACAACTTCTATTTTCTGAAATCATTCTGGGATCCTTTAAACAAAAAGTACCCAACTGATGGTAATGCAAATTAAATTCTGCTCTTGGATCACAGAGATGATTAAACACAAAATGCCAGTCGGTAAAACTTTACAATGTATCCTTGCCAACAGGCTAGACGAGTAACCTGTAGTGACACCTTCGACAGCTATCCAAAAGGGTCCCTTCCCCACCAGGTTTTTTTAATTGTAAGTTTTCTAGATGATGTTCACTATAATTCTGAGGTTTGCCACTTGGTGGAAAATAAACTAAGGTAGCTTGAAGGAAAGATTTTATTGAATTATGCATATGCCTTGCTACCCCTTAGGAAATGTTATATCCCAATAGCAAGCCCTGGCACATCCCAAAGGCAACTCAAATCTTTCAGCACTTTATCCACAATTTCTAATGAAATCAGTTTTCCACCCCCTAAACACAGGTCACACAAATAGCTTCAAAGCCAATATAACTGTCTCGATGACAGATAAGAATAAGGGCACACCAAAAAGACAGAAACCAAAATTAGAGTGGGCAGAGAGAAACTAAGAGTAATCAATTACTCTGCAACACTGGCATCTGGAAGGAAGTATTAATGACCAAAAGAAAGTAAACTTGGGGAAATCTAGCAAACATATTAGGAGAGGAGAATAAGCAGATATCAGAACTTAATTTCACTTTTCTAAAAAATTACACTGATGGTATGTTGATCCAGCAATAATATGGTATTCTGACTGGAAATATTCATGACAATCAAGTTCAATTGCATACAAATTTTTCTAATTAGTGTTTAAAACAACGCAGTTTGGAAGCTAATGGCTCTGTGTAACTTGCACAGAAAAGCTGATTTAAGATTTTCATTCTGACTTACATGAAAATTGATCTAATATGTCACAACTCCAGTCCCCAAAAGATTTGATTCTTTAAAAGCTACATGATTAACTTTACTTGTGCCTACATCTCCCGAAAGAATTGAGGTGCAGAGATATTCCTGGTAACATTCGCTGCAATTACCTTAAGTTTCTATACATGCATTTACCTATTCAGTACAGACAGATACAACTGCATATTCACATACACATATTTGATTTCTTAGTCCATTTTTAAATTTAAAAGACACATGACGTCTCGAAGCGAAGTCAGTTCTGTGACAGTGCACAATATTGATTCTTTCTGTCTTCGCAGCCTTTCCCTGACTTGCCTCTTTGTTTTCCCTCTTTACACCACCAACTACCATTTGCAATATTCCTCCCTTTAAGATACACTTAATTCTTGTAAGGAAGTCCCAAATTAAAATGGGAGGAATCTGGAAATACTCACTGGTCTATCTCAAGACTTTAATGCAGTTGCTTCAGCTGAGATAAATGCATGAAGACTTTTCTGAAATAACTTTTACGTAAGGATAAAATGATTTCTGTGTAAGAAACAATTACCAGCCAACATTATTATCACCAGAAAACGGTAAGCTAGAATGAGCAATAAAAACATTGTATTTGCAATGAGATATTAGAGAACAGCTATTAAAATATTTTATTCAATTTCTATTATTCCTTAAAATGAAAGTCATCAAAATGTCATTACAGGCCTTTCCCCCAGATCCTTCAGAGACTGAATTTAATCATTTCAGGAAATTGAGCGCTATCTATATTCACTTAAATCCTCTGAAATAACAGCAAGGCAAAACACAATGTAAAATTTATAAGACATTTTATATTAAGATATGTCCACATACACACATACATACATACATACCACAGACTGGGGAATATCAGGCTCCGGATACCTAGAATTAAACATTTCTTGTGAAATTAGCCACTCATATAAAGTATTACCTTCAAGGAGACCTTAAGTAAGAAACCCAAGTCAAGGAGTCAGCACTGAGCTTTGCGAAACCCCAGTCTTCATAAAGCGTGAGAGTAGCAATTAAAAAAATGCCTTCAAAAAATCATTTTTTGGAAAATGACTTCCAGCCACAATTATTAACGGTACCACAGAGCATAGAACTTTTAAAGTGCTGCTCCACTCAAAGGAGCTGAACACTGGAAGAAGCGCAATTAACACCAATAAAGGCATCTCATGCCTTGTTTCTGAAAAACTAGTGCTCTTTGAGGGATTGTCAAGCTGGAAGACCTTCGATGTCACCCAATCCCTGTTCTAATTTACCAGCTTTAGGAATAAAATCTACATAAAACAAACATCACTTTTATGGATCCCCCAAATGATAATGTCCTCTCAAGAAAAAACAAAAACAAAAACAAAAACAAAATCTGCCCGTTTCCAAGGCTGGAAGGAAACATATCAAGTACCTGGTTGCATTTTGTTAACAAAGGCTGGACAATCTTCAGAAAATGACTCACAATAAAATTCCCTAAGACAGTCTCTTCCCAAAACCTTTCACAGCTAGAAAGAATGGCTTACATTTTCATTTTATTTAGGAAGCAGTTTTCCAATGCTCCTGGCAAGTACATGGAATGGGTTGACAATGGCACTTAAAGAAAAATGTTTAATTTTTACCTTTCCATTCGAGGAGGATGCCACTTCTTTTGGAGCCCATATCTCCCGAAGATACTCAGTTCTGGCCGATTTAGAATAAAAACCATTAGCATATTACTATGAAAAGAGGAAATAAAAAAACTACACTACAGAGCTGCAGTGTCTCGGAAAAGAAGCTGACAGCGCTTATAAGCAATAAACGCCTCATCCTGATACCTATTCTGTGAGCAGCGTCTGATGAGCAGACTGTATGCTCCCTGCAGCATCAATTAAGCACTTAGTAAGGGACCGGCCAACGCACGGGGGCTCATCTGCTAAGCCGGGCTGCAGCCTCCACAGCCTGCTAATCAGCGCGGCGCCTGCCTTAACGAGGTTCTAGAATGTGAGGCCGGCCAGGGACCATTAAGGGGCACAGCAGCAGCACGGCCCCGGGCAGTCGCCAACATTGGATACAAGTTTGCCTCAAAGAACCAGCGCAAGAGCGAAGGTGCCAGAGCCGCAGCACGTCTGCCCACTTGTGCCCCCGCTCCGGGCCCGAGGGAAGCGGAGGCCGAGCTGGAGGGGCACCTCCTCCTGGAGGGCGTCGGGGCAGGGCCTGCTCCTCCTGCGGCCCCAAGTGCCCGGGAGGTAAGAGAAGGGAAGGTCTCCCCTCTGTCCCCATCCACCTAAGGCGGCCTCACCCCAGGCACCAGCGAGATGCTAATGCACATGAAAAGACACGCCAATTTCCCCCACTTTGCTCTAAGTTTCAGAGGTCCCTCTGCAATAAAAGATAGCTGTTTGCGGAGGCTGCCTTGTTCCATACCATTAACTCAGAACAAAACATATTTTTAGTGGGACAGCGGTGTTTACTTGTAAGAACTGATGAATTGTCCGGCACAATTTATCACTCACAGACAAAGACGTTCAGCCACAATTTTGGACATAAATCAGGGTACATGCTCCTCAATTAAAAAAAAAAAAAAGACTCCTTAAGTCCCCAAAACCACAGAGATTGAGGTCAGACTGGCCATAGCAACCAAAACAGGACCTGGGTCTCCAGAAGGACCTAGCAACCGATAAATGAGTTCAGATCTCTTTTCATCTCCACTGGTGTGAAAGCCAAAATTAAAAAGATTAGATCACCCTGCACCCATTACAAAAGGCGCCACAATGAAAAAGTCATTTCCAGCCTTTGAATCACATCAAATAAATAACATTCATCCCTGCCATAATGAACAACTTTCAAAGTAAATTGAATCTCCATAGTACTGCTTTCCCTGGCTGCACAGTATTTACATGACAATATATCACAGGAAGCTCAGAATGGGTCTTGTAAATGGGGAACTTGGGATAAAAAGCATCTTTAGCCCGATTACTGTATACTCAGACTGCTTTTCAATCCCCTTCATTTAAACAATGTGTTGTATCAAGAACATAAACAATGTTTTTAAATTGTGGGAAATGAAAAGTTTGCAGGACATTTTTAAATGTCTGGAGTCGCCCCTTCTGTGGGGCACTGAGAATGTAGAAATCACTTAACCTCCTAAATCCGTGCCCCGGATTCATTTTTGTGACAAAGAATTCTCATCTGTGGGTACACTTGCCTCATTGTTCGTGCCAGCAGTTTTTCACCCTAAATATCTCCTGAATTCTTATATATTACTTAAGATGAAAGCACGCTTGCAGATTTTTTTTTTTTTAGCATGTGGTTCATTCATTTTTTGTCATTTCCTCGAAAGTATAAGGTATTCTCTATTGCCAGGACAATCGTGTCTTTTAAGTTTCAGCAAAATCTCCACACAATATATTCATCTTCTACAGTCTAGTTTTCACAAAATTTCTCCAGGTCATTAAAAAAAAATTTCTTTTTCAGGGCTAATATCCCTAAAGACTTAGGTTTCCATAAACTATTGTACCATTCCTGCATTTCAAATAGAGCATGTTCAATTAAGACAGTTAAATCTATGTTAAAAATATACCAGCTCTATCTTATCTTTTTGTGTCAGCTCACGTAGACGTTACTATTTGAACTCCACAGGGAATCTCATTAATTTTTAAAACTCTCTGACCTCAGTACAGTTGAGTATAAAAATAATTTCAAATTAAGAATGAAAGAGCATCACTTGAATTCCACATGACCATATGCTCTACGTTGCACAAAACATTGCTAACTATCATCAAACAGGATTTTTTCCAGATACGAATTTAAACAGCATGATAAATGTCACCAGACAGCCATAAAAAGCAGCTCACCCTTCCGACCAGCCCTGCTCACACCTCACCTCCAGAGATTCTCCTAACACAAAGCCCCGAGAACACAGGTTTGCAGGCAAGTGACAGCACAGAGGATATAGCCTCTTGAAAATATTTTCCTATTGAGAGTCGCTTTCTGTCTCAGCATCTCTCTCAGCCACAAGGATGAAAAAAGAAAAAAAAACCCGCCAGCATCAGGGCATCCACGTTTTCTTACCTAAAACTTGTCGGAAGGATGGTCCTTGGGTCCTTGTCCTCCCTGTCACCTCCGGTGCCCCCTCTCGCCATCGTGGAAACTGGCTTCACTATGTTGATGGTTCTGTGCCTCAGGTGCAGCTGTGGCACTCCTCTGCCTGCACAGAACCTACGAGGGGAAAGAAGGGAGGGAGAGAGAGTAAGGGAGAGGGAGGGAGTGTGTGTGTGTGTGCGCGCGCGTGTGCTTGTGTGTGTGTCAGAGAGAGAGAGAGAGAGAGACAGAGAGAGAGCTGCTGACTTGAGACTAAGAACCTAAAACCTCCGGCCAAGACAAGCCTGAATAAAAATGATCAAAGCTCTGTCCTTCATCAAGAGAGTAGACAGATATTTTTTTTTCTTCCTCCACTGAAAAGTGGAGCTGTCATTGGGGAATCTCACCAGGAGAGCGCAGACAGAGGCAGACCCTCTCCAGAGTGTCAGGGCTGCCCAGCAGTCCGTGCAGAATACAGGTACCTATTGTTCCAGAGACAGATATGTAGCCAGCCAGTCAGACTCTGACAGATCTCAGCAAACCAGTGAGCCTGCCTTCGTTTTAACTCCTTATTTACTAGCGCTTTTTGGCCAAATGCAAAGGTCTTCTCATCACCCAGGAGAAATAAATGGAGATGATGCAGATGAACTCCTGGCAGGCGCTAATCCCGTATCTTTTACAAAGAGGGACTTTTCACTCCTGTGATTGAAATGCTGAATGTAAGGCAAATATCTTATATCTTATTTTTTCGGGGAGGAAATGAAACATTTTGATTAAACGGGAAAGACTTAGCAAGGGAAAGAAAATCTTGACATCCAAGATGAATAGCACAGCCCATTTTAAAAGGAAGGCAGAAATTGGGGCTGCTCAAAGCCCCCTGAATATAAGTACATATACTTCAGAGCACGAATAAGGTTACCTTAGCCAAAGGGGTTCCAATCTTTTGCATAGGGGTGTGGCACATTGACCATATTCAGCTCAAAAAGCTACCTTGGCAGACCTGTTTTCCTAGGGGCTGGAATCTTTTGAACTCTGTGTTTCTAGACCTCATTGCTTTTGCAAGCGGTGCTCCCCCTTTCCCCCCCAAATCCACTTTCCCCAAAACCCCAACAGTATTTAAATTATCAGTATTTAAATTATGTCTAAGGCAGTAATATTAAATCAAGGGAGCTCAGAGAAAAATAACTTCTTCTACATTATCCCTGATGGGTTCTGAGATCCAGAGGGTATATACGATTGTTTAAATTCTTGGACCTTTCTGGATTACAGTAGGTTTCTAACTTTCACCTTTGTATATTAATTAATTTTCTTCTAAGGCATGGAAGAAGGCAAAATACCTTGCATTTGACTGTTTGGCACTGTTAGAAGACAGAACATAGAAAAACAAGAGAAAAAGAAAAAAGAAAAAGTAGCTTCTCATTGAGTTAAAATAAGAGATGGACTTACACTCCCCCCAAAGACTTAAAACATACAAACACTTCAGACTTTTTTTTTTCCAGAATGAACACCAATTTCATTAATTGTTACCATATACCTAAGATACACTGCGCATATTCTGACTTTGTAGGTGTGTTGCAGTCTATAAAGTGGTTGTGAAATTCCTTTGTAAAACCCACACTCAAGCATCACTTTCCAAAGCCAGAGGGTAAATACTCAACGCAATAGGAGGAGGTTTAACCATGCATGGCTGTTAATAGTAATGAGATATGCAGTATGTATGTATGCACTGCCCAGCTGCTTCTTCTAAATATCTAGGGTTTATTTTATTTATTAAAAAAAATCCTAATAAGAGGTTGCATCACGATGTTTCAAAACTCCATTAAAAAAGAAAGAAAGAAAAAAGACTTAGAAAAGTCCTAAATCCCAGAATTCTGAAACCAGTTCAAGTCATGCTAATTTAACAAAAACACTGTGCAATTAATAAAGACTTCAGAAACTCTTTTAGAAGTTAAAACTGCTTGATTCAGTGACTTTTGAAAAGTCCACTTTGTGTTTCGTACTTGGGGAGAGCTTCTATCATGCTCAGAAGGGCAAGGATGTCTAATGACTTTATACCTGAACAGGGAGAAAAGTATACAAGGTTTCACCTTCACCTGTGAGCAGCAGCAACAAGACAATCTTGTAGCTTTTATTTTTTTCTAAGTGGGATAGACAGAATTTTTTCAAACCTGTTTCATAGAACATGCGTATCTTTGCAGGGTTAAGGGGTAACCTATTTTTATCATGGCTATCTTAACAGCAAAATAGCAGAAGCCCATTCAATGGACGAAAGGATGATAGATTATAGGTCCACACATAGAACAGCTGGATCACAAGAGGTGACAGCTCCCATGTGAGGCTCTCAGGACTGCCTCTAAAGCTGCAGTTTAAAAGGGGCATCTAAGTTCTCACTCCTGAGCATGTGATAAGACTTAGGTGTAAGTACATTTAATTAGAGCATTACCCAGGCCCCATCCAGATGTCATTATCTTTTACGGTGGTTTTTATTTTTTTTTTCCCCTTTGATCTTTCTGTCCAACTTCTGTTGTCTTCAGAAAACCAAGCTTCGTGTGCCAAACAGATTTTAAATATTCAGCTCTTAACATGTCTGAATACAGACAGTTCTCACAGTCGGGGTCCATTATTTTCTGGAGGCATGTGCAGAGGGTATTCAACGTTAATGAGACTCATGTGCACATGTAAATAAAAAACAGAGGACACACTCCTGCAAAGTATATGTGTGTGTTATAAATGGATATCAGCATTTGTGCAAAGTATACATTTTTTTGTTGTTTCATGAGTAGAAGTAAAGGTAATTTTTTTTCTCAATAAAGTTTTTTTGACATCCTACTAGGATGTCTCTAGAACATCCCTGAAACCTTTTATACAGCCCCAAGTTTATAATTCACACTTCAGTCCCCAATTTGCCAAATAATTCATGTCAAGCAGAAGTCCAACATAAAGTGCCAACTATTTCTTGAAAGAGAAAAAAAAAAAAACAACTGTTTCACGTGCTGGGTTTTTACGAAATAAACACATGAGGGTTGGGGCACCACTCATTAATAATAACAAGGGGGTAGGCTAATTCCCTTGGTACTCTGCTGGGCATTTATATTTATCTCTTTTCATCCACATAGCTTGAACTGAGAGACATGAAGTCAGATTTTCCAGGAGAAATGTGGAAGGAAAACAGAATACCTTCTTTGTGTTAAATAATATTTCAATTTTTATAATTTACCCCCAGGACTTGCTACAGACACCTTCAGTTACTCATTCACACAATAAACCTCACGCTGATAAAACTTCTAAGAGACTCTCCGGGAACATTGCAGGTAACCCGACTCCAGCAAAGTTAAAAATAGTCTCTGCACCAAATTAAACATTATCTAAGTTCTCCACACAGTTATTAAATACATAGAAGATCACCTGTATGCATGACCTATAAATGGCTTGGATTACATATTAAAATTCTAATTAAAAGTTTTTGTCTTATCTCAGTTGGTCGATTCGAGATTAGAGAGTGAATTCTGGTGCAGAGTGAAAGCTCATAAGCAATGGAGATTTCCGATGGTTGCCAATTGGAAATGAATGGCATGTTACAAAGTATTTCTAATAGAAAGAAAATAATACAAAACTAAAAACAACTTCCAAGACCTGCTTTTGATGATGGGTGTTTAGTGCCATGAAAATATTCCCTGGTGACTTATTCCACAGAACTCGAATTTCTTGAGAGTTGGAGAGAGACATACGAGAGGTGCAGTTCCTGCGGGGAACGTATTAGTATGATTACATTCCAACCTGAAGGCTTAAAAATCTGATCATAAAACCTGGTTAATTAGAAAATACATCATGAAATATAAAAGCTAAAGCTTTCAATACTCTAGACCCAGGATGGGGTAAATGCTACTTACATTTCCATTTAATCCACTGAGTGAAACACTACTTCTGAGAGCCTTGTTCTGAAAAGTCAGTGAAAATCTAATGGAAAATATAAGGGACTACTTTACATCACTCAAACACCTGCAACATTTTAATATTCCGCCATTTGGAAAAGTAAGCACTGACCCCTAACAACACCCTCCCTGTAATGCTATAATGTATATACTTCACAGAGTTCACGTGATCAACTTTCTGACATACAGTGTAAACGAGTTAAAAGTTTGGTTTCAGAAAAACTCAATGACATATTTTACTCACCCGTTAGTAAGCAATCAGATATTCTGAGGTAACAGTGGAGCATTCTGCCTTCCTGTTCTACAATAGCTGCTGGAAGTCAACTCTGAGAACCCACAAAGGGAGAACAGAATGTTAATATTTTGAATAATCACAAAGGGCAAGAATTTGCATTGTTGCACGTGTAAATGAAACAATATGTTTTCCATGGTTCCATAAATGTCCTCTTGAGTGGTCTCAGACTTACAGCAAAAACGGAAAAAAAAAAGGGGGGGGGGAGACATGGAGCTGATTGATGAGAGTTGATATTCAACATAAAAGCATTTCATACAAATTGGGAAACTCCCAGAAGGGAACTGGGCAGAAAAGTTGGTAAAGATTTCCCTGTACAGCATTTTAAAAAATCACAGACTCTTCCAGAACATGAGTATTTCCCTCAAGAATTACAATTTGGAAGTTTTTGTTAGCAGACATATGTTATCCTGTATCCCATTCTTTGAGGGAATTAAACCTACCTTACTTCTTCTCCAACAGCTGTTTCCAGAACTTCACAGGGATGGGGAGAGTGGCCTAACACATGCCAAGCTCCAGCTGAAAGTGCTCTTCTTCTCTTCTCTCTTCCATCATGTTGCAGTCTTCCTCATCCCACTCTTTTGATGAAAGTCAGGATAAGATATGATTTATTGATACAGCAAAGTCATTATAATCCTCAGCTAAAATGTTATTAGAGCTTTCCCTAGCTACTGCTGTTTAAGAAAGCCTTTAAAAACCGATTTAATTTCCTTCCACCCAGTCAAGTTTTCTCCACAGATAATTGGTTTTCATTAGATGCACAAAAAGCATCAGTGTAGTCAATATGTATGAGACATTTAAATATTTTCAAATGAAAGTATGCATGTATTTATGTTTGGGAGCCCAAACACACAATTCCATTTGATTATGTATCCCTGACCCTTAACACTCTTCCAGCATGGGAGAAAGCATTGTGGAAATCAGAACAGCTGCATGAACAGCCAAGTTAGGCACGAGTGGTCGTAGAAATTCCATAAAGTTTGACGGTGGATGGCCTATTCCCTCATTTTAAGCATGTATATCACTACGGAGCAATGTATCCTCCCTGCTAATTGTGCCCAATTTGTGTATGCTCACAACCAGAATACTTGTGTTTTTATTTTCAAAGTCTTCATCATTTCACTGGGAAAAATAAACAAAAAACAACAACAACAAAAAAAAAAACTTCTGATTTTTTTTCTCTAATCATGATTTACACAACAGCCCCTCTAGGATTTATAGAACCTATCTCAGTATATTATTATCATCAAAAGTGCATTTGAGATGCTAGTGCAGAATCACTAATTGTTCATAAGTACCTTGAAACATTAGATTAGCAATGTTTATAATTGTCTAAATACAGCATGACGCTAGGAAATCAATTACCATGCACATCAATCTTTGACATTTCAATGCATTATAACTGTAGCAAAGTTGCCATAAACTTAAAAAAAAAAAAGCCAGAGTTTTCTTGCCTGAAAAATCTCACTAATGAAGAATTCAGTTGTAAACACTGGAGAAATAAGCGTAGTAGCATATGCAATGCTGAAACTGGTCTACTTACTTGAATCTTTGTCTTCCTCTCAATCAAAACCATTATTGAATTTGTAGACTTTCACGTTTGAGAATTTTTCAGCATCCTCTTCCTCCCACAGTCCCTCTTCCACAGGTAAATTGTCATCACATAACAAGCTCCCCATCTCAACAGCCAGTCAACTATCTTTTAAGAGTCACTGAACTTCTGAGAACTGACGAGATGCTCTGAAACTTCCTCCGTGACACAGGGGTCTGCTGCTGCCTGTGGTCAGATCAGATTCATCAGTTGCCTGGGTAGCCACAATTTCCTGAATTTTTTTCCTCCTGGGGGTCCAGGGTACTGAAGTGAGAATGGCTTCTCCCTGATATTTATTGGCTTTTAGAATGGAAGGAAGTGGTTAGCCTTTTTTTTTTTTTTTTCATTCAAAATCAAAAGACAGAGTTTTTCTAAGTTGAATTTGGGTTTGAGATGTGTCCATTCCTGGACAAAAAACAAATCAAAATAAAGCACAGAGCAGAACAACTCGGTGTGCCTGATTCCATCAAATCACTGTGATTTAAAAGAAAAAGACAATTAAATAAGAAAAGAAAGGAGACATTCTAAGCAAATTAGTTTCTTCGCTCAGTCCCACACTATCCCCTTAAACCCCTGACCTCTCCGCAGACCACGTCTTCCTCCTGCTGAATAGTAACTATTTCTGAATAGCCGGCACTTAATGAAGCTAAGGTCAGGCTGCTTCGAGTTGGCATTTGCAGTGATAACAAATCAGAAATGATAGCATCATACAGATTTATGAATTTTTTACCCCTGCAGTCACAAACATCAGACGTTTACTTTATAAAGAGAGCTTTTAGATCCTTCCTGCAGTTTCCATAGTGATTTCATTTTTTTCCTTTTATCACAGATTGGCTGAAGAGCTGCTACCCTTTGTGCGTTAAAAGGCTTGTGCTACCAACTGTCGATATAAAAGGTAGCTGAGGCAGCGACGCAATATATACTGCCAAAAATAATTGAAACAGAGACATGTTGGTGAAAGGTTCCAGGAGAATTTTTTTTTCTGCATCAGTGTGAAAGCACAGGAGAAAATAATTTTGCCTGAATTCTCGTAATTACTTAGAGTTAAATGTAGTAGTATTTTATGCTGTGTACCATACTTATATTAAAACACTCATCATACAAAACATAATCCTCTCATAAAAGGGTTTAATATAGCTTACACTGTTCCCAGTGTCTGGGCTTGTTAAACACAAAAGTTCATTTACGAAAACATTTTCACTTTAGTTACTTCACTTTTGGCTACAATGTTTATTTCCGTGTTTATTCTTCTACTTCATCTCTCTCAGCTGATTCAATTCTTTTTTTCATGTTAGGAAAAAGTACACTGCATTTTTCAATTAATCCAGGCTGTCCATAGCAAAATAGTCAAAATTTATGGAAGAAACACACGCATGTCTATCTAGGGCTTCACAAAGTGAGGTTCTGTTCTCAAGTCAGTTCTACATTTGTTTTAGGTACTTCTTCTCCCTATGAACACTGAGCATTTAAATGTTAACTGTTGCACTGATTTTTCTTTCAACTCTCATGTTAGTTAATAATGTTGGCACCTGAATAATCCTGGTCATAGGCTGCTATAATCCTAAGAGAAATGTCTGTGTTCTAATTACTTATTAAATATATTGAATTCTTGTCACGATGCTGTAGATGTTTTACAAGTAAACTTTTAGCTCTGAATGTGTTTTTTAAGATTGTGACAAAAATAACACCATTGCCAATTACCACTAAAGTTCATGTTCTATTTATATATAATAAGCTATTAAAAATGGCACGAAATGTAAAAATAATGGTCATTTTAGAAAAAAGGGCATTCCTATGAAAGTACTTAAGATATAATATATTCTTATATATTTCATAATAAAATCTTTGAATTTCTAGAAGATATATATATCTATGGGCTTGACCCTATGGTTATTACAACACATATTTCATCCCATCCCCATGCTTTTTTTTTTAATTTCCAAAGAACATATAGCCTAAATAGGCTAGCTATTTCTGAATTTTTATTCAGTGTGAACAAAATTATGTGCCATAATAAGATTTCTTCTTCTCCTTTTCATCTCACTTTCATCAGAGAAAATAAGCTGTAAAGTGAGTTTTGAAGGAGAAAAATATAAATTGATAAAAATGGTAAAAATTCCAAGAGATACTGGGGTAGGTAGACATGGTAAACAAACACTATTTTAGTTAAGCTCTTTGAAGGTCAAGGAATAGAAATTCTCTTGACTTATTTTGGTTAAGGTCATAGTTGAGTTTAAGAAGACACAAACTAATAATTAACATAGAATTGGCATACCAATCTTCAGACTCGTACTTCTGAACCTCACAGAGACTAAAATGAGAGTCAAAGAAGCACCAGAGACCTTGTCTACTAGAATTTACACATTCAGTCATTGGACATATTCTTTTTTTTGTGTGTGCTTGCTTTCTTTTTTCTTTCTTTCTTTCTTTCTTTCTTTCTTTCTTTCTTTCTCTCTTATGTATAGTTGACACATAATATTACACGAGTTTCAGGTGTAAAACATAGTGATTCAACATCTCTATACATTCTGCTATGCTCATAAGTATAGCTGCCATCTGTCACCATACAACACTGTTAAATAGCATTGACTATATTCCCTATGCTGTGCCTTTTATTCTCATGACTTACTCACTCCATAACTGGAAGCCTGTATGTCTCACGTCCCTTCACCCATTTGGCCATTCCCCCACCTCCCTCCCTCTGGCAACTATCAATTTGTTTTCTGTATTTATGGGTCTGTTTCTGTCTTTTGTTTGTTTGTTAAACAAATTCATATTAAACACATCACATACCAGACACTTTGATAGATACTGAGTGTACCTCCACTTGTGAACAAGAGACACTATCCTTGCCTTTATGGAGCTTCTAGTCTGGGAAGAAGTTAGGGAGCCAAAAAAGAAGTAGAGAGCAAATAGAATATAAATTATACTAATGAAAATGATAGTATCTCTAAAAAGGACTTCTGTAGTCTGAAACCTGAAAATAAGCTGCCATATACAGGCTATGTGGGAGGAGTGTTCCCAGACACAGCAAGATCATTCCATGCTTGAAAAAAGTAAAAGAAGCAGCAAGGTGGGATCCCTGGGTGACGCAGCGGTTTAGCGCCTGCCTTTGGCCTGGGGCGCGATCCTGGAGACCCAGGATCGAATCCCACATCAGGCTCCCGGTGCATGGAGCCTGCTTCTCCCTCTGCCTGTGTCTCTGCCTCTCTCTCTCATTCTGTGTGACTATCATAAATAAATTTAAAAAATAAAAAATAAAAAAAGCAGCAAGGTGAGTGAGGGTGATGGTGTCTCACCAGTTGTTTAGAGGGGGCACAGCCTGTGGTTGACATTCATTTAGTTCTAAGCAGAATAGAGTATCAGTGAAGGGTTTTAAACAAATTAGTGACACTCTCAAATTTTATTTTTTTAAGATCATTCTGGATGCCATGTATAAAATAGACTAGAACAACACAAATGTAAAAACAAGAAAATAAATTAAAAGATAACTACAGAGACCCAGTAAAGAGACGCTGATGGTCTGGACTAGGGAGTTCTGTGAAGATGAACAGATGAAGATAGATTTGAGTAGGTAGTGGAGGTACAATTGAAAGCATGTGATGATAGATAGGCTGTGGGTGGTGAGTCAGAAGAGGAACCAACAATTCCCAGGTCATTGTAAATGGGAAATACAAAGGAAGAGAAATATATGATGGGGTGGGAAAAGCAAAAGTTCAGTTCTATACATGTGAGATATTAGACATCTATAGATGCCACGAAGATATAATCTGGGTTGGGAACATAAATTTGTGAGTTGTCAGATTACAGATAGTATTTAATGACATTTCCTTCTTTCCAGGGGGGAAACAAAAAGGATCACCTGGGAAAAGTCTATACAGAAGGAAGAAAACAAGTCCTACACTAGATCTGAGACACATCAGCATGTCAAGGTATGACAGAAGGAAGAAGTGAGAAACAACCAAAGAGGTGAGGGGAAAACCAAAGAGACTGTGGTACCTCAGAAGCTAAGGAAAAAGGCTATTTAAGAAAGAAGGGTATGGTTGACTGTGCAGAATATTGCTAAGAGGTCAGATAAGACAAGTCATAAAAGAGTATTTTTAATCAAGTGTTCACTGGTGACATTATGGATTGTAGGAGGCAGAGGCTATGCTGGAATGGACTGAGAGGTGATTGGGAGGTAAGGAAGTGGAGATCTCTGTTTAGATAAATCTCCAAGAAGTTGTGTCATAAAAGAAAGTATATGGTACAGTAGCTGTTAGGGAGGAGATGAGGTCAAGGGAGATTTCTTTTTTTTCAATATGGAAGATTCTGGAGTATGTTAACAATGATGAGATTAATCCATTCAATAAAGTGTTCACTGATTGAAGAGAAAGAGAATGAGAGAGGAAGTTAAGTCTTTGACAAAGCAAGAAGGGAGATGGGGTTTGTATCATCAATGGAGGGACTCCCCTTTTCTAGGAAAAGGGTCATTTCCATCCTAATAACCCTTAAAACATGGGAGAAGAAAGAGAAGCTGGGTGAAGCAGCAGATACAAGTGTAGATTTGGTGGTGAGGAGGAGAAGGAATTCTTGACTGGCCAAGCGCTTCTCTATTCTAAGTGAAGTAAGTCAGGATAATCAGCTAAGAGCAAAAGGAGAAGAGATGATGCAAAAATTTAAAAAGAAAGTAAAATATGTCATCTTATGTTAAAAATTTTTCATTACACTTGTTAAAGATGGTAAAGAAGACTTTCTTTGAGAGGGATTACTCCAATACTCCAATGTGTTTTTGCAATAGGGAAGAGAGATCAGCTCACCTCAGAATACAATAAGGACCAAGTGGGGATTCATAGCCAAGGAGCAGGAGGGTGGTCAGTGGATGGAAAATTTCTAAGAGGAAACATCAAGGGTGAAGAGGATTCTATCTAAACTTGACAGGATTTTTGTTGAATGCAGTCCAAGGTGATAAGATATCAAGAGTGGGGCTGGGCTGAAGGATTTGATCAAGTATCAAGGATAATCAAATACCAAGGGTCATAGATTTTCACTGAATGACTCAGTAGGATTCTTGCTAAAACTGGACTAAGTGAGCCAAGGACAAAGTCCAAGGTTGGGGCCTAGTCACAAAATGGCTCTGAGGAGGCTGCTCAGAGTTTGGTCATAGAGACAGTCTTTGTCATTGATGGGGTAAAAAAAAATGAGCTTACTAGATAAATATAGAAGGGTTTTCAGGCAAGTCTGAGGTTTATGATTTTGAATTTAAAATGAAGCAAAATTCTGAATGCATATTTGATTTTTTTTCCCCAACAAACTTGATCTGCTTGACTTGAGAAGGTACCAGCCTGGGTCTTTGCCAAGAGAAAACACCAAAGAGAATTAGATAAAATGAACTGGGAGCATTTGCTAGGTCATGGTTATAATAATGGACTATGGAGTCCTATTTTGGGAAGTAGGGAAGAGAAGCCTTCTCTCTCTTTTCAGGAATGATAATGGTTAGGGATTGAATGACAATGAATTATAGGTCTTGACAAGGTTGAAATTGAATGAAGAACTCAGATGAAAGGATATGAGACAGAAGTGTGAAATGAGATATCTGAAGTTGAGATATCACACTCAGGGAATACAGTTTCCATCAGTGTCAAGGGTAATGACATAAGAATACATAACTGAGATAAGTGGACAAATAGGCCACTGGCAACAGGGAGTTAAGAACCTGGGAGGTGTATGAAGTCAAGGTTGCTTTTCTGGAACATGGTAAACATTTCCTGAATAAACAACTCTTGGTAGAGAATAGTGTGTTCTAGAAAGAATGTTCTTAAAGAGGTTCCAATCAGATCCTAAGGTTGATATAACTTAGGTGAAGGAAAAAGACCCCAAAATGCAGAGAAGCTATGTAGGCTTACTAGTGAATGACAGGCAAGGGGTACTTGAGTTCTTAAGGAATGGGAAATATGTCACAAATATTAAATGTACAGATACACAGATTATCAATGAGCAGTATTTGGACAATAAATTGAAATGGGACATTCAACAACAAAAAAAGCAAGTATGATTCTGAAGTATTCCTGATGATTGACATGATAGCAATCATGATTAGATTATGATGATGAAAAGGTATACTTTGCTCAAAATAAATACATTTAATGGAAGAGGTGGAAACAAAATACAATATGTCGAGACAGAGGATACCAGTAGAGAATTGCATGAATCTGTAGGTACAAAGAACCTGGTAGGTAGAAGAAGAAAGGAACAAGAGGAATAATGCCATTGGGGTGTCTTGCTGGAAAAGACAATTTGTAAAATAAGTAACTACAGAGGAAAGATATGATGATGACAATGAGTAACTCCAATGATCTGAACTTGTTTGGAAAGTCTCCTTCTACTCCAAGCAGAACAATCTGATAACTTCTAGTCAATCTTCACAACAATTTCACTTCTCAGATGATACAATAAGCAGGGATGAGGACAGATTCTCTAAGCTTCATTTTCACCCATTAGGAAACATCAAATTCTTTAAAAGCAAAATGTATTGAGATGTATTGAGATCATTATGTGTTTTGCTGGAAACCAAGAATGAACCCTAAGTACCAAAGATAATGTTTTGGAGGTTAAAATCATAGGATCCTAGGAAGATCCTATTTCTTTTTTATTGGTAAAAGCCACAGAAGAGAACTGTGTACTCTGTGTTTACAGATTTCAAAAAGCTCCAGGGAAATACAGAGAGGACTCTGGGCTCTAGGAGGCGCACCAGAGGGAAGGTGTCTCCAGGATGATGAGGAATTCTTAGAACCTCAATTCTTTTTTTTTTTTTTTTGAGATTTTATTTATTCATGAGAGACACCCAGAGAGAGGCAGAGACACAGACACAGGGAGAAGCAGGCTCCCTGTGGGGAGCCCGATGTGGGACTTGGTCCCAGGACCCTGGGATCATGACCTGAGCCAGAGGCAGATGCTCAACCACTGAGCCACCCAGGTGCCCAAACCTCAATTACGAAGAAGAAAGAAGAGGAGGTGGAGAGGATGGGGAGGGAAGGAAGAAGAGGAAGAAGGACAAGGACAAGAAGAAAGAGAAGAAGAAGAAGGGGAAGAGGAGTCAGAGCAAAAGTAAAAAGGAGAAGAGGGAGAGTGAGGGAGATCAAGGAAAATTTGAAGGAAGCAATACTGCTTGACAGTATACACTTCAGAAATGTGAGATTGGGATGCCTGAGTGGCTCTATCAGTTAGGTGTCTGACTCCTGATCTCAGCTCAGATCTCAAGCTCATGGTCTTAAGTTCGAGCCCCTCATTGGGCTCCACACTGGGTGTGGAGCTGACTTTTAAAAAAAAGTGTGTGACTGATTAAAGGCACATATAAAAGATAGAAAAGCATATATCCAAGGATGGAAAAAATGGGAAGGCAAAGAGCTTCAGACAGGAAGAAAAAGGCCAGATTGAGTTGAGGTATGTAAGAAGTATGAAAAATGAAACAAACTTTTAACCTGTTTAACCTGTTATTCTGAGGAAAAACAAGAAAGGGATCAACTCACTACTTGGCGCAAATGGAGTCATTCATTCATGCAGTTACCCATTAACTCTGATGGAGTCCCCACTGCATACTAGGTACAAGAATAAAGCTGGAAGCACACCCTTCACTCTCAAATAAAAACAACAAAAATTTTAAAATAAAAGTTACCAATAAATGAGTGCTTATCAGGAGATGGGCACTGTTGTAAGCAATTTCCATGTATTTGTTAATGGAATCCTGTTAGCTACTCTGTGTTCTAGATGAGGATTCTGAATTAAAGAGAGGTTGACTAAATTGATCAATATCACACAATTTAAATAGCAGGAGTAGGGTTTAAATCCAAGGTACCAGCCTGAGAATTAATACATCTCTTATCAGAAAATCTTGGGAGCCAGATATGTTTTAAGAATTCAAAATTTCTTTTGAACTTCAGAAATATCAGACAATGTACATAATTTTATTTTATTTTTTTAAAGATTTTATTTATTTATTTATTTATGAGAGAGAGAGAGAGAGAGAGAGAGAGAGAGAGGCAGAGACACAGGCAGAGGGAGAAGCAGGCTCCACGCGGGGAGTCCAACGTGGGACTCAATCCCGGAACTCCAGGATCACGCCCTGGGCCAAAGGCAGGCATTAAACCACTGAACCACCCAGGGATCCCCCCCTTTTTTTAAATAGATTTTAAACAATGTATTTAATTTTATTCCATAATTTATTCCCAATACAGTCTGATGCGGTGCTTATGATAAATTTACTAACAGTTTTATGATAAAACATATTAGTGTAACACTAAATAGGATAACAAAGATTGTAGAGTCCATATATCAGTTCAGGTTAAAATGTGTGAGTTTACTGAAAGAAAGGAAGGGAGGGAGAAAGAGAAGAAAAAAGATAAAGAAAGAAAGAAGAAAGAAGAAAGAAGAAAGAAAGGAAGGAAGGAAGGAAGGAAGGAAGGAAGAAAGAAAGAAAGAAAGAAAGAAAGAAAGAAAGAAAGAAAGAAAGAAAGAAGAAAGAAAGAAAGAAAAGTTGGTTTTTAGTTCTTTTCTAATTTTGGAATAATGGATAAAGGATTGTGAGCCTATATTCTATATAAATTGCAGAGGAATAAAATGGGGTGAAATTCGAGATACTTAACAACTATATAGCTGGGGCACTGGCCAATCAGAACGAGAGACTGGAATCTAGTTCTGGGGTGGGATTCTAAAGACCCCATGCTGTATCAATAATTAAGCTTTTAGTTGCTATATTTAGGAAAGTCCAAAGAATCCTGGAGATGGAATTCGGGGCTGCCAAGAAGACAGTGAGTGAGAACACTAAGTAGAAAGGTGACCTTGAAACAACAACTCTTTAAAACAAACAAGAGGAAAGATTTCAATTTATTATCAGCAAGTACCTTGGAGAGAGACCATTACATTCTATCATTTCAGTGTTAGCTGTTATAAATGTATATGCAGAACAGAATAGCAAGCAGAAAGAAGAGCCATACATGGAGTGGTTATGGGGACAAGAAGGGGGTCAGAGAAGTTTTTCTTACTGCACTTATAATTTAATAATGATAAAAAATGATAGCAAACACTGACAGAGATTTTATAGGTGCCAGGTACTATTTTAAGTACTGTATACGCATTAACTTATTTGATCCTCCTAACAATTCTATAAGGGGGATGACTATTATCCTCAGTCACAAATGAGGAAACTGAGACACAGAGCAGTTCAAAAAACTTTTGGCAGGGTAACTGGTCACTAGGTATTGGGGTCAGTATTTGAATCTAGGCAGTTTGACTCCTGAGACCATGTGCAAAACCATCGCAGTACACACCGTGTTGTAAGTACAGACTTACACCTCACTGCCTTACTCTGCACTAAGAGTCTGAGGCTGGAACCAGGTCTCATTCATTCTCACATCCCCTCCACAGTGCCACAGTGTCACAGTAGGTGCACAATAAATAGCTGTTGTTATCACTGCTATCATATGAGATAATGCTGGAAGATTCTGACCACATAGGAGAAGTGGAGAAGAGGATTTTAGACAGAGAGAGAGCACAGTGTGAGCAGAGGTATGGATGTCTTTGGCAACGACTCCTTTTGTGCTTTCTTCTTCACTACTAAGAAAAATAATCTCCAAGTTGAAACAGGTAAAACTCGCAGGGGTTGCAGACTCCAAACACTTCATGGACCAGCCTTGCCACAAAAATGTATGAAAATGCTAGGTTAACAAAACAGAACACTTGGTAAGCACTGGGTGGACTGGAGAGTGGATACCCTGCCCAGAGGCATTCTAATTCAGATTTTCTGAGTGCTAGTTTTGCAGCTTCTGGTTTAGAGGATGTGAGAGGTGGAATGATGAAACATGAGCATTTAGGAACTTTGAAAAAAATTTCAAGTCAAGAAAATGATGAACAGATATGACCATTTTAGGTTCTCTTAGTGTACATAGACAAATGGGAAATAATCCAGGATATGGAACATGGGTAAATATACCCACAAAAAAAAAAAAGAAGAAACATTAGATCTACAGATCAATGAGTCTGATATCCATTTCTGAAGAAAATTCTAACAGAGATGTTTGAATAGATAGGTTGTAAGCAATTAATAGTGAAAACATAAATTTTTTTTAATGAGTTATCCTGAATGAAATACATAGTTTTCTTTGGTAAGAGCTTTCCAGGCTAATGGGTCATTGTCTTAAGACCTCTTGTAGACAAGATGGAGAACACAGAGATAGATTTTTAGATAAGAAACCATAGTCTGTCCCCTGCCCTGGGGATGTTCTATAGCGAGGATTATATATTGAAGTCAAGGCATACAGCCTACAAGAGGACCATGAGCACTGGGAGCTTGTTCAGAGGACACAACCAGGTCCGTAAAATAACTTGAAAGCACATCAGCATAGAGTAATAAAGATATCTGGCCTAGAAAAGACAAGAGTGAGGGGTACACAAAATGCTATCTCTAAAAGTTCTAAGGCATGTCATGTGCAAGAAGAAGAAGGTGGAAATAAACGTATTATAGATT
This sequence comes from Nyctereutes procyonoides, assembly GCF_905146905.1. Lineage (NCBI taxonomy): Eukaryota > Metazoa > Chordata > Mammalia > Carnivora > Canidae > Nyctereutes > Nyctereutes procyonoides. The sequence continues at coordinate 27,064,316 of NW_026575122.1, forward strand.
ACCTTGGAGGACAACGAAATGCCAGGGGCTGGGCCCTGATGGCTGTTGGGAAGGCATCTGTCTAGTAAGTGAGGCAGACTCAGAATTTTATACCTTTCATAAGAGTCTATTCCACATCTATGACTTTACCAATAAGGAAACCGAGAATTGAAAGAGGTAAGTAATTTTGTCCAGGGCCATAGAGTGCTAGGAGAAAACCCAAGATTCTGAGTTTCTACTTCAATGGTTTTGCAACCACACTATGACACCTGGAAATTAATTTCGCTTCTTCTTCATGGTTCTAGGAACTAGAGAAATATAGTGTTAATTATCCCACTGAATTCTATTGCCTTACTCCCAAGGCTATAGGGTTTTAAGCGGGAAAAGCCAGAATCTGCAGGTTTGAAACAGTATTTCAGCCTGAAGTGGTATGTTCTTCAAGTGTCATGTAGAAATTGCCTCCTTCTGAAGAATTTAATCTGCTTCATGAGGCAGACTGAATTTGACTTGCAGGTTTACACTAAAAATCTGTTATTTTCTGGTTGATAGTCAAATCTATTAAACTGACAGAACTTTAAACCTAGTATGCAAATACTCTCCATCAATACATTAATAAAAGTTTGGTGTGCCGGTAAGCAGCAATTTTCAATCACAAAGGTGTGCACATTTTCCTGTCATTTTATAGCAGCAACCACTATAGGGGTCATTTTATAAACCACTTAAATACTCAGTGCAAAAACAAAAAAATTCTCTGTACATGTTCCATGTCAAGTAACACTGACATGGAATATTTCCAATAGTACCTTTTGTATGAGATCTCAAATAGCCTGCCTCTGAAGGGTGAAAAGCAAAACCTCATCCAAGTTGACTTGAGTAGCTCCACTAGTTTTAGAAAAGGAAGGAAATTAAGACTTAGCACACACTTGGTATATGACAGTCACCAGTATATCATCTAATCCTCATGGCAATCTGTGAAGTATTTTATTTATTAAATACATATTTGTCTGCATGTTGACTTACCAAACAATATTTTAGGCAGAACACATATTAATATTTCAATTTTGCAGATAAAGACATCAAGGTTCTAAGTTGTAAGAAATCTGCCCAACGTTTCAGCTAATAAGTGGAAGAGCCAGAAACTGAACATAGATAGGTTTATGCCAAAGCTCTGCAGGCTCTTTCTGCCATATAGGTAGCATGTGGATCAAAGTGGTATCTTCTTATGATATAAAAAAAAACAAATTTAAGGAAAATAGACTTGGAAGTTAAAATGCTTTTAGATTATTATTATAGTGTCCATATAAATTCCATGTATTTTCAAGATGTGATTTTTTTCCCATCATTCTATCATTAAGCCAAGTCAATAAGAAACAGGTTTTGATATACAAGGCTCAACATGGGGTTTAACCCTGGTCTTTCTCCTTCACCAACTGTGGTTGGGAATGGACTCTGGGAAGGAGGCATGGAAACCAGAGTTCTTACCACTGTTCCAGAACATATGCTCTCCCTCTTGCAGTTTCTCCATCTGTAAAATGAACAGGCTTTGAAAGATAGTTTCTATAGCCCCTTCTGGCTCTAACCTTATATAATTTTTAGTGTCTGTACTTTCTCCTCTCAAAATTCAAAGTAGATCTATGTGGGGCCATCTCCAGCAGGCACAGCAAAGTGGAATAAACATGAGAAATTAAAAATCAAAATCCAAAGCGAACTTCTCTTGAGGTTCCAGAAGACAAAGGCCCAGATTACAATACATTAAAAAAAATGTATTTCCCCCTTGCCACCTCAGGCTTTCTGATTTAGTACAGGATCAAGGGTAGAAATAATAAATGTGTGGGGAATTTTGATCTGCTCATAATTCTAATCCAATTATAAGCAGAAAATGCCAAATATATCTTCTAAAACCCATCATTAGATTCCCTGCTCATTTTTATAAGTTTAAGAGTTTATATAGTTTTGATGAAAATTCTAGACTCCTAGGTACCCTTCATGTTCAACCAACATATGAAGAAAATATGTAGAACTTTACAAGATCAAAAATTCTTCCTCAAGGACACTTAATTAGATTCATTTTTCCCCCCTCTTTTTCCTTTGTTTTACTTCCTATTTTCCAAAAGGAAGATTGGCTTTTCCTGTGTTAAGATAGCACAGATACCTGACACAAACTGAGCACTCAATAGATGCTAAATGTCATTATTACTTCTTTCAACAGATATTTATACAGTGCCGACTATGTAATAGGCATGGTGATAAGCACTGGGAATAGGACACTGTACAAAAAGAGCCATGCTCTTGGACCAGACATGAAAACTACCATTAGGCTAGTGGAAGAGACAAGAGAACTACAAAGAAAAGGTATGGATTCTGTGAGAAAATATAACCGGGCAGCTAGTACAGGAGGCCAAGAAAGAGTTCTTTGAAGAAGAAACACCTGAATTGAGAGCTGACGGATGAGTATTAGTTAAACAAGCAAAAATAAGGAACAAGTTTCTGCAGACAGCAGGAAGAGCAGGTGCAAAGGCCCTGAGGTGAGAAAGCACATGCCAAGTATGAGGGAAGTAAGATTTTTCTGGTCCAAAAAAGCAATGCAGAGGCATGATGTAAGATAGAACAAGAGATGTAGTTAAGAGCCAAACCACAGAGAGCATCGTTGGCTATGTTAAGAAGTTTTGATTTTTATTCTAAGAGGAATGGGGAATAATTCAAGGGTTTTAAAGAAATGAGGTGGGCAGAGAAAGGAATGTGATAGATCGTCATTTCTGAATTTAGTATTATAACCTTGATATTATTCCTGGAAATCCCATTAAATATTTTTTCTCTTAGTTCCAATTCACATAATTCAGGGCAAGTTTTCTATTAGTTTCTCCAATTAGACATAGCTCTCCAAATAAAATTAATCATATAGTGGGCTTGGATTTAATTCCATACACTGATGGTGCTGATTGAATTATATATTCATATCCATAAACATTTTCTAACAGTCTCAGAAATTAGGTAAAGTTATCAAACAATGACAGTTTTAAGGTACTATATTTCTAGTTGTGTTGTTATTTTTACTAAGAAAAGAAAAACACAATTTAAAATTAGATGTTTAATCCTATAGATCTTAGGACCATTAGTTCCTATTTTTCTTTTAAAATAAAGGCTGAAATGTGAATCTTATAAGGTAAAAGCTGGCTTTATTTATTTAATCATTTTTTAAAAGAATTCCTAGAAATATGTTGATTATTAAAATTGAAAGAAAAAAATAAAAATAAAATTGAAAGAAAAGAGATTGGGATAAGTGATCATTTATTACATATATTATATATTGATATATTAATTAATGTAAGAGGATATATTAATAATTATCATAAATAATTTATTACTCACAAATATATTCATTACTATTAATAAATAATGACATATTTTATATTATATAGTATATTACATTGCAATATATTATGATAAATTATTGTTCACTTTGTTAAATGAAAACATTGTTGTCAACTTGGGTTACATGAGACATGGTTACTTCTGATCAAAACAAGGGGCATTGTTGAAATACTTTAAACAAGTGTTTGGATTAAAACTATGGAAATAAATATTTTTAGTTCTAATATGGCAGTATAAAGTTAGTATTTTCACTTTATCCTGTTGGAAATTCTCCTCCCTTAAGAAACTGTGTGAATGTGAATAAGAAACTTAAGCTTGATTTCTTATAAAATTAGGAGACCAGTGACCTTAAATCTGAAAATGGATGGAGTGGCTGTCAACAGCAGTATAGATCATATGAGGTACCTCCAGGAAGATGAAGAGGGGATGGTCCTTCAGGGGCAGGTATCAGAAGGAGCTCTTAAATTATTCTTTCTTGAACATAAGGTTAAAACCTAAATACCTGCTCTATTACCACAAGAGTGATGTATACCAGCTGGAGATAGGAGTTTCCTTGCATCTGATTTGATTCCAAAAACCAAAGGAGGAATAACAGAAAAGTCAACTTTTGCAAGAAATTGGCTGTGACAATGGGGGAAAAAAAAGAGTTTACATCATGAACCATCCCCAGAGTTGACTTTCTATTAGCTAGAGAGTCTTAAAGGCTAAAAAAAGTCCTACACAACCACCTGGGTCCTAAATAAATAAATAAATAAATAAATAAATAAATAAATAAATATCTTACTCAACTAAAGTATGGTCTTAGGTCTTCCCTGCCCACACAGAGAAACCTCCTACAAATAACAGATTAAAAAAAAAAAAAAACTTTTTTTTTTTTATCTGCTTCAAAATGAGCAATCAAAACAGAACAGATAAGGATATTACACAGAGATACTATAATCAAGAAAATAAGAAAAGGAGTCACAACACAATGGTAGGTGAAGAAGACTCACCAGAAACAATATTGAGTATGTTTCAATGGAAGAGATGAAAACTTTGACTAATATTTGACTCTGACTCAAGTACTAAGGCACACTGCTGCTACTAATGTGCCAATTGCTTCTATGAAGCAAGAACACCACCTGGAATACATGACCCTAGGGAATAAAAGGTCAGGAAACTGGAAATAGAATCTGAGCTCACAGAGATCTGAAAAAAAAAGAGTGAAAGAAATATAAAACCAAGTAATGAAACTGAAATTAGAAGGAGCATTAGAGAGTATAGACACTGCTGAAATATAGTAATAGAAACAAAGAGCATACATAAGAAAAGTGAACAAAATAAAATGGAAGAAAGTTCAGGATAATGAAGAGTGTGAGGGAGGAGAGGGGAAAGAGGGAAAGGAAAAAGGGGAGGAGGAAAGAGAGAAGGAACACGAGTAGTTATGAAGAGGCAAAAAAATCCAACATACACATAACTGGAGTCTCAGAAAAAGAAAACCAAAGCAATGAAATAGAACAGATGTTAAAATATATAAAGACAGGGGCACTTGGGTAGCTCAGTTAGTCAAATGTCTGACTCCTGATTTTGGCTTAGGTCATGATCTCAGGGTAGTGAGACTGAGCCCTGCATTGGACTCTGCACTGAGCATGGAGCCTGCTTAAATTTCTCTCTTCTGGGATCCCTGGGTGGCGCAGTGGTTTGGCGCCTGCCTTTGGCCCAGGGCGCGATCCTGGAGACCCGGGATCGAATCCCATATCAGGCTCCCGGTGCATGGAGCCTGCTTCTCGCTCTGCCTGTGTCTCTGCCTCTCTCTCTCTCTCTGTGACTATCATAAAAAATAAAAATAAAAAAAAAATAAAAAAAAAATTTCTCTCTTCCTTTCCCTCTGCCCCTCCCCTGCTCCCACTCATGGTCTTTCTCTCTCTAAAAAAAAAAAAAAAAAAAAAAAATAAGGACTGATTTCCAAGAATAACAAAAGAATGTAATCTTCCTACTGGGAAGGTATGCTATTTTGAGAAAAAAGTAAATCTATATTTTTAATACTAACAACTTATTAGAATACAAAGATGAACACTTTGGTTCTCTAGCAAAGATAGTAAAGTGACTTACAATAAAATTTAAAAATCGGGTTGCCTTGAACTTCTTTAAAGCAACATACAATCTACAAAATCTTAAATAAATGTCACCCTATAACCTAATGTTGGACAAAATGCCATTCAAGTATAAAGAAAACAACAGTTTAAAATGTTAAAGAATCCAGAGAATATTTCACATGAAACATCATGAAGAATCTACTAGAAAATAAACTCAAGGAAACTCATAAATGGAAAAAAAAACTTTGGCAAAAGAACAATGGTGAAAACTGAATTCACTTAACTGCAGGATTCAGATGAACAAAGGTGTGTTAAATAAGAGAATATAATGATACAAACATGGGAAATTGGAAATATTATAACTAACATATTAGCAGGTGGAGACTTATCTCATGTTAGTCCATAATATACCAAAAGTACAAAAATAAATATAAAGGATATAGAAGACCTAAAAAACAAATGAATATGATGGCTCTAATGGATACATATTAAGAATATAAACAGAATAGCTCTATTTTCAGGTATCCAATTAATAGTCATCAAAAAAGACAAATTTAAGTCAGAAAGAAACACTGAAAAAAAAAAAGAAAGAAAGAAAACACCCAAAAGTAGAAATAGCACTAAAAATCTTACCTGATCCCCATGGAGCATAACAAAGCTAGAAAACAAAATCATCTACAACCCCAGAAAATCAGAAGCTCTCTGTCAAACACCTGTTGGGTCAAAGAGGATATTCATAAATCAAAATTGCAGAACCTACAAACTGACAAAAACAAAACAAAAAACAAACCCTTACATAAAAGAACTTGTATGATTCAGTTAAAAGAGCAATCATCAAACAAACAAAAAACAAACAAAAAAACCCAGCAATCATCAGTGAAATCATACTTACTTATATTAATAAACAAAAATAATATAAAATAAATGAATTGACATGAAAATAGAAGCAGATTAATAAGATAAACATGATGAATAAGATGACTAAATATTAAACCAAAAATTAGTAAATTTGAATACAAGAAATATGGAGATCTAACAAATACAAAAGATGGTCTTAAAAATGCAACAAAACACATCAACATACAATAATACAAACTATTGACTAATACAATCAAGAAAAGGACATAAACACAAAAAATAAGAAATAATTACAAATAGGAAATTTAAGTAATCATATCAGATGACTCTGATTAACAACTTTGCAAATTAATTTGAAAATCTGGTTGAGGTGGATAACTTCCTAGGAAAGTGTAACTTGTGGAAACTGTTCAAAAGAGAGAGAAAACCTAAACTATCAATAACTAAAGAATACATAAAAACATTTGTTAATTAGCTTCATCTTCCTACCTATTCCAAGAAAAGCCCCAAGGCTCCCTTTGTTCACAGTTCTAATAAACCTTTAAAGAATAGCTAATTCTCATACTATTTCAGATTGTTCCAGACCACAGAAGAGAGAAGAGAGCTTCTAATTTTTTTTTAAGGAGTAATGGAAACACTGATGCAGAACCCCACAAAAGTTTTCACAGAAAGAAAACTACAAACCAATAAGATGAATATAAATTAAGAAATACCATATAAATACTATTATAATCATAAGCATATTAAAAACAATATACTGAGACCAAGTGGGGTTTATTTTAGGAATGCAGAATTGATTCTTTCTTTGGAAATCTATTACTATAATCACCTTATTAGTAGGATCAAAGGATAAACATAATAATTGTTTCCAAACTTGCTAAAATAAGCTTATGATAAAATTTGACATCCATTCTTGAGATATTCAATAAAGCAGAAACATTTGGAAAAATATATTAATATAGTCTCCTTGTTTCCAACTTTGCCCCTCCCTACCGACAGTCTATTCTTCATAAGTTGACCACAGTGATGGTTTTTAAATGTAAGTAAAAATCACATTATTCCTCTGCTGAAGACCCTCTACTGTTTCTTCATCTCATGGAGAGGAGAAGCCAAATCACAACTGCCACAGGCCATGCATGATCTGCCCCACTGCCTCTCCAGCATCATTTCCTGTCACTCTCTTGTTCACTATTCAGTCCAAACTGACCTCCTTTTTTTCTTGGACATACCAGGTACATCTGTGCTTCAGACCCTTTGTACTTGCTATATCCTCTGCCTAGGATATTCTTAGCCCATATAACTGTAGGATTCTCTCCCTGTCTTCAACTTCTTTCTCTTTTTTCTCAAACGTCACCTTAGTGAGACCCTTTCTTGATCTAAACATTTGACCTCTCACACTATATCCCTCTTGCTTGCTTTGTTTTTCTCCATAGCATTTATCATTTTTTAAACATATTATTTATTTATTCATGAGACACAGAAAGAGAGGCAGAGACACAGGCAGAGGGAGAAGCAGGCTCCCTGCAAGGAGCCCGATGTGGGACTCAATCTCAAGACCCCAGGATCATGACCAGAGCCAAAGGCAGACGCTCAACCACTGAGCCACCCCAGGCGTCCCACATTTATCATTTTCCATCAACCTACAGAACTGGCTTATTTTCTTTCTTTTTTACTGTCTGCTCCCATTAGAATGTTCTAAAAATATCCATTAGTTATTTTTGCCCATTTTGTTTTCTGTTTTGTTCAGCAAGGCCTGGCATATAATAAACACATACTGCATATTTGTCAAACCAATAAATTAACAGTATATAACACAAAAGTACAAAAATGTCATATATATATATATACACATATACACACACACATACACATATATACATATATAGAGAGTTATGGATAAATGTCCAAGGATATATTTTAACTGAAAAATGTAAGATGAAGTAGGATATATAAAATATGCTACTATTTTGTGTAGAAGCAGAAGGAAGAGTGGGAGAGAAGAAGGAGGAAGGCACTGAGGAAGGGGGTGGGGAGATAAAATAGGTCACTATTTGTACACGCAAAAACTATTTCTAGTAGTCTATACCAGACACTGGTAAGACTTCATGCCTTTGGCAAAGACAACCAGATGGGCAAGGAACAGAGATGGGGGGGGGAGACTATTCATAATAGAACCTTTTGCTTCTTTTGAATATAATGTAGGAGACTTTCAAAAATACTTTTTCCAAAAAGAAATATTTTAATTGACCAAATAGTATAGAAAGAGTTTAATGCCCATTAAACACATACACACACACATGATATATAAAAATATATTAAAATGAGTGAAATAACATCTTGCCTTTTCTCAACTCTGGAGTAGGAGGAAACTACTCTAGCAGATAAGTATCTGTAAATTATATAGTTTAATATATATTTTAATATTTCAGGATAGCTCTAGTGGACTTACAAATTTTAGGTTATTTTGTTCTATTTTTCTCTTCTCTGTTCTTCTTTTCTTTATCTTTGTTTTATTTTGTCTTATTTATCTGCTCAGCATCCAGTCCCCTTCTTATGGTATACCCTTGATTTTGACTTTGAGAAACCATTTTTCACTGCGTGCCTCAGGCTGAGAGATAAGCATGTGATGCAGGCTAAGCCAATTAGTGTATTCCAATCCTCTTATCACAGCTAGTGATTCAGATGTGGACTCAACCAACTGGGGGTAATCGATGACAAGACTCAAGCCTAGAACTTTTGGTTCATCTATTTAGGAAGCCGACTCTTTCCCACATTGGTCAGGTGTTAGAAGTCTGAAGAGGACAGGGGTTACTAAATGGACCTGAGAATATACTCAACCAAAGAAAGCATAGTGAGACCCAGACCAAACCCCACGTAAAGCTTCACTTGCGTGGACTTTTCAGCTCATATTATCTCACAGATTTCCTTTAGCCTTATGTCAGCTTAAGGTTACATGTCACTCATAACTGAGGAGTCTTGACCCATAGAATAGCCATTATTCTCCTGATTCCCAAACTCTATAATACTAAAATGCTAAGCTAGTAATCTTGCCCAATGTCACCCTGCTAAAATTGTTAAAACCATGATCCAAACTCAGGATTACATGGTTCCACAGGCTTCCTGCTTCTTACAACACATTAATGGTGAGATCTCAGGTACGAGTGAGAGAGAGAGAGAAAGAAAGAGGCAGAAAAATAGGAAGACAGAGACCAAAGGAGAGACTGAGACAAAAGAGACAATATTATAGGAAAACAACACCACCTATGGGGAAAAAAAATCATTGAATAAAGGGGCAAAAATTCTCTGAATGAAGCTGACACAAGCACAAGAGATGGAATTGCCACACAAGGGTAAAGTCCTTATTATTTCATGCACCTGGCAGCATTCAAAGTGCTGAATGTACTGAAAGCAACTTTTAGGTTTTGCCTTAGAAGATATGACCAAAGACTTTTGATTATTGGGGAAAAGGGTGATTTCATTGACTGCTTCCTTCATGCTTTTTGCTAAGCCCCTGAAGAATAAGAACATAAGAGATAAACTAATGAAACATAGTTAATAATTTAAGTTATGACTTGTTCTTTACAGCCAGTATTTCTTTTGACATTTTCTAAAAAGGAAAAAAAAAAGTGAACAAAAAACTTGCCCTAGGATTCTAAGCTGCAGGTGGCATCAAAGGAACTAAAACCAAGAAGAAAGTCCCATCCATCAGCTTCCCACTGGCCAACAATTTCAGTTGATAAGAACTTGAGGAAGATCGCTGTAAGACACAGCCATCCACTTTTTCATCCTGTTTTCCCTGGTGGTAATAAAATTGATTTTCTGAAATATATTCTTGGGGCATTGTATGCTATGAAGTGCTAGACGAACAAAGGTGTAATACTAATAATTGTCCTCATTATTAGAAAAATGTGGTATAGAGCAATGAATCTCAATCAGGGGTGAGTTTTGACCTCCAGGACACATTTGGCAACGTCTGGAGACATTTTTGGTTGTCCCAACTGGAGGTGGTGGTGGGGGTGTGACAGGTATCTCATGGATAGAGGCCAAAGATGTTGCTAAACCTCTTACAAGTGCATAGGACAGTCTCCCACAACAAAGTATTTCCAGCTCAAAATGTCAATAGTGCTGAGGTTGAGAAACTGATTTAGAAGCAGCGCAGCATTTGTTTTGTGCAGCCGCAGCAATAACAATGTCATTGTGTGTGTGTGTGTGTGTGTGTGTGTGTGTGTATGTGTGTGTGTGTGTGTTGGGGGAGGGAACTTGTAGAGTCAGTGTCTTCTCTGCTACCACCCAGGAACCTACTGAGTATCCAGCTTGTCCTCATATGTGTGTGTGTGTGAGGTAAACATTTTGGCAATCATATCATCATCACCCAATGGCAATTTCAGGCCGCCCTTACAGAAAGAACAGCAGATGTTTGTGTCAAAAAGAAGGTTTCAATAGTACATATAAAATTAGCCTCAAATCTGCATCATTAAAATATTTCCAGGTGGGCTTTTTGGTTGCTGCAGTTTGGAGCAGCCTCTTGTCATCACTTTGGAAGTACCTGTCACATCTCCAGGATATGTTTTTGTCCCATCCCCAATTTCAGCACCTGTTCATCTGACAAGGATGGAAACGACTCTCTCTTTAAGCTCACATTGCTATATACTAATTTCTTGAGCCTTTCTGTCTCCTCATGCATTATGTCTCCACTCATCACCACTAATAGGTAAATAATCTTCCTAACCACCTGTGGCCATACTTCATAACACCTTGAGAGGCTCTTAGAAAATGCATTTTAAATAAACTCATGAGTAAAACACATATAATCAAATAGCATGCTTAAAGGAAACAGAAATCCCACATAAAGAGTGAGTCTCCTAGGAAGACTTTTACCTTCTCTCACAAACCTGAACAGGGGTGGGGGTGGAGGGGCCCAGTGATGATGGGGAAACTACTCCTGGCTGTCCCCACTAAAATCCCATGAGGGGAGATGATCACCAAAAAGATAAATTAGCAAACAGCAATTCCTTCCCAGTCAAATCTGAATGTTTGGGCATAGTTCTATATTCTAGTGATCAACATGACTCAGAGTTACAATTTTGAAAAATCAACTATTCAGAAGATAGAGTAAAAACAAAAACTCCTTTTACCCAGTTCCTATAGTCTCTCCCCTCTCCAGAAGAAATCACTGCTAACAGTTTCTTGTGAATCCTTCCATATGAATTTTATATTCCTTCAGCACATTTTTATTGAGTGCCTACTATGGACTCGCAGTGGGTATGGCTGTTGTAACAGAAAGAGACATGGTTCCTGCCTTTTGGTGCCTTGTATTTAGTGAAGGAAGGACACAGAAAAACAACAACTTTGGATGAAAATGTAAATAAAAGAATTATTGTGGTCAGGCCATGGAAGGAAACAGACACAGGGTTGGAATAGGGGGCCTATACTAAGTAGAGGGATCAGAAAACACTGTCAGAAAAACTGAAACCTGAAAGAAAGGCAAGCAAGGAATGAGGGAAAAAGTTTTATATGTTGCTTTTTTTCACTAAATATATAGTGGATATTTGCCTGTGTTAATTCATAAAGGTTTATTCTTTCTTTTAATTAATAATCCCTGAGAGCCTATGTGCCAGTCTTGTTCCCTAAGGATACTATAATGGGTAGTATCTTTGTCTTCATTGACCTTAAAATCTAATGGTAGAGTTTTGATATATCAGATTAATTTTAATGACTGTACAATATTCCATGGTGTAATACACTAATATTTTTTTAGTTATGTTCCTATGAATAGACATTTTGGTTGTTTCCAATTTTTCACTATAATCCATGCTCCTGGAAACATCTTGATTCATATATGGCTGTGCATATTTTTGTAGGATATTTTCTAACACTGCATTTGCTATGTGACAGCATAATTATTAATGTGTCATTCATTGAATCCTTACAATCATACTTTCTAGTATGTGAGGTGCTCATCCCTATTCTATAAACATGGAGAACACAGAGATGTTGAGGAACCTATCAAAGACTACAAGATGGTAAGTGGCAGAGTCTAGACATAAAGCCAGAGTCTGACTCGAGGATCTGCTAAGAGCCCCTCCCCATGGGATAGTGTCCATGGCTTTGTTTTCTGGTTACAAAAAAAATTAAAATGTATTTATTCTTTAGAGTTTGAGAAATACATTTAAAATTTTAAAATCTGTTTGTTGTTTTCATTTTGTTTTGTTTTTTAGCTTTTGCCACTAATTTACAATCAAAGTATCAATTGTCAATGTATCCATTCAGGAAGTTGAAAGCAATGACATTGTAAAAGAACTTGATTAGCAAACTTACAAAAAGAAGGTCCTATAAAATATTCCTAAAGAATTTGTATGTTCCTGTCCTCCACCATCTTGACCATTTCCCAGGAAGAGACAGGTTTAACATGGAACCCCACAAGCTCCCTGCCATGAATGAGTGGCCAGAGTTTCTATTTTCACTATAACTGATTTCTTAGCTGCCCTGCTTGAAGACTTCAAGCTTGTTTAACACTCTGCAGGAAGTAAAATAAGCCAAAAGATGGTGCCAAGAATGCTTGTAGGCTATAGGTCAGTGTCCTGAATCCTCAGATTCCAGGGCATTCCCTGGAAGTTCTGGTGACTTAATCTGTCTCTGTGTTGGTTTCCTCATACAAAATGAGGATAATATTAGAACTTACTCCATAAGTTATTAGCAGTAATTGTGAATAGTATATTTAATATCGTTAAAGCACTTGATAACTGTTATGATATTATGGAGTCATCCCTTGGTCTCTCAATGATTTCTTCCTTCAAAAACTTACTACAACCCACAGATAAACATATGTGAACATAGGAAAAAAACTTGACAGGCAAAGTACTACTGATTTTCTATACCTAGCAGAAGTAGAGTGATACTTTTCTTCTGCTTTTGGTTCCCTGTGTTCTCTAAGTTTTCTTTACTGAATATGTGTTACTTTGACAACATTAGAAAAAACAATAATTAATTTTTAAACAATTTTCACCAATTCTACTAGTTGAGAGAAAATTGAATGATTAAACCTGGTTTTTAAAAACAGATAACTACAAATGTTATTCGTGGGGATTTTGTTTTTAATTAGTTAACGTCTCTCGACTTGTTAGGTATTATCGTTGTGATTGTCATCATAACCATCATTAACACCAAATGCTTTCACCTTTAGTGATGCCTTCAATGAGCAGAGTGATTCTAATGTTAGTCACGTCATTTTCACACTTAGTTCCCTCATTTGTCAAATGTGGCTAATAATATCTGCTTTATCAATCCCAATGCTTCGCAAAAAGATAAAATAATACAAAATGATATAATGCAATAATGAGATTTACATTTAGATATATGTTAGGAAATCATTTAATCATAACTCTCATAGTTATACTTCCCATTATTTTATTCTAACAAGGTAGATAAGAACTCTTTCCTCACTTGAGGAATAAGGAAATGGAGGCACAGAGCATTTGCAATGATTTCCCAACTCACACACTGGACAGTGGCAGAGACTAAACTAAAACCTAGTGTTCTGATGCCTAATCACTTCTCAGTGGTCTCCTAGGTAAGCATTTATCTGCCATCATCCAAAGAAAGAAGCCCTCTTCTGGCAATGGACAGCTTCTGTGCCTCTACTGATTGCAATCCTACTCCAGAGTAAAGCCCTTAGACCTTGGGGATTTTTAGAAGCATTCAGAGATGAAGTAAAGTCTCAGTGACCTTTTCAGCCCAATAATGCTAAAAGACAAACCAAAAAAGCCTAGAAAGTGTGAGGAGAAACAAGGCATTGCCTATAACTGTTTACTATCTCCTTAATAATTCTACTCTTCAACTATCTTTGAAAAGCCAAAGTTCTAAATGTTATGGGGAAAGGCTTTCAATAGCATTAGGTTGAAATGTAAAATAGGATATAAAACTGAAGATAGACACATAAAATGGATAGAATGGCAGACACAGATATAAGTACAATCTCAACATTGTATCTTTTAAAAAGATTAGAACACCAAATGGTCATTAGTTAGTAATTTCAAAAAGTGAGATTATGAATGATTTTTAAATTTTATTACTCTGAAAGGCAGTTTTCAAATTTTCTACAGTGAGCATAAATTATTTTTATGCTTACTAAAAGTAAGAGACGCCTGGATAGTAGTAGAGGCTGTGGTTGTTTTCCCTGTAAATATGGGGCCACGGTGAGGGCTGAGGGAGCAGACACAGGTCTTCTTCCAACACAGGGCACACATCCTGATGTTATAATCCACAGTTAAGCCTATGGTTTTACCCATCTCCCCAGCTACTTGTCAAATAAACCCAGGCCCAAGCAATTCAACTTTTGGTGTGATTCTGGCCAGTGGTATTGGTCCAATTTAAATATGAGGGGAGGTTTTCTGGGGGCTTCGGGAAACAAGGTTCAACTGAGAAGGCCAGGATTTTCTCTTTTGATGTGTAGATATAAAGTTTAAAACTGCCATGGCATTTGGCCACCATGGGAAAAGTCAGCCTCAGGATGAAGCTGACAATAGGAAAGATGAGAAAGAAATGAGGATCTCTAGGACACTGGTGAACAACTGAATCAAACCAGCCTGAGACCTGGCATGTATGTAGACCTTCCAGTTACAGAAGCCAATAGATCTTCTTCAATGTTAAAGCCAGTTTACATTTTCTGTTACTTACACTAAAGAGTCAGACATGTAGGTATATGACTTGTTTGTTTGTTTGTTTGTTTGTTTATATGGAGGAACTCCTCTTCATTAGTACCCCAGATTTTTAAGTAAATGTTTTATTAAGAGTAACTTCACAATTGAAATTTTTGTCAATATTTTCTTTTAAAAAATAAATAGGGATTGAATTAGATAATCTCTCTATCTACATCCCAGATCTAAAAACACATGATTCTTTGAAAATTCAAACTACAATTGCATGAAATTTTTGAATTTTAGATATTTCAAACATAGGTTTCAGGTGTTTTAGGAAGCTATTTGCTTTATGACAAACTCTCCCAATTTAGAGAAAATACTGCCAGTTGTGGTTTTATGCATATTTATGATCTTTAAAAGTGGAGAGAATGAACCATAATTCTAGTAAGAGGCATGGAAAAATGTAGACAAAACTCATTAGCCTTGTCAGACATTTGATAAATAATTATAAACCAACTGTAGTAAGAGGTATGCATAAAGCCAACCTTTGATCTCTTTGAAAACTGTTCCCTCAATAATTTAAAATTTTAATCACATGTAATGTATCTTCAAGTATAGAACACATAAATGTTCCTTCAAATCTGCCCAAGTCTGGATCATTTTCCACATGATCGTTAGTTAAGAAGCAGATTCTACTCTATACCACATTTAAATAATGGGCTAAATAGCATATAATTTGGGGACTAATCAGCAAAATGTTTATCATACACTAAATGTAATCTTTCCCACATTAACACCGTTGTTAGGCTGCAGAGAGATTAACTACACCAAAGAAATATACTCATTAGCTTTTAATGATCGTAACAGACAGATACCATAGCTTTAAATTGCTTTTCAAAGTCTGGTTTCTATTTTTATAATCAATGTTCTAACTAAACATTTATCATTATGAAGACAAATCCTGTAAGTCATACACATATTTCTGTCTCCCTATGACAGACATTGATTTAGAAAGGAGAGACTAGATCCAACCTCCAGGAAACAGCTGGTCTCCTCAGATAAGGAAATCATCGAACTGGCTTTTAATGTTATAAGAAAAAAGGAGAGAGAAAGAAAAAAAGGAGAGACCATAGGAGCAGACAACAAAAATCTGAACTACCTAGATGAGACAACACAATTTATAATTCATAGAACATAACTTAATTATACTTCTTGATAGTCTACTTTAAACTATAGGTCATGTCTTCTAAATCAAAACTGCCAGCTTTGCCACTGATAGCAGAATGAAACGTTCTGAGAAAATCAGGCTGCATGAAAAGGGTTAAAAGAGGACACCTGAAATTCTGGGGAAATAAATCTGCAAAACAGGCCACTCTAAAAAGTGCAAATAGCAGTAAAAGCTTGAAGAAAGTTAAATGCCCAGGAAAATGCTTTATTGTCTTCTTACATGAATAGGTCCCTATGGCACAATGATTTAATAAATACAGGTACATGATGTTATCAGAATATCTGCAAATTTCCCCAGGTAATTGATGATGGAATGCTATTTGTCCAAATTTCAAAAGTTTTAGAAATGAAGTTGTTGGGCATGTTCCCTTTTTAAGAAATGAACATAAATCAGATTTATCTTTTCCTAGTTTTCTCTCCTAGAAGAATCTCTACTGGAATTTTCATAATGTCAACATTAAAAGAAAAAAATCATTATCTTTGCTTTATTTGGGACTAAATGTCACCTAAAGAAATGAAAATGTACATTAATGAAAGACCATTTCATTTCAAGTCAGTCGGCTCTGTTTAAGCAATAGTTTTCCTTGGTCAACTTTTTGTTTTTTTTAAGAACTGGAGAATTTGGAAGGGACTTCTTTTTCCCAAATTTGTAAAACACTCTGAAGGCTCTGAGAAGGGAGGTGTCCACTGAGCATATGAAAGATGTTGTTTAGAAATTTCTACTTGGCCCACTAATGGTTACTCTGTACAGTGTTGAAGAGAGCAGTTGCCCACACTTTATGTCATAATGTTCATTCTCAGTATGTTTTTTGTTTTCTTATAGCTAAAAGTGATTGTAAGACATGTACTTCTGGAATTATGTGAGCCAGTTACTAACCTTTAATTAATACAACTCCGGGGTGGAGGAGTTCACCAGCATAGGTAATACAAACCTGCAGACAGTCCCCAAATCCTCGTTTTGGAAATTAAAATGTAATACATGATTTAAAAAATATATTCAATTTTTAAATTATATTTACCTTGCCCTAGTACTACAATGGGTTTGCTTTTCTAGGCCACAACAACGGTAACCTCTGAATATTTCATGAGACAGAGTCCCACATCAGGCTCTGCTCTTAGTGCAGAGTCAGCTTGAGATTCTTTCCCCTCCCTCTCCATCTCTGTCTGATACACACGCACACACACACACACAAGGCATCCCTTGGATGTTAAAGAAATTTCTTGAAAAAGAAGTCTGGAGGTAAACAGATCAAAACTGGAGTGGGGGCTTTTATCTTTCAATTCTACCATCCTAGCACAGGGCTTCAATCTCAAGGTTATGTTATCATGTGATTGCAAGTTGCAAGCCTGAAAGAGGACAAAGCAGAGGACAGAGAGGAGATGCCTCTCAGTTGGATCAACTTTTAAACAATCTTCCTGGGAGTCCCATGCAACACTTTCTCTTGTACGCTACTGGCTACAACATGGTCATAAAGGCCAAATGTAGCTACAAAGCAGCCTGGGGGGTATAGTCTAAAATCCAGTGACAATGTGAACAGTTGATATTGGGATAGTGTTATACATAGGAGGGGGAGAGTGGAACAGAGGCCCTGCTCTACTGCAAATCTTTCAGTTAGCATAGTATCATCTACACTAGACACTAGCAGTCTGGACCCAGAATGTCTGATAAAATTCTGGCTCAGGCCCTATGAGCCGTATGACCTTGTGCAAGAGTCTATGTTCAACTGTTAGGAGGACTAAGTGAATTAATACATGTAAAGCACTTGGAACTCTGCCTATCACGAAATAAATACTCAGGATATGCTAATTAATAATAGTTTATTTTGAAGTGTTAGTTTATTCTAAAAAGAATGGATTATTTCCTGGAATTCTGTGCATGTTAAATATGTTGGTCTATTTGGTAAGAATCTTCTAAAAGTCCCTTGATATTCAAAATTTGTCAGGTTTTTAAATTCCTTCTAGCAGTAACATTTTGCAATTCTTTGATTGCTCTATCTTTGCTATTTGAGGGATTAGGTGGGGCTGCATCATTCCTTAATGCCTGAAGGTTGCGTAACATTTGAAAATTGAATTTATTTCATGATGCTGATCCTTTTTTTTTAATGTCAAATACACTTTTTTTGTAATTGAGTTGGGTCTATTGGGAATAATTCTCATGGAGGACAAAAAAAAGGATGGAGAGAGAGAGAGAGAAGGTATCAAGGAAAAATCCTTCAGAAATGAAAAGGTTACCCACTGTTAGCAACTTTCAAACTATTCTTAAGAGTTTTTGAGCCACTGTCTCAGGTAATGATAGGCGAGGGTCATCACCTTCTTAGCCCCTGGCTGGTCACTCCCCTCTTTACCTAAGGAAGCAGAGAATATGCTAGGGATTTGGTTAGCACAGTTATATAGGTTGCCTCCCTTTATCTGCCTTTGGCTTCTTGAGGTCCTACATTATTCCCATTTCCACCAGAAGAAAGCAAAGGGTTCAGGAAGATGAGACATCTAGACTGAAAACTCAAAGTGGTGAGTGGCAAATCCCATGCAACCTCTTCAATACATCCTGCTCCTCTTAGAAGTTTACTGATGCAACTAAACTCCTAAACATGGATTTGAAAGGGACTGAGCAGCCTGAGAGAGACAGCTCATGGAAGGCAACCTCATCTTTGTCTATAGGATGTGAGTTCTGTCTTTTCTGAGAGTCTGGAAAGAATGTGCCATCTTGGGTTGTGATGAGACAGATTAATCTTTCTGCTAGCAAAATTAGTTTTTCAATCATCCAGTGGGCACTGATATCATATATTGATACACATGGAGGGAGCATTTTGGGTAAGATGAGATTGTTTTGTTTTGGCTCAAGGAAGAGGTTTTTATAATTGCTTTATGTTTGTGTGTGCATGAGTCAGTGAGTGTGTGTGTGTGTGTGTGTGTACAGACACACGCACGTGCGTTTGGGGTACCAACGAGGAGAAGAAAGGAAGGACAGGTTGGTAGGATATCTGAGGCACATCAGCTGAAGGGTGCACTTTTAAGTCTTTCTCTTAGGAGGTATAATCAGGTCTAGAAGCTGAAGAGCAGGGCTTCTGAAGGATTGCAAAACTAGAGGCATAAGCAATGCTGTTCTCAGGGCATGAAAGATGAGCATACTTTTCTAATCAAATCTCCAAGGGAAAGGACTCCAGCGATTAGGAAGTGTGGGTGCATAATGGTCTCACATATTCAACAGGCTTGTAGTAAGGACCTACTATGTGCTATACCAACCGGGAAAAAAACCCCTAGCTGGGATTGCCATTAGGTTTCCAAAAATGCTCGACTTAGGGGATTTCCAAGGTCTGGATCCAGGATGAGATACAGTTCCTGCCCCTCAGTTCTAATCACATAGATGACACTAACAACAGCCATGAATTTTTCTATATAAAAGGGCATATCCATCAACAATATGTAGAGGTATTAGAGCTACATTGATCAGTACAACCCATTACTTTAAACAAGTGAACAAAGGGGGCAAGGAAGATAGAGGGGGTGAATAAGTATAACCTCAAAGTCAGCAGAGCTCCCTGCCTTTGCAATTACAATAAAGTTATAATAATAATAATAATAATAATAATAATAAATAAACAAATCCTTCCTATACACTCACAACAATGGTCCCTGCTCTAAGTCCTTTGTGTGCCTTAATTCACTGAATGCTCGCAACGTCCTTTTGAATAAGGAACCTGAAGCACCTACCATTATAAACACCACTGTACAGACAAGGGCACTTTAACACAGAGTTAACACAAGTTATGTAACATGTCTAAGGCCAAACAACTAGTAAAGGAGGAGTTGGGTTTGAAACAACTGCAAACAGAACTGGGTTAAATCATATTCCACGTGTGATGGGAGAGTCTCATCCCTATTCATCTCCTCAAGAATTTTAGAGACAGGGTGACATCTTATAGTTTTCCTCATCACCTCTGTTCTAATCTGATGCTTTTGCTGAATTATTGCAGTACATGGATTGTTTTTACCTTCCTCCACATAACATCTTGTTCTCTACTATTGATTCGATACATAACCCCTTTTTCTTAATTTTCACTGTATATATGTATATCCATATATATTCATTCATTCATATATATTCACAGAAGATATACATACATAGATATATACGCATATATATCTATATATGCACATAAGACCATCATATGAGTCAAAGAATTGATTGACTGGACAGTTTTAAGGAATTATGAAACAAAAGTTAGATCTATGACCAGAATCAGCATTTTAATGCCATTACCTTGAGATTAGGAATCACAGACACAAAATGGCATTCCCAAAAAGCTATTATACATGTGTTATGTTTGGTTAGCATCACTTTTCAAAATGGCAATTTGAATACCTTCTTGAGAAGGCAAGCACCTTCCAACTTACCCACCCTAGGCCTTACCTCTCCCTGCTGCTTCAGGCAGGTCAGCTTTATTTGCTTGCATCACCACTCTGAACCAGGAAAGCACTTCCATGAGCCATCCTAATAACAGCTTCTCTGCATTAAGCAAGTGTAATTCTTGAGTTGTCAGCTTTTAGCTTCTGGAGTTGAAAACCAGAAGGCAGAATGTAGGGTATGTGGGACCGAGAGTCCAGTATACATTTCATCCATATTTCTAGAGTGGGGGGGAATCACTGTTACATAATGTTTATTATTATTTCATTATTGATCATTTGTTAGCAAGAGTAGAAAAAAAATCTATCTCCAAATAAATTTGCAGAATCTTAAAAAACCATAATCCGTTCTTCTCATAAAACAAAACAGTAGGGACGCCTGGGTGGCTCAGTGGTTTAACGCCTGCCTTTGGCTCAGGGTGTGATCCTGGAGTCCCGGGATTGAGTCCCACATTGGGCTCCCTGCATGGAGCCTGCTTCTCCCTCTGCCTGTGTCTCTGCCTCTCTCTCTCTCTCTCTCTCTGTCTCTCATGAATAAATAAATAAAATCTTTTAAAAAATTAAAACAAAACAGTATACAATTTGGTCTATGCTTCCTGACTAGGGACAGAGGCCAAAAATTTGTACAGGTAAAAGCCAGACTCCTGGAAAGAGAAAACTTGGAAAAGAAAGGGCTGTTAGAACTTCAAAGTAACTGAAACCTTCAGATGATACCAACCAGTCAATTTAAATAAGGTCATTTGAGGTGGGCTGGCACAACTTCTCCAGTGTTTCTGAAAGTCTTAAAGGTAGCAGTGGCTCTCATTCAATCACTCATTCATTCATTCAAAACTATGTGTCAGGGTCCACCCTGAGTCACGCACTGCTCTAGGTCCTTGGATGTGACGATAGGAGGAAACAAATCAGACCAAACTCCCCCATCTGGGAGGGAAGGCCAGGCCCTAAGCAAACACATGGTTTATACAGTAGTTTCAGAAAGGTGACTAAGCCCTCTAAAGCGAAACAAACAAAAAGCAAACACTTAAAAAGCAAAGAAACTGGGGCCTAGGGAGGCCAGAGCCACCGAGGAGCTTCCCGGAGGTTCCGAGAGACTCAGAGAGCTCACATTAGAGAGAAACACTCAGAAGGCAAGATGCAGCTTCCTGTTCCTAAAATGATCATCACTCCTGCTGCTCAGAGCCCATGTTCTCCCAGGTGCCTCAGCCTTCCTTTATCCCTATTCTCCTCGTCTGTTCCCTTCCACATACCCCCATTCCGATTTATTATGTCTTCAAATGAGTTTCGTCCACTTTTGTTTCCCCTCTTCCCCCAACCTAGGGGCTCCAGATCTCACCCCACACTCCTCTCATATTTACCAAGGCATTTTTTCCTTACCCAGCTAAGAAATGTTTAGCAGATCACCAAACCATCCTGAACCTACAATTTCATCTCTATTTTCTGCGCATTGTTCCTCTTTTCTACTTGGTTCAGAAATGTCTGTGCGGAACCATTGTGTTCCATCCGGAAAGCAAACTGGAATAAGGCCATTACTTTGTATGATATTATTTGCAGTGACTTTTTTCCACTCAAGTGGCAAGATCTTTGCTTAATGATTTTTTATTCGAAATATGAGAAAGCTTTTCACATTCCTTTTTTTGCTAAGGATATAATATGTATTCTAGGACAAGATAAATGTGTAGTTATCTGAGGGGGGAGAAATGACTTTTCTTTAAAAAAATATCATTTAATTTTAGGAAGAACTATTAGCCAATAGAACCACTCAGTTAAGAGTTGCAACAAGTAATTTCAGTTGTGGGTGCTAAAGATAATGAACCACTTCTCTTTCGCTTATCACTGGAAATGGCCAAATCATTATGGATCTCAGTAGTAACTAATGGTCTAAGACAACAGGGTTGAGCAAATGACTATTTTATAGCTCAGTGACTCTTCGAATGCAGGCTAGACCATTCAGGTATTTAAGTGTTATCCATGGCCTCTTAAATTGAACAAATGAGTCTATAATAATTAAAATACTATAAATACAGTGACACAGTTCCTGAGTTTTCAAAGAGATTCTCTATTCCTAAGGGAGCAAAATGAGGTGTTGCCTTGTTAGGGATGCACTGTTTATACCTAGAAGCATCCTGACAAGCTGGCGAAGAGGCTCATTTGTGTACCCGTGGTCCCTCAGCAGCCCCCTCTCTCGTTCCCCGGAAGTTTCCACGAAGGGGGCACTGAAAGTTGACAGAAGCTGAGCTCAATTCACTTTCTAGGGTTTTGCATCTCAATGAGCAGCCCTCTCACTTCTGAGTCAGGCTTCACCAACATGTCACTCTCTACAAGATCGCAACGCATCAGGGCAATAAAAAGTAGTTTCTATTTTTTAAATGATTGGAGACACCCTATGCAGAAGGTCTTCCATCTCCTCACCTTTGGGTGGATATCCCATTTTCACAAGAGAAAATGTTGTTACAGTCTCTTCTGGAGAGAGGAAGTTCAAATGAAGTTACCTTGATGTATAACTATATTAACACTGGGCACAAACAATGATTCAGGGGAACTTTCTATTGCTTTCAAAACACTTAAAGAACAAGAACTATATTATTAATTATAGCTCTGAAATATTTTGTTGACCTTCTGCTAAAGGCATACAAGAACACTGAACCAAGGTCTAACAAAATGGCACTGAGAGGAGGTCAGGTAGTGAGGTCAGGTGCTACCTTGTTGAAGTTTAATTAGTTGTACCTCTGGGGTCCTGGAGAAACTACCTGAGTAACCACAATAAATTGGCTTCCACGAAATAGGGAAAACATACCCTTACAGGGACATTTTCAAGAAGATATGACCTAAAAAAAAATGTGGTTGATTTTTTTTTGATTGACTGTTTGGGGAATGCTGTTTCCTAACAGATAGGATTCATGTCTTTTTTCATTAATTCTGGAGTATATCTAGCCCAGGGCACTTACCAGATAAAGGTTCAAGCCATTCATAGAATCACGGACTGAAGGAAGCTCAAGAGGCCACAGCCAATAGTTCCCTGACTATAGGAAGCACCCAACTCAAAACATTGTATTTTTTAAAAGGTAAATTCTTATCTTTTCTCAGAAAAAAAATAAAAAATAAGACATTCCAAACATTTTCTTAAAGGCAAGAAGGTCTTCCTAATATTTCGCTACAATCCCTCTTAACCTGTCAAGTGTAGAAGCAGAGAACAGCTGCTTAAAATCATTCTCATAGCTTCGTTACTTCTGTGAAGATGGTGATTAAGATCTTTCTGTCCCCAGGGTTCTTAGCCTGGGGACAGAAACCTAGTTCTTTAATGTTCTTTCACAAGACTGGTCCCCAAACCACTAATAACATTTTATTATTTATTTTTATAATAAATTTATTTTTTATTGGTGTTCAATTTACCAACATACAGAATAACACCCAGTGCTCATCCCGTCAAGTGCCCCCCTCAGTGCCCATCACCCATTCACCCCCACCCTCCGCCCTCCTCCCCTTCCACCACCCCTAGTTCATTTCCCAGAGTTAGGAGTCTTTATGTTCTGTCTCCCTTTCTGATATTTCCCACACATTTCTTCTCCCTTCCCTTATATTCCCTTTCACTATTATTTATATTCCCCAAATGAATGAGAACATATAACATTTGTCCTAATAACATTTTAAAATGGATCCCTTAGAGATCTCAGGTTCTCCTCAGCAGACTCCCATTGTAAGACTCATGCTTCTGAAAGCAGTGGCTTTTAACAACCTTCTCTTCTTGCTCTATTTTTAAAATGATTGAGACATCCTATGCAGAGGAAGGTCTTCCATCTCCTCACCTTTGGGTGGATATCCCATTTTCACAAGAGAAAATGTTGTTACAGTCTCTTCTGGAGAGAGGAAGTTCAAATGAAGCTACCTTGATACATAACTGTATTAACACTGGGCACAAACAATGATTCAGGGGAACTGAAGCAGAACCCTTTCTCCTCAAGAACCACGTTTCTTGTCCAGTATACTACAGGGTGATCAACTGGCCTAGTTTGCCAGGCTCCAAGGGTGGTCCTGAGATATGGTTATGTAGGGTGCTAAAGCCAGGAAAATCCCAAGAAAACCTGGATGAGTTCATCCTCCTAAAAATAAAGGCCAGCCTGTTCAGACTGGTGGGGGAGTGGTGGGATGTTTGGAGCCCTGCACTTCTCCCCAAAACTCTAGCCTCTGGAACCACTTTAACAGAGCTCCCAAGGCGCTGAGGAACTCATCCTGAAAATCAGGCTTTCCAAGAATATTTAGCATAGTGCTAAGTATAGAGTGGTTTGTTGCTCAGTGGCAGCAGCACTACTACCATTTTGGGCATGGTGATTCTTTGTTGTGGGGAGCTGTCCTGTAGGATATTTTGCAACATCCTTGGCCTCTATCTACTAGTATCCTCCCAACCGTGACAACCTGTAACATCTTTGGAGATCATCAAATACCTCCCAACCCCACCCTATTGAAAACCACTCGTATTGGGATAATCCTCTCATCCTGTCAAGCTGTAACCCACTAGGTAGGTCATAAAAATCAATGTAGTGGTTCATGCTAGCATTAAAACAATGGGTAAAGGGTAGGATAGGATAGCCTAGAATGGAATAGAGTGTAGAATCTCCCATGTAGAAAGGGTATTATTTTGTGAAACTTTTTTTTCAGATTTATATATATGTATATGTACATGCATG
Organism: Nyctereutes procyonoides; assembly: GCF_905146905.1. Taxonomy (NCBI): domain Eukaryota; kingdom Metazoa; phylum Chordata; class Mammalia; order Carnivora; family Canidae; genus Nyctereutes; species Nyctereutes procyonoides. Next base: position 27,089,552 of record NW_026575122.1, read on the forward strand.
AGATCACAATGTACATTTTTACCACGAGTCACTCTCAAAAGTCTGAAGACTGCTCTGCTAGGATCTGCCCGTCCTATTTGCACATGTTCATGTTAGGACACATCCTTCTGCTCTTCCTTCACCCACCCATCCCATCTAGCCTCTGAAACTCAAGTTGCCAGTCTCTTACAAAATCAATCCCATCAGTGGCTTATATTTATGACGACTGAATTATCCCATAAGAATTACCTGTGAAACCTCTCGCTGTTTGCATGTATCCACTTCTCCAAATGGTCAAGGTCACCTTGAACTTGATTTAAGTTCACAAAAGCAGGCGTCACTGACAGGTTTGATATGAACATATTTTATTCTACTGTTCAAGTCACTCCCTGTAATTATGTCAGCACTCAAAGAAATACTTGTGGGGTGCAGGCTGCTCCCACCTGGAAGCATGATTTGTTTATGTCCCCTCAGGTAAATACTACAGGTTCTCAAATCTGAGCCATTTCTCACTCTAGGCTTCATTTCACTCCTTCATTTCACTATTTGGGCCATACCATCCACAGCATTTTGCTTTAAATCAAGGCTGTCCGGCATGCAGCTGATGGTCTCAGATTATGCACAGACCACACCTCATGGATACAGCAATAATAAAACCAGGACCTGGGGGACCCTGGCACAGTGCCTAGTAAAGAAAATCACTGACATTTTTGTCTTCCTGAAGCTGTGGGGACTGAGGGCCTCATAGATTTGTAGGCCTTACTCCGAGATTAGTTGGGCCATTAGAAAGAAATTATGGTGGGTTTGATTTTTAGTGGGAATAAACATTGCCAGTAGTCCATCGAAGATCATTTGTCTTGGTCCTCCATTCACTTATGGTCAAGAAGTAAAAGTCAGCAAAACTGAAGGATTTGTGTTTTTGGAATGATGCTGAGCATAATCAGCCTGAGCTGATGTGATCTCAAGGCCAGGAAAGAGGAATTCTCAGGAGCTCTTTGTCCACAATTGTTCAGATAACAGTGAGGGGATTCAGGGCCATTAGCAGTTGGCTATCACAGATGTAATGGGTTGAATCACGTCCCCCCCCAAATTCACATGTTAAGGTCTGAATCATCCATTCTTCAGAAGGTGACTTCTTTTTTGGAGATTGGGTCTCCTTCTTTATAGAAGTAATCAAGTTAAAATGAAGACATTAGGGTGGTCCCTAATTCAGTTATGACTGGCATCTGTAAAAAATTTGGGAGACAGACATGGACAGATGTAAAGACTGGAGCTATGATGTCACAAAATAAAGAACTACAAGACACTGTGATTCAGACTTCTGGCCTCCAGAACTATGAGACAATAAGGTTGTTTAGGCCTCCCGGTTTGTAGTACTTCATTATAGCAGCACTAGAAACATAACAGAGTGGAGGATGGAACTACCACTTTTTCATCACAAGCACAAAAATATACACACCACACACACTATACACACGCACATACCACACACACATACCACAAGCACCACACACACATACACCGAACACACCACATTCACATATACAACCTGATACTTTCATTCCTATTATCTTTCTGTTCCATTTTGCTGATAAAAGATCTCTTTAAAACTACTTATCTTATGAAATAAGACATCATTTAAACCAACTCCCTTTCTCTCTTTCTCCAACTTTCCTTCTCTTTCTTATGAGGAAATGAGTAGAGAAAATTTAAAGTACACATCCTAGGCCCCATTTTGCTAAAGCACTTTTGGGAGCACAATCAAGATTTTTCTGCTTCAGAGTCACAGTTTTTCCCAGAAGAACTTCTCAAACTATCATGAGGTAAGTCATGGAGGTCTGGTTAAAATGTTGAGTCTGACTGATTTAAGAGATCTAAAGCATGGCCTGAGATCCTGCATTTCTAACCAGCTCTCAAGTGAGGCCAATGCTACTGGACAGCAGACTGCATGCTGAGTGGCAGGGTTTATAGGAAAGCAACGTTTCCCAAATCTGGTCCATCATCAAAATTCATCTTGGACCTATTGAAATCTGAATTTCCAGAGAAGGGGCCCAGAGATTTTTTTTTTTTTTAAGAACAATCCCTAGATAATTAACATCATCATCAAGGTGTGGGAATTACTACTCCATATCCCACTGCTCTTTGGCTGGATTTTCACACTATGGAACAAGGAGAAGGGAATGAAGTTCCAGGATTAAGCAGCCCAGACCCAGATATCATGGCAACAAGGCCTTGGGAGGATTCCTGAGCTAGCTGGGTGTGGGAGTTAATAACCGTTAACAGCAGGGGATCCCTGGGTGGCTCAGTAGTTTAGCTCCTGCCTTGGGCCCAGGGCGTGATCCTGGAGTTCCAGGATCGAGTCCCACATTGGGCTCCCTGCATGGAGCCTGCTTTTCCTCTGACTGTGTCTCTGCTTCTCTGTGTGCGTGTGTCTCTCATGAATAAACAAATAAAATCTTTAAAAAAAAATAACCATAACAGCAAAGTTGGGTAAATATTTAGAGCTGTGTTTTGGGAGGGGGTGGCAACACACACGATTAAAGAAGGTAAAGGAGGAGGAGGAGGAGATGTGGAGACACTAAATCCAACTAGAAATCTATCACGTCTCCCACACACTTTGAGTTTCCAGGGGTACAACTAAGACTAATAGCGTGAGATTTCCAATTAATGTTGGTAACAGAAGAACTCAAAGATGATAATACGATAAGCACACCAGGACAGGAGATGGCACAGATGTGGACTTCCTAGGGTATGGGTGAATTTCTGTACCAACCTTGTCAATGTGACCACATCAACAATGGCTTGAATATCAGATCTAATGTCAGTTTCTGGATTAAGGATAAATAACACAGCATTTGCCAGTGTGAAGTTCTTAACCATACTTAAATCACCTACCCATAGAGCTGAGTTGTAAGAAGTTATGGTTTACGCCTGGGGTGCAGTTCAAAGTTAAGAACCTTGTGGATGCTTGCTAAGGACTTGTTGATTCTCTGATTGCACCCTGCCATGAATGCCTAGCTCCTCTGTATTTTCTATAATCTTGCCAGATGCACTGGAACCAGAGAAGCACCAGGGTGGGAGATTTCTCCCATCTCTCTTTTCCTGCAAAAACTCCCTGAGCTGCTTATAAATATGCTGATCAAAACCTGCATCAAAGAGAAAATGCATTTCCATATTCCCAGTTTCCTTTATGATCAGAGAATGGATCAAAGAGAAAACACATCTCCCCATTCCCGTTTTTCTTTTCACTCCTGATTTAGAGGTCAGACATGATTCACATGTGGGAATAGAACAAGCAAGGAGAAGTCCATTTAGGGGCAGAAGTCCATATGAGCTCAAGGTACAAGAATTTTCAAATTCTTTCCCCAAATGCACTTACACAGATAGAAAAATGTCTTAATTCTTTTACTTAATAGATTCCATTTTACTAAAAGACGATAATAACCATTTTTACAATTTGATACTTGAAAGAAAAAGGAAAAGTATTGTAAGCCTTAATATAGTACATGATGGTCTATTTAATTTTAGTCATAATGCCTAATTCAAAAATAATATTTTAGGATTTCAACTGCACTTTAGATATAGCTAAAAGATGAAAATGAATTTGCTCCTTTTAATTGAAACTGTTCCAAGATCCATCTCAAAACTGACTCACTTCCTTGGCTGTTTAATTGATGATGACTAGGTTAAGTTTGAAAATTTTAATTGTTGACATTTCTCTCAATATTTTCCTGTCATTTCTTTTTTGCTTTAATTTTACAGACCCAGAAGTAGGAACCCATGCTGTGAACATGAGTAATTTTCTTAACAACTTAGTGTGAATTAAAGAAATTAAAGTATGCTGTCGTGTTTGTTTGAACAGCTTACCTAGGATTATAGTATTAATGTCTCTGCTTTCTTTTGGTGAAGGTGCTATTGGCCTGAAAGAGTTTTGTTACATATTTTAGAGACAGTGCCTATACAGAAAACAAATAAGCTATTTCACTTCATAGCTCCACTAGATAAAGAACTCGGTATACATTTCAATATACCGAACAATGTGATTCCAATAACAATGTATTGACTATAGTGAACTAAAATAAATACAATTTCTTAATATCTAAAAAGTAATTATTTATCTTGTTACAGGTATTGCTAAACATGCATTCCTAATTTGAAAAAGAAAGGAGGAAGGAAGGAAGGAAAGAGGGAAGATGGGAGGGAGGGAAGGAGAGAGGGGACAAGGGAGGGAGGGGAGACCGGAGGGAGGGGAGACGGGAGGGAGGGAAAGCAGGAAGGAAGGAGGCAGGCAGGAGGGAAAGAGGGAAGAGAGGGCAGACTGGCAGGAAGTCCTAAATTCTCTTTACTTTTAAATCCGCAACTGTGTTGCTAAGGCCACACCACACCTTCCTGAAGATTAGCTTCTAGAAAATGAGGCCAACTGCATCAGATGGCATATGAGATCCTTGTCAGGTCTGCTGTTCCATGATTCTGTGTAAGAAAACCAGACTTGCAATGTGCATAAAGGTCACCTTATAGATATGTGGTGTTCCCTATTTTACTTTTGAAAGCCTGAACTTCTAGAGCTCTCCTACATTCCTCTGTGGTGTTAAAAAAAAACTATCTCCAACATTCACAGAAGACTTTTACCACTCTCACCATGGGCTCAGGGCAGAAATTTCCCCAGGTCTGCTGCGTTCGCAGTTCTCTTCACTTTAAAGGGAAGGCTCTTCCTTGAAGCTGCTTCAGAGTGGACCACGTGGAGGCCCAGCCCTGAAAGACCCCGGTGACCCCCGGGGAGCCTCCCTGCTTCCTGCCAGCGCCCCCCGGGCCTTGCCTTCCAGCGGCGCCGGGATCCTTCTGGTCTTTGAGCACGAATTCTCTGTGTGCTCCTCGCAGTAGATCAATTTCTCGCCTAAATCCTTCCTTTCGTGTTTGTGCCATCACTTCACGGTCGCGTTGTCACTGCTCAGGAGGCTCCCGGAGAGCACAGGCACGCACGCAATGCGCGCACACTGACATCATCGAGCTCTGTCACCGAAGTATGACCTCTATACGGTAAAGTACACGGCTCGGTGAATCTTAACGAACGCACCCCAGGCGTCCAGCGTCCCGAACTACGGCGTCACGCAGCGGCCTAGCACCGGCCCGAGGAAGGCCGAGCACGCCGCCGGCACGCGGACCCACAGCCCTGCCCCGGGACTTGACCTTGCGGCGCGCACGAGCCACGCGCGCCAGGGCCCCCCCCGCCCCCCCGCCGCCCCCCCCCCCCGCGGGGCCTGCTCACCCCGCCTCCTGCGCGTCTTGCCCCCGTCTTCCCTTCACGTGGCCGCCGCCTGCCACGTGACCCGGCGATTTCCGGGCTGTTCCAGCCTCGCACTGTTCCTGCGCCCGAGCCGCTGAGAACCGCAGGTGCTCCGCCCGCCGCGTACCGCGCCGCTGCCCGGGAGGCCCTTCCTCACGCTCGGGCGTCGTCCGCTCGCCCAAGGCCCACGCATAACCTCGTCGCTTCTGGGGACTCTGCTGAGGCCTCTTCCAAGGCGCGATCACCTCCCATCTCTCCGTTCCTGCCGAGAGCCTTCGGGAGGACGATGGCTGTGACTGGGCCAGGGCCGGCTGCACGCCCGGCAGGGGCCGCCCGCGCGACAGCGGCACGGACTGCTGCTCTCGTTTCCGCAATTCGGGGCGAGGCAGCGCACGCAGAACAATTCTCGGCAGTGACAGAAATGAGGGGGGATGGGCTTCATTCTACACACGGGGTTTAGAGAGCTTAGGGGTTGTGCCAGAGATCACCCAGGGTTTTTGTCTCTACAGTGAACTTGCATGCTTTCTCCTCTTCTATGCAGTGTTTTCGTTTATTCATTCATTCATTCATTCATTCATCCAACAAATATCTATTGAGCTCCCATGATGTATCAGGTATTGTTCTACCCACTGGAGAGACACCCCGAGAGGAAACAGAGGATGATCTTTGCTCCCAGGGAGCTTGCATTTTAGTGAGGGGAGGTGGTAAAAAAAAAAAAAAAAAAAAAGATAAAAAAAGAAAAGGAAAATATGTAGCATTATTAGGTAGCATAAAACACGCTGGAGGAAAAAAGAGAAAGAGAGAAAGGAATGGATTGTGGACAGTGAGATTGGCTGATGTCACAATTTTAAACAGTGTGGCCAAAGTAGGCCTCACTGAAAAGGTGGCAGTCAAGTGTTGGAGGACATGAGCAAGCCAGTTATGTGGTGGTCTGGGGGCAACAGCACAGCAGGGCCAGATCCAAGGCCCAGGGGTAGAAACAGTGAGTTGACCAGTGTGTGAGGTAAAAGAGGGAATGAGCAGAAGATAAAGTCAGAAGAGAGGGGCGGGCCACCAGTAGTGAGGGCCTCGGCAACTGGGATCATTCTTTACCTCCCGCAGAGTCATGGCTACCAGGGAATGCTGTGTGTGTGTGTGTGTGTATGTGTGTGTGTTACTGCATCATTAGAACTATGCACTTATGTCCATACAGGCCATTTCCCAACCAGATTATGAACTTCTTAAACACCCAGAACATTTCTCATATCTTGGGGGAACCTCTCTGAGATTCTGAAATACTATACCAAGGAGGGCACATCTGCCAAGACTCCCTACTTCTTAAGCCCATGTGGTCTGTGACATTAATCCTTGCCCGCTACATAGAGATGTGGCTTCCGAATCCTTAAGAACTAATTATACTTCAAAGTGTTCCTTCATTATCTATTGCCATTTTTCTTTTTTGCCAGTTTCAAACACAGTAGTAATCATTCAGGACACCAAACACCACTAAAACCTAACATTCTTCTCCATAGAAAATTTCTGGTGACATTACGTCAACGACTATGTGCGTTGTATTATCAATAATCCACATCGACAAGGATGGCAACATTATAACTGTGAGATGTGATTTATAAAACCTACCACCAGAAATAGGAGAGAGCAATATCATGCATCAGTTTTCAACAGCCATTAAGGCTATCACCATAGACTGTGGGACCACATCCCATGAACTGCCAGCACACTGTGCCAGTGCAAACACAAAACTGAATGATTCTTGGATGCAAGTGTATCCAAGTCAGAAATTCTTAAGTGTAATCCAAGGAACACAGCTATTTGCTCACTTGTTTAATAAATATTTATCAGGATAGTACTACATACCAGAATTGGGAAGACAGCAGCAAGTGAAAACAGCTGATGCCATGATTGAGCTCTCATTGATCAAACTCATACAGGTGTCAACATGACAAGCGCTATAAACAAAAGGTACATGTGTTAGGAGAGCCTTTAGGAAGGGAATTTGATTAGTCAGGTGAAGACTTATCTGAGGAAGGAAGGCTGGAGCTGTAATCTGAAGGACAAATGGATAATTAACTAGGCCACATGAGAAGAAACCATATCCCAGAGACAGGGAACAGCCTGTGCAAAGGCCCTGTGGTAGGAGAAGCATGGCAAAGCCTTAAAGACCACTGGTGATATCATCACATTCCTGTCAGGCAAAATGAGTATAAAGACACTGAGAACAAAAGTACAGAGGTTCCATGGGAGATCCAGAAAGTCGCTACTGGAGAGAGGGCTGATGAAATTAGGAGAAGGATTGTCTTTTGACTACCATGTTTCCTCAATCACACTCCCAAGTTGTGCCTTCCATGTCTACTACCCAAAAGGCTGGATTTTATTTAATGCTTGGACTGCTAGAGCATCTGCCTCATTCCTTCAGAGACTGATGCAGTAAGTTTAAAGAAACGGGCAAACAAGATACATCTAAGGAAGTAAGTGAATTAAGATGGAGGAGAGAAAAGGTGGGAACTGAAAGGTCAATCCAATAACAGCAGATGAGAGCTCTAACAGAAAGATCTCCTTTCTAACGCTATATGAATACCAAGATACTACAGCATCTATTGCACTCTTCAGAGTTGGCAAACTATGATTTCTCTTGAAAAGCATATAACCAGGTCTATTCCTATGACTATTTCTTATAGCTAAAATTAATGTTTTGAGGATAATGGCAGTGATTTTAGTCAAAAGGTCATACTGAAGGAGTTTGCTTATTCCTTTTCCATTTTTGGTGGGGAGCCTTTTCCAGTTTTGTTGAAAAAAATTGACATACATCATTGTATGAGTTTAAGCTGTACAGCATGTGGCTTGATTTACATATACATAGTGAAATGGTTACCACAATAGGTCCCGTTAACATCCATCTTCTTGAAAACATACAATCAAAAGAAAGAAAAAAAAAGGAAAAGTATTTTCTCCTTGGATGAGAAGTCATAGGACTTACTCTCTGAACAAACTTCCTATAGATCACACAGCAGTGTTGGCACAGTCTTCATACTGTACATTACATCCCTAGTATGTATTTACAACTGGAAGTTTGTATCTTTTGAGCAATTTCCTCTCCCCCCCACTCTCTTCCTACAGTAACAAGAAGTGTGATCACCTTTCCGATACATTTGGGTTTTTTGTTGGTTGTTTTTTTCTTTTTTAGATTCCACACATAAGTGAGATCATACAGCGCTTGTCTTTCATTTTCTAACTTAATTCACTTACCAAAATGCCTTCAAGTTTCATTCATGTTATTGCAAATGGTAGGATTTCCTCATTTTTAATGGCTGAATAATATTCCATAGTGGTGTGTGTGTGTGTGTGTGTATGTGTGTGTGTATATATATATATATTTATTATATATATATTTCTTCTTTCATTCATTCATCAATGGACACTTAGGTTGTTTCCATGTCTTGGCTATTAGAAATAATTTTGCCATGAACATAATATTTTTTGAAGTTAGTGTTTTCATTTCCTTTGGATATATTCCCACAAGTGGAATTGCTGGATCACATGGTAGTTTTATGTTTACTTTTTTTGAGGATCCTCCATATTGTTTTCCATGGTGGCTGCACCCAATGTGCAATCCTAGCAACAGTGCACAATGGTTACCTTTCCTCTATGTCCATGACAGCATTAGTTATCTTTCGCCTTTTTGGAGATGGCCATTCTTATAGGTATAAGATGATAGCTGCTTGTTGTTATAATTTGCATTTTCCTAATGACAGTAATGTTGAGTATCTTTTCATGTACTTGTTGGCCTTTCATATATCTTCTTTGGAGAAATGTTTGTTCAGGTCCTTTGCCCAGTTATTTTGCTATTGAGTTGTATAAGTTCTTTATATATTTTGGAAATGAACCCCTTATCAGATATATGGCTTGAAAATATTTTTTTCCATTTCATAGATTGTCTTTTAACTTTGTGGATGGTTTCTTTTGCAGTGCAGAAGCTTTTCAGTTTGATGTAGTCCCACTTCCTTATTTTTTATTTTGCTGCTTATGCTTTAGGTGTCATGCCCCCAAAATCATTACCAAGATCCATGTCAAGGAGCTCTAGTCTTATGTGTTCTTTTAGGAGTTTCATGGTTTCAGGTCTTACACAGAAGTCTTTAATCCATATTGAGTTAATTTTTGTGAGTGGTGTAAGATATGGGTCCACGCTGGTTCTTCTACATGTAAACAACCAATTATCTTAGCATCATTTATTGAAGAGACTGTGTTTTTTCCATTGAGGATTCTTGGTTCCTTTGCCAAATATCATTTGACCACACACACTTGGGTTTATTTCTGGTCTCATAATTCTGTTTCTTTGGTCTATTTTTCTGTATGTGTGTGTGTGTGTGTGTGCACGCGCGCGTGTGTGTGTTTTATGCCAGTACATGCTGTTTTGATGACTACAGTTTATAGAATAGTTTGAAATCAGGAAGTGTGATCTCTCTTGCGTTGTTCTTCTTTCTCAGGACTTCTTTGGCTATTCAGGGTCTTCGTAGTTCCATATTCACTTAAGGAGTGACTTTCTTTTTTACTTCTATAAAAAAAATGCCCTTGGAATCTTGATGGGGTTTGCACTGAATCTAGAGATGGCTTGTGGTAGCATTGACATTTTAACAATATTAATTCTTCCTATTTGTGAATATGCATCTTTTCTTTTCTTTCTTTCTTCAATGTCATATCATTTTTAGAGTTAAATTTATTCCTAAGTATTTTATTGTGTTTGATGTTATTGTAAATTGGATCAGTCTCTTTATTTCTTTTTAGAAAAGTAGTTCTTAGTGCATAGAAATGCTATAGATTTTTGTATGTTAATCTTCTGTCCTGCAAGTTTACTGAATTCATTGGTTATATCTTGAAAGCTTTTTGGTTGAGTCTTTAGGATTTTCTAAATATAAAATCATGTCATTTGCAAAGAGAGACAATTTTACTTCTTCCTTTCCAATTCTGATAGTCTTTCTTTCTTTCTCTTTCTTTCTTTCTTTCTTTCTTTCTTTCTTTCTTTCTTTCTTTCTTTCTTTCTTCTCTTTCTTTCTTCTCTTTCATTCTTTCCCTCCCTCCCTCTCTGTCTCTCTCTTTCTTTCTTACTCTTTCCTCCCCCCCACCCTTCTTCTCCTTCTTCTTCCCTGATTGCTCTAGCCAGGACTCCTAGTATTATGCTGAATACGAATGGTAAGAGTGGACATCTTGTATTTTTCTTGACCTTAGAGGAAAAACTTTTAATCTTTCATCATCAAATATGATGTTAACTATGACCTTGTAATATATGGCCTTTATTATGTTGAGATATGTTCTTTATATGCTTAATTTGTTAAGAGTTTTTATCATAGATGCTAAATTTTGTCAAATGCTTTCTCTGTGTCCATTGAGACAATCATATGATTCTTTCATTCTGTAATGTGATGTATCACATTATGTGGAACCATCCTTAAATCCCAGGGATAAATCTTCCTTGGCTATGGTATATGTTCCTTTTAATTTGCTTGTGAATTTGGTTTGATAGTATTTTATTGAGAACTGCTACATCTATATTCATCAGACCAGTAGTTTTCTTTTTTAGTATGGTCCTTTTCTGATTTTTCTATCAGGATAATACTGGTCTCCTAAAATGAGTTTGGGACTGTTCCTGCTTCAATTTTTTGGAAGAGTTAGGTTACTGCTATTACAATTTACATGTTTCTTATATTGCATAACTTATAACAGATTATTATAATTATGGGTATTGTTCTACATTTGGTTTTGTTTTTAACTTTTATTTTCTTTTAAGATTTGGTTATTTGTACAGAGAGAGAGAGAGAGCACAAGCAGGGGGAGCAGCAGAGGGAGATGGAGAAGCAGGCTCTCCATTGAGCAGGAAGCCTGACATGGGGCTGGATCCCAGGACCTGGGATCCTGACCGGAGCTGAAGGCAGATGCTTAACTGACTGAGCCACCCAGGAACCCCTGTTTTTAACTTTTAAACTAGAGTCGTAAAAGTGAATTATGCACCATTATTACCATATTGTGGAATCTAATATAATCATATAGTTATCATTATCAGTTAGTTTGGTACTACATTTCTATGTTTTTTTTATGATGTTAATTAGTGTTCCTTTACTTCCACTCAAAGAATTCCTTCTAGCTTTTCTTGTAAGGCAGATCTGGTGTAATGAACTCCCTCAGCATTTGTTTATTTGGGAAAGTCTTTATCCCTTCTTCATTTCTGAAGAATGGCTTTGCCAGGTATAGAATTCTTGCTTGACAGTTTTCTTTCAATATATATATTTTAAAGACTTTATTTATTTATTCATGAGAGAGAGAGGAAGAGACACAGGCAGAGGGAGAAGCAGGGCCCATGCAGGGAGCCTGATGGGGACCCCAGGATCATACCCTGGGCTGAAGGCAGGCACTAAACTGCTGAGCCACCCAGGGATCCCCCTCTTTCAATATTTTGAATATGTCACCCCATTCTCTCCTGGCCCAAAAATTTTCTGTTCAGAAACCCACCAATAATCTTATAGGGGTTCCCTTGTATTTCTCTGTTCTGTTGCTGCTCTTAAAATTCTTTCTCTTTGACTTTTGACAATTTAATTATAATGTGACTCAGTGTAGCCCTATTTGGGGTCCTTTGGATCTCGCAGATCTGGATGTCCATCTTTCTCCCCAGGTTCAGGAAGTTCTTAGCCATTATTGCTTTAAATATACTTTCTGTCCCTTTCTCTTTCTGTTCTTCTTCTCCAATTCCTATTATATGAATATTGTTTCTTTTTATTGTGTCTTATAATTACTATAGGGCTTCTTTATTCTTTTTCTTTTTTTTTCTTCTCTGACTAGGTAATTTTCAATGTCTTATTCTGCAGGTGACTGATTCTTTCTTATGTATGGCTGAGTCTACTTTTGAAACTCTCTACAGAACTCTACTGAATTCTTCAGTTCAGTTATTGTATTTTTCAACTATAGAATTTGTTTTCTTTTGGTATTTGCTCTTTCATTGTCAAACTTGTTTTGTTCATTCATTGTTTTCCCAATTTTATTTAGTTGTCTGTGTTTTCTTGTAGTTCACTTCTTTAAGAAGGCTATTCTGAATTCTTTGTCTGAAATACATAGATCTCCATTTCTTCAGGATCAGTTATTAGAGATGTCTTAGTTTCCTTTGGTGATGTCACATTTGCTTGCACATCTGCATTTGTACTTTATCTGCACATCTGAGTAATCAGTCTCCTCCTCTAGACTTCACAGGTTAGCTATGGCAAAGGTAGTTCTTCACCAGTCATCTCAGTTTGCATTTCTAGATGTGTTTCTTGGTAATGTCCATGGGAAGGTAGAACTGGCTATTTTGGTCTATTTTGGGACAAGGCAATTGTTGGAGCTCTAAGGACAGGGATGGGAGCATGTGTACCTGGCTGAGAACAGTTGAATGGGACTGCTGGCTTGGTTCCCTACACAAGTGAGGATGTAGGATATGTTTCATAGTCACTTGGATTCTCTGGTCAGATTTAACTATATTCAGGACTGGGAACTGTATTCAGTAGTAAGTAGGACTATGAATTAATTTCCCTGCCCTGGCAGGGCATCAGGACCTATATAACTCATTGTTTGGGGACCCAAATTAGGCCAGAGTGTGCACTGAATTCCCTGAGGCCAGCCGAAACTGCTTGTTTTGTTCTGCATGGGATGTACTCTCTGTATGTAAGGCTGATGAATGAGCTAAGGCCCTTCCACGTACTCTGGTTAGGTTCCCTGCTTAGACAGGCTGAAGGCTGTAGTCATTGTGTGGGGCTAGGAATTAGCTTCTCTGCCAAGCAGCAGTGGGAGAAGCAGCTCTAATCTGGCAAAGCTTTTTGTTGTCTTAACACAACCAACCCACACCCCAATCTCCCTAACCAAATGGGGCTATTGGCTTTGTTTTGCAAATTATAAACTCTACCTACCTACCTCTTGGCTCAAGTACCAGTGGGCTACATAGCTTCCAGGAGTTATCTACAAACCTTCCAGTCAGCTGGGGTCAAAGACACTCTCCACAGTGATATTGAAAGAGTTTTTATGCACCTTATGGAGTCTTGAATTACCTGAATATTATTGCTATTTTTTTTTTTTTTTTGCTAATGGACAATCACTCTGATTTAGCTCACAAAACATTGAGAAATCAGCATGAGAACTACTTGGTTATACCAGTCTTGAAGTTTTTCTGTGCAGTGAATCTGAGACCCTGATGATATTTATTCATTACATTTTTAATGATATATCAGGTTACTATAGCAATCCTTGTTCCCTGGAAACTTTTTTTCTTGCAACACACATTTATTGTATGCCACATTAACAGCCTGATCCCATTGTTCGAGCTGTCTCATTAACTCAAGTAATCTGAAGCTATTTCAAAATGTTAACCAGTAACAACATATAGAAAACATGGTTATTTAGAAATAACATTTGTTTAAGGAAAGAGCCCACCTTCAAATCATCCTTTTCCATGAAGTTTGCCTTGATGCTGCAAATAATCATTTTTATTAAATCTTAGAATACTTAGGGGTTTATGTCATTCATGAAATCATAATTTATGATTAAATATATGTTCCTTCTTATCAATTATTTTCATATGGTCTTGTATCCCTACATGTGTTAGAGTTTCTATAGATTAGAAGCTGTTACAGGTTGAATTGTGCACCCGCAAAGGATAGTGAAGCCTAATTCCTCACTATGAATGTAACCTTATTTGGGGATAGGATGTTGGCAGATGATCACATTATGATGAGGTCATTAGAGTGAGCACTAATCCAATATGACAATGTCCTTACAAAAATGGGAGGAGCTAGATGCAAGACAGACCTGTGCAGAGGGATGATGATGTGGATACACAGGAGGAATGTCATGTGACAATGAAAACAGAGATTAGATAATGCTTCTACAAGCCAAAAACCACCAAAGATTGCCAGCAAACCACCAGAGGCCTGGAGCAGATCCTTTCCTCTTGGCTCTTAGAAGGAATCAATCTTGTCAATACCTTGATCTTAGTCTTCTTGACCCTAGAATTGTGACAATAAATTGCTGTTGTTTAAGCCATCCAGTCTGTAGTACTTTGTTACAGCAGCCTCAGGAAACTAATACCAAAGGCAAGACTAATAACTTCTCAGTTTCTAACACAATGGCTTTCATTTTTATTCTGATGTAAAATAACTCATGAGCAGGAAGTGTTTTTTTCAGTCATTCTCCCATTCATTTGTTCATGTATCTTTCAATAAATATTAACCATCATATCCATTGAGCAAGGCACAACACATAAGGAGTGAAGATCAATAAAAGTCTTCTAGTTTCCAGTAATAATAACTTCCTTGTATTTTCTGGTTGCTATCTAACAAAAATTATGTTAGATGCAGGGGTGCCTGCGTGGCTCAGTTGGTTAAGCTCCAACTCTTGATTTCAGTTTAAGTCATGATCTCATGGGTTGTGAGATCGAGCTTCTCACTGGGCTCAGTGCTCAGCAAGGGTCTGTTTGACACTCTCTCGCTCTCTCAAATAAATCTTTTGAAAAATGTGTTAGGTGCTTTACCTGCACTTTTCCATTAAGTCTTCAAAACCAACCTGTTAATATAGATATTATTGCTCCCCACTTTCAGGAAAAGACCAAACTCATTGAAGCTTAAAATGTTAGAGTAGGTTATCAAAGATCACAAATCCAGTAAGCAGCAGAGTTACTGGCATGTGAAGTCAGATCAGTCTGATTCCACTCCACATTTTTCTTCTCCATTCTACCTTTGGTAAGGTATTGGGGCTAAAGGAACAAGAGTACTCTAACACAAGGTACATATGTAGTAAGAGAAAGAGAGAAGCAAAGCACTATGGGTGTTCAGAGAAGGAAGACATGACAACTGTTCAGATGAATCAGGGAAAAAAAACCAACACTGGGTGTTATTCTATATGTTGACAAATTGAACACCAATAATAAATAATAAATAATAAAAACTTCAAGGAGGCAGAGGAAAGGTCCGGGTGAATAGCAAGAGAGAGGGAGTACTAAGTAGATGGAGCAAGGGCGAGATTAAGGCAGGTCATCAGAGTTGAAAATGAGCAATGTCAGGATGCTAGAGGCCATCAATATAGGTGTTGCTGTCAAGGAGGCCCTTGAACAAAGTAGGTTAAAGAAGAAACAGGTACTGAAGTCTCTGAGTTAGATTGGTATGTCCAAGGTGGATGTGATTTGTATCCACTTATAAGAGAAAGTTTTTTGCTGAATGATAGTGACAAAACAAACATCCAGGAATCCCAGTGAGGAATAATATTGATGATTCTTCTTCCTAAACATCTGACTCAAGATAGAGAAAAGGATACCCTTCACTGGAGGCAGCTTTTAGGTAAATGATATTGTCACAGAAAAGACAGATTTTATTTTTTATTTTATTTTTTTAATTTTTTAAAATTTATTTATGATAGTCACAGAGAGAGAGAGAGAGAGAGAGAGAGAGAGAGGCAGAGACATAGGCAGAGGGAGAAGCAGGCTCCATGCACCGGGAGCCCGACATGGGAGTCGATCCCGGGTCTCCAGGATCGCGCCCTGGGCCAAAGGCAGGCACCAAACCGCTGCGCCACCCAGGGATCCCGAAAAGACAGATTTTAATTAGGGGTGGGTGAAAACAGTATTTGAGGCAAGGATGGGGGTAGAATTTAAATGGATAAGGATTCTATACATTATCATGGAAAAGGCTGGGTAAGGAGTGGAAGATTGAGGGTGGATTTGGGGAGGACCTCTATCATATTCCTGAGAAGACCCTTTTCTACAGAATTATAAATTCAATAGTGAAATATTCAATCCTGACTTAACATATGGTCAGTGGACAGTGATGAATGCCACATGCTGAGCTTTGGTATATCATAACAACAACAACAACATAATATTTTTTTTCTCTACAGTTCCAAGCTGTGGTCTTCTTTATAAAGTCCTACATTTTGTTTCTTTTTTCTTCATTGCTGAAGCCCTGATGATGATTTTTTTAGTGCCTAATGAACCCGACTAAATAGAACTTTGCTTTGATTAATATAATTAGGATCTGAGGTACATTATACACTGGTCTCCCATCCTTCTGTCTTCTCCCTAGAATATGGGCATGATGAAAAGTTGTAGAAGGAAACAAATGTTTCTGATACAAACATGTGATGAGGTTTGATGACACTTGATGAGAAGAAGAAAAGTAGTGGTCCTACTTTCTGATCTAACATCAGAAGAGATAAAATATGTTAACTCAAGCCTATGAAATTACTGGGAGGAAGAAAATAATAATAAGAGAGCTAACAATTACAGAATCATAAGAGAATGTAAACCCATATATGATGTCCACATAGGAAAGATCTTGGAAGGGTACTAAAAACAAACACAGACTGTAAGTCCCGAGGGCAGAACAAAACCGTTTCTGGCATCTCCCTTTCCAGAATACAATTGTGTTGGCCCATCCTAGGGACAAGCAGAAAGGGAGGGACATATGCTTTTAGGGAAGCACAGAAAGATAGATTATTCCTGAACAGGTTTGAAATTAGAGTGTATTTAGCATCAAAGAACCTAAAGTCTGCTGTCTGAGATAAGAGGGTACATTCCACTTCACTAGAGTTTAGAACCACTCAAGAGACAGAAGAGATGGGGACATCAGGCAGATGATGACCACAGTGTGAGCTTTATTGGCCTGTGGAAAACACAGATTAGGTGTGTAGCAACAATGGGCTTCCTAATTTGAAGCCAGTGGTTATAAAAATCATGCCCTCTGTCACAGGCAGCCCTGCTACCGCAGACTTCCTATCTTCAACATGGAAGGATAGAGTAGAAGTTGCACCCCCTGGCTCAGAAAGGAAAAGAACAGAGAAGTCTCCTCACAGTATGTCCCATGCTTGCTTCTGCAGTTCCAGTCACACAGTTCATTCCTCCACCTCTGGGAAAAAGTAAGGCAAGAAGCAGAAAAGATAGGAAGAAATTCTGTGATGCCCTTCTCCATGGAAACATGAAGTGGGGTGAAAAAAAGGTTCCTATCTGAATACCCTACCACTAAACTCTGATACAATCTAAACTACCCAGAAGTTGACTGTGTCTTAGTTGGTTCAGCTGCTGTAACGAAATACCACAGACCAGGTGGCTTAAACAACAAACATTTGCTTCTCACAGTTCTGAAGGCTGGGAGGTCCAAGGTCAAGGTGCCAACAGATCCAGTACCTGGTGAAGGCTCTATCTGGTTTGCAGATGACTACCTTCTTGTTGTGTCCTCCTGTGGTAGAGAGAGCCCTAGTCTCTTCCCCTTAGAGGGACACTAATCCCGTCATGCGGGTTCCACCCTCTCATGACTTCATGTAAACCTAACTACCTCCCAACGGCCTCACCCCCTAAAACCATCAGGTTGAGGGTTTAGAGTTTTAAGGTATGAATTTGGGGGGAGACACAAATCTTCAGTCCAGAATATCCAGGGAATATCTGAACTCTTATTGTCTTGGTGGCCCTCCTTACTGGAAGCAATCTGAATTTAAGCAACAATGAGAACCAACCTCCCAGGGCAGCAGGGGAGATAAGAACAGGAAGGGTAGCATCATTTCTACAAGCATGTGCAAAAAGACATTGCAGGATATTTTGTACCACTATGCTATTTTTTTTTCCATCACAGGGTTTTAAAAATAAATTAGGTGCCAAAATTTAAAAACCAGGGTATTGCACTTAAAGTGTTGGATTACTCTGTTCTCTTAAAACACTGGGTAGCCAGGCTTCCCTAAGCCCCTATTCTAGCAATCCACCTGGGCAGATTGTTTTTGGCCTCTCACTTCTGCCTCTGACCCACTTGCTTGACTCATTACTGTGTTCATCTGGCCCATGGAGGAATTTTGGTTAATAATATTTCTCCAAGTTATAAATAGATTGCTTGTCTTGGCCTTGGATTCCTGAAGAAAGTATGAAACAAGAGAATTGAGAAGAGGAGCACTTGGCTGACTCAGTCAGTAGACACGTGAGTCCTGATCTCGGGGTCTTGAGTTTGAGCTCCATGTTGAGCGTGGAGCCTACTTAAAAAGGAAAGTCAAGAAGCAGCAAAATTATATGGGGAAAGGGGTGAAAGAAAAAATTGCAATATGCATATTAGAAACCAGCACACTTAGAGGAACCCGGAAAAAAGTAGCAATGAAAAGGAAAAGGTAAGTGGCAGCTAGGCAGTCAAGACTTGGTTCTAAGGCAAGAAAATCAAAGATGTGGGGCTGCTAGACAAGTGACAAAAGGCAGCCAGGAAGAGGGATGCTGAGAAAACCAAAACACTGCAGTCAGCCAAGAATAATATTACTTTGAAAATCACTAACCTTCTGGCCACCTAGTCTTGCAAAGACAATGTTCTTCATAACCAACTGCAGCGTAAAGTATTACTATGATCAAAGACAATTCAGACAGACAAAGTGCAAGGCAGAGGGAGAAGTGGGGACAGACTGTGACAGAAATTTACCTCAAATCTGAGACAGATGTGTGTGCCCCTGCCAAGTCCACTTTTTGCTGTTAGTGAGAAACTGAACCACATGAGTAAATTAAACACACAAAGCAGCTCCACATCTCTTGCTTGGATTTAACTACTTCCTCTGCATTTGTTTGACAGCAAAATCAAAGAGTATAACTTCTATATCTCTGAAGCCTGGTCAAAATGGCCAATTATATTGCTCAAAAGTTATCCAAGACCATGGTCTGCATTTCAGTGTCTTTCCACCAGATGGTGGTGGGCTATACAACAGTGCTTACACTTGACTGTAAAACACAGGGGTTGGAGGAGAGCTAGAGTTGAGTAGATATTCTGGGCCCCACCTGCAAACATACTGACACAGGTTTGAACTCAAAGACCCCTATATCCCACAGGAGTGGTAAGCACCATATTCCCTGACATGTAAGTCATGCAGAGTTAAGATGCATGCTTATTTTACAAAGAAATATTTTGGGGGAAAAAATGTCAGTATTTTTTATCAGATATATGTCGATAATGATTTTTAGGTCGTTTGTATGGAAAATATATTTTCAAACTTATAAAGTAGGCTGCATATTAAAATATAGTAAGAAAATAGTGAATCAGTAGGCTGTTAACTAGAAAAAAAAATCCCACAGCTAAAATAGAAAAATATTGGCATTAGTACACACTGGCACCTATCAAGGGTAATCATTATAATAAATTATAAATCTCTAATGATAGGAGAATGACACAAAATCTGATCAGCATTATCATTTGTGCCTTATTATCTTTGTTCAAAAAAATGACCAGTAAGACGTGTTTTGTTAGGTGTTTCAGTTCATTTATCCAAAATGTACATTTTCTATATGTAATTCATATTCAGTGGCTATATTGATATTTGGAGATTCTGTTTTGGGAGGTGGAAAGGGACATTAACATGCACCAGCAAATACAGTCAGGAAGCTATTATAATATAGTTTAAAAGTGTCCTCATTAACAGCCAAAGACTTTGGGAAATTAGATAAAGTGTGTACAGCTGTCAGTAAGAAAGATGTGGAGAACTTGGGGCAGGAAATATAGATTTGGGTGTTAGCATGTGGAAAAAAAGTAGAAGTGGAAGGTATTGCCCAGTGAGAAGAGGTAGAATGAGAAGAAAATATATGGGATAGGGAATTCTGAGTCTCTCTTTTTCTTTTTTCCTTTTATCAGAATTCATGGTGTTGGCCTCATGGCTCTTTTGGTTTTGTGAAAGTTGGAGTTTATGCCTGATGATAAATGTATATACTAGGACTATAGATCAAACCAAATCAAATCAAACTGCTACAGAATTCCTGCAATATTATACTGAAGGCTCTGATAAAGTCTGCAGGATTTAGAATTAGGGCAGAGTTAGTAGAGACCTCATTACACAATGCAATTTGCAAAATTCAATTGAAAAAGTGAATTAATACAGGGGATCATAAAATGATGTATATTTAACTCCAAAGTTTTATTTTAATCAAATTTCTAGGTAAAGTCAAAGCTTTTTCTTCAAGCATGGGTCTGCTGAATGGAATTTCTTTTATTACTTTTTCCCAAAATTTTACCTTTTTTTTCATCTGCTCCCAATTTAATAGCAATTCTTTAGTGACTCACCTTTCTTTAGCTCTTCTAAAGCATTTTAATTTTTGTAAAAATAACAACTCCTGTCTTCTCTCTCTCTCTCATATTTCATCAGTTTTACATAACATTTAATTAAATTATACCCAGTTTGGGAACAAATACAAGTGTCTTTTAGTAAATGCACAAAGTATTTGGTAGGAGTGGAAGTGCCCAGGCAAACCTGGCAAGTCAGCTAAAAGGGTTTCTATTGGCCAGAACTCTAACTCACTTCAGATATTTTAAATACATTTCAACAGAAATAGAAAAGTACCATTTCCAAAGATGAAACATGAAGTAATTTTTCTCCACATTGAAATTTTCACTTTGAAACTCAATAGCTATAAGACACCCAATATTTAATTGAAATTTCTCAGCCATGCTGAAAGTCTGTCTGAAATGTCAGCCTCTCCATCAAGCCTTTCCTGATGCTCTAAATTGCTAGTGCTCTCTCCATCTTATGAACCCATTCAGCGATGTTTTTAGACCTTACTTATGACACGTATCTCATTTTGCTTTACAGTGCGGACAGTTACAAACTGATCTTCTCTCCCTTTATATGATATCAACTACCTGGCAAAATAAACTACACCTCTCTCATTATATATTTTCCAAATCAAAGCACATTGCACAACATGGGCCCTTGTATGCTTTAAGTGGCACTGAAATGTGTATGTGCATTTGTGCATTTGTGTGTAGTGAGGCAGAGGCAGGGGAAATGAAGACCAAAGAAAGTTCATAAATGCCCAACCTCTCATAAGAAAAGGATGTAGTCAAGAAGTGCACACTCACTTCTTTTCACAACTCTCTACGTTGTTCTAGTACAGTGTTCACCAGCTACCTCTTTTAGTAGATGTCTCAGCAGTAGCAACAATATTTTATCATCTTTATAACCTAGTGTCTGCTATAGAGACTGGCATCCAGTACATGCTAAGTAATGATTATTGAATAAATGAATATGAAAGGCTGAATGGAAAGCCTTTTAAAGATTCAAGGAGAGTAGGGCATGAAAAGGATACAAAACTACCAGTAAGGAAAGTGAATTTGACCCTCACCTTGACTGTATAAGGTATATTCAACATTGCCCACTCTGCTGACTCTAATTGCTTTTCTGTCTTGCTAGAAAGTGGCAGAGTTAGGGGTCAGAGTCAAGTCTTCTCAACTTTAAACCCGAGTTCAGGTGTCTTTAAAAAGAAAACCACTATTCATTCATATACCTTTAAAAAGTTCTGGAAATCAGTTAACAACAAAACCAAAGTGGAACCTCCATGGAACAATCAACACCACGTTCCTTTGTCAGTAAATTTTCCAGCAACAGAATTATAAAAATAAAAGTCACATGAAAGATAAAATATCAAAAATATTTAATATGAATAAGAAATTTTTACCACAGCCCAGAAACTTAAATATTTAAATGGGAGTGGGGGATAGAACAGACTGTTTTATGAAAACTACAGCTTAACAATAAGAAAGGGAAAATTATGATGAACTAGATCAAAAGCTAGTTTCTGCTTTTTAACTTTTATTTTTTATTTTTATTTTTTTAAAGATTTTATTTATTTATTCATGAGAAACAGAGAGAGACAGAGAAACAGAGAGAGAGAGAGAAAGGCAGAGACACAGGCAGAGGGAGAAGCAGGCCCCATGCAGGGAGCCCGACCTGGGAGTCGATCCCAGGTCTCCAGGATCACCCCCTGGGCCTAACGCAGGTGCTAAACCGCTAAGCCACCCAGGGATCCCCAAGCTTTTTAACTTTTAAAATCATCCTCTGGGACTGAGAAAAAGGAATGACTCTCTTTGGAGGATGAGAGATACCTGGTTGTTGAAGAAGTCATAACATTTTGGGGCACCTCGGTGGCTCAGAGGTCGAGCATCTGCCTTTGGCTCAGGGTGTGATCCCGGGGTCCTTGGATTGAGTCTCACATTAGGCTCTCCACAGGGAGCCTGCCTCTCCCTCTTGTCCCTCTCTCTGGGTTTCTAATGAATCAATAAGTAAAATCCTAACAACAAAAAAAAAGAAGTCATAACATTTTGATTTTAGTTTTCAACACCAAGAAGCAATTTTAAAATGGTAAAATGGGAGGACTCCCCACGATGGAGATTTTAAGCTCCTTTTGTAAGATTTCCTTGCAAAGCAGATGTCAATTCAATTGGCTGCCTGTTTCTTAAGAACCTGCTGGTTTCCAGATGATTAGATCTGAAAGGGTCTGGCACATAGTAGGCATCCTACATATAAGTCAACTAAACAAACAAGTATCACATGTCAAGAAAGGCTTGCGATTTGGAGAGAGTGAATGTTGCTTTTTTCGGGGGGGGGCGGTTGTCAGCAGCTCTTATCAGGAGAAATCCTCCTACAAGGGCTAGCTTGTGAGCTCCAGGAACCCTTCCCTAGCTGGGTGTTTACAACTAATGCCAAAAGCTTAACTCCTTCTTAAACAGATAGGTCACTTGACCTCATTTTCTACCCCAAGCCTGGTGCTGACATCTACTCTCCAAGGCAAACCACAAGTCCCCAGCTAATCAGCAGCCCAAAGACCCACTTGTGGAAGCTGAAGGATAAAAGGAGGAATGCCCGGCCATGGGGAGGGAAGGGAGAACTGAAATAGACAGTAAATTCGGTTTAACGATGCCACCAGAAACTGGGAAAACAAGAATGAGTACACCCTTGAACCAGAGTAGTCTACCATTTAGGGAGGCAGACTCACACTCAGGTTTAATATAATATCACAGATTTTATGATGGAAACCTATCTAGGATCAATGAGTAGTGAGAGCAGAGGGATTTAGCTACTGGTTTAGGGGAAGCTTGTGGAGCAGTTGGAAGCCACATAAAAAATGAGTGCAAGCACTGACATGCAAGGCAATGCCTTGGAAGGTGACAAGTTAACATTTTGAGATCATACAAAAAAAAAAAAAAAAAAAAAAAAACAACCCACATCTATTTGACTAAAGACTGGCACAAACCCAATGTCTGCTCTGGTTAAATATCTATAGCCCAATGTAGTTAGAATCATAGCATAATAGCACAGACCCATTTCGTGAAAAGAGCAGATCTTGCATGATGAAAGGTTAAGTGTCCCAATGTCATATGGATTTTCTTGAACCTTTACCTCATTTTCTAGAGGAATCCATCCTACTGAGTTTGTTTAGAACTATCATATGTTGGTACAGATACAAGGCCTTTTGAATTCATCTATCCATTCATTAAATAGTTAGTAGAGGTTTCCCTTGTCCAAAATTTTAGCTTTCTTTTTTTTTTAATAATAAGAATACTCCTATTCTTTTTTTTTTTAAGATTTTATTTATGTATTCATGACAGAGAGAGAAAGAGAGAGAGATTGAGAGGCAGAGACACAGGCAGAGGGAGAAGCAGGCTCCATGCTGGGACCCCGACTTGGGACTCGATCCCGGGTCTCCAGGACCACACCCCGGCCAAAGGCTGCGCTGAGCCACCGGGGCTGCCCAAATTTTAGCTTCTTTAAAAACTAACAAACGGGTTTAATGGGCACCCGGGTGGCTCAGTCAGTTAAGCATCTGACTCTTGGTTTCGGCTGGGGTCACCAGCTCCGGGGCGTGACACGGGCCCGGGCATCTGGCTCTGTGCTCAGGGGGAGTCTGCTTGATTCTCTCTCTCTCTCTCTCTCTCTCTCTCTCTCTCTCTCTCTCCCTCTCTCTCTCCCCCGTCTCCCTCTGTCTTTCTCCTTCGCTCTCTCTCTCAAATACATAAATAAACCTTTTAATAAACGAACAAACGAAGCAGGTTCCATCCGTCACAGAACAGAGCCTGCCGTCGTGCCGAGGCGGACAGGCCGCGGAGGGATCCGCCGGCGCAGACTCGGGGTGCAGGGAAGGAAGCTCCGGTGCCCGCCGCGACCGCGGCTCCTCGGCGCTGCCGGGGGTGGAGGCTGTGCCCAGGTCGCCGCGTCGCCGGGCCGCACGCGGGGCTGGCTTCGCTTTCCTCTCCCGTCGCCCCACGTCTGCCTTGGAGGCAGGTTGAGGGAGGGCTCGGGCAGGCGGGCAGGCGGCCCCCGAGCGTGTGCGGGGCGTGGGCCGAGGGTCGCAGCTGCTCCAGGCCGGTAGAGCCGCGGCCTCGGCGCGTCGGGCTGAGTCCCGGGGTCCCCGGCCACTGCGGAGCCGCAGCGCGCCACGGCCAGAGCCCTCGCGGCCGCGGGAACCCGGGCAAGGGCAAGCCTGGGCCCCCACGCTGAAGTCGCGGGAGAAGCGGGCAAGCGCTGACCGTGCCCCCCGCGCAGGCTTCCTCTACAGTCACCCCTACAGTGACTTCCTTTCCTAGACCTCCGCGTTCAAATTCAGCAAGCAACTGCCCAACACCTAACATTTCCGTGGACCTGGCTGCGTGCTTCACACGCAAACTGGTGTGTGCTCTTCGGCTGCTGTGCCAAACTGCATCTTCTTTTTCACGAAGTCATAATGATAATGTATACGTGCGTTCCCGAGTTATAGTCTGCCCATAAAACTTTTAATTTGCTTAAGGAGGGAGCTTCCATCCTGGAGCCCTCCGGAGACCCGTTCACTGGGAGAGAAACAAAGTACAAGCACCAGCGCTTAGCAACACCAGAAGAAAGGAAAGGGGGCCGGGGAGCTACACACCTGCTCTAACGTTCTTACAGAGGAAAAATAAATGTAAGAGTGGAAAGGAACTTAGAATAATCCACCTCGAGTCACTTATTTGACAGAAGACGATTTTGAGAACCTGAGAGGCTAGGCAATTGCCCCAAATTATACACGTAGGCATCCCTTTCTTAACAGACTTTTGCATCACATCTTTGGGGTTAATCTCCCAGAATAGTGCCACAGGAAAATAAATGTCCCATTCTTTTTTTTTTCCCCCACGATAACAAAGAAAAAAAAACCCCAAAACCTTCAACATCGAACCTCAGCTCATTGCTCACCATTCCACCTGCCTGGCTCAGCACCATCAGCAGAATAAATCCTTTTCCACTCTGTGTTAGCTTGGCTGCTATCACAGTCAGCTCAGGCTGCTGTAACAGGACATCATAGGCTGGGTGGCTTAAACAACAAACATTAATTTCTCACTGTTCTGGAGGCTGAGAGGTGCCAAGATCAAGGCCCTGGAAGTTCCAGCATGTGGGTGGTGGAGGCCCCCTTCCTGGTCTGCAGATGCCTGCCTTCTTATTGTATCCACATGTTACAGAGAAGGAGGGGAAACACGCACCTTCCCGTCTCTTTTCATCAGGGCATTAGTCCCACCATGAGGGCTTCACTCTTATGACTTTACCTCCCAAAGGCCCATCATACCACAGATAATAGTGTCAGCATACAAATTCTGGGAGAACACAAGCATTCACTCCACACCACGTACATAGGCTAGGTCTTTTCTGATCAAATATCATATACAAATACTGGCCTAAGTGCACTCTCCCTCTGTAGGGCTGGACGGTTTAGCCCTCCCCCCAAAAAAAAGATATATTCATGTCCTACTCCTCAGAATCTGTGCATGTTACCTTACTTGGACAAGGGGTCTTTGCAGGTCTAATTATGTTAAGGATCTTGAAATGAGGAAACCATCCTGGAATATCTGGGTGGGCCCTAAATCAAGACAAGTGTTATTATAAAGACACACAGAGCGGAAGCCAAATGAGGGGTGAAGGCGATATGAAGATGCAGGCAGCATTGAAAGTAATGTGGCCACAAGTCAGAGAATGTCAACAGCCACCAGAAGCTGGAAGAGGCAAAGAGCAGATTCTCCCTTGGAGCCTTCAGAAGGAATGCAGCCCTGTCAATGCCTTGATTTCAGACTTCTGGCCTCCAGAACTGTGAGAGTAAAAATTTCTGTGTTCTAAGCCTCAGTTTGTAGAAATTTATTACAGCAATCCTAGGAAACAAATACAGCCTCCACCTGAGAAACCTGATCCTTCTACCTCAGCCATATCTCCTGCTCCAAAATGCCTATGAATCTGGTCATTTCAACACTGGTGTGGAAATTAAATACC
Source organism: Nyctereutes procyonoides (assembly GCF_905146905.1). Taxonomy (NCBI): domain Eukaryota; kingdom Metazoa; phylum Chordata; class Mammalia; order Carnivora; family Canidae; genus Nyctereutes; species Nyctereutes procyonoides. The sequence continues at coordinate 27,115,860 of NW_026575122.1, forward strand.
ATGGAACTCACTGGAAATACTTTTAACATATATTTTTTTTAGATTTCTTTTTCTAAAACAAATTAAGTGCTTTAGGATGAAATTAGATATCCCAGCTTTGTTGCAAAGGAAGACTGAAGTCAGAAGTTCCCTAATTTTAGATTTAGAGGCTCCTTCCAACTCTGCTCTCTTACTCAGGGTCCTGTAAAATTCCGCACAAGAATAGATATGATAAAGCAGTAAATGAACCCAACCTAGTTCCTTGCTGCACAAGCAGCTGCCTTGTCCAGGCCTTCATTATTAATTCAATTGTAGATGTCTTGCTGTCTCGACTTCTCCAAACTCCAATCCAATGTTTCTGAAGTGCTTTCCTAAACCACTGTGTCTGTGACACTGTACGAAATATGTTGTGGAGCAATGCACGTATATCCAAGAATGGAGCAAGCCATGTTGATTTTTCCATTTTCTCTCTGTGCCACACACACACACACACACACACACACACACACACACATTTTCTCCCTCTTTAAGTGGGGGCTATAATCCAAACTGCTCTAATCTGTGCTTGAAAGCAGCAAAGCCACACCTCATACTGATGCCAGGATCACCTTTCTAAAATACGGATTTCACCATTTTATTCCCCTAATTAAAATCCTCCAATGGTCCCAATCACCTTCATTTATTCCAACAATACTTTTTTCATTGAGAATCTACAAAGGCCACTCAACAGTAATTGAGGGTTAAGAGGTATAAACACATAGCCCATAATACAGAGAGATATATGAACCACCCACCAAAGCTTTAGCTCCTGCTTTCCCCTTTCAGGCAGCTAACCTCTCATACCCAATATGGCTCTCATGCACTTGAATATTAACTCACTTATGTTTCAGGAGGCAAACTGTCTCGTTTAATTCTTCCTTCTTTCCTTCTCCATCTGTTCCTTCATCAGTCTTTCCATCATCCACCAATACTTAACCTCCTTCAGTGTCGACTAAGTACTGTGAGCCCTTGGGGAGCTTGCCCTCTAACTCAGAAACCCTCCTTAGACCCTACTGGTCATCCTCTCCTCAAAGCACAGGGAGAGTGCACTTACCACCTGTCCCACAATGGATGATGCACATCTCTAACTCCTCCAAGCCTGAGCCCCAGAGGTTTCTTTTTTCTCTGTCAATTACTAAAAAAAAAAAAAAAAAAAAGGTATATTGAAGTTTCCATCTATAGTAGTGGATTGGTCTATTTCTCCTTACAGTTCCATCATCTTTTGACTCTGTCTCCCCACTATCAACACTGCCCAGCCCAGAGAAAGACTTGAGGAAGAAATGAAGGAGGGAAGGATGGAGGAGAAGAAAAATAAAAATGAGTTCACAACAGAACAACAAAACTGGCTTCTTTTATTTAAAAAAAAAAAAAAAAAAAGGGAAGGCAATGGGAGGGGGAAACAGATGTCCCGGCCCTTTCAAACCTAGACTAGAGGTAAACCCAGAAAGAATTTCAATTTATATGAGGCAATAGACCATTCAAATCCCTACCCCACAATCCAAAGCCTTGAGCAGGCACCATGAAATGTGCTTTCTCTCTTCTGGAAGCCATGCTCATAAATTCACCGTTTCTCAGTCGCATTCCATTGAAACAATTGCTGCCCCCACTTGATGGAATCAAGGACCTGAATCATGTTGAAACTCAGCTGAAAGTAAATTTTGGAGTTTTAGAGTGTATAATGATATCTACAGTTCCTACTCTGATTACAGGAAGTGCCACATTAGCACTTTAGGAAAGAAAAGATCCACACTCTGCTTAAATTTTGCCAGTGTCATAAAGAATGCTTAAGGCTCTATAATACGGACTACTACTGTTTCACAGAAAAAATTCGCATTTGTTTTGCACTGGAAAACCACACATGGATTCCTTTCATCGCACAGTCACAGGGGACCACTTGAGAACAGGAAGATGGCTTTATCGAGACCCAATATGGGGGACCTCACTTAAGAGTTCTTTCGACATGGGGAATAGAGATCTCTGCATTCTGCCAACAGGTCTGTTAGCGGGCTGAGCCTGGAGAGGTAATCAAACAGTACCTGAGTCTAAGGTTTCCAGACAGACTCCCTATAAATTACCTGAATATATCTTCATACAGTATTAGCTCTTTTTTGCCTCCACCTCTAAATTAACAAGTCACCATCAATTTTGGGCCTTTATAGCTAGGATTCCCATTAAAGACCAGATCTTTTTTCATGTAAAAAGGAACATCAGTAGACTACTCCCCTGGCTGGTGAGGTCTAGCAGCCTGGTCTTCTTCATGGTTTCAACTGTTAGATTCATTTTACTCTTTAGATGAGAATTTTCAATGCCTTTGAAAAATACTTGGGAGAAATTCAAGGTCAGGCACAGGGGCTTAAAACATTCATCTTGATGAGGTACAAAACCCTCTATTGTTATTGGCAGAGCAAGAAGATGACCCTTTTGACAAAAGTTATGTAATCAGTTTTGTCTGCCCAACAGAAAGAAAAATATCCATTCGTGTAACTATGTGGATACTCCTTGTCAGGGGAAATAATGCTTGAGTTAACTGTCCATTTTCAACTTGAAACATCTTTGTTCATCATGGTCATAGTGACCTCCCTATGGCCAGACATTTGCTTGAATTAGCTCTCATCAGTTAATATTTTTCTATTTTTTTAATCCAGATTACTTATTTCTGAATCTATTTTTTCCTTTCAATTTTAGTCTCTTTCTCCTAATACATGACTCTTTTAGCATACCTAATTTCTTTTTTTGTCTAACATTCAATAAAACAGTCAAAAAGCATTGCAAGCAAGTGCTACAGGACTAGGGAAAAGGACAAACAAAATTCAGGCCCTGTTCCTTACCCTTGAAAAATAATGGAGGAGCCATGGAACCCATGCATGGTAACAATGAGAAATATTTTGATCCAGATCACAAAAGTAATTGCAAATTAAAGAAAAAAAAGCTACAAATTGTTCCTTTTCAAGGGTCCAAATACAATAATAAATGGGACATATGTAAGAATTTTCAGAGACTGCTTCCTGGGAGAAATAAGAACTGTGTGTGTGTGTGTGTGTGTGTGTAGGAGCATCATTTCATCTGTTTTGGGTAGTAGCTTCCTTTATTTGCCAAAAGTACATTAATTTTATTTATCTTGACATTTATTCCCCTCCATTTGCAATCAGAACTCTTAATCCTAAAAGAGAAATAGAAAATGCCTTATTTCCATCTGCTCTGTCTTTTCTATTTCCTATTATATTCATATCATTTCTTAACTATTTAATCTGATGATCTTACATTACTGTTGAATATTCATATTTTAGTCTCAGTATGTCATTCATTACCACTCGCATTTCATCCTTTCAGTCAGAATCATTCTGTTTCTTTCCTTCAAGTTTATTCATTACCTCCCATCTTGATGTCTGTGATTCACTCATGTTGGTCTTCTGACATCCTGTCTCAAAACATGATTGAAACCCTCTTTAAAAGCTTGAATCTCGAATAATGTATTCCCTTACTCCATCAACTCCACTGATTTCTGGTTCATCTCTTCCTCACATTTAAACGGTTGACTCATTTCTCCGACTACTTTATAAACCTTTAACTAACATTATCTACTTCTTGCACAAAATTACATGTATTTTCATCTCTTTGCGAAGCCTGTTTTCTAATTGGTTTCGTTTATTTAGCTTATCTCTCCAATTTTCTTCTTTTATAGTCATTTTTCATAACTCTCCTTATTGTGCCACTTTTAATCACAGAAATGCACCTTGGTTTAAATGGCCTGAAGATAAATATTGAATATGCATATGTGAACAGTCTAAACTTGATTGCCTAATGGTTTGAGTGAGGATGAAAGGAACATGAAAATAAATAGTCACCAGCCAGATTTAAATACATGACAGGATTTGGCATTTATACTCCCTCTTCCAGTACCTCCTATAGTCCCTCATCCCTGATCTCTCTCAAGGCTAGAAACAGAAAAGTAATCTGAGATGCATTTTTCTCCCTGGTCCAAACATTACTTTTCATTTGTCCATTTATAGATTAGAAGTTGGGTTCTGAGCAAAGACAAGGGCAGTTTAAGGTTTTCCATCAATGCCTTTTCACGTTATACAATTTCCCAATCATTTCCATGATGATCACTTTATTTAAGCCACTAATACTCATAAATGGTGTCAATACAACAGTGAGGCATCATAAAACAAAAAAATAAAATTAGTTGCCTGGTGAAATTGTGCATATGATTTGTTAATATCATTTCTTAAAACCCTAAGCCACCTTTTGGTACCACTGAGCAGATCTCAATCAAGAATACACAATAGGATTCTGTCCAGAATGTGGAGCCATCAGTAAGGTTGACGTCTTCTCCATTCATACTCTAGCTTACACCAAGGCAGGCACGATGAAAGTGAAAGGCTCATTTTTCTTCATTTAAATGGTTGGCAGATCTTCTCTTTATTTCTTCGGAGAAAGTTTCTCGTAAGCAGGATGCATCATATTCACAGAAAATGGATATTCCTACATTTGGTTCTCGGTTGTTTATAAATCAGAGATTAAGTGCCTCACTGCTTTGAAACCAAAGATGTACCAGTATAGCCTGTAGGGCTTCTTCTTCATGTTAGTCCCTATTAACATTTATACCATTTGTTCTTTCAAGGCTCAGAGAACCCCGACTCAATCCAGCCCTCAATTATACACACTCTCTACCTGTGGGCTGCACCAGGATTTTACCGAAGGCCATAGCTGGGTATCTGACCTAGGAGGATCATTAGGAATTTGCATAAATTGTCTTAAGACCTGCATGCATTTGCTTAAATTATGACATCAAACCCAGTGCGGTTTTAGAATTAACACTGAATTCTGGTTATCTTCTGGGGACGAGTCTGTCTAAAAGTAATCATGGACTCAAATGGCTAGGAGGAGGGTACAGATAGGTAACATAAATGAGTGGAGGAGGACAGTAGCTAAGTACAAAAGAAAGACAGGTGAAGACTTCAGTGGACAAAGGGCCAGGCCTCAGCAATAACCCCTGAGCCAAAGAACACACGTCTCTGAGCCACAGGCAGCTAGAGGACACAGGCCGACAGTTCTTACTATATGGGTAGAGACTGCTCCTGAACTCCTACCACAAACACAGTGGTTCATTTGTAGGAGGAGGTTTCTCTACAGGTGCCTACTCCTCCTCCCTCATGCTTATTCACCTATACTTACTTCAATGTCAATGGTTTGGAGAAGCAATTAGAGTTGGGTGGGCGCTTGATTCTGAGTGGTTAAGTGGTAAAGAGGAATTCACAGTGCAGGTCCTCTTCTTTGGGATCCCAGATTGGCCAAGATTGATGGAACAGATTCTCTCTTCAGTAGCACCCATGTCTCCCAAGGAAAGGATTGTAAGATAAAATAGAGGACCCCCACCTCAGTTTGAATTTCAGATTAATAGTATTTCTTTAGTTTGCTCCCAAATACTGCATGAGACATAGTAAAATACTAATTGCTGTTCAGGTGAAATTCAAATGTACCTGGGCATCCCGCATTTGACCTGCTGAATCTGGAGACCCTACCCAGGACCAGTGCTTCTTTCTCGGTGGTGCCTTCACTCCCAGGTCTTCCTAGTCTCATGTGATGCTACCGGGTAGATGGGGGCAATCACTGGCACAGTGGACTCTAGTATCAACTGTACTGCTCAGGTTCAAATCCTAGGCCCACATGGAAATTTTTTTAACTTCTATACACCTATGTTAATTTCCCAGTCTATAAAACAGGGATGATGGTGAAAACCTATTTTATGCATCTGTTTTTGGGAGGAAATGAATCAATCCACACTAAAGTTTGGCACAGAGCAGACACTCGATAAATGCTGGCCACAGTGATTGCCACAGGTTGCCTTGTCCTGTACAGATGGTAATCTACCTGCTAATTAAAGTTGCATTTTAGTTAACGTTTAGAATTATTTTACTGGTGTGATAAACATGTGTTTAACATTTAGCAATGCTGGGGGAAAATATTATTTTAAATTCAAATTTGGAAAAGTGTAGTTTTAAATTTTGATGCAAGGTCGAAGAAAATTCTTGAGGAAGGTTATATTAAGCTCACAGGGTAGACTCTCAATTCTTCATTCGTCCCCCAGTCCTATTTATCTCTTTTTCCTCCCTATCGCTCTTCTTCAGCTTATCAGAAGGAAATGTAGGAGCAGCAAACAGTCACTTGTTTTATTCACTAGACAGAGCAGGATGCTTTCTCCATCACAAATGATTTACTTGCCCTCCAGACACTTTCCCCATCCCCCTGAAACAGACACACACACACAACCACCTGTCCCACCTCAGCACCCCACCCTGGAACTCTGTGTCTTGGGGCATTATTGTTCTCTTTTCAACTTAATAAGCTGAAAACACAGACAGAGCAGTTAAGAATCTGCTCAAGGGGGCACACAGGGAGCCAGCTGGGGAACTGAAATGAGACCATCCCACTTCTTGGCTCCCCGCCCAGTGCTCTGTCCAACAGACCATAGTGGACACCTGGGTCTGCTGAATAGGAGCCCTGCAGTTGCCAGGGCAAAGGATGAAGCCAAAGTTGGAAAACTCTTACGATACTCCCCATGGCGATTAATCTGTTTGAAGGTCTGGGCTCTGAACCTTGGATTCCAGGTCTGCATTCCTTCATAAAACCTCATGTTTTGAAAGCCACAGTCAATGACCCTGTGAATTTAACTAGACACATTCTTACAAAGCAGCGTCATAAAGGAAAGCTCCTAAGTGATTGGAATCTGCCAACATGCTGTCTTGTGCTCCTGGCTCCCAGTATGGGGGCCCAGGAGAGGAGAATCCCACGCCAAGTCAATTTTCACTGCTTGGGCTACCATTGTGGAATGCTGGGCTTCCTTAGAGGCATGCCTGTCATTTTGGATGCTCTTCTTAATGAAGGCTCAGGCACTAATCTAAAAGGTCAGTGCTTGCTCACACCACTGTACTGGTGGCCACACTTAAATTGCATATCCACGGTTGTTGGGGTAGGGTCTGTTTCAGGCATGATGAAACCCACATCTCTTTAACCTGATAAAATGAAATCTATATGCTCTTTGCTTTTAAAATCTTCAAACTCTATCCACTTCAATGAATAAGCTAAAGGAAAGCTAAGATCAAGTGCCATAGCCTCCTGTAAAGGAAATTGTGATCTCCCCCCACCCCCGCTTTGTCTTCATCTTTCTCTCTCTCTCTCTCTCTCTCTCTCTCTCTCTCTCTCTCTCTCTCATATTATTGTTTTCATGAACACTAAAGACAAACCAGAACAAATGACAAATGATTCTGGTTTGGAGAGGACAATAGTCTTCATCCCATTTAAAAATCTTCAGAAAGGTATCTCCCCCAACCCCATTTTTTTTTACACTTACTCAAATTAAATAAGTTCCATTTGGTCCCTCAGCCTAACTTACCAATCTGCCCCACACCAGCTACCTGCCTGCTGCTGGGGGGACATCAGAGCCTGAACTGTGTGTATTCAAGATACCATCCACCTAGTTGAGTTGTCTGCGCTGAAGCAGCCATGGGATAAATCAGACCCCTGTGAGAGCAATTCCGGAGGGTAGACTCTCACTCTTTATTTACCTAGCCTTCATTTTAGTGCCATGTGATGACAACATTCTGATGTCCTTTTAGGAACAATACTTCCTCCCCTATCTTCAGTCTGTATGCTTGAGATGGGGCCAATCCCACCCACAATGGGGCCCATAACCGAGGTGTAGCTAGTCAGCATTTTTCTTCCCTCTTTGCCCGAACAATCAGTTCTGTATTGTGCCTGAGACTCGGGTCAGGTCAACTAAAATCTGCCCCGGGGCTTTGCTAGAACTGTGAGGAAGGTGGTACCCACTTCCCACTGGGCGTGTGAGGCGGGCAGATCATAGGTTCGTCACCCCAAAGGGAAAGTCTGCCTGAGTGAGAATGAAGAAGAACACTGACAAGCAGCGCCCAACAGTGAGAGACTGATTTCTATTGACACTGCACGCACACCTAGGGCCAACTTTGCAGCAAGTCGGGAACACCCCTGATGTTTTCAGTTATAAGAGCCAAGGCATCCTTCTTTTTGCTTCAGCCAATTTGGATTGGGTTTTCATTGCCTGCCATAAAAAGACTGTTGAAAATGGTACAAAAAAGGTTTTGTCAAGAACGCTAGGTTCAAACTCTTTTCATGAGAATTGTATGTCTCAGGTATGATGCATGTTCAAATGTATAAGGAACTACAAAGAGGTACATGGATTCTATTATTAATCTCTACTTCCTCCTCACCAAAGTACAATAACAGCCTCTATCCCCATATCCTTAACTGGAACAAGTTGGCAAATAATTCTTGTTCATTCTGTACTCTCCTCACTGCCCCCTGCATTGACTTTGTACCACATAACTCAACTAGGTGGCTGAAATTTTTTGTTTTGTTTTGTTAGTTTTGGGGAGTTTTTTTTTGCTGATCTGACCTAGATCAGAAATCAGAAAACTACGGCCTGCAGGCCAAATATGGTCCACTGCCTGTTTTTTTGTAAATAAAGTTTTATTGGAATACAGTTATTCATTTATGTATATATTCTCTACAGCTGCTTTAGCACTAGGAGAGCAGAGCTAAGTAGTTGTGACAGAGACCATACAGCTCATGAAGCCTAAAATATTTACAATTTCGCCTTTTACAGAAAACATTTCTTGGCCTCTGATCTAAAGTATTAACTTGGGAATGACTGAAGCCCCTACAGCATTTGTCTTTTGTGTTTACAGTGTCTTTTGTGGCTTTATTATCTTTGCAGCTACTGTTCTTTTTGCAGGCTATGGAGATGAGAGGAAGACGTTTAAATTCCTTTTGATAAGAAAAGTCACTGCCAACCTAGGATGGAAATAGAAGCTAAAAAAGGATTTTCCTCTTCCTCCCCCATGGCAATATGAAGAAATATGGATACCATCTGTGCCAGATTGTTGGCAATTTGCCACCATTCCCTCCTCTATATCATCCTCTGTACCTCATAGTCTAAAAGCCTGGAAACTACGTTTCCCAGAATGCCTTACTATAAGGTTTGTACCTTAAGCTGGACTGCACCAATAAAAAGAGCCTCCAGGATACACAGAAGGCAGGAACAAAAATAGAGTGATATTAGTGCTCTCCAGCAGAGGTAAGCAAATGCATGGATTTCAGTTGGTGGATAAAAGATTTTGCAGTGATCTCTGAAAAATCACCTGATTAAGTGTTTCAGGTAGTGGTGACCATTCTGTAGGTCCTGCAACTTTAGCAGGAAACTGACAGCTAGCAGAAACCCTATCTGACTCTCCAGCTTCCAGTTGTTCCCATGGTTTTGCATGCATCCAATCTCCTAGTTTAAGATCCCTCCTACTTGAAATACCTCAATCAGTTTCTGTTTTCCTATCTGACCCCTAACTGATATACCTTGACACTCCCTGGATAACACAATGAAATAGTCCCTTTAGCCCCAGAAGCAAGAGCTGACAGCCCTGCGGTTTCTTAATACCCCTGCAGAGTTAGTCAGTGTGCCGATATTCTGAGTCACTAGGTCATTGATCCTGGCGATCTCCCAATCAATTACTGCTGGTTAAGGCATCATATGCAACCAAGAAATGCTGGTCATTGCCACTGTTGTCACAATTTTTCAGATAGAGGTGTGGCAAGTGCAAGGATGCAAAAGTGGGATAGATTTGTGCAAGGGACAGAGAGAGGATTAGGGTCTTGAAGCACCAGCCCTGTGAGGCCTGGGGAGGATGATGACAATGGAAAATGTTTCATGCTAAACTAAGCTATTTAAAGGTCATATGACTGCCCGCATACCTCAGCCTCCTGGAAAAGTGTAAGAAAAGTAAATTAATGCATAAACTAACATGTAGTTTCAGAATAGCTCAAAGGGACATCAGACTAGAGAAAATGGGAATGGTGAGCCATTAGCAGAAATCTGCACAGGGCAGTAACAAACACCCTGACCTGATTTCGAGGAATGTGGATTTTAGTGCAGCTGCAGACACACCTGGCTGAGTGACCTTGGCGGAGTCACCCCTTACAAGGCCCTCGTCCTTTTCCTTTTCACTACAGAACAACCTCGAAGACTTTTTTTTTTTTTTTGAGGCTGTGATTTTATTATCTATGGCTTGGAGGGAATTTGTCAGTGTAGGGCCTCAGGAGTTGCACACAGATGAAGACCACAGATGTGAAAATCTCATCCAAAAGCATAAAGTTCTTTCTACCCTTGATAAGTTATCACAGATTCGATCGCACCCAATGGACACCAGAAAACAGCCAAGGGCACTGTCAAGATTTCTCTTCCTCTTCCCCTTTGCTCCTGCTGTTCCATTTACTATCAGTGTGTCTCTCTCTCTTCCCCTCCCTCCTTCCTTCCTTCTCCCCCCCCCCACACCTGCCCCACTTCCTTCTTTCTCACCCACTTATCTGTAAGAAGGCCTGACTTCAGGGGAAAGGCAGAGAAAGCCAAGGGTGGCAAGGAATTGCTGAAAAGAAAACAAACCAGCTTTTACTGGATTAGGGTTTTTTTTTTTCCTTCTAGGTGTGCACAAACACCACCACTGTCACTGTCAAGACGGCTTTTCTATAGAGGAGAAGACTAGGAGGGACAAGAGGAAAGATGACAAGAATGCTAGCATGCTTAGGAAAATTAGGAAATTTTTAAAAATTAATCTGGATCACAGTTTATTGGAGTAAGAATACCCTTTATAGAAGAACTATGTCCTCAGACGTTTTGAAATTGTGACTTATAAAAATCCAGCCACATAAGATGTTTTCTGATTTTCTACTCATTAACAATTGACTTATTCAAAGCACTGTCCCTTTTTTGCAGGAGCGTGTCAAGCTACAAACACTATGTATTTGAGATTTTAAGCTGCTATGTAATTATCAGAGGGGAGTTACTGCTTGCTAGCAAGTGTCCCTGCTCCACAAAGGCAAATGATCCTTTGGCATTTTAAGTCAGCCAACTCCTTTTAATTAAGGGGGAAAAAAAGTCTTGTTATTTAGCCATTCTCAGTTCTGCACTTCTTTGTACGACTTAATAATTTATTTACAAACGTTAACTTGCAGCCATGTGTTCTGCTCCATTTGGGAAGCTTGCATGGCTGTCGTGTGTTTAGTGTCTCTCCAGAACTCATTGTTTTGATAAAATAGGATATTCTACATTTATGAGTGTCAAAAGGGACTTCAGCAAGGACTTAAATAGACTTGCCAGCTGTGTGCTCTGGGCAATGGGATCCTACGGGCCTGTCTCCCTGTCCCTTGACTCTGACAAACAGACCTTGCCTAAGCCAGGCAAGGAATTTCAATGCCTGAGTCTCTTGTTGAAATGTTTGGAAAGCAGCCCTCATGGTCATCCAAAGTAGCCAACAGTTCTAAATGGGGTCCACACTTAAGCCAAGTAGAGAAGAAATACTGAGACAAAGAATGTACTGAGAGGTTATTTTTGGAGGAAATACCAGGTTGTAGATTAGGAGGATATGGTACACATCATCATCCTGGCTACCTTTTCCCACATAGCTACTGTGTGCCAGACCCCAAGCCAGCCAGGCATTTCTTCAATGTTAATTCATTTAATCTAAGTCTTACAACCAGGTACGTATATATCCCATTTTATAGATAAAGAAAATTGGCTTCAGAGAAATAAATAACCTAGTCCTTGGACACACAGCTACTAAGAAAGTTGAGTCAGAACTGGAAGCTAAGTGTAAGACCAAAGCTGGGTTATTCCAAGGCTTTGTGCAATTACAGAAGGGTGCCCAAGGGCACAAGCCTTAGGAAAATAGACTAATACAATGTGTTTTTCCTGTTAGCAGTTGCAGTCCTAGCCCGGGACACATGGGTGTTGAGTAATGCACTGACTGTATAGTTCAGTGTCTACTCACTTTCTCAGCACAATGACTCTGTGAAGTATGTGGACCGGCCAATTCTCTGTGGTAGCTCTCATGCCAGGCCAGGTATGTCTAACTTCAGTGTGATGCTGAATCTTATGTAGCATCTTGGCAGGGCCATGGTGCCCAGGTTTTGGTCAGACATTATTCTGAGTGTTTCTTTGAAGATGTTTTTCGATGAGATTAACATCCAAATCTGTGAACACTGAGTAAAGTGGACTACTTGCTATAATGTGGGTGGGCTTCATCCAATCAGTTGAACGCATGTGTGTATAAATGTTTTAATCTGTGTATATCATGTGTGTGTATACATATTTCTGTTTCTCTGAAGAATTCTGACTAATACAACCAGAATTTAGAATCTGGGTTCTTTCCACAATTCCAAGGAAGTTTTTCTTGATACCCATGTGAGAAGATGCACAGAGAGCAAGTAAGAAAATTCTTTGTTGGCTGAAATACATTATTGAAAGGGTGCCAATTAACAAAACTATGTCAATGTAGAAGGAAGTCTTTAGGACATGCTTCAGGGCTCCACACTTGGTTCTCTGTCCCATTCAACACTTCTGTCAGTGGCTTGTGATACAGGATCATGCAAATCCAATATGAGGATGAAATGAAACTGGCAGCGATAACTAACATGACAGATGATAGGATCAAGATTTTGACAGGTTGGGTTACTATGCTGAAACTAACAAGAAGCATAATGGTATTACTATACATTTTAGATTTTTTTTAAAAAAATCAATAATTATAGCACAGCTATAGATTTAGATTCAGAAAGGTAGAATTTAAATTTCATTCTTCTGAGGCTCAATATATGTCAACAATGTGACACAGCTCCTTTAAAATGTTAATAGCATTGAAATCAAAAGATAAAAATATTAATGCATCCTGTGTATCAGTCCTTGAACATAAGCTGCATAGGTCTGAAAGCATCAGAATTATCCCATTCTAAGAGGTTCTATGGTTCAGAAGGTTGGTACAATAAAGTACTGAAGAGGAGGATGCTTGGACATGTTTAGAATTTTTTAAATGGAAGAATAGTGGGAAGAACTGAGGATTAATATAACAGAGGAGAAAATATCTGAAGGAAGACAGAAAAGGGGTCTTCAAGTAGTGGAGGGAGGAAGAACCAGTCTTCTTTTTGTAGACATTTCATGTCAAAAAAAGAGAAAAGGCTTTCTAAAAATTGGACATAGCTGAGAAATTTAGGATACTCTGTGAAAAGGGAAGTCCCCTGGCCGAAACTATCTAAACCTGCCTATATGATCACTTTGCAACCTTCCCAAAAGGATAGGCCATGTTAAAGACATTTCCCTTCTCCTTTCATCTCATAAAACTAATAAGGGGCCAGAAAGCTAATTTGGCATGATCTGCACTTGGTGAGCCATGGGTGACTTTTAGGAATCACCTACTTCTCTAAATCATTGCAATCGGCTAATAATTTTTCTCAGACTTCCCAGAGAATGGGCACCAATTATATCAATAATTCATTTGGAATTAAATAACCGTATCTTTCTGCATGCTTTTCCAAAAACCACAAGCATGAATAAATACCACTGTTAGTTTTACTATCCTTTCTATTAAGGTGCCAGTTACTGTCATGTTTTAGATACTTAATCTCATTTAACCTTGATACAATTATCTGAAGCTCAGAGACCTTAGGTCTCTATCCCAAGACACAAGCCCGCAAATAGCCAAGCTAATATTTAAGCTCAAATCCAAGTGATCTGGAAGTCTCTGCTGGGAACTGCTATATTCTGTGGGCCAGTCTCCACAAATGCCACACCTATCCTCACTTTCCACAGTGCTTCCTCTACATGGTTACCTACAGTGCTTGTCTCCCTCTATCTCTGTGCAGCCTACATGATCAAGCTCCCTCTCATCCCCGAAACAAAGCCTGCCTACCCTGAGAAGCCCAGCCCACAGTTTTTTCCTTACAGATTATTTCAGTTCAGTTAAAGAAAATCAAATGGAACTAGCTTAGGCAAAATGAAGAATTTTTTTTAGCTCATGAGGGCGAAGAGCAGGAAAGAAAGGGGCAGATAGATCCACTCTCAGAAACCAAAGAAACCAGGGATCAGAATTTGCACTTTCCCTCTCCCTGCCTCTCTTCACCTCTGCTCGTGTCACCTTCCTCTTCTCAGGCTGCCCTTCCCCAGCAGGCTGGAATTAAGGCCTCAGGCAGTTTATACTCCTAAACTCAGCCCCAGAGAACAAGTTTTTTTTTTTTTGTTTTGTTTTTTTAATTTCCTATATTGAGATATATTTTACATACAATAAATGCACCCATTTTTAGGGTAAATTTTAAGGAGTACTGACAAAGTTATATACCCACATAACTTCTACTGTAACTTTAATATGGAATCTTTCCAGTATCACAGCTCAAGTTTTTTTTTTAATTTATTTATGATAGTCACACAGAGAGAGAGAGAGGCAGAGACACAGGCAGAGGGAGAAGCAGGCTCCATGCACCGGGAGCCCGACGTGGGACTCGATCCCGGGTCTCCAGGATCGCGCCCTGGGCCGAAGGCAGGCGCCAAACCGCTGCGCCACCCAGGGATCCCCACAGCTCAAGTTTTAAAAAAACTGAAGGAAGGTCTCTGGAGAAGGTACCTGCCTCTATAAATCAATCACCACGAGTTTGAGAACCAACGTGGACAGCACCCACTAAAACCAAATGGTAAGAGTGGAGGAAGAGCAAAGGGCACCCATACAGCATAATGAAAAATCATTAGGAGTTTGAAGTATCAGGAAAAACATACCGGGAGACCCAAATTACAGAGTAATTTTAACAGGGAATTTTTTTTTAACAGGGAATTTTTAACATAAGAAAGTACTAACTATAACAAGGGGTTAGAGTAATAAGGGATCAGCACCCAGGAGAGCGGCCCTTAGGGCTGAGATCTGTGGCCACTGAATGGCAGGTGGCATTGTGCTGGTGGAACTTGAAGGAAATCCTCCCTCTGGAACTTTCCAGAAATCCATTGTTTCAAGTATCAGGAAAAGTTGTTCACCCACAGAGATCTCATTGGAGGTGATCCACTGCAAAATTGCCTGAGGTACGTGGCAGGAGGAGCTGCTGGTCCACTGGCGCTGCTGGTTGCTCTGCACAGAAGGAGCTGGGAACTGGAGAAGCCAGGCCCTGGAGAGCAGCTGTGGGGGCCTGCCAAGCCAGCACACCAGAACCAGGGAGCAAAACCCTTTCTTTCTGTAATGACACAGCTTAACATCATGCCCACAACGCATGATGTTAAAGGGCCCAGATCCATTTTCACAGATTAAGCAAAAGATATTTGGAAGTGAGAAGCAATACATCTCTTATCAGCCCACACCCCAATTTGTTTCTATTAACCATCCTCTAAAGTCCTAGACTTTATCCCACCCAATCTAACATTGATTATGTGCCTCCCTAGCTATATATATATGCATACATACACACATATTGGTTTTCCCAACTGAGTTAGGAATTCCCAGAAGATAAGAAACATGCCTTAAGTGACTGGAGGTTTCCCTTCTCTCCATCCCCACAGTGTTTCCTACAATACTAGGCCTGCAGGAATTTCTTAGTGAATATTATATTGACAGAGATTACAAAATAATCCCAAACCTCTACATCAGAGTCGCAAAGAAGAAGCCTTGGGCCAAATCATCCCACAGACAGATTTGTCCTTTTTTTTTTTTTTTTAAATCTTGCACAGTGTTTTTTCTATCCAATTTTTTGAAGTTCTAAATTAGTGGCCAACATACAAAACTGGAAACTTGACATAGAAATCCAACAATCTAGGTCTTCTGGGGGGCTCAGTCAGTCTGAGCATCTGCCTTTGGCTCAGGTCATGATCCCAGGGTCCTGGGATCAAGTCCCGCATTGGACTCCCTGCTCAGCAGAAAGTCTGCTTCTACCTCTCTCCCTAGGCCCCTCCCCTTTGCTTATGCTCCCCCTGCCCCAATAAATAAATAAAATCTTAAAAAAAAAAAGAGAGAGGAATCTAACATTCTGGAAAGCTGTAAGATGGTGCCACAGTGAGCCAGCACATGCTGCTGAGGCTGACTCTCAGACCCTTGCTCCACCAGCACACACATATGCTCTGTGAGGCTGTAGTCCTCTAATGGCCTGTTCATTTTTGACCAAGGCTTTGAAATGTGTCACTGAGTCCTCAACCTCTGCTCAATAGGACAGATCCCTTTAACTTCTACAAGTCAAGGAATGTGGAAAATAAGCACTAAATAGACATAACTATGTTGCTGATGCTGATGATTTCTTAGCTCCTTCTTTTCACACACATATCAGAACTGTTGAGTGTCTTTAACATGAATGATCTGAATGAGTTCATAAGAAAATTGATGCAGTATAAACTTAGGACCACTGACAGGCGATTGGAAGAAAAACTGACAAAGGGTCTTGTTTAAGCACCATCACTGCTCTCATCTAACCAGTACCCTGGTGCAATCTTAGAGTCTCCACGACCCTCAGTTTCCTGCTCTGAAAGGAAGGAACATGCGTAGTCTTGACTTTCTGTGAGTCTAGGAGGTTGTTACAGACTGAAGCTCTATTCATTAGGAACAACTGGAGGACCTGGCCTGGCTAAAGAGCATTTAATTAAGCAAGTGTTTTAATTAATCATTCCTTTTTAAAGACTTTTCTTTTTGCTGGCTTAAGAAATCAGTTTATCATCACCTGCCTCTCTTTAAGTTTGACAACTTTACTGTGGCTCTCCTATTGCCAGGAAAACACCAAGGACAGCCTCTCAGAGAGGCATCTGTATTATGATCTCATCCATGACAGTGGGAATCTCCTGGAAAAAAATAAACTTTAAAAAGCAACAGGATTTATTTAATTAACAAATATTTACTGAATGCCTAGGGCTGCCCTAAGACCTTCTGGTATGTTGTATATACATTTGGACCACCTCCGCATTATTATAAATTACACAGTTCATCCACAACCAGCACACAGGATAAACTTGGATCCATACTGTTAATTATACTTTTAAAAATCAAAATTACATTTAATCAAGTGCATTAAAAATAGACCCTTCAGAGTATGACTATTTATTAATGAAGTCGGGTCATTTAATTACTTAATGACACATTCAGATGTGTAAAGAAAATGCAGCTTCCTCTTTCTTCTTTATTTGATACTTCATCCTCCCTCTGAGCTTCCTGCTGCTGGGCAGAACCTTTTAGTCCAACAGGTAACGCTAATCCAATGAAATTATTTCAATAGTCCCTTTAACTAAATGCCATCTTTGGTATTCTGGATCTGCTCAACAAGCCATGCTCCTTCCAGGGGGTGACTGAATAGGTGGAGTTCCGAAGGGTGTATTATGTGACCCGTGGAGAGACCATAAGAGCCATGGATGCACAGAATGTGCTCTGGATGCTTGCTAGTCTCTGTTACAAAGTGGCTGGACAGTGCTGATCTCTGTTCCCTGAACCATCAGTAACATGTGACATAATTGATTACTCTCTTCTCCTTCAAACACTCTTCATTTGGCTTCTGGCCACCTGTCTCAGTCAAGCTCCAGCCACTATTAACAGACCACCTTAGACCACCCCAGACCATCCAGACACAGCCAAACCAGCTCAGACACAAAGAACCACCTAGCCAACCCACAGACTCCAGAGAAATAATAAATGTTGTTTTAAGCCCCCATGCTTGGATTTTTTTATGAGATGAAAAAGACACGAAAGTAATAAAACTTGTATTGATAGTTAAAAATGTATACTATATGTATACATATATGTTACTATATATGTTACTATATATAGTAACATTCTAATATAAGCAACTTAATTAATAGGGGGGAAAAAGTCTTTGTTTACCTTGAAGAACAGGTATGTTTGTTCCTTATAGATCATTTGTATTATGGAATTGATCCTGTTCAAATTGCTTCAAGTGGACTGGAGGAGTGCTGGTGTGTGACTTTTTTTTGTCACTGATTCATTTATTCACTTACTCACTTTATATGAGTACAATCTAAGCTACCTTGATGTTGATCCAGTTTCTTAGCTGGTTCACCTGCTATAAGAAAATACCATAGATTGGGGTAGCTTAAACAACATTTATTTCTCATAGTTCTTGAGGTTGGAAGTCTGAGAAAAGGGTGCCAGCAGGGTCGGGATCTGGTGAGGATCCTCTTCCTCAGGACCCATGAAAACTTCTGCATGACAAGAACATCACACTCAAGGCATGAGGCTCCAGGAACTGTGTGTTGGACTCATCAGACTACGACTCTCTGCTACGACCCTAATGTTCGCGTGGGAATGGCTGTAGGTACAACTTCATCTAAGGACCTGCGATCATTCTCCCTCCCCCCACCCTGCCCTGTAGCCAGGGCAACTACGCTTAGACTGGGTGCTCCTGGACCTAACCAGGCACTCTTAAAGATCTTTTTTATGAATAAATGAAACTTTTAAACATCCAGCAGAGCTGGGAGCTTTTTGCTCACCACCTAGTTTCTACCATTAACATTTAAAGATACATATCACATATGTATCTATCCTATCACATATCTATTCCTCTATCCACCTGCATACTTATTAACTAGTTATACTTTACATTTTTTCTTTTGATGTAAAATGTACATGCAATGAATTATACAAATCTGAAGTATACAGTTGCAGATGTTGACAAATGCATACACATACCTCTTATTACAAATGTCTATCAAGATATCAGAACATGACTACCACCCCGAGAAATTCCGTCAGGTCCTTTCCCACTCAATCACTACCCCTACCTCTCCAGAGGTAACCAGCATTGTCATTTTTATCTACCAAGATTAGATTTTCCTCTTTTAGATCTTCATATGGAATAATACCATATGTGCTCTTTTTCATACGGTTTCTTTCACTTAACTATGAGCAAACAGAACTACTTAATAATAAATATGCTGAAATATTCAGCAGGAAGTGTACAGGTAACTACAATTTACTTTTAAATATATCAAAAAAATAAGATGGGGGAATCCCTGGGTGGCTCAGCGGTCTAGCACCTGCCTTCGGCCCGGGGCGTGATCCTGGGGTCCTGGGATTGAGTCCCACATCAGGGTCCCTGCATGAAGCTTGCTTCTCCCTCTGCCTGTGTCTCTGCCTCTCTCTCTCTTTCTCTGTGTCTCTCATGAATAAATAAATAAAATCTTAAAAAAAAATAAGATGGAGGGACGAATGGTTGTCTGGAAGTTTCACCCATGTTGTATGTATTAAGAGTCACCTCTTTTTTATTACTAAATAGTATATCACTGTATGAATATACCACATTTTATTAATTTTCCTTGAGGGAACTTGAGCTATTTCTAGTTTAGGCTTATTATGAAAAAAGCAGAACATTCTTGTGTAAATGTTTTGTATACTTACATTTTCTTTCTTTTTTTTTTTTTACTTACATTTTCATCTCTCTTGAGTAGATCCCTAGAATTAAAAGCTCTGAGTCAGAGGATATTCATATTTTTAGTTTCATTGAAAAAAAAATAACGGTGCCAGACATTTGTCAGAGTTTATGCCATTATACATGGTTACCAGTGATGCATGAAAATTCCACTTATTCTGCATTGACTGGGCACCTAATTCCCCAAATATACATCCCTAGCTTTTGCCCTGGGTGTGAAAGAAGAGAAACAATGAGCTCCTTTTACCTCTATTTCCCTTCTCTCCACAATCCTTCTTCCTTTTGTTCCCCTTCCCAGCTCCCTGACTTGTGTATCTGTTCACCAAGTCCAGGGAAGGCAGTCTTCAGTGTTCCCATTTGCTCTACATCATGCCTGTAGTTATCTGGGCCCGACGAGGAGAAAGAAACCACATGGTAGGTTAATCAGGGGGAATTTATTATAAGAATTATTATCCCTGATTAAAAAGCAACTATAAGATAAAGGAAACTCCATGTAGGACCCTAGGGTAGCGGGAGAATAAACAAGGAAGAACAAACTTGGGAGGGATTCAGACATCACTGGAGGAAAGGTGGTTTGGCCACTAGAAAAGTTGCCTGGCTTAGTGTAGCCAGATGGAACAGATAATGGGCGACCAATGACATGGGTGTGCAATGGGATTCTGGGTGTGGGACAGAGGCAGAGTCATCAGAGTATCCAGGCTGCACAGGGTGGAGAAGCTGGTGCTTGCAGACATAGTAACAGCTGAATGTGTGACTCTCTAGGGTGTTGACAATTCCTTGCAGGTTGTACGTGGTTCTGGTTTCCATACAGAGAGGACTACAGAAGAATTATCTAACACCGGGCAAAGATGTAAAGTCACTGAAGGACCTTGGGCCTGTGGCTGAGCCAGGCTCTATGGAGTGTCCTTACACGCATGCTGCTGACCTCTAGCCCATCAGAAACTGCAGGAAGCCTCTTCCTTTTATAAGATCCCTCCAGTACCCTCTACGGAGAAAGCTTACCATAATAAGGAGAAAAGTTTTGAGGAATTCCATTGGTTATCATATAGCATATATATATATATATATATATATATATATATATATATATATTTCTTCAATATATATAATAAATATATATATATTTATATATATTAAATATAATATATATATATATTAAAGCGTGCATTCTGAGCTCAGAGGCAACAAATTGATAGCTGACACAATGTCATTCTTTTCTACTCCTGGCTTAGATTAAACCTAAATGATCAATGGGGAGTAGTAGAAAAGAAAAGCCCTGGCTTCCCAATTGTGGTAGATGGTTTGCAAAAAGAGCCACAAGAATCCCTCTCTTATCTGCATTCAGGCCTCTTTGCAATGACACTTTGCAGCTCTCACCCTCCAGAGGGACAGTCTCTTTCTATTCCTTGAATCTGTGTTGACCATATGACTTATTTTGGCTAACAGAACATTAGCAAACTTGATATAAACAAATTCGATAAAGTCCTCGTTTATTTGAGCTTCTCTCTGTTTCTACTGGGAACCTCTCTCTCACCATATGAACAACTTGATTAGCCTTCTGGAAGATGAGGAAACACGAAGAACTCAGGCATCCCAGAATTCCTACCTCAGACCACACTACACCATCCTAGACCATCCAGCCTCACTCAAATCAGCACAGACCCAAAGAACCATCTAGCCACCCACAGAACACAGAGAAATCATGAACATTTGTTGTTTTAAGCTACCATGCTTGGGTTTTGTTATGGAGCAAAAATGACACAAAAATAATAAAAATTATTTCAAAGAATGTATACTAATATATTAATATTCATAAAGTAGCATGCTAATATAAGCAACCTAATTACCAGGGGAAAAAAAGTTTTGTTTACCCCGAGGAATGGATATATATATGTATATCCATTTCATATATATCATTTGTCTTATGGAATTGATCCTGTTTCCCTTTTCATTTGGATATCAAGAAACACAGAGCCAATCTGTGGCTCATCTTTAGCAACAATGTCCTGTTTATGTTCATACTCTTCCCTAAGTTTTGACTTTCTATTCTGTCTATCGGTCTCTGTTCCTGACTTGTAATTCATTTATAATTTGCCAATTTGAGTTTATGCATTTGTATAAGCTGTCTCAAATGATTTTTTGAAATGAGATTAGATATAATAATATAAAACTAATGCAACCATTTATGGATATAATGCTTGAACCATAAAATGCATAGTGTTTTCCTCTGTAATAAAGCTAGCGTGCTTCATTGGGTGAAGCCCACTTTTTGCAAAAGATCAAATTAAAATTGATAAGTGTTGGATTAGAGGCAATAATTATCTTACACTGAGAAGCAAACAAACAAAAATTTCCATTTTTATGAAATTTCAAATTTTTATGAAATTAAGAAGGATGTCCCTGGGTTCTGTAGTTGGCATAAATTAGACTGCAATTCCAAAATAAAACAAAATTAAGTTTTATGAAGTCTTTAGACACAAAGTAAAAAAATATTCTAGTCTAGTTTTCAAATATTCTGGTGCTACTATTACTATTAACCTAAGCTTTAAAGAACTTAGCTGTTTCTGCTTTAAAATATATAAATATATAGAACATTTTTAACTAGACATTTGGATAATGTTGAACCATTTTGCCATGTTGATTCATTCCTCTCCCAATCAAACTGTTCTTGAAAGAAATATGAAAAAGTTAATAGACCAAAACAAGTTACAGATCTTGAATTAACCAGAAGTGATCTTTTTAAAATGACAAGATTGCCCTTTTATGATAACAAATGTGGATCTCCTATTTGAAAGTGGACCAGAATCCCAGATTGGGAGGGGGAGGCCAGTCAACTGTGAAATAGGTTGTCAAAAATATAAGTCTAAAATATGATTCAACCAGGAAAAAAAAATCCCAATTGTGCTGAAAAGTCTAGGATGTTCATTTACTTAGCAGAACAAAATCAGCTGAGGCTCACTGCAGATAAAGTTGAAATTCCACAGATAAAAAAGTTTGCTGCAATGACAAATCTCTCTGTAATTGGAATACTTCAAAATATTAAATATGGAATCCAAGAGTAATTGGAAGGCAGCACATGTTTCCATAATTAGTCCATCACTTTTATTTACCTCATGTATAATACATGGCAGCCCACATCATAAAATAAATTAACAGCTAAATGTCAAATCTCCCCTCTTATTTAGGCCATCTGCTTAGGTGTTCAGATTGACACTCACTGCCATGAGAAATTGTAGAGACCAGAGAATCCAACTGTCAGAAAAGAGCTATTAGAAAATGCATCAAACACCAGGACTTGTTCTTTCTGGCTTCCCCCTCCACTCCTACCCCCACTACAAACTTTCAAAGTCTAAAGATTTTGTAATCTAAACTACTACTGGTGCAAGTCTTAAGCACATTTCAGGACACAGGAAACTGAATCATATATTCTACAAAAATGTGATGCTCTCAGAGCTTCAATTAAAGTCATTGAAGAAAGCAAGCCTGTGGCTAAGGCCCATTACTGTCTGAAGTCCATCCGTAAACTTTGCAGAAAGGAGAATCTTAGAGAATCCCAACCAAGACCACTTTCTTCATAAAAACCAGTTTTGCAAGTATTCTGTCTTTTCTGATATCAATGTTGGAATCTCTGATTTGTACCTCAAGATGAGAGTGCAGTTGGGAAACCCCCATCAGCTCTGGGGAGGCACAGAAGAGAGGAGCACACTCTATGGCCCCTGCTCCTGGGTCATCCTCCCCCTGCCTTCTCTCTGCACTCTAGGATCCCTAGAGTTTATTCCAAAACTCATGTACAGCTCATGAAAGCCAAGCCAAGTCAAACCAAGGAAAAGGTTTTTACCTCACCACTTTCCTATCTGCCCAAGCAAGAGTGACATCATCATTTCACCAATTAGAAAGACAGATTTTGAAAGCAAATTACCATCCAACCATACATGCCCTGTATGGAGTGTTGCCACCTGCTGCTGCCCAACCTTTTCTCTCATAAACTTGGAGTCCCTTCTGAAATATTTTCAAACTTTTCATCAGGCTCATTTCAATCAGTGTCATCATTCAAAACAGAAAGAAGGGAAGAAAGTGACTTCAAGTGTCAATAATGCTGCTCCCCAGGTGGAGTAGAAAGGGGAACCGGCTGGTTGGTTTCACTCCCATAATTCTGTCTTTGGGAGAAAGCCAGATTGGAACTGGTAACAGCACCTGTGATACACCTAACTTTATGAGATTAGACTTCAACTATAGGTTTCAACTATAATGCAAATACCTTCTGTGGTTTGGGGCAAATTGCATAACCACCTCTTCCTCCTCCAAAGAATAATAAAAAATAATTGATTGTACTCGTAACATGCCTTTCATCACCATAGCACAAATGCTTAGATTAGCTCCCTACCTACCTATCACACTGTGATGTGAAAATTAATTAGCTAATGTCTGTAAAGTGCTTTCAAGATGAAAAGTGCCATATGAATGCTAAATGCCACCTATGAGTACCAATAAAGACAACCTCATAGAGAACATAATAGAGCGACAGGGGAATGAGTGAACAACCAGTTTAAAAAAGCAAGGTGACAAAAAATAAATAAATACAGTAACCATACAGAACAGACTTCCCAAGTCATAGACTTTATTGTTCAAGAAAAGAAAAAGGCATGCAAATACGGAAACATGCTTTAGGATCAGGACTAGAGCCAGTGGTGTACTCAGTGAAGTGCCATCAAATCCATAGAGTGCTCTGGAAGGATACTAGTACCATAGAATGTTCTCAGAAGAGGTATAATGAGGGATACAACGGACTATTTTCCTGAAGACCATTGCCCCTGTTGGGGCAGAAGGGATAAATCAATGCCTTATATTTATTCATAGCTTCATAATTTTCAAAGCTCTTGCCCCATAGCCCACCTCCCTTCACCTGCATAATAACCCTTCTATAAGAGCTAGCATGAATATTATTTCCATTTTACAGACGAGAACATTGAAGGTTAGAAATAGATTTGATTAAAACTAATGAGTTAGCAAGCAATGAAAGAGGTGCTCCCATCAACCTTTCTACCACAAAATCAGTGGGTTATTTTTTCCATTACACTTAACTAGTTAATGGGCGTTTTACAATTAGAAGGCATTGTCAATACATTTCAAATTATTTCCATATGTGTGTATTCTCTATCCAAATAATTTCACTTCTAGCAACTTATCCTACATAATTAAGAAAATGCTCAAAGATCTAACTACGGAGACACTTACTGAGTCATTAGTCATAAAAATGACTGAGAGATGGAAATAGCCTAAATGTTTAGCAGAAATGATGAATAAATGCTAGTATATCCACAAGATGAAATATCCAGAGGTAGCCATTTAAAATATCCTGGAAATATCTTTACTGACCTAAAAAATAAAAATGTTCATTATATAATTGTTAAATGTTGTACAAAATCTTTTTTAAAATGTGTGCATATATCATAGAATGATATCTAGATGGAGATACAACCCAATATGCATGGTGGTTACCCCTGGATGACAGGGCTGTGGTGATTTTCATTCTCATCTATTGTATTGGATCATCTGTACTATCAGATTTTATTCCATTTATTTGTATTATAAAAATCACTATACAAAGCATTGCCATAGCCACCTAAGTCACTCAAAATCACCACAAAGAGGCTGGGCTGAAGAAAGGTCAACTTCATTTAAAATGGTTCCTTATAAGTGCCCTGAACAGAGGTTACTCATAGGGCATGAAGGTAGGATTGCTCTGTCCCTCTGCTTTCCCCCTCCTCATCACTCATAAGCATGTAAGAAGGTGTCATTTCCCTTTCTTACAAAGCAATCCATCCAAGCAGCACCTGTTAGGGTTGGTAAAATCACTGCTCTCCATTTCCCCACATCAGCCTGAAATTCTGTTTACATTGCTGAGAGAATGCTAATACTGCACTGAGAGGAGCAACAGGTTCTAGAACTATCTCACGTCTCTTAGCACTGAGATGAAACCTGATTTTAGGAGAATACAGACAGAACAGAAAGCATTGCAGTAAGAGAAACTAACATTAGACACCGGGAAAGGATTGCCAGAGGAAGAGAAAGAAGCAATGAACTTGAGAGAAAGGTATTCCTGTTGGCCTCAAAGACAGAGAATCAAAGATTTTTTAAATTAGTATGGTAGGCAGGATTACAAAGTAGTTCCCTAAAATATTCCTAATTCCTTCAACTGTAAATATGAGGAGTTATTATGTCCCTGATGATGTCACATGGCAAAAGGTATTTTGGAGATATTCTTAAGATTACTAACCAGGTGATCTGGGGTTTATCAAATGGGCAATTAAGTTGGTGGCACAATGTAATCATTGTACATGAGTTTTGAATTTGAAGGTGAGGCTGTTAATAGGAGGAGAAGTCAGAGAAATTAGAAGCATGAGAAGGATCTGAGATGCTGCTGAAGACGATGTTGGTCATGTGATGAGGAATGTGGGTGGCTTCTGGAAGCTAAGAGTGATCCCTGATAGCCAGGAAAAAAAAAAAAAAAGGACCCGAAACAAGTAACCATAAGGAACCTAATCCATCCAACAACTTGAATGAGCTTAGAAGTCAATTCTTCTCCAGAGTCTTCAAATAAGAGCCCAGCTTAGCCATTACTTTTGACTTTGGCCTTGTGGGACCCTAGCAGAGAACCCAGATAACCCCTCCAGGATTTGTGACCTACAGAATTGTGAAATAATTAATGGGTATTGATGTTTGGGTTTTAAAAAAATTTTTTTCGTTAAGATATAATTGACATATAACACTATATAAGTTTAAGGAGTATAATATATTGGTTTGATACATTTATATATTGCAATATAATTACCATGATAGCACTAGCTAACACCTCTATTGTTTCACATTATTATCATTTTTTTTTGTGGTGAGAACAATTAAGATCTATTCTCTTAGCAATTTTGAAGTTTATAATACAATATTATTGTCTATAGTCACTATGGTATGCATTAGACATCCAGAACTTATTTATCTACTAGTTGCAAGTTTGTACCCTTAAACAATACCTCTCCAATTCTCCCAATCCCTCCCCACAATCCCTCACCATTAACCACCATTCTACCCACTGTTTTTATGAGTTAGGCTTTTTTAGGTTCCACACAGAAGCGAGCTCATACAGTATTTGTCTTTCTTTATCCAACTTGTTTCACTTAGCATAATGCCCTCAAGGTCCACTCTACATTTTTGCAAATGGCAGGATTTTCTTCTTTCTCATGGCTGAATAATATTCCATCGTGTATAAATATAAATAGATAGATAGATAGATAGATACATAGATACTACATCTTCTTTATCCATTCATCTCTTGATGGACATTTAGGTTGTTTCCATATGTTGGCTATATAGACGCAATAGGCTTCAGTGTGGAGATATCTCTTAGAGATACTGATTTCAATTCCTTCAAATATATATACCCAGGAGTGGGATTACTGAGTCAGTTTTTAAATTTTTTGAGCAGCTGGCATACTCTTCTCCATATGGCTACACCAATTTACATTGCCACCAGGATCCCCTTTTCTCTGTATTTATGCTAGTGTTAGCTCTCTTCTTTTTTTTATAAACACCATCCTAAGAGGTATGATGGGATCTTTTATTGTAGCTTTGATTTGCACTTCCCTGATGATTAGTAATTTGAGTACCTTTTCATATACCGATTGATCATCTGGATGTCTTCTTTGGAAAAAAGTTTGTTCAGGTCCTTTGCCCTAAATGGGCTTTGTTTGAAACCACTAAGTTTGTGGTCATTTGTAATGCAAACAGCAATAGGAAACTAGTTAGAAAGTGCTATAAAAACTAACTTTGTCCATTTCCTTCATTTTATCAATAAAGAAACTGAGACCCAGGGAAATTGGAGGATTTGGGAGAAAACTGTTATAAAGCTGGAACTAGAGTACAGGTTACATATAGTCCAGGGTTCTTTCCACCATCCCATTTCTGTGCTCCCACCAAGCTTCTGAAAATCACTTTTATCCAGCTTGGCTTAGAGTCTATGAGGAAAGATAAGATTGCTGGCAGAGATCCCTGCCAGCATTGTGATTTTAATGTATTTCTTGATTTCTAAGAAATGAACTAAAATTGATATTGAACGCACAGACACTTCTCTAATTTAAAAACAATCAATAATATTTATAACTTTCACCCAAGATTTAATATGTTGACAATACCATACAACTCACTGCATTCTCCAATAAGTGACAATTTCAGTTTTCAATTTAGTGAAGTTCAGCAAAATTTATCGTATTCAAATTCCCTAGGAGGTTACACGTGGTGAAATCTTTCAAGACAGACTTCTGCAATTTTCCCTAACTGAAATGACTTAAATTGTTTGAAAAACTAAGAAAAAGGTTAGGAAACTTTTATGGAGAAAACCCTAATATCCTTTTAAAAGTCACTCATATTTTTATGCTGTTTCTGTGACATTAGTGTCACACGTATTTAATTCTAGTCACTTTTTCTGAATGCAATACCATTGGTTGCATTTCTAGTAAATTTCAAGAGTAAGACAGACATTAGCTCCTGCCTCTCTTGGGATTAACTGAGTATCATTAATAAATGTAGCACAGTTCATGACGATATGACGGATAAGTGAAAAAAATAAGAATGAGTAACCAGCACTGACTTTGCTCATCTTCTAAGCATGATAAATTCAGATACATTAAAGAAATTACCAAATCACATTGTATTTGAAAAGGCCACCTTTAACATAACCCATGTGGTTCCAGATTCATTTTGCCACAAATTATTTTTCTCTTGGATAATCCTATTTGGGGTTTGGATTTAGGCTTCAGGCTTCATTTTCCTCCCATTGCAGCCCCTTAGTACTCATGGCTCTCCCTATGAAATGCTGAGAGGTGATGCTGAATGGTTATTGGCAATGCTTGCTGTTTACCTGTACACTTCCACCAGCAATGTGAGAGTCACTCAAGAGAAGCCAAGGCCTTTAAACTGCATCTATATGGTACAATCTGTTCACCTTCAATTCCTTGTTTATTGATTTCCACAAACAGGTCTGGCACTCACTTGATTGCACAGTTTTTTCCCCCTGTAATCTGCAGACCTGAGGTTATAAATCCCAGGTTCTTTACAGATTTTACTCTAGAGCAGTGATGCCTCATTAATGCATCATGGTGATGATGGAAATGTTCTCTGTGATGTCCAATATGGTAACCATTAGCTGCATGTGGCTACTGAGCACTTGGAATGCTCAGTTACTCTTATGACCAGGGAACTAAATTTTTTATTTTATTGAATTTTAATTAATTTAAATTTAAATAATCACATACTACTTGGCTGTAAAATTAAATAATCACATAGACATACTGTCGGCTACTGCAACAACCACAGAGATTTAAGTCAAGACCTATGTAAGCTACTTAAGATCCAAGCCAGGCAAGCTCTGGGAGGACTGTGCTGACTCCTTAGGTATGTGTTTCTTTAGGAATTCTCATTTACTCTAGTTGTATTGCTTCGCTCTCAATTATCTCACCATTCAACACATAAATGTACATGTAACTATACTCCTTTTTGCTTATAATAACAATAACAATAGTAATACTAATAATAATGGCTCTTACTTACAAAATGCCTATTGTGTGCCAGGTATTGTATCAAATACAATTGTATGAAATCTTCTAAGAAAGGGTTTCTGCATACATTACTTAATTCATTTTACAAGTGTAATAGTTGAAACTAAATAAATGAATCCATTATCTGCAGCATTTGATGTTTCCCTTATATCCATATATTTTACCTTGCAATATATGCTAATAATAAAAATCAGATAAAGTATCAGAATTACACTTCTTTCCATAAAGGTACAACATGCTACATATAATATTTTATCATTAAAAAGATATCTCACTGCTTTCCTACCAAGATTTGGCTCTATGACTGTCAATTTCTCTTGGTTTCTTTGTAGCAAAGCATCAAAAGCAATTGTGGGTATAAGAAAAAAAATTTCAATCTAAAAGAGAGGTGGTGCCAGATAAATTTCCCCAGATATTTTGGATCCACATGCATCCAGAAACAAACAGCTTAGTAGCTATGAGAGAGGATATATTTCTTGGCAGAAGGGCATAGGGCTGGAGTATTTGACAATTAGATGATATAGTGGCTAGGTCTAGAAAATTGGGGGTTACAGGATGGAGAAGACATCCAAGTTTTACACAAGAAGCATCCGCCTAATCTTGGTCCTCCATTTTGAAAGGACCCGGAACAGAGACTTTTGAGTATGATACCATTTTCTCTGTCATGATGAAGAGCAGCACTCCCCACTAGCAATCCGCTAATACTCACTACTGAGCTGCTTTCGTATTTTGTTCTTTTATACCCAATAAAACATTAAGGTGTTTATGATCAAGTGTAATTCAACCACATTGGTAAAGTACTTCTTAAAACTGAAGACTTAATAACAACTCGATTTAGAGACTGGCTGTCACCAGCAGGCAGAGAGCTATGGTACACAAAAACACCAGTTTGTGTGATAAAAGCTTGACAGCCTTGCCTACATACAAACCAAAGAAAATAACATGCCTATGACAGTTACAACAGCAGCAATTTTAAACTTCTCACTGATGAAACACACTTTGAAGTCATAACTCTTGCATAAATCTGGATGTCACTTTTTTCATGTTATAATTTTGCGATCCAATGGATCATTGTGTAGACCCTCTACCTGCAAATGAGCTCGATAATGCAGCATGTGCACAAATCATTGAGCTATCAGTGACATCAGGGGTTTGGCTGCTGGGGTTATTAACAGATATTTTTTCACCTAGAAGCACAGACTAAAATCAATCATTCTGATAACTAGGCATGGCATGAGCTGTCTGCACTTTCATTTCAATCTGATTAATCACATATACACAGACCTTTAACTTAAAGGAGCAATTGTTCACATTTAATCACAAAGAAACATTCAAGCATACCATCAGACATTACTAAATTTAACTACAATTTATGCTTCCTGTTTTAGCAAATATGTTTAGGATAATGTGGGTTTCTGGATATAAATACATTGTTTTCTTCATTTGACAAATATTAAAATCGAAGCTAAGTAAAATAATCCACGGTGGGTTTTATCATTTATCATCTGATGCTTTTGAAGTTTCCATTATACCATACATTTTATTGCACAATTTATGCTGATAATCAGAGTACAGGTAAATTATCAGCATTATGTATTTTTCAGTAAAGTAGAACAAGCTAGATATCAAATTTCATCATGTTACATGTCCTACATCTTGCCAAGATTTGGTTCTATTACCCTGTCAATTTCTCCAGGTTCTATATTGCAAGAAAATAAATACAGTTGTGGTTACATGGTTCTTTTTTGTTTTTTTTTTTTTGTTTGTTTTGTTTTATTTTTGTTTTTTAGTCTGGAATAGAGTTGGGATCAAGTAAATCCCTCTTATCCTTACAACAGTGTTCCCAGAAAAACACAACATTCCAGAGGCACATCTGCTGTTACTATAACAACAAAAAGGCAGAGTCTAAAGAGAATCATCTGCTCTAGAGGGCAGTCCACAAACCAGGAGGATCCTTGGGTTCTTCTCCAAGAAGCCAAAGGTGACTTTTAATTAAAGGAAACAGAACTTGAAGAGAGTTTTATGTCTAAGAGAGGCACAGGGTGGTCAGAATTTAGGAAAGATAGAAGGGTAGCTCAAGATTTAGACCAAAGGTGCAAAGCTGCTCTCAGAGAAATCAGCTATTAGAGCTGTAGGAAAATATCCAATGGCTGGAATGTGTGCACAGAGTTAAGAACTGGTCCAGGGTGATACCCAATAGAAGAAAGAATCACTCTTCAGTAGTCTGACCCAAAGACAAACAGCAACACCATGAGAAGAAGGTGAAGTCACTAGTCTACCTCAATCATCCAGGACCTTAGAGATATATATTGAGAATGGTCTTGGACTGGCTATCCAGGGAAGTGTCGACATGCTCTGTTGAAGAGCTGAACATGGCAATGAGTCTCAAGCAGTCCATCCGAGACTTCACTTCTTTCCCTAACTTAGCTTTCTGGTATATTGGCTTCTTCTCAGGTCATTGACCTTTTCGGTCTTCTTGGCCAGGTTCCCATGTGAGATTTATCTCCATTTTCAAGTACACCCAAGCCTGTCTTTCACCCCAAGGAAACCCTGTCAGGTAATTAATCTCACTCTCTATTACTAGTCTCTTGGTTTTAATGTCTCTCTATCTAAGCTCTATCTTGGCCTCAACATGGAGTTTTCAGACTCTCCCTGGATTGAACTTTGCCCCATTTACGGTCAAAATGGTTCATTAGCCAATTAACTTTCTGTCCAGGGAGGGAGATTAACGTCCAGCAAAAAAATGAATAAGCAGACACATATACAATAAATGGCAATTTCTATAAATGCTTTGAATGAAATAAACTGAACTAAAGAAAATATGAAGTGGAATGATTCTGCTTTGGGAGGGTAGTCAAAAAAGACAACTCTAAGAGGGTGGTTTTTAAATGGAGACCCAAAAAAAGAGAAAGTAGCTAGTTGCAGTAACAGCAATGTGCAAATCTTTGTGGTATATGATAGAGGTGTGGTTATAAAACCACTAACCCCCAAGTGGGACTTCTCAGTAGTGACTCAAGGTTGCAGGGTCTTGAAAAGAGGGCGAGAAGTAGGTATGAGCCTGATCACAGATTTACGAGTCATGGTTAAAGAGTTTGGATTTCATTTTAAGTTTCTTACATGGCATATTGTCACAAGGCCTGAAGAGACCTTTGGGACTCATCCCATCTGTCAGGTAGAAGGTAATTCTTTTGCTTTTTAATCCATGCACCAACTTTTATAAGTCAACTTGACTAATGTTTGTTTATAATCAGTGAGTAAGCTGCTACTTTAATACTGCTACCCTGGAAGAGGCCCCTTCAAGGCATGTTAAATTAACTGATGTGAATAAAAACAATGAATAAAAATACCTCTCTCATTTAATGAGAACAGCAACTTCTGTTTCCCTGGGCTTTTTCGGTCCCATAAGACCTTTTAAAACAAAGTGAGCGTGTTATGGTTCAAATGCTAAAAACATAATCTCATCTCTTTCTTGTTGGGTTACATTTCAAGAAGCCATTTTAGATCAATCTTTTTGAGCACAGAAGCTCTCAGAAGCTGTGGCTAAAACATACCCAATACCACTGCTAGTTGCCCATTTTTCCCTGAAGTTGTTTTCACAAGGAACCAAAAAAGGTTATGATTCTTTAATCTGACACAGGGTCCCTCGAGCTTGAGGCTGTTGATAAAAGAAGCCCCAGAGTTTTTGTTCAATGTCCTGGTTATCCCCTTGGTCTCAATGCAAAAGGCGAGGCAAAATGCCACTTCCTTAACTTGCCATTGCTAGAGGGATTATAAAAAGTTTACACAAGAGCTTTCTGAATCTATTCATATGTTGTGCATGTACCTCTCTCAGGTACTTGATTCCATATGTTTATTACTCACCCTTCAAAGGGGTGAAGCTGTATAATGAAAACTGGATTTTATTCCAGTTCTGTAACTAATTTGTTTCGCGACCAAGTAAAAATTTTCTCCTCTCTTAGCATTATTTTTATTTGCAAGATGACCTCTATGGCTCCTTCCAGCTCTATTATTCTATGAATTTCTATCAACATGGACTCAAAAATAATGTGGGTATTAGTTACAGTAAGCTAAACTGCTGTTACAAATAGACTCAAAAGTACAAAAGCACAAACAAAATAGAATCCATATCTCTTCACACAGTGGTCCAGGACAATGTTCTAGATCAGTTAACAGCTCTGCCCCCTTTTTGACTCAGGAAACTGTTGTAACCATACGTGGTCTCCAACTCTGCAAATAACCCTTCCAGCCTATCAGAAAGGAGGCAAGTTGAAGTCCATGGCCAGAGAAACCCTGCAAGGTAAGTGGAGGAAATCTGATACATAACTCTCCCTCTTTCATTCCTCTAGCAAGAGTTTAAACATGGGGCCATAATTAGCTAAAAGGGAGGCTGGAAAGTACAGCGCCAGGCAGGCTCCAGACAGAACTCTATTACTAAGAACAGGAGAATGGATTTGGGTGGACAAATAGTCTCTGCTACATATCCAACACCTGTATGGTCCTTCACGGCCTACAGAGCTTCTTATCAACTGAATTTTCACCACAACTCCGTGAAACAATTATTAAGAACTCCATTATACAGAGGTAAAAACTATGTCCCAGAGAGATTAAGTATAATATATAAAGTCTCACAAATTTGAACTTTCAATTTTAAGTCTGTTGGTCAGTGTCGCCCCTGTTATATATACTAAACTGAAATAGCTGCATAGAAAATAATAATTAGTATACAGCTGCATGAATAAGGTGGGGTTTGAAGAACAAAGATGCATTACTGAAAAAAGTAATGGGAGCATCTAAAGCACTCTGTAGACCCAGCCCAATCTCCCATGTGTTAAGAGGTCTCTAGATAACCTGGGAAGAATTTAAGAAGTGGAAATTAAAACATATATATATATATATATATATATATATATATGGTTTTTTTTTATGATAGTCACAGAGAGAGAGAGAGAGAGGCAGAGACACAGGCAGAGGGAGAAGCAGGCTCCATGCACCGGGAGCCTGATGTGGGATTCGATCCCGGGTCTCCAGGATCGCGCCCTGGGCCAAAGGCAAGCGCCAAACCGCTGCGCCACCCAGGGATCCCTATATATATGTTTTAATATTATATATATGTTATATATATGATATATGTTTATATATACATATATACATATATACATATATATATTTTTTAAGAGGCTGATGAAGTTTGCAATTGCAACATTTACTTATTTTGCTCTCACTCTCAGCTGGTCTACAAAGCATGTCTAAGGATAAAAGAATTGCAAGAAACACTGCCTGGAAGTAAACACAAATCATACAGGAAGGCTAGAATCTAAAATTATCAAAAATAAAAAATATAGAAGGTCATCTCACAGACAGAGAAGTGGTTTTGCACTGGCCATAGACTTGCAGGCTGCTAGAGAGGACAATATATCCCTCCCCACTGTCACCCATCATACAGGCTTACAAATCATTTGCTGCTTCAACTATTTTATGCTTGCTATGAAAATCCAACCATAAACCGCCACTAAACCAACCTCATGTCTTTTGAAGGATCAGTCAAGCAATCCCTGAAGCACAACCTTGAAAAATTCTACCTGGATTCTTCCTAGTTTAAGCCAAATTTCTACGAAAATAAAGAATTCCTAAATAATACATTAAGTATAATTATTCTTAGTTCTAGTCTTCCAAAGGAATTGAGATAATATTTCAGGATGATTCCTCTTCCAAATTCCTCCCTACTCCCATTCATATGATTTCACAATTTAAAAGTAAAGGTCCCCTTTCTCACAAATCTGTTCAAAAGTGGTCATTTTTTAAAGGGACAGGCATTTTATGGATTACCAACTCTATATAACTAAAGTTGTGATGAGTCTCCGAGTCCAGCTGTCATTCATGAAGTACTCAAAATGAATTTTCAGAGGAGCATTGGTAAAGCCCCCCAAATCAGGGATCACGTGCTAGATGTAACAAGGCAATGCATCATTTTACACAAGTTAATTCTGTTCTACTTGTGCCCTCTCTGAGAAGTGTTGAAAAGCTTATCAATGTATATGACTCCTCACAGAGAATTTTAAGAATTATGTCTCCCTACATCCTCTCATGACAAAGCTCTCCTGGACCCTTTCTTCTAATTTATTTTCATTCTAGATGCTCCAGGGGCCTCACAGAGACAGTACTGGCTTTTGTCACCATTTAAGAGAGGATAGAAATTCTACCAAATTATACCACCATGGCCTTTAAAAAAAAAAAATCTAACTAGACCCAACTTGCTTTAGCAATTTTGAGTACTGTTTTGCTTTTATATCCAAGCCTGTCATCATCGGGTTTTATTTATTGAGCACTTTTGTGTTTATAGCATTGAATTCAGCAGATAACAGAGCAGAAAAGAGAAGAAGCAGAGGAGGATTTTTACAATCTAGAGAAAAGAATCTAAATCTACCTCAAAAGCTAATAGCATGTTATTAATGCAGTTCGTCCTAATGCTAATTTCTCTGGTCTTTTGTTTACACAAGAAAGCTCCAGGCTGGTTTATGGTGTCACATTTATCAGCCAGGAGAATATAAGCAAATCCCATTATGCCTAAATTCAACCACCCAAATGAACCAAAATGTGTATTATGGTATCTCTTGATGCTGCAATTTCTACTTAAAAACAGAAACATAATTCTAATGCTCAGCAAATACAAAAGAAAAGCAAAGTGTTTTTCTCACAATTCCTGTTTTGACTTCCTCATTATTGTCTAAGCCCTTAGGCTCATCAGTAACTATGGAGAGAGGAAGAAAAAAATTTTTTTAATGTAGTCAAGAAATCACTCAACACCAAGAATGAACAGAACTGGTGTGAAGGTGACCCATGGATGTGGTATCTCAACTACCTTTTTGGCAGCACACCTCTTCAGGTATTCAGACCATTCAGCAATTTCTCAAAACTGTGGCTTCTCAAATGTTTCCCTCACTGTGTAGCTTAGAAAATGTCCCCTCTTTATCACAAAATCCACCATTTTTCATAACACCCAGCTCCTTCATTTCTTTCCTCCTCCCAACGACAAAGCAAAGTCTCAGCTCTAGTTGCAGGACAAACCAACTTCTAGGTGAAGGTGTCAGAAAGGAACAATGACCATATGTACCCTACTTTTCAGGAACTTTTAAGAACAGATGTCTGACAGAGTGAGCATAACTTTCAAAAACATCCACGACCAAGGGTATGATTTTCCCACTGGGGTGGATCTGGACAAGTATGTAAAAAATATCTATAGCAACTTTGATGAAAGGAGTCATCCTTTCCAACTTAAATGCTACAGGGTGTGTCAGTGAAAATAAAATTTCACCCCTCAGAATGAAAAAATCTGACTCTATGCAACTATCCCTTCCTTGGTCTCTTTTTCTTTATCTTATGTAGTGAGCTTTGCCCACTCTTATTAAAATTGCATTACCCCTTCTGCTAGATGTTGAAGTTCCAAAAGATCTCACAGCCAATTATTCAAGCACAAACTCAACTGTCTCTCATCCATCTATTTATTCATGTACTATTCCATGGATAATGCAACACACACACACAATCCTGGGGGTTGAGGATTTCCAATACATAGCACTTCTCTTCCTCACCCAATTCTCTGTTAACTGAGAAGTAAGACAAAAGGAGTAATAAATGAAGATCCCCTTTTTTCCCCTGAGAAAACCACTAGAGAAAACTGTGTCATATAAGCAGACAAGAATTCTTAATACCCAATATCAGACTTAGGGAGACTTATCACCTAGCCACAGAGAGCTCCAAATGACCAGAGCCCTCCCTTGTGAGTTATAAGGTTTACTACATGACCAAGGGCAATCCAGAGCATACACTCACCAACCAGATCCTCAGAGAGAACGGGAAGGAAAGGGCAGAGTAACACATGCCCAGTTCCTCCTACTCCAATCCACCAACCCTGTTCATCACTCCTTTCCCCCAGGAAAGTGAAGGGCTGAAACAAGGCCAGGAGTGTCACATTTGGCAATGCCCCTTGAAGTGGACTGAAGTATAGGATTGCAGCAAAAGTGCCTCCAGGCCCACCATTATATACCTTAAAAGTTTGCTCTCTTGACCCACTGGGCTTCAGTACTAACCAGGGGTGTGGGTCTTCTCCAGAAAGAAATGCCACTGTCAGGATATGGTGTCCCTGCATGAGGACTCTCCTCATCCCGAGCATGCATTTGCTCCTTTGCAGATACCCATGGGGCCATTGATCCCAAAAGGTTCCAAACTGGACAGAGCCATGGACTAACTAAGCTCATACTTGCTGTGGCCCCAGATTTTGATGTTGCCTTACTCCTTCAACAGCTTCAAGCCTTCACTCAAATGTTGCCTTATCAGAAATGCATCTCCTGACCACCCTATTTAAAATTGAAAGCCATCATTTCCCCCAGCACTCTCTACCGTCTTTCCCTGTTTTGTTTTTCTCTAAATCATTGCTTCTTACTTGACATGTCACTTTGCAATTATTAAAAATCAAATAGTAAATATAATTGTTTATTGACTCAGCTGTAATGTAAGCTCTATGAGGGCCAGGTGTTTTGATTGCTTTGGTTACTGAAACATTCCCAGTGCCCAGAATACTACTGGCAGCTGGCAAACACTAAGAATTTGTCAGATGAACAAATGAGTAGAAATAGTCCCTCAGCTGGATATGGAGCACCATACACTGCTGTAACTCTCAAAGTTAAAATTGCCAACGAGTCCCGTCTCCTCCCCAACGCTTAAAGCAATCTATCTCAGTCATTCCTTATAGATACTCCTCCTCCAACTTAATCTCCTGGGTTTTTTTCCCTTGATAATCCTTGCCAGTACACCAGGTATTGGTATTCCTGAACTGAATTCTTTCCCCAAACTTTGAAACTTTTATTTAGAAGAAAAGAGCAGAATATATGGTCTTTGGGGACAGGACTTCCTAGAGAGAGAGAAGAGAGGAAGGGATACACCTTCTGATGTCCACTTCCTCACCCTAAATCTTCCCAGTTAAGCCATTCATCTCCCATCCCCAACTGTATTCCAAGAGATGGAGAAAGTCCAGAAGAATTATACCAATGGGTTTCTTCCCACGTGGAAGGAAACATCAGTCAGGGGGATTAAACTGACCTACACCAAAATCATGATTTATAGTCTAGAAAATTTATGGTCTCGAGAAACAGACATAAACAATTAATAGGAAAAATAAGTTATATAGTGATATTGGTATAAAGTATTATGGGAACATAAACAAGGAATTGGCTGTAGCGAATTTAGTTGAGATGTATCTGCCAACGTATTATAAACTCAGTATAGTTTTTAAAAATATATTAAATGTATAACCTCTAAAATACATATTTGTCCTAGAATCATTCCTTAATTTCATTGAGTCCTTTCTCCATTGGCAAAGTAACTTCTTACCTATCTAATTCAGTCTTCACCTCTGCCTCTTGACACTTAGGTATGTGCACAGCTTCACACACCTGCATGGGTGCAAACACACATGGGGGTGCACACACACATGGTGCCAGTGTCTCCCAGAGACAGAGTCATAGAAATCTCCACTTACCCGTGCACATAGCTACCTAGAATAAAGACTATATTTTCACATCATCCTTCCACCTAGACGCGGTCCCAGAATTTTAGTATAATTAGTGTATGTAACTATAATAGGGATTGGGAACAATGATTTCTTTCCTTTGCTCCTACTTGCCATTGGGAATGTGGTTTTCCTGGTTGGAGCTGGAGCAGCTATCTTGGATGGTAAGATGATTTTGAGAACAAAGCCCCATGAACAAGATGGAAGAAACTTGTGTCCTTGACACCATGAAATGCTATGCTAGACCTAAGCCCTATTTCAATTTTTATATGAGAAAGAAACAAACCTCCATCTTGTTTAAAGTTAGTTGAAGCCTCTGTTCTTTTGGGTTTTTAGACATTCATAAATAAAACTAATTCTAGTCCATTCTCAATTTATCTTTTCTCCACTCCTCACCTCTCCTCCAGTCTCTCTCGCTTTCCCTTCTTCCTTCTTTCTCTCTTACACACACACAGACATACATACACACTCTTAGTGCTACTCCCATTGTAGAACTTTGTGCTTTCCTTTGTTTCTTGTTGATGTGCCTTCCTCCCACTTATTTCTAATCTCCCTTACCCTTCCTTTAAACAGTTACTTCAAATGTTACTTGATCCCAAAAGCTTTCTTATTCACATCCCCAGCCACTTTCTTAAATTTGCAGAGCAACTTCTGCCAACTTCAATAGCCTAGAGTGTAATTCTTGACTGATTTATCTTCTTCTCAAAAAAGCCCTGTTTCTGAAGAGTAGGTATCAAAACTATTTTACTCTAGATCTCCAGAAT
Source organism: Nyctereutes procyonoides (assembly GCF_905146905.1). Lineage (NCBI taxonomy): Eukaryota > Metazoa > Chordata > Mammalia > Carnivora > Canidae > Nyctereutes > Nyctereutes procyonoides. The sequence goes on from NW_026575122.1 coordinate 27,155,063, forward strand.
CTAGCAGAGTGCCTGATGCAAAGACACAGCCTGCAGCACATATTAAATAAAGTAGGTAGGGTACTTATTAATAATCTCATTTTACAGAAAGACAAACTGAGGTTAGTGATTTATATGAGGCCACATAAGTTAATATCCAAACTGTGTTTTCCTACTGTACTAGGATGTATTCCAATTAGAAAATAACTATGATTTCAGGCACTTGAAAATATCCTTCTGTTCCAGGCTGAATGAAGTATGTTCACAAATAGACCCAGACTTGTAGGAATAGCCCATGGAAGCCTGCAACATTAGTTTTCTTCACTTAATTTAGGGACTAGCACATATTCCACAATCCTAGAGAGTAGCTACAATACCCACTGAATTAGGGAAAGTGTAGTCTCAGTCTTTTTAATGTTAAACCACAGTCAGGTTTCTTCCTTTATGTTTATTCTTCTACATCTTAGTTAAGCAATTTTTGGCAAATTTTTATGGAAGTGATTGGTGAATACTAGATAATAACTTTTATGCAACTATAATACTTAATATAAACAAATTTTAACATTTTCTGCACAGCTAAGAGCCCAGTGATCCAACCTCCAGATTTATTCAAGTGATATGCAAATGGTTCATTACCAGATGAACTGGAAAATTATGATAATATTTTATAATATGTTATGCTATCCAAATAATAAACTCAAGAAAGACACCTAAAATGTTGTATTAAAAATTGCAAAGAAAATTATAAATCTCAAGGTCCACACCACCTAGAAAGAAAGTTAGCAGATATCCTAGGAAAGGTCTACCTCCTTCTCTTTTTGCTCCTCTGACTCAGAAAAACCTGACCACAGAAGTATTAATGCAATCAGTCATTTAATAGCACTCCTTAGGGCCTGCTGAGCCACTCTCTGACTCTTGCTCTATATCCATCCATTTCCTTAGAAGTGGATGCTTCGCACAACCAGCATGAACCTCTGCAGGTAAGTCAGACCATTTCACTTCACTTCTCAAAGCTCTCTAGAGGCTCCCATGATGTGTGGAGCTTTATGTTATCTGGTCTTTGGTTACTCCCATCCTGTTCTTCTACCTATGGTCCCCTCAGCTTATTCCAACCCAGCCTTACTACCTTTCAGGGTCATTGCATTTGCCATTATCTCTATCAGGTACAATCTTCTCCCAGGTACATTATGTCTCACTGTCACAGTTCAATTAGGTCTCTTATGAACAATCATCTCAGACACGTCAACCCTGATCACAAACCTAAGACAGCAGCCTCTATCCCTCTCTCCCTACTTGCTCTGCATATTTTTCTTCACAGCAATCATCACAATCTGACATTACATTAAACATTTATCCATCCACCCTTCTAGTATTTGTTTGCTTGTTTAACTATCAATTTACTTGTTTATTAATAAATAAACAAGTATCTATCTTCCTCCTGGAACAGAGGCTTCATGAGGGCTCCTTGTTTGTCTTCTTCACTGCTGAACACGGTACCCAGTCGTAACAGACTCTCAATAAATACTGACCGAGAGAAAAAAAAAAACAATTCATCCAACAACTATATCTATCTTAGGTCATGTGTAAGATGAGTGTTATCCATACTGCCTTTGCTCTCACAATATTGACAGTTTAATTGGAAAAGAAGCTGCTACAATTTTTAAACATTCTGGGGGAAAAATCATTTTGCCTCTGTTGTCAAAGGCTCCCTACCAACATCAGAGGAACTATATGTCTAAGGTTTTACTTGGTCTACTGTGTAGAAGGTTAAAAGAGCAAAATATCTTTTAGGAAGTTTAGTTCAGCTTTCTGTTGATTCTTTCCCCTTTATGGTTTCAGCTATCAGGCTATTAAGTAGGTAGAGAGAACTAAGTTGTCAGATGGCTTCTCTTCCATTTGAAATAAAAGAATTTGATTAATTTTAGAGTTATCTTAGCTGACTAATATTATCAACCAAACAACTGATTATCTATACAGCACACAGAAAGCATAAAACAATATAAATAGCAAAGAAGACTCAAGGAATCTTCTTTAATAGTAAGTATAATAAAAATGATACTGAGGTCTAAGGGCTACAAAAATAAATGCATTTACTATATCACAATAAACTTAGGAGTTATAGACCAGGAAACTGAGGCATAGAGGAACTAAAAACGTTCCCGATGTCACACAGTATTTCTTATATTAAATAGAAGGGTAGGAATTGCAGTGTCTGGCTTCCATTTGTTCAAGTTGATGTATTTGTAGCTCTTCTGTCAGTCTTGGCTCCTTCCCCCGTGGGGGCATGCTCCCATCTTAATGTTCAACCTTTGTTTCCTGCTCTTTTTTATGAGTCTTGGGACTTTTCTGCTGTTCTCAGCTCTGCAGTGCATCACTTGGCTGCTCTCCTTAGGTGACTGCTTCTGGCTCTTAGACTCTACATGATATTGCCTTTCCCTCTGAAACACGGATATAGAGAATAATCCCTCTATGAGTCTGTTCCAATCTGATTCCAACCCCACTTTGAATTACATTTGAAAGTAAGACCTGTATAACTATTAGTCTCTCTGTTACAACAACCAAATTTTGTCATATTGGCAAGAACTGGCAGCGGTTGCAAACGTGGGGTCTTCTAAAGTATGTAGTCCCCTCATCTCTACCTTGTGCCCTAGTTCTATTCTGCTGCGTTGGGATATGGATCAACCCATAGCTCTCCACTGGCTGTTTAACACATTACACTGAGAGAAATCTTTATATCCTTTGTTTTTGGTGGAGGAGATAGAATGACTGGCCACCTTGGTTGCTTTGACAAAAATTGCTTACTGCAGTAACTAGGCACATTTTAAAGTTCAACCTAACAAGCAATTAAACTGTTATTCTTGGTAGTGTTGCTTCTTCCTACTTCTTTGAGGGGAAGACCAGAAAAGAGAAAGCGGAATTCTCCATCTTCTCCACATTTTAAGAGGACCATTTTGCCATAAATTGGGAAAACAGAACTTGCTGATTTCTGAAGTGCACAGATCAGTCACCAAAGCAAACATGTAAAGGTCTTCCTCTTTATTCTCTTATACACAAGGTGAATAAAAACCACCTTTGAAAATTTAAAAATGCATGGAAACAAATGAAGATAAAAACACAACAGTCCAAAACCTTTGGGATGCAGCAAAATCAGTTCTAAGACAAAAGTTTATGGCAATATAGGCCTACCTCAAGAAGCAAGAAAAGTCTCAAATACACAACTTAACCTTACACCTAAAGGAGCTGGAAAAACAACAAGTGAAGTCTAAAGCCAGCAGAAGGAAGGAAACAATAAAGATTAGAGTAGAAATAAATGATATAGAAACTAAAAAAATAACAGAACAGGTCAATGAAACCAGGAGCTGGTTTTTTGAAAAAATTAATTCATATCTTTCTAGCCAGACTTATGAAAAAGAAAAGAGAAAGGACCCAAATAAATAAAACCACAAATGAGAGAGGAAAAAGAACAACCAACACCACAGAAACACAAACAAGTATAAAAGAATATCATGAAAAACTATATACTAACAAATTGGACAACCTAGAAGAAATGGATAAATTTCTAGAAACATATAAATTACCAAAAACAGGTACCAAACAGGAAGAAGTAGAAAATTTGAACAGACCAATAACCAGCAAAGAAACTGACTCAGTTAATCAAAAAACTCCCAACAAACAAAAATCAAGGACCAGATGGCTTCACAGGTAAAATCTATGAAACATTTAAAAAAAGAATTAATAATTAATTAATAATTAATTAATAATTAATAATTAATTTCAAACTATTCCAAAAAAATAGAAAAGGAAGGAAAACATCCAAACTCATTCTATGAGGCCAACATTATCTTGATATCAAAACCAGACAAAGACATCACACACACACACAAAAAGAGAACTAGAGATTAATATCTCTGATGAATATAAATGCAAAATCTTTAACAAAATACTAGCAAACTGAATCCAACAATACACTAAAAAAAAAATCATTCACTGAGAACAGGTGGGATTTATTCCTGGGTTGCAAGGGTGGTTCAACATTCACATATCAAAGTGATATATCACATTAATAAAAGAGAGGATAAGAACCATATGATCATTGCAATTAGATAACTAGGATCTAGTTAGATCTAACCAAAGAGGTATAAGACCTGCACACTGAAAACTACAAAACACTGATAAAAGAAGTTTGAAGATGACACAAAGAATTGGAAACACATTCCATGCCCATAGATTGGAAGAACAAATATTGTTAAAATATCTATATCATTCGAACCAATCTATACATTTAATGCACTCCCTATCAAAATACCAACATCATTTTTCACAGAACTATAACAAACAATTCTAAAATTTGTATCGAGCCACAAAAGACCCTAAATAGCCAAAGCAATCTTGAAAAAGAAAAGCAAAACTGGAGGCATCACAATTCCAGACTTCAAGTTATATTAACAAATTGTAGTGATCAAAACAGCATGGTAGTGGCACAAAAATAGACACAAGATCAACAGAACAAAATAGAAAACCCAGAAATTAATCCATAACTCTATGGTCAATTAATCCTTGACAAAGTTGGGAAGAATACAACAATAGGGAAAAGACTGTCTCTTTGACAAATGGTGTTGAGAAAACTGGACAGCAACATGTAAAAGAATGATAGTGAACCACTTTCTTATACACAAAAATATATTTAAAATGGATTAAAGACCTAAATATGAGACTTGAAACCATGAAAATCCTAGAAGAGAACACAGGCAGTAATCTCTGACACTGGCCACAGGAACTTCTTTTTTGATATGCCTCCTGAGACAAGGGAAGCAAAAGCAAAAATAGACTATTGAGATTACAACAAAATAAAAAGCTTCTGCACAACAAGGGAAACAATCCACAAAACTAAAAGGCAACCTACGGAATGGAAGAAGATATTTGCAAATGACATATCTGATAAAGAGTTTTTATCCAAAATATGTAAAGAACTTATAAAACTCAACACTCAAAAAATGAACAAACCAATTAAAAAATGGGCAGAAGACATGAATAGACATTTTTCCAAAGGACACACACAGATGACCAGTAGTTACATGAAAAGATGCTCAATATCACTTATTAGGGAAATGCAAATCAAAACCATAATGAGATATCAGTTCACACTTGTCAGAATAGCTAAATCAACAACACAAGAAACAACAGGTGCTGGTGAGGATGTGGAGAAAGGGGAACCCTCCCGCACTGTTGGTAGGAATACAAACTGGTACAGCCATTCTGGAAAACAGTATGGAGGTTCCTCAAAAAGTTAAAAATAAGACTACTCTATAATCCAGCAATCACATTACTAGGTATTTATTCAAAGAATATAAAAATACTAATTCAAAGAGATACATGTACCCCAATGTTTATAACAGCATCATCTACAGTAGCCAAATTATGGAAATTGCCCAAGTGTCCACTGACTGATAAAATAACTTATATATTTATATATGAATTATATATATATCATATGTAATGGAATATTACTCAGCCATAAAAAAGAACGAAATCTTGCCATTTTATAACAGCATGGATGGAGCTAGAGGGCATAATGCTACCAAATGAGTTAGAGAAAGACAAATACCATATTCATATGTGGAATTTAAGAAACAAAATAAATGAGCAAAAGAAAAAGGAATAAGAAAGATAGTGAAGCAAACCAAGAAACAGACTTTTATCTATAAAGAACAATCTGATGGTTACCAGGGAGGAGGCGGGTTGGGGGTGGGGGAGGCAGGGTGAAACAAGTGATGGAGATTAAGGGATGCAATTGTCATGTTGAGCATGGGAAATGTTGAATCACTCTATTCTACACCTGAAATAAATATTATGCTACATGTTAACTAACTGGAATTTTAAGAACAACTTAAAAAAAATAAAACCTAATTTTTTAGGGGCACATTGGTGGCTCAGTTGGTTAAGTGTCTGCCTTCAGCTCAGGTCATGATCCTGGGGTCCTAGGATTGAGCCTCATGTCAGGCTCCCTGCTCAGTGGGAAGCCTGCTTCTCCCTTTCCCTCTGCTGCTCCCCCCACCACTTGTGTATTGTCTCCCTCAAATAAATAAATAAAATCTTAAAAAAAACAATAAAAAAAAACACATTTGAGCAACAATTAAATACACCAGAAGTGAAAAATTGCAGATAGAGTTTGGAAATATTCACAGAGAATAAAAATTACAGTGGACTACAAAATACAAGAAAGGAAATCAATATAGTGATAAACATTGATTATAGTTGGAAGAAACTCATATTTACAGTTCTTTACAAAAAATAAAACATGTTCTCAAAAGATTAGATTCTTCCAATATATATCAAAAACATGATTCAAGTAGTTATTTATTTTGTGATCGAATTATGCTATCAAGAAACTGATAGTTTACATGTTTTGAGGCTGTGACTGGTTCTATGCATCTAAATCTATTACAGAATCTTCTGGCAGAAAGGAATAGCTAGAGGTTTTCTAACCCAGGCACTTTGACTCTGGCATGAGGAATTTGTATTGAACCACCCATCCAATAGATTACCTATTGCTTATCCAATTTTGAAGGCCTCCAGGGATACAGAATTGCCAACATTTTTTTAAATAGCCTATTCAAATACTCGTTACCACATTAGCTCCTGGAAAATTCTACGGAGCCACATTGAAGAGAAAAGCAAGGAGACTCAGGTGTTACTGATGTCCGTAACAACAACACAACTGGGGTGGGAGTGTCATGGGATAGAAGAAAATGACGAGAATGGTAAAGCTGCAAAAGGCTGGAAAATTTAGGGAATAAGTCTGAGAGTTTATTATCTGAGAAAGGAATAAAATATATGCTTCACCAAGGACAGGGAAAAAGAACCTGTGAAAGTAAATTTATTCTATAATTTAAGGACTCCCGAGAGCAGGGGTCCTTCTATATTTGACTTAGCTGATAATGATGCTGAGCAATCCAGCACAAGTGAGGAGAAGGAGGCTGTGTTCCAGTCATCTCCTATTATATAGCCACGCCAGAGCTTAATGGCTTACAACCACCACCATCTTATTAGCACTGCATCTATTCATAAGCCAGGAATTTAGGCAGGGCTCAGTTGAGTGATTCTTCTAGGTGGTATTGACAGAGGTAACCAGGCAGTATTCATTCAGCTGGCAGATAAAGTGGTCTGGAGGATCCAAGAAGGATTAATTCACAAGTTAGCCCCTAGGCAGGAATGGTTCAAAGGATGGGGCTCTACTGGTTCCCTCAGTCAGGGACCTACATGTTGGCTTTCAAAAATGGTGGTCTCAGTGTTGGTGAGCATCTTATGTAACAGCTCAGGGTTCTTAGTCTTTGAAAGGGTTCAGAAGGAAGCTTCAGGCATGACTGAGCCTTAGAAACCCCAGAATATAATTTCTTCTATATCTTTTTAGTCAAAAATGCCTCAATGGCCAGCCCACATTCAAGGAGAAAAGAATTAGACTCTCCCTCTCAATGGGAGGCATGGTAAAGAACATGTGTCCTTCTTTAACTCACCATAGTCTATAAAAATTTTTCTAGACAAACTTTTTCGTGAAATAATTTGGCAAAAGCAATAATATATGTACCCAGTTAGGACATAGAGTTCAATAACACCTGCTATAGCTATGTTGCTATCCAAGTGGAATTGCAAATAAGCTAATGCACTTGTGTAAGAAATGTCTGTTCACCTGTGATCCTGCAGGCTCACTCAGTGTATGAGAATAGACTGAGCGAGGGTGAATGGGAATATACACTCTGGTCCTTTTGCTGCTATGGAGCAATTACTGGGTGCCTCCTCATACTGGTCCGTAGTCTGTACTGAAGATCTCTAAAAAACAAAATGGCCCTTGTCCCTAAGAGTCCTCACACTTTGTGGCATTAGAACACGGCTGAAAATCATATAAAGGAACTTACGAAATTTTAGCAATTCAGAAGCCTTACTAATTTGGGATATGATTAATCCTGAGTTAGGGTTTAGATAAAACTTCACACAGAGACAGCACCTACACAAGGTCTTCCTTGGAGGAAGAGAAGTTTGTCACATGAGCCAGAAAAAGCAAACAGAATATGCAAAGGCAGAGGAGTCCGAAGAACCATGACGTGGGTGTACACATGTCTGTGTGTGCGTGCACGTGTGTCTGTGTGTCCTGAAAGTAGTTTAGCATGTTGAGAAAGGAGTGGGAAAAGAGAGGAAGGCAGAGGGTTTATATTTTAAGAATAATCTTGTGTTTCATGTACTTGATTAGAAAAATTAGGGAAAGCTATTTTAGGGTTTTAAGCAGAGGTCTAACATGATCAGGTTTCATGTTTTAGGAAGACTTCTCTGGGCCATGGTAGAGAAGCTGAGAGTCTGACCTGACCAGGTCACCTCTCATTCAAAGTAAAAAGGAAATTAAAGGCAGTTTAGCAATTATTCAGAAATCTCTTATTACAACTAACTAAAATTCCGCTTCCTGTGTCCACCTTTTCTTCCTGGATTCCCGGAATACTTGCTGTTGATGCATCAAATTGTACTTCTGGCTTCTTTATCCCCCCTCAGATTGAGAAGGCCTTCTGTCCAACTGGCTGAGAATGTACTTTGCAGTCCTATTTCCTCTTCCAAGAAATATATGTCTGATGAGAGATGCTCCTTTTACAGCTTTAAGACCCCCCTACCCAGCGAGTTTTGAAAGATCAAAACAGAAAGAAATGCTTTGGCTCTGGCACAGAGCAAGTTCAAATACTTGCTTTTTTATTATTATTATTGTAGAATTTATTTCAGTTTGACATTCTTTATGTTGTTGTTTCCTTCTACCATGTTATAAATCCTTCTTGGACTGGAAACCGCTTTCAAACCCTTCAGTAGCTAAGCTGCTCAGCTGTAAGCCTATGAAGTCAGGCCAACATGGGCCAGTGTCACATCTGAGGTAAGTTCTTAATATTAAAAGTTACTTTCTAGGATTAGAGTGTACTTGTGTACATACAATATATAGTCTTACATGTACATATAAAAATGGTTTTATTCATAAATGTGGTTTTAAGTGAAATAACTGGAAGTTCAGTAGGCACGTATTTAAAAAATAGCTAAGAAAAAAATAACTAAGAAAATATAAAGATTAAACCTATGTTCAAGCAGCATCAAATAATACTTTTGAAAGCATTAAATGTCTCATGAATAAGTTCTTATTTCTAATATTATGTAATCATCATAAAGATACTGTATTTATTCTTCAAATTGGCCATTTCAGGAAAAATAAGAACAACATATTCGGTGTAGACAGATCGAACAGGCAGATCTTAATCATCTGTAATGCACAATCCACCTTGATAGGATATGGGAAAACAGCAGTCAGGTGGCAGCCCGCCCCAGTGCCACAGGTTACCTGAGCCACGGGGAGAAAGCGTGGGTGTCTGATGAACTAGAATGGATTTATCAAGCTGGACACTTTTCTGTCTGAAATATCCTTGCAGCTGACCCCCTTCAAGGAACCTTTTATTATACAGGGAAAAAATTGCATTTGCCTTCAAGTACAATGAAGGATGCTTGGTAGAAAATTAATTTTATTTTTAATTAGGAGCTGTTCACATCGTCTGCTTCATATCTCACCCTGTCAGCACACCATGGTCTGCATTCTTCATGAGCAGGATTTTTACCAGAAGAGTTTCTAGCAAAGATATATTTTACATAATGCCTATTGTGCTATGCATGTGCAACACATTTCCTGAATATCATGTCCTTATATTTCATTCAAAAGAGTCCAAGGAGAACTAGAATAATATTTTGACATTTAAGCAAAAAAAAATAGAAATAGAAAATAAAAGGAATTTCAAGGAGAACTAGAATAATATTTTGACATTTAAGCAAAAAAAAAATAGAAATAGAAAATAAAAGGAATTTCAACTCATTAGAACAGTGGATATCAATTTCTGGCTGAACGTTAGAATCACCTGGAGAGCTTTAAAAAAAATCATTGCCCATATTGCACCCATTGGTATTTTTCTAAAACTATCCCAGGAGATTCTAGTGTCTAACAGGATTTGACAGGTTACGGCACCGGAAGATTCTTTATAGATATATAAGTTATAGAAATGTTTGAATAATAATATTTGAGAAATATTTTCTCCATGGCTTCTTTTATTTGAGGCTCTTAAATAACATTTACAATACTGTGTAAAATAGTTCTCCCCAAATCAACTTAAACTGAACAACTATCAGGAGCCCACTGTACATGTGACACTTTACCAGATGTTTTAAGTCTATGTGAAATGGAGAAAAGCTTATCTCAAGCACAGTAGGATTTACCAGAAAGCTGATGAGTTAAATTTCACAGACTTCATGTGCACAGATCCCTTCCAAAGCCATGGAAGGGCTCTAGCAATGTGTTAACATGTTCACATATTTTAATAGAATGTGCAAAAATAAAAAAAATCAGTTTTACTGCTATGATCTTGTTCCCCTCTAATTTCCCATCATATTTCACCCTGTGCCTGGTGGTGTCAGTGGTGTGAGATAACTTGCAGGAAAGGGAAGTTGAGTTGAGAACACATTTCATTTGGTTTAGAAAAAAAAATGTATTTATATGGTTTATTGTCATTTCTGTGTACACTTAAGTTATTGCTAGCTGTCCTAATATAGGAATGACTTGCAGGAACATTCCTATTGCCTATGCACTGATTCACCCAGCCTAGTGACATAAAATTTCAGGGCCAACAAAAAACTCATCATGACGTTGATGAAAACCTGGCTAATAAATGTTGTCAATTCCAAGAGAATTTGTGATTAGTCACTGCACATGAAAAACTTGAAATGTCCTAAAGCCTTATAGCTCATCTCTGAAAGAAACTTAATAGAAGCTTTCACAAATTCAACAATAATTCCAGTAATGTATCTGACATTACCATTAACAAACTTTCAAGATGAGAGAAGCTTTAGAAACCTTTCAATAATGAACACTAGAGGAAAGGTAAGATTATCTTTTCTTTTTCCCATAGGAAATATTTTACAAAATTGTTGTCAAATTAAAAGTTAAAGAATCCAGCCAAAAAATGTGTGGGGAAAAGTATTATAAATATATTACAGGTCAGGAAGTTAGAGGAGTTTTTTAGTGAAGTTATTTTTTTTTCTGGGTCTTACAATGTTTATAGACTTTGTTTTTAACTTTAATGTGATTTATTTTCTCATTCTAAATAAATATTCATTTTCCTATCTATTTTTGTATCTGTAATTATGAATTATTTTTCTTAAAGAAAGCCCCTCAGAACTTCAGCACCCACCTGGACATACCCTAGCCTCAAGAAATTGTTCAAGCGCTAGCCCATGATGACTTGTCCTAGAAAACAGCCATATGATTAAGACTCTACCCTCCTTCATAATTAAAGCATTTGGCTTCTAAGGAAAAAAGACAGAATAGGAAGTAGGTACTGATGGCAGGGGGTAGATAGGTCAGTGGGAACACAGTATACAAACATTGGGACTCTTTGGGCAGAGTGAGGGACTACACTATTAAAACAATGTTTACCGGGATGCCTGGGCATCTGCCTTGGCCCAGGGCATGATCCCAGGATCCAGGATTGACTCTCACATCAGGCTCCCCGCAGGGAGTCTGCTTCTCCCTCTGCCTGTGTTTCTGCCTATCTCTCTTGCTGTGTCTCTCATGAATAAATAAATAAAAATCTTAAAAATAAATAAATAAAACAATGTTTACCATCTATATACACAGTGATGAGCAGTTTCCAAAAATAAATCATATTGTAGTTGCATCATGCAACTACATGATGCATGTATTGAACCCACAGGTGAGCCACCTGTGCCAGCTAGGCAAAATGAATTATAAGGAAAGAAATTAGCAATTTGCACAGTACAAGCACCCCTGCCCTGCCTTTCCCTCCATGAGCATCAGCCTCCACAGGAGCATGATGTGGGATGCCCACCCAGATCTGCTGGTCCCTAGTTTCCAGGTGCCCAAGGGCCTCAAATAGTGTTAGAGTCTTCCTCCACTGAGTATGAGTCTATTTAAAGGTCCATGTTTACATACAATGTGGAGCCTAAACAGAAACCAACTTCCTGGTCTTGTACTGATGATAACTCGATTCTTGCCTTTTGTGCTGAGTCTTTAACCTGAAACTCTCAGGTATATATAAATGCTGAAAGAATATGGCAATCAAAACTCATGTATCCAGCATCTACAGTGAGTGTTCACATTATGCCACATTTGCTTCCTCATTCAATCTCTCCATTTCTACTTCCTTATTTTGATAGAATCATTACAAAGTTAAAGACATCACATTACTCATTCCTAATACTTCAAAATGCAGCTCCTGAAATAAGGACATACTCTTAATAACCATGATACCATCATCACACCTTTTGAAAGTAAGTGTAACTCCCTATATGACCCATGTGATCCATATTCACATTTCCCCAATTGTCTCTAGCATATCTTTTGGTTTTTCAAATCAAATCTAATCAAGTTTCATACACTGCATTTAACTGATACGTCTTTCTTCTTTATTTTTTCTTCCCATGATATTGACTGTTGAAGAGACCAGGCTCAATTTCCGACAGAATATCCCACATGCTGAATTTATCTGATCGTCTCTTAACACGAACTAATTTGTTCTGTTGTCCCTTGACTTTCCTGTAACCAGGAGATTAGATCTATATACTTGATTGGCTGCAAGAATACTTCACAGGTGATTCTAAATACTGAGTTTGGAATATAATCTCATAAAATACAACTTCACCATGTTACTATATTAGTGCATTCCCAACAGAACCCTGAAATTTCTACCCAGAAATTTTTATCTTTACAGATAAAAATACTAAGGCTGGCATGACTAAATGACTTGCCTAAGGTCGCACAACAATGAAATAATTTAGATCACAAAGAATTGAAATAACATGACTCAAGGCTTGTTTTAATGAGTCTTAGTTAAGATGGGTACTTTCCCGAAGCTTGAAAGAGAACATATTGGAAGAAACAGATCAATATTACTTTATTAAGACATAATTCAGATGGAAATACAACTGAATTCAACAAATAGATTCATAAGCAATAAATTTATACAATAAGGATATCACACTACTATAGGGTGATAGTGTGTCAAAGTACTGTGTAGGTCAGTTGAACTCAGTAGACACAGAGCCCTGAGAGTCATCCATGACAGCACCCTCTCTCTAATGCTGATGTGTGTGAACCAGACTAATGCCATCTTGAATAAAACTGCTATGGTGAACATTCTGTGATCTGAAGCCTTCTTGGGCCCACTCCCCTACCTCCCACATTTTTTTGGTGGTGTTGTTTAACCTTACATATAACCCCCAGGGCATAACAAACTTGATCTGCTTTGGAGATATAACTGATTCTCAAACATTTCCTCCTGGGTAGCTTCCTAGCACATACTCCGTAGCCCCTAGGACTATAAAGGCAGGTCTTATGGGAGATAGGGTTGTGGAGATCTCCTCACCTTGTAATGACTCAGGACATGCTGCTCTCTCTAAGTCCCCTTAATAAACCATTTCTTGTCAAGTGGACATGGTCTTTTTCTTCTGTTTTATAGTTTCTTTGACCTTTGGGGGTCATTTTGCATATACCTCTCATTCATGGAATACCAGGTCTAAACCTGGATGATTCTATCTCCAAAAACAGATCTGAAGTCAATCCTCCTTTCTCCATAGCCCCTGTTACCACCCTCATCCAAACATGCATCCTCACCCGGGGGATAATCAAGGCATCTCTTACATCTTCTCCTTCTACTCTCGGCTCCCTTCCACAGGTTCTCCACAAGACGTACAAAAGCAATCTTTTTAGTAGTAAAAATGAACATGTTACCCTTATCCTTAGGCCCAAATACAGCTTTAAATTCCTTGACTGCCTCTCACCGATCTCACCAAAAAGTTCACAAGTGTTAATATGGCTAATAAGGCTCAGCATGGTCTGTTCTATATCTGCTTCTCTCAATCAATTTTATGCCCTTTTATTGCACCATCTTTTGCTCAAATGACTGACCTTTGGGGGGAAAAATGCCTCATGCTCTTTGTTGACTTTGGACAACCGTTCAACTTGTTCTCTCTGCCTGGGATTTTTCATTCCATCAGGTCCTCCACCACAGCTCCACCTACCCAGCAATTTCCTAGGTCTTTTCAGTTCTCCGGTCAAAGGTCTCTACCTCAGGGAGGAAACCTTTCCAGACTTTGCAGACCCCTCTGGGACCTCTGTGGCCCAATCATCATACCGTGTGCTCTACTTTCACAGGCCTTACCATTGTTAGTGATGTGCATTTAGCTTTGTTATTACCTTCACCAGACGAAAGCTCCACAAAAATTGAAACTATGTGATTCCACTCACCCACTTTATTCCAAGAAGGGGCTAATAAGTTGCTGTTGAATGGATGCTGTCCTTGGAAAACCAATGGAGCTTTCACCCTAAATGCTCAAGTTTGGGGCAGCCCTGGTGGCGCTCTGGTTTAGTGATTCCTGAAGCCTGGGGTGTGATCCTGGAGACCCGGGATCGAGTCCCATGTCGGGCTCCCTGCATGGAGCTTGCTTCTCCCTCTGCCTGTGTCTCTGCCTCTCTCTCTCTCTCTGTGTGTCTCTTATGAATAAATAAATAAAATATTTAAAAAATAAAAAAATAATTGCTCAAGTTTGGCCACAGAAAAATGAAACAGGTGAAGGATGCAGAGGCCATGGCTTGGAAGCCTGGGCCACAGCATGGTAGGACACAGCCATCATGGAGGCCTTTACACTGCAGGACACATGCAACATGAGCAAGGAGTCTAGAACTAAGAAAATACCATAAAACCCTCAAAATCCTGAAAATATTACAATCCTTCAATAAGTATTCCAAAACTTCACCACATCTTGATGGGTAAAGATGAAATAAGTGATTAGCAGTGAGCTCCATCAATCCAGCATCCTTTTCCATCTCAAACATCTCTGCCTGAACACCTTTCCTCTGATCCCAGAGGATAAGGTACCCTCACTCCTTGTTCAGGGCCAGCCTCTCATCCTGTGCCCCAAATCCTATTCTCTTCTATGTCCCTCAACTTCTCCCCAAACTGTCCTCCTTTTCTTATGTCTTTGACCTCTTCTTCTCCCTTTAGTTTCCTTCCCCTCTGAGCACACTCAACCCTCTGCCTTCTCAACTATCAAATGTACCATTGACCCTGCCTCCTTCTCTAGCTGTGACCCTCTCTGCTGAGGGAGGAGTTGACACTCACTGTCTCTGCTTCCTCACCTTCCATTCTTCCCAGGGTTTTGGTGGCTGCCCCTGCTGTTTCATTAGAAACGCTTCTGCCAAGTTCACCAATGAGCTCCATGTCCTAGAAACATTAAAGGGCACTTTTTACCATCCTACTAAGCTGCTCTGCTGTACCTGGCAATGGAGACAGCTCCTGTGCTGTTAGAAATTGTTTCTTTCTTCCATCCTTTTGCCACGGTCTCTCCTGGCTCCCTTGTGCCACATGCCTCAGTCTCCTAGAATGTGTCATTGTCAGATCGGGCTTATGGCACTCCCTGGGGTGCAAGTAGTGACTTTCACTCTCTTCAACAACCACCACAGATATGCTAATAGCTTCCAAGCTGATACCTCTCCAGAAGTTTTGATGGCTTCCCTCTTAAAAGTCTCTGAGGCATTTCAAAATTAACATGCCCCAAGCTGAACTCACCTTCTGCCCCCCTCTCTGTCCTAATTCTCCTTTGAATTCCCTCACGTTGGGTCCTTGTTACCACACCACACAACTGATATAAACTACCTATTTAATAGTATTGTTCGCTGAAAATTGAACTGGAGGAGGGGAGTAATACAGGGTACAAAATGGAATGCAAATATGGAAAGCCCTAGAATTTGTTGAGGCTCTGGATGGGTAGTATTCATGGATGATCTCATTGAATCCTCACAGCTCTACAAAGGTATAATTATCCTCTATTTTCCATAGGATGAAGCCAATGCTTAGAGAAGTTAAGGTGCAGGCCAAGGTCACCAGCCAGTAAGTGACAGAGCGGAATTTAAATCCAGCCCTGTCTCCTTAAACGCCCTTGAGCATTCCACTTATGTACTGGCACCTAATTATAAACTGAAACCTTGTGCCCTGCTGTCTGCATGGTGCCCACTGCCCTCTCCTTCACAATGCTGCCCACATAGTCCCAAGGCACCCATCTCTTTGTGAGTTGGGAAGAGATGCAGCATTTTCATCTTATTTGGTTTGAAGGATCAGTGTGTGGTCTGTAAAACAGAAAGTTCTTCTCAAAAGGGAAAGATTGGAAAGCTTCCTGACCTGCCCCGGGTAGCTGAGGGGAAAATTTCAATGGTCTGAATCACATCAACAAATAGGACTGGAGACAGTGTGTACTCCAGTTTTCTTCCAGGCAATTTCAAGTTCATTCTGTACTGGGGGTAAGCTAGACAGAGAGCGAGAGACAGATGAGAAACCTGAGAGAGGAGAAAGAGAACATATAAAGCTTCCATTTTAAGAATTCCACCCAGGACCTTCCACCTTTTTAAAATTAGTATTAACGATTTCTAATTTGAAAATTATCAAGCTAAGAAGCAAAGGTGGAGAGAAAAGCTGTACTGAGAATTTTGTTTTGCTTTATGTGACCTTAGGTTTATACTTGTTCAATGCAATCCAAATCCACACATGCACACTTTTTTTAATGACGTCCCTACTTTTTCTCATTTTTCAACATGAATTTAAGACATACTTATGTGAGCTATGTCTTAGCATTACTTAGCTTCCAAATAGGATTGTTTCAAAGAGGAAAGTTTCCTAAATATTTAGACTGTTTCCCTGCCATGGGCCCTGCTTCATGGATCTGACATCAACTAAAGAACAGACACAAAAATAAGGAAACAAAGATAAGTAAGTGAAGGTTATAAACACTTTGAAAGAACAAGTATATAGAAATGGTCTCTCCAGAAAAGGCAAGGTTTATCTGAATGTGGGTTATTTGACTTCATGGAAAATGAACACATGATATTTAACATCAGGCTGAAACTCTCAGTTTGTTTTGTGTCCTAAATGTCACCCTCAATTCCTGCTAATTTGGAGAATGCTAACCCACCCATCCTTAACTCAGGGTCTTGAGCTCTTGATGATCTCTTTTCTCATAACCTCAACCTCTCTTCTCTCCTCATCCTGCTCTTCTCTCCTTTCTTATAACCTCAACCTCGCATCGGGCCTTCTCGACAGCACTTAATCTTATATTATTCTCTCTCATCTGAAAAACAAGCAAACAAGCACAGCCCATATCGACCTTGAATTATCTCCCCCTTTCCTCTTCAACCAAACATTGAACTCTGTTTCACCTCTGTCTCCTTTCTCAACTCCCATTCACTTCTCAATCCATTGAAATCTGGTTACTCCAATAGCTCCCTTCAAGGTCACTGAACGCTTCCTTACTCCCATGTTGCCAGATCCTTAAGACACTGCCAACCAGAACACTGTTGATCCTGTCTCTTGCAGTATTAGACTTTCTGGTTTGTTCTTATCTTTTGAGACTCTCCTCTCTCTGCTTCTGCAATACCATGCTTTCCCCCCTCATCCTCCCCAGTCTATCTCCACTGCTCATTCTCAGTCACCATTTTCAGGCTATAGGCCTCTGCCTGGATTTAAACACTGCCTACTAGATTCTCTCCAAGGTTCCCATCTCTCTTCACACTACACAATTTACCTGATGGACCTTTCCACCGTCATGGCTTCAGACACTAGATAAATGTTGCTATCTCCCCAATCTGTAGCTCTCCATCTTGAATGCTGAGTCAGGGGAAGACCTGGGGTTGGATCTGGATGTGCCATTTCTCAGCTGTCTGGCTTGAGTATGTCACAGACTCTTAATGTTCCATCCTCTAGTCTTAAGATTAGACATAAGAAAACCTCACTTGTAAGGGGGTTATAAGATCTATCTGAATCAGTACCCCCAGCCCTTTCTCAGTCATCTCATCCATAGAGAGGAGGTCTGACCATATTATCTGCTTGGACTGTCCTCCACTTTAAATGCAGTAACTCAATGGTAAAAGTTGAATAAAAAAATAAATACTTGTGATACTGCCCTCATTATTCAAGGGATCACTGGCTATTCAAATGAGGCACCAGCCATGTCAAATGTCTAAATAAATCTTATATAAATCTACTCCGGAAGCAGAAAGGATTTCCCATCTTACTGATTTGAAGAGATAAGACAGATCTATGAATTATGCCTGTATCACAACACAAGGTAAGATGAAACCCACTGCAGATGCCAGTCCCTCTCAAGGTGCTTCTAGAATAGAAAGGGCAAGCTTTCCTTTCAAACAGCGCTAAAATAAAGTATGTGCCTTAGAAAGAGATGATGTTGGAGAAGAGGCAGAATAAGAGCTATTAACTATAACCCTTGGGTGCACTTTAGTCATATTTTAGGCAGAAATATTCTGAATCAATATTGCCCCAAGAATACCACATGGGTGAGTTTCATTCTGCACTGTCCAGAAGGCATTTGGTCATTCATCTAGAAGCTCGCAGAAATTATTTTCTTGAGTGACTGCTATGTTCCAAGGACTATGATAAACATTTGGGACAAAGGGGTAAGCAAGACACATATGATCCCCAATTCTCCAGAAGCTTCATTCTAATGGGGAGAGATACAAAGTATACAAGGTAAGACCTGAAGGCTAAGAAGGAGCTACACATGCCCAAAACTAGGAGAGGCACATTCCAGACAGATAGCCAAAGCCAGAGAAGATAAGGAACATAAAAAAGGTGGTGTGCCTGCAGCAGACTGAAAAAAAGAGAGAGAGAAGGAGGAAATAGGAAGAGGAAAAAAAAAAAGGGCAGGCAGGGGCCAGGTCATAAAGTTCTTAGGACTTTATTGAATATGTACTACTTTGTCACATACTTTTCAAGGAGCAGAGAATTCTGTACTGCTTCTATCACCTTCCACCATATTTTTCAGATAGTCAGTCAACAGATCGACATAGTGGACTGTGATCAACATTATTTAATGCCATGATAGAATAACCTAGAATACAAACATCGGAGTGCATTATACAGAGTAAGGATGGATCAGTATTATTTGTGCAAACTTCGTTTCACTTTGTGTGTGCATGCACACATGTGTCTATGTGCACTAGTTTCTCACCCCCAGGACTACTGGGCCTGACATTCTGGGCCTGATGTTTCTTTGTTGTGAGGGATAGTCCTGTGCTTTATAAGGCATTTCGCAGAGCATCCCTGGCCTCTACCCGCTGCTCCTAGTACCCCTACACCCAGCTGGCTCAGCTCCAAAAGTCTGCAGACATTGCCAAATATCTCCTGGTGAGCAAACTCTTCCCCAGTGGAGAACTACTGTATTAGCTGTAAAATGTTTCTGACAACGGATAATGCGCTCTGAACTCTCAAAGCAAACTACAGAATGAGTCTGTATATGCTATATTCCTGCTCCTTCTCCCCTCTGACATCTCCCTTTCTACCCCTCTATTTTCTCCCTTTTAGAGCTAAGGTTTCTTCTGCCTCCCACACCTCTTCTCCACCTCACCCACCATGTCCTTCTGCTCTCACTTCAGGTTCTCCAGCTCTTATTTCTTCCCGCTTACTTCTTCTCCCCCCAAAAGGGACCAAACTCACTCCCTAAATAACATTTTGAAGATGTGTGGATCATCATTTTGGAGACAATGCCATTGGGAGCAGCCAGCATCTTGCTTAGGCAGCCTACACCTCTGAACACGCTGCGCTCATGGAATGAGTGCCAAACAGGTGTGTGCTTCTGCGTCCAGGACCTCCCCCCACCCTTTTATTTTTCTCCTGGTCTTTCTTTATGTATTCTGGATGTATATTCAGAACCTACAGGATGTGGAAAGAAACCTCATCCTCTGGCAAGGGTTTGGAGGGGAAGGAGTGGGTGTAGTGATCCAGGAGACGTTTCAAAATATATGCTAAACAAAAGGACCGGAGAAACACTGGCAGCGGGTGGGGGGAAGTGGGGAGTGACCTAACAGGTCTCTTGGATTCCTAATTTCTGTACTTCTCGGCTCTGTGGAGCCTCTGTGCTCCCCGCTGTGTGCATCTGCTGTCTGCCTGCACTGGACCTCCCCTGCAGAGGACGTCTCCGGGACTGACACCCGCTCCCCTGCCTGTGAGGCTGCCACATGCCCCTGCTGTGTGCATCCACCATGCCTTTCTCTCTCCTCTCTCCTCTCCTGCTGCTCCTATGTTCTTTCTCTCTCTCTCTCTCTCTCTCTCTCTCTCTCTCTCTCTCTCTCTCCCTCCCTCCCTCTCTGTGATTCCCCAGTTTGGCTCCCGTTATGTAAGCTGGATCCTTTCTGTTTTCCAGTCTCAGTGCTGGCTTTCTAGTTCTTCCTTCTCCCTGGAATTAAGCTTTCTCCTGCTTTCCCTTTCTTCCCCATAAACACACACAAACACACCCTGACACAGGCTTCCTCACCCTAAATATTCTATAAACCTGCTAGTGGAGCAGAGACCACAATGAATAGTTATTTTTCTTCCAAGAGCTTTTGAAAAATGCAACTCTGTTCAAACTTGCTCATTCTCCCTGTGCTTGCTTGTTTCATCTCTAGCAGAACACACGTTTCTAGAGAGGACAGCAAGTCATACTTCTGTAGTCCTGGATGCTCAAGGTGGCCAAGCAAATCCTTTTTTCAAAGGAAATATCACTAGCAATTCAGGTGGCATAGCCATCTGAGATTCCAGTTAAACTCTTGAGCGTTTATACTTACCGAGTTTTCCTTCTCTTTCCCCCACCTATTCTGACAAAAGTACCATTAGGCAGACTTCACTCTGTTTCTCTTGCTCATTTGCCTGTAGGAGAATGGGCAGTCTTTCAAATGGGCCATACATACAGCCATTGAACTTCTACATTGTCCACTAGGACCCACCAGACAATGATTAAACCACAGTGTTTGTGTGTCGATTTTGCAGAACATTTGCACCCATTATTCCCCAAGCAGCTTATAAAAAGCCCAGGAGTGGTGAGAAGAAAAAGGAAAAAACCCAAACCAACTTTAATGACTATTATAAGTGGGCACCCTTAGGGGTTTTTATATACATAATCTTATCTAACTCTCCACAGCAGCCATACAGAGTTGCTACAATGATCCATGTTCATAAAGACAAGGAAATTGGGGCTTTTCCAGCTAGTGCCCAGTGGAGTTAGGTTTATTCGCTTATCCAATCGATGGTATTGATTTTGAGGCTTAATGGTGAGCCAGGCACTGTTCTAGGCTCTGAATCCCATTGGACCTCTTTGCTAAAGGAGCAAAAAGTTGCATACAGACACATCCAACCTGCGTTATAACCAATGACAAGAGGAGAGAAAACCAAGATCACCCTTATTAGTGTCCAAAGAACCCCAACCAATGATAACATGAAAAGTATAAAGAAATATGTATTGTGGGTACCAAGGATTCTGTCCGAAGTCCATGTTTTGAATTTCCAGCCTTATGCACTAGCTATAGCCTCCTTCATGAAAGAATAACTTTCTAAGTTCAATAAGTCTCAGAGAAGAGAAAGCTTCAAATAGTGACTGGGGCTCAGAGCATGAATGTAAAAGTCAATTGTCTGACCTGCTCAGCTGGGCCACTTGGCCCTCTCATGCACACACACCTGAGGAGCCATCCTGGGTGGCATCTGGCCCCCAAAGGGCTACACACGGTCTGTAATAACCCTCAGCCCTCCTCTGTGCCTTCCACTTCCCAGTGTTTATGCCCTTCTCTTCTGGTCTGCAAAGAAAAGGAACAAGATAGTTGTCTTTCTAATTTGGGGAAGGAAATGTCCCTCCAGCTAGGGGAGACAGGTGAGTGGAGGATTCCATGTTAAACCACTTCAGAAACCCAGGGGCCATGCATCTGCACGTCCACCCACTGGGTCCCACAATCAGAAGCACTGCCAAAGGGAGTCAACAGCATTTGGATCCTATAAAGAAGCTACTTATAACTGCTAATGTGGAGCAAGATAATGAAGGGAGGCCAGGAAGTGCTCAGCAAAGTGATAATAGGGAAATTATGACATCTGTGGCCCCGTTTGGTCTCTA
Source organism: Nyctereutes procyonoides (assembly GCF_905146905.1). Lineage (NCBI taxonomy): Eukaryota > Metazoa > Chordata > Mammalia > Carnivora > Canidae > Nyctereutes > Nyctereutes procyonoides. The sequence continues at coordinate 27,177,044 of NW_026575122.1, forward strand.
GTCAATAAAGCACACAGCCCAATAACTCTCCCATTTCCCCAGAACTGTAGGAAACCGAGCTGGTCCTACTAAAAGGAAAGATTTGGAAAATTACATATAAGAATCCATGTCCCAGCTCAGACTCAAGTCCACCTGCTGTCATCTCCCCTCGCCCCAAAGAGCAGAAGCTCTGACACAATTACAGACCACCGTGTCTCGGCCCTCAGGCTTCCCACATGCACCTGCTTCTGGGGTCCTGTTTTGCAGCATATCTGATGCAATGCAGTATTTTTTTTCCTTTAAGACCTAACATAAAGGAAGAGGGTTGCTTTCTTTAAAATCATATTGCAGATGCTCATCTGAGCTTTTCAAGAGTCTAATGTTTATATCTTCCCTTTCTGACCTAGCCTAAGAATGTGGTGGCAGGAGGAGAGGAGCTTATCTCAGGAGTGAGTTAAATACAGACAACAGAGATATCGTCTTTAGAGAGTACTACAGGGAGAGCCTCATACACTGGAAACAATCTTAGTTTTTCAGTCTTTTGGAACTGAAATAAAAGACTTCTTTTTTTTTTTTTTTTTTTTAAGAACAGAACTCCAATACAAAGACTTGAGATGTTGGGGTGGAAGGGTGGTGAATAAGCCAATCAATTTAGCATGAACGTGGGACCAACTCTTTGTTAATAAGGATCAAAACATGAGTAATACAGAGTGAGTAGTCATTCACCATCATGACATCCCTTCAAATGCATCCTGGGAACAAGTTTGCTGCATTAATGAGAATCAGGATTGTTGTCATATAATTTCTAATTTGAGTCATGTCTAAATATGTAGCTAATCAGCTAACAGAATCAAAATATTTCTTCAACTACAACCTGAATTTTATTTTAACCAGCCACCAAAGATGAGAGAACAATTTCATGTTAAGGTGATATGGCTTTAAAATAAAATTCAAATTTTGAATGATCTATCCCACAAATCGACAAAAGGCATCACTTGAAGAGTGACATGAGCTTCAGAAAACAAGTGCACTCACTCTCAGATTCAATATAAATGTAATTCTCCACCGAAACACCGTCCAGAAAGCTAATAAGGGGACATCTAGAAATAAGACTTTATTTTATTGTGCACATGCAGACACACACACCAGGTTTATTTACAAGCTATTCTATCACAGATGCTGGGATATTTTTTATAAACCAAACAAAGAATGTATGGAGAAAGGATTTACTGAGCAGAACACATTTAAAAAAATATTACTAAACTAGGAAAAGAAACACAAATATATACAATTCAAGCACATCTAATAAAAGCTTGATAGCTAAGAGAATGAAGGAGAAAGCATAAGAAAGAGAGGAAGCAGGAGGATAAGGTATGAAATGTCTGAATCGTCTGAATGACAACAGCCATTTTATCTAAAGTGGCTATTAGGAACAATTTCATAACTGATACACATTTTAGTGGTGCCCTCTCACCCTGCAGAACGATTCCATAGATTTTTGAGAGAAGCATTCCAATGATGATAAACCTATTTACCCACACAGCTTTCTATTCCAGCTATTACTTATAAAATAGTGACCTCTATGGTCCCCGAATGCTCAGCCTCAGAGGGTGATGGGAAGATGGAAAGCCGAGAGCTGAATTTAGAAGGCAAGTCCTGCATTACAGTGAGCATTGCTCTGTTCAGGGGACCAGAGCTTCAGGAACCAGAGACAATGTTAGCTTAGGAAACAAAGAGGGAAAGTTCAGTTGCAACAGGAGCAGGAGAACAAGAAAGGTGACCATAGAATAGCTCTGAAGTAATCATTTCCTAAGAAAACAGAAAAATGACAGTCAGTCTAATTAGATTCTAGCTAGGTCTACAGACAGCTTATGAAGAATATCAAGGGCAGATCATAGATAACAGATTGATAGCCTGAGGGCTGGATTCAGTCTGCAGATATGTTTTGTCTAGCCTGTATGATTTATTTAGCTCAAAATTTTGCAGATCGGCAATTTGGGCTGGGCTCAGCTGGGTGGTTCTTATGGTTCTGGTTGGGCTTTCTTCTAGTCATCTGCAGGTTGGTAGGGGGTTTTGCTGACCTTGCTGGGCTGTCACATCTCTAGACAAGGACTGACTCAAGTCTGGTCCAGATGGCCTTTCTGGTAGGTACATGGTACATCCTCTGGTAGGCTAGCCTGGGATTGTTCATATGGCAGTTAGGCAGAGTTTCAAGAGGGTGAGAAGGGGTACACAAGAACTGGCATCTTGCCACTTCCACAGCATTCTATTTCCAAAGGAATGCACAAGGCCAGTCTGGGATTTAAGGGTATATAGATATAGAAATAGGTATCACCTCTTGATAGGAGGGCATGCAAAGGGGAGGTGATCCTGGGAGGCTTGAACAACTGCAGCCATTTCTGCATGCACTCTCCCACATCTGGTAACTAAGCCCAGATCCAAGTTATGGTTGCACCTCCTGGATGACATCGCCCACCAAGGTTCCTGGCACTCTTTTTATCCCTCTCTTGTTACAACCAGCCAACCTGACACATTATTTGCTTGTCTCTTATTATCTTCTCATTTTATTACAGCAACAGAAGGGAAGAAAGTGGGCTAATAAATCCTTCTCAGGGTATTAAGGGATCTATCCTTTCAGTAGATCTCTTGTTCTTTTTCCCCTCATAACAACGTTTTTCCTTTCATGATCATGTCTTTTGACCCAACTTATTTAAAAATTGCTCATAAATTCTAACATTTAGTAAAAACTGATACAATTTCTAGGTATTGCCCACGAAGATTTATTTAAGGCATCATGGCCTAGGTATGGCATGTAAGAACCCCAAATTCAAAAAGGTATTGCTGATTATCCCTATAATAGCATACAGCTATCTAGTGATAAGGAGCAGAAAGGCTAAGTATATTTAAAAACACTTTTCAAAATCCTTGGACTAGAAAAAGAAATTATTCAGATCATAAGGTTCCTAACCATCCTCTCCTTCTACTGCTAGTTGTTTCATCAGTGATTCCAGGCAAAGGAAATCACTCCTGCTGTATCTGTGGTCTGGCTGGAATTCCATCCACAATTTAACTCCTTTCTCCTCTGTGTCTCTCATTTCCAAGTGCAGTAATCTCACTCATCTTTTGAATTCAATTCCAAGGCTGTCTGAACCTCCCCAGACTTATCTCTCTCTCCTATATCCTGTGCCTTGTATCTTCAGTAGACATGCTGCCAATATGCCTACATTTGTAGTTTCTATGTACTGACCTCTCCTCTCTCTGTTTACCACCCTGTAAATAGCAATGGTCCTTGTATCCTGCTAATGTCTACAACAACGTCTTTCATGTTGTAGAGTCTGAAAGATTTGTCAGAGGAATAAGTGAATACGTGATTTCTATCTTAACAACAAGGAACATCTCCAACTTTACATTAATTTACATCATACTTTTATTGCCAGTTTCAAAATATTGACATGTATATAATCTCATTTTGTCCTGCCCCTCTGCAACCATGAAGCTTTGATAAGAGGATTATGATCCCATGTGTGAATTCTGAAATGAAGGGCTAGGGTAGTTAAATGATTTGTTGAAGGTCATCCAAGTAATGACTGATTAGGCTATGATAAAAATCCAGATCTCTTTGTTTTTAGTTTCAGTATTGTTTTTGTGGTCATGGACTCAATGATAGCACGCTAATTTAAAAATTAAATATAAGGAGAGCACTTAAAAAGTCAAATGTCATCAGGAGCCCAGAGTGCCTCAATTATGGGATTTTCCTTGGGCTGGTTCTTCAGGTATTCACATCAGTTAGCAGTGAATATAGTCAAAGACCCTCCCCACACAGCGATTCTCACTGAGAGTTAATTTTAATGGACTGGAAATGGAAAGTTGTCAGTTCCCAAACTAGTTTCTTTCTGGCCTCTATTAAGATAACAAAACAATGGAAGCTTGCAAATAGCCCTTGACCTGAAGGGTGGGTTATTGTCATTTCCTTGAAGAAATCAAGGCTTAGAGGTCAAGTAACTTAGCCCAAAATCACACAGAGAACAGTAGAGTCAGTACTTGAACCCAAGTGTCATGGAGAATCCTGTGCTTACCCACCCACTGGCCTTGGGATACTTTCTAATGTTCATCTCCATGAAGATCTCAAGGCAATTCTAGAATCGTCTTCAGGAAACGAGATCACTCTTCTCTGCTTGTTCTCCCCTCACTGCTTACACTGCAGTCATTAGTGGCTTGATGCCAACATTATTCCCTTGGCCAAGCAAGGCATCTACCTTCAGACAATTCAGTGAGGCAGTCAGAAACACTGTCCTTCCTTGCAATGTGAAGCTAAGTATAAGTGCTTCCTGGGGGTGGTTGTGGAGATTAAATGTGATGGTTTTCATAAATAGTTTGGTGTGATGCCTGGTACAGACCTTCTGACGACTCCTCAGAAGAGCCATCAATCACGGGCTCCCAGGCTGTGGGTGACCATGGGTAACTAAAACTGAGGAAAACAAAACTGCAGATAAAGGTGGGGAATGGGGGCAGGGGACTTCTGTACTCTACAGTATCTCCGAGTAGGGGCTCAATAGATATATTCTGAAATAATATTTGCATTAAGAAAACTAAGTGCTTGAGCAGATGTGTCCCCGAGGTGTGAAGATGCTGTAAAGTCAGGGAGCACAGTCTCTCAGTCTTGACACTGGGAGGGGGATACCCTGACGCACAATAAAGAAATCATCAAAGGAAGGCCTTAGGATGTCCCAGATGATCAAGGAGGGAAAGGGCATCTCAGGGGTAATTAGAGTCGGCAGAGATTCAAAGTACCCATGGATTCCAATTTGGGAAGCCTGTAACATTTTCCTTTTCTTAAAAAGGGGTTAGAATTTCCCCTTCTAGAATGAAGTGTCCCTTCCATCAAAAGGAGGGAGAGGGGTGGGGGGGAGAGGAGAAAGCTTCCACCTGTCTCACTCGCTGTAGCTATGAGGTCCCATCATTGCTATATGCTCAATATGTGCTGAATGAATGAATAAGCCCCTTTTCCCAATTGGACAGAGGCTAGAAAGGAACTGGGAACAGAACCTCTGAATTTAGAACGTGTGCCAGAAATAGCTACTTGTAGATAAACAGGGGATGGAGAAGGAGTGATAAGGAAAAAAAAAAAAAAAAAACTGGATTCTCTAGCAGCCAGGACCCCCTTTATGCACAATGCTCCTAGAACGTGTTTTTCTCCCAAGCACCTCTCTCAGTCCAAGGTAGCCAACTTTCTTTACCTTCCTCATTCTAACCTATTTGCTTCTAATGATTTTTTAAAAAAAATCTTATACACTGAAGGGCACAAATGGTGGGGGTGAGGGTATGGGGGAAGCTCTACATTCTCCAAAGCACACTCTACCCCCACCTAAGCCATTTGTATCAGCCCCAGGTGGACCCTTCACTTTTAAATGCAGAAGAGGAAAACAAAGGCACTCTGAAATGCTGATCCTAAATCTTTGAGCCCTCAGAGGACTGAAGAGAGACACATCTACATTTCAAAGGAAACCAGACTCCGATTCCTCGAGTATCTGAGTATCTGTAGAAAGATCTCGGGGTTAAGAATGTTTGGACAGTCTGGATCACCCGGAGAACAAGTTCAGTCCACAGAAAGAATGGGAGACGGACAGCTGGTCAAGAAAAATTGAGGAAATATGGAAAATAGCCCAGCAGCCTCTGTGCTTATGTTTGTGGACCCCTAGTGGTTACGGAAACCAAAATGGAAACCACCTGTCTAGTGAGATTGTTTTAGGCGCCAGCCTGGGCAGGTAACGATGCCAGGGGAAATGCAGCCCGTTCTCCAGTCAATGCTTGCCATGGCTCCTAGGCCCTCAGTGAGTACACCCAGGACAGATAGACAACCAGGCTGGCTGTGAAGGTTGAGGCTTCACGGGTAGCCCCGGGCCACCCTGAGGCCTCTCTTATTATCAGGGATTAAACTTCTGCCTCCTGGAAGACAGACGGCTCCACACAGAAATTAAATTCAGTCATAGAGGAATAAACGCTGTCAGTACACTGGAAATCTTGCAGTGAGATTCCTACCTCCTAACCCAACAGCCAGAGTCGGTTAGACTATAGGACTAGTCCTCTTTCCAACTTAATATTCTGTCGCTGAAAACTGTCACTTTTGAAATGTTTGTTTGGAGTCTCCTTAACATCTCCATTTGCTCTGCTAAATGATACTGCCCTTCAGCTTGTAATCTATGTCATTGGAGATATTTGTTTAACATGCAGGTTCCTGCCTTAGGGATCAGCTTCATCAAGCCCAAATCCAGGAGCAACCTCATGAGGCCCTGATCTCTTCTCTCTAAACTCTGCCCTCAGAGTGGGTGCTTCACAGCTCAGTTCCTAAGCCTTCTCCTATTATCTCACAGGTGATCGTTTTTGTTTTTCTAGCTGGAGTTTTACTTCCTCAAGGGCAGGAACAATGTGTAAACATTTTTAACCCAGGAAAGAGAAAAAGAAATAAGCATATTATATATCAACCACTGTGCTGGGAGGGTTCCCACATATGCTCTCATTCCAATTCTGACAAAAGCTTTTCAAGGTAATATGTCAAAGCATAATTTTCTGAATGTTAAAAACAATTTTTATACAAATATACAGTGAGAATGTGTCGAATTTTACTTAGCTCGTTATTAAGGAAAACTAGCAGGATGGCAAACCAGTTCACAAGGATGATGAGAAGCAAGAACTGTAGGAGGCAGGAGAGGGGAGAAAGGAGTAGGGGAAGAAAGAAAAACAAATAGTGAGAAAGTGTTACTTAGTTGCAAAACTAGTTAATGTCCTATAAGACAATACAACCGTCACTTTGGGGGCTATCTTCTCTATTGGACAGAGATGTAGGTCATCATATTTCACCACTTGTACAGAATTGGAAAATATCTAAACCCTCATCCACCGTGCAAATTTATGTTATCCTAACTAGACAGATGTCCTTCCAGGTGTACTTTCTAGAAAATGTTCTTAACATGGAATTAAAAAATGACTTTATGTCCTTTCTGTTTGATTCCCTGTTTTGGAAGTTTTTCTTAACAATAAATATAACTTATCCCCATTCTATAGATACAGAAACCAAGGTTCAATGTTAGTGAAGTTCCTTGCCTGAGACCCCAAATAAGGAGAAGAACCATGTATCAGTGCTAAAATTTGTCTAACTCCAGAGTCCAAACTTCTACTGTATTACTATACCATTAGATACATAAAAGGTATTCGACAAACTTTCTAAATTGACTGACATAAGAGTAGCACCCAAAGGCTTAATATATCTTAGCCAAGTAATCTAGCATAGTTGATACCTGTTCCAAAGTGCTTAAATTACCCACTGGAAAACAGAGAAACTCTCTGTGTACTCTCTTACACACAGAGAAAGGGTAATCTCAGTGATGGTCCTTCAATTCCAAGTCAAATCCTACATTTATGTCAACGAGGACAGCAACCATCTTGATGATCTCCCTACCATAAGCAGGATTGTCTTAGATGCTGCACATGTAACCTCTCTAACTTTGTGGCATTTGCCTTTAGATAGCCACTCAACAGATTTTTTTAAAATATTTATTTATTTATGATAGACATAGAGAGAGAGTGAGAGGCAGAGACACAGGAGGAGGGAGAAGCAGGCTCCATGCTGGGAGCCCGACGTGGAACTCGATCCCGGGACTCCAGGATTGCGCCCTGGGTCAAAGGCAGGTGCTAAACCGCTGAGCCACCCAGGCATCCCCAACAGATATTTTTTTTTTATCACCTAATGGATACCAGGAACCCTAGTCCCACCAATAGCACAATTCACGTTAAGATACTTGAAAGGAGCATTTAAAAACAATTATTTGATTTTACTTTGTGAGTTATAAGATTTTATTTCAGATCAGAAATAAGGACCTGATGGTAAGCAATGATGCCACGTGTTAAAGACTGAGAACCTTCTTGGTAGTTAGGAAATCACGTGGACTTTCTCTTTTAATTGTAGCAATCTCCTATTCTATTGAGGAGTGCCTTCAAAGGTGATATCTGGTAAGTTGGAATGAAAGAGAAACAATACCATTTTTCTTTTCAGGACAGACGCAATACATTTTCATTTGGGAAGAGCCAAATAATAGTTGCAGTAAATCGTGCCACTTTCCTTTCCTAGATAACTTCAAGAAGTCCATTACTTTCTTCTTACTGAGCAAGAACTAATTCCTCTGCGGATTTGTGTGGCTGTAGTACTGCTTCTGGACAGCAGAGGTCACTATTAACAGTTACACTGGATTACCACATTTTAATAAATGCAAAAGAGCTAGAGGAAGAAGTGGTTTTACCTAAACTGTCTACTCTGTGGTTGTTGTACAAAGGACCAACAACAAAAACTGAAATAAAAAAATCTTCATCTTTTCCTGATAATACAGCCACCAAAATCAGAATCATATTTTCCAAGAGCCACCTACCTTGTCATTGATTTAGAAGTCCCCCATTAACCAAATAAGGTAGCCAAGAAAAGTCTGGTGTCTGAGGTTCCCCACCTTTTGTTTGACCAACGCTGGTAATAAAATGTTCAAATCATAAATAAGAGATCAACTCAAGGGTACTAAATTCTAAGCCTTTCTTAACATCTAAAGATTAAAATGTTAAGTGTCCAGGACCTAGGCTAGCTGTTCTCAAGCTTTGGTCTGCATTAAAATCACCTGGAGGTTCTCTTTAAACCATAGATTGCATGTCCCCTCCTCAAAGTCTCTGATGCAGTAAGTCTGAAGTGGGACCCAATAATCCCAATAATTTGCAGTTCTAACTGATTCTCAGGTGCTTCTATGGCTGCTGGTTTAAGGACCCTACTCTGAGAACCACTGGTCTCTACTCAAACTTGAATCATACAACCAACACAACAACATAGCCCCCTGTGGGTCGGGGAGGTGGGGAGAGCTTTATTTTAGAGCTCAATAAACCACATTCTGGGTAGCTGGAACTCAATCTAATAATGTTATTCTGCTGATATTTTAATCACATCCCATGTCATCCCATTATTTTTCTTCTGCCCTTATCTTCCTATTATTAAATGTTTTACTGGTTATGTTACCACTTCCTATCAACCTGTCCAGCACCTCAATGTTTGTGCTGAATTCTTCATTTCAAGTTAACCAGCTTTAAAACAGAGTTAAATTTTCTGGAACACTGAATTTAGAGCAATGGACAAAAATCATAGAGACAAAGGGAGTAAGTCAAGCAGTGATCCAATGAAGAAGGGTTTCATGGAGAACAGCAAGAAAAGGCCTCATGAACTCATATTTTCTAACATGGAACAAAGATCCCCCTGCTCCGGCCTGTCCTTTTGCTCAACCATTAGCAGGCAGGTCAGGTCTTGACTGGGCATTAAAGAGGATGCCATAATGTGACATAAACCTCCATGCTAATAGAGAGACCCATCAGCAGTAAAAATATAGAGTGAATATAATGCAAAAGCCATAGCAAAATATCACTGACTCATGCATTCATCTCTCAATCTCCTGAAAATATATATTAGTGCCTTTATAGTTGTTACATTCATCGGGTCAGACTGAGCTAGGTGAATAGCCACCATACAAGAAGAGGGTCTTTTAGTGCCCTCATGAAAGAATTCACCTCATTTCTCAGGGCTATGAGTGAATGAAAATAAGAAATTACAATGGAAATCACACTGCAATCTTCACTCGAGGCTAGGTTACAATGAAGACTCTAATAATACATAATAAATATGCAGCAAACCATGCCCGTTAAAGGAGACGCTCCTGCTACTGGCACACGGTACACATCCATCACGGCTCGTTCAATAAGCCAACTGCTCCCCATTGCAGGAGTAAGGCTACTCGCCAGGAATGACAGGCACAAGAATTTCCTGTGCCCGCTGAAAAAGGGAAGCAAAAGCGCCTTTCACGATACAGGCCCATATATACTTGCTTTGTATGCAGAACGGTTCTGTTCTACCACTGTCACCCTTGGCTTTTTGAAATGAATATTTATAGAGAAGCTTTTGGAACAACTTCATTTTAGACCCAGGCTGCAATCAAATAGGTTAGGTTTGCAGGGCCAACGACTGCAGAATGTTAGGGTGTCCAGAGCAATGGTGACAGAGAGGCAAGATGAATTCTAACCACCCCTTCAACGCAGTACTTTAAAATAATATTTTATTAATTCAGGCCACATACAGATTTCTTGAGGCAGAGGGAATTTGCATTTTAACTAATTCACTTTGTGATAAAGATCAGAAATTGAAGAGTGTGCCTCCATTAGTGATGAAAAAGCCTAGAGAAATTCCTGTCCACTGGATTTTGGGGTGGCACAGCACCTCAGGTCTGGGATTGTCAAGTACTGTCAGCAGTGCACTGTGAAGCACACAGCATATGGCATCCTCAAGGATGCGCTAACCATTTTTTTTTTAACATGTGAGTCAGTCAGTCACCCTAGCTCTTCTGTGGGATAATTCAAACAGCTGATCCCAACCAACTTGAAAGTGGGAAAAGCTCTTTGTCTTACTTTCGATTTCGATCACACCGGCCTGTGTAGGGTTGCAGCATTTTGTCTGTGGCTAATTTAATAGTACCTAGCTAATTGGCCTCACTACATCTGAAATCAAGAAGGGAACAATTTGTTCTGTCCATATCAGAACCAAACAGGCCAAGTTATACTTTTATGTAACCCTAAATTAACTTTTATTGGATGGTATCTTAAATGAAAATAAATGGCAAATTTGCTTTTATTTCACTAACATTGAGAGATATGGGGAATGTCATCAATTCAAGACCAGCTCTGTTCAGAGAAAGAGAAAAATTGAATGAGTCTTTAAACAGTTTTAGTCTTAGTCAAAATCTTGTAACCCAATTAATCTATAATATTTTCCTTCAATCTATTTTTTTTGTTTTGTTTTCTTTTGACCAGAACAGGAGGATGTCTATTGTAATTTTACTAACTATGATACTCTGGACACTTAATATAGAGCAAGGTCATGAATATCAGACTTCTTTGAGTTCTTATCTTTCATGGTTCAGAGACCTCATCTCTTCTTTGATCATCAGGGTTGCTCCCAAATTGAAACTGTTTTTCTCTCCCTTCTCTCTGCAGCCAACTATTGCATTCTGGACCAAGAGATTAATGGAATCATGGTTAGAGTGAAAAAGAACCTAGTGAACCAAAGGATGATAAATGAGTAAATAAATTTCAAAGAAAAAAATTTAAAGAGAGAAAAAATTGTGCCTGAAAAGGAAGATGAATAGAAATATAGATCTGGCAATCAAATTTGAGCATCATATACACTTATGGATAATATAAAAAAGAAAAGAAAAGAAAACCTTCCAAAGAGATAGTTTAATCCCAAAGAGAATCTTTCAAACAGAAAATATTTCACAGTATTTTATTGACACAATTTTCAAGTTTTCATTGAATTGCAATTAAAATGCTAAACAAATTTTAGGTGAGACTTAAAGGAAGTATGAGTTGAATCAGGTATGGCAAAGACAATGGAATTCAGAAATGAGTAACATCCCTCTCTTTCTAAACAAGGGCTGCTGTTTTATTAAGGTGTCTTCATCAAATAACAAATAAATGATATGATAGAGTGACACCAAAGAGAAAACCATGACACTCTTCTTAATTAACTAGCTGCTTCCAAAAAAGGTACGTGCTGACCACGTGTTTTCCAGATTCCAGGGGCTGTCCCAGATTATTGGATGGTCAGGAGACCCAGTGTACCAACATGACTTCTCAGGGTTTTATGTGACATTACCAAGTATCCAGCCACCCTGGTCCAATTAAGGGGAAAAGACAAAAACAATGGAGTCTGTGTCTTGTTTTACTGTCTTGGCCTTATGCAGGGCAAGTTTCCTTGTGTTCCTAGCCACTATGTCCTCCACCCTATGCCTCAGCAGCCATATCCCAGCTCTCAGAAAAGCAAGAGGGAGGCATCTGCTCCAGCTGAGAAGTAAAGAGAAACTTGTAAGAGAAGAGATGGCAAGGCAGCACAGAGAAATTGTAATGACTAAGTAGAAAGAAAGGTAAGAGGGCGGCAAAAGGAAAGGCAAGAGAAGTAAAAGGATGCCTAGCCACAGAATAATTAGCAAAAAGTGGCTCACCAGGTCCAGGCCAAAGGTTTTTGAAACTGAGAACAGAATGCAACAGTAAGTTGCCATCACTGAGATTGTCATAGACACTGGAGCCCAAACTTTCTTTAAGCAGCTAGCTTAGACCAGGAGCTTCCAGACTGAACACATCCAGAAACATCATCCTTGGTACTAAAGCTAATGGCCAAAGACTTCCACTAATGCTCCTTGTTGTGATTCATGGGAGAGTGACACTACCAACTGTGCTCAAATGTTCTACTTCATCACACTATAGGTGTAGTACTTACTAAAAGAGATAGCATTAGATGTGAAAACAGAGGGCTATTTTTCTTTAGGTTGAACGAGTGCAAGGTATTGCTATCACAATATTTAATAAGATGACTGTCATTTTCCTGAGTTGATTTATTAAGAAATATGCAATCAATATTTGAGAGCAGCTGTCACTAAAAAAATCTTGCTCTGAAGAAAAGAGTGATGTTTGCAAAATGCAAATTGTATTGAAATCCATCCCTCTCCACTTCTACTAGCAATTCCCTGCTTATCCTTCATTGGTCTTCCATCATACCTAGGAAAGAGAAAGTTCCTAAGGCTCTCCACCAGACCCCTGTCTTCTCCTACAGTCCCTTCTTGAGCCCTTTCTTAGCCAACAGGGCTGAAAGGGTAGTTGGTTCTTCACTCCTCTCTTAACTGTTGGTCAGTTAATCCTTACTCTTCCCTAAGAGTTTAGTACCATAGCCACTTTCTCAGAAAAGCTTTCCTTGAATTCCCTAATGGAGACAATCCTACTGGTACCCTTCTCTCCCTGCTACAATCAACACAATATATTTGACATTTCGATGATGTTTGTCTCCCTCAGAAGACTCAAAGATTCAGGAGAGTAGTGATCATGTCAGTTTTATTCACCATTTGTCTCAACACCAAGAATAGTGTCTGACAGTAGATTTTCAATAATGAATGAATGAATGAATGAAAATAGATCCATTATCAGAAAGTTATCCATCATGGTTCATCTGAAAGAAAGAAAGAAACAAGCAAACAAAAACAAAACAAAACAAGTGTTTGGATTATAGCTCCTCACCAAACATTGATTCAGTGATTAATTTATCCCATAGGCATTTATTGTGCTTCCTACTAAGTAGACCAGATACAAAAATAAAGCATAATTCCTGCCCTCAGAATACTTATTCTTTAAATTCTGCAAAATGCCACATTGTAAATACTTTCTGTTTAATAATCCGGGCCATTTTGGTTGCAACTACTCAACTCTATAGTACAAAAGAACCTATCAGCATATGTAAATGAATGAATGTGGATATGTTCCAATAAAACTTTATTTATGAAAACAAGTTGCTGGTTGTTTTGGCTGTAGTTGGTTGGGTGACTATAATTTGCTATTCCCTGCTCTAGAGGAAGTAACAAGACATATGTGTGTGTATATGTATATTTACTTAATTATATTTAAATAGAATCAATATTTTAATATTAATATTTAATAAAACAATATTTTAATTCACAATAAATATTCTGATTCTGTAGTCAAATGATGGGTCGCTACAATGGACCCTGCCCCGGGCTAGATTTTTTTTGTCACACAAGATGAAGGCTAGCCATGCTCTAGGGGAAGCTCATCATATAATGAAAGAGACTCTCATGTCCTTTCCTTTTAATAAAACTGCTTGAAAAGGATGCAAGAGGAAATTCTCTACACAGTAAAAACAAAGTTTTTTAAAAGCTCAGAGGAGACAGGGATGCAGGTTTTGGTCTCCTGACAATTCATCACTGCTAAAAAGCACACCGAAAGCCATGCTTGAGAAAGAGAATCTGAATGTCTTAGGTTGGGTGGATGCCAGGGAAAGGGGCAGGGGGTAGGGGTTATACAAGAGCCCATGAGTATAGCTAGATAGAAGGCTCTATGGTGGCTACTGAAATGGGGAGGAGAAAACAGATCCCAGGACACTGCAGAGGTTTCATCTGTGAGATCAATCTGCTAATTGGTTTATACTGCAATGATATGGCAGGACTGTCCTTTAACTTACAGAGATAGCACCACACACGTGCAGTCAGAAAATGAGTTCAGGGTTGTTTACCCACCAATGGGGATAACAGGGGCCCTGAGACATTAAAACTCCATCTACCAAGTTTTCCTATGACCTACACACATTTATCAATAAAAGACCAGGGTTAGGAACACTGGGAACAGTTGAGAAACCTAGTTTGCTTGAGTTTATGCTCTTAGGCTAACTAGCCTACCATCGCAGCACCATTGATGGATAAGGCCTCTTCTATATAAAATTCCATCTCACCTTTGATTACCAGTCTAACAGGAACCATATCTTGGTCACTGCCTTTACAAGCCAAGTCTTCACTTGGAAGACCCAGTTCTAAGCTTACTAATAAGAACCTGATTTGCAACTTGTTTCTCCCAGGGTCAGGGAGCTCTACTCTGGGGATGTTGGATTATTGACTTGAGAGGCCTAAGAAAGAACTCATTGGTACTCCAGAATGCACCTGCTTCAAGCAAGGGATCCAACAGCTCCAGCATTCATCTCCTCTGACACCCTCTGCTGGAAGTGCTAATGAGCAATTGAAAACCTGGTTGAGAAGGCAGGCAGGCAGGCCCCAGGGGAGTCAGAGAACCAAGGGGGGCTGGTGGAAAGTACCACTGACTAATCATCCCCTGACTCATCCAGGTCTCTTGGACCATCTTTCACATCTCAGTTGTTTCACAGAGCTCTGTGGGAACCTTCATCAAGGCTACTCCATCTTAGAGCCTACTTCCTGCTCCCTGGCAGGCTGTTCTTCAGAGCCTCACCGTCACTGACAAAGGGGCTGGGCCCAGGGGCTCTGAGCTCCAATTCCAGCCCCACTGAGTAAGTTACAACAGGTTATTTTCTCTCTTGAAACTGCCTCTCACCCTCAGAGTCTCACAGGAGGAGTGTAGCATCATTAATCAGCCTTAAGCATAATTTTATAGGCACAATCTCTGACTAACATTAGAGAAATCACACATTAAACTGGAGGAGTATTCCTTTCTGTAGTTGTGAACAAAATAAAGGATATGGAGGTCGAATCCCTGCGTTCTGATGCCACCCTCTCGCCCCAGCTGAAGGTCCGACGTGGGACAAGTCATTCAACTACAACACGGATTTGTATGTTAGCTCTGAGATAGGAATAGCATCCAGTCCTTTTTCCATATGGAAAAGGACTTTGGAAATGATAAAACTCTTCTGGCTCTTATGAGAGAAGGCATGGCTTACAGAAGATAACACAGAATACGGAGCAAGATTCAAATCCACGCTCTACTCCTAAGGGAAATACTTAAATGACTTCTTAGAATCTTTGTTTCTTCCTCTGCATATTGTGGGGAGCATCCCCTCCAGAGACAGTTAGGAAAATGCAGTGCCATAATGTACAGAGAGGGTCTTGTAAACTGTGAAGCCCTAGACCAGATGTGAGTTGCTGCTGTTCCCATGACAGTATTTAATAAATTACTAGCCAAGTTCAACTGTATCTGCGTTTTGAGAAAAGTACAGAAAGTACATAAAAAGGAGACAGAGACAACAGTACTAGATGCTGGGGAGATTATGAAGATTATATTTCTCTATGCCAGTAAATTAATTCTTAATGGAGAGCTCCCAAGGAGAGAAATAGGCTAAACCTGAGAGGCCAACCATAGCGCTTTCCAAAGAGAAAGCCATTTTCCTTAGATCAAGTCTGAACTTTGCCAGGTATGGTTCATTGGATATTTGAGCCTTGATGAGTCTCTGGTCCCAGTGTATGGCTGTAATTTGCCTCAAAACTGTCCCCCACCCCATCCCCCAAAAAACTCACTTTTTTTTTCTTTTTTCTGTTGGCAACATAAGGACTCTGAAACTCCAAGAGTTGTGACTGCTTTTGTACAACATTCTACAGACACTAGAACTAAGCCAGATAATGAAGAAAGAATGTAATTGTTGGGAGTTAGGTCAACTTTAATTCCAGGCCACTGAGAACTTGCACAATCATGAGCACACTGCTCAACCTCTCTGTGCTTTTCCCTCAACTATACAATAAAGACTGTGATATGTCCACTCCTCATAGGTCTGCAGTGAGGGTCATCAAGTCAGCCAAACCCTCAGGAGAGTGCTAATCAGTCTTGGCAAAAAGGGGTCCCCTCAAAAGAGTTATTTACTGGATGAAATTAAGGATAGGGATCAGAAAAAAGTCTCTATGTAACTCTAAATAACAGGTGTTATTAGTGGTTTATGGATTAATAATTTATAGATATGAACAGATTTTACAGCTAAATTCTTATTTGTTTTCCTTTCCTTCTCTTTTAAGACCTCAGATGCATAAAGTTTATTTAACTATACTCATCCCTCCTCACCTCTATGCTAACAGACTCAATATATATCCTTTCATTTTACCTTCCACACATGTGTGCTCAAACCAGAGAGAGACTGAGATTGAGCTTTTCAATTGTTTGCCTTCATTTTACTTATTGATTCCCCTACTGACAGACACTCCAACCCCTACAGGGCTTGATAGTCCACAAACATCATTGCATTGAACCTCCATGTGGCCCTGAGCCAGCCTGTCAGAAGTCCATTCTCAAGAGCTGGATTCCAGGTTATGAGACACACACACGCTTAACTGCATTACCTATTTCACATTCTCATCTAGAATGGCTGTTCTAATTATGCTTCACTCTGAAGTGCCTGAAAGGTGCCTGCATCCTTACAACTTTGCCAGCACTTGATATGATTTAACTGTCTAATTTTTGCACATTTATTGGGTCTGAGGTAGTATCTCAGTGTAGTTTGCATTTCTGTTTACTAGCAAGGTTGAATACTTTGTCATTTATTTATTAGTCAATCAGATTTCTACTTTGGAAGTTACCTATGTATCCCCATTTTCCATTTTTCTAATTTTTTTATCACTGATTTACCATAATTTCTTGCCTAATTCTAGATAATTAACCCCCTGTTGTTTTTAGACAGCACAGATACCTCTTCAATTGTCAACTTTGTCCATATGTCCTGGGGTAAGCAGAAATGTTTTGTTTTGATAGAGTCAAATCCATCAGTATTAGGATTTTTGCTTAGGGTTCTTGTTTAAAAATCCCCTGCTTATCCTGAGATCACAAAAATAACACTTTACTTTCTTCCAGAACCCTGAACCAACAGTAAGTGACACTTAACTGCTGTATGAGCTGCCAGCCTCTCCTCTTAACTTTTTATGTCCTATAATGTGAATGCTTCTATTTTCCCTCAGTTATTAGGCACTGCCCTATCTTTTTCCCCTACTGTTTCAATTCTTGTTCTTGACTGTTTTCACAAGACAGTGGATAAATATATTTATATATTATTGGCTGATTAGATTTAAGTTCATAACAGTTCTCAAGGATGTCTTTAGTTTGAACAGAGCACATTTTAATGAAGTACTCCAACACACAGAAGAGTGTGGTATTGAAAAAACAAAACAAAACAAAAACAAAAAGAGGGGGTGGGTGTGAGGGTATAAAGCTATTTAGGCAGACCTAAGTTTGAATCCTGGCTTTGCCTATTACTTTGTAATGTTAATCAACTCACTTAACTCTTCTGTTGGAAATAGTAATAGCTGCTATATAAAATATCTTAGTTAGAAATAATAATGGAAATAATGACTACTACGTAGGATCTACTGGCTGGAAAAGGTTAAATTATACTAAGGCTGTAAATGAATGCTGAAATATCAAAGGCTTAACAAAGCAAAGGTTTCTTTCTCTCTCATGGAGAAACATGTCCAACATGGGTTAGCTACACGTGGTTGCTCATGTTGATAGACTCTGGCCAATAGAAGCTCCCTGTCTACAATGTTATTGATCACAGAGCAGGATGTAGAAGATGCTGGGGTTCACCTCCCAGATTTTTCACTCAGGATAGAGGTGCTCACTCCCCCAGAGTAGCCTGGAATATTGACTGCTGTCAACTTAGACCTGAAAGCTTCCATAGCCCTCAGTGAAAGAGAAATGTAACTCCCAAAGCCTGTCCCTTCCCTGGGGCAGCCTGCATGGATAATGACCAATTTAGGTTATAAGGGCCCAGGCTCTTTTCCTCAAATGAGGGCAACTCTCAGGGCCATATGGAGCTCCATAAAGGATTGGCCAAGTCTTCTACTGCAACTTCATCTTCCTTCTAATCCTGTTTCCCTTACTCCTTCCCTGGGATGGTCCCTGAGACCACCCACCAAAAAAAATGGCTATATGCAAATCCCTGTCTCAGAGTCAGTCTCCTGGGAAATGAGATCTAAGAGGTCGGTACTGGGAGGGATCCTAGAAAGCTGACTTTGACATGGGACTTGGGAGAACGATCGCCTGCGGCAGGAAAGCCCCATCATTTCTAGACTGATGACCCTGGGCATGCTGTAGTGTATATGAAACTTTCATTGATGGTGAAACAGAATGGGATGGTAGTGGAAGAAAAATCCACTGGCAGATGCACTATCTAAGGAGTCTAAGAGGTTTGGGGAAAGACTTTGGAACTGAATGGCTCTTTACTGGGTAATATCAATACAATGGAAAAAGACAATGGAAGTCTGAGAATAGTTTATCTCAAACTGAAGGTGAATTGTCAAAGCCAGAGAGCTTCCTTGGAAGCACCAGAAAAGGCTCTTGTCTCCTACAGCCATAGGCAGAAAGGAGCTGAGGATCAGGCCAGGCCAGGATGATGAGATGAGAGCACTCATAAAGGTTGAATTCTCAACCCTAGCAAGTCTCTGATAACATGGTCAGGGACTTAATTGGGAAGAAGTGGGACCCAAAACCTGGGATGGAGACATTTGGATAGGTGCACTTGAAAACCTTGAGTTGTCAGATTTCCCTGAACCTCTTGAGCCTGCAGAAATGCCCAGAAATGATGTCTTTGCTAGAGCAGGTCAACAAAGCTTCGGATGCATTCTTTCCAATCCTATCAGGAAGCAAGACCTGAAGCAGTATTCAATTTACATGGGGCAAGAAAACAGTATATGTTTATGATCTTATATCCCCCACCCTCTGTTATTAAACAGTCTGAAGGGGCTTGGACCATCTAGACATTCTTTAGAATATGATATTGGTCAATTACATCAATGACATTATATTAATTGGTTATGATGAGCAAAATATGGCAAGTTGAGGAGGTATCAGAAACTACGAGGATTCAAGGGCTCCCTCCTTAATGAAAAATTTAAGAGCCTAGGGGCCTGGAACATGCCAAGACATCCCCTTCAAAATAAAGGACAAGTTATGGCATATCATACCTTCACCCATAAGAAGGAAGCATTTTGGAGATGGATCACCTGAATGCCTACTGTCAAGGAAAACCCTAGGAAAACCCTAGGGTGTAGGGTTCTAGAGGCAACATAACCTATGCTTAGATATTCTGCTCCAACCCACTCACCAAATGACATGGAAGACCGTCCAAGCTGATCTGGGCTGCAGTGCAAGGAGTCATACAACCTGCTGCTTGGGTCATACAACCTGCCAGTCCCCGTGGTAACAGAGATACTTGTGGTGGGGAAAAATGCCGTGTAGAGTGTGTAGTAAAGAAATTAACCCTGTACAAAGAGAGGTTTGTCCTTTGCCTTTGCCTCCTGGAAGGTAATCTCTGTTTGCCTGGGGGCCTTGGGCCCATAGACAGTACCAACGTGATTTTAAGTGAGGGCTTTGAGTCATGTGGTATCAGTTGACCTGGAGACAAATCAAGTATGTGGACAATCAATCAATCTTGTTTTTCTAATGAATCCCAATAAAAACTCAAAATACCAAGATTTAAATGACTTTCCCAAATGGCAATACTGTGTGTGTACTGTTACATATCAGTGCTGGGAAAGTAATGCATCCAGTCTCCTCAGAATGAGAACAAACTAAGTTTCACATTTGGTAGTTCCCCAAACTCTGTCCTATGTACTTTTTCCCTTGGCTGATTTTAATCTGTATTTTTCTCTATAAAAAGCCATAACTATGAGTATAATAGCTTTCAGTAAGTTCTGTAAGTCCTTCTCACAAATTATCAAAACTGAGCATGGTTTCAGAATTGCACCCCAACCCCAAAAGAGACATTAAGTTGAAGTCAAAAGTGAGGATAGTTTTGTGGGTGGGCTATTCCCTCTAACTTTGTAGTAGGCCTAAACTCCTCACAAGGAGCCATGGGGCAAGGCCCAATGGGAGAACCACAATGTAGACACTTTAGGATTCAGGAGCAAGGCTGTGAAATCTGTATCAGAGAATTAGACACTATTCAAAAATAGTTCTTGGCATGTTACTGGGTCGTAGAGATGAGTATCTAAACACAGGAATCATGTGTCTATGTATCTACAACTGCCAATCATGACTTGTCCATACAAATCATAAGTTTAAACAGCCTAATAATGATCCATCACAAGACAGAAATAGTACATTAGGGGTCAATCACAAGAAGGGTCACAGAGCACAAGTGAGCTGTACTAGCAAGTGGTCCAGACTCCCATGTCACTACTATTGCACCATTACCTCCCGTCACACCAATAGTCCCATAGTGGGGTCTCTTATAACTAGCTGGTAGAAAAAGAAAAATGATAGAGCTTGGTTTACAAATGAGTTTTCATTTCTGTAAATACAAGTCAAAAATACACTTCTGCTGTCCTGAAAGACAATAGTGAGAGAAAAATCCTCTCATTGAACAAAACTTTGGGTGGCCTATCAGGCCATCTGTTTTGTGTGATAAAAGCATGTATAGACACTTGGACAGCTGTGAATGGTTACATTGGTTGGTTAGGGACCTGGAAGTAAAAAGATTGGAAGGTCAAGGAAAAAAGGTCTTGAAAAAAGTCTTATACATGGACCTTTGGGGACATACACAATATAAAAGGCATTTATTGAGCCACCACCTGGCAAGAGAGAGAAATAAAGACCTAGGATGACAGAGTGGGGATAAAAATCAGAGAGGAATTTGGGGGCGCCTGGGTGGCTGAGTTGGTTAAGTGTCTGCCTCTTGATGTTGGCTCAGGTCATGATCTCACGGTTGTGAGATCAGAGCCCTCCATCGGGCTCCACACTCAGCAGGGAATCTGCTTAAGATTCTTTCCCTCTCCCTCTGCTCCTCCCCCTGACTCATGCACTCTCGCACTCTAAAATAAATACATAAATTCTAAAAAAAAAAAAATGTCAGAGAGATTTGAAGATACTATACTGTTGGCTTTGAAGATGGAGGAAGGGGCCATCAGCCAAGGCGTGCAGGCAGCCTCCAGATGCTGGAAAAGGCAAGGAAATCGATATTTCCTAGTGCTTAACAGAAATTTCCATCAAGGCAAATGAACTCTTCATTTGCATGGCATTACTAGCATGTAGCATGAGGCTTTGCACAAAGTAGGCACTTTATAAATATTAATGGATGAGTGAATGAATCACTGAATTAACTCTTCACATTCATGATTCTCTGCAATGGTGAATTACGCATGAGCTCTATTCTGTCTTTGGAATGACTTTCCACCATCTTGATAAATCTACAAAAGTTCAACCCATCCAAAGTACAGTTATCTCTACTGTAAAATCCTCCTACTCCTCAACATGGTTATGTTCCGAATGCACCTCCTTTACTGTTTGTACATACCTCCTCCGCAGCATTTACTATAGCAAACTGTATTTATTTATATACATGTATATCTCTTAAGATTGTGAGTAGCTTAGAGAAAGAGGGTGATGAATTATTTATCCAAACATCCCCTAGAGTCTTAATATCATGCCTAGCACATAATAAATTGTTGAACATTTGTTGAATGAATAAGTGAACGAAGAATGAAGGAGAGACAATTTCAAGTCTATGCAGAATGATTTCAAAACCCAGGGGAGGAAATCTATATAAACCAGGTAAAGAAGGGATTTCCCTGAGAACCTGGGACAAGATTTGGATTTCTGGGGCTAGCCAGAGGAAGGTCAAAGAGGCATCTTTACAGTAGCCTAAAAACACAGGAGACTAATGTCTAAGGGTAGAAATGACAACTTGAGCCTGACTGGTCTATCTTTGGACCATGAGATTTAGAAAGGAACCATGGATTGCATCAAACCTTACAAAGCTCCCTGGCCTCAGCCTTCTGGCCTCAGACCTGAGCAGTGGTCACTCTAAAGACAGGGAAACACAGACTCTAAAACCAGGCTGCCTGCATTAAAATCTCAGCTTTGCTAAGTACTAGTTGTGACCTGGTGCTCAGCATTCACATTTTCTATGCCTCAATTTCCTCCCTGTATATGGAAATAATAACAGTATGTATAATATAATACTATAGTATATAATTATTAACTTTATATAATTATAATATATAATTATTAATCATAACCTAAAAATACCCTACACGATTTTGTATATCCTATAATTAAAATTATATTATACTATAAATATAAATATAAATATTCTATTATATAATACATATAGTGTAGTATGTACATTTATTATATATATAATATATATTATATAGTACATATATGTAGCATATATATGTAGTGTATATATATTATATATATTTAAACTTCAAAAAATCCTACACATATATTATATATACTATAATTATATCATTATAATATAAATATAATTGTTGCATATGTATAATATATGTATAGGGTGGGTTGGGGTTTTTTTAGGTTTAAATATGTCCTGTGTTTAGGTTTAAATGTGTCCTGTGTTTAACTGTGATAGTTAAATACTATCTGGCACATTATAAGCGAACAACCAGGATTAGTTATATATATAAAAATATAGACTATCATTTGGAATCATCTTAGAAAGGCTCTCAGGACTTCTGAATACTATCTAAAAAACACAGAAATGCTGACTTGGACTGTTACAGAACTTGGTAAGATTTCTGCAAATTTTATAAGTCCCCAGGTACTTTTAATTTTTGCTAACTTTTTTATATAGTCCCACAGAGGTCAGCAGTAAAGTCTCCAAATAGTCTCTATCAGTTTTTTGGGGGAGGGGGTGGACATTAATAAAAGAGAGGGGCTAACAAGAATGATTTGGCTACCAAATCTGTTTCGGAAGAACAGCACCCTAATGTAAAGCAGATGCTGGCATTTGGAATAAGAAAGGGAACTCCCCAGGTCATGGAGACAGGCACAAAGGAAACAAGGACATCACAGGATAGAGAAGTGGCTCCACAACTTTAATCTGCAGTCACATGGCTCCCTGAAAATGTCCAAAATTAACCTCATCTCTGCCTCCAAATGTCCCATATCTGGCAGGCAGTGTATCACGTGAATAAACTTGAAGTTGTTTTGTTATATTTTATCCTTCTCTTTTATCTCTCATATCAAGTCTGTCACCAAATGTTACCTATATTTTCTATTTCTGATTTCTTCCCATTTTATTTTTGAAATATAAAATATAAAACTGTATATGTCCAGTTTAAAGGATAACAGCAAACAAGCACCCATTTATTCCTCCATCCAGGCTAAAAAACAGAATATCGGGCAGGGCTTTTAAGGTCCTTTATGGGCTCCATCTAGGTAATCCTATCCTTTGTTGCTTCACTAGTTTCCACAGATTTACCTTCACTCCTGTAATTCCACTGTTGTCACCAGACTATCATCACCTCATGCCAAGATCAAAGTTGTAACTACTTCATTCATTCACTCAAAATATTATCAGCCCCTCCTTCTAGATGAGCAGTATGCTGGACTTTATTGAAATCAACAGTGGAGCCCTCTGCCAGGAGCTCAGAGTTGACGGAATAGATAGACCAGAGATGGTCTACATACCAAATGTTATGAACACATGACAGAATTAACAGAGGTGCTTTGATGGCTGGAAGAATCCTGGTTCATCTCCCTGTCTCCTCTTTCAAACTCTCTCCTGCACTCCATTTTTATTATATTATATATGTAGTCTAGGATTAACAAGAATTTCCCTCTGCCTAGTTTTATAACCTTCCAAAATCTGGCACAAAGGAACACACATCAGGCATAGACCTGACTCTAAGCTCTACCCCTTACAAGCTGTGTCACCTGAGAGAGTCTACTTAACTTCTCTGAGCTTCAGGATCCTCATCAGTAAAATGAGAATCTTAGTAACATTTCCTGCTGAGTTATTGTAGGTATTAATCTCATGATGAAAGTCAGAGTATTTTGCCAGCAAAAAGCACTATGCAAATGTATGAGATGTTCTCTTTCCTCTCCTCTTGTCCTTGTTGAAATTTATCCACCATTTAAGATTCAACAGTTATGTCTTCTACAGACCCTGAAGCTTCTAGTCAATCTCTCTGACCCTTGACTCCTCTAGTTATTCTGGTCACCACCACATATTTTGGGCTGTGATGACTTTGCAGCAGTGAGTTTAATTTCTCAAATCAGACTGAGCATTTTGAAGGTAAGATATGTCTCACATTTTCCTAGTGTTCTCTGAGGACCCAACACTCTGCTTGACGTCATTTAGAACATCCTCACATATTCATTGCTTATTAAGCATCATATGACTAGCACAGTGTTAGAATTCAATTATAGAAACTCTGTTTTGATGATATTTCTATATATTTCCGCCAGAAATTTGTAATGAAATTGAAATGGTTGCAAATACCAATAAGACCTGAACATCTAATGTGTTGTTAAACTGATGTCAAACGAGGAATTGGGAGTTCCAGATTTTGACTTACAATCCCTATCACTGACTGCATTCCCTCAGACAAACATGGCCAGATGCTTCAGTCTTGACACATGCAAAATGAAGTCATTAACTGCTGCCCATCAATTCTGAAGAAAACTGTCAACATATTCTATAGAAGTCTTTGGAATGCCATGATCTCCTAGAAATAAATAAAGTAGGAAAACATTGGTCTGGGAAGACTTTTTGTTGGATATGACACCAAAGCAAGGGCAACAAAAGCAAAAACAGCAAAACCAGACAAGAGCGATTTCATCAAGCTAAAAAGAGTCAGCACCATAAAGGAAACCACGACCAGAGTGAAAATGCAAACTACAGGATGACAGAAAATATTTCCAAACCAAAGAGCCTCAATAAACATTTCTCAAAAGAAGACAAACAAAAGCCAACAGATACATGAAAAGATAGTCAACTCTACTTAACAGCAGGGATAAGTAGACGCAAATCAAGACCTCAGTGAAATACTACCTCACACTTGTCAGAAGGGCCATCACCAAAAAGACAAAAGATACCCAGTTTTGACAAAAATGTGGAGTAAAGGCAACACCTATATACTATTTATGGAAATGTAAATTGGTACAGCTATTATGAAAAACCATATGGAGGTTCCTCAAAAAATTAAAAATAGAACTGCCATATGACCAGTAACCCCACTTCTTGCTATAGATCAAGAGAAATGAAATCAGTGTCTCAAAGAGGTATCTGCATTCCCCTGGTCATTGCAGCATTATTCACAATAGCCAAGATATGGAAACAATTCAGATGTCCACTGACAGAAGAGAATGTGTAAGAGAATCTTATTGTTGGTAATAAAAAAAGAAGAAGAAAAATGAAGTCTTGCCTTTAAGACAACATGGATGAACCTAGAGGACATTATTCTAAGGGAAGGAAGCCAGATAGGCCAACACTGCCTGACGTCATTTATGTGTGGAATCTAAAACAGTTGAACTTATAGTAACAGAGTAGAATGCTGATTACCAGGTGTTGGTGGAAAGGGAAGATGGAGAGATATTGGTCAAAGGGTACAATGTTTCAATTATACAAGATGAGTAAGTTCTGGAAGTCTAACAGACAGTAGTGTGACTATAGTTAGCAATACTGTAGCCTATACCTTAAATATGCTAAAAGGATTGATCTTAAGTGTTACCATCACCACCACAACAGAAAGGGTAACTATGTGAGGTGATAGATATATTAGCTTGATGATAGTTGTCACTTCACAACGTAGACAATATCAAAACATCAAGCTCTGTACCTTAAATATATACTAACATTA
The DNA here is from genome assembly GCF_905146905.1 of Nyctereutes procyonoides. Lineage (NCBI taxonomy): Eukaryota > Metazoa > Chordata > Mammalia > Carnivora > Canidae > Nyctereutes > Nyctereutes procyonoides. Next base: position 27,202,984 of record NW_026575122.1, read on the forward strand.
TTTGTCAATTATACCTTGATAAAGCTAAAAAAAAAAAGGAGTCAGATATATTCAAGATATCCTTACAATTGTTACTGTTTCTGCATTACCCCAAATTAGCTGCAGATATCATCATAGAAATCCGTCAACTCCATGGATAAGGTGAATTCTTAAATCTGTTTTTACTTAGTCTAATTCAGTCAAAACAAGAGAAAAAGTTGGGGGGGACACATATGGAATTGGGAAGGGGGTAGGGAATGCCGTTAGGACTAAGAAAACTTCGGTTTTTTTTTTTAAGATTTTATTTTACTTATTCATGAGAGACACACAGAGAGAGGCAGAGACATAGGCAGAGGGAGAAGCAGGCTCTATGTAGGGAGCCCGATGTGGGACTCGATCCTGGTACCCCGGGACCACACCCTGGGCTGAAGACAGATGTTCAAGCACTGAGCCACGCAGGTGCCCCAGGACAAAGAAACCTTTTAAATCTCCCATAGAAGGCCTCATTTTCTCCAATCCAAATTCCTCCTTATGTGCCCCCAATAGTCAAGCTTCAAAGTGAGAAAGAACAAATCTCCAAATGCCAGGAAAATTACAATTCCTTTCTCATCATTTTCCTTTGATTTTGTGATAGGCAGTTGATAACGTAAACTAGAACCTATATATCAGAGTCAGAATACTGACTTTTCATATTTTTCAGCTGTTCTTCTTTTAGTATCCAGAGTTTGTCTATATTTTGAGCAGTTCACCTTGACTCCTGGTGTAAGTCCAACAACGCATGAATTATTGTTAAAGGTAAATAAATAAAACACTGTCATTAATTAATGGGACTTACCATTTCTTAAAGGGAAGGTGCAGAGTGGAACAGGAAAAGGATAAGATTTAGAACCAGAAAGACCCAATTTGAAATCCATTTACTTATCATCTAGATCATGGGCAAGTTACCTTCTCCAGGACTCAATGTTTCCATCTATAAAATTTACCTTACAAGACAGATGTTAGACTTAAGAGTGAATGTCAGTAAAAAAAAAATCCATCACAGTATTTTCTCTAAATAGTTACACAATGGATGTTAAACACCTAGAATGCAATGCTAGCAGTTTACATTACACTATCTTTAATCCGGTTTTCTATACTTTTATTTTAAGTGATACCAGTGACTGAGGGGATGGAGAGGTGATCAGAATATTCCCCCTCCTGGGAAAGGAGGAAAACAGTAGTGCTTTAAAAATCATATTCAATATTACCATTATTTTGAATTGGATTATGCGGATTATTAGGGACATGTTTCCAGGTTTCTCTGCAGGAGCCAGGGAATAACGTCCTAGTAGTTTAGATTTTGGTTCAGGTGGGTTGTGGGTTTTGTTGTTTTTGTCACTGTTGTTTTTATGAATGCTAGCACTGATCATTGTCACCACAGAATAACTTCCAAGCAGACATACTTTTAACAACCAGCATTAACTGTGGCTATAGATTTCTTGGTTGTGTCTGTGCTGCTGCTGCTTGTAACACTGGAGTTCATAAAGGTGAAGAGCATCTGACAGCATACTTCTGGCATTTGAAGATTTCATTTGACAGTATCGACTGCAGTGAACTCAACACCCACCAAACAACATTGATAAGAGTATCTCATGTGGTTTTTGAGAGGCAGTCTGATACAATGAAAAGAGATTTGGGCTCAAAATTCACAACAGCTGGTCCCACCCCTGATTCTACATTGGATTTGCTCTGTGACCTTGAGTATTTTATTAAAGCTCTTTGGCACTGGGCAGCATCTGTAAAACTGGGGCAGTATCATTGTAATACAGCTTCAACTCACAGTTAGGTGGCATGGCATTTCTATTACAATCTAGTGCGCACCAACAATGGGATAGAAGCTCTATCACTACTGAATGCAGAATAAATCTCTGGCTGACAAACTGAGCTGGGAAGGCAGGTCACACACCCAGAGAAGCGATGGGGAAATAAACTCAGTGGAATTGCAATGAATTACAAAGAATTTTATAAATATAGTTTTAGATAGACTTGTATAATGATAATAATTAAGAGACAGGAGGATGTACTCAAATCAGAATAGAAGGACAAGGAGATTGGGTACTATTGCTAGCCTCCATTTTAACATTTAAAGCTACAATTATTTTGCTTTTGCTGGACATCACAGTCAGGTCATTTGTATTTTCCTGTCTGATTGGCTGAACCCAGGCTCTGCCACATGGCTTTTGGCTGTAATGGTAGGTGCATCCCATGCTATCAAGACAAGTCACATATGCAAATAACCCTCAGATTCTGGCTCTTATCAGCTACAAACATAGTGGGGGATGGGAGGAAGAGTGGTGGAGTGTCTGTTTATGAATTCAATGGCTTCGAGCCCAGGGAAATATGAGGATGGTTTATTGCCACAGTTACCACCTCCTGACAAATAGAAGAGAGGTTGTGACCATGACAAAGACAGCAAAGTTACTGCAATAAGCAAGGGTAGCTCCTAGAAATGACACTCAGTAGGAGCATGTGCTTGGAGAAGCACCTGGACAGGACCAGAGCATGGATGAGAATCTTGTCACTGTCTCTGTGAAATAAGAGAATAAAACGCCAAAATGCAAGCAAGGTGCAATGAGAGGATCCAATGTGAACGTAAAGTATAGAACACAGTATCACTCCTGGCAATGGTGAATAGTCCAGATCAGTGCTGCTCAAAGTGGGCTCTTTACACTGTGTCACTACCAATATAGCAAGACGTGTACAAAAATTAAGGGTATTTAGAAACTCTCACAGCAGTTTCATAGAGTCATTATGTCTACTGAATCCAATACTAAAAAAATTAGGCTTAGATTTTGTTTTGTTTTGTTTTTTAATTTTATGTTTCTAGTACTTCATTTTTATTATACTTCATGGAAAAATTGGTTTAGGACAGATTTTGAAATTGTTAAAAACGGTTTTCTACCACATATAGCACATTGAGAAGAAACAGTGTACTTCACAGCCCACACTAGTCTGTTTTGGTTAAAGGGTTCTGCAAACACACATTCATCCAGGTATATGAGATCTCATTAAGCACCTAAGTATATGTTGGTAGCAGATACAGATATAATATGTCAGTAGGAAAGGAAGCAGATGCAGTGTCAGAGTACATACATCCAGAGAAGAGCCTGTAAGCAGAATGTCTGAGTTATTAAGCAGTAGATTTAGATGCAAGGTATGTATCCGTCTGGGTTTCATCAGGAAACAGAAATCACACAGCAATTTAAACAGGAGCAGTTTAATGTAAGGAATTATTGAACTATTAGAGGGTAGTAAATAAAGAGATGTGAAGAGCACTCTACAAGTACACAAAGGCTAAGTGAGAGTACCTACACCGGAGGATCAGACCTCACTGGAGCAAATGGATAAGTGAGAAGTGTGCTGGGTTGGCTGAGCCCGAGCTGGACCACAGTGGCAGAGCACGCAGAAACCAGCCCACCGGGTACAGCTGAGTTAATGCTGGTGGAGGACACACAGAGGGATAGGCACAGGCCTCAAGTAGGCAGTGTCTGCATCTTGACGGGGTGGTCACCTGGGTCACCTGCACCACATCTGCAAGGTGGTTACCAAGCCGAGGCCAGGTCAGCGTATTGGCCAAGAGATTGCACACTCTGAGCACATAGCTGACACAGAGCAGCACCAGAGTATGCACACACACACACACACACACACACACACACACACAGACACCACCACCATCACCACCACCATGCACATTCCCTTAGCCCTCGTGGACCAGGCAGGTCATAGGAACAGGAAGGAAAAGCCAGGAAGAGAAGCCCCCTCCTCCTCCCGCCATGCTCCTCTAGCATTCTCTATTGGTAATGGTTAGCACTATGCTCTCTATAAAAGACAAATGCTCAGTGTCCACTGTTGCAGGATTGGACTGAAGACTGAATTTGGAGCTGAGAGCTATACACTGATAACTAGCGCAAGTTTAGAAAGAACAATGCCACACCAGAGCTGAGGAAAAGTGACCCAGGAGGCAATTTCTCACAATAACTCAGTGAGTCTTATTATCCCCATGTTACAGATGAGGAAAATAAGGCACAGAGGGTTTAGTAACTTTCCTGAAGTCACATGGCTAGAAAGTGGGAAAGTAGAGGTTTTAACCCTGGAAATTAAGCTCTAGAATCTTTGATTTGTAACCACTATGTGATGATGCTCAAGGTTGTGGGATAATTAAGTAATAATAGCTAATGTTCATGGAGAATTTACTATATGTCCTACATTATGTTGAGTACTTTATATCCCTATTCTCTCTCTTTTTAAAGTTTTTATTTATTTATTCATAAGAGGCACACAGAGAGAGGCAGTGACACAGGCAGAGGGAGAAGCAGGTTCCCCACAAGGAGCCTGATGTGAAACTTGATCCCAGGACCCCGGGATCATGACCTGAGCCAAAGGCAGATGCTCAACCACTGAGCCACCCAGGCGTCCCTATCTCTGTTCTCTTCAATCTCTCTCACATGCCTATGACACACTATGGCTAACCCCTCTCTTTTAGAGACAAGGAAATTAGAGCTTTTAGGGGTTTTATTACCTTGCCCAAGGCTGCACAGCTAGTAAGTAGTTTTGTCTCCAGGTCTTCTGCTTCTAGCCTGTATACATACGTAACTATCTGGATTGGAGCCAGAGAGGAAAGAACACAGCAACCCAAATCATCAAAGGCAGCTTCAGGAGAGAGAGGCAGCCTATGCTGGACTTTAAGGTTTGGTAGGATTTGAATAAACAAAAGGTACAGAGGAGGTTTGCTTATTTGATGCATGCACAATTTAAAAAAAAATTTTAGTGTACTTCCACACCTTTAAAAGTCTGGAGCTTTCACACAAAATCTGAATTTCGAGCTTCTAAAAATGTAGAGGATATGTCAACACTGAGTTACACGGCACCCATTCACTAGGGTCTAGTAGCAATAGGGCCCCTCAGATCTGCTGTGTCCTCACCAGTTTGCCACGCTCCCCGCCCCCCAACCATCCTCTGTCTCACACCCATCTGCTTCACTCATTTACATCGCAGGGCTCCTGTGGGAAACTGAGACCACACGCGGAGGCAGAGATTCTTAGGCTGGGGAGAAAGCATGATGAAAGATACGAAAGGAGAGATTATCATGTCACGGGCATGTGGGCACATACGTACACGTGTGTGTAGTCCAGCTAAAGAGGAGAAGAAGTAAGTGACAGCACTGTCTGGAGCAGAATGGGGAGATGAGATGGGAGCTGAGCAGAGGAATAAAGGAATGGCAGTGAAGGATTTCAGCAGGGAAATGCTATGGAAGACTCCTCTCAGAGCTGTGGGTCTGGGGATGTAACATTTCGAAAGCTGAGTTGGGGAGACGCCTGGGTGGCTCAGCAGTTGAGTGTCTGCCTTCAGCTCAGGGTGATCCTGGGGTCCAGGATCAAGTCCTGCATTGGGCTCCCTGCATGGAGCCTGCTTCTCCCTCTGCCTGTGTCTCTCTGCCACACTCTCTCTCTCTGTGTGTGTGTGTGTCTCATAAATAAATAAATAAAGTCTTTTTAAAAAAATGAAATCTGAGTTGGGAGGAGAGATCATACAGGGGAGAAACAAGTGGGATAAGACTTGAGGGGACATGTCCTGAACTACATGAAACACAATTAAGAGTCTTAGACCAGGAAGTATCACCTTTCCTGCCTGGATCAGCCAGGAAATATTTAGCACCTTATCTGGCTTTATTTATGTAAGTAGTCCTAGGTATTGTAAATGGAGCAGGAAAAGGTGATGTTTGGGCTGGAGGGTGATGTGGGGAAAGAGATGATTTTTCGCTCCTAAATAGATGGGGAAGACTGAACAAGAGAGTGTTGGCAAATAGAGAAATGTCACAAAAAGAGTCTGCAACAACAGCCTTGAGCCATAAGTGTCTCTTTTCTCTTTTCTTTCTACACAATCTACACCCACTCCTTGTAAATGCCTATACACTTAATAAAAATAGTTTATGGTGAGAGCAGTTTGCATAGAGCAGGGCACCTAGCAGGTGCTCAATAAATACAAGTCTGAATCAAGACCAACATTTCAGTTTGCCAATCTGCATTTCTGTCAGGCCCGCAAAGACCAACTTCAGCGGTAATAGATTCAGTACTTTGAGGGCATTACTGCAGCTCAAGAGGAAGGAAACCACTAATGAGGAGAAACTGCAGTGAGAGGAATAGGATGAAAGAGTAACACATATTTTTATTCCTACAGGAAATAATTGCCTAGAAATCGCATAAACTTTCCCAAGTTGAAAAAGAATACTGTACTTTAAATTCCTTCTAAATCCCATGATCTAGTGACCGCATTTTTTACCCTGAGCTGAGACATGTGGCACAGTAAATACAATTACAACCAAAGTCAATATACTCTTCTTTCCATTGTGTATTTCCTCCCATCAGTGGGTTTCCAATGGTTAACGTCAGCATAGCATTGAAGTCCTTCAGCCCAAAGCATTTCAGTTATGAGGCCATGAATGATTTCTTCCATGTTAAATTTTTCACGGGAAGAGTATGATATAGTAGAATGAGTATTCATATAGCATACCAAGGATTCTAATACTAACCTTGCCAGGTATTGAGACTTTGGGCAAGGTCACCTCTCTGGGCCTCAACATCTCCCTGTAAGAGATGAGATCCGAGAGCAACGGTGCCTAAATCAAGCTAAATAATGGAATCGCATGGGGCATCTGGGGAGGGGAGGCGGGGAAGCAGCGGGGGGCAGAATTTTAGAAACATGCATTTGGGCTCCCCAGCCTATTACTCAGAATATCTGGAGATAAAGCCAAAATCAGGCCCTTAGCAAAGAACTACAATATCTCAGTGGCTTATGTCAATAATATTTAGGTCACAAGTCTACAGGTGAGTCAACCGGTCTTGGCAGGGCTCAGCTGCATGGCCCTCCTGATCTGGGCTGGCTCAGTCACATCTCAGGGTCAGCCAAGAGTTGCCTGATGAGGGCTGGCATCTGCTGGGGCAGTCCAGCTCTGCTCAGCATGCGTGCATGTTAGCCTACTCCAGAGACCAATGTCCTACATCATGCATGTCTTGTCATGGCAACACCAGAGGTGCCAAGGATCCAGCTTAACTTCACAACCTCATCTCAAGCCTTTCCTACCTCATGTCTGTGGAATATCCAACTGACCACAACAAAGTCTAGGCTAACATCAAAGGGGAAAATTATGCTCTTCCCATGGAAATTAGGAGGAAAGATGGAGCCTTGCGAAGAATAATCCAATTGCCACAGGATTCCAGGAAACTGTATTATTATTATTTTTAATCCCCAGGTGACTTGAATGCACAGTCAGGAATAAATGATCCAAGGTATTTTCTGGTTCTATCATTCTAAGATGCTATAAATTGATAAAGTAAAATTGGGTTGAGAATAAGGTGATGGGGCATGCAGAGAGAAACGAATACTTACCACCATCAAGCAAAAGCCATTACTGGTGGCACAGCAAGAGGAGGGCCAGTGACTTGTGGAACATATGAGAGACTATCCTTCATGAGCATCTGTTCTCTTCCAAGCACTTCATATGAGCTTCCTCATTTTGTTCCTGACAAACTCCTACCAGTAAGCTGTTATGAGTTTCATTCTTTTTTTTCCATCTTCTTTTAGACAAAGAAAATGGCCCAGAAAGATAAATTCTCTTGCTTCAGGTGACATAGCTCAAACATGGCAGCACTAGGATTCTAACCCTACTTGGGCTCCAGAGTCTCAACTCCTTTCACAGCAGCTATACTGCCTTTGCACAGGGTTACAGCAAGGACCTAGGTAAGCACTATCAAGTCTAGAGACTCTGAAAAACTCGCTGAGAAGCTACTCCTCTGTAAAGTGGGTGTAACAGAACCTGCTTCGTAGGGCCTCCGTAGGAGTAAATGAGTCAAGGGTTGTAATGCTATGCATTGTGTATATACACAAAGTCTGGCACATGGTAAAGGCTAGTTAGGTGTTTGTTAAATAACTGTCTCATTTGGACATTGTTTTGAATATAGGATAGAGAATAGTGATTCTCAAAGTAGGTTCCACAGACCATATCCCACACTGACTGGGGTGGGGCCCAGCAACTTGCATGTTGACAAGTCCTCCAAAGGATTCTGATGCCTGCTGAAGTGTCCTAAAAATCTTGCTGTCCTCTGGCTCTTATTAGAAAGCCTAGTAAGTAAATATCAAAATAATGGTATTTGCCATTTATTGAATCCTCCAACATAGTAGGCACTACACTAGGCACTTTTAATCCTCCCAACAAATCAGGCAAATCACTATTATTACTCCCAGTTTGTAGATAAGAATATTGAGGTGTAGAGCTAGTAGATATAAATAGCAAACTGGCTGATCTAGAATTTGAACCCATTCTGTCTAAGCCAAGATTTCCACTCTTTAATCTCATACCACATGACTGAAAAAAGGCTGTTGGATACATCAGGAGTAGTTGTTAGACATAAAGCCCTGGTTTTGGGCACAAACCTGCCACCCATGAACACCCATCCTCCAGGGGCACTTGAGAAAGATAAACAGCAGTTGCTCTTTTCTGGGATTGGAAATCACACAGTGTCTCAATCTCAGCCTTGCTGGATGCTAGACTCTACCTGCCATAATCTCCTCAGATGAGCTTGACCCTTCCTGCCTCGGCTGCCTTCCCTAGATTCACTCTCTGTTTTCAGCCCTCAGATGTTCTGGATTCTCCCAGACATGCTGGTTTCTTTGGTGTCCAACTAGACCTGAGTTTCCTACAAACCCCTCCCACATCTCTGATCTCTTGCCTAGCCAGGCCTGCACATGCCCAGCAGAACACTGAATGGTTTCCTGACCTCTCAGGAAACACACACATTCCTACACATATTAAGAGTTTTGTAAGAGATTCATAGGGCCAGTTCATTTAGCAAATGTTAACACTGCACCATCTACACTGTTTGAGCCTTATCTTAAAACAGAAAATGAAATATCCTGGTTTTTAGTGAAGAGACCATCTCTTAAGGGTAGCTGCCAAATCCCTGAATGTGCTCTTCTTTGGGGACAGTGACATGAGATTAACTGTTTCTTGATTCCCTGCCATTTGCATCTGAGCTATTTCAGCTCTCACCTGGAGTGCCTTGATGCAGCTGTCTGGAGCACATAGTTATTTGCAAAGCGCCACTGCCAAATTCATGTGCCGGGTGGAGAGGAATAAAGGAAACTTTGATCTCACCTGGGACAGAGGCCAGCTATGCTAGCCAAAGAAGCAGAAAACAGAAAGAGCAGGGCTCAATAGGGGCACCACCCACCCTCCAAAAGAGGCCACAGACAGAGGGAGGGAGACAGAGAAAGCCTGTGCACATACGTCCTTGTCAGGAAGGGCTGGCTGTTCCGAGAAAGCCCCAGAGGAGAGAGCAGCTGCTTTTGTTTCCTTGGAGGCAGAGTCCAGTAGGGAGTGGGTAAGACAGGAGTCCGGTAGACAATTACTGGAAAGGCATTCCCTGGGGCTCTAATGAGGCAATTAAAGCCACTGAGGTTTCCACAGTCAGGGCAGGACAAGGCTCCAAAGACCCCCAGCCCAACCCTCTCGGTTTACAGAAGAGACACCTGAGGCCCAGAGGAGGAAAGCAACTTGCCCAAAGTCACAGTGCCAATTAGGGCTGGGACCAGAACCAGGTGTTCCAACACCATGGAGCACTTCCTCTGCTGGAATCAAAACCCCACTGGTGGGAGGGCTGCATCTGAGGGCAAGTGGAAGGGAAAATGCTCCTGGCAGCAGTAGGGTCTTCACTCTCTGCAGCCTGGGTGGGTTTCTTTCAGGGGGCACAGTCTCGGTTCAGGAGGAGGCCCACTGCTGAAAAGAAGCCCGGGTCAGGGTGCGGAGGGACAGAGGACTGAGTCAGGGCTGGGGGTGATATGGGGGGCTGTGGCGGCCTCCAGGAGGCTGTGACTTTTACCTGCCTGAGCCAGATCCTGTGTCATATTCCTGCCACCTTGAACAAAAATATGATGCATCTCTGCATCTCTAGGAAGCCCATTCCCAGGGCTCTCAGGGAATCCTAAAAGGCAGACAGCCCTGGGATGCTATGAGTTTCCAATTCTGAAGGGCCCCCTAAGCCCAGAGGCCACCAAGCCTCCCAGTGTTTCCTTAGTTCTTAGCAAGCCCAATAAATCCTATAACAAAAGGCAGAAGAAAGAACCTGAAGAATGCGCCCTGCCTTGCCTCCCTCCTCTGCCCCCCTCTTTCCCCACACACTTGTCCTCCTGAATTGCCTCTTTGTATGCCCATCTCCCAGAGCAGGCTCAGCAATTTGCATCTTTGCTGTTCTCCTTTTTGAAAATGACAGAAAAACATTCAGCAGCATGGAGCCTGCCCTAGCAGGGCTTCTGCCCACAGAAACAGAGGCTCGGAAGTCAACTTGACATTTAGCCAAATGGATCCCTCCCATCCCCTCACACATACCCAAAAGTAGACTATAATAAAGAAGATTCTGAGAACAGAGAGTAGGGGACTAAAGGAGAAAAGGCATTTCCTCTCAGGATGCACAATTTGGTAAGCATATCTGTGCACAAATTCTTGTGAGTCACTGGAGATGGTGGGGTTCAGGACATGCTACCCCCAAATATGGCACCTTGGCATGCTGAGTATTATAAAGTGAGGGTGGCTCTGACCTCCTCCCCTGCCTCACCCCTTTTCCCCGAAACAGGTCACAAAACCCTCACTGAGAGGTGCCCTCCCTATACCTGGGAGAAGGGAAGAATCTGAGCAAACAGGCTCTTGCTAAGTTCCCTACAGGTTACTAGTTTACTAGACTTACTCAGTAGTCCTTAACCTATCACAGTCCTCCACGATTGCCCACCTATCATCAAATCTAGCACAAAAATACCCAGGTCTAACTGTTTCCTTGTTCTTCATTTCCTTATGAAGTCTCCCGTGTCATACAAAACAAATCTGTATGCTTTCCTTCTGCTAATCTCTGTCAGTTTAATTTTCAGACCCAGCCAGGGACCTTAAGAGGTCAAAGAAAACCTATTCCTCCCCTATAGAGACCAATGGCAAGCCCTCAGTTGTGGGTTTTATGCCCCTTTCCCTAGCCTAGGGAAAGAAGGGGAGCACCTAGGTGGCTCAGTGGTTGAACATCTGCCTTTGGCTCAGGTCGTGACCCTGGTGTCCTGGGATCGAGTTCAGCATCAGACTACTCTCAAGGAGTCTGCTTCTCCCTCTGCTTGTGTCTCTGCTTCTCTCTGAGTATATATCATGAAAAAATAAAATCTTTTAATAAATAATAAAGGGGAAATAAGGAAGAGAACCATGTATCTCATGAACTGTGTGCTTTCTCACAGTTCCTTCTACAAGAGCCCAGCCTTCTTATGTTATAAACACAGCTGCTATACACCAGAGGTTAAATACCCCACCCAAGAACACCTGTGATTCAACACCCATTCACTTTCCATATACCTGGTGGCCCTATTTCTTGTTTTTTTTGTGTTGTTTTTTTTTTTTTTTTTAAGTGCTGGATTTAGGGAAATGTAGCAAATACTGTCACCAAAGGCCTACATTTTCTTCCAATTAAAAAAATATGCCAAAAGGGCCTCTGCTATTTGTCTTTTTTATCTAACATAGCCTCTAGCACTTTCTACTGTCAGTTATTTTGCTCACTATCCATTCACAGACAGAAGGGAGGAATTCACTAGAAGGGAGAAGCACTCCACTGCTGCACCAGGAGGCCCCCTCTGGTGGAACTGCAGCCTTTGTCCATGCTAATTAGGCAGGCAGGCAGGAAGAGGCAAGAGTATTGGGAGTGCGGCTGAAAGAACCGTGGCTCTTCACTTGGAGCTGCGTGGGAAATGAGGACAGATGTCAGTCCTGTGGGTACATTGGATGATTTTTAAAATGATAGTTTGTTCTTCAGGGTTCTCGAGCCCACCAGTGTCAGGTTACAGAATAAAAAAGAACCTTCCACAGAGGTTCAGGTGGAATCAGGCTTCCTCCTGTTTACAAACAGCAGTGAGCCCCACTGTCCAGTTCCTACCACCCGTCAGGCTTTGTCCTTACCCACCTCCTTCTGCTAAGCAAATCTGTATTTGTACTTGGGAGCAGGAACCCAGGGCATTATGGTGGCTGACACTAACAACCTAAGGATGGACCCTGGTATCGGGGTGTCACCTGGTCTGCTTTTCAAGATCTGTGGGAGATACTGGGAGCAAGATTGAGAGGAAGGTTAGAGAGATTTCCCACACAACCCTTCCCCACCTTGCACACTCTCCCCCATCTGTACATCAATTGCAACAAAGGCACTATTCTAGTGGGGAATGTTAATGTGGATAACCGGGGAAGCTTTTTAGATTTTTAATTCTGGCAAGTGGGAGATGGTAGGGCCTGAGCCAGTGCTAAATTCTGATAGGACTTGACATTTCCAGATGCAAAATATTTTACATTTATATATTTTATATATGTGCATATATACATATATATGTGTGTGTTGTATATATATGTGCATATACATATATGCAAGCTAATTGTGTGTGTCGGTATCTCTCTATATATACACAAGCTGATCGCTGTAGGACAGGGTAGACCTTCCACTGTCATATCATAAGGTTGAGCAGAATTCTATTCCTAGGCAATACTCCTGGACAAGGACAAGTTTCTTCTCACACAGATGATCACCCAGAAGGATGCTCACAGCTTCAAGTGAGGTAAATCTTGTCCTAAAATCTTAGTCTTTGATAGAGGGAGTATAACCAGGAAAACCTTTATTTTAAATCTTCCTTTGTTTTGTAAGCTATCGGGGCTATTTTGAAGAGAGTTTTAAGAATGTGGGGGCATGAAACAAGCTGCTTTAAAGTGGCCAGCAGGTGCTAGCTAGTGGGGACAGGGCATCTTACCTCTCCCTGTAGGGAGATAATAATTAGTTCTGTTGTTGTAACTTTACAGTGATAAACATTTATTTAAGTGTATGGAGGTATCAGTATGGACAAAGATATTGGATTTTTATGAACTTCTAACAGCACTTGGCACATGTACATACTCAACTCATGTTTGTTTTAAGGATAAATGGTTGGGATTCTCAGCAACAGCAACTGGAAGCATTTATTCCAGGCAGAGGCAAGTAAGTTTGAAAACAGGAAAATGGATAGACCATGATGAATGCTACTGACAGGCAAGAGGGTAAGCCTATGTGAGGCATTCCTTTATGGGCCTGCAGAAACAATGGAGGCACATTTTAAGGGAGTAATCTTCTGCTCAGCTGAGGGAAAGAAGCTCAAATTTTGGTGACTGTGGCCAGGTAAAATACAAGTCCAAACGTACATGCGAGCACATTTACACACACACACACACACACACACACACACACACACACATATCTATCTTTTTCAGGCTTCAAAGAGTGATTGACCCTGAGTCCTACATTTTCAAGGTAAAAAAAAAAAAAAGTACAAGTTCAACCTTGCCACAAATATATTTCAAATACATTAGGACAGCAATTTTCTTTCTTCAGGAATACTAAAGCTTCAGGATATCAAATTAGAAAAACCATTAAATTATTTTAAATTATATCTGGCACCGATTATGAAGGACTAATTGAGACTAAAGAGTATAAAATGTCAAACCCGAAAGTGAGATGATGATGATGATGATGATAATAATAATAATAATAATAATCAAGTGAAAGTAAAAAGTGATTTTCAACTACTCTATAAATTATTTTCTTTCATCTCTAGACTGATGGGAACGTCTTTAAAAAGCCAAGAACCAGAATATCACCCCAAGACATCTGGTCCTCTCATCCTTTAGTGAAGTGCAGATGGAGACTCCTATGTGGTCTTGGTAAGAGGAATTGGTCACGCTCATTAGCCTGGGCAGATTTAGCTTTCAAATAATAAGCTAAATTGAGAACTACCAAGAGACCAACTCTTGCAAAAGCTGCACAGTAGCCTGAAGGGGGACATGCCAATTTTGGATTAATTAAAAAGGTTATTAAATTGTTCAGATGGCATGTTAATGAGCAATCTGCAGGGCACTCAGTCAAAAACACGCCTCCTAGCCTTAATTACAGGACCCTTATATTGAAAAGAATCTGGGCGAGCCCGCAAAGGAACTCAAAGTGCATCAGTCTTGAATATAATACGAGTATAGTCAAGCCAGGACAAATCCCATGAAGAAAGATGGTAGTTCAGCTGATACTATAAACTGTTTCAGAAGAGAGCTGGTGCTGATTCCAGCCAGCTCAGAGACCTGGAATTAATTAGAGATATAATAGATAATGTGCCTTCATAATACATTTTGGACCCAAGAGGTCCAAGTGCTTGGTATATTTTATTAACTCACATTTTCCCCAATTCCTGCTCATAAAATTAGAAGCCTGAAAGTATTGTTTCTATTTCATAAAGTTTAACTGAATGTATAGATTGAGACATTGTAATGTCTACCATATACTTTAGAGTTTGAATGCTGGTACTTCTGCCCAGGTCAGTACTTCTCAAAGTATGGGCCACACAGGAGCACTGAATAACACTCAGCCTGAGCTATGATTCCAGGTCCCCGCTTCAGTCCTTTTGGGTAAATCACCCATAATTCTGTAGGCTTTCATTTACATAAACCACCAAGGTTAATTTTCTAGTAAATTCCTAAGTCAGCAGTCACTAAAATTTGGCATCATAAACTAAAAGTAGGCAGCTTCTAGAATTGACTGAAGAATATAATTAAATATTCTTCAAAGATAGCTGGCTGCCACACAGTGTTTGACAGGGACAAAAACCTCTTATGGTGTATGATCACTTGCAGATTACTGGAAATCCCACAAAATTCAGGAAGGGTAACTTGTTTTCATGGCATCAAGAATTTTCTCGAGTTAAAAAAAAAAAAAAGAATTTTCTCGAGTTGATCATGATTTAAATAACTGTCATGATCCTTTTTGAATTTAAAATTTCTATTTGTTGGGGACACCTGGGTGGCTCAGTGGTTGAGCATCTGCCTTTGGCTCAGGTCTTGATCTCAGGGTCCTGGGATTGAGTCCTGCATCGGGCTCCCCACAGAGAGCCTGCTTCTCCCTCAGTCTGTGTCTCTCATGAATAAATAAATAAAATCTTTAAAAAATAAAAATAAAAAATAAAATTTCTATTTGTTTTTATCTTTCTCAAGCTGGTGTGTTGTGGGTTAACCCTATAGCACTCTTCCTATGCAGTAATGTTATCTTCTTTTTTTAATTATAAAGTGGACATGGGTGGAGTAAATGAACTATGGTTTTTTTGCACTCCCTTGTGTACAGTAAAGAATGATGGAGAGCCACTAGTCAAACCAAAGAATAGTGGGAAAGCAGCTGAACAATAGCTTCAGAACTTTTTGACTATTTCTTATAACTAATACATGAAAAAAATTAAGGTAAGTCAGAAACCAATACTTTCTGCACTATTCTAAAGTTATACATTTAGAACTAATTAACAACTTGGATAAATAAACATTTATTAAACCTTTATTATGAGCAGGTACTATGCTGTGGGCTTTTTCAACTTAGGCTATTTCAATTAATCCCCTCAAATGAGGATTGCCAGATTTGTGTAAGTAACCAGTAAAATATTAATTTCACCTAGATGAGAATTTTTTAGTGTAAATATGTCTCAAATATTGCATGGGACATGCTTAACACTAAAAGATTGTGTATTTGAAAATCAAATGTAACTTAGTGTCCTGCATTTTGTCCAGCAACCTTATCCCAAACAATTTTGTATTTTTACTAAGGAAAGCAAAAGAATTTGGTAAAATAGGGTCTGTCTTAGGTGCCAAATAACACTGATTAGTATTGGCTGTCTGAATGTTCTGAGACTATAAAGTCTGGGTTTCGTCAGGGACAAAAATTGCCATGCCCTGGGTAAGGCACAAAGATTTACTGATACAGATGCTGAACTTCTGCTATCTTTGCCTGAGGGGCTTAAGTAGAACCTCTATCTTGCAAAGTCCTGCTACAAATGATCTATTGATTAGGTTACTCCCTTGTGTAAAATTTTGAATTCCTTTAATGCTTCCATTGCTCTTAAGATAAAGATAAAATAGAGTTCTTAATGTAGTTTTCAAGGTACTAGCTCTTGCCAGCTGCTACAGCATTGTCTTTGCCATGTACCCCCTCACTTTCTATGTTCCAGGCTCCCTGGTCTTGGTCAAGCTCCTCAAGCAGGTTTTTACCATTGCCTAGAAATCTCTTCCTCCTTTCTTTTTTCTTTTTAGATTTTATTTATTTATTCATGAGAGAACAGAGAGAGAGAGGCAGAGACACAGGAAGAAGCAGGCTCCTTGCAGGGAGCCCGATGTGGGACTTGATCCCAGGACTCCAGGATCACACCCTGAGCCAAAGACAGACACTCAACCACTGAACCATCCCCTCTTCTTCCTTTTCTTTACCCAAATAATTTCTGCCCATTCTTTAGATCCCAGCTTACACATCTGTCCTCAGATAAACTTTCTGGCATCCCAGAGAAGGTCAGGAGCTGTAGACTCATAGAAACTATCACAGTTTGTGAGAATTATTTGTGTCAATATTTGATTAATACATATCTTTATTCCCTGACCACTACAGAATTCTTGAAGGCAGGGTCAGCATTTGTTTTATTCACCATTTTATCCACAGAATCAGTGTCTGCCATACACTGTGTTCACATTATATGTGTTGAATGAATGAATTTATTGGCTTAATGAGTTCTATATTATGAATAATCTTAGTGGTCCATTTAAAAAAGAAATTAATACCATTTTTTTTCTTTCTCAGGCCATCATAACAAATGTAGGTGGAACTCTGGAATGCAATGAAAACAATAAGCATTGTTTTGCCAGTACAAAGCACAATTGCTCTTTAATTTATGTATTTGCCATCAGTATTTTTAAATGCTTCCTTAGAAAAACACTTCAGGGGGCACCTGGGTGGCTCAGTCGGTTTACTGTCTCACTCTTGGTTTCATCTCAAGTCATGATTTCAGGGTTGTGAGATCTAGCCTCGTGTCAGGCTCCATGCTCAGTGGGGTGTCTGCTTGAGATTCTCTCTCTGTCTCTCCCCCTGCTCCTCCCCACTGTTTGCCAGCAAGCTCTCTATCTCTCTCAAATAAATAAATGAATAAATAAAATATTTAAAAAGGAAAAAGAAAAAAAACCTTTGGTGAAGAGTTTAATATACTCGGAGATTTCTAAGGTATGTATGTTTCCTTTTTTGTCATAATTTAACTATTAAAAATTTTGTTAAAATGCATTCTAACCACCATCCCTTGGGAAACATTGTATCTGGTTTATTCATCTGTAATGACTTTTTTTTTTTAATATGGCAACTTGTATAGGTTGCAGTCCCCAGTTACTCCATCAAACAGTAATTTAGGTGTTTCTGTGAAGGTACTTTGTAGATATAATTAAAACTCCTAACCAACTGATGTCACATAAAATCTAAAAATATTGAAGATTTAATCCTGAATAATATGGGTAAAACTATTCATTTTTTTTTAAATCAGGGCTGAAGCTTCTCCCAAAAAGAGAAGAAATTCTGTCTGTGAACAGTCCCTTCAGCCCTTGCCAAGAGTTTCAGCCTGCTCATGTCCTTCCTATTCTATAGAGTATGGATGTGCTTAGCCAGCCTCCACATTCATGTAAGCCAATTCCTTGTAATAAACCCTTTATTTATAATATACATACACATGCACACATACATGCACTCTACTTATCTGGCTGAACCTTGGCCAATACACTATTCATTGGTCCTCACAACCAGTTGTGTTCAAGCATATTAAATAACTAAACAGATACTAAAATGAATAGGATAGAGCTAAAAACATTGCTAATTGCAGAACTTTCATAGTGCAGGTCACTCTCTACCTCTGCCCATCTCAAACCAAGTACTATTGCAACAAAATAAAAAATATATATAATTTAATATATCTTTAAACAAAACTCATACTAACTAGTTTTTTAAATATTTAGTAGTAACAATACAGAAAAAAAATGTAGTGGCTGGCTCTAGAGCTCATTTCAAGAAAAGCCTTATCTTTGTTGGGGAGATATTTTGATATGCCAACTTAGAGTAGATATTGAGCTTTGAATGTAGATAGAACTTTCCTGTATGTGGAAAATGGAAAAATTGTTATACTGGAGGATATAATAGAAGAAGAGGAGTTATGGGGAATGCAACAGGAAGGCTAACTTTCACATCCTCTATGACCGAACTTTATTTCATCCCCTACTGCATTTCCTACTCATTAACAAAGTCACTAAACTCAGGTTCAAGTGAATTTTTTAAGAAACCAAGGAAGGAGCTGGGCTTCATACAAATTGATAAGGCGGCATGGTAGTTCAGCAGAAGGAAAAGGAAGGTGGGGTAGGGGAGAGACAGAGAGAAGGGAGAGAGAAAAAGAGGTGGTGGGGAAGAAAGGGAGAGGGAGAAGGAGAGGAAGGGAGTAG
The DNA here is from genome assembly GCF_905146905.1 of Nyctereutes procyonoides. Taxonomy (NCBI): domain Eukaryota; kingdom Metazoa; phylum Chordata; class Mammalia; order Carnivora; family Canidae; genus Nyctereutes; species Nyctereutes procyonoides. The sequence goes on from NW_026575122.1 coordinate 27,221,357, forward strand.
GAAGAAGACGGAGGGAGGGAGGAAGAATATGCAGGAAGAAGTAAGCCCACTCCCTTCAACCCCACCACTACCCCACCCCCCAACCCCACACAACTACTCCCAGCCACATGTGGAGGGCTACAAATGCTCCCTGGCCACAGAAGTGTGATTCTTGGGAAGTTTATCCAGATCTCCTAGGGGGAATGAGGAGGATACCCGTTAAACCAAAGTTACCTAAATATGATGTCATCATTTCCTTCTATTACATACTTACGCATTTTCAGGAAGCTGAAAATTTTACCTAATTGGCCTAGTGTTAAATTGTTAATAGGTCATTGTAAATTCCCCTAAGGCAGCAGCCAAAGATCAAATTGGCTAATTAGCAATAAAATATTTCAAATATTGTTAAAATTCATAGCAGGTTGTCAGAAGGGCAAATTCTGCATTTCTCCAGCATACACATTCAGATTTCACAACTTGTGTCTTCATATGCTTAAAAAATAAATATTTACAAACCATTAAATACACTGAAAATTTCCTACTTTGATGCAAACCCTTGGAAACTGTTGCCTGTTAAGTTTTCCTGGTTAATATTTATCAAAAGAAGCAAGAAAGAGTCTTCTTTCTTCTAACAGTTGTGGCTACATTCACTGGAATTTTCCAAATGAGTTTTCTCTTACCTGGTTCCCTTCCCAGTTTTGTATATGGTGTGGCTTGGAGACAAGGTAAAGAATAGACAAATATATTCCTATCTGTGATTCCTGGCAGCGTTTCGTTGTTGTTTTGTTTTGTTTGGGTGTCTATTCAGTCCAATTCAAGTAATATTTATGATTCAGACTCTATGCTATGTGATAGCAACACAGAGATGATTAATATATAGCTACTGTGCTCTGTGAATTCAACATCTAAATAATTAAATGCCAGTCATGCAATAGCAGTATAATAGAGGCAGAGAATGGTGGAAAGAGTGGTTGCTCAATCTAGGGTGGGTGGGAGGTCAGGGAAAGTTTCATAGAGGTAGCCTCATAAGATGATAGAATTTGAACTCAATAAATTAGAAACTTAAAAGTACAGGTGCATTTCAACTAATACTAAAATGCCAGGGATGGGAAACACAAGGAAACCTTAAACTGGAGAATATTAACAGAAAACTAACTGCTATTTAAGCTCAATAACAGTCATGAGGAATGGGAAATAGAATGAATAAACAAGAAATGGATAAAGCACCTTAGTCTTTCAGGTGGCTAATAATTTTAAAACTTCTATTATGAAAAGACATAGCACTGTACAATCAACTGTAGGTCTCAGGGACAGCTAGAGGGCTTGAAAGTCAGTGTAGGAAAAATGAGTGAGAACCTAGTATGTGTGCCTTGAGAGAACAGCAATTCTGTGCTATTCTTAGACCTAAACCAGTGTTGTCGCACCTAGCACTGCTGTTCCCTGCTGCATTCCCACACATAGAAGGTGCTCAATAAATAATAATAATAATAAGAGCTATTATTTACTGGATTCAGCTTTCTATGTGTCAGGACTGATTTCTCTTGATATTATGAAATCTGGCTAGGTAAAAAAAAAAAAAAGTCTTGAACTAGAAGTCTTATAGAGAATTTACATTCCTAGAACTTATATTCAACATGCAAGTACACAGTCTCTGTGGGCCGCTTCCTCCACTGTCATGGTTTTAACTATAACATAGTTGAAATAATCTTCAAATGATGATATCCCAAGCTAACAGGAATATCACTTATTAGCTCTGTTTTTCAACAATTTATGCAAGACCAAGATGATGAAAATAAAATTGATTTCAGTGACAATGGCAACCCATATTATGTGGGCTTTGGATGGAGGATTTTGTAGGCCTTGTTATAGAGCATCAAGTTTTCATTTAGTACATAGAAATCAAATCATAAACATTTTAGTATCCTATCAGTAGCTGTTTCTTTCCCTTTCTCCCCACGCCACCCTCTGAAACTAGACATATATGAAAAACTAAGTGACCTAAATCATGTTAGAAACCTTGCAAATGGAAGTAAACATGACAGGACATGGACATATAAAACATTTTCTACTTTGACACTGACCTTGCAAAGAAAACAGCACATTTTGAATGATAAAAGCAGGTGAGAATATGTTTACCAAAGTAAGTCAGTTGAACACACCTCTGGCCAACACCTATCTATTTACAAACCACCATCTCTTATAATTGCTTTCCTTAGCACCCTAGAGCCCATAATCTGGAATCCAAATTTAGGAAAATAGCTCAAAGGAGGTATTTTTTTAAAATCACAACAACAAAAATAAATAAATAAAACCAAAAAAACCCCTAAACTTTTAACTCAAATTATGAGTTAAAAAGGGTTACTTGCTCTTCCTATGGAAGCTCCTAAGAAACAAATTTCACAAAATATAAATTAATGGAGAGGAGAAAACAAGAGAAAGAAATGGAGGGAGTGGAGGGGCTTATCCAAAGCCCCACAGCAAGAGAATGATGCAGGAAGGATTTAAACTCAGGTGTGCCTGTTGAATAAGGGTAGAGAAAAAAAAGCAAAGGATTTTATTTATTTATTTATTTATTTATTTACTTACTTACTTACTTACTTACTTATTTACTTATTTATTTATTTATTTAACAGAGAGAAAGAGAGCACAAGCAGGCAGAGATGCAGGAAGAGGGAGACAGAGAAATAGGCTCCCTGCTGAGCAGAAAGCCCAATTCAGGGCTTGATCCCAGGACCCTGAGATCATAACCTGAGCCAAAGGCAGACACTTAACTGGCTGAGCCACCCACACATCCCACAAAGGACCTTTGAAAACTGAGCAACTTGACATCTTGGTTAGGTAGCAACCTCAGTTTGAATCATTTCTCTTCCCAGGCCTTTTTCTCAAAACACTTGTAAGAAACACCAAGCAAAGAGTTACTTTTGCCTCCTCCCTCCCTCCCCACTTTCTCCCTCCTTATCTTTCTTTTCTTTCTTTCCTGTTCTTTTCTTTTCCTTTGTTTTCCAATTTCTGACATAGGTACTGTTGGGAAAGAAATAGCTTTAAAATGAAGCTATATAAAATACCAAAGGAAGTAACAAAAGAAACCTAATGACCTATAAGCCAAAAAATTAATTTCTAAAAAGCTGCTGACTTCACTAAAAACTTGTTGCTTGACATCTATTCAAGTGTATTTGGGAGAACACTAGTCCTATAGATGATGTGCATGAACGCTACACACAAGGACATACACACACGATTCTGTTGGCAAAGAAGTTGGGAAACACTTTTGATTATAGCTCTTCCCACATTCCTATTGGTGGTTTGTTAACACTGGACCTTTTGAACTTTTTGAACTTTAACTGGGTTTCCCGAACTTACTTGACCATGGGCCTTTCCAGAACATATATATGGTTTTGGCTATTTTTTGTTTTCAGAAAACCTATTAAGCTATGGAAACTATGGGTTTGCAGAACACCTTAAAAAGCACTGTTACAGCTTGCATGTCATCACATATACAGTCTGATTTGATGAGCATATAAAGGTCCCTCCTGACCCGTTATCATGCCTAAAATGACAATCGTTCTTTAGAGGCTGTTGGCCTTTAATAAACAAATGTCCAAGGAATCAAAGCCAAGAGATACCAACTGGTTAGTGCAACCAACTGATCAACAGGAATCCTAATTAGGCCTAGAGCTGCCTAAATGCTGTCTGTTTCAAATGAAGAGAAGGGGATGGCTGAGGGCAGAGGTGAACACAGACTCTGCTGCTATTAGTTCATCTGCAAACTATGGATTCTCTTACCATAAATATTGCTGTAATTTATCCTTTCCACTGCTCCCAATCTAGCTCAGATTTTTGTTACCCCACACCTCTCTTCCAGGCCCTTTACATTATCCATTATGTACATACCCACCAAATAGACTCCCCTAAATACTGCCCTTATCCTCTCTTGAAGAATCTTGAATGATTCCTTTGCCTGTCAAGTCACTATCTATACTCCGGTCTTCAACATTCTTCAAAGCAAAACTATCCATTAGTTTTCATTGGTCCCTGTTCCTTTCACTGCAGTTTCTTCAGTCTGCTCTGTGAGTTTTAGGCTCTTGCTACCTTCTTTTTTTCTCTTTATTTTCTTCTTTCTTTCTTTTACCTACTATCCACATTGCATTCACTTTCAAGTTCTACTTCCCCCAGAAGGCTTTTAGTAACTTCACCCAACACTGATATGTTTCCTGTACCCAGAATTGAGGGTGTTATTAAACGTATTTAGCACTAGCTTGTATAATTTTATTTTGTTCTCCATTATAATTGTGTGTGCTTGGTTCCCTCTTACCACCATTTGCTTCTAAATACAAGTCTCTTAAGAGAGTAAACCTTGTCATAATCTTAATTTGTATTCCCTACCACATTTATCATGAATAAAGAACACAGGAAACACTTCCTCAATTATTGACTGGAATGGAAACAAAATGATAATCACAAATGAATACCATGCAGGTATTAAAGACTGCCAGATAGGAAATTTTCTTGATAATACTTTATTTGCATTAATTTTAATATATTCTTTACCATAAGTAGCAAAATTACATGCCATTATATGATTTTACAATTCAGACCTTTCAGACTAACTTCTCCCAAATGAACTCAAATATCTCTTTTCACTAAGAAGGTAAGGAAAAAAAAAGAATGAAATATGGCTCATAGGTTTCATCCCTCCAAATTTCAGGGATGTGTGGCAGACAGACTAGGATGGCCCCCAATCATCCATGACTCTTGATATTCATGTCCCTGTGTAATCCTTTTCCCTTGAGTACAGGTGGGACCTGTGACTTTTTAAAAAATAAACTATAGCACAGCAATGGGATGCCACTTTCATGATTCTGTTATGAAGATGGTAACTTCTGTCCTGTTAGTTGACTTTTTTTTTTTTTTTTTTTTTTTCCTTCTCAGCTTGCATGCTTTGATGAAGCAAGTAGCCATTTGGGTGACACTCACATTGTAAATAACAGTAAGCTAGGAACTGAAGGGTTATTTCCAATAACCCTTCAGAAACAGAATTCTGCCAACAATGTGAGTCTTCAAATGAGACCCAGCTCTGACCAACACCTTGATGGCTGCCCATGAAAGACCCTGATACAGAGGACGCAGCTAAGCTGTGACCAGGTCCCTGACACACGGAAACTCTGAAATGACAAATTTGTGTTGTTTTTAGTCACTAAGTTTGTTATAACTTGTTATGCAGCAATGGATGAACATGATCAAATTTTAAATTATATCTGTGTGACTCTTTAAGATGTATCTGTCAAAAGACTTTAAAGATATATCTGTAAAAAAAAAACCAGCTTTGTGATTCAAATATTGAGTATGGAATCCTACACATCATGGAAGCTTATGCTGGGCAGATTAAAAATGTCTTCCATATCTAGTCATAAATTTAACCAAGGAGGGTGCCTGGCTAGCTTAGTCAGTTGAGTGTATGACTCTTGATTTCAACTCAGGTCATGATCTCAGAGCTGTGAGACTGAGCCCTGTGTCAGGCTCTGCACTGGGTGTGGAGCCTGCTTTAAATTCTCTCTTCCTGTTCTTCCCCCCTCTAAAATAAATACATAAATAAAAATAAATAAAATAAAATAAATTTAACCAAGGAATCGAAAGATCTATATACTAAAAACTTCAAGACATTAAGGAAAGAAACTGAAGAAAAGACAAATAAATGGAAAGATATTCCATGCTCATAGATTGAAATAATTAATATCATTAAAATGGCCATACTGCCCAATGCAATCTACAGATGTAATGCAAATCCTATCAAAATTCCAATAGCATCCTTCACAGAAATAGAATAAATAATACTAAAATGTATATAGAATTACAAGATCCCAAATAGCTGAAGCAATCTTGAGAAGAAAGAACAAAGTTGGAGGCATCCCCTTCCCTGATTTCAACCTCTACTACAAAGCTATAGTAGTTAAAACAGTATGTTATTGGCTTCAAAACAGACACACAGATCAATGGGACAGAATTAAGGTTCCAGAAATAAACCCACACATATTGGTCAATTAATTTATGACAAAGGAATCAAGAATATATAATAGGAAAAGAACAGTATCTTCAATCAATGGTGATGGGAAAAATTGTACAGCCACATGTAAGAGAATGAAACTAGACCATTATCTTACACCATACACAAAAATTAATTCAAATGGATTTAAGACTTGAACTTAAGACCTGGAACCATAAAACCTCTAGAAGAACATATGGGTGGTAAGCTCCTTGACATACATCTTGGTGATGATTTTTTAAATCTGACACCAAAAGTAAAAGCAATGAAAGCAAAAATAAAAGTAGGACAGCATCAAACTAAAAAGATTCTGCAGAGCAAAGGAAAACATTAACTAAATAAAAAGACAATCTACAGGGACACCTGGGTGGCTCAGTGTTTGAGCCTCTGCCTTTGGCTCAGAGTGTGATCCTGGAGTCCTGGGATTGAGTCCTACATCAGGCTCCCTGCATGGAGCCTGCTTCTCTCTCTGCCTGTGTCTCTACCTCTCTCTTTCTCTTGGTGTCTCTCATGAATAAATAAATAAAATTTTAAAAAAAGACAATATACTGAACGGGAAAAATATTTACAAATCACACATCTGGTAAGAGATTAATATCTAAAACACATAGAAAACTCAAGAGAAAAAAAAAAACCCAAAAAACAAACAAACAAAAAAAAAAACAAAAAACAAAAACAAAACAAAAACCCACAAGCAATGTAATTTAAAAAATGGCCAGAAAATCAGAACAGAATTTTTTCCAAAAAAGACATACAGATGGTCAAGAGGTACATAAAAAGGTCTTCAACATCATTAATTATCAGGGAAATGCAAATAAAAACCACAATGAGATATCACCTCATATCTGTTAGAATGGCTAGCATCAAAAAGACAAGAAATAAAAAATGTTGGCAAGGATATGGAGAAAAAAGAACACTGATGCACTACTGGTAGGACAGTATGGAGATCCCTCAAAAAATTAATAATGGAACTATACAATCCAGCAACTCTACTTCTGGGTGTTTATGTGAAGAAAATGAAAACACTACTCAAAAATATATATGTACCTCCATGTTCATTGCAGCTTTATCTATAATAGCCAAGGTATGGAAACAATCTAAGTGTCCATTGATGGATGAATGGATAAAGAAATTATGATATACACATAAACAGAGGATATTCAGTCCTAAAAAAGAATGAAATCTTGCTACAACATGGAGGGACCTTGAGGGCATTATGCAGTGTGAAATAAGTCAGGGAAATACTGTATGATCTCTCTCTTATATTTGGAATATTAAAAACAATGACAACAACAACAAAGATCATAGTTACAAAGAAAGGATTGGTGGTTGTCAGAAGTGGGGGATGGAGAAATGGGTGAAGGGGTAAAAAGTAATAATAATCATTAATGTCTTATGTAATACTGGGTAGAAGCTTGAAAGTATAGACACCATCATTAAGAAATCACATTATAACGTTGTTTAAAACCTTGGCCACAGTGTTCAGAAAGTAAGGTCTAAAATAGGCTAGGGACTTGGTCACTTTAAGAGTGTGTTAGATGATTCTGTCAATGTCCACACGTTTTTGTTTTTGTTTTTGTTTTAAGTCCACGTGTTTTTAAAGGGGCTAAAGCTACATATAACACAAAGGCAAGCATTTAATGACTAAGTTAAAGAACTGTATTTCATGTACATTAATTAGTAAACATCTACTAGCTGGATATTTGATGGGCAAGAGAACAGCAGGGATAGAGAAGCTACTGAGTAGAAAATTGCTAATTAGAAAAAAAAAAACAATGTGACTCTTTTACAGATTCACATTTTGTATCACTAAAAAATTGGCTCTTTGGGTTGGTTTAGTTTGTTACCATTTGGCAGTTGGAAGAACCCACAGAATCTTTGAATCTTATTTTTAGAAATTTTCGATTCATTTGGTAAAACAGTGGTTCCTAGACTTCTGGATTTCAAGAAACAGAAAAAAAAAATTTTTTTTTCAATTTAGTTGGCTGAGTAGATGGACTAAGTATACTGTCCCAGAGTGTAAACTTCATTTTGCCAAGTTAGAACATTTAAAAAAATAAATCACCATGGGTTGCCATCATCATTTCATAAAGAACAATTCAACCATAAGTGGTCACTTTGTAATCTCAAAATAAAGAACAGAACTTTAGTTTTAATCAATCTACCTTTAAGAAAAATTTACTCTATTGATCACATTTCTCTTTTCCTTGTAGATTATCACAGTATTTGGGAACCCTCGGCTAAAGAGATGTCTTTACAAAGCAAGAGCTAAGAGACTTTTAACTAAGACTGCCTAGAATACCTCCAAGGAGGTTCAACTCATTTAGGAAATTCAAGGTGATTTTTTTTTAAATAAGTTTCTGATATATAAGTGACAATACCTGAAGATAAGCAAGATGTTTACCAAAGTACGTATGCTTCTTTAAGTCTTATTTTGAAGTACATTCAGACCTTTTAAAATGCAATGATTAGGGGGCACCTGGGTGGCTCAGAGGTTGAGTATCTGTCTTTGGCTCAGGGCACGATTCCCAGGTCCTGGCGGGTCTGGGATTGAGTCCCATATCAGGCTCCCCACAGGGATCCTGCTTCTCCCTCTGCCTCTCTCTGCCTCTCTCTGTGTGTCTCTCATGAATAAATAAATACAATCTTTTTTTTTTTTTTAAAGAAAGCAGTTCTTTTTTTTTTTTTTAAATTTTTATTTATTTATGATAGTCACAGAGAGAGAGAGAGAGGCAGAGACACAGGCAGAGGGAGAAGCAGGCTCCATGCACCGGGAACCCGATGTGGGATTTGATCCCGGGTCTCCAGGATCACGCCCTGGGCCAAAGGCAGGCGCCAAACCGCTGCGCCACCCAGGGATCCCAATAAATACAATCTTTAAAAAAAAATAAAATGCAGTGATTATCAGACTCAAATATTTTAATAAAAATTTCCCCCATTCTCCCAATGACAGAGGGGATAGAAATGTTGGTTGTATAGAAATTTTCACTGACTTTGTTATCTCTTCCTCAAGGAAGACAGGTTCTGTGACCCAGAAGTGCCAACCCAGCCACCACTGTGCCCAGGTAGCAGCCCTTTTGAATCAAGGTATGGAAGCTCAAAGGAAATAACTTCTGGAGGCCTCCACACCCAAGTGTAAAATGTTGAGTGAGGGCAAACAACACATCCACATTTGACACCCCTCCCCAAGGCACAAATTTAGGCCCTCAGAGAACCTACAAGTCCCCAAAGATCAAGAGACTCTGGGGTGAACTCTGACAGCAGAAGTTCCTTATGGCTGGATGGGTATCTCAGCACATGATCTCCAGATATGCGAATGTGCAGACTGCTCAGCCACCAATGTTGATGGGACTTCAAATTATATCACAGAACTTAATTGGAAAAAGCTCAACCATCCCATGGATTTAGCTCCTTCCTGTTTCTTTGGAGGTGACCTCTCACAGTGCCTACCTGCTCTCTCAGAAACCTTCGGGAACTGAAACGAAAGGAAGCACGCAGACATCTGTTGTGGAAAAGAGCAGTACCTGAGACGAATGTCAGGGCCAGAATTAAGCTGATTGGCACACATTAAAATGCAACATAATGGTGTATTTGTCGAGGTGGCCATCTCCTGCAGTTGGCACACGAGGAATAATGATGGCTTACTGACAGAAGCAGGGACTCAGCCGCTTGATAACATTGTCAAGCTGATGGTTTGAAGTGGCCCCAACGTTGCCTGCATTTGGCTGGAAACAGCAGCCATTCACTGTCTCAGGCAGGGTGCTGAAAAACAGACCCACAGCCCTGTCCATTTTGAAAGGCTTGAGTAAAAGCAGTCTCTGCCATAATTTCCATTGTCATTCTTCCCCCACTGTTTATATAATATGGTCAGGAGTGAGACTGTAAACTAATATTATATTCAGGAGCCTCAAACAACAAACACCAGCACTGGGTTTTCCGGGGAGAGGATTACCAAGCTTCCTACAATGGCAGGCTCGCCATGGCACACACAGCCACCTGCCTTATTAAAGCCGTCCTTTCCTGGGAAAAGAACATTGCCACAGAAATAATGAATTAATTTGGCACTTCCTTCGGTCTCACTCAGCACGCAGTGTGCTTCTCTAAGCATGAAAACAGCACATCTTCACAGAAACATTTCTAAAATGATGTGCCTACTCATAGAAAAGATCAATTTGAATAGATTGAGTCCCCAAGAGGGCAATTCAATACAAAAAGTTCTCAAGAAAAGTTAGGACAGATTGTCCAACCAGTTTTCGAGCCCAGCACAGACCTTTACCCTTGCCCGTATTTTAGCTTATAGACCCCCTCTTTCTCTTTCCCTCTCTTGCAATGTATATATACACACACAGACACACTTATTTTAGCTCTCTGTATACTGAGAACAAAGCTCTTGCTATGTCAGCATAAAAGCTGTTGCTGTTGAAGTGAGAAAAAAAAAGTGTGCTCTAATATAGGGAATGGAAACATAAAGTTATTGAATGTGACTTTTGCCTGAGAGGCTGTATTTGGGTTGTTGAAAGTTAGAAAAAGAGAGATGAAATAGGATTATAAGGGGAGGGTGTAGGGATTGGGAGAGAAAGGGAGTGACAAAGATTGGCTGATTAAAATGCTAGCTAGTTGGTACTGTGTTGAAAACTCAGATTTGAGAGGTGAAAGGCCAGACCTGGTGCAGAACAGCCAAAATGGAATTAGAGCTTTAACGTACAATTAGCAGATTGAGGGCCAGAAGCTACACGTTGCAACAAGGAAGTGACAATTATAAATAGCTCAGGAAAGTATGGAAATCCAGAAGTGATAATGTGCTGCTGAGAAGGGAGAATGGAACTCCCTGGATCAAGTACAAGAGGACAAACACACAACCCACCAAAACTAGGGCACATTAAGTAAAAAATCTGATAGCTGTGTGTGGCTTTTTTTTTCCCCCTTCTTCTTTTGTTTTCATTCTTAGGGCAAGTATTGTTGCCACTGAATTTACCAGGTTGGTTTTTGCCTGGCAGCTGCCTCAGATACCTAACCGGTAAGAAAGCAGAGAGCCAAAATTCCTCTAAGACATTATTCGCATATTCTCTGCATGTATGTAACTTATGATACCACAGATACTGCACTTACTATTGCCGTCCTCCATCTTCTGAGACAGGCCTGAGAACAGTTTATCCCATGTAACTTTGATGCTTTCAACAACTGGACCCATGGCTGGGTAACTCAATAAGTAAGAGTCCCACACGAACAAGCAAAGAATAGGAAACAGTTGTTTCCAAACATGGCTGCCTAGTAGAACCACCTGGACAGGTTGTTAAAATTCCCTACTCCAGTGTTGTAGATCAAAGGGCACACATTTTCAGTTATCTTGATCTTGGTAATCATTCCACAATGTATATGTATATCAAGTCGTCTTGGTGTATGCTTTAAATATATTCGATTATATTTGCCAATTGTTCCTCATTAAATTAAAAAAAAAAGATTTGAAAAATCAGCAACAACAACACACACAGACACAAACACACAAAATTTCCCATTCCAAGACTGCATACCAGACCAATTAAATGAGAGTTTCTGGGGTGAGATATAAGCATTGAAGTATGAGAAGTACCAGAACTGAGAAAAATCTCTGCAGCCCAGTGGACTTCGATGAGTTCCACACCCCTAAGACATAAATGGCACTCCAATCCTATCCTGTCTCAATCTCTCAAATATTGGCCAATAGATCTTGAAAGCTCAAGTGTTAATGTGGACAGCTCAGCCTCAATCCATTCCCCCCTCTGGCAGAGCCACTCCTAAATACTGAGAGAGTTAAGGCTTGATGACAGAGAAGGTCAATGGCGGTGGCTTCAAGATGTTAAGAAGCAGATTCAGCTTGCAGAAGAAATTTCATCCCTGCAACAGACATGAGCTCCAGGCCCTCCCACTTCACCCCCTATTCATATCCCCTCAATACTATGACAAGTATCATTTTAGGGCCCAAAACCATCTCAGGGCTCAATTTTATGGGTTGACAAACAGAAATGGGACCATTACCAATGGTTTTCTGCCCTCTGGGATTCTGCTGTAGGTTTAACATTGCCAGTTAGTGAAAGTAACCTAACATTCAAGGTTTGCTTTGACCCCACCGGCTTGTTCTTTATTCTTAGGGACCAAAATCAGAATGTTTTAGTTTTAGACTCATTATCCTTTACAGCAACACTCAAGGACTCTATTAACTCTGAGCAGAAAGCAATTTCCAAAATTCCCTTCTTGTTTTTCTTTTTTTTTTTTTTTTGTAAATATCAATTGAAGCCATAAAGTCTGACTGAGCTCTTTGTTAATCCAATCACACAAACGATACTAGATATATAATACCTTCTATATTGTTACATATTTGCCACATCATGCACTATAAAATCCTTTTCTACAGTAAATTTTTATGCCTCCATTCTTTATTAGGTGATTTTGTTAGTCCTGACTTAAAATCTGATTTCTGAGTCAAAACTCCACAACCTTAAAAAGCTCCTTAACATAATTCCCTCTACACCATTCTCCTTGTTTCTTAATTCTTGTAATTCTCCTAAATTATTTCAGCATTTGTGCTTGTTACACTAGTTAAAAACAAAACAAAACAAAAAAACAAGAACAACTTGCAATGGCTCCCCAGGGCCTACTGAACGAAGTTCAAGTGCTACAGGCGGTCTTTAAAAATGTTCCATAATCTGACTCCAACCTTGATTCCTAGTCTTTCAGTTAACTGATCTCTCACTCCCCCTGGAATATGCCATGCATTGTCTCACCAATGTTTTTGAGTGTGTGCAGTTCCTTTTACAGTAAGACTCGTCCCCCATCCTCTCTACACTAAACTGACTGGGTAAAAGGGTTCTCTTTCTGATCCTATGTCATGAATTCTTAACCTGGAGTCTATCTAGTCCTTGGGGTCTTTACATGGGTTTATGGGATGTGCATACTGCTTGAAATTATTATACAAAATTTACTATATTAGATAATATACAAAATTATTATTCAAAATTATGTGCACACAGAGTAGACTATAAATTTGGTGGCTTCAAATGAGCTATGCCTCCCAACATTCATGCCCTTGTGTAGTTTCCTCTCATGAATCTGGGCAAGCTCTGTGATCTGTTTTAACAAACAGAATTTAGAGAAAGTAACTGTGTCAGTTTTGAGACTAAGTTTTAAGATTTTAGGTTTTTAGGGAAGTCAGCTCCCACGTAAAAATTCCAGCTACCCTGAGACCACCAGACAATTGAAGTCCAAGCAGGTAAATGGAGAGGCCTATGAGGAAGAGCCCTGAAGGCCCCGGCCAAAAGCCAGTAGCCAGCACCAACTGCCAGCAGCGTGAGTGAGGCTATTTTGGAATTTCCAGCTGCCTCAGTGTCCCAGATGACACCAGGTAAAACAAAAGAATCACCTGTCAATGCATACACTCCTGAGGAGTTAAAAAAAAAAACAAAACTATTGTTGTTTTGGGAGGAGGGTTTGTTTCTCATTAATAGATAACAAAGCACAGGGTAGGTGGGTGCTCCTGACTATAAACTTTTCTGAAAAACAAAAAAAAAAAGATCCAGATTCTCAAAGGAATTAGTAATACAAGACAAGTTAAGTATCTTTAATGCATATATTTAGCCACTCCTGAGTGTAAAGCCTGCCAGCCCATTCTGCACAGTTTGGACTTGCCAGTCTTCATTGTCACCTGAGCCAATTCCTTAAACTAAATCTCTACGTATATACACACTTCCTATTGGTTTGTTTTTTCTGGAAAAATCTATTATTTCTGATGTTCTCCTGATGGGCCACTTGAGGGCCTAAGATGATTGAAGCTTATTTAATTGAGACCTAATAGGTAACAACGTATAGCATAACCTTAGCCCCAAATTCTTTTTTGATTATGAATCTATGGAAATATTCCCAAGGAAAGCACTAGATTACAAAAGGTGTTAGATCAAGCCTGATGCCCTTTGAGTTTGTGATGTTCAATCCTCTGTGGTGGCCCCACTCTGCCTATCAGATCACAGGATCTACAGTCTCAGGTTCTTGTGATATCTACATTTTGCCCAAGGCTTTTTATAAGGATAGCAAAATCTGCTGTCTCAGAGATAATATTCTTCCCACATCACCCATATCTGAGGGCTTTTGGGTTCCATGCTAGCTAGCATTCTCCTGTATTTCAGGCAACACTACTCTCTGTATTATTTGTCAGAAAGGCTTTGTCATACATATTCAGGAAACATTTGCTTGGGAGACAAACGCAGTGAACACTATGCTGTAGGTAGAAGGGGCTCCTATCCATTCTTTCTGTTCCATTTCAGATAATGACTTTCTGTCTACCCTTTAAATGAATATTTCTGGATCACTGAAATGTTAAAAAAAATCACTAGAAACCAAACATATTATTCATCTAATTCTAATTTCCCATCTTGCCTTGGTTTAATGACAGATTTCTTTTTCACTGCATTCGCTCATTATTTTTCACTTTCTTCTGTCCTTCCCTGTCTATCTCCTGTTATTGTTCTATGTGGGTCCCTGTTTCTAAGCTTGCTCTTACTTTCTCCTTCCTTCTCTCAGACCCCTTTTCTGCTGAACTACAAATAGCGTTCCACTGGCTTTTAATTCAGCTTTTGCCCACTGAAGCTCTTTTCCCTTTGCTGTGAATCTTTCCAAATTCATATTCTACCCAAATAATTTTATTCCCCATCCCTACTGCAATGCAATGGTTTCTTATTATCTCCTCTCTTCATAGTTCTAATTAGTTGAGAAAATTAGGAAAATAATGATAAAATGATCATTTCTGGCCGTTCATTACCATTCCTCATAATTATTAACCATAGGAGATGTGAATACTGGGTAATATGGTACATTTCTACTTGTAGGATCTTCAAGTATTTTTTTTTAAGACTTTTTAATTTATTTATTCATGAGAGACACACACAGAGAGAGAGAGAGAGAGAGAGAGAGAGGCAGAGACACAGGCAGAGGGAGAAGCAGGCTTCATACAGAGAGCCTGATGTAATCCTGGGACTTCAGGATCACGCCCTGGGCTGAAGGCAGGTGCTAAACTGCCAAGCTATCCAGGGCTCCCAGGATCTTCAAGTCTTACTCTAATTTCTCTACCTTCAGTTTGTTCATCTGTAAAGGGAGTTTTATAACAATAATAACACGTGCCTCAGAGGACTGGTGCTAGGATTACATAAGATTAGCTATTAAAGCATGTTATAAACTATGAGTGATCCTACGAAGGTTAGTACTCAGTCATCCAGGTGTATACTCACCCGAGATTTCCTGTGGATTAAAAATTAAATTAAAAACTCTTCCATAACAAGTAAATAAAGAAACTAAACAGCACACAATTAACAAACTTAGTCTCAATTGTGCTACATTCTTTCTGTCACCTAGAAACTAATTAGTACGACATAATCACATACTTCCTGCCCAGTAAACATACAAGTCCCAGAGGAACAAATGATTTGTATCATGAATCACTGGCCACTGCTTACTGGTAATTATCATATAAATGAGGTGCTTCATGTTGACCTCTGATTCCCTAGTCCTTTTCTGAGACAGCAAAGATATACCAGTTATGCAAAAACTTGATAAATTTTAAATTACTTTTCTAGCCTTGCCTTCTGGATATTCTTTGTTTTGAAAAAAAAAAAAAAAAAAGATCACCACCCCAACAAAAAAAACTATCAAAATACTAAAATATTAGTTTATGTTTAGAAATGCCTTTCACGATTAAAAAAGAAAATTCAAGAAAATTTCCAAAACTCTAAGAATAATCATTCCTACTAGCCATATGGAAGTGACTGTACTCACACCTTTCTTAAGGAGTCAACCAGTCCATTAAAGGATGACACCCAGCCCTGTCCCTGACTATATGAATTTAGTCAGCGACTTTCCTTATCTTACCCACAGTTTCTTCCTTTGTATAATTAAACAGTTAGATTAGGTAATTTTAGGGTTCCTTTCTGCCCTAACATTCCTTCATTCTGAATCTTAAAAAAAAAGGAATATACATGCCATATACTTTAAATTATTACTTAATATGGTGGTTCTCAACATTAGCTGCACACTAGAGTCAGCCTAGGAGCTTCAAAAAATACTGATGCTGAGGCTCCACCCCCAGGGCATGGGAATTAATTGGTCTGGATGTAGCCTGGACACCAAGGATTATAAAAGTGATAATGTGTCCCTAAGATCAAGAAGCATTCATTAATTAATACATATGTTTTAAATGTGGGGAAGAAGTTCCTCTTCTTTTCCTTCTTCATTTGAAGAAGTTAAATTACCTCTCTGAGGCTACCTAGCCAACTGAAATATGGAGAATCCAACCAACCGTGCATGACTGTGAGAACTCCAAGCAAGATAGCAGCAGTGGTGGCACTGGCAGGGCACTGGCTCAGAGGAGGGACACAAGAAAAGAGTCATTTCTTTCTTTCTCCCCACTGCCTGATCCCCCAACACCTGCAAATGCCAAACCTTTATCCACTACTAGTATCACTGGAAGAACTTAAATGAATTTCCTAAAGTAGAATTTTCAAAACTATTCCATCAACTCAGTGAAAACACAATGAAGGCAGGGACTCTATCACCATTATTTCCGAAATACTCAGAACAAATATTGATTCAATGAAAAGATGAATTCGTCACTGTTTCCATGGGCCTTTGATCTCTGTCCCTCCTGTTCATCCCTAATATGCATACACATATACACTTTGCCATCTTTCTAGGACTCTGCCTTTCACTGATGTAAAGGATCTAAGTCTTGAGGGCCACACCGTTTTTTCCCCCTTCATTATAGTATCACTACTACTTATCACTGGAGATATTATCCCATAGATAGGGTCATACAGATACTGTCCTATAGGAATTCTCAATAAAATACTGGTTGGAACATATGAATAAATGGACTCATTTTTCCTCATTCATGGTTTTAGAATATGATGAGCGAAATGTCATGAAATGAATGGAATTATAGGAAACATATATAAGAGTTGACTTTGTGTGTATGTAAAGCCACCTGGGTTTGGTTTTTGTAGCCCCTAGTGGGAGCCTCCAGCCAACTCCAGGAGGGCTCCCAAATCAATGAAAAGATAAAGGCAAAAATTTTTTTATCACATGGAGCTTCCACCAGTGGGATCTCAGCTTATAGTGTTTGCCAGCCCAGTCCTTGATTTCAGAGATCATTATGTGACAGGCAGGCAGGGCCAGAAATAGAAGAGGAGAACAATATTCTATCAGCCAATGTTCTAGTCAATCAGAATAATTCATGTGTTTTCTCTTTCAAGAGGAGAATATGGAATGGAGTATGGTTGAAGCCTGAACTTATCAGTGAACAGGGAAAAAAATAAAAAAGACAAATTGCTCATGTACCAGTCTTTCCATCCATCAGCTCCAATATAACAACAGTGTCTACTTCATCATTTTTTTCACACAAATATTCACTGAGGATTCTGACCAGGCATCTTCAACTACCTCCCTGATTACTGAACAAGTCAGGCTGTCTTTGGCATTTTGTGCCTAGTGCTCACTGATGACTTGAGGAATAAGGAGGTTATAAAATACTTAACAGTGGGTAATATCATTGAACTATCTTGCATGCCACTCTTATGTACCCTTACAATCAATTCAGCACAAAATAGTGTTTATCCTGACTAATCATATCTGAAAATTACAGAGTGAATAATCACTCACGATTATGAAACATCAAGGGGGTTCATCTTAATGTAGCTTTGTGTGGGTCATCTTCTAAACCTCCCATGTTCACAAGTCTTCAATGAACTAGAAGAAAATAAAGAAAATAATCAGAATAAACCAGATGGCTTCACAGAAGCAAAGCTTTTTTTTTTTTTTTTTTTTTTAAAGTAGGCTCCATGCATGGCAGGAGGCCCAATATGGAGCTTGAACTCACAACCCCAAGATGGAGACCTGGGCTGATATTAAAAGTTAGATGCTTAACTGAGTGAGCCACCCAGCTGCCCCTAAGCTCTTTTTAAAGATTGGGTAAATAGGTCAATGTTCTTTAGAAGGAAACCAAACTATTAGTCCTGGGCACTTCTGGAGAAGGAGTGAGGTGGAAGAAAGGCAAAGCTCTTTCCCAGAAAAATAGGGGTGACTCATTCACCTTGAGGAGGGCCGTGTGCCCATTAAGCCCACCAGGGAAACATTTAGTGGGCTTGAGCAGCAATTTTCTAAATGAGTAGTAATTTCCTTAATGAATCTTCCCCCTTAAACCTTTGTGAAGATAATTATGTATATAATTTCAGAGGCGAAAAACAGACCCTTAAGTGCCGGAAATGACTTGCCCACAGTCACACTATGAACTTCAGAGCTTCGCATCTGCTTCTTATGCCATGAGACCACACTCCTGACTCTGAGATGAACAACTTGGGGCCTAAAGCCTAAATTAATCATCAGAGCAACTGCCACGTGCTTGCTTCTAGAATCATCCAAGTCATTAACAGGAACCTGGCTGACACAGTCACATTTTTCTCTCTGCCCTTTACATACCACTGTTGGTTATTCAGAAGTGTTGAATAATCAAGAGAAATTTCACTTTTTAACTTCTCAAAATGAAAGACTAAATTAATCACATTCTCCTCAGAAAGAAATTTGCTGAATATGTAGATTTCAAATGAAAGACAGAAAGGCTTCATTTTCCTTGTCCCTCACATATTTTTAAATAGCATATTGGTTAAAAAGCAGTACAAACCATTTCCTTGGCAGGATTGTTTGTTTCTCTATGGAACAGGGTCTGATTTTTTCCTACTCCCTCATCTTTTCACATCACTTCTCAAGATCCTTTGGAGGTGTATGGCAATGCTGATAATAGGGGTTAAGTGAGTCTTAATAAGCGTGGAAAACGGAATTGCACAGAAGGAAGTGGACAGGTGTTAGAATTACAAATCTGGGTTCAAATCTCAGCTCTGCTACCAGCCTTGACTAGGTTCTTTCACAATATATTTCTCCATCCCTTCACAAAATGGGAAGAAGGACACCCACATGGCTGGCATGCACATAGGAAATACTATAAGGACTGCATGCAGTGCCCAGATCATCAATGCTTCTCTAAGTCACGAGCCCTATCTTTCCCTTAAAATACTGATCAGTCCAAATCCTGGAACAGTCCCAGGTGGTTTTCATCTTGTGGGGATGTTAGAAGACTCTGCCAGCCATACTACAAACGCATCATGAACAAGAATGCCAGACAAAGTAAGATTCAAAAGGCAGCTGGGGACAGGGATAACGAGTGAGGATCCATCCTCACCTGGTCACTTCCATGGACCCTCAGGCAAGTTCTGTTCTGTGTCAGTTTCTTCACCTGTGAAACACAGTAAAAACAGTACTTGCTATTCTGACTTCACACATTTATGGAGAGAATGAAATGATGCGCTTAGTGATGAAAGTGGAAAGTGTAATTCTTAAGCACAATGTAACAAGAGCATGGCAATTTTGTCTCACTTTCTTTCAATTAACTATATGCATTCCAAACTTATTTGTATAAGAATGTTATATTTCATTTTCTAATACTCTCTTGAACAAAATCTATATGATCTCAAACTGTAATACATCAAAAAAATGTGTATGTAGGTGTGTATGCACATACACACATATATATGAAGATCATGGGATGATAAGAGATGACTTTGAGGCAGAAAACATTTCAAGTCTACTTTAGAATTCTGTTTTTTTAAGGGTTGGAAACCACTGAATAAGGAATTTTAAAACTCTAAAGCTAGATGGAAGGCCAATTAATGTAATTAATCACAGATTAATAACAATAGCTAATGTTTATTGAACTGCCACATATCAGGTAGTGATCTAAACTCTCTCTTTCTTTCTCTTTTAACTTTTTGATCCTCATGATGTCCTTCTGATAAAGTACTAAAATTACTCCCATTTTATAGGTGAGGAAACAGGTTCAGAGAGGCTAGTTAAAAAATTAAAAAGAAAAAACAAAAAGAGAGACTAAATAATCTGCCTTAGGTCACAGAGCCAATGGGTGGCAGGGCCAGGGTCTGAACTCATAGTATCTACTTCCAGAGTCTGCCCTCTTAACCACTACACACTTTTGTTTACATTTTGCATTTCAAGTGATCACCCTGTTACTGAATTGAGCTCAAAACTTTACCAGATATGGAAGGAAAGGAGAATACAGGATAAATACAAGACAAAGTTTCCCATCTCAAGGATGTTTCAGTAAATCTGTAACAATTAAGATAATTTACAAGACAACATATAAGAACATCATAATATGGTGACAATGCCATATAAAAGATGAGAAGAAAAGAATAATTACAGATAGGGTATGCAAGCCCACTCTAAGAGGTAATTAGTGGAAAAGGCCAGTGAATGGGTTGTTAAGAAGATGGGAGTGTGTTGTGGGTGGGGGACGTTTTCAGGAGAGAATACAAATTCTGAAGCATGGAACTCTGTCCTTTGGAGGAAAGCTGCTCATTTTTAAGAGGAAAGAAATGCATAGATGAAATAAATGGGTGGCAGTTAGTAGAAGACTCTTTTTTCTTGACCAACTCAAATGCAAACTGTAAAATTAACACAGAGAAGTGGGTCACATCTTGGGGTGAGGATTCTTCATCAAGAGCTGTCAGCAACCAATTAGTCATCAACCTCCATGTGCTCTCTATTAAATCAGTTGTGGACAGGAAAAAAAGGAAATTATGTCTTCATGTAGGGAAATCTCAGTATCTAAAAAGTTTTATAATCATGGATAGACACATAAAGTGGCCAAAGAACTCTGGTGAGCAATATTATCAGCAAGGGCAAGAGAATAAAATATATTTCCAAATGATTTAAGTATGGAAGAAATACCCCACTAGTTTGTTCCTATCTTTAGATTAGAAGCAAGAGATAATTACAGTTTCAGGTGTAGCTTGATGGAGGGGCCAAATCATTGGCCCCATGACACACTTGCTTTTTGTTTCTTTGTTCAGCTCTGTACTTCTTCATGTATTGGCTCTGTTCTTAGATCAGTCGTGTGATAGCTGTGGCAGCTCTAGACCTTTCCTGAGTTCAAGAAAACTAGAAAAGAAGATTAGCTTTTTTCTTATCTCAGAAAAAAATTTAAAAAAAAATAAAGAACAGGATTGAGTATCATAGGCTCTTAATGGCTTGGCTCTTTGATATGTATCCCCAAACCAATTGTTGACAGGGAGATCTTAGGTCAAATATTCTACCCTGGAGTTATGATGCCAGAGTTAGTTCCACAAGAGCTAGTAATGGGATGGGTACACCACTCTACATAAAAAAAAAAGTGAACTGCTGGCCCAAGAAGGGAGACAGCTGCTATATGGTAAAAACAAACAAACAAACAAACAAACAAAGGACCACTACAGTATATCAAGCCCTTCACCCAGCAACATGACTAACATGGTACTGACATACAGCACCTTGTGTTAATATCTGTAAAAGCAACAAAATTCAGACTATATGGTTTTTCAAGCATGTGTAGCAGCTGCATCAGCATCACTTGGAGGTTTGTTAGAAATTCAGATACTTGGGCCCACCTAAGACCAGTTCTGGTGATGTGTATGGAGGACACCATTTCAAACCTAGATCTGTGGTGTTCTGGTCCTGGTTCTTTTCCCCCTAACAATAAGAGGTAGGAAGCACATTTTTTTTTTTAACCATGAAAAGTGCTAATGTTTTGTTATCTAGCCAATTTCCTATATATTGACCCCAAATGTAAACATTTTATCATATCTATATTTCAGAGTGGAAGTGCTAACATACCAGGATACAGATCCCATCTCCTGTGACCCTGAGCAAGGCAGCTAAGTTCTCCATGCCTCAGTTTTCTCAGTTGTCTTATAGCACATTTGTGAAGATTAAATAAAATCTTGATTATAATGTTTCTAATCCATACCTTATGGGATGCTCAAAATGGTTGCTTTTACAGTGCTACCCTAGAGCAGTTATTTAACTCAGACTGCTCTTCACAACTCTAGACCTCCATGGATTTGCTTTAAGAATTCTCCAAACTGTGAGGTAATGCCTCCCACAGGTGAGGATCTAAACTGCTCTGGAAACATGTTCACCTTTGCATTTGTTTTATAACTTGGGGTTCCAGGCAAGGTTTTTAAGAAAAGAGTTTTGTCTTATTAAAAATGTTCTAAATTTTATCTAAATATATATAAATGTATACACACACACACACACACACACACACACACACACCAAAGAGGCCCCATATATTCTCCTCCTGTCTACTGACGCTCTTAACATGTTAGGAGGTCAGGAGAAAATCTGAACTAGTAAAGAGTTGTGGATTTGGTCTCCATCTGGCCAATTGGCTTTATTCTTTGCTGGGATGCACAGAATTAATCTTGGTCTGCCATCTTGAAATCTGCAATTAACCAAGTACACCCAAAAGATGAAACAGGATGGATCAACCAAATGTCATTTGATTTTTGATAAGTACCACAAAGCACAAGACCTAAGTTGTGTTAGCAGTCATCATTATACCTAAATGTCTATACATTATAGTCTATCTACTTGTGAAATAATATTTTTTGTTTAATTCTCAAAGAAAATAGCAGCTATGTTCCTTTAATACTACATAAGATTTGTAAGTTGCAAGATTTTCTTTCTTACTTCAGGGAACATAAATATACATACTTAGCTAAATACACAAGCACATATATATCTATCTCACTGTTCAAGCAATTTCAGATCACTTACAACTGTTAGACCCCTTGTAGTTTTGAAGCTCAATATTGAGTATAAGATTATTTTTTAATAAGAATAAACATTATGGGTTTCATTGTTTACCTCCAAACTAGCATGAGGTTGATTTGTCATTACAATGATTTAAAATTCTTGAATAAATCTGATAATTCTATTAAATGTTACAGATTTAATGAAATTAAAATTTCCTTTCTGATTAAAAAAAAAAAAGTAAAATGACCCTCGGCTGAAATAGGAGAATCATTCATTGAAAATTGGACTCAATTTCATTAGTATCCTAGGGCTGCTCTATCAGAATAGCACAAACTTGGATGACTTAAGACAATATATATTTTTTCTCACAGTAAAGCCAATGTTGATTCCTTCTTGGGGGCTTAGAGAGAGCATCTGTCCCATGCCTCTCCCTAGCTTCTGGTGGCTCTAGCAATTCTTGGTCTTCCTTGGCTACTTATCTTCAGACTCTGTCTCTTTCATCACATGGTCATTTTCCCTCTCTGTGTGTCTTCACATGATGTTTTCCTCTCTGTGCACATCTATCTTTGTGTCTCTTCCTCTCTCTTATAAGGACTTTAGGCATATTGGATTAAGGGCCCACCCTATTCCCATATGACCTCATCTTAATTTATATCTTAATCACATATGTATGGACCCTATTTCCAAATAGGGTCACATTCACAGATTTGCAAAAACCCAAGAGTATCAACGTATCTTTTTCAGGGGACACAATTCAATCCACAGGAGTTTCTCACCAGTACTTTGAAAACAGGGTATTGGACTATTGGACATCAGATTCAGAAAGTGACAGCTATTTTCCAGAAGGCTTATTTTCAACTCTTAGCTTTGTTCTTTGCTTAGCTGACACTGAATATAATAGAACCATTTTCATTATTTTATGCAATTATTACATAATAATAACCCATCCTGCCTTTTCAATCTCTTTTTCTCTACATATATGAATATACTCAGTGCCCCACCTAAGGTAAATTATTCATTGTTCCCAATGCTTACATTGAGTTTTCTCACCTCTGTGCCTTCCCTCTTATGCTTAGCCTGGAATGCTATGCTGTTTTGTGATAATTTAGATTACTGTTCAGCACAAAGTCCTCCTACCACTGTGGGCAGAGGATCTGTCCCCACATATTCAATGCTTGGTTCAGACATGGAAATTGCTTTGGCTAATGGGAAATAAGTGAATACGATATTAGAGAAAGTTCAAATGTGCTTGCATGGTAGGACTTGTGATTTGTTCTCTGTCATCACTATGAAAAATGTGTGCTTCTGGGTGGCCTGCTTATTTATATAGGATGGCAGATATATGCAGTAGATTTGAACTAGATCAAGGCTAGATCCCCAATCCCTAGCCTTCACACAGAGTGAGAATAAATGAACTCTGTTCTGAGGTAGTCTATTACACAGCACTTTTATGGCATTTGCTGACTGTTACATCCTGTTTACTCATGTTCAATCTTACCTTCTTTCAAAAACTCAGTTTAAGCTCTTTCTCTTTGTTACCTTCTTTGATTTCCTCCTCTTGAAAGCATTTCCTCTGTCCTCTAAACTCTCCTATTGTTTTATCTATACTTCTCTTAAAGAACTCATCTCCTTCCCCACATCCTCCATTTTATTTTATATTTGTACTTTACTTCTCCAATTAGACTATCCACCACTTGAAGACAAATATATATTTAATTTATGTGTGACCCCATCATAATGTTTTGAATGGAATATTCAAAAACTTCTGCTTATGCTTTTTTAAAAAATTGGTCCTGGGTCCTACAAGAAAGAGGAAATTGCCTTTAATTCAAATATTTGCAAAAATCAATATAAGAAGAAAACTGAAAGCAGGAACCTATCACAGATGCATTAGAGTAATGAAAGTGAATAGTCTCTGCTCAAAAGTGGATTAATTAAGAGCAGGGATTTTATGAACCTCCAGATCTGGAAGGCCCCCTCCCCCAACCACCACCAGCCTTGGCCAAGCCACCATCATCTCTTCTTGGACCACTACATTAGGTTTCTGCTTAATGTCCCTACTTTCACCCTGGGCAGTCTGCAATCTCTTCTCCATGTAGTGGTCAGAGGAATATTTCCAACATATAAAGCGGGTGCTTTCACAATCGTGCTTAAAACTCTTTCTTGTACTGAGATAAAAATCTAAACTCTCTAATTGGTTTCCATAGTCTGGCCTCTGCTTGCACCTCTGATCTCATTTTCTACAGTCTCAAAAAACTATGGCCTTACTTCTGTTTTTTCAACATGTCCAGTCTGTTCATACCTTATAGATATCACTCTTGCTGCTCACCCACCTGGTATGCTCTTCATTCAAGCCTCTATAGGGCTGGCTTCTTCCAGTCACTCAGGTCTCAATTCAAATGTCAACTCCTCAAAGAAGTCTCCCCTGAACACACAAGCTCATATTGTCCCTGCTCTCCCAGCAAGGGACTCTCTTAAAATTAGTGTATTCATTTATTTGTTCACCCTAGAACAAGCTGGAACATGACCTACAGTCTTTTAGTTTACATTCTTGTAAGCAGTAAGATTCTGTGCTTAAGGATTGGGTTTTGGAGTCAGACTGTTCAGATTTGACCCTGGGTAAGTTACTTACATGAGGCAATTTCATATCTGAATTTTCTTATTTGCTAAATGGAGACAATACAATAAAGGAAACAACCTCATAGGTTTGTTGTAAACTAATATGCACAAAGAAATTAGAACGTTCCCAGGCAGGCACATAGGAAATGCTATAAATGTTCACCCGTAGTATTATCGTTGTATTATTCACTGTTGTATCCTAATGCCTAGGGCACTCTTGGTCATGTGGTCAACACCCAATAAATGTTTGTTGAGTGACTGACTGAATAAATAAATGAATAAATAATGGAGCTCCATATCTGACCAAATAATCTGATTTCGAGGTGAAAAATACATCTGATTCTCTTTCTCATGACCTAGAACCATACTATTGACTTAGAACCAAAAAAGAAACCACTGTATAAATGAATTACATAAAGGCAAGTCTGATTATTTCCTAAAATTTATTCAGGAAGCCAAATTTTGCCCCAGAGTGAAAACTCAGAAGAAACCCAATTTTAGAGAATGGAAGAAAAACTGTGGAACTTTCAGATCCCAAGAGCTAACTGGAGCTAGCCTAGTGAGGCTAACTCAAATCAGAATATCTCCCCAAAGTAGCCCAACAATGTCTGGAAGATTGACCTGGCATTTCCAGGGATGGCTTGACTCTGTAATGACCTCAGGGCATCAGTATCCTGGCCCCCTGCACTGGTTTATGTTGAGAATGATGGTGAGGAAGGTGAGATGAATAATCAAGTCTATACTTACTTTTGCTTATTGTCCTCAAGAGTAAGCCTCCTTGACTTGCACTGCTTCTTTGTCTCTTAACTCCCATTCATCATTTTGAATACATTCCCATTAATACCAGACACAAAAACAACCTAACCAGAAATAAACACCAACATGATTCATATTCCTCTGCAAGCAGGTCCTGGTGGCAAACTCCAGCCCGGTTCCCCTCATGCTAGCTCCCCCAATGGCAGCAAACAGAATTCAACACCATCTCAAAGTTTAAATGGTGACAGATACGTGTCGATTACCATAAGGACAGAAAAAAAAAAAAGCTAAAATATAAATTGTAAATAATATTACACCATCTCCCTTCATATTAGGCCTTCTCAATTTTTTTTTCTATTAAAAAAAATAGATTTGGCCCTGGGCCCTGGAATTAAGGGAAAAGGTACTTACTTCAAATATTTGTAAAAATAAACAGAAAAAAAACAAGAGCAGGATCCTATCACACAATAAACTGATTTCAGTTTTAAATATCCTGGAGAGGAAGCAATATTAAAATCAATATAACCTCAGGTTTATACCCATTTTAATGTTCAGCTACTGCAGAAATCTTATTAAGTTATACAGTCGACCTTTCACAATGTTGAGGGTGGGAGTGCTAGCCCCTCAGGGCAGTGAAAAATCTGTGGGTAACTTCTGACTCTCTCAAAACTTAACTACGAACAGCCTGTTGTTGATCAGAAGCCTTACTGATAACATAAATGGTCGATTAACACACATTTTGTATGTTATGTATTACATATACTCTATTCTTACAAGAGATTAAGCTAGAGGGAAGAAAATGTTATTAAGAAAATTACAAGGAAGAGAAACTAAGTTTACCGTATTGTTCAGTATTTACTGAAAAAAAAAATCCACATATAAGTGGGCCAATGCAGTTAAAACCCGTGTTGTTCAAGGTTCAACTGTTCTTCAAAGTTATTTCCAGTGTTTATTTGGAATACTTTTTTTTTTTTTTTTTGAAAAAACTTACTGCTAGTGCTTACAATCAGGAACCAGGTAACAATTCACCGCTACTGGAAACAGCACTGAGTGCAGCCTGGCCTCACAATAACTCAGTTATAGTACTTTTAACAAAGAATGGAATCCTTCGCTAAGCAGGGTAGCTGCATTTCTAGTACATAACAAAGACAGCAGGGACAGGATGGCACAGTTCACCTCCAGCCCCACCAGATGATTACAAGCACACTGTCACCTCCACAGTTTCATTATATGGATTAAGGGGAAGAGACTTCAACTGCGGCATGACCTGACTGCACTGAGCCAACAAAAATCACAGGCTCGCCACTCCTTACCTTGGTGGCTTGTTTCATAACTGCAAGCAAATCACTCACGTTCTCTGCTCCTGCCCTAGCTTCTCCTCACAGCTATTGCCCACCCTGACTTAAATCTTTATAAACAATGCTCCATACATAACCTAATTAACAGGCAAAAAGAGGCAGCATTTTAAAGACTCCTATTTGTGTATATTTAAAGAATTTTATAAGAATGGTCACTGTTTGAATTCTAGCTCTGCCACTAACTAGTAGAAACTAAGGTGAGTACCTGAACCTATCTGAGGCTTGGTTTGCTCCTCTCTGAAAAAAAAAAAAAAAAATTTTTTTTAAATTCCTATCCTTTCTTGCAGAGCTTTTGTGATAATTATGAAAATGTATGAGCAGTAACAGAAGTCCAACCAAAACTCCTAAATCCACCTTGATCACTCTCTTGCTTGTCATGTTATAAGAACTCAACTTCTCTTTCCTGAATCACAAAATACCAAGACAAGAAAAAGGATTCTGCCCTTTAGAACTGCTTCTTCAAGCTTGTAACCAAGAATATGTGTTTTCTTTTGCCTACCACAAAACGCATAATAATAAAATAAAAAAAGTAGTTCAGCTTCCAGAGAATATGCAGTTATCAAAAATCAAAATGAAAACTCAAAGGAAAATAGAAGAAATAGCAAAACTTCCCATAGGCAGGTAAATAAGTCTTCCATAGATCAGAACTGGGCACAACTGTCTGAAGGAGGAACATTTTAGCAGGCATTGTTCTCAGTACACAAGAAAGCAGATGCCACCCCCACATTTTGTGAAATATTTATGACTCCACCACACACCCTTTTGGGGGAGCAAATTGATGACTCTTCTACCCAACACAATCACCTGGGGTGTGCCAGGCACAGCCTCTATCAATCATACTGACATGATTTGTTTCTCCTTATTCAGGGGCTGCCTCCCCTTCAATCCAATGTCCAAGATGGAGAGGGTGAAAAAGATGGAGTAGCTAAGGCTTCTCTTGTCAGGTTTTTTTTAGATGTCAAGAGTTATAGTGTTTGGGGGTATTACTGCTGGATACAAACGTGTTTTGTCTCCTCCAAATTGGCCAAACAAATGGGGGACTGTGTTAATCCCATTTTAGTCAAGTGCCTTGTATTCCATATTTACAGCTATGTGCATAAGGCTGTGTCACAAAGTAATGTTCCATTCTGCATAAGATTTAAAAATCAGAACACATACTGCCTAAAACCGGATTAATGGTGGAAATTCACCTTGACAGTGGATGGAAGTGACTATTGCCAAGGTAAACTTGAGCACAAACCAGATGGGCGCTAACTCTTTCTGCCACAGAGAAGTAGATGTTTACTCAGAAACACATATTGGGAATCTGTGGAGTGCTAAGTAGTGCACATTGTAAGGAACATATTTCCCTACCTTAAAGGCACCTCAGATGCAAACTATCAAAATGTACCAAGTTTTCCATGACTGGACCCCAAGTTTATATCTGCAATAGGCTCTTTGATTTTCTCCATTCCAACCATTCGAAAGTAGTCACTTTGCAACATGTGCATTATCCTGACTTTACTCAAGTTGTGCCATCTCATGCATCCCACTGTTTCTTCTGGTCAAAACCTAAACATTTTTAAAGGTCCTGTTCACATACCACCTCTCCCATTGCCTATCCCTGGGTGTGAACAATCCTCCCCTTCTTCCTCTCAGTTTCACATAACTTGAATACTTACTAACAGCTCATACACTGATCTAACTTATTCTAGACTTAACTCTGGCATGCTCGCTTCCACAATCAATTGACTTTGTATTCCTGGAGAGCAAGAGCCATGTCTTGTTCCACTTTGTTCACTTTCTATGTCTAGTTGGTAAGAGATCATTATGACAAAAAAAGGGAAGTACACTGGTTCAATAGGATAAAATTTTCCCAGAGATATCACTCTCATTTAAAGAGATCCCATGGCATATTAATTAATATGGTTGTTTTGATTCTTGCTCATGCTAGTTACATTATTTTATTTCTAGAGAAGTACTAAGAAAGACTAGTAGATACTACCCCTGCCCCCGCTGTCTTCTATCATGCTAGGTGCCATCATGAAGAAATATCCTTTAGGGGGCTTGACCTCACAGCTGTCTGCCCTGTCACTACCATCTCTAGGAATAAAAGACTCCACCACCTTCCCCCTCACTTATTCCCAGCTCCGAGAGCCCCACTGTCAGAAATCTTCTAGCTTGAAGATCTTCACACTTAAATATTTTTTCACCTTGTCAGTACAAATGTTTGTTCATCAGAAACAGTGGATAAGTTGTTACAGTTTTTCATGTTTTGAATTCTCTCTTCCCTGGGGCAAAAAAAGGGGGGGGTGCCTCAACATCCTAAAAATGGACTTTATGCTCAGCATTTTCACTTTAGGATGTGTGGTTTATGTGCTATGTGAAAAATATATGCAATAAAAGGAGAAGGGAAAAATATCCACTAGTGACAAGAAAAGTTAGATACAAAATTGACCCCCCAAAGCCAGTCATTGAGTGGCACCCTTTATCAAGGCTGAAGAATTGTATAGAAACATGGAAACCATAAAAAGGAGGGGGCACAGATACTGAGGGCTAGAATTACGAAGGCAGAAAGATTGGTAAAATGTGTCCTTCTCAATGTAACACTCCCAGCAGAGAGAGAATTAAACTTCAAATGTGAGAAAGCACTCCCAAACTATTTATTTTTATTCATCTAATAACCTACATTCTGTGAGGCACTGGTGTCATAATTCAGTCAAACATATACATGAGATATTAAATGATAATAGAACTGCATTCATTATAACCACAGACACAAGATTGCCAGGCCAGAAAACCTGGATCATGGTCCAAACAGTTTAAACTTTCAATACTTTTATTTACAGGAGATTATGTTGCATACAAACTGATCTCCAGGGCAATTGCAGGAATAGATGCATACATACATACTCAACCTAAAGAAGAGAAGACCTTGAAGGAAGTTTCATCAGTTATTTATTCACTGAGCCAAAATAAACTGATTTTGGCTGATTCAAAACTGTGAGCAGTTCCTAGCAAAATGCCAAATACTAACATCCACAGAAAGTGGTATCAATTCTCAACCTATAATGGTACTCTTTACCAAATTATCGATTACCTAAGCTAAGTGTGTTGACTTATTATGTGCTGGATTTTTTTTTTAAATCCTTCTCAGAAGAAAATAATTAAGATGCTTTCCTCAGTCCTGAATTTCCACCACACTCTCACTGCCCCTGGGATCACCCTTCCTTAGCCAGAATTTTGGCTCTGTCACGTAGAAGCTGTGTGACTTTGGGCAAGTTTTGTCTGAGCTTTCTGTATCTGTTGTCCTATGTATAAGATGAAGATAAAAATACTACAGGTCTCATTAGGTTTTCATGAAGATTAAAATAGTTAATACATATGAACTGATTAGACATGGACAAAACATAACAGGTACTTCCTAAGGCTGGCAGGTTTTGTGGGAGAGAGTGGGAACAAAGTAACAGGGTCAGTTAGATACTTTTTCTATTGCAGTTTCAGTATCTGTTATAATTAATGTCTGAGAAGGGTGTTGACCCTTATTTTTTTTTCACTGTTCTTTTCATTTCTGGATGGTAGCCAATGCCATATTTTAACCATAATTTATATATCAAAGTGTTCACATGTAATTTTCAAGAAAAGAAAGTGATTCACCACTATTCTCAAAATGTAACACAATCCAGTTACATATGCCTTCAACAACTTCTGTGACTGAGACACTAAAACTATCCATAATGTAGAGATAATAAAAGATTCAGGAAAGGTTCCTGACCTTTGAGGTTGCCATCAAGGGAAACAATGGTGCCCTTTCTTCAATAGGTCCCTGGGCAGCTCCAAATGCCTAGCCCCTGGGTCTAAGCCAAGGAGCAGCTCTGCAGTTCCCAATTGCTTCTCTTCATTATAAACTATCATTACATGATATCATGCTAATATTTTCTTTTTTTTTTACATTAAGATTTTAATACAATTTGTCACATGTAATCTATAACATATTACAAATGACAATAAAATATTTGCCATGTATACGAAAGTCATAAATACTCATTCTCTAACACCTTAAATTTCAGCATTATTCGCTGACCAAAACAACACCATCACCACCACACACAAAAAAAACAAAAGCAAAACCCAGTATTAATTTTTGTAATTGCACCTGCTCTGGTATAAATTTACATGAAGTTCGCAAGACAATGATACTAATCAGTAAATAGTCACAGAAGAGTGATAGGAACTTTTCTTAAGGTTTTCTCTGTTACATGGTTTATAAATTACAAAAGTAGCATTAAAATTTAAAGTGGATAACTAGTGGCAACTAGAAAAAGTGAAAAGTTAAGAACCTCCAGTCATCTTCATTTTTTTCTCCTCCAATGAAATAACCAAGTTAAAGAGCTGCTAAATAGTCTTCTACATGCTCACTAAAAATATACAAATGCAGAGGAAGTGTCTGCTGTTTTGGTGGAGTTTTTTGTTTTTGTTTTTTATAAAATGAGCTCAGACTAGGCATGTGACTATAAAACTGACTTTTCTTAACTAATAAAATATCATGGATATCCTTCTTGATCATTACATATAAATCTAGCATATTATTTTTTAATAAGCGCATAATACTCAATATTATAGATGTCTCACAAAGCATTTCCCTACTTATTAATATTCAGGCTTTTTTGCCAGTACTTTTTAACCAAAACAAAAAGGTTGGATTTTTGTATATTGATATTATCAAATGAGGGATTGCTGAATGAAAGGAAAATTGGAACTTTATGGTTAACAGATACTGCCAGATTACTCCCACCAGCAGTGGATCAATGTACTTGCTTCCCCTCATGTTTGCCAGAACTGAGTGTCATCATTTCCTTTGATTTTTGCTATGCAGTTGGGTGAAAAAAACATCATTATTTTAATTTGTATTTCCTAATGTGGAACTTTAATGTTGAGCCAGTCTTTCCATTAAACAACATTACATCATATTTCTCTAAATTAGGATTTCTCAAGCCTGCACTATTAATTTTGGGCCAGGTGATTCTTTGTTGTAGTTGGGGGGCTGCCTTAGACTTTGTAGGATGTTTAATAGGACCTTTGGCCTTAACCCTCATCTGTAACAACCAAAGTATTTCCAGACATTGACAGAATCATTCACAGTTGAGAGCGTCTATTCTAACTGGTTAAATTAGAAAGATTTTTATTTTAAAATTTACTTATTAAATTGCATAAACAAGATTCCAGATATCACCTCCATGATATTTTTTTCAGGACTGAGAAATTCAAAACCTGCTCAAAATTTAAGAACATGAGTGAATACATAGCATCAACACAGCATAATGAACAGCTCTGAGGAACACAACTAATTTAACCCCAAGTCTGAAAGCAGAACCTTTTGATAGACAGAAGGGAAGTTATTCAAAACCTAGGCATAATAGCTACTTTAATTTCAAAGTTAATAGGCAGCTTTTTTTATTTCATTCCAACTCCCTGTTTATAACTTGTGAACAGGTAAAGATAAAAAGAGTTGTTAAATATTTAAATATCTATTCACTGTGGTAAAATCTCAAGTGAGGCTGTTTCTTTTGATTATTTCTTTTGATTATTACAGTATTTTGATTCACTTTGATTTCCTAATCCAAAATAGACAAATGCTTTTCCTAGAACTTCCTATAATTGTAGAAAGACTTTATCTTTTGTTAAGAAATCGGGCTCCAAAGTATTTTTGCCATTTTAATTCTCTTAGACCAAAATATATACATATTACCTTTTGCAAGAAAAAAATGGAACTTTCTAATTGCATTTAGTACAGAGCCATTTTCCCCACTCTTAGAAGAGAAACATCAAGAACAGAAAAAGCATTAGAAAAATTTAATTTAAATTCAATACGAAAAGCAATAACTAATATAACAATTAGTCATCTCCACCTATTTTTACAAATAGGTTGAATGCTGCCCTATTTATAATAGTGATAACACAAGGCACAAGAGACACACAGCGAGCTCTTTGCAAAGAAACTGACCTTTAGCAATTTATTCCAGGAGTAATTTTCTGCCTTTAATTAGAGGCCAATATTCTTTTCTGATGAATTCATAAATAATAATAAAAAGGCAACCAGCCATTCCCAACAGGTTTCATGGTTCCTGTTCTCTATAACAGCAAAGAGGTGGTTTTAAAAAGGCAAAATGCCAGTCATGAGATCTACGCGACTATTGATAAAATACTGACAACAGCACTACAGTGAATCAATCAACAATGCAAAGAGCTGACGGAAACAGAAACATGGAAACCTGCCCTCCTTTGCAGGACATGGGCTTTTGTGATAAAATCGCATGACCTGACAAAATCTCCCTGCATTGTTACAACACAGGCTTCCAGCACATGCCACCCTTATCGAAATCCATTTTTGAATTTTAAATTTTTTGAACATAAAACTATTCACAAAGTTTACATTGAAAAAGAAAATTAAAGTTGCTTACCCATGGTTATGACCACCCTTTACCCTCTGCCTCCAAAGAGAACATTTTTCAAATTTCTAAAAATATGTTAACTGAACAGTTTATGAGTTGATGAGTCAATTAATAGCTTATATTTTCATCATGTTTCAGCTCATTACCAGCTATTTCAGGTAGCTGTGTTTAATTATTAGAGTCCAAAAATGAATTGAGAAATGAAACTCCTAACTAGTGCTAATTGGTTTCCTATTATATGCACTTAAAAAATCTGTATAAATCGCTAGATTAAATAACAAGCAATTGGTGGTGTTCTTCCAATTACAACACCTCTAGCAAAAATTCCACGACACAGAAGCGAGTTGAATTATGGTTAATTTATTAATGGATTTGATATAGCACATAATGAGGTTGTCGATATTGAATCCATTTAAATTCATTTAAATAATCAGAGTTCAGAGACTTCAAAAAATTAAGCTAACTTTTAGCTAAGAGAACTCAAAATCAAAATTGTGGAGAAGTAATCAGACAAGTTGTGGGCAGCCAACCCACTGAAGTACTCAAGATAATCGCGCAGCCTTGGGAAATAGCCTATCCCAACCACAGCTACCTTCTGTCGTCTACATTTAGGAGTGCTTATCTCTGCCTAACACAATTGGAGATCTGATGCAATCACTCTAAAGTGGTACACCAAAATGAGGAACTCAGAGAGGCTCCCGGAGATTTAGACATTTTCTTAAGTAGGGAGGACTGACTTTTTGTGGCCAACTCTGCTTTTATCCATCTCTAATATCTATAATCCAGTTCTAAGTGAAATACAAAGTGCCTCTTCTTGTGATAAAATTGAGTACTAAACAGGTTAATATTATTTTTTTCTAAGAAAAGTTATCATTATTGGCATATCTTTTGTGGTCTAATTCTGAACATTTAAATGGCTTCTTAATATATTTTATTCATAAAGAGAAAGAGTGACATGTTGAAAAATTATATGTAAGTTGCACATTAAGTAAAGCTATAGAGAGATGAACATTTACACTATTATTTTTTTGTCAGCTTCAGACTTAAATAATTAATAAGGCTTAAAGTCTGATTTTAATCTCAAGCAGCCATTCTGAGTCTCATTCCCTTACATATTATCTTTTGTAGGATTTATACAAGTGAGAGAAATTCATTGTTTAATTATATTTTAATATCTGTATATGTCAAAGAACATATAAACTCCCTGACATCATAGACTATCTTATTTATAGCTTTATTGCCAGGGCCAAGGCCAGTGGCTGCACAGTAGGAACTTTGTGAGTTCCTACTATCCAATCAATGGCAGAGATTGGCAGAATGAATAAAAACACATTATCCAACCATATGCTGTCTACAGGAGAGTAACTTGAGATCTAAGGTCACAAACAGGTTGAAAGTGAAGGCATGTAAAAAAAAAAAAAAGTTCACACAAATAGAAACCTAAAGACAGCATGGGTGGCAATACTAAGATGAGATAAAACAGACTTTAAATAAAAAAAAAGATTATGTAAGACAAAGAAGGACATTGTATATTAACACAAATTTCAATATGCAGGAAGATATAATAATTATAAACATTTATACACCTAATGACAGAGTAGAAATATATGAAGTAAAAAGAAAAAAAATATATATGAAGTAAAAACTGACATAATTTAAGGAGGAAACAGGCAGTTCCATCATAATAGGTGGAGACTTCAATACCCCCCTCGCAAGAATGGACAGAAAACCAGACAGAAGGTAAATAAGAAAACAGAGGACCTATAACAACACAACAAACCAACCAAGTCTAATAGATAGGCACAGGCTACAATACCCAACAACAAAAGATTATACATTCTTCTCAAATACACATGGAACTCTTTTCAGGATAAAACATATGGTAGCCCACAAATTAAGTATCAAGAGATGAAAGAAAGAAAGAGAAGAAAGAAAAGAAAGAAAGAAAGAAAGAAAGAAAGAAAGAAAGAAAGAAAGAAAGAAAGAAAGAAAGGAAAGAAAGAAAGAAAGAAAGAAAGAAAGAAAAGAAAGAAAGATGAAAGAAAGAGAAAGAGAAAGAAAGAGACCAATCTCACACTAAGTATC
Source organism: Nyctereutes procyonoides (assembly GCF_905146905.1). Taxonomy (NCBI): domain Eukaryota; kingdom Metazoa; phylum Chordata; class Mammalia; order Carnivora; family Canidae; genus Nyctereutes; species Nyctereutes procyonoides. Next base: position 27,257,284 of record NW_026575122.1, read on the forward strand.
TTCTCTGATCACAGAGGATGAAGTGAGAAATCAGTAACAAAGGGAAAACTGGAAAATTCACAAAACCCTGGAAATTATACAACACACTTTTAAGCAACTAATGAATCAAAGAAGAAATCATCGGGGGAATTGAAAAATATTTACAGACAAAAAGAAGACAACATAGCAAAATGTATGGCATGCAGTGAAACCAGTGCTAAGGGAATAATTTATGGCTATAAATGCTTACATCAAAAAACAAGATCTCAAAGCAATAACCTAACTTTACAACTTAAAAAAAAATAGAGAAATAAGAACAAACTAAACACAAAGCAAGCAGTAGGGAGAAAATAATGAAGATTAGAGCAAAGACAAATGAAAAAGAGAATAGAAAACAGAAAAGATCAATGAAACCAAAAGTTGCTTCTTCAAAAAGTTCAAAAACATTGACAAACCTTCAGCTAGATGGACTAAGAAAAAAAAAGAGAGAAGACTCAAATTACTAAAACCAGAATTGAGAGGAGGGATGTTATTACTGATTCTATAAAAATAAAAAGGATTATAAGAGAACTATGAATAATCATACACCAACAAATTGGATAACCTGGGCAAATTCATAGAAACATAAAACCAACAAAGACCAATTCATGAAGAAATAGAAAATGTGAATAGACCTATAACTAGTATGGAGATTGAATCAGTAATCAATAAATTCCCAAAAAGAAAAGCCCTGAACCCGTTGGTTTTACTGGTGAATCCTGCCAAACATTCAAAGAAGAACTAAAACCAATCCTTCTCAAGTTTCTCCAAAAAACTGAAAAGGAAGGAATACTTCCTAACTCATTCTGGGAGGACAGCATTACACTGACACCAAAGCCAGATAGACATTCATTACAAGAAAAGAAAACTATAGACCAATATCCCTTTTGAACATTGATGCAAGAATACTCAATGAAATATTAGCAAACTGGGGAATCTCTGGGTGGCTCAGTGGTTTAGTGCCTGCCTTCAGCCCAGGGCAAGATCCTGGAGTCCTGGGATCGATTCCTGCATCAGGCTCCCTGCATGGAGCCTGCCTCTCCTTCTACCTATGTCTCTGTCTCTGTCTCTCTCTCTTTCTCTCTGTCTCTCATGAATAAATAAAAATAAAATCTTAAAAAAAAAGAAGTATTAGCAAACTGAATTTAGCAGCATATTAAAGGGATTATAGACTATGACCAAGTGGAATTCCTGGAATGCAAGGCTGGTTCAACATACAAAACTTCAATCAATGTAATAAACCACATCAACAAAATTAAGGGAAAAACAAAACAAAACAAAACAGGATCATCTCAATGATACAGAAAAGGCATTTGAACAAATTCAAAGCCATTTTATGGTAAAACGCTCAACAAATTAGGAACAGAAAAAATTACCTCAACATAAGAAGTGCCATTTATTAAAAACCAACACTGAATATCATACTTAATGGTAAAATGACTGAAAGAAAACTTTTTTTAAAAAAAAGTTTTTATTTATTTATTTATTTTTTTTTTTTGAGAGAGAGATTGATAGATCATGAGCAGGTGGAGGGGCAGAAGAAGAGGGAGAAGCAGACTCCCCGTGGAGCAGGGAGCCTGACACAGGACTTGATCCCAGGACCCCGAGATCCCAGGACCTGAGCTAAAAGGCAGATACTTCAGCAACTGAGCCACCCAGGTGCCTAGAAGTGAAATCTTTTCCTTTAAGATCAGAAACAAGGCAAGGATGCCCGCCTTCATCACTTCTATTCAAAATAGTATTGGAAGTTCTAGTCAGAGCAAGTAGGCAACAAAAACAAAGAAAAGGCTACCAAAGTGGGGCACCTGAGTGGTTCAGTGGTTGACCATATGCTCAGGTCATGATCCTGGGGTCCTGGGATTGAGTTGTGCATCGGGCTCCCTGCAGGGAGCCTGCTTCTCCCTCAGCCTATGTCTCTGCCTCTCTCTGTGTGTCTCTCATGAATAAATAAATAAAATCTTTAAAAAACAGGGTTCCAAAGTAAAAAAGAAGTAAAATTATCTGTTTGTAAATAATATGATCTGATGTGTATAAAACCCTAAAGATTTTTTTGTTTGTTTAGTTTCAGATGTAGAATTTAGTGATTCATTACTTACATTCAACACTCAGTGCTCATCACAAGTGCCCTCCTTAATGCCCATCAACTATTTAACCCATTACCCTACCATGCTCCCCTTCAGTAACATCAGTTTTTTTTTCTCTATAGTAAAGAGTTTGTTTCCTGGTTTGCCTCCTTCCCCCCCCAACCAGTTTTGCTTCTTAACTTCTACATATGAGTGAAATTATATGGTATTTGTCTTTCTTTGACTTATTTCACTTCACATAATACTTGCTAGCTTCATCCACATCATTGTAAATGACAAGATTTCATTCATTTTTTACAGCTGAGTAAAATTCCAGTGTGTGTGTGTGTGTGTGTATATATATATATATATATATATATATATATATATATATATAATATGGCCATAACTTGGCTATTGTTGATAATGCTGCTATAAACATCTGGGTGCATGTATCCCTTCGAATTGGTATTTTTGTATCCTTTGGGTAAATAGCTAGTAGTCCAATTGCAGGATCATAGGTAGTTCTATTTTTAACTTCTTGAGGAAGTTAAAATACTGTTTTATTTAAATACTGTATAAAATACTCCATACTGTTTCCCACAGAGGCTACACCAGCTTGCACCCCTACTAACAGTGTAAGAGGGTTACCCTTTCTCCACATCCTTGCCAATATCTGTTTTTATTGTGCTAATTTTAGCCATTCTGACTGGTGTGAGGTGATATCTCATTGTCGTTTTGATTTGTATTTCCCTGGTGATGAGTGATGTTGAGCATCATTTCATCTGTCTGTTGGCCATCTTTATGTCATTGGAAAAATGTCTACTCATGTCCTTTGCCCATTCTTAAACTGGATTATTTGGGTTTTGTGTGTTCAGTTTTATAAATTCTTTATATATTTTGGATACTAACCCTTTATCAGATATGTCATTTGCAAATATCTTCTTCCATTTGGAAGGTTGCCTTTTAGTTTTGTTGATTGTTTCCTTTGCTGTGCAGAAGGTTTTTTGTCTTGATGAAGTCCCAATAGTTTATTTTTGCTTTTGTTTTCCTTGTCTCAGGAGGCATATTTAGTAAGAAGTTCCCATGGCCAATGTCAAAGAAGTTACTGCCTATGCTCTCTTTTAGGATTTTGATAGTTTCCTGTCTCACATTTAGGTCTTTAATCCATTTTGAATTTATTTTTGTGTGTGATGAAAGTACGTGGTTCAGTTTCATTCTTTAGCATGTAGTTGTCCAGTTTTCCCAACACCATTTGTTGATGAGACCCTTTTTCCATCGGATGTTCTTTCTTTCCCACTTTGTTGAAGATTGGTTGACCATAGATTTGTGGGTTCTTTTATGGATTTTCTCTTTTGTTCCATTGATCTATGTGTCTATTTTTGTGCCAGTACCATACTGTTTTGGTCACTGACAACTTTGTCATATAACTTGTAGTCTGGAATTGTGATGCCTCTAGCTTTGCTTTTCTTTTTTCAAGATTGCTTTGACTATTCAGGGTCATTTATGGTTCAATACAAATTTTAGATTTGTCTGTTCTATTTCTGTGAAAAATGCTGTTGGTATTTAGATAGGGATCGCGCTGAATATGCAGATTGTTTTGGATGGTATAGACATTTTAACAATATTTGTTCTTCTAATCCATGAGCATGAACATGTTTACATTTCTTTGTGTATTCCTTTAGTTTTTTTTAATCAGTGTTTTATAGTTTCCAGAATATGGGATTTGGGTTATGTTTATTCCTAGGTATCTTATGGATTTAGGGCAATTGTAAATGGAATTGATTTCTTGATTTCTCTTTCTGCTGCTTCATTATCAATGTACAAAAATGCACAGATTTCTGTTATGTTGATTTTGTATCCTGTGACTTTACTGAATTCATGCACCAGTTCTAGCAATATTTTGGTGGAATCTTTTATGTTTTCTATATTGAGTAGCATGTCATCTGCAAATTGTGGATGTTTTACTTCTTCCTTGACAGTTTGGGTGCCTTTCATTTCTTTTTGTCATCTGATTGCTGAGGCTAGGACTTCTAGCACTATGTTAAGTAATAGTGGTGAGAGTGGACATCCCTGTCGTGTTCCTGACCTTAGAGGAAAGCTCTCAGTTTTTCCCCATTGAGGATGATATTAGCTGTGGGGCTTTTTGTATATGGCTTTTATGATGTTGAGGTAGGTTCCCTCAACATGTAGTAGTATTCCTACTTTGTTGAGTGTTTTTCTCATGCATGGATGTTCTACTTTGTCAATGCTTTTTATTCATCTATTGAGAGGATCATATGGTTTTTATTTTTTCTTTTATTAATGAAGCATATCATGTTAGTTGATTTGCAAATATGGAACCATCTTCGCAGCCCAGGAATAAATCCCACGTGATCACGTGAATGATCTTTTAATGTACTGTTGGATTAGATTTGCTAGTATTTGGTTGAAAAGTTTTGTATCCATATTCATCAGGGATATTGATCTATTGTTCTCTCTCTCTCTCTCTCTCTCTCTCTCTCTCTCTCTTTTCTAGTGAAGTCTTTGTCTGGCTTTGGAATTAGGTAATGCTGGCCTCATAGAATGAGTTTGGAAGTTTCCCTTCCATTTCTATTTTTTGGAATAGTTTGAAAAGAATATGTATTAACTCTTTAAATGTTTGATAGAATTCCCCTGGGAAGCCATCTGGCCCTGAACTTTTGCTTGTTGGGAGATTTTTGATTACTAATTCAATTTTTTGCTGTTATTAGTCTGTTCAAGTTTTTTTATTTCTCTCTGCTTCAGTTTTGGTCATTTATATGTTTCTAGGAATTTATCCATTTCTTCCAGATTGCCTAATTTGTTGGCATATAATTTTTCATAATATTCTCTTGTAACTATTTGTATTTCTGTGGTGTTCATTGTTATTTATCACTTTTCTTTTTTTAAGATTTTATTTCTTTATTTCACAGAGAGAGAGAGGGAGCATGAGCAGGGGGAGTGGCAGACAGAGCAAGAGGGAGAAGCAAGCTCCCCACAGAGCAGCCCCCCCCCCCAGTCTGGGACTCAATCCCAAAACCCTGGGATTATGACCTGAACCAAAGGCAGATGCTTACCCAAATGAGCCACCCATGTGCCCTATTATTCCTCTCTCATTTGTGACTTAATTTTTTTGGTCCTCTCTCTTTACTGTTTTCTATGTCTGGCTAGGAGTTTATCAATTTTATTAATTTTTTTCAAAGAACCAGCTCCTGGTTTCATTGATCTGTTCTACTCTTGTTGTTGTTGTTGTTTTTACTTTCTATACCATGTATTTCTGCTCTACTCTTTATTAGTTCCCTTCTTCTGTTAGCTTTAGGCTTAGTTTGTTGTTCTTTTCCTAGATCCTTTAGGTGAAAGGTTAGGTTGTTTGAGATTCTTTTTGCTTCTTGAAGTAGAACTGTATTGCTATGTATTTCCCTCTTAGGACTGCTTTTGTTGCATTCCAAAAATTCTGTATTGTGTTTTCATTTGTTTCCATGTATTTTTTATTTGTTCTTTAACTTCCCAGTTGACCATTCATTCTTTAATAGCATGTTGTTTATGTTTGTGGTCTTTCCAAATTTTTACTTGGGGTTGACTTCAAGTTACACGGTGTGTGGTCAGAAAATACGCATGGTATGATCTCACACTTTTTGTATTTGTTGAGGCCTGATTTGTGACCTAGTATGTGTTCTATTCTGGAGAATGTCCCATGAGCACTTGAAAACAATGTGTATTCTGCTGCTCTGGGGTGACATGTTCTGAACCCATCTATTAAGTCCATCTGGTCGAGTGTGTCATTCAAAGCCATTGAGTAAGGGCATGTGGGTGGCCCACTCCATTAAGCATCTGACTTTGGCTCAGGTCATGATCTCAGCATCCTGGGATAGAGTCCCACATTGGGCTCCTGTGCTCAGCATGGAGTCTGCTTGTCCCTCTCCTTCTACCCCTCCTCCTGCTCATTCTCTCTCAAATGAATAAATAAAATCTTTTACTTTTTAAAACCATTGTTTCCTTATTGATTTTCTGCTTAGATGATCTGTCCATTGATGTAAGCGGGGGTATTAAAGTCCTCTACAATTATTTTCTTATTATCAATGACTTCCTTTATGTTTGCTATTATTTTATATATTTGGGTGCTCCCAAGTTACAGTTGTTAGATCTTCTTTTTGGATAGTTCCTTCTGTGCCGTTCTTCATCTCTTGTTATAGTCTGTGGTTTAAAATCTAGTTTGTCGGGCAGCCCGGGTGGCTCAGTGGTTTAGTGCCGCCTTCGGCCCAGGGTGTGATCCTGGAGACCCGGGATCGAGGCCCACATTGGGCTCCCTGCATGGAGCCTGCTTCTCCCTCTGCCTGTGTCTCTGCTTCTCTCTCTGTGTGTCTCTCATGAATAAATAAATAAAATCTTTTAAAAATTTAAAAAAAAAACAAAATCTAGCTTGTTTGATACATGTATTGCTACTCCAAATTTCTTTTGCTGTCCATTTGCATGATAGATGCTTCTCCATCTTCTTACTTTCAATCTGCAAGTGTCTTTACATCTAAAATGAGCCTTTTGTAGGCAGCATATAGATGGTTGTTGTTTTTTAATCCATTCTGTCACCCTATATCTTTTGACTGGAACATTTAATCTAGTTACATTCGGAGTAATTATTTATAGATACGTATTTAGTGCCATTTTATTACTTGTTATCTCCTTGTTTCTAGAGATTTTTTATCTGTTCCTTTCTAGTCTTTATCACTTTTGGTCTTTCCTACCCACTTAAAGCATTCCCTTCAATATTTCTTGCAGGGCTGGTTTACTGGTCACAAACTACTCTAATTTTTGTCTGGGAAATTCTTTATCTCTCCTTCTGTTCTGAATGATAGTTTTGCTATAAAGAGAATTCCCACTGCAGAATTTTCCAATTCAGCATGTCATATATATCATGCCACTTTCTTCTGGCTCACAAAGTTTCTGTGGAGAGATCTGCAGACACTGGTGACTTACCCTGCTTTGCTACAAATCCTATGCCCCTGCACTCTGGCATGACTGCCCTTCAGGGACAAACCTGCATCAATCCCAGGACAGTGAGACTCTGCCCCAGAAGACCAGTACAGGCTCCCAACAGAGTATGTCCCTGAAGTTTGGGGTTTTAAAAATCGATAGGCTTGGCTAGGGTAGAACCCAAAGTACACTGTGCTACTCCAGGCAGTCAGGCAACTCAGAGATAGTGTGACACTAGTGATCTGAAAAATGCCTAGGATGCACAAGGGGAAATTATTCACTCTTCTGGGAATACTTCCCTGAGAGCAGCAAGCACAGCTCCCCTTCTGGGGAGATTTTCCCTCTTCCACCCCTCATCATAAACCAACTTCAGTAAACAGGCAACTGTTTTGAAATTTTGTGCATCAAACAATATGATTAACAGAGTAAAAAGCCACAGAATGAGAGGAAATATTTTCAAATAATCTGTGTGACAAAGAATTAATATCCAAAAAACACAGACATCTCCCAAAACCCAACAACAAAAAACAACCTGATTCAAAAATAGAAAATAATTTGAGCGTTTTTCCAAATAAGATATAGGAATAACCAATAAGCACACGAAAAGATGCTCAACATTACTAATCATTAGGGAAATGCAAATGAAAACTACAATGAGATTCTGCTTCATACCCAAAGATGGCTACTATCTAAAAAAAAAAAAAAAAAAAGTAAGCAATAAGTACTGGCAAGGATCTGGAGAAATTGGAACCTCCATGCATTGTTGGTGGGAATGTAAAACGGGACAGCCTCTGTGAAAAATAGTATGGAATTTCCTTGAAAATTTTTCCTTGAAAACCAATTACTAGCCACAGTAATCAGACAAAAGGAAGAAATAAAAGGCATCTAAATTGGTAAAGAAGAAGTAAAACGTTCACTGTTTGCAGTTGTCATGATACTCTAGATAGAAAACCTTAAAGACTCCACCAAAAAACTACTAGAACTGATTAATAAATTCAGTAAGGTTGTAGGCCAAAAAATCAACATATAGAAATCCATGGCATTTTTACATATTAGTAATAAAACAACAGAAAGAAAAGTTAAGAAAGCAATCCTATTTACAGTTGCTCTGAAGATAATAAAATACCTAGGAATTAACTTAACCAAGGAGGTGAAAGGACTGTACTCTGAAATCTGTAAAACACTGATGAAACATATTGAAGATGACACAAACAAGTGGAAAGATATTTACGTTCATAGATTGGAAGAACAAATATTGTTAAAACGTCCATACCATCCAATGCAATCGATAGATTTAATGCAATCCTCATCAAAATACCAACAATATTTTTTCACAGAACTAGAACTAGAACAGAACTAGAACAATCACAAAATGTTTCGGGCCCCACAGAAGACCCCAAAGGGCCAAAACAATCTTGAAAAAGAAAAACAAAGCTGGAGGCATCACAATTCCAGATTTCAAGTTGTACTACAAAGCTGTAATATTCAAAAACAGTAATGTTACTGGCACAAAAACTGACATATACATCAATGCAATAGAACAGAAAGCCCATAAACAAACCCACATTTATATGGTCAATTAATCTTTGACAAAGGAGGAAAGAATATGCAATGGGAAAAAAAGACAGTCTCTTCAAGAAATAGTATTGGGAAAACTGGACAGCAACATGCAGAAGAATGAAAGACTGCTGGTTTACACCATACACAAAGATAAACTCAAAATGGATTAAGTATCTAAAAGTGAGATCTGAAGCTATACAAGTCCTAGAAGAGAGCACAAGCAGCCACTTCTCCAAGAGCAGATGTAACAACTTTTTTCTAGATATGTCTCCTGAGGCAAGGGAAGTAAAAGCAAAAATAAATTATTGGGACTACCTCAAAATAAAAAGGTTTTACACAGTGAAGAAAACAATCAACAAAACTAAAAGACAATCTACTGAAATGAAGAAGATATTCGCAAATGACATATCTGATAAAGGATTAATATGCAAAACATATAAAGAACTTATAAAACTGAACACACAAAAAACAAATAATCCAGTTAAAAAACAGGCAGAAGAAATGAACTGATATTTCTCCAAAGAAGACAGCCAGATGGCCATCAGACACATGTAAAGATGCTCAACATCACTCATCACCAGGGAAATATAAATCAAAACTACAATGAGATATCACCTCACAACTGTCAGAATAGCTAAAAATCAACAACACAAGAAACAACTGGTGTTGAGTAGGATGTGGATAAATAGGAACCCTCATGCACTGTTGGTGGGAGGGCAAACTGGTGCAGCCACTGTGGAAAATAGTACAGCGGTTTCTCAAAAGCTTAAATTATAATCTAGTAATCACACTACTGGGCATTTACCAAAAAAAAAAAATACCAAAAGTCCCTAGTTCAAAGGGATACATGCACTCCTATGTTTACTGCAGCATTATTTATAATAGCCAAATTATGGAAGTAGCCCAACTGTCCACTGAGGGATGAATGGATAAAGAAGCTGTGGTATACATATATAATAGAATATTATTCAGCCATAAAAAAGAATGAAATTTTGCCACTTGCAATAGCACGGAGGTAGAGAGTATAATGCTAATAAGCAAAATGAGCCAGTCAGAGAAAGACAAATGCCATATGATTTTGCTTAAGTGTGGAATTTAAGAAACAATATAAAAGAAAAAATAAAGGAGAGAGAGACAAACCAAGAAACAGACTCTTCAGTGTGGAAAACAAACTGAAGGTTACCAGAGGGCAGCCAGGTAGGGGAATGAGTGAAATAGGTGATGGGGATTAAAGGGCACACTTACCATGATAAGCACTGACTAATGAATAGGATTGTTGGATACTATATTGTTGGATACTACATACTATATTGTATACCTGAAACTAATATAACACTGCACATTAACTATACTGAAATGAAAAAAATAATAATAAAAATTAATGACTAGAATTACCAAATAATCTAGCAATTCTACTTCCAGGTATATACCCAAAAGAATTGAAAGCAGGGTCTTGAGATGATATTTCTATACCCATTTTCATAGCATTTTTCACAGTAACTAAAATGTGGATGTAACCCAACAGATACATGGACAAGCAGAATGTGATATATTCATACAATGGAATAGTTTTCAGCCTTATAAAAGAAGGAAATTCTGACATATGCTATAATATGGATGAACTCTGAGGGCATTACACTGCATAAAATAATCTAGTCACAAAAATACATAGACTATATGATTCTACTTATATAAAATACTTTGAGTAATCAAAATCATAAAGATTAAATATAACAGCAGTTGCCAGGATCGTGGGGTAAGGAAGAAAAGGGAGCTATTTTTAAATGAGCATAGCTTCAATTTTCCAAGATGAAAGGAGCGATAGTGATACATGGTAATGATAGTTGTACAAGAATGTGAATGTATTTAGTACTACGGAGCTATACACTCAGAAATGATTAAGATGGTATTTATGTTATATCTATCTTACCACAATAAGAAAGTAAAATCTAAGCCCAGATGGATCTAAGAAAGAAATAATACCAATTTCTCAAAAATTGTTCAAAAAATAGAAAAAAGGGAACCTATCCCAACTCATCCTATGAGGCCTGTATTCACTGAGTCACAATTCAAAGACATTGTAAGAAAAGAATTTTACAAACCAATTTCCCTCATGAACATAGAAGCAAAAATCATTAATAAAATATTAGCAAATTGATCCCAGCAATATTTTAAAAGGATGTACCCAGGGGGATTTATTACTAGAAAGCAAGATTGGATTAATACTTGAAAATTAATCAATGTAATTCACCACAATAACAGAATAAAAGAAAAAATCATACAATCATGTAAGTAACTGTAGAAAAACACTGAATAAAATTCAGTACCTATTCATGATAAAACTTTTCAATATGCAAGAAACAGAAGGAAACTTTCTCAATCCAAAATGATAATATACAGAAAGCCTACAGTTGAGATCATGTTGAATGGTAAGGGACTGAACCATTTTCACCTATTATGAAAAATAAAGTAAGCCTCACTACTTCCAAGCAATATTGTATTGACAATAAGACTAAAAACATAAAATCATTTGAAGAATAGTAACAAATTTTTTGTTTATAGATGGCATGATTATGTACAAAATCTCAAGGAATCCACAAAAGCATACACTATTAGAATAACTGAATTTAATAAGATTTCAGAATATAAGGTCAATCTAAAAAACATATATACTGTAACTAACAATTAAAAATTAAAATTTCAGAATATGATTTATGATAGCATCAAAAACATAAAACACTTAGAAAAATTTTAACAAAATCAGTTCAAGCAAGATATTAAAAATGTTGCTGGAAAAAAAATAAATCCAAAATAAAAAATTTACCATGTTCATGATTGAAGATTCAATATTGTTACATGACACTTAAATTAACACAATCCAAATAAAAATCCCAGCAGACCTTTCCACAGATATTGACAACTGACTGAAAAATCTTTATGGAAATTCAGAGGACTTAGAACATACAAAACAATATTTAACAAAAACAAAGTTGAAAGCCTTGCTCTCTCTGATTTCCAGATTAACTAGAAAGCTATGATAATCTGGGCAATAAGATTTGGGTGTACGGATGGTTAAACAGATCAATAGAACAAAACATAGAATCCAGAAATAGAATCAAATTTATGTGTTCAACTGATTTTCAATCAAGGCAATAAAGGAGTTTAATGGAAATAGTCTTCAACAAATGGTATTGGGAAAAATGGCTGTCTATTTGGAAAAAAATAAATGCTGACCCATGCCTCATATCATCTTCAAATATAGATTTGAGTGAATATAAAAGCTAAAATCATAAAGTTTCTTTAAAAAGATAGGAGACTATTTTTGTGACATTAAGAAAGGTTAAGATTTCTTGGACAAAAACCTGAAAGCACTAAGTATAAAAAAAGTATATAATAGACATAATTAAAACTAAAGCCTTCTCATCAAAAGATACATTATGAAAATTAATAAGCAAATTACAGGCCTACAGTTACTGATGTCAAAACTGGACAAAACCATTAAATTAAAGAAAATTATAGACCACCTTCCCTATGACCATTGAAGCAAAAATCATTAATAAATACTGACAACATAACCCAATGAAAATGGGCAAAAGTCTTAAACAGAAACCTTATAAAGGAAAACATATGAATGGGCAATGAGCACAGGAAAAAGCATCAAAAGCCTGAGCCATCAAGAAAATGCAAACTAAAATCACAACGAAATCGTATTTAAATGTGTAACAGATACTTCAAGTCTAATATTCATAATGGACCAATTTCTACCATAATTCAGTGAGTAGCTCTCGTTCCTGGTTGCTCAAACCTCCCAGTTACTCAAGTCAAAAAATTTAGGGTTTATCCTTGAATTCTCCTGATCCTTCTATCATTTCTTCACTCTCTACTAATCCTTTAGCAAGTCTCCAAAACAGAATCCCATCCTTCCACACCTTTTCCTCTCTAGGTCTTGGTTCAAGCCAAGTAATTTCTCTTGCTGAAATTACTACTATAACCTCCTAATTTAAATCCTTGCTATATATGTGCCCTACTTCAATTCAGTAATAGGAGTCTAATCATGGGTCTTACTCTTCTTAAAACTCTTCAATGGCTTCCCATGACACATAGCATAAGTCCAACTTTCATTGCAATGCTTACAGGGCACCACATAACCTGTCCCTTGCCTGCTCTTTCATGGATCAAAACTCATCTCTATCCCCTCGGTCACCCCTACAAACTTCAGCCATCCTCTTTTTCTGCTCCTTGTGTCTACCACACTTATTTCCCCCACTCTGGGCTTCTGCCTTTGACTTTCCTCTCTCTGGAGCACCCCTCCCTCTTACTCTTCCACTCATTCTTCCTGTTTCAACTCTAATATCAATTCCCCACTAAACCTAGATTCTTGACTATTTACCCCCTTTTCTATCTCCTCTACTAGAATATAAAATCCATCAGGCAGGGGCCTTGATTGTCTTATTCACTTTAATAACCCCAGGACAGAGAACTGCCCAGGCACATCATAGGCCCTCAGTAAATGCTGCTAAATGAATAAAATTCACAGGTCATTTAAAATCAACAAGCAGTACTGTCTTGGTTTCTAAGACACTTAAAATTTGCTTGGCTAGATTTTCTACTTTGTATTTTTCTGGTTGCATTATTCCTGTTTGTTTCATATTTTGAACTTCTCTAAGTACATTTATGCTATAGCAGTACTCTCACTGGTGTCTTCAGCATCTGCTAATTTAGCATCATCTGCAAATTTCATTAATTTATTGTTTACTGCCTGTTGAAAATCATTAATGAAGATGTTAAATAAGAAAAAGCAACATCATTCCCAATGTACTGCAGCAGAATTACTAATCACTTAGCAAATGCTGAAAAAAAAAACATTTAAAAAAATGCTTCCCCACATATATAGAGCCTGTATGAAAATATTAAGCAAAATGTATTTCATTCAATTGCTTCCTATCGTTCTTCCTTCAAACAAATATTTAAATTTTCATTTAAGCTTTAAGACCATGAAGATAGGAAGAAGAAAACATATTAACTAGTTCACAAGGACCTAGCTGTCCATTTTGTTAATTCTGTTATGGAAATAAGATGATCCTCTTTACTCACCAATTCTGTAGTTGTGAATTCCCCTATTCACTAAAATGTAAGTGTAACTCCAAAATCAATACTCATGGTGCTTCTATGATCTTCACAGATATGTGCAGAGCTATGAAAAATCTGAGTTGCCAATGTGCACATTTACAGCTAGAGCTCTCCGTCTTCTTGTTTCCACTCAAACTGCAATTAATTGTCCTTTTTTGTGGTCAATTTTGTGCCATGTTTTTCATATTTTTGTGCTTTTGTTGGTGATTCTGATGTTTAAAATATCCCTTAAGTGTAGTGTTATAGTGCTATCTAGTGTTCCTAAGTGTAAGAAGGCTGTGATGTGCCTTACAGAAAAAAATAAGTGTGTCAGATAAGCTTCATTTAGGCATGAGTTATACTGCTGTTGGCCATGAGTTCAATGTTAATGAACCAACATTATATATTAAATAAGGGGTCTTTAGACAGAAACACCAATAAAACAATGTTATATGTTGACTGGTTGGTGAATATGTTGAGAACACAGGCTTGCAGGAACCTAACTCTGTATTTTCCTTAGGAACAATGGCTTGGAATTCTTTATTGGAGGCAACTTTATAGATTATAACGGCCATGCATGATGAGTATCAACTGTATGCATAACATGCTCTAGGAGTGAGCATCATTCAAAGATGGCTTCATATAGGAAGAACGCTTAAGTAAACATTTAAAAAATTAGAAGTTTAAAATGGCCAGCCAGTAAAGGTGTAGACAATGAGGTGTACAATGAGAATAAAAGACAGTCCAGACAGAAGGAACAACAAATATTAAGGCACAGAGCAGAGTCAACAAATTACAGTCCCTGGGTCAAATCCAGTACCTGCCTACTTTTATAAATAAAGTTTTATTGGAGCACATTCATGCCCATTTGTTTAATTATGGTCTCTGTCTGTTTCTAGCCCTGGCATGGAAATACCAGAGGCAGAGTGTATTAGGGAAAGGGAAGTGGATTGTTGTAAATCGTTCATGTGGGAGATGGACAGCAAATGAAGACAGACAGTTGGCAGAAGTTGGATGATAAACAGTCTCATAGGCCAGACAAAAGGTTTAGATAGCGGAGGGTATGTTAGATAACTGGATGCACTCCAGACTGGACAGGAAAAAGACTAGAAGCTGGAGGCCAGTTAAAAGGCTTTGGAAATAGTGTATCTGAAAGAAGATGGGCATTTGGTTCCTACTGTGATTTAAAAAGAAAGGGGACAATCTGAAAAACTTTTAAGGAGATGGAAGTCATCATAACCTTGTGAACATTTTGGCTTGGAAAAGCATGAGAAAAAGGCAGGAAAAGATAATGACTCCTGGGCCTGAATTTAATGAACCAGTGAATGATGGTGCCATCTTCTAAGACTTCCAAGAACCCAGAGGAAGAGCTTTGAGAAAGGGAAGAATAGGATTTTAGTCTTGGACAATTTGAACTTGAGATATACTAAGATATCCAAATAGAGATGTTGTGTGAGAATTTTGATATACAGATCTGCAGAAATAGGGAGAAAGGCCTGGATTGAATAAGAGCTTTGGAAATCATCAGATGATAAACCCATGATTGTGTTTAGTTTAATAAGAGAAGGAACAAATGATGAAAGACATAGGGAAGAAATGGCTTCATAGGACAAAGGATGAAATAATTGACCCATTACACCCAACAGCTGGGCATGGGTAGTATAAGAAGATTTTGTCAATAGTTTGTAATGGTGGTTAAACAAGAAAAGAACCACTGGTATTTCGGGTATTATATGGCTTTGAATTCTTGTCTTATATGTGTGCATCAAATGCTTTACCTTTATATCTTCTGATTCCTCCTTAATTTGAATGAAAGGCAGCTAGATCCATTCCACAATTTCAAGCCAGAATTAAGGGAGCTCTGCAAGCTCATACTTTATGCAGGTGCCCAAATTCAAAAGTCAACTGAATCAACTTGGAGTGTTACCATACTGCAGGGGCCGGTAGAAAGGAGGTACCAAAACATGGCTCATGCTACTGCTGCTCAACTTAAATGACCAAGGAGGAATTCATCTCTCTCTTTCAAAGATATAGGGAAATTGAAGCATTTATTGAATGCTTCCTGTGTATCATGCACAGTGCTTGGTATAATTAGAGAACATTTAAGCTGAAGCAGTTCTTGAGGTACACCTTGCTTCAGAGGCTACCAATTGTGTTCTTCAAAGTCCTGAGCAAGCCTTCCTGGGTGCCAAACCTCATTCCTTGTGGCAGAGTCCAGCTACCTGCTTAACAAACCCATCTCTTACCATTCGTCCTGGGTACAGAAGAAGACCACATTTCCCAGACTGCCTTGTCATTAGGTATGATGGAACTGAAGTGCCCACTTCCAGGCGGGAACCATGAAAAGCCTCCTAAGGGTAATCTTCTCTCTCTGTTTCAATTTCTGTTTGGAGTAAAAAACTCAAGTAGCCTTGGAGTCCTCATGTTGAAAGTGACAAAGACGCTATCTACTGGGGTCTCTAAGTGATCATTTAGAAAGAGGCTTAACCGTTCAACCCTCACTCTTGGTTACAGATTGACTTTATGTGAATGAGGAAATAAATTATTTTGTTACATTACTGAGATTCAAGGTCATTTGCTACAACTAATGATAATTAACTAATACACTCTTCCTTAAATCTAAATAGCACTGTATTTACCATTTTCACATAAAGGGTTCCATATAAGTATGTGTTTAAAAATAGAAAAGATTTCATCACTATTAATAATATCTATTCCTCCATGAAATCAATGGTACATATGGTATCATTTGATCTAAACATTAAGGGATAGTAAATTGAAATGAGATAATTATGTTTAACTGATTTCCTATATCCCGGCTAGAAATAGAAGTGAGAAAAAGCTGACCTAATAAGCAAATGTTCCAGCATGCTTCTCTTGGTTTAACATGCTCTAGATACTTGAGGTTCTCCTAGCTTCTTCTCTAAGCTTCACCACAGACTTTGCAGAATGATTTTTGTTTTTAGGAGATTATTTCAAAAAATGTAGTAGTTATTTGAAAGCAGTCGAACTCATTTAATATTCAAGAGACATTCAATCACATCCAACTAAAAAGGCACTCCAACCACATTTAACTAAAAAGGCACTAAGCACTGTATTATGTCTGAGGAATGTAAAGAATTCATGACTTAGGAGGTGAGAAAGACATATGATCCCCCCAAAAATGCAAAATAGTGAGATAAATGTTAATAAGTATATGAAAAAACATAGAAGTACCAAAAATAAAACCACAACTAGTTGACATTCCATGGTTTAATATAATTTAATATCCTAGAGGATCTTATATAATCTCAAAGTTTATTCATCAGCAGCTAAGAATAAGACCCAAGAGAATATTAATGCATTTATAATGTCCCATCACCACTCAGTATCTTCATATCAATTGTAACCACTACTATTGATGAATTTCTCTTTTTGAATCATAAGAAATTAAGGTTGTATAAGGTGCTTCACCAGCAAAATATAAAAGAAATACCAAAACTTTGTGGTAAAATACTTGTGGATTCTACTAGCTTCTATTTTACCAGAGAGATGTGATGAATTTCTGTACTTTGTCTATCATTGGGATAGAAAAGAATAATAGAATTTTAGAGATGGAAAGGACCTTAGAGATCACATAATCCAACAAGATGAATAAATTTTTTTTCCATTGTCAATAAGCTAGCAAAATCTGATGAATACAACTCTTCTGAGTTATAGGTGGCCTGATGAATTGAGATGGCCATGGTTCAGCCTAAGACACTAGAGTTTCTCCACACCACAAAAAATAAACTTTCTTTATAAACAAAGTCAATTTAAGTTAGGTAGCTTTCATCACTTCTATAAATATACTATGAATGTGGGAACAAGAAATGTACCCTGAAAGAAAAATAGATAAACTTTTGCTTGGTTTCCCCTTTGAGACTTTGACAGAAAATGTTGCAATTCCCTACTTACTCTTTCTTTTTTTTAAAGAAATTCTTTTTGAAGATGACTGTAGCATAATTTCAAGAAGCTGCTATGAAATGCATTTAAGAATAAGGATTTTTCAGTGGTTGATGATCATTATCTGCTAATAATCAGACACAATCAGATATTTTAAAAAATATTTCTACCTTCATCAATGACTTTGAGGCCATGTTAAAAGAGAAGGTTCCAGGTGTCTTTCCCCTTGGCACTTACTGTCACTCCCCAGGGTTCTGGTTCTCCTTAAACTGGGAATTTTTCCCAGTCATCATCATTCTTTCATTAAAGATATTTTTAAAAACATCTAGTTCATGAGGAAAGCGGTTGTCTAAAAGCTCAGTGGAGTTCATCAGAAGTTCTCAAACCTGGCTGCACATCACAACCACCAGATGGGGTTTTGAAGATAAAGAGATTACCAAATCTTACCCCAAACTACTGATTAAGTAGGTCATGTATGGGACCTGGCAACATGGAATGTTTTTAAGCTTCCTAGGTGATTCCTGTATACAGCTGAATCTGGGATCTGGTAATGCAAATTATCAAATCTTTTAATAACAAAAAAAAATTATTTCCATCCTTATCTACTGCATACAGTGCTTAGAATGATATAATTTATAAAAGAAACTATCTTTGGCCTTACTATAATTAAGAGAACTCAGACTCCAGTTGACTCCTAAGAAACAGTATCTCCAGGATAAATGATGCAAAAGCAAATACGTCATTACCCCAAAACAGTCTCTGATATAGTACTATAATCTAGTACATTATGTTCAGCAAAACTAAGTTCAAAGGGCTCATCTATGTTATATTTTGGTTGTGTCAGTAATCATTTTCTTTTTCTTTGCTTTTAAGTTTAAGGGTGACCTTTAGCTTTCCACAGCAGGCATTATGGTTTGCTTTTCTTCTTCCAGTGGATACTACCACTTATTTTATTTTTGGTGCATTGCACTATTTTTCCAGCCACAGGTACAATTACAAATCACCCTGTAAGTTGCTTTCATAACTAGAGCTCCAACAGGGATTCAGCAAGATTCTCTGTATGTAATTACCAAACTGGAAGTTAGCCAGATTCCCAGGACTGCAGCCCTCACACTTGTGAACAGGATGCTTTGATTGTTAATAATCATGCCCAGTCAGCAACCCGGTATTTAGAAATCCTTGGAAAGCAACTTAATGCTCTATGGAAAACATGGGACAGATCACAAGAGAAGTAGTATTTTCACAGAGTTGTCTATTGCAACTATTGGATAGGTCCAACCAGGCGACAACGTAACCAACTGATATTCAAGTCATCTGTTTTTGCATTCAGTGTGTTTAATAATTGAATGCTGGAACAGATGTGTTTGATTTTTTTCCAGATTCGTTTTTCTGAGAAATTCAACACCTTTCACATGGTTTTATTTTTACCTGTTCTGCGTGTCATTTTCTTCCTTTTCAATGACAATGTTGTTAACAATATAGCTATTTGTGAGCACAAGAATGGTCAAAGATGTCAAAATGTACTCTAATGATTTTTCACATTGAATGCATTTGATTAGTTGCAAGGGGCATCTATTGACACTGCTTGCTGTCATTTGCCACTCCATTTTTTCTTCCCCATAGAATCAGTCTCTCCTTTTTTTTCTCTGGTCATGTTATCAGAATTGGGCTTCAGTGAGATCTGGTGCTGTTTCCTCTGAGTACATTGCGGTTCAGTTGGTTTATAGCATAAGTAGTAAATGTGTAGTGCTGGTTTTAAATGCTATCATAACCTTCATCCTTTCCTCTAATTAAAAGTAAAGGTCTTTCAGCAAGACTCTTCTCAATGTTGCCCCCCCAAAGTCCTGAACATTTCTCATCTGGTGGGCCTTCTTTCCTCTTCTTTCTTTATCTAGAAACTTCCCAAGAGACCTGGGCAGGTAAGAATTTGAACTCGAGTCTTACTTACAATATTCAAATCCTGGAGTAGCTGCTTACAAGCTGTGTGTCCTTGGGCAACTTGCTTAGCCTCTCAATATCCTCCACTATCTTATCTGAAACCTGAATATACCCTAAAAACTCACTGTGTTGTAGGAAGCATTAAATGGATATATAATGTTATATATACTCCATTATTATCCTTCAAGTCCCTCCTGTTCTATGAAGCTTCTCCTACAGCTCTAGCTCACATCTATTCTCCCCCAGCCATCCTGCACCTCTTCATGAATAAACATACATTTGACACTTAATCTGTATGCCAGTATATGCTGCCATACATATCTCCTTTAAGAGACTGAGGGACCAGATCCATAGACTTCTGTACTGAACATAGTGCTTGACCCATGATACATACCTATTCCTTTTTTTTTTTTTTTTTTGGGCTGGTGATGCTGTGACTATAAATTGCTTAAAAAAAAGCAGATTACTCAAGAAAATTAAGAAGTTTTCGCAAAAAAAAAAAGTAATTCTGACATACAATTGTAAATAAATCCCATCAGGAAGAAAAGAAGTACCTAAAGAAACCAATTCTCTGAGACACTCAGGTTTTAAAATAGAAATATTCAAAAGATGGTAAGAAGGGCTCTTAACCAGATGAAAGAGGCATGGGCTTATAAGAACTATGTCAGAAAGGCGAAAGCTCCAAGTGAACTGAGGCTTGATGAGAAAAATGTGAGGGACAACAAAGGGAGCTTTTACAGTTTTATTCAGAACATGAAGTTGACAGGGATAAGCAGCTTTCTGCTTTGGGCTGAGGGTCTAATTCGATGGATCACCAAGAGGAAGAACACAGCAGCTATGTAAAAGTGAGGGATTTCCAAACTTAAAGGGGTGGGGGCATAGATCAGTTAAAAAAGAACAGTAGGAGGGAGTGAAAGAGCTCTGAGATCAAAGGCAAAGAAGGGGTAGTGCAGGATAGTTCAGTGGTGAAAGGATATGAGCCTTGGGTTTGAACTTGGCTCTGAGAGTCACTGGCTGTGTAACCTCGGGCAAATTACTTAACCCCTTGCTGTCATAGCTTCTTCTATAAAGCAGAAGTAAAATGCTTCCTTCATAGGGGAAATTTGTGAGGATTAAAGAAAGATAATATTTGTTAGCCATTTAGCCCAGTGGAATTGCTAAATAAATTACAGCCATGATTGTTGTCTTTAAAATAACACTTATATTAGTGCTATAATGAAGGGCATCCAGATGCTCTTAAGGGGTTTGGGTCTCCTGACTTGTATCAATTATACCTCAAAGGACCAAGAGAAATTCCCAAGGGGATTGACCAACCTCCACAGAATCTGAAAAATCAGAGACCTAAAACACACTCTAAGACAGGAGGCCAACAAATGTGCTCAAATTTTCAAACAAGAGAAGGAAAAGGCTGGAATCCAGAATAGATCAGCTAACTGGGATGTTTGAAACACAAAAGGCATAGTGATGGCTAGAATGGACTATAAGAAATCATGACTTGCTGACTTCATTTCCAGTCTCCCTCATCCAGTACATACACACACACACACATACAGTTTTTATTCTAAATCAAGTTAGTAAACCAGGAGATAAGTGACAATGAGCTACATTAAAATAGGGATAGTGTCTCTTTTTGTTCCTTGCCAAACCCTCAATGCCTGGCACCTACTAGGCACTCAAAGAGTCCTAATTGAATAAGTGGGTGAATAAATCAGCAAATAAATAAATGGAATGGGTCAGGTATCTCTATATTTCTATAAGCCATTGAAGGAGATTCATAATTGGACTATGTCCTAAACCCAAAAAGTACTGATTAACCAATTCATGTCAATCTAGACAAGCAATCTGCTTTCAGACCTCAGGGCTCTCTCCATGGCTCTATTCCTTTTAATATGTCTCTTAAATCAATAACTGAGATGAATATAGAGAAGACATATTTAGCAATTTTACTAATGACTTGGGAGTTAGGAAGGCCAATGAATACCCTGAAAAGTAGAATTAGTATTTAAACAAATTTTAATAGACTGGGACACTAGATCAGATCTGACAGGATGAAATATTTTAACATAATGACTCACTTCGGAATACTACATTAAGTTGTACAAAGAGCTTCCATAAAACATATTTATATAGTCCTGATAACAGTGCTGTAGTGGATTGAATGGTGGCTCCCAAAAAGATATGTCCATCCAGAAGTTGTTAATGGGATTTTATTTGGAAAAGAGGGTCTTCGAGATGTAGTTAAGTTTAAAGTTTTGAGATAAGATCATCTTGGAGTAAGATGAATCCTAAATCCAATGATGAAAGCATCCTTAGAAGAGAAGGGGATAAGTCTCAGAGAAGGTGATGTGAAGATGGAGACAAAGATTGGAGTGATGATGCATCTATAAGCCAAGTAACACCAAGGGTTGTCAGCAGCCACTAGAAGCCAGTGAAACATGGAAAGGATTCTCCCTCAGAACCTCCAGAAGGAATCAACCATCCTGACACCTTGGTTTTTCGACTTCTGGCCTCAAGATCTATAAGAGAATAAATTCCTATTGTTTTAAGCCACCAAGTTTGTGGTACTTTGTTACCATAGCCCTAGGAAATTAATATAAACACCATTTTTTTAAACAAAGGAGGAAACCAGAGTCAGAAAGGTGACAATATTCCTAAAACTCTTTCATTTGACAGATACTTATTTTGTGCCTCTTATGAACCAAGCATTTATACAAGGTGTGGGGCTTCCATGGCAAACAAAATAGACTTGGCCACAAGGAGCTTCTGTTGTAATTGACAAAGACAGACAATAAGCCATGAAAACAAGCTAATATGTTATTAAATTAGTTAAAAAAGGGTGGGGGAGGCGGGATGGGACACTCAACATTTTTTTTTCCATTTCAGAAACTCAAATGTCAAAAAAAAAAAAAAAACGCATTAAGAGGTTTATTTGGGTAAATGGCCCGTAGTGGATTTCCCCCCAGAAAGGGGGAAGGAACGAGCAGGTAGACCTTTCTTTTTGGACAGAAGCTAGAAGGCAGGAAACTTTGTGCGGTGTCACCATGAGCACCTCCAGTTGTATTAGTGCCATTGGAATAATAAATTTGATATGGTGGTGAAAAAAAAAAACTGAGTCCTCATTGGACTGAGGTGGCTGTAATGCCAAGGCCACTGATATAAATAACCCAAAAGCTAAGCCTGTAAGTGCCTCAAAGTTAAGATATCAAAACCTGAGGACAACCAGTCAAGAACAGCCAGCTAGACTTTAAGCTATAGCAAATCAAAAGCATTCTTCTTTGCATTCACACCTTCTCTATAGGTCTTTCCCTTGGCACCTGTCAGTAAAGCACCCTCTACCCACTTTTGGTTAGGCACTGCCCCAAGCAAATTAAATTTTTCTCAAATAAGCTCTTAAAAATTTTTAATATGCCTCCATTTATCTTTTAACAATACAAGATGTCAGGTAGTGAGTTGCAAGTGCTACAGAGGAGAATAAAGCAGGCTATGGAGGACTGGGGGTGCTGTTCTGTACACAGTGAGGTCTGGGAAGGGTCCTCTGGGAAGAGGGCATCTGAACGGAGATGAGAAAGCAGATACCTGGGAGAAGAGGGTTTTGTGTAGTAGCAACAAGCAGACAGGCCCTGAAGAAGAACTAGGCTTAGTGAATTTGAGGAGGACAAGGAGGCCAGGG
The DNA here is from genome assembly GCF_905146905.1 of Nyctereutes procyonoides. Classification (NCBI taxonomy): domain Eukaryota; kingdom Metazoa; phylum Chordata; class Mammalia; order Carnivora; family Canidae; genus Nyctereutes; species Nyctereutes procyonoides. The sequence continues at coordinate 27,280,534 of NW_026575122.1, forward strand.
CCAGATGGAGTGACCAAGGCAGAGAGTAGTTCAGGACAAAGAAGAAAGCAGGGCAGTGGGAGGCACAAGACAGATTCTGTGGGACCCTTGTAGGCAGGGTAAATATTCTACCTTTTGCTCTGAATTAAATGAGAAGATGCTGAAGAATTTTCAGGAGAGGAATAATATGTTCTGACATGATTTAAAAGACTCCCTCTGGCTGTTGTATAGAAAACAGGCTGTGGAAGGGCAAAGGCACAAGTGACCCCTCACTCCAGTTAGGAGGCCATTCTGGCAATCTGGATGGGAACTGCTGGTGGTGAGAGCTGAGAGGTTCTGGTGACAGTAGGGAGAAATTACTGGCTTCCAGGAATGTCTGAAGATGAGACTGGTAGTAATTTTGAGAGGGGAGTCCAGTCTGATTTCAAGGTTCTGGGTCTAAGCAACTTGAAAGATGAGACTGCCACTTACTGAGATAGAAAGACAGCTAATTAGTCTCACTTTAACTCAGGTTATACCTGCCCTTGACCAGTATGGTCAGTGCATTCACCCCAGATCCCACAGCACCAAGGTGGCACTGTTCTAGAATTAAAGCCAAAAGAAAAAAACTAAAAAACCTTCACAAGTACAGGATGGGAAAAAAGAGACTTAGCAGCCACATGATTAAAACTCTTAAGAAAGTCCTAGTTTGAGATCAGGCCCAGATCGAGCCTCCACAGGATGGCACTGCCAAAAACACAGGTCATGTTGTCTTAGAGAATGGTCTCTGACCCAGCAGGTAAAAGCACCGCTCATGACCACTGAGCATAAAGCAGGACAGTCAATTCTCAGAGTTACCCTGTTAAACAAAGTAAACCAGCAGAGAGAGAAAGAATTCGGAGGGCAGCAGCTGGAACAGAAGGGCATTCAAGGACTCGAAGTGAGACAGGTTCGGAGGAAGGTAAAGGTGAGACAGCAAAACGAGAGAGACGTTCGTCCAAATGGAGGCTAACAATGCTTACGTCGCAGGGCCACTGAGATGATGTCATGTGGTGGTGTATGTGAGGCCACTTTGTCCACCAGCAAACGCTTTACAAATATTAGGTGTCTTTAGTAAAGTTGAAGGCCTGTTATGTAGAAGAGGTTTTGGATGTGTTCTGTGTGGCCCCAAAAGGTGAGCTAGGACCAAGAGCCAGAAGCATTTCTCTTCAGAGAAAAGGACTGCCCCCTGACGGGAGGGGCTATTTCAGTCAGTTGACTTCCTCAAGTCTGGAGATGTTCAAAGGCTGACCAGCTAGACACAGGACAGGGATATTAAAGTGGAATTCTCCCCTTTAATAGTCTGTAAGTTTTGCAAGTTGGGTTCTTTTTTTCTTTTCTTTCCTTTTTTTTTTTTTTTTTTAACAATTCTGAGGCTAAGGTAGTAGCTTGACATTTTCTTCTTATTGTTTCTGTATTAGGCCCTCGGTCACATTCAGTCCACGAAAAGATAATTCAATTCTCCCAATTAATGAGGAAAGCCACAGGTGGCCTTCCCACAGCAGCCCAGTTATGCCATTTAAACTAGTCTCTTGATAGAACTTATTATAGAAGAGTTTAGAGAAATTGGTTCTAACTCACCAAAGGCCTAAAATCAAATAAAAGCCAATAATAGTAATTCTTTATCTCACCAAATCGTAGTAGTGTGTTTAAACCAGTGAAACTTTTCTTTTAAAAAAGTGGAAACAATATAAATTATTATTAGATTACTGATAAACACCACAATGATGAAATGTTCTTGTGAGGGTAAAATAATTGAGATGATAATTAGGCATAATTAGCATTATTATGAGTCAATCATATTTCAGTGAAAAGAAAACATATTTGGCTAAAAGGATATAATTTTGTTGTTGGTACTTTTCAAATTCTTTCTGGTTCAGCTAGGTCACTCATTGTATTTGCCAATCAATTATTTCAGAGATGACTGGAGATTTCCATTTTAACAAAAGCCTTTTTTAGCAAACCGCAGAGCTTTTAGAAGCCCCTCTCCTTGATGCACCTGAATCTTTTTCACTGGCTCTTGTCACTCTCTCTCTAATCCACATATCTCATAATGACTACTGCCAGTGTTGGAGTCAAACCTACAACCTAAAATGGCAATAACAAGATGACGGTGTTGAGATAAAAGGACTACTTTATTCCCCCTGTTTTATTATACCACTCTCATATATTTGGCAGGGAAGGGGTTGGGCGGGGGTAGGGGGGTGAGTTTTTATCACAGGAAACAATCTTTTTCATTTTCCCATGTCATGCATAATTTTTAAAGTTGAATTTACTGATTAGGTGAATTCCTGTCTACTTAATCTCCAGAGGGTTTTATTATTCCTCATGTATTTAGGAGAATTCTTTGGATCTTGGTTAAAAAAAAGGGGGGGGAGAGGGAATCTTTAAAAGTAAGGGAAGGTGGCTCCATAAGAAAAGAAGACATAGAAATAAATGCACTACTGAACAATTTAGGCAACTGCTTAGAGGTGGTAAAGAAAGGAAATGAGAATAAATAAGGAGACACACAGATCTGTGATTTTAATCTCCAGAACCCGGAAAGTTATGGTGGTAAAGCCCCCATATAGAGGATGAAGATGGTGAGTCCAACTGTGGAAAAGAATATGGTTTTCCACAAGGAAATGGGGGAGGTTCTTTAAAAAGGGTCACAAAATGTGCTTAGGAGAAAAAAGGTTCTAGAAGGGAAGCTTGGTCACTCTTATAACAATAACTAGGATATATGTATAACTGTGACATAGCTGACAGAATAATCATGATCCCAGGATTTCAACTATTAAAATGGAAAGCTACATTTTAAAATCTCTTGATATATTGGGACACCTGGGTGGCTTAGTGGTTGAGCATCTGCCTTTGGCTCAGGGCATCATCCCAGGGTCTGGGATTGAGTCCCACATCAGGCTCCTTGTGGGGAGCACGCTTCTCCCTCTGCTTGTGTCTCTGCCTCTCTCTCTCTCTCTCTGTCTCTCATGAATGAATGAATGAATGAATGAATGAATGAATAAATAAATAAGTAAATCTTTAAAAAAATAAAATCTCTTGATATAATCCTTACTCTGGGGGATACAAATTCTAATGAACATAAAGAATTCTCATGGTTTAAATGATCTAAAGGAAGACAATAATAGTGGACTTTAAAAAATGAACTACAGGTTGCTTCAAGTTTGATAACAGCAGTGACATAGCGCTTTACGTCTCTCAAAGCACTTATCAATAATTTATTAGGAAAATGTCAGAATGTCCTTATCATGAAGGTACAAGGGATAATGGCACTTGCTTTTAAAGACAGTTCATGCAAGAAGCTTCAAAATGATAGTCAGGTGTTTGAGGCAAGCTTCCAACTCTTCCATTTAGCCACCTACTTAAATATTATGGAACATAAATCAAAGGCAACAGGAGCAAAAAATGAGTCCTTTGAAAATGCAGTTTTCACAGTGAAATGCAGATGAGGCCCAGTCTTGTAATTGACTTATTTTATCACTAACCTGTAGCTAAAGACTCTAAGAAATATTCTGAAACTTTTGTTTGGCCCTCACATCCCCCAGCTGATCACCATATTATCTCATTCGTTCAATAAGTTAATATTTTTACCTGTGTCATTTCTTGTTTTTCTACATGTCTTCTTTTGACCTTAACGAATTATGAGCATGTGGCTACAAAATAACACAAATGACTTTTAACAAGCATGCCCAAATGTATGTCTGAGAGAGTAATGTCTCCTTCAAGGAAAATGAAAAAAATGTCGTAAACACAGACAGCAAAGTAGGGCAAAATAAGGAGCCTGCCTTCTCATGTTTGAAACACAACACCCAATTGAGAGTATAATTTGTGGTATGAATGCTTGAAAACACACTTTGCCTTGTATTTTTAGTAATTGCTTTTATGACTTTACTAATTTCCGTGAGAAAAATAAGTGTTTCAGTTGCCATTCCTGATCGTATTAAGATTATGAAATCTGGAAATAAACTGTGTTTGAATCCCAAATCTGTCATTTGCCAGGTATCTGACTCTGTATCTCAGATTCCCTGTCTATACAGTAAGGATAATAATAGGTTGTTGTGAGATTACATGACATCATTTATGTAGAGCACTTTAGGATAGTGCCTAGCCCATAATAGGCACTATTAGAAGCATTAGCTATCATTATTATTATTGTTGTTGTTACTGTTGTTAGTATTACAGTCATAATCTCAACAGATTATCCCATTATAAACTGGATATGAGGAAAGTGGAAAGTCCTAGGCTCTCAATACCTGTGCATTTTCCCCAGTAAAACAATAAAACATGTGCATACATAAAGGTACACCATTAGCTCCATAAATATACAAAAGTGTCATTAAAAAAATGGTTGGTTTTTACAATCATCAAATCAATAGTATATGCAGGGAAAATAAATATTTTAAATCTAGAGTATGATCAACTCACATCTGAACAGAGATCAACTTATAGAGAAACCAACACATAACTGAAATTAAATTTGCTTTTTCACCAAAAGAAAAATCACCACAAATATGGGTATAGATTACCTAACCTAAGGCAGGTTTCAAATAGTTGCCACATCTGGCATAACAACTTTCTATATAGTTCTACAACCTCTTTTCCTAGCCATTTTGAGCTATCAAGAGGGCAATAAATGTTAGTGCCTGGATCATGTATCAGTGTGGCAGACTGCAATACAGTTCCTAAGTTTTCACCTCTCTCTCTTTCCCCACCCTTTACCATGTGACTTTGCACTTCCTCCCCAAAGGTCAAATCTACTTTCTCAGCTCTTGACATTGGGGTTCATCATGTGATTTGCTTTGGCCAATAGAGTGAGGCAGAAATGAGCAGCAGCCAAGCATGTTTCTGCCTCTACCATACAAAAAAATAATAATAGAAATAAATACATACATAAATTCATAAATAAAAATCATGCCTATGCTAGTTTTTTAGTCTCAAGAGAATGAGAGATCCAGGAAATGGAGTAGTACTAGTAAGTGGCCTCAATCAAGCTCACACTCAAACACAGCTCTGGTTTATCCTCAGAAGAATGAACAGGCTAGCTGACTCCCAGTAGGCTCTTGAACAAGTCCAGGAGGTATCAACAGAGTAGCCCCAGCAAAGCTAAGTCTGATCAACTGACCTTAACTGACCCTCAGGCAGTTGTGTTATATTTACAAATTATTTGACTTATTTTTAATAAGCTGTTGAATTTGGGGATGTTTTGTTATGTAGCAAAAACTGGCTGACATAGGCAGAATGTTTTCCATTTTCAGTGACATAAAATTGGACCTTAACTAGTTTAAGCATTTAAAAAAATGTATGGTTTCACCAAACTGAGAAAGCCAGTGATGATAGCTCTGGCTTCAGGTACCGTTTGACCCAGAGACTCAGCACGTCCTCAGAAAATCTCTGCAAATGTCTCTGCAGGCTCTGGTCTCTGGACTTTTCCATGTATGTCCTCAGACAAGGTCACTCTCGGTGCAAACAGGGTGGACATTCTGAGCCTACTATCTGCATACTTAACCTTGCACATTTCATCTTGAAGAAAAGAGAGATGAAGAGTGCCTTTATCTCAGCTCTCCAAACAAAAGCGCCGAGATTTGCTCTGATAGAACCATCTTGGATCAATGTTTGTTTCTGAACCGTTCAGTGTGCCTGGGGGAAGAAATGATCTGATTGACTCTTCCTACGTCATGGGTTCCAAGCCTAAAGTCAAATTTACCAGATTCCATGATTTTTTTCCTGTTGGGATGGGGAAAAGGAAAATAAATATGGGAGAAGCAATTAGTAGTACACACAGCACACTTCCTGTTTTGTAGCATTAGCACATCTTTCTCACATCGGGTCTCAGATATCCAAAGCCTCAGATTGTTACCCCTGCCAAATACTCTTTTATTAACAGCAATAAATGCTACTTATTTGAATTAACCATATATCCTGAGAGGCATAAAGATTTTTTTTTAGATAAATACAAATGTTAAAAGACAAGAAAACAAAAGAAGTTATAATGCCACCATTGATCCCCCAGTAACTAGAAACAGCTTCTCTTTGAAATCTCAGTACCACCTGCTTTGCATCTGCTCGACGAACTGAGAAATGCAGGTCTGGCAAAGAGAGAAAATCCATTTTAAGTAGATCTGTGACAATGCAGGGCGAGAAGGTCTTGAAATCCACCAAGGGTTTTAATCAATAAGACTGACAGCACAGAGCATGCCAGAAGCCAGGAAAAGAAGAGTTTGCAAAAAAGCATTCAAGAAACAGCCCAGACTCTAAGGTTCTGGTGACAAACCAGGGCCAGCGAGGCAGAGGCACATACCACCATCTTTCTCTTCTGATCTAAGGGAAAGGCAAGAGAGGAAAGGGCTGATTAGCTCAGGGAGGGAGGGTTTTTGTTCTGTTCCTTAAGATTCCAACTTTCCAAATCAGGGGAGAATTCTAAAACCCATTGTCTAATTTCAAAAGTTGGGTTTGAAAAACATGACAAGCTCTTTTTTTTGTTACCTAATTCTCAGCTGTAAACCGAAGCTTCTCAAGTGTGCATGCTTCATAAAAGGCAAAGGGACTTAATTGAATTTTGCATGCCGCTTCTAAGTGGATTGCTAGGGTATACCAGGATTAATTAGTTTCGTGTTGTTAATTCAATTCAAAGGTTGCTGATAAACTAAGACCATCAAACTCCATTAGGAGATACAAAAGTCCTTAATTATGACAGCATCTTTGAGGTTGTGGATAAGTTTTATCAGTATGCTAAAGTTCCAGCCTGGGTTTTTAGGATTTGTGATGAATCCACTACAGTGGACCAGAGAGACCTCAATGATTAAAGCATTTTTCACCTAATTTTTTAACTTCTCAAATTTGGTAACTTTAAAAATAAATTAATCCCTGATTTCAATGGCTGTCTCCCCTCTTTTGTATGTAAAATTCCATTTTTGGAAAAATAACCCTAAGAGAACTACTCTAGCCTTTTTGCATGCCTGCATGTAAAACGTACAAGGATTTGGATTTTCCACTATCTCCCTACCCCAAACCTCTTCTGTGCTTTTCATGACCCCTTCCTTATGTGTGAAAAAAGTCTTTTATCACCTACATGTTTTATTCTGTGTAGGGAATGTTGAAAATACCATTAGCTACAGTCTTGCAAATTGCTTTCTCTCAGCCTTACTCCTAACTAAACCCCATCTTCCTATGAAAGCACCTAGGTGAGCATGCTTGCACAAAGGATCATAAACTCACTGCCTTACCATTTGGTTTAAATGCACATGCATATTGCAGTTCAGGCTCTAGTCAACTTTCTTCCATACTGGATCCCTTTAACATCTTTCCACATTTAGGGCAAGGCACTTCTCTGCTTCTGGAATACTCTCCCAGTATGTACAGGTACATGCACACGCACACATAGACAAAGAGACACACAAAGGCACACTCATACATGCACACACTTCTACTCCTCCTCACCCCCACAGATCTCAGTGTATCCCCCTCATCTCACATAGGATATTTTCCTTCATCTCCAAGACGAGGTTCAATATCACTCCTAGGGGCCACTTCAGCACCAACACTTAGCACCAATGTTGCAGCTGACACACTGTAATAGGCTGTAAATGTATCAGTGACTCTTACCTAGAAGTTGGGCTCCTGAATGACAGGGACTGTACCTTATTCATGGTGGTATCACTGAACAGCGCAGCGCATGCCACACTGGAGAAATTCTACCAGCATTTTTTTGAATAAATGAATTAAGGCCAGAATGTCACAAAATTAGCTTCAGAATCCCTTTTATATATTATTCCATTCTAGGTCATTTCATTAATGACCCCCTTACACTTCTACCCAGCAGTCTCCATCTCTATAGATTGATTAACACCTAGTAACTACTCTAGCAGAGGCTTGTTGCTGCCTCTTGACGTTCATTCTTCCTTCTTCTTTTGGAAAAGTACATTAGAGTTTTAGCAGAGAACACTGAAATAAGGTAGGGAGTGGGGAGACATTTCCCATTCTCCAGCTAAACTGACCAACTGAATAATTATGGTCATTAAAATGTAAAGATAAATACTATATGGGACTTCTGGAGAGTCTTCTTAAAAGGAAAAATACATGTACCCCTTCAATCCTTCCTCCTTCTTGCTGCTTCAGATGTGAAAGTGATGGCTGGTTCCCTAGTAGCCATACTGGACTATGAGGAGATACGTTAAGCAAGAAGTCTATGCTCCTAAGTTTTCTGGAGTCCTCATCTCAGCCACATCGCACTACAACTTACTGCCAGACTTCTTTTGTATGAGAAAAAAAGTATCTGTAAAGTAGAATTATTTCAGCTGTTTTTTATAGCTAGACCTAATCCTAAATACTACAAATAGTACAGCAAGAGACTTTCTGTATCTAAATCCTAGGAACCATTCCTTGTCCTCGCCCAGAGTCAGCCATAGAACAGGAGAGAAATCCATATCCAGTCTGGCTAGGAATTTTTTCCATACAGTTGTAGACTGACCTCTCCCCCAGGCTATGTATCCTCTCATCCTCGGTAAAACTCTAAATTAGCCAAAATGTATTCTCCACCCTTATACTTTTTTTTCCTCAGCAAATATGGTTGCAGATGTCTCAAAGACTTTTCCAAGATGATATACTTATAGTTTTTCCTGAGTCTTAAAATTTTAAACCAGTGTTTCTCAAAGGGTAATACTTTGTTTTGAACTGCATCAAAATCTTCTGGATTATTATTTTTAACAGGGATCTGTGGCCTTAAACTAGACACACTCAGTCATGACCTCTGGACACAGAGTGTCTATATCTTATAAGCTCCCTGCATGACTATGAGAGATAAAACAGTCTGACAACCACTGACTTCCAAGAGACACTACAGAGAATTTCTTGCTACCCCTCAAATCACAATTCAGAGGGCTCTTCTTCCTCTACAGAGACCTAAGCTACTTCCCACCCACCTTGCCAAAATTAGAACTTCAGAAATTCTACTGTTTTGCTGCCCCAAGTGTGGACAGTGGACCAGTGGTATCTGCATACCTTGCTAACAATGCCCACTGTGGACCTTACCCCAGGCCTACCAAATCAGAATCTGTGTCTAAAAAGATGTCCAGGCACCCAGCAATTGCACTACTGAGTATTTACCCCAAAGATACTGATGTAGTGAAATGCTGGGACAGCTGTACCCCAGTGTTCACAGTAGCAATGTCCATAATAGCCAAACTGTGGAAGGAGCCATGCTGTCCTTCGACAGATGAATGGATAAAGAAAATGTGATCTAAATATACAATGGAATATTACTCAGACATAAGAAAGGATGAATATCCACCATTTGTATTGACATGGATGGAACTGGAGGGTGTTGTGCTGAGTGAAATAAGTCAAACAGAGAAGAACAATCATCATATAGTTTCAGTCATATGTGGAAGAAATAGCAAAAGGGACCATAAGAGAAAGGAGAGAAACTGAGTAGAGAAAAATTAGAGAGGGTGACAAACCATGAGAGATTCCTAACTCTGAGAAACAAACAAAGCATTGTGGAAGGGGAGGTGGGTGGGGAGATGGGGTAACTGGAGGACAGGCACTGAGGAAGGCATTTGATGGGATGAGCACTGGGTGTTATACTATATGTTGGCAAATTGAATTTAAATTTTTAAAAAAGTAAAATTCAATTAAATTAAAATTAAAAACAAACAAAACCAATATGCTCAGGAGCTTCCTAAGCAAATTAGTGATTGGGAAGTACTGAGCTCTAGGACAGTGCCTTCTCTTGAAATGTATCACAGCCTTCTTCCATTCCCATCATTTGGCTACAGGCTGCCATGTACATTATCCACAAACCTGCTGCTTGCTGAGGCCAATGGTACAACTGTTTGTTGAGCATCTACTGAGCACCATAGACAAAAGGGTAGGAAGATATCTGATGGTGAATATCACGTGAAAACTTGGCTGGCCTTCATTACCTGGATAATTTGGTCAATTACTAATATAGATGTTATTGTGAAGGTCCATTTTGGGTGAGATTAACATTTAAACCAAGACTTAAAGTAAAGCAGGTTATCCTCCATAACGTGTGAGCCCCATTCAATCAGTTGAAGACCTTAAGAGAAAAAAGACTGACCTCCCGTAAGGAAGACAGAATTATACGAGAAGATATCCTCTAGCACTCTATGATACTCTATCATAGCTACTCTATCCTGAAGATTCTGGACTTCCCTGCTTCCACACTTGCATGAGCCAATTTCTTAAAATAAATAAATCTCTCTCCCTCACTCTCTCTTTCTCTATGGGTATATAAGTATATGCATATACATACATATGTATATATGTATACACATATACCACATATATATTAATATGAAATACATTGTATATAGTTTCTTATATGTATAATATATATCCCCATATATAATATGTATTTATAATATACTTTTTAAATATATCTAATATCTATAAATATTAATACAATTACATTTAATATTAAATGTATACATATAAATGTATAAACATTTATGATACACACATATTTTATTGGTTCTGTGTCTCTGGAGAACCCTAATATATTTGTAATATATCTCCAATATACTAATCAATATGTCGACTAATACAATATATTTGTTTTAAATTCTTTGCAAATCTTCTTTACATTGATTCATTCATCTCATCAGATTCTTCCATTTTTCCCCATTGCCTATGAAATAAATCCCAAACTCCTTAGCGTGCTCTTTAATACCTCCTGGGTCTTGTCCCCACAATAGCACATTTCTGCCTCATCAGGCTACTCTCTGGTTTTTAGACTAGCTTTCCTGTCTCTCTGCTCATTCTTTCTCTCCTTGGCCTCCTTTTCATCTCTGATACTAAGTTCATATGACTCATTTTCACTTACTGAATACGAATATATAAACATTTGTTGAATATTATTGAATAAAACCTTCCCCTTCCCAGTGTCTCTTGCCAGCTGTAATTAACCATTGTTCCCTGAAGGACCTTTGAAAAATTATTTCATTATGAAATATGTTGCAGTTGGTTAAGTGTATAGGAATGTATAAATGTATAGGAATCTCTCACTAGACATTCAACTCCTTGAGGGCAGGAAATATATTTTCATTACACATCTGATTTGTTTGCATGTATCCCTTTCAGTATATATCCAGCAAAACTTATTGAATGAATGTAAAATCATTGTATGCTTGATAAATATTTTGTTATTGATATTATCAGTATATTATGAATATTAAGTGGAGAAGGGGGATATGTTTGCTTTTTGGTTTTTTGAGTTTGCAATATAGAAAACTTTAAACGACAAATTCCCCACTCTCAGAGATTATTGTTTTATGGGATACCTGAAATAACACTCTCCTTCCTTACTGTCCTTTATCCTCTGTCACCTTCTTTGTAGCTCATTTTACCACCAGACATTTCATTTTATGTATGATTTTGTTTATCACTTGTTTTCCTCCTCTAGAACATTGGCTTTATAGACTTTGTGAATGCTTAATAAATATGCGTTGAATGAATTTGTTTATCTGTGAGCATGAATGTGTGGTCAAGGCACGAGTGCTTATCCATTAAAATTAACAAAAATATTTACATACCCAAGACGGAAGATGCTGAATGAATGCACCACCTTGCTGTAGAATCGTGAGAAGTCGGTCCTGTTGGCTTTGGCTTTGTCTTGGATAAGGTAAGGAGCTGGCCTAGGTTAAAGATTCTCCAATTTTTAGCAGCAGAGCACCTTTCTGGAAATCAAATGTTATACAAACCATGGTCACCCTGTTGTGCCCAGAGGAAGAGTGACTTTTTCTAACTTGCACAAAAGCTCCGTATGGACTAGGGGTGACCCTGCACGGAACACGGATTCATAAGGCAGATGAAAACTGTCTTCCTTTGATTAAAGCAAGGATAGAACCCTCTCCTCTGGCCTCTTGCCTTGTCATTCCCCTGTGGTCCCTAAGGCATTTTTGGAGAAACAAGAGTTCCTGAAAAGCACTTTGAAAACCACATTATTCAATGTATCTGGGGAGACTTCCAGTGCCAAGCATCATTAATCAGGTGGGACTTTCAGTCTAAACACAACTGAGGCTTAAGGAGGTGTGAAGTTTTGATAGAAGCTGATCTGGCACTGATTTCATAGAGCTGCAAGAGGAGGGAGCCTGACAGCATCTGTAAGCATTTAGATTATAATGGAACCAGGGGCAATAAGCAGCCTGGATTTTAAGATTGAATCAAGCTGGGCAAACCTAATTGCTTAAAAAAAAAATTAAAGGGAGTGGGAATTGAATGATTAATAAAAGAGAGAGAAAATAGATATTAGATTGGTAAAGCACTTAATATAGTATCTAATAAAGTCTTACTTGCAAAATGAATTCAAATTGGATTGGATTTGAACTCCGGCATTCTATACTGGCTAAAAGCTGAGAGCTGGTGACATAGAAACTAAGGATAAAGGCAATGTGTGACATTACAGAAATGTCTGGTAGCCCTGCCCCAGGAATCAATGAAGCTCTAGTGTTAGTTAACAGCTTCATTAATGATCTGCATGATGAGACAAAAGAGTATCTTAATGAATGTTATTGAAGAAACTGTGGGGAGATGCTGTGAATTCCAGTCTCAACTGAGAGGTTTGCAATAAGAAAATAAATATGCAGAAACAATTGGAAAGAAACATCTTAGAAGTTGATATTTTGGGGAAAGTGGTTTGCAAGATTTTGATGAAATGCATTTCCTTAGCTTTATAAAATAGCATTCTTAGAGATTTGCGTAAAACAAACATTTAACCCAACCATGAAATTAAATGCTAGTCTAGATGCCTAGGACAATCTGTTCCCCCAACAAAACTAATATATAAATAAATAACCACAGGGCATTAAGAAGTAGCAGCTAGATAAAAATCTTTTTTTTTTTCTTCTTCAAGTTTTCTTTTTCTCTTGGAGTGTTAGTGGGAGAATGAATACAAGAAACAATAGAAAGGGATCAGATATTTTTTAAAGGGGAGGAGGAGATGACATCAGCAGTTGGAGGCAGCATTTATAAACCCCACACCCCACCCCAAGAAAGAAGGATTTCAGTGGCCTCCCAAGTTTTTTTAAAACTAAGATTTTAAAAAGGATAGAATCTAATAATTCACATGATCTCAAAAGCCAGTACTTCTCTTCCACTCTTCCTCCACCTTCTCTGCCCCAAACTATACATAGAGAAAGCCAAAATATATTCCATGATTAAAGTCATTCATTTGACTTTTTTGGTCATTTCTATATCACAGGACGAAAAGCAGAATCTTAACGTTAGAAAGCACACATTATTATAGTAGCAAGATAGCAAAAAATATTAATATTGAAAAAAACAAGGGCTCAAATTAAATGTGGAATAAGGAACATGGGTAAATTCAGGGAAATCATGGAGAAGGAAGCATTTGTAACTTAGACTCAATAAGCATTTACCAGGAAGTCAATCAGATCAGAGAATGGTGGAGGGGTAGCAACTTTAGCAAGCAATGGGTCAAAATAGTAGAAGGCACCAAATCATGGGCAACCTTAGAAAGCTATTCAAAGAAGTTTCAGCTTTATCCCATCTGTACTGGGAAAACGAGAGGGAGACCAACACAGGGAGAATTCTGAGTCGGAGGATGGCATGGTTGGATGTATATGTTACTGAGATCATTCTGGCATCCAGAGTATTGTAATGGTTTCCTCTTAACAATTTCCCTCTCTGTCCTTCTCTTTCTACAGTCTAGTCTCAACAGTGCAGCCAGACTCATCCTAGTAAAATGTAACTCTGACCATAACATCTGCTCAAAATAGCCAAATACTTCCTATCCCAGAGAAATAGAAGCCCAATCCTTGCTGTGACCTTCGAGATTCTACATGAACTGGCCCCTGAGAGCTCTTACCTCTTCTGCTACTCCTCTCTCTTCTTGTCTTCTCCACTCCATTCCAACCACAGGAAAATACCAGACATAGGTCTACCCTGCGTCTACTCTTTCCTCCTAATCACACCTGTCCCCCAGATACCTGCACTGATCAGCACTTAGTCCTCTCAAGACCCTGCCCCTATGCCACATTGGCAGTAAGACCATCCCTAACCACTGTATCTAAAACTTCATCTCCCTCCCCCCAGTACTCATATATCCCCTTTCCTTGTTTTATCCACACTTAAACCACACAGAGCACCAGACAGGAGGTCTAAGGGCTAAAAGGCAGTGAAAGCCGGGGAGAAGGCAAAGTGCCTGAGTAACAGGTGCAAAGATACCTGGCCGACCTTTATATACTCATGCAATAAGCTTGGAGGGAGGTACAGTGCAGAAGAGGCTCTTCTGTAGACTTAGATAGCCAGGGGAGCAACCTGGAGGATTGAGACTTAGTGCCTTCTCTGGGAACACATAGTCTAGTCGTAAGACCATAAAAAAGGGCTCTGTGGGTTTCACTCATGTTTACACACACTAAGGTAGAGGAAACCTGGTCCTTAGGATTGAAATAAATTTCTACATAAAGATACTTCTAAAACTATAGTTTTGATCTTATGGGGGAACTAATAAGTGCTACATTATCCCAAGTGAACTAAAAATGAGTTGAATGAATTTTAGAAAGACGTCACCAACAGTGCCATGCATACACATACATAGGTTTACATAACAGCCACTGAGTTGATAAGGAGTTCCATCGAGAAGGCACATGAAAAACCATACAACTCTGAACAACTTGCTTTCTCCTGATATATCAAATTCTCATCAAAAAACACTACATATATATGCTAGAAGAAAGGCTATCTTGACACTATAGTTCCAGGCAAAGATATACCTGCAAATTGACTTGGTGGTTTTCAGTCAGAGAATATCATATGGAATAAGTTTGTACTATGTGCCATATTTGGATAAAACCATTTTTCTTTTTGTTCATATACCAAAGTGAGACGGATAGATAGGCAGCACTTCTTTGCCTTCTACTGTGTTTTGCATGTGCATTCTATGTATGTTGTAGCACTCTCATGTTTGGCTTGAGTTTGCCCTACAGTTTTATATGTGCTATAACTTTATTTTCACATGCAACTTGAGACCAAGACAACCATAGTCCTAAAAATCTACCTTCCTGGAAGCTGACCACCTGACCCTTCATCACCTTCCACAGGATGATTTCCTGGCACCCCAATCCATCTGCTCTCTTCCTTGGTAAGTAACCTTCATTACAATAAAATTTCAGGACATTTCATGTTTTAAGTGACATTTATTTATTTTCAAATTGCCATTAGTTATAGAAACTTACTTATGTTGTTCAATTGATAATATTTTTCTCCCTATGAATGTTTGGGTATTTGGGATTGGGTGGAATGTATCACTTTTTCCAACTAAAATTAACAGAAAAAAATGTTTGTAGTTAATGGCTTTTCACTTACTGGCAAGGTTTTCAAAACAAATTAAAGTCATTAAATGGAGAGCAGGAGTTTCTTTTTTGTCTTTCTAGTATTCCTTTTTTGCAAATAATGACTTTTAATTAAATAAAATAATATTAACAACCTGGTCCTGGTTCTCAGTTTGGTTTGGTTTTTGTTTGTTTTAACGAAATTACCACTTGATTCTTCCTCAAGGTGCCTCCTTTTGCAGGTAGTTACATCTCACTTGAAAACTCCTATTTATCTGACCCAGAGGTTCCACCTATGAATTCTTCTTCCCTTGCTGGGGGGAATCAAAGCAGCAGGAAGGCAATAACAGGGCTAACTGTG
This sequence comes from Nyctereutes procyonoides, assembly GCF_905146905.1. NCBI lineage: Eukaryota > Metazoa > Chordata > Mammalia > Carnivora > Canidae > Nyctereutes > Nyctereutes procyonoides. The sequence continues at coordinate 27,296,203 of NW_026575122.1, forward strand.
CCCTTCTGGATTATCTGCAGATTCAATTTTCTCCAAGAAATCCAGTCCCCAGCTATGCTGAGTGACAGGAAAGCTTTGCCAAGATGGGAGCCCAGACTCACAGGAATGCTTGAGCATATAATGACTGACAGTGGGAGGCCAGCTATAGGAGAAGAAGTAGGATGGGAGGAGGTAGGAGAGGCAGTGAGTTGAGTTGTGCTGCAGTAGGGTGGGGGTGGAGGACAAAGAGCGACATCTGGAAGGGAATATATATGGATCACACACACGTGTGCATGCACACACACATGCAGACCATGCACAAGAAAGCACTAAAGGAATCACACAGATGAAAAAACATGACATCCTCCATTTAGATTCTTCTGCCCTAGTTAATGCATGGTGTTCATAAATGTTTGCCAGGGCAGAATCTTAGGTTCACACTGAGGCCCCTGAGATGGTATGAAAATTAGTCGTGATCTGTGTTATTTCTGGAATGAATTTTCATAGTTTTTTTTCATCTCCTTGGATCCTTAAACCAAATCACTTGAATACTAAGCCCATTAAAAAAGTGGGGGGGGGGGCGGGCAGTAAGCTCCCTCAAATTACAAAATGGTACATAATAGTTCTAATGTATGAGTTTTGCAAACAAGCTTTCTTTTCCATGGAATCTAACTCTTATTTAAATGGCTCTGAGAAAAGAAATGACATTCTCTCAAACTTGATCAGTGGTGACATGAGGGCTAAACAGGTTTTCTTTTGGATTCTGACATGACAGTCACAGAAAGACAAAACATAAGCCAGTGTTACGTTACTAAAGGATGGATCTCCTCACAGCTCTTGCGTGGAAATTACTATTAATAGCAAAGAAATAAATTCTATAATAGAGAAATATACACTGTTAGTGGTGGCATTAATGTGGTCTATGCTTGACTAAAATCTAATAGAAGAGCTTGCCAATAATATAGACATTTAAAAATCATTAAAATCACTAAAAACAGCTAAGAGCCCCTATTTTTTCCAACTTTAAATTATGAAAAATTTCAAACATATAGAATAATTTTAAGACTTAGGACCAATGAATATCAATATAACTACCACCTAGATTCAATTATCAATTTAACTACCACCTAATACTCTTCATATTTGCTTTATCTATAAATAAATGTATATACACATATATTTTGTTTTTTTCCTAAATCAGTCAAGTTAATTGCAGATGACATAACACTTTACCCATGAATACTTCAGTATGTGGCTCCTAAAAAATACATCCTCCTACATAAACATAATTCTATCATCACACCTAAGAAAGATCACAGTAATTCCATAAGATCTTCTATTGTCCAATGCATATTTAATTTTCCTATCATGCCCAATATGGCTTTTAAAGATTTTTTTTTACATGGATTATCAAGGTTCTCACATTGCACTTGTTCTGTTCCTTTGGTTCCTTAATTCTACAACAGTTCACCCATCTTAATGTTTTCCTCATGACATTGTTTAAAGAGACATTAGCATCTCTTTGGTAGATAGTTTTATATTCTAGATTTGACTTAACGTTTCCTCATAGGATTGTTTAATTTGTTCCTCCATTCCCTTCACTTATTATAAACTGGCATTTGAATCTAAACACTGATTAGGCTCAGGTTCAATATTTTGGGCAAGAGTACTTCTTGGAGGGGGATCCCTGGGTGGCGCAGTGGTTTGGCGCCTGCCTTTGGCCCAGGGCCCGATCCTGGAGACCCGGGATCGAGTCCCACATCAGGCTCCTGGTGCATGGAGCCTGCTTCTCCCTCTGCCTGTGTCTCTGCCTCTCTCTCTCTCTCTGTGTGTGACTATCATAAATAAATAAAAAATTTAAAAAAAAGAGTACTTCTTGGAAATGCTGTATCTTCAGACTGCATCATGATAGATACATAAGGTTGGGTTGTCCTAGTATTAGTGAGAGTATGTGTATCACCTCTGCCACTTCTCCTGATGATAAAGTTATATTCTCTCTTTGCAATCAGCAACCTGTGGGCTGCTCCCTTGGCATCATGTGAATATCCCATGTGCCAACAATATCTCACTAATGATTTTCTCATCCATTTGTCATCCAGGTCCAAATCAAGACTTTCCCTGGGGACTACACAATGGTGATTTTCTAATCCCACCATTCTTCTACATTTAGTTGTGAGATTTAAAAAAATTTTTTGGTAAAGAAGAGCTTTTCCTCAACAACCAGGGATAAACTATAAAACCAGGGATAGTTCTTCCTAAAAAACATAAAGTAAATCCTTTATTTTTTTTTTAATTTTAATCACTGTTTCAGAATAAAGAGCTTACGTAATAACCGCCTCCAATATCATCAAAGGACTCTGTCTTAGTCTGGATTCATGGTTTTTATTTATTGTATGCTTTAAATGTAATTATAATTATTATTCTTTTGATGCTCAAACTGCCACAAACATGGGCCAGTAGAAGCCCCATGGACTTGGCTCCTGAATTCTCTGATGTACTCCTGTTAGTCTTTGAGTGTTTCTTTGTCTTCTAAAACAACATGCTCCTTGCTTATACTCTTCCCTTCCCCAGATGTGGAATTAGCCATTTCTCTGATGAGCTTTGGTTACTTTGAGTGGGGAATGATATTTAGAAAACAAGATCCAAGTATTAGATGTGCTAATTGCTTCTGGGGTATTACTGTTTCTAAATAATAATTTTAAAAAGGGGTAGTATTAACTATAGTTTAATTTTAACCATAATTATAGCTTAGCAGAGGCTTCCTTCATACCTACCAAATAATTTAGACTTCACTATAGTAGATATTGCTACAAAGAGGCTCAAATGAAGCAGACCCTTATCCAACTAGAAATCAGGGAAACAAAAAAATAAAAAGAAATCAGGGAAACACGGTTACTTTCTGGAACTACAACTTTAATTTTTTAAAAAGATTTTATATATTTATTCATGAGAGACACAGAGAGAGAGGCAGAGACAAACGCAGATGGAGAAGCAGGCTCCCCCAGAGAAGCCTGATGCAGGACTCAATCCCAGGATGGCAGGATTATGCATTGAGCCAAAGGCAGACACTCAACCACTGAGCCACCCAAGCATCCCAAGGAATTTTAAAATATAGAAGAGATAGGTGAATTCACTTAAAGTATTTCTAATCAAAGAAAAAAAAAGACTAGGTTGATCAGAAGAGGAGTAAATAAGCCATAGCAACAAAGGAAAAGAAAGCTAATCATGCTCATTTAGAAGAGAAGATAATCAGATCCAAAGACTCATCTCATCTGGACCAGGTGATAGATATGCTCCCATGGAGGAGATAAATTAGGCTGAGACATTGAAGCATCTGATCCCATCTCTTAAATAGTATCCTTCTTTCTTTCTTTTTAATTTAAATTTTGTTAGTTAACATATAGTGCAATATTGGTTTCTGGAGTAGAATTCAGGGATTCTTCACTTACATACAACACCCCGTGCTCATCACAAGAAGTGCCCTGTTTAATACCCATCACCCATCTAGCCCATCCCCACCACCTCCCTCCATCAACTCCCAGTTTGTTCTCTATCTTTAATGGTCACTTATAGCTTGTTTCCCTCTCTCTTTTTTTCTTCTCCCCCCTTCCCATATTTTCATCTATCTTCTTTCTTAAATTTCACATGTGACTGAGATCATATGGTATTTGTATTTCTCCAACTTATTTCACTTAGCATAATACATTCTAACTCCAACCACATCATCGCAAATGGCAAGATTTTATTCTTTTTGATGGCTAAATAATATTCCATGTTACACACACACACACACACACACACCCACACACCATGTCTTTATCCATTCATCAGTTGGTGGACACTTGGGTTCTCCCCATAGTTTGGCTATTGTTGATAATGCCGCTATAAACATTGGGGTGCATCAAGCAGTATCTTTGTGATTATGATGTGGCATCTGTATTGGTCAGCTATTGTTGCACAATGCTCAGAACAAGGCAAAAACTTCAGCAGCTGTCAATAACAAACATTTGTTTCTTGTTCATAGAACTTTGGGTTGGCTGTGGTTGCTCTATTTTAGATTTCAGGTTGGGTTCAGATCTAGTCCACGTGTCTCTCCTTCTAGGATTCAGGTTCAAGGAACATAGTTACTCTTTCATTATTCAGGGCAGAAATACAAATGCAAGCCAAACTATGCAAGTGCACTTAAAGCTTTTAATTGGATGTTTTGTACAGCATCCCCCTAATATTATACTGGCCAAGTCAGGAAATTGAGCTAAGCCCAAAATCCGTGGGAGCAGATAAATATATTTTGCTCTCAAATCAATCATGACAAAGGCCAGAAAAGAAGGAAGAACTGTGAACAGGTTCTTCCTACACACGACGCCAAAAAAATCATTCCATGCAGCACATCCACAGGAAGAGATCAGGCCATCCTATCCTTCCCAATGTTATATTTCTTACAATAAACTAATAATGTGGCATCCTGGTCTTTGCAAACTTAATACCAGTCTTTTCCAGAAATAAATGCATTTTTGTATGGACTGACTAGTCAGGTTGCAGGTTTCAGGGTATTTGCCAAGAACTGCACAGAGATGACCCATGCAACTAAACCTATACTCCACAGATAACAGTGTTCAGAGTTGGCCAGATTTCTTTCAGGGCACAGCATTCAGTGTTCATAGAGAGTTCATCTACATTTCACCCCCTCCTCCTCATGCCCCATTACTTCATCCATGATCTTTAAGGGGTGAAGCCATATGCCCTCTGTATGTCCAGCCAGAGACCAAGGGTACTCCTTGGTGGAGGAGTGAGAAAACAGTGGACTTTGATTTAGATAGTCTTGATTGGTATCCTAATTCTACTAGTTGCCATCACTGTGATTCTGAACCAGTCATTCATTTGCATCGTTCTCATTTTCTTTAGTGGTAACATGAAGGTGATGAATACTTCCTTACCGCCACACTGTGAGTCTAAGACAAAATCAATCAGCTATCATGTGCGAGAACTTATAATAAAAGAAATGGTTATGAAAGACATTCCCTTTAGTGCCCATCATGCTCTATCACCTCATTTGGCACTCTCTCCTAGCCACCTGTATCCCCCACCCCCAGGCACACACTGTTCAACCCTAAGAGTTGTCCAGACCAAACAGGAGGGCCCTCCGTATGTTTCAGCCACAGGATCTGTCCATGAATCATCTTTGTATGCACAGCTTCTTCCTGGCTGATGGCAGCTGTGCACCACTAATGGCCTCCCAAGCATCAGAGCTACTCTCGTGCAGCAATTATTTGCATTAATCAAAGGCTTCAAGCAAATCTCCCATTTTTGGCTGAATAGTAAAAGTATATTCATGCTGTGCCCAAATGAGAGCTTTCACAAGAAAAGAGATGCTTTGGGCACATGTTGCTATTATGGTATTCAGCTTCCAACCAACCTCTCACTCACAGAGGGTCAACCTAGCTGGAGAATATTATCTGCATACAAGATTACTTAACACATAGAATGTATGCTATAAGTCCATAGACATATTTGCTAATTAATGGATATTTGAACTGGTTAAATAACACTATTGTATCCATTTCAATTCCAGAGGGCTCTCTGAGTGTGGAAATAAGAGCTGATTAGCATGGACAGACACCTGTTTGAATAGTTCCAGGTGGGGTTTTAAATGGCTCCTTCTCAGCCTTGCATTTGAATACAGTGCAGTTGGAAATCTCTTTGGCTTGGTCAAAGAATAGTAACATGGACCCCAGGCATATGAAGCCACTTTCATCCCAAAGACATGGACAGGGTCCATTTCCCATCGGTTCCCAAACGAAGCACCTAACATCACCCTGTCGCCAGAAGTCCTTCTTCTCATCCTCAGCACCAAAAGAAAAAAAGACTTTGAAATACCAAGACTCAGAGGTTACACCCCACCAAATCAGAGCAGACTGGGGAGATCTAAAAGATACTAGAAGAAAACAAGATTCTTGTCAAGCCCACTAGATCCTTCTGAGGTCAAACTAAATCTAAACTTCTTTTACCTATTCAACCAGACAGAAAAGAAAAGAGAGGCTAAAAATTTCTCAATCAGTGCATGATGACTTGTTCTCTGTATGCTGGAGTGGTGTTAGAATAATGAGAAGGAGATTCTGCATAGTTGAATGCTAAGAAGCCCAGTACACTGCAGCAATAGTCATTGAGGGGTACAATGTGAGCTGTGGGGAGAGTGGGTCAGCAGAGCTTGACGAAATTCCCCCCCTCCAGAGACCTCTGTCTGTGCGCCCTGAGTTCTACAGCCTATTGGTGGTCAATTCAAGTTACTGCTTTAAAATTTCATTCTGCATTTTTTTCTAAAATAATAACTTACATTTTAATGAAAGGATCATTATCATATTCAAGCATACTCTTTCCCACAGGACTTTAACTCTTCTTTGCATATTTATGATTCTGCTGGGCTAAAGCCGACAGAAATTTACAAATGAACAAAGAGAAGGAAGATGTTGACTTCTGAAAAAAACTGTCATAAAATACCATTTGTCATGATTATTTCTTGTTTGTTCTGTCCACTTCCACTCAACCTTCCTGAAGGAAATATACCCCAGACTTCCTCTAGAGAATCATCTCCCTCACTTTCAATGCTTCTATTTGAATTGATGATGTTCTTGGCTCCATGGGAGGGTAAGTGACTCAGACCTGTCCATGGCAAGCATCTCATCTCCCTGGGTCATAACGACAAGTTTGGAAGTAGGTATTAGTTCAAACTGCTGGATAAGAAAGGAGTTCTCTTTTGCCTTGGATTTATTTGAATCTGGGAGAATATAGCCCTGGCACTGAGGGCAGCCATTAGCCACTGCAGGGAGCCTATAGTAAAACCACACCATGGAGATCAGAAATTGAGAGACCTCTGGGCCATGTTAAGCCCTAGAGTTTGAGGTTGGATGAGCTACTAAGTTCTGTTTCTTCCCTTAAGCACATTTGAGCTGGGCTTTTTGTGCATCCTTATCTAAAGAGGCCAAGCCAAAGAGATTTCCAACTGTACTGTATGTTTCACCCTTGGAAGAAGGAAATACCACTACCCTTTCCATGACTGACTTGCCACTGTAAAGCAATGGGAAAGAGTCCTGGTGATGAATGACTTTCTGGTTCCAGAGGTATCCCTATATGAGTAGGTGGTCAAGCTACTGAGTCAACGTAGATATCTTATCTAGGACATGGGGGCTCCAAACTGGAGAATTTCTTTTTTTTTTTTTAAAGATTTTTTGTTTATTTATTCATAGAGACACAGAGAGAGAGAGAGAGGCAGAGACACAGGCAGAGGGAGAAGCAGGCTCCATGCAGAGAGCCTGACATGGGACTCGATCCTGGGTCTCCAGGATCAGGCCCCGGGCTGCAGGCGGCACTAAACCGCTGCACCACCAGGGCTGCCCCCAAACTGGAGAATTTCTAAGGGTTCTCTAGCCCCATACTTCCTCTCTAACACTTGCCTAACAATCCTGAGAGGTAGGACGTTTGAGAAGTAGTCGAAAAATATGTTTTCTACTCAGTAGGGCATTGACTCAAATGGCCAAATATTTTGTGTCCTTTAAACATCTTTATCATAAACCCTAAGTGTGACCCATGGCAAAGGGCATTGGTCAAAAAAAAAAAAAATCAAAGAAACATACACCTTAATACATGTACTTCTTCACCTGCTAGAAAAGTCTTCTGTGTGAATCAGATTAAGCTATTTTCCAATTTTCAAACCAGGCCAGCTGGGCAGAGCAACACCATCTTTGATAAATGAGAGGGAAAACCTCATTAAAGAGAACATCCACACTTTCTTTTTCTTTCTTTTTTCTTTTTTTGTCAAGAATCTCTGCAAGCAGTAGTTAACGATTGGAACAGTCTGCAGGCTGCAGTTAACGATCCACGTGATGTTTGTGTCTGCCGAACTTATTTATTTGCATTTAAAAGAGATTTGGGGGGTAGATGTAAACACTTTGATGGGATTTATGGCAGAGACAAAGGTCGGTTAACATTTTGATCCAGTGGGTAGAAAACTGAAAAGCCATCATTAAATTGGTAACCAATGGCATTGAAGTAATCTTTTGAAGCCACTGAGAGGAAATCTGAAGCATGAGGGATCAAAACAGAAGATATAATTGCAAGGAAAGAGGGTAGAAACATGAATCTTATTTTTAGGATTCAAATACATTAATTTTATAATCACAAAATGAGAAGAAAAGGCACTTATTGAATCCATCCATCAATATATACCTGAAGGTAAAAAAAAAATGAAATTGTATTGGCCATTATGTGAACAATTTAGAGATATAAGAATGCTATACCTATCAGATTGCCTGCCTTCAGGAGGACCACCTGAAACAAAGGAGAATAAGCCTGGAAGCATTCAACCAGTTCAAGGACTAACACAAAACCTCTTCCAACTCAAGTGATTAGGATGCTTACAGAGCTCCTGATCACATCCCTAGGGACCTGTGGACTTTCTGGGGAAGGGACATGGCCAAGTTGAGGGGGGAAAGGTTTGGATACAGACACACAAGTTCAAGACCCAGATTCAGTACTTTCTGACTGTGAGATCCTTGAGTCTTCAAAGTATAGCACCTCATTTCTCTAGCCTACACAAGTGAATAAAATAGTACTTATCTCACAGTTTTTATAAAGATTTAATACTTTCTTCCTGATTTCATCAAGCTAGCATCAATTCCTCTCCTTTTAAGCTTCCTTAAAATTGAACATTTATTCCTTCTATAGCCCAGAACCCACAGTCATGAATGTTGTCTGTGATTTTCTGTCTCTGTCAGGATGCTGCAGGCTCATTAGATGTATACTTGCATTCACTGATTGCTATTGATTGAATATGTACTAGGTGACAGGCAGCCTTTGGGGTATTCAGAGTTTATCAATGAATACGAAATACATACTGCCTGCCTTCAGGGGGCTTATAGTTTGTTAATAGCAAAAGAGGCTCCGGTAGGAAACAATTACAACACAATCTCACTTTGTGAGATAAGGAGCAGGGTACTTTTAGAAATAAAAGGCATCAGAGAGCCCCAATTATTTGTTGAAGGATGGTTAAATGAGCAAGTTAGTAAATCAATGAATTAATCACTGTTTATTCCACTTCCTTTAGAAGCATCAAGAACTCCTTAATTATATGAGTGAAGAACTGGAGAACTAGGGAAGTTAAGTGACTTGCTTAAATTTAATATGTGGCTGATGACTACTTTGCATGATATTTTCTACTAGTAACTTTTAAGAAAATATTTAGAATCATGACAATGCCCCTATTTGAAATTCAGCCTCAGTTGAGAGAAAGAGAGAAAGAGAAAGGGAGAAAACAATTCTACTTTTCAAATTTATTGGTGTATAGGGTATGAACATAGAACCCTTAATCTATAAAAAACAATGTTCCTCCTAGGAATCACATGGCACATAGGGTAGATTGCCTACTGCACAATATTAGTTTCTTCTTTTGATTTTTATTTAAACTTTCTTCAAAGCTTCAAATTCTTCAGTAACTTCTAGGAGTGATAATTGTATCTCTCAGGAGGTATGTCTAATGTTTAAAAAGAAGAGTTGACTTCTAAGACAATGAAGGAGCTATTTACACTTGCCACAGCAGCCAAATCTATTTATCAATAGCCTGTCTCTCCTAAATGAGTTAATAGAAGTACTCATAGGCCTAGACTATTGATATTTAGTATATCTCAGGCCTTTTGAATTAATTTTCCCACTGCTGAGTGGCAATGAAAGACAATGAAAGGGATCCCTGGGTGGTGCAGCGGTTTGGTGCCTGCCATTGGCCCAGGGCGGGATCCTGGAGACCCGGGATCAAATCCCACATCGGGCTCCCAGTGCATGGAGCCTGCTTCTCCCTCTGCCTGTGTCTCTGCCTCTCTCTCTCTTTCTCTCTCTGTGTGACTATCATAAATAATAAATAAAAATTAAAAAAAAAGAAAGACAATGAAAGACTATTTGTCTTTTAACATTGGAGTAAGTAGAGCTGTAATGGAAATGACATTCATCTAGTCTGGGTGCCCCCAAAATGGGTCAACTCTCATAACTGTGTTTTTTCATTTTTCTCTCACAAATCATTTAATCTCTCTGGACCGCAGTTTTCTCATTTATTAAATGAGAGAATAAAACTGGAAAATCTAGAATTCCAATATTTTCATTTTATCAATATGTTAGATGCAAAAAGTCCAGTGTTTCAGACTCAGAGCACTATTTTTCTGGGGGCTGAAGTCAAATTCCTAATGGGTACACCATGGCATGGTTTGGAGGGGCAATGAATACCCTCTCCTGAAATCTATATCAGTTCTCCACAGATAGCCAAAAAAAGAACAGACAACCTAAACAGAGTATGCTTGCTATGTAAATGCAACTTTAAGAACAAAACTCTTTGGCACTCCCCAACATGTGTAGATATGTACATACCTCCTCCCCCAGTATACATACAGCTACAAAAACACAGACTAGATTTCTAGTACTCAAAACCCTCCAATGTAAAATTCTGCAGCTACTAATGCAAATACTTGAGCTTCAAGTATAAACAGGAAAGAAATAAAACAACTGATTCGTGTGACATACATATGAAAAAACTCTTTTGATATGATCTAGAATCTGAACCATATACATTTTGAGAATTAATTTTTAAGTTCTTTTGCCCTTTCAACAGAAACACATGGTAAATAAAGGAGAAGCAAGAAAAGAAGTGTCTATGACACCAGAAACACATTTTCTGTGGGTCACTGAAATCACAAATGCAAATGGTACAACGTCCAGAAGTAAAGTAGAGAGGGTGACAGGTCTTACTTGAAAATAGGTATATCATTAAGTTGATAACTACTCTGGGCACATAGTCGCAAGGAGGATCTATTTGGCATAAGTTTGTTCTTATAGCATTATTGTAATTAATAACATTGAAGATGAAACATTGGGTTATAAGATTGGACTGGATGACTGTCCTGGTCTCCTTCAAAGAACCTTTTAAGACATAGGCAGACTCTGTGAAAAAGATGCATACGTAAAAAGCAGATAAATAAGTAATGCCATAAAAAGGATATCACAAGCCAGTTAAAAACCAATCCAGAATCAAGTGAAATTTCAGAGTATAAGATAATGGCACTCAATAAGAGAACTCTTCAACTAAATTGACCCAGATAGTTGATTGTCATGCGATTTGAAGAAGAGCGAGCTGAAAATCAGTTTCTTTATTACATAAACCTCCCTAGACCACTCTTCAGAATTATTACCTGCACTGGTTCTGGTGCGAAGGGAGGCTCGGTCCCTTATAAAAGCTTTGCAACCCCTGTCCTTACCAACAAGAAGGCACAAAGAACCTGAAGACTGAAAGTTCTCAATCTTTCATTCACGTATCAAATTTATGTTGAGTTCTTAATAAACAAAAATACTGATTCAGATATTGGGTGTGTGCGCAGACAAGGTCTCTGCCTTCAAAATTTTGCAACCCAGGTAATGGGTGGGTAGGTGGGCATTCATAATCACTAGCAATCATTGAAAGACTTCTCCAGAAGAGACTGGGGGCATGGTAGTAGAAGCAAAGTGCCAGGTTATTGCCACAAGGATCAGTGATCACGGTATATGACTGTGAGCCTTAAGTCTTGAGTTGGATTGCATGACATGGTATAACCTTGCATTGGCACTCTCAATCTTCATTTCATCTTATTTCTATTTGGATACTCTTAGGAAATGTAAAAGGACACTTCTTAGACTCCCTTGCAGCTAGGATTTTTAGTGTGAAGTGTGTTTTGCTGGCTAGAAATACTTTCAAGAGATTAAGACTTCAGTAGCATAGTAGTGTAGTGGTCATCTTTCTTTTTATTTATTTATTTATTTATGATAGTCACACACAGAGAGAGAGAGAGGCAGAGACACAGGCAGAGGGAGAAGCAGGCTCCATGCACCAGGAGCCCGATGTGGGATTCGATCCCAGGTCTCCAGGATCGCGCCCTAGGCCAAAGGCAGGCGCCAAACCGCTGCACCACCCAGGGATCCCAGTGGTCATCTTTCTGTGGGTATGGCTGGCTGCTAAAAGCACCTCAAAAATGGCATTTGCAATGGTAGACTTCATTCTATGTAGAACCACTCCATGGGTATAAGGCAGTTGTCACAGCAGTTGTTTGGTGCCTGGATTATAGCTACAGTGCTGAATATTCACCCGGCAGTCTAGAAGAGCCCTCCTGATTTCTACTTTTCCAGCTTATCTCTTATGTATTAGAGTTTTCCAGAGAAACAGGAAATGTTTATGTGCTTTCTCCTAGTAATTCTCTACGTTAATTCAACTACCCCTACCTTCTCTCTCCAACCCTTTCTTCCTTTGTTCTCAAATCATATACATGAGATTGTAGAGACTGAGAAGTCCCGTGATTTGCCACCAATGGTGTTAAGTCTTGGTCTTAGTCTGAAGGCCTGAGAAGCAGGAGCAATGTCTAGATTTCTAGTCCTCAAAACCCTCCAATGTAAAATTCTGCAGCTACTAATGCAAATACTTGAGCTTCAAGTATAAACAGGAAAGAAATAAAACAACTGATTCATGTGACATACATATGAAAAATTCTTTTGATATGATCTAGAATCTGAATCACATACATTTTGAGAATAAATTTTTAAGTTCTTGTAATTAAGTGTCACCCTTCTCCTTACAAATGGAAATTTCCTTTACAAATGTCAGTTTTTCAAGGGTGCCTGGGTGGCTCAGCTGATTAAGCATCTGCCTGCTGTTCAAGTCATGATTCTGGGGTCCTGAGATCAAGCCTTACATTGGGCTCCTTGCTCAGTGGGGAGCCTGCTTCTCCTCCCTCTGCCTCTCCCTGCCACTCTCCCTGCTTGTGCTTTCTCTCTTTGTGTCAAATAGATGAATAAAATCTTTAAAAAACAAAAACAAAAAAACAAATGTCAATTTCTCTTGTAAAAGGGGTACTACTTATTCTCTGTGTTCAGACCTTCTCCTGTGTTCTCTGTGTCTCAAAATAATCCTTATGCCAAAGAGACATATTTTGAGATAGCATATTCGGGTGTTTCACACTAGTCATAATTTGCAAGCAGATATGCTAGCCCCAGTCAAGACTTCAGAAGCTGCAGAACTGGCCAACATCCTGACAGCAACTTCAGGCAAGAGTCTTGTTATGAGTTGAATTTTATCCCCCCCAAAAAAGATATGTTGAAGTCCCAATACTCAGGACCTGTGATTGTGACTTCATTTGGAAATAGGGTCTTTTAGATCTAATCAGGTTTCCATGATGTCATTAAGGTGGGTCCTATTCCAGCATAACTGGTGTCCTTATAAAAAGGGACAATCTGAACACAGAGACAGATGCAGACTGAGGGAAGATGATGTAGACACCTACCAGAAGACAGCAATGTGACAATGGAGACACAGACTAGAATGATGCATCTACAAACCGAGGAATGCTGAAGATTGCAGGCATACACCAGAGGTTCAAGAAGCAAGAAGGAGTTTTCCCCTATGAATTTTAGAGGGAACACAGCCTTGCCAACAACTTGATCCTGGACTTCTAGCCTCCAGAACTGTGAGATGGTGCCTATTATTTTAAGCCTCTCAGTCTGTGGTATTTTGTTAAAACAACTCTAGAAAAAATGAATACAAATCAAAACCATTCAGATAGGCCACTCCTGAATTTCTGACCTGCAGAGACTATGTAAAATTATAAATTTTGTTTTGTTTTATTTTAAGCCACTGAGTTTTGGTACAATGTTATGCAGCAATAGTTAACCAAAATTCAGAGTTAGACTAGAACTTAAGTTTTTGACACCAACTTAGGAATCTTCCTACTATATCAAGTTGCAGTTCATTGTCTTTCAGGATAAGAGAAAGACCACGAATATTTAGCTTAAATTGTAAATAACATTTTTGGAGACATTGATAAAACTTTCCACTATGAGGCAGCAAAATCATCTTCATGGAAGACAGAACCCATCTGACAATAGAACTGAACTCTACTGGGTTTGCACTGCCTGTAAGATCTTCTACATCCTACAGAAAAGCCATCAAATAGACAGTGGTCGCTCATAAACTGCACTCAGCTAGACATTACATTACAAAGAACGTTATCTGTAACTATTCAACTATTCTCCAGATAGAGATAATAGCTGGATAAATGGATGGATGGATGGATGGATGGATGGATGGATAGATAGATGGATGGACAAATGGAAGGAAAGAAGGAATGAAGGAAGGAAGGAAGGAGTAAAGGAAGGAAGGAGTAAAGGAGGGAGAATGAACATAGAGTTACAAGGAGAAAATACACAAAAATAAATATATTTCCACGTGCCAGAAAACTGAAATTATACCTTATTATTTTCTAGGTTTTAAACCAAACTATTGCAATGTTCTTTGACAGTTGTTTCTCTCTCTGGCTTATAAACAGATCTTTGTTTTCTCCCTCTACCCCTCCTATTTTTTTTCAATTTAATACACCCTTTTTCTGATTCTGATGGAGGAAAGAGAGGTATGTATTTACATTATAATAATTTATAATCTCAAAAATGTAATTTTAGAGGTCTTTTGCTTAATGTCATCAATTTATTAATTGCAACTTGATCTAGGTGAGATCATCTCAGAATATCTGAGCTTGAAGGGGAAAAGGAAAAATTGATGTGATGTTTTTCTCCTATTTTCTTCTCAGAAAATAACAAATAGAGTCATGTAGCTCTGCACAGGGTCCCAATGTGAGGGGAGCTGGGGGACCAGCATAGCATATCTATCACTTGGGCAATTACAGGAGTATGATATTACATAAAACTATTTGGGATCTCAAATTCAGTACCACCAAACATCACCATTTGGTTGCTCATTATATTATATTAGTTCCCCCCTTCTCTGTGGGGGATACATTTTAAGACCCCAGTGGATGCCTGAAACTGCTGACAGTACCAAACTCTATATATACTGTTTTTTCCCATACATACATACCTACAACAAAGTTTAATTTATAAATTATGCATATTAAGAGAGTAATAATAGTAATAATAAAATAGAACAATTACAACTTATGACAATATGCTGTAATGAAAGTTATGAGAACATGGTCTCTTTCACTTTCTCTTATCTTATGTCCTGTATTCACTCTTCTTTTTCTTGTGATGATGTGAGATAAAATGCCTATGTGGTGAAATGAAGTAAGGGGAATGATATAGGCATTACTGACTTTGTGACAATTCATCAGAAGGAGGATTATCTGCTTCCAGACCACAGTTGATCAAAGGTAACAAGTGAAACTGGGAAAAAGGAGGGAATAGTATATTTTCCCTCTGGTTAGTATAACAAAAGCCAACTACTACTTTCAAAACAGGAAAAATTTGGGCAGCCTGGGTGGCTTAGCAGTTTAGTGCTGCCTTCAGCCCAGGGTGTGATCATGTCAGGCTCCCTGCACGGAGCCTGCCTTTCCCTTTGCCTCTCTCTCTCTCTCTCTCTCTCTCTCTCTCTCTTTCTCTCTCCCTCTCTGTCTCTCATGAATAAATAAATAAGATCTTAAAAAAAAGAACAGTAAAAACTACTTTCAAACTCCCTTTTCAAATAATATTAACTATGGAAATTCTTAGCACTTTCTTCAAACATCCAACATCAACTTCGTGGGCACTGAGTGGTTAGAAAATGTTATTTTGATTTCATTCTTTAAGGTTGTAGGTACCTTCCAAAGAAGTTACAGATAAACAGATCATGCCAAGCTTATGCATTCGTGCAATCAACGTATCCATAAGGACACCAACTGCAGGAATCCATTCTATTCCAACACTGTTGAAGTTAATATTTTTTCTTGCAAGTTTGTTTGTTTGTTTTAATCAAAGCACAGCAAACAGCAAATGAAAATGATAATTTTCTTTGGACCCACCATATTTTCTACAAAGCAACTATTGGCTGTGATTAAGTGAAGACAAAACTACATGCTGTGGCAGTTGAAATACTTCTGGAATTTATTAACTTCAGTATACATGCTAAGGCCAAATGAGCTTCTTTAATTTCCATAATGAAATTGTTTTTGTAAAGTTAAAAATACTGTAATGAGGCCAAAACGGTGTGCTTTCAGGGGGCTCCCATGGTGAAACAAATGAGATTTTAGCTTCTCTAATTGGGCATACTGCAAGCTGGCTTGATGCTGTCCTCAACACAGGATGTTTGTTATCCTAACAAAAAAGAGGTCTACAGCTGTCAGCATAATGCTATATGGCTTTTCAGAGGCCTAGCTATGGGAGGAAGACTGCTCTTGGGCTGGGACCACCCAAAGGGAAAGATCAAGTAGAGAACTGTGCTTCTTTTCCCTGATTAAGAAGTTATTCGTAAGGTAATTTGTTTACAGCTATCAAAGGAAAGCTTTGGAAGCAACTGGGGAGAATTCCCAGAATCCTCTGAAAGAATTTTATTTGATGAAGCAATGAATATGGATATTTTCTCTCCTCTTTTTTTTTTGGTCCTCTTATGAATTAAATCTCATTACCTGTCAACACAGGCCTTTGGAGTCTAACTGCTCCTGTAGAAAACAAAAGTTAGGCCCATTTTGTTGAGGCGGCTACTGCCAAACTCTGTTGGTGAGCTGCCACACTGGGTACCATGGAAACAGCCTATAAACCTCTTTGAGCTTTGGAATGGTTTTGATGTAATATTGTCTTCATTTATTTTTAACCATTACTTTCAACTACAAAGGAAAGTAAAACAGAGGGCTAGTCAAATTAATTTTTAGCCACCAGAAGTAAGTCAGTAACTGCATTTTTCTAGTTTGTAATGGGTATTTCATTTTGGGTATAAATATTTAAAATCCAGAAAGATGAATAATTTTGCTGTGAAGTTCTACACTATTCAGTAACATTTACTAGATGCTAGATGAGTGAACGATCGGTATACTATCAAAATATATGAAAAATTAATGACATATTCACCAAATGAATTCAAATCTCCTAAATCCAATTATTCAAAGGGATA
Organism: Nyctereutes procyonoides; assembly: GCF_905146905.1. Classification (NCBI taxonomy): domain Eukaryota; kingdom Metazoa; phylum Chordata; class Mammalia; order Carnivora; family Canidae; genus Nyctereutes; species Nyctereutes procyonoides. The sequence continues at coordinate 27,313,109 of NW_026575122.1, forward strand.
AATATTTAAAAGATAATGTAAGCTGCTATATTAGGCTATAATTATACATTACAGTGGTAAAATGTGCATTTCCAACAGCATGGTTCCAAAATGCTCTTTTTGTATTATTCTAGAGGAGAACATTATAAATCATCACACAGGAGTTAGATGAAATAGATTTTATTATAGTAAAACTTCCTCCCTTGCCCCCAACACTAATAGCTTCTACTTTACATTAATTTGATTGTTCTTTCCAATTTGTTCAAAACATAAAGCAAGTCCACTGTAATAAAACAAAATGATGTTACTTACTATTCTACCTTTCCATTACGTTATTTTTCATTTTTTTAATATACTTTCATATGTCCATCATTTCGAGAACTCTAACCAAACCTATATTTTCAAGGTAAGTTTAAAGATGAAAGAGGCTTTTTGTAGAAAATCATCATAATAAATTTTGTAAGTAGAGAATCTAAATAAAAGTGAATTGATAAGTTACATGCATGCATATGTTTTGCAAATAAGAGAAAGAAAATACAATTGTAGCTCCAGAATGATGGTAACACCAAAAACCACATATGGACTAAGTATATAGGATGGCATTTAATGATAGAGAATCCACATTCTGAAATTCTAAGACAACAACAAAGTTTAGTTATTAGTAGCATAGACTTTGGAGACCAGGAGATATGGGCTGGAATCTCAAGTCATTGGTATAGTGTGGCCTTGGGCACCTTAACCCTTTAAACCTTGGATTCCTGATACCAAGGATCGTAAAATTATCCACCTCTCTGGGCTGCTGATTCAAATGTGATCATACATATTGATGCAGTGCATGCATATGACAAGGTATCAGTTAATTTATGTGAAAAGGATAGAGTCATGAAGACAGTGATAGAGATAACAATGATGACACTGAGGATTCGTGCCCTGTAAAATACTATGTTTGAATATACCTGAAATGATCTTCTTGATGCCTGGAAACCTGAGTTTAAGGTGCCCAGAAGTGCACACACATATAGAATATATTTTGTCATTCTATTATTTATGAAGGGTAGGAGAATATGTCACCCCATGACATCCCACTTTGGCATCCTGATTTTTTGAGCTGAAGGGCACTAAGAAAAAGCAGATATCAGACAAGCTTTCTGCCTTCCTCCAATCTACCTGAAAACAGAACATAAATTTCTTCTGTGAGGATGTTTTCCTAACCCTTTCCTTCCCCCATATCCCATATCAGGAAGGGAATAGCCTTAACACAGAGACAAGATGGCACCAAGAAAGCGTCTGCACACACAAATCTTACTTCTTCTTCTTTTTTTTTTAATTTTATTTATTTATTTATTTATTTATTTATTTTTATTTATTTTTTTTACAAATCTTACTTAACTAGCCTTTGTCTACTGTTAGATTCCCTACAAATATTTACCTTCCCACAATTTGCTGCCTCTAGAAGCTCAAAGTCCTTTTCCATTTTCTGATCACTTCTCTACAATGTTATTGTTCTTCTACTAGATGCTATATAACCCCAAGTTCTAACTACTCCTATGAGTTATTCTGAGTGTGTAATAAACTTCTGTTTCTCTCCTGTTGATCTGTCCTTTCTCAGTTCAATTTGCAATGCCCCTGCCAATGAATCTACAATGAGTAGAGAGGCAAAAAGATTTTTTTTCCTCTCCTACATTTACTATAAAATACAGTGTTTTAGGCAGGAGATACATAAAATGCCTTCGTGTTCTCTAAGAGTCAAAAGTGACTGAAGAAAGAGGAGTCAGAAGACACATTTAGTTAAAAGGAAGAGATGAGATGAGGATAGAGGTAGAGCCACAGATGCCTTACACAGTTCCACAAGGAAGTCTGACAGAAGAATTCTGCTACCGACTGACAACATTCAACAGAAAACTTCAAAGAGTAGAGGCAAGCTTCATATCATTGTAACTTTCCAGACTGGAGCCATATGCACCAATATTTCTTGGAGAAAACAGATCCTAGAAAAGAAGATTGTAGTATGATTTGTTAATAGAAGTCTATCAAACAAACTGTGAGTCTTCTCTCCAAACATGCTAAAAAATTATGGTTTCTCAATGAGAGGCTCCATGAATCCCTGCTAGAGGAATTATCTCATTTCTCTCCAGTAGCAAAAGTAACCGCATGTCCTCTCAATCTTTGGCTTTTCATAACATTTGTCTAAGTCTACTTCATGAAGAATATATCACATAATAGCAAAAAGTGCTGTATGTGAAGACAAAAACAAGAAAAATGTGGTGAGATAAAATTGAATTACTTAGTTTAAATATGTTACTAATAATCAATAGCAATACTTATTAATAATGTTGATCCACATAATGTCTCACGCTGAAAGTCACTAATTGGTAGTAGATGAGAATAACCATTTTATGGCCACTGAAATGGTTTTCTAAACTATTTACACAGGGGATCCCTGGGTGGCTCAGCGGTTTAGTGCTGCCTTCAGCCCAGGGTGTGATCCTGGAGACCCGGGATTGAGTCCCACGTTGGACTCCATGCATGGAGCCTGCCTCTGCCTGTGTCTCTGGCTCTCTCTCTCTGTGTCTCATGAATAAATAAATAAAATCTTTAAAAAATATATAAATAAATTATTTACACAAATAGGCAATAATAACAAACTCATTTTATAGTCTCAAATCCTCTACATTGTGGGTACACCTCAATTCACTAACTGACCATTTTCTTTTAAGTGAAAAATTTGTGTGTGTGTGCACATGTGTATGTGTGTGTTAAGTATACACACACACACACACACACTCTTAAAGAACATTTACTCATTTATATTTTCAGAATGAATTTTCAATTGTGCAAAGCCTTTTGCAACATCTCCACTCATCTCAGACATGAATACTATAACATGTATGGGCATAGCTGAGGCAAATTTATCATGACAGCAACCAAATAATAAATCTGTATCTCTATAACCAGTTCCATTTCCGAATAATTTCTCTGTCGCATATTATTTTAGTCTGGCAGATTGCTCCATTCTTTTTTTTCCTCTTTACTTTGGGGTTAAACTGCACTTTCGAATTCACATTATTTTGCAGATAGCATGTCACCTTCACTTAAGTTGCTGTAGCTGGCATCTCTCTTCTATCAGCTGAAGCAGTTAATTTACTTGCATTGACCAGCCAACAGTGTAATCTACCACCTGATAATTGTGTTCTCAGTCCACCAAAGTCTTAAAAGACAAAGAAGAAGACTTAATTTTTGCAATTTTATCCTTTGAATTCTTATGATTTGATCTTAAATTCTTTGATTTGCTGAGGAATTCCATGACAGGTAGGGTGGGATTTTTTTTTTCTCTCTCTCAAATCACATTTATCCATCTGTGCTGTGTTTAAAATAGGAGGGCCCTTTCAGGTTGTATTGTAACTGATGCAGTAATATTGAAATTTCAAACACAGTGAGATGTAAAACAGGGATAAATGTAAGCGTTGCTGGATAGGCTATTTCTTTAAAAACAGGCTATTTATTTATTTATTATTCCAAATAAAATAATTGCTTCATTGCTATTATTAAAAGAATGAAGAACACTATAGGAGGAGCAGAGGAATAAATATTATGTAATACCAACATGGATGTGCTCTACCACGTCCACATGCCAGCAATTTAATATTGTAAAGCTGGAATGGAAATATTTTGGAAACCTACTAAATCATACCAAAAGTAAATACTTCTGTTAATCCAAAAATGTTAGACAATTTAAACCTGCTAAAGTTGAATTTCACAGCTATTTTAGTCTTCTGTAAATAATTACTATTTCTACTTTTCTCTAGACAATTATAATACCAGAAAATGCTAATTCATACTTTTCAAGATAAGATTGAGCTAGAAACCAGAAACATCGTCTCTTCAGTCTGTTACTTTATTTTGGGCTAAGAGACGCAGTTTTGACAGTGGGGCCATCTGCTACTAACTTTTTTCCTCCTCATCATGCCAGTCCAGTCAAAAGCAATTAAACCTGTTTTGCCATTATAATATGTAGATAATGATGATAAATTATAGCTTTAAAATGAGCCTCAAATTATGCATACACTAGGTATTTTCCTTACAGCTACTGATATAAAAGATATTCCTGTACTTGTGAAATTTTTCAGCTATTTTATTAATGATGTTAGCTCTATAATGAGCTACCTACCAAGATATTTTGCAGGCACATAGCCTAGCAGTCATTATAAATCTATTTATATCCCAGCAAGATGTTTCTCCGAGTGGAGAGCAGAGCCCTAACATTCTGTATCGCTGTTGAACAAAATAGATAGCACATACGGCTCTGACTTGCTATGTTTTATTATGTCACATAATCAATAAAACGCATAAATACCACAAATAAAAAGTAGCAGGATGAAAATTCCATGGCTCTGGCACAACATGTGCTATAGCAGAGAGAAGATGAGGCTTAATGATTTCTAGGAACAGATACAAAGCTATCATTCTTGAGGCAAGTCACACATTACCTCTGATTTCCATCAAAAACTGGACTTTTTTCAACGTAGAAAGTATGAACAAGCCAATGTTTCAAAATAGTATCTAATATCAATTTTTTTTAGGAATGTCAATGGGAATTGCCATATTAGAAACAACTGTACTGTTTGTTTGCTTTAGCTTTTCAAATCTGCAGCTGCTGGGGTAATTATTTTTTCATAAAATTCGTTACAATTCTGCCTCTACCTTTTAATTAGGTCAAAAATAAAAATAAAAAACAAGACATGCAGTAAATGCTTTGAGTTTCCCAGGAAACTCCACTCAAGTAAACTCAGTTGTGGTATATCCTACTTCAAACCATTGCTGTTTAAGACATCACCCCTCTACAGTAGGTACTTCATGTGGCTTTGCTAGCTGAGAGTCACAGAACTGAAGCCCTTTCTTTTACCATTTCCTGCCAGTGTTCTCTTAACAAGAAACCATTTGGCATGGTAAACATGTATTAATTATGGATATCCAACTTTCTAATTCTGCTTTTTTTCATCAAAACAGAGATCATGGGGAGAGAGAAATGAATTTTCCCGAAAAGAAAAGAAACTTAGCAACTGTAGAAAAATGTTCCACATAGCAGTCTTTCATCACAGTGTATCTTTTTCATTACTGCGTAACACTCATAAATAAGTCAGGGGGAGGAGCAACATGGAAAAATGAGAAACTCACCAATTATATTTGCAACAGCGCTATATAAATGGAAGCAACTTACTGATATTGTGATAAGTCTTCTCCTGAACTATATGAAAACAGGAGTCTCAACTGCAGCTAATCATCCATTTACAGACGAAGGCATTAATCGTCATGACTCACACAAGGACCCACTTCTATTACACATCATTCTTCAAATCATCATTTTAGGGGATAGCCTTAGCATCTCAGTGTGCTTCCCTAAACAAATGCAAATAGCAGGCACTTATGGTGTGTGCAGATTGCCAACTATAGAAACCAACGGTGTGGGAGGAGTTTGGTCTTTCACTTTTTCTTCTTCATTTATAGCATGGAGCTTTTGGCAATTCCAAAGTTTTACAATACGGTAGATGTATGGTCAAACTCTTACAGTGGGGAAAATATTTCACATCTTAGGGAAACAATGAGATTGCTTCCCTTCAGTTCCCCATTTGTGTAATGAAATGTGTGTTGTGAGTAAATGTATGGAAATAATGTTAAAAAATATATATATATATATGTGTGTGTGTGTATTCAATGTGCCAGAAAACAGTTCCTGCAATGCACAATTTCAATATTCTAATACTGGCCTTAGCAGGGAAAGCAAAAAGAGCAGGAATATGATGATAGGAAAATAAAATAGAAGGGAGGAGGGACTAACAGGGAGGAAAACAGGCAATTTCAAATAATATGAAGAATACAGAATGGCACCGGTATCTTTCCAGCTCTGGAGGATGTCTATATAGAGAAGCTGAGGGATGCACACCTTCTCTCTCAGGAAAGGCTGTGTGAAGAAGAGTAAGTATGATGGAAGCAGCTCTGGAATCCCTCAGCTCCAGATGTTGGCTCCAGCTCCACCAGCTGTGAAATTTTAACTTATTTTTCCCTGAGTCTCTATTTCTTTATCTGTCAAGTGGATAAATCCAGCTACCTTATGGGGCTGGTTATGAGGACTCAAAGAAACATTACACGAAAGTACCTGCTCATGTCCCTGGGACAAAGTTAGGTGCTAACAAGTGGCATTTGTCATGATTACCTTTATGTTCAGAATTTAGATCCATTTAAAAATATTTTCCTGATTAACAAAGTTGTACACCACCATGTGCATGGGAAATACTTTCTTCTGATTCCCACTCACATAATATATACTTTATCCCCATAATTAATGGATGCTCTACGCAATGAAGATCTCCATCCATCCTGCCCCTTTTGGGTGGCCAGGAGAGTATGATCCCCAAACCCATGGTTCTCAATCTTGGTTGCACATTAGAAGCATCTTGGACTTTTTTTTTTTTTTTTAATAAGAGTGCTAGCAACTCTAATTTGATGTGGGCTTTAAGATTTCTGAAAGCTATCCAAGCAGTTCTGATAAGCAGCCAGGGTTGAGCCCAGGACTTCAACCCATTCGGTGTGTAGGCGAGACAGGGTAAGCAAGAGAGATACTGTGAGTCATGGGGTAAATGTAAGCCCACTGGTGAGCATAGATCCTTTTGCTCTAGTTCCTATTTTTAAAGGAAAGGAAACACTTTCTATTCTGGGAGGGTAAGTGACATTTGGTACACAGTATCTTGTAAAGCCAGTCCAAAACCAGCTAAATAAATATAACATATTACATTTTTTCCCATTTGGCCTCTTTGTTCTCATTATTGGCTGCCAACTTGTGGCCATATTTTTATTTCCCATGCCAGAGAAGGCAAATTGCTCCCTGGCGAGTATGTGCCAATCAAGAGGATGGCAGAGATGGTATGTTGGATCATCGCATCCATCCTTCTGACCCCACAAGAGCATAAATTAACCTCCATGTGATCTTGGGGTTCAGTTTTCAGGTCATGTATCTATCCCCACGTTTTTTCAACTCTGATATCAGGCCATGCTGTCTTTCCACTTTTTTTTTTTTTTATTCAAAATCCTGGGAATATAGAGAGCTACTACCTTAACTGCAAATGTATGTTTTTAAAGCAAAAATGACCTCAACAAATCTTTTACTTAAATCTTTTTCTAAAAATTAATAGTTAACTTGTCTGAAATTAGATTCAAGCCTGATTTACCTGAAAGTTAACTGTGTTCCAGAAAGTCTGTTAATTCCTCTAATTCTCCATTCAGGAAAAATAAAACCACCCACCTACTCCTTTTATCAAGTTCATGAAAACACTGCATTGTGTTGCCTCCTCTGTATAGTTCAGCAGCAGTTAACTGATAAACACTAACCCACCTCTGCTGACGTTAGCCAATTAACGCTAGTGCCAAACAATAGTTAACAATGAAAACATGCTTTATGAATTGTCATTGTCTCAAAATAGCCATATTGATATCAACTCCATTTAACTCAGACAAAGGTTTTCCAAGCAGAAGAAAGCAAGAGTGAATAAAGCAACAGAAATTTTCCTGCTTTTTTGTTTTTGAGGTTTTTAAACATTTTTGCATTGTAATGAAGGGGAATAAAATATGCTACCCCAAAATATGCTATTTTGACATATTGATTATTCCAAATTAAAGCTACTTAAGAAACAGGCGCAAGAAGTACACTCTGACTCACCTCCTTCCCCACACCCCCAAAAGCAGGAAATAAATCTCCCCTGCGAAATGTATCCTCTCTCTGATCCAGGAGGTAGAGAGACATCCTCATCACCAGAGATAGGAAATTCAGGGCCAAGGAAACTGTATAAATAAACCTTGCTATTACTTCACTAATTAGCTACCCCAAGCCCAAACCTATCCGTTTTGTCCTTCAAAAGTTTATTGTTTCTTTGTCCAGAATGTATAAAAGCTGCCTGCTCTGGTCACTTCTCTGTGCCTCATATCTCAGAGACTCCCATGTGTACAGAATTATATTTGTTTTTTTCCTGTTAATCTGTCTTATGTCAATTTATTTATTAGACTGACCAAAGAACCTAGAAGGGAAGAAAAGTTTTCCTCCCCCATAGAAGCATACTACTTTAGAAGGGATGGTTGGATTTTATCCTCCTCTCAATATAGTTCTTTCTTTCTTTCTTTCTTTCTTTCTTTCTTTCTTTCTTTCTTTCTTTCTTTCTTTCTTTCTTTCCTTCCTTCTTTTTTTGAAAAGGTTTAGAACCTACTTAAAAAGGTTAGGAAGGTCTGTTGGTCTGTTACTGTGGCAACAGTCATCCCCAAGACACAGCATAACTAGTAAGTTAACTAGATGCACCTAGCTCCAGCCATCCAGCATAAGCCGTAAAACTAAACTGCTGAGAATCACTGGCAACTCTACTGAGGGAGGAACGGTGTACACTGGTACACTAGGGAAGCCAATAATCCAATTTAGAAGTGCAGATTCTCATTTCAGTTTCATTGGCATGTTCATTTTGAACTAAAGGGATCTGAGCAGTAATTCTATAAACAACCAGCACTTAGAAATCAGAGGCAACAAGATTCTCTAGAGGTATAATTGCTTTTAAACCATGCAACCTGAAATTGTGTCTGCCTGGTGCAACAGGGAGAAGGGGAGAAAACTCTCTCAGGTGGGAACCCGTAACTGGCCAAAGAGCACGGCAAGCCAGGCAGGGCTTGGTTATCTCAATACCCAATAATGTAATTCAGCTCAGTAAAATGCAACAAGGGTTTCTGTAGCACTTACAATTTTATTAGGTACCATCCATTTTACATAAACTAAATTTTGTAATTCAAATTTTATAGTATCAGGAGAACTAATTATATAAAGAAGACCTGTTTCAAATCACAGGTCTGCCATCTTATCATCCAAAGCAGGGAGACTCTGCCAGGTAATATAATCTCTCTAATCCTAGCTTCACTGTCTCTAAAATGGTGACAACAGTGGCATCTACTTCATGGGTTACTAGTACCAAATGGAATAAAACAGTTCTCGATGAATGTTAGCCCTCAATGTTAGTGATTTTTCATGTATCTATCCTTTCTGTTCACATTTTGAATCTTAAAGAAAGATTCTACTGCCCACAGCAATATGGACAAGCTTCTCCAACAGAAGGAAAGTATTCCAACAGAAATGGGGAGGCAGGGAGGAATTGATATGTAGAGGTGCCATTCCTGATTATTTTGGGATAGAGAGCTATATACACAGCAACATTCAAAGACCTGAGTAAATAAGTTAGGAGCCTTAAAAGTTGTTTGTGTGAGCCAAATAATAAATAATGAAACCACTCTAATTAGGATTTTGCCCCTTCTATTACACTTTGTCAAGGTCACCAAAGACCGCTGCATGGTGGCATGTGGCACTTCATGATTTCCTCCTCCATGCTACCTTTTCTGCTCTTGGCTCCAGAGCACCACATTCTCTAAAGGTTTTCTCTTGGTCACTAGTCACAACCTGGTTCCTCCTCTCCTCCCCCAACCTTATAAATAGAAAGTGCTTCAAGGCTCAGTCCTTGGTCCCCTTCTTCATTCACTCCTGCTTCCTCCATGCTCCCGCCAAGTCTCATGGATTTATGTGTCATGTATGTGCAGACATGTCTCCCATGGATATCTCTAGCTTTGAGTTCCCTGAGCAATGAACTGCCTACTTAGGGCTCCAACTTTGGCATCTAAAAGACATCTCACAATCAACATGTCTCAATGGTACTGAGCCTCTTCTAGGCCTTCAAAACCTATTTCACCTAAGTCTTCTCCATTATAGTTCATGGCAATTCCATCCTTACAATTAAGACACACCCCTGTGGGCAGCCCGGGTGGCTCAACGGTTTAGCGCCACCTTCAGCCCAGGGTGTGATCCTGGAGACCTGGGATTGAGTCCCATGTTGGGCTCCCTGCATGGAACCTACCTCTCCCTCTGCCTCTGCCATTCTCTCTCTCTGTGTCTCTCATGAAAAAAGAAATAAAATCTTAAAAAAAAAAGACACACCCCTGACCATTCCTTCTTTCACATTCTACATCCAATCTTTTCAGAAATTCTGTTGTTCTGCATTCAAAATATATGTGGCTTCTCACAACTTCCACTGTTACCACCTTTGTATCACCAATTCCTCTTCTCTAGATAACTGTATTAGCCTCTCAATAAGTCTCTCTGCTTTTACCTTTGCCCCCCCCCAACACATTCTATTTCTATCACAATAGTCAAAGGAATCTTTTTATTTTTTTTTTTGGTTTATTTTTTTTATTGGAGTTCAATTTGCCAACATATAGCCTAACACCCAGTGCTCATCCCGCCAAGTGCCCCCAAATCTTTTTAAAATATAAGTGAGCTCATGCCATTCTTTCAAACCTGCAATCATTTCCCATTTCATTAGATGACAGGGTCCTATACTGTTTGTCCCTTTCACCCTCTAACCTCTTTCCCCACAACTCAACCCCCAATTCATTTCTTTCCAGCTACTCTAGACTGCTTGTCATTTCTAGAACATTCCAGGTATGCTCTTTAGGACTTTTGCTTTAACTGTTCCCACCACCTGCCACATACAAGAGTCAGAGGACAGTGACTCCATCCCCAGAAGCAGGGATGGATCCTAATAAAGCCATTTGGCATGGTGGCAGCCATTGGTCCTGAGGTGGTAAGGTGCTCTAGTAAGACTAATGAGGACTTTCACCCCACTTGCAGGATGAGTTTCCCTCTCAATTGACCAAGAAAGCATGAAGCCCAGATTGCCACTGGCAGCCATCTTGTAACAACTAGGAAAAACTGACCAAACAGGGAGATGATGTTAAGGATTAGAGAAACAGAAATAATATGGGTCTTTGATGACATGACATCTTTGACCTCAATCATACCATGACTGTAACTCCATCTCTGGATTTGCAGTTATGTAACATTGGCAATGTCTTTAATATTTAAGCTAATCTGAGTCAGGTTTCTATTACCTGCAACCAAAGGCATTCTAAAGATACAAGGTTAATAGAATAAAGATGTCATAATGAAAACTAAGACATAGGGTTGAGCCAATCACGCCTGCTACATTTCACTAATACTTAGACCTTGATGCCTGGCATTATGTCACATCTATAAAATGAGAGTATTAATTCATACACCATGTTGTATCTCAACAATAAAATTTTGTTAATCATAAAACATAAAAGTCCAAATAAGTACTAATTACATTTGATCTTTGAGAGTTTTCTCCTGAAGCACCAAGTAAATATTTTATGATTTAACGGTTTAATTGGGCAATTCAGACTGAGCAACAATTTACCTTAGCAAAGTCATCCTTTACTCCTTCCTTCCTTTCTTCACATTCCACATTTATTCCATCTGATAATCCTGCAGCTCTACTTTTGAGATTAATATAGACTGAGACTGTGGAGGCCAAGAAAATTAAGGCCATTCCACTTTAAGTTCAGCGTTATCACAAGTACAGCCATCCCATGCCCCTGTGAATAAGAACTGAACTTTACCTTACTTCAGTTACAGGAAGAAAACAGCTTACAGCTTAACGTCCTAGAAAGCCCCATATTAGAATAAAAACAGAGTCCAAGCCAAGGGCAGGAAGCCCCAATTAGAATGAGAACAGAGCTCAATGCCCTTGAAGGCCCCATATCAAAATGTAAACAGAACTTGAGGAATTGCTCCACCCCTTCTGGAGGTCCCCTAGACCAGTCCTTAAAACTAAGCTGAAACCCACCTCGGGGTCCAAGTCCCTGCTCCCCTGTGTCGGGTATACTTGGACCCAAGCTCGAGCTTCTAAATAAACCCTCGTGTGTTTGCATCGGTGTTAGCTCCTCGGTGGTTTCTCGGATTCGCGATCTTGGGCACAACAGAGACTACACCTAACCATCCTACTGCAGCTACTAGAAGCCCAGTCTAAGCCACCACCATATTGCATTAGCCACACACAGACACCCTACCCTCCGAATCTCATTTCTGTTTTCATCCTTGCCCTCTAAAGTCTATCTTCCAAACAGGAACAAGAGAGATCCTTTGGAAACAAATGCAGACCATGTCACTCCTCTTCTCAACACCTTCCCAAGTCAGATATCCTATCACTCCTGGGATCACCAGCCAGGCCCTAACCCCTGTGTAATCCATCTCCTTCTCACTCTGCCTCCTCCCTCTGCTTCCATTTCACTGGCTTCCTTGTTCTTCCTTGAACACCAAACAAGTTCCTACCTCTGGCCTTTATACTCGCTGTTCCTCTACCTGGAATATTCTTTTTTTTTTTTTTAACCTGGAATATTCTTTAACAAGAAGTCCACTTGGTTCCCTCCCTTACTTCCCTCAAGTTTCTGCTCCAAATATCATCTTATCTGTGGAATCCGCTCTCAATACCCCACGTAAAACACCAACCTCAGTATCCTCATCTTCCACTGCCCCCTTACACCTTGCTTTATTTTTTTTCATAAGATGTGATGTATAATATATTTATTAATATATCTGCCTATGGTCTACCTCCTCCAGCTAGCATTGGAAGCTCCATGAGAGCTGGCATGATGTTTAGAACACTGCTTTATCCCCATTAATTACAGCAGTCATGGGCACAGACACTCCAATTGTTGAAGAAAAAGAAATGAAACTAGATCAATGTAACAGAATATGGTACTGGCCCTGTTCTTGTACTCATATTTGTTTGTATAGCCAGACTTTCAGGCTCTTGGGAGAAAGAGCTCTATCCCCAGTGTGCAGTAATGGGTTAATTCAGCAGGCTTGGGTGTCAACCCCTGCACATTCCAAAATAAGCACCAGCTTTCGGGGAGATAACCTCTAAAGCTTTGCAATATCCTGTCTGATAAGTGTCTTTTTATGCCTAGAGCCTTGGGCCACACAAGATAGTTTATGCTAATGATATGATTTATGGTGAATGCTTGTTTTTGTTTGCCTTAACCCTGCATTCTATGGTATCAATTTGACCTCTGTGGGGGCTGGAGACTGGGTAGCTAAGATCAATCAAGTGGCTTTTCCATACCTATGAGACTGACCCCCAATAAAAGCCTTGGACACCAGAGCTCAGTTGAGCCTCCCCTGGTTGGTAATACTCCACACATGTTGTCAAGCATCACTGCTGGGAGATCAAAATGCCATGATTCCACTGAGATGGGAAACTGGAAGTTTGAGCTGAGCTGTCCTGGACTCTACCTCAGATGCTTTTATCCTTTACTGATTTCAGTATGTATCTTTTTGCTATAATAAGCCATAAACATAAATGTAACTGCTTTTCTGAGTTTTGTGAGTTCTTCTAGTGAATCATCAAATTTGAGGGTAGCCTTGGGGACCACTGACACATTCGGCATTTAGCATAGTGTCTGGCACATAAGGGTGTTCAATAAAGGTTGACTGAGTAAGTAAATGATGAATTAACTTAGACTATGGAGCCATGCCATGTTAAGCACCCCTCCAAATTTCTCCTTTCTCTCCACTCTCTTGTGGAGGCCGAGAAAATTAAGGCCATTTCCCCTTAAGTTCAGCGTTAGCACAAGTACAGCCATCTCAGGCCCCTGTGAATAAGAGCTGAAATTTACATTACTTCAGTTACAGGAAAAAAACAGCTTAACGTCCTAGAAAGCCCCATATTAGAATGAGAACAGAGCTCCAGCCAGTGGTAGGAAGCCCCATAATAGAATGAGAACAGAGCTCAATGCCCATGGCAGAAAGTCGTATATCAGAATGAGAACAGAGCTTAATGCCCTTGAAAGCCCCATATCAGAATGTAAACAGAACTTGAGAAATTCCTCCCCCCTTCCTGGAGGTCCCCTAGACCAGCCCATAATACTAAGCTGGAACCCACCTCAGGGTCCAAGTCCCTGCTCCGCTGTGTTGGGTACACTTGGACCCAAGCTCAAGCTTATAAATAAACCATCATGTGTTTGCATCAGTGTCGGCGCCTTGGTGGTTTCTCGGATATGTAATCTTGGGCACCACACTCTCATTCCACCTCTCCCAAAATATGTTTCCTTTTTCCTCCCACTCTAATTTAAAATACAAGATAGAACCACTATCTAGTAAAATAGCAGCCCTTAAAACTGTCACTAAACATAAGAACAGCTGACAGAAAGGTAAGATTTAGAGGTCAATACCATTTGGGTAAACAGAGTTCTGCCTCTGCAGATCACCTTTCAAGCCAGCGTTCTGCATGGGATAATTTGCTTTGCTTCCTGACTCCTGCCCTTCTGACCTGGCTTGAACCCAGCTCAGGAATGCATCCACCAAGATCTGACTCTAGCTCTTCCTGGCTGCTCATCATGGAATCAATAATAAGGGAATCTTCTTTGTTTGCATGGGATTTGACAGCCCAGTGATGGACAGGACAAGGAAGCAGCCATGGCCTTAGCTTGGCTGCACTTACACTGCTCATGTAAGATGACACATGTATATGTGAGATATAATGATGGATGGTAACATTCAAGGTCTTGAGTGGGTTTCCTCTAGCCCACTCCACTGGTATCTATCATTTTAATAGCCACCATGGAAGAAAAAATATGGTTCTCATTAATATCCTGAGTTTGACCTTCCACTTGTCTTGAAACTCACTTACAGTCTGGAATGCAACTGTGCCTATTAAGAGAATGGAGTAGTCTTCTTTCCTGCTGTTACTTCATTTTTTCCATGGAGTACAAAACAAAGAGGAAGAAAGTCAGAGCTGAAGTCCACAAGGTTATGATGGGGTAAGCTATTTCATGTTGAGGTTCTCCAATTAAGGAGAGTGCAAGATATTCTGCTAGACTTGAAATTAAGGTAAGTTTCTTGTGAAATCATCTATCTAAAGAAGAAAGAAACGTGAAAACAACCTATAAGCAGAATTGTCCAGACTTCAAAAGATAAGTCTATTGATTCTATGAGCTATATGACAATCTAATAAAAATTGGGCAGAGTCAATTTCTGTTTCTTATAACCAAAAAAATCCTAAAAAAATAGACATTATATATCACTTTAAGATGGATCCACCAAAATCTGTCATAGAGGGGGGTACCAGAGATATGAATCTCCAGTGTAGTAGTAATAATCATAGCGAAGCAATCATATCCCAATATTTGCCTTTGATCCATAAGTGGGTAGAAGATGGGGCAAAGTATTCATTGCTAAGCAAATGAACAATGCAAGCAAAGATGAAATTTGGTCTTCTTAAGCACAAAAGCCAGCAAACTTTTAAGCACTTGTAAAACAATTATATGTAGTATGGATGGGCTGTTTAAAAAGCACTGTTGCTTCATGTACTTGAGTGTGACAAATAGAGCATTTCCTTACAAAACCTGTAATTCTGGTTTTATACCTTAAAAAAAAAGAAATTGGACTATATTAAAGATAATAAGCTCAGTCTAATGGTTGTTAGAATAAATTTATTTTAAAGAGGACACAGCCCATCGCTGGTCTTACACAGCATCTTCATTATTCTTTTCCAAAGACTCTGATGCAATCATTCAGACACCTTTAAAGATAATTATATAACATGTACTCTAGGTTTACCAGAGTATGATGTCTTATGAGCTATACCATCTCTACCCTAGTGAGTTTCCAACTTAATTGGAAGCTAAGGCATTGACAGGCCCATGAAAAATTAAGTTTAAAAAGCAAAGTAGCAATAAGATACAAGAGCTTACTCAAGGAGAGACCCAAATCTGGTCCCTATCTTTGTTCATAATAGCTGGAGAGACAGACAGATAAAAATAGATCTGTATTAAAAGAGAGCCCATGCTATATCAGTGACAATAAGAAAAAGTGATGTGAGAAGACAAAGGAAGCCATTAATTCTGTCTCATACATCTGTGAAAGCTTCATACAGGAGGTTACAACTAATATGGAACTTGCAGGATAAGCATGATTTAATATGGCTGGAATGAGGAGAAAAACATCCTAGCCTGAGGGAATTGTAAGAATAAAATTTGAACAAACTCGGCTATCCAAGGCAGTGGTGAGTAGGCCAACGTTCCTGGAACATGAGATACATGGATGGATGAAGACTCAGGAAAGACCATGCTAGTCGGTTTGTATTTTAACCTAATGATAATGAATGAGGAGGCAAGTGCTGGTGTTTAAGTAGGAACAACAAGGCCCGATTTGGATTTTATAAAGGTCATTCTGTCAACCACATAGAAGACAGATTGAAGAAATTGGAAGCAGAAAGACTAATACTTCATTCATCTATATGCCCATCCACCTATTCTGTTGAGGGGTATTAAGTAATGGCTGCCCAAGTTTGATTCTTTGAACAAAGGTTGCAAACTCACGAGCCATGGACAGATCTGAATTCCAGCTATGTTTGGCACAGCTTATTCTATTTGTTTCATTTAATCTGACCCAAACTTAAAGATTAAAAGATTCCATATAAAAATCTAGATTTTCATCTTCTCTGAAAAATCAGATCTAGCAAAACTAGATCGTTTTCAGCCAGAGTTGAGTTAGTAGATGAACCCCTGAAAAAGAGGCATCATTAGCCAATTGCCCCTTTAAAAAAGACATCAATAGCCAATTGCCCCAAGTTCTTACCATTTACATTTTGTCCCTGACATTGAAACTAATTGTTAGTGGCCACAATCATTGCTAACTAACCTTGCTAATTAACTTCCCATAGAGAACACTGTACTGACAAAACTACCAAAAATAAGAAAGTAAGAGATAGATGGAAAAAGCAGCTCACTTCAAGAAGAACAGGAGAGAGCATATTTCTTTGTGGAAATGATGAACTGGTCCATGTTTTTAATTCAAAATACAGTGTCTGTGTTCAAAGACTACACCTTAAGATGCCCTTCTGTTTATATCATCTCATCACGCTCATTTGTGATACCTGTTTGCATTTTAATTTACAACCCCAAAGAAAAGGAAGTTTGATGTAGGGTTCTCCAGAAAGTAGCATTTGAGCTGAGACCTAAAACATGGGTAAAAGTAGAAGTTAACTTTGTAAAGCTTTCTGCAACTTCTGTATAGTAATCCCAGATATTCACCACAATCACCTGGATTTCTGTGAATCAATCAGTGTTTGCTTCCTTTAAGTTGATTCTAATGTCTTAGGGAGTATGGTTACTAATGAGATAAGGCCTAGTACAAGTCACATATTCATTTAACAAATATTTATTAATCACTTACCTACAGTTTCCTGTAGTCACACAAATACAAAGACAGTGTTCTCTACTAGAAGGTCGCCAGCAGTGCAAAAAATGATGTGACTACTGACACTTGGTTTCATTGTCGGGAACAAAATATAAAGGGTGAGGACTATGGGACAATGATTATTAATGTCTCTTGTTCAGAGGTTCATTTACTCCTCAACTTCAGCTGAAAATGTGGGATCAGTTTTGCTAGATTTATCCAGCACCCTGGTTTTTAGCATTCTGCTAGGTTTGGGAGGTACAGCAGCAACCAAGACAGATATGTACTAAAGTTTACATTCTAGCTAAGGAGACAATTAGATAACAAATTAAAATATAAATGATATGAGATGAGATGAGATTAGTGTACAAAATAGAACACATAGCAGGGGCACTAAGTCAATTAGGAATGCTTTCAGGGCAGCCCAGGAGGCTCAGCGGTTTAGCAAGCCTTCAGCCCAGGGTGTGATCACGGAAACCCGGAATCGAGTCCCATGTCGGGCTCCCTGCCTCTCTCTCTCTGTGTGTCTCTCATGAATGAATAAATAAAATCTAAAAAAAAAAAAAAAAAAGAATGCTTTCAGCTGCAAGGAAAAGAAAATGCAATCAATGGTGACTTAAACAAATAGGGGCTATTTTTCTTACATAACAAGAAATCAGGCTGATTATTTGGTGGTTCCAAGATGACTGTACTGGTGTTCTGTGATCTTCTAGGCCTCTTCTTCATGGTTACATGAAATATTTATTATGTATGATGGACAAGATTTGGTGTTTGATATAGAGAGAAAGGGGAGCAAGAACCAAGGATGATACACATCTTGTCAAGTACACGGAAGGGAAAAATTTCCCAAGATAATAGTTAAGGGAGAAAGAGCATCTTTGTCTAAGAAAGAAAGTTGTCAACTAGGTAGCTGACTAATCAGCAGTCCTGTGTGGGAGAGAGATCTAAACTGAAATCCTAGACTTGGGAGTTGTTTTGAACACTAATGGCTTTACCCATCCAATATCTCCTTTTTTCTCTTTCAGTAACAGAACCCTTTTTCCCACGGAGAATTTATTTTGCACAGTTCAAATGGGGCTAACTCCATACCCTTGCTCCTGCTGCCACAGGAGCAGACATGTGACCTAGATCTGGCCAATGAGAATACTGATCACTCTAGCCATAGGGATTGGTGCAGGGGTGAACCAACTGAAGTCCTTCCCAGGGATGGAGGAGAAAAATCTCATTCTCAACTGGGATTCCTAAATGGGCATAAGGAAACCTTGTGCCAGAGATAGAAAAAATGGACCTCAGGTAGCACTCTATAAAGACACAGATAGTCAGGCCTGAAGTAGGTCAAACACTGTATATTTCCAGAATTCTCTCTCTACTTTTTTTTTTAACTTAAGCCACTTTGTATTGGGGCTCTGTCTATTGAAACCCAGGGAGAATTGGCTACCACAGGATCATCAATATTTTGATGATGATTAAAGCCACTGAAGTTGATAAGGGACAATGTGTAGAGTAAGAAGGAAAACATACCTGGGATAGAGTCATGATGATCCCAGACATTAAAACCCACAGAGGAAACTGAGAAAGATGACCAGAGTGATATGAAAACACCCAGGAGAAATAGAGTGAGTTTGGAGATGGAGAAAATAGTCTTTGGTGTCAAACTGAGAGAGTAAATAAGGGTGGCAGTCTTATGAGCTGTTGATAAAGAGAGTCTGGGATCCTGGGGAAGGCAATGTCAATAGGCTTGGGGAACAGAATGGACAAAAGACAGAGTGTAGTCAGTTGCATAAACTGGAAGCAAGGACACTGTGAAAACTATGGTAAGCCACTCCTTTTTAAGAGTTGTAGCCATAAAGAAGATGAGAGAAAAGGACAGCAGCTGAAGGAGAGACACAGGATCAAGGAAAGATTTTTCACTAGAATTGGATGTATTTAAATGCTGATAGGCTCTGTATTGTTAGGACTCTGGCTTGCATGTGACAGAAACCAAACTCAAATCAACTGAAGGAAAGAAAAGACTGTGATGGCTCAGTAACTCCAGAGGCTGATGTGGCAGGATCCAGGCACCCCACCATGTCTCCAGGAATCCCCTCTCACCCTCCACAGCTCTGCTCTCAGATAAGCTCTTATCAAGTACAGGAAAAATGGTCCAAAGTAGCTCCAATTAGCACCCCCAATGGAAAAGAAGTGCCTTTTCTCAAGGGTCTTACAAAGCCTGTGGAGTAACAATGACCAGCCTAAAGACTGGGAGATAAGTTGTGTGAACCCCATCTGAACAGGGATGTGGAGTAAGAGTGGTCTGCTTCCCCACCGGAACTGGAGAAACAGGTAGGGGGCAGGGACTGACAGACGCTACGGCCATGCAATGGCCGTGCAATGGCCAGAACTTCACATCAACTGGTTTGGGACTGGTAGAGGGCTGACAGAGGAGGCTGAGAAAAAAGTCTCAGGTGACTCTGAACTTTATAGATTGGCCAAGTAGGTGATTTGGTGATGATGAAGCAATATACTGAGAAATTGGAAGAAGGAAGAGAGTGAATGCTAGTAACTTAAAAATTCAGTGATTAGATACCTTTTTAGGATATTTTCAACTTAGCATTCTATGGTACTAAGGGGAACCTACTGAAGCCTTGAACAAATAGGAGTGTGACAGCATTCAAGTAGGTAGACATAAAAATTAAGGTGCAGGAATAAGGTTGAGACATTCTGGGCACCAGTAACACCCAGTGAACACTGCCACAGCTGAATTAAAATACTCATGATTTATGGTCTCTACTTAAATGGTCACTGAGTCCTTGGAATAGTAATTCAAAATTGAAAGGAAGGTCCAAACCATCAGGAATTAATACAGAATTCTGTCTAAAGAACATGGGAAGCTGCACCCTGTTCAGTAACTAAAGAAAGCCATGGCCTTCATGAGTGTATGAGAAAGTGGGCTATGAGGGCCCAAGGCTAGCATAACTTAGGCAACCTTTCATTAAATTTGGTCCCCATTTGCAAAGGAGGAAAGAGCATCAAGAGAAGTAAAAGCACAATTCTCTCTGCTTTCCTTTCATGTTATTCGAGAAATGATTTAATATAAGAATATACCAATATGAATGGAAAGGAGCTCTGTGGAAGGTCTAATATCAAGTGTATTAAAAATGTATGACACACTGTATATTCTCACAGAATTCCTAACCAGGACCTCTACAGCTGATAAAATAACATAAAAATGTGATTAATAATATTGTAAATCCTGTTGATTGGAAAACTCAGGGACATATGACAGATTGACCTGACTCTTTGATTTAAGCCAATATCACTGAAATAACCTTTCATATCTGGAGAAAGAATAATGTCTTGCCTGCAGGATAGAACACAGCATCAGAAAACACAGTCATCTTTTGAAGTTTGCTTTCTTACATTAAAAGCTCCTGAAACATTTTCTATCTGAATTCCTCTTTAAAAAAAAAAGATTTTATTTATTTATTCATGAGAGACACACAAAGAGAGAGAGAGGCAGAGACACAGGTTCCCTCACAGAGAGAGGGAGAAGCAGGTTCCATGCAGGGAGCCTAACATGGGGCTTGATCCTGGATCTCCAGGATCAGGCCCTGGGCTGAAGGTGGCGCTAAACCACTGAGACACCCGGGCTGCCCTCTATCTGAATTCCTATATCTAGATACCAAGCTACTACCCTGGAATTGTCATTATTTCATTAAATCCTTCCAAACCATACATATAATTTCTGATGCAAAATAAAGGACTAGAAAAAAAAAGAAATATGCCAAGATGCTAATAGTGAAAATATTTAGGGTGATAGGTCTGAGTGAGTTTTGTTCACTTCTTTATAGTTTATGGGATTTTTCCAAGTTTTCTATAACAGGATAGACAGAGCAAGGGCAGTGGGGAATGGGGTAGGGTGGAAAAGCAAATGTTTACACTAAAAAATAAAAAAGTTAAAAGGAAAATCATTTTAAAAACAAAAAACACTGTAAGTGCTTTCCATCAGATCTAGACAAAAAGGTCACTACGGTTTAAGGGAATCTAATGAACAACCAATGCATAACAGGCCAACGTACATAACCAGGGTCATCACTGCATACTCCCAAGGTGTCCCAAGCTGCTGCTCAATGTTCATCTGGAAATGTAGTCTATCCACCCTCTTTTTGTTAGACTCCACCACCTTAGGAGTGGGTACTTTTTCTTTTTACTTCCCTGTGTCTTTTCTTCTGTCACCATATCCCAACAGTCCTCTGTGTAACCCGCCCTTCCTCCAG
This sequence comes from Nyctereutes procyonoides, assembly GCF_905146905.1. Lineage (NCBI taxonomy): Eukaryota > Metazoa > Chordata > Mammalia > Carnivora > Canidae > Nyctereutes > Nyctereutes procyonoides. The sequence goes on from NW_026575122.1 coordinate 27,334,457, forward strand.
TCCTAGACCATAAGTTTACAGAAAAGATGACTTCACTCAGGGCATGTGATACATTCTTGGTCACCCAGATCATCTTCTCAGACTATATAGATTTAGGAAAGGGCACATGGTGAATCTTACAGAGGTGCAGTAAAGACTGAGGAAGAAGAGATTTTTATGGTTGTTTTGCTGGCATATAAAGCCTGAGAATGAAACTCACCTGGTGAAAGGTTATGTTCTCACTACATTGTTTGAGCCTCTGGATCAAGTCAGTCCTGAAGCCTTCACTGCTTCTGGGCTATTGCTGGTAGGAGCCAATAAATTCCCTGTTGTGCTTAGGTCTGTTCAAGTTAAGTTTTTAACACCCCTTACAATTGAGATTCCCAATTGATATAACCTTTTAACTATTTAATATCCTATTCAGGGACCTTGTACCAGAGCATTTAATTGTTGTACCTGCATAAGACTCACAGAATTATGCAACGCAGACTCTTGGAGTTGTACTCCTTTTAATGTATAAAATTTAGGTATTTATGTAGCACTTTGTCTTTTAGATCCTGAGTACCAAAGTTTGCCCACTGAAGGCATAAGCACAACTATCTATGCTTATATTACAAATAAGTCAACCTTAAAGGTAAATAACATATACAAACAGTAGCACACACCAACACATTAAAATAACATGCATTAGAAATTCTAAGCAGTGCTCCAAAAACAGGTCTTATGTTTCAACAAATATACAAAATGATAAACTCAAGCAAAGGTTCTCAATCCTGTTGAGTTTCCCTGTCATTAAAAGTCAACAATAATTTGAAGGTAGAGGATTTTGCATCTGAAGGTACAAAAGTTTCATCTAGTTTAAATTCAGTCATATCTTATTTAAGAGCACTCTGATATAAGCAAGGACTACAGGAGAACTTCTATCTTGTTTTACAGAAAAGGACAATGAACCCATCCACTAATTCTGAAGGTACCTTGTTGTTGTTGTTTTTTTAATCAGTGTTATTTATTTTATAAATTTATTTTTCATTGGCGTTCAATTTGCCAACATATAGAATAACACCCAGTGCTCATCCCATCAAGTGCCCATCTCAGTGCCCATCACCCAGTCACTCCCACTCCCCTCCCATCTCCCCTTCCACCACCCCCTAGTTCGTTTCCCAGAGTTAGGAGTCTTTCATGTTCTGTCTCCCTTTCTGATATTTCCCACTCATTTTTTTTCTCCTTTCCCCTTTATTCCCTTTCACCATTTGAAGGTACCTTGTTTGAGAAGGAAAGGGCTCAGAGAAGAATATGGTATAAGCCATCTTCTGTTTTCCTCTCCTACAGCAGAGGGAATCAGTGGCATAAGACAGTACAACTAAGAAGGTGAATGGAAGTCAGAGAAGAGCAGATCATCATTGTTGGAGATGATCACTCTGGCAATGGGTCATAATAGGCCTGCTGTATAGCACCCACATGCTTTACTTCCATCTGCTATAAAATTGTCCTAATATCATAATTTTGACTGAACAGAATACTTTTTTATCTTCCAGGTAAAGGTAGTGATAAACCAATTTACTATGTCTGTTATATGAACATATCCCTTACATGTAACACTTTTATTCAATGCACATCCTACACTGCTGCACATGGCAGCCCTGTTAGTGAAGACTGTGATAAAGAATACTCACATACACTGGCCCACATTGAAACAGTTCAAATCTTTTTTGATCCTTCTCTCATATTTTTGCCAGGGAGAAATACTTTTCTCAGTACTGGACATGTTAGACCTACTCAGTCTCTCCTGTCCAGATAACAGTCAAAAAATGCCAGTTACAGGTAGAGAAAGGAAATAATCATTTGTAAATACTTGTCATATGCTGGGAAATATATTTTCTCATTTTTGAAATTATCTTTGCCTTTATTTTTAAAATTTTTATTATAAAGTAAATTTTTAAAAATCAAAGCAAAACATTTAGGGGATAAGGTAAAAAATAAAAGTCTTCCTCCTAACAACCATTCTTTTTTTTAGATTTTGTTTTATTTATTTATTTAGAGAGAGAGTGTGAGCATATGAGTAGGGGGAGTGGCAAAGGGCGAAGGAGACAGAGATCCTAAGCAGACCCCTTGCTGAGCCCAGAGCCTGACACAGGACTTGATCTCAGGACACTGAGACCATGAATTGAGCTGAAATGAAGTTGGAAGCTTAACTGATTGAATCACCCAGATGACCCCTAACAACCATTGTTATTCTTCATATATAAGCAGCATTGACAATTTCGTGAGTGTTCTTCCAGAAAGTTTCTATACATATGCATCATTGACAAAAAACAAACAAACAAACAAACAAAATGTGTGTGTGTAAGATACATAAATATTCAGGTACATGGAATGCATAGTAAGGCAAGGATAAGTGCCCATATCCCCCAAGTTGTTACCTATTCAAAAAGGAAGATCCAAGAAGTGACCTTGAAAGAGATGTCTTCATTCCAGTAAGAAGAAGAAAAAGAAGAAGAAGAAGAAGAAGAAGAAGAAGAAGAAGAAGAAGAAGAAGAAGAAGAAGAAGAAGAAGAAGAAGAAGAAGAAGAAGAAGAAGGTTGTTGCTGGTACTTACTCAAATGCAGGGCCAGGAGATACCCAGTCCCCAGGATAAGAGTGCAAGGAGACAATTCAGACCTGCGTAATTAAGCAAAAGTCACTCCTACACTTGGTATGCAGAGAGTGGAGAGGAAATGGACCAATATGAAAAAGAGCCCTAACCCCATTGTCTTCTGGGAAAGAGGAAATGTAGAGTTCACCTTCTGCTTGAAGTTAGGGAAACCAGTTGGGTGGAAAGGATACAGAGGCCTCCCCAGGGTTGGAAAAGGGAAAGCGGTTCATCACCAGGGCCAAGGGCTTCCATTGAAGGGGAACAAGGCTCAAATTAGCCTTTGTTGGTGGTGGTTTTGTTTTGCTTTGTTTTGTCTTTTAAAGATTTTATTTATTTATTCATGAGAGACACAGAGAGAGGGGCAGACACATAGGCAGAGGGAGAAGCAGGTTCCCTTCAGGGAGCCCCATGCGGGGACTCAATCCCAAGACCCCAGGATCACAACTTGAGCCAAAGAAAGACACTCAACCACTGAGGCATTCAGGCACCCCTAAGACTAGCCTTTGATTTGGAGAATAATGATACAGTCTGTGGGTGCAAGTTAAAGCAGCTATCCCTCCACATCATAGACATGGGCCATCACAGCTTCTCAGGATCCTGGAGGAGGAAAGCATTCCAACAGTGTGGGCAAGTGCCACCTGGCAGCTGGTGCTGGGACCAGTGAGTGCAACTTAGACCGGAAATGAGAAGCTAGGCCAGAAGAGGGCTGAGCAGAGTCTGCTGTACTGTCTCCCCCTGATGTTGGGAGCTGGACTGACATTATGGAAGGTGGACACAAGCAATTAGTGGGAAAAATACAAGAGATGTATTTACCTGTATACCAACTTAGTGAAGCATATTAAGCTTCACTAAGCTGCCTTGCATTTAACATTGCATTTAAATGCAAGATGCTACATGTTCTTATGTCTATATATACTTAGTATACTTGTATGCATGGTGCCTATCACTATTCTTCAACTAGCTATTTAATATAATAATAATTTTTTGATATCTTTCCATATCTATGTATCTATGTCATTCCTTTTGATGGCTACACACAATTCCACTGTATAGATTTATTATCACTTATTATTTACTATTCCAAACGGGTGCAATAAGTATCCTTGCACATATTTTTTTTATTTATCCATAAGATAAACTTCTAGAAGTAAAACTCCTGGTTATGTGCATTTAAAAGGGTAGGAGATATTGCCAAATTGTCCTTCAAAAGAGTTGTACCAATTTACGTTTCCACTGATAGAATATGAACCACTGGGATCCCTGGGTGGCGCAGCGGTTTGGCGCCTGCCTTTGGCCCAGGGCGCGATCCTGGAGACCCGGGATCGAATCCCACATCGGGCTCCCGGTGCATGGAGCCTGCTTCTCCCTCTGCCTATGTCTCTGCTTCTCTCCCTCTCTCTGTGACTATCATAAATAAATAAAAATTTAAAAAAAAATTTTAAAAAAAAAATTAAAAAAAAAAAAGAATATGAACCACTTTCCTATGTTTTTTCCAAAAGTACAGAGAATTAAGTGTATAGATTTTCCACTCTAATGGTGAAAATATCATTTCATTTGATGTTGCACAACAACTCTACAAGATAGAAATGGTTTCTATCTTTCTAATCTTTCAGATGAGAAAACCAAAGCTCAGAAAGGTTATATGACTCATCATATGGTTAACAATTAGAAGAACAAAGAAAGATTCAAATCCTGATATATTTGATTCCAAAGCCCATACATTCATTCACTTAATACAACTATGTCTCAGGCACTGCTCTAAATATGCTACATATATTCCCCTTATTTTTAAAATTTAGACAGACACATAGGCAAAGGGAGAAGTATGCTTCCTGCAGTGAGCCCAATGTGGGACTTGATCCCAGGACCCCAGGATTATAACCTGAGATAAAGTCAGATGCTCAACCAGTGGGCCACTCAGGTACCCCCCTATATTTGCTCTTTAAATCTTTATATTAAGACTTTAATGTAGATGCAATTAATATCCCCATTTTACAGATGAAGTAACTGTGCCAAAGAGAAATTAATCTACTTCTCAGACAGCTAGTAAGTGGCAAAGATGGGGTCAAAACCCTTGCTGTTTGGCTTCTGTTTGTTTTATCTTAACAGCAACATCTTAAAATATTTTTGTTTTGCAAAGAAAAAAATTCACCACTGCAAAAGCACTGGCTCTATGTGTCAATTTTTATGAAGAACATTATGAGGAAATAAAAATGGACTGTAGAAAACTGATACAATGGGCTTCAAATGGCTACATATATTGAAATCCGTCCAGTAGCATCCCCTTCTCTCTCATTTTCAAATTATAAATGCAACACTACCTCTCAGGGTTTCCAATGGTTGTTGATAAGGTTGAGGGTCTTTTCTATGCACAAGTCCATTGCTGTTACACATTTTGCAATATGAACTTAATCACCTTGGTGCAGGGGACAGATGTACAATAGCCATTATACCCTAACTTTCAAAATATTATGGGCAAGTGTACACCTGTCCAGTATTAGGTGGTGATGGAATGGAAAACTTAAAAAAAAGGTCATTCTTTTAATATCTGTTTTTACATAGATTTTTAAAAATCATTAAAGACTAACCCAACAAATTTAGCATTATTTTAAATAAAGGTAATGGTAGATTGCCATTGTATAGTCACTATAAATTAGTGTATTATATATATATTTTTTAGAAGTTTTTTTTTTTTTTTTAAGATTCTATTTATCCATTCATGACAGTCACAGAGAGAAAGAGAGAGAGGCAGCGACACAGGCAGAGGGAGAAGCAGGCTCCACACAGGGAGCCCGACATAGGACTCGATCCCCGGTCCCCGGTCCCCAGGACTGCGCCCTGGGCCAAAGGCAGGCGCCAAACCACTGCGCCACCCAGGGATCCCTAAATTAGTGTATTATAAAGGGAATTAAAATAGACTCCCCAAAATACTGTGTATCCAGACAATAATTTTTTAAGTTTAATAAGATAAAAAATATCTGTGACTCCACTGACTGTAGTTCACCTAATAACACTTCTATACCAAATATAGCATTTTACTAGATTTATCATCTTTGAGTATATTCCAATATCCACATAAGCACAAATATATAGAAATGTACTTATATAATGAGTTAAAGGGAAAAGGAAGTCAATTCACAGAAATAATTAATTTTACTAAGGCAGTTTCAGCTATAAAACTCAAGCGATTTCAAAGTTTCTTGAGCTAAGTAACAGGGGCAAGTGGTGTCCATTTTTATTTTTCACATCTCACTGTTCTTTGTGTATTCTGTTGTTACAAAGCCAAAGACCATGTCAAAGAGTTGAGTCATTAATATTTAAATAGGATGCCATTAATTAGGCTTACTAATGGACTTTGGAATGCAGTCAGTATTTTAATGGGCTTTCAAGAGCAGTCAACTCCTTAAAGGGTCTATGTTTCTGTGGTCACTACTGCAGCTTTCTCCGGTCAGCTAGTAATGCCAACAAATGTTTGGGAAAGACTTTATGTGGTCTTTTTCATAATAATTTCACCTCATACATATGATGCTTTAACTGATACCTTCCAGGGTTTGCCTATTACAATAATTTTCAAAAACTGAATGTTCCTTACATATAATAAATGATCAATTACACCTGATTTTCTCCACCAGTGTGAATAGTACCATAGTCATTTTTTTCTACCACTTTGCTAACCTCTTGCACCGTTTTTTTCTCCCCGATAGCCAGGCAACATGACTGTCCCTCTAGACTTCTAAGTATGAGGGATCAGAGTAGAGTGGCTCAGAGAAGTAATGAAGTACCAGTGATGTTTTTAGGCAATTTGATAAGGAAGTATGCAATGTGATTCTAGATCAATAAGTTTGATTCCCATGAAATTTAAAGTAATTACACACGTAGCTACATTCATTTGAGGAGCACAGACCTCGTAGAGTTTCTTTTATCTACTTTTAAATAATTTATATTATTAAGCTATGCCCTATATATGTATATATAAAAGCTATATGTATATATCAGGTACACCATACATATGTGATATATGTGTTTATATATATAAATATATATATATATAAACCAGTGTACTTGGCTTGTTAAAAGGGAGTTAATAGAGCGGCACTTGGGTGGCTCAGTCAGTTAAACATCTGACCTGGCTTTGGCGGAGGTCATGATCTCAGGGTCATGAGATCCAGCCCAACCTTGGAGTCTGCTGGATATTCTCTCCCTCTCCTTCTTCCCCTCCTCCTGCTCTCTCACACTCTCTCTCTCTCTCTCTAAAATAAAAAAAAAAAAAGAAAAGGTAAGTTGATACAGATAAACATTGCAACTTGTTCAAAACAGTGGGAAAGTGTTCATTAATACATTTAATAACATTTTTTAAGATTGATTTATTTGAGACAGAGAGTGTGTGTGCCTGCACAAGGTGGGGAAAGGGCAGAGTTGGTGGGGGGAGAGAATCTCAAGTAGATTCCCTGCTAAGCTGGGAGCCCAACACAGGGCTAGATCCCAGGACCCATGAGATCATGACCTGAGCTGAAGGCAGATGCTTAACTGATTGAGCCACCCAGGCACCCCTCATTTAATAAATATTTAATGGGTCAGATCCCTGCTGAGTTCCAGGGATACAGCAGAGAACAGGGCAGACAAAGCCTTTAGGTCTTAAAGAGTTCATGTTCTAGGGAGAGAGACCCACAATTAATAGTAAATAAAATACAAGTCACATGGTGAAAAGTGATAACAAGGAAAAATAAAGTAGGGATTGAAATGTCAGGAATTTATAGCCACTGTAAATAGAGTGATTAGAAAAGGACTTTTGGAGAAGGGAACAATGGAGTAAATACCTGAAGGCAGTCTGGGAACCAGTCATGGTAATATGTGTGGGAAAAGCATCCCAGTGGAAGGAATGGTGAGGGGAGGGTAGGACAGCACACTCATGGCTCTGTAAGGACAAGTGTGGTCAGCAGGCAGAAGCATGGGAGGGAGAGGAGATCCAAGATAAAGTCCAAGAAATGACTTGCACCAGGTCTGAGGCCACTATAAGGATTTGGGAGTTTACTCTGAGATGAACAGCCATACATGTTTTCAAACAGAGGAACTTTTATCTGATGTAAAAGGGTCTTAAAGAATCACTATGGCTACTATGCTTTAAAGAAAAATCTAATGGAGACCTCTCAGGAGGCCGCTGTGACCATCCAGATATAAGACAGTGGTGGCTTGAACCCTGGGTCATGAGAGAAGGTCATATTCTTGATATTTTGAAGGTAGAGACAATAGGATATGTTGATTCATTGGATATGGGAGTAAGAGGGAGGAAAAAATATATAGGATGATTCCAAGATCTCTGGTGTAAGAAACTGGCAGGAGAGAAGAACCCTTAAAGGTAAAAAGGAAAGCCTGAAAAAGAATATAGCACTAGACAGTATTGACAGTGTCACTGACCAGATCAACAGAGAAAATTATCCTCACTGCTTATAACAACCCACAAGAAACATGGAGTGAACAGAGAGGCTCCCCATATTGTGAAAGTATAGCTTTCCCTGGCTTAGATGCTTATTACAAATATATTACAAATATCTTTTCCACCTAAAATTCAGAAGCATCCAATTTAAAAAAACTGATTCTGGGAACTTGGGTCTTATTATTAACTTTGATCATTGGTGCTCTCACCCATAGATGAAATTATTCCATTGGGAAAATAAATATTTAGTATCCAATATATGCCAGGCAAGGTACTGGGCAAACCTACACAGGAACGTTAAGCTGTAGGACCATAATTATGAATAACACACACCTCATTTTCTCACCTCGTTTTTCTAGCATTCTTGGTAATGTATATCTCTGTTATAACTACACCGTTACAATGTAAACAATACTGTGCCATCACCAACGTGGGAATAGATTTGGTTGGAAAGGATTGGAAAGAATCCTGATGTGAAAGTCCGAAATAGAGAGAACAGAAAGGAAGCCCAGCTTATGAAATTGATGTTAAATATGAAATGTGACCGAGGAGAGAATGGGGTCATTCATGTTTACTATGTAAAAGGTTTTCCATTACAGACAGATGTGCTTCAGCTCTGCCTTCCTCGGTATGAGGGAAGAAGGATGCATGCGCCACATTAGGGCTCTCTGTGGGATTCTGAGGTTCAGAAGCACAGGGTAACTGTACATCAAAGAGAGTCAGCGATGCTGACTTCAGACCCAAAGAGGAGGAAAATGCAGGAGATGGATTTAAAATGTCACTAAATCAAAATGACTCTGGCAGTACACGAAATTGGCAGAATTAATCAAAGGGCTAACTTGGAAGGAGTTCACAATAGTGAAGAGGAAAGCATCTCATTGTCATCAGGGCTCCCAGAGACACAGAAATGTCATGTACCACATCTTGCCACATACATGCCTGTTTAGAGCACTCAAGTCACCCTTAGCAGATTATTTCCTGGCATCCCGATCTACCCAAATTAGTTTGGTCTTTCTCTGTCTCTCTCTGTTTTCCCTTTTAGATATCTGGATTTCATTGTGTGGATCCAACATGATAGTAAAGCCCTGACTACCCCTTCTCCTTTATTAAAAAAAAAATTCTTATGGTAACAACCATAATTTACTGTACACAATTTCCTGTCTTATTTTTGCTTTTTATTTATGGTAACAGGTCCTACAGGGTATAGATCAAAATGATAGTAACAACATTCATTTTTACTAACTTCTTTGAGAAGTACTTAGCATATTTACCTTTTTACCTTTTTTATTTGTATTGTTTCTAAGAAATTATTTCCTTTATCTTTTCTTGCTTTCTTCTTCATTTTTTTAAATATTTCCTCCATTTTTATGAATGAAGTACTGAGTCTTGGAGGTAAAGTACTAGGAAGTCACCCAGAACTGGAAATTAAACCTATAATGCTTTCTCCTGCCCCTCCTGACCTTTCAGATCAATGGAATTTTACTTTTGAATGCTTTAAATCTTCAGAGACAAATCCAATAAGGGCAGTGGAATGCACCCCACCACTTCAGTCCAATGTGGAGCAGGAGAGACAAAAGAGTTGGCTTCTCAGTGTGCATTCTAATCAAATCTCTCATGAATCCCCCCAGCTAAATACAGGAAATCTCAAGTTTTCAGCCAATCTTCAATTTCCTAATCACAGACTTCAATTCCCTTCAGTCTTTATGCTTGAGCTAGCACTCATTGCCTCACAGGCTTCGTCCAGGAGCCCAGGCAGCATATTCTGTGTTAAGTGTTCACATTGTTTGAGGTGAAGCTGAAGTGGGCCATGCTGTTCTGGCTCTGGAAAGGTTGTACTGCCCTGAAAAACATTTCTCTTGTAGGCCCTCATTCCCACAGCATTATGGAAGCTGGGTCCTGTCCCTTCCATTATTTCTGTTCCCTTGATCATGGCTTTTTTAGCCAGTAAACTGGTAAGTTTGGGAAAAGTTAATTTAACCAGACTTAACGGTGAGCCTTGCTCTGATTGACTTTTAAAAAGAATTTCCATTTGACTTTCACATCAGCTACAACATAAAAGTGATTTGTTGGGTGTCACTAATGACCTTTCTCCAGAAGGCTTGAGTCAGATCTCCAACAACAGTAAACAGCATCTATCAAAATCTTCCTACAGCACTGCAGAGCCAACAGCAATCCTTCTGTTTCCTCTCAATAGCCTTCCAAGTTAACCATCCTCAACACACATAAAACCACACTCACATACACATGTTCGAAAAAATTACATGTGTATTTTTGGCACTTCTAGTCAATGCAGATAAAAACTGAGACATTCTACAGGAAAGGAAAACTTGAATTATCTAAAGTTCTGAGAGGCAATCACTGATCCTCATTTTTTCCACTGGAATTTTTTTCCACATTTACAGTGTAAGTTTGTGTGTGTATGTCTAAAAGAAAAAAAGCCACCTTCCTGTGACAAGGAAGAATGATCATCCCTTACCCCGCATTCTCTAAAACTAATGGAGGTAAATACAGTCATAGATCAGTAAACAGTGGAAAGAGTCTTTCTAGACAGAACAAGAACAGAAGAGTCTTACACCATCTATTGGAGAATAATTTGTTCATGAAAAGAAATCTGTAGGGCTGTTTCTGAAAAAAGTATCATTACAATCAATTTCAATGGGAAAAAGTTTTGTGTTTCCATCATCCAAATTGATAGGCACTTATTTTAAAACAACATCAAATCCCATTACAATGGGCTTAATTACCTCAATAGTTAGCATTCATTATCATAACATAACCTAACACAGTGTTTTCTCTTCATTAATTATTCTACAATATTGTTGTTGCCCTGATCCTTCTGAGGTCTTTTATGAAGCTATTTTCCACCTTATGATTAAGACAATGCTCACAAAAATGTATACAAGTGGTATTTGGTTAAGTAATTCAACCTTTAATATAGAAAAAATTATAGTAAGTAATAACAACAAATGACAATGATATAATTAATCTCACACTCAAGGAGTAAGTTGACAGCAGAAGGGCCATGCCATATCAAATATCCCTGACAAAAATTGACCACTCTGAAAGGAGAAGTCTGTACAACTGACAAAACAGAGACAACTGCAAGGATGACCATGTGCTGATCCCTCACGAGACACTTGGGTATTTACGAAGTCCAAAATCTACACTGATAAAAGTTTATTTGTATGTTGGGACCCACAAAATGGAGGCCCCACATCACAAATCTATATCTTAGTCTGCCTACACTAAAAAATACCTCACTATTAAGGAAATCTAACACTAATCACCATCTTCCTACTCAACTTTTAGCCAATTTACCTTACTCTCGAAAACAGGACCTACTCACCTTATAAGGAAATCCCTGTTCTCCTAGTCAATCATGCCTGGCTTCAACGTTGCCTCTTCTAACTTTGGACAAAACTCACTCTCGCCCAAAATCCCTCAGGAAGAGTGTTCCACTGCTGGTGAGACACTGTATTCCTCCAGTCCATGGACTGTTTTCCCTTCAATAAAGGCATTAAATTGGTTACTAAATTGTTTTAGTTTACTCATTTGACAATATTAAAGAAAATGTGTTTAAAGAAACTTGGTATAAAGTCAAGTTCTCATAATCCAAATAAGCAAATGTTGAGTAGGATGATGGAGGGGAGGTAAAGAGAGTGCTGAGAATTTGGGTACCTAGTTGGCTTGTCCCAGGTATATCTGATATGCAAGATTTTGATACAAACCAAGGAGGTTGACAGAACTTCCTGAAGCTCACCCATGGGGACTAAGGAGTGGCTTTTTAGCATGATATTATGGATCCCTCTGAAAAAGCTGTTCAGAGCTCTGGTCCTCTCCAAAAAAGCATGTGCACGTGCATGTACACATGCACGTGTGTGCGCACGCATGCACACACATACACACTTGGTTTACACTTTCCGGTGTTTGAGAACTCCCTAAAACTCACTCATGATTTGAGAAACCCATCAAAAAACCCTTGCTCTAGAGACAGAATCAATCTAAATTTCAAGATCTCCTTTATCTTGGTTCAAACACTCTTTTTGTAGTGACTCATTACTCATAAATAAAGCCATATATAAGTAAAAATGGAGATGAGACACCTCCCCTGCAAGGGCAACTTAATTGATGAATATGAGTGCTTAATTATCTCTCGGACATATTCTGTTAAGTTTTCTACAAAAACTTAAATTCACATCACTTCTGGGGAATGAATTAAGCTTACTGGGGAGTTGCATTAACTCATGAAACTCCAGGCTATTTTGGAGAGTAATTACAGATTTGCCTCATTTTTATGTCTTGAAATTCTATACAAACAAAACCAAAACCATTATGTAAATAAAATCATGTTTAAAATCTATTTAGCCAGTAAGATTTGCTCCTTAGAAGAAATATTATGGTAAGTCTTTGGGGGAAAATAATCATGACCTGAAATGTTTTATAAATCCTGTTTTTTTAAAAAAATAAATAAATCCTGTTTTATATACATTGATTCTACTAAAAGTGGGAAGCTCCTGAACTAATTTATACATAGTAGCTGGAACAGGTTCATAAACTTCTAAGAGAAATCTGCTTCAAGGATGAAAGGATTTGGTCAATTCTGTGTGTGTATTGATTTAGTACTATAATTGGTCATATGACTATCACTTCTGGATACTTGTGCAGCAATTATGATTTTTACCCCAGAATTTAAAAGTATTGGGGAGTTTTCTCTATTGTGTCTTGTCTCCTCAATTAACTTTTCAATAGCAAGATCCTTTCCTCTGGCTTCACTTTTATCTCTCATGGTGCCAGGCTGGAGGAGGAGGAACCATGGGATTTAAAATGGTCAGTGTTACAGATGGACCATAAAAGATGGAGAGGATATGAGTATACAGACAAGAAAAAGGAGGCCATCCAAACAGCAACTAGTAGAAGCAAAGTCTCAGTGGTGGGAATGCAAACCCACAGGCAGGGAGTAAAGTGGAGGTCACAGGCAGAGGATCCCAAAGCAGAGCTGGTAATGAGGTGGCACATGATGAGCCAAAGACAGTGCCCAGTACATAAAAAGAGCTTAATAAATACTTGTTGTTATTCTAAACACTTCTTATACCAAGTAATATTTTAATAACTGAACAGGAGTGTGTGTGCATGTGTGGGTTTGGATTAGGGGGGATCGCTAGCATTTTTTTTTTTTTATACTCTGGCACTTTCCCCATTCAAGCCAAACAGTAAAGTTTCAAATGCAGGTGATGTTGTAAGAACAAAAAAAGAAGATAGGAGGCTTTTATGAAGTTCAAAGTCTGGCATTTTAGGTTTCAGTAACTTAGAGGGGAAACAGGCAGGAAGGTTTGTTGAAACAAAGCCAGGTTTCCCACCTGTCCCCTTCCAAGAGCAGGTAAGAGTTCCTGGGATAAAGGGTCTGGGTGGATGATAAATAGAAGGAAGAGGAAGAAGGCCAGGGAGAGTTCAGTGTCTCCACAGGAGATAACTAGGCCCAAGGCACCATATAGGCAAGAGCAGAGGCATTCATACTGGCTGATATATTATAATAATGATAATCATAATGATGTCTGTAAATGTTTGTTGAGTGCTTAATATATGCCTGACACTATTCAAAGCATCTTACATGTATTAAATTTTATCACATCTTCACCAACAGCCTTAGAGGTAGATGCTGTGTACTAGCTCCATTTCATCAGATTCTCACAGAGAAGTTACTAAGCTTGCAAGGTCACACAGTTAGTAAGTACTGAAACAAGGATTCATGATTTGTGAAACAGATATTTCAGAAAATTTTTTTCGGGTTGGAGTGTGGATAAAGGGATGAAAGACTGGCTTCAGGGTGAATGATTTAGAAGATTTACAACAATCAAGACATGGGTATATCCTGGGTGTCAGGGACCTGGAAACTAAAATATACATTTTGGACTGTCAAAGATGACACTCACTTCCATTCTGTGTGTCTGGAAGACCAGAAATTCAAAGCATCAGCTATTTGGGGATGGTGGTCTAGGAATGTTAAGTCACATTAGAAACACATTTGTATCTGATCTTTTCTTAAAATCACTACAAAGACCTGCAATAAAACAAAGACAATTATGTCACAGTCATATATAACCAATAAGCAATTCACCAGCAATAGCTTCTAATCTCATGCAATAGTTGGTTGACAATCAATGCTGTATCTAATTGCTTAAATTGCAAAATTGAGAATATTGTGAAGTCATACTTAATTGGGACCAGTGAAGACTCTGGGAATGTCTGAACTTAAATATTCTTTCTTAATTATCTGACAGATAAAAACCCATAATCAGATGCAGGTCCTGGTATTACCAAAATCAGATTTTTTTAAAAGACAAAAAAAAAAAAAAAAACACTTCCTAATTCCTCTAGTAGGTAGACTAATGCCTCTTGGCCCCCCAAAAATGTCCACAGCCTAATCTCTAGAACCTATGAAAGTATTAGGTTACTTAGCAAAGGGGAATTAAGGATGCAGATGGAGTTAAAGTTGCTAATCAGCTGACCTTAATTAAGGAGAGTGCCTTAGTTTATCCAGGTAGAGCAATGTAATCTTAAGAGTCCTTAAAAAGGAAAACCAAGGAGCACCAGGGAGATGACAGTGCAAGAAAGACTGAGCCCAGTGTTGCTGACTTTGCCGATGGAGGAAAAGACTATGAACCAAGGAATGTAGACAGTCTCTAGAAGCTAGAAAAGGCAAGCAAACTGATTTTCCTACAGCTTCCAGAAAGAAATGCATTCCACCAGCACCTTCCTTTTAGTCCAGTGAGACCCATCTTGGACTTCTGATATCCAGGCTATAAGATAATACATTTGTGTTGTTTTAAGCCACTTAATTTGCAGTAATTTGTTACAACAGTCATAGGGAACTCATATAGTAAGTCAGAAAATAAACTCTCTCTCTGAGTATTTTAGATTTTTATTTTAACAAAACACTTATACACTGACTCTTGCTTACATGAAAAATGCAATACTGACAAAGAATCATAGACTTCCATTTGTGTGCTTGACAATGGGAACAGTCTTAACTATGAATTGAGCATAAAAACTTTTAACTGGGTCATAGTCTACATAGTCCCCTATTCACACTGAAAAAAAAAAAAACATGCTGGCAACAGGGATTCCCACATTCTGGGAGGCAATTGCTTCCTTTTATCAGGACATATCCCTAATTTAAAAGCGAGGGAGGACAAAAATGCAGTGATCTGTGTGAACATATAGGAAACATTCCTTTGTCTCAGCAGCATAAAGTAAGGGGAAAATGCCTTGCTCAAGGAAGAGACTCTTAACCTATATCAATAATTGGTTGGCATAAAAAGGAAAACGGTGAAGGTTGTAACCTTATTTTCTTCCTGCCAGCTCCCGCCTTTCGAGGGTTGTACTATAAGCCCATTCTCTTAGTTAAGAAGCACAGCTCTTTCTGCCAAAGCTCCAGTCTTATTCTCAGCAGGTTGCTAGGTTTGGAGCCATGTGGTCACTTTAAGATCAATGCAGCCCTTAACCCTATTAAGTAACAAGACAAGAGAATTCCAGGCAGTATGAGAGGCTCTAGTCCAATAAGAGTTCCTTTAACCAAGTCCCGAGTGTGATAACACAAGTGATATAGTCTTGGAATATAAGATGAAATCTGCCCTGTTCAGGGGTCAGAAAGTAGGGGAGAGCTTAACTTGGTTAAAAGAGTCCAATAGCTTAATTTAGACAAGTTAGTGCTCTGAGGTGGAGCCCGCACTGTGCTAGCTCAGCATTATTACCTGCGTTAGAGACTGTATTACTCACCAGTTTAGCTTTAGTCGATTACAGAAAACAGTACCTCTGACTTCAGTCTAATACTTTGAATTTCATGGGTGAACATAGATTCTTTAATAGAATAAATTAACCTCTGACCACATCATAAACCAATCTCAAAAACTTGACTGTCTTCCTAAGTGGAAAAATAGGAAAAAGTTGGAGCCAAGTAAGAAATTAATGCCAACCTCAGAGAGCTCCTTCTGCCAAGAAGTCCTTAAACCCTAGAATTTCTTCTCAAATCCAGATGGTCAGATAATTAATAATCAACCAAGAGTGACTGAGAGTTCAACCAAGCATGGTAGAAGGACCCAACCAGTATAAGATGTGCCTAATGCCTTCAAAGAAACTCAAAATAGGTTGGGGAAATCAACCATGGGAAAGTTATAAGAAGTAATTATACCCTTCCTTGTGTACATATTTTTTCTGCCTTTACTCCATGTGGAGAGGGACCATGTATGTGCATTTTACTTGCTGCTATGCCCACAGTAAGCGGCATAAGGTATGTACTCAAACTATTTGCTAAAGGTAAGGGTAAATCTCCATGTGTGAACAGTGACACTAGCATTTCTACACAGAAGTGGTTCAGGAACCACAGTCTGTTGAGAAGGGAGTTAGAAGCCATGATGTCTAGCACTATACGTAAGATTGAGGACATGCCAATTGCACATAATAAAGAGGTATATGTGTGTGTTGTGTGTATGGTAGCAAGGCTAATGGATGTTATAGGATTATGCGATTATGAAAAAATTAATCTCCGCAATTCCTCCTTGTTGCAGTGTAATCCAAGTGCAATGACGGTTCAGAGCAAGGAAAGATCAGTTTTAGCTAGTGACTCAGACTGTGTCCTCCAAAATTCATCATATTGAAACCTAATGCTCATTGTGATAGTATTATAAATTGGGGCCTTTAGGAGATAATTAGATCGTGAGTGTGAAGTCTGTATGAATAGAACTAGTTTCTTTATAAAGAGTGCCCTCACTCCTTCTGCCATCTGAGGACATGGTGAGAAGGCCACTGAAGCTATGAAGCAAGAAGCGAACTCTTACCACATACTGGAATTGCTGGCACCAAGACTGGAAGAAATAAATGTTTGTTGTTTAAGCCACCCAGTCTGTGGTATTCTGATGCAGCAGTCTGAACAGTCTAAGCTAGTTAAAGATTTCACAAAGAGTAATCTATTTCGCTCATTTTCCAAAAAAGAATCGAAAGACATGTTTCACTCAATAGTTCTTGATGTCTTATTGTGGGAAGCAGAAGGATTAAGAAATCCCCACTATATGGGGGCCCGGGGAAAGGGTACTAAGAAGACCAAAATCCATACCAAATTGACTACTCTTCCCTCTACGTATAATATATAGCACAGTGCTTATAAATGCAGATTTCCTGGGTTTCATTCCTGACTCTGACAGCTCACTAGTTATGTGACCTTGAGCAAATTACTTCTTTTCTATGCTTAAAATGTCCCCATCAGTTTAATGAAGATAGTAACAGGCTCAGGTGGAGTGCCAGAGACAATAGTTGCTTATGAAAATATGCTATGTATTCCCAATTTGCCTTGTAGTGAGGTGAATCACGTGACTAGTTCTGGCTAATGGGCTATGAGCAAAAGTAATTGTGTCACTTCCAGGGCACCAAAAAATTTTAGGAGCTGGCACATAATATTCTATGTTCTCTTCTCCTCTGCCATAGTGAATGCTGATGACCTTGCAGCCTCCATCATCTTGAGTACATGAGTGACCATAAAGAGAAGAGTATACCCCATTGCTATCCACAATAGATATCACATGAAAAATAAACTTTTATTAAAATCTCTGAGATTTCAGGGTAAATTTATTATTGCTGTATAACCAGCCTATCTTGAGTAATCTAGTTGGCACTGTGCCTGAGAAAAATAACTAGGGAGAAAAAAAGCAATCTTCCAAAAACATGACTCAAGAATATAGCTAATAAGTAAATGCTACAATTTTCAGTAAATGAACACATGAATAACCCATATGTCACAACTCTTGGGTTCAAGGTAAAATTTCTTAAAGTTAATCCTTCTGACTTTCACTAAAGACAAATTCTAGAGACAGCAGAATATCAAAATTCTCCCCAAAATTTCTGTGAATGCCTGGGTCCTAGAAAGTTCCAAGGTTCTTCTGCCCTCTGACACTCATTATGTAAACTTGGTTTTGTCCCACAATTACCTAGACATTGCTCTCAAACTCTCTTCTGGGTGCTTCAAGAAATCTAATTCCATCAATTACCATTTTTAGGCTGTATCAAGGAACATCAGAAATATTATTGACTAGACAAAGAATTGTGTAAAGCCACTATTTCTAATTTTCTGTCTTTCCACCTCCCTGTCTCCCCTTCCTTTCTCTCACAGAAGTTCCTAATTCTTCTCTCTTATTCAGAGTAGTTTCTCTGACTTCTGAAGATAAGAGACCTAGATTTGTTTCCTAGAGCTGCTAGAGGCTAGAAGTAAAAAATTCAAGTGTCAGCAGGTCACTTCCCTCTGAAATCTGTAGGGAAGAATCTTTCCTTAACTTTTCCTGGCTTCCAATGTTGGCTGTCATTCATTGGCATTCCTTGACTTATATGTGCATCGCTCCGATTTGTGCCTCCATCTTCACATGGCATTCTCCTGTGTCTCTGTGTCTTCACATGTCTGTATTCTTATAAAAACAGCAGTTATATTGGGTTAGGAGCCTACCTTATTCCAATATAAGCTCATAATAACTAGTTATGCCTGCAATGACCCTATTTCCAAATGAGGTCACATTCTGAGGTAATGGGAGTTAGGATTTCAACATATTTTTTTGAGGTGTATACAGTTCAGCCTATAACAGGGCCCTACTCCTTTACAAAATAGAATCTACCCCAAGAATTTATCAGTTCCACTTGTCTTTATACTCCTCACACCTCAAATAGTATCTGATGAATCTCAGATACTGACACAAACACTTCTTTCCTGAAAAAGAAATCCAGTATTCTCAGAATATTCTCAGCAGGTCAATATTTCTCAGAATAACTTAAAATTTAGAACTAAATAAACAAACAAAAGACTGTTTAGGGGATTTGCAAGTTGCTGAAACAACCAGAACTAAAAGGGACAAGATTCTGGAAAGGAGAGAACTAGGAAAAAAAAACAAAAAACACTGGCATTGTGCAACTGTTTTGATGATTCTGGATTCAGAGCAAAAGAATGCAAATCTGGGTTTTGTCCAGGCAGAAAGCCACCACTTGGGACATATAAGCGAGTAGAGATTTTCACTGTCTTGTGAAACAAGAGAGACAAAATTTGAGATTCCAAGTTACTAGTAATAAGGGAGGAATAGAGAACAAAGCCTGATACATAGCCAGTTTTTCCCTTAACACATAGGCCAATTTCTAAAGTGAGGCCAGAAGGCTTAGAAGCTAAGCAGAAAGACTGAAAAGCAGAGCAGAGTTTTTGGGAATCTCAGTTATTAAGGAGAAAAGATTAGAGTTGAGGCCCTGTCTGGGTGAGGGGGGCCCAGTGAACTCCTCAAACTCTCAGGCTTTGGGGTGGGGATGCACCAGGAATAGACTCAGACTGAAACTGAAACATAGTCTTTAGTTGGATTAACAATCAGCTCTGGGGCTCCTGGTGGCTCAGTTGGTTAAGCGTCTGCCTTTGTCTCAGGTCATGGTCCCAGGGTCCTAGAATTGAGCTCCACGTTGTCAGGCTCCCTGCTCAGTGGAGAGTCTACTTCTCCATCTCCTTCTGTTCCTCCCCCTGCTGCTGTTGTTGCTGCTGCTTTCTCTCTCTCTCCCTCTCTCTCACAAATTAATAAACGCTAAAAAAAAAATCAGCTCCAAGTTGCCCTGGGACAATAAAAAGTAAACTCTGTTTGGAGGAAGATAACATCTGGAGCCATCACAATTTTTTTAATATAAAATGACTGGCACTTAACTACAAAATTACTAGGCATGCTAAGATACAAAACAGTATGCCTAAAAACCCAAAGAAAAATGATATGGAAATATGTCCATATGGATCCAGATAATAGAACAGGAAAAGAACCTTTAATATAACTATGAGTTATAGCTTCAAGAAAATAAAGAAGAAAAAATTTGAATAGAGGAAAGATGGATAATTTCAACAAAGAATTGAAATGTGTAAGAAAGAGTCAAATGCAAATTCTAGAACTGAAAAATACAGTTACTGAAATTAAGAATTTATTGAATGGATTTAATATGGAAGAAGACAAAATTATTGAATTGGAAGACAGGTTCATAAAAATATCTAAACAGAGAACAGAGAGGAAAAGAATAAAAAATTCAAAAAAGAGCATAAACACATGTACAACATCAATAAGTCTAACAGATATGTAATAGATATCCTAGGTAGAAGGGAGCAACAGGAAAATAGTCCAATAACCATCAGAAATTTCTCAAACTCATGAAGACCATACCCACAGTTTCAAGCATTCTCAGAATCCTAAATAAAGTCAAAGAAAAATATATTGAGCTATGTCATATAAAACTGCTGAAAACCAAGGAAAATTAAAAAATAAAAAATCCTATAAGTAGACAGAGGGGGAGAAGAGACACATTACCTTTAAGAAAGCAACAGTTAGAAAATCTGCTAACTTCTCATGAGAGATGATGAAACCCAGAAGACAATGGAATGACTTCTTTGAAGAGTTGGGAGAAAATAATGAAGACTTCAATACTTAAACATAAAAGGAAAATTAAGATGTTTTAAGACAAATTCCAAAGATGGAAAGAATACATTTCTAGCCAACCTGAACCAAAAAAAAAAAATTACTGAAAGGATTTTTTTCAGGTAGGAGGAAAATATCTAAAATAGCCACACTGAAATGTAGGGAGTAATGAAAAGCCTACATTTTCAAAAACCTGTCAGTAATCTCCAGAACAGCGAGGAGTGTAACAACTTATGGCCAGTTCATAGCACAATGACTACTTCTTAGTAAGTACTTAACTGTTAAAATAATAACATTATGTCCACCTTGCTCCAAATGTATACTTCCCTCACTCCCATTTCACTTAAGTCAGAGAAATTTTATATCCTAAAGTATCCATTAACCTTAGAAAAGGAAGAAAAGGAGAATCCAAATGTCTGTTCCTGGGTCTGAAAATGATTCTATATCATTTCAGCTCCCTAAATAAAAACTAAATCTTAAGAGAATAGGTGTCCTCAAACCTCTCCCCCCACTTAATACTTTCATTTCAAAAGAGAGATTACCTCAAGGAACCCTCATTGCTAAGGATTAATGTTTTAAGGAATAGAGTGCCACAGATCAGGCAATTCTTTCCCTTGTCACCAGTAATGATCCTAAATCTTTTTCCTATATTTAGTTTTATCTGCACAATAGAAATCTGTAAAGAAGACAGTATGGAAGAAATATTTTGGACTCTTTAGATGCCTTCCATAACATTCCACCAAAGTTTTCAATAACGAACTGTTTTAAAGGTTTCAATGCTACATCGATGTTTAACAGACCATATTCAGTCTCTTCCCAACCACTCAAAGAATGTTTGAAATCAGTTAACAGGGAGAGGAAAAACTAGCCCTAACTGGTAGAACAATAGTGTCTCCAAGCCTTCTTAGAGGCTTAGAAATGCAGTCACCTTCCTTGGCTGCTACCTTTTTGTGCTCAGAGCACATTATGCAGCTTTCTTCATAGAACAGAGCTCCCTGCAGTGAAAGCCGCTTCCTGAATGGGGTTTCTGAGCATAGACATTTTCTTGCGTCTTATTTGCAGCTTTGTACAATAAGCCCTCTCCCACACAAATACATATTTTCATTATCTTATTTTTAGAAATGCAATGTGAAAATGGGAAGTGTGATTTGACATTGTAATTGTGGTAGATTTTTCTGTTTTAGTCTCTCTAGGATCTGGCTGCAAGTACAACTCTAACACGAGATTTCTACATACTAGGCTTCAGTTCCACTTAGCCATATTAAAAGCCATGTGCATTGCAGTCGCAGGGGTGCCTTCCCACACATTCATTAGTCAAAATATATCATGCAATATGATTACTTTCCATTACAGCAATAGGTGTCTGATCCAGACTGTTGAGTGTAGGAAATAATTTTAGGGTTCTGTGGTTCAATGAGTAGAATTCTCAGGTCTGATGTTAGTTTCTGCTATTTGTAGTCACATGAGTACTAGTCTATGTATTCCACCAGTCTTCAAACTAGCAGGACTCTCCAAGTATTTATCAGCTGAAAGAAACTTTGTTACCTTAAAGAATCTGACAGAACCAAATGCTAGAGAGAGAGGAGGTTGTCTTAAAACTTGGGATTTGTGTCTTTAGTTAACTCCATCTTTCTTTCCCTCTTTCATTTTTTCCTTTTCCCATGCTTTCTGCCTTACTTCCCTCCCTCCTTTCACCCCTTCTTTTATGAAAAATTATCTTAGTATCTAAGAAGCTCTACATTTGATTTGAGGTACTGGGAAGGCAAAGATATCTAGGTCAGGGCTCCATACTTTTTGGGGAGACAGATCAGTGGGAAAAATAATTAAAATGAAAAATGAGACAGATGAGCTGGATTCTCTGTGACCAAAATATGTGAGAAAGCAGCAGGTGGAGGATGAATTCTAGCCAGAGAAGAAAAGGACTGCATAGTTCTACTCCTGCAGTTAAACCCTAAACTGGCACTTGGATTTGATCTGAGCATGCTGGTTGTAGGCAGGACTAGAACAAGTTGATTTGCATTTGGGTTGTTGGATCTAGAGAAAATGACCAGTAGAGGGGAGAGCAGGAAGTGTCAGTCTCAATGTACCAATCCACACACATTTATTTAGTACCTATTACACTGCATCAACTATTGCATTACAACTCCCCAATTAATAACTCTTTTTAAAAATTTTTATTATTTATTTATTTTTGAGAGAAAGAGAGAGAGAGAGCCACAGAGAGCATATACAGGAGCAAAGGGAGAGGAAGAAGGAAGAAGCAGACTTCCCGATCAGCGGGAAGCCCAATCCTGGGCTCAAACCCTCCACCCTGAAATCGTGACCTGAGCCAAAACCAAGAGTCCCACACTTAACCGACTGACCCACCCAGGCAACCCCAATTAAAATCTAATCCTTAAAGTTTAAATACTACACTAGGGACTGGGGACACATGGGCAAACGTGGCAGATGCGGTCTCAGTCCTGCATACAGCTACAGGCCAGAATATTCACCCTCTATTTTTCTAGAACATGTAACTGAGTGGTATGGAGTGATGAACTACAAGTAGATACTTGATAGGGAGTATTCATGTAGGTTTCAGGGAGTGTGAGAGACAGGAAGGCACAGATACAGTCACTTTGGGCCCTAGTGACAATCTGCCCATAGGTGAGGAAAAGAGATGTTCCAGCAGATACATCCATAATTCTTTGGAACCTCAAAAACTGAGAATCCTCAGAGTACCCTTGGTATAGACGCCCGTATCAGTTGGTGTTCCCCCAGAGAAACAGAACCAGTACAAGGGACAGATAGATGGATACATATTTTCATGAACTGGCTCATGTGATGGTGGTGGACCTGCAAGTTTGAAATTCATAGGGTAGGACAGCAGGTAGAAATTTAGGAAACTCAGGATTTCACTGTTACAGTCTTGAGGCAGAATTTCTTCATCTCTGAGAAACTTGTTTTTGCTCTTTAGGCCTTCAACTGATTGAGGGAAGCCCTCCCACATTATGGAGGGTGATCTGCCTTAATTGAAATCAACTATTTGTAAATGTTAATTTATACAATACTTCCACAGCAACATAGAATAGTTTTTCACCACACAACTGGGCATCACAACCTGGCAAAGTTGACCTACAGTTAACCAGCACAGCACTGAATCAGGAATTAAGGGTACCCTCTGTACAGATGTAAGTATTCTCAGAAAAAAATGTAAGACACCAGCAAGAGGAGCAGTGGTGGCTGGTTGTGGGTACCAGTCCAACAGCAGGAGGACTCCTATAAGCACATGTGAAACACCCTCTAGGTCCCTCAGAAATACTAGGCTGGAAAGGACTATGTGGGTAAAGGCAAGAACCATACAATTTTGGTTACTGTCTCCAGCATTTCAATAACCTGGTGAAAGACTCTGCAAACTGAAGGATGAATTTTGGAAGTGATAAAACTTTGGATCTATAAGGGACCCAAGGGTGGCCAAGAGCACAGGATATGCTGATCCTTTATTGCAGGACATCTGTGAGGACAAACGAGAGAGAAGCAGAAATGTGTGAGCCTCTCCCAAGCTGTGAGGGGGTTCTGTGTAATGAGGTTGAAAGGACAAAGACCCTGAATGGGGCAAATGGGAGGGAACCTTCCCTTTATATCCAGTGGTTTGACTGCTGCTGAGTGTAGCTTGGTTGCTGTACCCCCAGCCCAACTCTCCAAGAGGCCAGGCCACAGAAACACTGTTTTGATTCCCCAGGTTTGTAAGGCCTAAGCCTGAAGAAGAATGAATCTCACGTCATTTTAAGATGGGAAATGTCTCTGCTTTCAAGCTCCTATGGTCTTGGAATGATTCACAAGAAAATCAGTAGTGACAATCTTAACAGGGACTGCTGGACTGCATCAGCCAAAGCTGAGAACTGAAACACCTGATACACATATATGAGGAAAGCTAGGGCTGAAAAACTAACCCAGTATATACATCTTGTCAGCTTCCAGGGATAGACACATGTGTATTCTTTTCCTCCAAGAATGGGTATTCTTTTCCTCTACATGTGTATTCCTTTCCTGCATCCTTTTTTTTAGAAACCAATGCCACCACTTACCCAACTTCCCCTCCTGGGGGAAATCCTTACCCCCTTGCACCCAAGGTAACTCACCAAGTTCTATCAATTTTTACCTCCTAAAATATCTCATAGATCCAACCCCATCCTCTTCATTCTGCTACCACTCTTTGAAGCTGCTCTTCCTTCCTCTAGTTCCCAGCTACCTCCAATTCATCCTTCCATCAGAATGATGATTCAAAAATGAAAATCGAACACTGTCTCTTTCCTACTTCCCTTCTCATTTATCCTGAAGGTTTTAGAAGAGGGAAGTAAGGCATTTGAAATGTGGTCCTTGCTTACTTCTCTCACTCACCCCATAGATGGTTACATCAACCACTCAGTTTCTTCCTCTCTTTTTAAATCTCTATACATGCAATCCTCCCTAGAATGCTCTCCCCAACTTCTCTGCTGAGCTGACTCCTACTTCTTTAAGACCTAGATCAGAGGTCATTTCTTCCAACTCACCCTGGCCAGACCAGATGTTTCTCTCCTAGCCTCAGATTCTTTGAGAAGCCACATACCTAGAGACTTTCTCTTTCTTTCATTTTATGCAGTGATGGGTATGGATTTAGTTCACCTAACACCACCCTTGGCCACTGTCCTGCCTGCCTCAGCTGGGTCTCTTCCTGAACACTGGATCCAGCAGAGGAGTCAGGTGAACTTTGACTCTAAGACTGAGGATCTTTTTGAAACCCTACTCAGGAGTCTGCTTGGTTCTTGCTGTCCCAGGCTAGAACCCAGTGTTTATCACAGACCTTTGTTTTGTCCAAGTACAAATGAAACTGAGGGCAAAGAGATATGATAAATAGTTGCTTTCAGGATCTGCTGGTTTGAAAGACACAGCAGCATCTTTGAAACATCCCAGCAGGGTTACTTCAATCTGTGATTCACCCAGGAATTGGTTTATTGGCATTCTTTTTCTGTCACTTAAAAACAAGTAGCTCTTCCAAAAATAGGTAAATAAACACAAATAAAAAAAGAGCAATAATTCTATTAATCTCTAGCAAAGTGCAGGAACAGGAAATGGGACAGGTCTTCATGTTTGTTATACGTGCCTTGGGATTCAGTTTCCTAAAATTAAGGCCAAAACAAAGTTCATAGTCTCCTCTGGCAATATATGTGGATAGTCAGGTAAGGTCATTCACTTGCCAGACAACATTTGGTGTTATTAAGACAGTCACTAAAGAACCACAGTGGAGGGCAGCCCTGGTGGCGCAGCGGTTTGGTGCCACTTGCAGCCTGGGGTGTGATCCTGGAGACCTAGGATTGAGTCCCGCATCGGGCTCCCTGCATGGAGCCTGCTTCTCTTCCTCTGCCTGTGTCTCTGCCTCTCTCTCTGTGTCTATGAATAAATAAATAAAATCTTTTTTTAAAAAAAAAAAAAAAGAACCACAGTGGATTAAATAAATCCTTCAGAAAAGAAAGGCATCTGACAGTGCAAGGACAACTGAGGAATTAACTTTAAGGAGAGCCACCTCCATCCTGGAGAACAAGCAAGCAAAGGAAAGAGAATCAGAAAGACAACACAAATGAAGCAGCCCCATCTCCTCTTTTGGTTATTGATGTGTTTTTCTGAAGCACTATCTACGATGGCCAAATAGATCATTATTCTTCTTAAGCAAATCTCAGTGATTCAAACTTGTAAAATCATAAGAAACCACATTAACCAAATCCTTGGAAAAAAGCTGAACTCTGAGAAACAGAATGTAGAGTGATGGTTACTAGAGGCTAGGGAGTGGAAGAAATGGGGAGAAGGACCAAGGTATAGATACACACTTATAAGATTAACAAGTTTTAGGGATTTAAATACACAATATGGTGATATAGCTAGTAATACTGTAGTATATATAAAAGTTGCTCAGAGAGTAAATCTCAAATGTTCTCAAACAAAAAAGAAATGGTAATTATGTGAAGGATGGAGGTATTAACTAAAACTGTGGTAGTCATCATTTTGCACTACATAAGTGTATCAAGTCAACATGTTATGTATCATGAATTCACAGTGTTTTACGGAAATTATATCTCAATAAAGCTAAAAGAAATAAAGCAAAGCAAAAAACAAAAAGTGCAACAAGCTTTGTAGAGCATAGAGTAGTCTTTTAAGTATAAATTGTCATCATGATTATGTCTTAGCTAAAATTAAAAATAAATTTAAATTTTTGTGTTCCAAAGTATGGTGGTAGGGAGCAGGATTGAAAAAAGCCAGCTGTAGAATCTACTATTCACTCATTCATTTTTTTCTACAAATATTTATGAAGAAACCATATGTAGGCACTATATCAATAAAAATAACCAACAACTATCTTGGAACTAAAAAAATGGAGCCAAATGCCTGAGTTTAGTTCCTGACCATGCTACTTGGTTTACCTGTGAGACTTGGAGAAGTTCTTTTATACTTTTTTAAGGATTTTATTTATTTATTTGACAGAGAAAGAGAGCACAAGTAGGCAGAACAGCAGGCAGAGGGAGAGGGAGAAGGAGAGTGAGCAGGAACCCTGCTGTGCAGAAAACCTGATGGGGGCTCAATCCTAGGACCCTGGGATCATGACCTAAGCCGAAGGCAGATGCTTAAACGACTGAGCCACTCAGCCACCTGAGTGGATGAGCCCCATGTCAGGCTCCCTGCTCAGAGGGGAGTCTACTTCTCCCTTTCTCTCTGCTCCTCTCCCTACTCATGTTCTTTCTCTCTGTCTCTCAAATAAATAAATAAAATCTTCAAAAAAATGACTATGCCCATGGTCAAGGAGAGAGCTTATCTTTTTGTACCTTATTTGACAAAGCAAAGCAAGAGGATGGGCCTAGGTCAGAATAGCAAATCAGAAAAAATTAGTAATGTTAGTAAGCTTTCTAAGTTAATCAGATATGAGGTTATGTACAGAAAATTCAGCTAAAGCAAGGAGAATGAAGGCAGTTCTGAGTCCAGGCATGCTAGAAGGAAGGTGCCATCAGTAAGGTACTTCAAGAGACTGAGAAACAAAAGAAAAAGATTAAGTTCAGAAGATGAGAAACTCCAGCCATGGGTAACCAGTGCAGGAATCAAGTTTGTCTAGGGACATCTGATGGTCCTCCATCTAATTTTCACTGGCCAGGAACTATGAGGGTCTAACAAATTGTAGGCACTCAAATACTGGTTGTCTAACTGATGCTGGTCTTACTCTGTGGACTAATGCCTGGAGATAGGGCTGGGATATCATGCTTATGCTTGCATGTCTCTTACCCTTATTGGATTTTAAGTCCCCTAAAAGCATCAACTGCTTCCCCAGCTTGACATTCACAGAGAGACTTTCATAATATAGATATTCAATAAACATTTTCTGAATGAATGAATAACTACCATGAACAAATTATCAGACACCGAGGGAGTCTGATCCTAAGCCAACTGCATTCTGAGAGAAATGTTCCTTACATCTTCCCTATCCAGAGCAAAAATGGTTTCAGGGTGTGGGGACATCTGTTGGTATTGTCTGCCAAGAAAACACAGTGCCATCTTCCAAGAAGAGCAAATCAATTTTCCTCTGGGGAAGTACCCCACCCCATCCTATCCTGGCTAAGGGTAGGGCTAAGAGTTTAGCTGATCCTCTTTCTCTACCTGGAATTTGAATCTTAAGCAGACCTTTAAGGACAGAAAATGGTTGGGGCTGATACATCCAAGCAGTGCCTAAAGAGGTCATCCGTTAGTTCATGCTGCTTCCATTGCCATAGTTGTCTTGGTTTCTGTCCTAAGACCTGATAACATAGCTTTTCCTTTTGAGTCAGTGAGCTTCCCTTTATCTTTTAACAAGTTCCTTTTGTACATAAGTTAGCAAGAGTCCATTCCAATAGCTATAAACTGAGAATCCAACTGATGTGCTAAGAAATCCTTGCTCTAGAACAGTGGTTCTCAACTTTGGCAGCACAAGAGAATTACTAGGGAGTTTTTTAAATCCAGCACTGAAGTCACACCCCAAGCCAATTAAATGAGACTCCGTGAGGGTGTGACCAATACCTGTTAAAGTGCCCCCAATGATTCTAATGTGCAGCCAAGGCTGGGAATCACAGCTCTATAATTAAAACAAATATGCCCACCTGCCTACTCTAAGAAAATGAGGGCACAAGGAATATTTTATAGGTGGTACGTTTTAAAAAGAATTTACCCTACAGAACTAACTAAGCCCCCACTTGGAGTTTGTTTTTTTTTTTTTCTCCAAGAATTAAAAAAATAAAAGGGTTTTCATCTTTAATTGCTTTTTTTTCTTTTACCACCAAGTAAATTTATTTATTTATTTTTGTATATTTTTTTAATTGGAGTTCAATTTGCCAACATAAAGCATAACACCCAGTACTCATCCTGTCAAGTGCACCAAATAAATTTAAAGAACTTCACAACTGTAAACACTTTCTAATTTTATTAACAACACAAGTAAAAAACAGTATCAGGGAAGAAAAGATCCCTGTTGGCTTATATTTAATAGATTGTGATAATCTATTGCAAGCTTGGAAAAATTTCCACCTAAGGAACCCTAGAATTGTGTGGAAAGTGAGGCCATATTTGGTGGTACTTGTTGACTAGAAAGTGATCATGAGAGGAGAGAAAACAGATACATTTTGCCTCCTCCACTCCATCTTGTGAATGACCATTTTCTTTTGAAGGTGTATGAAATGTATGAGTAAAAGCTAGCTAAGGAGCAAAGCAATTACATTCCACAGAAAACAACAAACGTGTCTACAATGAGAGAAAGATATGTTGAAATATTTTAGTTTCCTAAAAGAAGAGTTGCCTTTTCACAAGAATGGTTTCAATAGAGAGACTAAGACAATGTGGTGACATTCCAGAAGAAATCCCAGTTCTGCAAACAGTCACACCAGGAATGAAAGGAGGCCCCTCAGTGATGGTGCATCCCAATGGCTGCCCTGGCTGCCGCACTGCTCTCTCTTGACTGTGACTCATCCTCACGGCACACAGACTTGAGGCACACAGGCTATTTTGAGCTC
Organism: Nyctereutes procyonoides; assembly: GCF_905146905.1. NCBI lineage: Eukaryota > Metazoa > Chordata > Mammalia > Carnivora > Canidae > Nyctereutes > Nyctereutes procyonoides. The sequence goes on from NW_026575122.1 coordinate 27,364,001, forward strand.
TGTCAGGTCTCACCAAGTGATGCTGCACCTAGAGGACTGGCTCTGTTTCCCACAGCCCAAGTGTGGAACCCAATGTCCCTAGAAATCAACTGGGTCCATCCTCTACCTACTAGCTACACAGTGTGACCTCTATTTCTGTTTTTAACTTTGGTGAGACGAGTCAGTGGAGAATACGTTTATGTATGACGAACTACTTGCATAAGTTTAACAACGGGGCTTAGACACTTTATGGAAAGTACTGTCATTGGATACAGAAAGGAAATGAAATAGGGCTCAGTTCAAAAGAACATGTAAAAGGGGAATATTAATGCATCTTGCACATATGCAAGATGTCCTTTTTATTTTTACTTCACCCACTTATAAACTCAACTATCGTGTAAGAATGCATTTTAAAACATTTAAAAGACAGTCAAATACATTTAAATTAGATGGTACTCTTTTGTTGTCATCTTTTATTTCCATTTGATAAATATATCAGGAAACAACTCCTGAGAACAAGTCAATCAGTAGTAAACAATTCAGATACGGGTTTTCCCACAGGTCAAATACATTTGTTACAAATGTGAATTGAATTCAAGATATCTAATTGAGATGCTACCATAGGCTAAGCATATAAAGTAAAAAACAAAATTCATACCTTCATGATTTATAATACAATAAACGACCTCTTGTGTTGTGCTGTCAATTCATTTTGTCATCATCTCAAAGTCATTTTTAAGCAACCATTTGGCACAATCTTTGGCAAGACACTATCATCCTAAACTGAGTGATACTAATTCACTCTTTATCATAGAGTGGCTAAGAATGGCTCACTGTGGGAGCATAAGCAGTAGAGTGTAATGGAATTGTCCCCATGCATTACTTATTGACCACAGGGCAACACAACTCATAGAAACAGAGGAAGTATAGGATAATGGAAAAAGAAGTGGACTGAGAATCTGAATTTTAAGTCTGAATCCTGGCTTCTCAAGATGCAAACTAAGAAAGCACACAGTGGTCACCTCCTGTCATGTTTTCTTCCCCTGTAAGATGAGGTTAACACTTACAGCTGCCTCCCCAAAGGTTAATGAAAAACAAATTAATAACAGATTCAAACACCACCTACCACCCACAAATTTTTGCGGAACCTGACCCTCAATTCTACTAGCATCAGGTCATGAACATCTCAACTGGCTACCATGAATGCCTTTTTACTTCACCACAAATGAGCACTGATTACCTGTGATCTTTACCTTCTTCTTTATACTTTCTATATTTTCTTTTTTTTCTACAGTGGTCATGCATACATTTTGTAATCATGTTTTATGAGTAAAAAGATGTGGATATACTTTACAGGTTAAACTGAAAGCACTGAATTCAATGAATACATGAGTTAAGAGTATTCTGATATTTGTGTGAACTGACCAAAGGACAGAATGTCAGCAAATCAGAACACTAAAATTATTAAGGTGAGAAGCATGCTCCATTCTTACTATCTTTGTATGCGTTTAAAAATAAAGAAAACTTTCCTTAACATGTTCATTGTATTCTTATATAGTTAAAATATTAATTTATTGTCAATGTATAATAATGGCCATTAATTGAGCATTTATTATATCTTAGGTGTTTTGAAAATAATTGGACCAGTGCTATAAGAAACGTACTTTTATCCCCATTTTTATCTATAGGAAAATTCAAGCAGTACTTTACCCAAGGTTGTGACCAGTAAATGGTTGTTTACCATTAACCCACTCTATTCTCTTCAATTGTATCTTTCTATACCATGGAAGCTAGAGAGCTAGTTTTCAGACATTCTTGTCGCTCTGGCTCTATATACAACCTAGGTTTGAAAGTAGATACATCCACGTAAGATAAGGAAGGTAGATATGAGTATCAAGCAGAGAGATAGGATTCTTTGGCAAGCACAGGGCACAGCCTTTTGTTCTTTAGGGTAGTGGTTGACGACGTTATGTGTTTAAGTCATAAGAATGATGAGCAGCAGCAGGCAGAGTTGGTAGTGGGGTCTTCTCTAAAGACGTACCTTGTTATTTTTTACTGTTTCAGCTGATTGCATTATTTCTGGCTGCACAGCAAGCAAATTTGTTTCCCAAGCCTGGAAAGTGTGCAGATTTCCCAATATCCTGTAATAAAGCCATTTCAGTTAAACAACCTTGGGTGAATTCTGTTGTCTACAAATAAAGGATTGAGGCTGCACCAATGAATCTTTTAGACTCCATGCTTTATCTACCATGTCTATGCTTTTCCCAGTATCTGAAACTGACTTTTTATAGAAATTGGCGAGATAGAAAAAGACAAACAACTCTGGATCCAGGCTTCCTAAAATGAAAGAGATGACTTTAAGGCAGCATAGCTATGACTGGAAAGGGTATAAAGAATCAAAGTAGTTAAATAGAAGAACATACTTAAGGCAAGAACTCTGGAAAGGATTAAATCAACAGAGATCTGAAAAAGCAGGAGAAAGTAGAACCCAGTGGAAAGTTTCAACTAGGGTGAAAAAGAAGTTTAAAAGTATCTGAGCACACATTCCAGAAGAGTTCAGGCAGGGGTAACAATGCTAACAAAACACAACAGTTTGGACTGGACCTGATCACAAAATTGCACTGGGAATCCCATTCACTGGTTCAAAGATTTCGGGCTAAAAAACATACAGTTCAGTCCAGAGGTTAACAAACTATGGTCCACAAACAAAATCCTGCTTACAGCTTTTGTTTATAAATAAAGTTTTATTGGAACACAACCACACTCATTCATTTACACATAGCCTATGATTGCCTTCACAGCATAATGTTGAGTAGTTGTCACGGAGACTGTATAGCCCACAAAGCCTGAAATATTTACTATCTGGCTCTTTACAAAGCAATGTGCTGACCATTGACCTGGGAGGCTGGGAGGGCAAAGTCATTTGGAATTGGTTGGTTGGCTCTATGTCTGTCAACAGAATAGAGAACTATGTGACCAGAAAAAGGGACCAGGGTCTGAAGGGAAGAAAACTTTGTAAGATTTTATTTATTTGAAAGAGAGAGAGAGAGTGTGTGTGTGTGTATGTGTGTGCATGTGTAAACAGGGAGGGGTAGGGGGGAGAGGGAGAAGGAATCTGAAGCAGACTCTGCACTGAGCATGGAGCCTGATGAGGGGCTTGATCTCAGTACAGAAAGATTGTGAGGCTCGATCTCACAATCATGAGGTCATGATCTGAACTGAAATCAGATGCTTAACTGACTGAGCCACCCAGGCACCCCCTGAAAGGAGGTTAACTTAAAATACCTTTGGTGGATGCAATCTGCAAGAGGACTTAGTCTTTGAGTATGTGTGGGTTGGGGATGAGGAACAACACAGGTGCTCAAGTGAAGAACTGTAGAAGTTGAAAGAGATGAAAGTGTAGTCAGAGGATGTCAGTGATAAATTGAGAGAGACAGAGAGAGAGAGAGAGAACACAAATAGAGATGGAAAGCTTAGATGCTCAGGCTCAAGCTCCAGAGGTATTTGAGGGAGAAAGAGAAGGTACAGAGGGGTTGTTAGAGAAGTAACATGCAGCCTGTTTGAGGCCACTCCTCAGAGGCCCAGTCATTATGGGCAACTTCTGTGTGTTCCTATTCCATCTCAGGTGCTGCATGGGGTCCTCACAGGGCTTGCAAACTAGTGAAGGATAAAGGTGCAGCTCATAGTACCAGAAGCAGTCCTGTGGCTAAGCAGCCACCTTGGAATCTGACCATTGAGGGGGCCTTCAGCAATCGTCATAGAGAGAGGTGGGCTCCGTGTGGCACTACATAATTTGGAGAAGTAAGCACTATCCTGAAAGGGGTCTCTGGGAATTTCACATATTGAGACAGAGTAGTGCTCCAGAAGTGATTAAAATGAAAGGAAGGAGATGAAATGAGAGCCGGAAGGCATAAATGGGTCTCATGTTGCTTTCTGAAAGATGGGTGCTGTAGCCAAAAACCCTTTTCATCACACGGAGATGATGGTGCGGCTCTAGCAGCACTCTTTGTAAGTGGACTTAACCCACAGTGAGCAGCTTCCATTCTCTCCAACTACCAGGAGATTTTTCTTAGCTGCATTTTGGAAAAACAGAAAGGAATGCCAAGTCTACTGAAAACCACTGTAAATGCTACCTACATGGTGCCTGTGGCTACTTTATGCAAGGGTTATGAGAGAATGACCAGAATAAAAATACTCTGTGGCCTTTCTCAGCAGCAAACATGCAGTGTGATTGAGTAAGCACAGAAGAAAAAGCAAGAGCCCTTCCTGAGTGGAAAGAGCACAACAAAAGACAATTATTAAATCAATCAACTAACTTGGGCTCACAGGAGAACCTGTTGCTGCAACTGCATGAGCTCTCCCAGAAAAAAATTAGAGGTCAGGTCAGACACTTAGTGTAGTATTATATAAGCTGAAGAAGCAAAAAGAATCCTATAAGCCCCAAACTTAGAGGAAAGTTGGATTTCTTTATCTTCTGGCTACATATTCGTCACCCCTAAAGACTTGCAACTCAAACCTGGAGAAGTGATTTTGATTTTTGGGGGGGTCCCTTTTTCCATCTATAAAAATGGGGATGATAAATATTATGAGTTGCTCCTCAAAGAGCTCAGCCTACTGCTATCAAAACATCACTCTTGTGGAAACTCAACACATAGAAACAGAGTTTTAGCAATTTTCTCCATCTCTAAGGAGCACTTTGGGAATCACAGAGAAGCAAGACTTGGATGCTCAAGATCCTGCAGAGTGACATCTCTGTAGGCTTCGTTACTCTGTGTAGTACTTCCTAGCAAAGCAAGATGTATGTGGGGAAGGCTGGTGGCCACAGAGAGAGTAATACTTACAGGGTACTGGTTAAGAGCATGGACTCTGGAGCCAGACCACCTAGATCAGGACCCCAGCTCCTTCACTGTCTATTGGGTGATTTTTTATAAATCTGTCAACCTCTCTGATTTCAGTTTCCTCACTTGTACAGACAATAACTGTACACATTTTAGGAGGTTATAGTAAAAACTAAAACAATGAATATAAAGTACTTAGTACAGTGCCTGAAACACAGGAAGCAATCTAAAATGTTAGCTTTGATGTTATTACAGTTTGATATTAATGAAGGCTCAAGGAACATGCCATGGGAAGGAAATTTATAGAAGCACTGGCCTTACTTGAAATCAGAAAGTCAAGTAAAATATTTCTGGAAAAATGCCAAAATTATCTCACAACTATTAATTGTTTATTACTGCCATGAAGCAGGTATGCTACAGATAACTGAAGCTCATATACTATTGTTTAATTCCATTTCACCTGCCATTTCCAGTCTCTCCCCTATATTCCAACAAGCTTTGTGGGAAATACAAATATGCTTCTCCCTTGGTTTCTGATCTTCTTAAGGCTAAGAAGCAAAACAAAAAGAGGAAACAACAAATACTTAATGGTCTGAGTAATAGTATATCTACACCCAGGAGTGGGGGATTAGATTAAAAGATCCCCCACCCATAGAAATATCTGGGCTTGAATCACCTGGGATAGGAAACCTGGAACCCAGAAAGAGCTGTGAGGGCAGAGGGGTTCAGAAAGAACATGCCAAGGACAGCGTCAAGTTTTCTGAGCATCAGGTACCAGCTCCGGGTTGAAGACCAAAGTTCAACAGCCATTGGAGGTTCAGAGATTATATGAGGCCATAAAATGGAATCACGAAACTCACTGAGTAAGGAATAGAGGGGAGAAAAGAAAGGAACACATTGGCAAAGATCATCCTCAAAAACACATCTCAGTCGAGAAACGAACGTAAGGAACTCTGTTCCAAGCAAGGGATCCAACACCCCTTTGGCTTCAAGATGCTACCAAGAAGTAAACCAGTAAAGAAACAGAAGCCCCAGCTTATGTTGTTTAACAACACCTCCCAAGTACTATTCAAACACAGCCTTTGTTTTCTGTTGCAGTTATTTGACAAAGTTAAATACCATTTTCAAGACAATGAAAAAATAAAAATATTAGAAACCTTCCAAAAACAAAATTATATGGCCCATTCTCTAGATTTAGCAAACATCTTTCTTCCTACCATGTTGTCCTTTATTACAATCTAATACTAATGTGGGGTTAATGTGACAGCCCTGAGTACACAGATGAAGTTATAAAAGAAATAAGCTTTTATTACTTTTCCAAAGACAAAGCAATAACTTAGAATAACAGAATGATGTTAAACTTTCTACTGCTTTCCACCCTCAAATTTTCCCCTTTTTTATCCATATCACAGGGAAATTTTCTTTAAAAAAAAACATTAAAACTCCATTTATGAGTTTACAATAGAGCAATAAGTAAGAATAATATCATATGTTTCTAACAACATCTTCTAGGGGCAGGGCAAACTGTCTTTGAAATTAACCCTCAAATTTAACTCTGTTTCTTATTTTCAAGTATACTAGGCTAACTGGCACTGTATTGTTACACAGTACTTCTCCCTTACACCGATTCCCCATTGCCAATTAACCACCAAATTCTTTTTTTTTAACTTCCTGAAAATTTCTCAACTTTGTCATTTCCTTTCAGTACTCCTCATACTTCAGATGCTGTCAATCTTCTCAAATGAATAATCCTAGCTCAGGGGACTGGGATCCTTGTAAACTGCATGTCTAATTTCTTCCTTTCCGTGCTCAAAAAAGTCAACAACTTCCCATCACCTACAGAATCACGTCCCCACTCTTTGGCATGCCCCACTTATATGTCCATCTAACTCTGTCTTCCATCTCCGCACCCATCTCCTCCTTCCCTACTTCCCATGTGTGCACACATGCACACAAACACACACACACACACACACACACATCTCTAGCATAGCCACCACCCACCACCACCATTTAACTCTTACAGTTCTAGAAGACCTGTGGTTCTCTAATACCCCTCCCCATGCTATTGTAAGCTCACTTTTCACATTCCATGTCTCAATTATGCTTCCTTCTTGCTTGTTGCATTTAACAAAGCACTAATATAGCTCTTATCATACCAGATCTTATTCCATAAGCTTTATGAGTATTAACTCATTCAATCATTACAACCCTGTGAGGCAGATACTATTATTCTCCTCATTTTACAGATGATGAAACCCTGGCACAGACCAGTTAAAAGACTTGCCCAAAGCCACACAGCAAGTATATTGGTAGAGGAAGGAAAGAAGCAAGGTCCAAACTCAGGCAGTCCAGTTCCATGGATGTGCCCTTCATCACACATGCACTGCCTCCTTCTGCTTCTTCAGTTCCTTGCTCTGTATCATCTCCTCTGCAAAGCCCTGACTACCAATCACAATTTAACATCAGCCCCTCCATGAGTCTCATGAAGAGTCTTATTATATGATAACTATCACAACTTTTCTTCTCATTTTCGACCATAAGTTGCCAGAAGGCAGATGCTATCATTCATCATGGCATTTCAGCACAGGTGCTCAATACCTGTTTGACGAATGACCCAAAAAGGATGACAGATAGCCTTATTACCTGTTCCACAGTTGGTATAAGGAGAAATTCAAAGAAAGTGGAAGCTAAGGATTATGTGGTTCTTTCAAAATTTCATGTTTGCAGCTAACATTATATCTAAGCCATAAATTGTAGGAAACACTTGCATGCATGCCTCTATCCCAACTCTCAGTTAGACAGATCAGCCCGGTCTGATAGAATGTTCTCAGATACTAGCTATGCTCTATGTCTGTACTGTCCCACGTGTTGAGCACTTGGCTAGAGAGACTGAGAAACTGAATTTTTTATTTTACTTTATTTTAAATTTAGTCACATGTAGCTGGTAGCTAACATATTGTATAGTGTATGTCTGGACCATTTGCAAATCATCAAGTGGCAGGGAACACAGCAGTGAGAGGAATAGAAAGTGGGAAGCAGGAAGAAATGCAAAGAACACACGGTGCTGGTATAACGAACCTGTCTGGTGTGACTGGGATTGGTAGTCAAAAATGTGACAGTCCCAGGCAAACTAGAACCACTGATCGGCCTACTCAGTGCCTAGAAGGAACTAAAAGTAGATTCCATGCAGGAACTTAAGAAACTGAAGCAGGAAATGGAGTAGGAGAAACATTAAGCTTGGGACAAGGTGAAGATAAAAACATATGATGGGCTGGAAGAAGGTCATTGTCTTGGAAGCCATACCCTCTTCAGATTTCCATGTATCTACATTAGTCTAACATCCAGGTTCTAGTGTAGAGATTTCAAACAAATGTGTATAGTTGGCTTTTGCTTTTGTATACCTGCTGTTTTTCAAATATATGTGCTTTATTTTATTCATCTGTCTCTTACTGGGGAAATCAAGACAGCAACTATTCAACTGTCTTTGATCTGTCATTTACATTTCCATTCTCATCCCATAATCTGTTAATCTTTCCAGTATCTCAGTGCAGGGCTGAATTAAATTCCCATATTGAATCCCAACATGTAAGGCATTTCTTTGTGAGCAGCTCAATATGATGTTCTTCTAAATGACATTTAAAATGTTCGGCTCGGTAATGGGATGATAAAGAAAGGCAACCGATGATAGTACACATCGGTAAAAAGAACATTTTTTTTATTAGTCAGAAACCAAAAAGATAGAACAAGATAATTAAAAAAGAAAAAGTTTATTCCTGCTAGAGTGCCACAAGAGTATTATGACTCAAAATGTAATAGTTACTGAATTCCTGCAGGAATCTAACTTCTTAAAAAGACATCAGACATCAAAGTCTGAGTCATGCCACATTAACCACCAATGGCCAAAGAAAAGTTTGAATGCCACTGGAAAAGTTAAATATTAGACTTCCCTGAAACATTTAAACTCAGAGAAGTAGGTATTGCAGTTGTCATACCGACTTGTGTGCATTCTTTATACGCTTCCAGACCGATCTTTGCACCCCCTTCCGTTGCCATGGTGACCCAAATAAATTCTCTCCTGAGATTCATTTCTCTCAGATGCCAATGCATCAGGTCAAGCAGGCAGGCAGGCTAGCAAATAACGCACTGGCCCTAAACATTCTCACACTCTCCAGGCAGCCATAAAGAGCTTTCCTCTACACTGCACACCCTATCTCAACATTTTCAAGACTATAATTCCATTACATTGAGAAAAAAAATTATCCCAAGCTTTGGTACTTCTTTTATTTGTCTAACTAACAAGATGAATCCCTGCACAAGGCAAAGAGTAAGAAGCTGAACATCAGAAATTCTCCTAACATCCACTTCATCACCCTTATGTTCCCCCAATAAGACTTGAATGATGGTTCTCAGTAAAATAAAGATAAATCCAAGGACTTTTACCGTCTGACCTCCGTATAATACTAGTAGATATGGTATTTAGTACTTAGAATTAGGGACTGGGGAGACTGAGATATTACTAAAAAAAAAATTCACGAAGGAAGGCATTTGGTGCATAGAAAACATGCAGACATAATTCTAGAAGAGAAAGCCTTAAATCCTTTTTGTCATTAGAGATGTTACAGTTGAAGCCTCTAGTGTTTGACTGTCCTCGTGCACCCCCCCACACACATGTTAAATATGTATTGCCTATAGTGCAAATACTTCTATAGAGCAGCCTAACAAGCAGCATTTCACAGTGACAGTATGTATGTAACAGGAAGCAAAGAGATGCTACTTACATTCCCTAAAAATCCAAGTCAATTAATTTTACCCAAAGATGTATAACATTTTGTCCCCAAAACTAATACAAGGCACATAATAAGAAAGGGTGAGTTGGGCATTCTTCTCTGGGGCTGCTTGTAATAATAGCTCATCTGTATTAATACTTTCCCTCTGACCCTTAGTAATCTCACCACAACCCTATAAAAGTTGTTACCCCACTCTGAGCAACAGAGGGATAAATTAACTTGTCAAGAGTCACACAGCTGAGATATGGGAGCTTAAATCTTAGCTCAAGTGTCTGGGCTTGTTACCCCCTTGTTGTACTGCCCTGAGGGTCCCCAATGCACTTGGATGAATCAGACTTTGACTAGAGACTTTCTACCTCCAAATGCCTCCATCTCACTATCTATTCTCCACCTCTCAACATACGTGTGCTCACTCACTCTCTCTTTCTCTGTCTCTCCCCACCTTCTGTCTCTCTCCTTTTCACAATGCAACTAGATCAGAGTATCATTGTCCAGATATATTTTCTGGGACGCTTAGCAATGCTAGAACAGGGTGTTACTCCTCTACCAACTTTGTGGTCCAGGACAGAGATGAAACTCTCAGGAGCCAGAGACTGGAGGCCAGAGGAAGTTTACACTGAGCCTGGGGAGCAGCCAGAGTTGGAAGATAGAGGTGATGAGACCAGAAAGGAAGCACATTACTTTCCATTTCTATGTCATGGTTTCCCCTGTAGAAAAAAAAAAAAAGAGTGGATTGGCTGCTCCCATACTTTTATATAGAAACTCTAGCCAGACTATGAGGAGCAGATGATTCAACCAGAGGGCTGGGTAAACGAGAATGGAAAGCTTTGAGCAAATAACAAGTGCAATGGGTTAGAGATTCAAAGAAAAAGAATGGGAATGAAGAGGAGAGAGGGAGCAGGCCAAAATATAACTGAGCCCTTTTATGTCTGCCCCACACATGCTCTGAGCCCCTGTGGTGAACTCCACCAGGGTCTCCTATCCTCCCTTGTTCATCCAGCTCCTGAGCACTTGCCTCTCTCCTTCCTCTCCACTACAGGTTGAAACCAAGGTTGGTATTTTGAGGGTCAGCATGAGTATTTCTCAGTGACTTCTGAATACTATTAACCTTTTCTTATAAACCAGTGTCTTTCTCTTATTAGGAACTCAAAACTATATATACTGGAGATTCTTTGGCCTTGAAATGCCAGTTGGATTTCTTAATGGCCATCAGTGCAAACGGAACTAACATGAAGAAATCTGCCTTAAAGGCAGCTAACTTTTGGAGGGGAATACATCCACTCTACATATCAAGGGATACCTGTTTTTGACATCAAAGGAGTTATGAACATTCATATTTCTCTCCAAAGGACAGCTAGGAATCTTATAAGCAGAGTCCTAGCATGACTCACTTGTTAGCGTTTGCTGCCCAGGGGCACAAAATGTCTCATCAACAAGACTTGGGGTTTTGGATAACTGCCTCTTAAGTGGATTCAGCTCTTAACCTGGATTGCATATTTTCCTCCTTCATTACAAATGATTTAATTTCTCAAGAATTAAATTATCTTTAAAGTTCTTCTAAATTAAATGAAGAGTAAATAAAAAGATCTTTGACAAAAAAAAAACTGAGTAATTTTATTAGGAATATGATAAATGTGATGGGTTGCAGTAGCCTGAAAATCCCATTATATGCAATTAAGGAGCTACATTAATGTAATTGCAGACTTCCTAGCATTTTAGCCCAGCACATACAGTATTTACAGATAATTGCATAGTAAGGGGGAAAATGCAAGCTGTGAGTCTAGCATGCACGTGACTCATGTTGTCAAATTAAAACCTGGTTGGGTTTCTCCTTGAGTTATTACCTCTAAAAAGCTTAATTTTTATCTTTTCAAGATGGGAAAATGCACAGGCATGCAAATTAAATGTTTCCTGTTAAAAACCACACAAAGTGCAGTGAAATTACAGACACTATTAAAATAAAGTAATAATCACTTGGATAATACTCCAAATTTGTAATTCTTTGACTAGACCTTCACTGAATAAAGAATTCTAAGGCAAATTAATATTGCAAACAGTGTGCAAGGATAGGTAACTTACTTTTATGCTTATGAGACCTCCTATGCACATAAAATGATGCTAAAGTTACAAAAGAGCCAATGAGTGACAAGAAAATACCATAGAAAAAGTGCTCACCTAGGCTGGAAGAAATCTGAGTTCATATCCTACACTGTTGACAATAAATTACAGTCTTGAAAAAAATTAAACATCTGTTTCTTCAATTATAAAACGCAATGATTGAAATAGATAAACCACAGAAGTCTCCTCAGTCCAGAAATTAAGAGGTTATCTAACTACTGAAGCAGGCCCAGCAGGACAAATACTTTCCAGCTATCAGGTTGAATTATAAATCTCAACTTGAAAACAATTCTACATGTATTTTTAAAAAACTAAAGTTTTCGTTAATTTAAGTTCATCTACCTTTAGACATGGTAGGGGAATAGCATGGGCCAGATACTTGTGACGAGTCAGGAACTACAATAGCCATTTCCATGTATACCGAATAGGTTTACAATATCAGTATACTCTGTTGGGAAAAAAATACAAAATTTAGTTTGTGCAGTGCTAATTTTACATTAAAAGAGGTTACAATAATTTTAACCTCATTTAAATGAAATATGTGCCTAAGACATATTAGCTGCAATCACAGCAGTCATCAGTCATCATCCTGAAACCTCTGTTGTGTACTGGGTATACCACTGAGTGTGGTGGGCCCTTAATCCTCCAAAACACCTTACACAGAGAAGGTACAATGACCATCTCCATTCTACAGATGCACAAAATAAGCCTCGGAGAGGCTGGGCTACTTGCCCAAGCCACCCAGCCATCATATGCAGGAGCCAGGACTTGAACTCCGGTCAGACATCAAATCTAAAGCCATGCACAAACCGGTTTGCACAAACTCAAGAATGAAGTCACTCCCTTTTTGCCACTGCCCTCTAATCATTAGAGAGGTCAGAGGGAAGTGGATATATAATAAACACCCTCTATTTAATTTCCCCTGTCAAATTCATGAAGAATAAGTAACCAATCCAGCATCTTCCCCACTCCCGTTCCTGTATGATAGAAAACAAATATTCTTGCTAAAGGGCTTGGATGGAAGCTAGCAACAGGAATGAAATCTCAAATGATAGCTGCCCAGAACCACACAGCAATACATTATCACTCATATAGTTCATGGAACATTCATTCATTTTCTTTAACATCAAGTTTAACTTTGCAGAAGGCGAGTTATGTTATAAAACTGCAAGAAAAAAAAGTCCAAAAATGTTGATATGATTGTCTATCTAGTGGAAGGGAGACAATTTGCAGCGAAATAATTGGTACATTTTCCCACTGCATTATGTTTCTCAAAACATGTTACTGTGGGAGGAGATTAGCTTCCCCTTTCTTCAGAAAGAAAATGACTTGTCTCCTATAGTGAATAGAACTGTCATTCTGAGAGCTGACAAATGCTAACAACCTTTGGAGGTGCAGTGTGCCAGCATCTAAAAAACAAATAAAATAAAATGAAGAATCCAGTAACCGAAGAAAGAAGGGTCATAAGAGAAAACAATAGGGTAGGACCCTTACATGCATAAAAAAAAAAAAAGATTGGAAATCTGCTTAATGCTAGAAATAACAGTCATACACTAAAATGAATCATTCTAAATTAAAATCACTTCAATTAGCTTACATTTTTATGTTAGGTTCCATAGCACCAAATTAAATATAATGAATTCTATTCTGTTTTGCTAAAAATATAGTTGTACTAGGAAGACAATTAATAGTTCTGGCCACAGATGTTCCAAATGGTAATGATAAGAGCCAGAGTTGGGATCTTCACAGCTGAGGTTGCACTGAGCCCTCACGCACCTCTTGCACCCTTGGTCCCATGAGCCTGGTGGGATTAAAATAAGATTGGTGACATGAAAAACTCCAACATGAGACCATAAGATGCTGCTGGATGGAAAAGGGGTCCTGAGAGGCCATTACAACAGAGCTGACTGAGATTGTGGCATATAATGCAGCCAAAAGCAGCTTCTGGTCAATCTTGATCTCACTTTTTCCTGTCAGAAAAGGCTCTGAAATAATGACATTTTAATGGCAGCATTTTCTTTTTGCTGTTTCTTATTTCCATCAGATAAAAATCTGTAACTGACAAAACTCAGATTTTTGTCTGTCAAGACAGAGTATTTATATTCTTATTACCCTAAGTAAATTTCCAAATACTTAATCATCATAGAATTGATGGTGGGCGGAGGCGGGGGTTGCTAAAAATCAAAGTTTACCTTAGAGAAGGAGTCTTTAAACCATATTAAGCACTGTTCTGTACTTCACGAACATGCAGAAATTAGAGGTGGAAGGGTCTTCAGCAGATATCCGAGGGTCTGTGTAAGAAATGTAGTTCTTCCCAAATAATCATAACAGTAATGTGATTATTATATAGAGAACACTTTGTAATATGTCATGATCTACACTAAATACTTGACGTCTATGAAGTTATTTGCCCTACACAAATCTGTGAAATGTATTATGACCATCTTTACTTTGAAGAAAAAGAAACAGAGGATTAAAGAATCTGAATTATTTACTCAAGGTGCCACTGATAAGTGGTCAAGTTTAGACCTGGTAATTTTTTTTTAAGATTTTATATATTTATTCATGAGAGACACAGAGAGAGAGAGAGGGGCAGAGACATAGGCAGAGGAAGAAGCAGGCTTCCCACAAGGAGCCCATATGGGATTCAATCCCAGATCCTGGGATCATGCCCTGAGCCGAAGGCAGATGCTCAACCACTGAGCCGCTCAGGCATCTCTAGATCTGGTAATTTTTTATGGAAAGTTAGTCACTGTGAATTTTATATTGTTGGATATTGGATATTTTTGTATTCTTTTCTTGAGCTGTATTCTGCAACGTTAGAAAGTTACTTGGGAGGAATTCAATTCTCTTGGGTCTTGGTTTTAAGCTTTGTAGGCAGGACCAAAGTAGTGTTTAGTGAATCACTAAGTATTCTTTACAACTAAGGCAAAATTTTTCAGAATATGCTACCTGAGGCCCCATGAATTACGAGGTTTTATACTGTGGCTAGTGGAAATAGGAACTTGTCCTAGGCCTGTATAAGCTCCTAGTATTATCCCTTTAAACCTTGCAGTTGGTTTTCTCCTATCCTTGGTATTTTCCTCTCCTTATTGAGCTGGTTTGGGCAGCCTGGGTGGCTCAGTGGTTTAGCGCTGCCTTCAGCCCAGGGCCTGATCCTGGAGACCCACGATCAAGTCCCACATCAAGTTCCCTGCATGGAGCCTCCTCCTGTCTCTGCCTCTCTCTCTCCTTTCTCTCTCTCTCTCTCTTTCTCTCTTTCTCTCTCATGAATAAATAAAATCTTTAAAAAAAATGAGCTGGGGATCCCTGGGTGGCGCAGCGGTTTGGCGCCTGCCTTTGGCCCAGGGCGCGATCCTGGAGACCCGGGATCAAATCCCACATCGGACTCCCAGTGCATGGAGCCTGCTTCTCCCTCTGCCTGTGTCTCTGCCTCCCCCCCCCCCCGCCTCTCTGTGACTATCATAAATAAATAAAAATTTTAAAAAAAATTTAAAAAAAAATAAAAAAAATTTAAAAAAATGAGCTGGTTATCACTTAGCTAAAGACTCAAGCTGGTTATCAATTAGCTAAAGACTCAGATTTCTGGAGCTCTCTCTCCATGGCTGTCTTCTCTACAACACTCTACTCTGCAAATTCTGGCTTTGGCCTCCCAGGAATTTTAGCTCTCTTCTCAATTCAGGGGAATTGCCCTGATCTACCTGGGTTCCCCTTGTCTACACCTTGGTCTGGAAACTCTCTAGGCAGTAAGCAAGGACAATTATAGGACTCACCTTATTTGTTTCCCATATCCCAAGGATCACTGTCCTTCATGACATAAAGTCTAGTGTCTTAAAAGCTGTCCCATGTCATAAATGTTGCCTGACTTTCTAGCCATTTCAGGAAGGAAGGTAAATCTACTACTTTTTACTCCATGTTAGACAGAAACAGACATCCTCAAGCTCAGATTTGAAGCCAAGCAAGTCAGTTTTTAGGAACTGAGACCATAATTACTATCCTAATTTTTATGTAGTTCAGACCAGAGAGGTAAAATAAAGAACCATAGAACATACTGGAGAAAAAAAAAAGACAACTAAATCTCCTTCCTTTTAATACATTTTTTCCCTAAAATACCATTATTTGTACAGTGGTATTACAAAGGGGTAGGTAAAATAGATTCAGATCCTCTGTGAGTTTAATATTTTCCACTAAGCTCAAGTATCAGATTTTCCTCAGGGAATGCTTACATCTTCTGGGAGCACTAGTCCAGGAAGGTCATCCATACAATTTTTTTTAAGATTTTTATCTATTTATTCATGAAAAACACACACAGAGAGAGGCAGAGACATAGGCAGAAGGAGAAGCAGGCTCCATGCAGCGAGCCCGACATGGGACTTGATCCTGGTACTCTAGGATCATGCCCTGGGTCAAAGGCAGGCGCTCAACCGCTGAGCCACCCAGTCTTCCCTACAATTATTTTTTAGATTTTATTTATTTATTCATGAGAGACACACACACACAGAGAGAGAGAGAGAGAGAGGCAGAGACACAGGCAGAGGGAGAAGAGGGTCCATGCAGGGACCCTGATGTGGGACTTGATCCCAGGTCTCCAGGATCAGGCCCTGGGCTGAAGGAGGCACTAAACCACTGTGTCACACGGGCTGCCCCCCAATTTTTTTTAACTGCATGTTTATACTCAGGGCACCTGGGTGGCTCAGCCAGTTATGCATCCCAGTCTTTTTTTTTAATAAATTTATTTTTTATTGGTGTTCAATTTACCAACATACAGAATAACACCCAGTGCTCATCCCATCAAGTGCCCCCTCAGTGCCCGCCACCCACTCACCCCCACCCCCCGCCTCCTCCCCTTCCACCACCCCTAGTTCGTTTCCCAGAGTTAGGAGTCTTTATGTTCTGTCTCCCTTTCTGATATTTCCCACACATTTCTTCTCCCTTCCCTTATATTCCCTTTCACTATTATTTATATTCTGCAAACGAATGAGAACATATAATGTTTGTCCTTCTCCGATTGACTTACTTCACTCAGCATAATACCCTCCAGTTCCATCCACGTTGAAGCAAAGGGTGGGTATTTGTCATTTCTAATGGCTGAGTAATATTCCATTGTATACATAAACCACATCTTCTTTATCCATTCATCTTTCGATGGACACCGAGGCTCCTTCCACAGTTTGGCTATTGTGGACATTGCTGCTAGAAACATTGGGGTGCAGGTGTCCCGGCGTTTCATTGCATCTGTATCTTTGGGGTAAATCCCCAACAGTGCAATTGCTGGGTCGTAGGGCAGGTCTATTTTTAACTCTTTGAGGAACCTCCACACAGTTTTCCAGAGTGGCTGCACCAGTTCACATTCCCACCAACCGTGTAAGAGGGTTCCCTTTTCTCCGCATCCTCTCCAACATTTGTGGTTTCCTGCCTTGTTAATGTTCCCCATTCTCACTGGTGTGAGGTGGTATCTCATTGTGGTTTTGATTTGTATTTCCCTGATGGCAAGTGATGCAGAGCATTTTCTCATGTGCATGTTGGCCATGTCTATGTCTTCCTCTGTGAGATTTCTCTTCATGTCTTTTGCCCATTTCATGATTGGATTGTTTCTTTGGTGTTGAGTTTAATAAGTTCTTTACAGACCTTGGAAACTAGCCCTTTATCTGATCCGTAATTTGCAAATATCTTCTCCCATTCTGTAGGTTGTCTTTGAGTTTTGTTGACTGTATCCTTTGCTGTGCAAAAGCTTCTTATCTTGATGAAGTCCCAATAGTTCATTTTTGCTTTTGTTTCTTTTGCCTTCGTGGATGTATCTTGCAAGAAGTTACTGTGGCCGAGTTCAAAAAGGGTGTTGCCTGTGTTCTCCTCTAGGATTTTGATGGAATCTTGTCTCACATTTGGATCTCTCATCCATTTTGAGTTTATCTTTGTGTGTGGTGAAAGAGAGTGGTCTAGTTTCATTCTTCTGCATGTGGATGTCCAATTTTCCCAGCACCATTTATTGAAGAGACTGTCTTTCTTCCAATGGATAGTCTTTCCTCCTTTATCGAATATTAGTTGACCATAAAGTTCAGGGTCCACTTCTGGGTTCTCAATTCTGTTCCATTGATCTATGTGTCTGTTTTTGTGCCAGTACCACACTGTCTTGATGACCACAGCTTTGTAGTACAACCTGAAATCTGGCATTGTGATGCCCCCAGATATGGTTTTCTTTTTTAAAATTCCCCTGGCTATTCGGGCTCTTTTCTGATTCCACACAAATCTTAAAATAATTTGTTCTAACTCTCTGAAGAAAGTCCATGGTATTTTGATAGGGATTGCATTAAACGTGTAAATTGCCCTGGGTAACATTGACATTTTCACAATATTAATTCTGCCAATCCATGAGCATGGAATATTTTTCCATCTCTTTGTGTCTTCCTCAATTTCTTTCAGAAGTGTTCTATAGTTTTTAGGGTATAGATCCTTTACCTCTTTGGTTAGGTTTATTCCTAGGTATCTTATGCTTTTGGGTGCAATTGTAAATGGGATTGACTCCTTAATTTCTCTTTCTTCAGTCTCATTGTTAGTGTATAGAAATGCCACTGATTTCTGGGCATTGATTTTGTATCCTGCCATGCTACCAAATTGCTGTATGAGTTCTAGCAATCTTGGGGTGGAGGCTTTTGGGTTTTCTATGTAGAGTATCATGTCATCGGCGAAGAGGGAGAGTTTGACTTCTTCTTTGCCAATTTGAATGCCTTTAATGTCTTTTTGTTGTCTGATTGCTGAGGCTAGGACTTCCAGTACTATGTTAAATAGCAGTGGTGAGAGTGGACATCCCTGTCTTGTTCCTGATCTTAGTGGGAAAGGCTCCCAGTGCTTCCCATTGAGAATGATATTTGCTGTGGGCTTTTCGTAGATGGCTTTTAAGATGTTGAGGAATGTTCCCTCTATCCCTACACTCTGAAGGGTTTTGATTAGGAATGGATGCTGTATTTTGTCAAATGCCTTCTCTGCATCACATGAGAGGATCATATGGTTCTTGGTTTTTCTCTTGCTGATATGATGAATCACATTGATTGTTTTACGAGTGTTGAACCAGCCTTGTGTCCCAGGGATTAATCCTATTTGGTCATGGTGAATAATTTTCTTAATGTACTCTTGATCCTATTGGCTAGTATCTTGTTGAGAATTTTTGCATCCATGTTCATCAGGGATATTGGTCTGTAATTCTCCTTTTTGGTGGGGTCTTTGTCTGGTTTTGGAATTAAGGTGATGCTGGCCTCATAGAATGAATTTGGAAGTACTCCATCTCTTTCTATCTTTCCAAACAGCTTTAGTAGAATAGGTATGGTTTCTTCTTTAAACTTTGCATAGAATTCCCCTGGGAAGCCATCTGGCCCTGGACTCTTGTGTCTTGGGAGGTTTTTGATGACTGCTTCAATTTCCTCCCTGGTTATTGGCCTGTTCAGGTTTTCTATCTCTTCCTGTTCCAGTTTTGGTAGTTTGTGGCTTTCCAGGAATGCGTCCATTTCTTCTAGATTGCCTAATTTATTGGTGTATAGCTGTTCATAATATGTTTTTAAAATCGTTTGTATTTCCTTGGTGTTGGTAGTGATCTCTCCTTTCTCATTCATGATTTTATTAATTTGAGTCTTCTCTCTCTTCTTTTTAATAAGGCTGGCTAATGGTTTATCTATCTTATTAATTCTTTCAAAGAACCAACTCCTGGTTCTATTGATCTGTTCCACAGTTCTTCTGGTCTCGATTTCGATGAGTTCTGCTCGAATCTTTAATTAACTCTCTTCTTCTGCTGGGCGTAGGGTCTATTTGCTGTTTTTTCTCTAGCTCCTTTATGTGTAAGGTTAGCTTTTGTATTTGAGTTCTTTCCAGTTTTTGAATGGATGCTTGTATTGCGATGTATTTCCCCCTCAGGACTGCTTTTGCTGCATCCCAAAGATTTTGAACAGTTGTATCTTCATTCTCATTAGTTTCCATGAATCTTTTTAATTCTTCCTTAATTTCCTGGTTGACCCTTTCATCTTTTAGCAGGATGGTCCTTAACCTCCATGTGTTTGAGGTCCTTCCAAACTTCTTACTGTGATTTAGTTCTAATTTCAAGGCATTATGGTCTGAGAATATGCAGGGGACGATCCCAATCTTTTGGTATCGGTTCAGACCCGATTTGTGACCCAGTATGTGGTCTATTCTGGAGAAAGTTCCATGTGCACTTGAGAAGAATGTGTATTCAGTTGAGTTTGGATGTAAAGTTCTGTAGATATCTGTGAAATCCATCTGGTCCAGTGTATCATTTAAAGCTCTTGTTTCTTTGGAGATGTTGTGCTTAGAAGACCTATCGAGGGTAGAAAGAGCTAGATTGAAGTCACCAAGTATAAGTGTATTATTATCTAAGTATTTCTTCACTTTGGTTATTAATTGATTGATATATTTGGCAGCTCCCACATTCCGGGCATATATATTGAGGATTGTTAAGTCCTCTTGTTGGATAGATCCTTTAAGTATGATATAGTGTCCCTCTTCATCCTTCACTGTAGTCTTCGGGGTAAATTTTAGTTTATCTGATATAAGGATGGCTACCCCTGCTTTCTTTTGAGGACCATTTGAATGGAAAATGGTTCTCCAACCTTTTATTTTCAGGTTGTAGGTGTCC
Organism: Nyctereutes procyonoides; assembly: GCF_905146905.1. Classification (NCBI taxonomy): domain Eukaryota; kingdom Metazoa; phylum Chordata; class Mammalia; order Carnivora; family Canidae; genus Nyctereutes; species Nyctereutes procyonoides. The sequence goes on from NW_026575122.1 coordinate 27,384,364, forward strand.
TTCTGTCTAAAATGAGTCTCTTGTAGACAGCAAATAGATGGGTCCTGCTTTTTATCCAGTCTGAAACCCTGCGCCTTTTGATGGGGTCATTAAGCCCGTTCACGTTCAGAGTTACTATTGAAAGATATGAGTTTAGTGTCACCATGATATCTATTCAGTCCTTGTTTTTGTGGATTGTTCCACTGAACTTCTTCTTAAAGGGGAATTTTAAGAGTCCCTCTTAAAATTTCTTGCAGAGCTGGTTTGGAGGTCACATATTCTTTCAGTTCCTGCCTGTCTTGGAAGCTCTTTATCTCTCCTTCCATTTTGAATGAGAGCCTTGCTGGATAAAGTATTCTTGGTTGCATGTTCTTCTCATTTAGGACCCTGAATATATCCTGCCAGCCCTTTCTGGCCTGCCAGGTCTCTGTGGAGAGGTCTGCTGTTACCCTAATATTCCTCCCCATAAAAGTCAGGGACTTCTTGTCTCTTGCTGCTTTAAGGATCTTCTCTTTATCTTTGGAATTTGCAAGCTTCACTATTAGATGTCGAGGTGTTGAACGGTTTTTATTGATTTTAGGGGGGGAATCTCTCTATTTCCTGGATCTGAATGCCTGTTTCCCTTCCCAGATTAGGAAAGTTTTCAGCTAGGATTTGTTCAAATACATATTCTGGCCCTCTGGCCCTTTTGGCGCCCTCGGGAACCCCAATTAAACGTAGGTTTTTCTTCCTCAGGCTGTCGTTTATTTCCCTTAATCTGTCTTCATGGCCTTTTAATTGTTTGTCTCTTTTTTCCTCAGTTTCCCTCTTTGCCATCAACTTGTCTTCTATGTCAGTCACTTGTTCTTCCACCTCGTTAACCCTCATCGTTAGGACTTCTAGTTTGGATTGCATCTCATTCAATTGATTTTAATTTCTGCCTGATTGGATCTAAATTCTGCAGTCATGAAGTCTCTTGAGTCCTTTATGCTTTTTTCTAGAGCCACCAGTAGCTGTATAATAGTGCTTCTGAATTGGCTTTCTGACATTGAATTTTAATCCAGATTTTGTAACTCTGTGGGAGAGAGGACTGTTTCTGATTCTTTCTTTTGAGGTGAGGTTTTCCTTCTAGTCATTTTGCTCAGTGCAGAGTGGCCAAAAACAAGTTGTATTGGGAAAAGGAGAAAAAGAGAGGAGAGAAAGAAGGAAAGAAAAGAGAAAAAGAAAAAAGGAAGAAAAAAAGAAAAAAAGAGAGAAGAAAAAGAGAAAGAGAAAGAAAGAAAGGGGAAAAAAAGGGGGTGGGGGAAGCAACAAATCAAAAGCAAAAAAAAAAAAAAAAAGAAAAGAAAAAAAAAAAAAACACGGGGGAGTATCTTCTGATTCTGTATACTTTAAGTCCCTTGACTTCGCTTGGAACTTGTCCGGCCAGCTGGTCTTCTGGGGGAGGGGCCTGTTGCTGATTTTCAAGTGTTAGCACTTGGGGGAGCTGCTCTGCCCCCTGCCTGGTGCAGGGCTCAGTGACAATGTGTATCGTTTATCAGTGAGGCCCTGTGAGGCTCATGGGTTGTTTACCAGGAGACCCCAGGAGGAACAACCACAGTGGCTGCAGGCAGCTCTGGAGCCTGGATTCAGCTCCCGCAGTAACTATGGAGCCCTCCGACCGCAGGGCCTGGAGGCTCCAGGGCGGGGCCGCTGATCTGCTCAGCTCCGGGCAGGAGCGTCCTTGCTGTCCTGGGCCCTCCCGGCCTCTGTCCCAGGGGGAGGCCGGATCCTGGGCTGTGTCCCGGTGCCCTGTGCTCCGGGGCCTACACTGTTGGCTTTGCGCTCCGGCCGCGCAGCCCCCTCCGGGCAGAGCCGCCGCCCGAGCCCCTCCGAGCTGCTCCGACCCCGCGGTGCGCGCTGCAGCCCTTAGGGAGCTCGGCGCACTCTCCCGGGGCGCAGGTGTCTGTTAGTGTCCCCGGGAGCCCGAGGGCATCCCCGCCCTCCTGGGTCCTGCTCCAACTCCCTGCGAGCGCCTTTCCCCCGGGAAGGTTGGTGCATCTCCTGCTTCTCCGGGACGGGGCTCTCCTGTCCTGGGGACACTAGCCCCGGCCTCAGCCCGGCTCCTCGCGGGGCCCCTCCCCCTTGGAGGCCTTTTGTTACTTCATTTCTTTTTCCCCGTCTTCCTACCTTGATAGAAGCACGAACTCTTCTCACTGTAGCATTCCAGCTGGTCTCTCTTTAAATCTCAGGCTGAATTCGTAGATTTTCAGGATGATCTGAAGGTTATCTAGGTAATTTGGTGGGGACAGGTGACTTGGGGACCCTACTCTTCTGCCATCTTGCCCCTCCCCCGCATCCCAGTCCTGATTTCAGCTCTGGCCGGGATCTCAGGGTTGTGAGCAGCAGGCTCCATGCTCAGTGGGGAGTCTGTTTGAGATTATCTCTCTGCCTCTCCCTCTGCCCCTCCCCCTGCTTGCATGCTCCCTCTCTCTGTAAAATAAATAAATCCTTTTTAAAAATTGCAAGTTTATGTTCATGAATCTTAAATAATTATCCATATAGAGTATGACTGAGGTGGGGTTTACTTTAGTCTCTGACCATTAGGGAAAATCTAAGCACTGTAGACCTGTTGCTCACTTTACCCAACAGATCTGTTCCTTTAAAAAGCTATGCCTATCATAAATAAAAAATAAAAAAATAAAAATAAATAAAAAATAAAAAATAAAATAAAAAGCTATGCCTAAATCACTATATTGTATACCTGGAACTAATATAACACTGTTAACTATACTGGAATTAAAATAAAAATTTAATAAAATTTAAAAAACATGTATTTAAATCAAATTTGAGTAAAATGAATGATTTCTAAAGCAACAGTGAAGTTTACTGTTTAAAACAGTAATAATCTCTTTTGTGAATTGAATCAAAGCCAGCCCCTATTGTCTTCATGAGGGCCTGCACAGCATCACTGATTAAAAGCTCAGGTTTAACCCAAAAAAAACAAATAATCCAATTAAAAAATGGGTGGAAGACATGAATAGACCTTTTTCCAAGGAAGACATACAGTTGGCTAACAAACACATGAAACATGCTCAAAATCACTCATCATCAGAAAAATACAAATCAAAACTACAAGGAGCTATCACCTCACACCTGTCAGAATGGCTAAAATTAACAACACAAGAAACAATTTTATGATCTGTTGGAGTTGGTGAGGATATGGAGAAAGAGGAACTCTTTTACACTGTTGCTGGGAATGCAAACTGGTCAGCCATTTTGGGAAACAGTATGGAGGTTCCTCAAGAAGTTAAATAGAACTACCCTATGATCCAGCAATTGCACTACTAGGTATTTACCCAAAGGATGCAAAAATACTAATTCGAAGGGATACATGCTCTCTGATGTTTACAGCAGTATTATCAACAGTAGTCAAATTATGGAAAGAGCTCAAACGTCCCCTGACTGATGAATTAATAAAGAAGAAGTGGTATATACACAATGTAATATTACTCGGCCTTAAAAAAGAATGAAATCTTGCCATTTGCAACAACGTGGATAGAGCTAGAGAGTATTATATTAAGCAAAATAAGTCAGTCAGAGAAAGACAGATACCATATGATTTCACTCATATGTAGAATTTAAAAAATAAAACAAATGAACATGGCATGGTAGGGGCATAGCAACAGGAAGAGAGGCAAACCAAGAAATAGACTCTTAACTATAGAGTACAAACTGATGGTTAATGGAGGAGAGGTGGGTAGGAGGATGGGTTAAGTGGGTGATAGGTCTTGAGGGGGGGCACTCATGTGAACACTAGATGTTGTATGTAAGTGATGAATCACAAAATTCTACATCTGAAACTAATAGTGCACTGTATGTTAACTAGCTAGAATTTAATAAAAAACTTGGAAAAATAAAGCATAGCAGAGAGGAGGTGGGTAGTGGGATGGGTGAAACAGGTAAGGGAATTAAAAGTACACTTCCCATGGTGAGCATTGAGTAATGTAGAGAATTGCTGATATACTGTATACCCAACATATTGTATATTGTACACCTGAAACTAATATAATACTACATGTTAATTATACTGGAATTAAAATGTAAAACTTCATAAAAATATATAAATTAAAGCACGGGTTTAGGAATCAGGCAAGCCTAGATTTAAATCCCAGCTTCCAAGTTACGCAACCTTGGTCAAGTCATTTAACTCATCAAAGCCTCAGATTCTTATATAAAATGAGGACAGTAAGAATGACTACCCCTTGGATTATTGGGAAGATTCATAAAATCCCTGTAAAAAGGCTAACCCCCACAACTGTGCTTAGTGAAAGTATGATGCTTAATACTGAATTAAAGCTAACTATCATTCACTCACTTATATAGAAAAATACAAAATTAATACAATTAGAGAAAAGAATAAGTTTTTATCTCTAGTTAAAAGTCATTCTGAATATATGCTGGGTTTTAGTCTCATTTTAAATATATTAAAGTACATAAATATATACTAAAGTATATATATTTAACATACTTAAATACCCAAAAATTTCTTAGAAGAGTTTTGTAATTAAAATAATTCACCTTGGCATCATTCTCTTTAAGTTTTCATTTACTTAATGTCATTCATTAATACTTATGTACCATGGTAGATAATTCTGCAATGTTCATATTCTTTGGATATTATTAGATATCTTCCTCAACCCACCACATCACTTTAGTTACCATTTTCATCAACTATAAATAGTCATTTATTTATTGCCATCTTTCTGACATGCATGAATCAAATCCTTTAGCACTAAATAGTCTCATCATTTTCCACAATTTTTAAAATTCAGATAACATTTCCCTCAGAATTATAGAAAATCGAAAATTACAATGTCCTTTTCAATCTCTTATTTCTCATTCACACCCAAACAAAGCTACTTGGACAGCCATATCATACTTCAGACCAGACCCTTGAATCAGTCTGTAAAAGCAGGTTAACCTTAAAAGAATTAACCCAGTATTCCTAGATGAATAAGTACTATTATCTTTTTTTACAACTTTTTCTTAGGATCTCTTAATACATCTGTGTTTGAAAATATATTCTAAGTATATTTAGTACTTTAATTTGATAAATCTGGCAACCCTTAATATGTTTGAAATAGACATATGCTTGTATATTCACAGCCTAGAAAAGGCTATATGTGAACATAACTGTGTGAGTTGGTAGAATGTTTAAAAGCCTGGAGGTTGTCAATGATATAAAATATGAATATTTATGATATTTTAACACATCTTAGTATAATTTCTCTTTCCCTAGTGATTCCAGCAAGTTTTAATGCAACACAAATGTAAAATGTCACCGACTTATTTAAATACAGCTTCCAAATCAAACACTAAGATGGCAATTGAAGGCAAACTTAGTTTTCATTTCTGAAATAGCTCATCATAAGATGCATCATGATTTTGTGTTAGTAGACTTTTGTAGCATCTAGCAGACAACAAGAGGTTCACACCAAAGCCAATTTCAATTAATTCAAGATGGAAAATTTCATGTGACACTATCAAACACTTTACCAAAATTGAGACAGATTACATCTACAATTTCACATTATTTGTATCTACTGATCTTGTAGCTCTATCAAAAAAAGCAATCGAGGTTTTCTGGTACAATTTGTCCTTTTTAAATTCCTATTTTATAATGTCCATTATCATTATCCTTATATGTTTCATCAATGCTTGCAAATTTTCTATTAATGCTCATTCTATTTTTTCAATGTAGATTTACCTGCTTTTGCTAGATAATTATGTCAGTGTTGTTCATTGTTTTAAAGAACAACAATAATCATTATCATTAAGATAATGCTCAAGAAATTACTCCTCATATTTGGGTTGATAAAAGAATTCAAATCAATTCTACAAATACTTACTGCACATTTACTAATTGCTTATTACTCTGCCAGGCAATGTAGAGAAGACAGATTAGCAGAAGAAAACTTTCCTCTGGAAGCCACTGATCTCATTGAGGAGATAAAATACAGACTAATGGGAATTCTGCATTCACTGGTACCCAATGTTTTGCAAAATCTAGTAGGTTAAAAAAAACTTATTATTAAAATTCAAGCATTTGTGTGTTATTTCCAGAGGTTCTGATTCAGCATTTGTGTTTTTAACAAGCACTCCCGAGGTGATTCCAGCATAAGCATTTTTTAAACCACACTTGAGAAAAAATGATATGGACAGTTAAAGTATGAGAAGACCAGAATAGAGTTCAGCCATTATAGACAATATCATAAAAAGACTTCCCAAGAGAATCAGAACCTTTGGAATATCAGACTAACAGAGCTATTATATTACCCATAATAGCATATTATTAATATTATTAATTAATATTATTAATAATTTTACTCATATTAGTTCTATTACCCTTACTAGCAGTGCTGGAACTGTTTTGAAATATACTTGATTTACTGATACAATCGTGATCTGCTGTTCTTTGGCCAAATCAATTAAACAATGGAGAAAACATTACAATAACTTCCCTATGCAAAAATGAGCATGTATCCATGTCAAAAGAGCTAAAATAAATTTAACACTGAGACGCATTTATCTGGGTTGCTTTCACATTATATATGTTGGATACATACCAGAATTTGGGAATGTATCAATATTTTAGTGACAATCTAAAAAGCAATACTTAGAAGATAATTTCAGAGCCACCAGGAGATTTTTTATCCCATGAGTAAGCTTTGTAATACTTTGGGAAAGCCTGTAGTGTTAAATATGATTACTCTAGATTCATGAGGTATCATATAAAATTATTATTTGAACATGTATAACTAAATGCCTTTCTCCAAAAATCTCAGGACTGAAACACTGTACTATTTCATTCTTTATATTACATGTATGAAACCAGTGTAGCAGTCAGGGTCCAACCAGAAAAACAGTATTTAAAACAGAGAGAATTTGACAGAAGGGATTTTGTTGAACAGATGACAAAAGAGATGAATAATCAAAGGGAATAGTGAAGCAATCGAGAGATCAGCAACACTACAAGTCTCTTCCTCCAAGACCAGTAGAGCAGTGTGTTTCTAGAACCCAGGGGCAGGGTCATCTAACTAAAGCCTGAACAATGGGGCTAGTCTGGAATGATGCGATTAATGGAGAAGCAGCAGCCAAGGCAGAGAGAGGGGTGGAGAAGTACCCTGCTTTCTCCCTTCCTCTCACCCTCCAATCCCAGCGCCTTCTGACACCTCAACACAGCAAAATGTCAGCCGACCCATCACCTTTGGAAACACAGTCAGGCCCCCTGCTCCTCAGAGTGGGGCAGGAAAAGTGTAAGAATGGTGTTTGAGAGCAGATAAGCCAAAATCTCGGAAAAGTGGTGGTGATGGTGGTGGTAGTTATTAATATTTTTGTAGTACCCCTTTAAAACAGAGAAATTGATTTTGCACAGGGAATTTGAAATTGTTATACAGAATCTCCATTCAGGCCTTCACTTATTCAACAATGCATGCTGCCTCCAAATACATTGCATTTTATTCTTATTCTTTATCACTCTAATTTGCTATGATTTAAAATTCAGTGATTGAATAAGTTTCATTATTCTTTTTATAATATTACTAAATGCAAATCCTTTCTTCTTACTCATCTCTCTTACCTATACATCAGGAGATACTCTTTATTTCATTCCTGATATGTTTTTAATTGCCCAAACATCTTTACTCCATATTTTTAAATGTATACTTCTAAAGAACAATCTGGTATTTAAACCATTTAGTTACCATAATTTTGTTCTCACTGCATTCATTAATGGAATTTTTGTATCTAGTAATGTCTATTCCCCACACAGAAGGCCATATATTAGTCTCTGTAGTCCATTTATCTGGTAAGAAGGATGTGCTCAGAACAAAAGTTTGCTATCTTCCCTTCCCCACCCAGAAAAATTGATCATATTAACTAAGCATTGCATGGAGCTTTATGCTTAGCAAAGTGCTTTGCATACTGTGTGTGTGTGTGTGTGTGTGTGTGTCTGTGTGTATGCATCTGTGTGATGTCTCAACACAATGGCTTCAAGGATGAGAAACAAAGAAACACAATTATAGGATCTGTCGTTCCCTTCCACATATTTATGCATAAATACATAAATGCAGCATATAAATGATTTAACAATTATATAATCATGTTCTCAGAACATATAATTCTCTTTGTCTCAGTTGTCTAAAATCCATAGAGTATACCTCAGCTGATCCTCACTTTTTCTTAATAATGAATTTCTGGTCTTATCAGGTCAGTCTTCTCACTAGCCACTCAATACTTCCATGTTCAGTTTGGGCTCTGTGATTTTTTTAATCTACTTTCCCCCACACTCCACTTTCCATGACTTCTCTGTTCTCCAACACACTAAGTCCCATCTCCTTCTAGTAATTTACTGTAATGGGCCAGCCCAGAGGATCCCTCTTTCTTCTTGTGAGCTCCTGTTAAACAAATGTCTATGGATTAAATTTTTATTCATTACTTCATGTATGTGCTTTGTATCCTCAAAAGTCCTTTAAATTCTTGAGGACAGGACCTTTAGCTTAAATCCTACAATACTGTTAAGTAAAAAGCAAGTACTCAAAACATACTGAATGCCACTGAAGTTCCATAATCAGGCCTGGAGAGGTGTTTCTGAAGTCATCATAAGATGATGGAGAAAAGGCAAAAAGGAATGATGTTAATAGTGCAAACTGTAGAAGAACAGATGAGAGACTAGTAACCTAAAAGGAAGCAGAAATAAATCGATTTGAGGTATGCAGAAGTAGATCTCTTTTAAAGAAACTTAGATATTTAGGTAAAGTTCCCAAGACATTCTTTTTCCTAAAAAAAAAAAAAATCATATTTTTATCTTCACTGATTAAATTTCCTTTGTTTTAGCCAGCAATATATTTTTGCTGCCGCTCGCATTTTGAAAAATACCTCTCTGGAATTTCATCTCATAGTCACTCTTGATTATCTGTCTTCTATCCTGTCTTAATTCAGTTTCATAGGTGGATCAAATCTGAAGTCCATCTGTAGCTCTGATTAGGTGTTCACTAAATGTGATTTTAAGACCCAAGTCTCCGGATATCATCCTTCTCAGAGCCTCCTGAAGGTCAACAAGGATTGCACCAGCGGCAATTAACCAACATGGCCCCCCTCAGGGCGCCCCTACCCTACTGACCCGGCTCTTCTGATTCTGCCCTATCTCCTCATTTAAACCTCGCCACATCAATGTGTCTTCAACTTAAAAATCAATTTTCTCCCTGTTTCAGTTTCTTTTTCACAGTTGCTTCTTCATTTAATCTTCAGGGTCATCTCAATCCCATAAATCTAAACACAGCAATCAAATGTCTCCTCTCTTTAAAATGTCTCACTACAGGTGGGGCACAAATCCCCCCTCTGATGGATTGGGCAATTTAAAAGAAAGATGGTGAACATGGGAAATTATATCCCCGGTGAATTATATATTCCTTCCATCGGAAACCTGGGGCTGAAGGGGCAGCTATTGTTTTTATTATTGAAAGTATTTATGCTTTGATCTCTGCTTTAAGAATGTTTTTTTTTCCTTGAAAAAACAACCTTAACCATTTATGAATGAGATCTGAAAATCAAGGTTTCCATAACCCACTGCAAGTGGTTTGTTTACTAAAATGAGAAGACTCCTACTAAACCTGAAGTGGGCTCTGTCTCCCCCTCGCCCCATACAGATAGCTACTCAAAATGTCTGCAGTAGGCTTCAGGCTAGGGTTCTCTGTGTGTCACTCATTTTTTTACTACACAAATACTTAACAAGCACTTATGATCAACAAGGCACTGAGCTAGGTGCTGTAGGGCCAAATAGGATTAATATGACTGGCCCTTGTTCTCAGTGACACAGATGTGACAGGCATGGATACAAATAGCTATACGGAAAGGCAGTATGTGGCAAGTGGTAGACTTTATTAATTCAACAAGCATTTACTGAGTGCTTTCTCTGCCAGGCACTGAGGACACAGTAGAGCGAAAAACAGGCATTCTTCCTCCCCTAGAAGAGCTTCCACTCCTGTGAGTGGGTGATGAAAACTACTGGAATGATCAGACTAATGACCTAAGGCATCAAGAACCAAGATAAGTGTCCTGAAGGCAGAGCCTATCTAAGGAGACTGATCTAAGGAGACCCAGCAACCAGAGACAGGATTCATGGTGGAGACCTCAGAATGAACAGGAGGTGACAAGGCTGGAAGAACACTCTAGACATGGCCAAATAAAGAAAAAAAATGCTATGGGAACTTTCAGGTGGAGAAATCCTTTCTGGGTGGGAGGAAGAGATAGTACATCCTAGAATACAGAGAACACTGGCACTGATCTTCACGGATGCTAGGACTAATTGAGTAGAGATAGTGAAGAGGAGATTCTGAGTAGAGATAGTGAAGAGGAGATTCTAAGCCAGAAGAGGCAAAGAAGCAGATCAGAATGAGCAGTGCTCATAGAGACAGGAATAGTATGATCTGACTAGTGTGTGTAGGGAACTCAGTGAAGAGACTGAAAAGGGAAGGAGAAGATTCAACATGGAAGGCCCCACCTCTCTGAGCTATCAGAGGTTTTGGATTTTTCTCGGCATGCAGTGCAAAAGCACTGAAGGCTTCAGAGCTGGTCTCTCTGTTCTTATGACTGGAATTATATGCTAAGGATATTGATCTGAACCTGGGATATCAATCGGCCCTTCCTAGCAACAGGAATGGAGGGGAAGATACAGATGCAAGAGAGTCACAGAAGTAGATATAACAGAACAAATCTTAAAAGGAGGTTTTTATGTGTTCAGGAGCTATAAAGACATTTTATTTTACTTTGAGAAAGAAGGACAAAGAAACTTCTATATATTGAGAATTATATCCTCTAGACCCTATGCTGGGAGCTTCTCATGAAATTTTATTTAATCCCAGGAATCCCTGAAATGTGTATTATTATTATTATTATTATTATTATTATTATCCTTTTTGTAAAGGTAAGAAACTGAGGCTCAGAGAAGTTAAGAGGCCAAAGAGCAAGATAATAATTTATGGAGCTGAGATCTGACTTCAAAATTGTTTTGTTTTACTTCAAGGCAAAAATAACACTCAAAGGTTTTTATCCTTTCATAGCACTCAATTCTTACTCTGTTCATCATTCTTTAGACTCCATCAACATTCAAAATGGATTCTCAGTGCTCTGCAAACCTGATTGAATATGGGAAATTTCCAAAGGGTTGTTCAGCCAATGCCAGACATATTTATCTCTGGAAGAAGAGAGAGACTGTTGCCAATAAGACACACAGCTGGAAGAATAGAGGGAAAATAATTCATGTTTGAAGTGCCTGGTCCATCACTCCCTGAAATTTCAATGGCAGGGCATTTGTAGGACTTGAAAACCAGTGAGTGGAATCAGTATATTAACTTTAATTTTGTTGTCTTTATTTTCCCTGTAGGGATCAAAAGATGAAGAACTCTTGTCAAAGCTCGTAACTCTCTAATTACTTAATTATTAACAGTGAAAATCTGATTTTCGAAGTTGTTTAATGGTCATGCAATAAACCAACGTGAGATAACTGCTAATGCCACAGCTCAGGTCTCCAAAGACTTGAGTGATGTTGTAGCTATTGTTATTTCCAAATGAAAATGGAAAAGTCATGACTACAATACTGCCTAGGATTCCCAGTCACCCACTGAACAGGTGAAATATCTTTCACATTTGGATGGGGTCAAGGAGGAGACTGTTACATAATAAGATTTTTCCTCAACCAGTCTTTGTCATAGCAGTTAAAAATAAAGTTGATTACTAGGCAGAGGGGAAAAAATGAACCAATTATTAAGCACGTTGCATTGTTCTTGAGAGTTGTTTTCTGACTCTTGTTACCACTGCTGGCTGTGAATTTCAGCATTAATTATCTAGGGGCATCAAAAGTGTACTGATATTATAATATGAAACCATTATACCAAATATCTCCATTCCAGCTTATGCCTGGCAACAAACAGGAAGGTAAAATGCAAAGTAGCCATAAAAAAGAAAAGAGAACAAAAGAATAATAAGTAAACAACTTTGTATTAGTCATGGGAATGATGAGAGCCAGTCCACAAATGTACTACTCTGGCCACAATTCTCTGAAGGTCTATCCAGAGTGGTAGTGCCACTAAGAGAGGGAAGTTCAGCAAATGCATTATTTCCAGACTATCACTGAAAGGTAGTATTTCAAGAGGACTTGGCCATACAGAATATTTTTAGAGTAGGCCATACCAAGGAGGGGTAGACCCTAAAGTGGGTGGTCCTGGAATAGACATCTACATCTTTTTTTCCTTCACAAAGAAAATGGAACCCATTAGACAAAGGTCTTGCAATTTTGACCAAATCTACTAATCAGTCAACAGTGTACATGGTCTCTCCTCCTTTCTGTTAGAACATAGGTTGTATAGGTTCCCTCCTCCAGTGGAAAGCCACTCCTACTTGTACCTTGGTCTCTATCTCCTCCCATGTTTTGGTTCTCCTGGCTATTACCTCTCTCTTCTCAATTTATTGCTCTGTGTTATCTTCTTTCTCCCCTTCCCGCTCCCTCTGTCCTTCCCCTCTCCCACCCCCCCAGACTTGCTCTCTCTTCCTGGACAGCATTTAACATGCTTAAGTCTCTTTCACATTAAAAAAAAAAATTCATCAACCTTCTGTCCATCCTCCAGTTGACAATGTTTCTTCCTTGTTCCTTTTCTGTTCTAAACAAATTCTATGCCATCTTCCTTAACTCCCTCACTCCTTGTGTCCCTTAAATCTGGACCTTTTCTTTGTACTCCTCTGAAACTACTTTACAAGATCATCACGTCTCCCATGTTGCTAAATCCAATGGTCACTTTTCAGTTCTAATTTTCTGACCTCTCAGCAGCATGTGACACTATTGTCCAGTTCCTCCTTGAAATTCTCTTTCTTTCTTGACAGCACATACTCTTAAGTATTTTTCCTACCACTCTGGCTACTTCTGGTCTACTGATTCCATAATGTCAATGTTTCTCTGACTTATTCTTCTCACTTAAAGGAGCTTAGATACTCCTATGACTTCAAGTACCATCCTTAGGCTAATGAATTTGCAATGGGTATCTCTAGATCAGAACTGATTTCTAAGCTCTAGTCCTATACATCCAAAGGCCAATTGGACATTTCTACTTGGTGTCTTGTAAGAATCTTAAAATCATCATGTCAAGAAAGGAACTTAATGTCTTTCCTCCAAACTTGCTCTGGTCTTGGTAAAGAGCATAACCAAGTAAACCACTTACTCAAATCAGAAATCTGGGAATGATTTTTGGCACCTTTTTCTCCTTTGTCTGTCTTTTACTACTCACATTAAATCAACAATAAGACCATCATTCATTCATTTCACAAATATGTATTGAATCTATCATCTGTATTAGGTGCCATGGTGAGCAAAACAGCTGAGTTTCCTGGCCTCATGAAACTTACAGCTTAGTGTGGAGAACAGTAGTAAATACTAAACAAGTAAATAGACACATAAGAAAGCAAGAACTACAAGGAAAAATAAAACCAGTTTCTTGGGACAACAAAGAAATTAAGAAGCTCAGAGATATCCCGGGAGGTAGAACTGGAAGGTTTTCCTGATTCACTTGATATAGGCATCAAGAGAAAGAGAAATCAAGGAATATTTCCAGCTTCTTCATTGAATATCTAAGTGCCAGATGGTAGTACTATTATCTGAGGTGGGGAAAAGATAGAGAATCAACAAGTAACTTTTAAATGTGTTGAATTTGAAATGTCTGCTAGCTTCCAAATGGGTTTGGCAAGTAGTAGTTGGGGTAATAAGCTTATAAGTTCAAGGAAAAGTCTAGGCCTAAGACATAAACTTGTGAGTCAACAGCATAGGGACAATAAAATCACTTGGAAAAACAGTGCAGACACTAAACTATAGAGAGAGAAGGAAAGCAATCCCAGGATTAACCCCAAGAGTTCGATTGTGGGTGGTTAAAAGGTAGAAAAATAGTTAAAAAGAGATTGAAAAGGTAAGTCACAAAGAAGAAAAACAGGTAAAATTAAACTAAAAAGGAGAAAAGTCGATAAAAGAAAAAAATGGGATCTAAAAGGCAAGAGGCCAACTATCTAGAATACTGTCAACTGAGAATGGTAAAGTAAGAAACTACGGCAATGACAATGGCATTGTGAAAGAATGAGGAGGACATACACCAGAAATCCTATGGCTCTGCTGTCTAAATATTTCCTAAACATGTCTCAATTATCCCATCTCAACTTAAGTTTAAGCCGCTACCATCATTTATGCGCAACACTTATACCTCCTTCAATTTATTCTGCATTCCACATCCAAAATACTCTGCGAATAACCAGTTCTGATCACATGATCCCACAGCTCCACTTAGGATACAGACCAAATTCTTCGGGATACATTCAACACCCCCCACCATGTGAGCCTTGCCTTCCTTATCTTATTTCATTCCACTCTCTCTTTAAAGTTCAGAGCATCAGCTATATTGGACATCATAAATTCCAGGCAGGCCTTAATGTGATGGCATCCAAGTATCGATTCTGAGTCACAGCAAAAGTAAACTGAGAAAAGTACATGGACTTAAGCTTGAGGGAAATGTCTTAGGTGTGAACGAGATAAGCGTTGTACAACTGAACTGACTCCTCTTTCCCATTCTTGCTTTTTGTCTTTAAGCTGGCTCTTGTTCCTGCTTAAGAATTATACTTACACCTCTGTTGATATCTTGCATGATCAGGAACAAACCCTGATGCTGTTTGTTTTTTGCAGATCTTACAATGCTGAGCCTTCTCCAGAAGAGCTATGTGACCTTGTGTCCCTATCTACACAACTTTAAAGTCATTAAAGTTGGGGAACATCAAGAGGCCAAGAGTATGGACACCTGTGTCTAAATCCTGGTTTTTCTGGAATCCATGGGCCACTTTTTAAATTCCTCTAGGCCTCTGTTTTTCTGTCAGTAAAATTTATAGAGTAACAGGTACCTACTTCAAAAGGTTGTTTTAAGGATTCCATGCCTGACACATAGTGAGCACTCAACAAATTCCATTACTATCATTTTGACTATTATTGTTTTCTAAACCCTAGAATGCTTCTTTACACAGTCCTGGGCAGAGTCAGTGGTAACAAATACTGGTTGGTTATCTGATAAATGCTATGGCACCAACCACTTTCCCATGACTGTTATGGTATATTATTCAAGGACAAGAGTGGTGCACCCATCCTTAAGATTAATTCCTTCTTCCGTTTTCATGTTGAGTTATGTAAATCATGCTTGCACATTTCACCCTTCAGACAGAAATGGAGTGGTTCTAATTTGATCTAACCTAAGGTGGGAGCAGGGGGATACAGAAGACTGTAGAAGTTAAAACTTTCTAGTATAAATGAAACAGCAGGCTGCCTTATGTTTTCAGCATTAGCATTTAAGTTCACTGCAGCTGAACTCAATTCGTATCAGTGGAGATTTATATCAAACAGTGGGAAGGCAAGTCATATCCTACTGCTGTCTTGCAGAATTATCATCAGGAACGTAGCCAATTTTAGCACAAATAAATGGTAGTTAGGGAAGTAGCTCATATGATCGAGTCCTAGAATGGTCATTCTTTGATTTAGAAATATGTTCTAAACCTGTCACTTCGCATGAGCTTGATTTTCAAAGGAAAGAGGAAAAAAATCACTACACTTTCTCCTGTGGGAATAGCACAATATACAATACACAATAACAAAATAGAGTAAGTTAAAGAAAATTCTTCTATTTTATCATTTTATGTGTATAGAAAATAACTTTAAGTGGTGTATGCACGCCTAAGGATTAAATTATATACAACACAGCTCACTATCATTACTGTTACACATCACTAAACCAAGACACTCCTAAAACTGTCATCTTGTTGGCAGTCAACAGACAGCTGAAATGCTGGTTTGAATTTTCTCTCTTATCTTCTTTATGAAGTAGGAGAAGCACTTTATAAAAGTCACACACTAACGGAGAAAAAAAAACTGATTTGGGGAATGAAATGAAGGTATGTTAAGAGCAAGAAGGGATCTTAAGAGATCATTATTTCAACCCCCTCAGTTTAATAATGAAGGAAAAAAAATGCAAAGAATAAAAATAGCCAGCTCAAGGTCACATGATTGCAGACTACATCTATAACTCTCCCCACCATTAAGGAATTCCCATGCCTGGCTAAACATTAGTCACCTGAGAGTAAACAGAGGTTCCTATACACACAAACTTGCAGAAACAGACTCTTTGGGGAATGGAATCCAAAATCTTATGGATTTCAGAAGCTCCACAAATTATTCAAATGCCAAACATCCAGAGGTTAATGTTCATGAAGCACAGAGCTATACTGCCTATGGCTATTGGCTAGATATTCAACTTGGGGATGAGGGCAAATACACCTGTTCATTTTTTATATTTAAATAGCTGGATTACTACTTTAAGTAGCTAGTAATTACAAAACAACAAATGTCATTTTAAATCAATTCTTCTCTATTTACTCTACATCCACCATAAAAGCAGTCAGGCTTACAATAGTTCTTCTCTAGCTTATAAAATCATTGTATGCATTATTGTATTCCTAAAAAAAATCACAGGACACTTTTCAAAATATTCATTTTGTTTTTCCTCAGATGGAAAATTGATGTCTTAATTACCTCATAATGCTACTAATATACCAACAGTGTGATACAAATGAACAACAAATGCACAACCCACCCCAAAATAATCTTACACAAGGTATTGATTTGCTTGCCATTCCCCCTATTGTTTACTAATATATCCTGAGTGCTTGCCATGGGATCAGCCTTGCATCCACAAAAGGAGAACTTCAAAAAGAAATAAACTCTTTCCAAACCACAAACGCAGATGGATTTAAACCTGTTTCTCAGGCTTTTATCTTTCTCCTATGTTCCAGACTCATGTATCCTTATGTCTACCAGACAGCTCCATTTACTTGGCCATGAGTAATCCAGACTTGACATGTTCCAAACCAGTCAACACACTCTTCCAAACCTGCATCTCCTGTATGTTTCATATATTGGTTAATTCGTCAAGTCACCCGAGGCTAAAATCTGGAAATCATCTGTATCTGCTAGAATTTCAAATTAGGTTTCAAGAGAAAGAAATTCAACTGAAGCTGGTTTGACTAGAAGACATAATTTATTGAATTATTTAACTATAAAGTCTAAAAAGCAGATTCTATCTCTAAGTCTCAGTGGACCCAGCTAAGTGACACCATAAAATTGCTCTCCTGGTTGGCTCCATCCTGAGTTGTGTATGCTGATCTTACATCTATCTGGTTTTAATTAAAAAAAAAGAGGCTCTGCTTCTTAATAATTTTAGCAAGAGTCCTGGTATTACTAGACCAACTTAGTTTGCTGATGCACTCTTGAGTAGTTACTTAGTGGCCAGGAATATGGAACTGTTGGGTCATCCTCACACATCATGGATAAAGGGGATTGGGAAATGGACTATGTGTGAGGGGAAAAAGGAATTGCCCAGAGGAAAACTGAGATGCTATTTCAAGGAAAAAAAAAAAGGAAAGGAAAAGAAAGGAAAGAAAGGAAGGAAAGGAAAGGAAAGGAAAGGAAAGGAAAGGAAAGGAAAGGAAAGGAAAGGAAAGGAAAAGGACACTGTGTAGACAAAGACATCAGATACTTTTTCCATATCACCCTGGACTCCTTTTCCCTTTACCCTTTGATCCAAAGAATTGCTTAGTTCCAGTGATTTTCTAGCCTTAACTGTCTTACCTGTCTCCCTTCAGATACTGCTATCACTGACTTACCTCAAGCTCTCATTGTGTCTCACCTGCAACTGTAATGGCCCTACCTACAGACCTTTATCCCTACTGCAATTCCAACCTGATCATAATACTGCCTAGTTTACAAATATATCAGTCCTACATATGATGTAAAGACCAAGCTCCCTAGCAGGACATCTAAGGCTCTCTAGAACTTGCCCTGCTTTGCCTCTCGATATTCCCCAACACACACCCTAAGGTGGCTGATATCAATACTAACACTAGTAAAGAAAAATAATATTTCTTGAGTTCTAACAAGGCATCAGGTTCTATACAAAGAGCCCTCTATGCCGTCACAACAACTTTACTGCAATCCTCATTCTACAGATGAGAAAATTCAGCGTTAAAGAAATCAAATAAGGTGCCCAAATTCACACAGCTGAGAAGTGCTAATGCCAGTACTGGAACTCAAATGCATGTGTTTAGAAACAAACTCTGATCTCTTAACTATTATACTATATTGCCACACTGAACTACATTTAGTTCACCAGATTTGCCATGGTTTTTTTCTTCCACTGGGTATATTTTTCTGTTACATGTCAGACTGATCAACCCCCAGGCAACTTCAAGATCTAGCTCAAGTGTCTGTTTTTCAATGAGGCCTTCCTTGACAGGGCTTATCACCCTCCCCTTTGTGAGGGATACATAACAACTTGGGAGCAGTGGAAATATAAAGATTTAAAATAATGATATAATTAAATAAATGATGGTCTATGATAGAATATTAAGCAATGTTAAAAGTCATCAAAAAAATTCTTTTAAACCACTAATGACCTGAAACTCTGCTCCCAATACAAGGTGATTGGGGAAGGCATGGCAGGGTACAAAGTGCTAAATAATGCATGTTTCTACTTTCATAAAATAATATGTCTCAAAAAAATGGCATACTCAAATATAGAATAATGATTAAGAGAAAGGGATGTTAGCGTCAGAAATGGATCTGAGCACCATCTTTGCCACTTACTGGCTCTGAAACCATGGGAAAGATATATAACCCATGTGAATCTCTGATTCACATATTCAGGTATGTGAAGTATGTGTGCATCTGTATTTATCTACACCTATATTTCTGTCTATAACATATCTGTATTTATATCTCCACTTATAGGGAGAATGAGAATAAGAGACTAAAAGGAATACACACCAAAAGGTAATAATGATGGTAATTTGGTGTTGACTTCATATTTTTATTTATTTTTATACTTTTTCCAAATATTCCGCAATGTATAGGTGTTTCCCTTATCTATATTCTGATCCATTCCCTGCACTAATATGCTGTGTCTAATTTAAAATTTGGGCCCCAAGAGCAGAAACCACATCTAATCATCTAATTACGCATCCTGCATCACACCCTACATGGCATCAGTGTGAAATGACCCGGGGGTTAGCATTGTCACAGCTATGGCAGATCTATCTGGCACACCTGGGAGGTCTTCTTTGGAAAATAGTCAATTTTTGACAATTTAAGGGTTGATTATCCAGTTTTAAATTATCTATATCCTTATACTCTACAACATTTCCCTCCTGCTGACCAAATTTGAAGGTTTCATGGCTCCTTAATATCTCCACCATGACAAGAAGAAACAAAAGTGATGATATTGTAATCAATCAAACTGCTTACTCTGTGGAACCACTGATCATTATGTTCACTTCAGAAGCTCCATCATGAGAAATTTCTTTTTTAAATGTAATGATAGGGTGAAAAACCTTTTCTTTCTCCTGAGAAAATATTGTTTTCTTTTTTATTGGTAAAACTATGAAGTTTGTGTTCTACCTTTGGCCTTGGGTATTAGAAGGCTTTACCATTATTTGTTGCTCTGTCTTCCTCCTTTGCTTAAATCTGGTTTACCAGACCTTATTTTTATGACCTTTTTTTTTCTTTTTTGGTAGCTTGTTTCAACTTATTTTTTGAACGAGCTGCAGTAGAAATAAATTCACTAAGAATCAATTTTGAAAATTTGTGCTAATAAATAGTAATATCTTATCTTTTGTTTTGCCTTTTTTTAAGTAGTTTCCTATTTATGACCTTACCTATTTCTCCTTACCCTCTAAATAGGGTGGCCATCATTCCCATTTGACAGATATAAAAACTGACAAAAAACCTCTAGTAGAATAAGAAAGAAAAGCTATAGGTCCTGGAGCTAGACTGTCTGAGTCTGAATTATGGTTCTGTTGCATTTCTCCCTACAGTTGTACCTTTGGATAAGTTGCCCAACCTCACTGTCCCTCGGTATTGTAAAACAAGGAGGATAACAACAATGGTTAACTACCACAGAGGAGTGTTAAGAGGACTAGTCAAGCAAGTTATACAGTTACGGCACACAGACCAGTGCCCAGTACACAGTAGAACACATAAATGCTTGATGTTGTTATACCTATATCCTTGTCATTTAACATACTGCATTGACTATTCCTTTCATTCCCACTTATTTGTAGTCTATCGGTGCCTTAGTTAGCTGCAGTTGCCACAACAAAATACTGTGTGGATTAAGCAACTGGAATTTATTTCTCACAGTTCTGGAGGCTGGGAAGTCCAAGATTATGGATTATTGGTTCCCCAAGGAGGACTCTGTTCCTGGTTTGTAGACAGTCAACTTCTTGCTGGGTCCTCACATGGTAGGAAGACAGAGGGAGCCCTGGTATCTTTTCCCCTTCTTATAGGGTCATTAACCCTGTCATGGAGATCTATCCTTATAACCTCAGTTATGTGTTCTGGGGATATGGTAGAAAGTCCTAAAGGTATTTTTTTTTCTGTTTTAATGTAATAAGTTATTACATGCCAAAGGCCCCACCTCTAAATACCATCACATTGAATGTTAGTGCTTCAACATATGAATTTGGGGGGAATGCCATCCCTCAAGTTAGGGGATTCAGTCCATAGCAGTCAGCATTCAAAGCATACTAGACATAAATCTGCTTTTGCCATAGATAAGAAGATACGGTTTCCTGAGAACAGTGAAAACATGATCATGCACTCATATTAAACTTGATTTCAGATGGACAAAACAAACAAGAAAACACTTTTAGAACTTTCTACCATACAACAAAAAACATAGCTTTCATCATATAGTGCAATGGTTTACAGGTGCTTTAGTACCAGACAGGTACTCACTCTTGGGCATGACTCACTCTTGCCATTTGCTAACTGTGAAGCCTTGGGGCAAGCTCTATAATGTACAGAGCCATATTGTCCTCTGTTATAAAATGAAGACAATAATGGCTCCTACTTGGTATGTTTTGTTTTTTTAAGTTTTTTTTTTTTTTTTGTTTTTTGGTTTGTTTGGGTTTTTTTTCATTCTTGAGAGACAGAGAGAGAGAGAGAAAGAGAGGCAGAGACACAGGCAGAGGGAGAAGCATGCTCCATGCAGGGAGCCTGACATGGACTCGATCCCGGGACTCCAGGATCACACCCCGAGTTGAAGGCAGGGACCAAACTTGCTGAGCCACCCGAGCTGCCCAGTATGGTTTTTATGTAAACCACACAGCACAGTGCCAAGACAATTGCAGGCAGCCAATAAATATTACAGGGATCACGTTGTGTTGTTATCATTATATAGTAGACCAAGTATATCAAATGCCATAAAATTCAATCTCTTTTATAATATTCTGCAATTCAGATTTTTAAGAAATAATTCATAATTTTCTCCGAGTTAAAATTACAGAGGATTTACATTAGTTGAGGAAAAACAAATTTGTGCCCTCTAATATACAGTTTTATTGTTATTCCCACCCCTCCCCCTCCCCCCAGGATTTCTGGCTGACTGCTGGGTTCATTACATCAATACTCTAAAAAAATAATTTAATATAGAATGAATCCCTTTTGTTATATAGAATTATATGATGGATTTTATGATAAGTATAGACCTTAAAGTCATTTAGCCCCTCACCCTGATTCTGATAAATATTGGTAAAATGTTAAGGCCTAGATTTTATAGTTGGATGTGTTTGTTTCATTTTGTTTTGGGGTTTTGGTCAAGGGAAGGGTTATGTGTTTGAGTATTGGGAAGAATTTAGTCTAACTGTCTTCAATAATGAAAATAAACTTAATTAAATTTGTGCTTAAATAAATTCATACAACAGACTTTATTAAAGGAATAGTATCCATCACATTCCTATAGATATTAGCTTAAAAATAAAATCACATCAAGAACATAGGTAGGCCCTCCTTTAAGAAAAATCTAACACGCAAAGCCTTCAACCTATAAATGGAGAGAGGGCATTTGCTTTTCAAAACAGACTATGTTTCATGAAAATGTAGCTCTCTTTCAAAATCAAGCTTTGTATGGTATTTTAAGTGATTCAATGGCAAGAAATTTGATTTTACAGACCACAAATATTGAATAAAATGAAATATGCTTGTGTCTGGAGTAAATAAAAAGCTCACTTTTTTCATTTTGATGCCATTATTTTCATGTATCTTCTAGCACATTCCTATAGTTTAAAAATAATAATCAGTTTGGATGAATCTGGCCCTATTCATTTTAAAACGGGTCTGGTGATCATGTGTACCTCACCACAACTGATGTGAAAAATGCAGTGCCCTGACAGCTTGCATTAAGCATCATGCAGAAAAAGTATAATTAGCATTTCTGTGCTAATTAAAAGTGATGCTGGGTTAGTTCCAATATCATGCTTTTAAATGGCTGATGTCTCAAGAGAACAAAGTTGGGGGAGAGATGCATTTAAAATGGAAAAACCCTGTGCAAACTTTTGTAAGTGATTCGGATTTGTGGCTTTTGCTATTTACATCTTATTATATGGCAGACTTCAAGATGACTTCTGTTAATCAGTTTACTATTTTCACTTTCTCCACTTTGCCAGCAGTAGGGAATTCAAGATGTTTTTCTGCTTCTTTAAATCCTTTGACCGTCTGCTTTCACCAAAATTAATTAAGGATTTTCTAAATAGAGAACATACCATACAAGAAAGAAGCAATTCAGGATTTTCAGTTTTTCTTTTGCACAGTGCAAACCACATAGTGTACTCAGCCACTTCAGCTTTTCCTACAAGTGAAAATTTTAAAGACAAATACCACCTCCCCCACCCAATGGTTTTTCAAATAAACAGATGATTGCCATTGATTAAATACTTTTTTTTTTTTCAAACTTAGTCCAATTATTTAAAATCACAAAGGTTCTACATGGTGTTAAACCTGATTTTCTTTTCAGGCGAAATGTTGGAGGATCACCAAGATGTGGGGAGAGAGGGAAGCTATTGTTCCAGCACATTCCATTCCTGTTAAATCAACTTGATATACGCAATAGATTAAGTCTGCACTGCAGGTCAGTGAATTTCTATTAACTACTTATTATGGAAGAAAGGAAAGCAGCCCAGTCAAGAACTCTTACACATTAGCCAAAGCAAGCTGTCACTCTGTTTAACTTTTACAATAAATGTTCTCTGTCTCACACATGTGAAAGAAAAAACATCATTTGGCATTTAAGCTCTCATTGCCAGTGTGCATTAAGGCAAAGAATCAGCCTAGATTGAATACTTCTCCTGATTAAAAAGGCTAGGAAACTCTGGATTTCTGCTAGGATTTTGCTGATTTATAAAGTAACTATTTTAAAATAGGCTTCTAGGGATTCTGAAAATAAGAAGACCTTGCTAAGGTCTGTTACAGCTATACCCCCAACTCCAGTCTATCTGCTTCTCTTAGGTCCAAAAATTGATGGATGGAAATGAGGCCTTCCCTCGGGGTGAGTCCCCAAAGATGGAAATGGTTTACGTTTTTTCCAAAGGGACTAAATAAGCAAAAGACTACAGGAAACCAATGTCAGAGATCCTAGCATGAGAAGCATAACTCCAAAGATCCTGGAAAGAGTATAGTTCACAGAACTGGGTGGGTTCTAAGCCCCATGAGCATGCCTGGGATCCTTAGACAAGAAGCGTCAGATAAATGGATAAGAAATAACTAAGCACATGGTCCTGGTCTTCCCTGTCTCCAGCCCTTCAGAATCTCAAAAAAAAAAAAAGGGGGGGGGGGGACAGGAGGCTTCTTTTCATGCTTCTGTGGGAGGCTAGAGGTACACTAACCACCCAGAATGTAGACACCACATTGCTTTCTATCACCCACTTCCTGAACTGGTACCACTTCAGAACTCCAACAACCAGCCCTGAGTCCCACTGAGGATGCTAGTAAGATAAATGAATAAATAAAACCTATTTTTCACAATTATATTAAAGCCATCAAGTAAGATCATGAAGAGTAAACAAAATACATGTCTAAGAAAATAGAATTGCTCAGGAAAATAAATGATGATGGTGTAACTTACATATTTTTGTAAAAAAAAAAATGTAACAGCAATCACAAAGTAAAAAATAAAAAAGCCTTCTGGAAGAAAATCAAAACAGAGACCATGATTTTTCCAAGTAAACAACTTAATAGATGAATTTGAAGACTGTTTATCATTAAGATCCAAATTAGTGACTTGGAAATCAAGTATAAGAAGTATTTCAAAATAGAAAGCCAAAGTATAAAGAGACAAAAAAAATGTAAAGAGATAAAAATGAAGAGATGCAAAAATTATAGAAGGTTTTAGAAATATTGAGAGAAAAGACAAAAGCTCTGGAGGACAAAGTCAAGAACTTAGGTTCTTGGTGGTTTGTTTTTTGTTTGTTTTTGTTTTGTTTTGTTCTTTGCCCTCAGAAGAGGACAGAGATATAATGCCTAAACAAATAACAGAGAACATTTTCTCTGAACTGAAAAAACACTTGAGTCTGAAGAAGGAAAGGACATGATTCAAATATAGATTAACAAGAAAATACAGGTTTACAACTATTCTAATAAAATACATGGATTCTCAGAATTAAGAGAAAATTTAACAAACTTCTAGACAGAAGTGAAACAAAACAAGTTACCACCAAGGAGAAAGAATTAGGCACCGGACTACTTTTCTGCAATACTGAAGTAGAGAGGATAATGAAGTAATGCCCAAAGACCATAGGGAAGGAAGAACTATAAGGATCTGGACAGGGGAGAGGTCAAATAAAAGGTAGAAAGAAGTGTAAGTGGCATTGTTCAAAAATTCACTTCACTAGGATGGAGTAAAATGGAAGGGAACAGTGCCTCCTGGTAAGAAAATAAACAGTATCTTATTTTCAAAATAATATTAGAGAAATATATTTAAGATAATAAGTACAGAGAAAGGACCAAAATAGTACAGTAGATCTTCCAAATAAATAACAAATGAACAAATCAATTAAAATTAGGATAAGGGGAAAAAGTGGAACAACATAAAGCATAAAGGAAAAAGACAGGAATAAAATCAAGTCACTACACTAAAACCCAGTAGATTAAATTCTCCCATTGCACGAGACTGTCAAACTGGACTAAAAGGGAACACATGAATTTATAAAATCTAAAAGAAACAATTGTACAACAAAGTGATCCAGAAAGGTTGAAAACAAATGTATGGACAAAGACAAATTCAAAGAGGTTGTTAGTATTAGATAAATGGAATTTAATGTTAAAAGCCCTAAACAGGAATTAGAGGGTCATCAGGTTTTCATACAAGGTATAAAGAAGATAAAATAACTATAATTTTATATATAGTAGGTTGCTAAGCATAAAAAGCAAAAATTATTAGAAATGTGAGACCTTAAAAAAAAATGTGAGACCTTGATAAAAATATAATTTTGGCTTTAAATATCAGTATGTCTTTTGACCATTATGCAATTATAGTTTACAAAAAATAAAATGAGAAAAATGAATAGTGCAATTTATAAGCTTTACTTAATAAATCCATGTTTTGGGGCTGAATTGTATACCCCCTCTCCGCCCCCCACCAAAAAAAAAAAATCAGATGGAAGTCTTAATTCCAAAACTCAGAATGTAACTGTATAGAGAGATAGGACTTTGAAGTGGTAATTAAAATTAAGTGAAGTCATATGGGTGGGTCCTAATCCAGCCTGACTGGTGTCCTTATTAGAAAATTTGGACACAGAAAGTGCAATGACTGATACATGCTCACAGAGGAAAGAACGCAAGAAGACACAGTGAGAAGGTGGCCCTCTATAGGCCACAAAAAAGGAGGCCTCACAAGAAACCAAACTGGGTGGCACCATGAATGATCTTGGACTTCTAGCCCCCAGAACTGTTGCTTACGCCCACATCATGTGTGGTACTTTGTTATGGCAGCCTTGCAAACTAATACAACCCAGGCTGAATCTCTTAATTCCCAAATAGAAAGTATCTCCTCAGAGAGAAAGAGAGAGAGTGTGTATGTGTGTGTGTGTGTGTTTGAAGACAGAATGATCCATGGATCATCTATAAAAATATATATAAACCACAAAGAATACATCTAATATATTTTTAAAACAAACATGCTACATTCTCCAGCTACAAAATGATGTATTAGAAATAAATAAAAAGTTTCCTCCAATAAAGTTATAACTACTAGGAAATTAAGGCACATACTTTTAGAAAATTCTTGGACCAAAGAGGAGTCAAAAGAAAAATGACAAACTACTTTGAAAGCAAATTAAAAGAAGAATATTTCATACCAGAATCGTACTTTTGAACCTAAGGGAAACAGATCCATTAGCACAGAGTTTTGAAAGGTTATAAAAAATTTTAAGCTAGGAGGGGCAAGATGGCGGAAGAGTAGGGTCCCCAAATCACCTGTCCCCACCAAGTTACCTAGATAACCTTCAAACCATCCTGAAAATCTACGAATTCGGCCTGAGATTTAAAGAGAGAACAGCTGAAACGCTACAGTGAGAAGAGTTCGCGCTTCTATCAAGGTAGGAAGACGGGGAAAAAGAAATAAAGAAACAAAAGGCCTCCGAGGGGGAGGGGCCCCGCGAGGAGCCGGGCTGAGGCCGGGGCGAGTGTCCCCAGGACAGGAGAGCCCCGTCCCGGAGAAGCAGGAGATGCACCAACCTTCCCGGGCGGGCGGAAAGGGGCTCGCAGGGAGTTGGAGCAGGACCCAGGAGAGCGGGGATGCCCTCGGGCTCCCGGGGACACTAACAGACACCTGCGCCCCGGGAGAGTGCGCCGAGCTCCCTAAGGGCTGCAGCGCGCACGGCGGGACCGACCGGAGCAGCTCGGAGGGGCTCGGGCGGCGGCTCCGCGGAGGGGGCTGCGGGGCGGGAGCGCGAATCCACCAGCGCAGGCCCCGGAGCACAGGGCGCCGGGACACAGCCCAGGATCCGGCCTACCCCCGGGACAGGCAGAGGCCGGGAGGGCCCAGGACAGCAAGGACGCTCCTGCCAGGAGCTGAACAGATCAGCGGCCCCGCCACCAGAGCCCCCAGGCCCTGCGGACGGAGAGCTCCGGAGTTACTGTGGGAGCTGAAGCCAGGTTTCCAGAGCTGCATAGCCACTGTGGCTGTTCCTCCTGGGGCCTCACGGGGTAAACAACCCCCACTGAGCCCTGCACCAGGCAGGGGGCAGAGCAGCTCCCCCAAGTGCTAACACCTGAAAATCAGCACAGCAGGCCCCTCCCCCAGAAGACCAGCTAGACAGACCAGTTCCAGGGGAAGTCAAGGGACTTAAAACTACAGAATCAGAAGATACTCCCCCGTGGTTTTTGTTTTTTGTTTTGTTTTTTTTTTTTTTGATTTCTGATTGCTTCCCCCACCCCCTTTTTTTTTCACCTTTCTTTCTTTTTCTTTCTCTTTTTCCTCTCTTTTTTTCCTTTTTTCTTCTTTTTCTTTTTTCTTTTTCTCTTTTATTTCCTTCTCTCTCTCTCTTTTTCTCCTTTTCCCAATACAACTTGTTTTTGCCACTCTGCACTGAGCAAAATGACTAGAAGGAAAACCTCACCTCAAAAGAAAGAATCAGAAACAGTCCTCTCTCCCACAGAGTTACAAAATCTGGATTACAATTCAATGTCAGAAAGCCAATTCAGAAGCACTATTATACAGCTACTGGTGGCTCTAGAAAAAAGCATAAAGGACTCAAGAGACTTCACGACTGCAGAATTTAGATCCAATCAGGCAGAAATTAAAATCAATTGAATGAGATGCAATCCAAACTAGAAGTCCTAACGATGAGGGTTAACGAGGTGGAAGAACAAGTGACTGACATAGAAGACAAGTTGATGGCAAAGAGGGAAACTGAAGAAAAAAGAGACAAACAATTAAAAGACCATGAAGATAGATTGAGGGAAATAAACGACACCCTGAGGAAGAAAAACCTACGTTTAATGGGGGTTCCCGAGGGCGCCGAAAGGGCCAGAGGGCCAGAATATGTATTTAAACAAATCCTAGCTGAAAACTTTCCTAATCTGGGAAGGGAAACAAGCATTCAGATCCAGGAAATAGAGAGATTCCCCCCCAAAAAAAAAATCAATAAAAACTGTTCAACACCTCGACATCTAATAGTTAAGTTGCAAATTCCAAAGATAAAGAGAAGATCCTTAAAGCAGCAAGAGACAAGAAATCCCTGACTTTTATGGGGAGGAGTATTAGGGTAACAGCAGACCTCTCCACAGAGACCTGGCAGGCCAGAAAGGGCTGGCAGGATATATTCAGGGTCCTAAATGAGAAGAACATGCAACCAAGAATACTTTATCCAGCAAGGCTCTCATTCAAAATGGAACGAGAAATAAAGAACTTCCAAGACAGGCAGGAACTGAAAGAATATGTGACCTCCAAACCAGCTCTGCAAGAAATTTTAAGGGGGACTCTCAAAATTCCCCTTTAAGAAGAAGTTCAGTGGAACAATCCACAAAAACAAGGACTGAATAGATATCATGGTGACCCTAAACTCATATCTTTCAATAGTAATCCTGAACGTGAACGGGCGTAATGACCCCATCAAAAGGCGCAGGGTTTCAGACTGGATAAAAAAGCAGGACCCATCTATTTGCTGTCTACAAGAGACTCATTTTAGACAGAAGGACACCTACAGCCTGAAAATAAAAGGTTGGAGAACCATTTACCACTCAAATGGGTCCTCAAAAGAAAGCAGGGGGGGCATCCTTATATCAGATAAACTAAAATTTACCCCGAAGACTACAGTGAAAGATGAAGAGGGACACTATCTCATACTTAAAGGATCTATCCAACAAGAGGGCTTAACAATCCTCAATATATATGCCCGGAATGTGGGAGCTGCCAAATATTTAAACCAATTAATAACCAAAGTGAAGAAATACTTAGATAATAATACACTTATACTTGGTGACTTCAATCTAGCTCTTTCTACCCTCGATAGGTCTTCTAAGCACAACATCTACAAAGAAACAAGAGCTTTAAATGATACACTGGACCAGATGGATTTCACAGATATCTACAGAACTTTACATCCAAACTCAACTGAATACACATTCTTCTCAAGTGCACATGGAACTTTCTCCAGAATAGACCACATACTGGGTCACAAATCGGGTCTGAACCGATACCAAAAGATTGGGATCGGCCCCTGCATATTCTCAGACCATAATGCCTTGAAATTAGAACTAAATCACAGTAAGAAGTTTGGAAGGACCACAAACACATGGAGGTTAAGGACCATCCTGCTAAAAGATGAAAGGGTCAACCAGGAAATTAAGGAAGAATTAAAAAGATTCATGGAAACTAATGAGAATGAAGATACAACCGTTCAAAATCTTTGGGATGCAGCAAAAGCAGTCCTGAGGGGGAAATACATCGCAATACAAGCATCCATTCAAAAACTGGAAAGAACTCAAATACAAAAGCTAACTTTACACCTAAAGGAGCTAGAGAAAAAACAGCAAATAGACCCTATGCCCAGCAGAAGAAGAGAGTTAATTAAAATTCGAGCAGAACTCAACGAAATCGAGACCAGAAGAACTGTGGAACAGATCAATAGAACCAGGAGTTGGTTCTTTGAAAGAATTAATAAGATAGATAAACCATTAGCCAGCCTTATTAAAAAGAAGAGAGAGAAGACTCAAATTAATAAAATCATGAATGAGAAAGGAGAGATCACTACCAACACCAAGGAAATACAAACGATTTTAAAAACATATTATGAACAGCTCTACGGCAATAAATTAGGCAATCTAGAAGAAATGGACGCATTCCTGGAAAGCCACAAACTACCAAAACTGGAACAGGAAGAGATAGAAAACCTGAACAGGCCAATAACCAGGGAGGAAATTGAAGCAGTCATCAAAATCCTCCCAAGACACAAGAGTCCAGGGCCAGATGGCTTCCCAGGGGAATTCTATGAAAAGTTTAAAGAAGAAACCATACCTATTCTACTAAAGCTGTTTGGAAAGATAGAAAGAGATGGAGTACTTCCAAATTCATTCTATGAGGCCAGCATCACCTTAATTCCAAAACCAGACAAAGACCCCACCAAAAAGGAGAATTACAGACCAATATCCCTGATGAACACGGATGCAAAAATTCTCAACAAGATGCTAGCCAATAGGATCCAACAACACATTAAGAAAATTATTCACCACGACCAAGTAGGATTTATCCCCGGGACACAAGGCTGGTTCAACACTCGTAAAACAATCAATGTGATTCATCATATCAGCAAGAGAAAAACCAAGAACCATATGATCCTCTCATGAGATGCAGAGAAAGCATTTGACAAAATACAGCATCCATTCCTGATCAAAACTCTTCAGAGTATAGGGATAGAGGGAACTTTCCTCAACATCTTTAAAGCCGTCTACGAAAAGCCTACAGCA
Organism: Nyctereutes procyonoides; assembly: GCF_905146905.1. Taxonomy (NCBI): domain Eukaryota; kingdom Metazoa; phylum Chordata; class Mammalia; order Carnivora; family Canidae; genus Nyctereutes; species Nyctereutes procyonoides. The sequence continues at coordinate 27,414,725 of NW_026575122.1, forward strand.
AATATCATTCTCAATGGGGAAGCACTGGGAGCCTTTCCCCTAAGATCAGGAACAAGACAGGGATGTCCACTCTCACCACTGCTATTCAACATAGTATTGGAAGTCCTAGCCTCAGCAATCAGACAACAAAAAGACATTAAAGGCATTCAAATTGGCAAAGAAGAAGTCAAACTCTCCCTCTTCGCCGATGACATGATACTCTACATAGAAAACCCAAAAGCCTCCACCCCATGATTGCTAGAACTCATACAGCAATTTGGTAGCATGGCAGGATACAAAATCAATGCCCAGAAATCAGTGGCATTTCTATACACTAACAATGAGACTGAAGAAAGAGAAATTAAGGAGTCAATCCCATTTACAGTTGCACCCAAAAGCATAAGATACCTAGGAATAAACCTAACCAAAGAGGTAAAGGATCTATACCCTAAAAACTATAGAACACTTCTGAAAGAAATTGAGGAAGACACAAAGAGATGGAAAAATATTCCATGCTCATGGATTGGCAGAATTAATATTGTGAAAATGTCAATGTTACCCAGGGCAATTTACACGTTTAATGCAATCCCTATCAAAATACCATGGACTTTCTTCAGAGACTTAGAACAAATTATTTTAAGATTTGTGTGGAATCAGAAAAGAGCCCGAATAGCCAGGGGAATTTTAAAAAAGAAAACCATATCTGGGGGCATCACAATGCCAGATTTCAGGTTGTACTACAAAGCTGTGGTCATCAAGACAGTGTGGTACTGGCACAAAAACAGACACAATGGAACAGAATTGAGAACCCAGAAGTAGACCCTGAACTTTATGGTCAACTAATATTCGATAAAGGAGGAAAGACTATCCATTGGAAGAAAGACAGTCTCTTCAATAAATGGTGCTGGGAAAATTGGACATCCACATGCAGAAGAATGAAACTAGACCACTCTCTTTCACCACACACAAAGATAAACTCAAAATGGATGAGAGATCCAAATGTGAGACAAGATTCCATCAAAATCCTAGAGGAGAACACAGGCAACACCCTTTTTGAACTCGGCCACAGTAACTTCTTGCAAGATACATCCACGAAGGCAAAAGAAACAAAAGCAAAAATGAACTATTGGGACTTCATCAAGATAAGAAGCTTTTGCACAGCAAAGGATACAGTCAACAAAACTAAAAGACAACCTACAGAATGGGAGAAGATATTTGCAAATTACGGATCAGATAGAGGGCTAGTTTCTAAGGTCTATAAAGAACTTATTAAACTCAACAGCAAAGAAACAAACAATCCAATCATGAAATGGGCAAAAGACATGAACAGAAATTTCACAGAGGAAGACATAGACATGGCCAACAAGCACATGAGAAAATGCTCCGCATCACTGGCCATCAGGGAAATACAAATCAAAACTACAATGAGATACCACCTCACACCAGTGAGAATGGGAAACATTAACAAGGCAGGAAACCACAAATGTTGGAGAGGATGCGGAGAAAAGGGAACCCTCTTACACTGTTGGTGGGAATGTGAACTGGTGCAGCCACTCTGGAAAACTGTGTGGAGGTTCCTCAAAGAGTTAAAAATAGACCTGCCCTACGACCCAGCAATTGCACTGTTGGGGATTTACCCCAAAGATACAGATGCAATGAAACACCGGGACACCTGCACCCCGATGTTTCTAGCAGCCATGTCCACAATAGCCAAACTGTGGAAGGAGCCTCGGTGTCCATCGAAAGATGAATGGATAAAGAAGATGTGGTTTATGTATACAATGGAATATTACTCAGCCATTAGAAACGACAAATACCCACCATTTGCTTCAACGTGGATGGAACTGGAGGGTATTATGCTGAGTGAAGTAAGTCAATCGGAGAAGGACAAACAGTGTATGTTCTCATTCATTTGGGGAATATAAATAATAGTGAAAGGGAATAGAAGGGAAGGGAGAAGAAATGTGTGGGAAATATCAGAAAGGGAAACAGAACATAAAGACTCCTAACTCTGGGAAATGAACTAGGGGTGGTGGAAGGGGAGGAGGGCGGGGGGTGGTGGTGAATGTGTGACGGGCACTGATGGGGACACTTGACGGGATGAGCACTGGGTGTTATTCTGTATGTTGCTAAATTGAACGCCAATAAAAAAATTAATTTATTAAAAAAAATTAAGCTATTATTCGAAAGAAGCATTGAATTCAGATGGATTCTTAGCTGAGTTTTTCAAACCCAGTGTTTTTTTACTGGGGAACTATTGGCATTTTCAATGGAATAATAATTTGTTGCATAGGACTCTCTTGTGCATTGCTTGGGATTAACCCATTCCTAGCTCCTAAAGTACACAATAACGTTAGCATCCCACCATCACTGAGATAACCAAAACACCTATACAATTGAAAATGTTCTGATGAACACATAATTCCAGTGTTATTTAAACTCTTCTAGGGCATGGAAAATGAAGAAAATCTCATTAGAGAATCTAGTTTAATGCAATACTAAATTGTGGTAAGAAAATAGTAGGGAAAAAAATCCTACTAATACAATGTCACTTAAATATTGGTCCATGCTATTAATTAGGAAGACTTAATGCCAAAAAGTCTAAATAAACATCTATCAATATATCTATGTAATTTTAATGTAACTTCAATTAGATTTCCAATATGACATTCTTAAAAATTTTGGCTATAATGATCACACATTTTATATGAAAGAATAAATATCTAGGAAGAGTAAAGAATAAAAAAGAATAAAGACTTGGTTTACCAAATATTAGGACATAGTACAAAGAGAATATGGTATTAACCTCGAAATAGAAAACTGATCAATGGAACATAACAGGAAATCACGAATCAGATGCTAGCATATGGGGATGTAATACACAGCAAGGATAACATTTCATTTCACTGGGTGAAAAATGAATTACTTAATAAATTATCCTGGTTATCCATCTGGAAAAAAAATAATTTGAACTACCATCCTACACTATATACCAAAGCAAACTTGAGATGCTTTAAACATATAAACATAAAAATATTAAACAAAACTATTTTTTAAAAATCTAAGAGACTATGTGTATTATTTAGGGGCAGGCAAGTCCTTCCTCATCCAAACTGAAAACTCATATTGTAAAATGTAAAACATATTTAAAAGTGTAAATTTACATATTTACAAAGTATGCAAAGTAAAAACTAGACATTTTCCATGGCAAAAGTTACCCTAAACAAACCCAACAGACAACACATTTGGGAAAAAAATACTACAAAACAAAAGAAAAACAGACAGTTAATACATGATTTGTACACAAAAAGCTTCTACAAATCAACAGGAAGGCAAACAATTTTTTCCCTATAGGAAAGGAATAGGAGGAGAAAACTCACAGAAGAGCTGATATAAATGGCCAGAAAGTATTTAAAAATGTTCAATTTCCCTAGTGATGCAGGAAGTGTAAATAAAAGTGAATGAAATATCCATGATGCCAGTAAGATTGACAAAGTAAAAAAGAAAAATAATTACTATTGTTGAACTTTTAAAACATATCCATTTTATATTTCTGAAAGAAGACAAAAACGGGTGTAAGGATAAACATGTTTAAAAAAATGTAAACTATAAAAGCCTTTTTGATAAAGAATCTGCCCATATTAATTAAAAATATATGTATCTTTGACTGAAGACTTGCCCCTCCTGGGAATCCAGCCAAAGAAATAAAAGCTCAAATATACAAGAATATGATACAGGATATTTAGTGTATCACTGTTGATAAAAGCTACCAATAACAACTGACAACAACGACAACAAAATGGAAGCAAAGTAAATGTCCATCAATCAGATTCATTGTGTAATATTCTATGGCCATAAAAAAGAATGAATTACAGCTCTGCCAACTGGGATAGAAGGGGTATTTTGAGTGACAAAACCTAAATGTAGAGAAAATGCTTTCTAAAATATCACAGTATTATAAAACAATGATCAAACTTCCTAAAAGAGTACATTTCTGTATGTAGGTGTATGTATAGGCTTACACATGATTGTATGATCATGTGGAAAAATATGGATTACATATAATACACACCTTTATAATATTATATTATATAATTCAGTTATATGAGATGGATGGATGGATGGATGGATGGATGGATGGATGGATGGATATAGCAGCAATAGTGAGGGAAAGGGGGATAAATAATTTGCACTAAAGTATTATAGTTCTGTAAAACTAAATGCATATATGTAGTGATTAAAAAATCAAATATATACACCTTATTTCACTGAATCCAAGACAATCCTTTTTGCCTTTTAATATCTCAGGAATCAGAATGCATCTTATCATTGAGAGCGTCTGGTATTTCACAATTAACTGGCAGGGTTTTCTTTCTTTTCTTAATGGTACATTAGATGACGGTGCCTTAAGTGGATAAGATATAGTATTATACTAATATCATACCCCTCAAAAAGTGCTTTTAGCCCAAGCTGAAAACAAAGCATCCAACTGAAGAGTAGTCATCTTTCTTCACATTTCTTTAAGTGGGTTAAAAAAAAAATAAAAAGTGTGCAAGGGTAAAAATGGATCCATTAGGACAGAATCATCCAGTAAACAAATAATCTAACAGTGTTATAATTCTGACAAGTGGAGTGACAGAAAAAAGGCCATAACCTGGGATCCACCTTGGAGGGCAACTGAAATTAAGAGTATTTTGTTGGAGCTTCTACAACCCTCAGGCAGGCAACCAGGGCAAGACAACAAAGGATTTCTCCTGCCTCAACTGCATTCTCACTGGCAACCTCAAAATTTGATCAAACCAGTCTTCCTTCCACTCCTAGAGGGAAGAGCAGGCCCGGGAAGGCAGTGTTTCTTTGGTGTTATGAAATAACTGAATACCTAGAGGAAACTGAAATTTGGCCACAGAGCTCACTCAAGTAGAACCTGTAAGTTGACTCCCAGTGGGCCCATTTAAAATAGGTCTTTCCGATCTCACGTGGGATTTTCCAAAAGTCAGCATCTAGGAACATGAGTAGCCATCTGCACAAAGTTTTCATTTGCTTTAAAAAGTTCCTTACAAAAAATAAATAATAAGTAAATAAATAAATAAATAAATAAATAAATAAATAAATAAATAGTTCCTTACAATTTATAGCTAATGAATAGAATATATTTATCGAGGGAGGGGCAAGATGGCGGAAGAGCAGGGTCCCCAAATCACCTGTCCCCACCAAATTACCTAGATAACCTTCAAACCATCCTGAAAATCTACGAATTCGGCCTGAGATGTAAAGAGAGACCAGCTGGAACGCTACAGTGAGAAGAGTTCGCGCTTCTATCAAGGTAGGAAGACGGGGGAAAAGAAATAAAGGAACAAAAGGCCTCCGAGGGGGAGGGGCCCCGCGAGGAGCCGGGCTGAGGCCGGGGCGAGTGTCCCCAGGACAGGAGAGCCCCGTCCCGGAGGAGCAGGAGCTGCACCAACCTTCCCGGGCGGGCGGAAAGGGGCTCGCAGGGAGTTGGAGCAGGACCCAGGAGGGCGGGGATGCCCTCGGGCTCCCGGGGACACTAACAGACACCTGCGCCCCGGGAGAGTGCGCCGAGCTCCCTAAGGGCTGCAGCGCGCACGGCGGGACCGACCGGAGCAGCTCGGAGGGGCTCGGGCGGCGGCTCCGCGGAGGGGGCTGCGGGGCGGGAGCGCGAATCCAACAGCGCAGGCCCCGGAGCACAGGGCGCCAGGACACAGCCCAGGATCTGGCCTACCCCCGGGACAGGCAGAGGCCGGGAGGGCCCAGGACAGCGAGGACGCTCCTGCCCCGAGCTGAGCAGATCAGCGGCCCCGCCCCGGAGCCTCCAGGCCCTGCAGACGGAGAGCCGAGAGCCCCGAGCCCCGTAGTTCCTGCTGAGGCTGAATCCAGGCTTCCAGAGTTGCCATAGCAACTGCTGCTGTTCCTCCTGGGGCCCCACGGGGTAAACAACCCCCACTGAGCCCTGCAGCAGGCAGGGGCAGAGCAGCTCCCCCAAGTGCTGACACCTGAAAATCAGCACAGCAGGCCCCTCCCCCAGAAGACCAGCTAGACGGACCAGTGATACTCCCCCGTGTTCCAATACAACTTGTTTTTGGCCACTCTGCACTGAGCAAAATGACTAGAAGGAAAACCTCACTTCAAAAGAAAGAATCAGAAACAGCCCTCTTTCCCACAGAGTTACAAAATCTGGATTACACTTCAATGTCAGAAAGCCAATTCAGAAACACCATTATACAGCTACTGGTGGCTCTAGAAAAAAGCATTAAGGCCTCACGAGACTTCATGACTGCAGAATTTAGATCCAATCAGGCAGAAATTAAAAATCAATTGAATGAGATGCAATCCAAACTAGAAGTCCTAACGACGAGGGTTAATGAGGTGGAAGAACGAGTGAGTGACATAGAAGACAAGTTAATGGCAAAGAGGGAAACTGAGGAAAAAAGAGATAAACAATTAAAGAACCATGAAGACAGATTAAGGGAAATGAACGACACTCTAAGGAAGAAAAACCTACGTTTAATTGGGGTTCCCGAGGGCGCCGAAAGGGACAGAGGGCCAGAATATGTATTTGAACAAATCCTAGCTGAAAACTTTCCCAATCTGGGAAGGGAAACAGGCATTCAGATCCAGGAAATAGAGAGATCCCCCCCTAAAATCAATAAAAACCGTTCAACACCTCGACATCTAATAGTGAAGCTTGCAAATTCCAAAGATAAAGAGAAGATCCTTAAAGCAGCAAGAGACAAGAAGTCCCTGACTTTCATGGGGAGGAATATTAGGGTAACAGCAGACCTCTCCACAGAGACGTGGCAGGCCAGAAAGGGCTGGCAGGATATATTCAGGGTCCTAAATGAGAAGAACATGCAACCAAGAATACTTTATCCAGCAAGGCTCTCATTCAAAATGGAAGGAGAGATAAAGAGCTTCCAAGACAGGCAGGAACTGAAAGAATATGTGACCTCCAAACCAGCTCTGCAAGAAATTTTAAGGGGGACTCTTAAAACTCCCCTTTAAGAAGAAGTTCAAGTAACTCTGAACGTGAATGGGCTTAATGACCCCATCAAAAGGCGCAGAGTTTCAGACTGGATAAAAAAACAGGACCCATCTATTTGCTGTCTACAAGAGACTCATTTTAGACAGAAGGACACCTACAACCTGAAAATAAAAGGTTGGAGAACCATTTACCATTCAAATGGTTCTCAAAATATACCCTAAAAACTACAGAACACTTCTGAAAGAAATTGAGGAAGACACAAAGAGATGGAAAAATATTCCATGCTCATGGATTGGCAGAATTAATATTGTGAAAATGTCAATGTTACCCAGGGCAATTTACACGTATAATGCAATCCCTATCAAAATACCATGGACTTTCTTCAGAGACTTAGAACAAATTATTTTAAGATTTGTGTGGAATCAGAAAAGACGCCAAACAGCCAGGGGAATTTTAAAAAAAGAAAACCATATCTGGGGGCATCACAATGCCAGATTTCAGGTTGTACTACAAAGCTGTGTTCATCAAGACAGTGTGGTACTGGCACAAAAACAGACATATAGATCAATGGAACAGAACAGAGAACCCAGAAGTGGACCCTGAACTTTATGCTCAACTAATATACGATAAAGGAGGAAAGACGATCCACTAGAAGAAAGACAGTCTCTTCAATAAATGGTGCTGGGAAAATTGGACATCCACATGCAGAAGAATGAAACTGGACCACTCTCATGCACCATACACAAAGATAAACTCAAAATGGATGAAAGATCTAAATGTGAGACAAGATTCCATCAAAATCCCAGAGAAGAACTCAGGCAACACCCTTTTTGAACTTGGCCACAGTAACCGGAGAAGGACAAACAGTGTATGTTCTCATTCATTTGGGGAATATGAATAATAGCGAAAGGGAATATAAGGGAAGGGAGAAGAAATGTGTGAGAAATATCAGAAAGGGAGACAGAACATAAAGACTTCTAACTCTGGGAAATGAACTAGGGGTGGTGGAGGGGGAGGAGGGTGGGGGGTGGGGGTGAATGGGTGACGGGCACTGAGGGGTACACTTGACGGGATGAGCACTGGGTGTTATTCTGTATGTTGGTAAATTGAACACCAATAAAAATTAATTTATAAATTAAAAAAAAAAGAATATATTTATCTTATGACCTTTCAACGACCAAAATACTTCCACTCTTAGAATGTGACTATTCAGATCACTCTCAAACAATATAAAACCAGTCCAATGACTCCTAAAGTCATTTTTTCTTTCCCTTAATGTCTCCCACCACACAGATCAAGAACCCCTAAGCTAAAAAGGAAAGTGAAGAGGATCCACCAAAGAATAAAGACGAACACTCTGGCTGCAAAGGCCGATGGTTAGAAAGCATTGTTGAATTTTACTCCATATTTTAATGATCTTATTATAGGCCTGTTGTTGGCACTGGATGCCAGGATATATAAAATAAGTACATGACCCAATTCCAGACCTTGGATGACTTATAATCAGGAGATAAATCAGAGAATAATTTACAGAATGTGGTACTGCTAGTCAATCCCTCAGTGTATGCTATTTGCAAATATGCTACTTCTATGACTGTCCTTTATTCCCCCCTAGACGAGGCCTCCATTCCTTGTTCTCCCTGACTTCCACCTCCAATCATGCAATATCCAAGTTGTCCATGCCTAACAGGGTCAGCTAGAGACTGCTACAAGGTGGTGGTCAGCCCCAAATTCTCTTCATCACCTTCCCATCTCCTCTTCAGTAGGATCATGAATATGCTATCCTAGCCCATGTTCTCATTCTTCAGTTATTATAGCTCAATTAATTTTATCTCAGTAACCATTTCTCACCAGTACACATTATCTTTAACTCATTCCCTTAACCACTTTCACTTAATGCCAATTAATTCAGGAAAGATCTAGAGAAGGGTTCTAACATATTATAATGTTTGATTTAATTTAAAAAAGAAAACCTTTTTTTAACTCCTCTGACTTGATAAAAATTTAAAACTTAGAAGTTTTTGAGAGAAAAGAGGATTAGCACTTTAAAAATTATTTGCCCCCAGGGAGCCTGAGTGACTCAGTTGGTTAAGCGGCTGTCTTTTGGTTTCCATTCAGGTCACGATCTGATCTCCAGATTCTGGAATCAAGTCCCACATCAGGTTCCGCACCCAGAGGGGAGTCTGTTTCAGGATTCTTTCTCTTGCGCCTTCCCTGCTCACTCACTCTCTCTTTTTCTCTATAAAATAAATAAATCTTAAAAAATAATAATAATAATTAAAAATAAGAAAATATTTGCCCCCCCCCCTCCCGAAAGGATGCAAGATAGAAAACTCAAATCACTAAGGCTGGGTCTTTTAAAAGGCAAAACCTATTATTTGTATTGTTTGTAGTATGTTCTAAAAAGGCATGAGACAGGGGTGGGAATCAAGTAGTAAACAAGAGAATATTCAGTGACAGTCCATAAAATACTTTTTTAAATCACCAATCCAAGAAAACTCAGGATCAGCATAAGCCACGTGACAAAAAAATAATATTAATTAAACAGAATCACAAGGGGGGAAAGTAGATGTAGGGAGCAAGGTTGAAAGTTGAATGGAGAAAGGTAGTTTCCATTTTGATTTTGAAGAGTGGGAAAGAGGAACTGAGTACATAAGATTCACTAAGCCCACGGACTCTATGTATGGTTGTGCAGGTGGTGAACTGCGCAAAGGCTCCCAGTGAAGGTGTCAAGTGGAACTACATCTATCCTGTGTTCCCTGGCATGAGGCAATATTTGTTTGGAGAAAGAAGTTGTTTTTTTCTTGCCTGAAGGGCTATGTCCTGATTAACCTGTGACCTTTTAAAAATTACTTCCAAATTCTTTGATTCTCCTCCTAACAAGAAGTGTGATCTACGGTCCAACCCCTTTGTTGTTGTTGTTAAGATTTTATTTATTTATTCATGAGAGACACACACAGAGAGAGGCAGAGACACAGACAGAGGGAGAAGTAGGCTTCATGCAGAAGCCCATGTGGAACTCGATCCCAGGACCCCAGGATCATGTCCTGGCCGAAGGCAGACACTCAACTGCTGAACCCCCCAGGCATTCCTATTGTCCATTCCCTTTGAATTTGTTGAGTTTTTGTTTTGTTTTGTTTTGTTTTGTTGTTTTCTTTTTCTTTTTACTGCTGGATTAATAGAAAATTGAAAGTAACAAAGTGACAGCTTCATTTTCCTGCCTTTTGGGACATGCACTCTTGGAACCTAGGTACCATTCCTTGACGGCTACATGGAGATGCTGTGCAGAAGTTCCAGCTGACAGTCTCTGCTAAGGCTCTAGCAAACAGCCAGCATTTACCAGCAAATACGTATGTAAAGACACCTCTAGGTGATTTTCACTGTTGGGTCACACCCAGCCTTCTGCTCTCTCCCTGATAGCCCAGAGGTAAAGCAGAGGCAAGCCAAAGCTGGTGGGCCCTGTCCAAATTCCTGACCCACGGAGTCCATGAGCACAATAAAATGGTTGTTTTATGCTACTCTGCTTTGAAACCACTGGTTATGCAGCAATTGATAACTGGGGCATCATCCACTGGGACCTACTTCTCACTTGGGCAGAGGCTCTGAACAGGCTAGCAGCAGCTCTGATGTAAGCTAGTTCAGAAATACTGTGTCGGGCTGTGCTCACCAAATTGGATCCTCAGGTGCACACCCCTCTCTCCTGTTTCACAGAGCCAGCTGGTATACAGGGCTCTTGGCTTATCTCTCCTGACTCCTCCCTCTCCACTGCCTCAAATCTCACACCATGTTTTATCTACACTCCTACTTCTCAAACACAGCTCTCTTGTCTCTGGGTCTTTACCAGTGCTAACACCTCTACCTGAAATATCTTTCCTCTTTTCACACCCTCCATCTGCACTGCTGTCTTCTCACCTTCTAACTTGGCTCTCCAAAACTGTCAGTAATGCAGAGGATTTCCGTATTCTTTCATTCTGAACTGACCTAACACTGAAAGTTCAGTGGCTTCCCCAGGAGCTTCCAGCTATCCCTTGCAGATATAGTAGACATGCCCTTCGACAGAAACAAGGGGAGAAACATGGCTGCCAGCCAGATTCTAGAATCACCACCTTAATATTTGTCATCCTGCAATGGACTCAGATGAAAAGTTTGAAAACTCATTCCCACAAAAGAATGATGCAAATTCAAGAAGTCTTAAAGTCAAGTCTACCTGTTAAAGCAATGGCATGCAGCAGAAAGTCTTCAGGATGCTTTAATCTCTTACTGACTAGAACCTCAGAATAAGCAGAAGTGAAAAATAGCCTAGAAATCACATTTAGCTTTCATTTCATTTGGCGCCAGGAAAGCTGTGATGAGGTAGTGTTGGACCAGCCGTAACATGACAAACCACGGCCTAAGCCGGCTGCAACGGGCAGGCATCTGAGATGCCTGAGCTCAAAACTAAAACTCTGGAGGTTTAACAGAACAGTTTAAGAGCTGTGATCAGGAGCAATTCCTTTCTTTCTGATGATTTTCTGTGCTTCTACTTTTGATTTTTCTCCCTATAATTCCCACCATGAAACAATTAAAACAAAAAGTGACTGGACTTGAAAATGATCGCTTTGGTTTTAAAAAAAAAATGTCCACACTATGAAATAGATGCTGCTCTCAAATAAAATCTTCTATGTGTTATGAAATGAGACAGCCCTAATCTCTCAAATAACAAAGATTAGGCAAAAATGATAGAATGTGAATGTCAAAGAGACTCACAGGAATAAATGGAAAATTGATAGATGCTCTGGAGTCTCCAAAATGCTTTTTAAAAATCTTAGCACATTCTGTGACATAATACAAAATCTGTGGCATTCCATGGGAAAATAAATGTTTATTTCCAATATAAGCTTTGAAATGTGTAAATAAAAGCAGACAGGCTCTTTTCTCCAATGTTGAAGGTGCTGATATGCTAATAAACATTTCAATGAAAAGGAGATACTATCTCTGAATTAAAGAAAGGGATGTCTGCCTATCTCACTCCTCCCTGTCTACCTGTCTTTCCTTTCTTTTTCCTTCTGTCATCTCAATTTTTTGCCTGCTCTATCTCTTTTTTATTTTATTATTACTTGCCCTTTCATTCTCCTTCTCCCTATAACTCTCTCTTCAATCAAAATGACCTATTTCTTGTGGTCCTACTTTGTGCAGGTCAATTTGCTGCACCTCAGGACTACATGAATGCAACATGGGGTCCTTGTGAGACTGAAAAGTACAATCAAGCCAAAATACAGAAGAACCCAGAGAGCCACAATCGGGCAGTGTTAGACTACAAGTGCTGGACTGCTTAAGAGCTGGGCCTTAGGAGACAAGCAGACACTGGCATCCTGGGAAAGTATTCAGCCAAGGGATACTGGGAGCAACGAAACAGGGGAAGGAGAGTGCTGTATTTGCTGCCAAGTACAGTCAAGTAGACTGTTTAGTCTTTGGTGCAGGATTTACATAGCAAAGTGGTAAGAGGCAGGGTTACAAAAGCAGATGGAATCCAAATGATAGGGGCTTTGAACGCTAGGCAAAGGGATTTAGACCAGACTGTCTACCATGAAGAGCCAGTGGCATTTTTCTGGTGGGTTTTTTTTTTTTGTGTGTGGGGGATTTTTAAAAAACTATTTCTGAGAATCTACCCTTCCCTATCCTTTCATTCAGGCCAACTGTTCTCTAGTTATAGTTATAGAACATAATGTTGCATTCTTCATTCTATTCTCTATCATGAGAGTAGGTGAGCTAAAATTTCATGTGTATCTTTTTAAGTCACCTACATTGCTTGGGTTTCTGTAAATGAGTAACCAAAAAATAATAATAATAATACTCATGTCTCATTGTTTAGAAATAAAAGATTTTGAAGATCATCTTTCAGGTAAAAAGGAAAAAGATGAGATAAATCCAAGTCCACTATAAAATCTAAGAAATAAGTCATTTGGGATATCCAACCTATTCCACAGAGATCTCCAAGAATATAGCTAAGTACTTCTGATTTAAATGGAGTCTGGCTTGCAATCCTTGATATGGCCTTTCCTGATTCCTCACTAAAACACTGATAAAATCAAAGAAAAATATAAAACCACACCCCCATAAAACATAATAGTGATAGACAACTTATTACTAGATTCTAAGAAGTACTTCAAATAAATTCATGGTTCACAAACATGAATGAAAATGTATGCTTGTAGGGGTGCCTGGGTGGCTCAGTGGTTAAGTGTCTGCCTTCGGCTCAGGTCATTATCCTAGGGTCCTGGGATCGAGTACCGCATCAGGCTCCCTGAAGGGAGCCTACTTCTCCCTCTGCCTGTATCTCTGCCTCTCTGTGTGTGTCTCTCATGAATAAATAAAATCCTTAAAAAAATAAAATAAAATGTATGCTTGTAGGGCCTCAGAGACCCTGGTCTGAAGGACCTCAAGCCTGAGGAGTCAGATGTTGTTTACTCTCTCACCTCCCTCAACTCACTGATCTTTCTCCATCACTTTCCTCAGACTGAAACTCCCAGAAAATACTAAGGCAAGAACTAGACAGTGAATGTTGCATTATTACTCCCTTTTCAGTTGCTGCACACTGAGAAGACCTTTTCTCTTCCCTAAGAGAGTTTTGAAAAACCATGGAAAAAGGAGGGAAAATATCCAGGGTCTCAGAGGAAGTGCACCCTCTTGAAAATGCTTTCCTTACAGGAATCAGAAGAAATTCTGAGAATTTGTTCGGCAGCCCCAACTGGATACTGCCCAAGAAGCTGTGCCCTCTAACGTACCCAGAGAAGAGCCCATTAAGGAGAGAAAGAGTCAAGAATAAAAGACAATAAGATGAGTTTTGAAAACAGTGAATTGAGTGCAAGAGAAGCTGTGTGGCCCAAGGAAGATTTCCACAAAAACTAAAATTGCACTAACAAAAATAAAACTCATAGAGAATCTAGTAAAGAGTGGAATTCACACTCTAGAAAATCAAATCAGAAAAAAAGGATGAGGAAAACATCAGCACTGCCTTCTCTATTTGCATGCATTTCCTGTAAATGAATCAAGAGTTCAACATGCAACGAAGAAACTGGGAAGGAAATTAACTACAATCTTACTAGGAGTATTACAAAATAAAGGCATAACCTGAAATTAGGAGAGGTCATTCCTTTCTAACAAGGTGGACACAAGGTCTCATTTGGTCTTAGCTACAACAGAGAAATAGATGGCATCTCATAGCAAGTTCATAGTGCAAAGGCACTGCCAGGGTTGAAATCCTGGATTCATTACTAAGTGACCTTGGCCAAGTTACTTTCTTTTTGCCTAAAAAAACACAAAATTATAAGTAAATTTACCATGGGAAATCATAGTTCTCTCTTCAAGGGATGGCTGTGAGGACTGAAAATGCTTATGCCATGCAAAGCACTTAATCTGGTATACACACAGCAAATGCCCAATAAGTCAGTTGCTGTTGTGTTAGTGCTGTTATTCAAATCAGAGGAAAGAATTATATACATAGCCCTAGAGATGGAAAGAAAAGCATTAAAATAATTAAAGAAGCCAAAAAAAAAAAAAAAAGCAAACTTCTAAGTTTGCTTTTGGAAGTTTTGGAATTAGTTGTAATTCTTGCAACGGGGGGTGGGGAGGGACAGTATGGAATCCCATCTACTCAAATCAAAAGGAAGAACTGCATAATTTAAACCAGAAGGAGCCAACTTCACCTACAGGCAATGCACTGGGAGTCCTCTGTTACCATAACAACAATACTATGCTATCGCTACCACACTAGACCCTATGCATTCTGGTCAAAAATCTCTAGTCAGTAAGCATCCTCAGCATCCAGTTCTCCCCAGACAGTAACACCAACTTGTTTGGAATGGCAACCTCCATTTATTTTAGATAATTCAATCTAGTGGGTGTCTTTTCCCTCCAGGAAGTTTTGCATTGAATGCAGAAATGATAAAGTGAATCAAACCCACAGAATTAATACTTTTGTGGTAAATGTAGGAATAAGTTTCCAATCCTTGGACAATATTTGTATGTGTAGTATATAAAAAGGTTTAATGTTTAAGAAAATGCACCATATTGGTGAATATGGCAGATTAGACTTGGGATTTCAATTTAAAAGGTGTAATTGAGTAATGGATTTTAGACTTTTACCTTTAAGTGGGAAGATTTAGAGAATTTAATCAAGTTTAAAAGTATTGGAATGGTTAGGAGAACATGTGATTTGTTATTTAAGGTTAACTTATTAGATTTATTGGAGTTGTTAAGGTTTGGCTAGTAGGGCAGGCATTTGAGAAACTTAACAAGAAAACTGAATGTATCAAATGTATAAATGGATTTTAAATAATTATGGGGATTTTATTAACTAAGTTGTAAAGGGACATGCTTGGGAGTTGAATGAGTTCAACTTAAATTGATCAAACATTACTCAAAGGCTCCCTTGAAAGCAATTGTTAAAATTTACTAGATTCATAAATCAAATAATAATGTAAGGTGAACTTAAAGGTTTGAGAAAAGCTAGATTTAAAAAAAAAAACCTGTATCTTTAATAAGGTGAATATTAAATTAAACCCTTGAATAACAGCATAGCCTTTCTCCCTGCACAAAATCAGCCCTCAGGCATAAAAAAAATCACAATTGACATGGAGATCCCATCTAAGAGTTATAAGAGTTTCTGAAAAAGAAACCCATATAAGCGAAACAAGAGCAACAATTCTATGTGACTGAAAATTACTTCCCAAAGCTAGAAAAAATGACTTGTATATACAGGTATACCTTGTTTTATTGTACTTCAATTTATTTTGCTGTGCAGACTTTGTGTTTTTTATAAATTAAAGGTTTGTGATGACCCTGTATCAAGCAAGTCTACCAGTGCCACTTTTCCAACAGCATTTGCTCACTTTGTGTCTCTGTGTCACATTTAAGTAATTCTCATAATATTTCAAACTTTTGCATTATTATTATATTTGTGAGGGTGATCTGTGATCATGTGATCCTTGATGTTACTACTGTAATTGTTTTTTGGGGGTACCACAAATCATACACATTTAAGACAGTAAATTCAATTGATAAATGTTATGCGTGTGTTCTGACCGCTCCACCAACTGGCTGTTCCTCCATCTCCCATCTTCCTCCCTCTCCTAGGGCTTCATGTTCCCTGAGACACAACAATACTGAAATTAGGCCAATTAATCACCTTGCAATGGCCTGTTAATTGTTCAAGTGAAAGGAAGAGTCATACATTTCTGAGTTTAAATCAAAAGCTAGAAATGATTTAAGCTTAGTCGGGAAGGCATGTCAAAAGCCAACACAGGCTGAAAGCTAGGCCTATTGCTCCAGTCAGCCAAGTTGTGAATGCAAAGGAGCAGTTCTTGGAGAAGAGTTTCTCCAGCGAACACATACATGATAAGGAGGTGAAATAGCCTCATTGCTGATACGGAGAAAGTTTTAGTGTTCTACGTAGAAGATCAAATCAGCCACAACATTCCCTTGAGATGAAGCCAAAACCAGAGCAAAGCCCTATCTCTCTTTAATTCTATGAAGGCTAAGGACCCTACAGAAGAAATGTCTGAAGCCCTCAGAGGTTGGTTCATGAAGTTTAAGGAGAGAAGCTGTCTCCGTAAGATAAAAGTGCAACATAAGGCAGCAAGTGCTGATGTAGAAGCTTCAACAAGTTCTCCAGAAAACCTGACTAAGATAATTAAAGTGGTTTTAGTAAACACTAGATTTTAATGCAGACAAACTGCCTTCTGTTGGAAGAAAATCCCATCAAGGACTCAAGGACTCTTTCATAGCTAGAGAGGAAAAGTCAATGCCTGGCTTCAAAGTTGCAAAGGATGGGCTAACTCCCTTGTTAGAAGCCAAAGCAGCTGGTGACTCTAAGTTGAAGCCAGGGCTCATTTACCATCCTGAAAATCCCAGAGCCCTTAAGAATTATGCTGAGTCTACTCGTTATGTGCTCTAGCAACAAAACAACAAAGCCTAGACAATGGTATATTTATTTACAACATGGCCTACTGAATATTTTAAGCCCACTGTTGAGAATACTGCTCAGAAAAAGAGATTTTTTTCAAAATATTGCTACTTACTGAAAATGCACCTGATTACCCAAAAAATTTGATGGAGGTGGACAAGAATATGAATGTTTTCATGCCTACTAACACAACATTCATGCTGCAGCCCATCAATCATGGAGTAATTTCAACTTTCAAGTCTTATCCTTTAAAAAACACATCTTGTAAGGCAATAGCTGCCATAGATAGTGATTCTTCTGATGGATGTGGACAAAATACGGGCGCTGAGGGGGGCACTTGATGGGATGTGCACTGGGTGTTATTCTGTATGTTGGCAAATTGAACAACAACAAAAAATAAATTTATTATTAAAAAAAAGAAAATCTTCTGGAAAGGATTTATCATTTGAGATGCCATTAAGAACCATTAAGAACATGTGTGATTCTGGGAAGAGGCCAAAATATCAACATTAACAGGATTTTGGAAGAAGTTGATTCCAACTTTCATAGATAACTTTCAGGAGTTCAAGACTTCAGTGAAGAAGCCACTGCAAATATGGTGGAAACAACAAGAGAACTATATTTAAAAGCAAAGCCTGAAGATGTAACTGAACTGCTTCAATCTCATGGTAAAACTTCAATCGATAATGAATTGTTCCTTATGGATGAGCAAAGAACATGGTTTCTTGAGATGGAATCTACTCCTGGTGAAGATGTCATGAAGACTGTTGACATTACAACAAAAGATTTAGAATATATTACATGAACTTAGTTGATAAAGCAATGGCAGAGTTTGAGAAGAGTGACTCCAATTCTGGAAGAAGTTCTACTGAGGGTAAAATGCTATCAAACAGCATCACATGATATAGAGAAATCATTCATGAAAGGAAGAGTCAATCATTGTGACAGACTTCACTGCTGTCTGATTTTAAGAAATTGCCACAGCCACCCCAAACTTCAGCAACCACCACCCTCATCAGTCAGCAGCCATCCACATTGAGGGAAGACCCTCTGCCAGAAAAAATATCATGACTCACTGAAAGTTCAGATGATTCTTAGCATTTTTAACAACAAAGTATTTTCTAATTAAGGTATGTACTTTTTTTTTAGACATAATTCTCCCAAACACTTCATATAATATAAAAATAACTTTTATATGCACTGGGAAACCAAAAAACTCATTTGACTTACTTTATTGAGATATTCACTTTATTGCAGAGGTTTGGAACTCAACCCACAGTATCTCCAATATATGCCTAAACAGACCAGTAAGCAGGGGCTTACTGCATTCTAGGAAAAATTAAGAACTGATTTTACATTTTAGAAAAAAATTTAATTACAAAGATAAATTTAAAAAATTACATTAGGCTCCTGATAGAAAAAAAAAAAAAAGGAAAAGGTGATACACAAGGGAAAAAAATTCAGGCTGGCCAGTCTTCTCTTTATAACAAAAGCTGGAGGGCTACAGATCAACATCTACAGAGTTTGAACAGAAACAGTTACTATCTAAATATTTCTATTTCACCAACTTGTTATCCACTTGCTATGAAGCAAAGATAAAAACATTCCTAGATATATAAGAACTCTAAATACATTACAATGAACAAAGATAAATTAAAAACAGGAGCTTAGAAATCAGGTAGTCATGTATAAGAGGACTGTGATGAACATTATATGAGTTAAGGAGTAAAGCTTAAATAATTACAAATATTTTTTCAGGTCAAATGGCATTAAGCACAGTCATTTAACTTCTTCCTCCCCACTTTCCCAATAAAATCAGGGGAAATCCTTTATCTGCAAGCCTGAAAGAGAAGAACAGCATTCACATGGCAAAATTTTAAAAACACTCTCATCCAATGAAGATAATGATATTGAGAGAAGGTCCAGAATGTGTTCCATTCACATTGCCCCCTCCTAAAAAAGAGCAGCAAACCCAGGATTTAAGTGAAGGAAGCCCTGGCTGAATTGTACTAACATTCCTAAGCTGGAGGCCTGGGCTGGACTTTTAGGACAAACAGGAGCCAATTGCACTCCATTCCATCCCTCATGAGCATTAACACTAGAAAGGATGTGGCCCAGGATCCATTTGACAAAAGAAAGCAGAAAGCTGGCACAGTGTCAGAGATCTCATGGTCTATGTTGCAGAAAGAGACTGGATGCTGGTTATAAGGATCAAGCCACAGCTTGATCCAGACATGGTGCATGCAGAAAACTGATCTCTATTTCAGAAGTTTCACTAAGCCTAGAGAACAAAGACCATCCACTGATATTTACTTATTTATTCATTCAACAAATATTTATTGTCAACCAACTAGGAAATTAAATAGCATGATCCTTGTGATCCAAAGCTTATAGTCAATAGAGGATTGAGACAAATAGATAGGCGATGGTGATGATAGATAAATAGGTGAAGAATGTAGAGCCAGCAGATAAATCCACAGAGGAGTCCAGATCAGGCTTTAACAATTGGGAAAGTCTTGCTAAAGGAAATTGTTTGTATTCGAAAAATGAGGTGTGGTAGGTGAAAGATTTGGAATCCAGGCAAGTGGAGAAGTATGTCAGAGAGCATTCTGGGCAGAGAAAAGAGCAAATTAAGCCAAGAACCAAGAGAACTTGATGCATTTAGGATCTGAAAGAGGCAAGAAGGGTCCAAGACATAGAGAACCTTGTGACTCATGCTTAAAACTGAATTTCAACCCAAGAACAGTATAAGAGTGCTGAAGGATTTTTAAGTAGTGGAATACAATATAATTTCCATTGTGAAGGATGATTTTGCTAAGAAAAAATTAGAATGGAGACCATAAGACTAATGACAAGGTGAGAAGACTGTAATAATTGAGGGGATTTTTGATCATGACTGACCTAGACAGCTGGTTGTGAGAACATCAGATCTGAGAGATCTGATATACAGATCTGAGTATATCAGATCTGAGAGAGATCCTGCAACAATAGGATGTGGGGGTTAATTTTATGTTAGTTACCTATTGCTGCAAAATAATTACCACTAATCCAGCATAAACACATTTTTTATCTCATAATTTTGATAGATTAGGAGTCAGGGCATGTCTTCTGCTTCTTGGTCTCATACAAGTCTACCATCAAAGTGTTGGCCAGGGCTAGAGTCTCATCTGATGGTTTCATGGAGAAGGAACTACTTTAAGCTTCATGTAGTTTTTGACAGGATTTGCAGCATGTGGACGGAGGGTTTTTGTTCCTTCCTATATGGGACATTCCTCTGCAACATGGTAGCTCGCTTCAGCAAAACCAGGAAAGGATAGAATGTGCTGGCATGGAAGAAGTCATAATCTTTTTTACCTAATGGAAATGACATGCCATCTATTAGATACAAGCAAGTTGCTAGGCCAGCCCATAGTTAAGGGGAGGGAATTATACAAAAACATGAATTACACAAAGACAAAGTAGGGATCACTGGAACTATTTTTGAGTCTGACTGGCAATGTGGATTGAGGTGAATAAGAGGGTAGATGGTTGAATTAATTATTGGGATTTCTGAAGTAATGACCAATTTTTGCCATTAAGTAATGAGATGAGTTTTGGGTATTTTGAGTTTGGGGAACCTGTAGCACATCCATGTTGAGTTGGGTAATACTTGTTGGGACACAGGGTTTTCATCCTTGGTATAGCCATCTGGTCTAAGGGTAGGAATGGTCACTTCTCAATAGATTATCAAAGTGTTGACAGTTGATGAAATGACCCAAGTAAAGTGAATAAATAAAAACCTAAGACATGTGACAATTAAACATAATGGTAGAAAGTGTTTTAAGAAAGTACCTCCTGAAGATGAATCTCCAAAGACGAGATCTAGTCATCCATATTTTTTTCATCCATTTTTTTAAAGCAATACAGGTGATTGTGTTGTGCAACCAGGCTTGAAAGCCACTGTAATGTGTTCATTAAAAAACAGACTAAACATATTCAGTTGACCTTTGAACAAAGTAGACTTGAATAGCACAGGTCCACTTATATGCAGATTTTTTTCAATAAATACAGTATAGTACTATAAATGTATTTTCCTTTCCTCATGATTTTCTTAATAACATTTCCTTTTCTCTAGCTTATCTTTGTAAGAATACAGTATATAATACCTATTACATACAAAATATGTATTAAATGTTTATGTTACCAGTAAGGTTTCCAGCCAACACTAAGGTAACAATAGTTAAGTTTCTGTGGATTCAAAAGTTAAATGCATATTTTCAACTGTGTAGGGGATCAGTAACCCCAAGCCCTGCATTGTTCAAGAATCTACTGTATATATCTAAATTTTAATAATGGTTATTTCCAGGAGGCAGGATTATAGTTGATCTTTATTTTCTCTTTTCTGCTTTCCTACCTTCTATCCTAAACATATTTCTTTCATAAAAAGGAAATCAAGTTGCTCTTTTTAAAAACAATTCTACCAAAAACAAGTAGCATTTATCTAAGTACTATAAAAGAAATTTTATTAATATAATACGTCATATTGAAGGAGTTCAGAACAAGCCTTCCCAAAATGTGCTGCTTTGGTATGTGGATTATGTTGAGCTGAAGTCAATCAAGGCTCAAACACTCAGGAAGAGCTTTTACCTCACCTAAAAGAATTTAGGGGGTCACCTGGATAGCTCAGTCGGTTAAGTGTCTGCTTTCAGCTCCATGTCATGATCTTGGGATCCAGCCCTTTGTGTCGTGGGTCAGGCTCCCTGCTCAGAGGGGAGCCTGCTTCTCCCTCTCCCTCTGCTCTTCCTCCCCCACTTCTGAGTGCACTATCTCTGTCAAATAAATAAATGAAATCTTTAAAAGGGGAAAATAATTTAGATAGAGGGCTTGTTCCAGAAAGAGAATTATGACCACAGATAACTACAAAGAATATGTGCGAGATGTGGTAAACTGTCGGGAGTTTGGCAGGGCTTGAAGATCAAATTTCTCTCTGGTTCCCACTGAGTCTGTAGTACGACAAACATTTGTTACCAAACATCTGCTCTTCTCATCTTCCTATAAATGTCTTCATCCCCTTTGAAACCTCAGACTCCTACCCCCTTCTCCAGCTCATAATGGCATATAAACCTCAATTGCCTGACCACATGTGAGTGTCATACTTCCATGAGGTTCCCATACATACATAATCACAAGATTCCATCAAAATCCTAGAGGAGAACACAGGCAACACCCTTTTTGAACTCGGCCACAGTAACTTCTTGCAAGATACATCCATGAAGGCAAAAGAAACAAAAGCAAAAATGAACTATTGGGACTTCATCAGGATAAGAAGCTTTTGCACAGCAAAGGATACAGTCAACGAAACTTAAAAGGCAACCTACAGAATGGGAGAAGATATTTGCAAATGACGTATCAGATAAAGGGCTAGTTTCCAAGATCTATAAAGAACTTATTAAACTCAACACCAAAGAAACAAACAATCCAATCATGAAATGGGCAAAAGACATGAAGAGAAATCTCACAGGGGAAGACATAGACATGGCCAACATGCACATGAGAAAATGCTCCGCATCACTTGCCATCAGGGAAATACAAATCAAAACCACAATGAGATACCACTTCACACCAGTGAGAATGGGGAACATTAACAAGGCAGGAAACCACAAATGTTGGAGAGGATGCAGAGAAAAGGGAACGCTCTTACACTGTTGGTGGGAATGTGAAATGGTGCAACCACTCTGGAAAACTGTGTGGAGGTTCCTCAAAGAGTTAAACATAATCAAAGTTGTTTTTCTCTTGTTAATCTGTCTTATGTCAACTTAATAGGCCAGCCAAAAGAACCTAGAAGGGTAGAAGAAGTATTTTATCTCTACAACATTAATAGAGCAAAAAGCGCACAGTAAACTCAAAACATACCCATTTTTCACTTGTGCAAAGATCTGCATTTTCGTGATAACATTCAAGGCTCATAATGTTATCACTGAAATAGAAACTGTTATATACTATGAGCTGGTATATGCATTAGTACACCCTTCCTAAAGAGCAATTTGGCAGTAGCTATCAAAGACCCTTAAAATTATTTATACTCCTGGATTTAACTTTACTTCCAGGAACTTATCCTAAGCAAATAATCAGAGGTATGGACAGAGATTTACTCATACAATGAATCAATAGCCATATTATTGATGACAGTGAAAAATTACAAACTGATGGATAATTGGAAATAGTTAACCTGCCACTCTAACATCCTAACTTCATCCAAGTGAATACAAATGTGTTGTGTTTTGTGTAATACTTTATACATTTACTATAATATGATAACACTATTTACTATAATGCTACATAGTATTATATACTGTAACACTATATAAGCAATATACCTATCTCATGTTTACCACATTACCAGCCTATAAGGCCTCACTGGCTTGATTATTACTAGGTCTAGACTTTTCCAGGAATCACTCCCCCAATTATCCCCTCCCCCCTTGATTCTGGGGTGGACAGAAAAGGAGACCTAGGAGGAAGATGGCTATGGAAATGAGCCCCATAACCCTTCTGCTCTTCATCTCACTTTCCCTAACTCTATCCAAAGCCTTCCTGCAGCTATTCTCACCTATGCTGGCCTCTTCAGAAAGGCCAACTTCTGACATTCATCTCTGGCCAAGAAAATAGTTCCTTCTACTTCCTATAAAAAGTCACCTTAAGGGTTTTCCCTTAGGAAAAAAAAGAGTTCATAAAAGAGTTCATAGGCCCCAGAGATACAATTCTTCCCCAGAAACTACAATGTGCCAGTCCAAGCAACTCGGGTTAGGGATCATCAAAGTATTGTACCTGGAGCTACTCTCTCTGATACTCCACCCACTATACTCTGGGCAGCTTCCAGATGTTTTCCCTCAGGGGGACTTCACTCGAATGCCCCCCGTGCCTCCCTTCACTATGGCTTTCTCTGGGAATCCAGTCCATTCCACAGCCTGACTTTATTAATGAGCCTCATTCTGTTATCCTCCCAGAAGCAACTCAAGCATGTGGCTGGGAATCTTTTTCACTATCTCTAACGGCCCATGACAATTAAGAAGTTCCCTCTGTCGTTCTGTCACTCATTATGGAGGCTGGTCTTCTCAGAACATACAGAGAACATAGATGGGCAAAATTCTCTTTCTCCATAAGCCAGGCACAGCTTTCCACTGCCTTTCAAATCAGATTTTCAAAAATGAATTTTTCTATGTTGTATTACATACACCATTCACATGCATATGTGTACATCCCTAAGTAATAAAAAAAATTATTATAAGTTGCTTTTTTGGGATAAAAACAACCCAAACCTCTATTATATTCCAGTAAGAACAAATAACTGAGAGAATATTTATTCATCCATTTAATAATATTATTTTTGACTTATAATGTATGTATTACAAGCATTACTAAAATGAGTAAAAGAATGATCTCTACTAACAAGTACAGGAAAAAGAGGTGAGCAAAAATAATTGTGATATAATATGATATAAATTGTGATTAGAGTAGTACAAATAATGAAATATGATCGTTCCCTGAATTAAAAAAGATTTTCAAAAAAATCTTCCTGGAAGTGGGCCAACATATATGTAAACAGAAATGTTTCAAGAGTAGGCTGAGGCAAGGTTGGGCTTTATTTTTTTTTCTTTTTCTTTTTGTTTTAAAGCAACCAAAAGGCTTATACAAATATTTCATAAAAATTTAGTTCTGAGTTGGGATTCTTTTGGTTGCAAATTTTAGAAACCCAACTTAAACTTTTTGATTTAAGGTAAAATAGGAACTTACTGGTTTTTGGAGGAATATTGGAGACATCTCAGGTGATCACAGAAAGGGTTAAGGACAGAGCTCTATTATGATTGGTCCAGTTTTTAATTAAGTAACATCCCTGGACCAATCCACAGAAGCTGACTCTGCAGACATGTTTTACAAAGATGGCAGCTCATAGAAACAACATTGAAATAAAGGAAATACCATTTACAAAAGACAAATAAAATCATTAAGCCCTGCATGATCAACTATGTAAACGTTTAGTTCTTTATGTTATAAGTAAGGCTCCTTTTAGAGAATTATTCAACATCACATGCAGATGGCTGGTGTCCCTGTTTCTATTTCAGATTTACATACACTACAAAAATCAACATGGGCTATATAAGGAGGAAAAAGAAACACCTCTAGACATTGCTGAAAGTACAGAGAAATCTCGATTGCAAATTTCTCAAGGATCACCAAAAATATAGGCTTTGATGTGACCTATTTCTTGCAACAATATTTAAAACCAATAGATATTCACACCTCCTTTAATTTCTCCAGTTCTATAACCAGGTCATGAAAGATGCAAGTTTCACACTGGCCTCTTCACTATATGTCTGAACAAGCTAAATAAAATTTTATTTAGTATCCACTTCACCCAGCTAAATCTAAAGACAACTGCCCTGTCCCCTAGTATTTCACAGTTCCCAGATGAGTACCTCACATAACTAAGATGTTCAGTGAAAAAGACTGATTAGCCTGGGATTTTCTGACCCCCAGAAAATGCTATGCCCCAGAAAATGCTATGCCCCAGAAAATGCTATTCACTTTTATAAAGTTAGGAGAGACATTAAAAAGTAAGTCTATTAGGTAACAGCAGGTTTTGCTCTGATGAATATCATCAGCACATAGTATAGGAATATTCATGGTCATTACTAGCACTCCCTTGAGTTTTCCTGAGATAATTATAGGGCTGGAGGCTCAGCACACAGGACCACAAACAACTCTCAGATTGTTCCGTCAGCCATTCAAGCAGAGTTGCCAGATTTAGCAAATAAAAGAACAAGATGTCTGGTTAAAGTTGAATTTCAGATAAAAGAATAATATTTTTAGTGGAATTATGCCCCATGCAATATTTGAGGTATACTTCTACTAAAAATGTAATCGTTATCTGAAATTCAACTTTAGGCTGGAAATCCTATATTTTATCCAGTAACCCTATCCTCCAAGGTCTCTTTGATACTGACTTTAGTCTTGTTCTCTAAAAGGTTTTAGCACAAACAGCTTCCAAAAATTAAATTTCATGAAGCTTTTTTATCCAAACACCATAAGCTATTTTTGAGGGGAAAGAGGGGGGGGGGAGAGCATCTTAAGCAGGCTCCACGCCCAGCTCAGAGCCCAACGCTGGGCTCAATCTCACAACCCTGAGATCATGGCCTGAGCCAAAATCAAGAGTCAGACACTTAACTGACTAAGCCACCCAGGTGCCCCCAAACCATAAGCTTTTTACTTTCAGCATTCTACAGTCATCAAACTGAATTCAGAGGCCCAAGGGATGACTTAAAAAAAAGAGGGAATTACATACATACATACATACATACATATTTATTTATTTTATCTTTCAAATAATTCCTTCTCCCTCTGTGCCACTTGATCCCCAAAATAAAGTACTAATCAAGTTAGTACATTGCCCACTGTTAGTACAGCTAATGATTCCTTGGGTTAGACCTATTTACAGTATAGTTTACAGTAAAGTAGAAATCTTCCATAGAAGCATGCTATTGTTACTTCCTAAAATGCCTGACAGAGCATGCTGGCCATAGCAATTACATCCTTTCCAGGATACATGTAGCCTAACATACAACAATGCCACTTCCACAGGAGTTTCCTGTCCATATATCATAAGCATGTGCACGTCCTTACAATACAGCTGCCACAAGGAAAAGAAGAGACCATACATCACCGCTCAACATCTAGAATTTATATTTAAACCTACCCTTGCAATGTCAGGTCTGGGAGGTCCTTGCATTAAACTCAAATCAAATTCTTGAAGAAAGAACATGAAAACCATAACTCTTCCTTCAACTCAACACCTCTACTGTCACTTCTGTTTGAGAATTTTTACTAGTTTTTGTTGAAGGCAGTGTTACGTGTGGGAGGTAGGAAGGTTACAGTTGACCAAGAAAAATAATATAATTCTAGAATGAGGAGACAAAAGCATCTCATCAATGACCTTAGCAAATGGAATTTAAAGACAAACTCCCAGGTCCCATTTGTTAAGTGGCCACAAATCTAATTGTTGGGGCTCCAACAAGTGATTCTAAAGGCTAAAAAATAAAAGGAATGAATGAGTTATTTATTCTGCCCTTCCTATACCTAATGGGGTACTTTATGTATTTCAGGGTAATCAAATAGTCAATGAAAGGAATTCATTTTTTGGAAAATTTCTGCAAATAAATGCAGGAGGAATGATAGAATCATAAAATCAACATTTTGCAAGCCCTTAAATAAAGAACAGTGGATCTAGATAACAATCACCAAAAAACAGAAACTTTATAATGGAGGGATGAGGGTAACATATTTGTCCCCACTCATGGATCTCAGTCTCACTTCAAGTGGGACAACCAGACCCTATAGCTTCATTTCAACGAAAAGCATAGAACACCACCCAGGAAAAAGTATTGCCTAAAAACTGAACTCGAATCTAATTGAACCTTAGGATCATTATATCATCGTCTCACTTTTGTGTGTTAAATTTTATTTTTTTTTCTCATTAAACTTTTGTTTTAATGAGTCTCAAAATTCTGTGACAGATTTTTTGGTTGTTTCCATTAAAAAGTACTGATTTTAAAAACTAATAACTTAAAACTGCCACACACACACACACACACATACACACACACACACACACACACACAAAAACAAATGGTCCATAAAACATTCTCCTTTCTTCCGAAGGTTTTACAATGCATTGTTATCATTAACCAGTCTTTTACTATTAAACTTAAATGGCCAATTGACACAAACAGTTCTGAGATGGTTCTTCCACCACTGATTAAGACTGGGGTGGCAGGTATTGGGGATAATATTCATTTAGCTTTCTGAGCTTTCTGGGCAGACTTGGTGACTTTGCCAGCTCCAGCTGCCTTCTTGTCCACTGCTTTGATGATACCCAGAGCAACCGTCTGTCTCATGTCACAAACAGCAAAACGGCCCAGAAGAGGATAGTCAGAAAAGCTCTCAATACACATAGGTTTGCCAGGAACCATATCAACAATGGCAGCATCACCAGATTTCAAGATCTTGGGAACATCTTCCAGCTTTTTTCCAGAACAACCGTCTATCTTCTCCTTCAGCTCAGCAAACTTGCAAGCAATGTGAGCTGTGAGAATACAGCACAGGTGCATATCCAGCACGGATTTGGCCTGGATGGTTCAGGATAATCACCTGAGCCATGAAGCCAGACGCTTCCATTGGTGGGTCATTTTTGCTATCACCAGCCACATTGCCATGACAAACATCTTTGACAGATACGTTCTTGACATTGAAGCCCACATTGTCCCCAGGGAGAGCCTCACTCAAAGCTTCATGGTGCATTTCAACAGACTTTATTTCAGTTGTAACACTGACTGGAGCAAAGGTGACCACCATGCCAGGCTTAAGAACACCAGTCTCTACTCAGCCCACTGGGACAGTACCAATACCACCAATTTTGTAGACGTCCTAGAGGAGCAGACACGAGGGCTTATCAGTTGGACGAGTTGGTGGCAGATGCAATCCAGAGCTTCAAGCAGTGTGGTTCCACTGGCATTCCTATCTTTATGGGTGACTTTCCATCCCTTGAACCAAGGCATGTTAGCACTTGGCTCCAGCATGTTGTCACCATTCCAACCAGAAATTGGCACAAATGCTACTGTGTCAGGGTTGTAGCCAATTTTCTTAATGTGGGTGTTGACTTCCTTAATGATTTCCTCGTATCTCTTCTGGCTGTAGGGTGGGTCAATGGAATCCATTTTTTTTTAACACCAACAATTAGTTGTTTTACACCCAGTGTGTAAGCCAGAGGTGCATGCTCATGGGTCTGCCCATTCTTGGATATTCCTGCTTCAAATTCACCAACACCAGCAGCAGCAATCAGGACAACGCAGTCAGCCTGAGACGTGCCTATAATTATGTTTCTGATAAAGTCTCTGTGTCCTGGGGCATCAATGATGGTCACATAATACTTGTTGGTCTCGAATTTCCACAGGGAGATATCAATGGTGATACCATGTTCACGTTCAGCTTTCAGTTTATCCAAGACCCAGACATACTTGAAGAAGACTTTTCTTATCTCAGCAGCCTCCTCCTCACAGTTTTTGATAGTTCTTTTGTCGATCCCACCACATTTGTAGATCAGATGGCCAGTAGTGATAGACTTGCCCGAATCTACATATCCAACAATGATGATGTTGATGTGAGTCTTTTCTTTTCCCATTTTGGTTTAGGTTTAGCGGTGGTTTTCATGACACCTGTGTTCTGGTGGCAAACCCATTGTGAAAAAGCTAAATTTACATTTAAAAAAAGTATTCAGAATGTTCTTGGAACCTTTGCTTTTGACCTTTGTTTTAAACCCTTCGAAGATGCATTATTAGTTCTCTTCACCATCCTGAACACAGCTGAGTCTTTCTTTGATGACAGAGGTCAGCATTTTATGCTTATTATAATAAACTTCAAGTAGGAGTTTCCATAGCTACTGATTTAAATCATGTAAAGGAGATTGAGCTGAATCTATATGAATCTCACGTTATTTATTCATTGATTGTAAATAGCTTTCAAGATTTTTCATGTACTCCATATTGCTACCATATAGTTTCTTGATATTTGCCCTTTTTCTGATAAGATTTTTAAAAATATTCAAAACCACAGCAAGTGTTGTGAGAGAATTGGGACTACAGAAACATTCTGGTTAATCGGATTCTGGTTATAGGAGGTTTACCTTATACAAAAGAACTTACGGCAGAAATAGGGGAGTTTGGTCATGACAACATTCTGTAAGACTGCTGTTTACCCACTCTTCCCATTCTGCATGCCTGACTCATGGCTGAAACAGGCTCAGTTGTCTGGGTGTAATAAAAGCAGGTGACGTTACCCTCAGACTTCATGAAGATAACAAGCATATTGAGAATAACTGAACTTCATTCACATACAAATACAAAGGAAAGAGGGTAGGGTTCCAAAAGAAACACCTTACTCTTTCTTATGGAAAAAAAATTGCTAAAACTCAGCCATTGAAGGTAGGGGACTGTGTTTCTGACATAATCTGAATTGCACTTTTCCTCCTTTCCTCCCTTTCCAAACTATTCTTATTCCACCCTGGTCCACAGTGGAGTTAACTGCAATTCTCATCAGTGTCCTTTTGTTAAGTCTTTCAACACACTTCAGAGTTCACTTTATGCATTCTCATGATCAATCATTTTGCTGAGGATACTTTTCTTCCTGCCAATACTCTCTGTAACATGCTGGCTGCCTACATTCTGTGTAAACCCTTGGAATACACTGTTTGTCTCTCAGTTTATGATGTGTAATGACTTACTGCCTGTCTAATCTCTGAGCTGCTGGTGGGACTGTCTGTATTTTTTGTCTGCCTGTGGCAAAGGAAAGAGAAGGATTTCTATTGCTTATTTCTATTTTTGTTTTTAGTTAATATTTGTGGGAAGGACAATTTCCTAATTGTGAAGTTCCTGCTGAAAACTTTTTTCTTCCTTAGTTTGTTGCTGATCTAATGTTGCTAGTCTTGAACACACCTACCTCCCCTCGGACTGCCGCTGTGGGCAGGTGTATGTTTCTTAGCTTGTCATGTCTAATACTGAATAGACTCCAACAGTAATCTTCATGGGGTTGGTGCTCCTTTTTCAAACTCCACAAATTACTGAAACTTTGCTTATGGGTAGAAGTACAGATCAAGGCTTTAAGAAAGAAAAGGAACTTCTACAAAACCCAGAGCTGAGTTTAATAGAAAGGAATCCCTGTCACTGTGATCCTTGTCCTTTTCTGATAAGACTGAAATGAAGATCTCTTGCCTCTTTCTTCCTTAAATACTCCCTTTCTACCCACCCCCCATCCAACTCCATTTCCAGACACAATAAAATCCAAAGATTAAGAAAAGATTAAGACCACAAAGCATCTGCTACTCAAGAGGTACAATAGGTGCAAGACTCAAGTAATGGCCTATAAAAAATGCCATCACCTAGAAAGGATATGGTAAATTGATAGGAAAGATACGGAAGTGCTAATGGGTACCTACAGAGAAATGAGGTCAGAGAATAAGAGTTCAGAAGAATTACTGAAGACTTCATGAAAAAAATAATTATGTTGCAGATAGAAGTGGATCAGAATCTATAATAAAAATGAAAAAGCCAGGGAACAAGAAAATGGGTCCAAAACCAAGAACCATCAACAGCCAACTGACTATATTGAGAAAAAGGTGGGAATGCAGAAGCTGCACAAGTGAATGGAAAATCACCTGAATACAGACCCTGAGAAAGTTATTTCTCCCTAATGATCCATGTCTCTGGCCAGAGGAAGAAAGGACATTCAGAAGAAACTAGATAGACCACTCTCCTCCAGATGATAAAGGGAAGCTAAAGATAGAAACAGCTCAACTTGCTGTTTGAGAATAGAAACAGGGTGAACTAACCAGCATTCATAATTGGAGGGGACAGAACCTACAGAAGAGGTTGTGGCCCAAAGAGGAGATAAACCTATGCCATTACCAGCACAGCAGGGATGGGATCTGAGGCTCTGATCCCATCAGAACCTTAAGTGAGGTGAGTTAAGGCAGCTGTATTGGTGAGAAAGCCTTCTCACTCCAGGGCTCTTCAGTTCTGCACCCAGTTTTGAGGGTATGCTGATCTATAGTGGGTGGAGTAGGGAGCAGGAAGGTCCAAATGGCATGGAGGGGGAAAGTAGGAACAAAGTGACCCAGATCAATTTTGAAGGGAAAAAATCTCTTCCTAACTTCCTAAGGAAAATGAATCTAAGGTTATCCAGTGCTACATAGACCTGTAGCCAGCATTCATTGAATAGTTACTGATCACCTACTATATCCAAGGCACCAGTAGTCAAAGCAGATATCAAAAGAAAGTCACCAAGAAGGTGACACTGAAAAAAAAATGGACTAAAAGGATAATTAATTTCCAAGCCAAAATATTAGAAGCCTTGGAATATGAACAATATTGATCTCTATCATCTGATATAAACACTGACTCTATTATCCATGCATCTCGCCAAGTATCCAACAAACAAATACATTTAACATCTACTATATTCTAAGATTAACACCAGTTGGCACAAATAGAAAGATGTCAGACCTGATGCCTGACATGAATAGCTCTTCCCAGGGTGGGGAACAGGGGAAAAAATTTAAAAATCAACATTACAATGCCACATCAGCATATATTACACAGGAGCTTAAGGGATGGTATGAGAGCCCAGGATGATAACATTTTACCTCCGGATGGTAAAGGAGGAGGGAGGCATTCCAGTCTGAGGGAACAGCATGTGCAAAGAGCAGGACAAAAGAGACACCACATGGCACAGTCATGGAGGAGTAAGTAGTTCCCTGTGGTTGGAGTACTGGAAGCATAGAAGAAATGAGCAAATTAGACACGAGGAGGGTTTGTCAACCTCAGCACTACAGACAGTTTAGACTTCAGGCTTTTTTGTTGTAGAGGCTGCTCTGTGCATTGTAAGACATTCAGCAGCATCCCTGGCCTCTGTCCACTAGATACCAGTTACGCTCGCACACACACACACACACAAACACACACACAAACCATAATAACAATAAAAATGTACACAGACATTGTCAAATGTCCACTGGGAGTCAAAATTGAGCCTGGTTGAGAATCACTAGATTAGAGAGATAGAAATGGGTCAATTTAAGGGATTCCCAGGTGGCACAGGAGTTTAGCACTGCCTTTGGCTAGGGGTGAGATCCTGGAGACCCGGGATCGAGTCCCACGTTGGGCTCCCTGCATGGAGCCTGCTTCTCTCTCTGCCTGTGTCTCTGCCTCTCTCTCTCTCTCTCTCTGTGTGTGTCTCTCTCATTAATAATTTTTTTAAAAATGGGTCAATTTATGAATGGCTTTGCTCAGGGTTTGGATATTCTCTCTATCATTCTAAACCCTGAAAACCATGGAAGGAATTCACCTGATCATATAGGTCCTTGAGACCCATCACTTTTATATGGAGGATCTGCAGAAAGACAAAGCTGGAGAAAGGAACCTGGTTAGGAAGAGGCTACTGCCGCAGTCCAGGCAAGAGAGGATGCACACCTCAACTGAGGCAATGACACGGTGACCAGAGAAAGAAGGGCAGAAGGTAAGAGATGGTAACATGATGTCATGTTTCCCTGACTTCTCGGTCAAAATAATCACCCAAGAGCATACAAACTAAATCTTCAAATGATTATAACTGGTAAACAAATTTACAGTGTAGTGATAGAAAAATGAATACTTCATGAGCTTTCCTGAGAAAACACTACTGCTTTTTCAAAAATCATTTCACATTAAAATTAATACATTCATTTATTTAACAACAACACTATTAACTTCTGGGCTAGCAGAAAATAGGAGAAACTATGTGTAAACATATGTAGAGTTCGTGTAGGAAACAAAACCATGAGACTTGCTGGGTTGGTGGCCTGTGAAATCTATAGAGACCTCAATCTTCTCTCTCTCAGGGCTGTTTCAGAATTTTATCCATCCCAAGAACAAGAAGAGAAAAAAAAAAAAAACAAAACTTCGAGCAAACAACACTGCCTTTTTTCAAAAAAACACTCTTGTACATAATCAAGCACATTCTGTTTGTGAACTTATACAGTGTCATCTGTCCAATGATCTTGAAGTGTCAAGGCATTTCAGAAGCCAATTAACTGTGTTTCCTATGAGAGCACCTTTACATGAGAAAATTAAAATGCTTTTGTAGGGGCGACTGTCAGATTGTGACATACAGATATACCACTTACCATTGCCTTGATTCCTACTGAGATCCACAAAAGCAACAGTAGGAAAGGGGTAGCTCATGGCAACAGCACCATATTCCACATGCTGGGCTGTCCAATCAGACAGCACCCCTGGTGGTCTTCCTAATGCCATTTCCAAACTTCTCCCAGTACCAAACCTAAATCATATGTCCACTGTCTTCTCCATGTCAGCTCCACATGACCAAAACAAAAAACCCTGCATTCATGGAGGCTGTCATACAAATTGAAATTAGAGCAAAACCACAGAGAGTACGTTAGCCAGCTTTGAATATCACTCTAGTAAGAGAAGCACTGAATTGGCTAAATTAACATTTTTCTCCTTCAAAGTCTTTTTTATTTCCCTGCCTCTTCTATTTCATTTTCAACACCCAGGTAACTGACTTATTAACCAACATCTCTGGAGACTGCTGGTCCTTCCAATGAGACTTTTACAGAAAAAGCTTATTCTGCCCAAACTTACTATTACTGGAACACCTCAGGAGACATAACATTTATAAACTTCCTGTCACCCAATGTGCTGTTCAGAAGCCATTCATTTTAACTTAATTTGCAGGACTGAAAGTCTCAGGCTCACTTGCTATATAAAAAGTGACTTTTTAAGCTATTACCCATTATCATTTTGCCTCCTGCCAATGGTACAAAGTTAAAGAGCACCACAGAGCTGAAAACCCTTTGTTTGTAGTTAAACAAGGAACTCCAAGACTGTTCTTACCTGGAAGGCAAACTTTTCCCCCTTTCAAAATATAATAATAATATCAATATCCAGCTGCTGCTTTTCTTAGGAAGCTGCTACTGGTGAAGTACTACTTTAGGGCCAATAAATACTTCACGTAAATCTTTGAAAAATGTAGTTTAGGGGGGAGGGGCAAGATGGCGGAAGAGCAGGGTCCCCAAATCACCTGTCCCCACCAAATTACCTAGATAACCTTCAAACCATCCTGAAAATTTACGAATTCGGCCTGAGATGTAAAGAGAGACCAGCTGGAACGCTACAGTGAGAAGAGTCCGCGCTTCTATCCAGGTAGGAAGACGGGGAAAGAGAAATAAAGGAACAAAAGGCCTCCGAGGGGGAGGGGCCCCGCGAGGAGCCGGGCTGAGGCCGGGGCGAGTGTCCCCAGGACAGGAGAGCCCCGTCCCGGAGGAGCAGGAGCTGCACCAACCTTCCCGGGCGGGCGGAAAGGGGCTCGCAGGGAGTTGGAGCAGGACCCAGGAGAGCGGGGATGCCCTCGGGCTCCCGGGGACACTAACAGACACCTGCGAGCGCAGGAGAGTGCACGGAGCTCCCTAAGGGCTGCAGCACGCACCGGAGCAGCTCGGAGGGGCTCGGGAGCGGCTCCAGGGAGGGAGCTGCGGGGCGGGAGCGCGAATCCAACAGCGCAGGCCCCGGAGCACAGGGCGCCGGGACACAGCCCAGGATCCGGCCTCCCCCGGGACAGGCAGAGGCCGGGAGGGCCCGAGACAGCGAGGACGCTCCTGCCCCGAGCTGAGCAGATCAGCGGCCCCGCCCCGGAGCCTCCAGGCCCTGCGGACGGAGAGCCGAGAGCCCCGAGCCCCATAGTTCCTGCGGAGGCTGAATCCAGGCTTCCAGAGTTGCCATAGCAACTGCTGCTGTTCCTCCTGGGGCCTGGCGGGGTAAACAACCCCCGCTGAGCCCTGCAGCAGGCAGGGGCAGAGCAGCTCCCCCAAGTGCTAACACCTGAAAATCAACGCAACAGGCCCCTCCCCCAGAAGACCAGCTAGAGGGGCCAGTGATACTCCCCCGTGTTCCAATACAACTTGTTTCTGGCCACTCTGCACTGAGCAAAATGACTAGAAGGAAAACCTCAACTCAAAAGAAAGAATCAGAAACAGCCCTCTCTCCCACAGAGTTACAAAATCTGGATTACACTTCAATGTCAGAAAGCCAATTCAGAAGCACTATTCTACAGCTACTGGTGGCTCTAGAAAAAAGCATTAAGGCCTCACGAGACTTCATGACTGCAGAATTTAGATCCAATCAGGCAGAAATTAAAAATCAATTGAATGAGATGCAATCCAAACTAGAAGTCCTAACGACGAGGGTTAACGAGGTGGAAGAACGAGTGAGTGACATAGAAGACAAGTTAATGGCAAAGAGGGAAACTGAGGAAAAAAGAGATAAACAATTGAAGGACCATGAAGACAGATTAAGGCAAATAAACGACAGCCTGAGGAAGAAAAACCTACGTTTAATTGGGGTTCCCGAGGGCGCCGAAAGGGACAGAGGGCCAGAATATGTATTTGAACAAATCCTAGCTGAAAACTTTCCCAATCTGGGAAGGGAAACAGGCATTCAGATCCAGGAAATAGAGAGATCCCCCCCTAAAATCAATAAAAACCGTTCAACACCTCGACATCTAATAGTGAAGCTTGCAAATTCCAAAGATAAAGAGAAGATCCTTAAAGCAGCAAGAGACAAGAAGTCCCTGACTTTCATGGGGAGGAATATTAGGGTAACAGCAGACCTCTCCACAGAGACGTGGCAGGCCAGAAAGGGCTGGCAGGATATATTCAGGGTCCTAAATGAGAAGAACATGCAACCAAGAATACTTTATCCAGCAAGGCTCTCATTCAAAATGGAAGGAGAGATAAAGAGCTTCCAAGACAGGCAGGAACTGAAAGAATATGTGACCTCCAAACCAGCTCTGCAAGAAATTTTAAGGGGGACTCTTAAAACTCCCCTTTAAGAAGAAGTTCAAGTAACTCTGAACGTGAATGGGCTTAATGACCCCATCAAAAGGCGCAGAGTTTCAGACTGGATAAAAAAACAGGACCCATCTATTTGCTGTCTACAAGAGACTCATTTTAGACAGAAGGACACCTACAACCTGAAAATAAAAGGTTGGAGAACCATTTACCATTCAAATGGTTCTCAAAATATACCCTAAAAACTACAGAACACTTCTGAAAGAAATTGAGGAAGACACAAAGA
This sequence comes from Nyctereutes procyonoides, assembly GCF_905146905.1. Taxonomy (NCBI): domain Eukaryota; kingdom Metazoa; phylum Chordata; class Mammalia; order Carnivora; family Canidae; genus Nyctereutes; species Nyctereutes procyonoides. The sequence goes on from NW_026575122.1 coordinate 27,451,362, forward strand.
GATGGAAAAATATTCCATGCTCATGGATTGGCAGAATTAATATTGTGAAAATGTCAATGTTACCCAGGGCAATTTACACGTATAATGCAATCCCTATCAAAATACCATGGACTTTCTTCAGAGACTTAGAAAAATGTAGTTTAAAGATCATTTTTCCTGCTACCTAATCTTTATTTCCTTCTTTCAATATCTATCTGTGGATTTATTTTATTTTATTTTATTTTATTTTATTTTATTTTATTTTATTTTATTTTATGTGTGGAAAACTACAATGCTTACCGCCAGAAACATCTCAAACTGCTTATATAGGAAGTTACATGCCAGAGGCACTGGGGTGGAATAGTCAGTTAAGTGTCCTATTCTTGATTTCAGCTCAGGTCATGATCTCAGGGTTGTGAGATCAAGCCCTGAGCTGGACTGCAAGCTGGGCATGGAGCCAGCTTAAGATTCTCTCTCCCTCTACCCTCTGCACCTTACCCGCCCCCCACACACACACAAAAGTTATATACCACTTTGTGATATGGTAATGGATACTAATTACATGACCCACGTGTCCTTCTCTTAGTAGAAATAGCCAATTTGCAACTAAATACTATCAATATCATTAAGATCCTTAATGGTATATAACCTAGAGTCCTGAAAAATTAATTAACAATCTAGACAAATTTGGCCCTGCTTATTTCTGGCCTGAGATCACTGCTACCCACCTGGAACCAAAAGTGACAAATCATCCAGTAGGTAGTTTTGGGTAAGAACTCAAGACCATCCATTGAACTATATAGATGAGTTAGGATCATATATTTGGGATGAGATACAGATTCTTTTCCACTAAGTTTGAAGCACTGCACCAGTCTTAAGCCAGACAGACAAAATTGCATCATTTAGACGCTGATGTTGTATTCACTCATTGCTCCCCTAAAACTATTTCTGGCAAGATCACCAGTGGCCTCCTTTTTTGCTAAATCTATCCAATGGACACTTTTCAGTCTTCACCTTAATTAACCTCTATCCTTTCTCTCCTTGTAGCCTCTCTTGTTGTGCTACCTTTTATATTTCCTCAACTTTTTCCTCCCAATTATTGTGAATGTTTTATTTGAGCAATCATCTCTAATTTCCAAGTGTTTTTCTTTGTTCTTTGTATTTTTCACTTTCATGGCATCTTGGTCTCCTTTTATGAAGGCAATAGATTCTTTAAATCTCTCTGAGGACAACAGAGTTGTTATTGTTGTTTTTAAATTCTTTTCAGTTTCCTGGATTCTCTCTTTCTGTAGGGGTCAGTTTTCTATGATTATCTTTCACTCTTTCTTTTCCATGTTTGTGAACTTCCTCAAATATAAGGCTGGATGGGAGCAGGATTTCCCAACTCACAGGCTTCCCTTAGGGTAAAGAGGTGAGAAGAACCAGTTGTATTTATGGGCCTCAAAATGACAGAATGTGAAGGGCTCTCCTCCAGGGTGATAACACCCACACTAACAGCTCAAGTTCTCTTAAAATATTTGTTCAATTTCTTTAGAAAAGAATACTCTGGGTTTTTAGTGTATTGCTGTCATTGTTTTTGCCTAGAGGAAAATGTTTGGTTGCTAGACCTTCTGAAGGAAAAAAGGAGTCTATATGTCCTTATTTAAACAGGCCTTTAAGTATACACCTTCAATTCCCTGCTTTTTGCACTCTCATTTCCACTCTCTCAGTTACCCACTATCTCTGAGCTTCCAATCTAGATTCTTTCTGGAACATTCTAGTCAGGCTAGAATATCTGCAACCTCCTTTGCAGATATTATGGCTGAAGTTTTCTCCACTTTGCTCAACCAATCTTTAATTAGCTTTGGAGCAGTAGAGTCAGTATCTTTGTCATTTCTCCCTTTGTAAATTAAGAATATCAGCATTGTCTCTTTCATGACTACTTGTCAGTCTTTGCTAATCCAAGATGAGATATGAAATCTGAAATCCACATAATCAGTGTCTTATATGCATATTTTCTCATTCCAGCCATTGACAGATAATATCCTTAATTTTTCAGAAATCATACATCTGTGGTTACTTTCTGAATCTGTGTACATTTGAAAATGCTTTTCTGCTGCTATCACACATTGATAAAAATTTGGATGAACACTTTGGTCAAAACATTTTTTCCTCATAGTACTATTATTACCTAGTGCTTCATATTACAAAGGTTATTCTATCATGTGGTGTTTAGTATTATAGAGTTGAAATCTAAATTCAGCTTGATTTTTATTCCTCTGTATGAAAACTTTTGGGAATTCAGGGTTTTGCATCAATGTTTTGTCTTATAAAATTTGAAGATTTTTGTAAGGACATGTTGGAAACCAGTCTTACTCTGCTTGTTTTCTCTGGGAATTATTGAGTGCTATCAAATGCTGACTCAATCTTTCTTCTATTTGGGTAAGCTTTCTTCTTCATATCTATTATTATTACTTTGATACCATTGATATTCTTGATACTTGGGGTGTCACTATCTATTCTCTGCCTTCCATATTGATCAGCTTTGCTATCATCATGTTCACCTCTTGGATGATTTTCTCTGTGTTCTAAAGTGACTCTCAACTCTCTCTTCATGGTAACAGACACAATTTTTTTGCAGTCTCAGTTATGTTCTTCCTTCCTTCCAAAAAAGATTTCAAAAATGTTCTTTTATTTTAATAGGTCATTTTTCAAAGTATACTTTCCATCTGTATCTTCAAGGCAACAGTCCTTTGTTTCTCAAGTTGCAGAAACTTTCCAAAGGCCCCAGGTTGGTTTTATTTGTTTGCCTGTTTGCTCATCCTTTACTGAAGAAAGTTTTATCTAAAGGATAAGTTGCAAATACTGTTCTTAATCCTCTGACCTCTTCCCACCCTCAATAAACACATCCTGCATTCCCTGTCTCCTGGATGCCAAAAGAATTCCCCTCTCAGATCTTAACATGGGGGAAAAAGATTATCATTTATACACACACACACACACACACACACATGCATACAACACACATCCTTATGGTAGACTATATTTCATTTTTTAAGATTTCCATGAAAATATCTACCCTCCAACACATTCTTTGCCAATGTTACCTTACCACCACTCCCCACCAAAAGGAGTAGTCTAATATCCCTCTCTTGAATATGGACTGGCCTCAGTGATTTATTTATGCCAACAAATGCAACAAAAGTAAATCACTTCATGATTTCTGAAACTAGATTGTGTCAGAAAAGGCCACATAGCTTCCATATGCTAGCTTCCATATCTCCAGATTCCCCCATTGGGAACCCAGCTGCTGTGCTATGAGAGGCTAAGCCACACCAAGAGGTCATACACAGGTGCTCTGGTTGACATTTTCAGCTGAGTCCAACATTTAAGTCCTCCTAACCCAGGTGTCAAACATGTGAGTGAAAAAGCCTCAAGATCATTCTGCCCCCAGCCATTTGGAGGTCTCATTTATTGCAGAGAAAGGATTAACCACCTAAATTACTAATTCACAGGACCCATGAGCATAATTCAATGGTTGTTGCTTTAAGCCACTAAGTGTTGGGATAGTTTGTTACACAGCAATTTCCTTACATGACTCAGCCATTTTTACAGTATAATTTTGATAGGGTGGGAAGGAATCAACTCTTGGTCCTGCCATTTGGTGTAATATTACTAGAATAATTTATTCATGGATATGTTTTATCAGAATCTGAGAAAGAGTTTAAGGAAGGTTAAAACTCCTACTTTACTATCTCTTCTGATCTCCACCTTTTCTATGGCCTACTTCATATCCCAGGATATAATGTTTCCCTGTCTGTCAGCTTCAACAGTCAGCCTTTTGCATGACTGAAAAGGCAGAAAGGTCATTTTGCCTCAGAAAGGAATTCCCATGTGTGGTGCTGAGAGGTATTCACATGGCTTTCTCGCTGATATGGGCCTCATGGTACATCAGTGGCATCAGTGGAGGCCTCTCCCTCTTTTTCCTCTCTGGCCTTGCCAATGTGTTTAGAGGTTAAACATGAAAAATGAAAAAACAATGCAAATATTCATCATTATAGTTGTTTCATTCCCATCCCACCTTTCACTGTTAGTGAAAACAGGCCTCATCAACTAATAAGCTATAAGGTTTCAAGATGGGTAAAGGGTTTTCTTAAAGCAAGATCCTACACAAAAAGAAAATTATTTTCATTATTTAAAATTTTGAAGGCATCTGACTGAATAAAGTGTTAACCCCAGAAGGACATAAATTTTGTCATATTAGATTATCTGCAGAGTAAACACAACCAAGCACTCTGTCTCAAACATGGCACCAACCCAAATATAAAATGTCAAAGAGGTACCACAGAACAGTATAACACACTCTCAAAAAAACCACTGTGTCTCTATGACTTATAAATATATTACACGTTTTGTGAACCTTTATTATTTTTAACCCAGACCATATCTTGGGAGTGACTTGTTTCAAAAGTTTATGACTTGCTGTGTAAAGTAATGTTTTCTTCTATTTGTCCTAAATTTCTCCTCTTTCAGGCTTCAAAGAGTCTTCCTGCCCATCCTTGTGCTTTGGAATTTGGTGAACACAAACATATTGATGCCCTTCCTGGCTTCATCGACTTTGATCATCTCCCCATGCAGCCTTCATCTCTGTGGGCTGAAAGTCTTAATCTTCTTAGTTTGACCTCATGTTTCAGCCCATGTATTCCCTTAATTCTTTCATCTGCCCTTTACTGGCCCTTCTAAGAATCATATTTCTTTGTTAGGGGGTACTAACCACAGACATTATTTCAAGAGCAGGTGTTCCCAGCCTTATCTTTAACTCTCTCCAGTGGGCTATTCAATCAAGCATGCTTATATGCTTTCAGGAGGGTGGGAGCAAACAGGAAGGGGAAAATATTTCAAAATCAATGTCAGAGCACAGTTTGGAAATATTTTGTCGCCCAAACGATGCAAGGGAGAACTACTCCCTGGGCTCCTTTAGTATCTATTCAAACTTGAATGGCATGATTTCCAAAGCATGTGGGAGCTACAGCGGTAGGCACTGTAGAAAAACAAAGAGCCTATTTTTATACACAATGTTCCAAGAGGAGGGGATACACAAAAACCAGAAAAACAATCCTAAATTTTGCACATGGGGAAAAAATAAAAATTGGATGGCAGCTTCATTTTGATATTTTGGTTCTTAGAAGCTGTTGTTTTTGTAGAAATGGTGAAAAAATAAACAAATGGAACAGAAGGTGTTACACACAGGAGGAATATAAACACAGGCTCATGGTATGCTAGTGCTTAGAGGAGAACTCCAAAGTTCCAGCACATCAGGGGGTTTCCAAAACCAGCCTATGGTCAGAGAGGGGCTGCCGCTGTGAGATGCACCTAGAGGGTTTGTTACAAAGGTGTCTGCGGACCCTCCTCCTGAAAATACTGACTCAATAAATCAAGGGTAAGGTCTGGAGGGAATCTGCATTTTTAAAATTAATCTGAATAATTTAATACATAGATAGATCTGTGAGATACTAATCTAGACCAGTGGTCTCCAAATTGTTACTTGTTTGAGCTTTCACAGCTTTTTGTTTTAACAACAGAACTCTCCTCTGAAATGAAGTCACACACGGAACGGAAACACAACATCCATCAGATTGGCTCCTGATTGAACCAGGGGTAGCAGGACTGAAAACTCCTTTTCAACTATATAGACTCCTCTAAGTGACCCAACAGTATCACCAGGGATTTCTGAAGGTGACAACATGAAGACAATTGCTCTTGTCTCACTCCTTAATTATACTGATGAGGAGCCTGGAGCTCAGAGAGCTAACATCTACCAAGTTCACACAGTACATTAGACAGCAGGTCAACTAGAATCCAAAACAAAATCCCAGACTGTGTATACAGTCCCTTCCCAGGTGTCCACCAGCAACCACTGAGAGCATTGGGATGGGCATAAAGTCCACAGTCTGCTCCCTCACCAGTATGGGACTAAGGTCCCCTCGCCTTCATAGCTATTCCAGGCTATTCTCTCTCCCAGAAGTTGGGGCTGGTCCCTCACCTCATGGCTGCCATTCAGGGAGTAAGAGGGGCCTGCATGCATTCATATTCTTAAGGAAAGCTACCTCAGTGATGACTCCAGGGGCTTCCTGTGGCCTCCCATAGCTGGAGCTCCTGCTAAACCAGAAATAAAGCAACGCCCACACTTTTAATTCCTGCTACATGGTCCCTTCTGTTGGTTATCTTCCTCCTTTTGGTCAAGTATCATCTGTTCTCTCTTTTTTCTTTTTAACAGAGTATTTGTATAGCTAATGAATATATGTAATGTGTATATAAATTACGAATGAAGCACAATAAAACACATTCCCCCAAACTTCCACCCAACTTAAGAAACAGCACATTGCCAAGCAAATTTTCTATGTGTTCCTCCCCAAAGCCATTTTGGGGTTCCTACCCCTTTGTGGCTGCAACTATAATCCTGAACTTTGGTTCTTTAACCTCCTTTTATATTCTCATAGACATTTACCACAAATAGCTATACAACTAAACACTCTATTATTTGGCTTTGCTTGATTTTGAACTTTAAAAAGTGTCATCATACTGTGGTGATTCTTTTGTCTCACCTTTTGCATTCACTTTTCTGACATACACCCACGTTGATACATGCAGCAATAATTCATTCATTATTCACTGCTGTCAGGTGTCTCACATAGTGGGATTATACAAATATAGTTGACCCTTGAACAACATGGGTTTGAACTGCATGAGTATATTTGTAGGAGGCTATTTTTTTATAAATATAGTACACTACTATAAATGTATTTTCTCTTCCTTATGATTTTCTTAATAATATTTTCCTTTCTCTAGCTTCTTTTATTGTAAGAATACATTATATAATACATAAAATATATAGAGTATGCATTAACTGCGTATGTTATCAGTAAGGCTTCTAGTCAACAGCAGGGTGCTAGTAAAGTTTTGGGAGAGTCAAAAGCTATATATGGATTTTTGACTCTGGGATCAGTGCCCCCAACTCCCAAGTTGTTTAAGGGTCAACTGTAAACACCCACAAGATGACCAGTCTCCACTGCCACCACCTACTCCAAACTACCTTCACTCCCCTCCTGTGTTGCTACAACAATCTCAGGACTCTCTTATTCAAAGTTAGCCTCTACAATGACCTTAATGGGTCTATACAATATGGCCCTTCATTACCTCTCTAATGTCATCTCCTACTATTCTCCCCCTTGCTTACTCTGTTTATACTTCAATAGCCTCCTTGCTTCTCGTCAAACTCACCAGATATCTTCCTGTGTTTGCACCAGCTATTCCCTTTACTTGTAATGTTCTTCTCCTTGGACACCAAGGCTTAGTCACCTCCTAAAATCTTTATTCCAATACCACCTTCTCAATAAGGCCCACCTTGACACCACCTGGGAGTTCCTTCCCAGGAACTCCTACTCTCCTTTACCTTGATGTATTTTCTTATCTATGACACCTTTTTTTAACACAGTATATAACTTACTTATTGTTTATTATCTGGTTTTCCTAATAAAATGTAAAATCTACAGAGACAGATAAATGCTTATCCATAGCCTTGCTATTCATCTCATGCATGTCTGTTTGGTTTGCCCAAGAATATCTCATTTTTTAATATAAGGAATTTCTCTTTTCTTTTTTTAAAAAGTATGTTTGTATGTATGTATTTATTTATGAGAGGCACAGAGAGAGAGATAGAGGCAGAGACACAGGCAGAGGGAGAAGCAGGCTCCATGCAGGGAACCCGATGTGGGACTCGATCCTGGAATCCGGATCATGCCCTGAGCTGAAGGCAGGCACGCTCAACCACTGAGCCACCCAGGCGTCCCAGGAATTTCTCTTTTCTTCAAATAATTAAACTTTCTTGGTTTTCATTCCTCCACTGCTCCTATTCTACTAGCAAGACTGAAGCGAATTTTCCAGACTATTCCAGGTATTGCCTGATGTTCTAAGCAAACCTGATACCTAAAGACAGTGTCCCAGATGCAGGCTTTCTGAAACACCTTTCTGGATTTTCAGTCTACAAAGATTTTGTGGAATAGTTTCCCCACTGCAACTCAAGAATACAGCATATGCTCTTATATTAAGGGTCCCTTCTTTCTTTCCTTCTGTCGCTCCTTCTTTCTTTCTTTTTAAATAAAATCTTATACTTCTTCATGGGTGAGGCCACCACTGGAGCCCTGAAAGTCTAAGCCCATGCCCAGAGTTTATATAGTTAACAGTCCAGAGCCAAAGTAAGACCATAGAGTGGTCATGATCTTAAGGAGCCCAAGGCCAAGAAAATAAAATCTAAGAGGTTAGTTCCTGTCTTGGCCTGAAGATCAACATTATTTGGTGCCATCCATCTCTGCCATCTGGCACTCATCACTGAAAGCCAGTGCTCAGAAGGGCACAGGGAACTCAGCCATCTTCCAGCAGTTTGAAATCATCCCTGAAGATCTTGCCAAGGAACAGGGTAGATTCTTCCCCAGGAAGGGGAAGACGACAAGTCAGATGTGCCCAGGTCCTCTCCCAACTAGGCTCACTAGGTGAGCCTCTTCTCTTTCCATGGGAAGAAGGGAACAAGAGAGCATTAAGGGCTGAGTAGGATGTCTAATGAGTGTCCCTCTACATGGAGGAAATTTCAGGAATGGTAAATCAGTGTTTTTACCTACACCAGAGAAGAGTAAAGGGATAAACAGGATTCGTCTAGGTCTACATTCCTGCCTGTTGAATGTCACTATGCCCCACTGTGTTTCCCTTTAATTCTTTACCTATTCAACTATTTTTTAACATAGTCTTGATACATGAAACCATTAATGACATTGAGCCAGGGAACTTGTCCATCTGAGTCACCACACCACAACTCCAGAGCCTTAGGACAGTGCCTGGCACATAAAAGCCGTTTCATTAATATTTGTTTAATCAACAGTTCAGATCATATATATTTCATTCTGATAAGAAGAAAACTGTTTTTACCTGACATATCCAGATTACTAAGACTCAGTACACAGTTTGATCATTATTTTATTATTTGGAGGCTTAAATTAGCCCAATATTTGTTGTGGGACTCCCTTCCCTTTGTATCTGGAGATGGAGTCACAGGCTGTGAAACGGCAGGTGTTATGGTTAATAAAAAGAAACCACTGAACGCAATGAGGCATCTGAGTGTTTTCTCGCTGATAATTGTATTGTTTCAGAATATTCCTAACTAACAATCTAATATTCACTCGTGCAAGGAAAAACTATATTTACAATTATCCCACATATACCTCCTGCAGTGTTCCTACTGTTTCTCAAAAGTAAAAGCTCCCTCCCTTTTGCCCATGAAGCATGTATCCTTCTGAATCATAAGAATGGATTTTGTCACTGTTTAGCACCTGATGGTTTTAAGTTTCTGACTTGTGCTGTAGGATAAACTGTATACTTTCATATCAAATTTAAAAGAGTGTTTCAAAAGAAGTTTATGGCATAGAGCATACACAGCCATGCAATGAGATAAGGTTCCTGGAGGGCTACTTAACTTATGTGGAATAAAACACATTTCAGAAAATATGACTCAAACTTCGATGAAAACATCATTTAAATATAGGGCTTCTTCACTTACCACCCCAACTTATATGAGTTTTTCAGATAGTTACACTGGTGATTTTTTAAAACTTGCTTTAGAGAAAGAGTTCTAAAAATATTACATATGTCCCTCCCTGCCTTCTAAGTGTGCACATATGCATGTATGTGTGTATGTGTGTGTATATGCATGTGTAAATCCTCAAATGTTCTCTCTGCTGAGAACTTCTCCATGGGCTATTTCATAAATTTTACAAACTGGAGGGCTAGGAGTAGAATACTATTTGACCCTGCATTGCCCTCTGGCTTCCATGCTCATTTTTACTTCATATCTAAGTTTCTTCAAAGTGTGGTTCACACTTAACCTTCACCACATCCCTGCTTCTTGATCCTTTCTGGACTTGGTAAAAGATAAGACTTTCTTTCCATCAGACTACCAACATGCACTGGCAAAAAGTTCTGTTCCCAAACTCTCTGAATTTAATCATGAACTTTTCTGGAAACTCCTTTCCCAGGTCCCTGGCAATTGCCTCTCCATTATCTTTGTATTGGTCTCACCATTTCTTCTCAGTGATCCTCACCAAAGCCTCTGGCCTTTCCAAGTTCTATTCTGAGTTCTATTCCAAGTTCTATTCCAAGGTGCCTTGCCTTAAACAGTTCCACACCTCTGTAACCACGTCCACCCTAATGATTCCCAAACCCAATTTTGGCCCAATTTTGGCTCAATTTTTATCCCTCCACTCAAAATAGGCACCTCAAGCTCACAGAACCCAAGGTGAAGTAACTGTCATCCCCCAGTCTGTTCTTTTTCTTGGTTTGCCCATATCCAAAGCCAGAAGCCTGACTTCCCTGATATCCAATATCACATCTGAGATTTCTAGATGTGTCTCAGCTCCACTGTTTCTTCTTTATCCTTGTTGTCCATATCTTTATCCTGGCCCCTAGTCTTCCTCCTCAGGATTGTTGCAACAGATCTTTAACTGATCACTTTTTCTCTCTCACCTCAACAATTTTACATCTATGCTCCTGTCATCAATAAAGTTACTAAAGATCTAAATCCATTTACGTTACCTCTGCTTAAAAATCCTTTCCCCAGCATGTAGAGAATAAGGTGAAGGTCACTGAAGGGCATTTGAAGTCCGTCTTGATCTGATCCCTGCCCATTTTTTCATGACTTGCCACCTCAGAATCTATCTTTCAGCAATTTATAACTGCCTATAGTTCCCTAAGCACACATAACCACTAAGAATTTGCTTCATGATACACTTGAGGAACATCACATTTCTTTATTTTTCTAGATAAAATTAAAACTGGCTCAGGCTTTCTTCACCAGTGTTGATGAGAAAGCCATTCCCTAGGATTGAGGTGCTGAACTCAGTCCCCTCCTTCGAGGAAGGTCCATTAGGATTGCAGGGCTCCCACAAGGAAGAGGTCCTGACCCAGGTTCACAGGGTGGCCCTTACTGTGACTGAACTTACCACCTCTGTCCAGGTCATCTGCAGGTCACGAGCACTGCTCATCCCACAGGACAGTAATCAGAAGGGCACCTACTAATAGTGCACTTACTATACGTTTATTCAGTGCCACTGTTCCAAGCAATTTGCATACATTCACCTACTTATTCCTCATAGCAGCCTTATAAAGTAGGCATAGACAAGTCAGGCGCCAGTCCCATTTTGCAGGTGGGGAAGTCAAGGTCCAAAGGTCAAGTGACCTGCCCAGGGTAAGTGATGGGGCTGGGATCTGACTCATTAGCCTGACTCTTGCTCCTAACTACTATACTCCACACCTCTCCCACTACAGTTCTCTGAAGTTTCTAGGACTGGCCACGGAGAAACTTTATCATTGCTCCCAAGAACTCATTGACCAGCCCCATACAAGCAGCCATGTACCCCTTTCCCACCACGAGTTACCTTCATATCATGTAGCAGAAGTAGGGTTGGGGAGTCTTGTTTCAACACTTCAAATCTATTGCTTTACCAAGAATAAAAGAGAATGAACAAGGTAACAGCTTACACTATTCCACAACTCTGGCTGTTCCTTCTACCTGAAGTGTCTCCCTCCACCTAGGAAGGGAACTCTATAAAGCTCTTGTTCCTTTTTTTAAAATACAGCTCCTCCAAGAAGCCTTCCTTGCCTGCCATTCCTTTTCATTTTGGGTCTGCACCCATACCTTGCACATGTTTCTATTGTTGTGCTTGCCACAAAACGTTGTAATGTTTTTAATATTTTTCATAGTAGCCTCTTTAATAAACTTAGGCTCCTCAGAGACAGGGGCTAGATCTTACGTAACTCTGTATTCCAGTCCCTAACAAGATGCTTAGAAAACTAATAAATACTGCAAGCTGTTTGATAATTGAAGTAAGCTGACCCAAAGTCAACACTGTACCTATCATTATTTTACCACCTCTCCACTGCTCCCCCGCTGGCCCCACACCACCATCATTCCTCTCCTGGATTAGTGCAATGACCTCCCTGCTGGCCGCAGCACTTCCATGTAATAGCCAGGATAATCTTTAAAATAAAAAACGGAGAATGCCGCTCAAAATCTCCCGATGGTTTCCCACCACAATCAGGAAACACTATGATGACCTACAAGACTTCTATATGATCTGCACCCTTTCTCCCTACTGACCTGATCTCCTTCGCCTACTGAGCTACTTCATCTCTCCAGCCTCCCTGGCCTCCTGTTGTTCCTCAAACACACTAGGCATACTCCCACCTCAGAGCCTTTGTACTTCTGGTGCCCTCTGCCCAGAATGTTCTCCCCATATAATCCTCATAGCTCACTCCCTCACTTCCTTCAAGTCTTTGTGCAAATACCACCTTCTCATTGAGGTCTTCCCTGGTCACTCTATCGAACACCTTGCTTTATTTGTCTTCATAGACTTTTTCACATTCTGCATAATACAATATAATGTGTATGCAATACACTGCATACTTTACTTATTTATCTTATTTATTACCTATCTCCTCCACATAGAATGCAAGCTCCATGAATATCTGGCACATTTCAGGAACTCAATACATCTGTGCTGTATGACTGACTCTTAGACCAAGGAACCCAAATCCAGTCTCTTCACTGCCTTTAACTGGACAAGGCCTTCAATCTATCCTCAGCTGCTTCAGCTCTCAAACAAGGGAGGACTGCAAGATCTCATAGAAGGAGGTTTATACTGGAATAAGAAAAGAAAATCTAAGATTTTTCCCACCCAATTTTTGTCTTTTGCACTCTTTAAGGGAAAATTGGCAATCCATATTACAATCTCAAAATATTTTTGGTCCAAAACAATTGCATAAACATTTGTATGTGTGGCTGTGATGGAGAAAATATGAACTCCGTGTTTTCACAGACTTCCTTTTAAGGAGAAGGAGAGCACGGAGTATTTATAAGTTGATCCAGTAATGAAGGAAGAAAAGCTGAGAGAAGGAAGAAAGAATTCATTAATTTACACTAGAAAGGAAGGATCTGGAACTGCTTTTGGAAAAAGAGAACTGATCCAGAGATCTCAGAAAGTAGCCCAGTGTGGAAGGAGGTAAAGACGGGCATTTAAAAATAAAATTTGGTAATAAAGAAGAAAAAAATAAAGAGAAGGGTATCACAAATCTTTGAAATCTAGAAAAAGCCTTGTACTTCCACAGAAAATCCTGCCTTGTCTACAGCACACCCTTCTGGATTATCAGATTCTGGCCTTCCACTGCTAGTAAGTGCTATTCTAGAGTACTATTCTAGAACTCTGTAAACTGTAGATAACTGCTAGCTATTGAAAATAGTTCTTGTTGATAGACATGTAAATTATTTTTTTAAAAAAAAATATTTTATTTATTTATTCATGAGAGACACAGAGAGAGACAGAGACATAGGCAGAGGGAGAAGCAGGCTCCTTGCGAGGACTCTGATGTGGGACTCCATCCCAGGACACGGGATCATGACTTGAGTCAAAGGCAGACACTCAACCACTGAGCCTCCCAGGTCCCCGACATGGAAATTCTTTCTCACAGAAGTAGAATGGACTTCCCTTTCCTACTGTGGAAACAGTCCAGTCTCACCTCCATCTATACATCCATTTCTATATTCCTAATCCATAAGAGCATCTGTTCTGGGGATTCTTCTTTGAACTGTGACATCTTACAAGTTCCTTCATTAATGAGTTAAATAAAATCTTTAACAAATGTTCACTGTATATTAGTATGAGAGTCATAATCATATCTTTCTAAAAAATTATATTATTTAAATGTGTGAAGAGAATTTTAAAGATGTTTTATATTGCATTATGCAATATGATCAAGAAAATGTAAACAAAATTTAGTTGTTTTTATTTTTCATATGTTTGATAATGAGAATGACCTTAAAGTGGCCAAATTATTTTTGGACAAATGGAGATCATACACAGTTCCAGAGTTTTAGGAAATGGACACTCCCAGACTGGTTTCACTGCCTTCAGATTCTTCTCCTTCAATCCAGTCTCCATAATTTTGCTAAAGTAATCTTCTACAAGACAAGTTTGATCATGTCAGTCCCTTGGTAAAATACTGCGAACTGTTCTCCATTGCCTATTGGGTGAAGCTCAGAGATCCTCACCTGATAGATAGTTCAGGCCCAAACTATAGTCTTGAGTACATTCCACCTTTTCCTGCCTCAACTCCCCAAATGAACACTCACTCAAAACCTGTGAGTTTGTACCCTAGAGTCTAAATGTGACATGTATTCCCCACTCATGGGAATGACATCCATTCATCCCTCAAGGTCCAGATCATGTCTCACATCTTCAAAAACTCATCCCAGAGTGATCTTCTCTTTTGAATACACTGAACAACTTACCTATTTTCTCATGTATCATATACTGTTCTAAAGCTTACATCTAATTAGACTGTAAACTACTAATGAGCATACCATATTTTATATTTTATTTGTATTCCCCAGGACTTAACCCGGAATTAGGCACATGGTAATAAGGATCTATTGATCCCTATAACATAAGAATTAGCCTCTGAGAGAGAGGCCTCCAGCAGTGGCCTAATATTTGATGAGGAGTCACACGCATCATACACACTCATGTACATACCCCCCACACACGCACAACACAAACCCCAGGCATCATATACCACACACCATCCCACATACACACACTCCTCACACCACACACATATTACACACACCCCATGTATACTCCCCACACACACCACACATACACACAAACACACGCACATACATTCTACACACAGCCCACACATACATATATACCAGACACACACCACAATGCGAAAGCATCACAAATACCCCTAACCAGAACTCCTATCCCTCTGCTTTGGAATCTTTCCCAAGTTCCCACAAATTCTATTTACCCAAATCCTCCAGATGATTCCAACCTGAAACGTACTCCAGGAATTATAGCACATCCAGAAGTCCCCTGATTGGGTCCCCTCTCGACTCCCAGGCTTTCTAAGAAGGGCTCCTCTGCTGTGCCCTTATTTCCAGACTTCATCCCAGGGGCCTCTGAGAAGTTGCAGTCCATTCTGTCTGCCCAGCACTCACTAAGCTCTTGACCCAACCTTTGCTCATTTTCTTCTAGGCTCCACACTGGCTGGTGGCAAAGCTGCTCCATTTATGCAAATTCCTGCTCCCCTTAATATATGCAGGGCCTCAGCTAGACCTAGATGAGATATAATAATGAATAAGACATTATCCTTGCCCTCCAGGTGCTTACAGGCTAATAATACCTATAGAACTAATTAACTTCTAAGGGAAAAAGAGATAATATCTTCAGTTGTGTCATTTTTGCTCACATTCAGGTTAGACAAAGTCACATGAATTGCTTGTTGGTCTTTGTGAACAAGTACTAAGGACAAACCACTGCCAAATCAATACATTTTAATTGGATGTGTTTATGAAACCCAGGAGAGTTTCCTAAATGTATTAATTGCTTCCCAAGGAAATATAAAATTCACAATTACTAAAACCATGAAAATTAATACAATGACAGCTCTAAAATATTGCTTTGTAAACTGTTGCTAAATACATAAAAATAAACCAACTGACCTTTTTAAAAGTTTTAAAAAAATATCTCTAAATGATCAGCCTACAAGAATCATTTGCCTTGAAACTAACCAACTTACTTAGGGCAGTATATTAACGCATCGCAATTCATTTACAAGAGATTTCTTCAACTGTATCATTAGTTTTAGAAAAGTTATTTCAACAAAGAAGGTAGCTAAAAGGTTAGATGTGAACTATTTTCCAAAAAAAAAAAAGTTTAACTGTTAATCTGAACTTAGAATTTAAAAAGTAGTTTGCAATGAAGATAGCAATTATCTGTATTCTAAGATTCTTTCTAATTTGAATTTTCCAATGACTTGCATTAGAAAATATGCTAAGGTCTGGTTCTCTGAGATGGGAGAAATGGGAGAGATGGGAGAGATGGAAGAAATGCCATTCATGCAGAGCTTTCAAAACTTGAAATTACTTCCTCTAGAAAAGAGCCTTCTCGTTCACATGATCACCCTTTCAACAAACACTTCTGAGTAATTTCCATATAGGCCTCCCACCGCATCAGGTACTAGGAGATAAAGGCAGAACGACCCAGTCCCCAGCCTTGGGAAGTACAGTCCTAAGGGAATGGGCATATTTGCTTTCCTAGGCTGGGAAGGGGGAGCGCAAGAGGCTGAACACTGAAGTCTCTTCACAGAGGACAAAGCACTTCAACTGAGAACTGAACAATAAATGTGACGTTGCAGGCAATCAAGGCAGGCAAAGCCATTCCAACAGAAGAACCAGCATGGGCGAAAGACATAAAGACCTGAGAAAGCATGGCAGGGCCACAGAAGAGCAAGAGCTAAGACCAGACCTTAACAATATGAGGCAATCAGTAGGACACACGCAGCTAGAGGCGCAAGCAGAGGCCAAATAAAAATAATGACTAATTTTGAGCACTACTTATGTGCCAGGCACAGTGATAGGTGTTCGAGTAAAGCACTTATATTACTATCATAAAACAATTTCCCCTTGAGATAAGTACTATCATGAAACCAATTTCATAGATGAGGAAAGTAAAGCACAAAAAGGTTACTTGTTCAACATCTCACAGCTAGTCAGTAGCTTTGATACCAGGCATTCTTTCTTTAGAATCCGTAAGCTTAACCACCTTTTAACTATGAAGGATCCTATATACCAGTCATAGGAATTGAGAAAGTACAGATCTTGCAGGCAATTTGGTTTTGCTCGTTTGTATAATGGGAGTGGGGAAGGGGGCAGGAGGGGGGCAGGGCACAGAGGTCAGAATCCCAGTCATGAAGAGAATACAACTCTTAGTAAAAAAGAAAACAAAGGCCTGCCCTGGGCAGGAGCAGTGGAGACAGAAGGGAAGGGTTGATGCCCATGATGTTTAGGAGATAGAGTAAAAGACAACATGGCAACCCTGATGGGGATTGGGAAGAGGACAGAGGTAGACAAGTATTAGGAAGGGAACACCTCTTTCCCACTCCTCATGTTTCTTGAAACATGAACAAAGAACATCAATTAATATAAAACTCCAGGCCTCTCTGCTCTCATACTCCCTGCCCCCTTGAGCTATAGCAATTTATCTGATGATAAATCTGGTAGAGAAATGGGGCATGTGTAGTCCACCCTTTCCTCTTCCCTCCATCTTAAGGGCAATAGGTCCTTGGGAAGTATACATTCTATTCTGCATTTCCATAAAGCAGGGAGGCTCACAGTTTTCCTCACAGTAGGAAATAACCTTGAACTCCAAAATCTGGTGCAGGAACCAAGAACTTTGAGAAATAAGACAAAATGGTGGCAATTGAGGTACAGTCCTCTAGTGGAATCTGTGATTTGGGGTCGTTTGCTAGTGTTTAGCATGTTAAATGGTCCATGAAGTTGGATTTTGTTGTTGTTGTTGTTGTTGTTTTCAATAAAACCTTTATTAATATTTTGAACAGCCACTGAGAAAACCAGCTATTCAGGCATTACCGAAACTAATTTCTAAATTTAAACTGGAGGAAATAGCTAGAGTGAAGAACAATACCATCATTGGGCACTGTGAATGCCAGACAAAAGAATTAACAGCCACCCTTCAGATGGAGAACTAGGTGTAGGGTTGACACTTTCTAGACATTGCAGTCAAAAAGAGTGGGGCCCTCTTCTAGCTGCCTGCCTGCAAAGATGAGCCTCTGCTGGTCAGGGGAGATGATGTCTTTATCCTGGATCTCAGCTTTCACATTTTCAGTAGTGTGTCACTGGGGTCTTCAAGGAGATTTGCATTTTGGCCTGTGAGCAAATGCAAAGATACTGCAAATCCAATCATACTGAGTTGCCTCAACACCATCACACTGCCACTGGATCATGCCAGCTGCCTCTCCTGTGAAGCTGATTTTGACAGGCAGACTTTGAACTGCTAGGCCTGGACAAAGGACCAAGGATGGTTTTCCCTCTGGCAGATTCCCCCCCTTACAGACTGTGGTGGCTCTGTCTACAAGCAAGTAACTTTCTCCAGAGGCAGAGAGGCACATACAGGACTCTACCAAAGGCCAGCACTTCACCAAAGGGGAGAGTCTCAGTGCTATAAAAGGCTATGGAGGGATAGGATAGGTGCAGGACTGCAAAAAAATAATGTACTCCTTTAAAACTGCAAAGTAGCTGAGCTCTGCTGTATACAGAGGAGCTCTAGTTGAGTCCTGGGTTCAAATGGTTAGTGGCGTGTAAACAGGCAGTATAAACCGTGAAAAAAACAGAGGTTTCAAATACACATGATAAGAAAGGGGGGGCGGAATAGCTCTAATAAGATCCTCCGTTTCAAGTTTCTACTCTTTGTCAGAGAGCCACAATGCCTCAGATGGCATGTAAAGGGAGGAGACATGAACGTAGGTGGTGTTTTCCCCAGGTTGACTCAATTCCCCATGCCCAAACTAGACGACTTCTTGTTGATATGTCTCCCATTGCGTTTAAGGTCACATATTGTGTGTTTCAGAAAGCTGAAAATAGCCAACCGGCTTCCTGATAAAATCAAACTTTCTCCTCTGGTCCTCACACTTACCCATGCATTTCTGCTTCAGCCTTTGGCCACTCTAAGAACAAGGTTCTGGAACACGATTTTGCCCAGGATAGGGGTTGACAGTTTAAAGGTGAAGGGTTGGCTTATTTTCTAACCAATGACCTTGAGTGTCCTCTTAACTCTTTAGTTTCTTGACATGTGATGTTCGGGGACACCTGGAATTATATTAATACAACTTCCAAGGCACAGAGACACCTGCCCAGTTTCACGAGATTTTACCTGGACTACACTTCCTGGAAAATTCCCCAAATCTATCCAGAATCAGGAACACCTCTCACTAAGACTGATCAAAATAGCAAACTGAGGAAAATGGATTACTGATTTCAATTTCCATGGACTTTCACATCACAGTGGCAATAAAACATGATTTTGAACTTCCAATTCCTCTGGATTTTTTTTTTTTATAAATTAATTTTTATTGGTGTTCAATTTACCAACATACAGAATAACACCCAGTGCTCATCCCGTCAAGTGTCCCCCTCCGTGCCCGTCACCCATTCACCCCCACCCCCCGCCCTCCTCCCCTTCCACCACCCCTAGTTCATTTCCCAGAGTTAGAAGTCTTTATGTTCTGTGTCCCTTTCTGATATCTCCCACATATTTATTCTCCCTTCCCTTATATTCCCCTTCACTATTATTCATATTCCCCAAATAAGTGAGAACATACACTGTTTGTCCTTCTCCGATTGACTTACTTCACTCAGCATAATACCCTCCAGTTCCATCCACGTTGAAGCAAATGGTGGGTATTTGTTGATCCTTTAGACTTTAATTTCTCATTAGACATTATATAGGGGATTGATATTAACTTTGGAGGCATCTTAATGATGTTGGCTTTTTGATTTCTTGTGGTATTGTAATGTTGTCATTTAATCTCACAGCAGGACATGGGCAGTGTGCCATCATATATTTGATGGAAAACAGAACAAGCTATTGATAGTCAGCCTTGGGAACAGAGTAGCCAACAAGTTCATTCAGCTGAGAGACTTGTTCAAGTAAACTCTTCACTGCCCCCCTGTGGCTCCAGGTTGAGGCCCACAGGAGTAAGGTAGTCATGGGAGGACAGGTCTGAAGATGTGAGAGCAGGTTGCTCCAACAAGCTGCTCCTCCTTCCCCTGAGCAGAAGAGTCCCCACTCTGGCTAACCAAATGGTAAAGCCAATAAAAAGACAAAAATATGGTAATTAGCTAAAAGGGAATACATCTTCTTCACTCCCAATGTTTCCCTCTAAGTGAAGAGCCATCAATTACCATAACATACCTGGCCTTGGTCCACCTATATACCATTTTGGCTTGAATCTCACCCCAGACCTCGCAACAGAATCTTTTGGGGGTAGGCCCAGGCACCAGTATGTTTTAAAAGCTCTCCAGATGATTCTAATGTGTAGGCAGGGCTGAGAACCAAAGAACTAAATGATCTCTAAAGGTACCTTCCAACTCTTAAGGAAAAAATAAAAAATAAATTGCTGTGATCTTGCCAGAAGTGAGAGGAAATGACTTTGAGGCCCTTGGGACATCCTTTCTAGTAGCCCTAAGACTCAAACGCATAGTGTGCAATCAACCTTCTAATGGGAAAAAAATACATGAGCTTCATGTTGGTCCCAAAGCTTGCCTCTTAGGGCTCCCCTACCGGGTCACTGCCACACAATCAATGGTAGCACTATTCTGAATTGTAACTTGAGAGAGAAATAATCAGGAACAATCCAGCTACGCCACAGCCTAATCACAGTGACTGATATTTCTAGGGCTGTGTTAATCAAGCCTTCATGTAGACAGACCCTTATGGTCAAACTGATTCTGGAATGATTTTGCCTCCACGGCTGGAATCTTTTATAAACTAAAATTCTCCATTCACTCTTCCCTCTCACCTAAGTGCAAAATCCCTCCTAATGGTAGCATCTGTTGTCTGCAGCAAACAGAGTTGATTATGGATGTTCTGAAAGGATTTTAGGTCCTTTCTCATGCTATTCAGGGGGTGATAGTGTGATGAGAAGCAGGTACTCTTATGATTAAAAAAAAATCTTTGGCTAAACAGTAAGTGCAGTAATAAAGATATGCTGTTGTATAAAATATTAATATTTGTTGGATTTTTATCTCTTTCTTCAGTACTAAATACGGCCAATAACCATACACACACTATCTCTTATAGCTACAGAGCAGGTGTGCAGGTAACTGGTTACCAAGCAACGTATTGGCTAGGGATTAGAGCACACAGTTGCATGGGCATAACTCTGAATAATGCAGACCTTGTTAAGTGATACATTTTTCATTATCCTAGTATCACATCAAGTTCTATACCACCTTTTTTTTCTCCTTCTTTAATCTGGGGAACACATTCCTATTAAGAACCTTAAAGAAATCTTACCATCAGATATTTCTTTTTTATTAAAAACAATGAAAAGAACAGATTCATTATATCTTATCCATCAAACTTGTTATCTACCTAAACATCTGTTCAGTTTTTGTTGTCGTGTTTAGAAAGAATAATTATCCAACAGACCTTATAAGAAATGAATTCCGGTGGAGCGAATGAACTTTACTAATGACTTGCATTTATAGCTCCTCGAGGAAAAAGTTACCTATTCTCATAATCCTGTTTATTCTTTCAAAATGAAAAGGTCTTTGGTGGTTATTTTAGATCTTAAAGGGTTTTTAAAAACTAGCTCTCGACAGCTTTCTGATCCTTAATAAATATGATCAAAATATATTTAAAATGTTTGTAGCTCCTCAGTCCCCAAGTATGGATAAATGCCTCTGCTCTTTACCTTTACTTTCCTAATTTAAATATCAGCCTGTGTTAAGGACTCAAAGTAGCAACTATAAAATATTTTGTTTATAGGGAAGATCTCTGATACTTGTGATGACATCATTTGTCCTTTCTTTCTTTTGTCATAATTAAATGAGGAGGCAGTTAGCAGCTGAAAGGAAGACAGTGGGAAGGAGGAAGGAATTCAAAAGGGGTCCCTAATTCCCCCATTCTTTGGAAATATTAAACAAGGAGGAAATCTAGTTATATATATAGTAATCACCCTTCTATATATTCCACAGAACACCTCTCTGGAGTTATTTAAATGATCTTGCCTACTTTAGAGAAGGTACTTCCATGTGGAAATGATATATGAAGTGATTTTAGTGCAAGGGAACAAAATAAATAGTTTTCCTTAATTTTAAGATTATATATCCACGACAAATACATTTTTTTAAACATGGAAATAAGACAATGAGGTTTAGTCTTGATTATGAGTACAGGGGAAAAAAACAACTTAGCCTAGTTCTTGGGTTTCAATGTCATAGTTATGAATTTAGAGAAAAATAAATTTTGCACAGCCCTTTGGAGTTCATGCAAGGCTGTACACAACCACTTGCCTCAGACAATGGAGCAGTGGGAACTTGCTTCTGACCTGGTGGCTTATTGAAGCTCAAACCAACAATTTTATAAAATTTCCAGCAGCTTTGTAACTGTGTCCATTATTTATGATTCAGCATCTTCAAATTCATCTAAAGTATACTTAACATGAGCAGAACACCAAAAAATGGCAAAGTAGGCAGCTTCAAATTTTTTAGGGGAAAGAGCTATGAAAGCTATGCCCTCTCTCCCTATGTGCTTCTTTCCTTTTAGGAAAGAAATATAATATTCTCCATACTGAAGGTAGGATTAGGAGTCAACACACTGAAAATGAAATGGATATTTCTTTTCCTTACATTTGAAATCTATATCTTTGGAAAACAAATTTTTTAAATAAAAAAATAAAATTTGTATGCTTGATACCAACCTTATATCTAAAATAAGTATCTGGAATCCATACCTTTCCAAAATTGCAAAATGACATAGCTGCTTTTAGTTTTCAAGATTCTGCAGTAAGATACATGTACGACAGTCTCCCTCTTATCTATGGGGGTTGCATCCCAAGACCCACAGTGGATGCCTGAAAGTGCAGGTAGTACGAACTCTACATGTGCTAGGTTTTCTCCTACACACATATACAAACCTATGATAAAGTTTAATTTATGAATTAGGCACAGTAAGAGATTTACAACAATAACTGAAGATAAAATAGAACAATTATCACAATATACTGTAATAAAAGTTATGTGGATGTGGTCTCTCTCTTACACATACAAAATGCTTTATTGTGCCGTACTTACCCTTCTTCTTGTGATGTTGTGAGATGATAAAATGCCTGCATGATGACATGAAGTGAAGGGAATGATGCAAGCACTGTGACACAGCACAAGGAAGGCTACTACTGACTTTCTGACAGTTCGTCAAAAGGAGGATCATCTGCTTCTAGACCAGGGTGACTACGGGTAACCGACACTTACTTTGTCCCAGTCTACCTGGTTCTTTCCTTTTATTTTTTTTTTAAGATTTTATTTATTATTCATAAGAGACACACAGAGAGAGGCAGAGCCACAGGCAGAGAGAGAAGCAGGTTCTCCACAGGAAGTCTGATGTGGGACTTGATCCCAGGACCCAGGGATCACGACCTGAGCCGAAGGCAGATGCTCAACGACTGAGCTACCCAGGCATCCCTACCTCGTTCTTTCCCTATGCTGTCTGGATGTGAAACGGTCTTTCGACTAGTAACTCATCAGAGTGGTTTAAACACACACACACATATACACACACACATAACAAGATCTGTTCAAGCTTTACTTTTGTTCTATGAACTTTTTGTTAAACCAAAAAGATATTCTTGTCAACCTCACCTTACTATTTCAGGCTGGAGATTCAAGATCATATCTATGTACAAAGTCTTATAACTTTAAACTAGTTTCATGGTAATTTCCTCATAAATGTCATTTCTACCAAAATCACACTTGAAAGATACTCATTACCAGAAATCATAACTTATCAAAGAAATTTGCATTGACTCAAAACAGATAAATTTATACACATACATTCCTGCTCTACCCCCACTCATATAATTACTTAATAATTATGTAACAAAGACATACACAAACTAGGTAAAATTTCTTAAGTTAAATTCTTCCAAAAGTATTTATTGTGTGTCCAGTATGCCTTGACTGGTTATTTTCTTTATTCCAATAAGGATTCTTTCTAAAAGTGTTTGCCTAAAGTTGTCTCCATTTCTCAGTATCAGTTAAGGTAATAAATGAAAGGGAGAAAAGACGGTCTATAAGCCTATCTTCTTTTGTGATCTTTCATGCAGAAATCAACTGGGTTACACTTCAGAATTGAATCTTTAGACTTACAAATTAGCAAACACTGCCTAGCCTGTTGCTAATAAAAGGGCTGTATACATACTTGCTTTTTTCTTTACAATGAAAATTTTAAATTTGCAATACATACAAATCAGTAATAAATTCATATTTCATGTCAATTCCAAAACAAAAAAATACCTTTGAGAGACCCAAAATGAATACCACCTTCCATTAATCCATTTGATCTTATGAGTCACCTTTCTTCTTCTTTCTGTTCCCCTAGAGCTGTCAGAGAGTCATGGCCAAGTTAGTCTGTTTGCTTTGTTCAGCAAAGAAAATGTTCAGTTTCACCTTGAAGTCTGAATTTATTAAAAGGTATAGAACCTTCTACTCCAAACATCATTACAACTCTTTTCCCCCAAAAAGTGTGAATGTGATCTAAATGCTATTCTCAGAGTGACCACCTAAATAATCATATTTTCAGTTTATTGCATTTCTTATGCTGCTTGAATCTTTTTAGAAATAAGACAGGACCAAAAATTATATTATCGAGAGAAAATTTATTACAATGTCTACTATTCCCATATTTAAAATGTCGGCCTCGTGATTTATTACCTTTTGTCAATTCTCCTGTGCACTTGAACACGGTAATTAGCAAAGTCTTTCTTAAAATCTGCCAGGGTCTTGAGGGAAAAAGGTGGGGGGCAGGCAGGAAAAACAGGCCTGTGGTTAGGAGTGAAGGGATAAACTAGATTAGGTCACAGGACTGAAGAACCCCTGAGATAAGACAGGACTGTTGCTCCCCACCCTCTAAACCTGGAGGGCCTTGATACTGTCCTCCTTTGTGACCAGTGAGGCAAAACTCCCCTGAGAAACAGGTAAATGTGTCAGCACCCTGAATCATACCTTTGCACTGCCAGGACTATTTTGTCATCTAGTAGACATATATGTTTTTGTCTCTGGACTATCAGAATATGTCCTTGTCATTATCAACTCAAGTTCAGTTTTCTACAGGAGTATCTATGGACCGTATAAATGAGAATCAACATTTCTCAAGTACATGCTTATACCCGGTGCTTTCTTTGAGAGAGAGAGAGAGAGAGCACATGTGCACTAGGAGGTAGGGAGGGGCAGAGGGGGAGAGAGAATCTTAAGTAGGCTCCATGCCCAGCACAGATGGAGCCCAATGCAGGTCTTGATCTTAGGACTCTGAGATCATGACCTGAGTTGAAATTAAGAGTCAGATGCTTAGCCAACTGATCCATCCAGGAGCTTGTATGCCTGATGCTTTCTGTGCATCTTCTTATTTAATCCCCTCTATACTACTGCATGGTTGTACTCTCATCCATCTATTGTATATGAAATACACAAAACACAGGACTCAAAAAGGCCAAGTAAGATCCTTGTACAAGGGATCGCATTTGTAAAACAAAACAAAACAAAAAACACGGATCTGAGATTCAAATTTAGGTTGGATTCCAAAGGCCCTGTTCTTTCTACAATGCCATGGGGGCTGGTGAGATACAGATTTCCTCACAAGCTGAGGGAATTGATTTTGGCATTAAACAGCATCATGAAACTCTTACCTCTGAAAATAGTTTTGGCAGCTCCTCAAGTAACTGATCTGTATTTTGTTGTATAACATTCATTTTTGTTTGATAACATTTCCAACATTTAAGTACACTGAAGATTTGTTGCTCTGCTGACATTTAAATTAGTTTTTGCATGTCTTTTCTCCCAACAATGTTAGGTCATTGAATTTTGAACAGAGTGGTTTTTCTAAAGAGTTTCCTCCATATGTAAAAAGACTACCACATCATATTCAGAAAAAAATAGTCGAAGAGGAAAGTCCTGCAACTATATACATCTCAAAGTAGGGTCCAAAAAACTTCTCTATAAGAATTATCTTGGGAGGTTGTTAACATGCAGGTTCCTGAATCCCTATCCCAGAAATAATGATCCCAGATATGGGACCCTGTTACCTACATTTTAAGCACAAAAGTTCAGGAATCACTACTACAGGCAATACACTGTCAAAGAAGTATTGTAAAGATGCAACCTATAGAAGTTTTCATGCTCCAAGAGTCACAAAGAGGGCCACTTCTAATTACTGAAGTCTTAAATTTGAAACAGACATAAATGAAACTGACAAGACTCTCTGTGCAAATACACAGATTTTTGTTTATGGAAAGAAATTAGCTTCAGGTATGCCACTCTTGATATGAAGCATGGTAAACTAGCTTAACCCACTTACATCTTCACCACAAACCATTAAACTAACACATGTACAAAAACCAAGAGGGGCCTTTGGGTCTACAGCAATTGACCCACTGTCCTTCTCCTTCTCCCTCTCTTCTTACATAGGCTTAATTCTTCCATTATTAGATGATTACAGGTCTTCTTTCCTCCCAACTCTTCATGCTTCATAGTGATTACACTTAAAACCTAACATGCCAACATAAAAGAATTCCTGTGTCATGTACACGACATGGAAGGCCATCGATCATGAGTCCCCTGGCAACCCTGCACTTCTCCTTTCACCCACCTCATCATTCTTAACCCTGGAACAATTCCCAACTGGAGCTCCCTGAGCACCCAATTGCTGACCCACACTGCATCCTTTCCTTTTGATAAAATAGCCTTTAACCCATCATCTTCTTTACCTGATTGATATCAATTTACCTCTCAAGAACTGCCTCCTGCTGGAGCCTTCTCTGATGCTCTGTAGCCCCATGGTAGGTGAAGTGAGGGGTTCTAATTTCTGACTGCACATCAGAATTATCTGGGTAACTTTTGATATAAATATAGCCCCTCCAGCTCTTTATGGTTGCTGTGTGCATGCTACATCTTTTCCTGTGCTCCTACTACTTTTAACCTATTTGTGTCTTTGAATCTAAATTATGTTTCTGGAAGACAATGTATAGTTGAGTCTTGCTATTTTATCAAATGTAACGTTTGTCTTTGATATGAGTGTTCCTCCATTCACATTTAATGAAGTTATTGTTATGGGTGGATTTATTTTTTTCCATCCGATGTGATGGATTTCTTGGCTAGTAGATTTCATATTTTAAAATTTCCATGTACAAAAAAAAGATAAAAAATAAAATAAAATAAAATTTCCATGTAACTATTAATTTGATTGGATTTATTTATTTTCAATATGACTATCTGTGTTCCATTTTCTTCATGTATTGCCTCCATTTGCATTAACTACTTGTTAGGATACCATTACAATTCTTCTGGTGACTTTTAAGTCATTTTTTAAAGTTATTTTCTTAGTAATTGCTTCAGGATTGATATGTATCTCTACTTGTCATTGTCCACTTCAGGTTAATATTGACGGAATTCTGGTAAAATATATCAATTTTGTTTCAGTGTAGCTTCATTTCTTCCCCTAATTTCCCCCAATAGAACTTCCCCAATAGAACTTTGTGCTATTATTATTAGATATATTACACCTGTCTATGTAATAAACCCCACAATATAGTATTATAACCATTGATTTAAACAATCTTATAGTTTTAAAGAAATTAAGAGAACAAGACAAAAAAAGATATTGCTCTAGATATATCCTATTTCACCTACATATTTACCATTTCCAGTGTTCTTCTGTAGTGTAAGTGCCTGACATTAAACTTTCTGATTGTAGCATAAGTGCCTGACATTAAGCTTTTGATTGCTGAGGCATCCATTTCAAAAGACATCCATCTTGAATAAACACATTGCCAGATGTATGACACAGTTACTAGCAAAACAACCAGATGAGGAACTAGGATCTCCTACCCAGAAAGCTCCCTTTTTCAGACAGCCCTGAGTAATCTGGATAACTGACCACTTGAGTGACCCCACTACCCCTTTCCCAAGCCCTAATTCCTGCTCTCATACTTTAAGACAGCTGATAAAAGGGTGAACACACAAAACCCTAGACACTCTTCCCTGGAACATAATAAAGGCAGAGCACCAGGTTATGCTTCCCGCCCTGTACTGTCCAACACATTGCTGTGTGGCCCTCTGGCATGCCTTGTACCCTCTAGCATCTGTGAGTAATAAATCTTGTTCCTCAAAGTTTCTTGATGATTTTGCTGAATGTAGCTTGCCATTATAGTAAGAACCACATGGGCCAAGCCAATCACAATATTTATTTATTTATTTATTTATTTATTTATTTATTTATTTAAACCCTAAACTTAGTCCACAGCTTGATATTTTTTCATTTGGCAATGTCTAATATATAGATCTCCAAAGAATTTCCAGTAATAACAAATATAAACAGAAAGAAAATTCCTTGGTACTGCATAAAGGAAATAGAACAAAATTTTAAGAGATTTTTAACTGCCTCTTATGCTGACAATTATAGGATGATCCTATGACTCAGAAATGTTAAAAGAATCAGTGATACAAAGGTTTTCCTTTCTTTCTAATCTTTTCTTGGTAACAATAATCTATGCTTAACCCCATGCCTGTTGCCTTCTAATTCTGCTCCAAAGATGAATTAGCTTTCCCAAGAAATTCTTCTTCAAGAATTTCCAGACCAACTGAATTGGGTCTCATTTCATTCTCATGAGACAATGAGATTATCAATGCAAATTGAGCAATGGAAAAAACAAAGAAACACCCATTCCCATGAATTACATACCCATTTAAATGAAACACACGGTACGGACATACATGCTAAAACTTATTTTTCATAATGAAGACAGACTCAGCCTTTGACAATATTCTCTGGCTGACCATTTTTAATCTTCTTAGATTTCTGGAATAATTGTGTGCTCTGACCTCTGATCTTCACCCAGCTCAACAGGACTACTATCCTCTCTGGAGCCTACATGGCATACTTTCATAGAAAAAAAAAAAAAACCCTTAGAGCTACATTTAAAATGCACATTTTAATCAATGGCCAAGATTTGAAAAGGGCAGTATTATGCTCATTTTGCCTCCACCTCTAGAAGAAAGGATGGGCAAGATTTACATACTGCTTAACTCCATTGTGAAGAATTTTTATGGAATAATTTAGTTTTGTTCAGCTCCAAATCTTAACAAGGTCAGATTCTCAAATAATTGGCTATAAGGTTATGTACGACATATCACATTCAGTTTATTCCCTACACTCCAGCCCCATAATCTGTGTCTGTGTCACAAGAATAATTGGGAGTCAACACAAGTCTGATGATTGTACATGCCATCATGCCCCACATAAACAGACTTGCAGCTGGTAGGTTCCAAAGGATTGCTTTTATGTTCTCTTCTCCCTCTGCTCCAACATAGGTTTTAAGAGATTGGAAATCAAAGTTGCCTGGTTTGACTTCACTTAGTGATTGCAAAGTTTGTTTAATTACTGCCTTATTCCCAAAGCATGACAGAGGGTGAATCGCTGGTGAGGGTTGGGGAGGGAGAAGGACAAGATATCACTAAGAGAATATTATTGTGTACCCACTGTTCTCACTTTCCCTTCCCTCCATAAACAGCTCTTGGGCCCATGAGGACCTTCTGACCTACAGGTGAGGCATCCAGAATCCCTTTACTGTGATAGTTAATGAGCCTCATCTCCAGAAAACACACACAGCAGGCTGTTCCAGATTAAAAATGTGCTTAACCTCTTGCAAATGCAGAACAGTGCAGCTTTCATGAAAAATGGCACTAAGGAAAATAATCTTCTGACAATACAAAGTCAGGGGATGTCCAGCAACCTAGAGCCAACACGCAAAAAAGCCCACCTGCTACCCCTTCGATGGCCAGAATCTGTGCTAAATTAAAGAACACAAAGCATCTGAAGTTGATCTTTCCCACCCATCCATTTTCATTTGTATTCACAACTGTGTGTGTGGCAGCATCCTACTCTCCCTGACTGACCAAGATCCCCATTCCAGTGCCCATGTTTTCCATTCTCCTCTTGGCAGCAACAAATTATTTGTCCTTCTTGCCCTATAGAGCCATTCCATCCAGGCCCTGAATGACAGATTCACTCACAAAGCCAGGACACTGATGGCTGTCCCATGTGCATCCCCCACTTCCTAAGATACATGATTATTTTTTTAAAGGGCCTCTAATATCTTTACCCAAAGATATAGCAGCGTTGAAATTCCAGATGACCTGCATGATGTCCCTGCAGGGAAAGGAGAAGAGTGTTTACTGATGTCTGTCAAATGATCCCTCATACACTTGTACTGTGTAAGGGAGGCCCAGAACGGGGTCTCACTATCCTCTTCATATGCATCAAGGCCAAACCCATTTCCTCACCCACTGCTGAGATGCTATAAGGCTAAGCCTAAAACAACAGAATGTGAACTAGTCAGAAGTGCTAACAAATGGAGCAGTGACTGCTGATGTATTATCCACCCTGTATGTACCCTATTAAATTCAATTGAGTGGCACAACTTTTGCCAGATTTTCTTAGAAACTGTCATATAGTACAAATATCATGCATACTACAGTAGAAAATATGATTCTGCTGATGACTCCCTGTGTTACCTCTCCCAGGCAAGCACCCATTCTGGACCTCAGGTTCTCCAGTTAACCAGAAATGACAATATCTGCCATCCAGGGCTGTGTGAGGAATAAATGACACAGTGCCCATGAAAGCAGTGAGCCTGGGGCCTGGCACCCAACAAATGCCCTTCTTCATCCTTATTCCAACTTCAAGATTTGTTTCTTATCTAAAATACTTTTTATAAGAACTTGGATATCCATAAAATCCCCTATTTTTTTCTTCTCCATAACCACTCACTTTCCTCCTTGCACTATTTGCCCTGCCTCTTGAGAAGACCAATGCAATCTATCTCCCTGGGTTCTTTGCACACTGGCCATGGCAAGAGATATGAAAGGCTGTGCATGAGTTCACACTACAAGAAGAACCTTCTGAGAACAAACTCTGAGCTCTGCACTTGGTACTGTAATGGCTCCACCAGAACAAGGACAGAACCTGGTCCACCCAAAACCTCCAGTCCAATTAAGAGAAGCACTAAATATGTGAAGCTATTTTAAGACCATGTGAGACTGTATATTTTTACTGTGTATTATGTTATAAAAGCTAAGAAATTATAATAATGACAGCTAAAGTAATAGGTGCTCACCATGAGCAGCCACCGTTCTAAGTACCATGTATACTGTTGTTATTCCCATTTTATAGATAAAAAACTTGACGCTGTTAAAGTTTAGGTAGTTTGCTCAAGGTCATGCAGTGGAGGAACCGCTGTTGTTATTCAGTCTGTAAAAACTACAAAATACTCTTCTGAGCACAAGGTTTGGAGTATTAGATTAGTGTGAGATTCTTAAGGGAAGAAATCACATCTTCCTGATTTTTTATTTCCATGGTTGACAATCCATTAATGTGTGTTGGTTAAGTGACTAAAGGAATTAGAGAAGTCTTGCTGACTGATATGAAGCTGATAAGTAAATTACAAAAGAGTAAAGTAAAGGCTATTCATTGCAGGCAGAGTAGCAGGCCCACATGCTCAGAGGATAACATAACTATCAACAGGAGCTGAAAGGAAGACTGACCAATGAAGCCCCAGGCTTATTTTGAGGATAATGATGGATTATAGATGAGATAGATTGGGATATCAAGGAGGCCTTAAAAGCTTAAGCAGAAAAATACAGAGTTGACACTATGGGAAATAGGGAATACCAATAAATCCTCGAACAAGGAAACAATTTGAGGAAAGTGGCATTTTAGAAAGACTGATCTGGAAGAATGCAGAATAATCCAAGTGTGAGATCAGGAAGGAGTGAATCTGAGTTTGCCAAACAGCTGAACTAGAAGAAAGAGATACACAAGAGCCAAAGCATGGAGAGAAATAACAATTTAACAATGACTGAGCATCCTTTATGCACCTGGAATAGTGCCAGGGATTGGGGGGAAGGGGAGAGAATAAAGGAGATATAACCCTGGGAGACTAATCACCAAGAAGATGAAAATGAAGTTGAGAGAGCTCTGCCATTGGTGTATGGGTATTAGACCGGAAGTGGTACCATCACAGACCTCAGGTCAGAAGGGCAGGATACTAATTTCAGATGTGAAAGTTGATGGGGAGACAATTCTCATCTTTCTCTCATCCCTTCATTAGTATTTCTTTCTGGTAAGATCTTAAGCTTCTCCAGGAAAGGAGCCATATCGTTCATATCTTTCAAGAGGACTAGGATAGTGTTAGAAATAGAGAAATAATATGATGAATATCTAGGATCAATTAAATGTCATGAAATCCAACTGGAATTTATTTTTAAAATTATTACAATAACCTAGTCTCTCTCTGTTCCCTCATTATCATTTTATAGTCCCTCCTACCTTTTCTCCATTCCTTCACAATTACCTCTCCACTCCTGACAGGATGTGTTTCCTGCTGCTCCAGCCATCTGGCATTCTGTTTTTGAATCTCAGAAACTCTATCAATTTAGAAATATCATTGTTTGCATACTCCCCCAAAAGATTAACATGAAGAAAAGAAAGCACTGTATATTAATGCTGAGAAGTATTTTAGGAAATACCATGTGATAAGTGTTAGGAAGGTATATACCATCTTGGTAATGAACTTCTAGAAGTCCAAGGACTAAAATTCCACTACTGACTTTCTGTCTTACACCTCTGTATTTCCTTCCTTGGTACCTCAATTGTTCTAGCCCTAAGTGAAAAATACTCTGATCTGACAAACTCTCACAAAGAAGAAACCAGAACCCAGCACGGACCTTTGCACAGAAATGGATTAATGGGGAAAACCCACAACAAGTAGGAGGTAACACTCTAGCACATCATCTCATCCATGATTAGAAATGCAGCTCAGGAAAGGCAGGTGCTATTACAACAATGGACTGCCCAGTCAATAATCATCCATAGACAAAAGAAATGGGGCTAAAGCAACTTCTAGAGGGTTTCAACTCTCCATCAAACTCCAGTTGATTGACACTAACTGTCCAGAGCCCTGTGTTAAGCACTTTGGGCTGTTCCTGGGCTGGTAGGAATATGGCGCTAGATTGATTGCTGATACCTAGCATAGGGAAGGCAGAGGTAATGACCTGTGTGCTGGTAGGCCATGTCTGGTCATGTCCAAACTCCACCTGGATGATCAGCATGAACAGTCTAAAGGATTGAGTAAAATTTAGCAGTAAAGATTCTAGAGAATGCCAGTGAATCTAATCTGTATTTCCTGAGTCATTCCTAGGTGTAGGGCACTGCACATTACTAAGGAAAGACTTGTAGTAAGGGAGGAAGAGTACAAAAGAGAAAAATCAAATGACATGCAAGTCTACTAGAAGCTAGCTCTACAACCCTACTCCCTTGGACTTCCATATGTTCATCTAGAAATGAGAGAAGGACATACACTTTCTCATACAAAACTCAATGTTTCTTTTAATTGCTATTTTTACTACTTCTCATTCACCAACCCCCCACCCCCCCCCCCAAACACACACACACAAAAGGTGATTCTTGTCAAAACACTTCAATCATTTCAGGGGAAACTAGTTTACCTTGAAGACAGAACATGGGAGTGATCACAGTTTAACCTAAATACCATCTATATTCTGAGCATTTTAGATCCAATTTTTTTTTCACTTTCCCCTTTTTATAAATCATGCTGTGCTTATATTCCCCAAATGTCAATCTTGAGAAATATGATGTTGGCATCACCTAGTAAGTGACTGACTACCATGTAGATACTGAGTACTGATGGAGAAAGGGATTATCATGGGTCCCCAGATTTCAAATTTCATAGATGGGAGGATGCTAGGGAGAAGAAAGAATTGGAGGAGAAAAGACTCATTATCTTATCTTGATGTGATTAGAAGGTATCTGAATAAAGCCATCCAGTGGAAATGTAAGCCTGAAGCTTGGAAGATGAATCTAGGGCAGAGATAAAATTCAGGACTCACTGATATATCAATGATAACTGATATAATAAGAATGGATTAGATCAACCAGCCAGGAGAGTATGTAGAAAAATAGTCTACTTCAGATGAAAAAAAATGCCAGAATTTAACAAGTAAGCAGTAAGGGAAGAGAACCAAGAAGAGACAGTCTATGAGGTGTCACAACAACCAGGAGAGTGAGATTTCATAGAAGCCAGTATAACAGATTTAGATGAAGTAGCGTCAAACAGCAGAAAAAATCAGAAAGGAACTAAAAAAAAAAAAAAAAAAAAAAAAAGCCCAAATGATCTTGTGATAAGAAACCAGGGCTGTTAGCAAGAACTACTCCAGAAGAATAGAGTAAGCAGATGCAAACTCAAATGAGGAAAATAGTAATTTACTTTTATTTTTGAGGAATATGAAGGATTGTGCACAAAAAGGTGGAAAGTGAAAAGCTAATAGTGTGATAAGTTCTAAGCACTTGCTTTTCCCACTGCCTGCAACTGGATAAAAGCAGGCTATTTTTTATTTACTGGCATGAGTCTATCAATGGTTGATTTCAACGGACTCATTTCTGGGAGAACTGACAGACCATACTAAGTAGAAAATAACTTAGCATCTCAGAAAGGAGGAGCCTTCTAAATCCCATTCCCTTGTCTGCCGTGTTACATCTGTCAGGTTTTAAAACAGCCATTCAGTCTCTTTGTTGATCCATTTCCTTAGCTGTGGAATGGGAAAATAATTCCCTTTTAATTGGATCCTGAAGGACTAAGGGCTTTTCAGACTGCCCAAGACTCGGCAGTGTTTAGAGACAATATCTTGGCTCAGAAATTTCCCAGCTACTCTGTCCTGACACCGAGAAAGCAACTTTCTCTCTTCACAGGAAATCCTTAACCAGAATGCTCAAGATAAAAATTTCTCCTCGCAGGTTTATTAGGCACTGGACCCTAAACTATCACCTTGTGTCTACAATATGCAAAGTAAAGTGAAGAACTAAAGAAATGATCCAGAAAATTCAGCCCCAGCTTGAAGTTTGCCTCAGAGTATTCATTTGTTTGGCCAGAAAACTTTCTAAAACCAAATTCCTACAGCATAGGCTAGGGCCTCCAGTTTATTGGGTCTGTGCAAGTTCATTTGAATTCTCTGTTTCTTTCCTCTTGAATTTCAGCCTCTACCAATTTTGCATCCCCCAGGAGCTGTCGTTAGCAGCCATATATCCTCTTGTAAATAAACCCCAACTGTCTGCTGGAAATTTCCACTTGCATAGCCAGTCATCGCACCAAATGCCACGCACCTAAAATCAAATTCATCAATCTCTCCCCCAAAACTGGTTTCTTCCCAGACTCTCCTATTTCTGTCAATTGACATCATTCTCCCCATCAACCTGGCTTATGTCCTCAGCATCATCCCTGTGCCCTCACTCTCCCTCGTCTTCCATACCCACTCCCCCAGTCCTAAAATTTTTCCACTG
The DNA here is from genome assembly GCF_905146905.1 of Nyctereutes procyonoides. NCBI lineage: Eukaryota > Metazoa > Chordata > Mammalia > Carnivora > Canidae > Nyctereutes > Nyctereutes procyonoides. Next base: position 27,486,410 of record NW_026575122.1, read on the forward strand.
AAATGCCTGGCCTACCTGTCTCTTCTAGTTTCCGGCATCTGAAGACTTTCCATGTATCAGACACCATGCTGAATATTTGACAAACTTCACCTTACTTAATTCTCATGACAAGTTTATGGAGAAAGAGGCTGATAGAATTTTCCCCATTTTGCAGATGAGAAACCTGTGGCTCAGAACTTGTGACTGCTAGGGACTGGACTATGTGCATCCCCCAAAACTCCTATGTTGAAGCCCCGACTTCCCATGTGACCATATGGAAAAAAAAAGTCTCTGAGGAGTGATAAAGGCTAACCGAGGTCATGGGATGGGGCCTTCATCCAATAGGGCTGGTGCCCTGGTAAGAACAGGAAGAAACACCATGGCTCACTTACTCATACTCTCTTTCTCTCTCTCTCTACCATGTGAGGACACAACAATAAGGTGTCCATCTACAAGCCAAGAAGAGTCTTCACCAGAAATCAAATTTGCCAGCACCTTGATTTTGTACTTCCTGGGATCCAGAATGGTGAGAAAATAAATTTTGTTGTCTAAACCACTATGGTATTTTGTTATGACCGGCTGTACTATGATAGGGACCATGCCCACCCCACTATGAGGGCACAGAGGTCAGATCCAAAGCCAGGACCCCTTTTCTCTTCAAAGCATGCCCTGAGCAACCACGCTGGATGGCCCTGGCCAGCACCCTGGCTCAGGCTCTCCCCACTGCAGAGGGAGGCTCTGTAACAGCTTCTTGGCAACCATCTTGCTTCAAGTCCTCCTTACCTTCCTCCAATCAGGTTTGCTTTCCCCAAACACCGCCCACCCAGATCAGATCATTCCTTGGATCAAAAAGATTTCAGTGGCTCCCACTAACTACAAAGTCGATTTAATCTCTTTAAACAGGCTTCCAAGTACTCTCCAAGTTGGCTCTTGCCTTCTTACCCAGATCTGGGTCCCCTCACTGCCTATCCCCAAGGCACCCATTCTGCTTATCAAAGTGGCATGAATTATTTGTCTGTGAGTTCCAATGAGGACAGGGACTATGGGCACCTCTCTGAGCAACTAGTGTCTGGCACACAGAAAATGCTCAAGAAATAGCTGTTGAGTGCCTGACTGAATTGCACACTAGTCACCTGGCCTGGCTACACTCCCTGTCCTCCCATCTGCCATGTATCCATCCACCAGAACCACAGCCACCTCAGCCCGCCATAATCTCACACTTCACCAAGCCCCTCCTCAAAGGGCTCTTCCTGTGACCCGCTCAACACATACTACTTACTAGGATGAATTAACACGATTATCCACATTCAAGAATGTTCAGTTTTGCCCTGTTTGCAATAGCAAACAACACTACAACTTGTGGCATTGACTGCCAGTGCCTCCTAAAATCCAGTCCACCCTTCTATGTTATAAAAATTCTGATCATTAGCTGGGTCTACTGCTGCTCCACCTAAAAAATATAAAAATTAAAAAACAGCAACAACAACACCACACTCAGCCTCCTTTGCAGCTAATTATGGCCACTGGACTAAATGTTGGTCAATCAGGAAAAGGCAGCCCTTCCTGTGCCATAGCCTCAGTCCCACCACATCAAATGTAGATGTGACTCTGGAACTCTAGCAGCCACACTGGACCATAAGGATAAGGACTAACCCGGGTAGTAAGCTGGCAAGAGCCTGGGTATTACCAGTAGAATGGAGCAGTAAGAACATCCATACACTGCCTGCCTCGGGCCTTCTTTTTTATGAGTGGGAAATGAAAGTCTACCTTATTTGAACACTATTATTTAGGATTTTCTACTTCATGCAGCCAAGCTGGAACACACTGAAAATACCTATCATTAGAGAAATGAATATATAAAAATATGTTCACGGGCAACTGGCTGGTTCAGTTGGGTAAGTGTCTGACTCTTGTTTTCTGCTCAGGTCATGATTTCAGGGTTGTGGAGTCAAACTCTGCATCGTGGTCTGTGCTCAGCACAGAGTCTGCTTGAGATTCTCTCTCCTTCTCCCTTTGCCCCTCCCTCTCCTCTCTCCCTGTAAAATAAATAATCTTTTTTTTTAAACTTTGATATAAAGGTAGTTAAAAGAAAAGATCTACCTATCTACTCACCTACCTCTATGAGGTAGGTATCTACTTGAGATAAAAATAAATGATATATGCATTATACTTTCAAGCAATTGATGGATTTATGTATTATTTGTATAACAAATGACAAAAAAATGTTAATTATAAAAATGCTATTTTTTTTCTACCCTGTATATATTTTGCTTCCTAGATAAACCTTTTAAGCTTCCCAGAAGCAGGGATAAGAACTTTTATTTTGTGTTTGCCACTCTCTGTAGGATATAATATGCCCTAATATTTGATTGGTCAAAATCTGTCAGAATTTGTCAAACACTGACTATCTGTACAGAAACACTGCGGGTAAATGGTGAGGTGGGGGAGGGGGCCTAAAAAATGAAATCCTTTATCCTCAATAACTTTATATTTTATAGTCTGAAAGGTTTTTTACTTCTCTTAGCCCTATATCAGCTTTTATGCTCCATTAAAAATTAATACGTTTGACTAATCTTTATAGCCCCTTCCTCCCCACCTCCCACCAAATTTAATACACTTATCAGCTAAAAAATTAACTATTTTGAATTCTAAAATGAAAGGGAAATATTGATTGTGAAGATTATCAGTAAGAGAAGCTGAAAGGAGCAAAATAAAGACAAAATGGTATAAAATGGAATTTCTTTACAACATATAGTTAAAGATACAGATTCATCACTATTACAGTTCAAACTTATATCTTAAGTGCTTAGTAGTTACGCTCCAGAAGATGAGATTTCCAACTATCAGCAGTGGAAATCCAACCATATTTTGTGCTCTTCACTAGAAGACTTTGTTTGAGGCCCATCAAGAGGTAATAGGGCATGGCACAGAAGTTTATTGGAAAAACAGCTCTTGTTTATTTCATAATTATATACTTGACATTTGGAAACTCCTGCTTGTTACTCATTGCTTAATTAGGCGCTCCAAAGTTCATAAAAAATCATAGGTTTAACTTCAACTTAAAAGATCCTTTAGCTCCTCTTGCTCTGAAATTCGATATCACCCACTGTACATGCAATTACAGCCCTGACAAATGATTGCTGACAATAATAGACCTCATTTAAAGGAGAGAAATCTAAACATAGCAATGATCTGATTTTTTTAAATCTATGTCCAGGGAAAGAAGGTGTGGGACAGATAAATCAATAATGGGGGGTAAAAACCCTAATTGTTGACTTTACATTCACCAAATCATTAAATGAAGCTTGAATTAATGGAGATTTACATAAATAGTCTAAACAGTGAGTGACCTTCAAGAAAATTACTATTAAGACAAAGGCGTTTGCATATCTCTTCAGAGATGTTTGACAAGGGAATGATGTCAGCTGTATATCTTCATTATTGCAGGTTTTATTTAGATCACCAGGATTTTTTCTGAAATTATATATATATATATATATATATATATATATATATGCTAAAGTAAATGGCATATTTGATTAATTTTGACAGTTATAAACACACATACACACAACACCCAAACTAGTTATGTCTAGGAGTGCAAACTATTTTTTGTTTTCTTACCAGCAGTAGTTTGAGAAAATGAGGGTGACTAATGGTGAAAATACAATTGATTACAAAGGGTTCTATAAAAATGCAGAATATTACATTTCAGTGTTTCCCAGGATGGTTTACTAAAAATCCTGGTTCATCAATATGCTTCACAAAAGAGAGCTCTGTGGTCAAAAGAAATGAAATATGAGGGGCTCCCCTGGGTGGCACAGCGGTTTAGCGCCTGCCTTTGGCCCTGGGCACGATCCTGGAGACCCGGGATCGAATCCCACATCGGGCTCCCGGTGCATGGAGCCTGCTTCTCCCTCTGCCTGTGTCTCTGCCTCTCTCTCTCTCTCTCTCTCTCTCTCTCTCTCTCTCTCTCTCTGTGACTATCATAAATAATAAATAAAAAAATTTTAAAAAAAGAAATGAAATATGATACCTACTACACTCTCTCCTTGATATTCACATTAGTATATTACACTCTATGTAGCATATTAAAGGCTCTGAGAAGTCATGCAATAAAGTAACCTACATAAATGTAATCAAATATTTTTTCCCAAAGTAACTTATATCACTATTCCACTTGGGAAATTATGCTCAAAATCAATAGTCTCAGGTTGGGTTTTCACTGTGCATTATAATCCTCAATGGAATGCTGTTTATTATGAAGGTTATTTACCAAATTCTCACTATGGTTAAAGCACTATAAGGAATAAGAGATGAATAAAGTAGGATCTTCGATCTCCAGGAGCTGCCACTCCAGTAGAAAATCTAACATGTATCCCACACTGAATGTATCATGGTATCTGGCATATGCAGGCAACTATTGCCATAGTTAACTTGAACAGGAAAGATTTCAGAGTCTGTGGCATTTCAAACTGAATTTTAAAGAATGGAATGAATTTCATTTGGGGGATACGGAGTTTGGAAATAACGAGGTGCAAAGATAAAGGGGCAGGAAACTCAAGATGTTCTGTAGGATGACTAATTGGCTAGTGTAGAGATTTCGGGTAAGGGACCTACAGGCTAAATGGCTGGAAAGCTCTCTAGCAGTTTTAAGCAGAGTTCAGATTATGGGAGTGGTTAAATGTAAAGCTAAGGAAGGTGGGAGTTATTAGGTAGGCAAGATGGAATAACTATGAAGATGATGTGATTAAAACTGTACAGAATGGTTTGCAAGGCCACCTCTGGTATGGAAGTGCAGCAGCCTAAGTCCTCTCATCCTCTGCTTGGATCACAGATATATAATTTAAGATCTTTAAAAAAAATATTTTATTTATTGATTTGAGAGAGAGAGCACACAAGCAGGGGAAGGAGGAGGGAGGAGAGGAGGAAGAGGCAGAGGGAGAAACAGACTCCTTGCTGAGCAGGGAGCCTGATGCAGGGCTCCATCCCAGGATCCTGGGATCATGACTATTACCTGAGCTGAAGACAGATGCTTAACCCACTGAGCCACCCAGGTGCCCCTATAATTTAAGATCTTAAACAAATCCATATGACAAAGGTTCAGAGTGGTATACGTTTTATCAGAAATGTTCACAAGCAAACAAGAGACTAGAAAATTATGGTTTTGGAATAACAGGGAAAGGTGATAAATTTACCCTATCTTTCATAAATCCAACCTGATGGCAATACAAACACGTAAACCTGAAATATCACCCTGTGCACTCCCACTGTCACTTGGGTAGTAACCATGGAACAGCCCTGCAAAACTGATGAGACCAATTTCAACACTGCGACTTTTATTGGTTACAAGAGGTTATCTTTATCTCTCAAAAGCCACACACTATTAAAAATTTACATGAAGCAGAAGTATTTCATGTGAGGAATCTGTGGCTTAAAAACAAAAAAAAAACAAAAAACAAAAAAAAACTGGCAACTTCATATACTTAAGGACCAAAACAGAAAACACACAATTTGATGTTTAAAAACCAATGGCTGTTTGCTTTAGAAAAACAGTTTTACACCCTAAGAGACTCTCAACTATACAGAAAACAGGGTTGCTGGAGGGGAGGTGGATTGAGGGGAATGGGCTAAATGGGTGATTAAGGAGGGCACTTGTTGGGATGAACACTGGGTGTTGTATGTGGGTGATAAGTCACTGGATTCTGCTCCCGAAACCACTGCTGCACTGTATGTTAACTAACTTGAATTTAAATTAAAAAAAAGAAAAGAAAAAGAGAAACAGTTTTACTACAGAAACTGCCTTCACATCTACTGCCATAGTTTAGGTAACTAGGAATCTATAATGGTGCTTGGTAGGGGGATGGAAAAGATTGAAATGAGACATGGAGAATTTATTATTTATAATTATAACAAAACACAGTTAGCCAGTTTCCACACAATCCAGAATGGCTCTCCTCACATACAAGGTGTTTCATTGGGAAATGAAGTAGTTTAATCTATGGAGCACTCTCGGGAAGTTCAAAACCACTGACCACAGAATAGGTTTGAAGTCTGACTAATTAGAATGGCTGATATAAATAAGGAGCTGAGTTCATATACATTACGAAGTAACTAAAGATCTCGTTTTTCTTTTAGTCCTATTTGCTAAAAAAATCTTCCTGAAATGAATGAATCCATATCCCTTATCTAATCTGCTTATCTAGCGCATTATCTAGATCAGTCATTTGCAAACACCAAAATGGCACCGGACTGGCTATCTCCAAATCACCTGGAGAGCTTCTGAAAAATGTAGATTCCTGGCCTGCTTCTACCGCTCCCCCACTACCATTCTGATTCTGTATGATTCTAAATGAAGTTCCAGAAACATTTTTTTTAATGACCCAGATTGGTGAAGCCAGTAATCTAGATGATAATCAGATGTTTCTTAGATATTTCACAATATCAGAAGGGCCGTAAGATCTCGAGATTCTATGTCACTGTAGTGACAGGGATCATGTTAGGTTAGATACCAAACCTTTTCCTGGGTACGGAGCTGGACTACATTTTCCAGCCTCCCTTGCAGTTGAGGGGTGTCATGTAACTGAGTCAACCCATTGGAAGTAGATAGATGGAGTGTGTACCACTTCCAATCCTGGCCCTCAAAAAAACTTCCCAGAGAATCTTCTCGGGTGGCTGCCTTCCTTTGCTTGCCAGTCAGGATCCTTAGTGTCAGCAGAAAACTGAAATTCTAAAGGACTATCAGAGCCATAAGATAGAGTCCGAGTATCTGAATGAGCGTATAGAGCAGAACAACCACCCGTCACCTCACCACAACTAACTCCCATTGCATTGTGAGATGGATGAGACATCAGGTTTTATTACAATAAGCTATTAAAATGCAGGGACCCTTGGTCCCAGCCATTAGCTTACCTTTACCAGTACAACTCCCTTAACATTTTCAGCAGCCTTAGCTGTTGGTTAAGCATTGCAAAATCATAAAGAAATATACTTACATTCTAACATCTAACTAGGCATACTTAGATGTTAGGCATAACATCTAAAAGACACAGGACCATAGGACATATTTAACCTTTAAAAGAAATTCCGATATGAGCTTATTTTTCTGTGGTTTTTCTCCTTCCTTCTAAAAGTAGAGTACAAAAAAAAAAAAAAAAAAAAGTCTGGCTAATTGAGAGTTCCAGGTAATAAGATTTCAATTTAATAAGGTTTTATAACAGTTACAGGAATAAAAACAAAATACAGCAACTAATAAATCTGAATTTTCAAAGACCAAATGAATACAAAATAAAAGGCTGTGAAATTTTAAGACTTAATAGAATCACACAACCAGAAGAGTATTCAAAAGGTCATGATATTTATTTACTTTTGAAAAAATCTGTAGGAAGAAATTCTACCACTGAGCTCATCATTGTCATCACTCTGGAGGTGGTTTTACAATATAATGTTGAGGACAAGGTTAGGAGCTAGACAGAGGTGGGTCTAAATCACAGCTCTTCTGCTTAGTATTTGGGAAATCCTGAAAAAGCTAAGGCTCACTCTCCCCGTCTACACCATGGTGATGGTATTACCTATTTCACAGGTTGTTATGAAATTGAAATGGGCAATGTATGGCACACTGTAAATATTTAACACTTGCTTATATTAATATAGTATCAGCATCATACTATATTGTAGTCATCCCCATTACTACTATTGTGCCTCCCTCTAGCCACCTCTCCTGCAACAGATCTTAGTTACTTGCAAGGTATCTTCTTTATTTAGGACAACCAGTTCTTATCTACACACATAAGGAAGATCTCAAGAAAACTAAGGAGCCATAGACTGCTAATTTTTATCCCAAGGGAAAGATGAGGCTTATAATAACTATGCCTGGAATTCTATATAGGTAAACATTGTTCTTGTGATGCTACAACTAGTATACTAATACCTATGCTTCTTTTTTTAAAGATTTTATTTATTTATTCTTGAGAGACACACACACACACACAGAGAGAGAGAGAGAGAGGCAGAGACATAGGCAGAGGGAGAAGCAGGCTCCATGCGAGGAACCCGATGTGGGACTCGATCCCGGGACTTCAGGATCACACCCTGAGCCAAAGGCAGATGCTCAACCAGTGAGCCACTCAGCCATCCCTAATACCTATGCTTCTTAATCCTTTCTCTGCCAACCATGAAGACCAGTAAGTCCTGGGCACGGCTCACTCGTGCTTGACACCCCTCTAAAAATGGTAAAACTCTCCCCATTCTTGGAGAGAAGAGCTGGGCTGCCTGTCATGGTCACTCGATCTCAGCAAGCCTGAGCTGCGGGGGCCCTTCCTATCCTAGCCCACCTCAAAAAGGCATGTCTACAATAGGGAGTGGAAATCATATGAAGAAGGTGTCCTCTCCTCCCTCCACCTGGACTGCCCAAGGCTTCAGGGAGAGCCTGCCCCTGGAACTTCTTTTGATAAGCTACTGAGGAGACCCTCAGTTTTCTAAGTTTTAGTTTGAAAATTGAATTCAGGAACTTGTCAACTCTGACAGCAAAGCATTAACATTCAGTTCAAAAACAATCTGCTTGTACTTTACAAAAATCCATCTTCTGACTTCAGAGCAGGAGGATTTTTCAAAATCTTCACATTGCAGGGAATGAAAACTTCAGTTTTCCTTCTTTCCAATTAAACTTGGGTTCTTTATAAAAGCCATTTCATGTTCCCTTCTCTTCCTACCCTAACTCTTTCCCCCCCAAACCACCTTTTTCAGCACACAGAACTCAAGTCTTACATTTCAAAAAGCAAGGCTGAGACTTTTAGGTAATGCGAGGCCCTCCTCACCAGCAGACTGAGGACCAGAATAGATAACACACACAGGATTAGTCGCCAATCAACACTGTTCAGCTGACAGAATTTATGACACTCAAGGTTTTTAAAATAATACAAAGCAGAGCCTCTGGAAGAAATCGCCCCATACCTTGAAGTTATAAAAGTCACACCTGGCAGCAGAGACCTCCACTGAAGGCTCTATTGAGAGGTAAAATTACCAGGATTCAAAGGGGTAGGTCAAAACCCTACACATGGCAGGAAACCAAAGGTAAAAACCATGATCCAATGACAGATGGCAAAGGCCCATCAATGGCGGGGAAATTACACGGTGAAATTCATTTCTGACATTTCATTCACACAAGAATAACAGGACCCTGAAGTTACAATGACATTCCAAAAGGGAACGCCTCCACAGATGACGCTCCTTGCATAGCTCAGCCTCCAGGGCATACACCCAAACCAGAATTTCATATAGTTCAGGTGTGCGTGGGAGGAGGTAGGGGGTGGAAATGCGAAGAGAGCAGAGAAATGAGCAAAGAGGGGGAAGAGAGCCAATATCTAAGCAAAGGGAGGATACGGTGACAGTTCATTTCTGCTCCTTCCCAAAGGACTTGAACCTTCACTTCATGGATTTTTTTTTAAGTGACATTTGAAAGGTGCTGCAATCATCCATTCATTTGTGTTCTGTTTGCCCTTTAAATGTAATATTTCAACTCAGAGTTCAAGCTGCTGGGGGTTTGAGATGTTTTCATGAAAAGTAACCAAGCCAGACAGTTCCTATTGTCAAGGAGACCCTGTTGAAATGGAGAAGCAACTAAAATTAGCCACGCGGGCTAATTTTATCACTTGGGCCCAGGGGCACAAGGCTTCCAGACTATTCCATTCTTCCTAGCAGGAAGGTATTGAAGGGAAGCAATCTTTCGATTCTGGAGAAATCCAGTTGTGTGTGCATGTTCAAGCTGTGGGGTGGAAGTGTTCTGGACGGGGGAGGGGGGTGGCGGGGGTGCTCGTATCTCAGAGCCGTTTCCATTTACCATCATAGGAAACAAAGTTAACTGCTTCTCAGTGATGGGCAACTCAAGAGAAACAGAGCCCCTTTATTTTTCTTAAGTTCTTATTTAAAATCCAAAGGCAAGCTCTATAGTTCCACTTACTAATTTCTGCCTCATTGGTCTTCCATTTGAATGGTGACCATTATTTCTTTATTAAGATTTTGAATTTGTTTTCAAATGGCTTCAACAAGACTTAATTAAATATTACTACATATACATACATACTAATACACACATACTAATTTCTACTACATAGTATATTAAAAATGAATTCTCAAAGTATAAAAAACAATGGAAAGGATTTCTCATCTTACAGTATCACACACCATACACACACACATACACACACATCCCTCCAAAACATTCACTTTTGCTTTCTTCTGCTTTAGAGAACAATCACAACTGCTTGCGATGCCAGTGACACTGAGTGGCCCGTGCACCTTCTCCTCATGCCAGCACACGCATAACTATTTAAAAAAGGTGATTACGCACACACCTTTCTTCCCACTGAAGCATCAGACTGGGGAGATGGAGTTTCCCTAGCAAGCCTCAGAAACACAAAACAGGACATTTAATTTGTTTAAGTTTCCAAAGCAATTTGCCGGAGACAAAAATAAAATACCATGGCATTTTGCTGGCATCTTAAAAAAGGAAACCCTCTCTGAGAGGTACAATGAACTCCATGAGATCTCCAACACGAGTCTTCTATTTGTGTGCGTACATATTTTTATAATTTTGTTCACTGAAGAACAGTTTTAACATATTCCAACCCATGCACGTAGTGAAAGAGGAGCTTCCAGCAAAACAGGTCTCTTATGAAGTAGCCCTCAAGGTTACCAACAGCTAAACAAGCTCAGGCTGCCAGCACACTCGCCTGGCCCAGCCTTGGTAATCAAGAGACTCTGTTCCCTGGAAGAAAAAAATTTCTTCGTATTCAATAGAGTACACAGCACCACACTTGCACCCGCCCACAGTTTTTAAATCTTTAAAGAAAACTTATATGCCCACGAGTAAGGTATGGCCATCTATGCTTTCATTATATTAAAGTGAAGCTTGAAATGAGAATGACTTTTTAAAAAAGAAATTACTCATCTGCAGCTCATGGCTTCGACATTGTACACAGTGCCCAAAGAGGTCAAAGGCAGGCATAGTTTAAAAAATTCTAGGCTTCTGCTCTTTGGTGTTTGTACTTGACCAGCTGCCACTGATGCCCTATTGTCCTGAAAAACTTTATCTCCCTGCTTGGGAGTGAGTCGTCAAGCCTTTGTTGGTCTGCTAATTCTCCTTTACCACTGTAATGACTGGTCAGCACAAAACCCCCCAGTGTATGCTCCACTGCTTCTGTTTCCTCTAACTTGATGCTCAACCACCAGACAGTTATGTAATAGCCATAGATGGGATTTTTAAGGTACCATCTGTTTATGAGGTATCATTTGACAACACATATATCTAACAAACATCCAGCTCTTTCACCTCAGATTAGAGTTATTTAATTACAAACAACAGAAAAGGACTCTGGCTAATGCACAAGCAGAAAAAGACCTATATCCAAAGATACATACTCTATCTGGCAAAAAAAAGCCTGGAGATCTGGCACAGAAAAAAAGGTAGAAACCTAGAAAGGGCTGAGTTCTAGCTAACAAGGACAATTTGACAGTCTTAACTAGGAATTGCTACTGGAATGTATGAGTTCCAATCATTTGGGGGAGAGGGGTATCACAGCACATCACGGATTTTTCACAGTCCCAAGGTGAAGTCCAGTTGCCTTAGGTCAGGACTTCTCAACCTCTGCATTAGTGTCATCTTGGACTGGATGATTCTTTGCTATGGGGCGGGAGGGTTAATGCCAGTAGCATTCTCTCTAGTTGTGACAGCCAGAAATGTCTTGACATTGCCAAGTGTCCCCCAGGAGGCAAAATCACCCCAGTTGAGAACCAACTTAGACTGACTCTCAAAACTGCCCATCTGATGGCTTCAGAGAGGCCAGGGCCCTTGAGGTGTAATCCCATAAGACAAAGGGAAGATGGGTAAATCTCCCAAAAGGAAGTCGGGCTACATATCCCAAAAGATATGAGAATTAATGCTTATAGTCCATGTCAACGTTGGTAAGCAGAAAGCTGAAGATTACATTTTCTAGCCCATGTAATTGGAGAACCAGTTTTTTTTTTTTTTAAAGTGGAACCTACTAAACTTCTGAAAACAGACTGTTAGAAAAAGTTATCCATCAGAACAGTGTACTCGTCCGTCCCCGTGCTGTGCCATTTAGCATCCACATCCTGGAAAAGCACAATCCTAGTAAAGCGGGTGCACTTTCCCATCTTTATTGAACCTTTCCCTGTTTCCCTATCTGTTTTTAAATCCTGCCAGATCTTTTTCCAACTCCTAGTATCTATGGACTTGTGGTAATTGACGTGGCTAATTTAAGGGAAACTAATTCCAAATCCCAGAAAACACCCAATGCATCTCTGTATTAATTAGTCAGCTAACTATGGTGGTTTCAACATGGTGCTAATGAGACCAAAGACACGAATCCAATCCTCGTGCCATATGGGCTTGTTCAACAGCCAACCCGGAGCCCCACTCCAACAGCCAATTGATAGATAGATGTATACGGCTGCTCGTGGGGAGAGGGGAAGCAGAGAGGATGGATGTGTCCAGACAAACACCTCCGCTGCTAGCACAGCCCGTGTGGCACAGTCTCTCAGGACAGGGTAGCTAATCCTCACAGAATACAGCACGCAGCACACCCATCATGGTGCCTCGTCCCTAACACTCCCACAAAAGACTTGTCTTTCCCTCTCCCCTTTCCAGCTCATACCTACTCAATGTTAGGTTCCTTTGCTGCTTCCTTTCCCTTCTGTTCATTACCATTTCTTTAAAATTGGAGTGCAGAACTTCATCTCCAAGCTGCACTGACTCTAAATTCCCTGATCCTACCATCAGCAGCAAGCCTGGGCTTGTCTCTTCTTCCATTATTATTTCTGACAGCCCCAAAGAAATCACTTAATATTCATTTCAGTCTCCTTTTTCAGACAGTCTTAAAAATCAATTTCAAAATTTTTCTTCTTGATCCTGTCATTTAGCACCGAAATGGCCCAAACTGATTACTTGGGAGCATTAGCGTTTCTCTCTTCTCCTCCCAGGATGTCAGACTTTGAGTCTGTTCTGGTATGATTTTGGTTGGCTTCCATTTCAGGGAGGTTGTTTTTCACTGAGAAACATGATTCTTTTTTTTTTTTTTTAAGCTATATTTGTAGAACAATTATCCTTACAAAAACAAAAAAACAGAAAACAAAACCAGCATTAAAAGAATAGGCCAAACACTTGGCTACAAGAAAAATCAGATTCAATGGGTAAGAAAAAGAAAGAAAAGTCTTGAAATTCAGTCACCCTAAAACCTCCAAGAGTGCCGTGTGAAAGCCCCTACTTTTCAAACAGTAAATTCGCAACAGTAACATCATCTTATTTATTAATAAAAAGGAGAAGTTAAAATAGCCATTCATGATAAGACGCTGAATGCTGCAAGGAAGCCAAGAACGGGAAGAAAAAGGTCTGAAAGAAAAAAAAAAGGGAAGGGCAGCTTTTATAAAGAAGCAAAAAGTTCTTTGTCTTTGCTGCCATTCTGTGAACAGTCTGGAGAATTCCGTTCATTGTTATTGTTGCTGCCCTTGTTCCTTGCCATTGTTTTGCTTTTTCAGGTTGTCTTTAATTCTCCAAGTAACATTATTAGAGAGTTGGAGAGGTTGCAAACCACCAGGAGGACCAGGCTGCGGGGGTGAGGGGTGGGGGGGCCGCAACTCAGTGAAACGTATCCAGAGCATTTGATGCCTTAGCCTGTGTTTTCTCTTCTCGGGGAGCCGAGAATGATTTTCAAAGTAAGGAATGCTGCAGACATGACATTAAAAAAAGCTCTGGACCATGCAAAACAGTCCTCCAGCTTGATAACCGTAACCAGTTTCTGCTCTAACCTCTTAAGAATCACTCTATCTTTGTAATTCCACCAGCTTGTGATTTTTATTATTACAATATCTTCACAGACTTTTCCCCCTGCCATAACTCTAGCTTGAGAAAGAAAATCTCTGCTAAAATGACCAGGCAACAAAAGCCATGGGCATGAGCTACAAGAGAGCAAACAACTGGATTTTTCTTATAGGGTCAAAGAGTCAAAGATTGTTCTCTCTGGGACTGGGGACACACCAGACATTGGGACTTAAAAAGTGTCACCTCGGGTGTTAACAAACAAGAGAATGTGTATGCAGCCCCAAACCACTTTCTGAGACTGAGGATAAACTACAGGAGCCCGTACACCTCACAGTAAATGTGATCTTGCAGACCTTGAAAGGCATCATGTGGCCTGTGGCAAGAGGACTCTCTCTATTTCTGCCTGCCAAAAGTGTGACCCTTCTATGGATAGCAGGTTTCCTTCTAGTGCCACCAGGAGGCCACTTACTTTGCACCGCAGCACTGTCCTGGCTTTTAAGCCCTAACTACGGAAAGTCAGCCGGTGACCACAGTGAACTGAAAGTCAACTAACCTTACCAAGGGATGGTGATACTACTGCTGCTTCAGCGTGTACCGAGCATCTGTGATGCACCTCACTCTGCCTGCAACACTGCCTCTGACTAGGAATTCACTCCTCTAGCATGAGGGGTGCCTGGACAAGGAGCAGGAAATTAGAGCTCTTTAGATCACTGACCTTTGTTTTTTGTTTTTGTTGTTCTTGTTGTTTTTGTTTTTGTTTTTAAATAAATGACTCATCTCTGAAGACTGTGGAGGTGGTAGCTGGGAGAAGAAAAATTTTAATATAGATCCTGAAGTAAGTCATACAGTAAGAACAAATGAATTGTGCAACTACACCCAGAATTCTCCTGAAAGTTCTGCCAGACTTCAAGTGAGGCCAACAGAAGAACATCCATACTTTCGAAATCAGGTTATGATTCACCTGACTGAGGGTCCATTTATGTCGCTGACGGATTTCACATCTAAATTCTTACAAATAGCATTAGCTCTTTGAATGCATTTCTAACTGGCTTGGAACTATAAATATTTAAAACTGGACTGAACTTTATGAGAGACAGAACATCTGAACCACTCATGTAACAAACACGTTAGCCTACTCCTTGGCTAATAGGACTAGAAGCAGGTCCTCCCGTGAGGATGACACACCCTTAATCTAACAATGCCACACTGTTACCTTGGTGGTCTTCTTCTCACATTTCCTTACGATGCTTCAGCATTGTCAAAACTATCATTGACTCTAACAAAATGAGTATGCTAACCCAATGCAGAGCCACACAGCATTTTCATTGGCAGGTGACCATTAAAAGTCACCTAACAAAACCTTCCTCTAAGTTCCAAGGCCTCAGAAGCACAATATGCCTGGTAGCCTCACATAAACACATCTGCTCATGGGAGATGACTACTTTTCAAGGCTCTTACATGTCCCTCAACTTCATCAGGAGTACGGGATCTCACAGAGAGCAGTTAACGTTTACAGATGAATATGTGATGTTCTGTGATACATGAATGAGGGGAACACTTAAGAGGAGAGCATATTTTTATTATAGTCCTCTCCATTCTGCTGAGATGGTTTCCTGATCCTTCCATGTCAAATTTTCTATGTAACTTCACCTCCCTTTGAATCCTTTCCACCATGCTAGCCTCAGATTTATTATCTAATTCTTAAGAATGGCACCACCCAAAATACCAAAGACTGATTTCTTGCAAATCACCTATCAGATGACAGTGTCACACCCATTCACCTAGGAAATGCTGAGAGTGCCAGGAGCCTCATGGAGACACAAAGGAGAAAGAGCACTTTGGATTTCACAAGGGCTCAAAACCTTCAAGTCTGGCATTCCCTAACCAGGGAGTGAAATCCTGGTCAACAATTCTGTGGGCTAACAATTCATTGACAACTATTTGTGGAAGGCCTTTGTGGTCTAGTTACCATGATGGATCAGGAAAAAAAAAAAAATCTATCAGATGTGGTTCTTCCCCATCAAACATCTTCCACTGTCTCACTAGGGAGACAAAACTAATACCCAAGGCCAAGGAATAAATCTTTAAACTAACCTTAAGTTTTTAAAATCGAAATAGAAGAGGGATAATTCATGGATTTGCTAATTATACTTCTGTGCTGTACACATTAGCCTTGAATGGCTCATCCATGGCTTAACCTGACTTCAGGGACATTTCATCAAGGCCTCTCTTGACTCTTGCACACGACCAGCTGCTCCCACTTCCTAAGCATGGTTTCTTACTAAACACACTCCATTTTGGTGGCTGCTCTAGCTCTTTCCCATTTTATACAAAGCAAACATGAAAGTTAAACACTTTCAACACCTAGCCTGTATTAGTTTCCAAAATTTTCCACGCTAACATGGAAATAAGCTTCCAAAAACCTAAAAAGCATTTTCACACAAATAGATGTCAAGCAATTTTAAATACTCACAAACAGTCCCTTTCACACCCTGTTGCCAATTTATGTGTAATGTTAAAAAAAAAAAAGGAAAAGAAACACAGCCCAAAGTGAGCAGCAAGTGAAAGCTTGAAAGAAAACACAGGGAAGAAATATACAGTAGTACCCCCTTATCTGCAGGACAAACATTCCAATCCCCCAGTGGATGCCTGAAAATACAGGTAGTACCTTAACCATTTACACACACACACACACACACACACACACACACACACACTGTTTTCTCCTATACATACTTATCTACAATAAAGTTTAACTTATAAATTAGGCACAGTAAGGTATCAACCACAATAACAATAAAATAGAACAATATCACAATATAGTGTAATAAAAGTTATGTGGACGCAGTGTCTCTCTCTCACACATGCAAAATACTCTATTTTTCTGCACTCACCCTTCTGGTGATGATGAGATGAAGTGAGGGGGATGACGTAGGCACAGTGATGCAGCATGAGGCTACTGTTAACTTTCTGACAGTTCATCAGAAGGAGGATCATCTGCTTTAAAACACAGTTGACCTGGTAACTGAAATTGCAGAAAGCAAAACCGGGGGATTACTGTATGGCAACCATTTCCATGAACCCTTAGTTCTCCCTGTCAGATTTTAGCTTTACAGGATCCAATTCCACACTACACACAGCAAAGATGGTTGAGACAAAGGAGGGAAAGAGTGAATCACTTAACATACAATTTAGGATATAACCCTATTCTTTTCTGAGAAAATTCATGTCAACTTCCCTTACTCTGCAGATGAATAAAAGCATTTGTAAATAAAAAGCCACCATAAATTTTGATGTTGCAAATGAATCCCCAGATGTTTTGTGTGGCTTCAGAAGTAAAAAGCTTCCAAAGCATTTACTCTGAACGTAATAGTGGACTCTACAGAAACACATTGGGCACTAAATCCACAATGATATTATATGAAAGATACAGCGCATTATACGCTTCTTTTTAGGAAACTTGGGACATTGAGTGCAATCTCTTGGGAATACAAAGTTAGGCTGTAACAAACTTTTAAATGCATTCTTAAAATTTAAATGCTTAAGTGCCTGGATCTGTCTGGAGTTATTACTTAAAATCAGAAAAAAATAAGACAGATTTTTAAGTCAGGGAAGAAATTAATGTGACTTTTAATTCTTCACTTATAAACACCTACTTGCTGAAAATAAAAGAATACCATAATATCTAAATGAACATTAAAATGTATTAGGTAAAAATAGTTCACATTTGGGTTCTAGGAATCACAATTACAGACTAAAGACTCCCTCACTTGGCATTAGAGAAGGAACTTAAAAAAAAAAAAAAGAAGAAGAAGAAGAAGAAGAAGAAAAGAGGAAAAGAAGAAAAAGAAAAAAATTTTTGAGACAGCTGTGCCCTCTGGAGGTGGCACTTGGGAATTGAATGAATCTTCCCTAAACCAGCAACAATGACTTTCCTAAGGAACTGAACGCGTACTTGGAAAAGCAAAGGCTTAGGTTTCATTCATGTTCCTTTCTTTGTGTCAAACCAGTTTTCAATGAATAATAATTCAGAATTTCAATTTAGAAACATTCAAATGGACACAAAACATTTTGGTAGGAGAGATTAAAAGCTCGTGTTCAATATCTAGCATACAGTGATCAGGAACACTCAGTATTATGAAAAGAAAGAAGGGCAGTTCCAAATCAAATATCCTCAAGCCTCTCTTTGGTGAGCTGCCTGAGAGCCGATGGACTACGTTCTTCAAACTATCTTTTCCAACACTCTGGCAAGAGAACCAAATCATTTAGATTAGCCAAAGCCTATCCTATCTTCTCAGAATAATTCACTGCCTCTCCTGTACTTTTCTTTTGACCTGTCTTTTTATAGCTCACTCTTAATAAATGGAGCTGT
This sequence comes from Nyctereutes procyonoides, assembly GCF_905146905.1. Lineage (NCBI taxonomy): Eukaryota > Metazoa > Chordata > Mammalia > Carnivora > Canidae > Nyctereutes > Nyctereutes procyonoides. Next base: position 27,504,598 of record NW_026575122.1, read on the forward strand.
CTTTCCCCTTGTGGGGAATATGGATGGGGAAGGCGTTAGAAATAAGTATTTATTGCAGGAGTTTTAGAAATACAAATTTTAAAAGTTGGCTCTATGTGTTTGGAATTTCAATAGGCAAAAAAATATATAGAAATAATGAAGAATGTGATTATGGGTAGGGGAGAATCAAAGACAAAGCCAGCCCACTGGTGCTTGGTAGATGTGAAAACCAGAAAACAGCCACTGATTCTAAAGGGAGAACGAACTCATCGTCTTCCTTGTAAAACCTGCTTGGATGGGGGCAAATGTGTTTCCTCTGAAAGACGTGGGGAAGAGATGAGAGCAACTGGGTAGGCCTCACGGCGCCGGCGTCCTTACCGGCCGTGTTGGGCAGAGGGAACACCCGCTACCAGCGCCGGCGGCGGGGGGCGCCCGCGGTCCCTCCTCAGCGCCGGGGGGCGGGGGGCGCCCGCAGTCCCTCCTCAGCGCCGGCGGCGGGGGGGCGCCCGCGGTCCCACCTCAGCGCCGGGGGGCGGGGGGCGCCCACGGTCCCTCCTCAGCGCCGGCGGCGGGGGACGCCCGCGGTCCCTCCTCAGCGCCGGGGGGCGGGGGGCGCCCGCGGTCCCTCCTCAGCGCCGGGGGGCGGGGGGCGCCCGCGGTCCCACCTCAGCGCCGGGGGGCGGGGGGCGCCCACGGTCCCTCCTCAGCGCCGGCGGCGGGGGGCGCCCGCGGTCCCACCTCAGCGCCGGGGGGGCGGGGGGCGCCCGCGGTCCCACCTCAGCGCGGGGTGCACGCCGCCAGGCTCGCCGCCCGGGGCCAAGGCCAGGTGCTGCCGCCACGGTGGAGCCGAGGAGACAGGAGATGGCCGTGGCGGCTGACAAGCAAGGGCAGCTGGGCTCTAGCACCGGGCATGAGTTTCTTCACTTACCGGAACGTCATCTAAGAAGACGGCAGCAACACCAACAATCTCAGCATGGTTGTCAGGTGGGACCATACACGCCTTCATCCGTTCGTTCTTTCACGGCAAATACGCCCTGAGGACGCTGCTCCTTTGCAAGTGCTGGACGTGCACCAGGGACACCCTGTCGGTCAGACTGGACCCAGGCTCCCACGGTGAATACTCAAGAGGGATGAACCCGGGGTAGCATGAGTGAGGTCCTGCGTGCAGACCTCGTAGCGCAGCTCCCCACTCATGCTCGGTCTTCTCAAAAGGCTGCTGCTTAGGATTATTAGGCGCCCGGGTCTACATCAGCTCCATCCTCCTCCTAGAGAGGAGAGGGTCAGTGCATTCCTGGGTGGCCCGGGCGGGACACCAACTTCTTCACATTAGCAACGGGATGAGAGTTTGATGAATGAATGAATGAATGAATGAATGAATGAATGAATGAATGAAGTGACTGAATGAACCCTGCCGTGGACCCTTGCAGGAGGGTGGAAATAATGAAAGGGACAGAGCTCTGCCACTCATGAGGTAAATAGTAGCTGGGGTTGATGTGGAAACTACAGAATAATATCCTCCTGAGGAGAAGCCTTGCGTCTTTGAAGGACTGACCCCTTTCCCAAGAAAAAAGTGAGTCTCTTCCATTGAAAGAGAGGTGAGCCTCCCTCCAGCTCATACCCTCATTAAAAGCTTCCGATGGCATTTGGGTTATTAGCTATCTCCTGCCCCCTTGGTAGGTGTACCTAGAGGCTCCCAGTGGCTTCAGGGGCCAGAAAAGCTTTTTCCCTGAGTTCCCCCTCAAAGGAACTGATCAGAGATGATAACTTATGTCACTAAAGGGAGTCACATAGTTGTAACAACAAATCCCGGACAAATGAAAATGTTCTTCTCAACTTTTTTTTTTTTTAAGGTGTTTTAAGGTTTTTAATTCCCCAAACAGTATCCAAACACAGGCAGCGTCTTTTTCCTCCCTAGAGCCACCTAAAATGATTTTTCCTTTAAAATAAATTTCAGGAAGATGTATTAGTCTTCCACTGCTGCATAACAAATTAGCACACACTTAGCAGCCAAAAACCACACTCATTTATTATCTCATAGTTTCTGTGGATTGGGCATCTGGGTACAGGGTTCTCTTTTCAAGTTCTCACGTGGCTGAACTAAAGGTATTGGCTAGCACAACGATGAGACAAGAAAAAGAAATGAAAGGCATCCCAATTGGTAAGGAAGAAATAAAACTTTCAGTATTCACAATGACATGACAGTATATATATAAAACCCTAAAGACTCTACCAAAAAACTACTAGAACTGATAAATGAATTCAGTAAGGTCATAGGATACAAAATCAATATACAGAAATTCATTGCATTTCTATATACTGACAATGAAGTAGCAGAAAGGGAAATTAAGAAATCAGTTCCATTTACAATTGCATCAAAATAGTAAAATATGTAGGAATAAGTTTAACCAAGGAGGCAAAAGACCTATACACTGAAAGTTATAAAACATTGTTGAAAGAAACTGAAGATGACATAAACAAGTGGAAAGATATTCCATGTTCAAGGATTGAAAGAACAAATATTGTTAAAATGTCCATACTACCCAAAGCAATCGACAGATTTAATGCAATTCCTACCAAAATACCAACATCAGTTTTCACAGAACTAAAGCAAATAATCCTAAAAAATCCTAAAATCTGTCTGGAATCACAAAAGAGCTCAAATAGCCAAAGAAATCTTGAAAAAGACAAAACAGGAGCTATCACAATTCCAGATTTCAAGATATACTAAAAAGCTATAATAATCAAAAACAGTACAGTACTGGCACAAAAATAGACAAGTAGATCAATGGGAAAAAATAGAGACACCAAAAATATATTTTTATATAGTCAAGTAATTGTCAACAAAGGAGGCAAGAATGTGGAATGGGAGAAAGACTGTCTTTTCAACAAATGGTTTTGGAAAACCTGGACAGCCACATGCAAAAAAATGAAACTAGACCACTTTCTTGCACAGTACACAAAAATAAACTCAAAATGAATTAAGGACCTAAATGTGAGACCTGAAACCATAAAAATCCTAGGAGAGAACACAGGCAATAACTTCTCTGACATCAGCCATAGCAGCATTTTTCTAGATATGTCTCCTAAGGCAAGGGAAACAAAAACAAAAATAAATTATTGGGACTACATCAAAATAAAAACTTTCTACATAACTGAGGAAACAATCAATAAAACTATAAAACAACACTTAAACAACTCAATACAAAAAAAAACAAAAACAAAAACAAAAAACCCTAAATAATCCAATTAAAAATGAGCAGAAGGCACGAACAAACATCTCTCCAAAGAAGACATATGGATGGCCAACAGACACATGAAAAGGTGCTCAACATCACTTGTCATCAGGGAAATGCAAATCAAAACCACAATGAGATGTGATCCCACACCCATCAGAATGGCTAAAATCAAAAACTCAAGAAACAATAGGTGTTGGTGAAGATGTGAGGAAAGGGGAGCCCTCATGCACTGTTGGTGGGAATACAAACTGGTACAGCCACTGTGGAAACAGTATGGCATTTCCTCAAAAGATTAAACATAGGATAACAATGTGATCTAATAAGTGCATTACTGGGTGTTGGAAAAGAGGAAAATAAACCAAGAAAACATAAAGCTATAGAAATGTGCTAATTTATAGTCATCCAATCCCTATCCAATGTCAACAATGACTAAAGGCCCAAGGGATCCCTCCTCCTGTCTGGCCTCAAGCCCTCAGCCCTCTCCAGCCTTTCCCTTCTGCTCTTCCACCCCCCTGTGTGAGGAGGATTAAGGGTCAACATTGGAGCTCAGAGGGTCAAGGGCATTTACTGAGGGCCATAGGCAAGAAAGGCCACTGACAGTCCGTGCGTGGGGCCTCTGACCAGCAGCAAGGCAGCAATGAGAAGGGTCACGGAAGCATACCTGGGCTCTGAGCTCAGCTCAGCCACCTGCCTACTTTGTGACCTTCAGGTCTAGTTCCTGAATCTCTGTTTCCTCATCTGTACAATGAACGTCGTAAGATTTCCTTCAGAGTGCTGGTAAGCCCTCGGGAGACAATATACATCAAGCGCCTAACACAGCATCCACATGGGAAGAGAAGACAACATAAAACCCACCTGAGGAGCAGGTGGGAGGAGGGGGAGTTACTGTTTCCCAAAGATCTACCATTATCCAGAAAGGTGCTTGGAACCATGGGATTGGCAGGCCACCGAGAAATCACGACGTTGAACCTTGACACATCTACAGTCTAGCTGAAGGATGAGGCCACTCAGCCAGCAAACAGGTGCACTGTCATGGACAGATGGTGACTGCAAGTGTTCTCTTGCTCAAGAATGTTTCCCCCAGAACTGGTGAGCCCTTGGCCTCTCCAGGGGTTTGAGCCTAGGCTTCACTTCAGCAGCTGGCCTTGCCATGACTGGCACCTTCCTGATGGCTGGACATGAGGGCCCTGAGGTACCTCCTAGGGAGACACCTACTCCTGGTACCCTCAGGTAGGTACATTCAGATGCCCAGCCAATGGTCATCAATGGCTGCGTTCACTTCTGCAATGTAAAGGTAAATATCAAGTGCCTTAGAGGGCCAGAGCACTGCCACCAGAGCCTGCCAGAGCTGCCATCAGTGCTGGGTTATCACCAGCCTGCCACCAGTGCTGGGTTATCTTCCTAGGGCGGCTGTAACAAATCACACAGACTTCGTGGCTTAGGACAATATACATTTATCCTCCTATAGTCCCAGAGGTCAGAAGTCTGAAGCCAATTCCACTGAGCTAAAAATCATGGCGTCAGCAGGACAGCCTTTATTTTGTGAGCTCTGGGAAGGAATCTCTTTCTTCGTCTTTGCCAGCATCTAAAGGCCGTCTGCACTGTTTGGCTCCTGGGTCCTCATCACTCCGACCCCTGCTTCCACCGATCACATCTCCTTCTTGGACTCTGGCATTCCTGCCTCCCTCTCATAACGTTCTTTGCAATTACACTCGTCTCACCTGGATAATCCAGGACACTCCTCCTTTCTCATGATCCTTAATCACACTTGCAAAAAATCCCTTTTGCCAGGTGAGTGAACATGGTCACAGATTTGGGGGGGATTGAGATGTGGAGATTTTGAAGTGTCATTACATTGCTCACCACAGGTACCTCTTTTGCTGAGACAGATGCCTGTAAACACTTTCTACCTATCCATCCCCCAAATGACTCTGAAAAAATGACTCCTCTCTAGACATTTACTTGACCCAGCCTGCAAACGACTTGGGGATCGAAGCACATTTTCATAGAAGTAAGTTTGTTGAAGTTCAGTAAGAAAAAGATGCTATGCTTTCAACATCACAGGAGAATAATTTATTAAAATCTGCTTTTAAATGTAATTGATAGGACACATTTAGTAAGACATGAAAACAGAACCTATGTTTTAGTAGCACACCAGCACTTTTCACTTCCATTTTTGCCAACTGTGATGATCACTAACACCTATGTGCCTCCTACCCTGTTACTAACTATTCTTTAAATCGGCTTGATATACTGCTTTTTTTTTTTGACAGTTCAGTGACAGGCACAAATTATGTGACTGTTACCATGGTAACAAAGGGACCCCCCCCTCCCCCGCCATAGAGAAAACATTAAGATTAAAATAAAAGCGGGCAGGGATAGTCCAAATTGGCACTAATGAGTCATTGTCCAAGTGTAACTGGGTGTCAACTGGTCAAACTTTGGGAGTTTTTCCAGGACAGACCCCAGAATCAGTCAACCAACAGGGGAAGTTGCCTGTAAGAACAAGAATGCTGGTCTCCTGCAGGAACCAATGGTTCAAAGTTTATAGAACCTTCTACTCTCCCTTACATATGCATCTCTTTTATTTGGATCATCTCCTTTGTTCTTCATCTCCTCCTGCTTTTCCCCCTTCTGAACACATTAGTTACTATGGAAACATTGGTGTGAATGTCAGAAAGCTCAGCTCAGAAATGCTTCATAAAGTCAATTTATAGAATGGTCTGACATTTATCTCATATTTGGGAAATTTAAAGAATTTGTGATATTCATGACCGGGGATGGGGGTGGGTGGTAAACACTGCACTATGTATGGATTTTAAAATTTGTTTTATATACACTGGGAAAGCATCAGGTTTTGTCTTTTTAGGGAAGAAGAGCAACAAAAACAGGAGACTGTTTTGGGATTTGAAATTGGATTCATTTTCCATCAGTTCAGGAAGGATTTCTACTCTCTAAGTTTGTAAGGCTGACTGGAATCTCTTGTGTCAAAATAAATGCTTTTCGAAAAAATTACAGTTAGCTTATTTTTTTTAACCTAACAATAAGACAAATGGTATTATCTATAATATGTTCACATGGCAGCAGCAATATTAGTTAAAGGCACAGAAATGTTACACCCATGCTGTAAAAATTCTTACTTCACTATGGGGAATTTCAGAGTTAGTGCTACCCTGTAGAATAACAATGATAGCAGGTAACGTTTAAAGCACATTTACTATGTGTCAGGACCCAATCTAAGTACTTTCCATGTATTAATTCATGTGATCCTCATTTATTATACTTTTTTACACACAAGAAAACTGAGGCACGGGAGGTTAAAGTAACTCATCCAAGCTAAGTGGTAGAAGTAGATTCACACCAAGGCAATTGGGCCCCAGAGTCTAGATTTTTAACTGTCATGCAAAACAGCTTCTGTATGAAAAAGTAAAACAATACTTAACAACATATCCAGATAGAGAGCTTTGAGTTATCAGTTCTAGACTAAAAAGGTGATCTCGGCATCCACTCGCAGTCTTTCCTCTCTGGGGTTATTGCCCAAGGCCCTAAGGTTCACCATGCTGTCATTGAAGATGCAGTGAGTTCCTAATGATTAAGTTTGACAAGGAATTCAGTTTAGAGTTAAATCAGATTTCCGATTTGCAGGCTCATACAAATTCTGTTACATATAAAAGAGTAATAATGCGTCACTATGTGATTAGCAATAAAGCTATAAACAGCTGACATTAACTCCACTGCATTCCATCAGAAGAATTACAACAAAAACCCAACCCATCAGCCTGTAGGGCGATGTTTGTTCCTTGCCATCCAATGTTTTCCATACCCTCTAGAAACAACTCCCAGTTTTTGTTTTACAAATTTGTACCTGCTTCATTAATGCACTTGACCCTCCTGTGGCCAAAATGGATCATATGCCCTAGACCCAAGCCAATCAGCACATCTTAGCTACATGACCTCCGTGATTAGTTCGAAGATCCACATGTGACCATATCAGAGGCAAAGAAATGCCAGGAAGATTTTTGCTGGGAATGCTCCAACAAGAAGGAAGACCTCTTTTCCTTGCCTGGAAGACGTGAGTGTGGCATGAGCTGCTCTAACCATCTTTGCCACCACAAAGTGTTGGCCTAGAGCATACAGAGGCCCTGTAGGCAGAGACACCGAAAACTTTGGAACAAACACCATGTGAAAGATTAAGAAAATTCAGCCAAGTGGCATCATTTGATCTTGTGAATATGGTACTGTTCAAATATGTTGCTAGGCTTTTCAAGGCACTCCTGCCCCTCTACCTGTTTTGTTTTTTTTTTTTTTTTAAAGATCTAAACATATTTGAGCTGGCTTACAACAGAAAAAAGCCTAATAAACAAAACATGAAGCATCCGTGTCTTTTGAGGGCAGACACTTTACCTTGTTCGTCAACAAGCAGACACTCCCTATCTGAGATTCCAAAATCCACAACCCTCTGGAAATCCAAAAGTCCTTTTGTAGCTCATTTGGTGACAAAAAAGACATGACCTGCATGGACACGAGGCTACTTGTAGTCCTTACTTATCTCACGTAATGTGAATATTCCTATGTCTTGCTAATCTGAACTGCTAATATGTGTGATTACAAGATGCTGTTGCGGATCCCTGGGTGGTGCAGCGGTTTGGCGCCTGCCTTTGGCCCAGGGCGTGATCCTGGAGACCCAGGATCGAATCCCACGTCGGGCTCCCGGTGCATGGAGCCTGCTTCTCCCTCTGCCTATGTCTCTGCCTCTCTCTCTCTCTCTCTCTATCATAAATAAATAAAAATTTAAAAAAAAAAAGATGCTGTTGCAGAACCTGCCAGAAGCATCAAACTATCTAAGGTATATAAACCCTTATCTTTACTCAATTTTTTAAAAATTATAAGTTCTTAAACCCAAAGGTTTCAAAGGAAAGATCATGGTATTCTAGTAACAGGGTAAATTGAATGAATAATAGTGCTTAATTTCTGACTAGGTTGGGATCTGAGTTAGCCAAAGATACTGTTGAGAACCACAAGATGAAAGCATCCATCATTCCAAAGTTGTATTGAAAGTATGCTTGCCTGACACACGATAGACAGGCCTCAAATCAAATATCAGATTGATAAACATCAGGACAAAGTAAATGTTTCTAAGTTCAGAACAAAAGCAAAAGGAGCCAGGCATCTCAAGGAATAGTATCAACAGCTCTGAGAAGAGTATTTGCAAGAATAGAACCTGTTGCCTGACTCCACACCAAGTCAGGCTATACTGTATGTATTATGAACAGTAATTCCAAAGATGTAAAAGGATTATAATGCTAAATGCATGTGGTTATGACCTTGACTAAATACTGAAGTGCTTATTCTATGTTCACAGGGACTTTGTTTTAAACCCTTCTTCCTGAGTCACACAGACACACATATCATTGTCCAAAATCTGTCTGCTAGACTTTTCAATTATTCAATCAATAAGGCACTTCTATCCTGCCCCTTCTATTTTTAATCTAAACACATTTGAGCTGGCTTACAACAAAAAGAAAATGGTCTAATGGACAAAACAAGAAGCATTTGTGTCCTTTGAGGGTGGATACATATCTTGTTCACCTTATTCATAAGCAAGCAAATATTTCCTTACCTAAGATTCCAACACCCACAAACCTTTGAGTTTTATGTTTTATATATACATATAAAATGTTATTTACTGGGGGTGCCTGGGTGGCTCAGTGGTTGAGCAGAAGTCTGCCTTTGGCTCAGGTCATGATCCTGGGGTCCTGGGATCGAGTCCTGCATTGGGCTTATCCCTCTGCCTATGTCTCTGCCTCTCTCTCTGTGTCTCTCATGAATAAATAAATAAAATCTTTTTTTAAAGTGTTTTTTACTTTTTGACTGCAGCCAAGAAAACTATCATGCTATGTGATATCAAAAAGAATACTAGCAACTAATTAAACATAATCTTCAAAGTAGAAAACTCTGGGGTCATGACTCATCTGTTTGCTTCTTTATATCCAGGATCTAAAATAGTGATTAGTACACAGTAGGTGCTTAAGATGTACTCTATTAATAAATGAAATACGCACTACCTTCTGACACCTCTGCCATCTGACAACACTGACAACTGGTTGGTGGGACAGCTGACAGGAGGAGGGGAAATCAAGAGAAGAAAAGCCCGCAAGGGTGGTGACATCACTAATATAGGGAGAAATACTGTCCATGGGCCTCACATCCAGTTGTAGAAAAGCCAATGGAGATCAATGATCTGTAAGGTGCCTGCTGGCCCTATGATTACCTAGTTTTGCTGCAGGAAAGGAAAATCTAAAAGGGTACAGATAGAAGTCTAGATAACTTGAAATACAAACTAATAAAGCATAGAGTCATCTCTAAATACGGAGGAGACTTGAAATTTGAAACTTCATAGATGTGAAAAAATTCTGCATCAAGCATTTTATTACACCTAAAAGATGGTACAGTTGTGAAAAATAGTCCAGCTCAAGATGACCCACACCCTGGTCTGAGAAATATTAAACTTCTACCTTCCTGTTAATAATACTGCTAACATCCAAACCACCAAGCTGTAAGAGTCCACCCAAACCCAGCACGTTGTCAAATTTTACTACATCTAGGACCTAGTGCTAATCCAAACCTATCTTTCCCATGAGAATAGCTAACTCCCCCGCCCCTTCATTCCAGGTTCTCCTCCAACCTTCCTTGCATCCAACTGCCAGATGAATCCTCCTAACAAAAAAGCTTGGATCCCATCACTGTTTTAAAGCCTCCAACAGCTCCTGGTTAGTTTCAACAGCATGTCACTAACCTTCATGATCAAACCACATGGTCCGAGTTTCTAAGTCTAGCTCCTGCTTTCTGATCTCCAGTCCAGCACTCTCCTCTACCTGTCCTTCAAAATGTTACAGCTCATCTTGATCCGTATTATTTTCATTACCTAAAATTGTGCAATTCAATGGCATGGAGTACATTCACAATGTTAGCACAACCCTCGCCCTCGCATCTAGTTCCAGAAATTCATCATCATCTCCAGAAACCCCAGACCTGTTTTCCCCCACTCCCTGGCCCCTGGCAACCACTAATCTGCTTTCCATCTCTATGGGCTTGTCTATTTTGGATATTCCATGGAAATGGAATCTTACAACATGCGGTCCTTTGTGTCTGGCTTCTTTCACTCAGCATAATGTCGTCAAGATTCATCCATGCTGTAGTATGTGTCAGTTCTTCATTCCTTTGTGTAGCTGTAAAATATTCCACTGTATAGTTATACCACATTTTATTTACCTATTACCGATAGACATTTCGATTATTTTCATCTTTTAGCTATTGTGAGTAATGTTGTTATGAATATTAGTGTACAAGTTTTTGCTTGAATACTTTCTTTTTTCATTTCTTTTGTATACATACCTAGGAGTGGAACTGTTAGGTCATATGGTATTACTTGTGTCACTAACTGAGGAACGTCTAAAATGCTCTCCATAACAGCTGCACCATTTCATATTCCTATCAGCAGTGTACAAGGATTCTAATTTCTTTACATCCTGTCAACATTTATTTTTGTTTTGTTTTGTTTTTTATTATGGCCATCCGGTGCACCTGGGTGGTTCAGTGATTGAGCATCTGCCTTCAGGTCAGGTCATGATCCTGGGGTGCTAGGATCAATTTCCACATCAGGCTCCCCGCAAGGAGCCTGCTTCTCCCTCTGCCTGTGTCTCTGCCTCTATGTGTCTCTCATGAATAAATAAATAAAATATTTTAAAATAAATAAATTAACAAACAAAATCATGGCCATCCTCTTTGTGGTGTTGATTTGCATTTGCCTAATGACTAATGATGTTGAGCACCTTTTCGTGTATTTTTTAACTGTTTACATATCTTGTTTGGAAAAAAAAAAAGTCTACTCCAGTCCTTTTCCCACTTTTAAATGGGAAAAAGTAGTCTTTTTTTGTTGTAAGAGTTCTTGATATGTCCTAAATACTAGACCCTTAACAGCTATATAATTTGTGAATGTTTTCTCCCATTCTGTAGGTTGACTTTTTACTCTCTTGATACTGTTCTTTGATATACAAACATTTTTAACTTTGATGAAGTCCACATTATTCTTTTCTGTTGTTGCTTTTGTTCTGGTGTTATGTTTAAGACATCATTTTTTTTTTAAATTATTGCCAAATCCAAAGCTATGAAGATTTGTCCCTGCATTTTCTTTTAGAGTTTTAAAGTTTAGGTCTTAAATTTAGGTCTTTTGAATTTTCATTTTGAGTTACTTCGGTAAATGATGTGAGGTAAGGGTTCAAAATCATCTTTTGTGTGTAGGTAATCAGTTGTCCCAGCACCATTTGTTGAAGAGTTTGTTCTTTCTTCCATTGACTGGTCTTGGCATCTTTGTCAAAAATAAGTTAACCATAGACACACAGGAACTCTTATTATCTTTTACACAGATTTCTCCTCTGAGCTCAGGACCCATACGTATCCATAAGGCCATTCAACATATCAACCCTTACATTCCCAAAGCAGACTTCATGGTCTCCTACCTCTCCATGACTGCTCATGTTCCACTGTTCTTTCTGGGTACCACCATTCATCTAGCCATGGAAGTCAGAAACATTTCCTTCTCCTTCAGTCTCCATATCCAATTCCCATCAACTGAGTCTTTATAATAAATCTAGAATCTGCCCAGTTCTTTCAAGCTCCTCTGTCATTCCCTAGATCAAGTTACTAGGGCCTAATCCCTGTACCATTAAAAGGTCTCCTAACTAGACTCAGATCTCTGCATTCATTTTTATACTCTTTTGGTCTACTATTCAGGGATTTAAAAAAAAAAAAAAGACAAATCAAATCATGTCTCTCTCTCTCTCTCACTCTCCTATCCCCACTCCAAGCCCACCTTATTTAAAATTTTTCAATTTCCTCCCATTATTCATAGGATAAAGACCAAAATGGCCTATATGATTTAGCAAGACCTGATTCTGGATTTCCTCTCCAGCCTGATTATGTACCATTCTTGAACCTTCAAATAAGTCAATCTGCTCAAACTTCAGGTCTCCCTTCAAATGTCACATACGTAAGTGCCCTTTGCTAAATCAGATCTCCTTGCTAATTGTTACTATAGTGTACTATACATTTCCTTCATAGAGCTCTTAGAATTTGAAATTATGCATCTGTGAAATTATTTAGGTCTCTTCCAATGCTAGATTTAAAGCTCCATGAAGTCTACTTTATCTAGCCTGGAAATGTCAAAATCTTCCATCATCTGTTCCTAGTAGACTTATTCACAACTATTCTTCACATTCTCATCCTCATATTCTAACAAAATCCTATAAAAATTCTGTCACTGTATTCTGTTCACACTGTGGTTTCCTATTTCCTCTTAATTTTTTTTCCACAATTGTTTTGTTATTAGTGTAGCACGTTTTCATTCTTCACTCATTCTTTTAAGTTTAATTTATGAAGTATCTATTATATATCAAGGCCTGCACTGGAAATGTAGGACTAAAGATACAAAACAGAGAAAGTCATGGTTTCTGACTCAGAGAAAGCAAGAAGACAGGCCTATAAACAAAGAGCTACCACCCCCAGATAAAAGTTGATAGGAAAGGGACTTCTGAAAATTATCATGAGAACAGAGATTTTTCTTCCTGAGAAAATTGTCAGAGCTCCACAACAGGATGTATAATTATAGCTGGTCTTGAAAGATGAGTAAGGGCAGAAAAAAGTTTTTAGGGATAAGCATTTATACAATGGTAAGTCATGATGAAGGGAAGTGGCATGTTTGCAAGTAGCAAGTGGCCCAAGTTGTCTGGCACATAGGGCTTACAAAAGCTAAGGTGTCCAAACCAAAAGCCTTGCCTTTATATTTCAGATGCAGCTGACAAACACAGTCATAAACAACTGTCCCTTTCCCCTACTTCATTAAAAAGTGTAACTTTCTAATAAAACATTAGAATGAGAAATATTTTGCAAGATAAAACTCTGGTGGAAAGATTCTATGGTGGCTGCAATGAATCCTGTCCCCTGATATATAATCTTGTAAAATCCCTTGCCCTTGAGTGTGAATGGAACTTGTGACTTTGAGCAGAAACAATACAGTGAAGGTGAACAAATTTTGCCAATGAAATTACGCTCCTTAATCTGTTTATTTTGACTAATTAAAAGATTATTCAGGTTGGGGGGGGAGGGGCTGACTCATTCAAGTGAAATCCCACAAAAGAAAGACTGCATGCTCCCTAAAGCAAGAAACTCCACTTGTAAGGAGATGAAGTAACCAGCCATGTTGGAAAAGCCAACAAAGAACTCCTGGCAGCCTATAGTGGACAGCCAGCAACAAACTAGGTAGGGCCTGTCATGCAACCACAAGGAAATGAATTCTACCAACAACCTTAATGATTTTGGAGGTAATGCAGCCCTAGCCAACACCTTGACAACAGCCCTATGGACAATGAGTAGAGAATGCAGTTGTGTCACACCAGACTCTGGACCTAGAAAAACTGTGTGATAATGAATGTGATTGTTCAAAGCTGCTAAACTGTGGAAATCTGTTACACAGAAATAGAAATCTAACAAACTTTTAACTTAGCAAGATGTTTTGTTGTCGTATTTTTACACTTTTGTCAAAATAGCTTAAATATCTAAAGGGACAATCAAAACAATAGACTGGTTAGAACAAAATTGAATGGATTTCTAACCAGCTCCCCAGTAAAGGGCAAGTGATGAGTGAAGCTTCAATCTGACTTGCTCTACTTTACAATAGGATATGTAACTTGCTTGCTCAGACTTTCATTCTTCTGGATTCTTTAGCTTCGAGGAACCAGTTGCTCTCAGATGAAGGAAAAAACAAAATGCAGAAACATAGCAGCCTTGAGAATCAAAGCACAACCATAAAGAAATAAATGGAGGGATCTCTGGGTGGCTCAGTGATTGAGCATCTGCCTTTGGCTCAGGTCATAATCCTGGGGTCCTGGGATCGAGTCCCACATCAAGCTCTTTGCAGGGAGCTTACTTCTCACTCTGCCTGTGTCTCTGCCTCTCTGTGTGTCTCTCATGAACAAATGAATAAAGCCTTAAAAAAGGGAAAGAAACAAATGGAAAAGCACACTTACTACATAATACACAGCAGCACATAAATAGTCCACAGCCTGTTCTGCCCCAGTGGCTCCCTTGCCTCTGCTGTTTGAGTCAGTATCTTCCCCTAGGAATAATTGTATAATAGGGAGTGGATGACCCAGCATCAGATGAGTCATTACTATGACTTATATGGTCAATTTTTATATAATAAAAGCAAAGAAGGGATCCAGAGGCTCTATAATAATTTAAAATGAAAACATTATACTTTCAGTTGTAGAAAATGGCATAAAATGCTGTTCATCTTATAAATTCACAAGTAACATAATAAACATTATGATATAAAATATAACTTTATAGCATCACCGTAAAAATATAACTAATACACTAGACCTGATAAATATAATAGCACTTCATTTTACATAATTTTGTTAAGAAAAACCTAGAAAGGATAATTAGAAACCTATATCATTTGTGAAAATAGAACTAAAATTCTGAAATAAAATACCAGGGAAAAAGATGCAACAGTAAGCATACAAAGAAAGTAATCCTTCCTAACCATGTAGAACATACCCCCAAATATAAATTAGTATTCAAAAGTAAATCATTGCAACTTGCATCTACAGGTTAAAAAGGGGGATAAAACTCAATAGATGCTGGAAACTAGTGAATTTATGCTCATACCTTTAATGTTTAAAACTCTTTGAAAACTAGGGCTAATGGGATAATTATTAAGCATAAAAAGTCTTTTCAAACCACCAAATGTTTAACAGGTAACTTCTATATGCATTCCAGTTTAAATCCACTATCTTTGGTCAAGCTTTGATTATTTCACCTTCTAAATAGTTCTCAAATCTTTCAATGGGTCAGGCTTTCAGTATTTCTTACCTGAATGACTAAGCAGTTCTCCTAAATGACATCTGCTATGGTCTGAATGTTCATGTCCTCCCAAAATTCATATGTTGAAATCCTAAACCCCCAAAGTAATAATATTAGAAAGTAGGGCCTTTGAAGGTAATTTGGTCTTGAGGGCAGAGCCCTCATGAACAGGATCAGTGTCCTTATTTAAGAAAAAAAAAAAAAGCCCCAAAAGATATCCCTCAACCCTCTGGCCATGGCCATGTGAAACAGAGTCCTCATAGTCATCTATGAGAAAGAGGCCCCCCATCACATATCAAATCTGCCAGCACCTTTAGCCAAGACTTCCCAACTTCCAGAACTGTGAAAATACATTTCAGTTGTTGCTAAGCCACCCAGTCATGGCATTCTGTTACAGTAGCCAGAACAGAGTAAGACAACATCACTGTCCTTGGCCTGATTCCTCTCAAAATATTCCCCTCATTGCGGTCAGAATTATCTTTCTAAGTTTGATCATGTCATATCCTTGTTTAAAACCCTTTATTCCAGGGTATCTCGGTGGCTCAGTTGGCTAGGTATCTGCCTTTGGCTCAGGTGATCCTGGGATCGAGTTCCATGTAGGGCTCCTCTCCCCCTCCCATTCCCCCCCCCCACCTAATAATACATAAATAAAATCTTTAAAATAAGTAAGCAAATAAGTAAATAAATAAATCCCTTTTTGGTTCATCTTCATCCTCAAAAGAAAAATCTAGTGCCTGGGCATGCACCCAAGGCTCTTGGTGATCTGATTGCACTAATGTCTGCAACCTACCTCCTGCCTCCCTGTCTGGTCCTTGTAGGTCCTGTGCATGTTCTTTCCAGCCTCCTGCCTGAGGCCCTACCCCCTCCCTCTTCTCTAGAGGTATTTCAACTCGTTTTTAATCCCCAGATCAGGTCTTTTATCTCCCAATTTACCTCCCATGAACTTCCTTCCTCCAGGAAGCCTTCCCAGATACCACACTACCTCTTAGATTACAGCCAATGCCCCTGTCAGCTGCTCCTCCACAGTGCCATGCAGATATCTATTCCCTACTCCTGCCACGTGATTATCCCATTTAGATACGTCTGTTCTACTTGATGACTGTGCTCCTCGGTGATGCTCAGTGCTTAGCACACAGAAGGTTCCGACTGCTCACTGAAAGGAAGAATGATTTAAAAATTGAGACAAAGGAGCAAAGGTGACCTGTATTGGTTGGAATACCTCTACGGAAACACAGGCTAGAATGGAATCTTCTGTGGGAGTTAATTGCCCAGACCAGATGAAAATGCCTGCTTCTCCCTCTGCCTGTGTCTCTGCCTCTCTCTCTGTGTCTCTCATGAATAAAATCTTTATTTTAAAAATGCCTGGAAGTATGATCTACCACCAATCCTAAAAGAAACTGCCACAGTCAACCTTCCAGATCTGAAATATCCTATAGACCTGCTTATTATCACCTTACACCCACACTCAGAGGATGTGCTGTTTCCCCTTTAAACGAAAAAAAAAAAAAAAACAAGCCTTATGTACAAAATGAAATGCTAACAAAGCTAAAGATGGTGGTGTCTGCATACAGTCTAACAAGAAGGGGACGGACAGAGAAAGTCTCCCCTCACTCCATAATCTTTAGGAGAGTGTCTCTGTTTCTTGGATGAGTTCTACACTCTTAGCCTTGTCTTATAAGCCTTTCCTGATCTGCCCCACCTATCTCTTCAGTCTTCGCTTTGCACAGCCTTGGTGTGGTTCAGGTTCCAGCAGTTCCTCCTATTAGACAACTTTTTTCTTTGCCAAGGTCAGTAACTTTGTTATTTAAAGAGAGTTCAATAACTATGGCAATATTTAGACATCCAGATATTTTTCAGCTTCATTTTGGCAGATAAAGATTTACTGTGATGATCATTATAAAAATGAAAAATAAAATGTTTTCTCATTTCACTAGTATTCAAATAATAGAGTAGGTGTCTTTTGACATAAGATGTGCTTCAAATAAATTCTGGGAAGTTCAGTTTGTCTGAATGGAAAATGAAGCATAATTGATTTTTGACATTTTAATTTTAAGTGAGCTGGTTGTCAGATTTCACTTGAAAATGACCCACAATATCTGCATCAAGGGCATATCAACTATCTTCACCCATTCTTGTCATTGTTCTATGTTCATAAATTTATCCTACTACGTAAGTGCTATTATTTGACATGTGTGAGGAAGAATCATCGTTACTCACATTTCCAGTTTATTGCAAATATAACAAAAACACCACACAGAAATTAATATAACAATCCCTACACGGGTTCCATTGTTCAACAATAAGATTAGAAATGATATTGAATCTCTACAGAGGTCAAAGCATCATACTAGACGTTGCGTCCACAGAGAGGAATAAGAAATGGCCTCTCTCCCACTGGGGAGAGAAACTTGGAGATAAAATGATCCTCATTCTGTGTAAGATGTATAATAATAGGAAATTAATTTTCAGGTGCACAGAGGAGAATATGATTGCTTTTAAGGGGCTTAAATATATCACAGAAGAGGTGACACATGAGAAGTGTCCTGAAGGATCTGTAGGAGCTTGTCAGGCAGAAGGAACTGTGAAGGTAATTGCCCAGAGTTGTGAAATGGCCTGGCACTTGCTGGGACCTGAGACTGAAGTATCAGGGGCAGGGTGTGTGGAGTAGTAAGAGACAAGTCTTCAAGGAAGGCCTCAGAATGCCACGCCAAAGACCATGGCTTTCTCCTATGGGTGGTTAGACTTGCCTTTTGGGTAGAGGTAGTAGTAGTAGAGGTGAATACAATAGACAGGAAGGAATAGAGGACCACAGAATGCCTCGTTAGGAGGCTCTTACAAAATATCTCAGCAAAGCATGCTGAAGCTCTAAATCATAGCAGCTGGAATAGAGATGAGTCAAGAAGTTTATCAGTTATCTGCAGCTGCATACTAACACAAAAAACTTAGTGCACATAATAGTGCTTGTGCTCACAGACCCAGTGATCAGTCGGGCTGGACTAAGCTGGGTTTGGCTGAGCAGCGAGGCTGAGATAACTCTCCTTCGTGTGTCTCATCTTTTGCTTGGGACCAGCAGCTTGTCCAGGCAGCGCATGCTTTCCTGTGTGTGTGTGTGCGCGCACACGCACGTGGTGTCCGCCTTGCAAGTGCAAGAGTTGTAGTTCAAGAAGTACAAGGTAGTAAGATGTCACAGGTCTTAAACCTTAAGCTTGCAACTGGCGTACCATCATTTTTGCTTTTTTGGCCACCAGCCAAACCCAAAGTCACAAGATGGGAAAAAATACTCTCTTTACTAGTAGGAACTGCAAAATCAAATGGCAAAGGGCAGGAAAACAGGTAGGTATTGACTGGTGTCAATAATGCAACAGATCACCCTCTGCCCTATGGGCTGCAGTTACTCCCTGTGCCTCCCAAATACAATATATACTTACCCCCAACAATGGGTTCTCAAAAGCCACAGCCAATCACAGCATTGCATTCCAAGTTTCAGAGCTGGTAGTCAAGATTAGATCCAGATGAGTCTCATGTTTGAAAAGAACAATTGTTCTTCGTTCAGAGAGTATCAAACAAAAGAATGAGCTGTCTGCCCTCATCTGCTCACACGCGCACACACACACAGAGCTTATAAACGTGGTGAAGTCGGGGCAGGATACCTGCAAACACACTCCCTTTTAAGGAGAACGGCAAGCTCCTAGCTGTCACTGGCCCACAGCAATTCTGAAATCCCACTGGAAAAATGTTGCTCTGTGGATGGGGAATGTGTCTTGATTAGGCCAGGGTTCTGTTTCCTGGGAGCACCTCCCTGTCATCCCTTGTTCTCTACTGGTTCTGACTCTGCTCTTGGAGATTGCATCCTCCTCCTCAACGGCTTCTGAAAAGGGTTTTGGGAGATACGCCATTTTATCAATGGAGCAACTTTCTCAGGAATTGAAAAAATATTTTTGAGAAACCTCAACTTTTTTTAGTCCTAGATGGCAGTGCTTTTGTTAATTCAATGGTCTGAAATGATTTGTGAATTTCTATGCATTTGATTCCACAGTCTACTCTAGGTGCCAAATGCCAGAAGTCACACCCATAATTCTTTTCTTGACATTCTTTTCTCTCACTCTTGACTTAATTACCACTACTAGGCACATTTGACCAATGGGGACCCATGGCCTTAATCTTCATAAATGTCCCTTTTTCAGGTGAAAAGATATCCTTCAAGCTCTCAATTTTCTCAGTCTATGTCTTTTATACACAAATTGAAGACTCCAAAGAGTTCACCTTAAAAAATTCCAGAAAGTACAAGAATGGGTACAAGTACCCATTCCATTAAATATCAGGGCAATGGTATTGACTTGTCATGTAACCTCTGGCAAACTCCACTGTGCTCATGAGAAAACACGAGAGAAAAAGACAATGTCTTAGTATTATGAAAATAACCTGATCTCCCCAGGCCCCAAAAGGACTTTGGAAAGTCCCAGGGATCACCAAGCTACACTTTAAGAACCCTTGGTCTGGATACCCATTTTCTTCTCAGAGTTTCAGAACAGTGTCTATAGCCGCACCCTTGATTTTCATGCAAATAATATGTAGATTAGATCTCTACGCATATTATTTCTTTATCTTTGTAGTTCTGTAGTGTTTAAGAGGCCCATTTCATCTAAGAATGTGGAACTTGATAATTTGATACATAAAATAACTCTGTACTAGAAATATTTTAGATAAGAAAAAGTTGACTATCCATGGTACTAACTTGTTTGTCATTCTGTTAACTTCAACTGCAAAATAGTGTATCTAAGCCTCAATAAGGAAAGAAGCAGAACTTTGAAAATCTTTACAGAGCTGGGGAGACAAAAATTAATAGCTCATGACTCGATTAGTAAGATAGGATTTGATGAAACCCTAGTGGTTTGGGTTAAACTCTGAAGGACTGGGGCACCTGTGTGGCTCAGTTGGTTAAGAGTCTGACTCTTGATTTTGGTTCAGGTCATGATCTCCAGGTTGTGGGATTGAGCCTCAAGTCAGGCCTGTGCTCAGCACAAGAATCTGCTTGAGTTTTCTCCCTCTGCTCCTCCCTCCACTCGCACACATTCTCTCAAATAAATACATAACCTTAAAAAAAAACAAAAAAAGAAAAGAAACTGAAGGATTAAACCCCCAAATAAGAAAAACCAGGGACTTAACTCAACTTAGAATCACCTCATCCCTAGCTTCCTGGCAGTGAAAAGTAAATCTCTGGGAGAAGATATCAGCATTCAAAGACTCAGAGTATTTCTACAATTTTTCATAACAATGTCAATCACTCGAAAGAAATATCCAAATAGACTAGAAGGCACAATGTGACCAAAAACTGAGAGAAATAATATAAAATGGAAACAAATCCATAGGATATCCTGATATTAGTTATCAGACACGGACTTTAAACTGGCAAAGATGAATGCATGTTAAGCAATTAAATGAGAAGATTTCAATAGAGAATTAAAAACTATAAAAAAAATAACCAAGTGGAAACTCTAAGTTGAAAAATGAAACAGATGATATTAAAAATTTACTAGATTAAACAGTGAATTAGACATAGCTGAAGAGAAAAACAGTTTCTCCTAAAAATTTTTTGGAGATAATACTGAATCTGTAAGTCAATATGGGAAGACCTGACATTTCACAACACTGAGCCTTCCAATCTATGAACATTGTGTCTCTCCATTTATTTAGGTTTACTTCCTCCCAGGAAAGTTTGTAGAGTTCAGTGTACAGGTCTTGCATAACTTTTATCGAATTTATACCTAAGTACATCACATTTCTGATGCTAGTATAAATAGTATTAATTTTTCAATTTTGGTCATATATAGAAATGCAACTGATTTGCGTGTGTGTACACACACCTGCAAAATGGTGGTTTTATTAAAGCATAGGGACAGGACCTTTGGGCAGGAAGAGCTGCACTAGGGTTGTGAAGAATGGTTGAGTATATACTTTGAAGTTGGGGAGGGGGAGCAACTGATTTTTGTATACTGACCATGTATACAATAACCTTGGTCCCTTATCATTTTAAGAATTTTTATATATTCCATAGGTTTTCTGTAGAGTCCAGTATGTCATGTGTGAGGAGACTTTTAACTCTTCCTTTAGAATTTGAAGGGTTTTTCTTTTTCTTGCCTAGAAACTCCAATACAATGTTTAATAGAAGAGGATGGTAGACATCTTTGCTTTGTCTCTGATCTTATGGGAAAAACATTTAGTCTTTCACCATTAAGTATGAGGTTAGCTGCAGGTTTTCTTAAGATGCCCTTTATTAAGTTAAGGGTGTTTTCTTTTTTTTCTTTCCTGAGAGTTTTTATCAGAAATGAATAAAAGTCAAATGCCCTTTCTCTACTTACTGAGATGATCTTATGGTTTTCCTATGTTAGTAGGTCAATAGAGTGAATTGCATTAATTTTCTAATGTTAGCCCAAACTTGCACTAACATAAACCTTATTAGGTCACATATCATTTTTACACATCGTTCAATTCAAATTGCTAAACTTTGTTTAGAACTTTGGCATCTGTGTTTGCGATAAATCTTTGTCATTTTCTTGTGATTTTGGTATCAGATTTTTGTATCATTCTGGCCTCAGAGGAGTTGGGAATTACCCCCTCTTCTATTTCATGGGTATACATGGGTATTCCCATTGGGGGGAAGTGGATATTTTCCTCCTTCAATATTTGAAAGAATTCACCAGAAAGTCAAGTTTGGCATTTTCTGTCAGGAATATATGTAGGGGCACCTGGGTGGCTCAGTTGGTTAAGTGCCTGACTCATGATTTCAGCGCAGGTCATGATCTCAGGGTTCTGAGATTGAGCTCTGCCTGAGGCTCTGCACTCAGCACAGAATTGGCTTGAGATTTTTCTCTCCCCCTCAACCCCTCCCCTGACTTGCATGTGCTCTCTCTCGAATAAATAAATCTTAAAAAATATATATATCTATAGAATCTGTAGTCACATCATTTCTCTCATTCCTAATATCAACAATTTATGTCTTTTTTCCTCATCAGTCTAAAGATTTATCAATTATAATTGATCTCAGAGTTAACTTTCAGCTTCACTGACTTTCTCATTGGATTTTATTTTCTTTGCATTGATTTCTTCTCTAATCCTTTTTCATTTGTTTGAGTTTCACTTGCTATTATTTTTCTAGCTTAAAGTGGAAGATAAAGTCCTTGATTTGAATTCTTTTCTTTTCTAATATAGACATTCAATGATATAATTTTCCCTGTAAGTACTGCTTTACCCAGAAATTTTTGTTTTCATTTGCATTAAGTTCAATATACTTTCTTTTTATTTCTTCTTTTTACATTTAAACCATTTTGTCTTTAAATAGATTTCATGGATTCAGTATATGGTTGGATTAAAAAACTGAATCTGATCAGGGTAACTGACAATTTATAATGAGTGTAATTATCAATATTGTGGTTTAAATCTACCGTCCTATTGTTTTGTTTTGTTTTTTTCTATTTGTCCCATTTATTCTTTGTCTCTTTGCTTCCTTCTTTTGGATATTTTTTGTGGCTACATTTTATCATCTTTGTTGTTTTATCAGTTATGATCTTTCCTTTTTATTGTTGCTATAGGGTTACAGCATACATTCTTATCAGTCTACTTTCAACTAATCTACACTATCTCACAGTGTAGTATTACATTAGAACTTTAGAGTAGTATGCTTACATTTCCCTCCTATCCTTGATACTGTTATCAGACATTTCGCTTTACTTTTATTAACCACACAATACCTTGTCATTATTTTTGCTTTAAATCATTAATTACCCTTTAAGGATAATTTAAAATGAAAAAAAGCCTTTTATTTGTTCACATATTTACCATTTTTGGTGCCCTGGTTACTTTTCATAGAAACATATTTCTATCTGGTACCATTTTCCTTCTGTCTAAAGGCATTCTTTAATATTTCCTGTAGGGCAAGTCTGCTTGTGATGAATTCTTTCAGGCTTTCAAGGTCCAAAAAAGTTTTTATTTCATTTTTGTTTTTGAAAGATATTTTTGCTGGGTATAGAATTCAAAGTTAAGTATTTTTCTTTCAGTACTTTAAAGATGCTAGTTACTCCACTGTCTATGAATACTATTGTCTTTCGTCTTCTGTCTTTTAACTTTAGCTGCTTTAAGACCTTTCCTCAGCCACAGGTTTTAAGGAATTTGATTATGATGTGTTTTGGTATAGTTTTATTTCTTATACTTAGAGGTTCATTGAGTTTCTTGGGTCTCATTTGTTTCCCTCTCTCTGGAGACACTGTCCTGTGCTGCCAAATATCTAATATTTGAAAAGAGTCTCATATTTTGTGTTTTTAGAATTTCAAATGGGTAAATCCAATCCCTATTATTCCATTGGCCAGAGGCAGAAGTTCATTTCAGGTATCTCATTTTTACCATATACAATTTTTATTTTTTGTATTTACTTAGCTTTTAAATTCCATGATAAAAATGTTTCATCTATACATATAAAGTTACTAAAATTGTTTTATTTATCCCACCTCTTTAAATACACATTATGTGCATTTACAGAAAAAGGCAATTGGAAAACATTAATGGACTTAAATACAGCATGTAAGCAAAACACACTTACGTTTTCTAAACCTGTTTGATGATGATATACAAGGAAACTTGTTACAAATCATAATGCTTCCAATAATCTGTCAGGAAAAAAGATCACATTAATACCCCTTTACACTTCAACACAAACATATTCTCTGAGCCACCCTGGGAAAAAGTAATATTTGTTTTTATTCCCTGAAGTGATTATTAGTAGGTTTACACTTATTAAATATATCCTTAAAATTTTCGCCACTTTGGAAAATCATAAAGTTAGTAAGCTAGCTAGATTTCTTTTTTATTGAGTCAAATAGAGTACAAATGTTGTATATAAGGTACATAGTTTAAATCTTTGGGACAAGAGACTACGAGAAGATAAACAAGCCAGTAGACCTTCTATTCTTATACCACTAAAACTGTAGATCATAGCAGGTAGATGTATATAGCCACCCCATTACCAGAGAGATGTAAATTCTTCTGACAATTAATCTTTCTAAATTTTGTAGTAAGGTCAAAAATATAAAAACATTACACACAGCACACAAAGAATTACAGAAAGTTAATGATATGAACCCTGAAACAAAATAATCCACCCTTCTCATTTGGAAGGTAAGAAATGAAACTAATACTATAATGCTTAGGATCTAATATAAAATTTTCACTGATTTAAGTTGAATTATATTGATTGAAACTTTACAGAGTAACTTTGCATGGTATTAATTCATGAGATAATCAGTAGATACACAGCTCTAGTCAAGTCTTATAAACCCCTAAACGTTTTCATAGGTTAAGTGAAATCAGCTAAAAAATACCAAACAGGAGTAGAGATTTGTGAGAAGTACAAAACACATAAATGCAATAGATATATAATGTAATCTGTGCAATTCAAAATCCCCCCAAATTCCTTATGAAATGTACAAGTAATAAATAATAGTCATACTTGACTTGATATCAAGTTAACAAAATAATGACTAATCAACCTTGTGTTTTACTAGTCAATTGCTTAGAAACACCAACTGCCACTTTAAAATTACCTTTACCATAAAAATAGAAGGAATATCAAACTCTTTAATCATCAAACATCCAAAAAAATTTGGAAGGCAATTGTCAATCAAAAATATTATCTGTTAAAAAAAGGTGATTAAAAAACATACATAACCTATTTTTTTTTGCACAATTTTCTTTTCTTATGAAAAAGGGCACTTAGTGTATAGCTAAAGCTTTCAGAAAATAAAGATCCTGTTGACTTTTCTATTAGGCAGATGACATGTTGTACAGTTTTTTAATATAAAAATATAAATATTTTTGAGTCAGTGAAGGTGAAATAAGTGGTTGGTGTAAAAAATCCCATCACCATTTTACTTGAAAAAAAAACTTTTTTTCCCCCAAAGACCATGAAAACAATACTGATTCCAGGCAGTTCTGTGTTGCCAGAAGCTTCCCAAATTATAAAATACTGCAGTATTCAATGAAATTTCAAAAGTGGGCCCGTAGTCTTTTGTTTTCTTCTCGTAGTCTTTCAATTTCAGCCACTAAACCTTCATTCACTGAGTATCTTTCCAGCAAAGAGTGCATTTCATTCTAGAAAAGGGGAAAAATGCTTTTGAAATCATTGGTATTTCACATTTGGCAAGCAAGCTGTTTTACATACATTCAGCTATCATTTCTGTCATGTTCAATTAACTAGCTGAATGGTATTTCTTGTACTTAACCATCCTTACTACTTTGTTAATATAAATGAAAGATCACTGGTAAAAGTTATATATTTGGAAGGCTTATATTTACAAATGTGGGAAACTTTTAGCTTACTTATTAAAATAAACAAACAAACAAACAAACAAGCAAGCCGTGGAAAAGTAGCCTTAACCAGAATAAGTTAAAAAGGGTGACTAGTTAAAATCTCTTTTACTTATTAAATTTCTAAAACTCCCTCTTTATTTATCCTAACAACTAGATATAATAAAGCAAAAACATATGACTTTTTAATGGACTTTTTAGATCCACAACTCTAAACTCACTTAAATAAAATATGTCATACTTACCAGCTGCATGTGAAACTGTTTAATCATCTCCACTTGCAAATTCACAATGTCCCTATGGCATGCTTCTCTAAGGAAGAATGTAAAATACTTGGTAAAATTATAATGGTTTCACCAATTCTAGATCATTCAAAAAACTGGCTAAACTTTTCTCATTGTTTCAAATTATTGGATGTTAGTAATAATAATACTAATAATAAAAAATACCAATGCACCTAGAATTTATTTACTATGTACTAGGCATTGTTCCTTGTACTTTAAATGGAAGAACTTATTTAATCTTTACAATTAGGTGCAATTATTACCTCCATTTTACTAATGAAGGAATTGAGCCATAGAGCAGTTAAAACTTATCTAAACAAGCAGCGAATGTTGGAGCTAGTATACAAATCCCAACTGTATACCTATACAGTTTTCATACTACACATTCCTTAATGTAGAAACTGTCATCAAAGAAAGACACAGGTTTATAATAATTATATTATTATATTATAATAATATAGGTAATTTACTAGGTTACAATGTTTTAACTATTATCAATGTTTTGGCTATTAAGAAAAATACTTCCAGTAGAATGCTGAAGGGTTATTTTGGTGGTTATACTATAGGTTACACTATAAAAGTTTACACTATAAAATTAATTCATTCATGCCTACAAAAGAATACATGAAAATTATGAAGTATAATAATAAAAGAATCAGTTACCCACCACACAATTTATGAGCTAGAACATTACCAAAATTACAGAAGCTTCCTCTGTGCTCCTTTCTGACTCTATCACCTAACATAGAAGAAGCCCAGGAAAGAAGTCACTATTCTGATGAATTTTGTTTAAAAAATGTTTTTAAAAAACTGTGTAACATAGAAGCTGCAATCAATATATTTTCACTATGCTTGGTTTTGAGCATTACAAAAATACCACATCCTATTTAGTACTGAGTAGTGTACATTTAAGAAATTAACTCAATATCATGTTTTCATTATTCATATTTTATATATTTGTAAGCCACTGATTTGTATCAGTGTACAGATTCTCCTGTCAATTGACATTAGGATTTTAGGATTGTTTTCACGATCTTACTATTACAATGTTGTTATAAACAATCATATATATAATTTCCCAATCCACATGAACCCATATCTGTAAATGATATACCCAAGAGTAGATATGCTGAGTTAAAGGTATGATCCAGATGTATCCTTACTTAGTTTTACAAAATAATGCAAAATATTTGCGAAGTGGTAGTATCAGTGGACATGCTTGTCAGTAGTATAACACAATTCCTCTTGCTCTGTATCCACACCAAGATTTGGTCTTGCCAGATTTTTTACATTTTCCCATCTAATGGGTGTGAAAAATCTGTTGCATTTTCAGTTCTCTGATTAACTATAGGATTCAACATCTTTCCTGATGTTCATAGACCATTCCTCTTCTGTGAAATGCTTGTCCATGTCTTTTAACCTTGCTTTTCTATTGAATGTCCTTTTTTAAAAAATATTTTATGGATATCCCTGCATGGCTCAGTAGTTGAGTGCCTGTCTTTGGCTCAGGGTGTGATCCTGGAGCCCCGGGATCGAGTCCCACACAGGGCTCCCTGCATGGAGCCTGCTTCTACCTCTACCTGTGTCTCTCATGAATAAATAAATAAAATCTTAAAAAATATTTTATTTATTTATTTATTTATTTATTTATTTGAGAGAAAGAGCACAAGCAGGGGGAAGGGCAGAGACAAGCAGACTCCCCACTGAGCAGGAAGCCCGACACGGGGCAGGATCCCAGGACCCTGAGATCATGACCTGAGCTGAAGGCAGACATTTAACTGACTGAGCCAACCAGGTGCCCCTTGAATGTCTTTTTTTCTTTTTCGTTTCTGAGAGTTCTTTACATTATCTGATCCTTTGTTGGATATATGAGACCTGCAGATAGATTTTTGTCCTTTCACTTTGTTAATGGTGTCTTGTAATGAGTAGTCCTTATCAACGTTCTCTAATGACTGACCTAACAACACAATCAAATTTGCCAATCTGTTTTTATTGGTAGTGTATCCTCTTATGTTTTAATAACTTTTCTACCCTAAAGTCACATATAAATTCTCTTACAATGTCTAAAATTTCACCCTTTAAACTTTTATGCTGGGTAGAATTGATTTTTTTAATATCAGGGAATAGGGATCTTTAGTTTTCTCTATCATATATCAGATTTCTATATATGCCCAGGTTTTGCTCTCGTCCATTTGATTTCTCTGGGCAATTTGTCCATCCTGTGCTAATGCTACACTATTGTAATTATAGCTTAAAGATTAAGCTTACCCATCTGACAAACAAGTCCCCTTCAACCTTGTTCTTCTCTAGAGTGTCTTGGTTATTCCTGGATCTTTTCTTCTTTCACATAAATTTTGAAGTTATCCTATCATCATCTTCCAAAAAACACAGTTGGGATTTGATTGAAATTGTACTCAATCTACAGACCAATTTAGAAGAACTGACATCTTCATATCTTTCCATTTATTTAAGTGTTAATGCTTACTAATAAATTATTAACTGTTTTTCTACAAACATCTTTACCATCTTTGGTCAGATTCATTCCTAAGTATCTTACTTTTTCTGCTACAACCATAAGTTTTTTTGTTTTTTAATTCTCTTCTGCTTTCAAGTATGACAAAAGCTGGATTTAAAACAAATAAACTGGGGGCACCTGGGCGGCTGAGTCGTGGCTGCTTTCAGCTCAGGTCATAATCTCAGGGTCCTGGGATCGAGCCCTGAGTTGGGCTCCCTCCTGAGCAGGAAGTCTACTTTTCCCTCTCCCTCTGCCCCTCCCCATAGCTTGTGCTATCTCAGTCTCAAATAAATAAATAAAATCTTTAAAAAAATAAAACAAATTGAAAGCATCAAAGAACCACTAAGGTGGTCAGGATCTGAGGGGCTATGGTCTTGCAAAGAAGGGAAGTTGGGTACGTAAGCCCCACATTTACCTCTGCTTTTCCCTCTGTGGGAATGTGTTTATTATACAGTTTTCCCTCTGGGGAAAAGAGGCTGAAGTGAAAACAGAAGCCTGGAGTTTGAAAGAGTCTCACTGGGTTGGGGAGTGCTAGGGTTTGCGACAGCAAAGCAGTCAAGGCTTCAAGGTACCAAGAAGGTACCTGCAGAAAAATAAACCTAAAACTGCAATCTCCCCCTCAAGATATCTGTTGACTCCTCAGCAATGTCTATACTGGGTTAGACGGCAGAAAAACAAACATAAAGCAGCAGCTAGGGTAGACAAAGATTTTGGCAGCCTTGTGATGCTGGGGAAATAGAGGCCAAAGTTCAGGACCCACCAAGGTAAAAAGACCCAGTGAATACTCCAGATATTCAGTTGGCATTGTAGAAGGGCAGAGACTAAACGCTAGGAATAAAAGGCAAATCAGAAATAAACTAGCCCTAAGAAAACCTGAAAGCCAGCAAGTATAGGAACAAAGTGATGTGCCTGCCAGAGGAAACTGGAATCTTCTTGAAAGATAATAAAAGTAGACCCATAGACTTCTGCTTAGGAAGTAATCTCTCCAGCTCTCAGAGTGAGGACAAGGCAGATAACCTATAAAATCATACATTTTTAAATTCAACTTGAGAGTGCAAAGAAATCTAAATGAATGAAAGTCCAGAAAATGATGAGTCCCTCCTAGAAGCGAGACCCATGGCTTTTCATCCTCAATAGAGCAGGGGGTGGAGGGTTGGACAGTGGCTGTTGATAGGGTCGGGAGAACTAACTGCAATTTTTATAGGTTTCTGAAGGCCAAGTAGGATTGGCACAACAGTTTAGAATCAAACAATTTAGAATCAAACAGTTTAGAATCCAAGGAGTCCTAGCCACAAAGACAGTCTCCGTCCACTCACTAACTGTTTGCCACAGGCCTTCGCTGAGTGCTTAGGTAAACAACTAGGGGAAGGGCAGGGGGCTGAGAGAGACACGGTAGGGCAGAAATGCACAGGGCCTGTGAAGTCCACGGGCTGTGGAAACTGAGAGTAACCTGCCTGAAGCACTCCAGACCTTTGTGCAGATAGCAGCCTCCACAGCTGAGGAAGGACAGCTGATAGAGCCCCTCCACACCTCCTCCGTTCCTCCACTGTACGGTGTAGCTATGCAAGACTTACTGTAGGTTGAAATCAGAGTGAGTGAATTTATAGAAACCCTTTGAGCCACTCTGGGTCTGCACTGAGTCCCAAGCAGGGGCTGCCTATGGTTCATGGAGGGGCAGAATAGTTGAGAGCAGTCCTACTCACCCCTACTCCCCAGGTGCAGGTAAGTATGCAAGACATGCTGAAAGCCGAAGGCAGGGCAGCACTGTCTTTCCCAATCTGCCCCAGCACAAGAGCTGTCTCCCTTTCCAGCACTGCTTTACTCACACTATATTAAGGTCAGCTGTACCCAGACAATTCTCTTTTGCCACATTTATACATTCCTGAAAAACCTCATATTCTTTAAAATTATATATTGAAAATAGCAGGACTAGATTTTAAAGAATGTAGTGTGTGTGTAACAGAATATTATCAGCCATAAAAAAAGAAAATCATGTACTATGCAATATGCAACATGGACAAACCTAGAGGACATTACGCTAAATGAAATAAGCCAGTCACAGAAGGACAAATACTGAATGATTCTACTTATATGAGATCTCTAAAACAGTCACACTCATGGAAGCAAAGAATAGAATAGTAGGTATCAGGGGTTGAGGAGAACAGGAAATAGGAAGTAGCCAAATGGCAAATACAAAATTTCAGTTAGTCAAATGAGTAATTTTTAGGGATCTGCTGTACAATATTGTACCTAAGGTTAGCAATACTGCATTGTAGAGCTAAAATTTATTAAGAGGGTAGATCTCATTGTAAATGTTTTCACCACAATAAAACTAATAGAAGAAAGAGAAAGAGAGAGAGAGAGAGAGAGAGAGAAAGAAGAAAGAAAGCAAAGAGAGAAAGAGAAAGAAAGAAAGAAAGAGAGAGAGAGAGAGAGAGAGAGAGAGAGAGAGAAAGAAAGAAAGAAAGAAAGAAAGAAAGAAAGAAAGAAAGAAAGAAAGAAAGAAAGAAAGAAAGAAAGAAAGAAAACGGGCATAACAGGACTTAAAGAAAAAGGATTGGAGCAGACTACCTAAAATTTATGCAACCTTGTAACCAGAGAGAGCATTAATAAAAACAATTAAACCCTAGTAAAAATACTAGCATAGTTTAAATAATGAACAATCAATGACTAATTGATCAATAATCAATAATGGATTAATCAATAAACAAACCCTAGTAAAAATACTAGCATTGTTTAAATGGTGAGGTAATCAAGAGGTAAGAAAAAAGAAGAAAGGATTGGGGCTGTCAAGGATGGAGGCAAGGATAAAATATCCAAAGGTGGGGAACAATCACAAAATAAGTCCTTCCAAACATTTTGTGTTTTTTGGCACAAAGCCAAAGCAGGTTAAAAGGAAGGGAACAGGAAGAGATGGGCACTGACAGGGGGTTTGCTGCCTTCAGCTATGTTCATATACTTTGTCTTAGCAACTGTTATGTGAACCGACACAATTCCTCACCATCGTTGTCATCACTGTCCTATTTCCCAGTCACAAATGAATTAATCCACATTAAAGAATACATACCTTAACCGGACACATTGTACCTACCATAATTCAACTATAAGGCCTTTGTGGGCAGATTACTTATATTTGTATCTCTAGTATGCAGTACATATACTAGGCATGTTGTAAATATCAAAAATGACCAAAAATGATTATCTTACTTTAAAAATACACTGTTAACATGCAAAAATATTTTTTTCAAAACACTTCTTTAAAACAGGCTCTCATATGGAGCCCAATGTGGGGCTTGAACTCACGAATCCTGAGGTGAGCTGAGATTACCTGAGCTGAGATTAAGAGTCAGACATTCAACCAACTGCACCTGTGCAGGTGCCCCAAAAACACTTTTTTTAAATTTTTTTTTTTTATTTATTTATGATAGTCACACAGAATGAGAGAGAGAGGCAGAGACATAGGCAGAGGGAGAAGCAGGCTCCATGCACCGGGAGCCTGACGTGAGATTCGATCCTGGGTCTCTAGGATCGCGCCCTGGGCCAAAGGCAGGCGCCAAACCGCTGCGCCACCCAGGGATCCCCCAAAAACACTTTTAACATTTAAAAGAAATGCACCAGGGCACCCAGGTGGTGCAGTCAGTTGAGCGTCTGACTCTTGATCTCAGCTCATGTCTTGATCTCAGGGTTGTAAAATTGAGCCCCATGTCAGGCTCCACACTTAGTCCCCACCAAGTCTGCTTGAGAGTCTCTCTCTCTCTCTCACTCCCTCTACCCCTCCTGCTTGTGCTTTCTCTCTAAAATCAATCAATCTTAAAAAAGAAAAAAAGGAAAAAAGGAACCTGCACCAACAAAAGCTGTACATCTTAACTAGCATTGTTGCTCAGATATATTCCAAATCAGAGCAAGAATACTAAGTAACTACATGTCAGAAAAGGAAAAAACACACACAAAAGATTCTAATAATTGAAAATAGCTTCCAATATATATTGAGATGATAGGTAAAAGGAAGCAACAGTGTTGAACACATTCTTAGCAAAAAATGTTTTATTCACTATTATATTCTGATGCATTGCTTCAAAATATTCAGAATTCCTTTAAAAAATTCCTTCTCTACTACATTATTACACATAGCATACTTAACAGGTGATCTATAAATATTTCAGGTAAGAATATCATTGGGAATTACCAGAATCTGTTCAAATTTTGATGATAAAAAAAATCCATGATGGCAGCCTGCCTGCTACACTGCCCTGCCAAGCTATCTAATAATTGCCCTAGGTAAATGTACTTTTTCCTGGATGATATTCAATAAATTCAGTACAACAAGATCAACAAAACTCATCATGCTTTCTATTGCTTTTATGAACCCCAAAACCTAGGTAAAAGTAGCAACTGTCAATATTACTTATGGTTCTGGTTTTACATCTAATAAAAAAAGCCAGGTAATGTCTAGATAGAAAGCAATTTCTCAATTACTAACTACCTGAAGTCATCCAATGTCTCCTGTATCATGTTCTGAATAAAACGGATTTGAACAGATGTCAATGGTGCATTTGGCCGATTATTTCCAATGGTATCAGCTATTTTTTCTGAGAGTGAACTGGCAACTCCAGCAGTGACAGAGGATGCTATCTTTGGATCTAAAATAAGTAATGGAGAAAATATTAATAGTCAGCTTAAACTAAGAGACATCAAACATTTGTAAGTAAGATTTGGCATGAGAAGACTTGAAAAACTGGTAAAGAACAGTGTTCCTGTGACATTTAGAAAAACTCACTGTCTGGAATACAAATATTAGAAACTTTCTATGACATTATTTCTAATAGTCATATATATATATATATATATACACACACACACACACACACACACACACACACGGCCAAATGTCTAATATAATAACATACGACAGAGGGATTAATCTTGAAGAATCTTAGATATCACAAACTAGATAAACCAAGACTATTAAAAATAAACAGAAGGAATATAGGAGTAAAGTACCGCTACCAGCAAAGCCCCAGTGTTTATACTAATGCAATATATCCACAGAAACTTTAAAATATAAATATCTATATAAAAGAGTTACTTTTATACAAAGAGTTTCTATAGATAACTTGTATAACTGAACCTAATATCCCATTAAATGTGATCAAGTTTTTAGGATCTATGGCATGAACTCTACACAGGACTTCAGTATGGATGGCAGGGGGGGGGGGACAATTTCAAGTAGTTAATGACTCATTTTCAAAGGGTCCTACATTATATTCCTATTTGTATCATATTAGATCAAGACCCTTATACCTTGGATTGAAAATCAAATTCACACCAAGAGTATCAAATCAATGTCGAGTTTAACCATTCATATACATGTCATTGTCCTCTAGTAAGAGAGTCACAGTAGACAAGCCTCGTCATGATCACTGTTTATTTATCCCTTCAAGTTAAATGGTGGGAGTTCTCAACTTAACACTTTCAAATATCAGGAGGTTTTATGTACTTACTTGGAGTTGAAGATCCAATGAGGTGGGGTTCATATATGAACTGGGCTTCAATTTCTTTCTCTGGCTTTTCAAATTTCTCAGGACTTCTTGTTTGGTTAGATGACGGAGAGGTATTCAGATTTCCAGTTTCAGTACCAGAAATCAACTTTGCAAACTTTACATTTAAAATAAACAATAGATCAATTCTAGTGTTATCATTATTATATACATAACTTGTATCTACTTTTCTTTTTTCTAGCAGAGTCAAAAAAACGAAGAATAAGAAGGGATATAGAAGGAAAAGAAACTGCTAGAAAAGAGGCAAAATAAATCAAGTTTACTAATTAAAAATAATTTCAATGATAACATGATAAGGAAAAGCTCATTTGCTAAGCATCTGCTTTTGTGTCACTGAAAATGACACACACACACACACACCAAAAAAGAAAATCCCCAAACTCATGTGATAACCAGCCAGAAATATTTAAAAAATACGTCAGAAGACATTTTTGTACTTCTTAAATATCTTTTCAGTATCATTCTAAAAAATCAATATGAAAATGTGACAGACGTGGCCTTGCTGGTAACATCTGGTAACATCTGTCCATTCTAAGCCCTTACTTGGCTATTTTGGATACTGTATTATAGCAGAAGGTAATGAAGATGTATACATTCTTAGCACCACCAATTAGCTCTAAGACTTAGAGTAAATGACTTGACCAGTAACTTGTGCTTTCTGCTGCAATGGAAATAAATTCTAAAAAAAACTCAGGTATGAACTAGGTCAGGTACCTTGTCTTAGAAAAAAAAAAAAAACAGTGTAAGTTTGTATCTGCTGTTACCACCAACATTTCCATAGACGGATTTTCAAAAGTATTTAGTTTTTAACATGAGACTTCATGATTTAAGAGTATTTTTCTCCCTGATAGGTGTACAGCACTGTCAATAATTAGGACGTATCCCCCGACAGTTGCCTGCTTTCTCTCTCATGATGAGCTTCATCATATGCTTGCTACTAACAAAGGCACACAGTGAGCTCAAGTACTATTTTTAGGCAGATACCTGTTTGAGGGAGTCCTTAGGTTCCTGTTTTCCCAGATACACTTTCTTAGATTCAGCTGTCAGATCATGATTTTCATTTTCTTCCTTCCCTGGAGATCCCATAAAGACATTAAGAGGACTAGAATGCAATACTGAAGTGCTTGAAGCTACTGGATTTTTTCTTGGAGGAAGGATTGAATTCAATTGTGGTAGAAAATCAATGGCTGAAAAAGAGGAGAAAAAAACTATTCGCATATGGTGGTTTTCCTCAATGTTGGATATTTAAGAAAAGCACTTAACATGACCGACAGGTTGATATGGTAGAAAGACATGCAATCTGGATTCAGGAGGCAAATTCATTTGTCAGCTCTACTCCTTACTTGATGTATACAAAATCTTGGGCAAAAATCACAAAACTCTTGTTTCCTGATCAGTAAATGTCAATAATGATATCCATCACCCTGAGTGGTGAGACTAAAGAGAGATACTATGTAAAACCACATTGAAAACTGCAAAGCCTAATGAATGTTTTAGTTAATATCATTAGTTTTTGGCAACTGAAAATTGTTAATTTGGTATGTATCTGTAGTTTACATAGGTAGTCAGCCTCTAAGATGACTCTGAATGATCCCTGCCTGCTGGCATGGATCCATGCTCTCATGTAATTCCCTCCCTTTGAATGTGGGCAGGACTTAGTAACTTGCTTCTAACAAAGAGAATACAGCAAAAGCGGTGGGATGTCACTTCCAAGATGAGGTTACAAATGCGCAGTGGCTTCCATTTTGAGTGCTGTCTCTGACTATCTCAATTGAGGGAAGCCAGCTGCCATGTTGCTAACTGCCCTGTAAGAGAGGTCAACATGGGAAAGAACTGGTATCTTCTGCTAACAGCCACATGTATGTGCTTCGAAGAAGATCCTTGCCCAGTCGAGCCTTGAGATGACCGCAGCCCTGTTGACATCCTGATTAAACCATCAGAAGAGACCTGAAGCCAAAGGCACCCAGCTTAGCTGTGCTCAGACTCTTAACCCAGAATTATGAGATCATAAATGTTCTTTTCAGTTTCAAAATGTTGGGAGTAATTTGGGGGCATCTGGGTGGGGCATTCAGTTAAGAATTGACCCTTGGTTTTGGCTCAGGTCGTGATTTCAGAGTTGTAAGATCAAGCCCTATGTCCAGCTCTGTGCTCAATGCAGAGTCTGCTTGAGATTCTCTTTCCCACTCTCTCTAATCTTCCCACTCATGCTCTCTCTCTCTCTCTCTCTCCAAAATTAATAAATAAACCTTTTTTTAAAATGTTGGGGTAATTTGTTACATATCAATAGACAACATAATATCACTTTTAATTTTCATAAAAATACTTCTCAATAGTTCTTACCATCTTTGCCTATGGACTCATCACCTCCCTTGTTAACCACAGCATCTATAATAAAATTAGAAAGTCAAATTTTTAAAATTGTGAAAAAGAAGCCATAGCAACTTAAGCTTCCTATTCATTCCCCAGAGAGTTAGATTTTAAGAAGGGAAATCTGAGTGAAGTTACAGCTGAGACTCATAAACTTCATTTTTCTTTCTTTCAGCTTTATGCATAGCAACAAATATGAAAAGTAATTCTATGGTATAGCATCATTTAATGAGACAGCAAGGTATACTAGAAAAGCACTGCAGAAGGAGGCTCCAGAAATCTATAATACAATTCTCGCTATACCACTTAATAGTTTTATAACCTTAGACAAGTCTTTAATATAATTAAACTTCAGTTTCTGCATCTATATAATGAGAATAACATCCTGATGATCTCATAAGATTGTTTTGAGGAGCAACTGAAACAACATAAAAATAGTCTGTAAGCATTACAATGATATAAAAAACAAGAGTTTATTAATATTTATTTTAATAGCAGAATATGTATAAGAATATTCCAATACTATAATACTATTTATTTACCAATTAACAACCAAAAATTGCTTCACTCCATTTTAGCAAGTAAAAAAACAGGCAAAAGCCATAAAAAAAATCCACCAGAAATTCAAATGGCCAATAAATTATATACATTATTACCATAGTAGTAGGAGTATCATCCACTCCTCTATCTGCATGTGTGGGCATTATATACACACACACACACACACACACACACACACACACACACACCTAGTAATCATACAACATATATATACTTTTAGAAGTTATTAGTTTTCTCCAAACAAAAACGGAAGATGAAGAAATTGAGGGACAGACTAATAAGACTTTTACCTAGGAGAGTTGCATTCATAAACCTCTTAACAATGAAAACCAGTACTATATTTAGTATCCATGCTTATTAACAATATGAAATACTAATAGATGAAGGGCATATAGCTCAAATTCTAATCATATTTTTAAAAAGTAAAGAGGAATTTCTATCCTTTACTCATTTCTCTTAAAAACTACTAACGAGGGGATCCCTGGGTGGCTCAGCAGTTTGGCGCCTGCCTTTGGCCCAGGGCACTATCCTGGAGTCCCGGGATCGAGTCCCACATCGGGGTCCTGGCATGCTTCTCCCTGCTTCTCCCTCCTCCTGTGTCTCTGCCTCTCTCTCTCTATCATAAATAAATAAATAAATAAATAAATAAATAAATAAATAAATAAATAAATAAATCTTTAAAAAAAAAAAAAACTACTAATGAGGAATTCATTTATAGCTCACTTTTAAAAAGCCCCTTCCTACATTCTTCAATTCAGAGAACCCCAGGGGTTCTCATAAGCCAAAGCTCACAGATGGTTACTAACCTCCAAAACCTTTCTCAACTCCAGTCCAGGCCACTTGTCCCTCCTTTGCCCATGTCTTTCCTCTCTTTATTCTTTAACTATGTAGTCTGACCCCTCTTCATCCCAAAAGAAAGGAATCCTCTCTCTTTCATTAAATGGAAGATAGGGGAATCTGACCTGGCAATAAGAGTAGTCATTTTTAGGCCAGGGTAAGGCAGAAGAAACTAAATAATTCTGTGCCATCACATATATATTTATTCTCTCTGATTATGAAATCAACTGTAGAAAGTTTGGAAAACAGATGACTTTAAAGGAAAAAGTGAAATTCTATAAGATCGTGAATGGATATAATAATTTATACATCCTGCTTACTGTTGACATTTAGATATGTTTCAGAGCCCACTATTATAAAAAAAAACAGTGCATACAAATCTTTGTGGGATTCTCTGAATATGTTCTACATAAATTTATAGAAATGGAATTAACAGGCCAAAGAGTATTAATACTTAACCTACCAAATTATGCCCTAGAAATTTACTCATATTGTTAGTAATACTGCTATTAGCAGTCAGACTATCCAATTAATGGAAATAGTATGACCATCAGTTTCAAAAAGACACAGCCAAACAATGTACCTAGTTCATACAGTATTAACAAAGATAGGTAATGTTTCTATTTATCAAAATGGTAAAGTTTTTTATGTTTTTGTTTTCCTTCTAATGGCAACATATCCTAGCAATGGGGGGAGAGGGGGGAGAGGGGGAGAGAGGGAGAGGGAGAGGGAGAGGGAGAGGGAGAGAGAGAGAGAGAGAGAGAGAGAGAGAGAGAGAGAGAAGGATAGAGTATGTGTGTGTGTGGTTAGTGTAAAAGATGAGGCAATCTATCACCTAGCCAAATTTCTTCATGAAAACAATGAATAAATATCAATTAGATACTAATAATCAAAAAACTAATTTTTTAGATTAGAAAGATATTTTTTGCCTAACAAAATACCCAAGATTTTAAGATTTACTTGGAAGTAGGATACAACTAAAAAATTGCCTAAAGAGACAAAACTTCCTTTAAGAAACTTCTGTGGAAATTAAAATGCTAACTTGAGAGCTATTTGCATAGTTCCCATGTGAAAATGATAAGCATATACTTCAGAATGGTAACATCTGAAATATCAGGGCAAAGGAAAAGATACCACCCCAGGGACTAAGAAAATTAGCAACTGTCATGAACAGAATCAGACTGAAGCTATTACCCAAATCTTTCAGCTAGAATAAAAATGTAATGAATGCCAGCAAGAGAACATGATCCTCTGATCTGAACAGACTTACCATCTCTGATAGGTGAGAACATATCACCTAAACTACTTTTCCTGGTATCATCAAAGCTGAAGAAATCCTGATTTTTCCCACTGTCCGTTTCCTTAGATATAATATCAGTGTTTATGCTTCGAGGCAAACCTTATAGGAAAATTAGATATGAAAATAATTGTTACTACATCAAAATGAATTTATCATCAGAAGCTAGGCTCTATAAACTAATGCATTATCCAAATTATTGGTAATAATTGGTATTATTATTACAACTGTCAGCACCATGAAAAGAAAACAAGGTAATAACAGCTTAGTTAACCATGATTTTCATGGAATGAAGGGCTCCTCAAAAGCAAATAATCTATTTATTTATATGATACCACCTTATTTTGACCATTTTGATGAAAATTTCCTAAAATAAGTATTATATAAGCATATAATACTTTGCTACTCTCTTTAACAAAGTATACTGAACACAACCAACTTCTGTCATAATGGGTTGCTCTTATGAGCATCTACAAATGATTTCAAAAGTATTTAAGGCATATAGCACGATGCCTAACATACAGCAGGATTCAAGTAATGTTAGTTCCTTTCCACAACTGCAGTAAATCGAAGTCTTTTTTCCCTCTTCTGTCTTTTCACTCACAATGGAAGCTTAACACTGCTCTCAGTATTAAGGACCTCAAATGACTTTACTAGCCTCAGGACAGATTTAGCTAAGAGGAAAGAAACCAGAATACTAAACCCATAAAGAATAGCATAGTAGATAACAATGAATAGGCATGCAGCAGTTTATTTTCCCTGCCAGTATATAATGCAAGGAATCAGGGCAGGGACTTTGCAAGAGAAAATCCATGAGCTCAGTAGCTTCTTGCTCATTTTTGGGTTGAGGATTAAGTTCTAGAGACTCAAAATCTATGATGAAAGTCTGGTATTTTAAATGGTAGCAAGTGACTGTATTACTTTTTTTTTTAGATTTTTTTTTTTTTTTTTGAGAAAGAGAGAGGGGAGGGGGGAGAGGCAGAAGGAGAGGGAGAGAGTCTTAAGTGGATGCTCCACTAAGCAAGGAGCTGACTCAGGGTTCAACCTCTGTGAACTCGTGATCCCGAGATCACAACCTAAGCCAAAACAAAGCCAGATGCTCAACCAACTGCACCATATACATGCTCCCAATAATACCTTTTAAGTAGTGTTTTAGTTGCCATCTTGGTCCAAAATGAAAACTGAAAAGCTAGGATAAAAGCAAAGAACAGCCAGAATATCCAAAAATGTCGAAACATGGCAAATAAAATAAACTTTTCTAATAACACCTGATAATAAATTAAAATGTGGGCAGCCCGGGTGGCTCAGCAGTTTAGCGCCGCCTTTGGTCCAGGGCATGATCCTGGAGACCCGGGATTGAGTTCCACATTGGGCTCCCTGCATGGAGCCTGCTTCTCCCTCTGCCAGTGTCTCTGCCTCTCTCTCTCTCTCTCTGCCTCTCTCTCTCCCCCCCGTGCGTCTCTCATGAATAAATAAAATCTTTTAAAAAAAAAGAAAGTTAAAATGTTACTGAACATTTGTACATCAGTGTCATTGAAGTGTTTATACCAAGAGTTAATTAAACTGTTACAAAGAAATTTTATCTCCTTCTTCTAGGTCTTTAAACATGTACGAATACCTAACTCTAGCTCTGGAACTTCAGGAGAAAGAAAGTTTGGTATCATTTGAAAGCAGTGCTAAAGACCTTTTTTTTTTTTTTTTTTACTTCTTAAACAGCTGTTTCCTACCAAAAAAACACTAGCAACAAGTCTGCAGGAGTTCTCTAAGTTTTTATTTAAATTCCAGTTGGTTAACATAAAGGTTAGGCGTACAATATAGTGATTCAACACTTCCATACAACACCAAGTGCTCATCACAAGTGCATTCCTTCATCTCCATCATCTGTTTCACCCATCCCCCCACCCCCACCCCTCTCCCCTCTAGTAACCATCAGGTTGTTCTATAGAGCTAAGAAAAAGCACAGGAGGCATCACAATTCCGGACTTCAAGTTGTACTACAAAGTGATCAAATGGTATAGTACCGGCACAAACACAGACACATAGAACAATGAAACAGAAAACCCAAAAAGGAACCTACCATTAATATGGTCAATTAATTTTTGACAAAGCAGAAAAGACTATCCAGTGGGAAAAAGATCGTCTCTTCAACAAATGGTGTTGGGAAAACCAGACAAGAACATGCAAAAGAATAAACAAGTAGACCACTGTCTTACATCATACACAAAAATAAAATTCAAAATTAATTAAGGACCTAAATGTGAGACCTAAAACCATTAAAAGCTTACAGAAGAACATAAGCAGTAACCTCTTTGATATCAGCCATAGCAAATTCTTTCTAGATATGTCTCCTGAGGCAAGGGAAACAAAAGCAAAAATAAACTATTGGGACTTCATCAAGATAAAAAGCTTCCGCACAGCAAAGGAAACAATCAACAAAACTATAACGCAGCCTACAGAATGGGACAAGAGATTTGCAAATGATGTATCTGATAAAGGATTAGTATCCAAAACATATAAAGAACTTGTCAACTTAACACCCCAAAAATGAATAATCTAATTTAAAAATGGGCAGAAAACATGAACAGACATTTCTCCAAATGAGGCATCCTGATGGCCAGCCGACGTGTGAAAAGATGCTCAACATCACTCTTCATCAGAGATATGCAAATCAAAACCATGAGATATCACCTCACACTTGTCAGAATGGCTAAAACCAACAACACAAGAAACAAATGGTGTTGGTGAGGATGTGGAGAAAGGACAACCCTCCCGCACTGTTGGCAGAAATGTAGTGCTTGGTGCCTTTAGTAGAAGCAACGTGAACTTTTTTCAAACTTCCAATTTATTTTTTTTATTTTTTTTAAATCTTTTTTTTTTTAAAGATTTTATTTATTTATTCATGATAGTCAGAGAGAGAGAGAGGCAGAGACACAGGCAGAGGGAGAAGCAGGCTCCATGCACCGGGAGCCCGACGTGGGATTCGATCCCGGGTCTCCAGGATCGCGCCCCGGGCCAAAGGCAGGCGCCAAACCGCTGCGCCACCCAGGGATCCCCAAACTTCCAATTTATTTTATAGAAAGTTTAAAATATAGTAATAGAAATGATGATAATTGTAATGACAACATTAGCAAAGCCATAATTTACTGAGTGTATATCATGTGCCAGGCACTTCTGATACATTTTCTTCTCTGGTTTTCACAATAACCCTAAAAGTTAAATATTATCTACAGAAGAGAAAATAAGACTCAGAGTAGTTAAGAAAAATGCCCAAAGTCATGCTGGTACGCTGTCACAGACCCAAGACTTAAGCCTAACATACTCTCAATGTTTCAGAGGGGGTAAAATGTATGTACACGTGTGTGTGAGAAAGAGAGCAAATGATGAAGCAAAAGTGGCAAAATTTATAAAACCGTGAATTTACTAAAGGATATACTACAGCTCAGGAGTTCTTTGTACTTTTTCTGAAATTCTTTTATAAGTTTGCAATTATTTCAAAATAAAATTAATAAACAAAAGTTTCTAACTCAGGGGGTACAGAGCAAACATTCATTTTGTCAGAAACACTGCTAATCAGCCAAGAGTTATCATTAATCAATGACCCTGAAGACCCAAGTCTTG
The DNA here is from genome assembly GCF_905146905.1 of Nyctereutes procyonoides. Classification (NCBI taxonomy): domain Eukaryota; kingdom Metazoa; phylum Chordata; class Mammalia; order Carnivora; family Canidae; genus Nyctereutes; species Nyctereutes procyonoides. Next base: position 27,547,131 of record NW_026575122.1, read on the forward strand.
CATTTCCTAATTAATGCTGTCATCATTACACGAATTTCCTTATTAAAAACTAAATGAATAATGGTGAAACTTCAGAAAGCTGAAAGTAAATGAGAAAAACTTTATTTTGTTTAATTTTGGGAATTATGAATAGAGTCAACAATAATAAAATAATCTTTGAAAATAATGACAATTTTCATAATATAGTTAATTCAACATCTTGGCAAATATGACTTAAGATTATATTTCAAAATGAATTCCTTCTAAGAAATAATATTTGTTTCTGGGAGTTCTTAAATAAGAAACTATTTTTCTAAATAATATGTAAATGACTTCTATAAGGATGATGTAGATATTAACAGAAAATTTATAACAAAGATATCTACTTAGTATTTTTTTTAAATACCATTCTATACTATCAAGGCTAACAAAGTTTCAATTCTACTTGAAAATTGTAAACTTATGTTGAGAAGGTACAACGAATATTTTTGTTCAAGTTAAATACTTGTCCTGAAACCTTAAAAACACATGGATACATCCATTTCTAATGAAACTAGTTGGGAAACACAGTGGTATACCATATAGACTTTAAAAAAAAATTTTAAATTTTTTTAAAGATTTATTTATGTATTTGAGAGAGAGAGAAAGAGAAGCAAGTGAACACAGGAGGTAAGGGAGAAGGAGAGAGAGAATCCCAGATAGACTCCCCACTGAGCACAGAGCCCAACACCTGGGGCTTGATTTCACACCCCCCAAGATCACTATCCCAAGCCAAAACCAAGAGTCTGACAATCAACCAACTGAGCCGCCAGGTGGCCCTACCATACAGACTTTTAAAAAAATATGTTGCAAGTTGACAGTATAGAATAACTTCTTAAAAAATAAAAATAAAAAAATAAAAAAAAGTTTTCAGGAATTTAGAGAAAAAGAATATCCTCTACAGCAAGTACAGGGAAGCTAATCATCATATTACACCTTCACAAAGTCTAAATGAATTCTTTAAGAACCATTTCATCAACAAGATTATCCGAGGAGGAAAAATTATTTTAAAACTACAACATTTTTATTTTTATTTTTTTTTAAAGATTTTATTTATTTGTTCATGAGAGACACGGAGAGAGAGAGAGGCAGAGACATAGACAGAAGGAGAAGCAGTCTCACCACCGCAGGGAGTCTGATGCAGGACTTGATCCCAGATCCCAAGATCACACCCTGAGCCAAAGGCAAACACTCAACCACTGAGCCACCCTGGCATCCCTGTTTATTTTTCTTTAATAAACTACTACTATCCTGCTATGTGCCAGGCACTATTTGGCACTTAAATACATTCACTTCATCACCTGACTTATTTTACATTATGAAATATGAAATAAAAGAAGCCATTAAAAGCTTTTTTTGTGACTCAGATCAAATCAAAATGACAGCATCAAAGAATCATATTCTCTATTGAATAATATGAAGACACAGTGGAAGGTCATCCAGTCTGGAATGATATTCAGGTAGTTTCTGGGGATGCCTAGGTGGTTCAGCAGCTGAGTGTCAGTCTGCCTTTGGCTCAGATCATGATCCTGGGGTTCTGGGTCTGGGGATCGAGTTCCGCATCGGGCTCCCCATAGGGAGCCTGCTTCTCCCTCTGCCTATGTCTCTGCCTCTCTCTGTGTGTCTTTCATGAATAAATAATTAAAATCTTTAAAAAAAGGGTAAAAACATTACGCTGTTTTTAAAATAACCAATATTTCTTACAACGAAAGTTCAGCTAAATAGACTAAGTACCTTTCAGTAATTTTTCAAGAATTTACAACTCGAGTTAAAATGGTCACCTCTTCCACTTTCACAACCTACTTCCATTTTACCTACATACACAAGTGAATTTGAGTTCTCGGTTCTTAAAAAAGCACTATTGATATACATTGGGGTGGGGTGCCAGGTAGTAACACCACATACTATACATAATGAGTATTTACCTGCTTTGTCCTGAACAGCAACCGCTCCTTTCCCTCCGGCAGTTGTCATGGACTGTGGTAGAGGTGTACCAACGGAAGTGGTGGCTGCTTCTCTGATGACTCCAGAATTCTGAACTCCTCCACTGCTAGCGCTCACATTAATGGCTCGTTTGTTCACAGCTGTGGGCTTATTTGAACAGCCTTTATTTAAACTTGACTGAAAAGTAATGGAATATTTAAAATCTCAGGTTTCTAATGCTCCATAATATACATTAATATTTTATCAATTCCCTGTTAGGTTAAAAATATATAATTTCCCTTACAAATCTTAAGTTTCCCGGTAGATTGGAGAGTTTCCCTCTGAACCAAAAACCCTTTTAAAATATTTTTGAAGAGAGAAACACGAGAATTAAGTACAAACAGTAGTTTTAAAATTAAGTATCAAATGGCTTTGTACTAAAATCATTTAAATGCCTTCATATAAAAATGATTATAATGTAAAAGTACATGTGTTTAATGGATAAAACATGACTTCGATATTCTGAGCTAGACTTATTTAGTAAAAGCAGAAATAATGAAAAGAAAGAAAATACCTTACCTTAGAAAGAGCAGTGGAGTACTGAAATGCTATACATCGCACAGATGTCTTATGAGCACTGATGGTTTTAACTGGTGACTTCAACATCCTTAAGTCATATTGATATATTTTCCCACGGGAAGATCCAATAGCCAAAGTGGCTCCATCAGGCATGAAATCTACTGCAGTTAGAGGAGTGTCAGCCACTAAAGTTTTCACTAGCCTTTGGAAAGAGTAACAAAGTATATATACATAGATATGTGAGCATACGCAAGTATATAAGCATATGTGACATCAAGATAGCTATCTACCAAAACCAGTTACTTAGAATTTGGCAAAGTTACCTAGAATATGCATCCCCAATATTTGTGTAAAGCAGAAATTCAGAATTAGACTGAGAGACATTTCTAACAGAATGGCATATAAAGGCACTGAACACTCCATCCTATTTTTCTATTCACTTGCAATGGGTACGGTCTACATCATCTGGAAGCAGCACTTACTTCTCTAAGTAATTACTACTTTGACAGTGAACGTGACAGGCCTCCAGGGTCTTACTCCACAAACAAGGGCTCTCGTCTCAGGGTTAAGGAGGCCCTAACTGTCCCCTTTCCATTTATTGACCTGCTCACGTCTCAAGAGGACTATGACCTTTTGCAGGGAAGCAGCTGCTACTTTGCTCTTAGCTGAGCATTTCTTGACCAAAAAACTAACAGAATCCACATGGCTTGATCCTTATGAAGCTAATACAGAAATATGGATATTGAACTGCTGAAGCTGAGCTCTTTGCCACAGTATCTTTCACGGTGTAAGAAAGAAATGCTTACTGACTCTTAAGTTTCAGTCAATTAGTTCAAAAAGAAAGAATAAAAAAAGAAAAGTTTTTTAAAAAGAAGAAAGCGAAACAAGTTAACAGCAAACTTTTAACAAGGGCTGACAGAAAGTCCTACCCTAGTCATAACATTACCATTTTCTCCCACACAGTCTTTGGATATTGTTAGGTGTCTTCAAGACACCTGTAGCATTCTTGTACCATTTTTGTTTTTTTATAGCGAACCAAGCACACCTATAACTATAAGAAGGACAGAAGGCACAATGGACCCAGATACTTAGGAGATGATGTACCCTCCAGTTCTAGGTCAGTGATTCTCAACTGGGGACAATTTTGCTACTTTTGCTAATTTGGGGAGTGCCACTAGCCTCTGGTGGCTGCTGAATATTCTACAATGCCCAGGACAGCCCCTCACAACCAAGAATTATCGAACCCAAAATATTAATAGTTTAGAAATCCTGCTCTTGATAATTAGTTTTAAAGCACATTAATCATATAGCTTTTAAAATGTACATATTTATATTTCTAAAAAAGAATACTATACCTATATGCTAAAATAAAGATGTGCAATCATTAACAGGCTATCCTCAACATTTACCATCTGGATGCACTCTAAAGAATATTGGTACCTCATATATTTTTTTCTGCATGGAAAGAAAAAGAAAAAATTCTATCCTCTTAGATATCAAGCACAAAAACTTTAGATCCCCCAAACATTAATCAGAGGTCTATGCAAATCACAAATATGTCTGCTAATGAGATAATAGTTACTTAATACTTAATTAAGAAATGATCATGTCACACTTACTTCTTACTTGAAGTATCATAGAGGATGATTCTTTTATCCAAGCCTATAGTCACAAATAACAATTCATTGACAGGAGAAAAACAGATGCCTGAAGCTGGAGCTTTATGCGTACTGTCAAAGTTATGGTATGGACTCTGACTATTTACATCCCAGAGAGTTACTATTCCATTATCCGAAACACTGCCAAGTAGTGATTTCTTAAATAAGGAGTACTTCAAGTGTCGAACAGACTATAAAAATAAGAATAAATTTTATGTAATTGTAAGCATTCATAAGAACATCTTATATAAACTACATAAATAACAGCCAACAATCAACCACACCATTCACAGGGGATTTAGGACTTCTCTGGTTTATAGAGTAACAGGTTTCAAGTATGAGAACTATAAAATCACTTAGTGGGCTATAAGATGAACCTAATACATACCAATATTCTAATCAAATATTTGTCATGGTTTTATTATCTTTGAATAGAGCTACCTCGATTTCCCCTTTTGTAGAGGAAAAATACAATACCAAGTTGAGATTAACTACGTTAATTCATCAGGGTTAGGAACATCTACCACAATAAAAGGCCCAGTAGCTAATCACAGCCAAATCACAAATAAGTATAAGAGGGCATGATCCCGGGGTCCTGGGATCGAGTCCCGCATCGGGCTCCCTGCATGGAGCCTGCTTCTCCCTCTGCCTGTGTCTCTGCCTCTCTCTCTGTGTCTCTCATGAATAAATAAATATAATCTTTAAAAAAAAAAAACAAATAAGTATAAGAGAACACTGGCAGAGAATAAGCAGTATTTAAAATTTATTTTCTATATATATTTTAGGTATTTGGATATATTTGCTTGAATCTGAGTGAGCATCTGATGTACTGGCAATTTAACACATGAAGCATAATAAAAAATTAACTAAACCACAAGGAAAGAACTGACAACACTCTAGACTGGGGATGGACTATATCCTTCTTTTAAAAGCATCACCCTAGGGGATCCCTGGGTGGCGCAGCGGTTTAGCGCCTGCCTTTGGCCCAGGGCGCGATCCTGGAGACCCGGGATCGAATCCCACATCGGGCTCCCGGTGCATGGAGCCTGCTTCTCCCTCTGCCTGTGTCTCTGCCTCTCTCTCTCTCTCTCTCTCTCTCTGTGACTATCGTAAAGAAAAAAAAAAAATTTAAAAGCATCACCCTGAGGGCAATATTGGCCTTTCTCTAAACAAGGCAGTGGAGATAGTCTCTCTTTCTAACTTCTGCTGGACCAGAATAAACAAAGATTCAATTTGAGTAAACAGATCTTGAATTAAAACTGGATAAATTTTATCTTTTACTAAAATGTTGCTTTCAAACTTGTACTGATATTGTAATTTACTGAGCTGAGGGATTAAGTATTTTACATTTAAGATAATTTTTCCTGCACAGAAACAGTAATATAAGTATAGAAATTAATAGTAGAACCTGCAGACTGGGAAACTGGTTATAAGACATCTTCAAAGAGTTAAGTTATAGTACCAGATAAAATTATGAATCAGGCTCTAGTAGGCAGATAGTAGCTAGACATATAGGTCCCAGACAGACCTGGCACAGAATAAAAGTCAAATCTGAAAGGTTTTTTTGTTTTTGTTTTTTCTATCTAGTTTTATCTATTATAGTCCAAAAGCTTCTCTATACCACTAGAAACCACATAGAAACCACTAGCTTCTATAGATTAAAAACTCATATACTACCTATTTCTAAGATGTTTCAAAATAATACCTGTCAGCCTTTAACAACAAAAATATTTAGGAGTAATACAAAACGAATTCTGCCTAAGGAAACAAAAGGACTATTTGTTACCAGACACCCTAAGGTAGGATAATTACTATGGGCATGCATAAATTTGGCTCCTCATTTTCATATGGTTAGAGTACAAGGAGAAAACATTGGTTTATATTTTGCATTTCTTTAAGCAAAAGTATATCCACTCCAAAAGACAAATCTTTCCTCTGGTCTATACTTAAGGAAAATAAACTACTGAGACCTTGACTATATAAAAGACATAGAAGGCATCTGGGTGGCTCAGTTGGTTAAGCATCTGACTCTTATTTTTTAATTTTACTCATTTTTTTAAAGATTTTATTTATTTATTCATGAGAGACACAGAGAGAAAGAGAGGCAGAGACACAGGCAGAGGGAGAAGCAGGCTCCTCACAGGGAGCCCGATGTGGGACTCGATCCCGAGTCTCCAGGGTCACGCCCTGGCTAAAAACAGTGCTAAACTGCTGAGCCACTTAGGATGCCCAAGCATCTGACTCTTAATTTACGCTCAGATCATGATCTCAGGGTCATGAGATCAAGCCTTGCATCAGGGGATCCCTGGGTGGCGCAGCGGTTTAGCGCCTGCCTTTGGCCCAGGGCGCGATCCTGGAGACCCGGGATCGAATCCCACGTCGGGCTCCCGGTGCATGGAGCCTGCTTCTCCCTCTGCCTGTGTCTCTGCCTCTCTCTATCTATCTGTGTGATTGTCATAAATAAATAAAAATTTAAAAAAAAAAAAAGCCTTGCATCAGGGGCTCCATATTAAATGTGGAGAGATTCCCTCTCTCTACCTCTGCCCCTCCCTCCACCCCCAAGCGCTCCTGTGCTCGCGGGCACTTGCTCTCTCTCTCAGAAAAAAAAAAAAAAGGAAGGAAGGAAGGAAGGAAGGAAGGAAGGAAGGAAGGAAGGAAGGAAGGAAGGAAGGAAGGAAGGAAGGAGAAGAGAAGAGAAGAGAAGAGAAGAGAAGAGAAGAGAAGAGAAGAGAAGAGAAGAGAAGAGAAAAGGAAAGAAAGAAAGAAAGAAAGAAAGAAAGAAAGAAAGAAAGAAAGAAAAAGAAATAAAGAAGAAAGATCCTTAGTAAACTGCAATGTCTATAGAGTCATGTGTCAACCTAGCAAAACATTAATTTTTAAAAAAATTTTGCAGCACACTAGAGTTCATATATTTATGGTCCATCATATAATCTAAATCTGGATTAAATACACAAGCAGAATTTACTTAAAAGAAAAAAAACCCTAACACCATAAAACAGATCTCATAGATTCTCTAAGTACATAATATTTAACTTCTTAGCCACAGGATTCCTACTGGAATATGATAATCCAGAATCTATTAGAATATAGCAAGGAACTGGGAGCCTAATACTTCATATAACAAAACCTTATAAATAGCTAAAAATGCATTTCTCGATTAAGTCAAAACCTAAATTCCAAATATTGCCTCATATTTTGTGGATCTATATGGCAATGCTTTAAGAAAAGAAAAAAAAGGCTAATGACAACCATAAACCTTCCTCTCAGATAACCTAGGTTCAAGCAGAGTCTTGGCCAAACTCTGCAGGGTCTTGGGTAAATTACTTAAACTCTCCAAACCTCAGTGTTCTCATCTACAAAATAGAAAATGCTCTTGTTTTCCAATCAAAGTTGTTCTAAGGATTAAGCAATCTCTGCACAGGGCCATGACATAGTAGTAATTGCCACTCTTCTCACAGGTTCATGACTCAATCAGCATTGTCTATGTACCCATTTGACCATACTTCATACATATTTTTAATAAGACCCTTAAGTAGCCAAACTAATTTCTTTAAATGGCTCCCCTCTCTCTGATACATTTCTGACCTTTCTACAGCGACCTTTCTACATCATGTCTTTAGATTAGCATTAAGAGTATCCAATGACCTGGATAAATGAAGTATTAATCTACTAAATTATATTTAAAATAAGTACTAATACATGTTAGTATCAGCAGCACTTATTAGGTCCCTACCTAGTTCCAAATTCAAGCTATTTCTAAGAAAAAAAATACTTACAAGAACATTATCTTAAAAAAATCCCTATAAGCGCAATGCCATTTTTTCTTACATTATTATTATGTAAGAATGGCATGTGCTTGTGAAGAAACACATGTTTCTAAATATAAAAAATACATCACTCACTATAGATCAAGGGTTGACAAACTTTTTCTTGAGGGACAAGGTAGTAAATATTTTATGCTGTTGTATGCAAAAGCAGTATAAATGAGTTTGGCTGTGTTCCAATAAAACTTTATTTACAAATATAATGGTCAGCTATTGGGTCATAGTTTGTCGGCCCCTGCTATAAATGTGTGAAATAAAAAAAACAAAATATATAAACAAAAAAGAGAGAGAAAACTATCCATAATCCTACCGCCTATAAAAAAAAAACTAGTTAACATTTAATTTTGTTGTAAGTCTTCATTTTATTGTTTAAATACTCTTCTACACGAATGTACGTTTGTGTGTATCCAGTAAGTATAAACAGAAAACCTGGAATCACACTTTATTATAAAGTTAGCATTGTCACTAATATTTTCTACATGATTTTAACAGCTGGATAATAATGAATGTATGAGCATATCAACTTATCTAAATAATCCAACGTTGAACATATAGGTTATTTCCAATTTCCAAGTACCCTAACTGCTAATTTATGAAGGAATTTGTATTTCACTGTTGTTCATGATTTAAAGGTTCTTGGTTGAAAAATGCTAAGTGACCATCTGTCTTCCTTCTTTTGTGAATTGCATATTAATCTACTTAGTTTATTTTCTATTGGGCTATTATGATTTTTTTAAACCCTAATATGCAATTGATCTTACTATAATGATACTAATGCTCTCATAAGTATATCTATTTCTCCATTTTTCTTTCAATTTTGTTAATTTTTTATATATTGCTTTTTTGTCAGATTTTTGGTTTTTATGTACTTAAATTTATCAAATCTGCCCCCCTAACTTATGACTTTGCCTTACCTTCACAGAGATAAGACTGTACATTCATATTTTATTATAGCTTTATATTCTGTAATATATGTATGTATGCATATACACATGTATATATACATATATATGCTAGACACTATACATGCAACTACATACATACAATAGATACTACACATGTACCCACAGACATATGTGCATAAATATATAGTTTCCCCTCAACTCCATCCTTTCCCTCTTAATTTGCAGTGTCTTACTTCAAGCACTAATCAACTGTCACCAGATGTATGCCCCACTTCCATTCTCAGTGGCTTACTATCCATCCTTCACATTAATGCAGCAGTAACCTCTTCAAAACTGAACATATTTGTCTGAAATCTGAACATATTTGTCTTACTTAAAATCCTTTTCACTTGAAGACTGAAAAGTTGTGGGTTTTTTTTTTTTTTTGAAGATTTACTTATTTATTTATTCATGAGAGACACAGAGAGAGGCAGAGACACAGGCAGAGGGAGAAAAAGGCTCTCTGCAGGAGCCTGATTTGGGACTCGATCCCAGAATTCCAGGATCACCGCCCTGAGTCAAAGGCAAACGCTCAACCTCTGAGTCACCCAGGTGTCCCTGAAAAGTTAGTTGTTATGGTGGTGGCAGAGTTTCTGAATATGTCTCTGAATTCCCCTGCGTATATTTGTGTTTGTATGAACATGCACACAGAAAAGACAACAAGTAAGCCTGAACTGCCTATCCTTACAAAGTCCTATTGTTCAAGGTTGGCCCTTGGCTGGTGTCTGGGAACTTAGGATTTGGGGAGAATTCCCACTACCCTAAGTGGTAAGAGCCACTCACTGATAAAAGTGGCTCACTGTGCCTACACTGTTTGTGTAAAATATATGGCTTATGGCTGAACCATGGCTGAAAACCTGCTCTCCTTCTGGGAGTCTGGAATTTCGATAGAGGGTGCCTATGTAACTAGCCTCCAATAAAAACCCTAGGCAATGAGTCTCTAATGAGCTTCCTTGGTAGAAGCGTTTCATACATGTTGTCACAATTTGATGCTGGGGAAATTAAGTACATCCTCTCCACTGAGAGAGGATGCTTCGAATTCTAAACTGGGTTTCCTTGGGGCTTCACCCCAGGCACCTTTTCTCTTTACTGATTCTGCTTTGTACCCTTTCACTGTAATAAATCATAGCCACGTGTATGATTATGATTATATGCTGAGTTGTAGTAGTCCCAGTGAATCATTAAACTTGGTGTTGGGGATCCCTAGTGCAATGAGTGTAAATGTCTGTGAGTGTGAGTGTGTGAGTGTTACAGACAGCAAAACTAAAATCCCATGAACATTTACAACAAAATCAGATGATCAGATATCCCCGAGTCATGTTAGTAAGTCATGTTAGTAAGTCAAACAATTAGCAGCCACAAGTCCTTCACAGTGTTAGTATCTATGCAAAAGGAAACAGCAGGAAGTAACAGGGAGTCTGAGACAGATATGAGAACAGGAAAAGCCCCAAGTAGCCAATAGATACATAAAAAAAAAAAAAAAACCAACATGGTGGCCAATTTGACAACATCAGCTGAAACCAGGATTATTTGCTGCATTGGTGGAACTATAGAGAGGTCTGCAGAAAGGTATGAAGAGCTAGAGAAGTTTAGCTGCAATAAACTCCCCAAACTGAGCAGTCGAGACGCCTTCCTCCCAAGTCAGGGCACCACACTAAGGAGACACTGGTAGGAGTGGGAGCAAACCTGAGTAGGATGGAGTCAACAAAGCTGAGGAGAGCAGAAGTTCACCTGCAAGTGAGTGAGTGGAACAAAGTTGGGCAACCTCAGGAAATGAGTCACCATTAAAACAAAAACAAAACTAAATCAAAACAAGAGGGAGCTCTTGTAAGGCTAGAAAAGATACCCTGAGCCCCATCTCTGTGTAGAAATTCAGGGAAACTAGCTACGAAGTTATTATGAGAAGGACAAAGAGAACAAGAAGAAAGGCATTCTCAAGAGATGACCAAAAAGAAAATAAAATGATACAAGACACTATCAAACAATATAAATCAGAATTAGAAAACTTAGAAATGTCAGAACTCAGCAAAGAATTAGAAATTTTAAAAGCCTCTTCAAAAATGAAGGTCAATTTAAAAGGAATATAAGAATTAATAAACACAATAGATAAGATCTTAGAGACAGGCAAAAAAAAGAATTTTTGAAAATCGAAAATAAGGAAAAAGTTAAAATGATTTCAAAGTAATAAATCAGTGAAGATCTAATAAAGAAAAAACAAACATAAGGAAAATAACAAATATGAAAAGGAATTTGAAAAAACTTCCTTGAAAGAAAAGATCTGAAACTATGTATAAAATGAGAACCCCAAGTCCTCATGAATGATAATACAGAATGACCAATACCAAGACACAGTCTAATAAAATTACTGGACTTAATAGAAGAAAAAATATATCCTTTGGACCCCTAGGGAAAAAGAAACAAGTGACTTCTGAGGAAAAAATACTTAAATTACCATCAGACATTTGAGACCAAAAATGATGGGAGTAACAACACTGAAGTTCCTCAAGGGGAAAAAAAGGTGACCCTGCTACTGAGTTACATCAAAAGAGAATTTATCTCAGAGAAAAATCAAAAAGCAGAAAACACATACTTATGGAAACAATATTAATGTATGGTACTCTTTGTGATTATAAAATTTTGGAAAATACCTAAAATACAGAAATGTTTAAACTGTGGCATTTGAACAATGGAATATTATAGAGCCATTAAAAAATTATGGTTATGGGGGCACCTGGGTGGCTCAGTAGGTTGAGCATCTGACTCTTGATTTCAGCTCAGGTCACGATCTCAGGGTCGTGGGATCAAGCCCACGTTGGGCTCCACACTGGGTGTGGCATCCGCTTAAGATTCTCCCATTCTCCTTCTCCCCCTTACTTGTGTGCACTCTCTAAAATAAATATGTAAATCTTTAAAAAAAATTATGGTTATGAATACTAATAAAATGGGATTCTCACCTAATAAAATGGGATGGAACCTTACTGTAAAAAAGGCAGAAAACAAGACTAGACCGACAGAACGGTTATTAACTGCATGGAGGGAAGATAGAACTATAGAAACACTGCAAGAAAACATTCTTCCCATTACAGAAAATTTGGAAGACAGATATAGAATGAAAAAAAAAAAAGCTTTTAAAAAAGTATCTACATTAAAGATATAGAAGTTTATTTTATGCCAACATGTCAATTATAAAACTGCTCAAAAAACATACTATATAGACTAGACAAATATACACAAATACTAAAAAAATACATGGAGGACATATTATTATGCAAACACCATATATATATGTTCCTGTATAACATCAAGGAGACCACCATTCTAGAAATAAAGCTTTGTAGTCAGCCAAACCCTCTGAGTGGTAAAATTATATAGTTAAAGATATAACCAGACAAACAAGAAACAAGCTAACCCAATTAAAATTAAACTCATTCTTGATAAAATAATAATTATTTTTAAGTGTAACTACTAATTATTTACACTCACCAGACTCTATACCAAACATACTAATACTTACAAAATCTATACCTAAAATGTCAAAAATTACATTGAATAAAATGAACTCATTTAACACATACTGAAATACATTATATTTATTTTTTTAAATAGACTATTACTTAAAATCTCACAAATAACCTGCTGCATTTAGGATCATTTTTAAGTCTAAGGAATCAATAAAATAGATCCACTCTGTAACTGCTTTGAAAGGGCTGCAGTTTGGGAAAGACAGCACAGGTTAACCTATTTGTGAGCCCACACTGCTGAACCTGCCAAAGGGCAACATACAATTGTAATCTAGGAAGTCTGTCAGCCCCCGCAGTTCTGCAGAGGCAGTAAGGCTCTTTTCCCCCCTGCAGTGATCCACATAAAACTAACAGCTTCAATTCAGTTCAGACACTCCAAAGTTAATATCTAAACATATTCAGGGAATTTCACTTCCAATATGAAATTCAGTATTATAATGCTGATTCAATGACACTCCAGGTTTTTGTCACTTTTGCTAAGAAATCAGTTTGGTGATTTTTAAAGATTCCAAATTCTTGATTGTTCATAGAAACAAAAATTAAAATGTTTAATCATTCGATGTGCCCTATCTACTATTTTTCCCAACACCTAGACCCTACCTATAGTAACTGACCAACATAAAAATTATGTCCATTTTCTGGCAGACTTAAATTTTTATGAACATTGATTAAATTTAAGAAATGAATATTTAACATATTTAAAATCGTAAATGAATTTTGAGAAATCTAAATGAACACTCAAGTAGCAATTATACATTTCTAGTAACCAATAGATAAAATATTGCATAACAAAATAATTTATAGGAAAAAACAAAAAAATCACTCCAAAAATTTCAATTATAATACTCATAAAAGGGAAATAATAAGTATGGAGAATCATGAAAACTATGACTTTCCTCACAAAAAAAAAAAAAGCTAAGGAAAATGAAATAATATAGTATACAAAAAATAATACAGTACACAAAAAAATATACAAATATATGTTCCGGGGAAAGCGGAAAAATTAAAATACTCCAGTTCAATTTCTTCACTTTCTTTAATGCTCTCCTTCTCATAAGTCAGTCTAACACATGCAACATGATTACTGAGGTCAAGTTATACCTGGCAAACAGCAGGGATTTGGAGGGAATACACTAAATATACTCAAACCAGTTTGGGAAAGTGAATCACAGAAGTTACTTTAATGATTTAACATGATTACTCATTAAAAGCCCACACCGAAGTTCCCTGATCTCTTACCAAATATTAGGACCCATGCTAAATACGCTCAGCATCTCGTTTAGCCCTCAAAACAAACAAAAACATTACTGAAAGTATATTCTCATTCTCATTCGACAGATAAAGAAAAGGAGGCTCAAGAGTTTAGTAACTCGCCCAAGTTTGCACAGCTAGCTCTCCAAATAAATGCGGGACCTGAGATACAGAATGATACCAAAGACCCATAGAGACTCTGACCTGTGCTAGCAGGGGCAGCAGACACAGGAAAATCTCAGGTAACCTTGCACAAGAGAAAGCCTAGAGCATTACTGTTTTCCTCAACCAGAAGATAATTTAAATTCAGTTTTGCTATGCAAATAATCAATGAAAATCCTTTGAAAGCCAACAATACAGTGATCTGTCACACAGGATTTCAAAATATGCTGAAAGTAACAAGAGAATACTGCAAAGTTCCCAGAAGCTTTGGATTCTCAAATCTTTATACATTCGGCTGTTCCTGAGCTAGAAAGAGATCCCAACAAAAACAGTGGTACTACTCTTACAGAACAGATCTTCAAAATAGTCAAAAATCTTGCAATCTAAAAGTCCTCATGTGTAAAATGAAAATAACATACATATCACAAGTGAGTAGCAAAGATTAAATTAGAAAATGTAATGTAAAGCAATATTCATAGTGCTTGAAACACAAGAAATGGTAGTAAGAATTCTACAAAGGTGGTACCTTTGCTGAAATGCTCTCCAAACCTCTCATTACCTATAGTCACCCCAGTGGCAACAAGATGGTCTTTTGCAATACATAATACAGACATAATTACATACTTGTATGGAAAACTGAACCCTCTATCTCACACCATACACAAAAATTAATTTGAAATGGATTATAATAGACATAAATGGGAATGGTAAAACAATAAAGTTTTACCTAAAAGGAAAAAACGGGCACTATTTTTAAGACCTTGGGGCAAGCAAGATTTTTTCAAGACACAAAAAGCAGCATCCATAAACGAAAGGGATATACTAGACTAGATTTCATTAAATCTAAGAATTTCTGTTCATTCTTTTAAAAAGGCATTATAGTTAAAAGGCCAGTTGTAGGCTTAAAGAAGATATATACAACATGCATATACAAAAAATTACTCCATCCAGAATATATAATAAAGTATAAATCTATCAGAAGAAACACAAGTATTTTGTCACAAAAACAGACTTTATCAGTCATTTCACAAAAGAAGTCATATGAAAAAACACCCAACTTATCCAACATGCAGAAATGCAAAAATTAAAACCATAAGATACCACTACACAACCATCAAAATTGTTATAATTAACAAGATAAGCAATTCTTGGTATTAGCAAAAATGTGACCCAAGTGAATCTCACAAACATTGCTGGTAGAAGTGTAAAATGGCAAAAGCACTTTAGAGAACTTTTTGGCTTTTTTTTTTAGTAAAGCATGATGCCTACACTAAGATCTAAGCAAAATCCATTTTTGAATATTTAGTCAAGACAAGTGAAAATATATGTCCACAAAAAGACATTTATAAGAATATTCACAGCAGCTTTATTGTAACAGTTAAAAACTAGAAACAAAATACATGTCCATCAACAAACTGTGACATATACACACAATGGAAAACTACACAGTAGTAAAACAATATGAACTACTATTTCATTCATCAAAGCAAACATAATGAAGACTAAAAGAAACCAGACATATCCTATTCTAAGAAATAGATGTAGTGCCTAGAAAGGGTTAAGAGGGAGTCCTCTGATGTGCCAAAAATGTTCTATACCTTGATCCTGGTAGTTATGCAGGTATTTGTAGATATAAAAATTCATTAAGCTGTATAATTAAGATGTATGTGCCTTATTATGCAAGTTATATCTCAATTTTAGAAATCTAAATACTTTACACATAATAAAGCCAAGAACAATAACAATCTAAATGTGTCATGCTTCTAATATATCAAAAATCTTTAAAAAAAAAAAAAAAGGAAAGAAAGAAAATTAATTTCATTAAAAAGCAAGATATGTGAACAGTAAGATTTTTTCACATTAGTTCCAATGTCTATGGGCTTAAGGTTTTATGTCTCATTATCAAAATACAAATAACCAAACAAAGAATGACAAAAAATATTACCTCCTTTGTTTAGGACAATATTAATACATTCTCTGCGGCAAATCACTTTCCACATCCATAAAATACAGAAAGTGAAATTACCTGTAAAGGCATTCTTTCAGTTCAAGGTTCTAGGGTTTCTGACATTCAACTAATCAAAAACTCTGATTAGCTCCTCAACTGCCTTCCAAAATAAAAGCTGAGTCTTTGGTCTGGCATTCAGAGTTCCACATCAACACTATGTCCATACTTTCCTTTCCAATCTTTTTTCACATTGGCCCTATATAAAAACCTTCCTTAGTCCTTGTTTTTCTTCATGTGATTTCCTACATATAAAATATCCTTTTCCCAAAGTTCTGTACTAGCCTATTAAGATCTTTGTCATCTCTAAATCCATTCACATATTTAGTAGATCTTTTCCATATTTTCCATATAATGGTTGAGGACAAAGAAATAAGACATGGTTCCAGCTATAAAGTGGGAATGTAAAGAGCTAACCCGAATATAAATTAGAATCAAGTAATTAGCAAAGAAGTCAATTTATACTGTACTAAAAATAAAACAAAATAAAAATCATTTAAGCGTTAGACAAAGATGAAATCCTCCCTTTCAATTTTCCCTATTTTATTCCCAGATAATTCTCTCACTGTTCTGAATCACCATAAGATTGTTTTTATATCAATTACCAATATCATTTTTATATTTTTTATTCCCCCAATACATGAAACTTGAGAAGACTTTTTTCTGTATCATTTAATATCCATTAAATTTTCCTTAAATACTACATACTATTCAAATAATGATTCCGAAAACTTCTTTTCAAAAGTGAAGAGCTCCCATATTTTATCTAATAATAGTTATGGCCAAAGTGATTACAATAAAAAGTAAGGATTAAAAGAGATTGCACCTCACTGAAAATATCTGTAGATAATTTCATGGAAAGCTGGCCAAGAGTTACATTTCTTGAGTAACTGCATTTATTCTTTAACAAATTCTACAGAGTAATGTTTTATAAAGAAAAAAGTTACTTGAATAATTTTCCCTCATAAAGTTTCCCTATTTCTGTATTAACCTGAAAGTACATCATAAATAAGCTTTGGTACTTTGACTATCATATACTTACACAAAAATCAAAGCTCAATTTATCCTGTGCCTAAACACACTCAACTATCCATGTCCACCAAACAGAATTTATGAACTGAAGTATCTGTCTTGTAGCTGACATAGTTTGAGCTATGATAACTGTGATGTCATAGAAAGATTAATATCCACATTTCAGATTCACCCTACCAACAACTGTTTGCGTTTTGTTATATACAGTTATATTCTAGGAGCATGTGACTTTTCAATGGCATAACTGAACTCATATAAACAACATAATCTAGTATGAATTAGCTTGTTATTTGAACATTTTTAAATAATACCATTAAAAAATAGCTAGCTCTAAGTTTTTAAAGCAAGCCAAATGCAAATTTAAAGTACTTAATTTTGAAAACTAAAAATTCATTTACTTATGTAAGGTAATCCAAAATCTACCTTATCAATTCTGATTTGAATAAATACATACTGTACCTGGTTACTGCCGTGACCAAAAGGAGTACTAGATAAATTAGTGGTTACACTGTGCAAAATAATTTCGCCACTGAGAGATCCAGAAGCAATGTAGCAATCATTCCAATTATATGTGACACAAGTTACTTCATCTTTATGATCCTGAAAGAAATGAAAGTAAGCACACTGCCACATAACCTTCACACCTTACATTTATTTACATGTTTGTAAATTTCATTTATTGTAAAATATTATGTATTTGTAAATCTAATATCTGCTTTAACATTTTCCTCAAATAACCTTAAAAAAATTACTCAAATGAGTAGGAAACTATTTGTTCAACACCAAGTCTTCTCAGGGAACAGAGACTTGGTGCTATCGTCGTAATAATGATCAGGTACTCTGAAACAAGAGACAAAAAGGAAAGGTAATTTTCTAGACAGCATTATGTCTACCTTCCACTGACAAGTAACCTTTACTTCAAGTTAACTATTAGGAGAGTCCCTGGCCTCAAGGGTATCACTGTTCAATGAGGAAGACTAGGAAGACCAGACATTTAAATTAACATGACATAGGCAGAAGGAATGCTAGATGAGTAGGGGAGGGGAAGTGTCCTAGGAAAGAGGCATCACGGTGACCTGAGTTGACAGAGGAAGCAGTGGGGAAGACATAAAACATGAGTTCAACCTTAAAAGAAAAAATGAGTGATAAGTAGGGGAAGAGGAAAGAAACTAGACACGCAAAACCGGAGAGAGAGAAAAAAAAAGCCCCAAAGCCAGAACAAGCACAGCATGACTCAAAGATAATGTAGCTGTTTCCACTTTCTGAATACCTACTGATGCTGGGAACATTAGGAATTCTTATTAGTCCTCAAAAGAATCTTGGGAGGCAAGGTCACTTTTCTTTTTTTATGGATTAGTTAACTACTTGAGGCACAGAAAGGCTAAGAAATCTGTGCAAGCTCACATCACTACTAAGAAGCAGATCTAGGATTCAATTCCAGGCCAAACTCCAAAGCTTATTTCCCTCTCAGGGTACTAGGCTGTCTCCCAATCCAGAGGGGAATTCACTTTGAGGAAACAAAACTGGTTTTAAACAAACTGTATTTTCCAACATCAAACTAGAGATATCTAGCAGGAGCATAGAAAAGTGATCAGGGCTAGGAGTATAGTTTTTAACAGTCTGTTGTTTTATCTTTTCTTTTTTTTTTTTTAAAGATTTTATTTATTTATTCATGAGAGACCCACAAGGAGAGGCAGAGACACAGTCAGAGAAAGAAGTAGGCTCCCTGCGGAGAACCGCATGGAGAACTCCATGCAGAACTTGATCCCAGGACCTTGGGATCACGCCCTGAGCTGAAGGCAGGTGTTCAACCACTTAGCCACCCAGGTGCCCCTCTGCTGTTGTATAAACAAACTAACTTCTGTATCTAATAATTAGATTAGTGTAGTATCAAGAACAGTAGCTATAATATTCCCCTTGTAATCATAATTTTTTAAATGGTCCATCTAGTATGTCTGGAGGTATCTTTACACTTTATTCCCTTCCTAAGTCAGTGAAATAACTGCTATCCTGAGGAAAAAAACGTCTGATGAGAAGAAAAAAAAAGACAGTGGACATTTAGTGCATTGTTCCCATTTGGAAAATTAAGAACACGGGGTCCAATATAATTTGTATGACTTTATAGAGGCAAGCATCGTCCTTATTTTGACTGTGGAAAAATAAGTCATTCAGTAAATATGCAATAAGCACCTACCAAGTGCCAGAAACTGTTCCCAGGAAGAGGACCGCAGAGAAGAGACCCAAAGGTGAAAGATTAGATTTCCCACTATCACAATCAGTCAATCAAATACTTACTAACTGAATGAATAAAGAAATGAAGTACTCTAGGAGTTGCAACCAGTAAGAAAGAAGATAAAACGATCTGGAGTAATTGGGAAAGCTGAGGATGGAAAAATAAGTAGAATTTTGCCATGCTGTAAAAGTACAGGGGTAAGTGATGCTCCTAAAGTGAGAACATGCAACAAAAGTGGCCACAGACTTCTAATCTCTTCTCAATTTCTGTATTCTTTGTTCATAGTAGGTATACCCCTCTAAATAGCTTTAATTCTCATAATTTAAAAGCTTAAACATGGATAATATCTGAGTTTGCATCTCATCTTTGTCATTACTAGTTGTTTTACATAGAACAAGTTTTTTAACATCCCTGAACCAGAGTTCCTCCACAGGTATACGAAAAAGTACTACCTGCTTTGCAGAATTCTTGTGGCACACAGAATAAACATATGTTAAGCACAGTGGCTGGCATACCAAAGAACTCAATAAAAGTTAACTATTCTCATTATTGGCAACTCTTCAATTTTCCTTAAGACTCTTCAAAGTTTAGCTAATATCTGAAATAATGAACTTCCAAAGGTAAGAGTTTAAACAGCAATTACAGGATTACACTTCTGTTTAACTAAAAGAAATTCTCTTTTATATACAATTTCCCTAGTAAGAATTAACTCCACGACACTTGACGTTAACAAAATGATAATGATGTCTAGTATTTGCTTCAAACTAATCTGAGGGTGAGATTATATAATAATCTGATTAGAGAGTAGATAAGAGCACATATAAAATAATCTTGGTCATGAGCTAATCATCAAAGCCAGACAATGAATGAATATGTGTATGCAGGTATATGTATCAATGCTTAGAATTTTTCATATTAAAAGTTTTTAAAAAGACATGAAAATGAAAAATAAATTTAAAGATCAGTCTCCAAATATTAAATGTACATAATAGTAGAAGCAGAATTCCAAAAAGATCATAATGCAGAAGCTTTCATGTGATGACTATTTTTATTTTCTAAAACTGTAAAAAAGCTAAGTATTTAAAGAAACACTAATTGTAAATAGTAAATTATTTTAGAAAATATTTCATGACCAAAATGAAAACATATACACACAAAAATAACAGAAATAGCAGCAACCAAATACATTAGAGAACTAAGAAGTCAATGCCCAACTTTGATTAGTAGGTCTATTACAACCATCCCAAAACCACTCTCATTATTTTCAAAGAGATTTCAAAAAAAGATCTCTGATGACAATTCACACTTAAGAAAAAATTAAGGAAGTGATTAACTCAAAAAGAATGGAACTAAGTGAAAAAATTAGGGAAAAGTTTTAAACACAAACAATATGCATTAGTGACATACATGGAGGCAAAAATAGACCAAAAAAAAAAAATTCTGACTAAATAGCATCTTTATTTTCCCTAACAAATCTCACTTCAATTCTGAAACATCTTATTTTTATCATAAAAGCTCAAAATTAAAAGTCTGGTAACTAAACATCCTCAGATACTTTTTTACTTATAAGGATTTAAGAAAAAACAAGTTGCTTACCTTAAGAGATCGATGAACTCTTTTTGATTTTAAATCCCATATATTAACAGTGTGATTTAGGCCTCCACTTACCAAATACATAGATGTAGAATTTAAACTGACACATGTCTGTTTTTGCTATTAGAGAAAGAAAAAAAGTTTTAATTTAATAGAGCTCAGAGCTGACTTTCAAGTCCCATTCAACACTTAGTAAGCACTTTATATATGTTGAATTAAATGCTATAAACATGATAAGACTTAGATTCACCTCTCATCATCTTCTACATGCATCTAACAGCTTAAAAGGAGTTCAAAAAAGCTTCAAGGAACTCAACCAGAATGGTGTTCTCCTCCACAGAACAGAGGGGACAGAGGAAGCTTAGGAACACCAGCAAGTCGTGGCCTCCCGTCATGGCTTACTTGCCCTTACTATTGCCCCTTAATAAAACCTACCCTTGCACTTTCACAGAATATCTTTAATTAGAATCAACCCATAGCTCAGAAAACACTAAACGCAGAAGAGACATTATAAAGGATGTCTAAACCTCTTCTCTCACAGATGGGGAACGTTCATAAAAAGCACAAAATAATTTGCCCAAAGTCTCACAACAAAGTCTCCCCAAAAGGAGTCCAGGTCTCAAACATCAGGTCATCAAAACCTGACTCTACACTCTTCCTCACATCTGTAAAGGCATTATCCACTCAGTTTCTCAAGATAAAAGTCCAGAATCATCCTTGATTTCTTTTCTCCCTCCCTGCCATCTACCATAAGTTCTTTCAACTCCAAGCCTAACATAAACCTCAGAGGGGATCCCCTTTATCTGCCACTGCTACCAGCACACTAATCCAAACCCTACAGAACCACGATTAACAGCAGCCTCCTAACTGGTTGTCCCATTTCCAACCCTACTCCCCTACATTCTATGCTTCATATGTAGGATGACCTTTACAAAAGGCAAATCAGATCATGACTCTCCCATTTAAAATTTTTTGATGGCTTCCAATCATCCCTAGAATAAAATGCAAACTCCTTAACCTGCCTTTCAAATCTCTTCCTACCTGGTCTCTCCATTTTCCTCCTCACACTCTAATTCTCCAGCCTCACTAACCTTCTTCCATTCCTTAAATGTATCAGCCCTGTATTTGCCTCAAGGTTTCTACACAAATATTCTTGCCTGGAAACCTAAAGTCCCTGCACTCTGGCTAATGACTTCTTCTGGCCGACAGACAGCAACTTCAATGCCACCCTTCAGGAGACCTCCCTTGGCCACCTAAAGTTGCCCCGCTCAGTATCTTCTTTCAGTTCTCTGTGTAACACCTTACTCACTATCTGGGTATTCTGTTTAGTAGTTCACTCTCTACCACCAGGATGTCAGCTTCGTAGAGCAAAGACCATATTGATACTCAATAAATATTTATGGAATAAATGGCTAAAAATACAGAGGTTTTCAAGTTTTTCTCACAATGAGTATCTGTGAGTGTGACTAAGATGTTGTACCTGCTCTTGAAGAGCACGGTTTGCCTTTTATCAACCAGAGATGCTCTCTTCCTCAGTTTTACGTAACTGAGTCAGTATGTCTCAAATTCCTTATCTACCCATAGCAGACATTGTCCGCTCCAGCCTCCAGCATATCTGGGCTAGAACTGATGCTTGCATCAATCCCACCTACCTTCAGGAAAGGATGGATAGAAATCAAAAGTCCTTTTTAAATTAGATGAGAGGTCATATTTCATTGTCCTTCTGTGTTCCAAGTGAGCTACCTTACCTATTCCAGTGTATAAAATTATGACAATTCATAATGCTTTAGGGCCTGCTATGAAAACTTTGAACCTTAAATTGAGAAAAAGCTAACAACTACTTGTACCTTTTTAGTTAAACCTTATTCTTAAAAAAAAAAAAAAAAAGAAAGAAAGAAAGAAAAGAAAATTAGCTTCCAAGGAATATACGTGACTGAAATGGGGCCACTATCATTATCCTGAATCAGAGGGATTAACTTGTAAAAACTAAAGGATGAGAAAACAGTATGCAGGGAGAACTTCATTCAAATGCTCTGGGACCAAAGAGCAGTTTGGTCCCAGTTTGGTCTCAGTTTGACAAAGCCACCCTGTTCCAGGAGAGCTTGGGGAGACTCAGGCACGCCCCTCAGTAACCAGAAGGACAGAAGCTAAAGCAGAAGCCAGCATCACCCAGGGGTCTTAGCTGATGGTCCTGTAAGGACAGGGCTACATCATTAGGACTCTTAAGGTCAAATCAACCTGGTGACCTAGGTAGGACTTGGGCTTTAAGAAGGCAGCAATACCAGGGAATCTTAATTTCCCAGAGAGATGGAGAAAGCAAGTGACAAGTAGACAGAATCTAAGTCCTTGATTGCTCCCCTAGGATCCACTATTATTTTACCTAAAGATGTTTTAGTACTCATCTCCTCAAACCTTATTTAAATGTTACTGTATTTTTTTGAGTTTAGATTAAGAATAATACTTTTAAACACCTTTATATTTAGCTGCAAGCATTATAAGAAGCAGTTACCATCCAAGTAGAACTAAAATTTAATTTTAAAAGTTGTTTTGTTTTGTTTTTTTAAACTTACCCCTTCGCCAAGCTCGAAAAGTAGAAAAGGTTTATTTTTGTAATGTGAAACAACAATCTTGTCACCACTGGAAGATGCTGTCACCAGAAAGTTATCTAAATGAAGAGTTATGGAGCATCAAACAATCCATGAGCATCTCTAGCACTAGACTATTATTGCAAGAATTGTGATGATAAAAGCACTGCACTAACCTAAGAAGACAAGGAAATGAATATAGCTTATATATCAGCTTTCACAAATGGCTCAGGTTACTAATTACTAAGAGTAATTCTCTTTACTACTACCGCAGGGAAGACCTATCCTCTCTGGCTTTGCTATTACTTGAAAGCTATTTTACCCAAGTGAAATACTACTCCATTTTCACAGAATAGGCCAGAAGGTCTAATTTTATCCTTCAAGAATGAGATCATGATAAAAGCAACATCAGCAAATACCAATCAGCCTTTTCAGCTATAAACACTGCTCAAGATAGTTATTTATTAACACAGTACTTGGTACCAATTTAAGTTAGGAAGCAAATAAAAAATTAGACCAGTTTCCAAAAATCATACCGCACTACCTCACAATCACATCAGTTTTGTTGATAGATCATTAAGTGGTTTATCAGCAAATGCCAACTCTAATAAAACTCCTTGGAATAAATATAAACCCAAACTAATAAATCTTATCAAGAACTGCTTTTCTCTTATACAGTAACAGGGAAATTAAGCTCTACACATAATAAAAACCTAATAATAGACAGAAGCAAGCTCACATATCCGTCACTCTCTTTAAAACATTTTCCCCCCACTACCCATCTGAAGAGTCCTTCAAAAATGTACTCCCTTCACCAGTTTGATTAATAGAGCACCAAAGTAATTTACTTTGCTACTTTAATACAAAATCAAGGAATGATAAAGAGGTATATTTAATTCAGTAAGAAAATTAATCATTTTTATTGCAAATTTGCAAGAATAATTAGGTTGGGCGTGAAAACTTCTGTTTTTTGTTCATAAATCAGTCATATTTTAAAGCTTTGATACTTTTACTTTCATCAGGAAACAATATTAATTTGATATTTATAAGGTCAGGCGTATGTTAAAAATTTGTTGTTTAAGAAACAGTCTGTATGTTTAAGTTATACAAAAGAATGATAATTTCTAGCATACCAAGTTTATATAACATTTTCATAGTATTTTGTTTACAGCAGCGGTTCTACTGAGGGCGATTGGCTTCTGGTGGGTAAAGGCCAGGAAGGTTTCTAAACATCCTAAAATGCACACAGCAATCCTCAAAACAAAGAATCATCTAGCCCAAAATGCCAATAGTGCAAAGTTGAGAAATTCTGATTTCTAAGCTTCTTTCACTCGTTTATTTTATCCACATTTAGAAGCTTACTAAGACAGGGAGGGTGGAAATCAGAAACACAAAAAGCTTGGAAAATTAAATCTAGACAATTTCTGTTTCAGAAATCATACTTTTCATCATACACAGAGAGAGAAATACAGAATACATGAGTAAGATGAGAATGTTGCACAACTTTATTTTTTATCTCCTCCCCCAACTTCGCTTCTGCCTTTGAGTTCTATCTTTAATTTTAATACAGACCAGATCCATAAATAGCCAAATGTAGATGTGAAAACTCATTCCAAAATCTTTTAGAAGTTTTCTCACCATTACCTACCTTATGTCATTAGGGTTCAATGATGAACTGTTGATAACAAAACTAATTCTATGGTCTGTATCTAGTTATAATAGTTATACATATATAAAATATATATATTTTTTAGGATGCACCTATAATAAACAATAAAGTGAAACCCCTATTTCACTTTATCTATCTAGCTTTCATAGCTATGCAAAATGTATTTTTTATTAGGCACATGTAAAAGTTTCGTTGATACCAGTTATTTAACCTAACAAAAAGTGGTTATTAAAATTAAAAAAAAAAAAAAAGGATACTATTGCTGCTCCAACACATTGAGCTGATTCCATGTGGTGATGTGTGTGGGCTGAATTTATCCACCAATGTCAGAGATGAAGCATCCCATATTTTAACATCATCTCCAGATGAAGCAAATCTGAGGTTTTCCTGCATGACTGCACCTACAAATAGTTCAAAACAATACATTTAAAAAAGTAATCAACGACAGGTCAAAATGAAGGATCTAATCTAAATCAAGGGGCTCTACTGGTTCACTTTTGTTCCAGAAGGGGTGTTCACCACAGAATAGCTGGAATGATCCTTCTAAAATCACATTCTCTCATTTGACCCTTCCAATGGCTCTCCACAGCAATTATAGCGAAATCCAACTTCCTTGGCATGCCTAACACGACCTGGTTCCGGTGAAACTGTCCTACTCCTCTTCTCCAGGGCCACCAGACTCACAGGCCTTCTTGCCTTAGTCTTTCCATCTGCTGTCCCCTCTGCCTGGAATGTCCTTTCCCCAGATTTCCCGTGGTCATCTCCTTCACCTCACTTCAGTCTCAGCTCAAATGTCTCCTCAGAAAAGCCTTCCCTGACTGCCATGGCTAACACAGCGCATACCAGTTGCCCTTTATGCAGTTTCATTTTTTTTCATGGCATCTTCTGCTATTTGCAACTCTTATTTGTTCTCCTAACAATGTCTGCCTCTCCTGACTTGAACAAAACAAAGATCCTGAAAATGGATTTTGTCTTGTTTACGATCAGTCTTGAAATGTTCCTGGCACACAAGTAATCAAAAAACTGTTGGCTAGAAAACTTCTTATGTCTTTTAAAAATGTATGATAAACTGTAACATCCCTGCAGGTCAGAATCCAATGGCTCCAGTTTTTCCCAATAACTCCAAAATTAGCAAATATAGCCAAAAGAGATGTCACTAAGTCCCTAAACCAATATTTGTTCTACAATGCCCTCATGCATACTATTTATTCCCAGTATATAATTCGAATACACAAGAACAGCAAGTAGAAGCAATGCCAGACCAGTCAGTAAAAAATGCTTGGGATGCCTGGGTGGCTCAGGTCCTGATCCCGGAGTCCTGGGATCGAGTCTCACATGGGGCTCCCCAAGGGGAGCCTGCTTCTCCTTCTGCCTAGGTCTCTGCCTCTCTCTCTCTCTGTGTGTGTGTGTGTGTGTCTCCCATGAATAAATAAAATCTTAAAAAAAAATTGCTCAAAAATATGTGATAAAAAGGAAGGGAACAGGGCCTAGAACTATACCCTCCACACCTTCCTGGTGTGGAGTGAAAAGACTACAACACAATACTAGTGATGTCACAGAGTCCCAAGTCACCAACAAAGCATCACATTTATGTCCAGTATATCTTATTTCAGAGGCCATAGTTAAAAGGCGTAATAAATTATAGGGCCCATTTGATTCTCAAGAGACAAAAAAGAATTTTTTTAATGTGCTTATGAAAAGACTATAAAAGTTTTGTTAACCAGGACAGTCACGTATGGGGTTCATTATGCTTCATGCATCCGCTAAGTACAATGTTTCCAAAGGCCGACAGTCATCTGTTGAAATGCAGACCGGCCGTGTTTGGATTTGGGGCCTTGACACGTAACGTGCGGCTGGTTCCCTGCTCAAGGTGCAAGTGCATGCTGCCAAGGGGGTCTCTTAAACCCAGTACACACAACTGGGGGGGGGGGGAATGTCTTCACTACAATGGTACATCCTCCTGCTGAGCCGTGTGGTGTAAGCGCGGAGGGGGGCATTTAAGTGAAGCCTGAGAAAAAGTGGGTTCAAAGGATCGGCCCCCAAGGGAGGTGCCGGGGACCGCGGCAGTCACTGATGTCCGCTGCCTTCTCTTCGAGTGGACGGGGAGGGGGACCACCTGCCCCACCCCCGCCTTCGGGAGCGGAGCACCTCCTAACGGAGAGGCACTGATTACATCAGCGTCTCCAACAAGGTCCCATCAAAGTGAGCTGTCAGGACGCGAGGCGGCAGGCGACAGCCCACCCGAATTTAGGGACAGCGCCTCCCGGGCGGAAAAACCCACAATCCACCACAGCCCTTCGCTGCAACAGAAGTTCTTCAACTTTCCTCCGCCCGAAGTGCACTTTCCTCGCAGGAGAACTGCTCAGCCGGGGTTACCTTCTGAGGTGCATGCGAGCCCGAGAGGGGAGCAACAAGGGGGAGGCGGCCGGCGGAGAGGCGGCCAACTTTCCGGGGGACAGCACCCCACTCCCGTCACCGCTCGCCGCCCCCCCCCCCGCGACCCCGCCCACCTCTCAGGGCCGAGCCGGGGACCGTGGCCCACCGAGGTGCGCGCCCCCGGCCCGCGGCTCCAGGGCACTTCCGCGCCAACCCCGCGGCCCCGGCCCCGGCCCCTGCCCGACAACTGTCCGGAGCACCGGGCGGGCCGGGGCGCGCGGGGCCTGGGGGCCTCCGACCCTTCCCCGGGGTGGCCGGAAGGCTGGCGGGGTTCGCGAGCGAGCAAGGACGCGGCGGGCGGCAGCGCGCGGAGCCCCCCGGAACCTCACCTCTCCACCGCGGCACCCCGGGGGCCACGGCGCGGCCCGCTCCGGCGCTGGGCTTCCGGCTCCCGCCCGGACGGTTAAACTTGGGCGGCCGGAAGTCCCGCCCGCGAGTGGCGTCAGGGGGAAGGGCTGCTCGGGGCGGGGCGGGGGTCGCGGTCCCCGCGGGCGGTGGGAACGGCCTCCCGGCGGCTCCCTCCGCCCCAGCCTCGGCGGGTGGACGCCGCCCTCCCGCCGAGACCCCGGCGCTAGGCGGGACTCGGCGCGGCGACGGGTTAGCCTGGGAGGCCGCCGCGCGGCGAGCTCCGCCGTCCCTGGCCTCGGGGAGCTTACGCTCGCTCGCTACGAGGCCGACATAGATAGTCACGAACTGAAGAGCCGGACTGCCAGTTGCTTCAAAGGAAAGCTAACCCGGGAAGAAAAATAGATGAAAGGGAAATGAGCACGGATACGGGTTTAGGAAAGATTTCATCGCAGAGGAAACCATGGAGAGCAGATAATACCCCATGTAATTTACAAACCAGAGGGCAGGCTCGGAAAAGCTAAAAAAAAAATACCCAAAAGTGTAAGTGCCCGAGGTATCTGACTTCAAAACCCTTGGTCTTGCTTCCTGATCATTGATCTTTCTTAAAAATGCTGCAGGGTCAGGAACATCAAACACCGCCTGGTTGGGAAGGCTTTGAAAGAGAGGTTTCCCAGAGTGGAAAAGAGAAGAGCTGAACTGAGTCTTAAATACCAAGACCAAGGCCTTTTATTTTTCTTTTTTTTTTTTTTTTTTTTTTTTTTTTTTTTTTTTTTTTTTAGCTCTGATAACTTTTGCTGAGAATACGGACAGTAGGGCATTTCTTCTGCAAACAGGATTATTCTTTCATCACAAGTGTGGGAAAGGAGTAGGAGTGGGTTTCTGAACTAGGTACATAAGCCCCAGTTATTTGTACCCATGTTGCAAATAAACCCAAAAACTCTGAGTGCCGTTTCTTCAGAGCAGAAGTTGCAATCCTAACCAAGTTGTAAAGATCGGTGGGGAGCCTCAAAAGGAGAAAGATAGCAAGCAGCAACTGCCTTAAGTGTATAGTGTACGGTTCTTGAGTTTATTAAACCCAATTTTGACAGGAATAGGAGCCAAAAAAGTTGGAAAATGAGGAAATAGGGTAAGGGAATAAGGGCAGGGAGAATTGGGGCAAATGAGAAAGAAAGGACAATTAACTAAATCTCTGAAAAGTTAGAGCCAGAAAGAAAATTGAAACTAGAATTTATGCGAAACGAAATATAATATGTCATAGAATACGTGTTATATACTCTATGATATAACAAATGTATACGATAGATGTTGAATGCATACTTTACTAAACATATGTATGCATGTTTAGATATAATGTGTATATGTATACTATATATACATGTAATGTCATCCTTCTAAAATAACTATTATATGTCCCCCACTTTACATATGAAGAAACAGAGGTTAAGTAACTTGCCTAAGGTCACACAGTTAAGAAATGATATGGACAGGAATTAAACCCAGAAGCATAAGTCTACAAAGACTTAGTCCTTACTAGTCCTTTTGCTATCTAGTCAAGAGCTAAAACAGAGCATAAAGAGCCAAATGTTAACCTCCACTGCCCCTCGTTGCTGGTGCCACAGCCTCATCAAAACTTATACGGTCTTGAGACAATTCTGTCATTCTTGTTCCTACCCGTGTGTCTATGTGCATACTTTCCTCAGATCTATAAAATATAAGTAATAGAAGCCAAATGATGGAAACCTCGCTAATATGAATTATATAAACATATATACCTTTCCAAAAGTAGACATCATAACAAGAAATATTTCCAGAGACAATGAGGGATATTTCATAACAATAAAACTGTCAGTAAAACCAGAAGCAACCTAAATTATAAACATATATGTGACTACAGAATCTCAAAGTATGTGAAGAATAAATACCAACAATTAAACAGGGAAAAGGCATATCCAGAATCATTGTTGGAGACTTTAACAGAATTCTCTCAGTAATTGATAGAATATCCAAATAAGAAAAACAATAAGTATAGATGTGGAAGATCTGAAAACTATTAACTATTCTGTATGAAAGGAAGGAAGAAGAAAGTTCTAAAGTCAGTGATCTATGATTATCTTAGGGCACCTGGAAAAGAGGAGCAAATTACATGACGTAAAGATTAGAATGGAAAACAATGAAAGTGAAAACAAATGAACAGTAGAAAAAAGTAAATAAAATCAGAAGGTCGGTCTTTGTAATTATTAATAAAATTGATAAATCTCTACCTAGACTTACCAAGAAGGAAGAGAAAACGTAAGTTACCAATTTGAGAGGTGAAAGAGAGACTGTCAATACAAAACCAAAAGATACTTAAAAAGATAGTAAGGGAATAATATGAACAACTTTATAACAATAAATTTGGTGACTTTAAATAAAATGGACAAATATTTTGGAAGACATGAACATTAAAAGAGACAAAAAGAAATAATACAAGGAGTCATATATGTGCTACAGAATCTGCATTCATAATTAAGGAAAATCTTGCACAAAGAAAATCCCAGGATCAAATGGCTTTGCTGTTGAATTCTATCAAATACATAAGAAAGAAAGAATATTAATCCAATATAAACTTTTTTCTGAAAACAGAAGAGGAGGATATATCTCTTAAACTTATTTTTTAAGGATAGCATTACTCTGATATGAATACCAAAGATATTATAAGAAATAACTAGACTCATGTTCCTCATACAAAAATTATACGTGTATGCAAATTAAATATATATGCAAATTAATTCCAGTAACATATAGAAAGGATCATACATATGACCAAGTGGAGTTTATTCCTGAAATGGAAGGTTAGCTTAACATCCTCAAAATCAGTTTAACAAAATAAAAAATACCCATATAATTATGGGTCAACAGGTGAAGCAAAAGCACTTGAAAAAAATCAGCATTCATTCATGATTAATAAGTCTCAGCAAACTAGGAAAAAAACAGGGAGGAGGGACGCCTGGGTCACTCAGTGGTTGAGCATCTGCCTTTGGCTCAGGTCGTGATCCTGGGATGCTGGGATCAGGTCCCACACTGGGCTCCCCACGAGGAGCCTGCTTCTCCCTCTGCCTATGTCTCTGCCTCTCTCTCTGTGTCTCTCATGAATAAATAAAATCTTTATTTAAAAAAAAAACAGGGAGGAAATACCTCAACTGGGTCAAGAACACATATGAAAAGCTCACAGGCTGTACCATACTTCATGATTAAAGGACCCAATGCTTTTCTTCTAAGATCAAGGACAAGACAAGGGTGCCCAGTCTCACAACTACTATTCAAATTCTTCTGGAGGCCCTCTCTGGTGCAATAAAGACAGACAGACAGAAAGAAAGAAAAGCATACAGAATGGACAGGAAAAAACAAAACTCTCTTTATTTGCAGACAACGTGATTGGGTAGGAAGATCATAAGAAATACATTTAAAAGCTCCTAAAATCAATAAGTAAATTTAGCAAGGCCTATGCAAAATCAATACACAAAAATAGAGTAGCACTTCTAAATACTAGCAATAAGCAATTGGAAAATGAAATAAAAATTACAATTCCATTTCCAATGGCATCCAAAGGCATAAATACTTACAGTTAAGTTAATAAAATATATTCAATAACTATACATTGAAAACTATAAAACATTGCTGAAATAAGCTAAGACTTAGATAGAGAGCTATATCACATAAATGAGATGCAAAATATTGCTGGAATGTCAATTTTTTAAAAAAAGACAAATTCAAAGGACCTATAGCTGCTATCGATCTACATTTAATACACATTAGTCCAAAGTGACAGAAAGCAGTGTAGCATTGCCTGGGCAGTGGAAGGGATGAACTCTAAAGAAGTCAAGGAAGCAATTGGTGGTGATGGAAATGTTCTTTACTTTGATTTTTTTTTTACCAAAATGAAAAAAAAAAAAAAGCTACTACACAAGTTATAAAGATTAGAATGGCTTTCACGTTCTTAATAGTAATATGAGAATTCATAAGACAATGGAACTGTTCCTTTATATTTTTGAAGAAAAAAAGATTATTAACCAAAAATTAATCTAGTCATAATGCTATTCAAGTGTGAGGGAGGAATAAAAACATTTTCAGTCATGTAACATCTCACCAAATTTCCCTCCCATACACTTTATGAGGAAGCTACTTGATGGGTGCTCCACCAGAGCATCAAACCTGGGTACCCCTCTGAGAAAGGGAAAGAGGATCCCCAGGATGTCACTGGGGATAACAACCAGGCACCGGGCTCAAAGAGCAATCAGTCCAGATGCAGGTGAAAAGGCTCCTGGAGTGCTATTGTCAAAACTAAAAATACACAAACACACACACTCCCACACACCCATATCTGACATGCTAAATGGTGCTAAGAAGAGATTTGCAGAACTGGGAGAGAGCAGGTAGGGCTTAATTCATGACTGAATACATAAAAAAAAAAAAAAAAAAAAGGAAAGCCAAACAACAAGAGAAAACTAATGCTAGGGAAACAAAAAGTTGTGGAAGAAAGGAAAAATGGACATAGCAACCACAATTTACCATATAATTCTGTGATGAGTAATGTTAACGTAATTGTAAAAGGTGGACATGATATGTTAACTTACCAAAATTGTGATACAGCTACCTTGAGGTGCTAGGGAGGTGGGAAGGATGCTTATGTGTGTAGTTGAGTCCTGTAGAACTGATTCCTTCTCTTCCATGGTAAAAATTAATAGGTAAATCCTAAAATTGAAAAACTATCATGAATTAGCTATTATTCAGAGACGGAGATAAAAAACAAAAGACGTGGAGCAAAAAAAAGTTGCCTCATGGAGAGTAGTAAGTGGGTGATAATGGGTACGGGCAAGGGACTGCATTTTTTTTAAAATTTTTTTAGCTTTGTGGTTTTATGTTCATCTTTATAACTTATTCCAATATGTCTGATTATTTTAAGTAAAGTAAACCTAAAAAGAAAAAAAAGAGTAAGTACAATATACTGACCCATTCATATTTTAAAGCATCAAGGTTTAGAAAGGCTAGAGCAGCTAAATAATATGTTTTATAGTGGATTTCAGGGATATGCCAAAAAGCCACATTGTTATTATTGTAACATCAATGAACATTTGTGAGTCCTCCAACTTCCCAGAAAGCTCTGCCGGTTATTTTGGTCACCAAGGTGAACACGATATCCCTACCTTGGAGGAGCTCAGATATACCAAGGTAACACCTACTAGTGATACAAAGTGATAAATGATATAATATTTATTAGGTGTTGGGGAGTGGAATTAGTACCACCTAAGGAGCTAGGACTGGTTTCAAAAGGAAGCAAGATAACATATATTTAACAACATACAGTTTTCGGGTACCCACAGGGCCCTATCACGTGGAGGTCTACACCCCTTCCCTCTCCACTCCTTCCCAACTGTCGCCACCTGTTCCCTTGGACCCTGCTGCCCCACGTGGTTCTTCTTTGCACACTCTTCCCTGGGACTTTCCTGTGGCTCATTCTGGCACTTTAATCAGGTTTGTGCCCAAACTTTACCTCTTCTTTTCTCCTGACTACCTTATCTGAAATATCCCCACACCTCATCATGCTCTGTCTTCTTACCTGAATTTGTCTTCAAGGCACATACCTACCTGACATTTTATGATATTATACATTTATTTACTTTGGTTTGGTTTTTTTAGTTTCTTTATTGGAATGAAAGTGCCACGAGAATAAGAATTTTGACCCCTTTTCCCTTGCTACCGTACTCCCAGGGCTTAGAACACTGCCTGGCATATCGTCGGCCAGCACTAGTTGTTTGTTGAATGTGTGAATGGATGAAGATAGAATATCTGCAGTCTAGATCTCTCACCTGAGTGCAGAACCACGTACCCCATCGCTACTGTTCCTATCAAATCATACAACTGCCCAAACATCCCCTCTTCCATAGCCCCTCCTAGCATCCCAAGGGCTCAAATCAGACATCTGCAAGTCAATACTGACTTTCTCCTGTTCCTACCCTCCTTCCCACAAACATCCAGATAGGTCATCACTAACCTGAGATTATTCTGTTGATGATTAACTCTCAAATCTGTCCAGTTCTCCCCATCCCCACTGCTATTAACTCAATTTAAAGCATCCTTGACCCCTGGCTGGATTGTTAAAAGAGTATCCTCCTAATTTGTTCTCTTAACTTCAGGCTCTTATCCCTCCAACTATCCTCCAAACTCCTACCATATTGCTTTTCATAAAAGGCAAATCTGATCACATGACTGCTCTGCTTAAAACCCAGGTCCTTAGAATAAAATCTAACTCCTTTGCACAGCTTCCTAGGCCCTTCACCATGGCCTCATGCTGACATCCTCAGTGTTTCTCTGGCCACCTGTTCAGCCTTACTGACCAGATATGCCATGTACCTGCTTGTCCAGCCTTTGCCCTTGCTGCTTCCTCTGTTTGGAACGTGTCCCTCCTCTTTCCAATTTGATCATATGGCAGAGACCGAGAAACTGTCCTCCCTGCTGGGTGTGGCCACAGCATCCTTTGCCAACTCCAGTAAATCGTGCATCTACTCATTGGCCCCCTGCACTAGACCCGAAGCTCAGGAGCACGGTGCCTGCCTATGAAAACTATGTCTTTGCATCTGCAGGACCTAGCATGATGCCTGACACAAAGGAGACACTTAATAAATGATTGAAGAATGAATGAATGAATGAATGAGTGAATGAATGAGTGAATCTGTTTTTCAGAAGCTGTTCTTAGAATTTAGCAGTAAAGTGGAAAATGGATTGCTGGTGGGGAGTCTGAAAGCATGCAGACTAGTTAAGAGCTAATTGACATATTCCAGACAAGATGAAGAGAGCCTGGACTCAGGCAGAGTCAAGAGGAATGAAAATAAGGAATCAGAATCAAGAGACTTTTGTTCAAAAAAAAAACAAAAGATATTTTATCAGCAAATGCAATTGAGCTCTGTGTATTTTCTGAAGGATGGGTCCAGTGTTTTAAATTTAGACAAAGGGCTGGAAAGCCAGACGTACCCCGTGAGAAGCAATCAATCAACAAACTTGAAAGTTTGTTGAAAGTGAGAGGAGGGGATTGAAGTAGACAAAGAGGTTAGCAAGGCACACAGAGTTTTTTATACAGAAATAAAAGAAAGTGTTTTAACTGCCGAAGAATCTAGAGGCTGACAAGGAGAGTGAAGATTTTAGTGCAGAGGATGTAATAACTGGAAAAGTTTGCTTCAGCCCTTAATATAGTAAAAAATTTGCAGATAGTCTACAACACTATACTGACTGCAAGGTTATACATTATATAAGCTGCCTTCCGTTTTGATGAGAGACATTAAAAAAGTAAGCAAGTAAGTTTCTGGGGTTTATTGGGGGAAAATAACTAACTTCCAGGGCATGCCATAGTAAATATGCCTTATCCCATTTACAAATAATTGACCTCTCCAGAGTCATAATGTGATGTAATATTGAAGGTATCCCCAAAACATGGAAAGATTCTGTTATGACATCTGTGCTATTCGCCTAAGCATGGGGAAAGGAAAGGAATGGATATTTCCTAGGAGCCTACTATGGGTAGGACACCATGTTTTACAGGTGTCTCTCACCCATCTTTTCTCTTTAAAAATGAACATGAGTCATTATCTGTCATAACTGATTTGGGGAACTACTTTTTGGGAAATATTCAAAAACAATGAAGACTTGCAAATACTACTTTTTCTGAATAGATAATGAATATATATTATGACACATTTAATCAGTACAAAAGGTAGAATTAAAAATAAATATTCTCCCACCCCAGATACTGAGCCACATTTTTCCCTCTAGGACAATAACTAAAAATAATTTCTTATGCACCTTTCTATACATAATGTACACTTTTACATACATCCTTCAAAAATCCATTCAGTATTCACTGTCTCTTGGTTTTATCATACTTGTAGAGGTTTTCATCTAAAATTATTTAAAAAATCTTTTCCATGACTCTTCTAATCCTCACAATAAAGAGGGTAAGAACTGATGTCTTACTATTGTCCATTTCTTTTAAATAGACTATACATCTGTCCTGTGCTCTTCTTTTTTCGCTTAACAATTTGGCTTGGAGAATTCCCCATCTTAGTACACATTGGTCTCATTCCTTTTTCTCATCACATAATATTCCACTGTGTGGATGTATCATGCCTTATTTAACAAAGCCTCTGTTAGTGAATATTATAGATGTTTCCAGATATTCTTTACACATGCATAATTTCTCATACACATAATTAGAACTGTATTTGCTAGCACTGCTCAATAGTGATATGATGTGAACAACTTATGTAAGTTTAAATGTTTTAATAGCCACATTAAAAGAAAAAGTAAGAGGGGCACTTGGGTGGCTCAGTCAGTTAAGCATCTGCCTTCAGCTCAGGTTGTGATCTTAGGGTCCTGAGATCCAGCCTCATGTCAAGTCCCATGTCGAGCCCCATGTCAGGCTCCCTGCTCAATGGGGAGTTGCTTCTCCCTTTACCCCTCTCCCCACTTGTGCATTCTATCTTTCTCTCTCAAATAGATAAATAATTTTTTAAATAATAGAAAAGGTAAAATTAATTTAAAAAAATTATATTTAACCCATTATATCCCAAATATTTCCATTTGTAAATCAAAGTAAAAAATCAGCAATGAGAGGGGCGTCTGAGTGGCTCAGTTGGTTAAGCATCCCACTCCTGATTTCTGCTCAGATCATGACCTCGGGGTCATGCTCTGTGCTCAGTGCAAAGATTGTTTGTCCCTCTCCGTTCCTCCCCACTCTCACACATGCGCTCTCTCTCTCTCTCCCCCTTTCATTCTAAAATAGATAAATAAATAACATCTTTAAAACAAAATCATCAATGAGAATTTTTATTCTTTTACTTGGACTGAATCTTTGAAATCCAGTGGTTGGGCTGAGCCTTTGAAATCCAGTGTATATTTTATAGTGTGCAACCCAATTCAGACAAGCCACATTCCAGGTGCTTACCAACCAGTTATGGTCACAGCTACCATATTAGACAAGATAAGTATATACATTCCTAGAAGAGAAATTGCTCAGAAGAGTGAGGAGAGTTGCCTTTCAAAGAAGTTGTACCTATTTAAATTCCCCTCAGTTCAGTTAAAAATAGAATATCACGGGGATCCCTGGGTGGCTCAGCTGTTTGGTGCCTGCCTTCGGCCCAGAGCGTGACCCTGGGGTCCCGGGATCAAGTCCTGCATCGGGCTCCCTGTGGGGACCCTGCTTCTCCCTCTGCCTGTGTCTCTGCCTCTCTCTCTCTCTCTCTCTCTCTCTCTCTGTGTGTGTGTGTCTCTCATGAATAAATGAATGGAATCTTTAAAAAAAATAGCATATCACTGAGTTTTGATTTGTATTTTCTTAATTACATGTGAATTGAACATCTTCTGATATGTTGAAAAGTTATTGTATTTTCTTTTCTGTGGACTATTTTTGTGTCTCTTTCTTTCTTTCTTTTTTTTTTTTACTGTGTTAGTTTTCTTCCTCATTGATGGATCAGAGAATGAAAATAGTCCCTTTATCTGTCATAAATGTTGCAACTTTTTTTTCTAGTTTATCCTCTTTTGGCTTTGGTTATGGTATTATTTTGCCATGCAAATATGTTTATATTTTAAGTAGTCAGAATATAAGCCTTTTGTTGTCTCTTGGTTTTATCATACTTGTAGAGGTTTTCATCTAAAATTATTTAAAAAATCTTTTCCATGACTCTTCTAATCCTCACAATAAAGTTAAGAAACTGATGTCATCATTTCCATTTTACAAATTAAAGAATAGGTGCTTAGAGAAACATTAAATAAATTGCTTAAAAACACCCAGCTGATAAGTGGAAGCACTAGGATTCAAACCCAATCTGTCTAGTAATGCTAAAAAAACTATG
Source organism: Nyctereutes procyonoides (assembly GCF_905146905.1). Taxonomy (NCBI): domain Eukaryota; kingdom Metazoa; phylum Chordata; class Mammalia; order Carnivora; family Canidae; genus Nyctereutes; species Nyctereutes procyonoides. The sequence goes on from NW_026575122.1 coordinate 27,584,793, forward strand.
CAGCTTTTTTGACTAGAGTGTAATGATCAATAAGATCTGTGTTAGATGTCTTACTATTGTCCATTTCTTTTAAATCTTAGTAGTGTATTAAATATATCATTACTAATAGCTAAGACATTACATCAATGATAGCACCATATTCCCATAAAATTCCAGATAAATAGAATAAGAACTCTGGGTATTCCATGGTATAAGGATGACCTGTCTACCCGGGTGGTGGAAACCAAGGATAATCAACTGGAGTACAACAGTTAGGGAAGGCTAACACATGAGAAAGATGGGACATTTGATTGGTGTCATAAAGGAGACACAGAAATTAGATGTACAGAACAACAATACAAAAAGTCAGAGAGAATGAACATAAAATATTCAAGAGTTCAGTTCATTGAGTGAAAGAGAACAAGTAAGTTTCCATGAGACTATAAAGACTTTAGACCAAAGGTTTGGACATATTAATGTGAGGAACCAGAAGTCAATGATAGATCTTGAAAAAGGCAGTGATACGATTGGAATTACACATCAGCAGATTAATCTGGCTGGTGTTTGTAAGAGCTACTGGAGACAGAAGAGTGAGGGAGAGAAAGAGAGATGGAGAGAAAGGATTAAGGGAGAGAAAGGGGGAAAGGGAGCAGATCATTAAGGATCCTGGAGAGGAAAATTAATCTATCTCATTATTGTACTACATGATTGTATTGTATTCCTATTACTCACCTTTTCCACCAAATTTTACTTCAAATAACAACTTATATTATTTTAAAAGCTCAAATCTGTCCTTTAAAGAAATATATTTTTACCCCTCCAAACTCTGAGACAAATTCAAGAGAAGTTTCAGAAATATCTTGTGTAGTGATTTCACTGCTAGAATAAATGTACAGCTTCTTAAAGTGAATACCTTGGAAAACGTTCTAGTGTTTTTACCTAATGTTTAAAAAAAATGACTTTATAATCTTTTCTCATACCCCAAACAAATTTCAACCACCATAAAGGAGAAGAAAGCCTGCCTTTCCTGTGTGCGATTTTCAGAGAGTACAGACATCTTAATTCCTATGTTTAGTTAACAGGCCATCTTCCTCAAAATGAAGACTCATCTATGGGGGTTTGGTTTTGTTTTTAAATCAGTATCTATCAGAGCTGAGTCTAAAAGTTTGACTAGATTTCAGCTGCAAACTAGATTCCCCCATCATCATTCAACAGACTGTAGACATCTGTTGTTTTTGGTTGCCCTCCATTTTCCCACATATTCTGGAAACAGCACCTCTTCCTCCTCTTTCCTTTAGATTTATTCTTCCCCTCTCAAACCATGTGATTTTGATCATGTTACCATTCAGAGTACCTACTCCCTGGCCTAGGAATGGGCCTATGACCCTGGTCTGACTAATCAGAGTTCTTCCAACCATGTGGTATATTTTAAAGTGGTGAAAGAGTTGTTCCCTTTTTTCTCTGGAGTTTATGGCTGAGGAAATGTAAGCCTGGGGCTGCCCACAGTCTTCTGTCCCTGCATGGACAGGAATTCTGTTTTTAGTAGGAGAGAATAAGACCAAAACATAGAAGGACAGGGATGTGTGGAAAAGGGGTTAGGGCGAGAAATGGAGAGAAAATGGTAATATAATTTAAAACCTGCTTCCTCCCTTCTCATTCTCATCAGTGGGAACCAATAAATTCCTTAAGCTGGTTTGACTTGAGCTTCCAGTAATTGCAACAAAAAAGAGACCTAATTGCTTCACTTACAAATTAGTTCCAATGTACCCAATATGACCTTACACAAGCCTTTAGCTCATCCAATCTTTTTGATGTCCACATCTCCATTAGCTATCTTCTCTTTCTTATTCTGTTCTCTTAGCTCTTATCCCAATTCTCTGGCCACTCTATCTTGGCCTCCTTCTGGCACTTTGCCACGTAGATTTTCATGCTGTGCTTTTTCTTCCTGTGAAATAGTATCAAAACCCAAATTCAACAGAGTAGACTCTAAATCAGACATCCCACAGGCCCCTCTAGACCAAGGGGCTGTAACAAACTTGTCTTTGACACCAAACCTGCTCCTTCTACCTACTATATTCTGTATCTCAACTGATTGACCCCATCACCCAACCCCATCACCCAACCATAGGCTCAATCCAGAATCCCAAGAATCACTTTTAGAGTTGCTTCTCCTGTCTTCTCTCTTCCTCCATTCTGTCAATCATTAGATCAGACACATGTTATTTTCTAAGTATCCTTCAAATCAGCCCCTACTTTTTAGCTTAACATGCCTTACCCTACTTCCAACTATCTAGTCTGGAATACTACCATTACCTCTTAGCGACTCATCCTACCTCTAGGTCAGTCCCTTGATTATATATGTTCCATCCTATTGACAGAAGGATCTTCCTACAAAACAAATATGACCATTTCACTCCTCTCCTGAATGTTCTTCAAAAGATGGCTCCCCATCACTTTCAGGATAAATTCTAACACCTTAGCTAGGTACCTATAGCTAGTCTTGAGTCACCAAACGTGTATTAAATACTCACCATGTCCCATATTCTGTAGTAGATGTTATAGCTGCAGAAAATAAAACAAAAACATGGCTTCTGCCTAAAAGAGCTCCTTGTTTTTGAGAAAAGTCACTAAACAACAGCAGCTTGGTTGAAATGTACAACATGAATGCTGCAATTCATGCCATTTCTAATTCCATGAAAAAACAACATCAAATATATGATCCAAGAGAGCACAACCTGAGTTATTTGCCTTCTCTAGTCCCACTCTTACTTCTAGTGATTTTGTTTGAACTGTTGTGAGGCTGTCCTAGAAAAGATTAAAGGAGGATTCATCCCAAAGAGTGACTTTTTGCATTTCTTGTAGCTACTGATAGATATAGTACTCAAGGAGATTTGAACACTGCAGCCCTGCACTCCTATACCTTGATGGAGAATGTGTTGTCTGCCTATAGCCACATAGGTTCACCTTTGGGTCAGGTAGCTAGCTGTCCTGTACCTTCTAAACACAAAATAAAGAATGCTCTATATCACTTGGTTTTTACTAACATGCCATAGACTTTAATGCAGCATTATGGGGTTATAGTATTTAATTGGCTTGGTGCTTGCTTCCTGTCTACTTTTATAACAAAGGGTACATTAGGTGTGCTTTATGTGTGTGGCTTGACTTTGAATAAAACAGCTGCTCTCATTTTAAACTAGAGAAAAAACTAGGAATTATATCAGAGGGAACAATCCTTCACCTGATGACCTAATGGATTTTTTTCCCCTTCTAATTTCCATGAGTCTAGATGCATCTTTTGTTAGGAAAAAATGCTTTCTGGCTGTTAATTTGACAGCTGGAAATTTTTTGCTCTTTTTCACCTGGACTTTCATTACTGATTTCAGCTTGTGGGGGACAGGGGAGTTATCTCAGAGAAACTATTTTTGAAAGCTTACTAGAAATGGTCTAAGGGTGACTTGTGACGCAGGAAGGTAAGCATTAAGCAGATTGTTGAATAGGAAAAAAAAGTTGTTTGATATATTTCTTTCCTTCTGCTGAAGTATTGACCAGAAAAGAGCTTCTTGGGTGCTAGTGAAATTCTATTTCTTTATTCCCTGTAGTCACTAGGTATGTTCAATTTGAATAAATTCATTGAGCTATATTCTTTGGATTCATGCAATTTCTGTATATATATTATACTTCAACAAAAAAAGAAAGAAAGAAAAGAAGAAAAGAAAAGAAAGAAAAGAAAAGAAAAGAAAGAGAAAACAACCCTGCAATATCCCCTTTCCATCTGGAGGATTGGAGAATAAATACACACACACACACACACACACACACACACACACACACAATTCCTCTTCATGCAAAGGGATTATTTTCTAAAATAACTTTTTCTGTTTTTTAGACTATTTTTTAGCCTTTTTTTTTTAGACTCTTTCTTCTTTATTAGACTTTAAATTCCTTGAGAGGAGAGCAAATGTCTTATGTAGTTTATGCACCCTCCTGGAGCTAGCACATAGGAGATACTTAGTTAAATGCTAAACAAATAAGTAAGTGAAGGAATGAATAAATGACCAAAGTAAAGATATTAGAAACAGGTTTTAATGACTCAGAATAGGAATATAGTAAATTAGTATTCTCTACCATTGCAAAAGATAATTATGTTCATGATGATCTTGGATATTGGCCAGGTTCTTCAGGTAGCTTGAATCTCATAATTGTGGTAAATATTAAATATAATGTTTGACCAATCAAATAAGTATTACCAGGTAAGCATCAGGAAGACTAAGGTCTCTGTGACTTAGTGATTGTCCTTAAAGAGTGTTGCGACTACAGTACTGCAGGGTGCGATGGGCTTAGTGTTGGAGCAGGGGACACAGCACCGTCTTCATCCTCCATGTGGTAACATCTTCATTCATTGATATTATAGATACCTGACTTAGCATGTATGTTTTATTTTGTTATTGTTTTCTTTAGTCTTCCTCTTGAAAAACAATTTCGTGCTTAGACTGTGGAAGAACAAATAGAATAGAACAAGTAGAACTATGACCTTTACCATTGTTTTTGTTTATAGGCTTTTAGAAAGTCATTCTGGAATATGGATATCATACCATGATTTGAGGAACAGGAGTGGAGTTCATAATATATTAGTTACATATTTATCTGTAACAAATTACTCAAGAATGTAATGGCTTAAGACAACAATTAATACAATAGCTCTTATAGTTTCGGTGAGTCAGGAATTTGGGAGCAGCTATGCTGGGTAAATCAAGGCTTAAAAAAAAAGGTTAACTCACTTGGCCAAAGTTACAAAGCTAGTAAGTAGCAGTGTCAAGATTTGACCAGGTTCTCTGACTTTTAATGACTGAGGGTGACACTAGTGGCCAAGATACAGTTAGGAAGCTATTGCAATAGTCCAAGCATGAAATAACTTGAGAGGGTTACAATTTATAGTACAAGTCTAAGTGAAACTATTTTGACAGCTGACTGCAGAACTATGCTGAGAGTCAGGCAAGAGGGCCTCCTGCCCAGGACATTTCTTTAAAAAGCTCTATTCTGGACACTTCTCTGACCCAGAGCCAAGACACTGGCCTGCCTGGACCCACACTCCTCTCTTTAAGTTCAGATGCCCAGAACCCTAGAATTACCTGCCTACACTGACCTTAGCCCATATCCAGAAACTTTATTCTTTCCCAGGTCCTTCCTGTTGAGGACAAAACTTGCTATTTGTATACATAACTCTTATACCTGAGAAATATCCTCAGTTGGCTGTTTGCCAAGGGTTTGTACAGAACTTCCCAGGCAGGTAGGGGGGTAGGGGGTACTGTGCATGTATATGAAGCCTCTCACAGTGCTGGCTGCAGTGGAGGGGGTTGTTGAAAAGAGAAAAGAGGCCACCTCTGAAGGCATCTTGCCTTGTGTAACCAAGTTCCTGTGCAGTACCCCAAAGAATTTGAGAATCTTACATTAAAAACATTTTCCAGGTCACTATAGAAGTATATTTGTCATTAGGATGACAGAACACACTTTAGGTTTAAAAAAAAATGTAGCGGGCAGCCCGGGTGGCTCAGAGGTTTAGCACCGCCTTCAATCCCCGTTGTGATCCTGGAGACCCGGGTCGAGTCCCGCATCAGGCAACCTGCATGGAGCCTTCTTCTCCCTCTGTCTGTGTCTCTGCCTCTCTCTCTATCTCTCTCCTCTCTGTGTATTCTCATGAATAAATAAATAAAATCTATAAATAAATAAATAAATAAATAAATTAATTAATTAAATAAGATTTTTAAAAATGTAGCTTGGGGTGCTTCTGAGTGGCTCAGGGATTAAGCATCCAACTCTTGATTTTGGCTCAGGTCATGATGTCAGGGTCGTTGAGCCCACATTGGGCTCAACTTTGGGCATAATGCCTGCTTGAGATTTTCTCTCTACCCTTCCCCCACTACTCGCTCATGCATGTTCTCCCTCTAATAAAAAAAATAATAATAAAGGAAATTTTTAAAAATTATAACTTGATGCATAACTTTTAAGTGTTTGAATACTACTTCATGTGCCTCTATTTGTACCCTGGCTGATCAAATATGGTCATATTGGAGATTTATTTTTCTGGAAATATTTTAGGCTAGAAAGTCTCCAGATTCTCATACTATGAAAGTGTTGAGTAGCATTCTAAAAATCTCTAGAAATGCTGGTTAAATGTAACAAATATTTCTTTAAATTGTATATGAGCTTTAGAAAAGAATAAGCAATCCTCAATGTGTGGAGGCCGAGAAAAATCAAGGCCATTCCACCTCAAGTTTAGCATTAGCACAAGTACAGCCATCTTAGGCCCCTGTGAATAAGAGCTGAACTTTATAGGAAAAACTGCAGAATGTCCTCAACATCCTCGCAGGGAATCCCATATCAGAAAGACAACAGAGCCCACACCTGTGGTAGAAAGTCCCATATTAGAATGAGAACGGAGCTCAATGCCCTTGAAAGCCCAATATCAAAGGTAAACAGAACTCGAGAAATTCCTCCACCCCTTCTGAAAATCCCCTAGACCAGCCTATAAAAAACCCAACTGTAATGCACCTTGGGGTCCAAGCCCCTGCTCCGCTCTGTCGGGTATACTTGGACCCAAGCTCGAGCTTACAAATAAACCCTCGTGCGCTTGCATCGGTGTCAGCTCCTTGGTGGTTTCTCGGATTCACAATCTTGGGCACAACAAATGAAGGAAATGAAGAAATTAAATCTAAGGTAGAAAGACTATGAGCTGATACTATAGCCCCACTGAATGAAGCTTTTGGCTTTGATAACATAAGGGTGTATGTAGGTTTTAAGGGCCTGGGACTGCACAGAATGGCATGTTATAACTAAGATCCTTTTATGAAGCTGAGATCTTCAAAACATCATGTGGCCAGCAGATAAATGGCTCCCTCAAAATATCCACATCCTAATAAAGGAACCTGTGAATGTTACCATACATGGCAAAGGAGAATTAAGGTTGTGAATGAACTGATCTTATAATAACAGGATTATCCTGAGTTATCTGCGTGGTTTCAATGTCATCATAAGAATCCCTAAAAGTGGAAGAGAAAGACAGAAGAGGTCAAAGCCATGCAGTGTGGGAAAGACCTGACTCACCATTGTTGGCTTTGAAAATGGAAGGGAGACCACCAGTTGAGGAATGCATGCAGCTTTTGGAAGCTTCAAAAGAGAAAGAAATGGAGATTCTCTAGAGCCTCCAGAAGGAGCTAGGTCTCCTGACACCTTGATTTTAGCTCAGTAAGATACATCATGGACTTCTGACCTACAAATTTCCAGACAGTTTGTGATAATTTACTATAGCAGCAATAGGAAACTAATGCAGACTTCATCTTCCATAAATGTCAGACTAGAAAAAAATCTGCTCATTAACACAAGTAAAAAACAAGGAAATGTATCTAATATACTGGTGCTTTAGCTTAAAAAGTAAGATTTTATTACCGTGGTCTTGCCCTTCACTAGGCGTAGGATCTTGGACTTCTAAACTGAGAAATTATCAAATTAACTGTTCTCAGGGAGTGGCTTCTGGAAAAATCCTCTTAGAAAGACCCAACCTTAGCCCAGGGCACACACGATTTACACAGATAAAGTTCTGAGACTACTCTACTTAAAATGATAATTCAAATTTAAAAAGAGAGAGGGAGAGAGAAAATAATTTAGCATAAACCAAGTTAAGCAGTTACAGCCGAAAGCAAAATCAGTATCACAGAAGATTCATAGAACAGAAAAATCTGACAGAGAAAGAAAAACGAGTATGTTTTACATGACTGACAACAGAAAAGAATCAGAATAACAAAACAAGACATTAAAAAATATATCAGAGATTTAAGAGAAAACAAAGTGGAAATTCTAAAACTGAAGAAGATAGCCTTTGCAATTAAAACTTTCATGAAGAGATTAAACAGCAGGTTTGATAGAATCGAAAAGAGAATTCACAAACTGAAAGGCAAATGTAGAGACACCATCTAGAACAATGCTTGGATGAAAAGTAGATAAGAGAAGAGAGCAGAAAGAAAAGATCCAAAACATGTGGGGTAAGAGTTCCTGAAGAGAATCAAGTGGATGAGAGAGAAGCAATATTTAGAAAATGTATTATAATTATAACTTAAAACTAATATCAAGTAAGTACCGATGAACACATAAAATAGTTAAGTACCTTTCTCCTGACTCGTCTCTGGCATAAAGTAAATAATAACACTCCACGTTGCATAATTAGCCATTCTTTCCTACATTGTATATGATAAGTTTCTCCTCTGTCAAAATATAATCTGCAAAAGTTAAAAACATTGTAGTCATAAAAATATAAAATGAATATAAGATGAAGTCTTCAACTCATTAATTGGGGAGGAAAGCCTTTAAATGGTAAGACTTATTTGAAGAGCACCTTTAAAATATGAGAATGAGATTGCTAGGTTAGACACAAAACTGGGTTTGTCCTACAGGACAATTAAGGGATCAACCTTTGGGTTATCTTCCCATCACTGGTATCCCTTTGCAACAAGATTCATCTACATTTTTACTATGTTTCTTACAAGTCAACCTCCACTCTTACAGAGATGCAGAATGTCCTAATCAGTAATAAATCAAACGCCAAACAAAAGTTTACAGCGCTAGATAATAAGATATGTACCTTAGGCACGTTAGACAATGTCCAGCTCTCCACTGACAGGACACCTAGTGATCCTTTCTGCCTATTTCCAAATTGTACATAGTTTTTCTTAATATCCCATAGATTTGGAAAGGTTTCGTAGATTTAAAAATCAATTAACATCAAAATCAGCCCTTCATTGTGCTTTAGAGATTTTTCTCAGAATAACTTTATTTTTTAAAGATTTTATTTATTTCAGAGACAGTGAGCACACAAGCAGACAGGGAAAAGCAGGATCCCCACTGAGCAGGGAGCCTAATGCGAGGCTCGATCCCAGGACCCGAGGATCATGATCTAAGCCAAAAGCAGACTTTTAACCAACTTAGCCACCTAGGCACCCCTCAGCATAACTTTAAAAGAGAACTCTACTTCAGTTGGTGGTAGGGAATGCTACACTTGGATGGGTCGAATACATTTGGAAGAGCTATTGTAGGGCAGGCTACTTTCATTTTATCATTAAAAAACCCAATGCCACAACCCTGGTGAGGGTTTACAAAGATAACTACATCTTGCCCGCTTGTTTTCAATTCATTCTCCCTCTTGCAGCCAGAATGACCTGCAGTGCAAATCTGACCTTATCTTTTCCTGGCTGCAAATCCTTCAGGAGCTTTCACAACCTCACCGTGGCCCCTGGAGCATTTAGTGAGCACTCATAGCCCTCTAGCCCTTCTCACCGTCCCTGCACCACCACTGTAGGCTTAGGATCCAGCTTAATTGGACTTCTTTCCAGTTATTGAAAAGCCACACTTCCAGTTTGCTCAGGGGTCCCAAAATGCTATTCTCTGAGTCTGGACTATTTTCCTCCATCTTCAGAAACTATTTCGTACTTATGTATCTACACCCAGTATTAGTTTAAAATCTGTCTTAGCCCAGATTTCCTAGATGACAGAGCCTAAAGCAAGAAACTAATGCTGGTGCTTTGTGGGGAGGGCAGGGATGTGTAATCCTAGGGCAAGCAAGTGTGAAAAAAATGGGTGAAGCAAGACAGGAGGTGCAGCAACTGGAAATGTGTTAGCACACTGGCCACCGCTGCAAGACAAGCCTTAAGAATATAGCAGTATGCTCAGCAGATGTGATTTTTGATTATTCAAGATTTCTCGAGGTTAGGGGCGCCTGGGCGGCTCAGTTGGGTAAGCGTCTGCCTTTGGCTCAGGTCATGATCTCGGGGTCCTGGGATTGAGCCCCACATTGGACTACCTGCCCAGCAGGAAGTCCGCTTCTCCCTCTCTCTGCTCATGCATACTCTCTCTCTTTCTCTGTCTCTCTCAAACAAAATCTTAAAAAAAAAAAAAATTCTCAAGGTGACGGTACAGAGAAACAATGCCTCAAAATGGAAGGAGGTAAGCAGAGGAATCTGTTTGCCCCAATGTCCTGTGTCTTTTATTTCCCACTAGACTGGCCTTTTGAGGATCTCAGCTTTATGCCAAGATCTTAGTTCTGACTTCCCACACTGTGCATTCCCAGACCTCACAGACATTAAAACCCCAAGTAGAGTTAGCCACCTCATTCTTCTAGGTCATGACATCTGGCCCTTTCTTCAGCCTCTCAGAAAACCAGATTGCCCATCCAACAATGTCATGTGCAGCGAGTCAATATATGGCACTTCTATGTGCCAATATATGCCACTTGGAATGAGAATTATTTCGAGCTGAAAGCATTTGGGATTCAAGAGATACAGAAAGCAGCCTTTCTGGAGCTTCCCTTCTTTGTTGAAAAGCAAAAACTTCTGAAAAATGAATACTACTGGAAATCTCCTCTCCCAGGGAAGGTATATGGCCACAGAGAAGATGGAAATTCAGCACCAAGTGGATCTGCACAAAGAAAATATATTCACTGGTTTCTCCCATATATTTACCTTCTCATAGTTTGTCCTCCTTGGAGTTCTAAAACCTCCTTGTCTTATATTTCTCTACAGATTTACTATTCTTTGTTAAGATGATATATAAGCCCAAGTTTTATGTTTGTTTTGGGAGAGAGAAATGCAGAGGGGCAAATGGAGAGAGAGAATCCTAAGCAGGCTCCACACCTAGCACAGAGCCCAACTTGGGGCTCAGTCTCACAACCCTAAGATCATGACCTGAGCCAAAAGCAAAAGTCAGACACTTAACGGATTGAGCCACCCAGGAGCCCTTACACCGAGTTCTAACTACCCTTTGAGTTACTCATCATTGAATTTCTTCTATTTGTGTGCATGTTACACACATCAATAAACTGTTTATCTTGTGCTAATCAGCCTTTCGTTGGTCTACTTCACAGGACCCCGTCAGCAAACCTAGAAAAGTAGAGGAAAAGTCTTTTTTCCAACATGTGCTCGTTTGGATCCTCTTGAGAAGCAGATGTCAAAACTGAGTTAAGTGTCCAAAATATTGATTGTTCAAAATAACTATGAGGACGTTGAGGGAGTGGGAAAAGGTGGAAACGCAGAGAGTAATGTCAAAGCATGATGGAGTCAGGGAAGGAGGTTCTTACTAAGAAAATTTCAGTCAGGATGATGGGAAATCCTAGAGCCAAAGCTGCCTTCACAGGAGTCCTGTGTCTCACAGGAATGGGCCTGCCTTGCACTCCCTTTGTCACTTAGTCACTGGAGGAGAGCAACCTGAGGAAGAGGAACATCGGCACCAACACAGTAGTGGAGTCAGAGCACAGAAGCTGGAGTCATCCATTGCTTGTCTTCCTCTCAGCAGATCTGAGTGGTGCACAAGGAGTGAGAATCTCTAGCTGAGTGTGGAGACCAAGATGGGAGCCAGGACCACTGGGTGCTGAGTCCCTGGCATTGGCAGCACAGCCCAGCATAGAGGGCAGATAAGATCTGTGTTTGACACTCAAGTCAAGGCAATTCTGGAAGCCTGTCTTCAAAGCATCTAATCTTTTATCCTACATTAGGGCTCCTAGTCCTCGCTCTGTGATCCCTTTATCAAAGCGTGATTATACTTTACTGCAATTGCATATTTTGTAGTAATCCTTCCTGATAGTGTAAGCTCTGAGGAGGCAGGGACCATATCTGTCTTGTTTGTGGTCCTCAGAAGGGGCACAATGAAGAGAGTTGAACAGATGAGAAACAGAATCCCTGTTGTCTGTCACTGATCCTTTCAAGGCTCTGAAAGGATCCATGGACTTTTTTACACCTAAGAGTTTCTATCTTTAAAACAAGTCTCAATTAAAAACATACAGATACATGCATACATAAGTAAAGCCTCTTTTAGTGGTTGTGAAGGATAACCTCATAAAAAAGATGTGGAGTGAAAAAATTTTAAGTTTAAATTAAAAAAAAAAGATATGCAATGGAACTTTTCTTATATTCTTAGACTTTTCCTAAGCCCTAGAGATGAGATCAGTGGTTATAAGTCGATTCACATTCTAAAGATTGCTGAGGAAGCTTCTAGCTACCCACTTCCAGGACTTGTCAAGAGATGGCAAAACAGGCCCCTTGCATCCCCCCTCCCTCCCGCCTCCCGCCACGCACACACTGCCCTACCTGGGTTATCTTACATGAGTAAATGAGAGTTCATTCACTCAAGGAATGTTTGGGGAGAGGAAGAGTGCTGTGGCTTTCCTCCTCTCTCCTCTCTCCATGCTCCATCACGAAGATGATGGGGGTACTGAAAAGAGTGTTCTTTGCTGCAAAAATGGAGTTGGGGTGGGTGGTTCTAGAGAGAAGCATGGTAGAGATCTACACATCCGCAAGAGAGGACTGCAGTCACCTGGCAGCTTAATCTGGGGCCCCCAGGAACAGACAGAGCCTTTAGGAGGAAGGATTAAAGTCCCTTGAGTTTGAGGCTGTCCTTGTGCTTCTCCCCCGCAGAATTCTGAAGATGGGAGGCTGTGACTGCACCTGTGGTACACACAGCCTCGGCCCACGCTGTGGAAGTTGCTTCCTGTAAGCTCTGTATAATTCTGCCTTTCTGGGGTTGGAGTGTGGTTTACATTTTTATGTCACCCTTGACTCTGAATTTCCACATCTCTGAGTTAGTTCAGTTTGCGGATCACCTTCCCTCATGCACCCTAGACACGGAGCAGGCTTTTATGATTTCCCCTTTAATGTCTGTCTCTCGTAGGAGGCATCTGCAAATGGAACAGAGGAAAGGGCTTTACCCTGTTGCTTCTTACCTTTTTCCCCTCAGACCTCTTCCTTTCCTCACTTCTCCCTTCTATTGGGGTCCCTAGGAAATTAATTTCCCTTTACTTTTTCCTGTAAAGTAACTCAGACCACTGCATCCCCCTTGCTCAGGGTTTCCAGTTACCTTATACTTACCATGCCCTGTAAGCAATGGACCATGTTCTCCAAAGCTTCCACCTTGAGCAGCACTAAGCTCTGCTACCTGTCTCTGAAATTATACAGCTGAAGTAAGAGATCTGATTCAGAAGTCACTGAAAAATAATTGATAAGCCACCACCCTCCACCTAGTTCCCTAGAGAGTTGGTGAGAGGACAGGGTGCCCTCCGTCCTGCTTGGGATGGGTCTCAAGGCAATTCCAGAGGTGGAAGAGAACAACATGTTTCCCTGCTAGATAAACTATGACTCCCCCTACTTTTGAAAGCAGATGCCATGAAAGTCAATTTTGGTTTTAAATAACACATTTTTGTCCTCTTCATTTCACCTCTGTCGCATGAACGATGCCAGAATACATTTAATAAAGAAGTCCGTGCTAATCATTATGACACAATATACCAGTTGTATTGTGTTCTAATGTAACTCACACTTGTGGATTTCAAAAAGCTTCCCAGATTTAATTAATCCTCAGCTTCGCTAATGAAAAGCACGGCTTCTACCGGGCATGAGTTTGGGTTTCTAATCTGTTTCTTAAGGTCACCTCATTTTTCTTGAAAATGTACATTTATAGTTTAACACTGCAGATCTTTCACATTCCCTATTAAGCAATTATTTTGATTACTTCATTATCTTTCTTTTTTTTTCCTAGACTATTTAGGTTGGTTTCTGCCTACCACTAGCCAAGTGTAATTCCGACATTCTCTCTCACTCCCTTTATTAGCATGATTTGCATTAGCAAGGGATTCATTTTCATTCTGAAGACTGAAAACAATTTCATTATCTGATAAAAATTATCTCCTCATATGCTGTAAGAAGCAATTCTCCTCATTTATGGTCTCATTAGGCATTTCATATACCTAATACATCTTCTCAATTCTTCCTCTTTCCGGAAGTAATCATTCTTGTGGCTCAACTAACAATATCTTGGGCTCAGGATTCTCATTTTTGCCTTCCTTCCCTCTTTTGTTCTTTCTTTTCCTAATGTAGTAACTGCATCATCTCTGTGAACACTGGCTATTTCCTTCTCGTCCTACACACTTTGTTCAGGTTTTGTTCCAACACCGATGCTGTTGTATCGTGAGTTGTAAGTTTACATTCTGTTGTCCTTAATGGACTATGAGCATCTGAAGGGTGGGCCACAGCTTCTTGATCTTTATATTTTCAGGGTCTGGAACTGTGTCCAGCATATAGCAATAATCAAAAGATGTGTATTGAGTAGATGAAGGACTAAGTACACAGGCACAATCATTTTTATCCCAAAACTTAGTACTTTTCAAGACACAAGAGAAAGTGGAGAAGCCAAAGTAACTTGATAAGGAAATAAATCAGTTGGACAGGGATCCCTGGGTGGCGCAGCGGTTTGGCGCCTGCCTTTGGCCCATGGCACGATCCTGGAGACCCGGGATCGAATCCCACGTCGGGCTCCCGGTGCATGGAGCCTGCTTCTCCCTCTGCCTGTGTCTCTGCCTCTCTCTCTCTCTGTGTGTGTGACTATCATAAATAAATAAAAATTAAAAAAATATTTTAAAAAATAAATCAGTTGGACAAACCAAGGTGAGTTGAAGAAATACTACACAGATCTATAAGTAATAGGAAAGAAGGGCTTTAACTGTCCCAATGGGAGCTAAAACACTCTTGAGGCTGCAAGAGGCCAGTTGAGCAAGAGCAAAAATCCAAAGCAAGATCTGGAGAATATGAATACATCACAAAGGATCACATGGGCAACTTCCAAGTCACACCCAGTGCCTTCTATACAAATAAGATACTGAATCATGACTACTTCTCACCAAATCTCCAAAAGGTGACAGATATTGCTGAAACATTCCTCAGTCTGATGTCACACTCTTGATTTATTTCTCAGTTTTATTCATCCCTCAAGGAGGAAAAAAGTAATCAGATTACCTCCTTTTCACCATTAGCATGTTAGAAATATAAGAAATGCTGAAGAATCATCCTGTGGCATTGGGGTCAGTTCCATGGAAATGCCAAGGTGCCTGTGTCTGCCACTTGGAGCAGAGTGTATTTTTAAGAAGCAGAGTTCCCTAGCAGGTTTACACTACATTAAATTTAAAATGCTATTAAACATTTAAAAGGAGAGGTCAAGCAGACAGGTGGCCATAGGATTTTGGAGTTAGGGGAGCAATCTAGGTTGAAGATGAAAATTTGGAAGATGTTAACACATAAATGGAACATATATTGTCATCCTGAGTGAGAGTATGGAGAAGAGAAAAAGGAGCACATGCGAGGAAGGAGAGATTTTGCTTAAATCTTTTAAGTAAAGAGTCAGCAGACTACGATCTATGGGTAAAAGGCCCTCTGCCTATTTTTGTTCAGTCTTGAGCTAAGAATGGTTTTACATTTTTAAATGGTTAGGAAAAACTGATCCAAAGGAGAAGAGTATTTCATAACACATGGAGATTATATGAAATTCAAATTGATAATTAAAGTTCTATTGGAACACAGCCAAGCACAATTGTTTTCATATTGTCTATGATTGCCTTTGCACTACAATAGCAGAGTTGACTGGTTGCAACAGAGACACACAACCTAAAATATTTACTATCTTGCTCTTTACAGACCAAGTTTGCTGGCTTGTGATGTCCTACGAGAACATGAGTCCTGGAACTGCTATGCCATTGCTGCCACTCTGAGGAAAATGAGTCTGAACATGAAAGGTGCAGGGAGGAGGTTGCTAAGATACTTGCTGAGAAAGGGAACCAGAGTGCAGAAGGACTGTGAAACCCCCAGATTGAATCAAACCTGAAGCCCACATTGCCATTGCACTTTTTAGTTAACAAATGAATAAACTCCCTTTATTGTGTAATCATAGTTGGATAGATTTTCTGTTATGTAAAACCAAAAACATTTTAACTAACATAGTTATGAGATCTAGATGTAAATCATAGATCTTTTTGCTCTTAATATACCAGCTTGATCCAAATCTCCCATTTCAGAGCCTATAACAGCCCAAGGTCATCCTCATGATTTCTACAAATTCCTGAAGATTTATTGCCTTAGTTCAGGCTGCTAAAGAGACTACCATAGATTGGGTGCCTTAAACAACAAGTATTTATTTCTCACAGTTCTGGAGATTAGGAAGTCCAAAATCAAGGTGCTGGCCAATTGAGTGACTGGTGAGAGTCCTCTTCCTGGTTTAAAGATGGCTGCCTTCCTTCTATACTGGCACGCAGCAGAGAGAGTTAGTTTTCTGGTATCTTCTTATAAGGGTATCAATTCATCATGAGGACTGCATCCTCAAGACCTCATCTAAACCTAATTACATGTCAGAGACCTCACTTCCAAATACCATCAAATTGGGGTCAGAATTTCAAAATATGATTTTGGAGGGGGACACAAAAATTCAGTCCATAGCATTCATGGTCATTGCTCCATGAATTCCATGTTCATGACATATGCTGTCTATTTTTCACCTATTCCACCTCATCACAAGTTTCCCAAACCTACACACATACTCAGAGCCTATCATTTTGTGAGTTGAGTAATTTTACTTAGGGCTTGTGGAATTATTAAAAGGGGTCACTTTAACTACCATACAACCTCCTCCTACTATCTCCTGGCTATTCATTCTGTTCTCCTCTCTTTACTCTCTTATTCCTCCATTTACAAAAAATAAAAAAAAAATTTAAAAAGAAATTAATTCCTCTCTTTGTAGGATGAGCTTGCCTAGGACTATCTTAATTTGGGGACCATCCTGCTTTTTATACTGAAAGTTCTGTGTCCCAAAAAGCATCTTAGTCCTGGGCTAAGTGGCAAGATTGGTGACTCTATTTCCTTGTCTCAAGTAAAGTCCTTTTATCTGCTTCTCTGAAGCATCCAAGCCAGCTCACATCTGTGACTCACAGAAACCACCTGCTCCAAAAAACAGAAACATCTTCCTAATCAAGGCAAGTCTCCTTAAAGAGAATAAGTAACTGTACCAGATGTTTTGAAAATAATCATTTCTTATCATTAGATGCATGTATACTTAGGATTGTTATGTCATCTTAATCAATTGATGCTTTTAACATTATGAAATGCTTCATTTTACCTCTGGCAGCAATTCCTATCTTGAAATCTATCTTGATATTAATATACTTACACAGGATCTCTTATGTTCACTGTTTATATCCTTTTAGGTTCAATCTGTCAGTGTTTTTATTTAAAATGCAAACAATCTTTGACTTTTAACCAGAATTATGGGTCCATTTACAATTAGTGTAATTAATGATATGATTGAATGTAAGTCAAATACAAGTCATCGAGACTTTTAGGTCAGTCCATTATCTTTTGCCTACCATGTTTCTTTTTTTTTTTTACTAATAAATTTATTTTTTATTGGTGTTCAATTTGCCAACATACAGAATAACACCCAGTGTTCATCCCGTCAACTGCCCCCCTCAGTGCCCGTCACCCATTCACCCCCACCCCCCGCCCTCCTCGCCTTCCACCACCCCTAGTTCAGTTCCCAGAGTTAGGAGTCTTTATGTTCTGTCTCCCTCTCTGATATTTCCCACACATTTCTTCTCTCTTCCCTTCTATTCCCTTTCACTATTATTTATATTCCCCAAATGAATGAAACCATATAATGTTTGTCCTTCACCAATTGACTTATTTCACTCAGCATAGCATAATACCCTCCAGTTCCATCCACATTGAAGCAAATGGTGGGTATTTGTCATTTCTAATGGCTGAGTAATATTCCATTGTATACATAAACCACATCTTCTTTATCCATTCATCTTTCGATGGACACCGAGGCTCCATCCACAGTTTGGCTATTGTGGACATTGCTGCTATAAACATTGGGGTACAGGTGTCCTGGAGTTTCATTGCATGTGTATCTTTGGGGTAAATCCCCAGCAGTGCAATTGCTGGGTCGTAGGGCAGGTCTACTTTTAACTCTTTGAGGAACCTCCACACAGTTTTCCAGAGTGGCTGCACCAGTTCACATTCCCACCAACAGTGTAAGAGGGTTCCCTTTTCTCCACATCCTCTCCAACATTTGTGGTTTCCTCCCTTGTTAATCTTCCCCATTCTCACTGGTGTGAGGTGGTATCTCATTGTAGTTTTGATTTGTATTTTCCTGATGGCAAGTGATGCAGAACATTTTCTCATGTGCTTGTTGGCCATGTCTATGTCTTCCTCTGTGAGATTTCTGTTCATGTCTTTTGCCCATTTCATGATTGGATTGTTTGTTTCTTTGGTGTTGAGTTTAATAAGTTCTTTATAGATCTTGGAAACTAGCCCTTTACCTGATATGTCATTTGCAAATATCTTCTCCAATTCTGTAGGTTGTCTTTTAGTTTTGTTGACTGTATCCTTTGCTGTGCAAAAGCTTCTTTTTTTTTTATAAATTAATTTTTATTGGTGTTCAATTTACCAACATACAGAATAACACCCAGTGCTCATCCCGTCAAGTGTCCCCCTCAGTGCCCGTCACCCATTCACCCCCACCCCCCGCCCTCCTCCCCCTCCACCACCCCTAGTTCATTTCCCAGAGTTAGAAGTCTTTATGTTCTGTCTCCCTTTCTGATATTTCCCACACATTTCTTCTCCCTTCCCTTATATTCCCTTTCACTATTATTCATATTCCCCAAATGAATGAGAACATACACTGTTTGTCCTTCTCCGATTGACTTACTTCACTCAGCATAATACCCTCCAGTTCCATCCACGTTGAAGCAAATGGTGGGTATTTGTCGTTTCTAATGGCTGAGTAATATTCCATTGTATACATAAACCACATCTTCTTTATCCATTCATCTTTCGATGGACACCGAGGCTCCTTCCACAGTTTGGCTATTGTGGACATGGCTGCTAGAAACATCGGGGTGCAGGTGTCCCGGCGTTTCATTGCATCTGAATCTTTGGGGTAAATCCCTAACAGTGCAATTGCTGGGTCGTAGGGCAGGTCTATTTTTAATTCTTTGAGGAACCTCCACACAGTTTTCCAGAGTGGCTGCACCAGTTCACATTCCCACCAACAGTGTAAGAGGGTTCCCTTTTCTCCGCATCCTCTCCAACATTTGTTGTTTCCTGCCTTGTTAATTTTCCCCATTCTCACTGGTGTGAGGTGGTATCTCATTGTGGTTTTGATTTGTATTTCCCTGATGGCAAGTGATGCAGAGCATTTTCTCATGTGCATGTTGGCCATGTCTATGTCTTCCTCTGTGAGATTTCTCTTCATGTCTTTTGCCCATTTCATGATTGGATTGTTTGTTTCTTTGGTGTTGAGTTTAATAAGTTCTTTATAGATTTTGGAAACTAGCCCTTTATCTGATATGTTATTTGCAAATATCTTCTCCCATTCTGTAGGTTGTCTTTGAGTTTTGTTGACTGTATCCTTTGCTGTGCAAAAGCTTCTTATCTTGATGAAGTCCCAATAGTTCATTTTTGCTTTTGTTTCTTTTGCTTTCGTGGATGTATCTTGCAAGAAGTTACTGTGGCCAAGTTCAAAAAGGGTGTTGCCTGTGTTCTCCTCTAGGATTTTGATGGAATCTTGTCTCACATTTAGATCTTTCATCCATTTTGAGTTTATCTTTGTGTATGGTGCAAGAGAGTGGTCTAGTTTCATTCTTCTGCATGTGGATGTCCAATTTTCCCAGCACCATTTATTGAAGAGACTGTCTTTCTTCCAGTGGATCGTCTTTCCTCCTTTATCGAATATTAGTTGACCATAAAGTTCAGGGTCCACTTCTGGGTTCTCTATTCTGTTCCATTGATCTATGTGTCTGTTTTTGTGCCAGTACCACACTGTCTTGATGACCACAGCTTTGTAGTACAACCTGAAATCTGGCATTGTGATGCCCCCAGCTATGGTTTTCTTTTTTAAAATTCCCTGGCTATTCGGGGTCTTTTCTGATTCCACACAAATCTTAAAATAATTTGTTCTAACTCTCTGAAGAAAGTCCATGGTATTTTGATAGGGATTGCATTAAACGTGTAAATTGCCCTGGGTAACATTGACATTTTCACAATATTAATTCTGCCAATCCATGAGCATGGAATATTTTTCCATCTCTTTGTGTCTTCCTCAATTTCTTTCAGAAGTGTTCTATAGTTTTTAGGGTATAGATCCTTTACCTCTTTGGTTAGGTTTATTCCTAGGTATCTTATGCTTTTGGGTGCAATTGTAAATGGGATTGACTCCTTAATTTCTCTTTCTTCAGTCTCATTGTTAGTGTATAGAAATGCCATTGATTTCTGGGCATTGATTTTGTATCCTGCCATGCTACCAAATTGCTGTATGAGTTCTAGCAATCTTGGGGTGGAGGCTTTTGGGTTTTCTATGTAGAGTATCATGTCATCGGCGAAGAGGGAGAGTTTGACTTCTTCTTTGCCAATTTGAATGCCTTTAATGTCTTTTTGTTGTCTGATTGCTGAGGCTAGGACTTCCAATACTATGTTGAATAGCAGTGGTGAGAGTGGACATCCCTGTCTTGTTCCTGATCTTAGGGGAAAGGCTCCCAGTGCTTCCCCATTGAGAATGATATTTGCTGTGGGCTTTTCGTAGATGGCTTTTAAGATGTCGAGGAAAGTTCCCTCTATCCCTACACTCTGAAGAGTTTTGATCAGGAATGGATGCTGTATTTTGTCAAATGCTTTCTCTGCATCTAATGAGAGGATCATATGGTTCTTGGTTTTTCTCTTGCTGATATGATGAATCACACTGATTGTTTTACGAGTGTTGAACCAGCCTTGTGTCCCGGGATAAATCCTACTTGGTCATGGTGAATAATTTTCTTAATGTGTTGTTGGATCCTATTGGCTAGTATCTTGTTGAGAATTTTTGCATCCATGTTCATCAGGGATATTGGTCTGTAATTCTCCTTTTTGGTGGGGTCTTTGTCTGGTTTTGGAATTAAGGTGATGCTGGCCTCATAGAACGAATTTGGAAGTACTCCATCTCTTTCTATCTTTCCAAACAGCTTTAGTAGAATAGGTATGATTTCTTCTTTAAACGTTTGATAGAATTCCCCTGGGAAGCCATCTGGCCCTGGACTCTTGTGTCTTGGGAGGATTTTGATGACTGCTTCAATTTCCTCCCTGGTTATTGGCCTGTTCAGGTTTTCTATTTCTTCCTGTTCCAGTTTTGGTAGTTTGTGGCTTTCCAGGAATGCGTCCATTTCTTCTAGATTGCCTAATTTATTGGCGTAGAGCTGTTCATAATATGTTTTTAAAATCGTTTGTATTTCCTTGGTGTTGGTAGTGATCTCTCCTTTCTCATTCATGATTTTATTAATTTGAGTCTTCTCTCTCTTCTTTTTAATAAGGTTGGCTAATGGTTTATCTATCTTATTAATTCTTTCAAAGAACCAACTCCTGGTTCTATTGATCTGTTCCACAGTTCTTCTGGTCTCAATTTCGTTGAGTTCTGCTCGAATTTTAATTAACTCTCTTCTTCTGCTGGGTGTCGGATCGATTTGCTGCTTCTTTCTCTAGCACCTTTATGTGTAAGGTTAGCTTTTGTATTGAGTTCTTTCCAGTTTTTGAATGGATGCTTGTATTGCGATGTATTTCCCCTCAGGACTGCTTTTGCTGCATCCCAAAGATTTTGAACGGTTGTATCTTCATTCTCATTAGTTTCCATGAATCTTTTTAATTCTTCCTTAATTTCCTGGTTGACCCTTTTATCTTTTAGCAGGATGGTCCTTAACCTCCACGTGTTTGAGGTCCTTCCAAACTTCTTGTTGTGATTGAGTTCTAATTTCAAGGCATTATGGTCTGAGAATATGCAGGGGACGATCCCAATCTTTTGGTATCAGTTCAGACCCGATTTGTGACCCAGTATGTGGTCTATTCTGGAGAAAGTTCCATGTGCACTTGAGAAGAATGTGTATTCAGTTGAGTTTGGATGTAAAGTTCTGTAGATATCTGTGAAATCCATCTGGTCCAGTGTATCATTTAAAGCTCTCGTTCTTTGGAGATGTTGTGTTTAGAAGACCTATCGAGGGTAGAAAGCGCTAGATGAAGTCACCAAATATAAGTGTATTATTATCTAAGTATTTCTTCACTTTGGTTAATAATTCGATTGAAGTATTTGGCAGCTCCCACATTCGGGGCATATATATTGAGGATTGTTAAGTCCTCTTGTTGGATAGATCCTTTATGTATCATATAGTGTCCCTCTTCATCTCTCACTACAGTCTTCGGGGTAAATTTTAGTTCATCTGATATAAGGATGGCTAACCCAGCTTTCTTTTGAGAACCATTTGAATGGTAAATGGTTCTCCAACCTTTTATTTTCAGGCTGTAGGTGTCCTTCTGTCTAAAATGAGTCTCTTGTAGACAGCAAACAGATGGGTCCTGCTTTTTTATCCAGTCTGAAACCCTGCGCCTTTTGATGGGATCATTAAGCCCGTTCACGTTCAGAGTTACTATTGACAGATATGAGTTTAGTGTCATCATGATATCTATTCAGTCCTTGTTTTTGTGGATTGTTCCACTGAACTTCTTCTTAAAGGGGAATTTTAAGAGTCCCCCTTAAAATTTCTTGCAGAGCTGGTTTGGAGGTCACATATTCTTTCAGTTCCTGCCTGTCTTGGAAGCTCTTTATCTCTCGTTCCATTTTGAATGAGAGCCCTGCTAGATAAAGTATTCTTGGTTGCATGTTCTTCTCATTTAGGACCCT
Source organism: Nyctereutes procyonoides (assembly GCF_905146905.1). Taxonomy (NCBI): domain Eukaryota; kingdom Metazoa; phylum Chordata; class Mammalia; order Carnivora; family Canidae; genus Nyctereutes; species Nyctereutes procyonoides. Next base: position 27,607,323 of record NW_026575122.1, read on the forward strand.
GAATATATCCTGCCAGCCCTTTCTGGCCTGCCAGGTCTCTGTGGAGAGGTCTGCTGTTACCCTAATACTCCTCCCCATGAAAGTCAGGGATTTCTTGTCTCTTGCTGCTTTAAGGATCTTCTCTTTATCTTTGGAATTTGCAAGCTTAACTATTAGATGTCGAGGTGTTGAACGGTTTTTATTGATTTTAGGGGGAGATCTCTATTTCCTGGATCTGAATGCCTGTTTCCCTTCCCAGATTAGGAAAATTTTCAGCTACGATTTGTTCAAATATATATTGTGGACCTCTGTCCCTTACAGCGCCCTCGGGAACCCCAATTAAACGTAGGTTTTTCTTCCTCAGGCTGTCATTTATTTCCCTTAATCTGTCCTCATGGTCTTTTAATTGTTTGTCTCTTTTTTTCCTCAGTTTCCCTCTTTGCCATCAACTTGTCTTCTATGTCACTCACTTGTTCTTCCACCTCGTTAACCCTCGTCGTTAGGACTTCTAGTTTGGATTGCATCTCATTCAATTGATTTTTAATTTCTGCCTGATTGGATCTAAATTCTGCAGTCATGAAGTCTCGTGAGTCCTTAATGCTTTTTTCTAGAGCCACCAGTAGCTGTATAATAGTGCTTCTGAATTGGCTTTCTGACATTGAATTGTAATCCAGATTTTGTAACTCTGTGGGAGAGAGGACTGTTTCTGATTCTTTCTTTTGAGGTGAGGTTTTCCTTCTAGTCATTTTGCTCAGTGCAGAGTGGCCAAAAACAAGTTGTATTGGGAAAAGGAGAAAAAGAGAGGAGAGAAAGAAGGAAAGAAAAGAGAAAAAGAGAAAAAAAGGAAGAAAAAAGAAAAAAAGAGAAGAAAAAGAGAAAGAAAAAGAAAGAAAGGAAGAAGAAAAGAGTGGGGAAACAAACAAAAAGCAAAAAGCAAAAAAAAAAAAAACGAAAGAAAGAAAAAAAAAACACTGGGGAGTATCTTCTGATTCTGTATACTTTAAGTCCCTTGACTTCCCATGGAACTTGTCCTTGTAGCTGGTCTTCTGGGGGAGGGGCCTGTTGTGCTGATTTTCCGGTGTCAGCACTTGGGGAAGCTGTTCTGCCCCTGCCTGGTGCAGGGCTCAGTGACTATGTTTTTGTTTATCAGGTGAGGCCACTGTGAGGCTCAGTGGGGTTGTTTACCCCGGAGGCCCTGGAGGAACAACCGCAGTGGCGGTGGCCAGCTCTGGAGCCCTGGAGTCAGCTCCTGCAGTAACCACAGAGCTCTGGGTCTGCAGGGCCTGGAGGCTCCAGGGCCGGGCCGCTGATCTGCTCAGCTCGGGGCAGGAGCGTCCTTGCTGTCCTGGGCCCTCCCGGCCTCTGCCTGTCCCGGGGGAGGCCGGATCCTGGGCTGTGTCCCGGCGCCCTGTGCTCCGGGGCCTGCGCTGTGGATTCGCGCTCCCGCCCCGCAGCCCCCTCCGCGGAGCCGCCGCCCGAGCCCCTCCGAGCTGCTCCGGGTCCCGCTGTGCGCGCTGCAGCCCTTAGGGAGCTCGGCGCACTCTCCCCGGGGCGCAGGTGTCTGTTAGTGTCCCCGGGAGCCCGAGGGCATCCCCGCCCTCCTGGGGTCCTGCTCCACCTCCCTGCGAGCCCCTTTCCGCCCGCCCGGGAAGGTTGGTGCAGCTCCTGCTCCTCCGGGACGGGGCTCTCCTGTCCTGGGGACACTCGCCCCGGCCTCAGCCTGGCTCCTCGCGGGGCCCCTCCCCCTCGGAGGCCTTTTGTTTCCTTATTTCTCTTTCCCGGTCTTCCTACCTTGATAGAAGCGCAAACTCTTCTCACTGTAGCATTCCAGCTGTTCTCTCTTTAAATCTCAGGCTGAATTCGTAGATTTTCAGGATGATTTGAAGGTTATCTAGGTAATTTGGTGGGGACAGGTGACCTGGGGACCCTACTCTTCCGCCATCTTGCCCCTCCTCCACCTTCCATGTTTCTGATGAGACATTCGTCTACTCTTACCATTGTTCTATTCCTTAAGATGCTACACCTTTTCTCTTCTAGATGGCTTTATATTTTTTTCCTATCTTTGGTTTTTAGAAGTTTGAATATGATTTGCTTGGGTATGGGTCCTTATTTAAAAGGCAGAAATAATTTCTGTGAGCCAAAGATGTGGACTGGCTTTGATGCTTGCCATTTCACAAAATCAGTCTATTTTTTTTCTTCCATGGTACCTGATTTGATATTAAGTTGATCTGACAGGGCAGCCCCGGTGGCTCAGCGGTTTAGCACCGCCTTCAGCCCAGGGCCTGATCCTGGAGACCTGGGATCAAGTCCCAGGAAGGGCTCCCTGCGTGGGGCCTGCTTCTCCCTCTGCCTGTGTCTCTGCCTCTGTGTGTGTGTGTCTCATGAAAAAATAAATAAAATCTTAAAAAAAAAAGTTCATGTAACAAATTTTTTTTTTTATTTCAGAGATTATAGTTTTAAGTTCTGGGATTCCCATTTGATTCTTTTCTATACTTTATATAACTTTCTTGATATTCCTCATCTCTTTACCTATTATATTAATCTTCCTAATAGATTCCTTTACATGTGTAACATAGTTATTTTAAAGTCTTCATCTGCAATTTCTAACATCTGGGACTTTAATAGATCTGTTTTGCTATCTTTCTCCTTGATTGTGGGTACATTTTCTGGCTTCTTTGTATAAATACAGTGATTTTAAAATTATATACTGCACATTGTGGACAATATATTGTAGATGACACATTATTTTCCTTTGAAGAATATTGAGTTTTGTTCTAGGAAACCATTAAACTACTGACAAATCACTTTCATCTTGTGGAGGATTGGATGAAATTGTTGTTTTGCCCTGAGGCCTGAGTTGTCATTCTTAGTCCTGGGATTCACATTCTTAAGGCATGGCCCTCTTAGGGTTTCAATGAAAAGTACAAAGAATTTAAGTCTCTTTTACTTGGCTGGTCTTGAATTCCAAAACTTGTCTCTCTAGCACCAGGCACCTACTGAAATTTCTGCTCAGCTCTTCAAACCTTCCAGGTCTTACTTTCCACTGAATTCCTTGGGATACGATTATATGCAAGTGCAGCCAACAATTTGAGGGGAATTTGTGCAGATTTTGGGTCTTCCCACTCTGTCACCCAATTTTTTGAAATATCTTTCCTTAACTTCTAACTATTCTGACAACGCCACACTCTGCCTTGCAAATCCTCAGTCCCTTCCATCTGCTTCTTCCTGACTGAGCTCTATCCCTCATCTACTTTACAAGATGAGGAGTGCCCTCCAGGAAAAAGCTATTCAAATATGGCTCTTGGGGTGCCTGGGTGGCTCAGTCAGTTAAGCATCTAACTCTTAATTTGGCTTTTATCATGATCTTAGGGTGGTGAGATTGAGCCCTGCATAGGGCTCAGCATTCAGCAGGGAGTCTGAGATTCCCTCTCCCTCTGTCCCTCCTCCCTGCACTCTACTATGCTCTCTTCTCTAAAACAAATAAATAAATCTTTTAATAAATAAATAAATGTCTATCTTACATAGCTTTTTTCCCCCTTTATTTTAAGGATCACATCCCCCTCAATTTCTGTATATTTTCTCCAGGGCTTCAAATAGTTATTTGAATTCTGATTTTATGATTATTTACACTTCTTTTTAGTCCAAAGTTCAAAGTTGTTATGGCTAAATGATAGCTCAACGAATGCTACTCTGCTAATAACTAGAAGTTAATACCTCCTGTTATAAATAAATAAATAAATAAATAAATAAATAAATAAATAAATAAATTCTCTGGTCTTTCTAGGCAAAATTGAACTTTCCTGATAGGTGCATGTAATGATATAAGATATAATTAAAGTGAGAGCTAACTGCACTGTGGGCCTGCTAGCCACTGTTACAAGTGCTTCATCCATTCCTGACTTATAGATGAGAAAGCTCAAGTGCAGAGAGGTGAAGAAACTTACTCTAGTTTATGTGGCTGGTCAATAGGAAAGCCAGGACTCCAGTCCACATGGCCCATTGTCATCATTGGCTATCTTAGCCACTGCATAGTGATGCTATGCTATTTAAGTGTGGGTTGCCTTTCCTGATGGAGACAGTTTAGAGGGGATTTCAGCTTGCGGCAGAGAAGGACTGAACTGAATAAACTTTATGTTTCTTTAAAATCAATGAATCCGTTTCCTATAAAAATTATAATCTTCGATCAACCAAAAATATTTTCACATTAGAAAAATTATTTTCCCTCAGTCAGAAATCCAGAAAATGTACACACAAAATGGTATTTCCATGTATACTCAGCTCCCACAGAATTGTTTCTCTTTTCTCTACTTTAGAATCTGACTTACAGCACCTCAAGCAAACTATATATTGTGGTTTTTGCCTGAACTGCCTGCTGCAGTGCTGGTTATATATTGCGTTCATTTCTGAATGTGGTGTTGAGTTTGATAAGCCAACTTACTTCAAGCAATTCAAATCAACAAACTTTGAAGTTTTGAAAAAACAGCCATTTTGGTGTGTTTTTCCATGCCACCCCAAACGCATTTGGAAAGTAATTTTAACCAGTAAAATTGCTCTAAGAGTAAAAGCCACATTTAGGTTTTTTTTCTGAAACTGTTTCTAAGATCAATAAAAATATCCCTTTTCCTGATACCTGTCCCGTGTGACATGCCTCCCACATTGTTTTAAGCTGATTTGTCAGAAGTGGATATTGTTTTGCAAAAAAAGAAACAAGCAAAATAAGTGAAAAATTCTTGAAAAAAATTCTGCAAAATACAACCCCTTGGAAGTCTATGATCTTTAAGATGATCTATGAAATGGGCTGCGTTTCACTTCAGGCTGCCCTTGAAGAAACAGTTCATTTAGAATATATTCTCATAAGGCCCCCCAGGAAAAAACTGTTCTCCAGAATTAGTACTGGGAGTACCAGCACTTCTACATACATGGTCTGTTTTCACCTCACAACACTGTTGATCTTGTAGTGTGCTGCACTTCCTTGTCAACACACACTGCCGGAGAGCATGCAGCCCCATCTGTGGCTGGCCCCTAGTTACTGTAAAGGTGGTAATACCATCTTTTTTTTTTTTTTTTTTTTTTTTTTTAAGAAATTAATTCAACTCCTGTCTCCAGCGTAAGTGAGATGACAGTTGGGTCCTACCTTTGTTTCCTTTGCCTCATTTTTCTTAGCTGGCTTTAACTAATATTAGCTTTGTATTGAATGCACACTTGTAAGCTCTCTTCCATCCTTTTTGAGCAGGTCTGACTATAACTGACTAAATGATCAGGATTTGATGACCATAGTTTTAAAAACAAGGACCATTGAACTGTAAATGAAAGTCGAGAGAGGCAGATGAAAACCTGAAAACAATGTCATGAATTATATGAAAAGAGTTAATAGCCTGGACATCGAAAGATCTTGGAAATCAACAAATAACAACAGCAACAAAATAGATGGACATACAGGTAAAGGTCCTGAAGAGGCATGAAAATAGAAAAACATGTGATGAGCCCATGACAAATATAAGAATCATTCAACTTCAGTTGTGGTCAAAGAAACATGAATCAAAATTTAATGAGAAACTTCCATTAAAAATGGGGAAATAAATTCATTGGTTCCTTGAAATCCACCTACCTTGCTCCCTGACCTTGCTTGAGATAGGCATATTTGCCTATCTGCCCAGTAAAATAGAGTGGGTCCGGTGTGAGCAAGGGCATGGTACGTGAAGGCATGAGGGGGCAGCAGGAAAGACAGGTCCAAGGCAGAGGAGACGCTGAGGCTGAATCTAGAATGAAGAGCTGGTATCATTAGATGTTATTCTTTTTGAAGGAAGGGAATCGTGGCATTTTTCGTGGCTGCTCTCTGGCACATAGTGGGCACTTGATAAATGTTTTCTAACTGAAAAGAGTGAGAAAGGACATTCTTGCCAAAAAGCAAAGGCACAAAGTAATGAATAAAATCCATCAAATGAACAATGTGTGCTTGAACAAATGAGCTAAGTTTTTCAGGGAAATACTAGTCTATCTACGAAGGAAATTTAAATGACCAGCCTCCAAAGGACAAAATGAAGATTTGATATATTTTTTTCCTTCCAATGGATCATTATCAAATACTTCGCTATGAGGAAGTAGAGCTCTAGACCATACTTTTGGATCTAATGACATCCTGATTTTTCTAACCATCTCATCCAGACTACCAGGTCTAAACACTCCCAATTCAGGCATTTTCCCAACCAATATGCTCTGGAAAGGTGTCTGTGCTGCACCTTAGGAAATATGGATAGTTGCCTCAAATCTCAATACTTTAAACTCTAAGATTGTGTTTCTCTGGCTATTAAGGAAGACAATTAGATATGTTGTAGGACATGTATTTAAATGTTAACATTGTTGAACAGCAGTGGATTTCTGGGTAACTTTTATTTTCTACTTTGTACCTTTTAATATTTCAAAAATTCTCAATATTAGTTCTGAAATGTTTTTGTAATGATGAGAAGTCAGTTCAAGTTATTCTTGTGACTCTTGCAGGGAATAATTAAATTAGGACAGTTGTGAAACTCATGGAAAATCTTCAAATTATTTAGAAATGTCCTGAGTTTTCTTTCACATTGTGGACAGTTTTAAGGAGGGTTCAAGGTGATTTGCACTTTGGCAGAATGTGTTTTTTTAGACCTGTTCTATTCTAAGTTATTAAATACAAAATGTATAAATGTTATTAAAAATACCAAACAGGACCAAAGGCAATTTATTAGCAATTAATTTTGTGTTATTTCCAAGGCTCCAGTTGAAAATGTCCTTGTTGTAATAAAATTCCTATGCCTCTTAACCCAGCATTTTAACTAATGAATTTAATTGTGAAGAAAACTGCTGTCACTAAAGCTTTCCTCTTAATCATGCCTCTATTTATGACCAAAAAAATATGTTGCTATGGAAATTTTAGTGTCAGACTTGCATCTCATAAAGCTCTACTGAAGTGTAAAGCAAAAATAGGAAACGAGTCTCAGTAAAGAAAAACTTCTTCCTTAATATATTTTTAAAAGCATTGAAATTATGGATAGTAGATGGATTTTACAAATGAACCTCATTTTGCATAACAAGTCATGTAAAAAGTTCTGCATATATTCCAATTTTAGGAAAATCAAATAATTTAAAGTGTAACTAGGGAACTTACCGTTGACAGGCACTGCTCAAGGAATCTGCCTCAATTTAATTAAGCATATATTGAGGCCCTACTATCTTAAGAAACAATATTTTCATAGATTGAATTTTCCAAAATGAGCATGTATGTAACTTGACATTAGTTTCAAAATGATTTTCAGTTGTCATTAAAACCCTAAATTATAGAACCAGATGTGAACTACAGCTATATAATGAGACCAGAGTCACAACTCACATTTAATAGCTATTTACCCATAGGTGAGTCAATAACCACATAAAGCACGCTGGCCAACAAGATAAAGAAGGTAGACGATGTACTGGCTTTTTAGCTTATGAAATACCTCGCATATGCAAAAAGTGGAGACCAATATAACAAGCCCCCAACTTAAAAAAGACAATTTTACAAGTACAAATGAAACTTCTTGGGCCTTCTTACTAGATCTCATTCCCCCTTCTTTATCCAAGAGGTGACTCCAAACCTGAATGTTGGGTTGCCCGTGAACCTGCACTGAGAAACATAGTACTTACTTACACAACTACAAATACTCTGTATTATGTCATTTTGCCTTTTTTTTTCCTTCTTTTGCCTCAAAAAGCGACATTTATTCAAAGAAAAAAATAGGAAAAAAGTGACAAGATGTCCATCCCTTGGCTCCCTTTCCTCCCCCCTCCTGCTCTTCTTCTGCCCCCCAGACTGAGGCCCGGGTCAGGCTAGGTAGCGGACCACCCTTCAGATGAGGTCAGCAACACTGAGGGGCATTTCCTCCATGGAGGTGTTGTAGAAGGTCTCAATGTCTCAAAGAGTCCTCTTTTCTTCTGTCACCGTGTTAATAGCCACACCCTTACGGCCGAATCGTCCACCATGACCGATTCTGTGGATATAGTTTTCCCTGTTGGTAGGAAGGTCATAGTTGATGACTAGAGACACCTGCTGCATGTCGATGCCTCTGACCAGCAAGTCAGTGGTAATCAGTGCTCTGCTAAGAGCCCGAGCAGAACTCCCTCATGATAACATCTCGCTCCTTCTGGTCCATGTCTCCGTGTATGGCAGACATGGTGAAGTCTTGGGCGTGCATCTTCTCTGTGAGCCAATCCACCTTCCTTCGGGTGTTGATGAAGATGACTGATGACTGCCTGCCTGATGGTCAGAGTCTCGTACAAGTCGCACAGTGTGTCCAGCTTCCACTCCTCTCGCTCCACATTGATGTAGAACTGGCGGATGCCCTCGAGGGTCAACTCCTCCTTCTTGACCAGTATCTGAATGGGGTCCTTCATGAACTTCTCGGTTACCTCAAGCACATCAGAAGGCATCGTGGCAGACAGCAAAACCACTGGGTGTTGCTGTTGAGCTTTTGGAATATGTCATAGATCTGCTCCTTGAATCCACGGCTTAACATCTCATCAGCTTCATCCAGTACAAACATTTTGATGTATTTGGGAGACAGGTATCTCCGGTTCAGCATGTCAAACACATGACCCGGTATGCCCACGATGATATGGGGAGACTCCCTCTGAAGCTTCTGCACCTCAGCATGTACGTTGGTCCCCTCAATGCAGGCATGGCAGGAAGCACCCATGTAATCTCCTAATGACTACCTTCTGTATCTGCTGAGCCGACTCCCTAGTGAGTGCCAGGACGAAGGCCTGTGTAGCCTTTAGATCCAATTCAATTTGTTGCAGAATCGATATGGCAAAGTGGCTGTTTTCCCAGTCCCAGATTGGGCTTGAGCGATCACATCCTTTGATACAAGGAAGACTGGCTCGCTGCTGGATGGCAGAAGGCTTCTCGAAACCATAGGCATAGATGCCACGGAGAAGGGACTCAGAGAGGTTCATGTCATCAAAGCTGTCAACAATCTCATTCCAGTTACTATCGATGACGCCTTCGGGCTCCATCCCATCAGGGCCATTGTCTCTGGATCGGGAATCCTGACTCGCAGACATGATCCTTAGAAAACTCTTTTGCCTGTTTTAAAAACTTTTATATGAATGATGTGTTCATATGTTTTCTGCAACACTTCACTTTTCTCTTTTGCTCAACCTACTTTTGAAGTGCATCCAGATACATATGTCTCTTTAATTCATTTACAACTATTGTGCAGTAGTGTGTTACACATTCATTTCTTTCCTTTCTTTTCTTTCTTTTTTTTTTTTTAAGAGACACAGAGAGAAGGAGAGAGAGAGACATAGGCAGAGGGAGAAGCAGGCTCCACGCAGGGAGCCTGATGTGGGATTCAATCCCGGGACTCCAGGATCACACCCTGGGCCAAAGGCAGGGACTAAACCGCTGAGCCCCCCAGGGATCCCTACACATTCATTTCTAATTCCTGTGTACTGTTGTGCTGTATGACTACACTGCTATTGATCTATTCTCCACCTGAGGAATACCAGGTAGATTTGGTTTTCTGTGTTTTTGTTTTTTTGCTATTGTAATCAAGGCATCAGTGAACATTTTTGCACGAGTTTCCTTGGGTGTGTGGGCAAAGCTTCTTTGGGGGGATATACCACCAACGTCTCAAGTATGGGAAAACAAGAAAAGGCGGTTAAACAGTGGACTTCCTGGTCCACTGTATTCTTCCCTAATCCACAGTTAAGGGCTTGTCCAATCCTGTGCACACATAGGTAATTTTCAACTACTAAAATTTATGTTTCCATAGCTGGAAGATACCCTTGACGACATTATACATATTTCACCTTGATTTCCAGGCTTCATGGACAGCTTGTCCATTCCAAGATATGTTAACAAACAGTGAGGTACTCGGTCTCAAGCTAAATAAAACCCAAAGGAAGGGGGGGCAGACTCACACACTTATGACACTTTACAGCTAAGGCTATCAGACTGCTTGTGAAAATACAACAACGCAAAACTCTGTGCTGAAGGGCACTAGTAAGAGCCAAATGAGCAGGGCACCAGCAAGCACCCAAGGAGCCCCGGGACCTCGCTGCTCTGCCATTTGAATTAGGATGGAGAGATTTCATTTAAATGTGCAGAAGGAAAGGAAGAGCAATACAGACTAGAGACAGAAACCAAGTTTCTAGCACTCTCCAGAAATGTGCCATTTTCCCCCTGCAATTCAATGAAGGAGAACAAGTCTGCTGGGATGGGCAATGTGTAAAGCGCCTACACGGGAAGTGAACCGAGACTACTGCATTTAAGCCTCTGAATAGCTGGCAGGTGGTCAATTTCTAAAGCAATTTCTTGGAGATTGATATGGAGAAAGATCTGGGAAGCTCTGGGATTTTATTACCCATCACTTAGCTGCTGGCACTGGCTCCTGTTCTCCGGCTCCCTGCTCCCCTCCCCTCTCTCTCGGCTTCCCTTTTCCCCCTTTCGGTTTGCGTCCTGTCACTCTCTGTTATAATTAAAATGGAAAACATTGCAGGTGTCTGCTATAAAGCATTTGCAGATATTGTATAGTACATGAAGAAATAAGCAGCTGCAAATTGTGTAATTTGGTCTTTAAAAAAAAAAACAAAACACCCTGAAAGACATTCTGGAAATAAACACATCTTTCACCCTGGTAGGTTTGAATTTTCTTTTTGTTTGTACTTCAGCCCATTTGCTCATTATTTCCTCACTGCCTTGTATGGAAAGTTTCAGCTTTAACTAGTGAGTGCTCCTCTTTTAGAGGAGATGGGGGAATTTCTGGAATCATGGCTTAAAATGGGGCAACTGTGTCTGTAGGGTGTGGTGCAGCCTTAGGCAGAGTTTCTCTCAGTCAAAACAATGCCTAAGAATAACAGCAGCTGTAAGTTACTAAAAGTGGAGAAAAAAATAAACATGTTGAAATATTTATTATCTGTGATAGTTGGAAGGGATCCACCATCCCCAAAGGAAACCAGTATACTGGCATGTATGACAATGGGGACACCCCAGTCCCCACTCCCACAGCCTTGTTTCCTTGGGTGCATCCATTCAGGTCTGCAAGTCATTTAAAAAAAAAAAAATCTGCTCCTAGGGTAGACAATAGGTGTTCCAGTTTTAGCTTGAGGCTCAGCTATGTCTTCCTTCTCCTTGACTTTCAAATTTCCTGGAGCAATGGAGTGGGTGTAAGAGCTGTGGAAGCCAGTGTAGCAATGAAGAGTTAAAATGCTCCAGTCAGATTTAAGTCTTGGCTCTACCTCTAGCTGTGATCATTGGGCAAATTATCTAATTGCCTTATGCTTTTGTTTCCTCATCAGTATTATGGGGTCAGTCATCCTATGTGAATCATGGTCAGGATTCTCATGAGGACAGGAGGAGATAACGCATAGGAAGCATATAATATCGTGTCTAGCATGGCAAATGCTCCAGAAAGGTTAGGCAGTAATGGCAGTGGTAGCAGTGGTGGAGGTGGTGGTGATACCTTCACTTCCCCTCCTTTTAGAGCCCCATAGTGCCGTCTTGCGTGGTCACATCCATCCATCCATCCATCCATCCATCCATCCATCCATCCATCCAAGAAATGTTACAGACATGTGCCAGGCATTATTCTAGGGTCCTGTAAATAGTGCATGCCTTTATATCCACTAATGTTTAAAATAAAGAAAAATGAAAAGCACCCATTTAGTAAAAATTTATTAGTGGAAGACATGAATATGCACTCGTTGGAAATTAACATTAGGTTGAAGTGAATGGCCGTGGCTACTAGTGATGCTACACTTTCACTCCAGTATTAAATGTGCAGGTAATTTCTTGTGCCTTTTTTGCCCCTGGTGGCTAAACTTCCCATAAGTTAAACTTTCCCTGTGAGAAACACAAAACCCCTGAAAGCATCCTCTCTCCCACGAGGGAAATTTATAAACTCCAGTGTCTGGCCGAAGGATTAGGAAGCCCTCACCACATAAGAGCTGCCACTATCCTAATGGCTTTTCTGCAAGACCTAAATTTTATTTCCTATGAAGGTATAGCCATCAGGCAATTTCCTTTTCTGAACTCAATGGAAAATATTTTGTTCTTTTCTCTTTCTCTGCAGCATAGTTTCCTACTGGCTTTGTCTCTATTTCTTCCTTTTCCATTGTATACTGCATACTTATCTTCTCTGAAAGTCATTCCATTATTTTTTTCATACATTCATTCATTTTCACTTAACATTTATTGAATGTTCACTAGTGTCAGGAGTTTGCCACTCCTCTCCTTAATCACCGGTAAAAGTACCCCATGATATGCTAAATCAAGTCTGAAGTCTTTTTTTTTTTTTTTTTAGATTTTTTTTCATTTTCCCTTAACTATTCATGGGCCGGCATACATGAAGCATTTAGTACAGCATTCTTTGATGATAAATTAAATGGGTCAGAAATGCGTGATCCTCTTCCAACTTGGCAGGGAAATGATAACTCCTAGCAAAGGGCTATTACTACCTCAGGTATTGTGCTAAGCACCTTGTTACATCATCTCACTTACCCTAATTCACACAGCAATCCTATTAATAGCCTCATTCTACAGGTGAGGAAATGAAGGCTTAAAGAATCTGTTTCTTTCCTAAAGTTGCAGAACTCTGAAGTAGTGAAGTTACTGTTCAAACTCAGGTCTACATAATTCCATTGTCTATGCTCTAAAATTTTCTGCCATGTTGCCTCTCAGCAGCATAAAATATAAAAGGTCTTAATTTGCTACAGATTTCTTTCCAAGCCACGTAGACAAACTCCCAACGTTGAACTGATCATATGTTGACGTTTAATCCAGAGTTCCTCACCCGTGGCACTACTGACACTTTGGGCCAGATAATCCCTGGTTGTTGGGGGCTCTTCTGGGCATTGTAGGATAGGGAGCGGCATCCCTGGCTTCTACCCACTGAAGGCCACCAGCACCCTCCTCCCAGGCATAGCAATCAAAAGTGCCTTTAGACATTGCCACTTGTCCCCTGGAGGCAAAATTGTCCCCAGTTGAGATCCACTGTTTTAATCCATTCTTGATCTATGGACACATCTAAAGACAACCTCACATATGAACTATACAAACATGGAAATAGTTGCACGCTGCACACACATATTTTCTACGAACAATTCTGTAAGATGGTATTACGAAGCATTATCATTTAATTCAGATACAATGTAAGACATCACTCAAAGCTACAATTTTTGAGGAAATTTAGCTTCTGTAAGAAACAATTATATTTTGCTTGTTTTATAAGAAGACAGTTCCAAAAATGTATTCAAACCAAGAAAAACAGTATCAATTAAATCCTTTATAAGGTTAATTAACACGTAAAGAATGTTTAGGGAATAATCGACACCATCCAGTTGAAAAGGCTTCCTCCTGACACGATACAACCATTAGCAAGATCGAAAAGTCTCTCAAGATTGAATATAGATGGCAGCGAGATATCAAATGGAACCTGAGAAAAAGCAGAAAGTGTTCATGAAATGCATCATTTCAAACTGTTGGCTGAAGTGAAGTTCTCAAACCTACAAATACCAGTTCCATATAACGATTTTATGTGAAAGATATTTAACTCTTGCCTAAGGTAAAATGCAAAGTTTCATTTCTCTGCGCTGCTGAAATGTCACACACTATCATTTTAGATCCTATTAAGATTCATAGATTAGCCTATAAAACAGCAGATATTTTAGAAATAGAGACTATTTGCATCTCTATAATCACTGTAGATGATTCTAAAGGTAGGACTTTGGCCCTGTTCCTAACAAAACGCTTTCCTCCATTAACAGGCTGCCCAGTTGACAAATGTCCCTGTCTTACTGGAGCTTAAGTCCTGCCACAGTGAAGCAAATTATGTTTGGCGCCTACTCTCTCTGAAAGAGGCGCGAGGTTACCTGGTGCAGCCGAAGACACCTGAACAGATATGAAAGATGGAAAATAAGAGCACTGGTTATTTCATTGAGAGAGAGGTGGGAAGGTGAGAATAATAAACAGGAAGGAACGTTAACATTTCCTGGGGACCTATTCTATGCAGATCTAGATACTTTTGAAGATGAATGAGCAAATGTCTTGTAGAATGACCACTGCAGATTAGATCCTTGTGGGCCTAAATTCTGGCAAGAGATTAGAAGACAAGTTTTATTAATTTCTGGTCAAATTGTTAAACGAACTTTTTCTTCCTAAGGAAACACAGTTGAAACTAAAAGTGGAGGCTGATTTTTATTTCCTTTTCTTCACTTCGTTGGATTAAAACACGACCAAAGCATTCCAGTGCTTTCTAAAACTTAAAATAATAAAGAGGCGAAACAATTAATAGTGTCTTCCTTCCTCACTTGATCCTGAGGTACTAGGTATTACCAGTTTGAGGAGTATCTTCCCAAAACTTTTAAAGTCCTCTCACAAATGTATTATTCATGTGGGTTTTTCTTTTCCCTTTTTGCTTTCCTTCGTTTCTTGAAATAGGATAACTGGATTTCCATTATTTGCTTTTTCAACTACCAATATGTAAGAGAAATCCCTCCTTAATCAATTCAAGGAGACAGAATAAACTACATGGAGTTTAAGAGTGTGCATTCTGGGGTAAGACTGTTTTGTTCAAATTCAGACTTCACCACATACCAGCTATGTGAGCTTGAGTAAAATACTTGATCTGTTTGAATTTTAATTCTGTCATCCATAAAATTAGAATATTGTTATTACAATTGCTATCACAACATATTGTTGTTACAAGATGGAATGAATTTAAATATATACTCAGATCGGTGCCTAGCACACAATGAACACACAACAAAGGCTACATGTTACTATCCTTGTCGAACACACTCTTTTTTATGGTTACAAAACAATACATGGGATGGTCGTATCCTATTAATCAACCACTCGCCAGAGAGGTCGTCTCTAGTTTTTGTACATTTGTTTATTCATATACATCCTTGGACATCGATGCTCCTATTTCTGTACCACTGATTTCCCACAATGGTTTAGTTTAGTCAAAGGGTGTTCACATTTCACATTTTAACATTTCTTGTCAGATTACTTTTCCAATAGATTATGGCAGTTAACACTTCAATCATAAATACAGAGGTATAGATAACCAATAAACCCAGATCTTTTTGTTGAAAAGATTGTTCTTTCCTCCCTGCACTGCAAAGTCACCTTTGACATAAACCATGGGACCCAATATGCCTGGATCTCTTTCTGGACACTATTTTGTTCCATTGGTCTATATCTATACCCTCTCCAATCCCCCACTGTTATTACAGCTCTTTTGTAAGACTTGACAACTAGAAGTGTAATTCTATTTTTGTTCTTTTGTTCTTTTTTGTTGTTGTTGTTCTTTTTTTTAGATGGTTTTGGCTATTGTAGGTCCTTCACATTTCTGTGTTAATTCCCTGATGCTACTGTAAATGATAGCTTTTCAAATATTTCATTCATAAATTTTTCCCGATATATAGAAATAAAGTTTACATTTACATTTGAAAGCATATAGCAAATTTGCTAAATTCGCTTATTCATTCTAAGAGTTTATCTGAAGACTATTTTGGATTTTCTAAGTCTATAAATAATAAGAATTTTACTCCTTCCTTTCTCATACTTCCACCTTTCTGTGTTCTCCCTTTACTTCACTGGCTGAGAATCTTCAAGCTGTGTTAATTAGAAATGGTGACAGGAAGTCATAAACATATGATTAACTTTTTAATTCAGGGAAAAGGGAAAGGTTTATTTAATGAATGGCATTGTAAAAGAGCCTACTAATAAAATTCATTATTTTCTTTACTTATATCCTCTACTATTTTTGTTTAATTTTTTCCTAGGCATTTTGTTATTATTGTGAATGTTTTAAAGTTTTAAAATTTTTGTTTAAAATTATTATTCTTGAGGTGCCTGCTGGCTCAGATGGTGGAGAATGTGAATCTTGATCTCAAGGTTGTGAGTTTGAACCCACGTTGGGTGTAGAGATTACTTAAAAATAAAATCTTTTTAAAAATGGTTATTCTTAGTAGAAACAAAGTTATTGATTTTTATATCAGCCACTTTATCAGATTCTCTTAATCAAAGAAGACATAGACATGGCCAACATGCACATGAGAAAATGCTCCGCATCACTGGCCATCAGGGAAATACAAATCAAAACTACAATGAGATACCACCTCACCCCAGTGAGAATGGGGAAAATTAACAAGACAGGAAACAACAAATGTTGGAGAGGAAGCAGAGAAAAGGGAACCCTCTTACACTGTTGGTGGGAATGTGAACTGGTACAGCCACTCTGGAAAATTGTGTGGAGGTTCCTCAAATTGTTAAAAATAGAATTGCCCTACAACCCAGCAGTTGCACTGCTGGGGATTTACCCCAAAGATACAGGTGCAGTGAAACGCCGGGACACCTGCACCTCAATGTTTATAGCAGTAATGTCCACAATAGCCAAACTGTGGAAGGAGCCTCAATGTCCATCAAAAGATGAAAGGATAAGGAAGGTATGGTCTATGTATACAATGGAATACTATTCAGCCATTAGAAATGATGAATACGCACCATTTGCTTCGACATGGATGGAACTGGAGGGTATTATGTTGAGTGAAATAAGTCAAGTGGAAAAGGACAAACATTATATGTTCTCATTCATTTGGGGAATATAAAAATAGTGAAAGGGAATAAAGGGGAAAGGAGAGAAAATGAGTGAAAATATCAGTGAGGCTGACAGAACATGAGAGACTCCTAACTCTGGGAAATGAACAAGGGGTAGTGGAAGGGGAGGTGGGCGGGGGGTTGGGGTGATGGGGTGATAGGCACTGAGGGGGGGCACTTGATGGGATGAGCACTGGGTGATATGCTATATGTTGGCAAATAGAACTCCAATAAAAATAAATAAATAAAATAGAAATCTAAGAAGAAAAAAAATTCTCTTAATCCTTTTTAAACCCTTATATTTTCGTTTTGCAGTTATATCATTTACAAATAAATATAACTTCATTATTTGTTAGTATTTATGTTACATATGATTTTGTTCCCTTGCCTGATTGCAGTAGCTAAAAATCTGAAAGTAATATTGATTCCTAGAAGTGCTATGGAGTCCTGTTACTCCTAAAACTTCTACTTAAATTAGGAATAGGAGGAAGAAAACCACCTAAACATGTTCTGGGTAATTTATGAAATTTTATTTTATTAAACAGTAAAATTAAAAAGCCACTATCATCAAAAACATGGAGTTTGGTTTTTAAAAATGTTGAGTTAGGTGAAAATGAGAAATTTATCTCATAGAGTACACCAATGCTGTAAACATTAAGAGAATCTGAATGTGCTTTAGGAAGTCAGAGTTACATCTTTTCTCCAGAGAGTTCAAGATTTTAAAAATTAGAATTTATAAGATCTCAAGTAAAATGATACAGTTAAAGGTAAAACATTTCCTGAGACATGTTTCTTGAGTTGTATTTACTCAATCTTGATACCTGAACATTTAAAGTAAGCTCATATAATGTTTTATAATGTGAACACACCCATGAGGCTCAGAGACTTTTTTTAAGATTTATTTATTTATTTGAGGGTGGGAAGGGGCAGAGGGAGAAGGAGAGAATCTCAAGCAGACTCTCCTTTGAGCAGAACCTGACAGGGGGCTTAATCTCACAACCCTGAAATCACGACCTGACCCAATATTGAGTTGGATGCTTAACCCATTGGGCTACCCAGGTGCACCAGAGGTTCAGAGACTTTCAGTAACTCACCCAAACTCCCTAGGCTAGTACATATCATGTTCCTAACCACTCTGCTGTACCGCCTCTCCGCCCCGCTGCCCAACTGTTCTCTGAGCTCCCTCCCACCGTGTGTGGCATCCGTGAAATACCCCTGTTCCCTGCAGCCTCTCCTTCTACTCCTACCTGACTGCAAACTCCTGCTCCTCCTGTGGGCTCCATGGTGCTATTGACCCTTTTCCAGTTTTGGTATTTGGAAATTTTATGGAAGTTTCTAAGGCTTCCACAGGGAATTTCTCAAGTAAAGTCAAGCTTATGTGAAATTACTGAATTTCTTTTTTTTTTCCTGTTCCCTGCAGCCTCTCCTTCTACTCCTACCTGACTGCAAACTCCTGCTCCTCCTGTGGGCTCCATGGTGCTACTGACCCTTTTCCAGTTTTGGTATTTGGAAATTTTATGGAAGTTTCTAAGGCTTCCACAGGGAATTTCTCAAGTAAAGTCAAGCTTATGTGAAATTACTGAATTTCTTTTTTTTTTTTCCTTTTGCCATTCAATAGAGACAGGATTGGCGATTGTATAATTGTGGGGGAGCCTTTTATGTCTTTTGTAAGCAGCCTTGAATCTGAATTGTCTTGGATAAGGTACCAAGGAGTCCCGGTTCATTTCCATGGATCAAGAAAGGCTTTGTGGAGAGAAAGGAAGAAAACCACCTGGCAGGTAAGCAGACTGTAAATTAGTTCAAACAGGCTATGCTTTAAAGGGCAATAGTAAAGAAATGGTGATAGTTCTGCCTGTCTGGAAAGGATAGAAGTTGGAAATAATAGGAGGAAGGGAAAAGAGGTAATCAAGTTGGGGCACGCTGAAGGGGTTCATTGCCAGGGCTTGAGCTTGTCTGGGGGAGCTCTGAAAGTCACTGGACAGTTAAGGCTACTTGCCAATGCTATATTCTATAGGAGCTTCTGCATGAAAACTAGATTCTGTCCTAATGAAAGATTTTATTACTTCTGTTCTTTTGTTGCAATAACTTTCTTTGACTGAAAGAGAAGTCCTATAGTCTTCAAAATATCTCTGGTTTTTCTCAATCCAGTGAGTTTTTATTGAGCACCTACGTTGAGAACTCCCCTTGCTTCTCTCTCAGCACATTGTCAGTTGCCTTTTCATTGATTCTAAGAGTTAATGACCAAGAAGAAAGGGAGAACACCAAATCCACTCTTAGTAATTGGTAAGTGGGTTATGAAAACCTGTGGGCGTAGTGATATGGGTGGATTTAACTTTGTCTCCTTTCAAGAACTTTCAAACACAGAGAGTCAGAGCCATCAGGGGAAGAAAAGGTTTAAAAGCTTCAAGATAGGAAAACAAATGCTTTTTTCATCCAGCATTCTCACATAGAAGTTACTATACTATGTTAGAGTTCTATCTCAATATATCCCCCGAGTTTTCGAAGTTAATAATTTATTGGATTTTTTTCAGACTGGGAAAAACATTAATTCCAAAGTAGGAAGGATAATATGATACCAGCTTACTTAAGAATCAATATCATGAATGACTGGTGACCCATCCGATAAAAGTTCCAGATGAGAGGGAACTAGAGATCTTTGGTTTCACTTTACTTTATATGATTAAGAGAATCCCTTCACCAACAGTAACACATATTATCTCCCCAATATGACAAAAATAGCACCCAATCCTTAAGAAGGTGAGAAGGGCTTGTATACAACCCTGCTAGGCCACAGGAAATTTCACATGTTGCTGAGAACAAGATTTTTTTTTTAATTTTTATTTATTTATGATAGTCACACAGAGAGAGAGAGGCAGAGACACAGGCAGAGGGAGAAGCAGGCTCCATGCACCGGGAGTCCGACGTGGGATTCAATCCCGGGTCTCCAGGGTCGTGCCCTGGGCCAAAGGCAGGCGCCAAACCACTGCGCCACCCAGGGATCCCTGCTGAGAACAAGATTATCTTTCTCATTCTAGTTTTGTGTTAATAAAACTTTAAATACGGGTGGCTGGGTGGTTCGGTGGTTTGGTTCCTGCCTTTGGCCCACAGCGTGATCCTGGAGTCCCAGGATTGGGTCCCACATCGGGCTCTCTGCATGGAGCCTGCTTCTCCCTCTGCCTGTGTTTCTGCCTCTCTCTCTCTCTCTCTCTGTGTCTCATGAATAAATAAATAAAATATTTTTAAAAAATAAAAAAATTAAACTTTAAATATGACAGAAAAAAAGGCTCTTTTTAAAACATAATACGACATCAAAGGGTCATTTTGGTAAGAGTAGAAATCTTTTAAAATTAAATTTTAAAGAAATAACAGGATTATAAAGACATCTTGCAGGGAACAGGAAACTGAGAAACTAAAGGTGGGATATGGGAGAGAAAGAATTTATACAGAGAATTGGTTCAAATGTTATACTATCTAAAAATAGGATTGATTTCTTCTTAAATCATCATCACCACCACTACTATTGTCACTGTCACTGTCCCGGCACTGAGCCTTGGCTGTGCATGGCATTTCCTTGAGCTCCTGAGCAGAGTTCACCTTTTAATAAAGGACACTTCTTGTTCAGACATGTTGTCCCACATGTGCAGGAAACCAAATGTTTCAGTCAGGCCAGAAACCGTTCGGCCTTGTCTCTCCTCTTATATCTAAGCAGATGCCAAAAATGTTTTGAACAATAGCCTCTTTGCCTCTTTATTGGAATACATGAAGAATGCCTCCAAAAGGGAAGATCGATTGAAGGAGACTACATCCACTGGGTGTATGTTTAAAAGTCAATTTTAGGATATGTTCATAGTTTACAGTTGTGGTATGATAAAAAATAAGTAATTGATCTTTGTCCCAGCTTCCTGGCATAGAGCTCCTAAAAGAGAGTTTTCCTTTGTTTTTTTTTTTTTTTTTTTTCCTTTGTATGCTAACAAGATGACTATGGCAGGGAAGGGGCCTAATAGCTTCAAGATGGAGCTGGTCACCGGGAAAGCCAGCCATGTGATTGGAGAGATAGAGTTTTCAGCCCTAGGCCCTGATCTCTGGGGAAAGAAAGGAGACTGGAGATTGAGTTTGACCACAGTGGCCATTTAATAAATTGGACCCATGTAATAGAACCTTCATGGGAACCCCATAACCACAGAACTTCTTGGTTGGTGAACACAATGAAGTGCTGGGAGGGTGGAGCTCCCAGAGAGGGCATGGAAGCTCTGCCCCTCTCTCCAGCCCCCATATCTTGCTCTCTGCATGCATCTCTTCTATTTGACTGTTCCTTGGTTGTATCCTTTATAATAAAATAATTGCAAACAAAGCACTTTCCTGAGTTCTGTGACTTAGTCTAGTGAATTATCAGATCTGAAAGGATGTCATGGGAACTCTCAAATCTGTAGTTTGCTGAGCAAAAGTGTGGATGGATCACCTGGGTACTTCATTTGTAACTGGCACCTGAAGTGGATTATACCTTTAACTTGTGTAGTCTGTGCTAACTCTAGGTAGTAGTGTTAGAATTGAATTGAATGGTTAGACACCCAGTTGGTGTCAGCAAATTGCAAAACTGGTTGGTGTCAGGAAAAACCACCTAACAGTCATATCTGGCATTATGTAAATTAGGGCCATGTTCAGCTGGTGAGGGTCTTTGGACCTTTGGGGCCTTCTCCTACACTCCCCTCCTCTGTGGCAGCTAGTCTGTGCATATTGCCCTTCGTCCTCCTCCCCAGGCCAAGTGGAGGCACTCCCGGCAGTGATATCTCCATTATGGGAATATACACTTTTTATAGGGAGTTATTTAAGAAAACAATCCTGTAATGCCAAAAGAGATCCTTGAGAAAAAAAAAAAAAATAAAAGTTTAGGCTGTCCATGTCAGGCTTGTTCTAACTGCTTAAGAGTCTAAGGCACACCAAAAAAGAATCTTTGAAATGTGACACCCTATGGTGCAGGAAGAGCAGCTGCTCTCTCCCTCTCTCTCCAGGAAAGTATTTTTCATCATACAGAGAACTAATAAAGGGTCTCAAACAGGGCAAATCCCCTTTAAAATATCAAAAGCTCTAATCAGAACAGAAGGATGAGTTATGCAACCAACAAGGAAGTACATGAGGCATAAAGGCAAGATGCAAGTTCATGGCCAGTGGTTCGGTGCTTCTAATCAGGGCTCTGGGGGAAGAGTTAAAGTTCCTTGGATAGAGGATTTCACGGAAATGCCTGTGTTCAATGTGTTATAAAACTGAACGCCTATTTCTCACTCTCTGTGGAGATGCAAAGTATAAATTCTGATACAGTATTTATATATGATTACATCACTTTACATCATTGCCTTTATTTGCAGAAGATTGAAAGCTTTACCAAGTCCTTGTTTTCCTACTCTGAAAAAAATATGTTTTCTAAGAAAGGAAGCCTGCATTTATGGATGATTGCAAATGGGCTGGAGTCTTTGTTTTACAGAGTTTATTTCATCTGTAAATTGACTGTTTACAGATGAAATGGAGGTCGAGAGAAAATGTGATTGAGCTATGCGGTCACATTGTAGAATGTAGTTTTAATCATGATTGGATGACATGCATATGATGTTTTCTCCTTACTTCTCTGTTGGAAAGTAAACTTCAAGCCAGAGTATGCTTCCGTTTTCCTTTGGCACTCTTCTAATTCCCATAAACAAGGATTAACTAAGCATCCATGTATTCATCACCAGTTAGGGAGTTTATCTTTATTTTTTACCTCACTGCTGAGGTTCCGGTTCCTGGGAGACAGACTCTGAGACGAGACTTTGCTTCCAGGAAGCTTATTAGGAAATACTCTTGGGATCAACATTCATGAGAAAAGGAGAAGACAGCAGGATTAGCAGAGAGAAGATGGGCTGCAGGGCAGTCCTGAGGAAGGGCTCAGCCAACACCATGGAGTTCTGAAGCTGGGCTGACCCTTCAGAGATGCGCTGATTTGTGGTAGGGGGGGTCAGGTCTTTGCACCCCATATCAACCAGTATTTGGATGCAGACCTCCCCTGAGGAAGAGGCCATCTCTTTTCCCTGTAGGCAATTCCTGGAGAGGATTGAGAACTGAAAGCATCAGTCAGCACATTTCCCAGGGCTGGGAAAATGAGCTCTTCAGTCCTGAAGGGGAGATCTGGGTGGCTCAGTGAAGGGGCTGTGACAGGCACAAATATTTAATTCAATGGTCAACTGTAAAACCATTAAACAACTAGCAATATGGCAAAATGCATACTA
The DNA here is from genome assembly GCF_905146905.1 of Nyctereutes procyonoides. Taxonomy (NCBI): domain Eukaryota; kingdom Metazoa; phylum Chordata; class Mammalia; order Carnivora; family Canidae; genus Nyctereutes; species Nyctereutes procyonoides. The sequence goes on from NW_026575122.1 coordinate 27,630,174, forward strand.
GTATATAACTAATATAAGCCAAAGGGAGATTTAAAGTAATAACTAAATAAGTATTCTTATGCCAGATTTCCAGATGCTGCTTTTCTGGGTCATGGCAAAACAAGCTTAATATACTTTCAGTACAACTCCTATTAATCACTTTATTTGATTACCCCAAGGAACAGTCCCCATTCTGGAGTACGAGGAGAAGAATTGGGAAACAAAGAGTAGGAAGAAAATTCAGAAACAGTTTTTTTCCCTCAAATAATACCTTTCCATAAACTTAAATACGAAGAAGTTCAATAATTTCACCTAAGCTTGACTCTACTTGAGAAATTCCATATGGAAGCCCTAGAACCTTCCATAAAATTTCCAAAGTCAAAGCTGGAAAAGGGTTCCAAGTCCCACGGAGCCGGGGGTGGGGGGTAGGAGACTGCAGTCAGGTGGGAGTAGGGGGAGAGGTTGCAGGGAGCAGGGGCTTTCTGGGGTTGCCACACATGGTGGGAGGGAGCTCAGAGGACAGTCAGGCAGTGGGGCCGGGGGGGGGGGGGGAGGGCAGCACAGCAGTGGTTAGGAACATGTTCTGAGGTGTAGGTACTCTGACACTCCTTAGCTGAGGGAAGAACCTGGGCAAGTCACTTAAATTTCTCACATGTCATATACAGATAATAACAGTATCCACCTTAACTAGAAACAGAAATCTAAAGTCACATGCTGACCTTTAGAATATATGTGTATACTAATGTCTGATTGCTGCTGTAACAAATTTATGACAAACCTAGTAGCTTACTATAGATCTCCTCTCTTACAGTCCTGGACATAAGAAATCTGAATCCAGTGTCACTGTGCTAACATCAAGGTGTCAGCAGGGCTGGTTCTTTCTAGGCGTGGTAAGGGGGGAATCTGGTTGTTGTTGTTGTGTTTTTTTTTTTTTTTTATTTTGGTAGCTTCTAGAGGCCACCTGTTTTCCTTGATTTGTAGCCTGCCCTGCTTCCATCATCATGTGCCTTCTCCTATTGTCAAATCTCCCTCAGCTTCCCTTTTATAAGATTGACTATATTTAGGGCCCACCTGGATAGGCCAGAATAATCTCCCCATCTCAACAACCTTAACTTAATCATATCTGCAAAGCCCTTTTTGTCATACAAGGTAAACGGTTCTGGGGATTAGGATGTGGATATATCTCTGGGGGAGCCATGATTCAGCCTACCACATGGGTGGTTAAATGATACGGTTGAGTTCACAAGAACATCATATTTATATCCTATCTCCTCAACAAAGTGCTGGTAGCTGGAGTTACTGAATTGTTTCTATTTAAAAATTCGTAGCATTATTTGCAACAACATGGATGGAGCTGGAGAGTACAATGCCAAGTGAAGTCAGTCAGAGAAAGACAAATACCGTATACTTTCACTCATATGTGGAATTTAAGAAACAAAACACATGAACAAAGGGGAAAAAAGAGAAAGAGACAAACCAAGTAACAGACTCAACAACAGAGAACTGGTGGTCACCAGGGGGGACTGAAGGGGAGGATGGATGAAATAGGTGAAGGGGATTAAAAGTAAATTTATCATGATTAGCAGTGAGTAATGTATAGAATTGTTCAATCACTGTATTGTAAACATGTTATCTATACTGGGATTAAAATTTAAAAGTAAATAAATAAATATTCATGGCATTCCTGTAAAATGCCTATTGTGCCAGAAAGTATTAGTGTCCCCTATAGTACATACTTGTTCCTCTACAATTCTCTATGTTCTTGCATATCAGGTTGAAACCAAAATGATATGAACAGAAATTATGACGGTCATTCCATGCTGGCTCTTGGAAATGGTCGCCCTAATTTATGGCCTAAGTGGAGACACTTTTTGAGACTAAAAGGGAAGTATATTAAGCATCTCTCCAAATCAACGGGTATACATTATGAGTGCTGCAGGCAAACTGAGATGTGTGGTCGCCCTACTTGGAAACATCCAGTGCAGTCCTTCAGCTCTCCTCTTCTGCACTGGTGAGGCTGGAGGCCACAGCACAGCTACAAGGAGGAGAGTTGTCCCACCTGTACTGGACTTTGCACAGGAAAGAAATGAACCTTTATTGCCCTGATATTTGGGGTCTGTGGGCACAGCATAACCCAGCCCATCCTGTCTAAGGCACACAGGTGCTGGCACACTTGTCCTCTCCTATCATGGGGTGTGATGCCATCAAAGTGAGGGCTTAACACCACTGAAAGATAGAGCCTTTGGATCTCAGCAGCAAACTTGTAGGAAGAGATGCTTTAAGTGGGTACAGGATGCTGGGCTCCCTCCTGACTGGCTGTGTCCAGGCTGCCTGTGTGCTTTTGACCTGGGACATAGTCATGAAAACCCCAGAGTCTGAGTAATACTTGGCATTTCTTTTTTTTTAATAATACATTTATTTTTTATTGGTGTTCAATTTGCCAACATACAGAATAACACCCAGTGCTCATCCTATCAAGTGCCCCCCTCAGTGCCCGTCACCCATTCACCCCCACCTCTCACCCTCCTCCCCTTCCACCACCCCTAGTTTGTTTTCCAGAGTTAGGAGTCTTCGTGTTCTGTCTCCCTTTCTGATATTTCCTACCCATTTCTTCTCCCTTCCCTTCTATTCCCTTTCACTATTATTTATATTCCCCAAATGAATGAGGCCATATAATGTTTGTCCTTCTCCAATTGACTTACTTCACTCAGCATAATACCCTCCAGTTCCATCCACATTGAAGAAAATGGTGGGTATTTGTCATTTCTAATGGCTGAGGAATATTCCATTGTATACATAAACCACATCTTCTTTATCCATTCATCTTTCAATCTTTCAATGGACACTGAGGCTCCTTCCAGTTTGGCTATTGTGGACATTGCTGCTATAAACATTGGGGTGCAGGTGTCCCGGCGTTTCATTGCATCTGCATCTTTGGAGTAAATCCCCAGCAGTGCAATTGCTGGGTCGTAGGGCAGGTCTAAGAACAGGCCAATAACCAGGGAGGAAATTGAAACAGTCATCAAAAACCTCCCAAGACACAAAAGTCCAGGGCCAGATGGCTTCCCAGAGGAATTCTATCAAATGTTTAAAGGAGAAACCATACCTATTCTACTAAAGCTGTTTGGAAAGATAGAAAGAGATGGAGTACTTCCAAATTTGTTCTATGAGGCCAGCATCACCTTAATTCCAAAACCAGACAAAGACCCCACCAAAAAGGAGAATTACAGACCAATATCCCTGATGAACATGGATGCAAAAATTCTTAACAAGATACTAGCCAATAGGATCCAACAGTACAGTAAGAAAATTATTCACCATGACCAAGTAGGATTTATTCCCGGGACACAAGGCTGGTTCAACACTCATAAAACAATCAATGTGATTCATCATATCAGCAAGAGAAAAACCAAGAACCATTATGATCCTCTCAATAGATGCAGAGAAAGCATTTGACAAAATACAGCATCCATTCCTGATCAAAACTCTTCAGAGTATAGGGATAGAGGGAACATTCCTCAACATCTTAAAAGCCATCTATGAAAAGCCCACAGCAAATATCATTCTCAATGGGGAAGCACTGGGAGCCTTTCCCCTGAGATCAGGAACAAGACAGGGATGTCCACTCTCACTACTGCTATTCAACATAGTACTGGAAGTCCTAGCCTCAGCAATCAGACAACATAAAGACATTAAAGGCATTCAAATTGGCAAAGAAGAAGTCAAACTCTCCCTCTTCGCAGATGACATGATACTCTGCATAGAAAACCCAAAAGCCTCCACCCCAAGATGGCTAGAACTCATACAGCAATTCGGCAGTGTGGCAGGATACAAAATCAATGCCCAGAAGTCAGTGGCATTTCTATACACTAACAATGAGACTGAAGAAAGAGAAATTAAGGAGTCAGTCCCATTTACAATTGCACCCAAAAGCATAAGATACCTAGGAATAAACCTAACCAAAGAGGTAAAGGATCTATACCCTAAAAACTACAGAACACTTCTGAAAGAACTTGAGGAAGACACAAAGAGATGGAAAAATATTCCATGCTCATGGATTGGCAGAATTAATATTGTGAAAATGTCAATGTTACCCAGGGCAATTTACACGTTTAATGCAATCCCTATCAAAATACCATGGACTTTCTTCAGAGAGTTAGAACAAATTATTTTAAGATTTGTGTGGAATCAGAAAAGAGCCGAATAGCCAGGGGAATTTTAAAAAAGAAAACCATAGCTGGAGGCTGCACAAGGCCAGATTTCAGGTTGTACTACAAAGCTGTGGTCATCAAGACAGTGTGGCATTTCTTGATAGTGTTTTATGAAGGAGATCACTGGGCTTATAGTCTGGCACCCAAAAACAGGAGAGTCTTAGGACAAAGGCTTGAATAAAGAACAAGGACTGAAGTCTGCATTTTGTTTGTGGGACTTTGTGGCTCAGAAGCAAAGCATGACAGGCTTTGTCAGGAGCTTCCACCGGCAGTGGCCAACTGGAAGCCAGACCTTCCGTGTGTGGAGTGGGAGGAAAAACTGAAACACGGGCTTCTTCATTCGTCTGGGTGGACCCTGAGCTGCGGCAAAGCATTCTTACCACGTGGCCAACACTGACTGGCAATTTCCGATAGACAGTCTAACGGAGCTTGCAATTCACGAAGGAATTTCACAGAAATCATTTCACGGGGTGCTTTTTAGAATTTCTAACGTGAGCAATCAACCTCTGTCAATATTAATGAAAGGATGTGCAGAATGAGGGGGGGCAAGGACAGACGGGGGAAGAGGAAGGCTGGAAGGAAGCGGAGTGGACACTCACCACTGGGCTTCCCAGAATGTCTGTGAGGTGCCAGGTGACTCCACTAGGCACTGTTGGCTAAGGATAATCCTGCAGCCAAATAAAATGTGCCGACATTCATGAGAATTTTTTGGTTCATCAGAAGTGTGGTCTAATAGCTCTAATAGGGAATTACACTGAGTGAAAAAAAAACGATAACCCCCAAAGGGTTACATACTGAATGGTTCCTTTTATAGAATGTAATAAAATGCAAAATTATATAACATACCAAATTATAGAAATGGAGAATAGATTAGTAATTGTCAGAAATTAAGGATATCAGTGGGGTGGGTGGTGAAGGGTCTAAAAAGGACAATGGAAGGGGTCCCTGTAGTGACAAAATTGTTCTGTACCCTGACAACTAAAGTCAGCATACTGATTGTGATGTCGTAGTATTTTTTTGCAAGATGTTACCACTAGGGAGAGCTGAATAAAAGGTACACAGGATCTCTCTAGGTTATTTCATATAATTGCAAGAGAATCTATAATGATCTCAAAAAAAAGTTTAATTAAAAAGAGGATGGCTAAAGAAAGAATATTAATAATACATCTATTAACTGCCTCTTTACTCTTTTGAAAATGGAGCAAATATTTAGGCCGAAAGCCACTAATGAAGGAAGTTTCTAACAGTCAAATGAACAAAGACTCATTTCATATTAGTTAAAGCTGGAGGGGATCCCTAGGTGGCTCAGTGGTTTAGCGCCTGCTTTGGCCCAGGGTGTGATCCTAGAGTCCTGGGATCGAGTCCCACCTTGGGCTCCCGGCATGAAGCCTGCTTCTCCCTCTGCCTGTGTTTCTGCCTCTCTCTCTCTCTCTGTCTCTCATGAATAAATAAATAAAATCTTAAAAAAAATAAAGCTGGAAAAAAATAAAGATGACCACAATGTACCGAATGCTTACCACTGGTGTTATACTGGCACCATGCGGAAAGTGTTGCATGCTTTTTCTAATGTAATTCTCCATGAAGAGAACATAAAGACAAGGAACTTTAGTATAGAGAAGCAAAGTGACTTGCTCATGGTCACACAATCAATAGATGGTGGAATACAGAATTAAATCATGTTTTTATCCAGTAAGTTATGTTGCTTCTGAGAACTTCAACAGAATCTAATAGACCTAAGGTCTTTAAGGATTAATAACTTGTTCACAAGGGCAAAACTGGACAAGAACCCATGCCCAGTGCTCTTCCTACCATACTGTGCTCTCACAGATGGTTGAGTAAAGAACATAATGGCATTAGCTGCCTGAGACAGAGGCAGAATCAGAGCAAAAATCTCGAATGGCTAGTGTCCAAAGTATTAACAAGAAAAATGGGTAAATTTAAACCTGTGCCTTCTTTGTGGATTTATTTTAATATAAGAATATTTGTGCAGAGACCTTCCAAAGCTTGCCAATTGATTCAGCTATATGAGGCAAAAGCCAATATCCTCCTAAAATGAAGATATGATCCCACTGTAAGGGTACAGTTTTTTTAATCAAGACAAAATCGTTTAGCAAAATGAATGAAGTAAATGAAACTGGATGTTTACCTCTGTTTTTGGCAAAACGGAAAGCAGTAAACAAATTTGCTAATGATACCCCTGCCTTTCACCTCCTTTAAAGTGACCCAAAGCGACTAAACTTCAGGAAGTCGTCCCTTTGGTTCAGAAATGCAGTTTTATCCTGAATGAAGCCAGGCTTGCCTAATCCAGCCGTACACACTCTTCTTGCCACTCAGACAGTAAATACACAATATCAGGTTCATGATTATATTTTGGTTTAAATTACATCCAAGTATCATTATACCAGCAAATTGCACATCTCACAAAAGTAGGACCCATACTTTGAGCACAGAGAGCACAAAGGCTCTTGGTTCCATGATGAGCGAGAGCGTATTTCACCTTGACACTATTGCTGGCAAATCTCTGGGAGACGAGCATTTTGAAAACGCTATAAACAGCTTAGCCTTTTCTTAGCATTTTGAAGAGCACATTAATAGCCTGGCCTTTTCTTAAGGGCCTTCTTTTTCCCTTAGCCAAATTTGACAGCTAGAAGTGAACAGTGAGAGGATGGAATCAAAGTCAGGGCTATGTTTTAAAAGCAGTGTGGAACTGATGTCATCCGGCATTGTCTTCAAAAGAATATAAGAATATTAAGTGGATGTCTCATGAACTTACACACAAAGGATACTCTTCACTTGAGGACAGAATGATAATGTCTCACAGAAGAAAGATGTAATGCTAGATGCCCATAAAATCTATTCAGACAGCTCTTGGCTGGTACAAAAAAAGAAAAAAAAAAGCAGAATAAGAGGAAGAAAAAGAAAAGAAAATCTGCAACACTCAATCAAAAGAAGTTATAGTTGTAAGTCAAATTAATTTTAAAATACTTAGTACACACCTAACATAGACCATGTGAAACCTTAAGCCCAATGCTGTAAGTGACAGTTTAAAGACAGGGGCAGCCCAGGTGGCTCAGCGGTTTAGCGCCGCCTTCAGCTCAGGGCGTGATCCTGGAGACCCGGGATCAAGTCCCACATCAGGCTCCCTGCATGGAGCCTGCTTCTCCCTCTGCCTGTGTCTCTGCCTCTCTCCCTCTGTGTCTCTCATAAATAAATAAATAAAATCTTTAAAAAAAAAAATAAAGACAGTATGGTTATGGCCACCATTTGGAAAGGTTTTTTTAAAAAAGAAACCAAGGGGCAGCCCGGGTGGCTCAGAGGTTTGGCGCCTGCCTTCAGCCCAGGGCATGATCCTGGAGACCCAGGATCGAGTCCCACATCTGGCTCCAAGTATGGAGCCTGCTTCTCCCTCTGTCTGTGTCTCTGTCTCTCATGAATAAATAAATAAAATCTTTGAGAAAAAAAAAAGAAACCAAGAAGCATATGGTAATGTAATAAGACTAGCCAAAATAAATTAAATAGTTTAGCATCACCCTCTAGGATTTAACAGCCTATGAAAAAAAAAAAAAGTGAGGTGGAAGCTTTCCTACATAAATAGGGACACATGCAACCCCGTCCAGCACCCAGAAAAAACACATCGGTCATTTCGGTCGTTTCAAAGGGTGCTTTGAGAACCCACCTAGTTTATCTTCTACCCTTTCCATATGACACACTCAGCAACCTCAGGATAGTTACCGAGCATATTTGGGGAGAGTTGCGGACTAATTTTAAAAATTGCCTAAGCAGGTTGGCCAGAAGTGGCCTCTGCTGGAGCAGGAAGGTGCCAACCAATTGGGAGTGCTTCGCTGGATGCTGCAGCAGATTGCATTTTCCCAAAAATGGCTGCAATGATAGCTCCTAACCCACATGCCCTTCTTACAATTTGACACTGACACTCTGCCCATCAAGAGGTGGAGTCTATATTCACCCTTGAATCTGGGTGGACTGGGGGCTAGCCGGGAGAAGTCATCATGTAACTTAAAAAGCTGGGGGCATACACAGTGATAGAGTTGCTGCCTGGTTCTCTTGGGAGGCTCATTCTTGAAACCCAGATGCTACACTGTACTGAGGCCCAACCGGCCACACAGGGGTCACGTGTCTTGGCCCACAGCCCACTCTACGTGGCCAACTCCACTGTGGCCCAGAGCACACTCTACGTTCCTAGCCCTCAGCCCCTCGCCAAGCATCAAGCACCAAACCAAACTAGCCTTTGAGCCTTCAGGGATCCCAGCCTTCAAGACCTGAATCATCCCCAAACATGGAGTCCTCCCAGCTGATGGTCCAGGTACCCCAGAACAGAGATAAGCTGCCCTGCTGGGTCTTTTCCAAATATTCATTAAAATGTGGGTCATTTAGGGGCACTGGGGTGGCTCAGTTGGTTGGGGGTCTCGGGTCATGATCCCAGGGTCCTGGGAATGAGCCCTGCTCAAGGAGGAGTGTGCTTCTCCTTCTCCTTGCCCCCACTCTGCTCTCCCTCACTCCCTGTCTCTCTCTGTGTTTCAAATAAATAAATAAAATCTTTAAAAAAAAATTGGGTCATTTCATGGCACTAAGTTCGGGGTGCTTTGTTATATGATAATAGTAACTGGAACAGACAAAAATGGGAACTACATGTGGCTAAAAGTGATGTGGGCAGTCATTCCAAGCACTAGAATTACTGCAGCCTCTCTTTCAGGAATGAACTCAGAAGTTTTATCTTACATGTGTTGTTTTTCTACTATAGCCACTCCTCTGCTTACAAGGGTTTAACTCCAAGTGAACTCACATAGCTCTTAGATGATAATGTTTTCTTAGGATGGTGCCAGGCACTATTCTGAGAGTTTATGTGGATTAATTAATCTACACAACAAACTCATGAAGTAAGTACTATTTTTTTTTAAGTAGACTCTACGCCCAGCGCAGAGCCCAATGCAGGACCTGAACTCACAACCCTGAGATCAAGACCTGAGCTAAGGTCAAGAGTGGAGAACTCAAACAACTGAGCCACCCAGGCACCCCAAGGTAAGTACCATTTTTATTCCCATTTTACAAATAGGGAAACTGAAGCATTGAGGTTAAACAGCTTGCTCCGGGTTACACAACTAGCAATCTCAGAGCTGAGCTGGGATTTTGAGCCAGGCAGTTTTTTGGCTCACTAGCCTGTCCACTAACAGCCACATGCACCACTTCCCAAACTCTGACTCTACCTCCCCCTTGGCACATATGGCTCAGTCCAGCCCCACCCCCTGATGGCCATGAGTGTCCAAAGTGCAAAAGGGAGACACTCCTGGTGTCGCGGTAATGACAATGGTTAGAGTGCAGGCTCTGGCCGGGGCTGTTGGGTAGGTCTTTTAACCTCTGTTAACCTATCTTCTCACTTTATGCAAAATAGCCAACCATTTTAAAAGCACAACTCTCCTTTTCATGAAGCATTAGCCCCATTCTTCCTTCCTAGACTGTCAGCCTCATCAGGGCAGGGACTTTGTCTTTTTCACTTCTCATTCCTTTGGGACCAGCATGGAGCCATGTACTCAACTACAGCCAGTAACTGAGCTGACTTTGGCTTTTCTGTTCTGTTCTGTTCTTTTTTTTTTTTTTTTTGAACTTGTCTTTCTTTTTGTATCCAGGGCTTTAGGGATTTGTTCTGTTCTTTCTATCCCCATGAACAAAGCCTTAAATCATGCCTTTACCACTGAGTGGGCTGCCAAAACTGAGACTTGGGTTTTCTGCCTCGACTTTCAAAGTTCTTCCTAATCAGAGGAAAAGGCTTTCACGGGTACCCTTGATCATTTTTATATCCACCTAAGGATTCTCTACTGTCTTCCAATCGCTTTCCAAAATAATTAAAACTCCTAACCATGGGCCACAGGAGCTTCTACTAACTTGATTTCCTATAGGGAACTACTGAACTCTTCTTAAAAGATATCACAGGGAATTTCTCACCTTTAGAATTATGCCAAGATGATACCAGAATATTAACTGAAATTATTATTAAGGAGGGTTGTCTGGCCACCAAGCCCCTGTTTTACCCCATACTGTAATGACTTTTGTATTTGTCTGTCTCCCCCACTAAACTGAAGGCAGGGACTCTGGCTTTTACTTCTGTACCCCAATGTCCAGCCTAATGGCTGGCAAAAGGGACACATTTGCCAAGTGTTTACTATTCAAATGCATGTAGCTGGTGAGCCCAAAGTCACTGATAATGTCCGGACTAGAACTGCAGCCCTTGAGGGACCCCCAGAGGATGTATCAAGTGCATTTGTTCACTTCACAAACATTTATTAAACACCTCTGTGGGATTCAGCATTGGGCCAGGTGGTGAGCATAAAAATGGAGTAAGATCCAATCTTATTATATATGACTGAATCTGCTCTGGCAGGGGAGACCAATACGGAAGCACATCACTAGAACACATTTGGGTAAGAACTCCACACAGAAGATCTAAACCATGGCCTTGAGAGGCAGTGATAACAAGAAGGAAATCTGGGTCTGGTTAACAGACTCGATGTGTTATTTCCCATTTTTATATAAGCTAGCAAAAGATAAGACGATAGCATGGTAGAGCGATCCTCCAGCTGACAGCCAGGGTCCTAAAGCCATAAGGGGTCGTGGGTATAGGCGGTCACACGGTAGAATCAATACATCAGATACAAAATTAAAGATGTTAACGACTAAACTAAGACAGGTTAATATATCTGTGACTACGTCTGCTTCTACCTGTTCTTGTGCCCTCTATTCTTCCTCCCCAAGCCTTCTTAAAGATAATAATGATTTTAGTGGTGAGTGTCAATATCTGATCATAAATACATAAAAAAAACTGATCACTTTAAGAATCGGACATAAGAGAACATGTGTACACTAAATTCAACCACGTGAAAAGGACAACACATGGGTGACATACACATGAATAAGACGGAGGTCATTAGAACTTAACTGTCATTAAGGATTTTTATGTTAAATTCAAGTTATTTTTAAGAACATATACTATATAATTAAACTATTTTATGTGTGACCAGGGCTTGAGAAACAATGGCAGACATCAGACCATCCTGGCGCTTTCTCTGAGTGGAAGGGACGAGTTTTGGGATCTGTCATGAGGTAAATCCACAGCTCAGGAAACCCACTCAAGCCTCTCACACGCTGTTGGCTGCCTTGCTAGTAGTCCTCTCCTCTCGCATTGGCCTCGCTATTGGCATTTTCCTCTCTCATGTCCAGGAAGGCAAGGGGGCTGGAGGAAACACACAAGCCAGGCTGCCCGGTGCCCCAACAATGTATGATTTCTAAATCTCAGTGTGGTCTTCAATCCTCTTATTTGTCGTTGCTCAACTGTGATGAGTTGCATCATACTCAATGACCATGAATACTCAAGACCTTCGTCTCTTGGAAGACCATGCCCTTGACCCTCCACCCTGCTCCACCGCAGGTAGACTTGCCTCTACTTCCTGGGGTAAGTGAAAACCTCTGGGTGTGAACTGCCCCAGCTTTTTCCAACCTTTTCTTAAACACTCACTCACACTCCCCCACCTTAATCTGCATCTTTCCTCTGTTCCTGGTCAGCTCTCTTGCTTAGGCTGTCCGTGTCTTTCTGTTCCCACCCTCTCTCTGAAGGCCCTCCTCCATCATTTGTCCTTCTCTCTTCTAGATGGCAACCTCCACCCCTCTTTCCCCTCATCCCAATTCCCAACCTAGTGCCGTCCTCAGCCATTCCTTTCCCCCTCCAGACTTCTCACCAAAACCTTCCTCAAGATTCTTCTACACGTGCAACTTTCACTCTCTCACTCCTTTATTCTATGCTCCCTATTTTCATGAGACATTCGCTGGGTGTAATTTAGTTAAAGGTGCAGATCCAGGATTGAAGCAGACCTGTATTTGACTCCTGCTTCCTTCACTTACAAGGCACAAGATCCTGAACATGCCACTTAATTTCTTCATTTCCAATGAGGGGATAATAACAGCAATCACCTTCACAGAGTTCTTGTAATATTCAATGGAATACCATATGTAAAACAGTGAATAGTGTCTGCACATGCCATATGCTCAATAAAAATTATTACTAGTAGCAGCATTTGCATTTTAATGATTATTATCATTATTATTTGTCAGGCACTACACTAGGTCTAGTTAGAAATCCTGAACTAAAGAAATCCTACCAAATTCATGCAGCCAAGGGAAACTAGTTTGCAATCTTCTATTACAGTGTGCCTTATCTCTTGGCTTAGGATCACCTTTCCCACCTTCAAATCAGGGTCTGCTCCTAGGAGTTTCTTCCCATGCTGATTCTGTATGACTCTAGTCCGTTCACTTCCCACAGACACACACACAGTAAATTTATTTGTATCATGTGAGCCAATAGGAAAATACTTAATTTAGCTGAACACAGGACCTTTAACCTATGCTGCTTTTGCAGCAACAAAAGTCTGTTCTGTGTGCAGTTGGAAGTCAATAATTACTGATGAGCAGACAGTTGTATATTGACTTTGTCCTCCCTACCATCAGTTACCGCAAGAATAGGAAGTATATTTTTAGCATCATGTTTGAATCCTACCTGACAACCCAGAAACTGCAATAATTTCAACCTATGTAAGCAAGGAAAGGATTACTTTGTTGTTGGTACACCAGAAATGAAACCTAATGGTCATTTATAGCCTGTGATTACTCACTAAGAAGGTTAGCAAGGAGCGCTCATTTCCTTCCCTCCATCTTCTTGGTATTCTCAATTCTTTTTGGTCACAGGCTGTGCATGGCATTATTTGTTTTAATTAGGAAGACAAAGTACAGGCAACAGCGACTGTAATAGGTATGTTCAGTAAGGAAACAAATTACACAGTGAGATCTCATCTCAGTGACAAAAAGAGCTTCACTAAGGCATGTAATTTTGTCTAACAATTTGCTTTTTAGAACAGGCTCAGAAATTCCTATGCACTGCCCCAGCACTACTAGGTAAGGCTTGCTCTCAGTGGAGGTATTAGTATGGGGTTCAACCGAGGAGCCCCTTCTCTTGGACTGGTGGACCCTTTCACTGCAGGGATCTCAAGTCAGGATCCCGCACACTAACCTAATGCCTCTAGGATTCAACAGTGATTTATAACACAAAGAAAATGGTTCCTGATTCATTCTCTACCTTTTTTTTTTTTTAAGATTTTTAAAAACGTAATCTCTATACCCAATGTGGGGCTCGAACTCATGACCCCAAGATCAAGAGTCACATTTTCCACCAACTGAGCCAGCCAGGCACCCCATCTTTCTCTAACACTGTTCCTCTCCTTTTCTATCAATATTTCAAAACAAATTTGGATCCTAAAAATCTCTTTGGAATTAGTTGACTAGGGGATGAAGAATTCACACACGGAAGGGCCACAGTAGAGGTGATGATGATGCCTAAACAACTAACAATTACAAAACATTTATTTGTGCAAGGCCCTATTCTAAATACTTACTTAACATGTATTATTTCCTTTAGTCCTCACACCTGTGAAGGCTTGGCATTATTACCTCCTCTTTACATATGAGAAGTTAAATAACTTGCCTGTGGTTCTACAACTAGTAAGATTCAAGGCTGGGATTCTAATCCAGGCTTGTCAGATGCCCAAACCCATTAGTGCTATAAATCAAAGCAACTCCTTCTCTGACCTATTTTTATTTTTAACCATAGTTTGTACAAAATTAGATTAAACTTGATTTTTATTATAGTGTCTCCCATGGTAAATCTATAAATTTCCATAATGCAAAATTAGAGTCCCCACTTAAAAAATGGGAAAAGGACATGAATGGCCAAATGAAAAAATTAAGTCAAATATTAAATTTCAGATATTTAAAACTAAAGGGAATTTAATTCCATTCAAGAAAGAGTAACCAAGTGACACACTGTACTAGGCACTCTAAGTATTAAAAAATAAAGATAGTAATTTTTCAACCTCCAAGAAGCTAATGATCTGGTGGGAGGAACACAGTGTAATATTTCAGTTCTTACTTCAAATGTCATCTCCTAAGAGAGGTCTTCCCAGACCACCCTATCTAAACTGTTGCCCCATTCCCTATAACCTTCTATCACAAGGGTTAGTAAGCTTTTTTTTCTGTAAAGGGCCAGAAAATAAATAATTTAGCCTTTGTGGGCTATATGGTCTCTGCCAAAACTACCCAACTCTGCTAGCAGCTATAGATCACAAACAAACAAGCATGCTGTATTCCAATAAAACTTTATTTACAACACAGGCAGTGGGCCTGTTAGTTTGCTATAGTTTGCTGTAGTTTGCTAACCCTACTCTAACATATCACTCTGTTTTTTCTTTCATAGCATTCAACAAAATCTGAAAATTATCCCACTTAGTGATTTATTACTATTATTTACTATTTCCCTCAACAAAAATGGCAGCTCCAAGACAGCAAGGTCCTTGCTGCTTGTTCATAGCTAGTTCTCTGGGGTCTAGAAAAGGGTTCCTGACACAGGACAGTTCACTCTAAATATTTATGGATTAACTAAATGAATGAGTACTATTCCACAAAAAGAGAAACACTGATTGCCAATAAACATATAAACTATATTTGGCTATATTATTAATAAATATGAAATAACTGAAAATGTCTTTTTTTTCACTTATCATACCTAGAATGGTTAGAAAAAGGGAAGAAGGAAGACAAAGAAGAGAGGGAAAATAAGGGGAAGGGAAAAAGAGAGGGAAGGTAGGGGAGGAGAGCCTGTGTAGACAAATATGTGGGTAAGCTGGCCCTCTCATCTACTGCCGATGAGACAGTGTGTGTGTGTGTGTATGTGTGTGGTATGTGTGTGTATATATATATATATATATATATATATATATATATCCTGGAAGAATTGAAAGCAGAGGCTCAAACAGACATTTGTACACTCATGTTCATAGCAGCATTATATACAACCAAAAGGTAGAAACAACTCAAATGACTACCTACAAAAGAATGGATAAACAAATGTGGTACATCCACAGAATGGGGTATTAAGTCTTCAGAAGGGATAAAGTACTGACACATACTATAAGGATAAACTTTGAAAACAATGTGCTAAATGGAACATGCCAGCCACCAAGGATCAGGATTGTATGATTCCACCTCTGCACAGGTATCTAGAATAGGCAATAGTACAATAGAAATAGAAAGTAGAATAGAAGTTACCAGGAGCTGGGGGGAGAGAGGGAATGGGGAGTTATTATTTAATGGGCACAAAGTTTCTGTTTAGAATGATAATAAAAAATTCTGGAGATGGATGGTGGAGATGGTTGCACAGCATTGTGAATGTACTTAATGCCACTGAAGGGTATATTTAGAAATGGTTAAAAGTGTAAATTTTAAATTATGTATATCTTACCGTAATAAAAAAGTATATATGCTTTTTTATTCCAAAATTGTACTCCTAAGAAATAACTCTGAGGAGATAAGACAGACGGGTGAAATATGTATATGCTAGAATCCATCAACCTCAAGATCTATGAATAAAAATCTAGTTGTATAAATAGAGCCTGATAATAAATATACAAAAGAGACCACTATGCAAGCATTAAGCATGACAAAGTAGACTTTTCACATAAAAATATCTCCATAATACTATTGTTAAATTAAAAAAAAAAACAAGCTACGGAATGCATGTGCAGTATAATTCCATTGATGTAAAAATTCTAAAGTTTACTTATACATGGAAAAAATGTGAAATATTTTCCAAAATGCCCACTATTCTCTGAATAGTAGATTTGAGATGATTTAAAATTATCCTCTTTATAATTCTCTGTACTTAATTTTTTAACAAAGAATATTTTTAATCAAAATAACATGCTATTATAAACTCCTGTTTATCCCTTTTTCACATTAATTAAGGAGGGTTAGGCCCTTGATACTTTCATAATAGATGTTTTCTGTATTTCTGTTTCCATAGCAGCGATAATACTTATAAAAGAGTCAGATACATTTTTAAAAAGATACGTACCTCAGACAATGGTGTTATAGCTCTATCAGTCAAAAATAGACTTATTATTTCAGAGCAACATTCAATAATCATGTTCTAGAAATAAGAAGACAATATAGTGAGGTTGAACTTACTGGTTAACTACTAGATATTTTAGTTATGAACTATTTCTTTTTTTTTTTCCTATCATCACCTACCTCTAATTCCCAGGAGGCAACTTAGAGGGGCTCATAAATCACAATCCCTCAAATAATTGAGGTTATTTGAAAAGACACAGGATGGCCACAACAGATAAGATTTACTTATGAATAAATACGTTATTTTACTGTTAAAATACATATGTTACAGAATTCACACCAGAATAAATTTTTGGAAAATCATTTTTTTCTAAGAAGAGAACCCTGGGATAAATAGATTCAGGCCCCAGAAAGGGATTTAAGCAGAGACGAATGGCTGAGAATTGAGAAATAAATGGAAAGAGAAATGAAAAGGAACCGAGAGTCAATGTCATACATTCTCCATTGTTGATGACATTGCCACAGCCTCTACTGAGTGGACATAGCCGTGTTTATGTGTAGATATCTGAACCCAGAGGGATCTACCCATGGGCAGGGGTGAATCAATCCAGTTCTCTATTATTATAATTTCATATAAGGAAGGGCGAGAAGAGAGCTATAGCGAGTACTGACTATAGGAGCTCAAGATCCTGATACAAAAATGGAAAAGGCAGCCTTTGAGCCAGAGGTAAGATGATTAAGATAAGGAAACAGATGAGTGAGAACTTACACCCCCGTGTAATAAGTAAGCACAGTCTTGGCTCCCGACTCACCAGTTCCATTTTCTGTGAGGCCCATTGCGTTTAGTTTTCCAGTCCTTATGTATGAGCTTACTTATTGTACCCTGCCACATACTGCCTCCTGCCACACCCACTCTACTTGAACAGTGTAAGTAGCCCTTCTTTACTTATAGCTAAAGGACTCATGACTATCTCTGACTGGCAGCTTGGTGATGTTGCCAGCATCCAGCAATAATTCATTTTTATGGTTATTTAATACATACATGTACCAGCATTCAGAAATATGAAAATGACAGTTCCATTAATTTTTTAAATAATTTTTTAATTTAAATTCAATTTGCTAATATACAGTATAACACCCAATGCTCATCCCATCAAGTGCCCTCCTTAGTGCCCATCACCCAATCACCCCATCCCCTCATCCACCTCCCCTTCTGCTACCCTTTGTTTGTTTGCCAGAGTTAGGAGTCTCTCATGGTTTGTCTCCCTCTCTATTTTTTCTCCAATCAGTTCCCCTCCTTTCCCTTATAGTCTCTTTCACTATTTCTTATATTGCACATATGAGTGAAACCATAAGTTCCATTGATTTTTAAATTATGACTCCCCAATGCTGATTGAAATCTGAAAGAAGCAAACAACTCAATTCACAGCCCCAAACCATATTATATTTGAGTTTTGATAAATGCAGGAACATAGAAAAATACACATTTTAGAGTTCCAAAACTATTCCTAATTCAATTCAATTTAACAAATATGTTTGAGATGCTGTGGAACACAAAGGTGAAGAAATAGACCCTATCCTCACAGTGTACAATGGCTGAGAAGAATAGATTCACACACATCTAAATAAAATGCCAAGCAGAATGTGGTCAGAACATGGATAGGAATTATTATAGGAACCTAGAGGTGGGAAAGAGGAATTGCAAAGAACAGGGAAGACTTCCTGGAGGAAGGGTCATGTGAACTGAGCCTTGAATGAATAGTAGGATTTCACTGGCAGACACTGGGGACAAGGGCATTCCAGATGGAAGGAGTCAAGTTAGCAACAGAACAGTGGATATGCAAGGAGCATAAAGCATCTGATATGGCCTTTACTGTGGGTGTGTATAGGAAGCATGGCAGTAAGAATGATGAGAAATAAGGCTAGAGAAGTGAACTTATAACAGGACAAATGAAAGTAAGGAAATTGAGAGGCACTGTACTGAGGAAATAATGATCCAGCTGCTTTGAAAAGGTACTTCTGGCCATAGTTTAAAGGTGAACTGGACTCAGAAAGAGACAAGAGAAAGAGAAATTAACCAGGAGGCTAATTTCAAACTGTTTGGGTGTGAAGTGATCATGGCTAGAAGGGGGCCTGGTTCAGTGGGACCAAAAAAGGTGGAGGGCAAGCAGGGTATCCAGCATTGCTCAGGTGACACCACTTTCCTATGATGAACCTCACAGGCTCTTGGCCCACAGAGAGGATACCCCTGTCTGCACTCTGATTCTCTTATTTATCTCTATTTCTATTTCTAATCTGGTTCCTAGGACTGGTTAAAGTATGTTTCCTTCCTATATGAAAGGTTTCAATAACAGCCATGATGCAGTAATGTCATGATTTCGTCAAGTACTATCAAGCAAAGTCAGACTGTCTACATGATTAATCATTTCGTGTAACAGATGAAGACAGCAATGTTACCTGATAAATAAACGCTTTCCACTACCTGTCTCAACATTTATCAAGCAGAAATTTCACCTCAGCAACATCCTATTTCTATGGCATTATTTGTAGTAAGCCATTACAAACATCCAAAGTTGGCTGATTGGATGCTGGGCTATCACTGAAACATAGCCTTGAGCTCATCACACCAGACAGAAAGCTGCCAGAGGTGTACTGTGTGTGGTTGGCAAGGGGCTGGGCAGGCACAGAATGACCCTTGTTCAATCTTTGCCATTGCTCCCTTAAAAAGGAGCATCTGTTAATTCTACAAGGATAGTTTTCTGAGTTACTTCAAAAATAATCATGCTCTTTGACTTAGTTTAAATCCTCATCTCTTTCACCTATGGAAAAAGCTTCCTAAATTGTTTTCCATCCTCCGAACTCTTGCTTCCTCATCCCTCCTTCACATGCCACCAGGCTTATCTCAGCAAATCATAAGGTAGATCATGAGAAGCCCTTCCAGGTGCTGCCCCCTTTCTCTCCTACCACTTGTACTCAGCCCTGCCTTTTCATGGTTCTTCTCTACAGAACCAAGTTCACTCACCATTTTGTCATTCAATGCCTACTGTATGCATCCTAAGTGCCATAAGATGGTAATGAACAAGACCGAAAGAGAATCCTTAAGGAGCTAATTGGTGGTCTAGTGGAGAGAAAAGGAGAGATAAGAGTCTTACAGCACCATGTGGTGAATCAGAGGAGGAAAAGCTTAATTCCACCTACCTCTTCAAGCCTCACCTCCCACTACATACCCCCGTTCTCCTGCCACAACAGATAGCTCATTGTTCCAAATATAACATTCAGTCCCTGACTTCACATTCCTTCTCTTGCTATATCCTCAGTCTGCTATGCATGCCCTCCAACTAGAAGCTTCCCAAGCAAGTACTAGAGAGACACTATGTGTCAGGCACTGGGCTAAACATTGGAGATAAGATGATGAATAAGACCTCCAGCAAAATAATTTGTGGTCAAGAGAGAGAAAGAGACACAGAAACACATAACTGCCAAAGCAATACAGTAAGGGTACAGGGTATTTTGTTGGAAGGCCACTTGTGGATGTCACAGAGATTCTAAAGAACATGACAGTTGGGGAAAAGATTTAAAAGAAGTTTTGCTAAATAAATAAATAAATAAATAAATAAATAAATAAATAAATAAATAAATAAATAAAGTTTTGCTATGTATTTTAAAAGGATTCCCTCTTGAATGTTCTTATGAGACACTCCATTAAGATTTAGATTATTTTCAATGGTTTTGAACATCAGATCAATGCTTCTTTGAATGCCACATTTTGCTAAAAGAGGACCACCAGGTGGCTGGGCTCATTATGAATGACATCTGGGTACTTACAGCCATACTCATACAATGATTAAGCTCCTCCATGACAAAGATTTAATTGTACTAATTTCTGTATGTCCTTATCTCCTCCCCAAGCCTGGAAAACTTTTGCTTATAATAGTACCTCAAAAAGAATTTGTTAATTGATGCTAATGTCCAATTTTATTTTTTTTCTGTTTTCATAGTACTTTGATATTTGGGATACGTTGACATATACTAAGTTTGTTAAGATTTTATTTTGGGGGGTGGGGCACAGGAAAATAGAATCTCAAGTAGGCTCCACACCGAGCACAGAGCTCAAAGTGGAGGTTGATCTCACTATCCTGAGATCATGACCTCAGCTGAAATCAAGAGTCAAATGCTTAACTTATGGAGTTACACAGGTGCCCTGACAATATACAAATTTCAATTGCCTTTTACAATCCAGGCATCCCATAACTTTGTTCAACTAACCTTAGGTGAATTGGTGAACATATTTTAGGCTTCTGATATCAGTACGCTATCTTTCCAAATAATGTGTTTGTCTCTTAAAGTCAGTCTGGTTTACATCTTTCATAATGCTTTAAAGTCCTTGGTAAGCTCTGAAGATATCCCTAAAGCTATGAATGACAGGTTAAAATAACTCAGTAATTCTGAGCCAGTGTTGTTCATTTTAGAAAGATATGCATAGTTTTCAAGCCAGAAGTGATGAGAACACCTGTTCTCTAGCCCTTTTGTTACATCTTAAACTAATATCTGGATTCTGAATTTCTTAGCTTATTCCAGACCATAGGCTTTGGGTGGGGAGGGGGAAAACAAAGGAAGAGAGAATAAGAAAGAGTTTAAGATTCATTATCCCCCATATCAACCAAGGGCACATTTTCTGGGCCCTTCTGTTTAATAACCCACCAAAAATCTATAGTGTGATAGAAATAAATAGAATAGATTATAGAGGTTATGAAATCCTGTCCAATTCCAGACTAGAATCGATCTCTTCAAGTGTCCTAGTTAACTTCTAATTAGCGTCAAGTGAAGGTTGGCATGACAACCAACTGGCAGATTTAGTCAATGGGATTTGTTATAACACAGAATAAAGTTGCCTTTTCTTAAAAAGTTCCAGTTAGCATACTGGAAAAAAGAAAGAAAACTTTATACGTTCCTTCTATTTCCCAACTTTTCAAATGTTCTGAACTAATCTGTTTGCCAATTCACCTAAACAAATATTGGTTTGTCTTCCATTTGATGAGATTCCCTCATACATGGAACCAACAGAACTAAAACACATCTAAAAATGCCCTACTTAATGTTGAAGAAACATTTTCTAAGTTGAAGAATAATTCAAAGATACAGGGGAGAATATCAGGTTTGAAAGCAGTTTTACTCAAAGACTGATTGATCCACTCACATATACCATTCCAGTTAGGACATGAAAGCAAGCAACATACCTTAATTAAGGTATGGTAGGGCCTCTGGATTCCTCCCTCTGCTTACATTCAAATGCTGCCTGTACTCCCATTTACTTGGTATTTATTTATACTAATAGTCAACCCTTGACTGAGACGTTGGGCTCATTGCGATAAATTTGATACGTACATTGGACCCCAGGGAAATTCTAATGACTCACATTCCAACCAACAGGCACAGCTCTCCTGCTCAGAGCACTATTTTAGTTAAATTATCATTTTTAGAGATAAGAAGAAAATTAGTCCCAGAAAAAGTTAAGTGAGTGACCCTTGGTAGTAAAACCGAGTGGCAGAGCACAACCTAGACTTCCTGTTTGTATGGATGCTCACTCTCCTGCCTCAGACAATCTCAGCTGAAAAGACAAATGGGTTCAGGAGAAAATAATCATTTTTCATAGATGAAGTGGATTCAGGGATAATCTTAGCAAAGAATATCCTGGATTATAGCTCAAAGACATTAATGTAATATGTCTGGTCTACAACTAAAAAACTGTGATTATGAAGTGATCTACAAAAGAACGGCAAAAATGACACGAGAACTGAGTTTTTCTTGAAAACAGATATAAAAGGGAAACCATGCACTTTATTAAAATATGTATGTTATTTTATTATGTTATATATAATCTCATGGGTTTAAGATATCTCATCTTATAGATTTATTAGAAGTACTCGGTATACATCAGTAATTATCACAAAATACCTGGTAATTCATATGGTAACATACAAAGAGACTCAACAGATTTTGGGATGTATAATCCAAAACCTAAGACATCAATTCTATGATAAATCTAAGCACACAGCAGAGGAGATGTAGGTATGGGAAAGCAGCATTTTGCAAAAACTAACTGTTCTTGCCTGATGAATCCTTTTATACCTAGGCTTGTTGCTTTCACAATAAAGAAAAATGCAGTCACTCACTCTACTGGAAATTCTGATTCAAAATGCCAACAAGTATATTCTGAAAATCAGGAGAGTTGCCAACTTTTATGTTTTCACATGAGTGCATAGATGAGGAAAACAACAAAAAAGAGCTAAACCTACACCTGAAACTAATGTAACATTGTGTGTCAACTATACCTCAATAAAAAGAAACGTTTAAAATGGCAAAAAAGAGAGGAGGGGCAAGCCCTCTTCGCCGATGACATGATACTCTGCATAGAAAACCCAAAAGCCTCCACCCCAAGATGGCTAGAACTCATACAGCAATTTGGCAGCATGGCAGGATACAAAATCAATGCCCAGAAATCAATGGCATTTCTATACACTAACAATGAGACTGAAGAAAGAGAAATTAAGGAGTCAATCCCATTTACAATTGCACCCAAAAGCATAAGATACCTAGGAATAAACCTAACCAAAGAGGTAAAGGATCTATACCCTAAAAACTATAGAACACTTCTGAAAGAAATTGAGGAAGACACAAAGAGATGGAAAAATATTCCATGCTCATGGATTGGCAGAATTAATATTGTGAAAATGTCAATGTTACCCAGGGCAATTTACACGTTTAATGCAATCCCTATCAAAATACCATGGACTGGGATCCCTGGGTGGCGCAGCGGTTTGGCACCTGCCTTTGGCCCAGGGCGCGAACCTGGAGACTCGGGATTGAATCCCACGTCAGACTCCCAGTGCATGGAGCCTGCTTCTCCCTCTGCCTGTGTCTCTGCCTCTCTCTGTGTGTGTGTGTGTGTGACTATCATAAATAAATAAAAAAAAATTAAAAAAAATACCATGGACTTTCTTCAGAGAGTTAGAACAAATTATTTTAAGATTTGTGTGGAATCAGAAAAGAGCCCGAATAGCCAGGGGAATTTTAAAAAAGAAAACCATAGCTGGGGGCATCACAATGCCAGATTTCAGTTTGTACTACAAAGCTGTGGTCATCAAGACAGTGTGGTACTGGCACAAAAACAGACACATAGATCAATGGAACAGAATAGAGAACCCAGAAGTGGACCCTGAACTTTATGGTCAACTAATATTCGATAAAGGAGGAAAGACTATCCACTGGAAGAAAGACAGTCTCTTCAATAAATGGTGCTGGGAAAACTGGACATCCACATGCAGAAGAATGAAACTAGACCACTCTCTTGCACCATACACAAAGATAAACTCAAAATGGATGAGAGATCTAAATGTGAGACAAGATTCCATCAAAATCCTAGAGGAGAACACAGGCAACACCCTTTTTGAACTCGGCCACAGTAACTTCTTGCAAGATACATCCACGAAGGCAAAAGAAACAAAAGCAAAAATGAACTATTGGGACTTCATCAAGATAAGAAGCTTTTGCACAGCAAAGGATACAGTCAACAAAACTCAAAGACAACCTACAGAATTGGAGAAGATATTTGCAAATGACATATCAGGTAAAGGGCTAGTTTCCAAGATCTATAAAGAACTTATTAAACTCAACACCAAAGAAACAAACAATCCAATCATGAAATGGGCAAAAGACATGAAGAGAAATCTCACAGAGGAAGACATAGACATGGCCAACAAGCACATGAGAAAATGCTCTGCATCACTTGCCATCAGGGAAATACAAATCAAAACCACAATGAGATACCACCTCACACCAGTGAGAATGGGGAACATTAACAAGGCAGGAAACCACAAATGTTGGAGAGGATGCGGAGAAAAGGGAACCCTCTTACACTGTTGGTGGGAATGTGAACTGGTGCTGCCACTCTGGAAAACTGTGTGGAGGTTCCTCAAAGAGTTAAAAATAGACCTGCCCTACGACCCAGCAATTGCACTGCTGGGGATTTACCCCAAAGATTCAGATGCAATGAAACGCCGGGACACCTGCACCCCGATGTTTCTAGCAGCCATGTCCACAATAGCCAAACTGTGGAAGGAGCCTCGGTGTCCATCGAAAGATGAATGGATAAAGAAGATGTGGTTTATGTATACAATGGAATATTACTCAGCCATTAGAAATGACAAATATCCACCATTTGCTTCAACGTGGATGGAACTGGAGGGTATTATGCTGAGTGAAGTAAGTCAATCAGAGAAGGATAAACATTGTATGTTCTCATTCATTTGGGGAATATAAATAATAGTGAAAGGGAATAGAAGGGAAGGGAGAAGAAATGTGTGGGAAATATCAGAAAGGGAGACAGAACATAAAGACTCCTAACTCTGGGAAACGAACTAGGGTTGGTGGAAGGGGAGGAGGGCAGAGGGTGGGGGTGAATGGGTGATGGCCACTGAGGGGGGCAGTTGACGGGATGAGCACTGGGTGTTATTTTGTATGTTGGTAAATTGAACACCAATAAAAAATAAATTTATTATTAAAAAATAATAAAATGGCAAAAAAATTAGAAAAAAAGAGCTATACCAATACTATTCTTTAAGAATTAAAAATTATTTGTTAATGGTAATTGAATATTAACCTAGCAAAAAATGATTTAAGGAAAAAGAGCAGACCCAAAAGAAGGAAAGATCCTAAAATCTTAAAGTGGGGGGCGGGGCAGTGAGCCAGGCCCCAACTGGCTGGGAATTCAACCAGGAAAGCAGCAAAAGGCAGTCCCAGAATTAGACTGTGAGGCAGGCACTGGGGAAAGAAGTCCCCAAATAGACCAGAAGAAATAAAGGAAATGAGATATTATATGACAAGCATCAACACTTGGGTAAAAATCTATGGATGAACATGTGAAAATGTAATGATCAGAAGAAAGTTAAGGAAAAAAGACAAGTCAAGAAGAATCAAAGCTCATATATGAAAGGAAAATAACCATAGTATACTATTTGACTTGGCTGCAATAGTGTAAACACCAAATATCGATTTAACCAAATTCTGTGATATAATACTCAAGAAAGGGGAAAGGAGAAGTTGGGGAGAAGTAATAGTGAATTAAATCCTTATATACTATAATAAAATCAACAGATATTATCTCAAATTGATATATTAAAGAAAAAAAGAACAATTAGTTCTAGATATTAGCACTATTCTGGCTTTCCTCCTTCCAAGTCAGTATAATGTGACATATTTGGCCAATGAAATATTAGTGGAAGTGACACGACAGAAACTGTAGGAGCCAGTGTGTGATTCACCCCCTTTCTTTGTCTCCTGTTGCTGTGACTGGTGGTTTTTTTTTTTTTTTTGAGGCTTTATTCATTTATTCATGAGAGACAGCGAGACTGAGAGGCAGAGACACAGGCAGAGGGAGAAGCAGGCTCTCTGCTGGGAGCCCGATGTGAGATTTGATCCTAGGACCCCGGAAACACGACCGGAGCTGAATGCAGATGCCAACTGCTGAGCCACTCAGGTGCCCTGTGACTGGTAATATTTTATATGATGGATGTGCTACCAGCCTGGATGCTGGTCTGAGGAGATATGGAGCAGAGCCTCACTCGGCCCACTTGGATTTGAAGGCTGTTTCTTACGGAATTTTTCATGACTGATACTACTTATTATTATAGACATGGAAGTAAATAACAAGAGAAACAGCTGAAACAGTTGAAAATGGTTGCCTCTGCAGAACAGGACTATGTAATGAGGGGAGGTTGGCTAGGAGCTTGTCCCTTTTCAGGAAGTCTTGTAGAGCAATTTGATTTTGAAAATGGCCACAATAACTACAGAATCTATACCTCAAGAAATTAGATTTATGCGCAAATGGAAATTCAAAGAGCAAATGAATACGGGACAGCAAATATCTCTCTGCTCCTTTCATTTCCACAGACGGTAAGGAATTGCCACTTCACTCCTGAAGGAGGAGACATCCAGCTTCAGACTTGTAACTAATCTGCTTGGTAAGTTTGGAAAAAGCAAAAGAACATGCTAGTTCAGCCCCTTCTGGGAAATCTTTGCTTTTATTTCTGGAGGCACCCTGCCTGCAGGACTGTTGGTCTTGGCTCCTGTGTGCAGTAAGCCCAGTGGGGGCAGAAGGGCAGTGGAGAATCCTACGGTTACACATGTGTGATGAGATGGGCAAGTCTAGCACATTCAGGGGTGAGATATTAGTAAGCTCATTTGGTCACAGACCTAAAGCCACGTTTGCTAACCAGTCAGCTTTACCAGCAATGATGCTGATATTTTGATCTCCACTACTCATCTCCTATATCCCATTCCTCAACTGGGTTCAGAACTCAGGAAGGGTAAAAGAGATTTGATCCTCTTCTCCAAACACATTATACCAATCACCACAGAAACCACTCAACTGGGTGATCAAATGAATAATGCATCATTAAGATGTGTAAACTTTTTTTTTGTTGTTCGAAAAATACACATGCAAAGAAAAAGTCTGAGAGATATATGCTTATCTATATTTTCTAGTTTTCCTTCACACATTTCTTGAGTAACAAAAATGTTCAAACAATAGACTTAAGAATAAAGAGTAAAAGGCGATGCCTGGGTGGCTCAGTCAGTTAAGCAGCTGACTTCAGCTCAGGTAATGATCCCAAGGCCCTGGGGTCAAGCCCCATGTTGTCATGCTCCTTGCTTGGCAGGATACCTACTTCTCCCTCTCCCTCTGCCCCTCCTCCTGCTCATATTCTCTCTCTCTCTCAAATTAAAAAGAAAAAAAAAACTAAAAAAAAAAGGGTAAATGAATAATATAAAGTTACAAAGCATTGTTTTTTGGGATTCACAGTGATATCTGAATGATTTCTCTAGATTGCCTTTGTTTTCATTCATCATCAGATTCTTATAATTGGTAGGCTTAGAAGAGCTTTGAAGGAAACACTACCTATGTGTCCAAAAAACATTGGATCGTACCTGATACTCCAAAGAGAGAAAACAAAAGAACCACAAAGTTCAAATTTAGTTACATAGCTTTGATGAAGTAAAAAAAATCACATCAATAATTATGTAAAATGACATCCATGCTGCAACAGTAATGCAATTTTCTATTATTTAATAACTTACTTCCATTTCCTTATCAATTGATTTCTCTTCCATTTCTTTCATTTCAGATACATTTTCATCTGAAGTAATTTCAGGAGTTGTTGGCAATGATATTTCAGCTATTTGCTTAAGATTAGATAGTTTCTCATGAATTGAAATAACTCTAAAAATAATAGATAAATACATATTTTACTTGAAGAAATAAGAAAGGCATTCATTTATTCCCAGAATCAATAATATGTGTAAAGTAAGTCCTCAGTTATTTAACACTTGGATTTCTGACATTCCCAAACATCATTCATTCAATCATTTATTCATTCAAGAAACATGAGCAAAGAGACACAATTCTAAGCTCCATAATCTTTATGATCTAGTTATACACTCAAATAGATATAAAATGACTGGCAAAGGCACAATGACAGAAAGGTACACATCCAAAATACTGCTTAAGATGAAAATAAAGGAAATAAAACCCATGTGGGCAAAGAAAGTCCAGGAAATGACAGTTTGCTCCTGTATAAATCTTGATGCCATGATATGATTGCCTTGCTGACCTGAAGTAAGAATTACAGCAAGTTAGGCATGGTTCAAAAAGGCCAATCAGGGCAGCCCAGGTGGCTCAGCAGTTTAGCGCTGCCTTCAGCCCAGGGCCTGATCCTGGAGACCTGGGATCGAGTCCCACATCAGGCTCCCTGCATGGAGCCTACTTCTCTCTCTGCCTGTGTCTCTGCCTCTCTCTCTCTCTCTCTCTCTCTCTCTCTCTCTCTCTCTCTATGTCTCTCATGAATGAATAAATAAAATCTTTAAAAAAAAAGGCCAATAAATGAGGCCACAGCAATGCACAGTACATTGTTGGGAGAGAGGTGGAAGGGTAGGTAGAAGAATCAAGAAAGAAGGGAAAGCAAAAGCCAAGAAGGAAGGCAGAGGACACAGGGCAATTATATCAAAGATGGAAAGCTTCTGGAGCCACAGGCCAGGGAACAGTGGATCCTCTGAAAGCAGAGGTAAATGGATGGATGAGGGAGTCAGGAGATGGAAAAGCGTTTGAAGTAGCTGAAGGAGGCAAACAGCCACCTGCATGGCCTTCAGTGATTCCATGCTACAGGCACAGCACGTGTGTGCACACATATGCATGTGTATACCACTGTGGGTGTCCCCATCGATGGAGAGAGGAATACTTTTATGAGAAAGACATAACTGATCCATAAAAGCAAACTGCCATCAGGAATAGGTCAGGTATATCAATTCTCTTGTCCCACAGGGCCCTCACCTGCAGCATGGGATAATGCTTGATTATCATAATGAAAAAAGAACCTTTAATTAAATAAGAGGATTTAAAATTGCATGTTTAAGAAACTCTACTATAAAAAAGACAATGGATAA
Organism: Nyctereutes procyonoides; assembly: GCF_905146905.1. NCBI lineage: Eukaryota > Metazoa > Chordata > Mammalia > Carnivora > Canidae > Nyctereutes > Nyctereutes procyonoides. The sequence continues at coordinate 27,658,820 of NW_026575122.1, forward strand.
AATGTAAAAATCTGTTATTAAAAGTTTACTTGGAATACATCGATTAAAAAAAAAAAAGGGTCATCTCCAATAGTGCTAGAAAAACTGCCTGGTGCATTGGAGAGAGAATAGGACTCAAAGGACCTGGGTGAGTCACACTTGGTTCCATCACACACCAGCATGGGACCCTGGACAAATCACCTAACTTCTCTGGTCCTGACATTCCTCCTACTGCAAGACTGGAACTATAAAACCCACTTCATTTACTTCACAGCATTTTGTAAGAATGAAATGACATAACTGCATTCATTCTTAAACATAAGAAACCACGTGAAGGAAAGATGATACTCTAACACACCATTCTTCATGCTAATACCTGGAGAAAGAATTCGTATTTCTCTTTCAAAAATAACATAGCTTTCCTTTCTAATATATGGTATTGCAGGACGGATCAACTATCCTTTGATGTTTGGGTTTCAGCTTGTCAATGAATGTCCAGAGCTGCACTATCTGCTTCAAAAATAAATGGCCTGGTCCAACTCTGTAAAAAGCAGGCTGAGGCCAAGCAGAGCAGGCTGGGCCCCTTGTGCAAGATGCAACATCAGAGGATCTAGCTTCTCAGCTTCAGGCCCCAAGCCTTCTGACCCCATTTGCGCCAACATCTTGCCCACATACATCTTCACCTCTCTGTCCACATCAAAGCTGGGTCCAGCTTTTGAACTCCCACATTGGCCCACGAACAAATATCCATCATCCCATTTGGGTTGGACCAGCTGCCTACAGCCTCTGCTCTCATTTCCTGACTCATGGGCACTCACTCTACCTGGCTGCTGGGGCCAAGAGGCAGGACCCAGCCAGGAGTAGAAATGTGGGTGGTGGGAAACCTGAAGGCAGAGACAGTAGGTAGGGAGCTGGATCTTGGTTAGAAGAGTTTAATTAGATAGAATAACACAAATCCTTAGGCGTGTTTATTGAGAACAGTATCTTTTCCTTTGTTGTGGTAAAAAAATGCAAATAATTAAAATAGGTTTTTCTTGGTGAGTACTTAATTTGGAGATTAGGAAATGAAATGAAGGAGGGCTGCCCAATTTGAAGGCTATTCAGGTCTCTTCTCTAGCCTATTTTTTCTGATCTTACTTTGCCTCCTGAATGATGGTCAACAGGAGCAAGTTCCCACATACTGATCCCATCTTGACCCTCCTAGGAGCACAAGAATGCCGGCCTCAGTGAGAGACAGAGGCCACTTTGCCCCGTGCCACCGAGGGACAGCTTAGCTGAGAAACTGTCAGGCACGCTCCCGTGTGTTTGCCTCGGTGACTGCTGCATGTCCCTAATCTTAGGAAACCTACCATGGCTCATAAACACTCCAAGTTAAGAGCTTGTTGGAACAAAAGAGAATTCTGTCAGTTTGATTACATTCTACTCTTCAGAAATTATAATCATTTGCATATGATTCTAAAAAAAAAAAATCCTGCCATTTTTTTGGATACAAAGCAAGTGTATAATTTCCTAACTTTGTTGCTTAGCTGGGCTAGTATATGTCCCATGTCTAGAATTTCTGCCTCACTGAGAAAAAAAAAAAAAAAAGGAAATTTGAATAATTGAAAATATGCCAGCTCTTGAAACATCTTGTTTTATTCTCTTTTATGGCAAGGCCAAGAAGTCCTTCAAAATGAAAATTTATGGAGCATGAACAAAGCTCATCAGGGAAGAACAGAGAAGCACCAAGTCTCTGTTCACTGAGCACTTACGAGGTACCTAGCAGCACACAGAGTTGACACTGACAGACACAGGGGTTAGTAATGAGACCTGACCTGACATTTGCCCAGTGCTTTTGGCCTTTCAGGGTATGTGCACACACTGTCCTGCTTGATCTTAACAACAACCCCGGAAGGCAGGCAGAGTAGATATTATTTCCATTTTACAACTGAGGAAGTGGAGGCTGGGGTCACAAGGGCAAGGAACAATGGAATCAATTAACTAAGCAATGAAAAATTTAAAAACAGACTAGGAATTTGGTAAATTCTTGGGAAAAGAGAGAAACTAGGCATGAGCAAAATTAGGGATATGCCCTGTTTGATGGAGAGGAAGGAAGACAACCTAGATGAGGCAGAGACTACTGATGTGGGGAACAATATAAATTAGGATCTGACACAGGGTAAGGGCAGGGCAAGGGAGGTGGTGGACTTTGTCCTTAATGTTGCAACCCAAAACAGAGCCACATGTTATTTTTTAAACACACCTCAAATTTCAGGAAAAATACAATACAGACAGTATCCTTGTACTCTTTATCGTCTTTATGATGCATTAGGAACTGTTTCTCCAAATCTAAGTACTCTTATTATTATAATACCCACTTCATTGATAGGGGTAGGTTAAGCACAAAGAGGTTAAGTAACCTGCTCAAGGTTGCAAAGTTAGTAAGGTGCACCACTGGCATTTGAACCAAAGTGGGCTGGATTCAGAGTCCATGCTCTTAACCACTACAATATCATACTCCTCTAAATAAAAGGAAGATTCTTCTAAAAAAGTCTTCTAAAAGTTCTGTGATTTACCTTGTACATTACTAAAACAGCCTGTCCCAATGAAAATATCAGCAAAGTTGTAGAGAATTCACCATTACTTGCCTGTTCAGTGGAACCCACAAAGAGCCAATACAAACATTGCTAGAAGTGCTATTAGGTGCAGCATCTGAAATATTCTGAGGCTTCATATTATATGCATACAACAATAAAACCTATAAGAAAATTAAAGGACATAAAATGTGACATTAAAATTTCATTTTGCTTCAGAATAATATCATTAAATTTTAAAGTTTTTCTTTGAAAGAGAAAACAATTTTTTTTCAATTCACTTTAAACAACTTTTTTTCAGTAGGCTCTATGCCCAATGTGGTGCTTCAACTTACAACCCTGAGACCAAAGAGTCTCATGCTCTATAGACTGAGCCAGCCAGGTGCCCCCTCAATACACTTTCAAGAAGAATGATATGAACAAGAATTGTATGAAGTTTATGATGTAAAAATAAATGCTATTTGATAATAATATTATTTTTGAAGGGTATCATTTGTTATTGCAATTAAGTTTAAATCTCAGTCTTCGAAGGCCCTCTATATATTGGAAATATGTACCTGGTGACTATCCAACCTTGTTTCTTATTACTTCTCAATATGCACTTTCCCCACCAGTGGTCATAGCTGCTCTGTGTATCATTTACACTTCTCCTTTCCTCTTTCCATTATTCAACCTACACACAACATTTTGGTCCCCACTTCTAATGTAGAACTTCTACTAATGACTCATGCTCTGGTAATTTCCCTGTTGTTTGCATTTTGACAATCTTTAAAGTCAATTCCATATATCCTAGTACCTATTTATGGCCATCTTCACAGAATTTGAGATTCACAGAACCTTAGAGAGGATCTTGTCTAAGGCCCTCACTTCAGATATAAAAAAACTCAGGCCCAGAGCTGCCAGTCAAAATTGACTAAGTAAGCACATGCATTTATCTCTGCTTCCTTGATAGTCAAACTAAAATAAGAGTAAAGTATGCATTTAAAAAGGCATAAATCTACAAAGACAGACAAGAAGAGACAAGGTAAAGGAGACAGGAGGTGTTAGCAACATGTTGAATGACAGAATGTACTCAGAAGAGCACTGGGTGACTCAGAAAAAAGGAAAGGCTGTGTCCTGACTGCCTTCGGAGGGGTTGCCAACAATGAGCATGGCGGAGAGCCCTGGAAAGGCTTGGGAACTGGAGACATCAGGTATCTTAATCTCTCTCCTATCCCTTTGACAAGCCCATGCAACCAGATTTCCCCATTTCACTTAACTCCTCTCTGGCCAAATGTCTTCCATTTTCCTCTCTGCCGAGGCTAAATCAGAGACTTATCCTCAGGGGAGTTAGGTATAGGAATGAGATGCTGAACTGAAGACACTAGAGGGGCACCTGGGTGGCTCAATTGGTTAAGCGTCCAACTCTTGGTTCAGCTCAGATCATCATCTCAGGGTTGTAGGATAAAGCTCCACATCAGGCTCTATGCTCAGCACAGAGTCTGCTTAAGACTCTCCCACCACTAGCACACACTTCGTAAAATAAATAAATAAATCTTAAAAAAAAAAAAGAAAGAAAACATTGGAATTAAGTCAAAGCCTGTGTTCTCAACAAGAGACATCCCCTACCCCACTGCGGACCCTGCCCGTGATGTAGGAAACCAGACAGATATTGAAAAGCATCCTCTTTAAGGAAACTGACCAAACAAAGAGAAAAGACCTATGGGCACTGACATTTCAGCATCCTACAATGAAACTGCTGGCTCCTGCAGTTACCTTACAATGAGGTCTATAAATCAATAAGTCTGACCTGATACACTTTTTAGCACCTTCAAATATGAATGAATAGCCAAGGGTCACTAGACATGAAATGAAAGGTAGAGACCAAAACTAATATAAAAAAGGAACTTGAAGAATCAGGTATAAGATGGAGAGCAGAAAAAAACTTCAATGAAACCATAATTGAGAACTTCAAAGAGAATAAAGACAATATTTCCTCTGTGAATCCAGAACACAGTGCTGTTAAAATGAACAGAGAACAAGAAAAAGCTCTTAAAAACTAAAAAAAAATATGATCACAACAAGTAATCAACAAAAGATATGAAACATAAGGTTGAATATATATCTCCCCAGAAGTAAACCTAAATTTTAAAACACAGGTAACAGGGGGAAAAAAGAGGAGGAAAAAATTGATAAATTCAATATTTGAATAATAATTCTAGAAGGTATAGAGATAATCAGAGGGAGGAAATTATCAAAGAAAAATATTCTTCTTGAACTAAAGGCTATACTTTCCAGATTGAAAGGGGCACAATGGATGAAAGTGGTACACCAAGGCTCATCATGGAATTTCAGAATAAGGGGGACAAAAGAAAGATCCCCAGAGCTTCCAGAGGAAAAAAAATCAAAAGAAAGAAGTAGGAATCAGAATAGGAGCAGACTTAACAGCAATGCAGGATTGCCAGAGACAGTGGAGCAATGTCTCCCATGTTTTTAGGGAAAATAATTTTCAACTTAGAATTATGCCTAAAGAATAATGAAGTCAGCATTAAAATGATGACTTTCTGTCAGACACTCAAGGTCTTTTCTATTCTGTGTAAGCACAGGGTCAATATCGGTCAATCTGTTGCAACCTGTTCACACCTCAGGGGACTGTAGTCATGGTATTGGCCCTTGGCCAAACCTGAATGAAATTTACTATCTAGTGACTACTGCAGTCCTGTCCTTGATTCTGAAGCACCAGGAGGCAGCCTGTGCCATACTGTCAGCATTTTGGTAGAAAATATACATATTGATGATTTGCATCTGCATTCTATTGTTCTCTTCATTTCTATCACTAAATCTGATCCTATGCATGGTTTTGACCACATGAACAGTTATGAAAGACTTTTCCTCAGATGAGACATCAGCCCTCTTGAGACCAAGATATCTTACCATATTTTGGTGCTTATGATCTGTAGATGAAGTGTGTCCTGTGCAACTGAGCAAGGACCCTGGCAACTGCTCCTGGGCATCTTGGATCTTTCTAATGGTTGTCTTTGCTTACTTTATCCTGCCACACCTTATCCTTTACCAAAATCTTCCATGAATATATTTTGTGGAATATATTATATGGTGTATCCTTTGAATAATCAGAACTTCCAACACACCATTTTTGGGGAAGTTGGAAGATGTATTCATTCCACACAAGAGAGCAAGTCAAGATAGAGAGAAACATGGGACCCAGGGAACCCATCTCAGAAAGAGATGAAGGAATTCTCAGAAGGATGGCAAATGGGCTCTTATGTTGGTATCTGAGCCAGGAGAGCAATCAGTCCAGTTTGGAGAATATCTCTGAAGACAAAGACAATAAAATAATGAGAGACAAGTTGATGAGTGTGACCATACAGAGAAGAACTGTATGTTCTCTGAAAGTTTAGGAAGAATAAGAGATTTTAGAATACAGAGAACACTAAGTTAAACAAACAAACAAAAAAAGCAGGGTTTTTTTATTTTTTTTCTTTAGAAGTTGGAAAGGAAGGAAATAGTACCTTATCTGATTCAGCTGTGAGTGATATTTACATAGTTGTAAACATTGGCTATTGGTTTAAGAATTGTGATAGAATTCATTTAAGAGAATGTGTGGAAGAGAGAATGTATGTGAGGGGGAAAAGAGGTTAATATTAGCCTTCATCTTCCACAGTAGTATGTGAGTTTGATCACTCAAGGAATTATCATGTGAGCATGTAATGTAGATATATGGGGGTGGGGACCTAACCAAACAGAGACAGCTGAGAGTTAAAAGTAGTTGTATCTAATGGTGGAAATCAGAGATGTGGACAGCTAGACAAAGAAATATACTTTTTATTCGTTAAAAGTCTTTTAAATTTGGTTTTTCAAATTATGGTAAATTTGATGAAACATTTCTGAAATGAAAATGTAATGAGTCCCAGAGAGATTAGTCTGTCTTATGGTGTTGCTGTTGTTTTGTATTTGTTAGCCTTGACTCCCAAGCTAGCATATGAAATCCCTGAGACAGAAGTGACATCTTGGACTTTTTTAGTAGTGCTTGCAGCACCTGCTTCATGTTAATTAATATCTTTATATTTCTGAAATTTTCATTACATCTTTTAAGAGCTAATGAAGTTTCCCAAAGCACATTAGTGGAAAAATTTAAATAGACAACATATTTAAATTTAACCCCTGATAATGAAAATGACTTTCTCCCTCCTCAGGCTGACACTTGTCAATGGCTTTGAAATGCAATTTTAAAGCCTTTTCTATCTGAGCATATCACAACTGAATTCAAAGTATAACAGTCTGAAATCAAAATGGACTTGGATAAAATAGGGCAGTGGTTGAACAACAGAACACTAAGTTCACTTGCATATTTGTTGTGAGCCTGGGCTTTGGGGCCAGAATGCCTGAATTTGCTCCCACCACTTATTGGCTGTGTGATCTGGGCAAATTATGAAAGTGTTGTGCCTTTAATTCCTCATTTGTAAATGGAAGTGTGGTAATGCCCATCCCTTGGATTGTGTGAGGATTCAATGGGTCAATGTGAAGCGCTTAGAGCATCACTGCTGTGGTTGCGACCGTCATGCCCACTCCTGGCTCCTCACCCTCCCTTGCTTGGTACCTCATTCTCCATAGTCTTTAAGACCCACTACTAAACCCAAGCTAGTTTCCTATATGACTTCCCAGGCTGTCCTCATTGAATCCATGTGCTTAGTTCTATTCCCAAATTGTCCTCACTCCTCAGGGATAAGTGTCACCCTGTAACACTTTACATACTCAGGATTGAATTCTGCAGGACACAATACACCAACGACGACATTTCCAATGCTCCTTAGTCACTTCTGCAAAGACTTGTTTTTCAATGGCAAAGAAGTGATGTGATCTTGACAAACATTGAGGAATACTGTATTTAAAATTGGCTTGAATGCAGAATCCCTTACAGCCCTGCAATGGGTGAAAAAAGAGCCCCTCCTCTACTAGATGGAGTTGATTCATTACTTCCCCACCTTGGTATCTTAGTCACCTAACAAAGTGCCTGCCATATAGTATGTACTCAATCAATGTTTTATTAATTAGTTAGTAAGCAGCTAAGTTATATGCATGTTATAAAGAAATCCATATGAAGAACTAGAAGACTATGGTCACCATGTCCATTTTTGTCATTAATAAGTTGTGGCATTGGTCAAGTCACTTTACCTACATGGGGCTTGGCTCCCTCATGTGTAAAATGAGGGCATCAAATAGACAGTCTCTTAGTTTCTCTTCAGTTCTGAAATTTTATTTGGGTGGTACTAAGAGAAGTCAGAGAAGCTTTCCAGTGGGAGCTGTGTAAGCCTCAATGCAGTAGCTTCTTGGAGTGGGGTGTTTTGGTAGCCCTGGCCTAGCCCAGTGCTTCTCAAATTTAAATGTGTATATATCATTTGGGAGATATTAATAAAATGCATATACTGATTCAGTGGATCTGGAGTAAGACCTAAGATTCTGCATTTCTAATGAGTTTCCAGGAGCTGCCAGTGCTTCTGGTCTTTGACTCTCAGATGCCAGTCCCTGTCTCCTCTATGCAGTTTTGGTCTTCCCCAGCTCCAGAAGCAGGGTGTAATTTTGGGCCTCAACTGCAGCACCAGGCTCTCATTAGTCACTTGGCCAACAAGACCTAGAATCCAGAGCCCCTCAGAGGGAAGCCCTGCGCATCTTTATGATCTCTGAGTTTCAGCACTCCTGAAATCTGCACTGACAACACTGAGCTTCTGGATTTACTATGACTTGATAGTTTTCCTAGGAATCCCAATTCTTCCTTCAGTACATAGGACTGAACTTGTCTTGAATGCACAGCCTACTTATGAAATACAGTCTAGCTCTAACCAGGGTCATAAAAATCTCCAGAAAAGAGCATTAGCTCCATATTTCTTGTTCCCAGACTGGCTGGATTACTGCATTGAATAGACCTATCTACAAGAACCTTTCTGGTTCTATCCAACTCTTGTGTTTTTGCTTGATACTTGGAGTCCTAATTTTCAATGCTTTGCTTGATCAGACACCTTGCACTTGATCATGCTTGACTGCCTAAATCTTCTGTGGCCTCTAAATACCGTGTCTTGGACTGTCTAGCTGCACTTAACGCAATAGCCTAGCAACAGTCTGATTCCCTCCAAATGAGGTCTCATAGACCAAAAGAAAGGCCCCATTACTGCTTCTTTATTGCCCCTCCTCCCTGCTGGCTCCCAACTGCATCCCTTTGAGTCTCATCAAGTAATAAACATAATTCAAGTCTCATTTTAAAACGTGGGCTGGCTTGTAATCCCAACATACTGGGAACTCTGGATGCTAAAAATAGCAAGAAGATGAGGTACAATAAAGCTGAAGGTCCTAAGATATATTCTTAAGACAAATCTGGGCCATCAAACCTCTGGCTGTAGTTACACCTTTTTAAGCTGAGCTGTAGTTATGCATCTCTGAGCCATTCTTCACAACTAATTTTAAAGCTTGTGTCCAGGAGGTTCATTAAAATGATTGCCTCTTGAAGCCTCTGTAGTTTCTGTCTCTAGAAGATACTGGAATTTTTCAAAAGACGTTTAGTTTATAACAAAATTCCAGTGAAGAGCTTATATGTGGTTCTACTATATTCTTCTAAAGATTATCTTGTTAAATAGGATAATACAATTTCTATCCCCATACTTAAAGTTAAACTTTCCCATATTATAAACTTAATCCTCAAAAGTATTGTGGCGTGGAAATATTTAGCCCTTGAAAATTCTAAAAATTTTATGTCAAAATCCCTAGTTCCAGGATTTCTGCTTTGCTGCCACCAGCATCCTTAGCTCCTACCAGCATTTCTGCTTCAGATACTAGATTAACTGAAGAGGACTTAGTAGGTGAATCAAGGGATATTAACTTGCATTGTTAACCCTCTAAGTCCCTGGAAACTCCAACATCTTAGGTCAGATATTAATTTTCATCATCATCCCGCCCAGAGGCTAGATGTGCCTGCAGCCAGGACCATTGTCTGAGGACTCAACAAAGCACCATGCTTAGGAGTGCAGACTTAGAATCAGATTTCTCTAATCCTGATTCCTTGTCAGCTAGCTTTCCTCTGTCCTGTGTCTTAATTTCCTCTTCTGTAAACTGGGGCTGATGATACTACCCACTTCACAGAGTTGTTGTGAAGTTAATATAAGCAAAGTATCTAGAATATACTAAGTTCTACATTCACTATTGCTATTACCTTGTAGTTTTATGAGCTGTAGTCAGTTATTCAATACAAAACTCAACACTAAACACATAAGATAATGATTAGATAAATGTTCAAATACACCAATACTTTAATCATCAAACAAATTTCAGTGTTATCTTCTGAAAAGATAGAATCTCAGCTCTGAGGATATCTAGTCCAAGTCACCATTTCCCATTTTTTTGACTAAAACTTATGTCAGCAACTACATCTTTTATCATGACCCAATACATACATATTTATTACCAAAGAGGGGAAATAAGAAACGGGAAAACCGTGTGTTTTTGTGTCTTTGCTTGTGGCATAAGAAAACCACTTTAGCAATCTGTTTAAATCAGAATTTGTTAGCTGGTGTTCTCTTTTTAATCTCTGACACCAGTTCATGCTTCCATGTTAACTGTCAGACACAATCTTTGATGCATAAAACCCTATTACTCTATCAGCCACAGATATAGTCAAAGCATTAACTTCTTAGATCACTCTGTCTCAGACTGATATGGATATGATACTTGTATGAGCTTGCAAAATGAACTTCATACTTTTCTTCCTTATTATTTAAAATTAGCTGCTTAGGTAAACATTCTATTTCCCAAGTATGTAATCCTTCTGTACCCATACCCTCCCTACATGGATATACTCTTTTATCACTTGGTTGTTTCTCTTGCCAGCAAGTAAATAAATTCTGGCATACACTGAAAATCAATTAATCTGAGAAATTTTCTTTTTTACAACATCGTAAAACAAAAATTTCAGTAAACATTTTTTTTTCTTGTTTTAATTTCTTTAAAAAAAATACTACTCAAGACCCACACAATATTGATTCCATGGTCCATTAGTATTTTTGGATCCACAAATTGAAAACTACATTACTAAATTCCCCAAAAGAGGCTATGCAGATTTATTATTTTTAAATGTATATAGAATATCTGGCAAAAGTTTGATGTGGAAAGTGTGGGAAGGAGAGTACTTTCAAAATGTAAGAAATAGCTTTAAATATTCCTGGGGAGTGATATGTTAAAGTTCCTCTTTTTGTATGAGTAAAAAGAGATATAATTGACCAAGAGTTAGCAGCAGGTTACCAGCCTAAAGAGGCTGAATGAAGAGACCAATGGGAGAAGTGTGCTTGAGAGCAAAGAGAGGTAAGCCCAGGAGGCTTCACAATCTGACAGGGTCACATGGGTCAAGGAGCAACAGAAGCTACCAGAGGCACGGCTAGAGGGGACAGCACTCAAGAGCTGGAAAATTCAAGAGTAGACCAATGCAGAAGGCTAAAAGCAAAGAAAATGCTGAATAGGGCAAAACTATATGGCAATTGTTTTATGGGGAAAAGCCTGAGGCTCTTCTTAGAGAGAGCAGCAATCAAAGGAATGCTATGGTGGGAGGTCCCTCTGCAAATGGCTGTGGTGACCAACTGTTCCATTTTTTAAAGCTTGACCTCTCATAGAGATTCTCCTAGAATGTGAATCACTGTTCTTTCTCCAATTGTTTGGGGATTGATATTAAACTGCTTCTAAATACTTGCCTCCATTTCCTCCTGCTCCCCAATTAGCGCTAGTGCAAAGGTCTTTCCATGCATATGGATATAGATACGGATAAAGATACAGAGTTAGATAAAGATAATAATAAACATTAAAACAAGGAGTGATATATGTGATATGAATTTATGAAGGGCACTTAGAAGCAAACTAAGGTTTTTTTCCGTATATGCTATGCATTTAAATTTTGCTGGTAAGGCACAGTTTACTCTCTTTTCTATACAATGTTGGCAGCTAAAGTATCTATAAGAAGATATTGTTGCTAAACTTTATTTTTTTATTTTTTATTTTTGTTGCTAAACTTTAAAAGAAGACTTTAAATAATGTTTAACAGGTGTATTACATGTATATTTGAAGTTATTAAACTTTAAAACAGTATAATAATTTTAAAATAATTTCAGATAATAATAAATGCCAACTATTATTTATTGAGGCTAGACATTTACCCAATTGTCTCTCTTTCTCTCTTTTTTCTTAAGATTTTATTCATTTATTTCTGTGAGAGAGAAAACATGAGTTGGGGAGAGAGGCAGAGGGAGAGAGAGAGAAGCAGACTCCCTGCTGAGCAGAGAGCCCGCTGACAACAATGTGAGGCTGACTTTGGGATCATGACTTGAGCCAAAGGCAGATGCTTAACCAAGTAAGCCACCTAGAAGCCCCTACCCAAATTATCTCTAATTACAGAGGAGGGTAACTATGATACAGGAAAGTTAACCAATCTACTGAAGAACACAAAATTATTAAGTGACAGAGCTGGGATTCCAACCCACGTAATTTGGCTCTAGAGTCTGTGTTCTTAACCGCTATACTAATATAAGCAAAATAAATAAAAACAAAACCATTCCCAGTAAAATTTTACAAAGACAAAGAGAAAATTTCAAAAGCTGCTAGTGAAAGAATTCAATACTTTAAAGCAATAAAAGTCTCCCAACAGCAACAATGGAAATGAGATGATATTTTCAATGAAATAAAATAATTTCCAATCTTAAATTATTTACTCCATAAAAATTTATTTCACAAATAAATGTAAAATAATGACACTTGTCAGGCAAACAGAAATTGAGTGTTTGCCTCTAGAAGATCCTCACCAAAGGAAATCCCAAAGTATATACTTCAACAGAAATAAGTGATCCTGGATAAAATGTCAAAAATGCAAGATGGGGTAAAAAAACAACAAAACAAAAAACTACAGTAAAAACAGAGAAAATTCTAAATGAAATAACTCTTGTATAAAGCAATTAAAACTATTATTTTGAGTTAAAAAAGAAAATGTACAGTAATATCATATAAGTCATTAAAGGTAAAAAGATATTCATTAACTTTAGGCTTTGATAATTATGTAGGTTGTCCTGAAGGTAACCACTAAAAGCACTGAAAAAAGTGTATAATTTCAAAACTCATAGATGAAAAACAGATGATAAAAATAATCCAAAATAAGGGAAAAGAGAAAAACAGAAGAGCTGAGACAAGTAAAAACACAAAATAACATGACAGATTTAAAACCAAATCTATTAGCATTTACACTAAATGTAAATGTATTAAATTCCCCAGTCAACATATAATGTCAGACTATATTTGAAAATATTCAAGTGCATGTCTTTGGTAAAAACAATTAAAATGCAAGAACACAAAAGGGTTGAAAGCAAAAGGTTGGAAAAAGATATACTGTGAAAATAAGCACAAGAAAGTCATATCAAACAAGGCAGACTTTATGAGGGTAAAACATTATTACAAAAAGGCCACAAGTCATATCAAAATGATAAAAATGCTCAGTTCACCAAGAAGACACAGAGTTAAACTGACTGCACAGTCAGAACACAGTTGCAAATTATGTAAAACAAAATTATGTAAAACAAAATTTGACAGAAGTAAAGGAAAGACTAAACAATAAGAATCACTGCAAGAGATTTAAATATACTTCTTTTAATAACTGATTTTTAAAAATTAAAGGTAAACAAGAAAAGAGGTTTGAACAAGACTAACCAACTGACCTATTGGATATATATATATATATATATATATATATATATATATATATATATATATATATATATATGAACACTGCCCCGGTGACTGAGGACTGCACATTCTTTTTAAGAGCAATGGAATATTTATATAATAAATCTTTCCCTGGAGAAAAAAAAGCAGGTTTCAACAATATCAATCACGTAGAGCATTTTTTTTATTATCACAGAACATAATCTAAGAATAAAAAATAAAAGATAACTTTCTAATATAATATACAGAATATATATAAGAATATATATAAGTTCTGTGTAATTTGGAATGTAAAAAACACATGTTGAAATGAGTCAAAGGATATATCATAACTAAAATTTTAAAATTATTTTAACTGAACAATACTGATAATACTATAATAAAGACTTGTGAGATGAAACCAAAGTAATGTTTAGAAAAACTCATAGTCTTAAAATGCATACATTAGGGAAGAAATGACTGAATATTAAGCCAAACATCTATCTCAAGAAGTCAGCAGTTAGAAAAAGAATACAAAACAAAACAAAAACAAAATAGAAGAAAGATATATAGATCAGTGAAATAAGATTAATTAATGAGAAAGCTCTGGTGACAATGATCAAGAAAAAAATACATAAACCACCAATGTAAGAAATAAAAAGTGAACTTCAATATAAATACACTGGAGAGATTAAAAATATGATAAAATTTTTAAATAAAATGAAAAAATTCCTAGATAAAGCAATTTAAACAAACCTGACTCAAGAAGAAACAGAAAACTCCAATGTTCTATAAATAGGGGTGATAGTCAAAATATTTAATACTTGGTTTGACATGGACACTAACCATTAGAACAGATATTGACCCAATAAGAATTAATAACACGTCTGGTATCTAGTAAATGAATACTAGTGCTTAACAACTGCCCCTACCTATTGAGAATTATATTACTAGTTTTCTATTTTCTCACAAATTAAACAAGTCAGATTGCTTTACTGATGAGTTCCTATCAAATATCTGAGGAGAAAAGTTTACTCCAAACTTACAGAAATGTCACCAGAGCACCAGAGAATAGAAAAACATGATTATATTTATCATGAATTTATAAGTCTAACAAAATCTTGATACAAAATATATCTGGCAAAGATAGTATGAATATGAAAATTTGTAACCCAATATTACTCTTAAACAGTGGCAAAAACCCAATACAAAACATTAGTAAACTGAATCTAGTAAAATTAATACATGACCAATTGGACTTTATCTCAAGAATACAAGATTGATTTAACATTTAAACTGAGATCAGTTAGTATATTTAAAAATTCTAAAATCATCTTAATGACACAGCAAAAGATTCTGATAAAATTTCTTAGCAAGTGGACAATAGAAAAAACTTCCTTAATGTGAAAAAGAATGGCTACAAAACAAAAGTTAAAATCATATATTATGGTGACACATTAGAAAGTTTCCCTTAAAGATTAGGAAAAAGGAAAAATGATCAACCCAAGTCAGACTTTTCCTGATTTCTTAGTTATTTTCAGATTTATTCTACTAGACAACATAGGCTCTAAATTGCTGTATATTCTCACCTATATGACAAGGGGAGGTATTCTCTATTTTCAAGTTATAATGGTCAAGTTAAACTTTATATTTAAATATAGGCTTTAGCTTTGTGATTATATTACATACCAGAGGTTCTGTGTCCTTTGGAGGTCTTTCTAGAGGGGGAATGTACCACTGAAAGCAAAGTTCTTTGTTTAAATCTTGTATCTTCATATCTGATGGCACATCTGCAGAAGACGGGCCGGTAGAGAGCTTTAATGATAAATTGGAGTGTAGAGAACTGTCATGACATAACTAGGGAAAAATAAAAAACAATTTAATTGTTGGTAATAAATTCATTCAATATCTAAAACATTCGTTCAATATCCATTCAGTATTGGCTACATTATAATACTCTGGGAACTTTGTTTTATGGGTGTAGCTTTATAAAACTGTTCCCAGTTATCAGAGAAGATTCTCCTACAAAAAATATGCTTCCAAACCCATGGGACTCAGGGTGCCTGGGTGGTGCAGTTAGTTAAATGTCCACCTCTGGGTTTCAGTTCAGGTCCTGATCTCAGGGTTGTGAGATCAAGCTCCACAATAAGCTCTGCACTATGCGCAGAGTCTGCTTGAGATTCTTTCTCTCTCTCTCAAATAAATAAACAGATATTTTTAAAAAGCAAAACAAAAACAAACGACAACTATGGGACTCAACAAATGTCATCCAGTTTGGTGACTCTCCCAAAGTAAAGATCTAGAGAGGAAAATGTCAATGGTATCCTTTTCAGTCTTAAGACCAACTCAGGTCACTGGGAACATCTACTTTTTTTTCTTGTTTATTCTATGGTAAATGAACTGAAGATATGATTTTAAATAATATCCACTTTCCACCAGCATTTGTGTCATATGCAAAATAAGACACAGTTTTTGCTGAAAATATTAAAATCAATTGCTCTCATTCCCTCTTTACATGAACATAGCTGATTTGTAAATTCAGTCTTGGTGAATCTGGGCCTAGCTTTGATGCAACCAGGTCCCTGAATCAGAAATTTTCAGGGAGGAGGAGGGGCAAGATGGTGGAAGAGGAGGGTCCCCAAATCACCTGTTCCCACCAAATTACCTAGATAACCTTCAAATTATCCTGAAAATCTACGAATTCGGCCTGAGATTTAAAGAGCGAACAGCTGAAACGCTACAGTGAGAAGAGTTCGCGCTTCTATCCAGGTAGGAAGACCGGGGAAAAGAAATAAAGAAACAAAAGGCCTCCAGGGGGGAGGGGCCCCGCGAGGAGCCGGGCTGAGGCCGGGGCGAGTGTCCCCAGGACAGGAGAGCCCCGTCCCGGAGAAGCAGGAGCTGCACCAACCTTCCCAGGCGGAAAGGCCTCGCAGGGAGTTGGAGCAGGACCCCGGGAGGGCGGGGATGCCCTCGGGCTCCCTGGGACTCTAACAGACACCTGCGCCCCGGAAGAGTGCGCCGAGCTCCCTAAGGGCTGCAGCGCGCACAGCGGGACCCGGAGCAGCTCGGAGAGGCTCGGGCAGCGGCTCGCGGAGGGGGCTGCGTGGCCGTAGAGCGAATCCAACAGCGCAGACCGGGAGCACAGGGCGCCAGGACACAGCCCAGGATCCAGCCTCCCCCTGGGACAGGCAGAGGCCGGGAGGGCCCAGGACAGCAAGGAAGACCCTGCCCGGAGCTGAACAGATCAGGGGCCCCGCCCCGGAGCCTCCAGGCCCTGCAGACTGAGAGCTCTGGAGCTACTGCGGGAGCTGACTCCAGGGTTCCAGAGCTGGCCCCGCCACTGCGGTTGTTCCTCCTGGGACCTCAGGGGGTAAACACCCCCACTGAGCCCTGCACGAGGCAGGGGGTAGAGCAGCTCCCCCAAGTGCTAACACCTGAAAATCAGCACAACAGGCCCCTCCCCCAGAAGACCAGCTAGACGGACCAGTTCCAGGGGAAGTCAAGGGACTTAAAGTATACAGAATCAGAAGATACTCCCCCGTGGGTTTTTTTTTTTTTTTTGATTTCTGATTGCTTCCCCCACCCTTTTTTCCCCCTTTCTTTCTTTTTCTCTTTTTCTTCTTTTTTCCTTTTTTCTTCCTTTATTCTATCTCTCTTTTCTTTCCTTCTTTCTCTTTTTCTCCTTTTCCCAATACAACTTGTTTTTGACCACTCTGCACTGAGCAAAATGACTAGAAGGAAAACCTCACCTCAAAAGAAAGAATCAGAAACAGTCCTCTCTCCCACAGAGTTACAAAATCTGGATTACAATTCAATGTCAGAAAGCCAATTCAGAAGCACTATTATACAGCTACTGGTGGCTCTAGAAAAAAGCATAAAGGACTCAAGAGACTTCATGACTAGAGAATTTAGATCCAATCAAGCAGAAATTAAAAATCAATTGAATGAGATGCAATCCAAACTAGAAGTCCTAACGACGAGGGTTACAAGGTGGAAGAACAAGTGAGTGACATAGAAGACAAGTTGATGGCAAGGAGGGAAACTGAGGAAAAAAGAGACAGACAATTAAAAGACCATGAAGACAGATTAAGGGAAATAAACGACAGCCTGAGGAAGAAAAACCTACGTTTAATTGGGGTTCCCGAGGGCGCCGAAAGGGACAGAGGGCCAGAATATGTATTTGAACAAATCCTAGCTGAAAACTTTCCTAATCTGGGAAGGGAAACAGGCATTCAGATCCAGGAAATAGAGAGATCCCCCCTAAAATCAATAAAAACCGTTCAACACCTCGACATTTAATAGTGAAGCTTGCAAATTCCAAAGATAAAGAGAAGATCCTTAAAGCAGCAAGAGACAAGAAATCCCTGACTTTTATGGGGAGGAGAATTAGGGTAACAGGAGACCTCTCCACAGAGACCTGGCAGGCCAGAAAGGGCTGGCAGGATATATTCAGGGTCCTAAATGAGAAGAACATGCAACCAAGAATACTTTATCCAGCAAGGCTCTCATTCAAAATGGAAGGAGAGATAAAGAACTTCCAAGACAGGCAGGAACTGAAAGAATATGTGACCTCCAAACCAGCTCTGCAAGAAATTTTAAGGGGGACTCTCAAAATTCCCCTTTAAGAAGAAGTTCAGTGGAACAATCCACAAAAACAAGGACTGAAGAGATATCATGATGACACTAAACTCATATCTGTCAATAGTAACTCTGAACATGAACGGGCTTAACGACCCCATCAAAAGGCGCAGGGTGTCAGACTGGATAAAAAAGCAGGACCCATCTATTTGCTGTCTACAAGAGACTCATTTTAGACAGAAGGACACCTACAACCTGAAAATAAAAGGTTGGAGAACCATTTACCATTCAAATGGTCCTCAAAAGAAAGCAGGGTTAGCCATCCTTATATCAGATAAACTAAAATTTACCCCAAAGACTGTAGTGAGAGATGAAGAGGGACACTATATCATACTTAAAGGATCTATCCAACAAGAGGACTTAACAATCCTCAATGTGGGAGCTGCCAAAATATTTAAACCAAAATGAAGAAATACTTAGATAATAATACACTTATACTTGGTGACTTCAATCTAGCTCTTTCTACCCTCGATACGTCTTCTAAGCACATCTCCAAAGAAACGAGAGCTTTAAATAATACACTGGACCAGATGGATTTCACAGATATCTACAGAACTGTACATCCAAACTCAACTGAATACACATTCTTCTCAAGTGCACGTGGAGCTTTCTCCAGAATAGACCACATACTGGGTCACAAATCGGGTCTGAACCGATACCAAAAGATTGGGATCGTCCCCTGCATATTCTCAGACCATAATGCCTTGAAATTAGAACTAAATCACAACAAGGAGTTTGGAAGGACCTCAAACACTTGGAGGTTAAGTACCATCCTGCTAAAAGATGAAAGGGTCAACCAGGAAATTAAGGAAGAATTATAAAGATTCATGGAAATTAATGAGAATGAAGATACAACCGTTCAAAATCTTTGGGATGCAGCAAAAGCAGTCCTGAGGGGGAAATACATCGCAATACAAGCATCCATTCAAAAACTGGAAAGAGGGATCTCTGGGTGGCGCAGCGGTTTGGCGCCTGCCTATGGCCCGGGGCGCGATCCTGGAGACCCGGGATCGAATCCCACGTCGGGCTCCTGGTGCGTGGAAACTGCTTCTCCCTCTGCCTGTGTCTCTGCCTCTCTCTCTCTGTGTGTGACTATCATAAATAAATAAAAATTAAAAAAAAAAACAAAAACTGGAAAGAACTCAAATACAAAAGCTAACCTTACACATAAAGGAGCTAGAGAAAAAACAGCAGATGGACCCTACGCCCAGCAGAAGAAGAGAGTTAATTAAAATTCAAGCAGAACTCAACGAAATCGAGACCAGAAGAACTGTGGATCAGATCAACAGAACCAGGAGTTGGTTCTTTGAAAGAATTAATAAGATAGATAAACCATTAGCCAACCTTATTAAAAAGAAGAGAGAGAAGACTCAAATTAATAAAATCATGAATGAGAAAGGAGAGATCACTACCAACACCAAGGAAATACAAATGATTTTAAAAATGTATTATGAACAGCTCTACGCCAATAAATTAGGCAATCTAGAAGAAATGGACGCATTCCTGCAAAGCCACAAACTACCAAAACTGGAACAGGAAGAAATAGAAAACCTGAACAGGCCAATAACCAGGGAGGAAATTGATGCAGTCATCAAAAACCTCCCAAGACACAAAAGTCCAGGGCCAGATGGCTTCCCAGGGGAATTCTATCAAACGTTTAAAGAAGAAACCATACCTATTCTACTAAAGCTGTTTGGAAAGATAGAAAGAGATGGAGTACTTCCAAATTCATTCTATGAGGCCAGCATCACCTTAATTCCAAAACCAAAGACCCCACCAAAAAGAATTACAGACCAATATCCCTGATGAACATGGATGCAAAAATTCTCAACAAGGTACTAGCCAATAGGATCCAACAATACAGTAAGAAAATTATTCACCATGACCAAGTAGGATTTATCCCCGGGACACAAGGCTGGTTCAATCTCGTAAAACAATCAATGTGATTCATCATATCAGCAAGAGAAAAACCAAGAACCATATGATCCTCTCATTAGATGCAGATAAAGCATTTGACAAAATACAGCATCCATTCCTGATCAAAACTCTTCAGAGTATAGGGATAGAGGGAACATTCCTCGACATCTTAAAAGCCATCTACGAAAAGCCCACAGCAAATATCATTCTCAATGGGGAAGCACTGGGAGCCTTTCCCCTAAGATCAGGAACAAGACAGGGATGTCGACTCTCACCACTGCTATTCAACATAGTATTGGAAGTCCTAGCCTCAGGAATCAGACAACAAAAAGACATTAAAGGCATTCAAATTGGCAAAGAAGAAGTCAAACTCTCCCTCTTTGCAGATGACATGATACTCTACATAGAAAACCAAAGCCTCCACTCCAAGATTGCTAGAACTCATACAGCAGTTGGGTAGTGTGGCAGGATACAAAATCAATGCCCAGAAATCAATGGCATTCCTATATACTAACAATGAGACTGAAGAAAGAGAAATTAAGGAGTCAGTCCCATTTACAATTGCACCCAAAAGCATAAGATACCTAGGAATAAACCTAACCAAAGAGGTAAAGGATCTATACCCTAAAAACTATAGAACACTTCTGAAAGAAATTGAGGAAGACACAAAGAGATGGAAAAATATTCCATGCTCATGGATTGGCAGAATTAATATTGTGAAAATGTCAATGTTACCCAGGGCAATTTACACGTTTAATGCAATCCCTATCAAAATACCATGGACTTTCTTCAGAGACTTAGAACAAATTATGTTAAGATTTGTGTGGAATCAGAAAAGACCCCGAATAGCCAGGGGAATTTTAAAAAAGAAAACCATAGCTGGGGGCATCACAATGCCAGATTTCAGGTTGTACTACAAAGCTGTGGTCATCAAGACAGTGTGGTACTGGCACAAAAACAGACACATAGATCAATGGAACAGAATAGAGAACCCAGAAGTGGACCCTGAACTTTATGGTCAACTAATATTCGATAAAGGAGGAAAGACTATCCACTGGAAGAAAGACAGTCTCTTCAATAAATGGTGCTGGGAAAACTAGACATCCACATGCAGAAGAATGAAACTAGACCACTCTCTTTCACCATACACAAAGATAAACTCAAAATGGATGAGAGATCTAAATGTGAGACAAGATTCCATCAAAATCCTAGAGGAGAACACAGGCAACACCCTTTTTGAACTCAGCCACAGTAACTTCTTGCAAGATACATCCACGAAGGCAAAAGAAACAAAAGCAAAATGAACTATTGAGACTTCATCAAGATAAGAAGCTTTTTCACAGCAAAGGATACAGTCAACAAAACTAAAAGACAACCTACAGAATGGGAGAAGATATTTGCAAATGACATATCAGGTAAAGGGCTAGTTTCCAAGATCTATAAAGAACTTATTAAACTCAACACCAAAGAAACAAACAATCCAATCATGAAATGGGCAAAAGACATGAACAGAAATCTCACAGAGGAAGACATAGACATGGCCAACATGCACATGAGAAAATGCTCTGCATCACTTGCCATCAGGGAAATACAAATCAAAACCACAATGAGATACCACCTCACACCAGTGAGAATGGGGAACATTAACAAGGCAGGAAACAACAAATGTTGGAGAGGATGCGGAGAAAAGGGAACCCTCTTACACTGTTGGTGGGAATGTGAACTGGTGCAGCCACTCTGGAAAACTGTGTGGAGGTTCCTCAAGAGTTAAAAATAGACCTGCCCTACGACCCAGCAATTGCACTGTTGGGGATTTACCCCAAAGATACAGATGCAATGAAACGCCGGGACACCTGCACCCCGATGTTTCTAGCAGCCATGTCCACAATAGCCAAACTGTGGAAGGAGCCTCGGTGTCCATCGAAAGATGAATGGATAAAGAAGATGTGGTTTATGTATACAATGGAATATTCCTCAGCCATTAGAAATGACAAATACCCACCATTTGCTTCAACGTGGATGGAACTGGAGGGTATTATGCTGAGTGAAGTAAGTCAATCGGAGAAGGACAAACAGTGTATGTTCTCATTCGTTTGGGGAATATGAATAATAGTGAAAGGGAATATAAGGGAAGGGAGAAGAAATGTGTGGGAAATATCAGAAAGGGAGACAGAACATAAAGACTCCTAACTCTGGGAAACGAACTAGGGGTGGTGGAAGGGGAGGAGGGCAGGGGGTGGGGGTGAGTGGGTGACAGGTACTGAGGGGGACACTTGACGGGATGAGCACTGGGTGTTATTCTGTATGTTGGTAAATTGAACACCAATAAAAAATTAATTTATTAAAAAAAAGAAATTTTCAGGGAGCATAAAGTGTAGAATGCAATTGGAAATTTCATAAATTATTTAGTTTTTTAAAAGTAGCTGAGAAAGCAAAGCATGGTTTCTGCCCAAAAAATAACGGTCTAGCCAGAGATATAATAGTGATAATAATACCTCAAATCT
This sequence comes from Nyctereutes procyonoides, assembly GCF_905146905.1. NCBI lineage: Eukaryota > Metazoa > Chordata > Mammalia > Carnivora > Canidae > Nyctereutes > Nyctereutes procyonoides. Next base: position 27,681,147 of record NW_026575122.1, read on the forward strand.
GAAAAGAACCTTCTTTAATGGAGTGCAAACTATTGTCAAAATTAACTTGTTGTAATTCCCAAGATTATAGCATGGTATCTGGGAAGCAATTCTTCCATGGAACTTTTGACATCTAAGGTTATCTTAAGGTTTGATGAAGGGGAACATTGACGTAGCCAGTAAAAAATGCCTGGCATTTCTGCAAGGCTTTGTACCTTCCACTATTTCTGAGCGTATTCAAGATATAATAAAACACTGTCAGTGAGAGTCTTCAAAATAAAATAAAAAGAGAAATAAAGACACTGACCTTTCAAGTTGTCTACTGATTAAAGAAAAAATATGTCATGACTGAAAGGTAATATTAAAGAAGAAAACTTTCCAAAAATATCTAGAGACTATCATCATAAAAGTATATAAGCCAAAATCCTCATTTATTAGCACTATGATATGAAAAGCATGAGCAAAATAAACAATGAACAAGATCATTAGTTTTAAATAATCATTTAAAAGTGCTCAACAAAGATTAATTCTGTCAGGCAGTTCACCAAAAAGTCAGGTAAATAATCGATTCAAAAAATAATTTCTCATATTTTTTCATATCTGAGTGCCTTTCAGAGGTTCTGACAACTATTTTAGCAAAGAAGTCATATTTAATAACTAAAGAAAAAATAAGGAAAAGATTTACTATTTCAATGTATACAGCATTTACTAACATGACGGTCTATGAATGCTAAATTTTAACAAAAGTCAGTATCAAAATAGACAGTAATTTTCCATTATCTTTAAAAAAACATAAACTTCAATCACTAATGAAATTAAGTATATATGCTAATTGATGGACTATACACTGAATATTTTCGATATGTTTGATTTATTCTTTGAAAGAAATGAAATAACAGTCCTACCAGGAGAAGTCTTGTTTGCCACAGTCCTATAAACAACAAATCACTTTATACTAGTCAATTATTTGACCTTACAACACAGTCTAAACATGAATAACCCTGCATTGTGCATAATTTTAATCGTATCTCTTTTTCTTGGAATTTTTAATGTAATTTGTTTGGCACCTTTGTTTTTCCATGACAGAGCTTCAATAGACCTAACAATATGCAGACGCACACACTGATGAGCCTGGCACCTAGCAATGATCGCTCTGGAAAGACATCTACTTCTTTGTGGAGGAAAAACAGGATTAAGTATCAAATTATAGAAAGAATTTGATTGAAATAGCCTCCTGAGTGATTAAAAGCTCAAAAACGTTATTATAAAAATCAGCCAAGCTTGCAGTTTATTTAAAAAAAAAAATCCAAAAGGCTCTATGCTCATTAGCTGTCTACCCCAGTGAAACGAACACATGATGAGGTGGCTTGCACCTGTCAGACAAGTGACAGTGATCTCTAGAGCTGATTATTCTGGGAAAGTGTTACACTAATTATTTTTTTTTAAAAGAGCAAACAGAGTACAACAATCTTTGATAACGCTGCTGCCATTAGAAATGTCACAAAAATTTACAATGCATTCAAGGTTCTACATTTGGAACATCATGCTTAGGAAATGGGTAATGTTAGGCTGCCCTTAATCCTAAAATACTCAAGTAGAGTTCTTTTCAGAACAGTATTTAAGAAATCACACCTATTAGTTTCCAGACTCATACAAAATAATCACAAGAATACATTCACTAAAACTATAGTTCATCTTCTCATTCTCTGCCTCCTAGGCCAGAATTTCTGAGGCATCTGCAACACATGGCAGTTATCCCCAAAAGTAGTCAGAATTTCTGGAGGGGTGAATCGGGATCTGGTGTTAGATGGAAATGATTTTACCCCATTCCTACTGCTTACTACCCTACAGAGTGCCAGACATTCATAGTACATTACTGGCCTTTCTGCTTCCTTTCACTCCCTTCCCCTGGAGAGCTACTTGATTGGTGAATTTGGGGAAAAAAATGTTGGATATGTATAGCTATGTTGTTTCTTCTTGGAAAAGAAAGAGAATGGTTTGTAGGGAGTGAGTGTTCTCTTTGTAGGGAGTGACTATCCTCTACTTCTTCATGAGACAGATTTTAAAGGGGACTGTATCCACACAGATTTTAAGGGGGCCTGTAATGACCAAACCAAACAAACAAACAAACAAAAAAACAAACACAACTGGATTGGTAAAATCTGTCCATTTTGCTGTTTGCTTTTAGGAAGACCATTTACCAGTAAATATAAATAATATCCTGCAAGGTCAACATTATGACTCATAAGGGTGGGTAATTTTTTAATCCCAAACTCTTAAACTCTTTATTTCTCAAATGACTTATAATGTGGGCAAGAAAGAGGGATGTTGAATATTGGGCGTGCTCATCCCTAGTATCTGGGAACTAATTCAAAAATCCTCCCATGTGGGTTCTAATACACTGCCCTGAGAACAACTCCATAACCCTAAGAATCACATTTAAATGAATTCTTAAATATCTTAGTAGATCTTCCACTGCTTTTTAAAATCACAATTTATTAAGTTACCTCACTCTTTGGCTGAAAAGAGTGATTTTTTAAAAAATATTATTATCTACCCAGCAATCTAGCAGGATAAGATAACCAAAATTTCTCAGTTTGGAAGAAGTCACATTTTCAGGTCACTTCTCTAGGATATGAAATATGGGCAAGTCTGGTATGGACAAGTCTATAATCATAAAAATGAAAGCACTATATGATGGATTCCAAAGTCAAGATAATTGAAAATAAAGGACTGATTTTTTGTTTGGGAAGAATTCAATGGAAATGACTTGATTTTTTCATTTCATAAATACATATTGGAAATTTATAATACACTATGTCCACTTGAGTTTTCTCAAATGTGCTTCCTTCAGAAATATACTGGTCCTAAGAAGTTTTATAAAAATATATAATGTTTGGAAACAGTACCTTGACTGAGTCATGTAAGATATTTTCTGAAAAACCAGAGTTTTCCAATCCTTGACATAGTTCTTTTGGAAATTCATCAATACAGGAGGAAGAATACAGCTGTAAAAATCTTTTAAGGAAAAAATGCATTTCTTTTTGGCGTAAAATCAGCCCAGAGTTGAAAAGGGATGTGAGAAGTGTGTCATCTGGCAAAGAAATTCCAGATCCTGGCTTTGGAGATGCTTAGGGAAGAAAAATACCTTAATTTAGAATCATGTTAGGTAACAGAACAGTCTCAGTATTGTTGATATTTGCTCATTAACTGCTATCGCTGTAATTCACACCACTTCAGCTAGTGTCTGTCAGTGTAATTCTTCCATTTTTTAAGCTTATACACTCATGGAATTGCTTCTTGCCCCAGGAATGAAAGAAAATTTCAGAAGGATATGAGAATATTGCTTTAAGCTTTAAGTCTTGACAATGCAAAATATTCTATGTAGTCATCTTATTTGGGACTCATCCCAACAAAGATCTTAAAGCAAGAATTTAGGTGCAGGTAATTTATTTGAAAAGTGATCTTTAGGAGCGTAAGTGAGAGAATGAACAAAGTGTGATGGAGAAAATAGCCAATGAAAGTGAGTTAATGGGTGGGCTGCAGCTTTGGACAAGAAGGGCTCAGTCCTGCTGAGGACCTTCTGGAAAATCACCTGTAGAATCATCTGGGACCGGGAAGGTAGAATGTTTTCTATGGTTCCCTACCTCATTAGTATGTGTGGAATCCCTGGCACTTAGGGCTGTCCTGACAGTGGGCTGAGTAAGTCTCAGTAGTTTCAGGAAGAGCCCAGAGCAGAAAAGGAGTAAAATGTGGGTGTGTGACATGTCAAGTGCCAGCAGGTGAATTCAAAGGTGAGCTGAGTTGCTATGGGGCATGCACTGCCAGAGTGTGCTGTACTGGCTCATGTCCACATCCTTTGCCATTGAACTTCTTTTATTCTTGCCTTTTTCATAATGTACCTTTTACACTTGACACCTTTCTGAGGCTTGTCTATCCCACTGCTAACACCTTGTAGCTGTGCTTAGTCGCTCTGGCTGGTTTCTCCACTGGGCCCTGACATGGGTCAAACTGTCTTTTCCAACTATTTGCAATAATGAATAACATGAAATCACCAATTTTATGTGCACAGATAAAACACAACATACATTGGCACAAATACAAGAAGGACTGATGTGAGGCAGACTATACCAGTTTTTCTGGATGTTCTTCAGACAACATTAATAATACAACAAAAAACTAAACAAAACAAAACAACTCAATGAATGGAGTGGCTGTCTTGGGAAGCCTCTGGATAAATCTATACAATAATATTTTTAAATACATGAAATAAAATATATAGAATGCCAAAGGAAGTCAGTTATGTTGCAATACTATTCTACCCAAAGATCTGTATATCTGTGTATTCAGAACCCCTGAAATTTCCACAGTCTCATAAGAATTCATTCCAAAAGATGTCAAAAGCATTTTACAATTCTAAATAAGAAGCTTGACTTAAACAAGAAATGGAAAAGAATGTGTTCTTAACATATCAAAAATCTACCTAGAAGTTTGCTCATATTATTAATCCTTTGCAGATGAATATAGTAGCGCAGTAGAAGAATCCATGTAATATCCACTTTAGTCTGAGGTTTTTTTCTAGCATCTGTGCTGTCACACACGCCTTCACTTTGACAAGAGACTGTATAGGCAGTCTGGAAGACCACTTGGTAGTTATCTGAAAGTGAAAAATAATAATAACAGTAAGCAAAAAAAGTTTGTAAGATAAATACTATGCTTCCCCTGAAAAATAACCATATGTAAAACAAACAAACAAAACCAAAAAACCACAGTCCATAAAGGAAAGACTGACACATTGGACCACATTTGATTTAAAAACATTTTTGTAACACAAAAGACACCAAACACAAAGTTAAAAGACAAACCATTGACTGAGAAAAAATATTTAGAACATGTATGAATTATTTTTCTCAAATATATATAATACCTTGCACCAATCAATAAAGAAAAAGTCAGAGTCCAACAGAAAAGTGGACAAAGAATTTCAACAGTCAACTCATAGAAAAGGAGACCCAAATAGCCAAAATGTTAGCATCACTTAAAATCAGAAAAATGCAAATTAAAAAGGAAATACCATTTCCCAACCATCAGTAATTGATAGATACTAAAATCTGAAAATAAGAAAAATTGATAATAATGTGAAGAAACTGGTTCAAACTTCGTGGGAAAGCAGTTTGGCAGGATCTAATGCAATTAAAAATGCAGATACTCATGTAAGTGATAAAAGTGTAGGAGGACTCTGGTAGAAGACATTCATGACACCATTGTAATATCAAAAAAAAAAAAGGAAAAATAAACAGAAGTCTATTTATTTGATGGCGAGTAAAATGAACTAATTAGATCTAAGACAGAAAGGATATAGTGTAGTGTCACAGTTCAAATTCTTGATGTACTTCTCACCAGTGTGTGAACCTCTCTGTACTGTAGGTCTCTCTAGACTTTTGACTTCCTGGGTTTTAATGTTCTCATCTTTAAAATGGGCATGGAAAGATCCTGGATAGATCTTGACGACATACACCAAACTAACAAGTAGGCTCCAGATGATACCTAGAGTATACTACCATTTGTCTAAATTTGAAAAAAAAAAAAACTCAATGCAATATTTTGTACTATTTATGTGTACACATGCACACGATATATAGCATTTTATTAGGATAGTGGTTGCCTCTGGGAAGGAAAGGAGGAAAGATGAATAGAATCTTTTATGGTTAATGGCCTATGTATGTTTTCTTGAGTAATAAGTTGAATCCCCATGTACTTACCACCCAGTTTACCAAATAGAATATTCCCAGTACTTCTGGAATATTGTGCAAACCCCTCCCTAATCCTATATTCTTCCTTCTTTCCTTCCTTTTCTTTTTTCTTTTTTTTTTCCTATCTCACATGCTTGTTTCTTTTTTGTAACCTTTATGTACTGAGGTACATTTTCTAGTAACTTATTTTAAAAAGTTCACATACACAAAACACAAAACACACCATTTGAGTCCTTACAGGGACTTCATGCTTGATTGATTATTTAGCTAAATATATGATTTGGGTTGAAATTCATTTTTCATTAAAACTTGGAAGGCCTTCTATTGTTTTCTAGTATCCATCATTACTGGGGAGAAGCTGATACCAGTCAAATGCTCATTCCTCTGTGTTTGACCATCTTCTCTATTCTGTGATGTTTTAAATGAACTCCTTGTCATTTGTGGTAATTTAAAATATCATTTTGCATCTAAGCCTTCTCAATTTGGAAAGTAGTAGGCCTTTTCAATGTGAACACTTATCTTTCCTTATGGTCTTGCAAAATATTCTTATATTTATTTCTGCAATGAAATAAATATAAGAACATATTGATTCTCTCTCTCTTGCTCTCTTTCTGCCTTTCCCTCTCCCTTTCTCTCTCACTCCACATATTTAGCCACTCGATTTATAACAGATGTGACACTGCAATGTTATGAAGAAAGTAGGTCTTTGGTCTTTTTAATACATGGCTCTGGGTTAATTGTATATCATATGGAAAAAATCTTGACTTCAGCCTCAAACCATATACAAGAATAAATTCTAGGTGAATTGTAGATCTAAATGTGAAAAATTTAAAAAAAGGAAGGTAAAGATAGGAGGGTACCTTTGTGACTTTTGAATAAAAAATATTTCTAACTGTATACAAAAAGCATAAGCCATAAAAGAAAAGGTTTATAAACTGGACAACATTAAAATTATGAACTTTGTATAATCAAAAGATATCACTAGCAGAATGAAAAGGCAAAGCACAGAGGGTATAAAATTAATTGCAATATATATAATCTACAAAATGGTCATATCCAGAATAAAGAATTTCTCCATATTTCTAATAAAAAGACAGAAAACTCCCAAGAAAACTGGGCATGATTCTTGAATAAGGAGTTCCCAAAAAAGACTAAGCAAAAGCCAATACTATATATAATAGTTCCCACCTTTCTAGTTACCAAGGTAAAATTTAAATTCAAACTCCTTTGGAGAACTTCTTGATAGTGCTAAGTTGAAACTATATATACTTATGACCCAGTAATTCTCCTTGGTATATGCATAAAAATGTGTACATCTGTGCATAAAAATGTAACATACAAGTGTATTCACAGAAGCATCATCCCTGATGACCCCCAAATATTTATCAATAGTAGAATGAATAATAAATTGTTATTATGTCCATCAAAGAGTGAACTCCACACACATAACGTTGAACAAAAGAAGACAGATACAAAATAGTATAGACTGTATAATTTCACTTACACAAAAATCAAAAGCTGGCAAAACTAATCCATCTGTTAGAAATCAGAAAGCAGGGAGGTTAGGATGTGCTGACTAACCCTATTGTGATAATAATCCCACAATGTATACATATACAAATCATCACACTACTTAAATGTACACAATGTCTTATGTCAATTATATCTCAATAAAGCTGGGGAAAAGGGGGGTTGGGAGGGGGCATGATGTAGACCTCTAGGGTTCTGGATTTGTTCCATTTTTGACCCATGATGGTTATATGGGTATTACATTTATGATATAGAATGAAGCTGTATCTTCAGGAATTTGTGTGATTTATCCTATTTATAATACAATAAAATATTTTTGTGGTGATTTCCAGCAAAGGTGTCCATATGGTACTGGCATGTCCCCTTCTCCTGGAAATCATCCCAAAACAACACAAAAAGCAAGTAACAAAAACACAAATTCTTTTTTCAGTAAATTGGGAAAAAGCTCAAACCCCATAGCACAAGATGCATGGAATTGTGCCCAAAGTAGTTGTCAGCAGGTATAGGATACAAAGGAAGCAGAAAGAAATAGCAATGTATACTTCTTGACGGTGAGTTGAATATTTTTAAAACAGTATTATGGTGCCAGTTAAGTTCAGGCATCTTAAGACCAATTGTTCAGAGTTTAAAGAAAAATAAATACATATACATTTTGCACATGGATGTGATGAGCTCTCTAAAGTAAAAAAAAATTCTTTGTTACAGCTTTTCAAACTACAAATGATAAAGTCAGTGAAGCATCATATAGAGTAGGTTATCATATTGTGTTGGCTAGAGAAAAGCACACAAAAGCCTAGAAACTAGTAAGTTGACATTGCTGAATACATACCCTGAAGTCTAAGAGCTAAAGGTCCTGTTTGCAATAGCTTCCACTGGTTGAAAAATCAGTAAACAAAATTGTAGCACTTTCCAATAATAAAATAACTTGTTGAATTAAAGATGTAGTTGCAAACATGAAGACTCAGTTAATAATTCATCTGCAGAGTTGTACTTTTTCCTTACAAATGCTCAAATCTACAGACATTGTTGGACATAACTGTTTTGTTTGTACTTATCTAATAGTATCAGTACCGACTACTGAAAGAAGATCTTGTATGTGAATGATTAGCAATAATGCAAGTGAAATATGAAAAATATTAAATAATCTTTCTGAATCCCATCGTTTATCCTGGAATAATCATGTTGACGTGTGCATTGATGGTGAAAAGAAATGGTAAATAAAAGTATGGTGCCTTAGCATGAACCTAGGTAGGCACTTACATCAAACTGCACTAGTAGTTTTTGCATTCTCCATTGCTGTGCACTTGTAGTAAAATGAATAAATTAATTAAAATGCCAGTTTCACTTAAGAATGTCCCTGATGAAGCAGTAAAGTTAAAGTTATTAACTGCTGACCCTCAAGTATACATCTTTTTTCATATTCTTTGATAAAATGGGAAGAACACATAAAATGTTTCTACTCAGCTATCAAAAAGAATGTAATCTTGCCATTTACAACAATGTGGATGGAACTAGTGTGAATTATACTAAGCAAAGTAAGTCAGAGAAAGTCAAATATTATACGGTTTGACTCATGTGAAATTTAAGAAAAAAGGAAAAATAAAATAAGATAAAAACAGAGAGTGAGGCAAACCATAAGAGACTCTTAACTATAGAGAAAGAACAGAGGGTTGCTGGTGAGGAGGGGGGTTGGGTAAGGAGATGAGCTAGATGGGTGATGGGCATTAAGAAGGGCACTTGTTATGATGAACACTGCGTGTTACACATAGGTGATGAATCACTAAATTCTACTCCTGAAACCAATCCTACACTATTATGTTAACTAACTTGAATTTAACTTTAAAAAATACGGAAATACATGATGGCTGTCTTAAAGAATAGCACTTCTGTGATGAAGTTGCAAATGGAATGCACTGCTCCCTATGCCTCCCCCTACCTTATACCACAGAACACCATTTTTTACATAAAAGGACAACTGAGAAGACAAACTAAGTGTTTTCAGGCTTAGGTCTATGGCAAACATTTTCCATAAAGTAACAGGCCTTCAAGGAAAATAACTGACAGTATATACTGCCATTGATAAACTCCAGATTTTTCAGTAAAAATTTAGACTTTCGGAAAATTTGTGTATGCCACCATGGGCTTCCAATACTGAGACTTTTCTGATAAGAATGGTGGTGGTATTTTAAAAATTTGATATTTTAAAAATTGTCCAGTGAATTGTACCAACATCCGGAAGTCCTGCATAATCCAGGGAGTCACTATTTTCCAAATATCTGATGCATATTACAAAATCATGCATGAGTAAAAGATCCATTCAGACTGAAAGACCAATGTATTTTAATGTATTTTTAGTTTAACAGAGTACAAGTTCAATGATATTGTTTCATGGTCTACAATGGAACTAACCTTCAAGAAACTACCACTGTTGGTTTGGTACCAAAGAAGACTATCTACAATTATCTGAAAAGGCTCTTAAAATAGCTTTCCATTTTCTATCTCATATCTTTGTGAAGCTGGATTTTCTTCACATATTTCAACCAAAACATTATGCTATAACAGACTGCAGAAGTGGGTGTGAGAGTCCAATTATCTTTCATTAAGCCAGACATTAAAGAGATTTTTAATGTTATTTATGCTAACTTGTAATGGATTTATTACTATTCTTTTAAAATTAATAAACTTTAATTTTAATTTCTAATGTAACATTATTTCTTCTATAATAATAGATTTTCCTAATTTTATATATAATTTATTTTGAAGTAAATTATATTTTTCTCCAAAGAGAAAACTCATTTTACAAAGAGTTTAAAATTCATTTGCTTCAAGGGGCATCTGGGTGGCTCAGTCAGTTAAGCATCTGCCTTCAGCTCAGATCATGATCCTGGGGTCCTGCTCCCTGCTCCATAGGGGCCTGCTTCTCCCTCTCTGTCTGCCTGCCACTCCCCCTGCTTGTGCACTCTTTCTCTCTCTGTCAAATGAATGAATAAAATCATAAAAAATACATTTGCTTTGAGTTAAAAAAATTAACTCAATTTCTAAATATCAGTGACTACTTTGTTCTTATCATTTATCCTTTTTTAAAAAAGATTTTATTTATTTATTCACGAAAGACAAAGAGAGAGAGAGGCAGAGACACAGGCAGAGGGAGAAGCAGGCTCCTTGTGGGGAGCCCAATGCAGGACCCTGGGATCACGCCCTAAGCCGAAGGTAGATGCTCAAGCACTGAGCCACCCAGGCGTCCCATCATTTATCTTTTTTTTTACTGTAATTAATTTTCCTCAATAAGTTGGATAATGGTTTGTTTTTTCCCCTGAAATTACATTATTTTAATGTTTTTGTTTCCTAGTTTATTATATACATATTGTAAAATGATACAAAATAATGCCAAACGCAACTGCTCATGTCAATTAAGTTGGCTAAAGTTGCCAATTACCAAAAAAAAACTACTATAAGTTTTAAAACAAAGAAAGCCCAACTCTGTGTTCTATTTAAGAGGCATATTTAAAATAATATTATTTAGAAAGGTTGAAAGTAAAAGAATGGGCAAATGTGTACTAAGACAATGTAAATCAAGAAAGAAAAAAGCAATATTTGTGAATCTACTATCAAATAGGCAGGCATTCTAGCCAAAACAGATTCTCCCCTAAAGCCTCCAGAGGGACATAGCTCTGTCCACACCTTAATTTTAACACAGTGAGACCTATTTTAGACTTCTGAATTGGAAGATACACTTTCTGTTGTTTTAAGCCACTAAATTGTGGTTGTTTCTTACAGCAGGAATAGGACGTCAGTACAATAACAGCACCAACAGCACTCAGTTACTTGCAGAGAAGATAGAAGGGATACTTTCTCTCCATGCCCTTTGATGTCTTTTGAATATTTATTTATTTTTATTTTTTTAAATATTTTACTTTTTATTTGAGATAGAGAATGTGGGAAGAAGGAGAGAGAATCTGAAGCGAACTCCACACCGAGCACAGAGCCCAATGTGGGGCTCAATCCCACCACCCTGAGATCATGACCTGAGCTGAAACCAAGAGTCGGATGCTTAATCAACAGAGCCACCCAGTGCTCCTCTGGAGTTTTGATTCTTAAGAATAAATTACTTATGTAAAAAAATGAACTAAATTAAAAGAAGAAAAATGAAGCCAATGTTATCTGGTCTTTAATGTCACAGGAGAAAAGTAATGCCAGTTCAACTTTTCTCTATACATAGAAAGGCTACTTTTTCTGATTGAAAGTTTACAATTATATTTTTTGTCTTTATAATCTGAAAGTGATGCCAGAATTTGTCCCGGTACAATCTACACTATACGTTTATCTTCAGAACTTTTGTGGAAGGTATATCCCATTGCAATGGTTCCCCTTCAGCCACAGCCAGAGTTGCATGGATGGGTTGCACTGGTTTGGGGCCAGTATTTACGCTAATTTCCCTGCATTTTTCAGGTGGTGAGAATTCGAACCTTATAGTCTCAGGTGGGGTTCTGACTTCTCTCAAATGGCTCATTTTGGGTCCTGACTGGGCACTTGGCTGGTTCCTTGGCATCTACTCAAGCTAGTGGGCAATGTGTTTCTAGTCCCAATGTGTTTGTAGGCAAATCCACTCTGAACCTCCATTCTATGTAGTTCGCTGAGTTCCAACCTTCCTACCTACAGTGCCCTCCTTCCAGATGCCCTTTTTGTCCAGGCATTCAGAGTCCCCACCCCAGCTCTTCAGCTCTTGCTTATTTTGACTTTGGTAACTTGAGATTTTCTTTTCCTGATTTCATGCTCAGCTATAAATTAAAACAATTTTGGTTCTGTTTTGCCCAATCTTGTTACAGGTTTGGATTGGGGAGGTGAAAGCATTTTTCATCTCAGCTCAGTCCAAAAAAGGGTGATGCATTAATTCTGCACTTTGATTTCCTGGCTCTCCTATCACACCCAGCACAGTGATCAAGGGCACAGCTCTTAGAACTGGATAGATCGGGGTTTGTATCAGCAGTAGAAAATTATCCTAGTTACATAAACTCCCTGAGGACCTTTCTTCATTCACCATATGTGCATAATGACACTCTCATGGAATTTTCCTAAAGGATAAATGAAATCACATAAAAAAAGCACTAACGCATAGCACCAGAAGCCACTGGTCCGACTATTAACTAGTACTTGCTGCATATGGCTTTCTGTTTTTGTGTCAGTTTTTGACTGTCTGGGCCCTACTAAGGGTTCCAAAGAACTTTGTTACATTTACTTTGCTTCCCACAAGTGTCAATCTTCCTCTGAGTCTTCAAGGTAGCATTCCACTGTATCTGTTGCTTATTTTTCATTGTTGATTCTGTCTAGAATAGTCTCTCCATAGTGTCTGAAAATAGAGGGTGGAGAATGCATGTTCTGCTCTTGGTCATGGGACTATTCCTTCTCAGATTTAAGTGATCAAAGTGAAGAGATCTCAGTGAAATTTCTAGAATCTTGTATGTGTTAGATCAGGACAGCTCTACTCCACTGAGGATGGTTCTTATCATACCCCGACTGTCTCAGGTGCTTATACTATGAACCAATACAGATCATATGCACACACATACACACACACACACAACTGCTATTAGCATAAATGATTTATCTCCATTCTCATCTGTAAATTGTATACTAGTTTGAGATTGGAGAATGTAATGTGCCTCCCTAATTCCCTACCTATGGACAATTGTGTCTCAGAGAAATAGAACAAATCAATATAGTAGTAAAGAAATGGCATCCCAGTTTGTAGTTAGTATTGACCCCATGTCTCTGAACAAGGGGCAAGGCAGTAAGAAAAGAATAAATCATATTTTTTCAGGCTGGAAGGTTTTCTCTGTTTCAAGAGGCAGAGCATATTATTAAAGGTCAGTTGTGATGCTTAGTTCTGCTCTTTATATTCTTTTTTATTTTATTTTTGTATTTAAAATCTATTTTGTTGAGGAGTACATAAAACAAGAATATAAAGCCCAATGAAATATTATGAGGTGCAAAGTGAACAACCAGGAAATTGTGTCTATAACCAATTACCAAAACCTGGGTCACCATCCCTGCCCCCGAAGTAAACTCTACTTGACTTTCATAATATATGCTTCCTTTTACCTGTCACTTTTTCCCTTGGAGAACAAATCTCTAATCATTAAACTATAGTTTTGCCCATTGTTGAACCTTATATAAATCAAGTCATGCAATAAATGTCTCTTTTTTTTTTTTCTGGCTTCTTCTTCTTCTTCTTCTTTTTTTTTTTGCATTGTGCCATTCTTTTTTTTTTGTATTTTTTTATTGGAGTTCGATTTGCCAACATATAGCATAAGACCCAGTGCTCATCCTGTCCAGTGCCCCTCAGTGCCCATCACCCAGTTACCCCAACCCCCCACCCACCTCCCCTTCTACTACCCCTTGTTCGTTTCCTAGAGTTAGGAGGCTCTCATGTTCTGTTACCCTCTCTGATATTTCCCACTCATTTTCTCTCCTTTCCCCTTTATTCCTTTTCACTATTTTTTATATTCCCCAAATGAATGAGACCATATAATGTTTGTCCTTCTCCGATTGACTTACTTCACTCAGCGTAATACCCTTCAGTTTCATCTATGTGGAAGCAAATGGTGGGTATTCGTCATTTCTAATGGCTGAGTAATATTCCACTGTATACACAGACCACATCTTCTTTTATTTTTTTAATAAATTAATTTTTATTGGTGTTCAATTTACCAACATACAGAATAACACCCAGTGCTCATCCCGTCAAGTGTCCCCCTCAGTGCCCGTCACCCATTCACCCCCACCCCCTGCCCTCCTCCCCTTCCACCACCCCTAGTTCGTTTCCCAGAGTTAGGAGTCTCTCATGTTCTGTCTCCCTTTCTGCTATTTCCCACTCATTTTTCCCCTTTCCCCTTTACTCCCTTTCACTATTTTTTTATATTCCCCAAATGAATGAGAACATACACTGTTTGTCCTTCTCCGATTGACTTACTTCACTCAGCATAATACCCTCCAGTTCCATCCACGTTGAAGCAAATGGTGGGTATTTGTCGTTTCTAATGGCTGAGTAATATTCCATTGTATACATAAACCACATCTTCTTTATCCATTCATCTTTCGATGGACACCGAGGCTCCTTCCACAGTTTGGCTATTGTGGACATGGCTGCTAGAAACATCGGGGTGCAGGTGTCCCGGTGTTTCACTGCATCTGTATCTTTGGGGTAAATCCCCAGCAGTGCAATTGCTGGGTCGTAGGGCAGGTCTATTTTTAACTCTTTGAGGAACCTCCACACAGTTTTCCAGAGTGGCTGCACCAGTTCACATTCCCACCAACAGTGTAAGAGGGTTCCCTTTTCTCCGCATCCTCTCCAACATTTGTGGTTTCCCGTCTTGTTAATGTTTCCCATTCTCACTGGTGTGAGGTGGTATCTCATTGTAGTTTTGATTTGTATTTCCCTGATGGCCAGTGATGCGGAGCATTTTCTCATGTGCTTGTTGGCCATGTCTATGTCTTCCTCTGTGAAATTTCTGTTCATGTCTTTTGCCCATTTCATGATTGGATTGTTTGTTTCTTTGCTGTTGAGTTTAATAAGTTCTTTATAGATCTTAGATACTAGCCCTTTACCTGATATGTCATTTGCAAATATCTTCTCCCATTCTGAAGGTTGTCAATTAGTTTTGTTGACTGTTTCTTCTGCTGTGCAGAAGCTTTTTATCTTGATTAAGTCCCAATAATTCATTTTTGCTTTTGTTTTCCTGGTCTTCATGGATGTATCTTGCAAGAAGTTACTGTGGCCAAGTTCAAAATGGGTGTTGCCTGTGTTCTCCTTTAGGATTTTGATGGATTCTTGTCTCACATTTAGATCTTTCATCCATTTTGAGTTTATCTTTGTGTATGGCGTAAGAGAATGGTCTAGTTTCATTCTTCTGCATTGGCTGTCCAATTTTCCCAGCACCATTTATTGGTGCTGTTCTTTTCAGATATTGGACTGTTCCAGATAGATATTGGACTGTTCTTTTTCCAGTAGATAGTCTTTCCTGCTTTGTCAAATATTAGTTGACCATGGAGTTGAGGGCCCATTTCTGGGTTCTCTATTCTGTTCCATTGGTCTATGTGTCTATTTTTGTGCCAGTACCACACTGTCTTGATGATCACAGTTTTGTAGTACAACTTGAAATCCGGCATTGTGATGCTCCCAGCTCCAGTTTTCTGCTCTTTATATTCTGACAATAGGTTCACCAATGTTAGTTTTGAGCATGACACACATTTATGTTTTTCTTTATACCAAGTGTATTTAGTTCTGAGAGGCTGCATCCAGGACCACTAATCCTAAATATTTCTTTTAATCCAAAGTGTCTTATAGAATTTAACAATTTTTATCCTACCTGAATTTTTATATTAAGGCCCCAAGAAAATCAAGACAAAAAGATAAGTATATTTTAAGACAAATAGGCTGAAAGTAGCCATCTAAAACATGTTTTTTGCACTGAAGCTAAATATGTTCCTATATTGACAGTACCATCATTTCAAGGTCTCTATTTCCATAAGACCATGTAAAAGAAACCTCAATAAATCAGACCAGCTGAATCACTCAATTACCTTATTGTCCAACAGATATCATACAGTAGCTCTCTGGTATACACACTAATCTCTTCTGGCACACATACACATGACTAGTCTATCTGTCATCATCTTTCTCTGATCAGCAGTTACTCTGCCTAGAAAATGTGCTTTCTCTCCACTCTCCTACCCAGGTCTCTGGTCCATTTACACCTGCCTTACAGTATACTTCTTCTAGAAGAAAATGTTCCTAATTAACTCACATGCCCATCTTGCCTGTGTCTTGTTTTAGTTTAATCTGTCTCCAATAATGTGGTCCTCTTAAAAGATGCATTTAAATAATTTCAAGGTGTAAGTCTGTTCTGATTGTAAATGACTGGAAGCTCATGGAAGGCAATGCTCACTTTCTTGATGTGTTCCATGACTACTCCTTCCCTTTGGACATAAATATCTGACACAGTGCTCTGCACAATGATTACTGATCACCACCTTGTGTACATATCAATGCTAGTGAAGGTGAGATTACTGAGGAGGTTTTCTTCTGGATGCTAATGTATGCTAATGTAAGGAAAATCAAACAGGTTTTATTTGTTGCTGTTGCCCTTTAGCAATTCCTTATAATATGAACCTCATTATCATCTGGGTATTTGTAGCAGTCAGGAGGGGATTCAGTACCTCCTTCCAACCCAAATAACTGAAGTAAGGGAAATCATCAAAATGAATTAATTATCAGTCTGCTAGGAAAAATACTGGAGGGCAAAACTATTATCCTTAAGGCAAGGAAAAATGCAAAATAGATTGGACCTCAAAATTCAGTCATTTCAAATTAGTATTTCAATACAATAGTAAAGGAGTGCTAATGGCACAAAACAGAAATTGAAAATTGGAATATGCTATGAAAACCACTAATATAGGCAAAAAAGCATACACTATAGCATTAAGCACAGCTAAGATGAAGACTGCCTGCTCAATTGGATCAACTAAGATCATCTGCACAGGGGATACTGTTCCTTACTGCTTGTGCCCATGGGTGACAACATTAGTTGATCATTGTAACACCTTTTCCTGTCTTTCCATACAGCAGTTCAGAATTCTTCTCAGGTAGCTACCAGCCATAGATTTAACTTCTCATGTATGACAGTCTGGATTATCATTCAGCAAACATTCATGCCCCTCTCCCCTCTTCTACAGGCAGAGATGTCCATTCCTCACTGATGTTGGACTTGATCATATGATTTGCTATGACCAATGGGATATGGTGTGGAGAGATGCCAGAGTGTGCTTCTGTGATTTAGCTTGGCCCCTTTGCTCTGATGTACACCATGAGAAGAACATGCACCAAATAGGTATGGCCTCTTTAGCCTGGGCTTCATAACAAATGCACATGGGCTACACCCGAACTCAATCTATAGACCAAAGCAGAATACATGAGACAAGTCAAAGAATGAATTCTTGTTGTAAGCTACGAAGTTTTAGGGTTGCTTAGTATATAGCATAATTTTGGTAATAACTGATCAATACAGTGTTTTAGATGAAATTGATGAAGCAAAATCCCACCAGGCATTAAAGCAATAAAATAAGAAAATTACACCTCAGTGTAAAAAAGTCCATCTAATGGTTTAACCCCAGGCAAAACATTTTTAGGTTGGAAAGGAAGAAAGACAAGGTAGGGGATGATTTCAGACACTAGCCCTTTGGCTAAAGTTGACTTAACCCTTCAGGAGAGTAAGCTGTTGCCTACAGATAGGTTTTCAGAGGCTTTAGGAAGACGACTCCCACCTCCACCAGGTTCAAGTAACACTCTTAATTCATCCCCTTTGGCTCAATGCTTCATCTACTGCCAAGGAAAATTTTAATTATTGTTGTTACTGAAATGTCAGCCTGGAACCTTACTTCTTAGAACCCATCCAAGTACTCAGTACATAAAAAGCACTCAATAAATATTTTTCAAATGAATGAATGAACAAACATATAAATGAATGTTAAATATGTTACTGCTGATCTCACCTAGAGGTTTATTTTATAGTTTACTAACTAACAAAGGAGTCCTAAATGAGAAAAAATAAATAGTGAGGTCAAGTTTAAATTCTAACCTCTCATTCATTAATCCATTTAACAAACATGAATGTCTGTAATGCGCAAGTAATGTCTGATTTTCTGTGGTTAGGGATGCAAATCAAGGTCCCTCCTCTCAGGAAACTGATGATAGTTTAATGAGAGAAAGAGCTCAAATATGTACAGCCATGTACACACTCATAAATGCACACATACACACACATTTAAAATAAGTAAGAAAAAGAACAAAGAGCTGCATGAGAGTATGAGAGCAAGTACACATTTTAAAGGATCAGGAAAAGAGTTACAAGTAAATATTTTCAAAAGGCCTCATTTGACATGTGTGAACTAGAAAAGAAGCAGACAGAAGGGCATACCACTTGTCCAGAGCCCTGCATCTGAAATGCAGGAGCTGACTGAATAACATGTATATGTATACAATGAAAAGACTCCCCTTTGTTTTGTAAGCTAGGCTCTAGGTATCCTCTCCCTGAGGTTCTTAACACCACTGTCCTTGCTAAGCTAAAACCCAACAAACCACAATTAACTCTTTGCAACTTGATCACACATTATATATATCAGGTTTTCATAAAATGTCTAGGCATTTCAAACATACCAATCAAATAGTCTGTGTATGAAGACAAAAGATCCACAGTGGCAAATTCTGGGATATTTGGTAATGTCCCTTGGCTTACTTTATCAGTTCTAGCATTCTTCTTTCCAATAAGTAGATTTATTGTCAGCACAGCTTCACTGACCTAAAATTAATGCATAATTAAAATCCAAAAAAGTAAGCTTTCTGATTCATAGATTATCCATTAAGTAAATAATGTGAAAAACTGAATTCATAAAATAATATTACATATACATTGGAAGAAAAAATAAAGATAATCTGGAAAACAACATGTGATCTCCAACAGGTAGTATATATCATTGTCAAACAAATCATTACTGTTGACAATTTAATTAATGTATGAGCCACTGTAAATAGGCTCTCTCACCTAGCTACAACAGATATTTGCCAAAATGTCAAAATGTGCTCATATGTATCTGCCAATACTTTCATTAAAGAAAAGCTGAAACAAACAAAGCCAGGTCTGGCTAATAAAGATTAAAATCACTACATATGTAAGGAGCATTTCTAATCTTCCCAAAGAAACATCATTGGCATAAATTATAAAGAATGTGAATTTTCCTTTCTCTCATAGAGATACATTGTGCTGCCCTAACTGCTGGCAGATAGAGGATACAGATAGGACAGTAAAGAAAAAGATTAAATAAAAATCACACCAACCTGGGCAGCAGCTCTTATCACAATCCAGGCCAGTGAAGTGTACATTTCAAATTTATTTACTGTTGGTTCTTTAATAGAACTATGCCTTCTGGTAGGAGCCTAAAAAACATAGCACATACATTATGATAAAGATAAAGACATCATGAAGTTTCATGGTAAATTTTCTCATCCTCTGAAGATGACATTTCAGTGGAACACTAGGTAGCCATTAAGAATAATAATAATGTAAAAAAAAGAACAATAATGTATATGTATCTATTGACATGAAAAGGTATTCAAAATATATTAGAGAAGGAAAAGTAGGGGTTACAAAACAGTATGCAAAGTGTTATCCTATTTCTAAAAAGACATGTACACACATATACTCTCTGGATATAGAAGCAGAGAAAATTAATAACAGTGGTTACCCTGGGTTTTAAGGGTGATTATTTTGATCATATTTTCTAATTTTTTATAATGAGCTTACATTATTTGAGTAACAATAAAATAAACACAAAAATATTAAGGAAATGCTTCCTTAAAATGATATTTGCCATTTTAATAGAGGATTTATACATTGACTATATCATATATAAAGATGTCAGAAATAAGAATGTTACTTAAAGATTTTTTTTTTATCTACTTAAAGATTTTTGATAGGTATTTTCTATCATCTTTTTTTAAGATTTTATTTATTTATTCATGAGAGACACAGAGAGAGACAGAGACAGAGAGAGAGACAGAGAGGCAGAGACACAGGGGGAGGGAGAAGCAGGCTCCAAGCAGGGAGCCCAACGTGGGACTTGATCCCGGGTCTCCAGGATCAGGCCCTGGGCTGAAGCAGCGCTAAACCACTGAGCTACCTGGGAAACTGTTAAAGGGATAATGTAATCATAAAATTCCATAGAATAGCAAAAATAACATTAAATGGGGATATTTTTTACTGTGTGTTGTGTGTTAAGTTTTTCTGTATGTGTGTGTTTTTTAAACATAAGAAAGTGCATGCTATGAAAGTTGACAGAAACTCCACTAGTAACATAGTATCTGCCTGTTTCACATTTTTAAAGTCACCTTTAAAATAAACAGTTCTGGGATCCCTGGGTGGCGCCGCGGTTTATCGCCTGCCTTTGGCCCAGGGCGCGATCCTGGAGACCCGGGATCGAATCCCACATCAGGCTCCCGGTGCATGGAGCCTGCTTCTCCCTCTGCCTGTGTCTCTGCTTCTCTCTCTCTGTGTGACTATCATATAAATAAATAAAAAGAAAGTATTTAAAAAAAAAATAAAATAAAATAAAATAAACAGTTCTTAAGATTTAACTAATCTGGATAAAACTATTCAATTAGAATGCTTGGTTCCAATTTTTTGATGTTCATATTTTGGCTAATGCTTAAATCTTCAACAAGACTGCAGAATAAAACAAACAATAACAAAAGATATCTTTCTTTTACTCCTGCCTACAAGATTCCCAAGGAAAAAGTTAATGAATAATGCTGATGCCAGAACAACGTGCAAATATGGCCTAGTCTAGATCAAGGGCTAAGATTTGTAGGAGGTAGATGATACCTGGAGAAATCTGCCTGAGGAGATCTAAGCAATACAGCCCTGTCCCAAGATATGAAGACCCTAGTCATTAGCTGTAATGACACTACTTAGGTTCTGGAGTAGCCCTTGCCAGCTTACTGGCTCTGTAAGTTTGGGTAATTTACCTAAATTCTGGAAACAAGACTAATAGACATTAAATGAAGAATACATAATAACATTAATAATTATAATGTAAGAACAAGTAGTGACAGATATTTAAAAAAGAAATCAAATCTCATTTGAATTGAGAGGGAGGCTTTATTAAGATGGTTGGGCTAGAGTTCAAAATAGAATAATGTGGACAGGAAAAGAATATAATGGGTATCTTTTTTAGATGGAGAAGGTGTTTAACACTGTGTATAAGATTCTAGCTCATGCAAACAAACAAAAAGAAGAAAATGTATCTAGACTGGAAATGAAGAAGTAAAGTGGTATTTGCTTGCAGAGGACAAATGTAGGAAATCCCAAGACACACACACATACATCTCTAGAATTAATAAATGTGCATAACAAGGTCATAGGACACAAAACTCAATACTCATAAATCATTTGTATTTCTATGTATCATCAGTGAACAATCTGAAAATGAAATGAAGAAAACATTCCACTCACAATAGAAATAAACTTAACAAAAATGTACAAAATTTATACACTGAAAAGTAAAGATCATTACTGAAACAAATTAATATCTAAATAAATGAAGAGACAGTTCATATTCATGAATTGTAAGATTCAATATTAAGATGCCTATTGTCCCCAAATTGATTTACAGATTTAACACAATCCCTGACAAAATTTTGTTAGTTTTTTGCAAAAAATTAACAAGCAGCCTTTACAATATGTATATGAAAACGCAAAAGACTCAAAGTAGTCAAAACTATTTTGGAAAGGAAGAACATAGCTGGAGGGCATGTACTTTCCAATTTCAAAACTTACTGAAAGCCACAATAACCAAGAGGGTGGATACTCTTATAAAGGTAGACTTATAGCTCAGTGTAATAGGACTGAGATTCTAGGAATAAACATTTACATTTATGATCAATTAATTTTTGAAAATGGTGTGCCAAGGCAATTTAATGTCAAAAAAGATAGTCTCTTGAACAACAGATACCAGGACAACTGGATATCTATGTGCAAAAGAATTTAGATCTTTGCACTTTACATAAATATTAATTCAAAATGGGTCATAGTTAAACATAAAAGCTACAACTATGAAACTTCTAAAAGAAAACAGAGAAAAAAATCTTCAGCATCTGGGGTTAGGCAATGAATTCTTAGATATGCAGGTGCCTGAGTAGCTTAGTTGGAAAGTGTCTGCCTTTGGCTCAGGTCATTATCCCACAGTCCTGGGATCAAGTCCCATGCTCTGTAGGGAATCTGCTTCTCCCTCTGCCCCTCCTCCCATTTGTTCTCTCTCTCTCTCTCTCTCTCTCTCTCTCTCTCTCTCTCTCTCAAATAAATACATAATAAATCTTTTAAAAGAATTCTTAGATATGCAACTAAAAGCACAATATATAAAAGAAGAAAAATGATAAATTGGACTTCACTAAAATTTACAACTTTGTCTCTAAAGACATTATTAACAAGGTGAAAAGACAAGCCATCAACTGGAGGAAATAGGTGATATGGGACTTGAATCTAGAATATACATTTTGAAGACTCTTGTGATTAAAAAAAAAGATATATCTCCGTTTAGGTTATGGGCAAAAGATGTGAATAAACAGTTCCCCAAAGAAGATACAGAAATGATCAGGAAACATATGAAAAGATCTCAACATTATTAGCCAGCTGGGAAATGCACACCAAAGCCACAAGGAGATATACTTCATACCCACCAGGATGGCTACAATCAATAATACATATAATAACAAGTTTTAGCCAGACTGTGATGAAATTGGAACCCCTATTCACTGCTCATAGGAATACAAAATGGTACAGGTACTTTGGAAAACACTCTGACAGATCACCAAAAGGCTAAACTTAGAGCTAACATATGATCTAGGAATTCGATTCTTAGATATACACCCAAGAGATCTGAAAACAGGTTCACTTAAAAACTTGTATACAGACATTCAAAGCAGCATTAAACAAAACAGCCAAAAAAGTAGGAACAATTCATATATCCAACAACTGTAGAATGGACAAAGAAAATACTGTGGATCCAAAAGATGGAATACTATTCAGCAATAAAAAGGGACAAACTACTGTTACATGCTACAACATGGGTGAACCTCAAGAATGTAACACTAAGTGAAAAAAAGCAGGCACAAAAGACTACATATTGTATGGTCCATTTATATGAAATTCCACTACATGAAATATACAGAAAAGGCCAATCTTGAAAATAGAAAACAAATTAGTGGTTGTTTGGGGCTAGGGGTGGAAATAACGGGAATGCTCTAAAACTGGACGGTGATGCTAGCTCCACAGCTCTGTAAAGTTACTAAACATCTGTGAACTATACTCTTAAAATAGGTTAATTTCATGAATTATATCTGTTTTTAATATGTGTGCTTGCTAATCTCTTTCTTTGAACGATTTTCCTCCTGCTTAACTATTTGGAAAACTTCCAGTCATTCTTCAAAATTCATCGCATCTGTGAAGCTTTCTCCAGTATTCCCCCAAAGCTGAATTAGTTCTCACTTTTTTCCACTTCTCTACTTGGACATATCTTGATTATGGTCCTCATTAGATTTTGATACAGTTATTTCTCTGCCTTGTTCCTCTGTGCTTCTTAGGAAAAAAGAATAACATGCCTAGCATACATTAGGCACTCAATAAGTATTTGGTTAATGAATGAATACATGTTTGTGAAATAGTCAATTCCATTTAATTAAAAAATAATTATTGAATAGCTACTATATACAAAATACTCTAGAAAGATAAAATGTGAATGTTTAGTCACATATTGACAGAGAATAGTGCACCACTCTTTCTTGAGTACTCATTACATGCTAGGCCCATTATCTTGTTTATTTCCCCCACCTACTCTAAGAGGTCAGTATCCTCACCTCTATCTCACAAATGAGAAAACTAGGTTTAGACAGGTCCCAATCACAGTGCTGGTATGTCACGAAGCTAAGATTCATACCCAAACCAGTCTCTGGTCATTCTGCTTGTAGACTCTCCATAAGGTGAAGCATTAGTGCTTTCTTTTAAGGCATTATAAAGCATTGTCTTTATTAGGGCAAATTTCTAATGTGATATTTCAAAGGTTGAATGTGTCTGGATAAATTTATATTTGTCTTTGGCTGTTTTCTGTGCTGCTAGTAATTATATAACTTGCTAAAATATTTGTATTATGTCACATAGAAAATGTGATGCTGTATGGAATTATGCTATTTTTTCATTCAAATTCTACTTTGTTCAAGCTCTTAATTATAAACACTTCTCTAGTAAAGGCCAAAAAGGTGATATATTACTATCCTAGATCCTATTAATTTGCATTGCTACTTGCCATGGAAGTAAAGATTTTTGTTTTCTCTTATTAGAAATAAACATGTTTATCACATCATAAAAAGTAAGTTTTCTATGCAATAATTTTGATAAAAAATAAAATAATTTCTGCTTTATCCACCTCAGCAGCCACCGTATGAATAATTCAACTGGCTGAAAAGTCTGTTTGCCTAAAGGTATAAATCATGCCCATGCTGTCTCAAAAGTTAGAGATCTGACACCAAAATTTTCTGAAAAAAATCTCTTGGTGGGTCAAAGGATTACTTAACTGAGATGAATTATAAAAAGTCTACTGAAATTTAAAAAGTAAAAACTAGAAGTTACGGATTCACATATAGGATCTCCCTCAGTCTAGATTCCTGGAATTCAAGTGTGGCCTCCAGGCCAGCAGAAGCAGCATTAACCTGGAGCCCCTTAGAAATGCCAAACCTCAGACCCCATCCCCAACTTACCAAATAGGATTCTGCATTTTCACAGGATTGATGCTTCTGCCCCTTAGTTTGGAAGCACTGCTTTAACATAGTATATATCTCTGCAACTCTTTGCATGGCTCCCTCCTTATCTGGTAAATCCCACCTTGCATCTCATGTCTTCCCAACACAGTCATTCATCGTTCCACCAAGGCAAGTTCTTTCCTAATCCCCAATTTCACCACCTAAATCATGCCCCGTCCTTCTCTTCCCTCCCTCTTTTCCTTCCTTCCTCCTACCTTGCTTCTTCTTTTACTTGTTTATTGTCTGTCTCCCTCTACTGAAAAGTAAGCTCCATGAGGACAAGGACTAAGTTTGTCTTAATCACTGCTTGATAACCTTCCAGAATATTGTCTAGGTCATAGTAAATAGGTATGTGATGAATAAATGAATGACTCTATCAAAAGGTGATCTGTTTGTATACCATATCCATGATGAAAATCTTACATCTGCTTCAGAAACATATCATTTCTTGCAATTTCCTGATTAATATAAAGATCTTAGAGTATTTACACATACCCACATCTCATGTATAACATTTTAACAGGTAAAAATGTCCCCATGATCTCTATTTTCAGAACCTTATATAAAATATCCAAAGAGGCATCTCAACATGAGTGTGACTATAGAGTAATTAATTAATTTCTCCAAGTCATACAGGAAAATCAGTCTCATTAGGTCAATAGCAAGTCACCAAAATAGCAGGTTCAAAGACAACTGACTTAAGATTTCTAACAAAATAGTTTATTACCTTAAGTGTTAACGGTGATGTTGAAAGTTTGTTTTTTGGCTTCCTCATGTGTAAAAATAATAGGGCCATTTCTAAGTAGGAGTCTCTTATCAACCTAAAATGATATAACATTGTACTTATTAAATAGCTTCACCATTCATAATAATTTAACATCATTTTCCACAATTTCTGAGCTAATTAAAGGTAAAAACAGACAAAACCAGTATCTATCCCATACTCACACCCTCTTTTCATAGCACTGTTGGCATTGACACCAGCACCTTCCTCCCTACTGATATTGGAAGCTCTTGAGCAATCTACCTTTTCCTGTTCTGACAACACTCTATGACATGACTGCTCTGAAGCCTGGCATCAAGACCATTCTAGAACAGTTCAGCACACAAGGCACAAAAGAAGTGAAAAATCAGGACTGAAGGAACCTGCCTTGAAAACCAGACCTCTTTTTCTATTCTCCTACACTAATTAAAATGGAAAGAGACACACAAAGTTATGCAGAAAGCAGTGATTCAGTATGGGTTAGGTCTGTGCATTCGCTATCATACCTGTCAGTTGGAGCCATTTAACTCCGTATAGATGGGATGAGCTCTGGATGTTATACTATATGTTGGCAAATTGAATTTAAATTTTTAAAAATCAGTCTAGATGTAATAACTGTGGCTTATTCTCGATCTTAAGTTGATTTTTATATAGAATTAAGTTGGCCAGTCCTGGTCCTCCTGACCAGAGTGAACATCCAGATAAATCTTATCTAGATACAATATCACATCGATAGGTGGCTGCTAGAATCCTGGGACAGACAGGAGATCGATGTGAGTAAAGACTAGAAGCAAAATCACAGTCTAATATGCCACCACAATAACTGCCATAATCAACCATCACTATAAACAAGGCCTTGGGTCAGAGCCAAGGGCAATAGTCCTGAAAAGGAAGTAAACCTGTTGGACAATAGACCACAGGGAAGAGGGTCTCCCAATCATCTCAGCCTGGAATGTTCAATGTATTACCAAAACATGGGGCTTATACCAAAACATATATTGTTATAAGAATGGAAAGATTATTTTTACCCTGAGTTTTGATCATTTCTCAAGCTTAGCTGTATAGCTTCAAATAAACTCTCAAGTTGCAAACTTGGAGATTTTTCTTCCATCAATATTTGACGTTCTATTTTGCCTGAAAGAATAAAAAAAAAATATATATATATATATATACAAAAATGGTTTTTCCTTTTTCTATCTTTTAGAACTTCAGAATAAATATTTCACACTGGAACTTCAGAAACTGGATGTGCTGTCCTTTTTGCCCATCTGTCTGTTGTTTTTGCTGTAAGGTCAGCTAATAGTGAAAGAAAGATCTTCTGCTTCCTTCCCCAGGAGTCTCCAGGCTCACCTTGCCTTTAGTCATCAACATTGAGTCAAAGCCTCCTTTGGCTTTCCGGACACAAATGTTCTTACCATCTTATTTTTCTATTTCCTTACTTTGTCCCTCCTTTCCTCCTGTAGGGCTCATTCCCTTTATCTACATCCATGTCCTCTTTCCTTTGTCTAGTATTGCAGATGTCATAGAAAACATCTCCCTTAAAACAAGTTCTAGAAAGTCAACGAACATTTGAAAACAATCACAAATGATGCAAATGCATTAGTGCTCACACAGCTCTCAGACCTCAGGGTAAGCTGCAGCCTTCACTGGAATGGCACTTCTGTAGCCAAATGGGCAAGAAAGGGAAAACTTTTATCACTATAAAAGGATTTGCAATTTTCATGCAGCATGTGAATAGGGCACAGAGCCTCCCAGTGTGAAGTTCACATCTGGGCACTATCATTAAGTAGCTGCTAATCTGGAGAAATTTACATAACCAGATTACATCATTTTCTTCCTCTGTCAATGAGGATTGGCCATGTCTACCCTGTAGAGCTGTTGTAAGAATTAGCAACATGAGACATTAAAACACAGATTTCTACAGAGCCTTGCATCCAGTAGATGATCAATAAATGACAGCAAACATCATCATCACTCTTTTCATGGCTAAAATAGCCACAATAAAATGTATGAACGTATTATGCAAATAGGTATTGTATATAAGTTATAAATATAGATGTGCTATGGCTATTTAATTTAAAAGAATATGTATCTTTTATAGAAATTAACTAAAATGGGGATCCCTGGGTGGCGCAGCGGTTTGGCGCCTGCCTTTGGCCCAGGGCACGATCCTGGAGACCCAGGATCGAATCCCACGTCGGGCTCCCGGTGCATGGAGCCTGCTTCTCCCTCTGCCTGTGTCTCTGCGCCTCTCTCTCTCTCTCTCTATCATAAATAAATAAAAATTAAAAAAAATTAAAAAAAAAGAAATTAACTAAAATGCCTAGGTAAGGAATGAAATCATACATAAAAAATGTCTTCCAAGCATTAAGAAATATTATTCATAACTAAATGGCTGATGATGACATTTTTGAGCCAAACATGAAATTTTGCAAAAGGAGGGTCAATTGTAATTATAAAATAAACTAAGAAGCAGTACTCCCCCCCCCACTTTCTTGGTATAAACTTAAAATAAGCAGTGTTCTCTTTATTCCAACCTGAGTCTGGCAGAGGTACCAATGTCTTTGTCATCAGTAAGCCCTTTGTAAAATTGGTACTTTTTATAGTCACTGACCAGATTTTCAAGAAGCCTATTGTTAATAGGAAAAAAAATCCATAAACTTTATCATAGTTCTGACCCCAAGTACATCTTACCTTTCTGAAAAAGAATTTCGGCTTCTACCTCATGTTCTTCTGTTGCTGATATCTTACAGAGCTTCAGTGCTATTTCAAAAAGACGAAGGGCAGGAAACCACTTCGAGGGATCCTTCTTTTTACTGGCATAATATACTTGTTTGGCCAGTGTATGTCCTACAGGGAATAAGATGTTCATAACAAGCCTCCAAGTTATCAGAACACTCACACAGTGAGTTCTATTAAGAACTCTGGTAGTCTTTTTAGCATCTAAGAAATATTTTCTTAAAACTCAATACCCAAATATCTCAACAAACTATAACAGTGGCCCTTTGAAACTTTATCTTTGAAAAATTTCAACATTTTCTCATTTTTAAAATGAAGGACAATTTCTCAAGTCTCAGTTCTAAAATTTCATTATGTTCTACAAAACAACTGTGTTCCTAAGATGAGGTTGTTAGCAGGGTAACATATGGAAGTTTTTGAAGTTTTATATTGTTCCCAATAAAAATTTGCATATATTAATAGGCAGTAATTTTGTTTCTATTCAGCTCTATTAGTGGTTGCTTGCTATGCATATTTTGTCATTGCAACTAGATGGCAAAAGCCATTTGGATAAGGGCCATGTGCTATACTTCTTGTGTGGTCCCATCAGCACTTAACATAATGAAGATCTGTTGTATTATTAAAGAGGCATTAAATTTAATCTGTGTGCCCTCACAGACAGACAAACAGATATCTATTCAGCAAACATTTTCTGAGTTCTGGGTAAAATGAGAGGCACTGGGAAAAAAAAATGAGAAAAGAGAAAAATAAGAGCTCAGGTTTATTAAGTGCTTCCTACAATTCAGATTCCATCCCAAAGACTTAAGCATTATCTCATGTAATCCTCCCAATTCTGACCAGATTTCATTAGTACACTCACTTTACAGAGGAGAAAGCAGTGGCAGTGAGGTTTAAGTAATTTGCTCAAAGTCATGTGACTAGAAGTAGCAGGGCTGTGATCAGAACTAAGGCAAGTCTGGCTCCAAGGCCCACACTCTTAAAATATGACAAGAGTCAGATTATGGAGTTTAGTGTTTAATGGGGAATGAGAATGGCCTGAGAGGCATTTAAAATACTGTGTTGTCAACTGAGTGGCAGGGAAAGTACAGGGCGATGTGGTGGCAGGTTACACTCAAGGGGCCTTTGTCTAGACCCAAGAGAGGTTAGGGAAGCCTTCCCAGAGAATGTGGCCATTGGAACTGGCAGCTGAAGATTGCCTTATCTTATGGTCATTTTAAACAAGGAAAATGTTAGGATAAAGAGTAGAAGGCAGGGATCCCTGGGTGGCGCAGCGGTTTAGCACCTGCCTTTGGCCCAGGGCGCGATCCTGGAGACCCGGGATCGAATTCCACGTTGGGCTCCCGGTGCATGGAGCCTGCTTCTCCCTCTGCCTGTGTCTCTGCCTCTCTCTCTCTCTCTGTGTGTGACTATCATAAATAAATAAAAATTAAAAAAAAAAGAGTAGAAGGCAATGGGGAAAAATACTTATCAATAGGAAAGTTTAACCTGCACAGTAGAGAAATACAGATAGGTAGTGTAGGATTGCAGAATGATACAGCTGCTGGGTTCCAGCTGAAGTAAGTGCTGGGTCCATGCCATGTCATTTGAGGCCTTGAACAAATCCCAACATGCCTCTGGGTCTTGAATGTCTTCCTCTGAAAAATGAGGCAGTAGAAGCAGAAAATATCTAGGGTCCCTTTGGGTTCAGAAATTTTTCAATTCCAAAACGCTATGCCCTACAAAGAGTTCTCAAGAAACCTAGAACTTTTTGTAAGTTTTAGTTGAGGAATGAACAGAAGGATGGTGGAAACAGTGTCTCTCTCTCTTTCTCTCTCTTTCCTCCAGGAAGAAGTCAAGAAGTCAAGGAGCCTTTACTCTGAACCTACTCTGCAGGTTAACAGCACACTGGTGAGAAAAAATGGAGATGAAGAAACTGAGCCTTGCTTCCAGGGTGCTCCCAAGAGAGCAAGGAGGCCAGGCACGGAACAGTGAGACTCACTAGTGTCTATACAGCTATCAAGTAGGTACCCTTCTAACAAGGCACATATTTGCATCACCTCACAACAAGCCAGTAAGATTGCTACTTTTCTTATTCACCTTTTACAAGAGAGGAAACTGAAGCACAGAGGAGTTAAAATGCCCTGCTCAAGGAAACCAGACCAGAAATCTTTCTCCAGAATCCCTGCTCTTCACCCCAACAATGGCCAATTATGAATAGATCCCAGGCAAGCATATGCTGACATCATTTGTCCAATACAATCTCATATTCCAACACATCTCCCATTTTGATGCGTCTCACTGTTTCAAATTATACTATATATACTATAGCTGTTTATTAATATAAGATAATAAGATCAAGTATCTTCATGTAATTTAGGCACATGTACCATATATGGAGTATATACTATGTATAATAAAGTATCAATAAAAGCACTTGAATTGTCTTCTAGATTTTTGTTAAAATTAGAAACAGACTTGTTACAGAAATCACCAACACTTTTCTTTCTCTCTCCCCCTAACTGGATAACAGGCTTTCTGAGGGTAGAGATGGTGACTGGCTTCCTCATATCCTTACTCCCTAGCATCATTCTTGCAACTTTCTTCGCTCCTATTATACAATCAATCAGTAATCTACTTTTCCATCTTATCATAAAGCTTAAGGTTTAGTGATTAATGGGAAAAATAATCCGGAACAACCATGATGTTTATTTTTGGTCTTACAAAAACAATCTCAAAATGCCTTTTTCTGTCAGAGGCTCTCACAAAGAAAAAACAATTATTTAAGGGGCTCTATTCTTGTGATGCAATCTGTATGCCCACTATAAAAGAAAACTGTCGAGAAAGCATCAAATCAGATGATTTTATGCTTCATAATATTGAAGTGCTCCTGTTTCCAATAAACATAAACTCTGTGAAAAAGAAGTTGTGAAACTGATGTTGTTTTGACAGAAAAGCTGCTTTTGGTTTTGTTTTTTAAGTCTGTATTTAATATAATATAACAGAAAACAAGCTGTTCTGCCTCGAGTGAGTCTAAAAAACAGTGGCACCATTGTCACTGAGTAGTGACACATCTTCAAGAGTAGGAAGTCATGAAAGTAGAGAATACATTTGATTTAACACAATCCGTACAATTTAACACAGTCTGTACTTAAAGTTCTTGTAGAAATCAAATATACTGATAATGCAACAAATTGTGGACTAAAAATGCACAAAAATAGCTCTCATGGGATCAGATTGCTAGAGGGAACGCCAGAGGTCAGTCAGCCCAGCCGAATTTCATAAATAAGGAAACTCAATAATGTAGAGGTGATGCAATTTACTCCCCCAATAGCAAAATTCATATCGATGATGATGATAAATTACATAATAATAATAATCAATAATTATGAGAGGGAGGAGCAGAGGGACATTAAGGATAAGATTCTGGACAGATGATGGTTTGACCACACCTCTGTTGCCCTCCCTTCTCCATTCTAGTCTCTCCTGAGCTGAGCAGCTGCTGGTACCAGAGGCACATGGGGCTCAGGAGATAAAGGGTAATGTTTTAAAATGTAGGTTTTATTACTATTCAGGTGTGATGAGGTCAACAGGCCAGGTGACAAGTACCACTGAAAAGATAGTTTATTACTCACACTTGTGGGTAAGGGCATGGGAGAGGATGGGGCACACCACAGCCATAGAGAAAAGTGCAAAAGTCAGTCAGGAGATTGAGGGAGCAAGAAGAAAATGTGGATAAAAACCTTTACTCTGGATTTTGTAGGAGGAGGTGATTATGTTGTAAGCAGGCTAAGAGGTTTAGGATTGGCTAGTCTAAATAATTTCAGTGGGCTCTGCCAGTAGTCTGATACCTGTCCCCAGGGTGATCAGGGCAGAAAAATAGTGGCTCAGCATATCAGAGCCCAGCAATGGATAATAAAGGAGCCCAATAAAAGTTCAGAGAATAGCCTCTGGAATAGTTTGTATATAAGAAGCATGTTTACAGGACAGTGGCTTGCTAAGCTCTAGGAGCTGGCCATCTTATCTATGGAAATCTCTTAAATATATCTTTCATAAAACTGACCACAATTTATAATTTCATACCTATACAAAATTCATTACCGTACATAAGCTTTCTATATCCTCATTGATTTTCTGTCTGGTAGTTATCAAATATACATTCTATTTTATATAATATTTATCTTATTAAATTTTATAAATGTTTATAAAACTTTAGAAATATTTTATAAGTGTTAAAAGATTTTATACAATATTTATATATAATATGCATTTCATGGTTTGTTTACTTGCTTATTTCTGTCTCCCACACTAAAATCAGGGACTATATCCATTTAATCTCTAGTAACTTTCCAGAACCTCACTGAGAGTCTGGCACATGGTAAATAATCAAAAACTATTTGTTAAAATAAATGGAGCCTAGGTATTCATAAATATTGCTCCATTTGAGTGCATTCCTATGATAACCCTCCTAAAAATAAAAATTTTTCTTCAGTGACTTGAGTGTAATATACGTTTAAGTGTTCTTACCAATTCTCATTTTTGTTTTGGCCAATAACATGACATGAGGAAGATAAATATTTTTCAAAGGCTGTAATGGGCTTGCATAGTCCATATTTGATAAGGGAAATTCCATTGTTTCTCCAAAAGTTAGCATCTGTAAAAGGAACTTTATAGTTAGTAACTAGCTAACGTGGTTTGGAATAAGAAGACAGAAAGGTAAGTTGCTAAGTCTTGAGGACACAAAATCATGCTCACCTGTTCAATAAGAATGTTGTGAGACTGAGTCAACAAATATAATTTTTCTGTTTTTAAAGGAGTTTCCTTGAATTTCTCCGCTTTTGTTAAGTCATCCAGCAAAAGCATGCTTCTCACCAGAGTTAAATGAGATCGAGGAGAAATAAATTCACTTTCTTCTAGCAAATGTATTATAGCCTATTAAAATAAAATTATTCCTTTTGATAGTCCCATTTCCAATTCATTGAAGCAAGAGCTGGCCAAACTATCATGCGTTCAGCACCTAATGGAATTTAAAATTCTCTCCTTTTGTTCTAACCAGAATCAGTAGGTAAATATCAACGTGAATGAAGTTTCCTTCCTACCTCAAGGTTTGTTATGATGTCTGCCTTTAAATGCTTTTCTTGTAAGCCAATGATGACAGCTTGCATCAAGAATTCAGCCTGTAGCTCCGTGTCACCTGCACTTTTTGCCTCCTCGCACACTTCATTGATGAGGCTGACGTAATCTATCATATCATTTTCTAAAGTAAATAATGCAGTTATTTAAAATACACTGGGAAAGTAGGAAATTACATATACATAACTCTCCCAATATCCATCACAAGAATATTGCATAATATAGAAAAACAGGAAGATATAAATTTGGAAAACAGACTCTACATGAAACATTAAAAATAAATGTGTTGCAATTTGGGAGAAAGTACTTTTGGTTATTGCAGCGCTGTAAAAGTAATGACACTACATGGAAAAATTTAATGTAGAAGATAGATACAGATGGGTGGACAGATTTACAAATAGATAATTATTATAATCACTATAAGAACTAACATGTATATGTGGACAGGCTATGATCTTAAACTTTATAAATTTAACACATTTAAGACTGACAATAACCCTATGAAGTAGGTACAATTTTTTTCCATTTTAACTGACGAGGAAACTGAGGCATAGGGGATTAAGAGACTTGGCCAAGATCACACAGGGAGAAAGTAGTGGACCGAACATTTGAATCCAAATCAAGTACCTGGAGCCAGAACCTATGCTGGGGACCCCTATGCTATGCTGCCTTCCTAAATGACAGGAAGACCTGCACATTAGTATTTTGAAGTCTCCTTGCCTGTTTTGCATACATCAGAAACATATAAGCCATTTTCAGTAATACAAGGAACTACTGAAATGATTAGTCTTATTTAATGACATGAATTTTTTATTCTGGAAACAGATAAAGCTATAAAGTTAGAAAATATTAATGTTATAATAATAAAATGTATCTCAATAAAACCTCCATTACCTAAGTAAAATTAATTTTTCTGAAAACTTTAAGAAAATAGGATATTTGTACCTGTCACCATCCCAATGCCATGAACCTGTGCAACAAATGCAGTCACCAATGCTAAGCGGCACCTCAACCACAGATGAATGTTGAAATATTCTCGAGAATTTAGGGAAACAGGATCTAAAAACTCATTATCATCTTTATTTTCAGTAGCCTAAACGACATGAGAATGACAGTTATCTTGCCGTTTAATAACGTTAAAGTTCTAGCCTAATGTTAAATGTAAGAGAAGCATGTGATATCATTTAATACTATTAAATTTTTAATTTTGGAAATCTGTCTTGCACATTCTATAAAATGTAAAAACTACACACACAAAACAAATAAAATCATTCACAATCCCACTATCCTCTATTAATATTTGGTATACTGGTTTTCAGATTTTTTTTTTTAAGATTTTATTTATTTATTCACGAGAGACACACAGAGAGAGAGAGAGGCAGAGACACAGGCAGAGGGAGAAGCAGGCTCCATGCAGGGAGCCTGACGTGGGACTGGATCCCGGGTCTCCAGGATCACACCCTGGGCTGAAGGTGGCGCTAAATCACTGAGCCACCTAGGCTGCCCTCAGCTTTTCTTTCTCTTTTTATACCCATTGTAGAAAATACTTTTGCAGTTCATTGTAAATTATATTATCAGTGGTGTTTGTGTCTTCAAAAATTTTGTAAATATTATTTTAACAGCTGAAAAATAATAAATAACATGAGCTAATATTTTTTAGTACTTATTACATTCTGTGTTGAATGCTTTATACATGTTATTTTATTCAATCCTCCCAAAGAGCCAAAGAGGAATTACTCTTATTTCTGTTTTACAGATGCGAGAAAGGAGATCTAGGAAGACCTAGGAAGGTTAAATATTTGCTTAAACTCCATTACATTTTGGCAGAGGTGGGATTCAAACTTGTGTTCTTCTGAATTTAGAGCCCCCAGTCTTAATCTAATGTGCTGCATGCTGCTCAGGTTCCGAACATGTATTATAACTGATTTCCCATCTTCATTACTGCAGTTTACAAAGGGGTGGCCAATGTCCAGAGCTCCTGAGAGGGAAGGACAAAGGAAGGTTTTTTTTCAGGGGGGGAGCAGATCCCATTTTAGACATCTGGGAACTTTAAAATCATCTAGAACAATGCCCATTTGTTCTAGGAATTTCCTGCTATGCATCTCTGACAGCTCAACCAATTAGCAGCATCTAATCTCAAGGAGTGGCCATCAGGACTTGGGGGAGGTTGGAATGTGGATAGAAGGTGGGAAGCACAGAAGAGGGTGAGCCAGCCCTAGGGAACAGAGGCCTCGAGGCAACATGGTAACTAGTATGAGCACGCCAAGTACTCAAGGAGCCTAGGATTTAGATTAGCAATACAGGAAAAAATGCCTATCCACATACCTTAATCTCTCAGAGCCTACATTTCCTGTTACTATTGAAAAGCCACATCACACTTAATCTAAATCAGGATTTCTCAACCTCAGCACTACTGATAGTTGTGGAGGACTGTCCTGTGTATTGTATGCTTAGCAGCATCCCTGATCTCTAAGCACTAGATGCCAGTAGCACCCTGTCCAGTTTTAACAACTAAAATGTCTCCACATGTTGCCAAATAATCTCTGGGAGGCAAAATAGCCCCCAACTGACAACAATTCCTCCAAGTCAATTTTTGAAATAGACTGCTTTTTAGCATTTTTATTGCCTTTAATATAGTAGGAAATGAGTTTCTATTTAGGATAATTAGTTTTGCTTATTTGTAATGACACTAGATATTAGTAATTTTATTAGCATTTTATTAAAATAATGAACAAGGATTCTATGTGATGAATCTTTATCTTTTAATCCTAAACAATTCTTTATTATTAAATTACTTGTTCTTATCAAACTCCAATAAAATTTCAAAAAATTTGTGACACCAGTTAAACAGATTTCAGAGCTTAAAAGTGGAAGAATCTAACTATGAGAAATCCAAGGTAGGAAATAATGTCATACTGGTGATGCTACTGAAGGATAAAATTCAAAAGTGAAATGAAGAACAGAATAAAGCAAAACAATTTTACTTGCTAAAGAAATCAGATCTAGAATATTGGAATGATGTATCTGGAGGGACCTTCGTGATTATTACATTCAATTCTATCAGTTCACAAATGAGATTTAAATTAAAAATTAAAATTTTTAATTAAAAATATTTTTAAGTTTCGGGTACTTGCATAAATGGGGCTTCAACATTTACCTTTTTACTCTGAATTCAATGTTTTTTCTACTTTACCCCTTTGTTTTATCCAAATAGACAATTTCCTAGCATGCCAATAGCTTTTACATAGTAAACACTCTAAAGATAAATATTAAATTTATACATACAGAAGCTCCTGGAGAGACGGAATTCTCTGTGTCATCTTGTACTACCTTCTTTTTAAAAAGTTTTGAGTCCCGGAGAAGTCTAAGTGTAGAAAATACTATTGCAGCACTAAAATAGAAAATATATTTTAAATCTTATTAGTCCTGACAATCTCATTAATAAAATGAGCACATATGCATTTCATATGTATCAGAATGTGGTTTTGAGGTTATAGAATTTTGTTACTTAAAGCTATACACTTGGAGACTCATAAGCTAAATTATTGCTTAATTGGTGTCTAGCAATACCAGAAGGCAAATGTACGAAATTATGAAAACAGAAGCGAGGATATAGGAATTCTCCTGACTTACTGTTGGTCTGTACATAAGTTTGTCCTCACTTTAAACCTTCATATGCTTCTCAACTCTATAGAATGATAAATCTGTAACTGCTGTCACATTTCTTCAAAATATCTTAATAATATATATCGAGAGACAACTTCTTTTGAATATCTACTACAAAATTAAATTCAAAATGCAGAACAATCTATCTTCCTGAAGATATTTTGTAGCATTATTTTATAACATGGGAAGACTGGATGAAAGCCAGATAGACAATACACCCATCTAACTAAGTCCCCACTTGAATAGCTTAATAAACAATCACTTTGAACAGGTGTTATCGGGTGAATTGTGTCCTCTCAAAAAAAAGTGGGGGTGCCTGGGTGCACAATTGGTTAAATGTCTAACTCTTGATTTGGACTCAGGTCATGAACCCAGGGACAGGAGATTGAGCCCCACTTCAGGATCCCCACTCAGCGCAGAGTTTGCTTAAGATTATCTCTCTCTCTCTTCTCCTCTGACCCTTGCCTACCCCCTGTTCCTGCTCTCTTTCAAATAAATAAATTAATTAAATCTTTAAAAAAAAAAGTATGTTGATGTCCTAACCCTCAGTACCTCAGAATGGTAGTAATTTGAAGTAATTAAGTTTAAATAAGTCATTAGTGTGGACAGTATTCTAATAGGACTGCTATTCCTATAAAAAGGGAAGCTTTGGACAGAGAGACAGATATACACAGAGGGAAGATGACGTGAGGACACACAGGGAGAAGACAGCCACATGATTGGAATGGTGCCTCTACAAGTCAAGGAATGCCAAGGATTATGGGCAAATGCCAGAAGCTACAAGAAGCAAGAAAGGCTTCT
The DNA here is from genome assembly GCF_905146905.1 of Nyctereutes procyonoides. Classification (NCBI taxonomy): domain Eukaryota; kingdom Metazoa; phylum Chordata; class Mammalia; order Carnivora; family Canidae; genus Nyctereutes; species Nyctereutes procyonoides. The sequence goes on from NW_026575122.1 coordinate 27,718,888, forward strand.
CCTCTAGAGCCCTTCAGATAGAACATGGCCCTGTTGACACTTGGATTTTGGAGCATTGACTCCAGAACCACAAGAAAATAAAACTCTGTTGCTTTAAGCCACCCAGTTTTTGGTGCTTGGTTATGGCAGCTGTGGGAAACTAATAAAATATATTAATAGCAGATCCCCCGGCTTTGCCTCCTACACCAAACCCACTCCACTTCCCTCATCTTCCATCCCAGAGGCAGAGTCTAGAATCACCATTGCTACTCATACTCTATGTTCAATCCATCAACAAGTTCTGTCAGCTTCACCTTCAAAATATGGTACCATTCAGCAGCCCCTCACCTCCTCCAGTGCTAGCACCTTTGTCCAAGCCACTATCATCTCCAGGCAGCATAAATGGGAGCTTCTTGACTGGCCTCTCGCCTTGGCTCTTTTTTTCTCCACATAGCAGCCACAGCAATCTCTTCAAGAGGTAAATCAGATCCTACCACTTCCCTCCACATATGTTCCAGAGGCCTCCCATGTCCCTGGACTTTGGGCAGTACATTTCTTCCTGTGGGTCAGTTACTGAGGTTTTGGGCCTAGTATATGATCAGCTTTACACATGTCCATGGATGCTTGTGAGAAGGTATGGTCTGTTTGTAGGCTCCCAGAGTGTGTACATATGCTCAACTTTTTTTTTAGGGATCCCTGGGTGGCGCAGCGGTTTGGCGCCTGCCTTTTTTTAACTTTTATTTATTTATGATAGTCATAGAGAGAGAGAGAGAGAGGCAGAGACACAGGCAGAGGGAGAAGCAGGCTCCATGCACCGGGAGCCCAACGTGGGATTCGATCCCGGGTCTCCAGGATCGCGCCCTCGGCCAAAGGCAGGCGCCAAACCGCTGCGCCACCCAGGGATCCCCATATGCTCAACTTTTAAATTATATTTTTAAATTCCTTTCTTTTTTGTCTACATGTTGTATTACAAGCTGATAACATGGGGTACCTGGGTGGCTCAGTAGGTTAAGCGTCGGCCTTCAGTTTGGGTCATGATCCCAGCGTCCTGGGATGGAGCTCCAAGTCAGGCTCTCTACAGAGTCAGATCATGATCCTAGAGTCCCAGGATTGAGCCCCACATCAGGCTCCCTGCTCATTTGGGAGTCTGCCTCTCCCTCTCCTTCTGCCACTCACCCTGCTCATGCTCTCTCACTCTCTCTCTCAATTAAATGAAATCTTGAATGAATGAATGAATGAATGCTGGAAACATGGTGCTAACACACATTCTCTGTCCACAGAGGTTTTCTCTTTTTTTTTCCTCCACAATCCTTTAAAAGAAGAATTAACTGGTATTTACTGAGTGTTTACCACCTGTCAGGTTCTCTGTTATCTGCTTTGTGGGACTTAATTTACTTAATCTCCACCACAAACCTACAAGTAGATTCTATTATCGTCATTATTTTATAGATTAGGAAATAGAAATGTTAAGTGACTTGCCTAAGATGACACAGCTAGAAAGAAGAGGCAGGATTAGAGCTCAGTGGCCTAATCTAACCCACTTAACTGCTGCCTACGGCATAGCCTCCGTCTTTCTGCAGTTTTAACAAATCCGGTTTTGTTTATTTTGGTAAAGTGTTCCTCGGTGCCGTGTTTGTGACCACTATACAGTCTTTCTTGACCATACCTTTTATCAACATAAAGGTCCTCTCTGCCTTGCATTTTACTTTGCAGACTTCATGAAATTGAATCATTCTAAGGATAAAATGTATTTATTCTTTCACTTGCTCAAAAATACATACTGAGTACCTTCTACAGGCAAGGAACAAATCTAGAGGCTGTGGATACAGTCACTGTCCTCATGGAGTTGACATTCTGGTAAGAGTGGGGTGTGACTTAGAACGTAGGAGTGCTTAGCAGATAGATGACGCTCGGTGCACGCTAGCTGCTCTCATCTCATGTATTGAGTAGGCCAGGGTATATGGGAGGAGCTAAACTGATTTTTTTTTCCAAATTAGTAACCAGAATAGAAAGCTTCCTGCTAATTATTGAATTTTAAATTCCCAAGATACTGCTGAGTCATTAAAATGGTTTAGATACTGGTAGAATAATTTCTAAGGTATGATTTGTGTTGTATGATCTTACGGGTTTTTATTAAAATAAAACTAAAAAACAAACAAGCAAGAAAACAACAAAAATTGTAATGCAGATTGAGTATGTATATGGGAATGCAACTTCCTCTCCCTGACACCCTTCCCCACTCCAGGGTACACACCCGTTTCTAAAGGCCCCTTATTTCCTGCGCAGCTTCAGAGGCTAGCAGAGGATGGCTCCGGGAGGGCCTGGGAAGAAGGAAGTGGTACCCACCCCATCCTCCTGATTCTGAAGGCTAAATTCTGACTGCAAGAGAAATGAGGTCTGAGGTTTAGAATCTTGCTAACCCAAAAACTTAATGAATAAAATATAAACATGCTAGTATGTCCTAATCCACCCGGTACTGCGTAGGTGCACAATGGAAAATTCTAGTTTCTGCACTTCATCACAGAGACAGAAAGTGCAGGAGGATTACTCACTCTAAACACTCTAAAATCCCCAAGGAAGGAAGTTTCATTCCGACACAAAATTAAAAGGCTCAAATGTTATCCCATTTAGACAATAAATTAAATATAAAGGAGAACAGAAAGGAACTTAACAAAAAAAAAAAAAGAGAGAGAGAGAGATAGGACTCTGAGAGAGGCAGCCCTAAAAGAAGGAGAAATACAGTTTGAATAACTTTGATCCCATTTATTTCTTATTAACATTCATGACAAAAATGGTCAGTTTGTTCTCATAAAATCCATGCGGCTCACTCTACCTGTCACCCTAGGGAATGTGCCTTTCAATTTCCTTGACACATAATTTTATTAGAAGTATCATAAAATGTCAAGCTAACCATCATTTGGGAAAGGGACTGTCCAAAACTCTCTGCCGCGCCCAAACAGAAGCTCATGGGGGGTAAAGTTCACATAAGAAAAACTCATTCATCTTGACAGTAGGCGTCCCTAAATGACAACTCTGCTGCAAAAAGGCAATAACATCAAAGTTTTTGCAGGTTTTGTCCCAAGGGTCGGACTCATGTATTTAAAATAGGAGTGATTCTGATACACTTGCACATTATTTGCATATGTCTATCTGGTTTTCAAGTTAAAGTTCTATGATGACACTCCTTTCTGAAGCAATTTTCTAATTTCTAGTTTCTTGTTTCCTTTTTCCTCTCAGAAAAAAAAAAAATCACTCATGTTTTCCATGAGTGTAAGACATGTAGAGGGCTGGGGAGAGAAGGAAGGTAAAAGACAAGAAATATATTCTAGGGCTGCTGTTGCTCTCTGAAATAGCATGGAGAAAAGAGTTCCATATTCTTCTACAGGAAATCATATAGCCATATATTTTAAACAAAGAGAGGGAGACAATGTATTTCTATATATACATATATTTTCTATTAAGAAATCACATAGTAAAAGTTCCTTCTCCTCAAACTTCAAAAGGGAAAATGTTACATTATGATGCTAAGCCTATTTACCATCAATCAACTTCCACTGTATTCTTAAAGATAGCTACAAATGTAACAATACTCTAAATCAGTGTGTCCCAACCTTTTTTTTCTCTCAGCACTCACATTTAAGGCATACCCTTAAAAAAATTAAGAATCCTCAAAGTTCCATTAACACTTATCATATTAGGACTTTAACTTCATTACTATTTATTAATTGATTTTAGAATAAAAACAATAAACCCATTACATGTTCACATCAATAATGCATTTTTATGAAAACATCTGTATTTCCTAAAACAAAAAAAATAGTGAGAAGAATGCCATTATTTTGCATTTTTTTGCAAATCTCTTTAATGTCTGGCTTAATAAGAGAAAATCTACTTAACAGAAGACTTTCATATCTGCTTCTACAGTCTGTTGTGACATATTGTTTTGACTGAAGTATATGAAGAAGACTAGGCCTCACAGAGATAGCTGCTGGAGATGGAGTATTTTTAATATCCTTTTAAAATAATTATGACTATTTTTCCCTAATACTATACCAAAATGTGACAAGTGATAGTTTCTTAAAAGTTTCTTGCAATATGAAAGCTAATACTACACACTGATGAAATTTCCTTTTCTGTTACATTACTACCTATTGGTCTATTTTGCTAACAGGATTTTGGAACATTATCTACTGGTGATTTGGAAAATATTAATTCCCTGAGTTATGCAAATCCCCTTAATGCTGAAACATTTCTTTATACAATTTAAAAAATGATGCTTGTTAATATTAATTACCACCAACATCATCAGAATGATATAAGCATTAGAAAACTGTCACACTCATGGTGACAAAATAGAAATTTTCCAAAATTCTCGTTTCCCTACAAAAGTTCAAATTTTATCTTTAGCAACAAATACTATTTGTTGTTTTCTTAGAAGTGGCATGTTCATTTTGTTCATTTTCAATAAAATGCCTGTCAAATACCCAAGTCTGAAAAATCAGTTTTTCAGTGCTTTTTCAAAGAAAAACAGTATTCCATGAAAAAAAACTGCTTGATCAGTTCGCATTTCAATCATGTATGTGTTCCTCCCCAAGACAACCAAACACCAGACTTTGATATACAGCAAAGATGCTTTAGGTGTATTTCCCACTTAATATTTCCACAGAATATTAAAGATATATCCAAGGATATGGATTTATAAATGTAACAGATTCTACTGGTTCATCAAAGGTGTTCTTAGGGAAATTGGCTTTTGTTTTTTTAAGTAGGCTCCATACCCAGTGTGGAGCCCAGTGCAGGGCTTGAACTGATGACCTGATGATGACCTGATGACCAGGCTCAAGACCTGAGGTGAGATCATGAGTTGGATGCTTAACCGCCTGTGTCATCCAGGCACCCCCAGCTTTTTTTTTTTTTTTTTTTTTTAATTGCAAGTGTGAGGCAGTAAAGAACGCAATAACCACTAGTACGGTTTGGTGCCACTGTGATTCACAGTGAGATGCCAGAAGTTTTACTACTGTTGCTCTTGCAGTATCAGTGCAAATAACAACACACCAAAGATGGTGAATGACATATTAGTTTTGTTATAAAAATACTTCTGACCTTACAGTCCCTCTGAAAGGGTCTTGGAGATAACCCTAGAAATCTGCAGACCACATTTTGAGAGTCACTGCTCCAAAATGGACTATATGGATTTTCACCTCTGTTTAAAAACCACAAAAATGATAAATTTCTAAAAATCTATACTGCTCTAGCATAAAATCAAATTTAGATGTGGTTATTCATGGGGAGCCTTTGGTCAAGGCTCACACTGACGAGATGGCTGTGTGTTTCTAATCAAAGCAAAGCAAGATTTCTGCCACATTGATTTTCCCTTTGCAAAAGCTACAGGTGGGCTTCACCTTTTTCTCCCAAAGAAAGCAGCTGGGCTTTCTTATCTGCTTGCCCAGATGTGGAACAGAAGGGGGAATGGGGGGCCTAAAAGTTGTCAGCCATTGAATATCAAATTGGAGTCATACTCTTTACTACAACTGCACAATTTAAAGTGATAGCTCCTCCTCCTCACCCTGTCTCTACTCCTGATTTCTCCATATCATGTATCATTTTTGGCCACACTATATAATTTACTTACTTGTTGATAGTTTAATGTCAGCCTTCATTATCTCATAAACTCCATGAGAGTAGGATTGTTTTTAATATTGTTAAATATTTTGTCTATATAGTACATATCAGTATTAGGACATTGATATATCTCAAGAACTTAAAACAGTGGCTAGCATATTGTAGGTACCCCAAAATTACTTTTTGAATGAATGAAATAATAGTAAAATAATAAATTTGTGCATTATTCAAAGAATCATTACTGAGAGGGCTACATGATAGAGGTATTTACCACAAATGATATGAGAAGTTCTGGAAAATATAGGTTTTCTATAAAAAACCTATATTTTTCTATATTGTTTTCTATTATCCCACTTAATTGTTTAAATATCTTTCAGTATTTGGACACAGAAACTATATTCTATTCATCTCTGTATCCTCAGTGTCTAGATCAGAGCCTAACAATGAAGTAGTTAATGGATACTGGTTGGGCAAATGAATGACTCAATGAACAAGTCAAATGATAGATCTGACACTAACAATTGCATAACATTTAAATAACCATCCACCTAAAACTGTTTCTTAAATGGCTCCGTAAAACATAGTTCAGAAAATGTTACTTTTTTATAATAGAGCTTGTTTTTAAATATTAACTATACTGGAGTTAAAATTTAAAAATAAAAAATAAATACATAAATTAAAAAGCAAAGCTCTTTAATTTTTTCATTCTTTATATATATTTTTTCTTTATATATATTTTTATAGAAAAATTTTCTTTATATATATGTATATAAAGCATGTATGTATAGAAAAAATCCTTGCTATATGCTTTAATAAAGCAATCATTTTGTTTAGAACTGTAGTTTAAAGTATAATAGTATATGACAACTCCTCTGAAAAATAAAACACAAATAAGCTCTATTAATATTGGAATTTATACAACTCACATAAAATTTAGGTATATTTGACAAATTAGGGTGAGGAAGAAATTCTCTTCCATGTGAAAAGAGACTAACCTGTACGCTGCCTGGTGTCTCTGCAGGGCAATTGCAGCTAGCTGAAGCTTGGCCTCCACCACAATCTCCAACTCACCAGCAGAACACTGAGAGAGGTTCTTATGGTCCGGATGCACCACCTCTGACACAAGGAAGTTTAGCTTGTCCTCAGCTTCTATCAGTAAAATTGACTAAGGAAAGAACACCATATAATCACATAAGTCCAAAAACAATACAAGTAATATCTCATCCTTATTCATCAGGTGTTTTTCATGTACTGAGGAAAGTAATAATGAATAGAAGACCAGATAGGAAACTTGAACATAATCATCAGAGAAGAGTACTCAGCAAACAGGCAAAAGGTAACAGGAAATTAAAAGGAGATAAATGGCAAGAATAAGCATGGATGTCAGCTACCCTTTATTGTACGCACAGCCAATGCTCATTATTCAGAGTTTTTAAACTCTTCTATAATGTAGCCGCAAATACTGAATTAGCAAATACTGAAGCATTGTTCCCAGAGGAAATACAGGGATAGGTTCCTGAGGGCCCCTAGTCATAACATTTTTGCCAATGACCCATACATAATTTTGTTTAGTGTGTGTTTATATTTAAGGACACATTATTTAATATATGCTGTAAATTCACTAACCTTGAACTCACAGCTAATAGTTCAAAAACTCAAGCCTAACTGAAGCTTACCTAACACATTTATTTATTTTTAATTTTATTTCTTCATTCATGAGAGACATAGAGACAGAGAGAGGCAGAGACACAGGCAGAGGGAGAAGCGGGCTCCATGCAGGGAGCCCAACGTGGGACTCGATCCCAGGTCTCCAGGATCACACACTGGGCTGAAGGCGGCTCTACACCGCTGAGCCACCCAGGCTGCCCCACATTAATTTTTTCCATAAAGCACATCACAGCCTTTTTATACTTAGGAGTACTAAACAGCATTTCAGTACTACACTTTGGGGCCATTTCAAATAATGAAATCACCAACAAAGCACAAAAATGAAAAAAAAAAGATGGCAATAAATAGACCATGGAAAGAACACTTGTTTACAGTATGAGGATAGAAACAAAAAGAGCATTGCCTTGTCCAATTCAGCTGGGAATTGAGTGTGTTAGGCAACTCAAATTTTTCTGTGCTCTGTGATGTTCACAAATGACCATAAATGAGTATCAATTTTGGAGTTGCAAGTAAATTTTAGCAGATAAACAAATTAGCAAATACTGAATCTGTGAATGAGGATTGACTGTATTTCCAGGTAAACTATGGTCACCTAACTGGTAATGTGAAGATAATGAGGTTTATAATTAGCAACTTAGCATGGCAGAGGAGAAAGGGACCACCCAATCATTCAAGAAACATGTATCTAAAAACTTGTTTGTACAGAACAGTAGATATTATATAAGTACTAGGGCAGCTTAGCATAATGGTTAAGAACACCATCCATATTTTATTAGTTGCATGGCATTAGTGAATTTTTTCCTAAGCATCTATTTTCTCACAGCTCAAGCACATAATAGTTCAAAAATGATTAATACCTACATTACAGAGTTGTAAAAATTAATCATGCAAAGTGCCTGTCATGTAGTAAGCACTGAATAAATGGTAGCTGTTTGTGTTGCTGTTGTCATCACTATTATTATTAGGAAATGAGAAACAGGGCGTGGAATACTCAAATCCCATCAAATAATGAATCATATTTCCCACAGTGCCTTAATCAGGTTGTAAAGTCAAAGTCTGACAACCTCTGGGCATCTAATTTTCTCGTAAGGAGTTGATGCCACCTCTGGCCTCAATCCAGGTTTACTCAAGAAAAGCCACTTGGTCTCCCAAGAACAAATACAGACCTCGAAGTGAGCCTGTCCAGGGCCTAATAGTGGAGATTTCGGTAATTAATTTAGTATGATGTGAAAAAATTTCCAAACTTACCTTCAATGTGCTAAAAGTGAAGTCATCTTTCATTTTTACAAACTGACCACCTGAGCTTCCATCATCCTTTAAACACAGCTCTATAAGACACAAAATTTTGGAAGAACCAAGAAGATCTGTGGTTAATTTAACTATTAATTCTAGTTCATAAAACTCATCATTAGTTTGGAAATCGATAAATTTCACATTTTAAGAAACCCACATTGATAATTAGAAACATTTTATTCTATCAAATGGTCCCTAGATATATTCAAGACTGAGGATGATTTCTACAACAAGTCAGACAATTCTGAAAAGATCTTTAGGATGCTTGGTGATGTTCTTTAAATTATTGGCTACTGATATAGAACAGTGGTTTCTCCCCTGGGATCACAGGACCTTCTAAGTTCCCCAAAGTATTTTAAGTCTTTCAGATATTTATATTTCTATAAGATCTCCTTGGAAATGTCAGTTCCAGTGATTTGCATAAGCCCTTCATACAAAGAGCAGAGAGTGAGACCATTTGGAATAGCACAATCCACAATTCCCAAGTATCTCAAAATAGCCACCCACAAATTGAAAGTTGTCCTTATTCTGAGCCAGGGAGAAATGAGATAATTTGGATCACAGACTCTGCCTGCTTTAGTAAACCTGACTTCTAGACTACAGAGAGAGAGAAAAAAAAAACATGACTGAGAAGTGCTACAAAAAATATACCTACTTAAAGAGACTAAGTTCGTCAGAGGGGCAGAGGAAGTATAAAACAACACAGAATTGAACACACTTGCCTTCCCTTCTTCTTCTAATTCCTACCTACTGGCTCTTCTCCTAGATTAGGGGGATCTGGAGTGAGAGGTCAGCTGAGTATGAAAGAGGGCTTAAGAACTGGGAGAGGCCCAGCAGAAAGATCCAGGGCTGGGTTTTCTCCCGTTAGGAGAAAGTGAGGGAGGGATAGAAAAAGATAGAAATAAATGCCTGGAGATTGGTAATGGAAGAACCCTGGGATATGTATCAGAACAGAAGAGAAGCTAGGAAGACTTGGATCCACATTTTCCTCCTGCTCTCTCTGCCTCTGAGTGACCCTGGTGCTTCTGTGTGTGACCCTCACAGGCAGTTTCCTGCCCCACGTCTTGGAGGGTTAAATGGCAAACTGTTTTAGTGGCCATCTCCTCATTTGTTGGCCTCATCATACCTGAATAATAATAACAATTACATTTTAAAACAGAGTCAAGATTACTCTGATATCCAAACTGGACAAAGATACCACAAGAAATGAAAACTACAGACCAATATCTATCATGAATAGGGATGTAAAAATCTTCAGCAAAATACTAGCAAACAGAACTCAGCAATGTATAGAAAGAATACACTATGACTAAATGGTAGAATTAGCCTAAGAATGCAAAGTTAGTTTAAACACTCAAAAATCAATTACTTTACTACACCATAACAGAATAAAAACAAAACAAAACAAAACACACACACACACACACAAAAAAAAAAAAAAACCCCATAGAATCATCTTAATAGATGCAGGAAAAGTACTTAATAAAATCCAGCTCCCTTTTATGATAAAATCATTTGACAAACCAGGAATAAAAAAGAAATGTCCCTACCTGATAAAGAGTAATTATTTTTTTAAAAACCCACAGTTAACACCATACTGAATGGTGAAAAACAATTATTCTTAGGGCAACAGCCAATACTATTCTTAGGGCAACATCCAAATAGGGAAGAATATATACTAGACTATTCATATGGATTATTGGGAGTGGAGCGAGAATAGTTGGAGAAAGAGGAGAAAGAAAAACAAGTAAAAAATAAAACAAAAAATTACCTTTCAAGTTTGGAAGGTTTGCTTTACTCCTCTCAGAAATAAGTCCATGGTAGATTGTTTTCACTGAATTTTCTGGGACACAATTTATTGTTGCAGCCACACTTACTAAAAAGTAGGCTTTAACGTAAGAAAACTTACTTAAGAGGTGTTGTTGGCCAACTGTAACCAGAATTAGAGGCAATCCTTTACTTATTAATTCATCAAGTGCCTAAAAAAAAAAAAGAAGAAAACAAAGCAAATCTGTGAAATACTGTTTCTGGATAATATTAGTTTTCATCCTCCTTTGCATTCCTCATTTGGTGTTGGGTGAAGAAATGCAGGATAGACTCAAGGTACCATAAACGGCAGGTCTGCTGCAAGAGATGTACAATGTCAGAATTACCGCAGCAGTTCTAAGTACTCCTGTCACTCCCCACCAGTTTGTGTCCTGTGCCTCATGAGCCCAGACCTGCCACATAATGAGTAAACCTGACTCTGAGAGCAAGGGAGGGGACATCTTACCAAAATAGAGAACGCACAAAAGCTCATCGGCCATGCCTGCCTGCTGGCTCTGCTTTGCCATGAATAAATTAGAGGTACTAAGACTGCAGCAGGGTTAAGACTGTGTAGATGAGCATGCTCCCTACCCAGCTTCAAGTCCATGCTCAGTCGTCAGAACTCCACCTTGTGTACACACTATGGACTGGACTCCCTGGTCCCCTCCTGTGCAGATCTACTTCCTTGGTAAAATCCAACACCAACACCAGGCCTTCTCTAGGTGTGTGCCCTGCAGCTGAAGATGGCTGAGGAGCATGCTGTCCGACTAAGGTGTCCCATTTCAAGATCCTGACCAAACCTTTGCACTACCTGGTCATCCATCATCTTACATCTCAGTCCATTCACTCTCCTGCTCTCTAAATCCTCACCCTTTCTTCCTGGTGCTCTTCCCAGCTAATGACCTTGCTTCTTCTACTTAGGAGAGAAAATCAAAGTGGTCAGAGTAGTGTCCATAGACCCTATAGCTTCATCTCTCCTACCTAACCAAGCATCAGTCCCACCACTCTGCCTCCCTTCCTGCCACTTAGGCCACTGATCCTGTCCCCACTGGTCTACTCAGGCATCATCTCCTTGCTGCAGACATTCTCATCAGCACATAGCCATGCTGTTCTCTTCTACCTTAAAAAACAAAAACCATCTCTACCCTGACTCCCTTCTCCAGCTACTACCCAAATTCTTACTCCCCTTCATAGCAATGATCTACAGAGTTGCCAATATTCCCATTTTTCTCCTTTCATTTGCTTTTAAACCCATTCTTTTCCTACACTGAAACCCTCTGGTCAAGGTCATCAATGGCCTATACTGGCCTTAACCAGTGTTTAATTCTTAGTTCTTAAATGCCATGTTACTTTTAATCTAAGACATCATCATCTCATATGTCAATTAAACTATCACATGTCTTCAACTATAAAATGCACTCTAATTTCAAAGCTATTAAATGTGAAAAAAAGATGCATGTGTAAGACTCAGTGAGTTATGGTGCTTAATTCATCTGCAAAATATGGCACTATTAATCAATTCCTCTTTTGAAATGTTTCTTTCAGCTTTCAAGTCACCACATTCTCTTGGTTTCTTTCCTATCTTGTCAGTCATTCCTTTTCAGTCTTTGTTGCTTCCTCCTCTTCTCCTGTATTTTTAATATCAGAGTGTTCCAAGGCTTGGTCTTTGTTCCTTTCCTTACTACCTCCCCTGAGGTGATCTCGCTCCCCTCCGCCCTTAGATGATCTTCAGCAGACTCATGGTTTTAATTTCATCTAAATGCTGATGAAATCCTGAGTTTTTCTTTCCAGCTCCAATCTCTCTTCTGAAGTCACATTGACTTCTGGCTCAAATAGTCCACTTGGATATCTAAGAGAGATCTCAAACTCAATACATCCAAAACCATATTCCTAGTCTCCCCAAAACCACACACACACACACACACACACACACACACACACACACTCATTACATCCAAAACCGTATTCCTAGTCTCCCCAAAACCACACACACACACACACACACACACACACACACACACTCATTACATCCAAAACCGTATTCCTAGTCTCCCCAAAACCACACACACACACACACACACACACAGCTTTACAAGGGCTGGGTATTTATCTCCATTGTTGATTGATGTGTTTGATTGAGAGCACTAGAACAGTACCTAGCACAAGGGCACACTAGATCAACTAGAGTTATCCCTTTAAGTGGGTAGATCAGACCACACTTCTGCTCTAAACCTTCCACTTGCTTCCCACTTTGTTCAGAGGAAAAACCTAAGTTACAATAAGACCCTACAAGGCTCTTCTCAAACTGACCCTGTTATCTCTCCAACCCTGGCTCCTACTGCTTTCGCATCCCTCACACAGCTCTTCACCATGCTGAGATGCCCTCACCAAGCTAGGCAATTCTGCCTCAAGGCCTTTGTACTCACTGCACCATCTTCCTAGATGGTTCTTTTTCAGATTTCCTAAACTTGGACCTTTACCTGTTCACAGATGTCATGTCAGTGAAGACTAGCCTGATTACCCCATTTAAAATTACAAACTCCAACCTAGCCCCATGCTCCTCCCAATCCCCTTTATGTGCTGCTGGGTTTATTTTCTCCCTTAGTGTGGTTCACTTTTCAACTTATTATATAATTTACTTAATTATAATGTTTACTTATATATCATGCTTATTATTAGTTTTTCCCACTAAAATGTAAGCGCCCTGAGGGCTTGGAGTTTGTCTGTTGCTGACTGACTGATGTATCTCTTTAATAACACCAGAAGAGTGCCTTGCATACACTAGGCTCTTATTAAATATTTGTTGAATTAACAATATTTGTTCATTAATATTTTCGGCTGCTGGGGCTATCTATTCTAGAAGAGAGGGAAACTTTGCTCTATGTGAATTAAAAAAGAAAAGTCTCATTGTTTGGGGGAGTTTGAGGCAACACTGGCAGTGGAGAGGTCTATTGCTGTTGTTCATTCTTTTGACTCTTCTACATGCAGAAGAACCAGACGTGGAGCAGCACTGAGCCTGAGCAGGCAACAAACTACGTACTAGGAAAACGGTTGACATTCTACATCCAGGGAGGAAATTTCAGATTGGTTGGTGGTGTAAGGGGAGGGGAGAAGGTTTCTCTTCTCTTTTTCTCCATAGCAAACAGTGTCTTAATGAGCCTTGACAATTACATACAAACACTCGAGGATCAAAAAAGATTAATTAGTAATGCTATTTAACACTCCTTTCTCTCCTTCTATACAGAAAATATAAAAGTGTAATCTGAAGAGTCTTAAGGAGACCAACAGTTCTGTTTTAATTAATTAGCTAATAGAAATCGGTTTTCCATTATACTGTCAGTCTCTTTTTGTTTAAAAAGAAATGATCAGACCGACATTCCTTTTACACCCAAAACACTCCTTTAAAAAGTGTTTTTAGGATGCCTTGGAATTTATGACTGAAAAAAAATAGTCTTAAACATCCAAAGGTCTTAGAACACTGAAACAAAATATGAATATAGGGATCCCTGGGTGGCGCAGCGGTTTGGCGCCTGCCTTTGGTTCAGGGCGCGATCCTGGAGACCCAGGATCAAGTCCCACGTCGGGCTCCCTGCTTGGAGCCTGCTTCTCCCTCTGCCTGTGTCTCTGCCTCTCTCTCTCTCTCTGACTATCGTAAATAAATAAAAATTTTTAAAAAATGAGTATGTGTATCTCCCTAATACCGATTCTTTCATTTCAGGCAACTTGCTTATAAATCAAAACAAATCTTAAGGTCAAACAATGAATCATCTGAAGCATAATTAAAAGTGAAGTTTGTGGAATAGCATGAACAATAATGGAAAAGTAGTAAGATTACATTTAATAAAAGGTAGACATGCCTATCAAAATTATGGAAAATAAAACTAAAGCAATATTGAGAAATGTTTCTCAAAATTATTTAATAAAAATAGCTTACTTAATGAAACAGAATGCTGTTTCCCAGCATTTAAAAAAAATAAAACTATATGCACCTGTCTCTCTACATTGATAAACAGCTGGTTGTGTGGACACCTTACCTGGCTGTAACCTCTTAACAAGACTGCACGACCACTCTTCTGCTCTAATGCTTTCTAATGGACAGACTGACGACACTCCTTAGGTTTTAAAAAATGATTGTAAGATATTTAAATGTTATGCAATGTGGATGGAGCTAGAGCATATTATGCTAAGCAAAATAAGTCAGTCAGAGAAAGACAAATACTATATGATTTCACTCATATGTGGGATTTAAGAAACAAAACAGATGAACTTGGGGGGGGGGAGAGAAACCATAAAACAGACTCTTAACTCTAGAGAACTGAAGGTTGCTGGAGAGAAGGTGCGAGGTGGAATGGGCTAAATAGTGACAGGTATGAGGGAGGGCATTTGTTGTGATGAGCACTGGGTGTTGTATATAACTGATGAATCACTAAATTCTACTCCTGAAACTAAAACTACACTACATATTAACTAACTAGAATTTATATAAAAATGTGAAAAAAACCAAAAAGATATTTAAATGCTACTAGGTTATCTAAAGTTTAAATCCCAATCATTCAATTACTGACAAGAACAAACGTATTGAGATGCGCAGTCTAGTCTTCTCTTTGTAAAGAACACTGGGATGTTAGAAGACTTTTTTATGAAAATGTCATATGAAAATCTTCCATTAGCTAGCACTACAGTGGTAATCATAATGCAGTATAAAAAATGTATCAAATCAATTAAACACCTTAAATTTATACAATGTTATGTCTCAATTTATTGTGTCTCAATAAAAAACATTTTAATTTTTTTTTTATTTTTAAAGACTTTATTTGAGAGAAAGAGTGTGTGAGAGAGCATGAGTGGTAGGGAGGGGCAGAGGGAGAAGCAGACTCCCCACTGAACAGGGAGCCCCTATGTAGGGCTCAATCTCTGGACCCCGAGATCTTGACCTGAGCCAAAGGCAGATGCTTAATTGATCCACCCAAGTGCCCCCAAAATTTTTTAACTTTATAAATTTTTTTTTATTTTTAATAAATGAGAGAAAACAATTGGCTGAGAGGCAATCTTAGACTGGGGAAAGGATGTCAGTAAAAGCAGTATTAAACAAGTGGACTAACAGCAAAATACACAAAATCCTTTTCTTATAATCAAAGTCAGCCATTCTTGTCTAGATAATCAAGATAAACATTAAAATTAGATACTTAACATGTCCATACACAAAATGAATATACATTCATAACTGAAACATTTAAAAGTAATAATTGATATTTGCTCAATTTGAAAACCAGATCAGTTTGGGTCCAATCCTACCCTGACCCTCAGCCTTTGGAGATAAAACCCCATTATTAGGAATAGAATAGTATTATGTAGCAGATTTTCAAAAACAAGAGTTACTCCTACCAAATAGATTGAAATGACTCAAAATTAGCCTTGCTAAATATCCAACATTTATAAAATATTGTTATCCTTACCTGAATATTTTCTTTACTGGTAAGAGGTTTTCCTGAGTCAAATGATTGAAATATCTGCCAATATAAAAAACAGTAACTTCAGAAACAAAAATATTGTTTATATGAAACCACTAGTGTGTTCTAAAAGTATGCAATTTTTATTGTAAAAGTATACATGCTTTAGTCAGAAAAGACAAGAATTACACATAAATCAACTTCTTTAGGTTGTCAATATTAATATTTTGATGTATTTTAAAATTTTACATATGTGTGTTTGTATTCCTTTTCATGAAATGTTATATCAGAATTATTTTTCCATGCCATTAAGTCATTCGTAAGCCTCAGGTTTATAGCTAGGTGATGATATTCTATCCTATGAACGCACCATAATAACTTCTTTCCTTTTGTTACACATGGAGGGGGACTAATTCCCATTTCCATCCCATCATTCAGCCATAGTTTAAATAACAGGGGTGGCTATTTTGTTTATTTCCGAATATCCCCTTTGGATAGATTCCTACGAGCAAAAGTGCTGGGTCATAAGAGTATTAGCACTGAGTATTAGCATTTAGAAATATCTTTGCCAGTTTGAGGTTATTTAGAAGAATCTTTGCCAGTTTGATGTTAAATCATTTTACTCTTCATAATAACTTTTTGTGGTTCTTTTCCTTTGTGGTGAATCGACCGGTTATAGGTTTGGCTCTAAATACAACGTTGTATTTGGAAACATTCCATTTATTTGCCTGAGGAGATGGTTGTACCATCATGTAGGGTGCATTCCTTTCGGTACAGAAGGCCCTTTTTTGAAGATGTCAATACTGATACCCCACCCACATCTCCTCAGTCACCTAGAAGTTACCAGCAGCTTCTGTGGGTAGTTATTCACATAAGGACGGTCGGTATCCTACTTCAAGTACCTGTATGTCTTTGCTTGCGGGCCTTTTGTGGCCACAGGAGTGTTCAGGAAAGGCTAGAATTACAAGGAACAATCCATTCCAATAAGCACAAGGTTGTTCTTCTGGTCTTGCCCATGTAGGGAACCTCGCTAATTTTCTGTGATGGTTCTCCTCCTTCCCTATTTGACTCCCACGGACTTGCCACTCTCCTTGAAATCACCTCCCAAATATACTACTTGTTCCCAATTCCTTGTCTTAGAATCTGAGGGATTTGGAAGACCCCCTAAACCAAGATATCACGTACAGATCTTACTAGAATACAGTATTCATAAGTGTTAATTTTTTTCCCTTTTTGAAGATATTCTTTGTCTTCTCTAATCCACTAAAAATAATATTTACTAAATATTTACTAAAAAGTAAATAACTGAGTCCAGAGGAAGACCTTGGGTTATATAATTGGGAGAGTTGATGATGGGACTCTATATTTAGTGATAAGAGCAGAAATCCAGTGTGAGTATCATGTTAAAAGACAGAGTTTCTTAAAAAGCCTATGGAAAGTCCAATAGTAATCTGTAAGACTTTTTCAGTTACTTCTTTTACAACTAAAATCTAATTAATTAATCCTTTCTTTAAATAACTAGCCTGCAGCCTAATAATATTGGCACCTATTTTAATTATAAACCCTGAACGCATTTCCTCTTTTAATTATACTTTTTAAATTCCCAATTGAAGTTGAAAAGCTTCATATTAACTTTGAGAATACAAAATTTAGAGTCACAATCCACTGAAAGACAATTCACCCACACTTTGCTCTTATGAAAACTAGTTAATAAAAATTAAGTTTGGAAAAATTAGTTTCAGACTCTTTGCTTTAGTGAAAGTAATGAATATTAAAAACTCTCTTGTAAAAAAAAAAACAAATACAAAAAGACAACTCTATCTTGTTTCTCATTCTACCCAACTGGATTCTCTTTTCTTCTCATCTTCCTGGACTCTAAATGTGGATGACCCTAAGTTCAGTCCTCTTGACTTCTATTTTTCTCTCTCTACTTCAGCTGATTTCATCCAGTCCCATGATTTTAAACCTCTATGCTAATGCTCTGAAATTTACTTGGATCTCCATCAGTGAGACCTCTTTTCACTCCTTCGCCATTATTACCCTAACCATTATTACCCCAACCATGGTCATGACTCACTCACTCTATTTGTAAAGATCTTCAACTAATTTCCCTATTTATTCCTATGTTCTATTCTCCAAACAGTCAGCAAAATGGTCCTTTGAAAAGTAATTCCTACCCTGTCACTCCTGTGCTCAAAACTCCATAAGGTTTCCCATCTAATCTAGAGTAAACACCGGTTCCTCACCAAGCCTTATGAGGTCCTATGTGACTGCAGCTCTTGAATCCCTAACATCTGTTCCTCCTATTTTATCAGTCTCACTTGGCCACTTTGGTTTTCCTCAACAACTTTTTTCAGGCATCCCCCTCAGGAACTTTGCTCTTGCACTTCCTCCTAGTTGTATGGTTGTTCCCTCAAATCTTTCACCCTCAAAACTCTGTTATTAGAGAGACTTCCCAAAGCATTTTTAATAAAATAGCCATCTACTGCCCTGATCACTCTCTGTCCCCTCAGCTCAGCTTGACTGTCCCTCAAGGTACATCATCACCTAACATATATTTATTTATCTGCTTAATACGTTTGTTTGTCTTCTTCACTGGACTGTCCAATAGTAACATGCTTCCAAAAAGTCAATAACTCCACTTATTTTTTTACTGGTGTATCCCCATAGCTAAAATAGTGCCTGTATTCAGTAAGCACTCAATAAAATATTTAAATGATTAAAATATAAATTTAGTTACATAAATCCAGGTAAGAAGATGAGTTAGCTAGCTCGTGCCAAGAAAATGAGCAAAAAACTAAGTGACTCCTCTGTGTCTAGATAGATTGATATAGAAAGAGACAGAGATGTATATACATACACACACAGACGTCCCTCTTAGGCTTATCTGTAGATAATCTCATGCTTACCCAAGTACAACAGTTATAATGCTGTAGCAGTCATGCTGAGAAAGGAGTGACATTTTAGGGGAATATACTGAAGTAATGAATGCATTGTATGCATATTTAATGTCAGCTTATACAAGTAATTTTCAAGACTGAGAGCCTATTCCCCAGCTTCTTCTAGGTCTTCTAAATTTGTTTTTATTTTAATTTTTATTTATTTATGATAGTCACACACACACAGAGAGAGAGAGAGGCAGAGACACAGGCAGAGGGAGAAGCAGGCTCCATGCACCGGGAGCCCAACGTGGGATTCGATCCCGGTCTCCAGGATCGCGCCCTAGGCCAAAGGCAGGCGCTAAACCGCTGCACCACCCAGGGATCCCAGGTCTTCTAAATTTGAATCCCACCAGTATGTACTGTGTTTGTCGGTCTCACTCCTCATGCATACTGTCTTCCACAGGAAACTGACTTATTACCTCCTTTACTGCTGGATCACAAGGGTCCAAGCACCTGCAAGATCACTCAGCAATTCCCATGAAACCCCAAACAGGAAAATAAGAGCTCACTCTGATTTAAATAGAAGCACCAGTATTCATTTTCAAGAATGTTTCAATTATTTAATTTACAAATACAATTTGAACAATACATGTTTAACACTTTGATATAAAGAATATAAATCAAAATATCCAACTAAAACATGAGGAGAGACTGTTTTGACTAAAAACGTTAGCCAGAAATTGTAAAATTAGATGCCAAAAAGTCTAAGAGGTGGCGTCTGATGCGTCCACTGAGACCATCTGTAACATAAAGACAGAATTCCACTGTAAAAATTGACTCCAATGCCATACTCTCCCATATGACATCCTTCCCTTCTAGAAGAATGAAACCTTGTAAAAGCCTGCTGTTAGCTATAAGCAGGCTTAACAAAGAGGCTTGCAGTACTAGAGACTTTTAAATACATTTTTGTGGAAGCATTCCCCAAATTTGAGAAATGTAGCCTTCAAAAAGTAAAGAAATGACTTTGAATCAAATCAGCAGATTTACCTTCACTTTTCCAGTAGCCTTACAGCCAGCGGGTATTGAGGAAGGCATGTTTTTTCCATAAAAAATCTGGGATATCTCATAAAAGGCTTCAGAAAAAAATCCTAAATCTGTAAGGACTTCAATCTTTAAAAGAAAGAAAAAAATGAGATTTTAAATTAAATAATTTGTTTTACTTAAAAATAAAAATTTTAGAGAAAAATCATCAACTTGATGAGACCCAAAATTTCTGCTTGATGTAATTCGTAATGCCTTATAAACTAATGCTTGGTAAACACAGTGGATGGAGATGTATGTGTTTGTGTGTAAGCTAGTTTGCATGTGCAATGGACCAAGAAGCTCGCAGGCAACTGTTCAAAACAATGGACATTTGTCAGATATGGCTTACTTCATCAGAACAAACACAAAAATATGACAGGCATGGAAGAGTTAAAAACAATAATTAAATTTGTTTTTTGTTCCCATGGTGAACTATGACTTAAATGAAAAATAAAACAAAACACCACTGATGTTCTGTAATACTCTGAGGAAAGTCAAACCAGGAGATAAACTCTATAATGTATCAACTTAGAAACAACTATTCATTTTGTCACCCATAATTAATGCACACTGTCAGTTTTAAAGACATATCCTTAAAATTAATCAGTTGGTAACTACAAATTGTACATTATTTTGAATATTATACAGCAGGACTTTCAATCAGTAAATTATGGGGAAGAAAAGTTCCTGAACAAAAGTTGACTATTCATTCGTTTAACATGTTTATTGAGCACCTCTTATGCACCAAACCCTCTTGGATGTTACATTCCTTCCATGTGTATATTTACTTAATTTAAGTGATACATGAAGATATATACACTGTATTATCAAGGTAGAAGATATTGACAAAATGAAACTTTCAAGCTCCAGTCAAGAAGGACTTCTCTGAGAAGATACTCAAGAGAAAAATCTGGGAATGACATGAGAAAAGGATATGTGAAAATTTGCTGAGAGGACTCAAGTACAAAGGTCATGTGGCATCACGAGCAACCTGGGGGTGTTGGGGTCCTCAAGGACGGTGGGAGGAGTGTGGAGAGAGAGAGAGAGGAAAAGGGGGTAAGAAGGCAGGTATGAAGGTGGCCTGTAGACCAGAATGAAAACCTGGAATTTTATTCCTTGTGTGATAAGAAGTTATTGGAGAGTTTGAGCAGGACAGGGCCCTAACCTGACCAATGTTTTGAAAACTCCAGTGACTGTTGAGAACAGAGAAAGTTGTGCAAACAGGGAATGAAATACAAAATAGGATGAAGATTATATATATATTACACACACATACACACACATTTATTATCTCTTTTCCTTTAAGCACTGCCTTAGGAATCTTACGAGTATATAAATTTTAAAGAAATAAAGTTAGGAGGAAGGCGAAAGTGACAATAACATGAAAATAAAGCATAAAAGGTTAGGAGAATATTTTCAATGCAGATGAGAAAACCACTTGTCTATTAAATTTCATACTTTGATTTTTGCCTATAATACCTTGGGCTCTAATCTCCCCAGTGCTGAATAATAACCAAGTACACATTAGGGAATCCTAGGAGTTCTTTTAGACTTCTAGATGAACACTTTCTCATTACCCCTTGGAGGAAATGCTGTGTGAGGTTTGTCTCCTCTGATCTTGGCTGTGAGGCAGCTGTACATGAACAACCTATAACCTCTAGGGCTACCACTGTTTTGGTTTATCATACCAATTTGGCCATTTGAAAAAGCAATGGTGATAACAATGAACATGTATTTTCAGAAATGACCAACAGTGTGAACATAAACAAGCCAGATAGAAAAAAATACCCTTAAATCAACTCTTCGCTCACACAAATACAGAAGCATCAGTACCCTTCCCAGGAATGCTGGATATGTTGAGACTAATAAATCTTTCAAGATGTTGGCAGTTCTAAAGTGAAGCCAGACTGACTGATCATAAAGAGGTCTTAAAGCTTTCCCTGAAAGACACTAGTGCACACCAGAAACTTCGCAGCGTGATCTACTGCTGTTTGACTTGTCAGAAAGCATTGTTTGCTGTTTCCTGACTATGACTTTTCTCTCTTCCCACTCACTGACCTCAGTTTACTTCCTAAAGGTCAGGCAAACTCTATTCAAACAGGCTGTCATTTCTTCCTCTGTATGATTCATCACTTGCCCTTTTTCATTGCTTCTGTCAAAACCCTAGTTGGGTGATCCCATTCTACTGTGCCAATATGATGCCACTTCCAACTCACTCTGCTCCTGACACTGTTGCCATGATACATCTGATCATGATCTTCTTCTGACCAAGATTCTGCAATTCATTCCACCTCTCAACCCAAGGCTGCAGACTAGAGTCCACAGTTGTTCACTGGCTTTTAAGCTAGCCCTAGTATGAAGAGTCGCCAAGTGTTAACAGTCCAATAAAACATAGCCATTTAATCAAAAGCTTCGTTCCAGATAATATCTTTCAGTGCTTCCCTGGATCTCCTTCTGACATGCTACCAGTGGTCACTGTAGCCATTCCCTGCTTCTCTTGCCTCTAAATGACAGACCAGAATAAAACTGCTACCCAATTCTTATTTCATAATCTCATTTCTCTCACAGCTCCTCTTCTACACTATGCCTTAGTTTGGAATTCAGGACTGGGCCCCATCCCCAGTCACGGACATCATGGATCACAACATGAATCTCTGGTATTCTCATATGACCTCCCTCCTCAAAGTCTCCTCTCTGGCTTCACTGAACCACTCCTGCCCCCTTAACAAGCCAATACTGTCTCACCTCCAGATGTTTTGCACTATTGTCTGTCAAGGATGTTCCCTTCTTCCTCTCCCCTGCTCAGTTAGTTCTGCTTTCTTCACTAAATCTTAACCTACTTAGTAAAACCAAGAGACCCAAAGTCATTTTCTCTTTTCCAAACTCCAGAAGACAGTGCTCATCATACTTATTTGGAACTGATCAAGTGGCAGATGCACCTGTTATTGTCTTGTGTGTATGTCCTGTCTCTCTTCCCTATTTTCACTTTATTATAAGCAATGACTATGGGTTACATTTCTTTCATTAGAGTTACTAACATGGTGCTTTTATATAGGAGATACTCAAGAAATGTTATTTCAGCAGTAAAGCAATAAATGTTTACCAAGTATCTTCTAGGTGAGTTCCTACTAAACATTAAGGAAGGGGTGGACAGTAGGCACTTGATAAATGTCTATAGATTTTACATGCAAATTCAATAATTAATTACTGAATGTCAATATATGAATTTATTGCTCAAGATACAAGAGAGAATTAAAAGAGTAAGATTTAGACTCTAACTTCAGGAACTTTGCAATCTTGGACAGAGCACTGCTTTTGGGGTTTTAAGGATTTTATTTATTTATTCATGAGAGACACAGAGAGAGAGGCAGAAACATAGGCAGAGGGAGAAGCAGGCTCCCTGCAGGAAACCCGATGTGGGACTTGATCCCAAGACCCCAGGATCATGCCCTGAGCCAAAGGCAGACGCTCAACCATTTAATCACCCAGGTGCCCAAGTACTGTTTTTAAAAGAGAGAGAGAGAGAAGTTATATGCAGCTTTTAAAAAGTATTATTGGCAATCAAAAGCAGGAGAACTCTTAAAGAGTTCAGTAAGTCAGAAAGAATGAGGCAGAAATTTTCATGGCTGATAAAAAATTACTTATTCCTGAGTTCAAATATATTCTCTTAATAATTAGCACCAGAATTCTTCTTAGGAAAAGTATTGTCTTTATTTAGAAATAGAATGTGATGGACTATTTGGGTCTGAAATCACAGGCCCAAGGGCAGGGTCCAGATGAAGAGAGGAGTTCAAAGGGAAGTCTAATTTTCCCTCATTAGAAAATAGGAAAGATATGGGGAAGAAGGGTATACAGAGGATTCCCAAAAAGGGAGAAGGAAGGTTAAGTCAGTACAATGATGGAACCACTTACTCCCAATTGCAAAAGGAGACTATATCTTGTCCCAATTCTACATTCCATAATGCCCAGTTGGTAGGCTGAAGTTGGCTATAGTGTGAATATTTGCACCATGGAAACTGAAAATGCTACAAATCAGGGCTTTTTGTTTAGAGTGACATATGAAACATTTACCAGCACACAGCTGATTAAGCCATAGGATGGGAGGAAAAGAATGAGGTATTGGCTAAGGAATATTTTAAACTCAGAGATGTTAAGTATTCTAAATATTCTAAATATTCTATTTTAAATAGAATCCTAAATATTCTATTTATAGATTCTAAATATTCTATTTTAAATTGTTTGTTTTGCCTCAACTTAAATTTTCCTGTGCTCCAAATTTTCACTAAGTCCAGTATAAAATAAAGACTTTGGGTGACTATGCTGTGTATGTTTATGTGTAAATGAGTGAGTGTGTATGTGTGTGTGTGTGTGTGTGTGCATGCATAGAATGTGGATTAGGACTGAATTGCACATTCAAGATGAGGAGGTACAGAACAGGGAGTAATCTGCTGGATATTGAGATGATCCATGCACAGAATGAACTCAACAGAAATGAGTGAGTCTGACCATAGCTCACTAGGAAAAAGGCAGAGAAAATGAGGTGCTTCAGCCTCCCCCTCCACATGGGGTTCAAGCCAACTTCACATGGATCATGAAGGCAGAGAGCCTCACCTTACTCTTAGGTGACAGAATTAGTTATAATTTAGCATCTGTCTGTTTTGTCACTTCAATTGTCTGTATAATGAAAACTTCTCACATATTATGATATACATGAAGATCCTTAGCAAAAAAAGTTCACAGAAACTTCAGAAATGGATTCATTAGTCTCCACCTCAGGAAACCAATATTCCAGAAGTGGTGATTTCCAAGCTGTCTGACGCTGGGCAAGCCTTGTCCCTAGGTGTAGCTGTTCCTCACTTTTCTGTGGCTCAAGGATAAAATGAGATTCTAACCAGCTCTATCTCATACTTTATTATAATAATGGGCACATTTTTTTATATAACACAACACTATGTTATTACCAGCGTATTATTATGAGTATTAGAACCAAGTTAGTTTATAACAGTATCTTTACAATTCAGGAATATCAAACATCTTAAAAGTTTGTGACTTACCTTGAGGATTCTTGCTTCTATATTTCTGACTAGGTCTTGGCAAATTCCAGAAACAAAATATTGGTACAGTGCAAGGAGAGGTAGAACCTACCAATGGTAAAAACATTGTTTTGATTTAAAACATGTTTTATTGAGTTAATAACCTAATAATAAAATGTAGCCAAATATTAATGTAGGGGAGGTTATGTAAAACAGCAATTGATTTTGCCATACTAGGAGACTATACTGTTTGCTGTAAGTGAAATGATCTGCCTGGCATAGGTTTCATAATCTTATAAGAACTCAAAAGTGCTATCAGGGGGACTTGTAGATGTCACCTGGTACCCCCAAGCCTAGGTTTCAAACCTAGGTTTTAAGCATGGAAAAGTGAAAATCGAATCAATTATCTTCCTTGGAAAAAATTAATTTAACATATATGCATGAATCACTGAGGCCTATGGAAACACTGTAGCAAATGAGCTATCAAATAACTGCAAAATTTAAAGCAAAGGAACTCATAATCATGTCCCCTACTCATTCATCTCAATGCAAGCTGCTATTTGTCTTCAACTGGAATATATCAGTTTAAAAAAATTTATAATACGCCCATTATGTGTCAGGCACTGTTGAATGACAACAAAATCTAAGTTCCTGCTTTCACAGAGCATATCTTCTACTGAATATCCAAGCTTACTCTTCATATAATATTTTTATTTTCCTAGGATTAACCCCAAAGTTCCACTCCTCTTGAAATCTCATGGATATGGGTGAAGGCTTACAAACTATCAATATTTCAGTTGATCCAGCCATTATCTAGCCAGTCAGGTGTTGAGGGGACAGGTGTTTGCCTAGACTTCTGATCAGTTTCTGATATCAGCTGAAAACCAAAGCTTGGTTCACACAACTGGGCCCTTCCCCACTAAAGGGAGATAGAACAAGGAAGAATATTGGGATCCCCATTATTTAGCAAACTATTTCCCATTATTCCACAGCAATGGGTCTGCTGGCAAATTTTGTATGTGACAGCAATCTCCTTATCCATTGGGCTTCTTCTGGAGGGTAGTGTAGTACAAAATAGAAACTGTTTACATCTTGCAGGTTCAGCTAAGGAACCTCTAATTGTCAGTCAACTGGCAGCTGCTAATGGCAACAGCTTTTGAAATGGTCTTAAATGATTTCAAACATAATACATTTTGTTACAATTATGCATTACAAACATAACACAGTATCTTTTTCTACAATTAATGCAGCACAAAACAATAAGAGTTGGCTATTATCTTTAAGATTGTTTCTTTTCTTTAGTGAGAAATAAAAACACACCACTTTATTGCTGCCAATTGCTCAATTATTCAGAAAAATGTTCTCAATTTCTTAAGCTTCAGAGAAAAAAAGTCTCATTTCTTTTCCAGTGCAGTGATATGTATTATATATGAATATAACTAGGCAGCTAAAGGTTACCCAGGGGATATAACTATTTTCTAAACCCAAAAATGAATCCCCTTAACAATGAGAGGAGCACCATTTTGTTATCTTTTCATAATAATTTCTTGCCAAATATGCCAAGTGTTAAAAGCATTTATCAATCTCTTCACTTTAACATATGGCCTTATAATTTAACAACTCATATCAGGGGACAACAAATATTTTCAATATAAGGAGAGAGAGTGAATTTAGAAAAAGAAAATAGAAAACAATATATGATGGGGTGGAAGAAAGTAGGTATGAAAATTATAGAAGAAAAGGAAAGAACCAGAAAAAGAAAGAAAAGGTATTAAGAAGCAAACGTGGTGAGGGAAAGATACAAAAGTAGAGGGAATAGTATATGGGAAGAAAATAGGAGAAATAAAATAAAAGAGAAAAATACAAAATGACCAACAGGTAGAACATACTAATCTATTTTTTTAAAGCAACCAACTTCAAATTTATGATATATACTGTGCTTTCTTCCCCCAAAGGAAGAGAATTGTATGAGGGTTTTGAATGTCCTACGATATTAGGAAGTATTTGTTTTTTATTTCACACTTTGAATCTGTTGTTCACGTAGATGTACCCTTAACAGGGAGAAGACCAGAGACACAAAGATCCAATTTATCTCAACAAAGAAATATTCTTTCTTTCTCTTCCTTCCTTTCTTTCTTTGCATTTATTTATTTATTTATTTATCTATCTATCTATCTATCTATCTATTTATTTATTTATTTATTTATTTATTTATTATTCATACACACAGAGAGAGGCAGAGACACAGGAAGAGGGAGAAGCAGGCTCCCTGCATGAAGCCCAATTCAGGATTCAATCTCAGGACTCCGGGATCATGCCCTGAGCTGAAGGCAGGAGCTCAACCACTGAGCCACCCCGGCATCCCTTTTTTTTTTTTCTTAAAGAAATAGTCTAATAGCTTTGGTACTGATGTGACCTCCATGACTTAACACAGTGAGTTACATGTGCACTAGATTCCTCTATTTGAGACCAGTGAAATAGTCTAATAAATTTCCCCAACTGTCTCAAGAAGGAAGAAAAAAAGATAAAGTAAAAGAGTAAGAAAAGAACAAAATCAAACACACATTAACTTTGTATCCAAAATGTAGTGCAACCAGTGATGTCAAAGATGGAATATTAATTAATATATTTTATCTTGAAGTACAGGTAAGAATCCTGAATATAGAGCTTAAGAGTTAAACAAGACCAACCAAGAACACATTAGCAAAATTTGAAAGCTGGAAGGTGTAAGGCAGAAATACCAAAGCGAATTAAGATTTGTTGATTTTTCAAGTTACTTACTATTAAATTTTGCTTTGTATAGTGCAGTTCACGTATAATGTAATACAGACTTGCAACTACAGAGCAAATGTCAGCCCTGTATCTGTCTGAGAAGAGCTCAACACCTGGGAGAAGCTGAGTGATTTCATACTGAGCGTAGCAACGTTCAGCTTTGGGGTGTGGAAGTGTAGTTCTAAGCAAACCCTGAAAATGAAAACAGGTGAAATGTAGAGCTATGAGTTGCATTCCCAACACTGAAACAAAGATAAGTATACATATTACTTCCTAAAATGCTTTGTATATGCCTAGAACATTGTATCAATGGTACTTATCATTAATGTTCTCATTATGGTCCCCAATGCTTTCATCACTCAAGATGGGCTTTTTAAATTCCATGGTGGTTGAATACTTATTATTTTTAGAATTATCACTATACTATCATTTGTTGGGGTCAATTTTGTGTTGGACACTATTTGTAAATTCTTTATAAACACTACCTCATTTAATCCTCATTTAACCTAACCCTAGAAGGAAGGATTATTACCTCACAAATTATATAACTAGGCTTAAACAATTAATTTATTTGAGGTCACATAGCAAATGGTGGCAGAAAGAAGATTCAAAGTCACATCTATCTAAATGAAAAAAACAAAAAACAAAAACCTGTGTTCTTTCCACTATACCAAACAATAAGCAGAGGAGATCAATTATTTCAGAAGTCTAAACCAAGCAGAGTTAATTCTGAATTTTTAACTGAATTAAGTAAAAAGATGAGTTGTTTAATTTCACCAATATTTCTTAGGTAATTTATATGACCAACATTGTATTTGATGTTGGGAAACAAGATTGATACACAAAATTAAATTTTACATTTAGGAGTGCTTCTGATTTTATCCTAAATAATTAAGTGCATTATAACATTTTTTAATGTATATATCTGAAAAGAATTTTAATCAGATTGTTCTCAAAGTTTTAAGGTACCTACTCTAAAATACTCTGCAATTGTTTACATTTTGAATTTTACAAATCTGCTTTAAAAATCACAAAAAAAAATTTTTAAAATAAACCTCAGCAGCTTTTATTTTAGGTGTAGTATTACTAAAAACTACATTCCCATAGTAAGCAAAAATTTAATTTTTAAATTACTTCTTTTCTAAAACATAAACAGCATTATCTTCAAGAGCAAGCAGTATCTGACAGTAAAGAATGCAATATAAGGAGTCAGGATCAGATTGTCATTCCCTTTACACTCTTGCCTCTTCTACCTCCACTCTTTTAAAGCACAGGCAAGAGGTGCATAGAACATAATAAAACTGAAAAGTCTGGCCTTACATCCAGAAAAGGCTTTCCAGAGAGTTTATCTAACCAGATTTAATAAGCTATCAGATGCCTCTGATACACAGAACACAAGTGTCCACCCTTTAAAGTAAACAGAACCTTTAGTAGATTGCAAAGGCCACGGCTACATCCCTGTATCTCAAAATGTCTTGTATTACAGATAAAAGCTCCTTTCTTCAATGAAGTCAAACCAAAATTCTATAAGCTGCCAACAGTCTAGTTCTGTAGTCTTCAACTTATTTCTTGCTTTCATTATATGGTATACTTCACGTTGTGCAATCAAGCAAAACTTTATTTAGAGATGAGGTAACCTGAGGCCACCGTATGGAGTCAAACTGGCTTCACATCTCATTAACAACACAGTCCTACTAATGATGAAAGATTCAGTTTCCTTATCTGCAAAACTCCTTCCAGAGTTTGAAGGAGAAAGAGATTCTGCTAAATATTCAAGGTGAAAAAACCACAGGGGTTTAGCCAGTGAAGGAAAGGTGGACTCATGATTTCTCATCAAGGTCTGTGCTATCTTCCTACCTGTGAGATTTATGACTATGATAAACCACTGCACTTCTTTTTCCCCAACTGAATGGTCGCTACTGTAAGAAGATATACATAAAATGTTACCTGAAAGAGTAATGCAGACAAAATGCAACAGTTGGTTCTCTTGTCAACCTCCAAGATCTTGGTAAATCTAAATAATTATCACAAAAATAAATGGATTCATGAACAATTTTCCAATAATACTTTTTTATAAATACATCGCTAGTACAGCTTTTCCAAAATTAAAACAGACTTTGTGATTCTAAAAGTGCTATACTCTTATATAAGATCTAGAACATAAAAAAACATAAAAAACAAAATGAAATATCACTGATAATCCTACCACCTAAACATGACTGCTGGTAACATTTTAGCTAATTTCCTTCTAGATTTTTTTTCCATTTATAGAATTTTTTAAATTTTCTCTATAGATCATGATACTATGCTTGCCTTTGTCCACCATACCCTATAGATAAGCTAAAAATGTACCTGGAGAGGTGAAAGAAACCTGTACCTCTACTCCTTCCATACTTTTTAAATTTCTCACATTATTCAAGTCTTTAAAATATCTGTCAGTGCTAAATAGGTATAAGACACTGTGGCAGACTTTCACATATGTCACGTGTTATAGGTTACATGTAGTAGGCTGAATAATGCTTCCCACCTCCTGCCAAAGATATCCATGACCTACTAATCCCTCAAACCTATGAATATATTGCTTTACATGGCAAAAAAAAAAAAAAAGAGAGAGACGGCAGATGTGATTAAAATTAAGGTTAGTTTCAATGTAATCTCAATGGTCCTTATGACAGAAAGGTAGGGGAGTCAGCCAGAAAAAGAGAGGTAAGCACAGAAGCAGAGGTCAGGGAGAGAGGAAATGGGAGAGAGAAAGAGGAAGGTAATCCAGACTGTTGATCCTGAAGGCAGAAGATGCAGTCATGAGCTGGGAGTACAGGAGACCTCCAGAAGCTGGAAAAGATCAGGAAAGCGATTCTTCCCTAGAGTCTTCAGAGGATAGCACAGCCCTGTCAATACACTAATTTTAGGACTTCTGACCCCAATAACTGTAAGATAATAAATCTGTGTGTTTTAAGCCACTAATTTTGTGGTAATTAGTTACAGAACTAGGAAACTAATACAGGATATATTATGAGCTAAATTATGCCCACCCCAATTCATATGTTGGAGTCCTAACCCTCAGTAACCTCAGGATGTGTCTGGACTTGGAGATAGGTCCTTAAAGAAGTAAACAGGTTATAATGAGGTCACTAGGGTAGGCTTTAGTCCAATATGACATATATCCTTATAAGAAGAAGAGATTAGGACATAGACATGCATGCAGGGAAGACCATAGAAGGACACAGCAAGGAGACAGCCACCTACAAGCAGGGAAAGGCCTCAAAAGAAACTAACCCTGCCAACACACTGATCTAGGTATTTGAGCCTCCAGAACTTTGAGACAATAAATTCCCCCACAAACTGGTCCTTTGTTATGGCAACCCTAGCAAACTAATAAAGTATGTCCTACAATTCTTGCCACCACAGTTTACCAATGAGAACACTGAGGCTCAGAGACAATGAGTAGCGAGCCAAGGGTCCTAGAGTTAGTAGGAGACTCTTGAATTAGGCTCAAGCTGGCCTGCCTCCATACCGATCCCATATTAACTATTCACTCACTCATTTGTTCATTCCACAAGTAGTTATTAAGTGCCAACTCCATGCCAGACACTTAGGATACACTGGTGAACAAGCAGAGATCTGTGCCCATGTGAGGTCCACACTCTGGGGAATAGGGTTGGGTTGGGGGGTTTTGGGGGCTCTTTTGTTTGTCTTTTAGTACATCAAAGCATATTTCTTTTAATAAAAAATCGACAGTCTGTACATTATTTAAAAAAAAAAGAAAAACCAAGTTAAAATTGTGTGTGTGTGTGTGAGAGAGAGAGAGAGAGAGAGAGAGAGAGAGAGAGAGAGAAAGTAAAATTGGTGAATGGCACCAGGGTAGACTAATAAAGCAGTAGGTACAAAACAGTTCCATGGGAGCTAAAAATGATGACGGATTTGAACTTGCTGAGGTTGAGAACCAGAGGATAGAGTAAAGGGTGAGCAGTGAGGGATTCGTCAGGAAAAACCCATTAAGAGGGAGAGGAGATGATCATAGATAATAAGCATCACAAATAAGTAAACTGTCTACTTTTGTATGATATGGACACAGCTAAGAATCCCATGTGTCTGAGGCACGGCACTCTATATGACACAGGGGGGTACCCCACAAAGGGAAGCTCATTCCATTGCCACACTCACTGTGCTATTTTTGCTGATATGACCGCTCCTTGCAAACATCCCCAAATGCCAACTTTTGACAGAAATTCCTCACTATAATCTTTGGAACCTGGAAGTGAATAGCTGCTGGCATTGGTGAACGAGGTACCAAACTCTTTCCACTTATGTAGCACATCTTCTGATTTGAATATTTCATCAAGAGCTTGACACCAACATTTAAAAGCAGCCCTAAAAGAGAAACAGAGCATCAAGCAGCATGTTTTTCAAGATCTATGTCATTAAATCTATCTTCCAAAAGAGAAAGCAAGTGCATTAAAGAAGCATTTTAATTAAAATGTGAGAGAATGAATCTATACCATTTGCTGCTTATAACTGTTTCAGGTAACATTTGATGAATAAAATGTAGCAATGGAATATTATCAAAGAGCTAAAGTTTACGAAAGACAATATTTTTTCCATGATAATTAAAAATATTTTCAAACAAACTACCCAAAAAAAGTTATCCCTTGTTCTACTGACTTCCACTAAAAATTTACCTTTTCTTTTCAGCAAAGATGAAAAGGCTTCCAAGTTCATGTAATGCCTGAACTTTAAGACTTCTCTGATGGCTGGCTTGGAGAACATCTGTATTTTTAACCAAGTGAAAGAACAAATGTCAGTTCTTAGAAAATATCTTCCTCGTATTCTCAGGAATATTTAAATGGCATCATTCCTTAAATGTGCCAATAAGCAAATTGCAAGTGAATACTGCCTTCACAGTTCTCCTGATAATATACAGAAAGAAAACAAATGATACTCCACCTGAACATGGTGGAGAAAGTGATTGGATCTAAGAGATAGGAAACATGGAGAGAGTGGAGTAAGAGTCAGGCAGGTGGAGGTGGAGTAGAGGAGAAATTCAGAAGAAGCACACTATAGAGAAAGGGTGGGGTGTATATGGAAATGACATGGGTGGCTGGACTATGGTTTTCTTTTTTTTTTTTTTTTTTTTAAAGATTTTTATTTATTTATTCATGATAGTCACAGAGAGAGAGAGAGAGAGGCAGAGACACAGGCAGAGGGAGAAGCAGGCTCCATGCACCGGGAGCCCGACGCGGGACTCGATCCTGGGTCTCCAGGATCGTGCCCCGGGCCAAAGGCAGGCACCAAACCACTGCGCCACCCAGGGATCCCTGGACTATGGTTTTCTTGGGAGTGTAAAGAAGGAGATAGAAGGAGATAGTGAATTTCTGGTGGAGAAATGTGTACATTATTCTATAACGGATAGGAAGACTTGAAGTGCTTGTTTTTAAGCAGGAATGTGACAAGATCACAGTGTATCAAATTTTTCCTTTACCCAAATGCAAAAAAAAAAAAAAGGGGTGGGGGGGCAGCTCAGGTGGCTCCACAGTTTAGTGCCTCCTTCAGCCAGGGCCTGATCCTGGAGACCTAGGACTGAGTCCCATATCAGGCACCCTGCACAGAGCCTGCTTCTCCCTCTGCCTATATCTCTGCCTCTCTGTCTCTCTCTCTCTCTCTCTCTGTCTCTCATGAATAAATAAATAAAATCTTAAAAAAAGCACACCTTTAATAGCATCTGAATTTTGTTTTGTTTTCTGAGAAGTGCATAAATTCAGAGATATATAGCAAAAACAAAACAAAACCTAACAGTGGTTTCTAATGAGAACAGTACTGACTCCTACAGGGTATTTTAGAAATCTGAGGAAAGTTTTGTTAGTTGTCACAAGAGGACATCTCCTGGCATTTTGTCGGTGAAGACCAGAGACACTGGATGTCCTATAACACACAGAATCTCCCCCTACAGTGAAGAGAACAGTGAGAAACCTGTTTACAATTGCCTAAGTCTAACCTCTAACTTCATTTTTTACATATAAATAGGGCATTTTTGTATGTGTCCAAAGTTCTCTGAATTTTTCAGAAATGCAACCATTCACTGTAGTGCTTTGTTTTGTACTGCACCTAGATTAGCCATTTTAGAAAAACACCGTCACTAAAGTTAACAGTGCTGATAGTACTTGCAGCACCGATACAATAAAGCTGTTTCAGGCTGTATTTGTAGCTATGACATTCATAGTGATTCAACACACAGGATATGAGCCTCTAACTGCATCATTATACTTTCTAGTGCCTGAGCATTTAACTGCCACAAATAGATTATTTTATTATAAAACAATATTATTTATCCTTTATGTTACATTTAGGATTTAATTATCTATTGTTTTAAAGAACATGTGTAGAGAGACTATATTAAATATACATTTTTTTTCAGGGAGTAAAGGGGATATTACTAAATGTCTGTCACAAAAAAAGGGGGATGTTGGGTCTACAATGCAGATTGAGTATATACTGCTGAATTTGTAGAAGAGCCAAATCAAACAGAAGGACAAAGAAAGTGAGATTAGCTAGGGCGGAGCAAAAGAACACAACAGTGACCACTTTCCAACAATTGGTTCACAGATGCACTTAAAGGGTGATGAGCAGAAGAGTGGAAACCTCAGCATGCTGACAGCCCAAGTTGGGAACGTGGAGACTGGGAGAGACTGAAAGTCTTATCCCAACACTGTTCCGGCACTGCCTACAAGATTTTATGCTCAATCTCTTTCATCTGACATTTAAAGGTGGCACTTCAGGCCCAAATGCAAACTCAACATTAATGTCCAAGATGCTACTGAAAATGAATATATAATGAAATGAATCTTACCAATAGTTTTATAATAAGAGGAAATTACAAGTCCCAGTTGAGAATAGGGAAGTTTACTTTTCTCCACTGAACTAAAA
The DNA here is from genome assembly GCF_905146905.1 of Nyctereutes procyonoides. Classification (NCBI taxonomy): domain Eukaryota; kingdom Metazoa; phylum Chordata; class Mammalia; order Carnivora; family Canidae; genus Nyctereutes; species Nyctereutes procyonoides. The sequence goes on from NW_026575122.1 coordinate 27,753,397, forward strand.
ACTCTGAAGTGTTCCTGAGAGAGGTTGGGGGGTGTTGGCATATGCATCTCTTCTGTCCCCAGGCAAAATTCCACCTTTCCAGTAGTAAATTTTGAATTGCTTATTCCTCCTCTATCTCCTAAATTCATGAAAAAAAAAAGAAATTTATTTATTTACTTACTTTTTTTTAGAGAGAGAGCATGAGAGCAAGTGAGGGGAGTGGCTTGACAGAAGGAGAGAGAATCTCGAGCAGGCTCCAAGACCAGCATGGAATCTGATGCAGGGCTCCATCACTTAACCCTGAGATCATGACCTGAGCTGAAATCAAGAATTTGACATTTAACCAACTGAGCCACCTAGGCACCCAAAAAAGAAAGTTAAAAAGGAGATACAGGGGAAGCTGTTGAGGAGGGGAAAGGTAAAAGAAATGGACAGGAAGAAAAAGGAAAAATTCTGTGCATAGCTGAGATTTCTTTGCAGTTTGACAGACATTATTTCCTTAAATTTAGTATCTAGTATGATTTCTGAGGAACTCAGGTACATGTGCACGGGCTGTATACCTGTTATTGTGCCAGAAAATAATGTTGAGGGCAGCCCCAGTGGCGCAGTGGTTTAGCGCCACCTGCAGCCCGGGGTGTGATCCTGGGGGCCCGGGATTGAGTCCCACATTGGGCTCCCTGCATGGAGCCTGCTTCTCCCTCTGCCTGTGACTCTGCCTCTCTCTCTCTCTCTGAATAAATAAAATCTTAAAAAAGAAAGAAAGAAAGAAAGAAAGAAAGAAAGAAAGAAAGAAAGAAAGAAAGAAAGAAAGAAAGAAAGAAAGAAAGAAAGAAAGAAAGAAAGTAATGTTGAAATAATGCTTTGCTTCTCATGGGGAATTGCTGGACGTTAACATGGTTTGGGTTTGCCTTTTTTTAAGGGCTTCCAACAGTAAGATGTTAGTCTGCCTCTGGGGCAGAGACCTCTGGGATAGAAGCAACACATAGTTAGTTCTGACCTAAGGAGGGAAATGGGAAAGAATTAGTCTCTTCATAAGATCAGAGAACACACAAGAAAAAAAAGGAAAACTATTCTAGGGGAAGTACTCAATAGCTGCAGAGGAAGAGAAGCTAATGTAGAGTTTGAAGTCTGTAGCCTGAGGACTGGGGATAAATTGCTGAGAATATTTTAATAGCAGGTGAGATTCAGGGTGAACCAGTGTAATCCACTCTTAGGAATTATATTTGCTTTTTTTGTTCATGCCCTTAACCATTATTTTTTTAACCATTATTAATATATACCATAATTGAAAGAAGTTTATACATAACATAGAAAGCTAATTTAATGTAATGTGGGCCTATAGACAATACAACCAAAAACTATGGGCACAGGCCATAGTAAGTGCTTTTTTTAGGGGTGAGTAGGGGCAGCAACAACAACAAATATATATATATATATGTATACATACATACATAAAAAATTTGTCAGTGATTGTAAAAACAAGATTTGGTCAAATTTCTGAAATACGGGTTCACTGAATACTAGCATCTTAAGTTTACATTTAAAACTGTTTTTAGTAACTATAATTATTTTAAGTCTGTTAATTTAAGTTTATGCTTTAAGCTTATTTTTATTATTCCAATAAATTTGAACAGCAAGGATCACAAACATATATTAGGATTTTAAACAAGTTTTTAATAACCCAAACATAAATACGACAGGATTTTCCCCACCTAAATTTGAGTATATTCTTCCTCTCTGGGGTTACCACTTAACCAACTCAAAAACCTGCTTTGATTGAGTTCACAAATCAGTAACTGTTGAGAAGGAAAAAAACAAACTAATGTGATGTAACCAATGATAGTGAATATCTTGTTTTAAGCTAAAAGAAATCTCTAAGATCAAAATCTATGGTATTAAAAAGAAGTCTTGTTGATGCTTATATTAGAATGCATCTATTTCCTCAACACTGATAAAGTAGGGCTTTGGTAATAGGTTCTAGTTAATTCAGTGAATCAAGTCATCTACTCATGAAAAAAAATTTTAAAAGACTATAGCACATACTTGTGAAGAGATGGGTAAGAATGTAGATGCACAGAGTCCAAAAAAATAACAAATGTTGTTTTTGTGTCTACTCAAGGGAGTATGCTAGCTTCACAGGAAACATAAAAGCAGATGAGTGAGACAGTCCTTGGTTGGAATGAAGTGTGTGAGAGAGGTCATGATCCACTAGACAAGAAGCAGCAAGTGAAGGGCAGCAGGGAGTGGACAGGGAGGTGGGGAAAGGAGGGACCTATGGCAGAATATGGTAGATCCACAGAATAGTGTTCCCCCCATAAATAAAGAGCAAGAGATATAGAGCAAGTATTTTACCTTGTGTCTGGGCAAGTAATAACAAAAGCAATTTTCTGCTGTGTCGGATTGATCTGTTATGATATCTGGATTTTTCCAAGGTCTCTCTAAAACATCTCAAAGTGTCTGTCACGTCCACAGGCACACAGACAAGCTCTTTGGCATGGCTATATTCTGAAAGGAAAAAGAAGAGTACCGGAGGATGAAATGCTGCAGTAAGCCAACTAGTAGCAAAAGATTTTCTAATTCAGAGAATTCCTTGGTTCCAAACTAAAGCTGCTAAATTCAAAGCCCCCAGGTCTGCAGCAGGTGTTTCAACGTTCAGATCAAATTTTTGTGGTATATTTGAAAGTTCCTTAAAAAAAGAAAAAAAATTTAGAAAACTTTTGATTCCTATGAAATGCAAATAACTTTAGATCTTGCCAATTTTCCTCATGAAGCCTCCTACTTTTTCTTTTGCTGATCATAAAAGATGAAATAATCTACCCCTTTCAGCAGCCTCTTCAAAGCAGAGGTGCCTTGGGAAAGAAACGAAAGGAGGAAACAAAGAAGCTTGGATGGGTAAGTGCTCTCTTAAGAGAAGGGAAAGACAGGTTTCTAATATTGGATGATGCAAAGGAAAGGAAGATGAGGCCATAAAAGGGAGCAGAACTAAAAACAGTCCTGAGAAATGGCAGGAAAGAAGAGTTATTGGCAGCGAGTGGCCTCAAGGTTCCCTGGAGAGGAAGTGACGGTCTCTAGCACCAGGCTACAGATTTTCGGCCATACACCGTGAAACAGTCCCGTAAGAAGGAAGAAATACAAGCTTCAGATAATTCAGAAAAAAAAAAAAAACCACAGAAAAAAATTACAAAGTAATTTCCTTCTTCAACAAGTTGAACAGGTGGATGGCCCCCTACTTGAGAGTAGCATGGCAACCTGCAAGGGAATGGGGGTACAGAGGTTAACAGGCATGCCCCTCTGCCCTCAAGAGGTATGGTCTAGCTAAAGAGATGAAGCATTCAGACCCTGGAGTATTAAACTCACATTAACAGAGAGTTCCTGGTGCCAAAATTAGGGCAAGAGAAATGAGAGATCAGCAATAGGGAGGAAAGGATGCTCAAGAAAGAGAGAAGACATGCTAGCTGTGTCTTAGAGGATAGGGAAGATTTGCTTGGGAAGAAGGAGGCAAGAAGTTTTAGAATAAGAACAGCTGACACTCAATGAGTACTTATACTACACCAGGAACTATTCTATATAATTTACTGTAACAAACTCATCAAATCCTAAAAACAATGTAAAAGGTATGTACTGTTCGTTATATCCTCGTTTTACAGATGAGGAGAATAAGGCATAGAGAAGTCTGGTAGTTTCTCTGAAGTCACAGAACCAGTTTTGTACAAGGAGAGGCATAGAAGGAGTCAGGGTGGTGACTCGGGGTGCAGCGAGATGACATGGCCACCCTCACTGAACAAAGAGGGCTTCCCAGAGACCTAAAGCCCCCCACCCCTGAGAAAGTTGCCTTCATCCTCTCTAAGAGGAAGCACAGGAAGAGGAAGGTTCTGAGCAGGGTAGACACAACACAAGCAGTATTTTAGGAAGAGCTAGCAGACTGCAACAGAAAGAGGGTGGTGGCTGAGAGGCCACAACACTGATACTGTGATTTGAACTCAACTAGGATGATAGAAATGGGAATAAGAGAAGGATGCAGGGAATGTTCCAATGTTGGAAGAGACAAAAAAAAAAGTGGTTAATTGGCTATGTGGCAAAGAATTACCTCTTCCCTGTCCTTTCTAGGCCAATGATCTTGCTTCCCATCTCACTGGGAAAAAAAATCCAAGCAATCCAAAGGATCTTCTGCAAACCCCCACTAGTGGTTCATGTTGTTCTAGAACATTCTTTCCTCAGATATTCCCATATCTCACTCACTTAGCCCCTTAGGTTATTGCTTAACCTTAGGCACTTAACCTATTCCTAAGATTATTGCTTAACAGTTAATTTCTCAGGAGGCCTTCCTTGATCACTGTATTTAAATCAGTGATCCTGATTTCCCTATTTCTCTTTTCTCCATTGCACTCATTATCTTCTGACATATTATGTGTTGTTTGTTTATTGATTGCCTCCTGCCACTAGACTGCAATTTCCACGAGGGCAGGGATTTTGGTCCATTTTGTCTGCTGCTATCAACCCAGACCTATAATAGTGCCTATTAAGTGGTATGTGCTCAATAAATATTTGTTAAATGAATGAATGACAAGTTTTCAAAGCTAAATGGCTGGGATAAACATCATTAATAATCACTTACATAGATCTTAATCTCAGTTAATTCTCACAGCACCTTCCCAACTAGTAGAAGTGAATATTACTCACATTTTAAAAGGGAGGAAAAGTGAACTTGGGCACATTAACTCACTTTAAACCCTTATAAGACACAAAAGACAACCAGTGTTCAAGTCCAGTGCTTTTCCCTAATAGTTTGCCAGAGGGCATCAAATCTTGGGGAACTGGCAGTGATCTAGATTAGAGGCCTGCTAATTTGAGTACAGAAACCTTTGAGAATAGGACAGAAATAAGCCTAAGAAAAGATAATTAGAGAAGAAGCCTGGGGTCCTTGTGAGCCGAGGGACGTCCTGATGGAATAAATGGCACAGTTACATTCTATGGCCATAGAGAAAACATCTTTCAATCCACCTCAAAGCAAACTGAAATGTCTAGAAATACTGGAGGCTCTAGTCTAACCAGATACATGGCCACATTGAGAACCATTTGCCCCCCTGGCAAGCTCACTCTTGACACACTTGCCTATCACACATTTAAGATAATCAAATATTTAGCTGACAGAAGCTCTTACTAACTTCCCAGGGGCTCTCTTCTACCCTACCAATTTCATTGTCCTGTCCACTATCTTGCTCCCTCAATTCCCCTCTTATCTCCTCTACCCATGCACAGTCCTGCATGATCCAGACAAAGAGACAAGGCATGCTCCGACTCCTCCCACCACTACCTTTATGCATAATGCCCTAGAGATGATATGGGTTCTGCTCTGTTTTTGTTTTTCCTACAAGAATTCATGAGCTTGGATTTTTATCTTTTTCTCCTTAAATAGTGAGATCCGGGAAAGAAGCAAAGAAAGCAAAGGAAAAGGCAGAAGCTGGAGCCCCTCACATATCAATATTTTAAAGATAATCGGTTACCTTCTCTAGTCCCTAACTTTCCAATCTCTGCTAAAATTGGGATGATAATATTTATCTCCAAGGGTTATTGTTTTAACCTGTGTGTGAAGTGTCAGGCATAGTGCCTATCAGGGAGTAAACATCCAATAGATATAACATATTGGCTGTTAGTCATGTATTTTTAAAATATATATATATATATATTAAGCACTTAACAGTATTAGGTGCTATGCTAGACACTGAAGAGATAACAAAACAGATACACACCTTGCTCTCATGGAGATTTCACTCTGGAATAAAAATTCACAAAGGCATGCTTGTATTTGGGGGTAATCAGAAGGATAGGAGGGACAGAAGATGTTTGTAGTCTTTAAAATGTGAGGTCTGAATACAATCAACCTGCTACTTTGTATCAAATATCCCCTTATAAATTATTCCTCCTTGTTTTTTTCATAAACTGTATCACTTTGTTATTGTTTTTTTGTTGTTGTTCTTTCCTTTTTTCAAACTCTAGAAAACCTTTTTTTCTTGTAATCCAACTAGGGTTCTGCCAGTGATTTTGTGACTATCACACGAGGCAGAGGCCCGTCCTTACTTCTCTGTCTCAAGAGGGAGCTCCTCTCTGAAACTGCTGCTATCTACACAATTGGTCACATCAATCCAAAAGCCCATGAGATTCAGTAAGAAAACACACCTGCCAAAGGATGAAAATTTGAAAATTCCAATATACTGGAAGACTGAAGAACCCTATCAGAGATAACTTAAATACTGATAAGGTCAAAACTCGAGACACAGATTCTAGACAGAATGCAAAAGTAGCTACAATAAAAGACATATTCATAGTTCTCTCCCCTGTGAAGCTTATCAAGCAGGCAAGTTACTCATCCATACAAAAAAATAATCTGTAAAGTGAGGTATTCTCACTTCTCCACATCCTACAGAGACTATACCAAAATACATATGCATTACTAAATAGAGGGAGAATAGAATGTTGTTAAATAATGAGAACATCAAGTGTTCATAGGCACTGGAGCATTACAATATCTGTTCTGAAGAATTAAATGTATCAAGCATTACCGCCCAATGCTGTTATGCCAAAAGAAAATCTATGATGTTCTAAAGAAGCAATCTGGTGTGGAAACCAGCAAGAGTTCACTTGGTCTTTCAAAAGTATTGTAAACATGTCATGATAATACACATAAGACCCATCATGCTTATAAACATGTTAATGATCTGAGTTCAGTACACTGAAAAAAATTCACCATCCTAAAAGTTTGCCAAATAAGCCCAAAAGCATGGGCCAAAAGATGCTCCTAGTCACAGAGGTCCTAGAGTCTAATAAAGAGCTGTAAATCAGATGCCAAGATTTTAATGATACTGGCTTAAAACTTATAATTAGAATGCAGGATATCTAAAAACTACCATACTATCACAGTAAGTCAGAATAAAGTATCTGTCTCCCTATGACCACTGATGTATAGCAAAATTTTTCTGATTGCTATCAGTTTAAAGGAAAGACTAACCTGCAAGAGGACAAATGGTGAATGGGTTAGGTAGTTTAGTGGAGCACATGCAGGCCAAGCAATCAGACAGACTAGAGTTTGAATCACGGTTTTACTACTTACTAGTAACATTTAATTTTCTCATCTGTAATGTAAGCATAATAATTCTATCTCCTAAAATTGTAAAAATTAAAAAGCTAATGGTTATAATGTGCTAAATATAGGGCCTGGCCCAATTCATTATTACTGCCATTACAATATTTTTTAGATTTTATCCATTCAAATATTCCTGCTATATTCATTGCTCAAACTGACTATAACTCCACCACCATGAGAATCAACCCAAATAATCATGGTAGCCTGACCCTACCTACCTTCCTTTCTGTCCCACCACCAACCATCTTGCCTTTCCAAATGTAGCTTTAACAACAACCCGCCGAAGTGCTTTTCTGACATGTTGCATCCACTATCTATAAAACCAGTGGTCACACAGGTCTAGGATTTTGCTAGGCATGTTTTTCTTATCCCTTAGGTGCTAGTCAGCATTTTTGATAATAAGCATTTGTGACGTTTTCTCACATTTGTTGCCCATCATTTTTAGGATGGAAGGGATAATATAAATCACATTCTGAGCTAGAGATCACAAATCGAGAGATCTCCAGAGGTTTGACAGATATGATCAAGAAAAGAAGAACATAACCAGGATGAATCACACTCTTATTAGAACTCCACTGTTTAATGAATAAGAGAGGATAATTTATCACTAATGGAGAACTCACAAGCTCATGGTCACCAACTCCCTCAAATGGAGCCTCTACCACTGCTCTGAAGCCCTTCTATCTTCCCTCTATTTCCCTCAGGGGCCAGGCCACTCTTTCACATTCCTTCTGAAATCTCCTACTTTAGAAACCTTGGCTAGGCTCTTAAACCCTTGCTTTATTAAGAAAATCTTTAGTACCCGATGAGAATACCTTCAACTTCTGCCCTATAAAATTCCTATGTTTGGGTCCATTCTCCCCTTCCCTTCTGCCCTCACCTCTCAGTATGGCCCCTCTAGAGGGTAAATTCATGTTCTTTCTACCTTGGAAACAATCATGGAAGCTTGTGTCAAGATGGAGGTTCCATCAACCTATGATGAGCAGCAGCTCAATATTCAACCTCATCAAACACAGTAGCGTGAGCAAAAAACCAGACTTTCCCTTGTGTGGAAGCAATGAGATTTGGGGATTGTTTATTACTACTGTATAGCATAGCCCAGTTTGAATGATATAGCTTCCAAAGTGAGCCTGTCCTCAGGTCTATACTCCATATAACTCTCCCGAGCGACCTCATGCAAGAAAACCCCTGATTTCAACCACCACCAATGTACTGATGATGAAAATGTAAATCTCTGCTGAATGCCTGAATGGTCTATCTAGCCATATACTGAATAGTTCTACTCAGTAATCACCCTGGCACCTCAAACTCACTAATTCCAAAGTAACTTTCTCTGATCTGCTCCTCCCTTCAGTTTTCCTGTAGAGTGAAGACATCACATCCATCTAGCCACCCAAGTCAGGAACGAAGGCAACCTGGACTCCTCCCATCCTCATCTAAGCAGTATAGAACACAATCCTCTGGACTTCTTCAGGCTTTCTCTCATGTCTGTCTCCTCCCATGTTATCCTCGCCTAAGTCCAGAGCCTTATCACATCTTTAATGCACAAGCTAGGAGGAGCCACCCTTCTGCTTCCATAAGCTATGCTTTCAGTTGGTTCCCAACATGGATGCATAAGGTTCTTTCCAGAGCGCAAATATGATCATTTCACTTTCCTTCTTTAAATCCTTGTATCTAGCTCTTTTTAGCCCTCCAGATAAATTTGCATTTCTATATCCCACCTTCTAAGGCCCACCTGCCAATCTTTCTAACCTCAGCTTTGTCTTTCCTTTTTAATGAGCTCCACCAAATTGCACAGTCTTCTCAGCAGCAATGCTGTTAACTACCACTGCTTACAGTGGAAGCAGCAGGGGTAGTCCTAACATGACAGGTCTTATTCTATACTATCATCTCTGGTTTACTTACCAGTCTCTTTCAATGGGTTGTAAATTCTAGGATAACAAATCTTTAGTCTCACTAAATCTTTAGTGTCTTTGTGGTCTCAGTATCCAGTACAGCACTTAACACTCAGTAGACACTCCATAAATATTTGCCAAATGACTGAGTGGCCGCCTGTCTCAATAAATGAATAAATGATTACACACATACATACATAAAATCAAGAGATAAATGAAAGAATCCTAAGGAAAAAATTGCATTCCTTCCCTATGCCAGAAACAGAGGCGCATGGCAAGTGCAACTAAGAGAAAGCATTATTTCCATTTTCATTTGATTCTATTGCTTCATTCCCACAAACTGCACTGCCAAAAGTCTCCAACAGGGCTTCTTGGCTAAAAGCAAAGGAGTCATGACATTCCCTCATCTTCTCCTATGCTCTGGTGAAAAGACCTACAACTCAATCATGATAGAGCCAATAGGAGAACAATCTACACTGATTATGGAAATGGGAGTTTGTTTGTTTGGATTTTTTTTGAAGATTTTATTTATTTATTCATGAGAGACAGAAAAAGAAAAGCAGAGACATAGGCCGAGGGAGATGCAGACTTCCTGCAGGGAGCCTGATGCAGCAATCTCAGGACCTGAGGGTCACGACCTGCCCGGAAGGCAGACGCTCAACCACTGAGCCACCCAGGTGCCCCAGGAATGGGAGTTTTTATGGGAGTCAAGACAGAGCTCCAAAAAGAATAGCAACAGATCAATTTGAAGACTTCTCAAGTGAGATAAAAACAGGGAGAAATGTACAAGATAGTCTATTCCATGCTTATTTTTCAAATAATTTTCCTTTCTCCTTTTCTTTCTCTAATTTACAGATTAAACTAATAAGCACATGTGTTTTAATTCCCCTTATGCGACATTTATAGCAAAATAAGATGATAAATATCAAATGGATTAGTTTCAGTCCAATAAGCCTGCAAAAGAGATTTTGCAAACATTTTAATTATGGAAGAGCTGACATGCAGAACACAACGGCAAACCTTGCTTTAAAAAAGCTGCATGCTAAAATGGTTCCAACCTGAATAGATCAACTTTTTCAGGAAGTCTGTGCAGTTTTCTGTATCTGTCACTTCACTGGTTGAAGGATTAATCTTGAGCTGCTTCCCAATGAAATTTCGGCAGGTTATCTTAAAAAGGAAAAGGAAAACAAATATTACTTAATAAGGTATTTATGCCTGAAAATTTGGTTTACTTAAAATGTTTATCTTATTTTCACTTGTCAAAAAAAAAAAAGAAATACAAAAGGACGCTACAAATAAAAGCTAGCAGAATAACACTTGATCATGATAAGTTTCAGGGAAAAAAGGAGCCACATAACTTTTTATATTTCTTTTGTTCAGCACAGCTGGAAGAGCATTAGGCAAATTATGTAGAGCAATTAGAATATGATTTTCTGATATTCTGTAAATCCACTAGTCTAAATATATCTTCCATTATGCAAGCTGAAACATATCTAAAATATAGGCTTCTTTTCCAGTGGCTGATTTTTCTACCTTACTCATAATGAATGCAATTTAAAATTCCCTAGTGAAGTTTGTCAAAACTAACTTCCTCTGGAGTATTTTAAAACTTTATTTTCTAACAGACACTTAGGTCCTAAAATTGTAAAATATCTGAAATCAGAAAAATTTTAGACAAAAGGAAATTCTTTTAAAAGGCCCAAGAACCAGGACACCTGGGTGGCTCAATCAGTTAGGCAACAGACTCTTGATTTCAGCTTGGGCATGATCTCAGGGTTCTGAGATCAAGCCCCACATCAGGCTCTGTGCTGAGCATGGAACCTACATGAGATTCTCTCTCCCTCTCCCTCTGCCCCTCCTCTGCTCACAGGCGCACCTGCTCTCTCTCTCCCCCCCCCAAAAAAAAGTCTAAGAACCTCTTTTGTCTCTCCATTCCTACTCCTTGAACTAACCTATTTCTCAAAATACAACCTCTTTGAATCTATGTCTGATGTAGATGCTGCTTCTTTATTGTCCCTTGTAGGTACTTGCACAATTAGATGTAAGCAATCTAATAAACTGCAAATTCCTTCCTTCCTATGGCCTAACAAGGCCCTAATTGACCTAGTCCTTCCCATCTCCCAGTTTCATTAAATAAGTCTTAATTGAACACCTATTATGTGTCAGTCACTACTCCAAGCTCAAGGATAATATAGTGAACAAAGTAAAGTTCCTATTCTTATGGAACTTATTCTAGAGAAAGTAGAAATACAATGAACAAAATAGAGGAGTACATTAGAGAGTATACTGAAGAGCTATAAGTGCTGTAGAGAGAAATGGAGCAAACAGGTACGTAATTTTATGTAGGCTAGTGAGACCAGTCCTCACACAGAAAGTGACATTTAGCAAAGACTAGAAAAAAGTGAGGAAAAATCAGCATGGATATTTGGTGGGGAGGGGTGTCCCAAGCAGGGGAGCAGCAAATGGAGGATCCCAAGGCAGGAACATCTTAAAGAACAGAGCAGCTGAAACCTGCAGGGCATTAACAGGACATGAGTCACCGGAGATCACCGGGAATGTGTGGTGCATTAAGGCCTTGATAAAGATGTTCACTTTATCTCTGAAGCAGGTGGGAAGCTGCTGTAGGCTTTAAAGAGGAGGAATGACATGATCTGACTTAGGGTTTTCAAGGGTCATCCTACCTGCTGTATAAGGAACAGATTATAGGCTGGAGGCAGGGATTCAGGGAGATTGGAAGCAAGAAGACTAATTAGGAAGTCACTGCATGAATCTCAGCAAACATAACAGGGGCTTGGATCAGAGTAGATGTGGTGGAGGTAGTGTTAAGTGGACGGGTTCCGAATACATTTTTTTTAAGATTTTTATTTATTTATTGAGACACAGAAAGAGAGAGAGAGGAGGCAGAGGGAGAAGCAGGCTCCACACTGGGAGCCCGACGTGGGACTCGATCTCGGATCTCCAGGATCACACCCCTGGCTGTAGGCAGCACTAAACCACTGTGCCACCGGGGCTGCCCCCAAATACATTTTGAAGGTAGAAGCTTTGATAACCAATTTGAAGTGGAGTAATGAAAGCACAAGAGGAGTCTGGGATGTCTCCAAGGTGTCTGGCCTGAGCAATCTGGAGAACAGTATTGTCATCAGTTGAAGTGGGGAAGCCTTGTCAGAACAGATTTGTCTGAGATATACTAAATTTCAGAAGTGTATTAAACATCTAAGAGATCATGTTGATTAGGCAGTGTGATGGGTTTTTGAGGGGTCAACTTGGTTAGGCTGACCTATGAGGACAAAAAGAAGGGAAGTATCCATTTTGAATGCACACAGCTATTCAAACCCTAATCTAGCTGTGGCTATGAAGGGATTTTGCAGATAATAATTAAAGTCCCTAATAAATATGCCTTAAGCTAGAGATTATTTTCAGTGGGCCTGACCTAAGCAGGTGAGTCCCCAATATGCTGGAGGAGTTCAGGCTCCAAACAGCATCCAGGTCTACTGACTGAATCATCCCTCACTGACCGCCTAAGGGTAATAGCTTCTGGCCATACCTGTAAGGTTCATTCCTGCTCATGATCCTGACTGACCACCTTATGATTTTGGACTTGCCTGGCCAGCCTCCATAATCACATAAGCCAATTCTTTGCAATTAATCTTGATGGATGAGAGAGATAATAGATCTTACTAGTTCTGCTTCTCTGATTGAACCCTGACTGATACAGGGAATATGTCAACACAGAATTCAGGAGAAAGGTCTAGACTGGAGCTAGAATTTCAAGAGTCATTATCATAAAGATGATACTTAGAACCACAGACTGAAAAAGCTCACCAAGGGAGAGTATGTGGATAAAGAAGACAGGAAGACTTAATATTATGGCATTGGGGAGAAGAGGAAGAAGCAAAGCCCCCTCTTTTCACACTCTCCCCTGTCTGTGACATTCCAGACACACAGGCCTTCTCCTTGTCTCCGGGCCTTTGCCCTTGTTCTTCCCTTGGGCTAAAAGGCTCTTTCTTATGAATGGCAGGCCATTTCTCATCAAAGGTTACTGTTTTCAAGAGTCATTCCAGATTTTCACCTTCCATCCCACCTATCTCTAACCCACTGACCCAGTTTATTCTCTTCAGAGAACTCATGATGATCATAAATCTTTTTATGTATCTGTTTACAGGTTTATTTTCTGGCCCTACCTCTACCCCTGCAAAATTAAACTCCAGAAAGCAAGAACTCACACTGTATTCTCATTGCGTGGAAAATGCAGGAGGCTAGACTATGCAAGGGCTATAAGGAACCTCTGTGAGAAGATAAATGGACCCCTCACCGTGTGGCCACAACCCCACAAGCACACAGACTGGTGTGGGAGGCAGGACTAGATTTCAGGCCTCACCTACACTGGGGGCCCTAGGGAAGGACACAAACTGTGTAACAGTATGCTATGGCTCTGGGATTACACAGTCAGGTAGTCGATACACATTTATTAAATTAACAAATGAAAGAATTTACTTCTCTTTCCACCACCTAACTCAAAGCTGTATCATGACTTTTGGGTCCTTAGACACTTACTTTCATGGACCCACACATCCATAAAAAATATTAAAAATTATATCATAGGACGATGTTGGCATAAATACAAATATAGTTAATTTTAACATAAAAATTCAAATATTTTCTTTGACCTAAAAGTTAATTTTTTTCTTCACATTAAAAAAAATGAAACAATTAGTGGGCCTCTAAAAGTACTATGGCTCTAGACTATGTCTAATGAATACATCAGTGCTGAAGGGAAGTTTCCTACGTACAAGGGCTTAATTTTCGTTAACCCTGTATCTGGAAAATATTGGCACATATCAGGCTTTCAGGAATGTTTGTTGATTTGAATGATAAATGTCTAAGTGAAAATAATATTTCTCTGATCTCTACATCTTTGTATTTTATATATCCACTCATCAGAAATTACATCTGCATAGGTAATACAGCCAAACTCACCTTCTCTTTGTATTCAGCCTCGTATCTTGCACAAGGTTGTTGGGTAATATCTGGGCCATTGAACTTGGATATTCTTAGAAGCAGCTGACGCTGGGCATACACCAGGAGTGGTGTCACTTGCTCTGTGTATCTCTCACTAGAGAGGGGTAGAAATACATTAAAAAGCAGACATTAGTGAAAACACATTTTTTAAATGAGAGCTCGTCACCTTTAATTGCCCTTACAGCAATACTTACTGTGAAATTGTGTTGAATTGGATGGCAAGTGATACCAGTGTTTCCCATTTTTCCACTTGATATAAAAGTTCCAGAGATTTCAACACAAAGTCATGGATCCATTTCAAATCAACCACATTTACATCATCCAAATGGTACTCAAAATTAAGGCTAGAACCACCATTATCATTTTTAATATTTCCATAGCAGCTTGGAACACTGAACTCTCCATTTTCTTCAATAACCTACAAGTAGCACATGGGGAAAAAAAATGTGCATTTTCAGAGTTTACTACACATTTTTTCTGAAAACTGAATGTGATAAAAAAAATAACAGGAAAAGAACTGAAGATAAGAAAATTATGTTTTTATTATGCAAATCAAAGACTGAATATTGCAATTCAACAGAACTTTCTATGATGATGGAAATGTGCTATGTGTGTGTTGCTTGATATAGTAGCCACTAAGCATGTGTGGATACTGGAGCTAATTTCATTTAATTTTAATTTAGCTTAACTTCAAATAGCCACATATGACTAGTCATTACCATGTTAGCACAAACTGAGGTCTATACTTCTTGGTACACAGTCACTATCTCTGTAAATAAGGATATTAAACCAATAAGATAAAGTTTTGAAGAACAGGTTTAGTATACACAAATGATTACATTTCCATAATATATTGGTTACATTCATCAGGTTGCAAAGGTTAAACCTATGGAGAAGGAAATCTCCTGGAAAACTCTGTTTTTCCCTAAGTTAAAGAGGTACCATGTAACTAATGTATTCATTTCCCATGAGTCCCTGATGCACTTGTGTGTACCCTTAGAAATTCTTGAGACAAATAAAACTCCTTAAATCCACCTATAAGCCAGGTTGCAGCCCAAGAAATAGTTGGGTAACTCAAGACCAACCTCTCTTAAGCTGGTGTTACTAGTAAGGGTAATCCACACATAGGGGAGGGAAGGTATCAACAAAAGTAGAGGGCATATATCTCTAACAAGATTCATGGTCCTTAAGGTTGGAAGAAATCTAGGAAGTCATCTATCTGTGCAATGTAAAATGCATGCCTCAAGTCAGTCTTGGGTAGGTGTGAATAACAGGTGTGCCATATGTGACCTATGTGAATTAGCCTCCTTAGCACGGTTGCTGGCACATGGGACATACTCAGTAAAGGGTAGTTTCCATTTTATTGATGTTATGAGCTCCATCCCACTACCTACTGATTTTATAGTAAGACTTCCAGCAGCACAAAGCTGCATAAGGGGTTATCTCCATTTCCTTGACCTCAGGATTCCAAGTGGAGGCACTCTTGACCATACTCTTGGTGAGTGTGGAAAAAGTAAAGCCACTCAGCTTTTCCCAGGTGACTGCTATGCCAGAGCCTGCCTGCCAACAGGATGACACATTCTTTTTTCATTCAGATATGAGTACATTTCCTGAGTACAGCTGAAATAACTTTCCTGGGCCATCCATGAAGAAGAAGGGTATCTACTATCAGTTTTTTTTTCCTCAATTTTTTGTTAAAGAAACCAGATTGTTTATCTTGTAGAGTTCCCATAGGCTGCGTTTTTATTGATGCATCATCCCCATAGTTTCATTCCAAATGTTTCTGTCCCTTGGATTTTCTGTAAATTGTTGGTTAGATTTAAACACTTGCTCTGATTCCAGGTTGATTTATTTTTTTCCAGCAAGTATATATACTTCACTGGTGCTGTTCATCCTCCCATGAATTCATAAAGAATTACAAAATCCTCATATTCTAATTTCAACATCATTTCTTCATTTATTACCTGGAAATTCTATAAAGAAAAATTTTTCATCACAGTCTGTTAACTATTTGGGTCTCCTCAAATATAGCTCACATAGAAAAACATAATCAGCCCTTTTTTTTTTTAACACCAAGGAGTCCTACTTCTTTCAGTGGGAAATGGTTTTTAAAGAACACATCTGGGTGCTAAGGATTGTCATTTCTTTGAATTCTTTGAATTGTTTTGATACCTTTGTAACATATTGACCATATATAAGAGTATATTTTAAGATTATTTATTTTGCTGATATATTTCTCTCTTTATGCCAATATCATAGTCTTCCAATTACTACAGCATTGATAACCCTGAGTTCTCCAAATTTGTACTTTTTAAAGATTTTTCTTGGCCACTCACATTTCTTTGCATTTGCTTATAAGTTTTAAAATGAACTGTCAATTTACACTGAAAAAAATGTCTTTTGGAATTTTCATTAGGATTTCACTGAATCAACAGACCAAATTAGAAATGCTATCCTAGCAATATAAAGTCTTTTCATTCATGAACATGATCTTTGTGTCTATTTAGATCTTCTTTAATTTTTTCTGCAATGTGTTATAATATTCAATGTAAAAATCCTACACAGATTTCATTAGCTATATTCCTAGAAATTTGATGTTTTGAATGGTATTTTTAAAATTTCATTTCCTAGTTGTTTTCTGTTAGTACAAAGAAATACAATTTATTTTTTTAAATTGACTTTATGTGCTGCTATTTTGTTTATTAATTCTAGTAGTTGTTTTATACAGTACTAAAGAGTTAGAATTTTCTATGTAAAAACTCATATTATTCCTTTTCAATCTGCATGCCTTTGGTTTCTTTGTCTACCTTACTGCACTTGTCAGGATCTCTGGCATGATATTGAGCAAAAGTGGTATGAGCAGACATCCTTGCTTTGTTCCCAATCTTAGAGGGAAGCTCACAATAGTTCACCATTAAGTATGATGTTAACAGTAGATAGTACTTTTTATCAGATATTCCTAGTTCGCTGAGAGTCTTTAATGTCAATGGCATTGTTTTTGTTTTGCTTCCAACTGTATTAGTCTCTTTTTATTCTTTTAATAATCTCTTCCAGAGTCAACTATTTCTGTTTGTAGGTGATGAAATGTATAATGATCCACTTCACATTTGGCACTCTATGAATATGGTCTTTTCCTTTACTTCAACTTAGAATTAACACTTGCCATTCTTATTTTTTTTTTTTTTTGCTTATATACCAGTTCCAAAAGTAGTTTTCCCTGTAGAAGTTACCTGAAGATCATCTCATTCTTTCTATTTGTGTTCTACAAGCAGGCTTTATCCTCTCCAGTAACACTACAAGACAGACTTAGTTTGAACATATATTAAAGTAAGAGGTATTCTCACAAATAAGTTTAAATGCATTTTATTTTTAGGTAATCTACATGATATGGTTTTTTCTCTTTAAAAAAATGAGTCCACTCCAAATAAATCAACATTAAAATAAGAGATCAAGACGACATCATCCAACTGTCCAAGTCCTGATATTGTATGGATTCATGAAAAGCAGCAGCCAGTTATGATGACAGGTAATAGATCTAAAGTAATTGCCATTCTGTTAACATTTTTTTCCATTTTGCTGACATTTCTTCATTTCTAAACCATTCTTGAAGAAAATTATATACAGGGTCAGACCATCCTCATGGTAGTCCAGCAGAGCAACTATGCCATCTGGATTCATATTTTCACCAATAAAGAACTGGTAGTTTTTGAAATTAGGAAAGACATGCTTGATTTGTCTGCAGCCTCTGTTATAAAAGGTTTATACTTTCTGGTCTCTGTTCTTCAAGTTTGCCTTAGACTGATTTCCTACAATCTACAATGAACTTTTTGTAGGCTTCGTTTGTGAAGTTTGTTTTCTGTAAGTAATGGTTTTTGACAATATCAACACCAATGATTACTGTGCTTTCACTACTTTTGCCTTGGGGGTCTTCAGCAAAGTACATTTCCATCAATGGTACCTTCTGTCCTGCTGACTATCTTCCCCTTCACCTCCAGGCACAGCTCACTCACAACCTCCAAAATCTTGTAGATGCCAGAAAACATTTCATTATGGCTGATGAGGTCCAGGTAGATAATCATGATGGCAGCCAGAGATAGAGAATGGCAGCCTTGGCTTAGCAAGAACCCAGAATTCAGAGCAAGAGCAGTGCAGCTGAAGCAAACTCGAGGGGAGAGAAGGCAGGTGGAAAAAGTGATATCAAGTTTTGTAAATACTTTTGTTCTATATATTTCAATGGCCATATAATTTGTCTCCTTTATTCTGTTAAAATAGTGAATTACCTTGATTGATCTTATTTTACTTTTTAAAAGATTTTTATTTTTTTATTTGAGAGAGAGAGTGCAAGCAAATAGGAGGTGAAGCAGAGGGAGGGAGAGACGGCAGAGGAAAGGATTTCAAGCAGACACCACTCTGTGCACAGAGCCTGACACAGTGCTTGATCTCACTACCCTGAGACCATGACCTGAGCCAAAACCAAGAGTTGGATATTTAACCAGCTGACTGACCCAAGTGCCTCTTGATTGATCTTTAAATGTTAACCTTATATTTCTGGAATAAGCCCACTTGATCATCATTTGTATAATTGTAGATATTATAGACCTCATTTGCCTATTTTATGTATTGCTGGGTTTAATCTGCTAATATTTCATTAAGAAGTTTTTTATCTATGTTCATGAGGGATATTGGTTCATTACTTTTCTTTTTGATACATCTTTTGGATTTAAGCCGCCTTTGCTTCTAAAAAAATGTTTGTATATGATTTATTATTTTGTTTCTATATGTTTGCTAGAATTCCGCAGGGAAATATTCTGGGTCTGGAGTATTCTTTATCTCAGAGTTCCTAATTATAAACTAATTTTCTTTAATATATTTAGGACAATTCATTTTTTCTATTGCTTCTTGTTAAGCTGTGCTTTGTGATAAACAAGTCCATTCCATCTAAAGATATCAAATTCATTAGTAAAAATTGATCATAATATTCTCTTATTTTTCTTTTAATATTTATAGGATCTATAGTTATATCCCTCTTTCATCACTAATGTCAATTATTTATGCCTTCTTTTGTGCTTTATCAGTATTCCTAGGATTCTGCCAATTTTAATAACCTTTTCAAAGGATTCATTTTAACTTTATTAGTTTTGTTTTGTTTTATATCTATTTCTGCTTATTATTTCCTTTGTTCTTTTTACTTACTTTGGATTTAATTTGCTCTTCTTTTCTCAGCTCCTATAGGTGTACACTTAGATAACTGATGTTATATCTTTCTTCTTTTCTATTAAACATTTAAAACTAGTAGGGTCCCTCTAAGCACTGGTTTATTTGCATCCCACAAATTTTAATGTGTTGTCATCATTTTGAAATATTTCTCTTGTGTTATCTTCTTTGACCCACGGATTATTTAGAATTGTGTTGTTTAATTTCCATATATTTGGAGATTTTTCTTCCTAATTTTTATTAGTCTATCCATAAGGTAGGAGTCAGAGGACATACCCTTCAAGATTTCAGTCTTTAAAATTGTATTAAGACTTATTTTTTGACCGTGCATATAATCCATCTTGATGAGCACACACACTTGTGCTCTGTTTCTAATCCACCTATGTGTCCTGCACCTCAATTCTGTCATAACTACCTATCCAGAATTAAGGTCAGACTCCAAAAGTTTAATGATTTAGTCCTCCACAAGACTGCTCTTACTTTAGATGTCAGCCACAAGTCTCAGGTCACCTGCACTTCTGAATGAACAGTAAATTTAGGGGTTTCCATAACCCCCTCAGGTTCAATAACTGACTGACACTCACTTAAAACACTATACTTAGGATTGCAGTTTTACTATAAAGGATACTTGGGGATCCCTGGGTGGCTCAGTGGTTTGGCGCCTGCCTTTGGCCCAGGACGCGATCCTGGAGACCCAGGATCGAGTCCCACATCGGGCTCCCGGCATGGAGCCTGCTTCTCCCTCCTCCTGTGTCTCTGTCTCTCTCTCTCTCTGTCTCTCTCTCTCTCTCTCTATCATAAATAAATAAATAAATAAATAAATAAATAAATAAATAAATAAATAAATAAATCTTTAAAAAAAAGTATATTATTATAAAGGATACAACTCAGAGAAAGCTAAATGAAAGAGGTACATAGTCTGGAAGGGTCCTTGACAACGGGCTTCCATGCCCCCTCCCCATGGAGTCAGGCCACAACAATTGTTCAACACATCAATGCTTTCACCATCTGGAAGCTCTTCATGCTTTGGGTGTCCAAATATACTTTGAGTCTCTGTTATTAGGAGCATACATATTTATGACTGGTTAATTGAGCCTCTTCTCATTATGAAATGTTTTTATCTCTATCTTTATCTATCTAAATACTAAATATCTAAATACTCCCTAATTTAAAGGTTATTTTATCTAATACTAATACTAATAAAGTCTCTCCAGTTTTTTTATGCTTACTGTAATCATGGTATATCTCTTTCCACTGATTTATTATCAATCACTTTCTTTATATTCAGAATACTTATCATATGGCCAACTATACATGTCTTTCTTTATATCCAACAATTTCTGCCTTTTGATTAGGGTGTTTAAGCACTTATATTTAATATAATAATTGATATGATTGGGTTAGATTTATTATTTGCTACTTAATTTCTGTTTGGCCCATATGTTTCTGTTCCTCTGTTTCTTTTTTCCTGCCTTCTTTAATTAATTGACCACTATTTAGTTTCCACTTCACTGCAATGGCTTTTTAGCTATATCTCTTCCTTTGGTATTACTCTAAGGATTATTAAATGGATACTTACCACATTCCACTTAAAATTAATAGTGTACCACTTTGCATTTATATGAAGTGGAAAAAACTTATTACTCTGTCTTTTGTGCTATTGTTTTCATGTATTTTACATCTGGAAATGTAAATATAAACTCCATTACTCAATGTGTTTATGTGTTCATTAATTTTCAATGTGTTTAAGTTATAACATGTTTGCATTTTTTCTGTTTTATTTTCTACCACAGTGTAGTAGATTTTAAATGGCTGCAAAGTCTACTAGATCTGGAATAATAGAACAAGGACAGATAAAGCAGTAAAGTAAAGAGCAACTGACAAGTTATATGACCTTTCTTTGAGTCTGTTTCTTGGTCAAAAATTTGCTATGAGGATTAAATGCATTACAGTTACTTTATACAGAAGCTGGAGCTCAGGGCAGCCTGGGTGGCCCAGCGGTTGAGTGTCTGCCTTGAGCCCAGGGCATGATCCTGGAGACCTGGGATCGAGTCCCACATCGGGCTCCCTGCATGGAGCCTGCTTCTCCCTCTGCCTGTGTTGTGTCTCTGACTTTCTCTCTCTCTCTTTCTCATGAATAAATAAATAAAATCTTTAAAAAAAAAAAGAAGCTGGAGTTCAATAAATGTTACTTTCTGTTTCCTTTAAAAAGTTGAATTTTCAGGTTAAGGTATTTATAATTAACATCAATGTGAGCTGTGTATTCTGAACCAAATAATAATAAGAAGCAAATGAAATATACACAAACCAAGTAAGACTCAATGAAAATATTAATTTCTGTTTATCCCAAGGTGCAAAAAGTCTTTGTTAATTGAATACGATAAAAATAATTACTCAAATGCCCTTACCTTAATAGAATTGATATTTTGTAGTTCTATTAACATGTCAATAAGTAATTCTGCTCCCAAATAGAATGGCATAACACAGATACAGAGGAAACCATCCTGGCTAATAGGAAATGTTTTATACAGATCCACTGCTTGTTTAAGAAGTATCTGTAGCTCATGAGTAAAGTTCCAAAGGGCCCGACAGCAGTTCTGAAGCAGAGTCCAATAGCCACCACGATGAGCAAGAACCTAACACAAACACAACATTCAAAACAAACCCCAAGGCTTCAAAAGTTAAAGATCTCTGAACATCGTTCTGCAAAAATTACGTCAATAAAAAAAATAACTAACACCATTTATTATGTGTACTTATATCATTATCTCAGTTAATTCTAACAATAGCTCCTACGAAATGAGTGTGTACTATAGTATTCTACTTAATTTACAGATAAGGAAACACAGACATGGAGCTAACTTGCCCAGGGTCATGATCTACTAAGTGGTCAGCTAAAATTTGTACACCAGCAGTCTGACTCCAACATTTCCATTGATCTATGATCTGGGAATGTGGCAATGAGCAAGGGTAACTGGGTCTGCCTTCATGGTGCTTCAGTTTATTAGGGGAGACTGACACTAGATAAGCAGACAAATGAAAATATTTCAGGGACTAATAAATATTGTAAAGAAAAATAAAGCAGAAATGGGTCAGAATCTAACAAACATGAGAGGATATGCCCTTTTAAATGAGGCGGTCAGGAAAAATGTCCTCTCTGTGGAGGTGACATAAGCAAAGACTTGAATGTTGAGTTGAACATGTCATGTGAAGGTGGGAGTTGGGGTGTTGGAGGGAGGACAGCATTTGAAACTGAAGGAGGAGCAAAGGATGGAGGGTGAACTTGAGGGATGAGAAAAGAATAAGCACTGTGCTTTCAAGATCACACAAAGGACAGTGGACTGAATGAGAGCAAAATGAACTGAGTTCTAAGAAGTGAGCAGGACCCAGACCTTCTAAGGACCTGAAGCTTGTGGAAAGGATAGGAAGCAATGCTCATGGTCAAAAGGGACGATTTAAGTTTCCTTCACATTTTTTAAGAAATCACCTTCTCTACAGAGAAAATGGGAACTCAAGTGTTCTAGAAAGGATAGATTTCCTCTCAACTCTTGAGAGGTTTGAAGTATATGCCATTCCTGCTATGAGAAAAAGGAAAATTAAGTTATTTGTACCTCATGATTCCAATTTTAATAATGTATCATATAATATTTAAGGGAAAAAAAGAGAAAAGCATTTTAGAGAAGACACAATTGGCCTATAGAAGCAGGGGGTCAGGAATCAGGAGCAGAGCTTTCCTCTGGCCCAGAAAGAGTGTGCCCTATGCTAGAGGGAATAAAGGGGCATACAGTACCCTAAACAGGAGCAAAACTCCAGAGAGGAATCACTGGTTTCACCACCATAGAAGGCCATATCCCAAATGTGGAAACAAAGTGGCAAGGGGGTGTCTGAATATTAACAGGGATTGTGTAGGCAAGGACAAAGGCCACCTCCGCTCTGCACCAATGGATGATTGATGACTAAAGCAGCTTACCCCTCTCCCTGACAACTTGACAGTGTGTAAATCTTCAGCACTATGGCAGACAAACCTCAAAAATGACTGATGTGAAACACAGCAAATTTAGTTTCAAAGTTGAAATCAAAACTATGGATGGTAAGTGAATAAATACAATATATCTTACATGCCCAAACTAATGGCCTAAGATTTATGTCTACTAATTTAGCAAATTAGAAAGACCACCTTACCATTGCTCTCCTGCAATATAAAAAGATTTTCATAAAATGATCCAATAGACCCAAATTTGTTGCTCGATCCTTTTCTTTAGCATTAAGACCTGACTCAGAGTCTGAGTCATAAACTGGTTGTGCCTTGGATACATTTTCATCATTCATTCTGGAATTAACGAATGTGGAAAATTCTTCAGCATCTACAGTGCAAAAATAAAGCATAATATTGTTGAAAACAGAAAGTTCCAGAAGACATAGGTGATAAGCATCAAATGAGTAATTAAGATAAGAAATGCTATATAAATTTGGAGGAAGGACAGGATTATCATGAACACAATGAACTAAGGAAAGTTTCTAGAGAAGGAGGCATCTACACTAAGTTTAAAGGGTGAACATGGCTTAGCTATGCAGAAAGACTATGGAGAACATCATTCTGGGCAAGAGTGATGGCCAAAGGAACAATGAAGAGGCAGGAATGTCATGTTTTCTGAGGGACCAATCACAGAATCCCATTTAATTTCCTTAATTACTCCCTAAATAGTCTATTCCCAGGACATGTACACTAGAGGGTGAGTAGCATCCCCTAGAGTTAAGCAGGGTAGCAACCATATTTGTTCATTATCCTGTTGGTGTGGTGTAAAAATATAGATTTCTCCTACTGCAAGCCTTTTCTTAGAATTCTGCATTAAATAATACATCTCAATAGCACAGTATTGTATTGTGGATTTCATGGGAGGTCTTAGGCAGCTAGTTTTTTTAAAAAAAAAAAACCTTAAGAAGCTATATACCACAGCCTATATGCACAAAATTCTGACTCTGGGTCTAGGGAATTTATTTTCAAATACTTCAGTACTCATAGTATAACATGAAGGTACCAGCTAAATCTAATCTACACCCTCAAGAAATCAAAAAACATGTCAAGTACTTCAAATATGAATGAACTCCTGAGGCAGTTGCCCAGTATATGAAGTATCTTGATAGCAATAAGTTACATAATACTTAAAATATTATTACTAAAAGTCTACATAGGAGGGCTTGTAATTGTATGAAAATATTAGAAGTGATTCTTTATTTGTGAAATGAATGGTATTTAAGATAGGTGATTGCTTTGGAATAGTGTCATCAGTTGTAGCACCCAGATTGAAAGCCCTGTTCATCTGTATTTCTCCACTTCCCAGAGTGAGTCTCCTGTCACCTGAGCAGACAAAAATATTGGTTGGTCCTGCCATTCAAAAATATTATGGCATTCACTTTGGAGTAAGGTTTCACGGAAGGTGCTAGTTGGAGATCCTAAGGCAAGAGTAAACTTCCTTGAGCATAAAATGGGTAGTGGAATTTGTTCCGAAACTTACTCCCACTAAAATATAACACCTGATATCAAGTCTTCACCTATCCTGACAAGAGGAGGCTACCATTATTTTAAAAAGAACATTAGGGGTGCCTGGGTGGCTCAATTGGTTAAGGGTCTGACTTTTGATTCTGGCACAGGTCATGCTTTCAATGTTGTGAAATGGAGCCCCATGTTGGGCTCCATACTGAGCATGGAGTCTGCTTAAGATTTTCCTTCCTTCTCCCTCTGCCCCTCCCCACCCCTCTCTCCCTTTCTAAAAAATAAATAAGTAAATAAATAAAAAGAACATTATATTTGGTGAACAGCCAAATTGGTTTGGAGTAGAACAAACATATATATTTCTAAATACATATGGTGATATCATAAAAATGCAGAATTTTTTTTAAAAACTGGTCAAATAAGAATCTCCTACAAAATACCACAACTCATTTAAACTCCTGAGTCATTGAAAAATGATGTGTATACTTCTGTGTGTCTGTGGGGTATGTGTGTGTGTGTGTGTGTGTGTGTGTGTGTATGTTGCATCAGTGAATAAAAATATAGAGGGCAATTTGATAATACAGATCATAATTTTTTATTTTACCTGATGGTAAGTTGGCCTTTCTTTTTTTAGCTGTATGAAGGAAATCAAGTATCGCTTTATAGTTTTCTAGAGTTAATTTCGCTGTTGGTAACACTGTTCCTGAATTATATAGTGAGAACATATTAGGATCACATGATCGGAAGCTGCAGGGAGAGGGAATATCATTAAAAAAAAACCATAAACAAAATTGAATTGAATCTGGCAAATATAATTCACTTTAATTTTTAAAATATCTGTGAGTTAGTGCTCCCAAATTTTGGATCATATTAAATTTTAAAATTATACAATGTAACTTTGCTCTTAGGAATTTTAACATCAAAATCTATTTCCCTGAAAGGGCCCTTGAAAATCCAAACTCATTCTAAGGGCTCTGAAACAATAATTTATGTCAATTTAACCTGATTCAAATACAACTCAATGAAGATATATACATATATATGTGATATATATGCATATATCTGCATATATCTACTATATATGCATATGTCTACTATATAAAGCAATGTGTCTAAGATCAATGTTATTCCTTTTTTAAAAATAAGGCCTAAGCAGTAAACAGACCTCCACCAAAAATAGATCAATAAATAAATGTAAAAATACATTCACACATAAATATTGAGTATGTCTTAATGGTTTTAGTAAAGTTGAATTTAGCACCAAGTTCTCTGATACAAATTTGGTCATTATCTAATTGCTGTGCTATGAAGTAATCATGTCTGAATGGTCACATATGATTGGAATTTCAGAGAATTCTTCTCAGTGTTCAGAAGAAAGTTAGGAAGCCCATCTGGTCTGAACCATTCTCTTTTCATGGCCTCATGGATGGGTTAGTCTACCAAAAGCCTCCCCTGTTGGTCAGGCAATCTAATTATTTCTTAAATGCAAATCTGGTTTAGCCTACATAGGAAACAGAACTATTTGGAGATGTTTTTATGAAAGTTCAGTCTGATAATGATTTTAACCAAAATTCTAAAGAAACAGAAACTGGAACCAAGTTCGCTTTGGATTTCTCCTGGATATTTTATCATTGGATTATTGAAATAAAAACACTTTTAATTCATACTCCTATCACAGTCTCTCCTTCCTCCAATCCGTTTGGTATGTTGCTGCCAGAGAAATCTTTTATCATTGTCCTGGTCAAAAACCCTTATTTAAAAAAAATTTTTTTTAAATAAACCCTTAATAATCTCCCATTGTATATAAATTAAAGTTCAGATTAAGTTAAGACTCTCCAAGATCTGGTACTGATCTACTTTTTATTTCACACCATTCCCTTTCATTTCCTCTAGATTCTGGTCAGACCATTTGGGATTCTCATCTTATCCTTCCTACCTGGTCTCTGTGTCATATGCTTCCATCCACCTGGAATACCTCTTTCCTCATCTGCACATTTCTAAATCTGGCATGTCCCTCAAGAACCAGGCCAAGTGGCCCCTCCCCACAAAACCTTTCCTGTGAGTTTCTGCCAGAGGAAAGCCCTTTTCTCAGGAACAAAGACTTTGTGTATACTTCACTTTACACTATGATTTACAATTGTGTTAACACTTGTGATCCACCCTGCCACACTCTAAGTGGCACATCCTGCTCATCTTTTCATGCCCATTGTGTCTACCTCAGTCAGTACCTTGTATCTAACAGGTACTCAGCTATATTTTTTGGATGAAAGATTCTATTCACCTTTTCAATGATTATATAGTATTTTATATTTGTACTTATCTTCTATTTTTATCTTCCAAAACACTTTAGCCAAAGACACTCAAGAGCTCAAAAATGTCTTCTGAATTAATGACATATTACATCATATGAGAATATATGATCTGTATTCATAGAGGCTTAATATACCTCAGAATGAAACAGATTTGCCTAATACCTACTAATATAGGTATTACACAATTATATTAAATTTCTCTTGAAATTACACTTTCTTCTTTACTGAAAGCTATATTAACAAACCTATTTAAGATAAATGCAGATTGGTATTTCGTAAGTGCTTATATCCAGCATTGGTTTAGGAAAGATTCTGAGACAAGAAATTAAGTAATATACCAATGATCAGTAGAGAAGCACTCTGGAAACCTCTTTAAGTTATTTATCAACATTGGAGCCCTGAACATATAAATAAAATCCATGCTCATACTAAAAAAGTATCATTCACTGATAATATTCTGTACCTGACCACTGCACTTGAAGTGCCAAATTTCATCTTCATATGTTCCCCTAGCTTCGTTAAAAGCAGGTTGAAATGTGCATTTGCCAGATACAGGTTCATCTGAGCTCTCCAGGGCATCTCCTCAAGAAATATTTGATGGAACCTCTTCTTTTTCGCAAAATTTAATATTATAGGATTCAAGTTATCCACGAGGAATCGATAGGCAAGTTTTCTAACATCAGTTCTCTTATTTCTGCCAAGAAGAAGCAAGTCTTAAAATTACACAAGCTTCCAGATATTTAATAACGAAGAATGATTCCAATTTGTATCAAATACATCAAGAAGTCATTTGACTGCCCTTATACAAATTATTCTGGCTTATTTATCATTTCCTTAGTGCTAAGAATGTGAAAGGGCAGTAGACGAGGCATGAGGATAAACTGTAAAGATAAACACACTACATATTGCCTTCCATTCTCTCTGATGTCTGTGTCCTAAACTCAAACCAAACAGCTTTTCTTTTCGTTAACCAAAAAGCCACTGAGATTAGATGACTAAATTATAACATAATGCTCACATTCATCCCCTAATATCAATATTAATTTTTTTTTAATTTTTTTTATGATAGTCATACAGAGAGAGAGAGAGAGAGGCAGAGACACAGGCAGAGGGAGAAGCAGGCTCCATGCACCGGGAGCCCAACGTGGGATTCGATCCCGGGTCTCCAGGATCGCGCCCTGGGCCAAAGGCAGGCGCCAAACCGCTGCGCCACCCAAGGATCCCCCCTAATATCAGTATTAAATAAGAAAATAATTTCTCTGTATTGTTCCTTAAGGAAAAAAACAATGGAGCAAATTTTTTCCAATATTAGCTAGACTACAGCAGAAATAAAACATCAATCAACTATAAATGAAATAACTTTATAATCCACATTCAATATGCTCTGAAAAAAACTAATATTTCAAAATTTAGCTAATAGGTCATATTTTAAGTATACCATATATTCAATTTGTTTAAAATTATTCCTAGCAAAATCTCAGTCATCCAACTATTTTTATAGTTGCATAATTGCTCACATGGCATGACAATTTCTTCAAAGTACTTCTTTTTTTTTTTTTAATGTTCATGATGTTGCTGCCCCATTGGTCAGTGCCATTCTATATGATTTATATTGGAGAAAGGAAAAAAATCTCAATTGGTAAGTGAAAGTATTGTGCTCACTTTAATGGATTATATGTCTGAATCTGACACAACACACACACACACACACACACACACACACACACGAAAGGTAAAGAAGCTGGATGGAAGGTCAAATCTCCTCAAGAAGTGATAGAGTTTGACAGGACAAGCCACATCTCCCCTGCACTGAAGGTGAGAGAGTCCAGGGAGAGCAGTGACAGAGGACAGCTTTCTTCTACATATCTTTTCAAGGTAATTACAGATCCCAGGGGCCTTGGAAGGCAATGAGAGCCAACCAAGAGGGTAGAGAATGCTTCTTTTACTGCCTGAATAGTTGCTTTTTTTAAATTTATTTATTTATTCATGAGAGACACAGAACGAGAGAGGCAGAGATGTAGGCAGAGGGAGAAGCAGACTCCATCCATGCAGGGAGCCCGACTTTGGACTCAATCCCAGGACTTCAGGATCACGCCCTGGGCCAAAGGCAGATGCTCAACCACTGAGCCACCCAGGCATCCTCTGAATAGTTCCTAATGTGCAGGGTACTCAACAAGCAGCTCTGTGTCTCTAGGAGCCATAGATGTGAGTGGACCCGGAAGCTCAGGAAGGACAGTCAGCATAAATAAATCTCCAGTGATATGGGACCATGAGAGAAAGGAAATGGAAACCTGAATTAGAAAAACATTAAGGCATCCAGACACAATCATCTGTATATTCTAGCTTGAGCAAATAAGTTAATATATTACATGAACAGAAACAGGAATCTTACCATTATAAAAAAGCATTACAATTAGGGAAAGAGAAAACACGGGAAAGTATCCTGTGGTATGGAACTGAAACTGGACACATCAGTATGACCTTATGGTTTTAGAGAGATCTAAAACCATAGATCTATCTGGGTGAGCATATATATTTCCTAGTTTTGTCTTCCAGTTGTTGGCTATTCATGAACTTTTTTCTCCTAAATTTAGAATCAGCTTGTCAATTTCCATCAAGATAATCCCAAAATTAAATGAGGTAAGCATCCTATATCTGTATATATTCTTAATGAAATATCTGTTCATGCTTTTTGCTCCTTTTCTTTTTTTATGATTTTATTTTTAAGTGTCTTTTGCTCATTTCCTAACTGGACTGTTAGTTTTTATTATTCTTTTGAATTTTGAGAGGTCTTTATATATTCCAGATATAAGGTCTTTCTTGGATACGTGGTTTGCAAATATTTCTTCCCAGTGTGCAGTTTGTCTTTTCATCCTTTTCACAGGGTCTTTCACAGAGCAAAAGTTTAAATTTTGATGAGACCTGAGATTTTATGGTAAGCATATGATTAATTTTATTTAAAAAATCCCACAACCTTTTCCAGAGTGGCTGTGTCTTTTACATTCCCACCAGCAGTGTATGAACGACCCAGTATTTAGTGTTAATCATTATTTTTTATTTAAGCCATTAAAATAGGTTTTAGTGATACCTTGTGACTTTAATTTGCATTTCTCTAATGGCTGATGATATTGAACATCTTTTATGTGTATTTGCCAACTGTATATAAGCAAAACTTTCAATATCTCTTCACAATATGACAGTTCATACAGAAAACCTGTATCTATGAACAAATTATCAATTAAGTTCCTATACAAGAATAGAAGCATTCAAAACTGTAATTTTAAAATACCATTTACATTTGGATACCAAAAAAAGCACTTCTTCAATGTAGCTAATGAAAGATATATAATATCTTTATGGAAAATATCATAAAAATTTATTGAAAGACATCAAATAAGACCTAAGTATATGGTCTGAATACTAATAGAAAGAATCAATATTAGGGGGGGAAAGCTTCCCAAACCAATCTATGTATTCAATTATATCTCTATCAAAATCATGAATTTTTTGTATTATTTGACAAGCTATTCCAAACTACCCTTGGAAGAATATAAAAAACTTGCATGAACATGCTGGAGAGACTTGTTCTATCAGACAACAAGAATCAATTTAATACCAGAGTAAGTATGATGGTGTGATATTGACTCACAAATAGATAAAGAGACTAATGGGACAGAAAAGAGATCTCAAAACTATATATGCGAAAACTTGCTAAATGACAAAAGTGACAGTGGTAGCAGAATAGACTACTTGATAAGTGACTAATAATGGCTACTTGATAAATGGGGCTAGCCAGCTGAGTACCTGTAGCAAAACTACAGATGGGGAAGGTGACTCTCCCTGTCATGTTCACAGAAATAAATTACAGTTACATGAAACTTCTAAATGTGAAAATCCAAAATTTAAATTTACAAAGAAAGTACCTTTACTACCTTCTTTGAAAATAATAAAGAGAAATGGTGATACGTTTTGCTCCCTTAACAATTATAACTTTTAATTTAAAAAAGAAAACCTTTAAAATATAAATAGATGGGGGCACCTGGGTGGCTCAGCGGTTGAGCATCTGCTTTGGCTTAGGTCGTGATCCCTGGGTCCTAGGATCAAGTCCTGCATTGGGCTCCCCACAGGGAGCCTGCTTCTCCCTGTGCCTGTGTTTCTGCCTTTCTCTCTGTGTCTCTCATGAATAAATAAATAAAATCTCTTTAAAAAAATATATAAATAGATGAGCCACAAACTGGAAAAAGCAATAGTATCCAAACATCTAGAAATAAATAAGAAAACAAAAGTTTTTTAATGTACAAAGGATCTAAACTAGCAGTCCTGAGAACAAAAAAACCCTAGGGTCTAAACATGAAAAGATGCCTGACCTCATTAGTAATCAAAGAAACAAAAATTAAAATAACAATGACATAAAATTTCACAATTTAACAGTCCATAAATATTAGAAAATTTGATAACAATACCAAGTATTGGTAAGGATGTTGAATAATGAAAACTTGACACACCACTGATGAATATTTAAGAGCAACATAGCCATAACTAATAATGTGAAAAATATTCATATCTCAGGGACTACACTCCTACGTATTTATGCCAGAAACTCACATTTGCATACAAGAGCTTTGTGTAAGAATGTCCTTTCCAGCACTGTTTACTATAAGGAAAAACTTGGAAACAATGTAGATGTCTATTTACAGGAGACTGAATAAATAAATTTTTATTTATTCATGTAATGGAATACTATACAGCAGTAAAATGAGTAGACATATATCATCAACATGAAAAAATCTCACAGATGTAATATTGAGGAAAATGAGCAAATTAGCAGAGCAAATTATTTTTTTTAACTTTTTTTATTTTTATTTTTTATTTATTTATGATAGTCACAGAGAGAGAGAGAGAGAGGCAGAGACACAGGCAGAGGGAGAAGCAGACTCCTTGCACCGGGAGCCCGACGTGGGATTCGATCCCGGGTCTCCACGATCGCGCCCTGGGCCAAAGGCAGGCGCTAAACCGCTGCGCCACCCAGGGATCCCAGCAGAGCAAATTATTAAAAGAATAATACTATACATTATTTAGCGATATATATATATAATTTTATATATATAATTGAAGTATAAAATCACTCATAAGCATGATAAATGCCAAATTTGGATAGTATTACATCTGGGATAAGATGGACAAAAATACATTCCAAAGAGATGCATGGGAATTTCAACTGTGTTTGAAATGTTTTATATTTTAAACTGCATAGTGGGTACATGGGGGTTTTTTTGGTTGTTGTTGTTATATGATTTTCTAGACCCATCCAAAATATGTCATATTTCAAGTCATCATGGTGGAGTAAGTTTTCAACTAGCAATAATTGTGCCTTGGGTAAACCTCATTGGCTGTGATACCACCACTGCGTGATTTAGAACTTAAAGCAACAATCATAAGTATACTCACTGGCCTTGAGAAAAGAAGACACCAGTTAGATCCTTACAAGAGACATAAGAGAGCTAAAAAAAAAAAAATCAGTGAGAGATGAAGAATACAATAAATGAGATTGGAAACAAGTGTGATACAATGAACAGTAGGCTGGAAAAAGAAGAGGAACAAGCCAGTGACCTAGAAGACAAAATAATGAAAAATAATGAAGTTAAACAAAAGAAAGAAAGAAGAATTAGGCAACATGAGAATAGGCTTAGAGAACTGTGACTCCATCAAATGTAATAATATTCATATTATAGAAGTCTCAGAAGAAGAGAGAAAAAGGCAGGCAGATTTATTTCAAGAAATAACAATAGAAAACTTCCCTAATCTGAGGAAGGAAGGAAACAGACATCCAGATCCAGGAGGCACAGAGAACCCCCATCAAAATCAACAAAAGCTGGACAACACCAAGACATACTGTAGTTAAATTTGCAAAATATAGTAACAAAGA
Organism: Nyctereutes procyonoides; assembly: GCF_905146905.1. Lineage (NCBI taxonomy): Eukaryota > Metazoa > Chordata > Mammalia > Carnivora > Canidae > Nyctereutes > Nyctereutes procyonoides. The sequence continues at coordinate 27,786,377 of NW_026575122.1, forward strand.
AAAGATCTTAAAAGCAGCAAGATAAAAGAAATCCTCAACTTACAAGAGAAAACCCATAAGGCTACCTGGAGATTTCTCAAAAGAAACCTGGCAGGCCAGAAGGGAGTGACATGATATATTCAAAGTGATGAATGGAAAAAATCTGCAGCCAAGAATCTTCTATCCAGCAAGGCTATCATTCAGAATAGAAGGACAAATAAAAAGTTTCCCAGACATAATTTAAATAAAGAAATAATAATAGATAGCAGGCAAGTACAAAGTGAGAGTGGTTCTATTAATATGTACGTGTTGCTCTTAAAATCCAAAACTAAACAGATAAAACATTCTCTGTATATAATGAAGACAAAAAATATATAAAAATCATAAGTTCATACTCATAAAAATAGAAGCTAAACATTTTACCATAAGTTTTATGGTTTGTTTTTCTGCACAAGAACATAAGGCCTACCAATAATGAAAAGTAATTTATGAACCACCCTAACTGCTCTTAACCACCCTATCTGAACTACTCCTGCCACCACTTCTACCCAAGTCCAGTTACTCTATACCATATCATCTTGTTCATTTATTTTATAAAATGTATCAAAATCTTACATCATCTTGTTTATTTGTGTGTTTACTCACTTACTGTGCTCCCATCATTAGTATGTAAATCCCCAAGGGCAGTGATCTTATCTATCTAGTACGCCACTATATCCTTAGTTTCCAAAATAATGCCAACCACATAGTAACATTTACAGAAGTAATCAGTTAATACCTTTCATGTTCCAACATTTCGGAAATAGATGGATTTTTGGAAAAAAATTCTCTTAGCGTTTCCTTTCTTCTACTTCCTTTTCTTGGCATCATTTCTATAGTCTCAATATGAGAGATGACAAAAATGTTACAAATTAAATCTAAATTCTGAACAAAATACTATAATTTATTCATACTCTAATGCTTATCGCTTGACACTAAAATACAGTGATTTCTTTATACCCCTCAATTAAAATTACTATCAAAAGAAACAAAGAAAAATATGACTCTAAAAATATCCATGTGATAACTTAAGAATTACAACGTACTAGGACACCTGGGTGGTTCAGTGTCCAACTCTGAAGTTCAGCTCAAGTTGTGATCTCAGGGTTGTGAGATCAAGCCCCAAGTCAGGATCCAGGATGCCAGCATGGAGTCTGCTTAAGATTCTCTCTCTCCCTCTCCCCCTGCCCTGCCTTCCACACTTGTGTGTGCATGTATGCTCTCTCAAAAAAATAAAAAGAATTATAATGTACCGTATAATAAAATTGTTTGTTGGTATTTCCCTCTGTTTCATATTGTAATAAATTATAATGCAGCCAACCATCTTTAGATACATGAATCTCCGCATTTCACTAACTTAAATTCAAAACTGCTATAAAACTTACTCTTCCAATCTCCATTACTGAAGCTTTGAACTTCTTCAAAGGTTTGGTTGTGTTTTTACACAAAACATTCTCCTTATATTTCACTTTTCTTATTCCAAGTAGGGACTCATTCCTCCTAATAGAAAAAGATAAAGTCAGTTAAAAGGATCTGTAGGAATCTGCAAAACTACACCAAAGCAATAAATCTTTAATGAATGTTGTCACTGAAATTATACAACAATAACCAAAATTGTTTGCATCCCATGCATTACATTAGATTGTGATATTCCGGGCAGCCTGGTTGGCTCAGCAGTTTAGCACCACCTTCAGCCCAGGGCCTGATCCTGGAGACCTGGGATCGAATCCCATGTTGGGCTCCCTGCATGGAGCCTGCTTCTCCCTCTGCCTGTGTCTCTGCCTCTTTCTGTCTCTCTTTGTGTCTCTCATGAGTAAATAAATAAAATCTTACAAAAAAAAAAAGATTGTGATATTCCTGATCATCAAGGAATAGCTGGCCTCTTGAAAGAGCAAAATGTAAATCATACATAAAATGTGATGAGACCTGACATGTGACATAGGAGAAAAAGAATTGGACTGAAAATAAAACAACATGAACATGTCCCTTTAAAACTAAAAAGATGACTACTTAAGAGTGACCCTGGACAAGCTCTCTTGCTTGCAAAATTTCAGTCTCTTTGGTTCCATCACATCCATATCCTTCTGGATACCAACAGGTGCTAAGCATTTTATGACTTCAAAAACCTTTCCCTTCCCCCAATCACTTGCTGAAGTTCTTAATCTCATTTTTTTAAATCTACCATGGACCTCTATGGTAATCCAGCCCCTTCAAATACTGTGAAGTCTCTTATTATCCCTCCTTTTACTGATACTTATCATCTATTTTCCCTGAAATTTATGTATTTTCTAAATTTATATTTCTGAGCATCAGGGTGGCTCAGTGGATGAATGTCTGCCTTCGGCTCAGGTCATGATCCTAGGGTCCTGGGATAGAGTCCTGCATCGGGCTACCTATAGGAAGCTTGCTTCTCTCTTTGCCTATGTCTCTGTGTGTCTCTCATGAATAAATAAAATCTTCAGAAAAATAAAATAAAATGTATATTTGAGTAAGTACTAGCTAATTCCAGCAAAACCCTGCTACCAGTGGAGCACCCGGGTGGCTCAGTTGGTTAAGCATCCAACTCTTGGTTTATACTCAGGTCATGATCTCAGGGTACTGTGATCGAGCCCTGCATCAATGCAATCTGCTTGTCCCTCTCCCACCCTCCCTGCTCCTCCACCCATTTGCACTCTCTCTCAAATAAATAAATCTGAATTTAAAAAAACAACAACCCTGCTATCACATGATAAATGGGGTCCAAAACCTTAAATTGAATAAAATGTAGGGTCACATAGATACAACGCTAATGAAATGACTGGATGAGTCTGGATAGCTAGTTACACGGGTTGGGTTTCCTAATTCATCTTGATCCCAATGGCAGTTGGCCACTTGTTTCTATTTTGATGAAGATGATCCTGGATCCTGTGGTTGGTTGGGACTCCAGCCTAGCAGCAATTCCAAGGGTCCCCCAGCTAGCTGGCATTCATTTTGGCAAATGTTTTGTCTACCTGAACTAAGAAACGTGTACCAGTGACCACTGAGGGGTGGGGATCCCCTCTCTGCAACTTGCATTTTGAGACTGGATGCCTGCCATGTTCTAAGCATGTTGGTCTCTTCCCTACTTTCTGCCTCTCTCACCCCCCTGGAATGCTCAACCTGCTTGCTGTTACTGCTAGAAGAGATGAGAAGGACAGAAGGTCACAGATATACACTTGCCATCTTCCTATCTTCTCAACATTCGCCTCCATACTCTGAAGAACTCTCACTCACTGAATCAATTAAATTCCTCCACTTCTCTACCCCTTTACAGAATGCTTCCTCCTACCTTCTTGTTTATGGCATGTTATGAAAAATGGTATTTTAAAATTTTTATGTAGTCAGTGCTATTGATCATTGATTTCGTGGTTTATTCATTGTTTTGATTAGTTATATTAGTACCTGCTTCTGACTCGAAACATTGAATCCCAATAGCTGTCTGCCTATTATTTCACAAACAGAACTCTACTAAACTTTATCTGATAGTACAAATTTCTTTTGCTCTTTTTCATTTTTCAGATATTTTTCATTATTCTGCATCATTCTATAAAACTAATTTGATTGGAATTATATTAAGCCAAAAAATAATTTGAAGATAATAGAAATTATAGTAGTCCATCTGCCCATAAGTAATGTACTATCTCTCCATTTATTCAAGTAATTTTTAAAAATATCTCTTAGTAAAAATGTTTGGTCTTCTTCTATTAGCCTACGTCCCCTCACTAATTCCGATAAATTTAATCCTGTGCTTCATAGAAATGAACATTTTTCCATTATACTTTCTAGTTGATATAGGAAAGCTATTGCTTTGCAGCCAGCTATTCTATGGAATTCTATTATTAGTTCTGATGGTTATGGTTAGTTAGCTTAAGTTTTTTTTAAATCATTATTTGCAAATACCAATATTTTATCTCCCTTTCACAGTACTTCACTGAGGAATTCATTTGACAACCATATTTGAGACCCTATTATGTGATAATCACATGAATTCTAATCCTAATTTATATTTCTTATTGTAATACACTGACAAGATTTTATAGAACAATGTTAAGTGATAGAAGGAACAATAAGCTTCCTTATTATAAAGCTTATTTTAACAGAAAATATTCTTTTAATCACAATTTGCCAGGAATGGTTGCCGAATTTCACCACATGGCTTTTTAGCATCCACTTAAGTCTCCTTTATTACAACCAGTAATAATTACATTTACAGATTTCTTACTATATTTATATAGATAATAAGATCTACATTTTCAACACTGAATTTATAAACTATTTTATTGATTTTTGTTTCTATATACTGCTAAGTAAGACTGATTCCTAATTTTCTATTTTTTTAAATAAATTAATTATTTATTGGTGTTCAATTTACCAACAGGCAGATTAACACCCAGTGCTCATCCCATCAAGTGCCCCCCATCAGTGCCCGCCACCCACTCACCCACACCCCCCGCCCTCCTCCCCTTCCACCACCTCTAGTTCATTTCCCAGAGTTAGGAGTCTTTATGTTCTGACTCCCTTTCTGATATTTCCCACACATTTCTTCTCCCTTCCCTTCTATTCCCTTTCACCATTATTTATATTCCCCAAATGAATGAGAACATACAATGTTTGTCCTTCTCCGATTGACTTACTTCACTCAGCATAATACCCTCCAGTTCCATCCACGTTGAAGCAAATGATGGGTATTTGTCATTTCTAATGGCTGAGTAATATTCCATTGTATACATAAACCACATCTTCTTTATCCATTCATCTTTCGATGGACACCGAGGCTCCTTCCACAGTTTGGCTATTGTGGACATGGCTGCTAGAAACATCAGGGTGCAGGTGTCCCGGCATTTCATTGCATCTGTATCTTTGGGGTAAATCCCCAGCAGTGCAATTGCTGGGTCGTAGGGCAGGTCTATTTTTAACTCTTTGAGGAACCTCCACACAGTTTTCCAGAGTGGCTGCACCAGTTCACATTCCCACCAACAGTGTAAGAGGGTTCCCTTTTCTCCGCATCCTCTCCAACATTTGTGGTTTCCTGCCTTGTTAATTTTCCCCATTCTCACTGGTGTGAGGTAGTATCTCATTGTGGTTTTGATTTGTATTTCCCTGATGGCAAGTGATGCAGAGCATTTTCTCATATGCATTTTGGCCATGTCAATGTCTTCCTCTGTGAGATTTCTCTTCATGTCATTTGCCCATTTCAATACTGGATTGTTTCTTTGCTGTTGAGTTTAATAAGTTCTTTATAGATCTTGGAAACTAGTCCTTTATCTGATACGTCATTTGCAAATATCTTCTCCCATTCTTGTAGGTTGTCTTTTAGTTTTGTTGACTATCCTTTGCTGTGCAAAAGCTTCTTATCTTGATGAAGTCCCAATAGTTCATTTTTGCTTTTGTTTCTTTTGCCTTCGTGGATGTATCTTGCAAGAAGTTACTGTGGCTGAGTTCAAAAAGGGTGTTGCCTGTGTTCTCCTCTAGGAATTTGATGGAATCTTGTCTCACATTTAGATCTTTCATCCATTTTGAGTTTATCTTTGTGTATGGTGCAAGAGAGTGGTCTAGTTTCATTCTTCTGAATGTGGATGTCCCATTTTCCCAGCACCATTTATTGAAGAGACTGTCTTTCTTCCAATGGTTAGTCGTTCCTCCTTTATCGAATATTAGTTGACCATAAAGTTCAGGGTCCACTTCCGGGTTCTCTATTCTGTTCCATTGATCTATGTGTCTGTTTTTGTGCCAGTACCACACTGTCTTGATGACCACAGCTTTGTAGTACAACCTGAAATCTGGGGAGGTTTTTGATGATTGCTTCAATTTCCTCCCTGGTTATTGGCCTGTTCAGGTTTTCTATTTCTTCCTGTTCCAGTTTTGGTAGTTTGTGGCTTTCTAGGAATGCGTCCATTTCCTCTCGATTGCCTAATTTATTGGCGTATAGCTGTTCATAATATGTTTTTAAAATCGTTTGTATTTCCTTGGTGTTGGTAGTGATCTCTCCTTTCTCAGTCATGATTTTATTAATTTGAGTCTTCTCTCTCTTCTTTTTAATAAGGCTGGCTAATCGTTTATCTATCTTATTAATTCTTTCAAAGACCAACTCCTGGTTTTGTTGATCTGTTCCACGGTTCTTCTGGTCTCAATTTCATTGAGTTCTGCTCAAATCTTTATTAACTCTCTTCTTCTGCTGGGTGTAGGATCTATTTGCTGTTTTTTCTCTAGCTCCTTTAGGTGTAAGGTTACCTTTTCTATTTAAGTTCTTTCCAGTTTTTGAATGGATGCTTGTATTGCGATGTATTTCCCCCTCAGGACTGCTTTTGCTGCATCCCAAAGATTTTGAACGGTTGTATCTTCATTCTCATTAGCTTCCATGAATCTTTTTAATTCTTCCTTAATTTCCTGGTTGACCTTTTCATCTTTTAGCAGGATGGTCCTTAACCTCCAAGTGTTTGAGGTCCTTCCAAACTTCTTGTTGTGATTTAGTTCTAATTTCAAGGCATTATGGTCTGAGAATATGCAGGGGACGATCCCAATCTTTTGGTATCGGTTCAGACCCGATTTGTGACCCAGTATGTGGTCTATTCTGGAGAAAGCTCCATGTGCAATTGAGAAGAATGTGTATTCAGTTGAGTTTGGATGTACATTTCTGTAGATATCTGTGAAATCCATCTGGTCCAGTGTATCATTTAAAGCTCTCGTTTCTTTGGAGATGTTGTGTTTAGAAGACCTATCGAGGGTAGAAAGAGCTAGGTTGAAGTCACCAAGTATAAGTGTATTATTATCTAAGTATTTCTTCACTTTGGTTATTAATTGATTGATATATTTGGCAGCTCCCACATTTGGGGCATATATATTGAGGATTGTTAAGTCCTCTTGTTGGATAGATCCTTTAAGCATCATATAGTGTCCCTCTTCATCTCTCACTACAGTCTTCGGGGTAAATTTTAGTTTATCTGATATAAGGATGGCTACCCCTGCTTTCTTTTGAGAACCATTTGAATGGAAAATGGTTCTCCAACCTTTTATTTTCAGGCTGTAGGTGTCCTTCTGTCTAAAATGAGTCTCTTGTAGACAGCAAATAGATGGGTCCTGCTTTTTTATCCAGTCTGAAACCCTGCGCCTTTTGATGGGGTCATTAAGTCCATTCACGTTCAGAGTTACTATTGAAAGGTATGAGTTTAGTGTCATCATGATATCTATTCAGTCCTTGTTTTTGTGGATTGTTCCACTGAACTTCTTCTTACAGGGGAATTTTGAGAGTCCCCCTTAAAATTCTTGCAGAGCTGGTTTGGAGGTCACATATTCTTTCAGTTCCTGCCTGTCTTGGAAGTTCTTTATCTCTCCTTCCATTTTGAATGAGAGCCTTGCTGGATAAAGTATTCTTGGTTGCATGTTCTTCTCATTTAGGACCCTGAATATATCCTGCCAGCCCTTTCTGGCCTGCCAGGTCTCTGTGGAGAGGTCTGCTGTTACCCTAATACTCCTCCCCTTAAAAGTCAGGGATTTCTTGTCTCTTGCTGCTTTAAGGATCTTCTCTTTATCTTTGGAATTTGCAAGCTTCACTATTAAATGTCGAGGTGTTGAACGGTTTTTATTGATTTTAGGGGGGGATCTCTCTATTTCCTGGATCTGAATGCCTGTTTCCCTTCCCAGATTAGGAAAGTTTTCAGCTAGGATTTGTTCAAATACATATTCCGACCCTCCGGCCCTTTCGGCGCCCTCGGGAACCCCAATTAAACTTAGGTTTTTCTTCCTCAGGCTGTCGTTTATTTCCCTTAATCTGTCTTCATGGTCTTTTAATTGTCTCTTTTTTCCTCAGTTTCCCTCCTTGCCATCAACTTGTCTTCTATGTCACTCACTCGTTCTTCCACCTCGTTAACCCTTGTCGTTAGGACTTCTAGTTTGGATTGCATCTCATTCAACTGATTTTTAATTTTTGCCTGATTGGATCTAAATTCTGCAGTCATGAAGTCTCTTGAGTCCTTTATGCTTTTTTCTATGCTTTTTTCAGTAGCTGTATAATAGTGCTTCTGAATTGGCTTTCTGACATTGAATTGTAATCCAGATTTTGTAACTCTGTGGGAGAGAGGACTGTTTCTGATTCTTTCTTTTGAGGTGAGGTTTTCCTTCTAGTCATTTTGCTCAGTGCAGAGTGGCCAAAAACAAGTTGTATTGGGAAAAGGAGAGAAAGAGAGGAGAGAAAGAAGGAAAGAAAAGAGAAAAAGAAAAAAGAACAAAAGAAAAAAAAGAGAAGAAAAAGAGAAAGAAAAAGAAAGAAAGGGGAAAAAAATGGGGTGGGGGAAGCAAACAAATCAAAAAGAAAAAAAAAAAAACACAGGGGAGTATCTTCTGATTTTGTATCCCTTAAGTCCTTTGACTTCCCCCTGTAACTTGTCTGTCTAGCTGGTCTTCTGGGGGAGGGGCCTGCTGTGCTGATTTTCAGGTGTTAGGACTTGGGGAGCTGCTCTGCCCCCTGCCTGGTGCAGGGCTCGGTGGGGGTTGTTTACCCCATGAGGCCCCAGGAGGAACAACCCCAGTGGCGGCGGCTAGCTCTGGAGCCCTAGAGTCAGCTCCGGCAGTAACCACAGAACTCTCCATCTGCAGGGCCTGGAGGCTCCGGGGCGGGGTCGCTGATCTGCTCAGCTCGGGGCAGGAGCGTCCTTGCTGTCCTGGGCCCTCCCGGCCTCTGCCTGTCCCGGCGGGAGGTCGGATCCTGGGCTGTGTCCCGGCGCCCTGTGCTCCGGGGCCTGCGCTGTTCGCTCTCCCGCCCCGCAGTCCCCTCCGCGGAGCCGCCTCACGAGTCCCTTCAAGCTGCTCCCGGGACTCGCAGCCCCCTCCGCGGAGCCACCGCCCGAGCCCCTCCGAGCTGCTCCGACCCCGCCGTGCGCGCTGCAGCCCTTAGGGAGCTCGGCGCACTCTCCCGGGGCGCAGGTGTCTGTTAGTGTCCCAGGGAGCCCGAGGGCATCCCCGCCCTCCTGGGTCCTGCTCTAACTCCCCGCGAGCCCCTTTCCGCCCGGGAAGGTTGGTGCAGCTCCTGCTTCTCCAGGACGGGGCTCTCCTGTCCTGGGGACACTCGCCCCGGGTCAGCCCGGCTCCTCGCGGGCCGCTCCCCCTTGGAGGCCTTTTGTTTCTTTCTTTTTCCCCCGTCTTCCTACCTTGATAGAAGCGCTAACTCTTCTCACTGTAGCATTCCAGCTGTTCTCTCTTTAAATCTCAGGCCGAATTCGTAGATTTTCAGGATGATTTGAAGGTTATCTAGGTAATTTGGTGGGGACAGGTGATTTGGAGACCCTACTCTTCTGCCATCTTGCCCCTCTTCCCTAATTTTCTATTTTTTAAAATTCTTTTCATAAACCTGTTATCAGAGACTCCTGAGATAAATTCACTATGAAACTATATATCCATGTCCTGAAGCAAAGTAAAAGTTATTTGTTCCTTTAAAATATGAAAGTAGCCTAAAAAAAAAAATTGAAGCCATTCAAATTCTTTTTACTTTAATAAATTCTTATAATTAAAATTTTTCAAGATTATCATCACTTTTGATTAGAAATTTCAAATTTATTCATATTAAATTGTATATGCTATTATCTAATATTTAACCATTTCCAAATTTAGGACTAGTACTTCTTTGGATTACTTGTATTTCACATTTTCTTATTATGCTGGCTGGAAATTCATGTAACTTATTCGTATCTTCAAAGAACTAGCTCTAGCAGTTTTCAAGTAAATGATTTTTTTTTTTTTAAGAGAGGGAGGGAGAGTGATCCTGAGCAGGGGGTTGGGTAGGGCCAAGGGAAGGAAGAAAGAGTCTCAAGCAGGCTCCATGCCCAGTGTGGAACCCTAGGTGGGGGCTCATTCTCACCACCTTGAGATCATGACCTGAGCTGAAATCAAGAGTACTTTGCTTAACCAACTGAGCCATGCCGGTGTGCCTTCAATTAAATGATTTTAAAACCAAACTTTAGTTGTTTAATTTTAACTTGTATTTTTCTTTTCTTTGTTTCTGCTTTCTTATACTTATTTTATTTTTCTAATTGCTTGAAATCAACAAAATTTCATTTGATTTAAAAAAAATTCATTTGATTTTATTTTTCTTATTTACTAATAGAGGATTCTAAAGTAAGAACTTCTAATTGCTGTTTAGAATACCTTTGATACTAGAATTTTTATCATCATTAGTTTCAAAAGTCGCTATACTTTTAGATTTCCTTTTTGATCCAATAATTATATATATGCCAGTATTTTGTTATAAAATTTCAGTTTTATTAAACTGTAAAAGAATGTGGTCTTTATAAATTTTAGTCTAGGCTATCTACTGAGCTTTATTTTGCAGCTTAACGATTACTTTTTTAAAAATTTAATGAGTGCTTTAAATGGTGTTTAGTCTCAATTGGTTATATATTAAATTAGTGTTACTAATTACATTTTTTATTGTGTCCTTTTTATTTCTTTTTAAAGTAGCATGTTAAACTCTCTCAATATTTCTGTATTTGGCAAATTAGCCTTGTCTTTTTCAGCAGTTATTTCCATATATGTGGATTTTTCTGCCATGTAAAACATGAAAATTCATGAAATATCTTCATTGTGATTTATAAGCATAGTTGGTAGAATCACCCATTTTGAATGTGAAAAGGTGGAGTTGAAAATAAGTAACAAAGAGATTATTCTTTAAATATTACCAGGAAAACTGATAAACTGGGGAACCGAAAATTTAATCTAAATCCCTAAACCAAAATAAACTCCATATGGATTAAAACATTAAATATAAATCATGAAACTATAAAATTGGAGGAAAATACAGCTGCACGTTTGCCTATTGCAGAATACTTTCTTTGTGTAAAAGTATGTTAAGCATATGAACATAAAAAGAAAATAGCTATTACCATCAAGGTAGAAATCAAGGTGTTGCATCTGCTTCTCCCCTATATTCCCTGACTCGGAGAATAGCATCCTAAAACATCTGCTCAGCCTTGAAAATTGAAATCATTACCTTTGTTTTGAACTCAGTAATAGTGCTCAATCTTCAACCTTGAGTCTTTTGTTATACCACCGGTCAATGCTTCTAAGCCACTTACTCTGATTTCCTCTCCTAGAATATCTATTATTCTTAGGTTGGACCTCCATAGTCAGACTTCCAAATTTCACTGCACACCTAAAGTGTTTTCTGTTTCTCTTTGGTATTAAGAATGTGATTTATAGCTTCCAAACTTCTAATTTTGGCTATGGTCTTTTTAATTTAACAGAACTCTCTAATTCTCTAAATACTATAACCTGTTTCATTTGATAAAAGCAATTTCTTCCTTTATCATTTGAGAATATGAAGCACATATACTCCAAGCTTTTGTTCTAATAAGTGCTTGTTTTAGGAAGGATTTTTTCTTTTTGCTGCCATTTTTAAAATAGACCTCATGTTATTGATGTTTCTTTTTTCTAAAATGAGAAATAGATCTATGCCCAATGGTGAAAGAAAAGCCTAGTTGTTGGAAGAAAATGTTTATTTCTTTATTTATGTACACACACCAACACAAATCCTTACTATCTCCTCCATGGCTGTTTGCCCCATCCTAGGTGTACACACCACCCTCTTTTTCATCCACCTTACATATATTAAAGTAATAATCTTGCCTATCTTTTAAAGTTGTAAATATTAATAAAATATATATTACAAATACCTTTTCAAGAAGTCATAAACAGGACTTGTTATCTCCACCATAAGATGAAATTTTTCATCATTCATACATTTTAGCATAACTTGTGTAAAGAATTCTAGAAATCTAGGTCTTTGCTTAAATTTCATAACTGTGAAAACAAAGAAGTGTAGCAGTAAATGTGTCAAGAACTCCTGTATAAGATCAAAAAATCCTTTATAGTCTATATTTCACTTTTCAAATATCTCAGTGTTGAGAGAAAGTTCTTAAAAGTTGCCCCTAATATATGACAAGTTAGGAGAAAATTGCTGATAATTATCAGAATTACTAGTTATCCTATTTTTTTTCACTCTGAGTTAAACAATAATGTTGCTATTTCTTCATATCTGAACTTAAAGATCACTCACATTTTTCAATTTCCTAGTTTTCATAAGCTTCATAATAATGTCATTTACTACCAAAATAAGTCACCATCAAGGTTCTGACTTTCCAGATTTTAAATCACATTACTTGATAATACATATTCTACATTATTCTGAATAGGTAAGAACCCAGAACCTTCTTCCTAGAAAGGAGAAAGCTTTCAGACAACAACAGAACCCACAGAATAAAAGATGATCTTCAACAGAAGATCAATGATCTTCAGTAGAAAATCAAGCATATTTACATTTAGGTTACCTACCTTCTTTCACAGCACCTTTGACTGACCAGTTTATAACAACAGGGTAAAGAAATATAGGGTCCTCTGATCCTGAGAGTTCTGTTGCAACATCTAAGGTTTTAAAAAATTAGTGAGTTGTAGGTTCTATTTAACATGAATAACCAAAAATGAAAATTCTTCAGAAGGAACAAAAAATAGGAAAATGTTCAAATGTTCATCCTAAATTATATGCCTTTAAAATGTCAACTATATCATTATATTTTGGAGTTTAAAAAAATCCTGTGATCTCCATTATTCTTCTTTTATTTTTTCCCCCTAAAAGCCAGAGTCCACCACCAAACAGGTGAAGAGGTTCCAGGGCATGAGTCACTGTATTCAATAGCTGCTGTATTATCAGCAAATCCCAGACTCCAAAATCTTCCAATTATGTCAACTTCATCTTTACAAAATTACCCTTAAAAGACAGCAGTATAGAATGATGAACAGCACAGCCACTGTAGCTAGGCTGCCTGGGTTCCAATTTTAACACTGACACCAGAAACTAAATCAATTTCTTAGGCAGATTTCCAAACTGCAAACTCCAAAATTCCCATCACTGTGTTAACAATGGTCCATTATGAAATTCCTATTTGACACAATGACCAAAAATTAAACTACTCTTTCACTTGAACAGACCATGGTTCAAATCACTCATACATTAACATACCCACACTCACACCCACACACATATACTATCCTTTTATTTCTCAGGTACATTTCTGCCTTTAGAGTAGTAACTCTCAATTTTGTGCCCTCCTCCCCAATCAATGTATTTGGCAACATTTGCCTCCCAGTTGATTATCAGAGTGGGGTGGGAGGGTGGGGGAGTGGGGCGGGGGTGGTGGGCAGATAGTGTGCCCCGCATCTATTGGTAGAAGCCAGGGATGTTGCTCGACATCCTATGGTATACCACAGAGAAGAATTAGCTGGCCCAAATTGCCAATAGAGCTGAGGTTGAGAAACTCTGCTTTAGAATCAGAATTTAGGCTCAAAAAGAAGCCATCTATGTAATCCTAAGTAAATCACTTAATCACTATGAACCACATGGAGGGGGGTGGGGGGGAGCGGTTAACAATCTGTTATTAACAGTGTATTGTTAGGATTAATGACGTAATGTAAAAGCACCTTAAAGGATTTACCAAGTGCTAATCTCATCTTAATCCTTTTAACAAAATATTTTCTGATCTTAAAAAACATAATGCTAAACAGTAGTATCCAGAAAGAAAAAAAAATGACTACATTGCTTTGTCAGTTTGAGTAGGTGTGTCTCCAACAAGGCCAGCTGCTCATTTATTTTTTCAGGTACTATCATCTGCTGTGGCTTCTTAGGCTTGGAAGACTTCTTAGGAGAACCCTAAAAACATTGGTTAAGTGTCAGAATGTACTTCAACATGTCTCAACAGTTGTCACTTTCAAATAATAATCTTTATTATTTCATACTTTCATTCTTGGTACACAAAACTATGATCTACATGGCCAAGTGATATAAATTAATCACAATAGTCATTTCATTCTAGCTAAATGACAAACATAATACTCAGTGTTTTATGGAGGTTGGCCAAAATATTTCTTCTCTTCCCTTCTCTTCCTTCCAGTAATTTCCACCCCCCTAATTAGTACTACCTGCTTCAACCAATACACACACTCTTCTGAAAGCAGCTGAGGGTAGAATACTAAGAATCCTCAAAGGAAAGTTCCCAGCCTGCCCTCAGAAATATCTTTTTTTTCTTTTTCTTTTTTCCTTTCTTTTCTCCCAGAGGAGCTTCTTTACAACTAAGCTAATTGCCTTTGCTGCTTTGCCTTTCAGTGAAACATAACAAGATTAGCAATTAGTGGATTAAGCAATGGCAGGTCTGTACTCAAGCTCCCCTTGTTTTCAACAGTGTGTTCTCAACAAAACAAAAAAACCCTCCCAAGCTCCTATAGGCTTAAGGGGACCTTGAGTGGCTATAAGGAGTTCTGACTCCTATAAATTCAGTATTAGCTTCTCAGTCCCTACAGCCTTAGAGAGAAGTAGCACAGACATTCTGCTGGGCTTGAGGCTCCATGGAAAGAAGCAAGGGGTCCTTTCCTATAATGAGGTGAAGGAACAGGGTGATGAGTCAAGCTTGGCCTGGGTGACATAAATGCCTGGCTGATGACTCTGAGAGTGAACACCACTTGGTGGGAAAAGCTCTTAAATTGCATCCAGCTTAATCAAAACTCTCTCTAAACCAAATAACCTCTACTCCAAAAAAGCATTATGGCTTAAAAAAAAAAAATGCACCTTTTTTGAAGCTTTCTGTGGCAAAGAAACACACTTACATATAATTCAGCATATAAAAGAGACAGAAATGGGGCTATTCCAACAGAAACAGAGTCCAGAGTGATAGTCACTACCCCCACCCCAGTCAGTGAAGGGGCTTCAGGTGATTCCTAGTGTTCCTCGGAAACCCAATAAACTAAGCAACATTTCAAAATTCAATCCACAAAGACACATAACTACATAGCTTCAAGAAACGGCAATAAAACAGGTTCTGTAAGACCCACGCTTGCAAGGCAGATATTAAAAAGCAGTCTCAGACATTAGCAGTCTCGTAAAGAAGACAATTTAGGTGTCACAATGAGTTTAGGAAAGATCTACTGTGAACAAAGTAAACAGCTCTGACATGTGTTAACTACATTCCATGACCCACCCAGAATAATAAAATCTTCAATTTGGGAGACTTTAGAGGCCTTTTAGTTCCAGGTCCAGCTGGGTGTAGGAAGCTCTCTATCAATGCCTAATGATCAGTACTGGTGAGAGAGGGCTCTTCAGTACTCTAGCAGGGATTTCTTTAAGTAGGGAAGGTCCTCGGTCATTTTTTGTTTATATAAACATGATAAATTTAAAACATCAATTTTCTAATATGTTTGCTAATACTATATGACCCTTCAAAGACTCAAATAAGTATACATTTTAAGATGAGAAACAAAAATCAATTACCTCCTCCTGCATTTCTTCTTGGTCAGTCAGACCAAATAGAGATTTACACCCTGATGTGATGTCCAACATCTTTTTTCCATAATTTATAATCATTACTGCCAGGTCATACTCTTTCCATGAACGCAGAATCTAATTAAAAATATTTCTTAATTATCCCTGTTGGAAACACTTGTCTATTTTCAAGTATCACCCACCATCTTTCATAAATTCCAAAGTCTCATTCATGTTTTGGGTCAAAGACTTCCCCTGATTTTGTTAAGGAAACTGGAAGCTCACCTCCAGATCCTATTGCCCTACAATTAAAACTGCATGATTCCATTACTTTAAACAAAGGATAGATAACAAGATTATCTTATCAGAATTCCCCATATTTCTGGGACACATAGCCATATATGTTTTGGTGTAGGAAGTTAACAATTAGGAAACTATTTCCGACTTAAAAGATCCATGTTAAAACAAAATCATTCTAAAAAGGCCACATAACCACCACCTCCCATGATGTGAAACGGACAAGTACTGACATCAGAATGTCCTGGGTGAGGGGAATAGTTATATCAGTAAATGATTTAAAAGACATCTGGCAGTGGATTGGACCAGAGATAAGCTATTGTGAGCAGATTCTCTGTGAACCCTATGGGAAAACAGACATTACAGTCAGAGAAAGGGGAGCCCCTCTCCTCCACAATTCCTTATGAATTTCTATTCTTCGGCCTTTTCTAGCCAGGCCTTTACCTACTTCTCTGGGGTAAACCACTCATTTCCTTGTACTTTAAGCTTACAAAATATAAATTCTGAGCAGAATATAAATTCTGACATTCCCCGTGGTTTCAGGACTTCATGCCTTTGTACCCCTAAGGCATTTCTCAGAACAACTTGCCCACCTTATTTATATAGCTTTACCTGGTCATTAAAACCTGGGCTCTAGCAGGAAAAGTTTCCCTGGCCAGCAATCTAATTTCCATATGCCCTCTGGAGCAAAGCATCATATAAAGGGGACACATTCATGGTGAATTCCACAGGGCAATTCTCTAAGAGTATAAATAAGCTTGTAGGAATTTGTTAGATGTAGGTCGGTCTGTTCTATCAGGCTGATTAACTTAGTTATACGTATGATAAGTAACAACAACTTAAGTTATACTTAAGATCCTTTCCCCATACAGGGAAAGGAGATATATATATATATATATATGGTTGCATAAATCTGACAATACCTACCTGATGCAGAGTGCTAAGAACTGGAAATATTCCTGAGAAACCAGGCAATAGTGTTAAACTAATGCTGACTGTGAGACTGAGTGTAGGAAGGAAAATGGTGAAATAAAGGTTGAAAAGGTAGATGAGATTAGGTCAAGCAGGGCCGTGAATGTCAGGCAAAAGAGTTCAGTCTCATTACAAAATGGATGTGAGAGAGTATGTTTTATTAGAAAGCCAAAATGAGCCAAAACTTCCGCTCCTTTCAACTTTGCTCTCTGACATACTTGGATCCAAGGCTTAGAGAGAACTAGAAAGAACTGTGTAATCTTTTCCCTTGTTTTAATATGCCAGTAGAAAATCATAAATGATCAAGAATTCTCCAATCAACAGAAAAATAGAAAACCAATTCTACTAACAAACCAAATGGTAAACAGAAACAAAAAGACTATGCCAGATGTTGAGCATAATTTTTTAAATGCAAAAAATAATGAAACATTTAGGATGACACTTTTCAGAAGTGGCACTTTATTTGGAATTCTGGCAACTTTTAGAAACAATAGTGCTGCCTAAAGAAGAAAGATTGAGCCACCTGAAAAGATTACCAATGATTTAAACAGAGGAAAAAAACCCAGAGCCATTAGACTAATTGGGCTTTCCATGTCATAACAGAAAATCCACACAAAAATGTGTTTATAAAAAAAAATGAACACCTAAAGTCTGGGACTCGAGGCAAGGCCAGAGCTCTGGGGATATTGGTCAGGCTGGAGGAAGCTTCTGAAAGGGCAATTCTTAGTGTAACACTATGGGACAGAACCAGCTCTAATATTAAAATCCTGACATTGATACACACTTTAGTTTTTACAAATATCCAGAACACATTCAGGGTCATTCCTACAATAATATCATTTGGATCTCACTATATTCTTCAGGTTGGGGGCGGGGAAGAGCTAGTGGAGTTGTGGCTGGCAGGTAAAGCAATGCAGGGCCAGCCCCAAGCTGCTGTGTGCTATGGGAGAAAAATCTCCCGAAGCTGAAAGACGAGGCATGTGAATTTGAGGACTTCAACATGCAGTAGGCCCCAGATGCTGGTCTCTTGTTCCAGGTCAGTAGTCTCTCCCATCTTCCACAGGGGTTGTTGCAAAATCTCCCATTCTTCTCCATCTCTGAAACCCACCCTTACTTCCCACCTTCTCTCTCTCTCTCTCTCTCTCTCTCTCTCTCTCTCTCTACCTTGCTTTCTTTTCACAGGGGAAATGTATGGAAAGTAATTTATCTCCTGTCCAGAAATCTACCTACATGCTTACCTGTAACTACAACCATCCATCCTACCCTCCTGTTAAAGGAAAGAGGTCAATCTCCTGCCCAGACTCATCCCTCCCACATGTGCTAGGGTCTCATTGCCGCCTGCCTTCTCCTATATCCACAGATAGTACCAATCCTAATATGCTGTGGTTTTTTTTTGCTATACGTGTGTGCCCATGATAAAGTCTAATTTATCACTTACTTAGGTGCTGTGAGAGGTTAAGAACAAAAACTTTAACAAAAGAGAACAATTATAACAATGTACTGTAATAAAAGCTATGTGAACAAGGTCTCTCTCCAAACATCTCCTACTGTGCTCACCCTTCTCCTTGTGATGCTGTGAAATGATAAAATGCCTACATGATGAGACAAAGGGAGGGGAATGACACAGGTGTTGTGACATCATGTTAGGCTACTACTGGCCTTCTGACAACTCATTAGATGGACAGCCATCTGCTTCCTGAATGGAACTGACCATGGAAAGCAAAACTGCAGATAAGGAGGGACTGCCATAGTTCAGTTTATCATCTCTCACCTTCTAACTCACTCCCTACCTCAGGTCCTATCTCACTTTATTAGTTGTTGTGCCCCCAAAATAATTTCTTTTTTCTAAAATGCAAATTCATCATTTCCAGGTTTAAAACCCTGGAATGGCTCCTCCCTTACCTCATGAGATGGCCATTCATAATCTGGTACCTGTTCACTACCCCACTTTTTAAAGTGACTGAAATAGATCCTTCATAATTAAAGATAAATCTGATTCTTCTTTTCCTAAACTGTAACATTACTTCATATTTTCTCATTGATTACTCCCTAAAGGCCACGTTTATAATCAAATATCTGTCAATTTTTTTTAAATATTTGCCTTTAAGCCTGTTATTAGTGTCTTGTCATAAAAAACTTTTACTTATCATGTAACCTATCTTTTTATCAGGTTTATCTTTTTCTGTGTACCTTTTGAATTTTATGCACTATTGCAAAAGGAGTCTCTTCTGACTTCAAAGCCATGAAAATATCCATATGTCTTTATTTCGTTTATGATAGGAGGCAGGACTCTGGCTTTGTTCTCAGATGAATAGTCAATGATGCCAGCACCTTTTATTAGGTAAAATATCTTAATATATTTTCATTTTCCCAATAAATCCACATGCCACCTTTGTCATATATTAAGTTCTTCTATAGACCTGGGGCTGCCTGGCTATTCCTAGACTCTTCTATTCCTCTGAACTATTTGCCCACTACTTTGTTAACACCATTTTTTAAATTGAAGTAACCTTATAATAAATTTTAGTTATCTACTGACAACTTTTAAACTATTCTAATCAATTTCAGAGAACCCCCATTAGGATTCTAATTAGAACTGTATTTATTTATTTATTTATTTATTTATTTATTTATTTATTATTTTTTAGAACTGTATTATATTTAAATACTATTTTTAGAAGGATTTACATTTCTGTGACAGTAAGTCTACCTATTCAGGAACTTGGCATGGCCTGCCATATATTCAGATCTTATTTTGTGCCCTTCAGTAAGATTTTGGTTCTTTCATTCGGAACTTTTAGCACTCTGGAGGTTTAAAATGTTATATTTTTTTCTCCAAGTTTTTATTTAAATTCTAGTTAATGAACATACAGTGGAATACCAGTTTCAGGTGTAGAATTTAGTGATTCATCACTTACACACAACACCTGGTGCCCTCCTTAAAACCCATCACCTAATGTCACCCATCCCCCTGACCACCTCCCCTCCAGAAAATACTCATTTTTTTTTTTATAGTTAACTGTGTCTTACAGTTTGCCTCCCTTTTCTTTCTTCCTCTCCCTATGTTCATCTGTGTAGTTTCTTAAATTCCACATATTAGTAAAAATCACATGGTATTTGTCTTAAAATATTGCACATTATTGGTGGTATATTTTCCTCTCTCCATTTCTAATTGGCTACTATTAGCAGTAAAAAAAAAAAGTTTGTACGCATCTCACAATCATTTTTACAAATTCTTTTTCTTTTAATTCTAATATTTTTTAAACTAGGTTCTCATGAGTTTTTTGAGACCTCTACAATTACAGATGAAGTATACTTTTTTAATATTGTAAACTTATTTCATATCCTTATCTACTGCATAAGATAAAATCTCTACAAATAATGAATCACACTCTTAAGAGTCAGCATCTCAGGATGCCTGAGTGGCTCAGTGGTTGAGCATCTGCTTTTTGGCTCAAGGCATGATCTCCGGGTCCTGGGATCGAGTCCCACATCAGACTCCCTGCAGGGGGCCTGCTTCTCCCTCTGCCTGTGTCTCTGCCTCTCTTTGTGTGCCTCTCATGAATAAATAAATAAAATCTTAAAAAAAAAAAAAGAGCATCTCCTACACCTGATTTTTAAGGAAACAGTTTCAGAAAATTGCCATTTAGTGTATTTGCTATAAAATTTTGGTAAAATCTTTATCATTGTTCAATAGACTCCATTCATAACTTACATATAATTTTTAAAGAAAGGTTGCTAAGTGCTATCAAATGCCTTTGTAGTATTTTTCACTTTATCTAATTGCCTTTCTTTTTTAATTTGCTGTTGTAAAAAATTCAAGTT
The DNA here is from genome assembly GCF_905146905.1 of Nyctereutes procyonoides. NCBI lineage: Eukaryota > Metazoa > Chordata > Mammalia > Carnivora > Canidae > Nyctereutes > Nyctereutes procyonoides. The sequence continues at coordinate 27,806,799 of NW_026575122.1, forward strand.
TTGTTTTAATTCAGACTTGACCTTTAATACTTGACAATGACACTGTCCTAAGACAGAAAGTGACCAGATGCCTACCAGAAGCAGCGAAGTATTGTAAGACAAAACAGACTTGAAGAAAATTATACAATGTCTTTTTTTGTCCTGATTAATATTTGGGGCCTTGACTTCTCCTTTTTCAGGTATAAAAACAGCTACTCCTTCTTTATTTGTGCATTTTCCCAGTACCTCTGTTTATCCATTTATTTTCAACCAGTATTTGTCACATTGTTTTAAGGCTGTATCTTGATTGTATTCCTTCTCTCTTAAATACTATATCTCTTCTTCTTTTTTCTTAGTTTTGCTGAATTAGCCATTTTTCCTCCCTGTCATTCCTCTCTTTATTTTTCCTTCCTATCAATTTAGAAATTCTACTGTGCTTTAAAAGTACTGCACATGGCAACTCATTCCTGAATCATCTTTAAATACATATATTCCATCAATAGAAAATAGTAATTTTATATTAGATGTATTTTTTAAAACACAAAACCATGCACCAAGAATTTCTATCTGGTCTCCCCTCCCTTGACCCCAAACAAGATAAAAGTTTTAGTTCTAGGTTACTAATAAGCTTCTTCTTTCAAAGTTAACACTTCTATTTCAAGAATTCCTAGTTAGTATTTATATTACAAAATCAACATCACATCATTATTACCTATTTAATTTTAATAATACATATATTGCAAGATTCATTGCTCCCATTATTCGGCTCCTTTTTGTCTTTCCCTACCTTGGGCTTTCTCTCCTGAACCAACTGTCATTTGATAGAATATTTCCTCAAGTGTTTTCCTCAGATAAGTACATTGGCAGAATATTTTTTAAATGCCTGAACTCCTGAAAAATGTTTATTTTGCCCTGACAAAGGAATGATAGCTTTCCTGGTTATTAGCTTTTGGAACTCAGTCTTCTCCCTCAGGATTCTACAAACGCTGCTCCAGTATTTTAGCTTCTAGTGTAGCTGATAAAGTCTGAAGCTAATAGATTCTCTTTCCATTGCAAATAACCTGTTCCAAAACTTTGGATATTTCTTTATCCTTGGACTTCAAGAAGCTCACCACCAAGTGTCAAGACACAAGGTCTTAAATTAATCGGTATAGGACTGAGGAAAACTATTCTCCATTTTTTAATTTCCTACCTCCAGAACTCTTTTTATTTCATGTTAGGATTTCTGGATCTGCCTTCTGAATTTATCTCTAGATAATTCCATTCTATGCTGGCTAATGGCTACCCTCGCTCAGTCTCTGCACAGACAAGGTTAAAGATGCAGTGGTAAACCAGTAAGCAATGGAAAGATATAATTTTCTGCCCCTGAGGTCAGGCCATAAACAGCCAGCAAATCATGACTTTTTTGCCAAGATAGAAGGAAAAGGCCTCTCTGTTTCCAGACCTTCACTGAAGCAAACTGAAGTCCTAACAGATGGATCAAGTCAGTCCATCCATGCAGCATTCTTCCAGACCCCTGACCAAATCATAAAAGGTCCTGTGAGGACCATATAAAACAGGCAGGCAGATATGGCCCTTCTTTGAGGAAATTCCCTGGACTCAGTCAACTAAAGCCTATGAAGAAACAGGCAATGCTGGTCTTTGAGCCAAGCAATGAAGATAAATAAACTTACCTATCAGCCTCTGGGTTCTTGGTCTTTCTCGTTTCCAAGGTGAATGAGGTCCCACAAAATGCACTCTTTCCCAATCCTTCTCTTGGCCTAAGAGACACCCTCCAGGCTTTACCAACTGACCTACTCAGGCAACTTTTGATCTAAAATGCACTATGGGTACTATTTTTTAAAGTATTCTATGTAATAAAAGTAATTTAGCTTTCTAAATCATTGCTATTCCTAAATTCTGTGGCACTAGACAAAGAATGAGATAAATACCTTTATTATGTAGAAGATACAACAAGCTATCATGTGTTGTACACTTTCAAAACTTGCAGTATGTTTCTTTGAGTGGATGATATTTGGTAATCCTTGCAAAACCACTACACACTTTATCAAGATCTGAAAAATAGAAGCACAATAGTTTCTGTTGAAAAACATTACCCTCACTCATTAGGAAATGCTCTATTCAAATCATTAAAGTTTTAAACCAAATTTTATTATTATCAATAATTGTCAATAAATTACTTATTTATATAAGAATGCACTTTGAGATAAAATTAATACATTCAATTTCAGATGAGTCCCTCATCTAAAGTAACTTGAAAACTAGAGAAGAGGATAAAATAAGTATACACAGATTACAAAACAGCACATTTTGACAAGTGTCATAAAAAAATATAGGCAGAATATTACATACACAAAGCACTAAAGGCACATCCAGTCTTACAAGGACCTTAAAAAACCATTTGGAGAAAGATGTACCATATTAAATACATGGTGATACGAGGTAATTGAAATAATAGTTTCCTTTAAAATTACAACCAAGCATTCATATCCCATATCCCATAAATATTGGTGTTTATGCCACCTCATATTATGTGATCCTGAATTTGATCAAGAGCTAGATAATTAAATTTACCTTTCAATACTCTTGCACTGTTCTGAGTAACATTATTGTCAGAAAAGCAGGGCTGAGACTGCATCAATCTATTAATCATCCAGATTATCAAAAGACAAGTTAACATATGGATGTTGGTCTTTTGTAGGCACACTAATTGCTACAAGCCACCATTCTAACAATATTATCATTACTATACACTTATGAGTATTTGGAATGTTTCTTTAATTCCTCCCCATCACTACCCAACCCCACCCCTAAGCAGACTGCCTTTGCCGCACAGCCTGAACCAGCAGATTTAGCCTCCAAGCCAAGCCACTGGGAATGAGCCTTCCAGGTCATGGAGAGGGTAGGTGTGAGAAAAGAAGGCAAAGAAGGTGGGAAAGTAGAGATTCTTGGAAAGCATGCTCACACTATACCATATTCCCAAATCATGTTAGCAATTTAGTAGTTTTGTATGTATATACACACACACACACACACACACACAAATACACAAGTATACATAGAGGGAGGGTTAATGTTATGTTAAATAATGCTATGTCACAAAATGGAATTCATAAACACTTGCTTGAACTATGCATTTCTGCTTCAACCATGTCTTGTGAAAAATTCCTCCAAGTCTACAGGTATAGTTCAAATTCATTATTTCCAATGACTGCCTTATATGATTTAGTGTGCAACAACCATCATTTATTCAGCCATTTCCAGAATCCCCATGTTGCACACACTTTTACAGCTGACATTTTACAATCTAGTATACTGGCCATCCTCCGGCTACTGCACTTTCTCTTTGTCTCCAGCTTCTTTTGTCACCACCAAGAAGGCCACAAGAAACACCCTTGTACATGCTTAGTTGCCAATATGAGTGGCAATTTCAGCACCAGCTTTGAGATGTTACCTCGTAAGGATGAAGCACCATCTTCCAGGGCAAAGTATACTCTATATCAATGACAATTACTTGGTGTTGGGTCCCCAGTAGGTAGAACACACGGATCTGGGAACTGAGGGGTGGAACTAGGAATAGCATCTTACTAACTGGTGATTTTATTCTATGGGATAAATTACTAATAGAAGGATTAGTATCAAGTGTGTGTCAAGTATATTTGTTTTTCATTTTTAATTAAAATTAGATTTAGTTTAATTAAAATTAAGATTGCTTTACCAAAATCCAAAGCCTACATTAATTCACATGTTCCCTATCAATGAATGAGAATGCCTTTGCCCCACATCGTCACGAGCAAGAAGAGTTACACAGATCTTTTCAATTCTGTCAGCAATATTATATTGTTCATTTAATGTGCATGTCTAAGGATATTCAGAGTTTTAGCATCTTTTCATGGTTCTTGGCCACTTGAATTTGCTCTCCTGTAAACTGCCTATTCATATCCTGTGGACATTTTTTTTAATTAAGTTATTGTCAATTTGTAAGACTTTTTGTTATATATATTTATCCTTGTTAGTACTATATATATAAATATCATTGTTAGATATTTTTTCTAAATCCACAAATTTTCTACTATCTTTGTTATGGTCCCTTTTGTCACACATAGGTTGCCATAAATATTGTCAATAGTTCTTATCTTTCTTATTATTTCTAAGTGGTCTGTCTTGCTTAAAAAGGATTTCTACAACCCTGGATTATACATGTAACCTGGGATTTTTTTTTTCCCTTAACTTTTTGCTTTATTTTACATTTAATCTTTAGTACATCTGAACTTTTTATATACGGTATGATATAGGTGTCAAACTCTATTTTCTTTCAGATGAATATCCAGAGGTTTCACCAGCATTTACTAAAAATATCCAGTCTCTTCCTGCTGAAGCGGAATGCCAATTCTGTCATATATTCTCATACATATTGAGGCCTATTTCTAGTATCTCCTCTTGCATTCCACTCACTTTTCCTATTTTAAACAATACAATTTATTAGAACTTCTTTTTTGAGGCTTTTCCTCATAGTCCACTCTCTCACCTATAGCAAAAGGCACCCTAAATCAATGGGGTGCAAGAGGATGACAGTGGATTATCCTGAACTTGACCAACTGAGCACTGGTTGCAGATATTGGTCCCAATGTGGTATCCTTGCAAGAGGACGCTAAAAAACTATGCATTGCTATGGCTAATGTTTTCTTTTCTATTCAACTGGGAAGAACCAGAAGAAGTTCCCATTCATACTGGGAAGACAAAAGTACGTATTCAGCATCTTTCCCCAGGGCAGTGATAATCCTCCCAGCCTCTGACATATTTCATGAAATGACCTGAACTCTCTGGGCATTTCTCAAAAACAAAACATTAGATCATTACATCAATAATATGTTAATCGAAATTAAAAGCAAGAAATGGCAAGTACATTAAAGACCTTGGTAAGATACATGCCCTCTGGAGGGGTGAAATAAACCCTGTGAAGATTCAGGAAACTGCCACATTAATGAACTATTTGGGGAATGCTGAGACACTCCCTCCCACGTAGGTCTGATATCTGGCATCTCTCACCTCTAAGAAGAAAGGACAATGCCAAATAAATGCCTTTGGGTTCTGGAGGAAGCATACACCACACTTGAGAATGCTGTTCTACAATCTATCTACAAATGACATGGAAAGCTGCCAACTATGAGTCTAGATTTTGGATTCTGGAGGCAGATCTCCTAAGCAACTGAACTCCTAAATGTGGGGATGTGGGAGAAGGAGGCACATCTATGCTCCAGTATAGGCACACCAAGGCAAGTATTTGTTAAGTTACCCAAGCTTGTTAGTTTTCTCAATGGTGAATTAAAAAAATCTGAGTTCATGATGATAAATAATGATAATGATGATGGTGAAAACTTTCTAAAAGATCAATAGTGAAACCTTACTTCTCTCATTAGTTTCCTGTGGTAGGCAGAATTTTACAACCATCCACAAGATTCTTCCCCCTGGTGTACAAGCCCTATATAATCCCTTATCTTGTGTGTGGGTAGGACCTGCAAATATGGTAATAATATCATGCTCATGACTATCTTGTTATATGAGACTCCTCCTTGTGCATACTAGAGGAGACTTTCCTGCTGGTCTTGAGGAAGCAGATTGCCATGTTACGGAGAAGACCATGTGGCAGGGGACTGGTGGTGAGCCTTTAGGAGCTAAGGACCTCCTATCACATGAGCACAAGGAAATGAGTTCTCAACAACCAGTGAGTTTGGAAGAGGCTCTGCAACCTCAGGTAGGATCACAGCTCTGGCCACCACCTCGATTTCAGCCTGATAAGACCCTCCGCAGAAGACTCAGCCAACCCATATCCAGTCTCCTGTCCCACAGAAACTATGAGATAGTAAGTATGTGTTGTTTTAAGCCACTAAGTTTACAATGATTTGTTAGGAAGAAGAGACAACTAATATAATCTCTTCAGCCAGCTCTCACCTACTCTTTTTCCATAAATTCCAACTCCTCAATCACCAAGAAACCAAGTATTTTTTTCTTGGGTCATCCACCAATTATTTTCCCAGATGACGGCTTTAACAATATGTTTTTGAATAAGTAATGCTGTTTCTAACATTACACAAGCATAAAAATTGAAATGACTTAAAAAAAAAAACTAGAAAAGCAGATTGCCAATGTTTAAACATGGATAGCAATGGGGCTGAATGTTTTCGGAGAAATACATTTTAGTCCTTATTTATGTTTGTCCAGACATAATTTAAATTATTAAAATGTTTTTCAGTTAACTCATGAAATTTTACACCTGTCTTTGACCTATTTGTACATTACAAAAGATACACTGTTTTTTTTTTTTCTAAGAAGCATTGTTGCATTTCCTTTGTAAAAATATCCTTATTTGGGGGGATAAATACGCTTACCTGTATGACAGGTACCAAAACAATATTGTGGTAGATTATAGGAACAAGGAGGCCATAACATTGAGTCACAGCTTGAAGGGCATAATTGGAATCATTTAGGTAGTTGCTAAGTTCCAATGCCACTAATATTCTCTCACATTCAATTAATCTAGCAATCTGTAAAAAAAAAAAAAAAAACAGATACTGTTACTCAAAGTGAACATCAAGTGCTTCACCAATGTGTCTCTAAGAAGAAAGGGTAGGAAATGTGATCCTTGTGGCTTAACAACATGTTAGTATGTTAAAATGTTGATATGAAGAAAATCTAAATTCAAGAACAATTCTAACTCCACAACAATGTTATGTATAGATAAGACAACCTTAGACTTAAACTTCAGAACATTTTATAAAATAATACAAATACCACTAGTAATGAAAAAGGGACCAATCTTTTTAAATTTTTAGGTAAAATTAAAACGTGGCTATATTTGGTCAGCCCAGGTAGCTCAGCAATTTAGCGCCGCCTTCAGCCCAGGGTGTGATCCCGGAGACCTGGGATTGAGTCCCACTCAGGCTCCCTGCATGGAGCCTGCTTCTCCCTCTGCCTGTGTCTCTGCCTCTCTGTGTGTGTGTGTCTCTCATGAATAAATAAATAAAATCTTTTTTAAAAATTCTAAAAAATTAAAAAAATAAAACTTGGCTACATTTTAATGTTAGAAAAAAATCAAGCTTTTTCAAAACATAAATTGTAACAAATCATAATTAAAATATTTGTCTCTGTAATTTTGCCCCCATTGACTAACAAAGTCCCATTTTCTTTCAGGATTTGTGAAAAAAAATGGTAAATTTTCAGTAGACCAAATTAATCTTCTATTATACTTCTGCTACTTAAATAAAAATGGTAGCAAAATAGAAATTATGATTAAATGCTACTTTAAAAAAGTAGAGATCCTATCCTACTTTTCCTTCCCTTTCCCTAAGGAAGATTTCACTATATTTCTTCTCTCTCTCTCTCTTTTTTTTTTTTTTTTAGTTTTTATTTATATGAGGGAGAGAGAGAGAGAGAGAGAGCAAGCACACCAGTGGGAGGAGAGGGAGGGAAGCCAACTCCCCTCTGAAAATGAAGCCCAATGTGAAGCTCCATCCCTCGACCCCAAGATCATGACCTGAGCCAAAACCAAGAGTCAGACACAACCTATTGAGCCATTCAGGTGCCCCTGTTTTTCTATATATATATACAAAATTACATACAAAGAAATTTATCAGTGGCAACCAGAAATTTCCAGGAGTAAATTTTTAGTAGAATGGTAACCCAGCATTCTGAAATTCATTGAAGTACTTAAAGATTGTTTTTATAAAGGCAACATAGTATGAACAGGATGTTGTTTGTAAGTGCTTGGGCTCTGTAAGACTGTGAACTTACCCTGGACAAAAGGGCCATGGCTTGTTTGTTTGTTTTTTCATTTTTGTATCCAAAGACACTGGCAAAGTCTCATGTAACAATTTATTGGTTGATTAATTAATAAATGCATGGGTAGGAAAAAGCAACTGTAAAAAACAAATACATTGAAAAAACCTCGATGTGCCTAAGATTTCCTTCTAAAGAAGGAAAAAGGAAGAGGGAGAAAGAAGAGTGATGTTCAATCTAGAATGAAAAAATAAAGCAAAGGATTGTTTTTAAAAGCGAGATGTTAAGATTTGAAGGTTGTAGATGTACATACAGCAATGTTTATAGCCACCCTGAGAATCCAGCAGTAGAAGATAGGTTACATTCCTGCCTCTATTCAGGAATGCAGTATTAAAATGAAAAACACTTTAGTATGAAAACAAATACTCGTTGACGTTCTTCACCCCAGAAAGGCAACAGTACCTAAGAGAGAAACACAGGAGAAACTAGCCAAAATAGGCAAGATCACACCAGATGTCATCTTTATATTTAGATTCAGAACCAACTTGGGTGGTACCAAGACAATTAGCTTTGGCATGATTTATGATTCCCTGGATTACGCAAAGAATAATGAACTCAAACATAGACTTGCAAGACATGGCCTGTATGAGAAGAAAAAGACCTCAAGAAAACAGGGAAAGGAATGCAAGAACAGAATGAAGAAGATCAGCGGGACTGCAAAAAAACAGTGCTGGTGCTGGCAACAAAGTGAGCTGAAGAATGGACAACAGAAGGAGTAAAGATTCTGCAGTGACTTTGTGCTGATTGTGCAGATATTTCATGAGAGAATTAATAAACTGAGAACTGTAAAAAAAATTTTGATAAATTGATATGTATCTGCATGAAAATATCTTCAAGATAAATTATAGGGGCACTTGGGTGGCTCAGTCAGTTGAGTGTCTACCTTCAGCTCAGGTCATGATTCCAGAGACCTGGGATTGAGTCCCACATTGGGCTCCCTGCTCAGTGGGGAGTCTACCTCTCCATATCCCTCTGCCTCTCTGCCCCACTTGTTTTCTCTCTCTCTTGCTCTCTCACTCAAATTTTTTTAAAAAATAAATTATAAGAAATGTTAAATAAGAAAATTGTGGAGTAGCAAAGAGACTGTGATGTCATTTTTATAAAATAATAACTTGCCTATGCATATTTTTAAATATCAGGGATAAAAACAAAACAAAGAAAACAAAATCAGAGTTATTTTTAGTAATAACAGGATTATGATGCATTTCACTTTGTACATTATAACTTTTTGAATATTTGAAATTTATACTACTCTTGTAGAGACACAAAAAATAAATTGAAAAGAAGAAAAAAATATATATGAACTTGGTCCTATGAAACCTATAAGGAATATCAAATAAACCAGCATGATCGTAAAATGACCTCTCAGTGCATTCACAAATCAGGATATGCAATCCAAAAAAAACATGAACTTGAAACATCAAGAAACAAATAAAGGGAAATTGGCACATTTTTGGTCATTTTTAGATTACTTACTTGTTGAGAGGGGAAAATCTCATTGCCTTTAATATTATCACAGAAAAGATTTTCTTCTTTAATTTTAATGTCACTTGTTACAAAAATATTTCTAAGAAAAAGGTATAAGAGGATTGAAGAAGTCTCTGCCAAAATATCTGAATGTAATCTGCAAAAGAAAGTAAATGATGTTACAGGTATACATATAAAATGATTTAGCAGGTAAATGTACCTTTTTAGATTGATCTGTTCTTAATATCTACACAGTGATCCCAAAATAGCAGCAAAAATTTGTGGAACAACTTCTCTCACACTGCTGCTTAAATTAAAATTAAAGATTATGTTTAACAACTAAGAAAATGAAGCTTCTGACATATTGTGTCACAAATACATAAAAATAACTATCAGTAAAATGTTCTGGTTCTAAAGAAGTTTATATACTTCTTTTCTATCAATACCATGAAATCACTATAGATATTCAGAAACTTGGAAAATAGGCCCAATATTTCAATTAATAAACTTTGTGGAAATAAGGGTCACCTATAGCAAGAGCCACCATGGGTACAGAAAAAAAGAAGAAAGAAAGAGGCAGGGAGGGAAGGATGGAGGGAGGCAGAGTCTTAATAACTCTTGGATTATTTTTAATTATCTTTCCTAAATTGCAGTCAACAGTGCCAACCATTAGCAAAACTGTGAATCTGCAACCTTCCTTCTTTGTTTCCAATATTCCCTTCCTTGCTCTCAGCTTTACTTGGTGGCAAACTCTCTCTAAGCTTCAGGTCCACCCTCCATTTCTAAAAAACAAGGAAGGATGTGACATCAGTAATTTATACTTGAGGACAAGCTGCTTCACCACGTGTTAAACGTGGGAATTATATTTGCTAGGAGAAATTTAGTTCTCTCATTCCTGCAACTCATACTGACTCTCTCTTCACCCACATGATGATCATCAGTACCTGCACATAGGTAGGCAATGCATCCAAGCTGTTGCCTCTTCGTGGCTCCATTTCCTTCCCTAAAGATTCACACGCTGGCCAGTCATTTCAATAGTGACCTCTCTAATGCTACAGATCCTGCACCCCTATTTGAAGCCATAAATCAGCCTGCCTGCCCTTGCATAGATGTCACTGGCTGCTTTTTTAGCCCTGCTACAATAGTCAGTCACTTATTCACTTATTACCTTCATTTGATTTTTTTTTTCCATTCAAACTAGTGTTTGCCAAATACCTACCACATAGAAAACACTATTCTAGGCCTTGGGTTAATAAAGATGAGTCAATGAGGCCTTAGTCACAAGGAATTGGGCTCTATGACAAATTCACGTTATGTGATATCACCTTCGTCATTAGTCCTTTTCAGCAACACTTCCATTATTCCTCATGTCTCTTTGTTCACAATCCCAACAGCGAATGCTCTAAACCTTCTGCTCTCCATCCTACATGCTCCTCTATCCTCCTGGCTCTACCACCATGATGTCCTTATCACAGCAATTTGCTTGTATCCTCAGTTTCTCCCTCTCCACTGTCTCCTTCCTCTCCACCCTCAAACATGCTTTCCTTGAGCCTGCCCCCCACCCCCCAGGGGTCTGCCATCCTCCTCTCTACCACCAAACTTCGCACGAGTGATCTTAGCTTATTCCAGTTCTCCATTTTCAATCACTTATTACCCAACTCCAGAAGGTTTCTGGCCCATTGCACCACAAAAAAATAGCCCTCTTGAACTCATCAATGGCCTCCTAATTGCCAATTTTAAAAGCCTTCATCTCAGTTTTTATCCTACCCAACCTTTCTGTAGCATTTCTTATTGAGCAAACCCCTGCCTGACCTTGCACTAGCATTTAACACTGCGGACCAGTCCCTCCTGGGTGATACTCTCATACTCTCACTTCCCTTGGCAATGTACTTTTCCAGACTTTCACCTGCTGGACTATTCCTTTTTATAGATTAAGTTATGACGGTTGAGTCTTCTTCTTTTTTTTTTTTTTATTGTAATGGAAGGGTCTGACTTAAGTTTTGATTGCCAAAGCATCTACTTCAAAGAGGCATCCACTTCAAAGATGGCTTTCTCTAATAAAGACATTGCCAGTCATACAACTAGATAAAGAGCCAGGCCAACCTCTCCCACTGAGGCTCCTTTGTTTTAGAAATCTTGGTTGATTTCAATACATAACAACTGGGGCCATTTGTTTTTTTCTGTTCCCTTGCTTTAAATATACTCTTACTTTTTTAATTCAACAACAAAGAGTGAGCCTATGAAATCCTAGGCACCCTTGACCTCAATAAAAGCAGAACCCCAAGCCCCTGATGTCTCTCTCTCTTTACCTATGACCTTGCTGTGCGGCCCCAGGTGTGCTGTGTAATTTCCAGATCCTGTAAGTAACAAACTTTTATTTTTTTCAAAATTTCCAGATGGTTATTGCTGAAGGGCGTCTTGCAATCATACGAAGAACCACAAGGGCTGGTTCAGATACAGCATTGGTTATTGATAGGCTGAGACCAGCACAAAATATTTTCAGTACCCTTCCTTGGTTCCATCTCCTTGCTTCAGCCTCTTAAGTATAAGCAAGGTCCAGCGTTCAACTCCAGTTTCTATCTTTTCTGCTAAACAGTTCTTCCTTGGGAGATAGCACTCATCAAAACTTCAATGATGACCTCATGGACATTTTCTCAATCTATCTCCAGCCTTCACCTCTCTCCTAAGTGTCAGTACTAAATATTCAACCACCTACTGGGCACCTCATATCCACAAAGGCATCCTGCTGGAAAACTAAACTCAAAATATTTCCTATCAAATCCATTATCTCTTCCAAAAACTTATCCCAACTCTCTCATTCCCCTAGGACATAATATAGGCCTGCCTGCCAGTCAGGTAACAACAGCAATCCCAGTCAACTTCACTACTTCTACACTCTTGTCCCCATGTCACATAAAAGCTTCCAAGCTCTGTGTCTTCCTTTTCTAAAGTGCCTCTCAAATCCATCCTGCATAGCACCTAGCATTTTTGTACATGGATAATGCTAAGTCTACATTTGTTTAATTGAATGGAATTATACCTTTATGTGAATAAGCAGTATCAAAGTCTTGCCTTAACCATCATGTGCATTTAAGGTCATTATCTTTGAGGAATAAAGGGTTTATCTTCTTGTTAAAGACATTTCAGGCATTAACAAGCAGGTGAAAGAGATTGTTGTTTTGAACTTGTTGAGACAGCCTGAAATCACTAATGCTCATTTCTGAAGCTGTTCTTAAATTTTTTTTTTTTTAAGGAAAAATGGCCATAAAGCAAAGGATGGCCTGTGGTTTTACATGGCTCCTACCAACCCGTTTGCAGTTGCTGATGGTCTAATCCTGGGAGCCTCTTCAAACAAAGGAAAAACCTTCTTATCCTAACAGCCCACCCATACGACCATAAATTTAACCCCAACTTGCTTGTTACAAAAGTCCCCAAAGCATATTTGTGCTTTCTAGAATAACCAACATTATCTTGGTTATTATTTGGTATCTTTGTCCCATAGCCTTCATTACTTTAAATTCAGAATGCATCTATATGCCTCCTATGCTTTTTCTGACTCTGGCAAAGAAATTTCTAACAGGAACTCAAGAACTTGGAATGTATATGCTTATTAAAACACTTATTAGAAATAGTTTTACATTGACTATCTTAACATGAAATTGAATATTAATTATAGGCTTCACAACCAACATCCATATTCTCAATAGCATTAATATTTTAAAAGAATATTTCTAATTACCTTCTCTGTGTAATAGTCATTATATTGCTTAAACAAATAACAGATTGTTCATCATGATGTAGTGAAGCAACAAAATAATCCCAAACTGGTGAGAAAACTTTCTTAGACACCTCATAGTTACCAATCTGATAGGCAACCTACAACAAAAAGTACATTATTTTATGCAATATTTTTATTTGTGAAATGTATCTTTTAAACAGGAATTTTGAGACAGTCTGCTCACACATTAGTTTCATACACAGTTATTCACATTTGTTGTTTTGTTCTACAGAGCCACAGTAAGGTATTGATAGCCACTGGCAAGGGAGGCAGGCACATTTTGAAATCTCTTTTATTTCTAAATTGCATGGAAATTTGAAACCCTGTAAGGATGTTTCAAATTCTCATAAGCAAAACAAAGATCACGTCTGAGCCAAATTAATTTCATTTCCATCTATCTCGGCAGTGCACTCCATTTATTATAGACACTGTTATAATGAACAATCTGTTCCAAGAGAAACAATCAGATTTCCCAAACCCAAAATATGAAATATACTTCATTCTCTTCTGGTTTAGACTGACACTTTCAGAGCTTTTTGCAACAAAGGGTTCACAGCTAAAAAGAGTGAAAAATAAAACCGAGATGCTTCCAAGAGGCCATGATATGTTTTTAATTCAACACATTCAACATTAGGCAAAATAACTGATTGCACTGGTAAAAACAGAAGCTTACAAGAAGAAAAATCCTCAACTTATCTATTTCCTTTGGTAGAACACATTTCTTTACAGCTATTTCTTAAAATCATTCTGTTCAAATATGTACAACAATATAAAATCTCATCACGAGTTATGTGCTGCTTTAAATCCTTAATGGAAGCAGGTAAGATATAAAGTACAAATAAATTCATTAAATTAAGTATGTAAATGACATGTTGCTAGAATATATTCCACTCAAGGGAATAACTTACAGGGCCAGAACTTTTTAAATCTGCCAACTCCGCACTCATAATCAACCAACCAGTAAGGTTTTATGAAGTTTCTACTCTGTGCTAAGCACTGTAAGGATAGGTTCTTCAAAGCTTAAAATGACCTTATACTCCATTAAATTCTAATCAAGTTACAGACATAAAACACATGAAATCACCAGAAAAACCATAAAGAATAACATAATAATTGTGGAGGTTGAGAAAAGGAGAAATGAAGGCTTCGAAAAGGAGTCGGCTTGAGTTGAACCCTCAGGGAGGAATAAGGTTCAGATGGGCATAGTTCAGACAGATCCTGAAAAGGGTCCAATAATGAAAATCACCATAGTGCATTTAGGAGAGACTGGAAAGACAGGTCAGAATTTGAAGAAAAGCAGGAAATATGATGGACAGGTGAAACAGGAACGATCTGAGAAGGCCTTGAAAATCAGGTGGAAGTATTTAAAGATGTCCAGGCACTTTACATGCATTACTGTAGTGACTCCCCATTACAGCTTTATGAGGTAAGCTCCATTACCATTCCTATTTTTCAGATAAGGAAACTGAGGTATTAAGAAGTTAAATAATTTGGGACGTGCCTGGGTGGCTCAGCGGTTGAGCGTCTGCCTTTGGCTCGGCGAGTGATCCTCGCTCCAGGGATCAAGTCCCAGGGACCCTGCTTCTCCCTCTGCCTGTGTCTCTGCCTCTCTCTCTCTCTGTGCCTCTTATGAGTAAATAAATAAAATCTTTAAAAAAAATTTTTTTTTAAAGAAGTTAAATAACTTGTACAGAGCCTGATATTCAGTAAAAAAGGTAGAGCCAAGACTTAGAGTGGTAGATGAGGTCACTTCTCTGGCTGCATTGGTCAAATGAAGGAGGTAGCCTACTGATCACTAAAACATCATATAATTTAATATGTATCATGGAAATTAATAACAAATGATATGTGAGTTGGGTAAAATTATAATTGAATGTTCTTTCTTCTTAAAATATGTCCTTCTAAAAATAATGGCATTTTCAATTAGTGAACATTGTAAAATAAGGAAAGATGACATGATAAAACTAAGGTTTGTAAATTCATGAGTTTTTGTAGGTTAACAGAGCAATGCTATGATACAAGATGGTGACCTGGTAGTAGTGAGTTGAACAGACTTTAGAGGGGGTGAGGCTAAAATGAGAAAGAAGAACTAGAAGACTAAAGAAATAATTAAGTACAGTAGAGACTTCTTCCTTGATACATGACCTTCTCGTGGCTTCCAGAGCTCCACACTTGACTTTTATTTTCCCTCACATTCCTTATCAGTTGCCTTTGCAAGCTCCTACTCTTGTCCTCAATCACTTTATATTGTATGTCCCAGGGCTCAGTCTCTGGACCTTTCCTCTCTTCTATCTGTACTTATTTCCTCAGTGAAATCATCCAGCACCATGTCTTACATTTTTTTTTAATTTTTATTTCTTTATGATAGTCACAGAGAGAGAGAGAGAGGCAGAGACACAGGCAGAGGGAGAAGCAGGCTCCATGCACCGGGAGCCCGATGTGGGATTCGATCCCGGGTCTCCAGGATCGCGCCCTGGGCCAAAGGCAGGTGCTAAACCGCTGCGCCACCCAGGGATCCCCAGCACCATGTCTTTAATGGTCACATGACTACTAGCGACTCCTCCTCTCTAGACCTCTCTTCCACACTCTAGATTCATGTATCTCACTGACTACTCAATTGTTCTCTCTGAATATCTAATAAACATCTTACCTCAACATGTCTCAAAATGAATTTGATCTCCCTTGGCCCCAAATCTACACTACCCACAGCATTCCCCAACTCAGCTGATATCAAGCCTATCCTTCCAGTTAGTCAACTAAATATCTTAGAGTCATCTTTTAGTTTTCTGATTTTATTATTTCCACTAGGAACTCTTAACTCCTTTTCAAAACATATCCAAAATCTGACCACTTCTCACCACACCAACTATCACACTGGCCAAGCACCACCATCTCTCATTGGATTACAGAAGTAGATATGTCCCTCTGCTTCCGTCCCATCTCTATTATGGTCTATTCCTAACATAGCAGCCAGGGTAAGCCTCTGAAAATCGAAGTCACATTACATCATACCACTTCTCAAAAACAAAAACAAAACCTCCCCAACAGTTGCCCATTTCACTCAAACTAAAAGCCAAAATTCTTCCAATGACCTAGAGGTCTTGTCATGATCTGCTCCCTATCCACCTACTTACCTTTCCCTCTCTAACCAATTATTTTACTCCCCATGGGTCCCTCCGCTCCAGCCACACTGGCCTCCTTGCTGTTTATCAAACATAACCAGGTACGCTTCTGAAAACCATAGAGCTTTTGCCCTAGCTTCTTATGCAGAATGTTCTTACTTCAGAGACCCCCTCCTGCACCTCCTTTAAGTCTCTGCTCAGATCTCACCTTCTAGATGAGCCTTCCTTGATCATCCAATTTAATACTCTGATCTACCTTCCATTTGCTTACTTCACACTTCTAATTCCTTTGGCCATACTCTACTTTTTCCTCCCATAGAATTTATCTTGTAACATGCTAGGTAATTTAGTTATTTACTTTGTTTGTTGTTTATTACCTAACTCTTATGATATTTTGTTCACTTTGCTTAGAACAGTGGTTCTCAAAGTATGATACTGGACCATCAATCAGCATCAATATCACCTAGGAACTTATTGGAAATGTAAAATTCTGGGCCCTACCCCAGACCTAGTAAATCAAAAACTCTGGTGGCAGGGCACAACAATCTGTTTAACCAGCACTGAAGGCGCACGTTCAAGGTTTAGAATCACTAGCCTGGAGCAGTGCATAGCACAGAGTAAGCGCACAATAATAACATGTTAAATAAATTTTAAAACCTTCTTTTTGCGGTAATTTCCCTCTACCCACAGAAGAGGAAACTCAGCAATTCTACTATAGCACAATTGACTGCCCCAGGGTAAGTGCCTGACCCAAGCTGAATGTTTTATAGCCCCCTCTGCAAAGCAAGATGGATCCCCACACAAAATGTGGTTCTGCTGTCAAGGCTAAAGGCACTACATGCACCATGAGAATTTCAGAGAAAGTTTATTATTCACACAAGGAGCTCCCAGGGAGTGTTGGGCAGGTGCTAGCAGGCCTGGGAAGAAATGGGTTGGGCCTTAATTAGTGGCTAAAGGAAGAGATAGGAATAAGAAAAGCTACTGACACCTGGGAGATTTAAATTTCAAAGGTGAGCTCACAGACCTCCTATCAGCCTGCCTATGTATGGAACCAAAGGTAAAAAGAGGGGTGAGATTTAAAAACAAGTCAGTAGTCAAACATCAAAAAAGAAGTCAGACTCATTTTATTTGGTGGGCTACTCAGAATCTCTTTCCTAGAAATCTAGAATCCAGGTTAGGAGCTAGCCAGGCAGTCTCTGTTATAGCTGCAATTGAGAGAGATAAAAATGCAGGGGCTGCCATTTTTCCATTAGAGATAGAAAAGTAAATAAAGTCAGTCTTTAGGAGGAGAAAAAGAAGAAGAGAAGCAGATGTACACAGAGAACCAAAGGTAGGAGACCTACAGCAGCAAGGGGGGACCACAGTCTTCCCAGGGCCTGGCTGCATTCTCCCAAGTCAGGCTGATTCCCTCAACTTGCAATCGGAGCCCTAAAGGAAACAGTAAATCCAAGTTACCTAAATATAGGTTATCGTTGTGGTAATGAGATTGATAAAAAAAGACAGTTCAAAGAAAGAAGAAATGACATCTAGCACAGAACCTAGGACAAAACAGACAATAAATAATTCATCAATAAACAGATGAGTAGAGAGAATAGCAATATTCAGTTGGAGGATGAGAGGAAAAAGAAGAGTTGAGACTTCTTTAAAAAGCTTTAAAAACTGGATAACTATCTTTTGCCTGGTAGACTTATTGTTTTTAATTTGGTCATAGAGAAAAGGCAACTCTATCAGAGTTTCAATTAATTTATATATAAAGTGAAAAAAAAAGTATGAATTTCATTCTCCTGCCACCACTATTACTGACAGACAACTCTACTGCCTAACTGATCATCAAGACCCACTGAGCAACAACCTAGGCAGAGAAGAGAGAGCAGAAACATGGACTCTAGAAGAACTTGTTGGAGGTTGAATACATGACTTCCTTGAACCTGAACGGAGCAGTAGAAAGGTAAGTGCTGGTGTCAGGCCTACCATCCGCTACTCAAATAACCTTGGGTTACTTAATTATATGACCTCCCTGAGACACCCTTTCTCAAATAAAATGACAGGGGAAGGATTATATTTATCTCACTTTCCTCAACTATAAAATGAAAGTAATACCACTACCTCACTAGTTATTATAATAAACATAATGATGAATTTTTAAATACCTGGCACATAGTAGTTTTTAAATAAATGATATTCCCCATTTCTTTTTCTCAACAAGCCATTATGCCCACTCATTATTTGATCGAGTAGTTCAATAACCCAGTACACGACATTGGATTTAATATCTATTTTAGAGATAGGGAAATTGAGACCAAGTAATTTGCCTAAAATCCTAAAATCCTGCTCATAGGTTTCTAATTTTCTATGTTTTATATTACCTAGATATTCATGACATAAAGGGGAAAAATAAAAACAAATGAAGCTATAAAAAGGAGGAAATTAGAAAGTATCTGTAGAAAATATATGATTCATCAGGGTTCCTCAATTTTCCAGATAAATTAATAGTTTTCTACATTAAGGGGAAACCTAGTTAAGACTCCACTGATTTTAATATCTACAGAATAACGTTGAGTTGAAAGTAAACCTAAAATTCCAAGCCAAGTTAAGCATAGGCATTTGGTGAAATGTCTCTATATCTTACTATAAAATATATATGATTTTTTTAAAGATTTATTTATTTGTGAGAGAGAGAAAGGAGCAAGGCAAGGGCAAGAATGAGAGGGGCAGACTCCTGACTGATCATGGAGCCTGATGAGAGAGGCTCAATCCCAGGACCATAAGATTATGATCTGAGCCAAAACCAAGACCTGGACGCTCAAACAACTGAGCCACCAGGCACCCCTATAATATTTTTTAAGAACTTACTAAGAAATTATCCTGAAACTAAAAACTAACCAGTCTCATGAAAAATAGATTGCAATTCCAAAGGAAAGATACATTTTTTTGCTAGAACTTAAAGCCTTAAACTTGAGCTGTAAATTAAGTTTTACTAAGCTTACTAAGTAAGAAAATTTTGCTTCAGTCACTTAACATTATGAGAGAGAATGCTCATATACTATCATAAATGAACACAGTACTGCAAATATAGTGTCAATAATGAAACATTGGTCATTACTTTATGACACTTCTCATTATTCCAGTAGAATAGCTTGGACTTGGTTTTATTAACTTTTCAATGAAAGTTCTGCCAAATGAAACCCAAAAGTCAAATCTCCCTGGAGAAAAATTAGGCCTTGATAAAATATTCGGTTCCTCACTTTGAAATAACTCCATCACTGCAAATTAGGAAATATATTAGATTCCAAAGAAATAAAAACATCAGAAAACCATGAGCCAATATGACATGCTAAACCAATGCTAGACAAATCCTAGCAATTCTCTCAATTTAATTTTCTTTGAAAAATATGAGAATATAAAATACCATTAAGATCTTAGCTTATTATACTAATCAACTATTAAGAGAAAAATAATAGCACAATAGAAACGTGATAAAATTTAAAATAGTCATCATTTCTAGAGCCAACGATAGGCTTAAAATTAGATTCTAGAGACTTAGGTCAATGAGTCATTCTTCCTTGTGTCCTATTCACTGGTGATCTGTTTTATAAGGCAGGCAATCATTTCAGCAAAAATGTTAATTCATGAGTATATTCATAACTAAAAATAATATTTAATAAGTGCCTACTGTGTGACAAGTGCACTGGTTAAACATAATTCCATTTAATACTCGTAATACCTCTGGGAGGTAACCACTATTATTATTCCCACTTCATACATTAAAGTTGCTTGCTTAAAATCATGTAGCTAACGTGAGGAACTGGAACTTGAACTCAGGCCTGTGTGTCTGGAAATTTCACTTCTGTAAATCTAACCCAAAAAAGTAATCATGGATGCAGATAGAGATTCATATACCAAGACGTGCATCACAGCTTTGTTTATAATAGCAAAAGACTTTTGAAAAATATCAAAATGCCCATCAGTAAAGATTACTAAGTAAACTATGATCTATCTGTAAGATGCAGTATCGTTAAAAGAGACAATACCTTTATAATATGCAGGTGTTAAAAATTATGCTGTGGAGGAATACTTAATGGAATGAAAAAAATGTCAATTATATATTAAATGAAAATATCAGGATATAAAATTATATGCTGTGATTAGATTATATATTACACATAAATTCAAACACGTGTATATATAAAAATGTGCATGTATATAAAATTGTATACACACACACACACACACGCACACACACGCAACAAATGGAAAGACAGCTCTGGATCAGGGTTTCTCCATCTTGGCACTACTGACATTTGGGGCGGACTTTGTCATTCTTTGTTAGGGAGAACTGTCCTTTGCATTGGAGAGTGCTTTTCAACATTCTGGGGTCTATCCACTAGATGCCAGAAGCACCCTTCTAGGTTATGACAACTAAAAATGTCTCCAGACATTGACAAATGTCCCCTGGGGACCAAAACTGTCCCAAGTTAAGAAGTGCTACTCTGGATGATAGGATAATAGATAACATTTATTTTCTTCTTTGTACATTTCAGTATTTTCTAAATTTCTAAAATTAAATTTAAAATTAAATTAAATTTAAAATTAAATTTTACAATAGCATTTTTTTCCTGGATACATTTGTAATCCAAGAAAAAAATGCTACTGTAAAAATCAATCTCACTAAAAGAGAAGGAATGATTCCTATTTTTATGAGACTAAACTGCAGTAATGGAAATATGTATTACAAGAGCTTTAGAATATCCACTGTGATTTTTTTCCCATTAGAAATTACTTAGTAACAGCTTAAGAGAAAAAAAACATAGAGGAAAAAATTAGCAGAAATTTCTTCTACCTGCGTCAAGAACATCCGAGCAGTGACAGCAGAAAGAGGTGGATAAACCAGAATTGGTTTAGTTGTCTCCCCAACAGCATCACCAATAAGCTTCCCATTAGAAGAATAAGCAGCAATTGCAAAGACATATTTTTCATTAGTTTCTAAACCTTTCACTTCAAAAATGCTTTTACCATCAGCCGGTATCTGTTAACAAAAACATATTTCAAGTTTATATATGGGAAGCTGAAGTAATATGACTTTAAAAATATAATTAAATAACCCTTCTATATAAAATAAATAAATAAAACCTTTGTATTTACTGTTGGATTTGAGTTAGGAATTAAATTGAAATTAGAGAAATTCACTGAAATAATGATAGTAGAAGGGGATAAAAAAAAAATTCAGTTGTCATTAATAAGACTTTTGACAAGATTTCCTGACCTTTAGAGGTTTTTTTTAATTTGACATACCGCTTCTCCTGAGTTTGGGAGATGATTATTGTTTAGCCTTACTTTTCCATTGCTCCCTTCTGCTTTGCAACCCAAAATGCAGTACCAGGAAACCTGCCAAGGAGAGAGATGAACCCATCATCCATAGTCTGTCTAACAAAGCATTCAATTGCTTTTATCAAGATGTGACACTTAGTTGTGATGAGCACCAGCTATTGTATGGAAGTGTTGAAACAATAAATTATACACCTGAAACTAATATTACACTGTATACTGAGTAACTGGATTTTAAATAAATCTTAAAAAAACAAAAAAGATGTGGCAAGAGGAATACTTTTCCAAATAAAAATATAACTATCTGAGTTTTAAAACATGGAACCTAAGTTTACAAATATACTTAGGCTTAATCTCGAAAAAATAAAGACCAATATAGGGCTCATTTTATCTGGGACTACAAAAACTAGTATTCATTATTGATTATTTTAACTACCATTAAATGAGCAGTTTCTATGTACAAAATAATAGTAGGAAATTTACATAAACTTTCTAATATTTGCAACATCCCTCTGAAATGGGATTACAGTGGTCACTTTGCTTTACAGGAAATGGAGAAACAGAAATGCTCAATAACTTGCCCAAGATCAGATAATAGCATGATATTTGATAATTCTTAAATACAGAAAGACACCAAAAACAAAATGCTAATTCTACAAAACACAATCAAACTTAAACTTAATTAAATGATTAGAACTGATTCTTCTGCCCAAGATGTCAAAATAATGGAGAGCCTCAGTGAAAGGAGGGAAAAGGGAGTAAGTTGATACCTAACAGAATAGCATTATGAAAGAGCCATATTGTCCTGAGGTTGGGATTAGATGGGTTGTCATCATGTGTCATTCCCTTTTCCCCAGAGGCTCCTCTTCCCAACATCTCAACACCTAAATGATAAGGAAAACTGGGACGAAGGGAAAATGTAATTGTCTCTAAGAAGCAACTATCTAAAAAAAAAAAAAAAAAGCAACTATCTCTGTAGCTTAGCTTAGCTATTTCTTCCTCTAGGTCAACAGAAAAATCCTAATGGTGTCTTGTCTGCACAACTAGTTCTTAACCCTGACTGTGCAGAGAAATACTGTTTTCACAGAACCAACCATTTTTATAAATTACATATACCCAAGTCTGCCTGGCCTCAATGAATTAGAGTTTCTGATACAGGTGTCCAAACTTTTATGTCTATACAGAAAACTGCTCAGGTAATTAAGGGACGCTTGACAAAGGTAGAACTCCAAGGACAGAGACACAGCATTGAAAGAACTTGGAAGCTGGAAGCCAAGAGGGGGGAAAAAAATCAAATGAATTTCAGAAGAAATTTAAAAATTAACTTTTCATGCAAAAAGAGCACCATTTTACAAAAAGGGGGAGGGGGCTGGAGGCAGAAAGATTGTGTTATATGACTTAAATTATTATTTTCTCTAAGTTAAGCTCTCTATATAAATCAGAATTTGAAGGGTAAAATTCTCTCTAAAAGCATTTTTAGAAGCAGGATATATATTCCTATTTTGCTCCACAAATGAAGACATCTTAGTTTGTGTAACTCTAAGGAGCAATGTGTAATTAGAATCCATGCAAGAGTAAAGACACCATGAACAAATCAGCACTAACTTTAGAAGTAAAAGTTTATTAATAACATCAGCATTTTCAACTATTAAAATAGATTTTAATAAAACAAATGCTTTAATAAGAGATTTTGATAAAACAAAAGATGGCTGAACCCTCTAACCAGAAATCTTATTTAAGCCCACAGCACCATCTAGTGTTGGTGAGTATGTAATAAATTCGTGGAGCACACAACTCTACTAATGTATAATATATATAAAACTTCACATAATGTGCTAAGTGGCAGGTCCTACAACTACAGGTCCGATATGAAATACTTGTATCTTCCTATTTCTAAGCATTATGAAGTAATATAATCTATTCACTAATTTGAAATACAAAAAATATATATATACTTTGGTTAAATAAACCAGAACATTTGAATAAAAACAAAGAAAAACTCTTGGTAAGGCATCCAGTCTTAGTTACATACTGAATTTCCAAAATCAGCAAATACTCATTCTTAAACAGATCCAAAAAAAAAATCTAAAGTTGAACTTTAAAAATGCTAGCAATTGCAATAATGCATTGATGACAACACTGTTAGGTGTAAGATGAATATTACTTCTATTTCCCCAATTATAAAACATTATAAAGGTGGTATTGCTTCTCACTAATGTCCATATCTCATTTAGTCTGCAGCTCCTCAAAGAATGGAATCAAACTTTGTGATTATTTTTATATCTCAATTATCTCACACAGAGCTGGACAGATAAGAGATACTCAATAATGCTCAATGGACAAAATTTATGAAAAAAATCATGAAATAATATAATCACATTCTATACCATCATTAATTGTTTTAAGCAAACTTTACTACACATGTTTTATATAAGATATGGAGGGATGTCAACTAATATGACAGGACTGTCATATATTATTTCATTTAATTTTCACAGCAAATGTATTTTGCAAATAAAAACACCACTACCACCTCCCAAAGTATATTTAGATTTCCTAAGTCATACTGCTAATAAGTGGTGTCCGACTTTAAAGCCTGCGCCCTTTCCACAATACCAAGTTGATATAAGTTCAAGCAGAATATCCTAAAGACAAACATAAAACTTTTTTATATTACATCAAAGAGCATGTTGTTGATCATCCAGAGGAAATTTAACATTTAAAACATAAATCAAATGGAACACTTGTGAGGACACTAAATTTCAAGTTAGAGTCACATTTAGGCCAAGTTCCAAGGCACTGGGGATGAGAGCAAGAGTTCATTCTTCAATAATACATAAAGATTTATGACTTACAATATGGCTGGAATTGTCATTTGTTTGCATTAAGAGAATCCTCATTTACTCAGAGAACTCTAGGAAGAACCCCCAAATCTGCTATCCCCAAATTTCCTCATCTCCATCATTGGCTCTGAGAGTAACTTCTATCCTCTTCAAATGCCTGTTTCCAGTTCAGCTGAGCACTTTATCTTCAACACACTAGGATGTCAGCATAGGGCTACCCCATGGTGACGCAGATACGTAAGAGAGAAATGCTTCTCCACTGTTTATTCTTACCATATATTTGGGTATAGCGAGGCTAAATAGAACATCAAGGAAAACAGCACAAAAAGGAAAGGTCTTGAAGAAGCTAAGTATAGTTAAGATAATACAATACTAATCCTAGTGTTTGGTGCTTATAAATAAGACTATTCAAGTCCTAAGAGCAAGGAAAGTATCAATCATGATAGTCATAAAAGTACTTGTGTTGCTTTACCTGAAATAAAGATCATAATTAGGGCAACATACCTTAACATCTGAAATAAATGGAGCAGGTTTCAATGTCACAGAACAATGAGTTCGGGATAGCAGGATAGGTGGGGGAGGGATACTGCTTTTCTTTCTTTTTGAACTTTCCACATATTTTTGATATGAATATAGGGTATTTTGTTCTGCTTCAGTCTTCTCAATTAAAGAATATGCTTCCTACAATAAAGTGTGAACATAGAAAAATACATTTCAAGATTTGAACTGTATATTTGTAGAATTCTGGTAATGTTAAGCAACATTATCTTGCTATATGTAGCTTTTTGAGCCTGTGTTATACATATTTCAAGCACTGAATGATTTTACAGAAGTAAAAAGTAGCTACTAAATAAGACTAAGTAAAAATTAGCCATAAATTAAATAAAGCAATGGAGTCATATGTCTAATATGTTTATCATCATTATATTAATATCAGACATTTCATTTTCATATCAGACCCTCTGAATACTTATCATATTTCATTGTCCTTAGAAAACTCATAGCACAATCATCTACATTTATACCAATGAACTGTACACCTACCCTTACTTAATGCAACTTGAAATGTGACTCTCAAGTAATAAGACTACTGGTGGGGGATCCCTGGGTGGCTCAGCAGTTTAGCGCCTGCCTTCAGTCCAGGGCGTGATCCTAGAGTCCTGGGATCGAGTCCCATGTCAGACTCCTTGCATGGAGCCTGCTTCTCCTTCTGCCTGTGTCTCTGCCTCTCTCTGTGTCTCTCGTGAATAAATAAATAAAATCTTTAAAAAATAATAATAAAACTACTGGCATATGTGATTTATGAAATGAATATTATCAACAGTTTCCTGCTATCAGAAAGAAGAAATAAAAACACTTATTCTGTAAACCTGAAAGAAAAGTAATCCCCATTTCAAAAAGTAACAATATGGAGGGATAACAAATAAAACAAAAACATAAAAGTCCGAATATCTGAATATTTCCAAAGAAAGTCTAAATATGTCATCAATAATAATGCATGTAAATGGGTTAAACTTGTCTTTTAAATTAAAAGGCAAAAGATTCTTTAACTGAGCTCCAAAGCAAAAATCCATGTAAAGATTAAAATTAAATGGTAATAGAGAAGAAATTGCCTTTCCAACAAATGGTACTAGGACAATTAGATGTCCACATGCAAAAGTAATAAAATTGTACCCCTACATCACACTATATACAAATATTAACTCAACATGAATTACAGACCCAAATGTAAGTGGTAAAATTATAAAATTCTTAAAAGGAAACATGAGTAAATCTTCATAACTTTGGGTTAGGCAATGATTTCTTAGATATGACACCAGAAGGAAACACACACACACACACACACAAACACACACACAAAAGTAGATAAACTTCATCAAAATTAAACATTTCAAATGATATCATCAAGAAAGTAAACAGACAACCAACAGAATGAGAGGAAATATCTGCAAATCATGTATATGATAAGGGACTTGTATTCAAAATTTATAAAGAACTGTTACAAGTCAATAATAAAGACAAATAACCCCATTAAAAATGGACAAAGGATTTGAGCAGACATTTCTCCAAAGAAGATACATAAATAGCCAATAAGTATAAAAAAGATGCATAACATCATTGATCATTTAGGGATGAAAAAATAGCTAATAAGTACAAAAAAGATGCACAACATCATTGATCATTTACAGATGAAAACACAAAATCAGCAAGCTAATTCAAGAAGTAGAAAACTTGAATGAAGAACAGTCATAGAATATACTGAGAAAGATATCCAAAAAGTTCTCCCCACAGCGTGTCAGCCTCAACTGATCTCATTTTTTACAAATTTCAAATCTTAAGGAACTGATAATTCCTATGCCATTTAAAAATTTTCTAACTACAGAGAAAGACGGCTGCTCAAATAATTTTACAAAATTATAACTTTGATAAGAAAACTTGAAAAATGACTGCACTTAAAACATAAAGCAATCTTCTTTGAATATAAATGTAAACATTCTTAATAAAATATTAATACATGGAATCTAGCAATATATTAAAGAAATAACATACTGTAATTATATTCTCTATCTCCCAGAAATATATGGATAATTTAATATCAGGAAGTCTATTATTACAATTTAATTTATCTATAAATCAAATGAGAAAAAAATATGATTACAGGCTCAATGGCCAAAAAATATTTTAACTTCTTTAACATTCACGGCTAATTTTTTTAAAAAAGAAGAGGTCAATAAGGAAATGAAATAAATCTTAAGATAAATGAAAATGGAAACACAACATACTAAACCCTATGGGATGCAGCAAAAGCAGTTCTAAGAAGGATGCTTATAGAACAAATGCTTATATTAAGAAAAAAGAAAGATCTGGGGTGCCTGGGGGGCACAGTCAGTTAAGTGTCCAACTCTTGGTTTCTGCTCAGGTTGTAAGATTGAGCCCCACAGCAAGCTCCATGCTCAGCATGGAGTCTGCTTAGGACACTGTGTCCCTCTCCCTCTGTCCTTCCCCCTGCTCTCTCACACTCTCTCTCTCAAATAAAAATAAATAAATCTCTTTTTAAAAAATAGGTCTGAAATAAACACTTCAAGGAAACCTGAAAAAGAGTAAAAAAAAAAAATAAGCCCAAATTTAGTATAAGGAAGGAAATAACACAAATCAGAAGGGAAATAAATGAAGTAGAGACCAGAAAGATAATAGAAAAGATAGACTAAAATAAGAGCCAGGTTCTTGAAAGATAAAACTGACAAACTTTTAGCTAGACTAAGAGAAAGAGAAAAGACTCAGATAAATTAGATCAGAAATGAAAGAGGAGACATTACAACTGATATCACCTAAGTACAAAGAATCATAAGTGGCTACTATGAACATTTTACACCAACAAACCGGATAACCTTAGAAGAAACTGGTAACTAGAAACATACAGCTTACCAAATTGAATCATGGAGAAATAGAAAATATGAGCAGCCCAATAACAAGTAAGAAGATGAGTCAGTAGTCAAAAACCACCCAAAAACGAAAAGAACAGAATCAGATTATTTAACTGGTGAATTCTAACAAAAATTTAAAGAATTAATGCCAATCATTCTCAAACTCTTCCAAAAAATTAGAGAAGGGGGACTTCCAAATTGATTTTAAGAGGCCAGCAGGACCCTGATACCAAAGCTAGTCAAGGACACTATGCAAAAAGAAAACTACAGCTCTACATACCTGATGAATATAGATACAAAAATCCTCAGAGCAAACCAAATTCAACAGTACATTAAAAGGATCATACACCATGATGAAGCAGGATTATTCCTTGGATGCAAGGATGGCTCAACATAAATGTAATATAAATTAATAAATCTGATATACCACATTCACAAAATATATAAAAATAATATGATCATTTCAATAGATTCAGGAAAAGAAAGTTGATAAAATTCAACATCCTTTTATGATTTTAAAAAAACTCTCCACAAACTGGATATAGAAGGAACATATCTCAAAATAATAAGTCTTATACGACATACCTACTGCTAACATTATACTCAATGGTAAAAGGTTGAAAGCATTCCCACAAAGATCGAACAAGACGAGTGCCCACTCTTATCACTCCTCTTCAACATGGTACCAGATATCCTAGCCAAAGCAATCATTAAAAGGTATCTAAATCAAAAAGAAAGACGCAAATTGTCTCTGTTTACAGATGACACAACTGTATATATAGAAAACTGTAGACTCCACCAAAACACTGTTAGGACCAAAAACAAATTCAGTAAATTTGCAGGATCCAAAATCAATATATAAAAATCATATGTATTTCTATACACTAATAACAAATATCCAAAAAAATTAAGGAAAAACACCCCATGGTCATAGATAGGAAGAATTAATATTGTTGAAATACCCATACAACCCAAAATGATCTATAAATTTAATGCAACATCTATCAAAATTCCAATAGCATTTTTCACATAAATAGAAAAAGCAATCCTAAAATTCATATAGAATGACAAAAGATTCTAATAGTTAAAACAGGCTTGAGCAAGAAGAGCAACACTGGAGATACCGCTTTAGTAATAAAAAAAAATATGGTATTAAAAGAAAGTCAGGGACAAAGGAAGGATGGAAAGGAGGGAGGTGGGGGTGGGGGGGAAGGAAAGAAATAGAATAAAATAGAGAGCCCAGAAATATGGTCAACTAATTTTTGACAAAGTCGCCAAGAATATACAATGAGGATAGTCTCTTCTATAAATGGTGTTGGGAAAAGTGGATATCCATTTCCAGAAGAATGAAATTAGACCCCTGTCTTAATATACACAAAAATCAACTCAAAATGCATTAGAAACTTAAATATAAGACCCGAAACCATAAAACTCCTAGGGAAAAAAAACATAAAGGAAAAGCTCTTTGATATTGGTTTTGGCAACAATTTTTCAGATCCTACAGCAGAAATATAGTCAACAAAAATAAAAATAAATAAGCTAAAATGCTTCTTCACTGCATTGGAAACAGTTAACAAAATGAAAAGGCAACCTATGGAATTGCAGAAAACATTTGTAAACTAAACATTCAATAAAGGTTTGCTATGCAAAATAAAAGTAACTCTTAACTCAATAGTAATCAATCAATCAAATGATTTTAAAATGGACAAAAAACCTGAGTAGACATTTTTCTAAAAAATAAAGGACATTCAAATGACCAACAGGTCCATGAAAAGATGCTCAACATCACCAATCATCAGGGAAATGCAAATCAAATCACCATGAGATAGCACCTCATACTTGTTAGAATGTCTATTATCAAGAAGACAAATGATAACAAATGTTGGTGAAGATGTGGAGAAAATACAATACTTCTAAAATGTTGGTAAGGATGTGAACTGATACAACCAATATGATAAACAGAATGGGGGCTGCTCAAAAAATTAAAAATAGAAGCATCATCTGATCCAGCAATCCCACTTCTAGGTATTTATCCAAAGGAAATGAAATCATTATCTCAGAGAGATATCTCCACTCTTATGTTCATTGCAGCATTATTCACAACAGCCAAGATATGAAAACAATCGGTCTACTGATAGATGAACAGATAAAGAAAATGTGTCACACATATACAATAGAATATCATTCGGCCTTAGAAAAGGAAACCCTAAAAAAAAAAAAAAGAAAAAAAAAAAAAGGAAAGGAAACCCTGCCATTTGAGACAATATGTAGACCTTGAGGGCATTAATGCTAAGTGAAATGAGCCAGATGGAGGAAGAGAAATACTATATACTATATGGTATTATGTATGTGTGTAACCTAAAAACAGAAAGTAGAATGGTGGTTGCCAAGGGCAAGGAGTCAGGGAGGGGAATGGGGAGATCTGGGTCAAGGAACACAAACTTCCAGTTATAAAGTTCAGAAGGTCTAATGTACAGCATGGTGACTACACTTAGTAACAGTGTACTTGAAATTTTCAAAGAAAACAGATCTTAAGTGTTCTCACTCAAAAAAAAAAAAGGTAACTTACTCTGCCATCAAAAAGAATGAAATCTTGCCATTTGCAACCATGTGGGTAGAACTGGAAGGTGTTATGCTTAGCAAAATAAGTCAGTCAGAGAAAGGCAAATATCATATGATTGTACTCATATGTGGAATAAACAAAACAGATGAACATATGGGAAGGGAAGGAAAAATAAAGTAAGATGAAATCAAAGGGGGAGACAAACCAAAAGAGACTCTTAACTATAGGGAACAAACAGGGCTGTTGGAGGGGTGGTGGTGGGGAGATGGGGTAATTAGGTGAAGGGCATTAATGCGATGAGCTCAGATGCGATGAGCACTGAGTGTTGTTTATTTTTAAGACTTTATTTATTCATGAGACACAGAGAGAGAGAGGCAGAGACACAGGCAGAGGGAGAAGCAGGCCCCATGCAGGGATCTTGATGCGGGACTTGATCCCAGGATCCCGGGATCACGCCCTGAGCTGAAGGCAGACACTGAACCACTGAGCCACCCAGGCATCCCACCACTGGGTGTTACATGCAATTGATGAATCACTAAATTCTACTTCTAAAACTAATAATACAGTATATGTTAGTTAAAGAGAATTTAAATAAACATTTTTAAAGGTAACTATATATGATATGATAAATGTGTTAATTAAGCTGCCTGTGGTAATCATTTCAAAATGTACAGTAATCCCCACTTATCCACAGGGATACATTGCAAGATGCCTCATGCCACGGACAGTATCAAACCCTATATATACTATGTTTTTTTATACATACATATGATAAAATTAATTTCTAAATTAGACACAGTAAGGGCTTAACAATAACTAAAAATAGAACAATTTTAACAATATATTGCAATAAAAGTTACATAAATGTGTTCTCTCCCTCTGTCTCAAAATATCTTATTGTATTGCACTCACCCTCCTCCTGTAATAATGTGAGAAAATAAAAAGTCTACATGATGAGATGAAGTGAGGTAAATGATGTAGACACAGTGACGTAGCATGAGGCTACTACTGACCTTCTGATGATGCTTCAGAAGGATAATCATCTGCTTCCCGACTGTGGTTGACTGCGGGTAACTGAAACTGCAGAAGGCTAAACCACGAATCAGAGGAGACTATTTTATACACATATATATGTATATATATCATGCTGTACATTCTAAATATATTACAGATTTATTTGCCAATTATGCCTCAGTAAAGTGGGGGGAGGAAGTGGCCAACCTCAATAAGCTAGGAAAGCTCTTTCTTTAGCTGAGAAAAAATATTAATTTTAGCCAATAGTGAAAATTATGGCTAATAGTGAATCACTAAAAGAATTATCAGGGGCACCTGGGTGGCTCAGTGGTTGAGCATTTGCCTTCAGCTTGAGTGCCATATCAGGCTCCCCACAGGGAGCCTGCTTCTCCTTCTGCCTGTGTCTCTGCCTCTCTGTGTCTGTCATGAATAAGTAAGTAAAATATTTTTAAAAAAACTAAAGAAATAAATAAAATAATTATCAATAAAATCCAGAAGGAGACACAATGCCACTATTCCTTTTTATTCTGGAAGTTCTAGTCAATTTAATAAATTTAAGAAATCCTGAAAACGAGAAGACAAATGTCTACCAAATTTCAAATATATTTCACTCTCTTACAAAAACCTGTGCTGTTTCCTCTGCAGAAGACATGCTAAGTTCAATGCTTCCATCTGGAGATCTGGACGCAAGCTCAAAAAAAGGGTAAGACTGGAGATGGGATCCATGAGTCATTTGCATCAAAGTGATATTTAAAGCTGAGTGAGTAAACCAGTTCCCTGTGGGAGTGTAGATTATAAAACTGTAGTATCATACTTTTTTTTTTCTAAAATAAAGATTGACCTAAACTGAGATCAGAATTAACTCATTTTTATTTTTTATATGAAATGGTTGGCATTAGGTCTAAAATCATTAGTTGTGATTAAAATTTATCTATAATAATAAACGAATTTTTAAATTCTGCTTGTTCTGTGACAGGAGACCTTGAAATTTTCTTTTGGTATTTATAGTTCAAAAATCTTATCCATGTGCATAGGACAATCAGTCCTTCATGTGAGAAGAGATGTATTATATGATAAAACCATATTTCTAAGGCCCACATGCTAAAGACCTTAGCTGTTTAGACTCAAAACCTAATTTACAGATACACAGTACTCAGTATAACTTGAATCATTGAATGAATGACTCAGTCAAGGAACAGAGGATGGCATCTGTTATCCTTTACCATCTCCATTTTTTCACTCATTCAAGCAAACTGAGGAAAAACGGAGAAAATGGATGGAAAGAAAGATGTGGAAGGCACTGTGTCACAAAACACTATGAGTCATGGCATCAGCCATGCCAGTTTAGGCCAGAGGACACAAGCACAGGGCTGGGCCAAGACTCATTCACCTTTCCACCCTCTACCATAGATGACAGACCAGCTCTGGCTCCCTGAGAGGACAGATGTGCCCATAGAGCGGGTTCCCTTAAAAGGCAACAACAGGTAGGAGCTTGATAAGAGGACAGAATTGAAATGAGGAAGAAGTCTTAGCAGAAAAGGTAAGTGGATTCCCCAGATAACTGTCGAAAATTTAAGAAATTCCTACTTGAACAGAAGGGATATGAAAGCTATAATATTTTGAACATTAAATGTTAATATGCTTTCATTTACGACACAGACTGTGGAGACCAAGATATTTTAGGCTGCATAGGAACAGGTGAAATCAGCCTAAGGAAAAATTACACAACACAAGGGAAGGGACCTACGCCTTGAAAGTTTCCCTCCTCTGGATTATGCATGCAGCCTATAAAATGCACCAGCAGCATGGGTTTGCTGGCCCTGATATTAACAGACTGCCTCTGACCCCCTCTCACGGACTAGCCAACTGCCCTGGGCTTTCTTCACTTATTCCAAAAATTTGCCTCAGCAGTTCATGCTCCAGTGAACCAGTCAGACACTAGCATTTTCTGACTTGACTCTAGCAGCTTCTTTCTGCATATCCATAAACCCAAATGAGATTTTTTTTTTAAACTTCCTGCTTTCTGCCATGGGCTATCACACAGATATTTCTCAAACCTGGCTGTTGATCAGTATCATCGATGGAGCTTGTTTAAATATTAAAATAATCCATCCCCACTATGAACCTACTTAATAAAAATCTCCATGGTGGGGCTAAAGCACCTGTATTATTAGTGAATGTCGAGGGTAATTTTGAAGTACAGTAGGGACTGGGAACCACTGATTGAGATAATTTTATCAGCCTCCTACCTTTTCTCTCAGTCACTAGTCTCTAGTCTCCTCAACCCCCAAGCCCTTTGATGACTCCTCCCACACTTGTTACAGTGCAAATTCCTCCTGTATATTCTGATCACGATTTTGCTTTCTAGCCTTATCTCCCTCTCTACTCTTTTGTTCTCCCATAGCTACCTCCTATCCAACCTAACCTCCAAATCATTAAAAAAAAATTAAAAAGTCATTCATTCCCTGAGAAGCTATGCTTGTCATGCCTTAGAGCTTTTTCAATGCAACTTCCTCTCCTGGAGGGTTTTACATCCTTTTCTATGCTTCAAGACTCACTCAAGCATCATCTCTAAATCCTCCCAAGAGAAGTCCCACACACTGAAGTACTTATTCTCCTCATTTTCCATTCTTTATTTTAGCAGGTATTCCACAAAATGATCCGTGCGTGTGGCTGTCCCCACTTTCTAAACAATGAGTGTCTTGGTGGTAAGGACAGTACTTTATCTCTTTAGGTTCAATAAATGTGTTTTGAATGAAAGACATGAAATTATGCCAGATGAAGATGATATATAATGCATTTTAAGACAGTATGTTTAAAATGTTCTGTTTGGTAAATAAATAAACAAATAAATAAAACCTTTAAAAAAAGGAAAAGGTGTTATCAATATGGATATCACTGTCACCTATAACATGTCCAACATGTTGCCTAATGTGTCCACCAAAACATATTGTTTTATTGCCAGAAAACATTAATACTGAAGTCCAAAGTACTATTGTCTGAATGTAAACCTCTCTGCCTCCAGTTTCCATTACAGAAACAAATCCACCTCTTTTTAGAAGTTACTCAGTGTTACGAGTACAGATTGACATTAAATACATTTGCCAAGAGCTTAATATCCATAGTGCAGCAAAACACTTAGGGAAAGAAATAATGCAATTTTCAAAGTCATGATTAGCAACTATCCATAAAAAACTGTTATATGACTATAATGATAAAGTGCCATATTTACTACTTGCCTAGTAGACCTCCCGAGGTACATTCTGGATTCTCAGCACTATTATGTACATTTCAGAAGGAGATGAAAAGTAGTTCTGATATGATAAAACAGAATGTTCCAGAATGCTTAGAGTGGACAATAGAGTAGTAGTAGTAATAATAATAATGGCTTATATTTATTGACTGCTTATTCTGTGCCAAATGCTAAGCATTTTATATGCATCATTTCCTTGTATCTTCCCAGGAACCTCCGTTTTACATATGAAGAAACTAAAACAAGAAAGCATAAGTAACTTGACCTTGGTCACACAGCTATTCAGTGGCAAAACCAAAACTCTACTCCAAAACTGTATCTTCCTAACCACTATGTATTTTGTCTTATTAATACAAAGCTAAATTTAAAAGAAGCATGGAAAGGCAAGCTGGATGGTCTCCTAAGAAATGTCTTAAAACCTGAAATGGAAATTAGCTAAAATCTTGTCAGTATTTTAAAAGGTCAAAACATGACCTCAATCACGGGAGAGCATCAGAATCAGGAAGGGTTCACTCTTTATGATGAAGACTTCAGCATGGAACAATTAAAAAAATGCTGATAAGAGCTCTGAAAAAATTTGATTCACATATATTCTTCCCCCAAAAGGAAACAACTGATTTGACTAAAATGCTATAATATAGAAAAAATAATTATACTTAGTAATCCAATTACTGCTAACCCAGTTAATGAGTGGTTTTTAGGAGACATGAAGGTGTAAATTTGGGAAACAGTAAAGCCAGGAGTGATTACAACTTCAAGTGTCTGGACTTCTTCATTAGTTCTGGTTCCAAAGTAGGGCCATAAAATTAAATTGTGTCGATTACAAAAAATAATCTGCTAATTCATAATGCTCTTTTGCTTAGAGTTGAAGCAATATAACCAGATTTTGGAACTGCTAAAGTCATCTCAACTACCAACTTGTTTAGGTTCCAAGAAATAGAATTAGGAGAAAACCAGATGCATCAGCTGGGGTTTTTTGTGACAGGAGCAACATGAAAACCAGGCCAGGACCACAGCAGGCCCAAAGAGGTTGGAGGGCTACAGAACACAACCGTAATAGTCTGATCAGGACACAGGCATTGGAAAGAATGAATGTCAGCTAGCTTTAGTCTTTTTGTCCTTCTACTCAAGATTCAATTCCAAGGAAAGAGTCCCCCGTTGGCCTCAGTCCCATCACTAGTCCTCTGACTAGCTAGCAAAGAAAGCCCCTGAAAAGTCCCACCTGACTACATCTAAAAGGGAAGAAGGAACACCTCAAAAGGTGGTATTTGGAAGAGGAAACAGGTGCTGGAAAGAAAAAAACAGTCTATAACCCTGGCCTTATAACACTTACCTTGGATGAAGGAATATTCCTGCCTCTTCCCCATAAGAAACCCCATCTGCAGAGAGACAGAAAGTCTGGCTGGCCAGCTCTGAAGTGGACTGAGAATGATGACCATAAACCACACAACCAGTGCTCTATTTGATCCAAAGTAGATCAGGGACAGCTGAGACTAGTTCCAAGGGCAATACACGAAAGTGAATCTGTGGTATATTGTGTAAAAAGCCAACATGGACTTCCAAAAGTCCAATAACCAAGACAGGAAAAAGGGGGGGGGGGCGGGTGCAGAATCCCCATTAAAAAAAAAAAAAAGACTACATTTCATTTAGAAAGCTAACAAGCTACTATCAAAGGTTTGTAACCTCACTCCTGGCAACAACTTGGTCCACTTTTAACTGATTAGGAATAAAATGGACACCTGATAAGATTATACAGCTCGACAAGGTCAGGAAACTTTTGAAAAACTAAAACAAGGTATGAATTATTTAAGAGTTCTGAAAAGACCCAGGCTTTTTAAACCTTTTTATGGTATCAGGTGATGCATCAGTTACTGATTTGGGGATAATTTTATTACAAGATCATGATAATGTAAAACATTCTATAATATAACCCAGTAGAAAATGATTGCCAAGGGAAAGAAATTTATTTGTCTTCTTTAAGGAAACAAAGTTTGGCAATTATTTGAGCCATAACATCATTGTTTACGAGAGTGCCCTAAGGACTGATCATTACACCTTAACACTTGGTTAAAAAACTACCACGGAGGAGCAGAGGTGGCTATAGAAGATTTCAGGACTTCTAAATAAATATTCAACATGTTCCTAGTGGATGAAAATCCTTGTGGAGGACCCTTTATAAAAAATAGAGCCTCTAAATGCATCTCATGAGTCTATCCTAAGAGGACATTATAATTTCTCTTAAGTTAAAATAGTTTTACTTAAGAAATAGAAGGAAAAGGGGGATCCCTGGGTGGTTCAGTGGTTGGGCACCTGCCTTCGACCGAGGGCGTGATTCTAGAGTCCCAGGATCAAGTCCCACATCGGGATCCCTGCATGGAGCCTGCTTCTCTTTCTGCCTGTGTCTCTGCCTCTGTGTGTGTGTGTGTGTGTGTCTCTCATGAATAAATAAATAAA
This sequence comes from Nyctereutes procyonoides, assembly GCF_905146905.1. Classification (NCBI taxonomy): domain Eukaryota; kingdom Metazoa; phylum Chordata; class Mammalia; order Carnivora; family Canidae; genus Nyctereutes; species Nyctereutes procyonoides. Next base: position 27,843,858 of record NW_026575122.1, read on the forward strand.
ATCTTAAAAAAAAAAAGAAATAGAAGGAAAAGATACTCAAGGAGAAAAATGTAAAAACTTGAGGCTTCTTACATCTCCAGTGTGTTCCCCAGAGTCAGAGGTAGGAAGACAGAAGCCTAACAGGGAACGAGCATATTACAACAGTTACAACAGTATAAGGACCAGACTGAGTCATAATAAAACAAAAAGGAAAATCCCAGGGGTTTTATTCTCTCCAGGCTCCCAAAGGCCACAAGATTACTCCTGAGAAAAATAGTTCTAAAAGAAATATGTTTTATTTGACATAGAAATAGGACTGAAGTGTTAGCATCCTCCAAGCACTAGACAGTAGCAAGTGGCCACAGAAGCATCTGTTGAGCATCTGTTGGATGGATCTGAACACACCTCAAAATCTTCCAACAAAGGTTAGGCACCGCTTGGTCTTGTCAGCTAAGATTGTCCAACACCATCATCAAACTCCTTCATTCAAATGCTGGAAATTCCATAATAAAAAGGCTCTTTCCTAATTCTGCCAGGACAGACTTCCCAACCTTGAACATTAACAGCATCTGCCCACCCAAAATCCTCAGACTTCCTCTCTGGTCTCACTGCTTACCCTCTTCTCCCAACAGCCTCATCTCTCCCCTTTGCCATTGCATCTGTGCCTCTATGACACCAAGTGATCTATAGGACCACAAGAAGTCTACGAACCTTCTAGGTTCAGAAGACATGTTGTTTCTCTTCCTATAAAGTCCTTTTCACTATTTGTCTTCCTCTTTCTCCGGCCACTCCTGCCTGTTTATTAGTATTCAACTTGATGATTCCCTTTCTGAACATCTCCTTACACATTATCCACTGCTGGGTTAGATACTCTTCTGCTGAATTCTCCTGGCATTTTTGCAGTTAAAGTATCTATGACAGTGACTCATAATTACCTACTTACTTGTCGATATTTCCACAAACTGGATTTATTTTGAAGGAGGGATCAATATTAAGAGAAGGCAATCCATCAATATTTGCTGAGTCAATAACGGATTTTTGTTTGTTTTTATCCCCTCTACCCAGCAAAATACCAGGCACATAGTCATTGTGCAATAGGTATTTGCTGAAGGGATCCTAAGTACTCAAAACATTTGTTGGAGGAACGAAGTCATGGACAGATGATCAGAAAGTGCTACATATCAGAAATCTTAAATTCCAATATCCTACTTTCTGACCTCAAACACCTATTATCCCAGATTTCTCACACTCTGATTTTCTGGCCCACGATCACACAGAGATGTCCAGTCTCTTGACATCTCCATACTCACAAAGTCTTTAAATACCTTGAAGGTGGAGAGGCGGGGCAGGCTGGCGGAGGAGCAGGGCCCTCACCTCACCCGGCCCCACCAACTCACCTGGATAACTTTCAAATCATCCTGAAAACCTACTACTTCAACCTGAGATTTAAAGAGAGAACAGCCGGAACACTACGGAGAGAAGGGATTTCGCTTCTAACAATGCAGGAAAGCGGAAAAAAATAAAATGAAAAAGAATCAAGTGGGGGAGGGGGCCTGCGAGGAGCCGGGCTATGGGGGGCGGTGAGAGCCTCCGGGACAGGAAAGCCCAGCCCCAGAGAAGCGGGAACTTTACAAATCCGCACTGGATTCTTCCCGGAGGGAAAGGCGCTTAGCCGGGAAATCGAGCAGGACCGCAGGAGGGGCAGTGGGGCCTCCAGGCTCCCGGAGTCCCTAACAGAAGTGCGCCCGGGGGAGAGCGCGGCGCACACCGCGGCCTATCTCGGTAAAGGGCTGGAGCTCGCACCCGGCGGGGCCTCGGGAGGAGCCGGTCAGTCAGGCCGCAGCTCCGCACGGAGGGGGCTGCGTGGCCCCGGATCCCAGGGCACCGAGTGGACACAGCCCAGGATCCTGCGCTCCCCCCGGGACAGGCGGAGGCCGGGAGGGCACCGGACAGCGGGGACGCTCCTGCCTCCCGGTCCCCGAGCTATGCAGGTCAGCGCCCCCACCGCCCCGGGGGCACCTAGGCCAGTGCGGACTGGGAGCTGCGGTAGTTATTGCGGGAGCTGACTCCAGGGCTGGAAGGCTGGCCGCCCCCAGCGGTGTTGTTCCTCCTGGTGTCACCCTGTGCCTGGGAGAGGTGGGGCCGCCAGGGGACAGAGGCCTCACGGGGTCAACATCTCCCCCTGAGCCCAGCATCGGCAGGGGGCGGGGCAGCTGCCCCAGGTGCACACACCTGAGAGTCAGCACAGCAGGCCCCTCCCCCAGAAGACCAGCTGGAAGGACAGGGGAAGAGCAAGTTCTTGACCAAGCAATGCTGGAAAGCTCCAGGGGAAGTCGAGGGCTTTACAGTATATAGAACTTTCTTCCTTTTTCCAATACAACTCACTTTTATATCAGACTATAAATTTCCAATTTTTTTTTCTCTTTTCCCACCTTAACTACATATTTTACCACCTCTTCATTTTTAAGATTCCTCCTTTTTGACTTTCATATTTCTACAATTACAGGTCCTGGATATTTTCCACTTCTAGATTCCCTTCAACATACTCAACTTGATTTTGGGAGATATACAAGATATGTTTTCTTGTTCTGTGTTGTTTGTTTTCTCTTCCTTATTTTGTTCTACAATGGCATAAGTTAATATCTTCTAAAACATGACCAGCATGCACCCAGAACCAAGTGGTATACTGTGCTGGTTCATTCTGTGAGATTCCTCATTCCCATTCTACCCCCCTCTTTTATCTCATTTATGTTTTGGTGGTCAATGTTGGGGCTTTCTACAAGCATTTCTGGTTTATATAAATTTGGGACTGAGTATCTTCTAATATACAGAACTCAATATACTCAGAACCAACAGGATCACCCTCTAGGACCCCTCAGGTAGACTACATTCTCCCTCCACTACAACTTCGTCACCACCATCTCCCAATACCCCCCTTTTTTTCTTCCCTCCCTTTTTTTCTTCTCTTTACTTTTGCTTTTTTTTTATCTTTTATTCTCTTTTCTTTTTTTTTTTTCTCTTCTTCTTTGGGATTCTTGGCCTTTTATTTTTTACTACTTTGCTTTTAAATTTTGTTTTTCCAGACACATAGACCAATGGAACAGAATAGAGAACCCAGAAATGGACCCTGAACTTTATGGTCAACTAATATTCGACAAAGGAGGAAAGACGATCCACTGGAAGAAAGACAGTCTCTTCAATAAATGGTGCTGGGAAAATTGGTCATCCACATGCAGAAGAATGAAACTAGACCACTCTCTTGCACCATACACAAGGATAAACTCAAAATGGATGAAAGATTTAAATGTGAGACAAGACCCCATCAAAATGCTAGAGGAGAACACAGGCAACACCCTTTTTGAACTTGGCCACAGTAACTTCTTGCAAGATACATCCACGAAAGCAAAAGAAACAAAAGCAAAAATGAACTATTGGGACTTCATCAAGATAAGAAGCTTTTGCACAGCAAAGGATACAATCAACAAAACTCAAAGACAACCTACAGAATGGGAGAAGATATTTGCAAATAACATTATCAGATAAAGGGCTAGTTTCCAAAATCTATAAAGAACTTCTTAAACTCAACACCAAAGAAACAAACAATCCAATCATGAAATGGGCAAAAGACATGAAGAGAAATCTCACAGAGGAAGACATAGACATGGCCAACATGCACGTCAGAAAATGCTCTGCATCACTTGCCATCAGGGAAATACAAATCAAAACCACAATGAGATACCACCTCACACCAGTGAGAATGGGGAAAATTAACAAGGCAGGAAACCACAAATGTTGGAGAGGATGCGGAGAAAAGGGAACCCTCTTACGCTGTTGGTGGGAATGTGAACTGGTGCAGCCACTCTGGAAAACTGTGTGGAGGTTCCTCAAAGAATTAAAAATAGACCTGCCCTACGACCCAGCAATTGCACTGCTGGGGATTTACCCCAAAGATTCAGATGCAATGAAACGCCGGGACACCTGCACCCCGATGTTCCTAGCAGCCATGTCCACAATAGCCAAACTGTGGAAGGAGCCTCGGTGCCCATCGAAAGATGAATGGATAAAGAAGATGTGGTTTATGTATACAATGGAATATTACTCAGCCATTAGAAACGACAAATACCCACCATTTGCTTCAACGTGGATAGAACTGGAGGGTATTATGCTGAGTGAAGTAAGTCAATCGGAGAAGGACAAACAGTGTATGTTCTCATTCATTTGGGGAATATGAATAATAGTGAAGGGGAATATAAGGGAAGGGAGAAGAAATGTGTGGGAGATATCAGAAAGGGACACAGAACATAAAGACTTCTAACTCTGGGAAATGAACTAGGGGTGGTGGAAGGGGAGGAGGGCGGGGGGTGGGGGTGAATGGGTGACGGGCACGGAGGGGGACACTTGACGGGATGAGCACTGGGTGTTATTCTGTATGTTGGTAAATTGAACACCAATAAAAATTAATTTATAAAAAAAAATAAAAATAAAAAAAAAATAAAATTTGTTTTTCACTTTAGTGGTCCTTTTGTTTTATTTTGTTCTGATCTTTGTTTTCAATTTCTGGTCTCTGACCTTGTCAGAATCATCTAGAGTGAAATTTACTTAGGTCGTGGTTGATATTCTTGATTCAGCCCACTCATACAGCCACTCTGCACTGAGCAAAATGACTAGAAGGAAGAACTCATCACAAAAGAAAGAATCAGAAACAGTACTCTCTGCCACAGAGGTACAGAATTTGGATTACAATTCAATTTCAGAAAGCCAATTCAGAAGCACAATTATAAAGCTACTGGTGGCTCTGGAAATAAGCATAAAGGAATCAAGAGACTTCATGACTGCAGAATTTAGATCTAATCAGGCCAAAATTAAAAATAAATTAAATGATATGCACTCCAAACTGGAGGTCCTAACGACGAGGGTTAATGAGGTAGAAGAAAGGGTGTGCAACACAGAAGACAAGCTGATGGCAAGGAAGGAAGCTAAAAAAAAAAAGAGAGAGAAAAACAATTAAAAGACCAAGCAGAAAGGTTAAGAGAAGTAAATGATAGCCTCAGAAGGAAAAATCTACATATAATTGGGGTTCCAGAGAGCACCGAGAGGGGCAGAGAGACAGAAAGCATATTTGAACAAATCATAGCTGAGAACTTCCCTAATTTGGGGAGGGAAATAGGCATTCAGATCTAGGAGATAGAGAGGTTCCCCCCACCAAAATCAATAAAAACCATTCAATATCTCGACATTTAATAGTGAAACTTGCAAATTCCAAAGATAAAGAGAAAATCCTTAAAGCAGCAAGAGACAAGAGATCCCTAACTTATATGGAGAGAAATATTAGATTAACAGCAGACATCTCCACAGAGACCTGGCAGGCCAGAAAGGGCTGGCAGGATATATTCAGGGTCCTAAATGAGAAGAACATGCAGCCAAGAATACTTTATCCAGCAAGGCTCTCATTCAGAATAGAAGGAGAGATAAAGAGCTTCCAAGATAGGCAGAAACTGAAAGAATATGTGACCAGCAAACCAGCTCTGCAAGAAATATTAAGGGGGACCCTGTAAAAGAAAGAGGAAGCCCAAAGAAATAGTCCACAAAAACAAGGGCTGAATACGTATTACGATGACAAAAATTCTTATCTTTCAATAGTAACTCTGAACATGAATGGGCTAAATGATCCCATCAAAAGACATAGGGTTTCAGACTGGATAAAAAAGCAAGACCCATCTATTTGCTGTCTACAAGAGTCTCATTTTAGACCTAAGGACACCTCCAGCCTGAAAATGAACGGTTGGAGAACCATTTACCATTCAAATGGTCCTCAAAAGAAAGCTGGGGTAGCAATCCTCATATCAGATAAATTAAAGTTTATCCCAAAGACTGTAGTAAGACATGAAGAGGGACAACACTATATCATACTTAAAGGGTCTATCCAACAAGACCTAACAATCATGAATATTTATGCCCCTAATGTGGGAGCTGCCAAGTATATCAATCAATTAATAACAAAGTAAAGACATACATATTATTATACACTAATAGTAGGAGACTTCAACACGGCACTTTCTGCAAATGACAGATATTCTAAGCACAACATCACCAAAGAAACAAGAGCTTTAAATGATACACTGGATCAGATGGATTTCACAGATATATATATATAGAACTTTCTATCTGAATGCAACTGAATACACATTCTTCTCAAGTGCACATGGAACTTCTCCAGAACAGACCACATACTTGGTCACAAATCAGGTCTCAAGTGATACCAAAAGATTGGGATTGTCCCCTGCATATTTTCGGACCACAATGCTTTGCAACTAGAATTCAATCACAAGGAGAAATTTGGAAGAAACTCAAACACGTGGAGGGTAAAGAGCATCCTGCTAAAAGATGACTGGGTCAACCAGGAGATTAGAGAAGAATCAAATGTATTCATGGAACTAATGAAAATGAAGATACAAGCATTCAAAATCTTTAGGATACAGCAAAATACATCGCAATACAAGCATCCCTCAAAAAAATTGGAAAAAACTCAAATATACAAGCTAACCTCACACCTAAAGGAACTGGAGAAAAACACTAAATAAAACAAACCTACACCAAGCAAAAGAAGAGCGTTAATAAAGATTCAAGCAGAACTCAATGAAACAGAGACCAGAAGAACTGTAGAACAGATCAAAAAAACAGGAGTTGGTTCTTTGAAAGAATTAATAAGATAGATAAACCATTAGCCAGCCTTATTAAAAAGAAGAGAGAGAAGACTCAAATTAATAAAATCATGAATGAAAGAGGAGAGATCACAACCAATACCAAGGAAATACAAACGATTTTAAAAATGTATTATGAGCAGCTATATGCCAATAAATTAGGCAATCTAGAAGAAATGGACACATTTCTGGAAAACCACAAGTTACCACAACTGGAACAGGAAGAAATAGAAAACCTGAACAGGCCAATAACCAGGGAGGAAATTGAAGCAGTCATCAAAAACCTCCCAAGACACAAAAGCCCAGGGCCAGATGGCTTCCCAGGGGAATTCTATCAAACCTTTAAAGAAGAAACAATACCTATTCTACTAAAGCTGTTCCAAAAGACAGAAAGGGATGGAATACTTCCAAACTCGTTTTATGAGGCCAGCATCACCTTAATTCCAAAACCAGACAAAGACCCCACCAAAAAGGAGAATTATAGACCAATCTCCCTGATGAACAAAGATGCAAAAATTCTAAACAAGGTACTAGCCAATAGGATCTAACAGTACCTTAAGAAGATTATTCACCATGACCAAGTGGGATTTATCCCTGGGATGCAAGGTTGGTTCAATGCTCGTAAAACAACCAACATGATAGATGATATCAACAGGAGAGAAAACAAGAACCATATGATCCTCTCAATAGATACAGAGAAAGCATTTGACAAAATACAGCATCCATTCCTGATCAAAACTCTTCAGAGTGTAGAGACAGACAGAACATTCCTCAGCATCTTCAAAGCTATCTACGAAAAGCCCACAGCAAATATCATTCTCAATGGGGAAACACTGAGAGCCTTTCCCCTAAGATCAGGAACGCAACAGGGATGCCCACTCTCACTACTGCTATTCGACATAGTACTAGAAGTCCTAGCCTCAGCAATCAGACAACAAAAAGAAATAAAAGGCATCCAAATTGGCAAAGAAGAAGTCAAACTCTCCCTCTTCACAGATGACATGATACTGTATGTAGAAAACCCCAAAGCCTTCACCTCAAGACTGCTAGAACTGATATAGCAATTTGGCAATGTGGCAGGATACAAAATCAATGTCCAGAAGTCAGTGGCATTTCTATACACTAACAATGAGACTGAAGAAAGAGAAATTAAGGAGTCAATCCCATTTACAATTGCACCCAAAAGCATAAAATACCTAGGAATAAACCTAACCAAAGAGGTAAAGGATCTATACCCTAAAAACTACAGAACACTTCTGAAAGAAATTGAGGAAGACACATAGAGATGGAAAAATATTCCATGCTCATGGATTGGAAAAATTAATATTGTGAAAATGTCAATGCTACTCAGGGCAATTTACACAATTAATGCAATCCCTATCAAAATACCATGGACTTTCTTCAGAGAGTTGGAACAAATCATCTTAAGATTTGTGTGGAATTAGAAAAGACCCGAATAACCATGGGAATATTGAAGAAGAAAACCAGAGCTGGGGGCATCACAATGCTGGATTTCAAGTTGTACTACAAAGCTGTGATCATCAAGACAGTGTGGTACTGGCACAAAAACAGACACATAGATCAATGGAACAGAATAAAGAAGCCAGAAATGGGCCCTCAAGTCTATGGTCAACTAATATTTGACAAAGCAGGAAAGACTATCCACTGGAAAAAAGACAGTCTCTTCAATAAATGGTGCTGGGAAAATTGGACAGCCAAGGAAGAAGAATGAAACTAGACCATTCTCTTACACCATACACAAAGATAAACTGAATAAAAGATCTAAATGTGAGACAAGAATCCATCAAAATCCTAGAGGAGAACACAGGCAATACCCTTTTGAACTTAGCCACAGCAACTTCTTGATACATCTATGAAGGCCAGGGAAACAAAAGCAAAAATGAACTATTGGGACTTGAAATCAAGATAAAAAGCTTCTGCACAGCAAAAGAAACAGTCAACAAAACTAAAAGACAATGTACAGAATGGGAGAAGCTATTTACAAATGACATATCAGGTAAAGTGCTAGTATCTAAGATCTATAAAGAACGTATTAAACTCAACAGCAAAGAAACAAACAATCCAATCATGAAATGGGCAGAAGACATGAACAGAAATTTCACCAAAGAAGACATACACATGGCCAACAAGCACATGAGAAAATGCTCTGCATCACTGGCCATCAGGGAAATACAAATCAAAACCACAATGAGATACCACCTCACACCAGTGAGAATGGTGAAAATTAACAAGACAGGAAATAACAAATGTTGGAGAGGATGCGAAGAAAGGGGAACCCTCTTGCACTGTTGGCGGGAATGTGAACTGGTGCAGCCACTCTGGAAAACTGTGTGGAGGTTCCTCAAAGAGTTAAAAATAGACCTGCCCTACAACCCAGCAATTGCACTGCTGGGGATTTACCCCAAAGATACAGACGCAGTGAATGACTGAGACACCTGCACCCCAATGTTTATAGCAGTAATGTCCACAATAACCAAACTGTGGAAGGAGCCTCGGTGTCCATCAAAAGATGAATGGGTAAAGAAGATGTGGTCTATGTATACAATGGAATATTACTCAGCCATTAGAAATGACAAATACCTACCATTTGCTTCAACGTGGATAGAACTGGAGGGTTTTATGCTGAGTGAAGTAAGTCAATGGGGGAAGGACAATCATTATATGGTTTCACTCAAACAGGGAATATAAAAAATAGTGAAAGGGATTATAGGGGAAAGGAGAGAAAATGAGTGGGAAATATCAGAGAGGGTAACAGAACATGAGAGACTTCTAACTCTGGGAAACAAACAAGGGTTAGTGGAAGGGGAGGTGGGCAGGGGGATGGGGTGACTGGGTGACGGACACCGAGGGGGAGACTGGACGGGATGAACACTGAGTGTTACACTATATGTTGGCAAATTGAACTCCAATAAAAAATATACAAAAAAATTTAAATAAACAAACACCTTGAAGGCATCACTTCCCTCCCTACTCAATCTGCACCCATTTTTATCATGAACTTTCTTAACCCCTAGTTTCATGTGTAAAAGGCCAGCCCTGTACAAATCTCTGCTGTCAGCTACTAAAAATAGTACCCCAGGGGAGTGCCATACAACTGTGCAGATGGGGCCCAATGTAAACTCATGGTCTCCAACTTCAGCTAGAACTCTCTGCTGACCAGTACTTTACCTTGGGAGTCAACTCCGTCATCCGCTCCTTGTCCATTCCTCACTACTCTCTAATCGTCTTCTCCTATCTCAGTCTGACTATCCACTCTCATTCCCCATTGCTGCCACATAGCCTTGCCTCCTACTTTATCAGATGATTGACATCAACTCAACTCCTGCCTCCACACCAGTAGACTTAATCAAATCCACATCTGTCTGTTCCTCCTTCCCTTTTGTAGCAGAGGATGAGGAGTCTGCCCTGCAGCATACCCTCCACTGAAGACGAATCACTTCATCTGTGTTTTCAAACTCATCTCCTTCCCTCTTCTAATAGGAGTCTGCTCTATTATTAACCCCTCTCATATTTTCAATTTCTCTCTTTTCTTCTGGCTCTTCATACTCATTATATAAATATGCTAAACTTTTTCTCTTAAATTCTTCTTAATCTCTGTATCCTCTCGCTTTGATCCACTTTTTTCTTTCTCTTATCAACTAAACTATTTGCAGCATTATTCTCTACTTCACCATGCGCCATTTATTCAGCAAATACATCATATTTTTGTGGGTAATACACAGGGACATTTTTAAAATCCTCTAGCTTGAAATGTGACTGCCTTCAAGAATTTAAACTCTAAAATCAACACACAATGAATTGGCAAGAAAACAGAACAATTTCTAGGCCAGAGTAAGATATAAATTAGCAATATCCAACTGAAAGAAGACATCTGAGCCAATGGACTTGTAGTAATTTAATTCCTTAGTAAGGAATCCATTATGCTAGCATAGTGTCACTTAAACTCTGTAGTTTCTCTCATTTTTAATCCTTCTGATTTTATTTGGCTTCCAATATTAGTTGCCTCTACAGAGAGAGAACACAGAGAAAGTATCTCTCATTTCAGGAGAGTTCAGGACTGGCAATATAGATTGGTTCCCCTGTTCAGAACTGTTCTACTTCCCCAAGAGAGAACTGAATATAGGGAACCTGAAAGTTCATAATCTAATGTTAAGAACAACACATTACTTTTAGCAAAGTGAACTAAATCATTCATTTAACAAAGGTTGTATATCAGGACAAAAAAAAAAAAAAAGAATGGCATGTTGTTACCACCAAAAAGTTGTGTGAAAATGTAGAGGTTGCATCTTTCTCAAATATTAGAAGAGCTTTCTGCATCAAGTAAATTGCTTTGGATAACTTATTCTTCTTTATTTTACTCATTACACTCAATTCTGAAATAGAAAACAAACATATTACCAAAAGGGAAACATTAAAAACTATCTTTAAAAGTTTTTGGAAAAAAAAAAGTTTTTGGAAAAACAGTTTATCCCAATTTTAATTACCTGTAAAACAGTCATTGCTTGTAGGTTGTTTTAGCTTTTCTGGACCTTTGGTAGACATAGGTTTGCTATCAGTTGGAGTCTGCAAAACTGAAGGAGGAGATTGCCATTACAATTAGATTCACATTCAAGAAAGGAAATATTTTCTAAACATTAAAGGGTAACTATTTGTAAAATTACTGCTTCTTCTCATATGCCATCTTTTTTTTTCATTAATAGATAAAAATTCAAAGAAATCTACTATAATGCAGTTTTATTGACAAATTCTCTTTTATTTGCCACAGTATGCCTAAATACATCAAAAATATTTAAATTATAAAAACATTTGATTTTCTATCTCATCTTAAATAAAATCATCTTGAAAGCTTACAAATACGATCCAATCTGCTTTTGTTCACTTTCCCTTTTCATAAACTTTTAAGAACTGCTTCATTTACGGGCCCCACAAGAACTCAGAGCATCCCCTGAAGACCTCCACTCTCCTCTTTCAAGAATTTCAACTAACACATAAATTATTGCCATTTGACTATGGGCAGTGAGAGATCCTGGTATATAGCTGGGACAACCACCATAATGGCCCAGGAAAGAGAGGATGATGGAGAAGAGAATAAAAGTATGCTGGCCCAGGAAGATGGACAATGTTACACTAATTCTTGATTTTCTGGGTATAGTCCCCAAGAGACTTGGCAATATTGTTTCTGCCCTTGGAGGTATGTGAAGGTACTTAGAGTAACCTTACAACAAACCCCTTTTATTGAGGTTGAATTATTTGTGCTAACGCCATTGACTTATAAAAGATGCCACTAGACACCATTAAAGGATATAAGGTTTCTTTAATGGTGAAAGATAAGGGAATTTATCTACAATAGCGACAGCAACACAAAGCAGAAAATAAGGCATCATTCTTTCAGTACCTGGGGTATTATAATTGCTAATTAACCCATAGCTCTCATGATTATAATCGTGAGAGATAAGGATGCCCAGCATAGATAAGTCATATCTAATGCCACTGCCATCAACATGCAACCATTGTAAAGTTCTTGAAGAAGAATGACAAAAGGGGCACCTGGGTGGCTCAATTGGTTGAGCATCTGACTCTTGAGTTCGGCTCAAGTCATGATCTCATGAGTGGAGCCCCATGTCAGGCTCTGCACTGTGCATGGAGCATGCTCAGGATTCGCTCCCTCTCCCTCTACCCCTCCTCCACTTCTCTCAAAAATAAAGGAGAAAAAAGAATAACAAGTGGTATTTAGGCAACGTTAGTCTGGCAGCAGCATGCAAGAGTGAAGAAAGGAGGAAAAAATGAAAATCTGTATTAGGGTGATAGTTCAACAAGCAGACAAAAACATCAAGAAGACCCAGAGATACAGCAAAGGAATAATAACTAATTCCATTTAAATCTGAGCTCATGTCTACAATCAGTATTGTTAAATTGTTAAATGTATAATGGTCTCTGATAAAAACTCAGAGGATCACTTGGTCTTCAAATACTTATGGATGACAATTAGAGAATGAACTAGCATAGTAATTCTGTAAGTAAAGAGACCCCACTGCATTACAGAAGACAATACAGTCATTAAGTGAGAATTATAGTTTTCTTAAGGAAAATCTGATACATAAATGCCATTCACATTTGGAAATACATTTCTAATTCAAATAATTTAAAATAAAAAAATATTCAATAATATTCTTATTATTCTAAGAAGCCCTATTGAAAAACTATATATGATGACACAGAGATGTTTTCATTTTTAGTTGCTTCCCTCTATATCCAGGTCTTCTGAGAAACAGTCTTTGAAATAGTATAAATATTAAAAATAAGGTATAAATGGATAAAAACTATAAAAGAATAAAAGAATGGGAAATAAAGGAAATTCTATATAAACAGAATGCAAATACAAACAAGTTCTAAGTATATATCAACTGGGAACATAACCATACAAAAAATAAAATTAATTCAAGTGAATTTGAACACAGTTCTCTAATGTGTGGCATATTCTAAAGATATAATGTGAACTGCAAAGAAATCCTAAACTTACTTAGTAGTTTCATTGTTAATGTTGCTATTGTTTGAATAATTCTGAAAATACTTTATAATATGGTAGGATAAAGCAAGTAAGTTATTACATCGATACTGTTGGGAACCAGAGTGCTCAACATGAGAGAGAGTAAATACAAAAATGAAATGTGGAACTTTGGATTTTCAAAGTGTTGGACTTTGAATTGGTAATATCAAAAAGAACTTGCAGAGTGTGTGTGTGTGTGTGTGTGTGTGTGTGTGTGTGGTAAGTCTAGAACATTTAGTTATACAGCAAACAAAACAAAAACCTGCTCAAAGAATAATGGGGACATATCAAAAAAAACACAATCCAGTTTGAGACCTCCCATGGCAAAATGTGTGACATCAGAAGAACAATGATAGTAACTTATTATAAATGATTTAATAAAAACAAAACTCAGTCCATAGTATAACACCACAAATTAGAAGAGCCAAAGTAGGGACAGCTCTTCTTTACAAAGAAGGGCAGCAAGTATATTTAGAAGGAATAGTTCAATTAGAAAATCACTGTGCACACAACCATTGTAACAATTAATTCTGCAAGGATCACCAACAGAAGTTAAAACCATTGGGTGAAAATCTGTTGGGGAATAGGACATTTATTCCATCTCAAAGCATCACCTGACAATACCAATTATTTTTTCATTATGCAGAGGGAAAGATGCCCTTACAGTGGAGAAATCTGGTAGACACCACCTTAACAAAATGAAAACTGTCTGCCTCATCAATGATAGGACAAATAAACAATATGTGCAGCCTAATGTGATACAACGGTATCTAACAACATCACCTATATAATCATGAAGAAACTACTAGGAAAATTCAGATTGTAGAATGTTCTAGAGACACAACCTCAAAAATGTGTCATAAAAGAAAAAAAAGTGAGTTATTATTCTAGATAAAAGAAGAACAGGACAGAGAGGTGATGTCAGCATAATGGCAGCATAAGACATCCCTTCCCCCACACACAATCTGTAACAAAAATTCAGCATCCATTCATGGACAAAAAAAAAGTACCTAAGAAAGAAGAGCCAAAGGAGAGACATCAAACTTCCTGATTTTACACTATACTACAAAGCTATAGTAATTAAAACAGTATGGTACTGGAATAAAAATAGACACATAGACTAATAGAACAGAATCAAGAGCCCAGAAACAAATTCAGGCATATATTTCCAATATTAGACAATGAAGAATACTTAATGGGGAAAAGACAGTCTCTTTAATAAATGATGTTACAAAAAAAGGATATCCATATGCAGAAGAATGAAATTGAACCTCTGTTTTATACTACTCATAAAAATTAACATGAAACAGATTAAAAATTAATCATAAGGACTGAAACCATTTAATTTCTTTAAAAAAATCAAAAATAGAACTACTATACAATCCAGCAATCCCCTTCTGGGTGTATCTCCAAAGGAAATAAAAATAAGATCTCAAAGAGATACCTGCACTCCCATGTTCACTGCAATATTATTCACAATAGCCAAGATATGGAAACAACTCAAATGTCTGTCAACTGATGATTGGATAAAGAAGATGTGAGATAGATAGATAGATAGATAGATAGATAGATATCGTGGAATATTATTTCATGAATATTATTCAGCCATTATTATTCAGAAAGAAGGAAATCCTGCAATTTGCAATAACATGGATGGATCTTGAGGACATGATGCTAAGGGAAATAAGACAAATACTGTATGACATCACTTAAATGTGGAATCTAAGAAAGCTGAAGTCACAGAAACAAAGAGTAGGGGGCTGGTGATCAGGGGCTAGAGAGGAAGTGGAAGGGGATGAAGATATGTCAGTCAGAGGATACAAACTTTCAGTTATAAGATGAATAAGTTCTAGGGATCTCATGTACAGTATGGTGATTATAGATCATAATACTTGAAAGTGGCTAAATAAGTAAACCTTAAATGTTCTTACCACAAAACAGAATTGGCAATTATGTGATATGATAGAAGTGTTAACTAATGCCCTGCTGGTAATCATTTTGCAATATATTAGTGTAACAAATCAACACATCTGTACACCTTAAACTTACACAATGTTATTTGTCAATTATATCTCAATAACCTCGGGGGGGGAGTTTGCACTCAAAAATTAATTAACTACCATTTGATTAAACCTATTTAGTTGTATATATGATGTGACATCTAAATGCTTTCTTTTTCTTAGGTTTTTATTTGAATTCCAGATGGTTAACATACAATGTACTATTAGATTCAGGTGTACAATTTAGTGATTCAACACTTACATACAACACCGGGTACTCATCCCAAGTGCACTCCTTAATTGCCATCATCTATTTAACCTATTCCTATTCACCTCCCCCTGATAATCATCAGTTTGTTCTCTAAATATATGCATCAGTTTGTTCTCTAAATCATCAGTTTGTTCTCTAATCATCAGTTTGTTCTCTAAAGAGTTCTCTAAAGACTTTAGAGACTCATTGAGGACATGATGCCAAGTGAAATAAAACAAATACTGTATGACATCACTTAAATGTGGAATCTAAGAAAGCTGAAGTCACAGAAACAAAGAGTAGGGGGGTGGTGATCAAGGGCTAGAGAGGAAGTGGAAGGGGATGAAGATATGTCAGTCAAAGGATACAAACAAAAGTCTAATTTACAAATTAGAGTCATCAGTTTCTTGGTTTGCCTCCCTCTTTTTTCCCCTATGATTGTTTGTTTTGTTCCTTGAATTCCACATGTGAATGAAATCATATGGTGTTTGTCTTTCTCTGACTTATTTCATTTAGCATAATACACTCTAATTCCATCCAAATCATTGCAAATGGCAAGATTTCATTCTTTTTATGGCTGAGTAATATTCCATTGTGTGTGTGTATAAGTATATATATATATATACATACACACACACACACACACATATATATATATATATATATATATATATATATATATATATATATTCTTTATCCACTCATCATTTGATGGACATTTGGGCTCTTTCCATAATTTGGCTACTGATGATAATGCTCCTGTTATAAACATTGGGGAGCATGTATCCCTTCAAATTAGAATGCTTTAGACAGAAATCAGAGGTCATATTAGAATGGAACACTTAGTTCTATTCTATAATGAGTAATTTATAATGAAGTAGTTGTTAAATAGTGGCTATATAATCATGCCAAACATAACTTGGCTTTATCAAAATTTAACTTCAGTTTTTATACATAATAATGTAAAATTTTATTTTGAAACTCAAGTAAATGTATTACCTGTATGTACACTAGTATTACTATTGACATCTTTTTAAAAAATGTTTTGACCTGTTTAATAATGAGGCCAATATAATTTAGATCCAAATCATGTGTGCTCTGACATTACTGTTAAAGATGTCTAAGTTCTTCAGTTGCTTCCAGGATAAATATAAATCCCTTAGCCCTTCAAAATTTAACTGTGATCTATATCACTAGGCTTATCTGTGTCATCCTCTCAAGTGTGCTCTTCATTTTGGCCATAAGAGAATTCCAGCAGTTCCTAAATTGCACCATCCAATCATTTGCTTTCCAGCTTGCTAAAGGCCGTTTTCTCTATCCAAATAACTGTTTCCTTTTTGATCTTCTTCATAAAGATATTTACTAACCTTCTAGTCAACTATCACTTCTCCCAGGAAGCCATCCCTGACTCTTGTTCATTAAAGATACTCCTCTTCTGTGTGCCCAAATACTCTGAGTCTACTTCTGTTAACATTTATTAAGCTCAACTGTTACAACTGGCTCAGTTATCTAGAAGCTCAAAATTAGAGGCTGTATCTTATTTATACCAAACACAGTATGATTCCGAGATCTTAGTAGGCACTCAATAATTATATATAGATTGAATTAACAAAATATTGATAATTTACTACACCTCAAACAAAATTTATTTAATTTTTTGGATGTGTACCAAGGGATTTGCTATGTGAGTTATAAAGCAATAATGAAAGGTATCTATTGATAGTAATCAGGGAAAAGAAAAGAATGAAATTTATCTGGAAAATAGTCAACAAGAACATAATTTACAAATTAAATTGATTCTATTCTTGAACTCATCTTAAAATTGATGCAGAACAAATTATATGTTTTGAAGACTACTACCTTGCAATTGGTCAAGAAGCACAACAGCTATATGGTGCTGGGCTTGAATTAGTTCAAGATGCAAATCCATCATGAAAGTATTTGGTGTGACTGGTTTGCAAATGTCTCCATCTATATCCTGGGTGTACTTTGGTAGAATTGAAGTAAAAATAAAAACAAAATACAGTTATCAAAACATACTAAAAATAGCTCTATCCTAATTATCACTCAAGTTATCATTTTACACTAAGCCACTAAATTCTGTTCACTCTCAACTCTTTGCAATCTGATTCACATGCTAATAAACCTGCTTTTCAATACAGTGGCCTCTTTAATAACAAATTTAGAGACTCCTCACTCTTCTTGATTTCTTCTGGCAAGAGAGGAAGAGATTTCCGGTCTATGAGAGCAAGGGGTCACCACAAATCATGCTTTACGCACCTATGTCTGAAGCCAGCCCTCTTCCTAGCTAAGTAACACTTAAATCTCATGTAAGAGTTTCCCATTTACCTTGGTATAGCAATGGTCAATCACTGATGATCCATCTGGCAAAGTACTTAACATGCAATTCAAATTTATTCCATCAATTGCTTTGTCAAGAAGTTCATAGGCCAAAAATAACTGTTCCGCAGGTTTCTTCTAAAGTAATTTTATAAACAAAACAGAAATATAACACTTAAGAGAAAATCATATACAATTCCAAACTTCTTTTATAATAATTCAAACCAAGTGACAAATTTAAAGAGTCTATCCAATATCAACAATGTTATATTTTTTACTAAATGTATGTCTTTGATTAAATGTGGAGTACTATTGATAAAAGTGAAATAATAAA
The DNA here is from genome assembly GCF_905146905.1 of Nyctereutes procyonoides. NCBI lineage: Eukaryota > Metazoa > Chordata > Mammalia > Carnivora > Canidae > Nyctereutes > Nyctereutes procyonoides. The sequence goes on from NW_026575122.1 coordinate 27,862,030, forward strand.
TACATTTCATCATTTTTCCGATTATAAGTTAAACTTTTTATAAACATGTATATATCTTCCTTTTATGGTTTTCAAAATTCTGAGTGTACCAAATGTATAGGTAAATTTTTAAAATATAACTCACAAAATTTGTCATTTTCACACATTTCATTTTGAAAGTTTGTTTGTTTTTTAAATCTCAGAGCTGGAAATTTAGATGTAGAGGCCATCAAATCCAATGGCATATATCATGACTTTCATTGCATATATCATGATTTTCATTGTATTTCACGAAATACCTTTTCATTCTAATTATTCTCACAGAGAAACAAATATAAAATAATATAAAAGGCATCAGCTTTGTTCAAACTTCCAAATTTCCCATATTTCTCGAGAAAATTTTTAGGAAATAAAGCAAGCACAAACATGGAGATAACTGAAATCCTCTATAGACTGTCCACAATGACAATCCTTTTCTCTGCTCCTAAAAAAAGCCACTGTGTTTTGGTTTTTACCATTCTTTTGTGTGTTTTTAAACTTTTACAATGTGTGTATCCATTAACAATATGCAGTACTGCCTGCATATCTTTTAATTCTGTCAGAAAATTTTGCAATCCACTTTATACATTCAAACATATGTTGTTGAAACTTTTTCATGCTGGTATATGCAACTCAATGTGTCAGAGTTTGGTTAACAACACAGAACAACTCTAGATACTCTTAAGCAGAAAGGGATTTGATACACAGAATTAGAGGTGTCTGTCACTGTTGGAAAGCCAGGGGGAGCAAAGGCCAAGAAAGCTGCCAGTGACAAGTCTGCTGCATGCAGAAGCCTCTGTGAATCTAAGAATCAAGGAGGTGGCTGACAACCACCACAAGTGACTGCTACACCAGATCAAGCGAATTGCAAGAGCTTGCTCAGCAGGGCTGGTCAATTAACTTCTTCCATCTGCCACTGCCAAATAAGAACTCTGTCTTCCCTTCATTATAAATTCATGCAAATGTGCCTCATCGGAAGACTAAGGTAGAACCACATGGAATGAGATGCTAGGAAATGCAGTTCCAGCTTTTCCCCTGTGACACAAAGGTAGCTAAAGAAGGGGAATGGCAGTGATGCCAAGCTGACTCTAGTTCAAGCCCACACTAATTCACTCATCCTCACAGCCACAATGAAATGGTGCTATGCTGAGGAATATGTCACAATCTATTTATCCACTCTTCAGATAAGTATTTAGATTCCTATTACTAAAAATGTATACAATGCATTGTACTAGTCTAGGGATCAAGTCAAGGTTGGTATTTGCTTTGCAGTCCTTATGCCTTTTTTTCTCTTTTCTTTTGCAGCTGTCTAAGACCTCTAGAACATATTAAACAGAATACTCTATGTTGTTAGTTCAGTATAAAAGGACTGCTTGTAATCTTTTACTATAAGTGTAACATTCATTACAGGTCTCTGAATGATACCCTTTATGGGATATAGAAATTCTCCTCTATTCCTGACTTACAAGTTGTGTTTTGTTTTGTTTTTTTTAAGATAGGTGTTGATTTTTGTCAAATGCTGTTGTTGCATCTTTTTATCTAGTGAGGCAGTCATATTTCTTCCTTTCATCTGCTAATGTGGTGTATTGCATTAGATTTTCTAATGTTAAATCATCCTTGTGTTCCTGGAATATATACGATTTGATTACATACATCCATTCCAAAGTATATAGATGTATATCTCCATGCAAGAATCACAGACATAGGAAAGGTCTCATGCAACTCAATTAATATAAAGTCAAATAACAGACCTATGTGAAGGCTGGGCCAAGGTTATAAATCGTTAGGAAGAAAGACTTTCTTCCCACCCACCCACCTCTCACTACCCATGTTGAGAAACCTCCCCATACAAATAGGCAAATGGGTTTTTTTTTCAGGTCTCCCTTCTCTAGAATGTGGTCTTTTGGAAGTTATAATTTTAATGTGTGAGTCTCAGTTCCAAACCCCCATCTCTCATGTGCCCAAGCCTCATATCTTGTCACTAGATGGCTGTTAACCTGAGCTTTTTGGTAACCGAGCCTATCAACCAATTGCAGCATCTACTCATAAAATGACCATTCTAGTTTCCAGTTCCCCTTTTATTTTGGCCCCTAGAATTTATCTTACCTTCTTGTGAGCTTCACAATGTGTTTGAGGATATTTGTTCAATTCTGTCCAAAATTTCTAGGTGCTTTGTAGCAAGAGGGTTTTCACCTTACCCGATTTGCTGTTTTGCCAGAAACAGAAGTCTCTAAAGATGCCCTTTTAACACCAAAAAATTTCAAACATTCCCCCCACATATACCTATATTCTATCATCAACATCACCACCATCACTATCACCTTTGTTATCTTTGTCATTATCATAACTAACATCTAATTAAACTATCTTCTAGATACTGGGCTAAACATAATAAATTTTTTAAATGCCATTATCCTATGAAGCAGATACCTATTAATTATTTTAATTTTATAATACGTTTATTGAAAGAAATAGATGCTATGTATTTAGTAAACTTTTAAATAAATTCTGAATGTAATCACAATAAACACCTCATTTTTTAAAGAGCTGTATGTATATATGCAAGGTACATAATTCATCCTGCCTACAATTTCTGATAGGTGAGCATACAGATTTTGGATTCTCCTTACAATAAATTCTCACTCCTTCACTTCACTCCAGATGGATCTGAGACCCTAAGTTAAGATTCAGTGCTCTACATAAAACATAAGAGAAAAACTGAGTAGCTACCACGTGCCAGGTACTGGTTTCTGTAACATTACTAATACCTCATTTAAATGATATAACTTAAATAATATCGGTAGAATAGGTTCTACTGTTATTTTACAGATGAGGACATTTATTTTCAAACGGATTAAATAATCTGTTCAAGATCACATAGTCAATATTAGATTCCACTCTGGGTCTTCCAACACCAAGCATTGTGCCCTTAGGTCATACCAATGAACCACTTGTATTACGTCTACCATATGCCACAGTACAGCTGGGCAGGTTGCCTATTGCACAATTTTAGGGGGTGCCATTCATGCTTTGTCATCATAAACTTGTATGTTCATTTTGACAATTTCCCAGAAGATAGTAATAAATCATATCAAGGAAAGGGTACATTTTTCTAATTTAAATAAGAGTAGCAATAGTTCATAAAGGGTCTTCAGCTTCTTCATTTGGGAAAACTGCCACCTTCTATGAAACACATTTTATTTAGTGGCTCTAACTGCCAGAAATTTTCCACCTGAAGCCAAAATCCAGCACTTTGTAACTTCTACTACTGTCTTTATTCCTGTCCTATGAAGCCTCAGAGAATAAGTACTGGCCCACTCAGCCAGTGATTCTGAAATTCTAGTTTCCTTAAGAATCTACCTGGGGGATTTTAAGAGGAAAATACCTGGAATTATAAACTTTTAAGACTCCACAATTGGAAACTATAATCCAATATGCCTAAAGTGGAAAATAGGAAGTTGTATATTTAGCAAGCACTATACGATCCCTGGAAAAAGCACTGGCAGCTATTATAAATAAGCCTCCTCAATCTCTTGTGAATTTAAATTTACTGTTCCCAATTTAAGATTTCTCAACTCTAGCTCTCTTAAGACACAATATTACATAAAGAACTCAAAATTGCATCCCTTAAAACCTATAATTAGAGGAAAGTAAATTCAGAATGATCTACCAGTCCTCCACTATATTCAGGATATTTGATTGGTACCCAGTTATAAGATTGTATATTTTATGCATTAAAAAATATCTTTTAGACCAGTATCCCGAAGACACTTTTTTTTTAATCAAAAAGCAATGTACCATAGTGACTAAATGCATGGATGTTGACAGCAACACACCTAAGTTCAAATCTACTTACTGCATGCAACCATGAGCAATTTGGATACAGCAGCAAAAATCATCAAGATGACTATACAAATCAACTGGAGTAAATCTCACAAACACAATACTGGGATAAAAAGCAAGCTGCAGAAGAATACACACACTATCTCACACACACACATACTTATATAAATATTAAAAGCAATACTCCTTACTTCCTGGAATACACACATATGGAATAAAAGTATGCCTGGAATTTATCAATCATTATATTTAGAATACCAGTTGCTGCTATGCAGGAGGAAAGGTGATATGATCAAAGGGGTTAGTGGAAGAGTTTCAACTGTACTAACAAGGTATTGTTTCATAACAGGAATTGGGCCTACCTTAGAACATTCTTTATAATTTTATGTCTTATATTTCAAATTGATTTTTCAGAGAAAATACAGCAATTATGAGTATTAACATTTTGCAACAGGAAAAGTGCCAAGCGAAATGATAGGAAAAAACATCAAAATGTTGCTATGCTAAAAAATATTAAAAAGACTAGAAGAGAATATAAAAAATATTTCAATCCATATAGTGAAATTGCATATTTTCTCCCCTTTTTATATCTCTAAATATCCTCTAATGTTAATACAACTTTTGTAATTTAAAATTATAATTTTTTAATTAATCAGGCAAACAAAAATACAGATCACTGGCTTTCTCTATAGAAACGTATTTTTCAACAGTAGTCCACAAGCACTAGTGTCTTAAGTAATAAGGGGTAAAATGGATTTTATTTTCAAATAATGGAATATACAGTATTCCATCTCTTCTTGGAAAACCACAATGCTCATAAGCAAATGAATGCCTCTTAGAAGACTTACAGTAAAGAACGTATTGCGCTTAATCCAGAGTCACCCAAAGTTACCTGACTCTGGGATCCTTTTCTGAGGCATAGTATTAGCAACACATAGGACAGCCTTGGCAAAATGCTATTCTAGTTCTTGTCTGTAAATAAAAGAATGTTTATAACATATATGACGTGGTTCCCGAGACTCCCATTCAGATCTACAGAACAACACAATCCTCGATGGACAGAAATAATTCAAATATTTTATGAAAAACATAATCAAGAGGAACGGTCAGGACACTTGGGTGGTTCAGTGGTTGAGCGTCTTGCCTTTGCTCAGGGCATGATTCCGGTCCCGGGTCAAGTCCCACATCAGGCTCCCTGTGGGGAGCCTACTTTTCCCTCTGTCTAATCTCTGCTTCTCTCTGTATCTCTCCTGAATAAATAAATTCTTTAAAAAAAAATTCTCTTAAGGTAACAATTACTAAGAACTTGCCATGTGCCAGGGACTATTCTAAGTGTATTTTCAACAGGTAATAACTTATTGAATCTGTCAGAGGAATATGCTGAGCAGGACATCTCTGCTTTATGAGTCTATGAACCATAACACATTCAAAACTCTAACAGTAATTCTTTTAAGATAATTTACTAGGTTATTTTTAAAGCTGATTGGGATTTTTTCTACAGTGAAAGCAAAAGGTAGAAAATGCCCCTAGTTTTCAATGTAGATAAAAACTATAAATTCTCAAATATTAAATATTCATAATTATTTCTATAATTAACCATTACACATTTATAAACTTAATATCATTTGAAAATCTAAATTCATGTTTTTAACCGTATTTTCTAAAATATTTCTGCAATACCTTTAATATGGGAAGAACGTCCACGCTCCCTTTCAAAACTCCAAGGAATTCACTAGTTCCTTTCCTGAAAGATATCTCTGTGGGGGGAAAAAAGGAAAAGAAAGAAGGAAGAAATGGAAGGAACAGAAGAGAAAAGGAGGGAAGAGAAGAAGAAGGAGGAAAAAAGGGTAAGCAGGAAGAGTAGGAGAGGGTAGGAAAGAAGAAACAGGCAAAGAAGGAAGGACCAGAGGAAGGAAAAAATGTAAACATAGCAGTGAATCACAACCCTAAAAAATGTTATGCTAAATTGGTTGCCCTTTTAATGACTCATGATTTTAGAAATGATTCAACACTTAGAAGTTGACAAAACACTAAACTATTTCTTCCATATAATTGTTTTTATATGTTAATTTTATGTCTTTATATAAGTTAATTTTGGTTTTATATAAGTTAAGATCTTACAGTAAAACAAACAATTAAAAATATTATTAACAAGGTAATATTATGGTAAAGAGACTGGTCTTTCCAGTCTGTAATGTCTATTGAAAAGCATTCATAAAACAATGTAAAAGCCTTATGAATTTGGACAAATATCAGAGAAGGCTGGTTTGAGTTAAAGGAATATAAATTATAAATATATGGTAATGCTAGTTTCCTATTTGAAAATGTATTTAATAATTTAAACTAAAGGGGCACCTGGGTGCCTCATTTGGTTAAGTGTCGTTTCAGCTCAGGTCATGATCTCAGGGTCCTGGGATTAAGCTCCACGTTGGGCTCCCTGCTCAGTGGGGAGTCTGCTTTTCCCACTCCCTCTGCCCACTCTTGCTTTCTCTCTCTCATTCTCTCTCTCTCTCTCAAATAATTTAAACTAAATAATGCATTACTTAATAAACAGTCCAATAAACATTTTGAATCAGATTGGCATGATTAATACACAAGAACGACTTGTACTTTGTGCTTTATGTGCTAATAAGATGATGATAATAACAATGTTGGAAAGTTCTAAGAATTTATATACCTAAATGGTGACAACTCCTCACTACATAAATGTAGCTTTTTCTATTTATAAATGGATCATGTTCCAATATTGATTAGTATTTTAAAAATGAAATATTTTAGCAAAGAATCAGTAAATTGCATTTAGTTCATTTATAATTAAACAGTGTAAAATACAACAAAACAATAGTCTCCCAAAAGAAATAAGTAAAAAAATAAAAAATAAAATTGAATAAGAAATAGACTTTAAAAAAAAAAAAGTAATCATTGGGCCTTTTGCTTTCAACAACAGGTAACCTGGAAAAATTCTCCTAACTAGAGCCCACTAGAAAAGCTGGAAAAAAATTTTTTTCTTCACCTGTAAGCAAAGAAGATCACGAAAATATAAATATAGAGCCAGGATCTTGAGAAAAAGAGTATCATCTTGATCTTGGGAAGAGTGCCCAGGGAATAATATAGAAGGGCATTAGAGCTACCTTCCCAACTGAGGACTTTGGAGAAGAAAGCTGAGAAGCTGAGTGATGCTTCTGACAGCCCTGAGAACTAAAGCAACAGAGGTTAGTATCCAGGGCCACCAGGGTGAGAAGCCAGAAGGGGCTATATCCTTGGAGTCAGGATAAATGGAAAATAAGTCAACAAGAGAGCATCTCAGCTTCAAATTATCTTAATCTCTCAAACTGGACTAATGGGATCCTGGAGTTATAGTATCTTCATGCATCTAGTAAAAGCAAGCATAAATCTTCTCTGGAAGAACATTAACCTTATCTAATGCTTCAAATTATCTCTATAAAATATTCAGCAAATATAACGTCTACCACACAATCAAAAATAATCAGAGTAATAGTTGATGAAGTAAGTTCTTCACTTAAGAATTCAATACAATAAGTGCAGAAGGAACAACAGAAGTTAGAAGCCCATTTTGGCTTCTCACTCTCACTCCTCTGGTAGCCTTCAACGAATGACAGATAAAAGTTGTATAAATATCTCAATCTCCCAGCTCTCTGGGGCAGGTTCTCCAGGTCTCTCATGGGAATAAGCCCTAAACCTACAACAGTGGCTTTCTCCTTAACTTACTATACCTTGTATTGCCTTCCTTTCCTTTTCTGTCTCACTCCACCACACCACAACCCTGCTTCTCTGGATAATATCCTAAATAAACTACTTCACTCAACAACTTGTCTCAGAATCTATATCTAGGGAAAACAACCTAGGAGAAAGGTCAGGCTAACAATAGCTAAACTCACTGGTAAGTCTTTATAACACAGCGTGTGGGATAACTAGGCATTATATGCCTTCTGATTCAATACAGCAGGGACTGAACAGCACCGCCTATGAAGTATTCTTGTCAAATGTATAAGATATTGGCAAAAAATCTTTTTGATAAGATATCACTTGAATCTAAGCAAGCCTCTAGATCTAACTGCCAGGTAGAGAAACAAGTTAACACCACAAAGACACAAACAGCCAGATGCAGAATGTGAGGAAACCTAAAAGGTGATGAACCAGTGTCTTCAAAAAATAAATGGCTTGAAAAGAGGAGGAGGAAAGGAACTGTTATAGGCTAGAAAGAGAGACTCAAGAAAAATGTAAGAAAGTAAAATATATGGGCTTGTTTGGATCCTGATTGGAACAAACCAACCTAAGATATTTTTTTTATTTTATTTACTTATTCATGAGAGACACAGAGAGAGGGGGGGGGATGGAGGGGGGGCAGAGACATAGGCAGAGGAAGAAGCAGGATCCATGCAGGAAACCCAATGTGGGACTCGATCCCGGGAGTCCGGGATCTTACCTTAAGCCAAAGGCAGATGCTCAACCACTGAGTCACTCAGGTGTCCCTAATCTATTTTTAATACAATCAGGGACACAGGAATTTTCCTCTAATTTTGTAAAGTATAATAATAATGGCATTATAATTTTGTAAAACAAAACAAAATCTTTATCTGTTACATAGACAAACCAACACATACACACACACACACACACACACACACACACACACACACACAAACTGGGGTATTTGCTGGTGAAATGACATGATGTCTGCTTTAAAACACTCCAGCGGGAAAAACTGTGTTACAAAAAGAAATTAAATAAGATTAGCAAAATGTTCTGGATAATAGGTACATGGTAACTTATTTCTATATTTGAAATTCTGCATAATAAAAGTTTAAAAAAAGGGAAAAGCATTTAAGGAGAGGACATTTAAAAAAATAGGACTACAGACCACTGAATGTATTAGATAGTCAGACAACTTTAACCAGTAGTTCTCAAACTTTGATGTACACTGAAATCACCAGATATTGGGGATCCCTGGGTGGGTCAGCGGTTTAGTGTCTGCCTTCTGCCTAGGGCATGATCCTGGAGTCCTGGGATTGAGTCCCGCATCAGGTTCCCTGCATGGAGCCTGCTTCTCCCTCTGCCTGTCTCTCTCTCTCTCTGTCTCTCATGAATAAATAAATAAAATCTTTTTTTAAAAAAATCACCAGATAAAGTAATAAAGACTAGAAAGTCTCAGGCTAGATGAAGTAGGATAGAATCTGGGCCTTTGTATTTTTAACAAGTTCCCAAGTGATACTGGTGCCAATCAAAATTTGAGAACTGTGGCTCTAAAATTCGACCTGCTAAAGCCACACTCAGCAACCCCGGACAGCAGATCCAGATCAGCGCATCTCCGGGAAAACAGTTATAGCAATAATGACTTTACTACAGAGTCCCTCAAATGTCATACACGCTCTGTAAGAGGGGTGAAGTAGGGAAGTAAACACCTACTAATCACACTCTGACCTCACTCCCTACATATGACGTACCTTATAAAACAGACAGTTCTGGGGTTAACGACACACTGAAGAAAGAAGGTGGTCAGAGCATAAGGCTGCCCTGTGAGACAAGGAAACTTCTGGAAGAAGAATGCTGGCAGAAAGGGGCTGGAGCAGGGAGAGGATGGAGTGGGTGGGAAATGAGAACAAAAACAAGGAAGGTAAGAGGAAAGGGAAAAAAGAAAAGGAGAAACAAAATAAATGAAGACAACAAATTTTAAAAGGAGGGAATCCCAAGAGAGGAGAGAATTAAAAAGGAGATAAAACGTAGAACACAGATTCATTCATTCAACAGACATTATTCAAGTTCCCTGTCTGTGTGGGGCAGTGTGGTGGCTACCAAAAATACAATGGCAAGCAAAACATAGTCCCCTCCTTCATGCAGCATGTTCTGCTGGGAAGTGGCAGAGGAGGAAAGGAGATAAAAGGGAGGAGAGAACAATAAAAAAGGAAGAATGTGAAAGCAGAAGAGAGGTGAAAGTGGTAACAAGGAATGGAGAAGGAGAATACATGAATAAGGGGAAGGCAAAAGTCACTTATATGCCACGGAACCATAGAGCATATAACCTCTTTTTTAACATCCCCCTGGTTAAATCTATATTATTTCTATCTTTGGTTATAAACCATCAAGGAAGCACAGTACTCAAATGCCTGGTTTCCATTAACACTAGTTATTCCTTATGCCAATTCATACTTATACATTCATATGTGTTTATGTATATTAATAACTTCATACTTTTTCACTCATTCCATTACCTAGAGATTTTTTAAATTTTTTTCGTGGGTTTCCTAATAATTCCAATATTTCACTTAATCTCAACGTAACCTCTGCCACCACCACAATGTCAATGTCTTCCATTTTATAGCAGTGAATTACTTCATTTATCTGCCACAGAAGATAAACCCACTAAAAAGAGAAAACATACAGCAAAATCAATTAAAAGTACATTACACTGTAGAGTCATATTTTTTTTAACTTAGGACTTCCATAAAGTCATCATCTTCTAAACATATGGGAATGTTAGGTATATACTCCCTTATTAGTACATCTTAATTATAAAGATCAATGATCCTAATCAATTTATTTGATTAGGATCCCAATCAATCCTAATCAGTTTATTTGCATAAACTCATAAAGAAGGTTCACCTAAGCTTATAATCTGCATATCGATAGCCATAATGGAAAATTTATCATTTTTTAAAATTATAATTTTTTTTAAAGTATCAGTAAAGATTATCAGTATCCTCAAAGTTCTCATTCTGCCTTCACAAAGCAGTTGTTAGGATCAGTATCAAAGTCCTCCAAAATAGTGAAGGAGAAGCAGGTGTTTCAGGCCACATGCTAGGTGTCTTGGAAGCTATCTTTCATGCCTATATCCCCAAAGCTTAGCACATAAAATTAGCCATCAGACTTTGGGAACTAAAATGAGGAAACAGCATTACTTTTTCATTTCATTACTTTTTCAGAGTACATGGTAAAACCAAGCCCATGTACCCTATTTACAACACATCCAATATGTTACTGTTAAAATGTTTCCTCCTAAGTTTCTGCTCAACTTTCTCCTTTCCATGTAAGAGCTCTCTGAAATAGTCTGAATATATTATTTAGTGCAGGAAAAAAAAAACCCTTTTCTATTTATATTTTCTATTACTAACCTTCTTAACTTACCCAAGTTCATGTAACCTTCAAAATACGAAGAATCTGAAATACCTTCCTACTCCCCTTAAAAATCTGAAATACCTTCCTACTCCACAAAACCAAATTGCAGAAGTGCAGAAAATATGCTTAAAAGAAAGGCTCAGTCCCACATTTATTTTTTTTTTTTTTAGCCCCACATTTAAAGAATGGTAGTTAAGCAGGTGGATAAATAGGGAAAATTTAGATTGGAAATATGCATCACAACTTAAATTAGCAATAATTTAAAAAACAAGTGAAAGGAAACAAAAAGGAATACTTTATTAGTACTGATTTTCTGGGTGAATTTTGCATAGTCATTTCTGGACAGATTGGCCCTCTGAATTCCTAATTTGCATTTCTGCCATAGGAACATTATCGTGTCCACAACGATTTCTTTATCAGGTTGAACATTCTGAAAACAAAAATGGCAAAGTAAATTGGTAAGAATAATAAGATACACATATAGATACAGCTATATAGCATTTACTGTGTGCCAGGGAACACTCTAAGAGCTTTACATACCTACTACAATAGACTGAATGTGTCTATCCAAAACTTCTATTCATTTAATCTTCATGACAACCCTATGAAGTGAATACTATTACTATCATTCTCACTTTCCAGATGACCAAACTGAAGCAAAAGAGTAAGAGATTTGGGGGGCACCTGGGTGACTCAGCAGTTGAGTGTCTCCCTTTGGTTCAGGTCATGATCCTGGAGTCCTGGGATCAAGTCCTGCATCAAGCTCCCCATAGGGAGCCTGCTTCTCCCTCTGCCTATGTCTTTGTCTGTCTGTCTGTCTCTCTCTCTCTCTCTCATAAATATATAAATAAATATTTAAAATTTAAAAAAAAAGATTAAGTGATTTTTCCCAAGATGAAATGAATAGAAAGTAGCAGAGCCAAGATTCAAACCCAAGCAGTCCAGTTCAGAGTCCACACTCTTAATGAATGCTCTAGGCCACTTCTGCCTCTCTAAAAAGAAATGTTCCAAACATTTTTAGGTAAGCCAATTAGCTCTACCCAAATTTTAAAGTTTTATGTACTACTTTCTTTTTAAATTTTGTGTGTTAAAATAATAAAGAATGGGGAGGAGGAGAACTAGTAAAGGAAGAGGGAGTAGGAAGCTGTGAAAAGATATGAACAAGGAGGAAAGAGACATGAAGAAACCAACAGAACATCACACTGGATATCAATAGATACCATGAGTATAATGAACATATCTCCTCTCAAATCAGTTATTTGGTTGGTTCTTTTCAAAAGAAAAATGTAACTCATTATACCTGAACTAGAAAGATAATGAGTTTATGATTAAAATACACCAAACCTTGAACTCCTTTGGGGAAGCCCTAAGACTTAATTTACATATGTAGTACCTTGTATGGGAACATAACAGAGAGCAATAAATGTTTATTGAATTGAATGAACTAAGACATATATAATTTTTTTAAAATCCAGTAGTAAAACTTCCTTGCCCTAGCACACCTGGGTGGCTCACTGGGTTGGGTGTCTGACTCTTGGTCTCAGCTCAGGTCTTGATCTCAGGGTTGTGAGTTCAAGCCCCAAATTGGGCTTAGAAAAAAACAACTCTGGCTAGGAGCTATACTGGATTAACAGTGCAGATCTGGGCTATTAAAGTGGACCAGAATGGCTTTCTGACACTAAATAAATTAAAAGTGTGGGAAAGGGTAGCCTTTTCCTCCAGAGTGCACTGTTTGGCCTCAGAGATTCAGACAAAGCAATTGAAGTTAGATTTTTACATCTGGTCATAGGAGCAATGTTACTAGAAGAAGAAATTATAAATAAGTGTAGAAGAAGGTATAAATAAGTTATGATCTTTTCATACAGTGTAATACTATGCAATAAAAATGAATGATATACAACCACGTGCAACAATAAGGGTGACTCTTGCAAACATAGTATCACAATTGAAAGAAGTGAGATACTAAAAGTAGGCATAGATCTTCCTTGATTTATACATTTAAAATACCATAAATCAAAAATGCATTTAACACACCTAATCTACTTAACATCATAGTTTAACCTTACCTACTTTAAACATACTCAGAATACTTACATTAGCATACAGTAGGACAAAGTTCCCTAACACAAAGCCTACTTCATAATATAGTGTTAACCATCTCATGTAATTTATTGAATACTGTGCTGAAAATGAAAACCAGAATAGTTGTGCATTTACCCTCATCATCGTGTGGCTGACTGGGAGCTACAGCTGCTCCTGCCCAGCATCATGAGAAAATTGTATCACATATTTCCAGCCAGCAAAAAGATCAAAGTTCACAACTTAAAGTATGGTTTCTACTGAATGCGTATTGCTTGTGCACTGTTGTAAAACTGAAAAATCTTAGGTTAAATCATCCTAAGACAGGGACTGTCTATATTTTCTGTATCCAGTTACATACAATACAAAAAAAAAAAAAACAGGTGAAACTAACCAGAGGAGTTAAGATATTGAGTGTACCCTTGCTAAGGTCAGTGACGGGAAGGGAGCACAGGGGGAGCTACTGGGTGCTGGTCATGTTCTGTTTCTTGAACCGGATATGTTTCATTTATGAAAACTGAGCCTTATACTAGTAAAATGTTTATCATTATATATATTATACTTCCAATATAAAGTTTAAAAAAATAGGTAAGATTCAAGGGGCACACCTGGGTGGCTTAGTTGGTTAAGCATCCAATTCTTGATTTTGGCTCAGGTCGTGATCTCAGGGTCATGAGATTGAGCCCCAAGTCGGGCTCTGTGCTCCCTCTGAAGTCTACTTGTCCCTCTCCCTCTGCTCCTCCCCCTATTCGTACTCTCACTCTCTTTCTCTCTCTCTCAAATAAATAAAATGAATAAAATCTTTATAAGAACAATCAAAAAGTAAGATTAAAAGTACTAAATTTCTACCTATTTCTGTTTTAGAATATAAACACCATATACTGGATAATATTACAGACAAGATATGTCAGGGTGCTTGGGTGGTGCACTTGGTTAAGCCTACAACTCTTGGTTTCAGCTCAGGTCATGATCTCAGGGTTATGAGATCGGCCACATCTGGCTTCAAGCTTAGCATGGAGTCTACTTGGGATTCTCTCTCCTTGTCTCTCTGCCCCTCCCCTAACCATGTGTGTGCATTCTCTCTCTCCCTCTCTCTCAAATCAATCATCAATCAATCTTTTAAAAAGGATATTTTAATGCTTCCAACCTAATCTTTTAAAAATTTAGACAATAAAGTAAATTATAAAAATAAACAAAATCAAAGCTCATAGGTATTGATGGCTAATGATCAACATCAAAGATGGCCAAGAGAATGGCACAGGACAGAAATGGGTCCAGTTTCAGGAATAGGAGAAGAGCTCTCCATATCAGGTTGGACATAAAAGGGACATGAGCAACCCATCACACCCTATCCTTTCCTCTGAAGAAGGTTTAATCATCTCGTCCTAAGTTTTCCCAGTTGGTCCTTTATGCCTGGATTTAGCAACTGAACTCAAGTACAGAGGTCCTCAAGAGAAAACCTTGTCTATTAGGCCTTGAAAAAACAAGTCTAAGGATGACAGATTGGAGCCTCTTGGCATATTTGGAACATAACTATATCTGATTCCTATTTAGCTAATAACTCATGATCATTACTAGCTTTTAGAACTACACTTCAATGAAAATATGATGTTTGGAAAACTTGTCCTAAGTTCATCATTAAAATACTTATTTGTAAAAAAAAAAAAAAATCCTTGCCCTTTTCAGCCTTGATTAGAATTTTTTGGTTTAACCCCCAAAAACAAATAATCCAGTTAAGAAGTGGGCAGAAGACATGAATAGACATTTTTCCAAAGAAGACATACAAATGACTAACAAACACATGAAAAGATGCTCAACACCGTCCATCATCAGGGACATAAAATCAAAACCACGATGAGATACTACCTCACTACTGTGAACATGGCCAAAATTAACAACACTGAAACAACAAATATTGGAGAGGATGTGGAAAAAGGGGAACCCTCTTACACTGTTAGTGGGAATGCAAGCTGGTGCAGCCACTGTGGTAAAGAGCATGAAGGTTCCTCAAAAAGTTACAAATAGAACTACCCTATGACCCAGCAATTGCACTACTAGGTATTTACCCAAAGGATACAAAAATACTGATTCTAAGGGGCATATGCACCCTGATGTTTATAAACAGCAGTATTATCAACAACAGCAAAACTGGAGAGAGCCCAAGTGCCCATCAACAGATGAATAGATAAAGAAGATGGAATATTACTTAGCCACAAAAAAATGAAATCTTGCCATTCACAATGACATGGATGGAATAGGGTATATTATGCTAAGTGAAATAAGTCAGTCAGAGAAAGACAAATACCATATGACTTCACTCATATGTAGAACTTAAGAAACAAAACAGATGAACACAGGGGAAAGAAGAAAAATAAAGAACAGAGGGAGGCAAAACATAAGAGACGCTCAACTATGGAGAACAAACTTAGGGCTGCTAGAGGAGAGGAGGGTGGAGGATGGACTAACTGGGTGATGGGCATGAAGGAGGGCACTTGTTGCAATGAACACCGGGTATTATATGTAAGTGATGAATCACTAAATTCTACTCCTGAGACCAGTATTACACTATATGTAAACTAATTAGAATTCAAATAAAAACTTGAAAACAATAAAAAAGAATTTTTTGGGTTAGCTCCTAAATATAACCATTATATTTGCTATCAAATACATTTCTTTCAAAAATTAAATATGTGCCCCAAGTATTAAATAAACCCAGAAGAAATAGAAAACATTTTAACAGTGGAACTTCTCAAGTGCCTTACTGTGGTTTCACTTCCCTGAACAAATGTTAACACAATGCTCTATCATTGCGGTTTCCAAACTCTTTTTAGAATAGTAAAACCAAATTTTCAAATGTAATTCTATCTCAACATTAACTAATAAAAGGAGGTTAGGGTGTTACTACATAAACTGAGCTCCTGAGGAACTTCAGCAAAGCCCTGAGGATCCCTGCAATTCAGTGTTAACACCAGTGCTGTGCTAGTTTTACTTAAACATTCATACCCACAAATCATCATGTCCCCTGGCCATTTTGTGCAAAGTGACTCCAAATAATAACCAATTTCTATATTCATGGACTGAAAAGCAGTATTTCATTAAGAATGTTAACTCTAGGGGCATCTGGGTGGCTCAGCTGGTTATGGATCTGCTCAGGTTATGGGGATGGAACCCCACATTGGGCTCCCTGTTCAGCAGGGAGTCTGCTTCTCCTTCTCCCTTTGCCCCTCCCCCCCATTTGTACCGTGTCTCTCTCTCTCTCTCTCTCTCAAATAAATAAAAATCTTTTAAAAAAAGAAGAAGAAGGGGATCCCTGGGTGGCGCAGCGGTTTGGCGCCTGCCTTTGGCCCAGGGCGCGATCCTGGAGACCCGGGATCGAATCCCACATCGGGCTTCCGGTGCATGGAGCCTGCTTCTCCCTCTGCCTGTGTCTCTGCCTCTCTCTCTCTCTGTGACTATCATAAATAAATAAAAATTAAAAAAAAAAAAGTTTAAAAAAAAAAAGAAGAAGAAGAAGAATGTTAACTCTAATTGAAACGACTGCCTTATTTCCTTCATTATTAGAAATATAAAGCCTAGGAATTTCCCAAAAAGGAACAAAAGGAGTTACTATCAATATCAGACTTCTTAACAATATCAGACTTAAAATCACAAGCCAGGTTATGACTCAATCTCTTATTTAATGATTAAACAATATAAAATTCTGGCAGGTTCTAATTCCTGTGATATTTTAAATCTGGCTTTACATTAGGTATAATAGCCTCCTTCAACACTATTACAAAATATTCAAAAAAGCAATTTCACCTGAGGAGAGGCACAGACACAAGAGTACAAGGTTGCTGCCAAATGGAAAATGTCTTCTGAATATCCATAAGTCTTCATACTAGAATCTAATTCATAAAATAGAGAAAAATGAAACAAAAAAAATCAATTACAAAATTTCAAATAGAAAAGACACAGAAACACAGAAATTCTACAAAATGACATAAATAGTATCTGGGTAAATATGTTACTAAGATATTTCTATACAAAAACTAATCTAAGTGGGCTTTCATGCAATTAAAATAGACTATTATCATTAATCTGCAATCTGTATGCCAACTACATCCAAAATAGAATCAAAAAGGCTCATAATATTAAAACATATGTAAAATATGGCAGTTGAAATAAAAATAACAAAAATATCTATTCAGAAACCACTAGAAAAAATATATATCATTATTTGGTACAAATGATTTACTGCACTTGAACAACCATAAAATGCCTTAAGAACATTATAAAACATAAAACACATGGGATTAAATCATCTTGTCAGTCTAAAAATAGAGGTTGCAGATTTTCAGTTATGTACACAATAACTTTTAAGACTTACAATGCTGGAATGAAAAACTGCCCCCACTGAAAAGAGGGCACCACCAAATCTTCCCTTGCTAATGTGAATTGATGGCTTTTGATTTACTATCCTTCTGGTGTCTCACTTACCAACAAGACAGTAGCTAAGTAGAGCCTTATTCATCTATTCAGTCATCATGCAGAATAAAATCCAGCATCCTTACAAAGCCTAGAAGCCTACAGGATCTGGCACCCAGCTATTTCTCTGACCACATTTCCTATCACATTCTCAAATTCCACCACACCACCAGTGCACTCCAGTCATACATGCCTCCTTGCCATTCCTTCAATAACCAACCACACTTTCACCTCAGGGTCTTTGTACTTCCTGTTTCCTCTGCCTTGAACATTCTTTCTCACTTCGTCTAGAGAGAGTGTATCTTATCAGATGAAATTTTAAGTTTTCAAAAAGGCAAATAGATACTCACCATGAAAAGCAATTTTTTTAACATAAATTTGAGCTGACTGTCCTTCTTGGTAGTTTTCCATTGGAAAGACCAAACCTTTGTTTCTCTTTACATTGATTAGAGGTTCTATTGCAATCAGAAGAGTTAAATCCTTTTCTGCTTTCTTTGACTCTGGATCAGCCTGCCTCTAAGAGAAGTATATCCCACAAGTTAATTAATAATTCAAAGCCATCTTAACAAAATAAAAACAAATTATAGTTTTGTATATATTACCTGGAGAAAATCAATCAGCTGCCCAGCTGATGATTCAAATAAACTCCATTCCTCATAAGTAAAAGCTAATTTTACAAATTTTACAGCAGCATCTATAGAAATAAGATTTTTTCCTTTTATGGTAAGTTGCAAAAGAGATGTCTGTGGAAAATCAAGCATTCCATCTGTACCAGTATTTGACACTAGAAAAGGAAAGAGAGAGCTCTGAATGTCATTCATACAAAGAAATATTTACTAAATATTAACTATCAGATAATGCTAGGCCCTAGGGAAACATGGAAAAGAAGCAAATACAATCCCGGCCTTCACAGAGCTTATACCTTAATAGGGAAGCAAGAAGGGTTAGTAGGGAAGTACGGGGTGCCGTGAGGACAAATAAGAAGGGCACTGAACATGAATTTGGGGTAAGAGAGTGGTCAAGGACGGCCAGCCAGAGGAAGGAACATGGAATCTCAAACACAGAGAATTAGCAAGAGTTAACTAGTCAAATAGGCAGCTAGATATTACAAAGCTCAGGAAATAGATCTATAATAAGGATACAGTTTTAGAGTCATCATTATAAATCCATAGTAAACAATAGAAGCAGTCATGGGCAATGTACAGCTACCTAGGACAGGAGAATTAGGAGCCCCAATATGCAAGAGAAGGACACAGGGAGAAAAGGCTGGAAAGAAGAGTGTTTAGAAAAAAGTATTCAACAGTAACAAATACTAGAGTGTAAAGGAAGAAAAACACTGAGAGTGACCCCTGGATTGAACAAAAAGGGAGTTGCCCATGACATTCTCCATAGAGAACTAAGGACAGAGAGCTGAAGATTGTATAAGTAGAAAGGAAAGAATTTAGAACAGTGAAAATGGACAAGTTCTGACTATAACAAGAGGAAGAAATACAGGGAGGAAGCTGAAAGGGACTGTTTGGAAAGATTAGACAAAGAAACTTAGAAAGAACATCTCTTCCTTCTCATTTTAATGAAAGACAATGGAAAGGATGGGTACAGGTGAAGGCAAATTTTCAAGTTTGGGTGAACAAAATCTCATCTGAGAGCATTTTCTTCATGAAGAAGAGATGGGCCCAAACTGTGGCAGAGAGACTCCTTGCCCTCAGATAGGCATGCACGTGTGGATCTGTGTACACATACACCCTAAACTCACCTGAAAGTATGCATGCTATGGTCTAGGCTTTCACCTCTCCTTCCAGGTAGATATTATGGACAAGTTAGCAAAGTGCACCAAAGCAACAAAATGCAAACTCGTGAAAAAATAAAAAAACACAAACACGGAGGAGGGGCAAGATGGCGGAAGAGCAGGGTCCCCAAATCGCCTGTCCCCACCAAATTACCTAGATGACCTTCGAACCATCCTGAAAATTTACGAATTCGGCCTGAGATGTAAAGAGAGACCAGCTGGAACGCTACAGTGAGAAAAGTTCGCGCTTCTATCAAGGTAGGAAGACGGGGAAAAAGAGATAAAGGAACAAAAGGCCTCCGAGGGGGAGGGGCCCCGCGAGGAGCCGGGCTGAGGCCGGGGCGAGTGTCCCCAGGACAGGAGAGCCCCGTCCCGGAGAAGCAGGAGATGCACCAACCTTCCCGGACGGGCGGAAAGGGGCTCGCAGGGAGTTGGAGCAGGACCCAGGAGGGCGGGGATGCCCTCGGGCTCCCTGGGACACTAACAGACACCTGCGCCCCGGGAGAGTGCGCCGAGCTCCCTAAGGGCTGCAGCGCGCACGGAGGGACCCACCGGAGCAGCTCGGAGGGGCTCGGGCGGCGGCTCCGCGGAGGGGGCTGCGGGGCGGGAGCGCGAATCCAACAGCGCAGGCCCCGGAGCACAGGGCGCCGGGACACAGCCCAGGATCCGGCCTCCCCCGGGACAGGCAGAGGCCGGGAGGGCCCGAGACAGCGAGGACGCTCCTGCCCCGAGCTGAGCAGATCAGCGGCCCCGCCCCGGAGCCTCCAGGCCCTGCGGACGGAGAGCCGAGAGCCCCGAGCCCCATAGTTCCTGCGGAGGCTGAATCCAGGCTTCCAGAGTTGCCATAGCAACTGCTGCTGTTCCTCCTGGGGCCCGGCGGGGTAAACAACCCCCGCTGAGCCCTGCAGCAGGCAGGGGCAGAGCAGCTCCCCCAAGTGCTAACACCTGAAAATCAACGCAACAGGCCCCTCCCCCAGAAGACCAGCTAGAGGGACCAGTGATACTCCCCCGTGTTCCAATACAACTTGTTTCTGGCCACTCTGCACTGAGCAAAATGACTAGAAGGAAAACCTCAACTCAAAAGAAAGAATCAGAAACAGCCCTCTTTCCCACAGAGTTACAAAATCTGGATTACACTTCAATGTCAGAAAGCCAATTCAGAAGCACTATTCTACAGCTCCTGGTGGCTCTAGAAAAAAGCATTAAGGCCTCACGAGACTTCATGACTGCAGAATTTAGATCCAATCAGGCAGAAATTAAAAATCAATTGAATGAGATGCAATCCAAACTAGAAGTCCTAACGACGAGGGTTAACGAGGTGGAAGAACGAGTGAGTGACATAGAAGACAAGTTAATGGCAAAGAGGGAAATTGAGGAAAAAAGAGATAAACAATTGAAGGACCATGAAGACAGATTAAGGCAAATAAACGACAGCCTGAGGAAGAAAAACCTACGTTTAATTGGGGTTCCCGAGGGCGCCGAAAGGGACAGAGGGCCAGAATATGTATTTGAACAAATCCTAGCTGAAAACTTTCCCAATCTGGGAAGGGAAACAGGCATTCAGATCCAGGAAATAGAGAGATCCCCCCTAAAATCAATAAAAACCGTTCAACACCTCGACATCTAATAGTGAAGCTTGCAAATTCCAAAGATAAAGAGAAGATCCTTAAAGCAGCAAGAGACAAGAAGTCCCTGACTTTCATGGGGAGGAATATTAGGGTAACAGCAGACCTCTCCACAGAAAAAACACAAACACCTTGAAACAAAGACCACAAATGAAAATACCTTTTACCAAAGGAAGCACAAAAATGGAAAAGTGAACACTTAACCTTAAAAAGTATTCTCTCAAGGAAATAAGATTTTAGAAACATGAAGTGAGAATAAACTGCTATGAAAAAGAATTAAACGGAAACTAGGTATAAATTATTTTATTGTTGAAATGAAGAATTCAATAGAGGAATGGAATAGAATAGCAAGAACCAAAGAACAAATTAGTGACCTGGAAAGTCGGATTGAGGAACTTTCCCAGAAGGCAATAGAAAGGAATAAAGAGATTAAAATAAGACATGGAAAGTGGGATATAGATCTTCCTATTAGGGCCCTCGGAGAATTTTTAATAATACTTATTTATTTACTCTCTAGTGAGTGAGTGGAGAGCAGGGGCAGAATCTTCAAGCAGACTCCCTGCTGAGCGCAGAGCCTGCCTCAGGACTCAATCTCATGACCCATGAGATCATGATGTGAGCAAAAACTAAGAGTCACATATGCCTAACTCACTGAGCCACCCAGGTGCCCTGAGAATTTTTAAAAAGTAAACATAAGGAGAAGGAACAAAGAAGTAACATAAAAAATGAGAGAAACATGTAAGATCTCAAAGTACCTCCTGTATTACCAAGCTCACCCCTAGACCTAGCATAATAAAATATAAGAACATCACAGAAGAGGACATTGTAAAAGCTAAATCTGTAAAATAACAAGGTTTAAACTATTGAGAGACTTCTCAACACCATATGCAAGACTATGGAGAAATGTCTTTAAAATTCTAAAAGAAACCAACTTCTAAGCAAAGGATTATATCCAGCTAAACTATTTCAAAGTTCTTACAGTTTGTATTTAAGCAAAAAGAAATGAATTTACAAAGAAGTAGTGAAAAATGGGAAAGATGAAGAAAAAGGTTTAATAGTATATTCATTGTCTTAAAAAAAACAATGACTAGGACTTGTATCTAGAATATACAATGAATTCTCAAAATCCAATAGAAAAGATAAGCAATCCAATTAGAAAATGGGCAAAAGACATTGAAGAGAAGAAGAATATAAAGATGACAAATAAATACTTGAAAAGATGTTCAGCATCATTACCCATTAGGGAAAAGCCACAATGAAATATCACTATATACCTCTCAGAATGGCTAAAAAAAAAAAAAAAATAGTGAGAACACCAAATACTGTCAAACATTACAAAACTGTTACACAATGTTACAAAATATTGTAGATGGGAATGTAAAATAGTACAGTCAACCTGAAAAACAGTATGGCAACTTTCTACAAAACAACATAGACCCTTACCCAGCAATTATTCTCTTGAGCATTTATCCCAGAGAAATGAAAAAGCATGTTCACACTCAACGTTCATAACAGCTTTACCCTAAGAGCCAAAAACTGGAAAGAACTCAAATGTCCTTCAACAGATCAAACTGTGATACATCTATACCATGGACTACTACTACTCAGCAATACAAAGATGTGAACTATTAATATGCACAACTGGGCTACATCTCAAGGTAATTATACTGAGTGAAAAAACACACAGAGTCACCTAGTTTATGGCAAAAGAACATTATAGTCAATGGGGCAAGGAAGGTCTCTTCAATAAATGGTGCTGTGTCAAGCAGATATTATATGGAGATAAATAAATCTTGATCTCTGCCTTGTACCAACAAAAACAAAATTTAGACCTAATGTGAAAGGCAAAATAACAAAGCTTCTAAGAGAAAACATTGGAATATATCTTTATGATATTACAGTATAGAGATTTCTTAAACATGACACAAAAATGGTTAACTATAAAGGATATATTGATAAACTGGACTACTTTAAAATTAAGAATGCCTCTTCCTTGACAGCTTAATTAGGAGAGTGAAAAAGCAAGCTACCAAGGGGGAAAAAATATTTGCAATACGTATCTTCAACAAAAACTTGCATCCAGAATCTATAAAGAATTCTGACAAACCAATAAGAAAAAAGCAAATAGCTCAACATAAAAATGGGCTAAAGGACACCTGGGTGTCTCAGTGGTTGAGCATCTGTCTTCGGCTCAGAGCATGAACCTGGGTCCAGGGATCAAGTCTCACATCGGGCTCCCCGCATGGTGCCTGCTTCTCCCACTGCCTGTGTCTCTGCCTCTCTCTCTGTGTCTAACATGAATAAATAAATAAAATTTTTAAAAAAGAAAAAAAAGAGGAAGGAAGGAAGGAAGGAAGGAAGGAAGGAAGGAAGGAAGGAAGGAAGGAAGGAAGGAAGAAAAGAAAAATGGGCAAAAAATCTTGGTTCACAAACTGGCCCCCATACATGGAGGGCAAAGAGACCGAAAAAAAAAAAAAAGAGGCAGACCATTCAGATTGGTAGGTGGTAGTTTTAATAAACAAAGGAACGTATATACAAGGCTTGTCCATAGTTTCTTTTTTTTTTCTAATATTTTTTTATTCATGAGAGACACAGAGAGAGAGAGAGAGGCAGAGACACAGGCAGAGGGAGAAGCAGGCTCCATGCAGAGAGCCTGACATGGGACTCGATTCCGGGTCTCCAGGATCACACCCTGGGCTGAACGGCAGTGCTAAATTGCTGAGCCACTCGGGCTGCCCCTTGTCCATAGTTTCTATAGCATTTCTATACAAGACTCAGCTGGGTTCAGTCATATATACCATACACATAGTCTCAATAATACTTACTCTCACAAAGTACAGCCTTGAAACCACTAGTAGTACAATAGTAGGTAGGACATACATACCAAGGACAGGGTGGGGTGAGAGATGGGGAGTGTAAGGAGCCTCCAAATGCCTGGGTCCAGCTCAAGAACTAACTGCTGGTCATATCCTCTTGATGATCTCCTCCAACAAATCTGAACAGGCACTTTGCAAAATAGGATATCCAAATGACGAAGAAGTGTACGAAAAGGTGCCCAACTTCATTAGTCATCAGAAAAATGCATATTAAATCCATAATACTACTGAATTTACTGAATTCACACCAGAACAGACCAATGAAAAAGACAAATAAATCTAAGTGTCCAAATTTGAAGCAATTAGAACTCTCATAAAATGAGACACCACTTATAAATTAAATTGGTTAAAAAAATAATTTTGGAAGACAGTATCTGTTATAGCAAAATACACACATGCCCTATGCTGTATCAATTCCACAACAGAAATGCATAGCAGATGATGTTCACCACTTCTCTTTCAGTAATTTACAAAACAAGCTGACCAAAAATATCAGTAGGAATAGAGAAGATTTAACTACATATGATTTACAAACTTCACCTAATCAACACACACACACACAGTAATGTACCCAAAATGAAAGAATATATAGTCTTTTCAAGTATATACAGACTATTTACCAAAATTGACAAGTTAGGCCAAAAACCACATTTCAACAATTTTAACAGCTTCAAAGAATAGCAAATAGAATATGCTTTCTGGCCAAAATATAAGTAAGCTAGAGATCAATAACAAAAAGACAATTACCATTATCTGTTTTTTGATTTGTGACCCATTTATCAAAGAACAAAATCACAATGGGAATTTGAAAATATTCTTAACTAAATGTTAATGAAGCTATGATAAATCAAAGCTTTAGGTACATAGCTACAGTTGAATTTAGAAAGAAATGTCTTAATATACATGTTACATAAAGATAAATCCTGAAAAATCCACGATCTAAGCTTCCAAGTCAATAAATTTTTAAAAATCATCAAAGTAAACCTAAGAGAGTAGAATAAGGGAAATGATAAAGAACAGAAACGAATAATATAGAAAACAAATACACAACAGAGAGGATAAACACAAATATTGCTCATGGAAAAGACTAATGAAACTGGTACACTCCTGATGAAATGGGAGAAAAAGGCAAGCTGACCACTATCAGGAATGAAAATGAGGAGTCCAGACACCTACCAATCTTATAAACATTAAGATCATAATGAGATATTATAAACAATTTAATGAAAATTTGAAAATATTGTATCAAAAATAGAATTTTTTCAAGCAAAGTCCTATTTACCAAACTGATAGTAGGGTTTGTTTGTTTGTTTTTTAATGAAAAGAAAGCCTAAATCATTTTCTATCTATGGGAAAATTTTAATCCATAGTTAAAAACCTTTCCACAATGAAAATTCCAGGTCCAAATGCTATCACCAGTAAATTTAATTGAACGTGTAGGAAGAAATAACACCAATCTGACATGAAATCTTTCAAATAAGAGAGAAAGAGGGTATACTTCTCAACTTTTTAGATGAGGTCAATATGACCTTGAAAGCAAAACCTAAAAAGGAAAGGAAAACTTCTCATGAACAGAGAAGCAGAATATTAAACAATAGCAAATAAAATCAAATAATGTATCAAATGGATAACCCTTACCTCCACATTAGATCTCTTCCAAAAACTTAGGGTGGTTAAAAATTAGATAGGCAATCAATGTAATTTACCATATTAATAGAAATAAAATAGAAATCTATTTAATCAACTCGATAAATCCAGAAAAGGCTTTTGATGAAATTCAACAACTATTCAAGATTAAAAACAAATAAACAAAAGTCAGCAAACCAAGAGTAAATGAAACTTCCTTAATCTGGAAAAAAAAAGTATCTAAAAAAATCCTTCAGCAAACATCAAAATTAACGGTAAAATGTTGAAAGCTTTCCATGTAACATCATGAGACAAGGATATCTGATATCACAACTTCCATTTCATGTTTTATTCAAGATCTTATCCAGTGTAATAAGCCAAGAAATGCAAGAAAAAAAGATATTAAAATATTAAGGATTGGAAAAAAAAAAGAAGTCATTATTCACAGCCAAGATGATTATACACCTAAACAAATCCACAAGAAAATCTAATAAATTATTCAAATTATCAGTTGAGTTTAACAAGATTGCTGAATTTAAGATCAATAAAAATTGGATATCAGTTTCTTATATGTTGGAGTACCACACTAAAATTTTTGTTTCTCATGTTCTACCATAAAATATTATTTTAACAAATTATTTACTTATTAAAAGTTCTTTTCCTGCCATAAACAGTTCTGAGACAACATCACGAACTTCTACTTCCTCTGTAGCAATAGGTCCAGTCTGTAGTGTACGCCTATTTGAATCAGAAAGAGCTTCTAAGACAGCCAGAAACCGGGATGAAGTACTATCAAACATCTCATCCAACAACCGTTCTGTGACAGTACGTGGCCACGGCAACTGGAATAAAAACAAAACAAAACAAAATTTTAAAAAACACAGTCCACTTCTTTAAAGTTCTACAGTATTTAATATTATAAGCAAAAGTAAGCAAGGCATGTTTCATCAATGCTAAAAGAGAGAGGGGTTGGCCTGTCAATGAGATGGCTACTTTTATGGTTTTCATTTTTGAGGTATCTCTCCAGACTCCATTAAAGTTTATGTCATACCGCCATTACATCAAAGACTTTGCTATTTCTTTATGTTTGTTTCCAAGGCAGCATTAAAAGGCTGTTTATTACTGTCTTTTTATATGGGCAACATCAATCTCCATATGCTTTGTGTTACCTTAATTACAGCCTTCGGGAACTGAGACTCAAACTTTGGTTGCCTCGGAATCTCTCAAGAGTGCTTTTTAGATTCACAGACCAAATCTTGAAGTTCAGGGGGGGGGGGGCACTTTGCATAAGCACCACAGGAAATTCTAATGCAGACGGCCCTCAAACCCAAATTTGAAACAATATTTTACAGTATAAATAACTGGTCTTATAGTCAACTAAAGAAGAGTTGAACGGACGTATACTAATAAGCTAATGACTGTTGCAGCTCTGTATGAATTCCCAGCCACTCTGCTTTGTATCATCTCAGAATGACTTCCCCTCCTGCCTATGACTTGCCTCAACACTATTATTCTAACAATTGATCTGTTCTCTGTATTTAGATTACCAGGAAATAAGAGAGGTAGCTCTGGTCAGCTTTTCTAGAATCCATGTGGAGTTAGAAGATGCCCATCCTATTCCCCATGATTCCCCTGCTTCTCTCCTTTTCTTGGAGCAAAGTCAGAAAGACAGAAAAACATAAACAGGGTTATAATATAACATAACGACAGAAAAGCATAAACAGGGTTAAAGCTGCTTTGGATTATTTTTCCCCAAACACCAACTTCTCTACTCATTAGTTTCTATGCCTTTTCAATTCATAGGTTAACTGATATGTTAAAAATCTCAATAAAACTTGAACTTCATGCTCTAGCCTCTCTTTATAAACAGAGGTAAGGGTTTCTTCTAAGATTTTTACCGTAGGTTAAAACAGAGCTTTTAAAAATTATACTTATAAGCATAATAAACTTTCTAATAACTAGAAATATTCAAAATGAAATTATAAAAACCAAAAATTATAATTGTTTTTAGAAATATCATAAAAACTAGCAAAAAGTGAAACAGAATATTAGAGCTGTAGATGAATACCAAGTAAAATATTTTAAAATATAAATATTTAAAAGATCTATAAAAAAGATTAAAGGCAATAAAAAAACAAATGGGTTGCCAAGCATGACAAGCAAAATATTAATGTCTATAAAAATAGTGAGCTCATTCAAATATATTTTAAAAACTAAAATCTCTAGCAGATAAATGGTCAAAAACTATGGATAATAAAATTCACAGAAAAATGAAATAAAAAGAGTAAATACAAATATAAAGGAAAGTTGGATCAAAGAAATAGTTAAAATGACAAGTCATTTTATAAAAGCTGAATTACCAAAAAAAATAATAAAGGGGGGCACCTGAGGTGGCTCAGTCAGTTAACCATCTGACTCTTGATTTAGGCTCAGGTCATGAACTCTGGGTCTTGGGATCAAACCCTGGGTTGGGCTCTGTGCTCAATGTGGAGTCCGCTCTAGATTCCCTCTTCTGTTCCTTCTGTGCCTTCCATGCTCACTCACTCTTTCTCTCCCATTCTCCCAAATTAATTAATTAATTTGGGAATATATATCAAGAGAATAGAAGCACTTACATCCTTTGATTCAAATCCTACACCTTGAATTTTGCCCACAGGAAATTAAAAAAATAATGTATTGAAGATGTTGATTACTTCAAGTTTTGACATGTGAGAAGAGACTGCTGTCCCTTTCATGCTGGGCATTATTGCCTGCCCAAGATTCTCCAGAGCTTTCTTAAATCCCCTACAGCAGAACGACCAGCAGTTTTCGAAATGAGGGCTTCTCCTGAACCTGGCCCTGAGCAGCATTCATGAGTAGAGCCCCCTATTAACTAACTCTAATAACTATGATGCCAGGGGGAAATAAATTGTTTTAAGCCACTAAGATAGGGGGGTTGTTTTTGATATGGTGTAGCCTAGTTCCTAAACACTCCCAAGGGTGAAGTCTCAAGCTGAGGAAAAAAGGTGCTCTCCACCTTCTCTCTAAAGGTTTCTGAGGAAAAAAGGTGCTCTCCACCTTCTCTTCTCAAAGTTAGAGGTTGAGGTTACCTCAGCTACGCTAACACCAAGCAGTCAAAGACAAAGGCCTCTGTGATACCACTCAAAGTTTGCATTTCAATCTTTCCCAGGCTCCTCTTCTGCATCTTGTCCTTAAAGTCACAAAACTCGGACTGTGGGAAGATACAAAACCTTTAAGTAAGGGATGAAGTGAGGCTATGTCCAAAGTGGGAAGGCATTCCTCTATTTGTCATTGGTGCAGAGAACAGGGGACAGGATTTGGCTTCAAAGATAGAGGTGTGATACAAACATACTGCAAAAAGAGTCTGAACAAGAGAAGACGTTTTTAGACTTACAGTTTGAGCTTCCCTCAAGTTAACTCTTATCTTCGGTCTAAAGAAACTTTTGTTTTTTCTTCTAGACTCAAATACTCCTCTTTTGAAGATCATTACTGCCATCTGTCTCAAAAAAAATAAAAGAATTATATATGAGGTAACAATGGGATGCACTTCTCGAGCACTAATATTAAGTACTTAATCAACTATATAGTGCAGTAAATTTCTTTTATTTCATGAAATTTTTATACCTTTATTGTGGCCTCTCTATAATATCTTCTGGATTCTTCCTGTGATTTTGAGGAACTCATTAATTCCAGTTGCCTTAACTCATCAATTTTAGCTAAAGCACGACGAGCAAATGCCTATATGCGATTAAAATAAATTTAATTCATAAGTGAGAGTTATAGTGATTAAAAATATATCAAGACAGTATGTTTTATTCTCCCAGAATTTAATTGGTGAGTTAAACTCTAGATTGATGCTAACTCCGTATAACACTATAACTATCCCATCAATCATTTCCTACAAGCATCCCAGAATTTTGAAGGTCTAAAGTTAATAAACTGTCAGATATGCTAATTTAATGAATCAAGAAAATTTTTAAAAAGTATGAAAAGCCAAAATCTGTAGCTTCATATAAATTATCATATCTCTGGCATTATAAGCAGGAGCGTGCGCACGCGCACTCACACACACACACACAACCCCCTCCTCAAAATCTTGACCTTCTAACTAAAACAGACTATATTATTTAGTCAGCTGTCCACTAAATTGTGAAGTCCTTAAAGGTTCTTATTTATTTTTATATCTCTAGTACCCAGTATATAGTATATCTATTTACCCAGTAAATATAGTATTTACTAATATCTGAGGACAAAACAAAGGAAGGAAGAAGGCAGTACTGCTTATTTAATCAGATCACATTATTATGATTCTCTATAGTTCAATTTATATAATTCATTTTACCATTTCTTTTTTTTTTTTTTTTAGATTTTATTTATTCATGAGAGACAGAGAGACAGAGAGAGAGAGAGAGAGAGAGAGAGGCAGAGACACAGGCAGAGGGAGAAGAAGCAGGCTCCATGCAGGGAGCCTGATGTGGGACTCGGTCCCAGGACTCCAAGATCACACCCTGGGCCGAAGGCAGGCGCCAAACTGCTGAGCCACCCAGGCGTCCCTCATTTTACCATTTCTTTGAAATATTTCATCTATAATTTATCATTTTTCATGAAGATGCTTCTAGACATAACAACATACATGAAGGGTTACATATCCCAATAAGGAAGAATTCCAACAGGAATCAAATAGTCAAAACTGTGTATACCATTTTAATAGCTACAGAAATATGCCAACTAACTGTACGTGCATGGTGAGTAGTTTTTAGAATGTATCTTGGGCTAGAAAATTTACCCACAAGGGCCATATTAGGCTATATAGGATGAGCTACTACCATCCAATCCTTCAGAATTAATTTGGGCAGAAAACACTAAATGTAAAAAAGCCATTAACTAGCCAGATGGCTGTGAACAGGATATGAAAAGAAGATTTGTACAGCTGTGAAGGCTCTGTCCTGCATAAGGCTACAGCCAAGAGGTTGAGTAAGGGCCAAAATCCAGCCCCCACTGCACTCAACAGACCACGCACACTGGTGCAGGGATGTGCTGGCCTAAAGGAAGGGGCGCCTACTTCTAATACTCACCAAGCCCTTATCTACTGACAAGCCAGGTACCATGTGCTGTAAAAAGGATGTCTTTTTTCATCTACACAGAGGTACCATATAGGCCAATAGGTACTCCTAACAGATAAGTTACATTCCAAGTATTCGGTCTAAAAGATATACAGGAAAAGAAAGAAAAACAAGAAATAGAGTGTATTAAACAAATGGTAGCTGGAAGCAGAGAAAAGCAAAACAAATGGACTGTAGGATTATATAAGTATAAAATATAAAACTAAATAGGGAAGGAAAGTGACTTGTATACAAGAATCCAATGAGGAAGGTAGGATAGCCAAAATCTTCTTCAGAAAGGGGACAAAGAAGGTGAATGTGAACAGAAAATAAAGGACAGAGCAGAATGCAGAGCCCAGGGTTCAACACAAGGGAGAAGCCAAGCACATTTCTGCAACTAAACCCTGGCGGACTTTTATCTTTGCTCCAATGCAATTCTTTGGATTCTGTCTGTGTTTGTGTTGCTGGGCATCTGAAGAACAAAATGCTGAGTAGCTCATAGTTTTAAATATTGGAATCCTGAGATTGAAAAGTGGCCTACCTCTCCATGAATGCCAGCTTGGGAGTCATAGTAGCACTGGCAGACGGCAGTGTAAAGAGTAGCTCTCCACGTCAGGTACCTGACAGACAGGAGTGGCACCGAGAACTCCATACACATACTGGCCCACAGGAGGTATTCTAAGGCCTGAAAGAAGGAGCACACTCGAATGTATTTTCATTTTAAGCTAACCATGCTGATTTCTATCCAATATAATCAAATTATAAGTTGTGAGCATGGTTGCTGACTGCTTAAACCCAAAATACCATAAACAGTGAGGCAAGAAAAAAATAAGCATTTAAAAAGTAAAGGAATAATTTAAAGAACTCAAAATTTTCAAGTTAGCTATTTTAGAATGTCTTCCTTCTTAGCTCCTAAAGGGCCATGAACTCGGCTCGTTTTTATTAATATCTGCCAAGTGTCAACAGCAGTGTAGGAGGTAATTTACATACATGTTTATATCTCTATATACTTACATTCCATCCAATTCCATTAATGTGCAGTTCCAAAGTGAGACTGCAGTCTCTTTGAAAATAAGAATAACCCCTTGTTACTCCATCACCAGCACCTAGAAGAGTACCAGGTTCATAGCAGATATCCCCAAGTGCTATTAATTGAATTCAGTAGAAACCTTAAAGTCGGCAGAACCAACAACATAGGAGAGCTAACAAGTATTTGAGATTCTCAAGAAAATAACGATAGTAAATTTGGACAACAGAATAAAGTCCTTCTTCTGGTAACAAATTCAGCCTTCAATAATTGAGGAAGTAATTAAGGAAAAATATGTCTGAAATAGTCAAGTCTTGAAATGATTGAAATCCATTGACTGTCTGATCTTCATTAAAAAGCTCCAGTTAATGGTACTAATGTGGAACTGTGTCAAGTAGCCATAGAATCAGAGGGCTGAAGGTCAATCTAATTTCATCCCCACCAGTATCACCAGCAACACAACCAGATGTCCTATACCTTCCCTGTCCAAGAGTTCTCACATCTAGTGACAAGGAACATGCCACATGGTGTTGGAAGGCGATTCTAAAACATGAAAAGTGTTTCCTATATCTGAAATGAAATTCACCTCGATATACTTCCAGTGCATTGGTTCTGGTCATGCCTTCTGGAACAGCATAAAACCGCCCCAAGTCCACTCTCAGGTTACAGCCTTCCACGAATTAGAAAACACCTATGTATCCTGTTTTCTCCCCCATCTCTCTCTCCAGGGCAAATATCCCTGGGCGCTTTTGTATCTCCTAGGCCTGCACTTCCCTTCTCCATCATGGCTAGTCTCCTGTGGCTTTGCTCCAGGTTGCCAAAGACCTTTAGAGTGCATGACTTCTCCACAGTAAAATGAACACTACATCTCTACTAAGTGGGCCCGGGGTTGCTTTCTTGTTGTTTTTGTTATTGTCATTGTTGTTTGCCAACCTTGCCACATTGTGAACTGAGGTGGAATTAACAGTCACCCAAACGAGTTTTCTCACATTTGCTGCACTAAAATTCTATTGTGGATTTTTGCATATGGACTGTTGTGGTTTGTGGGGATATGGGATCAAACCATGTATAAATTTTCTCCCTTTAAATTCACATATCTTTTCAAAACTCCTTGGGATCCTAATATTAGAAATTTCACATTTCAAAATAAAAATAGCTTCAGTCACCAACTGCTCCCATTATATTTGGGTTCATACTCAGACTTAGAATAAAAGACCCCAACAACATATCTTAGTGCCAGAAGGGACCGTCTAAGAGGTTGAACTGCTTGTAAGCAACAGAGCTGGGGACAGAATTCAGGTCTTTGGACTCCCAAATACAGCTGCGATCTATCCACTATGTGGGGCAGCCTTGACAAAGGGGTAGTTCTGAAAACCCATCATCCTACTTGGGGTTCTGGAAAAGTGTCAGGTTTAAAAATGAAAAGCCATTTCTAAACCAAAACAAAAAACAAAACAAATCTTAATTTGCAGAGTTTTTCTTGCCCCTAAAAGCTAGGAAGAACAATTTCTATTAATAAAAAAGGTTGATGTGCTTTCAGCAAACTGTTCTCTTCATAGGGGAAAAAAAAAATGTGAAAAACCAAGTTATAAGAACCCTGCAAGGGCATGGCTCAGGTGTTGCATAGGAAAAATACACACGATTAATCAGCTCAGCCACAGGATGGCACTGCAGCATCATTTATGTCAGCGTGTAGCACTGGATGCAAACAACACTGAGAAACATTTCAAAGTGGGATTTGAAGTCTACATAATGGTACGTGGAATAATTTGGCAATAATAATAATAAAAATGGTACATGGAATAATTTGACAATAATAATAATTTTCATGCTACAAAATTTTACTAAACTATTTCAGTTCTGTAGCAAAAGGAAACAAAAATCAACTTTTTTAGAATGAGTAGATATTCTGTTTGCTGAGTACCATACGAGTTTTAAATGCTTCAGATTAACCTTAACTACAAATTAAACCTTAAAGGAGGGACACCTGGTGGCTCTGTGGTTGAGCGTCTGCCTTTGGTGCCAGTCGTGATCCCAGGGTCCGGGGAGCCTGCTTCTCCCTCTGCCTGTTTCTCTGCCTCTCTGTGTGTCTCTCATGAATAAATAAAATCTTTAAAATAAAAAAAAAACTTAAGAATTAAATTATAAATAAATAAATAAATAAATAAATAAATAAATAAATAAATAAATGAAAGCCATGTTGTTAGATGTCTTTAGGGAAAGAGGCTTCATAAATCTGTCCTCCCTCCATTCCGTAAGGTTATACTGGTGACCTGTCTGAGCACAAAGGTAAGTGTTTCCTCTAGAGAAAAATCCCTGGTCAGTTCAGGTCTTCAGAATATCTTCAGAAATACACACTTCATGTCAAAAACTATTAATCCACCTACATGGGTCCTCCATTTGAGTGGGTGAACCAAAATAGGATGGGTCATGATAGGATTAAACATAGTCAACAGACATGCATTACTCTAATGGTGTTGAGAGGCAGTATACTGCGGCACTGGCCTCAGCTACACTTCTCTGTGAGACATTGAGCTTCAGCTTCCTCATCTTTAAGATGAAGGTAATAGTAGCACCTTTCTCAAAGTGGTGGCATGAGGCTTATATGAGATAATATGTGAAGAAAGTGCTTAGCAGCATACCTGATAAATGGTAGGCATTCATTCAACAAATTATGAAGATGATGGTGGTGCCCACATCATAAGATGGTATTGAACATTATATATGCAAAGCCTGTTACACAATAGCCAATTCATAGTAAGGAATCAATAATATCAACAATGGGGTAGCCATCATGTCTAGAGCCGACAGGAATAGGAGTTTAGATTGCTCTAGGAGGATACCACAAAAAGCCCGAGGATCCCATGTCTGTTTCTCTTTCTGTTGTAAGCTACAACAGATTCAAACTCTAAAACTGCTACAGAATCATGATCCCTCTGGGCGCCTACATGGTTCAGTGGTTGAGCGTCTGTCTTTGGTTCAAGTCGTGATCCTGGGGTCCTGGGAGAGAGTCCCGTATGGTGCTCCCCACTGGGAGCCTGCTTCTCCTTCTGCCTGTGTCTCTGCCTCTCTCTGTTTCTCATGAATAAATAAATAAAATATTTTTTAAAAAGAGAGAGAATCAGGATCCCTCATACCCAGAAGTACTCAGATGTGGCTGGACCTCCAAGGGCTTGTCCTCATTAAATGGACCCATCAAGTTCATTTACAGCCTCAGCTCAGGAATCAACTCACTGGCTGAGGGAATTTCTGAGTGAAAATTATCAATTTCCTTGAAACTTATTATAGTGAACAAACTGAAAGAATCTCATTCCAATCTTTAAATGCCAACTGCACCCACCACCCCAAAAATTCTTGCATCTCTCACTCCCTACATTCCTATCCCATAAGACTGGGACTATAGAACTATCCTCCTCAGTCTTTATTTTGTCAGACAAAAGCTCAAATTCAATAGAAGGGAGAGGACAAGTCTTACATAGGATCTAAATAAGAAATTACTTTAAAATAACTATCACATTAAACTAAAATTCTCTCAGCATTAACAAGTACAAACACTAACAGTTACATTTTGACACAGATATCTCTGCCCTTCAAGACTTTGGCAGACAAATGCTGTAACAGACCAAACTATGATGACTCTGTGCAGCAGTATTTGTTGCTACAGCAAGTGCAATAGGAGTATGCAAATTCTCTTTAGGAAATCATCTGGAACTGAATGTAGCATTGTTGGAATAGTGTGTAGGCCAGATTTACATTATTCATGAGACAGTCTCCCCTCATTTTAATTTACATTCAAAACACTGGCACAGAGCTTGCTCAAGTCACTGTCAGTAATAGAGCCTTTAAATTTGAGGAACAAAACAGAGAGAGAACACATAATTAATGTTACGCATTAAGCATGCAAGTACCTTTGCTTCCATTTCTATTTCCTTTTTTTTTTTCCATTTCTATTTCTTAAGCATTGTCAAATTTTAGGATACTTGGCTATATCTTGAAGAAATAAAAAAAAAAGTATCTGCACTGAGTGTTAGAATATTCAGCATAAAGTTTTGCATGCATTAAAGAAATATAAAGTAATAACGTTTCAGACACCAGAAACAATTCAAGCATGGTCTCAGTGGGAGTGTATTCTCCGTTCTTGGCCTATATTCCAATGACTGGACATTGACACAGGGAATAAATATGTCTCCTACAGACAGAAGTGCTACCCACATTGAAGGGAAGTCAATAGAAGTGTCAGCCACTTCATCAAGCTAAAACTGAGCAGTAAGTACCAGTAAGTACAGATCTTATTATAAAGCAAAGGCCCTTTACCCTCAGCTCATAACTGGGACAGTGTTTAGGTAGATATTCACCCAACAAGCATATGGGCCTTTAAAAAGGTCCAAGCTGTTCAAAGAAAATGAAGTCCAAACTTCATAGCATATATAAATAGAATAACCATATTTTATCACCCGAACCAGAATACTTTAAAGAGCAAAAAGGAGTACTATTAATAATTACTCTAGGACAACAGACATAAACCAGAACTGTCCTGGCAAGCCAGGATGGATGGTCACCCTACCTAAAGATATAGTTACCAGAGGGATGTTTAGTATCAAGTTGACAAGTAATGACTAATCTGGAAGACTGAGGGACACTGGAGATTACCTATCAATTTTAGGATTTTTTTTTCATTAATACTTTATTGTCTTTTTTTAGATTTTTATTTTCACAGATGATCATGTTAAAACAAAAGAACAGGAAAACTATATGACAAATATTTATTAAATTTTGCTATATGATTCACTAATTTTGTTGAGCACTCAAATGTGCTAACAAAAGTCTTGAGGAAAAAAAAGTCTTGAGAAGAACAGGAAATACGGGGCAAGATATTTTGTCAGTAAATTTCATACCTTGGAAGACTGACCTATGACCATCAGTTTTCTGCAAATGGTGTAAATGTAAATGGTACCTAGATGAAGAAAAAGATTGTTAACATGTTTTACAGTTAAATAATGGGAAATTTTATATTCTAATTTCTATAGTTTAAGTCTGTAGTTCCTAAAACAAGTGCTATTATCTTATGAAAAAGTCTGGTAATGGTTATTAGAGAGTTGGTTATAATCATTACAATTTTTTTGTAACTTGCAGCCAAATAATTTTAAAAACTAATTTGAGGGATCCCTGGGTGGCTCAGTGGTTTAGCGCTGCCTTCGGCCGAGGGTGTGATCCTGGAGTCCCGGGATCGAGTCCCACGTCGGGCTCCCTGCATGGAGCCTGCTTCTCCCTCTGCCTGTGTCTCTGCCTCTTTCTCTCTGTGTGTGTCTCTCATGAATAAATAAATAAAATCTTTAAATAAATAAATACAAATAAATAAATAAATAAAATTAAAAACTAATTTGACCATATTTTAAGTAAGTTGACATAGGAAACCTTCTATCCCCATGTGAAAGGCAGTTTAAGTTTTGAAATATATTGAAAAGAATATTTTAGTAGCATAATTTATGTACCCTGTGCTTTTATTAATTCATACAAAATGCTATTAGTGCCTATGGTTTCTTTATGATTGAAAAACTAAAGATTTATCTCCAATAATATTAGAATACATATTTATCAAAATGGCACAATAATAAACAAGGAAATTCATGATAATTTAAAAATCAAAATGTATAATAGCTTGCATTTTATTTATTTGCAGTCTCATAATAATTAATCCTTTATTAAAGTATGTCCTATAAGCACTCTAGTGAAAAACGGCATTTCCAGTTCTTATTAAAGACCATTCAAGTATGATTTTTTTTTTTTGGGTCAGGCCATTAATTAAATGAAAACATAAGGCTAAAAAAAATAAAAATAGTACCACACTGTCTTGATGACCACAGCTTTGTAGTACAACCTGAAATCTGGCATTGTGATGCCCCCAGCTATGGTTTTCTTTTGTAAAATTCCCCTGGCTATTCGGGGTCTTTTCTGATTCCACACAAATCTTAAAATAATTTGTTCTAAGTCTCTGAAGAAAGTCCATGGTATTTTGATAGGGATTGCATTGAACGTGTAAATTGCCCTGGGTAGCATTGACATTTTCACAATATTAATTCTGCCAATCCATGAGCATGGAATATTTTTCCATCTCTTTGTGTCTTCCTCAATTTCTTTCAGAAGTGTTCTATAGTTTTTAGGGTATAGATCCTTTACCTCTTTGGTTAGGTTTATTCCTAGGTATCTTA
Organism: Nyctereutes procyonoides; assembly: GCF_905146905.1. NCBI lineage: Eukaryota > Metazoa > Chordata > Mammalia > Carnivora > Canidae > Nyctereutes > Nyctereutes procyonoides. Next base: position 27,899,822 of record NW_026575122.1, read on the forward strand.
TGCTTTTGGGTGCAATTGTAAATGGGATTGACTCCTTAATTTCTCTTTCTTCAGTCTCATTGTTAGTGTATAGGAATGCCATTGATTTCTGGGCATTGATTTTGGTTCCTCAAAGAATTAAAAATAGACCTGCCCTACGACCCAGCAATTGCACTGTTAGGGATTTACCCCGAAGATTCAGATGCAATGAAACGCCGGGGCACCTGCACCCCGATGTTCCTAGCAGCCATGTCCACAATAGCCAAACTGTGGAAGGAGCCTCGGTGCCCATCGAAAGATGAATGGATAAAGAAGATGTGGTTTATGTATACAATGGAATATTACTCAGCCATTAGAAACGACAAATACCCACCATTTGCTTCAACGTGGATGGAACTGGAGGGTATTATGCTGAGTGAAGTAAGTCAATCGGAGAAGGACAAACAGTGTATGTTCTCACTCATTTGGGGAATATGAATAATAGTGAAGGGGAATATAAGGGAAGGGAGAAGAAATGTGTGGGAGATATCAGAAAGGGACACAGAACATAAAGACTTCTAACTCTGGGAAATGAACTAGGGGTGGTGGAAGGGGAGGAGGGCGGGAGGTGGGGGTGAATGGGTGACGGGCACGGAGGGGGACACTTGACGGGATGAGCACTGGGTGTTATTCTGTATGTTGGTAAATTGAACACCAATAAAAATTAATTTATAATAAAAAAAAATAAAAAAATAAAAATAAAAATAAATTTAAAAAAAAAAACATAAGGCTAAAAAACTGGCAGAGATGGAGGTAGGGGTGGGGAACAACATCACCAGACAACTCTCTCTATATATAAAGGACATTATCATACTATAAACATACCCCAAAGATGGTAACATGCCTTAAAAAGCATGTAATTATAATGACAAGTAGTCTAAATATTTTCTATAAAATATGTGATCTAAAATTCATAACCAAAAAATAAAATAAAATAAAATTCATAACCATCCAAATTCAACAATTACAAATCCGTGTTCACACTTAAACTTTAAAAGCTTCTGAGAAAACAGCATCTGCTCCAAAATACACATCATTTGATTAAAATACACTTGTAAGCATGGCATAATAAACATTAATTACATAAGTGACAAAAAAATATCAAACTTTTAAACACAGCAACATAAACTTTATAGAGAATGCCATAGGTCCTTAACATTCAAGGACTCAGCCTTCTTAGTGTGACTGCCCCCACGACATGGCATTAGTTATTTCATATAAGATTTACTGAGGAAGAAACCACTTGGCTAGTAACAGCTCAAATCCAGTGTTCTTACCTCAACTAGGCTTCGTTGACCTCTGCTCTTAATCTTTAAAAATGAAATTGTCTGTGTTTCTTTATTTTAAAAGTCACCAAGTAAGGATACCCACAGCAAACTCATGCCTCCCTGCAGAACACGTGATTCAGGTGTTAGCCAGGAGTCTGTATAAACATGTCAGTAATGGGAACTGGGGAATTTCAGAAGACCTCAGAAGACTGCCCTCAAGAATGACAAGGGCCCTCTGTATTTTTAAAATAAGATTTAACCTTTCCAGACCTAGTATGTCCTAACTATACCTGAATCCTCCTTTGATGGTTCAAATTTCCACAGCAGAAGCCTGATAGAGAGTAAATGACATAAAATGGAACACAGACTAAATCTTTACAATCTCAGGATGTCCCTGAAAATTTGTTTTATTTTTAACCAAATCCCTAATATGGAGTTTATTGCCTTGTGTGTGACTCCTTTTTATCCAAGATGGCCACCACCAAAGTAATCCGGCTATGTGAGGGTTGAAATGAGTCAGGATTGGGTTGGTTGTGAAGTAAGGTATTATGCAATAGTCACACACCCAGTTTGAGTTTGCGAAAGAACCAAAATCAGTTAACTATCTTAAGAAACCAAGAGTGTGTATGTGTAATAGTCAATTAAAAGTAAAGAGAATCAGTATTAATGTCTAATAGAAAAGGTAAATGTATTTTGATAAACTGACTGCAGGCCAATTTATTTTTCATTACTTTAACTCCAAACTTTTAAAACTACAAGGTTTTTGCACCTGTTAATCCCGCAGTCGAAATGCCCATCCCTCCAAATATCCAGACGTCTCAGTCAGGTGTTTAACTCAAATGTCATCTCAGTGACGCCTTCCCTGACCATTGTTTAAAATAGCAGCCCAGCCCCAACCCAACCTCTGCACTCCCTATCCCCTTCTTAGCTTTGTTTTTCTCCATAGTACTCATCACTACCTGGCACACCATTTAATTTTGATTTGTTTATCATCTCCCTGAAGCATTATGTAAGCATGAGTACAGAGTTTTTGTCTATTGTCCACTCCTGTGTCCCTAGCACTTAGAACAATGTCTGGCACTTAATAACTTTGAGGTGAGTTCATTAAAAGAGGGACACTAATTAGCAAAACTAAGTATATGTATCTCCCACAATCCAGCAATCCTAATCCTGGACATAAATCCCGGAAAACTCTAGCACAGGTTTGTAAAAGGACGTGTGTAAGGATATTCACTGCAGAATTATTTGTGCAACTATAGAGGTAGGGCAAACCAGGTGCCCACCTTGAAGGCTGTAGGGATATCTGGAATACAATTCAACAGGCAGAATTTAATGAACTAGATTTACATATAGGAACCTGGTTTGGCTCCAAAACTATGTTATTGAGTGAAAAAATATTTAGGAAACAGAACAAAATCCAGAGCATATGTATATAAAAAAAGCACACACCAAGTAAAGGTATCTAGAAGACACAGAAATTGTTTTGTTTTGTTTTTAGAATATTAGGATTATTTGCATGTGATCTTAAAAAGACTGCAGACAAGGAATTACGTTGCATCATTTCCATCTCTCGAGTAGGACCCAACCCTCAGGCCCACCACTCTGTCTTGAGCACAGAACCTCTGGTCCTGCTCAGTCCCTGCCAAGATATGTAAACAACTCAAGACGAAGGAAGGTAATAGCTATTCAGGGAATCACAGATCTTCTTGAAGACCATCAGGCACAAAAGCTTAACAGTCACTGGACTGAAAATTTCTTCCAAAATCGGACTCATCTCTGACAGCAAATGTAAGGTCCAGTTTCAATCAAAATGTCAAAAAAAAAATTATTTGGGGAGGAAGAAGAAGGAAAAGGCTAGGAAACATACTTTCAGTTGCCAGGGATGAGGAAAAATCCAATACATTTTCTTTTAAGTGATTTTGCCCTGGTCTTACACACATAGAATACACTGTCATTTTTCTTTTAAGAAATTATCCAGAGATCAATAAAGCAGGTGACTGATGATAACTTTAAAAATAATTTAAATTGAATTTAAATGGTAACTCCTTAAAGAGAAAAGCAGATGCTATATTTTGATAGATAAGACTCTTTACCAAGACAAATATAATGTATATATGTGTATCTATACAACGTAGATATGTATATAAATCCACTATACACACACATACACATACATTCTCAGAGCTCCTCACTCAAAAGCAGGTAGGAGAAGGTTGATATGTAGAAAGCAACAGTCACAGGACTAGGTATTTGAGCAAAAGACCAATAAATGGATGATGCTTAGAACTAATCTAACCTGAAGTGGTCCTTTGATCCTTCTCCATTTATATTTACTTATTAACCATGGCCCCCACTTCTATACACCTGAAACTGACTATCCCTACAGCCTCTGACCCTCCCTTGAGCAGAAAATTCAAAGACATGCTTTTTAAGTCCCTGCTTATAAGGATAAACTAAAATGCAACAAAAATATAAAAAGACAAAAACAAAAACCCCATAATCATCACCATTTTAATATAAGAAATTTTTTAGAATTTGGATACATAATTTTTTTGTCGTTTTTATTTTTATTTAAATTCTAGTTAACATATAGTAGAATATTAGTTTCAGGAGTAGGATTTAGTGATTCATCACTTATATATAACACCCAGTGCTCAAAACAAGGGCCCTTCTTAATATCCATCACCCATTTAACCAAGTTAACCAATCAAATTACGATCAAATTTGGCATTTAAATAACTTTCTGAAAGTCATGATAAAAAATAGAAGACATTGACATATACCATTGAAGATAATCCAGCAAAGATGCTCCTGGGGCAAAGCCACCTGCATGATGAGTCTTAAAGAGGACAAAATATGCAGACACTGGGTCACAGAATCTTTATTCTGCAGGTTCACATCATTGTCACAGACCAGCTCATAGTTGCAAATATTTTTGCCACTTAAAGCATGAAACTGAAACACAGGGAAAATATAAATAAGAATATAAATAAGGTTTATGCAACTTAGAAAAGTATTTCTTAAAATGTGAAACAGTAAAACAGAAATGATTCTGCTTAAATAAATTATATAGTACTATAGACTGAATGTTTGAATTCCTCCCCCTCCACACACACACACACATTTTCTACACTGAAACCTAACACCTAGCGTGATGGTATTTGGATAATGGGGTCTTTTGGGAGAGGCTGTCACAAAGGTGGAGCTTTCATGAACAGGATTAGTACCCTTATAAAAGAGACCCCAAGGAGCTCCCTACTGCCTTCTGCCTTATGAGGACACACTCAGAGAGAAGACAGACATCCATGAACCAGGAAGTGGGCCCTCACCAGACACCAAATCTTCTAGCACCTTAACGTAGTGGTTGCCAGCCTCCAGAACTAAGAGAAATAAGGTTATTTAGACCATCCAGTCTATGAATTTTTGTTATAACAGCCCTCAAGGACTAAGACATATGGAAAGAAATGTGGTAAAACAAGTTTCTTCAAAGCATCCATTTAGTCAAGCTTACTTGTCCTTAGTCATAAAAACTTCAAAAGTCAAAAAAGGTACAAAATTCTATTTCCAAGAACATAGAATTGAATCACATTTTGTGACTCTTCACAGCATTTTAACTTATTAATTTGGATGCAACTGTTACCATTTACACAATACATTCAAGCAATTGTTTGTTGCGTACCTCTATTTGCCTCTTAAAGCAATAGGGACTCAAGGTCGAAGACATGGTTCCTGCTCTTGGCAGAAGGAAAAGCATTCTAGGCACATGCAATGTTAGGAATGCTTAAAGTGGTTGCTGTGGTCACTGAATTGAAAGTCTTTTATAAGGCTGGGTTAAAAAGCTTAAAATAAAGAGATTAGGCATGCCTGGCTGGCTCAGTTAGAAGAGCATTCAATTCTTGATCTTGGAGTTTATGAGTTTGAGCCCCATGTTGGGTGTAGAAATTACTACAAAAAAATAAACTTTGGAGCACCTGGCTGGCTCAGATGGTGAAGCATGCCACTCTTGATCTCAGGACCATTGAGTTTGAGCCCCACGTTGGTATAGAGATTACTTAAAAATAAAATCTTTTTTTTTAAAAAAAAAAGAGCAATTAAGCTATTAAGGTAGTCCCTGGTCAGAACATGGAGTGTATTCCACATCATTCCAAGGAAAATGGACTTTAGCCAAAAGGCAGTGGAATAAAATGATTTGATTTATAGTTTAGAAGTTTAGAAGTTAATCCTGACAAATTGTGTAAGATAAAAAGCAGAGGATGGGGCACAAAGCTACAAGCAGAGAGGCTAAGAAAAATCAAAGGCCTTTGAGGTAGTCCAGAGATAACACAGTCCTGACATGGGTGCTAGAATCAGGGAGGAAGAGAAAGAGATTGATTGATTGATTTGAGAGCACGCATGCTCACAGTGGGGTGGGGGAGGGGCAGAAAGAGAGGGAGAGAGAATCCCAAGCAGAACCCCAAGTGCAGAGCCTGACATAGGGTTTGATCCCAGGACTGGAGACCATGACTGCAGCCAGAACAAAGAGTCAGACGCCCAACTGACTACATCACCCAGACACCCCAAAAAAAGGAAAGATTTAAGTTTTGTCTTGAGATTTAAGTTTTATCTGACTCAATAGGATTTATATATTTTTTTAAGATTTTATTTTTTTGAGAGAGAGAGAAAGTGAATGAGAGAGAGAGAAAGAAAACATGAGTGGGGGGAGGGGCAAAAAGAGAAGCTGACTCCTCACTCATCAGGGAGCCCAATGCAAGGCTCTGATCCCAGGACCCTGGGATCACGACCTTAGCAAAAGGTGGATGCTTAACCAACGGAGCCACTCAGGTGCCCAAGATTCAAGAGGATTTAGATGTGGGAGGTAAGAGAGAGAAAACAGTATACAGTGATTTCCTCCTTGGGGGAGTGGCTCGTGCCAATTACGGAGGAAGAGGAATGAGTTAAGTTTAGGATATGTGGAGTTTGAGATGTTCATGACATAAATCTCAGAAGAGAGATTTTGGCTAGAGAATCATCACTACTGCTAAATGTGTGGGAGTGCACACACAATAATACAAATGGGCCTTCCTCTACCACATGAGATTTCCCACTAGGATACATATATACTATTTCTAGCCATTATATAACTAGTATCACAGAAAAAAAGAGATTTATTGACTGCATGTACATGTTGGAATAGTTATCTTCAAAATGTTCTCTCTCTTAGAAGCCAATAGTGAAACCTCATATATTTTGAGTGTCAGGCCTATTCTATTATTATCTCGCCAAACCTAACACAATCCTTTGAGTTCTTATTGTTATTTCTGTTTTACAGATGAGGAAACTAAAACAAAGAAATTACATAACTTCTCCAGGGTCCCATCATTAGGAAGTGCACAGCAGATCTTTGAACCCAGGCAGGCTGGCTCTAGAGACCGATTCTTACCAACCCCGCCATAATGCCTCCCTACAGTACATACAAGGGGGATCATTAAAGAACATGAGTAAGTATCTTTGCACAAAAATATCTTGACAGTAAATTTTACATTATTATTGCTTCATCTATGATTTTTATGTATTTAACTCCAAAATCTATTTCTCTAACAAAATTTCTCAAGACCTCTAAGTTTATTGTCCAGCTCTTACTGGGCAACATTTTCAATCCATTCATTCTCTTACTCACTTATTTTTATAGACATTTATTGAGAAACAGTGTGCCAGAACCTCAAACTTAGCATGTAAAAAAAAAACAAAAAAAAAAAAAACAAAGTCTTCACAGATTTCTCATGCCCTTCATGACGGTCCTCCTGGCACACTCTTCCATTGGCTTCATTGCTTTCCCATCTGCCTCTAGTCTTTGTCCTTCTAATCTATTAGTAGTGCTTCTAGATTAATAATTCTGACTATATCACTTTATTTATTCATTCATTTTGTAAAGCTTTATTGAGTATGTATTACATACCCGGCACTGTTCTAGGCACTAGAGGTCAAAGATTAGAGCAGTCCCTGTCCTCGTGAAGCTCAAATTCTAGAAGCGGAGGCAGGCAATAAAAACATAAACAAATAAAAGTGTATCTGGTGATAATAAGTAATATAAAGAAAAATAAATCATGAAGTGCAAGAGACCTGAAGGAAGTAAGAGATGAACCACACAGATATCTAGGATATGAGCTTTCTAGAAGGAGCTCACCAGTACACTGGTATTAAACCAAGAGGCTGGGTGGAAGCAGAATCACATAATAGTACAAGAGAAAAAGACGGAACCCTGGACCGGGGTGGTAGAAAAGGAGACTTAAAAAGTCTAAATTCCTAAGCTTTTCATCCAGTACTCCTCCCAGCGGGGTGCCAATTTACATTGCCTAGTATTCTTATTCATGTACTTATGGTAAAGCCAAATTGAACTGCTCAAAGTGCTCCAAACATGCCTTGAGAATTAAACCACTATTAAACCGTATATTGTTTCTGAAATCTTGAATAATCACCAAGTTCGGAATAACATAGCTTTGGAATCAGACTGATTAGGGCTCAAACACCAACTCTGCTCAATGCTTTAAGTGGGCTGGATTTCTTAGTCCCTGTTTCCACATCTGTAAAAGAGGCATTGCAGTACCCACCTTCTGGGACTGTAATGAAGCTACAAGGAGACAATTCATATAATGCATACAGAAGAGTACCGAGCACCTGGCAACCACTCAACCTGTGAATCAATGGTAGCAATCAACATAACAATAATACTGGTTATATTAGGAAAAAAGCATGACATTTTTTGTATTAAAAGATCTATGTTTGATCTCCTGAGCCACTAATTAACTAACTGTGCCCTTAGCTTTCTTTTTCTCTTTTGTAAAATGAGGATAATAATAATATCTAATTCATAAAGTTACCGAGGATCAAATATGTTTTCCAAAGCACTTTGTAAACTAAAAGCACTCTACAAATATTAGTCATTATAATGATAATAATCATCTGCTGGAAGAATGAGTGATTATTGTGACACAATCTCCAAAATCTTTACAAAGTTTAATAAGTACACTTTCTTATCCATAACTAAGAACATTTATTAAGTAACTTATAGCACACAAGCAAATGCCATGCTGAGCAAATGAAAGACATTTAGAAGCTGTCAACTAAAGAATGCATCACATGGCTAATCATAAATGGTAGCTAAAATAGCTACTGCTTTCCTCTTACTGTATGTGCAGCAGCTTGGTCTCCAAAGCCTTTTGGAAAAAAAGCAGTTTTGAACTGATTCACATCTGCTTTATTCTCATCAAAGCTGATACTGAACTGCTGAAGATATCTTCCATAGCATTGTAAAAGAGCCAGTTTATATTCCTGGAGGAAATAAAAAGAGAACTTGATGAAAGTTTCAAAGTATCATTTTGCTTATCATTATTAAAATTTGGTAATATTCATATTATTCTTAATAGTATCAATGCTGATTATTACTGTAACACTCTTACTACCACCACTACCTTATTACTACCGTTATCACTAGCATTTCTAAACACATATTATGTGAAGACATGCACTGGTATTTCATGTGCACAATTGCATTAATCCCCTCCCAACAAGCCTATTGTGAAATAAGGCCATCACAATCTCAAGGAGGAGAATATTTACCAGGGTGTGAATAATGATGATATAATAATGAGAATATTCACCAGGGTGTGTGCAGTAATATCTATCTATATATACTCAAAATCCAAAAAATTCAACATCACTGTGTCATGGTAATCCACCTACTCAGAGAGGCAGATGAGTTGCATAACTGGCCTTGCCTCTCTGACACATCCTAAGTTCCAAAAGAGAAAAGAAAGGAGGTGAGGGGGGGTGGGGAGATGAGCAAAGGAGGGAGAAAAGGAGGAAGGAGGGAGAGAGAGAAAGGAAGGGAGAGGAGAGGCAAGGAAACATGCTCACTCTCTTCTGTCAACAGGCTCTGAAGCTGCATCAGGACAAATTTTTAAAAGTCTGAGCTACTGTTATAGTTAGGATTCTTGTTAGTCCTAATTCATGCTTCTTTTTTTTTTTAAGATTTTATTTATTTATTCATGAGGGACATAGAGAGAGAGGCAGAGACATAGGCAGAGGGAGAAGCAGGCTCCCTGCAGGGATCCCAATGCAGGACTCTATCCCAGGACCCCAGGATCATGCCCTATGCCGAAGGCAGACACTCAACTACTGAGCCACCCAGTAACCCCCCAATTCATGCTTCTGTTTCCATAACAAAATTAAGGCTCGTTTCTACAGCGCACAGGGCACAGTTGACCTGGAGTTTCAGGGCAGGGTTGATGAGCAGGGTTGTGGATATGAGTCAACTGCACACCTTCATCAGCTTCCTCCCCTACAACTGTCTCCAGGAAAAGCAACTATTCTAGGTGTCTACTACCAGCAGAGTTACCTAGCCCGATAGGAGGGATATACAAACTTTTGTTTCTATTTCAATTGACTTGTTACTCTTCACTAATTCTGAATCTTTTCCTTTCTTAGTTCATATAATGAATTCAAATCTAGGTTCAAAACAAGACTATTCCAACAAAATGACCTTTACTGGAATTAAATAAAAATAAAGAGATTCTAGAACCAAAGTCACAACTCAAGTTCATTTTCAGGATTCTAAATACCTTTATCAGCCCACTATTCTCATCATTGAAAAGTAGATAAAATGTTTTGCTTACTCCTTTAAGTAAATTTTACAATATCCTATCTGGGCCTTTCTATCTGAAATATTCTGAATCCTTAAATATCACCAACTTCTAACATGTTCTTCCTCCCTCCACCAATATCCACTCCACTCACCTAAATACTCCATAAACAACACCAAACTGTGGTGTATATCACCAGCTTCTTACATTTAGGAGAAGCATAAAAGCAGAGGGAACACTCTTCTAATGTTTGTCAAAACAGTGATTACACTTTACATGAATATAGCTCACAGGTTGGATTTTGTCCATCAGTTTGTTTGCTTTCTATAGTTATCCTTTGGAGAAACTTTTTAGTCTACAGTTTTCCTTTATTTTTAACTTCCTAAGAACCACGGTCCAATTACATGAAGCTAAGCTGATGCTCTAATTTTTGGCAGCAGACAATAGATCGTCTTCATTATAAAATTTCTCCCACATCTCATCCTCCATTTGCTAAATTTCCCTTTCACCAAAAAATAAATAAATAAAAATTTAAAAATTCAAGTCCAGAAAATAGAAATGGAGGAGGAGAATAAAGCTGAAAAAACTGAAGCTCAAGAAAACATTGAAAATACTCTAAAAACACTCTGGATAAAAAAAAAAAAAAAAACTTTTGGTCCAAGGATTCTAGATGTGTCAAACAATCATCCTTGGAAAGTTTGGGGCCTATACCAGAGCCTAAGGGGAAAATGTACATTATCATTAACTAAAAACCCAGCTATGGTGTGGTCTTACTGAACCAAGTCCACAGCAATTCAAGACCCGGGCATTGATAGGAACCAGAAATTGGGCACAAGCTCAGTTTGGAACTCAGTGCTAAGCAAGAAACAGGGCATGCAAGGAATAACTGCTATAATTACATATAGCAAAACATTAAGGAGCTGAAAGTCATTAAAACAGGGCACACTGGGAACCAGACAACATAGCAGCAAGGCAAGGAACCATGAAAGTTGTCACTGGGCAAGGTCAGCCATGTGAAAAATAACAGGAAGTGGTGTCTGGGCTCCTTTGTATGAAGTAGGAACATGATGACTCAGCATTTCCTGTTGGACACCTACCACACCCTCGGTTAACTAGGGGCTGTGTGCCTGCCCAACCCCAGCCAGCTATCTTTCTGTTCAGGAATCTCTCACCTCTGGAGAATCTCAACTACAAAATTAAAAAACAAACACTTTTTTGGTTACTGTGCCTCATTAAAATTTGTAGCATTCATTCATATTTTTCCAAGAAAAAAAATCAAATAATGTAAAACAGGAATCGTATCAAACTAAATAATAATAATTACCCAAGTAAGTTTCATTTAGGCCCTTTTTACTCCAGAGGCACTTACTTTCATTTCACAAAGGCTATCTCCAACCTTCAGAAGCTTTTCATTGTAATAGGCAGCTGGCAGCCGGGGGGCATATTTGGTCCAGATATTAAACAAAGAGGTGGCACTGTAAAAATCATAAAATAAAATCTTATTTTCAAAGTCAGCAGGAAACCTCAATTAATTACTAACAAATCCTTAAAAAGTTATTTTGTACTGTCTTTCCAATGTGCCTTACTGTTAATGTCTAATTATTACTAAATAGTTAATATTATTGCTTCCTTTATTCTATGCACTGATTGAAGCTCTTTAAAAAAAAAAATATTTATTCATTTGAAAGAGAGAGTGGGGAGAGAGCACAAGCAGAAGGGGCAGAGGGAGAAGCAGACTCCCCGCTGAGCAGGAAGCCTGAGGCAGGGCTTGATCCCAGGACTCTGGGATCATGACCTAAGCCAAAGGCAGATGCTTAACAGACTAAGCCACCCAGGCGCCCCTGATCCAAGCTCTTTATATGCATTTTTTAAACAGATTTTGCTTTCTAAAGTAGTTTCAGGTTCATAGAAAAATTGAGCAAAAGTTATGCAGTGTCCCCATATACTGCATGTCCCACACATATGCACAGCCTTCCAACCCACCACCTCCCCCAGTTACCAACATCCTCCACCATAGTGGTATATTTGTTACAACTCATGAATCTACATTGACACATCATTATCACCCAACATCTACAGTTTATTTTACGGTTTAGTATTAGCAGTTACACATCCTCTGGGTCTGGAAAAATGTATAATGATGTGTATCCATCATTATACTATCACACAGAATAGTTTCACTGCCCTAAAAATCTTCTGTGCTCTGCCTATGTATGCATCACTCTCTCCCTCCCAGAACCCCAGGCAACCACTGAGCTTTTTATTATCCCTACAGTTTTGCCTGTTTCAAAATGCCATTTGGTTGGAACCATACAACATGTAGCCTTTTCAAACTAGCTTCTTTCACTTAGTAATACACATTTAATATTCCCTCATATTTTTTATGGCTTGATAGCTCATTTCATTTTAATGCTAAATAATATTCCATTGTCTAGATATACCATTTTATTCATCCATTCACTTACTGAAGGGTATCTTTTTTGCTTTCAAGTTGTGGCAATCGGAATAAAGCTGCTATAGACATCCATGGGCAGATTTTTGTATGGACATAAGTTTTCAATTCCTTCGGGTAAATACCAAAAAGCCTGATTGCTGGATTGTATGTTAAGAGTATGCTTAGTTTTGTTAAGAAACCACCAAACTATCTTCCAAAGTTGCTGTACCACTTTGCATTCCCACTAGTAATGAATGAAGAGTCCCTGTTGCTCCACATCCTCCCCAGCATTGGGTGATGTCAGTGTTCTGGATTTTGGCCATTCTGATAGGTGTGTAGTGGTATCTCATTGTTTTAATTTTCATCTTCCTGATAATATATATTTTGGGGAGCATCTTTTCATAGGTTTATTTGCCACTTGTATTATCTTCTTTTATGAAATGTCTGTTAAAGTCTTTGATCCATTTTTTAAGTCAAGTTGTTTGTTTTTTTATTAATTGAGTTTTTAAGAGTTCTTCATATATTTTGGATAACAGTCCTTTATCAGATGTCCTGGAGAAATACTTTCTCCCAGTCTGTGGCTTGTCTTTTCGTTTTCTTGATGGTGTGTTTCACAAACCAAAGATTTTTAATTTTAATGAAGTCTTGCTTATCAACTCTTTCCTCATGGACTGTGGCTTTGGTGTTCTATCAACAAAGTCATTGTCAAACCCAAAGTCATCTAGATTTCTTCAGTTATCTTTCAGGAGTTCCACAGAATTTTACATTTAGGTTTGTGATCAATTTTGAGTTAATTTTTGTGAAAGGTATAAAGTATGTACTAAGATTCAATTTTTGCATGTGGATGTCCAGTTTTCCCAGCACCATTTTTAAGACTATCTTTGCTCTATCGTATTGCCTTTGCTCTTCTGTCAAAGAATCAATTGATTACATGTATCTATGTCTATTTCTTGGCTCTCTGTTCTGTCTCAATGATGTGTATTTTCATTCTTTCACTGATACCACACTGTCTTGATTACTGTAGCTTTAGAGGAAGTCTTGATTGAAGTCAAGCTGTATCAGTCTTACAAAATTTGTTCTCCTCCAAATTTGGAGAACTGGATTGACTGTTCTGGGTCTTTTGCCACATGCATTTTTGTTTTCATTTCATTCCACAACAACCTTGAGATAGGTAATATCAATATCCCAGGTATATAGTTGATAAAACTGAAACTCATTATATCCACGATCTTAACTAGTATTATCACTATACTTGCCTGTCCCCTGGAATGTAAACTATCTGAGGGCAAGGACTTTGACTATGTTATTCATTGCCCAGCCTCAAGAGTGGTGAATATCTAGTATATATATGTCCTCAACAATTATTTGTTGAAAGAAAAAATGAATAAATAAATGACTAAGAAAAAAATTCCTTGTTCTTAGTAAGAGTTCAAGGATTTCACTATCGAGTCAGTCCATTAGGGTTCTATTTCTTTTCACCATGTAAACCAAAATAAAACATGTAGTATTCTCAAAATGGTTTCTAATTAGTTTCAAAGGGTAGAAGATTACTGCCTATTTTGTTCATTCATTTAGTTAACATTAATCCTTCCTACTCTCTCAGAAATTACAAATGCCTCTAGGAAAAATCCAAATTTTCCTTAACAGTTTTTGAATCCTATCTCATAAATTTCTAGATGAGGACAGAGCTGTGTACTAAATGAATATGTGTCCCCTTGAAATTCTTATGTTGAAGTCTTCGCCCATGGTGAGGCTGTATTTGGAAAAAGGTGCTCTGAGGAAGTAATTAAGGTTCAATGATTCAGGTTAAATAAGGTCATAAGGGTGGGGCCCTGGTCTGATAGCATTAACACCCATCTAAGAACACTAGAGAATTTGCTTTCTCTCCTTTGTACTTGCTCAGAGGCAAGGTTATATGAAGACAAAGTGGTCTTCTGCAAGCCAGGAAGAGCGCTGTCACCAGAAACTGACCTTGCAAGACCTTAACCTGGGACTTCTAGTCTCCAGAACTGTGAGAAAATAAATGTCTGTTGTTTAAGCCACCCAAACTATGGTGTTCTGTTATGGCAGCCCAAACTAATTTGTAATTACTAATTAGTAATTAATAGCCCAAATTGACTAATACAGGTTGGAATGTAAACTTAGGGACTGAAGATGGCTCAAGTACTTATGATATATGTTTAGATCTTATCAGAACAACCTCAACAGAAACATGTCAATTAATTCATTCAAATAATTAAGTGATAGTGATTGAGTTACAAGGGAGAGGTAGGGGATAGGATATTCTTGCCTGCTTCAACTGATAAATAATATTTTGGTGGGCAGCCTGGGTGGCTCAGCAGTTTAGCGCTGCCTTCAGTCCAGGGTGTGATCCTGGAGACCTGGGATCGAGTCCCTGCATGGAGCCTGCTTCTCCCTCTGCCTGTATCTCTGCCTCTCTCTCTCTCTCTCTGTGTGTGTGTGTGTGTCTCTCATGAATAAATAAATAAAATCTTTAAAAAATATATTTTGGAAATATATGTATATACATGTATATATGTGAAAATATATACATGTACCAAATACATGTACCAATACAGCCAAATACCAAATACAGTACCAAAATCTCTTCCAAAAGGAAGAGATTTTTTGATTTTTTTTTAACTTTTCACTTTCATTTGCTGCTTCATGAAATGTCACAGTATTAGAATAAATGTAATGGATCCCAAAAGTCAGCTAGAATTCTTAAATCATGTAGATGAAAGACTTAATGCTTTCCAACCTTAAAGATGAGATAATGATGACTATGTTTATTACTCATAAAAGAAAAATACCCACTTTGTTAAATCAATCAAGGTTATATAATAAGATAATTTTTTTAAAATGAACTTTAAGTTCAAGTTAAGACTGTTCACTGAGAATGGCTTACATAATGATTAAACAAGGAAAATATAATATACACTATATAATGTGCATCATTTAAGAAAACATTAATATCTTTTGGATTGCTGATTTATTATAGTTGCTGCTGGATAGTTATAAATCTCTAAAATAGAAAATCAAGACTATATAAACAGAATATGTTAATCTCATGTGGTTATGACAAAAGCATATCTTTAAAAAGATCTATCATACTTTGAATAGAATAACATTGCCAGTATGATCAAACTCTGTATTTTAGATACTGTGAATTTTTATGCTTATGTAGTTCCTATAGTCATAAAAACTTTTTTATTCTAAAAAATAATCATTTATCAAATATGTTATAAAAGCAAATCCTACCTCCTGTATTCTTAACTAGCCTCCAAATTGTCATTCTTGCTCCATTTGGAAAAGATTAGATAAACATATATAAAATATTAAATGAGGTTAATCCCTTGCCCAAAACTACCCAATGGTTTCCCACTCCATTTGGGATAAAGGCAAACTCCATAAAAGGCCTCTAAAACCTTCCACAGCCTCACCTATGCCTCTTATCTCACCTCATACCACTGCACTCATATTCACTAAGCCATGCTTACTGGGCCTCTGTTCATTCCTCCCAAGTCTCTGGCTCTTTCCTGCCAAGATCTTCCTATATGCTTGTTCCCTCTGTTTATCCTCTCTCCTTGCCTGGTAGCCTTCTAATCTCAGCTTAATGTCACCTCCTTCATCGTTTCTCTGAAAGTAGGTCCCTGCTGCGTTCTCTTTAAGCCTCTGCTTAAGTGTCACCTATTCTGACCACATTATTGGAAATTGCAATCTCCTATCTCCTACTCCATAACCCTTCCTCTCTTTAGCTTTCGTCCCAGCATTTATTACTTTCGAGGTTACCATAAAATGAACTTCTTTACTGTTTATTGCCTACTTCCTCCTCTAGAATATAAGCACCATGAAGACAAGGATCCTTGTTTGGCGCACTGCTGTATCCCCCACACCTAGTACAATGCCTGGCACATGTTAAGTGCTCAGTAGCTTCTTCTTTCATAGCACTTGTTTGTATGCTGACTTAATGACTCATTGAAACCTAACCTCTCTCTGTCTCTCTCTCTCTCTCGTTCTTGCTCTCTTGACTGTAAACTCCATGAGCACAGATTCCCTATCTATTTTGTTCATCATTATATAACCTATGGCTAATGCATTGCTGGGTACATAGCAGGCATTCAATAAAAGTTGTGTAAATAAATAAATAAATATCTAAATTGTGTAAGAGGTTGTTAGATTGCTAAGGACCATGTCAATCATTAATGTTTGTGATTCTCTTACAGTCTCTTTAAAGATGGGACAGATACTGTACTTAACAACTGGCCCAGGTCTACTTTCCCATATATAATAATTATTGAAAATACAAGGATAATAATCCTTGAATTCTTTCAATATCAAATACTCATTGAAAGTTTGCTCTACCCCAATCACCAGGCTAGTTGCTAGATAGAAAAATGAAAAACACACACATTATCCAAAGTCAGCAGGGAGGTTATATTCTAATGGGGGAAATGGATAATGCACGAGAAAACAAATAAATAAAAAACATAAATGGGTGGCTGAACCTGCACTAAGTAGGAAAGGCCATCAACAGAGGTAAGAACTAAGCTAAGCCCTGATAGAAAAGAAGGAGCCAGATATTTGAAAAGCTGAGGATAAAACATTTCAGACAAAGGCGACAGCAAATATAAAGGCCCTGGGATGAAAAATATAGTATCTGCCTCCCTGGAAAGTCCTGAGAGAGAAGTGAGGGATGGGTTGAGATGGAAGAAGCAGGCAGAGCCAGATGCTCAGACCCTAGAAGACAGAAGTCGTAAATTTATTCTAAAAGCAATGGGAAGCAATAGAAAGTCTTGAGATAGGAGAGTGGGTGGTTGATTTATAACGGTTACCCCGACTGCTAAAGTGAAGGATAGATTTGAGACTCCAGAGGCTGTGGGGAAAGCACAATATATGGTGGTTTGAACTATAATGCTCGTTCTGGAAATGGGAAGAAAATGTGCTATCTAAGGCACAAGAGCAGAAGTGTTTTAAATAGAAATATATATAGCTAGTTATGTAATGCATTTTCCTTGGTCAAGTCGTGGTTCTCATCTTACTTGGCCCATCAGCAGGATTTGCCATCGTTTTTTGTTTTTTGTTTTCCAAAGATTTTATTTATTTATGAGAGACACACAGAGAGAGGCAGAGACAGAGGTCGAGGGAGAAGCAGGCTCCACACAGGGAGCCCAATGTGGGACTAGATCCCAGGACCCTGGGATCACGCCCTGAGCCAAAGGCAGATGCTCAACCACTGAGCCGCCCAGGTGTCCCAGGATTTGCCACCGTTAGTCAACTATTCCTTCCTACTTTCAAACAGTTTGTCTCCCTGACTTCCAGCACACCACACACTTACTGGTTTTCCTCCCACCTCCTTGACCACTCCTTCTTAGTCTCTGCCACTTTCTTATCTTCTCTACGGGTCAGTGTTGGAGCGTCCCATGGTTCGGTCTTCGGACTCTCCTTTTCTCCATCTACACTAACTCCCTTAGCTATCCCATCAAGTGTCATGATTTAAATATCATTAATATGCTGACAAATCTCAAATGTCTCTCTCCTTTGACCTCCAGATTCAAATGACCAACTATCTACATAATAGTTCTGCTGGGATGTTGAATTACATTTCAATCTTAATATATCTGAAATTAAACTCTTGGGATGCCTGGCTGGCTCAGTCAGTGGAGCATGTGACTCTTGATCTTGTGGCTGTGGGTTCCAGCCCCGTATTGAGTATAGAAATTACTTAAAAATTAAAAAAAAAAAAAAATCTCAAAAAAAAAAAAAAAACACCGAAACTCTTTATCTGCCTCTCTCCTACCAGAAACCTGTTCTTCCCACAGTCTCAATCCCATGCCAGGAACCTCACACTTCATTCTCCCTTGTGCCTAACTCTTCCCACAGAAATCTTCATCACTTGCTGTTCTATCTCTTTTTTCATCTTTCTCAAAGGTCACTTTTCTCAATTTACCCTGACCATGCTCCCAGCCACCCCCATTCTAAATTTCAGTGTCGTAACTTACCTTCCATCCCCACACTCTGCTCTAATCTTCTCCCTAGCACTTCTTTCCCCATAAAATGATTTCTCTTATTTGCTTAGTAGCTGTCTGTAGTAACAAAAATATATGCTCCGTGAGGGTACAAATTGTCCTACCTTTTGTGAATTTGATGTTTTCCTAGTTCCTAGAATGGTACCTGCTACATAGTAGATGTTCAATAAATAGTTGAATTTATTAATGAATAACAAATGTAAGTTAAAACTATGTCTTCATATTAATTAAATGCATGAATAAAAAATAAAAGTGGAGGGATCCCTGGGTGGCTCAGCGGTTGAGTGCCTGTCTTCAGCCCAGGGCCTGAACCTGGAGTCCCGGGATCGAGTCCCTTGTCAGGCTCCCTGCATGGAGCCTGCTTCTCCCTCTGCCTGTGTCTCTGCCTCTCTCTCTCTCTGTCTCTCTCTCTGTGTCTCTCACGCATAAATAAATAAAATCTTAAAAACAATTAAAAAATAAAAGTGGAAATTAGTTCAACTGGTATTCTTTGACATTTGTCTACATTGGTAACTGTTCGGTTTGCAAGGGATTTTGACTGGGAAAGAAAGATGGTAACATAATCAAGAAAGATCCTTTAAAAATAAGTCATTTGACACTCGGTGATAACATGGGGATAGAAAGCCCCCAAAAAGGCAAACACATGTGCAAAATGAGTTACAAAAATCAGTAAAAAAAAAAAAAAAAAAAAAAAAATCATTGTGATCCTAACAGCAATTCACAAAACGGAATTCACGTGCACGTTCACAGAATCACATACTTCGCGGCATCAAGAACTTTTTCAAAAACCGAAGCTACCTCAAAGTCATGCCTTTTGCTTCACACACAAAACTGTACCCACCACATGGAAAGTGAGGCCCTGAGCGCGTCACACATTTTCTTGGCAAGTGGGAGGGGCTGCGGGGCACTCCGGGGGAACGGTGAGTTAGGAGAACGCTTCTGGGTTGGTTTTGATTTTGACCCGGGCAGGAAGCCAAGGTATAACCCTGACCAGGGATTAAGGACTGTCCTCGCAACGAGCCTCCACTTCCGAATCGTCGTGGTCGTCTCCAGGGCCGCCGCGCTGACCTAGCTGCGGCCCCGCGGGCGCAGCCTCCTGGGCATCTCCCCACGAGCCGCCCTTCTCCGGCCGGCGCCCGGCGCCCGGCGCCCGCGCCCTGCCTCCGCTTACCAGTGCCGGTGGAACTCGTGCTTCTGCTCCTCCGTTGTCGCCAACGCCTTCTTTCTCCTCATAAAGCCTAGTAATTCCCGGATTTCCCTCTCGCAGGAGGCCAGCAGCGGGTTTTTAGCGTCCAGGGGCCCATAAAACACGGCGAGGGGCAGAGAGCTCTCGAGGCAGGCGGAGCGAGGCACTGGGCTCGGGGAGCTCTCCTTGGACTCCGCGGGCGACTTGGAGAGGGCGTTCGAGGTCGGGGCGGGGTCGGCGGCGGTCCCGACGGGGACAGGGAAGTGGGAGAGGGGTTGAAGGGAGAGGTCGAGGAGGCGCCGAGCGCCGCCATGTTGGCGGGACCCCGGCCGGCCGAAGTGTGTGTACACGCGGTTGCCTGGCGACGGTCTCGCGGCAACCAGGCCTCCCGCGCGCTTTCGGGAAAACACAGCGACCCCTGGAGGGCGAAGGGAGAGAGAGCCCGGTCCAGGAAGGAACGACGCTCCTGGGGGCTTTTTTTTTCTTTTTTTTTTTTTTTGCCCTCTTGCTCACTGGCCCCGCGGTAGGAGAGAAGAGAGAAGATTGTGCGCAGAGCGCCCGCGGATAGTAGATCCAAAAACTTAGTGAAATAGCAAATTCAGACTATACTCGTTTTCCATTTCGACCACTTAATGATGATAACGATTGTTATCATGTGCCAGGCGTTGTTCTAAGCGTTTGTCACATAATCTCATTGATCTCATTTAATCGTGATAACAGCTTTACCACGTAGGGTATTAGGAGTAGCTCCATTTCCCGATTTAAGACACCAAAGTTCACGCATCAAAGTCAGAGTAAGCCGTAGTGTCGGGGACCAGATCCCAGCCTCCGGACTCCAAAGCCTGGGCTCAAAATGAATAAGCTTCACTGGCCATCCAAAAAAACCTAACCTTATCAATAAAATCGAAATTAGGAAAATATCTGACAATTTAAGAATCAAGTTCGTGGGACGCCTGGGAGGCTCAGTGGTTGAGCATCTGTCTTCAGCTCAGGTCGTGATCCCGGGGTCCTGGAATCGAGTCCCGTGTCCGGTTCCCCATGGAGGAGCCTGCTTCTCCCTCTGCCTGTGTCTCTGCCTCTTTCTGTGTGTCTCTCATGAGTAAACAAATAAAATATTTTTTTAAAAAAAGAATCAAGTGCATGCAAATGATCCATTCTCTTCCCTCTTTTTGTACCTTGAGGTCTGTAACTGTGGAAATGATGTCTGTGCCTAATAAGGTTACATTATAGTTCTTCATTTATGTTTCCCCTTACTCTAATTATCACTGTATTCTAAATAAGCATTTCACTTGAAATTAACTGCCGGATATTATTGCATACTTGCGGCTTCAAGTGTTAACTCTCAAAATACTGTAGCGTTTTAAACCGATTTTAGGTCTTCTGATTGGAAAACTGTATGCCCTAAGGAAAATATGTGAGGACCAGGGAAGTTCTTTCCCTGCATATTATGGGCAACAATAAGTTCATTTACTTACTTAAGGTATAAGTTTTAACTCATTGAGAATCTGCTTGCTTTATAAATTAGGCAATGCCAAAAATTAAGAGAAGAAACAAATGTTTGATGTCTTAGAAAAATAGATTTTTAACACTGAAAAGTGTTACTGGTTCTGTCACACATAAGAATAAATAAAGATAGTGACCCTAACACCCTGTGAGCCCAATTTTCCACTTAAGATTAAGAAGCTTATTGGACCACAGCCTGATTTCTTTCAGGTCTGACCTAATTTCTTGCAGGCTCTGTGGGCCTGTGCTAATTTATGAGACTGGCCTAATATGTCATGTGTACTGTACTCTAATATTCTTTGAAGGAAAATGATGATGATTTTGTTCTTCAGAACAGGTAATTGTGACCCAAGAACCTTTCTTGTCAAGACACTTCACTGTAGGAGTTCAATTCTCAGGATATAGAAATCATTATTTAAGATTTTATCTTGTCTCTAAGTGAGCAGTAAAAATGTTAAGACCTTTAAGATTTTAGGCCTAAAGAAGTAATTCATTCTTGGGGCATTTACAAAAAATATTAATAGATCTTCCTTTTGAAAAAATGAGCTTGATAAATTCTTTCTGTTCTCATCTTCTCCTTTTCTCACATAACGGACTGGTCTATTTCAGATCAAAAGCTGATGTAATTTGCCACTGAGTTCTACCTATTATATCGATGAATTATGAAACTGCAAGATAAAATTAAAGTGGTCATAGAGGAGGAAGGAAAAGAAAAATAAAACACATGAAGTGGGGGTTCTTTCCCCCTCGATCTGTCTATTCTCACAATCTTACTAAGTGTGCAGGCACTTACATTTCAATATCACCAGTAAAAGAAAAAGTGACTTATTAAATTCAGGTACTTGAATTATGTATCTTAGTCATAGCATTGCATCTTAGTCATTTTCTTCCTTGCAAATACACAGTTGACAATGCTTCACTTGCAGTAGTTTTTAAAAGCTTGTCTGAATATTTAAATGGCTGCTGTACTCTGAATCATCATCGTGCTAAGATGGAAGTTTCCATTTTGTTCAGTTTATATTTGAAACACTTTTTTTACATTTTTCAAGGTATTATCTTTCTTGTAATGAGATGCAGCTATTAGAATATCTTTTCTACTCCCTTGTCACTTCACTTTATTCTTTCCACTGTAGTGAAAGAATGGAGCCCTGCAACTATTGTGTCTGGAAGGGCTAAATAATGTAAATAGCTTCCTTATAAATAATGTAAATTGCTGTTTCCTTATAATTAGTGTCTCTGCAGGCTGCAAGGATCCTTTGTGCTCATTCAAAAGTCTTTCTCATCTAAAGTTACTGTTAGAGAAGGAATAAATAAGGTTAGTACTCTTTCTATTCCTAATTTAGTTGTTAATCATTTGGGCTGTCCCAAACATGTACCTATATATGATCTTTAAAAAAAAAAAAAAGCCTCCAAAGATCTCCTTTTCCTACCTCACCACCTAATATTTAAACTTTTTAAAAAACTTCTCCATCCTTTCATTTAGTCAAACACAACAATTTCTTTAGCGTGTCGTACAATGCATAGGTGAACCCACACATTCCTCATAAGAAGCAGATGACACACAACTAACCACAATAAAAAAAAAAAGGTATGCTGTGAAATGTGCCATAATAAAGATTTTTTAAACACTGTAGGAGTCCAAAGATGAAGTTTGGAACTGGAGAAAGAACAGATGATTCTGGAGAAGGTTATATTTTAGCGCTAGGCTGTCCCTGCTCCTCATTAATAGAAAGCCCTTGCAACAGGGATTTGCCTATTTACTGTGATAACCCAGCACCAGAGCCTGGAACCTGGTACAGAGTAGTATGGCTTCATAAATCTTTGTTGGAATGAGTGAATGGAAAAAAAATAAGACAACATTTAAAAGGATATCACTGATTGAGAGAAAAGCCTGAGTTAGGAACAAAGTTATAAACATACATGGTGAGTTACATAAATCATCTGTCTATTGTGGTGAACCAAAGACTATAGTAGATCCAGGGGCAAAAGGTGAGGCAGAAAGAAAAGCATGATCAAATATAGTGCGTAGTTGGAAGATGTGCTAAGAAATTTTGATTTAGTTATGTATTCAGTGGGAATCCGTGGTTAGAAAAATAGTGTAATTAAAAACAGTAAAGATTAAAAACCCAAATTCTGGAGCCAGCAAACATGGTTTGAATTCCCACTCCTTCCACGTTGCTTAACTTCACTGTGTTGTGGTTTCCTCATCTGTAAGATGGAGCAAAATAATACTACTACTTAACTTAGTTTTGTTTTGTTTAGAATTAAAGGAATTAATATGTGTAAAACCCATAAAACAGCGCCTGGCATATAGTAAAGGCTATATAAATGTTTGCTGAGATAATTACTCACTTGGAACTACCAGAAGTTCCTAAACAGAAAAGAATACAATCCAGCCTGTATTTTTCGTGTTTTAGAAGGGAAACAATGATAGCAGAATAAAAGATGGATTGGAGTCAAGAAGGTTACATCTGATCTCAGGCACACAAATCATCACAATGATTATATACTGTCAATCATGAGACAGAAGGAGCCAAACTAAAACCACAGGTAGACATTGAAGGAGAATCCATAGGAAACTAAATTTTAATCAATATAGTAAAAGAAGAGTCACAGAGTAACATGTAATTGATATAATAATTATGAATAAATATGTATGTAATATATACAAAATAGTAGTAAAAATAGTAGAAGAAATTCCTTTTTTTAATTTTTATTTATTTAATGATAGTCACACAGAGAGAGAGAGAGGCAGAGACATAGGCAGAGGGAGAAGCAGGCTCCATGCACCGGGAGCCCAATGTGGGATTCGATCCGGGGTCTCCAGAATCGCGCCCTGGGCCAAAGGCAGGCGCCAAACCGCTTCGCCACCCAGGGATCCCAGTAGAAGAAATTCTAACATGCATTTATTATTCTTTTTTTTTTTCCCTTAGGATTTTATTTATTTATTTATTTATTTATTTATTTATTTATTTATTTGAGAGAGAGAAATAGCGAAAGATAGCATGAGCAGGGGTAAGGGCAGAGGGAGAAGCAGATTCCCGGCTGAGCAGGGAGCCAGATGTGGGGCTCGATTCCAGCACCCCAGGATCATGACCTAAGCTGAATGCAGATGCTTAACCAACTGAGCCACGCAGGCACCCTGTATCCATTATTCTAACATGTAATGTATTTATGGTCTTGAAGTAAAGACTTTCCTAAAAAGCACAAAAGTAAAAGTAAAAGAAAGGAAAATACTAA
Source organism: Nyctereutes procyonoides (assembly GCF_905146905.1). Lineage (NCBI taxonomy): Eukaryota > Metazoa > Chordata > Mammalia > Carnivora > Canidae > Nyctereutes > Nyctereutes procyonoides. The sequence goes on from NW_026575122.1 coordinate 27,924,118, forward strand.
TGAACTTGAATATATTATAAATTTTTGGAAGGGTGAAAGATAGCACAGCCTAAGGTAGAAAAGCCACACACTGGAAAAATATATTTGTAATATATAGCCTACTGTGTGAGCACTACGTCGATAAATATCAACAGCAGGTTCAGATAAAGTTACTGCTTGGGTGAATTAAACAGGTTTACTTATCACAGGCTCCCAAAGGAAGTCAGTGTGTAGTCAGGACATATAGCAAAGAGAACAGCAACATTACCCAGGATAGATGGGGATATCTGTTTCTAAAACCCAAAATCTTCCCATGTGGTACACAGTTCTAGGTGATAATATCCCTGAAGCTTCCAAGTCTTTTATGCTTGAACAAGTATCTGCAATTCCTCTGGGGTGCACTATTGCTTCCAACTTAACACTTTGGTGTGAACAGTTTTCAGATACTCCTGCCTGGCCCTTCCACCCATAACAACTCTAGTGCCACAGGTTAGGGATCCAGGATTAGGGCTCTGCTAAATATTAAATCTCCTCTTTGAGGGTAGTGAGGGCCCATAATTTCCATCACAGCAACTAATATCATATTTTTGCCTAGTCTGTCTTGAATTTTCTGGTTACACACATTGAGCGACATTTTCATTGCCTCCTCATCCATCTTGCCTTATAAAACCATGGTCAGTTAGCCAACACCAGACACCCCTATAGGTAAAGGTACCTTGGTTGTCACTCTTGTCTGCCTGTCCATTATAATAATTACATCAGCAGCCTCTGTTAGCTGCTACTACCTGGCTTTTGCCATTCTGGAATTGCAACGTCTCGACTAATATTATGAAGCTAAACTCCTTAGCAGGATGCTCTACTGTCAACTCTGGCCTACAGAAGACAGAAACTGTATCAAGTTTCTCCAAAGATCCTGGTGCTCCCGTTATCACTGCATTCTCTACATTCTCAGGGAAGCAAACATTCCCTGACCATCTCAGGGAACATAGCCAACCGGTGGGTTCTCAGGATGTACATAATAAGTGTATTCTAAGATTCCCACCTTTCTAAGCCTTCTGGTCCTTTCTTCAATATTATACCAAGGAGGTTTTGCTATCTACTTCATTTGCTAAAGAACATTATCAGGTCCACACTTCAAAAAGCCATCCTGTTAAATTATTAGGAATCCTGAATCACGGCTAAGTACCCCCATATTAATGAATTCTACTCTATTTAGCTTTGTGTTCTGTCCTCCTGGTCTAATGTACTCAAGATACACTCCTATACACATTCGCCCAGTTTTAGCTAACACCTATTTGCCAGATCCTGCAATTCCTCTGGCATGTGGGCTGTTTCTTCCCAGAGCTTGTATTTTCCTGTTAAGGCTGTGCTGAAACCTGACTTTGGTTTTTAGCCAGGTAGGTAATGGAGGGTGTTGGAGCATATCTTGAAGAAAACAAGAATCATCTTGAAAGGCACCTGCTTCAGATTACATTATTGTATGTTCCCCCAGGCAAGCAGAGACTGTTTTGCTGTGACAAATGGTTAGAGGCTATTTCTACCAGCCTGGAAGGCTCAGAGTAATCTAGGAGCTCAAAATTCTTAGCCTTGTCTACCTAAACATCTTCATTTCAAGTCTCTGGCCCCATTCTTTTCTTGGAATCTTTGCTATATGATCAGATCCTTGGCCTGATTTTGAGCAAAGTCTACCTACAGTTGCCCCGAGCTGTAACAAAGCCACTCTGACTTTCAGAGCATGACTTAAGTTGTCAAATAATTGCCTTAAAACTAGAAAGAGAGAGAAAGTCTGTGTGTGTACAAAAATTTTTTGCAAGACTGTCAATGCCTACAAAAGAAGCCACATCACAATTCCTTTAATTAATATTGTCCCCATACTGACTAAACACAATAGCTATTTGATCTTCCCAAACCTTGTTGTATCTGCATCTCATCACAATTAAACTATGGGTGAAATCACTGCATGCCGGGGATTATTACCACACCACCTACCACTGCAATTGGCTCCCTATTGCTTTCAGACAGTGGGCAATTCAGCTCTAAAATCCCATCCTGAGGGTCCACTTTTTATAGCTCACTCCTCTGTGTTAACCTAGGTTTTCTGGAAAATAAGAGTTTGAGGCAAAAGCTTAAGTGTTACTGCTTTATTTGGTAGTGCAATTCCCTGAGGCAAGAATGAGGGAAATGGGAAGCCAGACAGGGACTGCAATGATTAATTTTATGTGTCCACTTGACTAGGCCAATATCTGCCCGGATAGCCAACAAAATATTATTTCTGGTGTGTCTGTGAGGGTGTTCCTGGAAAATATTTGATAGACTGAGTAAAGAAGATCATCTCACCAATGTGGGTGGGTAACCATCAGTCACTGAAGATCCAAATAAAACAAGAACACAAAGAAAAGGTGAATTTGCTCTCTGTCGGAGCTGGCACATCCATTTTCTTCTGACTTAGATATCAGCTTTCCTGGTTCTTAATCTTTTTGGTCTTGGGCTGGAATTTAAACCACTGACAACTCTAGTTCTCAGGCCTTTGGACTTCAATTGAACTATACCTCTGGCTTTCCTGGTTCTCTCATTTGCAGATGGCAGAGCATGGAAAACCTCAGCCTCCATAATCATGTGTATTAATACCTTATGTAAATATATATATGTGTGTGTGTAAATATATATATATATATATATATATATCTTATTGGTCCTGTTTCTCTGGAGAATCCTAATACAAATATTGGTACTAAGACATGTCACTGGAGTATGAATACCCTAAACTGTCAAAGTGACTTTGGATCTGAGGGATGGGTAAAGGCTGGAAGACTTTCAAGGTGCATGCTAAAAAAAGTCTATGTTGCTGTGAACAGGCACCTAAGAGAAATTCTACTGAGCACCTAGGAAGAAAGAGGAGAGCTACAGAGAAAGCCTTGGTCTTCTTAGAGAATACCTAAGTAATCCTGAACAGACTTTTGATAGAAATACTGATGGTAGAGGCCATTTTGATGAGGCCTGAGATGCAAATAAGGAACATGTTATTGGACAATGGAGGAACGGCCATCTTGTTATAAAGTGGCAAAGAACTTGGATGAATTGCGTTCACATTCTGCTGTTTTGTGGAAAATAAAACTTGTGAATGATGAAATTGGATATTTAACTGAAGCTATTTCTAAGCAAAGTGTTGAAGGTGCAGCTTGGCTCCTCCTGACTGCTTATAATAAAATGTGAGAGGAGAGAAATGACTTCAGGATGGAATTGTCAAGCAAAAAAGAAACAGAATTTAAAGATTTGGAAAATTCTCAGCCTATTCATATTGTAAAAATTGAGAATGCTATTTAGAAGAGAACACTAAGAGTGTGGCCGAGTGACCATTTGATAAGATTAGTACAAATCAGCCATCTCAACAATGGCCAGGAGCTAGTGATTGAGACAAGAAAAGAATGACCTCAAGCAGCCCCGGTGGCTCAGCGGTTTAGTGCTGCCTTCAGCCCAGGGCCTGATCCTGGAGGCCCAAGATCAAGTCCCACATCGGGCTCCCTGCATGGAGCCTGCTTCTCCCTCTGCCTGTGTCTCTGCCTCTGTGTGTGTGTGTGTGTGTGTATGTGTGTGTCATGAATAAATAAATAAAATATTAAAAAAAAAAAGAATGACCTCAAAGGCAATTCAGAAACCAGCTGGGCTGGCACTACTACTATCACAGACCCAGGTTGCAAGGGCTGGGGGACAGAGTGGTACCCAGCACCCATCACATCACAAGATCCTTGACAGCCCCAAGGGCAGCTCCATCAGGCTTCAGTGGCCTCCCCTCCAGAAGAGCAAGCAGCAAACACTGGTGATCTCTACCAGTGCACAGAATGCACAGGCCCTGGGCATATAGATGCCTCTACATAAGTTTCAGGACCCCAGTCCTGAAGATTCCAGCCTAGGGCGGAAAACCACCTTGAGACAGCCCCTGTAGGGCTGCACCACTGAGCCATGGGGGCAACATTGCTACCTCAGTGGGCTTGAAAGAGCATCAAGCTAAAAAGGATTATTCTTCAGCTTTAAGGCTTAATGTTATTGGCCTCATTAGGCTTCTGGACTTACTTAGAACCTGTCACTCCTATCTTCTTGCCTATTTCTCCCTTTTGGAAAGAAAATGTCTATCCTGTGCCTTCCCCACCATTGTATTTTGGAAGCACATTACATGTTTGGTTTCACAGGTTCACAGCAAGACAGGAATTTGCCTCAGGAGAAATCTTACCTCAAGTTTCACTCATATCTGATGTAGATGATATTTAGATGAGACTTTACACGTAGGCTTTAAAGTTGGTGCAGAACAGGTTAAGATTTGAGGGAACTATTGGAAAGAAATGAATGTATTTTGCATATGATAAGGACATGAATTTGTGGGGGGGGGGAGAAGTAGAATGCTGTAGACCAAATGTTTGTGGCCACCCTACCACTGAAAAAGTTCATATGTCAAATCCCAAAATCTAATGTGATGGTATTTGGAGGTGGGGACTTTGGCAATTGATGAGGTCCTGAGAATGAAGCCCTTGTGAATGGCATTAGTGCTTGTATAAAAGAGACCCCAGAGACCTCTCTCTACCCATCTGCTATGCGAGGACACAGCAAGAAGCCTACCATCTATGAAGCAAGAAATGGACTCTCACCAGACATTGAATCTGCCAGTGATTTGATCAGACTTCTAAGCTCTAGAACCAAAAAAATAAAGTTCTGCTGTGTAATACATCCAAATTATGGTATTTCTGTTATGGCAGCCCAAAAAGACTAAGATGAGGACAGATGGAAAGGAAATACAATGCTGGCCAATGAATCATGAAACACATAGCCATTTGCTCAGCCATGTGGGATAGCTCCCAACAGGCTATATAACTTTTTAATGTTTCATATCTTGGAATACTCTATAAGAAGGAGAGGTGGAGAGAAAAGGTTCCCGCTGTTTTCTTCCCATCCTCTGTACCCCATTGGTCAAGACTCATTTCCATGCTCCCAGGTTGGATCCCTGGCACCATAGGTAGCTACTGGGGATGCTGAATTTTGTACCTTGTGATATAGTGTTTCATCCTACTTCAAAAGTGATGGAAGGAGCCAGAAACTCCATATGGTAGCTTCAGGTGGTGGAACCAAGCAGACCGGCATGGAGTCAGTCACCACAGCAGCTGCTGGAATGAAGCAAATGGTTGAGGGCCCAGTAATTGAGTGAAGACAAAGAAATACAAGGCAGTGCATACAGTATGTCCAAAATACAAATTCTCTTGAATGCCAATGTTAGCAATACTCTAAGGAAAGCAGAGCAGCAACATGGAAAGAGCCTGGATGCCCAACCCTGTGAAGCTACAATACTAGTCCTGGACCACCCACACCCAGATTATTATGTGAGATAAAAAATAAACTCCCAATTTTGTTTAAGGACCAGTCTTTGTAGGAGTAGCCAAAGCTATAATAAGCCATATGTCTTAGAAATTTCATATCTGGGGATCCCTGGGTGGCGCAGCAGTTTAGCGCCTGCCTTTGGCCCAGGGTACCATCCTGGAGACCCGGGATCAAATCCCACGTTGGGCTCCCGGTGCATGGAACCTGCTTCTCCCTCTGCCTATGTCTCTGCCTCTCTCTCTCTCTCTCTGTGACTATCATAAATAAATAAAAATTAAAAAAAAAGAAATTTCATGTCTTGAAATCAGCATAGATAATCATTTACAATAAGTATAAAGCAGTCTGCTTGATTCTCTTTCTCCCTCTCCCTATGCTCCTCCCCCTGCTCGCTCGCTCTCTCAAATAAATAAATAAATCTTTTTAAAAATGTGAAAGTAAAACTATTAATAGTTTGTTATCCTAGAAAGATAGAATTGCAAGAATCTTTGTTCTGTGTACTTTTCTGTACATTCCAACCTTTCCACAGTGAATATGTATTATTTTCATTGTAAAAAACTAATACTTTTTAACTAAAACATAAAGATACATATACACAATAACAAAACTACAAATTAAAAAATAGAAATTCCATATGCACGAATTACACAGAATTTCCATAACTGTATCACTTGAGGGGAATTATCTAGAAGCACATTCTTGGACTATGTACTATTTGCTTCATTTACTAAATCAAAAAAGAGGCAGAAGTTTTTGATACATTCGGGCATTTTTAAGACTTAGGGTCCACATGGACCATTAAAATAGGCATATTTTCCTTAACTCCATGTCCTACCACTCTTATCTCTCCTTATCATTCCCCTACCACCAACTTTCATTACACACAAATCCGAACACTATGATTCCAAGCTTACTACAAAGCAGGAAGTAAAAGGAAATATGCAAAGATACATAGTGACCCAAAAACTGGCTCCCCCAAGGAAAAGCTTACGAAGAGCAGAGATTGGAAGAGCACCATGAGGAGGTCTTTCTTGATATCAGGTCTATCATATGATATACTGTTCAAAGAAAAGCTGAAATTTTATCTGACTTTTGGGATTGGTCATAAAACCGTAGGCTAATGATTTCCAAACCTTCTTACTGTAATGCATGGCAAGAAATACAAAAAGTATGATGACTATACTTTTAATTTTGTTCTTGTCAGGAGGCTGCATATTTAATCCCTTTAGTTGTATCTCTTACCAGATTGAAATAAAAATTCAACCCTGCAAAGTCGTAGAGTTTTGGGACTGTTTCATTCCTCCTGCTTGAAAACCAGCCAATTCTTTTCTGAGTTCATATCTTTCCGGTAATATGTTGGCAAATACAATCAGTAGCAACCAACATATGCTTTTTGTTTCCAAACCCTTTGCCTAAAACCCCAAGTTTATTCAGTATATTTCATGCTACCAAGTTACAGCAAATAACAGTTTTATTAACCATCTCATCATTAAATAACATGAGTCGCCATCTTTCTAGGCTCAATAACAGTTTCCTTGCTGCCCAGTCTTTGGCTCTGAAGTGAATGCTACACATTTTAGGTTTTTCTTACAACATCCAAATGCTGGTACAAAACACTACATCAGTCTCTTTAGACTAACTTATGCTAAGGTAAAAAGCAATCATATGTCTCCATAGTATAGAAGAACAACGTTTCATTCCTCATTCACATGTGTGAATAATGTGGATCAGCTGGAGCTCTGCTCCATGCACTATCTCCACTCTGGGACTAAGGCTAAAGGAGCAAGTCATATCTGGGACACTGCAAGTCTCACCTCCCCTTACACTTCATTTTCTAAAACAACTCAAATGGTCAAGGCTGTTCTCAGTGGTGCCAACAAGCATAATGCTTCTACAGAGAGGAACAGTAAATATTTTGAACAATAATTCAATCTACCAGAGTACCTCAATTTTAACATAATCCGAACTAAACACACATCTTTCTCCCAATCTACACCTCTGCTGCTTTCTTTCAGTATATAATAGATAGCATTAGTAGAGGCTCCAGGAAATTCACACTAGAAGAAGGTTGGTGTGGCAATTCATTTACAAAAAAGAGCTAGGTGACTAGTTTTGAAGCTGCATCTTCCAAGCAAACATGCAATTTTCATTTAGATTGTATGGTCATTTAAGTTGACTTGATGGAGTTGGTTGAAATTGTCCCAGTTGTCCTTCAACTGGTTGCTACCATTGTAGTTACCCAAACAAGAAACAATGATATCTTTGAGTCCTCTGATCCTACGTCCAGTCCTAATTTCTTCCACTCCCAATTTCTACATCTGCACTGTCCAATATGGCAGCCATTAGCTACATGTAGCTAATAAGGATTTGAAATGCAGCTGGTCTGAATTGAGATATGCTATAAATGTAAAGTGCACAGCAGATCTCAAAGACTTCATAAAGAGGGGTGGCTGAGTGGCTGGGTCGCAGTCAGTTAAGCATCCAGCTCAGGTTGTGATCTCAGAATACTGAATTCAAGCTCAGAGTTGGGTTCTACATAGAATCTCTGTCCCCTCTGCTTCTGCCCCTCCCTGCCACGTGCACTCATATGTTCTCTCTCTCTCAAATAAAAAATAAATCTTTAAAAAAAAACCAAAGACGCCATAATGAAAAAGAATACAAATATGTCATTTTTATATTGCTGGCATTTTGAAATGACGATCTTTTAAAACATTGGATTAGGGCAGCCCGGTTGGCCCAGCAGTTTAGAGCTGCCTTCAGCCCAGGGCCTGATCCTAGAGACCAGGGATCGAGCCCCACGTAGGGCTCCCTGCATGGAGCCTGCTTCTCCCTCTGCCTGTGTCTCTGCCTCTCTCTCTCTCTCTCTCTCTCTCTCTCTCATGAATAAATCAAATCTAAAAAAATAAAATATTGGATTAAATAAAATATATTAAAATTAATTAAGATTAATTCAAATCTTTTTGATGTGGCTTCTAGACACTTGAAAATTACATATGTGGCTCTTGTTTGCAGCTTACATTAAACTTCTATTGGAGGACACTACTCTAGGCTGTTTTTTCCTCTTCATTGCCACAGTTCCAGCCCTAGCTTAGGCTTTCATCTTCTTTTGGTGAGGTTTCTATCAAAACCTCCTAACTAGCCTTTCTGTCTCCAGTATGGCCTTTCTCCAACTGATTCTACAAAGTGGCCAGAAAGATCTTTTAAAACATAAATCAAATCATGCTCAAACAGCTTAATACTGTTCCATGAGTCTCTTCCATTGACTTTAAATTTGTCACTCCATATATATAGTCTTTCCTGATGATCCAGACCCCTGGTTTTAAGTGACTCTATTTCCTGAAGTGGAGCTTTCATATTTTCCACATATTTATATGCCTTCAAAGGCATCTGCAGTCAAAGTTCTCTCCCCTCCTCCCCTTTCACCATTGTTCTTATCTTTCTGACAAAAGAAAAATATCTAGAATCTCACCATGTGGCTTTGATGAAACAACTGTTTAATTTAAACAAGGTACCATAACCACATCCTTACTCATTGTAAGACCTATTGCCAATACAATATTCACCATACATATTTTAAAATACTCAGGAATATAGAAGTTTTGGAAAATCTTTTAGGGAATAGACAAGAAACTGTGAAAACCATTAACTAGCCCATTGCTCATGACATCCTACTCATATTCCTATAAGCACCAGCACTCCTCCCCAATACACAACACGCACATGCAGTCACACACTCCTTCCTAGATCCAGCTTTACTCAAGACTCTGCCTACCTAGCTATTGTCAGCTTCAGGGCTCCTCAGAACATTCTCCTTCACCCTCTTCCCCCAGCTAGTTACTCACTACGACTCCTGCTTATTTGATGGCATCATCAGAAGAGAATACTTTTCAGTTTTGCTATACAGGGGCTTCACAAATTTTCTTCTATTATGTGAGCTTTGATTTTCATTGCACTTTATAAAATAAACTTGAAGGAAGATGCCATTTTTTTCTATTCAATTTTTATCACCATAGTACTGTTTACCAAGACTTCTCTCCTTTCATTAGTCAAATGAGTTGTTTTTTCCTCCAAAATTTGCTTGATTATTTTTAAGTGTTGCTGAAAGAGTAGTTTCAAGCAGTTATTACTAGGGTGTCTTATTTTTTAAACAAAAAATACTAAGGTATTTGGAACACCTGGCTGGCTCAGTGGTTGAGTATCTGCCTTTGGCTCAAGTCGTGATCCTGAGGTCCTGCAATCGAGTCCCACATTAGGCTCCCTTTGGGGATGTCTCTACCTATGTCTCTGCCTCTCTCTGTGTGTCTCATGAATAAATACATAAAATCTTTTTTTAAAATGCCAAGGTTTAATTATTGAGCTCATATAATAAGTAAACATATATGCATATATGATGCTGTTTAGATGGACAAATGATGATTGTTATTGATTCTCCCATTGTAGTTGCCATAGTGTTGTCACCAAGTTCACTGTCAAGGTCACTATGTGAATGGTTATAGGGAGTATAGGAGAGTGATTAGGGACATGGGTTCTAGAATCAGACTGCCTGGCTCAACCACTTGTTATTTGTGTGACTCTGGAAAATGCATTTAGCCTCTCTGTACATCAATTTCTTCATCTGTAAAATGGAGATGAAAGGAATAGCAATTCCCTCATATGTTTGTTGTAAGAATTAAATGACTTAGGGATCCCTGGGTGGCGCAGCGGTTTGGCGCCTGCCTTTGGCCCAGGGCGCGATTCTGGAGACCCGGGATCGAATCCCACATCGGGCTCTCAGTGCATGGAGCCTGCTTCTCCCTCTGCCTATGTCTCTGCCTCTCTCTCTCTCTGTGTGTGTGTGTGTGTGTGTGTGTGACTATCATAAAATAAATTTAAAAAAATTAAAAATAAAAAAAGAATTAAATGACTTAAAACTAGTGAAATGCCTACAATGTAAGCCATTGGTTGTTTGGATAATACAAAAAGCAATCAGTAAGATGACAAGCTCATTTTTTCAAAAGACTTGTTTGCAGAACTCTGCAAAATTACCAGAGAAATATCAGATTTCTGTTTATCCACTGAAGTACATTTTCAATTTTCATCTCAATAACAAATCCTTTTAACAGTATCGTGAGTACAAAGTTAAAATCACCAAGTTCCCTGTCAACAAAAGTTCATTTTTTTCCAGTTCTCACCACATATAAAAATTGTTTTAACTCTCTGGGTTTTATACACACACACACATACACATACACCAACACATAGACAAAAGGAGTGAGATTCGACTGATTTTGCTCACACTTAAGTATGGCAAAACTTTTAAAAGCCTCAAACTTCAAAACATCTTTTCCTCAAATATCTTCAGGTAATTTAATTTCTTAGAACATAGCTCGCAAACCTTTTCTGTTAGGTCCGGATAATAAATATTTAAGACTTTTCAGGCCCTAGATCTCTGTTGCCACTACTCAATTCTCCCACTGTAGCCCCAAAGAAGCCACAGACAACAGTAAATAAAAGTGTGGCTGTGTTACAATAAAACTTTATTTACAAAAAAAGGCAGTCAGCCAGATTTGGTCTGCAGGCCATAATATGCCAAGGCCAATGTAGACATCACTCCCTATTTACCTGGTGACTTTGATCACCTCTAGTATACTGCGACATATCCATGGTGAGAGAAAAAACTCAACTTGTGAAGCAATAAGCTACAGCAAATGGCATTATGAAGTACAGAATACAGGTACATGTAAAGTAGAAGAAAAACAGATAAAGAGACGACTGCAGGTGAGAAATAGGTGACATATCAATTCCCCAGGGTGATAGTTCAGCGGGAAACACAGATCAAAACAAGTATAAGTTTTGTTTTCTGCCTCAGAGTACTTACCTGTATAAACACATATATTCACCTCAACTCTCAATTAGCCTGTCAGAGACACACGCACCACTAGCACAGTTCATCAAACGCTGTTCCCCAAATGACATTATCAGCCCACTGAAACAACACATTCTTTTTCCCAGGGCTCATCAGTGAATTCCTCAACATCTTACTCAGAATTCTTCTTTTCATATGTCTATAGTTCAAGAATAAACAACACCTATGGGCGTTGTTAAGGATGTTTTCCCAACATTTTCAGCCCCTTTGATCCTCTGGACCTACCTCCAGAGTTAAAAAATATTTACAAGTTAATGAATTATATATCAATCTCTAACTCCTTAATTATGATTCCATTAAACCATAGCGATCAATCACCATGGGTCTGAATCAAAGCTGTGGTTGAATGAACTGAAAAGCGAAGCCATAATCAGTGAAGAGTTAATAGAATTTGATAGTGAGGCTGGGGCTGGATTTGGGTTTGGGTTTTTTTCTTTTGTTTTCTGCCTTCGTTTTTGTTTTGGTGTGTTGATTATTATATCCAAGTGCTTAGAACAGTGCCTGATACTCTACAAATACTTGCTGAATGAACAAATGATTGAATGAATAAATGAACAGATAGAGCAGGGAAATTTGAGCTACAGAATATTATACAAACAGTGAAATGCATGTCATTTTCTAATCATTTGGAAGCTTCAACACCTCTTCACAACACCTTGAAAAGAAGTCTGCAAATTTCAAACTACCTCTTTGCAAATGGATTTCTTAATGTCACTAGGCTCCACACATTCACAGCCCACGCTCTTTCAGTTGCTAAGTGCACTGGATTGTCACAGTATGTTCCAGAGGCTCTACACTTCTCTCAAATGCAAAAGATGTTCTTCTAATTGGAAGCAAAATCATTGTCTTTCAAATACAATATTCTCTAAAGCGAAAAAAAAAAAAGAGTACTGTTAGATTCCAATCAGTTCAAATTAAAACTGATTTCCCAAAGCAAAGGAAAGCTCATGAGCTCTAAAATTCAATAATATTATTTTACAACGTGGAACCCAAAGATGATGTATAGATTAGTTTTATGTTATTAGCCTCACTTCATTAGGAATGACAAACATAACATGCTACTGAAAATATTTATTCCTAATATGCATTGATGACTACTATTGAGGAGATGTATTACAAGAGACTGAATTTTTAAGTCAATAATACAAACAAAATTTAGGCCAAAGTTTAAGACTATGATGAAAAAGGAGGGAAACTATGGCAAGAAATATGTAAGAACATTTCAATTTAATGGGTGTATGTATATACATAAGCTTAACAAGTATATATTGAGTGAGAGCACAATAACAAAGTAGGCACCAGTTGGATATAAAATGGTTGGTTATCCATTCATTCAATAAGTTGTGGGGTTTTTAAAAGATTTATTTATTTATTTGAAAGAGAGAGAGAGTGCCAGCACAGGGAGGAGCACAGGGAGAGGGAGAGACTTCCAAGCAGACTCCCTGTTGAACACAGAGCCTGATGCTGAGGCTGGATCCCATGACCCTGAGATCATGACCTGAGCCAAAATCAAGAGTATGATGCTCAGTTGACTGGGCCACCAAGGCTCCCCCAAAATTTTAATTAAGATACTTCACTGGTGGGGGACACCTGGGTGGCTCAGTGATTGAGCGTCTGTCTTCAGCTCAGGTCGTGATCCCAAGGTCCTGGGATCAAGTCTGCATCAGGCTCCCTGCAGGGAGCCTGCTTCTCTCTCTGCCTATGTGTCTGCCTCTCTCTGTGTGTCTCTCATGAGTAAGTAAATAAAATCTTTTTTCTAAAAAAGATACTTCACTGGGTATTAAATCTTAATTATTATAGTATAGCTTGGAACACTTGAACCTATGTCAACAAGTTTAAACTTTCATTCTAAGATCTTATTATATTACAAGGAATACATGTTTTTTAAAAAAAGATTCAACTATAGATACAAAGTGAAAGACTTTCCATAACTACCACCACTAGGTGGGGTAACCACTATTACATTACAGGGTATCTTTTCACACTTCTTGAAGCACATACAAATAAGCACATACAAATACACACAAAAGCCTTTTTTAGAAACAAAAATGGTATATCATACTATGCACAGAGCCAGGTCAGCATGCCTCTTGAGAGCATGGTCTTTAAGCAATACCACCTCAATGCAAATCCCAGGTCTGCTCCAACCTTTTGTAAATTACTACACATCTCAATGCCAAAATTTTCTAATCTTTAAAATGGAAATAATAGGGGATCCCTGGATGGCTCAGTGGTTTAGCGCCTGCCTTTGGCCCAGGGTGTGATCCTGGAGTCCCAGGATGGGGTCCCATATCAGACTCCCTGTGTGGGGCCTGCTTCTCCCTCTGCCTGTGTCTCTGCCTCTCTCTCTTTCTCTGTGTCTCTCATGAATAAGTAAATAAAATCTTTATAAAATAACATAAATAAAATAAAATGTAAATAATATTAGTACATATGTCATAGCATTATTATAAAAAAATGAATACTCATAATCACCTAGAACAGAGCCTGGCACATTCTAAGAACCCAACCAATGTCAGTTATTATCATGCAGTTTATGATCTTACTCAAGATTATATTGTGGACCTCTTTCCTCCACTTCATTTTTTTTCCCAAGACCCAAACACTACCATGGTATGGATTTATTATAAGTCATGTAATACATTTCTTGTTGTTATATGGACAGATTGCTCCAATGTACTCAAAAAAAATGCTGTAAGAATGCTAATATCTTTGTGCCTATACTTGAATACTCCTGAAGAATAAATGCCTAGAGAAGAAATGGATGGATCAGAAGAGGTAAATATTTTAAAGTGTATTTGAGATTCTTCTGAATTTCCCTTCTAAAATATGCCAACTTATATTCATACCATTACATATAAAGACGATCTTTTCCCTATATGGGGTATGGGTGTGTGTTTCATGTTTGAGCTTTTAATAACCCAGATATTTTTGTATGTATTTCATGTTTGGGTTTGTTTCTTTTTTTCTTTTTTAAAGATGTATTTATTTATTTTAAAGACAGAAGGCATGAGAGGGAGAACAGAGAGAGAAGGAGAAAGGATCCCAAGCAGACTCTACACTGACCACAAGCCAGGCTCGGGGCTCACTGTCACACTCCTGAAATCACCAACTGAGCCAAAACCAGGAGTCCCACATTCAGCTGACTGTACCACCCAGATGCCCCATCATATTTGGGCTTTTAATAACCCAGATTTTTTGTGTGATATAAGGTAGAGATCAACTTTATTTTTGTTAGATAGTCAATTGTTCCATTGCCATTTTCTATTCCCGACTTCTTAGAAATGATTTTCTTATTAAATACTTAATTTCCATATATACATAGCTCAGTTTCTACTATTTTTTTCATCGAAACATTTGTCTTTCTCAGACAGTACCCTATTACTTTAGTTGTTACTACAAAATTGTAGTAAGTTTCAGTATCTCTTAACTTTATATTCTTTTTAAAACTTATTCCTGCACTATACTGTTGCACATTATGGCGGAGATGTCCAGCTGCCCACCAAAAACTAATGTTTATCTTTCATAAGTTAGTATTGTTTCTAGAAAGCAGCCACCTACTTGGGGAGAACATTTCTCAGCTCTAGCCCTTTACATCTAGATAGGCCCACGTGACTAATTTTCACCAATGGGATATAAGCAAATACATTGTATGTCATCTTCAGTTCAAAGTGATGCGGAAGCAGGATGCCTTCTTCATGGTCATTGTCCCTGTCCAAGGACTCCAAGGACCCCCACAGGAGGACAGAACTACAGAACGGAAGATGCCTGATTTCCAGAATGATCTTATGGAAGTCAGCCTAACCACAAACTCTTACACTTGACTAAGAGTAAGATATAAATCATTTGTTGTAATAAGCCAATAAAATTTAGGAGTTTATCTATTACCTTAACTAATATACAGAAGATGGATTATAAACGGCATTTTTTAAGAATTCAATTAGGATTTTAATTGGGAGCGCATTTTATTTAGAGATTAAGTTAAAGAGAATTGACATCTCAATATTGAGTTTTCATATCTGGGAGAAATCCCATCTTTGCATTTCTGGTCTACTTTTGCAACCTTCAATAAAGCTTTGTTGTTTTCTTTATGTAGATCCTAAACAGTTCTTACTAAGTTTACTTCTATATACTTTATATTCTTGTTGTAGTGCAGCTGCAATCCTTTTCCATGACATTTTCTGTTTGACTATTACTTGTACATATACAGAATGTTTGCTTTTATAGGATTGTCTTTTATTATCTTACAGAATCTTCTTTGTGTCATTGGCTCACTGGTTTCATTTCTTGCATTATTTCTAGCAAACAGTTTTACCTCCTCCTTCTCCAGATACTTTTTTTTTTTTTTGCACATCTGCTAGGATCTTGAAAATAATGTTGAAAAATAGTAGTGGTAGCTTTTTTGCCTACTTTTCATTTTAAATAAAATTTCATTAGTAGTTAACCATTAAATACAATGCTTCATAGTGATTTGATAAAAGCCTTTTATCAGGTTATGGAAACCTCCTTCTATTACCAGCTTTTATTTTTTTTTAATTTTTTTTTATTTATTTATGATAGAGAGAGAGAGAGAGAGAGAGAGAGAGGGAGGCAGAGACACAGGCAGAGGGAGAAGCAGGCTCCATGCACTGGGAGCCCGACGTGGGATTCGATCCCAGGTCTCCAGAATCGCGCCCTGGGCCAAAGGCAGGCGCCAAACCGCTGTGCCACCCAGGGATCCCTATTACCAGCTTTTAAAAAGGTATGTGGGGCACCTGGGTGGCTCAGTCAGTTAAGCATTTGCCTTCAGCTTGGCTCATGATCCCGGGGTCCTGGGATGGAGCCTTGCATTGGTCTCCCTGCTCAGCAGGGAGCCTGCTTCTCCCTCCCCTCTGGCCCTCCTCCTGCTTGCGAGCTCTTGCTCTCTCTCTCTCTCTCTCTCTCTCTCTGTGTGTGTGTGTCAAATAAATAAATAAAATCTTCCAAAAAAGGATTTTTTTTATTGTTGCTGTTGTTAAATCAGGATGGATCTTACATTTTATCCGAATGCCTTTCCTCTCTGTTTAATTTATTGTTTTATTTCTTTTTTAAGATTTTATTTATTTATTCATGAGAAACACAGAGGCAGAGAGAGAGGCAGAGACACAGACAGAGGGAGAAGCAGGCTCCATGCAGGGAGCCGGACATGGGACTCAATCCCAGGTCTCCAGGATCACGCCCTGGGCTGAAGGTGGCGCTAAACTGCTGAGCCACTCGGGCTGCCCTGTTTTATTTCTTTAATATAGTATAATATATAACATATTTCCTAAATATTAAAAGACATTTTCAGGGAGTCCTAGGATTTATTTATAAATAAAATATTTTTAAAAATAAACACATTTTCATTTTATGTAACCCTTTCTTGGTCATTTTATATACCTTTAATGTGTCCGACTATTTATGGAATATCTTTGTCCATACTTTCATGTTAGAGATTGGTTAATAGGGGTGTGTGTGTGTGTGTGTGTGTGTGTGTATACAGCATTTGCCTAGTCTCATCAGGAATATTCTATCCTGTAGAACAAAATTCAGAAATTTCATTTTCCAATGTTCTATAAAGTTCAATAAGATATCTTTTTTTTCTGAATATTTGAAAAACTCACTTGTAAAGTCAACTAAGGAGAATGTCTTTTGGTGGAGAAAGATCTTTGCTCACTTTCCACTTTTTCTACAATTACTAAACTATGCAAGTTTCCTTACCTCTTCTTGAATTTTTAAAACATTTTTACTTCTGAAGTATGTATTTCATTTATTTTTCCAAAGCTTTCTTTCTCAATTTGTACTTAATATTCTCCTTTAATTTTTCAAAGTTTCTTCCACCTCTGCAACTATGTCCCCTTCAGATTTTTAATACTGCTTCTCTGAATCTTCTCTCTCTTCATCGTTTTGGATAGACTAAGGCTTGTCTATCTGCATTGGTTGTTTCAAAAAAATCAGCTTTTATTCCAAAAGTCTAAAAATTGTGAAAACGCTATAGGGAAGATCAGGTATTTTATTTTTCTCAGGCAGATTAAAATTTTTATACATTGCTTTAAATTTAGTGGTGTTTCATCCAAAAATTTATCTGGAAGCTGAAAAGCATATTGAACACATTTGTTGAAGTTTATCCCATCTGCATGTTTATGGTACTTGCCTGACTGCTTGGGCATACTATATACTCAAGTTGGTGGATTGTTTTGTCCTAATCTTCCAAGTGCTTACTTATTTTTGGTCTACTTTATCAGTCAGTTTCTCAGACAGATGTGTTTTAAAGTTTTCCACCGTGTGGGCAGCCCTGGTGGCTCAGCGGTTTGGTGCTGCCTTTAGTCCAGGGCCTGATCCTGAAGACTGGGGATCTAGTCCCACACTGGGCTCCCTGCATGGAGTCTGCTTCTCCCTCTGCCTGTGTCTCTGCCTCTGTGTGTGTGTGTGTCTCTCATGAATAAATAAATAAAAATCTTTAAAAAAAAGTTTTCCACCATGATTCTAGTTTCTTCGAATTCTCCTTTTCTAATAGTTTTTTTTTTTAAGATTTTATTTATTTATCCATGAGAGACACACAGAGAGAGGCAGAGACATAGGCAGAGGAAGAAGCAGCCTCCTTGCGGGGAGCCCGATTCTGGACTCAATCCCACAACCCCGGGATCACACCCTGAGCCAAAGGCAGACGCTCAACCATTGAGCCACCCAGGTGCCCCTCTAATAGTTTCTAACAGTTTTATTTCATAGATTT
This sequence comes from Nyctereutes procyonoides, assembly GCF_905146905.1. NCBI lineage: Eukaryota > Metazoa > Chordata > Mammalia > Carnivora > Canidae > Nyctereutes > Nyctereutes procyonoides. Next base: position 27,942,093 of record NW_026575122.1, read on the forward strand.
TTTGACGCTATATTGTTGAGATAATACTGTTCCACCTTATTATCTCTTTTTAGTAGATTTTACTTATCGATATAAATTTTGTTTGTTTCACGGACACTTTTTGCATTCTGAGCAGCAGCCATGCTAAAATGTAACCCCCACTTTTGCCAGTGGATTGGTCCAAGTAGTAGGTCTGGGCCAACAATTTCTTCCTGAAAATCATTGCTTGGGATTGTGAGACTCACCAGTGATTGAAGCTGTACCATGCAAAGCACAGATGGCATGGGTACTGCTACCAGCTATGAGTAAAAGAAACTGAACTGGAAAGAGGTGAGTAAAGTAGATATACAGAGAAACACACAGATACAGACTGGGAGATGGTTTTTTGGATACAGTTTGAGTCTGAAGCCCTCTAATTGTTTTCTTTAGGCTCTGTAAGATATACTCATTTCCTTATGATAAAACTCCCTTTAGCTTAGACTAGCTCATTCATTCCACAATTATTTATTGGAGTGCATAGTATGTGCTGAGTCCTGCAACTGGAACTCAAGACACAGCAGAGGAGAAAGTGCCTATCACCAATGGAGTTTACATTCTAGATGGGATATACAAAAAGCCAGCACTAAAGACAGGTGGGGGTTATGCTATTTAGACAGGTGGCCAGGGAAGCCCTGTCTGAAAGAGGTAAAAATAAACAAGCTGGATGTCTGGGGGATGAGCATTTCAGCAAGAAGGAAGAGCAAGAGAAAAGACCCTGAGACATTAAAGGAACTTTTAGGGATGCCTGGGTGGTTCAGTGGTTGAGCGTCTGCCTTCGGCCTGTGGTGTGACCCTGGAGTCCTGGGATCAAGTCCCACATCAGGCTTCCTGCATGGAGCCTGCTTCTCCCTCTGCCTGTGTCTCTGCCTCTCTCTGTGTTTCTCATGAATGAATGATAGATAGATAGATAAGCTTTTAGCATTTTCCTGGAATGGCGGGATTACCAGCTTGGCTGGAATTGACTGGGTGTGAGAAGATGGAAGAAAAGAGGGCTGAGGGTTGAAGTGGTAGCCAGAGGCTAAGCTCCTGCAGTGGCTTATAAACCTTGATAAGGATCTTGGAATAGGAAGCTGCTGGAGGGTGGAGACATGATCAGATTACATGTTAATTGATTACTTTGGCTATTGAGGAGGAAATAATAGACTGTAGATGGGCAAGAGCAGAAGCAGGGATGCCAGTTGGAGGCTCTTACAGTAGCAAGAGACCTTAGCATTTAAAGGGAAATTAAGGGAGGTTGGTGGTAGGAAGGAAGTTGGATGGAAGTTGGATGGAGGTTGTGGTTGGATTCTGGATACATTTTAAAGGTAGAGAGGATCCCTTGATGGGAATTTGAAGTGGCAGAGAAAGGGAGATGTTAGAGACTGAAAGGTACTTGGCCTGGACAAGAATGATTACCATTTTTTGGTAATTCTGGTATTCCAGTATACTTGCTCTAGCTAGGTACTAAAATATCATTACGTTTCTTTGTTAAGTGACTGTTTTCAGCATTTTTGAAAAATATGAATCGTTTATGGTTTAAGACCTATCTATAATCAATGATACATGTTTATTATTCAACCTTTCCTCCACATCCATTCTGTTATTCAGCCTATCTTTTGAGCTAATGAGCTGTAGGCTGTGTTGTAGGAGTTTTGTGCCATAGGAGAGGCTTGCCAGGTGTTCTGTATTTACAGCACATGTCATCTATTTAATGATTTTGTCCTATGTACTACATTAGTCTTCTCAAGACACCCTACATGTTGTTTATTCGCGTTTTCCCCCCAATAAATTACAAACAACAGCAGTTAGCTATTTTTTTCCAAAACAGTAATTGGTGCTTAAGTCACTTAAAGGACCACCTACCTCCACAAGAAGATTTAGACAGTCCCACGATCTTTCGTGAAGGAAGACCAAAAGGGGGACTGAGCATTAAAAGTACTTATTTTTCCATTGATGAGAAAGGAAAAGACTGTTCTTTGGTCAAAGACTCAAATTATGAACAAGCATCCTTCCATGTTAATGCACATGCTCTATCAGCTAACAATAACCTCACAGTTTCTGAAAGTTGGCAAATCAAGACAGCTCCCGGCTTCCAGAAACCAGCCAACCCAAAGTCCTTAAAGTCAGCCCATCTCTGACAGCTCTGCCCTCCTAGACCACAGGCCATCAGCAAATGCCTCAAAGTCAGCCTTACTCGGGAGGCTGAAGGAATGAACCTGAAAATCAGGCAGCCCCCAAATATTCCACTTCTAAAAGCCCACCAAAGCCTGAATGCCAGACTCCCTAAAACCTCCCAGAAGATCAGATTTGGCTTTGTTTGCAAGCAAACCAGAGTTTTACTTCTTCTGCATTAGCTAGAGAGTCCAATGTATCATTAGTCCATGAATTCACAGCCTTTTCAATGGTTCAACCGCTTTTTTTTTTTTAGATTTTATTTTTATTTATTCATGATAGACACACAGAGAGAGGCAGAGACACAGGCAGAGGGAGAAGCAGGCTCCATGCCAGGAGCCCGATGTGGGACTCGATCCCAGGACTCCAGGATCGCGCCCTGGGCCAAAGGCAGGCGCTAAACCACTGAGCCACCCAGGGATCCCCTCAACCGCTGTTTACGCGAGTTGGACTTGGGAGTGACAGACACACTGATGCTCCTGTGAGATTATCGAATTCGGTCTCTTTGTTGCTGGCAGTGCTTGCCATTACCTATTTTTGTTTATTGGTGTGTATGTGAACCCAAAATGCCAATCCCCAAGTGTACATTTTGTGATAAATTTTCTGAACGGTGGATTTTCGTTAAATAAGGAAAACGTCATTTTGAAGCTCTCAGTATGCAGTTGTTTATTTAGTATCAAAAACGGTGGAAAGTCAGATGTGAACCAATAGTATGTAACACGAGATACAGCATTCACTGAACTAGTACCAAACAAAATGATAAAATAACAACTTGTTATTAAGAGAAATTCAGATGCAGAAGATAAAACAATCAGAGGAGCAGTGGTAATGGCCTTCCACACTGTTATCAGCATAATCTTTCAGCTCAAATGACCTAGCTGCAGCACTCCTATTGCTTACAAGAATTTATTGAATGAATTTTTTAGAAAAAAACTTAGGAAACGTGTACCCTTTTCAGGATAAAGGTTATCCATAAAAGGAATAACATTACTAACAGACAAGAAAATAAATGGGCATGCAACTTGAAATGGACGATTTTAATGGCACTTGCCATGACAATTTCATCCCTTGAAGAACTCTACCGTTTCATATGGATGTTACTAAATACTCTTCCAACAGGGCAGCAAGTGGAATCATATGGGTAGTGTCATAGAAGAGGGAAGAAAAATTGACAATATTCCTCCTTGTCAGTAGACAGCGTTCTTAAAAGTTACTGATCAAGAGATCACAGCATAATCCTGAAGAATAAAAAAGCAAGTTATACCTGAAAGATGGGATTATGTGCTTCAACAAGTCAAATTTGGATGCCACTTCTCCAAGTTGTTGACTTTATGCCAGTGTATGTTCAGTCTACCAACTCATATTGTTAATTTTTAGCATACTTTTTCACTAATAAATGTTCAGAGGACAAAAGAATGAAATAAGTTGACTACTGTGGAAACTATGCTATGTAAATGGAACATAGGCTAAAAATGAAAGAAATTCCATAAGCAAATTCTGCATAACAAAGAATTATTAAGGAGAGACAAAGGAGGAGAGATCCCTAGGTGGCTCAGTGGTTTGGCGCCTGCCTTCAGCCCATGGCGTGATCCTGGAAACCTGGGATCAAGTCCCACGTTGGGCTCCTTGCATGGAGCCTGCTTCTCCCTCTGCCTGTGTCTCTGCCTCTCTCTCTCTCTCTCTCTCTCTCTCTCTCTCTCTCTCTCATTCTCTCTCATGAATAAAGGAATAAAATCTTTAAAAAAAAAAAAAGGAGAGACAAAGGAAATATAACTTTAAAAAGTGGCACAAAATTTAGATATTTAGAATTTATTTTGGATAAATAAGTAATTTTTAGCATAAGTATGCCCCAAGCAATATTTTCTTAATGCACATATGCATAGCCAATTAGAAATAATTAAAATTTAACTGAGTGTTTTTTATTTTTATTTGCTCATTCTGGCAACCCAAAGGGAGAGGCCATTCTTTTTTAATTTCCCAGAACTTAAATTGCTTCTTTTAAAAATAGCAGCCTGCTCTTTTTTATGGATATAAGAAATTCACATGGATCTCTCTGTTCCCTGAATTAATTCTGTTTCCTCACAGGAAATTCTTTCTTTTCTACATTGTGGTGTCATTCTTTCATGCTGTTGGTTTTCCTCAAGGGTTTGGGAATTCTTGGTTTCTCCCACATAATGATTTCACGGTTTAAATTGACCCATTTAGATAGCTGGAGTGTTTGAGCTCATGAAATCCTTGTTTTCTTGGCAATCTATGCAATTCTTGAGTAGGGAAGAGAGAGTGTGGACAAGTAGTCTTTCCTTTATGGGAAATAGCAAGCTTGCTTTCTGGATGCAACTGCTCTCCATACCTTATGACCAAGGAAAATAATGTCCTGTTTTGCTTGGGACGACCACAGGTTATACTTCTTATTCTGGCACAATTATAAATAGTGCTTGCTTTTACTCAAAAGTGCCCCAGTTTAGACAACAAATTATATTTTCATCCTCCTTATGACAGATGGAAGCTAGCTGGGATATTGTCCTATTTCTTTCTCTAGCCCCAGCACCCACCTGGGAGTGTCTGGTGCCAAATATGCCAGTAGATTTAGAGAGCAGCATTCACAGCCTCATCCAGGGGGCAAATGCTATAGCAGTCACTCGAAGAATAAAAGACCGATACAGTTACTCCACAGCACTGTAACTAATTACCCTCCGGGCTGCCCTCCTCTGCCCTATTACTTAGCATCTTAGGTTTCTTTTTCAGGGGTCATCAGAGTTGCTTTTGCCTAAATAGGATTATAGGGTGTGTTTTTTTAATCTCTGGTGGATGTTATTATCACCCATGACTAACCCCATCTGCTTTAGTATCCAATATTAAACCTATAATATCATCTATAATAACAATAATTTTTTAAAGATTGTATTTATTTATTTATTCATGAGAGACACACACAGAGAGAGAGGGGAGGAGATACAAGCAAAGGGAGAAGCAGGCTCCATGCGGGGAGCCTGACCTGGGACTGGATCCTGAGTCTCCAGGATCATGCCCGGGACTGAAGGTGGCGCTAAATCGTTGAGCCACCTGGGCTGCCCTAAAATAACAATAATTATAGGCGGGATGGGAGAATTTACTATGTCAAGTGCTGTTCAAAGCACTTTACCTGTATTAATCCTCATAGCACACTATGAGATAGGTACTTTCATCTCCATTTTTCAGTTATGGAAACTGAGGCACGGAGAGGGAAAGTAATTTACCCAAGGGCTGAAAGATACAGAGAGGAAGCAACTTACCAATAACCCAGCACTTGAGTCCAGAGCTTACATCCTAAGCCACCACCTAAACCCCTCATCTCAGACTACAGCCCTTTCCCTGGCTTTCTGGAGCTGCCTGGGGTTTAGCACCTGTATACAGTTGTCATTCCTACGGGGCTTTGAGAGGACGAAGGGGTTGCCTCATGAGGTCAGGTAATATCTTGAACCCGAAGCTGACCTTATCAAAGTATTTTTACCAAACTCGAGGAGTCTGTAATACTGAAGAAGGTTCTGGTCTAAGTGATCATTGTTTTACAGTCAAACCTTCTGTAAGCCTACCGTTGCTAACGTGCACAAACATTCGCAAACCACTTCCCACTGCTTTGTCTAAAAGGCTGGATGAGGAGCTGGCATAAAAGCAGGAACTGTGCCATGGAAATTTCCACGCAGCCCCGGGAAACTCCACGGCAGGTACATTGTGGGCCACTCCAGGGTTGTGACAGGGCCTCCCTTTACAGCATGTAGACCTAAATCGTATCATTTTAAATCAGAAAGAGACAGTGGCAACCAAGGCTGATCCCATTATTTTGCAAATAAGAAAACTAATTGCACAGAGAAAGTCAAGTGATTTACCCATCATCTCCCAGCTAATTAGTATAATTAGTGATAAGGCCAGAACGGATGTCCTAAGAATCTTTTTTTTTTTTTCATTTTGTCTCGCTGCTTCTTTATTTGGTTGCTTTGGGAACAAAAAAAGAAAAATCATTAAAATCGTGTTATTGTATGTCCAGAAATGATTGTTTTGTGTAGGTTTGATCTAGATGTTCTTTCTGGACCCATGCTTTTGTAAAAATTACTATCTCGGTTTGAAAGGTTTGATTGCCATATCTGTCATGGTTCCCTACGCTATTTTTCAGGTTTTTCTGTGATACACATGCTAGTACAGTAAACCACGCTTCTTTTCACCTCCAAAATAGCATTGACTGATATCTGTTCAAATATATTAACATTTTCATCTCAACTGAGTCACTTGCGAGGAGCAACAGGCTTTTGTGCCAGTTCCCAGCAGAATCCACATCACCCCTCCGCTGGATTAAATAAATATTCTTCTACTCTAAGGCTTAATAAACTTTGAAAAGTGAAAGCCTTTTCTTTTTCCTGTTTTTCCTGATAGCAATTGGCTTTTGGGGTTACAGATATATTCTAGAAATTGCAACATTGGAAAGGTTAAAAGTGGGGGGTAGCGAGCTTTAGGTAAAGAGAAAGGGAAAGAATTATATGATATTTCTTAATTTATCAAGAGATGAATATTTCGTTCTAAAAGAAATAAAATGGTCTTTAAAGATTTATTTATGACAGACATAGAGAGAGAAAGGTAGAGACACAGGAGGCGGGAGAAGCAGGCTCCATGCCGGGAGCTCGACACGGAACTCGATCCCGGGACTCGATCCCGAGACTCGATCCCGAGACTCGATCCCGAGACTCAAGGATCACGCTCTGGGCCAGAGGCAGGCGCTAAACCGCTGAGCCACCCAGGGATCCCTCTAAAATGGTCTTCTTATCCAGAACTAAAAGGAAATGTTGTAGAAGGAAAAAGGAAAAACAAGTCAAAATAAGCTATTTTATTGTATTATTTGTTATGGGGAAGAAATAGCTACCAATACTCTAATCCATTTGGAAGCATTTTGGGAACTAAATTCTAAAATATCTATTGTTAAAAAAATAAAAATAAATAAAATGTCTATTGTTCATAAGCCATAAGTTCAAGATAAAAAGCAATAATCCTTGTCCATTAATAGCTCTATCTTTTCTCCTTGACTGTCTCCGCTAAGAGAGCACCAGAGCTAGAAAATCTGCTAACACTATCTCCAGCTTTCAGGACAACCAGGTGATCCATAATTCCCTCAGCAGATGCGTTTACTTGGAGTCAGCAAAATCCCCCATCTCTTTCCACCCACAATCACCTACCCAGCCATTTGCCTCTTGACACTGATGCCTCCAGTTCCTCCTCTCGGGAGAACATCCCACCTACACTCCTGTTAATCCTAGCTAAAATAGTATCTTTTCCTGCTGAATTTTCTTTATAGCTCTTTTTGCTATCACAAGTTATCTCATGCTTACATATTTTGTTGTCTGCCGGCTCTTTTTAGAGAAGACTCTATCTGTTTTACTCAACATGCAACTCCAGTTTCTAGAACAATGCCTGACACCTAGGAGGTGCTTAAAAATATTTGTTGAATGAATAATTTATTTGGCTCCCTTGAAGCTTCAGAGCATCTTGGGCACTGGGATATCAAAGAGCAGCTATCAACTCTCACACCTTGCCCACTTCAATCATCACTTGGAAATGTCCCATCTCTGAAATTTTAAACCTCATGGAAATTTGCTCCAGTGGCTATGCCCTCTTTCTCTGGTACATTCTCTACTGCATTGTTTCCAGAAGCTCTGGACTCTACAATTGTTGTAACACAAATGCTCCATCAAGTCTATTTAAGGCTTTAGTTACTTCCTTCCTCAGCTGAGCTTAGTAAAAGAGGAGTTTACACCCACTAGCTTGATTTTACTCTCTCTCAACCCAGATATTCTGGTTTCTCTTTCCACAACTCTATCAAAACCGCATTTGCCAAGGTCACCACCTCACAATCCCATCGGATTGTAAAACCATTTTCAAAACAGAAATCTGACACCAAGTGTTAGGAATATGTGGAAAAAGAGGAACTTTCTTATACATGGGGGAAAAATGGCAGAACCATTCTGGAGAGTAATAGGTAAAGTTGAAAATAAATTACCAACAACATATTCCCCTAGAAAAGCTCTCTCGCTTGAGCAAGAGAAGACCTATATATGAGTGTTTGTTACAGCATTGTAACAGCAAAAATTTGGAAATTACCCAAATGTCCATTGTGGTAGAGACTTTTACTTGGTCTCCAAAATTCACCTTCCCCTTTTTATTGGTAACTGAACAACCAAATTTTTGACATGTGGTCATTAGGAATAAAGATTCCCTTTCCCACTCTCTCTTACAGTTGTGATCATGTGAATTAGTTTTAGATAATGGGATGTAAGCAAAATTAGAGAATGAAACATCCTCCTTTTCTTCCTTCTACTGTAAGAATGCAAATAATGTCCACTAAAGCTGGAGCCATTCTTTTGAAGTCCAAGGGGACCTGTATAGAGGAGTAACCAAACGGAGGGAGCCTGGGTCCTGAACTTGTGGCACTCAATACCATTTCTGGAAAACTAGCTTTGGACTTACACACAAGAAGGAAGATTTTTTTTATCTTCTTTAAGACTCTGTTTGGTGTTTTTTTGTTGTTGTTGATCATCTTTAGCCAAACTTAGTCCTAAACAATTGAAACAGTGTATCCACTAAACTGACTTTAGGATAGTAATAAATAAACAAGAGAAATCTATCCACATGGATAAATCTCAAAAGCATAATATTGCAGAATAAGGAGTACAAAATAATACTATTAAAGTTAAAAATGCATGATAACATAGTTTATACTTACATAAAAAAACAAAACACAAAAACTAGTCATAATAACTTCAAGATAGTGGTATCCTCAGAGTAGGGATTTTTATGATTTTGCATGGATTAACCAGCTAATTATTGATTATCTTGTCAGCCAGGATGGTCAAAGCCAAACCAATTAAAAACCACTGAGTTTATCTTGTCAAGAGCTTTCAAGGCTGCTCTGTTCACCCTTCCCTTGCAAATCATTGCTACTGAAATAAAGCCCTGATCTTCAGTATTTGAGTCACTACTGAACGATAAGAGGTAAGACAAGCTGTTTCCGGGATGTGACTTTGTGAAAAGCAAGCCAAGAAAACTATCTTGCCAAATTTTAATAGAACTAAAGCTGAAGTGGCCTTGGCTAATTGGCCACTGTGGATTAACCAAAATTTATTCATATTCACCAACTTTTTCCTGAGTTTGTACTGAGTTAGGGTTAAGAATATTTGCCTTGTAAATTAATGTGAGTGAAACAATAGCTGGCTGCATTCTTTTTTTTATGTGGAGACAATCTGATCTTGAGATCAAGAAGAAAATCAACCAGTTAGCCATTTTCAAGTTTCTAATAATGATGAGAATAAAAAACACCATTTGTTGAGTACTCACTATGCGCCAGACACGTGATATATACTTGCGGATTTAAAATATTTTTCACTGGATCCCTGGGTGGCACAGCGGTTTGGTGCCTGCCTTTGGCCCAGGGCGCGATCCTGGAGACCTGGAATCGAATCCCACATTGGGCTCCCGGTGCATGGATCCTGCTTCTCCCTCTGCCTGTGTCTTTGCCTCTCTCTCTTTCTCTCTCTGTGACTATCATAAATAAATTTAAAAAATAAAATAAAATGCTTTTCACAACCCTATTTTATAAATTCAAAAACTGAGACTTAGCAATGGCTAGTGTCACATAGGCAGAAAGAGATTGAATCTGGGTTCTGTTTATTTTTTTTAAAAGATTTATTTATTTATTCATTCAGAGAGAGCGAGAGAAAGGCAGAGACACAGGCAGAGCCCGACGTGGGACTTGATCCCGGGTCTCCAAGATCACACCCCGGGCCACAGGGGGCACTAAACCACTGCGCCACTGAGGCTGCCCCTGGGTTCTGCTTAAAGAGCTTTCTAATCCAAAGTCTATATTCTCAAATATTGTGCTAGTCCATTTACCATCACTGATGGTATGTACTGTCATGGGTTAATCGCATGAACAGGTAAACTAAATAGCTGATTACACTGCACAGTTAGAATGGTGATTATAATATGCACAGGCCATTGAAGGCCATTGTCCCCCAAATTCTTCTCCATATACTGCGATGTTGTTACCATTTATGTCACTTTTGGGGTTAAATAATGTACCCTAGAATGTTAGCAAAGTTTGTCTCCTCTGAGGAAGATAGACAAATCCATGGATTGATTTAACAGTTAAACTACAACTTAATAGCAAACTACTAAAAGTGGATTCCCAAAGGAATGAAATACCTTCCACATACATTTTAACACATAATCTAAAAGTCTATTAAGGATCAAGTTCTCTGTAAAAAAAACAAACAAAACAAAAAAAAAAAAAACAACAACAAAAAAAGCTGTGACAGAGGGACCTTAGCAGTTAAATGAAACTATAAAGGTGCTGTATACCCTGTAGATTTGGTGTCTTAACTGAAATGGAATGTCGTAAATTGAAGAAATCTTGAATATTACCTACCACAACTCCTGCATTACCACATCCACAGAAATACACCATTTACGAAAGTAAGAGCTTAGCTCAGAGAGATTCCTCCATTTGTTCATAGCCACAGAAGTAGAATTTCACTATGCTAAGACTAAATCATAAGCCTTTTAACTCCAAGATTATTTCTCTGTCAAAATTTGAGGAGAAAATGCCAAAAAGCAGAAAAGAATGAGGAAAGAAAGAAATATTTGGTCCAACTCATAATTATGAGAGACACAGCAAATGAGAGTGAGAGAGAGAGATACAGGCAGAGGGAAAAGCAGGCTCCATGCAAGTTGCCTGATGCGGGACTTGATCCCGGAATTCCAGGATCACACCCCGGGCTGAAGGCGGTGCTAAACCGCTAAGCCTCCAGGGCTGCCCTGCTTCTTTCTTCCTTCAAGCCCACAGCTGATCTCAGGAGGAAGGAGAATGTCCTCCCTTTCATAATGGGAGGAGAGGCTACTGTCATAGAGTCAGAGAACTCATCCATTTGCAGCCCAGTCCACCCTCAACCCTTAACATCCCTATCAAGGAGTCCCAAGCTCCGGTGACAAGGAGCCAAACACTTCCCTGTCAGATCTAATCTTTGAGCCAAAGTCAAGCTTGCTATGGTTCTTACCCTCTGGTCCTAGTAACTCCCTCTAGAGCCATTTAAACAGGTCAGACCCTCTTGTTCAGAATAATCCTTCACCTACCTGATGAGTAGAGTAGTAATAATAACAGCAAACACTTGCCTGTAATACTGTGTGCCAGGCAGTCTTCAATGTGTTTTACTTAACTTTCTCAACAACCCAAGGGGCTATTATTGTCATTGGCACCCTGGAAAATTGAGGCAGAGAGAGGTTAAGACATTTACTGTGCTCTCACATTTAGTAGGTGTTCAAATGAGGGTTTGAGTATGCAATCAGTCAGCATGTTACACAAGCTTTTCCTCCCTATTTCTTGCTCCCCCTTCAGCCACTCCTCGTATGATAGGATCCTCCATCCCTTTCACCCTGTCCTTTGACTCACACTCTAGTTGGTCAATGATGCTTTCAAAAGAGTCACTGTCGATGGCTGAGTTCACTGGGAAGCAGGCTCTTGCCACAGAGTTTGTAGTATGCAGGATGTTTATTAATGAGCACCTTGATGTCAACACCTGAGGAAGATGAAAAAGATGGAGGGATGGGGGGCAAAACAGACCTAAAACATTTGCACAAGTATGGTAGGTCTATTGAAGTATATATCATAAAATATTCACAGGTTACTCAGAAAATGTAAACCATTTTCAGTGCAGTGGATATAAGACTGGCTGAAATTTTGACCACATTAAATTAATAACCTGCCCTATTTTTGTTCCAAATGTTAGTGAGGCAAGTTCACCCAAGTTGTTTTTTGTTTTGTTTTGTTTTGTTTTTTTTTTGGGGGGGGGGAGTTGTTTCTCCCTCTCTCTGTACTCTCTCGTGCTCACTCTTTCAAAATCTTAATAAACTCCACAAGAATGGAAACCTTGCCTTGCTCACTAGGTTAATCTCAATGGCAATAGCATAGCCAGCCTGGCACCTAATTCAATACATTTTTGTTAAAAATGGGACATGATGGTGTTTGTGAAGGATGACAGTGGAAATCCTTTTACTGATTCAGGATAAGTAAGTAAAAACTTCTGGGTATTTATGCCTCTGCACAGATATGATTTATCTTCCAAAAGAAAAGGTACATACCTTTGGTATGTATCACATATTCTTGTGTTAGGAAAAGGTCTACAGATCCCCTGGAAAGATTAGTAAGCCCCATATTTGTGCAAGTTCTTTTGTTTTTTTAGTTTAATAATGCTACTGCTCGTTGATCAACCAAGTTGTTTTTAAGAGCTCCACAGTATTTTGGCAAGTCTGTAAAGTAATAGATAATTAGTCCCCAGGAAAAAGAGGAGGAGGACGCCACGGCCCCCGCAAATCTGTTCCTTCCCAGATGCCTATTACAGTGGCTGCTCCAAATGCTATGAAAGTTAAACCTCAAATTCTTACCTTATTTATGCTTCCAGTCTGTTTATCAACTGTTCATATCTCAAAGCTGCAGATAGTCATATTCTTAACACATTACCCATTTCAGCACAGTTGATGACTTAGCTAGAGGAATTTTTACAGTATAAATATTAGAGATCATACGAAGCTATACAAGAGAAATTGGTGGGAATATTATGTTAATAATAGCTGTGAATACAGAAATGAGGAAACTTTTCAAAGGGAAATTAAAAACAGGTACGTTAAAATAACAGGAAATGGAATGTGATGAAGAACCGTCCACCTGCTAAATTAATATAGTCCCATTCAGTGTGAACACCGATGCATTGTTCCTGCACATTGTTAAGTTTGCTGAAAGGATTTTTTAAAGATTTTATTTATTTATTTGAGAGAGAGAGAAAAAAAGAGCATGAGGAGGGGGAGCAGCAGGCAGAGGGAGAGTGGGAAGCAGACTCCCCACAGGGAGCAGGTAGCCTAATGCAGGGCTCCATCCCAGGACTCTGGGATCATGACCCGAGCCCCCCACCCCAGAAGCCCCCTGAAAGGGTATTTTAAGTGGTAATTCCCATCTTCAAGTTGAATTACTTCTACAAAGTAAGCCAGTTGCATTCCTTGGATGCCAGTCTCTTAGTTACATTTTCCAACAGGTAATAGCATCTCCCTCTCATACCCAACAGAATTCACATTTCCTTCTGGGACACCAGACGTAACTTCTTGCTCTTTGGAGTAGTCCAGCCTGGCTCTTTCACTAAACTGATTCCATTCGTTAGTCAATTTTACATAAAGATTCTCCATCGAAACGGCTCCTTCTGAGTCTCAGTCTGAGACTGAGAAAAGAGCAAAAGAACTCGGCCAGGTACACCCGATAGAAGTACCTGCATTTTGTTTGACCTCCTGGAACCAATGAGTTCGACAGAAGTCAGAGAAGAATAGAAAGCTAATCAGATAAGCTGTTCGTCATGGGGCAGCTTTCCCATGAATGAACCCGTGATTTCCTCCAAGAATTACATAACACACATTTGCTCACTTTGCCACAAGTCATTATCGTGCCTATGATGTAAAGCTGAGCTGCGAGCCATACACGTCGACGAGAAGGGTCAGCTGGAGGCCCGGAACCAACCCCACAACTGCAAAGGGAAACTGACTAATCTTAGAAATGTGTTTTTCCTTCCTTGTCCTAGGCTTGATCCAACTGGAGGAAACGGACTGGTATTTCATGATTTTCCTTTACAATAAGCCGGGAGCAAGCTGCAGAGGAAGCTGGTTGGGTCAGAGCAGAAAGGAAACTGCCTAGCACCTTCGTCAATTTCCTGTTGCATCCAACTGATAGCAGACAGGAGAGGACGTGATGTCATAGGCGCTGGCCCTGTGCTCCTAGATGCTGCTGATAAACGCTGCCACCTTCCCATCAGGGGCTAGTGATTCAGGGTTCTCCACCAACTTCATCTCCATTCAGACTTTAAAAACTGCTTCTTAACTGCCCAGACCTTTAAAATGCTTCATCCTGTGTGTATGTGTGTGTGTGAGAGAGAGAGAGCCAATAGTTAAACTATTTCCTTCACAAACAGCCCCCTGCTGATCCACCAACTGCTTTCCTCCAGAAAGACCCAAGATCTGTTTCCAGGGACATGGGCTCCTTGAGGATTCGGTCAGCTGATACAGACATTTCCATGGGAGGATGGGGAGAATGTCTTCGGATTTAGGCCAGGGTAAGGGTATGTTGGAGACGTTTCATTAGAGACTTTCCCTATAGGACACGTGACTGCCCTACTCAAAAATGCCAATGACTTTCCCTTAATTACTGAATGGAATTCTAGTTTATTTGCAAATGGTTTGAAAGCCTTAAATAAGGCTCAAGGCTCTACCTTTCCAGAACTTGTCTCAAACTATCTTACTACTATCATTAAAAAAAAAAAAAAAAGGCAAAACAAAACAAAACTGTGTGCATGTGGTGTCCCAAGCTCCAGAGCTTTGGCTCAGGCTAGGTCATCCAAAATGATCTCCCTATTGCTATTCTTCCCTCCATGACTTAACCATAATTCATGTTTAAGTTGCTGTTTCTCCGTCAAATCTTCCCTGATTATTCCAGGTACAAAGAAATTGCACTAACCTTATAGTATTTCTCATATCTTCTTCTCCCTTGGCCATAGATCATTTCCCTGAGCACATTTTGTGCTGTTTTGTTGTGTGACTTCTTAATTCGTGCATTCCTGTTTGGGTCTGTATGCTTTTGTAATAATTCTGGAAGGTTATATAGTTTACTTTTTTTGAGAGAGAGAGTGAGAGAGCACAGGCAGTGGGAGGGGCAGGGGGAGGGGAGAAGCTGGCTCCCTGTTGCGCAGGGAGCCTGATGTGGGGCTGGATTCCAGGACCCTGAGGTCATGACCTGAGCTGAAGGCAGACCTTAACAAACTGAGCTACTCAGGTGCCCCTGGTTTACTTTTTTATATGCTTGCACCCCACCCAGAAAAGGCCTTCAATTCAGCAATACATCTTTTAGATTAATTTTTTGAAAGCGCACGATATTAAACAGAAACAGACACAATCATGTATGAACTTAAGTGGAGGGACGCCTGGGTTGCTCAATGATTGAACATCTGTCTTTGGCTCAGGTTGTGATTCCAGGGGTCCTGGGATTGAGTCCCGCAATGGGCTCCCTACATGGAGCCTGCTTCTCCCTCTGCCTGTGTCTCTGCCTCTCTGTGTGTGCCTCTCATGAATAAATGAACTATTTTAATAAAAACTTAAGTGGAGAGGAATAATCTAGCATACAATAAGTAGTTAGGTTCTTACAGACGCTCAGATTTGTGATTTAATAGGAAATACCTTGACTACTTTCATCAGCCAATCAACCAATCTATTAAGCAAACAAAAGCAAATAAAAAAACTCCTCTGAGTAGCACCTGGGTGGCTCAGTCAACCAAGTATTTGCCTTCAGCTCAAGTCATATCCCAGGGTCCTGGGATTGAGTCCTGCATCAGGCTCCCTGCTCAGTGGGGAGTCTGCTTCTCCCTCTCTTTCTGCCCCTTGCCCCTCCTCATGCTCTCTCTCGCCTTCTCTCAAATAAATAGAATCTTTAAAAAAAAATTTTTTTTTAAATAAAACCTCTTCTGAGTTTGGGTAATAGTGATACAGTTTCATCGATTGTAACAAATGTGCCCCTCCAGTGTAGGATATTGATAGTGGAGGAGGCTGTGTGTGGGGAGGGGCAAGGAATATATGGGAAATCTCTGTACTTTCTGATCAATTTTGCTCTGTGAACCTAAAATTGCTCTAAAAATAAAGTTTATTTAAGGAAAAAAGAAAAACTTGAGTACCTAGTGTATTAAACCAGTTTAGATACCGCACTCGACAGTATCCGGTCTCTGCTCCCAAACCTCAGCCCCTTGACGTGCTTCCATCATCACTGCGATCAAATCTGGAGTCCCCGTTGTATGATGTCACATGACAAGGAGGGATCACTGTATTTGCATGTGGCTTGGACCCCTGGAGGTGCTGCCTTCTACCAGACTTGCCCGGGCTGGCTGAAAATCACAGAAGGGCACATGGAGTTAATGCCCCCAGTGGAGTAGACTTTAATCAGTGAGAGATAGAAGGCGGGAGAAACCCAACAGATAAATTGTCCTTCATCCATCCATGGCCTGTCTGGTTTCCTGTAGCCTCTCTGGGCACCAATCAGCAGTGTTCTGTTGTGAGCGACCAGCTCAGTGACACCTCCTTGTATTCGCTCTCCTTCCTTCTCTGACTCATGCCCTTCTCTTCACTCTTACTTCCCTAGGATTGCCCCACTCCCTAAATCATGGCCATGTAAACTCCTACCTCCTGCTCTATTTTCTAGGGAACCTGAACATCTGTCAAACGCCAAACCCTGTGCTTAGTGTTAGGGGAAAGACCTAGTGCTCTCTAGTTACAAATGCTCTTTCTATATACATTCTTCTTTCGTAGACAATGCATTCACATGGTTCAAAAAAAGAAAGATATAGTGAAAACCTCCCTCCCCCATACATGTGCATGGTACTTCATGCCTTCTGCACTCTGTTTCCTTTCCAGTAATAGATCTGGGAAATTGTTCCAATCAGTAAATTAAAAACTTCCACACAATTTTGCCTGCATGGCTTCCTAATATGTAGATGTGCCACGATTTACTTACTCATTCTAGTAGAGATGAAACTCTAGGTTGTTTCACTCTGATCCTCTTACAAAGAATACAGAAATAAATACCATTATATGTAAGCTATTTTGCATGCATACCTGTGTAGCTATCGGCTGAATTTCTAGAAATGATATTTGCAGGTCAAATTATATTTGCATAAGAGCATCTGTTATGGGCAGCCTGGGTGGCTCAGCAGTTTAGTGCCACCTTCGGCCCAGGGCCTGATCCTTGGAGACCTGGGATCAAGTCCCACATCAGGCTTCCTGCATGGAGCCTGCTTCTCCCTCTGTCTGTGTTTCTGCCTCGGTCTCTCTCTGTGTCCCTCATGAATAAATAAATAAAATCTTAAAAAAAAGAGCATCCGTTATTAGGTATCTTTGACAATACAGTGTGCTGAAGTTTTCACTTTTTGTCAGTTTGGTTAGTGAAAAACGCTATCTCAACATACATTTAAATTGTACTTCTCTTACTATAAGGGAGGTTAAATATAATTTTAGACATTCAAGAGCCATTTGTTTTTCCTTTTCTGTGAGCTGTTTGTAAAGAAGCCTTCACCAAGGGAACAATCTTTGGTGCCTCTATTTTTAAAACCCTGTGCACCAGCCTCAAACCAAATTAAATTGAGGACTTTAACACAACTCTCATCTCACTACTTGAGATACTGCAATTTATATCATCTCCACGTTGCAAAGTCTGGTCCCCACACTCAGCCCGTTCAGTCTAGCAATAAAGGAAGACGGGGGGGAAAGGGAGCAAATTAGACTGAAGAAGATCCAGCTGTTCCAATGATAACACCCAGAGAAGCGAGAAACACTTCGCTGATGATGGGTGATGTTGGTACCCAAAGGCACAAGGTGCCACTGGCATGTCTAAGCAGTACCAGGGCTTATTTGGAGGGGAATGGAGCGCAGTGCCCCAGTTCTAAGAAAAACTGCTAAGGATGAAGCCTGACTCCAGCTAAGAGTAGACAGGGCTGGGACAGGCAAAGATGGAGACAGTGTAAGCACGAGAGTAAAGGTGTTTTCAGACTGCTGTGGGAACACAGCGAAGAGGAGGGAAGTAAGGTTTGGAAAGGTCACACACTGAGATGACTTTTGAGTAAGGCCTTGAAGGATAGGGTGGAACAAGCAAGCAGAGGTATGGCCCTTCTATACAAAGGGAACAGAATGAGCTAAGGTATGGGGTCTGAGGTCTTCCTGTGAATGATGGCTGATCTAGGGTGACCAGAGAACAGGGAGGGTGTGTGTGTGTGTGTGTGTGTGTGTCCGTCCAAGTGAGGGGTATGAGAGAGAGGCAGAATGAAAGATGAAGTCACCCTTTAATTAAAAATTAAAAGCTTTTCTTCCTTAGGGTTCTTCACAACCAAGCTCAAATTTCCTTATAAATTTTTTTTTGGATAGATGGAAAGCCCTAGAATAAATACAGCTTGGGGTGATGTAAAAACAACCTACTTTAAGGAAGAAGAAGAAGCTCACTAAGTTAGAGAGAGTTGGACCCTATTAGTCACGAGCCGTCTTCTTCTAAAGCAAAAAAATTCCGGGGCATGAAGGCTAATGGGCATGTTTGTAAGGATCAGCATCGAAGGTGAAATAAAGTAAAAACTTCTATAAAAACTGAGGAAATGTATATCCCTCTTCTGTTTATGGTAATTAAAACTGTAAGGATAAAGAACAATAAAAAGGTAGATGCAAAGAGAGGTCAGTGAAGTGAAATTCGCTGCATTAGAGAACCCTAATGACACCCACTTACTAAATGCCCCGTCAATTGTACTGATGGATACCCAAGAGCTGTAATCATTTAAAAAAAAAAATCTAGTTGGCTTTAACAAGAAAAAAAATATGATAATTATTTTTCCAAAGGGACATTGCCAAGGTTTATTCATGCCAAAACACTGAGTGAAAATTTAATGTGAAATAAACCACAGGAAAGAGATGATAAGTGAGAGGCTTACAAAAGCTCTGCCCTCGGCAGACGCCTTGGCAGTCTCTGCTCTTCCTTCGGCCTCTCCTGTCCTCTAATCCTTGATGTTTATATCCTCCTCCTCTTCAAAATCCAACAATCTGCAGACTCCCGGGTTTAAAAACAAGAGCACTCGATTACCAACCCTTTAGGTGGAAGAGAAAAATAGTAGCGGAGGTTCCAAGGATCTCACGGGCTTCAGCTTTGCCCTGCAGGGCTAGGTGAGGGCCGGTGGGTTCTTCCTTCTAGACGCTACCAGCAACATTTTGCTTGCTCCAGGGCAGCTCCAGGGAAAAGGTCAAATCAGGTCAACAGCTTCCCGTCTAAAGGGCTGGGGAGGCCGGGCTCGGGGTGGCGGGGTCTGGACTCACCGGCTCCGGGGCGTCGCCCTCCCTGCCCGCCAGCAAGCCCGAGGCTCGGGGCGGGTGGGCCCTTCTCCTTGGCCAGCGGCTGCCAACACCCGGGAGCGGGCACCAGAGCCCGACCTGACTGGTGCGGGGCCAGCAGAAGTCGGTGGAGGGCTTGGAGGAGAGATTTCATTTCCTGATAGCAGAAGGCAAAGGGAGAAGAAAACCCTTTTGCCTCCAGCGTGAAGGCCTCTGTGCGCGGGCAGTGGCCGCCTTCGGGATTGCGGAGCCTTGCGGACTCACGCCGGAGGCAGGGTGCAATCTGCCCTCTTTGATAACATTGTTGAGTTACCAAACCAGCCTGGAGACAAGCATCTTGTTAAGTAAGCACCAAATACACTTAGGGTCTTAGGTCACTATTTATTAGGGTTTTTTTGTTTATTTGTTTCTTGTAGCTGGAAAAGACATCCTCTAACTGGGAGGAACCAAATCAGTAACCAGGGAAATAGTGCTGGGGGTGGAGTCCACAGGGCCGGTGCAAAGTGCTAGAAGGGGGCGAAGAGCATGTCAGCCTGCAGTGTGGGAAACAGGTTGGGAACACGGTCAGGACTGGGAGTGTGTCCTGGGCTCTCTTGGAGGCCTCCCGCAGGGTGCTCGGGCTGGGGGAGCGGGGTTGAGGGAGGGAGAGGGGGCTGCTTCTAGAGTCAGTGCAGGGCTTGGGAAAGCCACAGCTCCCTTGACTTTTCTCTGTAGCGCACCTTAGCCCAGATCCTTGTTGCCTAATACGTGCAATCTTACATGTGTGCTGACTAGTCTCCTATCTTGGGTCTCTACCCTCCAACCCACTCTGGACACAGTAGCCAGATTGCCTATCAGTTCTGTTACTCCACACTTTGAAACCTTCCATGGCACCTCCCTGAAAAGTCGGGCTTCTAGAGTCCATCATCTTGCCACTCAGGGACTCATCAAAGTAGACTATGGTCTCTTGAGAACAGTTCCAAGTCACAACCTTCTGTCTCTCACAGTTCTTAGAGCAACAGCTTACGTGCAGTAATTTTCAGTAACTATTCAAGACAGATTTTTTTTTACCCTTAGCCTTTATCCTGTATCATGTATTTTAGATTAAACAATATTGACTGGTGATCGAATGATATGACAATATCTACTGATTATATAAGTGAATCACTTTAAGTGTGCAGTAAATAGCCATTATTCTCCTAAGTTATGTCTACCTTAATATTTTTTTCTTGATGGCCATCTATTCTTTGTGTGATCTTATGACTTTATGGTGATACGAAAACACCCTTTAAAATGATCCCTAGTGGGGTGCCTGGCTAGCTCAGTCGGAGGAGCGTGTAACTCTTGATCTCAGGGCTGTGAGTTCAAGCCCCTTGTTGGGTGTAGAGATTACTTAAGGAAATAAAACTTTTTAAAAAAATGGTCAATAGTGTTGTTGACTTCAGTAAATTAACAAATTTGAGCAACTATGATATTTTGAATTTAAGTTTCTGTTTGTTATAATTATGTTTTAAAATAATTTTAACTAGATCTACCTTTATAATTACACAAGCATTTGGTTTTTTCTTTTTCTATTGCAAAAACAGAACTTTATTTTATCAGTAGCTTTATTTAGCTCATCAGTAGCCAGCTTCCTGGCTCACAGCATTATCGTTTTACGCTTTGACCATTGCAAAAACCCCAGTTGGTATTTTTGTATCTTTTGCAGGTTCTTGATTCCATGATTTTGCTCTTTTATCATTCTCTCCATCTAGAATACTCTCTTGTCTTCCCTTAACTTCAAAGCTAAGTCCCAGTTTCGCATGCCCTGTGCAGCCTTTCCTGACCACTGTAATCCACAGTGGCTTCTCTTTCTTCTGAGTTCCTAGAGCACTCAGTATGTGTGTCACCCTTCGTGCATGTTTTCCTTGCACTGTGAAGTCTTCTTTTTAAATGTGCATGTAACCCAAATGTTTCCAACACTCAACCTTCTCTTTTAGTATTAAACAGAACAAGTCAAGCTCCTATTGGATATTGCTCTGCTCTCCTGAGAACCCTTGGAATTACTGAGTCTCACATCTTGCTCCAAACCTTTACCCCTAGCTCAATTCTTGATCCTCTTTCACCACCCTGCCTCCTGCATTTGTGGCCTCTCTTAATGTTCCTTTTCCCCAAGAAGAGGAGCCAGCTCTTCTCCTTCGTTCCTTTTTTTTTAAAAAAAAAGATTTATTTATTTATTTATTTATTCATTCATTCATTCATTCATTCGTTCATTTGAGGGAGAGCACACATGCATGAATAGGGGCAGAGGGAGAAGCAGACTCCCCCCTGAGCACAGAGCCCAAGGTGGGGGCTCCATCCTAGGACCCTGGGACCATGACTCGAGCCTACAGCGGACACTTAACCAACTGAGCCACCCAGGCGCCTCTTCTCTTTAATTTCTAAATGCTTCACTAATACAAAGCTGTTTCATGTAATGGACTTTTACTAAACATTTGAGAATAATGGAGAGTAGCCTCGCTTAGAATAGAAAATGATGAAAAGTTGTATATGATCATCAAAATAATGACCAATTACTGAGCAATTAACATGGGCCAGGTCCTGTGCCAAGCATTTTACATACCTTATTTTATGTAGTATCCAGAGCATCCTTACATCCACTATCATACAGCTGGTAAGTGAGGGAGCCATCATTCAAGTCCAAGTCTTTCTTTTTGGCTCTAGGGCTTGCCATAATCTTTGCTGTTCCTAAAGTTCATGGTCCTGAGAGAATCTCTTACTGTATTAGTAGAGTGTGTGGTCACCTATCCATGTTTAACTCCATTTCTTTTCTCTACTTCTTCTAGGACTTTGATTTTGTTCAGGAACCCAACTTCTTCAAGTCCCATCCCTGAGATCTGCATCCTGGTTCTTCTCACCAATTACGGTTGGCAGTCACTGGTGTGGGCATGGGCACAGGATGCATTTTGGCCAGTAAGACATGCAAAGAAATCTTCTGGGCTGCTTCTAGGAAAAGTTTCCTCTTGCCAAAAGAGATACATAGGGACACCTGAGTGGCTTAGTGGTTGAGCCACTTGGCTCAGGGGGTGATGTTGGAGTCTTGGGGATTGAGTTCTGCATCTGGCTCCCTGCAGAGAGCCTGCTTCTCCCTCTGCCTGTGTCTCTGCCACTCTCTCTGTGTCTCTCATGAATAAATAAATGCAATCTAAAGAAAACAAAATGAAACAAAAGAGATACACAGAAAGAGGTAGTCTCTCCTCTGACGGTTGTCTTGTGCAAAGGTGACAGGAGGAACTGCTGTGGTTGTCTTAGAACTGGGAGAAAGTTACCCTGAGGGCAAAGGCAACACAACACAGGATACAGAAATATAGAATAAAACCCAGTGTTTATTGTTGGCTCACCAAAATATTTAATCTTTTTTTTTTCAAAATATTTAATCTTAAACATTTCTATGTCTGTGCTTCCTGGAATTATAGTGGTATTATTTAGACCCACTTTGAGTTCAGTTTTCTCTTACAATGAAAACTATTTTATCTTTTTTTTTTTAAAGATTTTATCTATTTATTCATGAGAGAGACAGAGAGAGAGAGAGAGAGGCAGAGAGAGAAGCAGGCTCCATGCAGGGAACCCAATATGGGACTCGACCCCAGATCCCCAGGATCACACCCTGGGCCGAAGGTGGCACCAAACTGCTGAGCCACCTGG
The DNA here is from genome assembly GCF_905146905.1 of Nyctereutes procyonoides. Taxonomy (NCBI): domain Eukaryota; kingdom Metazoa; phylum Chordata; class Mammalia; order Carnivora; family Canidae; genus Nyctereutes; species Nyctereutes procyonoides. Next base: position 27,964,878 of record NW_026575122.1, read on the forward strand.
GCTGCCCCAATGAAACCTATTTTAATGGATGCTTTGGCTTCTCTCTTCTAAGACTCCAGCCTGCTGCTACTACAAGGATTCATTCTCCCACCATCTGCAGCCTTCTTTGAGTCCCAGGCTCCCCAAACCTACTCTCTCTCGAGGTCAAAGAACACCTCCCCAAATTCTAGTACTTTATGGGATAAAAAAGGGTTTGTCTCAGCTTCACTCATCTAGCCTCTGGGGTACCCTGCCCACCACTTCATTACCAAAAGACCCACTTAATGAGTTTTCCTAAAGAATTTTCCCAAAAGATGAGATTCTAAAGACCAGGAGTCATGTGACCTGAGTCTAAATCTCAGTTTCATTTCTTGCTAGCTGTGAAAACTTTGACAAGTTGCTTTAATTTTTCTGAGGCTCAGCTTCTGTCAAAGGGTAATAATAATTGGAGGGTTGTTGTGAAGATCAAATGACATCCACACAATGCCTTCACGATAGTGCCTGGCACTTGCAGAGCATTCAAGATAAAATGCTGATTGGAAGTAAAGGAAACTAGCTAAGGTAGGCCAAAAAGGAAATTTCCATCCAATGCATTAGCTCATAGAATGGAAAGTCCAGCTTGATAAGATGGCCCAGAAAAGCCAAGGACTGGGGCAGGCTTGGGGATTCAGATAGCAAGCAGAAAGTGATCTTTTTCAATTTTTCATTCCACTGCTCAAAATTAAAATTCCTGGGATGCTTGGGTGGCTCAGCAGTTGAGTGTCTGCCTTTGGTTCAGGGCGTGATCCCAGGGCCCGGGGGCCCGGGGGCCCGGGGATCAAGTCCCGCATCGGGGTCCCCACAGGGAGCCTGCTTCTCCCTCTGCCCCTGTCTCTGCCTCGCTCTCTCTGTCTCTCATGAGTAAATAAATAAAATCTTTAAAACAAAATAAAATAAAATAATTCAAATTCCTCAGAGCAAGCATCTGATTGGCCTAGCTTGGGTCAGCCCCCCCTCTTGGTTTGGCTGAAAAAGGACTTTGGTTGCTGTCTCCAACAGTGACCCAAAGCAAACTTGGAGTGCTGTCACCAGAAGAAGGAGTAAAGTGGAAAACAAACAATCTAACTACATTCATTGGTTACTCCATATTTATTATATTATGTTTATCGAACAAGGATTATGCTTAATCCATTTCATTGCCTACTATCCTATTACAGCCATTATTGATGTTCAAGATTTGTTGTTTATTCTTATATAACTTGACTTATAACACTGATCATTGGTATTTTTAAGGTTTGATCTAAAAAAACCCACATGTTCCTTTTTTGGCTTTTTTTTTTTTAAGTGCAGGAAGCCTGTTAATGATAATTATAAAGGGATATAACAGGTTGTTTTTGAAGGGTGGGGGCAGTAGACTATAGGTGAGGTTGTTAACCAAAAAAATATCGCTATTAAAGACAAACAGTAGAGGAAAACATAGACAATTGGGGACGCTACATAGTCAGCCTATCTGCAACCTTTTCTAAACTTTTAAATTTATTTATTAAATAAAATAAAACATCCCAAGAGGATGAAAAAAAAAAGGGGGGATTCAAGGAATTAGTGAGAAAACATCTCAGTGGTCTAACTGGGTCTTTTTGTTTAATCTTCGGAAGAAACGCTCTTTGGACCTCAAGCATGATCAAAAAGAAGGCAAGAGCCTTAGAGGAAACATTAACGTCACTGTTTATCACTTCTTTTATTCCACATTTTCAACCACCAGTTTGTGCCCACTTTTCCTCAAAAACATATTTTGCCTGGATCCCAGTCCCCTTGTGGCTAAACTGCCACCAACAGCTTATTCTTACTCTATTCTTTTCTGTGAAACCGGGGCACAGGTCAACTTCCTCAAGCATTATTTGGACTCATGCCTTTCAAATCATACTTAAACTCCCAATCCAGCTGTGAGAGCGATTTGGCTGAGACATCTGTTGGCCCTTTGTTCATCAGTGTTGAATCTACTGATCTGATTGATGAGGTAGATGTCCCCCCTCTTCCCTTACTGCTCCCCACGCACCCTTCCCCCCAACCCAAGAAGCTGTACACGTGGAAGTAACGACAAATAAACAGGAAGGAAAGCCTTGGTCTTGGGTAAGAGGAGAGGAGGGGCTTGGGACCAAGTATCAGGGAAATTCAACGTTAAATGGCTACGTGGTAGAGAGCGAGCTTGGAATGAAACAGAGAAACAGAAGTCAGAGAGGTCAGGGGAAAACAATTGGGGAAGCTAAGGAAAGAGAGGGCCTCAAAAACTAGAGAGGTTGTAAACAAAATGTGGCAGATCCACATACATACAATGGAATATTATTCAGCCTTAAAAAGGAAGGAAATTCTGACTCATGCTACAGCATAGGTGAACTTTGAGGACATCACACTAAGTGAAATAAGCCAATCACAAAAGGAGAAATCCTGCATAATTCCACTTATGTGAAGTACCTAGAGTCAGATTCATAGAGGAAGAAAGTAGAATGGGGGTTACCAAGGTCTGGGGGAAGGCAGTTGGGATTATTGTTTAACTGGGATAGAGTTTCCCTTTTGCGAGATAAAAAGAATGTGGGGGATGGAGCACAGTGATGGTTGCATGACAATATGAATGTACTTAATGCCACTGAGATGCATACTTCAAGGCAGCTGAGATGGTAAATTTTGTATTATATGTCTTTCCTTTCTGTGTTATGTGTATTTTAGCATATTTTTAAATTTTAATATTTTTTGGCAAATTTCTGAAACATTTACTTAATTTCTTTGAAATCCCATTTACTCTTTCATGCCATGCAAACTTATTGCACAGAATAATTCCTTTCCACACACAATTGAAAACATGCCTACAGATTTTCCTAGCCAGAGGAGAATAAGCCATCACAAATGCTTTGCTCCATCCCCTTGTCGGTCCTAACTTCCTAAATTTAATTCTTCTTCTGAGAGAGGGTGTCACTTTATCAGTTACCATGTGGTGATCAGGGGACCCTGGGTGGCTTAGTTGGTTAAGTGTCTGTTTCGGCTCAGGTCATGATCCTGGGGTCATGGAATCGAACCCTGCATTGGGCTTCCTGCCAGGAACCTGCTGCTTCCTCTCCCTCTGCCTGCTGCTCCCCCTGCTTGTGCTCTCTCTTTTTATCAAATAAATAAATAAGTAAAATCTTTAAAACAAACAAAAAAACATATGGTGGTCAGCCTATGGATAGCAAGCAAACCAAATGCTGAAGTGTAGGAGAAATTTCAAGAAAAAAGGAAACCAGATTGTTAGTAGCTAGTGGGTGTGCAAAGTGAAACACCAGAAATTGCACTTGAGACAACAAAATAAGAGGGGCTTAGGGGTGGTTAAGTGTCTGATTAAAAAAATATAAATATTTGAGGCCTTTGCTGTTAGCACTTTTTTTTTTTTTTTTAAGGAGAGAGGTCAACAGAGTCCCATGCTGCTGAAAGGTCAGGTGTGAAGAGAACTGAAATGTCCCCTGTGTGTAGTGTCTTGGAGACTCCTGGTAACAAGGAGTATATATTCTGCCATATTCTGGGTGACTTCACTATCCACATGTACACATCCATGCATATTTTCTGGCTTGTAACTGACTTGTAAGTAAAAGCAAGTCAAGGCAGACTGATGCCCTCTCCAGGTCCCTGGCTCACCTCCCCCTCCTCCTCTCTCTGCCCTCACTTAGTGCATTTCCTTCACCTTGTTCTCCTCTCGATGGGTTTCTTTTTTTTTAACCGGTGGGCTTTCAAACCCCCCCTTTTTTTTAAATTTTTATTTATTTATGATAGTCACAGAGAGAGAGAGGAGAGAGCAGAGACACAGGCAGAGGGAGAAGCAGGCTCCATGCACCGAGAGCTCGATGTGGGATTCGATCCCGGGTCTCCAGGATCGCGCCCTGGGCCAAAGGCAGGCGCCAAACTGCTGCGCCACCCAGGGATCCCTCAAACCCCCCTTTAAAAAAAAGATTTTATTTATTTATTCATGAGAGACACACACACAGAGAGAGAGAAAGGCAGAGACACAGGTAGAAGGAGAAGCAGGCTCCATGCAGGGAGCCTGATGCAGGACTTGTTCCTAGGACCCTGGGGTCACGGCCTGAGCTGAAGGCAGACCCTCAACCACTGACCCACCCAGGTTCTGTCCTCTCAATGGCTTTCACACATATTTCACCATTTTCTGCATAAAATTTAACAGGACTTACACATCCTGCTTCCTGAGGAGACTACTTAGGCCTCCCCTCTGCCAGCCTGTATCTCTTCCCCTGCTTCCAAATAGTAGCTAAACACTCCAAAGTTTTTTCCTAGGTTAACTCCATTTGGCTTCAAAAATTCTTACTCACCGTTGTCTTTGTCTTTTATTATCCACAATATTTTTTTCTTATAAAGAATGGTAAAATGCCACTTGTCATTCCTTCAACAATTGCATACTAATTTAATATTTCAGAAATATTAATAGAGCCTCTATTCCATACCATGTATTGGAGGCGTTGCTAGAGATACAGTCTCTGCCCTCAAACAGCTCATAGTCCTGTGAGGGAGAATTTATCTTCTCCTGGACTTTGTACAGAGAAGTTTTGTCTTGAGCTTAAATTTAAAAATGCGAACGGTCAAAAAATATATATCTTTATAGAACGATTTATAACTATTTTGGGAAAAATATAGTTTTATAACTTTGGTAGTTTTATAACTCCTTCCATTCCTGATAAATTAAGTATGCTAAAAATGTATCACTCTGGCCTTGTTATATGCAGCATAACTTCTACAGCAGAACCTTCTCAGCTCCCCTACACATACTCTATGTTCCAGTAAGACTGAATTACTTTCTTTTCCCATTCCTAAAATGCAACTGATGGTTATAAGGCACACCATCAATTAAATAACATTTTAGAGAACAAAAGATATAACTGTAGTAAATTCAGATAGTAATTATAAGACACATGCCAATTATACCAAATTGGATATGTTAAAATAGAAGGAGGAAGTAAGAGGATGAAGTGCATCTTGAGTTCAAAGATACACAGTGTTTTTTGCTCTCAGAAATTACTTTGCATTTTCTGGGCTCCAAATATTTGCTTATGCTTTTCCTTCTGTTTGAACGTGTCTTATTTCTCTACCCTAACTTATAACCTATCCAGTCCTGCAGGGTACCTTACTTCCTTTCATGAAACCTGTCCTGATCTTGCCAAGGAAATGGGATCTTTTGTTTGTTCATTGGTTCATTCAACAAATCTATATTTCATGCCAGCTGTGTTTTAGGTGCTGGGTTTTTTTTTTTTCAAAGATTTTGTTTACTGATTTATTTAAGAGACAGAGAGAGAGAGAGAGAGAGAGAGAGAAAGAGAAAGCGCACATGCACAAGCAGAACCCCAGCTGAGCAGAGAGTCTGACCAGGGGCACGATCCCAGGACTCTGGCATCATGATCTGGGCTGAAGGCAGATGATTAATTAACTGAGCCACCCAGGTGCCCCTGTTTTCGGCACTATTCTCGGCGTAAAGGAAGACAAGACCGGGACATCTGGGTGGCTCATCTGCCTTGGCTCAGGGCGTGATCCCAGGGTCCTGGGAACAAGGCTCCCATGGGGAGCCTGCTTCTCCCTCTGCCTGTGTCTCTGCCTGTCTCTCTGTGTCTCTCATGAATAAATAAATAAAATCTTTTTAAAAAGTAAAATAAATGGAAGACAAGACAGACAAACATAGTCTTGCCTTCTCTAGAGCTTATATTCTACATAGGGAGACTGATAAAAGTTAAAATTAACAAATAAATAATCATAAATTGTAATAAGTACTATGAAGAAAAACAACAGCAAGGAGCCGGGATCAATTATGGAGAGAGAAGTCTCCTCTATGATGGGCAGCCAAGGAAGGCCTCTACAAAGAGGTAAAAACAGAAGTTAAGCTCTCAAGAAGAGGAGAAATTGTCCATATTGTAGGGGCAAGAGCATTCCAGGTTCAGGGAAGAGCATGTGCAAAAGCCAGGAGGTGGGGGTGAGTTTTATGTGCTTAAAGAATAGAACTTTCCTTCCTTTGAACGTCACAGAACATTTTATATCTACCTTTGGGATTTACACTTGTCTCCCTGGACAAGTCTTGTTATCATTTTCTTATTCTCATTCCCATGCCTTATGTATTAGTAAATTCTCGAGGGCAAGGATTGAGTCTAATTCTTCTATGGGTTCCTTTACAGTGCCTAGGAGAGTACCATGCACAAATTAGGTGCTCAGTAACTATTTTTTGAATTCCATAAGACTACAAATTTGGGTCAATTTACTGAGTCCATTATATAATTTTTTACCAACCTACATTTTAATAGAATACTTTGGGTTTTGGGGAATCCCTGGGTGGCTCAGCGGTTTAGCGCCTGCCTTCGGCCCAGGGCGTGATCCTGGAGTTCCAGGATCGAGTCCCACATCAGGCTCCCTGCATGGAGCCTGCTTCTTTCTCTGCCTCTCTCTCTCTCTGTGTCTCTCATGAATAAATGAATAAAATCTTAAAAAAAAAAAGAGAATACTTTGGGTTGTTTTTTTTAATTTACTTATTTATGATAGTCACAGAGAGAGAGAGAGGCAGAGACACAGGCAGAGGGAGAAGCAGGCTCCATGCACCGGGAGCCCGATATGGGATTCGATCCCGGGTCTCCAGGACCGCGCCCTGAGCCAAAGGCAAGCGCCAAACCGCTGCGCCACCCAGGGATCCCAATACTTTGGGTTTTTACTAAAGGTTGCTATACCAGCCATATTAAATCCTTGAGGGTATTTGCTATAAAATGTTATTGAAAACATTACTCAATATATTATTTATTTAATGTACCTTCTGTAAATTCCTTTTGGAATTCACGGCCAGCAAAATTTTACTTCTGGACTAGTTTTCCTCTTACCTTCTAAAACCAAGATTTATATAATGGACTATGTTTCATCTTACTGTTATGAGAGGTAAAAAATTAAAAACCAATTCAATTATTTAATTTGGACAATTAAAGCAATTTTATCTATGTGATCCTAATATTTGTATTTTTCTCAGATTCTGACTTTTCTCCTTGTAATGAAAATAATATACTTTGCCAGGTGCCGTGCCAAGTACGTCACACGAATTATCTCATTTAACCTTTATAATAATCCTGAGTTTTACAGATGAAAAACCTAGGTTTTGAATAATGTCAAACAGATTGTGAGTACTGGAGACTTTATTGAATCCAGGCAGTCTGACTTTTCCACTGAGCTATATTTTAATATCATATGGGGTAAGTCTCTTAAAATAATTTTGGGAAAGAACAGGAAAAAAGGGAACCCTGGGTGGCACAGCGGTTTAGCGCCTGCCTTTGGCCCAGGGCGCGATCCTGGAGACCCAGAATCGAATCCCACGTCGGGCTCCCTGCATGGAGCCTGCTTCTCCCTCTGCCTGTGTCTCTGCCTCTCTCTCTCTCTGTGTGACTATCATAAATAAATAAATAAATAAAATTTAAAAAAATAGGAGAAAAATATATGTGTATGCTTACATGTACATACGTATATATACATAAAATTATTTTAATTGAATTAAAAAGTAAAATACAGAGCTTGATGACGTATCTCATACATTTTTATATTTGGTGGTCATAATGAAATATGCCGAGTCCACTAACCCTTTGATTATTTGGTATAGGTGAGTTAGAAGGACCTAAATAACAAGTAATTTTTTTTTTATTTTTTACTTATGATAGTCACAGAGAGAGAGAGAGAGGCAGAGACACAGGCAGAGGGAGAAGCAGGCTCCATGCACCGGGAGCCCGACGTGGGACTCGATCCAGGGTCTCCAGGATCACGCCCTGGGCCAAAGGCAGGCGCCAAACCGCTGCGCCACCCAGGGATCCCAACAAGTAATTTTTTTTAATGCAGTTTGAATACATGATTAAATTTAGGATGTAAGAGATTTTATTTCAAAATTTAATCAGAATATGAGTTTGGATAAAGAATCTGCAAAGTTTCAAGTTCAAAATATGGCCCAGCACACTGCAACGAATTTCAAAGTGAGAATTCCCAGCTGCACTGCAGTAAAATTCTCTCAGATAATATTTGCCATGTTTTAATATAAGATCGGTTCCCAACAGGTAATTGGATCATGGGTTTCTAGCTTTCAAAGACTCAAGTTGAGCTCATGAGGAGAACTTTACACTTAAATACTGCATTCTCTGTCAGCCAAGATTGCTTTTGCATTTTTATTGAAATATTTTTCGAGTGAAAGGAATTATTGGTATTTATTCCCAAAGCAAAGGCTATCTCTTAGGGCAGTATTCAAGACTACCTTTTCGTCACTTGTGACAAGAGTTTACATGGGCACTAGTAAGAAAACAGGGCTATTAATATATCGAGAACTGAAAAAAAAATTGCCAGGAAAATTTGTTTCCCTTCACTAAAGCTACTGAGGTGAGAAAGCTCAGTAGGAGAACCTGTTTCAGCAACAAACAAAGCCACAGAAGGAAATCCTCCCAGGGCATTAGGACTCATTTAGTGAGAGCAATAGCTTTTTTTTTTTTTTTTTTTTCAGAATGAACAGGTGTTTCCCCAGGAAAAAAAAAAAAAGAAAACAAAAACAAAAAACTTCAGAGTCACCTTGCTGAGCCAATACATGATTGGAAACTGGCAAAAGCCAGATTCCTGCAGAATAACTCAAGAGGAACATAGGATACCCACACATTTATCGCAGAGTATATTTCACTTATCTGTCAGTGAAATTGCTTATCTGTTACTAAGCTTACTTGACAATATTATTGGGTGCTGGAGCGGGGGCGGGGGAGTAGAGTTGTTTGCAACTGAGACAAAAAAAAACACTCTTTTTTCCTTCATTTTGGAAGGATTAATGGGAAAAGCACAAATTGACTCCATCATATTATTAAAATGGTCAGGAATTGAGTGAACAAATTTTAGTATGGCCAAGAGCAGCAGGGAAAAAAATATGCTCTCTAAAGTAAGAAAATAACAGCCTAAGATGGTCGCAAAAAGACCAAGGGACTAGAGTCTGTGCACAAGTCAGGTACATGCTGTCCAAACAAAGGTTTGCCAAATGGGAATTCCAAGATGGTTTTGCCCATTGCCAACTATGTTGTTAATGGGATAGGGGTTGGGGAAGTCATCAATTCATATGTCTAAATAGTTATCTTGCAGCAGGCTTTCAACGGTTGCTGGGTGTCAGAGTCTGCCAACTGGACATGGAGAATCTTTCAAAACCTCATTCATTGTTTTATTAGTCAACTAACATTGCCTGGGTGCCTGCTAACTGCCAGGCACTGTGCTGGGCTGAAAGGATACAGAAGTAAATAAAAGAAGGAATGATGATGGTGTGATTGGGTCTCAGGACAATGGTTTTATACCACTCAAACTCCCAAGAGCTTGTTTGACAAGAAAGAGATCAATTAGCTTCTAATAGAAATTGTTAAGGACCTGGATTGTGAATTGGGACTGCATTCCTCATAAATACCCACTATAGAGCCTAAGTCACAGATCATAAGACTCTGGAAATACAGATTTACCACAAAGAGAACTGGATTTGTTTGCAAAATGGTACCTTCTCCAAAGATACTTCTATTCATTTCCCTTTAAATAAATCCCTCCTTCCATGGATATCCCATATTTACCCTTCAGCTAGGAATTCTATTTACTCTCTGTATACTTATTTCCTCACCTATGTCTTCAATTCCTTAACATCTGTGTAGTGATCAAGACCACAGCCTGGGAGGTAAGGAGACCTGGGTTTGAATGATAACTCAGCCACTAGCTGTGTGCGACTGGATCAGTTGCTTATCATTTCTGAGTTTCAAATTCCTCATCTATAAAATGAGGACAATAATAGTACTTGTCTCACAGGGTTAGTATGAAAATAAAATGAGATAATATATGCAAAACAGCTAGCCCAATTAGTTATAGCTACATAACTACTATATTCTGAAAGTATCTGCTCTCATATCGAAGTGGCATATAATCTTGACTTCTGCATGTCTCATTTTTTCCCCAGTTTTCTGTTTTGTTTTAATATGTAATTCATATTCTAAAACTAATATAATAACATTATGGAAAATTTGAAAATTAGAAGGAAAGAAACAATAACTCTTAAAGTCTCCTAATATAATCACTAAAAATTAAAATTATTCCTGACATTATTACATTTGCACATCTGCTTATATGACATCTAGCTGGAATTGAAGGGAAAAAAAGTACTTCTATTTTTTTTTTTACAGTAGTCATACAGAGAGAGAGAGAGAGAGAGAGAGAGAGAGAGAGGCAGAGACACAGGCAGAGGGAGAAGCAGGCTCCATGCACCGGGAGCCTGACATGGGATTCGATCCTGGGTCTCCAGGATCGCGCCCTGGACCAAAGGCAGGCGCCAAACCTCTGCGCCACCCAGGGATCCCCAAAAAAAAGTACTTCTAAACATGGCATCCTTGGCTTTTATACACATTCTCTGTTGTTATGGGATGTGAAAGCCAGTTTGCTTACTGTGGGCCATGATTCTGGCGCCTGGCAACTAGCAGGTAAAAGGCTGACGAAACACCTTTGCATCTCTTTACCCGGAAAATACATGAGACTGTGAGGTGCTTCTGTTATTTGTTTTGTTTTAAGAAGACTCAATTTGGAAAGGCTGGAATTTCCTAAAAGCATGCATTTTTCCCAACATTCCTGTCTAAAGGCTTCTTCTTTTTTTTTTTTTTGAAAATTTATTTATTTATTTATGAGAGACAGAGAAGTAGAGACACAGGCAGAGGGAAAAGCAGGCCCCATGCAGGGAGCCTGACGCAGGACTCGATCCCGAGACTCCAGGATCAGGCCCTGGGCTGAATGCAGCGCTAAACCCCTGAGTCACCCAGGCTGCCCCTATCTAAAGGCTTCTAATTGCATTACTAGGCAAAGTTAGCCACAGACAAGCCTTGTGCTATTAAATGGTCAAGTTAAATTATAGCTTGGAGTAAAGGAATAATAAGGAACCAGTGCCTTTGCAAAATTAAACACTCTGCTCTGGATTTACTAACATTTTGTCTGTTACTTTGGATCAGAATGTGGAGGAATTTGCGATTACATCATTTTCTTCTTCAGAAAAGAAGTGCCAGTCATTTTCTGTTGTTTATCTGTCAAATATGTGCTGAAAAATTTTTAAATAATTTTATGAGCCCTTTTGGGGAAGCTCAAAAACCCTGAATTACCTGGAATGGTAAAGAGTTATTTATTCAAGTAAAAACTACAGTTGCAAACAAAATTTCAGAATTATGGTGTACATGCAGTGTTTGGCAACACATCTGGTTTTTCTGCTTTGATGAAGAAAGAAGCTTAACACACCAACATGAGTCATTGCTTTCTACATCACCGTGTGTAGGCATCAAAGCCCTTGCCAATAGTCCTGAAGAAGTTTTGCCTATTGCGGCTGAAGTCGTCAATTTCCCTAGACCTTTTGACTCTTGGGGATTTAAAGAAATTTTTATCAAGAAATGGAAGCAGAATGTGAAGGTATTCATTGGAATTCACTCCTAAAATTAACCCATAGGAAAGAAGTTGTTTGTGGCTTGATATATTTGATCACATAAATAAGGTAAGGCTTTTTTTTTTTTTTTGGAGGAGATTCTGAGGATGACATTTTGAAACCAAAACACACACACACACACACACACACACACACACAAGAACTGAAAAAGCCCTTTGGGTCAAGTTACTATTGTGAGACAAGGGATTGGAAACAGAGAAATAGGAGCCTTTCCCGTACTGGAGGAGAGAGTCTCCAGGCTCTACTCAAAAATGATGAAACTAGTCAATTTCTCACAAGGCAGAATGTGCAGATACCTGGAAACAGTACAAAACTTCTCCAAAAATTAGTTATGCTCATTTGATTTTAAAATTGAAATGTGGATTAAAAAAAGATTTTATTTATTTATTCATGAGAGACACACACAGAGAGGCAGAGACACAGGCAGAGGGAGAAGCAGGCTCCATGCAGGGAGCCCGATGCAGGACTTGATCTCGGGTCTCCAAGATCACATTTTGGGCTGAAGGCGGCCTAAACCCCTGAGCCACCCGGGCTGCCCTGAAATGTGGATTTTAACCATGTCTTTACTGGCATATATATCATTGATGATGCAGACCTTGCAAAAATGTATAAATTCATTGACTGGAGGACAATGATACAACTATCAGCTTGAAGAGTTCTAGAAAAATCCAACATGTCTTGCCATTGGTTGTAACCTACTTTGTTAATCCTGTTCACTTGTGGCTATCAAAATTAGGAGTAAACATTGATAGAGTATCATAAATGACCAACGCATTGTTATGTAAAGATTACTCTATAATTTCTTCTCCTGTCAAATGATGGCAGCCTTATTTAAATTTGCTTTGGGGAAGAATTTAAATTTTGATGTTTTGTATTTGCATACTGAATTTATTTCAATTACTTAATTTATGTGAATAAACAAGAGAGAGATGGGAAAATTTTTGTAAGTTTTTCCTGTGCAAAGGGAATCAATTTCCAATGCAATAAAATATGTAATATGAGGGGATACTTACATGCATTTTTGTAGACAATTATTTTCCCTTTCTATCAGATCAAAGAGGGGAGAATGATTCTCCCCCCAAAATGGTTAAGAACCAGGGATCTGGGGCAGCCCTGGTGGCTCAGCGGTTTAGCACCACCTCCAGCCCAGGGCCTGATCCTGGAGACCCGGGATGGGGATCAGGATTGAGTCCCACATCAGGCTCCTTGTGTGGAGCCTGCTTCTCCCTCTGCCTGTGTCTCTGCCTCTCTGCCTCTCTCTCTCTCTCTCTGTGTGTGTCTCTCCTGAATAAATAAATAAAATCTTAAAAAAAAAAAAGAACCATGGATATAATATAGCCACTTCATTTTACAGTGAGTAAGTGTGGAGACTCCAGAAATGAATTATTTACCCAAAGTCACACACCTACTAGTGTTAAAACTGCAATTTGAGCCTAGATCTCTTGTCTGAGGCCTTTATACGATATTGCCATTATGATTCTTCAGTGGGACATCCCACAGTCACACAAGAAAGTTCTTTGGAACAAAACCAGACCAAAACAAACCAACCACCAACAAACCTTTGTAAAAATGAAAGCTTTTGTTCCAAATGTGTTACTACCAGATTTTCCCAGCCTTGACTTCCTACCTGTCTAGACCTGCACTGATCACCAGCTGCTAGGAAAATCCATCTGCCACCTACCCCATCTTGTCCCTGCCTGTTTTTCTTCTTTAATGACAGATGTCCTGGTTTCAAATCTACTAGCAAACTTAAGTACCTTAAATAAATAGCACTAGCCTTCACCTGGGTGTGTCTCTATTCTCTCTCTATGCTTTTTTTTTTAATTTTTAAAAATTTTTTTAAGGGTTTATTTATTTGACAGGATGAGTGACAGCACAAGCAGGGGGAGCAGCAGAGGGAGAGGGAGAAGCAGGCTCCCCAGCTAGGCAGGGAACCCGATGTGGGGCTTCATCCCAGGCCCCCAAGATCATGACCTGAGCGGAAGGCAGATACTTAACTGAATGAGCCACCCAGGCACCCCGATCTCTATTCTCTAGACTCTGTGACAGATTCAGTGTCTAGTGAGAACCCATGTTTTGATTCATAGTCAGCCATCTTCTTGCTCTGTCTTCACAAGGCAGAAAGGATGAGGGAGTTATCTGGGGTCTCTTTTATGGGAATATTAAACCTATTTGTGAAGGCTTCACTCTGATGACCTAGTCACTTACCAAAAGTCTCACCTCCTAATACCATCATATTGGGGTTTAGGATGTAACATATGAATTTGGGGGGGATGTAAACATTCAGTTTATAGCAAATAACTGTTACTAGAGTTTAGTGAGTTCTGTAGTAAATATCTTAGGCAATATGCTAAAATGGACCCTTTGTTTGAAAAAGAAAAAAAAAATTGGGACGCCTGGGTGGCTCAGCAATTGAACATTTGCCTTCCACCCAGGGCGTGATCCTGGGGTCCCAGAATTGAGTCCCACATCCGGTTCCCTGCATGGAGCCTGCTTTTCCCTCTGCCTGTGTCTCTGACTCTCTCTCTCTCTGTGTCTTTCATGAATAAATAAATAAAACTTAAAAAAAAGAGAGAAAATGCTAATTTAAAGCCTTTTCATCTTCAAGTGTATGAAAGTCATGTATTTTTCTCATTTAACTTAATGAAGTATCTTTTTTGGAATATGAATTACTTTGAGTCCAAGAACTTTTTTAAAGTTGCTCGTCAAAACACAGTTGAAATTTTGACTCTCATTCTGTAGTTCCTATCTGCCACTTTGAAGATGGGGTAGGCCTTTTGAAATAAGTCTGCTTCTAGTACATGAACAATACTTAATAACATTAACCATCAATATCAGTATCAATCTGGTAGTGAGAGCTGTACAAGCATGCCTCTGTCCTTACAACCACTCTGCAAAGTAGAAAGTATTATCTCAATGTATAGATGAGAAAATTGAGGTCAAACAGGTTAACTTGCTAAGAGATATACTGTTAAAAAATGGCAGGGTCATGATCTCAGGGTCGTGAGACTGAGCACCGTGTCTAGCTCCATGCTGAGTGTGGAGCCAGCTTAAGATTCTGTTTCTCCCTCTCCTTTGGCCCCTCCTCTCCCTCAAAAAAAAAAAAAGTGTCAGAGCCACTTATTATGTTACTTAGAATAAATATTTTTTTAAAGATTAAAAAAAAGATTTTATTTATATTTTTGGGAGAGGGAGAGAGAGTGAGCAAGAGAGAGAACACAAGCAGGGGCAGAAGGAGAGGGAGAAGCAGGCTCCCTGATGAGCAGGGAGCCCTGGGCTGGGCTCCATCCCAGGCCCCGGGGATCATGACCTGAGCCAAAGGCAGATACTTAACTGACTGAGCCATCCAGGCACCCCCAGAGTAAATATTTTTTAAAAAATTCATACCAAGCCCAATATTTAGACACAACCTTTCTTATCACTAAAAAATGAGTGTAGTTTAGAGGAAGTTCAGGAAAAACATGCCTACTGCTGGGAACCCCAAACACTTTTGTCGGCCCCTAGTCCAGTTTCTACCCTCTGCAAATGGGAACCCTGTAGGTTGGAACAGCAGGAGATGAAATCAAAGCAGGTGAACTTGAAAGGATAAACTGAAACAGAAGTCTATCTAGGAAGTCAACAGTGTCCAGGGCAAATGATAGCAGAGGCAGCCTCAATTTATCCAGACTCAGCTTGCTTGAAAGCATGGCCGTCACCAGCAATAGAGAAGAGCAATTAAATGACACAGGTAGCAACTGACTGGGCAGGAGCACAAGGCAGGCACCCCTCCCTGCAGCAACTTCCAAACACACTCTGGGGAAGATTTTTGCAGAGATGTGGGGGGGAGCCCTTGAAACACAAGTTACCCTAATATGATAAAGTTGCCAGTAAAAATGATGATCACGAAGACAACAGGAACAAGTGTTTAAGATAATGGTAAGTCGAGAACATGATACAAAATCATCTGTGAACTATTAAAACATATATGAATATGAAATAAAGGCTGGAAAGCAATACTCCAAAATGATAAAAGTCACTGTGTTGTGATTGAAGAGTTATGGGTGGTTTTTTTTCTTTTCTAATCTTTCATAATATTGTTACAATTTTTAAAGAGTTTTTACCAAAAAGATGGTAGGTGAAGAGAACATTTAATTAACATTTTTATATTCTGTAAGAAAAAGAGAAAGTTCTTAAAAACAGTAATAATTTTTTCCTTCATTCTTTCTTGTCATCTTTTCAAAGTCTACCTCAATCTGCCTCTCATTCCAATTCATTCTGTGTTTCAAATGAAACAGATTGTTCCCCCTCAGGCTGAGTTATGATATAGCTTGAGCCTGTTGTGTTTTGCTGGCTTAGGTGTCACTTGTGTGAGCCATACAGACGTGCCTAACTCTGAGTTAGAAGTACCTGACTTGCAAAAAAAAAAAAAAAAAAAAAAAAAAAGCTGAGGCATCCAATTTGTAAGACCGCAGAAGGCATGAATCAGATACAAAAGCACAGACAATGTTTCTTAGGTGAAGAAATAAAAGAACTTAGATGCCAAACTTGGGAGTGAGGTTGTTGTATTTTATTTTATTTATTTAAATTTTATTTGGTTAACATACAGTGTAATATTGGTTTCTGGAGTAGAATTCAGTGATTCATTGCTTACATACATCACCCAGTACTCATCACAAAAAGTGTCCTCCTTCAACCACCTATCCCATCCCCCCACCCATCTTCCTCCATCAACCCACAGTTTGTTCTCTATTGTTGAGGCTCTTATGATTTATTTCTCTCTCTCTCTTTCCCCTCCCTTCCCATATGTTCATCTATTTTCTTTCTTAAATTCCTCTTTTGAGTGAGATCATATGATATTTGTTTTTCTCTAAGTGAAATGTAGCATAATATACTCTAGTTCCATCCACATCATTGCAAATGGCTAGATTTCATTCTTTTTTTTAAAGATTGATTTATTTATTTGAAAAAGAGAAAGAGTGGGGAGGGGCAAGGACAGAGGGAAAAAGAGAGAGAATCCTTAAGCAGACTCCCTACTAAATATGGAGCTTGATGTGGATCCCACATCCCCTGAAGTCATGACCTGAACCAAAATCAAGAGTTGGCCACTTAACCAACTGAGCCACCAGGAACCCCAAGATTTCATGCCTTTTGATGCCTGAGCAATATTCCATTGTATGTATATAACACATCTTTATGCATTCATTGGTAGAGTGAGGTTGTTTTAGTTGAGGAAGTTGGAAACTTGAATTTAGGAAAAGGAAATAGATTACTTCACATTTATGGGCCTATGAGATAAACAAAAAGTAAATTTTTAAAAAAGATTTTTAATTTATTTATTCATGAGACACACACACACAGAGAGAGAGAGAGAGAGAGAGAGAGAGGCAGAGACACAGGCAGAGGAAGAAGCAGGCTCCATGCAGGAAGCTTGATGTGGGACTCGATCCCAGGTCTCCAGGATCACGCCCTGGGCAGAAGGCAGGCACTTAACCACTGAGCCACCCAGGTGTCCCAAAAAGTAAATTTATCTCCAAAGATTACTTAAAAATAAATTTGTTAAGGATTTACAGCATATCTCTATTGTAAAATAAAATATTTAAACTTTTTGTTTTTTAAAGATTTATTTACTTATTCATGAGAGAGAGAGAGAGGCAGAGACACAGGCAAAGAGAGAAGCAGGCTCCATGCAGGGAGCCCAATGTGGGACTTGATCCCCAGATCCGGGATCATGCTCTGAACTGAAGGCAGACGCTCAACCACTGAGCCACCCAGGCGTCCCTTAATCTTTCTAATGAAAGTTTACTACTGATCTTAATCTTACTATACATAAACCCTAGACCCAAAATTTATATGACTCTGCAGACATAACTATATCTTTAATTATTTAAAAATAAAGGCCTAATCAGTAAATCGAATTTAAATTTGGTAATTTAAAACTTTAGTTTTCATAGTATTGCCTTGCATCCAAGATTCATAAGGAATGGTATAGCATAGCACGTCTACAATTTGGCAAAGCATTAGAGGCTATTTCAAAGTGTCCTGATTACTTTTTTCTGTTATGTTTATAAAATCACTCATTTTAAGAGAGACACGTGGAGGCACCTGGGTGGCTCAGTGGGTGAGTACCTGACTCTGGATTTCAGCTCACATCATGTTCTCAGGATACTGAGATTGAGTCCCACATCATCAAGCCCCATATTGAGCACCGTGTTGGGCTCTGTGCTGGGCATGGAACCTGTTTTAGATTCTCTCCTCTCTCCCTCTGCCCCTCCCCTCCTTCATTCCTAAAAAGAGAGAAAGAGAGAGAAAGACAGACCTGCCTTTGTCTCTATATGTAGATTCATTGTTTTTTGAGACAGGATTACCATTCGTAAATGAATTACTAATAATAAAGAATCAGCATTTAAAATAAATATACCAAAAGCTATAGAAGGAATAGCATAGCCCGTCTACCCTGCACATTCTGCTTGGTGCTAGAATATTGGGTCAAACTACATGTTGTGCATTCCATGAGGCCAGGGATTACCACTCAAGGGCTCCCACATTCTTGATAGCACTCAGTGCTAGAGTCCTAATTAGTCATCAATCAGCACTTGTTGACTTACAGAAGCCATGTAATGTGGCTTGATTGCCTACTCCCTGTACTTCTTCCAGCTAGAGGTCCTCCTCTTCCTCCAAGCAGCATATTCAGACTTTTATCTTCTGCTGTTAGTTTTTCTGAGTTATGGCCAGGCCTTCTTTTCCTCTGAGACACAGAGGCCTTTGAGGACGGAGACATTGCCTTTTATCCTTCTATTCCTGACAGTGCTTGGTACATTCTAGACACCAAATATGTATTGGTTGGAGGAATAATTGAATGAAATAGTAGTTTAAAAGTAAATATGAGGGTTGGAGGACTTCTTCTAGCTCTGTTTCCTAAAATTGCTTGAGTATCTCTGACAAAATAAATTGAAGTTTATATTTGTATTTGTAAATACAAGGTATAGAAAGTAGATAAATAGGAATCTGTATTCATGTATTCTGTTCCCCTTACAGGAAGATCTTTATACATCACAAACTATATGTGTTTTATTCATAATGTTATTACTGGCCCTTCAGAGTTTGAATGTTAAGTAATATTTATGACAAATAATACACTAGAATATGAGCCATCTACTTTTTTTCTAAATGGGGCTGCTAATCTTCTAGCAAAAATGTTTGTCTCCATTCCTTTTTTCTAAATATTGTAGTTCCTCTTCCTAGAAAACAGATTATTTCTCTTGAGTAGTATAAACTTAGATCTCTGCCCTCCTAGATGCATTTTTATCAAAGTATTTTTCCATGACTTTTATAGTCATGATGTGCGAGAGTGGAAGGAAGAACATTAACATTTATTTGTTGCCAGTTAAGTGGCAAGTATTGTGTTAGGCAACTTTATATTTGGTGTCTTGTTCAATCTCACGAAAGAACCTATGAGATATGCCATTTTACATAAAAAGGAAACCAAAGCTCAGAAAAAATTTTTTTTATTATTTATTTATGATAGTCACAGAGAGAGAGAGAGAGGCAGAGGGAGAAGCAGGCTCCATGCACCGGAAGCCCAACATGGGATTCGATCCCGGGTCTCCAGGATCGCGCCCTGGGCCAAAGGCAGGCGCCAAACCGCTGCGCCACCCAGGGATCCCAAGCTCAGAAAAATTAACCCTCTTTCTCATTGTCTTATAAACAACAGTGGAGCTAAGATTTAAACCTGGGTTCATTTCACTTTGAATGTTATAGTCTTCGTTGTTTCTTTTCCTTTTTTTAAAAAATTATTTAAAAAAAATAAATGATTGATTGAAGCAATTGCTATACCCCGTGTGGGGCTCAAACTCACAACCCCAAGATCAAGAGTCACATACTTCTCCAACTGAGCCAGCCAGGCATCTCCAAATCCTATAATTTTTCTACTGGATCTGTGAAGATGAATGCAAAATAAGAGAAGGCTGGAATATTTTATTTCACTATACCTAGTAGTGGATAGAAGGTAGTAAAGGAAGGAAGCATAAATCTATATAGAGAGGTACCCACTACCCTAATAATTGATTTAAAGTGATTTGAATTATCTGAAGATATAAAATATCTCTTTCAACAGGCTACATTACCAAAATTTTTTATCATTATGAGAAGATTATCTTATAAACAACAAAAGCAGCCTTTGTAAAATGTCTTTGCATTTCCAGGTGTACAAGAGATAATACTAAAATACTTAGCACTTCTGATGCTTTCCAATCAAACTAGAATTTGAAGTTAGATAATTGTTTTGAGCTCCAGAAAGCCATTATGTGATCTATCTAATGACTTTCAGGGGGCCCAAAGAAACAGAATATCCTGGCCAGTGGTAAGCTTCTCTCTACCCAGAAGGAAAGCACCTTTAATTGCACAGACAGAGGTGTCTGGCTGACTTAGCTAGTAGAGCATGTGACTCTTGATCTAGGGAATGTGATTTCAAGCTCCATGTTGGGTGTAGAGCCTACTTTAAAAAAAATTAATTTTTAAAAAATTACATGGACGATCTACATTTTAGAATATAAAAGCAGAAAATATTTATGAGTAAACATAGAAATAAATAATCCAAATTTTTTGGATTCTTTTCACATTGAGAAGGTGGAAAGAGAAGGGAGCTGATGGTTTACCTGGGTGGTGCAGTTGATTGAGACTGAGCACTGGACTCTTGGTTTTGGCTCTGGTTGTGATCTCGAGGTGGTGAGGTTAAGCCCAAAGTCAAGGCCTGCTTTGAGCTCCACACTCAGCTGGGGAGTTTAAGACTCCTCCCCACCAAAAAAGACTCTTTCTCCCTCTCCCTTGCTCCTCCCCCAATGTCCCCCCGCCCACCCATGCACATGCAAGCTCTCTTAAATAAATGAATAAATCTGAAAAGAAAAGCAAAGGAAATGAAAGGAAAGGAAAGAAAAGAAAAGAAAAGAAAGAAAAGAAAAGGGAGCTGACATTTACTGAATGCTACAGTCTGCTTTGAAGAAATGTTTTGGATTCACTAGGTCAATATTTTATACAAGGTCAAATGGATGTCAGACATGGCTTGTTCGGTAATGCCCATTGCTATAGTCTTTTTCACCATGGAGAACAATCTATCAAGAAAAATATCATCTTGCTTGTGACTTTTGTTAATCTCACCTTTGAGCCTGTGGCTAGAAAGCACCTTTGGGTTAGATGGTGTGATTTCTATACAGATATATTCCCAGAAAGCATTTATAACAACGTTGAAAAATTCAGACTTGCACAGACAGGTCAGATAATGGTTTCAAATGTCATTAAACAGGACAGTGTTTGGGTCATATTTGCTCTCTCTCTTTTTTAAACAGTATCATTTAGGTACAATGAACAGATAATGAATTGCACATATTTGAAGCATCCAATTTAAGGTTTTCACATATGTATACACCATTGAAGCCATCACTGCAATAAAGGAAAAAAAGAACATATTTATCATCCCCACAACTGTCCTCACACGCCTTTTTTGATTCTTCCCTCTCCCAGACTCAGGCAATCACTCATCTCCTTTTTGTCACTACAGATTAGTTTGCATTTCCTATGATTTCACAAAATGGACCATACAGTGTGTGTACTCTTTCTAATCTGGCTTCTTTTACTCGTCATAATTACTCTGGGACTCATCCATGTTGTTGCATATGTCGGTAATTCACTTCTTTTTATTGCCAAGTAGCATCCCATGCTGAGCATCACTACCCCACAATTTGTTTATCCATTCATTCATGCACTTCCTGCTCTTTTTGGTTGACCCTACTCTCCTGACCAAAATTACTTTCTCTGATTTGCAATTTCTGATGATTATACCCTTTTCATTTACCCAGTTATAGTGGACACCTGTGGTTTTGACTGCCCTGAATCCCTTTCCTCTTATATTTGTTAATAGCACTTTCTGTCCCTTGAACAAGTGCATCTCCTCCACTCCACATGGTCTGTTAGGACTCTTCTGATAAGAGAATGGATACATATGAGCAATTAGAGTCCTTATTTAGAATTTTCTGAATGGGGACATCTGGGTGGCTCAGTGGTCGAGCATCTGCCTTTGACTCAGGGCATGATCCCGTGGTCCTGGGATCGAGTCCCACATCGGACTCCCGTGAGGCGCCTACTTCTCCCTCTGCCTATGTCTCTGCCTCTCTCTCTGCATCTCTCATGAATCAATCAATCAATCAATCAATCAATCAATCAGTCAGAATTATCTGAATGGATTGCCCTTCCTTTGGATTAGGCATTATGAGGGCAGGTCCCAGGGAGGTCAGGGAACATGAAAAGAAGTCCAAGAAAATGAGGTTGCACATGAACTGAAGCCCAGATGAGAGACTGAGTCACTATGTTCTGAGGCAGACTTCCTGGATCCAGCTGATAATAAAGTCTGCTTATCCCTGACTGTCCCCATTTTAATTAAGTGGATGGTAAGAGTGTCCTCATTTTTTTTTTTTTTTTAGAGGAAACCTCTCTTCCGATGCTCTCAGCACGTGTAACCTAGGCGAGGCAAGCTCCACCTTGGCTTTAAAGGGTAGAGCAGGGATCCCTGGGTGGTGCAGCGGTTTGGCGCCTGCCTTTGGCCCAGGGCGCGATCCTGGAGACCCAAGATCGAATCCCACGTCGGGCTCCCGGTGCATGGAGCCTGCTTGTGTCTCTGCCTCTCTCTCTCTCTCTGTGTGACTATCATAAATAAATAAAAAATTTAAAAAAACAATAAAGGGTAGAGCATATGTGGCCAATAACTCAGCTGCCTTGGTCATGGTGACAGTTCGTTGATTCAAGTTGGGCTAATAAGCACTCTTTATGCTACTGGGGATGTTGCTCCCTTTTTTTCCGGAAGACTTAAGACAGAAAGTACTGAGTTACAAATATTGCTGCCATCTTTTGATCTAATGGGTAGACGAGCAGGGGCTGCCAAAGGCAGAGCCAAAAGGAGAAAAACCAGGTCCCAAAGACATTGTGTGTGCTGTTGGATAAGATGTCTCTGAAGCCTGCAATACCCCTGGTTTTTGAAGTTCTGTAAACAAAAATCTTTTTTCTGTAAAAGTTTTCTGAGTGGCTATTCATGTCACTTACAAAAGAAAAAGTTGCAGTACAGGTGCTTTACATTCATTATCTCATTTAATACTTGCAACCCGGCAGATATGTTACTACACTAATTTTATATGTGGGGAAACTCTTAGTTAAGTAACTTACCAAAATCTTACAGTGGCAAAGCTAGGATGCCCATCCAACCCAACTATTGCAAAGCTCAGTTCCTATGCAATACTGCTTCAGGGCTGGAACCCTGACCTGCTTAGCTCTGTGTTTTTCTATTCTTTCTTTCTAGTACATGAAGTTTAACACTCTGCACATTTGTGGCTTCCTTGTTGCTGAGATTAAATATATATATATTTAAGATTTTGTTTATTTATTCATGAGAGACACAGAGAGAGAGGTAGAAACACAGGCAGAGGGAGAAGCAGGCTCCATGCAGGAAGCCCAATGTGGGACTTGATCTGGTGACTCTAAGATCACACCCTGAGCCAAAGGCAGACGCTCAACTGCTGAGCCACCTAGGCATCCCAAGATAAAAATATATTTATAAGACTTAATCCTTCTCTGCCCCTGCTTTTTTACCTTTCTTATTGTCTTTTCCAACTTTTTCATTTTTAATTTCTCCATTTTTTTCAATGTTAGATACCAAATATTTGCTCTACTCTTCTCTTCCTGGGTGATCCTATGCTCACGTTGACTTGGGCAAGGAAAAGTTAGTTTACTGACAAACTTGCCCTTCTAAACTAATAGCTAAAGACAAGAAGGATTACGTCTACAAGTCATTCTGATAAACATCACTGCAAGCAAATCACTGGGGCAAATTCTGAGGATGACAAAACCAGAAGTCCTCTGCTACTTCCTCCCTTCTCTCATTTTTTAAAAAGATGAAAGGCCAGTGATCATTCTGACAAGCCCCTGGGAAAATAGCTGATTGCCACATCCTCCTTTTTAACACACTTAAGAGGGAGAAAACCCTTACTGCCCTAGCTCCCACTTTCCAACAATATCCTTTTTTTAAAAAAAGAAAGAAATTTGTGAAATCTAAAGATGGTTTGCTGCTGTGCTTCATTTCTCAGGAAGCTCAAATCAGCCTTAAATATATTTTATTGGAAGAGTCCACCTCTGATTTCTTTCAGGAGGTAGGAAACATCAACCTAGTTAAGAGCAGTTAATATCACAAGGTTTAAAAAGGACAGAAAGAAAAACTATTTAATCCCTCCTTAGTCTTTTAATAGAGACCCATGTGGGAGCCTTACTGGAAACCTGGAGACTAACACTCCCTAAGCATTTTGTCAACACTAGAGAACAACTTTATTTTGAAACATAATGTTTGAAAATTATGTCTTCCTTAACTGCCAAGACTGAGTTTGGTTTCTGGATTCATTTCCTTTGTGAGGATACATGACATCACTTTCCTGAAAGCTTTTTATAATACTCCCTTGACTGTATCAAATCTCTTGGATGTTACCAAGCCTTTACGTTTGATAAATCTAATACTGCAAATTAGAAATTTTAGATGTAGACAGTAAAGAAATTTCTCTCCCCAAATTTGTAAGTTGTGTGTCTATGGAGATACTTTGATAATGATTTTTAAATAGAGCTGGATCTGTAACATCTCTGTAGTTAACCTTTAAAGGAATGGGCTACAGTTGTATCATTATGCAACGGTATAAGATTATTTTGCAAAAGTTGGGATGGTACCAAATATTTATAAAAAATAAACATTAAAGTGATGCCACCTGTTTTGTTTTTGAAGTAGGTTAAAAAATCCTTCAATATTACTCTTTTCTCATCTATAGTTTCATTTTTACTAAAAGTAAAATTATTTTGCTCAGGTGATAGTATAGGGAAGATAGTTAATTGCTGCCCTTAGCTTGATTTACTTCACTCTTATTGCAAACAAATAAATTTATTCTATGGTTCGGCCTAGCAAAATAGAGAATAAAGCCAAACAAAAAACTTTTTTCCAATTTGATAAGTTAACTAATTTCTTTGAGAATTTTTTAGAGCTTATAATAATTGGAAATGGTTCCAGAATTCAGACATGTGGGAAATTGTTTTTGTAAATAGATGAAGCTATGTGTTGCTGCTCTAAGGAGCAGCGGTTCTCAAACTTTATTGTGTAGCAGAATCCTAGAGGACTTGTTAAAACTGTTTGCTGGGCTTCATCCCTGACTCTCTGATTCAACTGGTTTAGAGTGGAGCCTGAGAATTTTAATTTCTAAGAAATTCTCAAGTGATACTGCTGCTGCCACTGATTTAGGGATCATTGTTTGAGAACCATTAATGTAGAACAACTGAAAACAGGCTTCAGTGTCTCTCTCATTTCGTAACTTGATAATGTTTCATATTTGTTTCTCAGGCTTATGTCATTCTTAAAGTGTGAAGCACAATGAAGATTTTCTGACTACATCCCCTTCTACTCTGTCCAAAATTCAGTGACCTTCAAATTCTCTCTCCTTTCAAGGACCCCCTTGTCCCCAGATTGGAGAGTAAATACTTAATGCTCCAAGAGAGCAGTTTCCCAGATCGTGCTCATCAGGACATGTGTGCCGCAATATCTTCATATACATCCTGTGATGAAGCTATTCTATGGTCATAACATTTTGGGATACACTGGTTTAACTGGAAAGAAAATTACTTTCAATCTCAGAACTTCTCAGAGTTTTTCATATACAAATGTACATGGTGAATTTCCAAAGGGAAATGAAGTATGTGGCATTTCCCAAGTGGATTTGATCTTGGAATTCTTCCTCAACCCTCTTCCTCACCATATGCTAGGGAATATTTATTAACCATAATTTAGGAAATGCTCTAAGTAATTTTGTAATTTACTTTATAAGGTTAAAAAAGTCTATACTACAACTCAGCCAAAAAAAGCCAATTTAGCAGACCAAAAACATCATGGGCAAACTTTAAATCAATTTAGAAGAGTAGCTAAATAAATGTACTCATTATTTTGATTGTATATGACTTTTTAAAAATTATCATAAGATCTACCCTCTTAACAAATTTTTAAGGGTGCAATATTGTTAACTATAGGCACAGATCTAGAGATCTGTACATCAGATCTCTAGAATTTATTCCTTTTGTATAACTGAAACCTTATACCTGTTGAACATCAACTCCCTATATCTCCCATCCCACAAATCCTGGCCCTCACCCTTCTACCTTCTGTTTCTGAGTTTGACTATTTAGAATATTTCATATAAATGGAACCATGCTGTATTTGTCCTATGATTAGCGTATTTCACTTAGTATAACGTTCTCAAGATTCATCCATTTTTTAGATTCATCCATGTTTTTGTACCACTTCCTCCTTTTTTGTAGCTGATAATATTCCAATCTGTGTATATACCACATTTTCCTCTTTCATGTGACCTTTTTGTGATCAAATAATCTACTGAGGGATATAAAGAAAAGAACCCAAGGCTTTAGCCTCTGCTGTTCATCAAGTCTTCCTGGACCTTACCCCCAAGCTCTGTTCCTCCCACACAATTTCTTTTCCATTAGTTTTTCATTTTCTTCAGTATATTTCTCATGATTACAAGTTCTTATGAATTCCTTAGATGAGTTACATATTTATTGGTTGTTTCTACCACTAGAAAACGGTTCCATGAGGGCAATATCTTGTCTGTTTTGTTCATTTCTGTATTTTCAGTGTCTAGAGCAGTGCCTGGCACATCATATATAGTCAGTAAATATTTTTTGATGGAAGGAATAAATAAATCTATATAATCATTACCTAAGTTTTAATTATGAAATGTTTATTATGGTAATAAAAGATATAGGAAGAAAAAAGGGTGCTCTTTAGCAGCTTCAGTTGAGGCAATTAGGACAATCTTTGGCTTTCTAAAGGAGTAATTCCAATCTAATAAAATAAAAGAGGAATTATTGATTTGAAACTCAGGATGTTGTTTTGTAGATTCGCTTTTTAGAAAGATTTTATTTATTTATTTGACACACACAGAGAGAGAGAGAGAGAGAGAGAGAGAGAGAGAGAGAGAGCAAGCACAAGCAGGGGGAGTGGGAGAGGGAGAAGCAAGCTCCCGCTAAGCAGGAAGCCAGATGTGGGGCTCAATCCTGGGCCCAGAGATCATGACTTGAGCTGAAAGCAGATACTTTGACTGAGGGACCCAGGTACCCCTTGTAGATTAATTTTTATTATGATTTTTTAAAATGATTTTAAAAAATATTTTATTTATTCATTTGAGAGAATGAGCACGAGGGAACGCAAGCAGTGGAAAGGGAGAAGCAGCCTGCCCCAGGCGCCCCATGATTTTTAATATATACTAAGGGATCAAAAAAGGACAATTATTTTTAAAAAATAAGACAAGTATGTGAAAGATGCTTGGCATGTAAGTATGCCTTATATAAATACTAATTTTTCTAGTTCTCTAAAATACCTCTAAAAATGATGCTATGTAATAGTGATGCTATATTCTTGGTATGTTACAAGTTCTCCGACTTGGACAAATTGACAAAGCATCACTTTTTTTTTTTTTTTTCATGATAGTCACAGAGAGAGAGAGAGGCAGAGACACCGGCAGAGGGAGAAGCAGGCTCCATGCACCGGGAGCCCGATGTGGGATTCGATCCCGGGTCTCCAGGATCGCGCCCTGGGCCAAAGGCAGGCGCCAAACCGCTGCGCCACCCAGGGATCCCAGCTTTTTTTTTTTTTTAAGCACACTTGCTCTAAAGGAAAGCTTGTGTTCTATATTTGCATTTGTATAGGAATGATAAGCAAGTGTTAAATATGTGCAGAGCATAAACGTTGCTTATTTATGGATCCTGATAATTTTAGAGGCACGGAAATCGGATTGAAATGTATGATTTTTTTGGGATATTACAATAGATACATTTAACTTTGCCCAACAAAATGAGAGAAAGAAATCCAGAGGCATTATTTTTAGAGGGAAAGGATTCGTCCAGGAATCCAAGAAGATAATTAGCAGAAGTCCTTAGGACATTTGAAATTGCATTAAAAATCTACGAAGACTATTTCTGGGTATTAAAATGGAAAAATATTTATATCTCACTTTAGCAGACTTTTTATGTGGTTTAAAATTTTTTCTTGTTTAGGTTGTCCACATCCGGTCCCCACTCTAGTCTTTTCTATCCTCTCATTATCTCCCTCTAGGGGTTTGTTTTTACTTTCTGCTTTTATCCTTATTAGTGAAAAAAAAAAATGGGTCAGTATTACTTTAGTTTGTCTTCACTTTCACTCTGCTGTTCATTCCTGAACCAGCTTTTAGCCTCTGAGAAAGAACAAAGTAAAAACAATTACAGAAACTGGGCCAACCTCTTGGCGCCCCCTCCCCCCAAGAAAACAAAACCTAACCAAGGGCAACAGAAGTTCTTCTCTGCTCTCCTATAGCACCTTGTATTTCCTTTCTCATAAAATTCAGAATCTCATTACAACCGCTTACTGAACATCTTTCACCCCAGCTCCACGCAGTCCTTGGAGGACCCAGGGCATTGCCAAGAAAATATAGAAAGGTGAAATGAACAAACGCTGCCTGCGTGCGTGAATGACTGCTGCACAGCTGCCCACCCGGGCACCCACAATAGAGGAGCAAAGGGCCAGCAACAGGCTCAGGGGTGGGCCCTTTTCTCCAGAAAACCTTTTGGTAGAGAACTGCGGCACTGGTATCTTCATTACATAATTACTTGGGTAATTTAAGCAAGAGTTTTTGTTTCGTTGGGGGGTGGGGTGGGAGGAGGATGAAGGGGCCGAATTACCGGGGTAATCTCGTTCCCGGTGCCCGCGGAGTGGCTCTACCGAACCTTCTCGCCCTCTCACCTCCCTCCCGCGGCTCGGCTTCAGGAGCCGGGCCGCCGGGAGCGGGGCCCCCACCCCCACCCCCACCCCCGGGCGGGGGGTTTCCCGGGGATACCCCGCCCCGCCCCGCCCTCCGGGCCCGCCCCGCCCCCGGCCCTCCGGCCCCGCCCCCGGCCCGCCCCGCCCCCGGCCCGCCGGCCCCGCCCCGCGGCCGCCGCCAGCAGGGGTCGCGCTGTCCGCGGCGAGCTGCTCAGGCGGGGGTGGGGGAAGCTCCCGCGGCGGGTCGCTTTTCTCCGCTGCTGCTGGTTGGATCGTTTCAATAAAAGTCTTTTTTCTCGCTCGCTCGCTCGCTCGCTCGCTCGCTCTCCTCCGGGGAACAGGCGGAGGCGTCAATCCGCAGTCGCCGAGCGAGAAAGCGACGCACACGCAGCGAATGGGAGCGGCCGCCCGCGGTCTCCCGAGCTCCTCCGGGTCCGGCCGCAGAGAAGAAGGAGCCCCGGTCCGGGCGGGCCGCCTCAGCCGAGCGCCGGCACCTCCCTGCCCGGCCTCGCTCCCGCCCGGGCTCCTCCGAGGGGATTAGTGGGCTGCCCGCGCGGCCCGGCGGCGGCCCGGCGGCCCGGGAGCCATGTTGTCCGGGGGGCTCGGCAACGCGTGAGGCACCCGCGGCCCCTCCCGAAGGCTCCGGACCCGGCCGGGGCGAGAGCCGGAAGGCGGCAGCGGAGGCCTGCGCCTCGGAGGCGCCGTGGGTCCCCCGCCGGCCGCTGGGACCCGGACCTGCATCCGGTCGCCGCGGGCGTCGGCGGAGCCGCTCACCCTCCGCGCCTCGCCTGGAGACGCGGCCCCCGCGCTCGCTGGTGAGTTGGCGGCTGGCGACCGCGCGGGGCTCTCCTGCCGCCCGGCGGACCGCGAGCCCCGCGGGGCGGGAGGGCGGCCGTGGCGGGGCGCCGCCGGCTCAGGCCCGGCCGGGAAGTTGAGAGAGGCAGGCGCGGCCGGGGGGGCTCGCGGGGGCCCGTGGCCCCCGGCCCCGCGCGCGCCCCGGGGCGCCGGGGCATTTCCGGGCTGGGCTGGGCTGGGCTGGGCTGGGCTGTGGGGAGGTGACGGGCTCCTTCGCGGAGGCGCGCGCGGTCGCCGCCACCCGCGGGGCTCGCTGCCCACCTGGACCCCGGGGGAGGCCCGCGGGCGGGGGGGGGGCGCGAGGAGGCCGAAAGTCCCCCGAGACACAAAGATTCTCCCCGGGCGGGGGCGGGGGCGGGGGCGGAGCCGCAGGCGCGGGCGGCCGCGGGGAAGGAAGGGCGCGAGGCGGCGGGAGGTGGGCGACGAGGCGGCGGCGGCGGCGGCGGCGGCGGCCGCGGCGCTTCCAGCTCCTTGGAGACGCGGGGGGGTGCGAGCGGGTGGCGGGCGCGGGGGAGGAGCGGGAGCCCGCGCGTGGGGAGCCGCCGAGACAAAGCTGAGCGCAGCCTCCCGCGGGCGGGCGGGTCACACCCCTGAGCGCGGGGCCGCGGCGGAGGGGCCGCGAGTGTGGGAACCCCGGAGAGCCGGCGGGGAGGGGGCCTGGGCGGCTGCCCGGGGTTGTCGTCTCCGTGGCAGTTGCTTTTCTCAGCAATTTTGTGCCGGGTGCCTTCGCTCCCCAACTCCGCTGGCGGGCTCGGGATCCCCCGCCCGTCGCCCCCCGCCCGTCGCCCCCCGCCCGTCGCCCCCCGCCGCCGCGTGGGCCCTCCCCGCGTTCTCTGCCCGCTTCTCACCCACTCCTTTTTCGGGTAAGCAGTGCTTTGCCTCCAGCCTGCGGGGAGCGTGAGCTCAGGACAGGATGCCTGCGCTCGCTCTGACCCTGAACTGCCTTGAACTCCTCTCTCCCTCCCACCCTTTCCTTTCTGGGATCCTCTAATGTCACATGGCCGCTAACAATTAGCTTTTCTTTCAAAAACGGCAAACGCGTAGCCGACATCCGTGGCGCTCCCCCGCCGTATGTATTAATTCGTCCATTAGAGACACGTCGTTGGTCACTGAGCTTCATCACCTCTCCGCCAAATTTTCTAGGTAACAAAAGTGGCAGATTTTGTTTCGAGTCTCGGCTCTTCCTTAGGGTCAGCGGAGTGTGTTCCCCGGCAGCCAGACCTCCTGCCCCTTATCAGGAGATGCTTGACTTCGAGACGGACAATGCTTTCCCCAAACTTTACGGATTCTTTCTTGAGTCTTTGTTGAGGGATTTCTTTTAAAAGGCGCTTGTGTAAGAAGGTCAAAGTAACACATTCGCGCTACTGTATTTTCGACTTGTTTTGTTGACCACCGGGCAGAGGAGAATAATGAATGGGGTCTTAAGACCTTTGATGCCTTGAGTTAACGAAAGCCTCTGTCGAAGCTGGGAATAGGTTCAAGCAAATTTTAAGAAGGAAAAAAAAAAATTTGCTGGCAGTAGTTTATTGGTTTTTTGTTTGTGGATGAAGTCGTATCAGTCTTTGTAATTCTAACATCTGCATACTTCCATGTACGAGGGTTGTAACAAAAGAAAAAAACTGTGGCTATATTTAGGGAATGGTCTCTTTATGATGGAGAATTTAGGAATATAAAAGTATTATCGTTTTATCTGGTGGACTATCTCATAGGCCAGAAACACTAACAGTTTGAATGCTGGACCGCAAAGAAAATAGTTGAGTCTTTTGAATTTAAGCTGTTTAAAAATATATATGTGTATGTGTGTATATATATATATATATATATATATTTACAGCGAAAGTAGATATTGAATTATGAATGGAAAGAAATTAAAAGTAAAGCCTGTTTGATGTAGCGAAGTTACTATTGATATCATTCTAAAAACAGTCACATCTTGCTGCCATTCAAGTATTTGAAGCTATAAAAATTGTGAAGGGGATTTCAGTCTAGGGACCAGTCTCCGAACTGTGGGACTCCCTATCCCACCCTCACCACTTAACACTTTTCAGATACCCTTGTAAAATTAACAGGTTGTATCATTGATAATCAATGTTTTTATATAATACTTCTCAAAAGGCCAAAATAAAGGTACATTGGGTTTTTTTCCCCCTAGGTATTTATTAGTGTTTAATTAGATTATTGAAGTTTAATTCTCTGAAGGAAATCTACTAAAAAGTTAAGTAAGATTTCTGGGTGGTAGGATTTATGGATGAATAAAAATACAGTTCTATATTTTCCAAATTTTTACATTCCTCTTACAGGCAGGAAAAAAAAGTGTATGAAGTATGAAGGCTTGTTAATAACCTAATTTTCCTATTACTAGAAGAAGCTTCTATAAAATAGTTTATTCTCATCCTTGAACCAAAGCCCAACAAAGTCGCTCACTTTCAGGTGTCAGCTGTTTGAAATAGTGCAGCCTGCCAGATGTGCTCTGGTTACCTGAAGGGAGAAAGATACATAGTAAGGAAGATAAAATCGGAAGAATTGATTCAGTATATGATAATGATCTGATATATGGGGGTAGATTTGTACAGCACTCATCTTAGGCTAATAAATCATTGGTTTTACAAAAATAGAAAATTTTTATTTTATTTTTTGTAGTACAGAATAGTTGTGTTGACTCAACAGATTTTAATGTATGTATTTGTTTGATATGTTTAGTTTTCAGATATTGCTTCAGTCCTATGACTATGGTGGAATGAGATGACATATAAAATAATTTAGTCTGTGAGGCTTTCGTTTTTCCCCTTATTTTCAGCAATATGTTTCTCCTTTACTCATGAAATAGTGCTAACTAAACAACTGCAAGTCTTGTGAATAGTAGAAACAATAATGGCAACTGCGGAAGATATTTAGAAATGAAGATGATTTCCTTTAATATTAGGAAAAATTCTATGTGAATACAAATTTTTTTCCCTGGTATTTTCTTTGTTATTGTCTAATAGTGCTGAATATTTATAAAGCATTATATTTTGAGTCTATATTAGTGTTCTCCAGTCTTTATAAAAATTGCAGCATCATGTCATGGCTATTTTTTTTTTTTTTTGGTAGCTTTTATACTTCCATGGAGGATAAGTACTTAGCGGATGTGTTGCTGTGTTGTAGAAAAAGGACATTATATGTTAAATTCAGCTTATAAAAATAATCATTATTTTATCTACTTTTAAAATTGCCTCCTTTCATACATATATGACAAAAGATTAGTTTTAGGTTCTTCAAATTTTGACTAATTTTTACTCAAACTTTTATTTTTTATTTTTATTTTTTACTTAAACTTTTAAATGGGAAAGTTATTTAAAGTGTACTACAGATTATGGCATTTTTGTATTTTAAATGACAAAGATAAGCAATAAGTTTATGGCATTTAAAATTACATTTTATATAGTATTTGTGAGGTTAAAACAATTGCCAAAATAGAAAAGTTGGTTTTAGTTGACTAGCATTCAACCTACAGTTGTTGGCAATTTCTTTGAACTGGTATTTTTTTTTTTTTAATTTTTATGAGATGTTTACAATATTAAGCCAAGAATTCTTACTGTCATTAGAGGATTCTTTGTCATTAGTTTGCTCCCAGCCTTTTTAGTTGACAATTACTTTCATATCTGTAAAATACTGACCTGGAAGGAGTAATTGCCAGGGACCAGAAAAACATACTGAATGTATCTGAGTGTGGCTTACCTTTTGCTAGCCTGTTTCCGCTCTCTGTTGGCCAACTTGAAAAACCATAAATACCTACCAATACATCTAATCTGGGGAGTGCCTCCTATTAAAACGTTCTGTGGTAACAAATGATACTGAATATTGTATGTGAAAAGGTAGATTTACAAATCTGTGACATATTGGGATGAATGAAATCCTCTTGCTCTCCAAAGCCTCCTTTTAAATTTATTTTTTGATATAAACTGAAAGAAATTAAACTTAATTGTTTCTTTTGCTGGGTACCATGACAGGTGTTACTTTGTTAAGTGCTCATCATAAGCCCGTCATGTAAGTATTGTGCCTCATTTTCTTTTTTTTTTTTTTTAATTTTTATTTATTTATGATAGTCACAGAGAGAGAGAGAGAGAGAGAGAGGCAGAGGCAGAGACACAGGCAGAGGGAGAAGCAGGCTCCATTCACTGGGAGCCCGACGTGGGATTCGATCCCGGGTCTCCAGGATCGCGCCCTGGGCCAAAGGCAGGCGCCAAACCGCTGCGCCACCCAGGGATCCCTTGTGCCTCATTTTCAAATGAGTACACAGAGGCCTTAAATTAATTGTCCCTAAGGTTCTACCACTATGGTGAAGCTGAGTTTTGGTGTTCAAACCATTTTATTACAATGCTTCCATAGAGATGTGATGTTAAAAAGTCTGTTAAGTGTCTGCTGTAGAGAGCACTATAAAGTGGTAAATTCAAATGTTCATCAAAATTAGATTTAAATTCCATTGAATTAGTTTTATTACACGCAAAAAATTGGTCTATACAAAATGTATAAATGAGAGGATATATTTATAGCTCAAAATGGATTAAATGTAAAAAGATTGAAAGTATTTGTAGATTTATTTTTAATCATGGATTTATCAATTAGAGTTTGGGCACAAAGTAAAATGGATTTATCAATTAGAGTTGTTTGGGCACAGAGTAAAATGAATATAGGTAGTGAAAAGCAAAAATAATTATACTGCATATTTACACATTTTTATGTATATGTTTACTTAATTGATTTTACATGTGTTAAAATTAGTTTGCATTAGCATATGCCATAAAAGAGAAGACAGCCCAGATGCATGCTGTGTAGATTGCTTCAGTATTAGGTGGGAATTTTATGTTACTGGTTTTTGGGTTTTGTATTTATAAATTCAATGCATAAATTTTGATCTTGTATTTTTATTGATATATAGCTGTATACCACCAAAACTGGAGATACTAGATCACATTATACATTTTTGTAATAACTTTTCACACTGTAAGCCAACCCTTATGAAGAAAAATATTGCAAATTAGTATTGTTGATACGTATCCTATCTCTTATTCCATTTGAAAAACAGAAAATGTTATTGACTTGACCTAAAGGTAGTCTGTTAAAGTGGAAGAACAGACGATTTGCTTTGTTTTGTTGTCATAAAAGTTAATTTTAAAAAAGTTTTTGTCCACCCATTTTTTTTTTTTTTTTTTTTTTTATGTAAGTTCTATACTCGAGGCTAGAACTCACAACACTGAGATCAGGAGTCACATCCTCTATACCAGTTGAACCACGCATGTGTCCCTTGTCAACTTTCTAATAGCACATCCTTATTTCTTTTTTTGCACTTGTTAGTGTAAATACTTTTAGGAATACTCTATATGCATATTTTTAAACAGTGGGAAAAGGACCCAAGAATAAATTCACTATATTCTAGGTTAGTTACTAACTCACTTTGGTCTTCTCAATCATATTTATAGTCTTTCTGTTCTTAAAATTGATGGTTAAATTTCTGTTAATTAGTGCAAGTTAGTGTTAAAAAAGGTTGGTAAAAATTAACATTTGTGAAAAGTCAGGTAACAACATTGAAGCTCTTATTACTCCAACTTTAGAGACATTATCCTTTAAATTAGCTAATATGTAGAAAAATTAGTTAATATGTATGTTTAAGTATTATCTTTGAAGTAAACCTTTTTCTTGGTTTGTACTGCTGTTTCTGGTTGGAAGGAAGCCTCTTATTGATTTTTGAAGTAAATTTTGGATTTCTTAAGCAGACTTTAGTCCTTTGAGCCTGTCTTACTGAAAGAAAATTTTTTTTTTTTTTTGAGAGTGGGTGAATGTGGAAGGGGTGCGGAGAGAGAGAGAGAATCCCAAGCAGGCTCAGTGTTCAGGGAAGAGACCCAGGAGCCCCATGTGGGGCCCAGTCCCACAACCCTGAGATCACAACCTGAGCCAAAATCAAGAGTCCATCACTTAACCCACTGAGCCACCCAGGCATCCCTTATTGAAATATTTCTAATGACATAATAATAATCCTTAATGGCTTTATTGTACTTAGTATGTTTTGTTTTTCAATTCAGGGATATGTATAATCAGTATTTTTAAAGCATTTGTCGTGTCCTAGGCATTGTGTTAGTCATCGTATATGGTATACACTGTGGTGGTATTGTGAGGTAGTACTGAGACATGTGAAATAACAGCAAGACTAGTTGATGAATGTTCTGCTCTTGGCCCTGTTCTCCTATTTTATGTGTTGCCTGGGCAATCTCATTTGAATTTAGTGCTTTTTTCTTATTCCCTATATGTTGATGATCTTCATATTTATTTCTAATCCAGACCTCTTTTCTTGAATTCCTTTCTAGCTACCTTCCAGATACTGCCTCTTAGTGCTCCTTCACCAGAGCTCAATTTTTTTTTTTATCCCCTGCCTCGATTCCCAGCCAACAGTAACGTATCACTTTTAGCCTGGTGACTAAAGCCGAAACCTTTGGCAGATTGTCTTTTCTATTCTCTCCTCCCCCTTGTCCAGTCTGTCACACCAAATTTTGTTAATTTTATTTCTAAATATCTTTTAGATTTATCTTTTCCTGTTGTTACTTTCATATGTTAGGGTTTTGGAATGCCCCATGTAAATTATTATGTCAAATTTTTCCCATTTTAATCTATCAGTTACTCATTCTTCTTTATATTTGTATATATGTCTTTTTATCGTCCCTTCTATCCATCCATCCATGTATCCATGTCTGAAGTGTGTTTGTGTATTCTATACTAGCATTTATAGTCAGGGCTAGGATATAAAGATTAGAAAGCTGGTGTATTGATGTTATTGTGCTGTGACACTTGAGAGAGATTCTCATTTTTGAAGACAAATGTCACTTCCTCTAAAGTCATCTTCAGTCTACATATGGTGATTCTGCTATAGCATTTATGTCTACCATAGTACTTGACCCATTGTTTTGTAATTATTTATAAATCTGTTTCCTAGTTGGCTTTCTGCTCCAGAGAGACCATGCTTTTTTGGTATTCCCTCCAAATTACGTATTGCTTAATTGAATGATGAAGTGTTGAGATTAGGAACTGGTAAATTAGATCAATCATGGCCTAAAAAGAGTCGAGAATCAATTCTGATACAGGAGAAAATAAAAACCCATCAAAAGTCTTGAATATTACTGTTACATGTAGGTGGTATTTGTGAGCATTCTTGAAGAAGCAGTTTGTAGGCCAACTTGGAGGGGCAGTAACTTGGCATTATTTGGTCTTTTTAATTACATGTAAATTGTACTAACTTGTTATCTTAGACAAATTGGAAATATAAAATTATAATACTTATATGTAAATACCTATTTCTAAAGATCTGAAAACTCTGGTCAAGATCAAGACTAAAATTTGGTTTAACTGAGCTCCTTAGCTATGTAGTACTAGAGTTAAATGCATTTTACTGAAGTACAAAATTGCACCCAAAAGGATAGAACAGTGTATTTGTCATTTCAGTTACCCTGATAGTTTATGTATACAGTTGACTAGGAATTTTGTTTTCGTTGGGATTACTGTAATTAAAACCTGCTTTGTGGTCTACGTTTAAAATTAAAGACATTTCATTGATTTTTTTAAAAAATTGAGTTTAAAATTATACCTCTGTTAAAGTAGGTATATTGTTAAGATTTATTTTAGAAACCAGAGATTATGACTTGATGACTTCTGGAGATGTGACATTTAAAAATGAATTTTCACAAGTTGTGAGATTCAGTGCCTTTTAATATTTCTCTATTATATGGTCTTAAAACATTAAACATTTTTATATCAGCTACATTTTCACGATCATGATTTATTTACTGATGTTTTATCATTTCAGGAACAGTGGAGTCAGCACTGTATTTTGCAGTAGATTTTATTGTTTATAAATCTTTTTTTTAATTAAATTTCTTAAAAGTAAGCTTTAGTGCCCATTATGGGGCTTGAATTCATGACCCTGATATCAAGAGTTGCATGCTCTACTGACCAGGCACCCCTGCCAATAAACTTGTGAGCATAGCTATTTCCCTTCCATCTCCATATATTCTTATTTACATTGCTTTTCTCCTCTGATTCCTTTTCTTCCCAAGAAGCTATAAAATGGTTGACACCTTTTTTATTTTATGTATAACTTTTTGGAAAAATATCTGAACTCATTATATAAAGTTATAATTGGTTTATATGTGTTTTTTTTTTTCTGTAAAGAAACTACTTCAGTCATATTTGATAATCATGTGATCTTGAGCTAGTTATTTAAACTCTTAAGGGTCAGTTTCTTCTATAAAATTGGGAAATGCCAGAACCTTCTTCATGGAGCTGTGGGAATTAAATGAAATGATAAAAAGTGAAAGTACCTTGTACTTAGCACTCACAGCCAGGAAGAATTACTAGTAATGGTACTAGAATTACTTTGCTGATCTACCTCTTTAGGTTGATTGATTCCTTAAGGGTAAAGAAGTGATTCACAAGGACAGTTGAATCAAAAGCATCTCTCTGGCTTTTGAAACTATACATACCTCCTGGATTTTCTCATATGCCTCCCTGCTCCCACCTAATTTGAGAATTAGTGTTACTAATTGGTGTAAGTTGCACCCTTTAGATATATTGTGGGGAGGAGGATTGTATAGATATTGGACTAAATAATGTAGGGTATTCACTGTTGTTTCTTATCTAATGCCCCTTAGGAATAAAGCTGTTAATAATGTTTCTGATAAGTACATTGATAAGCTTTTCCTTAGGACCAACCAAATTTTTCTTGGAACCATTTGCCATGTCTGTTCCCTTCTTCAGACCTATGCTGTACTGCTTGTTTGACATCTCAGCAGTCTAGACAGTATTTGCTTTCCTTGTTAATGACTTTTATGTGTGACTCAGGTATTCTGAAGTCACAGCAGAATAACTGGTTCTATAGCTTACCCATCAAAAAAAGAAAATGGTTTTTACATTTTATTCTTTGTCATAAAGTCTGCTTGGGTGTGTACTATTTATTATTTTAGGTCTTTATTATCTTACGTTCTAGGTCAGTGGCCTTAACTTGAACTTCAGGAGCACTCTTGTGATTTAGAAAAATAAACAAACAAACAAAAAAAACCAACTAGATATCTCCGTGTGTGTATGTATGATGTAAAATCTGAAACTCTGTCCCAGAACAACTGAAGTGGAATCTCTGAGCTTGGTTTTAAAATGTTACAGATAGTGTTTAGAAACACCGTTTTAAGGTTTAGCACAGTATTAAGGGGGAGCAACCATCATATATAAATTAAAGGCAAAGTTATTAAAACTTTCCATCATTGTATCTTATTTTTTCTTTTATTCTTTTTTGAATCTTACAGTTTTATCATATCTTAGGGGAGTTTTCTTCATTTATAAAAGTCTTATGTCCCAAGTATTTTTTATCCTTTTAGTGAATATCTTTTTGTTTTGCTTTTTTTACTTTGTTTTGTTAAAAGGTAAACTGAGACATGTTAATTTTTCAAAGTTTAATGAGCATATACATTGATGGAATCAAGGAGTGCCAAGCCAAAAGTTTTTATCAGTCCACCAACAGGAGCTGGGAGATGGGGAGATTTTTATAGAGAAGACACAGAAGCAAAGGGAATTATTTGATTGGTGATGGTTTAAGCAGTTGCTTTATTTGGAAAGCCTAGTTGGCTGTTTGTGATTGGTTGTTTTTAAGTTTCATTTTCTCAGATTCTTTTGCAGTGACTCTGGCTTAAGTTTTGGTTTGCCTACCTAGGTTATCAAGGCATTGGAGCCACTTAAGTCTAATGGCCTGCTTATTTAGTTAACAGTTTCTTTGAGTGTGTTTTCTATCTGTACATTCTCAGTTATTATGTTTTTGAAAATTGTTAAACATAACATAATAATATAGAAAATAGACCATAGTCTAAATTTTCTAGCAGTGGTTATCATCTACAAATACTCCCCTTTGTTTTTTTCATATATGGAGTTTAATATTTTTAAGACCTTTTTTTATGATACATATATATTTTAAGTTACCAAATAATTCTATGGCTATCATTTTCAGTGGTTATAGCAATCTTTCAAAGGAAGTTTTATCATTTCATAGTGGTCGATAATTATTAGCTTACTACTTTATATTTTTCATTATTTTTAATTGTGCTGGGACAGGCTGTAGCATGTGACCACACCATCCTTTAACCAGCGCCCATTTGACATTTCTTTAGGGTAAACTAGGTATATGGAAGTGGAATTCCCAAATCAGATCCCGTGAGCCTTTCAGGTAATATTTGTTGTGGTAGTCCCACTAGTAATGTGCCACATCTACTTTCCTGATCCTACTCTTTAGAATATTTGCTTTAGATAATTTGTAGAAAGATGTCATGGCTTATGTTTGGATTTCTTTGATTGCTGTTTTTTTTTTTTTTTTCTTCTGTATTTCCCCCTGAGGTTGCTCAGGAGGTAACAATTACCATTCCCTGAATCTTGACAGCTTCATTTTTCATTATTTTGTGATACTTTTTAAAATATATATATCATAGTGCTATAAATGAAGGTTTTTTTCTTAATTTGAGATAATTTGTTTTGGTAATCTATCTGTTTATATTCTAGCTCTAGCTTATTTTAATTATCACTACTTTGTAATATGTCTTAATATCTGGTTGGCAAAACAGTTTTTCCTTCAAATTATTTTGATATTATATACCTATTTTTATTCTACTTTTATTTATTTTCAAATGGCAGGCAAAAAAGATATAGAATAGGTGTCTCTATTTTTTTCTTTCAAGCTGGTCTCTCCAAAAAAATCTTCAATCCTAGATATGTCAGTGTACCTATAGGAGTTGCATCAGGAATCAGGGTAGACTTCCATTTCTTCATTGTCCAGGTTCTGTCATGTAAACAGCATATCACTAAAAATAAGGTAACTTATAATTTAACCACTTATTCATGCTGTCACCAAAGATGGACTTAACAATTGTCCTTTTTAAAAAAGATTTTATTGGGGATCCCTGGGTGGCGCAGCGGTTTGGCGCCTGCCTTTGGCCCAGGGCGCGATCCTGGAGACCCGGGATCGAATCCCACGTCGGGCTCCCGGTGCATGGAGCCTGCTTCTCCCTCTGCCTGTGTCTCTGCCTCTCTCTCTCTCTCTCTCTCTCTCTCTCTCTCTCTGACTATCATAAATAAATTAAAAAAATAAATAAAAAAGATTTTATTTATTTATTTATTTATTTGAGAGAGAGAGAGAACTTGCACGTGGGGGGAGGAACAGAGGGAAGGGCAGAGGGAGGAGAGAGAATCTCAAGCAGACTCCTTGCTGAGCACAGAGCTCAACGTGGGTCTTGATCTCAGGACCCTGAGACTATGATCTGAGCCAGTATCGGAAGTTGAACATGTAATCGACTGAGCCACCCGACCCCCTGACGATTGTCCTGAAAAGGTGGAATGAATGACATTCAACCAAGGGTATTAGGTAGATTTCTTGGAGTAGATGTTGGTAAAGGTCATTACCTTTAGCACTTCCTAGATTAGAAGAGCAGTATGTAAAAAGGAGGTATGGAAAAAATTTTGCATTCTTTTAAAATAATTGTTATTCTTGTCCAGCCTATTATTTCCTGTGGTAGAAGTAGAGAAATATAGGTTGCATGTAGAGGCTTGGTAGATGAGCTCAAAGAGGAAGCTATACCATTAAAAATTTTGGATTTTATTCATCTATAGAATCAAGCTGTTGAACAGTTTTTAGGCAGAATGTCCTCTTTTCTACATTGAAGTCATCGAGCAAGTTTTGTGAACAGCTACAAATGAGCTACTTCTGGATGTTGAAGGGACAATCTTTTGTGATATGTTAACTTTTCAGAAGCAGCATCAAACGATTGCTTCCCTACTTTGGGAATACTAAAAAGAGCCATTTGAGCCTTTTTTTTTCCTGGTCTGGATCACCTCAGGGACATAAAATTTATTCTCTTAGGAGCATTTAAAAATGAGTATTTGCAAATCTGCCATTATTATCTTCCCCTTTTCTTTTTGTATTTTTTTTTATTGGAGTTCGATTTGCCAACATATAGCGTAACACCCAATTTTTATCTTCCAATGAAGAAGTGATCCCACATGTTAGAAGTTGGTTTCACCTTTTTGTCAAGGAAATAAAAATAATAAATTTATGACATTGAAATAGTCCTTTTATTTGACTATAAATATCAACATACAGTGAAGGGTACAAATATTAATTGTGCCTCTACAAATGTTTATTTAGTTCTTCAGACTTACCTCTGCTAATATAGGTAACCGTATAACCCTATCCATTTATTTATTTATTTTTTTTAAAAAGATTTTATTTGTTTATTCATGAGAGACACAGAGAGAGAGGCAGACACAATAGGCAGAGGGAAAAGCAGGCTCCATGCAGGGAGTCCCAGGACTCTGGGATCATGCCCTGGGCCAAAGACAGGTGCCCAATCGCTGAGCCACCCAGGCATCCCACACTATCCATTTAATAGTAATTCAGTTAAGTTATATGCAGATATCTAGAACAGGCTAATTTTAGCAGCTATATAGTGTTTTAGTCAAATTTAGTTGACTTTATATAGTTGATCCTTGAACCTCACAGGTTTGACTGCACTGGTCCACGTATACACTGATTTTTTTTTGGGGGGGGAATACAGTACTGTATTTTCTCTTGAGATTTTCTCAATAACAGTTTCTTTTTTCTAGTTTACTTTATTGTAAGAATACAGCATATAGAGACACCTGGGTTGCTCAGTGGTTAAGCATCTGCCTTTGGCTCAGATCATGATCCTGGGGTCCTGGGATCGAGTCCCACATCAGGCTCCCTACAGGGAGCCTGCTTCTCCCTCTCCCTGTGTCTCTGCCTCTCTCTGTGTCTCTCAGGAATAAATAAAATCTTTTTTTTAAAGAATATAGAACATAGAATATATATATACATATATCATACAAAATGTGTTAATCAACTATATTATTGGTAAGGCTTCCAGTCAACAGTAACCTATTAGTAGTTAAGTTTTTGAGGAATCAAAAATTAAATACAGGTTTTGGACCACACAGGGGTCAGTGCCCCTAACCTCTGCATTGTTCAAGGGTCAACTGTCCTTTCATTTTATTAAAGCTTACAAAAGATTTTTGATACATAATTTGTTTCTAAGATGGAGGTATCTTTTCTTATTTACTCCTCACAAATGATTATCTCCCTGCCCCATTCCTTTTTTAATTTGAACCCTTCACATCCTTCCACTTCTGTAGGCATTGAATAGTTTTTTAAAAATTTAACTTAATTTACTTGAATAGGTGATGTGATGAAGAACTTAAAAGTATATAGAGAGATCTTAGAGAAGTCTTGTTTTCCTTTTTGCTTTCTCTAGCCTGTTTTTCCTCCCACACCTTTTATAGATAGACATTTCCTTTCCTATCTTGTTTATCCTTCCAGTGTTTTTTGCAAATATAAGCAAATACATGTAGATTTTATTTTGGAGGTTTTTCTGTGTCTAGGTGAAGATCTTCCTTATTTTTATTTTTATTTTTATTTTTTTTTGCAGTTTTATACCTTTATTTGACAATCAGCAATTAGTTCTCATCCACATTAACAGTCTGTAGATTTTTGAAAGTGGTGACAGGTACGTAGGTAACCAGTGTGTAGAGCTTGTTTGGTGAATCTTCATCCTCCTTACGTTTTCTGGACAGCTGCACACGGATACGGTATGGAACATTCCTTATTCCTTTGGCCCAGACAGCTTTGTTGAGCCTGGTGTCAATGTGCACATCTGGAGTTCCCATCTCCTTAATGCAAATTTACGGATCTCTTTGAGTGCC
Source organism: Nyctereutes procyonoides (assembly GCF_905146905.1). Lineage (NCBI taxonomy): Eukaryota > Metazoa > Chordata > Mammalia > Carnivora > Canidae > Nyctereutes > Nyctereutes procyonoides. The sequence continues at coordinate 28,007,825 of NW_026575122.1, forward strand.
TGAGGGGCACGCTTCTTGAAACCCACTCCATGGATACGTTTGTGAATGTTGATGGTATATTCTGGTCACTATCTCGTTGATGGCAGAACGGCCCTTCTTCTCGCCACCCTTCTTTGCGGGAGCCATTCTGCCGGGCCCTAGTTGGAAAGGATCTTCCTTATTTTTAATAGCTGAATTTTACGTTTGTGTATATGATAATTAAGTCACTTAGTCCTGTGAGGACACGTGGGTTGTTTCTTACCTTTTGCTATTACAATACCAAATGAATAACATAATACAACATTTTGTACTTTCATAAACAAGTGCATGATTTAGTTTCTAAGAACAAGGATCAGTCCAGTGATAAATACATCTATACACATGTTTCCTTGCTCTGTCAGCTGAGAGGGCCTAGAAGAAAATGACACCCCAGTAGTAGTGAGCACAGCTAGTGCCCAGATCTTGGTTTCTAATACTGTTCTCCCATAAAAGGAACCAGAGCTCTGGAGAAAGGACTGATTCCAGGCCTGGGACAGGAAATATAATAATGCTGAAAAGTTAGGAAATACTACAACAAAAACAATGAATGAAATATGTAAAACACATATAGGAGCCAACTCAAAGAATTTCCAGTAACTAATAATAGAATAATTTGAGCAACAAAAGTAAAATTGAATTTTAAAAATTAAATTATAGTTCAATTATAAAATAATATCCATGAATCCGTTCTGATAAAAATAAAAGGCAGAGAATACACGTATCTCCAATGCAGAGGAATTATAAATAATTTATGTAGGTACTTAGTCCTCAAAGATATATAACAGAACTCTCTTAAGTACTGGAAAAATATGGAAAAGAATAACTTGACATGGGAGAAACCTGATGAACACTACCTCAATTGTGTGACCAACGTTTAATACTATTAAGTATACAGTATTGGATGTTCTACAAAATACCTGAACAGTACTTCTTAAAACTGTCAAGGTCATCTGAAACAGGGGAAGTCTACTGTCACAACCAACAGGAGGAGCTGCAGAAGACATGACAGTACAATAAAGTGAAATATAAATAGAATGGGCTTAAAAAAAAATAGAGTGGGCTTTAGTCCAAAATGTCACTTTTGGTTGATTAATTGTGACAATTATACCATGATAATATAAGACCTTAATTGCAGAATCTACGTATTTGGTGTAGGGTAATTGTATGTACTATCTTTGCAATTTTCCTATAAATCTATAACTATTATAAAATATTTTTCTAAAAAAGATTGATGGTTCTTTAATTCTGTTAGGTATAGTCATTCCTGTTATGTATCTAAATGTTTAAGAGGCTTATTTTCCCATGCTTTACCAACTGAATGTGTTGTCAGACTTTTGGAATTTTGATAGATTTGAACTGGTGTAATTCAGACTGTTATGTTTCTCTCATTATGAATGATTTGAGTATTTTCTCATACGTTCAATGGACATTTTTCTCCCTTCTGTGAACTCTCACGTCTTTTGTTTATTTTTCTGTTAGGTTTTGGTTTTTCTCTTCTTTGTTTCAGGAGTTCTTTATAGAGAAGTTAGCCCTTCGTGTAATATAGGTTGCCAAAAATAGATTTTTTCATTCTTTACTGTGTTTCTTATGCAAAATTTTTCCTTTTTTATATGGCGATATTTTTCTCTTATGTTTCTGGACTTTGAAACATAGTTAGAAAAGTCTTCACCACTCTAAGATTATAATGGAATTCATCCATATTTTCTCTCAGTACTTGTGGATTCCATTTTTACATTTAGATCTTAATATTTGAATTCTTCAGTTCCTCCCAAACATTGAAGCATTCTAAATGCTTAACTTTCTTTCAAATTACTCCTATATAGGCATCCTTATGGGCTTATATTGCTTTAAATGATTTATAGTAAAAGAAATGCTCATACATTTACTCTTGGTTGATAAAAAGTCTTTACTTTCTGGAAAATGTATTAAATGTTTCATTGTGACTTAATTCCACCTCATGGTTTAAAAATAATTTTACTGTAGTGAAAATTCCTTTAAAATTTCTCGTCGCTGTTAAATTGTAGTAATGTAGTAATGTAGTAAATGTAGTAATGTAGTAAAATGTAGTAAAGTGTGATTTACTTTCTCTTGTCCTCAGCACTCCTCACTGGTTTTATGGCTGCTCTGATACTCATATCTCTTTATTTGGTATTATTTAGAAATTTTATTTGTAGGCCAAATACCTGTTTTAACTCATTAAGAAAATGGGACCAATAGTGTTAGCAGTTGGTGCCTAATGTAGGATGATGATTTCTTACGACCTTTTGTATAGGTATTCATATTTTCCTCACATTATATGTGATGAAACTAGTATTACTGAACTGAATTTTAACAGATATTTGGTGGGAAACTGTTTGGTAGTGCTGTGGAATATTGACTCTTAGAAAATACCACCAGAAATGACCTGGTGAGTTTATTGCATAAAGGAGAGAACTACCTTTACAGAGTTGGTAGGATCTGCTAGGGAAAGGGGAGGGTATGTGAGTGAAGTAGGAAGGGAGAGCAAAGTTGGGATATTTATTGAGGATTTGAAGTCTTTAAGACAGCTATTTCAGTGCAGGAACTGAACTAGTAAGGATTATGAATGATATATAATAGTTTAGGATTGATCTAGCAAAGCAAGGGTTTTGAGGTGAGATTTTTTTCAAAGTGTTTGAGAAAGTGAATGGTTATTTGCAGCTATTTATTAAAAAGTTGAATAGTGTGCTGTTGGTTTATATGGGGTTTTGGGGAAGTTCCTGAAATGAACAATGAAGTTATTTGCAAATCTTATCTGCCTGGACAAGAGTTTCCTGGAATAGTATAGTCATGTTGTTGAGGACAACTGAATAGTGATGTCAATGTAGAGTGTAAACTCTGGATGTAGATGGTTTCAGTTCTCCCTACCCATTCAGAACCACAATAAAGTTGGAATGTAATTATAAAAAGTATAATTCTTAGGACCAGCTACTAAGACAATATATTCCTTTGGTGAGGGGTTTGACATTGAATTCCCCCAAAGAATGAGGCCTAACTTTGATAATTAAGTTGTCTGAGACACCTAAGTAGGCAGTTGGATATAGGGGTCTGCAACCAAGAAAAGAGATACAAAAGAATCAGAGATAGAAATTTGGGAGTTACTGTTTAGATTGAATTCTTGTGCCTAGATAAGTTTGTCTAAGGAGGAAGCATGGAGTGAGAAGAAAAATACTGGAGCCTTAGACGTTCTAGTGTCTGATAGCTATATGTATGTGGGTGTGTGTGCGCACATGCATACATGTGTGCATGCGTGCAAACCTGTAAAGGAGTGGCTAGAGAGGTTGGAAGAAAGCGAGGATATGTGATCTCTGGAGATGTGGCTGAAAAGTAATGGTCTCAGAACATGAAGGGCTTATATGTCTAGGTGAAGAAAGACCTTTTGGCTCCAGTGGTGAATTTTCACTCAACAAGTTCTGTGCTTGTACAAAATATAGACTGTTCACAACAATATTCAATTATGACATTCTTTACATAAGAATTGCCTAATGGGAATTTTTATTTATTTATTTTATTTATTTTTTTATTCATGAGAGACACAGAGCAGAGACATAGGCAGAGGGAGAAGCAGGCTCCAGTGGGGAGCCAGATGTGAGACTGGATCCTGCCTGGATCATGCCCATAGCCAAAGTCAGATGCTTACCCACTGAGCCACCCAGACATCCCGCCTAATGGTAAATTGTTTGCAGGGTAGTTCTTTGAAATTAAGAATATTTTATTAGAAATAATTTTACTAAAAAAAAAAAAGAAATAATTTTACTAATTCCCACATTACCCCGTAAAAATTAATCTCTCATTTTGACTGTGGTTGAGGAGAGATCAGTGGTATATAGCCTGCAATTTAATTACAGTACATCTATTTGGTGTTAATGCTTCAGGAGTGTATGGTGGAAGAAGTAACATTGATTGAATGCCTACAGTGTGCTAGGCATAGTCCATACATTCTAAATTATATATCATGTCTTTTTGAAGTATTTTTTTAATTCCTTCCCCAAAGAGGGATAAATTAAGGTTGGATTTCCCAGTGAGACTTTCCTCAGTGTCTCTATGAAGGACTTGAACCCTGGTTAGGCTTATTCTCAGTTTTTCCTGAACCAGATGGACTTCCTGTGTGCTATATAACCCTTGGTAAACCAATGGTCAACCAATGCCATGGTTGTTTGCAATAAACATTTCACCTGCTGTTAATTAAATGTAGGCATATGTTACCTTTCAGCTTTTGAGGAACAAGATTGAACAGGTATTAAGCAATATAGTAAAGCAAAGAAGAAAGGATGTAGGCCCCACTCAGTCTTTGATTAACTAGGATCTTTGATCATAATCCATTTAATTCCTATTAAGGGAGATATTCAGGTTAAAGAACAGTATCCTGTTTGACAGAATTCTGGTTAATTCAGACATTAATGTTTTTTATTTTTATTTTTTATTTATTTTATTTTATTTTTGACATTAATGTTTTTAAAGTTTTTCTCTATCCTCATAGAAAATCTTTTTAAAAAGTCTGTTATTATTAACGGGTATACACATTTTACCCTCTTTTTTTCTTCATTTCACCTTACTTCCACTGTTGGCAAGGGAAGTTGGTCACTATGCAGTAGGATTTGTCTTAAAGCTTTCATTAAGAGCTAGTTTTTTAAAAATGTGATAAACTATTATTGTGTCATCAGTGACAGAGTAGCACATTCAGTTGTTTAGATATGTTTTGGTAAGAAAAGTTAGAAAGTTGTCCATATGCCTTTTTTTTTTAAGAGCAGATTCATTTTTATCTCGTGCTGGGCATGGCTAAGAACATTCTCAGTGGGAGAATATTACAATAAATATTTACAAAGTGGGAGATATGAGATTTGAACTTTGAAAATGTTTAGAAGACAACACAATTATTTGGTGGTAACTGAAAAATATGTCATGTGAATAGAATTAAATTGCTATTTTTGAAGGGAATTAAAGTTTCATTCTTACAATACCTATATGAATATGACCTTGTAAGTATCTAAACATTTTTACGTCTTTCTATTCAAATGAGGTCCCTGAAATGCTTTTTAAATTTCTTACTTGTTGGAGTTAGGCATTTAAAAGAGTGAATGAAAAAAAAAAAAAGTGAATGATTAGCTGAGCCTCACAGGATATCTTTACATTTGTGGAGTCATCATATTATCACCATGGGTAAAGTCTGATCTTTTCAGTTTGCTGAGCAGTTCATTTTGAGGTGATGTGGTACTGTAGAATCCTTTGTTACTTAAAGATAAAGTAGAGCATCATTTCAGAAAGACATGGTGAGAAATAATTTGGCTTGATATAACCAATTTTGCGGGGATAAGAGTGATAGGATGAGGGTATAGGGAGGGACACAAAGATTTAAAAAAATATTTCAGTCCTTAAGTTTATAATATGGTGAAACCCAGGAACTTTCCATTTACATAGTTCACTTAATTCTGATGAGTAAATCAGTTTAGAAGACCAGATTTTAGATTTGAGGATTGGTCGAGAATGGCCTTAGAACAGCAGCTTTTGTTTTGTTTTGTTTTAATGGTGTATTTTATTTTTTTATGGTTTTGGCCTTTTAGGTTTTATTTGAATTCCAGTTAACAGTGTTAAATTAGTTTCAATTATACAACATACTGATTCAGCAATTCACATATCACCTGGTGCTCATCACCACAAGTACACTTCTTATTCCTCATCATCTGTTTAACCCATCCCCTATATCCTCCCTCCCCTCTGGTAATCATCAGTTTGTTCTCTGTAGTTAAGAGTCTGTTTTTTGATTTGTCTCTTTCCCCCCCTTTGCTCATTTGTTTTCTTTCTTAAATTCCACATGCGTGAAGTCATATGTTATTTGTGTTTCTCTGACTTTTTCCACCAGGCATTATACTCTCTAACTCCATCTTTGTTGTTGCAAATGCAAAAGATTTCATTCTTTTTTATGGCTGAATAATATTCCATTACACACACACGCATACATATGCATATCTCACTTCTTTATCCATTCATCTATTAGTGGATACTTGGGCTGCTTCCATAATTTGGCTATAGTTAATAATACTGCTATAAACATACAGGTGCACCTATCCCTTTGATTTAGTATTTTTGTATTCTTTAGGTAAATGCTTGGTAGTGCAATTCCTGGGTCATAAGGTAGTTCTATTTTAAAATTTTGATGAACCTTCATGCTGTTTTCCACAGTGGCTGCACCAGTTTGCATCCCCACCAACAGGGCAGATGTTTCCTTTTTCCCACATTCTCACCAACATGTTTCTTGTGTTGTTGTTTTTAGTCACTGACAAGTGTGAGGTGATATCTCATTGTAGTTTATTTGCATTTCCCTGATGGTAAGTGATGATAAACATCTCTTCACGTGTCTGTAGGCCATCTAGATGTATGTCTTCTTTGGAGAAATGTCTATTTCTTTTGCCTTTGTATTTTGTTCGTTTGTTTTTAAGATTTATTCTAGAGAGAGAGAGAGCAGGGGGAGAGGCAGAGGGAGAGAATATCCAATATCCATGAGATCAGGACCTGAGCCAAAGCCAAGAGCTGAGTGCTCAACCAACGAAATCACCCAGGCATTTTCTGCCCATTTGCTAATTGGATTTTTTGTTTTTTGGGTGTTGAGCTTTCTAAGTTCTTCATATATTTTAAATATTAACCCTTCATTTGCAGATACCTTCTCCCATTTTGTAGATTGCCTTTTGGTTTTACTGATTGCTTAATTTGCTTTGCTGTGCAGAAGCTTTTTAATTTGATGTAGTCCCAATAGTTTGCTTTTATTTCCTTGTCTCAGGAGACATATCTAGATAAATACTGTGTTGGCTGATGTCAGAGAAGTTACTGCCTGTGTTCTCTTCTAGGATTTTTATGGTTTCTGGTCTCCTATTTAGGTGTTTAATCCACTTTGAATTTATTTTTGTGTATGGTGCAAGAAAGTGGGCCACTTTCTTTTGCATGTTGCTGACTGGTTTTCTCAATACCATTTGTTGAAGAGACTTGTCTTTTTCCCATTGGATATTCTTTCCTTTGTCAAAGATTAATTGGCCATATAATTGTGGGTTCATTTCTGGGTTTTCTGTTCTGTTCTATTGATGTATGTGTCTGTTTTTGTGCCAGCATCATACTGTTTGGATTACTGTAGCTTTATAATATAACTTGAAGTCCAGAGTTGTGATGCCTCCAGCTTTGCTTTTCTTTTTCAAGATTGCTTTGGTTACTTGGGGTCTTTTGTGGTTCCAAACAAATTTTAGGATTGTTTGTTCTAGTTCTGTGAAAGATGCAGTTCGTATTTTGATAGCATTTGCATTAAATGTGTAGATTGCTTTGGGTAGTATAGACATTTTAACAATATTTGTTCTTTAAATCCTTGAAAAGAATGTCTTTCCATTTCTCTGTATCATCTTCAATTTCTTTCCTCAGAGTGTTATAGTTTTCAGAGCACAGATCTTTCACCTTTTTGGTTAGGTTTATTCTTTAGGTATCTTAGTATTTTTGGTGCAGTTGTAAATGGGATTGTTTTCTTAATTTCTTTTTTTGTTGCTTCATTATTGATGTATAGAAATATAACAGATTTCTGTACATTAGTTTCGAATCCTGAAGTTTTACTGAATTTATCAGTCCTAGCAGGTTTTTTTTTTTTTTTTTTTTTGTGGAGTAATTAGTGTTTCCTATGTATGGTATCATGTCTTTGGTAAATAGTGAAAGTTTTGCTTCTTCTCTACCAATTTAGAGGCCTCTTATTTCTTTTTATTGTCTGAATGCTATGGCTAAGAATTTCAGTACTATGTTGAATTCAAATGATGAGTGTGGACATCCCTGCCTTATTCCTGACTGTAGAGAATAAGCTCTCAGTGTTTTTTTTTCCCCCATTTAGGATAATATTAGCTTGAGTTTTTCATATATGGCTTTATAATGTTGAAGTACATTCCTCTAAAATTACTTTGTTGAGGTTTTTTTTTTTTTATCATGAATGGGTGTTGTACTTTGTCAAATGCTTTTTCTACATCTATTGAAATGATCATATGGTTCTTTTATTTTTTTTTAGATTTTATTTTTAATTAATCTATACACCCAACTTGGTGCTTGAAGGGTGGACATTACATTTATTGAACCAGCCAGGTGCTCCTCCTTTCTCATATTGATGTGATGTATCATGTTGATTGATTTGTGGAGATTGACCCACCTTTACAACCCAAGAATAAATCTCACTTGGTCTTGGGGAATGGTTTTTATAATGTATTGTTGGATCTGGTTTGCTAATATTTTGTTGAGTTTTGCATCTGTGTTCATCAAGGATATTGGCCTATAGTTCTCATTTGTGGTGGTGTCTTTATCTGGTTTTGGTATCAGAAATGAATTTGCAGAATGAATTTGGAAATTTTCCTTCCTATTCTATTTTTTGGAATAGTCTGAAAAGACTAGGCATTAACTCTTCTTTAAATGTTTAGTAGAATTTGCCTGTGAAACCATCTGGTCAAACTTGTTTGTTGGGAGTTTTTGGATTACTGATTCAGTTTCTTTGCTGGGAATTGGTCTGTTCAGATTTTGTATTTCTTGTTTCAGTTTTGGTAGTTTATATGTTTCTAGGAATTATCCATCTTCTCTAGGTTGCCCAATTTGTTGGCATATAGTTTTTTAGACTATTCCCTTGTAATTGTATTTCTCTGAGGTTGGTTGTTATTTCTTCCCTCTCATTGTCATATATTGGAGTTATTTCTCTTTTGTTCTTTGTAACTCTTTCTAGAGGTTTATCAATTGTATTGATTTTTTTTCTCAAAATTTTTTTTCCTGGTTTCATTGATCTACTGTTTTTTTTTAGTTTCTGTATTACTCATTTCTTCTCTAATCTTTATTATTTCCTTCGTTCTGTTCATTTCAGGTTTTGTTTGTTCTTTTTTGACTCTGTTAGGTGTAATAAGTTGTTTGAGATTATTCTTGCTACTGAGGCCAGTATTGCTATGAACTTCTGTCTTAGAACTGCTTTTGTTGCATCCCAAAATATTTGGACCACTGTGCTTTCATTTTCATTTGTTTCCTTGTACTTTATTTCTTTTTATTTTCTGATTGACCTACTCATTGCATAATAGTATATTATTTATCTATGTATTTGTGCTCCTTCCAGAATTTTTCTTGTGGTTGACTTCTAGTTTCATAGTGTTGTGGTCAGGAAAGTTGCATGGTATAACTTTGATGTTCTGAATTTGTTGAGGCTTGTTTTGTGGGCTAATCGGAAATTTGTTCTGGAGAATGTTTCATGTACACTTCAAAAGAATGTGTATTCTGCTGTTTTAGGATGGAATGTTCTGAATATATCTGTTAAATCCATCTGGTCTAGTGTGTCATTCAAAGCCATGTTTCCTTATTGAGTTTGTTTAGATGATCCATTGATGTAAGTCCCCTTTTATCATATCATTATTGATTAGTTCCTTCATGTTTGTTATCAACTGTTTTATGTATTTGGGTGCTCTTATGTTGGGTGCACAAATATTTACAATTGTTTTATCTTCTTGTTGGATTGTCTCCTTTATTGTTATATAATGTTCTTTGTTTCCAGTTTTCTTTTGACACCCATTTGCATGATAAATGTTTCTCCATCCCCTTACTCTCAATGTGCTGGCATCCTTAGGTCTAAAATGAGTCTCATTTTTAAGATGAGTCTTGTTGTTTCTTAAATCTGTTCTGTCACCCTATGTTTTTTGGTGGCATTTAGTCCAGTTTCATTCAGAGTAATTATTGATAGGTATGTATTTATTGTCATTTTATTATTTTGTGTTTTTTTCTGAAGATTTTTCTCTCTTGTCTTTCTCTCATGGTTCGTTGATTTTCTTTAGTGATATATTTGGATTTCTTTCTCTTTATTCTTTGCGTATTAGTGGTTTTTGATATAAGGTTACCATCAGGTTTGTATATAATCTGCATATAGCAGTCTATAGTAAGTTGATGGTCATTTATGTTTGAATCCATTCTTTATTCCTCTTCTCACATTTTATGTATATATTGTTGTATTTTACATCCTTTTATTTTGTGAGTTTCTTGACTGATTTTTTACAGAAATACTAATTTTTACTGCTTTTGTGTTTCATACCTTTATACTGTTACTTTTGGTCTCTCCTTTCCACTCAGTCCCCTTTAATATTTCTTGTTGGGCTGGTTTGGTAGTCATGAACTCCTTTAGTTTTTGTTTGTCTGGAAATCTTTATCTCTACTTCTATTGTGAATCATAGCCTTGCAGGATAGGGTTTTCTTGACTGTAGATTTTTCTCATTTAGCACCTTGAATGCATCATGCCAGGCCCTTCTGGCTTGGAATGTTTCTACTGAAAAATCCCCTGCTAGCCTTATGATTTTCCCTTTTAAGTTACTGTCTCCTTTTGTCTTTCTGCTTTTAAAATTTTCTGTCACTATATTTTGCCAGTTTAACTAGTCTGTCTTGGGATGAATCTGCTTTTGTTGATTTTGATGGAAATTTTCTGTGCCTCCTATTTGTTTTCTTCCCCAGAATTTTTTAGTTATTATCCAAATGAATTTTCTGTCCCCTTTCTCTTTCTTCTTTTTGGACTTCCGTAATTTGGATGTTTTTACGTTTGGTTAAGTCACTATGTTCCTTACATTTATTCTCATTTTGCATAATTCTTTTTGCTCTCTTTTGTTCAGCTTGATTACTTTCTATTACTCTGTCTTCTCAGTAATTCATTCCTTTGCTTCTTTCAGCCTTTCATTCCATCAAGAGTGTTTCTCATTTTGTTTATTGAGCCCTTTATATCTGCTGTTATTTATCTCTCTGTTAAGGGTCTTACTCAAGTCTTCCACTTTTTTCTCAAATCAGTGAGTACCCTAATGATCATTGTTTAAAATCCTGTAAAATCAGATGTATTACTTATATCTGTTTTGATGAGATCTCTGGCCATGACCTTGTCTTGTTTTTTGATTTGAGACATTTTTCTCTGTCTTCTCATTTTAAGTCTTACTGCCTTTTTCTTTGTGTTAGGAAAGTCAGCTTAAGTCTCCTGTTTCATAATGGCCTTATGAAAAGAGGTTCTGTAATGCCCTGCTGTGTAGTGTCTCCTGTTCCCCAGGGCCTGGCACTTCAGAGAGTGCCTCCAGTGTGTGTTGTGTGCACTCTCCTTTTGTGTTCTGGGTGCTCTATCCTTCAGGCCAATAGTGTGCAGAAGCTTTCCTGCTATGGGCAATGTTTTGTCTCTGGCCTGAATGTGGTGAGTATTAACCTTGTGTGCTCTTCTCTGTTTGTGAAATGAGACCTGTTGCCACAGCCACCAGAACCAACGCCCCACAGAACTCCTGGGTCGGGAGACTGGGTATAGGCAGGAGTTTGGGCTGGTCTTGTTGGGGAGGGGGCTCACCTTGCCAAGGCAAGGCAAGTAAGTCTGGGAAGGGTGTGGTTCCACTGGAGCATTAGAAGGCGGGGCTTGGTGTAAGCAAGTTAGGTAGCTGCTGGTGGTGCTACACTGATAACCTCAGGGGGCCTTGTGCTTTTACTGAAGTGTGAGGAGAGGGAAGTATAGCCTCTCCATGAAGGCCGCCTCTCTGGGACATGCTCGAGATGAGCAATCAGCTACCACCGTGTGCCCTAGGAGCTCTTAAGATCGCTGTTTCCATGCTGTATGTCCATGGGTTGTTTGCCTTCATTCGAAGAGCAGCACAGTGCCCTTGGGGCTCTATCCCAGCCAAGCCCTGCTGACCACTAAAATTCCAAGCTTTAACTCTGTTAGTTGCAAGAACTCAGGATATTCAGCCCTTCTCCCTTTCCAAGCCAGTTGCTGTGGAGATTGATTTTTCCCTGTGTGCTGGACTGTCTTTCATCCTTCTCTGCAACTGTGTCTCTCTCCCCACCTCAGTGGCCAACATCTGTTTCTCTCCCAAGCCCTGTCTCTGTGCTTCCTACCTTTTTAAGTATGGCTTCTTCTCTACTTTTAGTTGTGGAGTTTGTTCTGCTGGTCTTTGGGTCAATTTTGGGGGTGTTTAAGATTATTTGATGGTTACATAGTTGTATTCATGGGACAAGGTGAGCCTAGCGTCTCCTACCATCTTTCATCCTCCATCTAGAGCAGCAGCTTTTTCAACCTTTTTCGTCTCTGGACTTCTTTGTGTTCTTTAATTTTAATTTACTTAAAATGAAACAAATTAATCACAGTGCATATTTTAAATGAAAAATAACTTTAAAAACATGGCAATAATATTGCCGTTGTTTTATGTATTTGTAAATCTCTTTCCTGTCTAGCTCAATAGGAAACAGCTGGATTCTCTCCTCTACTTTCGCATTTCCACCTGTTGCAATATTCCATGCAGTGTAGTTTTTGGAAAACTCCGCTGTACACTTGAGAGAAAAGTGAGAAAGGCAAGTAACTTCTTAGTATCACTATAAAAATAATTTTGATATCAGGACCAGACACCCCTGTAAAGATTTTACAGATTGCACTTTGAGAACTTCTGCTTTAGATCAAAATGAAATTGGATCCTAATCCCATGCTTGACCTTCTCTCAGTTGGATATTCTTAGGGGCAATTTTTTTTTTTAAGATTTTATTTATTTATTTATGAGAGACACAGAAAGAGAGAGGCAGAGACACAGGCAGGGGGAGAAGCAGGCTCCATGCAGGGAGCCCAATGTGGAACTCGATCCCGGGTCTCCAGGATCACACCCTGGCTGAAGGTGGCACTAAACTGCTGAGCCACTCGGGCTGCCTTTAGTAAACTGCAATTGGAGTATTCTATATATGGCCAGATTTTATTAGCAACTGAATATAACTCTATCTTTTTTAATTCCCATGAAAACCTAATGAGTTGGTGTTGCTCCACAATACTAAGTGAGGAAACAGACTCAAAAATTTTAACAAATTTGCCTGAGATCACATAGTTTGCAAGTCTGGCCATTTCCAATTGATAATGCCTAAGTGACAGTAAAAAGGAATGAAAGGTACAAAAGAACCAAAGCTCCAAGGCTATTCAAAGTAGAAGATACCCAGAAGTAGATTCCAGAATTGGAATTTGTTGAGTTACTGGAGCTTAACAAAAATTGCCCCTAAGAGGGCAGCCCGGTGGCTCAGCAGTTTACTTGGAAAATTAAAAGGATATTTTCTGTTTATGTTTCTTATCTTGGCGATCAGAAAATATCTTTAAGAATTAGTGGGCAGCAGGATTGGCCTATACTAAATCTTAGGAGGCATTGTGCCCAGAGAGGGCCCCAAAGCTGTTTTGCTGGCTCTGGAGCAGCTGACTAACCAGATGTATAGCACATTGATCTGGTCATAATTGCTTTCATCCTAGAGCAGAGTAAGTTAACACAATTTAGATCAAGAGCCACATAAGAAGATCCTGACCTCAGGATAACCTCTCATTTCCTACCTTTGAAACAGGGAACAATTCCTAACTTCTAGCCACCAAATTGCATGGGAACATATAGCTACATCTAAAGATTGTGACCTTTTGACTTTCTTAACACTTTATACAGATGGATTCAGAATAATAAAAGAAACAATAGTTTTAACCTACTGTTCTTGGTTGAACAGAGACATAATCCTTCCCCTCTCTACTTTTTTTTTCCTATTGTAATCTTTCTAGACCATTCCTATAGATGCAGTAGACCTGAGACTGTTTATAAACTCATCCTTTTCCAAAAAAAGCATACCAAAAGTGTGACAACTCTTTTGTCTGTGTTAGACAGCAAATCATTGTTTCTTGATACACACATTTTCAGATCATTGCTCTTGAATGATTATTATTCTCCACATATTCCTACTGGGTTTTATGGAGCTTTATTTTCTAGAGATTTCAACTTCATTTCTGCCATGATGCACATGGTAGAATAATTTCATATATGGAAAACTAAGTTACTGGATAGACAAGAGGGATCCACAAAAAAATGTGAGCAATTTTTTAAGATTTTTTTTATATATTCGAGAGAGAGAAAACAAACAAGTGGGAGAGAAACATGCAGACTCTGTGTTGAATGTGGAGCCCAACTCAAGGGCCTGATTCCTGGACCAGAACCAAAACCAAGGGTCAGACGTGTAACCAAGTGAGCCGCCCAGGTACCCCAGTTGTGAACAATTTCTAACTCATTAACTATAAAGCCACTTTCATTTTTCGGAATTTAAGGTTATTATAGAAATAACCTTAAATCTAGTACATAAAGTACAGTTCACATATTTCTTACTTTGATGATAAGAAATTCAAGTGCTTACAACGTGAGCACGGAATACTTATTGAAAGCATTAATTACACAATCAAGAACTGTTGTTTTACTTTGTAAGTCTTCCTGATACCAAAGGAACTACCACCATAATAGAAGTCTCTGTTCTTGACTTTTGGAAGACATACTGAGTTGGGAAAAAAAAAAAAAGGAAGGGCAACAATCATTAAAAATGTCATGAAATGAGAGGAAAAAGAAATACGGAGGTAATAAAATGTATTGAGGTGTTTTGTAAGCATTGTAATTTTGTTGACTTACGTAGTTAGTATCTTTCTACTTAGAAAAAAACAACAGGACCCAGATGTTTACACAACATCACATCCTTTGGAGTTGTATACCTTTCTGCTGACTGATGGCATTAAACCACCTATAATTTTGACTAAATCCTCATAGGCCACTGATACATATTTTCTAAGTGTCCAGAGTTACAGCTATGTGATATTCCTGACTTATGTAGGATCAAATTATGGATCTTAGCCTTAGCCAGTTACCATTAACTGACTTTGTTTTGGTGGTTGACTTTTTTTTTTTTTTTAAGATTTTATGTATTTATTCATGAGAGACACACACACAGAGGCAGAGACATAGGCAGAGAGAGAAGCAGGCTCCATGCAGGGAGCCTGATGCGGGACTCCATCCTGGGCCTCTAGGATCATACCCTGAGGCAGGCGCCAAACTGCTGAGCCTCCCAGGCATCCCAGGATGGTTGATTTTATTAAATAGCAGCTTATAATTCCACTTAGTTTTCAAAGATGCTTTTTATTTTCTTCATGTCTATTTGTCCTGTATGTTGCAATACACTAGATAGAATGACAGATATTATATAGTATATAATGTTATTATATCAGTGGCTGTGGTTTATTATACTCAGAACTAAAAGACTTCAGTATATAACCTAGTCCTGTATTTAAAGGACTGGGTTATAATGTCCATAAAAGTAATCACAGAAATGACTTGCTATGTAGGAAGGTAACATCTGTGTTCATATAGTAATGAGTGTGCCCTGTTTCTCTGATGGAGTGTCTAATACTTGACAGTACTGTTTTCAAAGAGTTCATTGATAATTATAAATAATTTTATTTAAAAATACACTGGGTAGGTCTTTTGGGTGGTGCCCTCTGCACATTCTCTGCATCCCTTGTAGCCATCCCTCTGCACACTCTCTGCATCCCTTGTAGCCATGCCTCACAGAATTGAAGAATTCAAAAACTTTCTGCTTATGGCCAGGCTAAAGGATGCCAAATCTGTCAAGATCAGGAAAAATGTGGATAATGTGAAGTTTAAAGTTTGATACAGCAGATACCTTTATACATTGGTCATCACAGATAAAGAGAAAGAAGAGAAACCGAAGCAGTCCCTACCCCCAGGTTTGGCAGTGAAGGAGCTGAAATGAACCTGGCACACTGGTTTGAAGTGTATTAAAATTCTTAAAAATACATATATATATGTGTGTGTGTGTGTGTGTAATGGCTAGTCTAGAAAGGCTGGATGGCATTGGAGGGTCAGATACCTCTTCTCAGAAGTGTGGCAGTAAAACTAGAAATAGTTGAAAATTTTTCCTAACCGTTTGTGGTATTGAGTCTGGAAATTGTCTTTATGATTCTCCCCAAGAAGAAATGATCAGAGGCCTACTAAAGGAGGAAAGAGGCATATTTATAGGTCTTCTGTAAAGGTAATATTTATAGTATTATCTACTTTGTATAAACCTAGTTTTAAAAATACTTTAAAAATTCTATTAGAATATTCTCATTAGGAAATAATTTGCACACTTTAATATAACAGTAAATGAAATTTGGTAACTTTTACAGATAATTTGATGTTGCTAAAATTGCTTTATGGTGTGGTTTTTCTTTTGAAAAAGATCGCACATTCTTTGACTCCATTTTATTCAAGAATATTATAAAAATTAAAAGGAAAGATAGTTTGTATTTCACTTGTGATATGCACATGAGCCAATTTATTTGTGAACACATTAATGGAAGGAGCACATAGGTATTAAATTTCTATTTTATCAGGATTTACTTAGTAGATTAATGAATCTATGGTGACTCACTTAAGTTTTGAGCTTTTGTTTCCTCATTTGCATAACAGGAATGGTAAATAATTATACCTTTTTACTTTACAGAGTCATTTTAAGAATCAAATAAGATGTGAAGACTGCTTATAAACTCCATAGGGCTAGGTACATAATGGTGCCATTCATGTTATTTTAATAGTAAATTGGTAAATGAATTATCTACATGTGTCTATTAGTACATATCTCAGCTTTGGGGAGAAAAGCAATTTTATTTTTATTTGACATTGAATGATATATTTAAGGATAATTTTAAACCTTTAAAATTCTTATGGATAAATACATAATAAATAGTAATACAATGTATAGGATCTCATTTTATAAATATCCAGAGGATTTTTAAACTGACAAAAGGTATTTGAGGCAAAAAGACAAAGGTTTGTTGTCTAAAAAAGATTTTATCATAACTGATACTTTTTGCAAATTAAGCACCTTCCTTATATAGCTTGTTCTGTCTCCTGTTTGTTTTGACCTCATACGTTCTTGAACATATTTAATAGCTTTCATGGATGAGACTGATGTAGAACTGAATTCTCAGCATTTTCCCTAAAATGGAGCAGTAATTTGCTAATCTTAATTTTTTTCAAGGCAGTTTTTGGTTTATTTGTGAAACATAGAGGAAAATATTTTCATTTTCCCATTTAGAAAGTACTGTAGACCAAGTATATTGAGGTGATTTCCTAAAGTACTTGCTGTGTTTCTTTATAGAAACGGAGAGGGTTATTGAGAGGATATGTTTAAAGCACTAAGAAAACAAGATGGAAAGAAACAACATAAAAAACAAGTATAATATAGCTAGATGATTTAACATATGTGTAATTGGAGTCCCTAAGTGTTATGCTCTGAATGTTTGGTCCCCAAATTTCATGTCAAAATCCTAATGCCCATTGTGATGGTATTAGGATGTGAAGTTTTAGGGAGGTGCTGAGGTCATGAGGGTGGGGCTTTCATGCGTGGGATTAATGCTTATATAAAAGAAATCCTCCAACGTGAGAATACAGCAAGAAGTCTATAGCACAGAAGAGGGTCCTCACATGATCATGCTGGCACCTTGATCTCAGACTTTCAGCTTCCAGACCATGAGAAATTTCTGTTGTTTATAAGCTCTCTAATCTATGGTATTTTGTTATAGCAGCAAAGCAGATTAAGACATTGATGAAATGGTTAGGGGAAAGGCGCAAAAGCAATATTTGAAGAAATAATGGCTATTTTTCAGAACTCTTAAGACCACTGATGGAGGAAGTTTGGTGAACCCAAAATAGGATAAATAATGAACTCTTACCTTTGGTATTTTAGAAAACTATTCATAGCATTACTAAGCTAA
Organism: Nyctereutes procyonoides; assembly: GCF_905146905.1. NCBI lineage: Eukaryota > Metazoa > Chordata > Mammalia > Carnivora > Canidae > Nyctereutes > Nyctereutes procyonoides. Next base: position 28,025,448 of record NW_026575122.1, read on the forward strand.
AAGAAATAAATAATAATTCTATTTATTAAGTAGTTAACAACTTAAAAGTAGGAGTCAGTAGTACTATGCCTGCTGTTATGTTTTCCTCAGCATACTGTTCCAGATCACAGTGCTGAAACCCACATAAAAACAGAAGGAGGAAAAGACATGTTAGTTACAGAGGAATCATAAGAATTTTCAAAGTTGACTTTTCAACTACTATGTAAGTTAAAAGACAGTGGAATAACCCCTTTAAAGTGCTAAAAGAAGTAGACAACCAGTAATTCTATACTCTGAAAATATCCTTAGAAAAATAAAAATGAAATAAATATATTCTTGCATAAACAAAAGCTGAGAGAAGTCATTAGCAGCATACCGACACTTCAGGAAATATTAAGGAAGTCCACCAGGCTACAGGAAAAAATTCTCAAGTAGAAGCATGATTGAATACAGAGTACTGTAATAGCTAAATATGGCAGGCAAGGCTGTTAATTGCTTAAACCAGCAGTTTTAACACTGTTCTCATATTCCATTAGAAATGTTATATTGGAAAACAGTATAACATGTAGAAGTAATTATGTGACCATAGTAGCAAAAAGAGGAAGTAAATAGAATTAAATTACAAGAATCTCATTTATATGGGACATGATAAAAGTACTAGTTTAAGATAGAAAATAAAGATGCATTTTTGTATCTTTACAGTAACCACTGAAAGAATGATGCTGAAAAGATAAGCCTATAGAATACATAAAATAGAATAATACTCAATTAATAGAAAATGAAAGAAGAACAAAAGACAGAAGAGAACGGGGGTCAAATGGAAAATAAAATAGAAAGATGGTAGACTTAAACTCAACTATATCAGTAATTAAATGCAAATGGACTAAATGTTTCCATTATAAGACAGATTATCAGTCTGAATAAAAAAAAGCAAAACCCAACTATATGCTGTTCACAAAGCATAAACAATTTCAGAGTAAAAATATGGGAAACAATGTAGCATGCAAATGTTAGCTAAGAAATGGCATGTGTGACTATACAATGTACTAATAGATACAGTAGCATGTGTGACTATACAATGTACTAATAGATACAGTAGCATGTGTGACTATACAATCTAATAGATACAGTAGCTTTAGGCAAGAAACATTATTGAAGATAAAAAGGGATAATGTTAAAAGGGTCAATGTATTAGATATAGCAGTTCTAATTTGTATATACATAATATAAAGCAAAAATTGAGCTAAAAGGAAAAGAGTCCACAATTATAGTTGTAGATTTAATAAACCTCTCTGATAGAACAAGTAGACAAAAAAATCTGTGGGAAATGAACAGTGACCTTTACCTCACACCAACTACAAAGAAGTAATTGAAAATGGTCAATGGTCTTAAATTGTTAAGGCTAAAAATATAAAACTTGTAGAATTAAAATACAGAAAAAGTATTTGTGATAATGTACCAGAAATTTTAGGATGCAAAGAGAACCAACCATAAAAAACAAAAGAGAACAAAAGGCAAGCCATAGAACAAAGATTTCCAATGCATGTTCGAAAAAGGACTTAAACCCAAAGGAGTCTTAAGACAACTCTATTTAAAGTGGACAAAAGATTCGAAGAAGTTATATGAATTATGTGAATAGATCATAAGTACATGAGATTAGTCACTAGGAAAATACAAATTAAAATGGCAGATGCATCAGAATGACTAGAATTTAAAAAAGATAATGTGTTTATGATGATGTGGAATAACTAGAACATATACCTTGCTGGTGGAATGTAAAACCTGTACGGCCACTTTGGAAAATGGGCCATTCTTTAGAAAGTTAAGTGGACATCTACCATAATGACCCAGCAAAAAAGATTTGTACAAGAATGTTCATAGGAACTTTAATCACTGTATTCAGAAACTGGAAACAAATGTTCATTAACAGGCTAATGAAGAAAATGTGGTATATATCCATATAGTGGAATACTCTTCAGCAACAGCAAGAAACTGGATGCACACAACAACATGGATTAATCTCAGAATCATGCTGAATATAGAAGTCACACATGTAAGAATAAATACTCTTCCATGACTCCGTATATGTGGAATTTCTAAAAAATGTACTACCTTAAGGAGCTGACACAAGCTGCAAATGGAGCTGCTGGATCACCTTGCAGCACTGTGACTTCTCTTTCAATGTGCAGAGTTTATTATTTTTTAAGTCATGATCTCTTGAATAAGTAGTACTTCATGGGAGCCTAAGATTCTGTGGAACCTCAGTTGAAAAAGTTTGCTGACACCTGAACTAGAGAATCTTCTGATATATTTATTTACAATTATTTCAGAAGTATACTATAAATATTTCTTTTTTGAAAACTGTTTTGATGTAAGAAAGCAGAATTTATCATAAATCAATTTTAACAGCATTGTTGGAATACAGTTTCTGTGTAAAACTTACCCCTTCAAAATGTATAGTTTGGTGGTTTTTTAAAATATATTTACGTTTATACAGTCATCACCGTAGTCTGATTTCAGAACATTTTCATGGCCACCTCAGAAACTGTATCCATTCTTCTCCATCCTCTCCCATCTCCTTCCTTAGCCTGCAAATGTTGAATGAAATTATTTAGCCCACCAGTTTAAAATGAACAGAAGTGAACTAAGGTTAATATTTATGCTATTGAGTAAGTAAAAAGATAATACTGCAAGGGAAATAAAAATAGAAGTTTAAGAAACCAAAATACTTATATGCACTCTAAGAACTGATACAAGAGCAATTGGCAATAAAAAAGTTACTAAAATATATTCTTTTTTTTTTAAATTTTTATTTATTTATGATAGTCACAGAGAGAGAGAGAGGCAGAGACACAGGCAGAGGGAGAAGCAGGCTCCATGCACCGGCAGCCCGACGTGGGATTCGATCCCGGGTCTCCAGGATCGTGCCCTGGGCCAAAGGCAGGCGCTAAACCGCTGCGCCACCCAGGGATCCCCTAAAATATATTCTGAGATAATACCTCTTCTCAGTACATTAGATTTTTTTTTTTTTTTTAAGATTCTATAGATAGCACGAGCAGGGTCAGGGAGGGGGAGAAGCAGAAGCAAACTCCCCTCTGAGCAGGGACTCTGACTCAGGGCTCATCCCAGGACCCTGGTATCAGACCTGAGCCGAAGACAGTTGCTTAAATAACTGAGCCACCTGGGTGCCTCAGTACTTTAGATTATTAATGTGGTAGAGTTCTTTCAGGAATTCATAAAAGTCCATGAAAGAACTCATGCAGTCATAGTTTAACTTACAGCATCTTTTTCCCGGTGATTTATGCAATAATGCTGTGTTCTATAATCGATGGCATCTTCAATTTGGTGAAATATATGGTATGTTTGAAGTGATGTATGTGTAAGTCAGCTATTCCAGAGGAAGATTCAGAACATTTCAGGCAATAAAAATATTAAAATTAATTACTAAGAAAATATTTTGTCCAAAAGAAAAAGCTATTTACATTTTTGAAATAATGAAATAGCATTCATATAAAATTTTAGCAATTCAGGCCTGTCATTACATTAATCTTGTGACAATATTTGAATACACGAGAGTTTTAAAGTTTCATATAGATACTAAATTGGAGCCACAAGATTGTTTTCAAACTCTTGAGGTTCTGATTTTTTTTTTTAAGATTTCATTTATTTATTCATGAGAAACAGAGAGAGGGAGAGAGGGGCAGAGACACAGGCAGAGGGAGAAGCGGGCTCCATGCAGGGAGCCCGATGTAGGACTCGATCCCGGGGCTCCAGGATCACTCCCTGGGCCGAAGACAGATGCTCAACCTCTGAGCCACCCAGGCGTCCCTTGAGGTTCTGATTTTGTTGAGAGGTCGGTGCATTGCCTAATTTATAGAGTACAGCGAGGTTGGTGGTTCTTTTAAAGTTTGGAGTGTTAAAGTAGGTGGTCTTATATTAGTGTTGATTATATAATTTCCTCAAAAGTCATGAGAAAAATCAAATTGCTTAATTTAACTAGAGCCTTGTAAATATTTGCAGAATATTGCCTTGAGTATCTAGAGAGAAGAAAATTGTATAGGTGATGCTGGCTTTTAAGGTATTTTTTTGTGAGCTTCAGACATCCTTCTAAACTTTATTACCTGGCGTAGGAGCTGAGACCCTTCAAACTGTATTTCTCATTTCCCACCTGGTTGTCTATTAAATTCTACCAATAAGAGAGTGGGAAATAGGAAAACAAGGGGAGGGACAAGCCACTTGCTCCTTTATGTTTACTTCTTCCTATCATTATCCTCACAGCAACAGAGGACTTCACCCTGGCAAGAGTAGGAGGGGCAAATGACACCATTTTGCATTTTTCCACACTCATAGAACCTCACCACATCCCTCCTAGATACCATCAGCTAGCGTTTTGTTCCCTTTCAGGGATTTGTGTCCCAGTTTTGGAGGGACCCTCCTTCAAGTTCTTGGTTCTTAGTGTTTTTTAAAGAGTGCTTTATTTTTAGAGATCTGGGCTCCAGTTTTACAGGATTTCTCCAAACCCTTGAGTTTTTGTAATTCCAATCACTTCCTTTTGTTTCCCTCAGCTCTGGGTTGGGGGGTGGGTGGGAAGGTGGGTGTCATAGCTGCTTCCTGTCATTACTATCTTTGTGATTATATGATTCCTTTTTTTTTGCCTTTCCAGTTCTCCAGTTTGTGGTTAACAACTTATACTAAATTCTCTGTAAAAATTACTGATACGATTTCTGTCGTTTGACTGATACCTGACTAATAATAGACTGGTTAAAATAGTAGGCCTTTACAGACCTAATGTGCCCTGGAGATCACATTAGGCCATTCTTCATTTAGTAGTTATTGAACCTCTGCAGTGTGCTAGGTCTTTTTTGTTCTCTGTATCCTCTATCAGATGTCTTCCCTTATCTGTGGTCCCAGAGCTGCTTGAGAATATATCATTATTACACTTCACTGTCGCTCCCTGCTTTCTTTTAACTTCTCACTTTGAGGCCAATAAATATTTTAATTAATAAATATGCTTGTAGATATGGTTGTAAAGGGCAGAAGTCATGACAAAAATTACCTGATAAAGGGAAAGATCTTATTTTGATTATTTTTGGCATATGAAGGTCCTCAGATACTGAGATATTTAAATCAAATGTTAACATGGCATCAAAGGTTATTTAATACTCTTCTAAAAGTCACATACCTAAGGCTTGATTTGGGTTTTCTGGTTTAATTGTTCTAGTTCCGTTGTTTGTGAGATTGACTTATCTCACTACATTTTCACCAACTCTTACACAGCTTTGTTCCAGGGAAGAATCCAGATCCAATCATCATGTTATTTCTCAGGTTATCAGGCCTATACCTGTCATGTCTCACTTTTGATTGAGATTTTAAGCTTCTTCTTCCCTTCTACCTTCATTATGCTCATGGAATGAGCCCTGTATTACAGTGTGCTTTACTTATTAGTGCATCATTAATGCTTGATATAGGGCCAACCAGAGGGTTTCCAGGTCTTCTAGTTATTTTGATTGCAATACACTTTGCCTCCAGTATTTAGTGGAGTCATCTTGGCCTACAAATACCCTAGTTCCAGACCCTTAACTCCCATCATGGTACAACATATTGGCACCCATGTCATTCTATTGTTATACTCTTTAGTATAGGCTACCTCCTCCTCAGTTTAAATCAAACAATTTAAATCTATAGTTACTGTTTTTCAGACTGAGAGAGTTGGGGACATCTTTCTATTCCGACTTTTTGTAGGAGAGGATCTGTTGATAAACTAACTGGCTAATTTGAATGTCTTAGTCTACAATACTGAGATTTTAAGGAAGAAAGTATTTCCCTGAAATTTCTTTATACTTGTTGAGGGATGTAGATTTTTTTTTGCTTTATTTTTTTTTTAAAGATTTTATTTATTTATTCATGAGAGAGACAGAGATGCAGAGACATATGCAGAGGGAGAAGCAGGCTCCCTGTGGGGAGCCTGATTTTGGGACTTGATCCTAAGACCCAGGGATCACAACCTGAGCCAAAGATAGATGCTCAACCTCTGAGCCACCCAGGTGCCCTAAAGCACCCAGTGCTTTATCTTTCAGAATTTTGATGGGTATCTGGTCATTTAGCCTTTTATTTACTTTTTGAGTTTTTATGTTGCTAATCTTTTTGTTCCAGTGTAGTTAACATGTGGTGCTATTGCTTGTTTCAGATGTACTATATAGTGATCCAGCAGTTCCATACACTACTTAGTGCTCATCGAAACAGGTGCCCTCCTAATCCTCTTCACCTGTTTCACTAGTCCCCCCCCCCACCTCCCTTCTGATAACCATTTGTATGTTCTCTGTAGTTAAGAGTCTGTTTTTTGATTTGTTTCTCTTTTACTTTCCCCTTTGTTTTTTAACTTCCATATGTGAGTGAAATCATGTGGTATTTGTCTTTCCCTTACTGGCTTATTTCACTAAGCATTATACTATCTAGCACCATTCCTTTTTTTTTTTTTTTTTAAGATTTTATTTATCTATTCACGAGAGACATAAAGAGAGAGAGGCGCAGAGACACAGGCAGAGAGAGAAGCAGGCTCCATGCAGGGAGCCTGATGTGGGATTTGATCCTGGGTCCCCAGGATCACGCCCTGGGCCAAAGGCAGCACTAAACCGCTGAGCCACCCGGGTTGCCCTCTCTAACACCATTCCTGTTGTTGAGAATGGCAAGATTTCATTCTTTTTTTTTTTTTTTTAAGATTTTATTTATTTATTCATAGAGATGCAGAGAGAGAGAGAGAGAGAGAGAGAGAGAGGCAGAGACACAGGCAGAGGGAGAAGCAGGCTCCATGCACCGGGAGCCCGATGTAGGACTCCATCCCGGGTCTCCAGGATCGCGCCCTGGGCCAAAGGCAGGTGCCAAACCACTGCGCCACCCAGGGTTCCCCCATTTCATTCTTTTTAAATGGCAGAAGAGTATTCCATTGTATGTATCTATATAAATATACATATATCTATCTACCCATATCTATATATATAGACGTGTATATTTATACATCCGTCTTTATATATACCACATCTTTATCCATTCATCTGTCAGGGACACTTGGGCTGCTCCATAGTTTAGCTATTATAAATAGTGCTGCAATAAACATGGGGGTGCATATATTCCTCGAATTAGTGTTTTCCTATGCTTTGGGTAAAAATATCCAGTAGCATGATTACTGTATCATAGGGCAGTTCTTCTCCTTTTTTTTTTTTTTTTTTAAATGGGCTCTGTGCTCAGTGTGGAGCTAGTGCAGGGCTTAACTCAGGACCCTGAGATCAAGACCTGAATTGTGATCAAGAGTTCGACACTTAACCAATCAAGTAGGGCAGTTCAATTTTTATTTTTTGAGGAAACTCCACAGTCTTCCACAGTGTCTGCACCAGTTTGTATTCCCACCAACAGTGCACAAGGGTTCCTTTTTTCTCCACATCCTCACCAACCCTTGTTATTTCTTGTTTTTGATTTAGCTATTCTGACAGGTTTGAGGTGATTTCCGTTGTGGTTTTGATTTTCATTTCCCTGATGTGTGATGTTGAGCATCTTTTCATGTGTTTTACATTGTGTCTGTTGGCCATCTGTATGTCTTCTTTACAAAAATATCTGTTCATGTCTTCTCATTTTTTATTGGATTATTGGTTTTTGGGGGTGTTGAGCTGTATCAATTTTTAATATATTTTGGATACTAACCCTTTAACAAGTATATCATTTGCATATATCTTTATCCATTCAGTAGGTTGTCTTAGTTTTTGTTGGTCATTTCTTTTGCTTTGCAGAGATTTTCTTTTTTTTAAGTAGTCCCAATAGTTTATTTCCCTTGCCTCAGGAGACATATCCAGAGGGTATTGCTATGACCAATGTCAGAAAAATTACTGCCTGTGCTCTCTTCTAGGATTTTTATGATATCAAGTCTTGCATTTTGAGTGTATTTTTGTGTATGGTGCAAGAAAGTGGTCCAATTTCATTCTTTTTCACATAGGTGTCCAGTTTTCCCAACACCTTTTGAAGAAAGTTTTTCTCCATGCATATTCTTCCCTATTTTGTTGACGATTAATTGACTATATAACTGTAGGTTTATTTCTGGGCTTCCTATTCTGCTCTGTTGAACTATGTGTCTATTTTTGTGCCAGCTCCATACTATTTTGACTACTACAGCTCTGTAATATAACTTGAAGCCTGGAATTGTGATGCTTCTGGTTTTGCTTTTTTTAATATTGCTTTGGTGATCAGGGTCTTTTGTGATTCCATACAAATTATAGGATTATTCTAGTTCTGTGAAAAATACTATTGGTATTTTCACAGGGATTGCATTAAATGTGTACATTGCTTTGAGTAGTATAGGCATTTTAACAATATTTGTTCTTTCAAACCATGAGCATGGAATGTCATGTCTTGTCCTGTTTGTCCTTTCTTTTTCTTTTTTTCTTTTTCCTTTCCTTTTCTTTTTCCTTTTCCTTTCCCTTTTACTTTTTCTTTCTAGAAGATTTTACTTGATAGAGCACGATCTGGGGAGAGGGCAAAGGGACAGGCAGAAACAGACTCCCCACTGAGCAGGGAGCCCAACACAGGGCTTGATCTAGGATCCCAGGATCATGACCTGGATTGAAGGCAGATGCTTAATTGACTGAGCCCCCCACATGCCCCTGTGTGATCAGTTTCTTACACGTGTTTTATAGTTTTCAGAGTACAAGTCTTTTACCTTTTTGTTTAGGTTTATTCCTAGATATCTTAGTATTTGTGGTCCAATTGTAAATAAGATTGTTTTCTTTTTTTTTTTTAAGATTTTATTTATTCATGAATGAGAGAGAGAGAGGCAGAAGCAGGCACCAGCCAGGTGCCCCTCCTTTGTCATATTGATGTGATTTGTCACTTTGATTATTCATGAAGATTGAACCATTTCTGCAACCCAGGAATAAATCCCACTTGATCGTGAGGAATGATTTTTGTAATGTAGTGTTGGATCTGTTTTGCTAATATTTTGTTGAGGATTTTTGCATCTGTGTTCATCAGGGATATTGGCCTGTAGTTCTCTTTTGTGGTGGTGTCCTTATTTGGTTTTGGTATCAGGGTAATGCTGGCTTTATAGAATAAGTTTGGAAATTTTCCTTCCTTTTCTATTTTTTGGAGTAGTTTAAGAAGACTAAGCATTAACTCTTTTTTAAATGTTTAGTAGAATTTGCCTGTGAAACCATCTGGTCTTGGACTTTTGTTTGTTGGGAGTTTTTGGATCACTGATTCAGTTTCTTTGCTGGGAATTAGTCTGTTCAGATTTTGTATTTCTTGTTTCAGTTTTGGTGGCTATTATGTTTCTAGGAATTATCCATCTTCTCTCTAGGTTGTCCAATTTGTTGGCATATGTGTTGGTAAATTTTTTCAAAACCTTGTATGTTGATTATTTTTCGAATTCTTGAATTTTTTTAAAAAAGATTTTGTTTATTCATGAGACAGAGAGGCAAAGACATAGGCAGAGGGAGAAGCAGGCTCCTCTGCGGGGAGCCTGATGTGGGACTTGATCCTACAACCTCGGGATCACAACCTCAGCAAAGGCAGATGCTCATCCGTTGAGCCACCCAGGCTCCTCTCTTTGTATTCTTGAATTTTTCATACATCATAGTATGTTAACATTTCATTTGATGTTTCCACATTGTGAAATTGTGAAAATTGTTCACATATATTTTTACTCTCCTCTTGGGAATATGGTAGATATTCCTGCTAAATTAAAATTAGGCATGGCCAAGGGACATGATTTAGCCAATTAAGTGTGAGTCAAGTAGTGTGTGATACTCCTAAATGGAAGCTTTAGGAGTCCACATACACTTTGCCACACTGTCTCCTTCCTGTGGTGGCTGCTACTTTAGCCTAGGTCCCTGAAGACTTGGAGGAGTGCTCTCAATGAGCAGATAGCATAAAAGAATAAAATCTTAGTTATTTTAAGCCACCAAGATTTGTTGATATTTGTTATTGTAGCATAACGTAGTTGAGCCTGACTTAGATAATTGGTGTTAATCAGCATAACTTTTTTGTAGCAACATTTGTTGAGCAAATACATGTCATATAAAAACTGTTCTCCAGGATATATATATCTTTTGAAGTTCAATGTAAGTGGTTGAAATATCAGTAGAAGTAGCAAAGAGAATCTACTGGGATGATTTAGTTAGGTGCCTTATTTTTATCTGTGGGCACAAGCTTAGTGACAGGTATTAGATAATGTTGGTAGGCCAGGAAAAGAAGGGAAGCCCAGAATGGAATGGTACATCTTTCAGAAGTGACCAGATTTTATACCTGATAACATGAAATATAGGCCATTTGTTTCTGAAAATGAAAGAAATCTATCTGAGCATAGTCTGTTTTGGAAGCTCATATGTTAAGCGAGTTAAGTGACTTAGTCCGAGATTACACAGCTACTTAGTGGCAGGATTGGGGGGAATAATCAACACTTTTGACTATGTCCTTTTTATTATTAAAACATTTCACTTATTCTCTTAAGATTTTTAACCCACTCAGTCTTTAATTATGCCTTTCCTTTCATTACTGATTTTTCCCTCTAAACTTAATTAGCATTTTCCCACCAATTTGCACAGAATTGTCATAATCACAATTCTTGGCTCATGACACATTATTATTACCGGTTTGTGCATAACCTTACATAGAATGTATTTAAACTTCGGTAAAGTAATATCTGTGAATCCAATTTCTAAAACATGCCAATAACTTAGATCCTCCTGTGTGTTTTCCTTGCCTCTCCCTAAATGGTAACTATCATTCTGAACTTTGTATTTCAGTCTTTTACATTTTATGAAAGTTTTATTATAAATACATTTACCTAAACAATGTTTTTTTCTTGGTTTTATTTTTATAAAAAAATATGCTAAAACATGTTCTTCTGGATTTGCTTTTTTGATTAGATATCGTGTTAATAATATTCATTCTTGTTGCATGTGGTTGTAGTTTACTCATTTTTATCACTGTATATAGTATTCCATTCTGCAAACTTACTATAATTGATCCTTACTATAGACATTTGGGTTGTTTCCAGTATTATGCTATTACAGACTTGTTGTTATGAGCATATTTCTACTCATATTTCTGGGTAAATGTGTTAAAAATTTCTCTCAGATGTGTACCCAGAATAAAAATTGCAGGCTCAAAGAGTATGCAGTATTTAACTTTACAAAATGGTACCTAATTAATTTCCACCATTGTTATACTATGCATAATTTTTTTTTTTCTTGACCGGCATTGCTAGAGGTTTACTTATTTTATCTTTTGAAAAAACTAGGGAAGCTATTTTATGAGCCTTGTTGTAATGATTTAAAAAATAAATCATTATGATTTAAGCTAAGATTTAGCAGTGGAGATAGAAGGGAATGGGATATGAAAGAAATAGAGTCTGGGGATGCCTGGGTAGCTTAGGGGTTGAGTGTCTACTTTTGGCTCAGGTCATGATCCCGGGGTCCTGGGATCAAGTTCCACATCGAGCACCTGGTGCAGAGCCTGTTTCTCTCTCTGCCTATGTCTCTGCCTCTCTGTGTGTCTCATGAATAAATAAAATCTTTAAAAAAAAAAAAGAAAAGAGAAAAAAATACAGTCTGACTTGATGCAATTTAATATGACATTTAAGGGAATGGAAATTGTAAAGAATGATCTTTGAGTTTCTGGCATATATATAAATCAGGAGTGTAAATGTAGGTTACTTTGTCTGATCTTGTAATTGAAAAGTGCCTAGATCAGTTTTGTTTCATTAGTTTCAGTGCCATCATTTTGTTATTAAAAAAAAAAAAAGCTTTTAGGAATACTGTTTTTTCTTTAATGCTTGGAGAACATTTCATATAAACTACTTTACCTTCCTCAAGAAGAACTTTGAAACTATTGTCCTAATATTATCACTAGTTGACTCTTCGCCAAATACTCTAGACAGAAGATAGGTCAGGTACAACACAAAGCTGTAAACTCTCAGTGCTCCCTGTATTGTTTAAAAGTATTAGTTCTCAAGGAACTAAGTAAAGTAATTTGAAGCCCAGAATAATCGGTAGTTGACTTTCTTTCTGTAGTTCTCCTTTGAGAAATATAGTACTTCTATGCAAACCCATGATTAGGAGCTCTCATCACTTAACTGAGATAGCGAATGATAATTTGAATTGCATTCTTTGGGGTTTTTTTTGTTTGTTTTAAAGATTTTATTTATTCATGAGAGAGAGACAGAGACAAAGGCAGGGAGCCTGATAGGGGACTGGATTCCAGGACCTCAGGATCATGACCTGAGCGAAAGGCAGATGCTCAACCACTGAGCCACCTAGGTGCCCCTGCCTTCTTTATTTTTGAAGAGTGGAGAAGTTTAAATTTTCTTTTACAGTAGTAGTTTCATTAGCTATCAGAGATGATGATTGATTTTCAAGGGTGCAGGGGATAATTGGAAGAACAGGTGTTTTATTTTTTTTATTTTTTTAAGATTTTATTTATTCTTGAGACACACACACACACACACACACACACACACACAGAGAGAGAGAGAGAGAGAGAGAGAGAGAGAGAGAGACAGGCAGAGAAAGAAGCAGGCTCCTCACAGGGAGCCTGATGTGGGACTCGATCCCAGACTCTGGGATCATGCCCTGCGCTGAAGGCAGATGTTCCACCGCTGAGCCATCCAGGCATCCCAGAACAGGTGTTTTAAAAACAGTTTGTAGGGATGCCTGGGTGGCTCAGCGGTTGAGTGGCTGCCTATGGCTCAGGTGTGGTCCCCGAGTCCCCGGGATTGAGTCCTGCCTTAGGCTCCCCTCCAGGAGCCTGATTCTCCGTCTGCCTATGTCTGTCTCATTTATGAATGAATAAATAAAATCTTTTAAAAAAATAAAAGCAGTTTGTAGGGGCACCTGGCTGCCTCAGTTGGTAGAGCCATTGTCTCTTGATCTCTCGGTCATGAATTCAAGCCCCACATTGGGCATGGTGCCTACTTAAGAAAAAGAAAATTAAAATTACCAAAAAGAGGAAACATTTGTATCTTTCAAGGAACTTCTGGTCTTATAATTTAATTTAAAGTTTTTTTGTTTAATCATAGAGAATTTGGTAAAATTAACTTAGCTGGAATAAATAAGACTTTATATTTATGAATTTATGAAAGACTAGATAAAAATTAATGAAGTCTTTTTCAGATACCATTTTGTTTTCAAAACTTTACTGCTTTTTCGGTGGGCCTTTTCCTTTTTGTATATAGCCATTTGTGTATCAAAATGAGGCACTACCTCAAATGATTACAATTGCTCTCTTGGTTCTGCTGTGAGTAAGACCATTATTATCAAAAACATCATATGACTTTTCTAATAGATGACTTTCTGAATTCACTGAACAGCTGTTTCAAACAAATGCCCTTTCTGTGGGCATTTATCATCTGCAGATCAATTTATTATTATTTGTGATGAAAATATTTACATTTTGAGTCATTTTTTAAAATCAGATTTTAATCATTATTTTGAATTTCAATGTATTGCCCACCAATGTAAGTGAAAATATGTGTTTAAACATTTAAAAAAAATTTTTATTTGTTAGGGTGCATGTGTAAGTACAAGAGAGGGGAGGGGCAGAGGGTGAGGAAGAAGCAAACTCCCTGCTGAGTGGGGAGCCCTATGCAGGGCTCAATCCCAAGATGCCTGGCAGACAGTTAATTGAGCATCTCAGGTGTTCCAGCAAAAATACATTTAAAGAAATTAACTAAAATAACTTCTAGTGAAAAGCCAGAAAGATTTGGGGATTAGCCCAGTGAATGTATTGAGATGCATTAATAAGCCTGTTAGAAGTTTCTTGGTGACTGTTGTAGGTTTTGCCTAAGATGTTAATGAATCCAAGGGATAATGAATGAAGATGAATAGGGGGATACCATTTCATGTTCGAGTGTAGTGAACTAAATGTCTTGATCTTTTCAGCCATTTAAATTTTATATAAGTTGTCAAACTGGTGAAGCAGTTTGCATGAAAAGTACATTTTGAGTATTTTGTTCAATGAATTGTTTAGCTTTTGTAACAATTTTAATATTTAGTGTATTAACATAGCCCACAGTTACCCTCATTTGCGATACTACAACTTTATTGTTCTGAAAATGATGTAATGCCTCTCTAGAACTAAGTTTCTTGTGGGCAGAGTTCTTGTTTTATTTATCTTTTTGCCTTCAGTGCCTCATACTGTGTGAGACATGATAGGGCCTCTGTGTGAATGTTTGTTGAATGAATAAATGAAACTTTTTAACATAAAAGGGAAAACCTAAGCAGAGCCATCAGAATGGTACGGTGATCTAAAACTTTACCAGTTAATAGATGGACTTAAATTTTTTTTAACATTTTATTTATTTGACAGAGAGAGAGCGCACATAGCAGGGAGAGTGTGAGAGAGAAGCAGGCTCCTGGCTGAGCAAGGAGCCCAATGCGGGGCTTAATCCCAGGACCCTGGGATCACAACCCAAGGCAAAGGCATATGCTCAACCATCTGAGCCAGCCAGGCACCCAGTAGATCGACTTTAAATAGAGACAAAGGTCTTAGGTTATACTAATGTTTATTATTTGCTTTTGTTCTTTTGTTTGAGAGGTTTGTTGCCTATTGAGTGCCAGGTTTTGTACTAAATGCTGGGTTTTGTACTAAGTACAATAATGAACAAAACATTAAGTCCTTGCTCTTGAGATTCAATTCTAGTGGAGGGAATAAGCAATAAAACTAGTATTTAGAATGTCAAGTCAGCAAGGCTATAGAGGAAATTAAAGCAAGAGGGATAGAGTAACCTGGGTATGGAGTTTTCTCTTATATACAGGGTGACCAGGGAAGTGCTATTTGAATACAACCCAGAAGGATGTGAGAAGATCTGGGAGAAGTGCATGCCAAGCCAAGAAGAGCAAGTACAAAGGCAGTATCAGCAGAGACTGCTGTGCTGCTAGAATAGAGCAGGTAGGAACAGAATAGTAGCAGATGAGATTTAAAAAGTAGAATGGCAGACAGGTCATATAGGGTCTTGTAAGCCATTTAAGGGCTTTGGGGTTAATTACTGAGTTACAGTGCCAGTAGTTGGAGGATTTTGAAGAAGAGAGATGATGTTATTTATGATTTAGTGTTTGCTCTGGCTGCTGCATAGAAAATGCACAGTGGTCATTGGGCAGAACAGGGAAGGTGGTGGAGTGAGAGCAGGAAGGCTGGTTAGGATGCTCTAAAAATTCTAGGTAAAGAGATGATCATGGTTGGGTTAATATTTTAACAGTTTAGATGATAAGAAGTGGTTGGACTCTGGATATATTTTGAAGGCAGAGCCTACAGGTTTGGTTGATGCATTGATTGTGGGATATGAAGACAACCAGAAGAGGTGATAGGCTAATAAGAGGAGCAGGGTTTAGAGGAAGTAGAAATACATGTGTTATTTTCTCCTTGATATCTGTCCCTGATGCTAGATTTTAATTCTCTAGTTAGAATATGAAAGAATTGCTTCCTCTGGAAATTTTGTACTATGGAAAGAAAACTGATTTGGGATTCTAAAATGGCATTTTAAAACCTGATGCTCTTACTTTCAGAGAGTTGGCCAGATCATTTTTTGAGCCTCTTCAAGCTCTGTTTCCTGAACCAGAAAAATGAATTGGTTGACCCTGATGGTCTCTAACATCCTTTCATTTGTCACAGTTTGTGTCCATTTCATTCTTTTTGGAAGTGCTTTAATGACTTACCCTTTATCCACTTATTAATTATAGGTGTTCCTCACATTTCTGACCTTCTCTCTTATCACCCATATTCTCCCTGGCTTTAATCAGTTTTATAAATGTAACTCTCAGATCTGCCCTTTAAACTTTTTGTTTCTAAGTTCTAGATTCATTTACATTTGCTCCAGTAGGTTCAGTCCTGAATTCATTTTCTCTCCCCTAAACTTGCTCTTCTTCCTGTGCTCAGCAGTTCGTAATTTTGATTATATGATTTCTATTATTAATAGCTGATCATTAACTTATTTAATTACTAATATTCAGTTCGCTAAGATAAGTTAATTGGAATTAAGTTTGGGAAACTAAGTTGGCAGATCTCCCAATGTGATCCATGATCCTGAAACCCTTTCAGAGAGCCTGCAAGATCAAAACTAATTTTTGTAATACTAAAACATTATTTCATTATTTGACTTTTTTTTTTTTTTTTTTAAGATTTTACTTATTTATTTCATGAGAGACACAGAGAGAGGGAGAGGCAGAGATCGATGTGGGACTCAATTCCAGGACTCCAGTACCACACCCTGTGCTGAAGGCCGGCACCAAACCGCTGAGCCATCCAGGGATTCCCCATTATTTGACTTTTTAAAACTGTGGACATTTGCTCTCATGGTACATATGCAGTAGTGTATACAACTACTGGCTCCTTATTTTAGATCATAGCAGCAGCATTCTTCCCCTTATATGCATTTGCAGGGAAGGACACAGTTTTACTTACTTTACTTGCTTACTTCACGAAGCAGTAAAATATATTAATTTTCTTAAATCTTATTCTTAGATACATGTCTTAATATTCTGTGTGATGAAAACTGTAGTATAAAACATTTCTGCTGGGCAGCCCCGTGGCACAGCGGTTTAGCGCTGCCTGCAGCCTGGGGTGTGATCCTGGAGACCCGGGATCGAGTCCCATGTGGGCTCCCTGTGTGGAGCCTGCTTCTCCCTCTGCCTGTGTCTCTGCCTCTCTCTGTGTGTCTCTATGAATAAATAAACAAATAAAAATCTTAAAAAAAAAATTTCTGCTGTATGATACAGTCATTTAGAGTGATGACATATAGTTACGTTTATATGCATAAATAGATCTCCATGACCTTGTTGAAGGAGGAAGGCTGAAATATAATATTAATAGCAAAATAGCCTAATTTGGATCTGGACTCTGTTACTGCTTTAGTTTTACTTAGTTCAACACTGGTATCATATGTTTTGAGTGCAGAATCAAGACTTTCCCTTCATTATGTCTTAGGATCTGAGCACTTGTGAGACTCAAGAAATTTCTTCATGCTTTATAGCCCAGCCAACAGTTCATAAAACTGTAAGAGATCTCTCTGTTCAGCACAGCTGCTAGGATTTTGAGCAGCTGAGACCTTTTCTTTTCTCTTTAGCTGCACCCCTGGCTTTTCTCTCTTTTGGAGAAAGTATTTGCCTAAGACCCACAAGGCATCCTGTAGTGGGTGTGGCCTTGCACTGGGGGCAGGCCTTGGGGACACTGTTCTCTTTGCCTTGCAGCCCTGTTCCCAGCATTTTACAGCCCAGCCTCCCCATTCCCCTCATGCAGCTTCTGTACTTGGAAAGCATCCTTTTTTTTCTTTTTAATTTAAATTCAATTCACGTTTTCTCCCATTCTCCATGTTGTTTTTTTTACTTTCTTGATGCTATCCCTAGATGCACAGAAGTTTTTAATTCTAATGAAATCTAATTTGTCTATTTTTATTTATTTATTTTTGGTTCCCTGTGCTTTTGGTGTCATATTTAAAGAAATGATTGCTAAATCCAACATCATGCTTTCTTAGAAGAGTTTTAGAGTTTTAGCTTTTAGATTTAGGTCTTTGATCCATGAACACATGCACATGCATGGGAAGGGGGTACGGGGGAGAAGGAGAGAGAGAGAGAATCTCCAGCAGACTCCCTGCTGAGCTTCGAAACCTGCCTCAGGGCTCCAGCTCACCACCCTTGTTAGATCATGACCTAAGTTGAAACCAAGAGTCTGATCCTTAACGGACCAAGCCACCCAGGCACCCCCTTCCCAGCATAATTTTTAAAAACATTATCCTTTGTCCACTGAATGGTTTTGGCAACCATGTTAAAACTCAGTTGATCTTTGAGATGAAGGTTTATTTCTGGGCTCAGTTCTGTTCCATTGATATTTATGACTGTCCTTGTGCCTGTACCATGTTTTGATTATTGGGGTTTTGTAGTAAGTTTTGAAAGTAAGAAATGTGAGTCCTTCAAATTTGTTATTTTACTTCAAGATTGTTTTGGCTACTCAAGATTCATTGGAATTTTATATAAACTTTAGGATGTGTTTTTCTTTTCTTTTTTTAAAAAAGATTTTATTTGAGATAGAGTGAGATAGAATGGGGAGAGAGAGTGTGTGCATGGGTGGGGACAAAGACTTGAAGAATAGGGAGGAGCAGTCTCTCCACTGAGCAGGGAGCCCGACTTGGGGCTTGATCTCAGGACCCTGAGATCATGACCTGAGCTGAAGGCAGATATTGAACCGACTGAACCATCCAGGCCCCTCATGTGTTTTTTTATTTCTGTAAAAAAACACCATTGGAATTTTAATAGGGATTGCATTGAATCTGTAGGTCATTTTGGGTAATATTGTCATCTTACTATTAAATTTTCCAAAACATGAATATAGGATATCTTTGCATTTATTTAGATCTTCTTTGATAAAAAGATATTTTGTAGTGAAATTTTCAGTGTACAAGTCTTGTGCTTACTTGTTTAAACTTATTCCTAAGTATTTCATTTTTTTATGCCATGTAAATATCCTTTTCATGTTCATTGTAAATATATAGAAATACAATTGATTTTTGTGTGTTTATTTTGCATCCAATTTTGCCAAATGCGTTAGTTGCTCACACAGGTTTTTTTAATAAAATATGTGGATTCTAAAGGGTTTGCCACATATAATAAGATCCTGTCATCTGTGAATAGAAATAGTTTTATGTCTCCCTTTTCAATTATGCTATTTATTTTTATTTCTTAATTACTGTGGTTAGAACTTTCAGTAGTATGTTGAATAGGAATGGTGAAAGTGGGCATCCTTGTCTTGTTCCTGATTTCAGGAGAAGTTTCCAGTATTTTACCATTGAATATATTAGCTGTGGGTTTTTCATATATGATTTTAATCATGATGAGGCAGTTCCCTTATATTCCTACTTCATTGAGTGTTTTATCATTAAAGGTATTGAATTTTACTAAATGCTTTTTCTGCATTAGACATGTTCATGTGGTTTTTGCCCTTCATTCTGTTAATGTGGTGTTACTAATTTGATTATTTTCTCATATCAAACCTCCCTTGCTTTCTGGGGATAAATCCCACTTGGTTATAAGTGTGATCCTTTCAGTATGTTGTTGAGTTTGATTTCTTAGCATTTTGTTAGGGATTTTTACTCTGCAATTGATAAAGGATACTAGTATTTTTAGTATTTAGTATTACTATTTTAGTTTTTTTGTTTTAATATTTTTTTAGTAGTAGCCTGTAGTTTTTGGTAGTGTCTTTGTCTAGCTTTGGTTTCAGAGTAATGCTGGCCTCATGGAATAAATTTGGAAGTGATCCCTTCTTTTTAGTTGTATTTTAAAGATTTTATTTATTTGAGAGAAAGAGAGAGCATAAGCAGGAAGAGGGGCAGAGTGAGAGGGAGAAGTGACTTCCTGCTAACAGGGACCCTGATGCAGGATTCCATCCCAGGACCGTAAGATCATGACCTGAGCTGAAGGCAGATGCTTAACTGATCCACCTAGGTATCCCTCTTTAGTTTTTTTAGAATAGTTTAAGAAGGATTCTTGTTAATTCTTCTTTCGATATTTGGTAAAATTCAGGCACCTGAGTGGCTCAGTGGGTTAAGCATCTGCCTTCAGCTCAGGTAATGATCTGGGGGTCCTGGGATCGAGCCTTGAGTTGTGCTCCCTCCTTCTGCATATGTCCTCTTTCTCTCTCTCTCTTTCTCAAATGAATAAAGAAATAAAATCTCTAAAAAAAATGCTTGGTAGAATTCACAAGTAGAATTCACAAGTAAAGCCATCTGGTCCTGGGCTTTTCTTTGTTACAAGTGCTTTGATTACTAATTCAAACTGCTTACTTGTTGAGGGTCTGTTTAGATTGTCTGTATCTTTTTGAGTCAGTTTTGGTACTTTGTGTGTTTCCGGGATTTGTCCATTTCATTAATTATCCAATTTGTTGGTGTGTAGTTGTTCATATTAATCTCTTATAACACTTTTTATTTCTCCATAATTGATAGGTTGTCCTAATTTTCATTTCTGATTTTAGTAATTTAAGTCCTTTCTTTTTTTCCTTAGTCAACCTAGCTAAAAGTTTGTTGACTTTGTTGAGTATTTTCCCCAAAGACCAACATTGGGTTTTGTTGACTTAGCATTGTTTTTCTAATCTGTTTTATTTACAATATAATCTTTATTATATCTTTCTGCTAGCTTTGGGTTTCATTTGCTGTTCTTCTAGCTTTATAAAGCATACAGTTAGGTTGTTGACTTGAGATCTTTTTTAAATTGAGATCTGTAAATTTCTTCTCAGCATTGTTTTTTCCTGTATCCCATAAGTTTTGATGTGTTTTTGTTTTCATTTGTTTCAAGGTATTTGTAATATCGCTTATGATTTCTTCTTTGATCTGTGGGTTGAATATGGTCGTTTAATTACCAAATATGTGTAAATTTTCCAGTTCTTTCTTTTTTTAATTTAATTTCATTTGAGACAGGAGAGAGAGAGAGCAGGGGGAGGGGCAAAGGGAGAGGAAGAGAGAGAATTCCAAGCAGACTTATAGTTGAGCATGGAGCGCAACATGGGGCTCTATTCCATGTCCCTGAGATTGTGACCAGAGCTGAAACTAAGAGTCAGATGTTCAACTGAGTCACCCAGGTACCTCTCCAGTTCTTTTTTTTCTGTTACTGATTTATTTCATTTTATTGTAATTGTAAAACATACTTTGCATGATTTGAATCTTTTTAAATTTATTAAGACTTGTGGTCTTACTAATATCTGTTATGGAGAATATTCTGTTTGTACTTGAGAAAAAGGCGTATTCTGTTGTTAGGTGGAACATTCTATATCTGTCATGTCTAGTACACTAGGTAGCTTTCTTGTTCAGATCTTTTATTTCTTTATTGACCTTTTTCTCATTCTTATATCTAGTGTTGAAAATGGGGTATTGAAATTTCCAATTATTATTGTAGAACCATCTATTTTTTCAATTGTTACTTTTAATATATTTTCAGGTTTTGTTGTTAGGTATGTATGTGCTTATAATTGTTTTTTTTTTATTTTTTATTTTTTTATTTATTTATGATAGTCACACAAAGAGAGAGAGAGAGAGGCAGAGACACAGGCAGAGGGAGAAGCAGGCTCCATGCACTGGGAGCCCGACGTGGGACTCGATCCTGGGTCTCCAGGATCATGCCCTGGGCCAAAGGCAGGCACTAAACCACTGCGCCACCCAGGGATCCCTGTGCTTATAATTGTTATGTATTAATCTCTTATTAATCTATAGTAATCTTTTTGTCTCCAGTAACCTTTTTTTTTTTTTTACTATTTTAGTCTATTTTGTTTGATAAAAATATAGTAATTCTAGCTCTTTTAGTTACTGTTTGTATAGAACACCTTACTCTATCCTTTTACTTTCAGTCTCTTTATGTCTTTGTATCTAAATTAAGTCTCTTGTAGACAATATGTAGATGGACCATATTTTTAAAATCCATTCTGCCAGTCTCTGCCTTTCAGTTTGAGTTTAATCCATTCACATTTATTTTTCTTTTAATTTTTCTTTTTTTAGAGTTTATTTATTTATTCATCAGACAGAGAGAGAGAGAGAGAGAGAGAGAGAGGCAGAAACACAGGCAGAGGGAGAAGCAGGCTCCATGCAGGAGCCTGACATGGGACTCGATCCTGGGTCTCCAGGATCACGCCCTGGGCTGAAGACGGCGCTAAACTGCCGAGCTACCCGGGCTGCCCAATCCATTCACATTTAAAGTAATTACTAATAAGGAAGGATTTACTTTATGGTCTTATTTCTTGTTCCTCAATTCCTCCATTATTGCCCTTTTTTGCACAGTTGATTTTTTTATAGTGTTATTTTTCTGATTCCCTTTTTTCCTTTTCTGTAATATTTTTTAGTTAACTTCAGTGGTTACTTGTCAGTTAAAATTAATATCTTAAACTTACATTAACCTAGTTTGAATAATACCAACTTAGTTCAATACTAGATAAACACTGATCCTGTGTATCTCCATCTTTCTTTTTATCTTGCTATTGTCACACATTACCTCTTTATACATTGTGTGCCCATTCACATAGACTTATCATTTTTTTATGTGTGAACTTTTACCTTTTAAATCATATAGGAAAAGGGAGAAAAAAAGAGAAGGTACAAATCAAAAATAGAATTATACTATCTTTTATAACTACATATAAACTTACTTTTACTAATATTCTTTATTTCTTTTTGTGATTTTGCTAGTGTCCTTTCATTTCAGACTGAAGCTCTTCCTTTAGCTTTTTTTTGTGTGTGGCAGATGTACTACTAATGAATCTCCTCAGCTTTTGTTTATCTGGAAATGTCTTAATTTCTCCTTCATTCTTGAAGGATAGTGGAGACACAGGTGGAAGGAGAAGCAGGCTCCTTGCAGGAAGACCAATGTGGGACTCGATCCTGGATCCTGGGATCATGCCCTGAGCCAAAGGCAGACACTCAACCACAGAGCCACCCAGGCGTCCCAAGATTTTTGTTTCTTTATTTAAAGACATCATTCCCAGTGTTTCCTGATCTTTATGGTTGCTGATGAGGTATCAACTGTTAGCATCATGAGGGTCTTTTCTATATGTCAAGTTTTTCCTTGCTTTCAACATTCTTTTTCTTTCATTTCTACACTTTGAATATAAAGTATTTTGGCATGGATCTCTTTGAGTTTATCTTTGGAGTTGGTTGAGATTCTTGGATGATGTTATTGTGTTCATGTTTTTCATCATGTTTCGGAAGTTTTCAGCCAGTATTTCTTCAATCATTATTTTTGCTCCCTTTTATTTCTCTTCTGCTACTCCTGTAATGCCTATATGAGTATATAGGTCCCTCAGGCTCTGTTTGTTTTTCTTCATTCTTTCTCTTTCTGTTCTTCAGACTGGATTATTTTGTCTTTATTATGTTAAAGTCCACTGATACTTCTTTCCACTTATTTAAATCCATTGAACCCTGCTAATGAATTTTTCATTGAGTTATTATACCTTTTAGTTCTGGAATATCAATTGGTTTCTTTTTTTTTTAATCTTATTTATTCATCCATGAGAGAGACAGAGAGGCAGAGACATAGGCAGAGGGAGAAGCAGGAACCCCTGCGAGGAGCATGATGTGGGACTTGATCCCAGAACCCTGGGATCACGCCCTGAGCTGAAGGCAGATGCTCAACCACTGATCTAAGGCATCCCTATCTGTTTTCTCTTATATTTGTCTCTTTTTTTTTTTTTTTAATTTTTATTTATTTATGATAGTCACAGAGAGAGAGAGAGGCCGAGACACAGGCAGAGGGAGAAGCAGGCTCCATGCACCGGGAGCCCGACGTGGGATTCGATCCCAGGTCTCCAGGATCGCGCCCTGGGCCAAAGGCAGGCGCCAAACCGCTGCGCCACCCAGGGATCCCTTATATTTGTCTCTTTATTGATGTTCTCATACATTGCTTTCCTTTTTTTTTTTTTTTTTTGGTCATTGGGTTTCCTTTAGTCCTTTGAGCATATTTAGGACACTTGATTTAATATCTTTGACTACTAAATCCAAATTCTGGACTTCTTTAGGAATGGTTTCTGTCAAATGCTTTTTTTTCTTGTGAATGGGCCATGTTTTGTTTGTATGCTTTGTAATTTCTTCCTGTGAGACCTGGACATTGTGTTACAATGTAGTAATTTTGGAAACTAAGCTAGATTCTCAGACTCCACAGGTATATGTGCACTGTTGAGGCTGCTGCCATCTGTTTGTGACTTTCTCAAACTATTTTTGCAAATGTGTGTTCTTGGTTGTGTGTGGTCACTGAAGTTTCTTTTCCATTATCTTTGCAGTTAGCCAGTGACCTGATGAAGATATTGTTTAATATCTGGCTCAAACAGCAAAAAATGTTGCTATCTCTTTAAATCTTCCAATGGATGTTATAGGAAGCCCCTAAAGGGCCTTAAGGAAGGCAGCAGTCTGGGGGATCCCTGGGTGGCTCAGCAGTTTAGCACCTGCCTATGGCCCAGGGCGTGGTATCGAGTCCTGCATTGGGCTCCCTGCCTGGAGCCTGCTTCTCCCTCTGCCTGTGTCTCTGCCCTTCTCTCTCTCTGTGTCTTTCATGAATAAATAAATATAATCTTTTTTTTTTTTTAAAAAAAAAGGAAGGCAGGTGTCTGCATTATCCCAGTTTCTGATCTGCCAGACTGACCAAAATGTGCAGCCCCTAATTTTTTGATGTCAAGGTTCCCCATTGCCTGCCTTGGCACCAACAGCTGCCCTAGGAATGTATGACAGAGCTGAGGAATGGGCAGTGTTAACTGGTTTGCACATGTGGTTCTCCTAGCAGCCTCTCCCTTTTAGCAAACACTCATGGTTGTTTTAAGTATCTAGTCAGGTTCCATGGTTCTGAAGTAGTTGATTCTGGTTGTTTTTTCCAGTTTACTGGTTGTTTTGGGTGGAGGGACCAACCTTAACAGCTTCCTACTATGACATTTTTTCATCTCAAATGTCACAGTAGTCTTACATGGGCTTTCGGATGTGGTCCTTATGAATGGAGGAAAATCCTTGGTAGGTTTCTTTTTTATGGATTGTGTGTTCAGATTTTAATCCACAAAGGATTAAGATATTTAAGTGTTTGGGGAAAGAAAATTCCTGTAAGCATGATTGGGCTTTTATTTCAGTGCTCTCTCAGTGGTTTTGTATAGTAACTTTGTGTTTTATGTAAATAAGAAATTTGTCTCTTTGGTGAAAAAACTTAATTTTTAAATGTTAGTTATTCCTCATTAAGTGGTTAGCTTACGTATCGTAGAAAGCATTAGATGTTTATTATGATTTAATTATTGAGGGGAAAATAATAGAAAATTTGGTTGCAAACCACTTAGTGGGTTTATCTCATTTATAACAGATTTAAAGCCATAGTCCCTACAGAAAATGTTATAAAGAAATAAATGAAATTGTCTTCTATTGTGAAGTCCTATTACTTTACTTCATATTTTAGAACTTTTGTCTGCCTTTTTAAGATTGGATTTTAATCCAAGCTTTAAAATGCTCAAATTGTTCTACATGTAAATTTTTGCTTTTTTTACCTAAAGAAAAGTCATTTAGATATTTAAAAACAGTCCTCAAAGGCATAAGCAGACAATTGCCACTCTAATAAATCCTTTAACATTAGAGAACTTTGAATTATAAGGTAAATTTGCATCCAAAGAATTTCTTATCACAAGTGCCAGAAGGACCACAATATGTCTCCATTTTTGCAGGTTAACACGATAGTAGAAGATCTATTTTGGGAATGTTAACAGTTTTCTTAAAAAGGTTGCATGTGTGTATGTGTGTTTCCCATTCTTAGGACGAAACTGAGTTAGCATTCCAGAATGATTTTCTGTATTCTGTAAATAAACAGAATGGTTTCATTAAAAAAAAAAATTTTTTTTCTTAATTTAACAAGTCAGTCCCAGATCAAGTTTAGCCCCAGGTGATAAAGTAGGATAACACAATTCTGGTTTCTTTTAAGTACTTGTAGTTGGAAACATACTGTTGTTCTGAGTATCATTTATTGCCCTTTTACCTTGCTCTAGCTATGATAAAAAGCTAGAGATATTTTCAAGAGCTACAAAAGCATAAACATTTCACATTTATACACACATACATATGTACATATTTGAATGGGGATATATATGTGTGTATATGTATGTGTGTACATGGATATATATGATAACATGCAGTGAGAAAAAAACTAAGAATAAAGAAATAGAGTCCGAGTCAGGAAAGAGTCCT
The DNA here is from genome assembly GCF_905146905.1 of Nyctereutes procyonoides. NCBI lineage: Eukaryota > Metazoa > Chordata > Mammalia > Carnivora > Canidae > Nyctereutes > Nyctereutes procyonoides. The sequence continues at coordinate 28,051,135 of NW_026575122.1, forward strand.
TTGAATATTAACATGATGAAAATTTGAGCATTTATAATGGTTTACTGTGTAGGTAAATCTTTAAAATATTAAAACAATTGTGGAGTTTTTGTTTAGGGTTTATTTTAAATTACAGTACATTTAAGGTGAAAATAAGTTTTTCAATGGCATGAATTAAACATTAAACTAAAAATTTAGGTGTTTACCATAAATCACATTGTTACCTCTTTTAATATTCCTGAAAATGATAGTGTAAAGATCCCAACAACTCCACATAAAAGTTTTTACTAAACTGGGTACAATATTTTAGAAAAACTCTTGAGGGTTTTGATTTTAGGAAATCAGCACTGCTTTATTACACTACAGTAGAGATTAATCAATTTTAAAGCTAATGTAAGTAATCTTTATTTCTTAAAAGGTGTTTTTATTATACCATTTTATGTGTTTTTGTCCTTACCTAAAGAGGGAAAATGTTGACGTGTAATTCTACTTAAAGGTGATTAGAAATATCAAGGGATCTATTTAATTTGGGAGTCTTTTTTCTTTAATACTGATTTAGACTGTGACCATAAATTCTTTAACTTCTGTGTTTACTGAGTATTTTGACTTAATTAAAAGGTTACAGTTATGCCATGACAGATAAAAAGAAGGGTCTTCATTTGAAGATGTGGTTTTTGAAAATTTTGTGGTAAGATTTAGCTTATAAAATGAAGTGGTTTTTTTTTTCTCTTGCTAGTATGTACTGGAAATGGCTTTCTTATTGCTGATAAAATAGAAAATACCAAAGGTTTTTTTTTAGATTGGAATTACCTTGATAGAAAATAAATGCAGTGCATACTATTCTGAGTTATAAAACATAGGATGTCTCTTGATATATTGTTCAAATACATTTTATGAAGAAAAGGTTAAGGTTTTTGTGATTCCTTTTTTTAAATTGTACTCACTTAAAACTACCAAGATCAATTAGATGCTCTATACCAGCATTGTCCAATAGAAATATGTGAACCCCATACTTAATTTGAAAGTATATTTTAAAAAGTAGAGTTAATTTTAATAATACATTTTATATAACCAAATATATCTGGAATTTTTAAATGTTATCTATACAACAATTAATGAGCTATTTATGTCCTTTTAAAATACTATTTTAAAATACTGAGTTTTTAAAATACAGTTTGTATTTTACATTTACAGTATAAGGCAGTTTGAACTGACCACTTAAGTGGTCAGAATGGGATGTTACTATTTTATGTGAATTAATTCTATAATAACATTTCTGTTGTAGTTTGTTGTTTGATCCTTGTCATCTGACACAACAAGCAGCAAACTTTCAAACATACTATGTGCAAGATTAGAAAGTGGTGATGTCTATATAGTTCGATAGACATTGGGATGATGCCACTATGTTTGAAAATATTGGAGTTTGAACCTTGGCAGTTGTGAGCTACCAGCTCTTGAGAGTTTTTGTTTTGCTTGGGCATGCAGATTTCTTGAAGGTGTGTGTGTTGGGGGTTCCTAAGACCATCCTCAGGCTTGATGATTTGCTAGAAGGAAACAGAAGTCAGAGAAAAGCATAGGAAGAGCTTATGGTTATGATTTATTACAGTAAAAAGATACAGATTAAAATCAGCTAAGGGAGAAGTGTGTGTAGGATGGAGTCCGAGAGAAACCAGGTGCAAGTTTTTAGTTAACCTCTCCTACTGGAGTTGCATGGACAGTGCTTCCTTCTTCCAGCCACCTTGTATGACATGTGCAGTGTTGTCAACCAGGGAACCTTAGTTGAGTCTTGATGTCCAGTATTTTCACTGGGGATCAGTTACATAGGCACAGAAGTACCCATATAAATATCTTAGCTACTCTGTCTCCACCAGCTTCCCTTATCTCTCCTCTCCTCTGAGGTCCAACTGATAGTGTGGCTTAAACCCCAGGCATACAAAAACAGACATTTACCATAATTTACATTGCTAATATAAATTACCTGGTGTGGCCCAAGATTTTAGGCAAACAGATTTACCAGGCAAGATATTCCACGGGCTTAGAAATTATTTCCCAGTAGTCTACCACAATTAAGTCTTTTCTTTGGAATGTGCAGAGTTTGAGCCGCAACCCACCCCCGCCAGCTTATAGAGTTACCTTACCGCACAGGGTGATTTGGATCCCTATAGCAGAGTATCTCTAGTATAAATTCTTACAGTGACAGAAGGGTAGATGAGATTGGCCATAGCTCAATTTACCTTAAATATCTAATATGTTTTAAACAAACGGCATGGATTACTGACAAGGTAGAACTTGATAAAGGCTGACTGAGAAGTAAAGAATCTAGCATGTAGAACAGCCCTGTAGTAACAGGTTTTTAGTTGGAATCAACTTTTATATTTTACTGACTGCCTCCTATAAATTCACCTTGCTTCGTGAAATACATATATTACCTATTTTATTTTTTTTAATATTTAATTGGAGTATAGTTGACATACAGTGTTATATTAGTTTCATGTATACAACATAGTGATTCAACATTTCTATATGATGTGTTATGCTCACCACAAGTGTAGCTACAATCTGTCACCATACGACCTCAATACAAGACCCTTGACTATATTTCCTATGCTGTGTCTTTTATTCCTATGACTTATTCATTCCATGACTAGAAACCTGTATCTTCTACTTTCCTTCATCTGTTTTTGCACATATCTCCCTGCCACCCCATTCCCTCAGTTCTCTGTATTTGTAGGTCTGATTCTACTTTTTGTTTTATTCATTTGTTTGTTTTTTAGATCCCATATATAAGTGAAGTTAAACTGTATTGCCTTTTTCTGACTTATTTCACTGAGCATAATACCCTCTAAATCTATCCATTGTTGTTGCAATGGAAAGATCCCATCCTTTTTTATGGCTATGTAATATTCCACACCACATCCTCTTTATCCATTCATCTATTGATGGACACTTAGGCTGCTTCCATTCTTGACTATTGTGAGTAATATGCTATACACCAAAAAGAATAAAATGCCTAGGGTTAAACTTAACCAAGGAAGTGAAAAACCTGTGCTCCAAAAACTATAAAACATCGATGAAAGACATTGAAGACCAGCACAAACAAATGGAAAGATATTCCATGCTCATGGATTAGAAGAATTACTATTGTTAAAATGCCTATACTACCCAGAGCAGTCTACAGTTTCATTGCAATCCCTATTTAATACCTACAACATTTTTTACAGAATTAGAACAAATAATTCTAAAATTTGCTTGGAACCACAAAAGACCCTGAATAGTGAAAGCTGTTTTGAGAAAGAAGGACAAAGCTGGAGGTGTCACAATGCCAGATTTAAAGATCTACCACAAAGCTGTAGTAAGCAAAACAGTTTGGTGCTGTCACAAATATACTACCTCTTTTAATCCTAAATCTCCATTTCTGTGTATGATAGAGCAACTTGTATTATACTGAATATTCTACAGAGAACTATTTGATATGGGGGGAAAAATGAATTTGAAGGCATGGTAGAGCTTTGAAGTTAGTCACGCCTTGAGTCAAGATTCAGGAGAGAGGGGATATAGACATATTCTATGCTGGTTTCCTTCTTAAGGCGTTTTCTAGCTCTTAAGTTATTTTGGAAAGGATGATGAAAGCTGAACATTGTAGAAGAGATGAGCAAAAAGCAACTGAGGAAGCTAAGTGGAGCTTTCAATAGTTTTTGTTGGTTGTTCTAGCCCTAGGTTTGTTTGCATTTGGAATCCTTTGAAGGGTGGCATACCATAAGAGTGGTAACAAATCAGAGGTAGGCCAGTCTTTACAATGTTTGAAATCCAGTCTCATTCAGCTCAGTTCTTGATTGGGTTGAAGTGATCTGCTCCTACTCTGACTGCTTGTTAGAAAAAAAATTAAATCATCTCTGGAAGAAGGTAACATAATCTTTTTTTCCTCTAATTTTTTCATATTTTCGTGTAATCATCACATACAATTAATAATATTCAATTAAAAATTACTAGGTATACACAGGACCAACAGAGATAAGTCAGCAGTGAAATAAGTTATGCAGACTGGATTACAGACAAGAGCTTTAAAATACTTTAAATAATCTATTCATGAAAATAGATGACAAGGTGGAGAATTCCCCTAGAGAACTGGAATCAATAGAAAAGAATCAAATGGAAATTTGAGAACTGAAAAATATAGTAAGTGTAGATGATTTTAACTGTTGATTGGACACAGCTGAAAAGAGGATTAGTCAACAGGAAGATAACTCAGTAGAAAATACTCAGTACTATGGATTTGTCCTGTTGGTGTCCCGACCAAACTAAACTGAGGAACAGGGGTTTTTCAGTATCTCACCAAAAAAATATCAGCTGTTTTAAAGCTTAAGGATAAAAAGTGTCCTTATTAGAGTGCAGTTACAACTTTTGCTATTTTAATGTGTGTGGTTTTTATATTTTTGTTATAGGTTTTAAAAAAATATAATGTAAAAAGTAGTTGGTAGGGCATCCCTGGGTGGTGCAGCGGTTTAGTGCCTGCCTTTGGCCCAGGGCGCGATTCTGGAGACCCGGGATCGAGTCCCACGTCGGGCTCCCCGTGCATAGAGCCTGCTTCTCCCTCTGCCTGTGTCTCTGCCTCTCTCTCTCTCTCTGTGTGACTATCATAAATAAATAAAATTTTTTTTAAAAAAGTAGTTGGTAAAATACAATATTGTCACAAATTTCTGCTCAGTACCCTCCCCTGAGCCTTTGAGCAAATATCATATGATACCTGTTGAGCATACCTCACTACTTACATAGACCTAAGAATGAGAAAATAAGCAAAATACATAGAGATTCAAAGTAGCTACCCAGAGCTGGATGATAAAACATGTGTTTTAGCATAGGGGAATTATAAGGTTCTTACTTTTAGTTGGGCTAATGGTTATAATATGTTTGGTAATCTGGTAAAGTTGCTCATCACAAGTAAAAAATAGTAAACTAGAAAAGAAATTAAAAGTAGATTATTGAGAAAATCTTTTTGGCAGCAAATACTTTGATTTTATTTGTGATTCTACTATGAATCATACCATTGCTGTATGTACCACTAAGAAAAAAGAGGCTGTCAATTTTATTTTGACATCCCCTTAATGATAAGCTACATCCTAATTTCAGAGATGTTAAAATGTGTGGGAAAGATGATCCTAGTTTTAAATCTCAGTTCTATCATTTATTGTTCATTTTACTTTGGTCAGGGGACTTCTTTGAATCTGTGAATTTATTTGTGAAAATGGAATAGCATAGCTGCTATGGATAGTCCACTCTAGAGGTAGGAGGACTAAATGAATTAAACAATATGAAAGTGTCATTTGTACAGGGTATGCATTTCCTATTATGAATTTAGCTTTCATTTCTTCCTTTTAAAACTTGTCATTGGGGCAACCCCGGTGGTGTAGCGGTTTAGCGCCGCCTGCAGCCCAGGGCGTGATCCTGGAGACCCTGGATCAAGTCCCATGTCGGGCTCTCTGCATGGAGCCTGCTTCTCCCTCTGCCTGTGTCTCTGCCTCTCTCTCTCTGTCTCTATGAATAAATAAATAAATAATCTTTTTTTAAAAAAAACCTTGTCATAGTTAGTATAATAGGAAGAGGTTCCTAACAGCTGACCAAGGGAAGAAAAAAAAATGTAATATATTGGTTAAATAAGAACTTTAAACAGAAAATTCCTGTTGGAGTTGTTTAATAGTGTCAAACATCACCTTTATTCTCTCTCCAGTCCCCTTTACCTGTCGGGGATGATTAATATTTATAATGATGAGACCTATGCATCAAAATACTATATTGGTTTTTAAAGAGCACATTTTAGGAAAATTTCTAATCCTTCTAAATTCAGTTGTGATGCTTCAGACCTCCATTTTTACTTGGTTTTGTAGAATCCCTGCTCTTCTGATGATACTGCATAAATATAGCATTATTAATCAAAGTGTCTGGATCTTGAAGAAATATTGTGATTGGTGGACACGAGAACTCCTTTTTATATTTCTATTTTGAAGATTCTCAGTAAACTCAAAATGGCTTTTTTTTTAGCTTTAATTTCGTGTTCATTCTTTTTTTAATTAAAAAAATTTTTTTTTTTAGGATTGTTCAAGTCACGTTCAGTTGATAGGATGAAAAAATTTAAGAGAAGGCTATCCCTCACTCTTCGAGGAAGCCAGACTATTGATGAATCATTGTCTGAATTGGCGGAACAAATGACCATTGAAGAAAACAGCAGCAAGGATAATGGTAAATATTTGGCTGGGGAGGGGAGGGAAGGAGAGATGCTTCTCCTTTTTAATTACTTTATAAATTGAATTTGAATTTAATTTTCTGATAAGTTCCTAATAGCTTCCTTTTGTTTATTTGTCTTGTTCTCTAGTTCTTAGGAAACAGAAGACTACGTGACTTTTGCTTGCGCTTACTTATTGGAATGTTTCATTCTTACTGCAGGAGTGTTATTATACCTAGTCTCTAACCCTTATGGATTTTCCTGTCCTGTTTATCTTTCTTTTTTTTTGTATATTTTTTTATTGGCATTCGATTTGCCAACATAAAGTATAACACCCAGTGCTCATCCTGTCAAGTGCCCCCTTAGTGCCCGTCACCCAGTCACCCCATCCCCTTGCCCACCACCTCCCCTTCCACTATCCCTCGTTCGTTTCCCAGAGTTAGGAGTCTCATGTTCTGTCACCTTCTCTGATATTTCCCACTCATTTTCTCTCCTTTCCCCTTTAATCCTTTTCACTATTTTTTATATTCCCCGTATGAATGAAACCATATAATGTTTGTCCTTCTCCGATTGACTTACTTCACTCTTTCTGTTTTTTTAATTGGCTCTTAAATAAGAATACCTTATATAATATCATCCTAATTGTTAAATAATGGTTTTTAAGATAATCTAAGTTAACACAGCTTAAAAGTGTAGTAAGTTTGTGAAATTCCTGTTTGATGTTCCTCATAGTTTTGTGACAGTATATATGAATATGGACTATAAATGACAGGGTTCATGACATGAGTGAATCTTACTCTTTCCTTATTTTATATTTACTGTAGAATCTATCCATAATATTGAGATATTCATAATATCTACTACTTAACAGTAGATAGGCATATAACATTTCATGTGTTTGACAGTTCTTTTTTACAATGTAAAGTAATACACAGATGCTGATATAAAATGAAGAGCTTATTAAATTGAGTAGATTAAAATGTAAAATCCTGATGAAATTTATAGAACAGGGGTACATATTTTAAAACTGAAATAACCCTGGGGATGTTATAGTAATAATCATTAAGGAGTTTCAGGAATGACTGCCGGTATGTCAGGTACACATTCTCTGGCAAGCCTTTCTTCCCTGTGCCTGAAATTCTTTTGTTAGAAATTTGTGGCAGTAGGTGAAAGCTTGAATACCCTTACGCACTTCTGCTGAATGTAAATGTCCTTGTTGTGAGAGAGGGAAAGGTATAATGGAACGGGCTCTGAATTTTAGTTAAAAGTCATGGATTAGGATTTGGGATACAATAACACACCCTTATTAGTTTTTGTCTCTGAGTAAGTAATTTATCCTACTCAACCTTTAATTTATCTGTTTTCTCAGAAGGATCGTTATTTACTCAAGTTTATCTGGCTGGTTGTAATATGGAAGAGGAGACAGATAAATTCAGTAGAAACATTTTTTAAAAATAATAATTTGGATATAACTTACTTAAATGTTGGAGGGGGACGCATTTTTCATTTGGGTCAAAACTCAAAGATAATTTTATAATGTCTTATTTTTTTCCTCTTACTAGGAGCAAAATCCTTAATTCTCTCTTAGACCCTCTTTGAATTCTTGGTCTTTTAATTAAACCTTGGGGGTTTGTTTGTTTTTGAGAGGGCTGGGTGGGGGGCTGAAGGGAGAAAGAAAGGGGGAGAGAGAATCCCAAGCCCAGTGCAGAGTCCTCTGGTGGGGCTTGATCTCATGATCCTGAGATCATGACCTGAACTGAAATCAAGAGTTGGACTCCTAACCAACTAGGCCACCTAGACACCCCCAGTAAATGTTTTTAATAGTATTTTTAGACATATCACAGAAAAGTTAAGATATTTCAGGATCTTGTTTAAGTAGTTAACATTACTCCATTGAGAATATTTGTTAAAATTACTGAATTTGATGAATGAAATAGGTGACAATTTAAATATGAGGGAGAAAATAGATCACAGTTGAAAAAAAAGCAAGAATAATGTTTTATTATACATATATTATTTGAGGGCTTTCAAATGCAGTTATAACAAAAGTTACTTTTTTTGACAACTAAAATTCTTAAAGAAAACTGCATCTTTATGTTCTTAGGAAGTATAATAAAATAAATTTAACAGAATGCCACTTCTCATGATTACTTAGAATCTGAAGAAACCCCCCAAAACAGCAAAGATTGAAATGATCTAGTTTTCCAGATATTCCAGTTCCTTTTCTTTACTACTCAGTCTGTGTAATGGGGAAGTTTATTAAGTTGTTTCGAGTCAACAAGCCTAGTTGGTGGATATTGTGAGACTTTGTCATTCACCCAGGTTTTTTTCCTTTCTCCTGATGATCCTGATAGATGATAGCAGTGAAGTTTTTTGCAAGAGTGGATGACCACTAGGAGGTTGTAGGTAGTGCTGACTCTTAACAAATAGCAAGGGTCCATGAGAGAATGAGGTTAAAAGCACAGATTATGGCTGTATGTAGGGTCTGACAAGGATTAGATATTAATAGTGTTAAAAGAGCAGGATTAGGGTTAGGGAATAAGGAAGAGTACAGCATGGGCTAAGAAATCGCATGTTCCTGCTGATAGTTCACATAATCAGAAAATCCAAATGAATAAGATGCTTGAAATCATGATTGCCATGTTATGCTAAAAATCATTAGGAAGTCTTACTTTGAACTAACTACTTTGTAGAATAAGAGATCTGCTGTTTTTCATACAGATCGTCATTACTTTAAAAAATATTGTGGTAGGGACGCCTGGGTGGCTCAGCAGTTAAGCATCTGCCTTCGGCTCAGGTCGTGATCCTGAGGTCCTGGAATTGAGTCCCACATTGGGCTACAGGGAGCCTGCTTCTCCCTCTGCCTGTGTCTCTGCCCCCCCCCCCCCCCGTGTATCATGAATAAATAAATAAGATCTTTAAAAATAATACCGTGGGCAGCCTGGATGGCTCAGCGGTTTAGCGCCGCCTTCAGCCCAGGGCGCGATCCTGGAGTCCCTGGATTGAGTCCCACGTCGGGCTCCCTGCGTGGAGCCTGCTTCTCCCTCTGCCTGTGTCTCTCTGCCTCTCTCTGCATCTCTCATGAATAGATAAATATTAAAAAAAATAAAAAAATACTGTGGTAAAGTATACATAATGTATAATTTACTATTTTAACTACTTTGAAGTTTTTAGTTTTTGTGGCATTAGGTACATTCACATTGTTGTGCAGCCATCACATCACCATCTGTCTCCAGAATTTTTTCACCATTCTAAACTGAAACTCTATATTCATTACATAATAGCTCTCTGTTTTCCCCTTCCTTCAGTCTCGGGTAACAACTATTCTACTTTTCTGTCTTCTGTGAATTTCAAGGTACCTCATATAAGTGGAATCATACAGTATTTGTCCTTTTGTATCTGACTTTCACTTAGCATGATGTCTTAAAAGTTTCCATTTTTTAAAATACAACATATTGTCTTATTGAACTTCCAATTAATTGCTGTCATACTCTTGAGATGTTGGAATATTTTATGATTCATGGACCCTATTCTCTTTTCTGTACACTTTCCTTGGGCTGATGTTATCCAGTCCTGTGATTTCAGCTACTATGTATATGCTGACTATTCCTAAATCTGTATTTCTAGTCAGGATTTTTGTCTGGATCTCTGGATTCACATCCAAATATTAGTTGGCTTCTCCATATAGATATTTAATAGAAGTTGAACTTAATACTACCAAGCCATAATTCTTGATTTCCTTCCCCCCAAGTCTGCTTCTTTTCCAATTTCCCTCACTTAACCTAAACTTCTTAAAACTAGAAAACCAGGAATGATCCTTGATTTTTCTTTTTCACATTTCTGTTTCCCCCTTCTCCTTTCTATCATTTTAGTTTCATATGTATTTAGTAAGTAAGTAACTTTTAAAAACTCACTATTAATGATAGTTACATATATGCTTGATAACATGGTTACAGCTATTGTCCTTTTTACGTATTATTATTTATTTTTAACAGAGGCTCTGCTGTAGCTTTAAAATTTTTCTTTAGATAGATGTTTTTAATATAGGTCCTCACTAAAAGCTGGATTGGAGAATATGTATGAAAGTAATTTTGTAGCCATGTCTGCTAGCCTTTGATTCTGTCTTTATAATATATCCTAAATTTGCCTCCTTCTCTCCATTCAGTCCAGGCCACCACTGTTTGTTGTTTAGGATACTATAGTAGTCTCTTCTGTTTCCCTTCTGTTGATTTCCTCTCATCTGTTCTCCAGCAGCAACAAGAGTAATGTTTAATTTTTTAAAAAATTTTTAAATAATTATAGATTCAAAGGGAGTTGTAAACATAGTACTGAGAGGTCCCTTGTGCTCTTCTCTCAGTTCCCTCCTTTGGTTACATCTTCCTTAACTATAGACCATTATCAAGCTCGGAAAATTAATACTGGAAGTGTGAGTATAGTTTTGTGCCATTGTATCATGTGTAGATTCATATAACCATGACTGCAGTCAGGATAAGGAGGTATTCCATTACCACAAAGACATCCCTCTCATGCTACCTCTTTATAGTTATTCCACCTCTTATCTCCCACCATCCCTGAGCCCTCAGAGTGGTATTTTTAAAACATGAGTGAAATCATATTACTACCTGCTTCCAAGCTACCATAACTGATTCTAATCTCAGAATAAAATTTGAACTTTTATGGTTACCTACAAACCTGCTTATCTCTCTGACCTCACTAAATAACATATGTGTACTACAGCTACACTTGCCTTCTTTGTGTTCCTTTAACACAGAGTTTTCAGAGTTTGACCCCTGGACCAGCAACCTCAGCATCACCGAGAATTTGTTAGAGATGCAAATTTCGGATTCCATGTCAGACCTACTGAGAGTCAGGAGGTCTGGAAGGTTGGGCCCAGCAGTCTTGTATTTTAATACCGAAACTTGCTAAAATTTGATGACTGCTGCTCTAGGAAGTCAAACTCCTGCCACGTGTTAACTCTTGCAGTAGCTTTACCCTCTGTCTGGGATATTTTTTAACTTAGATTGACTCTTTCTTGCATTTGTATCTCTGTCAAAAATACTTCTGCAGAGAAAACTTTACTCAGTATTCATTGTAAAATAGGCACTCCTTTATATTCTATCATATCTCTCTTTTGCATATTGCCTATCACTGATATTTTTCTTTTTTTAAGATTTTATTAGCAAGAAGGCCAGCTTTAGCCAGGTAAGGGCAGAGGAAGAAACAGACTCCCTGCTGAGCAGGGAACCTGACACAGGGCTCAATCCCAGGACCCTTGGGATCATGATGTGGGCTAAAGGCAGATGCTTATCCAACTGAGCCACCCAGGTGCCCTGATATTTTTCTTATTCGTTAGTTTCTTATTTGTTTCCCCTCCATAAAATCTTAACAGCCTTAGAGAGTAGTATTTTGCTTGTTTTGTTCACCTGTTGATGCCCAGGACCTGGAATAGTAGGCACACAATAAATAAATGTCCACTGAATAATTGAATGTTTTTATGATCTTTTTAAGCTATATTCCTCAAGACTGTAAAGCTTTAATCCCCAGGATAACTTTACAGAGTGACTAAAACATGTTGTCTATAGGCAGAATATATATGTATTTTATTATTATTCCAGATATGGAATATTATAACATAGAGGAAAGTTTTAAATATGTTCTAGCCTATATCTTACACTGTTTGACTGTTTCATTTTTGCATTTGTATTATATATTTCCTCTGCATTCATTATTAAATCATTGGTTATTTTACTAAGCTTAAGATCCCTTAAATCCTTGATCAGCCAGCTACCACCAAGGAATGTACAGGCCATGGGACACTTTAGACAGGCATTATCTGTTACTAGTTAGGTACTTTTCCTTTTTCCAGTTTGGTGTTTTACCAAAATTAGATAACCTGAGTTCTGTTTGACCCCCAAGGACCCTTTGGGTCATCCTCCTTCTCCCATCTTCTTTTATGCAGCCATTATCAGTAGAGGTGTGAGTCATAAAGTCTTCTTGTTCTTTGTGTCTCATAAACCTTTTCAGGTAGGGGAAATACCCACATCAGGAGATACTCTTGCTTCTGATTATCAACTACAAAAGAAGAGCTGGTTCCATTTTAGAGGAGAAGATATTCAGAGAAGCCTAGTTCCTGTTCCTTTAAAATTCCTTGATTACTACCAGTAAAACATAATTCTAATACAAAAGACTATTTGTCATAGAAGAATGTATCATGTCCTTAACCTATTTTAGAGCTCTTACTTAGAGGTGGAAAGGAATCCTGAGATTCCTCATAAGCATTACAAAACAGGATTTCGCCTGTTTTGTATATAATTACAATTAAATAAATTTTAAGGTTTATATTTTTTAAATGTTTCTGCTTGTGTATACATCTGTAATTTCTTTAAAAAGCAAAAACCTTGGGCAACCCGGGTGGCTCAGCAGTTTAGCGCCGCCTTCAGTCCAGAGTGTTGTCCTGTCCTGGAGACCCGGGATCAAGTCCCACATCGGGCTCCCTGCATGGAGCCTGCTTCTCCCTCTGCCTGTGTCTCTGCCTCTCTCTCTCTCTCTCTCTCTGAACAAATAAATAAAATCTTTAAAAAAAATAATAAAAAGGGAAAACCTCTTTATATTGAAAGTCCTAAATTTTGGGTAATAAATTTCAGAACCTCTATTTTGATCTGTGCTTAACTACTTCTGTGTTTAACCATTAACTGACGTACCTTTTGAATGTATAGCAAATAGGCACATAAATTCATTCAGGCCAGGACCATGTCGTTTATATACTCTAGCATGCCTAATTATAAGGGATATTTGAGGCAGTTAGTAAATGTACAGTAGTTTGGAAATAAGCTTGAGATACATTAAAATAAGCAAATGGTTGAAATCTGTGGACTGTATTAGTAGTTTTATGATTGCTAACCAATTTTGGTTATTTCCAAAAGTGGATATTTAAGTGATTAGACTACTTTCAAATATTAAAGTGTTTTCTATAGAAATTATTTAATTCTGCTTCTTTGTATAGATAGCCAAAGAACTCTTAAATGTTACTAATCTCATAAACCTTTTGTTTTCTGTTTTGCTTTCTCAATCCTTCTCATGTGATCCTGGATCTTGGGCTGCTAATGGAATGATTTTGGATACTGTGAACCACAGAGCCTATTGTGAAGAATGGCAGGCCTCCAACCTCTCACAGTATGCATTCCTTCCTTCACCAGTACACAGGGTCCTTCAAGAAGCCCCCATTGCGGAGACCACATAGTGTTATTGGAGGAAGCCTTGGATCCTTCATGGCAATGCCCAGAAATGGAAGCAGATTAGGTAATTTAATGGCCTTTTTTTTTTTTTTTAATTTTCTTACTGTAGATCATATACATAGCTATTGTTAGAGTTGTATGGAAGTCAGCTAGCCTTCATTATGTGATTTTTTTTGTAAACTAAAAAGTTGAAAATAACAGAGATAGCAGAAAGAAGGCTCTATCTACAGAGGTATTAGTGCTGACACTACAGAGGAGTAACATTTGAAAACCTATCCATCAGGAAAAAAACAAAACCCTTAGGAAATGGATGCATAATTTCAAGATGAAATCATGAAGATCGTGCTTAATTTAGGGTCTTACCATAGTAATTCCAGATCATCGCCGTACAAGAGCCCAGTGCAGTGATTTGTATACATGAATGTCACCTGAGCTGCTATTCTTATATCACTATGTCATTCTAAATATTTAGGAAAGATACATACCTGCAAGTTTCTGTTTATTTCTCTGGTCTTTTTTCATAGCATCTTACTATCGTGTTTTTATTTTTATATTTTTAAAAGGTATTTTTAAAGATTTTATTTATTTATTTGAGAAAGAGCACATGAGCTAGGGGATGGGTAGACAGAGAGGGAAAAACAGACTCCCCACTGAGCAGTGGGCCAGATATGTGGGACTCGGTCCCTGGATCGCGGGATCATGACCAGAGTCAAAGGCATATGCTTAAGTCAAAGGCATATGCTTAATGAACTAAGCCCCTCAGGTGTCCCTATGTTTTGATTTTTAAAATCCATTTAAGGGCAGCCCGGGTGGCTCAGTGGTTTAGCGCTGCCTTTCAGTCCAGGGTGTGATCCTGGAGACCCGGGATCGAGTCCCACATCGGGCTCCCTGCATGGAGCCCGCTTCTCCCTCTGCCTGTGTCTCTGCCTCTCTCTCTCTCTCTCTCTCTCTCTCTCTCTCTCTGTGACTATCATAAATAAATAAAAATTTAAAAATATTATTAAAAAAATAATTTAAGAAAAAGATTTTATTTATTCATAAGAGACACACACAGAGAGAGAGAGAGAGAGGCAGAGACACAGGCAGAGGGAGAAGCAGGCTCCATGCACTGGGAGCCCAATGTGGGATTCGATCCCGGGTCTCCAGGATCGTGCCCTGGGCCAAAGACAGGCGCTAAACCGCTGCGCCACCCAGGGATCCCAATAAATAAAATCTTTTAAAAAAAATAAAATCCATTTAAGCATAATGATTTTATAGTCTCATGACATAAGTTTCTAAGGCTTTTATTTTGCCACTTGCTTATCTGCTTCCTTTGCCATGGTAGGTTATTTACTCATGTGTTTTGTTAACTTGAGGAATATGAGATTTTGAGTTTTGTTAATATGAGGAATATAGAGTGGGGTTCTATCTGTGGGAGAAATGTAGGTCACCTTTATCCCTGCAGATGTAACTTTGTGGAATGGTGTGCTGGAATTGGCTCACACTGGTTCATGAGAGATGATTGTTAAATTTTCAGGAGTTTTGCAAGCTGGTTGTTAAATATAGCCATTATTAAAATTTAAATGTTAAAAACCTATAATTAAGTAAGCTAATTAAAAACAAAAGTAATGAATCTTTAAAGATCATTATTTCCAAAGTATTTTACTACACTATTACCTCTGCTTTTGGGGTTATTTCTGTTTTATAGCCAAAATTTTATGTAGTGGTATGTACATTTCTTCCCAACTGTATGCTTGGTGTTGGTCATGTTGTAGCTTGAAGTTGACCATGAAGGGAGTATTTATTTACCCCACCGAAATTGGAAAACATTCAGATCAGGACTTGGTTTATTGTTTTGTTGTCTAGTGGGGATTGGCAAACTTTTATGCAAAGGGCCAGATTGTAAATTTTTCAGGTTTTGTAGGCCACGTATGCTTTCTGTTGCATATTTTTCTGCTTTTTAAAAATAACTCTTTAAAGAAGCAGAAAATATTTTTACCTTAGGAGCCATACAAAAACAGGTCACCTTTGCTGATATTTGGTCTGAATTTAAGAAAGTAATATTGAAAATGTTAGTAATGCATATTCATTTTAACAGTGTGTTATATTTGTAACTTTTACACTTGTGAATGGCACAAAATTGAGCCATTTGAGAGGTACATATTCTTCTAGTATACAAAAACTATTACCTTGAGCAAAGAGGTTGTTCACACCATTGACAAATGAGTGAAGTTTTGACATAAGCCTTCCTTGTTTAACTTTTATCTTATTAGTGGAAGTAAAAATACTGATACTCATGTTGGAACTACACTTGTTTGTTAATGACATGAACAATTTCTTGGTTGAATCAGATGGTACTCAAGTATTTATTTATATATAGTCTGAGATGAATGTGCTCCTTTGTAGTCCTTGTGCAGTAGAACAGATTTAATTATGCCCTTTATAGGACTTTGAAAGTCTTGTCTTTTCTTTAGGACGCTCTCACTTGCACCTCAGACACCTGACACTTCTTTAATCCCAGTGTGGCAGCTAAACTCCAACACCTTCTTACCAAGATCAACAGCTCCTCCCTGAGAGAGTGACAGACTCAATTTATGCATAACAGCTTTTGGCCCTCAGTTCTCTCTTTGTCTCTGCTTCCTGAGTACTATGCACATATTCTTGCAAACTCAGCTATATATTTTAAAGTATTATTACATTTTATTCAACATTTCCTTGAGGAAGAAAGTTTTCAGATTTTGCCAGAAAAAAGAAGACCTGGTTAAATTATCTTTAATATATTTTTTAAAGATTTTATTTATTTATTCATGAGAAACACACACACACACACACAGAGAGAGAGAGAGAGAGAGAGAGAGAGAGAGAGACAGGCAGAGGGAGAAGTAGGCTCCATGCAGGGAGCTTGATGTGGGACTCAATCCCAGGACTCCAGGATCAGGCCCTGCGCTGAAGGCAGTGCTAAACCGCTGAGCCACGTGGGCTGCCCCATCTTTAATATTTTAAAAGTGTAACAGAAAAGAATCCTTGGCCTCAGATATGTTACCAGCAGATTAGGATTTAGTTATCAACACATTGAATTTTATTCCCCAGTTAATTTTTTGTTTAGATTTTAATATAAAATTTCTCCAGAAATCTTTATGTAATTGAAGTATATTCTTAAATTACATATCAATCTATTAAAAACCATCATATTTGCAACTGCTTATCATTGTGAGTAGGGATTTTCTCAATAATGTGTTTTCAAGGGACACGTGGGTGGCTCAGTTGGTTAATCATCTGACTCTTGATTTTGGCTCAGGTCAGGAACTCAGGGTCATGAGGTCAAGCCCTCCCCCAACCCCCTGCCTGGTTGGGCTCCGAGCTGGGTGTGGAGTCTGCCTAAGATTATTTCCCCCTTTGCCTCCCTGTTCCCCGCTCCTACACATGTATTTTCTCTTTCTAAAAAGAAAATAATGTGTTATCAAGACAAAAAAAAATTTAAGGAATTCTAAGACTGATTTGGATAAGAT
Source organism: Nyctereutes procyonoides (assembly GCF_905146905.1). NCBI lineage: Eukaryota > Metazoa > Chordata > Mammalia > Carnivora > Canidae > Nyctereutes > Nyctereutes procyonoides. The sequence goes on from NW_026575122.1 coordinate 28,068,054, forward strand.
CCTTTGGTTCATTTTTTTGTTAAAAAGTTCCCATTTTCATAAGCAAATATTCATTAAAAATACAAACTTGTAACTATAAAATACTACTTTGTTTTACATATTGGTATTTCATATAACATTTCATTTGAAAGAAAAGGTGCAGTTATCTAGAACATTCTTTGATTTTTAGTTAATAGTCAATTTATTGGATTATTTTTTGAGCACCTTCTAAATGCCAGGCACTTTGTTAAGTTTGGGGAATACTAAAGTGAATGAGCTAAATCCTGCCCCAAGGGATCTCATAACTTGCTATAAAATCATATGAAACCAAAAAATGCACTTCAGTGCAGTAGATGTGGTAAGTGTGGGCACAATAGTCATCTGTGTCTGAGTGTAGAAAAGATTTCACTGATGACAAATGAACATAGTTTTGAAAAATAAGTATGAGTTTACCAAATTGGTAAATTGGGGAAAGGCATCTCTTATGAATAAAAGAAAGAGGAGAAAGTGTGTTGTGTTAAAACATTCTAGCATGAAGCAATATGATACTTCTTGGGGAATGAATAATTGTATAAAGAAAAACAGTGGTAAGAAATGTGTTTGAGATCTAGCATTTGTTTCTGCTGGGCAACTCTTGCTAGATGAATTACAGGATGATTGACAAACACAAATGTAAGCAGGTATACAAGTTTGTTTTTAATGTATTTCCAGATGGAATTAATCTTCCTCCTCTTTACTCCCATTTAACTTTTATCATTAATTAGAAAACAAAAACAAAAATCACCACTTTGATAATTTAAATATGTTTTTGCCTGTTTCTATAGTTAAATAGGTAATCACTGAATACTTTTTGAATTATTCTTTTATTTTTAACACTGTGGAGAGGGGAAGCTGCATTAGTGGCTTTAAAAAATGTTTTTAAAGAATATTCAAAGAAGTAGATCATTTGGCTATAGACTCAGCATATTACTTTACAGAAAAAATACTAAACTAAATAAAAGGCTAAAGATCAGGTTTCTATTTTAGCTCTGCCTCTGAGCTGTGTAACCTTTGAAAATCATTTAACCTTTCAAAGTCTCAGTTCCCAGATCTAGAAAATGAGAGAACTAAGTAATCCTTATGTTATTTCCAGTCTGTAATTTTATTATTCAGCTCCTGATAATAACTTGGTTGTTAATTTTTTTTCATATTTTTCATAATCTCAAGAGTGTGAAAGGTTTGTCACTACTGTTTCAAGACATCTGAGTTCTATTTTGCTCTATTAGCTACGCACCTAGAGCAGCAGAATGTAGAATGATTTTTTTTTCTTTTTTAAGATTTTATTTATTTATTCATGAGAGACACAGAGAGGCAGAGACACAGGCAGAGGGAGAAGAGGGCCCAAGGTGGGACTCAATCCCAGGACTCTGGGATCACGCCCCAAGCGGAAGGCAGACACTAAGCCACTGAGCCACCTAGGCATCCCGAGAATGTAGGATGATTTTTGTGTGTTGGCTGCCTATATCTTATTTGTAGAGATAATAAATTGTGTGATATAGTAGTGTATAAAATATATCTTTGAAGATAAATTATGTTTCCTTTTGTGACACAGATATTGTTCATGAAAATCTAAAAATGGGATCAGATGGTGAGAGTGACCAAGCTTCTGGGACATCATCTGATGAAGTACAGTCACCTACGGGCGTTTGTCTTAGAAATCGTATACATAGACGAATTTCAATGGAGGTAATGATACACCCGCATATATGTGTTTGTATAAATACATATACACATCAAACAGTAAATGCCCATTGGAAAATTTTCATGAAGGCAAATGACATTTTAAGAAAATTGTTTCTCTGCATTAGTAAAAAAAATAGCCTTGTGAATATTTCCTTTCTTCTAGTTATCTACTATTCCAAGGGAAATCTACATTAATTATATTTAACATTCTGCAGAACACATATAGAATCTCTGTAAGAGAAATGTGAATTTTCAAAAATACTGGAAATTCAGAATGGTACTTTAGCATTTTTCTTTTCAGAAAATATGATTTTAATTCTATTTTTGAGGTTCATCCAGATACTTAATATTTATTTTATATTTTATTTCAGATTTTTAAAAAAGATTTTATTTATTTATTCATGAGAGATAGAGAGAGGCAGAGACATAGGCAGAGGGAGAAGCAGGCTCCATGCAGGGAGCCCGAGGTGGGACTCAATCCTGGGTCTCCAGGATCATGCCCTGAGCTAAAGATGCTCAACCACTGAGCCATGCAGGCATCCCTTATTTCAGATTTCAAACTGTGTACATAAAATAAGCACTACTTTTTTTTTGTTTTATATTATAAATAATGGATGTCATTGCCTTGATGGCTTATTATACCTACCAGTTTCTTTTTTTTTCTTTTTTTTTTTTTAATTTTTATTTACTTATGATAGTCACAGAGAGAGAGATAGAGGCAGAGACACAGGCAGAGGGAGAAGCAGGCTCCATGCACCGGGAGCCTGACGTGGGATTCGATCCCGGGTCTCCAGGATTGCGCCCTAGGCCAAAGGCAGGCGCCAAACCGCTGCGCCACCCAGGGATCCCTACCTACCAGTTTCTGTAGAACATATAAGTTATGTTTTCATGTAAAAGAATAGCTCAGGTATTACCTTGAGACCGAAGTTGATTATGAATGTTATTATTTCAGTATATACTACAGATTATAAAAGTTTCCTCCAAAACAATTGAAAGTGTTTTGAAGAATATTGTTATTTAAAAATAAATAATTTTAAAAAGAATATTGGGTTTTTTTGTTTTGTTTTTGGTACTTTTGAGTTGAGATTACAGTGCCTAGGTATCTGTCCCATTGGCTGATTGCATTTTCATTGATTAAAGATTGCTGCTAAATCAGTTAAAAAAACAGTATCAGTTTTCTAAATGACAAATTAATATTTTCAACTCTTGAGATCAACTTGCTATCCATATCACTATAATTATATTACAATAATAAAATATATTTATTTTTCTTCATATGTATAATTTTATCATGTTTAAAAAGTTTTTTTACTACTAGGATTTTTATTAGGATTTTTTTTTTTTTTTACTATTAGGACTTTACTATTGGGATTTTTATAAGGATTTTTTTTTTTTTTTAAACTCTTAGGACTTTCTCAGTCTTCACTGAGCTATATTTATTTTTTGCCCCAAAGGTGATAGTCCATTGATGATATTCTTTCTTTTGTATAATAGCTGAAAAGACTTCTTTCTTAACATCTTCTGCATCTTGCATACATATATATATATATATTCTTAAATGTTTTTGGATTCTGTATATACTTCTAGATAAGTTTTAAATATTTTGTTCTTATAATAATGTTATTTGATTTATTTGGGATTATGTAAAATGTAAAACTAATATGGGAGAACCATTATATTTTTATTATTTAGTCTTAGCATTTGGGAGTATGGTATATATTTCTATACTTGAGTCATATATCTCTCAGTAAATTTTTACATAATTCCTATACATCTCAATTTTCTTTTATACTATTATGGATAGTAAGGATTTATTTTTTATAGGATTTATGTTTCTTGGTGTGACAATATAGGCAAGATTCCCTTTTGAGTTTCTCCCAGTTCACATTTATAATTAAATGGAATAGAAATACCCCTTCCTTTTTTTTTTTTTTAAGAGCCACCCTTGTATCCCTGGAATAAATCCCACTTAATTGTGGCAAATGATATATATATATATATATATATATATATATATATATATATATATATATATATATATATATAAGCTCTATGCCCAGCATGGCCAGGCACTCCTGATTTTTTTTAATGTATTGTTGGATCTGATTTGCTAATGTTTTTTGTGGGATTTTTGCATATATGTTCAGAGATACTGGCTTATAGTTACTTTTTTTGTGGTGTTTTTATCTGGTTTTGGTATCAGGATAATGCCAGCCTCATAGAATGAATTTAGGAGGTTTCTTTCCTCTTCTATTTTTTTGGAGTAGTTTGAGAAGAATAGATATTAACTCTTGTTTAAATTTTTTTTTAATTTTTATTTATATATGATAGTCACAGAGAGAGAGAGAGAGATTGAGAGAGAGAGGCAGAGACACAGGCAGAGGGAGAAGCAGGCTCCATGCACCAGGAGCCCGATGTGGGACTCGATCCCTGGTCTCCAGGATCGCGCCCTGGACCAAAGGCAGGCGCCAAACCGCTGCACCACCCAGGGATCCCTCTTGTTTAAATTTTTGATGAGATTCATCTCTGAGACCAGTCTGGTCCAGAGCTTTTGTGTGTTGGAATTTTTTTGATAACTGACTGATTCAGTTTCATTGCTGGTAATTCTTGTTTTCAGATTTTCTTCCTCATTCAGTTTTGGGAAGTTGTTATATATGTTTCTAGGAATTTATCCATTTCTTCTGGGTTGTCCAGTTTGTTGGCTTATAATTTGTCATTAAATTCTCTTAAAATCCTTTGCTTTTCTGTAGTGTCGGTTGTTATTTCTCATCTTTCCTTTGATTTTGAGCCCTCTCCTTTTTTTTTTTTTTTTTGATAAGTCTGGCTAATGGTTTATCAGTTTTGTTGATCTTTTCTTTTTAAAAGATGTATTTATTTGAGAGAGAGCATGCACACTCGTGCATGCGGAGGGGAGGGGCAGACAGAGAGGAAGAGAATCTCAAGCAGACTCCCTGCTGAACACAGGGCCCTACACCAGGCTCTATCTCACCACCCTGAGATCATGACCTTAGTCAAAATCAAGAATCAGTGCTTAGCCAGCTGAGCCACCCAGTTGATCTTTTCAACAAACTAGCTCTTACTTTGATATGTTGTCTTTTTTTAAGTCTCTATTTCATTTATTTCTATTCTAATCTTTATTATTTCCTTCCTTCTAGGTTTGGGCATTGTTCTTTTTCTAGTTGCTTTATGTGTAAAGTTAGATTGTTTGAGATTTTTGTTGCTTTTTATTTCTTTCCATTGATATAGCAATAATAAAAGATTTCACTTGTCTCACCGTGTTGTATATAAAACCTTACAATACCTGTTTGGTTAGGTATTTAAACTGGTCACATTTTGTGGTAGTCTTTGCCTCTTCCGACATGGTATAATGTCTAAGTAAATTCCATGTGGAATTTACCAATGAAAGAACTCAGAAATAACTGGGTTGCAGAGTACCATTTCTGTAGAATTATGTTATATACTTTTGCTTACAGTAAATGTATTTGCATTCAGATATTATATATAATCAACAGGGTAACTTTGAAACTTTAATAAAACTTGTCACTTACCATTAATAAATAATATAGTAGAGCCCATGAACTCAAAAGTGAAATGCCTTTGTCTCTTCTATTTGTAGTTATCTATAAATACCTTTTTTTCCTTTTTATCTTTTTAAAGGACTTAAATAAGCGATTATCACTGCCTGCAGATATCAGAATACCTGATGGATATCTTGAAAAATTGCAGATAAACAGTCCACCGTTTGATCAACCAATGAGCCGAAGGTCTCGTAGAGCTTCTTTAGTAAGTTTTCAATCTCCTGTACCTATGCCATTAAATCTGTTTGAATATCTGTATGTAAACATTTTAGATTATTTTTTATATTTACTTTTTGAATAACTAAATTTTATTGTGTTGCTTTTTGGATTTTATTGTTTTCCAATTCTTTTGAATTTAAAGATGCATATTGCAATACAATTTAAGCTATATTCTGTCTTATTTTCTGAAGAAATTTTATTGATATAATTTAGAAGTATAGTATATATATTAGATATATAAATATATATAATACAAAAAAGAACGTAAACCATAATTGTATATAGCTCAATGTATTTTTTCAAAGTTAACATACCTGTGTAACTAGTCTCCAGATCAGTAAAAGAAAATTCCTCAAATCCCATAACTCCCTCCTGCCACCTCTCTGTTCACTTTCTGCTCACACTTCCTCAACTGTAGCCACATTCCTGCTTTCTAATGCCAAAGATTAGGTTACATATGTTTCCTATTGTTTTGGTTATATCATCCTTATAATTGTCTTACTATCTCAAAAGACTTTCTAAAATTTTCATTTACATTAGCATTCTTATTTTTAAAATGCTTTTGTGATTTCTGATTATTCATATTGAAACTTTTGAACTTTAATTATGACTATATAAATTACTAAAATACATTTTATACAAATACATAAATATGTGTATCTAAGTTTATATTATACAATATGCATGGAAGAATAGAGTATATATTCTGTTTTTGGCTGGCCTCTTTTGCTGAATATTATGCTCTTGTTTCATCTGGTTTATTCCGTATACTTATAGTTCATTTGTTCTTATTGTTGCATGGTATTCCATTGTATACTATACTTCATCCAGTCTCCTTTTGATGGACATTTAAATGTTTGGGTTGTTTTAGTTTTTAGTTAGTACCGAATAGTGGTTCTGTCATCATTCTTGTACGTGTATTTTGGTTAATGTGTGTAAGCATTTTTGTTGGGTGCATACCTAGGAGTGAAACTGTTGGATCTAATTGTGCATATATGTTCAGTTTTCCTAAACATTGTTAAAAGAGTTTCCAAAGTTATCATACCAATTTACACTCACATAAATATTTGATAATTGTTTATTCTCCTTAGCCAACTTTTGATATTGTCTTTTTTTAAAAAGAAAAATTTAAACTTTTTTGGTGAGTGTGTAGTGTGGTTTTACTTTGCATTTTTCTGATGACTAAGCTGAACACCTTTTTAATGTTTAATGGTATATTTAGATATACCTTCTTTTGTGATTTAACAGCTGAAGTCTGTTTTCTTTAGGGTTTTCTGCCTTTTTCTTACTGATTTATGAAAATTCTTTATATATTGTGAATAAAGAAACTGTGAATTATATGTCTTATAGATATCTTCTCCTAGCATTTAGCAACTGACCCTTGCAGTTGCAATAAACATTGCTGATTGAAAGGTCAGCTTTCCCTGTTGCAGTGTCACCTTTGACATAAGTTCAGGTGGTTGTGTATTAAGGATCTCTTATGGATGCCTCTAGCCCTATAGTAGAGGGGCACACAAAGTGCTGTGGGAGGGGATGGATGCCTGGGTGGCTCAATGATTTAGCGCCTGCCTTTGGCCCAGAGCATGATCCTGGAGTCTTGGGATTGGGTCCCACATCAGGCTCCCTGCATAGAGCTTGCTTTTTCCCTCTGCCTGTGTCTCTGCCCCCACCCACCACCCCCGTGTCTCTCATGAATTAAATAAATAAAATCTTAAAAAAAAAAAGCGCTGTGGGACAACAGAAGAGATAGCAAGTAGAATGGCTTTGCGTATCACAGACTTGCAGAGGAGATAGTACTTGAGCTGGCTCTAGGATGGGTAGGAACTTGTCAGGTTGACAATAAATAGAAGGGTATTCTAAGCAGAGGAAACTTGATGTATTAATACCCATAAGTATGAATGTAAGTATGTTGGGGAAATTATAACTGATATGAAGGGTAAATGTGGGATAATATTAAAGGATAGGGATTAAAAGAATAGGATAAATCCAGACCATAAAAAGCTTTGGCCATCAGGCCAGGCAAGGAGTCTGAACTTCATTCATCTCATGTAATGGACCTCAGAGTTTGATTTAAACAAGGGCTGATGAAACATTTTTGTTTCAGGACCATGTAAAGATAAAATAGGCGGGACCTCTGATACTCACCTGAACTTTGTGTCTGAAGAGCAATTGATGAGGATTCCTGAATTGCTAACAGTTGTTATTCTTTTTATATTTTATATCATGGAATGTTTTTATCCACCAAAAACTTCTGTTTGGTTACATATTCTAAAGAGTAAAATTACCTTATGCTGTATATAACATGAGCACATTGTTATTTAATATTCATCAGTGTATAATAAAGTAAAAATATAGTGCCAACTTGATTTTGGTATTATAGGTTATGGTCCTCATAGTTTTGCATCACTGCCTAAGACATTTTTATTTAAATAGCTTTGCCATTTGATTACCTCGTTGAAAGTGTTCTTTGGCTATCGATTTTTATCAAAGATTAGTGCTTAAGATAAATTTTGGAGCTATTTAATGTTCAGATTGAGATGAACAATATGATATATTCACATAATTCTTAAAACTGTCCCTTATGAGCTATCTTTTTCAGTCTGCACTAAATTAAGGAAAACAGTGCCCTCTAATGAATATTAAGTGATGGAGTTTTTATTGTGGTTGAGTATTCCTACCTAACTTCCTTGGTTTTTGATCTAAAGTGGTTTATGGATTTCAGATTAATTATACGAGCTGTGTTTTGGTTTCTACTAATGCACCCTTTTCATTATTCATCTGCCTTGCTAAACTAAACCATGGTCTCTTGTGAAGTATATTAGAAAATTATTCTTCACTACCTTAGGTTTAGGTATGAAGGTGGGGGAAGGGCTAGAGAATGGATAGAAAGGGGATGGGAAAAGAAATATATCCTTCACGTGTGTTAGAGCTCATGTTGCCGTGGATAATATATATATATATATTTTAAGGTTTATTTATTTATTTATTTTTATTTTTATTTTTTTAATAATTTTTTAAATTTTTTTTTTAATTTTTATTTATTTATGATAGTCACAGAGAGAGAAAGAGAGAGAGGCAGAGACATAGGCAGAGGGAGAAGCAGGCTCCATGCACCGGGAGCCCGATGTGGGATTCGATCCCGGGTCTCCAGGATCACGCCCCAGGCCAAAGGCAGGCGCCAAACCTCTGCGCCACCCAGGGATCCCAGGTTTATTTATTTTAGAGTGAGAGTGCACACGCTCATACAAGTGGGAGGTAGGGCAGAGGGAAGGCGAAAGAATCTCAGGCAGACTCAGTGCTACGCAAAGATCATGACCTGAACCAAAATGAAGAGTCAGATGCTTAAGCCACTGGGCCACCCAGGCATCTCTAGATAATAAACTCTTTATCTAAAAAAATAAAATGTTTTCAATATGAAATATAAAATTTTAACCTTTCTAAAACTATAAAACTTTGTTTTTGCTTATGCATTAGTAATATATAACAATATAGTAATAACATAAATCCTTTGCATAGGAATTAAGAAACCAATCACAATTCATTTCTGGTGAAAAGAGACTTACAATAGGATTAACTGGTTCTTCTATAAATTTATGATAATCATTATTGACCTCAAATGAAACCTGTTTTTCTTGGCTATCCTGTATTGTCTTTCTCTGTTTAATTCTTCCCCTCTCACTCTGCGCAGATGATCTCTTTGTGTGATAAAGAAGAGATAAGCCATTAACCAGAAACCTCCTTGTATTTTTTAATAACAAGCATGCAAATTTATCTATGCCCGTACTCATTCTGATCTTTCCTTCTTTTAATATTGAGAAATTGTCTTTCTTCTATCCCATCTCAGAATGCTTGAGAATATTTTTGTCATCCTGGTCCTTTCATATATGTTTAGTCTCTATCTTGACTAAATTCTTCCTATTTTTATTTAATAAACTTTTTACTTTAGAATAGTTTTAGACTTATTTTCTATACATTTCTTTAAATTTTTCTAATTTAAAAGATAATATTGAGTTCCCATACACATATCCAGTTACCACTATTAACATTTTTCATTACTTTAGTGTATTATAACTAAGGAAATCAGCATCTTGTACATTATTACTACTCTACACTATTCATTTCCCTAGTGTCCTTTTTTTGTCCCAGGATCCCATTTAGGACACCACATTACATTTAGTTATTATATCTCATATTAAAGATACTGGTTATTGAATTGATGAAGTGCTATATAATATTACTAATGGTTGATTAGAAATGAAATGTTCTAACTCTTAACATTGAAACATTAGATTAGTGGAAAGCCCACATACCAATAGTCAAGATTCGTTAGAGCATTGATTCACTTAGAATGATGGCATGCTCACTGGAAGTTCCATGAGCCTGTTAAGTGCAGCTCTAGTAGATTGAAAGTCTATATATGAAAATTTGCCTCATTATATTGTAATTAATAGGTTTTACACACTACAGAATCTACTTGTTCCTAACAGCAAGTTGGATTATTCAGTCATGGCTTGAGCAGTATTATATGTACTCCTTTCTTCTTTTTCTTTTTTTTTTTTTAAGATTTTATTTATGTATTCATGAGAGACGCACAGAGGCAGAGACATAGGCAGAGGGAGAAGCAGGCTCCCCATGGGGACCCCGATGTGGAACTCAATCCCAGGACCCCGGGATCACACCCTGAGCCAAAGGCAGACACTCAACCACCCAGACACCCCTCCTTTCATATTCCTAAGAGTAGGTAAGAAAGTAGTGTATCAAGTCCTGATGTCCCTTAGAGACAGTAAATATATTACGGAGTATGGAAGTGAGGCTTAAAATCCACTCACAATTTAGTTTACTTTTGTCATATTATGTACAGAATTAAGATAGTATCATACTGATAATAACAGCAATTTTTGGAAGACAAAATTACCAAGTGAAATAAAAGTTCTCAATCTGTTTTCTGTCCCAGACAATTCCTTCTTTCTTTTCTTTTTTTTTTTTTAAGATTTTATTTATTCATGAGAGGCGCAGAGAGAGAGAGAGAGAGGTAGAGACATAGGCAGAGGGAGAAGTGGGCTCTCTGCAGGGAGTCTGAAGCAGGACTCGATCCCAGGACCCCAGGATTATGACTCAAGCCAAAGGCAGACGCTCAACCACTGAGCCACCCAGGTGCCCCTGCCCAGGACATTTCTATCAGTCATGCTAACTCCATAATGGGAAATGGGTGTTCGAAAAAAAAATCTCCCTTCGTTCCCTATGTTTATTATGTATGCTTTGACTTTTAGGATGGCATGTATAGAACACTGGTTTTTAACCTCAGACTGCATTGCTAGCATGTTAATACGAAGGAGGGCACTTGTGATGAGCACTTGTAGATAAATTATATGTAAGTGATGAATCGCTAAATTCTCCTGAAGCCAATATTACACTGTATGTTAACTAGAATTTAAATAAAAACTTGAAAAAAAATCTTTAGAATTATGATACAGTGATTATGTTGGTAGAGCCAGAGTAATCCAGAAACCTCCCATAATGTTCAATACCACTTACAGGGTACGGTGAATTACAGGAAGGCTATTAAAAATTATAATTTATTTTGGATTTAAAAAAATTTTCATGTGGTTAGGCTTTAAGAGTCATCTGAATAGGAATTTGATTGGGGCTGCCAAGAAAGCCAGGTATTCTCTTGGAGCAATGAAATAACAGAAAAAATTATCTTTATTTGTTTGGAAAGTAGAATTAAGGAGGTTTTTATATTTTATTAAAATATAAAGTTGGTGTATTTGGGTGCCTCAGTTGCATAAGCATCTGACTCTTGATTTTGTCTCAGGTCATGATCTTGGGATTGTGAGATTGAGCTCCAAGTTGGGTTCTGAGCTCAGCAGAGAGTCTGCCTGAGGTCCTCTCCCTCACTCTCCCTCTCCCTCTCCCTCCCCTCCCCCCTTCTTGCTTGCACTCTTTCTCTGAAATAAATAAATCCTTAAAAAATAAAATATAAAGCTTAGTGTTCAATTCCTTTAGCTATTTCTGCTTTTACAAAACTTTTAAAATATTGTAAAATAATCTAATGATGGAACTTAGTCTAGATTGTGAATGCATGAAAGCGGGAATCCTTTCTGTCTTCACTATATCCCCAGTACCTAACATTGTACTTGGTAAATGAATAAATGAGCTTTGTCCTCTGTCCTCTGAATAATTTCTGTAGGAGAACATGTCAACAAGCTAGTCATTATATCTATTGTTAATCTTGTCATGTTCAGCAGATAAAAATGCAAGCAAATTTTTCTAAAAATTCCATTTAAAGATTCAGTAAGTAATATTTAGATATAATTATTAAAGCCTTAAGGCTGGAAATTATTAAATGAGGTGGTTACAGTTTATTCTGGCAAATAATTCACTAGTATAACTATGCCTTTTTTCTGAATTCTCTGCCTGCCTGCATGATGAAATTCAATAATGCTCTTTATCATATAGATTGATTATTCAAATTTAAATTCAACTTTATAGTACAGTATTGCCTTTGTTTTAAAAAACAAACTTTCAGCATATTTTAATGATCTCACTAAATGTCATTCTCTGAAGAATGAGTTTGTTATGTTAGTATTTGATCATCCCTTATATACTTCATATGATACAGTAATCTCTGTAACATTTTTATCTTTACAATCTTGAATTTTTGGTCTACTTACATACTCTTTAAAGCAAATATCAGCATTTTTATCATAGCCACTGAACCATTGGCCAAAATATATTAGGTGTTTTAAGGGAGTACCAATATTTATTTACTTAAGATAAAAAAATGAATAAGAAAATTTCCCAACTCCTGAAAAGAAAAAGTTTCTAGCTTGCGGTCATATTTTTCTTTGTGGTTCTCATTATTATAGATAATATTTTTTTCAGGGACTTCATTGTTTTGTTTATATTAGTTTCCATTTATTATCAATATATTATTTTCCCCTTCATTTAAGATATGACACTAGACTTAAAATTCATGGCAAAAGTGCAGTAGTTCCATATTTGTGAGTTTAATGAATTCTAGAGATAGGTATAAGAAAAGTGACACATTCTACCATAGTTGATGTGACCCTGGCAGTTAGTGTTTTTTCAAAGTAGTTATTTAAGATACTGTCTAAATAAGCTGTAAACAAAACATACATATACTAAAAGATTATTTAGGATCAGGGTATTTGCCACATTTTCCCTATTAAAGTTAAAAGACGTGGGGCAGCCTGGGTGGCTCAGCAGTTTAGCGCTGCCGTCAGCCCAGGGCCTCGTCTTGGAGACCCGGGATTGAGTCCCACGTCGGGCTCCTGCATGGAGCCTGCTTCTCCCTCTGCCTGTGTCTCTGCCTCTCTCTGTGTGTGTCTTTCATGAATAAATAAATAAAATCTTTAAAAAAACAAACTCCATTTGTACTTGGAAAGTGTTATCTATTGTGAATACTACTTTAATATTCTGCATAGTTACTGATAATAGAAAACAAGGATTTAGTACCTCAGAGTCACATATAAGACGGAGCACATGAGTAGATGGTGTGTGATGGTTCCAGAATCTCATTTTTTAAGTAAAATTGTTTGAAAGTACCACATAGTGCGAAAAGTCTTAAAGAGTGCAAAAAGAAATTTTAGAGTCATCTGTTATTTGATCATAGTCATCCACCTATGATCAAAGCTTTTATTAGTTTAGCAAAATTGAATTAAGTACTATACAGTTTTCCTCGTGGCTTTTAACATGATGTAAGTCATTGTAACAAAAGGATAAAAACAATATGTCAACTATACTAAAAACAATAAAATGTAATTTGAGAAAAAGATACCATTCTATTTGAGGGATTTGTGCCGTTTTTGGCCTTTCAAATTTGGCAAGTGATTTTAAGTCAAATTTTCGAGTATTATTTTTATTTTATTCAACACCTCTGGAAAAATTGCATATTTGAGCCTTCAGAATTGGACTAAAACATAGTATTTAAGGATCCATTATTATTTATACAACTTTGAGAGCTGAGATCATGTATAAAAGAACATTGTTTCCTTTCATTGGCTATTCATTTAAAGGCATGAGCACAGCTCTCAATGAGAATCGAATCTCTTTAAATATTGCCTTTTTCACTATGTACGAAGGAGTATGAAAAAGTACGAGAAGGCAATTTTAAGAAAATTCTTACTCGCCTCTATTTGTTAACCTTTTTTTTTTTGTCGCTGCTCTCTCAATCCCTAAGTTTTCATCTCTATATTTTTTTCTTTTTTCTTAAATCTTTAGTGTTGAGGTTTTTTGGTTTTAGTTTTTAAATATTGTTTCTGTTATATATTTGAATGTATTCCATCTACCTCATTTATTGACTCCATACAAAATGAGGCACACAAGCTCAAGGTTTAAAAGCAGTGATTTTGAGAACTCACTTTTAAAGACTTTTTAGGGCCGGCCTGGGTGGCTCAGCGGTTTAAGCACCTGCCTTCCACCCAGGGCATGATCCTGGAGTCCCAGGATTGAGTCCCAGGATCGAGTCCCAGGATCGAGTCCCAGGATCAAGTCCCAGGATCAAGTCCCACGTCAGACTCCCTGCATGGAGCCTGCTCCTCCCTCTGCCTGTGTCTCTACCTCTGTGTGTGTGTGTGTGTGTGTGTGTGTGTGTGTGTGTCTATCATGAATAAGTAAATAAAATCTTTAAAAAATAAATAAAGACTTTTTGGGAGATGGGGGGGAGGGGTTGTCAGATTTAGATGTACTGCTTCTGTGTTAGTTTCCTGAGCCATAATGGAGTATGACTTGCAATGGTCTTTTTCATTACATTTTGGTTAGAAAACCTGAAACAAATAATAGTTTGTTGTTTGCAGGCCTTCCAAGGGAAGTCAAAGATTGGTAGAGGAAAGTATGTAGGAAAATTACTTATTTTGCAGTTTTGCTAAAAAGAAAATCACGTAATTGTCTTTTGTAAAATTCTTTAGTATCTTAAAATGACTGTGGTGTCTTAAAAAGCTCAGGGCCTTAAAACATTTTTTCATAGCAGAATGTTAACCAATCTATATAAAAAGATGGTTTGGCAGTTTTAATTGTGAACTTTGATATTTTTGAACCTTTGAATGTTCTAACATTGAGTGTATTTTAAAACTTGACAGATGTTCAACAATTTAATTATAATCAGATTTATCTATTTCAAGACACTCTTCAGAGTGAGAACGTTTCAGAAATTGAGGAAGAGGGGTACCTGGTTGGCTCAGTTGGTAGGGCATGCAACTCTTGATGTCAGAGTCATAAATTCAAGCCCTATGTTGAGTGTGGAGCTTACCTTAAAAGAAATAATAAAGTGCACTCCTTTAAGAAAAGGAATAATGTTTAAAAAGAAATTGAAGAAGAGATGGATTGAAATTTTAAGAACACTAAACTTAAAATTGTTTGCTTTCAGTCAGAAATTGGGTTTGGAAAAATGGAAACTTACATCAAATTGGAAAAGCTTGGAGAGGTAAGCAAATACTTTTTTCAAAAATATAACACACCTTCTTTTTCTTGTTTGTTATCTAAACTCCACAATTAGTTCACAGTTTTTACCAACCTAGAAAAAAAATGTAAGCACCATTGTCTAAAAGACTGTATCTTATACTGAAAAGGTAACAGAATGTTAGAAGGAAAAAAACTTTGAAGTCTTGAAAATATGCTATCAATTTAAAAGGAAATGGTTTTTTTTTTAGCTTATAATCTTTTATTGGAAGCATAAAATGTGCTTTCTTGGTAACAAAATAGGCATCTCTCTGTTAGCCTCCTTGGCAGTCTGTTGTCTGTGCTGTCATGTGGGAAATTGCCTGAGTTCAAACCTGCAAAAAATAAAAATTTGTCTCTAAAGATGAAAACATATCTCATTGAAGGCTTAGGAAATTTTTGGCTAAAAAGATCTTGGTTTTCTTGAGCCTGCTACTGAACTAATTTTGCACTTGATCTTAGCCAAAAGGCCGAGAAGTGATATGACTAATTTTGAGGTGGTCTTCTTCCCAGGGTGAAAAAGGGCCAGCCAGAAAACAATGGAATTAGCTATTAGGAAAGCCTTAAGAGAATTTGAGGGCTATCTTAGCAGTGATAGAAACCTCCTGTAAAATATATTTGTTGTTTAACGAAGAATAAATGTACATAAATTCTGAAAAGTCTGAGAACTGATAAAATTTTTTCATATTTAACAATGTCAGTTATATTTTCAGTTTTCAGTTAATATGGTCAGTTAGTGGCCTCAGAGTTCCCATATCACTGCAGGCAAAGCACCTTTGATTCTGAAGCTACTGATCCAGTTAATCTGATTCAGAGTACAAAAAGTAGATTAAATATTCTCCCTGAGTTTTCATACTTTGAGGCACTCTGTAAGGTTATAAGAATATGGAGGCTCTGCACATGGTACTGAAAGTCCTCTTAGCTATAAGAAAACCAAGACTAATCATTGTAGAGTTTTGCTTGCAAAATGGACTTTTAACATATGCTTACAAATTAGGAATTTAGGTCTCTTTATTATATAGATGCTGTAGATAGACTCTTAGGATATTTTGATGTGTCTTTCAAAAATATATTTTATAGGGTACATATGCAACAGTATATAAAGGAAGAAGTAAATTGACAGAGAATTTGGTGGCATTGAAAGAGATCCGGTTGGAACATGAGGAAGGTGCACCCTGCACAGCTATAAGAGAAGGTAAAATTTGATCTTTGTGAGCAAAATGTATACAGAGTTTATATAGAATGTTTTAAAACCAAAGCTGCATAATAAGAGTTTATATTTTAGTAAGTAAAAAGGGCTCAGATAAAGATGACTGGGAGATATATTTAGACCTTAAAGCTAATATTTAAAGTCAAAATATTTAACAGAATTAATTATATTATTGTATAGGTTACAGTGAAATACTATGAAGTCATTAAAAATTACTGTCATTGATAAATATTTGACTTTGGGTAATGTTATATACTATCTATGGGGAAAAGTAAACTATAAATTGATATATACAGAATACCATGATACCATTTTTTTTTTAAAGTTAGATTATCCAGAAAATGACTTGAAGCAAGTCATAAGCAATTTGGAGGAAAAAAATAAGTTAATACTTGAGATAAAAACAGAAGATGTTGTGGAGAAAGTTACTGTAAACATTGGGGACAATTTTAAGTATGAAAAACCCAAAGCTATAAAAGAAAAATGATTAGATTAAAATTTATGCTGCAGATCCTATTGGTGAATTTTTGTTTTACACTTAAGAGAATCTTAAACTCAGTTCATGATTAAACTTCAGGTTTTTTATAGTCTGGCTACCACGGACTGAATAATTGACTTTCTTTTCTTTTTTGCAGTTTCACTATTAAAGGATTTAAAACATGCAAATATAGTAACCTTACATGACATTGTTCATACAGATAAGTCTTTGACTCTGGTGTTTGAGTATCTGGTAAGCATTTAACAAAAATTGAGTATTTACTTTTGCTATAATAAAACGTAGGAAATTAAGGCTCCAGGGCATTGCTGTTTAGTTATTGGTATTTAATTAAATTAAGTGTTGTGCATTCAGTATCTTTCCTCAAGAAAACAAACAGCAAAAACCACTTTTAAAAATTAGATACTATTAAGAAATCAGCCATGTCCTCTGAGAAGTATGTATCACATAGTAAAGTACTATATTTTTTCAGGATAAAGACCTAAAACAGTACATGGATGACTGTGGAAACATCATGAGCATGCACAATGTAAAGGTATGTTTTAGTATGTGTTCTTAAATAGCCCTTATATTTTTCAAACATAGAATGCAACAGGAATAGATAGAAATAGTAATTTTAGAGTTTTCAAAACATATAAATATGTAGAGTGTAGAAACTTCTGCTTAGAATTTTAGGCCTATTGTTCAGCTCCTGCCCTAGCTTATTCTTAATGTGCTAATGCTCTGTTTTTCATGTACAAGTAAACTGAAGGTACATTCTTGAATCCTCTGTACTTGAGGCTCTTTTTGTCAACTCCAGAGAAACAAAAACCTTCTGTGTTGCACATCCCTTTTTCTACCAAAATGCACAAAAAAGGTCTACCATTAACTTATAGGAATTGTTTTTTTCAGAGAGTCATTCAGAGCTCTACAGTGCTAATTCTCTTTTCTGAATCATAGCAGATTTCGAAGGCTGAGTAGGAGGTGCAGAAAGTAAAGTACCCAGAGGGTGGGTGATGGAAGCTGGTTTTAGGTTATTTTTATAGCACATAATTCGCCAGAGCTATGCAGTACCAGTCTCTTTGACACCTTAGAATTTTTATAAAACCACTAATTCCAATGCCTTATTTTAAAGACACTGTCCCAGATCAGGTGTTTTGGGTGGCTGGGGGGTAGATGTTGTTTAGTTGTTTTGCCAGAATAGCATAATCAAATTGTAAGTCTTAGGAGGCCTGTAAGCTTATAAGGATCTATTGATTTTAAATAAATTTCTATAAATAGGGACTATTACTATGCAGACAAAATTTCATTCCACTGTATTTTCAGTTTTTATTTTCATAGAAATTGTCAGACTAGAAAAGTAGGTGGATGCTTCAAATAGAATAATAAATTGTAAAATTTAGAGAACAACTATATAAGGAAAGCTTTGTACTTAAGGATGTGGGTTTTATTTCTTTGACTATTTTGGCCAGTTGCTTTTTGTTTACCATAACATGCTTACCAAAGTATATCTTATTATTTTTAAGACTAATTTCTATTCATTTGTTTCTGTAGCTGTTTTTATACCAAATTCTACGTGGTTTGGCATATTGCCACAGAAGAAAGGTATTGCACCGAGACTTGAAACCACAGAACCTACTCATTAATGAAAAAGGAGAATTAAAGCTAGCAGATTTTGGTATGGAATGTATGAGATATTTATAAATAGTTCCAAGTGGTTATATTTATAAGAGCAACTGTTGACACTGTGTGATTGCTTTTACATGAGTTTGGAATTTTCTCTGTAGCCCAAACTTTGGTGGGTAAGTTATGTTCATGAATGCTAGAAGGTACCGGTTCTCAGATATGGTCTTTAGACCCCTAAGCATCCTGAGACTTCAGGGTATCTCCAAAGGTGTATAATATTAAAATTATACTAAATGTTACTTTGCTTTTTGACTGTGTTAATATTTGCAGTGATGGTCCAGAAGCACTCGGGTAAAGCTACTGGTGCCTTAGCATATATCAAGGCAGATTGTACTTAGTGGTCATTGTGTTCTGTACCACTATACACTTGGAGGGAAAAAAGTGTCAGTTACATATAAAAAGGTATTTGATGAAGCAGTAAAACTTATTAATTTTATTAAATCTCCATCTTTATATGTCTTTTTAGTATTTTATGTGATAAAATGAGTATACATAAAACATATTTGCTGTACATGGAAATACTATGGTTATCTCAAGGAATAGTGCTTGTGTGACTACTGAACTTTTTTTCAAGGAACATCATTTTTACTTGAAAAAAATGACTGAACAAACTATAGGTACTCAGATATATTTGGCACAGGTTTTCTTGGAAATGAAGTGAGCCTATCACTTCAAGGAAAACAACTGAAAGTATTTCTTGCCAATAGGAAAGTATGAATTTTCAAGAAAAAATTAGATTTTGGGAATTTGGATCTGCTACTTTGAGTTTAATATTTTCCCCATACTTAAATACTTAAAAGATTTTACTGATGAGATCGGTGGTGATATTAACAAATATGATTTTTAAAAATGTGCTCAGAAGTCTGTAAACATTTGGAATATATGTATAACTTAGAGAATCAATATTTTCCAAAATAACTAGTATTTACATGATATTAACAGAATCGTGCCTGTCTAAAAGATACACTTTAAAGTGCAAGATAGACCAATGAATTTTAATGTAACAGGAGCATGAGAAGTTTACTAAGATAATTTGTTACCACATAATCTTTAAGAAATTAAATCTTACGTAGTGTCAAAGAATATGGACAGTTTTCAGAAAAGGCTATTTAAATACTTTTCTTTTTTCCAACTTCATATCTGTGTGAGATCTTGAATCTCTTCATAAACTTCAATCAAAGCAACATGTCATACAGATTGAATGCAAGAGCAATTTTAAGAATCCAAGTCTTCTTTTAAAATAGACTACAAATATAAAAACCAAGGTTATTTGTACTAATTTTTATTTTCCTTTAGAAAAAATCTTTCATAAAAATTAATATATAAGTGGTGTTTTAAGTAAGTTTTAATTTTTTCTCTGTTTTTCTAATATGGCAGATATCAATAATCTATATAAATAAAAGCTCTTTGGGTGCTGCCACTACTGAAAGGTTCTTTAACATGACTGCCACCATGGCTTTGTATTTATATGCTTATTAACTAATGCTATTTATCTGTCTCTCTTTAGCTAACCCAATTTTAATGAGATCACAAGTTCTTTTTGCTTCTAGGAAGTAAACTTTTTTATATTAAATTATATAGTAGTTTTGTATTTTTGTTTTGTTTTGTTTTGTTTTAAATATTCCACATTTTGAGAGTTTTAGTACTGTAACAGAACTTGGTTTTAAAAAGCCAGTGCAGTTTTCACAGTTAGTGTTTATCATTTTTCATAAATGATTATAGTAGTTTTACTTTTGGAGTATTGCATTAAATTTGAAAATATAAATGGTTCAAGTTAATAACATTAAAAATTTACTAAGTGGTGATTTTATTCAGGAAATTCCTATACTTTTACTCATTGAACTTTAATATTTGTTTGAAAGTAGGTTAGTATTTGTTTTTCCTTCCTTAAAAAGGAAATGAGTAGAGGTCATGTGTTATTAAACTTCGGAATTATTTGCATATGCTCAGATATACTATACAGTGTCTTGGGCACAGTTTATGTTGTTACTTTCCTTATAATTGTTATTTTCGCTCTCTTTCGGTTTTTTGGCGTTTTTTTTTTTTTGTTTTTTGTTTTGTTTTTTGTTTTTTAGCTGAGCTGCATTCACTACTCTATTCCTTAATCCTAAAATGAATAGCAGTGATAGAGAAACCCTCCTTGGCTATTAGAAATGCATAAAGGAATGAATGGCAAGGGCCATCAAAAATGTACTTTTGGGGGGGAATAATGTTATGAGTGCTCTAAATTTTGCTTCTAAGAAAGTAAACAAAGCAAATTTTCTTTTCACAGGCCAACAAGAAATTCTGATTATGCCATGAGATAGTACAATCAATTTATCTCTGCTTTTAGTTAATTATTTTTTGTTGGTTGTGTAGTAAATATACTTAAGAACCACAAGTAAGGGAGGGTCATATAACTTTGAGTATTTTATTGTAAATTGTTCTTGTTCTCTATGAAAATTATATCATTTTTCTGTGATTGACGATTCAGATATGGGGAAGTACTAATACAAACATTTTTGTTAATAATAGAAAATGGCTTCTATAATTATACCATATCACAATTAATTTGGTTTGAAAGATTATTTTGTTTCATACCAATACTGAAATTCTAATTGTGAACCAGGAGTCTATTTGAACAAGCACCCTAGTTCTGAATTCTCTTAGGAGCAGGAGAGTAAGGTATGGAGGAGACTATAACTTGCTGTTGATTTGATGCTGTACATACAGGTTATAGAATAAACCAACTTGTGGCCCTGTCTTTTGTCCCCAAATAAGCCATTATTAACATCAGGAGGAAATATTAGAAAGCTTCCCACATCTTGCTAAGTTGGGTTGGTACAGTAATACTAGTATTTTAATTGTTCCAGTTATACTCTTTAGCAGTTATGTTATAGTAAACAAAAATAGTATGAGTGCTGCCTAACTGTTTAAATTTCTGGTTTTATTTGAGTGATTTTATCTAGTTTAATAATTATTGAATTATCCTTTTATAACATTTTTCTTATTTAGTATTTTAATATACAAAATTATACATACCAAATAACAGCCTAAAATGGAATTATTCCTTGTTATTGAAATAAACTATATGTTAGAATAAATTTATATTTTTTCCAGGTATCTTTTACAGTTGCTTCTTCAAGTGATCAGAATTTGGAGGCTTAGAGATAATAAAAAGAACTCTCATGCAAGTAGCTCAAGGGATGAGATTGTGAACTCTTGCCTTTATTTCTAAATAATCAGTGAATTCCACTTGAAATTGGCAAAGGAATGGCACATGGTTTTCATCATTTACATTAATAGCCAAAGGCAGCGTGGTCCATTTTATTTAAAATTATGCTTATATATAACTTAAAACTTAAAGTACACAATAGCAGTGTAATTTATTCTAAAAAAAACTAAAATTGGTATAGCAAATGAAAGTTGGAATTAGGTTAAGAAAAGGTAATAGGCCTCTGGCTATAAGCAGTAAAACTGTTTATCTCTGTATCATCAGCCTATTTGGCATTAATTTAAGTTCCACTTGGAAATAATTTTGGCACCGTGATTCATAGAAGGAAAGTATCTTAAGTTTAGATTAATGGGAGGCACTGTATCAAGTGCATTCACATGCATAAAAATAAACATGGTTTCAGATTGTGGAATTGTTATTATTTTAATCACATAAGGATTTGCTTACCCAAGACCATGAGCTCTCAAAAAAAATTCATAAAACTTATTTTGTTCAACTTCAGGAAACTAAAGAGTAGCTGTCTCAGACATCTTGTGACTGGAGTCATAGTGAGGATATGGGTTATAGCCATTTCTTAATTGTTTTCTTTTCCCTGTGAAGGGCTAGCCAGAGCTAAGTCGGTTCCTACAAAGACCTACTCCAATGAAGTTGTCACACTGTGGTACCGGCCACCTGATGTGCTTCTTGGTTCCTCAGAGTACTCAACACAGATTGACATGTGGTAAGTACATGCATATGTTATTGTCATTTATAATTGTGAAAGAATGTAGCCGTTAACACAAGGCATACTGATAGATACTTGAGTTTTAAGGCAATATTACTTTAAAGAGTGGAAACATAAGCAGTAATTAAGAGTTTTGTCACATGAGTAAGATCACATTGGTTTACCAGTTCTACCACTTATAGCCATATAGTTAGTAACCTTATTCAAATTACTGGCCTTGCCTCAGTTTCCTCATTTAAGGAAATGGGAATAGTAATATTACTATTAATTACTAAATAGTAATTTAACTACTATTACTGTTCTGTGGATAATGTTGAGACCAAATGAGCTAATAATACATATAAAGTACTTAGAAGAATGTTTAGTACATAGTAGTTTAAAATAAAATTATTCTTGACATTTAATATTCATTAAAATCCATTTGTTCTTAAGTTGACCTAAGAATAATAAAACATCATAGCCACCTTCCTCATATCCCCTCTGATGACATTCCTTTACTCAAATACCTTTGCTGCTTTCTCCATTATCTATGGAGTAAGGTTCAACCATCAATCTGATACTTAATGATCTCAATAAAACATCTCTAAACTATCTTTCCCAACTTACTTTGTGGGACCCAGGAAATTTAACAAAATCCCCTACCCCTGGACAAGCAGAGCAGGACTGACTCTTTATTTTGTGCTGCACCGCCTTGTGCTGACCTGCTTATTACTTAAGGCACTGCCCCACCCTAGTCAAGCCCAGGGCACACCCTAACCGGAAATCCGGCTCAGTGATAGGCCAGTTCAAATGGATACTGTAGGGTAAAATGTAATTCAATCGGCCACCTGGACCAGCATGACTGTGCAACTTTCTGCGTATCCCATTGGCCACTGGCCCCTATAAAGTTGTTAAGCCTCTTAGTCTCGGGGTTCAAGTCCCTGCTCTGCTGTGTCGGGTATACTTGGATCCAGGCTCGAGCTTGTAAATAAACCCTCGTGTGTTTGCATCCGTGTCGGCGCCTAGGTGGTTTCTCAGATTCGCGATCTTGGGCACAACAACTTTACACTATTCCTCTATATAAATATTCTCTTTTAGCCCAGTGGGCCATTCACCATATCTCAAAAATAACCTGGGCTTTCCCATCTTTGCACTTGTGCTCATACCAGTCTACCCATCTGGAATGCATGCTGTGCTACTCTGGGCCTATGAACCTTCAGAACACAGCTTTTCGTAAATCCTTCCTGAATACTACCCAGCATCCAGTGGCAATCCCTTTCTCTGAAATGTGGTCACATTTATTGAATATATAATGTAATGTTAAGTCATATACTTCTTTCTGTTGTCTTGTGTTGAACAACTATATATAATTTTGTGTAACATTTTTTAAACTTATTTTTTAAATTGCAAATACATATAATGTAAAATTTACCATTTTACCCATTTTAAATGTACAGTTCTTTGGCATTAAGTACATCCACATTGTTGTGCAACCTTAGCGCTCCAGATCTTTTCATCTTGCAGAACTGAGACTCCATACCCATTAGACAATTCCCCATTTACTCCTCCTTCCAGCCCCTGGCAACCACTGTTCTACTTTCTTTCTCTATGAGTTTGATATTTCTAAGCATTTCATATGAGTAGAATCATAGAGTATTTGTCCTTTCATAACTGGTTTTATTCGCATAGCATAAATGTCTTCAAGTTTCATCCATGTTGTAGAGATATTTGACTTTTTTATGTCAGAATTTATTTAATTTTTAAGACTGAATAATCATTGTATATGTATGCTACATTTTGTTTATCCATCCATCGGTGGACGTATGGGTTGTTTCTACCTTTTGGCTGTAACGAGTAATGCCACTATGGACATGTGTGACAAATATGTCTTTGAAACTCTGCTTTCAGTTCTTTGGGGTATATACTTAGGAGTGGAATTTCTGGATCATATGGTAATTCTATTTTAAATTATTTTGAAGGACAACCATATTGTTTTCTATAGTGGCTCCATCATTATAATTTTTTATATAACATTTTAATATGTAAAATTTTACATACAGTAGTTAGAGTGTGAGTTCTTTAATGGAAGGGACTGTCTTTTAAGTTTATGGACACAGATTCTAGAAGATAGTATTCATTCACTGAATCTCTCTCCATTTTTTTCCTTCCCACACACGTACACACTCAAAACACTCACCACCCTGCACCTGTATGTTCTGTCTCTGCTTCCTGCATAAAAACATCTTGAATCATTTGCTTCTCCCTATCCCTGTTACCCACTGTCTAAGACATAATAGGCATTAAGTCACCATTAGTTATTGGCAGTGTTTTTTTTCAAAGATCATACAAAGGAGAGCTAGAATTTTTAAGGCAGGGTGGAGGAACTGAGATGGAGGAATGGATATAGCAATATGGAAGTTGAGACAAATAGGATACATGTTAACAAATTAACTTAGCTGGAGCTGAAAAAAGTCTCTGCAGGAGGTTTTTCTAGCGGGTAAATACAAAATTCTCCATCTTGAGAGGCAATCTTAAGGAAAAGAGAATTGTCCTTCATAACAGGTAAATGGCTTACTCACCTTTTTTTTTTTGATGTATCTTAAAGGGGTGTTGGTTGCATTTTCTTTGAAATGGCTTCTGGAAGACCTCTGTTTCCAGGATCAACTGTGGAAGATGAACTGCACTTAATTTTCCGACTGCTAGGTAACAGAAATATTTTCCCATTAATTTGTTTTCTGCAATTGTGACTAGCTAGATAAGACTATATATTTTAAAAAAATATATCCAAAAATTTGGTCCTGAGACTAACATAAATAGCTGTTTTAAGAATTATAATTAGTTGGCACCTGACTGACTCAGTCATGGGGCGTGTGACTCTTGATCTCTGAGTTGTGAATTTGAGCCTCATGTTGGATATAGAAATTACTTAAAAATTAAATCTTTAAAAGAAAAACTGATTAAGGAAATTGTAATCCTAAAGATTGAGCATTCTATGTGACTTCATTTACTGAGTTCTGCCTTTGTATTAAAAATTATATGGAAGAACAGAGAAGAGAAATATTATTGAAAATTGGTCTGTAGCATATTATTAGGAAATAATTCTAGGTTAGGTGTTAGGCATCATTTTTAAGGCTTATTGTGTAATCCCAAAAAAAGTAGATATGTGTTTACTAATTCTTTCATTTTGCTTTCAGTTGAAATAGTCAAATCATCTACTAAATGTGAATTATTCTTTAAGACATTTTCTTAGTTCTCCTTATTTATGTATATTTGTATGTATGTACATTTTTATGTATTTACAAATACAAATTTTTTTTTTTCTTCGATTCAGGGACACCATCTCAGGAAACTTGGCCAGGTGTTTCTTCAAATGATGAGTTCAAGAACTACAACTTTCCAAAATACAAACCACAGCCTCTCATTAACCATGCACCCAGGTACTTTTTTCTTTTTCTTTAAACCAAAGGGAGAAAAACCCACATGATTTTTCCAGTCTCTTAAAGCATTGGCCACAGTAAGGATTCAGGGAAAAATATATAATACATGTACAAAGTTCTTAAATATTTTAGGATCTGATTTAAATGAATTTCTTCCTTTTGTCAGATTAATTTTATAATTCAGAGACCAAGATATGTAAATCAAAGAATTGAGCTCCTTATATGAATATAGAACATCCATATTAGAATTCTAGAGTTTATGTAGATTGTTCCCTTTATCTGAAACAAGACATTGGTTAATGCCATCCTCCGTACCATGAAGACCACGATGAAATTTTTGTTTTGCTTCCTACAGTATTATTCTGTATTTACTTATAAAAACCTAAGAAAGTATTATAAGTAAAATCTTGACTCTGACACAAGATGACTTGTCATTATTTGGCCAGTGTTAATGATGTGATTTGTATTTGAAGAATGTAAACTTTTTCTGACCTCTTATGTCCTAAATGTTGGCCATGTCATTAAAGTTTCTCAGCTCTACCCCTAGATCTATTTAATACTGGCATTAAAATTTCAGTCAGAACGTTTCTACTTACGGAATTATTACGTTTTCAGTAAGTAACATAGAATAACTGACCCCTTCTATTTTTTCACATTTCCTTAAAAAAATAAAAGAGTACACCCAGATACCAAATAAGGTCAGTGTTTGTTTTAATAAAAAGCCATTCACATTGCTTACAACATAACACACTTGGCTGTAGTTCCATTTATTCTCAAGCTAGAGAGTGTAGGAAAAATTGTTCTGATACAAAAATATTTTTAAAGTATTTATGTGAATTGATGTTCTTATTGTTACTATAGCAACTAATAACATTCTAAGTAGACTTTCTTAGGAAAATAATACTATGTGCAGGGCTTTTTATGTGTGTCTCTTCCTTCTAAGAAGCATAAATCCTATTTTTGTGATTTTTATGTTGCTTGCTATTATGGTGTCCAGTGCAGAAGGTCAAGCTCTTCTTTAAAGCAGGTTCTCCATGACCTTAGCCTCTAGTTTGTGCCCAAGGAGCTCTGGATATTTGCCAGAATGGCAAACTACAAAGGAACAGAACAGCCTAGAAAATGTCTAGGCCACAGCATCCCCAGTGCCTACTAAGAGCACTTGAGAAAATGTTTCTTTCTTCATTATTGTGCTTTTGACAATGAAAAGCAATGCAAAATAGAACCTATAATTTCTGATCAAGAGAGTATCCCATTAAAATAGTCCTTCAACCTTCTATTGCTTATTAAGTGAATTTCATCACTATAAATGACTACCTCATTGATTTTGTAGCCCTAGTTTTTAATTATGTTTTATGATGTCATTGTGGCATATTTAAATTGAACTTTATAGCTTCTATAGTAGACTGCCCTATAAAAATGTGTTGAATGAGTCATCTGTGTTTATTGTGAACCACAGTGATGCATGTGGGGCCACTTGCCTCTTTATTTTCACCTATACAATGAGAAAATGATGCTTCTATAACTTGTGTGTAGTGGAACACTGAAAATGATACACTTAAGTAATAGAGGTTACTTTGAGATAGAGTGGTGATTTTAAAAATTTCTTTAATTTTCTGATTTGTTTTTCATTATTGAAAATTTGAGTCAAAGCCCGGTTTTTTATAGTTTCTTCTTAAACAAGTGGCAGGGTAAGTCTTTTAAGGATAAAACAGATTTGAGTCTGTTTGAAAGCAACGAGAGTGGCTATTTTAGAGCACTTGAAGTTAGCAGATTAAGACACTTGGAAAATAGTTATATTTGAAAAGTTGCTGTCAACTGAGATAAAAGAATAAATTGCCACTTATTTTTTTGTTGTTTTTAGGTTAGACTCTGAGGGAATCGAGTTAATAACAAAGTTTCTTCAGGTAAGTTACATCTTACTTTGTAATCACTAAGCCTCAGTTTCTCTGCATCTGTAGAATGGGATAAATAATACTTTGCTTAAATATTTGTCATGACGATTTTTTTTAAGATTTTATTTATTTGAGAGGTAGAGGTAGCGAAAGAGCACATGAGCAGGGGACAGAGGAAGAAGCATATTCCCCTCTGAGCAGGAGCCCAACATGGGGCTCAATCCCAGGACCCTGGGATCATGACCTGAGCCGAAGGCAGATGCTTGACCGACTGAGCCATGCTGGTGCCCCTTGTCATGACATTAAATAAGATTATTTATGGTAGTATCTGGCATGCTTAAGGCATATGCTTAAGTAAAATAAGAATAAATGACGGTTTCTCAATGTGTATAGGTCTCTCATTGTGACCTAGAACAATATGAGGTAGTCCCCTTCTGGCATTGATCAACTATGTCCAGGCCATATTCTCTGCAATTCCTCTTCTCTTAAGTTCTTTTTCTTTTCCTTATACCTAGAGCCTTACAGGCTGCTGCACCTACAAATATCTTCTATTCAAAGCAGGAAGAAGAGAGGATAAGGGTGTCAGCCGTAATAGTCCTCTTGTATCTGGAAAGCAAAGCTTTTCCAGAAACCCCTACAAAGTTTCTTCCTAAGTCTTGGTCACCAAAACATTAATTGTAAGAGAGGCTGGGAATTGGGGAGCCAAGATTGCCGTAATTAGTCTAAATTTGGTAAAATCATGATTCATCATTGATATGTTGAATTTGGAAGCATGGACACCTTAAATAGATTATCTCATCAAGGAAAAAAGAGAAATGGGATCCTAATAGGTAATTTAATAGTATCTGTCCTGGAGTGGCTGCACCAGCTTACATTCCCACCAACATTCCTCATCCTCACCAACACCTGTCATTTCTTGACTTTTAATTTTAGCTATTTTGACTGGTGTGACGTGGTATCTCATTGTGGTTTTGATTTATATTTCCCTGGTGTTGAGTGATGTTGAGCATTTTTTCATGTGTCTATTGGCCATTTGTATGTCTTCTTTGGAGAAATATCTGTTCATGTCTTCTGCCCATTTCTTGACTGGATTATTTGTCCTTTGAGTGTTGAGTTGGTAAGTCTTTTATAGATTTTGGATACTAGCCCTTTATCTGATGTGTCATTTGCAAATATGTTCTCCCATTCTGTTGGTTGCCTTTTGGTTTTGTTGACTGTTTCCTTTGCTGTGCAAAAGCTTTTTATCTTGATGAAGTCTCAGTTCATTTTTGCTTTTGTTTCCCTTGCCTTTGGAGATATGTCTAGCCAGAAGTTACTGCAGATGAGGTGGAAGAGGTTGCTGCCTGTGTTCTCCTCTAGGATTTTGATGGATTCCCCTCTCACATCTAGGTCTTTCATCCATTTTGAGTGTATTTTTGTGTGTGGTGTGAAGGAATGGTCCAGTTTCATTCTTCTGCATGTGGCTCTCCAATTTTCCTAATACCATTTGTTGAAGGGACTGTCTTTTTTCCATTGGATATTCTTTCCTGCTTTGTCAAAGATTAGTTGACCATAGAGTTGAGGGTCCACTTCTGGGTTCTCTGTTCTTTTCCATTGATCTATGTGTCTGTTTTTGTGCCAGTACCTTACTGTCTTGATGATTACAGTTTTGTAATAGAGCTTGAAACCAGGAGTTGTGATGCCACCAGTTTGGGTTTTCTTTTTCAGCATTCCTTTGGCTATTTGGGGTCTTTTCTGGTTCCATACAAATTTTAGGATTATCTGTCCCAACTCCGTGAAATAAGTTGATGGTATTTTGATAGGGATTGCATTGAATGTATAGATTGCTCTAAGTAGCATAGACATTTTAACAATATTTGTTAATCCAGTCCATAAGCATGGAATGTTTTCCCATTTCTTAGTGTCTTCCTCAGTCTCTTTCATGAATGTTCTTTAGTTTTCTGAGTACAGATCTTTTGCCTCTTTGGTTAGGTTTATTCCTAGGTTTTGGGTGCAATTGTAATGGGATTTGGGTGCAATTGTAATGGTTTTGGGTGCAATTGTAATTGGGATTGCCTCTTTGGTTAGGTTTATTCCTAGGTTTTGGGTGCAATTGTAATGGGATTTTGGGTGCAATTGTAATGGTTTTGGGTGCAATTGTAATTGGGATTGACTCCTTAATTTTTCTTTCTTCTGTCTCATTGTTAGTGTATAGAATTGCAGCTGATTTTTGTGCTTTGATTTTATATCCTGCCACTTTGCTGAATTCCTGTATGAGTTCTAGCAATTTTGGGGTGGAGTCTTTTGTTTTTTGTTTTGTTTTTTTAAAGATTTTATTTATTTACTCATGGGAGACACAGAGAGGCAGAGACATAGGCAGTGGGAGGAGCAGGCTCCTGTGGGGAGCTCAATACAGGACTCGATCCCAGGACCCCAGGATCACAACCTGAGCCAAAGGCAGATGCTCAACCACTGAGCTACCCACGTTTCCCTCTTTTGGGTTTTCCATATAGAGTATCACATCATCTGTAAACCACAAAGAGATACCTCCTCACACCAGTCAGAATGGCTAAAATTAACAAGTCAGGAAACAACAGATGTTGGCAAGGATACAGAAAAAGGGGAACTCATACACTGTTGGTGGGAATGCAAGCTGGGGCAGCCACTCTAGAAAGCAGTATGGAGGTTCCTCCAAAAGTTGAGAATAGAACTATCCTACCCTAAAGATACAAATGTAGTGCACATGCACCCCAATGTTTATAGCAGCAATGTCCACAATCCCCAAACTGTGAAAAAAGCCTAGGTGTCCATCAACAGATGAATGGATAAAGATGTGATATAGATATACAATGGAATACTACTCAGCCATCAAAAAAGAAATCTTGCTATTTTCAATGATGTGGATGGAACCAGAGGATTTTTTTTTATAATAAATTTATTTTTTATTGGTGTTCAATTTACCAACATACAGAATAACACCCAGTGCTCATCCCGTCAAGTGCCCCCCTCAGTGCCCGTCACCCATTCACCCCCATCCCCTGCCCTCCTCCCCTTCCACCACCCCTAGTTCATTTCCCAGAGTTAGGAGTCTTTATGTTTTGTCTCCCTTTCTGATATTTCCCACACATTTCTTCTCCCTTCCCTTATATTCCCTTTCACTATTATTTATATTCCCCAAATGAATGAGAACATACAATTTTTGTCCTTCTCCGATTGACTTACTTCACTCAGCATAATACCTTCCAGTTCCATCCACGTTGAAGCAAATGGTGGGTATTTGTCGTTTCTAATGGCTGAGTAATATTCCATTGTATACATAAACCACATCTTCTTTATCCATTCATCTTTCGATGGACACCGAGGCTCCTTCCACAGTTTGGCTATTGTGGACATTGCTGCTAAAAACATCGGGGTGCAGGTGTCCTGGCGTTTCATTGCATCTGAATCTTTGGGGTAAATCGAACCAGAGGATATTATGCTAAGCGAAATAAGCCAGAGAAAGACAATTATCATATGACCTCACTCATATGTGGAATTTAAGAAACAAAACAGAGGATTATACAAGAAGAGAAGAAAAAAATAAGACAATCAGGGAGACAAACGATAAGAGACTCTTAATCCTAGGAAACAAACTGAGGGTTGCTGGAGGGGAGGCGGGTGGAAGATGGGGTAACTGGTGATAAACATTGAGGGCACGTGATATAATGCACACTTAGTATTATATAAGACTGAAGAATCACTGACCTCTACCTCTGAAACCAGTAATACATATATGTTAATTAACTTAAGTAAAATTTTTTAAAAATACCAAAAAAGTCACATCTCTCCTAAAAGTATTGGATGTATTTCCAGTGATCCTTTGGTGCTCATGAGGAAAAGTCACACCAAAAGTCAGATATTTTAATTTTTTAATAAATTCAGAAATACAGGGAATCTAAATTTTTAGTGAAGATCCGACTTCATTTTGGAAATTTGGAACTAAGATATATGGTCATTACTACATAATCTCAATAGCAACTCACATTAAAATACATCTGTATTCTCCAAGTTGGTTCTTAAAAAGCAGTCAGTATATTACAGATTTTCAAGATACAAGTAGCTCTAAATGCTAATCTGCCTCCCCTCATAATGTTTAGAGAAAAAGTTAATGAAGCAGTTCTTTGCTTTTTCACAGTACGAATCTAAGAAAAGGGTTTCAGCAGAAGAGGCCATGAAACATGTATATTTTCGAAGTCTGGGACCAAGAATACATACTTTACCTGAAAGTAAGAGAAAATCTAAAGTCCCTTCCCCCCTTTTCATTTGTCTAGTGTTAGAGACTGGGGTGAATTAAGGGTTTAGGAAGAGATCGTTGTTAGTTTTTAAGCATAAAATTTTAGTCTTTTTGTAACCAGATTAGAAGTCCTTGAAGGGAAGTGTGTCTTATTTGCATATGTTTTCATTTCTTTTTAAGATGTATTTATTTATTTTAGAGAGAGAGTGTGTGTGAGAACATGCCCACGCAAGTAGCAGGAGGGGCAGAGGGAAAGTCTTCAAGCAGACTTGCTGCTGAGCACAGAGCCTGACATGGGGCTCAGAGTGGGGCTTAACCCCCACAACCTATGAGTAATTGATCCAAACTGAAACAAGAGTTGGACGCCCAACTGACTGAGCCACCTAGGCACCCCTTAACTTGTTTAACACTGAGCACATTGCCACTGTTCTGTAAGAAATCAATAGTACTTAGGCATGGGTTATTAATCTTATTGGACTTAAATTAGAAAATGCCATCTGATGATAAACATTGTCATTAGGTCCAGTCTGGATTGCTTAGATTCAGAGTTTCTAAAAATGGATTTTTAGGCAAAAAGTAATGAAGCACAACCAAAACCTAAAATTGTTTTCTTGTGAAAGTAGATTTCCTTTTCAAGATATAAAGATGATTTTTCTTTGCTGTGGTCACTCTGACTTTACTATCCTCATGACAGTGGTGAGTGTATTGTCGGTCACTAAAAGAGCTGATTTCTCATGTCTAATTGCTTCATTTTAAAAGATTACCCCAACATTTCACTTTAAAACGGAGTAAGGTGAATGGGGAATTAGAATATTTAGGAACTGAGATTCCAAAAGCTTTCATTAATTTCCCATTCTCATTTACAAATAAATAACTGATTCATTGACATTTACTAATTGGAATCAAGAATCCTTAAGACTTTTCATTTATTGGATATTTTTTAATAGACTACCTCTCTGACAGAGATTAGAAATGAGAAAATTGAATTACAAGATGATATTTACATTTCATTATTAATACCAAGTTTCATAGTGTGAGGTAGGCAATTGTGGTTGTGTACAAACCTATTGATTTTTTCTGAAAATCTGAAGGTATTTTGAGGCCCTGATACCTTCATGCCATTTTAAGGAGGCAGATAAAAGGACAGAGAATAAAAATCAAATACCTCTTGATTACATCTCCCAATCCCATTAAGTCCTAGAAAGAGACAGGGTCTATTCTCTATATGTACATATTTGAGGAGAAACATGACATTGGAAGCATGATTCAAAGCAGAGTTGTGGGGGAAAGGTTCTGAGGGGCGATTATTTTGTTTGATTTTCTTCTCAAAACATTGGGACAAAGGGGAAGATAGTTCAGTAGGGCTATAATCTTATAAATGTTGAATCAATATACATTTTTAAACATTTTGTCTATAGTTGAGTTATGTTTGTTTTAATAATGTTAGACCTTCACCTGATAGTTTTTGTCTATGCATTTTAGGTGTATCAATCTTCAGTTTGAAAGAGATTCAGTTGCAAAAGGACCCGGGTTTTCGAAATTCTTCTTATCCAGAGACAGGTGTGTTTGTCATAAACCATTTCACGTGTCGATCATGAAATTTTGCGTGGAACCAAGTTTTTGGTTTATAAATTGATCAGTAAAATTATTGATGTATAAACCAATGTACAGTGCATTCCACAATTGTATGTTTAGCATTGCACGTACTCACTTTTCTGTATGATGTGGGCAGCTCAGTAATTCTTCAGAGAGAAATCTGACTCAGTCAAGTCAGGGATCCTGAAAGCTGCAGATGGCACAAAGACCTTTTACAAGTGGCCTGGCTTGATCACTGCACACGCCATCCCTGGTACCTGAGGCAGAAGACACATCTTGTGCTTCCCTAGTCATCAGGTTCATCACTTCGAAGCATAGAAGCTATAGACTGACCCCATCAACAAAAGGGTCATTTCAGACAGTGCTGATCACTCTTATCATGGAACATTAGTTTTTGCTGGTGGGACCATTAGCTTCCTAGAGTCACCAAATACTGTATGTGGGATAAAACTGAACTTTGAACTGCCTCATAAAATGACTTTATATTTTAGGACATGGGAAGAACAGAAGACAGAGCATGCTCTTTTAAGTCTGATAAAATGGTTTCAAGCCCAGCCCCCAGCCTTTCTTATCAATCAAGGACTCAGATCTGAAGGCAAATTATTTCTTTTGGTGGACTTGGAATCTCCGTTTGTCTGCACTGTCCTCTTCACAGTGGAGTCTTTTTATTTCAGACCTACAGATTGTTTTTATATTTGTTGTCACAGTGTGACAATTTTTTTGTACAGTTGGTTTTAAGGTCTTCTCTGCCATTAGAGCCAGTAGGTTACAGCTATTGATGTAACTGTAGCTGCAATTTTTGTGCAGGACTGAGAAACACAGTGCATTATTTATTGCGGAATCATTGCTGCTAAATAACTACTGTCTGTTTATTTAACACAACAGTTAAATGCCTGAAGAAGTTGCAGTGGCTTTATTAGATGTGAATGCATCTGTTTCTCCTCACGAATTGTTTTACTGCTGCATTTCTTGTTTGTTTTTAAAATTAAACTGCAGTGTTTCCTGGAATGTAAATTTAGCTTTGCTTAACAGTAAAATAAGTGAGCCATCTTGAACACTCTAAGTTCATGCTGTATAATTTTTTATTGAACATCAGCAAGTAGAGTAGCTAAGAAATTGATGAGCACATTTATGTTTAGGAAAGCATGTGATGCAGAAGTTGATTCAAGCAAGTGAATACCTTGACATTATGGGGATCTTACCTTAGATACCAGTGAATTAAAGAACCAAAATTATTTATTTTTACCTTTCCTCATTTTAGAAATATGTACTGCATATTATTGGATATGTGTATACTAATACACTTACCTATTTTACATTGTACTTTAATTTAAAAAGTTAGTTAAAAGTAAACCATACAAGTCCAGTGAAATATGTGAGGTCTTGTTTCATCTTAAATACAATTCTTTTATTAGAAGGGATGATACTTCTTTGGGGAGCCATTTATTTCATTTGGGGGGGGAGCTGTGTATGTGTATGTTTTAATAACATTCACTTGGAATCAGCTAAAAGCTGTAATATGTCTTTGAAATGAGCCATGTTAAAAACAAATGAGAGAAATGAGAACTTAGAGGATTGTTTTGAAGCATTGTAGGTATTAATGTGTTTATCAGAGATAGTAAATATTACAGTTTCAATTATGCATCTCTTTGAACATCATAAACACACCTTGGTATTGGTAAGTGTTTTAAGCATTTGTGTTAACTTTTAAGGACTATTTGTTTATTTAGTGCATCTTACAAACTACAACTCTTAATTGGTATATTTTGAAATGGTCATGTAAATTTTTGGCTTATATATCATGAAAATAATCATAACTTAATATTTTTTTCCTGATATTCACTGTAAAACATTCAGGGGTCCTACCATTTCTGTTCAGGAAATCTTGTAGTTTATTGTTATTTAACAGTATTAAATGAATTTTTGTATATTTCATTTTAACTTTATTTGTGAATAGTGATTGTGGCATGTTTGGGTGTTATTTTAATATTTCATGATACAGAAATTTTAATTTTTAAAAAAATTTTCTGGAAGAAACAGATTCATGTGTAATGGTGAATATTGGACCACTACTGCTTTTCACATTTGTAAATTGGTTTTATGTTAAACCCTGTAGCCTAACAAACTGCTGTTATTTCTAACTGACAGACATGTATTAATATTGTACTTTGAAGGTTATAAATATTATGTGGAAATTCCTCCATTTTGTTTTGAAATTTATAATAACAAGATCTTCATGTTGTTAAAATGTGGTTTTGTTGAGTCACAGTTCTTTCTGGGGGAAGAAGGCCGTGCAGAATGGGGTCATTTTCTTCTATGGGTTTCATTTTTACGATGATGAAGTCTCGCTGTGCCAGTAATGATATTTAATTTATATTTGTGCTAGCCATTCATTTAGTAATCTCTGCTGTAATTTTATAGAATAGTACTCGATTATAAAGCTGTCAGATTTTTCATTTCATAAGTTATATAAATGATTTGCAAATTTCATATAGTTATCCATGTTTGATATTCTTGCATATAAAAGATGAAGAAATATATCCAGTAGTTATATAAAATTCTTCCTAGGAAGTCCTAGGGATGTTTCTTCATTTTATTAAGGAATTTGGTATTTTTTTTGATACTTGAGCACCACCATTCAGATCCTGAAAATGTCGTAATGAAGAGAAATGAAGCTCAAAAATTTTAAACCTTGAACCCTTACAATTCATCTTAAACTGACATGGTTTTAAAGGTAAGAGGATGTGTTTTTTGTTTTCCTTCCGAGTGATGTTGTTAACACACATTAACTACATCACTCTTGGTGTATAGAAGTGGCTCCACTCTATCTGATGCTTTATTATATTTCAAAGACTACTTGTTAACATGATCTGTCTTTTGGATCCAGGACAATTCATAAGGTGGTTTTTTTGTATGCTTCTGTATTTAATTTTTTTTAATCTGCCATTTTTACCCATTTTAAGTATACAGTTTAGTGGCATTAGAGTATTGTACAGCAGTTACCACTATCTTTTACCAAAATTTTTCATCTCCAAACAGAAATTCTATACCCATTAAGAAATCCTCCCTCATTTCCCCCTCCCTACAGCTTCTGGTAACCTCTGATGTGTAGTCATAACTCATTTTGCTGTGCTGCACTTTATCATGCTTTGCAGATACTGTGGTTTTTTTGTTTTGTTTTGTTTTAATAATTTGAAGGTTTGTAGCAACCCTGCCAGTGCCATTTTTCCAACTGCATTTGTTCACTCCATGTCTCGGCATCACATTTTGGTATTTCTCAAAGTATTTAGAATTGTATTATTATATTTGTCGTGGTGATTCGTGATTAGTGATCCTTGATATTACCACTGTAATTGTTTTGGGGGTGCCACAAATCACACCCATGCGAGACAATGAGCTTAATTGATAAATGTTATTAGGTGTTCTGAATGCTCCACCAACAGGTTATTCACCCAGTACTGAAATTAGGCCAATTAATAACCCTACGATGGCCTATAATTGTTCAAGTGAAAAGAAGAGTCACACATGTCTGAGTTTAAAGTAAAGCTAGAAATGATTTAAGCTTAATTGGGAAGGCATGTCAAAAGCTAGCATAGACTGAAAGCTAGGCCTCTTGCTCCAATCAGCCAAGCTGTGAATGCAAAGGAGCAGTCTAGTGAATACATAAATGATAAAGTGAAACAACCTTATTGCTGATACAGAGAAAGTTTTATTGGTCTGGGTAGAAGGTCAAATCAGCCACAACATTCCCTTAAGCCAAATCTGATCCAGAGCAAAGCCCTATCTCTCTTCAGTTCTTTGAAGGCTTAGAGAGGTGAAGAAGCTGCAGAAGAAAAGTTTGAAGCTGAGGTTGGTTCATGAGGTTAAAGGAAAGATGTCTGCCTAACAAAAGTGTAAGTTATCCAGATGATCTAGCAAAGATAATTAATGAAAATGGCTACCTTAAACAGAGTTTTAATGTTGGCAGAATAACTTTCTCTTGGAAGAAGATGCCATCTGGATCTCAAAGCGAGAGAAAGAAGTCAGTGCCTACCTTCAAAAGATTGACTGAGTTACCTCAATGGCTCAGTCGGTTGAGCACCTGACTCTTGATTTTTGGCTCAGGTTATGATGATCTCAGGGATGTGGGATTGAGCCCTGTGTTGGGCTCCACAGTTGGCAGAGAGTCTGCTTCTCCCTTTCTCCCTCTCCCCCTCTCCTTTCTCTCCCTTCTGTCCCTCTGGCTCCCTCTCTGCCTCTCCCTTCCCACTCCTACACTCTCTGAAATAAATATTTTTTTTTTAAAAAAAGAACAGACTGGGCAGCCCAGGTGGCTCAGCAGTTTAGCACTGCCTTCAGCCCAGGGCATGATCCTGGAGACCCAGGATCGAGTCCCACGTTGGGCTTCCTGCATGGAGCCTGCTTCTCTCTCTGTGTGTGTCTGTCATGAATAAATAAATAAAATCTTAAAAAAAAAAGAACAGACTTACTACTCTCTTATTAGAGACTAATGCAGGTGATGACTAGAAGTTGAAGCCAGTGCTCATTGACCATACTGAAAACCCTAAGGCCCTTAAGAAATATGCTAAATCTACTCTCCCTGTGTTCTGTCAATGGAACAACAAAACCTGGATGACAGCACATCTCTTTATAGTATGATTTACTGAATATTTCAAGCTTACTGTTCAGAAAAAAGATTTTCAAAATATTGTTCATTGGCAATACACCTGATCACCCAGGAGCTCAGATGGAGAGGGACAATCAACACTAATCTTGTTTTCATTCTTACTAACACATTATCTGCTCTGGAGCCCATAGATCAAGGAGTAGTTTTGACTTTCAAGTCTTATTCTTTAAGAAATATATCTCATAAGGCTATAGCTGCCATAGTAGTGATTCCTCTAATGAATCTGGGCAAAGCAAATCAAAAACCTTTTGGAAAGGATTCACCATTCTAGGTGCCATTAAGAACATGTATGATTCATGAGAAGAGGTCAGAATATCAACATTAACAGGAGTTTGGAAGAAGCTGATTTCAAGACTTGAGCAGAAGAAGTAACTGCAGATGTGGTGGATGTAGCAAGGGAACTAGAATTAGAAGTGGACCCTGAAAATGTGGCTGAATTACTGCACTTCCATGATAAAACTTACAATGATGAGAAGTTGCTTCTTAGGGATGAACAGTGGTTTCTTGAGATGCAATCAACTCCTGGTGAAGATGCCATGAAGATTGTTGAAATGACAACAAAGGATTTAGAATATCATCACATAAACTTAGTTGGTAAAGCATCAGGGTTTAAGAGTATTCCAATTTTGAAAGAAGTTCTATGGGTAAATGCTATCAAACAGCATGAAAGGACCCTTCCATTGTTGCAGCAGACTTCATTGTTGTCTTATTTTAAGAAATTGCCACAGCCACTCCAGCCTTCTACAAGCAACCACCACCCTGCTCAGTCAGCAGCGATCAACATGAAGGCAAGACTCTCCAACAGTAAAAGGACCATGACACATTTAAATCTCAGATGGGTTATCATTTTTTTAACAATAAAGTATTTTTTAACAAAAATATGTACTTTATTAGACATAATGCTATTGCACACTTAATAGCCTGCAGTATAGCATAATTTTTATATGCACTAGAAAGCCAAGAAATGTGCTTGACTTGCCTCATTGTGGTATTTGCTTTATTGCAGTGGTCTGAAACTGAACCTGCAATATCTCCAAGGTACGCCTGTAATTTTTTTAAATTTTCATATATTTACTTAAGTATATCTCTACACCCACATGAGGCTTGAAATCACAACCCTAAGATTGAGTCGCATACCTTTCCGACTGAGCCAGCCAGGCACCCCTTGTATGCCTGTACTTTTTGTGTCTGAATTTGCCTATTGTAGATATTTCATATACGTAGAGTCATAGCATGATTGTCCTTGGGTGTCTGGCTTATTTCATTCACTTAAAATGATGTTTTCAGCTTTCATCCATGTTGTAGCATGTGTCAGAATTTTATTTCTTCTCATGGCTGAAATAATACTCTTTGATATTTTGTTTAAATATCCATTGATTTCACACTAGCTTTCCCTCTTTTTGGCTTTTGTGAATAATGCTGTTATGAACATGGGTGTACAAGCATCTGTGTGGGTCCTTGTTTTCAATTCTTTGAGTTTATATGCCTAGGATTTGCATTGCTGGGTTTTTTAAATCTGTTTACCTTTTTGAGGAACCATCAAATGATTGTCCATGGCAATTACACCATTTTACATTACCAGTAATAATGTCTGAGAGTTCTAATTTCTCATCCTTGCCAACATTTTTCTTTTTAAAAAAATTATATTCATTTTAATACATATGACATGGTATCTCATTGTGTTTGTTTGTTTTAAGATTTTATTTATTCATGAGAGACACAGAGAGAGAAGCAGGCTCCATGCAGGGAGCCCGATGTGGGACTCGATCCTGGGACTCTATCGTGGGACTCCAAGATCATGCCCTGAGCTGAAGGGAGGTGCTCAACCCCTGAGCCACCCAGGCGTCCCTCATTGTGCTTTTGATTTGTATTAACCAAGTGAGTAGGATATTGAGCATCACGTGCTTATTCACCATTTGTTTTATCCTGTTTAGAGAAGAGTCTATTCAAGTCCTTTGCCCATTTTTAAGTTGTTGCTGAGTTAAGTCATTTAAGCTATAGTTGTTTATTTTTTTTTTTCTTTTTTAAGAATTTCCCAGTAGATTCCCTGCTGAGCATGCAGCCTAGTGAGGGGCTCAATCTCACGAACCTGAGATCATGACCTGACCTGAAATCAAGTCAGATGCTTACCTGTGTCACCCAGGCACTTCTCTTTATGTATTCTAGATAGTAGACTCATATGAGGTATATGACTTGCACTTATTTTTTCCATTCTGTGGGTTGTCTTTTACTTTTTTGATGGTTTTTTTTTTTTAATACGTAAAATTTTTCTTTTTAATGACATTTGTTTTATTGTGGGTGGTTTTTGTTTTTTTTTACTTCTCATGGTGGCATATTTAAGAAACTGCTGCCAAATTTAAGGTTATGAATATTTTGCCCTGTTTTAGGAGTTTTGTTATTGCTTCCGTGTAGAACTTTGATCCATTTTGAGTTAATTTTTGTGGTGTAAAATGAGGATCTATACATTGCACGGGAATGTCTAGTTTTCCCAGAACTATTTGTTAAAAAGACTGCCCTCTTCCCATTAAATAGCCTTGACACCCTTGTTTAAATTAATTGGCCATAAATGTGAGAGTCTATTTTGGAGGCTCTTGATTCTGTTTTATTGGTCTACATCTCTGTCTTTCTGCCAGTACCACAATGTTTTGGTTACTTGTAGCTTTCTAGGTTTTGAAATTAAGAAGTGAGTTCTCCAACTTTGTTCTTTTTTTCAAGATTGTTTTGGCTATTCAGGGTCCCTTGAAATTCCATTTAAATTTTAGGATGGGGGATCCCTGGGTGGCTCAGCAGTTTAGCACCTGCCTTTGGTCCAGGGCACGATCCTGGAATCCCGGGATCGAGTTCCACGTCAGGCTCCTAGCATGGAGCCTGCTTTTCCCTCCTCCTGTGTCTCTGCCTCTCTCTCTCTCTCTCTCTCTCTCTCTCTCTCCCTCTATGTCTATCAAAAATAAATAAATAAATCTTTTAAAAAATGAAAAGAAAAATAAATTCTAGGATGGGGTTTTTCTGTTTCCCAGGAAATATACCATTGGGATTGTGACAGGAATTGGATTGAATTGGTAGATCACTTTGCGAGTATTGTGAGTCCATGAACACAGGATAGCTTTCATTTCTTTTAGTAATGTTTTGTAGCTTTTCAGTGTGTAAGTCCTGTGCTTCCTTGATTAAGTTCATTCCTTAGTATTTTATTCTTTTCGATGTCACTGTAGATGGAATTATTTTTTTGATTTTTTTTTTTTTAGTTTTTCATTTGCTAGTGTGTAGAAAGACAAATGATTTTTGTGTCTTGATTTTGTATCCTATAATTTTGCTGACTTCGTGTATTAACTCTTTTTTGTGTGTGGATTCTTTAAGTTTTTCCACATATAAGATCAGGTCATCATGAATCAAGATAGCTTTACTTCCTCTATAATACAGATTTATTTTTCTTGCCTAATTACTTTGGTTAGGACTTTCAGTCCTGTGTTGAAGTAGAATTGGCAACTTGTTCTTTACGGTAAGGCAAAACACTTTCAGTCTTTCACCACTGACTATGGTATTAGTTGCAGCTAAAAGAATAAATGATAATTTGTTCTTTTTTTCCTCACCAATATAGAATGATTGGTAAACCTTAAAGTTTAAAAGATTAGAGGACATTTTTCAAACCTGTTCTCCCCCAACCCCTCTCCTAAGTCAACCTCAATAATTCTGTTTGTTTCCTTAAATATCTCTTTAAAGCAGATTATATTATATACAATAGCATGTTTTGATGTATCCTATTTAAGGCTAGATGACAACACTTATTTTCCAACTTGTACCCACACGAAGTAAAATTTGGATCATCCCAAGTAAATGGAAGTAAACCAACCCACTTGCTTCCTCACACTTTTATCACAAAGTATTTATTGAACAAAAATAATATAACAGTAAAATTGATACATATATGAAAGTGAATGAAGATATGCACTCATAGAAAAGAGGTGTACAAAGAAAACAACGTTTAGGTTATAGTTCTATAAAACCTTAGCCATAGCAGTTTAACACTGATCAAGCAGACATATAAAAAGGGAAAAAAGTTATTTAATATGTCCTTTGAAACCTATTTTCTGACTAAAATAATCGTTAAAACACACAGAGAATGAGGCAGAGCTAGAAGGGTTATACTTTAGTATCTCCAGTTCTATATTTGTGTCATGATAAGTTTTTTGATCCATAAAAATCATGGCGTTTTTCCATTTTTAATAAACAGCTAGAATGTATGTTAATCATACATTCTATCATACATGTATTCTATCATTACATGTATTTCAAGGAAGGAAATACAAGGATCAGATTTAGAGTCATTTGGGCATTTCTAATCATATACATTTTGGGTTGAGATTTTTGGACATTGATTAACTGGCATTGGTTTCTCTGTAAGAATCTTACATTTGGGGTATATTCTTCTCTTACATTTTTTTTTTTTTTAATGTTCTATCTTTACCTGTTTTTTTCTACCTTACAGTTTTGGGCCAGAAGTTACAGCTAGGTATGGGAAACAGAACCGGACTAAGCACCAATCATTGTTTTACCTTTAATGAGCTGTGTGGCCTTAGGCAACTTCCAGTTGCCTTATCTGGAAACTGTGGTGAAACCTTTTAACGTTTCACGTCAGGTAAATATCAGTTCCCTGGACCAGCTCTTTTGAGTACAGAATTAGCCTTAGCTTATGAGGGAGTGACAGTAGTGTCTGGATTTTATAATTTACTTTATATTCCAATTATGTTAGAGATGTATATACATCCCCATACACAGAATTGAAAATCTCAAGATTTTAAGGATAACAGTTCCTAGATTTTTTGAAAATTTAAGAAATATGTTTTTATAAGCTTTATTTTTTTACCCTTTTTCATAATCTTGTCATTTAACCCTTACTTTGGAGTCATTCAGCCACATTTCAGATTGCCTTGTTACTCTTATATTTGAGGATGATAATCTGATCTTGAAAGCCCTGGGCACTTTCCAGTTCTCTTCACATTAGAACTTTCATGCTTCATGTACAGAACAATGCCTTAGAGTGGCACCTGCTGTTTCTGTTATCACTGCTCTACCCTACACAAAAGAATTTACTGCTGAAAAAAAAAAAAAAAGAATTTACTGCTGAGTGCTCCAGGTTGTTAGTTCAGTTCTACAATGAGATTCCTGAAGAATTTTATATTTTCTTATATCCAATTTCCTTCATTCTCACCATAAACTTTAGTAATACATAAGCAGTGTATCCTACCTCTCAGTTTCCACAAATAAGGCTATGCTTTATACACCTGAAGCTACCTGGTGTTACAAAATTCTTGCATTCATCACCAGTCTGTGAGCCTCTTCAAAGCATAAGATGTTTACATGTTAAGAGTTCTAGGGTTTTAGAGCAACCCTAACTTACAACG
This sequence comes from Nyctereutes procyonoides, assembly GCF_905146905.1. Lineage (NCBI taxonomy): Eukaryota > Metazoa > Chordata > Mammalia > Carnivora > Canidae > Nyctereutes > Nyctereutes procyonoides. The sequence goes on from NW_026575122.1 coordinate 28,111,541, forward strand.
ATACAGGAAATGTATCGGGTGTGATTATGGAAAACTGAGAGAAGCACAAGTAATTTTTTGAAATAAGAACATGCTTACATAGGAGATATTCCAAGGGCATGGTAGAGTGATAGATTTCCATCTCAGGTTTTTGTTTGGGAGGAGCCTAAAAGATTCTAAACTACTTGGTGGCTAGGCTTTCAAAGTTCGTTCTTTAAAAAATGCACTTTAGAACATTTTCTTTTATGAATGTTTATTTTCTAGATATGGCTTAGTTTCTTTTATAAAAACATTAAATTGAACATTTGCTGAATTTCAGTTCAAAAGAGGTTCTAAGGCAATTCTTTTACAATTGAAAGCGAAAAAGAAAAATGAATATGCTTTCATATTGCCTACTTATGAAAAATAACGATTCTACTAGAGAGCTGTTTGATACTAATTTGTCTTTCAAACATTTTCTCTTAATACTAAAAAATATATAAACCATTTACATAAAACTAAATGCAAAGGAAGGCACAGCTGGTTATAGTGTCTATAAGCATAGTTCAGCATATGCGGAATTAGAGAAAATAAAGCTTCACATCCTTATTAGTTACACTGAAAACCATTAAGAAAAGTTCTTCACTGTCAACAGTGTTCAGTACTTAAGAGATAAGAGAATATAAAAACAAAAACATTAAAAATCACTTAATGCCAAACAGATCTTCATATATACTTGAATATAAAAAAAGTTTTAAAAATGCTAACATAAATCTAGACCATCCATGTTGTGAAAAGTGCAAACCAAATTAACAGAGGGTTTCACAACGTCCTTCTCATGACACAGGTAAACTAGCCCATGGGGACAAATTTTATTTTCATCAGTTAATAAGTCTTTAATTGTGGGCAGATGTCATCAGGATTTCTGAGAGTTCGAAGAAAGCAGTACTGGAGAAGCAGCTCTATCCAGACTGGGGATTGGCACTGGCATGTGGCCGTTAAGCAGTGTTGGAAACTGTAAGGGAACAGAAGATTTTTTTAAATTATTATTGCAGACCCATTGGGATAAACTTGAGTTCTTTACATTCTGAAACAGAGCATAGCTAGGACTATTTTTACAGAATGAGATCAAGATTACATACAGCAAAAAAGGGATAAGGCCCAGAAAATGTCCCTGTTTTATATGCCTAGGCCACTAGAAAAAAAAAATGTATACATGGTGCTAAAGCATGTTCTAATACTCCTTTTAAAAGGCTTCAAGCTACTTAGGATGCTGATTTGCCTTAAAGTAATTTTAAAAACCGCAGACAACTGACTCTGCTGATTCACGTGTAAAATTTCTAATACTGTATTTTGAAAATGGCCCTTGTTTTTCCAGAGTACTATAAAGATGCTTTCTCAGTAACTGTTAAAAATGAATGTTTTACCTTAAAAGATCTGGAAAGCGGAGGGGCAAGATGGCGGAAGAGCAGGGTCCCCAAATCACCTGTCCCCACCAAATTACCTAGATAACCTTCAAACCATCCTGAAAATCTACGAATTCGGCCTGAGATGTAAAGAGAGACCAGCTGGAAGGCTACAGTGAGAAGAGTCTGCGCTTCTATCAAGGTAGGAAGACGGGGAAAAAGAAATAAAGGAACAAAAGGCCTCCGAGGGGGAGGGGCCCCGCGAGGAGCCGGGCTGAGGCCGGGGCGAGTGTCCCCAGGACAGGAGAGCCCCGTCCCGGAGAAGCAGGAGATGCACCAACCTTCCCGGGCGGGCGGAAAGGGGCTCGCAGGGAGTTAGAGCAGGACCCAGGAGAGCGGGGATGCCCTCGGGCTCCCTGGGACACTAACAGACACCTGCGAGCGCAGGGGAGTGCGCCGAGCTCCCTAAGGGCTGCGACCGGAGCAGCTCGGAGGGCTCGGGAGCGGCTCCAGGGAGGGAGCTGCAGGGCGGGAGCGCGAATCCAACAGCGCAGGCCCCGGAGCACAGGGCGCCGGGACACAGCCCAGGATCCGGCCTCCCCCTGGGACAGGCAGAGGCCGGGAGGGCCCAGGACAGCAAGGACGCTCCTGCCCCAAGCCGAGCAGATCAGCGGCCCCGCCCCGGAGCCTCCAGGCCCTGTAGACGGAGAACCGAGAGCCCGAGCCCCGTAGTTCCTGCGGAGGCTAAATCCAGGCTTCCAGAGTTGCCATAGCAACTGCGGCTGATCCTCCTGGGGCCCCACGGGGTAAACAACCCCCGCTGAGCCCGGCAGCAGGCAGGGGCAGAGCAGCTCCCCCAAGTGCTAACACCTGAAAATCAGCACAGCAGGCCCCTCCCCCAGAAGACCAGCTGGACGGACCAGTGATACTCCCCCGTGTTCCAATACAACTTGTTTTTGGCCACTCTGCACTGAGCAAAATGACTAGAAGGAAAACCTCACCTCAAAAGAAAGAATCAGAAACAGCCCTCTCTCCCACAGAGTTACAAAATCTGGATTACACTTCAATGTCAGAAAGCCAATTCAGAAGCACCATTATACAGCTACTGGTGGCTCTAGAAAAAAGCATTAAGGATTCACGAGACTTCATGACTGCAGAATTTAGATCCAATCAGGCAGAAATTAAAAATCAATTGAATGAGATGCAATCCAAACTAGAAGTCCTAACGACGAGGGTTAACGAGGTGGAAGAACGAGTGAGTGACATAGAAGACAAGTTAATGGCAAAGAGGGAAACTGAGGAAAAAAGAGACAATCAATTAAGGGACCATGAAAACAGATTAAGGCAAATAAATGACAGTCTAAGGAAGAAAAACCTACGTTTAATTGGGGTTCCCGAGGGCGCCGAAAGGGCCAGAGGGCCAGAATATGTATTTGAACAAATCCTAGCTGAAAACTTTCCCAATCTGGGAAGGGAAACAGGCATTCAGATCCAGGAAATAGAGAGATCCCCCCCTAAAATCAATAAAAACCGTTCAACACCTCGACATCTAATAGTGAAGCTTGCAAATTCCAAAGATAAAGAGAAGATCCTTAAAGCAGCAAGAGACAAGAAGTCCCTGACTTTCATGGGGAGGAATATTAGGGTAACAGCAGACCTCTCCACAGAGACCTGGCAGGCCAGAAAGGGCTGGCAGGATATATTCAGGGTCCTAAATGAGAAGAACATGCAACCAAGAATACTTTATCCAGCAAGGCTCTCATTCAAAATGGAAGGAGAGATAAAGAGCTTCCAAGACAGGCAGGAACTGAAAGAATATGTGACCTCCAAACCAGCTCTGCAAGAAATTTTAAGGGGGACTCTTAAAACTCCCCTTTAAGAAGAAGTTCAGTGGAACAATCCACAAAAACAAGGACTAAATAGATATCATGATGACACTAAACTCATATCTGTCAATAGTAACTCTGAACGTGAATGGGCTTAATGACCCCATCAAAAGGCGCAGGGTTTCAGACTGGATAAAAAAGCAGGACCCATCTATTTGCTGTCTACAAGAGACTCATTTTAGACAGAAGGACACCTACAACCTGAAAATAAAAGGTTGGAGAACCATTTACCATTCAAATGGTTCTCAAAATATACCCTAAAAACTATAGAACACTTCTGAAAGAAATTGAGGAAGACACAAAGAGATGGAAAAATATTCCATGCTCATGGATTGGCAGAATTAATATTGTGAAAATGTCAATGTTACCCAGGGCAATTTACACGTATAATGCAATCCCTATCAAAATACCATGGACTTTCTTCAGAGACTTAGAACAAATTATTTTAAGATTTGTGTGGAATCAGAAAAGACCCCAAACAGCCAGGGGAATTTTAAAAAAGAAAACCATATCTGGGGGCATCACAATGCCAGATTTCAGGTTGTACTACAAAGCTGTGTTCATCAAGACAGTGTGGTACTGGCACAAAAACAGACATATAGATCAATGGAACAGAACAGAGAACCCAGAAGTGGACCCTGAACTTTATGGTCAACTAATATACGATAAAGGAGGAAAGACGATCCACTGGAAGAAAGACAGTCTCTTCAATAAATGGTGCTGGGAAAATTGGACATCCACATGCAGAAGAATGAAACTGGACCACTCTCTTGCACCATACACAAAGATAAACTCAAAATAGATGAAAGATCTAAATGTGAGACAAGATCCCATCAAAATCCCAGAGGAGAACTCAGGCAACACCCTTTTTGAACTTGGCCACAGTAACCGGAGAAGGACAAACAGTGTATGTTCTCATTCATTTGGGGAATATGAATAATAGTGAAAGGGAATATAAGGGAAGGGAGAAGAAATGTGTGAGAAATATCAGAAAGGGAGACAGAACATAAAGACTTCTAACTCTGGGAAATGAACTAGGGGTGGTGGAGGGGGAGGAGGGCGGGGGGTGGGGGTGAATGGGTGACGGGCACTGAGGGGTACACTTGACGGGATGAGCACTGGGTGTTATTCTGTATGTTGGTAAATTGAACACCAATAAAAATTAATTTATAAAAAAAATAAATAAAAGTACACTGTATAAGAAAAAAAAAAGATCTGGAAAGCAAGAATATATTTTGGAACTGAGGAAGTATTTTTTAATTACATGATAAATAATATCAAACTTCATAGATCACCCTTAAGTAACAAAACAGAGTAAAGTTAATTTCCATATTGTTGGTAACTAAGATGATAAATAGGATAACTCTCGGGTCTAAGAGAAATACCACTGCTACACTCCCAACTGAGTAAGAATAATTAAGGGCCTCCTTTTAATATATTATATTCACAACTAGATTTTCGTTGTCTAGATGATAGGTGTCAAAATGATCTCCTGGGCTATCTTCTAGTTAAATTTCTGTTTATTCTGGAAAAGTTAATATTAAATTTCAACACTAAATATCAAACTATAGAGCCTAGCACAAGTTAGAAGTACATTAAATATAAAATGTATATTTTCAAACTATTTCAATAACCTAATGTCTAGTGCCTTACAGTTTATCAATGGTTGTCATTTCAGTTGGTATTTAGGAGCCTGTAAAGTAAATTTGGTCATCTCCATTTTATAGGAGAGAAAACAGAGTTCAAATAAGTTTGGATTGGTTAGAGACTAGTAAGTAGTAAAGCCAAGTTTTAAACTCTGAAAGATACTGCGCTTTTGTACCAAACTGTCCAACTTGTTTTTGGCAGGGCTTGCTGTGGGTGTGCTCTTTAAATACGATTTCAGTTTCTTTGAGGGTCACTGGCATATTCAAGGCTTTTGTTTCTTTTCTGACACTTTGGAATTTTAGCTGCTTGTAGAATTTTATCCGTTTCAACTGGGTTATCAAATCTGTTTGCATACTGTTCATTAACAATATATTAAGATCCATGCTCCTAATTACTATCCCCATTGACTTAAGAGTGAACTCAGGATGAAGAACAGGCTTTGAATTTTCATTCTCTTATTTGCAATCTTTTTCTTTTTGTTTTTTTGTCCATCTTATTGGTGTTTTCAAAAGAATCACCTTTAGATTTTGTTAATACTACTGTTTTTAAAAAGTATATTCTTGATGTCTGCCCTCTGCTCTTTATTTCTATACAAGCAGTTGTAGTTTGTCTTTGGCTTTTCTGGCATGTTTCATCTTTATTGACTCCCCACGTCCAATTGTTTCAGTTGCAACATTCCTCCCAAACTTCTGTTCCCAGCTTCCTTTCTCCTATATTGGCCTCAGCAATCCTATCCTGCATGTCAGAAATCCCCATCAATGCATCTTCACCAAAAACCTGTTATTCCATGTTCACTCTTAAGTCAGTGAGAGTGGTGATAGGTATATGACCCTAAACTTGAATCAGGGCTCTGCCACTTAATGTCGTGTGGTCTGGGGTAAATTGAGCAACATCTCTGAGCCTTAGTTTCCTTATCTTTTATTTTTTTTAAAAGATTTTATTTATTTATTCATGAGAGACAGAGAGAGAGGCAGAGGGAGAAGCAGGCTGCATGCAAGGAACCCCATATGGCACTCGATCCTGGGACTCTGGGATCATGCCCTGAGCCAAAGGCAGACGCTCAACCGTGGAGCCACCCAGGCGTCCCTGTTAGCCTAATATTGACCAGAAATCTTTCTGATACTAGTAATTAAGGCTTTGAAGAGTCAGAAGTTAAACATGGGTTTTCAACTGTAAGGGGTGTAGTCAACTACCTCCATATTGTTCAAGGATCAGCTGTATTTGAGAAGCCATGAAAAGTGCTTTGGAAATGCTATGAGTGAGAGCTAATGTATTCTAGACATTGTTCAATCTTTTAATCACATAAGTCTTTTGCCTCTTCCTAATCTCCTCAAATCAAACTAAAGTCTCAATTTTACCTCTGGAATGTCTTTTAAATATATTCCTATTTCTACTATTCTAGAAGATGATTTTCCCCTCAGTATTCGCAGTAGTATAAATATTCCTCATATCTTCTGCACCCTACACTTCCTCCTTTCTCTTCAGTCCTTCTTCCACACTGGGATCAACAATATCTTCCTAAAATAGAGATTTTAGGGGTGCCTGGGTGGCTCAGTTGATTAAGCATCTGCCTTCTGCTCAGGTCGTGATCTCAGAGTCCTGGGATCAAGCCCTGGGTCAGCCTCCCTGCTGGCACAGGAGCCTGCTTCTCTCCCTCTACCTTCCCCCGTCCATCACCTCCCTTATCTTCTCTTTCTCAAAAATCTTTAAAACAAAAACCAAAACAGATATTATTATACTATTTATCTCCAGCTAAGAAAGTTTTCCATGGTTATCAATTAAGAGAATACGGTGGACATACTATTCAAGGCTCACAGGTGCTTTTCTAATCACCCAGTCCCTTCCTGAACAGACTGTGTACCTGCATATCCAAATCATGTACATTATCTAGAAGGTGCTTTTCTCTCTGCCAAAATCCTGTCTTATTGTCTCAGCTCAGGTGCCAGTTCTTCCCTGGAGCCTTCATCTAGTCCCCAGCTAGAAAACTATACCCTATTGGGTTCCTATAATGTTTTGCTTATAGATCAATTAGTTCCATATTGTATATTTCCCTACAATCCCTGGTAACAGCACTGCAAATATTTTCTGGGTTAGATTCGAACTACAACACCCAGAAAACATTTTCAATTGAAGACTTAATTCTGCCTTGTTTCAAGATGATATCTGTACTGATGCCAAATTTCATCAAAATTGGTTTCAAAAATGGAACAGACATCTTGTAGATAAGCTCAAAATGCCAAATTGTTCAGACCAATCTCATTTTTAAATATACCTCTTCCAGAAAGGCCAATACCTTTTCTTTCCTTACCTTAAAACAGGAAATTTGCCAAACATCATTTAACACTTATTGTAGCCCAAGTGTACTTCTTTTCGTCCTCCAATACATATACAGTATATATGAAAGGTTTATTTTTGAATAAAATTAATAGTTTATAAAAGGGGCACTGCTGATAATCTGAATTTCAAATGTTCCTCTTACTATGTTTTAAAAAACTGCTAATTTCAAGTTCTTTCACAACTACTCTTATAGGAAGAGTAATAGTCTTAAAAGTACAAAGTTTTTCTTTAGTTTTATGGACCCAGTCACATAAAGAGGGCAGAAGGCCCTGCCAACGATCTAAACATGATTGTATTCCCCATTCCTACCTCCCATTTATGGTTTTTGAATGGCTCTGGTAATCGGTACATTTTGTGAAATTAAAAAATGCAGCAATTTCTTCTGCAGAATTCCAGTTATAAATTAGGAACCATTGGTCTGCTATGGTTCTCATAGTGGATTCCTGGAGCAGCAGCATCACTAGGATCTTGAAAAGATGTCATAATCAGGCCACGTCCCACACCTACCTTCTAAATCAGAAACTCTGGGGTTGGGGCCCAGCAAAATCTTTTTAAACATACCACCCAAGCTGATTCTGTTGCACATTAATCTTCAAGAGCCACTAGTCTACAACAGTGACTGAAGAGAAAGGGGTACGTGGATCCAACACCCAGAGCTCCGAATAGCCTGCAAATGTGTGGAAATGCTATGTTCACCAGCCACTGCTACTGCTAGAAGTGATGGGCTGGAAGAGGCTTAGCATCTAGGGCAAGGGATCCCAAAGAACTCCCTAACAACAGTTCCCTCCATGGCTTCCCTGGAGATCCCCAAGGCCTGACCAGTCAGTGGAAGAATTCCCAGTAAGAGGGGCAGTGAGAATCCATTCATTACTGACAAATACCCAGAGAACCCTACAGAGGCCTTGCTAGAGTCTAGGACCAGAGTACTATTGCAGTCCCTGTGTCCATAGAGCTTACCCTACACATGCTCTACTCAGCAGCTCTGATGCCGAAGTACTGCTGCTCCAATCTGAATACCTGGAGGAAATAAGGTCTTTCAGCTCTCCACCAAAACACTACTAATCTAGAACTTTCCCAGTACTACATTTGTTCACTGGTTCTAGTTTGTTTCCCTGCTTGAGTTCAGAGGGCTAAGAATCCACATGTTGGCTGTGTTTGACCATAGCTCAGTTTTCTTGTGATGATAGGCCAGGAGAGAAACCTGATTACCTAGAGACGTACAGTCATATCCTACCTCAACCTTACTAGGAAACCAGAGAAGCAAGGTAGCAATCAAAACCTCTTTAGCTCCACCCTTCTTCCGAGACCCTAAATCCCAGCATGTATAGCTCCTGGCAGGGAGGACAAACAAAATGACCAACTCAAAAACACAGATACCTGATCTTTTTAACACTTAAGTCAGACATTTCTTACTCTCTTTAACCCTTATACCAAATGTGGGGCTCAAACTCCTGACCCTGTGATCAAGAATCCCATGCTTTACAAACTGAGCCGGCCTGGTGTCCCAATTTCTTGGTGAATTCTTAGGTATCTGCTCAGTGGTAACTACTAAGCATCATTTGTGTGCCACACAATATGCCAGACATGGGGTGGGGAGGGCACCATAATAAACAAGATGCAGTTCTGGCCCCTTGGGGGCCCACAGTCTAGTGGGGGAGATTGCCAGGTGAACAGGCAATCATAACACAGAGTGGTCAGTGCTAGATGCAACAGGAGCAAAAGAACTACAACTAGCTTGGGTGAGCCGCACTGGGGGGCAGGCTAGAGTTTGAGGGGGTTTTCACTTACCCCAGCTTTGCTTCACCCCTGTCCCTAGGACCGTTTCTATTCTTCTCTTAGTAATCTCTTTGTGAAGAACAGTCTTAGAGTCTCAAGGAGGAAATACTGATTACCACATGATCGCAGGCAGTGCTATCGCAAGATTCTAGTGTATGAATGAATAATAAGTGTGTCTACCTAGTAACGGGACTTGTGCAAGATAAAACAGCTAAGACTTAGTTTTTAACCAAATGCTCCTTTCTTACGATGGAACAAGGAAAACTTGATTATGGTTCACGGGATTATACAGATAGCTTTTCTGTTAACAGCGTGGAGACATGCCTTACTGTTTTTCAGTCTATTTCAAGTGATGTCAGTATGTGGCTTAATTCTTTTAAAGTCCCTTTTCCTTAATAAATTTCCAGTTTTCATAGTCCATGAAAATACCCAAATACTTCAAGAATTAATTGTTCTATTTGTGGATATCTGACATGATGTGCCACCTCTGCCTCAGTGAAAATGTCTGCTGTTGAAGGCTGGCTTTTGCAGCCTCATGCACTCCCTTTGGAAGCTTACCATTTTAACCAAACGTAGGGCAGAACTCTTGTTACCTTTGCAGGATTTACTGGGGAAACATCCCTTAGAAGCTTGATGTTTAAACGTTGATTTCTAAATGCTCACCTGGAACAGCGTGTTTGGCCCTTGCAACCGGGCAGGACTCAGTGGAGCAACGGGACTAAGGCTGCTCCAGAAATGTATGCTGGACAGCAGTGGACTCGGGGTCAGGAGCAATCCATTTGGTGTCTGGGAAAGAAAGCACACACACAGATTGTGATAAAGGTGTCACCTGACTCTGGCCCTGATCAGCAATGTGGCCAGGCACTAGCCATGAACCAAGAAACAAGCCTTCCCGTTTTAGGAAAATCTGACAACGTTATTTCTGCAAGGCTGCACACAGTTGAATTTTCTTCAGTGCTATTGTATTAGCAATTTCATAAAGGAGAAGAGTATGGACGAGTTACCTTCCCTAAATAGTCTAGTTATAAGACTCAAGTTCAGAGCAACTTTTGTCCAGATGGTTTCTTCAATTTGTTTCCCTTCCCACATTAAACAAGATCTAGTGTATACAAAATGAGATTCCATGAAGGGGCTTTATTAATTTTTTTAATCTATATTTTCCTACAGTGGACATCCATTACAAATACATTTTTAAAAGGGCCTCTCAAGCTTCACTTTTGTGGGTATCAATGGCCCTTTAAGATTTTAGGATCTGTTGTTAAAATACCCTGTTAGCAGCTTCTTCAAAAGTTCTGAACTGGGTTTTCCAGATTGCACTCCGGATGTGGGGCTGATGAGAATTCATCTCCCTGGCAATGATTTGGAAGAGGAAAAAATTCTTTGTTAGATTGCGTGTAAAGCCAAAACTGTGGGGTTTCCCAGGAGAGCGCCAAGGACTGCCTTTGCTTGCACACACACAGCAGGGGTCCTGGCCTGCAAGCTAGCTAGAGCACAGAAGAAACAACTTGCTCCAGCTGGTATGTCTGCATGGCTTTTATTCTCAGCTGAGGCAAACTCCCTGGCCCATGGTGGTTTTGCACCTTTGCTGACTAGAAGCCCCCTCAGTGGTTTTGTGATGTCAATAAGGTGCTTTGTGTAAGAAGAACCACAGCACAGGCGCCAGCATTGCAGATTGCATCACGCTGGATGCTGAAGTGTTATTTTTTCCTAGAATTGGCCTCAGCAGCTTCGTTAATTATCAAGAACTCTTGGCATAAACCTAAGTTGAAAGGTCTGCTCTGTTCAGCGAAAAGGAGACAAACATCCAAAGGTTCTCAAACTGTGAAGGTGCTGAAAGGTAAACTGATTTATACCAAGTCATTTGAGTCGTTGGTTCCACAGCATTTCCTACACATGAAATGACCTATGAGGTTACTAGGATAAATACATGTTTGGGATAAGCTTCCCACTTCTAATCCAAGGCAGTTTCACAAAGATACCGGGCCATCTGGGCTGATGACTACGACCTAATGGTTCAGCACGGGCTCTGTCAGGGTTCCGATCTCACAACCACCACTCCTGACCTGCGTGACCTCTCTATCCCTCAGTTTCCAAAGCTATAAAATGGGAAAGATGAAATAAGCTCTTCATACGTGTCCGGCACAGAGCAAATGCTCCAGAAATGTTCAAGTGTACCCGGCCTCCTTAGTGAATCTCCTGTGTTCATGGGAGAAATCCTCAGTGTCTAACCCAGAAGTACTCAGCATTTTGAGACCAGTCAGGTCAGCCGGTACCGTCAAAGCTCCTCTCATTCATATTAGGTCAAGTCCACAAGCCCAGGTCATGAGAGAACTACCGTGTTTGCACATTACTCCAGAATCAGATTCTAACCACAGCACGCCACATTAACATTCAAAAACCACGGTGCTCAGGGTCTCCCACTTTACCTGCCAACGGGGAGGTCCCAAAGCTCTTAAGAGACCTAAGTCTTAAAAAAAAAAAAAAGAGACCTAAGTCTTCTAGACTACAAAACATCTTTCTCTTATTCATGGCCATAAATAAACATCCCCTCCTTTTTCATCCTGTGAGCAATACATGAAGTGTAGAATTTTTATTTTAGTCTAAAATATGTACCCAGGTCTGGATGTGAGATGTTTGCACATCTGTTTCTAAGGGATACAGGATGTACTCAGAATACAGTAGTCCTCTGTTTTGCATGTTTAATACATTTGGAATATCTTTTATAATATATGCAAATAAATACTGTGAAGTGATTTCATTCGCTCTCCTCCCTCCCGTCTCTGTTCTCCCTGAAGATCCTGTGGCTGTAAAGAAAACTATTTGGTTGCTCTGTTAAGGAATGTCCCTATTCATGCCCACCCTGGGTAGTCCGCAGTAAAGTGTGTTTTCAGGGCCTCTTTCCGCAAGCTCCTAGAGTCAGGCAAGGGGGGCTGAGCCTAAGGGCTGGAGGCTAAAGAAAGAAGCCACAAGCAAAATGCATGCTTCCTCTGCCTTCACCAAAAAATATTTTAGCAAATGGGCCATTTTGAACGGCAGACCGGGAGTTCCTGATCATCAGCTGCAGGGAAAGGAGATGCCCTAGGACCCGAGGCAAAGGACAGTGATGTTCAAGGGGAAAGACCTTCCGACCAGGATCTCATTTCATCCCTTTCAACTCAGATCTTCCACACAATACAGAGTCGCCTACAAAGCTGCCTGTTTGAGCTAAACCTGGTGAGCTGGCATTGCCCAGACATGCCCCTCCGAGTGCCCTGGTTCATGGCCCTCTGCCTCGGCCAGGCCCTCAGACCCCCTCCTCCTCCCTCCTCTGCCTACCTCTGCCCATCAAAACTTGACCTCCCAAAGGAGACTCCTCTGCTTTTCTTTCAAAATATGACATTTCTCCTCTTCCTGAATCTTTATAACACTTTATAACCACTTTCTTCCTTCACATTTTCTGCCTCCTAGCATGGTACTTTGCATATTCTTATTATACCTCTTTCTGTCACCTTTAAGGTACCTTGCTCATCTTTATTCCTCCTACAGTATCAAGTTTCTAAATACGTGATGAGTTGAAGCAAGCTGGGGTTCTAGGTACATTCCCTCACATGCCACCTGTTGGACGTGTCCACTTGGAATGCCCCACATGTTCAAACTGGAACTTCTCCCTTTCTTTCCAAATCTAGGGTTTCTTACGATTCCTCCATTTCTATCAACAATACCACCTGTTTTTCCACTCGAGAAATACTGGCTGAGTGCATGGTATCAGGTGCCAGAAATACAATGATCAAACAAGACATGATCCCTGGACTCACAGCCCTGTCTCCAACCCAGCATCCTAGTCCCTGAGATGCAGAATGCCTTCCCACTTGCTACCACCTCTGGACACGGCCTGTGGATCCTTCTTGGAACCGACTCTCTTATGCCCCCCTCTCTTTCCATTCCTGCTGCATTCACGGCCCTAACACCTTAGAAATGGCATTCAATAAATGCCACCTAAACCAGCCCACATACCTCTGGTCTCTCTTCCAATCTGTTCTGAGCACCACCACCAAATCAGTCACCCTAAGATACTGTGTTTCTTGAAATTCTTTCAGTTTCAGGGGGAAAAATTCCTTAGCCACAATTCTAGGTTCCCCGATAACCTGACATCATATGCTGCTTAATTTCTCTCTATGAACCCTCCTACTTTGCTTCTAGGTCCTGAACACTATAGGATTCCAACCTACAAGTTCTTTAGCACTCATTCCAGAACTTCCCTGACCACCTAGCCCATACTTCCCTGGGCTAGATCTGTTCCATAGGTGATCTCATCCATTTCCATGATTTTAAGCACGCTTCCGTGTTAGTGACTCCCTAACTTTATCTCCAGTCCCAAACTCCTTAGCCACAGCTCTAGCTGGATGTTTGCTCCTTCATGTCCTACAGGCTTCTCGAACTCGACATGGCCCAAAATGAACTTGTAACCAACCTTTCACCAGGAGCTTATTCTTCCTCCCTCATATTCAGCTCCCAGCTCTCCCCTACCACCTTCACACTTGGTTCAGTCACCAGGTCCTGTGTCTCTCAGATCTGTCTCCTGGGACCACCTCCCACTGCCACCACCTCAGATCTAGATCCTCTTTGTCTTTCATCTGGAATATAACAGTATCCTGACTGGTTCCAGCCTCACCTCAACCCAATCTCCGTCATCAGGTTGATTTCTAAAAGAACTCTATGTCATTCAGCCCCATCTCCCACCCTTTCACCTTTGGAATTTATCCTCCCCACCCCTCACTGAATTACTGTCCTGCCCCTAATATACTAAGCTATTTCACATCTTTGTGGCTTGGCTCAAGCTGCTCCTCTGGCTACAATGCCCTGCTCACCCTATGTGCCAGATGGACTGCTACTGATCCGTCAACACCCGACCCAAGTGTGAACATGCCTCCCATGAAGCCCTCTCAACATCCTTTCCCAGCCCCAGCAAAATTAATGCCTTCCTCCTTAGTATTTCTTTTGTACTGATTTGGGATAGCATATTAAACAATTTAAGGCAAGTTATGAGCTCCTAATGATCAGAGACTGACTAACTCATGTCCGTATCCCCAGCTCCAAGCACAGCAGCTTACATGTAATAGGTGCTCAGTTCTCATGAACTAAATGATCTTTGCCCTCTTCTTTTCCTGATGTGAGCTTCTCTGCACTATGTGTTTGACTCTTGCCCCGTGCTCCTGGGTGTCTGTATGCCTTTTCTTGGCTAGGTCCTACGGTCTTGAAAATAGGCGCTATATAGACTTCTGAAATTCTTGCAATGATTTGTAAATACTACTTGATAATTACCTGTTGAAAGATATTAGTAGAAATTTTTGTTTTTCTTGATTTAAAACCCCAGCAAGCTATTAGTTTCCTATCAAGTCTGAGTTCCTTATCTAGTTTTCAGGGACCTCTGCAATTTCACATCCCCCCCCTAAGTTATATTCCCCACATTCCTCACCTACCAGACAGCAAGCTATAAGCTCATGAGAGCAGGAACTATCTTGCCCGCCTCTGTATACCCCACAATCACTAGCAAACAGGAGGTGGTTAACAGTTATCTCCCGAATGAACAAATGAACATAGTAACCATTTACTGACTAAAAAGGATGTGCATGAGCCGCTCAACCGGAAGTACTTGCAGATTGATTTGGTAATTTGAGATAGTAGTTAAGTCTTTCTCAGGCTTTAGAAAATAAAAGAGAGGAAATCAGGATGTCAGTTTAATATTTTGTTGTACCAACAGACATCACAAATCTCAGTCTCTCGTGGACGCCAACAGAACCCATGACAGTGCTGTTTTGGGGTTAGAAACAAATCCTCAAACAAAAGACAACTATCTCTGGAGGCTTCTGGAGCTGGCCAAATTCAAATAAAATCATCGATTTTAACCCTTAGCCTCTCTCTCCTTGGGAAGCCCTGGACCATTCAGGGCTGAGGACCATGCTCTATGGTCTGCCCAAGGCCCAAGCCCTCCATTAAAGCATCCAGCTTTCCTATGCTCTCCCCTCCTCTGTTTTAGGCCGGTCTCCTGAGGTTATACCCGCACTCTCTCCCCACCTCATGTCCAGGTCCCTCCTCCCCTCAGCCCAGCCATACCACCCTCAGTCCCACTGAGCACAGCCACCCGAAATTCCCCGAGTGCAGGTTCAAAACCCCAGGGCCGGCCTGAGCTGCTCGCCTGAGACCACAGCACTGGCATGGGTTCAGAGATGGTGAAACAGGCTCACCCGCACCCAGAAGGCAGACACGGGAATCAGAGTTGGCCCCAGTCTGGCTTGAGGCCTCCCTAAACCTGACCAGTAAACACAAAGGAGGCCGCGGGAGGGAGATCCTCAGATGGCCCACCCTGGCCCACTTCTCCAGTTGCTTCTCTCAGCTGCTTCAGGAACCGCTGTTTCTGAGCCACTTCTTGAGCGGCCCCCAGTCACAGGATGGTTTTGTTTGATCAGAAGATGCCTGAGAAACCCCTCCATGCTCATTCGGGCCGGTAACTGAGCCCCGAAGCCCTCCCGGCCGGGGCGGCACCCTCAGTACCACCAGCTCACAAGCCTGATGGACACGGGCTCTTTGGGCCACAGTTTGGGAGCAGCCACAGAGGGGAGAACGGCCAAGAGCTGCCCTCGCTTGTTGGGCCGACTCCACGGACGGCTGCGATCAGGGACAACCAGGTGTTTTCCTGCCAATGACATTTTACTGAAGAGCATGGATTCTGGAACAGACGAGCTGGGTTCAGATTTGCCTCTACCCGCTGTTAGCTGTGTGCCTGAGCTGCTCTGCCTCAGCGCCTCGTGGACCTCAGTGGGCCATAACCGTGTGGACTTGGTGGCCCGCGTGAAGAGTAACGGAAGGGGCGCGAGCGACCGGCAGGCGGGAACCCCTACGACGCCGCGGCCCCTCAGGAGCCCCCGCCTCTCGGCCCCAGCATCACCCCGCGACGTTAACAGCGCAGGGCAGCGGCTCCGAGGACGAGCATCCACGGCCACACGCCCCGGGCCGCGGCCCGAGCCACCACCCGCAGGGACGGGAGTCGGCCCGCCAGCGCCCGCCCCGGAGCAGCGGCTTCCCATCGCCTTTGGAGGGAAAGGCCGCCTTCTCGTGGGCGCTCGTAACCCTGGAGAACTTCTAATCCCGCGGGCCAGCCTGCTCTCCTCTCCGTACAGGGACCCGGGTTTTCTCAGGGTAGCGCCGCTCTTCCTGGGGAGCCCGGGGGGAGCCTTCCGCTTCTTGCCGGAGACTGCAGGGCAGCGCAGACCCACGCCGACGGCGGCAGTGGCAGGATCAACCTCGACCTCCTTAGCAGAAGCAAAGGGCCACTCCTCAAGTGCCCCCAGAGAGGACCCCGTCATAAAAATTCCCTTGAGCCCAGGGACGCCTGGGCAGCTGGGTTGGTCAAGTGTCAGCATCTTGATCTCAGCTCAGGGTCGTGAGATGGAGCCGCACGTCAGGCTCAGCGCTCGGCGTGAAGCCTGCTTAAGATTATCTCTCTGCCCCTCCATCTCCCTCTCTCACCCCCTCTAAAATAAATAAATAAATAAATAAATAAATAAATAAATAAATAAATAAATAAATCAGTCCTAAAGCCCAAATGCCTTCATGAAATGTCACTTGGCCTGCTCGACCTTCCCTGGGAAACTACTGTTTGCACCTGCTTTGATGGCCAGGGCGCATGGTGGCTTTCAGCCACTAGAAGCAGGAAACCAGTGAGGCGTTGCACCGTAGCCACTACCCCGAACCTTTTCTCCTGTGGACGCCCTGGTCTGGGGATGGAAAAGTAATTTCCCTTCACAGTCACACTGTGACTTTGGCCTACGGGCCCTGAGATGACCTTCTGTAGGACAGAGGAGGTGGCTTTGCGTGCTCTTTCCTGCCTTTCTGCTCTGCCACCGAGTCAGGGTGCCTCCCCCGTGCAGGGCCGGCTCTTACCTGTGCGGTGAAGAAGGCTGGGGTGAGGGATCCCGAGGGGAGAGCTGGGCTGTTGAGGGCGATAGAGCCGATGTCGGTGCCGGACAGCACCAGCGGGGGTGCAGAGATTTCCAAGCCTTTAGGTTTTTTGGCCTTTGGGGAAGAGATGGAGACCTGGTCTTGGAGCCCGATGACAGGTTCAAGGGCTCTAGGGAATCGGAGTCATGGCAGGCGGCCTCCAGGAAGAGGCTTCTGTGTTCAGCAGGGAGGGGCGAGCTGGGGGACAGGGACGGGGACCGAGACGAGGAGGGCGAGGTGGACGAAATGCTGGCGGCATTTGGCAACATTAAGGAGGAGACCTTGGCTGAGGCCGGCGAGGCCAGGAAGGCCTCCGAGGTGGAGGGCAGGGGCACCACGGGCCTGCTGCTGTGCTTGTCGGTTTTATTGGTCACAAACCTGATGACAGTCCTCACTTCTTCCACGGGAGGGCTGTCTTCCGGCGGCTCCTCCAGCTTTTCCGTCTTGATGGCCTTGAAGGATTCAGGTGGGTTCTGCAGGGAATTAATGGTGAAGGACGAGTACAGGCCTGAGTGGATGTATTCGTTGCGGCTTGTGCTCTTGAGGGCTGACAGCCCATGTCTGGGGGCCTCCCGGCCCTCGGGGGACGCCTTGCAGTCGCTGTCCTGCAGCAGAAGGCTCTCCCGGCTGATCTCCATCGCGTGGGGGTCCATTTTCAGGATCTCCGGGAAAGAGACAAACTTGTACACAAACTTCTGTCCAATCACCTTTTTGATGATGTTCTGCGAACAGAGGAGGAAACAGTGAAAAGATGAGTGCAGCAGGGAGGGGGGACACACTTGTCGCCAGGGGATGGGGGGGGCATCCACTGGCAGGAGCCGCAGGAGGAGGCCTCAGCCTGGCCTGGCAGCCCTGCTGGTGGCGCCGATGGTGAGTCTCCGTCGTCATCGGTGACGTAGGGTCATCGCGCCTAATAACCAACGCCGAGCGGTCACCCTTCGCCGTGCCCATACCACGTGGCCGGCCGTGCCCTGCATCATCTCACATCATCTGCACGGCGACCAATCTGAAAGGGAAGGTACCACGGCCGCCTCCACGCTAGATTAGGAGACTCCCTCTGAAAACTTAAGAAAAATCAGCTGAGAGCGCTTGACTAAGGCTGGGAAGCCGCGTGGCAGGTGCACGACACAGGCCGCCCTGGCTCAGCCCCCCGTGGTGCTTAGGCCTTGACCCGCCTCTGGGGCCTGTGAGGGTTCCACGAAATAATAACAGGAAAGCATTCTGGAAGCTGGATCGCTTCACAGAAATGTTATTATCAGCAGCCACCACAATGTTTTCTTAAGTCGTGAAACCTTTTCTCCCCCTTTTTAATTTTCTGCCAAGAAAGCCACTGGAGGGAAAAACAACTTGTCTCCTTTTAAGATTTACATCACTCCTGCAGGATTTTCGGTTGCTGGTATCGAACTCTGTCTCTTCAGGCTATGGCCCCAGCCCTCACACGGTAGGACGGAAATGAACACCACTAATCACTGCGAAAGTTTCCGAACCCCTTTGGGAGAATGGACTTCGTATGAAAGACTGTCAACTGCCCCTGAGGTTTGTTTCATCGGAACATCAGCAAGTATCTATCAGATGTTTGTGGGGTACAAAGGAGCTGGCGGCGGCGCCATCCTGTGGGGAAGGGACTCAGGATGTTTCCTTGCAAACAGACCTGGGTATCAGTGTAAAGAAAAACAAAAACAAAAAAAGTCACTTAGGGGAGAACTTTAGAACCCCTGTTGGGCACTTACTGGATACCAGGTGCTGTGCGCCAGCTCTGATCTGTTCTCATACTCACCCGTCCTGGAGGGTGGGGGGCGTCACCTACGACCTGAGCTCAGCAAGCTCAGAGATGGGGACTGAGCATCAAGAACCACCAAGATGTTCTCATTCTGAAGCTTTTTCAGATTTCCACAAAAAATTTAGGCGGAGAGCGCCGAAGAACCCCTTAGTTGGGGTGAAATTTCAAAATGGAAACGCAACTGACACGTCACACCGCATCAGTTTCAGGCGTTCCGCGTAAGATCACAAGTCGAGTTAACATACGTCACCGCGCCTAGTTTAACGTTTTCCCCCTTGTGATGAGTACTTTTAGGCTCTACGACTCTCTTAGCAACTCTCCAATATACCACAGAGGCTAAATGTAATTAAATTTTGATGTTCCTTTTGTGATCGTGGTTCAGCTCATAAACCTAAGCATATTATGTTTTTGCCTCCCCCTTGTTACCTTACAGCATGCCCACGTGCACGCTTCCTCCTTAAACAGATCATCAAATCCCAGAGGTGACTTTACCCAGCAGTCAGGAGGGGAGGGCACGGTTACTATGCCCCTGAGGTTTCTGAGCAGGAGTCCCTCAGGAGGGACACACGACGTCCCCATCTAGCACCGGAAATCCCAGTACCGCAAATCCTGGAGAACCTTTGCTCAGCACCAGCACACGGGAGGCTCCCACCCCTGAGCACATTAGGTGCAACACTGAACAGTTGTAGGGCCCGGCATCCTGGTGCTGGGGCCCGCGATTTAACCCACTGAGTGCCATTTACCCCCACCTGACCGCAACTGCACACTCATCACTAGCAAAGCCAAAAACCGCTTACAAACTCAGGAGTTCCACCTCAGCCTCCTTGGCAGCCTCTGTGGGCACCCACCGGGCATGGATAGACAACAGGCCTGGGGGAAGTCCACTCCTGGCACAACGGGGCTAAATAAAGGGTCACTGGTGCTGCCCCACGCAGGGCAGGTTCTTAGTCATATTTCTGGTTTTCGTTAATATTTCTCTCTCTACGTAAAAACCTTATTTTTGTCTTCAGCCAGTTTGGACATCTATCAAAACGGACCGAATGATTAGATCAATAAATAATTAAGAAGTAAATGATAAAATTCATTATTATAAATTTATAAAAAGTACAAGTTTTTAATTTTTATAAATTTGTAAATAAGTAAAAATTGAAAAATAAATAATTACACAGAAGAAAAGTGAAACTGTATGGTCTCAATCATTTCTCCAGGCACTTCTTGTAAAGTTTCTTTTCTTTTTAAAGATTTTATTTATTTGACAGAGAGCACAGGCAGGAGGAGCAGCAGGCAGAGGGAGAGGGAGAAGCAGGCTCCCTGCTGAGTGGGGAGCCCGATGTGGGACTTGATCCCAGGACCCTGGGATCATGACCTGAGCCAAAGACCCCATAAAGTTTCTTTTAAAACCTCTAATTTTAACCTTTAATTTTATTTTGGGTATTCAGAATATAATGTCCAAGCAGGGGCTATATGCATAAGCAAACCAAGGAGTAATTTGGGGCTGTGATAAAAATAACAAAAAGGCCCCTCCCTCCTGAAAAAGTGACTGGGAATTGAAAAGTCGTCTCAAAGAGCAGGGCTTTGATGTGTTCACATAAAGAAGGGGCACCTGGGTGCCTTGAGCAGTGGATTTCTGCTCAGGTCATGATCTCAGGGCCGTGAGATCAAGCCTCGCATCAGGCTCCACACTCCAATTGGACTCTGCCTCTCCCTCTCCCTCCACTCCTCCCCTGGCTCACCTGTGTGCTCTCGCTCTCTCAAATAAGTAAATAAATAAAATCTTAAAAAAAAAAAAAAGAACATGAGGAAGAACTTACATGACTATCAACTGACAGATGAACAAAATGTGGTATATTCAAACCATAGGCTATCATCCAGCCATAAAAAGGAAGGACATACAGACACATGCAACTGCGTGGATGCAACTTGAATGCCTTGTGTTAAGTGAAAGAAAGGCCATGTACGTGACTGATTCCATTTCTATAAAATGTCCAGAATAGACAAACCTATAGAGACAAGAGAGTCATTTCCTAGGATTTGGAGGTGCTGTGGGAGGATGACACTAAAAAGTAAGGGTTTGGGAGGAAGGGTAGGAAAATGTCCTAAAATTTACTGTGGTTTTGGATGCACCACTCTGGAAATATACTCAAAGCCACTAATTGTGTACCTCCCATGAGTCAATGGGATGGTCTGTGAATTATATACCTCAATGAAGCTGTTTAAAAAAAAAAAAAAAAGAACATGAGGAATCTTCTTCCTCCCCCATCTTTACTGAGATATAATTGACATATAACATCATGAAGTTTGGGCCGCCTGGGTGGCTCAGTGGTTGAGCATCTGCCTTTGGCTCGGCATGATCCCAGGGTCTTGGGATCGAGTCCTGCCTCGGGCTCGCCATGGGGAGCCTGCTTCTCCCTCTGCCTGTCTCTCTGCTTCTCTCTGTGCGTCTCTCATGAATAAATAAAATCTTTAAAACAAAACATCATTAGTTATAGATGTACAATATGAAGATTTGATGCATGTGTACACTGCGAAATATTTACCACCGTAAGATTAGTTAACACACCCATCACCTCATGTAATTACTATTTTGCGGTGGCGGCGGCGGCCCCATTTATGGTCTACTCTCTCGGCAGCTGACAAGTGCACAGTACGGTATTAACACAGTCACTGTCCATGCCTCGCCTCTCCAGGACGGACTCATTCTGTGGCTGGAAGTTCCTACCTTTGGCCAGCACCTCCTCATTTCCCTGCCCCTCAGCCCCCCGCAACCACCACTCTATCCTCTCTGTAGGAGTTCTGCTTTTTTATTTATTTTTTAAAATTTTACTTCTTTATTCATGAGATCCCGGGACCTGGGCCGAAGGCAGCCGCTCAACCGCGAAAGTCCGCGTCCCAGGTGCCCCAGATTTCTGCTTTTCTAGATCCCACAAGTGAAATCATTCAGTGTTCGTCTTTCCCTTATTGCACTTCGCAGAAGGCTCTCAGGGTCTACCCGACGTGCTTGCGGGCCTCAGTGGAGGGCGCAGGTGGCGAGGCTGCAAGCCTCCTCGGGGTACACCGGGGCCTCGGCCACGGACCTTGCGCTCGGCTTCGGCCGGGGGGCCCGGCAGGGCTTTCTGGGGACAGGTCCCAGGGCCGAGGATGGAGAGGACTCCGGGAGCTGACCGCGAGGAGGAAGGAGCCTTTGGAAAGAACCGGGCCGGGCCCTGCTGGTGTGGTCCAGCAGGAGAAATGGGGCAGATGTGGCTCCCTGGACAAGCTGGACCCTCCAGGACCGAGGCTGGGCATAGAGGGGGTGCAAGGTGCCAGGCGGACCCCGGTCTCCGTGTCCCCGAAGGCAGGTTCCCTCCCAGGTCTGCCCCTCCGGGGGCTCGCGGAGGACACCCAGGTAGTAGCTGCTGAGCACGTGTCACGGCTCAGGCTGTGGCCCAAGAACCCGACCACCGTTCCCTCACTTAATGCTCTGAGAGGCGGGAACTAGCATGATCGGCGCCTGGGAGCCAGGCAGACTGAGGCGCGGAGGGCGCACGTCCCCTGCGTCCACAAGCTGGCACGGGTGGCCTGGTCCCAGGGCCCCGCCGGGATGGAGGGGCCGCCCAGGCACAGGAGCGCCGGGCCAGGCTCTCCCCATGAAAGGCGACCAAGGATTTACAGAAAGTCCGCGTCTTCACCCCTTCCTCCCAGCCCCGCAACGGTGTGTCGCTTCCAGTCACCTGGTGGCCTGACCCTGCTGCATGTGTCCCCGAGCTCAGGGACTTCGCCAGCAGGGCTTCTGACAACAGCCGTGCACGTCTGCCTCCCTCCACATGCGGCTCGGTCTCCCTATTCGTTCTGTCCCACCACGAGTGTGTCACTCCCAGGGTGGCCTCCTGGGACACCTCGCCAAGGGTCCCGGCAGCAGGGACGGGGGCTCCTGAGGGAGGGACCTGCCGACACCACAGCTGGGGCCCGCACTGCCACCTCCAGGCTAGTGCCCGGGGATCACAGGGGCCCAAGGGTCCGCGGACGGCGGGGCACCTCTCCCCCGGCTCAGGGCTGCCACTTACCCGGACACGTTGCAGGCATTACCGGTGAAAACAGGGGTGCCAAAAAAAAAAAAAGAAAACAGGGGTGCCCGCGGGTGTGTGTACAGCTGTGTGCACACATCCGGCTCCTTCTCGGGCCGCGGGGCAGAAACAAGGGGCCACGGAGCAGTGCACCCGGAGTGGGTCTCCTGGCTACGGGAGCCCTCGACTCGCAGGGCCGGGCAACGGTGGGCTGCTCGGGGAACGCCATTTACCTCCTGGGTGCCCACGTTGTTCGGGTACCCCAGGCGAGCTGCATGTCTGCAGGACCCTCACCGTAAGGAGCCCCGACCCAGGCCGGAGAGCCGAGGCTCTGCCGGAGACGCCGTCCTCCTGGCCCCAGCCCGGCGCGCCTCCACCTGAATGTGTCCCGGGGCAAAACTGCATGCGCTCCCTTGTTGGCACTGCCAAGCTGAAAACCCCAGGACGGCCCGACGGCCAGAGGCAGAAGCCTACAACCCCCTCCTCCCGGGAGGGCTTAACAGCCTGGATTTCCCTTGCCCGCGTGCGGACTCCGCAAAATTGGTGCTGCGTGCCTTGGCTCTGCCCTGGCACCCCAATTTTGATGTAAGGTCACGCACTGGACTTCCCAGCACTCAGGCTTCTTACCGCAGCTGCCGTCTCTCCGCAGGCTGCTCCCGGGCCCGGCAGGAGCCCCTGGCCAGCTGGATAGGCGCCCTCGCCTTCCCCCCACGTGAGGCCTTCCAGGGACTGCAGGACTCCTGCCCTCCGATTTTGCAACCCCCCTTTCTGGTTCTCAGAACTGAGAAACGTCAGGAAAGGTGGTGGAGGAGCGCCTTCCTCACAGCCCAACCCATTCCCCACCCAGGGGCCGCGGCAGGGGCAGCGCGGGGCTGCAGAGGACAGGGTGGTGCAGACCCTTCCATAAATACCCACTTGACTCTTTCACGAAGGCTGCCACTGGGATTAGGAGGGATGGTTCTAGAGCCAACTGCCTGAGTTCCACTGCCACTCCCATCTCTGGGCGGCCACGTGCCTCAGTTTCCCCATCTATGAAATGGGGACTGGTCTACCACCTGCCTCATGGGATTGAATGAGGTAATCCATATAAAGCTGACAGCAGCATACCTGAGACAGCCACACATGACGAGCCCACAATACACAGCAGGAGTATTATTATTATTATTATTATTATTATTACTACTACTACTACTACTACTGCTACTTCTTTTATTATCCCATCTAAGTAAAAACAAAACCACACACAAAATCCACTCTCTAGGGGCGCCTGGGTGGCTCAGTGGCTGAGCATCTGCTTTCAGCTCAGGCCGTGATCCCTTCTGGGATCGAGTCCCACATCGGGGTCCCCACAGGGAGCCTGCTTCTCCCTCTGCCTCCATGTCTGCCTCTCTCTGTGTGTCTCTCATGAATAAATAAAATCTTTAAAAAAAAATCCACCCTCTAGCCACTCCAGAGACAAATGAGTAGTCAACATCAAACCTCCTAGAGACTGTGCTTATCTCTGCTTCTTTGTCCGCAGTCCTGGGAACCAAGCTGGGGCGTATGGCAGACAGAATCACATCTGGTTTATATATCTCGACCAACGAGGGAAACATGATGTTTTATTTAGTTGGGTTCAGCCAAAAAATAGACACCAGGCGTTCAGTATATCACGCCTCGCATGGCGAGCGCCTGCCATGTGCCTTGAAGGACACCTCACACACTCCGATTAATTCAGGGCTCGGGGAGCGGGGGACCAGCCCCAGGGGCAGCAGACATGAAATCTGGGTGTCCCACCCAGAAGGCCACGGCGGCTTTATCAGGAAGGCGGCAAGTGCAGGGGACACTACCCAGACCCCCAGCTGATCCCCTCCACTCCCCCTGGCCTCGCAGGGCAGGAAGGGAAGCAGGCAACGCAGGCTGCTGGCCCTGGGCGCCTGTCACCAAGATCCCTGGGCAGGAGAGGACGGATGGACCTGCTTTGAGCACATTCATCTCACCGTGGTAGAGACTCTAACGTGAAAGGAACCTGTGGCCAGAAGGGGCCAAGGAAAGAAGCCAACGTTTCTGAGCGCCTACAGTGTGCTATGCTTGCACAGCCACCTGCGGGCAAGACGAGCTCTGGGAACCCATTCTAAAGATGAAGAAGTCAAGGCTGCTGATGGGGAGGTTAGACCCAACTTCCTGTGCCACGGGGTTGGTTACATAACGGGAGGGCCTTACAGTGGAAGACCACGTAGCTATTTTAGAGGACAATATATCGCTAATATTGCCCCATGCCTTAAAAAGAACATCACCTGCACTCATGGAATGCTTCTGTTATTTTAGCAGAATAACTATATATGTAACTATGTATGTATAATATATATATAATATATATATTAAATAAAAGAAGAAAAAGTTAATCTCCAAAGATGTATAATAAAACTTAAAGATGGTAGGATTGCCAGTGATTGGTAATATTTTTCACCTGTCTGCATCTTCACGTTAAATAGTGTGCATTTGGGATCCCTGGGTGGCGCAGCGGTTTCGCGCCTGCCTTTGGTCCAGGGCGCGATCCTGGAGACCCGGGATCGAATCCCACATCAGGCTCCCGGTGCATGGAGCCTGCTTCTCCCTCTGCCTGTGTCTCTGCCTCTCTCTCTCTCTCTCTCTCTCTCTCTCTCTATCATAAATAAATTTAATAAATAAATAAATAGCGTGCATTTAATATGCACTGGTTGTCAAAATAAGCCCCCTGCCCCACTTTTCTCCCTCTTTTCAAAAAAGAAGCAGGCTCTAAAAAGCTCAGTAGTCCAACACCCCACAGCTTGTAACTGGTGAAGCCAAGGCTTAAACCAGTTCTCTGGAGAGAGCCAGGCCGGGAGCGCTGTCACTCCCCCCACCCCTCCCCTGCCCGCCCAGAAGCAGTTGCTGTTGGTGCACAGGCTGCTGTTCGACTCCAGCGGCCAGGACCACAGGCTTCGCATTCCAGAGCCATCATGAGCCAACTGCGGAGAGCCCGGGAAAACCAGCTTTGTGCTCAGGAAGCAAGGTCCTTGCTCAGGAACCATCTCCAGCTCCTCCGAGGAGACTGGCCTTCCCTCAGGTCTATTCTGTGCCTGGAAATAGAACTGCCTCTGTCTACCCCCAGGGCAGAGGAGGTGCCAGGTTTGCTGGGTCACCCTGCATGATGCTCCAGGGGCCCGGGGCAGACCCACTGCAGCAGACCAGACATCAAGAGCCCACCTTGAATTGGGTGACATTCGGGAGATAAGGGTGACTGGCAAACAGCAGGAACTGGCAGCCACATACACAGCCTGCTCGTGGCCCCTGCTGAGCCTCGGACGTGCTCCTAGGGGAGCACGGGGAGCACTGCACAGCATCTCTGAGTGTCCACAGGCCTGAGCCTGGATGGGCCAGATGTTAAACGGAACCAGCACTGTGTGAACTGACCTAGGTTCGCATCCCAGTTTCTCTCCTTCCTCTGACCTTGGGAAGGGTATTGACCTTCTACAGGCCTTGGTTTGCTCACCTCTAAAAGCAGAACAAAAATGCTGCACGGGGTAATTTTTTTTCCCCAAAAAATCAATATATGTCAGTGCCGTACTCATACAGATCCTCAAAACATAACCTCTCACCCAGGGCAACGCCACTTAGCCAGCAATGATCTAATTACATGGCATCCCCACTATACCACTGTCTGCTCGTTGTGGTCTGCCTTCCAATAATCTAAATTCTTTCTTAAAAAAAAAAAAAGACTGCATATTTTAAGCAATCTCTACACCCAGCATGGGGCTTGAACTTATGACCCTGAGATCAAGAGCTGCACGTTCCACTGACTGAGCCAGTCAGGCACCCCTCAAATAATCTAAATTCCTTCTATGGGTGCCTCGCTTTATAGCTTCCCGAGGGCTTACAGGTTAGCCCACGTAATCCCTACAACACTCTGATACCCATTTTACAGATGAGGGATGAAGTGCCAGGCTTAGTTCACAAACTAGTAAGTAGCAGAGGCGAGTCTCCGGGCCATGGTTCCCAGCCAACACCCTTGCTTCGGCTCCTCATTTTGGGTTCCCGTCCAGACCACTGTCTGACTCACTCTTTCCTGACACAAAACCTGACTGTCCTCTCTCCAAAGTTAGAACAAGTACTCACTGTAGGAGTCATGCTCCCAGTCCCTCCTCTGCAACAAGCAAGCATTCTTTCAACAACGTTTCAGACGCTCTCGTATGGAAGGCTCCTTGCTAGGCTCTGAGGAACAGAAAAGGAAGTGAATCCGGCCCCTGTCCTGGAAACATGGGACTGCTGCCGATATCTGCGCCCTCTCATTCCCTGCCATCAAACCCAAGGGGACATGGAGCCCCTGGGGCCACACTGAGCTCTGCTACAAACCTGTTGTGGGCAGGCCCACCTCGCACCTGCCACCCTAAGAAGCAGCTTTGAAAGGACCCCCCACCCCCATCAACGGGAGCTGCCTCTCCCTGGGACTGTCTGTGCCCTGCCTGTAGTGAGTTGTACAGTATGCACCCCCCGCCCCCAAATTCATTTCCTCCCAGAGACTCAGAAGATGACTTTATTTAGAAACAGCATCTTGGCACATGTGGTCAGTTAAGGATGTCGGGATGGAATCATCACGGAATTCAGGTGGGATGAAATCCGATGCCCAGAGTCCTCAGGACCAGAAGAAAAGGAAGAGGGCACAGGAGGAGGGAAGTGACAGCGGGGGCTGCCGGGGAAGGCAGGGAGGGGGGCATGCTCCCCGAGAGCCTTCAAAGGGAGCATGGCCCAGCGGACGCCCGGACTTTGGACTCCTGGCCTCCAGGACCGGGAGAGGATAGCTGCTGTTGCTCTGAGCCGCGGGCTTGTGGTGCTGGTACAGCAGCCCTAGGAGGCGACTGGCTCCTGTGTCGGGGAGGGGGCAGCGAGGCCGGCGCGGCTTAGCCACCCGCGCAGCCACAGGCGCGGCGCCGAGCAGGTGAAGCCGGGCGTCCTCCGTCTGAAGCTGAAGTTTGCACCGTGCACTCTTGCACACGCACACACCCACACCCCGCTTCCAACTTCTAAGAATAACGTGCTGCCAGTAAAGAGCTCCAACTCGGCCTTAGAATTGGCTGCCTCCCGGGGGAGGTTTCTTTGTGGTTTGGGGGTTGCCATCGCTTTATTCCCCAGCACGGCTGCCGCAGTGGGAACCCCCTGCCTTCCGCGCCCGGCGCCCTGGAAGGCTCCCAGCCCGAGCCGGGGCAACCGCGCCATCCACAAGGCCTGCAGGCCCGGGAGCCCGTGGCCCCCAACCAGGGACCCCAGCATTCTTCGCCCTCTCTGGGCCCTGGCTGCTCCTCCTGGACTGAGGCTCTGCTCTCCCCGCCGGCTCCCTTTCAACACTCGAGGGTATTTTTACGAGAGGCCTCTGGGTGCAAACCTGTTCCCCGCTCCTGCTTGGCGCGTGCCCTGCGGGCAGGGGGCGGGCGAGCCTTGGGCAGGGCCGCCGGCACCCTCTCACCCCGCCTCCGCCACCGGTTTTCTTGAAAATCCACCCCCACTTCAGTCCGCACTTGCTGAAGCCAGACATGCGGGGTCCTTCTGGGGTCCCTCGCAGCACTGACGCTCCCAGAGGACCGACTTCCTTCCATGCCGCAGAGAAACTCATCAGCTGGGTTCATGCTCGTCCAACCCGGGGCCATGCTCGTCCAACCCGGGGCCACCCCTCATTTATTTGGCACCACTGCATGCCAGGGGGTGTGCGGAACTGGGAACGGTAAGGAGGACGGGCCCTCGACCCGCGGCGCTCGCACACGGAGGCAGGCGAAGCGGGGAATGGGGGGAGCGCCCAGGGGAGGCCGAGGTGTGAGGAGACGCCAGGAGGGCGGCCAGCGGCCGGGCCCAGACCGTGGCAGGGGCTTTGGAATCTCTCCAGGAGGCTGCAGGAGGCTGGGCCGGCACAGGCGGAGGGGTGCAGAGGGGTGCAGAGGGGTGCCCGGCCCGGGCCTGTGGGAAGGGGGTGGGCACTTCTGGGGCTGCCAGAGGCCCACTGGGCTCAGAGCAGGCCGCCAGCAGCTCTTCCGTTGTCATTTTGAACACCCGGGGTTGGTCTCCTCTCTCTGCCTGCCCTTGGGGTGATAATCAGCAATATTAGGAATGGGGGATTCAAGTTTGGCCCCAAGGCTCTGTAGCTGGGCGATCCGCCCCCCTTCACTACCCTGAGCACAGGCCACGGGGTCAGAAAGCTTGCTGCTTCCCAGGGGCTCCGTCCTGGACCCGCTACTGAACCTCCCTGAACCCCCGTATCCGACCTCTACTATGGGCCCATCAGCAGCTATGACGACAGGCGTTTCACGTGTCAGAAAATGAGTCAATAAATGTAAAAATATCTAGCACGGCACTGGCCCAAGATGAATCCTCCCTACAAGTGAGCTTCCTCTCCTTCTGTCACAAAGTGGGGGGTAGGAGCGGAGGTAAAGGGTTGTGAGAGCCCAACAGGAGGTGGGGGAGGAGGAGGCCGCCCAGAGGAGCAGCTGGGCTGGTAGGTGGGTGGTGGGCGGCATGATGCGAATGTCGGGTTTTGTCAGTTTGTCTACACAACCACTGAATTTTCCCGCAGCTAGAAGCTGCCCAGAAGCAGGAACACTCATGCCGGCAACCAGTGTGGGCTTGGGCAACAGCCTGACGTAAGTGCCTTTGGCTAGGCCGCCGGAGCTTTGGCAGCTGAGGGCCGAGCCCAGCAGCCCCATCCACACAGTGCTGAAGGTACTCCCAAGACTCTGGGTGTTTCTTAGCAACTGTCCTATTTGGGGGAACACTGAGTAACACCGCAAAGCTAGCAAAATGGAAGCATGTGCAAGATAGTCAGCACCCCCCCCGAGTGACACGCCGTGCCCCCCTCCAGCCTGGCCCCGCCGACGCCAGCTGCTAAGTCCCGGGGCCCTGCGACCAGACCTGGAAGCTCTTCACGAGGCAGTCAGCTACGCCCAGGTCACTAGGCAGCTTCCAGGAAGGCCCTGGTGTTCCCCTCAGCCCCCAAGCAAAGGTGCAGTTGCCATCTGTTGTACTACAGACCATATGAGCAGCTGACATGACAGAAAGGGGGAAAAAAAAAAAAAGACACCTAACAAACACACCAGACCCTTCACCCTCAGATCCAGGGCTGGGCACCGGGGGGCAGCGTCGAGGTACAAAAGGCTTCTGAACAGAGCCCAGGATGGATGGGTCTCTCGCAGACTTTCACAACCAACAAAAGTCTTCTAGAAATTTCCAGGATGCAAAGGCTGGCTGGACTTTTGTTCCTTTTCCACTCCGACAGAGAATAATACATCACTTTATCTTCGTAAAATTTATTTTGGGGAGTTGGTGAACTCAGCCGGGGCCAGGCATCTTGGCCCAGGCAGGCCATCTCAGATACGAATTACCACGAACACTCTCCTGTCGTGATTGCACGCCCCATTTAAAATGAATTATCCAATTAAGTTAAGAAGGTGACGCGGTCTACTTCCAGGAACTCGCTGCCAATGATTCTGTCTTGACGGTGCGCCCCTGAACCTCTTCCAATTAAGCAAAGACTGTTCGGGACATTGTGAGGATAAGCGGGGATGTTGCTGTGGAGACCGGAGGATTTTTCATCATATCGCCATCGCAATCTCCTGATGAGAAGGGAGCTGGCAAAGCTTCCAGCCTCCCCCCGGGATGAATGCTCCCCGCCAACAACAACAAGGACAAAAGCTCTGTTGGACGGAAAAGGACGGGGATTACGTCAGCTTGCAGGTCTCCTGCAGCTAGCTGGGAGTCTGTGGCTGCAGCTTTCTCGGGGAGCTGCCCGCATGCAGGTCACAGCGGCCCCCCTCAACCCCGGCCCAGGCCCAGGGAGGGCCTGCACACCCCGACCTGAAGGTGCCACAGGGCCAGCCCAGAGACATGGGTGTGTGCTAACCCGGCCCCAAAGATCAGAGCCTGAAAGGCCCGGGTGGGGACCAGAGCAGGACCCCGTCAGGGCCAAGGGCAGGGGGCCATAGTTTTATTTCTAAAATGCAAATCTGACCACAGCACCCTCCTGCTTCCAGCCCCGGCCACAAAGTTCCAACTTTTTCCCTGACGCGCTCTGTGCCCCGTTTCCCACTCTTCCCACCCCACGTTCCCCCTTATTCCCTGGAGAGCCCTGGAAACTACCCTCTGGGGAAACCAAAAGGCAAACTCTCATGCCTCTGCCTTCCTGCCTTAGGCACATGCTGTTCCTTTTGTCAGTGTATCTTTTCCCAACTTGATTCAGGCTGGTAAACCCAGTCTCATCGCTGCAGACCAGGGCAGGTGTCTTGACCTCTGGGGCCCCGCTCTCTGCCTTTACTCCCCTCCTGCCCTATCCTGGAGGATGCTGCTATCACAGCCAGGCTGGCACTCTGTTGTCACTGCCTGGCATGTCTGTCTCCCCAACCAGCCACTGAGCCATCTGAGGGGCAAGGGGTAGGTCTTCAAATGTATGGCTGAACCAGGGAAGAGAAAAAGCAGAGATGAAAAAATGTCTACGAGAGCTGGGTGTGTAACTAAAAACCTCCCAGAAGCTCCTCAAGAAGTAGATCCCAGCAGTGCATCATGCCCCTCACGCTTGGACCCCTGGATACAGGCAGTGCACAGGGCCACTCATGGGCACGCTCTGGGCTTTGACCCCCCTTCTCCTCTCCCTCCAAGATGAGAGGTTTAAGAACCAGGTCTGTCTGAGTTGTTAAGGAGTGAAAAAGAGTCATCGATCTCGTTAACAAAGCAGATCTCTGAAAGATACCCTTACTACTGCATCAAGGTGTGAAGGGACTTTCTGGAAGACTCAGTTTAACCCCAAGAAAAATAAAAACAAACTGTACTCCCAAAATTCCAACCATCAGAACTACAACAAACAAAGCCATGTCCTGGGATGTACAGTGAGACTGGGGGCAACAAGCTGGCTGGGGAGCAAGATCTTGAACTGTCCAGGCACGAACTGGCTCTGCCTTCTGTGCTTCTGGGCTCAGACAGCGGCTCCTCCCTCCATCTGCATGTTTCCAAGCTGACCCGGGACCTTCAGTCTATGCCCAAGGAATGAAACATGCTGCGTCCTGGCCTGAGCAGCACTCCTTTCTTGGAATCCTACCTGGGTTTGCCCAGCAGCCCTCTCAAAAGCTGTCAGCAGGGGAAGCAGGTCTTTGCCAGCATTTCAGTGCAAACCCTTGACCCTCCAAGCCTTCCCTAAAGGCATGTGTGATGGCAATCCCCAGAAACACAGCAGGGGAAGGAACGCCAGAGGTCTCCTACCAAGGCCACCGCTAAGCCAGAATCAGAGCTATCAAGGTGGGCTTTTCTTCTCACCCAGGTCCTCTATTAGAGTCGCTCGCCCTTCCAGAGTGGGGAGCCACTGAATGCCCAAAGACCCTGACGACTCCTTCCAAGGCCAAACTCAACTTCTTCATCTTTGCTTCCACCCCAGGGACCTAGCACCGTGCCTGGCACGTGGCAGGCCCTTCATGATGGACCTGTCATAAAATCTAGCTTCACACCCGCTACGGAGTCTAGCTGCTGTCCATGTCACACAGTTTTCCTCCAGAAAGTGTGGCAATAAGCCATCATCTCCAAGGATCTCCCTTTGTAGTTTTGAAAATCTAAATGAAAGCCTAGCAGTATCTGAAACAGAGGCACATATGACAAATCGAAATATGTCCCCCAAACAGGAATGTTGAAGTCCTAACCTCCCACCCCATACCCCAGACATAACTGAGTCCAGAGGAGGTTATCAGGGTGGTCCCTAATCCAGTGGAACTGGATGTGTCCTCAGAGGAGGGAAATTCTGACACAGAGATACAGAGGAGGAGCATCATGTGACAATACAGGCAGAGACTGGAGCAATGCAGGTGGAAGGTGAAGGACACCAAGGATGAACAACCCCCACCAGAGGCTCGGAGGAGGCCAGGAAGGATCTACCCAGAGTCTCAGAGGGAGCATGGCCCTGCTGACACATCGGGCTCAGACTTCTGGCCTCCACATCTGTGAGATGATGCATTTCTGTTGCTCTAAGCCACACACTTTGTGGTTGTGACAGCCCTCAGTCACTAATACTATACCAGGCAATGAGATTTTGATTCCAAGTTTAGCATCATCTAATGTCACCTTTCATTATAAAAGTGATTTGTATTTGGGGAGTGTCCACTTCATTATGCTACCCAATGGCTTTCATTTCACATTTGTCAAGTGAGAGACTCCTAGGTGCCAGAGCAACAAAAGTGGGTGAACCAGAAGACCACAGTGAAGACAGTTTTGTGGGGCTACATAAACAGGCCACTGCAGCGCAATGCAGGGAGCTGCACAGACACAGCTAATAGAAGGGACGAGCACTGCGTGTGTCCTTAACAGGTGCCTGGCACCATGCTGAGCACCCCAAACACATGCTCACATGTAATCCTCACCCACCCCCTGAAGAGGGAAGGTGCTTTTACCATGCTTCCCTTCCCCATGGCGGTGCAGACACTCAGAGGCTGAGGGACCCTGGACTCCAGTCCAGAGAGCACTGAGTGCAAAGCCCTGGCTGGCTGGCTGCTCAGGGGGTGCAGGGAGGTCTGACACCTGCTCCAGGTGGGGGCACACAGAGAAGGGTGCCCCTCAGAGGAGCAAGGAAGCATCATTTAAATATGAAAGCACCTTAGTCATTGAGTTTCCAAACAGCCTACATATATTAAGATAGGCAGCTGGGTAAAGAACCTGCAGTCACCCATTCTCCGTCACTGAAACACATGATGGCAAAGCACTCCCAGCAGCTCATATGTGAGGGGAGCTGTTAAACCCAGCATCTGACTTCACCCCACTTCTGGGTGTCCTTGTGTGGGAAGGTGGCACACAGGTCCCAATTTCCTTCTTCAAAGCTGTCTGAATTTTTCAAATTGGTGATGAGGAAAATATCATCTGAGTCAAGCCTCTGGCTAATACTTCATAGCACCTACTGTATTTTGAGCACTGTTCTCAGAACTGACCATGTGTGAACTCAGCTAACCCCCACCACCGCCCCATGGTGCAGGCTCTACTGTTATACCCATTTTAGGAAGGAAGCCGAGACCAAGAAGGATGGGGCAAAGCACTCACAGTCATGGAGCTGGATTAAAACCCAGAAGTGTAGCCTAGAGTTCATGCTGTTAACCAACTTGCTATGATGATGGGTGGGGGCTGGGGGGGTAGATTTTTGGAGGAATGATGATTAAAATGTCTCAGCCCCAAGCAGATACAATTAGCCTATACACTATTCTGTTCTGATGCCTTCTACAAAGTACTGCACACGTTTTCCAATTTTTTTCCCCTCTGCCCATGTCTAATATTCTGGAATGAGTTAAAAATATAACATACTACAACAACAACAAAAATTATATTCTCATGCTTGTCTACTCTGGCAGGAAAACTTCCTTATCAGGACACACCAAGGACGTGCAGTTTCAGCCAAGAGTGAAGAGATGATGGTGAGCACTGGACAGAAAAGCCAATGGGAGAGAAGAATGAGCTGTCCAGGTAGGGAGTCACCACATCTATGCCACATGCAGGCTCTGGATCAGTGTCCTTAGAGGATGGGAGACACGGGGGTTGGACAGATGGACAGGAGGGAGGGTGGAAGAGGGGGCTGAGGAGAACTCTGGAAGGTAGAGAGGGTCACACCGAGAACCAGGGGGCTGTGAGGACCGCCTATGGAGCAGGATGGGGTGCATCAAAGAGTGTCCACATGGCCAGGAGCTTCACATTCACAGACTCCTCTATCTGCCTCTCAGGTTAGAGACCAAACCATATGAGCTGTCATTTTTATGGGTCAAAATGGTCAGATGATGGCAGCTTCTTATGGTTCGATGTATACACGCAGTCACAGGGTTACACTGGCACAGTTGAAAGAAGTGTTCATCATGAGGGCTCCATCACTGAAGCACATGACTCTGGATTTCAGCTCAGGTCACAATCTCAGAGTGGCGGGATCAAGCCCCACTTTGGGCTCTACACTTAGCAGGGAGTCTGCTTAGGATTCCCTCTCTCCCTCTCCCTATGCCCCTCCCCCTGTTTGCATGCTTTCTCTCTCTCTCTCTCTCTCTCTCTCAAAAATAAGTAAATGCAATGTTAAAAAAAATGTTTATCGTGAAATGTAAAATTTACCATAATTTTTGTAGCCTTTGCCATTTTTCTTCCTCCCCTCCTCCCCTCCCGCCTTTCCTTCTTCCCCTCCCTAGACTCTCCTTCATCCTCTGCCCCTCTCCCTTCCTCCCTTTGAATTTGAAACTCTATCCAGAGTCTAATGATCAAACTTACTCATCACCTGAGAGTATTTCATAAGGAAGAGTCAAATGCCTGTGTGCACAAGTATCATGGGCACGCCCACATATATTGTGTACACACGTGTCCCGTGCACACACACATATATATGGCATATACTCACATGTATACTGTGTACACATGGGTGTACTGTGTGTGCATGCACACTACATACAGGCTCACATATACTGTGTGCACACACATGCATACTGGCTGCCTGTATGTGTTATGCACACACATATAGTGTGTATATGTGCACGTATACTGTATACATGTACATTGTGCACAGGTGTGTGTACACTGCACACATGTAGGGTGTGTGTACGTGGAGTACACACATGCACAGCGTGTCCATGCACACGTGTACTGTGTACATGTGAGTGTACTGTGGACACGTGGAAGGACGGACAGGAAGCATCTTCCCCTGGTGGCCCAGCCCGCGCGACCTGCCGGACAGGAGCTGCTCCTGCCCTCACTGTGGGCACCGCTGGCCGCTCAGAGGTCATGTGGCCAAACCCCAAGCTCCGCGCCGGCGGGGAGGAAAGGGCCAAGTGGGCGAGGAGGCCACCTGGCCACGGGGACCCGGGGCGGGGCCGGGCGGGGGTGCAGCACGGCTTCGCGGGTCCCAAGTGCCACCGTGGCGCTGCCCGGCCGCCTACCCGGAACCCAAGCGTTCAGGGAGCAAGGGGCTCGAACGGCCCAGAAGGCAGGGCCTTGACTAAGAGCAGAAACTAGTGGTGGGAGGCTCGAGGGCCTCCCTCGGCGTTAGTTACTGGAGTGACAGGTCGGACGCTAAGATCTAGAAAGTCTGTGTGTCCTGCGGCGGGACGCAGGCGGGCCTCGGGGCTGCAGGTGCGGGCAGCTGGCTCCTCCAAGCCCCCGTCCTCATGCCGCAGGCCTGCCGGGCAGTGCTGCCGGGGGCCTGAGGGCACTGCCAGGCTAGAAACGTAGGAAGTCTGCCCAAGGGCGGGCAGGTGCGGACTACACAGCAAGGGGAGCCAGTTGCAGCCCATCTCCCTTCGCGCTGAACACACAGGATCCTCAGTGCCCACACCCAGGTCACAGGAAGAGGTCGAACCGAGTCACAGATCTCAGGCGGGCTCCTTATCTTTGACGCCTTGATTTAAAAACAATGACTTTTTTTTTCTTTATTTTTTTATTTTTTTACTTTTTTTTTTCTTTAGTCTCAAAGCCAGGCTTTTAGGCAACCTGCCAACAGGCAAGAGGACTGTTTTCCTTCGGAGCCCTCCCCCCCCTATTCCCATTGTGTAACTTAGAACCTGGAGGGAGAATGCAAGACAATAAACCATCTGCAAGTCTCTCGCACTGCAATTTGCAAGAAGTGTTTTTTGCTTCTTCATAGGACTCTGCATTAAGCCAGGACTAATGAATTGCTACAGTAAAGGAAATTACCTTTAACATTTCAATGACATAATCATATGTAATTACGATCACATAAAGGAACACTTTATAATTAATGATGTCTCCACTTCCTGAAATGTGTAATCCCTCTGTCTTGAATTCCAAAGAGGTTGGCACAAAGGCAGGCACTAAACATAGATCGGGAACTAATATTTAAATCAGCTTTTAATTCACCTTTCAATATGAACAGCAAACCCAGAACAAAAGCTTACTCCTATTGGCGCTCCAGGTCTCTATGTCCAAGAGGCTAGCTACACAGCAACAACAGATCCACACGGAGACGGCCAAAATCACGGGCCCAAAATGATTACCTCTAAACAGCAATGATTTTGCCCTAGCAGGCACGTTAACTGCTTTTCCAGAAAGGCATTAAAACTCACCCCAACTGTCCTTGCTTGGCAACTGTGCCGCATTACCACTTAACAAAGCACATGGACTCCTCTCGGTGACTTAAAAAGGAAAAACCACTTTTCTTTTAATTAGGGAAGTTTCCCACAGAGGGACAAACCTCCGGGGTGGCTACAAGCATCGTTCTAAGTACTGGACACATTTCATCTTCATCACGACCTTTGTCACCATCCCAACGACATGGTACTACTGGGATCCCCCCGCCACTTGTAGAGATGAGGACGCCCCGCGAGGCCCTGCGCTGTTGAGTGACTTGCCCAAGCCACCTCATTCCCAGGAGAGACCTCTGAGTGATCTACGAACCAGTTGGGTTGCACAGACTTCCTGGATCATAACATTTGTCCTGTCGCTCCAGCAAGTAAGGATGAGGGAGGCCCTAGAGCTTCCCTAACACTAATTTCTGCTGTTAGCCAAGGTCTGCAGCAGTTATAAGGGAACACGCGAAGGGAACAAAATTTTACCCATAGGAACACCCAAAGGGCTTCCAGGGAAAAAAAAAAATCCCTACAGCATGGCTTTCCCTCCACCAGGAAAACCTGCATAAATTGCCTCCATCTGACGTTCCTACGTTGCTTCACGGTCCACGACTATCTGCTCTGGTCGGGGAGATGTGCGGGTGGCGCCCCCACCCCAGACCGGCTCCCGGAGGATCGAGGCTTTACCTTGTCATAATAGTATCGAAGGGCTCTGCTCAGCTTATCGTAGTTCATGTTCGTTTTGTTCTTCCGGAGGCCCCACAGTTTGGCCACTTCTTCTGCTTTGAGGAGCTTGAATTCACCATCGTTGGAGGTCCAGCAGATCAGGTGCTCGTGTTTCTGGTCCAGTAGCAACTGCAACAGGAACTGCCACAGTGTGATTGCACTCTCCATACCTGGGGGAAGGAGGCCAGGGCATCAGCACAGGCGGCGCGGGGACCCCCGCCCCCCCCCCCACTCTGAGCCCAGCAGTCGCTTTCGCCTCCACCCCGCAGGCCCCTCCGACTCAGGGGCCTTCTGGAGGCATCTTTGTCAACAGCCACGATGCTGAGATACAGGGAAGCCCGTGAGCCCCGGAGTGCCCCCCCACCCCGCCCCAGGGCACCAGGACACACTTGAGGACCAGCCGCCTCCCAACCCCGGTGCCTGTGCCCACGCATCCCACCAACTCCTTGGCCCTCAACGCTGGAGCCCACGCTGGGCGCATCGGGGCAGCAGGGGTCCCTTGGTCAGCATGACTACGTGAGGCCCAGGGAAGGGTGTCTGTCGACATTGCTCTGTGTCCTCCCAGGACTTTGAAACCAAGCACAGCACCCAAAGGTCGTAGGGGCCCAGCTGACAAAGGTTTGTGAACTGAAGGGCCGCCACTGCCACCTGACAAGCCCCTTCGCTTCCCTGGACATTTGTCCTGCTGCAGGTCGAACCCACAGCCACATCTGCTTATATGGGAAAAAGCACTTTTCCCTGCTGTGAGACAATTAGGAGATACTCTCTTTTCCTTTGTCTCTGGTGTGGGCTTTGTAAGTGCTCTTCCTTCTGTCTAAATGCTGTTCCCTAGCCCTGGAGCCTGGCAAACGCCCAGTTCTCATGGAGCCTTCTTTAAGAGATTTCTCCCCCTCCCCCAGGCAGTTCCTTATCTTCAGGCATTTGAGGACTTCCACAGCAATGGGTACTGATTCTTTTTTTTTTCTTAAGATTTTATTTATTTATTCATGAGACACACACACACACACACACACACACAGAGAGGCAGAGAGGCACAGACACAGGTGGAGGGAGAAGCAGGCTCCCTGCCTGATGCGGGACTCAATCCCAGGACCCCAGGATCACGCCCTGAGCTGCAGGCAGATGCTCAACCACTGAGCCACCCAGGTGCCCCCAATGGGTACTGATTCATCTACTACTACTAACACACCTATTTTATCAACAGTCATTAAATTAGTAGGCGAAGGGGACTAAGGAGGGCACTTAGCATGATCCGCATTGAGTGATGCACGCAACTGCTGAATCACTGTACTGTACACCTAAAACTAATATAACACCGCATGTTAACTACAGTGGAACTGAAATAAAATTTAAAAAATAAAAATAAATCTTGTCAACTAAGGGGAAAAAAAAGAACATCCATCACATTAGGAAAGAGTAGGCGGTTGGGTTGGTGTCGAAAGCTTCACCTCAGGTCACCCGTCACGGTTGGACACATGACGTGCCCTGGCCTTTACTCGGGGCAGGAGGGGCATGAGATCCCAGCGCTGGGTTGAGGAGGTCGGGGATGACCAGAGGGTGGAAGACTGGCTTCTTCTGGCTGGAGCAAGCTTCAGGGGCAAGCTGTGAGTGGGGGTGAGCCAGAGAGAACCAAGGCTCCCCCACCAACGACAACAACAGGACACCCTGGAGGCGAGGTGCAGAGATCTAGGTGCAGGACTCCCGGACAGCTGGGAGCCAGAGTAACTTACTTGGACGACCCCCTTGTACCAATATTTGTGTCAATGCCTCACCACCTCTCAGGCACTCTTCTTACAAGGGGCAGCTCTGGGACTGACAGGCTGTTTTCCTCCCACACGGGAGACGATGTGAACACACCCAGCCGTCCGACAAGCATCCACGTACTTACTCCTCTTCACTTGTTTAGCCAAAAGCACACATTTTTATTATTTCTCTAAGCAACCATGGGCTATTTATTAAAGGAAAGCAGATTAGGAATGTTCTCCAAAAACCCATAAGGCAGTTTATTTATAGCTCTTTCGATCTTCGCCACGATGGCCCTCGGGGCTGTAAGACAGTCCCTCACTTCGCTGGTAGATGCAAAGGGCCCTGCCTCCCCTGAGCCTTGGCGCCCGCGGGGACAGGCCGCGGCTCGCAGGCCTGCTTCTTAATATGAACCACCCTTCCGATTATTTGTGGATGAGCCACAGACTTGCTTCTCGTCATTGGCACTAACAATTGCTAACAGTTGTCTCAAATTTTTTGGTGTTTTTTTGGCCAATGCTTCAGACAGTCAGCTTGAACACATCTTTGAAACTTTAAGCAGATGCTCAGGGGAACCTGCTCCGGAGGACGGAAGGCTGGGGCGCCCGGGTGGCTCAGTGGTTGAGCGTCTGCCTCTGGCTCAGGGCGTGACCCCGGGGTCCTGGGACCAAGTCCCGCATCGCTCTCGCTGCGTGGAGCCTGCTTCTCCCTCTGCCTGTGTGTCTGCCTCTCTCTGTCTCATGAGTAAATAAAATCTAAAAAAAAAAAAAACAAATACAAAAAACCCTCACAAAGGACAGAAAGCTGCCAGTGGGTTTGGAGGCCTGGAGGGAAGGGACTGCTGGACAAAGCGGTCAGCCACCTGCACGTGAACCAACTCAAACTGTCATGTTCCACACGGGATGACAGAAACCTATTTGTGTATTTGAATGTGCTTCACACTTCCTGCTTCTACCAACCAGGCCTCCCTGGACCCTCTCGTGCTTCCTGGGATCCCAGTTCATGGCGCTCCAACCCCAAGACTTGGAACCATGTTCTCTGGCCATGACTTCAGAGGATGAGATGCCCTCAGTCTTCCACCCCTTCTCCGGTTCACGTGTCCAGGCAGCAGTGCACAGAGGGGGTGCAGTGCTTTCTTCCCACCCCACAGAAATCTGGGCTTGACCACCTGATTCATTCAGCCAATGCAACGTTCCGTAGAAGCGATAACGGTGCTGATTCTGAGCCAAGGTCTAAGAGGCTCCACATGCTTGCACTTTTCCTCTTGTGCCCCTGTCACCGCTGGGAGGCTGCTGCCCCAAAATGAGACATGTGGAGCCAATGTGAACTCAACCCAAAGCCTGGACCCCACAGTGTAAGGCAGGCAGCGTCCCTGAAGCCCACCACAAGAAACGTGTCTGGTATGCCAACGACTCGTGGGCAGTTTGTGAAGTGGCACCCTTGCAACAAAAGTTGACTAGGACAATGTCCAATGTATTTGCTTTAAAAAATTCTCTCTTTTGGGGGGTGCCAATATCTTTACACCGTAGGGCTTACATTCACAATCATGAGGCACATCCAGGCATGAAAACACATGTTGCACGATGTAACGTGTGGGGAGTGTTGCGTGAGTGGCCGACCAGATCTTTACTTCGAGGGCCACCAGCAGGCCAAGGGACAACCTGGGTGCTATGGCCATGGGCTAAGAGAAAGGTGGCAGGAAGGAAGGAGAGAAGGAAAGACAAGGGAGATGCAAAAGGGCAGAGGCACCAATGGTGGTGGTGGGGACCTGCCTCAGGAGTCCCCCAGATTTCTGGGATAGAGAAACTCAGCCAAAGGAAGGCACAGAGCTGTGAACTGGGAATCACAGAGCTACACCCTAGCCCCCAGCTGGGTGGACCCTGGAACGTTCCCCTCCTTCCCCCTCACGACTCCCACATCGAAGTGTCACAGTCATGCTACCACTGGGGACCAGAGAATTCCTTAAGAAGTGTGACTGTCACCACTCTGGGGGAGGGGACCAGGGGATCAAGCCCCCCTGCCTAAAGCACAGCAAACCCTGTGCTGGGTCCTCACTCTCCCATTCCCCAGCTCTGCTGGCCACTCCTTCACCCTCACTGGTCTTCCCGTTTCCACGGTTGTAGAGCACACGAATCTCCACTGTTGTAAATCCCAGCTACACGCTCCCCAGAGGCGAGTCCCAGAGACCTCGCCCTGGGAGTTTACAGTCACACTTACAAACTCGTCACCCCCTTCTGCACTGGGCAGAGCTAATTCTGGGATGCAGCGGGGGGGGGGGGGGGCAACGGGGCTGCAGACCCGCCCACGCCTCGGACCACAGCCCTCCAGGTGATTAAAATGCATGAGTACATGTGGGCAACGGAGGCCACCAGCTGACGTCACAGCTCTGGTTCTCTCCATTCAAGGGCACTCACTGTGCTTCTTTTAGTTCCAATCTTAATTTATTTTAATTATGATTAAATGCAGTTAATCATCATTTACACAGTTGTCTCCACATACAATTATGCTTCACATTCTATCACCTCTCTGCCTGCTGCAAATCTTCCCCCTCTGGGTCGCTGGAAAACATTCTAACGTCATGACTGGGAAGCGTGCCCTTCCAACGATGACCAATACCAAACACATTCGCCAATTCCTCCAAATGACTATGTCTATCACCAGGAAAAAGCCTTAAAATGAATTCTTTTCTTAATTCTTTGACACCTAGAATCTTTAATGAAATGTTAGGTGTTAAAATGCAGGTGCGATGAAGTCCAACACATCTGGCTACCATTATAAGGAACATGGGTAATTCAGACACCAGGCCGTGGCTCATATTAAGCAAAAAGTTCAAGAAAGTTTTGATACCCGAGATTTACGTTTGACATGCTTTTATGCAAATGGAGACTTGCTTTGAGTTAAAAATATTTCATCAGCCTAACCTCCTGAGGCCACTTCCCCACAATTCCCTGTTTAAAACACAAAGAATACGTGAAAGAAATTGCTACAAATCTTTTAAAAAGATTCCCCAAATCAAACTTTTAAATAGAAAATGCTTCTCTTTCCCCTTCCCCCCGCCCAGACCTTATTTTGAACGTATACAGTTTTATCCGGTTTCGTAATGCCATTTTTTAATGCAAAAATCAACCTCTGCACTTTTACATTTAGGAGGATCGGTCCCCTTCTGAAGGCATCATCGCTCTTACAA
This sequence comes from Nyctereutes procyonoides, assembly GCF_905146905.1. Taxonomy (NCBI): domain Eukaryota; kingdom Metazoa; phylum Chordata; class Mammalia; order Carnivora; family Canidae; genus Nyctereutes; species Nyctereutes procyonoides. The sequence goes on from NW_026575122.1 coordinate 28,154,058, forward strand.
GAAGAGGCGCCCCTCAGCATGAAACACCCTCCGTCCCGCCACCTGCGCAGTCTCTCCTGGAGCAAGCCAAAGAGGACAGTCACACCCTGGCCAGACCCACCTCCAGGCCACTCCAGAGAACAAGGCCACCTGCTGGTTGTCCCAGCTCCCCTCCTCCTTTGTCATTTACAGCCCAGATCTCACCACACTGGAGTTTCATTCGATATTTAAAACAGTTTGTCCAATTTGAATAACACCCATGCTTCCTTTTAAAGGAGTGAGAGGAAAAAAAATAGGTGCCCCGTGTCGACAAACCATTTTCATTAAAAATTTTTACAGTGTTCACCCTTCAACATAAATACAACTGGATATAAACTTCTCAAGGTTTGAGATTCTTATATAGTGAAAAAATGAAGTTTGTGAGTTAGATTCCTCTCGTGTCCCATTCAAATTGATGATTTTACACATGACACATCTTGTTGGACGATGTCCGCATCCACGGCGAGGGGGTGGCAATGACTGAGCCGTGTAAGCCCTTTTGAGTAAGATGTGTTTACAGCACTAGGCCCTATAAAGATTCCGTTCTCTCCCCACTTGTTTCAACTTTTTTTTTTTTTTTGAGTGTCCACTTTATGCCAAGACACCATGGGGGGGTATTTGGGAGACACCAGTGAAGAGACATGGCCTCTGTCCATAAGGAGCTCGCGTTCTGGGGGCAGAGGACAGGCCAGAGGCCCCCACCACAGGACTGTCAGGAGCACAGCACTAGGGAGAAACCTAGGGAGCCGGGCAGCAGGGGGAGCCTGGGGAGGGGGTGCATGAGCACAGGATCATCAAGGGGACAAAGATTCCCTGTTAAAACCCCATTTCCTTGGGCAGCCCCGGTGGCCCAGCAGTTTAGCGCCGACTTCAGCCCAGGGCGTGATCCTGGAGACCCAGGATCGAGTCCCACGTCGGGCTCCCTCCATGGAGCCTGCTTCTCCCTCTGCCTGGGTCTCTGCCTCTATCTCCTCTCTGTGTATTCTCGTGAATAAATAAATAAAATCTTTAAAAATTAAAAAAAAATAATAAAACCCCATTTCCAAAACAGGCAAAGTCATTGCTCTCACACAGACCTCAAAACGAAGATGCGGTAAAGATTTTATTTAACCCACTAAGCAAGGAGGGAACGAGGCAGGCCTTCTACACTAATTTCAAAATATCCAAATGACAGAAGCATTTACAGATGGGAAATTCCGCAAGGAGCCCACCTGCGGGCCCAGGGCAGCCATGGGAGCCCCGCCCTGGGATTTGCATGTCTACAGACAAGGGCTACCTTGTGTACCCATAATTCACAGAATTGTAAAGCAGCTTGCCTAAAATCAGAAAGTCCAGGGGCTGTGCCCAGCTCATCATTCTCTACAACTCGCAGCAGTGAGAGAGGAGCCCTTCTGTTCTGGAAGATTACAGGCAGTAAGGGCAGGCCAGGGCCAGCCTCTCTGGGTCCCAAGGCAAGGGCTGGTCCTCTGGCTGTGGGATTTTGGGTATGTTCGTTAGCCTTTCTGTACCCCATACTCCTCAGAAGTCAAATGGGGATGGTGACCATAAAGGACCTCTCTTACAAGGCTGTTGTAAGGATTGTTCCCATTACTGATAATGCACTGGAACTACACCTGCTACACAGTGGTATTTGAACCTTTACCATTATTTTTTAAGCAACAAAGAAACTTCTTTGTAGAGCATGCTGTCAGGTTATCTGGCTTTCACCTCGCTCAAAGGCATCGTTTATTTGTTTATGTTTTTTATTTTTTAAATATTTTATTTATTTATTCATGAGAGACACGGAGAGTGAGGCAGAGACGACAGAGAGGGAGAAGCAGGCTCCCTTCAGGGAGCCCCATGCAGGACTAGATCCTGGGACTCTGGGCTCATTCCCTGAGCCCAAGGCAGATAGATGCTCAACCACTGAGCCACGAGGTGTCCCTCAAAGGCCTCATTTAGATATTGTAACACCTTGGTTTTTTGTTCATTAGGCAATGACCCCAGTGAAGTCAGTGGAATCCGGGAAGAATTTTCAGCTGTTTGGTGACTGTTTATAAAGTGATTTGAAATAATGCTTATATTTGTTTTTTTAGACTATCATCATAAATGAAAGGGCACTTTTTTTTTTTTTTTTTTGGTAATTCTGAGAGAACTCAGATCCCTGGGCGTATATTTACTGATTCTAACTTAAGAAACACTGGTTCAAAATGCTTAGCCTGAGGGCTGCAAGCTGCTGTGAGCCCACAGGTGCCCACACCTCCCTTGGGGCCAATTCCGCCCCACTGTTTCGTGCTCCTGGAGGGTGTAGGGCAGGGAGCCACGTAGATGAAAGCCATTGGATCAGAAAAAGAGAAGTGTTCTAAAGCGACGACCCAAGGGACATCTGTGACAACATGCTCACGACCGCACGTGACAGAGCCCACACAGGTACCCTCCCCCAGGCAGGTCAGGGCAACGGATGCAGAGTTGAGGTGGGGGGCGGAGGTGGCCCACAGGGAGAGGGCCTGTCTTCTGGGCCGGACGGGGAGGGACACCGAAGTACATTACTTTCCACCCTCATTCTGTGTCTTCAACTTGCCTGTTTTTAAAGAAGGCAGATACCACCCTAGATTGACTCTTGAGTCTAGACGGAGCCGCACAGAGGAGGATGCTACAGGCTGGACACAGTGAGCCCCCTCATTACCCCGGTGCCCTCCTCCACCTACTTGGCAGCCACCTGGCCACGGGGCACGACTTCAGCATCTCAACCTCCCCCCTCAAGTCCAGGCACTAGGCACCAATCTCCAGCACACTAGCTCACCTGGGGCATACTTCCTCTGGCCAATGGGGGGGGGGGTGTCTAACGAACACCTTGCAAAAAGAAGTGAAAGCTACTCCCTCCCCAGGGTTGGGAAGGACCAACACTCACAAGCAGGCAAGAGCAGTAAGATGCAGTAATCATCCTGATACCAAATCTAGTAGCTCAAACCATAAGCATGATGGGCAGGGCCGAGAAGACCAAAAGGCCACCCAGATCCTCCCCCATGAAAGCAACTCACACGCACACATGGGTGTGAACACGGTCATGCCAGGAATCTCTTCAGCATTTATCATGGCCTGCCTCACAGCATTAGTCACTCACTCATTCATCTGTCTTTTCTAATTCTAAGAACAGTCTTACTTTGTCTTCTCTGCACACAGTGGCTACCTTTATTAAGCCCTCACCATATATCAAGGCACTTTCCCTGTATTGTCTCATTTAATTCCAACATCTCTATGAGTTCAATACATTTATCACCTCCACTTTGTAGATGAGAAAATTGAGGACCAGTTGTGGAAGGAAGAGCAGCCCCAGCCCCACCCCCAGCCCCAAACAGTGTACTCTGTGTGCAGTCAACACACCAGTGCTAACTGTTGGTCACCACCCCGCGATAAGAGGAGTACAGAAATTGAGGATAAGTGTATAGAGACTTCTACTGCAACTTGTCATGATCACTATATCCACATATGTGATCAGTGTGGGCTCATCTTATTGGCACAAGCTGTTCACTGGTTAGAATCGTGAAGTAGGGCCATGCGAAAATGGGTGATATTCAAGGTTTTTCCACAGTAACCCAAAAGTCTACAAAAACCTAGAATTCACTGATTTCATTAAAAGTTTTAACTATGACTTTTTAGGAACAATTGTGGGAACTGGCAACTAACCAAGGAGTGAAGACGGATATTCAGATGCAGCAATACTTGTTTTTAGGTGAAAGTGAAAAAAATTAATACGAGTTTGTGGAAATGGGTTTCAAAGATCTCTTTCCTAGTGCCATCAGCACACTTCTGTGAGACTGGCTTCTCTTCAGAGTAATTGAAACAAAACACAGAAATAGTTTATATACATCATCTCCTGCAAGCAGCATTATTGTATCCAACCGAGATTAAATTCATTAGTCAGTGAGAAACAAACTCTTTCTCCATTAAAAGTGAAGTGTTGATAAATACAGTGTTTGTTTAAAGTGTGCTTCTAGGCATTTAACACAGGGGATCTCCAGTTCACTTACAACCGTTTTATTTGGTTAAAATTACTACATGGCAAAAAGTTACCAGTATTAATAATGATCTTCTATATCAATGGCCTTTGTGTGCACTTTCACTGACTATACCATTTTTTAAAATTATTTTTCTCATTACACTTACTCTAATTGTATTTACTGAAATGTCATTTCACACACGTAAGAATCAATAATTAAAAATTGGGCTGATATTTCGTTGTCTTTGTTCGTTGTTTTTCTTGCACTTCCCAAATTATCAGTCCACAGTGTCTCGGAAATCTTAAAAACCAGTCCTTTCCACTTATGGCTTGAGAGGTACTGGTCCCAAAGGCTGGCTCAGTGAGTGCCAACCTCGGTTTTGCTTGCTGACATACCCCCAGCTTAGCTGAGTGACAAGTCACCCCAGACAGCCAACGAACATTGGTCCCGTGAATGAATGAATGAATGAATGAATGAATAAATGAATGAATAAAACTGAGGTTAGCACATGCCACAGCCTGTGCTGAAACTGCTGTGATACCGCCTGGGGCATGCACCAGAATTAGGATCAGGCTCCTTAGAGGAGGCTTTCTAGAGGGGTGAGCCTGAGCGTTTGGCCTCCTAACTAAAGGGTGGGTAAGATTTCAAAGGGGCCAGAGGAGACAGGCAGATGTCCCCACAGTAGGCAAGGGAGCTACCCCGAAAGCCAAAGCAAGAATCCGGCTGGGGGGCTGGGGGCCCGGGGCGGAAAGGAAATGCACCTGCAGCCGCCCCAGAGGCCCCCCTCCCCCACCCCCCAGCCTCCCCCCCACCCCCGCACTTGAACCTGAATATCAGAGGTCACCCAGGAGCAGGGGTCATGCGCTCCCTTAAGCTCCACCAGGCCTCCAGCCGGGCTGACAGAGGACCTAGCTCTACCCCCACCTGCCCGCGCACAGGGCACCTGGATCCCGCGCCCCAAGGCCAACGCGCAGCCCATCAACAGCGTTAAGCGGGTGCTCCAGGGCCATCTCTCGGCCGCCTGGGGTCCTGGTGATCTGGGATTTCTGATTTGGAGGGGGTGGCACACAGAGGGTCTCTCCAAACTGCTCAGGCCTCAAGCCCCACAAAACCCAGACGCGCCCGGGCCGGTCCTTCCCGCGCTCCCGCCGCGGCCTGGGCGCCTCCTGGGGAGCGGGCAACCCTCCCGTCCGCCACGCGGTGGCGCCAGACCTCGGGCCGCGGCCGCGCACACGGGCCGCCGCGGGCGGCTCGCTGCCCCTCGGAGAAGGCGGGAGCGGGGAGGGCCGCTGTGGTTCTGCTGCTGGCAGCCCGACCCTTCTCTCCGCGGGGTCCTGGCTGCGGCGGGACTCGCAGGGGACGGAATTATTTGATTTTTTCCCTAAAGCTTAGCGATGGTGGGAACCAAAGAAAGTGGCCAGCTTCAAAAACCCGTTTTAGCCAGACATTAGAGGGCCCCCCGGAAAGGAGAAAAGGACCCAGGTAAGAGGCAAAGCAGGTGCTCGCGGAGGGGTGTCTCGTGCTAGCACTTGGACGCTAGAGGCAAGGGGATGGCTGTTAACACCCTGGTGACCACCGGAGTTCTCTCCTTCTCCCCTGCTCCTGATAGAGCAGCACCTACTAGGCGTCTATACCCCATTATGTTACCAGTGCCCGGGACAAAGGGCAGAAGCCACTTCATTATAGAAAACCAAACCTGACTACTTAAGTCTAGGAATTGGAAAACAACAATTTGGGTTCTTTGAGACCAGCAGTAACTCTGCACAGCATACCTTTAAGGCATCAAGTGAACAAGGAGAACCTTGAAGTCTTACTATTTTTATGAGGTGGAATAAAGATTAAGTTTACTTTAAAAAAAATTTTAAAGATCTTATTTATTTATTCATGAGAGACACACAGACAGAGGCAGAGGGAGAAGCAGACCCCCTGCGGGGAGCCTGATGAGGGACCCACTGAACCACCCAGGCATCCCTAAATTTATTTCCAAAAGACATTTTAGTTATCATCAACTGCCACATGTAAGAAAAAAAAAAAGCCAATCTGTGAGGCCAAGTCCCTCAAAGCGCTTTTTACTTATTAACAATGGTTTGTATTCGCATTCACTCTGCGAGTGTCTACGGATTGTCCATGTTTAAAGGGCAGGGTGAACAGGCAGCGGGAAAGCAGCCATTGCTCAGTCTACTTAGTTACTCTTTATAATAAGTGGGCGATGTTCTTCTGCAAGTACAGCTTTACAAATAACTCTTCCATCTGAGCAAAGACACTGGGGGTCGGGGTAAACTAGAGGCAACTTGATTGGTTCATCGGTGACTTTTCCACGGGTGAATCTGCTTTGGAAAAGTAAATGGATGGCTACATTCCCTCTGTCTGGGATAGCATGTTTGAGCCACTCTACTTCATCCCACATCTATAAGCCCTTTCCCACCCCACCCCACCATTATACAGCCCTGCCCCATCACACCCCACATTTTCAGACAGACCTGCATTGAAATGGAAAGGGGCCTATTATCCCTCTAGGCTGCCTCCCTCCCGGCACCTCTGTGCCCCCTAAATTGGCAACGTCCCCAAATTTCCTACTGGTCCTGGTACAGAGTTTGTTCTCTTGGGGCCTGACAAGGAAACCATAACCAATCAATCCAGAGGGTTAATAAACAATTGTTTGGCCCAGGAGCACACACTTATTTCTCTGTACCTCAAAGAGGCAAGTCCACTTGAGTGGGAGGGTGTCTGGGAAAAGCTCAGCACAGCGCCCTGGCCAATACGAGCCTTCAGCAAGGCTTACTGTTGCCTTCATCCACGCCTTCTACGGAGCCTTGACAAGGCTCCCACCAGTGCAGCTGCTTAGTGTTAGCATCATCACACGGGGTCACCCAGCAATTCCAACAAGGCACCTGGCAGGCAGGCAACAGGTGCTCTCCCAAAAGGTGTGTAGTGACTCTCAATTTCTTTGAATCTCAACTTCTTTACCCTTAAGGTGGGTGAGACTCTTCTATAATGTGCTGGTGAGCCCCAAACATAGAATGACCTTATTGTTCTTTTTATCTCAGGAGAAAGATGGACTTGTCCACTTGTCCAGTGTCTTCTGACCCGCGTGATCCCTGCCTTGCCCCACATGGCTTGTCAGGTAGCCACACAAACAGAGGATGTGCTCCGTGGTCTCAAACATACACATCTCCATTTCATCTCTTCTTTGAAAAACATCACACACGATTTTATTGGGCAGTAAAGGGAACACAAACCTGCTAGATCAAAGCAATCAACTGGTCACCCAGCCTTCCCCAGAAGAGGCCCAGAAGAGGTTCATCATAGCCACTCGGTTAACCACATCCACCTCCCTCATATATCAACATGCCCAGGAAAACCAATTTAGAAATCCTGGGCACTGCAGGGAACATCTTTTCAGGTAACCAATTGTATTTAAAAAGCAGACCACGTCTTTAAAGATGAGCAGGGCTATCAAAATCAGAAGCTCCTACAACCTGAGACGGTCCCCAGGTCCCCCTGGGGAAGCACAGGCTCTCCTGACATTGTCTTTTCTTTAAACAGAGGGGTGGCTCCCTTCCAGACATTTCTGTACTAAACCCCCACCATTCACTTTCTTTGCAATTGTTTCTGGTGCCCCTGTTTTGTGCGCATGTCTTGATTCTGGCCCGAAGCACGTCCTCCTCCAGCTCTCATACTTGCTAACAGTCAGCTTCCTCTTCTGCAGGTTGCAGGCAGGAAGGTGGAAAATGGGCCACAGGAAACCTGGCCTCCTACATCTGTCCCACTTTGTGATTGCAGCTCTGGTTTCATTTTGCTTTGTGTGTCAGCTCTGTTTTAACCCTCACCACGACGGCCAAGCTCTGCGTTCTGGAAGAACACTGCTATTCTTACGGCCCAAGAAAACTCATGGAGGCTTTTGTTTCCTCCCCAGAATAATTAACCCTATGACTTCAACAGGGAAAAAAACACTAAGCAAATTCTCCTTCGACAGTAGCCATTTGGATCAAAAGCATATGGAACTAGAAGCACGATTCATTAGATGGGAGAAAGCCACCAGTAAATCCCCGATGAAAATCAAGACTATTTAATGGTACTGTACACACAAGTTAGATCAACTGGATTACCAGGGGCCCAAGGCTCCCTGATGAAGTTTACCTCGTGAGCTTTTGACAAATAACGTATGGAAAGAAGCTACACTCATACCTCATTATAACCTCTTTCATTATGACACTGTTTCAAATTATATGTCTTACTTTTTTTTTTAATTTATTCATGAGAGACACACAGAGAGAGGCAGAGACACAGGCAGAGGGAGAAGCAGGCTCCCCGCGGGGAGCCTGATGTAGGACTCGATCCCGGGACCCCGGGGTCAAGCCCCTAGCCGAAGGCAGACACTCAACCCCTAGCCACCCCAGCATCCCTCAAATTGTATCTCTTAACAGTTATCACCATTAGGTTGAACTATATGAAATTGTTTTCATGGGTCAAAAGCAGCGAAATACAACCTCATAGAGTCAACTTAAGCATATAATCACATACATAGAATAGACACACACATGGGCGTGCACACACACTCACATCCCCAGGGCCCTATTGTAAAGGAATTGTGAGGTATAGCCTCCCTGACCAGCAGTACTGAGATTCCATGGAATTCTCAAGAAAAGGGCTAATATCGCACCCCCCCCCCAAATCTGTTACTTCTTTAAACAGCAGCTTTTCTTTTTTAATGCCAACAGTTGATGAGCATTTATTATGTACCTGGCATTGTGCTCAGTGCTCTGCATACATCTAAATTTAATACTCCATGGGGAAGTCATGACTTCAAAAGGTGAAATAAGATCTTCGTGGCCACAGGAGTAACAGGGACACACAGAGACTCCTATCCAAGGCCATCTGGCTCCAAAGGCCAGGTCCTTAATCACCACACATAGTTCCTCCAGCAGAGGCTTCATGTCTTGTATGCCCACCTCGCTGCTGCTGAGAGAGAGGCCTCCTACTTGGTGCAGAGGCCACATTCCCACTACGAATCGAATCAGGAAATTTCCCTGCCCATTGCTGACTTTGCCTCATCTGTGACTCCAGTTATTCCAATTGGCTCTGTTTTAAGACAGACACTTTGAACCCATGCCACCATCATTTCTTTTTTAAACCAATTTCCCTTTTAAAAACATCTGTATGTTGGTTTAGACACGCTCCAGGTTCATTCAACGCTAAAGAACCGAGACTGGCCCTTGATTATGAAAGACAAGACAGGAGGAGCTGTCCCTTCTGTCACCGCAGAACGAGAGGATGAAAGTCAAGAAGAGAAATGTGAGGGCTCTCGCCTGGCACCAGACACAGGGTGCAAAACCCACACGCGCGCCTCCCCACAGTTTCACAGGAACACCAGACCTGAGAGCAGGGACAGGCCGGGAACCCCTGTAAAACTGCACAACAGTAGATTGTGGGGCACCGATGGAGCTCAAACTTATTCCTTTAAAAACAAGCACCTTTGGGGAAGCCCTGTTTCAGGTTCCAAGAAAACCACATTTGGGATTTTGTGGAGGACCCTGACAAGAGCGCCGAAACACAGCGCTGTCTTGAGTTCAGTACAACTCACTTAAAATCTTGCCAACCGTCCTCACATGGGAGCTCCCACTTCATGAGCTCCCTGATTCCCAGTGGGTATTTTTCCTCCCATACTATCCTCAATTCTTCTACTTCATAGGCCTTTACACGGAAAATCTTTTATCTCAACGTTTGTACTGTTCATATTTTAAAAACTCAATCCCCCGCATAAGTTGGAAATGGGAACATAAATTCCATCGCAGCTGTGGAGGCTGCACGATCTCAGGCAGGGATGTCAACTTCTCTCCATTCCAACTTCTTTACCTATAAAACGTGCATCCCCCTCCATACACGAGCGCTATCAAAGTGAAAGACTCTGTATGATTATTTTGAAATTTAAAAAATCCAAGTCGTCCTTCCTTTTGGTCGATGCACTGTACAAACGGTCTCTTAAAACAGGAATGGAACAATGCCTTCAGCTTCGAATAAAACCTTAATGGAGATATTTTTTAAATCTCTGGTCATCTTACCATCAGGAAATGTTTGTTTGCTCACTTTGTTATGATAGTTTCACAAAAATCAAAAATAAAGGAAATCTTATGTACTGCTTCCACTAGAACGAAACCATCATCTTTCAGATAAACTTGAAAGCTTTTCTGGGCTGAATAATAAGCTGGTGAGGGCCAAAAAGTCTATACCCAGCATAGTAAGAAAATTTCTACATGATACAAAATGATGGTGGATTTTCCACATCCAGAAACTAAAACATTTCCTGCCAGAGCATCCTCCAAAACCCTTCTATTGTGTTGAAACTGTAAAATCTTTCTAAATCAGGACTTCCTCCTATTATGCTTGAGAGGCGTCTTTCTGGGAAGGGTAGATCCAAGGCACAAGGTAGGAATTCCCGCAGCACCACCCAGTGGAAACATTAGAAAAAAAAAACTGCAACTGCAAGATAAAATACGGTTTGGTCAAAGAAAATTCACATTTTAGCTCTTCTAATTAAAAGTCTGGACACTGCTCTTTTCCGCCAGGGGCAACCAGCAGTTGGTTCAAACCAGTGCCCTTCTTTCTCGGGCCTCATTGAATGCCACCCGGCCTGAGCATCACCAGCATTGGTGTCCCTGTCCTTGTCCCTGTCCCGCATGGGCATACACACTGAGCGGACACCATGGGGGGGGGGGAGGAAGGAGGCCCGGGTGGGGTCAGGTGTGGGCTGCGACACCATCTCTTCCTCTCAGAAGGATTCCCGAGGGACCCTGAGGACCGGGAAATCTGCACAGCTGTGCTCAGCATCCTGGCCCTGCTGCAGCTTTGGGCACTTCCTGACACCACGCTAACCAGCTGTGCACCTTCCTGGCCTGGCTGCACCCGGTCTGGGCCACCTCCAACACATCAGCCCTGCAGCCCTGGGTCCACCCACGGAGAGGTACGGAGCCCTTCCTCGTGGCCCCCTAGCTCCTGTCCCTCCAAACCCCTCTCCAGTAGGACCACTGCTTCGGCTCCCCTGGCCCACCAAAGCCCCCACTGGTGGTCCCATGGCCTGTCCATAGGTGGCTCAGTCTCCCCACCTCGTTTCCTATCATTGGGACATGCCTCTCTTCACCAGTGGTGAGGATCAATAGAAATCGAAAGATTTCTCATCAGGCCACGGATCTTAAGGACCCTCCTCCGTCCAGCCTTCCTTCACAGCTCTAATGATGGCCTGGAGAGGGACAGAAGTCATGGTCCTCCCAGGGAAACTTGTCTTTCCTACACCACTTCATGTAATAAAGTATTAGTTCTTCAATCATTTCTGGATGGTTAAGTCGCCAAAGAAAACCATCCCCAACATCAGCACTCCTGGCAAAGTCAGCTTTCTCTCCTCCTGGAATAAATCTACTGAAACCACCTTAGAGGTCTTTTTTTTAAAAGAGTACGACAGAAAATGATCCTGGTTAGCTGATCTCGGGTACTCTTTAGGAGTATACAGTCAGTGTTAAAATCTTGTAACAGAGCATTTTGGAGCTGATAATTTGCAAATGGCTCATAGTATTATAAACCTGTTCCTTTTTTTGAAATTGAACATATGTCAAAATGGGGTGGCTCCCAGAAAGGTCAAGATTCTGCTGGATTATATGGACATTAGCTTGTGTTTGTGTTTGGGTCGTACCCAATACAGAACAGTTGCAAACTGTAGGAGTTTAGGAGTTTACTGGTCACTTGTGACATCTTCAGAGATTGTCGAGGAGCACAAAGTGCCGCCTTGCTTGGGCAGTGGGCTATACAAGGAAATGCACTCCTCGGGGCTTCTCCGTCCTGTGGGCACCTCAGCTGCGCCGCCTTCCTTCCTTTCTCTCAGCAACACTCTTCCCCGGTTTAGGAAATGCAAATGCAAGGCATCAACATTTTTACATAATCTGGTATGATAATATATTCACTTTGCAAGGAATCTATAAAAAAACAGTGACTCTGCAGTCTTCCAAATGTCATCACCTGCTCATGTGGTGGACACCTGTGGGGGATTTCAGCTGCCTCTCACATCGTGAAGGTACACTGTCCCTTTTATGGTTTTACAGTCTCCACATGCATATGTTTCCCTCACATTTTTGCACCTTTTGCTACATATGGTGATTATGGTACCAAATGCGGGGTTTCATCTAAACTTAAACAACTTCTAATAAAGTTCTTTTTAACAGGAAGCAAAAATATCATGGCGTTAGGATAGAGTGGCACACACCAGGCCTCTCATTTTCCACCAAAAGTCTATTTAAAATTGAGCCGGTCTTGTGGACGAACTACAGTAAGTGGAGCACATTTAAAATATCTTGGTGCTCGTGTTGAGTACAGTTACTTCTAAGAAAACTGTTGCAAAAATAGAGAGTGATTTCAAAACTCTCCCAATGCCTTATATTTTAAACCTATTTATTATCCCCCACGTGCACTGAATGAATGAACAGAAGAACTGTAAAATGGTGATCAAGTGGAAGACGGATGCTTTATTCATTTGTGTCCGGCTACTGTGCACACCTATGTCCTCCAAGAGGTCCACAACAGCACGTGACGGAAGAGAGGGCCAACGTACCAACAGCCACCAAACATCAGATACACACCCCAAAACGTCCTTGTGGCCCTTACTTCCCGTTCAGGAATCTGCCACCACTAACTCGTCTTGGCCCTTTACTGAACTGTCATGTACAACCTAATACTATCCTCTTGCAATAATTGTTTCACGAGACTGTATTAACTGCAAAAAACAACAACAACAACAGCCGGGGCACCTGGGTGGCTCAGCGGTTGAGTATCTGCCTTTGGCTCAGATGGTGATCCTGGGGCCCTGGGATCAAATCCTGCATCAGGCTCCTTCAGGGAGGCTGCTTCTCCCTCTGCCTGTGTCTCTGCCTCTCTCTGTGTGTGTCTCTCATGAATAAATAAATAGAATCTTTAAAAAAAAAAAAAAACAGCCACATCCCACTTTAGACAATCTTTCCCCCTTGCCAAAGAAAGTCACCCTTTCTACATTTTCATCATCTAGAGCATGTATGATCGATCCCCTGTGTCAAAGTCTTAAAGTTTCTACTTTCCTGAAGACAAATTAGGTCTTAATATTTAGGTTAAGAGAGAGAGAGAGAGAGAGAGAGAGAGAGAGAGAAAAGCAAAGGATGTGGCAAAGACTGAGGACGCTGTTCTTGTGGTTCAGCTCTGATTTAAATCAAAGCAGGGCGACGCTTTTATTTAAGAGCAGTGACGATGAGCTTTGGAGAACCCCAGTGTACTTGGGACATTTGCTGGATTCAAGGCATCTTCTAACAGATATACGTTTGTCATAAAAATAATTCACTTTAAGAACATGTTAGCACTCTTCAAAATTGCTCAATTTATCCAAGTATTATAAATGCAGAACCGAGGATTAGCACTAGAGCATCCCAAAGAAATTAATTAAGCAAAATCAGGGACTATCGAGTGGCTGACTGATGTTTTTGCCTCGATGATCAAAGATGCATTTGGCCCATCGACAGGTGCTCCTGGCCTCCGCTAGAGGCTCAGCACAGATGTGATGACATGGCTGTGCCTGGGGTTTGGTCAGTTCCAATCCTGGACTCAGAATGTCACTTGGAGAATCTGGATATGTTTGTTCTAAGATACTTTTAAAAAGAAAAAATGAAATAAAAATAAAAAGCAATGTTCTCCACCCAACACCTTCTGGTCTAAGCGATCAGTTTCTCGGGCTTGGAACACAGGCAGAGAGACATTAGCAGAAATAACTTCCCTACCAACGCTCATGGGTTATAGATTCCAGGAGATTTCAAGATGCAAAAAACTACATGAGAACGTCGAGGCACTGCACCCACGTACACGCGCTTCCAAATAATACTAAAAGGTTTGCTCCCTTCCTTATACACTCTTAATGTGACTTGCTGACAATAGGAATCTCTGCTTTCTCCTCTCCTAGAAATTATACATTTTTAAAAAAATCCAAGTCATCTTTGGAGTTCTCACAGCGAAATAATGGTTCTTTTGCATGAGAAGTTTAAGCAAATGTTCCCTTATGTTCCCATCCTCTGTACAGAATTAGGGCTCAAATCCTACATGAGAACAGTGGCTCTGGACGTAGGAGGGGCAAAAAATGAGATCATATTGTCTCACTCTTCGACTCAAGCATCTCTCGTTGCCTACATATGTGGAACCCATAACCCTCCCACACACACACCTCTCTCAATGCTTATCTTCTTCACTTTCAAATGAACTTACACAACCAGGGCTTCTAGTTTAACCTCTAAAAGAGAACCTTCCAAACTCCAAGAAGGAGATAGTGAGGAGTCTGCATTTCCAGTTCACAGAGTATTAACCAGAGAAGTCCTCTTCTGATCGGTGTTAGGAAACTGATCAAAAAAAAAAAAAAAAAAGGAAACTGATCAAACCTATATCCCTTTTCTCACTTAATCGAACATTCTGGTCTTCCTGGACTTTAGTATCAGATGATTCTGAGGATGATGAGAACGTACAGGTGCAGACCCTGTAAGAGCACCCTTGCTGTTAATTCTTACAGAGAATTCCTGAGCAACTCCTGGATAAATGCTGGGGCTTATTTTGTTGTTGTTCTCATCCCTGCCCTCTGACAGTTAAATGCAGGGAGAAAAATCTGCTTCATCACACATTCTGGTTATTTGAGGGTTGACTATCTACAAACTGCTCCTTGGAAAAGCCCAGCAGAATTCACCACTGATCCAGCCAGCCCTCCTTCACCAGGAACACAATGGGTCCTGGTCATTCATCCTTCCAAATACATGGGCAGACTCTTTGGTTATTCTCAAAAATCAATCAGAAACATCATTCATGAATTACAAAAAGTCACAGACAAAAAGCTACACACAGGTTTTTAGGGTAATTGAAGGAAGACTTTGAGCTGCAAATATTATGGAACTCAGCCCCAAAGAACTATGAGAACTTGGTCGATAGAAGTCTCAATGAGAGACTAATGATAGTTGCTGTAGAATGAGCAGTTTCAACACGGAAAGAATTTTACATCAAAAGCCTCTTAAGCTGCACTGACCTATGAGTGACTTCACTGCTAACCAGCCCCTTCCAGTATAAACCTGGGAGCAACAACACGGCTGAACTGTGTCATCCTGGATATTAACAACCTTGTTTCTGTACATCTACTGTGCCTGCAAGTCTGGACAAAAATTCTGGAAAGGGATATATCCTCTATAGAGGCTCTTCTGGGCTGTTGCTAGGATTTAACTGAGAGACCGGCCTCTATTAATCCAAGTAATTCACCCCTAGGAGAGGGCTGGATTTATGTGTAGCAATGAAGTGCTTGATCAGGTCCGATGGCAGGTTTTTCCCCCTTTGGATTGTTTATAATTTACTGAATGCCAGGTACTGGACAATGTGCTGGGATAAATGCGAGGATGGGAAAAACAGAGCAGGCCCAGAGGAAGCTTCTGGCCCCAGGGCCGCAACAGACGGGAAACACATCATGACGCCTCCCTGGGCAGGTACCTCTTGCTCTCCTAACCTAATGGATTCAAAGGTTTGGTAAAGGCTTTGGATACCAGGGGAGGCCACACTAGCAAATCCACTTGGTTCCTGAATTTGGGATAATGAGTATTAATGATTAAGGAGGGACACCAGCCCCACCTCCAGAAATGGAGATCTCAAACTGGTTAGTACCTGTGTTTGGGTCATGGGGATTTGGAGAGGGACAAAGTGCTGAGGAAATCTGTAAATAAATATGGAAGGACTCTGAAGACCAAGACAGCTGAGTGGATGATGATGGGAACGCCAGCCTGGGGGCCCTGGAGCATGGCCACAAGCTGGCAAAGTGCAGTGAGAACAATCCATGGGCGTGGGGGCAGGGAAGGGAATTCCCAGGAGAAAGAACAGCATTTGGAAAGGCCCAGGAGCCTAAGGACACAGGACGTGCGTGAAGAAGGGAAGAACAGCCAGGGTGCCAGCCCGAACCACAGTGTGCAGCCTACATTAAGGATTTTGGCCTTTACCCCGGCAGAAGCCCCTGGGAGATGTTAAGGTGGGACATGGTCAGACCTGTGTTTAAAGGATCACTCTAGCCTGTGTGTAGACAAGGGACTGCCAGAGGGAATGAGGACCCCCCCCAGACACAGTGGAGGATGGAGAGCATTTCAAAGACTCTAGGAAGGGGGCGCCTGGGTGGCTCAGTGGTTGAATGTCTTCTTTCCACTCAGGTCATGATCTGGGGTCCTGGGATCGAGTCCCGCATCAGGCTCCCAGCAGGGAGCCTACTCATGTCTCTGCCTCTCTCTCTCTCTCTCTCTCTCTCTCTCTCTCTCTCATAAATAAAGAAAAACTTTAAAAAAATAGACCATAGGACGGAAGGAACAGGGACTGAACCTGGTGATCCAAATCTTATGTAGGCCTACTGAGCATCCAACCCAGAGACCGTCACTAGTGTCCCCAAGGACAAGGCGATGTGGGCCTTATTAGAAATGAGTGATGCTTGTCACAAACCTTAAACATAGGAGGAAAATGAAGCACAGCCGCTAATACCAACCTTCCCTCGAGCGTTCCTTACTCAACAAGGGGCCAGGATGGGATCGAAGGGGCAATTTATAGGGAAGCCCTTTGCCCACCACCAGATATTTTGCTTAAATCACTGTGTATGCCTGCAAGTTGGCTGTTTGGGGATGGCAGCAAAAATTCACATCACGTTTTTTACCACTCTTAGAAGAAAAATTCCTTACTCCAAAAAAGTAGTACAACAGAACTTTTTACACTTCCATCACTTTACCATCCATCCAGAGAAACTGAGGTGTGGGAAGATTAAGAGCTAGCACCTCAACACGACTGGTTTTAAAGGAATCTGCTCTTCCCTGCAGCCCACATATTCCTTTCGGTTAGCTTATGTGGTAGTAAATAATGTAGAAGGGATTTTTCCCCCTCCTATCATATTGCAGAGGAAATCCACACATTCTAATGATTTATTTTTAACCAAATAGATTAAATAAAAATAGTGCAGTATTTTATCAAGGTGTTCTGGGGTTTAATGACCTATATGGTAGAATCATGAAACTGCCATAATAAAAAGAAATAGCTAGGGAATGCTTCAAGGTGATGGAAATACTTTCTATTTGAAGGTAAGGGGTGGGGATTCCATGGGCATATACAAAAACACTGAGGATCTGTCCATTTCCATGTATGAAATTATACCTCAGTTAAAAAAAAGACATCAAGGATCGCAGATTCCTTTTTCTATTGCTTGGAGTAAAGGATTCCTGACCTCAGTCTAAGAGAAGGCATTAGAGAAGGGTATTTTATTCCTACCCCATCCTCTCCATACTTATACATGGAAAATTAGCAATTATTCTTATAAATGGTAGCTTTAAAAATACTAATGAGACCATGTGCTTTAAAGAGCATCTTTTTAGAGCAGGTAGGTAAGTAAATTAATTTTAGCCCAATTCAAATTAGAGTATATTAGTAAAACCATCATCTTAATTTCTTTAAAAATATACAAGTCTCAAAGACAAATTATAAAATAATTCCCTTTAATTCTTAGAATAATTTAATAATCACTTTCTGGGAAATGCAAACTAAAATACATAATTGATGAGTTAATAATTCCTAGTAGCAATGCAAACCAAATTACAATTTATTGAAATGACCAATTCAAGGTTTATTTTTAAACTGCTGGCACATAGGTTAAGTTTCCAGTAATGGCTGGAAGGCCATTTTTATTTTGGTTATAGGTAGGAGTCAAATTTCTACAAAGAATAGGACTTAAAAGACTGAATGATCTACCATTTTAGAAGGCCTTTAGGATTCATTCACAGAAGGTTACATACACACACACACACACACACACACACACTAATAACTCAATATACTGGGGCTGCACTTTAAGTGGCAAAACCAGAGTTTTGTGCCACAAAACCATGGTCTCTCTGCCGAGGTTTCAACCAAAACACTGGATGATCTTAATTCAAATTAGCCATGGGCAATAGTCGTTTTAAGCTGAAAACCCATTGAAAACATCAGTTTCAAAGTTTGGAAACTCTCCGGATATAAAATGAAACAGTAATAACTAAGAATTGTCACAACGTACAAGAAGCACCTTCCTTCCCCCTTATAGTTTAAGTTCCAGGTATATTTTCAGTTTAACCTAGCTTCTCTTTTTCATCATCTAACATTCTATTTTGATGTGTAGTGCCCTGGACTTCCTGTTACTACATCTTGATACTCTCCTGCAAATCATGACTCATTGTTAAATCATAGAGAAACTCATCAAAATCGCAAATTTCACAGCACATATGAATTCAGCCTTCTAAGAGGTCAGCATTCTTAGAACATTACTTTGAGCCACAGAGAAAAACACTGAACAAGTCCATGTAAAAATTATGTCAATCCTCTGTTGAGTCAACACATTTATTAGATCAATAAATGCATGCTCTATGTGCAGCAATTTTGGTTTTGGTACTAGTTATGAAAACATGTTACATGATATGTTAAGTAAAAATAAGTGACAAAACAAAGTATAGTGTGACTCCAATGAAAAGTTTTATGTATGTGTGCATGTGTGTGTGTGTGTGTACACACCCACACACACCCCCCCCACACACACACACACATTTTAGAAGACTGAAAAAACATACACCAAAATGTTAACAGTGGGATTATGGGAGATGTTTATATTTTTCTTCGTGGTTTTCTGAATCTTCCTAACATAATACACATTAATATTTTTTCAAAACAGACATAAAACCTACCTAACCTTTAGAAAATACCGTCATGCTAGTGCGATCTCAAAGATGTTATAAATCAGTTTACAAAGACAAAGGGGAATTATGGATAAGTAGGACATAAAAAGCTCTCGCCTGAAACCTACAGAAAAGTCTGACAGCACGTGGGGATCTTTCATTCAAATGACCCAGGCCTCTCGGTGTGTATGTTGGTGTGTATGTCTCAGTGCAAGCCCTTAGCAAGGGGCAGAAGCCAGCTGCCTGCAGCCCAGGACGCAGCCAAAACAGAGAGCCCATTTCTTTTAAAGTTTAATGAGGAACCCCAGGTCTGGGGAACATGTCGATGTCTGAATCATTCTCTAGGACTGGAAAGTAGCAAAGCCATTAATTCATAAGCAGTAATTTGCCATTAGTGAAAAAAAACCCTCTGGAAGTCACATTCTTGGATAATTTTCTTCTTCTTCTTCTTCTTCTTCTTCTTCTTTCTTCTTCTTCTTCTTCTTCTTCTTCTTCTTTTAGTGTTTTGGGTTTGTCAATCGATAATGGTTTGGATCCACATTGGTTTTTTGCATCAGATCGGAGAAAAAACATAATTGGGTAGCATAGAACACACAAAACCCAGTATCTGACAACTAAGAAAGGAATATTTTAATTTATATGCACTGACTGGAAGGATTTTAAAACCCATTTCAGGAAAAGATTCAAGTTCCAAAAAGTTATTACAAATATAAATTTCAAAATATGATCTCAGAGTTACATTTACTGCATACTGACAGTTTTGAATTATTAATTTTTTAAATAAGAAGAGGAGGAGGTCTTTAATAAATGTTTTAGGAAATTTCAAAATTCAAATAGGGTTGGAAAAAAATAAGAATCACTGCTCTCCCCATCTGGGCTACTGCCATTCTGGTCTAAAAAGCATTAGTACCAAGCAAGTGAGGTTCTGAGATGGTCTAATTCAGCTCAAAAAGGTAAACCATCACAATTCATCATGTAAATGTCATTCTATTGCATATTACGGACCAAAAAGAGAGCAAGGGAGACAAAACTCATGCACATTGTGTTACATCCATAGCAGAAAAGTACAACTGACAATTCGTAAACATCCTATTCATTGACTTGATGCAGGTAAGAGAGTCATCATCATCACAGTTAATGTAAATGAGAGTTCCTCAGCGTGGGCACTACTGACATTTGTGGCTGGAAAATTATTGGGGGGGGGGTTGTTCTGTACATTGCTGGATGGGTAGCAGCATGCCTAACCCTCTACTGACTAGATGCCTAGGACACCCTGTCTGGTTATGACAACCAAAATGTCTCCAGATATTGCCAAAGGTCACCTGGGTGGCAAAATTATTCCAGAAAGTCTGTTTATCCAGACTGGTTTATAGTTCACTCAAAGGGGCCTCTCTTGAAATTTGGAGAGAGTTTTCTTATCTATTTGTTCTAAGTGCTATTATCCTACTCACAGCTTTCAATGCAACAATTTATTGAGCATCTACTCTGTGCTAGGCACTGTGTTTGGGACATCCTGTCCTCATGTCCACTGACTCACACCCTGGTTGGGCTGTTTTTAGGACATGCTTTGCCACCAGAAGAGAAATACCAACACCTCAAAAAACCCTCCAGAGTATGTCCTCAAGCAGCATGTCTTTGTCAATAAAGGAATGCCACAGGTCCAATCAAGTTCCTTAAAATCCTTTACCCCTTTAAGCAACTCTACACATTTCCAACATTTAAAGGTTTAGAGAGAGAGAGAGAGAGGGCTATAAGACCTTTGCTATATTTGGCATGGAAAGACCATCAGGGGTTTTTGCAGGCAGGATCATTACTGGAAACTCTAAAAACACTTATGGACAGTCTTCTTCACTGTCTGACCCACAAGCCCTCCTAACACAATTTGTAATTTTATAATCCCCATAAATTGAAACTCATAACTGACCTATCCCAAATAAATGTGTGCCACAGACAGAGAAAAAGGGAGAGAGATCAGAGGGTATTTTGTTTGGCAGTAAAGCAATAAGGCTCAGAAATCGATTTGAGCTCATTAACATATGCCTGGATCACGTTTGGTTTCTCACCTCTTCTGGCTCCCCAACCCCCACCCCCCACTCCCGGGCCCCCTCCAACAAAGACACAGGCACAGATGAGAGAGAATGGGGATGACTGAGCTGCCCGGGCAATAGAAACTTCACACACGGGATCCCTGGGTGGCGCAGCGGTTTGGCGCCTGCCTTTGGCCCAGGGCTTGATCCTGGAGACCCGGGATCAATCCCACGTCCGGCTCCCGGTGCATGGAGCCTGCTTCTCCCTCTGCCTATGTCTCTGCCTCTCTCTCTCTCTCTCTTCTCTCTCTCCATGTGACTATCATAAATAAATAAAAATAAAAAAAAGAAACTTCACACACACACACACACACACACCTCACACCCTACACGCAACTGGGGAAGAAAAACCTGTAAGTCTGAAACCCAAAATGGCCAAAGGGACTTCAAAGTTCTCAAGATGCTGCCCTGAAAAAGGTTGTGGGGCAGCTGCACCTCTAAGTCAATAAAGCCGTAACCGCTCTCCCCGTGCAGCGCAGGGCTCCCCCGGCTGACAGTGGCTGCACAAAACCCCTCCTGTGCCGAGCAGCGGAAACTCCTAATGAGATTAGTTGGTGTGTGTGCAGACATTACTTAGCAGTGACTAAAGGGGCTCTCTCTTCCTGCAGCAGCCAGTGGAAAATTCAGGGAACTTTTTCCCCCTGCAGCAGCAGAATCCCTGTAACCCTCTCCCCAGCCAACTCCAACAACAACTCGGCCTCCCCCAGCCCCCCTCCGGCTGGGGTGCTGGGGGTAGTTAAGGACCGGCCAGGGGCTTCCAAAAGCGGCAGGGGAGGAGGGGGCCGGCGGGGAAGGGGCGGGGGACCCCTCGAACACTACAAAGGAAACTGTAAAAGGCACAAATACATAAACCTGAGAAGGAGCAAACCAGTTTCTTTGTGAGCTCCTCTAGTGAGTCATTTTCAAGATGCTGTCTGCTGCCAGTTTCAAAGCGGAAGCGCATGGCAATTAGTCTTGCCGTTTCCAGACAAGCCAGAAACTCTCCCGACACTCGTTTTTTTTTTTTCTAAAAAGCCCCTTTTGCAGTTTCTGAAATAACATTTCTTACTCCCACCCCCACCCGCCACCTAAATGCAGCTTGTCCTCAGGATGATTCGGCTCAGAAAATATAACAAAACGGAGACCTCTTTCTTTTTCTTTTTTTTTCTTTCTTTCTTTCTTTTTTTTTTTTTTTTTTTTGAAGTCTCCAAAATTTTAATTCCTCCTCCCAAAAGTTACAGTAGCGTTACAGGCCAACATCCAGTTGCAAGCTGAAGCTCCCCTTCCTAAGGAGCCGGGGGCTCCAAGCCCATCTCTCCCGCGCGGTCCTCCGCCGAAACCGTGTCCAGTGAGGACACGGCTGGTTGTTAAAGGTCCACCTGGGCGCGCGCCCCGGACGATGACCCGGGCGGGGGTCACCTGCCGGACCACCAGGGACGCGGCCCCCGGCCCCGCGTCTTCGCTCCCCACGCCCGCTGCGAGCCCCTCCTCCCCTGCCGTCTCCCCGGGTCGGAGCATCGGTGCCCACTGCCCCCCCGGGGAGCCCCGGCCGCAGCCCGCTCGGCGGCCGTCCCCCCCAGGCACGCAGCCCGCCCCGCCGCCGCCGCTGCGGGGACCCCGAGCCGCCCCGCGCCGTCGCCCCCGCGCGCCCCCTGCTCCCCTCCCGGCCGCAGCGCGGGGCTCCCGCGGGCCGGCGGGGCGGGCGCTGGAGCATCCCGGGGGCCCCCCGCCCGGGGCCGCAGCGCACCCCGCGGCGCCCCCAGCCCCACCCCCACCCGCACCCAGCCAAAGAAAAGAAAGAAAAAGCACCCCGACGGAACTTTGCAACTGTCGGAGCAACAGGCTGAAGCCCTGCTACCTACCCAGATGTGGGGGAGCTCTCAAGATCCTTCTTCGGGGGAATTTCTAGGAGGAACCGGGCGAAAGCCCCCGACTTTCCATGCTGACAGGCGTCTGCAGACGGTCTGTTGCTCTTGTAACGAGATCCTGATTTTTCCCCCTTTTTTTTTCTTTCTCTCGCTCCTCTTTTTTTTTTTTTTCCTCTGGTGTGTGTGTGAGAGCAGGAAGTTGGAGCAGTCAGGCCGAGCCGGCTCACTTCCTTTACTGCATTATTCCCCAGGCGGTGTGCAGTCTGTGTAAACAGGCTTTTCCGCCCCGCGCCGCGCGCCCCGGCCGCGGCTGTGCGCCGGGACTGGCCGCCGAGGCCCGCGCATACTCCGCCGCCCGCGCCCCGCGCGCTCGCCCCGCCGCGCGCCCCGCTTCCTGCTCGGCCACCCCAGGGGAGGAGCCTCCCGACCCTCTGCGGCTCCGGGCGGCCGCAGCCCCTCCCCGAGGCGTGGGGACTGCTCGGCCAGAAGCCCCGAGAAGCGGGCCTCCTCCCCCCCACCCCCGGGGCGCGGGTGGGGACCCCGGGCGGCGGCGGCGGCGGACCCGGGGTCCCTCTGGACCCTGGGGGTCCCGGCGCCGGGCACCGCGGTGGGGTCGTGCCTTTGCCCAGTTTGGCCCGGGCGGGAAGGCCCGAAGCGGGGAGGCCGCCGGACTTGCCGCTTTTCCTGATGCTGGGTTGGCCGGACTGCGGGGCAGTGGGGCGCGGGGAGTGGGGCCCGGGGGAGGCGGCTCCAGGCAAAGGGCTGCTTTTAGCGCGGATGGGGACGTGGTTGCTTAGGGCGAGAGGCTGGCTGTGCAGAGAAGGAGGCACGGGCTCTGTCTGGGGATGGACACAGTTCCTGTCTGGGATTTTAAAAAAAGAGAGAGAGAGAAAAAAAAAAAAGCCAGAGCCCAAGTAGGGGGCCCACTTGGGGGAAAAGAATGAGGAGCCTTAAGCGGGAAGCCGGGACTCGCCGGGAAGAGACCTCTCGGGCGGCTCGCTCTGGCCTACCAGGGCCCGACCTCTGCTGCGGGCCGGGGAGCCCCGGGGGGACGCGGGCAGCCGCCGTGGGCCGAACCAGGGAGGCTCCAGGGGGAGGCCGGGGTCGCGGGGCAGGACCTGACGCCGCAGCGTCCCCGGGGGCGCCCCCCGCCCCCCCCCGGAGCTCTGGGGCCAGGCTGTCGCTGGAGCCCTTCCTCCCCTTGCCCCGCGGCGAGGGGGCCTGCATCGCAACCCCAGCTGCTCGCCCCGCGGAGCCCGCCGCCCCGGTGCCTCCGCGCGTCGCCTGGAGGACCAGCGGCTCCCCAACTGGCGTGTGCGCCAGCCTCCCGCGGGGCTTGTGGAAGAACTGGCTGCCCCGGCCTCACCTGCCCGAGCACCTGAGGCGGCAGATCTGGGGCTGCTCTCGGGCCCGGTTTACAGTTCGAACCAGCTGGGGAGCGTTTTGAGGACTACTGGCCTCTACACACGACCCACGCTGATCAATCAGATTCCCTGCGGGGACGCTACGCGCTCCCCCACTTTGCTGCTCATTTCTGCCATCTTTTCTAAAGATGACTTGCTTAGGAGTCTCTCCCGTCTACCGGCTGTGGGGCTGCTGAAGGCCAGGCACCGTCTTTCCCTCAAGCTTGTACCGGCGGCTCTCCACCCCTAAGTGCCCATCAGGGCACCTGAGTCCCTTCAGAGCATTGGCTTCCTGGCTGGTGCGGATGGTTGGCGGAGAGGGCCCGAGGCGGGGAGAACGTGAGGCAGGAGCCGCGGGGGCAGGATAGGAGAGCGGAGGAGGAGGACAAGGTATGGGGAAGAGAACTACTTATCAACCCCTGATTTTCTGCAGCTAACTTTCCACTTTAGGGATTATCATTGTAATCCCTCGCTGGTTCCCTTGTCACTCGAGTTGGCTCACTCCGTGTCCCCGTGTGATCCAGTTATCCGTGGACCGAAGGGGGGGGGAGGGGAATATAATATAGCCTTGGGGGGGGGGTAAAAAAAAAATCCCGCACTCACAATTAAGAACAACACCTTTCTGCTTTGTTTTAAAAAGTGCATGCCAAAACCCAACACAAGCCTATTTTAAACCAGGGGCTTTCATGATTTTCCGTGTATTTTTTTCCACAATAAATCTCTGTCGAATCCTAATCTGTATGAGAGAAAAGGTGTACATGTTTTCATCAGGCAGTTTGATTGTTTTGAGGAAACACTTCCTGTTGAAGGCACTCCTGAAATATTTATGGGCAGCCCTAGGGCTTCTCTGGCCAAGTGAAGGCCTCTTAAGTTTTCCTGGTGTTTCAGATCGTCCACACCACTCCTCCCAGCTCTCCGTGTGAATGAGTAATTCAGGGCTGACTCTGCTCTTCCTCTAGGCACAGGGAATAACTTTTACTTTTCGGTGTCTCCAGCTTCTGCCCTTTGCAATCTAAGGGAAAACCGCAGTCTTAGCTTGGACTGCTAAGACATATGCCAGAGACCTGATGGCTTAAGAAACAGACCTTCATTTCTCACAGTTCTGGGGGATGGGAAGTCCAAGACCACGGTGCCAGCAGATGCGGTGCTTGGTGAGAGCCCTCTTCCCAGCATGGTCCCCTCTTGCTGTGTTCCGCCATGGCCTTTTCTCAGTACCTGCATGTGGGGAGAGAGAGAGGAAGCAAACCCTCTGGTGTCTCTTCTCCTAAGAACACTAATCCCACATGGGAGCTCCAGCCTCATGACTTCATCTAAACCCAATGACCTCCCAAAGCCCCAGGCTCCTAATACCATCACATTGGAGGTCAGGGCTTCAGTGTTCCATTTTCGGGAGACACGAACTTTAAGTCCATAACAATTGCTGTTTGTTTTCATGCTTTCCATGCTTTCCTGCCCACTATCAACAAGTAGCCAAGCGGTGTGGCATTTAGTGTTACACGACCCACCCTCTTCTTGTAAAACAAACAGGAGTTAACACTATATATAGGTTAGGAGTAAGATTTCTTTAGGAGCCCTTTTGAGCAAGTAACAAGGCCCAGGGTCATTCATTCCCACTGGCCAAGAGAGTATCAGGCTCTCTCAGCTTTGATAAGAAGAGCTGAGATCTCAACAGAGATGGCAGTGAGCAGTGTGATATGTTGGAGGGCCAGTGAGGAGGGCCAGCCCAACCAAACCCTACGGATAAAAAGTAGAAGAGGGCTGGGTCTCCAGAAGAAAACAGAAGCCCTGGTTCCAGGAGAAGGGATGTATTAGTCAGCTTTTGCTGGGATAATGCAATGTAACAAACAACCCCAAGACTCAGTGACAGCAAACGGGTCTAGGTTAGCTGGATTCTGGTCTGTTTCACACATTTTCATTCTGGAACCTGGGCTAAAGGAATAGATTCTACTGGAGATGTATGGTTCTCTAGGAAGGCAGGAGCTCAAGAGAGGTGCATGAAGACACACGAGGCCTCTTAAAACCTCTGGTTAGGACTCTCACACCCTCACTTTGACTTACAATCCATTGGGGGGCAAGCAAGTTATATGGCCAAGTCTAAAGTCAGTGGGACTAGGAGAAGGGCAGGGTGGGAGAGAATTCTGAACAAATAATACAGTCTACCACAAGAAAAAATGGATGCCGGATGTACAAAAAGAGCAAATCTGTCAGGTCCTTCATAATTTAACATTTCACAATGTATAACAGAATGGGATGCTATGAAAAGTTTTAAAAAATACAGATGGATGAGAAAGCATAATTAGGGCAAGAGGTAAAAAATGAGTTTTAGAAAATATCATCTAAAATATTCTAGGATAGGGACACCTGGTGGCTCAGCGGTTGGGTGGTTGCCTTTGGCTCAGGTCGTGATCCCGGGATCCGGGATCGAGTCCCACATCGGGCTCCCTGTGGGGAGCCTGCTTCTCCCTCTGCCTGTGTTTCTGCCTCTCTCTCTCATGAATAAAATCTTTTTAAAAAATAAAATATTCTAGAATATAGCAGAACAAATCATATATAAAACTTATGAATCGATGGTATTAAACATGAATTGATAAATTTTGGAAAAAACTCAACAGTGGTTTGCCAACACTACTTTGAAGCCTGTGTCAATTATGGAGGAATATGGCTAGGAGCCAGGAACGGAGAGCCAAAGCCTGATGGGAAGGCAGCTCACTCAGGTGGAAAGTATACATTTGGAATCAGGAATTTTGGGATCCAGTCCCATACCTGACTTGTTCTAGCTATGTGACTTGACTAAGACTCTCACCTTCTTTGAACTTACATGAGCATCAGTTTTTACTGATTTTTACAGTAAATGCCAATTTTCCATTAAAACAATATGTGTTATAGACTAAGATTCAAAGATTTTCATGAACTTCATTTGAAAAAGTACTTAAAAGAATTTTATAGATGTGTAGGCAGGACCTCTGTGGCCTGCATTCCTCCTTTTGTGTCCTTAGAGGTTTTCAGTAGAGACATTTGAGAAGTATTGATTTGGACCATCTTTTTGCATTCGGACTGGCCACCCATTGGCAAGAGGTTGGCAAGTTATAGCCCATAGGGTCTGCTGCCTATTTCTGTAGGACTTTCAAGTGAAGAAGAATTGACTTCTGTTAAAAGTTTTAATTGTGGTAAAAAAAAAAAACACATAAAACTTACCATCTTAATCTTTTTTTTTTTCCTTCTGAAGTGGTACATGCAACTCCCACTAATATTTCACTGCTCAAAGAGAGTCATCTGGCCAAGTGTAACATCAATGGGATGGATAATGCTTCTACGGGGAGAGCATGGTGAGGAGGAGCTCGTGGGAAAGGATGATGAATGTTTTTACGTTAATATAACCTACCCAATAATTATTCAAAGCTATGAGTTTTTATTCAATCACCCTTCCACTGTCACAAGTGTTCAAAGCTTTCTCCACTCCTTCTGACTCCAAGACTTCTAATCCCATACTTTTCCTATTGATGACTTTGCAAATCATTTCACTGAAAAAAAAAATAAAAACAATCAGAAGAGAAGTCCCAAGTGATCCCCCCTGCCTGCCCACCTACATTTGTAGCCATATATTTACCTCCCCTTGTAGCCATAGACGTTAACTTTCCATACTCCCACTTAGGGCTGACCTCTTCATTTGTCTACTACATTGTATTGCCTCTACCTACTCAAATTCATGGTCCCAGCTATTCTTTTCTCACTCAGTCAGTTTCTACTCTGTACTGGATTGTTCCCATCAGCATGCCAATATGTTGTATCTTTTCCATCTTTTTTTTTCTTTTTCAATTTTTTTTAAGTATCCTATTTGTTTATTCATGAGAGACACACAGAGAGAGGCAGAGACACAGGCAGAGGGAGAAGCAGGCTCCCTGCAAGGAACCTGATGCGGGACTCGATCCCAGAACCCTGGGATCACGACCTGAGCCAAAGGCAGACAACCACTGAGCCACCCAGGTGTCTCATATATTTTCAATCTTAAAAAACAAAACAAAATACCTTGACCTCATTCCCCACCTTGTGATACTTCTCGATTTTGATTTCTCATCTTTGAGAGGGTGGTTTATGCATGCTGTCAGTATGCTCTCCTTTCTAATTCTCTCCTGAACCCACTACCCTATCAATATTTGTCACCTCAATGTCCTTAGGCCAATAGCTGGTTCTTCCTTGAGCTATCAGCAGCCTGGAAATAATTTCTCCACTTGCCATTTAGAACAGCACACATACCCGGTTTTCATTCTCTTTCTCTGACCATCCCTTCCCAGTGTTTTGTGCTCTCTTTCCCATTTCCCTGACTCCCATGTGGTGGAGTACTTTAGGAAGCAGTTGAGTTTTCCTTTCCTTTTTTTTTTTTTTTTAAATATTTTATTTATTTATTTGAGAGAGAGAGAGAGTGAGCTAGAGAGAGAACATGAGAAGGGGCAGAGGGAGAGGGAGAAGCAGACTCCCCACTGAGCAGGGAGCCCAAGTTGGGGCTCCATCCCAGAACCCTGGGGTCATGACCTGAGCTGAAGGCAGATGCTGCACCAGCTGAGCCACCCAGGTGATTCTTACTCATTTTCAAGTACACAGTGTGATAGTGCCTAGTGTGTTCCCATTGTGACATAATCAATGTCTGAAACCTTTTCATCTTGCAAACCTGAAACTGTAGACCCATTAAACATAGCTTCTCGTTCCCCCTAGCCCCTGGCAACCATCATTGTACATTCGGTTTCTATGAAGTTGACTACTTTAGATACCTCATGGAAGTGGAGTCATACAGTATTTACCTTTTTGTGACTGGCTTATTTCACTTAGCATAACGTCCTCAGGGTTCAGCATTTATATCATGTGATAGGATTTCCTTCCTTTTCAAGGCTGGATAATATTCCCTTGTACATAGAGAGTGCTTTTCTTAAAACCATTATCTGTTGAAGGATATTGGGGTTGCTCCCACCACTTGGCTATCATGAATAATAAAAATTTACATTTTTAACTATTAAAAACAAATCAAAGGAGGAATAATATTTTATAACATGAAAGAATTATATGAAATTCACATTTCAGTGTCCATAAACAAAGTTCTCTTAGAATACAGCCCTGCTCATTCACTTTTGTATTATTAAGCTGCTTTTGCACTACCATGGCATAGTTGAATAGTTGTGACAGACCGTGAGGTCTATCAAACTGGAAATATTTACTTTCTGACTCCTTGCAGAAGAGTTTGTCAATGCCTGGCATAGGCCATCTGAGACAAAGGAGATTCTGCTCTGTTTTTTGGTTTGGTTTGAATTGCATTTTCTCCCTTGTTCCAGAAAAGGGCCCTTCCTTGCCACATTGGTAAAAATCTAGGTGACTTTAACACACTCTACATCCAGGAACTTCATCTTCCAAGGAAACGAAGTCATTGTGCTTCATTTAATTCTTCTTATTTGTCTTCTGATGGGTGGAGAATAGCTGGCTTACACTGTCCCGGCCTCTGAGACAGTCTTCCTAGTCTCTGACCAGACCTGAGCCCTTCTTCCTGTTGGTTCTCAGCCCTGGTTACACATTAAAACCATATGTACTGGGGCCTCCCCGCTGAGAATCTGAGGTTGAGCCTAGGATCCATAGTTCTCCACTCAGGCAACGTCTCTCCTCGTGAAACCCTTGTCAGTGTCCTCCTCAGCCCTTGTGGTCAGCTCAGACGCTGTCTTCTTTGAGAAGTCTTCCAAGATCCACCAGATGAAGTACATGGGCCATTTCTCTTAAACTCCCAGATCACCGTGTTTGAACTTTATGGCTCAGCATTATTTATCCGACTGTTGCTCCCCTCCACATTCTATCTCTAGATCACCAACGCCTGCCAAAAAATGCTAAATGGCCATTGTTGAATCAATCAGTTCGTCAATAATAATTTTTTTGAGATACCATAAAATTTTGTAAGTAATGTTGGACAGTACTGAGATGTGAACAATTACCAGGGGGAAAAACAATCACTGGCTTCTGGAGGGCATTAAAACAGATTCCAAGCCTCAGATTTTTTCATTTGAAAACTGACTGAAATTCACTAACACTGGAACTTCCATACTCAGCCCCAAATTTACACTCTACCAGTAGAGTGGAAGGGAGGATAAAACATGGTGTTAGGATGTCACAACACCACACTATGAGTCATGGCTGTAATTTCCAGGATGAGTAGAGCGAGACACTGTCCTGACCAGCTGCTGCTCAAAATCACTTCCTACGTAATAGAAATAGGATGTCCCGAGAGATGCAAATAGTCTTGGGTCTTTTCCTTTACAGTGATGCCCAGAGTTCCTGTGTAAACAACTGCTTTGGATTTTAAATGCGCAGATCAAGAAAATGGGGCATTTTCTCTCTTGCTTTGATCCTAGGTGTTGCACAGGACTCTGCAAGAAGACAGTTAGTGGAGCCCAGGAGGCACCTGGTGGGTAGGACATCACGCTGGGCATTAATGGCCAAGATAGGTAAGCGGCTATTCAGGGGGTTTCAAAACTAACTCCTTCATGGTAGAAACAGCTAAGAGGTTGATTATCACCTTTTAAAAATCCCTGAAACTCAAAAGAGAATAGTAATTTGAGAGCCGCAAAGGAAGGCCTGGGGCCACAGAGAGGCTTGCCAGAGATAATAGTAGAGTAGGAGTCTTCAGAGCAAGAAGTTCCTGGGCCAAGCACAATGACTTCAATCCCTTCTCATGGGCCTGTTCGCATGGATGGATAGGCTTTGTCTCCAGAGGCTAGAGACCAGCGAGAGTTTTGATGCAAAATCAGAATAAATGAAATTGTTTCACGTGAAGCTGCAGGATGTTCCAAAACCAAGCACTTCCTCCCGTGGGAGCCCAGCACAGAGATGGGGAGAGGGCGTTTCCCCCACAGTGGCATCGAACCTGGCACTCCTTGCCCTCATGAGGAAGCCCTGGAACAAGGAAGCCAGAGAAGAAAGAACATGAGCAAACAGGCTCCTCAGACATAGGGGGACACCCCGATTCCCTCCTGTTTCTATATGGAAGGATCTCCAGTGGGAAAGAGAGAGGGAAGGTCTCTGACAGGGCCTTATGTGTGTCCTCATGTGTGTGACGAGGCACTACATGTAACCCAAAGGTGGAGGAGAAGAAAAACACCATTGTGCAGGCTGCTGGCAGGAGCCAGGCACCATGGTTTGAAGGTAAAAGAAGCTCGATGATGTCAGGCTGTTGAATGAGCTTTAAATTAACCAGCTTCTGTAGGGCCTTGTGAGGGTTCTGAGGACAGATGCTAGAGTGAAACGAAGGGGAGTAGCATCTCCTCCCTGGAAAAGGTCAGTCAATACTCTTAACGAGGGGTGAGAGTTGATAACACTACATTCATCCCCCTTCGGCCAGCCCCATGGCAACATATATTTGTTGAATAAATGCCATGGATACTCAAGGAGGAAAAACTATTATTAGAGAATATATGTAATGCCTCAGTCCAAAAAGTGCCATTGAAGAGACGAATCAACTGGTCTCGAATAGAGTGAATCCTGTTTTATGTCTGATACAACCTGAGGCGTAGAGATATTAAGCGACCTAGTTCAAGGTCACACAGTAAACTATGGGCTGCTGTTAAAATCCAGGTTTTCGGGACCCCTGGGTGGCTCAGCGGTTGAGCATCTACCTTGGGCTCAGGGTATGATCCCGGGATCCCAGAATTGAATCCCACGTCGGGCTCCCCGTGGGGAGCCTGCTTCTCCCTCTGCCTGTGTCTCTGCCTCTCTCTGTGTGTCTCTCATGAATAAATAAATAAAATCTTTTAAAAATAATAATAAAATCCAGGTTTTCTGGCCAAAAATCTAACTCCTTTCCACAAATCTTTGCTGTGTGACAACAGAGGACCCCAGTTCATAAAGAAAAAGAGCACAGGAGGGAGGGGCAGAGAAACCACCGGGAGCCAAGGTTCTCCCACCAACTTGTCTTTCCCCCTTCCCTAGATTCAGCCTCTGCCCCTGGAAATCGGTGCACTGAGGGCGTTGCACCTGAAAGTGTCGCACATGCTTCCCAGCTTGTTAGCTCACCATCGCCATCTCAGCGACTCCAAGCGATTCTTCTTGGGGAGCCCATGCCCAGAATCTGCTCAGGGAAAGGTGGGGGCGTTTCAATCTGCCCCTAGAGCCGCGGGCTGAGACCGTTCCCTCCAGCCTACAGGAGGACACGGAGTTGGCATCTGAACCTGATGCACACATGTATGGACTTGAAACAGGTCTCAAAAAGCAGGTTCTTTTCACCTTTTTCGAAACTTTTACTGTATGACACATGTGATATTGATATTTTCCATCCTTTTTGTTTAGGAGATGTCGGTTGTCGCCCACCAATTTGATTTTATGACCCATTGATCAGTGTGAGACACACACAGAGAGTTTGGAAAGCTGGGAGTTGAGAGGACGGGGCGGAGCAGGACAGGATCACAGAGGTCAGGGAGGGCAGCCAGGGGCCAAGGGCGAGCATGTGGCCACCTACGTGTGAGTCTGTGTCCTTCTAAACATCTCCTCTCACCTTCTCGTTGTCTTCCCTCCCACCAAGCACCTTCCCACCTCTGTCAGGAAGGCAACTTCCACAAGTGCAATATTGCAAGGGTACTTGTAGGTGGGCGGGGAGATGGGGCAACTGAGTGATGGGCTTGAAGGAAGACGCGTGATGCGATGAGTGCCGGGTGTTAGACGCAACCACCAAATTGTTGAACCCTACATCTGACACAAGTGATGTTCTATATGTTGGCTGATTGCATTTAAGTTAAAAAAATAAATAAATAAATAAATTCAGTGGCTTGCAACTGAATAAATAAATAGTCCTTTTAAATGCCCTAGCTTGGCTTCTCGCTGGTTAATCAGTTGCTCAGTCAACGAGTTTCTCGAGGAGTACTCACTTGTGGACATCGCAAGCTGCCATTCTTATTGTGGGACATGTGATATTTTAAGGGGGTGGCACATGGCATGGTCAGGGGTTCACCAGGTAAAGGCTGACTTAGCTAGTGGTCTGTGGATAGTATCACCTTGGTGATGGTCCGAGCTTGCGCTGGCAGGTAGAGAAGTGGGCCTTATGCTTCTGAACGTGGCCCTTCGGTCTTGGACCTCACCACACAGGGCTTCACAGATAGCGCTGATATTATTACCAAATGACCTTACTTAGGCAGTTACAGAGATAGCCCAACAAACCTGATAGAAGGCATTTGTCATTCATCTTTAAATTTCCATCCTATTCTCCAACTACACCACCTAAAGTGTGCCACTATTTTTGTGGGTCCCTAATTTACACATTGCCAGGACAATAATATTGCATTGTGTTTTCTATGTAAAAAGCCACAGTTGGTTCAAGGCAAACAATTAAAATACGCCACAAGTTTTAGAACTAGCTTTTAGCATTTGTTCAATTTATAATATATTCAGAACCTCAGAGAATAGTCATGGTCTATGGCTCCCTCAACTCTGAGAGCCCCACCCCCAGTGAGGACCAGATTTTTGGTGACACAATTTTCTGGGTATACCTGCAAGTGAATTCACCTATAATAGAGAACATTCCTTTCTCAGAATGATTGAAATGCTTGCCTCTTCTGCCCAGAGGACCCCCTCGGTAACCAGAAAGCCAAATTAACATTTGAGACTTGGTTGCTTGGTGATCAACAATAAAAGCACCAGGAAGTGAATATCTTGTCATAGTAAGTACTCTCTGGTAACCAGAAAATACCCATTCCCCGCATACATTGTCCCAGACTCTACATTCTGCTGGACAGTCAGGCCAAAGATGGCCTTTCTCTCTGTGCTCTTCTTGACCACATGATGTTCAGACTGAATGTTCTTTCTTCAGACACTAAACTCCAGTCAAGAGCTGTTCTAGGAGACCTTGAAGATGTCTGTGTTCTTCCCATCACATGTAGAGTTCATTTGTTTAGTTTAATTTTCCAAGTGAAATCTTACTTCCAAGCCCCAAGTCAAATCTCCCTGTAGGCACCACATACTCCCAACGTGACATGGTACAAAGAAGACATGGTGCCTGACCTGGGGGATTTACCAAGCTAAAATGGTAGGTTAAACCAAGAAATCTGTCCTAATCAGATAAACTGGATGTAGTGTGGTTTGGTGGAGAGAGCCCTGGATTCAACAGCTTCCAGCCCTGTCATGTGATTTGGGGAAAACACCTGGCCTCCTGTCTTGAAAATAGTGGGCCAGAGGTGGGAGGTGGTTCAGAAAACTTCTCATGCTTGGGACTCAGTCATTCATTCATCAGATATGATTAGTGCCTCTTATGTGCCAGGGGCTGTGCCACAACTAAATGGCAAGATGAGTAAGATATGAATCCTGCCTTCAAGGGACTTCCAATCTATAGCTTCTAGCTCTAAAATTTCATGCTTCAAAGTACGATGACAATCAGAGAGATTTATTAGCACTGGGGTAGATTGACCAGCTTAGTAAGGCCACGTGCTATTTGGAAAGGGCTCCCACAGTGGATTAGATGGTTCTGGATTCAAATTTGGTCCCATGACCTTGAACAAGTTCCTTTATCCCTTTCAGTTCCATTTCTTCTTCTATAGAATAGGTGTAACAAGATTTACTTTGAAGCATTGGGAGGAATAGAGCTAAGATACACAAAGTACCCCCCACATAGTGAACATTCAATGAACCATTTCTCCCAGTTTCACTCTTGACCCTCAACATCCATTCTCCATCCAGGGAGCCAGATGATTTTTTAATTGATCTTAAACATGTAAATGGTATCCTATCACTTAGAACCCTCCTATGTACCATCCAGGTGTGTAGGTTCTGGGCTCCGTATATGGGGGCCCTACAGGGCCCTGCATGATCTGGCCTCTGCCTCCCTCTACCCCTCACCACTCCTTCCAAGAGACCACATGCATCCTCTCTGCTTTCTCAAATATGGTTAAGTTTACCTCAGGGCCTTTGCTCTTTTCATTTCCCAAAGAATTATTGGCTCCTCAATAATCAGATTTCAGCTTAAAACTCATAAGGTCAAAGAGGCCTCTTGTGGCCATATACCCCTCAGTCCAGTCACCTCTATCACATTTTCCTGTTTCGTTTTTGTAACACCAGCCCCAAATCCTCTTATTTGCTTCCTAGAGTATTGTCTGCTCCATGTCCCTCAAGAATATAAATTCCCCAGGGGTAGATTCCCTGTTTTATTCACTGTATCCCTAAAACAGAATCAATGCCTGGCCCATAATAGGCACTCAATAAGTAGTTTTTTAATTTAGGGTGTTGTAATTATTACCTTTATCATTGATGGCTGCAATTTATCTGAGAATCTTTATTCCTCTGATAATGTCTGAATCTTGAGCTGGAAGAGGAACTAGATTTATGCCTGAAACACAAGGTTGAGGAGGACTAATGAGAAACTCAATAATCAAGAGAAAGGAGAGTGTGAGCCTGGGGGGAGAGGGGCTTACAAGGCAATGATGAGACTGTTGGATCCTTTTTCTTAAGATTTTATTTATTTGTTCATGAGAGACAGAGAGAGAGAGAAGTAGAGACACAGGAAGAGGGAGAAGCAGGCTCCACGCAGGGAGCCCGATGTGGGACTTAATCCTGGGTCTCCAGGATCACGCCCTGGGCTGAGGGTGACCCTAAACCTCTGGGCCAGCCGGGCTGCCCGAGACTGTTGAATTTTAAGCTAATAGGCCTTAATGCTAGGCCTAATTTTACCACAAGCTACCCCAATCCTTAACTCTTCAGGGCTTAGTTTCTTCATATGTATAATAAAGAAAAGTTTAGAACCAACTGGCCTGAAAAGGTCTCCAACTGTGTGCCTTTGGGACAGGGCCTTCTGTGGGAGCCCAGAAAAGTACTTGTGTGAGATGCTACAGAAAAGCAGCTAAGAGGAGAGTGGTGAGTGGAAGCCTCCTGGTGCGTACCCACTCAGATGCACTGCACTGCCAGCCCTTCCCTCGGGGCTTGCTTCCCAGACAGGGCCTGGCACAAGGCAATGGCTCACAAGGTATTGACTGAGTGAATGAATGGGGCCACAGAGAGAGAGAGAACTGACAACTCAGTGACTCAGAAGGAAGGACCACTGAGTCATCATGCCACTTCCTGTCTTGCTCAGTGTCCTCCAAGCCAAGTCCTAAGGGGGTCGGAAGGTGGCAAAGAGTTTTAGCTCTCATGAGTCCACATGCAACAGCACCCCACAAAAAAGGCCCTCGGGGTCAAGGGTGTGGGGGGCAGGGGAGGGAACAAAATGGTCACTTAACCTTTGAGTTCCTAGCAACAAACCCTAACATACGACTGAAAGATCATATAGCCTGATTCCTTTTTCAGAGCAATCAAGTCATTTTCTAGAATGTCAGCTATAAAAGGGGCTGTCTCAGCTATCTAGTCTTGTGTAACAAAGCACCACTAAGTTGATTAAAGCAATAGCCATTTTATTTGTTCACAGTTCTGTGGGTCAGCGATTTTGGCTGGGCTCAGCAGAGCGGTTCCACTATGCTCTTGCATGGGATCACTCCTGTAACTATGTTCATCCAGCGACTTAACCGGGGTTGGGTGGTCTAACTCCACGTCTGCTGGTTGCTGTTGGCTTCTGGCTGAGCCTTTCTCTCCACATGATCTCATCTTCAAGGAGGCTGGTCTGGGCCTGTTCGCGTGGCTGCAGCATCATTCCAAGAGGGTGGTAGCAGGCACCGCAATTGTGGGACCCAGGAAATTTAACAAAATCCCCTACCCCTGGACAAGCAGAGCAGGACTGACTCTATTTTGTGCTTTACCCACCTTGTGCTGACCTGCTTATTACTTAGGGCACTTCCCTACCCTAGTCAAGTCCAGGGCACACCCTAACCGGAAATCCAGCTCAGTGGACCAGCATGACTGTGCAACTTTCTGCATATCCCATTGGCCACTGGCCCCTATAAAGTTGCTAAGCCTCTTAGTCTCGGGGTCCAAGTCCCTGCTCCGCTGTGTCAGGTATACTTGGACCCAAGCTCGAGCTTGTACATAAACCCTCGTGTGTTTGCATCGGTGTCGGCTCCTCGGTGGTTTCTCAGATTCGTGATCTTGGGCACAACAGCAAGGCCTCTTAATGCTTAGACCCAAACACAGTGTCACTTGTACTCCATTCTATTAGTCAGACCAAGTCACAGCACTAGCCCAGGTTCAAGGGGAAGCAAAATAGGTGCTACCTCCCAATAGGAGAGGGAGCAAGCTTACACTACAAGGGAGACAAACATGTAGGGATGGAAGAAATTGTGGTCATCTCTGCTAACAGCCTACTGCAGAAGCCTTGAGGCTCATGCGGGCCCTCATCATACACACACAGGTTAGGTGACTTGGTCAACTTCAGAGAGTTAGTGGCATATGCGGGATGGGAACTTGCATCTCAGTCCAGTGTTCCACACCTTCAAGGATCTCTTCCATTTGCAGCCTTATCTTCTTTATCCAAACCTACTGACAGAACCAGTCTCCAGAAGCACCCCACTTCTCAGCCTTCCCACTTTGGATTTGCAGACCAACCCAGTGACAGATTGAGTAACACAGTCCTGTTTCCAAGGCTACAACTGCATGAGTTCCATGGGTCTCCTTGATAGCAATGGAGATTCCAGTCCATCTTCTAGTCCCCGGGGAGCTGGTCAGGCCCCAAGCTATAGGTAGATTTGACAACAAAAGCTCATTTCACTGGGCTCCGTTACAGTCATTTAATGAAATAGAACTTTGTAGTTACAGTTTTCAAAGCAATATGTCCCCAGAATATCTTGGAAAGGTAGTAAACCAATCTGTTAGACACAATATGACTATCAAGAAATTAAAAAAAAATAAAATAAATGTAAAAAAAGAAATAGTTCACCAGAATAGCTTCTGAAAATGAAAGCTGAGGGAATAATCATCATCTAATATTTATTGAGCTTTAACTCCCTCCAAGCACTGGCTCAGCATTTACACGGACCAGCTCATTCATTCTCACAACGACTACATGATGGAGGTATTGCCACCCCTGTTCATAAAACTGCTCTCTTCAATAACACCTTTGTCACCAAATCCAAGGTCTTATTTATAGCCTTTAGCTTTTTCAACTCTGCATGATTTGAAAATACTTATCTATTCCACACAGTCGTTCTGTTGGGTGACAAGACCTGGTCTAGGTGCAGGTGTTAATCACAGTAAACCAGTCAAAAACATTTCTTGCCCTCGCAGACCTTGTCTGGTGAGATGATCGGCACTGAATAAGCAGCAGTCTGCAGGATTGGTGTTATAAAGAGGGAGGTGTGTGGGCGCCTGGGTGGCTCCATGGTTAAGCGTCTGACTCTTGGTTTTGGCTCAGGGTCCCGGGACTGAGCCCTGGGTTGGGCTCTGTGCTCAGTGAGGAGTGGGCTTAAGGTTCCCTCTCCCTCTGCCCCTCCCACTCATGCTCTTTCTCTCTCAAATAAATAAACCAATCTTAAAAAAAGGGGGGGATATGGGGAAGCCCTCTAAAAGGTGAGTCTTTCCTCCTTTGGTTTCTAGGAATTGAAATTGTCCAGATTTTAGTTCCTACTTACCACTCCATCGTTGCTTCCTTTTCTTCCACAGGACCCTTCAGGCCCAGCATTCTCCAGGGACCTGTCCTCACAGCTCTTTCTTTCCTCTCATTCCATTGCTGAAGCTCCTAGTCCTGCTTCTGCCTTCAGGCCTGCTCCACCCCAGGTTTGGATCGTGTCTTTTTCCCTCCCAGTTCCTTGTGGTTCCCTATGCTTCCCCGGGAGCCCTCCTGTAACCAGTGGCTTCAACCCCTGCCAAGGATTCCTGAACCCCACCTCCGGCCACATCCCGGTCCCAGCTCTGTGTGGGGCACTGAGACCCGCACATCCAGGATCACCAGGTCCATTCATACCCCCTTGTTGATACTTTTCTCTCTGCTTCCATCAACCCTTGCCTCTCCAGCAGGCCAGAAACCCCATTCACCCTCAGGGCACAGGGCTGCACCCTGCAGGTGGTGCAACCGATGGATGCACCCTCCTTCCACTGACCTCGACTCTTTCTCCACCCCTCCCTCCTTCCCCACCTATCACCTTCTAGAATCCTTAGCTTTGTCTGGGGCTGCCTCTGCCACACTGTGTGCTCCCAAAAGGCAGAGACCAGGTCCCGTAAGTCTTGCACAGCCGAAAATGCCCAAATGCCATTTATTGAGCTATTGAATTCAATTTGGACTTAGGAAAGTTTTTCAATTCCCCAGTTGAAATCGATGCTTTTGAAATGAGACCACAAGTCCTTCAGCATTTCTGTAGGGTTAGCTGAGTGTGCCTGTCTCAGTCACAAGACTGCAGGCAAACAAGCTCTTTGCTGACACTGCTCCTCCATTTTATTTGTCTTTTATCCACCAATACCCTCCACTGGGAAACATATAATGAAAAAGTTTGTGGTCCAGAGTCATTTTGCTACACTGGCCCATCCTTGGCCAAATGGTCATTCATTACTTATTTAACAAGTACTAATTGAGTGCCTTCTTTGTGCCAGGCATTGTTCAAGGCGAAATGCTGCCCTCAAGAAATTTAGATTCTAATGAAGGACATGGACGATAAACAAGCAAATAAATAACAAGAAAACATCAGATTGGTAGGTGCTACAAAAGGAATAAACGGGGTGATAATATAGAATGTCAGGGGCTCCCTGGTGGCTCAGTTGGTTAAGCGTCGCCTTTGCTCAGGTGATAATCCCAGGGTCCTGGGCTCGGGCTCCCTGCTCAGCGAGGAGTCTGCTTCTCCCTCTCCCCTCCCCCCTGCTCCTGCACATGCGCTCTCTCCCTCCCTCTCAAATAAACACATAATTTTTAAAAATCTAAAAAAAAGAATGTCAGAAGGAGGGATGCCATTTTAGCAGGCATGATAGAAGGAACCAGGCACAAAGTTGCAGAAGGAACTCCAGGAGGAGAACAGAAAGGGTAACAAACCCAATGCAGGAAAAAAAAAAAGAGAGAGAGAGACCACGGGCATACCTGCGAAATAGAGAGGAGTGCAAATGTGCATTGGGTGGAATGAACATTGGAAGAAGACAGCAGTGGAGAGGTAAGCCGGGGCCAGGGCAGGTGGAGTCCTGCAGGCACGCAGGGACTTCTGGTTTTATTAAGAGCCAAATAAGGAGCTCTTAAAGGATTTTATACACAGGAGAGACAAGATCTGATTGATTTTGTTAAAATGGGTCTCTGAAAAGAATGCACAGAGGGTGGAGTGAGGGCCGCAGAACCAGTTCCAGGATTGTTGCCATGGGCCCGGCAAGTTCGCTGGTGGCTTAGAGCAGGTGCTGGCTTGGGAAGGGGGACAAGACAGCTCCCGTAAGCACCTGGCTCCATCTGGTCAGTTCTCGGTACTGCCCTGGACCCTCCATCCAGCCGGGAGGGTGCTCCAGGGTGCTGTCCAACCAAAGCACCCATGCGTGGCGGCGGAGAAACACCTGGAGTCGGCTGATAGCCCACATCCTCTGGTCTCTGTCTCCTCGGCCTCTGGCCTTCTGGCTCAGCCTCCTCATCCCGCCCCCCCAGCAAGGAAGCCCTGCCTCTGGGCCAGCCCTCCAGAGGAGCCCAGAGAGCTTGGCAGGGCCCGGGCCCGGACGCCGAGGCACCTGCGGAAGCCAGCAGGTGCAGGTAGCGCAGTGGACGGCTCCCGCCTCCCTGGGAGCCCAGCTCCCTTTCCCCTTTTTATTTATTTATTCATGAGAGACACACAGAGAGAGGCAGAGACACAGGCAGAGGGAGGCGCAGGCTCCCTGCAGGGAGCCCGACGCGGTACTCCATCCCAGGACCCCAGGATCATGCCCTGAGCCGAAGGTGACGCTCAACCACTGGCTCCCCACGTGCCCGTTTCCTTCTGGATCTACTCTCAGACTACCTAAATGCTTCGTTGTTGCCCTTGCTAAAACACAGGTTGTTAGGTTGCTTTGCCCTGCAAAAGAGAAGAAATCAAAGGCAGTGGAAGTGAAGTGGCGAGCCGGGGCAAGGGGCTGTGGCCTGCCCACCTGGCCTGCCTACTTCCTCACCTGCTGCCTCGCCCGGCCCCTCACACTCCTGCCTGGCCCAGCCCGCCTTCCTCCCACACATCTGGGGCTCTCCCCTGCTTACCTAACTTCTCCTTCAGGTCTCTGCCTTAATATCACTTCCCTCTAGAAGCTGTCCCTAAGGGCTGCCTGCCAGTCTACGTTAGAGCCCCTGATTAAGTGCATTCAAAGCACCTGGGACTTTTTCTTCATAGGATTCACAGTAATTGTAATTACACACTTACCCAGCAGGGTGGAAACATATGCACCGTGGCTCAGGGTTCTCTAAATGATGAGCTAAATTTTTGTATTTGTCCAAGTGGTCTCATTTGCTCCCACTCCTGCTGATGGTGGGGTGGGGTGTGGGGGGAGGACTTCAACTTGCCAATGAAATGTAACAGCCTCTTCCAGTTTCAAACCATCTGGTTAACTCAAGGTTGGAAGTTGCTGGCCTTGGGTACTCTCGGGCCACCATGGGCTACCACTGCTTCCATGTAAACAGTTTGGGGGTCAGCTCCATCCTCCAGGCCTTGATGGTAAGGCCACGTCTTAGGCTTGCTGGGGCAAGCCCCCAGCCTGGCATTCTGAGCCGTCTTGGGAGCATGTCATGAGGAACTTCTATACCCCCTACGTGCCACCCACAGGCTGAGAGGAAGTGGGAAGCAATCTCAGGCCACTCTCTATGGAAACATGCTCAACACCGTTTCGAGTCCACTGTGGCTGCCCCATGGTTTACGAGGTGCCCAGACAGAGAATTTCCTCTATTAACCAAGTAGAAGGCAGAGCCCAGTCTCCTGTGACCTGACTCCCCCCTCGGCCACCTGGACTGTTCTGCATCCTTGCCCTGACATTGGCTCAGGGACCAGAGTCTCTCTCTTCCTCCACTGTCCTGCTGGTGGGGCAGGATCCTCCCTTTCCTTCTAGTCTTGGGGGGCCTCTGGAAGCTGTGATGTGGTCTCTGGATTAT
Source organism: Nyctereutes procyonoides (assembly GCF_905146905.1). Taxonomy (NCBI): domain Eukaryota; kingdom Metazoa; phylum Chordata; class Mammalia; order Carnivora; family Canidae; genus Nyctereutes; species Nyctereutes procyonoides. The sequence continues at coordinate 28,196,075 of NW_026575122.1, forward strand.
GCATGGCTCACACTGAATAAAGCCCATGACCCAGGTTGGCCTCTCTGTAGTAAGAGCAAGCTTTAGAAATGAACCACCAGTTTCCCCCTGGCCGCCACACCCTTTACACTTTTTCTTTCTCCCATAAAGTTTTAGGATTACTTTCTTGTGGATTTAGAAACCAAGTCTGATTCCCACAGCTGAGCAGTGGGAATCTTTTTTATCTTCTTTTTCCAAACTCGTGTTCAACCTTACTGAATCCACCCATTTGTGGGAAGGGACTACATGGTTTTCAGGACTAGCACCTCAGCTTAATGTCTTTAAAAAATAACTTCTTATTAAGTAGTTTATGTGAGTTTTTGCTGAAGGCCTACCTACCTCTATAATCTCTTTTGCAGGGATCCCTGGGTGGCTCAGCGGTTTAGCGCCTGCCTTTGGCCCAGGATCGAGTCCCACGTCGGGCTCCCACGTCGGGCTCCCGGCATGGAGCCTGCTTCTCCCTCCTCCTGTGTCTCTGCATCTCTCTCTCTCTCTCTGTGTGTCTATCATGAATGAATGAATGAATGAATGAATGAATGAATAAATAAATAAATAAATAAATCTTCAAAAAAAATATAATCTCTTTTGCTCAGTACTGTTCCTTGTGGCTAACACACATGTGATTAACATAGATTTTGTTGCATGATTTAAGCCAGTTGATAGAACTTGATAATAATGATGTCAAAATTGTCAGGGACCGTCGAGATCATTTAGTCCAATTCTTTTATTTCAGGAGAAGAAACCTAAGGGCAGAGTGATTAAACACACTGTTCAAAGTCACACAGATACCGGCCAGTGTGGATCTTGAAACTTTCATTGTTCTACCCCCAATTTATCACTGTTTCCCAAATCAGCCAGCTGCCTTCACATGGCATTTCATTTGCCCGTGTGTCCTAAACCTGAACTATGTGGTTGCATAGAAAACTAGTTGCCTCGATAGGATGGTTTACAGAATTTCTTTCCCCTTCTCCTTGTCTTCCTCTAGCCTGTGTGGATATGTCATTTTCAAAATGGAAAGAGTTCATTTTTTCATGATTACCAAAGTTCAAACATTCTCGTAATAAAAAACTGTAAGAAAATGTTTACATTTGTGTTTCTAGCATTTAACATAGTGCAAGCAAACACTGAATTTGTGCTGAGTATTAACGAAGAAAATAAAAAGTCATGCATAGTTGTGCTACCCAGAAATAATTATTCAGTATATGTGCTTTCTCTATGTCATGTATAATAAAAGCAGGATTAGATATACATTTTTCTCTTGCCAGATTCCTTAAACAAATACAGCAGAACATATCCAAATAATAAGTAGTGGTCCATTCAAGGGGGTCACCTGGAGAGGTGATATTCTTATTTGTGTGATGTTATTGTTGTTCCAAGATTGTTGCTGATTATTTTATTCTCAGAATGAACAAATATTTATCCTTTGATGGATTTTATTTGGAATAGGAATATCATTGGAATAAAGGCGGAAAAACTGGGTGTTACTGTTTTGGATAAAAAGCAAGATGTGAATATAAAATAAGATTGACATTTGCCATGTGTATGCTCATAAGTTGCTTTGAAAATTAGCCCCCACAAGGAGTCCCAAAATGTTTCTGGCAGGGGCATCACAGGAAAAGGTGCACACCTTCCAAGGGGACCACTTAGAAAGTAATGATTTGCATGTGAATGTAAAAATTCCTGTAGATGGGTTTTAAATAAGGCAATCGTTTTGCTTCATAGTAATATTTTGTACAAGATCAGACTCATAGAAAACTGTCGTAGGGAATTTAGCTTGATAAGATTATTTTGTTTGGTTTTCAAGTAAACATTTTTAAGTCTTGCATGATCTGGGCTGGAGGCAATCAAGCTGGCTGCAGCGAGCTTTCTCCAGTGCCCCCTTTGAATTTGTTCATTATTGCTTTGCTTCTCTTCTCAATGTCTGTCTTTAATTTTCTGGTCCTTAGTAACAATCCATAAGAGGGGTGAGCCTCTTATATACTTCTGCACTTCTAGAATACATATTATCAGAGCAAAAATGCATCCTGGCTTCACTTGAGGAGGCCCAAATGTCTCCAGGGGCCAGATTGGTCACATAGAGTGAGTGAGGAGGGTATCTGTAAGAAAACAGTGCCAGCCTGATGACAGTAGGGGAATGACTGGCAGCCTCAGTGTTGGAAGGCAGTTGGGAATGGTGGGGATTGGGAAAGTCAAAGAACACATACCCATGCAAAGGAGGCTAACTTTTACCCCAGGGGAATGAACTCAAGATGATTAGAACTTCTGATCTTTCCTTTGGACAGGCTGGAACTCTGGGTTTTTATCTTACTTCTCTTGATTTTTAAGTGTCAACAAATAAAACAAACATACTAGAGAGGCAGAGGAGTATAAATGGCCAAGAACTTGAATTCTGGAGCCAGGCTGCTTGGGTTCAAATTCCACCTCTGCCTATTGATTAACTGTGCCACTTTAGGCAGGTTACTCAACCTCTCTGTGCCTTGGTTCCCTCATCTGTAAAATGAGGACAGTCATATAGTACCAATCTGGTAGGCCTGAGGTGAATAACTTGAGTTATACATATATGCACATGCCTGGTCTATAGTTAGTGCTACAGAAATGTTAGCTCTTGTTATTTAAAATGAGAAGTCGTTGTGTGGGCTAAATAAAACATGTCTGCTGGCTGAATTCAGCCCATAGATTTCCAACCCGGGCGTTATGGTCTAGAAACAGGAAAGAGAGCTCTTGGTAACCTAAGACAGTTTGTATAAAATCATACTCAGTATCTCAGCATACTCCAAAGCACATCAAGAGTTTAAAATAGGCTGTAAAAGTCAATCTGACCCTTAGTAACTCTACAAATTTCTGATGAGCACGGTGGTCACTGAGCTGATCCATGTGGGAGCGGGGGAGTGGCTTTCCATTTCACCTGGGCCAGCCTCCAGGGGTAGGCAGGCTGAGTTGTTAACATATTCTTTCTTTCTTCTTTCTTTTTCTTCTTTCTTTCTTTCTTTCTTTCTTTCTTTCTTTCTTTCTTTCTTTCTTTCTTTCTTTCTTTCTTCTTTTCTTTCTTTCTTCTTCCTTCCTTCCTTTCTCTTTTTCTTTCTTTCTCTTTTTCTTTCTTTCTTCTTTCTTTCTTCCTTTCTTTCTTTTCTTTCTTCCTTCCTTCCTTCCTTCCTTCCTTTCTCTTTTCTTTCTTTCTTTCTTTCTTTCTCTCTCTCTCTCTTTCTTTCTCTCCCTTCCTTCCTTCCTTCCTTCCTTCCTTCCTTCCTTCCTTCCTTCCTTCCTTCCTTCCTTCCTTCTTTTTTTATTCATGAGAGACACAGAGAGAGAGGCAGAGACACAGACAGAGAAAGAAGCAGGCTGTCTGTGGGGAGCCCAATGCGGGACTCGATCCCAGGACCCCGGGATCATGCCCTGAGCCGAAGGCAGATGCTCAACGCTTAACCACCTAGGCATCCGAGTTGTTAACACAGTGAATGAAACACCGCCATACTGATCTATAAACAGATGCTTTCCTAGCCGACCCCATCATGACTGGTCTAGCCCAGCCACCCCAGCCTCCCCCAGTGACCCCTGGCCCTCCCACTCTGCCTCTGCTCCGTGACATCTGTTCTGATTGGTTAGTGTCCACTCCATACCGATTGTTAAATATCTTGCTTATCATCCCTGCAATTGGGTGCAGTGAACCAAATAAATTGCTGATTCAACCGTGAAAAGGTTTGTCTTTCAAAAATCTGTTATTTAACCTCCTTAAGCCTTAGTATTCTCGTCTGTAAAATAGGGATAATATTAGTGACTATCTCGTGTTACGATAAATGAGACAATCCATGTAAAGTGCTTAGCAGTGCCTGGCACATGCCAACCCTCTCTCCATAAATGCTAGCTGTCATTGGTGTTAATTTAGGTTGTATACCACTAGGTGAAGGGCATGCCTCGAATCTCCTGTAGCCTCAGGAAGGCTTAATCTTGTTCAGATAGGCTTGTTATTCAAGACCTATGGATTTACAGTTATATATAACTCTAACTGTATATAGTTATATTTTATTAATTATTGTAAATTATAGAAGCATAGAAACACATTATAATTTCAACAATAAAGAAAATGGAAGGAAAACCTAACATCTCACCAATCTAGAACACCAGCTTCGAAATAGCATGTTTAAATAGAATTATGTAAGAAAAAATTTCAAATGAATCAAGTACAATTTGACATCTTTCTGTCATTTGGCCAGATTAACAACCCCGTGAGGTCGAGGTCATGTTCATCTTGGTTACCGCTGTCTCCAGCACCTACAGAGTGCATGTTATGATTGGCACTCAATAATTATTTATTGAATGAGTGCACAAATGCTGAATGCATGAGGAAGGAGGAAAAAGCAGGCATAGGACATGAGAGCCCAGGGGAGACCCAGGCTTCGTGTTTGCTAACCAGGAGCTGGCTGGCAGGGACCATGGATCAGAATTCAGGGTCTGGGAAGGTAGAGTGGAGAAGAAAAATGGGGAGTCAAGGTCCAGGAGTGTACTGGGGGACAGAACAAAACAGATCTCAAGGTCCAATGAGAATAGTATCCTCAGCATTGAGGTGGAAACTCAGAACCAAGTGTTCTTGCTTGGCTGGTTGTTTTTGAGACCCCTAGCCCCACCCCCTGCTCAGGCATCTGCTGACCTTGAGTGAGGTGGACCCGATTCCACAGGCAGGGAAACCCCTATCGGGCTAGGTGGGAAACAGGTCACCCATAGATAGCTGGGCCATCTCTCCCCTGGTTCATCATCCTTAACATAATTCCCTGCTTGTTCCAGCTCCCTCTCCTACCCAGCCTTTACCAGAACGTCCTTTCCCCACTCTTGCTTCTACCCTGCCGTGGGAATTAAGGCTCTGTCAGTGGAGCCTATGAGGACTTTAGGCTCAGGTCAGCTTAAGACTGAGAGACCCTTGCAACAAGTCTCTCTGGGAGCTGATCCCAATTTAGAGCAACTGGCCTTGCGTTGTTGGTTTCTAGAGATGAGGAACTATGGTTAGTATATCCTGCTATTCAGGGCTGTTATACAGCTGGTAGGCACTGGCACAGCCATAGTGGTTATTAAAACATTGAAATACACTCAGGCACCTGGGTGGCTTAGTGGTTGAGCATTTGCCTTCAGCTCAGGTCATGATCCCTGGGGTCCTGGGATTGAATTCCGCTTATGGCTCCCCACAGGGAGCCTGCTTCTCCCTCTGCTTTTCCCTCTGCCTATGTCTCTGCCTCTCTCCGTGTGTTGCTCATGAATAAATAAATAACATCTTAAAAAAAAACATGAAATACACTCAGCAGCTGGAAGGTTAACGCTGGGCACAGAAATGGAGGACCCTCCAACAGAATGTCCAGCAAGTTCTCCAAGAACCAATGCCTTGCTGTGAAACGTTCTGAAAACCACCACTGATTGTCCTTAAAATACAAACCAATCCTTAGCACCTTAGTATATAAATAAATGAATACATGCATGCATGCATGAATGAATGAATGAATGAACAGATGAAAATGGACATAAATTTGTGTTGCCTGAATGAGTTTTCCGTGTCAACCGTTTTCTGAAAAGTCAGGTATCCCTTCCACGCAGCAGAGCATCCTTAATATATCTTAATCAATGTTCTAAACTGGTTTCAGAAGTCAAGGTCACCCTCTTGCTTGTAACTAGGCTTTTATAGAACAGGCTTCCATCATCCGTCTGGGGCAATTGTCAGAAAAGCTCTCCTATTGTGAGTAACACATCCAGAGCACAGGCCGTATTTTGCTTTACATACTTAAGTGAAAAATTGGTCCCTTGCTGAACATAATGGAAGTCATTTGTTCTGGAAAAAGCAATTCAGAAAGAGATATCACCTAAAAAGCTAGAGCAGTCCACTCAGAACTCTCTCCTCTGCTGGGCCGTGAAAGATTCTCGGGAGTAAGCGCTGTTTTTCGAGGGGTAAGAAGTGTTTTAATTTCCCATAATGGCCTCATCTAGGAAGTCAGTCTATTCACCGTAACAATTTGCTCCTGCAGCGTGTGACTGGCCCCATCCGAGAAGTAATGGATGTTCCTTTTAGTGCCCGGAGGCCTATACTGAAACCAGTTTGGAAGTGGTTTCCACAATTCCTAGCCAGAGTTAAAAGCATTTCAATCAGTGGGGAGAGTGGAAAGCAACTCCTTGCAATTCAGAGGTTGTCCTTTAGAAGACTCTCTCAAGCCTCTGGCAAAGATCTGGTAACATTTTTTCTATGGGTCACCCATCTCTGCAGCTTGAGGCCAAGGGAAGCCATTTTGGTTTCCTCTCTAAGGACCAGGAAGAGGGGGAGGGGCTTCCCCCAAAGCCACTCTCTCTTTTTCATTTTGGCTCTTTTCTTTCAGATTTAACCATGGAATTACTTCTCCCTGCTAGAACTGTGGTTTCTCATAACTCAGTCCTCAAACCAGAGAGCTGTGTGGCAGCAGACATTCTTGAAGAAACTTCTTCTGAGCCCTAGTGGGTAGAAGAGAGCAAAAAACGGTGGGAGAGGGAAACATTGTAGCCCTCACTAGAGGGGGAATAGATCTTTTCTCACACCCCTTCATGAGTGAGTTTCTCCCGGCACATCTCTGACCAAATTGGGAGGGCCGAACCCAATCTCTTGCCTTGTTGTGGGAAGCAGAGATTTGGCCACTTTCAGCTTTTGTTCAAAGCCTCCTAAAAAGGAGCCGCCCTGTCCCACCCGGGACTTCAGGGAAGCCTGTGCCCTCCCCAGAAATGACAAATGGAAAAGACAGAACGGACTCCAGCCAGGCCAGGATACAGTCTCTGGAAAGAGGTTGTTTTTGTCTCCAATGCCATAGAAAACACATCCTCTTAACTTATTAAGTAGGGAAACAGCACAATCACACACGCTGGAGGTTACCAAGGTGAACAGAATCCAAGATTAAAATCTGCCAACCCAGTGGTGCGTGGAAGCATGGAAGGCCCAAAGAGGAAATCTAGTTCACTGTTGGTAAATTTTTTTGGATGCTGTTTATGTTTGAACTTTTCTCTGTTTTCCTGTAGAAACTTCCGTACCCTCTTCCTGTGTCCCTACAAAAGGCCTGGACAATGCAGTCCCAGCACCACTGTAGGACATGGGCAGGGCCCCACCTTCCTCCTTCCTGCAGGGATATCCTTTCCTATAGAAGAGGTAAGAATGTAAGGTTCATGTGAAAATGTTATTATATTCCTTATCTCAGTCATTTCGTGATTTGCTGTTTGGCCACAGTAAGTCAGCCTGGCCACATTCACAATAGAGGTGGCCTCAGTTCCTAGTTTTGGCTCGTGCTGTTTTCTCAGCTGAAGAGGGCAAACGGCTGTTAAAAATGCTGCTTGTTTTCCAGGATCTTATCAAGAGTTCATGTCTAAGGCCAGAAAGAGAAGGGAGGGCTCCGTTTTTTAATTTTTTTTTCTCTCTCCTCATTGTTTCCAACTGATTTGGCAGGAAATGGGAGTCCTCTACCTGTCCCTCTCGGGAGTAAAATTGATTTGATTCCATTTTTCAGATGTATCCGCTACCACCAGGAGTTGGGGACAATTCTGCTCACCCCAAAGCAAATGTGTCCTGCATTTACACAAATGACATCTTTCAAAATGGGAAATGAGTCCAACGTAAATGGGGAGCTTTGGGATTGGTGATTTCCGTAAATTGCCTCAGAGAATCTCAGCTTTGTTGTACCTTCTCATTCACCCCTTTGTAAAGTGCCTTTGGGGGGCTGTGGACTTTGGCTGACTTCAACGTGTGTGTGTGTGTGTGTGTGTGTGTGTGTGTGTGTGTGTAGCATCATTGGCATAGACACTCAGAGAATAAAAATCCTTCCCACAGAGTTTCACATGAATTAGGACAGCTCACATTAACAGCTGCCTGAGAGCATATATCATAGATGGGCAATGCAGAGCTCAGGAGAAGGTGAGTCAGTTTCTCAAGAATTATAGTGTGTCTTTGGGTAACCCAGTATTTTCCATTTAACCCAGCTCAGCCAATTCAGTCAACTTGGACAAGAATCAAGGCCCATCTAGATGCTTCATTTCATATAAAATCAACCTCAGATGATTGTATTTTGAGAGGCTCGGTTGTTTTATTGTCTATAGACAAAGTTTAAACATAGGAATTATATAAACCACAGTATTCCATAAACAGAAGGATCTTTCCTTTCAATGTCAGTGCTTTGCTTTGGAGCTAAGACGTAGAGTTACTGTGGACAGTTACTAGATGGAATCAGGAAACAATTCGTTCTTAACTACCCTCAAGAGCACAAGAACCTGAAAAAGCTATTTGATTTTGCTCTACGGGGGTCTTGATTTTCCCAGGCTGCCTCATCCTCACTATAGGACCCTGCCCCTGATTGAAGAGGCTCTGCCCCCACCCAGTCTTATCATGGAACTTTATGGCTCTTCTGCTGCATGAGGATATTTGCAGTCAGGGAGAAACTCTCCAGACTCTTTCCTCCTGTGGAAACTACTCCTGTAGTTTCAAGAATTGGTGACCCACAGAGTAGCTTTGCTCCTCCACCTCCTTAGCTATTTGATCAGAGCTATACTCACCCCTAGTGCTCAGCTGGGGGTACCCAACTGCTATTTCAGACACAAAAGTTCAATAGCTCTACCAAGAGCCATCCCAGATAGTTTTTCCACCCAAGTAAGACAACGAACTTTAGATCAGCCTCTAAGGGATTACATTTGTGAGAGAAAAATATTTGACATCCTTGTATTGTATGAACCAATGCTTTCCCTCAATCCCAACATTTCCTTTCTCTCCTTGGTGCTTCCCCCATGCCCCTAACTCCCTTTGAAGCAGTTGGGCAATTCTGTGCTGACTGCCTCAGAGAAAGGATGTTACAATGGAAAACAGCCGGGAAAAGACTCTTCCTGACTTTTGAGTTTCAAAAGCTTAGGCCATTAGGGAAATGGAAAAGACCCATAGAAAGGACAAAACATTTGGCAGCAATGTCATGAGTGAGAACAAAATGCCTCGCCAGCCCTACTCCTATAGTTTCAAGAATTGGAGAGTGTCAGAAGGAAGAGAAAAAACTGGTGAAGTCTGGGACAAGAGGGCCAGATCCGAAGGGGCCACATGCACATTAGCGGAAACAGCATCCACAGACCACCTGTAATCTACTCACACGACCCTCTGCTTCACCCATGCCCAGGGGCTAGACTGGTTGCCATCCGGTGAGGATTTCTTACTGACTCTTTAGCAGGAATAACAGTTGTCTGTGGCCTCAACTTGGCTATGATGTCACAGTTGGACTTATCCCATATGACCAACACAAAAAACAATATCTCAGGACACTTGTAGGCCCCCAACAAGGATGGTGGGGCCCTTGGGCACTTGGCATGGTTTTGCAGGAAAAATCCCTATGTCTACAATTGAAAGCTGAATGGAACCAGTTCAAGATTTTCCTTGAACAAAAATCATAGTTAAGCCTCACCTCTATCCAAGGTCTCCTAATTATATGCTACCTCTAGCCTTCTCAAGGGAACTGCATTGCTCTTACATTTTGAACATCTTTGAACTGTTTCCCACAGAGCTGGTCCAGTGGTCTACTTGGATGATTCTACCATGTGTTGCATTCCTGGCCTCTGACCAAAACTCGACCTTGATCTTGATCTTGGGTAATTGCCTGGTTTTCCAGGTTCTAATGCTTCTCATTGCAGCACTCTGCCCTCCCCAGCTCCCAAGACAGGAGGGTTTGTAGAGCCTTCATCTTTCCAACTATACTAAGGTGCCAATTCCAACACACAAGCCACCCTGCTTCCCAAGGGCTCATCAATCACATACCTAGACGTTCCCTAACTACAAAGATACTCAACCTCTGCTCTGCTCCATCTTCACAAAGATACTCAACCTCTGCTCCATCTTCTCCAAGATGGAGTGAGTTACAGATAAAATGGAGTCTTCAGGACCACACCCTGAGGTATAAGAAGGTGGAGGCTGTGCTTGGGATGAGTCAAGGTATTAGGTCAATAGAACCAGGTTGAGTCAGTGGCTTATCTGGATGGTTTCTCATCAACATGAGAAACCCTTCTTCACTTCTTCACTCTCTTTCCTCCCATGTGACTCATGTCAATACACCATCCTGAGGACAACCCCACTCTCCTCTTCACTTGGGGAAGCATAGTAGGATAGCTCCAGACCCTAAGCAAAGGCTTCTCCTTTAGTCTAGAGGTAAGATCCCAAGGGTCATGAAGTGGCCCCGAGAGGAAAGTGCCAATGGCTGAGGTTTTAAACTGGAGGAGGGATAGAGGGACACCAAGTAAGTCCTCAATGCTAAAGTTCTCAGATCATGTCTACACTGAAAGATCACAATGAGAAACATAGAAGTGTCATTTCTGATTTATGGCACATACATAATTTCATCTTTGCATTTTTCCCTTGCCCTTCCTGCTTTACAGAGGTGTTGTGAGGCCTGATGTGTTCTACAGGTCTCAGATAAAAATTATTATAGAAGTACAAGAATGAGCACCATCACTGACACTAAGTAGCCTGAAGTCAAATGAGTATTAAGTCATTTAAAGGTTAAAGGTCAAGGTATGTTAGTGTGTGTTTCAAAGGTTACCACTGTCTGGGGGTAAGAAATGCTTCATTAAAGGTGATCTTTTTCATGGTGAAATTATAAAAGCATTCAGAGTAAAAAAAAAAAAAAAAAGAAAAAAGAAATGTAAAGAAGCCAACATCAAGGGATTATTATGAGTAAGCATGAAAGCAGATTAGTTAGCAAAAACAAAGCAGGTCCTCAACCAAGGTGACAGCATGACAGATTTTTATGTAAGATTTTCAGACCAAGTCTATTAAAAGAACTGTTAGCTCTGTGAGTGTTCATCATAGTGTCATTTCTCTGGATTTAATACTAGCTGAAACTAATGGGGCATGGGAAGGGGTGAAAAGTTTTTTTTAAAACAGAGATTTTTGGTAAATTATGGTAGCTAGGGGTTTGTGGTTGAGAGTGGGGAATACTTTAGAGTATTTCTCCTACCAAGTGCTCTAGCAATCATATCCATCTTAGGAGGTTCACTGCCTGACTTCTAATCTTTGGTGACCTTGGGGCATTATGTAAGACTTTTGTGCCTCAGTTTCCTCATTTGTGAAAAGGAAATAGTGAAAACCCTTCTAGGGTTGGTGTGAAGAAAAATGAGTTAACATAGGAAAAGCACTGGCACATGGAAAGTACTTCTAAAGAGTTTACTATCATTATGATGAATATCATCATAAGGACCCAGGGAAGAGAACATTGAGAAGAAAAGACACCAAGTGGAAGGAGAGTGGATCTGCCATGAAGGTTTTCTTCAACAGGTTTCACATATTCCTAAAGGCTTTTTACCCTATTCCACCTCATCTGAAGCCATTCTCAAAATAATATCTGACCAGTAGAACCAGACTGTTCTAAGCATAGTCAAGCCTTGTCTTTAGCCCAGTATTTTGAAGTAACGTTAGATACAACAGCATCATTTGGCCCTTCTCTCCTAGTTGTCACAGCATTTTAGAATATGGAAAGTAGATGGTTAGTAGTGATGTTCATCAATTATTTTTAGCTCCCTTCCTGCTGGGTGCATGATGGGATTATATAGTTCTGGCCCCCCTGGGGCATTGGACGGGGTCAAGTGGCTAGTTTTGGCCAGCAAGTTGAGAAAGGCCATGAAATGGGTCACTTCCAGGCTGAAGCATTTACTAGTCAATGCAAGACCTAACAGTCCTCTCCTTCCCTCTGGCTTGGAAGCCAGCAATGCTGGAGATGGTGACTGTCCATCTGCCTACATCCCTCAGTGACTCTGATAAATGATGAAGAGAACCACCAGTGCCACCCCCTGCCAACCAATCACAGGTAGCATAAGTAAGCATAAGTAAAAAATAAACTTCCATTGTTGAAAGCCACCATTTAGGGGGTTATTTGTTATTGCAGCATAACCCAATCTCCGGTGACTGATTCAGGTATCTTTAGCGTCAAAATTTACTTGCACACTAAACAGTGAAGTACAATAGTAAAAGTCCATCTTGACTACTGTCCCCAGGTAAATCTTTGTAAAAGACCTCTTGTGTTATGAGATTCATCCTTTGGCCTGGTATAAGATCCCAGCTCCTTGGCTCTGCTCCTCTTAATCCAACTTTCTGTCCCACAGCTTCAGTAAAGAAGCCTTCTTCTCAAATTAGACTGCACTCCTTGCCATGGACCTTCAACAAACCTGATTTATTCCTACCACCCAGAATACTCATGTTGTTTGCCTAACAAGAGCAGCAATAACTACTATCCTTTACCTATTTATTTATTTATTTATTTATTTAATATTTTATTTATTTATTCATTAAAGACACACACACACACAGAGGCAGAGACAGAGGCAGAGGGAGAAGCAGGCTCCATGCAGGGAGCCCGATGTGGGACTCGATCCCAGGTGTCCAGGATCACGCCCTGGGCTGAAAGCAGCACTAAACCACTGAGACACCCAGGCTGCCCTCCTTTGCCTATTTAAATCAAATCCTTTGATTGTAATTTGTACTATGTCTCCAGATAGCAGTGGAGAAATGACTGTGAAACTTTAGAACATGATTATTGTGTTCATTATCATTAGCAAACATAGATCGACACGTAAAATATAAAAGGGCCACACAAGGACCAATGACAGCAACCTGAAATGGACCAAGGGTCACAGTGTACAACTGAGCACCTGGCACATCAGTATGGATATTATCTATTGGCCATGGTGTCACACCCAGGACTTTATCCTGCAGCTGCACTATTATGACAAGTGTACAAAATTGCACTTCTGAGACGTTCACTGCACAATGTTTATCATGGTGAGAAACTGAGGAAGCCTCAGTGGCTGCCAATATGTCACTGATTAAATAATTATCATAGTTCCGTAAACGGATAGGCTGGGCAAGTGTTAAAAGGAATGAAGTGGAATAAAATGTGTTGACATAGATCAGCATGATACATGGTTGTGTAAAAAAAAAAAAAGCAACTTGAAGAAATATTTTATGTTGCTAAATATATTTTATGTTTGTAAAATCTCTGGAAGGATCTTCACTAAGCTGATAGCAGTGGCTAAGTCTATGGGGTAGGATTGCTGGGGTGGAGCGAGGAACTCTTCCTGGACCTCTTACGAGAAGCCTTTTACTCTCCTTTTACTAGCCTTCGTTGAGCACTTACTACGTGGCGGGATGCCACTACGTTCATCTGATAGTCTGCATAAACCATTGTGATTTTTATTATCCTTTCCCAATGAACAAGAAAACTGAAGGACAGAGAAGTGAAGGAATGTGCCCAGAGCTAGTAGGTGTCAAGATTGGAATTTGAACCCATGTGGTTTAGCTACATGATGTGTGTTCTTAATCAGTACAGTCAAAATAAATAATAACAATTTTGGGAGAGCACCTAGGTGGCTGAGTCAGTTGAGCATCCGACTCTTGGTTTTTGATGCAGGTCACGACTGCAGGGTCATGAGATCAAGCCCTGTGTCAGGCTCTGTGGTCAGTGGGGAGTCTGCTTGCGATTCTCTCCCTCTCCCTCTGCCCCTCCCCCATGCACACTTACATGCTTGCTCTCTCTCAGATAAATAAATCTTGGGGATCCCTGGGTGGCGCAGCGGTTTGGCGCCTGCCTTTGTCCCAGGGCGTGATCCTGGAGACCCGGGATCGAATCCCACGTCGGGCTCCCGGTGCATGGAGCCTGCTTCTCCCTCTGCCTATGTCTCTGCCTCTCTCTCTCTCTCTCTCTCTGTGTGTGACTATGATAAATAAATAAAAAAAATAAAAATAATAATAATGATTATTTAAGTCTGTTCTCCCTTCAGGGAAATTTTCACTTCTGTGACGCCACCTCTGATCACATCAGGCTGTTCATTCATTCAGCAAACATTTAGTAAATGTGTGGTTCAAAGGGCCTATTTCAGATACTGCAAAGTATACGAGTCAAAGAACTCACAACCCTTGCAGCTCAAGAGCTTACGGGGAAGATAAAGAGAGCTTGAAAACTGGAGTGGGGGTTGTGACGAGGTCCTATGTATTCAGAGAAAAGGGGAGAAACTTCCAGCTCTGGGAAGCAGAGTCAAGCCTGAAGGCTTAAGGCCTTCCCGGGGAGCCACTTGCTGGTTTGGCTGCAGAGAGAGGGAGTAACAGACAAGGCTGTAGGCCGTGGAGGGGGGGCGGGGCGAGGCCGGCCTGCTGAGGGCTGGGGGCCCTGTGGCAGAAGGCGAGATCCCATGAGAAAATTGTTTTATTAGGCCAGTGATGTGGTTAGAAGAGCAACCTAATGATATCAGTAAGTATTTATTAAGGGCTAGACAGATGCCAAGTATTTTTACATAAACTACCTCATTTCATCTTCAAAACAACCTTAAGGGGGAAGATATTGACACGTTCCCACTTTTACAGGGACCTGAAATAACCACCTCCTCAAGCAGCACAGCGTGGAAGTAAGCCCAAGCAGTGTGGGTGTGAAGTTTGTGTCTTTAGCTCTTTCTTTCTTTCTTTCTTTCTTTCTTTCTTTCTTTCTTTCTTTTTTCTTTCTTTCTTTCTTTCTCTTTCATTCTTTCTTTTTAAAGATTTATTTCTTTATTTTAGAGACAGAGAGAGCAGTGGAGGGATAGAGGCAAAGGGAGAGAGAGTCCCAAGCAGACTCCCCATGGAGCACAGAACTCAGCGCAGGGCTCAAGCTCACACCCCTCAGACCATGACCTGAGCTGAAATCAAGAGTCCAATACTTAACTGACTGAGCCACCCAAGCGTGCACCCCAAAAGCATGCTATTTCTCTAATGCATGCAACATATAAACACCCATGTGCACACATATCCTGTAAAAGGGCTTGAGTTAATAATTTCTGACATTGTCATTCTCTGATTGCATAGGGAGATCTTGATAATAACTAAAGTAATACACTACACTGTGTGACACTTCATAGCTTTACACTCACTGCAGAGAGCCATTCTAGCTTTGACCTTTAGAACAAACTCCTGAGGCAGATAGAGCAAGTACTACCTTTCACAGAGAAGACAGCTTAGGTGAGCTGGAGCACCCAAAGTCACAGAGCTCCTAAGCACTAGAATTTGGGTTCCAATCTAGGTGTTCAAGTCTGGTGCTTTTATTATTTTAAGATGAAGAAAATTCCATGATTCCTTCTGACCATGCGCTCTTAAAAGCACAACCTAACCTTCACATTAAACTGAGCTTCTGAGAATCTCACAGTTTCTGAAATTGTGTTCATCTTTTTCAGCATCAAAAGGGGCGGGCGAGTAGGACGAAACTTGTGTTCAAGGCAGATAAGCATTAGCACAGTTAACGGGTGCATCGGAGCCAGAGCGATGAGGAGCCGGAGCGCGGACCCTGGTGGGTGCTGCCCACAGCGTTACGTTAGGCTCTAGCTGCCTGCACCTTCACTCCTGGGGCGCATTAATTTTGGTGCCCTTGCATTCATCCATAAACACTTTGATGTGGACAGACTTGGGTATGAAATCACACTCTCTGACTCACTTCTACTTCAAAGAAAACTAATTATGAATGAACTCACCAAGTATGTCCAAAAACTGGAAATCATTGACAATTCCCCCGCTAACTTTTGCAAGAAATCCTTCTGGATATGATTACATGAAATACTGTTTGTGGAAGTATCTAGCACAGTGCCAGGCCCACACTGGTCTTTCAGTAACCGATTCATTTCTGAGCAACACCCTGGGGCAGGCTTTGTTCTGGGTGCTGGGAATAGAGCAGTGAACAAAACAGGTGAGGCCCCTGTCCCCACGAGCCTAGCTGGGGAAGATGGAGAACGAATGAGTAAATAAACAAGAAGGTGTATCAGGTATTGAAAAGGGCTATAAAGAAGATGAAACAGTAAACAGGCTGTGAAGGACGTTAGAGACGGCAGCCAGAAAAGGTCTCAGTGACAACATGTCTTTCTCATAAGGGCCAAGCCATCCTGATGGCTGTAGGAATTTGGGCAGCAGCACCCATGGGCGTAGCCTGTGAGGGATTGAAAGAAGGTAATGGGGCTGGAATGTGGTTACAAGGGAGAGGACGAAGACAGAATTCTAGAATGGAGGTGGTAGCCAGGTTATGGAAGGTTGTCATGAGTTGCAGAACGGAGTGTGGGTTATCTCCCAGGTGTGAGTGGGGTGGTTAAGGTGGAATGGCTTGATCTGTCATCCTGGTAAGGGCTGACTGTAGCTGTTGGGTGGAAAATGGAAGAGAGCTCAGGCTCTCTCATGTCTGAGCTCAGGCTGCTATCACAGAGCACCATAGACCGCGTGTCTTCAACAACAGACCTTTGTTCTTACAGTTCTGGGGGCTGGAAAGTCCAAGATCCAAGTGGCAGCGGATTCAGTTCTTGGTGGCCCACTTTCCGGCTTGCAGACCTGTCTTGCAGGGTCCTCACATAACCACACAGAGAGTGAGCTATGGTCTCTCTGCCTCTTCTAATAAGGATGTTAATCCCACTCGAGGGCTCCACCTCCATGGCCTCATCTAACCCTGGTCACTTCCCAAAGGCCCCATCTCCAAACACCATCACCCTGGGGGTGAGGGCTTCAATGTGTACCTTTTGGGGAGACAAACAGCCCATACCAGGGCAGGTAGAAGTGAGAGGCAGCTGCTGGGAGTCTGGGTAAGAGGTAGGGGACCCAGACCAGAATGGGCAAAAGTAGGTGGAAATACTAGATCCTACTAGATCCACTTGTCCTTTGGAGTCGGATCCCATGGGGCAGACCCTAAATAAACGTTTCCGCATGGGGCTACTTTACTTCCTCTCCTCCCCACATCCCTTGCAAGTGCCCTACTTCATTTCATTTGTTGAGTTTGGGCATAAGATATTTCTTAGGTAATTTACGTCTTTTTTTTTTTTTAACCCACAGATGATAACTGTATCCAAAGACAAGTCAATTCTAGTCAATCCAACAAAACTTTTTTGAGCATTGAAAACATACAACCTCTTCACATCAGATGCTTTTCCTACTCATTTCAGTTCAACAGTGGGTTGTGATTGGCAGTTCTGAGCTGGGCACCATCTTTGGTTCTGGAAGTTCAGATGAAAAAAGAACGGATATCTAGCCCTCGGCAGTGTCACGGTTCAATACGGAGAAATATGAGCAAGGAAATAAAACACGATACAGGACACAAGTGGAACCCAGACACCTATAAGATATGGGACATTCAAACAGTGCAGGGGGCAGAGGGCAAAACTCAGGGAGAGGAGCAGAAGCAAGCTTCTGGCCTGAGTGTCAGGGAAGGACATTCTCCGGTGGACAAGGAGGGTGTCCTGGGTCAGGGAACAGCACAGGCAGATGTATGTGGAGGCGAAACAGCAGGGTTTATTTGGGGGAACCACAGGCCCCTCCATATTGCTGGAGCTAACATAATAACAGAGGGAGACAGGCTGTCAATGTAGGTAGGCCTGGATCACGGAGGGCCTCCTGTATTACAATGAACCAGCCCGTACTATATTCTG
Organism: Nyctereutes procyonoides; assembly: GCF_905146905.1. Lineage (NCBI taxonomy): Eukaryota > Metazoa > Chordata > Mammalia > Carnivora > Canidae > Nyctereutes > Nyctereutes procyonoides. Next base: position 28,213,517 of record NW_026575122.1, read on the forward strand.
TTAGTGATGGGGAGTCAGAAAAAATGCTTCACACGGGGAGACACCATCAGACTGCATTCAACACCATACCCTCGCCAAGTGTATCTAACACGCACATCACGCACACATCATTGGAGAATATTCGCAAAGGTGTGTGAATGAGAGACTTGAAAAACATGTGGCTTCAAGGAAATTATATAATTTGGAAAGGGCAGAGAAGGAGGAGAGGAAAAATTTCAGCGGCTCAAGGAGAGATTCTCGGCCCCTTTCCAGCCCCTGGGACAAGCCCGGCGCGGGAAAAGCAGCCTGTCTGTTATGTCTGCAGGCGTCTGGGGCGAGCTCTGCTCCTCCACAAAACGGGCCAATTCATGCAGGATGTCAAGATGAGAGGTGTCCATTTTCCAGGGGCTGCGAGGCCAATTCCAGTTGCAGCGAGAAAGTGACAGGAGCCGGGGGGCCCAGCTGTGCCAAGGTACACATTTCTAGTGGGCACACCATTAAGGCATCTAGTAAAAAATCCTAATTGTGCTCAGAGGACTTTCATAGACCTTGGCAGCCTGGACACGGCTATGGAATGTGCAGCTTCCAGGCCTGTCTGGGAGCGGTGCCTCACAGCATCTCCGAGGGTCTCGAGAGGTGGCACAACGATCCGCACCAGTGCACAAGATCAGAAGTAACTTGAATTCCACTTTGATATCTTTTTCTAAGGTGCCACATAAAACTCAGGAAAGGGGGCGCTGCGAGGTGCAGCCTCGAGAGGTTGGCATCACTGCCATTCCCACTGTGCAGAATGAACCAGGAATGTCAAGGTTTCAACACGGAAAAATCCCCCTGAGGCTTCCAAATGTTGTTGTTGGCTTTGGGGCTTGCTTAGAGAGACCGTAGGGCTGCCACCTTGGTCTTTGTACTGGGTCGAGAGACACAACCGGCTCATGCGTAGACCATGGCTAGGAAATGAGTGGGTATTGTTACGTTATTTGGAATGAAAGTACTTGAATATTCTCTATGGTTGGCTGCTATAAAAATCTTACAAATCTGCATTGCCCAATAGGATAGCAGCTAGCCCCATTGCACTTCGAACTTAAACTTGGGTGTCCCACATTTCATGTTCTCAACAACCATATGTGGCTAAAGTCTGTTCCACTGAACAGTGCAGACTAAGAACATTTCCATTGTGGTGGAAAGTTCTACTGGACAGCGCTGTTTTAGATACTAGCTTCGTGGTGCTTTTTTCTCAGGCTGTAGGCTCTGACTGCTGCTTCGTATATGCTTGTGATGAGAGCAATAATTACATTAATAGTAATGATGACGATGGTTCATTCACACTGTCGGGCTCTCACTCTACTGGCCCTGTGCTAGAGTCTTTCCATGGCTGCCATGTTAATCCACTGAGAAGTCAATTTTTTGTTCTCATTGCTTCCCCCTCCCCCACTCCCTATCCCAAAATCCAAGAGGAAAGCGGCCATCGGCCCCCACTTGAGGAGAGATTGGTGTTGCAGAGAGCCAAAAGCCAACGTTGACTGAAGACCACATATCTGTTTGTCTTTTGCAAGAAAGCTAAGCTTGTGGGTGAGATCCTGCAAGGTTTCCTGGAAGAGGAGAGGAGGGAAGGGAGGAAAAAGTGGGAGAGAGGGAGAGTGAGGCAATGTCCCCAGACTGAAAAGAGGATGAAGGTCAGAAAGTCCTTTTTGGTGGTGGAAACAAAGCTCCGCTTCCTGGAGCTAGGCTACAGGTAATATTCCTAGAGAGGAATGGCTGGCTGTGTCTCCAGGGAGGCTGGACCCAGGCCCTAGGTTCCCAGCCCTTGCAAGTATGACACAAAAACCCTGGGATCACTGAGCTTTAAGGGACACCCAGCTGGACCATGACTGGTCCATACGGTGCCTCTGGGCTTACTAGAAAGACACTCTCTCCCTCTTCTAGAATAATCTATTGTAACATTAGTATGTTACTGATATGGGCTGAATTGTTCCCCCTACCATTTACGTGTTGAAGCCCTAACCTCAGTACCTGAGAATGTCTATATCCGGAGACAGGGCCTTTAAAGAGTGATAGAGTTAAAATGAGGCCATGAGTGGGACCTCATCCGATCTGACTGATGTCCTTATAAGAACAGGAAATTCAGACACCCAAAAAGACAAAAGGAACCCACATGCACAGGAAGACCATGAGCCAGAGCAGCAAGGGGGTGGCCATTGGCAAGCCAAGGAAAGAGACCCCAGAGACAGCCAACACTGCCAGACCTTGATCTTGAACTTCCAGCCTCCAGAACTGTGAGAAAATAAATTTCTGTTGTTTAAGCCACCCAGCTCATGGTACGTTGTTATGGCAGCCCAAGCTGACCAAGACAATTACTGTGCAGTCTGAACAGCTCTCCCTGGTTAGGCTTTCCAGAACCTTACCTCCAGCTGGGCTGCAGGCTTGACTGCGTGCTCACGCACTGAGACTCTTCTGTACATGTACACACTATACACCTGGAAAGGTGCTGCTGATCGGTGAAGAGAGCCTGTCAGGTTCAGGGGGAGGGACACAGAGGACACATAGTCCTTGCAATGCCTCCTAGGACTGTGGGTGGGGAAAAGAAGCAAGTGCTGGAATGAGGTGGGGCAGGACATGGCCCTGCATGCTGGTGAGAGTGTGCAAGTGATCTCCTGTGTGAGCGCACCACTGTGTGTACCTTACTGCCCCAGGATCGGCCAGCAGGCTTCACTCTCCATGTCCACCCACCCACTCCCATACACCCCCATAGGGGTTCCTGATGTCTGAACAGCACCCTTAGAGGGTGCAGCACACCACCTGACCCACAGATCAGATTGGACTATGAGGAAATTGGCAAAAACAGAGAGGGCCTGGAGGCCAAAGAGGCTGGAGGTCCATCTTCTCATGAGTCCCTAGAGCAGAGAATGCTGCAGTATTTCCTATCAACTCAATGGAATGGGAGATTGGAAGCAAAAGTTGATTCTGTTCAACAACAATAGATGATGTGGCCCTGCTTGCACATTTAACTTTGTGAAATAAGATTCATACTTTATGTATGATTCAGAAGCAGGGTTCCAGGAGGAAACTGCCAGCATTCTCAAGTGGAGTAGCTAGGGAGGGATGAATGGGATGATTTGCAAAGAGGAGGCAGGGTTAAGAGAAACCAGCTACAGGCTATGAGGAAACCTGGAACTAGCATCAGCTGGAGCGGTCACTCCTGCCCCCGAACAGGTATGCTGAGGAGCAATTTTGGGAGGGCAGATGCTCAGGGAAAAGGCCACAAGCCGCGGCCACCAGTGGAGGTCAGCAGCCATCGTCCAGCAGAAGCCCAGCAAGCAAGAAGCTGGGGGAACAAGTCCCTCAACCACATTTTCCCACCCCCTGACCTCTACCATAAGAGTTCCACCAGTGGAGACCAGCCAGAAGCCCAAAGTAGGGTGAGAAGGATGGAGGGAGAAACTAGAAGGGCAAACAAGACAATCCAGCACAACTTCTAAATGTGCATCATTTCATCCAGTCCTCCAGTAACCCTCTGGTTAAACCCAATTATTATCCCTACTTATACAAATAAAAGTTTAGGCTCAGGGAAGAGGTTAAGGGTTTTTGTCTCACTAGATCAATAATGTAATCTCCCTATGGGCAGTGATTATGTTTGTCTTATATCCAGTTATATTCCCAGTGCCCAGAAAAGTGCCTGGAATGTAATAGGTGCTGGATTGTCTTGTTTGCCATTCTAGTTGCTTGTTGAATGACTACATGAGTGAATTTCTTCAAGAGCACGCAAGTACCATGTGCTAGTGTAGGATTTGAACCCAGATTGTCTGATGGCAAAGCTCAAAGGCCTAAAGATCACATCAATGTCCCTAAACCAAGGTCTGTAGATCCTTACAAGTCTAAGAGTTGGCCAAATAATTCTAAAATTTGGTGACTTTATATATTCATTTCAGCAACAGTCTTAAGAAGTAAATATTAGCAGACCCTGGATCGCCTGAATGATCACCTATCCCTATCTGTTGGGAGACTGTTGGGAGATTTCAGTGCCCAAGTCTGTGTTTGTGTTTACATTCACTGTCATATTGGCACAAAGTGGTACCATTGGGGATCCCTGGGTGGCGCAGCGGTTTGGCACCTGCCTTTGGCCCAGGGCGCGATCCTGGAGACCCGGGATCAAATCCCACGTCGGGCTCCCGGTACATGGAGCCTGCTTCTCCCTCTGCCTGTGTCTCTGCCTCTCTCTCTCTCTCTCTCTCTCTCTCTGTGACTATCATAAATAAATAAAAATAAAAAATTAAAAAAAAAGTGGTACCATTGTAATTATCTTGGGCTAATGAGAAGGGAACACGGGTGGACTTAATATCTAAGTGATTCATAAGTGATGCCTGTGAAAGCCGAATGACATCACAGAATACTGTACAAACAAGAAAAAGAGGGGCAGGGTTCCAGCAGGGCGTGCACAAAAGTACCAGGGCATCAGAGCCAGTGTCTTCTCATGGTCAGTGATATAGCTTAATGCAAACACCATCGCACATACTAATGTTATTCTGAATTGTACTGCTCATGTAGCAGTTTTGTTTTTTTAAAATTCAGTTTGTTTTATAGTTGCATAGGAGTTTAAATATAATTTTGTGCTTAGTTTTGGTCAAAAATATGATTTAAATAAACTCTTCAAATGTTTTCTCTTTAAAATGTATTCAGGCATTCAACAAGTACAGGAAATGCTTGTGCTGTAGGCTACAAACCATGGCATGAACTGCTTGCAGCAGGAACCCAACAGAGGCAGCCCAGACTTAACTAGGGATGTCTGGGAAAAGCAGAAAATCTTTCCAAAGCTGGAAATACTTATTACTTATTGAGAACCTATTACTCACTGTACTGAGGTTTTTACATGTGCTTTAGACTGAATTGTGTGTCCCAAAATCATATGTTGAAGCCCTAATATGACAGTTTTTGGAGATGGGGGACTCTGAGAGATAATTAGGTTTAGATGAGGTCATGAGGGTGGTCCCTTATGGTGAGGTTAATGTCCTTATAGGAAGAAACACCAGAGAGCTTGCTCCCTGGTTCACTCTCTGAACCATGTGAAGACACAGCAAGAAGGCAGCAGTCTGCAAGCCAGGAAGTGAATCCTTACCAAGAACTGAATCTGCTTGTACCTTGATCTTAGACTTACCAGCCTCCAGAACTGTGAGAAATTTAAGCCACCCAGTCTGTGGTATTTTGTTATGGCAGCCTGAGCTAGTACAAGTATCATCTCAAATCCTCCTAAGAGTTTTGCAGTGTAAATATTATTTCCCCATTTCACAGATGAGGAAGCTGAGGCTCAGGGAGGTATTTAACTTGTCCAAAGCGCACAACTAGAAAGAGAAGAACAAGGATTAGTTTATAAAGGTTTTTGAATAAAGGCTTATGGATTTTTTGAAAGCTCTCTATCTTCTAAGTCCTTATCAATAGGTGACAAGGGTTAGTCCTACCATCTCTGGTGAATATCGTACTGTTAATACAGCCAGAAGTAGTTCCCGGTCCCACATGGAGACTGTCCAAAACTGTCCTCTACTTTGTACTAATAGATATGTAGACCATATGTTACTAACGTGGGTGTCAACTAGGGTGAACCTGACATTTTGGCTTTAATGATTTTAAAATTTTGAGCATATTTGAGTTTAGCTTCTCTTCCCATTGAAAAGCATTAGTGTGTGAGCAGAAAGTGTTCTCTAGTCACATAGCTAAAATTTGAATGAAGGAGGACTAGAGGAGCTCAGCTTGGCATTGCTATTCTAAACCCTTATAGTGATTCTCCAAACTCCAGGGTCTCATCCAGGCTGATGGCATAACAGGTTAACATCACAGACAGAAGCAATTAATGACACAATCCCTCGTAGGTACATAGTGTGCTTCAGAGTCTGCAAAGAAATGCTCATATGTTGGCTCTTATATAAACTGAGTCTCAAAAGGTTAAATAGTTTGTTGAAGGTTTAAGCCCAGATCTTTAGAGTGACTTAAAGTCTGGTGCTCATTTTTGTTATTCTATTGGTTCCCCTAGTCTGAAGCATGGACTCCAATTCCAGCATATGCTTGAATTACTAGGAACATAAATTCCACAAGGGCAGGGGTTCTCTAAGTGGTTAAAAGCCACGGCTCTGAACCTAGATTGCTGGATTCAAATCCCACTCTTCCATTAGCTAGCTGTGCGACTTGGGGCAAGTATCATAACCTCTCTGTGCCCATTTTCTCACTTAAAAATGATATTGATATATAATATGTACTAATTTATAGAAAATTAATAGTATCTACATTATAGTGTTTTAGAAGTAAATTAATGAATATGTATAAACCTTTAACATCATGCTGAAAACAGTGAGTACATAGAAAGTACTCAGTACACACTAACTATAATTATTATTTATAATAATTACTTACCACTGGATTGGCATCTACATTAGTGCCTGATAAATAGTGTACCCTTCAAACACTTATTGGGTGAATTAAATAAATATTTTAACAGAGGACTCTCCATATAGTATCATGGAGAGGTAATTCCTAAAACTTACTTTAAAAGGTGAAAAGAACACACCTCCATGTGACAGTGATATCTGTCCTTGAATTGACGACGTTTCTAGGTGACTTCAAATAACTGGGAAAAAATGATTTTCAAATCACTTCGGCTTTTGAAAAACAATTTTCACATCAGTGGCTAGCACAGTTGGATGGCATTTGTTGTTGATGCTAAATTCATGATTTGGGGTCAGTTTTGAACAGGAACAAAGGAAAAAAGAGGATCAGTTTCTGGAAAATAATTTCTGCAGAGACTTGGCAAGAGGAACACAGAGGGCTGGTCTCAACAGAATCTATACCGAATGCATATTTCTTGTGGGGTGGAAGTCCTTACAACAGCAGAGGTAGACTCCATACTGACAATGGAATTGCAAGAGACTTTTTTTTTCCTTTCCTAAATCCAGGACCTCTGCTTTTCTGCAGTAATTTGAGAACCAGGAGCTCGGAGGTAGTGGCGGGTTTCCACCTAGGTGAGAGGCACAGGCTGGACCTGCGGTGTGTCTGCACAACACTGAACATCAGTTTACCCAGGAAGCCCTCAGGCTGCACCTTCCTAGCTTCCGAGGAGACCGCGACCTGGCCAGCAGTGATCTCCAGGGCCAAGTGCCAGCAAGCACCAACGGTGTATGCGCAACCTTTCTAATACCAAGAAATATTGCAGCTCAGGGAGTGTCTGTTTTGTGGAATGCTCGTTCTCTCTTTGCCATCAACCTGGCTTCCTTTTTATTAGACATTTTGACTTCTACGAATTGAGTTAGAAAATTACGTTCCCGGAGTGATTGAGTTCCTCCTTCCAGGATGGGTTTGCACGACTGCCCTCCCCCCACTGAGAATTTCCCCCTGAGACAGGTTTGCAAAGAAAAAGCACTTGGGGTCTTTTCAACACACGGTGTCTGTTCTCAAGGCATGATTGTTTGTCTTCAACTTGGAATTCATCTCCACTGAGCCAGGAACAAAATCAAGTCGACTGAGGCTTTAAAATTCAGACAGGAAGTTCTGCCCTTTTGACCTGGGAAACCAAGAGGAAAGTGAGGAGGAAGACGATAAAGTAAAAGACCAGGAGGAGGTCTGATATCTGCACCTCTTGTAGAACTTCTACTTTTGGCCAACAAGGTTGCTTAAGGTAGAGGTGACCTTATAAAAGACTCTTGATGAGCACCGAGTGAGCCCTGAGACATCCCCTGCCCTCGCCCCCCAGCTTCCATCCAAGCAGGCTCCTGATTGTAAAACCCTTGTGCCTGGATTCAACTAGGCACGTAGTTCTAAGAGTCGGGGAAAGAAACTGAGAAGAGCAGAGAAGTACTTCCACACTCCGGCCCCCCATCCCCACCTCTCCCCTCTCCACTATACCTGCAGGCCCCCAATGCCCGCCTCTCCCCTTTCCACTACACCTGCACATCTCCTCCCTTCCTCCCTGTAGAGTTACTCTTGCCCTGAGTCTGTTCCTGGCTTGCTTGAAACTGCACCTTCCTGCGGGGCTTCCTCCTTCCTCTGCTCTCCCCCAACCAACCCCTCCAAAGTGACTGAGCTTTAGTTAAACCACTTTGGTTCCACTTCTTTCATTTCTACCATTTGTCCTCAGTGGGATTTTGAGGAACAGCATCTCCTCTCTATGTGTAGCATCAGAGGCCACATTACAGATTAGGGTTTAGGGGGCTTGCCGGTTATGCATGTGAGGAAGTGTTCCACTGACACCTGAGATAAACTAGGCTAAGAGGAAAGCCATCACTTCCACCCCAACTTCTTCTCACCAGCTCTACTGCTCATCTGGTCCTCCTTCTCCTCACCTGCCTGGTAGCTCCAAACCAGATCTCCCCCTCTCACCCTCTCCTCTTCCCCCAAGGCCTATCAATATTGCTACAACCGATATCAAGGCTGTTCTTCCTCTGTTCTTCTTGTCCTGCTTCAAGACCTGATCATCTCTCACGATCATGAACCATTCTCATTCATTCCTCCTAATCCTGCTCCAATACCTTCAGTTCTTTCCTGTTCCCATCAGCCTCAACTTTCCAAAACACAGATCTTACCATACCACTTCCCTCATTCAAATATCTTCAGGGGTGCCCTGTTCCTAAGAGCAAGTCCATAATCCAACAGTCAGATATTCAAGGCTCTTCACCATCTGGCTCAAACCTACTCTTCTAGTCTCATCTCCCACCACATGGTAGGTCCTTGGTCACCACACACTGAATAAAAGATATTTTGCCTTAAGGTATTTTGTGCCATGATTGTAGTAGCTGGGGTTCATGGACAGGACTCCAAACTGAAAATATATTGGCTCCTGACCCAGGTAAACACTGAAGCACGACTGCCCAGAGTTGTTAATCTAGGACATTGCCAGGCCCCTTATACTAACAAGCTGTGTGACCTTTGGCCAGCCCTCACTTCATCAGGTCTAGGTTCCTCCAATAATACCATGGGGCCCAGATGACTTCAAAATTCACTACTTCCAACATTAAAGATGATGGATAAGATGTGCAGACCCTCGAAGCCAGCCTCCACAGGCTGTGGTACCTTGCTGCATTGCCCGGTCTAGCTCTGGCCTCTCAGTTCTGTCTGAAGCCATCATCCCATCCCATCAGGATGAGATCAGACCCTGGAAGAACTGACTCATCCTGCAGCCTCAGACAAGTCAGATTTGTACCAGAAGGCTCCTTTATGAATATGCAGTTGCAAGAAAACTGCCAACTGCCCTTCAGAACATCTTCTCCCTAGATTAATGGTACATGTATGTTAATATATTATCTAGATCTTTCCCCTGGTAAGTAAAATTAGTTATCAAGAGGTTGTTTGGGCATAGGGATTCAGAATAAGAAAACCTCATGGTCTAGAGGCTAGCATTTCCAGGCTATGAGAGGGCCTGATGAATTCCTTTTGTTCCAAGCATCCACTAGGAGCATTTGATTGCAACAGAAACAGACTTCAGTTGCATAAAACAAAAAAGAGGATAATTGGGAGGATCCTGAGGAGCTCATGGAGATCTTCCTTGACCATGAGGTTTGGTCAAGGTGAAGGTACTTCCTTCAAGTCTGAAGTAGCCTCCCCAGCTGGTCTCCACCACATCACCTTACCTATTTCTTTTGTAGCACTAGACTTGTCTAGTGTGAAATTATCTTGTTTACTTGTTTGTCATTGGTCTTCCTCATTAGACTGCTTAATCAATGAGGGCAGGGACATTGTTATTCTTGTCTGTGGCTCTATCTCTTGACTCCAGGACAGTGCCCATCAAACATGGTATGCTCAGAAAGATTGGTGGGGTGAATAAATGAGTAGAAATAGCTGAAAAATTAAACCCTAGGAATGACTGGAGATGGAATGACCAGTAGCAGGAACCTCTGTACTTATTTTCGTAGGTATTACCATGAATGGCTTCACTCCAACTGCATTTTTCTCTTCATGTTTCTGCTCTAGGTTCACATGCCTAGGATAAAGAATTCAGCTGGCCCAACTAGGATCACATGACCACCATAGAGGCTGTGATGGTGGAGTATTGGGATTGGTTGCAAAGCAGAGCCTCACATGGAAGATGGAAAGGCAGATCCTCAAAGAAATGGTTACCAAGCAGACATCCACTGCCCTCGACCATAGTTATCATTTTTCTTTGAGGCCTGTCAGTTGATAAGGCACTTCTTTTCCATAAAGATCTCTCTATAATAGCTGGCTTGCCAATTATCACTTTTCCTGTCTCCATAGGCTTCACTTAAGTAAGTCTTACCCACTCAAAAGTCTCACCTGCTCAAAAGAGAAGATAGACTCACTCTGCTAAGGTGATCTAGGTACTCTCCACCTAGCATATCCCAGTACATCTTTTTGTACATTTGTTTCTTATTTTCTAGCTCATGAATAAAGCATACATCTACTTTACATTTGAAAAATGTGTGCTTTCACTTAACCCAAAGTTCTTGTTTTCTGTAAACCCACATTTGGATTGCTTTGTTGTGGCTAAGACTGTTAGTTGTCTACCCAACAGTCACTTAGGACTGTAGTTTGCCCAGTCCTGGAGATGAATCATGATGGAAGCCCTTTCCTTCTTTACCCATAATTGGACTAGAGGTGACATGCAAACCTCAAATCTGGGCTGTAAGAAAAATGCAAAACCTACTGGGGACTTCTGGAAAGATTTTCCTCCCAGAGAGGGTCACATGGAGTAAAAGTTCCTGTACCTTGTAGCTTTTCCTCATTCTTCCTTCCTTCTTTTTTTTTTTTTTAAGCGTATTATTTAGTTATTCATGAGAGACACAGAGAGAGGCAGGGACACAGGCAGAGGGAGAAGCAGGCTCCCTGCAGGGAGCCTGATGTGGGACTCAATCCCAAGACCCTGGGATCACACCGTGAGCCGAAGGTAGACGCTCAACCACTGAGCCACCCAGATGCCCTTTTCCTTCTTGTTTTTTCCAAATAACAAACTCTTCCTTCCTTCTTGATGGGGATGCTTTCATGAGAGATAGGGTAGTTGGAGCTGTGGCAGCCATCTTGCAAATATGAAGTGATAAATGTAAGAACAACATGCAGGCAATGATCGAGTAGAAGAAAGCAAAGGTCTGAGTTCTTGATTTCACTATGAATAGAAGTCAATACTGGATTTATTAAGTAAATAATATGGGTTAAGCCACTCTTTGTTGGGTCCTCTGTAACCTGCAGTTGAAAGTATTCCTACCTGATAGACTTGTGACAACGCCTTCTTCATCTTATGCTGACTTCTTGACTTTATCACACAAAAGATGCTTCTGTTGTGTAGTAGTGGGGGTTTTGCTGAGCATTGGTGTGAGAGTAAGTCTGAGGAAGAGCCTAAAATTTCACTATGTTTTGTTATAAACGCTCCTCATGATTTATATCTACTTTTTGTAAAGCGATCATTATGAATATCTACATGAAAGAATGCTGTATTCATATAGATGTCTTACATGGAAACATATGTTACCTAAATTTTTTTGTCAATTTCACATCACAATTTAATAGACTCTGACCTGCAGTGATTTCGGAATTTCTATACAGAAAGGATTTAAAAATAGCAATTAAATGGGAAGTGGAGGGACGCCTGGGTGGCTCAGTGGTTGCGCCTCTGCCTTCAGCTCAACGCATGACCCCGGGACGCTGGGATTGAGTCTGGAGTCTCGCATCTGCTTCTCCCTCTGCCTGTGTCTCTGCCTCTTTCTCTGTGTCTCTTATGAATAAATCAATAAAATCTTTCCAAAAAAAAAAAGGGGGAAGTGGAGGGCAGGGTCTTGAAAGTGCACTCGCATGGCACTTTTAAGATTGAAAAGCAACTGTCCATATCATGAACCGATGGAGCCAAGGCATCTCAAGCACCCCCATCAGTTGCTAGTACTGTTGCTAGTACACCTTCCACCCTTAAAACCAACTGCTTAAGGAATTTGACTTCCTTCCTGGAAGTCAAGAGATCAGTTTGGATGGTTTTACTTCAAGCATAGGCCTTCAAGATTGGAAACCTGATGGAAGACTATGACTTTACACCTGTGTCACCATTGGTGCTGACTAAATCACTTTGCCTTGCAACATTGTATGGATTGTACCTAGCATTTCCCATAAAAAGAGATCAGGTGCAGAGGGCTTAAAGGGCTGCTCAGAACACACAGCTGGCCAGCAAAACCAGTTCTACAGCTTTGGTGTCCTGATCCTTACTCTTCCCATTGTATCTGGTGGCTCTCAGTTTAGGGATGGGGTCTTTAGGATCTAAAAGAGAAGTGCTCTTGGCCCATTTAAAGGAGTCTTTTTTTAAGAATGTAACTTTTCCTACCAGAGAAGAGGAACAGAAAACCAGAGGGCTTGGTGGTGGTTGGGGGAGGGGGGCAATCCAATCACTCAATGGGTCAGGAAGGCTACTAATTAAAGCCCCACCTTCATGTTATCTCCATGTATTCCTCTAGAATATTAACCGCCTTCCGTCCCATATTTGCCAAAATTATACAGCCCAGTCTTAACTAGAACAAGCACACCAGGAGGAACTTTAGATCTCTGAGCAGAAAGGAGAAGGCGCAAGCATGCCCTACATGTCTCCTCGTACAAGTGGTTTGGAGAATGTTTCTAATTCCTCTATAGGAAGGTGATCTGAGAGAAGGCTTCTGCATCCCAAAGAAAGGGAAGAGTGGCTCCAGGAGTAGGTTCACAGACCAAGTGAGCACAGGGCTTCCAGTCAAAGTCAGCCCCGGGTTTTCCAAGCCTGAAGGAAAACCAAGCTCCAGAAGAGATGCGGGAAGTTAGGACAGGGCCAGAATGGGAGCAAAGGGAAAAGAAAGCCAGAGGAAAACTCATGTGGACAGGCCAACTGAAAAGTTTTACACATAAATGTGAGGAGAAGGAGGTTCTGACTTCTCAGCTCAGGACCAGGGTAATGATGTAATCAGCATAAGTGAGACATAGTGGCCTGGCAAACATGCCAAGAATGTGGGCTGAGGGGGCCTGGGTTATTCCAGGTTGCCATGGTTTTCAGCCAAAAGTAATAGACCCAGACAGGGAAAGCAGGCAGCCTGATGCTTCAAGGATGTCCACACAAACTCTGAGTGCAGGACAAAGGAGTCTTGTTCATTCCTTTACGATATTGAACCACGGGTAGAGCTAGCAGTAGCGTGTCTGCTTTCAAAGCATAACATTTGGAGTCAGACAGACTGGAGTTTGAATCCTGGCTCTCCACCATTCACTTGCTGTGTGGTTTTGACAAAGTGACTTAACTTCTCTGTGCCTCATGATCTCCATCTGTAGGCTAATCAGAGCACCTAACTGATAAGGTGGTGCGAGAATTAAACAAGATGTGTTTTGAAAGGTGCTTTGCCTCACGCCCGATACATGGTCAGAACTCAATCTTGATCTCCTCTTTTTCATAATAATGTATATATTGAGATTAGCAGCGGGAGAATAAAAGCAAGAGAGTAGTAAACACTGATTTTAGACACCTAATAAAATGCCACCCAATGAATCTATGGGAAAGAAGTGAAGCCTAAGAACAGGGTCTGGACTGTGAGTGACGGAGAAGAAAGCAGGTGTATTCACCTTAGATGCTTCTGCTGAGAAAACTTTGGGTTTGCATTAGATTTGAAGCAGGTGAGACATTTTGAACCTGGAAGGGAAAAAGAAGCTTATGACACGAATTTTCAAATATGTGAAGGTCATTTCTCTCTTTATAAAAAACAACATTGTAACATTTTTAAGACCCTTCCAGAAAGGGCGATACCCCCTTAACTAACCTTGTGACCTCGGCCGAGTTCCTACACTTCCCCGCACCTCCTGTTCCTCATCCAGAGTAAAGTGGGAGATAATAACAGTGCCAAGTGCGCAGGGCCCAAGGGAGGACCGATTCAGTGAAGTAGCAGAGGGCACTCGATGTGATGAGCACTGGGTGTTATACTATGTGTTGGCAAATTGAAATTAAACAAAGATGAAAAAGAATAAGAAAAGAAGTAGCAGACGCAGTCTTAGCCCATTTACACCCCACCACAAGAGCAATCCCTGGATTACACAAACATTACCAACTCACCCCCTGTCCTTCTATCTCATAAGGGCCACACTCAATATTTTGTATGTATTCTTCTGACCTTGTTTCTACGCACACAAAGTTGTGTAAGCATCTGTTTGTTTCTCACAAAAAGGATCCTGCTGTAACATTTTCTTTTGATCTGCTTTTCCACCTGCAAGGTGCAAGGCACGTGGGGAAGGTCCTCCCAGGGGGCAGCCCCCCTGGGGACTTTCTGTGGCTCTCTGCAGGCTCAGGCCTGCTCTCAGCCACTTCTTGTCACCTCCTGCTCCTCGTCACTCACATGCGGCCTTCTGGCCGTCTGTCCAGGTCCCCAGCCCCTCGGATGCAGAACAGCCTCCCCAAAGGAGGGGCTCGCTCAGGGAAGACTGACCCTCTCTCCTGCCTACCTCTCAATCTCCCAAAATAGCACACCAGCCAAGGCTGTGCTTGTTTAACAGACTTTTCTGAAGGGTTGAAAATAAGAAATAAAACGTTTAATGCAAAGAAAAAAAAACCACCTTAAAAATGTGTCATTAACTCTGTTTCCTGAGCCCAAGCGGGAGGCAATATACCCTTCATAGGCCCCCCAGGGCCCCACACACATCCCCAACCCTGGGCCCAGGCTTTGAGCAAGCCTCCCCCTCGTCCCCCTCCACGCATCCACAGCATCGTCCGGGCAAAGTGGCAACCCTTGCACAAAATTCAGCCATCAGAGGGGGTCTGGTCAAAACGGTGCTTCCAATGTTCTTTGGAACAAGGTGTTGCCACGTAGGAAACCCAGGATGTTTTACATACAAGCCTAGACTTCTGGCTTCTCCTGAGGGAAGACCGGCTGGGGCGACACAGGGTGCACATTCCAGGCCGCAGCAACTTCAGAGCCGAGGACTCTTGCCCCGCCCCGTCGCTGGGACACCCAGGTGGCCTCGGGCCCTCCCGCTTCCATCGTGTGACCCTGGGGGGCATCACTTGTTTATTCACTTGCCTGCCTCCGGTATGAATTTAAGTCCAAGTTGGGGGAGCTGTATGTGCTATCAGCCGCCCACAATCACCAAGAACTTCTTCTCCATCCAGAAGGCTGCCGGGGTGGGACGATTTCAGCACCCAGGAGGCCCAGCCACATCCCACCGGAGGCCTAGGCCGGGGTGGAGGGTGGGTGGGGGTGAAAGGAGCCTGCTGGAGGGCAGTGTCGGGGCGAGATGGCTGGGGACAGGGCCTCACCACTTTGGCCTTGGCGTCACCATCACCTCAGAGTGTCCTCTGTCAGAAATCTTAAACTCTGACCTCCAGGCTTCGGACCTCAACGTCTAGCCCTTCACCTCTGGTGCTGAGAACTCGGTCCAAGCCCCCTTTGCTCTCGCTCTTCCTGCCAAGCGGATTCTGCGAACTCCCAGGTTGCACTCAGCCCCTTCTCAGCTTTCTCTTCCAAACACCCGCCCCCCAAACCACCAACCTGCACTCACCAGCGCCCCTGTCCCCCCAGCCCTGGTCACTGAACCTCGCAGGGCATCCAGCCCACTGAGCCCCCTCGGGCACAAGGTGGGGGACATCGAGATGTTCTTCTCCCTTAGCTGCCTCCCGCCTGTCTCCAGATCCACACTTCCCCTCCTGTGCCCCCCTCAGTCCGCGCCGCTGTTCTCAGGACCCCATCTCTCATCCCCCCGACTCGTTCCCTAGTTGGCCTGTCGCCTACATCTCTGACTTCTCCCTCTCTCCTGCGTCGTGCCCAAACCCTAGACGGATCCACATTTCTCCCATCTTGGAAGAGAATGCCCGGGGAACTCTGGTGGAAATGACCACAGAATGATAACATTCAGGGTTCGGAGGAAGGAAGGAGAGAAATCAGCGAGATAAAGAAAATGGGCTGCAGGAAGGTGCAGTTCTTCGAGCTCAGGGTTTTGGCAAGAAAAAGCCAATGGGAACGAAATCCGAGGGACAAAGGGTCTGAGCGAACAGGATGCCCTTTTCACATCATATACTAAATTGGTCATAATACCCTTCTGTGTAGAGGGCTCCGTAGCTCGCCGGCACTGTTTTGTCCAGTTCCCGCTTCAGTGCAGTGAGATAGGCGCAGGGGAGAGCCAGCGGGTGAGGAGTGGCTGGGGGTTGGGTGGGGCAGTGGCACTGAGCCAGATATGCACCACCAGAAAGAAGGGGAAGGAAATCTCTAGTGGCTGCAGAGGTGGGGTGAAGCCGGGGAGGTGCTGGGGCTGCAGGGCCAGGACAGACCATTTGCATGGATGCAGCTGAAACAGGTTTCCTTGGACCTAGAAGTGACTTAGAAAGAAATCAACTCATCTTTACGGAAAACCATGGGGAACTATTGAAGGAGGCAGATGTGCCATTATTAGTGGCTTGTGTGACAACCCAGTGCAAAATCCATCCTTGACGATGAGATTTAAAAAGGAGGGCCCAGGAAACCCAGCCCCTTTGGAGAAATGTTGAAACAGCAATGTGAACAAGTACAAAGGCACAGACTTTACAAAAAGAACGCCACTGCCATCTAAGCAAAACAGGTGTCCCCTTTTCTGAGCTCTGGAGATGAGCCAGGAGGTGCCTCCCCCACCCTTACAGGCCATCCTGTAAGCCACTGACCAGCTGGGTGATCTAGAGCCTTCAAGGCCCTCTGTTGAATCGGGTGGCTCGGGCACCCTGACCCCTGACGGGTGTGGTGGGAATCAACCGAGACCGGACGTGAGCAGGTGCTTTGGGAATGACAGTGGAAGCCGTAGGCTGAAAGAGGTGAAAACTGGTGGGGAAGAGTCAAATGAGCCACCACACTCCAGATAGGGCCACACTAGATATGAGGATGGGTGAGTAGAGCTGTACCAGGCGGAAGTGAAACTCTTAAGACTGGGGTGGGGGGGAGAAAAGACACAGCTTTTTAAGGGAACTGCCATCTCCACAAATAAAATAAACCCAAGTCTTTCAAGGTCAGCCCTGGCGGGGCCTTCTCCACCCAAATTTCCTCCTTGGCTACCTCAGAGGATTGGTGGTAGATTTTACTATAAAGAAGACTCTAGAGTTCTTGCAAGATGAAATCTCTGTCTTGTACAAAGGGAGAGGATGACTGCAGGAAACCGTAAATTGTCCGTTTGTCTAGAGAGGCTGCATTAGGTGATAGAGCAGAGGCTTTGGATCCTGGTTGATTTGGTTCAAATAAGCCCCTTGGGGGGCTATGTGCTACCACATGCATGGTTCAGCCACTCTTTATCTAAGAAGTGAGGGTGATCATCTTGATGCCAGAGGGTGAAATTGTACAGAAAACCTCCTCAGCATTAGGATGAGTGCTCGGTCCAGCCGTTCCTGGGATGCTGGGTAGTAGATAATGAGGTTTAGTTGGGAGCAAATTTTCTTGAACCAATTTGCTTTCTCTCTGGAAAGGGAAGTCAAACATCTGGAGCAGTGGTTCTCAACTTGGAGTCAATTTTGAACCCCATCCCCCCAGGGGACATTTGGCAATGTCCGGAGACATTTCTCATTGTATAATTGAGGAGGGGATTGCTACTGGCATCTAGTGGGTAGAGTCCAAGGATGCTGCTAAACATCCTACAATGATCGGGACAGTCTCTTAGAATAAAGAATTCTCTGGCTCCAAATATCAATAGTGCCAACATTGAAAACCTCTGGTCTGGCCCAAAGCCAAGCCTTTATTGCTCTCTCCACAGTTATCTAGTCCGTAAGCCAAGTGAACCCAACTGTACTTGCAGAGTTGTTCATGCTCTGAAGCAGCCAGTGGAAGGAAATGTTCAGTGGTGACTCAAATGTGCTAGTTCAGGGCTGTTAACAATCTTTGTCTGAAGCTAGAGGAATTCATTTAGAATGTATTTATTGGTCACGGAGGACATCAAGTTTGGTGGTTGTATTAACATTTTGGTGGAGGGAAATCATGCCCTAAGTCACCTTGACAAACAAGAGAAGTAGTTCTCTAAATGCAGAATGGAATCCTTATTGGGGAAAAATCAGTGCAGTTTACAGGTCATGGAAATGACCTGAAGGCCGTTGAGGCCTAAAATTTACACACAGCCTGTGGTCAGGACTATGAGATACTGGGATTGAGACAAGCCTCCAGCATCCCTCAAACAGAGCAAAGCCATTGTAAACCACTCAGTATAGGGCTTTGCATTTTAAAAGAGATGGAGAAATCCATAGAAAAGCCACAACAATAGCTGGAAAATAAAGAGGGGTCTGAAAACAGGCAAAGGAGTCTGGGTTTTTTAACGCGGAAAAGAGAGAACTGAGTGTGCAAGAGGTTTTTGAACAAGAAAGATTATCACAAGGGGAAAAATGGCCAGCTGTTTTCCATCTCCATGGAGGAGCAAATTATAGGAAATGGGCTGAGATTGCAGCACAATGGTGGCTGTGAATACGAAAGCATTTCCTAATTGGACCCTGGAACAGACTTCAGAGGAAAACAGTTCAATTCTCATTACTCAAGTTTGCTAAAAATAGGTTAAGTATTGACCTGACCCCAGATGGGGGGACTATATAGGATGACTTCTTGAGCCCCCTGGTTTTACCATTCTTTTTGCCTGTGTCCTCACAAGGCACCGCTAATTCGCTAGTGGGTGACACATTCAGTCATTTCATTCTATGGCCTACGTAAGCTCGTTTCCTAAACCACCCATTTGATGGATTTTGATTGATTATATTGTTAAATTGACCTGTGGTTTTCAGAGTCATTTTGACGTAGCCTGTAATGTCTTAACATTTGTTTTACTCATTGAGCTTGGACATGAACGCATAAATTATATTACGCTTGTGGGTCAAGTCGGCCTCACATTGATCATAATGCTCAGAGCTCAGTTCTCGGAGTCGCTGGCTATACCAATACACATTTCGACATAACCTGAACCAGTCGTTCAGACTAGAGGAAACAAGGTGAGGAAATAGTCCCACGCTTGCAATTTGCTCCAGGGGTGTGCTTTTTGCAACCAGAATGTATCATCGTGCTAACGTCGAAGCCAGCGTCTGAGTTGGAATGCGGCAGGTTGCGGGGCTGGAGAAGAATATGGGATCCTGCTGTTTCTAGCTTTGCACAGAAATGAGTCCGTTCCATTTTCAAGTGAATTTACGGAATTACTGATAGAAAAGGAGTCAATCCATGAAAGCCCCGCGTCATGCACTGAGGGAGCATCCAGTTACTGTGTTTCTTTGAGCTCTCCTAGGCATGTACTTAACTTTTTAAAATACCTACACCCTAAGTGGGAGCAGGAGTGTAGATTGACTTCGTTATTCACTGAGGTTTTAGCTTCTCTGCTAAAAAATGTAACTCTGCGAATGCTCCCAGTAGAGCACCAGTAACCAGTAGTTCCCTGGTGTTCTTAAAAGATACAAAAAACTAGCAAAATCATTGATGTGGATACGAAATGGTGCACACAGTGAGAAGTAAATCAAGGCAGAATTCTATACAAAGTCTTGTCAATCTGTTTTTTTTCTCCCCTGTAGTCTGCCACCAATCCTCTTCCTCCTCGTCCTTTGATAATACAGCCTCTGAGTTTTAGTCAGACATGTAACTATTTCACTAACGACTAAATTTTCCAGCATCCCTTGCACCTAAATGAGATACAGAATAATTTTCAAATGATGGAATGTGGGCAAGTGATTCGGGCAGATGTGATGTGCACCATTTAGGGTCCATGACCTCAAAGGGAAAGGATAACATCACCCTCCACATCTTTCTTCTGCCCTTCCTATATGATGGGATACAGATGTGATGGAAGGACCTGGAGCAGCCATTTTCAACTATGAGATGGAAGTCAAAGACCTCTGTTGAAGATAAAGGAGAATCATGATGGAAGAAACTTGGATTTCCATTACCATGGAGCCACCACAGTAGCTTTAGACTATTTACACTTTGAATGTTACAGGACAGAAAACAAACTTCCTTTTGCTTAAGCTACTATTATTTTGACTTTTGTAACAGTGGCCAAACAGGTATCCTAACCCTAAATCTTTGGGCAACAGAAACTTAACTTTTTAGTAATTTAAGTACTTTTGCAATCAGTGAAAAATACACACTTTGAGATAAACAGTACAAACACATATGTACACAAACACAATGACACTTGAAACGTATTAACTAGGAACTCCATGAAGATCCCCAAAGAACTGATTGTAAACAACTCATACCACACTCTGCAATATGAACCATATATAAAGTGCTTTATGTTTTTATATATAATGAACTAACAGAATGAATGGAAACGAGCTTTCTAGTAATGTGGTAAAGAGCACACGGCCTGTGAGCCCAGCTGAACGAGCAGGCTTAACCTGTGAGTATCCAGTTACCCTTCTGTATAAAAGGGGTAACAATTATTTCTATATCTTGTGAGGATCACATGAGATCATACAGGTTAAGCACTTAGAATCCTGACTGGCATGTCAGCACTGAATAAATTTTCACTTCTGCTATGATTAAGAGTTCCTCTTCACTGACTGGTCATGATAACACTAAAGAAATGTGGCTAAGAGAACAGTTCTAGATTGTTCCTGACCTACTTGTATGTTTTGTACACAATCTTGTCTAAAACATCTGATCCAAAATGTTTATTTTTGGCCTTGAAAGAGTGAGTCCCAATCTTTGTTCTTGCACTTGAGCCAGATACTGTCTCGTGATATTACTGTAAATTGATTTCTAAAGGAAACTTGAACAATCGCAACAAAAGTTTAGATATAAACTTTCTAACAGCCACAGTCTTTCTCATTGGAACCATTTTACCTGGGTTCTCTTTGCTGTGGACAAGGTTGTAATTATCTCTTGTTCATCCTGGTGACAACAGGGGCTTGGAGGGGCAGATCTACTGAGAAATGAACTCAATTTAACCTTCACTTGGTCAGGCCCCTGTGAAGGCTCTAAGGGTTGCCCTCTAAGCTTGCATGAGCCCAACATAGGGGACACAGAGCTGATTCCAGATCAGAGGTCACCCCCTTGTCCTGGTGTGATGTTGGGGTTTCAGGTGGGGTTAGCTGGCTGCTTGAACCATATTCACATCCACCCAGCACCTAGGTCCCACCTGGCCCCACTGGGCCTCATGCGCATTCCAATGCTATCTTTGATCCTTAGAAGAAAAGTTTGAACTAGATGCTGCTCCTGTCTCTGCTCAGAAGCTATTGTGGCCAGGTTTCATGGCTACCCCAGGATGGGTAGGGGCATGGGAGTGGCAAGGACCTGGCCAAGTTGGACCAGCTGCTGTGGCACTGCTTTCAAAGACACTGTTTGAGCAAGACCGTGTAAGAAGACCTGGCAGGAGGAGCACTGCCAACAAAAGATTCTGAAATAAAAAGGAACTTTTCCAAACCATGAACATTTAGAAAAAAAATAATAACCACGGAAAAAGAAAGACAATTAACTTCCTATTCTCTATAGATAACCATTTTTACAACGCTGTTATCCTATGGAGAGGTAAAAGAGTATGCAGTCAAAACTCTGGGGGAAAATAATATTATCAAGGTAACCCAGGTAGCCAATTAATAAACATTGTTATTTTAATGGATATTGTGGGATGTGTCAGCATTTTAAATTTTGTCATTACTCATTTCATGCCTATGTTTGTACTTATAATTCTGTATTCTCCCTTAAAGATGGTCTCCAAAATTGGGTGAGCTGAAGGATCTGTAACACCTGAATTTTCCTTCCAGGAATTTACACAAAGTGGTGAGAAGAGAAATTTCTGGGCAATGCCGTTAATCAGGCTCCGGGAGCAGGAACTTGGGCATCCCTAGAAAATTAGTTGATGCTCAGGTTGGGGTGTGTTATTATGAGTGTTTCTAATTAACCTCCAAGCGGCTATAAGAGTGAGCTGTGTATTTCTTTTTGATCCTTTGCAGTTCTCTAAACATCATGAATGTGTACCGATATTTCCTGTCTAATTGGACCTCAAAAATCAAGAATATATTTTCTTTCATTTTTGGCCTTTCTATCCTCAGAACCCCAGTTGGGCATACTCTATGGCACTGAGCATGGTGACCATGAACTCCCTTCTGACCCTGTCTGGGAAAAGTCACGATCCCATTGTCTACATGCCCCTCTATTGTTCTCCGGCTCCATAAACAGTTGTTGATTAGACTAGAATAGTCCTGTTTCTAAACCAAGCATAATGAATAGGCTGAAGATCTATGGTGATGATCTTTGCTAATTTTATCATATTCCCTTTCCTTGGAAAAGATGCCAGAGAGGGTGTAGGGGGAAGTGAGGATGGGCCAAAGCAGAGCGAAGGATGATGCCTATTTGGTGTGGATGGTGGATTCAGTCACAAAAGTGTGCAATTCCCCATTACTGTGACCCAGTCCATAACACAGAAACTTTCACTTGAGTACCCCACATCCAGGCTTGCTACCCCATCCCAAGCATAATCTCTATGCAAGAGCCAGAGTTACTTTTTATAATCAGATCATACCACCCTTTTGCTTAAAATCCTCAAATGGCTGTGTTACAATGAAAATAAAAGCCAGACTCTGTATTATGCCTACAGGACCTTCCACCATGTGGTGTCTGCTTCTGCTTTTGTTACTATCTACTGTCTGCCATGATGACGTCATCCCCTACATCCCCCATCACCAGGCCTTTCCATGGTTTAGCCTTCCTCCTCTCCTTCCTTCCTCTTCCTCCTCTCTCTCCTCTTTCTTTTCTCTTTCTTTGTATATGAGAGCTTGAGAAGTACCATAAAATTCACCTATGTAAAGCATGCAGTTGGTTTTTCATATACTCACAGAGTTGTGCGACAAGCACCACATCAATTTTAAAACCTATTCATCACTCTGAAAAGAAACTGTGTCATGAGCAATTACTCTCTATTTTCCTGACAGCCCTACACAAGCACTAGTCTACTTTCTATCTTTAGAGATTTGCCTACTCTGGGCATCTCATATAGAGGAAATTATATAGCATTTGGCCTTTTATGTCTGGCTTCTCTCACCTGGCATGATGTTTTCAAGTTTCATTCATGTTGTGGCATTTGTCAGTACTTTATTCCTCTTTATAGCTGAATAAAACTCTATTATATAGATATACATCCATTTATCCATTCATCAATCGATAGGCATTTTGATTGTCTATTTCTTGGCTGTTATGACTGTTGTGCCCAAGATTGCGAATCCGAGAAACCACCGAGGAGCCGACACCGATGCAAACACACGAGGGTTTATTTACAAGCTCAAGCTTGGGTCCAAGTATACCCGACACAGCGGAGCAGGGACTTGGACCCCGAGACTAAGAGGCTTAGCAACTTTATAGGGGCCAGTGGCCAATGGGATACGCAGAAAGTTGCACAGTCATGCTGGTCCACTGAGCCGGATTTCCAGTTAGGGTGTGCCCTGGACTTGACTAGGGTAGGGCAGTGCCCTAAGTAATAAGCAGGTCAGCACAAGGTGGGTGCAGCACAAAATAGAGTCAGTCCTGCTCTGCTTGTCCAGGGGTAGGGGATTTTGTTAAATTTCCTGGGTCCCACAATGACTAATGTTGCTGTGAACATTTATGTATGCTTTCTTGTGTGGACATAGGTCTTCAATTCTCTTAGATGAATACCTAGGATAGGAATTGCTGAATTGTATAATTCTAGGTTTAACATTTTGACCCTTTTCCAAAGTGGCTCAGCAACCAACTTAGCAACCAATGTATAAGGGTTACAATTTCTCCACATCCTTATCAACACTTATCATGTTATTATTACTATTATAGTAATCATAGTATGAAATCATTGAGGGTTTGATTTGGGTTTCTCTGATAGCTAACGAGGTTGTGCACTTTTTGGCCATTTGTATAACTTTTTTTGAGAAAGGTTTATTCAGATCCATTTTGTAATTGGGTTGTTTGTCTTTATGTTGTTCAGTTGTGAGAGGTGTTTTTTTTTTAAGTTTTTATTTATTTATTCATGAGAGACACACAGAGAGAAAGGGGCAGAGACACAGGCAGAGGGAGAAGCAGGCTCCATGCAGGGAGCCCGACATGGGACTCGATCCCAGGTTTCCAGGATCAGGCCCTGGGCTGAAGGTGGCGCTAAACCACTGAGCCACCTGGGCTGTCCAGTTGTGAGAGTTTTTAAATATACTATAGATATTTGACCCATATCAGATATATAATTTGCAAATATTTTCTGTCATTCTATGGATTGCCTTTTCATCTGATAGAAATACCATATGATCCAGTAATCTACTTCTAGGTATATATCCAAACAAAATTAAAAAATCACTATCTTAAAGATATATTTCATTACCATGTTCATTACAGCATTATTCATAATAGCCAAGATACAGAAACAATCTAAGTATCCATCGAAAGATGAATGAATAAAGAAACTGTGGGTGTATAAATACACATACAGACATACATATAGTGGAATATTATTCAGCCTTGAAGAAGAAGGAAATTCTTTTGTTTGCAACAACATGAGTGACCCTGGAAGACATTATGCTAAGTGAAATAAGTTAGGCACCAAAAGACAAATACTTCATGATTTCACTTCTATGTGCAATCTTTAAAAAGAAAAAGAAAAAAAAAAGAAAAAGAAAAAGTTGAAAAAAAGTTTATCTTATTGTCACAGAGAGCAGAATAGTGATTACCAGGGGCTGAGGGGTTAAGGGGAGTAGAGATATTGGTCAGTGGGTACAGATTTTCAGTTATATGATGAATGAAAAAGTTCTGGGGACCCAGTGTACAGCATGGTGTGTACAGTTAATAATAATGTATTATGTACTTGAAAACGGCTAAGAATGTAGATCTCAAATGCTCTCCCCCCACACACACAAATGGTAATGATGTGAAGTGATAGATGTGTTCATTAGCCTGATTATGATAATCATTCCATAATGCATATGTATATCGAACATCAAGTTGGGGCACCTGGGTGGCTCAGTCAGTTGGGCATCTGACTCAGGATCTCTGGGTCCTAGGATCAAGTCCCATGTTGGGCTTCTGCTCAGCAGGATTCTGCTTGTCTCCTTCTCTCCCTGCCCCTACTCCACTCTAAAAATAAATAAATAAATCTAAAAAACCTTACATCATCCTGTATATGCAATTTTTATTTGTCCAAAGTACCATGGTAAAGCTAGGGGGGAAAATATCCTCATCATTTAGAAAGAATCATCAGTTGGATTCTAAAATTAGTCAGTGAAAGTTTGATGAGGAAGTACCTGCCACAAATTACTTATTACAAAGATAAAAGTAGTTATTTTATAATAGAGAAATCTGGTCGTCACTATCAAAGTTAATACCACAAGAATCAGAATTGACATGATGTGTCCTATAACATGCAGTGAAAAGACACAGTATTACTTCTGTGTTCTGTTCCTGCCAAAGATATATTACCTGAATCTAATTATGAGGAATCTCAGAAAACCGGAACTGAGGAACATTCTACAACGTAACTGGTCAGTACTCTTATAACATGTCAGGGCCATGACACAGAATCTGAGGAACACTAACAGACTGAAGGACACTAAAGAAACATGGTAACTAAATGTCACTTGCCACTCTGGACTGGAGCCTGGACCAGAAAAATAAATTGTCTTTTTTTTTTAAATTTTTATTTATTTATGATAATCACACAGAGAGAGAGAGAGAGGCAGAGACACAGGCAGAGGGAGAAGCAGGCTCCATGCACTGGGAACCCGATGTGGGATTCGATCCCGGGTCTCCAGGATCGTGCCCTAGGCCAAAGGCAGGTGCCAAACCGCTGCGCCACTCAGGGATCCCTCTTTTTTTTTTTTAATAAATTGTTTTTGCTGCAAAGGAAATTATTGGGACAACTGGTGAAATTCAAATAAGGACTGTACATTAGAAAATAATATGGTATCAGTTTCAACTTGCAAATATGAAAACAGTACTGTAAGATAACATCTTCATTCTTGGGAAACATATGCCACAGTATTTAGGAGTAAAGGAGCATCGTGTCTGAACGTACTCTCCCATGGTTCAGAAAAAAGTAGTACACATACATGCAGGCACATACAAAGGCAGAATTTCAAAAACAATTAGTAATTGTTCACAGTTGGGCAATCTAGAGGAAGAGCATACAGGATCTTTGAATTCTTCCTGCAACTTTTCTTTAAGTTTGAAATCATTTCAAGACAAAAATTTCCAGGGATCCCTGGGTGGCGCAGCGGTTTGGCGCCTGTCTTTGGCCCAGGGCGCGATCCTGGAGACCCGGGATCGAATCCCACATCGGGTTCCCAGTGCATGGAGCCTGCTTCTCCCTCTGCCTATGTCTCTGCCTCTCTCTCTCTCTCTCTCTCTCTCTCTCTGTGTGTGACTATCATAAATAAATAAAAATTTAAAAAAAATAAAGGATGGTAGTTTGTCAACATGCACATCAGCCAATTATCACCTTTGTTTAAAAAAAAAAAAATTCCAAAACTAAAATGAAGGTATCTCCTGAATCCCATACAGGGATCTCCCCCTTGGTGTCTTCCACAGTAGGTGGGACATGTATAATTACTTAGTAAAAGTAATTATTTAGTAAAATTACTTAGTAAAAATGGGCAGATCGATTAATTGGCAATCAGAGTGCTTTATTCATTCTCTTTTGAGTTTATTTTTTTTAAAAAGCAGCTACAGTATCATTTTTAATTTATTAATTAGATCCTGGGATAAACAAAGATCGTCCAGGGACAACAAGGAAGCAAAAATTTGTCAATGGTTGACTGTAGGCTGGAACTGAACAGTCCCCAACACCAACCAGTTCTTGCTCTGGTGGAGTTTATTGTACCTGGTGTACAACAGAGTCACAGTCCTGAGGTTACAGGGAGGGGGTGGGGTGGTGGTGGTGGAAAGGTACTTTGAGAACATAAACCAGTGTGAGACTATTATATTGTTAATAATACCGTTATGGACTCAGGGGATGGTTAACACCAAAATGAACAAGTGCTATTTTGCATAAAAAATGTTTTTAGAGAAAAAATAATATTTATTTGCAAGAAAAACAAAGCTCCATTGCTGGTTCAGGATGTGAGTATACATATTTGTATATATTATATGTTTGTGTATATATGTATGGATATGTGTATATGTGTGTGTATGTTTGTGTGTGTACATATGCGTAGGGTCATGAATTTTCCTCCATAAGGTCATAAAGCCAAACTGACCACTCTCTTGGCATACCCTCATTTGCACAAATCTGATCCTTCCGGGTTTTTCTTTTTAAAAGTAAAAAAGGAGAGAGAAAACGAGACTAAGTACAGTATGGAAGCTTTTTGTCAATCTCTCAACTATAGCAGGATTGTAATCCACTGCCTTAAAGAATCCCTGAAACAACCCCTGGGAGGAAAGACACAGGGCAGCAGTTTCTTACTTTCTTATTACTTAAACTATTCAGAGTATAGGAGAAATTTTGAAAGACTGTTACATAAAGCACCTCTTCCACATGCTTCCAGTTGCCCTCATTTAACTTTCTTCCCCCCTCCAAGTCAACACTCTGATACTAGTTTTGAGTTGAGGCTCATATATATGTAAACCTGAATGTTGTGTTTCTATTTCTTTATCACATGGAACTTGTAATTATATAAGGTTTTTTTTTCCTCCTGGATGGACCTTGAAGTCATTATGCTAGGTGAGATGAGCCAGAGAAACACAAATACCATATGATCTCACTTATATGTGGAATCTTAAAAACAAAGCCCCCAAACTCAGCAGCCGAAGAGGTCGGACTCCTGGTGACCAGAGGCAGGGGTGAGATGAGCGGCAATTGGAGGAAAGCAGCCAAAAGGTACAGATTTCCAATTACAAGAGAAAGAAGGACTAGGGAGGGAACATAGGACATGATGTCTTCAGTCACCACTGCTATATGACTTATAGAGAAATGTTGTGAAGAAACCAGATTCTAGCAGTTTTTTTTTCTTTTAAGATTTTATTTATTTATTCGTGAGAGACACACACACAGAGGCAGAGACACAGGCAGAGGGAGAAGCAGGCTCCCTGTGGGGAGCCGGATGTGAGACTTGATCCCAGGACCCCGGGATCACGCCCTGGACCGAAGGCAGACGCTCAACAACTGAGCCACCCAGGTGTCCCAGATTCTACCATTTTTCATCACAAGGGGACATTTTTCTTCCTTCTCTTTTTGTTGTATCTCCATGAGATGATGAATGGTAACCAAATCTGCAGTACTCATTTCGCAATATCCATAAATCAAGCCAGCATGCTGTACACTTCAAATGTATACAGTGGTGTACATCAACTACTTCTCAACAAAACTGGAAAAAAAAAAACACTTTTTCTAGTATGTCAAAAACAAATCAAGGAGCTGTTCTGTTGCTCATGGCTGGCCTTTTATATACACGATGGAATGAGAGTTTTAACTGGTTCCCTTTCCATCTCACATTTGTAACGCTGCCATTACCGCCTCTACTTCAAATCCAGTTCTAAAACTGTCAGAGGTTCTCTCTGCCCTGACCGGTGGGTGGTCTGGACCCCTCAGAAATGGCTGTGCTTGGATCAGACTTTATTCTTCTGTTGAGACCCACACTCTTCTTCATGGGGCCACAGCTCAAAGAGCTCCTGAGAGCGCTAGGAGGCCACCATCCCTTCCCCTGGAATGCTGGTGACAGTCCCTCCTTTTCATCAGGAAGTTGTGAATTCCTGTTGATTCTGTAGCACCTGGGAGTTGGGGGGAAGTGGATGAGTGAGGGGAAGAGAATGTCTGGCCCATGTTATTCTATCTGCCCAGCTCCTCACCACCAAAGTCACAAAGGAGCATGTTCAGAGGGCTTTTTCTTGGGGGGTCGGGAGAAGGCAGTGATGACAAGTTCTAGGAACACAACCCGACTATGGAAATTTTGCTTTTAAGATTCTTGAGAGATGGTTTGATTTTTAGTTCTTGTTTTCACAGAAAAACTCCTCGGAGGGGCTTTTTAAAATCACAGGGTCATGAAATCCATGTAGTGGGCTACAACCCAATTTTTTTTTAATGTCATAGATTATGTTAGAATAAACAATATCAAAATGTCGTTAAGCATGGACTCAAGTCAGACTTGTTGAATTTTAAACATCACAGTGCGACCATTGTGGCCTGGGGCAAATTTCTTAATTTTCCCGTGCCTCAGTTTCCTTATCTGAATGAGAGTAGATACATACTATAGAGTTATTCTAAGGATTAAATGTGTTAATATGTGTAAAGCACTCACTTACCTGTGGGTCAGTTGAGGACTGGCTAATTGAGGTCAGGCTCAGCTGGGCAGCTTTGCCTCACACTACGGGTTCCCCTAAGCTTGGCTCCTCACTGCTGGGCCTGGGGTTGCTCCACAGAAGCTTCCAAAGCCCAGGGGCAACAGCAAGATGTCAGGGCTCCTAGAAAATTAGTTTGGCCTTTGTCAGTTTTTGAATGCCCCAGAGGACAACTCCGTTGTTCAAGAAAGGTATGCTTTGGGGCTACATATTTTTGTAAGCCATATTTGATTTATTGGAGTAACAAATTTAGAATCCTACTTCTTCCTTCAAGTTTTTAAGTCACTTTTACAAATCTTATAATACGATTTCCAAGGGAAATTCTAACCACTGGTTTTATGGAGAGGCTTTGATTAAGTGTTGGTTCTGCTTAGACTTAGTTCACTAAGCAACTTTAAAAGTTTTTAACTACATTTATAAATTTAATATATTTTATTTGCTTTTCAATGACAGCTAATACAGCCCTTACCATGTCTGGAAACTGTTCTAAACAATTTACATCACCAACTTCTGTAATTCTCACAGAAATTCCAGCAGATAACTCATATTATTATCATCCTTGTCTTAAATACAGGAAAACTGAGGGACACCTGGGTGGCTCAGTGGTTGAGCGTCTGCCTTTGGCTCAGGTCATGATCCCAGGGTTCTGGGATCGAGTCCTACATCAGGCAGCCTGCTTCTCCCTCTGCCTGTGTCTCTGCCTCTCTTTGTGTGTCTCTCATGAATAAATAAATAAAATCTTTTAAAAATACATACATACATATATAAATACACACAGGAAACCTGAGGTACAGAGGGTCAAAGGGTAATTATCACAAGATCATATAGCTAATAATATCCGAATTGCTTTGTGAGCCATAGTTTGGCTCCAGAATCTAAGTTTTGGCTCTTACCCTCTGTGTTAATTAACTATGAATTAATTGACTAAAAAAAAAATTAAAAAAAAAACCCTATTTTAGTCATTCTTGTAAAACAAATAAAATTAAACTTATAAATGTAGTGTAACCAGTTGAAAATTTTGTCATCAATTACAAAATTAGTTTTGTAAGCCTCTTATAAAAGTCTCTGAGTATATCATCGTGTGTTCCAACATGCCAAATCCATTTAAACTTGACAAGTACTACATATCACAATTAAAGTATCAACTACACACAGATTATTTCCAAATTTAACATAAAAAAACGATACTGCGGGTCTGATTTATTTCATGTCTGTA
Source organism: Nyctereutes procyonoides (assembly GCF_905146905.1). Taxonomy (NCBI): domain Eukaryota; kingdom Metazoa; phylum Chordata; class Mammalia; order Carnivora; family Canidae; genus Nyctereutes; species Nyctereutes procyonoides. The sequence goes on from NW_026575122.1 coordinate 28,243,868, forward strand.
ATTAATTCTAAACCTTCCCTGGATTGAAGACATTTCACCACTAAGGAAACAATCATGCTGTCCCAGGCTGTCTCGAGAGAGTGTCAAGGAGGAGGGCACACCCCCAGTGGATGGGGCTGAATGTCTCAATAAGGTCCGATAATCAACCATTGGGTTTGGCCAAATGGAGGTCATGGTGACCTTGATAAAAGTAGGTTTTCCTGGTTTGATGGGATGAAAGTGTAAGTAAAAGGGTTCGGGAGAGACAAGTTGGAAACAATGAGGGTGAGGAGGCAACTTTTTTTGCTGTTAAGCAGAACTGAAACTGGGACAATTGCTAGAGGGGGATGTGGGGTCAAGGAAGATTGTTTTTAAACAAATATGGAATATATTGTGTATCAGCTGATAGAAATGATCCCAGTGAGCAAGGGTGGGAAAGTATAAATTCAGGAGAAAGAAAGCAAATGATATCCAAGTACACAGAAGAGAAGATTCTAGAGTTGGATCATGATGACTGGAAGGAAAGAACAAAAGGACATAGATGCTGAGACATGTGGAATCTATAGAAGCTTCTCCTGAGAGCTGCTGTTTTCTCAGGAAAATAGGTAACGAGGTCATCCAATGCAGAATGATGGGGAAGAGGATGGGGGAGTTTTGAGGGGAAGGAAGATGTGAAATGGTCCTTCAGGGAAGCAGGACAATGCGGTGGGATTGCCCATGAGCATGAAGGGCCACTGGCCTATGAAGAGGATTAATGCCTTGGGACTGGATGAGGACACTAGGGAATAAGTGCAGACAGGGGAGAGGATGAGGTTGAGGACCAAGCCTGGTGGGCAGAGCTTCCTGTGGAGAGAGGAAGACCATCCAATCTGTGAGAGACATTACAGACCCAGTGAACCACTGGGATCAGTCTCTCCACTCCTCCAAATGCAGTTAATGATCGACCACTTTCTTACTAAGAGGATCAAGTTTAGTGACTTACTACTCGGATATAAAAATGCTTCAGGGGATCCCTGGGTGGTGCAGCGGTTTAGCGCCTGCCTTTGGCCCAGGGCGCGATCCTGGAGACCGGGATCGAATCCCACATCGGGCTCCCGGTGCATGGAGCCTGCTTCTCCCTCTGCCTGTGTCTCTGCCTCTCTCTCTCTGTGACTATCATAAATAAATAAAAAAAATTTTTTAAAAAAATGCTTCAGGTGAAAAAAAAAATGCTTCAGGTGCGACATATTCCCTCACCAAAATGGAAGTCTGTGCCTGCTCCCTTCCAAGACTATTTATTACCCAAGTTTCTAGAGTCAAAGCCACAAGGGCCTTCAAAATAAAGCCAGATATAACAATAGCTATTCACATTTCAGGAGCCATGACTACATCAGGTTTCACAAGTCACTTGACAAGTGGTGGCTTCCAGTGACAAGTTTCAGGAGACTATCATGAGAAGCAATACACTAAAATTTTAATATTTCCATAGAGGAGCTAGTTAAGAATAGGCAAATTGTATTCACTCATAGAAATAAAAATTTCTGGTCTTCTTTCTAAACTAGATGCTCCTTAGAACAGTTGCTCCCTATGGACCTTTCTTCAGATCAGTTATCCTGCCTCATCCCTAACCTATCCACACGGATACTCAGTTCACTCCGCCTTCCTTTCTCTGTCAGAGGCTTCTGCACTGCTGACATTTTGAACTAGATGATTCTTTGTTGGGAGAGGGCTGTCCTGTACACTGTAGGGTGTTGAGCAGCATTCTTGGTCTCCTCCCACTAAATGCCAATAGCTCATTACCCTCCATCCTCACCCAAGTTGTGACAACCAAAAATGTCTCCAGACATTTCCAAAGGTCCCCTGTGGAGCAAATTGTTCCCTGGTTGAAAACCATTGTTTTATGAGGGTTGAAGAGAATGGGATCCATGGATAACTCAAATTAGAACTTCATATGGACTAGCCCATGGTAACTCTGACAGCATAAATTAAGTCTCTGGCTGAACAGGATGGGATCTGACAATCTCAGAGATGAGAAATTAGACACTTTCCTTTCTGTCCAAAATGTATAATTACCTGCCTAATCCTGCTTTGAAAAGAAAAAAAAAAAAAAAAGAACATGTCACATTTCCGACCTTCTCACCAGTTGATGTGAAGATTCCTGGGATTAGTTACGAACTACAAGAAAGATATAATGCACAGAGTTTTAAAATCGGAAAAATGCAGAGAGAGAAAGGAAGAGAGCCCAGGAGAGAAGAGGACAGGAGGGAGTGGGGAGGGAGGGAGGAAGAGCCCAAATGCAAGGTAGGAGTTCAACCTCATACCAAGCTCAACTCTGTACCTCTGAGTTCTGTAGTTCACTTAAATACCAAGTCTCACTCCAGGATAGCAAAATAAGGTGTGTTAAAACCCAAATCACCCAGCTCCCCATTAACTAGAGGAGGAAGTTCAAACACCCTAGCCTGGTAATCAAGACCCTACACAACCTGGCCCCAAGAGTTTTAAGCTATTCCTGCTACTTACAAGAACGCTCTTCTCAATTCCATCTGGTCCCCTTGCTTTTCTACAAAAACACCTTACTAATTCCCATTCCTGGCTTTGGGGAAGCACTTGGCTCCATTCGCCTCTCAACTGTTTAACCTTCGGGGCCCCATCCCTCCCCATCTCTTCTGCTCACTGCTCATTCTAGGGCACCCAGGCCGGGATGGAGCACAAAAGCCACTAGCACTGCAGCACATCCTGCAGACCAGACGCTGTTCTAAGCAACCTTTGCTTTGGATGCTGAGGAGGAATTCCTACTCCCAGTAGGAGCCTGGTTCTACCCTCATAGGATGAGCAGACCTCGGGGCCACCAGCCCATGTCTGCTGGGTGAGACGGGTTGAGAGGGCCATGTGTTCCTGCGGGCCCCCAGAGCAGTGGTGCAGGCAAGAGAGTCTCCTGGCCAGCGGGGGGGGGGGGGGGGGGGGGGTGTAGAGTAATCTCTCAGCTGGGCCCTGGGCAGGGGTGGGGAGAGGGGGGCCCAGCTCAGTGGCAGGGTGTGGGGGAAGGGCTGGTTGGCCCCCAGTGACCTTCGGGGCTCAAGAGAGGGGAAGAGGAAGCACATTTTAGCTGCTCCTGGCTCAAGGCTTCCTGAAGGCGGGGCGCTCCCTGGTGCAAGGCAAGCTGTCCTGGGGGGGCACACACCACCACGCACGCACATGCCCTGGTCTGTGGCCAGCTGTCCTGGGGGTGGGGGTCACACCTCCACGCTCGCACATGCCCTGGTGCGCGTCAAGCTGTCTTGGGCAGGGGCACACACCTCCACGCATGCACATGCCCTGGTGTGCAGCCAGCTGTCCTGGGGGGGGCACACACCGCCATGCACGCACATGCCCTGTTGCGCGGCAAGCTATCCTGCGGGGGCACACACCGCCATGCACGCACATGCCCTGGTGTGCAAGCTGTCCTTAGCGGGGGCACACACTGCCATGCACGCACATGCCCTGGTGCACGGCCAGCTGTCCTGGGGGGTGGGCTCGCACCTCCACGCTCGCACATGCCCTGCTGCGTGGCAAACTGTCTTGGGGGGTGGTGAGGGGCATACACCTCCACACATGCACATGCCCTGGTGCATGGCCAGCTGTCCTTGGGGGGCACACACCGCCACGCACGCACATGTCCCCCATAGCCCGGGCTGCAGCTCGCAGCACTGGAACCACTAGGGGCTCCATCCCCAAATCCTTCTGGAGGTTGGAAAGGAGCCTTTGATTCATATGTTGAGACTCTGGCTTCATAGTTACTCCATTTCCCCAGCTTGGAACCAAACTCTCTGAAGAGCTGGCCAAAAACCTTGGCCCGCAGGAACCTCTCTGGTGTTTCTGGCTTCCACAGCAGGGTTCGCTTTAATTCTAAACTGTTGGTTGAATACAGAACCGGCTCTCCTTTAGCTTCCTTTCCTCTCTCCTCATTTTCCATTTCTGCTTCTCCCTGTCTCCTTAGCGTCTGCTTAGTTATCAAAGAGCTGCAGTGCTGCTTTCAGGAACATTCTCAGGCCAGGCCCATGGAGTGAGCCCCTGGCCTGAGCATCCCCCCCCCCCCCCCAGCCCAGCGCCATAACCCTTCACCGGCATCGCTGGGGAAATGAATATTCTTCCCGGGGGCTCCAGCAGCTTCCCTGCCTTCCCCATATCGAGCGAGCAGCGAGAGCTGCCAGAAAGCAGGCGCGGGCGACCGGGGAGAGTTTTGGAACCAGGCCGGCCCGGCTCTAACTCTGGCCCGTAGGCTGGGCCTGCTCCCGAGTTTTCCCATCTGTACAATGGAGACAACGGCAGCTATCCCGGAGGCCTGCTAGGAGGAGCAAAGGAGACCATCTGTGTGCGAGGAGGAGAATGTTTTACTCATCGGGATTCCTCGGGAGGGAGGACTGGGTTTGTCGAGAAAAATCCTTCGCTTAAGTGCTAGAAGTAGAAACCGAGATCCTTAGGGCCGGAGGTGGGTGGGACGCTCCCAGGGAGACAAAGGGAGGATTTTGTTTGCGACTCCAGAAAGGAAGTGCCCCCCCCCAGAAGGCGGAAACCCTGGGGCTCCCGCCGTGACCCCTCCCGGTGGCACCCCCTCCCTCCACCGAGATCTTGAGTCAGGTTTACCAAATTCATGGAGTCCTTGAAGTCACGAGGAAAACGGAGAGGGGGCTGAGTGTGGTCTCCAGGGAGTGGTGGGGCTAACGAAGGCAGCGTTTGGGGAAGGGAGGTCGGGGCAGAGGACACCTCAGGACAGGAGACGCAGGGACCCTCCTGGGAGGAACGTGGGACCTTTGGAGGCCCCAAGCTCAGAACCAGATTTCCCAGGGGTAGGGGGCACCAACTGACAACCTGGTTAGGCAGGCAAGACATCATCCTGTATTATTATTATTATTATTATTATTATTATTATTCCCGATTTGATGCTTTCTGGGTATTTCCTTGTTGACCTGCAGTCTCATCCAGATGCTACTTCCTTCAGGAGGCGCTTTCTGATTTCTCAAAGGTGGATGAGAACCTTTGACTCTGAGCCTCTCCCATGTGTTCTCATCATAGGAGTTTTCTCCCTGAGATAAACTGCTTATCTGGGTATCTGGCCTCTTACTAGACTGCACCCCATTTGGTCAGAGCTAAATCTTAGACACTCCTGTGTTCCTGGACCTGGCACCGCATCTTACACATCACAGGTTCTCGTTATGTGTTCAGTACACGAGAATACGGAGAAAAAGCAGTCTTTGGTATCCTGGTTCGGATTCCCAGTTCCAATATTTAAAATCTGTGCAACTCTGGGTGTGTTACTTAACCTCTCTGAGGTTCATTCATCTCCTCTGTAAATAAGATGGAAGGTGCAGGGTCAGGGGGAAGATGGAACGGTAGGATATGTGGAAAGGGGTGCCTGGCCACCATCAACGCTCAGCAGATACTTGTTCCTCAGCTTAGTCTCTCATATTTGGCCCATCCCTTCCATGCGCACATCCCTACTAAGTCCAAGCCCTCAGTACCTTACAAACTCCTCCTGTCTCCTTATTTCACACTGTTTCTCCTGCATGCATCAAGCTCTTCTTCTGTATCACAATCTTTCAAACTAAGAGTCAGCCAGCTACAGCCATTGGGCCACATCTAGCCTGGCACCTGTTTTTGGACTGTCGACAAACTAAGAAAAGTTTTTACGTTTTAAAAATGGTTGAGGGGAAACAGAAGAATATTTCACAATATACTTGAAATCTATTGGAAATTCACATTTCAATATCCGTCAATCAGTGCTTGTGGGCCCACAGACACACTCATCCCTTTCCCCGTTGTCTGTGGCCGTGTTTGTACTACAGTGGCGGGGTAGTGTGACAGATTCTGTATGACCCACAAAGCCACAAAAATTTCCCACCTGACCCTTTATTGACAAAACTGGCAAATCCACATTCTAAGCAGTTTCCAGAATGATGAATCTTAAGTTCTCCCTACTGTGGTATGAAGTCAATATGATCACTGCCCTCATGTTTGCAGTCAAGGAGCATGAGAGGAGAGAGAGAGTCACACACCCCAGGTAACATGGCTTATAAATCAAGCTGGGATCAAACGCTGCTCTGAAGTGGGAAGGTGACCAGGACAATTGTAGGCAGCCTCTACACCCTGCTGGGGAGCCTGGCCTCAATGGTTCTCAAGCAGGGAGTCCTGTGATGAAGTGAAACCTTATGGTGATCACTGTGGCCATTTAATTGGAGGAGAGGGGGAATGAGAGGAGTAGCAGAGAGTAGGCTTAATGAATGCGGACACTGGAGCTCAGCCTCCCGGGCCTGGTTGCAGGCAGCCGCTTGTCTGTGGGACCCTGAGTGACTTACCTACTTCTCTCTGCCTGATTTCCCCCGCTCTCCCATGTGGAGAATACTAGAATCTAGACTCTCACCTATGGGGTCGTTGTGAAGATTGGAACAGAAACTTTTGTCTTCTTAGTCTGTCTTTGAGGCCCATAGCAGCCTCTAGACGTCAACCACGGTTATGCCTATTATTCATCACGACAAGAAGCTGCTGTTCCCTCTTTTCCAGGCATTATTCCGAGCAATCAAGATACAAAGAGGAAGAAAGACAAAATCATCAGACCTGCCTCCTACATATAAGGAGCACATGGTCCGCTGGCCGGGACGGGACACTAAGTCAGCACCTGGGAGTGGGTCACAGGAGCTATGATGGCCTATCACGGGCAGCAGAGCCAGGAAGCGCCTCACTCTGGCTCTCCCTTCCGTGGCTCAGACTCCTGCCTCTTCCAGAACACACCAGGCGTCCAGCCGGGTTTGCCCCACGCACTCGTGCGAGCCTGAATGGGGAATAATACGAGCACGGGCAGTTGTCCAGCGCCCTGGCACGGAGCTGTGTCTGCGAGCCTGTAAAGCACAAATCAGTCCAGGGTACAAGGCTCCTGGGAGCACCCGGGCTGGAGAATGACTTGGCCACTTCCACCTGCCAAATCACAAAACAACAAATTCACAGGAAGGGCTATTGATGCTGAGAAAGCCTATCAGGCTCCAACCTGGAAACGTATGTTTGTCTTACTACTGTGCCTTTGGGGTACAGCAAGAATCCAGGGCAATTAGGAATTTCGTCATACTTACAATGCCAGCATCTCTTGCTTGCCTTAGTTGGTTTTTTTTTTTTAACTACCATTTATTAGTTTCTGATTTGTTATTTATAAGTGTACATTTATGTGTGCATGTGAAGCTCTGCATAGAAAAAAAGGTTGGAAAAATACACTAGTGGCTTTCAACTAGGTTGGGGGCAGAGCCACCGGAATGTGAAAGAGGAAAGGAGGGGCTGTTTATTAGTATCGCCTAACTTTTTTCCCCAAAAATCTTCATACTTGCCTTTCCCCCTCCAGCACAGTACTTTCAGCACATGCATATTTTAAAAGCTCCAGAAATAATCCCCATGTATGCCTGTCCTTTCCACTTCCAACATCTGCCTGATTTTGAATCATTAATTTACATCAAATGTTAGCAGTAGTTAGATCTGAGTATTGGCATTATAATTTTTTAAAAATTCATCTTTTTGACTTGTTGGTGTTACTAAAATTCTACCATGAACACAGAGACTAGCAGTTAAGTGTGTTGCTTCTGGAATCAAACTATTGAAATTCAAACCTAACCATGGCAGGTCACTGTCCTCAGTGATTTCATCAGTAAGAGGAGAAAAATACTAACAGCTATCAAATTGAGTTGTTGTGAGAAGCAAACGGCTTAATATAGTTCTTAAAACAGCACCTGGCACCTATGCTATTCAGTGTGTTAATAAGCACCATTATTAAAACATAAGAAAAAAATTAACAATACACTTTTTAAAAAGATTTTATTTATTTATTCATGAGAGACACACAGAGAGAGAGAGAGAGAGAGACAGAGACACAGGCAGAGGGAGAAGCAGGCCCCACATAGGGAGCCTGACGTGGGACTCGATCCCGGTCTCTGGGATCAGGCCCTGGGCTGAAGAAGGCTCTAAACCACTAAGCCATCCCAGCTGCCAAACAATACATTTTTTTATTTAAAAAATTATTTTAATTTTTTGAGTAGGCTCCATGCCCAGTATGGGGCTCACACTCATGACCCTGAGATCAAGAGTCATAAGCTTGGGACACCTGGGTGGCTCAGCAGTTGAGTGTCTGCCTTCAGCTCAGGACATGATCCTGAAGACCCAGGACTGAGTCCCACATCAGGTTCCTCGCAGGGAGCCTGCTTCTCCCTCTGCCTGTGTCTCTGCCTCTCTCTCTCTCTCTCTCTCTCTCTCTCTCTCTCTCTCTCTCGCTGTCTCTCATGAATAAATAAAACCTTAAAAAAAAAAAAAAGAATCACATGCTTTACCACTTGAATCAGCCAGGCACCCCAGCAATACATTTTCTTTTAAGTAGGCTCCATGCCCAATGCAGGGCTTGAACTCACAACTCTGAAGTCAAGACCTGAGCTGAGATAAAGAGTCAGATGCTATACTGACTGAGCTAGCCAGGCACCACCCCCCCACCCCCGCAATACATTCTTAAATTATAGAAACTTAGTATAATAAAAAACACAAAGAAGGGAAAATAAAGAATCCATGATGCTGGCATGTTTCTGAATACTATGGATGTTGGAGGGCAAGCCCACGTTCTATTCTTTCCATCTGTGAAATGGGAAGATAATAGACTCTACTGGGAGGGGAATACAGAGAGCTGTGAAAGGGATCTGTAAACTTCAAGTGGAATTAAAAAGTGAGGGATGGTTATTAGGAGTAGGATTACCGCAGCATAAAAGAAAAGCCACGTTGGCTGCAGGTCCTGAAGGCTGACAACAGCAGGAAGGAGATGGCTGGGCTTCCGCTTCCGTCTCATTGGTTCCAGCACAGAAACCCCACCCTGGCTGGAAAGAGAAGATTGGGCTTTGTTGAAAGGTACCCCAACCATTCTCTTTTTTTTTTGTCAGATATTAAAGGGTCCTCTCAGCTTCATATATGCATTTCTCCTTCTTCCTTTTCAATTCATTTTGCCTTTGACACCTCTGTATCATTACTTATTAGCAAGCTGCAGGCAATTTAATAGCTAATTTTCATTGATGCCAGGCTCTGTTCTAAGAGTTACTGTAGTAACTCATTTATCCTCCAAGCAACTGTTGGAGATACTTTTTTATTACCTCTGTTTTCCAGAGGAGGAAACTGAGGCATGGAAAAATTAAACAACTGGTATAGTCTGCAGGAAGTAGATCTAAGATTCAAACTCTTGCCGTCTGGCTGCAGACTGTTGATGCTCTTAGTCACTAGACCAGAACTCCTTTTAGACTTGATGACAATCAAGACAATTAGGGCAGAAGAGGCTCCAGGAAGACTACTCTACTGCAGTCCTCTCAGATCTCAAGTGACTACCCTGTGCAAAGGATTTGCTGAGACTGGGATATCTCAGAGCCCATATCTGCCCACTGACCTTGACCCTGAGAACCTTTCTGGGTCCACTAGCACCGGGGGAGCCAGGAGAGGGGTCCAGGCGATCTGATTCCACAGCCCGTTCTGCTCATCATGAACCTAAACTGTCTTGAAAGGAGCACAAATTGGTAAAGGGTTTTCAGAAACAAATGCTGAAAGCAGGCTGCTGGTATTCGTGGAGACTCCACATTCAGGATCAGTTTCCATTTTTCCATTTCATGCTTCAGGCAACTGGCAAATACAACTGCAAACACTTCAGTGTCCAGAAGCAAGTTGCCAAAGACCCTCTGTTTGAGGAAGCACACCCGGCCCTCACTGCTGGGGGAGTGGCCAAGACCATTTGATGCCAGGTGATGTCTGCTGTTCTGACAGTTCCTGGAATCCATTCCTCCAGGAGTTTGGACAACATATGCTCTGACGGTGGCCTTTCCTCTCCCAGAACATGATGTCACTCTCCAACCCTAAGCCTCAAATGGTTTGCAGATTTTCTGGGGTGACTATTTCCTGTGTTCTGAGATCCCAGGTGGTGAGACCATTCTCCTTGAGAACTGCGGACAGCGTTTACATGGAAAGCTGCTTACATCAATTAGGACATGGCTGGTGGCAAGGAACAGAAGACACAGACCGAGCTCACATACACAATAAAAGGGAATTTATTAGCTCATGTAACCAGATGGTCTCTGGATAGATTTCAGATCAGGATGGATAGAGTGACTCAAATGTGTCACAAAGGACCCAGCTTTCTTTCTACCTCTTCTGTTTTCTTGATGTCAGGTTCATCCCAGGGTGGGTTCCCCTCAGAGGAGCATGAGGACTCCTGGAAGCCTCTGGGAGCATGCTTCCTTGCCCATTTCTAGTGGAAAGAGTAGCTGTCCCAAACTATTAAATGCAAGTCCTGGGCCTCTAATGGGGTCGTCTAAGGTCCAATGCCCACCCCTGAACTAACCACCATGGCCATAAGCAGACCACAATTGTTTTCTTTTTTTTTTTTTAAATTGGGGTGCATGTGCATGTGTGTGTGTGCACGTGTTTTAACTGAAACACGCTACTGTCTTGCTTCCATGAGTGGCTGCAGCCATGGGAAAAGGGAAGGGGAACTGGTCCTGACCAGGTGGGGTCACATCCACAACATTCCCCTCACACATAGAACTAAACAAAGGAGCACAGTCACTACCGTGGTTGGAGGGTTAGAGGTTGGCAGTACAGGGCCAAGGAGGAGCGAGCAGGGAGCAGCACTATCATGAAAATACACAGAGCCTCCATAAACTGTGGGGCCTAGGGGACACTGGGAATGCTTTGACCCAAGAGAAATCAGATCCAAAGAGGTGTAAGAAAACAAAACCAACACCAAAGGTGGCTTAGGAAGGCAAGAGCCTTCAGGGATGGAAGGAAGAAGAAGGTCCATGGGGTGGGGTTGGGTGCTGTTAGGCAGCTGAGGTGAAGAGGTGGCCCTCCTGCTGCTGGAATGCCCTCAACCCCTCAGGTCTAGGGAGAACTGGGCAGTCTATGACCCTGGCAGGCGGGTCCGGGGCTGTTGGTGCTCCAGGCCGGAGGCTAGACGGGGCTCACAAAGGCTGCCCCTCCAGGGACAAAGGGTGCTGCCCCCGCTTTTCTGCAGGGTGCCTGGATCCCTGACCTTCTCCTGACAATTTACTTGTAATTCATGCTTGATCTCCATCATCTTCTTCTGGATGGTATCCTAGGAGCTGGCATAGATCATCCTGCTCTGAGAGTGTAAAGACTGAGGGATCCAGAGTGTAAACAAAAGGTCTCCCTTCTTGCACTCCTGTATCTCCTCGTTCACATCAGAGAGGACGTAGTGACAGTCCTTGATCGTCAATGTCTTGACAAAGGTGACACAGGGTTGTTGCCTGCCTGGCCCACATCACCAGGAACTCCTGGCCCTCCTCCCTGAGGACCTTCTTATCCTCCTGGAGGTCTCAGAGCACCACCTTCTTGTGCTTCTTTACCTCCTTTGGCATTGATGGCTTGTGCACTTGCATATCAGGAAACCCTTGATACCATTAGAGACAGTCACAGCAGAGGCCGTGTTTCTGGAAGTGAAGAGGAGATGGCAAGGAGAATCAAAGAAGGCAGGAGCCACTACACTGCCACCAGGACCCCTCAGGCCAGGATTGTTTTCAGTTGGTTCATCGACCCCTAGATCTAGAAAGTGAGCACCATGTCCACCCTAGTACATTGTTCCTTTGATTTCTCATGGGTTTTTCTGGAGTCACTAAAAATACCAAATATGGTTCAATAAACCAATATAGTAAATAGCAGCTACAGTCTTCTGGTTGGCCAAGTCAGAAACTTTGGAATCATTCTTGACTCCTTCATTTCTCTCAGCCAGCCGTGTCCAGTTTATCATCAAACCCTATCAGCCCCACTACAAAATACAGCAAGAATCTGACACCTTCTCACTTTGTCCACAGTGTCACCCTGGTCTAAGCTGTCCTCATCTTCCATAAAAATACTGCAAGAGCCTCCTACTTGTCCCCTGCTTGCTCCTCTGTTATCTCATCTACAGGGAAGCCAGAGTAATCCTTTTAAAAAGTAAGCCATATCACATCACCTCTCACCCCAAAAGCCCCTGGTGGCTCCCCCTCACTCCAAAGAAAAGTCAAAAGACATAACAAGTGGCCTAGGAGGCCCTACATGTTCTAGCTTATTACTTCTTCAATTTCACCTCCTACTAGTTTCCCATTGCTGATTCTGCTTCAGCCAGACTGGCTTCTTGCTGTAGCCCCAAAATATCAAGTATGCCCTGCCTTCAGACCTTGTACTGAACACCTTTCTGCCCAATATCTTTTTAGCTAATTCCCTTTCTTCAAAAGTGATGTTATCAGAAAGATGCTGTGTGACCACCTGTGTGAAGACACACCTAGTCCATCTAGAAGCCAGTGACATTGATTTTCATAGCACTTGCCACTACCTAAAATATTTAAGTATTTGTTTACATATCATTTGTCTCTGCTAGAACAAAAGTTCTATGATAAGTTCATTTATGACATATCCCCCCAATATCTAAAACACTGAAGGCATTCAATAATAGTTACGGAGAATGAACGAAAGATTTTGAACAAATAATACGCAAAAGAGGAAATGGCTAACAACAGATGAAAAAATTGTTCAGCCTTTCCTACACACAAAGAAATTAGCCAATTCTTTGTTAGCCTCAGCAATATTTTGGCCTCTTAAATTGGCTAGAACAATCAAATAATAAATCTATGACTGTTGATAACAGTGAATTGGTATTTTCATGTATTATTGGCAACCATCTCACTGAATCACTAAATAGATAATTGTTTGGTATCTGCTCTATACCAACCATTGTGCAATTTTCCTGGATGTACCCTAACCCATAATGAAAGCCAAAGTCTGTGTATTAGTCAGGATTGAATAGATTGGCTGTGGTAACAAATTAACTCTGGAATCCTACCAGTTTGCCATAACAAATGTTGGCTTCTTGTTCACTCAACATACCTTCCTCAGATTGGTAGTGGTGAGGTTTACCTCTTCCTTCCCCTCACATTTCTTTGGCCAGAACTAGTCACATCACATGGCCCTACCCTATTCCCACCCAAGGAGACTAAGGAGTGAAGTCCTCTGCCTGCCCGAAAGGAGTGAAGAGACAGATGTTGGTAAACGTCAATGATGTCTACCACAGTCCTGATCAAGAAATCTCAGCACCTACTGAAATAACCTAAAGCATATTAAAAGCTACATTAAGGAAGATGTTCAATAATGTCTTATTTACTATTTCGACAGATTGAGAGAATCTTAAAATGTTGAATAATGAGGAAATAAAGAATTGGAATTATAGTTTATCCAGGTACAATAGATTATCACACAGTCATAAAAATGATGGTTAATGTATACAATAATTATTGTAAAATAGAAAGTAAAACTTGGGAAATGAATACTGTAATTATATCATTAAAATATGCCTAATGAAAAGTATTCTTTAAAAATACAGATGTAATCATTCAACAAATATTCATTCAACAAAACCTCCTAGATGGTAGGCCCTGCAGATTCAGAGATAAAACACAGTGTGTCAGACCCAGAGGTGCTACAGCCGTGTAAGATTTAGGACGGACTAAAAGAAACCCCTGTCTAAAATCAGAACAGTGAGTCTAATAATTTTATTCACATAGGGTAGACTTTTAATCCATTTTGACTTGAATCATGAAGGGAATTAGAGACAATGAATCATCACTCACTCAACAGATAGCTACCAAACATGCACTAAGTGGGTGGCCAAGATGATCGAGATGCCAGACCATGCTTCTGACTTCAGAGGGTTTACACTCTAACTGGAATCTTACATGTCAGACCACCCTGGCCCTTGCTGGCCTCAGCTTCTGTCCTGTAGAGCTTCTCTAGGTAATGCTCCACATCAGACCTGTGAAAATTCCTGGTACCTAAAATAGTGTCTGGCACATAGTTGGTATCCTGTAAATTCTGGTGTTTCCCCAAAACCTATTCTACATATGGGCTCCCCACCTAGGTTGAGGACATCAATGTCCTTCATTGCTCAGGTCAAAAATGTGGAGTCAGGGATACCTGAGTGGCTTAGTGGTTGAGTGTCTGCCTTCAGCTCAGGGTGTAACTCTGGGGTCCTGGGATCGAATCCCACATCAGGCTCCCTGTGAGGAGCCTGTTTCTCCCTCCGCCTGGGTCTCTGCCTCTCTGTGTGTCTCTCATGAATAAATAAATAAAATCTTTTTAAAAATGTGGACTTGGGGATCCCTGGGTGGCTCAGCGGTTTCGCGCCTGCCTTTGACCCAGGGCACGATCCTGGAGTCCCGGGATTGAGTCCCGCATCAGGCTCCTGGCATGGAGCCTGCTTCTCCCTCTGCCTGTGTCTCTGCCTCTCTCTCTCTCTCTCTCTCTTTCTATCATAAATAAATAAAAATAAATCTTTAAAAAAATGTGGACTTATTCTTGACTCCCCTCTTTCTCTCACATTCCATGTCAAATCTGTCAAAAAGTCCTACAGGTCCCACCTTCAAAAAATATTCCAGAATCAGACCACTTCTCGTTCCCTCCATGCTACCATCCCAATCTAAGCCACCACCATCTTCTGCTCTTTACTTCATTGTATTCTCTGAATGTTTGTGTCTCCCTCAAATTCATTTTGGAACATAATCCCCAGTGTGATGGTACTAAAAGGTGGGGCCTTTGGGAGGTGATTACATCATGAGGTCTCCACCCCCATGAGTGGGATTAGTGCCCTTATAAAAGAGGCCCCTTCCACCATGTGAGGTGACAGCCAAAGGACAGCCATCACCAGATACCAAGTCCACTAGCACTGTGATTTTGGCTTCCAGGACTGTGAGAAATAAATGTTTATTATTTATAAGTCCCCCAGTTTAGGGCATTTTTGTTATAGCAACCTGGACAGGCAAAGATGCTGCAGTAACCTCCTAACGGGCCTCCTGGTTCTACTCTCACCCCCTATAGTCTATTTTCCTCACACCAGCCAGTGAGAGCTGATTAATCTTAAGTCTGATCATGATATTTCTCTGTTTAAGTCTCCTCAGACTGCTCTGCTCTGGAGTCAACATCATAGTCCTTATAGTGGCCTTTGTGGTCTTTCCTCAGAAGCTCTTGACCCTGTCAGACTCAAAGGCTCCTTTAGCAGCAAATATTGCATAACATATCCTTTACAGTCCAGAAATGGAATTTAAGGATAATATGACCTCCCTCCACACACAGCTTTTAAAAAGGAAAACTGCATAATGTCCCATCTAAAATACAAAGCAGAAGTTAAAAAAAAGTAATCTGTAATCAAATATGTATTTCAACATGGAAACATCTAGACATGACTATGCTTGAACAAATACAACTCCATGAGTTTCAAAAACACCATCGAATGGTGCCACCCCGGTGAAAACCATTGACCTTCACCCTCTGATCTGCTTTCCCTTCTCTAACCTCACATCAATCATCTTGTTCTTCTCTCACTCTGTTCCAGGCCTGCTTCGCTTCCCTATGTTTCCAGATGGCCAGGCACTGTTCCTGCCTGGGGAGGAACAGAATGCAATGGCATTATTCTGTCAGGGAGACCCGTGGCTCATTCCCCTACAACCTCAGCTCTTTCCTCAGGTGTCCATTTCTCAGTGAGGCCAAACCTGACCACCCTCTTTAAAATACCAGCCCTCCTCCCCAGGTGGGACTTCCTGTCACCCCTCCCTGCTTAGTTTTCTCCCTGCCACTTATCTGACATGCTGGGTATTTTAAAAATATGCTATTGTCTGCATCTGTTCCACAAGGTCATAGGTTTCTACTCCACTGAGTCCTTGTTATATCTATACATGCGTGGCTGGAACATAGTGGGTGTGCAATAAATATTTGTTGAATGCATGAAAACAATGAATGGAGGTATATATTGAGCAATTGAACAGATTGCTACAGACATCTAGCAACATGGCATTACTCCTGAAACACTTGCCTCCGTGTCCCTATATCTAGCTCCTCCCCAAAACTTTTCTCTTCCATGCTTGTTGCTTTCCACTGGATCCTCTCTCTATTTCCAGTCTGATGCTTGGTCTAGCTTCCTCCAACCTCGGTAGCACATCTGGCTTACAGATCCATCTCACTCCTAGGTCCAATCACATTGTGACAGCTTCCTGGCAATGCCCATCTTGTCTGCCTCCCCTCTACCTTCCCGAACAGTCCATCGCTTTGTCTGCAAATGCACTGCCTCTGATATGCTCATCCTTTGAGGATAGGTTCAAATTCCTTCTTCCTCAAAGACACCTGATCCACCAACCAGAAGTCAGCTTCATGTTCCAGAGACCTCATAATGATTTGTAACTGTTCCAGACCCCAATACATCCTCTGCTGTAAAAAGCCATTGTGTTCACTTTAAGCCTCCTGCTAGTTTAAATTAAATACAGAGAGTAAGTTTATTCATCTCTTGCTTCTCTCCTGGTACATGGTAGATGGGCAATGAATATTAAATGAGATAATTTATGTCAAACCCTTCATAGAGCTCCTGGCACAGTGAATGCTCCATCAGTGCTGGCTGCTAATACTGCTTAGTACACAAAGGAGGCAGAGTTCAGTCCCACCCAGAGGACAGTGTCAATCCATGAGGCCTGTTAGGTGGATTTTGAGACCCTGTGTTATGTCTGAGTCCTTGTTTCTCACTCCCTGTGCCTCTTCCCATCCCAGCAGGTACCCCATGTTCCCAGGTCCCTCCAGCTCTCCGACAGCAATGGACAGCTCCTGGGCCAGGCTCACCACATCCCCTCCCACGGGCCTGAGATGTCTTCCTTTTTGCCTGTCCCAGCTGCTTGCAAGGCTGCTTATAAATATAACCCACAGATAGGGGAGATGGTACTTAAAAGCCTCCAGGCCAACCCTCAACAAACATGGGTGAGAGTTGTTGGAAAAATGCCCCAGCCTCCTTGACTCACAGAGGAGCTATTCTGAAGCATGTCCTCCATGGTTTCCCAGGAGATCTCCCTGGGATTGAGTCCCTGTTGCCCCTGACAATAACCTATTTCTTGGGTTTTCTCTCTTCCCTGACTTACCTCTCCCCCTTCCTTAATTGTGCCTTTTGGGATCATACTCCAAAACTACACACATTTAAATCCTGCTCTAGAAGAAAATATCATAAGTCAACATTCCTGAAGAAAAGGGTGTCTACCCCTTTACTCTGACAAAGCCCTAAACGCTCCCCATCCTGACACTACTTCCCTACGACCCACTAGCACAAGCTCTCTGGCACCAGACAATCCTTGGGTTATCTGCAGAGACAAAAACTGGAGGGAGGAGGTACATGTCAATTTTATTCTAAGTTTGCTTCTACCCTTATAGAAAATGTGCCCAGGAAATGGTTGCTGTGACCCACCATTTAAAAACAAACTCCTTATTCTTGCTCTCAGATGTGATCAAGCACTCAGATCTCTATAAGGACACATTCTACCTTGTTGAGACCAACATGTTATAAAAACACAATGAACTTGCTGTTTATGGCTCAGTTTTTTGCTTTTGCTTTTGTATTGTATACATTTATCAATGAGGCCCTCAATTATTCACCAAAGTCTGGTCCCTCTTCTCCCAGAGTACATGACTAGATTATAGCCCTCAGCCTCCTTTGCACTACAGATAGACATGACGGAATTCTGGCCAATGGAATGTGACAACTTATGTGTACCATCTCCAGGCCTGCCCATTAAAACCCTCCAATAGATGATCCTCTGTGTCTTCACTCATCTGTTGTCTGGAAGCAAAAGACTCCATGGCCCCAGGGTATAGCAGAAGTCAAGGTGGCAGTACCTTGAGATCTAAATCACCATGTGGAAGGTGCAGACACTGGCTTGGCTCTGAGAAGAAATAACTACTATTGTCTTAAGCTGAAATTTCACGGTTTGTTGTAGCATCTAGTGTTATGCCAAGTAATATGAAAATTGGTACCTAGAAGTGGAGTGCTGCTATAACCCAAACCTAAAATAATACAGTATTGGCTTAGCAGTTGAGTGGTAATTAGTGAGGAAAGTGATATAAGAAGCTGGAAAGAAAGAAACTTATTTCATAAAGCGGCAAACATCTGGTACAACTGTTGCTTTCAATGGCAGACGAGCCTACTAAGTCTGTGGTCCTAGGGGAAGTGGTTGGAAAGAGTCAGAATAATAGCATATGTTGACTTTTCCCAGGTCAAGGACCAGGGAGAGGTGATTGTGACACCTAGGGCACAGAATTAAGGAGGTAGCCGCTTGCACAATTCTTCTCTTAGCGAGAATTACAAGAAAGAGATGAGTTCAGGAAAGATTGGCTTGTTTGCAAACAGATATGAAAGAGGCTACAGAGTCCAGAAACTAGCTCTCAGAGGTTAGAAAAGCCTACTCATTTTGGATCCCAAATAGTAAACAATCTATTTGAACAACAAAAGCCTCTTCTGACTTAGGTCTACTAACAAAGACCTGATTAAGGACATGATATTCCCATCCATGCCTATTACTTCAGGTAGTCTCAAGACAGCTACTCTTTTTTTTTTTTTTAAGATTTTATTTATTTATTCATAGAGATGCAGAGAGAGAGAGAGAGAGGGAGAGAGAGAGAGGCAGAGACACAAGCAGAGGGAGAAGCAGGCTCCATGCAGAGAGCCTGACGTGGGACTCGATCCAGGGTCTCCAGGATCACACCCTGGGCTGCAGGCGGCACTAAACCGCTGTGCCACTGGGGCTGCCCAAGACAGCTACTCTTAAGAGAGAGAAGTATGAGGGAGCTTAAGAAATATGTATAGGAAAAACCTTTGGGAATGAACTTTTGCTCATGGGACTGCTAGGAGGCAAAGATGAGCACATTCTGAATTTTTAGGGAATTATATTGCCAAAGAAAAAAAATGAGCCTAGATTTAAAAGCCTTTGATAGTTTGAATCTTGAATGAACCTTTGAGTCTCCAAATTTGCACAAGCAGGAAGTGGGCTTCAGAAGCTATGTAGCCCTCTAAGAGGAACAGGCTCACCAACACCCACCTCATGGGTTCATGGGTGGTCATGGAGGATAACAGTTAAGGAAGAACTTCCAGAGAGCAGAGAGGACCACAGAAAGCAAAGGACAGGGAGTTCCTCCCAGAAAGGAAAACCAGGCTGTAATAAGGAGGGAGGAACCAAGGAACTCACTTGGACTCCTAGGACAGGGTCATAGCACAATGCCTTCCCATTGGTACTTCACCATTGTCAGGTATTAGCATTGCTGTGTGTCTCCATCACCTCTTTCCAAATGGGCACAGCTATTACTTTATCCCATCTTTGCCCATCACTTTATATTGGATATGGGACATGGCAGCTGGTCCTTTTAGTTCAGAAGTCAATGGACAACAAGGAAAACACCCTATCCTGATGGAAAAGGGCAGACATCACCCAGAAATTCAGGATTTTTAGCTAAATACAGTAACCGTAAGGGGAATTGGGTTGTTTCTTTTGGGAAGAGAATGAGTGTGTTGTTTGTGTGCAAAGAAGGGTTATTGAAGGAGGTCATTTGGTCATCAAAGGATGGACTGTGGCAAAAATCTATGTGTTCACTAAAATCATTTCCTCTTTTATCTGGAAAGACAGCTAGAATACATTTCTAAAAAAAAAAAAAAAAAAAAAAGATTTTCTTTTTAAGTAATCTCCATACCCAACATGGGGCTCAAACTTACAACCCCAAATCAAGAGTCACATGCTCTGTTGACTGAGCCAGCCAAGCACTCATGGACTGTATTTCTTAACAACACTTTCAGTTACATAAGGCTATGTGTCTGGATTCTGGCAAATGGCATGAGCAGATGTGTACTGCCTTCAGGCCTCATGCATTAAAAACTTCCAACAGATTGTTTTTATTCTTTTATTCTTCATTTGTCAGTTAGAAGAGAAGGATTTTGAGGCTCAAAGGTATAGGAAAGCTATAAAATGAAAGGAGTCTGGGTCCCTAAACTTTCTACCAAACATCTGCAAATGAGTTACACGTGCAATGAGAAATAATCATTTATTGAATTAAGTCAATAAAATTTTATGGTTTATTTGTTACAGCAACTATCATTGTCCTCATACAACCTACTTACAGGTTTGTTATCAGGACTGAATGAGTTCATGTGAAAAATGGTGCCTAGTGCCTGATATGTGAAAAGGGGTGCTCTGTAAGTAAGTATTGTCTACTCTTATTTGTTTGATAACAGGCAAAAATCTGTCATGAACTCTGGCTTGGCAGAAAGCAGCAGCAGCAATGGAAAACAACATAAACTCAGGATAATATTCCTAGCTTTAATTGGAAAGTCTTGAAGCCTGTAAGAGCCAGACCCTAATCCTGGGGCACACTTGGGAATTTATAATACCTCTTCTAATCCACTTCCTGAGCCAACCCTAAATTCCATTCTTTAGTGCCACGTAAGTTTGAAAGCCAAAAAATTATTTACTTTAGAATCCTTCAAACAAAACCCAGGACAATGTGTGTTTATGCAAATATCCAGGTAACTTTAAGAGCTTTGCTTCATAGAACTAAAAGAAAGGTAGAGATTTTCAGTACAATAGCCTACCACTGGAGCAGAAAATGGAGATGTGTTTCTACCCAGCCAAAAGCATGGCTGCAGAACCAGCTGAGTCTGGTCTACCAATCTAAGGTTAAAAAAAGAAAGAAAAGGGGGAATAAGAAACCCCATGAGGCATGCCATAATTTCTTTGACCATATTCTAAAAGGAAAGTCAATTATAGATACCTTTCACTTACATCCTGAAACATGTTTTTAAAAGTAAATCTTGCTATTTTATATCAGACTTTGTAGCTTTGTGATATTCTGAGAAGTTTCATTTCATTCAGTTTGACACATACTTATTAAGGGTCTAGTATGTGCTTGGCTTCTTTTAGCATATTTGGTTCTGCAAAACATCACGGTAATTACAGAATGTGTTCTTTTTTGTATACAATATGCTTACTAGTATCATAAGGAATGCTACATACCAAGTGAACTATTACAATAAGAAGACATTTTGGACTCAGAAAATAAGAATAATACTAGAATCCTGTGCTCTTATTAATCAATGGCAAGGTTAAAGATGGAAAAGTTACTCTTGTATTCTAGGTAGAAAAAGGAGGGTCAATTCATATAGCAGTTTGTGGATCTAAAATTATTTAAATACTCTGACCCCAAGGTGTTGGCTTACAAACTCCAAGCCTATAAAAGACAAGATTGTTGTTAGCAACCAATGCCTTCTTAGGTCTTTGGGCGATGTGTCCTAACTCACCCAGCTATCACCTCTGATCAGATTTATTTATTGATTTATTTATTTATTGATCTCTCCAGCAGGGATTTCAAGGTCAGTGATGACCACCACTTTAGAATGTCATGACCCCTTGACTTTCCACAATGCTCCCCTTTCCAATTCAAAGTCCTGGGTAACTGCCAAGGTCACTCGTCATCCTGCCTTCTGTTTAGGTTTCAGAAATACAAATGATGCAATCTTTTGTAACATAATTGAATGACAAAAGATGGTTAGCCTTATTATATAAGGAACTCCTACTGACCAATAAGAAATGTAAATATTCTAAAAACATATATAAGATACAAATGGCAAATTCACAAGTATACTTAGCCAATAAACATCCAAAAAACTTGACTTCATTAGTAATCACATTAATATAAATTAAAATATCAAATTTATTTCTCCAAACAAAAAGAAAAATTTAGACGAGCAAAATAGTAGCGTATGGGAATTCAGAAATGGACAGTTTCATACATGCTGGGAGAAAAATAAATTAGCATATTTCTAGAAGTCAAGGTGCATTTACAAGGCAAATAAACTATATATGTCTTTTTTATTTTAACTTTTAAGATTTTTTAAAAAAATTCCAGTATAGTTAACATACAGTGTTATATTAGTTTCAGGTATACAATATAATGATTCAACAATTCTACACATTACTCAGTGCTTATCAAGAGAAGTATACTCTTTTTTTTAAATTTTATGTATTTATGATAGTCACAGAGAGAGAGAGAGAGAGAGAGAGAGAGAGAGGTAGAGACATAGGCAGAGGGAGAAGCAGGCTCCATGCACCGGGAGCCAGATGTGGGATTCGATCCCATGTCTCCAGGATCGCGCCCTGGGCCAAAGGCAGGCGCCAAACCACTGCGCCACCCAGGGATCCCAAGAGAAGTATACTCTTAATCCCTTTACATGTTTCACCTATCTCCCCACCCACCTCCCCTCTGGTAATCATAATTGTTCTCTATGGTTTAGAGTCTATTTTTAAAAACTGTATATGTTTTTGACACACTATTTCTTCATCTAAGAATTTTTCTCTGGGATGCCTGGGTGGTTCAGTGGTTGAGTGTCTACCTTCAGCTCATGGTGTGATGCTGGGGTCCTGGGATCAAGTCCTGCATTGCACTCCCCACAGGGAGCCTGCTTCTCCCTCTGCCTGTGTTTCTGCCTCTCTCTCTGTGTCTCTCATGAATAAATAAATAAA
The DNA here is from genome assembly GCF_905146905.1 of Nyctereutes procyonoides. Taxonomy (NCBI): domain Eukaryota; kingdom Metazoa; phylum Chordata; class Mammalia; order Carnivora; family Canidae; genus Nyctereutes; species Nyctereutes procyonoides. Next base: position 28,266,214 of record NW_026575122.1, read on the forward strand.
ATATTTTTAAAAAAGTTTTTTCTAGGAAATAATCATAGATATGATAAAACTTTAGTAGAAAGAGGGTCAATGCAGAATTAATATTATGAATGACTGGAAATAAATTCAAAATCTAACAAGATAAGATCAGGCAAATAAAGTATGCTATGCCATTTTTTAAAAAATAATTTATTTACTTATATCTATATAAATCTATACAGAGAGAGAGAGTGCATGTGCACACGAGTGAAACAAGGGGCAGAGGGAGAGAATCCCAAGCCGAATCCCCCCTGAGTGAGAAGCCTGATGCAGGTCTCTATCTCAGGACCCTGAGATCATGACCTGAGCTGATATCAAGAATCAGACACTTTGACGGATTGTACGACCTAGACTCCCTATAACATTTTTATAGAGCACCGTGTAACCACTCAAAATAATGTTGTACAAGGATACCTAGTGACCAGAAAGATATTCACACATATTGTTAAGGGGGAGAGAAAGCAGAGTATCAAGAAATACATACAGAAGCATCTGATTTGTGTGCACATAAGCATCTGCTTGTGGCTATGTGTGTGTTTCAAGCTGTATCTATATCTGTGTGTCTATGATCATCTTTATATCCAGATTCAGAAGGATGTTTCCTCAAAAGTTATGTGGGTCTTTGTGTGTACTAGGAGTTGGTTTACTGATGTTATTTTATTTGATCCCAACAACAATCCTATGAATTAGGTTCTATTTTCTCCTCTTTTGCTGTGATAGAAACCAAGACGTAGGGAGGTTGAGAAGCTTCCCAAGTTTCTTACTTACACAGCCCTTACTTACACAGGGCTGAACTCAAACGGTCTGACTTTAAAAACCTACAGTGTTTTTTATTAAGGACAATGTAGTCAGTTATCTGTGATGTTAAATTTATTCAATATAAATAATAGTACTTTTTAAAAGAGATTAGATCCTTCTTGCTTTTTTGAGATGAACATAACCATTGTGCAATGAAAAGAGGAGATTGTAAACAGTTACCATTTTCTTTTTTAATGGTCTTAGGACATTTAAAAGTTGATAACCTGGTATCAATTCTCCCATTTTATTTTTAATTACACTAGTCCTAGAATTTAAAAGTTAAGAAGCCATGGATGACTGAGGGAGCAGCGTCTGCAAACCTCATAAAACTACATGTAAAAACATGATTATATTGATTACATGCTTTCTTCCGGTGAGAGGCCCATGGCTTCCTGGCTAATTCTTGGAATCATCCTGAGAGATTAAGAGCTTCTATTTGATTGTTTCCCCCTTTATTATCCAACACACACCTCCACCAGGCCATGGGATCACATCCCCTTTCCCTTTTAAGATTTTATTATTTATTCCCAAGAAATGGAGGGAGGGAGGGAGAGAGAGAAAGAGAGAGGCAGAGACATAGGCAGAGGGAGATGCAGGAAGCCCGATGTGGGACTCGATACCAGGACCCCGGGATTACAACCTGGGCCAAAGCCAGATGCTCAACCACTGAGCCACCTAAGTGCCCTCCTCATTTTCTGAGACCATCCTTCGTGAACTACCTTTTACCTTCTCTCCTCTCCTATTTCTTCTCTTTATACTTTCAATCTGTTTCTCTATTCTGGTGCCTTCTCATTCTCCTACAAATATGCCTTAATCTCCTTAACTCTAAAAAAAACTCTTCCCTGAGACCCTGCTTGTCCCTTAAACTGTCATTCATCTCTTCATTCATACAACATACTGAGTATCTACTCTATGTCAACCACTGGAAATAGAGATGAACAAGACAAAGTCTCTGACCTTATAGAACTTCATTTTTAGAAGAAGACAAGAAATGCCTTATAAGTTAAGAATATTTTCAATTACAAGAATTAGACACCTCACTTGCAATGGCTTAAACCCTTCTCAATGACACAAGGTCCAAAGGTAGGTGATTGCTCGTATCCATTGCCATCAAGGACCCAAGGACTTTTTTCTGGATTTCTGCTCTGGTATCTTTAATATGTTGACTTTTTGCTATTATGTTTGTCACTCATAGTCCCAAGGGAGCCATGGCAGTGCCAGAATTCCACTTTCAGCCTAGAAAGATGGAAACAATAGAACAATAGTGTCTACCTTTTTTGTGAGGAAAGCAAAAGCCTCCTCCAAAACACACGAGAAGACGGGCTTCCTTCTGTTTCATTGACAGGATGGTGACTGGAGAAAACAGGCATCTGGCATTCTTGCATTTGTTTGCAAACAGCAGGTAAGAAGGAGGCTGAGAATGGCTGTGGGTTAGCCCAGAAACGGTGCTCAAAACACATAACTGAACAAATAAATAAAATAAAATAAAATAAAATAAAAGAGTAGAAAGGATATATCTTCCTGCTCCTTAAGTATGGGTTGTGCATACTGACTTCCTTCTAAAGAGCACAATACCAAACGGGGGAGAGAAAAGAGTAATTTTATAGTGGAGAAACCTGACAAACATGACCTCAGCCAGATGATCGAATCAAATCAGATCATAAATAACAAATCCTCGATATAATGTGATGAAAATGGAACCTTACCTCTACAGACTTTCTCCCCAAAACATATAACCAAGTACAACCATGAGAAAAACATCAGACAAATTTCAGCTGAGAAACATTCTATATAATACCTGACCTGTACTCCTCAGAACTGTCACCAACAGTCACCAACAACATTATCACAGGGGCACCTGGGTAGCTCAGTTTGTTAAGGAACCGACTTGATTTTGCTCAGGTCATGATCTCAGGGGTTTTAAGACTGAGCCGTGCATCAGGCTCTATGCTCAGCAAGGCAGTGAATGGTCAGGATGTTCTCTCTCCCTCTTCCTCTCCCTCTGCCCCTTCCCACACACTCTCTCAAAATGAATAAATAAAATCTTTTCAAAGGGGGAAGGGAGAAGAACATTATCACAGCCAAGAGGAGAACTAAACGTATGTACTCTGGTACCCTAGATGGGATCCTGGATGGGAAACTGGGCTAAAACTAAAGAAATCTGAATAAGGTATGGTTTCATTCGTATGATGTGTCCATATTGGCTCATTTGTCATGACAAATGTTCCACACTAACATAAGATGTTAGTAATAGGGGATATTGGGTGCAGAGGTGGGAGGGTGTGGGGACTTCCTGTAAGATCTCTGGGATTTCACTGTAAATCTACAATTGTTCTAGAAAATATAGCTTATTTTAAAAAATATAAGAAGGGCTATGAAGTAAGAAGGGTGGGAAGGGCTACTATAGATGGGATAGAGAAAATCTCTGAGGACGTGATGCTGATACCAAAGCATCAAGTTAATAGAGCAATATTTCTGAAGATGCTTATCCTTGATTTACCTCTGACTTGGTTCTCCATTGCAGTCTTCAGGCTGCTTGGGAGCATACAATTTGATTTGCTGGAAAAACTAGAATGATAATACTTCTGACTTTTTCAGGCATGCACTTGGCACTACTCTACAGGTCTTAACACTATTCACTCATCATCGCAACAGCTGTACCAGATTAATACCCCTGCAGATAAGGAAAGTGCAATGCAGAGACGTTCGGTGATAACCCACTAAGTCACATACTATTAGACGTGGGAGTGGGCAGTGGCTGGGCTCCAGACTTCTTCAGGCTCTAGAGGAGAACCTGTTGCCTCCTTTTTGGAGGAGAAATCTTTGATAGGTATATGCTAAACTAAGAGAATGTTTAGAGGGAAAGGAGAAAATAGAATTGGGAAAATAAATGATTCTAAGCTTTCCGTGTAAATGGGTTCTGTGACTAAGTGGAAATTGACAATTGTGCTGGTTCCTTGAGAAATTGTCTTCTGGTATATCTCTATTCCAGGATTCACTTTTGTTATGGAATTTTTTCTTGGACCACTTAGGAGACGATACTTAGGATAAGATTGTTAATAAATAAAGCAGATGTTTTACACACATACACATAACACACAAACCCCAAATGCTTAAGTAAGCTGGCAATGGGAAGAGTTGGGAGAAGGGCATTTCAGGCAGAAGGAACAGCAAATAAAGGGCCTGAAGGAGTTCCAGGGAGAGAGAAGGTTCACGAGGCTGAAGCAAAGCAAGTGAAAGGAAAACAGCAGGTCCTGAGGGTGGGCAGACAGCAGGACTGATGGAGCCTGGCCTTCAGACCGTAGCAAGGAGTGTGTCACCTCCTCAGGTCCACTTCTGGGTTTGGCAGCATGAGAATACAAGTGATATAATTGTATTAGTCTCCTATTGCTGCTCTGATGAATTACTACAAATTCAGCGGTGTGAAATAAGATCAATGAATCATCTTAGAGTTCTATGGTGAGAAGCGTGACACGAATCTCACTGTGCTAAAATCAAGGTGTCACGGGGCTGTGATCCTTCTTCAGACTCTAGAGGAGAACCTGTTGCCTTGCCTTTTCCAGCTTCTAGAGGCTGCTGGCATTCAGGGGCTTATGGCCCCTTCCTCCATCTTCAAATCAAGCAGTCCTGGCCCTCCACCCTCTGCTACCAGCATCTCACCTCCTTCTTTGACTCTGCCTCTCCTGCAGAGTCTGCCTCTCTATTTTCATTTACGAGAACCCTGGTGACTGCATTGGGCCAAACCAGACAATCCAGGAGACTCTCCCCATCTCAAGACCCTTCCTTCAATCACCTCTGCAGAGTCCCTTTGTCATGTAAGATAGCATTCACAAGTTGCAAAAATTAGGATGGAACCTATTCAGGGGCCACTATTCAGCCTATAATAACAATAATAGCAACAACAGGACTATAGACATCAGATTGCTGACTTTCTGCTGACAAAATGCCCCAATTTTGCCAAGTTGGGCATTTTTAAAAAATCACCATATACCAATTACATTGGAAAGTCATCCACAGGTTTTAAACAGAGGAAAGGCATGAGGATGGGCACCACTTGCTATGGAGTCTCCTCTGTGAGGATGCTAGTGTCCCTGAGATGCTGGCCCGGCACGTTTGGGCAGAGCACAACTGCATCATGATAAGCAGTCATCCTGGATATAACCTAATTTACATTCTAAAAGTCTATTTTTAAAAAACCTTATTATCGAAATCTCAAGCAAATACAAAAGTAGAAAATATAATAAAGTTCCCCAATCCCATCACCCAGTTCCAACAATGATCAATACATATCACCTACGTTTCCAGCAGCCTCCCTCTCCCACTGTATTATTTGAAGCAAATCGCAGGCGTCATCATTTGATCATAAGCCAGAAAATGTTACCTTGGATATTGCAGAGAAAGTTGTGGGAAGAGGTAGTGGGAATGCAAAAGTAGAGGGCAGAGTGGAAGTGGACCAGTCAGATGACTTGGGGGTGGGACAGCAGATGTGGAAGAAAAAGAGATGTGGACACATTGGGCCCATATAGTGGCGGCAGAGCTAACAGTGATAGCCAGTGATCACCAAATTCTGTTTCCTCTTCTCCCTGGACGCACAGCAAGACTACATTTCCCAGACTCCCTTGCAGTTAAGTGGGGCCATATGACTGAGTCCAGGCTGATGGGGTTTAGTCAGATAGTATCTGCACCCCCTCCCTCCCTTCCTCGGACCTGAGACCTCCCACACAGCCTTCCACAGCCCTCTTCTCCAGGCTGAGAAGAAATTTGACAAGTGACACATGAAAGACCCTCCGTAAAGGGCAAGGGCGGCTAGAGAAAACTTGAGAGGAAATAGAATCCCTCTTGTTTCATTCACTTCAGTAATCTGAATGACCCCAACAGGTTGTGTGTGAGTAGGAAATTTGGTGACTCTGCTGAGTCTACAGAGGAAGGAAGATCTGTCCTACCATCAGGTTCTCCTGTTATGTTAGTGATTGTGTTGTTTAGTCTTTCTCAAGGACCATGTTGAGTGAGCCAAATTTCGCTTACAGTCGTCTTCTCCCTTTGGGATCTGGCAGAGGCTGCCGGGTGTTTTGTCTGACTAGGCAAGTGTGATAGAGCCACTTCCAGTTTGAAACGTTTGAGAGAAACATATCGTATTTACAAGATTTCTGGATTAGTGAAAATCGATGTGAGCACATGACTTCAGTCAGTTGCTGCTGGAACCACCCTGAGGTGGTTTGTTGAGGGGAGCAAACCTCTGAAAGTCTGCTTTTATATTTTCCAGTTACTACCCACCCCCCTCAAAAAAGGCTCCAAACCCCAGCTATCCTAAAGGGAGTTAAGACTTCCTGAAGCAGCAGACAAAGAATTGAGTGTTAGCTCCTTCACCAGGTTTGGATTACCTCCGAAGGCAACTGGGCCATCGTACGTGGCATATATTTTTAGAGTTAGACAGGGAGAAGGGGCGGGCCACTGTAGGCTGTGCTGCGGCTGGGTGTGGTGGGAAGTCACCCTCCCTCTTTGGGGACAAAGTGTCCCACCCTAAGCCGGATAGTGACATATCATAGCTCAGCCTCCCAATTTCACCCACTGGCCTCTGTTTCCCATATAATCCAAGGTCAGAGAGACCTAAACCAACAGAGGTGACTCCACAGCCTCACAGGAAGCTAAAGCTGTGAGAAGAAGGATGTGCCACCCCGTGTACCTCCCCAAGGAGTTGTCTGTGCACTGGGCCAGGGCTGCTTCCGGGCCAGTGTCCAGGTCTGCTGCTGAGGGCCAGGTGGTGTTGGAGTTGGCCCACTACCCTCCTCCATCACATTTTCCAGGAAGGGGTGGGTAGGGACGGGTGGTAGGTGGGGACATTGTCGGCAATGAATGTTGGTGTTTTTGAGTGGGAGCCAAAGCATTGTGTGTTTCAGGGGGTCTGGCAGACTGCCTCCACCTAGGGAGACACACATGACAAGACTGTCACCTCAGCCTATCGCAGAGTCGTGTGAACTTTGCAGGGTAGGGTGGACTCGGGTGAGTTCCACCAGGAGGGCCAAGCCTTTCTTCCCCCACCATCAATCTCCTAGCAAATGAAGCAAAGGGGCAGAACGATGAGCTTGATGAAGGGGTGGGGGGCGGCGGTGTAGTACCAGTCTTGTCAATCAGTTCCAGGGGTTAGATGTTGACAGACAGTTCTCTTCTTTCTATTGTCTAGTACTTCAGTCTGGATCTTAGCTGAGGCAAGTGGGCATTAACAATGGTGGTCCAGGGGCACCTAGGTGGCTCAGAGGTTGAGCGTCTGCCTTTGGCTCAGGTCATGATCCCGGGGTCCTGGGATCGAGTTCCACATCAGGTGCCTTGTGGGGAGCCTGCTTCTCCCTCTGCCTATGTCTCTGCCTCTCTCTCTGTGTCTCTCTCATGAATAATATATATATTTTAAACTAACGATGGTCCAGCTTGTAGCCAGGAGAGCACAATCAGGCTGTGGTACGTTCCTATTTATCAAACCCCTTCCCCACTATGCTTAGGCTCCCTCCTCACAGAGCCTTCAGTGGCCTGAGGATAACCCAGGAGAACAGAAGCAGGAGGAGAATGTCTAAGTCCAGAATGGCCAGCTTCTAACAGCTCTCTAGGAACTTTTCTACCAGAAGCGGGTCCTGCAGACACCGTCTTCTTCAGGAGCTGGGTTACGGTGGGATTGGCCTGAGCAGCCCCTTTTACATTCCCTCTGATCACAGCTTGTTTGCATTTGGAAGCTTCAAGGCCGCGGCTGCGGCCCACCTGGTGTACATCACAGGGGCAACTACTGCCACCAGACCTAGCATTTGTTACAAATTTGAGGCTTTTGGTATTTAAAGCTGCACAATCATTTGGGAGACTGAATATTCACGGGAGGGTGGTGGAGAGGGAGGCTGATGGGGTAGTGCGAGCCCCAGAGGAGACCATCCCGCTCGCTCTAAACTCGCAACCTGAGCATAGCCTGTAACCCTATCAGTTCAGAATTCCAGAGGCCTTCCCAGGTTACCAGATGGAGCAAATAAAAATACAGGCCCATCCCAGCCAATTTGAATTACAAATAAGGAATGAACACTTGTTTATCATACAATTACGTCCCAAAGATCGCATGGGATATACTTGTGTTTAAAATATATTTGTTCTTTATCTGAAATTCAAATTTGACAGGGCACCCTGTATTTTCCCTGACAAGTCTAACCCAGATACAGGGTGCCTCCAGAAGCTTCTCCGAAAGACAGAAGTGAAAGGAAACTCTGTGAATGCCGGCTTATTTGATAATTAGCCTTTCAACCAGTTGAGAGGCTGTTGTGGACCTCCAGCAGGATTTACTGATGGAAAGAACAAAGGACTTAATGCAGAGAACCCTGAAAGGCCAGTTGTCACGGACCCAGCCAGAGGGACTCTTTGGCCAGAGAAGAAGTGTTGGTCCTTTTAGAAAAATGAAACCTTGAGGCCTTTTAGCTTTATCTCAGTGGCTAGCAGATGCCTCAGCCCTGAGCTGCCTCAGCCCACACCCCGGGCCAGCTGGGCTCGACTACTCTCTTTCCTTATCCTTACGCCCCCGCCCCCCGCCCGCCTCAGGCTGTGAGGGGGCAGGCCCCAGCTACTCCCCTCGGTGCCTCTCCTCTCTGCTCCATGGACCATGTTCTCCTGAGCCTGGTCACCTGAGAATCTGGGCCACAACTTGGTGGGAAAGGCAACTTCCGTTTTGCACTGAGTTGAAAATCACACACCATAAAACTCACCACGTTCAAGGGGATGATTCTGCGGCTTTTAGTACAGTCCAGCTCCAAACCCTTCCATGGCCCCAAGGAAAACCCCAGAGAAGCCTTCCCGGGCAACTTACTCTTGCTTTCTTCAAAACACAGAGTGCTTCCTGGCCGGAGGCTGGAGTGAGGGAACAAGAGGAAGGAGGCGCTTTGCTCTCCCAGCCCAATCTCTGGCTTTTAATTGGTTTGTAAAATGGAAGGTCTCACAATTAGCAGGCCCCAGGACAGGTGCGAGAGCCAAGTGGGGCCCTGGGTGATGGGAGAGGGTGCGACCTGGGTGCAGGCTTGGGCGGGAGGGCGTCAGAGAGGCCGCCAGGCTGTGAAACAATGTGCAGGGGGCCATCGGCCCCAAAGGGTGTACACCAGCTCCCAGACCACATTCTTGGGGGACAGAGTAAGGAAAGGGGCAGGACTGGGCCTGGGCTTCCGGGTTCAGCGGGAGCAAATGACTCACTTTGGGGAGGTGCCTGGCCTTCCCTTGGACCGTCGATACTTTGAGGTTTCCTGATTTACAGGAGTTAGTTCCTTCTCGAAGGAACCCTCAGCCCTCTCCACTCCAGAGGGACCAACCCTCCTTCTTAGATAGAAAATCTGGTGCAACTGCATTTTTCGAGGCAACTGCTACTTCCTGCAGTGACTTGCAGCAGCTTTATCCCGCTGGTTCCAGCTTCCTTTATTCTTTCACTGCCAACAGGGGTCCCCCGCTTAGCCCATCAGAAGCTTCATCGCCTGGAACAGAGTCGCAAGGGGAGCCCTTCGTTCAGGCCTTGGGCTCATGCCTCTTTTGGGAAAGGATACAAGAAAAAGAACCAACCAGGAGGACAGATCTTCTGAGACAGCTCAAGCTACCAGGGTGCATAGAACTGAACAGTCATCCACTTACCAAACCTGCCTTGATGGCGTGTTTGCACACGGCGCTGACTGGAGGGCGGCCGGCCCGCAGGTGTTGTGTTCTGTGTACCCAGCACCGCTCCGAACACCTCATGATGTTTGCTCATTGAAGTTCAGAAGTCCTGTGATTAGGAAAATGAGCTTGCTTCAGGGTGGGGTGTCCTCGTGGGGTTGGCCTTACGTCCAGGCCTTAACCAACACCCCAGTCATCATGAGGAGTTCAAATCCCTCCGTTCCCATATGCAGTATTCGCAGGACACAGAGAAGTTGCAGGAGGGACCCCTGGGTGGCTCAGCGGTTGAACATCTACCTTTGGCTCAGGGCGTGATCCCAGAGCCCTGGGATCGAGTCCACATCAGGCTCCCCTCAGGGAGTCTGCTTCTCCCTCTGCCCATGTCTCTGCCTCTCTGTGTGTCTCTCATGAATAAATAAATTTAAAAAAAAGAAGTTGCAGGAATGACAGCAGAAAGTGGAAGAACAAATAGGTCTAACCTTCTGTGCACGGAGTCCGCCCCACAAATATCTTTATCTCCCTCTCCCTTGCTTCATGGGCCACAGTATTGAAACAGCTGCCCACTGTGTCCAGCCTATGGACACTGTGCTCAGGTATCATGGAAGTAACAATATTCGAGTAGATGCCCTAGATGACAGAACTGGGAGAAATCTCTTTGGCCCAAGTGGAAGGTAACCAATCATTCATCCTGGGTTTGGGGGATGAGAGGTATAATTATATTTTTTCCTAATAAAGATAACTTATTAAATCTAAGACAATACAAATTGATTTTACACCATTACGCAAATTCTTTCATACAAACACATTCCATACATTAGGAAAAAGTCTTTATTGTGCCGTAGTGGGGATCGGGAAATACAATCCCTGTATTTTTCCTTCCAGACCGTATTTAAATCGAATCATGATCTCTCTCAATTACAATTCCATCTGAAATTATGTCTCACTTTCAAATGTACTCTTGAATGCTGCGTACTCTCACCTTTTTCCTACTTTGGATGAGGGTGTAGATGTTGTGTGTGTGCATGTATATGTGTGTATGAGAGAGAGAGAGAGAGAGAGAGAGAGAGGAGAGAGAAGGATTGAGACCGAAGTCTTTCAAGGAAGGGTTAAAGAGTCTCGTGCAAATTAGCTCCTCTCCCATGGCGGGCACTGAAAATCACAGTGCTTAGAAGAAGTGGGATAATGAGGGAGTTGCTGCTTGTGATATCCCTTCCCTGGTGAAGCTTCAGGAAAGGTGAAGAGACTAATTAGCTGGTCTGGCAAATGATTCAAGATGAGTCCAAAAGGAGCGGCTGGCTGCTGGTAGGAAGTGAATGGAAATTCACCTGCACGCTGGCCTTTCCGTGGTGGGTGCCTAGATGTAAAAAACAGAGAGTGCAAAGGCCCTTCTCTCCATCACCTGCCAATAGGAAAGCAGAGAGGATCTGTCATTGCCTCCAGGGAACAGCCGTTGCCATCATTTCAAGGTCACCTGAGGAGTGTGCCTTCATTGCAAACCCGTTAGCATGAGCTTCAGGCTTCAGGGAGCGTCCAAACAGCACAACTAGGGAAGGGCCATGAGGGAGCAAAGGAGATGGAAATAATTGGTTGAAAATACTGGATGTGGGCACCCTCTAATCTGGGAGGACCGACGGTATTTGAGCAGATCGTGCACTGCAGAATGCTAGGGGGTACCACTGACGTGGACCCAGCATTCCCTGAGGGTGACCCCACACCTCCACTCTATCACCACCACCACAGCTGCAGCTCACAGCCCACACAATTCCTACTCTTGACTTTTTGGAAACCGAGCCTCCCATTCAACTTCATTCTAAGCAAGAAGCATCACAGTGGCAATTACTGCTGCCCTGCATCCTCATTTCCTCAAAGGATTTGTAGTGCATGTTTTTCCCACACACTCACCTCAAGTATAGAAACCTCACAGATTCAAATTAACTTGGAGAGGGCATAGCAAATAAGGAGAAAGGCAAGATAAGTTGGTAAAAAAAAATTCCGAATTCTTATAATGACACAAAAAATCTTTATGCTCGAATACATAGAGGGAATCAGTTAGGAGAGGGCTATAATTCTTTTTAAAAGAACACCTCAAAATAACTGTTATGATACTGTGAATTTACTAGCTTGCTCAACAAGAAGTCCCGTGGTAGGACAGAAACAAAGTTAGTTAATTCAATGCTTCAACAATGTCTAGAAAGATTTAAGTTTTTTACAACTATCCTATGCCATTCTCACTTAGAAGGTCAGCTTTGACCCTCTGGCTACCTTACCTCATGGTCACAAGATGGCAGCCATGGTTCCAGACATTCCACATAAATCCCACAGCATTCTTTGGACAAACAGCCATTTCGTGTGTGTGTGTGTGTAGGTGTGAGTGTGTAAGGATGTGTGTTTTATCAGAGAGGAAATGCTTAGTCAGAAGCACTCCATCTTAGAATACTAGTTAAGCGGCTAGAACGGAAAGTCTCAAAAATACGATGGTTTAAACAGGAAAGCTTGTTTATCTCTCATGTGCCAATCCCCACGTAACTAAGTCTATCTCGTTACCGTGCCATGCCCTGGAGTTGCGCATTTGCTTCAAGCTGGATCACAAATATCAACTGCCAGTTTGAAGAAAGTGGAAAAGAGACACCGTGAATGACAATAGCAATCTCCTTATTAAAAACGTGCTCCGGAAATTAGACTCAACACTTTTTCTCACGGCTCGTGGACCAACACCGTCACATGGCCCCACCTTGCAGTAGGGGAGCCTGAGAAGTACAGTAGTTGGGCATCTGCCTGGCTCACCCTGGAGGACTGCTGCTACTGAAAAGGCAAAATGAACAAGGGGGGGGGGGTCATGAATATTCTCCAGCACACTCCCCATGTGGACTTCTGCTCACGTCTCATTGACCGGAATTACTTCCTGTGATCAGAGCTAAAGCACTCACCGCAGGAGAAATGGAACCGCTGTCATTGGCTTTGACCAGGGTTTCTCCATCTCAGCACCACTGACATCCTGGACTGGATGACTCTCCCTTGTGGGGAGCTTGCCCTGGGTTCTGCAGAATGTTCAGCAGCACCCCTGGGCTTTACCCACTGGATGTCAGTAGCACAACATGCCCCCTATTAGGACATGTCCTATTAGGACGATGCCTCCAGACACTGCCGAATCACACTGACTTGAAACTCACTGGCTCATATCCACTGGGATCTTACCACGGAGCAGTACCAAGGATGCCTCTTACCTGAGTGATGTGTGAAAGACATGGACACAGAATCAGAGCCATTCCCACTGGAGCAATGGGCTGGAAATAGCAACCCACAGCGTCTACTATTGTCAATAACACAGCAAATGTCAAACAACGTGCAAATGAAGGTCCTGTTAGATCATCTTTAATGAAACTAGTTATTCCACCTATATCTGTCCCGAGAGCATACCTGGGGCCAAAGCGTTCCAAGCACGTTCTTGGCTCTGGAAATACAGTAGTACGAAAGTACAAAAATCCCTGCTGGCAAATTGAATTTAAATTTTTTAAAAATGGGAAAAAATGCAAATTACTCTAAGAAAAAACAAACCACACCAAAATCCCTGCCTTTACGGATCTTGAATTTTAGCACAAAGCTACCTAACAGTTCAGAGTTAGCCATAGAGGCAGAGTTACCTTTAGAGGGTAGTATCAGAATCAAACTTTCCTGCACCCAGATTCTGGTTCTACCACTTATTAGGTATGTGACCCCGGGCAAGTTACTTTCGAATTTTTTTTCTTCTCTATTTTTCATCGTTCTCATCTCTTAAGTGAAGAGAATAATAATACTACCCACCTCTTAGCCCAGCACCTAACAGCTAATACTCTAAACAAGTATTAGCTGTGTTCTAGCAAATGAGCCCTGGACTAGGATCAGGAGTTTGTCATTCAGCAAATGTTTGTTGAGCATCTACTAGGTGCCAAACTCAGTTCTAGATACTGGGCATTCAGAAGTCAGATAGCTGAAACATATCCTCTGTCTTTAAAGGGCCTTCCAGGTTCAATACTTAGTGGGGGTGTCCCTAGGGTGTGTGAGGGAGGGGGGTGAGAGGATGAACAGAACTTGGGTGTAGGTCCTGGTTTAATCTGGCAGTTTTCTTTCTAGCACCTGGATCAATGCCTGGCACATGGAAGGTATTCAACAAAATATTTGTTAAATGAAGAAATGAATGAATGTCTCTATATAGTGGGAACCAAAATCCTGACTCTCAGAAATGTTTTGTAAGCTTAGAAAGTCCTGTGTAAATATCAGTGAAGTCAGAAACCTTGATAGTCATTGACCATTATCAAAATAAGTTATTTATATGCAAACTGAAAATATCAAAACTTTTTCAAGTACTTGGAAGCCATCTGACTTTTTAAATAGATTGAAAAATCTTCCTTATATTATTTCCCTAGTAAACTCTTTCCCACAGTAACTGGAAAAGTAAACTTTAAACCAGCCCGTATCTAAATCATGGCAAACATGGACAAAATCCAAATGAATAGGATTTCACTACATAATTTACTCGGATTTAAAATGGTTTAAAAGTTATCATGTTAAATTCATTGACTTCATCCATAAAAATACATCCAAATGGGCTTAGAACTTGTTTTGGCTGGAGAGGTGGAAACGGAGAGTAATAACAAATGACACGCTACAAATTCTAAAAATTATTAGTGACAAAATTGGGTCTGTTCTTCCAATTCGTTTGTAATTATTTTACTCTGATTTTTATTTATTTTTTTTCTTTAGAGAGTCAAGCTGTTTCCACTTAGATTACCTCTAAGTCTTCAAATGTAGCTACATTTAATATAAATCAGGGGGCAATTGTGAAGTTTGAGTAAACACAGAGGACCAAATTACTGTCATGCTGGGGGTGGGTGGGGGGGAGGAAGGCTGTGGGGACTGTTATCACATGCCTTATTTCTCTAAAATATTTTATTTCAATCTAGACATTCAAAAGGTAAAGTGTTGAATGCCTGGGGGCAGAGATGGAAAAAGTGAAGGTAAGTTTTACAGAGAACTAAAGTTGGCAGGAAATTGCACGATGAGATTCAGCTTGAAAATACACATTTATTTACCAAGAAGGAAACTATGAAAAGATCAAAGTACCCATTCCCCCTTGCACATTCCCCCAATTGATTCTGGGTATGACATGCAAGATTCGGGTAACCACTACCCCATACGCTATATTAAAACTTGGGGCACTTTAAATTTTCCCCTTGCTACTTTGCTTGAAATATGGGTCACTGCCCAAGGTGCATGGTGGTACTCAGCTTACAGCTTTGGCCAATGAGGTAAGCTTTTGCATGCATGGGTAACTGCATTTCTTTTTATACCCTATAATCCATTTATATATGTTTTTTCCATTAAAAGGATGTCTTGAAATAAGAAGCATAAGTCATAATCATTCAAAGCATTTTTACATATTCAAGACAAAGAAAAAGCTAGAACAAGAGTTGAGAACCTAAAAAAAAAAGTGGGTCTAATGGAGGTCTTTTCTCATTAAGACAGCTGTTACTATTGTCTGTTGGCCTCAAAGATGGAGTGAGGAATCCATTGTGAATCTTTTTTAGGGACAAAAGTCTTTTTTTTTTCTTTTTAAGATTTTTATTTGTTAATTTGACAGTGAGAGAGAGCACAAGCAAAGGAGAGAGGCAGGGAGATGCAGAGGGAGAAGCAGGCTCCCCACTCAGTAGGGAGCCCAAAGAAGGGCTCAATCCTAGGACCCCAGGATCATGACCTGAGCCAAAGGCAGATGCTTAACTGACTAAACCCCCCAGGAGCCCTTTACAAAGTCTTGTAAAGAATTCTTTGCCATCAGAGCTTAGTGTACCTAAGAGGCACCTTTGGGAAATCAGCCCAACCCACAGCCCAGCCCTCTGTGGCCACAGCTTCTTCTTGAGTGGCTTCTTCATGACTCCAGCTCTTCTTGGTCTTCAGTGACACCTCTTTCCCCCATGGCCTCAGATCTCAGGATGGTATTGGATTCTTGCTGTTGTTGATCTCTTGATTCTTCTCCATCCCTTTTTTATACTCTTTACAGTGCCCATACCTCCATGGGTAAAACCATTACAGAAAGTCTATACATGTGCCACTTGTTTCCCCGACAACCACACTCCTTGTAGTATTTCCTGTGGCTAAAAAAAGCACCACAAAGTGGGCGGCTTTAAAAAATGTACTCTGGAAATCAGAAGTCCAAAATGACTTCACCTTGGCTAATGCCAAGGTGTCAGCTGGGCTTCATTCTCCTGGAGGCTCTTGAGGAGAATTTTCCAGCTTCTAGATGGAGCCACATTCCTTGGTTCCTAGCCCCTTCCTCACTCTTCAAAGCCAGCAGTGTAGCATCTTCAAATCTCTCTTCCTTTGACCTCTGCTTCTGTCACCATCTTGGCTTCTCTCTCTCTCCTGACTCCCTCTTTCCCATATAAGGTCCCCTAAGTGTAGCTTGGAGACCAAAGCTTGGGTACCCAAATAATCCAGGATAATCTCTCCATCTCAAGGTCCTTCATTTATGGAATCCCTTTGTCATGCAATGTACTCACAGATCCAGGGATGGGGACATGGACTTGGGTGTCTTTGAAGGCGTTTAGAAGACATGTCTGTCTACCACATCTTCCTTCAGAAAGGCAAAGGATTCTTCTGTTTCCTTTCCAAACACGCTGCTCTCCCCACACTCTGTTTTACCAACCTCCTTCATAGCATGCCATCGAATTTCATCTGCCCCATTTCCCACTCTATCTCAACCCTGACAGGTCGGACAGGATGAGGAATTAACTAGCACCAAGACTTCCGTGGTGATGATGGATTTTTGTGTTGCTCCTCTCACATTGTGTTTACATTTTAACCAGATCTCTACTCCCTCAAAGAAAGGAATGATCATGGGGTTTCCAGTTATTCAGTGAAAAGATTAGACAATTGGTATTTCAGAGCCCATTTGACTGTCCTTCAAAGCGCAATACAAGGGGTGGTCTTACCTGGAGATTATGAATTTTGGGAGGAACAAGATCTTATTATACAGTTAGTAGTTAAGTTTGGGTGCTGGCTTGTTATTGCACAGTCAGCTTGGGCTCTGGATTCAAATCCTACCAGAGTTAAAATCCACTTGCTGTCATTTATTACCATTGTGATCTTGCACACATTACTTAACCTCTCCATATTAGTTAGAGAACAGGCTAAGGTGTTGTAACAAAGACACTCCAAAATATGGTGATTTCAACAAGACAGAGGTTGATTTCGTATTCACATAATAATCTAAAGATATATTTAGGGCAGGCACGTACATTGTTTTGTCCCATAAGTACATCCAGGGACCGGGTTCCCTCTATGTTGCTCGGCTCATCCTCATCCTGTGATCCTTGCTTTCATGGTCAAAGCCAGCTCACTACAGCCCCATCCTTGGAGCAAGGAAAAGAGGACATAGAGAGCAAGCAGTGTCCTTTGAAGGATGGGACACTAAAATTGCAGATCCCATTTCTCCTCACATACAACTGAGTCATGTGGCTGCACTGAACTACAAGGGAGCCTGAGAAACACAGCCATTCTTGGACATCCCCAGGTCCAGCCAAAATTCATCAGCTTCAATTACTTAAAGATAAAAAGAGAAGATAGAAATTAGGGAACAATTAGGAGGTTCTGCTACATTGTCTGCAGCTTAGTTTTGTCATCTACAAAATGAGAGCAGAGTTTTGATGATTAAGTGTAATACACAGAGAGGGATCTGAATTGTGTGCAGCACACAGTAAGTGCTCAATAAATGCTAGTGTATTTCACAGTACCATATACCTCCCCCTCCCCTGCCATGTTTGGGTCCTAATGTCTGCTCCAAGGTAAAGATAGACCGTGAACAATCTTAGAATGTTGGAGGCTCATTCCCCCGAGTGTTGTGGTGCTGGGTGTGGATGGATGGGCTGAAGGTGCACCATCTGGCATCCACACGGAGCCTGGCCCTGAGGTACTGAACAATGTGAGCTGTGATGGATGAATCTCTTTATGAACAAGAAGCAGGCTCAGTCTGGAGAGTAGAGTAAGGAAAGAGAGGAGCCAAAGGAAAAATGAGGAGAAGGACAGGAATACAATGGAGGGAAAGCAGGGGCGCCAGCACTTTTGCGTGAATTTGAAAAAAAGATTCCCCTTCTTCAAGACATGTTACTGCCGTCTGCCTCAACGTCATCGTAATATACAAATCTACGCTATGATATGAATGACAGTCCCTAGAGTTGTTCAGTCATAACCTAGAAAAGCCATATAAAGGCCGAGGGATGGGAGGATAATAGGAAATAAGAAAGAAGTGTGAGAACGGAGATTAGAAATAAAAGTGGTATTATGAACTGAATTGTATTTTCCCCAAATTCATAGGTTGAAGTCCTAATATCCAATGTGACTGCATTTTTGAGAAAAGGTCTGTAAAGGAAATAATTAAGGGTAAATGAAATCAAAAGGGTAGGGCTCTAATCTAATATGACACGTGACCATATAAGAAGAGAAAGAAACAGCAAAGCTCTTTCTCTGCGTGTGCACAGAAAACCATGTGAGGATACCGCAAGAAGGTAACCATCGACAAGCCAAAAGATGGGCCT
Source organism: Nyctereutes procyonoides (assembly GCF_905146905.1). Taxonomy (NCBI): domain Eukaryota; kingdom Metazoa; phylum Chordata; class Mammalia; order Carnivora; family Canidae; genus Nyctereutes; species Nyctereutes procyonoides. The sequence continues at coordinate 28,284,252 of NW_026575122.1, forward strand.
CACCAGAAACAAACCCTGCAGATACACCTTGATCTTGAACATCTAGCCTCCAACCCTGTAAGAAAATGTCTATTGTTTAAGTCACCTCGTCTTTTGTAGGATCCGACTAATGCAGTGAGGAAGAGAGGAAAGGTTCATCACGAGAGAGGGCAGAGTTTAGGGGAGAGGAGGAGCAGAAGAGAGAAGGGGTTCGGTTCTTCAGCAGGAAGTTGCACTGACCCTGATGTAATCTGGTGGCTTGGTTAGTCCTTTATAAGTGAGGCACTGCTGCCACCTGGTGGCAATGTACTCAATCCGGTTATTCATTCAACAAACCTCTCTCGAGCACCTGCTCTGGGCAAGGAAGGGTGCTAAGCAGAGGGAATAATATTAGTAAGCGTTGATTAACACCTACTATGTGTTGAGCTCTGTCCTACGTGCTTTACATAGGATGAAATCATTTTAAAAATGATTAAAGCTTCACCACAACCTGCTCCAATCATATAGCAATATGATTATTCTATTTTACAGAGGGGGAAACTGAGGATACTGAGAAATTCAGTAAGTTGACCAAGAACCTACAGCTCATACGTGAGAAAGTGAGAGCTTGAACCAGGAATTCTGGCTCCAGAACCCTTTACAGACATGTTTCCCGCCCTTACAGTTTCTTCCTAATAAGAGGTAAATAACCAGTTTGGGGGAGTTGTGTAAAATACTAATAATTTGAAATGCCAGCACACTGCTTTACTTATTTATTTTTTTATGGATTCTGTTTTTGAATTACAATCAAGAATACTCCACTTTAGCTAAAAGAGACCACACTCAACTGACTCATAGTTAGGGCATGGGTTAGTCACAGGCCCAGACTGGAAGGGTTTTAAAAAATAGAAAGCCCACATTCCACAGGAGCTATTTCAGCAAGAGAGAGAGGGACGGATGGAGAAATAAGTGGAAGAGGCGAAGCAGGAGAGAGGAGGGAGGAAGAAACTATAGCGCTGTGCTATCCAGTACAGTGGCCACTAGTTCTTGTTTAAATTTTCATTTTAACTAATTAAAGGACATTTAATTAAGAATTCAATTCCTTGGGGTGCTTAGGTGGTTCAGCCGGTTGGGCATCCGACTCTTGTTTTTTGACTCACATCATAATAGGGTCCTAGGATCAAGCCCCGTGTCAGGCTCCACACTCAGCAGGAAGTCTGCTTGAGATTCTCTCCCTCTTCCTCTGCCTCTCTCCTCAGATACATAAATAAATCTTTAAAAATTTAATTCCTCAATTGCACTAGCCATCAGTTCATCCCAAGTGCTCAGCAGCCACTGCGGCTAGCACTACCACAGTGGACTACTTACAGAACATCCTCATCATGACAGAGCATTCCATGTGTCCTGCTGCAGATCCTTTATTCTAGAGAATGGGGTCTTCTCTGTGGCTGATTCGAGCATAGGTCACCCAGAACCCACCTTGCAGCTGGCAGTCTGCAGGTCAGTGACAAAGCAGAAGAGCAAACATACAGTAATTCCACAGCAAAGCAGATGGTGCCCCTCTTTTCCTCTGATCTGTCCTGGGGCAGGCTGAGAGGGAAGATGTTGAACCTAAGTGGGACTTGGCTTTTTTTTTTTAGGTGAGGTGATGGGAAGCAAAGAGGGGTCTTCTTCCTCTCTTCCGTTGGGTTCTGGAGTGGGTCGTAGGGTGCCATTGCACATACATAACTTCCCACCATCTCCTACTGGGGTGTCCTCTTGGCTGGTGGTTAGATAACCAAGGAAAACTTCACCTCCCAGTTTCCATTTTACTCGGGGGCTTTGCCTTTAGCCTATGCTCCATTCCATTGTCCAGGAGCTGCCTGTCACCACATACTAAGTCGTCTAGGCCTCTACACTCCTGGTCCTGTCCCTAGGATCTAGGAAGATCCAAATGTGTTGTTTAATAAAAGTTCTTGTTCTATGTGACTATCATGCTTACTGGCTTTACGTGAGCCTCTGATTATCTAACATTAACCTTTCAGCTGTGATAAACTGGCAGCAGTGGGGGATTTAGACAGGCAATAGCCACCTAGGAATATTAAATTAATCTAGTTGGCTGCTAAGAAGTTAACTAAAACACACAGACCCAGAAACACAGACTGGGGTAGCACTCAAGCTTTAATGTGACTACTGCTCCACCCCACTCTGTACCATTGCAGAATTCATTCGGTCTCGTGTCTGTCCCATTCCTTCAGTCTCACTCTTCAACCCAAGTCCCTTGATTACATCTCGTACCAGCTAAGTCATTGGCCTCCATAAAGATGTCCCTGCTCTAGGCTCAGGTCCTCCAAAACACTCTTCAGCTAAATTCATTCAACAAATATTTATTGAGCATCTGCTGCTTCCCAAAGGATTGTGGTCTAGTCCACACTGGTATTGTGAAATAGCTGTAGGTACAGAGTAGAACATAGCTACTGGTTCATATTCCTAAGGATGCCAATGATAGGAAACTCTCACTGGCATAAGCCGACAAAGGGCATTCATTAGCCAATCAAGTCCAAAAGTATGGTGCAGTGTGACCCAAAGGCTCAAACAATGTCACCAGCCAACTCTCACCCTCATTCCTTTCTCCAGATCCTCAGTTTGGCTCTCTCCTCAGGGACAAGGTGACAACAGAAGGCTTCCAGCAGCTCCAGACTTACAACGGAATCCTGTGTGTCTCTCCATGAGCTCCCATCATGTCCCAGGATTCACTCTCATTAGCCAAACCTGGCTCGCCTAGTCACCTCTGAACTGTGGCCTGAAGGAAGGCTCTGATTACTTGGAGCACCTCTGACATTGGGGAGGGGGAGCCACAGAACTGGTGACAGAGAATGTAGACAAGAAGCCAGGGAGATTTAAAAAGCAGCAGATATCTCAGACTGAATAAAACATAGTAAGAATGGGAAGAAACAGGTGCATGCCCACGTCTGCAGGAAGGGTTCACAGCAGAGGGTAAACCTGAGCGGACTCTTAGAAAGAAAGGGACAGGAATTTGCTGGTCAGGAAGGAGAAGGCGTGAGAACAGGAGGGAGGGGATCCCAATGGTAAAAATGGCCTGTGTGATCACAAAAGAGAATGACCTATGTGCCCATCTTTTTGTACCCAGCAAAGAGCCTGATTCAAAGCCAGGCTCTGCAGCTCTAGGGCCTGGTCTGAATCCCAATTCTGAAACTTACTAGCTGGTAATCTTGGCTAGTTACTTAGTCTCAGGTTGCTTTATAACTTAGGCAACCTGGAACTTAACCAGGACAAGACTTGTGCCTCAGTTTCCCCATCTGCAAAATGGGAAAAGTAATAGTACCTACCTCACAGGGTTGCTGTCAGGATTAATAGAAATGTGTAAAATAATAAAAGTCAGCTATGACAAGCCCACAGCTAACATAATACTCAATGATGAAATGCCAAAAACTTTTCCTTTAAGATCAGGAACAAGATTGCCCACTCTCACTACTTTTATTCAACATGGTATCAGAATTCATATTGTTAAAATGAATACTATCCAAGGCAAGCTACAGATTCAATGCAATCCCCACCAAAATTCCAACGGTATTTTTCACAGATATAGAACAAACTATTCTAAAATTTGTATGGACTCACAGAAGAACCCAAATAGCCAAAACAATCTTTAGAAAGAGAAACAAAGCTGGAAGCAACATGTTTCCTATTGCAAACCATATTACGAGGCTATAGCAATCAAAGTAGTATGGCTCTGGCATGAAAACAGACACACAGATCAATGGGACAGAATAAAGACCCCAAAAATAAACCCAAGTATATATGGTCAATTAATTTAGGTCAAAGGGGCCTAGAATATACAATAGGGGAAAGGACAGTCTCTTCAATAAATAGTATTGGGAAAACTGAACAGCCACCTGCAAAAGAATGAAACTAGATCACCATCTCATACCATATATTATACCAAAAATTAACTCAAAATGAATTAAATACTTGAATGTAAGATCTGAAACCATAAACGCCTAGAAGAAAACATAGGCAGGAAGCTCCTTGACATCAGTCTTGGTGATTATTTTCTTTTAATTTGACACCAAAGACAAAGGCAACAAAAGCAAATAAATAAATGAGACTACATCAAACTATAAAGTTTCTGCACAGCAAAGGAAACCATCACCAAAATGAAACGGCACTCTACCAGATCGGAGAAAATATTTTCAAATCACATATCTAATAAGAGGTTAATATCTAAAATATATAAAGAATGCATACGGCACAACAGCAAAAAAAAAAAAACTCATTAAAAAATGGGCAAAGGATCCGAATACACATTTTTCCAAAGAGGACACACAGATGGCAACAGACACATGAAAAGATGCTCAACATCACTCATCATCAGAGAAATGCAAAACAAAAGCAAATTCAAATGCACACCAAAATCACAAGGAGCTATCACCTCACAACTATCAGAATGGCTAGCATCAAAAAGACAAGAAAGAACAAGTGCTGGTGAGGATGTAGAGAAAAAGAAACCCTTGAGCACCGTTGGTGGGGGTGCAAGTATGACGCAACCACTATAGAACACTGCATGGAAGTTCCTCAAAAAAACTAGAACTACCATATAGTCATTCTCTTTTCTTCCTCGGCTGCTTGAAGCTTGGCCACCATCATGACTGACACAGTAACTATCCGTACCCAGCAGCTCATGGCTAACTGAAAACTTCAGAGGGAACAAATATTCATTGACGTTCTTCACCCCAGAAAGCCAACAGTACCTGAGACAGATATTCGGGAAAAATTAGCCAAAATGGACAAGACCACAACAGACGTCATCTTTGTGTTTGGATTCAGAACCTATTTGGGCGGTGGCAAGACAACTAGCTTTGGCATGATTTATGATTCATTGGCTTATGCAAAGAAAAATGAACTCAAATATAGACTTTCGAGACATGGCCTGTGTGAGCAGAAAAATACCTCAAGGACACAGGAAAAAGAATGCAGGAACAGAATGAAGAAGGCCAGGGGGACTGCAAAAGCCAGTGTTGGTGCTGGCAACAAATGAGCTGGAGATTGGACAACAGAAGGAGTAAAGATTCTGCAGTGACTTTACCTGTGGTGATTGTGCAGATTTTTCCTGAGAAGATTAATAAAATAAGAACTTAAAGAGAGAAAGAGAACTTAAAGAGAGAACCATCATATGATTCAGCAATTCCACGTCTGGGTATTTATCCAAAGAAAATGAAAACACCAACTCAAAAAGATATAGGCACCCCCGTGTGCATTAAAGCATTATTTTCAACAGCCTGGATATGGAAACCACGGAACTGTCCATCAGTGGAAGGATGGATAAAGAAAATGTAGGGTGTGTGTGTGTGTGTGTGTGTGTGTGTGCGTGTATATAATTCAGTCATAAAAAAAGTAAAATCTTGCCATTTGCAACAACAGAGATGGACCTTGAAGATAAGTGCAATAAGTCAAGCAGAAAAAGATAATTGCATATCATATGACCACAGTTATATATGGAATAAAAAAAAAAAAACCCAAGCTTATAGTTACAGGGAACAGATTAGTGGCTGCCAGAGGTGGGGGTAGAGGGTGGGGCGGGGAACAAAATACATGAAGAGGGTCAAAAGGTACAAACGCCTAGTTATAAAATAAATAAGTTATGGGAATATAATACACAGCATGGTGACTATAGTTAATAATACTGTATTGCATATTTTAAATTTGCTAAAAGAATACATCTTAAAAGTTCTCATCACAAGAAAAACATCTGTTAACTACGTGGGGTGACAGATGTTAACTAGACTAATTGTGGTGATCATTTCACAATATACACAAATATCAAGTCTTTATGTTGTGCACCTGAAATGCATTAAATGTTATTTATTGATCATACTTCAAAATTTAAAAAAAAGTTTTTAAAATGTGTTACTGTGTCTAAAGCACCTAGAATAGGGCCTGTCACATAAAAAATGCTAAAATGAATTATTAAAGACAACAAAACTGTGCTATCTCTAGTTTAAAATAATGACCTACAATTTAGTGTAACTACAGATTTGGTTAATGAAAAAAATGACAACAAAAGACAACAAAACTTTACCTTGCTCATGATCATTTATACAGATAACATTATATATCATGTAGAGTCCCGTTCCTACTCATCCATAAGTCACCCTCTATCCAGTCATGCTGTTTGCAAGATGTTATCCCACAGTTCACAGTTTATAGGAAAAGTAGTTTCTCTTTCTGGCTTTTGTTTCCTAAGGTCTAATATTGCAAACTTATTTTAGCATAATGTTGCTCAGTTTAGCCCACCCAAGCCTCATGAGACAACCTGACCCAAACAACTAGGAAGAGAGAAACTGAACAGGATGTACACACAACCCACTCTACGTTGAGATCATTTTGTAAATGTTAGGCTCTGAAATTGGGTCAATGGTCTTGTTATTCCTAGTCTCCATGTGACATTTTCTTAATTAATTAACATGTGCATGTGAGGGACTTTGGCCAGATAGGCTCATTGTATTTCATTCTTTGAAAACCCTCCAACCTCCACCCGTAAGAAACAATGACTTTTGAAGTGGTCTAAGCAAAAGGAAATATATCTTATTTGCAACATTTCATGCAGTGGGGTAAAGAAAGGAAGTTAGAAAAGGGGATGTGGTAAGATCAGGGTACAAGGCTATGCTCAAAAAGGATGTGCTCTGGGGTCACCCTCCCCAGGTTTAAACCCCAGCTCTGCTAGTTCCAAGCTAGTGGCTTGAGCAAATTTCTGATAAGAACCTTGGTTTCTTCCTTTGCAAAATGGGGGTGATAACAATGCCAACTTCATGATAGTAGCCAGCCCCCAACAAGGCTTCCAATGTCCTCTACCTCCTGGGACTCATGTCTTTGTGTTTCCCTCCTGTGGTATCAGGATTGGTCTATGTGACTGATCAATTATGGCAGAAGTGATGAGATGTTCACCTTCAAGGCTCAATGAAAGCTGGAAAGATAACTTTTCAGGGGCTGCTATTTCTTCCACTTCTAGGGGACAGAAAACCCTAATAAATCCTTGTCCTGATTACTAGGCCAGGAAGGAATGGACAACCCTAGTGCCCAGAGGCATCTCAGATAAAATGTGATGGATTCAGTCTTTGGAAATACATCTGGGTGTTCATGAAGTGTCAGATTTTTTTTTTTTTCCTGAATTTGCCTTTGGTATCTGACTATGCTCTTAACCATCGTCTTTGAAATACTATCCCTTTCAATTATCCATCCAAACTTCCCAAGTGGGAAAGACACATGCATGCAGCAATCATTTGGTACAGGCAGAAAATATTAACTCTCTAATTTTATTGATGTAAGTGGCCTGCTTCACAGATACAGCTTGTGAGATGTAATCATAGGTGACTATAATTTGTTCTTCTACTGTCCCTTTAACTTTTCTCAGTGGGCTGGCATTTCCTTCACCCCAGATCAAAGCCCTCTGCAGGCTCATGATTTTTTCTGGGCACTCAGGTAATTTTCAAAGTTTGATGGTCATGTTTCATAAATTCCAGCCTCAATGCATAACTTATGTAAATGTAAGCGCAAGTGAGCAAAGAAAAATAGCAGAACTAATGCTTCTCTTCCAAGACAAGGTGTCCACATTGATCCAACAAACAGAATGAAACAGTAATGATCAAATCAAATCTGACAGGAAGGTAGCCCCCTGCCATGCAAAGCAAAATTATTAAGATGGTTATTTAAAATTAAGGATTTATACTATCATTGACAATGACCCTTCCTCTCAATGTAGTTTGCGCCATGAAATATTCATTAATTATATTACCACACAGTACAGAATTCACAAACAAGTAAAAAAAAAACCCCACATTTATTGAGGGTATACCCCTCAATTTTTATTGGTATCGGTTAGCAATAAAAAAAGAGACCCCTGCTTTATGTTTCCATGCAAGCCTTGCTGCTTCCAGAAAGATGCCCACAGACCTCTGCATTGAACTCCAACAGCATCTGTGGATGGGTCCACCTCAATCCCCTTTAATTATTCAGTTTCCCACTCGGATCTCTAGTGGTTTCATTTTATGGCTTCACTTGCCCTATAAGGTTATGAACTTTTCAAGGACAAGCCAACATCCATGCTGCTTGCCACCTGTGAAAGGGGTCTGATAATACCACAGAAGTGTATCTATGCCAGCCAGGAATACTATTTCCTTTTGGCCTAGGACTGGGGACTTATAGAGTTATCCTAGCCCAAGGAAGACAGAGACTGGGTGGAGGGAGGAGAAAGAAAGCATTTTTTTAAAACTCAAAAGTATCTGGAAGATTGGCTCTGTTTGATTCCTTAAAGAACAGAAAGAAAAGCCAAAGCTATCACAAAATATCACTTAATTTCTCATTTCTTATTGTTCTAGTTCAATGATTCTTCTTGGAAATAAAGAGGAAGTATTTGAGTAGTGAGAATTGCAAAATTCTGGGAATCCAAGCTCTCTTCGACAAAGCAATACCTCAGTCCACCCCACTCCTGCCCCCACCCCCACCCCAGGGCATCTTTCTTCTCCATAATCCTTCCCTCCTTTGTTCATCCTCCCTCCCCTTCCTTCTTTGATTCCCCTTCCCACCTACTGAGGCCCCACAATACATTTGTCCTGTAAGAAAGTTAAAGAACAATAAGGTAGGCCCAGGAAAAGCTTGCCACTTCAACTCCTTTGGGAACAGAAAGGTTGAAAGAAACAGATGCAAACCAACTGGAAGGGCAAGGTGTACACATGGTTAATTCTCCTTATTTATAGCAATTACTCTATAAAGTCGCTGTGAGCACTGAATTAGTGAGTCCTGAACCACTGCTCCCAGGGGAAACACAGTAGGGTTCTGCGAACTTTTGGTTGTATTTTCCAGTCAATACATCTCTTTTTTTGTTTTTTGTTTTTTTAATATTTTATTCATTTATTCACGAGAGACATTGAAAGAGGGAGGGGGACAGAGACACAGGCAGAGGGAGAAGCAGGCTCCTTGTGGGGAGCCCGATGTAGGATTTGATCCTAGGACCCAAGATCACGACATGAGCTGAAGGCAGATGCTCTATCACTGAGCCACCTGGGTGCCCCAATACGTGATCTTATTTTATGTGTGTGTCTGTCCAAGGATACCTTATTTAATATACAGTTGATCCACGATCGTCACACTCATGCCCACAGCATGAGGAGTCACGCCTGAATGAAATGTGTATCTAACACAGGTGCGTTCTTTCTCCATGGGGCACATCACAGCCTTCCTGTGCTTAGGAACATGAGACAGCATCTGAGCGTTGCTTGGAGGACATTTTAAAAGCAAAATAAATGACCAACAGAAAGCACAAAAATGTGAAAAACAGGACACTAAATAGATCCCAAAAAGGACATTTTTTTCCAGTCTAAGACGCAGACACAAGAAGGCTCAGCTTTGTGTTGTTCAACCCCAGCTAAGAAGGGGAGCCTCAGGCAACTCAAATTCTCCATTGCTCTGTGTGTGTCCACATGTGACCACAAAAGGGCCACAAGGATTGATTTGGGGGTAACACATACATTCTAGAGAATGGACAAAGTCACAAATATGAAACCTGCAAATAATAAGCATTGACTCTGTGTGTGCAGGCGTGCTTGTGCATGTGTGTGTGTGTGTGTGTGTGTAAAGTTCCTGCTCAGAAAAATTAAGGACAAACAGGGGAAGGGGAATGCACTGGGAAAATATTTCTAGAGAAGGAGGACAATGAATAGGGGTGAGGGGAGTGAGCTGGGAGCACCGAAGTGTTTGCCATTGGCAGGAGCATGGTAAGGGTGTTTCCTGTTACAAGCAAGCATGTTGCCTGGTGACATCATAGGGCAGGGAAGAGTTCACAAGGCAGCTTTCTCTTTGCCTCAAAGTCAACAAAGAGTAAAGCACTGAATAAAAGGAACCCCTGGAGCCTCATACGAAATCTCCTTTATTCATTTATACATTTGTTTATCCATCCAACACATGTGCTCAAAGAGGGAAAATACGCCATCTGGAAATTCAGGACACTCCACCTACTCCTGGAGAAGGACAAACAAACCGACACTTGTGTGGTATGGTAGGTGCTGTGTTGGGGTTGACAGAGCATTACAAGAGTACTGATTTGAGGATTGGGGCCAGGACTCCAAGAGGAGGAGTCCTGACGTGCTTGATAAACTCTCGAACCGAATTTCCTCTGATCCCAAAAGTATCCTTTGAACCTCTAAGGCAGTGGTATTTAATTTAATACGCACATCAATCCCTGGGAGTATGTTATTAAGATACAGATTCTTTTAAAAAAATCTTATTTATTTATTTCAGAGAGAGAGAGAGAGAGAGAGAGAGAACATCAAGGAGAGCTGTAAGTGGAAGGAGATGGAAAACCAGGATCCCTGCAGAACAGAGAGCCCAATGTGGGGCTCGATCCCAGGACCCTGGGATCATGACCTGAGCCAAAGGTAGATGCTTAACCTACTGAGCCACCCAGGAGCCCTAAGGTGTGGATTCTGATCCAGCAGGCCAGGGACAGAGCCGGAGATCTGCATTTCTGGTGAGGCTTTTAGGAGACACTAACGCTGCTGGTCCTGGAACCACACTTGGTATGCGACAGAGGGACAGTCATGTGACCAGAAGTCCCATCTAGCATGGCCTGATAGTCCGTCCTGTTCAGGCCAGTCCCTTCTGTGGGCACAAGCAGATAAACAGCACATCTGTGTGGCAGGTTCTCAGTTGGGCTAAGGGTTTGGGGAGGAGGTGGGGAGGGGCAGAGAAGGAGCTCGGGCAGGAGAGGAGGGTCGCTCACACTATTTTCCTAAATTGGAAGAACTTGGTCTTGTGTTCCTCTCTTTCATCCCTGGCCTCCCGGCTGCCCAAACCTTTTCATGGCACGAATAGACTAGAAATGTGCATATTAAGAATAAAATTCTTGCACAGATAAGAACTGATTTACAGAAAAATGGAGAAACAGGTCAGGGTTGCCTTGACCATTTTGTGAGCTAAACATGAAGAAAAAAAAGGGAGCTAAAATAGATTCTTCCACTTTCTTACCCATTGGAAGAAGAACATGAAGGGCATCGCATACACCTCTGTTCTGTTAGGGCAGGAGGTTCTACTAGAGTCCCCCCCAGACTGGAGGGTGGGGAGGCAGAGTCCTGGGAAGGGAAAGGAGAACTCTCTCCAGGAAAGATGGGGGCTGGGTGGGGGTTTAGGCTTAAGGAATCACAGGAGAGAGCTAAGATCTTGCGCAAGCTGCTTTCAGGGGCATGATTTCACATTGGAGTGTGAAGGTGACCCTGCAGAGCTGGGCAGGATGGAAACAGGGTCCTGTGGTAATGCACCTATGGCAATTTCCTGAATTTCCTAAATACATCTCAAAAACAGGTGACCATTATTAATATTGCAAACTCTCTTTAGAGGTCAATTTTGCCACAATCTGCTCATTTCCCATGTCTTGGTTGCTTCTCATTTCCCAGATCTTCCTAAAAACTCTCACTTACAAAACAAGGAAAAATACATATTAAAATGATCAAAACAGGGACGCCTGGGTGGTTCCGTGGTTGAGCATCTGACTTTGGCTCAGGGTATGATCCTGGGACCCTGGGATCCAGTCCTGTATCGGGCTCCCCACAGGGCACCTGCTTCTCCCTTTGCCTGTGTCTCTGCCTCTCTCTCTGTCTCTCATAAATAAATAAATAAATAAATAAAATCTTTAAAAAAATCAAAATAGACAAATTAAAAACCAGTAGAAATAATACTGGCAAATGCATAACAGATGATCTCTATGCTAAGCACTTCACAGACATTACCTCATCTCGAATTCTTTCAACAACCCCATGAGGCACAGGTATCTCAATCCAGCCCCCCAACCAAAAGGATTGAGGCTTGAAGGGCAGGTACTTAGTAACTTTGCCAGGTGAGCAGTAGAGCTGGAATACCTCCTGTTCAAATGGCTCTGTAAACACATGTGCTATTTCTTTTATAAAACTTTACATAAGTCTTCTTTTCATCCTCAATAAAGTCTCCTTTTTGTATATAAGCTCTGATACTATTCTTATTTTATAGAAGCAATGGAAAGCTTCATTTTTTAGACTTTCCCAATCTACCACTGGATATCAAGAACACTTCTGCCGTTTGCAAATTGCTAATTTGGTAAACTCCATATTTGTGGGTGTCAGTGGGATCTTAGAAAAATAACAGCTACTGTATAACTGTCTTTTGATTATCCTATTAACCAGTTTGAGGCATTCATTTGTAGTTGTCTGTGACTATCTCCTTGAACACATTGGCAGAAACTCTCTGGGCTCCTAGTAACCGATCATGGAAGATGATGATATTGACATTGTTTTATTAAGATAAACAAATTATCCTCCTTTATCCATAAGGAGGTTCATTCGATTGTGCATTCTAGGACTAAATCAATTCTATTGCATCATGTCTGTCACCCTAGATTTGGTAACACCTAGAATATTTTTAAGCCTTAAAAATGTATGCAAATGTCAACCATGTCATGGATTCTTAGGCACCATGAAATTCAGACTTTGGCATGTAGAAGATATTGGATTACATGGTTTCACATGTTTTCATTTTATTTTGTTTTCCTTTGGCTTCCTGGGGCCATACCAGGACACCCCCATATATAGCATTGTTTTCTGTTACTGGAGCCAAATTTAATTGTTAGATCATTTTGATACAGAACGGAGCTATGCAGCAAGTCTATACTCAAGTCATCAGCTACCTCCCCACACTTCTTAAATCTTCAGTTTTTTCTTCTCTAGAAGCCCTTTCACCTCTATATCTAAACATGATAAAGGTTCCCTTTCCCTAAAAAAAAAAATAAAGAAGACTTTCTCAATGCCATATGTCTCTCTATTCCTCTTTTGTCTTCCTTTTTCCAATTGGCCAAACATCTTGACAGAGCAGCCTATGTTCTATTTCCCTCTTCTCTTTTATTGCTCAACCTACTGTTCTCTGGCATCCACCTTCCACTAAACTGCAAAACTCAAGGAAACCACCATCCTCCCTACATCCACGCCATTGCTGAATCCAAAGGAGGCTTTCACTCCTTTTTTTAATGGTCCTCTAGGCTGCATTTGACTTTGCTGCCTGGCTTTTCCTAGTTGATTTCATGAGTTCTTCTTACCCTACTCCCCCCTATTTAAAAATTTCAGCTTTATTGAGTTACAGTTGACAAAATTATAAGATCTTTAAAGTGTGCGTTGTGGTGATTTGATACATGCCTATGTTGTGAAAAGACTGTCTCCATCCTTTAGACTTTTTTTGTTAAAACCTCGTGTTCTCCCAGCTTTGAACCTGCTTTCATTGCTCTTCTCTCTACACACTCTACTTGGGCAGAGCTTTTTCACTGTTATACATTACTTGACCTTCTCATATCTACCATAAACTTCCCCAGAGACATGGACTTACACATCCAACTGATTCACAGATATCTCCACTTTGAATCCCATAAGCTCTCAAACTACCAATGTTCAAAATTAAACTTAGATCATCCTCACCTAAATCTGTCCTCTTCATATGTGTCTATCTCTGGTTAATTGCTCACACACCAAACCCAAAAATCTGAGAATCACCTTAGGCCTCTTTTTAATCTGTGAATCCATTTCCTTCCATTCCTTCCTTTCTCTCTATCTTTACTTACTCCTTATGTTAGGCCCCCCACATCTTCTTCCTGGAGTATTGTTAAGAGTTTCCTAACTTACCTGCCTCTGGTTGTGATAGCTCATATCCATTCTCTGAATAACTACCAGTGTTCTCTCCATGACCTGAATCTGACCATGTCCCTCACGTTTAAAATTCTTCAATGGGTCCCTCATTTATGAATTCAAGATTAAAGACCCAGTTGTTTAAGGTCCTCTGAGACCCGTCCTCTTCTAACTTCTCTAGTTTTAACACTGAGATCCCAGCCCAAAAGAAATCATCTTTCAACCCTTCCTCACCCTCCGGAAGGGTTCCAAAGCTGAGCTCGATGTCCCAGCTCTGCATTCCAATCTTGCAGCCAACACATACTCAAACCACAGAATTCAATACAGTATATTGAAATGACCTTCCAAGTTTCTAAAATGAGAGTATTGGCTTATTCTGTCTTTGCTCTCCAGGGCCTGGAAATGTACATAATAAACGGTAAAGGAAAAACTTGTTGAATTGGCACAATTTAGGTCACGTGTGCTGGACACAACTCTAAAGATGTAAAGCTTACAGTGAATTTGACATTATTTCTTTCGTATTCACTTTTGAAATGTTTGGAGGAACATTTTCATCATAGTAGTCGTATTCTGACAAGAAAAAGAAAATAAATCATCGTGCCTCCCCGTCGGGGAATCGAACCCCGGTCTCCCGCGTGACAGGCGGGGATACTCACCACTATACTAACGAGGAACTGCACGTAAGCAGCCCTTCTGACAAGCCTCTTATTGCTTTGCAGTCTTCGCGGCCTTCCGCCTTCGCTACCGCCTCCCACCAGCAGAGTGGGTCTGACATTCTGCCGTTGCCATTGCGACGTCCATGAAGTTGAACAAAACGAAAATAGCGTTCAAATGATCTCCCCGTTGCTCCGCTGATCATTTCCGTCTGCCCACCCCTCCTCCGGCTGCCCCCGCTCCCCTCTCTTCCTCCTCCTCCCCTCTCAGGAATGCTACCAGTCCTCGCAGCACCCCTCCGCACACACACTCCCAGGGAGCAAAGCGCACGCCTTGTCGCGCTGCACCACGGGAATTGTAGTTCCAGCCACGCTACGCCCCACTCTTCCCTCACCTTAAGAAACTTCCCTTCCCGGCGGGCGCCACGAGTTCCGCTTGCTCTTTATTGCCTCCCTCTCTCCCCTGCCTCTAGCTCTCGGTGTAGTGGGCTGGCAGCCGGCTCTTGGGGTGCGGATCGGCGTGCGGAGGGACTCCCGAGAGCCATGCCCGAGGTAGTGGATTCGTGCTCTTTGGCCTCTCCGGCTTCGGTCTGCCGGACCAAGCACCTGCACCTGCGCTGCAGCGTCGACTTTCCCCGCCGGGTGCTGACCGGCACCGCCGCGCTCACGGTGCAGTCTCAGGAGGACAATCTGCGCAGCCTGGTACGGTGGGACGCGCGCCCAGTGCCCGCCTCGCCCCGGCCGCCCGCTTCTTGCCCCTCATCCCGCCGCCGCCCCTTCCCAGGCCCACGCTCAGGTCTGCCCGGCGCCTCCCTCGGTGCTCCTGCGCAGCCCACAACTCCTGTTCGCACCTCCCTTCAGCTCTCCCTCGCTTCTCAGCCGCCCCTTCCTCGCCCGCACTCAGCCTATAGCGCCCCTCCGCATCGCGCTCGTGTCCGCATCCCTCAGTCGCCCGCTACCTGTGCCTCAGTGGCTCCGCCTGCACCCCTCTCCCCGACACCCCTCCCAGGCCCTCGGCACATCCTAGCGCCGCATCCACGTCCTGCTCGCACCCAGAGCGCGGGCTTCATTGTAGCACCAATCCTCCCTCCCCCGCTATCCGAGTTCCCAGCGCGAAGCCCCCCGTGGCCTCCCCATTTCCTCGGCCTGCAGCCCAGAACTCCCTCCTCGGGCTCCGAATTTATTCCCCCAGTCCCCGCGCAGCTTCCCAGGCCACAGTCTCCTCTGAGTCTCGGACCCTGTGCCCTGCCGATGCTCACCGGACCCTTTCCTCCACCTGCACTTCTGCAGGATAGGACCCATCGACCCGTCGTGGTAGGCTGCCCCCAGCCTCCCTACCGCCATTCTCGAACCCCTTAGAATTTACGGCTCCAGACCCCCCCCACCTCCACCCCGATTTGATACTTCCAGGCTCTGCTAGCAACATGCAGCTCTTCTCCAGGGTCCTAGTCCTGCTACCTTTGGTTCTTACCACCCGTCTCCTCAAATAATTTAGTGATGGATGGGCCATTCACGCTTTCTGAGCGTATCTCAATACAGTGTATTACAGTTGGTTTCAAGGAGGGAGTAATTATTGCGCTTCTTAGGAAGTAATATACCTCTACCACATCGCTAGCCACTTCAGTGATGAAAAACTTGTTTAGATTTGTGGAATGTTATTAAATTATTTTATCTATACAACATAACCTGTTTTCAGTGTTCTTACTCAAAGTGATAGTATTTGGATTGTATCTTTCCCCTGAAGAATTTCACAGGTGAGCATTTTAGAAATAAGAGGGACAGGGAAAGACCAGCCACGGTGTATTTTGCAGAGTGTTGTGGTATCTGCTTCAGCACGACATTAAGGAACTTGATCACTGAATGTTGTAGGCTTGATGGTGGGAAATCAGTGGGGTCAGTTAATTGGACATAATAAGAAGTTTAGATAAGAATTGGTGGTTCTCATGACTCTTTTCCTACTTGTGTCATAGGCCTGTATTTTGAGTTCATCAATATGAACTAATATAGCAGGTAACCTACCCTTTGTCCTTTAACATCTCTGATTCTGATTTGAAAAGTAGGCGGACTCCCCTATGTATTGATATTTAGGCACCAAAAGTACTACAGGAAGAAAATAAGGTATTACAAGCAAGAAGGTTAACTATTTCCCTGTAGATTGTACTTTGGTCTGCTTGAAGTACTGTGCTATCTTACTGCAGGCAGCTTTGCCTGCACAGGATTGGCTGAAGTCCCATTTCAATGCAATCTCCCTTTTTATTAAAAGAAAGTAAATTTTGATAGTTTATCACTACTTAGTATGACCTTGCACCCTCACTTGTTTTGTAAAAATAAAGGTTGAACTCTGATCTTTGAAGTAGCAAGAGACAGGATGCTTAAATTCTGAAAAGCCTGTACCTTCAGTGTCCCAGTCTCAAAACTTGCACATTGTTTTTGCATCACCCAAATCTTGAGAGAAGATTTTTAAATCCTGATGTCTGGTTAGCATGTCTACTTAGCAAATTTAGGCCTAAACTGATAATAATGTTAGATTTTATACAAGGAAGGCTAGTTGTGGTACAGTGACATCTGTGTATAATTGTTTGCTTATTCATGGTGGCAACTTGAAGCCAAGAGTTTGGCTTTATTTCTTGAAACCCAACTTCTTTCCTCCACCAGATTACAGTCTCTTGAAGGTAGGGCTATGTTCCATGGCTCTTTGTATCAGGCTCCTAGTATAGCACCTGCCACGCAGAAGACCCTCAAAAGTTTGATGAAGTAGTGGATGAATTCAATTAAGAGTGCAGTGCCTGAGCCTTAGGCAGGCTCTGCTAATAATAGTGCCAACTGTATCTTGAGGGTGAGTGGACATCCTACCTCCCCACCACCAATAGAGAGGACCCCAAGCCCATGCTGGTGAGGACACTGAGTGTCCTTGCTCGCTCTCTTCCTGGAGTCCTGGTGCTCGGGAATGTTGAAAGAGCTGTACCAGTAGGTTTTACTAGGAGTAAAGCCCCGCTTTTCTAAAAATCTTTTTGAAGTTTTGGGTTATTTGGCCTCAAGCTTGGCATTCATTTGTGACAGTGTCCAAGCATTTGTTCCTTTTGTTGAAATTTTCAACCTTTTTTAGGTGTTCTATCAGCTGGTGGCTCAAAGAGGTTCTAATGTCTTGGCCAAGATCATATACTAGTGAGTGGCAGAGTCAGGGAGTGAACACAGATCTTTCTGACTACCACACTCTCCAGTCTTCACTAAGTAAATGGCTGAGCCAGGAATCAAATCAAGGTGTTTTGGTTTGGGTTTTAACAATAACCCAATTTTTTTTTTCATTGCAGCACCCTGCAAGTAACAGGTAGAAAATGCAGATAGAGATATAATACTGAGGCAGAAAGCTTTTTAATTTAAGCTATTACTTTGTCACAGAAAGAATTTGAGTCTGCTTAAAACAACATATGCTGTATAAGAAGCTTAAAAATAATTTAAGAATTTGGAGGAAGAGGGAAGGAGGATAGTGAAAACCAAACCCATGACATCAGGCCCTAGGAAGGAAGAAGTGGGTTGTGAGGTTTACATCGAGCTTGCCACCAGCCTGTGCAAAAAGGGAATTAGTTATATATCCCATGGCAATCAGCCAGGTGCTTTGAAATAGAACTGCTTTTGGGGGTGTTATTCAAAGAGGATACCACAAGATATAGTAAATTATATCCCTAATAACTTCATACTATTTGTAGGTCTGTTTGCTACAACTATGTATGGTATCTTGGCCTTATGCATAGTTGGTGTTCCACAATATTTGGTTGAAAAGTACTAGTTCCAACTTTTCAATGATGCAGTTTCCTTTTTTCCATTACTATTTTTGATCAATTGTTTAATAGCATTTATTAGTGAAATTTGAAGGGGAATTTCTTAAGTAACTTGAGAATGATAGCCGATGTTAAGACTTAGAATATACAACTTAACCACTGCATTTTCTCCTTTCTCTTGGTTCAGTAGTCAGATGCGTTATCCATTGCGCCACTGGCCCACACCTTTTCTCTTGGTTCAGAACTCGCTTCATGCATTAAGTGATACCTACGATTTTTTTAGGCACTGTGCTAAACTCTGGGAATGCAAGCCTAGGTAACATTCTCTGTCTTCTTAAGAACCCTCATTCTAGTAGAGAACACTTATAATTCTAATGTGGTACAGTAAATGGCTATAGGAGAGATCTGGACTGACTACTGTAATAAGTACAGAGGATATGAAAAAGATTTCAAAAAATAGTCACAACAATAATCTGGCGCTTCTGATTCTGAATAGGTTTGAAAAGTTGAGGCAATTAGATAATAGGATGTGCTCCTCTGGGAAATGAGCCAGTTGATTCATTCTTATGGCTATAAAAGTAGTATAAATATGAGTAGTTACATACATGGATATTCAAATTAAGTTTTAAAATAAGTCAGAGAGCCATAAATAGGAATATGAAGGAACAAAGGAGTAACCCTATTATTTGTAGTAAGATATAAGCCTAATAAAGCCACATAATCTGAATATGCAAGTGCAAGAAGATAAGTCAGTTCTACTAATTTAGAGTAGCAATGGTTGAGGTACGCTGGAAAGAAAGTAACCCAAAAGGAATAATTACCTATTTGGAGGGAAACAGGCGGCACCCCTAACAAACTTACCTGCTTTAAAACACACACACAGGGATCCCTGGGTGGCGCAGCGGTTTGGCGCCTGCCTTTGGCCCAGGGTGCGATCCTGGAGACCCGGGATCGAATCCCACGTCGGGCTCCCGGTGCATGGAGCCTGCTTCTCTCTCTCTCTCTGACTATCATAAATAAATAAAAAAAATTAAAAATAAAAAAATAAAACACACACACACACCAGAATGGAAATTTCTTTCCAACCAAATATTGTTTACTCTAGAGAAGTAGGAATCAACTTAATGATTACGGTTATGACTGGCCTTCTAACTCTCCCATGCTATGGCCGGCCAGATTTCAATAGAAAGATGCCAGAGGTTGGGAGATCAGATTGTAGGCAGTACTGAGGCAGGGTCTGACCTAGAGTGGTGGTAAAAGAAAAGAAAGTATGAAGACAGTGTGAAAGAAAAATGTGTTAACTGGCTATGGGGGCTTGGCAAGTGGGATCAATTGCAGATATTTCTTTTTAAAAAGATTTTATTTATTCATTCATTCATGAAAGACACAGAGGCAGAAACATAGACAGAGGGAGAAGCAGGTTCCCTGCAGGGAGCCCAATGCGGGACTTGATCTCAGGACTCTGGGATCACACCCTGAGCCAAAGGCAGATGCTCATGTGCTGAGCCACCCACACGTCCCAGTTGCAGGTTATTTGAATGTCTCAAACTTTAGGTACCTCGAGGATTCTGTTAACAGAAGAGAGAAATCAAGGGAGAGAACTGATTTGGAGACATAGGGTGGCTTCATTTTTAGAATTTTTAGAAGCCCACTGAATATGAAGCAATATTTCCCATGGAAATGTCAAGCAGGCAACTTAGATCTCTCTAAGCGGCAGTCCTGGGGAAAGGATGAAGAATTGGTTGATGAGGTGGGATAAGTGAGAACTAGGAAGTGTTCAATATGGTAAGAAAATCAAGGGATCGAGGGCACCTGGGGGGCTAAGTCAGTTAAGCAGCTCAGGTTGTGATCCCAGGGTCCTCTCCACCTCATCCTCTCTCCCAGTCTCTCTAAAATAAATAATTAATTAATTTAAAAAAAATCAAGGGATTGAGGCTAGAACATTGGGACATATCCATTTTTAGGAGCTAGAAAGTAGGGGGAGGAAATGGCATTAGACAAAACCATTTATGTGTAAAGTCAAAGAAGCCAAGGAAAGGACTTCAAACAAATCATATGGCCTATAAGGGCTATGAGTGGACAGAGGTCCAGAGTACTGAGCAGAAAAGACCTCTCGAGCAGGAGCCATGCCCTGCCCTTTCAGTAGCAGAAGAGCTAGAAGCCAGACTGAAGAGAAGGAAGGAGGAGAGATTGACAAAGAAGTAGAAATAGCAGCCATATGTTGCCCATGGAGTTTAAGAAAGAGAGGAGACAAATGAATAGTTATCAGGGCAGAAGGATCAAGAGAAGTTTTAAACATAACATGGGAGGCTTGTTTACATTGTTTGGAAATGGTCTTGTGGCATAGGAAGGTTGAAGATTCTAGAACAAAAGATTAGTTAAGAGTGAAAGGTATTGTCTCTGGGGCTCAGAGGATTAGGGGGATGGAAAACACTGAGATGCTTGCCACTCCCTGCCCAGAGGTTGGGCCTTCTCAATATACGTAATGGCAATGTATAACCCACTTATTTGCCTAATGAGTGCCATGGTCAGTTTTAATTTTTGGATGTATGAAAGTACCTAGGAGTTGGAGCATATGAATTCCAGGAAGAAATATGTGGTAAGATATATCAAGGAGTTGTGATGAAAAAAACTTCCGTCATAGATGAATTTTTTTTCATAGCAGAGAAGTTAAGTTTTAGGAGACAGGATCAAAGACATTTTAACCTAGATTTGACTTACACTTGAAACCCTAAGTTTGTGTGACTATCCCAGAATTATCTGGCAATAGATATGCCAACTTTAGAACCAAAAATCTTTCAGTAAAATTAGAGTCCCAAGAGAGAGGACCTACACTGACTTTTGACTCCTTTAATTCTTCTAATTTCACTCTATTTTACTCTCTATCAGCAACTAGTTCTATTTTGTAAACATTATAGTTTACCTATATCTAATATTAGTTTTCTCTGGTGTATATTGAACAATTTTCTTACCATTTAAAAATACTAACTTAATTTTAGACTTTGGATACGAAGGACCTCACAATAGAAAAAGTGGTCACCAATGGACAAGAAGTCAAATACACTCTTGGAGAAAGACAAAGTTACAAAGGATCACCAATGGAAATCTCTCTTCCTATTGCTCTGAGCAAGTATGAATGTTACCCTTCTCTTTTATATGACGAAATAATGGAGAAAAAGATTTTTAATTTAGACAATCTTCCTTTCTAATTTCTAGTTTGTGTGTATGTAGTAATTGGTACTCTTACTGATCTGCTGTTCAAGTTAAAGCTTACAGTGAAAATTGTATCTTAAGATTCTAAAGAAATTCATTGTATGAAATACTCAAGAAGAGGACTTTTGATAAGTGCTATTTCTTTACTGATCATGGGAGTGATCTAGAGTGATGACAGAAGCATGCCATCTTAAGGAAGTATTTTGTGATCACCTGGGAAGCTTTTATAAGATGCACATTTTTCACCGTTTCCCCAGAAGCCGGCTACTTTTATTAATGGAATAATGGCAATGACAAACATAGAACAGTTTCTATGTACCAGTCTTGAGATAATGCCTTAAATACATTCCATTATCTAATCCTTACGGTAACCCTTTGTGGTATGATTTCCATTTTACAGATGAGGAACGGGAGCTTCAGAGAAATAAAGTAACTTATTCAAGAAAGAGGCAGCCACAACTGTCATATTGAGAGCATATCCCACTCCTTGATAAATTGGGAAGGGGAAAAAGGATGGAAAACCATTGGCCTAAAACAAGGGTGATCTACCCCACCTTTCAGTGGCCAATGTTCTCATGCCTTCTCTTCCTGTTTAGGGAAAAGAAGGGAAATACCCACATATGACTTGTGAGGGAGATCTCATTGACCTCACTGTACAGATCAAGAACCATAGTGTAGGTGGTAGAGTCAGGATTCAAACATAGGCACTCTGTTGGTCTCCAAAGTTCTGCTATTACCTCATTACCAGTGCTGCTCAAACTATCTGGGGCGAAGGACCAGTTTTTGTTATTTCCAATTTGTCACATACTGATTCTTTTATAAAAAGTGAGTTACTAGGAAGAAGAGACCAAAAGCGAGCACACGTTTTTGAGTCAACAGCCACTAGAGTCACTCTAAAAGTTTCTAAATGTGTATTATCAATTTCTTGACTTGTCCCATAAGTCAAGCACTGCTCTGTGTCATGCTCTGGCACCCAACACTGTGTGGTAGTCCACCTACCGCTGTGTGGTAGTCAAAGTTCCAAAATTATTTCTTCCATTTTCCCACTATGATAAAAGATTGCATGATATGACAGGTGTAAAGGGTCAGACATGCAGTGGTGTATTCAACGAATATTATTTCTATGACGTCTTCAGAAGCACTTAGTGTGGTAGAGTGGAAAGGATCCAGAGGCAGGCAATCAGGTAAGAAACTTAGGATGTAGCATTCCTAGAACTCACTCTCAATCAGTAACAAGACCTAATAAAATAACATTTTTATTATTTAGTCTGTGTATTATGAATTCAAACTTTAGTTAGGTTGAATTATACTCTGCTAATATATTTGTTTGTTGCATACAGAAATCAAGAAGTTGTTATAGAAATTTCTTTTGAGACCTCTCCAAAATCTTCGGCTCTTCAGTGGCTCACTCCTGAACAAACTTCTGGGAAAGAACACCCATATCTCTTTAGTCAGTGCCAGGTAAAAAGAAAGATCCAGAATGATTAATTATACAAAAAATTCCCTGCACGTTTTGTTTACTGAAGCCAAGTGGACAGTGGTCTTTCGGATACTCAGGTCTTACCTAAGATAGTATTTTAATTTGTCATAAAAAAATGACACACATTTTCACTGATATCTCAGTATTAACATATTCTTATATTACTTTAAAAAAGAAACTCAATTTGAAATCATGTCCATTGAAAGTGGACTATAGGGTCATTTTTATATTTATATCCTAAGCACCTAGGATAGAACTTAGCATTCTTGAATGGGCACTCAAGAAATGGTTATAAAAGAGAAAGGGAAAAAAATTAATAAGACAAAAGTAATATGTACTGATTGTGAAAAATGTTAACAATAAAGAAGTGGAAAGTGAAAGATCAGATTTTTCAATCTTCTCCAGACACCATTGCCCAGAAGTAACCACCATTGATTTAGGTGTGCAGCCATTCCAGATTTTTCTTATACTTTTACAAATGTATATGGTATATAAACATATTAAATGTACCTTTAAAATCCTATGATTTAAACTATTTGTTTTCTGTTTAAAGATTAAAAATAAAGAATCTCATAATCAAAGACAATTTGTCACAAGGGTAATACATATGAAACTATCTTCTAAAAGGAAAAAAGCCTAATTTTGTTAGTAATCTAATAATTTATAATGAAAGGCACTCATTTCATTAAATGCTTACTGTATTTTCCAGCATTGTGCTGGGTACTTGGCATATTTAATCCTCAATATTGCTATGTGATAGTAATATCACATAGGCTCAAATTTGAATACAAGTCTAAAAAAGGAAGCAGTATTGGAACACGAAATAGACAAGTTTACTTTCTATTGCCAATTGAAATAATTTTTTAATCTAAGAAATCCTTAGAATCCTTAGTTCAGTTATCTGAAACAGATGTGGTTTTCTAGGCAAGAGTGCACAAGTGGTGCATTTCTTATAATATTTGATTTTCAGTTAGTACTTCTAACAGAATGTCCCATAATCTCAAGTTGGCGAGAAATGCAAGATTTGAGAGTCACCAGAATGTGAATTTTGAATATGTTATTCCATTTCTTATTGGCAACAGTGTTTGAAATAGAGGAAAGAGATTTCAGTTAAATTAAGAAATGACTGCAGTTGATGGGAAACATGTGGACGTGAGTTTGTTTGATGAGTTTGCTACAGTTCTCTGCACACTTGCCCGGGTGTGGGTCTATCCAGTGAAACACATCTGAGAACCCCTGTGGCCTCACTGAGTCCCCCAACTAGGGACTGCAAAGGAAGTGTAAAGGCATGGTCTTAGATCCCTGTTTTGGGAGGGAGAGTCAAGTGGTTCTTCTAGTCCTACGTAATCCATCTAGAGATCATTTGGGATCCCATATCTTTGGAGAATGGACTATATTTGAAATGAAAAGGGCTAGAGTTTGAGGGTTGTAAGGAATCTTGTTGAGGCAGCAAGTATGTCTAGAATTTATAACAACTTCAGAGAGATGTTAGTGTCAGTATTCCTTTAAGCTCAGGGGACCGTCTCAAGGAGTCTGGGGCTCCTTTGCTTACTAGCAATTGGCAAGGAGTCTGGGGATCCTTTGCTCACCAGCAATTGGTCCAGATTTATTTGTAAGGAGGCCAGGGTATAAAATTGAAGATACCCTGGTCTTCCTTCTCAATGGAACCAGCATTCATGACAGATGGATGCAGAAGCAGAGAAATGCTGCATATGTCAATGAATCTGTCCAGATGGTACTGAGAAAGACTGTTCTTTCTTCTTCCTTTTCTTCTCAGTTTTTGCTCTCAAAGTTTGCTGCAAGATTGGAATGTCAAGATTCTAGTGACACTCCCCAAGCAGTTTTCCGCAGAACATGGGCGTCCCATTAGATGTTAATAACTAACCAGAGAAAGGGGACTTCCTGTTAAAACAAGTATAAGTTTCTTTGTTGTAGGTATTTTCAGAGTCTCCAGGAGGCTAATGTTCCAAATGACTCTTTAAGATCGGGATGTAATATGCATGGTTCTCAATTTTACTTCACCAAAGAGCCCTTTTTTCTCAGGGTCCCTAACAGCATCTAACTGGACATTGCTGTTACTTAGGGCAGAGAGTAGGAAACAATGCTTAACATTGCTTCATGCTTCAGCTGAAATGTGAGGACTGACCAACCATACATTAAAATGGGAAATCAGACCTTTTTTGCTCCTTCAAATGATCTGAAAAAATGTGAGACCTATTTCTAAAAAGAATGTGTCTAAGGACAGTGCTGCAATTTTAATTAATTTCATAATGACTTGATTTATAAGAAAGGGAAATAGCCTTTTTCTTTTTCCCTTCCTCCGTCCCAGGCCATCCACTGCAGAGCAATTCTTCCTTGCCAAGACACTCCTTCTGTGAAATTAACCTACAGTGCAGAGGCAAGTATCACAAATTATTAACTGCATTAAATGACTCATGTAAGTAAATGTGGTATAAATGATAAGGAGAGATAATAATTGGATTTTTATAGTTAGCAATATTTCACTTAATTAAATTCTACAAGATCTATGTAACAAAGAAGCTGTGGACCTCTTTTTGCATCTCTCTTTTAAAGATTTTTATTTTTAAGTAATCTCTTCACCCAACATGGGGCTTGAACTTACGGCCCTGACATCAAGAGTCACATGTTCCATGGACAGAGCCAGCCAGGCACACCCTAATATCTCTCTTTTAAAGGCAGTTTCGAACATAAGTGTAATGAAAGGAAGTAGGTACTATTCTGATTTTAAAAGGAGTTCAGAATTCTAGACCTCAAAACAAGAATTTCAGGACAGCATCTTTTAATTTTTTAAAAATTAACATTTGCAGGATTAAAAGTTATGGAAATGTGCCTTACAGCCATGTAAACCTCTGTCTAGGTACCCTCACAGGCATAGATTGTAGACTTATCTGAATACATTTCCACCTGATTCTTGTTGTAGGTACTGCTAATCCTTTTACAAAAAAAGCACCATAATAATAATAAATAAGTACTAAATAAATAAATAAGCACTAAATAATACTAAATACATACATGCATTCTAGGTCCCAAGCCAGACCTACTTAGACCATGCAACTAGAATTGAGAACCACCTGTCTTTACGGTGGCTTATTGATTCTAGATCATCCCACAACCAAACCACACCTAGTGTGTATAGTGCTGTAGAAAACTATATAATGGAAGACAAAGAATCCCAGGTTTTGTACTCTCCTCTACCAGTTACTAAGTGCATGACCTGAGGCAAGTCTTAGGACCTCAAAACCTGGAGTTGTCTCATCTGTATAACACATCACTGACTAAATAAAGGGTAGAAGCAGAACTAAATTATTTCCCAAGTGCTTTTTAGCTCTAGATTTATGGTTGTCGTAGCACTGGTTCTGGAGCTTCTGAGTCTGCCTCAGAAGTAGCTTTAAATACTGGGCCATGCAAGAAGAATATGGAAGTCTAGAACTTAATGGAATGTATGTTTGCTAGATCATTAATATTGAGGGAATAGTCCTTGATTCTAGTATCATTAGAAATAAAACTTTCAGAATCATGGAACTTGGGTACACATTTAAATGTCTATAAGGTTTGCCCCATTAGCCCCGTAAGCATATTTTCCATACAAATTCCCAGAGAAAATTATTTCACAGTTCTGGGCAATAACTTTTACTTTCTCACAATTATGACCCTTAAAAAGCTCTTTGATTTGCAACATCAAGTTTATGTTTTAAATATAAAACTTTTCAAAATTGTATTCTCTGTCCTAATGTAAGTATACAAGCTTGTGAATCTGTTTTGAGGGTGTGGAGGAAGACAGGTGTGGTGGTTACTACTGCCTGGAAGGTTGCTGGGCACTTCTTCTGTACATATTCTTTGCAGCAGTACTGTGAGGTTATTACTTTTGTTTGATGGGAAAACTAAGTCTCAGGGAGGTTATTTACCCAAGTCCATGCAGTTAGTAAGTAGTAGAGCTGGAGTTTTAATCTAATTTCTACCAGATGCTCTTAACATGGATGGATGAATGGATGGATAGACCACATTCACTTTCAAAGAAGCCAGTTTTATATATTGCTGATTTTATGGATAAACCTGATATGCCCAAATTTCGTGGGCTCATTGTCTTCTCACAGTTAAGATGGGGAAAATACTATATTTTACACATGTGGTTTAAGATACATAGAATCTTTTATTTATAACTGGAAATGATTTCTCTTCTTGATTAGGTATCTGTTCCTAAAGAATTGGTGGCACTTATGAGTGCTATTCGTGATGGAGAAGAACCTGACCCAGAAGACCCGAGCAGGAAAATATATAAATTCAACCAAAAGGTAAGATCTTAGGGCCTACATTTCTGTTTTAATTGGTAGTGAACTATAGATAGCTTTTACCTATCCAGAGAGCAAAATTGCCTTTGGAATATTTCAGAATTTAGAAAGCAGCTTCTGTCTTTGTTTTCTTTATTTCTTTTGTGGTAGTAAAATGTTGTGGAAAGAGGTTGCTAGATAAGCAAAGTAAGGACATGGCCTGATCCCATTTTCTCTCATTCCAGTTAGTGTAGCAGGATTTCAGTTAAATTACACTTTAGCCCGCCCTCATACCACAGTGCTGGCTTGTGGTTATTTAGTGTTTGCAAATGGAAGAGCTATATTAGACCCCCCCCCCCAAAAAAAAAAAAACCACAAAACAAAACCCAACCAAACAAAAAACCTTTGTTATAGTATTTAAAGTTAAAATTCCTATGTAGCTGATAATTTGACTCGTACCTTTGACCTTTAATGAATTGTGTTTATGCATGCTTTTTAAAATTGAACTTTGTAATAGAACATGTAATTGAACCACAGTGGACAGTGGGATCTGGGATTCCAAGCTCCCAAACCTTCAGCATTCTCTTACTGCTGAATTATTTTATATGTCTCTCAAATATACCAGGAGTGGTTTTCTAAAAAGGACGTAAAAAATTGTTTTACATCAAGAAAAAAAAAAAAAACTTAAGAAAAAAGCACAGTTCCTTCTTAGAGGTTAATTTCTGAGAAATACTTGAACTGGACCTTGTAAAATTATGTGCAATCATGTCTTTCACATTTCAGAAGCTATCTTTCTTAGTACAATAAAAGAGAAATTGATGTTTTGAAATGTTTTACATCACAATTTTGAACTATTTGACCCCCTAGAAATGAGACCGATGAAATTTGAAAAGAAATTTACTTACTTTTAAATACGAACTGTCTTATTCTGTAATATTTTTAAGCATTAATTTGAGCATGTGTGTGTTCTTTTCTTTCTTTCCTTTTTTTTTTTTTTCTCCCTTTAGGTTCCCATCCCCTGCTACTTGATTGCATTAGTTGTTGGAGCTTTAGAAAGCAGGTGAGCTTTTGAACAAATTTTGAGGTTACAAAAAGATTAAAACTTCAGGCATCTTGAACCTCTGGCAGAAATAACTAGTAGCTCATTTATGCCTGTCTCAAGATCTCAAGCTGATAGCTCTGGAAAAATTCAAATCGAATTATAAAATGTAAATAACAATTAATTTTCATTTAAAAAGTCTTTATCAGTCACCCTTCAGATTTTCCAGGTATTGCAGAATGAGCATGCTCTCTCTCCTGAATTCTAATTGAAATTTGAATGAGTCACTTCTCTTCACCTCCATTTCCTCATTCCTCATCCTTGAAATTGTACTATCTCCCTTTCTGGCCTTGAAGGGTAGTTAAACAAGTGAGGTAAAATATGTTAAAGCACTTGGAAGCCCATAATATTATAGAAATAAAAGATGTTTTATTGAAATTTTACCAATAACTAGGGTGTCCTTCCTTAATTTTTTGTCAATTCTTATTTCTAAACTGCTGAAAAGAAAAAAAAGAAAAAAATAAACCGCTGAAAATGAGGAGTATCTCTAGTAATCACATTCTTTAAATTGCCAGAAATGTGGACAAGCTTGAGTAGTCAGGCAAACACAGATTCCAGCTCCAGCAGTTACTTATCTGCATCCTTGGGCAACTCACTCGGAGTTTCATTTTCTTCACTTAAAAGCTGGAAAGAATAAACCGGACTTCAAAGGATTTTTGTGAAGATTCACTGACCTAACGTATGTAAAGCTCCTGGCCTATAAGAAGCACTCACTAAATGATATTTATAGTAACTGCCACAGCGCCAGACCATTGCAAGGTCTTATTTTGTGCCAACCCCAGTGCGTTATGGCATGGAATCCTCACAACTGTGTGGAGTAGACGTGATTGTTTTTCCCATTTTACCAATAAGGAAAATGATGCTCAGTGAGTCATAATAACTGGCTCACAGTCACAGAACTAGGAAGTGTCAGGGCCAGAACCTGGATCTAGGCTGTCTGACTTTGCAGCCTGTGCAGCACAGATGGGCCCTGTCCAGCGTGGCAGCCACTAACCACATGAGTTCTGAGGTGTGCTGTAAGTGTAAAATACACACTAGATTTCTAAACACTTGGTATGAAAAAAAGAATGTAAACTATTTCATTGATAATTTTTATGTTGATTACATCTTGAAATGATACTACTTTGGATACACTGGGTAAACTATATTGTTAAAATTAATTTCATCTGCTTCCAATCTTGCTTTTTTAAAACATGACTACTAGGAAATTTAAAATTACATATGCAGCTCATATTTTGGCTCTCATTAAATTTGTTGAATAACCCTGGTTACCGTTGCTACTCAGTGTGGTCTAGAGACCAATAGCATGGTATCACATGGGACTAGATTAGAAATGCAAATTTTTGCAGGACTAGGTTAGAAATGCACATTTTTGGGCCAGATCCCCGGAGCTACTAACTCAAAATTTGCATATGAACAAGCTCTCCAGATCACCTGTAGGCACGTAAAGTTTAAGAAGCAACTGCTCTAGAATCTACCTCTTTTCTGGGGCAGGACACCTGAACAAAATCTTGTTGTTTGGGATTTGGTGCTGCATAAAATTTTTAGGATGAAATTTTGATGAAAAGAATATTTCTGAGTTCTAATCCTTTGTAAGTGATATATCATTCTATTTCTTTCCTCCTTTTTTTTAAGATTGTGGTTAAAAACCCCACAAAATTTACTATCTTAACTATTTGTACATGTACATGCCGGAGTCAGCAGCTTTCAGTAGGTCCACATTGCTGTGAAACAGATTTTCAGAACTTGTTTCATTTTGCAAAACTGAAACTCTATACCATTTAAACAGTAACTCCCATTTCCACCTCCCTCAGTCCCCTGGTAACCACCCTTCTACTTTTTGTTTCTATGAGTTTGAATACTTGAGATAACTCATAAGTGGAATTGTTGAGTATTTGTTCTTTTGTAACTGGTTTGTGTTACTTACCAGAATACTCCTCAAGGACCAGCCCTGTCGTAGCATGTGACAGGATGTCCTTCTTTTTCTGTTTGTTTCTTCTTCTCTGAGTGTTCAACCTTTAAGCATGTAATGAATTTTACATCTGCCCTTGATCTGGAATAGCCTCTTACTGGGCCATGACTCAGTTGAGTGTCTATAGTTGTGAGATGGCAAGAGGAAACTAGATGCCCAAAGTCCTTAACCAGAGCCAGTAAGCTAATCTTTGGGGGCCCAGACGGTGCCCCCTTAATGAGCTGCATATTTACTGGTGCATACAACAGCAGGACTGTATCTCAGAGGAGCCATGAAACCCCCCTCTGTCCCATGAGCACATGGCACATCACACCACCACTACTGCTGTCAGGATTTGTACCTAGTACTCGAGCTCTTTCCTGGAACCAAGTAGGTAGTTTATTGTGAACTTCATTTTTATCAAGCTTTTTAATTTTGCAGGCAAATTGGTCCACGAACATTGGTTTGGTCTGAGAAAGAGCAGGTGGAGAAGTCTGCTTATGAATTTTCCGAGGTTGGTCATATAGTTACCCTTTTTCATAATTGTGCTAGAGGATAGATTTAAGATTTTAAGTATGACATGTGATGGTGTTAGCGATGTGCTAAGAGAATCAAATAATATCTTACTCTGTGTGGATTTGCAGTTGCTACAATTTTTGCATCAGTATCATTTAAAATGAGCATCCTGGGGCACCTGGGTGGCTCAGTCCGTTAAGTGTCTCCCTTCACCCTAGGTCATGATCCAGGGTCCTGGGATCAAGCCCCACAAGCTCCCTACCTAGCAGGGAGTCTGCTTCTCCCTCTCCCTTTGTGTGTCCTCTCTCTCTCTCTCTCTCTCTCAAATAAATAAGTAAATATATTTTTTAAAAAATACAGAATAAAATGAGCATCCTTAACTCATAACCTCCAGAGAAAGCAAGTACACTTTGAAGAAATTCATCATTGGAATGATAAAACATGCAAATATTTGTACATTAATTTTCTAGACTGAATCTATGCTTAAAATTGCTGAAGATCTGGGAGGACCATACGTCTGGGGCCAGTATGACCTCTTAGTCCTGCCACCATCCTTCCCTTACGGTGGCATGGAGAATCCTTGCCTCACCTTCGTAACTCCCACTCTGCTGGTAAGTGTGAGCTTGTCTGCATGCACAGCCAACTTCTTCCCACATGTGTAGCTGGATGTGAAGAGCCTCAGGCATCTGATCATCTATTTCTTTAAAACAATATTTTCTCTTATTTATACATCTATCTCTTCTTCCTGATGTGGTTTGCTTATTATGGTCATTTTCATCATCTCATTTTCTCAAAAGAAAATAATGTGGCCCTTAGGGGGATGGGAATATTGCATTCAGGGTGTGTGGTGGCATTGGGGAAGGGGAGGCCGTGTCACAGCCATGTGTGGACAAATTCTGTATCCAGACAGAGAAACTACACCATTTACACTTAGCATGTAGGGACTGGTCAAACAAAACAAACAAAAACTCACTTTAGCATGTGTAGGGAAGGAGTAGACTGACAGTATATAACTATAATTTTATGCCTTTGTATGCTACTTTAAATCACTACAGACTTTTCTTAAATATGCTGTGGGTAATTAGGAGAGAAGAGATACATAAGGGAAATGAGAACAGATTTAAAAAAAAAAAAACACAACGGGAGTAGGAGAAATGTATCCTGGAAGTTAATTAGAGATGGGTGTTCTGGCCCTCCTGGTCCTATAAAAATTCCCACGATGGGGGGGGGGGGGGGAAGAATCATGCTGTTTTTTGAGTCCTGCATTTTTTCTCTTATTTTCTCAACACATACTCTGCTTTTAACCCCTTCGAGTGCCACAGTAAAAATACACTGCCCTATTAATGCCAGAATACAGCCTGATGTAGGCAGTCCTTTAAATATAGTCCACAGTTTGAAAACTAAGGTGATTTTCTTCTTTTTCAGGCAGGAGACAAGTCACTTTCCAATGTAAGTTAAAATTTACCATTGTGGTCTTACCCTCAAAGAACTATTAAGTCCACTGATTTTTAAAATATCCATTGTGTTGTTATGTTGGAGATACGGTTATAAAAGATAACTGGGGGATTGTTATGATATTAACAGATTTAATAGATTTCATAACATTTGATGGTCTGATCTCTTCATGTGCTTATGAAATAGATTTTAATGGAGTGATTTATCCATTTAGTATTTTCTAAATAATTTTGTTTCTAATTTTTTTAACTATACTTTTGTCTTTGGCTAAATTATGATTTGTTTGCTAAACTAACTCCCTGAATATCTCAGCTCGTGTTAAAAGAAAAACAAATTGAACGATGTGGAACTGAATGAACTAGAATACTTACCTACGGAGTTATTTTAAAGTAAGGTGATCAATTCTATGATCGATCCCTTCCACTATTTACTACGGCATTATTTCCACTTCAGGTTATTGCACATGAAATATCTCACAGCTGGACAGGAAATCTAGTGACCAACAAAACTTGGGACCACTTTTGGTAAGATTTATTATTATTGTTTCTCTATTGGTCCTTGTTATTAATTTCTTTCCCTGCCTGCCTGCCACTCTGAATTGTTTTGTAGGAATGTTGCATCCTTTTTCTTGTTTTTCTTTGTTACCATCTCCTTGGTAGACAACTTAAAAAAAAAAAATTCCACAACACTTTGTCACAATGTTAGGTAGAGTAGGAGTATTCGGCTTGTGCTTGTTATTTAGTTCCTGATACAATCACATTTTAATAATGGGCACATAAAACGAGAACCAGCGCTTAATTTTCCCCACTGCCATCTGCTGGGCTGGGTTTCCCATTGTTCTGAATTGAATGCAGAGTAGCCACATAGGCAATCTGCTTAGACTGTAGTGTTCATGCTTTACAATTCTTTGCTCTGCAGAAAAGCCAAAAAGAGAGTACCTTGTTGACTAAAACGTGTTCTTTTCGGCTGTGTCACTGTCTTTATTTTATTTACAAAAAAAATTTTTTTCAGGTTAAACGAAGGACATACCGTGTACTTGGAACGCCACATTTGCGGACGACTGTTTGGTGAAAAGTTCAGACATTTTCATGCTCTGGGAGGATGGGGAGAACTACAGAATTCAGTAAGTGAGTCATGCTTTGAAAAGCATTTCTCCAAAGTTGTATAGGCATTCAAAAGTTTAGTTCGTAAACTAGCTTTAGTAAGTAGCAACAAGAAAGCCATTTTTGCAAGGTATGGAAAATCAAGGAGATACTAGTATAATATTCTACTTTTTTAAAAGATTTTATTTATTAGAGAGAGAGCATGCATGGGCAGAGCAAAGTGGTGGGGGGGAGGGCAGAAGGAAAGGGAGAGAGGGAATCCCAAGCAGACTTCATCCTGAGCACAGAGCCCGACATGGGGCTCAATCCCAGGACCCTGAGATCATGACCTGAGCCAAAGCAGTCAGACACTTAACCAACTGAACCACCCAGGCACCCTGGTAAATATTCTATTGATACATACTAATCATTATCCTGTGTCACATCATGTTCATGAGCAGTAGGACCTCATCAAGTCTTTGTCATTAATATAGTCAGTTACTCAGTTTGAACTTTATTTGGTATATTTACATCATTTTTCAGTGCTTCATCCTAAAGGCCAAACCACACATTGAAACATTTCTTTATTTTTTTATAAGAATAAAGAACATGACACAAGTGGCCATTCCATTAATAGACTTTCAGAAATTTGCACTAACATGCCCTACAATTTCTAGTCTCTCAGTCTAAGTTCTAGACTCCCTTACGGTTATGCCTTTAGGTGAAGTAATACTCCCTTATTAGCTTGCTTGCCTACTAATGACCAGTATTCATATTTGAACATTCATCTAATTTTGTGTCCTGCAGATAAAGACTTTTGGAGATACACATCCATACACCAAACTCGTGGTTGATTTGACGAACGTGGACCCCGATATAGCATATTCGTCAGTGCCCTACGAGAAGGGCTTTGCTTTACTCTTTTACCTCGAACAACTTCTTGGGGGCCCAGGCAAGTAGTTGGCATTTTCTGATTTTTTTTTAGGGCAATGTGAAGAATAAGGAAGAATTTTTAACGGTTGTTTTTACTCAGTTTTATTCTTTCGGTTCATTGTGTGTGCAGCTGCTAAAGAAAATCTATATCCTTTTCTAATGTGACCTCTCTACTTAAAACCTTGAATGACTGCTAAATTCAAAATTGTGTTGCTTGAAAAGAAAACTCATCTTATTTTAAAGAAAACTCATCTTATTTTAAAAATTAGGAAAATAGTTTGTACTCATTGAAACAAAAATTGTGGGGATCCCTGGGTGGCTCAGCGGTTTAGCGCCTGCCTTTGGCCCATGGCGCGATCCTGGAGTCCCAGTATCGAGTCCCACGTTGGGCTCCCAGCATGGAGCCTGCTTCTCCCTCTGCCTGTGTCTCTGCCTCTCTCTCTCTATGTCTATCATGAATAAATAAATAAAATCTTAAAAAAAAAAAGAAACAAAAATTGTGTAGTACAGAAGTTTATAAGAGTAACAAGCGAGAGCCCCTCAGCCTTTTCCACTCCCCAGATAACCACTCTTAGCAGTTAGGTGTGCATGTCTCCAGATCTTTTTCTAAGTATAAATAAAGAGACAAATAAATATATTGTAATTACAAGAAATGGCTCATTGGAATGCTTGTGTGGCTCAGTTGGTTAAGCACCTGCTTTCAGCTTAGGTCGTGATCTCAGGGTCCTGGGATCCAGCCCCACAACAGGCTCCCTGCTCAGCTGGGGTGTCTGCTTCTCCCTCTGTCCCTTCCCCAGCTCATGCTCTCTTTCTCTTTCTCAAAAAAATAAATAAAAATCTTAAAAAACAAAAATGGATATATAAAATGAATTTATATATATATAAATAATGATATACATAAAAATAACTTGTTCTACCTTTGTTTTTTTTTTTTAATTCAGCAATGTTCCACAGACATCCTCCCATGTCAGAACATACAAATCTACCTCATGCTCTTTAATGCCACCATAGTCATTCATTATAAGGTGTGCTGAGTATATGTAACCTTCCCCTACTGATGGGGGTTAAAGTGTTCTCCTTTGTCTGTGGACTTTGAAGACCCTCCCTCACCCACACACACTTTTCCTCTCCCATATTGTTCTCCTCTTCTTGGGTCACACTGAGGCCATTACTTCTAGAATTAGTGTGTGGGCTCCTTCTCTGTTTCTTCATTGTGTTTTCCTCTTATTGTAATGAAGATTTCTTTTCTCCCTTCTATCAAATTTATATATATTCTTCAAGGCCCAACTGAAGTCCTACTTCCTGTTTTAAACGTTCTTCTACCACTAAACCTCTTATTGGTTTCCCTATTCTCTGAAAATT
Organism: Nyctereutes procyonoides; assembly: GCF_905146905.1. Taxonomy (NCBI): domain Eukaryota; kingdom Metazoa; phylum Chordata; class Mammalia; order Carnivora; family Canidae; genus Nyctereutes; species Nyctereutes procyonoides. The sequence goes on from NW_026575122.1 coordinate 28,319,713, forward strand.
CTCTGTTCTCCTTGGTCAATAGTACCTTACCAAGCACGCCCCAAAAATGTTAAATAGCTACCTTTCCATTAACCAACATTTTTTTCTTTTTTTTCTTTTTTTAACTCTTAGAGGTTTTCCTAGGATTCCTAAAGGCTTATGTTGAGAAGTTTTCCTACAAGAGCATAACCACTGATGACTGGAAGGATTTCCTGTATTCCCACTTCAAAGATAAGGTTGGCTTTTAAAAGCTTTCTTATTTGTTATGCCCAATATACCTGTATTTAATGGCTATTTGTTAGACTGATTTGAATTACTTAGTAGTAGTATTGGTTTAGAATTTAAGACTCAACCTTTCATTGTACTTTTTCCTGTTTAAAATGTGATCTCAACAACATGAACTAACGTGAGTATTTCAGAGGGATCTTCAATAGTATGTTTCCAGAAATTTATTTAATCAGAAATGTATTTTTTGTATATATTTAATTTTCCTCTTTTATTTAACAGAATGCTACTGATTAATAAAAATTTATATAGGAAAACAGAAATTATCCCGACATGTCAGTATAGACAAAATTAAGACTTGAAGACCTAATAGTCTGTTTTAGTTTTGTTGGTTTTTTCCCTCCCAATGGAAAAGATTATTCTGTAGCAAACTTGGCCTTCTTTGCCTTCACAGGTTGATATTCTCAATCAAGTTGATTGGAATGCCTGGCTGTACTCTCCTGGAATGCCCCCTGTAAAACCCAAGTCAGTATTTCCTGTTAATGCTTTCCTTCTCATCCTGCAAAACCCTCGAGCTTCTCAAAATACCTGAAAGGGTTTTATGACTTCCTTAAACTGTTACTACTTAGAGAGTAGACTTCATAGGTGTTTGAACCTTGACCCTCAGGTCAAAAGAATCATTTCTAAGATACTATAAATATAAATTCAGTTAATTGCAAGTAATTATGGAATGCCTCCTTTCAGCTGAAGGATGGTGATACAGAGGGAAGATATTTTCCTTTCTTTTAAAACCTTTGCAATAAGAAATAAAACTTGTATAAGTATTATGCTAATCACTATAGCAGGGTTATAAGTTGCCATCTCCATTTCCAGAAGAGGCACATTAGGCTTAGCTAGGTAAAATGTCTTAACCTAAGTTTGCACGGTATTCATTCCATTCAGAGTTGAGATTCATACCCTGTAATCTTTACCCCTCCAGTATACTGCCTTTTAAACTAAATACCCTCCTCATATCAGAGACCTAAACTCTGGTACTCCTGAGTCATGTGAGGATGCTAACTACTACAAGTTCCTGACTGGAACAGACTGTTCCCACCCACCTGCTATACTCTTTATGCAGGTAATTCCAATCTCAGCCCAAGAACTGCTTCCTCATGGAAATATTCCTTGACCTCTCTGAACCACGTTAGGTCCCCATTTAGGGTTTCCTGGTGCTATATGAGGCCTCTTTCATTGCTGTCACCACAGCAGTAATTTTGATTTGTGTGATTATTAAAGTCTTCCTCCTTCACTACACTGAAGCACCATGAGAGCAAGGATCATATTTGGTTTTGCGCACTACTTTCCTTAGGACCTTGCCATAAGTAAGGGCTGCTTCCCTTCCTTGGGCTAATCCTTCCTTAGTTCTTTTCATGACAAACCAGAAAGAGACCAGCAGAAGTCCTCTATTGTCCTATTGGTCCTTCTGAAATCAGTGCTAGTTGAAAGTGATTTACTGCCTGAGCAATTTACTGCCTCTGATCCCATTTGGTCTTGAGGACAAACAAAAGGCTTTCCCTGAAGCCCACAGCCTGGCTACTTCACAAGATTAAATGGCAGCTGCTTCAAAGGAGGTCACTGCTTTAACCCCTTTATAATCTCCCCTAGGGCACAAACTCTCTTTAGCAGGTTCAAAGGTAACTTCCAATCGAAACTTATTTCATTTAGATCCTCAAGGGCAGGTACCCTACCGTTCTCTAACAGAAACATTTCACAGAAATGTGAATCATTTATGGACAAAGACGTCTTGCAAGAATTTTTGCACACATAGTCTCTTCTATTGTTGTTGCAAAACATAGGACTTATTTTCTAAGTGGAGAACACACAGATATCAGTGCAGTTCTCTTTGCTTCATGGTCAGAGTTTGTTATTTCCATTTTCTTCTGAAGAGAGGGGAACAAAATCATCACATGATGTCGGAATCTCCCTAGCAAGGGTCTCCCGTGACACCATCATTTTTCCCTGGTGTCTAAAACAGTGCCTGCCACATGGGCACTCGCAGATTTGTTGAATGATCACGAAGGTGGAAGGTTAGATAAGCTGGAGCAATAGAATGTAAAATCCACAAAAGCAAGGATTTTGCGTTGTCACGAGCACCTCAAACTGTGCCCGGCACACAGCAAGCCCTAAATGTGCTCACCCGAGCCCCAGCGCCTTCAGTGGATACTGCTGAAGCATCTTCACAGACACACGGAGGCATTCCCTCTGGAGGATAAGCAGGTGTTTCATTAATTTGGTATCTGCTCGGATTTCCAAGTTCTCAGATGATATCAGTATATTTAAGTCAGGTAGAAGATTTCCTATTTCCAGCACTCTGGAGTTCCTGATATTTGTTTATTTATTCAAAGGTTTTTATTTATTTATTTGAGAAACAGTGAGAGAGAGCACAAGCAAGAGGAGGGGCAGAGGGAGAGGGAGAAGCAGGCTCCCCGCAGAGCAGGGAGCCCCATATGGTGCTCCATTCCAGGACCCCAAGATCATGACCTGAGCCAAAGGCAGACGTCTAAGTGACTGAGCCACCCAGGTGCCTTTTTTATTTAAAAAGAACTTTGAGGAGTGGCTCAGGTCATGATCCCAGAGTCCTGGGATGGAGCCCCTCATCTGGCTCTCTGCTCCATGGGGAGCCTGCTTCTCCCTCCCCCTCCCTCTGGCTCTCTTACTCTTCCTCTCAAACGAATAAATAAAGTCTTAAAAAAAAAAATAGGGGATCCCTGAGTGGCTCAGTGGTTTGGCACCTGCCTTTGGCCCAGGGTGCGATCCTGGAGTCCCGGGATTGAGTCCCACGTCAGGCTCCCTGCATGGAGCCTGCTTCTTCCTCTGCCTGTGTCTCTGCCTCTTTCTCTGTCTCTCATGAATAAATAAATAAAATCTTAAAAAAAAAAACACAGAACTTTGAAAGTTATGCTCTGTAACTTCAACATTACATTTATGGAAAAGCATGTACATTTTTATGAAATTTAACCTCTAGTATTTTTTCATCTTTGCAGTTACGATATGACTCTGACAAATGCTTGTATTGCCTTAAGTCAACGGTGGATAACTGTGAGTACTAACATGTGACTTTGATCACTTTTTAAAGAATTGTGCAAATCCATCTCTACTCAGGAAGGTGGGGGCAGGGAAGAGGGCGGGTGGGTACTTTACTCACAAACCCATGTATCTGGAGAGGTTATTCATAAGTCCAGTTCTTCCGAAGTCCTTTTAAGCCAGCCTTCAGTGTGTAAAGTTACTGAAGGCTGGGGAAGCAAATAGATACTGATGGTATTTGTTCCCATTTTCTTGCTTCAAGTCTTAAGAAAGGTATGCAAAGATATTTGCGTTTTCTCTTCCTTCTTTTTCCTCATAAATCATTTGTAAGACACTGCTTCAAATATAGCCCTTACCTATACCAGGTAAATCTAAAATGATCTTAGGCAAGCGCTAGTGCCAACTGTTGGTGGGTGTTACTGTCCACACCTATGGAGCCTCCTAAAGATAGCTTGTTTGTGTACATCCTAAAACATAACCCTTAGAGAAACCAGAGTGAGGATGTGCCCTGGATGATGCTTTCGTGAAAAATAACAGAAAATGTAGGAATAATCATTGCAGGGGAAGAAAAGAAACTTTTCCTCTACCGTCTAAGTTCTTAGCTGAGACCTGTATAACGAAAGGCAGACTAACAAGAGAAAAACACATTTATAAACGTGTGTATCTCATGTACACAGGGGAGAGGCCCACAGAAAAATGAATCACTCAGAGGTAGCTCAGAATTCAGGGTTTGGTACCATTTCAGTGGAGAGAAAGAAGGCCTTTTAGGGGAAAATAAAGGATTTTTAGGAAAGAGAATGGGCTCTTAGAGGAATGGTGGGAGGGTATGATAGCTTGTGACAAAGTTTGCCTGGGCATGGTGGCCACTTTTAGTTTCCTTTCCTGTGATAAGAGTCAATTTTGCCTGACTGATCCAACTCCCAGGGGAGGGGATCTAGGACAACTGAGTTCCTTTGGAAAAATTCTGTTTCTAGGCAGGCGAGTGCAGTTCAGAGAAAACCTCTCCTGCCTTTCCTGTCTTTCAAGAGCCTACAGCTAAAATAATCAATATACTAAAGTGGCGTATTTGTGGGTAGCAGATTTTGCTATCCTTCATCCTGTTATCTGCAACAAATTTAGATGTTGCCTTTTGACCCTTGTTCCTAAAGTGTAGTTATATATAACCAATGCTAAACAGTAAGTGATGAGCAGCGTGACAAGGACACAGATGAAGGAACAAGAGGTCACCAGAAGGAGCAGATACTTCCACCTGGGGAGGGGAGTGGGTTGAGGTTGGCTGCAGCATGGAGGAGAGCTCTGTCTAGAGGAGGGTGTTTCAGCTGGGACTGAGTATGCTTTGGGCACGAATGAGGTAAAGGAGGACATTCTGGGTGGGAGGCACAAAGTTCAAACAAAGGTTTTTTTCTTAAAGCAGCAACAAAACATGGAGCCTGGGTGGAGAGGTGAGTTCATTCTGGTTAGAGCTTAGAGCCTATTCTTCTGGTTCATCTCTCCATCCTCCTCCCTGATTCTGTCCATGGCCATTGCCATACTGATGTCCTTTAAGTTCCATTGAGGTTCATTAAGCTAGTGTTCCTGCCTTCCTGTCTGCCAGGGCTACCCTCTCTGCTTCCTCCCCCACCCTTCTGTCCTCATCCCAGGCTAAGTAAGGCTTTCCTTCCTCATCTCCTATAGAATCCTGTAAACAGCCCTATCACACCATTTCTGGCTTGGTTTTTATTGTACTATTATTAAAGTACTCTTATCAGATTGGAACAAATCAGTGAGCCAGTTCAGTTAACCAGTCAGTTAACTGAAAACATTGGTTAAAGCAGGGTGTCATAAAAACTGATCATATTGAAGACATTTTAATTTAAGACATATCATTCAGACTTTGACTCTGGGGCCAGAGCTGTACGTCAGCTGCGTAAACTAAATTCTTAATGCACTTGTAACTTCCAATTTTAGTTTCTTTAAAGTGGAAATAGAATTTAAATACCTCCTTCTAGATTTTTCTGTTGTTCCCATCTTTTTACAGAGTCTGTAAAATCCATCCATTTACAAATTCTATAGCAACATTTTTTTTTTTGTGCAGCAGCTTTCAAATTAAAGTTGACTTACGTTTTTCCAGAGCAATAAACTTAATATTTAGAGAAATTTCTTTTTCTTTCGGCACTCCTCTTTCATCAGTTTACCTTTTATCTGACAAGGTTTTCTGATTGCAACTACAACTGATATAAATACATTTGGAAACAATTCTAGCTGATGTGGTTAACGCATAAATCGACAGGTGGGAGGAAGAAAAACACAGGTACCAGAGGGATGGCCCATGCACGCTGAGCATCAGGTGTGCCCTGGACATGAGTCCATTCATTTTACATAAAGAGAGGGTGGAGCATATCAATTAATCTAACAAGTGGTTTTAGTGGAGCTCACTTTAAAAAAGCTTTTACTGCATTTGTTTGTTTGTTTTTACTGCATTGTTTGTATCTGTTTCTTTCACCAGGCCATAAGCAACTTGAGAGCAGAAATTGTTTTTATTCATCTCTATATCCCCAGGGCCATCCACCTTTATTCACTGCTGGATAAATACATGAATTAGTAGAGGGAGAACAAGGTTGGAAAGATAAATTAGCTCCCTATTATAGAGAAGCTTGATTATCAAGCTAAGGAATGTAACACATGATCTGTGAACAGCAGTGGATCCCTAAAGGTTTTTGAACCACAAATGAAATGATCAGAGCTATTTATTAGGACCATTAATCAAACTGTGGAGTATAGAGGCTTAGTGGAGATGGGAAAGTCAGAGTTAGTAGGTAGGCCAGCTAGTAGTTCAGAGGAGATAGTAGCTCAGAATCAGAAGGCTTTAGGGGTTTGAACTAGAATAGTACAGGAGGAAATAAAAGATTTGAAAAGGGATCCCTGGGTGGCGCAGCGGTTTGGCGCTTGCCTTTGGCCCAGGGCGCGATCCTGGAGACCCGGGATCGAATCCCACGTCAGGCTCCCGGTGCATGGAACCTGCTTCTCCCTCTGCCTATGTCTCTGCCTCTCTCTCTCTATCTCTCTGTGACTATCATAAATAAATAAATAAAAAAAAAAGATTTGAAATATTTTTGAGGTTTAATTTTAAATAGCTAGCGTTAAGACCTTGAAAACTGATCAAGGGTGGAGAATAAGAAAGTAAGTCAATTGGAGAAGGACAATCATCATGTGGTGTCACTCATACAGGGAATATAAGAAATAGTGAAAGGGATTATAAGGGAAAGGAGGGGAACTGAGTGGGAAAAATTAGAGAGGGAGACAAACCATGAGAGACTCCTAACTCTGGGAAATGAACAAAGATTGCGGAAGGGGAGGTGGGTGGGAGGTTGGGATAACTGGGTGATGGGCACTGAGGAGGGCACATGATGGGATGAGCACTGGGTGTTACACTATATGTTGGCAAATTGAACTTCAATAAAAACAAATTTTAAAAAAGGAATAGAAAGCTCTGGGTTTTGAGCTCTGACAGCCAGAAGAAGAAAGAAAAACAAATCAAGAATAAGGCAAATCAGGAAAATGGAAACAGAAACCAAGGGTAAAGATATTGTCATTTCAAATAAAATATAAACATCTTTCTGAAGATTCTCATAACATCATAACAAAGAGTATTACTAACTCTTTAGATCTAGTTCAAGATTTTTTTGAGGGGGATAGAAACTACCTAGGCAGCTGCCCACCCAGCAAGCTCGTTGGGCACCTGTGCCCATCCACTGTCAATACTATGTCTGGAGTGGTAGGCCTCCCATGGTCAGTGTTGTAACAACAGGAACCAGAGGTGTTAAGTTATGATTAGATGATGGGTTTAATTACAGATGCTAAATAATTTAGAAACGCATAATTATTTCTATGCAGGGAGGGAAATCTGATAACACATCTTGCCACAGATCATACTTCAGCTCTTCTACCTGTGTCTTGAGTCTATGTTTTGGTAGTTTACAGACTTGTTATGGAGAAAAGCTACAGATCCAGGGGAAACAGGACCTTTTAATAACAATGTGATGTGTTAGGACCTCTCTTTTCATTTGAAAGGTATATTTCAGCCCACCTGGTAAAACTGCTCCTGCTCCTGATTTTCTGCTGAGATATTCCTTCAGGCCCAGCAGCCAAGGTGGATGATTATAAATAGCTCAGGATCAACAGTAGCTGGCAGGTCCAGGACAGACTGAAGACTAGCTGCAATCTATGTAATCATCTATGTAATCACTAGTAATTACAACTGGTCATCTTGTTGCCTTGTTTTATTGCTCAGTTGTTTTTCTTAAATATTAAATAAAAGCAAAAGAAAAAAGAGTACATCACCTATTTGAAGGTATAAAAATCAGTTGTAAAACAGGTGCCTGTGTACCCACCACTAACCTAAGAAATAAAACCTCGGGGCGCCTGGGTGGCTCAGTGGTTGAGCATCTGCCTTTGGCTCAGGGTGTGATCCCGGGGTCCTGGGATTGAGTCCCTCATCGGGCTCCCAGTGCAGGGAGCCTCTTCTGTCTCTGCATTTTCCTCTGTGTCTGTCATGAATAAATAAATAAAATCTTGAAAAGAAAAGAAATAAAACCTCACCAGTACCGTTAAAGCACCCCTACTCACCCTTCCCACCTTATCCCCTCTCTACCCACCTTGCCTTCCCATCAGGGTAACCATTACCTTGAATTTTGGCTTATCATTCTGTTGCTTTTCATTTTTTTACCACTTATGACATATCCTTGATAGATAGTTTAAATCTGCGTGTTTTTCAGCAGAGAATGAGGTCTGTAAGTTTTGATACTAAGATATGGTTTCACAGTGGGATAGAAAGGAGAAGATGTAAACTAATGTATCTTTACAAGGATATATATTTATACATTACATTTTCTGGAAGGATATACAAGGAACTATTAGTACTGGTTACTGAGGAGCAGGACTTGGAGACAGGGAGCAAAAACAAAGGAATTTTTCATCAGGCCCTATTTGATTTTTTTTAAAAACATTGCATATATTTCTTTTAAAATGAAAAGAAACCTTAAGTTTATGTGAAAGACAGTAGGGAGGTTTCTCAAAAAATTAAAAATAGAAATACCTTATAATCCAGTAATCACACTACTGCGTATATTTACCAAAGAAATACAAAAACATTGATTCAAAGGGATACATGCACCCCTATGTTTATAGCAGCATTATTTCCAATAGCCAATATTTGGAAGAAGCCCAACTGTCCATCAATAGATGACACACACACACACACACACACAATGGAATATTATCAGCCATAAAAAAGAATGAAATCTTATCATTTGTAAGAACATAGATGGAGCTAGAGAGTATAAGGCTAAGCAAAATAAGTCAATCAGAGAAAGACAAATACCATCTGATTTCAGTTATATGTGGGTTACGAGAAACAAAATAAATGAGCAAAGGAAAAGAGAAAGACAAATCAAGAAACAGACTTGTAGCTATAGGGAAAAATTGCTGGTTACCAGAGGGGAGGCCGATAGGGGGATGGGTGAAATAGGCGATGGGGATGAAGGAAGGCACTTGTGATGAGACTGCATTATATATGTAGTGCTGAATCACTATATTGTACACCTGAAACTAATACAGCAGCATATGTTAATTATACTGGAATTAAAATTTAAAATAATTTAAAAAGTAAGCTTAAAAAAAAAGTAAGCCTAGTTTAAAAGAATCTAAAACTAGTTTTTAAAGATTTGGAAATACTTTGATAAGTTTTATTTAATATTTCTTAATCATATCCTCCAAGATTTTTGACTGAATCCTAAATAGAAAAGTACAGGGGATCCCTGGGTGGCTCAGCGGTTTAGTGCCCACCTTCGGCCCAGGGGCATGATCCTGGAGTCCCAAAATCGAGTTCTACATCGGGCTCCCTGCATGGAGCCTGCTTCTCCCTCTGCCTGTGTCTCTGCCTCTCTCTCTGTGTCTCTCATGAATAAATAAATAAAATCTTAAAAAAAAAAAAGTACCGACTTAGATGATTTCCAAGGGTAGGTGTGAAAAACAGAATGTGTGGGGAGAGAGGGAAACATCAGTTTGTGTTCTTTTATGTTCATAATGTGATATTTAAGAAAATATGCAATTTGCTCCTTTTCCCCAAGTTTTCAAATTGGCCTATGAATTAGTTTATATGCTTTTGTAATGTCTTCTTTACTTTGAAAATCCACATATCTTGAATGGTACAAAGGATGTCAAAAGTTTCTCCCATTTATTACTATTTTTCACCATCTTGTGCATCCTTGTATTTCTTTTTCTTAATCTTTATTTTTATGTCAGATAAGCCAATAAATATTATTAAATCATACATGAATAGAAGTAACCAGGTAACATTTCTTTTAGGCCAAAGAAGAGGATTTAAATTCATTCACCGCAGCAGACCTTAAGGATCTCTCTTCTCATCAATTGAATGAATTTTTAGCACAGATGCTCCAGAAAGTAAGTACTAGCTCAAAACATGAGAAATTACAATGGGCATATAAGAGAAGCATAGCATTTATGACAAACCCAACTTGGGAAAAATATTAATGTGAAAACTAATGGAAAAAATAACTTATAAAATTCATCCATTTATTTAAAGACATTTGTTGAATGCTTATTATGTGTGGTATTGTGAACATGAGAATATGCAAGAAAGAAAGAAATCATGTCTTTAAAAAGCTTATAATCTAGAAGGGAAGGTCACACATACAAAATCTGGCAATAGTAGGAGGCATTTAAGTATCATTTGACAAAAACGTAATCAGTGAAGAACTGCCTTCCACCTGGCATCATCAAGGAAAGGTTTTGTGGGAGTGGGGCTTGCTTTGAACAGAACAGTGAAAGCAGAGGTGGAAATTCAAGTCTGAGGGAGTATCAAGCCACAGTGTTGCAAGAGTTAATGAAGATAATTCTAGAAAGACTAGTGGGATCAGATATGATGAATCTTGGATGCTAAGAATCTTAGATTTTGTTTTATTAGGTAGGTAGGTAGGAAAGGGTCTAACATTTTTAACAAAAAAGTCATCTGATGAAAGGGTGAGTTATATGAGTCCACCGGTGGATCAACATGAGGAACATGGGTGGAGAAATTAGTTGTCAGACTTTTCAGGACATGCAGGGGGAGCTGGTGAGAAAGGAGGGAACAGGCTAGATGAGCGGGGGTAAAGGGTGAGAGCCTGGGGTTTGTGACTGACTGGATTTGATGGTTAACAGGAGTGAGACTAAGCAGATTTTAAGGTTTCAAACCCAGGTGACTAAAAGAATATGTGAAATGGAAAGGAGAGTCTGCATTTTGAGAGGGAGAGAATGATGGGGTCTTTACTGTGACACTGAAATGTGAGGGGGATAGAGAAGACTGGATAGAGTTTCCTATGGAAGCAACACAAAAAGAGGAGTAGGATTTAAGGCAATAAGGGCTTTGCAAGAATCCATTTTTAGGGCATTAAGTCACTGAAGTTTCATAAATGTCTACAGCGCTGCCTTGTGGCCTGGGCCAAAGGAGAGAGAGGGCCTGGTGGGATGTCTCCCAAATATGCAGGGCAAAAATTGGGGATAGTTGGGGGTCTAGGAGGTGACCTTAACCAGTGGACCTACAGAGTGGACTTGGAGTTGAGCTGAGACCAAACGATTTGGGAAGGGTCTGGCACTCAGAGCAGAGATGCTTCCCCGAGAGCGTGGGGTGAGTTTTGTAAAATGAGCCATGGTGGGAGAGGAGACTTACCACCCACCTAGCAGCATCCCAGTCTCCCTGCTTGTCCAGACTGAACTGGTCTTCTTTCCTCACCAGATTTGCTCCCCGCTTTAACATGGGTTAAGATGGGCACGGGAGGTTTACGAACCCCCTGCAATTGTATACAGACATTTGTGCTTATATGGTAAATCTTTCTCTTTTTCCTAAGGAAACCATCACTATTACTCATCAGGTTCTCAAAGGGATCTGTAATATAAAAGTTTAAAAACTGCTATTTTGTAGGGATATAGATCATTTAAAAGGGATTTCAGAGGAAATACACAAAGATAAAGCTGGGGGTAATCGGTGAGTTAACAATTAAGGGACTGTGGTTTAATACAGAGAATGGAATACATTTAAGATATATAACGTATAAGGAAGGACTTGGGAAGACTCTGGAAAGGATTAGAAAATTAGTATTCATATGCCAAAAAGTCTGAGGAGAGTAATTCTCATTTAATTCTCTATATACCTCACAAATTAAACTATCCTTTTGCTCCCAGTAGAACATCCTTATCCTGAATAAGTTTGCACAAAATTTGTCATGTGCATTTGTTGCTTTTCTTTTTATCTAACCTATTTCTATATTATAAAATATTTAGGATTTTAATCTGGCTAAGAATTTCTCTCCAGCTTCTTTCTTCCAAGGAATCCTGTTGAAATGATACATCATATTTCTTTATTTTGCTCTTAGGCACCTCTTCCATTGGGGCACATAAAGCGAATGCAAGAGGTGTACAACTTGAATGCCATTAACAATTCTGAAATACGATTCAGGTACACCATTTTAACTTTTCTCTGTGGAAGAAAGTAGAAACTTGTTTAAAAGGTGGAGAAAGGGAAAGCAGAGTCTGAGGCATACATGAATTTTAAGAAATCCTTGTGAAATTTACTGTACCTGTATAAATAATTAGAGCACCCTTTAAGGAATAGTTGCAACATCTGTAAGATGATAGTATTAATCTTTTTATTAGCATTTGTTCTAAGCTTCTCTTGCCATAAAAAGGAGGGAGGGGAAGGTTTAGGAATCCTGAGGTCAATAGGCATTCTTCTACAACTAGCCAAGTCGACTCTGATATGGGAATAGTTAGAAATCTCTAATTCTGTTATGTGGTTAATCTTTCTTAATTCTGATCTTTAGTGTGAGTCTTAAACCAAAGTTTAATTCCTTTATAAACTATATAGATAAGGTACACGAGCACCAACATGATCTAAACTTTTTAAAAGGTATGGTCTTCTTCAAGAGCAAACTCCTCTTGATCTCTCCAATTACTGGGTTGTATACACAAGGACCTGAGATTCTCAGAAAAATATACAGTGTTGTACAGCATAAACCAGGATGGGATTATTCATCATTGCAAAAGTAATATTCAGTTATGCCTGTATATCCTGCCCCTTCCTCCTCGGTTCCTACCCTACACCCCCTAAAAATCCTTCTTCCAGATGGTTACGGCTCTGCATTCAATCGAAATGGGAGGAAGCTATTCCGCTGGCTCTAAAAATGGCAACTGAGCAAGGGCGAATGAAGTTTACACGACCTCTGTTCAAGTAAGAACCAGCTGAGACTATGTTTTGAATTTATATCAGGAAGTTGGGGGGTAGGGAGAGGGCACCCCCATGGGGTGGCTCAGTGAGCTAGGTGTCCAACTCTGGATTTCAGCTCAGGTCATGCTCTCAGGTTGTTTACATTGAGCCCCGCAGGAGGCTCAGCACTCAGCATGGAGTCTGCTTGGGATTCTTTCCTTCTCCCTCTGCCCTAACCCCCCCAAAAAGAAAGAAAAGAAAGAAGGAAGGAAGGAAGGAAGGAAAGAAAGAAAGAAAGAAAGAAAGAAAAGAAAGAAAGAAAGAAAGAAAGAAAGAAAGAAAGAAAGAAAGGAAGAAAGAAAGAAAGAGAAAGAAGGAGGGAGGGGGGGAGGGAGGGAGGAAGGAAGGAAGGAAGGAAGAGAAAGAAAGAAGAAAGAAGGAAAGAAAGAAAGAAAGAAAGAAAGAAAGAAAGAAAGAAAGAAAGAAAGAAAAAGGAAGGAAGGAAGGAAGGAAGGAAGGAAGGAAGGAAGGAAGGAAGGAAGGAAGGGAGAAGAAAAGTCTTAGATGTTTTTCCTGTTGCTAAAATACTTTATAAAACACCATCTAGGGATGCCTGGGTGGCTCAGTGGTTGAGCATCTGCCTTTGGCTCAGGGCGTGATCCCACAGTCCCGGGATAGAGTCCCACAGCGGGCTCCCTGCAGGGAGCTGGCTTCTCCCTCTGCTTACATCTCTGCATCTCTCTCTGTGTGTCTCATGAATAAATAAAATCTTTAAAAAAAAAAAAAACACCATCTAAAAATAATATTTTTAAATGTTCTAAAGAATTTTGGAATAGGAATGAAGGCTTCTAAATATTTAAAATTGGAGGCAATTTTATTAGCTTTTTTACAAACATCAATACACATTACCGATTATGGGCCAAATTGGTTCAGACACTGGCAGAATGGCAAGTAGGAGATCATTGGTGGGTAGGCATGGAGGGGAAAAAAAGAGTCTGAAGTTATTTAAATGTAATAAGAAATGAGCGGGTAAAGCCAGATATTTTTGATTCAAATGTTGCAATGAGTTGGAAGAATAAGTTGCTGGCCATATAAAGCAATGCTTGGTAGAGGGGGAAAAGTTGTATCTTGGCTACAAGATAGAATTTAAGAATATCTTCGTGAAGTTATTTTCACTATGGATTTGGCAGGAATTTGGAAAAATATATAACCATGACATAGATAGTCACGATTAATCTTTTTGTTTACTTCACAAGTATAATGAAATTATACATGCCAAATAAAATATTACTTGCCAAAATAAGTCATTATCCATCTTTCCTCCCCCAACAGGGACCTTGCTGCCTTTGACAAGTCCCATCATCAAGCCGTATGTACCTACCAAGAGCACAGAGCAAGTATGCACCCCGTGACGGCCATGCTGGTGGGGAAAGATTTAAAAGTGGATTAAGGACCTACCAATTGCTGATTTCAGACATTTCTCTTTTTTAAACATAATTCACGAAGAAATATAAAAGTTCAGCTCATATTGTAACTAAAAATGTTGTTTTCATTTTGGCTTTTTATTGCTTTGTCAGTGATTTTCATAAATAAATCTGAGCACCACCCTTCCCCTACCCCCAACCAGTGGCATGTTCTTCATAAAGTGCATTTTAACAAAATTAAATCTTAATTTTGTGGATGTAAAATTTCTCGTTTGTTACATAATTATTTTTCCCAGCACAATCACAAGAGTGTCAGCATATTATTTACCTGGGATTTTAAGTTCTTTCACTTGAATCTACTGTGTGCCAAAAATTCAAGATGATTAGAGTTTTGCTTTTTAAACAACATGAGCACTCAGTTGGATTTGCTCACCCAGCCACACAGCAGGTGTAGTATAAACGCACTTTCCAAAATGTATAAACTCTATGGGGAATACTCTCCTGTCTGTTCAACCTGATTCATCTCCTTACTGGTGATCAAATATCCTTCACCCACATAGAGCATACAGCGCACAGAAGGAAATAATACAATTATAATATCTATTACGCACACATATAATACATACTGGAAACAATAGAACAACTTGAACCAAATAAGAGAGTAACAAAGCATCCCGAGAGCATAGTACCCCAGGGCGACTCTGGGAAACACAGTTGTATTAAGGATTCTTGATTGTAAGTGACAAAACCTAAAGGATTAGAAGTCAGAAAAGGAAGAGGAGGATTGTTTTAAGGACACCTAATGGGGGGGGGGGGTGTCAAAACCCATGGAAACGCAGAAGAGGACTGAAACCCAGAATTGTCAAGCAAGCAATACTCTCTCTTGTCTCTCATTTCTGCTACCCTACTCTACACCATAGAGTCTGGCTACCCTCCAGCTTTGCTACTGTAAATGGTTCTTATCACATGGGAAGATTGTCTCAATTCCAAATTCTTTTTATTATTATTTTATTATACATAAATTTTTTTGGAGTTTGATTTGCCAACATATAGCACCCAGTGCTCATCCCATCAAGTGCTCCCCTCAGTGCCCGTCACCCAGTCACCCCATTATCCCACCCACCTCCATTATATGGTTTCAATTCCAAATTCTCAGAGGGAAGACTCTGACCCAGCTTGGGTCCACCCCTGGCTAATAAACTTTAGCAAGAGGAATGGTGTCTTAGAGTATAAATGTGGGAAGGGCCGTCATTAAATACACAAAACGAATGCTGATGCAATGACAGAAATCTTAAAATAGAGGCAAACACTCTGAATAGGTATCAAAGAAACCAATTCTTGTCTGTCAATATAATCCTGAGCTTCTCCTTTGCAGTCTTCTATCTTTCTGGACACATCTACACCACAGCAATTCTACTTCTCAAGGCTTGACTCTCACTTGTCTTTCATGGCAGGAAGACCACAGGAGAGAGTTCAGCTCACATCCCTGGTACATAATCAGGTTCTAAGTGATTAGACTGAAGCAAATCCACGGACCCAAATGATGCTTTTGAGGGCTACTCCCGCCCCATAAGCTTTCCCCACACCTCAGGCTAATGTCACATTTCAGTGATCACGGATGAAGGAGCCTGGAAGTGAACTGGGGCCCAGGCAGCGAAGGATGCTATGAAGAAAGTAGAGGGCACTAGAGACACACATCAGCACAGATTTACCTGGGGCCAGCTCAGTGGAGTCCATGTTTATAAACTGCAACTAATAAGTATATGTTGAATATGTTTATGTCAGGCCAGGATATACACATAATTTCTGGGTGAACAAAGATAAGTAATTTCTAAATGTGGCTGAAGAAGAAATACGCTAAAGCAACCTGGGGAAGGGCCACTTAACTCAACCAAAGGGTTTAGGGAATGCCTCCTGGGGAAGAGAAGGCCTACACAGAGTCTTACGAGATAAGAGATCTGGCTAAGCAAAGGAAGTTGGAAGTGTGTTCTAAATGGATATAAAGGTATAGACTTATGGGATCTTTGGATCCTAAATTTGGACAGTGAAAGTGGCTGGCTCTGCTCCACAGTGTTTAGAGCATGAACTTGGAATCTCCAAGCTCACATTGCTGGGAGGTGGTATCATCTGGAGGTTTCTTCCCTCACATGTCTGATGTCTGGCCTGAGATTACGCAAAAGCTGGGCTCAGCCGAGAGACTGAGCACCCTAGTAGTTTGGGTTTTCTCACAGCACAGTGGATATTTGGATTTCTTATTAGTCTTCTGTGTAAGTGCATCCATTACCAGAAAGTAGCACCAGGAAGGCAGAGAATGTATCCTATTTCATTCCCAGCACCTAGCATAGCATCATGCTTGGGATACAACAGGTGTTCAAGAAATATCTGTTAGTTGAGTGAATGGAGAAGGGTAGAAAGTTTAGGTGCTTCACATCTAAGGGCCTTGGTTTTCTCAGAGATGTAAGAGGTAAGATCCTCCTTTGAAAATTAGAGTGAGTGGATGTTAATTGGGGTGAATATTTTAGAAACTTGCTGAGTAGAGAGGGGCAAGTAAAAGGATATCACCATGAGGCGCACCATCACAGAACTTTCTGTGGCCTTCCACCAGGGTGAACACAGAAGTTTATTGTGATAACCCAGGGGTGGAGTTTTACTCTGTGCAAGCATAGGTTTAGGGTTATAAAAGGATTGCAAAGTGCTGGAAAAAAGAGGAGTGGCCCAGGTAAGCAGCTAGGACACCAGCTTCCTAGGAAAGAAAGTGAGGAAGCTGGTGGGAAATGGGGGGAAGGAGGAGCCAACCAGAGGTCAAGTCCAAGGGCAAAAATGACTCAAGTAAGGGGAGAACTGCAAGGCTGGACGGTCGTAGTCATAAGGAGGGGTACTGGAATTTAAGATTTCTTATGTGCATCAAATTCAGGTGGTAGCCAATGAGAAAGCATCTCACCCCAGTGAGAATGGCTAAAATTAACAAGACAGGAAATAAATGTTGGTGAGGATGCGAAGAAACCTTCATGCACTGTTGGTGGGAATGCAAGCTGGTGCAGCCACTCTGGAAAACGGCGTGGAGGTTCCTCAGGAAGTTAAAAATAAACCTTACAACCTGGCAATCGCACTACTGGGGATTTACCCCAAAGATAGTGAAACACCGGAACACCTGCACCCCAGTGTTCATAGCAGCAATGTCCACAATAGCCAAACTGTGGAAGGAGCCACGATGTCCTTCGACAGATTAATGGATAAAGAAGATGTGATCTATACATACAGTGGAATATTACTCAACCATTAGAAAGGACAAATATCCACCATTTGCTTCGATGTGGATGGAACTAGAGGGTATGATGCTGAGTGAAATAAGTCAATCGGAAAAGGACAATCATCATATGGTTTCACTCATATGTGGAATATGAGAAATAGTGAAAGGGATAATAAGGGAGAGGAGGGGAACTGAGGGGAAACAGAGAGGGAGATAAACCATGAGAGACTCCTAACTCTGGGAAACAAACATAGGGTTGCAGAAGGGGAGGAGGGTAGGGCAGGGGGATGGGGTAACTGGGTGACAGGCACTAAGGAGGGCACTTGATGGGATGAGCACTGGATGTTACACTATATGTTGGCAAATTGAATTTAAATAAAATCTATAATAATTAAAATTCAGGTGGAGACAAATTCCAGGGTGTGGTCAGGATATGGGTGACTGAGGTATAAGTTCAGTAAGTCTCAAGGAGGGGTAGCCCTTTTTTGTACATTTCCTAGGAAGCTGTCAGGAAAAGAGAGATTCTGGGTGTTGGTGTTTTCTGTGAACAACTGTGTCTCTATTCCCAACACAAGTGAGTTTTAGTGGAAACACATGTCAAGATATTCCCATTGCAATAACCACATGTCCAGAAACTGGCTTACTACTAAAATACTGCTTAGTTAAAACAGTGCCAACATTTCTTTGATTCCTTTTTCACGCTTTTCAGAGTATCTTAACCTACTGATAACGAATTGGGTGCAGGGAGCGGTTAACTGTATTAAAGATGCTTAACTGGATTAGAGATAGCCATGTCTCAGGATGAAAGAACTTTTTTTTTTATTTATGAAAGAGCATTTAGAAGGCAAAATAGGTATACAGAGCATTCAAGTGCAAATGAGGTAATCACAAACACTTCCAGAACATTTCCAATGCACCGTGTGCTGCACTAAGGGCTTTAGACATATGAACTCACTTTATCCTCCCTAAGGCCCTTTGAAATAGGCACTAGCATTATCTCCAGCTTAGAGATGAAAACAATGAGACCCCCAAAAAGTCAAATTACTCACCCAGAGGTCACATAGTAAATGGCAGAGCCAGGATCTGATGCCAAGAAGATACTGCCAATACAGCAGTGAGGCGGTTTGCCCCCCTTCCCCTTTGAAAGGGAAACAGAGGCTAATTAATAACTTACTTGCTCAGAGCTAATAGAGTGGAGCTGGAGTCCCACCCGAGCCGGCTGAGCTGTTGACCTCCAGGCCGCAGTAGCTCATTCATCGGTGGGTGACCTTTCCTAGTGAGAACCATCCCTGACCTTCGCAGCCTCCCTTTGTGGACAGACAGCTTTAGAAAACCGTAGGGGTGGCAGGCGGCAGTTGCTCAACACATGTTTGCGGAATAAACACAAAAATGAAGATTGCCACACTCCCTGGTGTCACAGTAGGCCAGAAGGTGCCTTTTACAGTTGAGTAATTCCAGATAAAAACAGGAACACGGTGTTTGTAAGCTGCCATCAATGGAGGAGAACACAGAAGCCAGGGGAGGGAGAACTCAGGGACCCCGATGAGAGCCCCCCACCCCCCAGCAAGTGCCCACAGGCACTGGGACCCGCCACCCGGCCGGAGAAGCCAGGCCTCCTGCGAGAGCCGGGCTGCCCGGCTCACCTGCCGCCCACCTGCCCGCGCATCCCCCTCTCCTGCCCCAGCTCGGCTGCGGAAGCCCAAAGGGCCACTGCGCGGCCCTCAATAAATATTTGTCCAATGTGCGGATGAGTAAAGGCAGGGGAAGGGCGTGTCTGAAAGTCCCTCCCGCTCCTCCCGGCGACCCCACCTCGGCGTCACTCCCAGATAAAGCCCGCGCCGCCCGCGCGGGAGCAGCGATGCCCAGGTACACGGCGCACGTGCGCGGCGAGTGGCTGGCGGTGCCCTGCGGGGACGCGGCGCTCACCGTGGGCTGGCTGGGCCGCGAGGCCATCCGGAGGTACATCAAGAACAAGCCGGACAACGGCGGCTTCGCCTCGGCGGACGACGTGCGCTTCCTCGTGCGCCGGTGCAAGGGCCTGGGCCTGCTGGACAGCGAGGACCCGCTCCACGCGGCCCTGGAGGACAACGAGTTCGTGGAAGTGGGTGAGTGGCCGCGCCCCGGGACAGGACGCTCCGCGGCCCTCGCTCGGCCCCCGGCAGGTGCGGCTGGCTGCGGGCTCGCACCTGCACCTGCCGGGCCCAGAGGCCCGCACGCGCCTGGGGGAGGGGAGGACTCCCCCCGCCCCCCCCCCGCCCCCCTTTCCAACAAGGCGACAGTCCAGGAATGGGCTGACCTGCCTAGAGCCGCGCCTCTGGTAGGCAGCAAAGGTTACCTTCGAACCCAAGACGGCCTGTCTGGATCCCTTGGCAGGGAGACAATCATTTTGAAGACCCTTCTGCCCTTCAGAAGCACCTGGAAGCCAGGGGCACAGAGGCCTAAGGCGTTCCGATTAAAACAAAATAAAGCCGGGGCTGGAGCTGGGGCTGGGGGTGGGGGTGGGGGTTAGCTCTTGAACTTCTGTTTAAAACCCCGCCCACCCCAGACACCTGCGTCTGTGCCTTTTGCTCTCCTCCTCAGCAAAGATGCTAAGGGCCCCCCTGAAGTCCTTTCAAAGCAGCCATTTCTCCACACGTGAGAGGGAGTGGAAGAGCCCTTTCTGGGGTACCAGCAATGCCAAGTGCGGTTCTCCCCGCCATCCCTAAGGGAGCCTCTCTTGTATGCTTGTTTCAGTCATAGAAGGCGATGCCATGTCCCCCGACTTCATCCCATCGCAACCAGAAGGAGTGTACCTGTATCCTTTCCTGCGGGCTGGGGGGCTGCCCCGGGGGCTCCTCCGCGGGGAGCGCGGGGAGCGCGGGGAGCGGGCGGCCTGGGGCTGTCTCACACTCCCCGGGGTTTTCCTTTACCAGGCGTCAGGTACAGCAAGTACCGGGAGCCTGAAAAGGTAAGCTGCAAGCCACACTCTTCTGGTAAAGAAAATTAAATCCCCCTCGTTTCAGGAGGGGTAGGGCCAGCCAGATTTATGCGCAAACGGCATCAGGAGGGGCTTTATCCCGCTCTGTGGAGTAGGAAGAGGCATTCTGCTGGCTTCTCGCTTTCTTTACTCAGCGACCTCTTGAGCAAGCGGCCTTTCCCACCAGCACACGAATGTTTCAGAGCAGGGGGAAAATCTCTTCCCCCCACTGTCTTGGCCAAGCAGCCCGGCTGCCCAAGCTCACAGAGGTCCCCTTCTTTTGTGCAGTACATTGCCTTAGATGGGGACAGTCTGACCACAGAGGATCTGGTCAACCTGGGGAAAGGACACTACAAAATAAAGGTACAGGGGAGGGCGGGGAAGGATATCCTCTGGCCTTTTTCACTGCGTATGAAGTTTTCAACGTGCTCTGCTTTGACCAACGTTTTCCTAGCTCACCCCAACTGCTGAAAAGAAGGTGCAAAAATCCAGGGAAGTCATAGAGAGCATCGTGAAAGAAAAAACTGGTATCCTTTTCTCTTTGTCATACAATTCTTGCTATTGAATTTTTTTAAAAATGGTCTGCCTCTAATGGTACAATGTCTGTTTTTATTTTTGTTCTAGTTGTTTATGGTATAACTACAGGTTTTGGGAAATTTGCCAGAACTGTAATTCCTGTCAATAAGCTAGAGTAAGTCTGACCCCCACCCTCCTCAGCAAACACACATTCACATGCCTCCAAGTATCCCCATCTTTGAGATTACTTTCAACAAGAGAAGTAATTAACATTTGCCCCAATTTCCAGATGAGGAGGATGAGGTTCCTGTTCACTTGCATACAAGCTGGCATTGAAAACACAGGCTTGCTGCTTTCTTCCATTGCATGCATCCCACTGCCTTTAGTGTGTCTCTCCAAAGAGTCACCTGTTCTTCCCTTCATTTCCCTAGCTGAGGGGACACGTTCACTGTGAGGTTATCTAAGAGAGGTCTTCCCTTTCTCTTCCAGAGAGCTCCAGGTCAACTTAGTACGTTCACATTCTTCAGGTAAGTCATTTCAAACATTAAGTGACTTATAGCTCTTGTTTGATCTGATGAATAAAGTGCAGCACGGCGTGAGGCATCCTGTAAC
The DNA here is from genome assembly GCF_905146905.1 of Nyctereutes procyonoides. Taxonomy (NCBI): domain Eukaryota; kingdom Metazoa; phylum Chordata; class Mammalia; order Carnivora; family Canidae; genus Nyctereutes; species Nyctereutes procyonoides. The sequence goes on from NW_026575122.1 coordinate 28,340,979, forward strand.
AGCTGTGAATAGCTGGTGCACTCTAAAAACTAGTGCCAATTCTGCTTCAGGGGAGGAAGGGAAGCACAAGGCACCATGCAAGACCACCTTTCAGCTGAATCAGAAAAGGAATGGTCCAAGTTGGAGGGATGGGGTTGGGGCAGGAGCACGTGTACTGCCATGCCAACAGAGTGGTGTAGTCAGGGAATGAAGTTAAGGCTGGAACTCGGGGAATGAGTTGATCAAGATGAGGTGAGGTGGGAAGGTCTGTCAAGAATCTAGTCTGGATGGTATTCTAAGGGTGTCGGGTTAGGTGGGGCTCACTGAAGCATTCGAGGAAAGAGAAATGAAAAGGCAAAACTGGGCTTTCACATTTCTCTAGAAGATGGGACTTTCAGAAGCAGGACAGTCAGGAAGGAGAGTGGTCCAACTATCTGAGTCAAGAGGAGAAAGGTGGTAGGAGACTGGACTGAAGTGGAGAAAGATTTGAGAGTTGGAGGTGGGAAAGGTTTTGATTTTTCTAGGAGAAGAATATCAGTTCTGTTTCTCAGGTGTCGGGAAACCACTAATCCCTGAAAGATGTCGGATGCTCTTGGCTTTAAGGATCAATGTCTTGGCCAAAGGATACAGTGGCATTTCCCTGGAGACCCTCAAGCGAGTTATCGAAGTATTTAATGGTAATGCCATGGATCTCCAGGCTGACCCTCCATTGAGGCTGGGCATGTACCACAAGTAGATTTGGTTGAAGGCATAGTGAGGAACTAGCAGAGACAAGACGACCGTAAAATGATGGAGATGAATGGAAATGGGCTTGGTGAGAAGGAGGATGGCTGAGGGGGTAAGGGTGGGGGCAGAGATGCTTACTCCTATGTACCTTCAACTCATTCTTCATCACCCTTTGCTTAGTATTTGGCATCTTTATAGAAGTCTGGAACACACTCCTTAAGTCGATCCCTAAGCTCAAAGCTAGAGAGAACCTTTAATTCAGTGATGCCCAGATGTGGTTATAGAAGCTGCAGCCAATCGTCTGAGAAACACAATTCCTTGATGTCCATCCCAAACACCATTTCAGTAGTTCAGTAGTGGACCACTACATTTGTATCTTTGGGGTAAATACCCAGTAATGCAATTGCTGGGTCATAGGGTAGCTCTATTTTCAACTTTTTGAGGACCTTCCATAATGTTTTCCAGAGTGGCTGCACCAACCTGCATTCCCACCAGCAGTGTACAAAGGTTCTTTATATTACTTTTTTAATGTAAATATGTATATGTTTCCAAACATTCTCCACTAGCTTTTTTTTTCTTCAATAGCTTCTAATGGCTACACACACTCTTTGCCCATATGGAAGTCTCTTAATTCATATTTAGATCATTTATAACTTGTTCCTAGGATCAAAGCTGTAATGAACAACAGCTAGTTCCTGATCTTTGAGATGCATTGTTACAATTTCTAAAAATTTCTTGGTCTGATTAGAACATGCATAGTAAGTGCAAAGGGGGTAGAGGACCAAGGAGGAGGAAAAAGTTAAAGGAATAGATAATCCTTTGGGGATGTGAGTTTCAGATCACCTTCCTTCCATGCATCCTGGTCTGGATTATTTCTCTATTGTCAGGGTTTCCCCAACCACCTCCACACAGCAAATCTGAGTATGTCCTGGCTAAAATCTGAATGCTTTCCATTGTCCTTAGGATAAAGTCTAAACTTAAAAAAAATATATTTCCTATGCTGTAACTTTCATCCTCATGACTTACTCATTCCATAACTAGAAAGCCTTTGTCTTCCACTCCCCTTCATCCATTTTTCCTATGCCCCCACCTCTGTCAACCATAATTTTATTCTCCATATTTATGAATCTAATTCTGTTGTTTTTTGTTTTAGATTCCACATACAAATGAAATCACCTGGTATTTATCTCTGTCTGACTTATTTTATTTAGCATAGTATCCACTGGTTCCATCCATGTTGTCACAAATGGCAAGATCTCATTACTTGTTATAGCTGAGCAATAGTTCATTTTATATATATATATATATATATATATATATATATATATATACCACCTCTTATCCATTCATCTATCATTGGACCCTTGGGCTGCTTTCATATCTGGGCTTTTATAAATAATGCTACAGTAAATATAGGGGTGACATGTATCTTTTTTTCAAATTAGTGTTTTCATCTTCTTTACACGTAACTACCCAGTAGTGGAATTACTGAAGCATATGGTATTTCTATTTTTAATCTTTTGAGATTCCATACTGTTTCCCACAGTGGCTGTACCGACTGGCATTCCCACCAACAGTGCACAACATTCCCCTTTCTCGACTTCCTCATCAACACTTGTTGTTTCTTGAGTTGTTTTATTTTAGCCATTTTGCCAGATGTGAGGCAATAGCCAATTGTGGTTTTGATTTACATTTCCCTGATGATTAGTAATGCTGAGCATCTTTTTATATGTCTGTTGGCCTTCTGTATGTCTTCTTTGAAAAAATGTCTATTCAGGTCCTCTGCCCATTTTTTAATTGGATTATTTGGTGTTGAGTTCTTTAAGTTCTTTATATATTTTGGATTCTGACCCCTTATCACACATATCATTTGCAAACATCTCCCATTCAGTAGGTTGTCTTTTCCTTTTGTTGATGACTTCCTTTGTTGTATAAAATATTTTATTTGGGTATAATCCCAATAGTTTATTTTTGCTTTTCCTTCCATTGCCTGAGGAGCCATGTCTACAAAAATGTTGCTAAGGCCAAGATTAGTGATTACTGCTTCTGTTTTCTTCTAGGAGCTTTATGGTTTTGGGTCTTACATTTGTGTCCTTAGTCCATTTTGAGGTAATTTTTATGTATGGTCTGAGAAAGTGGTCTAGGTTTCCCAGCACCTTTTATTGACAAGACTGTTTTCTCCATTGTATATTCTTATGTTCTCTGACATAGATTTATCAACCATTTAGGCATAGGCCATTATTTCTGGGCTCTCTGTTCTGTTCCATTGATCTATATATCTGTTTCTATGCCAGCACCATACTGTTTTGATTACTACAGCTTTGTAGTGTATTTTGAAATCTGAGATTGTGATATCTCCAGCTTGGTTCTTCTTTCTCAAGGTTGCTTTGGCTATTTGGGTTTTTTGTTTTGTTTTTGTGGTTCCATACTCATTTTAGGATTATTTGTTTTAGTTCTGTGGGAAATGCCATTGATATTTTGATAAGAATTGCACTGAACCTGCAGATTGCTTTGAGTAGTATGGGCATTTTAATAAAATTAATTCTTCCACTCCACGAGCACAAAGTGTACCATTTGTTTGTGTTGGCTTCAATTTGTTTCATCCGTGTTTTATAGTTTTCAGAGCACAGGTCTTTACGGTCTAAACTTAAAGTGGCTTAGAAGAACCAACTTTTTGCTACGGGGAAGGTGCTTCTTCCTGCTTTTCCCTTCTTATTCCCCTCTGCCTTTTTTTTTTTTTAATATCGGCTCAGCCAGGTCCCTTAAGCATTAGTTAGGCTTAAGGAATTGTCTTTCCCCAGGTATTTGTGCCATAAAGTGATCCTAGCTCCTACGGGGGGGGGGGGGGTTGGCCTCCCTGGCTGAATGAGGATAGCCAGAAGTAATTGGTGCCTCCTTCTCTCCCAGCCTCCTGCCTGCCCTACGTTCCAGAGAAAGGAACCGTTGGTGCAAGTGGAGACCTTGCTCCACTCTCTCATCTTGCTCTTGGGCTAATTGGAGAAGGGAAGATGTGGTCTCCAAAGAGTGGCTGGGCTGACGCTAAATACGTAAGACTTTAATGACAACTTGCATCCGCAGTAATTTCCCCAGGCTGGACGCCAGCTGCACTGGCATGCTTTATAGCACTGAATCCTTACGGCAGCCTGGGGATGGAGCCACCATTGTCCCTATTTTGTAGATGAACTGGAGCTTACAAGTCAACCTAGGTAAGGCTCTTAGCTTCCATACATTACCCTCAGGCTTCTGGAACTCGGTGGTCACCTTGGAGAAAAGGTACAGTGGCCAGTGTTAACCCCAGCAATTTATTCTTCAGCTAAAACTATACCAGGGCTTATCTAGGAGACCTCACACTGTTGTGGGTTTATTTAGTCTCTGGTCTCACAGGACAGAGCTGTGGATCATAGCACTGACTGTATGGCCTCTGGAAAGCAGGTTCCTTCTGCCTCCCAGCTCCTACCCCAGTGGCTAATCAGAAGGGCTTGTTCATCCATCTCCAGATTCCATCGGAGCAGCCCAAAGAATTATTTGAAGTGTTAGCTCAGATCAATTGCTGAGATCCCTCAGTGAAGGAGCAGAGGACCAAGGAGGAGAAGTTAAGGGAACAGATAATCCTTAGGCAGATATAGGTTCCAGATCACTTTTCTTCTCTAGAACTTGATCTTTATTTCTTGGTGCAGGGTGTTTGCTCAGCCACCTTCCCACAGCAAATTTGAGTGTGCCTGGCTGAAGCCTGTAATGCTTGCTATTGTCCTTAGAATAAAGTCTAAGCTAAGAGTGATTTGTGAGAGTCTTGGTCAAATGCCTCCTCCTAGGTTCTATGTTACAGGAGCTGGAACTTCCTTACAGCTGGAATGTGCTGTGTCTGGGACAGAGGGACCACCCCAGGCTCATTCTTCTCTTCCCCACTCACTCCTGCTCCTCCTGCTCAGAAGTCCTCTGGGAAACTTCCCTCACTGTCCTTCAGGTTCTCCTCCCTGGCCCCTCCTTTGTGCTCTTCCAGCATCTTATCTGCTCATTTGCCTGCAAACCCCACACACTCCCTACTTCCTAGAACAGTTACCATATTCTTAAATCTGTAATTGCCCCTGAACTAGTCTGTCTCAATTTTCCTAGGCCAGCCCTGGTCCAACACCCAGGACAGAGTGGTATGTAACGAGTAAGCTAATAAGCTTGTGAAATGGACATGGTGAATGGTGCTGACTCTGTCTTCCTTCTTCCCTAAAGGGACCTTAATGTAATGACTGTTCCAGTTCTTTTATTTCAGGGGAAGATTATTCTGCCAGTGTTTAGCTAAGTAGGATGAGGGTGGAGGACTTTTTAGGTCAAGCTCTGGAGGCAGAGAATTGTGGACAGTCAGGAACCCAGCCTCAGTACAGTATGAAGTGCCCATATGTGCTCAGAAAGCAGCAGGAGAAAAAGTGAGTCACTAAGGTAGACGTTGAATACAAAGGACCTAGGAACCAACATCCAAGGTTACTTCTGTAAATGCTAGAGCCCCTGATTTAAGTACAAAAATTATGTGAAATGTAAGTCTACGTTTAGACTAAAGAACAGAACTAGAGCATAGACCAGAGTCGATGAACAGAATCAATTCACGTAGGTCTAAGTTTTTATAAAACAGATCTTTAGGCTGAAGGATATTTTACTGATTCCTTATGAAATTGGAAATAGATCAGTATTTCATTGATATCCATTTTTTATCTTTTTAACCATTCTGCAGGTCCTGGAAGCTCATGGATTGAAACCAGTTGTTTTGAAACCAAAAGAGGTAAACAGATCAAGGAAAATTTACTCATTTTAATAAGGATTTATTTGTATATTATTTTCAGTCTTAAGATCAGTCTCTTGGGTTTCTTAAATGTGGCTTTCATGTTTGTTAAAAAGTTTGTCACTGAAGAAAGCACTCCTCCGCAAGCATTTAGAAGATTCTTTATGCCATAGATGCTTAGGGGTTCTCTGACCTAAGAACTTAAACTTCAAATCAGGATCTCTAAGGATCCCTCACAGATGCTAGAAGTCAAGATTCCTCAGAGTGCTCTCAACCAAGAGTCTTGGACCAGAATTTTTATGATATCTCGTCAACACTGATGAGCAGTTAAAGAAAAGCAGCATAATTAGGAGCTATAAAGATTTCATGTGCAGTCTGCACTGGCGGTTCCTGGCTGCCTTGAGAATGGGAATACTTAACAGGTATTCCATTTGCCAGGTTTATACAGCAATTTTGCATAGGATGGAACTTAATCCTCCCATGCTTACATAAGCATTACTGCCCTGCACTTTAGGAAACATAAATAAACACCACTCAGCCGACTGGTCAACTCTCCTCTTATGGAAACAAAAGATATGAAATGAACTTGAACATGGGTTACAATAAATCTAGCAAAGGACTTCCCTCTTCCTTTTCAAAGGGCCTAGCGCTCATCAACGGGACACAGATGATCACGTCCCTGGGCTGTGAAGCCGTGGAGAGAGCCAGTGCTATTGCACGCCAGGCAGACATCGTGGCCGCCCTGACTCTGGAGGTGCTCAAGGGTACTACCAAGGCCTGCGACACTGGTCAGCACAGTTCTTCCACTGGGTTGCTATTCATCAACTGGAGCAGTTTGGGCGGGTGGGTCTAGGTCTTTAGACATGAGAATGGTGGGAGTGGACGGTAGGGGAAGAAGAAAAAACCCAAGTGCCTACAGCAGGTCCAGTATTGCCACATCTTCCTCCGAGTTGTGTCACACTTGATCCTTGCAATACCACATTTTACAGACAGATGCTGACTCTAGAGTTTGCCCAGGATTCCGGATCACCCAGGTCTGACTCTCATCAGACTGGGTGCTGTCTTAGGAACCTGTTCACAGGGTTTTAGAAGTAGAGCAGGACTAAAGTTGGTCTCCCTTAGAAAATTAGGAGAGGACAGCGATAGAAGTTGCAGCTTACCTGTAAAGTAGTGAATTTGAAAGACTGTCTACCATTATATGTAGTAGGACAGAAAAACTGTCTAAGGACAGAAAAATTGTCATAAAATGATCAAAAATTGGCCACTACAGAGCTCCCTTCCATTTAAGCCTAAATCTTTTTAGGGTAGACCCAGGTTCTCAAGTTGAATTCCCAGTGGGCCCAACATATAGTTTGCACTTGGCTATTTAAAGTGGAAGATATACAGTTGGTAAGGGAAATCTTGCTTTTGGGGTGAAGTTTCTAATTGGGAGTGGTGGTAAGAACCTCTGGTTCTGAACCATCGATGGTAGTCTGTACTAATGTAAGAATTGCTCCGACTTTTTTTTCCTTCTGTCAAACCTAGACATCCACGCTGTTCGCCCTCATCGTGGGCAAATTGAAGTTGCTTTTCGGTTTCGATCCCTCTTGGACTCAGACCACCACCCATCTGAAATAGCAGGTCTGGGCATGTTTCTGCAAGTGGGCTGATTCAGTTTTGTGTTTTGTGGGGAAAAAAAATTGATAACCTGTCCCTTGCCATAACCTTCCACAGAAAGTCACAGGTTCTGTGATCGTGTTCAGGATGCATATACCTTGCGCTGCTGTCCACAGGTAAACAAACAAAAAAATCTTTGCTTTTTTCCAACTCGGGGAGGGGGGAACAGAAAAAGAGGAACGTGTGAATAAGTAATGTAATGGTCAATATAATCCAAATTTCCTTATTGCCTCTTTTAAAAATGATGCATATCCTACTTCTATTTGTCCAGTTATTGCAGACTTTCTATTCTACGTGATAAGCTCTTTGTTTCCTTTGGATTTGCTTTGCTCGATTCTCTCGTACAGAAGCACAAGAGACAACTTGCTAGGTTGGTTTAGTGCCCTCACTTTTAAAAATGCTTAGGAATAACATCATCCTAACCAGTTAATGGGACTTAACTGGTTCTCTCTTTTAGGTACAACAAAAACCAGCATGCCATCGAGGTTTGCAGGAAAAGCGAATCATAATTCAAGTGCATATCGTGGTTGTACCTTATCTGCATTTAATAAGCAGATACAAACCATCACAAGTAAATCTGTGAGGCTTAACTTTAGATTAAAAAAAAATGCAAAGGACCTGAGTTGGCATGAGGCATTCAGCATTACAAATGTTACAGCTCCACTTGATGGGATGAGCACTAGGTGTTATGCTGTATGTTGGCAAATTGAACTCCAATTAAAAAAAAAAAAAAGAAGCACAAGAGAAATGTTACAGCTCATTTGTATATGGCAATTAATCAGATGAGAGATTAATATACTTCTCAAGAATGAAACAATATTTCATCTTGTGCCCGTTGCTAGTCTAGAGTGTAATCGAGAGTCCTCCCTGGAATAAATACCCTCATTTCCTTTTACTCAGCAAGTTCCATTCTAGCCAGTTGATTGAAAATGTCTATGGCAAAATATTGCTAAATTAGCCGTACAGCACAAATAAATCCCAGTTTAAAACATCCTTGCTATTCTAATATGAATATCAGAATCTACATGACAGACACCATTATTAGTGTTTTCAATGTATTCACTCATTTGATCTTATATTTTAGGTCCACGGTGTGGTGAATGACACGATAGCATTTGTGAAGAACATCATTACCACAGAACTTAATAGTGCAACAGATAATCCTGTATCTTTTGACTGCTTCCTAAGCCAGAATTATAGAATTCCAGCTGGTAATCTTTAGATCTGCTAAAGTGATTGTTTTGTATAGCATCTTCATTCTGTCACTCTGTTTCATAGACTAAATACCTGAGGTTCAGAGGTTAAGTGACTCTCTCTAGATCTGAGCTGGTAAGTGACAGAGGCAGATCTGTGAACCCGACTTCACTTCAGAGTCTAACACGCGGTGCTTTCCATATGGACCCATTAAAGGCTAAAGGGTGTCTTCCCAGCATTGGCTGAGACAGTTCATGAAAACAGTTGCCCCAAGAGCTGGGGCTGAGATTGCTGATAGAGGATGAAGACCTATGTCACAAATGTGATTGTGGGGACCCTGGGTAGCTTGGCATTTATGCAAGCCTTCCTGACTCCGGGGATACCTTAAACGGAAGGCAACTTGTTGACATTTACCAAAGTATTGCCCCAAGAGTTATGGCTTTCCTCATCTCAGGTTTTTATTTTTGGTGCGGACTTTACTCCAATCAGGGTTTCCAAATTTTATGAAGAATAGTAAGAATCCTTCCATTTCTCAAAGATGGAACCCTTCTTTTCTTCATGGTGTAGGTATTGTAGAGCCAAATTATTTTTGCTTTGGAGTGTTCTTTGATGGTATAGTTCCTAGATGTTGATGTGGTCAGTCCAGGGTCACACTGGCAAAGTCTTCACAGAGATACTTGATATTGCCTTTGAAGACCACCTAGGCCCTTAGGAATATATTTTTCCTGTCCCATGTCTGCCTCAGTTCTTTTTTTAAAATGTATTTATTCATGAGACACACACAGAGGCAGAGACATAGGCAGAGAGCGAAGCGGGCTTCCTGTGGGGAGCCTGACGCAGGACTTGATCCCAGGACCTCAGGATCACGACCTGAGCTGAAGGCAGACGCTCAACCACTGAGCCACCCAGATACCCCTGCCTCAGTTCTTAACACTGGAGAAAGTGCTGAGTTAACAACCTTGAAAGCCTTTCACAGCTTAGGTAAGCAGACAGGTTTCACAGCAAATCTTCCTGTGTAAGATTTATCACAGGATGTTTCCAGTGTGGTTTCTCTGACAAGCTTACTTCAGGATGTGTGTTTTATGTCCTCAATGTCAGATTGTTCTACAGTGAAGTCAGACCCACACTAAATGATTCTCAACTCACTTACCTCAACACCACTCTACCCCCCAAAACAGAGTAGCGCTTTCATGAAGACTATGTAAGTCTATCAGTTCTTGTAAAGGAGAGGTGTGCATTCTACACTTCCATAATTTAGACCTGAGAGGGTATTTTAAAGAATAAAAACAAAGAATTACCACTAAATTACTGGATATGAGAGAGGGATATTTCCTTACTAAATTCTTCTCCCACCACTTGCTGCAGCAAAAACTTCAGCCGAAAGTACTTTCCTTTCTCAATTAAAGATTCTTAATTATTTATGAATTTCCATAAGGTAATATTTGGGAATTTTCTTGCAATACTGGTATTAGTTGAAAGAACATTATTCTTAATTTTTCAATTGTAGATACAGAGCACCTATTAACACAGTTGCTCAATGCTTTGGATGCTAAATTCTAATTGCTATAATCTGATAACCAACAAACAAATTTGGAACTGGAGAACAATCAAACATGCTTAAGTCCTAAGTAGGTGCAGAGATTACTTGCTATAAGGGTTCAAAGAATGGAGAGAAGACTAGGGCCTGTGACTGGGGGTAGGTTGGTGGAGAAGAGCCAGCACTGGGCCTAACAGGCTCACAGTTTTATGCACAGAAAAGGTAACTCCCAACTTGACTAAGTTAATGTAATACATGCATCTCCAGCTCTTTGGAAGTCAGAATCTTTCTCACACAGAGTGAGTTCCTAGTTGATAGAAATAAATATTCTCTAGTCCAGTAGATGTAAGTCAGCTCTTTGGAAGGGTTGTTATTGCACTTGTCTGGGTGCCTATTGGTTTAAGTGAAGTGCGTGATAGAATGGAATAATCTTTGAGGGCATTAATATGCGGTGAGTCTAAGTTGCTCCTACTTAGATGGGTTTGCAACAGCCTATTGGCCACCATTTGCTATGAATGTTGCTGCAGGATCACTGAGTAGAGAGTTTGAAAGTCTTTCAAGAATTGATTGTTCCTGACAATTTGGTGGTTGCTCCTCAGCAAAGTCTTCCATTCAGCAAATTCTTCTACGGAGTGCAAGCTCACATAGTCCACTGAAGAAATAGAACTAGTGTCCTGATCTCTGTTCTTAATTTTAGATATATACTTTTTGAGGGAAAGTGCTAATCATCAAATAACTATAGTTATGGTGTTTGAGAATCTCTAATTTCAGAAAGAAAAGTTTCCTGCTCCATGTTTCTTTGGCCTCCAGTTAGGTGTACATCATTCATCTTTAAGGTTTTGGGTATTTGTTTTGTTGTTTTTGCTTTTGCATCCATTCATGTCAACAACTGCTTGTAGAGGGACTCTCCTTCCCTCCACCCATATTTGTACAAGAGCTACCAGTGTTAAAAATTAGCCTTAACCTGTTTTGCAAGATGGTTTTTGCTAGCAGAGGAGAGACTATTTCTGGAGGAAACTTCCATGGTGAATACCCAGCCAAAGTAAGCTTTTTAGAATTGCTCCTGACCCTGAAAGCATAATCCAATTTAAACCAACTGAACTGAGATGCTCTTTCTAGGCTCTAGACTATTTGGCCATTGGAATCCATGAACTTGCTGCGATTAGTGAAAGAAGAATAGAAAGGCTCTGTAATCCCTCCCTCAGTGAGCTGCCTGCCTTCCTGGTGGCTGAAGGTGGCCTGAACTCTGGGTTCATGATTGCACATTGCACAGCCGCAGCACTCGGTAAGAATACTGCCCCTTGCCCAGAACCCAAGTCTGTCCATTTCATCTGAAAGTGTCAAATTTTGTCCTTGAATTCCATCTTTGTCCCCACCTCTTTCACATCCCACCTGTCTTGGTAGAAATGCAGAAGGAAGTCTCTTTAACATTTTTTAGAAAAAAAAAAACTAAATAAAACGTAAACAAAGCTATACGAAAACACAATAATACCCTAATGACTTTGTGAATAATGAGGTTTCCACAATTTCTCTGTAGAAAGCAATTTGACATCACATAGGAACTTCACCTTTGTAGCTTTTTCCCAAATCCCAATTTGAAGACTTTCAGAAGGAAAAAAGACAAAGATATCTATAATTAATGGCAAAACTTGAACTGACCTGAATGATTAAACTCTGGATACATTCTATTAGATATACCAAACACTGAAAACATAAAGATGTGATTACAATATGCAAAAACGCAGGGTGGCTGGGTGGCTCAGGTCATGATCCTGGAGTTCAAGCCCCACATCGGGCTCCCTGCTCAGTGGGGAGTCTGCTTCTCCCTCTCTCTCGCTGGCTCCCCCTCAGCTTGTGTTTTCTCTCTCTCTCTTTCTCTCAAATAAATAAATTCTTTTAAAAAAATAATATGCAAAAATGCTCTTAAGAAGATGCCCTCCAGGAAAACTGAGCTTCAGTATAGCTGATTTCTGACTCAAAACTGTAAGTAACACATTAGAACAGGGTTCAGTACAAAGAACATGCCAAGGGCTTCATTTATATTTGCTCACTTAATGGTCACAACAATGCCAAGAGGCGTGTACTATTATTACCTCCATTGTACAGAGGAAAACCTGAAGATCTGAGACCTTAGGTGACTTACCCTGGACAACTAGTAAGTAGAACTGAATTCAAACCCAGGCATTTTTGTTCTCAAATCTGTGCTCTTACTTCAAATAATGTGGATCTCATTTTAATCAGTACTTAATTCTAAAACATGATTGCCAAATTTAACAAATAGAAATGCAGGGTGCCCGTTTAAATTTCAATTATTCAGGACATAAGTACAAAAAATCATTTGTTTTTCTCTGAAATTCAGAGTTAACTAAACATTCTGTATTTTTTCGGGCAAACCTACCCAAGAGGCAAGAGAGCATGTGGTTAAGAGCATAGACTCTAGGTCCAAATTCCAACTCTGCCATTTATCAGAGGTGTGATATGGAGCAAGTTTCCTATCACTCCCAGTTTACTCCTCTGCAAAATGGGGGGTAATAAATTTACCTAAGGGGGCTGATTTGAGGACTAGACCAATTAATGCATATAAAGCCTTAGAACTGTGCCTGGCCATGTTGTGTAAGCACAAAGTAAATATTAGTTGCTATTAGTATTACTCCTAACCCCTTCCTCACCAAAGCCTCACATGGAAACTCAATACAACCAAAAGGAATTCATTGTGTCCTCTATCCAGTATATTCTAATTGCTCACTTACCTCCTTATTAAAATACTCCTTTCAAGGGCAGTGACTTCTCACATTAACAGATCTAGATCTAGAAAACAGCAGGGACTTTGGAAAGCCTCGTTTGAATGTGTTTTCCTTCCCTAAACTGCCTATTGAAGTTGTGCACCTTGGTTTCATTAGAAGGAAATGAATAGTTTTCTTTCCCAGGGCCAAGTAACTTCTCTTTCACAACGAGCCTCACCACAGACCACTTATCCATATAAGCAGGCTTAGGGTCCTGGGACCTGGGACTTGCAGCACTTGAAACCTGGAAAGGCCTGGGCAGACCAGGATGAGCTGACCGCCTGGTCTACATCACTAGATTATCTCGGGATCCTTTATAGTACAGAGGGCAACTAAAGTATCACCCAGCCACCTTCAGGGGCAAAAATGTAGGGGAGAAAACTCTCCCCTGGTTTCTGGGGCAGAAGGAGGAGCCCTGTAATCTAGGTCCTCCTTACTTAATGTGTTGTCCTCAAGCCAAGAATCTGGCCGTCAGTTGATAGTTTGTTAGAACAGCAGAATCTCAGGCCCCACTTGAAACTCGACATTTGCATTTTGACAAGGTGGGAGTGACTCACAGATGCAATAAAGTTGGAGACACCAATCTAGGCCATCTCTAGAATTTCCCCCTCCTCCCCAAGATATGTCTGGCAGTCATGGAGTCTTTGCTCAAACCCAGTACAACCACTTGTGTCATCATTGGACAGTCTGAGTCATAAAATCTCCTTGCTCAAGATCTGTGGGTCCAGTATCCATCCTTAGATACCACCCTGAATTCTAATGCCTCCTCTGCTGATACAACCAGTCCAGTTGTTCTTGAGTACTTGGAAAAGCCCAGCATGCCTTTTTTATCTAGCCTCCCTGGCATGCTAAATGCTTCCAGTGTTTTCCACTGGGCTTTGTAATAGGGTTTGTAATAAGGTTTCTATCTGGTCTTAGCACACTCACTAGTCCTTCCTTTTCATTTTGATACAAACCCAACCTGCTTCCTCTTCCCAAAATAATTTTAGACTATCCAGTGCTTCGATAACAACCAAGAGCTTCTAGAGGGGATACTCCACAATGTTGAGCACATTGAGCAGCCAACATGGCAATTTTTCCTATTTCTAATATGAAAATGAGCATACTAGCATATTCAACTTGCATTGGCCTCTTGCAGTTTCTGAGAACAAGGCTCTGTGCCATCCCTCGTCTGTGGACTCTCTCTCCACCAGCGCTGCCACAGAGGACCATGTCTCCATGGGAGGATGGGCAGCAAGGAAGGCCCTTCGGGTCATCGAGCATGTGGAACAAGGTAAACCCGGCCAGTCTGGGATGGCAGGCCTCACTGATAAACTACAACATGTGTGATCCTCAATGTAGGATCCCTACCAACAGCATCAGCATCACCTGGGAACTTGTTAGGAGGGCAGATTCTTAGGCCCGGCCCCCGACCTGCTAACTAAATCAGAAACTCAAGGGAAGAGAACAGAACAATATGGGTTTAACAAGTCTTCCAGGTGACTCTGAGGCTCACTGAAATTTAAGAACCATACCTGCTGTCAAATAAGTGTCATGGTTGGCTTAATTTTTTAAACAATTGAAAACATATTCATAGGTGGAGAGATTAGTACCACAACCCCCCTTTATACCTAACTCTGACTCAATAGCACATTTGCTTCATTTTTTTCCTTTTCTCAAAGTATTTTTTTTTAAGATTTTATTTATTTATTCATGAGAGACACAGAGAGAGGCAGAGAGAGAGAAGCAGGCTCCATGCAGGGAGCCTGACATGGGACTCCATCCTAGGTCTCCAGGATCACGCCCTGGGCTGAAAGTGGTGCTAAACCGCTGAGCCACCTGGGCTGCCCTCAAAGTATTTTCAAGCAAATCCCATCACATTATTTTCTTCCTGCATATTTTATCCTTTAAATATGAATGCTTTTTTATCCACCATGATTCCATTATCATATCCAACAAAAAATCAAGTCTCAGTATCACCGTTGAGTACATATTCAGAATTTCCCAATTACTTCAGTGCCTTCATAGTGGCCTTGTTCAAATCTGGATTCAAGGCCCACATTTTAAATTTGGTGGTCAAGATTTTAAGCTTCTTTTCCTCCAGAACAGCCCCCTCTCCTTTTTTTTCTTCATGCCATTGACTAGTTAAAAAAACATGTCAGTCTTCTATTAGAGACTGACATTCTGGATTTATCTGTTAGCCTCCTTGTGGTGTTACTTTTAACTTTTAATCTGCATGTTATCTTTGTTCCCTGTGTTTCCTGTATGCTGCAGGAGGCTTAACAAGATTCAAATCCATACCTTTTGGTAGATAGTTTCTAGGGTGGAGCCGTGTTAGACCAACCTCTCCCTGCCTCCTTAATTACTGCTTGTTTTGTTATTTTTTTTAAGAGGAATTGCCTTCCTTTAGGCATTGTTATCTAAGCTCCTAAATTTTCCCAACTGTATTGGAAGCTGTGGGATTACAAAAGAGTATCACTACAATAATTCCCCCCTTATCCATGGAGGAGGGGGAATATTCCAAGACCCCTGGTGGATGACTAACACCATGGGTAGTACCGAGCCCTATGTATACCATGTTTTTTCCTATACGTACATACCTATAATAGTTTAATTTATAAATCAGGCACAGTAAGAGATTAGCAAGAATAACTAATCAAATAGAACAATTATAACAATATATTGAAATAAAATTTAAGTGAATGTGAACTCTCTCAAAATACCTTATTGTGCTTTACTCACCCTCTTGTGACGATGTGTGATGACAAAATGCCTACAGGGCGAGATGAAGTGAGGGGAATAGCGCAGGTATTGTGAAGTAGCATTAGGCTACTGTTGACCTCCTGATGATTCGACAGGAGGAGGAATCTGACAAATCATCAGAAGGATTACCTGCTTCCAGAATGTGGTTGACTTTGGGCCACTGAAACAGCAGAAAGCAAAACAGCAGATAAGCAAGGACTACAGTATTTTAAGACAAATGTGGGAGAGTTAAGTGCTCTTCTTATTGAGATATAATTTACATACCCTACAACCATCCATTTGCATTGTACACTTCAGTTGTTATTAGTATATTCACAGAGTTGTGCAATCACTACCACAAATCAATTTTAGAACACTTTCATCCCAAAAAGAACCCTTGTATCCTTTACCTATCACTCTCGCATTCTCACCTGGCCCCCAGGCTTAGGCACCCATTGATATACTTTCTCTCTCTCTGGATTTGCCTGTTCTGGACCCTTCACATACATGGCATACAACACATGGGCTTTTGTAATGGCTCAGTCAGCACAATGTGTTCAAGTTTCTTCCACACTGTAGCATGTGTCAGCACTTCATTTCTTTCCCTGGCTGGATAATATTCCATTGTATGGATATACCACATTTTGTTTACCCATTTTTCAGGTGAGGGATATTTGGGTTTTGTCCACTTTTTGGCTAATATAAATACTGCTGCTGTGGACATTTGTGTACAAGTTTTTGTGCAGACATATGTTTTCATTTCTCGAGAGTGGAATTGCTGGGTCATATGGTAGCTTATGATCATCTTGTTGAGGAACTGCCACACTATTTTCCAAAGTGGCTGTGCCATGTCACTTTCTTACCAGCAGTGTTTGAGAGCTGATTTGTCCGCATCCTCACCAACAATTGTTATTACCTGCCTACCATGGTGTGATCCTAATGTCCGCATTGAACATATTGCTCTGGCCAAAAGCCTAAAGAGTCACCCTTGTCAGTTCTCAGATCTTCTATCTAGTTCATCAGCAAATCAACCTTACCATCAAAAGACACAAGATCATGGCTCTGTCACCACCTTTTGATTGGTCTCCTTTGTTTTCATTACTGTTCTTCTACGGGCACCACATACAACAACCAGTGCATGGTCCTTAAAATGTCATTTTGACTACACCATGTTCCTGCTGAAAATTTGCCAGTTACTTCCTAGTGCTCAAAACAAAATCCAGCCCGCTTCCTGTAGCCTACAGCAATCACACGTGATCTAGCCTCTGGTTCTCACTGACACCTCTCTCTCCATTCCGTTCTTTACCCTGGAACTACAGTGTTATTCATGTACCTGCCAAGGATACATCCCTACCTCAGTATCTGTGTCCTCACTGGCCCCTCCACCTGCAACAACTACTCTCCCAGGACTTCACATGGTTCACTTCCTCCCTCCATCTTGGTAGCTGTGCAGATTTTATATCAGATGTCTTCCCTGTCCACCCCAGCTAAACTTCTTGAAGTTTCCAATTCCTTATATATAAGTGAGGGGATTGGACTAGAAGATGTGAAGTTTCTTCCAGGTCCAAAATGGATTCTACTACTTCATCTGCTCCCACTGTGACCTGTCTACTCACCAGAGTTTGTAGTGTGCTTCATAAATTTTAAGAAGTCAAATGTTTTTAATACTCTATTTCAGTTGACCCCTAAATGGTTTGATCAACTTGAAGCTTCTAAAGTATTTTCTTGGCAAATAATGGAATCCAAAGGTAGAGAAATTTAGGTTCCGGTATTCAAAGTTGATCCCAAGGTATCATACACTTAATAAGAGTTCTTAACTAGGAAAAAAAACCTGTATTTTATCAAGAAACCTAAAGTTGGCAAGATACCAATTTCTACAATTTCAGTGGGCTTGGGAGAACTTTGAGTTTGAAGGCTTGAAACGAACAAGATCTACCGCAACAAAAGATTCATTTGCTCATTCACTGGCTCCTTCAAACCTATGAAGGTGTATGTGCCAGGAATTTCAGGCCAAAGGAACAGCAAGACTAAAAACCAATTGACATTTACACAAAGGTAGAAATAGGACACACATGTCATCCATCTTGCTCAGATAAAGTAAGGAGAGGACTAATATATTTACCTGGATAGCACTCCCCTTCCTAACATTTTTAAAGATACAGCCAAGGGAGTAGAAAAGCAAATTTAAGATGGTAACCAAATACCAAGTTGGCTTCATTCTACCAGTAGACAGAGAACCGACCATCTCTTCATTGGCTAGAGATGGCTTTCAACTTTCATGTGAGTTATATCCCCCAAGCACAAAGGCCGGCCGTTTTAAACAGCTATACCCTCCACCTTTCTTGTTCCAGTGCTGGCCATTGAGCTTCTTGCAGCCTGCCAAGGAATAGAGTTTCTACGCCCCCTGAGAACAACCACTCCTCTAGAGAAGGTCTATGACCTCGTGCGCTCTGTTGTAAGGTAAAGTCAAATAGGTCCCTGGATGTGACATCATTGCAGAACTGTGAACCCTGGCAGCAGTTAATGTTTGGCTGATGGTTTGATGTGCTTTCTCTGTAGGCCCTGGATAAAAGATCGCTTCATGGCTCCAGACATTGAGGCAGCACACAGGCTGCTCATAGAACAGAAGGCAAGTTGGCCACTTAGCTTACTTCCTAGTTTGGGGTCATTATGGGAAAGCAGAGTGGGAGTGGGGACTGAAGAAATATTCTTATTCTCTTGTCTCCTGTCTATTCCTTGGACATGAACAGAAAAGGAACTTAAGCAACTTCCACAGCAACTAAAAAGCTATTTGATGAACTCTTAAGTGTCCCATATTACACCCAATCACTGACTATCTAGCAATTAGAAACTGAAATGATTTTAAATGGAGTTTGGGATGGGTATTCACGGGGAGAAAATGAGATGAAAGGTTCACGCATCCCCTCCACCAAGAAGATTCTCTTTTGTTCAAAAGTACATTCTCTTTCCGTGATGCTGTCCCCACCACCTCCAACTGGTCCAATGACTAACAAAGTCCCAGGTTTTTACTCCAAAGTCTGTTGGTCTGTCTGGTGCTGGGGTGTGTCCTGTCCCATCTCTCTAGGTGAGATACCACTTATTTCCTCTGGCTTCATTGACTGTAGATTTATCTGACAGGAACAGATGCCTCCTAGGCTGACTCATTTTTTAAATATATTTTTTGAGACTTTTGTCATAATTTGTTGGTATCACATTCTCTAGGACTTCTTGATTTCCCCTAGAACCATTGCTCTGCTCTTGGGGAATTATTTTTCCCTTTGATCTTCACATCTGTCATCCCTAAGTATGCCCTACATACACCCTTTGAGGGGAAGCCCCTTGCTTGCTGCCAACTTTGGTTCTCATCGAGAGGTGTATAAGAGGCTAGCCTTTTTATTAATAGAAATGTACCTGGCATATAACATTATATTTGTTATAGGAGTATAAAATAATGATTTGATATTTGTATATTTTGCAAAATTATCACCACAATAACTAGTTAACATCTGTCACCATACATAGTTATAATTTCTTTCTTCTTATGGTGAGAACTTTTAAGATCTGCTCTTAGTAACTTTCAAATATACAATACAGTATTATTAACTATAGTCACCATGTTGCATAGTCTATCCATAGGACTTAGTTATTTTATAACTAGAGGTTTGTACCTTTTGACCCCCTCTGCCCATATCACTCAAAATCAGCTGCCCATCCCTTGAAAGGCCAATATTCAAGAGATGAGCTTTGATTGGAAAATAATATGAGCATTATTCAGGTGGCCAGCCACCTGGGGTAAAGGCAGAGTCTTATCCAAAAGCCCACTTCCAAAAAAAAAGGGGACACCGGGTGGCTCAGAGGTTGAGCATCTGCCTTTGGCCCAGGGTGTGATCCTGGGGTCCTGGGATTGAGTTCCACATCGGGCTCCCTGCATGGAGCCTGCGTCTCCCTCTGCCTGTGTCTCTGCCTCTCTCTCTGTCTCTCATAGAGAAATAAATAAAATCTTTAAAATAACAACAACAACAAAAGCCCACTTCCAGGTTTCTGCCTGGCCCAGCAATATTTAAAGGGGTTTAATCAGTTAAAGGAAGACAGTGGTCAGTGACATTTCTTGATTACATGAAGACTTGATGTCACCTACAGAGTTATCCTGGTGCTTGGAGGTTGTGCAAGAAGTTCTAGTATTTTGGTGGGTGCCCACAGGGTGGGGGATGGAGGTCTGGCTTCTTGGTACCCAGAGATGGCATAAGAACGTTCTGGTTTTTTCTGCAAAAGAGGGCAAGATCTACAGATGTGCAAAGGAAAGTCATTTGTTCATGATCTTAAAAACGAAAAACACTTTGCTGAAAATCGCTGGGCTTGTCAGAAAGCCAAGGCGGCTTCAAACAGACTTGCTGGACTTTGTGGCCTGGGGAATCTCTGGTCCTGCATTCCCAAAGGCCAGAGGTCTGCTGTTATACATCTGTCGGTGGGTGCTTAGGTCGCTTCCATGTTCTTCATAACTAATGCTGCATGAATATGGGGGTGCAGGTAGCTTTCCGAGGAAGCTAGCCTTTGAAAGAATACATTTTCTAAGGTAATACAAAAGAATAGGAAATGCTCCTTGATTGTTAGCAGCAAGCTGCTAAAAAGCAACTGTAAATCAAAAACAGGACCTTAACTTGAGAAGACGTGATGCTTGAAAGGGAGCAGGTTGGTGGATGGAGGTACATAGGAGACAAGGGTATGAAGCATCGCTCCTCACACTGTAACGTGCCCATGAACCTCCTGGGGGTCTGATTCCAGGGGATGCCGATGCTGCCGGCCCACAGGTCAGACTTTGCGTAGCCAGAGTGGAAGGAATAGAGCACATGTGGCATGTAGAGCCAGCAAATGAGAAAATCCACTGCCCTATTCAAAGCTTGTCTTAGAAAACACATGGTCATACCTTGGGGCTGCTTTCCTTAACTCTGTCCACACAGAATTGTCAGTTTTGTTTGTTTATTTTACTTCAGAAGAACTGCTTTCAGCAGCTGAACACCATAAAGGTGACTTTAGAAACCTTCTGGACTTTGCATTTTAAAAGCTGTTAATGCAGCCAGAAGCTAATTGATACAGATCATGTGTCAAATGGCTTATAATAAAAGCAAGTAAACAGCTGCTACATGCCTAGTCAGCGATAGACGTTTTGATCAGATGAAGCTGATGTTTAATGGCATGTGAGGACAGTGGCGTCAACATTTTGACTCTATTTTATCCTTCTCAGGTTTGGGAGGTAGCTGCACCATATATCGAAAAATACAGAATGGAACATATTCCAGAATCCAGACCTGTTTCTCCAACAGCCTTTTCACTGGAATTTCTACATAAGAAATCCACCAAAATCCCAGAGTCTGGGGATCTTTAGAGGGCTTTGTCATGGATTAGCAAATCAGAGGGTACTTGGTTTAATAGTAAAGCACATTATGCTGAAGAAGGGACCTGAGGACTTTCCTGGGCAGATCAATTCATTGTATTATTCAGTTCTTCTAAAAACCTCCTTTGGTTAGGCTGGTGACAGCATTCTAGTCACTTCACTCCAGCACTGTGCTCTTGGTGACTTGGTTTGAGACACAGAAGCTGTTTTCAGATTATCAGAGTTTCCTTTCTTCCTTAACAATATCAACAGGCCACAGGCCACTTCACATTATTTGAACTCAGATTTTGAAATAAATTGGTAGTATTCTTTTCCAAAAACATTAGACTTTTATGAATCTCTTTTTTTTTTCTCTTTTCTTTTGGTTTGACAAGCTAAGCTCCCCACCAGATGACTTTGGCTGATTGAATTATACCATGATGTGATGTGATAAATGTTCCTTCATAGGCCTTGATAAATAACTTCTTTTAAAGTCATAATTTGTCCTGAAGCTTCTCTTTCTTCTATTTATTGCATCATACCACAGTCAATAGGTCAACAAGAGGTTTTGTGTAAAGGAGGTAAGCAATGAATATAGAGATTGCTGTTGGAGTGGCCCTTATTGATATTTATGAAATAAATATCTAAAAAAAAAATCTCAGATGCTTAAGCTAGAGTTGAGGGTTACTATTACTACTGTCTTACTATGCGTTAGTAGTCTATTCACATCCCTGTGATAACCCTGCGTTAAGAAGCCCCCTGTCCCCAAAATAAGAAATCTTATGTTCAGAGTTAACCAACCCCTTCTCTGTAACAGTAATCATTAAAAGGATGAACTATTGACAAAGGTCGATGAGGCCCTGGGACATGTTACCCAATCTGTTTTTTTCCTCAAAAAATGACAAAGGACCTTCTTGGAAGGCTTAAGTATAATCATCTGGATGAAAGATGGGTCAGATGACCTCTTGGTTTCCCAAGGCTAAGATCTGTGACTTTGCACCCCCTTTTGTGAATGCATGCAAGGCACTCCAGCGCAGGAATCTGAAACCATGACTCTAAAACTACAGTAGGCCAAAGAAAGACCAGACGCACTTGCCAGCTTGCCTGCCCAGCTCCAGCCTAAAATGGGTCCAACAGCATATTTCACAATAGGGTTTTCACTCTTTAGATGGCACTTCATCCACAGGAAAAGGTGGAGACAGAAATGAAAACTGCTGCCGACAGCAATTCAGCGATCGAAAATGTGCTGAGGAGCCTGTTTACCAAAAGGCTGGTCTTGGTGCTGTTCTTTGCTAGAATGTAAACATTCACAGATGTTGGCTAATGTTCTTAGGAACCCCAGCTGAGCCAGTAAAACCAGAGGTCTGATGGCTGCTCTCCACTCCAGGCTGGGGAGTGCCGGATTCCCATAGGCCTCTCCGGTCTCCCAGGGCACTAGATTAGTGAGTTCTCTGGACAGCTCTGTTAGAAATGGTTTATCACACGCCTCCAAGAGAATCTCAAGGCAAACATAGAAAGAATAAACTAGGGATCCCTGGGTGGCGCAGCGGTTTGGCGCCTGCCTTTGGCCTAGGGCACGATCCTGGAGACCCAGGATCGAATCCCATGTCGGGTTCCTGGTGCATGGAGCCTGCTTCTCCCTCTGCCTGTGTCTCTGCCTCTCTTTCTCTCTCTGTGTGACTATCATAAATAAATAATTAAAAAAAAAGAAAGAATAAACTACATCTTGGTTGTCTTATGTTGTCACTATATTCTTAGATTTTTCTAACAGTTTAATTGCACCTCTTTAGGGAATTAATCAAGTTAATTGAAAGCTTTAGTCAATGAATGTTAGCACGTCGCCAAGTGTCTTTAGAGAGTGTGGTTGGTTCAGTTTTCTTTCTCTTTCCCGTGGAGTAGCAGCAAGGGTTAGGGGCATCAGGATTTCCTCCCAGCAGGCTCACCTGGGCTTCTTCTCCTGCTGTCTCAGGGCAGCCAGAGGATAGGCCCCAAAGCATCAGGGCTTTTATACTTCTGCAGTGCCACACTTGCTAATGTCCTGTTGACCAAAGCTAGTCACCCTCTCAAGCACAAGTCAATCTGGGAAAGTAATAGTGGCATTGGCATGTGATCTGCGGTCCATTACTGTAACAATCTACCATGTACATAAAATAAAAATATACATATAACCTGAAAAATTCAGGACTCTTTTCATTACTACTTTATTTTTTTTAATTTTTTTTTAATTTTTATTTATTTATGATAGTCACAGAGAGAGAGAGGCGCAGAGACACAGGCAGAGGGAGAAGCAGGCTCCATGCACCGGGAGCCCGATGTGGGACTCGATCCTGGGTCTCCAGGATCACGCCCTGGGCCAAAGGCAGGCGCCAAACCGCTACGCCACCCAGGGATCCCCACTACTTTATTTTTTTTTAAAAGATTTTACTTACCCATTCATGATAGAGAGGGGGGTGGGCAGAGACACAGGCAGAGGGAGAAGCAGGCTCCACGCAGGAAGGCCGATGTGGGACTCGATCCCGGGACTCCAGGATAACACCCCGGGCCAAAGGCAGGCGTTAAACCACTGAGCCACCCAGGGATCCCCTCATTACTACTTTAAACTTGAGTCTCATTCTGGATCTGGTCACTGGATTATTATCATTTCATTAAACCTTCTGATTATCTCATGAATAGCATGATCATTTTGCATTTTGGGGGTTACTTTGGTTAAAGGTATTAATTTGTTAAATGTAAACATTAAAAACATACCAAAAATCAAAGCCAAGAAATGTGCTTCAGCCCCACAGCGTAGGCCTGGTTAGTCACAAGGTGTCACATTCCTTTTGCTTAGTGATTAGTTCAAGAAATGGCCATGATTGCAGGGCAGCCCCAGTGGCTCAGTGGTTTAGTGCCGCCTTCAGCTCAGGGTGTGATCTGAGAGACCTGGGATTGAGTCCCACGTCAGCTCCCTGTGAGCCTGCTTCTCCTTCTGCCTGTGTTTGGGCCTCTCATGAATAAATAAAAAATATATATATTTTTTTAAGATTTTATTTTATTTACTCATGAGAGATACAGAGCGGGAGAGAGAGAGGCAGAGACACAGGCAGAGGGAGGAGCAGGCTCCATGCAGGGAGCCCGACGTGGGACTCGATCCCGGATCTCCAGGATCACGCCCTGGGCTGCAGGCGGTGCTAAACTGCTGCGCCACCCGGGCTGCCCGAATAAATAAAAATCTTAAAAAAAAAAAAAAAAATGGCCGAGGTTGCAATGTGGGCCAATGAAACAGAGATGAATTTTATTGGAGGCTTTGAGGAAATGTTTTTTCTCCTGAGAGCCACAGTAGCCAGGCTTTCTCATTCACCTATTTGACAATAAGGAGGAGGCACAGAGCACCTAGGGCTGTTGACAGCCAGCCCAACCCATTGGGGAATTTGGCCTTGGGGCGATGCCAACACTGGATGACAAACCAGAGGGAAGGGAGGAATCTGAGTCTTCAGTATTATTGAGCTACTGGAAAAAACAGTCCTGAAGCCTGTCCTTCTGATGAATTTCCAAGGGTGATCTGATATACCTCCTTATTTTTACAAGTCCGTTTTAGTCAGATTTTGAAATCTGTTAGCATCCACAGCTGTTTCTGAGGTACTGTACTGGGCTATATGGTACATCAATATTGCATGTAGTCCTGTATTCAAAGACTTTCCATCTAGTTGGGAACATGCAATGGCCATTACTGTGCCAAGTGTGTGTCCTAGAGAAAAGCACAGTATAACCACAGCACCTCTGAGTCATCAGAGAGGCTTCCTAGAAGAAGTGATTTGAGCTGGTTTTTGAGTGATGGCAGTCAGAGGGATAAGGTAGGAAAAAGGAGAAATATGAGCCAAATGTCAGTGTCAGAAGACATCTATGCCAGGAAACCAATTCAATGTTTGGTCTATTTCTATCATTAACCAAACGGTGACCAAGATGGCCCTGGTCTTTGCCCTCACAGCTTATAGCCTAGGTAGGCAGGGGGGCCAGAGGATTAAACAAACAGTAGCAATGTGCAAACAATAAG
This sequence comes from Nyctereutes procyonoides, assembly GCF_905146905.1. Classification (NCBI taxonomy): domain Eukaryota; kingdom Metazoa; phylum Chordata; class Mammalia; order Carnivora; family Canidae; genus Nyctereutes; species Nyctereutes procyonoides. The sequence continues at coordinate 28,365,747 of NW_026575122.1, forward strand.
ATGGCAAGGTTGGGAGGCCAGATCAAGAGCGTGAGAACTCATGCTAATGGTGCAGTAGGGGAAACAAAACAAAACTCAACCAGCACAGAACACCTCAGATCTCGAGGGTTGCCATGGCTCATTGGTGGTTTCTACCATCTGGGTGCCAGGTTCCTGATGTCTGAAGCAACTGCAGTAGAACCACTTGGAAAATATCTGCCCTCACATTTCAGAATAACTTTCCACCGCATAAAAATCTAAGAAGCTACCATTGACTTTATCCTTTCACTGCTCACTGTAATAAAGATCAAGACACTCATGCTTTCGGAGATATCTGGCAAAACCAATTTAAATTTTAAAAGTATGTATTTCACCAGAGTTCCGTTTAGGAGAACCAGCTCTCAACACACTCTGGCTTTGACTCTTTGATGTCAGTCTTACCAGCCTAATTGGATTGTGAATTCCCTGAAAGCAGGCCTCATTCTAGAACCAGAATTTCAGAGATGGAGGGAATCCAGCCTCTACAGATAAAGAGTTCAAGAAGAAATCAAAGCCTAGATGTCAAGCCCCTGATGTGCATTTCCTCCAGCATAGCACGTTGCCTCGCCTTTCTCCCATGGCATCTGGTGTGTGTGCCCTCAATTCAGTAAGGGTGATATTGCACACAATAAGGCAAAAATTGGCTCTCGGGTTGTAGAAGAACTTGCATATTGTGATGATTTGGGGTCTTCTAAAGCTCTACCCTATCTGACAAAATCTTATTCCTTAGGGAGAAATTTAATTTTTCTCCAGGGGGCTGATGGCCTGATAACTTTAAAAGATTGACAAAAGAAACATTGACCTAGCCCAATGTGGAACACAGAGTAGGAGTTTTCCCATCTCACTGCCCATCGTGAAAGCTTTCCACCTGAACCTCTAGCACCTGATACCTCCCACTCTCTCCCCTCAAGGACTAGTTCAAGGTATCTTGCCAGAGTATGCTCATACAACAAATGTTTGAATACCTACTGTGTACACTAAAACCAGATTAATTTTTTCCTACAATAGTCTTCTCCTGGTCCTAACTGGTTTCAAAAATTTCAGTGGCTTTTCCTGACCCTAAGAATGAGGTTCCTACTAGTGATGTTCCAAAGCCCTGTGAATTCTGAGCTGGCCCTAGATCCCCAAGGAGCTAGGAGAGCTCATCGCCTGTCTTCTAAACACTTCATAATGTTTCATCTTGGAGCTTTTCTCTCTCATCAAAATCCTTCCAGACCCCAAAGCTAAGAATGGTAGCTGCCTCTCCACTCAACCATGGAACTGTCTTTGGTTTTACTTTTACAATTTACTCCCCCATAAGCATCATTCTTTGGCATTATATTAAGGAATTCATATGCTCTTTCCAATCCACAAAACAAGTATTTTCCTTAACATGAATTCCTGGGTTGGCATACTTAGTATGTTTTAATTAAGTAATTTTCACTGTGACTATCAGTGAATTTTTATCAGCATAAAAATTCATTTATTGATCACCTGCTATGAACCAGTCACCATACTAGATCCAGGGCATGAGGTGGTGGTTACCCTCTACTACCTTACATTCTAAAGGGAAAGAGTTAAATCACAGTGCTATTAAGGCTAGCATGGACAATGGGTGTGCAGTAGGGGTGGGGAGAGACTAGCTCTGATTTCCCACATAGAGAAGAGCAGGAAAACCATCTAGGCTAAAGGAAGAGTGCTGCAAGACCTGGAACAGCAAAAACAAACTGTTTTGAGGCACAGTGTGAAAGCCAGTATGGCTAGGGTCTACGCTGCAGTACTTCTCAGACTTTAACAGGTGTACAATACCCCAGCGGCTGGTTAAGACACAGATTCTGATTCAGCAGGTCTGGGGTGGGGCCATGGTTCTCATTTCCAGCAAGCTCCCAATTTACAAGGGGTTACAGGACACTGGCCTGGGAGGACTAAGGCAGTTCTGGATGGGTATCCTCTTCTGCTTTCACTTAGAAAAGACATTAATGCTATTTGTTTAAAATGAATGTCTCCTAGAGAGAGTAGGGTGCACTTTACCTTCTTATTCCATAGGTATCAAGATAGACTTCTGTTTAAACATACCTAGTATTTAATTTTAGCCTTTATATCTATTGTCTGCATCCCAAATTCCTACTGTTGAGTAGGTGTTTGGTTACAGGGGAGGCATCACCCATGGTGACCATGCCGCTCCCACATTCCCTCAAGACTCCCCCAAGTATATGAGGGACAATGCTCCAATGATCCCAAGCTACTAGGTAATGACAGCATTGTGTATTGTTACCCATAACCTCCCAACAAGGAATATTTTGATTTTATTTAAATGGAATACAGTAAAGGCTCATTGATTCAGGCTTTATTAATGTGTAATGGGTGATAATTTGATTAATCTTTACTTCTCAAATTATTAATAGGATAAAGTTTAATAATGCAGTTGTGATTATAAGGATGTCTAAACATTTAAAAAGATTTCAAGTAAACTCATATGGTTTTAGAAACACCTATTTATATTGTTCATTTCCTAAAAAACTATAATGGGTAATACTACTGGTCTACTTACAGGGCTAGAAACAACAATAATAATGACAACAAATATTTATTAAGAACTATAAAAATTTTGTTTTTATTTGTAATGTGAATAATCAAAAAATTAAAAATGATTTTTGAAAATTACATTATTGGATTTGGTCCAAATGCATCCATTCTAGGAAGGCCCCTGTACCCACATGTAAAATGAGTCTTGAACTGTGCTGTGAAGCTCTATTGTTAGAGCAGAGAAGAGATTAGGAATAGAAGGACACCCTCTCTCAGGGGACACTCATGCATTCAAAGAGCTTTTAGAGAGACAATGTGTGGAGAAAGGACGATCTAGCTGCTTATCATAGAAGGCTACATTTGCTTAGTTTGGGGCATATCACTTGGATTTCTCACCATACCCTAATTTTCACAAAATGTAGTTTAAAGACTGAAATTTGAAAAGCAGAAACAAAATGGCAATTTCAAGCCATGTCTACCTAACTGCCAATCTGCTTTTCCCCAAAGAAGGCATTTGACGATACTCTATCATATTAATCTCCAAAATATTTGTAACAAATCTCTGTGAAGTGATTTAATGTTCTAAGATCATGATCCATTTGATTTACCTGTTAATATGTCCAGGTGCACATGTTAAATTAAAAGAAATTAATGACTTGATTTTTTTTCAAGTGGATTAACAAAGTACTGAAATATATTTAAGTGACATCACACTGGTAAATCACTAGGGTGTTTTAGCTTTTACTGCAACTGCGTTGACTTATACTGTCACAGAGTCTTCTATTTTCTTTCAGATCTTTCATTTTTTATAGATGACTTTTCCTTTAACTACAACATATTCAATTAATTCATGATGGCCTCCAAACTGGTAAATCAAATGCTCCCATCTAGAAAGAAATCAAACACACTTTAATGCATACAGGTCAAAATCATCACTTTGTCAATAAATGCTAATTTAGAAATACATTCTCTAGAAATGTCTTTATACCTTGTCATCGATATTTGGGCTTTTAAAAAAATAGTAGATTACTATGATAACTAGTCTATGACTTAAATATTGTTCAATGGTATTATTTAAGTATTTGACCTTAAAATATTTGATCCGATTAAGTGATATACGAAAGGTGACATCAGCATTGTTTTCAATAGAGAGAGTGAAGAGTAGAATTACAGAGTTGCTTTTCTTCAGTTGAACTTGAGGACCAAGGAGTGCAATAGGCTTGCTAGAGTCAAGGATTTACAACTTCAAGATTTAGGAAAATAAGACTCAAATTGTTACATTGGAAGCGCAGTTGATAACAGACTGTAGGTGAGTAATATGAACCCAAGGCCAAGAATACTGAAGTGAGGCTTTGGGGATCTGGTAGGGGAAGCCAGAGAGGTGATGAATCAGAAGCAGGGTGACCAGCTATTGTTGAGACACCCATGGCTCAGCACAAGCTGTAGGTCAGAACTCCAGCAGAAAAACAAGAATGCAAGCCGGGGGCACAAGTCCAAAGTCCAGGTAAACAGAAGAAAAACCTGGAGAGCTATGACAGGTGTAAGGCAGATAATGAGACCAGACAAGGGGGTCTATCTACCCTGTTTGGTCTACGACCTGTAGGGAGACTTTCTGGTTGGACAGGGATGATGATGAAGGAGATTGGGGAGCTTCTGAGCCTACACAGAGCCTGATGCTAATAATGAGCAGGAAAGGCATTTAAACCCAGTCCACATGTTACAAGGGGCATAAAGTAAAATAGCTCGGTTGAGAGGTCATTCACCTGGCCGCATTGATGACAATGAGATCTCCCTGTTTGCCCACTTCCAGGGATCCGTGTGTGTGAGATTTTCCCAGAGCATAAGCTGCATTGATGGTGGCAGCCGCCAAGGCTTCAGGCATGGACATTCTCATGTTCACACAGGCCAGGTGCATGACCACTGGCTGAGGCAGAAAAGAATAGTGTTAGAGGAAAGTCACAAGATGGCAACTGCTCCCTAGGACATTTCTCAACACGGCGCAACCAATAATGGAAATTTAGTGTGTGGGATGAACTAGCTAAACTGGTATAACATTTTAATTTACATATAAAGATTCTTACGCTTTGGAAAAGATTCCTTTTTACAGAGATCACACCCTAGCCCCCCCTGACCCCCATATATTGAGTATTTATTTACAACTTTTCAAGACCACTCACTATGTAAGATGAAAGCCCCCCTACATGCTTATTTACTAAAACTTCTTTGAGCTTGTGCTCTCCTCCAAGATGGTAGTAAATAATCGTCAAACCACAATGCCCAAGGCTGAATCAAAAAATTATGCAGATAGAACTTTCTCTCTATGCCTAGAGGCATCCATGTGGCACAGACATACCCAATTTACCTTGCTATCTACACTTTTTTTTTGTTTCACAGGAAAATATTTTATTAGATCTTTGGTACGTTTTAACAGTGAACTATTTTTAAAGCATTTATACACATGGTAGAAGACTGATTCTTTGCTCGGAAAGGCACATTAAAAATAGTTACCATTGAAAAGCAATATGCGTTAGGGTTGAAATCGCTGCCCAGAGCAACTATGACTCCTTCATCTAACATCTTCCTAGCGCGAGGTTGCTTCAGTCTAAGAGGAGGGGGCAAAAAAAGGAAAGATGTCAGTCTCTGGAAGTAGAACTTCTGCAGACGAGATGTTCAGAATAGAAACAGACCTAAGCTATCCAACCCCCGTGTGTTCTGGAGGAAGAAACAAACTCAAGGTTAAGTGTTCAGTGGTGAGGCCAGGTGGAACCCCGGGATTCTTGAATTTTATCATTCTGCTTTTGAAATGACTTGGCTGTGACTAATTTCTTTAATTTGGGAGTATTTTGGCAATCTTTACATACATTCAGAGATTCTTGCTAAGGAAGAAAAATATGACTTAAAATTTTCTTCAAGTATAACAGACTTTTTTTGACTCCCAAATATAAACAATGGGGTGAAAATAATGCTATTTTTATTAACTTCCATTTTGCAATTTTATTTTTTTATTTTTTTCCATTTTGCAATTTTAAAAAATTCATGTCTCTCCCTCTCCTTGGGTGGAGAGGGGTCTCAAACATTTTTTTGTCGGCCCTTTAAAATCTTGAAGGCCCAAGAATCTAATATACAAAATGTCTGTGCTTCTTCCTGGGTTGCAAGTCTCTTTGATCTCCTTGGCAAAATATTATTCTTTAGGACATGACTCAAAAGTTATGTCAGAGAAAAACTGAACCAAACACTGGCTAAAGTGGTGAAGACAGACTGTATAGTCTATTGCAAAAGGGGAAAGAGTCCAGTGTAGACTAGACTCTGTTTTGATTTGTACAGTGGTAACTGGATGTTGTGTTGTTGTTGTTTTAAGATTTTATTTATTTATTCATGAGAGATACAGAGAGAGAGAGAGAGAGATAGGTAGAGACACAGGCCGAGGGAGAAGCAGGCTCCATGCAGGGAGCCTGATGTGGGACTTGATCCTGGGACTCCAGGATCATGCCCTGGGCTGAAGGCAGATGCTCAACCACTGAGCCACCCAGGCATCCTTAACTGGGTGTTTCAAAGAAAGAATAAGAAAGTCGGGAGGAAGAAGGGGCAGGTCTTTAAGAAGACAATCCTGGGTGGTAGAAGATTTATATCTCAAAGGAACAGAAAAAGGATTTATACTTGCAAACTTTGTAAAGTGACTGCTCTAAGAGGAAGTCCAGGGGCCTATCTGCCTATCACCTGGTTTTGCTGGAACAAACAGTAAATTCCCCTGCTACTAGCAGGTTGGGCTTTCTCAGGCAGGTGTTCCCTTTAAGGGGGCCTGGGTCATCCTAGGCATATAGCCTTGAGCTGTCAGAAACTATGTTAGTGTTTATTCAAGCCTCACAGTGTTGTGGGGAGGGGAATAGATAAAATCAGTTGTCTGAGAGCCTACAGGTTTCTAGGTCATGAGTGAGGTCCTTGAAACATTCATAGTCTATGATTGACAATTTGCAGGACTACCTAAGATAATGTTCCTCAACACTGGATAACATGGGATAATGTATGAGAGGAGGTGGGTGAAGCAGAGAGGAGAGTGAGGAAATATAGAGCTTAAAATTTCCCCACAGTTCATTCTCTTTTTTATTTTTTTAAAGATTTTATTTATTTGAGAGAAAGAGAGAGCATGAGAGGGGAGGAGAGGGAGAAGCAGATTCCCCGCTGAGCAAGGAACCCACATTGGGCTCATCCCAGGACCCTGAGATCATGCCCTGAGCTGAAGGCAGCTGCTTAACCCACTGAGCCACCCAACAACCCTCACAGTTCATGCTGATGGCCTCCCCTCCCCTTCCAGAAATAAAGAGGGGAAAAAATGAGACTGTAGAAGTATCAAGGGAGTTCCAGAAAAACTGAGGTGAATGTATCCTGAATAAACTTAAACAGTTTACAAAATGTGCATAAAATAATGATTAAAGGAAGTGGCATAAGGCAACTGTTACTCTGGAAATGAGAGTGGAGAAATTTAGGGCACGGCAGGGAGTCCTGCAGGTTGCTCCCGTTGGAGATATCAGAAAAATACCGGACCAGAGAAGCCAGAGAGAAAAAGTGTGGCTTTCTCCAGACTGTATGGTCAGCCCATCTTGCGGTTACCACAGATGGCAGCCGCCTCTGGCATAGGGACAGAGCTCAGACTTCTCTTGCTGAGTTGCCCTTCACAGTGCAATTCTCAGATTTTCGCTCCATCTTTAAGAGATTCAAGGTGAGGTAAAGGAAGAACCTTTTTTTTTTTTTTGTAAAATTTATCCCTTGGCTGATGGAAAATTAACCAGATTAAGTACTGATTGATGACTGCTGAGACTTGTTGGAAATGCCAAGATATACCAAGAATGGTCATTGATTGATATTTCCTGGATGCAATCTACATTATGTCTACTCTTTAAGAGAACAGTAATAATACACATATATGTATAACATCATAATATATTTGAGAAAAATACTGCAGTATTCCTCTTTTCTCTCCTATAAAAGTTACTCGAAGGGAGCCAAGGTGGCTTGGTCCGTTAGGCATCCATTCTTGATTTTGGTCAGGTCATGATCTCATGGTCAAGAGATCGAGCTCTCTGTCAAGTGTGAAGAATCTTTAGATTCTTTATCTCCTCTTCCTCTGTCCCTCCCCCCAGCTCATATGCACATGGGAGCGCCCTCACTCACTCTCAAACAAACAAATTAATAGAAATTACTCAAAGCCTGCCTGGCTTTTAAATCCCTAAGGCAGTGTCTCAACCTTGGCATAATTCATAATTGTAGGTGTGTAATTCTTAGACAAGATAATTCTTTGCGGTGGGAGGTGGTTCTGCGGGCTGTGGGATATTATTTCTGGCCACCTATGAGGTGCTAGGTAGCGCCCCTGGTGATGACATCCAAACCCACCTCCAGATGCTGATTTCTCCAACAGCAGCCGTAGAGATGCACTACAGACTAGGCGTATTCAATCCTTAGAGGACAAACAGCAAAATTCTTGGGGAGATTTCACAAAATACACTTAGATATCTCCCCTTTCCTCCCACCCCTGGGGATCTGTGAGGACTGTGGTACCCACTTGCATCCTCTTACACAACAGCTCCTTCAGATTCTGAACACTGCCAGACCTCTCTAACATCTGATGGATGTTTTTTAAAGCAGAAAGCATACTTCATTATTTTATAGTTATAAACGTAATGCACATTGAATTTTTATTTAGAACATTCTCAACATGGGGGGGGGGGGGTTGAAAGAGAAAGCTCCACTCTTCCCAATAACCCCGCCACAGAAAGGCCATTTGGTCAGGATACCTCACTCCAGAGTTTGTATCTTCCATGATCTGCGTTTGTAAGGAATTTGGAATGGCAATGAAATAAGATGTAGGCATCTGGACCTGTGTCCTCATGCCTGCACCTGCCGGAATAGCTCACCTCAGCATGTAGGCCGTGGTGGGCAGAAGGATGGCCGAGCACCTGGCCATTGCCATGGCAGCGATGCCTTCGTCGCTTGCTTCTTCCAGGTGACTGACCGCCAGGGCTCCCAGCTCAGCCCCGAGCTAAGCAGAACGGGCAGAGAGAGAAAGCTTTCACCAGCAGCAACAACAATCAATAAAGTGCCAAAACATTTTTTTCCCTGCAAAATATAAACAGCGCTCTGCTACTAAAATGTCTTGGCAACTGCTTCTCACAAGCACAAGCCCCCAAACGGGTAAAAGGTTCATGACAGACATTCATTTGAAAAATAGCTAGTGTGCTACTTCCGAAACTATTCTCGAATCCAAATGCTTACGGATGTTCTTCAAGCAGAGTGATATTGGTAATAAAATCTGACTCTTACAGCATCATTCAAAACACAATAAGGAAAGGAATGCTGTGGTGCCATTGCACTCAGCAGAAACAGATCAGTTAAGAAAACAAACTTTAAAAATGTGAAATTATACATATAACTTGAGAATATCTGATGGAGCTTGATTTCTCTCCAGATAAAAAGTCTGGGCTCAATGGTTAGAAGAAAACTAGGTGGAGGTAATGCTATGATGATAATGAGAACATGGCATTCGAGTGGGTTTCTTCTCAGCTTGACACGTGTACACACACACGCAAACACACATGCACACAGTGCCCCAGCCTGTAAGGTAGTATGTTAAGCGCTCCAAGGAAAGGAAAGGAAACTCATTTTTGACATTACGCTGTGGCCCAGGGAGGCAGCAATGCCCACACAGGGCAGGAGAGGGCTGGCCCCTCGTCAGCAGCTAGCTCAGGTCTCAGAGCATTCTGGTCTGGGGCTCTGGGAGGCAGATGCACCAAAGACAGGCTCTGCTCCCCAGGCGGAGCTTCCTTCTAACCTTGTAGTTACGTTCACTTGCCCAAACTCAGTTTGGTTTGATCCCAGGTATTGACCTCTGTTTAATTCACCAGTTCACTCTCTACAACCCAAAGTAGCTTGCTGACCACCTAGTTCACATTCATTCAACAAACATTCACCAAATATTTACTCACTAACGGCCAGCTGTATGCTGGGCATTATGCTAACCTCCAGGAACAGGGCTGTGAAGCCATGGGTACATCCTCAGCCTGTTTGTTTACAGTGCAGTAGGGATCTGACCACAGGGGGACAAGCACAAGGAGGGACGACAGCTCCTTCTTGGAGAGGTTTGGGAAGGATCCCAGAGGAGCAGTAGCTGAGATGGAAAATGGGGGGGGGGGAGGGGGAGTTAGAGTTAGCCAGTCAAGGGGTATTCGGATTAGAGAAAGCATGTCCAGAGGTGTGGGGTATCAGGCGTACTAAAACTATTTGTGCTGGCTCACGGTAAAGAGGGCAATGGAAGTAAAAGGGGGAGGAGAGAAAGAAAGAGAGAAAGAGGGAGAGAGAGAGAGAGAGAGAGAGAGAGAGAGAAGGAAAGCAAGAGCTGGATCCCAGTAAGGCTACAGATATGGAGCATGGGATTTGTCCTGCGAGCCCCAGTGAGCCTTTTACTGGTCTGCAGCAATGGAGAGGGAGATCAGAGGCACTGAGGGAAGGGGTTATGGGAACGGGTTAGAGTGTGGGCACGCCTGGGCCCGTGGAGAAGCTGTTGGGGAGTCCGGCTGCGAGCAGCTGATGGTGGTGTGACCTAGGCGGTGGGCTGAAGAGAAGCGGATCTAGACCCACTCAAGAGGCAAACCTGGAGGCCTTGCTGGTTGACTGAAATGTAGGGGCGGGGCAGGGGGCGGGGGACAAGTGATGTCCAAGTTGCCTGCTTGGGCAATACCTAGATAACAGGGTCATTCACCGGGAAGGAAACACAGGACAGGATTTGGGAGTGATATTAAGAGCACATTGGATGTGTTGTGGTTGGGACACAGGTGGAGTATCCACATCTGTTTTTAGGCCCCAAGGGCAGTTGTTTGTTTCATTCCAGGGCTTAGAGAGACATCTAGACACGACTGCGGGGTTCTGTCTGCCTTATTCACTGCTGAATTCTCAGTGCCTGGCACAGGGCACACACTCAAGTATTTGTAGAAAGCATGAATAAATGAATCTGAGCAAGATATAAGATCAGAAGATCAACCTGTGACTATTAATGGTGTGCTCTACCAACGTTCACCTGGACACTGCCACGGAAAAACCCTAGAAGCTACATGTGAAATTAGTAGACTTGGTCAGTGTGGCGTTGGGTGCCAACCCAAAGAGGTTATGAATTTGATAAACAAGATCTCAAAAACACTTCCTTTTCTACAAATGCCACCAGCGGGTGATTAAAAAAGTAAATGACCAGCGAAAAAGTACATTTCTAACAGAGATCAGGGATTCTGAGGCCCAACCAGACCAATCCACACCTTGTTCAGACAAATTTCCCCATCTTCTGCCTTTGCAGAAGGCTACTGCCACCTCTGAATAAAGTCTTCTGTAGTATGAGTGTTGACAACGGAAAAACAAAAGGTCAACCACACCTCTGCAGCCTTCATTGGGTGGAGTTCATCCCCATGGAAGTTAATCTGTAATCCCATCTCTTTTCCACTTTGAAGAATCCTTCTGGTGGAATTGAGATCGAAGACGCCCTTCTCACAGAACACATCTATGTTGTCCACGTGGATTTCCCCACTTGCACCCAGCTCCTTTAGCTTCGGGAGGTGGCTATTGATGATTTCATCAGCAGCTTCCACAGCAGTCTTTCCTCTGGGGGAAGAAAATGAGATTACATGGGCAAAATATAATAATAATAATAATAGCAATAATAATTTTTTTTTTCATTGAAGAAAGGCTTTTCTGGCACTGGAAGAATCAGACCAACTGTGGGCAAATGACCTCAAGCCTCACAAAGGCAGAGAAATAATCAAAGGTACAATTCAAGAGTCTTAACATTTGGGATGTAGAAGAGGTATTGACGAGATTTCTATAAGCAATGACTCTGTACACAGGGACTCAAAGCCCAGCCATGTTGCCTTCGAGAATGCCAGCAAGGCCACCTGGCTGAAAAAGTTCTTGCCAAGGACACTCAGACAGCATCCTGGATGCTCCCCTAATAACCCAACTACAGGTTCCTCACCTGAGTTCTAGTGATCACTCGGCCTTTTCCTTCTTCCACACTGTTTCTAGAAGCATCCGCCTAAGTAAGGCTTCTTGTCCCACCATTTAGAACCATGGGGAAAGAGGATTGTGGGAGACCCTGAAGTTCTCTCTAAAATTCTGGGGTAGTTTTAGAGTAGAAAGAGCTGGGCTTTTTGAAGTCAGTTGGACACAGAGCCCTACTACTTGCTGGCTATGTAACTTTAGACATGTCATGTAGCCATCATTTGGCATACTCTGAGCCTCAGACTATATCGTTGGGGGCCAAGATGCAGACCTCAGAGACTCATTGGCAGATGGAGAAAATTTCTGTAAAACCTTAGTCCTGTATTTGGCACACAGAGGTCTCTTGCTCAGCAAAAACCATTTTGGTGGGAAGATAGAGGTGAACCTTGAGGAGACAGGCACTCACATATGTTGCTCCTAATTCTCAAGACAATCAAATAGAATTGTGTGTTATTTAGCTGTTTTATAGATGTTCAAAAAAGTTAAGTGAAGCCCTCAAAATCACCCAGTGGGAAAGTAGCAAAGCTGGATTCAAACCCAGGCCTGGTATGGCTCTAAAGCCTAGGACAGCTCTACCACGTTACACTGCCTGTCATCCACCTTATTTTCTGTTTATTTTTATTATTTTTTAAAGATGTTATTTATTTATTCATTAGAGACACAGAGAAAGGCAGAGACATAAGCAGAGGGAGAAGCAGGCTCCCTGCAGGGTTAGCAGCTGAAGGCAGACGCTCAACCACTGAGCCACCCAGGTGTCCCTTATGTTCTATTTAGAAAAAAAAAAAAAATGTTTTCTATAGACAGATGTCCCAAAAGTCTTAGTGCAGTTTTAAGCATTAATAATTTCAGAAGTATAAATGCTAAAAATGTACAAGAATATCACTGGAAATATTATTTATTTATTTTCTACTTAATTTTGTGAATTTACAATAATAAACTTAATGTTCATTTTTATTCTCTGACTGAAAATAAGCAAAAAAATTAACATTAAACTTACTTTTCAAAGTGCATGAAACTAAATGTAAAAATATGTTATTAAACTTCCAAATAATTTCTGTAAGCCTGTAGCTCCTACATATCTTAGTTATCAAAACCCAAAACTGCACTAAGTCTTTGTTCTGTTTATTTTCAAGTCCTGGATTTCTTTTGGACCTTTTAATTCTGAAACTGTGGGCCTTTGGGTCTAGAGATTCCAGGACAGATAAGATGCAGAAAGGAACAGATTTCTCTATAAGAAAGACATATAGGAGAAACTTCTTAGATAAAAGGGAAAGCTAAAACACATTTACAAGAAAACATGTTTGCTGTTAAACAAGTAAAGAGATGAATAAAAATAGAAACCATTCTGAGGGCTAAACCCAGGTGGCTCAGGGGTTTAGCACCGCCTTCAGCCCAGGGTCCCAGGCCCACCTCAGGCTCCCTGCATGGAGCCTGCTTCTCCCTCTGCCTCTCTGTGTCTCTCATGAATAAATAAATAAAAGATCTTTAAAAAAAAAAATTCTGAGTCGTCTTGACCTCAAGATTTGATCTACCTCCTACACGGTGTTACTTTTAATCTCTAGAGAGTGATTATGCTGCCTTGGGCAACTAGTTAAAGTAATATGCCATTTTAAAGGATCTATGAGGCGGCATTGCTTTTTATTAACCAAACGAGTTTTGAGCATCTCTTCTTTTCTTCCTCGCCCGTCCTTAAGGGACTAGCAAACTGATGGGTGCGAGGGGCCTTCCTAAAACCGCCCGCGGAGAGGACTATTAGAATCCATCAGAACACCTTTCTAAGGGCTTCTGCTGGACTCTGCAAGCACCAAAAGCGCCGCCGCACCTCCAGCCCTGGCGAACGCATCCCCACTTAGGCGCCACCTGCCCCCTCCCTCCTCTATTTTCGACGCCCCACGTCAACCCCGGGCGCACGGAGGTTACTTTGGCACCGAGTGAGCCCCGCAGTACGTGGCCGAGATGCCGACGGGCAGCTGCCGGCGGGCGCGCTCGATCACGCGCAGCAACTTGAGCTCCGTCTGCAGGTCGAGGCCGTATCCGCTCTTGCACTCCGCCAGCGTGGTCCCCGCCCGCACCATGCTCTGCAGCCGCCCCCGGAGGGAGCCGAACAGCTCCTCCTCCGAGGCTTGGCGCGTGTGCTCCACCGTGAAGTTGATCCCTCCTCCAGCCTGGTGGATATCCATGTACGTGGCACCTGCCAGCTGAACACAGGGCTCGCCCTTAGGCCGCACGCGGGAGGTGGCCGGCAGGGCGGCAGTGCCTCCCCCCCCTCCCGGGGGGCGATATCCAAAATGATTAACAATTGGCATGTCAGGGACACCAGCAGATCAGAAAGGATGCTGGGGTACAGAGCCAGGGAGGCCCCTACTGTGCTGGCTGGTGGGGAGCACGGGGTGAGGGGTGAATATTCCAGGAAGGACTGCGATGGCAGAAATGGGAGATGGGGGGGCACTTAGGGTCTCCCACAGCAGCGGCAATCTACCAACCAGCCCAGAAGTATTTCAGTATTTTAACAACCCGGTTGACCCCACTGTATTACCAGCAAAGTCTCTGTCCACCCCTGGCACCTATGAGAAAACAAAGCTTAAGCAATTCAGGAACCCTGCTACAGTTATTCCAAATATCCACTAAGGGGACCCTGAAGGAGGGTTTCCACCTCTCAATATCTGACCACTAGGGTTTGGGGCCTGACGTCTGTCACTCAAGCAAAGCAGCTCTTCCTGGGTTCCAGTTACTCTGGGCAGCAAGGGGGGTGGCACAAACGAAGTATGCCAGCCTGGTGTCTCCCTACCAGAGTTTCTTTTCTTTTCTAAGATTTATTTGTTTACTTATTCATGAGCAACACAGAGAGAGGAGCAGAGACACAGGCAGAGGGAGAAGCAGGCTCCCCGCAGAGAGCCCGATGTGGGACTTGATCCTGGATCCCAGGATCATGCCCTGAGCCGAAGGCAGATGCTCAACCGCTGAGCCACCCAGGTGTCCCTCTGCTTTTTTTTTTTTTTTTGTAAGATTTTATTTATTTGAGAGAGAGCAGGTGCAAGCAGGGGGAGGGGCAGAGGGAGAGGGACAAGCAGACTCCCTGCTGAGTGCTGAGGCCTACCTGGGGCTCCATCCCACGACCCTGAGATCAGGACCTGAACTGAAGTCAGATGCTTAACAGACTAGGCCACCCAGGCTCCAGAAGGCAGCCCAGTTCTGTTTTATTTTTATTTTTATTTTTTTTTTTTTACGATAGTCACACAGAGAGAGAGAGAGAGGCAGAGACACAGGCAGAGGGAGAAGCAGGCTCCATGCACCGGGAGCCTGACGTGGGATTCGATCCCGGGTCTCCAGGATCGCGCCCTGGGCCAAAGGCAGGCGCCAAACCGCTGCGCCACCCAGGGATCCCCCAGTTCTGTTTTAAAGGGATGATTCTAAAACATACATGCATAAGGATTCTACAAGTAAAAAATTTTGATAACTATTATACCTAAAATGATTGCTGGCCCTGTGCATAGCGTAAATATTTGGACAGTTATAAGTCAGTTTTGTTGCAATTTATTTTGCATAGTCCAGGCCAGTAAAAATATCCATGAAAAAGAAATGTAGACATAAGTTGCAAAGCCTGATGGCCAATAACTCTTTAGAAAAAGACTTGTCTGTACTTGTGCCTTATTTTGACTTGCCATCGTTAATTGCAGTTACCTTCATTGCAAACTCGTGAACTCTTTCACCAGCCCATACTGGATGTGTGTGTGCATCCACCAAACCTGTAATCAATGAATCAAATCATCTTTAGAGCTGAGAAAGAGAAAGCCCTTAAACAGCAGGCCAATGATCCCATACCACTCTTGGGAAAGCAAGATGATGGTAAACCATCTTGGAGGAGGGTGGAGGAAAAGAATTTGTCTGTAGGTTTCCTCCAACAGAACGGAAACAAGAATACTGTCTGCATGGCTGGTCTAGAAGGCTTCGGTGCAGGAGAGTGACTGGCATGATGAGAATGCCCATTAAAGAAATACTTACAGCCCCTTTTACCCACTAAGTCCGTGCTCACCAAGCAAGCTTTTGAAACAGGGTGTCACCTCTATTATGTGAGCAAAACAAAGGACTATATCACCAAAGAATAATCTGGGTACGAAAACAGAACACTATCCTTCCTCACTTTGAGAAGGAAAAATATGAAATCAGAAATATGATTCTCCTTCAAAAAAGAAATGCAGTTTAACTGAAGAAACACTATAAGCAATCATGTGAAACGTTTGTTTATCCAGGTACAGCTCAAGTAAAGTGTGTCTTTCCAGAATATGTAAAATACCTTGTGGATTAAATGTCTCATTAGGGGTTCTGACTGGATTAAAATCAAGAATCTCTATTCAGAGTGCATCAGGTTTTTTTTTTCTTGATCTATTTTTTTGAAATAGATTAGTAAAATTCTTCCAACAGCTTTGAACCTAAACACAACTGGTTTCTCTTCAGCATCTCAGTGGGAAGAAGTGACCTGAATGAGTAGGTTTCATTCCCAGCTTGCCCTTTACCTGTCCAGCAATCTTGGGTGGGGTACTGCATCCCTAAACTGGAGTTTTCTAATCTGTAATATAGAGATAATGATACTTACCTTACAGGGCAGTTATAAGGATGCAAGATGAAACCACATTTGTAAAGCAGCTAGGCATTCAATAGTAGAAATTCAATGCACAGTACCTATTCTTATATTTTAATATTATTTCAAGACCCTATTTAAAAGAAGCTGCTCCTCTTTCTCTTTACATTACTAAAACTGGTTTCAGGGCTTTACTGGAAAAAAAGGTTAATACCTGGCAAGATGCATTTCCCAGAACAGTCGATTCTTTCTTCGAACGTTTCTTCAGAAAACAGTTTTTGGATAGCATCAGCAGGACCGATGGCTTTTATAAACCCATCCCTGAAGAAACATCAAGAAATAATTACTAAAGTGTGGAGAAATACTGTGGAAAAACTAAAGATTTCAAATATTGGGTATCAGTCAACATTTACTGTATCTCCTTCTTGCATTTGCGTCTTTGGGGGAAAAAAATGCCTCCAGCCACATGCCAGCAAAAAAAGTCAAATCACAGATACAGAGACTGCCAGCTTGTTCCCCAAGGTCAGTGTTCCCTCCTCCCCGCAGCGCTAGATTCCTAAATTTTAGCTGAACACACGAACACCCAGAATGAAACCTACCTTTCTGGGTTTCCCGTCAACCAGGTGCCCACTCGTGACTAAACTCTAACCAATAGGATCGTTTTCTCTTCCTATTCCCTACTGTCTGGAAGGCGGACGCCAAAAGGAGAGATGGGACTGTCATCTTGGACGATGGAGTGGGAAAGGCTCCTGCACGACTGAGCAAGAGAGAAGGGCCTCCGGACTCCACAGGGCAGGGCTGTCAGTCAGCCCTGGATTTCTACCTCTGTGCAGTTCTGGTAACTGGTTGTTGGGTGGTTGGGTTTTGTTTTGTTTTAGATTTTGTCTATTCACTCACGAGAGACACAGAGAGAGAGGCAAAGACACACGCAGAGGGAGAAGCAGGCTTCCTGCGGGGAGCCCCATGCGGGACTCGATCCCAGGACCCCAGGACTCCAGGACCAGGACCTGAGGCAAAGGCAGAGGCTCAACCACTGAGCCATCCGGGGGAGCCCTCGGTTAACTGGTTTTTAACAAACTTTTAACAGTAACCCTGGGAATGTTTTTATCCCGTTGTTAATTAAACACACACGGTCCCTAAAAGCTGGGCTGTTGCACAACCCTAAGCAGCCTCAGAGGAGCGCCAGAGCACCTTGCGCAAGGGCGCCGCGGCGGAGCTGGGGCGCCGCAATTCCAATGGGCATCCAAGCCCCACTCCCACTGCGGGCTCGTCCTCCCGAACTTCGCTGTTCTCTTACTCACCTCTAGCGGGAAGCACGGAGGGTTAAATGAAAAACAAAACAAAACCAAACAAAGCAAACCGATAATGTCCTCTTTTTCTGGTGTCTGAATCGTTGATTTCCTACCACCCCCAAACCATCACCAGCTGAACGTTTTCCGCACACCCAAGGGGTTGGGCGGGAGGGCGTGTCGTGAACCTGTAAAGGCCCAGAACTCCACCGCGGAGGCGCTGCTTCCAAAGATCTGGGGATGGGGGGACGCGGAGGGGGAAGGGGGTTCAGCCTGAGAGCGTTTTTCCACCGAATGACAGCCGGTCGCCGTCACACAAGGTAGGGAGCAACAGGTGCCCGAAGGACAGGCCCGCGGTGGCTCCCCGGCGGCGGGAAAGCTTTTCCCCGGTTCCCTCCTCGGCGCACAAGTTCGGGGAAGGGGCCACTTACGTGCCCACCACCAGGCTGGCGCCCTCCAGCACCGCCAGGCTGTGCAGCGCGTCCCCCGCCAGGAAGCGCTCGCCGCGGGCGCACACCGTCACCACCTGCCGCGCGTTCTCCAGCAGGAGGCGGTGGCCGCCCGCCATGGCGCCGCGGGTCCCCGGGAGGCCGCCGGCCGCAGGGAGGGCGGAGGGAGGGCGGAGGGGGCCGCGGGGCCGGCGCGCGGGACTGGGGCTCGGCGGCGGAGTGCGCGAGCCGAGGAGGGCGCCGGGCGGAGGACGCCGGGCGGAGGCCGCGGGGAGGCAGGCGGGGGCGGCACCGCGGGGCCGGGGGTGGAGCCGGGGCGCGCGCTCGCCGCCCCCCCATCCGCTCGGCCCCGCCCCCCAATCCGCTCACCGCCCCCCATCCGCTCGGCCCCGCCCCCTCCAATCCGCTCGGTCCCGCCCCCCATCCGCTCGGCCCCGCCCCCTCCAATCCGCTCGCCGCCCCCCCATCCGCTCGGCCCCGCCCCCTCCAATCCGTTCGCCGCCCCCATCCGCTCGGCCCCGCCCCCATCCGTTCAGCCCTGCCCCCTCCAATCCGCTCACCGCCCCCATCCGCTCGGCCCCGCCCCCATCCGTTCAGCCCTGCCCCCTCCAATCCGCTAGGCCCCGCCCCATCCAGTCCGTTCAGCCCCGCCCCCTCCAATCCGCTCGTCCCCGCCCCCTCCAATCCGCTCGCCGCCCCCGGCAATCCGCTCGCCGCCCCCATCCACTCCCCGCCCCCTCTCCCAATCGGACGGGCGCGGCGGCGGCGCCAGGGCCCACACCCCGAGCGAGGGGTAGTGCTGACCCTTGTCAGGGACAGTCCTGGTTCCGCCCGGTCCGGCTCTGGGCGCGTGTGCCGGGGACCACTGTCCCTACTCTGCAGATCGGGCCCCGAAGCTGGCTTACCGGGGAGAAGGGCGGGCTGCGCGGACGGGAGACCCCGAGGGGCAGCGCGGGGGAACCCCTGCCGGGGGGGGGGCTCCTGGGTCCGCGCGGCCGCGGGGGGGGGGGCGGGTGCCGCGCACAGTTTTCGGTTGGCCGGCTCCGCTCCGGGATCCCCTCCCAGAAGGTCCCCGAGATGAAGGGAGATCCGGGCGGGGGAGGCTAGAGCCGGGACGAGAGAACCCCCTTGCGCCTCTGCCCCCCGTCCCCTGACGCCTTCCCGAAGGATAGGTCGGACCTGCTCCCGGACCCAAACTCTCGGAGGTAAAAGTGGTTTCAGCTCAGCGTCCCTCCCCCATCTCCCCGGCGGTCCGTGGCGGCGCCTACTCTCGATTTGCCTCCAGGGTTGGAGACAGAGTCACGTTTGTTTAAGGAAGATGGTCTGTGATTCTCACTCACGCCTCTTCTCACCTGTCACCTGCTGTGACAACACTGACAGGCACCGGGCTTGGTTTTGAGCCTTATTTTATTTTGCTTATACGCTTGCATTAGAAGCTCTGTGTTAGGCTGTGGGACACACAAAGACAGGAAAGGCACTTTCCCTGCCCAGCAAAGACTGCAATCAAAAGGAAGGCACTTTATAAACACGAAAAATAGACCATAAAAGCAGGCTGAGGCCTGTAAAACCAAAAAATGTAAAAGTCAATTTTAGGATTATTTTAAAAGAACAAAGAAGAGAAAAGCAAAAAAAAAAAATCTGTTAGATGAACATAATGAGAATATAGCTGTGTATTTTGGTCTTACAAGAGAAAAAATTGGTAGGAAAGAAAGAGTAAAGAAAAAAAAAGGAAAGAAAAGAATTCAATAGAGAATATGAGTAAAAGAGACCCTACAGGAGAAGAAAAATCCATATATTACCCAGGCTCGGACACAAAATCACAAAGAGGGGTGTGTGTGTATGTGTGTGTGTCTACACATAGTTTTAAAGAGAAAGGTATATAGAGAAAAATAATACAGGAGAAATATAGTGAAAAACACATAAAGTCACTAATTCCAGAGAAACATCAAAATTTTCTAACATTTCTGCTAAGGACTTGAATCTGTCATGTTTTGCAATTATAGGCATATTTGTAGATTTATGAAGTTGTAGGTGTGAAGGAGCAGGTGAAATAATGGTAATATAGAAGGCTTTGGGGTTCCATAAACTGGTTTTAATCCCGCTGTTACTTATGAGTTATTTGATCCTGGGAAATGTCCTTAATTTCCCCAACCTCAGTTTTCTCATCCATCTTCTCAGGGGGGTAATTGTTTCTATTTCCTGGACTTGTTTGAACTTAATAGAAAATGGAATGGAAAACACTTTACCCAGTGCCTAGCTCTAAATAATAGGTGTAATTCTTATTATATTACTACTACCACAGCAGCAACTGCTGCTGCTAATTTATTTTAATACTTTTATTTCTCTTCCTGGTCAGTTAAGTTCAAGGTAAGATTTCAGCCACGAGGTCCCCTCCGGAGTTCTCAGAATGTACCACGAGCTGAAAGCCTACCAGTTTTGGGGAAGTCAAAAAAAGAAATGCTCATTCTTTTCATGGGGACATTGATTTGTGGGTGAACTGTGTCCATTACAGTCCAGGTACACAGCATTGGCTGAAAAGTCCCTGTAAACAAGAGGTTTGCAGAAGCAAGAAGAACAAGAGTGAGCTGCTCTCCCCCTCAGTCATTGTTAAGCACGTAATTACAGATCATTTCCTTAGTAATAACCAGCATCCCTGTAGCACTTCTCAGTTCACACGGTACTTTTTACATCATCTTACTCGCATTGGCTGACTTCCCCTGTTCTTCCTTCCTTTTGACACTCAGGCTGTTTTTTGTTTTTTTCAGTTTGCAAAAGGGGCAGACAAATGTCAACAGGAAAGTCCACACAAAATACGCCAGCAGGGCCTTAAAGGTCAAGCTGAAGGTAATTTCCTATCAGTGTGCTCTGCTTCTGACCTAATCAAAAGAGGCAGGTCATTGAGCAGGCCAAGGACCTAGTGGCTCCTGGCTCGCAGGTAAACAAAAAATTGCTAGCTCTGGTCTCTACACACCATCCAAGGACACAGTTTACAGCCCTTTCTCCTAGTATTTGTCCAAGTGGGTGGGAAGGAGGTGGGCAAAAATGGGTTTAGGTCTGAATCTGTCTAAATCTTTGTTTGCATATGGGAGATAAAAAACAAAGATAAAGCGTTTTATCTCCTACTAAGAGACTCTGGAAATCCATTCTCCCTGAGTTGTAGAGAGAGTTGTTAAGAAAATCAAATACAGGGAAGCCCCTGTGGCTTAGTGGTTTAGCGCCGCCTTCAGCCCAGGGCGTGATCCTGGAGACCTGGTATCCAGTCCCATGTTGGGCTCCCTGTGTGGAGCCTGCTTCTCCCTCTGCCTGTGTCTCTGCCTCTCTCTGTCTAATAAATAAATAAAATCTTTTAAAAAATCAAACAGATTGCTTCAAATAATACCTGGTAGATACTGTTATTGTTCATTTCATTTGGAGTTGGTCTTGGACTTTAGGGTTGGTCGTTAGAAAAACCCATTCTTCTTTTTCCACTTCTACTTCCATGAAGCTTGGAATGTTAAGAATGTGCACGAAGGTGAGTCAGGTTCCCCAAATTTGCAGCAGTATTGCTGGTAGATTGAGAGGACTCAAATGAAGGGTTTCAGGAATTTGAGTTCAGGATTTCTTACAAAAGTTGGTGGTCAGTTATCCCTCCTTTTCAAAGGCTAGTGGTTATTCACGAGACAGGACTAGAAAGAGGACAGATCTGGACATCTACCTTGAAGAAATTAATAGGCAATTATTTCCCTATCAGCCTACCATGAGTAGCCACACTGCATTTATTACCTGTGTTTGAAAATTGCAACAAGCCTGTAAGAAAGATATTAGTATCCATACCTGATAGAAGAAGGACCTAAGGTGTACTGAGTTTCAGCAGATAGATCTAAAAGAAAAAGCTGGTTAGAACCAGAGGCAGGATTCGACCTGCTGTCAAGACCAGGGTCTTTCCATAGTGTCATCCATCCATGCTACCCCTGTGATGATCCACATGAAAAAACCTGACTCAGTGGCCACACATAATTGCATAATGCCAGAGGAATGCTAGCATTAATTAAATCAACCAGTATGGTGTTTGCCTTGGAAGAACAGTGTATTTTACGCCCATGTCCCCTAACATGTCTCAAATGTAACATGTTCCCGACTTAATTGGAAACCTTTGAACTTAATTGCCCCTTCCCCATAGCTGCTCTGTCTCCATTGATGGCAACTCCACCCTTTGTTTCCTGAGCTCTTTATCTCATACCCCACATCCAAACCATCACCCCGTCCTGCAGGCTCTACTTTCCAAATGGATCTAGAATCTAACCCTTTCCCCACTTCTATTCTTCCCATTATGTCTTGCCTCTCAATGACTGTAGCCACCCAACAGATGTCTTTATTTCACCACAACCCCCTTGTACAGTCGCTTCCCAGCTCAGCGGCCACAGTGGTTCATTCCAGATTCCCATTTCACTGAGAGAGTGACCCACAGGGCCCTCACTCTCTCTCTGATCTCACCTATCCTTCTCTACTTTGTTCCCTCTGCTTAAGTTCTATTACTCTCCTGGCTGTTCCTCAAACACACCGGGTATCCTTCCTCTTCGGAATGCTTTCTCCATGGGCTTACACTGCTGTGGCTCATGGTGTGCCTCATGCTGCCCAAGCTGGGGGCCACATAGTACCTAACTTAACCATCACATGAGGTAGGTGCTATTCTTATCAGCCCTTTTGAAAGATGGGGAAATTGAAGTGTGGGGATTTAAGGAGCATGATGAGAGTCCATGCTCTTAACCACTAGCCTCTGCCACCTCTAAAAATGATGGCTTGAAGTCACCATGTTAAAGCCCTTGTTTTTTTGAGCTCTTCATCTTTTTCATCTGTCAGAAGCTAGATTTAAACATATATTTTATTTTTTTAACATGTATCTTAGATGTGAATTTGCAGGTGTTTGCTATGCAATCCAGTGACATTTTCCTTCTATTTCAACGCAAACTCTGTGTAGTCATGTTATTTTTATTTTGCACAACAAAGACATTCACTGGCTTTGACTTTCTTTTCCTGGTTGGCACATCTTATTGGTTTAGTTCAAAGAACTTTATAATCCCTTCTAGGAATAGTTGGCTCTCTTCTTCTCTCGTTCGTTCTTTACCAATCTTTCATTAATCAATAGGGAGATTAATATGTACAGAAGTACAGAAGCATAACAACTTCTAGAGACTACTGGTTCCATTCACATGTTCTTTGAATTATTGGAGAGATGGAATCAGAGCAGATACCTGCTATTATCAGTTGGCTTAGGGGAACGAGAACTTCCAGTTTCCCTATGAGTGAAAAAGTGCCCGAACCCATGGGTAAAGATTTTTATTGCAGATAGACTTAGGATAAAGTGAATGAAAGAGGAGTGAATTGAGTTAGAAGTGGAAGATTAAAAGTGTGCCAAGAAAGAAGTGAGTAGACTCTTAGGGATTTGGAGGAGTGTGGAGTGTGTAAATATATATGAAAATCTTCTACCAACCTTTACTATTGGCCATCCAAGTTCCAAATACATCAACCCAACAAATTGTCCTCAATTTTCCACCGGCCCTTTTTTTCCACTGTCAGAATGAACCCAATGCCTGTGAAACAAATCTTCAGTAATGTGAAAAAGTATCAATGACATAGTTTTTGTTAACCTTTTCTCTTTTGTAAGCTTTAACATCACGTCTTTTTGCTTTTCCATTTTTGTTTTTATAATCACTTGGAAGTAAAACCACATTCTCCTTGGTAAATATTAGCACAAAATTGCTCCCACTTGTTAAGTTTGCTCTCTGTGCTAGGCACCCTGCTTGGGTGTTTACACACATTACATCATTGTCTCCTCATGAAAGCTTTAAGATACAAAATTATCTTCCTACTTTATGGAAGAGGAGCCTGAGTCCCAGAGCTACTAAGTAATTAAAATGTAGGCCCCCTGGGGGAAGAAATGTGTGGGTTTTTTTTTTTTCTCTTTGTTGTTGTCATCATTTTTAAACTGTCCTGTTTCTGGCACCAGAACAGTGCCTCACACATGGTACATACTCAATAAATATATTTAGAATGTTAAATGATCTTGCTCACACAACTGTAAATGCCAAACTGACAGGCTTCTCCATTCCAAAGTCTGTATCTTGATCACCTGCTACAAATGCCTCTGAGAGTCTTGTCAATGTGGCTCTTTGAGAGAACTGATGGACACCTTTAAATTAGCAGCCTGAGATGGGATGTGTTTCACATTGTTCCCTTTTTATATAAACTCCCGAAGGCCCTTTTTCTTGCCCAAATGAAAATATTGCCACTTTTTTCATCGTAAAAATCACCAAGCTCATTGAGAAATAATAATACAAAAAAGTATAAAAATTTAAGACAAGGGTTAGGCTGAAGCAAGGGAAACATTTACCTGTGGTGTGACACCTAAGGGGGAGGGCAAAAACAAACATTTTAATTCACTATTTTTAAAAATAAAAATCAATGCAAAGAATTCCACGATGAGGGCAGCCCCAGTAGCACAGCAGTCTAGCGCCACCTGCAGCCCGGGGCATGATCCTGGAGACCTGGGATCGAGTCCCACGTGGGGCTCCCTGTGTGGAGCCCGCTTCTCCCTCTGCCTGTGTCTCTGCCTCTCTCTCTCTCTCTCTCTCTCTCTGTGTGTGTGTCTCTATGAATAAATAAATAAAACTTTAAAAAAATTCCACGATGAGCAAAATACCAAAAATGTACATAAAGACGAGATCTGTGGGCCAGGACGAAGGTGTGGCGAGGGAGGCACCTGCTCTCAGGGTCACGTGAGTGCACAGTCAGAGCCTGTCAGTATTTAAAGTCTTGATATTTTGTCCACCATGCATTTTTTCCTGCATTGACTTGGAATTTTTTTTTTTTTTTATAAATTGCATTAGCATGTTATTTATTTCGATAACTGAATTTTGGGGGCCACTTCCTTAAATTTTGCACCTAGCCCTAATCCCAAACCTGATAGAAATGAATAGAGAGGTTGCTCCAAATCGAAGACAACCACTATTAATGTTCGGTGAACAGCTTCTCAAACATCTGATTTGGCAGGTGTTTTTTTTATCCACACTGCTCCCAATCTTTCCACTTTTAATATATAGTTAACAACGGTAAGCAGTGACTGTGTTGTGCCCAAGACTGCGAATCCGAGAAACCACCAAGGAGCGACACCGATGCAAACACACGAGGATTCATTTACAAGCTAGAGCTTGGGTCCAAGTGTACCCGACACAGCGGAGCAGGGACTTGGGCCCCGAGGCTAAGACGCGTAGCAGCTTTATAGGGGCCAGTGGGATTGTAACATGCGCAGAAAGTTGCATAGTCAGTCGGTCCACACGCAGGTGGCCGATTGAATTACATTTTATCCTATAGTATCCACTTGAGCTGGCCTTTGGTTTTGGTCAGAATTGGCGCGCAGTTTTGGCGGGCACAAGGCGGGGTTACATTGTTATGAGCCGATTTCTGATTAGGGTGTGCCCAGCGGCCTGACTAGGGTGGGGCAGCGCCTTAAGCAATAAGCAGGTCATGTGGGGGTGATACAGGAGGTGGTGGGTGCCGCACAAAATGGAATTAGTCCTGCTCTGCTTGTCCAGGGGTAAGGGATTTTTGTTAAATTTCCTGGGTCCCACAACTGCAGCATTGTTTTGATGGGACACGGGACAATCCGTGTTATGGGCATACCAAGGTTATTTAATTAATAAACTCCCTGTTTATTAAATAACATGTCAACAAACATTATTGTACATACTTTTTTGCCCCCTTATCTGATTATTTCTTGGGATGAGTTCCTAGATTTGGAATTGCTGGGTCAAAGGGTTTGTGCTTTTAAAAGCAATGAAGAAAAATAAAATAAAATAAAATAAATAATAAAAATAAAAGCAATGAAGGCCACTTGGAATCATGGGCTGTTGAGTTTAGCCCCCTTTATGCAAGCTTTACCGAATTTATTTTTTTAAGTTTTTATTTTAATTCCATTTAGTTAACATGCAGTATAATACTAGATTCAGGTGTACAATTTAGTGACCCAACACTTCCATACATCACCCGAAGCTCAGGTTTACAAAATTTTTAATGTATTCCCTTTTCTTTGGACAGGACCAGGAGACAAAATGTCATCACAATTTTTGCCGATATCCCTGGCTTCTGAAGGTAAATAAGAAATCTGTCCATGAGTTCTTGTTTTGTGCCTGGTACGGTCAGTCGCTATTGTAGATTGGGAACGTGGGAAAAGGAGAATGACACATGACGTGAAGGCCTCAGACATGGCCTTTCTGTGTAAAGAGGTTACAAATGACCTGCTGAGAAGGTTCCCTTCCACTTTTTAATTCTGCAAAGAAAACTCTTCACATTGGAGGGGCATTAAATTGTCATATTTGGCCAGATTGCTAGGGAGTTTCATGACATAAAACAAGTAACTCAATTATTTGTCATAATAAAGGTCATGAATAACTACATTTTATCAAAATCTGTCCTCTCCTTTCCTTTTCCAGCCTTTCCCTCCTCCTCCTGCTTCTTTACAAGTGTATAAGGAATTCATATTTATCGGTATAGAAGAATAACTTCTTTGTCACTTACAAATTTGGCAAAGATTTGAACACTGGATAACACCAAGAGTGTGTTACAGGTAACAGGCGCTCTGTAGGCACTTTTCATGGGCTCAGGGAAAGTCACGCAATGGATTCTCCCTCAGAAACTCCTGAAGGAACCAAGCCAATATCTTCATCTCAGACTTCTGGCCTCCAGGGCTGTGAGAGAATAAATGCCTGCTGTGTTAAGCCCCTCCATTTGTGGTGATTTGTTATAACAGCCCTAGTTCTATGTGACTAAGAAGTAATTCAAGTGGGGAGAAGGGTTGGCTAAGGGCCAATTCTTAAGTGGATTTATAATTCAGGAATCTTGCTAGAGTGGGGTGAAGGTGGTCCCTCCAAAATGGTAGTTGTCCATGTCCTAATCTCTGCAATGGGACCTTATTTGGCAAAAGGACCTTTCAAATGTAATTGAAGGAAGGATCTCAAGATGAGATCATCCTGGACTTAGGGTGGGTCCTGAATCCAAGGACAAGTGTCCTTGTGAGAAAAAGAAGGGCCTGTAAACATAGAGGCAGAGATCGGAGTTACACAGCCCGTGAGTGCCTGAGCCACCAGAAGTTGCAAGAGATAAGGAAGGATTCTTCTGTAGAGCCTTTGGAGGGAGCATAGTCCTACTGACACCTTGATTTTGGACTCCTGAACTCCAGGACTGTGAGAGAATAAAGTTCTGTTGTCTTAAGCTGCCAAGTTTGTGGTAATTTATTTTGGCAGCCATAGGAAACTGATAAACTTGGTGTTTAGAGTTCTAGTTTTTTCTATTTCTCTATAACTAAAAGGCACTTGGCTTTGGAGTTGGGAAAAAATGTCTTGTCAATCCAGGATGCTTGAACTTGTTCGGAAAGGGTTTAAACTTGGGCATTCAAGATTTTAAGCCACCTAGGGTGGGGTGGACAGTAAGTTTGTGAGGTTTATCTTGGGAGGAGAGAGGGTTGGTTGAGGGAGAGATGTCCAGCCTACCAATGACTCACCTGTTACAGGACATCAGTGGTCCCATCCTGGGATGTCAGGTCTAGCTCTGTCCTGAGAGTGGTGGCATAGGGTACAAGTACAGTTTCTGGCAATGTCATTCAACCCCAAATCCCTTTAGGTCCTTGACTTTTCTTGCCTCCTCCTGGGCCTCAGTCTGTCGGCTCTGCCCTTCCATACTCCTGCTGTCTCCAGCCCAGATGCCTGGACCCACCCCCACCTGTCTTTGCTCGTGTATTATAAGGCCTAAGATTTCATATATTGCCTTGACGTCTTTGAGCTTCACAGAGCCCCCAAGACCTAATTGTAAGTCTCTCTGTTCTTGCCAGATTTGACCTCCACCCAGTGAGAAAGGTTCCCCACCCATCTAGTTTCTCCATCAGTTGGACCAGTTATACTCCAGTGGTCTTCAACCTAATGGGTTTCACAAGTCAATTACATCCTCTTGAGGGAAGCTAGAGGCACCTCACCCTTTTATTACTACAAAGCCTGCCTCCTGCCATCTGTCTGTTTCACTCTGCTCCTGAGTGTGGTCATGATGTGGCCCTGCCTGGCAGGTAGTGTCCTCCTCCCCTGGGCTGTGAGTGTAAGTGACTAATAATCCACTATCTATCTCATCAGTCCAGTGTGGAGTGTCATATGTTTAGTCATTTCATACTATTTGGGGCAAGGGATCCTTCCTTCACCCACAGGTGAATAGGAAGTGATGGAAACACTACACACTCTGTGTTGAGCCCAAAGCTTCCACTCTGCAATTTTCTTTCTTCCTGGCCCATAACCTGCAGAAAAACATGCTTGGGTTTCTATCTCAGACATTCCCACTTTCCCACCTGAATCCCTGGCCAAATAGCCAATTCTCAGGCAGCCTCTAAGCTCCAGACCAGTAACCCCCATCCCGGCTGTATCTTTTACTTGCTTAGAGAAGAGAGGTGCTTTCAAGATACTCCGGTATTTTAGGAGGTGAAAGTGGGTGCAGGGCCCAGGGTAGGAGGGGGGATGTGTTTTCAGTTATCCTTTCCCTTTCTCTGATTTAAGATGTCAATTCCAAGCTCCAGAATTCCTGCTTTTGGCTATGGGTATCTGAAACCAAAATTTCCACCCTCAAGCATTAAAAAGCCAGAAAGAAAGAAAAAGAGAAAGACTTTTGATCATTTCAAATTTTATGAATAAAAACAAAACATCTGTTCAGAAATTCAGTTGACTTCTCTCTTCCTCCCTTCCAATCCCTTTCCCTCACTTCCCTCCCCTTTACAGCCAGGCTTCTTTTTTTTATTAAGGGTACAAGCCCATGGATTGTATGCACAGATACATGCCACCATCACCACAGTCCATTTTAGAACATTTTTATTGTCTCAGAAAGAAACTCTGGGCCTTAACCCCCATCCTTCATCTCCCTTCCAGCCCCAAGCAACCACTAATCTATTTTTTGGCTCCATGGATGTGCCTATTCTAGACATCTCATGGGATATAATGGTATCTTATAATGTAGAGACTTAATGTGGCTTCTTTCACTTAATATAATATTTCCAAGTTTCATCAGTCATGTATCCTTCTTGTGGCTGATTACTATTCCATTGTGTGGATATACCACATCTTGTTTATCTATTCATCAGTTGATGAATATTTGGGTTGTTTTTATCTTTTTATTTTTTAAAGATTTTATTTATTTGAGAGAGAGGGACAGAGAGACGGAGAGACAGAGAGAGAGCATGAGCCGGGGTGAGGGACAGAGGGAGAAGCAGACTTCCTGCTGAGCAAGGAGCCCAATGTGGGGCTTAATCCTGGGACCCCAGGATCATGGCCTGAGTTGAAGGCAAGTGCTTTTCTAACTGAGCCACCCAGGCGTCCCTGTTTCTATCTTTTGACTGCTATGTATAATATTGCTATAAATATTCATGTACAAGTTTTCATGGGGACATACGTCTTCATTTCTAGGAGTGGAATGGCTGGGTCACATGGCAACTGTATGTTCAACTTTTTGAGGAACTGCCAGCTTGTTTTTCAAAGTGGCTGCACTATTTTCCATTCCTGCCAGCAGAATGTTTGAGTTTCCAATTCCTACACACCCTTCCCAATTCTTGTCATTATCTTTGGTTTTTTATGGTTTTGTTTTTTGAAGACTCTCTAGTCTGGACCGAGGATGCCCCGAAGGGTAGTAGCTGTGTCTCTTGCTGCCAAAATGGTGGTGTAAGGGTAATAGTACATATTTTCACAGTGATGAGAAGAACCAATATTTTAATGCCTCAAAATATGATCCCACTATCCTGTAACAGGCCCCCTTATCTATTCACACAACAAATATAGACTCATTCCCCCTGAAGTACTAAGCACTGTGCTCCATGCCATGGGAAACAGATGAGCTGTGTCTTCTGCCCTCGAGATCCAAGCCTTGCATCCCTGCCTCAGTTGGGGAGCAAAGGCTGTGTCCTCCTCCTGAGAGGCTCATCTATCCTCCTGCTCCACCTTGGCTGGTGAGAGTGTTGCCCTTCTGGCCAAAAGAGCAGGGATGACAGATATTTTTCTTTTCTTTCTTTTTAACAGGTAAAGGAAAAGATGACTCAGTCAAAAAGGACAGGCCATACAAGATCTTTTTCAAAGATCTCTTTCTTTTCAAAGAAAATGAAATGGCAGCAAAGAAAAAGGTAAGGTTTTATTAAAAACCCAATCCAAATTAATATTAGAAATTTATCCTCTTACCCACCACTTTTATTAACTTTGCTGGCGTAAGAAAAGGGATCAGGTACCGCATGCTATGTTGGGGTGTAAACATGCACGACAGGAACAACATCAAGCCATGGCAAGGACCTAATGATCACTGCCTACTCATGGAAGACACACACACTGTGGCCAGCGCATATGACAAGTGTGGTACACCCCACTTCATTGATTTCAATGCTCATATTTTTTCACATTTTCTCATTCCTGAAGGGGGATCCAGCTTATATAGGTAGGATGCCATGTATAATTGGCAGTGCATAAAATAATAGTGCTTCTATAAATGACATCTTAGACTTGGTAAAATACAGTAATAGAGCATACAAAAGACATGTAGAGAAAGGAGTGACCATCTTTGTTAGAGAGAAGGGTGATGGTGATGGAGGTGGGGATGGAGGTGGGAGAGTGAGTATGTATGTGTCTGTTTGTATCACATGCACAAAGACTTCACTGAGGAGATAGCGAGAGCTGAATTGTTAAGAATAAGTTAAAATTCACCAGATTCAGATAAGAGGATGTATGTGTGCATTAAGAAGAGGGGCAGAGAAGGAAGAAGGAACAAAAGTGGAAGAGGGGGTCATTTTAGAATTATTTGGTATGAAGCTAAACCAGAGATGAGGTGAACTTTCCAGCTGTGCCTTGCAGTTAACCTCACTCCTTATAGTATCGTACCTTTTATTACACAATTTGGTTTTCTTCTTTTTTTAATTTTTATTTATTTATGATAGTCACAGAGAGAGAGAGAGAGAGAGAGAGAGAGAGAGAGGCAGAGACACAGGCAGAGGGAGAAGCAGGCTCCATGCACCGGGAGCCCGATGCGGGACTCGATCCCTGGTCTCCAGGATCGCGCCCTGGGCCAAAGGCAGGCGCCAAACCACTGCGCCACCCAGGGATCCCCACAATTTGGATTTCAAAAGGCTTGCTTTCCTTATTCCTAGATGAAGAAAATGTCTAGAAATGCTGAATAACAGATTAATCTGTAAGGTGAAGGTTTTATGCTTGTGTTCTATAGTTTTATTGAAAGCGTCCAAAATTAAATTGATTCACGAATATAAAAGGTTGATTTATTTATGTCTAATGGGGAGGTCCATTTCCTCTCAAGTTTCCAACTCAATTCCACAGAACCAGTCATTTCAAATCAGTGGAATTTCCAAGTTACCTGCAGTTTGGGCAAGACAGGATGAAAAAATAAAAATGAAACTGAAAATAAAGCCAGAACACTATCTAGTCTCATATTTGTGACATCCATGTTTAGTAAAGGTTGAATGTCTTTATATTTGTGCTCAGCTTCAGAAGAGAAAGAATTACAAATTATACCCAGTCCTTCAGAGATAAGAACTCAAAGTTGCTTGTTTAATGTATCAATAAAAAGAAATATACCAATAATGAGAAAAGACTTATTACAAATGATATTTTTATATATGATCACTATATTTTTAAAGACAACATTATTTTGGTATAATAGATATTATTTTAAACTTTCACACTCGGGCAGGAAAAATTTATAAACCGCAGCATGAAAGTCTACCAAAAGTCTACTTTTTCATCTCGAATGAAGAGTCGTTCACACCTGGGCCAAGTAGCATTCTACTCTGACGCAGCTGGTGGCTCATTTGAAAAATTTGGGTTAGATCCCACTCTTATTCTAAGATTAACAGAAGGTAAGTCTAGATTACTGTTAAAGAATATTTTTTGAATATTTACTATTAATGTCAGGTTGGGGGGCTTTTCTGGAGGTAAAAAAAAAGTATGCTGTCTCATACTATGGTTGAGTGGAAGGGAAGGGAAGGAAGGGAAGCCCTTTTTTGTAAATGGAAGCCGAGAGTCAGGACAAAATCTATTTTAAATAAGAAAACAGGGATGCCTGGGTGGCTCAATGGTTGAGTGTCCGCCTTCAAGTCAGATGGAGTCCCACATCAGGCTCCCCGCAGGGAGCCTGCTTCTCCATCTGCCTGTGTCTCTGCCTCTCTCTGTGTGTCTCTCATGAATAAATAAATAAAATCTTTAAAAATAAAAAAGTAAATAAGAAAACCTATTTTTCCAAGAAATAGATTGTTACTTATTTTTATGTCTCTAAGGAAGAAAGCCACTGTCAAAACGATACAGTATTAAAGGTTATGGCTAGGACCATCGAAATTCATTTCTAGATATAGAAATATATAGAAACTTTCTAAAGAGAAGTCGTGACTTTCCAGGCCATACAACTCATAGATCCAGGATCAGGAAGCTAATAGAGTTAAGTAAGTTTCTCTGTTGTTACAAAAACATAACCTGTTTTAATGGTACCTGAAGGCAACATGTTAAAATATTACAGGCTATGAATTATTGCTCTATGAAAAGGGGCCATGTGGTAATCAAAATGTCATGGACATTTCTTACTTATCAGATCAAGAAGTGCCTCCAAATGAAATAGAAAGCAGTTTGAAAAAAAAAAAAAAGAAAAAAAAAAGCAGTTTGAAGCCAGTGAGGTTGAAGTGATAAATGCTAAGATGATGGTGTCATAAAATCTTCCCCCAAAATGAGTCTTGTCTAAATTTTTAAATTAAAAAGGAAGGCAGAAAGGAAGGAGGAAGCAGGGAAGATACATTGAGTGTCCAGGATTTGCCATGGTAACTTAAAAATTTGGTAACTTTGCCAAATTGTGATGAAAAAAAAATCTTCAGAAAACAACAACAAAACACTTAGGAAAGAACTCCAGAGTCAATAATTAGTATAAAAGAGGGAAGCCATGTTAACTTTTTTTAGATTGTGAAGGTGCATATTCTGCACTATAGTATGAAAAAGTGCAAATGTCAGGCGACATGGTAGTATCAGTGACCACTGATAGGGTACAGCTAGGTTCAGTCTTGTGTCTCGTAGTTCACCTCTGTAGAGTGGTCAACCCTAAGTCATCAAGAGCACTTAAAATGATATGTGATATGTTTTAGAGTTCTACATAAAGTGGCTACCTCCAAAAATCCTTGCCACACTACTGCTTCTGAGATAACTAGCGAAGATGGCTTTGCAGGTGACTCTATATGACACCATGCTGATTGACAGAGGGGTGACTGGTCTCTTAAGAGTAAATGACATAAAGTAGACTCTTAAAAAAGGAAATGGTAAAATTGTTTGGTATTATCCAAGGCAATCTGGGCTCTGTCAGCAATGGAAATCAGGTTGTCAGTTTTTGCCAATTACACAGACAAGCAATTTGGACGTTTTTTGTGGAAAATAGAGAAATTCTCCTCAGACTCTTTCCAATTAAGAGTTGATTTGGTTGAAACCCCCATCCCCCAGCTTTACATTTCCTGCCTGAATTGATTAAAGACAAGTCTACATGATGTAAAAGGAGCAAGTGACCCCTACTTTGGGAGCCCAGTTATTTTTGTGTATGCAGTAGTAGCCAACTGTATGCCATAGTAGCCAACTGCTAGATTACCTTGAAGAAATTACACAGGCAACTGTCATAGACAGATTGGTTGGGCTGCATAAAAGACGTGCCATTTCCTCCTCTACGTGGCTGACATCAACTCAGCCAGGTAGTATCATGGTAAAGTAGCCCAAAATGTAAGCATAACTATAATATTTAATAAATGGACAGCATAGGATTTTGTTTTTAATATTGAAATTTATTCCAGTTCATGTGACCATCATAAATGACCAAATGAGAGCTACAGTAAGCACTTTTGTGCTTTTTGTTCCATTAAAAATGTTTTAAAAAGTAAACTGAATCTGAATCTAATCAATCACACATGGGAGATTGAGCACATGTTATTTATATATATATATATATATATATATATATATATATATATATATATATAATTTATTTATTCATGAGAGACACAGAGAGAGAGAGAGGCAGAGACACAGGCAGAGGGAGAAGCAGGCGCCACGCAGGGAGCCCGATGTGGGACTCAATCCCCAGACTCTGGGATCACGCCCTAGGCCGAAGGCAGGCACTAAACTGCTTGAGCCATCCAGGTGTCCAGAGCACATGCTAAATAATACCCTGAGGATGCAATCTGCCATTAATCAGGAAATTCTACAGGAAAATTGATCTGGTTTCTTCTTTGCTTTCTCTTTCTTTCTTTCTTTCTTTCTTTCTTTCTTTCTTTCTTTCTTCTTTCTTTCTTTCTTCTTTCTTCTTTCTTTTTTCTTTTTTTTTTTTTTGAGAGGGAGAGAAGAGAGGGAGAGGCACAGGATGAGGGAGAGAATTTTTAAATTTTATTTAAATTCAATTAACATATAATGTGTTATTGGTTTTAGAGGTAGAGGTCAGTGGCTTATCAGTCTTATATAACACCCAGTGTTCATGACGTCACGTGTCCCTCTTAATGTCCATCACCCAGATACCCCATCCCCCACCCTCTCCTCTCCAGCGACCCTCAGTTTGTTTCCTAGGATTAAGAGTCTCTTATGGTTTGTCTCCCTCTCTGATTTCATCATGTTTTATTTTTTGGGAGAGAAAGAATCTTAGGCAGGCTCGGAGCCCAGCACGGAGCCGGATGCAGGGCTTAATCTCACAGCCCTGAGATCATGACCTGAGCCGAAATCAAGAGTCAGACACTTAACCAGCTGGGCCACCCAGGTGTCCCGATCTGGTCGCTTAGACCAATAAGTGGCATGGAAGAAAGGTAGTGTGTGTGGAGAGGTGGGCATGGCAGTTGTAGGTAAAAAATCAGCTTAAAAAAAATCAACTTTAGAAGTTATACCAACCAAAATGATCTTTGTTTAGATTTTAATATTTTTAACTCTAAAAGTTATTTTTGAGACAACTGGGGAAATTTGAACCCAGACTAGGTATAAGAAGATATTTATTTGGGTGATAGTTGTACAATGGATATGTTTTTAAACTGTTTTATCTAATGGCATATATTTGGATTACGTGATAACAATGGCTTAGATTTGCTTTCGAATATTCCACTGAGGGGGAAAGTGAGGGTGGCAATAGATGAGACAAGATGGGTAAGACGTTGATTGTGTTGAAGTAGGTGATAGGTACATGGCAGTTCATTTTATGACTCTAATCTTATGAATGTTGAGGATTTCCATAATAAGTTTTTTATGTATTAAAAAGAAAACTGTTATAACTAGGTGCTTGTTACTTTCACATATATTATTTCAATGTATTATTCTAATTCTCCACAAAATGTTGTTAGATGTTTCTGTCTCTTCTCCTCCTCTGATGAAAATGGCTCAATGAGGTTGAATCACTAATGAAAGGTCACTAGGTGGATGCAGAATCCAAACCAATGCCTGTCTGACTTCAAGGCTTATTGTTTGTCACCCATAATTACAGAACTATTTTTTAATGATTCTAATAATCATTATTGCTATTATTATTGACTTGGAAAAATTAAGTGATTACTCATCCCAATTGTATTTTTAATAATAGCTAGCAATTATTATTATTTTTTAATAGCTAGCAATTATTAAGGAGTTATTAGGTGTTGGGGCGCCTGGGTGATTCAGTCAATTAAGCGTCTACTCTTGATTTCAGCTCAGGTCATGATCTCAGGTCGTGCTCCGCACTGTGGGTGGGGCCTGCTTAAGGATCTCTCTCCTCCTCTGCCCCTCCCTGCTCAGGCTCTCTCATTCTCTCTCTCTTAAAAAAATAAAAGTTATTATGTGTTTCATAGCATGTTGCTTCACTTTCTTCTCACACTGTGAGGTTGAAATAATAGTCATGACCCACTTAGCTTAGTTTATGCTGTTGTCATAAACCATTCCTAAATTTCAGTATCTTGCAAAACATAAGTTTGTTATTCACCCTTCAACTTTGGTGCTTTTCATTGGGTCCTGCGCTGAAGGAACAGCCCCTGTCTGATATGGTGCTGGAGTTACAGAAGGAGAAAGAGGGAACCAGTGGTGGTTCTTAAAACTTCTGCTTGGAAGCCATATGGTCACTTCCACTGGCATTCCATGAGCCAAATCATGGTGAAGTCTGATACCAGTGGGGGCAGGCTGGAGAATCTTCTTACAGAGAGGAGCAGAAATTAGTTTGGAACAATGATACAATCTACCACAATTAGTATCCTCATTTTTACAGATGAGGAAACTGAGGCTTGGAGAAGGTGAATAATTTACTCACGTCCTTACAGCTAGGAAGAGGCGGCCAAGGAGACTGTGGGCTCTCTAGTGCAGCGCGGGCTCTCTGGTTATTTGGGAAACACTATTTTATTTCTACTTCTATTTACTTTTCATCAAGGGACTTCATTCTATACCACATTCTTTTGGTTTTTCATGAAGCGAAC
The DNA here is from genome assembly GCF_905146905.1 of Nyctereutes procyonoides. Classification (NCBI taxonomy): domain Eukaryota; kingdom Metazoa; phylum Chordata; class Mammalia; order Carnivora; family Canidae; genus Nyctereutes; species Nyctereutes procyonoides. The sequence continues at coordinate 28,402,104 of NW_026575122.1, forward strand.
ATGATTGAAATGCAGCCTGTGTATAATTTTTCCAGGATGAAGAAACCTTGAAAGAAAACTTGGGTCTTTTTTATTGTGAGATGGTAAAGCTAGTAGTCCTCTTTTTCTTTCCTGCTGTAAATTTGGTTTGTGATCCCCCAATAAATCTTGTCAAAGGACTTCAGTTTTATATCCAGATTGGCCAAAACACTAGAATTAATATTTTTTAAGGTTTTATTTATTCATTCATTAGAGACATGGGTTGGGGGGCAGGGTGTGCACAGAGACACAGGCAGAGGGAGAAGCAGGCTCCATGCAGGTTGCCTGATGCAGGACTTGATCCCGGAATTCCAGGATCACACCCTGGGCTGAAGGCAGGTGCTAAACCGCTGAGCCACCCAGGGATCCCCAAAACACTAAGAGTTAAAACAGTTCAGTCCACCTAGCACAGCCCTAGGAGTCATATGCCCCTCTGCCACACATTAGCTCTGTTGTCTTGGGCAAGTATCTTGACATCTCTGAGCTCACATACAGCATGGGTGTAGAAACATGTACCTTCTTGGGGTTAGTGTTAGGATTAAATAAAATTATTCATTTAAAGTGTCTAATATAGTTCTTAGAATATGACAGAAACAAAATAAATGGTAGTTACTACTATGAAATTAGTTTTTTAGCGATTAGGAAAAAAGTTTATTTGAAGGTAATTTTTTTTAAGTCAGATACAACCTGTATCCAGTAATTTAATTACATAGCTTTTATTTTATATAAGCTCCTGAGGGTTAGAACTAAACCTCAGTCTCTCAATTTTCTTTGAAGGTGCAGACACAAAAAGGACACTTCATGAATTTATTAATGACCAGAGAGACAGGTTTCTGCTGGAGGTAGTAAAAATAATTTCTTTCTCCCATTAGTCAAACAGAAGACTTGCTGCAGAGCATTGCCAAATTTCACCCTTGACATTTTACTTTTCCATTATATGTTCCAGATCTATTGCTCCTATCCTTTACTGAACAACTTCAGCTGGGCTTTTGTCATTATTCCACCAAAACTACTTTTGTCAAGGTTCTTGGTGACTTTCCCATTGCCAAGTTCAAACTGTCAACCTCATGGTCTTCCTTTTCCTTCCCTTTCAGCAGCAGTTAGATCATTTGGTCACTTCCTCTTTCCTGAAATGGCTTCTTCGGCTGGTTTCCAAGGATCCACTGTCCCTTGATTCTTTCTCATCACTGGCTGCTCACTCCTTCACAGTGTTCTTTTCTTGTTCCTCTTCTCCCTGGTCTCCAAATGTTGAAGCACTCCTTGCTCTGTGCTCTCTCTGCCCTCCTCCAGGCCCCTGGCTTTATAGTCCACTTCCCTATTAACAATTTCCAAATTTATGTCTCTACCCTGATCCTTTTCCCTGAATTCCAGACTCACAAAGGCAACCATAATTCTTACCATAGCCACTTAGATGCCCAGTGGGCACCTCTGCTTTCACATTTCCAAAATTTTGCCCCTTCCATACTCTTCCCTACCCCCGCAGATTTGCATCTCGTGGTGTGCCCCCATTGCAGTGGGTAGCAATTTTCATTTTTTTCCAGTTGCTTGGGCAAAACCTGTTGGAGCTATCCTCAACTCTCCAACTTACAACCCACATCCCAATATACTTTCAAATATATTTTCTCGGGGATCCCTGGGTGGCTCAGCGGTTTAGCACCTGCCTTTGGCCCAGGGCGCGATCCTGGAGTCCAGGGATCCAGTCCCGCGTTGGGCTCCTGGCATGGAGCCTGCTTCTCCCTCCTCCTGTGTCTCTGCCTATCTCTCTCTCTCTCCATGTCTATCATAAATAATTAAATAAATCTTAAAAATATATATATATATATATTTTTCTCCCAATATATCCATATGCACACTACTTTTCATGACCTCCCCTGCCACCACTCTAATCCATGTCACCAATATCACTTGCATGAATTATTGATATAACTTCTGAATACCGGTATCCTGCTTCTACTTCTGCTCCCTACAGTCAGCATATTCTCCACACATGCCCCTCCTCTGCTGAAGACCGCTAGTGACTTTATCTGGTGCTCCCCAGTTGTTATTTCTTTAAAATTATCTCATTTATGTATTTTAAGTTCTTTTGTATTTTAATGCATGTGACATTATAATTTCTTTTTTCAGGCATGGCATTAAAAACCCAAGTGAATGATTATATTCTGTACTAAAAAAATAAAATAAAATAAGAGCTAGATGTCAAAGTCGTATTTGGGGATCTAAACAGGGTTCTTGGAGGCTGGTTCAATACCCCTACCCGTGTGCAGTTTGGAGGAATGTGGCATAGACATTAGCAGGGTTAAAACCTTATTCTTCTGTCCTACTTCCCAATGGAGGAGGCTTGGTAACTGCAGACTGCCCAGTTTCCCAATGCCTGAAATATTGGAGGGATATTGTGGATAATACAGGTAGACTTGCTCTTTGGAGTAATATGTACTGTTTTTTATTTTAATTTTTTTTTTAGGATAGAACCTGAAGGGATATGGAGCTACTTTTGATTTGTGGGACACAGCCATGGTGGAACAATAATTGAGCCTCTTCATAAAAGGGAAAGAGGAATTAATTGGTCTCCCTTCTAAAGTCCCCAAAATAGGGGGATCCCTGGGTGGCGCAGCGGTTTGGCGCCTGCCTTTGGCCCAGGGCGCGATCCTGGAGACCCGGGATCGAATCCCGCGTCGGGCTCCCGGTGCATGGAGCCTGCTTCTCCCTCTGCCTATGTCTCTGCCTATGTCTCTGCCTTGTCTCTGCCTCTCTCTCTCTCTGTATGACTATCATAAATAAATAATTAAAAAAAAATAAAGTCCCCAAAATAAAATTCCTCTATGAAATAAAGGCTGTAGTCTCAAGACTTAGCATGCTATTGCTTCTAAACCAAGTGATCACTTACTATGCAAGTTATTTCCCCCTTTATCATGAGAATGTTGAAATGTGCTAGCAATGGGCTAGAAACGTGGAATAATGTTGCACTTCTGTTTTTAATATTTGCAGTATGCCCTGTCAACCAAAAGAAATACGATTAAAAAGTTTGAAAACCACATGGCAGTGAAGGAACGGCAACTCATAAAAGCAGAAAAAAAGCTCCAAGAAGATGCAATGGCCTTTGAAGAGTTCCTTCGAGAAAATGACCAGAGATCTGTAGATGCTCTGAAAATGTTCGTTTGGTTCATTCTGGCCAAATTGCCTCCCCCCCAACACTCACCCCCACCCTCCCCAGTTTCTCAGAATACAATGCAACACAAAACAAACTAACAAATCCCCTTGTTACCCCTTGTTACTTTTCAGTGCAGCACAGGAAACTATCAACAAGCTCCAAATGACCACAGAGCTAAAGAAAGCCAGTATGGAAGTGCAGGCAGTGAAAAGGTGAGCCCAGGGCACCCTCTTTTCCTGCTCAAATGTCCAGACCCTGTTGAGACTTACTTGTGCCTCACAAGACCTACGTGGGACTATTCCTTATCAGTTGATCATAAGTATGACCTCCTTTTTAAACAAGTAACCTGTCAATCAAGGGCCGGCTGTCTCTGCCTGGGTGTCAGAGCACAGTGACCTCTGGCTGAAAAGTTCCTGTAACTTTCTCACTGTAGAAGCCTAGAAATGGGTTAAGAAGCAAGCCTGTGTTAAGAGTAAACTGTAAATTATTTTCTAAGTGCCTTCTCTCCTTCATTCTAAGGGATATTTCTTTCCACATTTTAACATCTCTGAAATTGGGATTCATGTTTACAACCGTCTCTTAACTATAATGGGCAGTATTTTTTTATATTCATACTCACACTTAGTTGAACCTAAAATCGATATTAAAAGCCAGGATCCATAATGACGGAAATTGGGATAAAATTACTCTACTACCTATTTCTTTCTTTCTTTCTTTCTTTTTTTTTTTTTTTTTTTAAATTTTCAAGCCCAGATGTTTTCTTCTGTGGTCAAGTGTATCTCATTTGATCTAATTTTAAATATCTAAAGAAGCTTCCTTCTATCATCATTCTTGGACAGGAATTTCATGACACAGGAGACACTAGTCTTGGTATCAAGTCATACTAAAACTTGTTTGTTTGTTTGTTTTTTCTTTTTGAGGCTTTGATACTTAGTGTTTCCCTAAAACAAAGTCTTCAAGATTTGGGAGAAGAGGAAAACAGCTTGTCTAAAATACAGCAAATGAACTGGATGGCAGTTTCTTTGAAACCAATTGTTATTGACAGAATGTGTTTTCAAACACATTCTGGGTATGGAAGCCTATTTTGGTAGCCTGAAGTTGAAGGCATTCCAAGGTGGAGACTTCCCTTCCTTCACTCCATCGTGTAATTAGAAGATTCTGCTCTATTTGTAGAACCAGAGTAGCAGCTGCTATGCTTGCAGAGAGGACTGTATTTATGCACGAAGGCCACCCAGCAAACAGCCTTGCTGAAAAGAACTTGCTCAATTAGTGTATATGTGTCTCATCATCCTAGAAAGGTGCAAAAGGTCATGAAAAACAAGCTGGGAACAGCACAAAGGACGCAGGCACCTGCTATTTATTTCCTTTTTTTCTCTCTATGGGCTTGGTGTGGCCCAGGAAGGTCCTCCACTGCAGGTAGGGCTGGAAAGGGAGCTTGTTCTGAAGCTTTTGCTTGAAAGCTGTGTAATTCTAGCCATTTTAACCCTGTTCTTGCAGCACATTTGGGAGGCTTCTTTCTTTTTTTAAAAAAAAAGATTTTATTTATTTATTCACAAGAGACCCAGAGAGAGAATCAGAGACACAGGCAGAGGGAGAAGCAGGCTCCTCACAGGGAGCCTGATGGGGGACTTGATCCCAGGACCCGGGGATCATACCCTGAGATAAGGGTAGATGCTTTGGGTGAAGAGGAAAACAGCTTGTCTAAAACTGCCATCCAGTTCATTTGCTGTATTTTAGACAAGCTGTTTTCCTCTTCTCCCAAATCTTTGGGTAGCTGCCCAGGTGCCCTGGGAGGCTTTCAATCTAAAAATAAAGGGGTAGTAGAATGAGGGGCTCCCAACTGCCTTCTGTGTGATGTGTTGAGCCAGTCTCTTACAGACTCTTTGAATCTCACTCACATCAGGGCTTAAGGAAGGCCCTGACTGAAGGAAATGCTGAAGCTGGGGAAACCGGTATAGGAGTAATATATTAGTCAGGACATTGAGGGGGTATGATTCAGGAAGCCTCAATATGGGTGGGGCTCCCTTTCACAAGGGCCTTCACTGTTTTTTTAAACATTCCTTCACGGTCCACTTTGTAACATGGTTACGGGAAAGCAACCTGAGGCTGGGGAGAGGCTTTCAGCCCAAGTCCCTGGATGTTGTTGGCGAAAGCTTGAGCATCTGAGTCAGCTAGACCCGGGTGTGAGTGCTGGCTTTGCACTGGACAGCTGGACAGATGACTTTGCAAGTCATTCATCTCTTCTTCCAAAAGACAGGAATAATACCTATTTTATGGTCCTGTACAGAGAATGAAATAATGCCTATAGTGCATCCTCCATATTGCCCACTCTACAGTAGGTGCTCCTTGGTGTTAGTTTTCTTTATTCTTTTTACGTAAGTACCAACTTCTGCTACCTTCTCATTTCTCCCTATGTCTAAAATTTAATATATTTCTCTAAAATAAATGAGTAAAACTATCATCAGTCCATTCCATGTGTATATATCCTTGACATGTTTTATTCAAAAAGCACTCCTGTGGGTTTTTTCTTCTCCTCTTATCTTATTGACACCCATATTTTTATGACCATACTTATAATTTTTGTTATATAAATTATTACTCAAATACATAATCAAGGCAACAAATTCTGTGAAATCTTTTTTTTTTAAAAAAGGACATGCTTTCACACAGATATTTCTAATGATATCTTCATTTCTTTTGAGTAGTGAGATAGCAAAAGCAGAATTCCTCCTTAGAGAGTACATGAAATATGGATTTTTTCTGCTGAAATTGTCTCCAAAACACTGGCAAATCCAGCAAGCACTGAAAAGGGTGCAAATGACAACGAGCAGAGACAGTATGAATGTTAGTCTTCCAGTACTAACAAGTGAGTCACATATTCTTAATTTCAATTAAATGTCCCTAAGTCTCAAATATTGTTTCAATATTTATTTGTTCCTTATTAAACTGTCAGAATTTCTATTTTAAGCAAAACCTGAACAAGGATTCCACTATCTCTAATATTATTATTTTTTTTTTAATTTTTTTTTATTTATTTATGATAGTCACAGAGAGAGAGAGAGAGAGGCAGAGACACAGGCAGAGGGAGAAGCAGGCTCCATGCACTGGGAGCCCGACGTGGGATTCGATCCTGGGTCTCCAGGATCGCGCCCTGGGCCAAAGGCAGGCGCCAAACCGCTGCGCCACCCAGGGATCCCTAATATTATTATTATTTTTAGAAATTTTATTTATTTATTGAGAGAGAGAGAGAGAAAGGGAGCATGCGCAAGCAGGGGGAGGGGCAGAGGGAGAGAATCACAAGTAGGCTCTTTACTGAGCGTGGAGCCCAACTTGGGGCTCTGGCTCAGGACCTTGAGATCATGACCTGAGCTGAAATCAAGTCAGTTGCTTAACTGACTAAGCCACCCAGGTGCACCAGTATTACTAATCTTTTAAAGTCTTAAAAAATCTATTATCACAGAGTCTCAGAAATTAACACAGAACAGTACTGGTATTATGAAGTCAGCTCAAGGGGCCCAAAATAGATCTATTTTATATATAAAAATTGAATAAGTGATCCAATGAGATCACAAATCAAAAAAGAAAACTACCCCTTCCAGCAACATGGGGGTAACAAGGACCAGACTCACCCTCTTGCCCCCCAAAAAATCTGAAGAATATATGAAGCAATAGGCTTCAGGCATCAGGCATCAAAGAGAGAAACAGAGTGATCCGTGAGAGAGGAGAGGCAAATGCTGGCCTCAGCGCACTGCCTGGGAAGCATTTCCAGGATGCGGCATAGGAAAGAGGAACCCAGCAGTGCTCATGTATTGAAGATCAAGCAAAGGGTGCAGGGAGGCTGGAGTTCCCAGAGCATAGTACTGGAGAGGAGAGAGCTATACAGAGAGTTCTCTGCAGAGTTCAGTGAGAGCAATCCTGAGACTCTGGGGTAAGACCACTGACCCCATAGAAGCCAGAAACCTACAAATCAGGGAAAACTCTGTTCCAGGGAGCTGACCAGCACCCCAGTGATGGCTGTCCTGCTCAGTACCTCTCACTGTGCTGTGATTAAATCAGATCATATGCACAGAGTATTGAGTACGGTGATGGCACTTGATTAAACTCAATATAGTGTTTGACAAAAGAGAAAACATATAAAAAGGAACATCAGGAAGTAATTGCATTTAACAGCTTAAAATTCAGTGCTCCTAGACTTGTCCTCTAATTAGAGGATGCTCAGAAAGCAATGAGCTTTTCAGGCCAGAGGAGTGAGTGGCTGACACTGGGATTATAGAAGTTATGAGAGACTGATGCAGGAAATAAAAGACCTGCAGGTCCTGCCCTGGAGGTCAGTTCCCATCCATTCCGCCTGTTCCAGAGACCAGCCCTTGCCGTCTGCATCATACATTTGTCTGTTACAATGTCCCCATCCTATATTTCTGTCCCTTTAAATTTTCACAGTAACTTTACCTTCACCCATGAGACAAACCTCTCATTCTCAGAAACGTTTTCTCCCCTTTCTCTCTCCCTTTTGTTTTTCATTTCTAGAATTAAATACAAGGAAAACAGAGAGCAATATTGAGGAATCCAGGAAGATATCATTTTCAGATGACTATTATATGGAAAGAGGTAGCCAAGGTAACATCAGAGATTTGGGACTTCACTCATAGAAGTAAAACCAGAGTTCCATCTCAAATTGGAAATCCAGGATGTATAAGCTAACCTGGCAAACAAAAAGTGGTGTTCATATTACCCGTAATCCTTACAAGCTAGGAGTTCCATTTCTTTCTCTTTGATATTATTCTAAAACTTGGAGAAGTGATGACTGGACAGGACAGGCAAAGAAGTGAAGGGCAGAGAACCTGTGGCAAGTTATCCCCTCCACAGGATGTAACAATTGAAGTGTCCATCATTTCTATTTTTTGCCTTGATTTTAAAAAATCTGTGATTAGAAAGGGAGACAAACGAGAGACTCCTAACTCTGGGAAGCAGACAAAAGGTTGCAGAAGCGGAGGTTGGGGGGATGGGATAACTGGGGGATGGGCAATGAGGAGGGCACTTGATGGGATGAGCACTGGGTGTTATACTATTTGTTGACAAATTGAATTTAAATTTAAATATGTAAAAAGAAAATCTGTGATTATGTAACAAATATATATGGTTAAGTAAAAAAGAACTATGACTTATATTTCACAATTTATGCCCCTGATTTGGGACTATCAAGAATTGCATCATGTTTTTGACAATATGTACTCTGCACCCACCCCCACCCCCTACCCAAACCAGTGCCTTTGATTTTATTCTTAGACTTGGAACCCAATTTCAGTAGAATGAAAGAGCTTGCTCCACTTTCTAGGATTATTGTTCTGATAATAATAAAAAGAATGGGTATACCCATGCAGGAAAAAATATCTTGCACAAATAACAAGGACTCATTTCTAATTGCATGTTACTTCTTTTCACCTCCACCCGCACCAATGACGTGGACATCGCCTGGACATTTTGAATAGGAAAACCACGCAAGAAGACCACTCTCACCCTAGAGAACACGAAATCATCCTTATCAACGTACGGTACATACTTGATTAATTCTCTGGGAAACTGTGAATGTTTTTCAGAAAAATATCCCTTTTAGCCTTTCGTCAACATATACATATCACACATCCGTACTCCTCCTCAGATTCTAGAGGCAGCGGTTTTTGGGTGCTACTGAGGTGACTGAGCTCCCACATTTTTTGATAAGTGCCTGCCACTGCTATTTGCAGAAACTGCCTGTCCCCTGCATCTTGGGTTTGGCTCTTTCAGAGCCATTGCCAGTTGTTTATTAAGCTACTCTGCTGATCCTTGTGTTTGCAGTTTTACCGTGTTCTTCAAAATTGTTGAAATAGGATCGCAAAGCTTTTTTGTTTGTTTTGTCCCTTGCCTGATTGTTAACTCATTTATACTCATTATTCATAAACTGCTAGTTCTCAACCCTGGCTACTCCAAGGGAGCTTTAAGAAAATACATTGATGTCCAGGATAGGTACACTGGCCCCCAAGGAGAGGATCTGGGCTAGTACCACAGTATCCATGACAATTCCATATGACAAAAGTCAACACAGACACTGTACTCTAAATTTCAGGAACTCAAGGTCACTCCATTTCTGTGGCATTTAAGAGTCAATGTTTTTATTTTGCTTTTAATGAATTTTTGAAATTTTGAGATAGTTGTAGATTCACCTATAGTTGCAAAAAAATAACACAGAGCGATCCATGTGCCCTTTACCCAGTTTCCCCCAATGGTAACATCTTGCAGTATATTACAACCAGGATATTGCCATTGGTATAGTCAAGACACAATCAAGTACAGAACATCACCATGAGGATTCTTCATGTTGCTTCTTTGTAATACATCCACTTCCCTCTCTCCTCCCCTTGACTCCTGGAAACCACTAATCTATTCTCTATCACTTCAATTTTGTCACTTCAAGAATGTTACATAAATGGAATTATACACTATGCAACCTTTTGGGATGGGATGTTTCATGGAACATAATTCTTTGAAGGTTCACCCAAGCTGTTGGGTCTAAAAATAGCTGGCTCCTTATTATCGCTGAGTAGTATTACACTTAACCCTTGAACAACATGGGTGTGAACTGTGCACTGTCCCTTATATGTGGGATTTTTTTTATATAGTACAGTACTGTAAATGTATTTTCTCTTATGATTTTCTTGACATTTTATCTAGTCTACTTTATTGTATGAATATAATATATAAAACATACAAAATATGTGTAAGGATTCAGGTGAATAGTAGGCTGGTTAAGTTTTGGGGGAGTCAAAAGTTATATGCAGATTTTTGACTGTGTAGGGGGTTGGGGCCCTCAATCCCCATACTGTTATCAAGTCAACTATATATGATATGGACACACTGCAAATTAACTATTCACTCACTGAATGATATCCAGATTGTTTCCAGTTTGGGGCTATAAAGAATAAAATTGCTATATATTTGTGCAACTTTTTGTGTGCACATCCTTTCCATTTCTCTGGAATAAATGCCTAGAGTACAATTGCTGAATTGGGTGGTAGGTACATGCTTAGTTTTTAAAGAAACTGCCAATTTGTTTCCCAGAGTGGCTACACCATTTTGCATTCCCACCAACAATGAACAAGGGATCCGGTTTCTCTACGTTCTCATCAGCAGTTACTGTTTTAATTTTTTTTTTAATTTTAGACATTCTGATATATATATATATGTATATATATAATGCTTTTTTATTTTATTTTTTATTTATTTTATTTTTATTTATTTATTTATTTATGATAGACATAGAGAGAAAGAGAGGCAGAGATTCAGGAGGAGGGAGAAGCAGGCTCCATGCCGGGAGCCCGAGGTGGGACTTGATCCCAGGACTCCAGGATCGTGCCCTGGGCCAAAGGCAGGCGCCAAACCCCTGAGCCACCCAGGGATCCCCCTTATTGTGCTTTAAAAAAAAAGTTTACTCCTGGATACGTTTTTATTTTTATTTATTTATTTTTATTTATTTTATTTATTTATGATAGTCACACACAGAGAGAGAGAGAGAGAGAGAGAGAGAGAGGCAGAGACACAGGCAGAGGGAGAAGCAGGCTCCATGCACCAGGAGCCCGACGTGGGATTTGATTTCGCGTTCCCAGGATCGCGCCCTGGGCCAAAGGCAGGCGCTAAACTGCTGCGCCACCCAGGGATCCCCCGTTTTTATTTTTTTATTTGAGGATAGTGAACATATAATGTTACATTAGTTTCAGGTGTATGACATCGTCAATGCTATTGACGCTCATCACGGGTGTAGCTCCCATCTGTCACCATACAATAGTATTATGATATCATTGACTGTGTTCTTTCTGCTGTGCCTTTTATTCTTGTGACTCATTCATTCCATAACTGGAAGCATGTATCCCCCATCCCCTATCTAGCAATCATTACTTTGCTCTCTGTATTTATAGGTCTGATTCTTTTTGTTTTTTTATTCATTTGCTTTTTTAGATTCCACATGCGCATGAAGTCACATGGGATCTGTCTTTCACAATCTGACTTATTTCACTTACCATAATACCCTCCAGATCCATCCAAGCTGTTGCAAATGGCATCTCATCCTTTTTTGTGGCTGCATAATATTCCTCTCTTTTGTGTTTCATTTGCATTTCCCTAGTAACTAATGGTGTTGAACATCTTTTCATATACTTGTTTACATCTTTATGTCTCCTTTGGCAAAATGCCTGCTTTCTAAATGGATTGTTTTTGTTTCTTACTGTTGAAATTTGAGAATTCTTTATATATTTCTATATTAGCCCTTTGCAGATATGTGGCTTGCAAATATTTCCTCTCAGTCTGTAGATCATCCTTTCATGTTCTTACCAGGGTCTTTTGTAGAACAAAAGTTTTTTATATTGATGAAGTCTAATTTATCAATTTTTTCTAATATGGATCATACTTTTCATATCAGGCTTAGAACTTTTTGCTTAGTGCTAGATCTCAAAGATTATTTTTCCTGTTTTCTCCTAAAAGCTTTTATAGTTTTACATTTAAGTCTGTGATTCATTTTAGGTTAATTATTTTTTAATAAGCTGAGATGTTTAGATTGAGGTTCTGTCTTTCTTTCTTTCTTTCTTTCTTTCTTTCTTTCTTTCTTTCTTTCTTTCTTTCTTTCTTTCTTTCTTTTGCCTCTGAATGTCAATTGCTTCAGCACCATTTGTTGAAATGGCTTCTCCACTGAATTGTTTGTTGTTTTTGTATCTGTGTCAGAAATCAGTTAGGCATTTTTGTTCAGGTCTATTTCCAGATTCTCTACTCTGTTCCATTGATCTGTGTGGCTATCAACCACCCATACAACATGGTCTTTATCATTATAGCTGTTAATCTTGAAATCACACTGATTCTTCTTACTTCATTCCTCTTTTTCGAAATTTTGTTAATTATTCTAGTTCTTTTGGCTTTCCATACAGATTTTAGAGTTATCTTGTCTATATCTACAAAAAAAATCTTGCTGAAACTTTTATTGAAATTATGTTAAACTTTGTTAAGGATTGGATTATATCTCCCAAAAATAGATATTAAAGTTCTAATCACGGTACATATCTATGAATGTTACCTTATTTAGAAATAGGATCTTTGTAGGTATAATCAAATTTAAGTCATGAAAGTGAGCTCTTTTTTTTTTAAATATATTTTTTAAAATTTTTTTAAAATTTATTTATGATAGTCACAGAGAGAGAGAGAGAGAGAGAGAAAGAAAGAGAGGCAGAGACACAGGCAGAGGGAGAAGCAGGCTCCATGCACCGGGAGCCCGACATGGGATTTGATCCTGGGTCTCCAGGATCGCGCCCTGGGCCAAAGGCAGACGCTAAACCACTGTGCCACCCAGGGATCCCCTGAAAGTGAGCTCTTAATCCACTATGACTAGTGTCCTTAAGAGAAGAGACAGAGGTGCAGGGAATATGCCATGTGACAAGAGGCAGAGATTGGAGAGAGGCACCTACAAGCCAAGCAACACTGATGATTGCTGGCAACACAAGAAGCTAACAGAAAGGCATGCAAGAGATTCTTTCCTGGAGACTTAGAAGGGATCATGGCCCTGCTGACAGCTTAATTTTGGACTTTTAGCTTCCAGAACTGTGAGAAAATATTCCTATTGTTTTAAGCCACAAAGCTGTTTGTGGTACTTTGATACAGCAGCCCTAGGAAACTAATTCCAACCTGTACACGAATTTGGGGAGAATTGTCATCTTTACTATATTAACTCTCCCAATCCATGTCTCTCCATTCATTTGGATCTTCTTTGATTTTGTTCATCAGCTGTGCGTAGTTTTCAGCCTGCATGTCCCTGTACAGGTTTTGTTAGATTTACACCTAAAAGTTTCTTTCCTATTTTTTTTTCTTTTTGAGCAATTGTAAATGGCATTGCATTTTTAATTTTAATGTCCTTAGGTTCATTGCTAGTATATAGAAATACAACTGATTGTTGTACTTTTATCTTATGTACTGTGATCTTGCTGAGCTCACTTACTAATTCCAGGAATTTGGGGTTTGATTCTTTGGGTTTTTTTAGATCCCTCTGGATTTTCCATGTAGACCATCATGTCATCTGCAAATAGAGACAATTTTATTTCTTCCTTTATGATATGTACCCCTCTTATTTCCTATCCTTGCCTTGTGGCAGTAGGTAGAACATTCTATGTTAAATAAGAGTAGTAGAAACATACATCATTGCCTTGTCCACAGTCTTAAGAGGATTTAGGTTTTCACCATTAAGTAAAATGTTAGCTGTAGGATATTTATAGATATAGATACCCTATCAAGTTGAGGAAATCCTCTCTATTCCAATTCTCTTTTTATAATAAATGAGCATTGAATTTTGCCAAATGCCTTTTCTGAATCTACCAATACACATAGTAACATGCAAATACCATCTCCACTCCTCAGAAAGTTCACCACTCTCATAGTCTCTTTCATTCATTCAACAAATATTTATTGAGTGCCCTGTGGATTCAACAGTAAATAAAAGACAGTCTCTGCCCTCAAGGAGCTTACCATCTAGTGAGAAAACAGACAAGGGATTAGTCAGTTACAATATAATAAAATGCCATTGGAAGGATAGGCAGAGTGCCACAGGCATGCAAAAGAGGGACCCTTAACTCAGATGACAGGTGAGGGAATAGGAGACCAAGAGCAGGATCAGTGAACACTTCAGAACAGGTGGCGTCCAAGCTGAGTCTGGTGAGAAGACGAGTAGTAAAGGAGGACAAGCTCTGGGAGAGTAGGGGCTTTCTGTCATAAAGGTGGCAGAGCTTGGCTCTGTTCAAAATGGCTGGGCCACAGGGTGTAAGTGAGAGGCTCAAGGGGTGAATAGTTATTGTATCATGAGCAGGAAAACTGTGGTGCTGTCCTAAGGAGACTGTGATTTGTCCCAAGGGTCCTGGGGAGCCAATAGGGTTTTAATCAAGAGTATAACACAGACTCAATCAGATTTTCATTTTAGAAAATTGGATGGAGTAATTTAAAGAATGAAATGGAGGGAGACAAATCTAGAGGTAAGAGGGGCCAGTTAAGAGGAGCCTGTTGTCACAGTTCAGGGGAGAGATAATGAACTGTCCCAACCACAGAGTGACAATGGGAACAAAGAAGGAGAGGCATCTCAGGGAAGTGGCATTGACAGGCTTTGAAAGGCTCGCATAAAGATTGGGGGAAATGTGAGGAAAAGAGAGTGGTCAAAAATAACTCCTACATATCATCAAAGATAACTCCCAAATTTGTGTGGCAACTGGGTGTAGAGTGTTGGCACTCAGTAATATTGGGAACACAGCAAAGGGGAGCAGGCTTGAAGAGGAAGATAAGGAGTGTCATTTTGGATTGTTTTAGTTTTAGACCCTTGCAGGATAGCCAAGTAGACACTGAGGTCCAGTTGGAGGTTGGACAATGAAGTCTAGAACTCAAGAGAAAGAGATAGATGTATGGGAGCCATTAGTATATTAGCAGTGATAGAATCCATGAAAGAGGATGAAATAACCCCAAAAGAGTGGGTACAATGGAGGGGAAGAAGGCTGGGGAACCACAGACATTTATGTTGAAAAGAAAACCAAAAAGGTAACAAGAATTTCAGAGAGGTGGGAGAAAATTGATTAGAAATTGATACCACTGGGATCAAGAGAAGAAATGCTTTCTCAGGGAATGCTTCCTAAATATTCATTTACTTCTATGACTCTTTCTCCATGTTCCCACATCTTACTTCCATAGACTTAAAGGGCAGCTCCATACACGTATTTTGTTCCCTCAAACTCAACATGAATAAAGCAAATATTAATTTTTTTCTTATCTCATCCTTCAACTGTTTTCCATCTTTTTTTTTTTAACTGTTTTCCATCTTGTTAGGATTACTTCCATTATTCCAGGCTCACAGATTACAAATGTTGGAGTTATCTTTTCTCTTCTCTTTGGGTTCCAGTAGCTCTTTCTACTCTTGGTTCCTATGATTTCATTCTTTCATCTATCTCTAGATTCTCCTCCCTTCCCCAATCCATTTACTCACTTTTCCCTTCATCATGACCCTCTACTTGAATGTGTTAATTACTTATCACACCAAAAGCCATCTAACTCTCCCTAGTCCCCGCTTCTTTAATTTTCCAATCATTTTCAATTTATCTTTTTAAAGGGATTTTTCCAGTCACTATGCAAACCACATAATTATTCTTTAAGAATGTACCTCATTCCCCATCCCTCCAATCAACATTTCCTCAGCCTGAACAGAGGATATTTTAAGAAGTAAAATCTGCTCTTCAGAAGGCAAATATTGTATTACTCTGGAACAGGCTTTGTTTTGAGCACTAGAGTAACATGTTTAGTTTATTTGACTGCATTAACAGGGACAAAACAGATGCAGCAATGTAGGCTGTCATGTGTTTCTTTAAAAAGATTTTTTATAAATGCACTTCAAATAATTGGTACCATATGCTTGACCCTTCCTTGTGGTCTCACTTGTTTGCAAATGTCACCCTTGTCCAGATGGAATCTGATTTTTTTTTTTTTTTTTTGCATATGTGTGGAATCCATTGACTCCTGCAAATGGCAGTTCCCTAAAAGGCTAAAAAGGCTATTGAAAAGAACTGTTCTAGTTAGGTTCCAAAGGCAGTTTAGAAATGAAGGAAATCTGTTGACTGAAAATGGTTCAGAAATCAGACATTTTCTTTCTTTTACAGCCACACTGACAGTATCAGTTCAGAAGACAGTTTGGAATTATTTTTAGACGATGATATGGACTATGATCTGGTAACCAGATTATCTTTTTTGATTTAAATATTGTTTGGTGAAAAGTAAAAGTGCTCATTTTTTTCTTTTAAAATTAAAATTTCCTATTCTAAATAATCCACAACTTTCCAGAAGAAATTATGATTTTGATGCTGTTTCCCAGTTGCATCTATAGTTCATCTTTGTCATCATTTTATGAAAAAATGTTTATAAGGAGGTTTAGGAGATAAATATGTTATCTACAATCATCTCGTAAAAATAGTCACTTTCTGATTGCTTCTCATTTTACTGGAGCTCAAGAAATACTGTGTAGCTGTACTAAGATAAACCAGTCTTCAACAAAACAGCCCTTTATTTTACAAGACTGACTTTGAGCTAACCCCATCCTGAATACAACCACAGAAACTCACAAGGAACAAAAAACATTTAAAAACACCATCCATTATTACATATGACACATCTTATACAAGTGATCTTTTTAAAATTGTGGTAAAAAAACATAACAGAACTTATCATCCTCACCACTTTCGAATTTAAGTGTACAGTATAATGTTAACTAAATGCACATTGTTGTAAACAGATCTCTAGAACTTTATCATCTTGCAAAATGGAAACCTGTACCCACTGAACTCCCCTGTTCTCCCTCCCCTGCAGCCAGCCCTGGCAACCACAGTTCCTTTCTAAGAGTTTGATTATTTTAGATACCTCATAAAAGTGAAATTATACATTTTTTTTCTCTCTGTAACTTGGCTTATTTCACAGAGCCTAGTGTCCTCCAGGGTCACTCATGTGGTAGTGTGTGCAGGGATTTCCTTCTTTTTTAAGGCTGAATAATATCCAGTTCTATGAATATACCATATTTTCTTTATCCATTCATCCCTCAGTGGACCTTTAGGTTGCTTCCACCTCTTGGCTAGAGTAAATATGATGAGCATGGTGTGCAAATACTCAAGTCATCTTTTTAAAAATTAAATTTACTTAAAGTAATACATATATTTATTTTTTGGAAAATATAAAATAAAATGGGGGGAGGAAATGACCTTCGCTTAGCCTCCTTTTTTTCTTCTCTTCCCTCTACTGCCTTTCCCCAGACCCCGCTTCCCTTTTTCCTGCCTTGGGCTTATCTTCTGCTGCATCTCTTCTTTCTGTTTTCCTCACCTTCCTTTTTCTTTCCTATAATACCTTTCATCTCCCCCGACACCCTAAATGTCCTCTTGCTGAAGGCCAGTTCTCACACAGAAATAGGCTCCTCTGCCATTCTCTGCCCATGCCTCCATCATAATCAGAACGGTATTCATTTTCCCCACTGTATTTCTCTAGATAAGTCATAGGTGTGTAAATAGCATATTTTTAAATGAATTATATTCATTACTGATTGATTAGGAGCCAGAGCTTTATTTCAAAGAACCAGAAGAGTTACTTCAAGTCCTCACAGAGCTGGAAGAGCAGAATCTAACTTTGGTACAATATTCCCAAGATGTAGATGAAAATCTTGAAGATGTAAATAAAAGAGAAAAACTTATACAGGATAAAATGTAAGTTATTAAAGATAACAAAACAATAGATTTATTCTATTAAGCAGTCTCTAACCAGCGACAGAATCCAACTGATTCCTATAGTGACCCTTCCTCATGGTCTCTCTGGATTTAGGGTGGGATTTTTATTAATAATCATTTATATTGTAGAGTTTAAAATGTAGAAGTTTTATTTACACAGAGTAGACTGGCTTTAGTTTTAGTCTCTACTTCCTTTCACTTGTCAAAACATTTTCCTAGCTAGCAATAATAAAAGGCAGTTTGAAAGATTATAAAGAATTAAAAGGTACTGCCTTGATTTTTTTCAACTGAAGTAGAGTTGACACACGTTACATTAGTTACAGGTATACAACATAGTGATTCCACAACTAACTAAGTTTTGTTTGGTGTACTTTTCACTCTACCATCTAGCTAATTAAATCAGGTTCTGGATGATAAGGCTAATAAATTCATTTTTCTTGGCAGTGACTCTCAGCAAAGCTTATGTGACTTAAATATTATATCATTTCATAATGTACATATGTAGATATATCAGGGCTCTCATAAAAGGGATTTCTGTCACAGGAAGGAGGCTGAATTTGATGAAAATTCCTTCTGTAAAATTTTATATAATTGGAAGTAATATTGGAAGCTACTGGAAAATAGCTTCAAACTGCAGAGAATAAATCTGTTTATCTCCCATTATAAAAATGTGTAAAGCTTTTTTCAGAAGAGTTTTCTGGGTCAGAAGATTGCAATCTTTTCAAACAGTAGGTCAAACTATACTGGACTTTGGAACAAATTAACTTACTGAAAAGTGAAGACCCTACCAATCATGATATCACGGCTACCTGTTACTACTAATGTATCCTTTTCATCCTTGTCTTCTGTCTCCCAATCCTTAGAGCGTATGGTGCTCCCACCCTGACAGTATGAGTCTTAGGAACGAGGTGGGTATGGCTGGGCAGGAAAAGGGTATCTATGTTAGGACTGAATCTATTTCCAGATCACACCACAACTTGGCTTCCTGACACATCAATTCTGCTGCTATTTAGGAGTTTCAAGGGAATCACAGGAAGAAAATGCTTCCTGGAGGAAGTTAAAAGCAGCATCTGTACATTTACTCTTCTCATTTTACCTGAAAAGTTGCATGTACTTTGACAATTTCTTAAAATATACTCGTATTTGGCTTGCTAGACATAGAATGTTGACACATGATATGGAAAGTGTTAAAACTACTGACTGATGGCTTATTTCTAAACCACAAATTGCAGACAAGGGTCTCTTTCTTCTTTTGCAATAGAAATAGCAATATAGAGTTTCTTCTGGAGCACAAGGAAATGCTTAAGGCTAGCTGTGTGAGAGAAGAGGAAAAAGCAGCAGAATTGGAATTAAGGTCCAAGCTATTTAGTTTTGGAGAATTTAAATCAGATGCTCAGGTAATCCTTCTTTGCCTATGGTAATTTTATTTTGGCTTCTGTTAATAATAATGTGCATTCCCTGTCCACTAAGCATTGGAATGGGGAGTTAAGGCACACCACAAATCCTGGGTTGATGACAGAGGCAGAAAACCAGGTTGGAATTATCCTGTCAGTATGTAAGTCAATTTACATACAGAAAGCATTCAAATTGGCAATGAGGTTCTTTTTAAAATGTTGCTCTAATTATTACAAAGTATGATGCTGAGATTTTTCCCCTTATAAATACATTTCTTTTAGTCAGAGTGTATATACATGATATAGTTCATTGCCTATGATCATTTTAGTAGTAATTTGAAGGCAAATAATTAACGGGAAGCACTGAATCAAAACTGAATGGAATATCTGCCTAGAACTGAGCCTCTAGTAGATTCTGGCCTCTCTTGCACAGATAGATCCATTACGGGAGCCCCTGTGACAAACATTAATGTACTATGCATTTACCTGAACATCTCTCCCACCAAGGGACAAACCCCTCCAGGGCAGGGATTGTATGACCCTTCCTAGTTAGGTATGTTAAGTGTCCCTATAAAGTAGGTGCTCAATAAATGTTTGTTTGAATGTTTGAGTGAATGATTCGTTCTAGACCCACAACAAACTCCAGCCAGCATGGATTTCCTTATAAAAAATCTCAAATGAAATAAAAATTCAAATTTCATATGTGAGGCTAATATTTATGGTTATGAAATGGATTTTCAGAGGTAGATTTGGGGGAACTCAATCAGAAGATTGTCCTCCCTAAACATAGGATGAGCAGAGTTACAAAAGCAAGCTATTCATGGCTCGTTTACACACATTTCCTAGGGTGGTTTTGTACCTGGAGTTAGGAGGGAATGGGATCATGCACAGCTAGAGCAAGACGTGGCATGACAGCCACCTTTCAGTTCTTCAATGTTGGCTTTTTTTAAGCCGTATGTCTGGTAAGACATACTTGACAAAATTTACCATTTTAAGTGTACAATTCAGTGTGATTAAGTATATTTGCAGTATTGGGTAACCATCACCACCATCTATTCATAGAATTTTTCATCAAATAGAAACTCTGTACTCATTAAACAAGAATTCTCTCTTCCTTCATCTTCCTGGCCTCTGGTAACTTATTCTGCTTCTTGTCTATAAATTTGCCTATTTTTAGGCACCTCACATTAATGGAATCATACAATAGTTGTCCTTTTGCATTTAGCATAATGTTTTCAAGTTTCATCCATGTTACAGCATGTGTCAGAACTGAATTTCTTTTATGGCTGAAGAATATTCTATTGTATTTGTATTCCACATTCTGTTTATCCATTCATCCGTGGATGAACATTTGGGTTGCTTCCACTCTTCAATTGTTTTCAATAATTCTGAAGCTGATCGGCATAAAAAAATGTCAGATAAGTATCAGCGGTATTTCACCCTCCCCAACCAAACCCCTTCATCCAAGTTTCAGACAGCTCTACAAACAGTTAACATTTTCAATACTCTTAAATTTTGAGGCAACTGGATCCCTAAGCAGAATAGGTAGTAGAATTGATATGAAAATTACTTTTTAAAAGATAAATTTTGGTCACAGGTATAATTTTGGTATTCAAGAATTACACGCTCTGGGAAAATAGGCTTAATAATTCATAGTGTCTCCTAGAGATGGGAAATGCTCGCATGGGAAAGAGGGAACAGAGCAGGGAAATGATAGGGGAAAAGTATTCTTAGAATCACTCCTAGGGGGTCCCTGGGTGGCTCAGCGGTTCAGCACCGCCTTCAGCCCAGGGCGTGATCCTGGAGACCAGGGATCGAATCCCACATTGGGCTCCCTGCATGGAGCCTGCTTCTCCCTCTGCCTGTGTCTCTGCCTCTCTCTCTCATGAATAAATAAATAAAATCTTAAAAAAAAAATCACTCCTATTCTTTCAGGTCCCCAAATGGACAAAACATAATCCTTCATTAGTAAACAGCTTATAATCTAACTTTGATACTCATAAATGATCATAGTTACTCTGGATTTATAACTATAAAATCAAAGTTTTATTCTTGCTAAACTTCTACACTACTTACTACTCCCTAAATGCATTTTTGATTCAGTATTTTACTTTTTAAAATAAAATTTTAAATTCAAGTATAATATTGGAAAATGCACAAATTCTATAAATATCTTTTAAGAACTTTCCTCAAAGTGAACACACCCATGTTTAGGGAACAGACCATTATAACTCCCTGCAGAAGCCTCCCTCACACTCCCTTTCCAGTCTCTACCATCCGTCAAAGGCGACTGCAATCCTGACTTATCAACTAGCTTTCATGTTTTGAACTTTATATAAGTGGAATCATGTCTAGCTTATCTGGCTTCTTTTTCTCAAAATTATGTTTGTGAGATTCATTCACATTGTTTTGTGTAGCTGTTATCTGTTCATTTTCATTGAACATGAAATGGAATGTAAGCTACTGCACAATCTGCAGGATGTATTCATCTCTTTTATTCTTTCAAACAGGGAGCTGATCTAGTTCAATTGGGAGTTATTTGCAGTCAGCACACAGCAGAATGTGACATGGATTAGAATTAGAGAATCCTTAAGAAAGAAAAACTTTAAATGGCATCTAGACATCTCCCACTCTCTTATCCAATTTTGATAGAATTATTACTCCTACACATCACCCTGGTCAGGTCACGTCCTATTCACTGTTGGAAGGCATCCTTTATTTATAAATAAAGCCTTTATTTATCCCAGTTTTGGTCTTCCACAACTCTGGCCCACTCTACCTCTGGGGAGCAGCAGGAACTCCTCCCAACTCTTGCAGCCTCCCAGGCAGCTCCTCCTCCGAGGGACTCTGGGCTGGGTCTGCCATCTGGTGGCAGCTCCGGGGATTGGACACCTCACTTCTAGGTCATCAGAAGGCCTGTACCTTGAGCTTCCTTTTTCCTTTGCGTTTTTGCTCTGCTGGACCAGGCCCTCATCTTTCTCATATATGAGTATGTATTCCTTAACCTCATTCCCTAAGCCTATTTCTTATGCTGTCCTTACCTTGTTATCTTAAGAAAACATCTCTCCTTGTCTTTTCCTGTTTCACAGGGAGAACTTAAAAAAAGAAAAAGAAAAAGAAAAAGGCATTCTAGAAAAAAGAAGACATCCTGAAAGGCCACTATCCATCCACCTCTAACAGTCTTATGGTTCAAGAGCTCTCCGTCGGAAATTTTCATCAACTCTAACCATTCTCATATTAAAGATGCTTTTTTCTCAGAACCAGTGTTCATATTTTTAAAATTAGGACTCCCACTGCAACAAAACTGTTTTCACATACCCAATATACACTTCTTGATGAGTGGGCTGCTTTTATTTTCCCTTTTATAGATCCCTGTATTCCTAAAGTTCTCTAAAATGAATGCACTAATATAAGTAGGAAACAATGTTATTTAGAAAGGGAGAACAAAAAAGAGCTTTACAGCAAATAGGCCTTTCTGCATTTTTCTTTTACTTTTTCCTTTAATATTAGTTTGTGCTTTTCCAAGTTTTCTAAAAGGTGCATTTTTTTTTAAGTTTTGGGTTTCAATTCCAGTGAGCATACAGTTGTATCAGGTGGAGGTGTGAAAAACAGCATGTTTTTAATATAAACAGGAAAATACAGTAAGTGTCAGGGAAGAAAGGGTGCTTAGAGGTAAACAGGACCATCAGAAAAGTGGTTAAACCAGGAGGTGAGAGACACAAGCTATCTGAAGCAAACTATTGGTAAGAGACCTGGACTTGTAATTAAGTGCTGGTGGCTCTGTAAGGAATCTGTGATTGTAGGAGGGTTTTCCCATGGCTCCTGAAGCCATATCTGTCTTGAGTTTAACTTGTCCTTGGCTTCACGATGATTTTCATCTTCTTGAGCAGAAGCAGGAATGGGGGCAGGCTGCTACCTGGAGAACGATTTACTTTGCCCATCAGTTTATTGAGATCCTCTTAACTGCGAATGCCGGGGACACGGTGGGGAAAGAGCCTGAGAGTTACATGGTCCCGAAACACGTTACCTACAAGCTCGAACATATCTACCAACAGTTAAGACAGCGCAGTGGCCAGGTACAGGGATCATCAGCAAGGTTTGGCCCGAGCCTCTACTTAGACCAGAATATGGCAACAGCTTCCAGTTGCAAGAGTGAAAATTAAACTCCTCAAAAGGCTTTGTAGGCCAGCCTGGCAATCTGTTTGCTTCTAACTTTTTTTCCTTTCAGAATGCACTCAGCCATTTATTCAGCAAACATTTATTAAGTGCATAGTTATGTGCAGGTGCTGCTTTAGATAGAAGTATAAACATAACTCCTGCCCTCCAGGTGCTAAAGTCTAGAAGGGGAAATAAGGCATGTATGTATGCAAATACTTTCATATAGGGTGACTGTAGTTTCAACAATGAAGAGTAATAAGTGAAAAAAAAAAAGAAAGAAACGGAGCTCACATGCCATGTTCCAAAGAGATGCACTGAAGTGGCAAAAAAAAAAAAAAAAGAAAAAGAAAAAGAAAAAGATTTAAAATATATGTATACATTGCTTTTACCTGAATGTTCAGGGAATCAGATACACAAAACACTCAAGCATAAGGATATTGTCATATTAAAATTGCCTTTTTATACCTAGACTGAAATATTTTTTAAAGAAAATAATCCAAGGTGTTACTATAGTAATAATCTAAAATTATATCACTGCTGCATTTTCTCACCATTCTATTTTTTTCATTATTTATTTACTTGAGAGAGAGAGAGGACGAGCTGGGGGTGGGGCAGAGGGAGGAGGAGGACAAGTAGACTCCCTGCTGAGCACGGAGCCCATCCTGTGGTGCTTGGGCTGGGGCTTGATCCCAGACTCTGAGATCAGGATCTGAGCCAGTCAGTTGCTTAACTGACTGAGCCACCCAGGCACCCCTAAAGTTTTTTCTTTAAAAAGAAATATGTAGTAGCACATAAGAGCCTTTTCATTACAATACAGTAAAATAGAATTTTACATTTATTGAAAGAACAAAGAAATAGTCATGAGATGTTTTGTTTTCTGTTCCCCTTTTCTTTTCAATCTCAGGAAAAACTGATAGACTCTCTTAGTAAAAAGATTAATCAAGTATACAAAGTCTGCACTGGAGATGCTGATGTAGGCAGCCTCAACCCAGTTCAAAAGCTGGTAAAAGTAGAGTCTCGCCTGGTGGAATTGAGCGATCTCATTGAATCCATTCCCAAAGAAAATGTGGAGGCAATTGAGAGGATAAAACAGAAAGAACGACGGCAAAAGTATAGTCAATGTCTTATGATGGAGGTGTAGTGAATGACTTAATGAGATGAGAAAATATTTTCACTGAGCAAGCCATTACATGGCAAGGATCTCAAGAAAGATGCTGTATATCCAAACCCAGCCCTGCCCTTCTAGAGCTATTATTTAATGTGGGAGACATATTAATCAAATATTCTTGAGATAATGTGTCATTACCAAGTAATGAGCACTGTGAAGGAAAGAGTTCACCAGAGCAACTGATCTAGTTTGAGATGGGTAAAGGAGTTAAGTCTGAAAAAAATGGATTTTCAGGATGAATATTCACAACTTATTATTTTTGAAGAGCTATCTTGTGGAAGGGGAATTGCATTTATAGTAGAGGTCCCAAGGCATAGAATTAGGAGCCTTTCACTGCAAGGAGACTATACATGAAGGAATTGTTTGAAAGAGCCAGGCAATGAGGGTTTTTCTCAGTGCGTAACTGGCAACACTTACACACACAGCATCTACACATTAACTCACTCATTCCTCAAGACAACTTCATAAGGATTATCATCCTTGGAACAGCACTCCCTCCCCACCTCGACACCCATCTCCACATCCTTACCTAACTTGCCTTTCAAGGAGAATGTACTGATTTACAAACTTCCATAGTGAATTAAATAAAGATAACTACCTCTGGGGCAATGATTACAAATATATGATCCCTAGAATAATGTGGCACGTAGACAATGCTTACAGGTGCAATACTGTTCGTGTCCTAACAACAACAAAAAAAGTTAAGAGGCAGACTAACACTATGGCTGACCTGCTTGGCTTCAATGCAGGTTCTGCCCATTTACAACTTGTGACCTTAGGTACAGCACATAATTTCTCCTATGTCTCAGTTATCTGTAAAATGGGCAGTAATAATGGTACTTATAGGGTTTGTACATGGCACATAGTGAGTATTCAAATATTAGATACTAATGTTAGATATTTTGTTATAACTTACCAGCATACGGGGAATATTGTTTCCCCCATTTAAAAACAAAGTACAGAATACATTAAGGTGATCCTGATAGGATTTCATTTAATATAAAGGAAAAATTTTTTAATTATAAAAAAATTACTCCCATAAGATGACCCATGACTGATCACATTAACTTGCATCTTATTCTATGGTAGGAAATATATGCTCATTGAATTGTAAATACAACTTATTTTCAGTAGTGATAAATGAATCTATTTCTAGTTGTTTACCATTATCAAAAAGAGAATTTTGTTTTTTCCTATGGTGTAGAGGTACATTAACAACTCATTTTGCATAAAAAATATTCAGTAAATGTTACTTATAACTGTGTAAATCCATAAAATAGCTATGACTTCGTGAGGGACTATTCTGCACCAAGCATTGGCCAGACAGTTGACATAGGTCATCTCATTTAATTTTATCCTCACAACAACCCTAAAGAGAAAAAGACAAATAGCAGTTCTTGGTCTTAATTTCAGGAGACCATTCAAAAAGATTAACTGGAAAAGTACACTTTTGTGGCAATTCACTGAACTATATACACTGTGGTTTACGCACTTTTCTGTACCTTATACTTTAGTAAAAGGCTAAAGCAGGGGCTGGGTGTTAATTCGAGAGGCCTTGTACACATTAACTGCAAAGTGCTAAAATATAAGTGGAGTGACAAGAAGGCTTTGCTGAGATGCTTGTTTTAGACCAAGATATGGGTAGATTTTACTCCTTCCAAAATGGTGACTAGCAATTTTCTCCAATTTTAACACAAATGGGACCTGTTATTGAGATTTCACCTGAATGCTAAAAAACACAATATGGGTGAAGGTGAAGTATTATTTTAACTTTGAGAACTTATAATATTTATTACTAAAAAATAATGTAGGTCTTTGTTTACTTTCTGTGATTTATAGTTAAAAGAATGTTTTCCTTTTTTGACAGGTTACGTGAAGAGAAAATGAAAGAAAAACAAAAACACCAAGAGGAAAGGCTAAAAGTTGCTCTGGAAAGAGCAGTAGCACAACCAAAGAAAAAGGTTTGTGTTTTGTTATCAACAGGTCCAACTATGTCAGGATGTGAGCACTTCTGTGGCATAAAAGCAAAATACCGAAATCATGTAATATATCCAGCTTTGATTGATTGCTGATTCCTTGTTACTTGGGAGAGAATTCAAATTTCTAGGTCTACAGTTCTCCATTAGACCCACTTTTTAGTAAAAGAAACTTTTCCCCTCTCCTTTTTCTTTAGCTCCAGGTTCATGAAACTGATAATTTTTGCTTTAATTTTTTGAATAGGTAATAACAAGTATATATCTCAAAGTTCAAAAGATACAACAATATTTAGTGAAAAGTTATCCTCAGTTCCCCTCCCTTGATACAACCTCTTAAAAGTTTCATCTGGATCCTTCTGGAAGTATTCTATGTATTTATATATACATTCTCCTTCTTACAACTAGTAGCCATGAGCCTTGCTACTTTCAATCAGGCAATGAAGACGGCAAACCCAGAGAACTGTGTATGATTGGAAAGGTCTTCTAATCCTCACATTGTAAAAAATAAGATTAATAGTTGGCATTAAACTGATTTACTCAGAGTCGCTTAGATTTAGCAGCAGGTTCAAGGACCAGAAGTCAAGGTTCTTTATATTGCAAGATTACCTGTCCAATAAGAAGTCTGGGATTGGGCAGTCACTAAGTATATGTGGTTCTTGACTTCCCACTGGGTATGGAGGACATTGTGTTTCTATATACTACTCTCCTTCCTCTGAAAGGAAGGTTAGGGTCTGAAATAGATTTGGGGAAGCCAATTTCACAGTTATCTGCAAAGCTACTATGGACATTGATTCTTACCATATTAATAGCTAACCTACAGTGAATACTTGTGTGCTTCACAACCAGCCTTTTAAGGTAAGTACTTGAAAAAGTTTCTGAAATGTGTTAACTATTAATATGTATGTCAAAGAGTGTTGATTATCTTAATTTGACTTAAATAAGCACTTCAACTTATAAAGAGTCTGACTTCTCTAGGGCAGCTCTTTTTATAAAGACCTGTCCTCTTTCTTCCAAAGGAGAATTACCCTTCCATGTATACAAACTACTATTCACTAAGCTCACCAAACTGAAATGATTATTTTTAATATATCCATCACCTTTCCTCCTAGACTGTGAGTTTTTACGAACTTTGTGTCCCCAAGGTCTGGCACATAGTGGATATTCAATAAATGCTTATTGAATTAGCAGACCAAAAATGAGAGTGAAAACTAAAATGGGAAGATGGATGAAAAAAATAATGCCAATTTGATCAGTTGACAATGTACGAAGGCCTCTGACAGAAGTTCTTATCCAGTCAGGGCACTTCATTACTGGCAATTTTCTCAGGCAGTATTAATGACAAAGATTACCAAAAGATTGTTGACAGAGAAAAATAAATCTGACATTAAATCTGACATTAAGAAAGGAATTCAGGGATTCCAGTCCCTAAGACCATTTTTGTTGATAAAATGATGGAGAAGACTGCTATTCTTAGTTCCCATGGGCCAGGAATGTCAAATTCTGTAATGCAGGGTACAGTCTCACATAATAGGACCCCTTTTGAAACACAGTGGAGATGTTCCATCAATCTCATTTTCAACAGAAAAATATACTCATCCATTTCATTTACTAAACAAATTCAGATATAGAAGCAAAACCAAAGTAAATACATGAAGAAAGAAGGAAAAGACTAAAAGAGAGAAATAATGAGTAGTATAATATACTTGAGTATATGCCCCACAGAATGAAAAGATATGAATTAAGGGATTTCCCTAAGCCTTTCCTGGTGGGAACACATCTAAGAGCCAACAGGATTACTAGTGTTTAAGAAGAGGTACATGGTTTTTCAAGTTTTTATCTAACAGAATTTCTAAATGCCAGTCAACTGGTGTTTAGCAGAGGAAAGTGATCTCTTCTAACCAATGGAGGAAAAACTTGCTATGGCACTGAGAAATGAAACGTTGGCCTTAAACATGGTGCTTTTCCAGGCCAACTATATCTGAAACACAGGCTTTTTGATGATTACCTAATAAATCTCCCAACTTTCCCATAAAACCTAACTGCTCTGTCTCCTGCACACTGTGGTGCTCTATTTGTTAATTTTTGCCTAGCATGTTGCACACCCATTAAGTTATCAATCCCTTTGTAACAGTAATTATTTACTATTTTAAGCCAGGTTATTCCTTGGAAAAATCAAGTTGTTATTATTTTACTTATAATTCCATTGAAAATAGTATGCTAAGAATATTAAGTATTTTTCTTTTGTTTCAGCTGGGAAGACAACTTGTCTATCGCTCAAAACCTCCATCTGGTAACAAACATGAACTACTTTTAGTCAAGGATACAAGAACAAAATCACTAGAGGAAGAATATTTTTTCACTTGAATAGGAGCAGTAAGACATTCATTACCAGAACGTTCTAGGCACATTCTGTAGATTCTGGTTTTCAATACTGGCAATATTCTGCCCCGTATGCTGGCCTAACCAATTTGAGGAAGACAGGCACTTATTCTAGTGGTTATAGGATTGGGAATGAGTTTTCTTTTGTTGAAGCTTTTTAGTATCATATACTAAGTACAATTCCATATAGCTAAACATTTATATCTTTGAGTTGCCCCAGTTGGGGATACACATCCAAAGTTTACTTTATTGGTGTAACTATGTGGTGAATGGCCATTGAGTTGCAATAATGGCATTCTCTGACAACATGGGACTTTAAATGATCTAATTTGTTTTTAATCAGTCCACAGTTCATAGTATACTTTTATCACTGTGGAGTATACATTTTAACGATGTATAACTCTAAAACATCTAAATGGTTTTGAGTAGCTTAAAACTTAAGTGAAACCACTAGTATATTTTCAGAATATAACTGTGAGACTGTTTTTTTTTTTTTTTGTGAGACTGGTTTTTAATTAACATTAAGGAGTTCTGTTCAGAACACTTAATTCTCTTAAGTGAACAAACCATATGCCTTCAGCCTAAACATCAGTTCACAATTTCTGTTGTGCTCTATATCCACAATCATTTTAATTTTCAGGTGATATTTCAATTTTCGATATAACACGTACATTATTAGCTTACATTGACATAGAATTAACATGTAATTTGTTGACTACTGAGTAAAACAGTATATAATTAGTTCTAAGAATATATTTAACTTTATAGGTATAAAGTTCAAAAGTTATTCAAAAATAACTTTAAAAGAAACAGCTGTTCTTAAAAGGTCTCAGTTAATATATAATCACAAAAAAGGGCTGAAATTCACCTTCATAAATGTTTATGAAGCATATAATTTTCCCCTATAGAAAAAGAATACTGAGCTTACAAAAGAAAACCAACTTGAATGAAGTTGAGTGGCTCTTAAAGTATTACTCCTTTGAATAATCTTTCTGCTGTTTCAACATTTGAACTCTGCATTTAAAATATCTGAATATGAATAGTTCATGAGTCAAGTTGAAAAAAAAAAGTTTATTGTCTAGAAATATATATAAAAAACATTCCCCACAAAAGATGCTATTCTCTCATTTCTCCATCTTCTTCCTCTTCTTCAACACCCCTGATATAAAGGACATTATTACACCTGTAAATAAAAAAACAATCCATTTTGTTGTTCCATCCAGAAACCACATTAAAATCTAAATTACTATTGCTAGATATTTTTGATGACAAAAATACTGAATGCTAAATTTAAAATATATCACTTCTTTTTTAAAAAATGTTTTACTATTGATTTGTTAAAAAGCAAATGTCACTTATTTACTACCTGAATGTTTCATAAAATAGTATCTTTATGATCTTCCATAAGGCATGAGTCAAATTTGAAGGTGTGATGCTAGTTCAAGAAAATGAATGTAGAAAAAAATCCCTAACAGCAGTCAGATCCAACTAAAATTCAAAACCAGGCTCTTGCAACTAAAACAACTGAAAAAGGTTAGAGCTAAGAGCTAGAATTTAGTATTAACACTAGAAAAATCTTAAAAGATGAGTAACTCCAAAAAAATTCCATCTTCTTTGACAAGTTTAAGGATTTCAAAACTCTTTAAGTCTAATTGTAGAATATTATGTTAAATTAACAGTAATTTTTAAATTCTGAAATTGAGGCACTAGTCGATTTAAACAGGTTATTTCCAGTGCTCTCTTTACATATACTGCTGTTTTGTTACCTTATTAAAACTTCACCCAAATGTCCAGACAACGCTCCATCTATGTATTCTTCTGTGTTTGCAAGCTTTAAAAAAAAAAAAAGAAAATATATTAGCATATTAACACAGGGAGAAAATAATGTAACACTATCTAAAATATTAGGTAATATTGGTGAGAGAACTTATTAACTGAGACCTTTCTATACCAACAACTCACATTTATCTATAATTAATAGATTAGCCGCCTTCTACTACTGTAGTACTTTTTGGGTTTCACATAAACATTCCGTAAAGTTAACATTGGTGGATGTAGAATTATAATAAAGCTTGTTTCAACAATTTTTTTTTGTTTCAACAATTTTTAAAAATTTCTCAGTTATGTAACACTTCTTTCTATTAGACATTAAAACGATATGTAGAGGAAGACAATTTCCAATTTATGAATAAGTTGTGATTTTAAAAGTTTTCCAAAAATCCAGTTACATAAAGTTACAAAATTCAGGGTACAAAATCTATGGCTGGGCAGCCCCGGTGGCGCAGCAGTTTAGCACCGTCTGCAGCCCTTGGGGTGATCTTGGAGACCCTGGATCGAGTCCCACGTCAGGCTCTCTGCATGGAGCCTGCTTCTCCCTCTGCCTGTGTCTCTGCCTCTCTCTCTCTCTCTGCATCTCTATGAATAAATAAAATCTTTAAAAAAAAATACTCTTTAAAAAAAATCTATGGCTAAAATATCAAATACTTTTATATTAGTCAACACCCAAACCAAAGGATGGAATAAGAATTTTTTAAAATTATGTGCAAATAAACAGCAAAATAAGTTCCTAAGAGAAAGTTAAACAATTCAGAGTGACCTTTATAGTTACTTCAGGAAACTCTAATTTTTACATTAAAATGTTTAGATTTCCTTCTGCATACAAGTAATAAACTTTGTTATTTTAAAAAACACAATCATGGGCAGCCCGGGTGGCTCAGCGGTTTAGCGCCGCCTTCATCCCAGGGCATGATCCTGGAGACCCAGGATGGAGTCCCATATCAGGCTCCCTGCATGGAGCCTGCTTCTCCCTCTGCCTGTGTCTCTGCCTCTCTCTCCCTCTCCGGTGTCACTCATGAATAAATAAATAAAATCTTAAAAAACAAAACAATCATTTAAAAGGGCCTCTAGGACTACCATTCCAACCTTATTATTCTTCTTCCAAGTCATTCTGCTTTTGCCTTCTTGCCATGCCTTGAACACACCAAGCAAGTTCCTGCCACAAGGCTTGTGTACTTGCTGCTCCCTCAAACTGAGATATGCTCTTTCCAGATACTCTCTTCAGTTGCTCACTCAATCCTGTTCTTTGCTTAAATTTACTTCCTCAGAGAACCTTTCCCTAGCTAAACACTGCACATTCTTGTCAATACCCCGTTTCTGCTTTTTTTCTCCATAGTATCTACCATTACCAGGTATCACATTATATTACCATCTCCCACTACCACAACACAAACTCCTTGGAAGTTGGGACTTAGTTTTGCTCATTGGTTTATTCACAGAGCCATGGACACAATGGGCTTTTAAAAAATATTCACTCAATAAACTCAAGAACATCATTAATGTGGTTATTCAGAGACACTTCACAACTCCAGCAGGCTCACCATGAACTATGATACTTCTAAAACCAAATATGTGGTGGATATTCTTTATTTCTTTCTTTTATTGAAATGTAATTCCCATAGCATAAAATTCACTTTTATAGACTTATATGTCAGTTTTTATTTTAAAGACTTTATTTGGGATCCCTGGGTGGCGCAGCGGTTTGGTGCCTGCCTTTGGCCCAGGGCGTGATCCTGGGGACCCGGGATCGAATCCCATGTCGGCTCCCGGTGCATGGAGCCTGATTCTCCCTCTGCCTGTGTCTCTGCCTCTCTCTCTGTGACTATCATAAATAAATAAAAAATTAAAAAATAAATAAATAAAATAAAGACTTTATTTATTTATTTGAGAGAGAGAGAGAAGCAGAGGCAGAGACACAGGCAGAGGGAGAAGCAGGCTCCAAGCAGGGAGCTTGATGTGGGACTCGATCCCGGTTCTCCAGGATCACACCCTGGGCTGAAGGCAGGCGCCAAACCACTGAGCCACCCAGGCTGCCCTAAGCCAGTGGTTTTTAATGTATTCATAAAGTTGTGTAATCACCACCACTATCTTAAGTCTGAAACATTTTCAGCAGAATGATATACTCTTCTGATTTTTCTATGGCCTTGGTAAATGATTCCTGCTTGAGGAATTTTCCAGGCCAAAACCATGCTCTATAAGAACTTTGGGGATCTAAGCATCATTTGTTCAAGTGGTAACCTCTTAAGGAAAATCTCAGCTTTTTGCCTACACGTACCCCTGTGAGCATTCTTCCTAGTACTACCAGTATACTTGGGAGTGATAGTTGGAATGACCACCCATCTAAGTAACTTTTAAAAATCCATCTGCCATTAGTCACATAAATACCTATGCTTCAGGAATATGTAACTTCAAACTCTTTTGTCAAAAACCTGGCAGGAAACTACTACAATTAAGCAACGAAGAAAACATCCCAGTCTTTGGGCAAAGGACATGAACAGGCATTTCTCCAAAAAAAGATATATAGCCAATAAGCACATAAAAATTGCAGATATCACTAATTGCAGATATCACTAATTGCAGATATCACTGGGGAAATGCAAATCAAAATAAGGAGATATTTTATACTTATTAGGATGGCTATTATCAAAGAAACAGAAAAAAACAAGTGTTGGTGGGGAGACGTGAAGAAAGTGGAACCTTTATGCTTTGCTGATGGAATGTAAAATGGTACATCTGCTCTAGATAACAGTATAACAGTTCCTTAAAAAAATGAAAGAAAACAATTCCTGTATGATCCAGCAATTCTACTTCCGGATATATATCAAAAGAAGCAAAAGCAGAACCTCTAGCATATATTTGTACATCCATGTTCATTGCATTATTCACAACAGCTGGAAGGTGGAAAACAATTCAGATGTCCACCAACAGAACAATGGATTAAAATGTGGTATACATATACAGTGGAATATTATTTCAGTCATTAAAAGGAATGAAATTCTGGTACATGCTACAATATGGATGAACCTTGAAAACATTATGCTAAATGAAAGGAGCCAGACGCAAAAGGACAAATACTGTAGGATTCCATGTAAACTAGAACAGAGAAAGAATAATGTTTACCAGAAGACAGGGGAAATGAGTATTTTTTTAATGAGTATAGTTTCAGCTGGGGATGATATAAGAATTCTGGAAATGGGATAATGGTGATGGATGCATAATAATAATAATATGAATGTACTTAATGCTACTGAGTTCTACACTTGAAAATGGTTAAAGTGGTAAATTTTATGTTAGATTTTACCACAATTACAAAAATAAAACAAGGGGTGCCTGGGTGGCTCACTTGGTTAAGCCACCATTAAGCATCTGACTCCTGATTTCAGCTCAGGTCATTATCTCAGGGTCATGAGATCCTGGAGCCCTGTATTGGGCTCCAAGTTCAGTGAGGAGTCCGCTAGAGATTCTCTCTCTCCCTCTTCCTCTATCCACCCCTACTCCTACACTCTTGCTCTTTAAAAAAATAAATCTTTAAAAACCAAAACATCCTGTTCTAAACATTTACAGAAGCCAGCTTAACAGGCATTCAATCAGTTCAAGAAATGCTCAAGAAATGCTTTTATTGAATTACTTTTTGTGTCTTTTGCATTCAAAGATTTAAGAAATTTGCTTTAAAAATTTCAGAGCTAAATGTTGGAAGAGTTTTGCTTTTTCTGCAAAAAAAAAAAAAAAAAAAGAAAACAAGAAACTCATTTGTGTTTCCCTTATGCCACTGTGACTCAAATATTGACGTTCTTTTTATTTTAAGCACTAGAAGTCAATTGTATGGCTGGATTTCGGTTTTATAAGTCTCGTACACAGTTTATCACTCTCCCTGACCTTGACTTTATTTCCGAATTTTGTTTTGTTTGTCAATTTAACTACATCTTATAAATCACAGTCAACCTTTGAGGAGTTAAAGTAAAATAAATACAATTTAATGATCCTTCTCTTTGTAACTTACCTGCATGTTCATATAGCCATCTACAGATACGAGGTAGCCTTTGTACTCCATTCCCCACTTCAGTTTCACCATTACTGGCTTTCCTGTTAATCCATTCAGAAAAGGTTTCGGATTGAGAGGCAAACTCTGTGCAAAGAACAAAAACAGGACTCAATTATTTTGCATTAGCTCAGTTTCCATTACCTACTCTCCTCTACCAAATCACCAATATTTTATGGTATCCCAATAAAGCAAACTTTTGACTCGCTCACTTTACTACTTTTATTTGTTGAAAAGCATAGGAGAAAATAAATACCCAGTCAGTCAATTTCATTAAGTATTCACTTAAACAAGGAACACCTACTATACATAACTCATTGTTCCAGGCTACAAAGAAACACAGGTAATAAAAGTGGGGGGTGGGGGGGTGAGCAGACTGTAGTCCTTGTCCTCAAGAAGCTCACAGTGGGAAGGAGGCAAAACAAGATTTACACTGGGATGTGTGAAGAGGAGATATGCTATGTATATGGGTATCAAATCAATCCAGAGTCCAAAGGAAAGTTTGCCTGAAGTAAGTAATGGCTCCATTTTAAAGGGTGAGAGAGATCTCTAGAGAGAAAAGGAGGCTGTTCCAGGTAGAAGAGGAGGTTACCTACGTAAAAAGAGGGAACAGTGAAGCAACAAGGCCATCTCAGGGACACACAATTCGGTGATGTCAGAGCCCTGAACATGAGGCTACAAAGGGAAGGAGGGAGCAGATGGCATTTGACAATCTTTCACTGGAATTCCAGGAGTTAGATCTGGTGGGTCTTATTTGACTTAGCAAAGCCGCCTAAACTCATGGGCAATTACTCAGTGTTGGTTTATTCAGCAAACCAGTAGTATTCCCCCGGTGAATTCAGACTTTTCCTTCCCTCAACTGCTCTCCCATTCTCCTATTGGCTCAAAGAAAGAAAAAAGCCAAGAAACTTGATTACTAAACCTCTCTCAGATAACCATATTCAGGGTGATCTCCAAGAACGTGGGGGCGACTGCAATAACCTAATGGGTCTTCAGTTTTCACTCTTCTTTCTCCAACTCCTGCACATGGCAAGTATTTTTAGCTTAAAATGCTTCGATGGCTTTCACCTGCACTTGAAGTAAAATCCAGACCTCCTAACACGACCTAAGAGGTCTTCCCGACCCTATCTCATAACCAGTTCCTGCAAGCCCCCGCGGCTTTGTGTCAATTCCTCCCAAGGTTTCTTTCCAGCTTTGGGGCCTATGTTCCTGTCCCCCGTTTCGTACACTCTTCCTCTTGCTCTCTGAGGGGCTGGCTTTCATATTCCGCATCATTTAGGTTTCTGCTTAAACCCTCCGACCAGGGACGCCACCCTGACTGATGGTACTCTTCTCGTGAACCATCGCGCATCCTCGCAGCATCCGGTTTGCCCTCTTCTTAGCGCTTCACGTTATTTGCGAATACGTGTTTATGTTATATCATCCGATAAAGTCTGTCTCTCCTACCCAACTGAGTAAATCTAGAGCAGGGTCCGCGTCAGTACTTTTCACCTTATGTTCTGACGCCCACAACAGTTCTCCGGTAGGTAGCGTGAGCGAAAAAATAAAAATAATAATAATAATTTGCTCAACGAACAAACGAATGCTCCAAAGCTCGGGCTCTGTATTCCGGAGGGCTGCGGGGCTGGGAATCCCAACACGATGGAATGAGAGAAAGCCGATTCTCGGAGGAGGATGAGACTTAAAACCGCTTCACCTTTACCCCGACCCTGTGGTCCCAGGCAGCAAGGATACCTCAGGCTCACATTCGAACGAAGAGGGGGAAGGAAGCGCATCGGCGCAAGAGCGCGCGACTCGGGTCCCCAGGGCAGCGAGAAAAGGGAGCAGGCAACCCGGTGCGCGGCTCCTCACGCGGATGAATGGGGAACGCGCGAACCAACTAGCAGGCCGGGCGAGTCGCGTCCCCCGCTCTCCCTTGCTCTCTAGCGGCTCCGGTCCTACTCCGCCTCCTTACCATTGCGACCACAAGCCAACGCTGCAGGCCGCTCGCCGCCGACCCAGCTGTAGTCCGTCCCTCGTGACGGGAGTAACTCCGGCCCCGCGCGAACCGCGAAGCTTCCAGAGAAATGGCCGCCAAACAGCAGCGTGACCTTTCACCTCTAACTACAGGCCTCTCGGCTTCTGTGATTGGGTGCAGAGAGACGCGTCCTGATTGGAGGAGCTGGCTGGGCAGGGTCTCCTGGCAACCAGCGGAAGCGCGCGCGGGCGAGCGTTCCGCGCGGCGCACAGCCCTGTGGGAAAAGTCAGGAGCCCCACCCGCGGCAGAGAGGGTCCCGGGAGGCTGCGGGGGCGGCTCCGGTTTTCCGCCTGTTCGGCTGCCTCGCGGGTCGGCTGAGGGATGCTGCGTACCCTGTAGAGCGGACTTGGGGTCTCGCTAGCTTGGCTGATGGGGGTTCCTTGTCCCTTTACACCTGGGAGGACGGATCCTTGGATCTTGAGTTTCTTGCTCACGTTCCCACAGATGCTGTGATGTGGGGGCTCCTATACCCCAGGCCCCTTCTCTACTCTGTAGTGCTTATTTCAGGCCACTTCTAAGGAAGTGGGAGAAGCAAGACTAGACTAAGAGAGGCGAAACTCACCAAAGAAAGTCCAGCACAGAAAATAGTTGCGATGAGGTCTCGCCGAGTCTAGAACGTGCTGTGGTTGCCTCCCCGGGGGTGTTTCCTTTGCCTCCACCAGGGTTGGCGCAGTCTCCGATCGCTCCGAAGTAACGGGGTTGCTGGAATCTCCCTTGTTTCCGCGCCCCCCACTCCCCGCCCCCCATTCCCCCCCCCTCCCCGCTCCTGCCCCCGCCGCCCCCTGGGGGCGCAGACTGTTAGCTCCCAGATCTGAAATGCTAAATGCAGGTTTTGGAGAATAAGCACTTTGAGAGGTGCTGTGTTTTGTTTTTGTTTCCGTTTAGTTTTTGCGGCCCTAAGAGAATAGATTTGGAATTGAGGTTTGAATGCTGCATATGGAGGCCTTAGGAAGTAGTGGGCAAGACTTTGGAGGCAGCCCGAGTTCAGAAACTGAATCCCTTGGGGAAGGTGCTGGGTAGTTTCTTAACCCCCTGAGGCCTTTGTCTCCTCCCTAAGGCCTTTGTTTCCTCAGACAGTACTGTCTTTAAGGTTTGCAAGGATTCATGTGAAAGAGGTTGGGACTTAAGGGCTCAGTGGATGTTTATTTATTGTTATTTTAATGTCCATGAAAATGCTGGAGAATACTGACAAAATAGAGTAATTTTAAATGTCATTTATGCCGAACAGTCGGAATTTACCCCAAAGTTCAGTGGGTTTTCCCTTAGTTTGGCCATCATTTAATGACTATTTTAGCCTCTGTACAGACTTTGAGTTCCTACTACGTGCCAGGCTTCTTCACAATGGCTATAATGGAAATCTTACCATACAGCCCGTGATTTGGTTGTTATGCTCCCATTTTAGAGATGAGGAAAATGGCTCAGCAGGTAACTTAACCAGACTACACAGCTGGCTTTCATCCCTGAAAACTCTGTTTTTTCTACTTCATAAAGCTACCTTTCAGAAGCCCAATATGTGCTTTACAAGTCTGATTAAAACAACAAAAACTTTTCTCTGTGAAGTGAAAAAAATTATTACTATAATATTTGTAAAGATAGCTGTTTAAAGTTGTTTTTTTTTTTTTTTTGAGCAGGCTTCACACCCAATGCAGTACTTGAATTCACAACCCTGAGATCATGACCTGTGCAAAGATCAAGAGTTGGATGCTTAACTGCCTGAGCCACCCAGCTGCAACCTAATGTTGGTTTTTATCCTTACATTAAACATTAATCTTTCCTTTTTGAAAATAAAATGGGTATGAGGTCATTGGTATTTTTTGAATTTTAAAAACCATATGTACATTTTGTGAGAATTTGGAAATACAGGAAGTTCTGAAACAAAAATTACTGTATCACCAAAGAAAACTACTTTCTTGGTGTACAATTTATTGTAACACATGCACTTTTTTTTTACACAAGATATCTACATATAGTTCTTAACTTTTCTTCACTTTGTATTGAGCAAATGCTGGTATAATTAAAGCTTCTTCTAAAATATAGTGTAACATCTATTATGCATAATTGGTATTGTATGTATGTGCTAATTTATAAATCTATTGTTCCTATTTCCTCTATTATAAACAATTTGTTTTGAACATACTTTTGAACATGAATCTTTGAGTATATCTCTGATTCTTTACAGTAAATCCTTAGAAGTAAAATTTCTGGGCTAAAAGGCATAATATTTTTAAAAGCATGTATTACATATGGCTCAACAGAATATCCATCAGAATAATTGGCTCTAATGTGGGGGAAACAGAGGGTTTATATTTTTTGAAGATGAGATAGAATACATTTGGAGTACATTCTGAGCAAATAGTCCCTAGTTATTAATTAGGGTGAACAGTTTGGTAAGGCCTGGGTTCTACTGCTCAGCATATAACCCAGAAATGCCAGTGGTAAACAAACATCTAAAAGGTAATTTGTTGGGCATCTGCTTGGCTCAGGTGCTGTCTCTGCCTCTCTCTGTGTGTCTCTCATGAATAAATAAGTAAAATCTTCAAAAAAAAAAAAAAAACAAAACCACAATATACTGGAGGATTCCTCAGTACTAAGAACACTGGTTACCTATAGGTGTGGTCGGAACTGAGCCGAAAGCAGACCAAAGATAAGCTTTTCACCATATGCATTTTTTAAACTTCCTTTTATGATGAAATTCACAGAACATGAAATTAACTATTAAAATATACAGTTCAGTGGAATTCAGTATATTCATAATGTTGTTGCAACCACCGTTTCTATCTAGTTCCAAAGCAATTTTCATGATCTCAAAAGAAAACCCTGTATCCATTAAGCAGTCAGCTCCTATTTTCCTCTCCCCCCAGCTTCTGGCAACCGCCAATCTGCTTTTCTGTCTCTACACATTTCCCTAGTTTGGATGTTTCATAAAAATGGAATAATGCGGTATGCGACCTTTTTTCTCTG
This sequence comes from Nyctereutes procyonoides, assembly GCF_905146905.1. Lineage (NCBI taxonomy): Eukaryota > Metazoa > Chordata > Mammalia > Carnivora > Canidae > Nyctereutes > Nyctereutes procyonoides. The sequence goes on from NW_026575122.1 coordinate 28,441,498, forward strand.
GCTTCTTTCACTTCACATAATATTATCAAGGTTCATGCATATTGCAGCATGTAGCAGTACTTGATTTCCTTTTCATAGCTGAGAAATGTGTGTGTATATGTGTGCATGTGTGTGTATTCGTGTATGCGTGTGTACATACCTCATTTTATTTATCCATGCATCTGCTGATGGACATTTGAGTTATTTCCACTTTTTGGCTATTGTGGATAATGCTCCTATGAACATCCATGTACAAGTATTTATTTGAGTACCTCTTTTCAAGTTCTTTTGGATATATGCCTACAAGTAGAATTATTGGGTCATATGGTAATTCTATGCTTAACTTTTTGAAGAATTACTCAGCTGTTTTCCATTGCCTGCACCATTTCACATTCTCACCAGCAATGTACATACAAAAGTCCATATTCGTCCACATTCTCACCAACACTTGTTATTTTCCATTTAAAAACATTACTACATTCTGGTAAACCTAATAATAATTTTTAAAAACCTTCCCGTTGTAACTTTTTTTTTAAGATTTTTATTTCTTTAGTCATGAGACACAGACAGAGAGAGGCAGAGACACAGGCAGAGGGAGAAGCGGCTCCACAGAGAGAGAGGCAGAGACACAGGCAGAGGGAGAAGCAGGCTCCATGCAGGGAGCCCGATGCAGGACTGGACCCCGGGGTCTCCAGGATCAGGCCCTGGGCTGAAGGCGGCGCTAAACCGCTGAGCCACCTGGGCTGTCCTCCCATTGTAACTTTGATTTGCATTTCCCTAATGACTAATAATGTCAGTCATTTTCATGTCATTACTGGCCACTTGTATATCTTTGGAGAAATGTCTGTTCCAGTCCTGGATACTTTTATAGATGTTCTGTTTTTTTTCTTTTTTTTTAATTTTTTATTTATTTATGATAGTCACACGCACACACAGAGAGAGAGAGAGAGAGAGAGGCAGAGACACAGGCAGAGGGAGAAGCAGGCTCCATGCACCGGGAGCCCGACGTGGGACTCGATTCCGGGTCTCCAGGATCGCGCCCTGGGCCAAAGGCAGGCGCCAAACCAATGCGCCACCCAGGGATCCTAGATGTTCTGTTTTTGGAATCCTTGAATGTATTGCCTAATCAAAAATTAAACTAAAATTTCTGAAATAATAGGAAGAGTCATTTAATAATTCTGGGTCTCATTCACTTCATTTATACAATGAAGGGATTAGACTAGATCAGGATTTTCAATCTTTGGTACTATTGACATTTTGGGCCAGACAATTCTTGTTGTGAGGCCTGTCCCTGTATTGTAGGATATATGTGTTGTAGCAGCATCTCTGGCCTCTACCAACTCCGTTGCCAGTTGCAACTCCGTCCCCCCCAAAGCTGTGACAACCAAAAATGTCTCCAGGCATTGCCCAATTTTCTCCAGCGAGGCCTAGTTGAAATTGAAGATCAGTGGATTAGATCAATAGTTTATAAACACCTGCCCCCAGACTTGGATCACTTTGGTTTTGTTTTTACTTTTTTTATATATATATAAGACTTGGATCACTTTGTAGGTAGCATTGAGGCTTGGCAAACTATTTTCATTATTAAAAAATAAAACAGCTAATAAATCAAAGTACAGTTGAACAATTGTATATTTATCTAATGTAAACTGCATAAAACAAATCTTCTTTGCTTTTATTAGAATGAAATTAACTCAAAATATAAATACTGGTTGATTATAATGGATTAGGAGCTCTGATTGGCATTTATATATGTATCTCATTTATAAAAATAGGAAAGCAAATTGTCAATAAATGATATTTTTTAGTTTTGTAAATCATCATTTCAACATTGGGTGGGGGGTAGATAATAAAAGAAGCCTTTGGGAGGTTAAAAAAAAAGCTGGGAATCCCTCAAATAGATGACCACCATTAAATATTGACCTTAAACATACTGCAGTTCCGTGCCACACTTCCATGGGGTTGCATTGGTGAGTTTTGAGTAAACTTTCTAATTGTCATAGAGGCATTTGCAAGTTAATCTGTACATGGGAACTTCACTGTTTGCACAACACAGATAAAACAAACAAAAGCTCATGGAATTTCTCCCACAGTCGCCTGTTCCATACAATCTTCTCCCCCCCCCACACTTTCCTCATCTGTCAAATGTTTACATAGAATCAAATTTTTAAAAAATAATCCTTGCTACCTCTTTACCTGTTACCCACCTTTTACCAGAGGTGTCTCTAAATTCCCCTCCTCCAAAACAAAATGAATATCTGGGCATACTATTCTGTTGCTCGCCAACCTTGGATGGTTCCCAATTACCAGCAGCCCAAAACAAACCCCTTGCCAAAGTTTCTCTCCAACTTCGTCTCTCTCCATTCTGTCCCATACACCACAATGCCTGCCTTTGAATCACAGGCCATGCTTTTTTACAGCTCCATGTATTTACACATGATTTTCTCTCCACTTAGAAGTCCCTTCTCCTGTAGTCTCAGCACTACTGATTTTTTTTTACTGTCATAAAATATACATAACATATAACATAAAATTTACAATGTTAATGATTTTGAAGTGTACAGTTAATCAGCATTAAGTACACTCACATTGTTGTACAACCATCACCATTGTCCATCCCCAGGGCTTCTAAATTATTGATATTTTGGATCAGATCATTCTTCATTGGGGTGGTTTTGGGAGCGAGGCATGTCCTGACCTGTATGTGGTAGGATGTTTAGCAGCACCTTTTTCCTGTACCCATTAGATTCCTCTTCTCCCAGTTGTGACAATCAAAAATGTCTTTCAACATTTTCAAATGTCCTCTGGGAGGCAAAGTTGCCCCTGGTTGAGAATCACTGATTTAAAGGAAAAGAATTTTCATTGTAAATTGTGTCATTTTAACTGTGAAGAAATAACTTTGGAAAAATGCATTATGGGCATTCATTAATATCAGACACAGAACTATTTATGACTTGACTGTGTGTCAGGTCAGTCGTGCTTATGTAGTAAACAAATAGAGCATTTAATTGCCACAACAGTGATAACATAATCACTCTGATTGGCATGGATTCAGGATAGCTAAGACTAAACAGAAAAAGTCTGGATTGGAAATGACAGCTTTACATGCATGACTGAATGTGTTTGTGTGAAAAAATGTTGAAGTATAGGATTAAAAAGTCTATTTTAGTTTTTTATCATAATTACTGCAAATTTTATAGGGTGATGTCAACTGGCTTGCAGGAAAAACCCATTCTGTGTTATTCTCAGACTGAAAGAGTGTATCTGTCAAAAAAAATTCACTTTGATCTTGTCGACCAATATACAATGTAGTCACAGTGAACAAGATAAGATAGACAAATAATTGAGAAATATATTAATTGTATGCCAGAAAGTACATAAAATTTTCCAAAGCAAAATATTCTGGATCCAATGCTATCTATCCAACACCAAAAATGAGGGATTTTGATTACCACTTTAACTTTTCAGACATTAAAGAATGTTTTCCTGTGATATCAAAATAATGTGGGCTATTATTTAAAGAACTATAGAAATGACGTATTTAATGTTATCCACAATGTTCCAAATTGCTGATATTTATCCTTGGGTGTAAGCACCAGTCAAGTTAGAAAAAGTCAGACTTATTCCATACCGAATTAGTTCTATTATGTACTTCTGGCAATTATCAGGATACATTACTTATAGGTGCCACAATTCTATAAGAAAAATGTTAAAGCACCACACTTGGTACTTGGTATTTGGTTAAGTCCCAGGCCTTAGTTTTGCATCAAATCAAGGAACTGAAACAAGTCCTTTTAAGGACATTTTCAGTCTTACTATATTGTCATTCTCTGATAGCTTAAATCAATAACTGGAAAAGATGAAGTTTAAAATAAATAATATCCCTTGAGTTGTGATTATGGGATATGAACCTGTTATCCTGTCAAGGGACAGAATCCCTGTTCAGTTTAAGTAACAAGTTTTCAGAAGATTAAACCTTTCATTTTAATATGTATGTCGAGGACATTTGGCAGTAAAATAATTATTTTGAAAGTAAAAAAATATGGCTGTTAACATTTATATTTATATTCTCACAGTATAGCAGAACTATTAGAAATGTGATAAGAGGGATCCCTGGGTGGCGCAGCGGTTTGGCGCCTGCCTTTGGCCCAGGGCGCGATCCTGGAGACCCAGGATCGAATCCCACGTCGGGCTCCCGGTGCATGGAGCCTGCTTCTCCCTCTGCCTGTGTCTCTGCCTCTCTCTCTCTCTCTGTGTGACTATCATAAATAAATAAAAAAATAAAAAAAATTAAAAAAAAAAAAGAAATGTGATAAGAAGGGGAACTAAATGTTCTTCTTCCTTTCAGAGCATATAATGTTGAAAGAAAAGTCTAGACTGTCCTTGAATCTATATAATAATAATACTTAAGCCAGAAGCAGCAGCATTATGGCTGCCATTTATTGAGCACTTATGGGCCACTACTTTATACATATTATCTCATTTAATCCTTACAGCACGTCTGTGAATTAGATATTATTTGCTAAAGTTGCTAAGTAGCCTGGTTCAAAACCTCACAAGGAATCAGCCTTACAGCCCAGATCTGTCTTTCTCTAAACTTTGTTCCTTTGCTCTTTTACCTCAAACTGTAAGAACTTTTGGGGAAGACAAGCAATTTTAATTCTTAATTACCCACAGAATCAGTAATAGCCTCACTATGAAGTCCCTATACTGCAGAATGAGTGTGAATTATTTTGACATATGTGACTGTCAACTTAATTACCTGTACACATGACCTGCTGCAGAGTATCAGATTCATCCGTCTAGTCTCTGAATTAGGTTTTGGTGAGTGGTCAAAATTAAGATTACTTTATATCACAGTGTCTGCTATGCTCTATTTTATTCTCCATCTGGAGGTAGAGGGCTCATAGAAAGCTCCTGGGAGTTTAAACTAGAGGAAGGCGTTCTTAACCTCTTACAAACCTAGCCTCTCTTTTGAATGGTAGTCCTTTATAGGCTTGCCTAAAGAATACACATTTTCCCACGGCCCCCTGCTGATTCTGAATGAACAGATTCTCGGCCCCCTGCTGACTGCTGAATATATTGTTTATCCTCATCTTTACTCTTTACTGACAGCCTTCATAACAAACTTGCTTAGAAGACAAACGGCAGGGCCAAATCTCTGACAACTCATTAAGGAAGAATACAGTAGATTTTTGCCAGATATCACTACCATCTCACTGTGAACTAACAGCAGCTTTCGTCAAAATGGAATATGGAAAAGATGCTGCTTGAGAACTATGGCTCTCTGTCAAAAACACATGTCTCTTTGCACTCTTTTTTAAATAAATATTTTATGAAGAAGTCAATGTACAGACTATCAATAGCATATCACCTCTGCACATACTGTTCCCTCTGCATGGAGTGCCTTCTTTCCCTCCTCTCTCCGCCTACTTTTCCAGAGCCAGCCCAACTGGAACTTTCTGTAGGATCTCTTCCCAGTCTCCCACAGCCTCACTCCTTCTGAGCTATGACAACACTTTTTTCCTACCTCTATTATAATAATTAGCATGTTTCTGTGTCATCCGTATGATTATTTGTCTGGACTCAATTAGAAACTTCTTGAGCACAGGGACCATAGCAGCCTTATTCATTTTTGCATCGCCTGCACCCAGAACAGGCACAGAATAGGGCCTGGGTTCCTGATTGTTAACTGACTTTCATTACCATCGTATGGGGTTTCCTTGTTGGGATCCAGACCTTCTCAGGGTATGGTGGTTGCGATAATGGAAACTATTGACAAGTCCCAGCTCTGCTGATTACTTGACAGGTAGTCCTTCGAGTTTTCTCATTCTGTAAAATTGGGATCATAATGCTACTTACCCCGTGGAAATAAGTTTCTGGGAATGCTTTCCAGGTTTTTTTTTTTAATAGTTATAGATCTATTCAGGTCTTCTGCTAATTATTCTTGAGTCAATTATTGTTATTTATATTTTCTTAAGAATCATTCACATCTTGTTTTATTTTCATAAAGTACTGGGTAAGTATTCTCCTATTGTTTGATTTTATCTATACATCCAGTTATATCCTGTTCCTAACTTATATATTTATTTGCTCTCCTGGTCTTTCTCTTTTCCTCTTTCTAGAAAGAAATATGTCAAAATGTTAATAGTGGCTCTCTCTGCATGATAAGGTTATAGGTTATTTTCATATTTTTCTGATTTTTTCCAAATGTTCAGAAATCAGTGCATATATAACTTACATAAAAAACTTTTAAAATACTTTATTTATTTATTAATGAGAGACACACAGAGTCAGAGACATAGGCAGAGGGAGAAGCAGGCTCCCTGCGGGAAGCCCGATGCAGGGCTCAATCTCCAGACCCGGGATCACGACCTGAGCTGAAGACAGACGCTGAGCCACCCAGGCATCCCACAGAAAAAAAGACTTAAAGAAAAAAAAACTCTTTCAGCTCTTTTATTTCCAAATAAGGAAACTGAGGTCAGGAACATTACACAGATAGATCATGACCTTAGATTGGAACCAGGAAACCTGTAGTGGCCCAGTCACTTTTTGCTGTGAGACAAGAGCCATGAAAACACCATGCTTTCTCTAGTTCTCATCTGATAGAAAGAAACTGAGCCACTAACCCATCTCACTTCTGCTCTTGTTTTCATCTTACATAAAGGTGACAACTGTTAGAGTTGGGTAGAAGATCACTAAGAATTTATCTTTGGGGTCTAACTCTATGTTATAAACTGAATTTTTTTGGCAATTCAGCATTATAGTTGATGATAAAGATAATTACAATAGTGATAAAGAACAACTTAGTTAATATGTGAGGATAATACATATGGCAATGAGGGATGCCTGGGTGGTTCAGTAGTTGGTCACCTGCCTTTGGCTCAGGTCGTGATCCTGGGATCCAGAATAGAGTCCCTCATCATGCTCCCTGCGAGGAGCCTGCTTCTCCCTCTGCCTATGTCTCTGCCTCTCTCTCTCAGTCTGTGTCTCTCATGAATAAATAAATAAATAAATAAATCTTAAAAAAAAAACCAAGATACCTAGATTTGAAGGACGTTTCTTTTAAAAAAAATATGGCAATGAGTGAAATATTTGAATGTGTAATTGGAGAGTGAATGATATATTTTTGATATTTTAAAATTTCCTGTGACTCTATAATAATATTTTTAAAGGAAAACTATTTTAAAGGAATATTTTTATTTTTATTGGAGGAAAACTAGCTTTTTAAAAGTAATGTCTATGCTCAGTGTGGGACTCAAACTTGCAACCCCAAGATCAAAGATTGTATGCTCTACCAACTGAGCCAGCCAGGTGACCCAAAGGAAGACTATTTAAAAAAAAATGTCTGGGAAGGGGTATCATCTAATAGTAGATGACATTTATCAGTGTGCTAAACATTGTACTATCCCTTAAATGAATTATTGCATTTAATCCTCATGATAACTCTATGGTGCCATTAGCATCTTCATCTTGCTGAGGTTTAGAGAGTAGGTAACTTACTCAAGGTCACATAACCTGAAAATGGTTTGGCTAGAATGATCCAAGTCTGTCTAATTCCAGACCTGGATCTCTTTACTACTTTGATCATCAAGCTTAGTAAATATTTGGTTAAATGAATAAGTGAACTTTCATTTGCAGAAATTTGTATTTATTTTAATCACTTTATCGCTTTTCTTAAAAAAAGAAAGATTTCTGATTTTATGAACACCTTACTTTTTTTTAAAGATTTTATTTATCTATTCATAGAGACAGAGAGAGAGAGGCAGAGACACAGGCAGAGGGAGAAGCAGGCATCATACAGAGAGCCTGACGTGGGACTCAATCCAGGGTATCCAGGATCACGCCCTGGGCTGCAGGCAGCGCTAACCGCTGCACCACCGGGGCTGCCCTGAACACCTTACTATAAGAACAACTACAAGTGTCTATGAGATTTATTTTACTGTATTTCAAAGATGCACCACTGTTGCATGTACTGATTATGTGCCAATTATAATTATAGATATCATTTATGTATCAATTTATGTTGAATTATAATTGTGAACCTTATTGATTGCTGGTGATATTCCAACTTTAGAAACATTAAAATTTGTGGTTTAGAATAGGTAATACATGCAATGTGTACATATGTGTGTTTTCTTTATTGCAACATGAGGTTTTTTTCTGTAAGTTCTGAGACAATGCCATGTAACAGACTTTGAAGCCAATCTGCCTGGTTTCAAATCCCAGTCGGCTTCTTATTTGCTTGTAGCTCTGGGAGAAATTTCTTAATTTTTCTGATTTAAATACTTTACCTATAAAATGGAGATAGTAATATTTTCTTTTGGATCACTCAGAGTATACTTCATTAAGGATTTTTAGTTTGATTCCTAAAGAAAAGATGGATCTGATTCTTTGCTTAAAGTATCTATCAACTGTCATGGTGTTAACCTTAAAAAAATAAAACTGCCAGTTATTTTACCAGCAAAAGAAGTGTTTTTTTCAAGAATAGCAGAGAATTGCAATCCAGGACAAGGAAGCTACAGCAAAACCATAGGCAATTCTAGAGAACAAAGGAGAGGTATGCCCTTTTTTTTTTAATTTTTATTTATTTATGATAGTCACAGAGAGAGAGAGACAGAGAGAGAGAGAGAGAGAGAGAGAGAGAGGCAGAGACATAGGCAGAGGGAGAAGCAGGCTCCATGCACCGGGAGCCCGATGTAGGATTCGATCCCAGGTCTCCAGGATCGCGCCCTGGGCCAAAAGCAGGCGCCAAACCGCTGCGCCACCCAGGGATCCCCGAGGTATGCCCTTTTATGGAAGGGTGAGGGTGGGTGGGAGGGGCTGTTCTAAACAAAAAACCCATTGGAGTAAACCAGGAGTTCAAAGTATAGTGGCTTCTCACTGGCTGAATTGTGATGTCTCTCATTAGTTGGGCTATTGCGTTGGGGGTTGTGGGAAGGCTTTCTTTCCCCTGCTGGGATAGTAAAGTAGTATCCACAGGCAAGGTCCCTCTCTACCTGTTGGGTTTGCAATTGATCCTGAGTGGTAGGGCATGACAGTGTCCCCTGCCAAAACTCCAACTCTATGTTAGTGAGATTTCCCTTTATTAAATTTCACAAAAGGAAATGAGCCCTTATTTCTGCCTGCACTTTATTTTCAAAGATTATCTTTTTCCTTATAAAGATTTTTTTCTTGCAAGATTTTTTGTTTTTAAGATTTATTTATTTGAGGGGGACAGGGCAGAGGGAAAGAAACTCTAAGCAGACTCCATGCTGAGTGCAGAGGCCAAGGTGGGGCTCAATCCCACAATCCTGAGATCACCACCTGAGCTGAAACCAAGAGTTGGCCACTTAACCAACTGCATCACCCAGATACCCATCAAATTTTAATTTAAATTCCAGTTCATTAACATACAGTGTAATATTAGTTTCAGGCATAGAATTTAGTGATTCATCACTTATATAAAATGCCCAGTGTTCATCACAAGTACCCTCCTTAATATCCATCACCTATTTAACCCATCTCCTTCAAAACCTCTTTTCCAGTAACCCTCAGTTTGTTCTCTATAGTTAAGAGTCTATTTCCTGGTGTGCCTTTCTTTTTACTGCCCCCCTCCCCATGTTCATTGGTTTTGTTTATTAAATTCCATATCTGATGTAGGGTTAGTATCCAAAATATACAAAGAACTTTTAAAACTGAACACATGCAAAAACAAACAAATAATCCAGTTAAAAAATGGGCAGAAGACATGAATAGACATTTTCTCAAAAAAGACATACAGATAGCTGTTATAACATACATGAAAAGATGCTCAGCATCACTCATCATAGGAAAGGAAATACAAATCAAAATTACAATGAGATACCACTCACACCAGTCAGAATGGCTAAAATTAACAATACAGGAAACGACAGGTGTTGGTGAGGATGTGGAGAAAGAGGAACCCTCTTACACTGTTGGTGGGAATGCAAATAGGTGCAACCACTCTGGAAAACAGTATGGAGTTCCCTCTGGAGGTCAAAAATAGAACTACCCTATGACCCAGTAATTTTACCCAAAGGATACAAAAACACTGGTTTGAAGGGGTACATGCATCCGATGTTGATAACAGCACTATTAACAATAGCCAGATTATGGAAAGAACCCAAATGTCCATCAACTGATGAATGAATAAAGAATATAAGTTGTGTGTGTGTGTATATATATATATATATGTAATACATATATAATATATATAGTGGAATATTACTCAGCCATAAACAAGAATGAAATCTTGCCATTTGCAATGGGACGTGGATGGAGCTAGAGAGTATCATATGAAGTGAAATAAGTCAGAGAAAGACAAGTACCATATGATTTCACTCATATATGGAATTTAAGTTTTTATTTTTAAGTGATCTCTACACCCAACATGGGGCTTGAACTTACAACCATGAGATCAAGAGTCTTATGCTCTATCAACTGAGCCAGCCAGGAGCCCCATAGATTATCTTTTAATTTAAAGACGTTTAATTGTATTCAGGAGTTCTCCAGTCCAAAGATGTCCTAAAACAGCTATCCAATCAGGTTATTGACACTGAGTTCACAGTAAGAACATAATGTTGAATAGACACATGTCCATGCATTTACTTCTCAGTTAATGTTGCATAAAGAAAACCTCCAATCCATAACTATAGCCCATACTCATTCAAACCAGCTAAACATCTGTTTCTTCCAATTTTTTTTTGCAACCGGAAAGGTACATATTCATTAATATTTTCTTGACTTCTCATTCTCTCCTCCTCTGCCTCCCCATTTAGTCTTTGCAAAAAAAAAACCTAACAAACAAACAAAAAAACACAGCTTCTTAGCTCTATTCGAGCAGCAAGTGAACAGAATTTATTTTTGCCAAATAAGTTCCCTGGGTCCAATGGATACATTTGGAATGTACGAGGCTATTTGTTAACTAAGGTAAGCTATAATGAATTTTTGAACCCCCCCAAAAATGATGTCTTGTTCTAAGACTAGAAAATTTTTTCTGAAGTTCTTAGAAACTATAAAATGTGGGGGTTTTGTTTGGTTTTGTTGTATGCAATCCAGATGGCTAAGAAAGAATAAATATGCTGACAAAGATTACCTGGGCAGAGGATGTAAGAAAGACTATTTTCTTTTTGTACTCTTCTACATCTAAATTTCTTGTACTCTTCTAGACCTAATTTTTTGTACTCTTCTACATCTAAATTTCTTGTAGTCTTCTAGATCTAAATTTCCCCTCCTCTTTGAAAATGTCAGAAGCCTAAAACATTATTTTATCATCTTAATACAGTGTTTCTCAATCCTGACTAGTCATTAAATCATCAGAGTACAGTTTTTTTTAAAATGCCAAAGTGTTTTAAAAACAAACATAGAGGTTCCAATTTAATTGTTTTGTGGTGGAAAAAAATTTTAAAAATTGTTTTGTGGTGGGACCTAGGCATTATTATTATTTAAAAGTCTCCCAGGTGATTCTAATTTGCAGCCAGGCATGAACATGAATGAATTAATGTGCTATCTTATCTAAATATCTCCCAAATCTCTTATTAAGTTCCTTGGGAAAGGAACTGATTCTAATACCTCATTTTATTGCTTATGAAACATTCAATTAATGTATGTTGTTTGAACATAAGAAGACAGATAAGGAAAAGATTGGACCTGTGATCTGAACTTTACAGTCCAGTGATGTAATGGTGATCAGAGATTCAATTGGTTTATTTTTTAGTATTATATCTCAGTGCAATACATTTATTGTATTATCAGCCTTAAGTTAAATTTTAATGCCTATTTCTACAAGAGGAACTAGAAATTTTACATACATTACCAGAAATATAATAGACCATGTTCCAAAACCTTTGTCAGTCTGTTCAATGAACAGGTGATTGGCCATATGCCAAGGGAATCTGCTGCCCTCTGGAGGGTATTATGCCATTACAGATGAAAATACCATCTCCCTACATATATTACAGAGCTAGTGAGAAGTCATGAAAAAAAATAAAAAGAATTCATGGTAAAATCATTTGGAAAATGCTGCACTATCTCTGTGTAAGGAAATAACAATGCAAATTAACAAAGTAAAAATTAAGAAGTTCTATAATAAATTTGTTTCCCAAACTAATTGGACCATTTGCTCCCCTACTTAACTCCTATTAATATCTGGGAAACTAACATTATACAAATAATATTATTTTATATATGATTCTGTATTAACCCACAAATAACATTTGGGGTTTAGAGTAATTAAAGGAGAAAAACTTATTATAAGATTTCTTCAATAAGCTATAAAAAGAAGATTGATAAAGTAGATGCATTAGAATAAAAAGATCCCATATCCATGCAGTGACATTTTGACTAGAGGTATACATTCTGATGTGAAAATGTGAGGTGCTATGTGATATTATTCATGTTATCTTTTTAGTTTTTATCCTAATGCAACATTTGAGATGTTTGTATTGTTGCATAACAAGTGGAATTATGACTTGTGCTTTATAACATACAGAGTTGACTTCATGTACTGTCAAATGTGGCAAGAATCATATTAGACCAAAAATATACAGACAGTGCGAACAGGCATGATAGGGTTTTACCCGAAGTTCAATTGGTATAGGTGTAGATCCTCATGTAATTACAGCTATGTTTTCCTTAGCTTAGAAAGATTGCAAGTTTATAGACACAGGATATTTTTAGTCAAAAGACTTGGGTTTTGGGCAGCCCCAGTGGCTCAGAGGTTTAGTGCCGCCCTTCAGCCCGGGGTGTGATCCTGGAGACCTGGGATTGAGTCCCATGTCGGGCTCCCTACACGGAGCCTGCTTCTCCCTCTGCCTGTGTCTCTGCCTCTCTCTCTCTCTCTGTGACTATCATTAAAAAAAAAAAAAAAAAAAAGAATATGTTAGGGATCCCTGGGTGGCTCAGCGGTTTGGCGCCTGTCTCCACCCCAGGGCATGATCCTGGAGTTCCGGGATTGAGTCCCACATCAGGCTCCCTGCATGGAGCCTGCTTCTGTCTCTGCCTCTCTCTCTCTCTATGTCTCTCATGAATAAATAAATAAAATCTTAAAAAAAAAAGAGTATGTTAAAGACCCTAACAATTCAATAAGGAAAATGTCAGCAATCAAACAGATACATGAGAGGAATAAACAATTTATAGAAGAAACTTCTGTTGGGAAAAGCATGTTTTTTAGGGACCTCAGTTTTACTATGAATTAGGGAAACACAAATTGAATAACAATGAAATAACATTTTGCACCAAGCAGAGTGTCAAAAATTAATAAGCCTGAGATTACTCAGTTTTGATGAGAAGGAATAGAAATCCTCTCACACTACTGGTGAGGGTGTAAATTGGTGCAACTCTACGAGAGCAAATTCTCAATATCTACAGATGTTTTAAAATAAATATCTGAGCACTACATTCTTGGCATACGACTAGAGAAACTCTCAAGTGTGCACACAAGAGATCACATATAACAGTATTTATTGTAGCATGCTTTATAAGAGCAAGAGATTGGAAAAACTCGAATGTATATCAGCTATAAAATAAATTGTGGTATAATCCAACCGATTTATTAAAATAAATGAGTAGAGCTAATGACCAATATGAATAAATCTGAAAGGCATACTACAGAACTAGAAAAAGCAAGTTTCATCAGGGTTTATACAGTGTGTTATTGTTTATATCAAGTGTAAAAAATGCAATATTATCAACTTTATAGGTATACAAATACATGATGGAAGTATAGAAACAATCACAGAGAAATAAACCAGAGAATGGTTACCTCTGAAGAGAAAAAGATGGACATAAAATCAGGAAGGAGTTCATAGGGCATCAAATCTGTCTACTATGTTTTACTTTTGAACCATCTAAGGAAAATATAGCAAAATGTTAAGATTTGCAAAAATTGAGTGATTAGAAACATGAATATTATTTTGTTCTCTATGCTTTTCTCTACACTTTGAGTATTCTATTTTTTAAGAAAGAAAAAATGTTATTAACATTTAAATAAAAAAACATTTAAATCATATGGTTTCAATATTACTCTAAAATATTAAAAAAAGAAACAAAACTATGCTGTTAAGAATTGATCAAGCCAAGTTTAACATTATTTCCAAAGAATAAGTTAAAACTACCCAGTGTTCTGACACATAGTTCACTGCCACTTAACTAACACTAGATGTCACTTTACTTCATGCATTTAGTTTAATATGAATGCTTTCTAGTTGAAATTAGATGAACTTGAATATGATTTATAATTGTTTTCCTCCAGTTGATATAGAGAGTGAGGAAAACTAAGAGTGCCCTCTGCTATATAACTGTGCAGGAAGGCAAGGGACATGTCTGTTTAGATTCATAGTTTTATCCTCAACATGTATTGCATGAAATAGGGTTGTAGAAATACTGGTAGCTCAACAGACAAAGGATACAAGAAACTTTAACAGAAGAAATATTTAATATCACCAAAATGTATGAAGTCACATTTGGAACAGTTTTTCTTTCAAATGTCAGGTAGGTGTGAAAGATTTGACAGGGAAATGTTGTGATTCTCATCTCAAAGCCAATTTGTGATCAGTGGGGAGGGGACATCATTTCAGATCTTTTAATTCAAAGTTATATTCCAGTTTATTGGAGTAATGCATTTTACACAAACAAGGACTCCTTAAATCAATAATTTTTACCCTTTAAGGGGAATAAAGACCTTTAATAATCATGAAAAACATGGACTTTCTGAAAATTTCCATATAAACACATAAGAATTGTTTCATGCCATTTCTGCAGATTTGCAAAAGTGCTTAAAGCTCATGCATGGACCCCAGATTGGAATCCTTGAGACAAGCAAAAGCACTTGCCTAGGTACTTCCCCCAAGTTTTATAACTCTGCTTCCACTCTAGCAATAACTGAGAATGGAAATATATATATATATATATATATACTTATGAAAAGAACAAAATATATTCATTTGCTAAAGTATTTATTTGGAAGCTTGATATTCCCTGCAGAGCAAACTAAATTCCCAGAATTGCTCCACAAATTAAAAATATTTCCTTGTGCCTGTTTGTTCAATTGTTTTCACTATACACATCCTAACTGGAAAGAACCTTTTTCAAATTGTATTATTGATTTTCTTGAATCATAAATATTTCTAAAGTAATCTTTTGTTCAAACTAGATGATGGTAATTGATTTTATGAATACAAGTTAATGAAATTCCACTACCAGTGTAAAGATACTCAAAATCAAATAAGCTCAAAACCTCTTTAACTTCTTTGTTCCAGGTCCTTTCCTTACTCAAAAGGCCTCCTCTGTTAGTCACATTATCAATCTACCATTATCAGGTGTTCAATGACAAACAGGATTCTTCTTTATCATGACAACACTTTTGTTTGAATTACTTAAGCCATAGTTACAATAGATGAAATGGGCCACTTTTTAATTTTTTTGGGGGGGGGCACTTTTTAAAAATTGTGGTTTTACCCTATAGGGATTATGTTAATGCCATGAAAATGGTATCAAATGGTATCAGAGTTTCTTTTTTCCTACTCTGCAATTCTATCACATGTGTTAGGCCTTGGTAAAGTAAAACAAGAGTATTTTGGAGCCCTGGTTTGGTGGGCCAAACAGCCAGTTACACCACCCGTTGTGAAATTACATGTGGAAAATGGAAGCTGCAAAAGAACAGAATCTATCTTGGGTTCTAACCACTTTACCACCAAACACTTCCACGACCCTTTCTAACAGATATAGAAGAACATGTGGCTTGTATCTGAGATAAGAAGGACTCCATGCAGCAGTTTAATTTAGGCATTTAAACAAAAATTCAGAGTTCTGCTTCCTTAAAACAAAGGGCCTGAGTACTGATCCTTTTTTGTTTATAACTGACAATGCCCCTAGGATGTTTTCTTAAAGAAAGTGATCAGTATATACATTTTAACTCTATGGATAATAATTTATATTTTCACAACTAAATATTTAACCATTTATCCAATAAAATCTGTAAATTTTCTGTTATTGATTTAACTGTCTCCTGCTGGCCTTAGAACTTGGAAACATCTGACTTCTCTTTATGAAAACTCTTGTCATAAGTGCTTAACTGAAATGATTAACCTTTTCCATGGAGGAAATCATCCTCTATGAATCACAGGAGGCTTAATCAATAGACTCATATTTCCAGTTCTATAGAACTGGAAGATCCAAGTTCCAATCCAATAATAACATGTCATCATTTGGTCAATTTCTGGTTCTATGATAAAATATTTTGTGTTTATATGCTAATACTAGATGCTGAATTTAAGTGTTTATCATCATTCTTGATAATTTAAAAATTACTAGCATTTTTTGATGTTTAGAATTTCTCAGCTTGGAGAAAAATTCACTGAGGACTACTGGGAGAGAGTGTTAGACTCCAATGTTCCTGAAAGCTGGGTCCGCTTTCTTATGCTGCTCCTTGGAAAAACAGACTTTCTTTTTGGCTCAAGTTATATCTTCCTTTTATTAAGTTATATATCTCAAGGTCTTACAGTATTTTCTGTTTCTCAGATAACACAATACAAGTAACTGGGGGCAGATGGGAATCCAATATAGTATAATCTTGGCAAAACTGAAAATATGCTACGCTCCTGATTAAATCCCATCTGCATCCCTTATGCTAAGAGTTTAAGTGTCATGAGAGCAAGAACCTGGTCTGTTTTATTACTTATGGAATCCTCAGTGCCTGAACCAATGCCTGGCACTTAGAGGTAACTGTCAGAATTGATTGAATGAATGAATGAGTGAATCCAGTATTTAGGATTATGTGAATCTGGTTTTGGCATAAGAAGCCTAAGCTCCCAAAGGAGCATCGAGGTTCTTAATTATAAACATTCTTTAAATTTACAGAGAAAGTTCTACCTCTGAAGTGATCCCATGGTCTTTATATATTTTATAGTATCCTAGGCCACTAGGTTGTTTAAAGACTTTCACAAATGAATACAACCACCTCTATGTTTGCACACAGAATCTCAAAATTTGTCAAATCAGATATTTTGAAGAATTTTTTTAAAATCATAGACATCGCTGGTTTTAGTTTTAAACAAGTATGAGGTAACTATACTTTGTGACTATTTTAACTCACTTATACCCAAATCCTTAGAGTTCCGAAGTGTTCTTTGCTTGAAATCTGGATTTTTATGAGGCAAGCCTACATCATAGATAATGCTGAAAAATTTTTGACTTCAAGCCTAATCATTTAAGCTAGCCAACTGTGGAAGGGCCATCTACCCTGGAAAAGGGTGAACATGTGGTCAGAGCGTGAATTCTGTGGCCAGACCATCTGTGAGACAATCCTGGACCAGCCAGTCACTCACTGGCTCTACGGCCAGAGGCAAATTATGTATCCTCTCCTTGCCTTTTTTTCCCCATCTGTAAAGTGGGGATGCTTATCATACCTTGTTCACAAGGTTGTTATGTGAGACCTCCTGAATTCATGTTTGTGAAGTCTTTGGAACAGTAACAAGAACATAAAATGTTCTGTTAAACAAACAAACAAGCCATGTGTAATAGTAGATGTTAAATGCCTTTATGCAGAGATGCTGTAAAAGAGATTTTTGCATGTTAAGAAAGATGACCTCTAAATTCCCTTCCAGTGCTAAATTCTGTTATTCTACTCACTCCTGTGTATCCTACCCCTCTAAGACATACCTACCCAGTGTATCCCCAACATTCTCTATTCTCTTTAAACCTTCATGCACGCCTTTTGAGAATGGCCTCCCCACCTCTCTTTAGTTGACCCAAATCCTATCATTCTCTCCATCCCACTTCTCTTCTTCTGGGCATCTCAGTCTCTAGTGTGTTTTATTGCTCTATATTATTCTTTCATTGTGTAAAGTGCAATTACTGTCTTCTCAATCAGATTATAAGTCTCTTGAGAATAACCTTACGTCATTACATTTCCCAGCACAAAAGTAAATTTTTTTTGAATGCATAAATGGTAAGGGGAAAAGTAAATTGGGAATTGACCTTTTAGTGATAATTAAATGGAAGTTAAGTGGATTATATATACAATGTTTATTAATGAGCAGTTCTTATTTCTAAAAAAGTTTTGATTCATAATCCCCCCCCCACTTTTTTGGGGGGTCTGATCTACTGTTGGTGAAACATTTGTAGATTAGCTGGTTCCCCTTCATTCCTTCTCTTCTGAAATGTGTGGTAAAGTAAAAATGCCTAGAGCAATAATTTGTGGATAAAAAACAGCTGCACATGAAAAATAATTGATGTGGTTTTAAAATCACTCTGAGGTGGAAATTAAAATGCCTTTTCAACCAATGCTCTGAAAAGAGTGCTAAAGCTAATTCCTTATAAATCATGAAATGGAAGCAGAGAAGACACAAACTTTGGGGTAGCCACTGATTTTAAATAAATAAAATTTCAAAATTCTGTATATAATATTAAAAAATATCTAGTTCACTGAGAGGCCATTGCTATAGTTAAAGAAAATCTTATCTACACCCTTAGTAATGTGAGTATAATGTTTTCCCATAATTACAGTAAGAAAGCTAATCACTTTTATTTATAAGTTAATTTTTTAAATGTCATTGTACTTTTAGTTCTTTTTTTCTACTCTACCTCTCGCATTTTCCAAGGGGTGACCCAAACGTCAAATCTTTATGCATTCTTTTTCCCTGGAGGAGAATATTTCTGTTGTGCTGCCTTAATGTCACTTACGTCTGGTCTGGTGTGCAGGTATGTGAATGATGCCAGACATTGGGCCAAGACTGGAAGATTCACAGAATAGCAACAATATAAGTAATTTAAATATGACACAGATGATATTTGATTGATTTTTTAAATCTAGATATACACAGACCTGTTCTTCCTGAAAATACTTTCATTCTATTCATTTGTTCCTTCAACTGAAATTCTTACTTTTTTTTTAAGGTTTTATTTATTTATTCATGATAGACATAGAGAGAGAGAGAGAGAGACAGAGACACAGGCAGAGGGAGAAGCAGGCTCCACGCAGGGAGCCCGACGTGGGACTTGATCCCGGGACTCCCGGACGCACCCTGGGCCAAAGGCAGGCACCAAACCGCTGAGCCACCCAGGGATCCCCGAAATTCTTACTTCTAAAAGCTATGCTTGTTAATAAAATTCTAATTTCCTGGTTTTCTTTTCTTTTCCTTTTTCTTTTTTTTAAGATTTTATTTATTTATTCATGAGAGACAAAGAAAAAGAGAGAGAGAGGCAGAGGGAAAAGCTGGCTTTGTGAAGGCAGCCTGATGTGGGACTCGATCCCAGGACTCCAGGATCACACTCCAAGCCAAAGGCAGGCGCTAAATCACTCAGCCACCCAGGGATCCCCTCTTTTCTTTTTTTAAAGATTTTATTTATTCATTCATGAGAGACACACACACACAGAGGCAGAGACACAGGCAGAGGGAGAAGCAGGCCCCCTGCGGGGAGCCCAGTGGGGTGGGCTCAATCCCAGGACCCCAACACCACCACCAGAGCCAAAGGCAGATGCTCAACCACTGAGCCACCCAAGGCGCCCCTCTGGTTTTCTTTATATAGAGAATGTCTGAGTAATATTTAAAAACGAATACTTTTCCTTTAGAAGGAAATTAAGCAGGAAATAGAAAAGGTTTTAGTCATTATTCTTTAAATTACTGTATCTCTTAGCTAATTCACACAGGAAGCCTGAAAATTAAGCAGCATTAAAATGTGATGAGTCACTAGTGTATTTTCCTGCTTGATTTGAACCTGTTGTTCATTTCAATGCTTCAGAAACAGTAGCTAAGCTTAAAGATTAAAAATATGTACATGTATTTTATCTTTGAGGCCAAAGACTTGTGATGTTTAGCAGTGTCTGTATAAAAATATAAAATATTCTAAGTATTTATTGTATTTACTACATTCTAACAGTTTGCTTTGTTAGCAAGGAAATTTGTTAAGAAATTATACAAATATTATAGTTTAAACATATACATGGATTTTGGGGAAAGGAACAGGCTGAGATAATAAAAGACAACAACTTCCAACTAACTACCTGAGGATTAAAATAGGATTAAATCAATGATCGCAAGATACTAAAATTAGGCAAATAGGTATATTCAATATGTGGTTAAAACTCAACCACATATTAAATATGTCTTGGTACTTAGAGTGGGGAAACTTGAATGTGTTTCTCTATGAACATTTTACTGATAAGCTTTAAAAATCAATTGACAAGATATAATTTTTCATGGAGAAATTATAAAAGAATTAATAACTCACATGAATGCATAGTATGTGCAAAGCACTATTCCTAGAACTCTATAGGTAATGATTCATTTAATCTCATAGCAAATATACGAAATAGATACTATTACTATCCCAGTTTACAAATGAGGAAACTGAGGCATACAGAGCATAGATAATTCACTCAAAGTCAGTCTGTTAGTGAGAGGAAGATCTGGGGCCGTTTTACCATTCTGACTTTGCAGCATGATCAATAGTCTGTTAATTCACTTGTGTTGAAGCAGTATGAATGTCTGGTTAAAATAGTAAGTTATGGTGTGTTGTAGTCCATTACAACATGGAAATCCAAATAAGTTACATAGAGTTTTTAAACACATGAGCATATGCTAGAAATTACACTCTTGTGCTACAAAACTGAAGATCAAAGTGATAATGAAATTTTCTTTAGACTCATTAGGGAAAAAATATCCACTGTACTCTATAGGAAAAAGATAAATAATAGTTAACTTTTTAAAAAAATTATTTATTTTAAAGAGAGAGAGAGAATGAGAGAGAGAGAGGGAAAGCAGTGGGAGGGAAAAAGGAGGGAAAGAATCCAGGAGCAAACTCCCTGCTAAGCACAGAGCCTGATGGCAGACCCTGAGGGCTCCATTCTAGGACCCTGAGATCATGATCTGAGCTGAAATCAAGAGTTGGAAATCTAATGGACTGAACCACCTAGGGACCCCAATAATGGTTAACTTTTATTAAATGCTTACTATGTGCCAAGCACTTTTCTAAGTTCTTTAATTAACTTATTTAATTCTATCAAAATCTACAAGATACAATTTATTATTATTCCCACATTATGAATGAGGTTAAGTAGGAGGTAACATGCTCACCCTGTCCTCTCCCACCTATATTCTTTATTCATAGAGATTTCTGGATCTTTGGTGTTTTCCTGTTTTAGATTGGTGAGTAATTTAGAAGCTTTTAAATGGCCTTTTCTAGGAATCTTTGATTTAAGGATAATTGCTGCTTAATGACAGAACAGGAGAAAAAACCAATAACAACCTTTAAGGCATTTTGCTTTCTACCTGCTATGTAACTACTGCACAATCTAGTTTTGTAGAATGGTAATGGCCAGGAGCTCTGGCCAACTTTTCAAAACCCTGGCTCTGTCACTTCTTAGGTGATTTTAGGCAGGTTACTTAACCTTCAAAGACAGTGCTCTTGAATTGATTACAGGGAAGCATTTCCTCCTTGTACGGGAGGGGTGGGGGGGGGATGGGAGGAGAAAACTGAGTGTGAAACGGAAGAAAGAGGCAAGAGGTTATGAAATTACCTAAAATGTTTCTTCCTACCGTCACTCAACATTTTCCATTACCTATTTGATATTTTCTATTTGTTTAATGATGAAATCTGTTCAATTTCTCTCAGCTTCTTAGTCATATGAGAACTTTCTAGACTGAATGTGTTTTTATGAGAACTGACCTACCAGGCCCACCCATGCTGCTATATTGAGATATTGAGATCACTTCTTGCAGCACTTGTTCTCAGTCTGTTTGTCATCTATTCTGATGTGTCACCAATCCTGGACTGAGAACCACACCCACAGAAACAACTCAGAAACAGATTTACTCTAACCACACGTGACATTGGTGAATTGGAATATTTTTAACTAGGTCACATATCTATCTAACTGATCATTCTTCCTCCATTTTCATCAGATATTTTTTGAGAACTTATTTGTGTCCAGCACCAGTGATATAAAGATGAATTAATCACAATTGCTGCCCCTGGTCACCTCCTAGTACCAACAAGCCTAATATGCCTTATACATTGCCAGGGCAGACTTTTTTATTTTAAACTTAAGTTGCTTTCCAACTCTTGACTATTCATAACTTTTTTCTTATAATCTGTAGTCTAGATTTTTGCCTTCTGTTTAGCTCCTGTGCTAGCATCATTATTTGCAAATACATCAGAGCACCAAATTTGTCCTTTTTTATCAAGGTCATGACTGATTTACACTTATTTTGGCTTCATCTGACAGGTAATTTTTCTGATGGTGAAAGCCAGTACCCTAGCACATGTTATTTCCTTTGTGGCATTACCCTTCTGAGAGATCTAGATCTGTGCTATCCAATATTGAATGAATGAGTGAATGAAAAAAAAAAAAAAACCAGCTCTAGATGGCCAGCTACAAAGATGAACTGGTTATAGTCTGCCCATTTTAGTCTATAACTAAAGATGTGTCTTTCTAAAGAGAACTTTCTGGTTTCGATCAGATAAAATTAATTTTGACCTTACTTGGGCATGAGGTGAGAGTTCAAAGGGTTACAACTGAAAATCTGGTGTCACTGTATGTCTGGCATACATTTCTTAGAAACTAGCAGCTATGCTATGCAATCCTTTCTCTCTCTTTATAAAATAATTTTTAATGTCAGAATCTAAGTCCCAGTGTAGCTTAAATCTGGAACTAAGCCAAACAACTAGAATTCTTATTATCCCATCTTACCATTATCATGATCTTGTCACAAATATTATCACCACTAATGAGACTTATAATTGTGTTAGTTTTAGGTTGATTCTTTCCTCCAAGGAATTCCTCCCACTCTTCCCATTTTTTTTCTCAATCTAATGGTATTTATACAAGCAGAGTGACAATTTACTTAATTATGTAATATTGAAAGTAAAGAACACCCTTTATCCCAAACTTCCATTTGTCTCAGCACTGGGCTCCCTCAGAATTGGTTAGGCTTATGGAAAATTTATTTATTTATTTATTTGGAAATAAAATTTAATTTAGAACATGGACTTAGAAAGTGTATTAAGAGTAATTCAACTAGTAGAAAAGATAAAGATATGGGAAATGATTAAAGATAAGATATGAGTCTGGCAATAAGGAAGATTAGACAACTTTAATTCCTTCAGTACAAAATACTTAGTGTTGGCTAAAAAAAGAAGAAAAATATTTTTTAAACACACTGCTTACCTCATAAGATAATAAGGAAGTTCACCAGCCTTCTAATATTGTGACTATTCAAAATGTACTAAATGTTCTAGTCAGTGTAATTAGCAAAGAAAAACAAATAAAAGTTATAAGGATTGGAAAAGAAGAAACAAACTGAATGTATATGCATATGATATAGTTGTTCACACAAAAGAATCCAAAAGCCTGCAAATTATTAGAACCAAAATCTAATAAGGTTGCTAGATATAAGATCAATATACAAAGACAATCAATTACATTCTAATATACCAACAACAGAGACTTTAAAAATATCATTTTAAAAAGATAACATTCATAGAAACAACCAAAAACAGTGTCTAGGAGTGAGTCCAACAAAAGATTGGTAAGATTTTTATGAAGAAAATTATAAGACTCTATTGAAATATCTAACACAGGACATAAATACATGGAGGATTATACCATGTTCATAACAATTCAATTTCCTAAAGATGTAAACATTCATAAAATTAATTGTAAACATAAGATAATTCCAATTCAACCCAACCCAACAAAAGTGAGTAATAGAACAGAATTGAGTTGCTGGTATTTGAGGTGAATCTGAAATTCTTTGGGGAGTTTGGTATAATTAAACTGATAGAAAAAAAATCTGATAGAACAAAAAGATCTATGTAAACTCTGTTATGGAAAGGATAAAATACTCAGATATATACTTCAAACAGAAGGCTATCTGATTTACCAAGAACTGGAATATTTATGTCAATATTAAGAAATTAAGAATGTGATTTCTTGGCAAAGGAATCTCAGTTGCAAGATGGCATTTTTCATTTATGACTCAAAAGATAAGTCTGGAATACATACATGCCCCCATCCCTAAGATATAGAATCTAGATTTCCAGATCTAGAGAGGAGAATGCTTTTAGCAAACGCACCCTGCCACACATGAGAGCATCCAAAGCATCCAGAGGTATCTAAATGACTATACCTCACCCAAAGGCCATTTGTTAAACTATAACAGACATGCCACCTGTTCCTTCAAAGGCCAATAAGTGATCTTTGAACAGGGTTGGAGTTAAAAAGTAAACCTATGCTTCACGTTTTTGCATTGTTGTAACTAAAATACTTACAACAACTGACTTAAGTATGCAGTCAATGTTTGCTTCTAAGATTGGCTCAGTGTTTACATTTTAAAGGAAGAACACATTTGTTATGAAAAAGATTTTCCAAATAGTCTGATTGCTTTTGAAGCAGCTCTTAAAACTATAATACTATGTAATCAGCTGAACTTTCTGTACTGCAGTACCTTTCCAACTCTATAACCATAGTTTTGATAAATTTTACAATGAAAATAGGCTCAGTACCAAACACAAGATGACAGATGCTCTTTTTCAGTGTTACATTATCACTTTTTTCATTAAAAATTATGAATTCTCAAGAGGACTGATAAATATAAAGACCTTGGTGGGGTGCCTGGGTGGCTCATTGTTGAGTGTTCAACCTTTGGTTTCTGCTCAGGTCATGGTCTTGGGGTTGTGGGATCAAGTCCCACATGGTACTCTGTGCTCAGTATGGAGTCGGCTTGTCTCTCTCCCTCCTTCTCTCCCTCCCCTCCCATCTCCTTCTGCTCCTCCCCTCCCCATGCATGAGCACACGTGGGTTCTCTCTCTCTCTCTCTCTCTCTCTCAAATCAACAAATAAAATCTTACCAAAAAAAAAAAAAAGATTAAAATCCTTGGTAATAAGTTTTTTTTTTTCCAGTAGGCACGAAAGCCTCATTCAGAATATATGGAAAAAATCTCAGACTAGTGACGTGACTGGTGTTTCCTTTCAACATTTTCTTCTGTGTTTCTGGCTCACCCTCTCACCCAGCTTTTCCTCTCATACATCCTTTTCATTGTTAGAAAGAGGTAATAGACAAAAACTAAAAACTTCATGGAAAGCATATGTGGAAATCTGTTTCCTACAATATAAGCTTTAAGTATAAATTAGCTTTTTATTGACTTTTCTCTTCTGTTGTCCTTTCACCAGTGGCTAAAATGGAGTATAATTTGAGAAGAGTGAAAACAGTAAGGATAAAGATGATTTTAACAGATCAGTTTAATTGAGTGGACATTTATAAAATACTCCATCTAACCACAGCAGAATACACATTTTTCTCAAACTCACCAAAAGAGTCCACATTTGGGTCATAAAATTTATCTTAACGAATTTAAAAGAATAGGAATCATACAAAATGCATTCTTTTTTTTTTAAGATTTTATTTATTCATGAGACAGAGAGAGAGAGGGGCAGAGACACAGGCAGAGGGAGAAGCAGGCTCCATGCAGGGAGCCCGACATAGGACTCGATCCCGGGACCCCAGGATCAGGCCCTGGGCTGAATGCGGCCCTAAACCACTGAGCCACCCAGGCTGCCCACAAAATGCATTCTTGTACCACAGTGGAATCAAGCTAGAAATAAATAACAGAAGGATGGCTAAGAAATTCCCAAATATCGGAAACTTTTAAAAAAATATTTATTTATTTATTTATTTATTTATTTATTTATTTATTTATTTGAGAGAGAGAGAGAAAGCATGAGCAGGAGGAGGGGCAGAGAGGAAAGGAGAAGCAAGCTCTGGTCTGAGCGGGGAGCCCAATATGGGGCTCAATCCCAGGACCCTGGGATCATGAATGGAGTTGAAGGCAGATGTTTAACTGACTGAACCACCCAGGTGCCTCCACAAATATCTATAAATTAAACAACATACCTCTAAATAATCCATCAGCCAAAGAGAAAAATGCCAAAGGAAATTTAAAATATTCTGAATTAAGGAAAAATAAAAGTACAGTTTTTCAAAATTTGTGGGACAGAGCAAAATCAATCTGCTTAGGGGGAAATTTATAGCATTAAATGCATATGTTTTTAGAAAAGAAGAAAGATCTAAAATAAAAACCTAAGCTTCCACCTTAGGAAACTAGTGAAAAGAATGAAATAAAACTGATTAGCAAGCACAGAAAACATTTTCAATTTTATATACAATCCAATCAAAGAAATGCAAAGTTTAAAATATCACTTTTCACATAATGAATGAAGAAATTTGTATTTCTAAAATATGATATTCAGGTTTGGCATGGGTAAGGTGAAACAGGCACCAAATATTAGTAAAGCCCTTTTTTAAAAAAAAAAAGATTTTATTTATTTATAAGAGAGAGAAAGAGAGCATGAGGAGGAGCGGGAAGGAGAGGGAAGAACAAGTAGACTCCCAGATGAGTGTGGAGCCCAATGCAGGGGCTGATCTCAGAAGCCTGCATTGATCTGAGCCAAAACCAAGAGTTGGACCCTTACAGGACTGAGCCACCCAGGCCCTCTAGAGCAACCATTTTGAAAAAGAAATTTGGCAATGTGGTTTAAACATATCTTTTCTTTGCCCTACTCTTTCCATTTTAATGATTATAAAGAAATAATCCCAGAGCGAGAAAATATTTAATTCACAAAGATATTTATAAAAGTATTATTTAAAATAGCAAAAAATTGAAAATAGCCCAAACGTCCAAATAAATGTAACATTAAGTAGAACATTAAGGTATATGCACTCACTGGAACAGTATGTGGTCATGAAAGTTGATATTTTGGGAGAATTTCTAATAACTTAAT
Source organism: Nyctereutes procyonoides (assembly GCF_905146905.1). Lineage (NCBI taxonomy): Eukaryota > Metazoa > Chordata > Mammalia > Carnivora > Canidae > Nyctereutes > Nyctereutes procyonoides. The sequence goes on from NW_026575122.1 coordinate 28,468,259, forward strand.
AATGACAATAAGTGATAAAGAATATGGGACAAGAAAATGTATGGATAGAAATAAGATTAGAAAGAAATGTGCCAAAATTAAAACTAGTTTCTTGGGATGATGGGTTTGCCCTTCTTGCTGCTTTTCTATATGTCCTAAAGACCCCTGATGGACATGATGGTTTTGCTCATGAGTTTTGGAGATCCATGGCTTGGGTTATGGTCTCAGCTCTGCCCCAAGTCTCAATTCTCATTTGTAAAGTGAGGATGATAATTAAAGTTCTTTTCCTAGGTGACTGTGAGGATTGAACAGAATGTATGTAGAGTGCTTAGCACAGAGTCTGCCATACATGAAGTCTCCAGTGAAAAAGTGGGACAGGGAGTCCTATTGGAATTTCAAATTCATCCACATTTGCATAGGGGTGTTTTTACTTCTATATACAACTCTATTTACTTATTCCTTTGGATGATATGTATATTCAAGACATTTATTTGGTGATTGCAGGGTATTTTGAGGCCATCGAGGGGCAACTGAATATCCTTTTGTGTACAAAAAAAAGAAAAAATAGACACTAGGAAATCTTAAGTGCATTTGATTCTCTTTGTGTATTTAAAAGTGCTATACCCACACAAGTGAGATTGAGAAAAGAATGTGAAGCTACTGGCTTTAGCTACTTATTACCTCAAGTCTGCAGGTTTTGTTTTGTTTGTTTGTTTTTTCAGAGTAAGAGATAGTAATCTGTACTTCCTCTTTTCCTCTGCTGGCTGGATGGGAGACCAGAGAATATGATAGTTCTGCAGAACAAATTTCCTATTATAGGGTCATTAGTAGACTGAGAAATCCCCTGATGCTCCAGGATTCTTTTTAACATAAATTCCAATGTTTTCAATTTTTTAAAAGATTTATTTATTTATTTATTCATTCATTCATTCATGAGAGACACAGAGAGAGAGGCAGAGATATAGGCAGAGAGAGAAGCAGGCTCCCCAGAGGGAGCCTGATATGGGACTCAATCCCAGGACCCTGGGACCTCGCCCTGAGCAGAAGGCAGATGCTCAACCGCTGAACCACCCAGGCGTAACTTCAAGGTTTCTTAAACTGCATTAACAGAGTTCTTTTTTTTTTAAGATTTATTTATTTATTATTTATTTGAGAGAAGGAACATGTGCATGAGCAGGGGGAGGGGTACAGGGAGAGGGAGACAATCCTCAAGCAGACTCCCCACCCCCAACCTTCCCTGAGCCAGGAGGCAGAAGGGACCCCAAGGGATCTTGGGACCCCAAGATCATGGCCTGAGCCAACACCAAGAGTTGCTGTTCAACTGACTGATCCACCCAAGTGCCCTTTCTTTATGTTTTCATTACCAAAAACAGAATTCTGTTTTTAATAGGAAAATCATGTATTCTAACAATAATTAATTTTTAAAGAAGATTCCTTCCTCTCTGCTTGCAATAAAACTTGCATTCACTCAAACACTGGGCATAGAGGAAGCTCAATCCCTGTTCAGTCACTAATCATAACTAGCTGTATAACTTTGAACACCCTGGGGCCTATGGTAAATAGGCTTTAGGTTTTAAATGTATAATCTCAACAGTCCTCCATTTTTTCATGTTGAATAAGGAGATCAGTCTAAATAGCCTACACTAATGTTTTATCATGATAATTACAAATTAGCTAAAGTTATAATACTGATGGTAAATGTTCTTAAAATAGCTTCTCTTGGGGAGTTCTTCTCTGCTTATTGTTTCAACAGTATCTTTATGTAAATAACTCTTAAACCTGTATCTGGAGACTTGACTTGTTCTAAACTCCAAAGCCAGATTAACTGTCTGCTGGATGCGACTGGCATGCCATTCTCTCTAAATCAATGTTTTCAAAATGCAACTGGCCATCTCCTATCGTCCCACCTTCCACATTAGCTACATTCCCTGATTCTCCTATTCTGAAAAAGAAACTATCATTTTTTTCAACTAACCAGATTCAGAGCTACCAAATCATTCTTAATTTCTTCTGTCAATGACACCATCAAATGGTTCCAAAGTCCTATCAGTTCTTCACATTTTGTTTTTTCTTCCGTCTCTCTCTTTTTCCGTTTTCCCCATCGCCACCTTGGTTTCAACCTAGCTCCTGCCATTGAGTAGCCCTTCACTCCTCTTCTAGGTCTTCTCTTTTCTAATCTATTATCTGCCATTTCTAGATAATGACAACTATAACACAGTTTCCCAACACAAATCAGCCTAATTCCCCAGAGCCATTAACTGTTTGGCCTTCATCTACCTTTTCCTCCTCATCTCTTGCTGATTCCCAGGAATCCCTTCCCTTAATGGGTGTTACTTATTGTCCTGGAGACACTTTGTATATTGTGAATATACAGGTGTGGCCTGAGCATTTATGTGACCATCACCAACAAGGCTTGCCCACACCTGCCACCACATCCATCCAAACCTATCCAATTGTCAGGACCCAGTTTAGTGCACATCCTCCATGTAGCTCATCTCAGCTCCTGAGCCCATGGTGTTCCACCTGCTGCTAACTGCCTACTTTATATGACACTCTTCATGTCCTGCTTTATCAAATTTGCCTTAAGTTGTTCTACTTTTGAAGTGAAGATGTAATCATAACAATTATGGTATTGTTAAAAGCTTAGAAGCCAGAGAATCAATAATCTCTAACATTTTGATATATTCCATTCCTTTTTCATATATATATTTCCTATAGTTATAGTTAAAGTATAAATACAGTTGTGCTTCCTGGTTTTTTTTCACTCAATATATAAGGGGGAAAAACTATAGTTGAGGATAATATAGTAATGCAGGGGAGGGTGGGGGGACAACTAACCCAGTTGGAAGAGGAGAGAGTAGAAACGGTGGTGTCACAGCAATTTAACTGAATTTCTGAGGACTTGCCAGAGTGAGCCAAGAGAAGGAGAGAAGAGGATTGGGCAAAGGCAGAGAGTGTGTAGAAGTAAGAGGCATGGAGCACTGCTGTCCATCTCAGAGACTGTGGGTAGTTCACTGGGGGCAGTGCTAAAGAGCCTGTGGCCGGGAGCTGATGCATCACAGGTTTGGGGCCAAGCAAGCAGCATGAATTCCATCTGTCAGTGATGGGGAGCCATGTTTGGACTTGCTTGGGCCAAATACAACAGTAAAATTGTTAACTTTTGATGGCATATATAGCTAATTGTCTACTCAATATTCAACCTCCTTTTCTTTCTAATAGGAGCCTGATTGCATTAAGGGTGGCAATAAGCACAATTAAAATACTCAGCACCATCACCATCCTCTCCCCACCCCACTCCACGCCCCCATACTTCCTTATGGTCTGCAGAAGCTATATACCCAGTTCTGGACAATTAGATATAGGCAGGTATGCAAGGTTGCTTGGAAAGCCTTTTAACTTAGCTGACATATATCTCTTTTCCTTCTCTTCCCATCTTTCTTGTCTAGATTGAGGACACAAGTTCATAGTCCTTCCTTTGACTATGAAGAAGAAAACTGCACAAGTCTTGATGACTTTCTTGAGCAGCTTCACTTGTACTGGCTGTATACCTTTTATATACATTTTATCATGAGAAGAAAATCAATCTTAGTTTGGTTAAGCTACTGAGTTGGGTTCATGTAACTGAATGTAATCCTATATAATATAATATCATATCCATTTCTTGGAGTTTTTAAAAGGATTTTATTTATTTGAGATAGAGAGTAAGAGAGTGAGACAGTGACAGAGAGAGAGAGAGAGAGAGAGAGAGAGAGGGAGAAAATGAGAGCACACAAGTGGTTAGGGAAGAGCAGAGGAAGAGGGAGAAGCAGACTTTCTGTTGAGCAGGGAGCTTGATGGAGAGAGATCCCAGGACCCCAGGATTCCTGGCCTGAGCCAAAGGTACACGCTTAATCGACTGAGCCACCCTGGTGTCCCCATTTCATGGAGATTTGAAATGAATTTAGCATCTTAAAGATTCTGGGAAGTCCTACTTAACTATAACTTACTGTTAAGATTATTTGACTACAAAATCCTTTTTCTTTTTTTTTTTAAATTTTTTATTTATTTATGTATGATAGACACAGAGAGAAAGAGGCAGAGACACAGGCAGAGGGAGAAGCAGGCTCCATGCACCGGGAGCCCGATGTGGGACTCGATCCCGGGTCTCCAGGATCGCGCCCTGGGCCAAAGGCAGGCGCTAAACCGCTGCGCCACCCAGGGATCCCACAAAATCCTTTTTCTTCAGACCACTTAGTACAGCTCACTGTACACGAGTAGTTCTGCGGAAGTCTGAAAATACTACTCTTTTTGTGTTGATCTAGCAGATGGATAGTTGTGACATTCCACAGGATACAGAAGATAGGAGGAATAATATGTCAGGGGAGAAAGATGATGAATTTAGTTTTGAATGTGTTGAATTTGAGGTGTCTAAGTAGAGCTGTCTGTTGATGATTGGATATACAGCCCTGAATCTCGTGATATTTGGAAATAAGCAGGTAGATGGTGGTTAATAAACTGTGATTGTCAAAGTAGAAAACATTATAGGAGTGCTTTAGCCTATGAAGAAATTGGCAGTCTAGTTTTGATCCCTTCCTTTAAATGTCTAGCTATGTCACCTCTCTTAAAAAAGGAAATGAAGAAGATGCCACGTAAAATCAGACACCCTGGACTTCAAATCCTAACTTGTCTGCTTACTTCGCTCTGTGACCTGGCTCAGGCACCTAACTTCTCTGACCTTCGGTTTCCCCATCAAAGAGTTGACAACCCCACCGTAGAGAGTCGTGAGAATTGTAAAGTATTCAACATTGTGCCTGTAAGTTGTAACTGCTCCATCAATGCGAATTTCCCTCTCCCTTTAGCTAGAGGAGATCTGTGGCCTCATACTTTCATTTCTTGTGTGATGCTTTCATAGACATAGGGCAACATTTAAAATTAAGCCAGGGCAACCATTTAGCTTCTGCCTATTAAATATCTTTATATAACCTGAAGACGAGGGATGCCTGGGTGGCTCTGTCTGCCTTTGGCTCAGGTCGTGATCCTGGGGTCCTGGGATTGGGTTCTGCATCGGGCTCCCCATGGAGAGCCTGCTTCTCCCTCTGCCTGTGTCTCTGCGTCTGTGTGTCTCTCATGAATAAATAAATAAAATCTTTATTTTACTATCGTATGTATATAATAAAACCAAAAATGCTTCCTGTGTCTTGCTTTTGTCTACCATTTCATAAATATTAATTCATTTAATACTGATAATAATCTTATTAATTAGGTGCTATTATAATTCCCATATAGCCAATGAGGAAATGGTTGCACAGACAGGTTATTTATTTATCATTGCCCATAGTCACACAGGTTGTAGGTCATGGAGCCAGGATCAAGCCTGGGGAGTCAAGCCATCCATGCTCTACCCACTATACTATTACATAAAAGACACGAATAAATTAAAGGAATCATTCATACTGTTGTTCTTTCATCCTCATGTGGACTTTTGCCATTGTTGCTTTGTCTATTTCCTTATATTTAAAAGAGTAGTAACTTGTCTCTGAGCATCTTTTCGTCATTGTCAGAAATAGCAATATGTATGGAAAATGTCTGTTAAGAGCTATTTAGAGGAGAAAGTGTTCAAGTTTTGTGTCAATACAGTGCTGTCCAGAGTAGCTATCTCTGTAAAAACAACAAACTATTCTTGTTTGTTTGAACTTTCTAGGCTCCATATAATTAATTTAAGCATGAGAGAGCATGTGTGCCTTTTTTTTTTTTTTTTTTTAAGAAAAGTACTGCTTACCTTCTTGGAAAAGCACATGTAGTTTCAAAGGCCCTCACTCCCTTCCTAGGAATGAGCAGCTGTAGCCAGGAAGCACATGAAATAAGAAACAGTGCCAGTGGCAGGAGGCTTAGATTAAAGCTTAAGGAAATTCCCAAGATGATGCTTTTAAAGGGCAGAAACCAGGTAGGAAACAAAATACAGGATTATTTCAATGGAGATAATTCTTCATTTAATTTTCTCTCAGTAGTCTTCTAGTTCCAAGAGAGATAAGATTGTATTCATGGAAAATTGATGGATAAACATTGACTTCTTTAGAAAAAAAGTCTGAAAACCCATATTTGATCTCCAATGTATATTTATTGGATGGTCTAAATTTGGCACTTATATCTTTCACATCACTTTCTCTCTCTGTAAATGCACACAGCTATTTGTATTCCCTCCCACACATTGATGCTTCAAGGATAAATGAGACCATGTTTATAGTCCCATGGAGGAAAGATACTAGGTATACTAAAAAATCACTACTGCAAAGTTTTTCCCTTCCTTGGAAATGTATAGTAACACCACATGTATACAGTGTTGTTGAAGAGTCAAATTTTTCATAGAAGTGATTTTTTTTTCAGAAAATAGATATTTATCCCATTCAGGACTAACAGTTTCTTTTTAAACTTTTAACCATTTTTTCCAGTTTTCCAATTTGAATTTGTTGACCTTTTTTCCTTTAAATTAATATTTACTGAATCCTCACTATCTACAATATACTTTAATAGAACTTTCTTCTTTCTTTCTTCTTTCTTTCTTTCTTTCTTTCTTTCTTTCTTTCTTTCTTTCTTTCTTTCTTTCTTTCTTTCTTTCTTTCTTTCTTTCTTTTCTTACAAGATTTTATTTATTTATTCATGAGAGACATACAGAGAGAGATAGGTACAGACACAGGCAGAGGGAGAAAGTAGGCTCCATGCAGGGAGCGGAACATGGGACTCAATCCCCGGGGCCTCCAGGATCAGGCCCTGGGCTGAAGGGGGCGCTAAACTGCTGAGCCACCTGGGCTGCCCAAACTCTTTCTGATTAAACAAAATGTATTTTGTCTTTTATCAATGACCTTTCATCAATATATGAAAAGGAGATTTTAATTTGCTTCAAGGATATCAGCCAGTACCATGAAGCTGTTATGCATTTTGAGGCTACAGAAATATAAGCCCTAGACCTATGTTGAGGAAACTACTAGCTCTGTTTGTTTTACTCTACACCAATCCAGATAAACCTGGACTTGAGTCCTAGATGCACAGTATAAGACACTGAAAAACTGTAGTACATCTGATAGGGGATGACAAAGATTGTGAAAGTTTTGGAAATGATGCCATATGGATAATTAAACAAACACCTGGAGAAGAGAATAGTTAAGTGGAGCAATAAAATGTGACTTCAAATCCTTGAATATCTATCAGAAAAGAAATTGGACCTATTCTGCATAGTCACAGAAAACTAAACTATAAACGTAGGTAGAATTTTAAGAAGAAAGATGTCACAGCTCAATAAAACACTACCAAAAATGAAAAGGGCTGCTTCTGGGGCACCTGGGTGGCTCAGTGGCTGAGCATCTGCCTGTGGCTTGACTCACGATCCTGGGGTCCTGGAACCGAGTCCCACATCAGGCTCCTCACAGGGAGCTTACTTCTCCCTCTGCCTGTGTCTCTGTCTCTGTGTCTCCCATGAATAAATAAATAAAATAAAATAAAAAAGAAAGAGAGAAAGAAAAGGACTGCTTCTAGGCTTTTGTTTATTGAGATTTCTAGAGCAGAAACGGGATGACTATTGGACAGAGATTTTGTGGAGAGGTTTCCTATGGGGTGAGAAGTTGGGCTCAAGGATCCCTAAGGTCCCCTCTGATGCTTAATATCATTCATTACATTAGGAACCTCACTCATTGTATTAAGTTATAACAGAGTGACACCTTACCAGCCTTTTGGGGCTTTGCCTCTACTAAAAGGCCTCACTCAGATTGCTGAGGGTTTTGTTTTTTGTTTTTTGTTTTTTTTGTCCATATGGCTACCTTTTATAGTTCTGTCATTCTCCTTATTACCAGTTGGCCTCAGTTCATTTCTTGTTTTAATGTCATCCCACTTCATTCTAATTTGTTACTTCTACTCTGTTGTGGTCTAGGAAAATAGCATAACCAAACTTGTTAACATTGCATGAATAATTTAAATGAATGTCTGAAGAGCTCTCCCACGAATAAGGTCTTTGGTGCATGGACTTTTTACCATCTATTCTAGTTCTTAAAGGCCCTTTTAGCTTTCTTCCAAGTTCTTGGGGGTATTTTAGGTTTAATTTGTCAAGTATGTGGCTCCTGGAAACTTGTCACAGAAATTCCATAAATTTGCTGAGCCTCCTACTAATTCATAAAATTAAAATAGAAAATTCTGAATCCATTACTGAAAATTTCCAAAATAATCATAGGCAATGATAATCTCATCATTGAGCAAGATTTTCCTTATGTAGGTAAACTTGCCCCAGACAGCTTCTTCAAAATGGAAATAGAATTTGTAACTAGACCATATGACTAGGTGAAATTGATTGTCCTGCTAATTACTTTTCTCTCCCAAGCTGCTTCATATGGAAAGTACTGGTGTAAAGGTACAGATTCCTCTAGAATATGGGGAATCATTCTGATTTTATCAGTTTTCTTCTCATTCATGTACTTATATATAGCAATAGTTTTAATATAACCCAATAAAAAATATTTAATGAAAACTTATTATATATCCAGCAGGTATATAAGAATATATACATTCATAAACCTGTTATATATATAACATATTTATCTCAGTTAAGAATAATGAAGAATATGAGAAAAACATAATAGTGTTTTATATAAAGTATGAAGGAAAGAAAGAAAGAAAAGGGCTCTGCCATTAAGGAACTTAACATCTTGTTAAAGGAAACAAGAACCAGTTATAGAGCAATCAAGGAAGTATCTCATCCAGGCAGGACTGGTACAGATAGTAAATGTTTCCGAAATCTGTAATGAGAAATGGAGTAGTTCTGCCTCAATATAGTAGACTCAGAGCTTAATAATAAATGCGCTCTTCCTTTCTTTTTCAAATTGCTTTGGCCATTAGATTAATACTGGTGCCATGAGCCTTTGTCTATTATAATTTCCTATCATTTATTTGGTAAAAAAGAATAATTTGGAGAAGTGTTTCAGTGACTCCAATGGGAGCATATCCATAAGATATGAAGAAAGCCCCAACACTGTCAATATTTGAAAACTCAGTGGGTTTATTTTCTAAAGTGTTATACTAAGCAAAATAAGTCAATCAGAGAAAGACAATTATATGGTATCACTCATATGTGGAATTGAAGAGACAAAACAGAGGATCATAGGAGAAGAGAGGAAAAAATAAAACCAGATAAAATCAGAGAGGGAGACAAACCATAAGAGACTCTTAATCATGGGAAACAAACTGAGGGTTGCTGGAGAGGAGGAGGGTGGGAGGATGAGGTATCTGGGTGATGGACATTAAGGAGGGCAGGTGATGTGATGAGCACTGGGTATTACATAAGACTGATGAATCACCCACCCCGCTTCTGAAACTAATAATACATCATATGTTAGTTAATTGAATTTAAATAAAAAATAAAAAGCATGAAAAAAATTAAAATGCTCCACAAATTGCTGTACCATACCTTTGCCACTCCCCAGTATTTGCCAGAGGAATAATTTTAATGTCTCCCAGACAGATGAAGCTGACCTCACCCCAGTTCTTCTTGGGAGATACAAACTTCTTACATATCCCCAGGTGAGTCATGAAATATACGTACTTGAGACCCCAAACTCTGAATTGTCATCATCAGTAACACACAACCCAATGGTATCTGTAATGTAGTTAATTTTCTGAGAAATATTCAAAGGTACAAAATGAGCAGGGCAACAAAAACAGGGCTTTCTACCAAACTTTTGCCTATCCTTCTGGATGTGTGCATAGAACTATGTTTTCATAGGACTTGCAAATGTCCCAGACTGAAGTACTATTTAATCTCCTCCCATAAGCAGCAGTCCTGAGCAATCCTATCCACAATTAGCTGCTTCTGGTTGCTACTAAATTGCTCCTCCTAACTTATTTCACAACATTATTGTTTCACAGCACAACACATTCTGTATGGAGTGAAAATGTTTGGAAAGACCAGTTTCTCTTTATCATGCCCCCGCCTCTAGACAAGGATGTTTCCAACTGCCCACCAGGCAGCCAATCCTGGGACCCTTTTAGTACCTTGAGTTTGAATTAAGGAACGCCTTTTACGTCAAAATGGATACACCTCGGGTAAAGTAAGCATTGACACGTCTAGCCCAGATGCCCTCCCCCGCCCACCAACAGCGAAGGCCACTTAGCCGCTGGGGCGCTTTCCAAAGCCCGTGGCCCGGAGCGGGCTTGGGGGGTTCCTTTCCTGGACCGTGAGGCTCCGAGAGAAGGGGTGGCGGAGATGGGGAGTGGAGGGGAGGGTTTGTTTTGCTGGGGGATGTGGGAAGTAGGCGCTCGCCTGTTTCGCGGTTTTTTAAGCCCCTTGGCATGCCCTGACCTGATCAAGAGGGAGTCGACTGCTCTCTGGAATGTTCCGGGAGAAGGTGGGAGACTGCTTCCCAGAAGAGGCCTGTGGGTGCTGGAGGGCACCAGGGGGGTCACGCGGGGAGATGCAGGGCAAGCGCCGGCAGGGGCAGGAGGGGAGCCGGGGGCCGAGGTGACCCGCGCACGCGGGGGCGAGGGCGGGCGGGACGCGCGCAGCGAGGCTTCGGGGGCGGCGCGCGGGGCCAGGAGACCCCTCCCCGGCGCGGCGGCGGCGGCGGCGGCGGCGGCGGCGGCGGCGGCGGCGGCGGCGACCCGGCAGCGCAGGCTGCACCGCCCCGGCTGTCAAGCGCGCGCGGGGGGCGGGCAGGAGGAAGGGGTGGAGGTGCAAGGGGAGGAGGGCTGGCACCGGAGCGCCGCGGTGTCGGTGCAATAAAAATGCATCCCATGGAACTGCCCGTGGAGAAGGACGGGACCGAGCCGCGGCAGCGAGAGGAGGTGGTAAAAGCGGAGGAGGACGCCCAGGCGCGGCGGCGGAGGCGGCGGCCGGGAAGTGAAAGGTCTCGGAAAGTTCAGCGGCTGCTGCGGGCGCCGAGCCCCGGGCTAGCGGCGGAGGAGCCGCAGGACCGCCCCGCGGGGGCCGCGCGGCCAGGCCGGCTATGGTCCCGGGGCTCCCGTCGCCCCCGAGGAGCCCGGGCCGCTCCAGGCCGGTGCGCGAGGGTCACCCCGCCGCCCGGCGCGGCCCCGGCCCGCGGCTCCCGGCCGCCGGCGCCCGCTGACGGAGCCTGGCGCCCCAGGAGCGGGAAGAAATCAAGAGCCCCAGTTCTTCCCGAGGACTGTCGGCGCTTCATCCCCCCGCCCGGCCCGCGTCCTCCCGGCTCCTCCCGGCTCCTCCCGGCTCCTCCCGGCCATGGGGAGCTGCGCGCGGCTGCTGCTGCTCTGGGGCTGCTCCGCGGTGGCCGCAGGTGGGTGGTGACGCTGCCGGGCCCCCACCCTCTCGCTCGCGCTCTCCCTTCCCCACCTCGGGCCGCGGGCCGCGGGGGAGTGCGGGCTGGGAGCGCCAAGCTCAGCTCCCGAGGATGAAATGAGTGGCCATGTTCCGCCTCTCCCCCCGGGTCTCTGCGGTTTAAAATACTATTGATTTTTTTGCAACTGCGATGCACATGCCCTTGGGTAACCCGATATCCTGGGTGCGCTCTGCCGGGGATACCGCGACCTTGGTTTCTTTCTCGGTTTGGGCTTGTAAAAAACTGCCCTTTCCACTTTGTGAGGGAACAAAGGACCCAGCTCGCCATCCCCCGGCACTTCATGGCCTGAGGAATGATGGGGAGGGATGGCCCGGCGACCCCGGGCGCGCGTGGGCCGCGGCTGCTCTCCCGTGGAGAGCCGTCGCCGTAGTCCCCGGCCTCGCGCGGGGCATGAGGGGACCAGGTAGGCACACCTGGGCGGGGGTGTGCCCTCCGCCGTGGCAGTGGCTGGAACGCACTGAGAGCCCGGGCTGGGACGAGAGGCGGCGATCGCCCTGGGTGCAGGAGCTGGCTGGCCGTGCCCTGGGAATTGGTACCCTGGCTGCGGCTCCGTGGGAGGTCGGAGGCGGGTCTGCTCCCGGTCTCAGGAACTGGACGACCGGCAGAGGCCGTCTCCCTCCTACTCCCATCCCGGCTTTCCCGGGCTGCCCGTGGCCACCGGTTGCTAGCGCGCCGTTTCTAAATTCGGGAGCCCCTCGCTCTGTCCCTCTACCCCCCCCCCCGCCCTTGCGGGTCACCTGGTTTCCAATTAGGAGTAAGTGCAGCTCAGTGAGTGAGGGGGAAAGCGCTTGAGGGACTCTTCAGCCATCCAGTCTCTAAAACGTTTCTCGTTTGCTCTAGAAAGGGGAGTGTGGGCTGGAGGGATGGACTAGTGGACAGGGAGCACTGACGCGCTGTGCCCTCCCTTGGGCTTCTTCCACTCTGGCCCCAGAGACGCTGGCACACAGGAAAGCAGAGTTGTAGAGTCTTCACCCCAAATCGGTCAGACTCAGGAGCATCCTTGCCACACTTGAATAGTCACTTCTTTAGGGATCTCCAAGTACTTTGTCCACTGATTATTTATCTGGCTCCAATCTTTTCTGTACTTAGGAGTTTGGAGGCATTTAAAATGCTTCAGTACTTTCCCCCAAGGAGCCATTAAAGGTCTAAAATTTTACTTCAGTTTTTCTTACTGATGCACCCCCTGCCTGCATTGATGCGTGCTCCCCCAACCACAAAGTGAACTCTATTAAGCCTTTCCCTTTTCAAACCCTGTTATGGCAAAAAACATGCAAGCAATCAAGAGGTTGTAAATAAATATCACAAGGCAAGTGTTTCAAGTCAAAAATACTTGTACGGGCAGTATATGATTTTCCCCGAAATGCTTTACAGGTGAGTCATAGCACACTGTGTGTTTGGGTGATCCTGGCCACAAGCAACTGTTGCTCCAGCTAATCAGAACAGTGGCAAACAGTCCAGGCATAATGCACATTTGAATTTGACATTGAAAAAAATATGCCTAAGGAAGCCCTTTCTTTTGGTTGCAGCGGCTATGTGGGGCCGGGGATTGTCAGCCAGTGTGTGAAAAGTGTCTGTTTTAGTCTAAGCTGTCATTTGGCTTCTCCAGCAGTACAGTGATAACAGTTCCGAGGTGCTCTTTCTTAAGAAACAAACGTTCAATTAGCCAGAATTTGGGGTTTGACTTCCTTTTCCTTCTTTCCTTCTCTGTTTTAACTTTTAAAATAGATGATTTTGCTTAAGGTATTCATAATTAAAATGACAAACCCAAATTAAAGGATTAAAATATGCAGTCAGGATGTTAATAAGTGGATAATGTTTATCATTTTAAGCAATTTTGAGACATTAAAGTCTGTTGGACCTTTGAGTGGAAGCACATGTTTCTTTAAGAAAGTGTTTTAGTTCACAGATAATGTTTAAAGGTGCTGTTAGTGGCTGCCAGACTGTAAACATTCTCCTGTTAAGCCAACAGGCAACCACTATGTAACCTGTCATAGGCAGAAGCACTGAAAGGGCAGAGAGCATGTCAAATAAGCTTTTCTGCCATTTGGCAGTTTAGAGATTTTTTTCTTAGTTATATTTATTTAATATTAAAAATAAACATTATGCATCTGAACTCCAGTGGTTTCTAGTTTTGCCTTCCTAAGTGAGATCCCATTGTATATTAATTAAATATCTCATATTGCTTTTCCTAGGGAATTTGTCCCTTCACATTGTTGGATTAAAATATAATAGAATTCAACATTTCCTCCTTAATGCATTCTAATAAGCATATTAGATAATGCTAAGGACTAAAATTATATTTGAAAGACTTAAATTGGGTGGTCTTAAAAACATTCTTGTTTTTTGGTATTATTTAAGTGATGACTTCAAAACAAATAAGTATATTTCTAATATACTGAATACTTAAATCTTTTAAGTACTAGAAAGCCAAGTACTTAAAAGATTTAGGCCCATCATCTTTCCACAATGTTTCCATTTTCCTTCCTCTCTCTTGGCCCTTTATCTGAAGTGATTTTTTCCCCCTTTATGTGAATCTGACATAGGAACGTGAAATGCATGCATACACACATGCACACTCACACACTTGTAAATACAAATGCAGCATAAATGTAGAACAGTATTCATGCTCAAATTTGATAGAATTTCCTCTTTGGCGAAAGTCGTAAGGTCTTTGGGGATGTCTTGTTGAAGACATAAGAGCTTTCCAGATGGGTTTGTCTTGAATAACATATGCTTTCCCTTTCCTAGGACTGAGTGGAGTAGCTGGAGTGAGTTCCCGCTGTGAAAAAGCCTGTAACCCTCGGATGGGAAATTTGGCTTTGGGGAGAAAACTCTGGGCAGACACCACCTGTGGTCAGAACGCCACTGAACTGTACTGCTCCTATAGTGAGAACACTGATCTGACTTGTCGGCAGCCCAAATGTGACAAATGCAATGCTGCCCAGCCTCACCTGGCTCACCTGCCAGCTGCCATGGCAGACTCATCCTTCAGGTTTCCTCGCACATGGTGGCAGTCTGCTGAGGATGTGCACAGAGAAAAGATCCAGTTAGACTTGGAAGCGGAATTCTACTTCACTCATCTAATTATGGTGTTCAAGTCGCCCAGGCCAGCAGCCATGGTGCTGGACCGGTCCCAGGACTTTGGGAAGACATGGAAGCCTTACAAGTACTTTGCAACTAACTGCTCGGCTACATTTGGCCTGGAAGATGATGTTTTCAAGAAGGGAGCTATTTGCACTTCGAGATACTCCCATCCTTTTCCATGCACTGGAGGAGAGGTAAGACCACACATTTAACTCTCCGCTGTAAGTAAGGGAGAAAAATGTTACCAGCCCACATTTTTTTTTTAAAGCATGGAGGTATACTTGTAGCAACATGAAAGAAATTAGAATTTTTCATGAGCTTTATTTGTCATAAATTATTTCTCACCCTTAGATATGGATGAGTAGTCATTTTCAAGCAGGTTGTCCACTGGATGGGTTTAAGTTGGAATTCTAAGGTTTTAATTTTCTTAATTTTAAGAAAAGGTAGACATACAACATCATTACTCCATCTTAGAGGTTTAAAGGCTAATGATTTCTTCAGTTAAAGGGACTACTTACAGTAATTCCTAAGGAACAAGAGTTACTGAGACAGCCTGTTCCTGGAGTCCATGCACGCTGGTATCTTCCTGAAACTGTTAACATAACTAGGAAGTAAATAAAACTAAAGCCAAGGGAGAAAAACAATCTGTTTGTCAGAAGGATACTTTTGTATAACACTGGAGTTTTATTGTTAAGATTACAAGAGTGCATTGCAAACAAATGAAGGTAGTTTCTTTTAAGATACAAAACTTCTTTTTGGACTCACAGACATTATCAGTTGCAGTTTAGGGACTTCCTTCTATCCTAGACTGAAAACCATCTCAATTTCATTTTGCAAAACAGCCTCCTTAGCTACTAGCCCAATTTCTATATGGAATGTTTTCTCCTTGTTTCATATTTCCCCTTCCCTAAAGGGGAAACAGGTCTTTTTTAACTTATATACCTGGAAAGCCAGCCCCCTCACCCCAGCCCAGCATTATGAAGACATTTAGAGGAAACTAAGTTAAGCGAAAGCAGTTTAAGAGAATAAAATACCACCATGTAGATCCATTAATATGGACTCAGATGGGTGCCTGGCTGGCTCAGTTGGTAGAACTCACTCAGGGTCATGAGTTCAAGCTCCATGTTGGGCGTAAAGCTTACTTAAAAAATAAAATAAAGTTTAAAAATACTGATTCAGAGAAAAAGAGAAGAGAGAATATAATCTTTCTAATTCTGGTACATGTCATGAATACACAGACTAAATTAGTGGTTCTCAGGCAGGGGTGATTTTGCCACCCCCCCTAGACCATCCCAGGGGACATTTAGCAATGCCTGAAGACATTTTTGTGGGGGTGGAGGGACACTACTGGCATCTAGTGGGTATAGGCCAGGGATGCTGCAAAACCTCTTACAGGGCACAAGACCGGACCACTCCCACTCCCAACAAAGAATTCCTAGCCCCACATGTTAATAATAGTACCAAGGCTGAGAAAGAAGTGAGGCAGAAGTCCAATGTATATAGTAGGAGAGCTACACAGACTAAGATAAGCTCTCTTCTAGTAGTCCTTTGTATCACTCCTCACCGGCTTCCCAGATGACGGTACTTAGTTAGCATTTATTGAGCCCTGACTATGTGTCAGTGTCACTAATTCTGCCTTTGGTTTGGGGAAAGGGGTGGTTGCAAGCGGCCTAATGAAAAGCTGGTTTGGGAACTTCTCCCCCCGCCCCCCGGCCCCGGCCACTGCCATAGACATATATGGCTTTTGCCATATAATTCAGCTACTTCTGTGTGCTCCCTGCAGACCAGGCACAGCGCTAATGGTGTGGGAACCAAGTGGGATATGACACAAACAGCACACCGATGATTTTTCATTCTTCTTCTTGGTCTCTAAAGTTGGCTTCAAGGGTGTCTGGGTGGCTCAGTCGGTTAAGCACCTGACTCTTGGTTTTTGGCTCAGGTCACAATCTTAGAGTCGTGAGATAGAGCCCCACATGGAGCCCCGGGTTGGACACTGTGCTCAGTGCAGAGTCTGCTTGAGATTCTCTGTTTCTCTCTCTGTCTCTCTCTGCTCCTCCTGCTCATGTGTGCATGTGCACGAACTCTCTCAAATAAATAAATAAATAAATAAATAAATAAATAAATAAATGTTTTAAAATAAATTTTAAAAAGTTGGCTCCATATTATAGGCTATGTGCACCCATGATGGACATTTTTAAAGATACCAAGACAGGAAAGAGACGGATAAATTAGACTCATTGTTTTCTTATGTGGAGAACACTTTGTGTTGCAAACAAATGAATGGCTTGAACTCTCAAATTGCATTGGAATTAATCCACATGCTCATATCGGTTGCCTACATCTCAGTGCTACTGGGCCATGTGTATCTATGAAGGAACAAAAATACAGTTTCAGTAACCAGATGGCAGGCATGTTTGCTTAGCAAATATCACATTGAATGTATTACAATGGCCCAGCAATTACTTAGAAATAACTAAAGTCACATTTATTTAACTTAGGGTAGAAGCAAAATCTTATATTCTTTAAAGCCAAACTACTTATTGTCATCAATGCTTTTTACAACAAATTTCAAGCAGAGAGGACTAAAATTTAAGTTAAATATTTTGCCTTTTATATCCAGTTTTTGTCATCTTTTATGTCCAGTTAAAAAAATTTTCATTGTAGCTGTTATTTCAGCAGTCTTATAATTCAATGGCAAAAAAAAAAAAAAAATCAAGAATCATCTGCTTCCCTCCAAAGTATTTTTGCAAGTAGACAAACCATCTTCCCTTCAGAGCACAGGTTTGGAACTAAATTGGAGTTTCAATTCAGGAGTCTCCCTCCTGAGTTGGAGAGTAGAAGAGAGTCTTCCTCAAAGATAAGGATCAGAGGACACCTCCCTGGAGGTGATTACTACCCATGTCTCCTGTGTTGCTTTGGAATATAAGTTAGTGCTGAGCTACATACTAATTTTACATACAACTCTATATCTTTGGAAATTGATCAGAAAAGTTGGCCAATACCCTCGGGTCAAATAAGTAGTCTCAAATTTCATTTATTGCTTATTTATAATGTAGACCTATATTTTCCTCCGTTCAATGTAAGACTTCTGAGGACTTCCCTAGGTATTATCCTACCACTAACATAAATATATCCCAGACTTAATTTGTTGTCATTATTCATTCCAAAATACTTCTTTGGGCTTTTAGGGCCTTAGAAAGACCTGTAGCTTCATGTCTAAGAAATCAGATACCTCCATCTTCGGAGTTGAAGGCACCAGTCATCTGAAAGAGAACTTTTAAAAATAAGGGCCTCAAAAGCCACCCGGAAGAATACTTTTTAAATCAAGTTAAATCAAAGTTAAATCTGCTACACAGCCACCTCCTAAACCGGTTAGTAGTTACGACAAATGGTTGCCCTACAATGTGTCTCCTTGGCAGGAGAGGAGACTATGGCTTGCTCTGAGGCGAAGTGATTTACCGACAACATTGCATTAGTTAGTTATATGGCAGAGGCAGGGCTAAATCATAAGCCTTCTGATTGTAAGTCTAGTGTTTGTTCCACAAATCAATGTTTTCTCTTCATTAGTGACCCCCCCAAGAACTGCTCGCAGAGAGATGTATGCATATTTCTCTACTTGCTCACTCTCTCACAACCATTTGTTATTCATTTGGATGTGACATGAAGATGAAAAAGGAGGTGCCAAACAGCTTTCTCCTGAGCAGGAATGTCCTCTGAGGTATCAGTGGTGTTTTGGGAATAAAAGGTTCCGTGACCAAACTAGGTTGGGAAACACTAACTAGGTTTAACAAAATTAACATCTATGAGTACATAAATGTTCTTCTTTTGTGTTCTGTGTCTCCAAGTGAGAAATATAGGATGTGACATTCCCAAACTTATTTGCCCAACAAAACTTTCTTTTTGCAGAACTCCAATTACTAGCTTTCAGAGCCCCAGAGATCCACAGAGCACAAGTTGGGAAAGGCTGGGATGAAGCTATTAATGTTCCCAAAATCCTGGTAGAAGGACAGATGAGGGAGAAGTTGTTCAAGGGATACAAAGTTCCAGTTGTGCAAGATGAATAAATTCTGGAGATCTAGTGTACAGCAATGTGACTGTAGTTAACAATACTTCGTTGTGTGCTTGTAACTTGCTAAGAGGGCATATCAAGTGTTCTCACCATACATATGCAAAAAAGTGGTAACTATCTGAAGTGATGAGTATGTTAATTAGCTTGAACATGGTGATTATTTCACAGTGTATGTGTACATCAAGTCATCAAACCATACTCCTTAAATATATTTCTCAATTTTCACATATACCTCAATAATTTTTAAAAAGGCACAGAGAGGCCTGGTGCTTGGCATGGTTTGACATCAAGCCTCTATGACTATTAGGGGCTTCATCTCCCATTTAGCTGGAGCAGTAGGTAATAATAACTTTGAAGCTGAAGATGAGAGGTTAATAGGCTTTTTTGGTGATTCAGAGAAGCACCTTGGACCCTGTCTTGGGTACAGGGAACAGACAGAAGCGAGGAGGTGCAGCAAGTCATTTTAGTTCTGCACAGTGAGGCCTCATGCAACTAGAGTTTCTATTGTAACTGTTTAGGAGGCTGTGGGGTCACCACAGTACCTCTAGGGTGATGGAGTCATCTTCTCCTTAGAAGTGACCATTGCTGCCCCCTGCCCTATTAACTCACTGCAAGAAGAACTCTATTCAAAACTGGATAGCAACCAACTAAACCACACAGATTTTTTTCCCTCCAGGGCATTATGAATATAAAACATTCAAAGAGAGGCAGCAGTACAGAAAAGCCAAGAACAGAAGGCTGGTCCTAAATGAAGCAGTAAGGAAGGATTGTGTCAGCCTTCTTTGCCTCTGTATCCCCCGCACTTAAAGCACATTGTTTGGATCACAGTAGGCACCCAACAAATCTGTAATGGAATAAATGAGCATGAACAAATGAGTGATATGACAAGTAGGAGAATATCCTTAAATGACACAAGGGGAGGAATGATTATAAGCCTTGGGTGATGGGGGGATAAGATTCAGAAACCTGATTAACATGGAGAAGTTGAACTGGTAAAAATGAGATAAGTTGTGGTTGGGAAAGGCAATTAATGGAGGACCTTAAATTATGTTTATGCATTCATTTGTCCATCAAATAATTTTTAGGCTATTATGTATCTGATGCCATTACAGGTACTGGGGATATGGTGGTGAACCAAAGGGATAAAAGTCCCTGTCCCCATGAAGCTTAGGTACCCGGGGAAGGGGGGTGGAGAGAGGACAGACAAAAAATACTTAAGCAAAATATATAGTATGTCAGAGTGTGATATAAGTACCAAGGAAAAAATGAAACAAGGTAGAGGATAGAGAGTGCTAGCAAGGAGGGCTTGCTGTTTTAAACAGATTGAAGAATTCATGTTTGATGGAATAGTCCATGACAAGAGCTCTGAGATCCTGGCAAGTTTTCTCGAGTGAACAAAAATCTATAATTAAAGGTCCCATGTTTTTCAATCTGTAGATATGGAAAAATGAAGTTGTGTGTTATACTGACAAACATTGTTAAAAATCCCTCTTGCTAGTGTTTCATAGAATGACAGCATTTGAAAAGGAACTTAAATGTCATCAATGGAAAAACACATGACTGATGAGTAATCTGAAGCCTACAGGGAGTTAAATGACTTGTCTATAATTACTCAGCTGAAATCCATGTTTCCTGACGTTTAGCCCAGTGCTGTTTCCACTATACTAGTTTGAAATTCCTTTGCCCCAGTCAGGTAGTGTGAAAGATACAAAAATGATATACATTGTTTTCCTCCACCATCCTTATAGTCCGCTGTAAGAGATTAACAATCCTGGGTAAGAGATTAAACATGATCATTTGGGGGCTGATTTATTAAATAATATGAGAGAGTACATGATTAATTTCCAGATACATTATGCAAATAATATGCCTTTCAAAATCTGAGCATTTTGAACGTCCTTTGAAGGACGTCTCTTTGGCCATAGAAAAGATAACACTTCAATACCTTGTGGTAAAGTCACTATGGCACAAGTGTGCAGAACGTGATAAATTACTTAATCAGGTTTTTGCAGGTATTTGCATTTATAATATGCTAAGCAATATTTATATTTTTAGCTGAAAAGATAAAGTAATACATGAGTCAGAATGCTTTCTAAACACTACTCTTTGGTTAGCTACTTGTTTTCTTCAATTAGTGAAATCAACTTGTGCCTATTTTTGCAGCAACAATGGCCATGAATCATGGTGGCAGGTTATATCCATGTGCCAGGCATTCTGTAGAGTGCACATATCCATTATTCTCACAAGAACCCTTGTTAGTTGGGTCCAGTATTAACCCCATTCTACAGAAAAATAAATTGAGACTTAGTGAGTCAGAGTAACTTGGTCAGACTCAGATAAGTAATGAGCTAACCCATGCCAGAGCTGGGATTATTAGCTTGCCTTAAAATTATTTATAGGATTAGGTTTTAGTATAACTAAAACAATTTTTTAAAGGTAAACTAGTAACTGCTCTAAGCAATTTTTCTAATAAAGTTATTCATCCAGTGTATTAATGTTTTACTTTGAACCATATTCTTAGCTCTAATTTATTGAACTTCCTTGAAAATAATATGTTGTATATAGTTGTTTAGAGTGCTTCGATTATCCACACCCTAGGGATACTCCCTATAGGGGTGGGGCTAGAGATTTATAACAGTGTTCTTAAAAAAAAATGCCTTTAGTTTAAAGAAAATCCACAGGGTGATTTTTAATTAAAATTATTTAAAGAAGCTATGTAGGGCAGCCCGGAGGGGCTCAGCGGTTTAGCACCACCTTCAGCCCAGGGCGTGATCCTGGAGACCCAGGATCAAGTCCCACGGCTCCCTGTGTGGAGCCTGCTTCTCCCTCTGCCTGTGTCTCTGCCCCCCTCTCTCTCTGTGTCTCTCATGAATAAATAAGTAAAGTCTAAAAAAAATTAAAGAAACTACATAAAAATTAGAATAAACCCAGAGATTAAATCATAAACTTTGATTTATTGATTTCAAAGAGTAGACTTGTCTTCCAAAGATACCTCCTTCCTAGCTGTTAAAAAAAAGTCTCTTAGCATCTGTTCTGTTTGCTTTGCATTTGTTCAATTAGATGGTTTAACTTTGCTAGTATTTTCTTAAAATATTCTGGAAACTTTCAGAAATCAGATTATAAAATGCTGATTCACATTGAAAAATTAAGGCCAGACAATGAAGAGCAGATGAGGAGCAGGCACCTGGAGGTCAGGTATATCTGGACTACAAGAGGCGTTTCTTACCAAGGAATGGAAAGCTCTAGAAACCAGAATGGTGGTGTTAGGGATTGAGCGCTCTGGAAGCTGAAGAAAGTGCATTATGACAGAGAATATAGAAACCACTTCTGATGAATAATCATTAAATGTCTGAAAACTCAGTAAATATAACCTCTCCCTCTGGAGTCTGCACCCCCATGCACTCTATGTCCCTCACATGTAACTATAATATCATGTCCCTTATGTCTTCTACTCCTATAGTGCTCACTTCTTGAGGAACTTTATCCCATCTGTCATTGTATATGCCCTGTGGCTTCCAGCCCCCCAATCTCTGTACCTGACACAGGTCTCTGCAAGGCATAACTGTCCAAAGTACATTTATTGAATTGAATCATATGAAAAAAACTACCTGTAAAGTAATAATACTGTTTATTAACTGTGTTGGATGTTACACATCTGCTAAGCACTGATCTTTTCCAAGTAGTCATGATTCATTCATTCTTTCTATAAATATTTGTAAAGTGTCTCCTATATGCCAGCCACTATTTTTGGAGTTGAAGATACAGAGAAAAAAAAATCTTGCCCTTGAGCTTACATTCTAAATGTACAATGCTAAACAAGGCAAAACATATAGGATGTTAGACAGTGATAAGTGGAAAGGAAAAAAATTAAGCAAGAGAAGGGGCCAGAAAGTGGTGAGGAGGTTTTTATTTATTTATTTTTTTTTATTTTTTTTTTGCGAGGAGGTTTTTAATGTTTAGAAAGAACTCCCAGGGAAAGCCTTGCTGAGATTTTGGATAAGGACCTGAAGGAAAGCACAAGTGAGAAGTGGATATATATATCTAGGGAAAGAGCAAAGGCCCCAAAGATATATATCAGGGAAGTGTGCCTGATGCCATCAGGACAGTGAGGAGGCTGGTGTTGATGCAGAAGGGTAGAGGTACAGCATAATAGGTGAGATCAGAGGTCAAAGAGATATTTAGAATGTGGGGCCTCAAAGTAGGTGTCACGATGGCCCAAATTTACACCTAGATCAGTTAAAGCCTGTTAATTATTTTCAGCATCCCTTTTCATTCTCCCAGTAGTCCCAATTTGTACTATAAAGTATTATAAATTATTACTGTAAGATCATTGGTTTTTACTCTGAATGATATTGGAAGCCATTGGAGGTTTTAAGCAGAGGGAAGAAATGAACAATTTATTTTTAATAGGACCACTTTGGCTTATGTGTTAAGAAAAGACCAGAGAGAGAAGCAGGGAGACCGGCTAGAATGCTATGGTGATAATTCAGGCTAGATCTAACAATATGTGGACAGAGGGTAGTGATGGAAATGGTGAAAAGTAGTTGATTCCTAGATCTAGTCTGTGGAAAGAGCTAACGTTATCTGCTGACAGGTTGGATGTAGTGTGTGAGAGAAAGAGAGAAATAAGGATGCTGCATTCACCTGGAAGAATGAAATAGCCATTTCCTGAAGTGGAGAAAACTCTAGGGAGGCAGATTTAGAGAGAAGTGCCAGAAGCTCATTTCTGGACACATTAAGATGAGTTGCCTATGAGATATCCAAGTGGAGATAGTGAGTAGGCAGCTGGATCTGTGAGTTTAGAGTTCAGAGGAGAGGTCTGGACTACATCTTTAAATTTGGGAGTCATCAGTATAGGGATGATATTGAAAACCATGAAACTGGGTGAGATTATCAGGGAGTGGATATGGATGGAAAAGAAGGAAGTCCAAGAACTGAGTCCAGGGGAGGATCAAACTTAGTCCATTGATGCTGCCATTACCAAAAACAAGACAAAACAAAACAAAAAACCACTCTTGCAAATCCCAAGGCTTTTATGAAAACCAGTCTTGCCAGTCTAGGGGGTCCGATGTTTGTTTAATTAAGAAACAGCATGCATTGCATAACATTGACTTTCCACAATCAGGATGGCCAATGCAAATTCTAAAATGACAAGTGTGAGGGAAGGCTTAGGAGCTGCAATTCTAGGTTATCAAAAGAAGGGAAAGTGCTGATTGGATACTGAATGAGGATGGAGAAGGGGGAGGGAAGAGTACTGAAGGGGAAAGTTGCTTTCAGGGACCTTCAGATTTTAAGGGCCTCATTTCGTTTTGATCTATCCAACTCTTCACCCTCTTCTTAAAATTGCAGCTGCAGGAGCAATTTTTTGGAATGATTACAAAAGATTATTTTTCGAGTGCCCCTGGGCCATCCCAGTATTGGAAATTAAAATGTAGCATTGTACACATTTTTTCCTGCTTAGTGTGTTATGAAATTTGATTTGCAGAATGTGACAGAGGACATCTACCTAAGGCATGGGAGCTATACAGTTAGTCCCATTTAAATACGTGTTTACACTGTCACAATTTTTAATGTGTTTTAATTAATGCTTTACTTAATGCTTACCATATTAATGTTCAATTATTTTGCTAAGGAGAAGAGAAAGCCAACATTTAGAGATTGTGGTGGGAGGTGCCAGTTTCTGTGTCAGGCATTTTGCATACATCTTTCTTAATCCTTGAGGAACAAATTCTTTTCCTGGATGCTTTGTCTTGTTAAGGAACAAACAAAAACAAAACACCAACCTTCTTTCTATATCATAATTCTCTTCTCTTCCTAGCCTTCCTGCAAATGATAGAGGAACAGAAGCCTTTTCAGGTCAGGCATCAGCTGTGTTTGCTAATGTTACTTTACACTTCATAATTACAGCTCCTAAAACAATAAAATAATTGTGAAAAATACTCACATGCTTTCTACATGACATCATGTTCATTTGTGCTAACACTGTATCTTTTGGCTGCCACTGAAAAGGGCTTCTACATTTAAAATTAGGTTGGAGAGAATGTAGTCACTCTCTTATACTGTTTAATATCCATTAAGAACTATTGTTTCCATTTATTCCAGCCAATCTGATCCTTCTGGGGTCCTTGAGGTTTTCCATCAATTCCTCTTGTAATTGATGCTCCAGTTCTCTCATGTGACCTCCCCATATCCCTATCTCCATATGAAAGCAGAAGTCAATGGAGGACATTTCAAACCAATGATCTATTAGAAGAACCAGGCACCTCACTCCCCAAGAACCTTCATCTTTTTTGTTTCCTACTCTGACACCCGAAGGGTGCAACATTCACCTCTTTGTAACAGTAGCTTCCTCCACGATGATTATCAAAGTTCAGGAGAATGTAAGCCCACTGGGGTTCCTTTGGGTGGAGTGAAGTAAGGAGGTAGAGTTTGCAAAAACAAAAAAAAAAAAAAAAAATTGCAAGGTGACTGTCAACTCCTGCTCCCCAATTCCTTTCCTTCCTACGTGCGCTATCAATTCTGGTTTGTTACTTATGGCCATTTTTCTTTCACATTTTCACTTCTTTCCTGAAGGTATCTAGTTTTGCCCCACCACTGCTTTGATCTCTTCTCTGGCTCAAAATATGAACCTGTCTGTGAAGATGAACATGACACCTAGCATGCCGCCATGATTTTCTCTCTGGAGTCTTCTATCTCTTCCCTCAACTTCTTTGCCCCCTTGTGTTCCCATCACATTCCAATTTTACTGTTCACCTTCTTGCTCCTTCAGCTAGACAGCTGAACTCCACTGGGAAGAATTAAAAACACAATTGTACTGAGAGACGCCTCTATCGATTCATGTTTTCCAGTCTCATCTGGCCCTCATACTTCCCTGGAAATCCTTTTTAATTCGGCCCTCTTTCGTTCCTGTAGTGAGTCTTTCAGAGCTTCTCTCCTCTCCCTGAGACTTTTCCTCGGCGCCACCCCACTTCCACTTGCTTTCAGCTGGAGAGTTTGCCTCCTACCTCACTGAGAAAATAAAACATTGCATGAATGGCATCACAGGCTAACCCAGAAAGGCCCATCAAGGTGAAAGCTGAGATTCTTGATTCCTTTCTCTCCTCCAGCCACTGACAGTCATTTACCAAGTCCTATCCAGTTCTGCTCCTTGGGTCTGTTTTGAGTATGCATGCTTCTCTCCATCCACAAACAACATCCTGGTGTAAGCTGCCATGATTTGTCATCTGTGCACATCCTTGACATATTCTTGTGAATATCCATGCTGTTCTATCGTACTTGCTCTCCAATCTGTTCTTTATGCCATACTCCAAAGGGACTTTTTAAAATCCAAAATGTTGGGCAGCCTGGGTGGCTCAGCGGTTTAGCGCTGCCTTCAGCCCAGGGCCATCCTGGAGTACTGGGATCAAGTCCCACATCGGGCTCCCTGCAGGGAGCCTGCTTCTCCCTCTGCCTGTGTCTCTGCCTCTCTCTCTCTGTGTGTGTGTCTCTCATTAATAAATGAATAGAATCTTTAAAAATAAAATAAAATAAAATCCAAAATGTCACTTCTCTGCTTAAAAGGTCTTTTGCACCTTTTAATGTGGCATGCTAGGCTCTTTCCGAATGCCCTAGCCTTATCTCTCATCACTGCCTCTTCCGTCCTTGCCTCCAGCTGTAACTACTGAACTACTTGTGTTACTTTAAGGTGCCAGGCTCTCTCCAACCCTCTGATCTGTGTGCACATGCTTCCTTGTCCCTTTCTCTTCTCTTCTCTTCTCTTCTCTTCTCTTCTCTTCTCTTCTCTTCTCTTCTCTTCTCTCTCTTTTCCCTTCCCTTCCCTTCCCTTCCCTTCCCTTCCCTTCCCTTCCCTTCCCTTCCCTTCCCCCAATCCTACTTTTCATTCATTTAGCTGAGTTGTCAGTCAAATATTTTTCGGATGGATGGGTTGATGGATAGATTATTTATCCTTAAGGGCTGTTTAAACTTCACCTCTTCCTAAAATTCTGGGTTAGGTGCACTACACATGTAAGTTGCACAGGTGCATCCATGGCATATGTTCACTTCTTTCCTAGCATTTATCATGTTGTTTTGTGAGCCCCTTAAAGTAGCTCAGACTGCACTTTAAGACATACTGTCTTACTACCTATCATGCTGCCTGACATATTAAATAGAGGTTTTTAAAATAAATGAACCCTGAAGCATTATTATTATGGTCAGTGATAACTATTTATTGCTTTTTGTGGCTTAAAGCACTTGTATGCAGAGTATCTGGCACACAGATGCATGAAACACTCTGAGACATGACTTGCTACATGTCCCCTAAGTTCCCATTTAGGATGACAGATCCTGAGGCATGAGTACATGAGTTCATGTACAGTTTCTCAGCAAGGACAATGTCACAGGTTCCACGTCTTTGCAAACCCAAACCATGGGCTCTGTTTCTAATCTGTGAAGGCTTGGCACAAATGAAAAGGTAAAAATCTATCACCACCTCTAGAAAGACAGTGAAAGGTGCATGGAAGGTTAACTTGGGGGTTTCATTTAATTTTTCATCAGTATCATTGGAAATGATTGCATAGAGGGCCTCCTGATTATGCTTCTGCAGTGTTTCAAACAGCTGGGCTTCTTCTCACAATGCTCTGCTGGGTACAGGGGTGGTTGTTTCAGGCTTCTAGGAAACAATCACCTCATGGCACTGCCTGTGGAGAAACTGTGTAGCTACTTGTTTCACTTGGAAAAACTGAAAAGCTTGTTATTTGCTCTCCCTAAGAATTGCTATTTCAAGTAAGTCAAATTCAAACTTACCTGCATTTCTAGGGTTGGGAGGGGAAACTAGCTTTGAAGAAAGAAGTTTAAGTATTTCCTTTGACAAAACAGACAAAAATACTTTAAAAAATAAGATTTGGAAGCTATGTCTCTTTCCAGTTGCCTTGAAATTCACTGTAGTATATTCCTGCCTTAAGGAGTTTACAATCCAATTGAGACCTCTGAATTGCTGCTTTTAAAGGATGAATAAGAACTGAGGGACAGAGAAGGGAATTCCATGGAAAAGTGCACCTGTCTAAGGAAAGCCAACCCTCAGAATGGTTGGAGCCTATGGTATGGTAGGGCGTGAGGGAGGGTGAGGGATGGAGAAAGATAAGGCTGGCCCTGGATTATCAGGTCAGATTATACATGGTCTAGTGTGTCAGTATTTTAGACTGGATTCTGCAGGTAGTGGAGACCTGGGTAGGGATAGCTCCTCTGGGTAGGGATAGCCTAATCAGAAGTGTTTATGGAAGACAACTCGGGGAGCAGTGTGAAAAATTCTTGGGTAAATTTATGAGATTAAACTTAATGGTGATGAATGTAAATTCCTCTTTTCAAACATCAATTGTACTACCACCAGAGAGGTGTAACTTATCAGCCGTTCATGTGAAAAAAGACCTCAGGGTTTCAGTGGACTGTAATCTCAATGTGAGCCAACAATATATCATGACTGCTGTAAAAGCTAATGCAATCTTAGGCTATGTTAATAGAATAATGTTTCAAACAAAGGAGAGACTAGTCCTTCTATTGTGTTCTCTCACTAAAGCATAGCTAGAATATTATGTTCAGGGCAAGATATTCCTATTTAGAGAAAGCCAAGAAGAACGGGTGAGAGCAGTTAGAAATCTCATTATATAATGAACAATTAACTTAGGATATTTTGCTTATGAGAGAGGATTTATGGATGTTCAGGAATTGCTAGCATTCTTCAGATGTTTGAAGAGGGATTAAATGGACTCTGATGCTTTCAGGAGGCAAGAATATGAGCAAAGAAAGACTTTCTTAAAAACTTAGATGTATCCAAGAGACAAGGAGAGTTCCTTGAGCTTCTCATCTCAAGAAAGGTTTCAGCAAAGGCTAAGTGATCCCCAGCGAGAGATGTTACAGGGAGGATTCATGTACAGATTTAAAGGTTGGTTTAGGACTTGAGTATCTCACCCACCTCTGAACGCACAGATTATGCCATAGAGTGAGTAAATGACTAAGAAAATCCTTTAGACCCAAACTTCTACAATAGCACAGGTCCTGGGAACCTAGCTAGCATTGCTTAGGTAGTCACATTCGGTCTTCCGGCTAGTGGGGCAGGAGCCCTCAATTTTGGTATAATCTTTTTGGGGGGAGATCTTGTTTTTTGCAAAGTGAGTCATCCTTCTTAACCATTGAGCAAAAGGAAGTCACTTCACTGTTAAAGAAAAGAGAGGCAGGGGGGAAAAAAGAAATGAGTCCTTACTCCCCAAGTCTCTATTTTGTAATCATAAAAATGACATTTTATCTGTAGCTTATAAAATACCACTAGATGAAACGTGGTAGCACAAGTACAGGAGTTGGAGGCCCATGTTTAGTCCATCACCAGGCTCTGGTGGTTCTAAGTTAGCTCTCACCTGTACTGGCACCACTTTAGCTCAAGCTCGCTTATCTTGCACTCAGACCTCTCAATAGCCTCTCTCTTTAAGTGATGGGCCTTAGATTCATTTGTAAATTGAATCAGTGTGAGAAAGCATAAGATAGGGCATATATAAATGTGTTTTATAAATGGCTAAGTACTATATAAATACTAATTAATAATAATAATATAATTCAATTACATTATTAGTGAAGTAGGATTTGGGGGCCAGTTTATCTAGTCATTCAGCCGAATATATGGCTTCCTACTATGTGTTTAGCACTATGCCAACCTCTGAGGATAGAGCAGTAAGCAAAAATAGACAAAATGCATTCTAAAGCCTAGGCAATGATTTGCCAAAAAAATGTAGAGTACAAACCATTTGTGAGTTGGGGGTCTTTGCGTATTAACACTGGTCAACTGTCCATGTTTCCAAGAGCATTGAAGGTCTGTATTTTTATTTGGTACTTTGGGACAGATAGAGAACATTAGCCTTGGGTCATTTAATAGTAGATAAAGTGAATATAAAGAATTATTTGCTTGTTATTAAAGCAGTAGCCAGGTCGTCTTCATAGGCAAAAATAGACTGGAAAGGAGTTAGATTTAGAGAAAAATGAACAAACCAGATGTACAAAGGGCACTTCATGTCTCTTCATTCCATATTTAGCCCTACATATCTACTGTGACTCTACAAATTCTTTTTAAACTATATTATGTCAAGAGCAAGATAAGGAATGAAGTTTTTAAAGATATTTTTATATGGCAATGTTACAGTAAGGCACAAATATGAGCCTAAAGTAAAATTGCTTATCAAAACTGGGGGAAAAAATGTATCCACCCTATACACCTTGTCAGTATTTCAGACTCAAGGAGGAATTTCCAAGTGATTCTAGTAAGAGGTTGCTTGGTAGCAAACTCAGAGCAAGCAAGCAGCTAGGTTCCTGGCTCTTGTCTGGATTCCCTATTTGGACCTGCCTTTATCCTTTGGCTAAGAACGTATACTCTTTGTGATTATGTGGTGGCAGAAATGTTGTTAAGAGTAATGATCTGAAAATAATATGCCTCAAAAAGTCTCTCCTGAGGTCCTGTATAAGTAAGGGAGTTATAGTTAAAAGATTATCAGTTTGAAAGGATGTAACCAGGACTCAAACACTCTTGTTTTCCTAGAACTTTATGAAACATGCGCCAGGTGCACGTGGAAATTCACGGCTAAGAGTTCAATGATAAATTATTTCTGCTCCTTTTTTAAAAAGTCTACTTGATAAAGCATTTAGCTACTTCTAGATGGTCTAGAGGTGGTGTGAGGGTAATCAGGAGGACACATTACCTATGGAGTTAGCCCCTAGTACTGTTGTCCTCAAAGGCCATTTTAATCCCCTGGTCACTTTCCAGCCAGTCTCTTGCATCATTCGGATTGCTTCTCCCCTCTCCCCTTCTCTCTGATGGCAAGAGGATGGATTCTCTTTTGTTAGGAGCTACTGAATCTTTAGACTGCTGCAGCCTCCCCTCAGGCCCCCAACCCTTTGTAACCCCAGCCTTACCTGTCAGTTTGCATGTCAGTTTAGTTGGCACGTAACCAGAAATATTATTTTTTTCATGAACTAAACAATGACTGATGCTATGGAAATATGCAGATTTTATGACATTCAATTGAGATGTAAATGTGATTCTTCTCCTTCCTCATCTCCCAAAGTAATGACATTGGAATTACAATCTTGCCTCCCTGTTTTACCATGATTGAAGGTGGATGCTGAAGAGGTTTCATAAATGATATTCTCATAGAGAATTCATTTATTTCCTCTCATCCTACTGTCTCCACTCATCAACCTCATTTCTTCCCAAACTGCTGTATTGTAAGTACTATAAATCTTTTTAAAATCTGAATACTGCTTAGGTTATAGAAAAAAACTTTGAAATGCATTTGGATTAAATAAATAAAATTAGAAAAAGGAATGCTCAGAAATTAAGAGTTTGTTTGACATCTTAGGGAGGAAAATGTCTGGAAAATATTGTCATTGGTAGCTCACACATATAAATAAAACTGAGGTCATTTGCTACTCAACCATATAGTTTAGAAATTTTGTAATATGAGATGCCGCAAATATTTTACCTGGAGAATGAAAATTAAGCTGATAGTTGGCCTTAAATATTTGAAGGGCTTCCTTATTGAACCTTATTGAAGATAAAATAGGTTTCTTTTTGTGTAGGACCAAGACCAGTATTAGAAGTTATAGAGGACAGATTAACACAGAGAAACTTTTAAATAATTAGAACCATATAAAAAAAAAAGAAACATGCTGCCTCATGAAGGTGTAGAATCTAGCAGAGAATGGATGGGTATCAGCTCTTCTAGAGGAAATGTTCTGCATTGAGATATTTGGGTTAAATGGCCTTATGTTCTCTGATTTTTAAAATTATTTTGAGTTATCTTCTAGCAGCACTTCTGACAGATCTCAGTTTTCAAGAATTAGGAGACAACTGACATCCTGTGTATTCTTGATTTTCTTATTCAGTTTTTTATCCAGAGTACTCTGCATAATGCCTGACACGAAGTGTTCCCTCAGTTATGTCATGGTTAAATTAATAAATAAGTGATTCTTATTGTTAAAAGGCTTAATGTCGGGATCCCTGGGTGATGCAGCGGTTTAGCGCCTGCCTTTGGCCCAGGGCGTGATCCTGGAGACCCGGGATCGAATCCCGTGTCGGGCTCTTGGTGCATGGAGCCTGCTTCTCCCTCTGCCTATGTCTCTGCCTCTCTCTCTCTGTCTCTGTGTGACTATCATAAATAAATAAAAATTTAAAAAAAAGGCTTAATGTCACAGAGACCTGGAATTTTAGAAACAAAAATGACACTAATGGTAAGAGACACAGTTAGAATTTATACTGGCAAGTTTGCAATCTATCCAGGTTGGAAATACCTTTTTTTTCTTTTCTAATGTATGAGAAAGACTGAAATGAGACTGAATTTGTTGGCCTGTTTTTCTCTAGACATCAGAATTTCTATCATGGGCTTTTTGCTCTGTAAGCCGAATGGTTTAATCATCCTGGAAAAACTCTGTATTTCTAGCTCTTCTCCAAATAACCTCTATTCTGGAGCAGAAGAAAACATACACTAATTTTAAAGAATTTATTGTTTTCTATTTATGAATCATATAAGTTAGGCCACCAGTCTTTTAGTCAAACTGTAGGCCAAAGTAGAGAAAATAATATATGGGTTTTTTGTTTGTTTGTTTGTTTTTGCTTTTTAAGCCAGTTACTGGTCTTTATTTCTGCAAGTCTCAGCTTTCAGTTCTCTTCCTTAATTTAACTCTTGTAACTAATCTTTAAATGTCAAAACTAGAACTTAATGGGAAAAGGTATATGAGATTCATCTCTACTGGAAAAACTTTTCATGGTAGTGATTAATCCTATCTTCAAGGTCTCCTACAAATGCAGGACTAAGTGGCCCTAGGCTACCTAAGCACTACAGTAATAGCAAACATTTGTCTGTGGTTTATAGAAAGTTGGGAGGTCCCTTTGAAGTCTATTTGTTTGGTAGCCAAAATCTCCCCACCAGGGTAACAGTGTTTAAAGTTTGATTTCTTTTTTTTAAACCTTAATCAGGACATTTTGGTTGTCTTGAATAAAAAGTTGTAAGCACATTCTAATGTAGGGTTTGCATTATGGAAATCCCTCAATTGGCACACACATGTTCAACAAGAAAGCTAGTTTTAAAGTTAAACTAATTGCCAACTATAGTTTTCTGTGGCATCCAGTTAGGAAAAGTGTTTATTTTTAACATTATTGTAATATTTTTAACAAAATCTTTATTTTTAATGCATATATACATGCATTTTAATAAGGAAGATTAATTGAGGGGATACACAGAAGAGGATAAAAACATTTTAAAGCCTTTAATGTGGAAAAAAATGGCTGCAAACTTTTGCCCCAATGGGTAATTTCATTCACATTTGGTCTTGTTAGGGTTTAAAAGCTGTCTTACTCTTAAAGACAAGAACTATGTGTTTATAGAAATGTAGATATAGTTAGGCAGATCCAGAGAATTTCTGGATATTAACAATGATTAGATATTAACAATTTATCTTTTTTTTTAAATTTTTATTTATTTACGATAGCCACACACACAGAGAGAGAGGCAGAGACACAGGCAGAGGGAGAAGCAGAGGGAGAAGCAGGCTCCATGCACCGGGAGCCCGACGTGGGACTCGATCCCGGGTCTCCAGGATCGCGCCCTGGGCCAAAGGCAGGCGCCAAACCACTGCGCCACCCAGGGATCCCTAATTTATCTTTTTTTCTAATGAGACTAGATTTTATGAGTAAACTGGAAATCCAAGGATGACTTCTTTAGTGCCCTTCATTTAAAGGAATATCTGTACTGTCCTGCTGCAGGAAAATTCACTTTTACTATATGCATAATTTCACATTATTCATTAAATTACCTTAATATTACAGTTAAGTGGCTGACACATAGAAGAGTATAAATAGCTTTGTTCTGATCATGTTGAATGGTAGCAGAGACAAAGTGAAATCCTAGGAACTTTTAATTCAGTAAGTGAAACTGTCTTCCAGAGATGTTATAAGTTATAATTTCATCTTCTTTAGACAAAAAAGGATATCAGCAACACTAGTTTTGGCTACTTAAGTGCTAAGTACACCTCCAAATGCAACAAATTATATCAAAAGCAATTTCATTTGCATGTGTCATTTGCTCAAGGGAAAAACCTCAAGTAGATTCCTCAACCCTTTAGGAAGGAAGGTGACATGGGTCAAGAAGGAATAAGAAAGAGGGATCCCTGGGTGGCGCAGCGGTTTGGCGCCTGCCTTTGGCCCAGGGCGTGATCCTGGAGACCCGGGATCGAGACCCGGGATCGAGACCCGGGATCGAGTCCCGCATCGGGCTCCCGGTGCATGGAGCCTGCTTCTCCCTCTGCCTGTGTCTCTGCCTCTCTCTCTCTCTCCTTCTGTGACTATCATAAATAAATAAAAAAAATTTAAAAAAAATATGGAAGGAATAAGAAAGAAAGATAATTATATTTAAGTATTCAAATGGATCTCCTCAAAATCAGAAAAGTTTTTCCTTTTCTCTCATTTCTGACACTTCAGAAGTTGCAACATTTTGGAAGTTATCAGTTTGAAATGAGATTTCTGCTTCTGCTCCTGAAAGTATTAACTGCTATGGTAAGTACCTTCTCACATTAAAAAAACTAGAAAACCAGAAAAAAAAAAACCCAACTGATGCAATTGTTTCAGACATTGGACAACAGATAGCATAAGACTGATTTCTGAGAGAGGGAGAACAAGCATGGCAAGCCCTGTGATTGCCCAGCTTGCTAACAAGGCATTTCCAAGCTACAGCACAGGAAGGGAACCATAGTCCAATGGTCTCATGGAGTTGAGGAGACAGAGATCACTGCTGAAAGAGGCCAAAGCAGCTAGGATTTGTGGGACACAGTACTGGAGAAGAGGGTACAGAATAAAGGGAGAAATCTGCAGATCTGTAGAGAGCTCCTCAAATCTGAGGCTAAATACTGAAGTGCGTATGTGTGAGCTAAAACTCTATGAGAGTGGGGAAAGAACCTCCAAAAAGTAATAGCTAGCTCAACAATTCCTAGTATTCCCATAAGACAGGGACTAGTTCATGTTCCTACTATCCAAAGTGGGAAGACCTCATAATTCACAGGCACTGTGCAGAGTCCTCAGATGGCCTTAGTAGAGGAATTAGATTAGCCCTAGAATAAAAGCTACACTGGATTCACCCTAACAAAAATTTAAAACAACCTCAAAAGTATTAAACTGACCCCAAGTAAATCAACTGCATGTCAGAACAAAGTCTAATCCTTCTTAGAGAAATGCAACAAAAATCCACCAACCAATAATATAAAATTCACCATGTCTAATGTTCATTCAAAAATTAACAGGCATGAAAACATCACTTCTGACTAGAAGAAAAATCAATTAATAGAAACACACCCAGAAATAACATAACTGGTAGGATAAGCAGATAAGGGCATTAAAGCAGCTATTATCAATATATTCCACATATTCAACAAACATGTTGAAGACAGAAATAAATGATATAAAAAAACCTCAAATGGAACTTCCAAAGATGTAAAATGCAATTTCTGAAATGAAAATGTACTACAAGGAATTAATAGCAGATGAGATAGTGCAGAAAAAAGGTTGGTGAATCTGAGGGCAGAGTACTAGAAACTATAAGGTAATGAAGCACACAGAGAAAAGAGAATTGAATAAAAAGAGCACTGGTAAACTGTGGGACAATATTGGGTGGTCCAACATTCATGTAACTGAAGTCTAAAAGGAGAAACAAAGGACCAAAAAAAATCTTTAAAAGGATTGTAGGCAAAATTGACTGAAATGGTAAATCTACAGATCTAAGAAGCTCCACAAATCTCAAACAAAAGAATCATAAAGAAAACCATATCAAACAGAGTTGTCAAGGTGATTCAATGAAGAAAGGATAGTCTTTTCAACAAATGATACTGGAATAATTGGACATCCATTTTGCAAAAAAGAAAAAGATCTCAGCACTCAGTTCACATCATACAGAAAAATAAACTTGAAGTGGACTGTAAACCTAAATGTAAGAGCTGAAATTATACAGTTTCTAGAAGAAAATATGGAAGAGAATATCTTTGACCTTGAGTGAACGTAACATTTTTTAGATGGCACACAAAAAGCACATACTGTAAAAGGAAAATATTGATAAACTGAATTTCATAAAAATTTAAAACTTTTGCTTTTAAGACACCATTAAGAAAGTGAAAAGACAAGCCACAGACTGGGAGAAAATATTTGCAAATCATATCTCTGAATATATATTTATGTATCAGATTTATAAAGAACTCCTGACTCAGAAACAATAAGGAAAAAACATGGGCAAAATATTTGAACAGACACTTCACCAAAGAAGATGTATGTCAAATAAGCAGATAAAAGATGTTCAACACCATTAGTCAACAGGGAAACACACATTAAAATCACAATGAGATGGTATGAGCACTGGGTGTTATATGTTGGCAAATCAAACTTAAATAAAAACAAATGAAAAAAAATAAAAATAAATCACAATGAGACACCGTTTACATTCACTATCAAGCCTAAAATTAAGAAGACTGACAATACCAAGTGTTGGTAAGGTATTATGACAGCTAACCTTTTATCATACGTTGCTAGTAGAGATGCAAAATAGTGCAATCACCTTAGAAAACAGGCTTGTAGTTCCTTATAAAGTTAAACATGCTCTTACCATACCACCTGGCAATTCCTCTCCTAAATACCCATGAGAAATAACTTATGTTCTCACAATGACTTCTGTGTGAATGCCCATAGCACTTTATGCATAATAGCCCAAATCTGCAAATAACCCAAATGTCGAGCAACTGATGAATGAATAAACAAACTGCCAAAATTCTTCAATCACTTCTTTCTTGCTTCCATTTCCCTGTCCCCTATTCTTTCTTGAAAGCTCTGCAGACTGTCCTTTATTCCATTTAGGCTCTCAAAAGTCTTCTGTAAGCCAGCCAAACCCCAAAAGTTTTCGTCTTCTTTCTTGCCTCCTCAGTTGCATTTGCCATCATTAATTACATTTTCTGTCTGTGCATTCTCACTGTCTTTGGCTCTTACAATGATGAATTTTCATTATTTTCCTACATTTCACCCTGATCCTTTTATTATTATTATTATTATTAATTATTATTATTATTATTATTATTATTATTATTATTATTATTTCTGGCTTGTCTCTTCCCTTCTGACCTCTAACTATGAGTGGCCCCTAAGGCTTAGCCTTTAGTCCTTGGTGTTCATTCTGATATTTGTTTCTTTCCCCCTCACACGTGGCTGTTCTGCTCACCTTGCCTTCCTTCTTCCACCATGGTTCATGCTCTTCTCTTTATGAGATTTATTCTCCTGAAAGGAAGCTCTGATCATTTCACTCCCCTGATCACCTTATTAAGATCTTCAAATATTCCATAACCAATTATTATTATTATTAGTGGTCATAATATCAAACTTGGATCCCAACAACCTGTGTTCAAATGCTAGCTCTGCCACTTACTAACTTGGTGACCATGGACAAGTCAATGAACATCTTCTCAAAGTTTCTGTATCTGAAAAATAGGAATGAATAACACTATACCATAGTTTTACTGTAAGGGTGAAATGAGATAAATAAAAATACAGGCAGTTCATAAAGTGTAAATCATTATTAAGCATGAGTAGGATCTTTTGACAAACATGTTGACTCATATGTGTATCCAGCATTGGCTATACAGCAGTGGGCAAGCAGAAAAGGCACTCTGCAAGGGAAACTGACAGTCTAGAAAGGAATACAACAATTAAAATAGACATGTTAAGTTCTACAACTGAAAGAAATAATAGGTGCTTGAAGTGACGCTTAGGAAGAACATCTCATGTAGGCTTGCAGTGGAGAGGAATGGTGAAGAAAGGTTCCTGAATAAAATGACATTTAAGATGACATCTAAAAGACAGGTTAAAGGTGGGCCAAGGAAGGGAGTAGAGCAGTGCGTGTCAATGACAAAGAGGGTGGAAAGTATTTCTGACGGGGAATAGCGAAGGCAAAGACCAGGAAGGGAGAGAGACGAAAGAGCTTTCTAGGAACAGAAAGGAGTCCAGTATGATTAGAGTATAAAGTTGGGTACAAAAAGAGGGAGCAAGAGTTGGAAGTGATGAGACACTGTGAAAGCAAAGAGATTATGCATGCAATTGGCAGCACAAGTCAGGCAAATAGAAGGTATTGGTGACCCAAGGTGAAGTAGAGTGTATTCTGAATGGTGGGCCAAACAAGCATGGTGATAAGAAACAGAGGTGATCAAGATTGGGAAGTTACCCAGGGAGACAGGCAATCCACATTGGAGAGGCCCATCAATGAATCCTAGCCACTGAGCTGCATTCACTGATAGGGCTCAAAGAAAGAAGATTGGCAAAAACAAGGCAGGCCCCCAGTAAAAGGCTATTAATCAATTGTATTTATAAAGAGCGGTGCTTTTTCAAAGGCACTTCTACATATGATACCTTTTTAAACATCTCATCCCTGTGAACCAATTGGAAGCAAGTATCATTACTTTTATCAAGGATCTGGTTAGTTACATCCATTAGTAGAATAAAGGAGGTACTGTTAGTCTATCCATTATTAGGAAGACGAGTGGAAGTGTGATCAATTGTATGTTATATTTTCTTTAAGCACAGGTTTCTTTAATCATATGTTATATTTTCTTTAATTTTAAATTTAATTTTAATCCAGGAATGGCTAGCTGCCAAACATGTACAGAGTGGGATATAGTAGAAAAATCATTGGATTGGAAGTCAGGAAACTGGGTTCTAGTCATAGCTGTCACAAGCCTGTCGGTTGACCTTTGGCAAGTCACTTTCAGTCCTCTGTGCCTCAGTTTTCTCTAGTTGGACTAGATCATTCATTGGTAAGGACTTTTCTGACACTCAAATCCTATGATTCCAAGTACTGAGGGAAAAAGGAAAAGCTAGGATTCCAAATGTATTGGAGATTTTTATATCTTATTTTTAGCCCCAATCTTTATTTTTATTTTGGTCTTCTGTCTTGTTTCTTGTCCTTCCTTGCAGTTCTGTCACTTTCCTTGCCCCTGAAGATATTTAAGAAGCTGCCTTTCATCACTTTAGAACTGTAAATATGCCCTTGAAACATGCAAAGAGGCTTTTGTGTACTTCCAAATTGAGGTTATTATCGTACAAGTAAGTCACTTGAGTGCACTGCATTCCTCAGCTTGCTCCATTGAAAGCTTTATTAGGTTATATTGTCCTATCTTAGAAGGACTAGTTGAGTAGATAAGACTCTCCCACTTTAAAAGGTGGACTATCTGATCAAACAGGGTGCCTAATGCTCCAGAATGTAAGCAAAAAGGATTTTGGTCCTGCCCAAGAGACAGACACACTTCTCAAGACAAGTAGGTGCTCCACTTAAAGTGGCACAGTCAAGGACGAATGTTCTAAAATTAAACCAACCAGCTGCTCAGCTGCAGACGCCCACCTGTCAATTATGCTATCTTCTTGTCCAGCCTTCTCTCTCCATGAAACCCAAACTCCCACTCACTGAAACCCTTTAAAAGCCTGAAACGTCACATCTTTTTTCAAAGGTGCCTATCCAAAAAGCAGGAAACCTGTTTCAAGAACATACTAGGATATATGTACTCACTCAAAGAATCTGTGCTTTTTCATCTCAAATACCTATGACTTCAACTTAAATGGTGCCAACAACTAGCCTCAGAAGTCAATTAATATAAAACCTTCCTTGTTAGTGGGGTGACAATATAAAACTGGAATGCATGAATCCTACTAAATCTCAGGAACTTGATATTTAATATCAGATTTGATATTGAATAAACAGTAGATAATGGAGCTTGATAAATGTAGAAATGGAGATAAATATATCAGTTTCCATGTTTAGGTCTTAGGTATACCATCCACCTAACAAGAGGTGGAACAGTTGTCAATGTGTAACAATATTCAACCGAATTAACCAGATGCTATGTGTAAACAATTAGCAAACAACCACATAAAACAAATGAATACAACTGGAAATATTTCTCAATATAGATGTTATTCTAACTGGGCTTAAATAGAGTAAGGAAGAACTATGATTATTTTTCTTGTACAGAAATCATTTTTAGTGCTGATTTGTCTTTTTATTAGATTAGGCCAGAGATCCAGGATTCCTCTCTAAATATGCTGTCATTCTTGCAGTGGGTGTAAGTTTATTCCTGAAAATACATTATTCAAATTTAGCACTCAAAAAGTATTTATTGTATTTATTTTTTAAGATTTTATTTATTTGTTCATGAGAGACACAGAAAGAGGCAAAGACATAGGCAGAGGGCGACTTGATCCCAGGACTCCGGGATCACGACTTGAGCAGACACTCAACCACTGAGCCACCCAGGTGCCCTTCAAAAAGTATTTTAATTTTTACTAATATTAAATTCATTTTTTCTATAAAGTAAAATTTTACTAGTCATGTTGGATATGGTATAAGATTAGCATGTAGTAAGATATTTTGTAAGATAATAGTTTATTGTGAATTACTATGTACCTAGTATATCCTCTTATGAATAAAATGCACATTATACGAATATTTTATTATATATGCATTTTTTAACCTTTACTTTTTTGAAAGATTTTATTTATTTATTTATTTATTTATTTATTTATTTATTTGAGAGAGAGAGAGAGAGAGAGAGAAAGGAGAGAGAATCTCAAGCAGACTCCATGCAGAGTGCAGAGCCCAACATGGGGCTCAATTGGAAGCTTAGCCCCAATACATATTATTGAGAATCTATAAGACTTGGTATTAGATGAGAATATAAAGATGAATCAAAACATAGCATAAACATAAAAAATAAAAAGACAAGTATAACAGGTATCATAAATTATAAGGAAAGTTATAGTGAGGGTTACCCATTTATTAAAAGGTACAAATTACTAAAATAGAATTATTTTTTTAAAGATTTTATTTATTTATTCATGAGAGACACACACAGAGAGAGAGAGAGAGAGAGAGAGAGAGAGAGGCAGAGACACAGGCAGAGGGAGAAGCAGGCTTCATGCAGGGAGCCTGATGTGGGACTTGATCCCGGGACTCCAGGATCACACCCTGGGCCGAAGGCAGGTGCAAAACCGCTGAGCCACCCAGGGATCCCCTAAAATAGAATTATTGAAGAAACTTAGAAAATTTAGATATTTATATTTTAAATTACTTTTCACATTTCTTAGTTTGAGATACCAGTAAGAAAACTAATTTGTTTTTCCAGGATTTTTAATCTACTAAATCTGACCATACTTCTAGCTTTATTATCAAACTTCCAGGGGCACCTGGGTGGCTTAGTCAGTTAAGTACCTTTAGCTCAGGTCATGGTCCCAGAGTCCTGGGATCATTCCTGCATCAGGCTCGCTGCTCAGTGGGGAGCCTTCTTTGCCCTCTCCCTCTGCCCTCCATGCTCATTCTTTCTCTCAAATAAATAAATAAAATCTCTACTAAAAAGTCAATATGTCATTTCTAGAAATTTTTATATAAAAATAAGGGCTTGGGGCACCTGGGTGGTGCAGTTAGTTAAGCAACTGACTTGGTTTCACTCAGGTCATGATCTCAGGTCCTGGAATCAAGCCCCACATCAGACTCCATGCTCAGAACAGAGTCCACTTCAGACTCTCTCCCTCTCCTTTTGTCCCTCCCACTTGTGCTGTCTCTCTCTCTCTCAAATAAACAAGTCTTAAAAAAAAAATAAGGGCTTAATCCAGTTACAGTTTTATAAATTGTACTTCAGAAAAGTTAAGCTGCCTTTGTGTTTTAGACTTTAGCTCTTATCCAACATGCAGTAATAAGAACCAAACTAACCCTGCTGCCTGAAACAACTAAAAAAAATGGATGAAATATATGAAACAACTGTTTTCAGGTTTTGGATATCAGGTAGCAGAGAACAGTGATCCCTGAAAGAGCAGAAACAAATGAAGTGAGCTCTATGACTGTCCCAGTTTATTATCTAGAGAGAGCTTCCAGGCTGGGGTGCAGAGAGCAGGAACCTAGGAGGAGCCTAATGGATTTTTTTAATTAAAGAGCTGAGAGTCTGGGAAGGAAAGATGACTAGAGTTTGCAAGGCAGAGTATGAGAGAGGAGAACAGTATACTGGAAGAGACTTCCAGTGTATTGATAAACACAGTTGTGTAAGAAAACTACTGAGGCCAAAGAAAGAACTACCCTAAAAGAGAGAAGAAGCAAATCCTCAGAGGTTATATAGGACCAGGAGTAGTCAGCTGGAGTGGAAAATCTTGTAATTCAACCTTGTAATAGTCAGTAATTAGAAGGGTACTGCTTCAATAAAAGGGCAGAATTAGCCCTATACTAAAGGATACATCAGTCCCACCTAACAAAACTTAAAAGCAAGCCTCAAAACGATTGAGCTATTTTCAAGTAATCTAATTGCATCTCAGAAGGAAGCTCAAGAATACAAAAATATTCAGCACTCAACAAGATAAAATTCACAGCATTTTGCAACAAACCAAGCCACGCAAAAAAGCGGGAAATATAATACATAATGAATGTTAACATTAATAGAAACAGAGAAATATAATACATAATGAATGTAAACATTAATAGAAACATATCCACAGATCCACAAGTGATGCAAATGATGGAATTAGGAGTCAAGAACATTACAACAGTTATAACAGTTATATTCTTATAACTATGTTTCTTATGTTCAAGAGTGTAGAGGAAAGATTGACCGTGTTAAGCAGAGCATGAAAAATATAGCAAAAATCTAAGCTGAACTTTCACCATTGAAAAATATAATGTCTGAGATGAAAAATACATTGAATGGAGGAAAAAAAGAAAAATACATTGAATGGGATTAGTAGAAGAGAAGATTTGTGAAGTTCACTACAGAGTAATAGAAGTGATTCAATATGAAACATGGGAGAAGAAAGACAGATCAATCAATCAATCAATCAGTGAGCTGAGGAATAATTTCAAGCAGTCTAATGTATGTGTAGTTGGAGTCCACAAAGGAGAGAAGAAAAAGGAAGGGAACAGGAAAAAAAATGAATGAAAGAAAGAAGAAAGAAGAAAAAAGAAAGAAAGAAAGAAAGAAAGA
Organism: Nyctereutes procyonoides; assembly: GCF_905146905.1. NCBI lineage: Eukaryota > Metazoa > Chordata > Mammalia > Carnivora > Canidae > Nyctereutes > Nyctereutes procyonoides. The sequence goes on from NW_026575122.1 coordinate 28,510,769, forward strand.
AAGAAAGAAAAGCTGTAGTTTTTCTAAATTTGATAATAACTATAAATCCACAGATCCAAGAAGTACAACAAGCCTTAAACACAAAAACAAGAAGAAAAATATCCCAAGGCACATCATAATTAATTTGTTTAATAAGAAATAATAAAGAGAAAATCTTAAAGCAGCCAGATGAAAAAATAACTCATGATGAACAGAAGAACAAATGTAAGAATGAAACCTTTTTGACAGAAACAAAGCAAGGCAAAAAACAGTGGGGCAGGTCCTGAAAGTACTGATAGAAAAAAATTATCAACCTACAGTTCTATACCCAGTAAATATATCTTTTAAAAATTAAGATGAAATAAATACTTTTCAGACATAGAAGAGAAAAAAGTTCATGAACCAGCAGATTTTCATTACAGGAAATATTGGAAGAAGTCCGTCAGGCAGAAGAAAAATGATGTCAAATAGATATCTGGATCTATATACACAAAGGAGTGAAAATCATCAAAAGGGAAAATAAGTGGATACTTGCAAAATACTTTTTTTTCTTATTTTAAAAATCTTTTTAAAAGATAATTGAGAGACACCTGGCTTAGAGCATGTGACTCTTGACCTTGGGGTCATGAACGTTGGAGATAGAGTCTACTTAAAAAATAAAAATAAATAAAAGATAATTGACTTGTTAGAGCAAAAATATTAATGTGTTCTGAAGTTTGTATTATATATAGAAATCAAATGCATGACAACAATGGAGCACTGGTTGAAAGGAGGAAAGGGGACTACGGTGTTCTAAGTTTCTTATGCTATATGTGAAGTAATAAATAGTACCTAAGGATAGACTGTATTAAGTTAAGGATGTATACTATAAACCCTAAAGCAACCACTGTTTTTTTTTTTTTAAGTTACAACTAATAAACAAAAAAGGAAATAAAAAGGACCCTAAAATTGTCAATCCAATAGACAATAGAAAAAAAAGAGGAATAGAATATAAACAAAAACCAAAACCAGATTTAAACACAACCATATCAACAGTCACATTGAATGTAAATGATCTAAACACTCCAATTAAAGGCATAGGTTATCAAATTGGATAAAATTTTTTAAAATATGCAACTGAGGAAATTCACATTTTTTTTTTTTAAGTAGGCTCCATGCTGGGAGCATGGGGTTTGAGCTCAGGACCCTGAGATCAAGACCTGAGCTGAAATCAAGGGTTGGGTACTTAACTGACTGAGCCACCCAGGTGCCCCAAGAAATTAACTTTAAATATAAAGACATAACTGGGGTGGGGTGCCTGGGTGGTTCAGTTGGTTAAGTGTCCAACTCTTGATTTCAGCTCAGATCTTGATCTCAGGGTTGTGAGATCAAGCCTACATTGGGCTCCACACTTAGTAGGGAGTCTTCTTGAGATTCTCTCCTCTTCCCTCTGCCCCTCCCACTGCTATAAATTAATTAATTAATTAATTAAATACAAAAGCATAATTAAGTTAAAAGTAAAAGAATGGGAGGCACCTGGGTGATTCAGTGGTTGAGCATCTGCCTTTGGTTCAGGTCGTGATCCTGGAGTTTTGGGATCCTGGAGTCCCCCATCAGGCTTCCCACAGGGAGCCTGCTTTTCTCTCTAACTGTGTCTCTACCTCTCTTTGTGTCTCTTCTGAATAAATACAATTTTAAAAAATCTTTAAAAAATAAAATAAATTTAAAAATAAAAGTAAAAGAATAGAAAAAGACATACCATGCTAACACTAATAAAAGAGAGCTTTTGGTAGTGGCTACATTATTGTTAGAAAAAGTAGATTTCAGATCAAAGCGTATTACCAGAGATAAAGAGGGACATTTCATATTGATAAAGGAGCTAACTTATCAAGAGAATATAACAATCCTAAATGTTTGTGGACCTAATAGCAAGGCTTCAGAATACATGAAGCAAAAACTGCAAGAAGAAACAGATTAGTTGAAAAAATATAGTTGGGAGTTTTCCAGGTCTTTTTCTCTATAATTGGTAAAACAAGTAGAGAAAATCAGTAAGGATACAGAAGATTTGATTAATACTGTCAACAAACTTAACCCAATTAATTAACATTTATATAATAGTTTACCAAATACAGTAGCATACACAATCCTTTCAAGGGCACAAGGACCATTTATCAAGATAGACCATAAAACAAATACTGATAAGTATAAAAGAATCAAATCATACAAAGTATGTTCTCTGATCACAAAAGCATTAAATTAGAAATCAATAACAGGAGGTATCAGGGAAATCTACAAATATTTAGAAATTGGATAACATACTTTTGAATAATTCATGGGTCAAAAAGGAAATGAAAAGGGAAATTAGAAAGGATTTTGATCTGAAAACACAACATATCAAAATTTATTGGATACAACTGAAGAAGTATTTGGTGGGGAGGGGAAGGCCTCAAATCAATGATCTACAGTTCTGTTTTAAGAAACTAGTAAAAGAAAAAAAACTAGTAAAAGAAGAGAAAATTAAACGCAAAGTAAGTAAAAGAGTAATAGAAGTAAAAGCAAAAATGAAATAGAAAAACACGAGAAAAATCATTGAAAGTAAAATGCTTTTTTGAGAACATGAAGATTCAAGAATTTAAAAAACCCATTAAAGAACCATTGCAGTTATGATCCTAAAGTTTCCAGTTTTAGTAAATAAGAAAACTAGACCAGAAACCATCCAAAAGACCTAATATTTCTATGTGTTGTTTGGGTGCTTAATCATGCCTGTCTGAACCATTTTCTTAAGAATATGAAAGATCTTGAGTGCTCTTGAAGAAAAGGAAACCATAAAACCATTTGAAATGTATTACGTATTTTTACATAGGTATTTATACATATATGTGTGTGTTCATATACTTTTCATCAGGAGTGCAGAACTTGTGGTAAGAACATTTTGCTTTTTTTATTCTTCCAAATCCTTTTTTTTTTTCTTAAGATTTTATTTATTTATTCATGAGAGACACACACAGAGAGAGAGGCAGAGACAGAGGCAGAGGCAAAAGCAGGCTCCATGCAGGGAGCCCAATGTGAGACTCGATCCTGGGTCTCCAGGATCACATCCTGGGCCAAAGGCAGATGCTCAACCGCTGAGCCACCCAGGCATCTGTATTCTTCTAAATCCTGTTCCCTATTTCATTTCTCCTTTTTAAAAATACTATTTGGAAAAATAGTTCATTCACTTATTCATTCAATGTAATCATGAAATGCTATAATATGCCAGAGACTGTGGGACATGCTGGGGAACACAGCTGTTAGCCAGACCAACAAGATTCCTGCCCATTGAGCAGAGTCTATTATGCGATACAGACAAGTAAATACGCAATAACGTTTACTAATGTGAAAGTGCAATCATGGAAAGACAAGTGCCAACAGAATCCACAAGATGGGTAATCAACTTGGATCTGAAATATTCCTCAAGCTAGTAGCTAAAAAGAATTTTTAAAAATATGATAACTAAGTTTCTTGAGTTATTGTGATCTAATAACATAGGTGATAAAATTTTAGTTATGGAGCAATATTTAGGGTATGAGTTTGATACTAACAGAATCCCTTGACTATTATGTATCTAATATTTACTCTACTTCTTATTCTGTCCATATCGTGTTAATACTCTGTTGAAAGTTTCATCTCAGAGTAAAAATAAGTCATATGGAATACTATTTTAACTAATTTTCAGTATTAGTGAGCGTCAGAAAAGAAAACATATAGGTAATTCTAACCTGTTTGCAACTTTTTAAGGATCTCTCTATTAGACTTGGGCATAAAAAATGGCATAACTTAAGGTAAAAATCCAGATCCTTAGGAAAGTTTGAGGGATTCCAGGCTTAGAAAGTGTGGCAAGACCAGAGAAATGGGAAGATTCTACAGATTAGGTAGGAAAGGGCCTATGATTCATTCAGAAGCTCAGCTATGTTTTTAAATTATGGATTTCATTGAAACCACTGATTTCACTTTTGGAAATATATCTTCAGTATATTATTATAAACTTCTGCGTTTTAGTTATATAATTGTTCACTGGAATTGGTTATATTGAAAAGTTGGAGACAATCTAGATGCCTAACAACAGCAGCCTGGTTAAGTAAATTATATCATATCACACAATGGATTTCTAAACAGATTTTTACATTATGTAGGAGCGTTTCTCAAACTTTATTGTGCATCAGAATCATCGGGAAGGCTTCTTGAAACCCAGACTGCTGGGCCCCACCTCCAGAGCTTCTGATCATTCAGCCTGGTATAGGGCTCAAGAGTTTGCATTTCTGGGGCACCTGGGTGGCTCAGTCGGTTGAGCACCTGACTCTTGCTTTTGGACCAGGTTACGATCTCATGGTAGTGGGGCTGAGTTCCATATCAGGCTCTGTGCTTGGCACAGAGTGTGCTTCAGATTCTCTCTCCCTCTTCCTCTCCCTCCTGGTCTCTCTCTCTCTCTCTCTCTCTCTTAAATAAATAAATAAATAAACAAACAAATAAATAAATAAATAGAATTTACCCTTCTAACTAGTTCCCAGTTTGATGCTGATGTTCTTGGTTTGGGGGCCACACTTTGAGAACCACTGATGTAGAGATATTTTTATTGAGTTGGAAAAAATTCACACAGTATTTTTAAGTTGAAACAAAGCTGTCTACATTATATTCTATATGTATATATACAGAAGTTTAGGTGGGAAAATATTGTGGAGTTGGTGTTATTTCTGCCTGTCTTGGGGAACTCATTGTAGATACTTAGTGTCTCCTACATTCTGAGTGACAGATTTCTCTGTAGTGAGAGTATTAATCACTGAAACATAGGCTTGATCTTAGTTCTGCTCTGGCTTTCTAACTATGTCTTGTCAGGAGCATATCTTCAGAGGCAGCCCTCAACAGAGGAACAGTGATGGGCTCATAGATACATCCTGCTCCTGATGGGGACAAATACAGAAGTGGCTGATAGGATAGGAGGGCTTCTACACTGTTTCTTACTTCATTTTAGTAGTGGCATGCAGGCTTCTTCTGGAGGTGTTTGAAGAAAAACTGGGTGGGACCCAAAGGGCGACCTGCCAAAAGTTTGAAGCATCTGGATTGGCGCACTCTTTGTTTCCTGACGAAGGGTAGATCCATTTCCCAGAGTATCAGATTAAGGCGTCTCCTTTCTGGAAAAAAGATTTCATGGTTTAAATTCCCGTTCACTTTTGTGTCTGTGGCACTTTGCTGTCTCCTTTCCAGCATGCAGCCTCAGGGGTCATGATGTCCCTTCCCTGCTGATATCCCTGTGCCAACTGTGGTGTCATGCACACTGAGCACAGAGCCGCCATTCAGCTTCCACAGTCTGGGTTCAGGAAGCAAGAGACCTTCTAAGTTCCTACAAACCTTGATGGGTCTTCCTCCAGCCTTGCATGTGCTAAGCAATTCTCATGGGGAAGGGACTATATGAGGGGGTGAGGAGAGGGAACTAGGGTAAATGTCAAGGGTAAATATGTGATAGGAACAGAGAGAGCAAATAGTTGCTACCAATGTTGAGGAAAAGGAAGGGTGGGTTGCAATTTAGAGAAGTATGCTATAGGCTTTTTGGTGGAACACTTAAACTTGGTTATCACTGTGGCTTTTTCCATGCCCTTACATTACTCTGGTTGATAATCCAGGAGGGAGCCACATTATTGGTTTTATTTAGAGTTCTTCACCGATGTATAACAGAGTGCCAGTATTTGGGGTATCATGAAAAATAAGCCCCATTTAAAACTCACAGTGGATTCAGTGTTTTTAACTTGTTTAATGATTCAAATATAAAATTACGCTGGGATATAGGCTTTCATTAAAAGAGATATTACTTCTAGACACTGGGTGTTACATGCCATTGATGAATCACTGAACTCTACCTCTGAAACTAATAATACACTATAGGTTCATTAATTGAGTTTAAGTAAAATAATTTTCTTTTAAAAAATTAAAAAGTGGGACTCCTGGGTGGCTCAGTGGTTGAGTGTCTGCCTTGGGCTCAGGCGTGATCCCGGGGTGGGATATGGGATCAAGTCCCACATCAGGCTCCCTGCAGGGAGCCTGCTTCTCTGTCCACCTGTGTCTCTGCCTCTCTCTGTGTCTCAAAAATAAATAAAAAAGTAAAAAGTGAAAGAGATAATACCTCTATATTGACTTTCAAGTAGGTGACATATTATTTGTTGGAAAATTTTATTCCGTATGTTGTTTTCTCCCACTTTACGTGTGAATAAATCGGGCAGAATATTGTTAAAGCTTTGGGTACAACTTTTTTCAAATTTTGCAAGTTCAAAAATAGCTAGAAATGCAGAAACTGATTAATAATTCAGTTATTTATAACTGTTTTTATAATACAGGTTCCTACCTCTTCCCTCCTAGTGCTATAATTTGAATTCAGTGTCTGAATCCCTTTAAGACCTTGAATGCCAAGAACAATGTTATAATCAATCAATTCCTTTACCAAATGTTATAATCAATCAATTCATGTTATAACCAATTCATTTACCAAAAATTTATTGACTATTGACTGTGTGCCAGGCACTGTCCTGGGATTAGTGATTACCCTTAAGAAGTTTACTTTCTAGACTGCGAAGATGGTAAATCATTAGAGCTACCACTACAGTATGTCAATTGGGAATAAGCACTAAGAACAAAAATGAGGCAAGGCTGTTATAAGGACTTTGTATTTTATTTTGAGAGAAATGGGAGGTATTTGGGTGGGGACAGAGAATCACTCCAGCTGCTGGATGGAGAGTATCCATTGAATTATCACCCCCTCCCCCAAAGTCATATTTCATTTAGGACAGTTCCGCACCTGGAGATGTGATACTGCACACTTGATCCTTGCATTTTCATACTTTCAATACAAAAATCAATTTCTAAAATTAATTTTTCTATCCAAAGTATACCTTAAGGAATTTTTTTCCTGGAAAACTACTATTAGATACATTCTCTCAAAGTGGAAGTTTATTCAAAGCCTACTTTTAAATAATTAATTTATTTTTAAAACACTTGGCTATCAAAATATTTCCAAATAGAGTTTTAAAATATCTTTTAAAAATCAAGAGATACCTTAGAATTTTTCGGGGGAGCTTTGTCTCTCATTATATAAATTAACAAGATTGTTTGAGGTTTTGTTTGGGTTTTTTTTTTAATCTTCATTATATGGTATAACTTAGTGTTGGCCTCCTTATAATACTTGTTTATTTTATGAGATAGCTTGGAATCCCTTTTTTATATTTATTGGTTTCCACTGGCAGTGATTTCCTCTTCCATCAGCCTCTACTCCCTCAAAGTTAACAGATCCATTAGACATGTTTTTGTACCACTCCACTCCTGGGCTCCTTTTATTACTCCCATATCATGTATAGGTACATGGACATGCCCAAAGTCCATCCCTTCTGAATCTTCCTCCCTCTGGTTTCCTCCTCAGAACTAGAGTTTTTAATTGCCTTTCGAGTCTATCTATAATACTCATGTTGAAAAACGGTTTTATTACTTATACTTCACATTTAACCAAAGTACTGTTAACTAACTTGATCAGCCATTTTACTCTCTATATTGGGATTTAAGGGACTTTTAACTAATTTCAGAAATCAAATCCACCCTGGAAGGACTGTATATTTGCTACTAGCGAGAATCTTCCAAAAATGTGTCAGAAGCTTGGAAGCTTTCTCCAGGAAAGGAGAACCAAAGGTATTTGTAGCAACAGAGGCTCCAATTAATAATTGATTAGTCTTCGAAAGGGTCACACCTCATTTGGAAATAGAAGTACCTAGATCTTGGTTTTGCAGTCACTTCCTAATTGGTCCTCCTGCCTCTATTCTTCAGCCTTCATAATCCATTCTTCTCACAGAAGCAAGAGTTATCTTTTTAAAAAATGTAAATAAAAAATGTAAATCAGATAATATCACTTGGCTGCATATGACCTTCCTACTACAGTTAGAATAACTACCATGGCCTTTAAAGGACTCTCTGTCATCTGTCATGTACTGGCTCCATCCTCTTCTCTAAAAACTTCCCTTGTTTCCTGGACTTCAGTCACACTGGCCTTGTTGTTCTTTTAAAAAGCCAGGCTTGATTCAGCGTCAAGGCCTTTAAACTTGCTGTTCCTTCTGCCCAGAATGCTCTTCCCAGTCTTTGCATGGGTGCCTTCATCTCAAGAGTCAGGACTCTGCTGTTTCCTCAGTTTATCCTTCTGCATCGAATAAGCAGCACACCTGTGTGATCAAGGTCTAAAAGCCTCTTACCTTATCACTTGCAGATGACAAAAGATATAAATCAAAGCAAGACTACATAGGGCAAATGACTGGGGGTTTGTATGTAGTCCTATATACTCATGGTATTTTTTTCCTTTATAGGTTATTTTCAGAGCTTTGTCACCACCATACGATGCAGAGAACCCTTACAGTGCCAAGGTGCAGGAGCAGCTGAAAATCACCAACCTCCGTGTACAGCTGTTGAAACGACAGTCTTGTCCGTGTCAGAGAAACGACCTGACCGCAAAGCCCCAACATTTTACACATTATGCAATTTATGATTTCATTGTCAAGGGCAGCTGCTTCTGTAACGGCCATGCTGATCAATGCATACCTGTTGATGGCTTCAGACCTGTCAAGGCCCCAGGAGCATTCCACGTGGTATGTAAAACAATTCCTCACCTATGAGAAACAAACCGTGAGTTACTTTAAGCTTTGGGCATTGGTAATCTAAGTTCCTTTAGGGCTGGTCTATGCTCATATAATGCTTCCTGTTTCTTCCTCTGCAGATTCACTCCTCCGACTCCATCCTCATCCTATACAGTGCCATTTAACTTGTTTTTTAATCTTCAATTTTAGGATTATAAATAGTCAAGCATGATAGACAGATTCCTTGGGACATATCCATGCCAATTTTTAGTACCTTGACCTTCAGATATGAAGTGTAAGGTGAGCAGCAGGAGAGGTTGGCATAATCATATTAGTGGCATTATCACACAGGAGCCAGCTTTTACAGTCAATGGGGACCATTGTTGAGTAGATTTTAAAGTGGAAAAAACAAGAACCTCAGTTTAATGCCTAGTATCTTTTGCTGTCCAGCAAAATAGAAAGATAGTGATTCTTCTCTGTGAGGAGTGGACTGACCCCCTCTTACCCTCAGCCATACTTAAACTCTCTTTCCTCTGGGTTCACACTTCTCCTCATGCTTTCCTCTGAACTTTTACTATTCTGCATCTCCTGAGAGATCACAAACTTCTGAGGACAGGGACTACATAATCTTTGTATCCTCAGGACAGTGTGTTACCTGAGCCAGGACTAGTGTTTGGTAAGGTATTGGACTGAATGATAGCAACAGAGGAATAGAAAAACGTTGAAAAATTACTGTCATTGTCCTCACATCACCTTCTTCCAAAAAAAAAAAAAAAAGAAAGAAAGAAAGAAAGAAAGAAAGAAAGAAAGAAAGAAAAAAAAAAAAAAGGACACAAAGTGACTCAGACAGCAAGTTCCTTATTGGGACGCACCCAGAACGATGGCTAGGGATGAGGCAAAGAGAAGGCAAATAGGAGAGCACTCCAATTTTTAAATGTTATACTTTACTCTGATACTTCTGATCAAAGCAAAAAATAAATAAAAATGTAAAGACTTCCAAGTATCCTTGCTTCATTTTCTAGCGAGTAGACTATTACATTTGTCTTTTCTCCCAGCCCTAATAGAGGATAGGGCCATAAGGGACTGTGAACCAGTTAGCTAACAGGACAGTTTGTATTTACGGGGCTAAGTCTCTGGGGTGCAGGACAGCTTTGGGGTAACTAAAATGACTAGGGCAGTGGCCAGTGTTTCAAAAACAGAAAAACAATGCTATTGCTCTAGAAGCAAAGCTAAGGCTCCAAAGTTAGAGAAAATGCAGCACTCACCCAACAAACACAGACTAGTTTGCAGACACTAATGCATCTTTGAGCTAACATTGCTACAAATAAGGATGGAATAATTTGTAATACCTAAGTTAATGGGATTCGGTTAATACTCAAATAGAAAATAATGCATTCATTCTAGAGATGGGTCTATCTACAAGATTGTAAATTAGAAAGTTTGTGTGAGGTAGAATGCCAATATTTCAGTGAACAGGAGAGTGAAAGGAGGCACGCAGGCTGCAATGGACTGACTGTGTCCCTCCAAAATTCGTATGTTGAAAACCTAATCCCAATGTGATGGGGTGTGGAGGTGGGGCCATTGGGAGGTAATTAGGTCATGAGAGTAGAACCCTCATGAATGGGATTAGTGGCCTTCAGAGACCAGAGAGCTAGCTAGCTCTCTTTCTGCTGCGTGAGGATACAATGAGCAGGCTGCAGTCTGTGACCCAGAAGAGGGTCTTTGCAAGAACCCAACCCTGCTGGCACCCTGACCTTAGACTTCCAGTCTCCAGAACTGTGAGAAATAAATTTCTTCTGTTCATGAGCCACAGGATGTTCAGGGTATAAAACCTGGAAAAGTGCAAGCTGAAGACCAACTGCTCTGGCCACATGGGCCACCTGAACACTGTGGCTGTCTCTCCAGATGATTTCCTCTGTGCTTCTGGAGGCAAGAGTGGCCAGGCCATGCTGTGGGACCTCAACCAAGGCAAGTACCTTCATACACCTGTACATCCAACATACCCAATGTTGGGGACATTATCAATGCTCTGGGATTTGGCCCCCACCACCACCGGCTCTGTGCTGCCATGGGTCACAGCATCAAGATCTGGGACCTGAAGAGCAAGATCATTGTAGATGAACTGAAACAAGAAGTTATCAGGAGCAGCAGCAAGTCAGAGCTGCCCCAGTGCACCCCTCTGGCCTAGTCTGCTAATGACCAGGCTGTTTGCTGACTACACAGACAACCTGGTATAGATGTGGCAGGTGACCATCAGCATCCCCTAGAAATATATGCCAGAGCTTTAGAAATTAAAAAATGGCTTTCTGACTTAAAAAATTTCTTTATTAAAAAATTCCATAAGGGATAAATATACAGAGTTGCCAGAAACTTTTGCAAAAGTCTTAAGATATAACTATTCTATACAGTCTTCTGCGAGCAAGAAAACCGTCAGCCTGACCTCGTTGTGGGCACCTGTAGCCCTCTACTCCATTCTGGCACTACAGACTGAACCTCTTCTTCCACCTTGGGATTGTGGCACTCCAGCAGGGTCCTATCCAAAATCACCATCACCTTCCGCCCCAACCTCACCACTTGGCCTCTGCAAGAGTCAGCCCCTGATGAGCCCACATGGGGATGCGGCCCCCAGATCCCATTCTGGGAGTCACAAAAGCCTATGAGACATCAGCAGTAAAAAAAGAAGACTCTGGTAGAGGGTGCCTACCAGTATAATGGGAAGCCTTACATCCTTCTCGTGTCTGAAAGGCAGAAACCCAGATTGCTGCAAAAAATTTGGATAAAGAATATCTGCCCATTGCAGGACTGGCTGAATTTTGCAAGGCATCTATAGAACTAACCCTATTCTCACAAATAGCAAATAGCAAATTGTTGAAAATTGGCCAGTACGTCACTGTGCAGACCATTTCTGGAACTGAGGCCTTAGAGATCAGAGCTAGTTTTCTGTAAAGATTTTTAAATTTCAGCCAAGATGTTTTTCCGTTCAAACCATCAGACACATTGGCATGCAGCTACAAGGTTATAAATACTATGACCCCAAGACTTGGGCCTTTGACTTCATAGGCATTAGCAAGGATATTTCAAAAATGCCAGAGTAAAGTGTTATTTTGCACACGTCTGCCCACAATCCCATGGGAGTGGACCCTCATCCTGAGTAATAGAAGCAAACAGCAAGAGCAATGAAAAAAAGAATCTCTCTATATTCTTTGACATGGCCTACCAAAGCTTTGCCAGTAGTGATGGTAACAAAGATGCCTGGGCTGTGCACCACTTCACTGAAGAGGGCATTAATGTTTGTCTCTGCCAATCCTATACCAAGAACATGGGCTTCTATGGTAAGCAAATGGGAGATTTCACTGTGGTCTGCAAAGATGCGGATGAAGCCAGAGGGGTGGAGTCACAATTGAAGACCTTGATCCATCCTGTGTATTCCAGCCCCCCTCTCAGTGGAGCTCAGGTTGCCTTGACCATTCTGACCAGCCTGGATTTTCAAAAACAATGGTTGCAGGAAGTGCAAGTCATGGCCAACTGCATCATTAGCATGCGGAATCAGCTGGTCTCCAACCTCAAAAAGAAAGACTTCTCCCACAATGGGCAGCACATCCCTGACCAGATTGGCATATTTTGTTTCACAGAGCTAAAGTCTGAACAGGTGGAGAAGCTGACCAAGAAGTTCTCCATCTACATGACAGAGGTCAGCTACATCTCTATGGCAAGAGTCATCTTAGACAACTGGGCTGGCTATCTTGCTCATGACATTTACTAGATCACCAAGTGATTTCCCTGACGAGAGGGAACAGAAGCAACTGTCTTGTCTTCAGCCTCTGAACTTGTGAGATTCACCGGATGAGGGAGGGTGGAGGTGATGAGTGGATCATTTCTTTCAACCACAGTGATTAAATACGTTTCTCAGAAAAGAACATGTAATTAAATGGGACAGAGGAATCTGTAGCTGGTGTCTGAAACTATGTGGCTTGAAACCAAACTCTCCCCATCTTTTTATACATAACTTTTCTGAAATAGTCACCATCTACAAGGAAGTCACCTCCTTATAAAACCCTTTAATCATGCCATTGCAGTACTGCAGAAGTTTTATGAAGCACCTTATGATGTTGACAGTTCCTCTGTGGACCCAGCGTGAGACATAGCCCTTGTGAGAGGCTTTGTGAGAGACCTAGTCCTAACATTAATGGCCAGCCTGTTTGTTTTCCCGTGATTGAGCAATCTTATCAACAGACCATATTAACTGAAATCCAGGGTGTTTTATGAAAACCAGGGTCTGCTGCCACTGCATCAAGGAAAATAAAAGATGCTGTTTCCTGTCTTGTTCAAGAAGAAAAGAAAGAAGTTTCTCTTTTATAATGCCTCCAGGCATTTTAATGCTCCTCTCTTTTCCCTTATCCTTGCTGCTCTTTTCCTAAGACATGAAGATCTATGGCTAGCTTCAATTTTCAACTTGTACTACTGCTTGATTGGCCATTTACCCCATCTCCTCGGGATTTATTTATCTGAAGAATGAAGGACATAATTTGCTATTCATCCCATAACCTCATCTTTCTCAGCAAAGAATAGTGAGAGTAGGCAACTACACCTTATTTCAGCATCTTTTTGGGGGATAATTTAAATATCTCCTGCTGGGTTGTTGCCTCTGCCCAGTGGGACCTCATCCTTCCATTCAGTGTGGTTGGGCAATCTCTCATCTCACATCATGAGTCGGGTAATGCAGGGTTATACCAGGAAAGAGGATATTCTTGACCTCGGTCTTAACCTTTGTGTGTTGCCAGCTGGGCTCAGGCTTCATCTTCTGGAAAGATAACAACCATCTGCTCTAGTCATGTAGATTTATTGCAGCCTGGGTTCTCTGTTATAATAAAGTTACTGTTGGACCTCACTCCCTGCCCCCCAAAAGAAAACTGTTAGCTTATAGAAAGGAGCTGGTTAACCAAGTAAAGGGTATTATTTAGTAAGTGTTTTTTCATTTTTTAAAAACTTTGTTGGGCAGCCTGGGTGGCTCAGTGGTTTAGTGCCACCTTCAGCCTAGGGCCTGATCCTGGAGACCTGGGATCGAGTCCCACATCAGGCTCCCTGCATGGAGCCTGCTTCTTCCTCTGCCTGTGTCTCTGCCTCTCTCTCTTTGTGTGTGTCTCTCATGAATAAATTCTCATATGTGTGTGTCTCTCATCCAATTCTCATATGGATTTCAGCAGCAGTGGTGATAGCCCCTAGTATTATAACTACAGCATGTGCCAAAACTAGGCAAGACTAAGTCAAACTTAGAGCCATGGCAGGGTAAGGGATAAGAAACAGGCTAAGTGGTTAAGGGTATTTTGGCTTCCAGGGATCCAGTCCAATGAATATTCTTGTCGTCTTTACTCTCTTAAAATATTTTTTGTTTTTTAAGCCATAAGTAATTGGACCAGCAGAGGTTTATGGTTGGAAACGGGAATAGTTCTAGGTTCAGATTTTTCCATCCCTAAGCTTAAGTGTTTTACTTTTATGTGTTTTTTTTTTCTGGATTATAAAGAGCTGATATTAAATTCAGGCATGGTTGCCTTTTATAAATGTGATATTCCTATTCCCACACTTGCTCAGGTGAGCAAACTGCACATTAAGAGCATAGTCTTTTGGCTAATTACTAACATGGCCACATGGTCAATTGTCCTGCTACATTTGTACGAACACTATTCATTTTACATATGCTGCTATAAATTACGGGATTTATAAACTGTGCCCGCACAATGGAAGGTTGCCTCTTGAGAAACTTGTGATAGGCATGTGTATATAAATCTAACTACCTTTAGCACAGCTTTTATTTATGGGAGTCATTCTCAGTGTGGTCCTGAACCAGCAGCACCAGCATTACCTGGGAACTTGTTAGAATTACTTCTCAGGCCCTACCCCAGACCTGCTGAATCAGAACCTCTAGAGATGGGGCCCAGGTGATTTCAGTGCTTGCTAAAGTTTGAGCACTGCTGCTTTATAGACTATGCCAATTCATCTACAGCTAATATTGTTGTCAGGATGAGTGATTAATTAACGAAGTCTGATTCTGTGGGCTAGAATTTTTAATGGCTGATAATAGATAATTAATGGAAATGACACACTGTTTCTCAGGCTATCTAAGATTTTAGGGTCAATTCTTTCCACGGGAGAGGGGAGCAGAAAAAGGCACAAAGTGGGGGTACAAGCTAGCAGCTTAAATTACCTTGAAACACTCCTCCTGTGTCTTCTCCATGCTTCCTTCTTCATGCTTCCCCCTCTTTCCAGGACCTTCCGTTTATTCTTTACCATTTCCATTTTCCCTCATCTGTTCATTTTAGTGGAAGGCAGAACAGTGCAGTGATTAAGACCCTAGCTTTGGAATCAGATCTGGATTTGATTCACTACGGCATTTGCTAAGCTACTCAGTCTCACTGAACCTCAGTTTCCCAAGAAAATAAGATTTACTTGATATAGTTACTGTGAGGATTTGAGTTATGATAGCCAGTGCCTGGCATATAGTAGCCACTATTGACGTTACTGTTACTATATTACATGACCTCAGCCACTTCTACTACTTCTCCCACATACACTTCTTCCCCAATAACAACAAAAATAAATTATAGCTGATGTGCTGTTTGACATGTTTACAAGGATAGGGGTTTTGTGACAAGGAAAACTGTACTTTGACTCCAGCCTACTGGGATCCCAGACATTATGTGAAAAGGACATCTTAAGCTTTTTCTCTGCAGCTGGAGAGGACTATGCAGTTCTCCTTTTTCCTAGCAGCTGGTGATTTTACAGCTGTTGGATGATGGATGGTAATGAGAAGGCACATGGAACATTTCATTGTTTTACTAACATATCACCCATTGGATAACACGGAAGCCTTAGGATACCATGAAGAATTGTTTAGATGAAAAAAAAAAAGAATTGTCTAGATGCCTTGTGCTAGGGTATTATACTATATGTTGGCAAATCAAACTCCAATTTAAAAAAATATACAAAAATAAATAAATAGATAAAAAAGATGCTTTGTACTATACTTGTTAAGGTGGATTTTTCTTTTTCTAATCAGAAACTCATTATATAAAAGAGGATCAATATTTTAACAGGAGTATTCTAAATCTAATAGTAAAACATTGAAACCATATGTAGAGCCAGAAAATGGGATTTGTGGAAAATGTTACTTAGCTAACTAGCTGTGTAAGGCAAGTTTTAGAATTATTCATATAGTTTCATTACAAAAGATTTTCTCATCTGAATCTGAATACATTTAATCATACATTTATGTTTGCATATATCATATATCAAGTTTTATATGGTCAGAATAGATTTAAGACCACATTTTTCATCTTCTTTAAAATTTTTTTTTTCATGGCCAAAAGGTCTAATTAGAAAGCTCTTGACTCTTCAGGATATTAAGGAAAAGAACAAGGGCTTAAAGACAATTAATAAGGGCAGAAGAAATCCCAATCATTTGTCACATTAGGCTCTGGAGGGAAGAGTAATCCTGTCACCAAAATGGTGCACAGTGTTGTCTTCCAAATATTAATAAACTGTTAAGCCAACCAATTTGATACAGTTAGTGTGAGATTATCCTTAATCCATTTCAAGGGCTTGACTTTTCTAATTTCATTTTCCTGTGTGTTACTATGTTATAGCTTTGCCATTAGTCCCTTGGCAATGAGTAACCACAGATGCCATTGAAGGTGTACAAAATGTTGATTATACTTCATTTAAATACCTTGTGTTTTCTAGAAGGGCAAGCCAGTAAAATATGTTCATGGCTGGAAATTGTTAGTGTTTTGACTATAAAACTTCCCAATGAATCTAGCCTTATTTTCTCTTGAGACAATAAGATATACCTTCTCTTACTGGCAAAAGTTGCCTGAGATTATTCTTTTCTATTTGATGACCAGGAAACCAGAAGACTTCAGAATTGGATGCATTACAAAACAATTTTTCATTAATAAAAGAATTACATACGGGGTTTCTTTCAGAGGTTCCCCTAGAGCATTTAAATGTTTATTTGTAGACCTTTGACTATTTCACAGAAAGGTTAAATGAAACAACTGAAAGCTAAATTGTTGGTGTCAGAGCTGACATTTCTGAAAGTGAAATATTAGCCAGTAGAAAAGTAAAGTTGGTTCTCCAAAATATCATATATGTTCATTCAACTTTTCATGAACATGCTTTGCAGAAAGTGAAACATCTATATTTAGGTCAAAATTAGAGCAATGACAAGATACAAAAATAAGTCTCTTTAACAAGGTTGAGCTGCTAGCATAAATTTGGAAAGAAATTTACTCTTCAGATATTCAAGGCATATTCTACTTTGAAAATTTTTCTTATGAATATTGCCCTTTCAGTGTAGCATTTTTGTATCCATCCCACAGATAGCAGGGAGATCTCTGGGTCTGCAAGGCCTAGTCTTGCAGTTTCACTGCTAATATAATGGCGGGGAGGTGCGGGGGGAGAGATACATGGAAAGAGAAAAGCTGAGGTTACAGATAGATATCTCACTTCTGGTTCACAACCCCAGGACTCCTATCTCTGTGGTATTTCATTTGTGTCTTGCCAATTTTGTAAGAGCTGGAAATGTACTTCAATTTGTCCTAAAACAATTACATTCAGGAGAAGATAAAATGTAATTTAAGTCCTTATTCATTCTTACAAGAATTTTTAGTCACCAGACACATAAGGTTAAAATATACACATACACACACACACACACATAATATCACAATCATTCCATAATAGAGAGATAATTCACAGCTATTTCAAATCGGAAAACTAGGTCTGTTAATTTTGACACTCGAAACCTTAACACTATAATTGAAATTACAGTTGTATTATGTCTTAGCAATGCAAATATCTTAGTGGAATAAAATAGTACATGTGTGGGGAGATGGAAAGACTATATTGTATTTATTAGCTCATAATAAGATTTTTTTTTAGCCATATGAAATTCTGATGTCTTTTAGCTCTGTTCTTTAGCTCTAGACAGAAATAAAAAACAGAGAAAATTATCGTTTCAAAAACTAAAATGTATATTTAGCCTTAAAAGAGCTCGCAAATTAGAAATGGAAAAATGATTACATTTGTTCCACTATTAAATGTCTTATATATAATATGAACAACTGTGAAGTTTATAAGAGTAAACACTGATCAGGTGTCCTTTGCCTTTTAGTTTTGGATCTCTGAGGGTACCACTAACAGGCATGCAATTTAGCTAGCTCAGTCAGCTCTCAGAATTCCTGAAGGGCAGAGGTTTCTTTGTTTCCCAGATAAGGCACTGGTAGGCATTAAAATTAAAGAGAAAGTGGAATCCTAGTATTTCCATAGTTTAGAATGCTGAGAAGAGGCTAAAGATTGTAGTTGTTTGTAGCATATACATCTTACAATTTTTCTTTGAAATTTAATTCAATTCTCATGTGTAAAGAAAAGGGAACTTAACTCCGGGATTACACAGGAGTAGTAGAGCAGTGAAGAGACTTGTGTTCCAAACTGTGCCACCTAATCTTGCTAACATAAAGGCAAGGGATTATAAACTATTTTATCAAACAATTAGGTCATTAGTGACCTTGAAAACAGAACTCCAGTCATTCTTCAGGCCTCCCACAGTCCCCTGTATGGTTCGTGATTAAAACACTTACCTTACCATATTGTAATTATTTTCTTACATATCCAACTTTCCTTATCTGCTAAACTACTTGTTTCTTTCATGGCCAATACTGGAACATTCACAGTGTCTAACATAATAAGTTCAAAAAGTTTTGGGTCGATAGATGAACTAAATCGATGGCATTTTAAAAGAGATTAATGTCAGTAATATTAATAATAATGACTGTTCTTGATTGTGTCACTTTTCAACACACATTCTTTCTTTTAATCCTCAAACAAACCATGGAGCTGTTATTATTACCTTATGGTATAGGTAGGACATTGTGTCTTGTTACTAAGGAACTTCCCCAAGATTATTGAGAGAAGGGATCTAATTCCAAAATTTATTCTCTTTATATCACATTTACCCCATAATGCTAAGGAAAAATCTCAGAACTCTTCAGTAGAGTTTCATCTATATTAAACTGCTTATTTTTTTCACTGTGATGATTATTGTGGTCTTTTTAAAGCAATAAGATAAAGACTTTTTTAGCATCATCTTGAGGAAAGGAAATCCTTTCAAACAAGCTCTGTAAGTAAATATAATTATACAAATACTATGAGTGTCAGGTGGATTACTGCACCTTTGATCCACGGTCACATTTCTTCAGAGAATAAATTATCTTCAGTATTTCTCTTGAATTATTTATTTCTTAAAATTGAGGCAAAGGAGAAAACATAACACATAGTGAGATCATTTCTGATATTGCCATTGTTTTTCTTAAAATTTTTTCAGAATATGGATGACATAAAATGTTTTGGGGGACTGTTTTTTATTGAAGTTCATTTACCAACGTTTAGTATAACACCCAGTGCACATCCCATCATATACGCTCCTCAGTGTTCATCACTTAGTCACCCCATCCCCCCACCCGTCTCCCCTTCCACTACCCCTTGTTTCCCAGAGTTAGGAGTCTTTCATGTTTTGTCACGCTCCCTAATTTCTGTGGGACTTTTTTAATGTGATTTTCTTGGTGGCACAGAAAAAAATTATAATAGAAATTCATATCTCTATCTATAATGAATTTTATTCTTTTAAAAATTTTTTGGGGGGTTATATTGAATTTTAGTTTTAAAATTCCATTCTAACCTTAATTTACTTCTTTTTTCTTAATATAAAAATCTTTAATTATTAATTTTTAATTTTTCAATCATAAAACATTGGTTAAAATTAATACAGCAACCAAAATATTTACAAAGTGACTAATATGTCACTAAGTTAACCTGCTACATTTTGTTGCTAAAGAAACTGATGTCATGAGAGACCTGTGAATCTGTCCACTGTTCCTCTGGTTCTTTAGATTACATTGGGATTGAGATGACTTTGCCAGGAAATTAAACTGTTATCATTCAATACATTGGAAGCAAGATCCTACTCTCTGTGTGTTAGATATTAGATAATTATAATGTTTAAAATGTTTATATCAGTCTAACACAGTAATACCTGCTTGAATGGAATGCTCAGAGACCAAAGAGTTTCTGCAGCATGAAAGTGTCTTATAACAGTTTTTAAATAAGATTTCAACATCTTGTATAGCCATTTTTGCATAAATTGTAGGACATGAAGAACAGAATAATAAAAGTTATAGATATTAAGAGATGAGGTACCTTAATATGTCAACTACCCCTCAGCTTAATTTATTATACTAGATTTTCAAAAAGATTGCTTTTCAAATTCTCCAACACCTTTATATTATGAAAGTTTTTGCTTTTTAGTCAAAATAAACCCTTAAAATATTTTTGTCTGGACATTGTTAACCCAGCTGTGACTGATGCACTATTTTTTCAAACTATTAAAATGAACAGTTATACTTCCCTAGGAAGGAAACAGAAGAGTAGTATATTCTTGGCTATAAAATTTTATTCCAGTAAAAAAAAAAATAGACGACTGCATATCTTAAGATTGAGGATTGGATTAACAGAAAATCAACCAATGTAAGACACCATAACAATAGAAGATAAAAACCGCATGCTCATCTCAATGGATGTTGACAAAATCCAACATCCTTTCCTGACTAAAAAGTAAAAAATTCAACAAAGTATATATAGAAGGGAACTTACTCAACATTATGAAGGGCATCTATGAAAATTCCAGTTAATATCATACTTAATGGTGAAAAACTGAATGCTTTTCCCCCAAAGATCAAAAATAAAGCAAAGATGTCTGCTCTCACAACTTCTATTTATTATTGTACTGGAGGCAATAAAAAGAAATAAAAGGCATCCAGATCTGAAGGAAGAAGTAAAACTATCTCTGTACACAGATGACATGATTTTATATGTAGAAACTCCTAAGAATACATACACACACACACACACACAACAACAGCAACAGCCAAAACAACTCTTAGGGCTCATAAACAAGTTTAGCAAAGTTGCAGGATATAAGATTAATAATATGTAAAAACTATTATATTTCTATACACTACCAATGAACAGTCCAAAAATAAAATCAAGAAAATAATTCCATTTATAATAGCATCAAAAAAAGAATAAAATACTTCAGAATAAATTTAACCTAAGTACAAGATTTGTATACTGAAAACTCTAAAGCATTCTTGAAAGAAATTAAAGATCTAAATAAAGGAAAAACATCCTGTTTCCATGGATTGGAAGGTTTAATTTTGCTAAGATGGAAATAGTCCCCAAATTGATATGGATTCAGTGAAATCCCTATCAAAATTCCAACTGCCTTTTTTGCAGAAATGGACAATCCGAATTTATATGAAAGGGCAAGGACCACGAACAGCCAAAATAATTTTGAAGAACAATGAAATTGGAGGGCTCACACTTTCCAATTTCAAAACTTACTACAAAGCTACAATAATAGCAAAACAGTATGCTACTGGCATAAGGATAGACATATAGATTAACAAGATAGAGAGTCCAGAAATAAATCTAGGTATCTATGGTCAGCTGGTTTTCTCTAACAAAGATGTCCAGATTATTCAGTGGAAAAAGAAGACTCTTTTCAATAAATGGCACTGGGACAACTGGATAACCACATGCAAAATAATGAATTTGGAGCCTTTTCTTATACCATATACAAAAATTTACCCACAATGTTTCAAAGACTTAACTGTAGACTGATAATTATAAAACTCTTAGAAGGAAACAGACATAAGTCTCTGTGACCTTGCATTAGGAAATGGTTTCTTAGGTTTGACACCAAAAGCACAAAACAACAAAAGAAAAAATAAATTGGACTTCATCAAAAGTAATAATCTTTGTGCATCAAAAGATACTATTGGGGTACCTGGCTGGCTCAGTCAGTGGAACATGTGACTCTTGATCTCAGGGTTGTAAGTTTGAGCCCCATGTTGGGTGTGAAGATTACTTAAAAATAAAATCTTAAAAAAAAAAAAGATACTATCCCAAAAGTGAAAAGAAAAGAGGAGAAGACACTGGTCAATGAGGAGGACCCTAGGCTTGCCTTGTCCCATAAATACAATTAGATAAGTATCAAATCATCCTAAATACCCCAGAAACTGACCTGAAGATGTAGAATAAACTCTACAACTAAAAGTAGAGAAGAGGCCACATCAAAGAAGGTAGGAAGTGTGGAGACTAGGTTTGAGAGAGAAACAGATCTCATGGCCAGTACAGTGGGGAGGGAGGTTTGGGTGTAGAGAAGGGCAAGAAACATACTAGCACACCGGGGGAGTGCACAAGGAAGGGAACCCTCAGAGCAATTGGCTTGGAAAGAGAGAGGGACTGAATTTCATGAGTTCTTGCAACCAGTGGGGCTTCAAGCCTGGACAGCTGGCTTGGTTCAGGGAGAGCCTCTCAGGCATTGAGACTGCTTTTGGAGAGAAGGCAGGTCAAATAGCCTTGAACATACAGAGTGGAAGCATCAATCTAAAGAGCTCCTGGGCACACATTGGGGAGGTTATTTATTTATCCCCGAGCATGTCCCAGAGAGGCAGTGTTCACAGAGAGACCCCTCTGGGAAAAAAAGGAACTGTCAGGTGCCATCCACCCCCACCCCCACCATAAGTACAGGGCCATCTGTGGAAATCAGTGCAGCATGAACACTCACTACTTAACTTGCTTACACCCAGCCCTGCCTCTCCCCCAGCCCCCATTCCCCATTCTCTGGTGGAACTACCTTTCTCAGTCACACTTGCCTCAGGACCAGCATGGCAGGCCTTCTCCCTGAGAAAACCAGCACAGACTCCTGCTCATGAGATCTGGCAATTTTGCAGGGCCTTGGTTCCCATAGCAGTGGTGACAGATCTCATTTCACAAACTGATCAGAACACACCTAGTTAAAATGTGCCACATTCAGGCCAGGGACCAAACACTGGCCACAACAGACAAAGAGAGCCTCAGCAGACAACTAGTGTGAAGGATAAAATGGCCAGGACACAACAGCAGAACATATACAGCACATATTGGAGACATGCCCTAAAGTGCCAGTTCCCCAGTGGTGGGGAACAGGGCAAACTACATGGCATGGCACTATAGGACCTCTTCTTCATAAGGCCATTACCCTTAAGAACAGCTAACTTTTCTAACAGAGAAGCAGGCATAGAGACTCTAACAAAGTGGGAAGACAGAGGAATTTGTCCCAAATGAAAGAATAGGACAAGGTCATGGCCAGAGATCTAGGTGAAACAGATATAAGTAACATGCCTCATACAGAATTTATTTTTTTAAAGATTTTATTTATCTGAGAGAGAGAGAGGGAGAGTACACGCGGGTGTGGTAGGCAGAAGGAGAGGGAGAAGCAAACTCCCTGCTGGGCAGGGACCACCCCCTACATGAGGATCGATCTCAGGACCCTGGGATCATGACCCAAACTGAAGGCAGATGCTTAACCAACTAAGCCACCCAGGCGCCCCCAGAATTTAAAGTAATGATCATAAAGATACTTGCTGAACTTGAGAAAGGAGTGGAAGGCATCAGTGAGACCCTTAACACAGAGATAAGGAATAACATAGCAGAGATAAAGGGCTCAATAAACAAAATCAGAAACACACTTGATAGAATGAACAGCAGGCTGGAAGAATCAGAGGAAGGAATTAATGACCTAGAAGACAGAGTAATGGAAAGTAATCAAGCTGAACAAAAGAGAGCAAAAAGAATTATGCAAAATGAGAATAGACTTAGAGAACTCAGTGACTCTATCAAATGTAATAACATTCATATTATAGGAGTCCCAGAAGAAGAAGAGAGAAAAGAGGTTAGAAAACTTATTTGATGAAATAATAGCTGAAAACTTCCCTAATCTGGGGAAGGACACAGATATCCAGATCCAGGAGGCACAGAGAACCCCCAGCAAAATCAACAAAAGCGGGCCAACACCAAGACATATAGTAATTAAAATGGCAAAGTATAGTGATAAAGAAAAAAAATCTTAAAAGGAGCAAAACAGGGACCCCTGGGTGGCTCAGTGGTTGAGCGTCTGCCTTTGGCTCAGGGCATGATCCCAGGTCTGGGGATCGAGTCCCACATCGGGGTCCCTGTGAGGAGCCTGCTTCTCTCTCAGCCTGTGTCTCTGCCTCTCTCTCTCTCTCATGAATAATTAAATAAATCTTAAAATAAAATAAAAGGATCAAAAGACTAAATGCTGTAATCAAAAGATAGGGTGGCAGAATGGATTAAAAAATAAGACCCATCTATTTACTGTCTACAAGAGAGTCATTTTATTATTATTTTATTTTATTTTATTTTAATGTATTTATGATAGTCACAGAGAGAGAAGGAGAGAGAGGCAGAGACACAGGCAGAGGGAGAAGCAGGCTCCATGCACCGGGAGCCCGATGCGGGACTCCATCCCGGATCTCCAGGATCGCGCCCTGGGCCAAAGGCAGGCGCCAAACCGCTGCGCCACCCAGGGATCCCCAAGAGAGTCATTTTAGACTTAAAGGACAGCTGCAGATCGAAACTGAGGGGATAGAGAAGCATTTATCATGCAAACAGGATGTCAAAAGAAAGTAGGAGTAGCAATACTTATATCAGACAGAATAGACTTTAAAACAAAGACTGTAATAAGGAAGGACGTTATATAATCATAAAGGGGATAATACAACAAGAAGATATAATAATTGTAAGTATTTACCCACCCATAATGGGAGCATTCAAATACACAAAACAATTAATAACAAACATAAAAGAACTAATCAATAATAATACAATAATAGTAGGGGACTTTAACACTCCACTTACATTGATGGACAAACCATCTAAACAGAAGACCAGGGGCACCTGGGTGGGTTATCCGTTAAGCGACTGCCTTCGGCTCAGGTCATGATCTTAGAATCCTGGGATCAAGCACCACATCAGGTTCCCAGCTCAGTGGGAAGTCTGCCTCTCCCTTTGCTCCTTACCCTGCTCATGCTCTCTCTCTCTCTCTCTCTCTCTCTCTCTCTCTCTCTCAAATAAATAAGTAAAAGTCTTTAAAAATAAATTAAAAAACAGAAAACAAGGAAACAGTGGCTTTCAATGACACACTGGATCAGTTGGATTTAACAGATACATTCAGAACACTCCATCCTAAAACAGCAGAAGACAAATTATTTTCAAGTACACGTGGAAAATTCTCCAGAGTAGATAACATATTAGTTTACAAAACAAGCCTCAACTAATTTGAGAACATCAAAGTCATAATATGCACCTTTTTTGACCACAATGCTATAACATTAGAAGTCAGTCATAAGAAAAAAAGCTGGAAAACCCACAAATACATGGAGGTTAAATAACATGCTGCTAAACAATGAATGGGCCAACCAGGAAATAGAAGAAGAAAAAAAAGTACATGGAACCAGATGAAAATGAAAATACAATGATTTAAACTTTTAGGATACACCAAAAGTGGTTCTAAGAGGAAAGTTTATAGTAATACAGGCCTACTCAAGAAGCAAGAAAAATCTCAAATAAGCAACCTAACTTTATACTTAAGGGAACTAGAAAAAGAACAACAAACAAAACCTAAAACTAGGAGAAGGAAGAAATAATTACCATTAGAGCAGAAATAAATGATATAGAAACTAGAAAAACAATAGATCAGATCAATAAAACCAGGAGCTGTTTCTTTAAAAAAAATTTTGAAAAAATTGATAAACCTGTAGCCAGACCTATCAAGAAAAAAGAGAAAGGACCCAAATAAATAAAATTACAAATGAGAGAGAAGAAATAACAACTAAACAATGCATAAATACTAACAATTATAAGAGAATGTCTAAAAAACTATATGCCAAAAAATTGGACAATCTAGAAGAAATGGATAAATTTGTAGAAACCTATAACCTACTAAAACTGAAACAGAAGAAGAAACAGAAAATTTGAACAGACTGATTATTAGCAAAGAAATTAATCAGTAATCAAAAAGCTCTCCAAAACAAAAATCCAGGACCAGATGGCTTCATAAGCAAACTCCACCAAACATTTAAAGAAGAGCTAATACCCTATTCTTCTCAAACTCTTCCCAAAAAATAGAAAAAGAAGGAAAACTCTCAAATTCATTCTATGAGACCAGCATTATTACCCTAATACCAAAACCAGATAAAGATACCACACAAAAAAGAGAACCACAGGCCAATATCCCTGAAACATAGATGCAAAAATTCTCAACAAAATACTAGCAAACTGAATCCAAAAATACATTTTAAAAAATCATTCACCATGATCAAATGGGATTTATTCCTGGGTAGCAAGAGTGGTTCAGTATTCACAAACCAATCAACATGATATATCACATCAATAAGAGAAAAGGTAAGGACTATATGATCATTTCAATAGATGCAGAAAAAGCATTTGACAAAGTACAACATCATTCATGATAAAAACCCTCAACAAAGTAGATTTAAAGGGAACATACCTCAACATAATAAAGGCTATATATGAAAAACCCACAGCTAATATCATCCTTAATGGGGAAAAACTGTGAGCTTTTCCCCTAAGGTCAGGAACAAGACAAGGATGTCCACTCTTAACACTTTTATTCAACATAGTACTGGAAGTCCTAACCACAACAATCAGACAACAAAAAGAAATAAAAGACATCCAAATCAGCAAGGAAAAAGTAAAACTTTCACTATTTGCAGGTGACATGATACTCTATATAGGAAATCCAAAGAGGACTCCACCAAAAAACTGCTAGAGCCAATAAACCAATTCAGTAAAGTTGCAGGATACAAAATCAATGTACAGAAATCTGTTGCATTTCTATACACCAATAATGAAGCTGCAGAAGGATTTAAATTAAGAAAACAAGCCCATTTACAACTGCACCAAAAACCATAAGATACCTAGGAATAAACCTAACCAAAGAGGTAAAGGATCTGTGTGCTAAAAACTCTAGAACACTTATGAGGGAAATTGAGGAAGACACAAAGAAATGGAAGAACATTCCATGCTCATGAATTGGAAGAACAAATATTGTGAAAATTTCTATGCTACCCAGAGCAATCTACACATTCAATGCAATCCCTATCAAAATACTATTGACATTTTTCACAGAGCTGGAACAAATTATCCTAAAATTTGTATGGAACCAGAAAAGACCTCAAATAGCCAGAGGAATGTTGAAAAAGAAAACCAAAGCTGGTGGCATCACAATTCCCACTTCATGCTATCTTACAAAGCTGTAATCATCAAGACAATATGGCACTGGCACAAAAACCCAGAAATGGACCCTCAATTGTATGTCAACTAATCTTCAACAAAGCAGGAAAGAATATCCGATGGAAAAAAGACAGTCTCTTCAACAAATAGTGTTGGGAAAATTGGACAGCCACATGTAGAAGAATGAAACTGGGCCATTTTCTTACACCATACACAAAGATAAACTCAAAATGGATAAAAGACCGAAATGTGAGATCGGAATCTATTAAAATCCTAGAGAGGAGACACAAATAGCAATCTCTTCAACTTAGCCACAGCAACTTCTTAGTAGACACATCTCCAAAGGCAAAGGAAACAAAAGCAAAAATGGACTAATGGGACTTCAGCAAGATAAAAAGCTTTTGCAGAGGAAATAGTTGACAAAACCAAAAGACAACCAACAGAATGGGAAAAGATATTTGCAAATGTTTTATCAGATAGAAGGCTAGTATCCAAGATCTATAAAGAACTTATCAAACTCAACACCCAAAAAACAAATAATCCTGTCAAGAAATCGTCAAAGACATGAACAGACATTTCTCCAAAGAAGACATACAAGTGGATAACAGACACATGAAAAAAGGCTCAACATTACTCGGCATTAGGACAATACAGATTAAAACCACAGTGAGATACCACCTCACACTGTCAGAATGGCTAAAATTAACAAGTCAGGAAACAATAAATGTTGGAGAGGATGCAGAGAAAGCGGAACCCTCTTACACTGCTGGTAGGAATGCAAGCTGGTACAGCCACTCTGGAAAACAGGGTGGAGGTTCCTCAAGAAGTTAAAAGACCCAGAAATTGCACCACTAGGTAGCTACCTCAAAGATAAAATTGTAGTGATCTGAAGGGGCATCTGCACCCCAGTGTTTATAGCAGCAATGTCCACAATGACCAAACTGTAGAAAGAGCTCTAGATGTCCACTGATAAAGATGGATAAAGAAGATGTGATGTATTATATCATATATATAGGAATATTGCTAAGCCACCAGAAAGGATGAAATCTTACCATTTGCATCAATATAGATGGAATTGGAGGTTATTATGCTGAGTGAAATAAATCCATCAGAGAAGGACAATTATCATATGACCTCACTCATATTTGGAATATAAGAAATAGCATAGAGGATCATAGGAGAAGGGATGGAAAATTGAATGGGAAGAAATCAGAGAGAGAGATAAACCATGAGAGAAGGAGAAGCAGGCTCACCGCTGAGCAAGGAGCCCAGCACAATGCGGGGGTTCCATCCCAAGACTCTGGGATCATGACTCAAGCTAAAGGCAGATGCTTAACTGACTAAGCTAAGCCACCCAGGTGCTCCTTGGCTAACTGAATTTAAATTAAAAAAAAAAAGGCGCTCGATATTAGTCAATAGGGAAATGAAAATAAAAACCACAATGAGATACCACTTCAAACCCACTTGGATGACTGTAATAAAAAAGATAAATCAAAATAAATGTTGGCAAGGATAGAAAAACTGGAACCCTAACACATTGCTGGTGAGAATGTAAAATGATACTGCTGCTGTGGAAAATAGTCTGGCAGTTCCCCAAAAAGTTTAACATAGAGTTACCATATGATCCAGCCATCCTACTTTTCTGTATATACCCAAGTGGATTGAAAGCATATATCTACATAAAACCTTAGACATGAGTATTCAGGGCAGAATCATTTACAAGAGCCAAAAAGTGGAGGTAACCCCAAAGTCCTTCAGCTGATGGATGGATACACAAAATGTGGTATATCTGTACAATGAATATTATCCTATCAACAGTGGCCAAATTATGGATAGAGCCCAAATATCCACTGACTGATAAATGAATAAAGATGATGTGGTACACACACACACACACAGGAATATTAGCCATAAAAAAGAATGGAATTTTACCATTTGCAGTGATGTGGAGGGAGCTAGATCATATTATGCTAAGTAAAATAAGTCAGAGAAAGAAAAATACCATATGATTCCACTCATATGTGGAATTTAAGAAATAAAACAGATGAACATGTTTGGGGGAGGAAGAGAGAGAGGCAAACCATAAAAAGAGACTCTTAACTATAGAGAACAAAGGTTGCTGGAGGGGAATGGGCTAAATGGGTGATGAACGTTAAGGAGGGCACTTGTGATGAGCACTGGGTGTTATATGTAAGCAATGAATCACTAAATTCTACTCCTGAAACTAGTATTACACTATATGCTAACTAACTAGAATTTAAATAAATACTTGAAACATAAAAAAGTAAGCGAAAAATAAAAGACAAAGAAAGCTATATATCTTTTTTCAAAAAGGCATATTATCCAGCCATGAAAAAGAATAAAGTACTGGTGCATGCTACCACATGAATAAACCTTGAAAAAATTATGCTAAGTGAAAGAAGCCAGACACAAAAGACTGCATGTTGTATTATGCCTTTTATATGAAATGTCCAGAATAGGCAAATCAAATCCATAAAGAGAGTAGTGGTTACCAGGAGTTGGGGAGAAATAGGGAGTGCCTGCTTAATGGGCATGAGGTTTCTTTTGGGGGATGATGAAAATGCTCTGGAATTAGGTTGTGTTAATGCTCTGGAATTAGGTGGTATTAATTATTGCACAACATTTTGATATACTAAAAACCAGGGAATTGCACACTTTAAATGTGGTTAAAACAATGACTTTTAGGTTAGATGAATATAATTAGAATAGGAAAAATCAATAACTCAAAAAACAAACATAAGACCCATGGCTGGTTATAGAGGAATTTTGCAGAATGAATATATTTCTTTTAAAGTCCTGGTCATTAAGCTCACTGTTTTTAAAAGCGGTAGCTTTGAATAGGTGGGTATTGAAGAAAACTAATTCTTCCAAAAGCTGTGACTATTGTTTCTGGCCATATACAGATGATCACAGATTTCTTAGTGACTCTGCATTCTGATAGAGTTGCCAAATAAGCATAAGTTGTTGTTTTTTTTATATGAGCATACTCAATAATGAAGACTACATTTTATAAGATTCACCTAGAAACAAGCAGTTTTCTGATATGAAAAAAAGCATCTGAATGAATTAATTAATTCAACAACAAAAGACTATGGAAGAAAACATGCCCTAGCAACTGGCTTCTTGTACTACAATCAGGGGCTCATTTATCTTAAACAAGTCAACTTTTGTAACACCCTCTGTACTGTATAGAATACTGAGTGACAGTCAAACAGAGCTGTCAAGAAAGAAGGAAAACAGTGGGAAATGTGAACTAGAATGAATTAAATTTAAAAAAAAAAAACACTTTGTAAGAGAATGCAAAATAGTCTCTGACAAAGAATTTTCCTTTAAAATAACCAGAAGCTATGTGAACACATTGAGCAAGTGAATGTCAGTAAGATGAAAAGTACTTATTAATCCCCCACAGCACTTCTAATAGAATCTACCTGGCCCCCAGCTCATTATAAAAACCATCTAAATCCTAAAAGACACTGAATAAAACCCCCACAAATCCTTCCTTCACTCTCATGTCAGATGCTGCTTGACAGATAAGTTGCTTACAAAATGAGTTCTTCTAGTTTTTGCCTTCACTCAATGTCCTAGGTTCTTGTCTCATAGTTTTTGTGTTAATAGTTTTAAGAGTGTATTGGAAGTTATATGTTGTTAATTCCACTTTTGCTTTTTTTCTAAAATTATTAAAAATCAAATAGGGGGATCCCTGGGTGGCGCAGTGGTTTAGCGCCTGCCTTTGGCCCAGGGCGCGATCCTGGAGACCCAGGATCGAATCCCACGTCAGGCTCCCGGTGCATGGAGCCTGCTTCTCCCTCTGCCTGTGTCTCTGCCTCTCTCTCTCTCTCTGTCTGTGACTATCATAAATAAATA
Source organism: Nyctereutes procyonoides (assembly GCF_905146905.1). Taxonomy (NCBI): domain Eukaryota; kingdom Metazoa; phylum Chordata; class Mammalia; order Carnivora; family Canidae; genus Nyctereutes; species Nyctereutes procyonoides. The sequence goes on from NW_026575122.1 coordinate 28,541,458, forward strand.
AAAATTAAAAAAAAAAATCAAATAGGTACTAAAGAATTGAAAGTGATATGATCTCTTTTCTCCTCAAAGAGATTTTATCATGAGAAGTTATTTTAGGTGTTGATGGGAAGGGAAAAAAATCCTCCTGATTACCTCACTGTTCTAAGATGGGGCCTCTAGTATTTTAGGACTCTCTTGGGAGTTCTGTTCCCTCTTCTGTCACTGATTTGCATTGTGACCTTGGAAAAGTTTCAGTGTATAAAGATAAGTGCAAAGTGAAGTTATGAAAATAAGACTTAGTTGAGATCAAATGAAGAACAGAGATGGAGCAGGTGGGATGGCTATGTAACAACTTGTCCTAGTAACTGGATGCAGTGACCAGATAGCAATTTGGCTTGAAGGAAATTTCAAATTACTTAGCTATATGCTGACATAGTTTCTCATACAGCTTTATAGAAAACTCAAAATTTTGCCTAAGGACAAGAACTACAGCAAGAATCTAATGTTATTTGTCAATCTTCTCTAGTTCTGTATCTTACAGCTGAAGAAATTGTGGATATTATAGAGGAGAAGAGAAGCTAATTTGATGTTATAAGGCAAGAAAGCCTTAGATACATTGAAATAAACATCTTAAAATCATAGTATATTGTCATTGTACACATGCAAATCTGAAACCAAACTATGCATATAATCTAGCTCTATTCACTCTTAAGATATATCCAAATAAAAATGTCAGACAGGCATCATTTTTAAAAAGATTTTATTTATTTGAGAGAGAGAGAGAGAGAGAGAGGAGGGGGCGGTCGAGGGAGAAGCAGGTTTCCCGCTGAGCAGGGAGCCTGACATGGGGCTCAATCCCAGGACCCCAGCATCATGACTTGAGCCGAAGGCAGATGCTCAATGGAATGAGTCACCCAGATGCTCTGAACAGACATCATTTTTAAAAGCCCAGTAGCCAGAAATAATTCTTAAAATCCACTGGAAACAAAGAACAAATAAAAAATAGTTCTGTGCAATAAAATAATGGTGGGGAGAAAATTGCATAAGTTGTAACATCTGAATGTAAACTTCATAAGCCTCCTGGGCATCACAATATTTAGTTCAATGCTATTTGCATTTTTATGGCAGAAATATTTATTACAGTCCTCAGAGAAAAGATAAAGTACCTGATGATACTGAAAAGAGGAAGCCAGTAGAATCAATCTTGTGAGAATATAATACATCAAAACCCATTTAACTATATAAAGCAAGTTTAAATTCCACTCTTAGAAGTACATGCTCAAGAAGTCTTGATAGAAGAACAACTTTGAGATGGATGAACTTGTGCAGGATAAGAAATGGCAGTGTTAAAGAATACATTTATTTATTTTTTTTAATTTTATTTATTTATTCATGACAGACAGAGAGAGGAGGCAGAGACACAGGCAGAGGGAGAAGCAGGCTCCATGCAGGGAGCCCGACGTGGGACTCGATCCCTGGTCTCCAGGATCACGCCCTGGGCCAAAGGCAGGCCAATGTATCCAGGGATCCCCAGGATACATTTTTTTAAAGTGAAGTCATGACTCTTGTCCAGATATAAAATAAACAGGTCAAAAATTTTATTTGACTCATTAATTACTGAAGAACCAGTAAGCCATCATTCAAAGAACCACACACACATAGACAAAGAATACTGAATGTAGTTAGAAATAGATGCAAAGCATCTTTCTCAAAAGATGGTACATGTAAGCCTCTTAAGCCCCTGGCAATAAATAAAAGTAGGCCCTATTCCTGGACTTAAAAAAGAAGAGATTTTCTTTGTTCTACAAAGTTATTACTCTGAAGGGTGAGAGAGAATCCTACCTAAAGTTACTCAACGACTCCAAATGTAAACTAAAGTGCTCACTTAAAAAAATACAATGTTGAGCCAATAGTACATTTTAAAACAATAGGGATATTTTAAGACCTTCTTTCAGTTGCCTTTTTAAATGAGGTTACTTTATTAAGAACATTTTTAAGCTCAAAAGTAATTTGCAATTTATTTGAAAGGCCCAAATTATGCTTTTTCTCTGCCCAGAAGCAGTGTCTGCCCTTCTATTTTAGACAGGTAGGTTTGGGGAGTTTGTTTTTGCTTTCTTTTGTTTTGGTTTTGACCAATCATCTAATTTTTTCAAAAGGGGCCATGATGTATGTTGAAAGATAACCCACAGAACTTGATTTTAGTTCTTAGTTTGAGCCATAATACTATTTTTAAAAGATTGGTGGAACCACATCTTTAAACAATCTTGGAATAAATGCCCATAATTTGGAGTACACAAATTTGGTAGCATTTGGAAATTTTGTGTGTTTGTGTACGTATGCTTCCGAATATTCTTTCAACTCCTGATTTTTTATAGTAAAGAGTATTCACAGTGACACAAACTGCTGTTTAGATATACAAATCACAGTGTGGGGGCATACAAAATTTTGTACATGAAAAAATGGAATAAACCCAGTAACTTGAATCTAAAAATGTATCTGAATCATTAGGTTATGTATAGCATTTTCACGTAACCATTCTCCATAACCTCACTTACTACTATTACTATCATTAATAGCCTAAAATAATACTGACTATAAAGACTACCACTATCCCTACCCAATCATATCTAATAAGGAGAGTAATTAAGATAAAAGAGGTGCTATACACAAGAGCAAATCTTTGAATTCATTTACATTTTTGTTATCATCTTCATTTGTAAATTTATTCACTGGAGTTTCTGATTAGTAAAATGTGCAGCAGCCCAGAAATGCCCCAAGGAGGCATCAGAATTTTCATTACCCAGGTGTTACACAGAACCAGTGGGATCCTCTCCATACCCTAAGCTTATTATTCGTGCCAGTTGTGGGAAATGGGGGCCAATCTTCCAGTATTTTCCTACCTCCAAAACTGCTAGGCTTCTCCCAGAGGAATAGGACTAATAATCCACTCAAGACCAGAACCTCCATGAAATGGCTCACTTTGAGTCCAAACTCAATCCTGAAGAGCTCTTCAAGGACAAATCGTTTTGGAACACATCTGTTTTATTGAGGTAGCACCCTCAAGGGACTTGGCCAAAGTGGATCCCTCAAAATTCCTACTCCCTAGGGTTTTAACATAGCAAAGGTTAAGGTTTAAGATGATGACTGGAGTCAGACTGCTAGAATTCAAATACTGTTGATCCACCACTTACTGGCTTTTGTGACTTTAGGCAAATTATCTAATCTCTTTAGACTTTAGTTTCCTCCTTTGTGAAATGGCAGTGATCATTGTACTTACCTTATAGGGTTCTTGTGTGAATCCAAAGATTCACAATGAACCAGAGTCGTGCCCAGCACATAGTGCTACTCCATATTATCTACTACTGCTATTGTTATTATTTATCATCATCATAATCATCATTATTATTCTCATTTCCCTCCATGGCTGACACATTTTCCTTAAGCTTCCAGATCATCCAGAACACCTATACATGACTACTACAGGTAAGAACATATTTACCAACATGCCTTGCCCAGATGTCAACTAGTATGCACCTTATAGGAAGCACACTGGACAAACCTGAATATCTTTTAATCCTACTCGACCCAAAATCCTGCTTTGTGACAAACAATTAAAATATCCCATTCCCACTTCAAATGCATGATTGGTACCCTGCCTTCTTGGCAATTTTATAAAATGGAACTAAATTCAGTAACTAAGGTTATCAATGCTCCATTAAAATATATTTGCTGAATGAAGAAATTAACACACATATTTATTGAAAATCTATTATATGTCAGTTACTAGAAAGTCAAAGAAATTTAGCCCACTGTGTCTTCCCTGCAAAGTCTTACCATCTAGTGGAGAGGGACAGATAAGCACATGATCACCATACAGTGTACTAAACGCAGTTTTCTTATGAAATTTGCATTGGTTCCGTTCATGCTTTTTTCTAGCTCTATCAGTCAAAGCAAGGTTCTTGGCAAGGTAACAAATGTAGGCATACTTTGTCTTAGGCTCCTTTCCTTTCCCCCTAAGACATTCCCTTTCCCTAATCAGGAAGCCACTTCCTCTCAGCAACTCTGAGTTCAGTTCTAAGATTGAGAACAGATGGTTATAATCGCAGCTGATATGTTTGTTGCTAATAATTAAGGATTTGCCCCTTTTGAGCATAAGTGCATTTTTGTAGGGAGCTCCTGGACCTACAACCCCATTTAAGAGCTAAAGGAATGAATCTCTACTGGAAGAATTTCAGGCAACTGGCTGAGAAGAGAGAAGTCTCAAAGTATTGGCTAATTTTCATTCTTTATTTATAATTGTTTCTGCTCTATACCAATCTTTATTTTATTGCCCCTACTTTCTTACAAGAGCTGTTTTCTCCAGTGTCCAAGTTCAAACCAATGAATAGACTGTAAAACTTTTCAATTGCTTGCATTCTTGCTATATATATTATTGGGCAGAGGTTTGGAATACTTAGCCTTCAACCTACTTTGCCCCATTCTGACAAGCCCGCTTTCCACCAAACTCAATTATTATGCTTCATATTCACCATAGAACTCCCACATTAAAACATGCAAACCTTTATTGGAGAAAAAAGAATATTTTATTTGTTAATGAAAAGACATGTTTTCCTCACAATGCTTTCTATTCAAAGGTTTATGCTGAAGCATTGTTGTCTGTGTTTTTGTCCTGCATAAGAGGAGCAGGCTTTAACAGGCTAGCCTGTTATTAGAATTTATCTCTTTGCATGCATAAGAAGTTCATTCTTTTAGAAGTTAATCCTTCTCTCTAAATGGGACATACTATCTCTTTAGAAATTAGTCAGTTTTTTGCCTTCACATTTTGTCTTAAATTGCTGTGTAGCATTGTTCCACTTCTAAATCATTTGTCATAGCTAAATGGAGTTCTGTGAATTGCTGCAGCTGCCTGTAAGTGGGTATTTTCCTTTGGTTCATAGAATAGGCACTGTTTGCATTCTCTTTTCACATTTTTTTTTAAGGTTCCAACGACAGTATGAAAAGAAGACTCATTTGCCATTGGAATTCAAAGTTGAATGGTAAAGATGAAAATAGAATCATGTACATGTAAACAATGGCACGAGAGCACAAGGAAATCAAGTTATGAAATTCAAGAATTTCTGAATACTTAGCTGTAAAGTCTTTTTTCCTCCACTAATTTTCATTATAATTTTTAGTAAGACATGAACAACAGCTGTTCCCTTCTTTCTTGGAAAGCAGTTGGTAAAGCAAGTTTTATCAGGCATTCTAAAAGAATTCAGTTAATATGATTGCCTCCAAAGCACTAGCCAGATTGATTTTTTTGCTTTGGTAATTTCCATTATGGTGAGCATCACTAGATGATGAAGTATACCTTTATTTGGAAGGCAGGAGTTTAGAAGAATATTTAGTCTATAATTTCTTTGGTCACAAACAATAGGAAAAATGCAGCAGGGAAGGAAAACAGTAAGAGAAAAATAAAAAGAATAGAATTTATGTTTGTTTAGGTATAGTCAGTATCAACAAATGAAAGTCTGTCTTCAGAGACTATTAATATTTATTTACTTTCTCATTTGTGTCCCAAGAAGTGCCTGCAGGAAAGAAGAAATACTTTCCTAGCTTTCCATTACTTGATTTTCAGACAATCTGGAAATGTTCTACATTGGTTAGAAGGCAGCAGCGGGACCCAGCCACACAAGTCTTCTTTGGTGGTTCAGAAAACATTATGGGTGGTTGCCTACAACCAATCAGTATTCCCAACACAGAGAAGCAGGCCTTAAAATTATAGAACCCTAAGACTGTTAGGACCCTAAATGTTGGCTAAGCCAATTTCCCATCTAATGTTTAAGTATTTTGCAACATCTTGATAAGTGATTGCCCAGCCCTTATGCTTGACACTGCCAATGATCCATGGCTAATTTCCTCAACTGCATGGGTAGACCACTAGAAGACCTTCTGCCCCAAAAGGAACAACAGTGAAGAAGCAGCTTTTCAAGGCAAGACCTCTCTATCTTCTAGTGATGGATTTGGGGGGCCCTGGGTGTTGCAATCAGTTGAGCATCGGAGTCTTGGTTTCAGCTCAGGTCATGATTGCAGGGTTTTGAGATTGAGCCCCGCATTGGGTCTGAGCTCAGCAAAACGTCTAATAAAGTTTCTCTCTACCTCTCTCCCTCTCTTTCATGCTCTCTCTCCCTAAAGTGAATAAATAAATCTTTTTAAAAATCTCATTTTTGCTTCACCCTATATTCTTTTGTAGCCTCACATATGAAGAAATTGTATTTTCTCTCCTTACCTATTTGGCTCTAATATATATTTGTCATGAAAGTACATAGCTAACTAATAAGCATGCTATTCTAATGAGCATGCTGTTCCAATAACTGCTTAAATTACTGCTTCAAAGCTTACATGAGTCCTTCCCTATAAGTATGCTAAAAATGACTTGCAAATGGGTTAATACTAATAACAAATAAATAATATTAGATACAAACAGGAAAATTTTTGACAACAGAATAAAGTACTTAGTATAAGAAAACGTGTTATGAAATGCATAGAATAATCAAAATGCTAAGGTATACCTCTTAGATAATTAGGGGTTAGAAGCTTGTTAAAGTCAATTTCTCCTTTTCCAATTAGACAACCAGACACCACTCTTCTTCAACTAAGCCTTAGGTGCATAACCCCATTTTCCTGCCCTTTATCTATTTCATGTTTGTGTACCAAAAAGAGCTATGTTTAACTTGTTACTAAAGTTTCCTTTTTCTGTTTTTTTTTTTCCAATAAAGACCTAGATTTACTTGCACATTTTTCACGAGCATCAAATAGTGGGTGATCTTTCAAGCTTGAACAGTAACAGTTGTATCGCTGAGGAAGGACTTCTTGTTTCAGATGGTCTAGATAATGATTTACAGCTATTTTTGGTAATTCTCAAAATGACAGCTCCTTGAATTTTTCTGTGTGCAGAAAAATTTGCTGGGCTGGCATTTTTCAGACCCTGGGAGGTTCATCCCAATTCTCAGCATGTGGGAGCAAGGGAATGCTCTGAAATCTTTACTCCAGAGGGAACTGACCTGTCTCCATTATCTTGTGATACATGTGAATGTTTGATGAGGTTTCCCTAGATGTCTGTGGCCTCCTGAGGTCTGGAATTTGTGAGCCAGGGCTAACCCATGAGCTGGGTGAAATTACTTATAGGCCATGGGCATTCCAAGACCAAACCTGATAAATTGACCAATAATGATAGTTTAGTTCCTCTAAAGGAAATGAACAATACTTCATACAATATATATATTAAAGACATAGGGATGCCACCTAAGTGGCTCAGGTGGTTAAGTGTCTGCCTTCAGCTCGGGTCATGATCCCAGTGTCCTGAGATGGAGCCCCACATCAGGCTCCCTGTTCAGTGGGGAGCCTGCTTCTCTCTCTCCCCCTGCTTATCCTCTCTCTCTCTCACTCACTCACTCACTCACTCACACTTTCTCTCAAATAAATAAAATCTAAAAAAAAAAAAGAAATAGTAAAAGAGGAAATGGAAGAAAGAACACAAGAGACAAGATAGGAATGAGTTAGAAAGGTTTTTTTTTTAGAAAGAGGAAAAAAGTGTATTTAATATACTTTTTAATCATTTCCTTACTCAAGATCTTCAATGGATCTTCAGTACCTACGGGGTAAATTCCAGCATCCTAGGCTGATATTTAATATGTTCCATGATCTATATAGAACCTACCTCCCCAACACATGCCCTCTGTATTTATGGATGTTTCCCAGAATATTTCTTTGGGGATTTTATCTTCTTGTCTTTGTCCCTAAGGAAAATCTTATGTGTTCTTTAAGACACAGCCTCAAGGACTAAGACATTGCCTACAAATAGCATTTATTGACCTTGGTCTTTACCATATTTACTTCAGAATTAACACTTTCTAAAATGCCTCCCTCAGTACTCCATGTAACAGCAGTGGTGAATTAAGGATGGTTTTTTTATTCTAGGAATTCTGACTCTAATTCCATCAAATATTTGTATATTAGGTGTTCTGTATGTAGGTTTTTTTTTACAAGTTATAGGATTTAGACAATTACAAACCTACTCTTCCCCCTAATTTTCATTATGCTACCAACTTATGCCAGCCATATATCTTCACTTTACTAAACTCTTCAACTTTGGGAGATTTTTCTTACTCAGTTTTTCTAAAGACTCCATTTTGCTTGAAATCAGCATCTGTTTTTTCAAGACAGAGGTCCATTCAAACTTTTTGTAAAGTTTATCTTCTATTAAATTTTGCCCTGAAAGTAGATTCACTTTCTTAAAATGTAAATCTTATTTAAATTCAATTAACTAACATATAGTGTAGTATTGGTTTCAGGGGTAGAGGTCAGTGACGCATCAGTTTTATAGGATACCCGGTACTCATTACATCACCTGCCCTCCTTAACGTTCATCACCCAGTTACCCCATCCCCCACCCCCCTTCCCCTCCAGCGACCCTCAGTTTGTTTCCTATGATTGAGTCTTATGGTTTGTCTGCCTCTCTTTTTTTTTAAAGATTTTATTTATGTATTCATTCATTCATGAGACATACAGAGAGAAAGGCAGAGACAGGCAAAGGGAGAAGCAGGCTCTTCAAGGGGCCTGATGCAGGACTCCATCCGGGGACCCCAGGATCATGCCCTGCGCCAAAGGCAGGCGCTAAACTGCCGAGCCACCCAGGGATTCCCTCTTCCTCTTTTTTTTTTTTTTTCAGATGCTTGGTGAATAAGTTTATCACTTTATCTGAAAAATCTTCATAGAAAATTGTGATTTGGTTTATTACCTCTCAGCAGCCCGCTCCTAAGCTCAAAGGAAGCTTGGCTTCTTCTGAGCTACCCAATCTTTCTTTTGGGCAAAAGACAAAATTTGTGAGATAGACAAAATTGAAATTAAAATCTAGCTTTATTTAAGTCTTCATGGAATCATCAGCACGTATCACCTCACAAATATGTATGTTCTTTACTAGTTATTGTAGAAAGAATATTTCTGTAGCTCCCAGTAAATATGATGTGTTCAATTTATACGACCTCTTCTGTATTATTCCTCACATACTAGTCTTTAAAAGACTAAATAAAAAATAATACATATTTTTTCAAAGCTTTCTCAAAGTTTAAAAAAGTCACACTATTTTCTTCAACCAGTGCAATTTGAATGAGCTTGTTAATCTTTAAGAAATAACAGTGAGAAGTTTTCTTGATTTATTTAGAGCAAAATGCTTTCCCTAATCTTTTTTAATTGAATTAATACGCAATTAATTATATCAAATGGAGACTGGTTTCAAACACATAGACTGCCAAAAATATTAGCAAAAGAGACCAGAAGAGCAATTAGTGGATATATTTTAATAAAACAAGTGCTTTTAAATTTCTTTAACAAAATTCATATGATTAATAAATGTAATCTTATCATTATTACCATTATTTTGTTTTTCTTTGTCTTTTAACAGATTTACTGAGATAATTCATGTACCAAAAATTTGACTCATTGAAAGTGTACAATAAAAATAGTTTTTAGTGTTTAAAAAAAATAGAAATCAGCATCTAGCACAAGTAAACAGTCATCCGGCTTTTACTGGGAGCCTTTAGAGAATCTTCCCACACCAAAGTTATTTGATAAAGAGTTTCTACTTTTCACCATGATAAGGAATGTTGGATTTAAAAGATTTAATAAATGCAGTAGGACTGGGGGCACCTGGATGGCTCAGTGGTTGAGCACCTGCCTTTGGCTCAGGTCTTGGTCCTGGGGTCCTGGGATCAACTCTGTCCATCCCCTGCCCACGACCCCACCACCACCCCACCACATCCACCCACTCCTTACCCCACCCCACCCCCGGCACAGGGAGCCTGCTTCTTGCTTTGCCTCTGTCTCTGCCTCTGTCTCTGCCTCTGTCTCTTTGTTTCTCCTGAGTAAATAAATAAAATCATTTTAAAAATGCAGTAGGACTGGAACATTTCTACCAGAATATATGAAAAATCAGATTTCCAAGAGCTGGGATAGAAAGACCACACTCTCATAGAGCAGTAAAAATTGAATTCCTGCAGATCTCCAAATTTAAGTGCAAATTTGTCTTTAGAACTCACCTGCATGTGTGAATGGAGATGTATCTTACAACTCCCTGGGACTTTACATATAAACAGCTCTTAGGAGAGATAGTCACAAAGAGAAGTCCAAGAAAACAGGTAACTGAAGCTCAACTCGCACTTAGGTGTTAAAATACCGAAATCAATAAGTTGAATCTATAATACTAGTTCCATTTCTATGATGAAAATTAACAAAAATTCTTGCAACATCATTGTACTCTAAGGAGCCAATTCTATCCTCTTGAAAAAAAAGTTATATATATGTAATTAATTATAATTATAAATTAATTTTCATTAAGTACAAAACCTTACATTACAATACACAGAAATGAAATTGAGCAATATGGCCACCAAAATAATTATTTATGATATTTTCCAGATTATAACACTTAGGCCTCATGTGGATCATTCCTGCACTTGAACATTTTCTGAGCATAAGGTCCATAGCAGTCCTGTCACAGACGTGGGTAATGCATAATCTAGAGGGTCTCTACTAGTGGAACCAAAGACATATATAATAAGAGAATTAAAAGAGAAAGGGGCTCCTGGGTAACTTACTCTGGTGTTAAATTAGGTCACACAGTAGTACATCAATGTACTGGTGTAGTTATTTCCAGATTTGTTAAACTCCAGGGATTCGTTTTGATTCTGGCCACTCCATACCTGTCATTTCTAGTAGTTCCTTTATCATTGCAGTCAAAATATTCTAGCTGTATTGAAATAAACTTTGTTCACAGATTCTCCCCAGCCTCCTAGCACCATACCTTGGTTCATTCTGCTTCCTCTTCCTGGGAAGTCTCTTCCCTTCTGCCCTTCAGAAATTCTGCCCATCTTTAAGGACTAGCTTAAAATCTAGCCCCTTCTTAAAGCCCTCCACAACTGCCAATCTCTGGTGATTCCTGCATCTTTTAAGTTCCAACATCCTGGGGTGCTTGGTTGGTTTAGTTTAGCATCTGCTGCTTGGATCGTAATCTCAGGGTCCTGAGGTCGGGCCCTGTGTTGGGCTCTCTGCTCAGTGGGGAGTCTGCTTCTCCCTCTCCCTCTGTGCTCTCTCTCTCAAATAAATAAACATTTTTTAAAAATAAAATAATTTCCAACATCCTTTGGTTTTCTCAGGTATTTATTGTCTTGTTTATCTGTATAAATTTTTTCTATGTATATCTTTTTTATCAAGCTATTTTATACTATTCTTAAACACAGAAATTATGTTTTATAATGCTTTGTGTACCGAACATTGCCTATCCCAGTAGATACACATTAAATATTTGTTGACTGGTTGATATTATCTATTACTTTCATGCTAATTTACCTGTTATACTGTTTCTCAAGAAAAAAAAAAACCCTCATAGATCCAAATTTGGAAACCCCATTCTGAGCTACTTTACATAACTTTCATTTGTACAGTCATGACATCATGTGACAATAAGTGCATGTTAGTACTGGAATTCATGGCAATACTTAGTTATTAGGGAGTATTCAAGATCCAAGATACTAATTTTTAGAAACTGTTGGTGAGATTATAGAAAAAATAAAACTCATAAAACTCTCAGATCCTAGACAATTCTACTGAAGTATTCATTCCTATGAGAAACAGTATTTTAATAAACTCAACTACTCTGAATTGTGGGATTGGAAAAAATCATTATGGTCATTATGACAAAATATATTCAAAGTCTTAAAAATATATATGTTTCGGGATCCCTGGGTGGCGCAGCGGTTTGGCGCCTGCCTTTGGCGCAGGGCGTGATCCTGGAGACGCGGGATCGAATCCCACATCAGGCTCCCGGTGCATGGAGCCTGCTTCTCCATCTGCCTATGTCTCTGCCTCTCTCTCTTTCTCTCTCTGTGACTATCATAAATAAATAAAAATTTAAAAAAAAAAAAAATATATATGTTTTGATTGTTCAGTTTTACTTCTAGAAAACACTTCTAGTTTTACTTCTAAATAAATAAAGATGTACACAAATAGCTACAAGGATATTTGTTATAGAACTAAAATATAAGAGACGCCTGGGTGGGTGAGTGGTTGAGCTTTTGGCTCATGTCATGATCCCGGGGTTCCAGGATCGAGTCCCACATCAGGCTCTCTGCGAGGAGCCTGCTTCTCCCTCTGCCTATGTCTCTGCCTCTCTCTGTGTCTCTCATGAAAAAATAAATAAAATCTTAAAAAAAAGAAGAACTAAAATATAATATGTAAAAATATATAAAACCCTAAATAACCAAAAATAGGTGATTGGTCAAATAAATTATATACTATACAAGGAAGCCATTAAAGTGTGCTGCACAAGAATATTTAATGAATTGAAAAGATGATCTTAATATACTGTTATATGAAAAAAGTCTTAAATATAATTGTATTTTAAAGTACTAGAAATATAAAATTTCAAATGCTGATTATGATATGAAATAATCATATTTACAGATTTCCAAGTTTTCTATAGTGAAGATGCAGTACTCTTGCATAAAGAATTTTTAAGGGGATTCCTGGGTGGCTCAGCGGTTTAGTGCCTGCCTTCAGCCCAGGGTGTGATCCTGGGGTCCTGGGATCGAGTCCCACATCAGTCTCCCTGCATGAAGCCTACTTCTCCCTCTGCCTGTGTTTCTGCCTGTGTGTGTGTGTGTCTCATGAATAAATAAATAAAATCTTAAAAAAAAAGAATTTTTAAAATTTTAAGTAAATATTTAGCCAGTATCTCAGAATTGATCATTGGGGGTCACACAATCTACAACCAAGAAAAATATATTATGTAACTTTTTTTTAAAAGTAGGTTCCAAAAATAAATAAATAAATAATAAATAAATAAATAAATAAATAAATGAATGAATAAATAAATAAATAAAAATAAAGTAGGCTCCACACCCAGCATGGAGCCCAACTCAGGGCTCAAAACTCACAACCCTGAGATCGAGACCCAAACTGAGATCAACAGTCAGACACTTAATGGACTGAGCCACCCAGGCGCCCCTTTTATTATGTAATCTTTTGAATTAATCACAAGACAAACTAAAGAAAGGATCTCACATCTTGATGACTTTCTTTAGGAAAGTGAATGAATGTCATATGGCTGAAGCCAACCAATGATGTAAGACGGTGGGAAGAATGTTCCTCCCTAGCATTGCTTATGACTTGCAGCTCTTGCTTATTTTTGTTTGTAGGTCCATGGAAAGTGTATGTGTAAGCACAACACAGCAGGTACCCACTGCCAACACTGTGCACCATTATACAATGACCGCCCATGGGAGGCCGCTGATGGCAAAACGGGATCTCCTAAAGAGTGCAGAAGTGAGTACCATACCCACAAGCCTAAAAGCCTTCTTTGTAAAGTAAACTTATCTGTGGACTCCTTGTCTCTGGAAACATAGTATAAAGTGGTGGGTGATGGGCACAGTAACCTACACAAATATACCCCATGTCACTACTCACTGTGACCTCAGCTATTGGAAACAATCACTGCTTGCAAAGTTGTCAATATGACAATTTTGCCAACAGTGTGTTACCCATTTGCTTGGACAGTTTGCAGGACCTAAGCACCCTCCTTCAGAAACTGACATAATAAAAACATGGCTAGACACAAGAGCAAGCGAGAATTATGGCATACAATGACCCTCGTGGCTGAGATATTGAATTATAATCATGAAAATAGCTATCTCAAATTCAGTTTTCAGAACAACCCAAAAAAGCAAGCTTTTCAGAACAACCCAAAAAAGCAAGCAGCTGGTGTTAATCCCACTTTGGAGATCAGGAAATTGAGGCTCAGTTAAGATTAAGTAAATTGCCAAAGTTAGTAAACCATAGTCAGGACTTGATCTCAGCTCTTCAGACCCCAAATTAAATGTTTTTTCCATAGTACCATGATGCCTTTCTTTTCACTTATGATACTTGAAATGACAAATCAGTTTTGAAACCAAGCCAGTTGGTCAAGAACGAGACTGCATTACTAGGACTAACTTCAGGTTTGAAGTTGGAGATTAGATAGATAAAACCGTAAAAAATATGGGGATACAAACCATTTTTTCTTTGCAGTTCAAAATGTTCAGAGAAATACACATGCTCATAACAATGTTTATACTCGCAAACTTCAATTTTACAAAGATTTAAAGGCAAGTACTGTGGGTAATATTGTGAGAATTCTCCTCCCATACATAATTTGGAATCCTAATTGATTTATTTTAGTTTCTAAGACATGTAAAGGATTTCCTTTAAGCATAAATTTTAAATTATCTTATATTATGCTTTTTAAAGATTATGAATCTCGTCAAAATATCATAACATGTCAAGGAAACAATGAAAAAACAATAGCACAAACACAACTGACCTCCAGGAAAAAGTCTGGATTCTTATTCTAAATCACTCGTCAAGAGAATCTAAAGAATTTCTCCTAAATTCCTAGAGTGCCATTCTGGTCCTTTCCACAGACACCAACTGTGTATCTAAATGCATATAGAACACAGAGACTTGTCACTTGTTGCTACTGATAATCTTATAAATGCCTCTGAGAAATGGTTACAAAAGAAACAATGCAGGCCTCTTTAATAAAAACAAACAAACAAACAACAACAACGAAACACACCCAGGCTTCTAGAGGAGACTATCTTATACTCGCCAGTACATCAATAGCTGAGGAATAGTGCTTCATGAAAGACATATCCATCTACCTACCAAGTTACTAACCCCTGTCCACGAGAAGTTTCCTTACAGGCTCAGTAGTGAACATGAATTTAGGCCTGTATTTGCAATATATTAATTTTCATTTTCAAATAATGCCTGACCATGTCGAGTTTTTTAAGCATGGTTAGGGGACCCACAGTGATGACACTGGTCCTTGGGGGGTAGCAGGAATGGAAATGGTGAAGTGTTAACTGTGAAAGAGGGAAAAAAATGGTAGCCATTCTAATAGTCTTTCCAAAATAAATGTCAACCTCAGTTGCTAAGGAAATTATAATATCTCTGCCTAAGAGCACAGATCTACACTTTGCTGACTTTCAGGCATATTCTAAAACGTAATTTTTTAATTAAAAAATATAAAGAAACACTGGAAGGATATACAAGAAACTAAACAATAAAGTAGTAACTTGCTGAAAATGGGGTGACAGGGGATCCCTGGGTGGCTCAGCGGTTTGGCGCCTGCCTTTGGCCCAGGGCGTGATCCTGGAGTCCCGGGATCGAGTCCCACGTCAGGCTCCTGACATGGAGCCTGTTTCTCTCTCCTCCTGTGCCTGTGCCTCTCTCTTTCTCTTTCTACATCTATCATGAATAAATAAATAAATCTTAAAAAAATTGAAAATATATTTTAAAAAAAGAAAATGGGGTGACAGGGTACACAGGGATCAGGAGACTGGTGTTCTCATTGTTTGCCTTTTTATATTGCTGTTTTGATTCTTGTTGTGAAAATGTGCACTATTTACAAAACTAAAAATAAAATTAAAAACTAACACTGCATGTTAATTATATATGAATTTAAAAGATTGGTAGTCAGCTTACCCCATTTTTAACTGCTTCAATATTAGAGAACCTGTTGTTTTAAATTGTTTTCCTTGCATGTCTTTTTTTCCCTCAGCCTGCAAGTGCAATGGGCATGCTGATACCTGTCACTTTGACATTAATGTGTGGGAGGCATCAGGTAATCGTAGTGGTGGTGTCTGCAATGACTGTCAGCACAACACAGAAGGTCAGCATTGTCAGCGATGCAAGCCAGGCTTCTATCGGGACCTCCGGAGACCCTTCTCTGCTCCAGATGCTTGCAAAAGTAAGTAAACTAGTGGTTACTGGGGAAAAAAGCTTGATTTGTGCAAAAAAATGAATCTTTCCATCCTTCATATGTTGGTCCATGGGAGAGAGGTCATGAAATTCTCAGAACACTCAATATGCCAGTTCATTTCTTCATTGATAAGAAGCACGAATTTTTAACTTGTTAGATGCAAACAGTACAATATCCATCAAAGTAATCTCTTCTATAACTCTGCATGAAATAAAATTGCTTCCTGTGACACCACATTTGGGAAAACAAGATGACAAATAAAAGGGGGGGAAGGATGATGTAGAGGGAGATATTTTTTAAATTATCTTAAGGAGCAAATGGCTATCTTGGTTGGTAGAGCATGTGACTCTTGATCGTGAGTTCAAGACTCAAGTTTGGTGTAGAGATTACTTAGAAAAAAGTATGTGAAACTATCTTAAGACTAAATATATGAATAGGATATAAGCAATAAGTAGACTCAAATTGATGAAATAAAGAGTTATCTGCACTTGGGTCATTCTAGTTTTCATCTCTACAGTGAATTTGAACACCTGAAAAACTACAGGTTTTGGTGTCATTATGAATACACTTTGGCTGACACCGGCCTAATGGACCCCTGTATCATAAACTAATTTAGAACATAACAATAATTCCTTATTCTCCCCACAAAATACTAAATTCTTATAGAATGGATTTTGCTTTTTTGTTAGCATAACTTCAAGAAGAGGTTTATATGAATAAAGAGTAGAATTTTAAAAGATCTGCTCAATTAATGAGACATTAGGTGAAACATGTGACTGTGAAGGGTGCAGTCAGAGCTTCAGTAGATGCCCAGTGTGGATGAATAGCTCATCTAACTACACAAGTAGTTACCCATGTCAACTCAGAAATTAATCAGACAACAAAAAACACTCAAACTGTTAATGGAGATTGATGTCTATGCACTTCCTTTCTCCACCAAGGACTTCATGTTCTAGCTCAAAAACAGTGACAGGAAGGGAGCAATACAATGGGAAATAATCATTTAAAATCTTGTTTTGTTTTGTTTTTTAATTTAAAGGACAAAAATTCTCTTGATCTTGAAAAATACATTTTAAAATATTTTATTTATTTATCTACTTATTTGAGAGGGAGAGAGAGAGCAGGTGCAAGCAGGGGGAAGAGGGAGAGGGAGAAGCAGGCTCCCCACTGAGCAGGGAGCCCAACGCTGAGCTGGATCCCAGGACCCCGGGATCATGACCTGAGCTGAAGACAGACACTTAACAAACTGAGCCACCCAGGCGCCGTGAAATATACATATTTTTAACATCAGAGAGGAGATATCTGTGTGAAATTTGAGTGGGCTTTCTTGTTACAAGCTTTCTGTCAAATTGTAGAAGACAGAAGGTGTCACAATTCATTTTCAACATTGAGCCCCAAATTTCTATCTACATCTTAATATTTCTCTGAGAATTCTGTTTTGCTCCTGCTCCTTGTCAGTACTCAGACTTTCATTTTAACAGACTTTAAACAGGGATGCCTGGGTGGCTCAGTGGTTGAGCATCTGCTTTTGGCTCAGGGTGTGATCCTGGAGTCCTGGGATCTAGTCCTGCATTAGGCTCCCCGTGAGGAGCCTGCTTCTCCCTCTGCCTGTGTCTCTGCCTCTCTCTCTGTGTGTCTCTCATGAATAAATAAATAAAATCTTTTAAAAAATAATAGATTTTGATCAAGCTTCTAGAATAGCTTTCCCTGCTCCTTATGGCTGTGTAACCCCATGCTAGCTATTAAAGCTGTTTGGACTTTGATTTTTTTTTCTCCCCATAGGGTGTAATAAGAACTATATAAAATAAAGTATGTGAACTGTTTAGCACATTGCCTGTTATAGTAAGCCCTCAAGAAATAAAAACTATAATACTATAACTATAATAATTATTATTGTCCTATATAATAGAAGGTAGGAAATAATATTACAGAGTCTCTACTCTTTATATCTTATGTCAAAGATAATTACTTCTTTAAGACCCCTAAAACCTTCGGGAATAAAATAAAGGCTCCTTAACCTCAAGTGCTGAATTAAGGGTCTGCTTATAAAATTGCTTGGATTCACAATATATTCAGTCCTATTACCATTTCTACAGGATATATTTAAATAGATAGAGGGGTGCCTGGCTGGCTCAGTCAGTAAAGCATGTGACTCTTAATCTCAGGGTCATGAGTTCAAGCCTCACATTGGCCATGGAGCCTACTAAAATAATAATAATAAAATAAAATAATATTTTTAAAAATATTTTAATTTATTTTCAAAACAACATTTTCATAAAATTTCTGTAAGTTATAGATATCTCTAGAGGCAAGTTTCCTTCAATCTGGAGGAACAAACATCAGGGGATCAACAATGTTTTGAATACGAGTCAAAAAATAGTCATCATTGTCCTTAGCTCATTCAGTTCCATGTATTTCTTTTTGTTCTGTTTAAATGCAGCTTTTTCATTAGTTCTGACAATTCATACTTTAGTTTTATGATCTCAGGGTGACCAGAGACCAGTATTTGTCAAAAGCCCTTTTCATGATTCTTCTTGAAGCTGGACCATATTTTTGTAAGAGCATCAGAACAACAACCTGTAAATGACAGGGCATTAAAAAATGGACGAATACCCAATGAGAATTCATTGTAATGCAGTCGATAAGAAACTTTGATTATTTTTTTAACACAGCATTTTAACAATTTGAATGTCCAGGGACACCTGAGTGGCTCAGGGGTTGAGTGCCTGCCTTCTGCTCAGGTAGTGATCCTGGATCCAGGATGGAGTCCCACATTTGGCTTCTGCGAAGAGCCTGCTTCTACCTCTGCTTGTCTGTTAAAATAAGATTAAAAAAAAAAAAGAGGGCGCCTGGTTGGCTCAATCGGTGGAGCATTATTAGATTTTTGATCTTGGGGTTGTGAGTTCAAGTCCCACATTGGGTTTAGATATTACTTAAAAATGAGATCTTAAAAAACAAGAAAGATATATACTTTAAAATATTAATGTACTAGATAGATATGTATATGTGTGTTGCATATCCTCAGACCACTAGTAGAAATGTCTAAAAATGAAAATGTACTGACTACCAAGCAGATAAAAAAGGAAAGAAAATTAATTTATTATTAAGTAACTCAGATATGGTAACTATCTTGCAGGACAACAGGCAACATTTCAAAATACATTTTCAAAGATACTATTAAATGGCATTGACTTGAAATCGTATGCTGTACAATGTATCTAACATATATATTTGTTCATTCAGTCTTTCAATGAATTTATATTGAGTGCCTGTTTATGTGCCAGAGGTTTGGGATGCATCAGGGAACAGAATAAAGTTCTCTAACCATTAAAAACAGAAATATAAAAGGTTTACTGGCAGACTTGGAGCCAAGATAAATACCTTTTTTAATTTTTATTTTGTTTTCTTTTTGTTACTGTGCTATGTTCAAGCTATGGCTTATATTCTTACAAAATATAAAAAGGTTGCCAGCTCTAGATTTTTTAAATCCTAGAGAGCTCACCACTTCAGAATTTTAAACAAAGAGCATGAAAAAGGAGATTAGTTGAAAGTGACTCCTTGTTAATGGTCACCACTTCTATGACTCTTGTAGAGACATGTACAAAAATAGAATATTTATAAGTTTTGGTCCCCAAACTACCAGTTCTATAAAAACATAAGCAAAATGTTAGAATGTAGCTAAAACTAACACATAAGAGAGACACAGTCTTTTCACAATGTCTATGTATGTGTGTCTGTAAATGTATATATGTACCTATATATGTATGTATGTAGGCATATGGTATATATGTGTGTGCATGTATGTTAGGTCACACATGTATGATCGATATTGTGTTAGAAAGTGGCGGGGGGGGGAGCTCATAGGAGGAACAATTAACAACAGTTGAGTGTTTTGAGTTTTGACATAAGACCTGAGACCTGAAGTTTAATAGGACACACGGGTAAGGGTATTCCTACGGGAGAAAACAACCAGTGCCAAAAAAGGAACAGAAGGAAGAAAGAACATAAAGTATTCTCAGAGCTGAAAACAATTCAGAATGACCATAGAGTCAAGAAAGAGAGAGGAAGGCAACAAAAGGTAAAGGAATGAGAGTAGCAAAAAAGATGGGTGGTTGCCTGGAAGTGTTCTCATCTTGGATATCTCAGTCAGTGAGTTGGAGCTGATGGAACTACCAACAAGTAGTTGATAATCAACCAATAAATATCATTTAGCATAATTTTCCTGGGCCCTACCAAATAAATATTTGTAGGTATTATCTAAGTATTAGAAGAATGAAAGCACCAAAGCCATTTCAGTGAAAACTCTCATTGAGACCACATTAATACATTGGAAAAAAAATCCTGAAATATTATAAGGTAATTATAACAAATTTTTCTGAATTAGTTCCTCAACACTTTAAGTTGTCATTAGATTCTAAAAGACTTGAAGATAGAAACTACTACTGCTGAGTCAAGTTGCTAATCACTCCCAAACAAATACTTTCATGGTATTTAATGAACCAAGTAAGGAAGTTATGAAAATAACTGATACCAATTTAGTCCTTTTAGCATAATTTGTAGGAGGTAGATGGATTGTGGGGAAGATCTGTATTTCCTTCTTTCCTTCTCCAGACAGCCCCCTGATCCACTCATTAGACAGCTGAGGAAGGTATATCTCTTTTATTCTAAGACTATTCCAGCACATGTTTGCGACAAGACATTGGTGTCAACTTCCCTAGCATGGATTTCTTTACTGGTACCTTCTTTAAGAATATTCCTCATTCTGTTCTTCTCATCCCTTTTCTGAGCCAGAGGTAATCCCAACACTTATTAGCACATCCAACCCTTTTCTCTATCTTCATTTGCTCTGTAATATATTGTTTTATTGACAATATGTTTGCCAGAGTTTTCATTTTTTTATTTAGTAATATTCTCGGGATGCCTGGGTGGCTCAGCAGTTAAGCATCTGCCTTTGGCTCAGGGCATGATCCTGGAGTCCCCGGATCGAGTCCCACATCAGGCTCCTTGCATGGAGCCTGCTTCTCCCTCTGCCTGTGTCTCTGCCTTTCTGTGTCTCTCATGATAAATAAATAAAATAAATAAATAAATAAATAAAATTGGTTTTTTTTTAAGTAATATTCTCTTATCATTAACCATCTTCTTAATGGATGTGTCCATGTATCACCTTCAGAGTTATTAACTCTGATAATAAAGTTTATGATAAATAAGTTAATGTACATGATATTTTTTAAGATTTATTTATTTATGAGAGAGAGAATGTGTGCAAGTGAGTGGCGGAAGGGGCAGAGGGAAAGGGAGAGGATATTAAGCAGCCTCCCTGCTAAGCACGGAGCCCAATATGGGACTTGATCCCAGGACACCTGAGATCATGACCTAAGCCAAAATCAAGAGTAGGATGCTTAACTGACTTTTAGTCACCCAGGGGCCCCTGTACATAACATAAGTGCTACAATGTACCAAATTTCATGCTAGATGCTGATGGAAATATTGCTGTAACTAGAACTTTTCTCCCCATTAGCTCCCACTTTTCTTTTCTGAGAAAGGTAGTATCAGGAAAACAAGTCAATATTATGATACGATATTTAAAAATTTAAACTATCTCAGTGTGTGTTTATATCAACATGTACAATGTTATTCAAAATAACAATTTTATTATATTTATTCTACTGTGCTTACCAAGGTGGAAATGTAAGCTGCTACTCAGTGTGTGGTCCACAGACAGGTCCCATTGACATCATTTAGTTGTTGATTAGAAAATGCAGAACTTATCCCATCCCAGATCTACTGATATGCACTTTAATAAAATTCCCAGGTGACTGTATCATACTAAAGTTTAAGATTGCTTCAGAATGCTTTTCTTTATTTTTTTAAAGATTTTATTTTTAAGTAATCTCCACCCCCAATATGAGGCTAAAACTCACAACCCTGAGAGCAAGAGTCACATGCTCTACCAACTGAGCCAGCCATACATCCCCAGAATGCTTTTCAACAAAGGTTAAATGCATCTTAGCACTTACTCTACAGTTAAGTTGGCTAGAATGTCCTACGGTCCTACTGTTCTCTAAGCACCTAAATTAACCAAGATTTGCATTTCTATTGGTGTGCTTATGGACTTAGAATTTATAAAAGTGAATTACATAGGGATTTACTAAGAAAAAAAATAGATATCTGGATAAATATGTTTCCATAGTACAGCATTACTAACTCCATGAGATGTCAATAGGAATTAGATGAGGAAAAATTTTTCTATGGCCTTTGAATTTAAGAAATGGTGAATTAGGGGCACCTGGGTGGCTCAATTGGTTAAGCGACTGCCTTCAGCTCAGGTCATGATCTTAGGGTCCTGGGATCAAGCCCTGCATCAGGCTCCCTGCTTCTCCCCTTGCTCATGCTCTCTCTCTCTCTCTCAAATAAACAAAATACTTTTTAAAAATGATTTTCATCATGATGAAATCAAAGATTTCTTCAGGATTTCTCAGCACATTTGATATGCTAATGTTCATTCTAACCCTCCTATAAAGCTTTGAGGTATGTCTCTCAAATTTAACCAGAGAATGCTTTTATTACAGAGTATCTTGTGGGACCTGTGTTCTACAGAACACACTGGAAGATACTGTTATTGTATAGTGACATAACTATATGAAGACTTCACTTGGGGAGACATATCCTAGAAGATTTCTTCTGTATATTTGTTCCTCATTTCTAAGTGCTAGAGGCTACAACTGTATATCAAGGAAATAATAAACCTTATATTTCTATCAATGAAATAATCACAAACATAATACTAACCAAGGCTAGGCAGTCTAGTCTGTTGGCCTGCCCAGGATGGCTTCCGAAAACATCTCTCCCTTACTTCCTACTTGATATCCTCTCAGGAATTTGGAACCATTGAAAACCTGAAGCACCAGGCCAGACAAAATTTACTAGGTAAATTATACCTCAGTTTAGCTCAGGAAACACTTATTGAGTGCCTCCTCTATGCTAGGCATTTTGGTCTATAAAGACCTGTAAAACACAAGGTCTATAAAGATGAAAAGGTTTCCCTAAAAGATCTTTAATTCTAAATGGGGAAAAATATAAGTCACAGATTATTTCAATACATTGTGGTGATTGTGATGATATAATAAATAACAGCTGACATTTGTTGAGTACCTACTATTCTCTGTGTACTGTTCAAAAGGCTGTATATGTATTAACTCATTTAATTTTCTCAAAAGCTCTTTGATGTTGGTACTATTATCATTCCCACTGTATGAGAAAAATGCAATAAAGGAGATACATCAAGTGTTCTTAGAGAAAGTGTAGGGTAGGGTGAAAGCAATAAGGGAAGACTTCCCTTGAAAAAATGCCTTTGATACTTCTTTGGCAGTTGTTTTTATTTTTTTCCTCTAAAAGTGCACAGTGTTTGTCCTACTTTCTAATCAATGATTGCCTTTGTTGACTTTAATAAGTCAATCTAGAAAAGGAAATGAACTGATGTTCTTCTTCCTCACAGAATACGTTTAACAGAATGCTTACCTAGACACGTTATTCCATTTAATAAATATTGGTGACGTTAATCTTGGGACTCTGTTCAGTTCGGTAGCTAGCTTTCTGCCAAATAAGCCAAGGATTTATTGACACCATGGATGTTCCAGGCTACCTTTTTCTCTCCCATCTCCTGACAAGCACTATGCTAAATGCTATTGTCCCGATGCATGTATTTTTAGTGATGGTCATAAATTCATTAATCCTGAATAAAGAGCTCAACCAAATCTACTAGTCAATAGATTTATTCCTGTGAATAATTAGATCAACTCAGTTCTCACTTCCTCCACCTTTCAGCTTTAAGCAGAACCAACCATGAACCCCAACAATCAGCTACACATTTCCATAGCCAAGAAAGCACTTCTGAGGATTCCAGAGATGTTTGCGTTTTTTTAAGGCTAGTAGATCATTGAAACTAAATTTATTTCTACAACTCAGGGGGGAAAAAACGTAAAAGACAGTGCATTTAAGGTCTGTAAACACAAGGCAAAATGTGACTCTTTCCAGCTGAATCTAGGGCTGAGAGCAGAATGGAGGCTCAAGCTGGTTAATTGCCAAGGTACAGAAGTAAAATGGAAAATATAATTATCACTGTGTACTAACATACTTTGAGGAATACTGTCTTTCTGTTTCAAAAGAGCAGTCTCTTTTAGAGTAACTCACTTGAAATCTTGAATGTCATTTATGTGCCTGTTGTATCCTATCACCTAAGTAGATTTTCTTTTGGCAGACCTATTAAAAATATGAGAATAACCCCACTGAACATGGTGTGTTAGCTTTCTAGGGAGGGGAAATGCCCTGATTTGTAGCACTGGCCAATTCCTGTGGTTTAAGTATTTCCCCCAGTTTCAAGCTATCAAATCATTTTTCAAATCAGGAACTTAGACTCGACACCACAAGTGGAATGGCTTCTCTCCTTTGAATGAACTCTTGCCTCGGCCTCTTTCTCTGATCTCAAGCACTGTCCCCATCTAGTCATTGGTTCCCAAATCTGTCAATGGATCAGAATCACTTGGAGCACTTATTGAAAATATGAACTCTCAGAGCTCTTCCCTAGATCTTCTGAATCAGAATCTCCAATAGGAATCAAGGGCAGAAATCTGTATTTGTTCCTAAAAAGCATCATTAGTGATTCTGATTCAGCATATGAGGACCATTATATATACTATTGTTTCTGGGGTGAGCTCTATTCACTTCCATCCTTGGATAAAAAATTTTGAGCTAATAATCATCTATAACTTAATTTACTCACTGAATTCACTATATCTCTGAAAGAAAATCCTAAAGGATTACTAGAACTCTGGCTAGACATTTTTCCTGATTCCATGATAGATATAAATGCTCATAAGCATTCATGTCACTTATCTTTTCCACTTAAGAATATCTAACTTAGGGCAGCCCTGGTGGCTCAGCGGTTTGGCGCCGCCTTCAGCCCAGGGCGTGATCCTGGAGACCCAGCATCCAGTCCCGCGTTGGGTTCCCTGCATGGAGCCTGCTTCTCCCTCTGCCTGTGTCTCTGCCTCTCTGTATCTCTCATTAATAAATAAATTTATATATATAAAAAAAGAATGTCTAACTTAGAACCTCTGCTTTTCTCAAAAAAAAATCTGGAGGAATTCTAAGATGTCTGTTTTTCATTTAACAGTTTCAAAATAAATACCTAGCAATTCCATTCAGAGAACTCCTTTTTTTTTTATGATAGTCACACACACATAGAGAGAGAGAGAGAGGCAGAGACACAAGCAGGCTCCATGCACCGGGAGCCCGACGTGGGATTCGATCCTGGGTCTCCAGGATCACGCCCTGGGCCAAAGGCAGGTGCCAAACCGCTGCGCCACCCAGAGATCCCAGAGAACTCCTCTTATTCATAGTATATAAATTGATTTACCATGAATACCTCATATTTTAAAGTGCATATGTGTAATAAGACTGGAATTTATAATAAAATTAGCTTACCGTTACTCTGACAATTTATTTTTACTCCTGCATTCACATACTTCAGAACATAGCACTAAATTACCATAAGTCTGTTACTGT
Organism: Nyctereutes procyonoides; assembly: GCF_905146905.1. NCBI lineage: Eukaryota > Metazoa > Chordata > Mammalia > Carnivora > Canidae > Nyctereutes > Nyctereutes procyonoides. The sequence continues at coordinate 28,566,836 of NW_026575122.1, forward strand.
GTTGGATTTAAACAATCACTGACTATAGTTCTTCATGAAGCTCCATTGTCCTTCAATTTTGACACCAAAGAATATTTTAGATGTTAGATGCATGGGAAATTAGGTGTGGAATATTGACAGTTATTCTATGACACTTCTCTACAGAAAATTTCTCATGCTTTAATAGAACACATGGTTTGAAATAGATGTTTGAAAAAATGCTTTATAGAATAGAATTAGCTCTCTTTTTTAGGAAACGGTCAGTTCCTTTACAATAAATTTATTGACTTTGATGTTATAACATATTTTTAACTATTGCATAGTCTATCTTCATAGTTAAAAATTAGCAACTGGAAAAGAAAGCAGGATTTATTCCCTGTCAAAGTAAACAACTTCTTGAAAAAACTGACAAGCCCTTCCTTCCTCCCTTGTGGGCCAAAATAAATGTAGTCGATTGCCTTTCAGCAAAGAGTGAATAAAAATAAACTTGGTCCTTCTACCTTAAAACCCAAACCAAGTGTTTACCAAGATACCATTTGTTACTTGGTTACTGTTACCCTGACTAGCTGGCTAACTTTGTAAAGAGCTCTACCTCCATCCGAATCTCTTTTTTTCTTCTTGCTTTTTCTTCTTCTTCTTTTTCATCTTTCTATCTTAGATGAAAACTGCTCAACAGATGGAAACACAGTGCCTAGAATGGGTGATTATCTTGCTGCAGGCTGTCTTTCCATCCTTCCCAGTCTACACAAATATCACCTTCTCATCATGCTCCCAAGAAGAATCTCTTATTTGTACCTCTATTTAATAATTATTTCATTCCACTTGTTTGTACCTCTATTTAATAATTATTTCGTTCTACCTTTAGGATGGTTTTTTTTCCCTTCAAGTTGTCTCAGAAGTAAAATTTTTAAATTAAATAAAAAATACCTTACCACAATGACACATTGAGGTAAAACCATAACGCTTCCCACTTTCCACTGTTGTAGCTGTGTTCCTGTCCATATCAGAAAAGGATTGTTTCACAAGGGTCAGTAAAGTATCTTCCTATAGCAGCTTAGTGGGCTTTTATTTTTTTTCAAATTATAGTTTCAGCAAAGCCACATGAATCCATTTTATGTCATATAAACAACATAGATATCCTTATTTTATGCTGAAAACAATGATTTCAGCATAGAATCAATATGAAGTAATTGTTTTTGAAAAGCAAACTTTAAATGGAACCAGTCATTTGGTAATAATATTTGGGAAACTTTAATCTCAGCTTTTAAAACATCTAGAATGTAAAACCAGAGGGTTAAGAAGTGAAAGACATAGAAAAAAATCATATACCATAATGTAGTAATCATACTAGGACTATCCTTTAAAAAGGTCAAATTACATAAATTAAAATCACCCCCCAAGAAGGAGAAATTTTATGAACTGATGATTAATAGAAGTCAGTCACATTTGGGAAGAGAAGTGGGAGAGGTCATGAAATTCTCTAATGTGCCTCCACAACAGAAAGTGTAACTCACTGAATAAATAAAGAATATGCCATTCTGCATTTGATGAAGACAAGTAATAAAAAATCAAAAAATAATTATGATATGTCAAAACTTTCAGATAGTCTGGACCAAATTAGATGGGGTAAAAAGAAGAGAAGAAGCATTTGTTGAATGGCTACTATGGGCCAGACATTGTGCTGAGCAATTTACATAAGCTATCTCATCTAGCATTCTTTAGGAATTAGGTGGTACTTTTTATATTTCATAAATGAGGATGTTGAGGCTTAAATTAATTATATAATTTATCCAAGTTCATACAGCTGGTCAGAAGCAGTATTGGGATTTGAACCCAGGTTTGTCTGACCCTGAAGACTTTGATCCAAAGACATACAAAGATCTAAAGAACTTGATTCTACACTGTGTCCTGGTTGATGAAAATAAAATGAGTTTTAAAATGCAGAAATAGGGATGCCTGGGTGGCTCAGCGGTTTGGCACCTGGCTTCGGCCCAGGATGTGATCCTTGAGACCCAGGATCGAGTCCCACCTTGGGCTCCCTGCCTGGAGCCTGCTTCTCTCACTCTGCCTCTCTCTCTGCCTGTGTCTCTGCCTCTCTCTCTGTATCTCTCATTAATAAATAAATACAATATTTTAAAAATAATAAAAATATAAATAAAATGCAAAAATAGGGGCTCCTGGGTAGGTCAATCAGTTAGTTAAGCATCTGCCTTTGGCTCAGTACATGGTCCCAGGGTCCATGGGAGTCTGCTTGGCCCTCTATCTCCACCCCTTCCCTCCGCTTGTACTCTTTCTCAGTCTCTCTCTCTCTGTCTCTCAGGTAAATAAATAAAATCTTTTTAAAAAATAAAAATAGGGATCCCTGGGTGGCGCAGCGGTTTGGCGCCTGCCTTTGGCCCGGGGCGCGATCCTGGAGACCCGGGATCGAATCCCACATCGGGCTCCCGGTGCATGGAGCCTGCTTCTCCCTCTGCCTGTCTCTGCCTCTCTCTCTCTCACTGTGTGCCTGTCATAAATAAAATAAAAAAAAATTTAAAAAATAAAATGCAGAAGTAATTGGAAATATGTATTAGAATAAAAATAATTTTTAAAGGAACCTAAACTTTTGAAGAAATTTATGGCATTGGGTTTTGAATAAGACCCTGCTTACTAATGACTAGCCCTATAAAGTTTGAACCTAAAGAGCTGCATTTATCTTAAGGAATCTTAGTATAAGAAAGATGGAAACAACTGAGGAGTGTTCCACATAGGCCAACAAAATAATTAAGAAAAGAGAGATACTAATGAATAAATATGAAAGAGACTGAATATTCTCAACTCAAATAGGAAACTGCTCAGAAAGAATACAAGAACTTTCTTCACACACTCAAAAGGTTTGTGGGGACATAAGGAGTGGCAAAACATAATTTACTTCCCTAGAACAAAGAGTCATAATTAGATGTAATTGGATGAAAGTGAGGAAAAAGGTTGATTAATGTGAAAAAAATTTCACTGCCAGTGAAAGTCATTTATGGGTGGGGAATGTCTCCTATAGAGTTGGAATAAAGATCTTTTATCACAAGTAATAAATAATAAAATTCGACGGAGTGGAGCATTAAATGTAGGCAATAGTCTCACACTGCCAAGATTAAGGATAATCTGTGCTTTTTAACCATTTCAGTTTTCTGTTATTGTTTCTGTGCTGTTTCTGTTGTGTTTGCTCTGTTTCTAGTGTCTTAGGCTTGCAGTGCTGTGTTTCTAAGATACTAAACACCTATTAAAGAACTAATACGAGACTTTCAGGAGGTTCAGCAAGACATATATTATGGTTGTCATTCATTCAGAGGAACATTCGTTCAACAAAAATTAAGTGAGTCCCTAAAGTGGGTCAGTGTGGTCCTAAATTTTGGGGATACAGAGATGAAAGATGTGGTTTCTACTTTCTAGGCCTTCGCTATGTGCAATAGAGACAGCTGGGAGGCGAAAAAATCATAAAAAGAGTTTACACTGGAGAGCAGAAGACCATCAATCATTAAGAAATATTTATTGACTTTAATTCATCCATTTTTTTAAATTCAATACAGATTTACTCAGTGCTTACCATGTGGCAGGCCTATCCCATTCACTGTATATACAACAAAACAGAGTCCCTTATCCCATGGAAAGAGACTTTAAATAAATTTATCTGAGTAAATATGTAATTAAAAACTGCATGGGCACCTGGCTCAGACAGTGGAGCATGTGACTCTTGATCTCAGGGTTGTGAGTTTGAGCCCCACATTGGGGGTATAGAGATTACTTGAAAATAAAATATTAAACAAACAAACAAACAAACAAACAGGGGTGCCTGAGTGACTCAGCTGGTTAAGTGTCTGCCTTCAGCTCAGGTCATGCATGATCCCAGGGTCCTGGGATTGAGCCCCACGTTGAGCTCCCTGCTCACTGGAGAGCCTGCTTTTCTCTTTCCCTCTGCCTCTCCCCCTGCTCGTTATCTCTCTCTCTCTCAAATAAATAAAATCTTAAAAATAAAAACAAAACAAAACTGCAATATGCATTATGAAGAAAAGGGTACCATGATAGATTATAGCACGGATGAACCACATCAATTCAAAGAAGATAGATGAAGTCAATAGGGGTTCTTTATCCAAAGGAAAAAGGAGTTAGGAATGATGTCCGTTCCTGACTAGGCACCTGGGTAGATGGTGCCTGAGTGGAATGGGAACTCAGAAGGTTTTTTTCAACAAAAAGATAATGGTGCTTGATATAACCAAATTCTTCAGAGTGAAATACAGTGTCTAAAACTATACTTCAAGGCAGCCTCGGTGGCTCAGTGGTTTAGCACCACCTTGAGCCCAGGGCGTGATCCTGGAGACCTGGGATTGAGTCCCACGTCAGGCTCCCTGCATGGAGCCTGCTTCTCCCTCTGCCTGTGTCTCTATCTCTCTCTGTGTCTCTCATAAATAAATAAATAAAATCTTTAAAAAAATAAAAATAAAAAATAAAACTATCCTTAAAAGTTTTCCTGTAATGGAATTTGTCTGTACACTCAAAAGTACAGGCAAATTCTTCTTCACTTTTGATTGAAGTAGCAACCCAGGAATATAAAATTGGTTATTTAGCTGTCTAAAATCTTTAAGATATACCCAGAAATAAATAGTAACTCCCCCAGTTATGACTAGTAAACAGGAAAGAAAAGATACAGGAATCAAATTAAGGGTCTGAGCAGTGGTCACATAGTAAAGCATTAAAACAAAGGATATGACTTTTGTATTTATTTGTATTACTCATTTAAAGTTTATAGAAATATAAAGTACATAGGAAATATACTTAAATACCTTACATTTATTTTTAAAGTATTTCATAGGCACACAAATGACTAGATTTATGCATGTATGGATCTCCTTCAGTGTGGTATGTACAATGACTTTAGGAGACATTGCATTTCAGTAACTGAAAGACAAGTCTTAATTTATATTATTTTCTTATTAGATTTATTATAACATACTATTTGAAATTAACATTCATCTTGAATATTGTGGCACTATCTTTTTAAAAAATATTTTATTTAAGTTCAATTTGCCAACATACAGCATGACACCCAGTGCTCATCCCATCCAGGGCCCTCCTTAGTGGTACCAGCTATCTTTGAACATAATGTATATTATATGTAAATGTATATGTAAATGATGAATTTTAAAAAAATTTTCCTATGAGAGTATAGGGATAAAACATTTTGCCTTTGAAAATTGCCTTTTTTCACAACTTTTTCTTTATTTTTCCATAGCTGTTCATCCACTAGCAAAAATAATTGATAGTAGAAGGAAAGGAGAAAACAGTACCAAAAAAGGTAGAAGACTTAATTTTATCTAACATTTAACTTCACGCTTGATATAGTAAGAGCTGCATCTCAGATTGCCCTTAATTCCAATTCTAAGAACCTCAGGGCAGGGCTAGGGGGCAGCTGGGCAGCTGGGCAGCTTTTGAAATGGCTTTGATATATAAAATTCCCCATCAGGAATTATGGAGGGCCTTGGCCTTTTCTGGGGAAGACAGTGTTGGGAGGCTGGGAGGCTCTGCTGAAGGAGTGGCCACTGGGCAGTGGTGAAAGCCCTTGACAAGCTGCCTCTTTACCCAGCTGAGGGCCTTGAACTTTGAGTTCTGTTTTTAGAAAAGCTAAAACAGGAGCAAGGATTTTCAGGGTGTTCTGCTCTTGATGTTGCTTTTACTAACAGAATAGCAAAAGCTACAGCCATCAGGGAATACCAAGGAATCCTGGTGACTTTTAAAAGTGGTAAGATGCTAAATGCAATAGGCTGTTTTGATGGTAAGCTTGGCATCATGATCACTCTGAATGAAAGATGTGCAAACAACTCATAGCGTTCTGGAGAAGATGGGAATAAAGAGAAAAGGCAGCAACTGTTACTTTTGACTCCACTACTAAAAGCTTTAGCAACTCCATCAGAATAAAGGAAGCCATAACTCTCCTATTATGTCCCTGGCCATTCGGTATTCGTGTTTACATACTTATTATGTTCACGTAGGTTGACAGCTGTGACTCCTGTCCTAGATTACATGATGGGATATCTCCCTCTAAGCAACAGGATCATAGATCATGTCCTGTTTTCAATATACTCTTATCCATAAAAGGAGAGTAAGAGCAGATAAATTTATTTTATCCAAAGAAAAGAATATGTAGTAGGAGAGTAACCTAATTCTGTGAGACAAAGTTGTCAAGAAAGCTGTTTGCCACCAAATTCCTCCCAAGTGCAAAGTGAAGAATTTCAGCCTAATTTGGAAACCAATTGTTAAAATTGGTTTTTAAAAACCCTCATATCTACAATAAGACAGTTTGCTCTTTTCTCTGTGTTCGCATGCACCCTGGGCTACCTCTGTTATAACATTTATTGTCTGTAATTATGTATTTGCATATCTCCCTTAATTGACTGAAGAGTTAGCGATGACTCTGTATTCTTCTTTATATCTTCAGCCTCTGGCATAGTTCATGTTAACACTAAAGTTCAAAAACTCTTTGGTGGGGCACCTGGGTGGCTCAGTGTTTGAGTGTCTGCCTTTGGCTCAGGTCCTGATCCTGGGGTCCTGGGATCGAGTCCCACATCAGGCTCCTTGCAGGGAGCCTGCTTCTCCCTCTGCCTATGTCTCTGCTTCTTTCTGTGTCTCTCATGAATAAATAAATAAAATCTTTAAAAACAAACAAACAAACAAAACCCTTTGGCAAAGGTGTGAATGAATGAGTGAATGAATGGTGGATTTTAAAAAACTAACATGTTGGGTACCTGGCCAATTTAGTCAGAAGAGTATGCAACTTTGATCTCAGGGTCATGAGTTCGAGGCCCCATGTTGGACATTGTTTTAACTAATATGTTTCAGCCAGATAATAATAATAGTATTCTCTGGGCATTTGGTGCTGCTAACTACATACAATATCTTGTTCAATCCTCACCCAACCCCATTGCATAGGTATTACTAATCATACTCCATCAGTAAGAAAATTGAAACAAGGAAGTTAATTTCACAAACTCTTATAAAGAATAAGCCTCATGATCAGAATTTGAATTCATCTAGTCTGACTTTTAAGTTGGTGCCCTTACAAATTCTGTTATATCGCCTTTGTTTTATTTTCTGTCTTACTAAAAGATCTTATAGGCAATTTCCAAACAAGCTGTATTATGATTGAAACAAGTATTAATTGCAGAGCCATGTAGGAAAAACAAGGTTATTTAAAAATGTGTTCGACCATTGTTTCACCAACAGTATGTTTCCTGGTAAAAGATACTGCAGAACAGTCCCATGTCTTAACTCTTTTCTGTAAATGCCCATAGAGAGACAGTGTTTCACATAATACATGTATTACTGCAACCATATGTCTGTAAATAAAATTTGAATAATATTTAGCAATTATATATTCATTATTTGAAGGGAACCTGTTGTGAAATCTTTTGTAAAAGTACCCATTTCCTTTCCTCTCTCTCACCTGTTTTGAATATTTTGTATTATTGTTTCAGGGTTTCTTATAACAGGACACACCAGTACAGAATGTACTATTTAAAATTAGTCATTTGCATTTATTAAAGAAACCTTGTAACAATATTTAGGAATTTAAAATGCCATTTTCAGTAATTTTATTCTGCCAATTTGATTGAGAGAGCGGCAGTGGGCAAATGGTTTGGGGGAGAGACTCGGGAAAGGTGATAATTATTCCAATGATGAATCATTTAATACCTAGATAGGCCATATAGCTTTTAAAATATACCCAGCTGCTACCCAAAGCACTGTTTTGGCTTTTAAAGACAACTCACCAAAAATAAATAAATAAAATAAAATAAAAAAATAAAGACAACTCACCATAGCTTTACCAAAAATTATACTGAAAAAAAATTAAGCTCAGAATGATAGTATATGATGATAGTTCAATCTTTACTATTATCTTCCAACAAAAAGACAAAGCTTATGTCAAGGATTTATGTTATGCCAACAGGGCTGCAACTTTGACATTCTTCATACATAATGAATATGTAAAAAGTTAAGTGGTTGGGTTGCACCTTAGAATCAATAATCAGTAAGAAATATTCCTTGGAGAATCAGAACCTGAAGCAGAATCTAGGCAGACCTTTTTTTTCCCCCAAGCAAGAAGAAAATATATTTGCATTTTGGAAGAAAATAAGAAATGTAGATTACATGTGTCAAATAGTGACTGCTCCACAAACTTCAGGAGAGAGGTATGCAAGTCAGGCCTTGGTGTGCAGTTTGAAAACCATGTCATGAAAAGTGTCAGCGCTGTCTGCCTGGAGCTAGTTCTGCATAGTTTCCAAATGGTATTTTTATCTTGTAATTATGTAAAAAGTCACATTGACAGAAACCTACTAGCACATGTGATAGAATCACATTCTTCTCTGGCCATTCCTGAAATATGTAGGTTTTAAGGTCTATGGTAGTACAGGGAGGTTAAATCCTAGGCTTGAATTTTCTATTAGAGTGAAAGATAATGGTGCCAGTGGGAAGCCATATATTACAATAGATGGAAGTCCAAGACCTCCTCTTTCTTCTGGCTCCCCTATTTGCTGTCAAGAACCAGGCTGACTTGGAACTGAATATTGGCAGTGACTATTGATTTGGTCATCTCAAAACAATGAAATGTTTATATTGGATTATGTGATTTCATTTAATGTCTTCACAATAGCACTTTGATACATTTTGATGCATTTTGTGTTACATAGCATACAACTCTCCAAATTATTTCCTTGTTAATTAATTAATTAAAAACAAATAAGTCAACAGTGCCTTGCTAACTTAAGAGAAAAATTGGTCATTCACTCCTATAAGCTAGACATGTGAAAATCTTCCTCAGTTCCTCTTTGTCTCTCAACAGTGGCTTCTTGCCTCACATCAAGATGACCTCCAAATCCTATCATTTCAACCTAAATATAGAGGCTTTTCACATCCAACCTTTCCTCCTGTTCTGGCATCTCCTCTCTTAGTCCCATTCCTTGTTCTCTCTCATTTCTTTTGTTTCCCTGCCATCAGCCTCTCCCTACTCTAGTCTGTTTCACACAATGCCACTCAAGTATCTTCAAAATTAAATTATATCCATGTCATAATTCTGCTTTTTTAAAGTGTTACTTCCTATGGCTCTTTATACCCACAGGACAAAATTCAACCTCTTGGGTTAGTCCCTTCTACAATCCGGCTCCAACCCTAACCCTGTGACTTTTTTCCTCTGCCTTATGAGCTTCCACTGCTTTCCACTCAATGTACATTCTACAGTTCTCACACTCTCCAAAAAGGCCCTGCCCTTTCACATATGATTCCTACAGCAGGGAATGTCCTTCAGGTCCATTTCACAAATGCTGATGTGGAATTCTACTATATACCAGATACAGTTCTGCGGACTGGAAAAAAAAAAGCAGATAAAGATCTGGGGTCCCTGGGTGGGTCAGTCAGCTGGGCATCTGCCTTTGGCTCAGGTCATGATCCTAAGGGTCCTGGGATCAAACCCCGCGTTGGGCTCCCTGTTCAGGGAGGAGTCTGCTTCTCCCTCTGCCCCTCCCCTCACTTGTGCACACGCTCTCTGTCCCTCTCTCTGTTTCAAATGGGTAAGTTAAATCTTGAAGAAGAAGAAGAAGAAGAAGAAGAAGAAGAAGAAGAAGAAGAAGAAGAAGAGGAAGGAGGAAGAAGAGGGGGAGGAGGAGGAGGAGGAAGAAGAAGAAGAGGAAGAAGATAAAGATCCTTCTGTCAATGAGTCTAGAGCCTACTAGTAGGGGAAACAGGCATACAAATAATGATGTACTATAATGCACACAAAATAGAAATATATACTAAAGGGAGAGGCAGCATAGAGGAGAGTGCTAGACTGTCTGGAGGGAGGGGGACAAGGAAGCATGTCAGGGTCCAGATGGACAAGCTGGGAAAGGCAATGTAGGAATGATAAGGGGCACCATGGCAGGAAAGAGCTTCACATTTTCAGGGAGCAATGAGAGCTTCCACATATAATGCAGAAACAAAATGCAGTAGGGATGAACTATTCAGTTAAAAATGATAAAGATGCTGCATTTTGTGGTGTGTGTTTTTCCCACCATTAAATTTTGTTTTAATTATCTAAAATAAATGCAGTGGGAAGAGTATCTGAAGACTGAGATATATGACTATCTTCCGTCTCCTTTTCAGCTTGCAAACTCCTACTCATCTTTTAGGATCAGCTCAGGTATCTAAATGACCCCTCCTTTAGAATCTCCACGTGAAAAGTAAACTCAAAATGGATGAAAGACCTAAACGTGGGGCAGCCCGGGTGGCTCAGTGGTTTAGCACTGCCTTCCGCCCAAGGCCTGATCCTGGAGGCCCGGGATCTAGTCCCACATCGGGCTCCCTGAATGGAGCCTAGCTCTCCCTCTGCCTGTGTCTCTGCCTCTGTGTGTGTGTGTGTGTCTCATGAATAAATAAATTAATTTTTTTTTAAGACCTAAATGTGAGACAGGAATCCACCAAAATCCTAGAGGAAAACACAGGCAGCAACCTCTTTGACCTCAGCTGCAGCAACTTCTTGCTAGACACATCTCCAAAGGCAAGGAAAACAAAGGCAAAAATGAACAATTAGGACTTCATCAAGATAAAAACCTTTTGCATAGCAAAGGAGACAGTTGGCAAAACCAGGAGACAACCGAAAGAATGGGAAAAGATATTTGCAAATGTTTTATCGATAGAGGGCTAGTATCTGAAATCTATAAAGAACTTACAAACTCAACACCCAAAGAATAAATGATCCAGTCAAGAGATAGATAGAAGATATGAACAGACATTTCTTTAAAGAAGACATACAAATGGCCAACAGACACACGAAAAAAATGTTCAACAACACTTGGCATCAGGGAAATACAAATAAAAACCACAATAGATACCACCACCTCACACCAGTCAGAATAACTAAAATTAACAAGTCAGGAGACAACAAATGTTGGCGAGGATGTGGAGAAAGGGAAACCCTCTTACACTGTTGATGGGAATGCAAACTGGTACAGCTACACTGAAAAATAGTGTAGGGGTTCCTCAATAATCAAAAACAGAGCTACCCTATGACCCAGCAATTGCACTACCAGGTATCTACCCCAAAGATACAAAAGTAGTGATCCAAAGGGGCACCTGAGCCCCAATGTTTATAGTAGCAATGTCCACAGTAGCCAAATTGTGGAAAGAGCCCAGATGTCCAGCGACAGATGAGTGGATAAATATATATGATGGAATATTACTCAGCCATCAAAAAAATGAAATCTTGCTATATGCAACAATGGGGATAGAACTGGAGGATAGTATGCTAAGCAAAATAAGTCAATCAGAGAAAGACAATTAGCATATGATTTAACTCATATGTGGAATTCGAGAAACAAAACAGAGGATGATAGGGGAAAGGAGGGAAAAATAAAATATGATGAAATCAGAGGGAGACAAGCCATAAGAGACTCCTTTTTTTTAAAGATTTTATTTATTCATAAGAGACACACAGAGAGAGGCAGAGACATAGGCAGAGGGATAAGCAGGCCCCCTATGGAGAGCCCAAGGCAAGACTCGATCCCAGAACCCCAGGATCAAGACCTGAGCAGAAGACAGACACTCAACTACTGAGCCACCCAGGTGCCCCAAGGCTCTTAACCATAGGAAACAAAGTAAGAGTTACTGAGTGGAGGGATGGGGTAACAGAATGATGGGCATTAAAGTAACAAGCACTGGCTGTTATATGCAATTCATGAATCACTGAACTCTGACTCTGAAACTAATAATACATTCTATGTTAGTTAATTGAATTTAAATACAATTAAAAAAAAACAATTTCCATGTAATTCCCTCAACCTGTGTTACCTTTTCTGTGCTCCCATAGCAGGCACAGGCCTCTATTAGAGTGTCTAGGCACAGTGTATGGAAAGTTTTTATTTACTCCTCCATTTCCCCAACAAGACCATGAATTCCTTGAGGGCTGGCACCATTACTTACACAAGCATAGATCCTATACTTCTACAAGAATTATTTATTGAATTAAATTGTTAGTTCACTATTAATTAACCATATGCCAGACACTACACTAATGTAGCCATACACTACATACATGATCTCCTTTTATCCACACAACAATCATATGAAGATAGACGTGGTTCTCATTTCCATTTTAAAGACAAGAAAACTGTGATAATGAGAAAACTGTGATAATGAGAAGCTAGGTATATTGCCAAAAGTCACATAGTCAGTAGTTGAAATTTGAGGCCAAACTAAAGCCAAACTATGATTTTAATGACAAATTAATCAATAGATGTTTCTAAGGGGATGAAGGAGAAATGGGATCTAGAGTGTTATCAGTTGAGAGGAACTTAGCAGGAAGAATTAGCCTAGGAGGTGTCAGACTGTGCTATGTATCTTGCTAAAGTAATTTCATTTAAAAATCATTTCATTCTCATGAAATCTCCATGAGACCTAGATACCCTACTGAGGAAACAAACCGACGTTCAGGACAGTTTGGTGCTGGTGAGAGCTCTCTTCTAGGTTGTAGACTGCCAACTTCTTGTAGCCCCACATCCTTCACAGAGAAGAGAGCACTGAGCTTTTCATCCCCTTATAAGGGCACCAATGTCATCACCCTCAAGACCACATCCAAACCTCCCAAAGACCCCACCTCCAGATACCATCACACTGGAGACTAGGCTTCAACATATGAATCTGGGGGTACCAGTCTATAACACCATGCAAAGTAAACCCAGCTTTCTTCCCATCTCAAATCTGAACCCTCTTGGCTGTATCACTATAAATTCATGATGACTAACCTCAAGTGTGGCCTTTATGTGCCTGGAAATTATACTTCGCTTTCCATGTCTGTCGTTCACTCTCCCACTGACACTCTTCATCTCTCACCTGATGACTTTGCCTCCTAGAGGCAAATACAAGAATCAGAAAAGAAAACTTCCACCAGCTCCCATGACTTCATTTGTCCACTTTCCTACATCTGACTCCATAAGCTCTGCCCTGCATCCTGTTACCATGAACTGATCATGTTCCTATCCACGGCCAGTACCTTTTCTTCTGGCACCATTCTCAATTCTATACCAGATCCTGTCTATCTCCCTTACTTACGTATGCTTAAATATCCTCCAACAGTGCTCCCAGCTTTCTTCTGGTCATCAGCTTTCCCCTTTTTATTGGATCATTCCCATCAACATCAAACCTGTTCCAATTTCTAATTTCCCTCATCTTAAATAAACAGGGGGATCCCCGGATGGCTTAGCAGTTTAGCGCCTGCCTTTGGCCCAGGGCATGATCCTGGAGTCCCGGGATTGAGTCCCACGTCGGGCTCACCGCATGGAGCCTGTTTTCCCTCTGCCTGTGTCTCTGTCTCTCTCTGTCTCTGTCTCTCTCTCTCTCATCTTAAATAAACAAAACAAAAACTCAAACGTTCACTTCCATTCATACCCTCGTCCAGTTTTAGCTACCACCACATTTCTGTGCCCTTCTAGAAGAAGGGCAAATTCCTCTACTCCCATTTCTTAAATCCTCCTCAGATAGGTTCACCACTCATATTTACAGTGAAACTGTTCCTATCAAGGACACCAGTGGTCTTCATGTTTTCAAATCCAAAAATATATTCCCAATCTCTTTTGGGACTAGCAGCATTTAACACAGTTGATGCTGCCTACCTGATGTTGAAACTTTAACTTCCAGAACACCATACTCTCATGATTTGTTTCCTTTCTGGCTAACTGCTCCTTTTTTGTCTTCTTTGCTGATTCATTCTCAACACCCCAAGCAAAAGCCATTCACATTTAATGCCTTCTAATTTAGAATAAATAATGTATTTCATTTTGCAGCAACTGTACTTTCCTGATTTTATCTTCTCATCTGTAATTTAATTAAGTTTCATTCTCTGGGCATATACCAACTGGCTAAAGGGGGAGCCTTAGAGGTACAGTGGGTGGTGAAGGGAAATCATTTCAGGATTGATCTTCACAGATCATAGATAACCAGTTACTCATTGGTCTTTGTGTGTCTTCTCTGTTGTAGTGTGTTCCTGTCATCCAGTTGGATCAGCTGCTCTTCCTTTCAGCTCAGTGACCTTCTGTGACCCCAGCAATGGTGACTGCCCTTGCAAGCCTGGGGTGGCAGGGCCACACTGTGACAGGTGTATGGTGGGGTACTGGGGCTTCGGAGACTATGGCTGCAGGCCCTGTGACTGCGCAGGGAGCTGTGACCCACTCACAGGAGACTGTATCAGCAGGTGAATGCTCATGGCTCTTGCTCTGTGTGTCCTTCAGATTCTTTGGAAGATCTGGTAGTGATGTGGAAAATCTTGCATATTGTCAGGGGAGCAAAGATGTATTTGCACAGCTCTTTAAAGAATTTTTGTCAAATTGCAGAGTCATTTGTTCTTGCAAGATTCTAGAGGGTGGTATAGGCCCCTAAAACACTCTTTCTGAAAACTACAAAGGATGGGAAGGTACCTGATTAGTTTGAAGTCTCCATATATGTGTTCATTTCATTCAGATTCTAAGAAAGCCCTTAACTTCATCATTTTCAATTTTATTAGCAGCGCAGACATAGACTGGTATCATGAAATTCCTGACTTCCATTCCACTCATAATAAAAGCGAACCAACCTGGGAGTGGGAGGATGAGCAAGGATTTTCTGCACTTCGACACTCAGGTGAGATAATAGATATAACCAGATATCTTATTTCCAGGTCTGGTCTGGAGTAACAGCAATTCGTGACAAAGAAACAACTCTTGGAACCTATGAGGGGGAACTCTTTAGTCCTGAGGTTAATAAAGTAGTGACCCCCTCCTGCTGCCCATAAGCATAAAACTATTAAGGAGTTAGCTTAGGAGTATTTTAACAAGCTTTTGTTTATTTTCTGATTGTTAGGGTAACATATCTTTTTTTAATGAAGATTTTATTTATTTATTCATGAGAGACACACACAGAGAGAGAGAGAGAGAATGGCAGAGACACAGGCAGAGGGAGAAGCAGACTCCATGCAGGGAGCCCCATGTGGGACTCCATCCCGGGTCTCCAGGATCACACCCTGGGCTGAAGTCGGCGCTAAACCACTGAGCCACCAGGCTGCCCTAGAGTAACATATCTAATTAATATAGAAAATCTGGAAAATGCAAAACATCACAGTAAAAATATACCCAAATCTCATTACCCAAACTATTAATGTTTTCATACTGTTTTACACAGGGGAGAGCTAGTAAATATATCAAGTTTGGAAATGTAGAGATCTATTTAAAGGAAAAATATTCTTACAGACCTAGTATAACTTAATATACACAAAGCTAAGTATGAATTCCTTATGTTTATATCTTTTTTTAAAACTAAAAAGCAAAAATAATTTTATAAACTAATTATAAGCCAAATAACAAAACTAATAAAATTCAATTTAACACCATTAATTGAACATGAAAGATGATCTATACTTGAAGCCAAAACACTCTTTCCTGTATAAAGGTTCTTTGAGTCTATCAAGTCTATGCTACTATTTCCTCTGACTCAGTTTTCCTATGATGTTTTATTTGTTCCTTTTTTGATGAGCATGCCACGATATTGGTGTGAATACATGGTTTCTGTGTTCATTCTGTCCCTATTCTTTTCTTATAGAAACTCAAGTGGTTCTATTCTCCACCAGCATGCTCCATAACACAAACACAAATGTGGGCATGAAATCTTGTGTCAGCATTTGATTGTAAAGTGCTCCCCAAATGATCCAAATGAAACTTACAATAAATTTTTTTAAACCTTTTATTGGGGTATAATTGACATATAACATATTAGTTGGGGCAGCCCGGGTAGCTCAGCAGTCTAGCGCCGCCTTCAGCCCAGGGCTTGATCCTGGAGACCCTGAATCAAGTCTCATGTCGGGCTCCCTGCATGGAGCCTGCTTCTCCCTCTGCCTGTGTCTCTGCCTCTTTCTCTCTATGTGTCTCTCATGAATAAATAAATAAATAAAGTCTTTTTTTAAAAAAAATATTAGTTTAGGTGTAATGATTCAGTACTTGTGTGAAATGGTCACCAAAAAATTCTTTTTATTAAACCTTACAATTGCCAAAAATGTATTGTGAACACACATATACATACCTGCTAGTGTTACCAAATTTTAAGTTTTGCCATAATTTTTTCATATTTTTATTTAAATTTTAAAGTGTTACAGATACATTTGAAGACCTGTACCAATCTCCAACTCCACTAGCCTCCCTTACTCCACAGAATAACCACTAACCTGAATTTTGGTATTTATCATTAATTTTCATGTTTTTACTACATATGTAAATAGAGTGTTTTTATTTTTTTTGAGTGTTTTTATTTTTTAAAGATTTTATTTATTTATGAGAGACACACAGAGAGAGAGAGGCAGAGACACAGGCAGAGGGAGAAGCAGGCTCCATGCAGGGAGCCCGACGTGGGACTCGATCCTGGTTCTCCAGGATCAGGCCCTGGGCCAAAGGCAGGCGTTAAACCGCTGAGCCACTCAGGGATCCCCTCAATAGAGTGTTTTTAAAATTGGATGCACATAACTTACCCTTACTTTAAAACTTCTTGTGACCTAAATATGTATTTTTTTTAGATTTATGCATCCTATTATTTGAATATGCCACTTTTTATTCTCTCATTATCTGCCATTTAGAACATTTCCAATTTTCCACTGTTATATGTGACGCTATAATGAATGTTCTCTTAAATGTGACTTTGTGCACTTAAGAAGAGGAGCTTCACTAGAGCAGGAGCTGGTAAACTGGCCCTCAAACCAAATCTGGCCTGCCAACTGTTTTTCTACAACCCACAAGCTACCTGCTCTAAGATTTAGTTTTAATAGTTATATAAGTACCTACATAATGTCTTTAATTGTGTCTCTTAGACCATAAAGCCTAACACATTTATTATCTACACCTTTTGGAAAATGTTTGCTGATCCTTCTCCTAGGGTACAACCTAAGTTGGGTCCTAAGTTGTTTTTTTTGTTTTTAAGATTTTATTTATTTATTCATGAGAGACACACACAGAGAGAGGCAGAGACATAGGCAGAGGGAGAAGCAGGCTCCGTGCAGGGAGCCCAACGTAGGACTTGATCCCAGTATTCCAGGATCAGGCCCTGGGCTGAAGGCGGCGCTAAACTGCTGAGCCACCTGGGCTGCCCATAATTTTTTTTTTTTTTAAATCAAATTTACCACATATTGCCAAATACCTCTCCAAAGTGGTTATACAGATTTGCATTCCACCAGCAAAGTATGACATCCTGTTGTTTCACATCCTCACTGATATTCTGTATTTATTTCACAAATTTTTGTATAACACATACAAGGGGCCAACCACCATTCTACCTCACTAATTCAGCTACAATTCAACTCATTTAATATTTTTGGGCTTCTAAAGTTAACATTATCAAGTCTCTCAACTTTTGCCAATCTGATGAGTATGAAATGGGACCTCACCATTTTAAATTACATTTTCCTGATTACTAATAGTTTTAGTAACTTTCATGCTTTCTTGGCCCATCAGATCTCTTTTTCTGTGTATTCCCAGTTTGTCATTTTCTCACTAATTATAATTTCTTATAAATTCCTTCCTCCATCCAACAAATATTTATTGAATACCTGTAACATATGCCGGTACTATAAATATAGTAATAGAACAGAACGTATTAAAAGCCCAGCCTCCAAGGAGCTTACATTCTTGTGGAGGAAGACAATTAATGGATAAATAAAATATTTAGTATCATGTTGCCTAATATTATAGAGAAATAAAGTAGGGAGGGAGATAATAAGTGGTCAGCAGGGGCATACTTTTAAATATAGTGATCAAGGAAAGTCCTGTAAAAGGTGATGTTTGAAAAAAAAAAACTGAAAAAGGTAAGAGAGTAAGCATACAGATAAAAGAAGGAGAGTTTAGGTATAAGATGCAGCAAGTGCAAAAGCCCTGAGGTCAGCAAGGAGACCAGAGCAACTGGGGCCAAATAAGAAACCACAATTTTAATACATTTTCATGCAGAACTTATGGACTCCTCAAGAATCAACCCAAATTTGAGAAACACTAGTATTTGCAATTCTGTATCATGTATTTTTTCACTTAATAATCTTTTTTTTAAGATTTTATTTACCTGTTCTTGAGAGACAGAGAGAGGCAGAGACATAAGCAGAGGGAGAAGCAGACTCCCCACAAGGAGCCAGATGCGGGACTCGATCCCAGATCCCAGGATCAGGACCTGAGCCAAAGGCAGACAACCACTGAGCCATCCAGACGTCCCTCACTTAACATAATCTTATGATCATTCTCCTAATGGTTTCATTTTAGTTCACTACAGGAAAGAAGGTGGGAAAGATAAAAGAATGCAAAGTAGCCATATTTATCTCTTTTATCTCTTCAAAAAGAAAAAATCTTTCCCATTATTAATTTTTTGCCTCAATGCTAAATAGTCTGAATTCTATAGTTTTAACTTTAACCACTTTTGGAAGTTTTACTTTTCTAACACAATGATTTTCATAATTATTCAACTTTGTCTGCTAAGCCAAATCTGTAAAAAATCAAGTATGTAGGACCATAGGACATTCATTAAGCCAATCATGTTACTAGGGAGCTGGTGACACATCAATTAAGCACATAATGTGCTGGCAATCGGAATCACTCCAGAATCACACCCACAACAGCTGTTAGGTCTGTGATACCCCCTAGAGAGTCTCCGAAATTCATCTGGAGGAGCTCCAGATTGAGGAAGCCATTGTTCAGTTTCCTGCTAAATGGCAATAGTGCCATTGGGTATAGAATACTGCCGTGCTTGTGGCACCTTTTTTAAGCAAAAAGGTAATAATCAGTTTTATAAGCACCATAGCTCATCCTCAAATATATGTGCCTACCTACCTATTTACCTACCATAAGTTTCCAAAACTAGAAACATAATGCACTATACCAATAAGATACCCTTAATTTCTACCACTTCTTATGAGATGGAGAGCATTAGATGTAAAATTCACCTCCTTGCAAAAATTTGGCTTTAAATAGTACCATAGAACTTGTACAACAAAGCTGGCTTCAAATAGTTCCATAGAATTTGTACAAGAAAACTGGTTTTAACCAGTACCGCAGAACTGTAAACAGTGTTCTAATAACCCAATATTAACTAACTAGGTTTTTCTCCCCTTCCAGATTTCCTTTAAGAAAACACATCTGAGGGCAGCCCGGGTGGCTCAGTGGTTAGCGCTGCCTGCAGCCCGGGGCGTGATCCTGGAGATCCAGGATCAAGTCCCACATCGGGCTCCCTGCATGGAGCCTGCTTCTCCCTCTGCCTGGGTCTCTGCCTCTCTCTCTTTCTGTGTCTTTCATGAATAAATAAATAAAACTAGGGGCAGCCAGGGTAGCTCAGCGGTTTAGCGCCACCTTCAGCCCGGATCGAGTCCCGCGTCAGGCTTCCTGCATGGAGCCTGTTTCTCCCTCTCTCTCTCTCTCTCTCTCTCTCTCTCTCTCTCTGTGTGTCTCTCATGAATAGATAAATAAAATCTTTAAAATCAATCAATCTAAAAAAATTAAAAAACAAAACAAAAAAGAAAACACATCTGAGTTAAAGCCTGATCAACAAAGATTCATTCAAAAACAAATTTTAAGGATGCCTGGGTGGCTCAGGTGGTTAAGCATCAGACCCTTGGTTTCAGCTCAGGTCCTGATCTCAAGACTGTGAAATTGAGTGCCACAACACTGTGCTGCATGCAGTCTACTTATCCCACTCCCTCCCCCACTGCCCCTCCCTGCCCCTCTCTCTCTCAAATAAATAAATGACATCTTTTTTTAAAAATTATTACAATAGTAATCTTTATAAAAAAAACAATTTTAATGTATGATTTCTTAACATATGAAAAGGAAGTGTTGGAAAGCAACCACAGATCTTCAAATAACAGAACTTTGTATGTTCTTGTTGGCTGAAGGACTACAAAGGAGAACGTAAGTTGAGTAATAATACATGCCATTTGGAGTTCCAAATGAGAGTTTTTAGCATAGTAGTTACTGTACTCTCCTGCCTTGGTGGAATTATCAAAGGCTGCAGGCTATCTATTTAGGTTACTCCAGTTTCTGAATGAGTAACCCTCTCTGCTGTGTTTAGATTATATGCAATATTATTTAACAGATCACAACAGCTCATTTTGAGCACTTTAAATTTCTCATTCCTACTATCTAATTCCACTGTGATTTTCCACTTGCACATGTCATTCTCTAGTTTCTAGAGCAGCTTTAGTTAGAGCCAATGTGTCACTATTTGCCACATCACCATGTCTACCCAACCTCGTCTCACCAGAATCATACCCTCATTTCCACATGGATGTTGTCAGCAACTCTAATTCTTTATATTCTCCTCATACTAGACGTTTGCTGTTTTTGCTTAACCAGATCCATTTCCCCTTTATTCTTGCTATTTCTGAGGTAGTGCAACCCAGCTTTACTCTGGGGAGCCATCCTCCCCCCCCCCATTTAATATAGTCTTGGCCAGGCCAATCAGATGTGCTCGCCCCAGAATTTAAGTCTTGAGCCAAAAATGACAAAGTCTGAAAGTGATCACAGTTCATGATTTCAATGGCAAATGCATGAGAGGGCCTGCACGACAGTTCCTGCCATCTAGATCTCTGCAGCTCTCCTGATTCTTGTCTTTTCTGAGTCCTGGTTCTTCAGCTTTTTCTCCTCTCTGCAAGCTACTGCATGCATATCCTTTCAACAATTAAGTTAAATCACTGATTGCTACCAAAAAGAAACAAAAACAAAATACTTAAATTATACACTCCTGAAATGCTCTCCTCCTAACTTGCCTACTTTGTTAGTAATACTTCAATCTCCTTTCACCTTGGCGGAAAACTTCAAGTTCATTCTTAGGCTTCCTCTTCCAATCCATTGACAAGATCTCTAGACCCTAACTCTGCAGCCTCCCTTAATAGTTCTTCCTTTCTAGACCTACAATCACCTCTTCAGTTCAGACCCACATTTCATCTGACTTAGAGACACAGGACAGTGGAAAGATCAGGGGTTTCAGATTCTCCCAGACCCAGGCTAAAAATCTGGCTCTGCTACTTGTTAGTTACACTGCCTTGGACAAGCTGATTAACTTCTCTGAGCCTTTATTTTTTCATTTGTAAATAATGCCTATCTCATAAGGTTATTGTAGGGCAGCCCGGGTGGCTCAGCAGTTTAGCGCCACCGTTAGCCCAGAGTGTAATCCTGGAGACCCGGGATCTAGTCCCATGTCGGGCTTCCTGTATGGAGCCTGCTTCTCCCTCTGCCTGTGTCTCTCTTCTCTCTCTCTCTCTCTGTGTCTCTCATGAATAAATAAATAAAATCTTAAAAAAGAAAAAGAAAATACTCTGCTGTCATAAGGTTATTATAAATATTAAGATCATATGGATAAAGTTCCTTATATAGTTTATGGCTTATAGTTGGCACTCAATTCAGTTACTTTTGCTATCATCAATTTCATCAGCTTCTAACTGGTCCCTATTTCCATTTTCTCTCCATTCCAATACTTCTGATACAGTAATGCCAGGTTAATATTTATAGATAGATAGTTTTAATTCATGTAACTTCTTTAATCTGATAAGTTTTGAAAACTCCCCTTTAGCAATGAGCAAAATGGGTGAAGGGGAGCAGGAGATACAGGCTTCCAGTTATGAAATGATAAGTTGTGAGAATAAAGACCCAGCATAAGGAATATGGTCAGTGGTATTGTAATAGCACTGCATGGTGACAGTTGGTAGCTACACTTGTGGTGAATGTAGCATAACATATAGACTTGTTGAATCACTGTGTTGTACACCTGAAACTAATGTAACATTGTGTGTGGACTATACTCAATTTTTTTTAAATATCTTTCTCTGACAAATTAAATTCAGGTCCTAATTGTGTATCAGTCACAATTCCTGGTCCTCCATGATGCATCTACTATTCACAACTCAATCTGTACTCAGGAAAAAGAGAACCACTGACTCTTCCACGAATACACTCTGCCCTCTCCCTTACATTTCTTCCTTGCTTTTTTATCTCTGTATTCTTGTCCTTGTCAAATTTCTATGTTAGGTATTAGACAAGTAAATGAGTAAAAAAACACTTAAAATAGTGTGGGGCACATAGTAACTGCTCCTTGGTAAATGTTACCTACTTTTATGCCATTCAATGCCTATGAAATGTAATGTGTGAGGGCAGAAAGGGAAGGATGAAATATCTGTTAAGTAAGAATGGAAATCCTATTCCTTCTGGGTTCTGGGAATATAAAGATAAATAAGACATAACCGTGTCCTCAAGGTTCACAGTTTAGAGAGGAAGCAGATAAATGAATGAGAATGCTATATAAAAACTATATACAAAGGCATTTTTAAAGTCTTCTACAGCCTGGCAAATGTCTCACACACAATAACTGTAATACCTAATTTAAGCTGTTGGGAGTAAACATACTACATATTCTTCAGAGTCCATTTCAAATCGATCTTCAGGCATGAAGATCCTTTTCCCATCTTCCCAAACATGCAGCTCTCCCACCCAAGTATGTTATACCTATCTTAGAATGCTTATTGCTGTTTGTATGCTTGCTTTATTCACATTACTGAGCTGTAAGTCTCCAGGCAAGAATGCATACTGCTTTATATACCCCTGTGTATATATAGCATCATGTCCTACACATAATAGGTGTTCAACAAATACTGTTAAATTGGATGGCATTACCTTCAAAGGACTGCTTGATTATTTTACTACATTTGATTTTTGCCATGGTGGACATTAATTGTAAAAAGACTATTGTCTTTTCTATAGCTTATCCATTCAGTTGTTCCTTTCCATTAGCATGGACTCTTAATACTGGACTATATCTATCATAAGTTAAAAGTATTAAAATATATCATTGTTTCCACCTTTCTACATTCTTTTAAATCAATACTTTATTGAATGATAACTAACTCTGTTCAGAAAGTGACACTACTTTGTTTGAATGACTTTTTAAAGTTTATTAGTATTTATGGATTATGTTGTATGAATCACTCAAGCCTTAAAAAGTTATACTACCTGACATCTGAAACTAATAAAACAGTGTATGTTAATTATACTTCAATTTAAAAAATGAGTTATGCTACATGGATTTACTTGCTGTTTTTTTTTCTTTGTTTCTAAATAACTAACACTATTTTTCATTTACTTTATGCAGGTAAATGTGAATGTAAAGAACAGGTATTAGGAAACTCCAAAGCATTCTGTGGAATGAAATATTCATATGGTAAGTTCAAAATCCTTGAATGCTTCTAAGAATCTATTCAAACCAAGTACAAGGAATTTTTGAGGAAATGGGAGGCTTAGTCTATGACATTCTTAATATATCAAAGCATTGGTCTTCTATAATAATTCCTAATAAAGATGGCGCTGAATGTCCTGGCCAGGGCAGGAGACTGGCCGAGCAAAAGCAAGGCCATCCTACTATAAGGAAAAGAGGCAAATAACAAAAAGAAAAAAGAATGACATAATCCTTTCTTATGGATGCTTCTTGTCTTAGTAATCTAAAAAGGAAGTCTCTAGTCACTAAAATGATCCCTGTGCCAGTTTCCTGTAATAATACCAGTTTCGAGTAATAATCTGTGCCAGTTAACATGTAATAATACTAGGCAGAAATCATTTTAAACACCATTTCAGGGAATCCCTGGGTGGTGCAGCGGTTTGGCGCCTGCCTTTGGCCCAGGGCGCGATCCTGGAGACCCGGGATCGAGTCCCACGTCGGGCTCCCGGTGCATGGAGCCTGCTTCTCCCTCTGCCTGTGTCTCTGCCTCTCTCTCTCTCTCTCTCTCTCTCTCTCTCTGTGTGTGTGTGTGTGTGACTATCATAAATAAATAAAAAAATAAAAATAAACACTATTTCACAGTGCTTAAGAGCTTGAGCTTTGGATTCAGACCTACATGGGTTTGATTTCTGGTCAAATGCATGGGTAACTTAACCTCTCCAGACTTCATCTGTAAAATAAGGATGATATTGTAAAATGATATTTTAGAAAAGCACACAGCACATTACCTAGCACATACTATATGCTCAGTAACTGGTAGGGAGGAGGAGGAGGAGGATATATATTTGGGGAGCACTTAGAATAGCTATCCATCCAAGTCTCTTTCCTGCCCTCTCTGATATTCTAGACTCCTGTTCCTTTCAAATACCAGGAAAATATAAACAAAGGAAAATGTCACTGCCCTAAGTAAAGACTGTTACTATCTTCAAATTCTAAATGGCTTTATGTTTACTATTAAAGCAAATTAGATGCCTTATCTTGCCAAGACATTCTTGACTAGTATCTAAGGCTTTTTATTGTTCTATAATTCATACTGACCAAAATATGCATTACAACGAAGAGAAAATTTTAAGTCCTGATTTGTGAAACCAGTGTTTCGGTTCTTGATAACACTGTATTTAATCTCATAAAATATTTTAAAAAGTAAATGTTAAAAACCTTATAAATCTTATCGAAAATTACATGCATATTTCCCTCCTTTTACCTGACAATTTGGCTAAATAATAGAAAACTTTTCAAAAGGATAGTGCTCAATAAAGAAAAGTACTTCAAAGAAAAATGGTATTTACTATAAAAAGGAAAAAATTTAGTCCAAAGATAGCCAGTTTAGTGGAAATAACAACTGGTTGTCAATATTACATATATTTGGTAGCTCTCTAAATTTACAAACTACTTCACTGGCATCTTTTAATACAACTATATTATTTTCTGCTTAAGAAAACTCGAACAAAAAAAAAACTCGAACGCTCTTAATGATGTAATGAAATACCTTGTTTTTATTAGGTGTAATACACCTACAGACTTGGAAAAAGGTTTCCATTCCCCCACTCTGTATTAATGGGGGGGGGATGTGATTGATTTGTTTATTCCTTTAGCAATTATTTATTAAGCTCTAATAGTGAATAAATGAGGTTCCTGTTCTCTTTGAGCATACAGTCTAATAGAAAAATAATAGTGAACATTTGTTGAACATTAGCTATGAGCAAGGCACTATGCTATGTACCTTTCCTGCATTTATCTTATTGGGATTCCAGCCCAAACTCTACCTCTAACTTACTGGTCATGCAAATTTGGAAAGTTCATTTAACTTCTTAAAACTTGCTTCCTCAAACTTAAAACAAGATGAACTCTTAAGACCCATTAAAAGTCTAAGATTTGGTGATTCTATAAAGACTGCTGACAATCATATTCTCAGAAATTGGGACCAGCTAATATAGGGTTCCCTCATTATACAGAATTTTCCATCAAGATATAGATGACCACATGAGAACTCTTTGAATAATATAGAACACTACCTCCAGTGTTCCTTATTTGTTGTTGTTGTTGTTTTCCTTTTTTTTTTCCAGTGTTCCTTAGGTCTACTTTCTTCCCCACCCTGTTTCATAGATGGAAGAGCATAGCATAATAGAATCATGAGTTATAGAGAACACTGAAGCTCTGCCATCATTTGGAAGGACAGCCATCCTAACCCCAGTCAACTTGCATTTTACAACCAGGGAAGAAGATTAAATAATCAATACTTAAATATTTAATCTCTTTAGAATGTATGAAATGTATTCTGGCAGTAACATTTGGTTTGTTCTTTGTCCTAATTTTATAAACAGTGAGCCACAGAGTAAAATATAGTCAGAATCTAAATAAAAACCAGTATAACAATTCTACTACCTATACATCTTCTTTCTATTTGGATTTGATAGCTAAATGTATTTAAGATTATGTTTGCAGGGCAGCCCAGGTGGCTCAGAGGTTTGGTGCCACTTTTAGCCCAGAGCCTGATCCTGGAAACCGGGGATCAAGTCCCACGTTGGGCTCCTGTGGAGACTGCTTCTTCCTCTGCCTGTTCTCTCCACCTCTCTCTCTCTCTCTCTCTGTCTCTCATGAATAAATGAATAAAATCTTTTTTTAAAAAAAATATTATGTCTGCCATAGGCAAATGGCTGATATTCTTTTAGCTTAATGATATGGGAAACAGTGGTTGAAAATGTCTAAGAAGGAACAGTATAGTTAATATAGGTAAATAAGGTGAAACCAATGCAAAAGTTAGTGAGCCTAATGATTTTTTTATTTGAGTTTTTTTAAATTCCAGTATAGTTAACATATAGTTTTATATTAGTTTCAGGTGTACTATACAGCGATTCAATAATTCTACATATTACTCAGTGCTCATCAAGTACCTAATGATTTTTAAAGCAAATTTCCACATTTCCATCATTAATTAACTTTTCCATTATACTCCGAAATGCATATTTAAGTTATTCCAAATCCAAAAGGTACTATGAAATTCTATGCATTTTGACTTTTGGAATTGTGCTGTTACAGTACTAAAAATAAAGATTTTATCAGCTCACGACAAAGGATCCCATGCTGAGGTCAATGTGAAGATAAAAAAAGTCTTAAAATCTACCAAATTGAAAATTTTACGAGGAAAACGAACATTATATCCAGAATCATGGACTAACAGAGGCTGCACTTGTCCAATCCTCAATCCTGGTAAGCTTTATTAGACTTGTCTAGCTTAATAACTACTTTGTCTATGCTGATTTGCTCCTTGTATTAACATTCTCAAACCATAACTGAAACAAACTCACCAAGAGTATCTCTTCTTTTCACCATCTGAATTCTGGGGAAAATCCAAATAGAATTCTTTGAGCTGACATCAAAAAATTATTTCTCTTCCACACGTTTTATAAAAGTAAAATATTTTTAAATCCAGCAATATAATATTTTCTGTTCTAAAAGAGAAGTCTCAGCTTGGTTCCAGGTGCCAGTAGTATAGAAAACACTTTCATAAATTTAGTTGCCACTAACAATTCATCTGAAAGCTAGGTCCTATTGCAGTGCCCTGGGTAGGATTTACAATCCCAAAGGAAATTCAAATGCAAAATTCCATCTGTGCAAATAATATTGAATTTATTTTTACAATTGCATGAGAAGCATCTGTGTCTCCTGGATAGAAAACAGCTCTAATTCTCATCATTTTGTTTTTCATTAAATGATCATTCTGGTTTCAAATTAGAAACAGCAGAAATTAAAAACAGCAGGAATTAAGGGAAATTTACATCTTAAAATGTAATTACCATGGTAGAACCAAGCAAGTAAGCGTGGAATTCTTACCTTTACACTCTACAAGTACACTTTCATACTGTGTCAGAAGCTGTTTATTTCTCTATCTCCATTGAATTTGAGAATGGGTTTTAGGTTTTTGATCATAGCATTTCTAGTACCTACCATTAGTATCTAAATGATAACATGATATCCAGATTAAGTTCTATTAAGACAAGTATCTTTTTTTTAAATCCTCTGTATTTCCCACTTTGTGTAGTTACCATATCTGTCTTTATGGCACTGCTAAAAACAGGTGCATAATTTATGTTCTGGATCTAATTCCTTTCAAATAAAAGCCCAGGAAACCCCAGTTATGTTCCATAAGAAGTCACTGTAGTATCTGATTAATAACTGAGAGAAATAGATAACTGAGTGACAGAGAAAAAGAGAAATATTCCCCCCAACCTAAACAACCTAAAATATAAAACTCTTGACTTTTTGTCTGTTGACTAATCCCTTACATCCTTTTATACCCCTTTAGTATTTTACATAAATTCATTTAAATTTTCATAAGGAAAAGGAAACAAAGACATTTTCAATAATATACAAATATGTTTCCAAAGAACAAATGAAGTAATCAGAATCTTAGATTTTGAATACAGGAAATGAAGAGTCATTAATTTAGGTTCTACTTCCTAGTAATCTGTGTGTAGAGGCTCTTCCTGCAAGCACTTTCTACTATCTTGGCAAAAGAATAAATAATCTGTCCAGTTTTTTAGTAAAACATTAAAAAGAAAAAGCTTTGAGCATCTGAGCCACCCTCCAGGAAGTGAACTATACTTCCTCATCAGGTTTCTGCCAGAGTCAAAGAATCAACTGAGTTCATCACAATTGAAAACATAAGTGCAATTATTCAAAGAATTCTTAAAAACATGTTTACTTGCTTTGAAGAAAAGACTGGAACCTGCCAAAGCAAAACCAGACACTCTTTCATTTCACTTTGTCTTTCCATTTTTTACAAGTTCAGTAGCTAAGGCCAAAGAAAGCTGATAAGAAAATTCGGAAACCTGACATGCCAACTAGCTTCCTCTGCTACTTTTTTGAAAAGGAACAATCTAATTGGCAACTCTGCAAATTCATTCATTCCTACATTCATATATACACTTACTCATTCATCAATAATGTGGGATATCAACACTAGCAATAAAGTATGTTTTCTATGAGAACAAAATAAACATTGTGCCCTCAAACGTTTCAAAGTAGATGTCAAAAGCATAAAAATAGGAAAGTAAAAGTAAATGCTAGTAAGTGATACAACAGATAACATTGTTTTCTGTGATAATTTTTGGCATGATGCTGCTCCATAATTTGTGGATTTATTCAGTATCATTTTTATTAGTTTAATGTATATTCATACTTTAATGGCAAACTCCTATAGTATTTCCTCTCTTTATAGTTTCAAAGTAAATTCATTTAAAATACTAGACTTAGTGGAGCACATGGGTGGCTCAGTGGTTGAGCACCTGCCTTTGGCTAAGGTCCTGATCTTGGGGTCCTGGGATCAAGTCCTGCATCAGGCTCCCTATGGGGAGCTCGCTTCTCCCTCTACCTATGTCTTTGGCTCTCTGAGTCTCTCATGAATAAATATATAAAATCTTTAAATAAAATAAAATCCTAGACTTAGCAATGAAGTTTCCTAAAAATTATTTATTGTATTTTTACACAAGGATTTTATTACTTAAGGTATGATACAAACAATATCAAGACCATTATATTTTAATTAGCCCATTAATTGGGATCCCTGGGTGGTGCAGCGGTTTAGCGCCTGCCTTTGGCCCAGGGCGCGATCCTGGAGACCCGGGATCGAATCCCACATCCGGCTCCCGGTGCAGGGAGCCTGCTTCTCCCTCTCCCTGTGTCTCTGCCTCTCTCTCTCTCTCTCTCTGTGTGACTATCATAAATAAATAAAAATTAAAAAAATAATAATAATTAGCCCATTAATTAAATACTGAAATACTGGGATTCTTTTCATACAGATGCCAAGGCTACTCTTTAAATAATGTAAATACCTTATAATCCATCTTAACATTTGTGCTTTCCAGTGCTTAAAATCTCTACCATTATTTTCCCTTTATTTTCTCTCTCTCTCTCTCTTTTTTTTTTTTAATGAAAACACCATCATAGATATTTTTAAGTTTAGGGCTGATTTCTTTTAATAATATTTTAAATAACCCTCTCCTTATAGAATGTATACACGTGTACATTATAAAAATTTAGAGGAAAAGTTAGTTTCACATTTCTTACCTCCAGAGATCCTCTCTGTTAACAGCTTAGTGCAAATCCTGCAAGGTCTTTGTGCATACATATATTGTATTTTTTCACCAAAATAAAATCATAGTATGCTCCATTCTACAACCTACTTTATTCAGTTAGTGATCATTGCCTTCAATTATAGTTTCTTTTCACACATTCTAATACTCAGACGATATTCCAATTTCCTAACTAGCCCAAAACTGTCCTTTAGTACTGGTTTGTCCTTGTCAGTATTTAATCCAGGATCACACACTGTATCTGGTTTTAAAGTTTCTCAAGTATATTTTATTCAAGCACAGTTCCTTTTTTTAATTGTTGTTGAAGAAATTATTAGTGTTGAAGAATCCAGGCCAAATGTCCTGTAGATTATCTTACCTTCTATAGTTGTCTTATTGGTTCCTGTGGTGTCATTTAGCCTGTCCCTCTACCTCCTATGTTTCTTGTAATCTCTAAAGAAAAGCTTGATAGATCCAAGACAAACATTTTTACTAGAATCCATTAGAGATATTGCTGGGTATGGACTTCATGTTAAATCCTATCAGAAGACACATAGGACCTGGATAACCCACCATCAGAGTTGCTAAACTTGACCATTGGTTAGAATGATGACAGTCTGATCTCTCCATTGGGCAGTTCTGTTTTCCCTTTAGAGATTAGAAAATAATGAGTGTGGTATAACTTCATCATGATACAAATATTCAGTTTCCCACTAACCATTGACTTAATGGTGTTACCACCAACGGGCAATCCTTCCTGAATCAATTATTTCATTGGAGCTTGAGAAAAGATGTTTTTCTGATTCCCCTCATTTACTAGTTGACATTCTTCTGTAAAGGGATTTTCCCTTTCAAGCTGGGCTATAGGTTACCGTTAACCTATAGCTGCTATTCACAGTTCCTATTGTAAAGACAGGATAAGTGCTAAATTCTTTCCCTATAACTCCCAAAGTACTCACTTTTCAAAGTAAGTAAGGTTTTAACAGCTACCTCAAAAGATGACAAATTAGTTTTTCTCTGAATTTCTCTTTTTTTGAGTATCATTTTGAAATTACAGATTTTTGTTGATTCAGTATGTTTCAATAGATAGCAATTATTATGTTCCTTGTTGCTCAAATTATCACAACTTTAACAAGTTGTAGCCTTTTCTTCCTAGCTCCCATGTCCTTTTACAGTGATCCCCATTAGTCTTTGAGAGCTTGCATGCTTTTTAGCACAATAAGATATCCCATGCTACTCTGTATTTTCCTGCCCTGAACCTGTAATAGCATTTCTGCAAGAAGCCTTGTTTTGTTTTTAGTGAGATCTGTTTAATTTGAGACCATAGTATGTCCATTATAGGTGTTCATTGCTACTGGGAGGCCTTCTAAAAAAATACATATGTATATATGTTTTATTTTATATATTTTATTAATATATATTAATTTTTATATTTAGATACAAAGCCATGAGTTTAAATTGATATTTTCAGTTTAATATTAACATCTAGTATTTTCTCTTAAGTTTTAAAGTATATGTTTATCTTGGAAAGTTTTCTTTTATAAATGTAATTACTTATTTGCTCTGTCCTATAATGTTAAAGAAAATTGTTTCAAAACACCAATATTGATATTTTTTAATAATAAATTTATTTTTTATTGGTGTTCAATTTGCCAACATACAGAATAACACCCAGTGCTCATCCCGTCAAGTGCCCCCCTCAGTGCCGTCACCCATTCACCCCCACCACCCCCACCCCTAGTTCGTTTCCCATTATGCTGAGTGAAATAAGTCAATCGGAGAAGGACAAACATTATATGGCCTCATTCATTTGGAGACAGAACATGAAGACCAATATTGATATTATTACAAACATCTACTGAAGGAGATTAACATACTTCATTTTTTTGTTGTTGTCTAGACAATGAGATTGTATTTTCATTTTTCTGTACATTAGCCAAAATTTTTTATTTGAAGCCCGAAAATAATTTTGAATTACAAATATCTGGTGAAGTCTCATCTTTTTTTTTCATCTTTTTCTTTAAATATGACAAACAAATGTCTATATTCCAAAAATGTATGGACTTTCTATAGGAAATATGTATTACTTTGTATAAGTCATAAGTCTCTTCCAATATGTTTTCCCAAATGGTTGTTTCACTTTTATGAACACCGGTCAGAATGGGGAAAATTAACAAGGCAGGAAACAACAAATGTTGGAGAGGATGCGGAGAAAAGGGAACCCTCTTACACTGTTGGTGGGAATGTGAACTGGTGCAGCCACTCTGGAAAACTGTGTGGAGGTTCCTCAAAGAGTTAAAAATAGACCTGCCCTACGACCCACCAATTGCACTGTTAGGGATTTACCCCAAAGATTCAGATGCAATGAAACGTCGGGACACCTGCACCCCGATGTTTCTAGCAGCCATGTCCACAATAGCCAAACTGTGGAAGGAGCCTCGGTGTCCATCGAAAGACGAATGGATAAAGAAGATGTGGTTTATGTATACAATGGAATATTACTCAGCCATTAGAAACAACAAATACCCACCATTTGCTTCAACGTGGATGGAACTGGAGGGTATTATGCTGAGTGAAGTAAGTCAATCGGAGAAGGACAAACAGGGTATGTTCTCATTCATTTGGGGAATATGAATAATAGTGAAAGGGAATATAAGGGAAGAAATGTGTGGGAAATATCAGAAAGGGAGACAGAACATAAAGACTCCTAACTCTGGGAAATGAACTAGGGGTGGTGGAAGGGGAGGAGGGCGGGGGGTGGGGGTGAATGGGTGACGGGCACTGAAGGAGACACTTGACGGGATGAGCACTGGGTGTTATTCTGTATGTTGGTAAATCGAACACCAATAAAAATTAATTTATTAAAAAAAATAAAATAAAATTTAAAAAAAATGAAAAAAAAAAAGAAATCCTCAATATACAATACCATACATAGTGAGACTCCAAGAAATACTAATTTATGGCAGTATGCTAAGTACCCACAGAATCCTCACTTCTTTATCATGGAGGGTAGTACAGTATAAAGTAAAAGTTCTACAGCCAGACAGACCTGAGCTTAAATCCAAGTGCTGCTATTCCCTGGGAGACACTGAACAAGCTTTGTAATCTTGCAAGGCCTTAGTTTCCTTATTTGTAAAACCAGAAAAAAAATAATACCTACTTCCTAGGGTTATTTTCAAGATTAAATGAAATAATACATGCAAAACATTTAACATAGAGTAAATGCTTAATCAGTGCCAGCTGTCATTGCCTGTGACTCCCTATTTCAACTAGGAATATATAAAACCATGAACTGTGCATTTGAAACCACTGAGATCACATCTACCCCCTTCAACAAATTATGATACTGTGTAGCCCCTAACTTTGTTCTCTTTTAGGTTTGGAATACCTTGTGGCAGGACATGAAGATGTAAGAACAGGCAAACTAGTCGTGAATATGAAAAGTTTTGTCCAGCACTGGAAACCATCCCTTGGAAGAAAAGTCATGGATATTTTGAAAAGAGAGTGCAAGTAGCAATATAGGTATATAACACATAATGGCACTTCTCTATGTACGAAACACAAACTCAATGGAAAGGAGACCTCAAAAATGAAACTGGAATTTTTTAAGTGCCAAAATATACAGAAATATTCCAATTCATGGGCCTTGTCTAATCCGTCTTTTGGGGGGCCATGTTTAAATACAGTTTGTGTCATAAAGACAAATGAGAAATCCTATGCTGATACCTGCTTTCTATGGGACTGATTCTGTAATTCATAACTATTAAGAGTATTTTTAATAGCAGTATGATATTTAGCAGTAATCCATTAAGGGCAGTACATCTAACTCCTTCCAGCTTCAGATATGTTACTTATATTTGTGCTACTTAAAGTAATTAAGGAGATTTTAAGGACTCCCCAACCCAACTATCAAAAAAGGTTTCTCTTAAAAAAGAGCCTTCCTTTGTGTGATGTGTGTGAACTTTGGTCTGTGGGGTGTTAAATGGAACCTCTCCACATGTATATAGTATTTCCTTGTATAAAGCACTTTACTACCTACCACTTGTGTTGTGAAAGTTTGAAGACTGTTGTTGGCGGAAAGAAAAATAAAGGGCGTGTATAAAAACCTACTGAAACAGAAGCACTGCCACTATGTGTGGACAAAAGGAAGTCGTATGGTTTTAGCTCTGAACATTTGGAACCTAAAAGGAGAACATGTTTGCATATGAAGTCTCAGCTTCAGGGTAGAAGTTAGATTCCACAGATACCAGCCATGATGAAAATATTTTTTAAAAACTAAACAAGATGAGACTTTAATTTAAGAAGAAGAAATCATAAGTGTAGAAATGCTTGAAGAGGAAATGGACTTTAAATTTTTAAAAGCTCATTTATTTGCAATGCACTTGTATACACTGCAAAAATTATTGTAGACACAGAATTTATTTTTGTGTTTAGTATTTAAACCTGAATGAAACAGTTTCTTCCTTATCTTTATTAACAGTATATGGCCATTATATTTACTCATTTTTTGACACAATGTATGTGATAGTTCACCAAACTACAGTTTCCATTATTATTCATCTTCTGTACCCATGCATAACCACAATATATACAGTTTCTTCTGTACTTGAATATACAAAACATAAACCACAGTGCCATAAAATTAACTTCACATACAGAACATATTTTTTTCCTGAGGTCCTGTGGACTTGCTATATATATATATATATATATATATATATATATATATATATATTAATTTTTATATTTCATATATGTAATAAAGGAATATGATTTCCCGATTTTTGTCTCATTTCCTGATCAACTTTTTTAATGATGCTAAAGATTACTTTATCTTAATGAGGGAACTCAAAACTAATTCCCTAGGAAAATCAAAGAAGGGCCTGGTACTTATACTCTTTTACTCTGAGGTATGGCTATAGAGTGGAAGCTAATTGAGATGGGTTTAGTTACTATAGTCTTTGTACATGAACTTTTATCAGATGCATTTTTATACTACATTTACTTTTTAAAAAGCAATGGAAGCTCATTGTTGAAAATACAGAAAACTAGGGTGCCTGGATGGCACAGTTGGTTAGGCACCTGACTCTTGGTTTTGGCCATGTCATGATCTCAGGGGCATGAGATCAAGCCCCATGGTGGGCTCCATGCTTAGAAGGGAGTCTACTTGAGATTATCTCTCCTTCTCCTTCTGCCCCTCTTGCTCATGCTCACTCTCTCTAAAGTAAATAAATAAATCTTAAAAAAAAAAAAAGGAAAACAAAAAACCATATCAGGAAAGAAAAAAAAAAAGAACCCTACATTTAAACCATCCTGCAATGACAGCTGTTAGCATTTTAGTATCTAGGCTGCTAGACTGCTTTCTACACATGTACATACCTTTTATAGAATTGGAATTATACTATACATATTCTCATGAAAT
Source organism: Nyctereutes procyonoides (assembly GCF_905146905.1). Classification (NCBI taxonomy): domain Eukaryota; kingdom Metazoa; phylum Chordata; class Mammalia; order Carnivora; family Canidae; genus Nyctereutes; species Nyctereutes procyonoides. The sequence goes on from NW_026575122.1 coordinate 28,601,612, forward strand.
CTGCTTTTATAACCTGTGGCATGTCTTATCTTTTCCTATCTTATCCTGGTAAGTGGAATGCCATCTAGTGGGGCATCATTTACAAGCAATTATCAAACATGTCAGCAAGTATATCACATCAAGAAAAATATTTTAAATACATCCAATATAGAATTTTGCTTAAGTTTCACAATTGCCAAGGAGTCTTGGCTGGCAATCCATTTCAGCTTATTTAAATAATTGATTATCCATTAAGAAGAATACAAATAATGTCTATTTTTTAAGAGTAGAAAAATGTACATAATATATTAAGTTTTTAAAAATTGCACGGTCTCCTTGCAAGGAGCCTGCTTTTCCCTTTGCCTGTGTCTCTGCCTGTCTCTATGTCTCTCAAGAATAAATAAATAAAATATTTTTTAAAAAAGGGACTCCTGGGTGGCTCAGCAGTTGTGTCTGCTTTCAGCTCAGGGCATGATCCCAGGGTCCAGGATCGAGTCCCTCATCAGGCTCCCTGCATGGAGCCTGCTTCTCCCTCTACCTGTGTCTCTGCCTCTCTCTGTGTGTCTCTCAAGAATAAATAAATAAAATCTTTTTTAAAAATAGCAGAATACATATAGTCATAGCACCCACCCTAAAACACATTTATAATATATACAGTGTTCTAAAGGGCCTGAAAGATAAATAGATTATAGCAGTATTTACCCCTGTAAGGGAAAGAAGAGAGATTCTCACTTTTTATTTTGCATATATCTATAGTGCTTGACATTCTTTTATTGATCATGTACTACTTCTGTAATTTATTTTTTAACAATTAAAATGTAATCAATTGTTTGTAAGGTTTGTTCAAGCAAAGTTATAATTAAAAGTTTAATTTTAACTAGTTTGTCAAATTATTGAGCCCCTTTATGTCTTTTCATTCCTTTTTAACTAGAATCTTTTTCCTTAGGTGCTCTTTCAAAACTTTTTTCTGGTAACATTGAAAAAAAATCATTGTTATAACTGTTTCTTAGTATCTTCATTCTTGGGGCACCTGGGTGGCTAGGTGGTTGAGCGTCTGCCTTTGGTTCAGGTTGTGATCCCTGGGTCCTGAGATCAAGTCCTACATCAGGCTCCCGGTAGGGAGCCTGCTTCTCCCTCTGCCTATGTCTCTGCCTCTCATAATAAATAAATAAAATCTTTAAAAATATATATCTTCATTCTTAAATCACCTGCAGCCCTCAACTGCAGTTTTAATTCCTTATGAGCATCATTTGGCTTCCAAAATAGAAAAGAAAAGAAATGCTATGTTCCCCACCTGTTAAGTGTCAGCAAGCTACTCATGGCTCCATTCCCATTCCATCATTCCATCATTCTGCCATAGTTCCTATCTATACTTTCTCTTCCTTGGCAGCTTTCAAAATAACCATCACAGGACCAAGGCAACAGAGTCATATAAAACTTCCTTCTATGGCTTTACCTCTTTCAAGAACTACTAGGAAAGTCTCTGCCCCAAGAGCATTACTCCCTGTACCACTGGGCTTTATTAGTCAGCCAATTAGTCCACATACCTATCTGTATGATTTGCCTGAGGTCAAATCAGTCTATGCCCTCTCATTACATCACTTTCCCCATAGAGGGACGTTACTAATATTTAGAATGTGATGCAATGGAAATTCTCAATAATGGGATAATCTTTTAATAGCGTCCACCAAATGAAGTCAAATCTGTGGGGATGTGACCATGAGTCCAAAAAGCAGTGTCCTTCTGGCTACATTAAACAGAGAGCTAGGCTTGTTATGGGTAAACATAGTTCTTTGGGATACTTTGGGTTCTTGCAGAACAAATCCTTTGCTAAAGGATCAGAGACTTATCAACTCTGAAGGGTGGGAAAATTGGAAAGAATTTTCAAGTATTTGAAAATTCCTTGTGCAGGCTGTCCTGTAGCCACTCCCCTGGAATGCCTGAGAACAAGGAGCATGAGTACCGCCTGGGTATTGAGGAGTTTTGTCAGAGGCCCCAGGATTGAACTGCTTTTGTGTTCATTGTTTCAGTGATAAACAGTCCCTTAACCTAACTTTATCAAAGAGCCAAAGTTACTCATGACTTATTTCCCACAGTTTGGAAGGAAAATATTTATGAACAACTTCAATTTTGCAAAGGAGATTGATATGATAAAAATGGAATAGAAGTAAAAGGGTGTGTCTTGCATGACTGATGTTATTTTCAGTCTCTCAGAGAATGATTTGTCTGAAAATACTTTTTGAAATATGATGCCCCTTTCTTTGCTTTCTTACACTTTTGCCAAAGGGATTTAAAAATTCCTCTACTTACCATTACTGTTATGTACGAGACCTACAATATTTTAAGTGACAAATTCCCAGATTTACTATCAGTTCACAAATGCTGAATAACAACAACAACAACAAAAGCAGAATGTTAATCACGAGAAAGAAAGATGCACTGGGCCAAATAGATATTTCCAGAATTGAGATGCGCATGCTGTAAAGGGAGAATTTTAGTACATGCTGAACACATCTCTGTTTTCATTATATGTAGTTACAGGTGGATTAGCAATGAATTAATTTATAAATGCAGAAATATCTGAGATTTACTAGAAATCATAGTGCACTTCACTGAATAAAGATGTGAACAGCAGCCAGGCAGGGATTTCTTCACTTCCCAGAAAGAAAAATAACTACTGTGTAAATTCACACAGTACAAGCAAATTGGTCTGCCCAGAAACTCCCTGCACACCTCCTCTGTCAGGATATTTTAAACTTAGTGAGTAAAAAAAAAAACAAAGATAATAACACTAACAGCAATTGATAATTGAGAGTTTACTTCAAGGTAGGTATTTTCAACGTGCTTTTCTAAGTATTATTCCCATTTGTTCCTCCTAGGCACCCCTGAAATGTATGCCATTATTATCTCTATAATAAGGAAACCAAGACAGAGGGAGAGTAAATCGTCCAAGGACACTCAGCTTAAAATTGTGAAGCCTGGATTTGAACCTAAGAATTCCACTTCCCAGAGTTCATATTTCCACCATTCAAAAGGGATTCTGGCCTTTAGAAAGGAATGCATGGGAGGTGATGCCAAGTGCACCATTTTCCTCATTGGCCGTGTCTTTTAGGTCGTAGTTGAAGGAAGAACACTGAAAGTCAGCATTTCTCCCAGATCTCCTCCTCCATACTCCACTTTATAATGTATCCCATTTACTATACCCTGCAATTACATAATATTCTACTGACTTTCTCATTTTTACATTGCCATTGGGTAATAGTGTTTACCGTAATCTATACCAAGATAAACTAGTAAGAGTCCGTTTTTTACCTTTGCTGTTATCCTTTTGGTTTGGCACTCTGAGATCTATTTTAGGCATAGGCCTGCTTATGTATTTATCGATACCAACTCTGAATAAGCTGCTATGAAATTCAACAGCATTCCAAATAAATTCTCTCAGCTCTGACTTTAGCTGTGTAGAGTAATTCTGCTTATAAGATGAAGGAGAAGACATTACACAAGAGAAAGACAAAAAAACGGAAAAAAATGGAGAATGTAGGCACTTCATCAACCAAGGAGAAAGAGCAAGGGGCAGGAAAAAGGGGTAAAGATATAAGATAATAGGGGCATGTTGTGGACTTATTGGTAGAGCGTGCAACTCTTGATCTTAGGGTTGTGGGTTCAAGTCCCAAGCTGGGTGTAGACATTACTTATAATAAAATATTTTTAAAGTATTAAACTACATTAAAAAATAAAGGAAAGCAACAGCTGGTATAGAACCCAGTTGGGGGACGCCTGGGTGGCTTAGGGGTTAAGCACATCTGCCTTCAGCCCAGGAAGTGATCCTGGAGTCCCGGGATCAAGTCCCACATTGGGCTCCCTGCATGGAGTCCGCTTCTCCCTCTGCCTGTGTCTCTGCCTCTCTCTTTCTGTGTCTCTCATGAATAAATAAAATATTGTTAATAAAAAATAATAAATCAGGTGGTCTGTTCTAGTAACAATATGCAAAATATTTCAAAGTAGAACATACTCAGTTAACCAATTCTTCCATTGCGAGATACTATGATTTATGCAAGATAGTTCTGAATATTTATTATGAAATTTTTCCATCCAAGTTTCTTGCTGTTAGTTATGTTTGAGGAGACAGAAAAGCAAAAGGTAATAAAGCAACAGAGAAACCTTAGGTAACTATAATTGGGAAATTAGGAAACCAATTGGTTTTACCATATACTGAAACAGAATTTTAAATTTACTTTACTTTTACAAAGTAAATAGTCCATAAAATATTTAATGTCAGTAAGCATTGTCTAGGAGTCTTTTTCAATATACATACTCATCATAATAATGGTTAGCACTTTTGCCCTTAGTAGGTGCCAGGTGCTGTGCTTAACTTCACAGGACTTTTCAGACCTCACTCAATAACCTTGCAAAGTCGCTATTCTAATGAGGAAACTGAGAACCAGAGGATTAAATAGCTTGTCTGAGGTCATAAAGTGAGTAAGCAGCCATGCTAGCTAGCATTTGAACCTTTAATTAGCCACCTCTAGGAACGCCTGGGTGGCTCAGCAGTTGAGCGTCTGCCTTCAGTTCAGAGCATGATCCCGCAATCCTGGGATCGAGTCCCACATTGGGCTCCCTGCAAGGAGCCTGCTTCTCCCTCTGCCTGTGTCTCTGCCTCTCTCTGTGTGTGTCTTTCATGAATAAATAAATAAAATCTTTGGAAAAAAAATTAGCCACCTTATGATCTACTAATGCCTCTTAACTGGTGATTCTCGAATAGTGTTCATAAAAGTGAGCAGACATGTTTGTTAGAGGGTAGAGTCCCAGGCCCCTACCTCAGAACATCTGTTTCAGAAGGTCTGATGAGGACCAGGAATGGACAATTTAGCAATACCAGAAACATCACTCCAGACACTTTTACAGAATAGTCTCAACAAAGTCATAGAATTTATCATTAATTCTGTTTCTCCAAATGTATCTCCCTCTGGTCATAAGTCTACTTGGCCTTCATCACAATGTTATCTTATGAATAAAAGAATCATTAGTCTTGTTATAGTTACCCAAGACTAAGATGGTAGAAAAGGGGAATTGAAAGGAGATCCCTCCAGCTATTAGGTACCCTACTTCCTAACCTGGCCTTAAACAGAATTGTGAAATATCTAAATGTGTCTTTGATATCTTAGCTCTTCAGTCTAGTTTGGGGAATCTCCCCAAGGCTCATTGGCTTCACACTGCTCTAGTCTACAAGAAGATCCTACACAAGACTCTAATTCCCAATTTCCTTCAGCCTTAAATAGTATATTGATTTAAGATGCTACCCTTGACCAAGAGGCTGAGAGATTCAGAAGATAAAATCATTCTAATGAGATACTTTCCCATTTTCCCACTTTCCTCTTTCTCCCAAACACAATGCTTTATTGACCCAAATAAACCATGCGTGTCTGCAGAAAATTTTTAATGGGTGATTCTTATCATGGGAATTTCAGGCACTGATGGCAGGCGAGTGAAAGAGTTATTTTTGGTCAGATGTGCCTTTCAATGCCTCATAAATCAGGCTGCTTAGGCAGCCTCCTAATTGTACCCTAGTCAGAGGCGTAAAAAGTAAGGAGAAAGGTGAAAAAGCAGTGACATTGAGAAAGGAAAACAGAGGGGACCACCTAACTTGCCCTCTCTCAGAAATGAGGATTCAACCACAAATAAAATAATAAACCACGCAGACTTCACATTTTTCTTTCCCATTCTTGTAAACAAGAAATAAAAACCAGGGATTATCCTTTCCTTGATAGGTATGGAGAGAAAAATCAAGGAAATCCATCACAGCAAATTTCTATTCCTTAACCTCAGAAACACTCACATTACATACACATACGCACTCCAACCTCTGACGCATGGAGACTTGTCCAGCAGTGACCTTCAGCAACCTAGAGAGCTTTTTATAACATTTGAGAATGCAAAACTGGATATTTTTATCAGCATGTGCTCCGGCTTTGATAAATGTTACTCTAAGCAGTTTGAAGCAAAAACACAAACAATGAATACATTTTTTTAATGGAGTAGCTACAAGAACACTTAATTAGCATCCTCCAAAGTTGTGCAGGTTTTACCAAATGTCTCGGTGAAGAAGACCAAGTTTAGAAAAGATAGCTCCAAGTTTTAACTTGCCCCCAAATGTTATCTGGTAAGATTAGGCAAAAGCTATTTGAGAAGTGATGTTTAAAGCCTCATTTTGGCTGGAGTTGATTTGCAAGATTCCCATTGAATATCTTTACGTGTTTTCCTTTTTTTAAACAGAAAATAAAATAACACATGTCTAAAAAACAAACAATAAATACCCTACAACATAAAGAGTTCTTTAAAAAAAAAAAGATTTTATTTATTCAGGGATGCCTGGGTGGCTCAGCGGTTGAGCGTCTGCCTTTGCTCAGGGTGTGATCCTGGAGTCCCAGGATTGAGTCCCACATCGGGCTCCCTGCATGGAGCCTGCTTCTCCTCCCTCTGCCTGTGTCTCTGCCTTTCTTTCTGTGTCTCTCATGAATAAACAAATAAAATCTTTTAAAGATTCATTCTCTCATTCATTCATGAGAGACACACACACACAGAGGGGGGGGGGCCTGGGGATATAGCAGTGAACACAACAAAATCCTTACTCTCATAGAGCTCACATTCTAATGGGGGATGACCTCCAGAAGATAATTGTAATAATCCCTGCTTTCTATCCATGTTCTACAGCACTCACTGCCCTAAATGATTTAAGAGAAATAGTCTTTTTCCATCACTGAGGGTCACAGACCCCTCATCCTGATTGAATTCAACATTGTTTTTCCCCCCAGATGAACTGAAAGCAATACATGACTAAATTCTTCCAAGTGAAAACCTGTTATAATTGGATAATGACCACAAAGCAGGCGGTTTTGTGGGGTTTTTTGTTTTTTTTCTTTTTGTTTTTGTTTTTGTTTTTTTTAGTTATACTAAGTGCCTCAAGGGAAGTAGCAGAATTCTTCTACCCACCACCCATTATGGAGCTGACAAGGTCCTGCTCTGTGCCATACTTCTTAATTTTCCTGTTGGCTTTAAAGATTTATAACAGCTCTAACACCTATTGCATGAGAAACACAGGGATCCCTCAGTGCCCAAACCATGGTGCACTGGCCAGCTTTGCTCCCCAGAAGCCTGCTGGGGACTCATCTACTGGAACCAGGGCAGCTTGGGAAGATTCACTTGCTTCTGTGAGAAATAACAGTGGCCATAATAGAAAAAGGAATTCTAGGCATTCTTTCAAACCGTTGGGAAGTTCCAGCACATTCCAGTTGCAAAAGAATTCAAGTCCCTCCACTCCCGTCAAAACTCCATCACCATTCTTGTGTGCTTTGTACATTTTCTAGACCAAGGCCTAGTAATTATTTTTTTAAGACTTTTTATTTATTTGAGAGAGAGAGAGAGAGCATGAGGAAGGGGACAAAGGGAGAGGAAAGAGATGGAGGAGCAGACTCCTCGCTGAGCAGGGAGCCTGATGTGGGGCTCAATCCCAGGACCCCAAGATCACAACCTGAGTGGAAAGCAGCCACTTAACCAACTGAACCAGCCAGGCACCCCCAAGACCTAGTAATTAACTACAAATTCTTCCCTGCCCTTTTTTTTTTCTTTTTATCATGAACCACAAGGTGATTCTATAGGTGAATCTGGGATTTGGTGAATTATCCTTAGGCTTTGATAATACTCAAGCAATGACAGATTTCAGATGTTTGAAGATTCTCAATATAAAGCATTGCTATTCCAGAGAACTGTGCCAATCATTTGTGATCTGGAAATTTTGCAAAATATTTTATTCCTTAAGCTTTAGAAATCCGTATCCATGATGACTTACAACTGTTATTGGATAAGTCTTTACTCTTTTCAAGTTCCAGAAAGCCAAATGTTCTTGTGGTTTGTTTGTTTTGTTTTTTTCTAGGCCCAACAGATTCCCAACATCACTCCTCTTTCTAATCCTCTCTGTAAATTTCATTCTCATCTGTGATTCTATTTAAAAGACATCCTACTTATCACTTACCTCCTAACTCTTTTTTTGCCTTTTTCTTCCTCTACAAAGTAAGGAAGAAAAATAAGCAGAAAAACAGAAGTTGATCCTTAAGGCGAAGGAAAAAAAATCTCTCATCATTAAGAAGTATTCCTGAGGAACTTCAACTGGTACCAATTTGGCTACTGCTACTAGGAGTCAAAAACACTGACCTTGGGGCGCCTGGGTGGCTCAGTTGGTTAAGCATCTGCCTTTGGCTCAGGTCATGATCTCAGGGTCCTAGAATCAAGCCCCACAGCAGGCTCCCTGCTCAGTGGAGAGTCTGCTTCTCCATCTCTCCCTCTGAGTACCCCTGCTTGTGCTCTCTCTCTCTGTCTCTGTCAAATGAATAAAATCTTAAAAAAAAAAAAATACTGACCTTGCGCAGCCCCTGTGGCGCAGCGGTTTAGTGCCGCCTGCGGCCTGGGGTGTGATCCTGGAGACCCGGAATCGAGTCCCAGGTCGGACTCCCTGCATGGAGCCTGCTTCTCCCTCTGCCTGTGTCTCTGCCTCTCTCTCTCTCTCTCTCTCTCTCTCTCTCTCTGTGTCTCTATGAATAGATAAATAAAACCTTAAAAAAAATACAGACCTTGATAACATGGCAGAATTATTATACCCTGCAAGAGAAAGCATTACATTACTGTGCCACAGATTCAGTACTAATTTCCTTCAATAGAGAATTCACATACCCTCATTCCAATAATTGAGGGGTGGAAGAGGGAGAAGACTAATACAACTCAAACACTAGCAAACAGAAGTCAGGTAGGAAAATAATACTGACAAGCAATAGTGTGTCACCCTGGGAGAAGTGCTATGAATGAACTACAAATAAGCAGTGCTGAAAAGCCTTGAATGAGAGATTGTGGAAAGCATTACAAGCCTTGAATGAGATTGTGGAAAGCATTACAGAGAAGATGGCTTTAAATGGATCTATCAGCATCCGCTCAGCTTTTGAATTTCACTAGGCAGAGGAGACAAACTCTACACTGTGGTTTTATAACAACTATGATGACTCAGATGCCCAGACTCCCCTGAAATCCAAATACCACAGTCACTGAGATCTGCTTCATATGCATTATCTTCACAACAACTTGATGCTAACCTCTGAGGCAGGTGCTATTATTATTCCCATTTTAACCTAGGAGGGAAAGGGACCCCAAGTAGACAAGTAGGCTGCTGTAATCCACATGGTAAGTGAGCAAGTGAGAGTACAAGCCCAGGTCTAAGCCAGACTCTGTGCTCTAGGTCATCATACTATAGCACTCCTTCCTTAATATGTTCCTTTTCAGTCCACAGAGGTGGCCAACTGCTCTGGCTCCCCCTGCATCTCTGACTTCTCTCTGGTTCTCTGGGTCAGTTGATGAAAAGACTCAGGGATTGAGTCCTGAGACAACAACTGGGTAACTCTTCCTAATGCTACGCTCCACCACCGATAGGAGCTTCAGCACCTCCATTCTCATCTCCCAGCTAAGACAAAGAAATGATGACAGCTCTATAATATTTTTTAAAAAGTCACTGTGTAGGAAATGTTGTCATCAAGACTCCATTACCTAAAAGTATACCTTATAGAACAGGCACTGGTGATACTCTGATTACCTGAAAGGATACATCTTATTGAAAAGAAAACCAAACATCGTGTGTAGCCATGATAGTGGCTATGCCTCTAGACTGCCACCTTAGAAGGAGGGAAAGTGGGGTACCTGGCTGGCTCAGTCGACTGAGTGCATCTGACTCTTGATTTTGGCTCAGGTCATGATGTCCTCGCTCAGCGGAAGAGTCTGCTGAAGATTCTGTGTCTCCCTCTGCCCCTTCCCCACTCACACACCCATGCACACTCACCCTCTTTCTCTAAATAAATAAAGAAAATCTTTTTTTAAAAAAGGAAGGAAAGTAATGGTTCACAATAATATATTTGCTCATTTTCACATTTTGTTAATCTATTCTCTTTTATTAGATTATACAAGCTTTTTGAGGTCAAGAATCACATCTGTTTTATTTTTATGGTATGCACATTGTATCCCCTGTGCATACCATAATACCTGGCATATAGAAAGTGCTCAGAAAATATTTGTCAAATGTACAAATAGGTGATATCCCCAAATTTGAAAAGCATATACAATATACAACTACTCCTTTTTCTTTTTTTCTTTCTTTTTTTTTTTTTTAAGTACACTCCACACCCAGCATGGAGCTCAACATGGGGCTTGACTTCACACCCTGAGATCAAGACCTGAACTGAGATCAAGAGTCAGACGCTCAACCTACTGAGCCACCCAGCCAGCCCCACCTCCTTTTCTTTATTTATTCGATCATTCAGATTTATTGAACAGGTGCTGCAAAAACAGAATAATGGATTGGTTAAGTACATAGAATCTAGATACTGACTGCCTGGATTCAAGTATTGGTTCTGGTACTATCTGTGTGGCCCTGGGCTAGCCAACAGTAAAATGCAAGAAATAACAGCACCTAACTCACACTGTTGTGAGGATGAAGTAAATTAATATAGGTAAAGTATTTAGAATAGCACCCGACATATAGTAAATACTAGATGTTTGCATGATGATGATGATGGTATTCCAGGCTTCAGGACACCGAGGATATAATACCAAAGAAGTCTAGGTCTCTGCGTGCTTACATTCTAGTAGGAGAAACCATCAACCTGCCAGTGATCCAGTAAAACAATTACAAATCATTTTAAAATGAAGAAAATAAGAAAATGAAGAAAATAAGGCTTCCTTGGTGTTGAGAAGCAGACACTGAGGTGGAGTTTAGAATGCAAACTATTTGCTAAAGAGGGTCCTTAAAATCAGCATCTGTGCGAGAGAGAGGAGAAGTAACTAGAGGCAGACAGAGAAGTTGGTGGCAAAGCAGGCTCAACCACAGCCTGAATCCACCCCTTTGGGAATGTTGAAGTGCACCGACCCTTTGTAGTTTCCTGACCATTATACCCCATTGGGTGTGGGTCACTCTGGGAGGGGGTGTGGCCTTGCTCTCTGCAGCTGAAGCAATCCCCCAAAAGGGCTGACAACTGAAGACTGTCTGCCAACAGCACTCAGCAGCGAGGGCAGCAGAGCCTCCACTGCAGAAGGCTAGGGCAGCACAACACAGTATGCATTCCACCCAGTAGATAGGACGGTAAGGGTGAGTTTCTACCTAAAAGAAAATGGTCAGGGAAGACCTCTCTGAGGAGGTAATACTTAAGCTGATAGAATGATACATGAGGAGGCAGCATTCTTGTTATAGGAAGTAGCCAGTACCATGTCCCTTAGGTCAGAATACGTTGGCAGTGTGAAGGGCAAAAAGGAAGAGCAGTGAGGCCAGAGAGTGGTATAAAGTGAGGTCTGAAGAGGCAGGCAGGGGCCAAAATATGAGAACCCTTAGGAGTTTGGATTTTATTCTGAGTCTTGATGGGCAGCTATTAGAGGGAAGTGGAAGGATCTGATTTACTCTTTTAAAAGATCACTCTGGACAATATGTGAGGAATAAGCGGAAGAAAGGAGAAAAATGAAGGCAGGAAGATAAACTAAAAGTTTACTGAACTTTTTTAGACAAGAGATTGTATATTGATGAGAAAAGTTTGGATGAATTTATATGCAGAACTCTGTAAGGAAACCGTGCAGGGGTTGCTAACGTAATAAATGTGGAAAGTGAAAGAACAAGCAATCAAAAATGACTCCTAGTTTTTTGGCTTAAACAACTGGAAGGATGATGGTATATATTGAGATAAAAAAAAGGTAAATTTAAGAGATGAAAATAGTCACATTTTAGATTTCTTTTTTGGTTTGAGATGTCTATTAAACATCAAGTAGAGATGCCAAGTAGTCAGCTGGATACACAAGTCCAGAGCACAAAAGAGAGATAGAAGGCTAAATATTTATATTTGGAAATTTATATTAGACAAATAGGTGATATGTTGATTTGCTACTGCTATATAACCATTATCACCAGTCAGTGGCGTAAAGCAATAATATATATTTTTAAAGTAGGCTCCATGCTAGGCATGGAGCTTGAATTTGCAACCCTTAGATTAAGACCCACACTGAGATCAAGAGTCAGATGCTTAACCAACTGGGCCACCCAGATGTCCCAATAATAGTTTATTTTTGCTCACATCTGCAGATGGGCTGGGGTTCAATCTAGGCATCTCTGTTTCTATCTGAGGGTCAGGTGAGTGGCTATACTCTGAATGCCTCATCCTTCTGGGACCAGCAGGAGGACCAGAGAGGCAATGGTAGAGGCTCAGGTGAGGGAGAGGAAACAAGCAAGGTCTTGAGAAAGTTCTAGGAAATGAAAACAAGTATCAAAGATATCTGTGCTCTCATGTTCACTGTAGCATTATTCACAATAGCCAAGATAGGGAAACAACCTAAGTATCCATCAATGGATAAAAAAGATGTTATATATATATACACACAGGAACATTATTCAGACATGAGAAAAAAGAACATCTTGCCATTTGTAACAATATGGATGGAAATTGAGGGCATTATGCTTAGTACATCAGAAGGAGAAACACAAATTCTGTATGATCTCAGTTATTTGTAGAACCTAAAAGAACCAAACTCAAACTCATAAAAACAGAATAGAATGGTGGTTACCAGGGGCCATGGTAGAGGGGGAGTCAGTCAGAGAGATGTTGTTAAAGGGTAGAAACTTGAAACTAGAAATGAAAAGTGGAGATTTAATGCACAGCATAGTGATTATTGTCCACAATACTGTATTATACACTTCGAGGTTGCAAAGAGACCAGATATTAAATGTTCTTAACACACACACACAAAAAAGATAATGAAGTGTGTTAGAGCTGTTAGCTAAATCCACAGTAGTAATGCTATTGCAATATATAAATGTATCAAATCAATACATTCATATACCTATACAGTGTTACATGTCAATTGTATCTCAATTTTTTTAAAAGTCCTGGGCTCATGATACTGGCCTTGACTTTCACCAGTATATCATTACCCAAAGCAAGTTACACGTCCAAGACTTGTATGATGACATCTTGGTTGAGGAATTGGGAGAGGGGAGCAAAATTGGAGTCCATAATTTAGTCTGCCACAGAAGAGATCAGCCAGGCAAAGAATGTAAGAAGTAAAAAGAGCCAGGCTTGGACAAATTCCCAAGGTGCTTTAGCATTTACCGGTCACCTAGAAGAAGACAAACCAGGAAGGATTTGGGAGCAGCAAGTGCAGTTGGAGAATAATTAAGAGAACATGAGAGAGGTAAAAGAGAACAATGTTTCAAGGAGACTGTTGGATGTTGCTGAGACATCAAATAGGACACGAACAGAGAGAGGCCTATGATAACTGGCAATATGGTCCACCAATCCAAGGTGTTCCATAACAGGACACCAGGATAGCTGAGAGCATAAGACCCTCTTGTCTCATCCTAGGTTCTCAGACAGCAGGAAAGCAAATTATGTTTGGACAATAAACAAAAACACACCACTCCATCAGGAATGGTGGGGATTAGGAAGGTGAGTAATTATTAGGTTGTTTAAGGCCAGATTGGTGATGTTCTTCAATACCTGCCTAGGGAGTTGGAACTTGGTCCTTTAAACAACAGGAACTCATTCAAAGCTTTTTGAGCAGAGGAGTGATAAATTCCAAGTGTTGGATCTAAATGTAGTGTAAGAAACAGTGGATCATAGAGGAAGAGAAAAAATAAAATCAAATCAGATGAAACCATAGAGGGAGACAAACCACAAGAGACTCTTATTCATAGGAAACAACAGGGTTGCTGGAGGGGAAGGGAGTGGTGGGATGGGACTGAGTGATGGACATTAAGGCAGGTACATGGTGTAATAAGCACCTGGTGTTATATAAGACTCATGAATCACTGACCTCTACTTCTGAAACTAATAATACATTATATGTTAATTGAATTGAAATTTCAAATAAAAATTTTAAGAAATAAATAAATAAATAAATAAATGAAGTGTAAGATGGATTTGATAGAGAAGAGACTGGTGGCAAAGAGCAGGTTATCCTTGTTCTATCATCCAGACCTCTTGCCCAGATCCTGACCTCTGAGAGAAACTTCGGTTCCCTTAGATCAAGTTCCTGATGCTTGTTACTATTAAACTTTCTTGTCTGCTTCTTCCTTGCCTGGCTGAAACTTAGTTGACTCATGATAACTTTCTAATCAAAATCTGGGTCCTGGGACGCCTGGGTGGTTCAGCGCCTGCCTTCAGCTCAGGGCGTGATCTTGGAGTCCCAGGATCGAGTCCCGCATCAGGTTCCCTGCATGGAGCCTGCTTCTCTCTCTGCCTATATGTCTCTGCCTCTCTCTGTGTGTCTCTCATGAATAAATAAATTAAATCTTTAAAAAAAAATCTGGGTCCTGATCCTTGGCCTCCACCTTCCATCTCAGCACTCACTTATTTAGAATTATCACCTTTCCTTTTGTGTCCATGTAGGAAGCTCCTGCACCAACAGGCTTCAGATGGCAGCATGAAACCACAGCCTATCTTATTCACAATTCCGGGCTGCTGCTCTTCAGACCTGTTCCCCCTCATCCCTGCAGCTTTCCTTCCCCCAGCCCATCCCTTTGCATTCTCCCAGAGCATGCTGAAAGTTCACAGAGTTCATAACATGGTGGTAGCCTCCAAATCACTACTAGCATATGCTCCATTCCTTCCCTGGTCCTCCTCCTCTCAGGCTTTACCTCTGAGGGATATCTACCTTGTACAAATCCTCTTTCTACTTGAAGTCCCATTGGGCTTCTTAGTGACTCTTAGCAGGATGGTGAGGTAGGGATAGGGTGCGAGCAAACAATGATCCTAAAAAGCAACCACTTTGTCCCTCTTTGGCTCAATCTGCACCATTTCCCAAGAAGCCTAAAGGAAAATGCATCAACAAACGTCTCACATAGTGAAATATTACCATTGGTATTACATAGTAATTTGGCTTGGAAAATTTCTCCTGCATTCTCATGCCTGGACTTCCAACAGATCTACAGAAAGATGAACAGGTGTTGTCTCTAGAACACAAGGATTACTTGAAATGAGCTGTGGTTTAAAATGAGAAGTCATTATTTGATATATGCCAGGAATCTGCTTAATTTTATAGGGCCATGATGTTTTTCTCTAACACGTACATCTTCAATTGCTATGCATGGTATTTTCCTGTTGTCTGCCAAATATTCTTTAGCTGACTGGTGCTAGCAGGAAATGGAGAAAATCATAAAACTGGAAATTAGGAAGTAATGACATCAGTATTCAAATCACAAAAGACAAGGTAGAAACAAATATTCTCCTTTAACCTTGATTTATACTGTTAACAAAAGACTGAAGTTGGCAAAATTGGAAATTACTAACTCTCGTCAGTCACTACCATAGTAAAAATTTGTTCCCCTTACCTCAACAGTACTTCATTTGGCCATAGTGCTCACTGGGAAATTGGTAGTGACATGTGAACTCTCTCAGATTGCACCACTCCTGGGTTCTAGCTGCATCCTCTGGCCACAGAATCCTTTTGTGACCTCTGCCTCTTCCTTCAGTCTTTGCTCTGAAAATACGGCAAAGAGTAACTACACTGCCCACCTGATGACAGAGCAACTTAGAGCTACCTTGTTCTCACATTAAATTAGGCATCTTCAGAAGCAGCTTTAACTCTGGTCTCTGCTATCAGACTATTTCATTATTTCATGGATTGTACAGTTTGTGATACCTTACCTAAATTACTCTTGTCTGATAGGGACCAGAGTAGACTACAAGGCTGATGGTTCATGCTGCTCCCTTTGCCCGTGCATCCCGCTAGTGGCAAAAGTCTCATAAACCCTGATGTTGGGACCCCTGGGTGGCTCAGTGGTTGAGCATCTGCCTTCAGCCCAGGGCGTGATCCCGGAGTCCCAGAATTGAGTTCCATATCGGGCTCCCTGCATGGAGC
The DNA here is from genome assembly GCF_905146905.1 of Nyctereutes procyonoides. Classification (NCBI taxonomy): domain Eukaryota; kingdom Metazoa; phylum Chordata; class Mammalia; order Carnivora; family Canidae; genus Nyctereutes; species Nyctereutes procyonoides. The sequence goes on from NW_026575122.1 coordinate 28,617,518, forward strand.
CTGCTTTTCCCTCTGCCTATGTCTCTGTCCCTCTCTGTGTACTCTCATGAATAAATAAATAAAATCTTTTTTTTTTAAAAAAAAGCCTCTGAAGTCCTTTGTTGCCTCGTGAGTTAGTTACACTTCTTAGAGTGGCTCTGTACTACCTTTGTCAAAGAGTGTTTCATTGCATTTTCTCGGCTAATGATCCAATATTACTTGCATAGATCATACTTCACAGCTTTTCCAAACAAGCTTTTTGAATTTAACTTGTGTAAGGCCCTAAAATATCATAGTAGGGAAGTTAGCCTAAAAGAACACATCACAGTTACACTCAAAGCTGCCACCTGACTCTGTCGTTTGGGTCTCTGAGACAGGACATGGGCCCACTGACCCTTTTTTAGCCAATGTCTTGAAATGTGTTCTTGGCCTTTCCTCCATGACTTCCATCCATATTACTATCCCCAAATGAAACAGGAACACATGAGAAAACCAGCCCTGAGTATCTCTTAGTTTCTCCAACGTAGACCTATAACACCATGGGTTATATTGGTAAAGAAATGGAGTTCATGACTAGAGCCTGAGTCAGAGTCAAGTTGCTTCAAATATTTATTGAGCACCTTCTTTATGCCCAATATCAAGGAGATCTTGGCACCTAGCTATTATCACTAGTCCCAACAGGTTTCCCTGAAAGCATGATTACATCACGTGCTTTTCACAGCCCTCACTGCCCTCCAGTAATTATGGAGCAACACTGGGTAACTGTGGACTGTTGAATGAAGCAAGCCTGGGCCACAGATGAACCAAAAGCAGATCCAGTAAAGCTAACTCCTTCATCCCTCCTGGATCCTCCAAAAAGCTCAGAGTAAACAGTACCTTTATGTTATTGTCATTATGTTGTGCTTCCCTCCTTTGCTTCATTACTTCGTATCTATTGCTTAGACTGTAAACAGAGACCCATTGCCAAGACACAAATAAAAGTCACCAGGAAACCCAGCTCCAGGTGCCAGACCTACCTTTGTGCTTTTGGACTGTTGCTGTTTGTGTAGAGATGGCGGGGGGAAAGTGCCACATGGCTCAGTGCTCATTTGTTTCCTGCTCTGTTAGGTATTAAACCCCAGCAACCTGCCCAAGGCTCAGTCTCCCTCACTGTAGCTAACTAACTAGAACACTAACCCCCAGCTTAGTGCCCCATAAGCACAGTCCTCTCCTCTTTTCTTTCTTCTTTTCTTTTCTTCCCAAGACCCTGTGAGCTAATTACCATCATATAATAAGCAAGAAATGTATAATGCAGAGATTTCTTTATACTTCTCCTCATATGGAAAAAAAAAGAATTTTTGATTATCTTAACCTACACATAACTTGTGGAACAGAAAGATTCCTGTCAAATAATCCTCCCTTAATAGATTCCCTTCACTATTATAAACTAAGACATGACCTTCAAGCATTAGTACCCAGACAATACAACATTTGTGTGTTATTTAATTAGCTTATTTTTTTTTGTTAATGTACATTCCTGTGGTTATATCACTTTCCACTCAAACTTTTTAAAAAACGCTACATGGTATTAAAAAAATTTTTTTACCAATGTGTCCATACTTTTGCTCCATTTAAAAAAATTTATTTCACCAGCCAGGCTCTCTCAATGTTTTGAGGTTATCTCATAACAATGGCTAATTTATTAAGTCCTGGAAAATTATAACAACAGTAAGTCTTTGTGCAAAGTTGGCATGCTGGAGATTTTTGGTTAAAAAAAAAAAAGAATGTGATAGATCTACCAGAGACCACTGTCATTTCTGTACCATCTAATCCTCATTATGGAGTGATTTTTATCAAACTGGGAAGTGATCATGTGGCAGCCTAAATAACACTGGAAAACTAATTCAATAAATCAGAAGGGTTATTCCATGTCATCTACATGCTCAAACAAGAGGGAGAGCATATTGGCTTTAATAAATCCTCAGTTTCCAGCCAAAGGATTTCAGAGCTTTTGGCTGCCTGATCAGATGTCTGGAATTATGAAAGCAAAGAAAGGTTTCAGAGCATAAGGAGGAACTTCTGATATCATAAAAGGAAGATTTGAACTGGACAAATTGCTTAGTATTCTACGTAAGTATCTAATAAACATGTAATTGTCTGATAATTGTTATCTCATTTTACATATAAGAAAACTAAAACTAAAAGGAGTTAAGAAACTTGCTCATAATCAGAGAGCTAGGAAATGATGGATCTGCAATGCTAATCTTTCTGTAATGTCCACATCATAACACAGGATATTAGAGGGTATGCTGGTTTTGTCAGTGATTCCAACTCAGTTGGCCAGCCAGCCTGGGCATGCTGTATGTGACCAGGTGACTCAGATCACTGGGCTGATGAAGTTGAGAGTCATTTAGTGATTCAGCAAATATTATTGAAAAACTACTATGTGTCAGGCACTGTTCTAGGTGCTAGAGAAAATGCAGTGGATAAACAGACAAAATCCCTTTCTTCCCTGAATTTACATTCTACTGATGGGAAACAAACAAATAAAATAAGCACATATCATCAGATGGTGATAAGAATTTTGAGGAAAAGAAGGATAAGAAAAAACTTCAGTGGAGGTGCTCAGCTATTTAGATGGTCAAGGAAGTGCTCTCTGATAAGACATTTGAGCAAAGAATGAAGGAAATGAGGGAAGGGAGAAGAAAGTGAACCATGTCATATCAGGGGAAAGAGCATTTCAGGCAGAGTGAACAACAAGTGAAGGGCCTAAGCCAGATGCTCTGCACACTTAGGGAGAAGCACTGAAGATGCCAGCAGGGCTGCAGCAGAGTAAGCAAATGGGAGAGTTGAAAGGGATGAAGTGGAATGGGTGGCTAGGAGGGAAACAACCATGAAAGACCCTTTGGATCCTACAAACATTTAGGGTTCTACTCTATGTGAGATGGGAAGTCCTTGGGAAGTTTTCAGTATGGTGACATACTGGTTTATGTTTTAAGGGTTCTCCTCATAATTAGCCAGTTGACTTGGATGCCTCTAGGCAGCAAGGCCCCAAAAGACAAAGGGAGTGAGTAGTAGGACAATAGTGCAAAGGACATGGGCTTTGAAACTAATTCTGGGGATCCCTGGGTGGCACAGCGGTTTGGCACCTGCCTTTGGCCCAGGGCGCGATCCTGGAGACCCGAGATCGAATCCCACGTCGGGCTCCCGGTGCATGGAGCCTGCTTCTCCCTCTGCCTGTGTCTCTGCCTCTCTCTCTCTCTGTATGACTATCGTAAATTAAAAAAAAAAAAAAAAGAAAGAAACTAATTCTGTGTCCAGACCTCAGGCTCCATCACCAGCTAGTTCTCTTAGTCTTGAACTAATTATATAACCTCTTTGAAACTCAGTTTCCTCAACTGCAAAAAGACAATAATATAATCTTGCACTAATTATATAACCTCTTTGAAACTCAGTTTCCTCAACTGCAAAAAGACAATAATATAATCTACTCTATAATTATTAATTAAATCAGATATATGTAGAAAGCACCTGAAATATTACTGTATTTTATTAGCATTAAAAAAATAAAAGTAACCAGACATTATATTTAATTTAGTGATTAATTATTGAATTATTTACCATTATTAAAAATAATACAGGCAAGACCTGGACTGGATAACATTTCTTCTCACTTCTAGAATAATAACAATAACAAATTAATAGTGGAGAAGATAAAGGATGTACTCTTTCTCTTAAAAAAAAAAAAAAAACTTTGGGGATCCCTGGGTGGCGCAGCGGTTTGGCGCCTGCCTTTGGCCCAGGGTGCGATCCTGGAAACCCGGGATCGAATCCCACGTCAGGCTCCCGGGGCATGGAGCCTGCTTCTCCCTCTGCCTTTGTCTCTGCCTCTCTCTCTCTCTCTGTGACTATCATAAATTAAAAAAAAATATAAAAAAAAAACAAACAAACTTTGGGGATCCCTGGGTGCGCAGCGGTTTAGCGCCTGCCTTTGGCCCAGGGTGCGATCCTGGAGACCCAGGATCGAATCCCACGTCAGGCTCCCGGTGCATGGAGCCTGCTTCTCCCTCTGCCTGTGTCTCTGCCTCTCTCTCTCTCTGTGACTATCATAAGTAAATTAAAAAAATAATAATAATAAGATGGTAAGCTCGTTCCTTACCACCTCCACTGACGCTCTCATTGTGGATTCACAACTACACTGGCCTTCTAATTAGTCACCCCGATTCTGCCGGTCTCCCCCATAATCTGGTCTCAACACACCAGCTACCGTGTTAAAAAAAAAAACAACTTTGTATTTTTGGAAATTTTCAAAGATATACAAAATTAAAGCAAGTACCCTAATGAGACCCATGTATACAGTTTCAATAATGAGCATTTATTCAATCTTATTTCATCTTTTTTTCTGTAATATTTTAAAGCAAATCCCAAATATATTATCATTTCAACTATAAATACTTCAGTTTGTATCCCTAACAGAAAAGAATGTTTTTTAACGTAACCCAATACAATGAATATATTTAACAAAACTAACAATCATTTCTTAATCTCATCTACTATGCAGTTCATGGTCAAATTTTTCAGATGTCTCAAAATATCTTTTTACAGTTGTTTTGCTCAAATCAGGATCTAAACCAAGCCAATAGATTGCACTTGCTGATATGGTTCTCAAGTCCCCTTTTATCTGTGACAGTTCCTCCTTTTTTTCTCCCATGACTTTTGTTTTGGAAGAAATTGTCATTTGAAGGATATGTTCTCTTAATGGCAGGTTAGTAATGTTCCCTCCACAGGCAGAGGACATCAAACCTACGTATTATACTAAAGACCCATTCCAAGTGCTTTCTGAGAGGGGTAAGGGGAATGTTTTCTGCTTCTGAAAGAGGAAGTTAATACTATCAACTCTTGTAGAGAAAATACCACTTAATATGGTAAGGAGCTGGCCTTAGCCTCTTTAAGATGGACATAAAGCACTGTTGTGAAATAGACAATAAGACCTAATGGCTTTCTTCTGTCCTAGAATTCTCTGAGACCTATCCTTAGACGTGTATGTAAATGATCACCATGAGATAAGGACCAACAGAATTTCCTGTTTTCTGTTAAAAAGCAATCAGAAATTCTTCTTTGTTGGTAAGAAATTACAAGAATACTTCTTGCCTAGTGAAAGAAGACAGGTCAGTTATTGCTATGATAGCCTATATATGGCCCTTAAAACCGATGGCCTAATTGGATTAGTTTAGATAAATTCAACTCTGCAGTCCTAACTAGAGCTAATAGGCTTTCATCAATTCTTTCTGGTAATTCAATAGAACAATACTCAAAAGAATTAAAGAGATACTGATAAATTCTGAATGAGCAGAAGAGGGTTTTTTTGGATAAGAGGGGAAAAAAGCAAGACAAATGTAGCCCCTGTTGGTTTTATACCATGGTATGAGTAAATTTTATCAAAGGATCACTTGTAGAAATAACTACCAAGGAGATAAACATTCAAGATTCCGACCAAGAATTGACTTTTGGAAGCAAATCAAAACTTAGATATTGGTTCCCATACACATTATTTAACCATCAAATACAACATTCCTTTAAGACCTTAATAAAGGGACAAAATTATAAATGAAGTGTTTGTATTCATTACAAAGTATTTTGGACTCGGGGATTCTTTTGAAATGTCCATGTGAGTCAACATGGGGTGGAAACTGGAAAAAGAAAGCATGGTCTCCCACTCATAGCTAATTCTGGCTCTGGTAATCAGGAAAACGCAAGAGACAGCCAAGGATGGACTGGCAACCCCGATCGTCTTGTTTTGTCATTTTGTCTTTCACTCAATAATCAACCTTCCTTGGGCATTCATTAGAATGTGACCTAGCACTACGTCCACTGTGTTCAGAGTATAATAATTCTTCATCAAACTGTGAGGCCAGGAATTGGTTTAACACTGATACTCATTTTTAATTAAGATGGATAATTCAGAAAGATGTTATTGTTGGCAAACAAACCACAAAAGGAAATCAGTGGTCTGTGGGACATAAGGCAGGATGGTGGAGAGAAAAGAGTAACAGGAGAATAAAATAGGAGAAAGAAAGAATATTTTTGTTTTTAAATATCCCAAATAGGGGATCCCGGGGTGGCCCAGTGGTTTAGCGCCTGCCTTCGGCCCAGGGCTTGATCCTAGAGACTCGGGATCAAATCCCACATTGGGCTCCCTGCATGGAGCCATGGAGCCTGCTTCTCCCTGTGCCTGTGTCTCTGTCTCTGTGTCTCTGTCTTTGTCTCTCTCTGTGTCTCTCATGAATAAATAAATAAAATCATTTAAATAAATAAATAAATAAATAAATAAATAAATAAATATCCCAAATATCTGATGAAAAAGAAAAGAGAAGAAAGAGAAGAAATGAAGGAAAAGAAACTATAGTGACAGCTTTAGGTTCAAAGATGTTTTTAAAAGTTGGCACATGTGAGGTGCCTGGGTGGCTCAGTCAATTGAGCATCCAACCTTTGATTTTGGCTCCAGGCATGATCTTGGGGTTCTGGGGTCAAGCCCCAGGTAGAGCCCTGAATGGAGCCCTTAGTAGAGCCATATGTTGGGTTCCATGCTTAGTGGGGAGTCTGATGGAGATTCTCTTTCTTCCTTTCCCTCTAGCCCTCACCCACCTCCCTGCCACTGCCACTCACATGTGCATGCACTCTCTCTCTCAAATAAATAAATCTAAAAATGAGTGGGAAATATCAGGGAGGGAGACAGAACATGAGAGACTCCTAACTCTGGGAAACGAACTAGGGGTGGTGGAAGGGGAGGTGGGCGGGGGGTGGGGGTGATTGGATGATAGGCACTGAGGGGGGCACTTGATGGGATGAGCACTTGGTGTTATTCTGTATGTTGGCAATTGAACACCAATAAAAAATAAATTTATTTTAAAAATAAATAAATAAATCTATAAATAAATAATAAAAATAAAAGTTGGCACATGTGGGATGGCTCAGTCAGTTGAGCAACTGACTTGGTTTTGGCTCAGGTCATGATCTCATGGGTCACGGGATGGAGCCATGCTCAGTGGGGAGTCAGCTTGAGGATTTTCTCTCTCTGCCCCTCCCCCTCATTGCATGCTCTCTCTTGCTCTCTCTCTCTCTCTAAAATAAATAAATAAATCTTTAAAAGTTGGCACATGTAAGATTGTGGCAGAAAGCTTCAAGTCTCCTACATGCTGGGCCGATTGGAGGCAAGTGGAGCAAGGTGGAGGGTAGCCTGTATGTGCTTCATCGGTACTGACAGGAGGAGTGAAGGAGGCTCTGTCTTGGATCAGACCTTTCCCACATAAACACAAGGCTGAGCTGTTCCACTGAGCTTGGTCTTTGGGGTGTGGACAGCCCAATCCATTCAACGTAGAAATGCTTTTTACAGCTATTCACATTGGTTAAGGCCTAGAATTGATAGAAAGCAGCACAATTTTTAATCCTTCGATTTCAAATCTCAGCAGGAGGATTTTGGTTAGATGTGACCAAACTTCTATAAGTTGCTTTAACAGAAAACAAATCTGAAAAGCTGGCAACTGAGAAGGGCTGTTCCTTGGAAGAAGGCATAATATATTGATTATGTTTCTTCAAACTAGAATCACTAAGACCAATGGGAAAATACAGGAAGGTAGATTTCAACTCAATCCTTAAGAACATTTTTTAATGCTTTTATCAAACTAATCATGAAACTCTTTGAAGAAGTGAGACATAAGACACTGAAAATTGTTAAGAATAGATAACTTTCTGCCAGAAAAACTGAACATGAGTGATTTCCAACCTTGGTAGGACTATGAGGACCACTTTGAAATTTAGTTAGGACCTCCAAGTTAATATTTGTGCCATAGTATCTGTTAAGAAACCATGATAACTAATGCTACAGACCTGTCCACTTAAAAATCATTAAAATGGTAAATTTTATTATGTTTATAGTTTACCAAAATAAAAGACAAAAAACAACGAGGACAAAAAATTAATTTAGTAGTGCTTTTAAAATAAATTTACATATTGGGGCACCTGGGTGGCTCAGTCGGTTAAGTGGTTAAGTGTCTGTCTGCCTTCAGCTCAGGTCATGATTCAGGGGTCCTGGGATCGAGCCCCTCGTCAGGCTCCCTGCTCAGCGGGGCAGTCTGCTTCTCCCCCTCCTCTGCCCCTCTCCCTGCTTGTACTTTTTCCCTTTCTGTCTTTGTCAAATAAATGAAGTCTTTTACAAACTAATAAAATATAAATAAATTTGTATTTTATTTATTATAACAGCACTTACATACATTAGAAAAATAATAGTCATCATTTCCTTTATTCATTTATTTATTTACAGAATACCTAATGTGTCCTAGGCACTGATGATACAAAAATGAACAAAAACCAATGTGGTTCCCAACCTCAAAAAACACATATATATATATGCAAGACTTGATATTTATTGATTGACATACAATGCTGTTTCACATACCAATTAGAGGGAACCAACCTTGTCTCCAGTTTCTCAGGGGTCCTGAGCCTGCAGGTTGAAAACTACCCATATAAAGCAATTTCCTCCTTCTTTAACCTTCTTTAAACCTCTACTATGTGATATAAACAAAAACCCCATTCAGTAATAATATTTGGCTACAGGTAATATGGTAAAGCATGAAAAGTTCATCCCATGCTGATTTGGTCACGAGAATACAGACCTTTCTCATGTAACCCAATATGCCCTTGACCAGAATAGGAAGGTGATTGATACACGTTAATTTGTGATTCTAGGTTTGGACTTTCGCACCTATTGTACAAAAAGGAAAAAAAGAAAAGCACATTTTTAAAAAGTTCTTCAGAAGGAGTATTTAGGGGCATCTTAAAAATGGGACTATGAACCACTAGTTTAAAATAAAGAGGTTTTGCTTTAATATCACACTTAATTTTGCTCTTGTAAAAGAATAGTCAGATAGTTAACAATTTACCTGACATCTTGGGTGCCTGCCAAGGTACTTGCTGATTTCATTCTAAAATGTGTCCTTCCAGGGGGCACAAAATGAGAGTGATTCCTCTGTTTTGCATCTGTATTTGATACACTTTCCTTTAAGGAGGGAGGCAAGGGAAAGGGGGGATACCTCATATTTAACTATACTATTTGACAACAGAGAGCCCTCTGAGTAATCAGGGTTTTTTTCTTCTCCACTTGGCCCCCAACTGAGCAGGGTGAAATCCTTTCCTACCTGGAGCGCTGCAGGGGGTGTGACAAGTGGAGATATTATTGGACATTTGCATTTAAAGAATTAATAAAAATTCCTCATTTGCCTGAAAGCCCCATGAAGTTTATAACCTTGACATTTTATAACCCCCTACACTGGTTTCCCTCCTGGTATGGCCAAACAAACCAACATAAATCTCTATCTTAAAGAATGCAATTAGTAATGTGCTACTGGGCCTAGTAATGTACTAGAACTATGCAGTTCCCCAGCCACAGAATTTCACAAAAGGGAAACAAACAATGCAGAACAATGAAAAGCATTTCCTAAGCTATATTAACCTTTAGGTCACCCATATTAATGGCAACTATTCCATGTGAACATTTCTTAACTCAACCAGTCTATGGAGAACAAAAGGTCAAAACTACCTTTCTTTGAGGTTAACATAGAAAAACTTATTTTCACTTATTCTTGCCTAGAAATTGATATTATTGGTGCTTCCTGGGGATGGTTTTCAAAGTTTAATCTGTCTTAAGACTCTCTGAGATCCATCCCCAGAGTAGTACCTGAACCCAGTCTGTCTCTATGGTCCTGTACTTCAGGCAACACAGAAAGAGCTCATTAGAGCTGTTGCCAAGCCCATTAGAACCCTGAGAATGGTGGGACACCTGGGTGGCTCAGTGGTTGAGCATCTGCCTTCAGCCCAGGGTGTGATCCTGGAGTCCTGGGATCGAGTCCCACGTCGGGCTCCCTGTGAGGAGCCTGCTTCTCCCTCTGCCTATGTCTCTGCCTCTCTGTGTGTCTCTCGTGAATAAATAAATAAAATCTTAAAAAAAAAAAAGAACCCTGAGAATGGGCCTTGCCAGGGGAAAGTGATGGGTTCTACTATGAACATTGTTATAGTATAGGAGGAACACTGGGAAGGGGGTACACATGAAAAATTCAAGAATGTTTTCTGAGCCAAGGGAGAGAAAGAGAAGCTGGCCCTGAGTCTGTCACTGAAAAAGAGAACACAGAACACTGATTAGGACTCCACAGTCCTGCTCCTCTTGTGTAATCTTTTTCTTTTCTTTTTCTTGTTTTATTTAAATTCAATTAGCCAACATATCATTAGTTTCAGATGTAGTTTTCAATAATTCATCAGTTACCTCTTGTGTAATCTTATAAAAGGAATTTCTTGGAAGACAAGTGGAGTCCCAAACTGGTGAGGCCATTCAGGGCTTTGGTAGAGACCCAAGCACTCGTCGGAGGTAACTGACATTTTTAGTCACTGTGTTTGGGAAGGGGGCTGAGTGATGGTTACCAAACATTAAAACCTGAGAAAGTCCTCAAGACCAGCAGCACTACTAGGAGCTGTCAGGGAAGTCCTGGCTGATAGGAATGATTCCCAAGAGCAGCAGTGTCAACTGTCTTGAGGGATACTGAAGTCAGTCTTTTTTTTTTTTAAGGTTTTATGTATTTATTCATGAGAGAAAGAGAGAGAGGCAGAGACATAGGCAGAGGGAGAAGCAGGCAGAGGGGAGCCTGATGCAGAACTCTATCCCAGGACCCCGGGATCATGCCCTGAGCCAAAAGCAACCACTCAACCACTGAGCCACCCAGGTGCCCCTGAAGTCAGTCTTTACTGGCTATATAACAGCGAAGAGGGAAAAGGATGATCTTTTCTTCTTTTGGAAACCACTCTATGCTCTCAAGCCCTTTTGCCCTAAACTATGTGGATCCTTGACTCCAAAATTATTTCCTGTTATTTTTTTTCCCCTGAGAAATCCTTGCAGACTTCAACCTGCCACCTTCTCAGCAGCCTAAGTCCACAGCCTAAGCATGGATGGCTTTCTTCATGAGATGTCCCTCATGAAACAGCCTCTCAACTAAGAATGGATGGCTTTCTTCAGCGTGGTCACTAGCACAAACTCCTATTGCTTTGGCTTTAGGGATAAGGCATCACCCTCCCCCTGCCACATCCTTTTAAGACGTAACAGGCCCTTCCAGTATTTTATCACAGCAGATTACCATCTCTAATAAGACTTCAACCAAGTTTCAAAAGTAGCCAACTGGAAGACAGTCTATCTCCTAAAATGTGAACTAAATGCATTAAAATTATCTGGAGTATTGCTACAAACAAGGTTAAGGGCTCCACTTCACACTTATTTAATTAGAATTTCTAGAAGTGGGTCTCAGATATCTGCATCTATAAAAAAAAAAAAAAAACTCCCCAAGAGCATACCAATATGCACACCAATACTTGAATCACTGGCATGGGAAGTAATTTACAACTGCTATAAGATATGCCTTCTCCTAGAGCCTACAGAACAAGGAGTCAACATCCAGGGGACCTCAAGGTACTTTCATATCTAGATTTCACCCAGCATTCATGGCAGAAGCTCTGACTCAGTCCCACCACTGGTAGTGTACTGGCATGGCCATGCAGCAAAACCCAGGCAAAGTGCCAAAAGGTCCAACGAGAGAAGAGCTCCCTCTGTTGCCTTCAGTCTAAGGCTCACCCAAGTCCTGCCTTATTTCCAGTCCTAGGATTTGCTTCTTCTGAGATGTGTGAAAACAGAATTCCTACTGTCATCACGGAAACTACGACCCCTCCAACTTACAAAAGGCATGATCTTGCTCTGAGCATCTCAAGGATAATCACTTCAATATATTTTCTGAAGTCTGGGCCATTTCTTTCCCAAATAACATCACGGCTTAGGCATTAACAGTCCAAACTCAGCTTCACCAAGTCCAATCCAGTTCTTTTTATAGTCTCTCCTCTGTTTTAAGATAAAAATAAGGCCTACATCCCCTTTCCTGTAGTTTTCTTGGCCCTATAACTCAGACTATGTAGTGAATCTTGCTTAAGCAGAATATAACAGCTCTCCCCAAGAAAAAGCAAGAGGTAGCAGACAGAGGAGTCTTGATCCATACCTGGAAAAGAAGCATCTCAAGTTCTTTGATTCTAAATAGTGGCATCAATTGTCAGAGAGAGCATCAATATAATGCAGTTTAAAAAAACCATATTAAATGTAAATAAAAATGCTTTCCTAGGGACTCCTGGGTGGCTCAACGGTTGAGCAGCTGCCTTGGGTTCAGAGCGTGATCCCGGATTCCCAGATTCGAGTCCTGCATCGGGCTCCCTGCATGGAGCCTGCTTCTCCCTCTGCCTGTATCTCTGCCCCTCTCTCTCCATGTCTCTCATGAATAAATAAATAAACTCTTTAAAAAAAATGGTTTACTAAACAATGGTATAAACTTACTATATAATAACATTACACTTTATTGTGCAGTATTACAAAGTTAATGACTTCTCCTATTCATGAACTTCCAAATCACTTTTTATAGAAAGCATGATACATGGTATCAGCAACCTTGATTTGGAATAATACTTGCTGTTCCTCTTTACCGCCTTTCGGATTAACAGAATAACTTCAAAGCAGATTACTTAAAGAATACCAGGATATATTGTGCACTCTGCATTTGTTTTTATTTTCTTAGTTGAATTGCATATGAGTGCAAGTCAGACAGCTTTCCTTGAATATTATCCAGAAAATTTTGACATAACTTACTACTTGAGTCTTTCATGATGTCTGAGTCAGTTATACCAATTTCTCCTATATTTAGTAATTTCCATTGCCTTTAGTTGCATTGTCAAGCCCATGATATCTAATTATTTTGCCCAAATCACTGACAAAATGAAACAAAGTATTTGTGGATGGATCCCTTTCTTGGAACCTGGAAAGCACGTGGTTTTTGCTAACCAAGAAAATATGGACAGCAAATCCATCTTTGACAAACTTTTGTTCCCTGAAAAAAAAGTATATCCTATAGATTTTCATGCCCTTCAAATATACAGCAACTTTTCATTGTTATATGAAAGTGTAATCTTTTAGAAATTATTTTGAATGGCACTAAAGGACCCAAATTTAAATTAATATATATTTAAATTAATTTATAGTATTACAGAAATCACTCCACCAAAGTGACAAATAGGAATTTCTATACATGGCTTAAGTTTCCATTAAGTAACTATTAAAAAATCGTTTTAACGCACTGTGCTGTTGGACAGTTGGTAATTTCAAAATCATTAAAATGTAAATGGTAGGTAGTTGCAAAGATACAACTTTATCTGCACTATAAAGGACCTACTTTTTAACACAGAGAACATGTAAAGTAGTTTTACATTTAGAAAAAATATACTATGAGCACACACACATGCACACAATCAGCTCTAGGAAGTGTAAAGATTTAAATATGAAAAGCAAAACTTAAACACTCTTAGAAATACATATAGCATTTAAAAGAATGATCAATAAACATCTAAAGAAATGTTCAATCTTACTAGTAACAAGAAATGTAAATTTAAACAATCAATGAGATATAAGATAGGTATCTGATAATACCCAGTGATACCGAAGAAGTGGAAAAAATAAGAACTATAAGACTATTATTTGTATAACGGAGCAATTTGGTAATATCTAACAAAGTTAAAGGTACACCCCACTTCTTGATTTATCCTTTGAAAAACTTTCACACATGTGCTCAAAGAAACATACCAAGCAAAAACCAAAATATCCACCAACAGAAGAGATGAGTAAATTATGGTATATTTATGCAATAGAACCATATACAGCAGTTTTCTTCCCCCCTTATACAGCAGTTTAAATAAATGTATTGAAGCAACACCTATAAACATGGATAAACTTTAATGTTTTCTTAATTTTTAAATTTATTTTTATTTAAATTTAATTAATTAACATAGAGTGTATTACTACTTTCAGAGGTAGAGTTCAGTGATTCATCAGTTGTATATAATACCCAGTGCTCATTATATCACATGCACTCCTTATTTTTTAAAATTTATTTATTTATTTATTCATGATAAACACACACACACACACACAGAGAGAGAGAGAGAGAGTGAGAGAGGCAGAGGGAGAAGCAGGCTCCATGCAGGGAGCTCAACGTGGGACTCGATCCCAGGACTCCAGGATCACATCCTAGGCCGAAGGCAGGCGCTGAACCGCTGAGGCACCCAGGGATAACCACATGCTCTCCTTAATGCCAATCACCCAGTCACCTCATCCCCCTACCCCTCTCCTCACCAGCACTCTCAATTTGTTTCCTATAGTTAAGAGTCTCTTATGGTTTGTTTCCCTCTCTGATTTCGTTTTTATTTTTCACTCCCTTCCCCTATGCTCCTCTGTTTCTTAAATTCCACATATGAGTGAGACCATGTGATAATTTTCTTCCTCTGATTGACTTATTCTGTTTAGCATAATACTGTCTAGTTCCATCCACCTCATTGTAAATGGCAAAATTTCATTTTCTGATGGCTGATTACTATTTCATTGTGTATATATATATATATATATATACCACATTTTCTTTATCCACTCATCTGTCAGTGGACATCTGGGCTCTTTCCACATTTTAGCTATTGTGGACATTGCTGCTATAAACACTGGGGTGCAGGTGCCCCTTTGGATCACTACATTTGTATCTTTGGGGTAGATACCTAGTAGTGCAATTACAGGGTTGTAGGGTAGATCTATTTTTAACTTCTTGAAGAATCTCTATATTGTTTTCCAGTGTAGCTGTACCAGCTTACAGTTCCACCAACAGTGTAAAAGGGTTCCCCTTTCTCCACATCCTCTCCAACATTTGTTGTTTCCTGACTTTTTAATTTCAGCCATTCTGACTTGTGTGAGGTGGTATCTCATTGTGGTTTTGATTTGTATTTCCCTGATGTCAAGTGTTGTTGAACACTTTTTCATGTGCCTGTTGGCCATGTATATGTCTTCTTTAAAGAAATGTATGTTCATATCTTCTGCCCATTTCTTGATTGGATTATTTATTCTTTGGGTGTTAAGTTTGGTAAGTTCTTTATAGATTTTAGATAGTAGCACTTTATCTGATAAAACATTTGCAAATATCCTTTCCTGGGATCCCTGGGTGGCGCAGCGGTTTAGTGCCTGCCTTTGGCCCAGGGCGTGATCCTGGAGACCCGGGATCGAATCCCACGTAGGGTTCTCAGTGCATGGAGCCTGCTTCTCCCTCTGCCTATGTCTCTGCCTCTCTCTCTCTCTCTCTGTGTGACTATCATAAAAAAAAATCCTTTCCTATTCTGTCGGTTGCTTTTGGCTTTGTCAATTGTTTCCTTTGCTGTGCAAAAACTTTTTATCTTGATGAAGTCCCAATACTTCATTTTTGCCTTTGTTTCCTTTGCCTTTGGAGACATGTCTGGTAAGAAGTTGCAGCTGAGGTCAAAAAGGTTGCTGCCTATGTTCTCCTCCAGGATTTTGATGGATTCCTGTCTCACATTTAGGTCTTTCATCCATTTTGAGTCTATTTTTGTGTATGGTGTAAGAAACTGGTCCAGTTTCATTCTTCTGCATGTGGCTGTCCGATTTTCCCAACACCATTTGTTGAAGAGACTGTCTTCTTCCCCTTAGATATTCTTTCCCGCTAAGTCGAAGATTAGTTGACGACAGAATTAAGAGTCAATTTCTTAAAAAAAAAAAAAAGAAAGAAAGAAAGAAAAAAGAGTCCATTTCTGGGTTCTCTGTTCCATTCCATTGATCCATGTGTTTATTTTTATGTTTGTACCATACTGTATTGATAATTATAGCTTTTTAATATAGGTTGAAGCTCAGAATTGTGATGCCACCAGCTTTGGTTTTCTTTTTCAAAATTTCTCTGGCTCCTCAGGGTTTTTTCTGGTTCCACACAAATTTTAGTATTATTTGTTACAGCTCTGTGAAAAAATGTCAATAGTATTTTGATAGGGATTGCACTGAATGTGTAGATTGCTCTGGGTAGCATAGACATTTTAACAATAATTGTTCTTCCAATTCATGAGCATGGAACATTTTTCCTTTTCTTTGTCTTCCTTAATTTCGTTCATATGAGTTCTGTAGTTTTCAGATCTTTATCTCTTTGGTAAGGTTTTCTCATAGGTATCTTATGGCTTTTAGTGCAATTGTAAATGGGGTCAATCCCTTCGTTTCTTTCTTCTGTTTCAGTCAGTATATAGAAGTGCAACTGATTTCTGTGCATTGATTCTATATCTTGCCACTTTGCTGAATTTCTGTGTGAGGTTAGAGGCCTTTGGGTTTTCCATAGAGTATTATGTCATCTGTAAAGTGAGATTATGACTTCTTTGCCAATATGAATGCTTTTTACTTCTTTTTGTTGTCTAATTGCTGAGGCTAGGATTTCTAGTACTATTTTTGAACAACAGTGGTGAGAATGGACCTCCCTGCTGTGTTCCTGACTTTTGGGGAAAAGCTCTTGGTTTTTCCCTCATTGAGAATGATATTCACACTGGGCTTCTCATATATGGCTTTTAGGATATTGAGGTATGTTCCCTCTATCTCTACACTGTGGAAAGTTTTAATCAAGAAAGGATGCTCTACTTTGTCAAATGCTTTTTCTGTATTGAAAGGTTCTTTTCCTTTCTTGTATTAATGTAGTGCATCACATAAATTGCTTTGGAAATGTTGAATTCACCCTTGCAGCCCAGAAATAAATCCCACTTGGTCATGATGAATAATCCTTTTAATATACTGTTGGATCCTATTTCCTGGTATCTTGGTAAGAATTTTGGCATCGGGGCAGCCCCAGTGGCTCAGCGGTTTAGCGCTGTCTTCAGCCCGGGGCGTGATCCTGGGGACCTGAGATCGAGTCCATCATCCGGCTCCCTGCATGGAGCCTGCTTCTCCCTCTGCCAGTGTCTCTGCCTCTCTCGCTCTCTCTGTGTCATGAATAAATAAATAAAATCTTTAAAAAAGAAAAAAAAAGAATTTTGGCATCGATGTTTATCAGGGATATTGATCTATACTTCCTCTTTTTGGTGGCATCTTTGATTTGGGGATCAAGGTAATGCTGGCCTCATAGAAAGAGTTTGGAAGTTTTCCTTCCATTTCTATTTTTTGAGACAGCTTCAGAAGAATAGGTATTAATTCTTCTTTAAATGTTTGGTAGAGGGACACCTGGGTGACTCAGTGATGGAGCATCTACCTTTGGCTCAGGGCATGATCCCGGGGTCTGGGGATTGAGTCCCACATCCAGCTCCCTGTAGAGCCTGCTTCTCCCTCTACCTGTGTCTCTGCCTCTCTCTCTCTCTGTGTCTCTCATGAATAAATAAAATTTTAAAAAATCAAATAAATGTTTGGTAGAATTCCCCTGGAAAGCCATACAGCCCTGGAATTTTGTTTGTTGGGAGATTTTTAATTACTAGTTCAATTTCCTTGATGGTGATGGGTCTTTTCAGATTTATTTCTTCCTGTTTCAGTTTTGGTAGTTATATGTTTCTAGGAATGCATCCATTTCTTCCAGATTGCCTAATGTGTTGGCATATCATTGCTCATAATATGTTCTTATAATTGTTTATGTTTCTTTGGCGTTGGTTGTGATCTCTCCTCTTTCATTCATGATTTTATTTATTTGGGTCCTTTCTTTTTTCTTTTTGACAAGTCTGGCTAGGAGTTTGGCAATCTTATTAATTCTTTCAAAGAACCAGCTCCTAGATTCATTGATCTGTTCTACTGTTCTTTTGGTTTCTATTTCATTAATTTCTGCTCTAATCTTTACTAATTCTCTTCTTCTGCTAGGTTTAGGCTTTGTTTGCTGCTCTTTCTCCAGCTCTTTAGGTGTAAAGTTAGGTTGTGTATTTCAGACTTTTTCCACTTCTTGAGAAAGGCTTTTATTGCTACATACTTCCCTCTTAGGACCACCTTTACTACATCCCAAAGGTTTTGAACTGTTGTGCTTTCATTTTCATTTGTTTCCATGAATTTTTTAAATTCTTCTTTAATTTTCTGGCTGATCCATTAATTCTTTAGTTGAATGCTCTTTAATATCTATGTATTTGTGTTCCTTCCAAATTGCCTCTTGTGATTGAGTTCAGGTTTTAAAGCACTGTAGTCTGAAAATACGAAGAGAGTAATCCCAATCTTTTGATATCACTTGAGACCTGATTTGTGACTCAGTATGTGATCTATTTTGGAGAATGTTCTTTGTGCACTCAAAAAGAATATGTATTCCGTTGCTTTAGGATGGAATGCTCTGAATATATCTGAGCATTGATATATCTGTACATCTGGTCCACTATGTCTTTCAAAGCCCTTGTTTTTTTTGTTGATCTTCTGCTTAGAAGATCTGTCTATTGCAGTGAGTGTTAAAATCTCCTACTATTATTGTATTATTATCAACGTGTTTCGTTAATTTTGTTATTAATTGGTTTATATATAATTGGTTTATATAATGGCTGCTCCCATGTTAGGGGCATAAATATTTACAATTGTTAGATCTCCTTGTTGGATAGACCCTTTAATTATGATATAGTATCCAGTCCAGTGCCCCTGTGGCAGTGGCAGAGGAGGAAAAGGGAGGTGGACCAGAAGGGTGGAATAGCCCGGGCGCCCCTCCCATCCCGTGTGGTGGCCATAGGGTGGAGTGGGGCGGGGTGGCCCACCTAGACCCCCGCAGCAGAGCTGGGAGCAGCTGCAGCGCCCGCCACCAGTCTGCCCACTGCCCACAGCGCGGCGGCTGGGAGGTGAGGGAACCTGATGACTTGTACCAACTCTTTGGAATATTCTATGATACTACATCATGAGTGACAGTAAATGTGACAGTATTACAGTGTGCAAGTGGCCAATTCAGCTTTCACTGTCTTTTTTTAAAGATTTATTTATTTATTTATTTATGAGAGAGAGAGAGAGAGAGAGGCAGAGACAGGAGGAAGGAGAAGACTCCATGCTGGGAGCCTGACGTGGGACTCGATCCCGGGACTCCAGGATCGCGCCCTGGGCCAAAGGCAGGCGCTAAACCGCTGAGCCACCCAGGGATCCCCAGCTTTCACTGTCTTAAAACATTATCAGCAGTTGAAACCAATTGGCTCTGGAGCCCAACGAATTGTTTGTGCTGCTTTTGATACAGTTCTTGGGCTAAATAGTGCAATCAAGAAACTAAGTCGTCCTTTTCAGAATCAGACTCATGCAAAGAGAGCTTACCCTGAATTCATCCTCTTAAAATGTGTCAATCATAAAAATATAATTAGTTTGTTAAATGTGTTTACACCACAAAAGACTCTAGAAGAATTTTAAGATGTGTATTTGGTTATGGAGTTAATGGATGCTAACTTATGTCAGGTTATTCACATGGAGTTAGACATGAAAGAATGTCCTACCTTCTTTACCAGATGTTCTGTGGTATTAAACATCTGCATTCAGCTGGTAGAATTCATAGAGATTTGAAACCTAGCAACATCATAGTAAAATCAGACAGCATGCTTAAGATCCTTGACTTTGGCATGGCCCGGACAGGGTGCACCAACATCATGATGACACCATACATGGTGACACACCCAAAGTCATCTTGGGCATAGGCTACAAAGAGAATGTTGATACCTGGTCAGTTGGTTGCATCATGGGAGTGCTGGTGAAAGGTTGTGTGATATTCCAAGGCACTGATCATATTGATCAGTGGAATAGTCATTGAGCAGCTGGGAACGCCTGCTGCAGATTTTATGTAGAAACTCCAGCCTACCGTGAAGAATTATGTAGAAAACAGACCCTGGAATCAAATTTGAAGAGCTCTTCCCAGACTGAATATTCCCATCAGAATCCGAATGAGACAAGATTAAAACGAGTCAAGCCAGAGATTTGTTGTCAAAAATGTTAGTGATAGATCCCGACAAGTGGATCTCTGTAGACAAAGCTTTACATCACTCATTACTATTTGGTATGACCCTGCTGAAGCCGAAGTGCCACCACCTCAGATTTATGATGCCCAGTTGGAAGAAAGAGAGCATGCAGTTGAAGAGTGGAAAGAGCTGATTTATAAAGAAGTGCTGGATTGGGAAGAAAGAAGCAAGAATGGTGCTGTGAAAGATCAGCCTTCAGATGCAGCAGTAAGTAGCAACGCCACTCCTTCCCAGTCATCATACATCAACGCCATCTCATGCATGTCCACGGAGCAGACGCTGGCCTCAGACACAGACAGTAGCCTTGATGCCTCAACGGGACCCCTCAAAGATTGCCTATGATAAGTCACAAGTAGCAAGCTCGTCATCAGTGAAGGAACTCTTGCTTCCATGAGCCTGAAATGTGTGGGGGTTGATGGAACCAAACAGAAAACTCCGTGTTCTGCATGTAAGAAACACGATGCCGGGATCCCTGGGTGGCGCAGCGGTTTGGCACCTGCCTTTGGCCCAGGGCGCGATCCTGGAGACCCGGGATCGAATCCCACGTCGGGCTCCCGGTGCATGGAGCCTGCTTCTCCCTCTGCCTGTGTCTCTGCCTCTCTCTCTCTCTCTCTCTGTGTGACTATCATAAATAAATAAATTAATAAAAAAAAAAAGAAACACGATGCCTTGCCCCTACTCAGTTCTAATAGGATTGCCTGCCTAAATTCCACAATGAAAAAGATAATGTCTGGAGGAAACAAGCCACACTCTTAGAGATTTTGTGTTCAAGGTCATTTCAGGTGAGCAATTAGAATACACGATTTATTTTTTTTTTAAGTTGTGCAGTCATAGTAGTGACAATTTCTCATCCCAAGTAACTGTTGGGACTTATATGCATGTGACCACATGTGCTTGCTCGGACTTGCCATCTCAAACTTTGGAAATCAGTATTTAAATGCCAAATAATCTTCCAGGTAGTGGTGCTTCTAGAATGATATCTTAATCCTCTCAAGTAATTTGGTGTCTGGGGCAGCCCCAGTGGCACAGCTGTTTGGCGCTGCCTGCAGCCTGGGGTGTGATCCTAGAGACTCGGGATCGAGTCCCACATCAGGCTCCCTGCATGGAGCCTGCTTCTCCCTCTGTCTCTGTGTCTATGCCTCTCTCTCTGTGACTTTGAATAAATAAATAAAATCTTTAAAAAAAATTTGGTGTCTGTCCAGAAAAAATAGATTTATGTGTATTAATTGGCCACCATCATATTATCATGTCTTCCCTTCTTTTATGATATGATTTATTCTATCCTTTGTATTTCAGAAGGAATATAACTAAATCTATTTAATAAATTAAAAAATACAACTTTTCAAAAAAATTATAATATAGTGTCCTTCATTTCTTATTAGCAGTCTGGTTTAAAATCTAATTTGTCTGATATAAGGATTACTATCCCAGCTTTCTTTTGATCCATTAGCATGATAAATGGTCCTCCACTCCCTCAATGTGGAGCAGTCTTTGGGTCTAAAATGAGTCTCCTGTAGGCAGCATATCGATAGGTCTTGTTTTCTTATACAAGATGAGACCCTATGTCTTTTGATTCAAACATGTAGTCCATTTACATTCAGAGTAAGTACTGAACGATATGAATTTAGTGTTACCTGTAAAGTCACTGTTTCTGTATATTGTCTCTATTTCTTTCTAGTCTATGTTACTTTTGGGCTCTCTTCACTTACAGATACGCTTTATTAATATTTCTTGCAGGGCCGGTTTAATGGTCACAAGTTCTTTTAGTTTCATTTGTCCTGGAAGCTTTTTTTTTTTAAGAATTTATTTATTTATTCATGAGAGACACAGAGAGAAAGAGAGGCAGAGACACAGGCAGAGGGAGAAGCAGGCCCCATGCAGGAAGCCTGATGTGGGACTCCATCCCGAGTCTCCAGGATCATGCAGTAAGCTGACCGTGGTGCTACACCGCTGAGCCACCTGGGCTGCCCTATCCTGGAAGCTTTTTATCTCTCTTTCTATTTTGAATGAGACCCTAGCTGGAGGGACGTCTGGGCGGTTCAGTGGTTGAGCATCTGCCTTCGGCTCAGGTCTTGATCTTCGGGTCCTGGGATTGAGTCCCACATCCGGCTCCCTGCGGGGAGCCTGCTTCTCCCTCTGCCTGTGTCACTGCCTCTCTCTCTCTGTGTCTTTCATGAATAAATAAATAAAATCTTAAAAAAAAAAGAATAAAATCAAACAGGTGAACAGAATGGAAGAACAGAACAATAAACTAGATCCTGGGTACATTTTGATCTGTTTGTTATAAGAAACTAGATCCCAAAATTGTAAAGAAAAAAAAAAACATACACACACACACACACACATATATATATACAGAAATAAAATTGAATACAATGAAAGAAAGCCAAAAATGAAATATATATATATATATATATATATATATATATATATAATGTAAACGTAAAAAAAATGTTTATTTAGAGACGTAAAAAAAGAGTTGATAAGGGTACCTGGGTGACTCAGTTAAGCAGCTGTCTTTAGTTCAGATCATGATCTCAGGGTCCTGGGATGGAGCCCCAGGTCGAGCTCCCTGCTCAATGGGGAGCCTTCTTCCTGCTCCTGCCCCCACTCATGCTTGCTCTTTCTCTCTCTTTCTCTCTCTCTCTCTCTCATTCTCTCTCAAATTAATAAAATCTTTTTTTAAAGTTGATAAAATCAGAAATTAGCTGAAAAGGAAAAATAATTTTAAACTGAAAGACTACAGAATCATGAGAAAAATAACATGAATTCTATATACTTTTTTCCCCTAGCGCTGGAGTTTTGCAGTTCTGTATGATCGGTAAATTTAGTATTAGCTGTATCTTCTGGGGGTGGGGCCTGTTGTGCTGATTCTCAAGTTTTGTTTTGTTTTTCAAAGAGAGGTGTGGGGGGTTGGGTTTTTTTTTAAGATTTTATTTATTTCTTCGTGAAAGACACAGAGAGAGGCAGAGACACAGACATAGGCAGAGGGAGAAGCAGGTTCCCCGCAGGGAGGCGGAGGTGGGACTCGATCCCAGGACTCCGGGATCATGACCTGAGCCGGAGGCAGACGCTCATCGTCCTGATTCTCAAGTATCATTGCCTGGGGCTGGGTTCAGTGTCAGCCCCTCCAGATTGCTGTATGTGGCTTTTGTCCCCTAAAGACTTTCTATACCACGTTGGGGGATGAAAATGGAAGTGGCAGCGCCCCATCTCCGCCCTGGAAAGGGAAGTTCACACCCCCCACTCTCCAATAAGCCATCACAGAAAAGCAATTAATCACTTTTGTCTGCCTAGTTCCCATCCACACTCTGCGTTCACCCAGCCTGTGACTGCGGCTTATCTCAGGTATCTTATCCTGTTTGGAGTCTCCAAACTTCACAGAATCTGGCGGCAGAACACACCCTTCTCCGGGGCGGAGGGGAGGGGGGATCTCCGTGGGGCTCCGCCACTTGCTGGACCCACACTGTGCCCCAGGTCATGCTCTGTGGCACCCCCAGCTGAGAGCCCACTCCTGCGCTCCCTGATTGCAGCTGGCTTCCCCGCTCCGATGCCTGCGAACTCTGAGGCACTCAGGCACCCTCATTCTTTTCGTGACCCTGGGGATCCTGAGACCATGCTGTCCCACCTTGGATTCCACCCTGCTTCGCCACTTGAGTGCCTTTCAGGGACATCCCTCTCTGAAGCAAACCTATAAAAGCTCCGATTCTGCACTCCACTGCTTATATCCCTTTTGGCTACCTGGCTTACTGAGGCCCCACCCAGGGTTTATCTTTCAATATATTGCCTTGGATTCACTTCTCTGCATCTCCTACCTTGCAAAAAGTGGTTGCTTTTCTATTTGCAGATTTGCAAGAATTATTTTCTTAGATCTCCAATTGAGTTCGCAAGTGTTTATAATGATTTGATAGCTATCTAGCTGAATTCCGGAGAACAGACAAAATTAGTGTCCCCTAGTCCTCTGCCTTCTTGCCTCCTAAACCTTTTATGCTAAACAAAAAAGCAAAGTAATCTACAGACTATAGGTACAGAATGCCGTTTATATAAAGTTTAAAATCATGCAAACAATCCTACCTATTGTTTAGATAGATATATACACTATATTGTGCACTATATATATATATAGCATATATCCTACACAATATACTACATACTACACAATATACTATATTGTGTATATATATACTATATATGCTATATTGTTTATAGATATATGTATACATATAATAAAAAGAGGCATAACAAAAAAGAAAAACAAGCAAAAATAAAAACAAAAAAACAGGCATGGGAATATTAAACACCAAATTCAAGATAGTGGTTATCACAGGAAAAGGGCAGATAAGGGGAACACAGGTATTTCAACTATATCTTACTTTTTGGTACTCTTATTCCAAAAGAAAGAAACAAAAAGATCTGAAAAAATGTGGTAAGATGCTAAGACTTCTTAAAGCTGGGTAGTGGGTATGTTATTTGTCCTATTATTTTCTACACTTCCTATATGCTTAAGTTATTTCATAAGTTTATAAAGGAGAAAGATCATATTATAAGACAATACAATAGAACTTAAAGACAATTTATGGGTCATTGATAATTGGGTTAGCTTTGTCTTCCACTGTTAGATGAGAGTTACTCCAAGTAGATAAATGAAAATAAGTCAAAAATTTTCTGTGACACAGTACTTGAAAGCATTAGCACATTTCAGTATGTATTGTAGCATATTGATCACTTTTAACTGACTTGAGTGATAATGGGAAGTAATTTTCCATTATTTTCACTTAACAATGAAGCTTTAAATTGAGAACAATTAATAAAAGAAAACTTCATATTAGTTTTTCTTTAGGAGTACTCTTCTCACTTTGAAAGTACTAGTCCTTTCATATTTCCAAAGATGTAGGAGAAAGAATGTTTTTAAATGCTGCTTTTAGTGACTTTAAAGAAATAGAGTTCCAAAAGGTGAACACGTTGTGTTTTTTTCAGTGCAAAATCAAGTCAAAATATAGGAAGCAGCATGGGGTAACAAAAAGACCACAAAACCAGAAATCAAGAAAATTAATTTTAAGGCAGATTTTGATACTAACTAGCCTCTTAAAAGTTTGGAGATTGCATTTAGTTAATCCCTAAATTCTCTTTCAGTCCCAATTAAGAATATTTTATCTTGAACAGTAAACTAATATGGTGGTTTAGTGAAAATAAAAAGCAAAATGTAGCCTCCAGATGAAAGGCAAGCATTTTAAAACTCCCAACCAGTGGCCTAATCAAAAAAATCCAGAGTACTATTTGCTAGGCACCAAGTAATAATCAGATGGTCAATTGGATCATGGAGGCATATCCTTGTGGTTTGAGGAAAACTGAAGTAATTGAGAAGAACTAAGACTATTGAGAATAGAACACTATAATCAGTGGTTCTCAAATTTTTCTGTGTATCAGGATCACTCATGTATCCTGTGGAAAATACAGCTGCCAGGGCTCCATCATAAAAATTCTGATTCAGGAAATCGAAAGTGGGACTCAGCTGTATTCTTCATAAGCCCCACTGATAATTTTAGTGTAGACAAACACCTAAGACAAACGCATATCACTGTTATATAAACCATACCAGCAGATTTACTGGTAATTTTACGTAGTTATTAATAACAGAGTTATAACTACAGGGTTACAATTTTTTAATTATCATGTACTTTCTCACTTAAAAAAAAAAACCTGGTCATGATGACGATAATGATGATAATGATGATAATGATGATTGTGATGACCATGATGATGATAGTAGCTAATATTAATTAAGCATATATTATTCAGTCATCATACTATGTTCTCTACCCATATAATCTCTTTAAAACCTCACAATAACCCCAAGAGATAGGTGTTGTTGATGTTGTTGTTGTTGTTGTGTTGTTATTGCCATGAGCTGGCCCAATATAACACAGTTAGTGGGTGGCAATGCCAGGATTCCAACTCAGGCCAATTGACTTCAGAGCCCAAACTATCAACTGCTGCCTTATACTATCTCTATAAGTGGTATAAATCCCAACTATAGCTCTTAATAGCAACAGCTGTCATTTTATAATGCACCTACTATGTGCTGAACTCTGTTAAACACAAAATCTCATTTAATCCTCAAAGCATTCCTGCCAGTTAAGTATTTCTATCCCTGTTTTACAGATGGGGAAAGGGACTGAGAGATGGGGCCACACAGCTGTGATGTCGCAGCACTCAAACTTTAGGTCAGATCTGCTGACTCCTAAGCCTATTCTTTTTTGATTATGTCATACTGCTTCTCAATCTATATCAGTGGCCAGAACCCCAATTCCTATCCATTTTCTCCTTTTCCTGGAATCTTAACCTTGTTCTGCCTGGACTGGTCATTTTCTAAGATACCAGTGACTCTAGGAGTGTATTGTCCATT
Source organism: Nyctereutes procyonoides (assembly GCF_905146905.1). Classification (NCBI taxonomy): domain Eukaryota; kingdom Metazoa; phylum Chordata; class Mammalia; order Carnivora; family Canidae; genus Nyctereutes; species Nyctereutes procyonoides. The sequence continues at coordinate 28,643,745 of NW_026575122.1, forward strand.
ATATCTGCTTCTGAAGGCCAAACATTGTTTTCTGGATACTTGCCTCTTAAGGCTGTTTTAATTTTCCCAGCATTCTAAGGCAGTGGTTTCCAAATTTTGTTTTGACTACTCAACCTTATCAGCAAAACATTGTGAGAAGTCCCATCATACAAGTATTTATTTATAGATTATATAATATGTACTCATATATTATGTATTTCACAAAACATGAAGAAGTAGAACTCTTTTTCATTTTTTTTAAGTAGGCTCCACACTGGGCCTCAGGACGCTGAGATCAAGACCTGATGGCTAACCAAATAGGCTACCCAGATGCCCTAAAGTAGAACATTTTTAAATAAGATTTTTTAAATGTAAGTATACAAATATTTCTAATATTTTCTTATGATATCCCACTATGGAAACTATCACTTTAAGAAACTCTCAGAAGAAAAAAAAAAAAAAAGAAAAGAAACTCTCAGAAGGTCTGAGGACCAGAGTTAGCAATCTCACAATTTAAAAGTTATAAAGCCCCAAGAAAGCAGCCTCCTAGCTTGCCTGAGTTGAAAAACCTTTTTAAAAGATAGAATCTCAAGCCCCACTCCCCAAAATTCCAACTTAGATCATGTTAACACCTACTTGTGATAGGGTGGAAACCACTGTACTAAGAGACCCAAGCCCTGGCCAAAGGACCACAGGGTCAGTGATAACAGTGATTATACCTGTTTGGTTCTAATATTATCGCCTCGCCCTCCATGGGCTTATCTCTCTGATAAACTCTGACTCATAAGATTTCAATTATCCTTCTGATCTCTGAGAGGAGAAATTACTTAGGCCTACTCTTTGGTTTTTAGATGGAAAAGGATAGTTTCCAAGGCATTTTTTTCCTACTAAGAAGACTGTCCTAGGTAATAATGGACAACTTTCTCAAGTGGACTGGACTTCTATCCCTTAAAAGAAAGATCCCCATTCCCAAAGTAGCAATGTAAGCACAAAATAGCTTTTCAACCATCTGGCCAGGCTCAATGCAGAATGCCTTTAATTATTTCTTATCCACTATCTTTGGGTTACATTTATGCTCAAAATATTACCACTTCCAAAAATAAATGTTTTTTTGAAAGATTTTATTTACTTTGTTGAGAGTGAGAGCAAGTGAGCATGAGTGACGGGAAGGGCAGAGGGAGAGAGAGAAGCAGACTCCCTGCTGAGCAGGGGGGATATGGGGCTCCATCCCAGGACCCTTGGATCATGACCGGAGCCAAAAAGCAGATGCTTAACAGACTGAACCATCCTGGTGCCCCTAAAATAAATGTTTTTAATAATTAATTTGATTCACACAGCTACATTTTTGGGTTCGTGTGCATGCATGTGCGTGTGTGTGTGTGCACGCACTGTACATGATTGAGAATACAATCATGCAATCTCTTCCTAGGGTCATGTCTTAATAACCCACTGTATCCACACTTGAGAATGGCTTATCAAATGTTTGCATAAGCCATTGTGTTTTGGGATATCAAGAGAAGATTTTCACTAAACCAGCTGATTAGCGTTCATTAAAATAGATTAAAGTATCTACTGTTTCTCAGACCCACTCTGACCAACCTCAATTATCACCCTTTACTTTCTTATCTGACTTGGCATTAATTCCTAATCTGTCTTTGGTCACGAGTTTTGTCTCTTTCTCTAACCTCTAAACCTCTGAGTGATATGGGGGATTGTGGAGGCCGGGGGGGGGGGGGGGGTAGGAATTAAGGCCATCCCACCTAAAGTTTAGCATTAGCACAAGTACAGTCACCTTAGGCCCCTGTGAATAAGAGCTGAACTTTATGGGAAAAACTGCAGGGAATCCCATATCAGAAAGACAACAGAGCCCACGCCCCTGGTAGAAAGTCCCATATTAGAATGAGAACAGAGCTCAATGCCCTTAAGCCCCATATCAGAATGTAAACAGAACTTGAGAAATTCCTCCACCCCTTCTGAAAATCCCCTAGACCAACCTATAAAAAACCCAGCTGTAACCCACTTCAGGGTCCAAGTCCCTGCTCCGCTGTGTCGGGTATACTTGGACCCAAGCTCGAGCTGGCTAATAAACCCTCATGCGCTTGCATCGGTGTCGGCTCCTTGGTGGTTTCTCGGATTCGCAATCTTGGGCACAACAGGGATCCCTGGGATCTCTGCTTCTCTCTCTCTCTCGTGAATAAATAAAAAAAGATATGAGTGACAATATCAAGTCTATAGCAGCAAGTGGATAGCTATGAATGAAGCAATGGCAGCAGGAGAAGACCTCATGCCAATCTGTTCTCCAAATATATTCACAAGGCTTATAAAATCACAAACACATGAAACTGATAAAGTTTCATTTGTTGAACAAGCCAAAAATATATTTCCCATCTTAAAAAACAAAACAAAACTATTTTGTTAGAGAATTAATTTCTCACACATAGAAGCTGAAATGAACTAGTCTTGGAAATGACAAGTTTTGTCATTATTTCATCCATTAAAATTGAGGGTTCTATAATTTTGAACTAATTAATCTTCTTTTTAAAGATTTTTTTTTCTTTTTAAAGATTTTATTTATTTATTCATGAGAGACACAGAGAGAGACAGAGAGGCAGAGACACAGGCAGAGGGAGAAGCAGGCTCCATGCAGGTAGCCTGATGTGGGACTTGATTCCAGGTCTCCAGGATCACACCCTGGGCTGAAGGCAGCGCTAAACCGCTGAGCCACTGGGCTGCCCTGAACTCATTAATCTTATATTTATGAATTTATCCTAAGGAAATAAGATATATCTGAAAATTTATATTCAATGCTATTGTTCTTGATGTTCTTATAAAAAGGAAAATTTGAGGCCAATCTAAGTGTCCAACAGTAGTAATTTTATTAAACTGTGCTATGTTCATTAGATTAAGCTTTAAATCATGTTACCAGGGGCGCCTGGGTAGCTCAGTCAGTAGTAAGGTGCCTGCCTTTCACTCAGGTCATGATCTCCAGGTCCTGGGAGGGAGCACCACCTCCCTGCTCAGCCTGGAGTCTTCTTCCTTTCCCTCTTCCCCTCCCACCTGATCATGCTTTCTCCTTCTCTTTCTCTCAAATAAATAAATAAATCTTTTTAAAAAATCATATTACCAAGTAATATTTTAAGAATTAAATGTAGGAAATATCATATGGTGAAAGGAAAAGCAAATAGTAAACAGTGTTGGATTTACACAGACTTTGAAGATACCAATTTTGTGAAGAGAAAATGCTTGTGTCAATTTCTTTAAAAAGACTGGAAAGGTATATAAAAAATATTTGTAATCATCTCTGATAAAATTTCAGGTAAAAACTTTCCACATTTTCTACAATAAGCATTCTTTTATTTATATACTGATACATACATTACTGAAAAATGATTTTTATCATGAAATATGCTTTGGTCCTAAATCACTTTATTTTTTTTTCTTTTTCTTTTTTTTTTTCTAAATCACTTTAATTTGAAAATCCATGTAAACAGAACTTCCAACATTTTATTACAGAGACTACTCAGTGTATATTTATATTATTATTCATATTACTAAATTTATTTAAGCCATGTTCACTTACATGAACATAATATTCCTATGTTGTTTTTATTCCATCTAATTTTCTTAGTATTTGGGTATATGTGAAAATTATAAAGAGAAAAATATTCTCTGACATCTAGTACTAAAGAGTTACAGTAAATATTCAAAGAAGCCAGCTAATAACAATAATATTTCTTCTATAGGAAAAGAGAATTTTTTTTAAAGATTTTATTTATTTATTCATGAGAGACAGAGAGAGAAAGAGAGGAGAGGCAGAGGCCAGGCAGAGGGAGAAGCAGGCCCCATGCAGGGAGCCCGACGTGGGACTCAATCCCGGGTCTCCAGGATCACACCCTGGGCTGAAGGCGGCGCTAAACCGCTGAGCCACCTGGGCTGCCCAGAAAATAGAAATTTTAAGACAGTAAATCATAGCAAATAGGTGGCCTTTGCTATGCAATGATAAAACTCAAGTTTCTCACGATCTTGTAATATCTGTCTTTAAACAGTGTCGGCTTATATAATTCTTTGGGCTACAAGTTAGTAACTCTAAAAATGATCAAAAGGAAAGTTACCACTTATATGTGACTCCTCAAGTTTCTAAGTTTTTCAGAAACAGCAAAGAAGAAATGGAAATTTTCAAACATGTTTTAAAGTGTAGGCTTGGGGTTCCCCGGGTGGCTCAGCAGTTTAGCGCCTGCCTTAGGCCCAGGGCAGGATCCTGGAGTCTGGGGAGTCCCACATGGGGCTTCCTGCATGGAACCTGCTTCTCCCTCCGCCTGTGTCTCGGCCTCTCTCTCTGTATCTCTCATGAATAAATAAATATAACCTTAAAAACTAAAAAAATAAAGTGTTGACTTTTGGTATTCGTAATGGCTCATCTCTTCTTGGGATCTATGCCATTAAAAACACAGATAAATCACAGAAGAAAAGCACTATCCATTTAATTATTCCAATGAAGATGAGACAGAGAAAGGGAGGGGAGAGCTTCCACCCAGCAACCCAGCTTTAAGCCTTCATGTGTTGTTCGGACATAATGGCATGAGCAGTTTTAATACATCCACAGAACAGTATTCCTCTGACAAGTTATTTAAAAGATTAGTGCCAGATATTGGAGGGAGGGTGTGCAAGTGAAGGCTGAGTGTAGCTCGTTTAGTGGGGGTCTTTAAATTGAGCTATCACATAATAATATTTTTTTTCTCACTATGCAACAAAGGACAAAAAGGCAGGGAAGCTTAAAAGAGCTATTCATGAGAACAAAATTTGAGCTCTGAGTCAACTGTTTACACATTGCAAATGTATTTCATGCACTTTAACACAACACCACCCTTGGTGGTGATGCCTGCCAAGCTCCAGATTGTCTTAAGTTTAAGGACTCAAAGAAGTTGACTGTGGGCTTTAAAATGTCCCCAAATGCACTGTTCTCCCAGGTAAAAAGGAAATACCTGGATTTTGGACTAGCTCTTTTCCTAAATCTGCTACTGTATATAATTCCAACTTGGAATCTCTTCCTTCTACTTATACAGATGGTATCATAACTGGAAAGGGTTTCCCAGATAAAAAGCAAACATGATTCAAGGTTGAGACCTTATTAGCATTTCCAAAGGACTATGAAAAGCCTCTATTCTATCTCCCCTGCCAAGTAAATTTTGTTTTGCTGAGCTTTGGCACTGTTCCTCTGTTGTCATGGTGGGGCATTATTGTCACAGCTGTCTCAGGGGACGCTGCCTTGAATATGTTTAGAAAATAACACACAAATAAGAAACATGACATTTGCTATACAACCACACCTACTACCGCAAAACTCCAAGCTGGCAATATATGCATCACTTTGCACTTAAAAAAAATGAACACCAAAAGATGAAATTAAGCAAATGAATGAATGTATTTACTACAAAGAACATAGAGTGCCTACAGATGCTTTCACTAAAGGGAAAACACAAAACAAAAAAAGAATACTTTGAAGATGTACTTTTTAATATGAACAATTAATGCAAACTTCTCAAAAATAATTATAAACCATTCCATCCAACTGCTCCAACTGCCTGCTTCACTTAGCAATTTTCTTTTTATTTATTTTTTTTCAATTTTCTTTTTAAAATGACCATTTTGTTTTGATTATCTTGTTCTTCAGGAAACAGTGGGCTGTCAGCCCTTTCCTTTCAGGAAATATTGCACTATTCTCAATTTCATATTGATTATGAATTGAAAAAGGTACTTATAGGGAAGTTGATAATAGTACATATAATGCCTTGAATGATGAGTAATATGTGAATATCTTAGGCAACATACTGGAATTTCCTTTACAAGCTTACTGCCTTTTTTTTTTAATTTTATTTATTTATTCATGAGAATACACAGAGAGGAGAGAGAGAGAGGCAGAGACATAGGCAGAGGAAGAAGCAGGCTCCATGCAGGGAAACCGATGTGGGACTCGATCCCAGGTCTCCAGGATCACACCCTGGGCTGCAGGCAGTGCTAAATCGTTGAGCCACCGGGGCTGCCCAAGGATACTGCCTTTAGGATATTTATGTTTAACCAGAATTACAGGTAGGAGCCTGCAACTAATGTGCATTTAATGAAATGTTGTTCATTATATACTTACTAATAAATAAGTGGCTCACAGGTCATTTGACATCTAACTACCTCCATAATGATTTCAGGTTAAAAATAAAAAACATAAGCATTCTTTTACTTATATACAGATACTTAAGTTGCCACTTTTAACTGACATCTTCAGAGTCAAGGGAAATGGGAGCATTTCTCCATACCATCACAGACTTGCCATGGGATTTTGAGAAAGTTATTTTCCCAATCATTACTTCTCTTTCTAAAAATAGACTATGTGATTAAAATAAAGTAACAATGCTTCCAATGTATAATAATTGTAAGTATTTAGGGAATTCTTACAATAAGATACATTTACATTAAGATATTGGTTTGAGGGATACCTGGGTGGCTCAGCAGTTGAGTGTCTGCTTTTGACTCAGGGTGTGATCCCAGGATCCAGGATAGAGTCCCACATCAGGCTCCCTGCAAGGAGCCTGCTTCTCCCTCCTCTGCCTATGTCTCTGCCTCTCAGTTTCTCTGTGTATCTCATGAATAAATAAATTTTTTAAAAAAACATTGGTTTGAGGGTTGCCTGGGTGCCTCAGATGGTTAAGCATCTGCCTTTGGCTCAGGTCATGCTCTTGGAGTCCTGGGATCAAGCCCCATGTCAGGTTCCCAGCTCAGCAGGGAGTCTGCTTCTCCTCTCCCTCTGCCTGCCTCTCACCCCGCTTCTGCTTTTTCCATCTCTCTCTCTCTCTCAGATTAATAAATAAAATCTTTAAATAAAAAAAAAAGATAATGGTTTGAACACCTTAACAGAATCCAACATAACAGGGACTCAAATAAGAATGAAGACTTATTTTTCCACATAAAAGTCTGAGCTAATAGATAAGAAGGAATGTAGGGTGGCTTTCTTCCATGGAGTCACCAGGGACCTATATTTCACCTATCCTATTGTTTTTTTTTTAAGATTCTATTTATTTATTCATGAGAGACACACACACACAGAGAGAGAGAGAGAGAGAGAGAGAGGCAGAGACACAGACAGAGGGAGAAGCAGGCTCCCTCTAGGGAGCCTGACATGGAACTCAATCCGGGGTCTCCAGGATCACACCCTGGGCCGAAGGCAGCGCTAAACTGCTGAGGCACCCGGGCAGCCCTCACCTATCTTATTGTTCTATTAGATTAGTGATGGAGAAATTATAGTTGGTAGGCCAGACACCTGCTTTTGTAAATAAAATTTTTTGGAACGTAACCATGCTCAATTGCTTTTGAACTATGATGGCAGATCTGAGTAGTTATGATAGAAAGTCTATGGCAGGTAAGACTGTAAGGCAAAGTATTTCCTATCAGGCCCTTTAAGAAAATTTGCCAACCCCTGCAAAAAAAAAAAAAAAGTTACTATATGAAGCTCCCAACCACAATTCAAATAATTTACTACTACATTGCAGCTTGTGTGAAAGAGTAAAAAGCAAAGTAAAGATATCTTCCTAAGGCACAGATTATCTCCTTTCACATCCCATTCATCAGGCAGGACATAGTTCTAGGGCCCACCTATGTATAGCTGGAAAATGTTTCTAGCCTGATAACCATGTATCCAACTAAAATCTAGAGGCTCTATTCCTAAAAGGAAGATTGAGGGAATGGGTATCAAAGGCCAATTAGTAGGCCCTTTTTTTTTTTACAAACCACCTCTCTGGCTGCCCAAGTATTAATATATACCCTTCTGATATGTAAGAACACATTTACCTCTTTCCCAAGGGAACCAATACATACCTCTTTCCCAAGGGAACCAATACAACCCAAGGGAACCAATACAAGCCAATTACCACTCCCACTTTGCAGTCCAAGGTCTCTGAGTGTTAGGCAGTCCTCTCCATCAAGTTTGGATGTGGTTCCTTTTGGAACACCAACTCATAAACTAAGACTTCTAATATGCAGTGGTGTAGCAAAGACATGATAACCACAATAAAAACTCCAGGTCAGAAAAGGGAAGAATGGGAAATATATAGTAGTCACTGGTCCATAGCAACTGTCAAATCCTAATAAGCAGAAACTGCAAAGATTTCCTGCCCTTGGGATCCCTGGGTTGGCTCAGTGGTTTGGCACCTGCCTTTTGCCCAGGGTGTGATCCTGGAGACTCAGGATCAAGCCCACGTCGGGCTCCCTGCTTGGAGCCTACTCCTCCCTCTGCCTGTGTCTCCGCCTCTCTCTCTTTCTGTCTCTCATGAATGAATAAATAAAATCTTTAAAAAAAAAAAAAAGATTCCCTACCCTGACAGAAAGTAAGTCCCTTAGTTGGCTCACCTGCTCAGCCCTGATTCTGCTATCTGGGAGTTTCTTTCACGCCCATTATCCTCTGTAGCCACATCTGAAGTGAGTATTGGAGACTATGTTCTTCCTGGAGACTGAAAATTTTCCCAGCCTGTTTCCTACTGGTGTGAGCTTGGAGGCCCCATGGCCCCTGTATTAGGCCCCATGGCCCCTGTATTAGGGGTTATAAAATCATAGGTTTATGGCTTCTCGCAGACATTTAAGAGATTTCTTTTAGTGGTGCTCCTGGAGTTGTATAGTGCACAAACTGCAAGGCTGTATGTGATGACCCTTACTCTGATCGAGGTCAAATTCTAGGATGGCTCTTAAGAGACCCATTAGAAGACAGGTAGAAAGAATTAGTCTAGTGAGCCAAGCTTACCAAGAAGAGTTGAAACTCAGAGTGATGGCTCCAAATACTTTGCAGCTAATATCAGAATCCATCCTGAACCAGCCACAACAGAGCTGTGAGTGCACCCCTGGGGGAAATGGCTGGGGGCTTATAAGTTGAGTGGAGCTCTACCTTTTGGGATCCACAGAGTTTTTGCCAGAGTCCAGCCCTAAACAAGCATTACCCAGAAAGAGGAAACATTTTCTCCTCTCTATCCCTCACCTTCAATACAATGATATGGCATTAATATAAAAATTTTACTCTTCCCTCCAAGCAAAGTAAAAATTCCCATTGTCTATGAGTTCTTCTCATATCCAGATCAGAATTAATCAATTCCTCCTCAGGGCTCCAGTGGCATTTACAAAGTGTGACCATTTAGTGGTTGATTACTAGTTACTTAATTTTCCTATGACTTAGTTTCTTCTTGGAAATAATAGTAAAGGTTTCATAGAATTATTATAAGAATTAGATTTGTTAACATTTGGGAAACATTTCAACAATTCCTGTTACAAGTGGGAAAGCACTTGATAAAATTTGGCTATGATTATTATCATGAGCTAGTGAATTCTATTTTTTGTATAAGCAATTTGGACTGTTTCTATAATTTCCAACTTACAGTGGCCTGATTCAGTTTTGCTTTGTAAGAAACTGCTAAGAGACAAGAACCAATCCCTCACACTTGGCTGGCTCAGTTGGTTAAGCATCTTTGGCTCAATTCATTATCCCAGGGTTCTGGGATCAAGCCCCATGTCAGGCTCCCTACTCATGGGGAGCCTGCTTCTCCCTCCCCTTCCTACTCATGCTCTCTCTCACTAACTCACACACACCTTCTCTCTCTCTCAAATAGATAAGTAAAATCTTTTTTAAAAAAAGATCCAATCCCTCAACATAAGCTCATTTTTTCACTTCGAATTATACTGAACTGTGCAAAATTTGTTTTCAAGACATTTAATATGAAGGAAATCTAAAATTTTTAATTGCATATGGAACCTGTTATGCCTTATGTTCAACACACAGTGTGGACATTGTTAGCTACCTAACCAAATCCATTACCTTCCTGACAGAACCCTGATGGGTTCAAGGATATATATCCCCATCTACATTACACAAACCTGATTCACTCTCAGCTTTGGGAATAATTCTATATTATCTAAAGCAATGGTTTCCAGTCAGGGTGCTTTTGCCTCCCAGGGGACATCTGCAATGTCTAGAGACATTTTGGTTGTCATAACTGGTGGGATGGTGCTGCTAGGGTAGAAAACCAGGGATGCAACTAAACATCCCACAATGCACAGGATAGCCTTTCACAATAATTATTCCCTACAAAATGCCAATAGTGCCAAAATTAAGAAACCCTGTCTAAAGGGAATCCCACCCTTCTTATGAGTGGGAATAATATATGATCCAATTCTAATCAATGAAATATGAGAAAAGGTTTTCTAGATGCTTTAGGGAAAGCTTTTCATCTCTCCTAAGAAGATCAGGAGTTCCCCCTGCCCCCATCACATGCCAATTTAGTAAACAGTCTAATCCCTCCAGCAGCCATCCTCTAACCATAAGAGAAAACTACCTAGGATTAAAAGAGAACAGAGCAGAGGAGTCTATGTATCTCAGTCAGTTAAGTGTCCAACTCTTGGTTTCAGCCCAGGTTATGATCACAGGGTTATGAGATCAAGCCCTATGTCAGGCTCTGCACTCAACTTGGAGTCTGCTCCAGAGTCTCTCGCCCTTTGCCTTTCCCTCCCCCACCTCCCCATTCCTACTGGTGTGTGCTCTCTCTTCCTCTCAAATAAATAAATAATCTTTTGAAAAAATAAAGCTAAAATAAAATAGAACAGAGCAATATGAAGAACCTCTGATTCTTGATGACCTACTGAAACCACTGGACCTACTTTGCCACTGGAGATTCTCTTATGTAAACTAACACACTTCCTCATTTTTAAAGTCTGTTACATATTCCATGAATTATGTCAAAATCAAGTTTTTATTAAATACCTACCATACAAAGGATAGTATTAGGCACTGAGAATATAAAAGTAAGACAGTCAATTGGCCCATTGTAGAATTTCCATTCTAAAACAGGGCATGTATCTCCAAAGAAATGATTATAGTATGTACTACAATAGAGATAGGTGCAATGTGAGCCTAATGGAATAAGTATTAATTTTGCTTGTCTGAGAAATCAAGTCTGTCTCCCTTACTAGCTAGATTCCTTAGGAGCAAAGATTCAAATTGTTTTCATCTTTTGGTTCTCAATATTTGGCATGATTCCTTGTACACAGATGTTCAATAATATTTGGTTAATATAGTCAAAAGGAACATTTTTGCTAGGTTCTCGGATGTGCCTGTTGATTTTTTATAGGTTTAAGAGTTCAAATGCAATGCATGTATATCCATTAAAATTTCCTCCTATTTTGTCTCCAGCCTTATCTAGTGTGCATGTGTATGTATTTGTTGTGCTTTCAAAATGTGTTTAAGGTACCTTAAAATATAAAATAGGGACATATCTGAATAGACATTTTTCCAAAGAAGACACACAAATGGCTAACAGATCATCAGGAAAATGCAAATCAAAACCACAATGAGATATTACCTCATACCTGTTAGAATAGCCATTATCAAAAAGTTAAAATATAACAAATGTTGGCAAGGATATGGAGAAAAGAGAACCTTTGTGCACTCTTGATGTGTATATAAATTGGTGCCACCATTATGGAAAACAATTTAGAGGTTACTGAAAAAAATGAAAAATAGAACTACCCTAGGAGAGCCAGCAATCTCACTTCTGGGTATATATCCAAAGGAAATAAAAATCACTATCTTGAAGAGACATTGGCACCCACTGAGAGGCTTTAGCCCAAGGAATATAATTGTAGATTCATTTTAGCCTGAAATACTAGGAATACAGGACCCGGAGAAATCAATGGAATTAAGGAACATTAACCAACGTACCTCCTTTTTTTTTTTTTTAATTTATTTATTTATGATAGTCACAGAGAGAGAAAGAGAGAGAGGCAGAGACACAGGCAGAGGGAGAAGCAGGCTCCATGCACCGGGAGCCCGACGTGGGACTCGATCCCGGGTCTCCAGGATCGCGCCCTGAGCCAAAGGCAGGCGCCAAACCGCTGCGCCACCCAGGGATCCCACCAACGTACCTCCTTAAGAATGCCTGTAAAGATAGATGATATTGACTTTAAGATGTGCTGATGATGTGATGAATGCACTGAGCATGAGCTATTTTCTGATGGGTGTGCCAGGAGCAGCGAAAAGGACACTTCAAAGCACAGATCAGTAAACTTGTTTTTAAAGCATCTCTAGCTGCCACGTTTGAAATTACATGTTTTTATCCTTACAAGGAAAACTAGAATAATCCTTCAAGATTTTCCAAGTTTAAGACTGTCTCCTCCTTCCTTCTACTACTTCCCTTCCCACATTATGGACTTGAATTTTGTCTGTTCACTCTGATTAGTGATTTTCAGTTTAAACCATGTCTCTATCTTATTCATTCATTCATTTGTTGATAAAATTGTATATATTTAAGTGTACAACATGTTTTGTTATAAGTATACATTATGAATATGAAATGATGTTCAAAACCAAGCTAATTAACATATCCATTACCTCCTATAGTTATGATGTATATGTGTATGTAGTAAAATCTGCTCTCCACAAATTTCAAGTACACAGTACATTATTATTAGCTATAATCACCATGCTGTACATCAGGTCTCCAGAACTTACCCATTTTATAACTGAAATTATATATTTATTATATATATTACACTGCTTTACACGTTCCTCCTAACATGTAAAGCAGTATTAACATCATTACTGCATGTGCGCTAAAAACCCAAGTCTTCTGTTCCCTTGGGACAGAACGTTGCATGTGGGGTGGATGATCAAGTTTCTGTGACCCATGTCAGTTACACAGCAAAGCCAGATCCCACAGTAAAATCCCACAAAATGGAAATCAAACTTAAATTTCTTTATTATCATTGTGTAAATAAATCTGGATGTTTAACTTTGAAAAAAATGTAGTATATATTATTTATAACTGTAATATATATTATTGATAACTGAATTTGTACTCTTTGATCAATATCTCCCCATTTCCCAGCCTCTAGCCTCTGGTAACCACTATTCTACTCTCTGTTACTATGAGTTTGATATATATATATATATATTTTTAGAATCCACATGTAAGTGATACCAGACAATATTTGTCTTTTTCTGTCTGGCTTATTTTACTTAGCATAATACCCCCAGGTTCACTTATATTGTTGCAAATGACAGGATTTCTTTCTTTTTAAGGCTGAATAACATTCCAGTGTGTATATACATACAAATATGTATATATGTACAAAAATATGCATGTACAACTTTCTTGATCCATTCATTTGCTGATGGATATTAATATTGTTTCCATACCTTGGCTATTGTGAATAATGCTGCAAAGAACATAGGAGTATAGACATCTTTTCAAGATAATGGTTTCAACTCCTTAGGGTATATATCCAGAAGTGGGATTGCTGGATAAGAAAGCTATTTTTAGGGCAGCTTGGGTGGCTCAGTGGTTTAGCGCTGCCTTCGGCCCAGGGCATGATCCTGGAGACATGGGATCGAGTCCCACATTGGGCTCCCTGCACGGAGTCTGTTTCTCCCTCTGCCTGTGTCTCTACCTCTCTGTCTCTCTGTTTCTCATGAATAAATAAATAAAATCTTTAAAGAGTTATAAATCATAGCAACCTATTCTTTAAGGAAAATATATGTAACCATAATAACAGCTTTTTTTAAAAAAGATTTTATTCATTTATTTATGAGAGACAGAGAGAGAGAGAGAGAGAGAGAGGCAGAGAGAGAAGCAGGCTCCCTGCAGGGAACCCAATGCAGAACTCAATCTCAGGACCCCGGGATCATCACCTGACCTGAAGGCAGATGCTCAACCACTGAGCCATCAGGCATCTTCATTTTTTTAAAAGATTTTATTTATTCATTAGAGACACAGAAAGAGGCAGAGACATAGGCAGGGGGAGATACAGGCTCCCTGAACAATTTAAATGAGTTTAAGCCAAAAAGCAAATGAGCAGCTTGTCTGAAAAGTTCAAATACAGCTGTATCCTGAAGCCAGACCAATACTGGTGACTTTTATTTTCTCCGTGTCCCCACCCTACTCTTATCTGTTAGTTTTCTCATAATATAAGACAGCCCCCATGAGGTTTGAGAAGATTTCCATGTGTGGCTCCATGCTGTATTCTAATCTAGCAACTTCTCCATTATGGCCAAATGAATGAGGCCCTAGGAATTGTAGCCCATCAGAATCACAGGAAGTAGAGAAGAGGTAGTTCCCATAAAGAAGAGATGCTGGATTGAAAAAAAAATGTTTAATGGCCGGTATAGTAAGAAACTATAACATACATAAATCATATTGCCCCAGAACGTTTTTAGGCCCATATACAGGTGCCTGTAACAATTTGTGTTCTACCAAGTTTGAGAAGGTTGGTGGCAAGGGGAACCAACCAGTGGCATTGGCCTTCTGTCCTAGAACTAGTTACCTTGCATCATGAGAATGTATTTGTGTTATGCTAACCTTATCGGCTACATGTTCCACAGATCAACTCCTCTATTTTGCTGTTATCTCAGATAACTCCTATTCTGAGTATATCATGTGTGAGACAGGATAAATGGGCCCTAATATGGCAGCAGTTATTTTCTAAAGCACGTTGAAATCCTGGGAAGACTGGGGTTATAGCCTATGCTCCAGTGAGTCTGTTAAGATTACTCATGATGACTCTAGGCTATGTTTGGAACTCTTTCTGAAGTGAATAAACAGATGGCCAGCAGTGGCTTTAAAATTGAAAGTAGTTTTTAAAATGCTAAGAATCAATTACTTTCATATCCTCCGAGCTTAAATATCCTTCGAAAATGACTGGACAATATTTACTAAGAAACATGTGCCTTCTGGAATGAATTCAGCTCAAGGAGAGTAAATGTGCTGTAATATTCTAAGACATGAATTCAAAGTGATATGAAAAAAATTACTGGTTTCATATCCTTATCACAGAAGTCTTGAGGCATAATTAATTGATGATGATTGCTTTAGAAATATTCTGAGCCAAGATTCCACCAAAAAAAGAAAAGTATTTTTCTCATCAGCTTTCTAATAGCACTATTATTCACAAGAAATTCACAGGAATGGGCATGTGATATCTTAGAAAAGTGATCCATTTAGGGTATGCTTGAGCCAGAAACAGCAAAATGGTGGGAAAGGCAAGTTTCTGAATCCTAGAAACTATGCCAGTAGGATTTTTGGAGGGCCAAAAAAAGATAGTGAATCAGCCAGTCCAGCTGTGAGAATGCAGCTGTGAGATTGCTGAAGGAAATGATGAAGTAGAAGGCAAGCTCATCAAATGACATGCCACCAAGCTGAGAGCAGTATTAGCACAGTGGAGGACAAAATAAGTATTTCCAATGACTCTAAATTAGAGAATTGGATCTAAGAAAAAAACTTCAACAAGACTAGTCACAAATTAGCATCAAATAAAAATCCATAGGAGCAACATAGGGGTAGGCAGAAGTTGAGGAGCAGTGGAACAAGGTATATCACAATCTAATAGAGAGTTTAGAGTATGTAGAAAGTATCTTGTTCAAATTAATTCACAGATTTAAAAACAAACAAACAAAAAATAGGTCTTGCCCAGAGAAGATATTTCAATTGTCTCTACTTAACAAATTACCCCCCAAAAAACTAGTGCCTTAAAATTGCTTATTTGCTCACAATTCTGTAATTTGGGCAAGGTTTGTTACTGTTCCACATGGTGTCAGCTGGGGTGGCACAACTATGACTAGAGAATCAACTTCCAAGATGGCCTTACTCACAGGCTGGCAAGTTGGTGCAACTGTCGGTTAGAAGATCAGCTGGGGCTGTTGGCTAGAGTCTGGTTATCCTCCCCATGGCCTCTCCATGTGGCTACGCTGGGCTCATGGAGAGGCCATGTGGAAGACAACTGCTCACAGATGGCAGTCTCAGGGTAAACATATTACACAGCAGCTGGCTTTCCCCAGAATGCTAAGTCTTCTTAAGGCTTAAGCCTGGAACAAGCACAGTGTCACTTCCTCTGAATTCTATTGGTTAAAGTGTGGCCAGTCCAGATCCAACAGAACACCACACAGGTGCACGAATATAGGAGGCATGGTTCAGCTTACCACAGAGGAGATGTGACTTGTACAAAGTTAACTATATGCTACTATTAGAGGAAAAATTGATGCTAATAAGTCCATAAAATAAAGCAAAGGGGAAGAGAGAGAGAGGATTGCTTTGTATGGCTGAAAAAGAAGAGAAAAAAATAAGGGAAAACAGACATAAATGGTAAAATAATGATCCTATTATAAGGACCCTGGTCAAATCTCAACTTCACAATTTAAAAGAAACCTGAAATTTTTAGAGATAAGTCAGAGAGGAACAGTAATTAGGAGTGGAAGATAGGAAAACAAAACTTATGAAAACTTTTAAAAAATAAAGTTATATAGCCTGAAGAAAAGAAGACTGTAGTGTGACTTGATAATGAATTTCAAAGCAGTATATCAACATTTACCACCAATCTCTATGCTCCCAGAACAGGAAAAGAGGATATCTATTTAAATTGATCATATAAGATTCAGGCTAAAGAATTTCCCAGAATATATGATTGATTAGAAAAATTAGAAATAAAAATTTCAGTTGAGCATCCAACTCTTCATTTCAGCTCGGGTCATGGTCTCACAGTCTATGGGTCATGCGGTCGAGCTCATGTGGGGCTCCATGCTCAACAGAGTCTGCTAAGGTTTCTCTCTCTCCCTCTCCCTCTGCCCCTCCCTGCTCTCTCTCTCTCTCTCTCTCTCTCTCTCTCTCTCTCAAGTAAGTAAATAAATCTTTAAAAAACAAAACAAGAGGACCACTGACCTGGGGAGATAAAATAGTGAGTTGGACTCTGCAAGTTTCTTAACAATGTAAACACTAAGGTTTTGATCTGTAAAATGGGGATAAATAGTAGCTACCTCACATTCTATTTTGCAATTGCCATACAGATCCATTTGACCCTTTAAAAATCAAAGATAAATTATGGGATATTAGTTGATCTTATTTTTCATATATCTTGAAATATTCTGCTATTTCATCAACCTTGGAATAAGTTCATCATTACCAACTAATTATTCTCAACCATGATTTTTAAAAAGACTAAAATAATAAAACAATGGAAGAAATATTAAATTACTGAGAAGCATGGGCAATAGTGGAATATAATAACATTCTTCAGCTTCTTTTTCTTTTCCTTCAGTTTCTTATTGAACTGACTAAAGTATTGAATCATCTTTCAAGAAGGCATAAAAGATATAGGAAAGACTATCTTTGAGTCTTTTTTTAACTTTTTTTTATAACCTTGAGAAATTTGAACGTTCAGGTTTAGGAGGTAAGAGAGTTCAGGGAAGTAAAAATAATACTTCATATGGTACACATGACAACAAAGAAAAATGGTAAATGAATAATTAAGGTTTAGGACACACGCCCCTTAATTACCTAGAAACCCCTCAGCTAGATTGTAAACACACGGAGAGGGCTTTTATAATTTTTTATTCTCTCCAAGCTGGGCTGTGCTGGGTTTATAGTATTCTTTCAATAAATGATTGATTTTTTTTTAATTTTTTAAAGACTATTCGTGAGAGAGAGAGAGAGAGAGAGAGAGAGAGAGAGAGAGGCAGAGACACAGGCAGAGGGAGAAGCAGGCTCCATGCAGGGAGCCCGACATGGGACTCAGTCCCGGGTCTCCAGGATCACGCCCTGGGCTGAAGGCAGGCACTAAACTGCTGAGCCACCCGGGCTGCCCAATGACTGATTAATTGAAAGAAATGGACTCAAGTCAGTCCTTCGTGTCAGTAAAGTGGAATAGCCAGAAATACAAATCTTGTAGTCCAATTAACCTGGGTTCTAATTCCTGTTCTGCCATTTAACTAGACATTTTACCTTAACTTACCCCCTCGGAACCCCAATTTCAAGATCTATGAAAGAGAAGCAGTAACAGTATCTACCTCATAAGACTGATATAATACTAAGAGAGCTAATACAAGTGAGATACTTAGAGTGGTCAGTACGTGTTAGCCTCTTTTTCTTTTTCTGTTAACAGTTATTTTTCACTAGCACAGAAATCAAATGTTCAAAACCAAATGTCAACAGCATTAAAACAATAGTCTCATATGACTACTTTTTTCTAGAGCAGAAGCCAGCTTTTCACTTATTGTTATGATTTACGATGGGATTACATTTATCAAGGGAATGAATTTAAAATCTGGAACTGGTTTTCCCCTTAATAAACCAAGCAAAAGAGTTCCTTATGACAGACAAATTATATCTTTTAAAAGCAAAAGGGAAGAATATAATTCCCTTTATCATGTGAAAAGAACTAGCACTCATAAACTTTGAAACTTTTTCAGGATCAACTTGATAGAATGAATACACAACAGAAAAGTTATAATATTCTTTTCTACTTCTTCACGCTTAATAAAAATGAAACTTAGGAAATAATACCATGTTTTTTTCAAGATTGCTCTTTACTAGGTGAGAATAATATTAATAATAGTATTGATAATGATAATAATGACAGCACTTAATAAGCACCGTAAGTGTTCCACATGAATTATCTCATTGAATTATCATACTGATTCATATTATATACTTAAAAAAAAGAGATGCATGAGCAATTTTAAGAAGTTGATTCAAAGAATAAGAAGGGTGAATGAGACAGACATTGTGATGTGCCACCCAGATCCCTCATCATTGAAGGACTTGTTACTCCAGCTGCTAGGAGAACTGTTGGCAGATAGCCCTACCCTGCATTAACACCTTTCAGAAATTGTCTCAATCAGCTATCAGCTGTCAGCCAGCCCCTTCCAGGATTGCCTGAGAAGCAGAGAGCATCTTTGTCGGAAACTACACCCCTTCCAGGGTGGCCCACATCCAATGACTGACTGTTGCAAGAGTACAAAGTCTTGGCCATCTAGGGCCAACTTAGGACAACTCTGAAGGGCCAGTCTAGCTTCAGAGCTGTTTGTGGGGTAGGCTGGGATTGTGGTTGGTGCATATCACAGCTGGACTTATCCCTCTGCATCCTTCCCCATGTTTTGACAAGTTTTGATCCCAAGGGCTCTGCTTAATAAACATCCTTCATGCTCATCTCTGTCTCAGAGTCTGTGGCCTGGGAAACCCAATTGCAACACTGCAAATACATTACTAATAAAAGGCTACTTTCACTCACACAAAAGATCTATCTTTAATAATATGTTATTAAATTTACTTATCATAAAATATGGAATCCCAGGCAATTTATATTATGCTTAGTCTTATTCTGTACACTTCCATAGCCTGCAGGTTGGAGGAAAGATGGCCATGGGATAGCTATGCTCTGACAGAGCACAGAGCTAGTTCTAGCATACAGAGTGGGTAAATATTGGGAAACAAAACTTGTCAGACTGAAGGTGATAACTGATCCCTTAACCAAAATAAAATCAAAATAAAGAAAAGCAGGATCTTCCTCTGGAAAAAAGGACAAATCTAAGTGATACATTCTGATTGGGAAAATTTTAATTACAGAAATTTTATAAAATTAAAAAGGAAAAATACACTCTTTCCTCACACTTCAGTCTTTGTCCCATTTCCCAGAGGTAGTCACTATTGGTTTGGTGTGCATTATTTCCAGACTTTTTTCTGTGAGTATTTAATTATAGGTGTACATATGTTTGAATATGAATTTTTAATAAAAGTGGAATTTATGGTATGTGCTGCTCAGCAACTGACATTATGGAAGTAATCTGCTTTACTCAAACTACTGATTTAAATGTTAATCACATCAAAAAAACCACCTTCACAGCAACATCTAAGATTGGTGTTTGGCCAAACATCTGGGCATCACAGACTAGCCAAGTTGACACATAAAATTAATCATCACAAGACCACCTCTTGTCAAGTTGGCACTCTTTAAACCATACCTAATATCTAAATAAAGATAACAAGTGTCTTTGGGGCACCTGGCTGGCTCAGTTGGTAGAGCATGTGATTCTTGATCTTGGAGTCATGAAATCAAGCCCCATGTTGGATATAGAGCTTACTTTAAAATTTTTTTAATTTTTTTCTTAAAGATAATGTCTTAGTTCAGGCCACTTACCAAAGTACCATAGACTGAGTGGCTTATAAACAACAGAAATTTCTCATAGTTCTGATGTTTGGAAATCTGAGAACAAGGTGCCAGCATGGTTGATTTCTAGTAAGAACCCTCTTCTGGTTGCTGACATTTTTTTTTTTTAAGTAAGCTCTACACCCAGTGTGGGACTTAAACTCACAAGCCCAAGATCAAGAGTCATATACTCTAGTTACTGAGTGAGCCAGGCCTTCTAGACTGCTGACTTCTTGTATCCTCATATGGCAGCGAGCAGGGAAGAAAGGTCTCTTAAGACTCCTATAAGGGCACTAATACTATTCATGAGGACTTCACCCTCATGACCTAATCATAATTACCTCCCAAAGGCCCCATTTCCTAATACCATCACAGAGTTTCAACATATTAGTTTAGGGAAGAAACAAGCATTCAGTCCATAACAACATGGTTATACTTCCACCTAAAATGATACAACTAACTTTTGTACAACTGAAAAAACATTAACCTTTTCCCCAGATGAAGATGCAAAGTTCTTGGGTGATGTTCACTCTTCTTAATAGCATATAACTTAGGGATGCCTGGGTGGCTCAGCGGTTGAGCGTCTGCCTTTGGCTCAGGGAGTAATCCTGGGTCCGGTGAACAAGTCCCACATCAGGCTCCCTGCAAGGAGCCTGCTTTCCTCTCTGCCTCTGTCTCTCTCATGAATAAATAAATAAATCTTTTTAAAAAATCATATAACTTAAATATTATGATATAAAGTCAGTTTTATATAATATGATAAGGGAAGAAAACAAAGATACTTGCTACCCACATACATACACATAAACATATTCATAACAAAATAAAGAAAAAATACTCATGATAATTATAGACCTCATTATTACTGATCATGTGGTCATACCTAGTATTTAAAACTATTCTTCCACTCTTGGGATCGCCGGGTAGCTCAGCGGTTTAGCATCTGCCTTCAGCCCAGGACCTGATCCTGGAGACCCGGGATCGAGTCCCACATCGGGCTCCCTGCATGGAGCCTGCTTCTCCCTCTGCCTGTGTGTCTGTCTCTGTGTCTCTCATGAATAAATAGATAAGATCTTTAAAAATAAATAAATAAAACTATTCTTCCACTCTCTATTTTGTATTCCCTTTGTCCTCAGCAAGCACCTCAGCTAAGATGGGGTAACTTAAACCTTCAATCCTAAGGGGTTTTACCAGGTGGGGTAATTTAAACCTTCATTCCTAATTGGTCTGGGTCATCTCTGCTTCTACCTGAATGGAGTTGTTGTGGTTTTCCGTTAACTTTAAGTACATGGTTATAACAAGAGATAGCCAGGGATGCCTGGCTGGCTCAGTCCGTAGAAAATGCAACTCCCGATCTCGGAGTTAAAAGCTGAAGCCCCATGTTGGCTGTAGCGAATACTAAAAAAAGAAAAATTAAATTAGAAAAAAAGGCCCAATATACCTTTCTTCCCTTCCATTGTAAAGTAGCAGTCCAATTTCCCCTTGGTAATCAAGATCAATCACCTGATCCAGCACAGAACTCCATTCTTTGCCCATTTAGAGGCATGGGGAAGCCAAAGTGGCCAGATGGCAGTCTTAACTTTCAATTCAGTGGAATTATTGTTGGGTCTTCTAGTAAAGGCATTCTTCTATTTGGAACCAAGACCTCTAGGCCAGGAGTGCATGAGGTCATAAGGACAGGAAAGAAAAACTTTACTAGGGGTAAAAGTGAGTGGTTCCACTCTGGTTTCCACCCCTTGATTCCTGGACCCATGAATCCTGGCTATGGAAGAATAGCAGAATATATAGAGTATATAGAACCTCTCAGAGAATCTTGTGCTAGCCCTACAAGATATTGCCACCTAGCTGGCACTGTAACTGAGTCTTCAAAAGGCCATTCCAGCATTCTGTGAAGCCAGCTGCCTCAGAAAGGTGAGGAACACGATAAGACCAGCAAATTCCATGAGCATGGACCCACTGTCACACTTCATTGGCTGTGAAGCAAGTTCCTTGATCAGAAGCAGTGCTGTTAAAAAAAAAAAAAAAAAAAAGCAGTGTTGTGTGAAATACCATGATAATAGAAAAGGTATTCTACTTTTGATTGAAGGATTACATGCAGGGAAGGCAAATCTAGATTCAGAGTGTCTAATCCAGTAAGAACAAAGTGCTGCCCCTTCTATGATGGAAGTGGCCCAATATAATCAACCTGTTAGCAGGTAGGTGGCTGATCACTCCAGGAAATGATGCCACATTGGGGGAGCAGACTAAGGACTCAGCAGTGGTCCTAGCCAGGTTAGCTATGGTGAAGTCCATGCTATTGAGCCTATGAACAATTTCTATCCCTGCCACCATGGACACTTTGTTCATGGGCCCATTGCACAAAAACAGGGATGGCTTGGGAAAGAGGCTGACTGGAATCCACAGAATAGGTCATCCTATCCATTTGGTTATTAAAGTCCTCCTCTACCAAGGACATACATTGGTGAACATTCACATGACACAAATATCTTCATATTTTTCACCCAATCATCAAGATCTATCCACATAACCTCTTCCCCAATCTCTTTGTTACCAATTTTCTAATTATGTTCTTTCCAAATCTCTTACCAGCCAGCCAAACCATTGGCCACAATCCATGAATTAGCATATAATCATTAATCTGGCTGTTTTTACTTCAAAGCAAAATGAACAACCAGGTGCACCGCTTAACATTTTGCTCACTGAGAGAATTTCCCTTCATCATTGTCTTTCATGTCCCATTTTCATTTTCAAGTGATGCCTACATATCACACAGAACTACCTATAAACCAGGCCTACAATTTTGCTTCTTCTGTCAACTCATTGTAGGAAAGAGGCACCAGCTGAGAAAGAAAAGGTAATGTAGTAGAAGTAGGGATACTTTTATATCTGTAGTATAAATCTAGGTCATTCATTTTAATAGCTGGATAGTATTTCATCTTATCCTTGTACCATAATACAACTATCCCATTGTGGGATCCCTGGGTAGCGCAGCGGTTTAGCGCCTGCCTTTGGCCCAGGGCGCGATCCTGGAGACCCAGGATCGAATCCCACGTCGGGCTCCCGGTGCATGGCGCCTGCTTCTCCCTCTGCCTGTGTCTCTGCCTCTCTCTCTCTCTGTGTGTGACTATCATAAATTAAAAAAAAAAAAAAAAAAACACAACTATCCCATTGTAATGGGTTTTTAGTTGCCTCCAATTTTTTTCTTTTAAAATGTTCCAGAGAATGAATGAACATATATATCCTTAGGTACTCGTGAGATTTCCATAAAAATTAGATAATAGAAACAGATAAGGTATTAACTGTGACAACTAGATTTGCTACCCTAAAACAAAGATGAATCCACATCAAGAAGCTCAAAGAATCATTTTGAAATCTATTACAAATATCCCCAACCACTCAGAAAAGAAGCTAATGAGACTCTCAAGAGAATGTGTATTTTATCACTTGATATTGTTGCACTAACATTTAAACCAATATAGGTGAGGATCCCTGGGTGGGTCAGCGGTTTGGCGCCTGCCTTTAGCCCAGGGCACGATCCTGGAGTCCCGGGATCAAGTCCTGCATTGGGCTCCTGGCATGGAGCCTGCTTCTCCCTCCTCCTGGGTCTCTGCCTCCTTCTCTCTCTCTCTCTCTCTCTCTCTCTCTCTATCATAAATAAATAAATCTTTTAAAAATAAATAAATAAACCAATATAGGTTAAAACCAACTGTTTTTGTCCACAGTTTTGAGTTGACTTAGCAGTTATTGTCACCAAATGAATTTTGGGTATTCAACAGTCAGAATATAGTCCACATTATTTGAAAGTCTTCTGTTGGCTGCTTCCACATATTACCAAGTAGATCAGTTAGCTATTTAGTATTTTCTTTTATTTTTTATTTTTTTAGAGTTTTTTTTTAATTTTTATTTATTTATGATAGTCACAGAGAGAGGCAGAGACATAGGCAGAGGGAGAAGCAGGCTCCATGCACCGGGAGGCCGATGTGGGATTCGATCCTGGGTCTCCAGGATCGCGCCCTGGGCCAAAGGCAGGCGCTAAACCGCTGCGCCACCCAGGGATCCCGCTATTTAGTATTTTCTGATGATTGTTTCTATCCCAAGATGGTCCAATCCTACAGTTATTTAAGGACCACACTCTAAATTCAATGAATAACTTATTCTTATTTCCACATAATAATATATATTTTCTAACTTTGCCAAACTAGTGATCTTAACAATTTATAGTTTATAAGTCAAAGAAATTCATTCCATCCCAGCCAAGAGTATAATTCTCTTCCAGTTTTTTTTTAAAGATTTTATTTATTTATTCATGAGAGACACACACAGAGAGAGGCAGAGAAACAGGCAGAGGGAGATGCAGGCTCCATGCAGGGAGCCCGACCTGAGACTCGATCCCGGGTCTCCAGGATCACACTCTGGACTGAAGGCGGCGGTAAACTGCTGAGCCACCAGGGCTGCCCTCCAGTTTCTTTTATGAAGGACTTCTAACCTCCATATTTGAGTGTTTAGTTATATTTCATTTGTGTAAGATGAGAATACATGCCTCTCATACAGAGGCAGCTAAAATGTGTATCTCTATTTACAGTCCACGGACTTCGTAGAGATTTTATTTCTGAATCACATGGCAAAAACTTCAGGCAAAGCGCTTTAAGTCTTTGTCAGTTTCAAAAGAAACCAATATTCAGACTAAAGGTAATCTTTTCTTCAGTGGATCATCTATAAGCAGAGGCTGCTTGTTACTCACAAAAACTT
The DNA here is from genome assembly GCF_905146905.1 of Nyctereutes procyonoides. Classification (NCBI taxonomy): domain Eukaryota; kingdom Metazoa; phylum Chordata; class Mammalia; order Carnivora; family Canidae; genus Nyctereutes; species Nyctereutes procyonoides. Next base: position 28,668,465 of record NW_026575122.1, read on the forward strand.
ACAAGTGAACCACCTTGTGAAAATAGCTTAAATTCCATCATTGGGATTTTATTTAGAGTCTTTAAAGCTTTTCACTCTACTAAAATATCTCTTAAAATACAAATTCTTGGGAGACTTAATCCCTTAAGCCAAGAGATCCATCTTCATTAAATAATTTAGAAATGAGAAATGGGATTTGGGCAAAGAGATATAATCAGAAAGAGAAAGAAGGCCACTGACTCAAAAAATTTTGCCTATATTACAATTTTACTAGTAGTCTATTCTATTCTCATTACATTTCTGGTAATAAATGAATCAGAAAAATAAATCCATACTGACTTAGGCTTGTATATTAATTTATCCTTTAAAACATTTCAAAATATGGATCTGATAACTGATAGAGAATGCCTTACTTATAGATATCTCTTCTCTTAGACACACTTTCTTTTCAACTCATGAACCTTCTTTTTTTTTTAATTTTATTTATTTATTCATGAGAGACACAGAGAGAGATTGAGAGGCACAGACACAGGCAGAGGGAGAAGCAGGCTCCATGCAGGGAGCCTGACGTGAGACTCGATCCCAGGTCTCCAAGATCACACCCTGGGCTGAAGGTGGCACTAAACCGTTGAGCCACCCGGCTGCCCAATGAACTTCCTATATATACCTTGTTCCTTCCAGAAATCATCAATACTTGCCAACTCTGGAGAATGGACGCCTTTTTATTCTCCCATCCCTCTGGAGCTAATCATTATCTTAACTCTTATCATGATCATGTTTTTGCTTTCCTTTAGTTTTACTACCCATGTGTGTATCCTTAAATAAAAGAATTTAGTTTTGTCTATTTTTTAACTTTAGATATGGAATCATCTATATGTATTCTCTTTTGTTGCTCTACATTGTTTTTTTTTATAAATTTATTTTTTTTAAGATTTTATTTATTTATTCATGAGAAGCACAGAGAGACAGAGGGGGGCAGAGACACAGGCAGAGGAGAAGCAGGCTCCATGCAGGGAGCCCGACGTGGGACTCGATCCCGGGTCTCCAGGTTCATGCCCTGGGCCGAAGGCAGCGCTAAACCTCTGAGCCACCCGGGCTGCCCTGTTGCTCTACATTGTTGCTGATAACTCCATATTGTTGTTTACAACTGTATTTTGCTCATTTCCATTTCTGCATAATTTTCCAATTTATAAGTATACTTCAATTTATTCCTCCATTATACAGTTAATAGATATTTATGATGTTTCCATTTGGGGGCTACTATGAACCGTGCTGTTATTATAAGCACTGTTAGGGAAGCCTGGGTGGCTCAGCGGTTGAGCGCCAGTCTTTGGCCCAGGCCATGATCCTGGGGTCTCGGGATCGACTCCCACATTGGGCTCCTTGCATGGAGCTTGCTTCTCCTTCTGCCTATGTCTCAGCAGTTCTCTCTCCCTGTGTCTCTCATGAATAAATAAATAAAACCTTTTTAAAAAAAAAAAGCACTGTTAAACATGAACTCTGATAAACATAAGCACACAGTATATTCCTAGGTGTGAAATTGTTGTGTCATAGAATATGAGTGTCTCAACTTTACTTGGTAATGCAAACTAATTTCCAAAGTGGTTGTGCCAACTTACACTGCTACCAGAAATGTATGAGAGCTACTATTGCTCTTATCCTGACCAACCCCAAATTTTTCTTTTTTTTTAATTTTTATTTATTTATGATAGTCAGAGAGAGAGAGAGAGAGGCAGAGACACAGGCAGAGGGAGAAGCAGGCTCCATGCACCGGGAGCCCGATGTGGGATTCGATCCCGGGTCTCCAGGATCGCGCCCCGGGCCAAAGGCAGGCGCCAAACCGCTGCGCCACCCAGGGATCCCCTCCCCAAATTTTTCTAATTTTCAAAAATCTGGTCAGTATAAAAAAGCATCCTACTTATCTCCATAGCCCTGATTAGAAATGAAATTGAATATTTTTTTCACATATTTTACCAAAGATTTAGATATCCCTTATTATGAAATGGTGACACTGGCTTTATCCTTTTTTATATAGGGTAGTTTGTTTTTTAAGAAGTTATTTATTCTGGATACTAGTATGTACTTGACTGGTGTTATAGGTTGTAAAAATCTTCTTTTATTATAGAATAGAATATGTCTTGCCTTTTCTTTTTATATTGCCTTTTGACCTTTTTTTTTTTTTAATTTTTGGACAGCCTCCTAATCAGAAGGAAGCCTAAAGGCCCGCCCTTGGAAAGAAAGGCCATCATGAAGAGTAAGTCTCCCACATGGTGAGGGAACAGCATGGGGGCTGGTACCAAGAATGGCGGTACTCACCAAAATTTGATCCTTATTTTTTTCCATTCACGGAACACAATTCAACTTGGAAGACCCATCCAAAAGCAACCTTCTTCTTCCTCTTCTTGACTTTCCTAGTCTTGCCTTCTTCAGACTAAACAACACAAAGATTCTTTCATTCTTCCTTAATGTCCTAATTTTATATCCTCTCATCATCCTAATTGACGAGCAGAAAGTAGAATAAACTATCACCTTCTTTACTTCAAATATAATACCTCCATTAATGTATTTGCTTTTTCAGAAACCACTTTCCACTGCTGCTTTTGTATGCTATCCACAACTAAGTACTATAACTGACATAAATTTAAATGTCTATTTGTTAACACTACCAAAAGGCATTTTGTTCTGAAAAACAAGTGACTGAGTCTAATATTTCTATATTTCTCTCATTCTTAAAAATAACCTCAGTTATGTTGCTTAGGTACTTATCGATGGTTTCAAATTGTTTAAAATACATATGTACACACACTCATTTCTTGAGAGGAATTAAAATCACTTCTCATAAAACATGTATCTAAGTGAGTTCTATATTTCATTCTTTAACATGTAAAAATAGAGGGTGTTTTGGTCACTTTGTTTTCTTCACTATTCTTTTCTTTTAATGAACCAAGGAAAATTCTGTTTCTCTGCCTAGTCACATTCTCAGCATATGAATGGGACAACACCTTTGCCCCTCTCAGAAAGTTTTTTTTCTAGCATAGCCAATTACAATTATGAAGTCTTTCCTTTATTTCATTGTGAAGTTTCTTTTTCTTTTTGAAGAATTACGACTGATGCTCAAAAAAACTCAATTATGCCTAGCAAAATTCCATTATCTCATTTCCCCAAGGGGTGCTAGTGAGCCCTCCCCCACCAGCCAGGATACACAAGAATTCTGTTTTAAAGCAGTTCCACATGAATGCCTGTTTCTCCCTTGTGTTCTCCATGGCTGGGAATCACCTCTTTGAAAAACACAATGCCATGCTGAATGTGCATTTTTCATTAAAATGTGACCTGTTTCCAGGCTGGTATCTGTGCTCCACATTCAACTAACCCTTTGGCCAAATTCACACCCACATATTTTGGACATTCTTCTGGCCTAAAACTGCACCCAGAGCATCTGTTATGTGCAAAGGATTAATAAAAAAAAAATGTGTGTGCAGGTCAGAAGCCAGTCTAGTGACTGTACATCCCCCTTCAGATGTTAGATCAGCTCACAAAATATATGAGACAACTATCAGCCTATCAGTAAGTTTTTGGCTTACTTTAAATCTTAAAACCTTAAAAAAAATCTTAAAACCTTTAAACTAATAAATGAGAAGGTCATGAGAAAAACAAAAAACAAAAACAAATCTTAGAGAACATTTTCTTTCTTTCTGTTTTAGTTCTTGGCCACTTGATAATGTCTTATGGTTTCTAATATTAGACTCCCAAAGAAAATCTTTTCCTTATGATATTCTATTATAATCAAGAGTCTAAGAAAGACGGGCTATTTTTCTATGAGTAGAAAGAACAAGAAAAATATAATTTTAAATATCAAAATTAAGTGGGAAGGAAAACTTGCATACATTTTTCTTTACCTAGAGCTCTTTCTTTTCCTCTTTTCTCTGCATCACCTCTAGAAAGAAAAGCCATAAAGGTAACCAACTTGGGAAGTAGAACGTGAAACATATTTAAGGAAAATGTATTTTCAAAATATATTGATAAGAATATATCTTTTTTAAAAAATTAATGCAGTGCATAAAGAATGCACCAAAGACTGATGTCTAGACATTATTCTCAAATAAAATCTCCCAAGTTATATTATATAAACCCTCAACTATATTTCCCTTTTGCATATAGAGAGTTAAATGATCATAAAGATGACTAAAGAAGGCTTACCTACTTTTGCCTAAGGAGATGAGTTTAAGGACTATATAATCTTTCATAATCAAAGATGTAACATTTCTCTCTATCCTTCTGCTATATATCAAGGCCATTTGCCACCCAGGCAGGAAGGAGCCAACAGCAACAGACATTTGCAGTAGAACCCTATGAGTTATTTAGACCAAAAGAGGGAAGACCCTCTGTTCTGGCCACCAGATGTTGTAGCTATCTCTCCAAATGTCCTGTTGGTGACCTTGACTAGTTAGCATTCTGTGCTTGGAATAGATGCTGTGATTGCCTCTCACTCTCTCCCAGTCCATAAAAACAGAATTGAGTTTCCTCCCCATTGCCTCAACCTCCACCCCACCAATCGTAGGGAGGCAAGAATAGAACCTAAGAATTGATCAATAAATGTGGCAGGGGTGACAGTAAAACTATTGTGGAAGTCTTGGTTCCTAACTCTCTGCTCTGCTTTTTTTTTTTTTTTTTTAAGATTTTACTTACTTATTCATGAGAGACACACAGAGAGAGAGAGGCAGAGACACAGGCAGAGGGAGAAGCAGGTTCCCCACAGGAAGCCGATGTGGGACTCGATTCCGCGGAGTGCGGGATCATGCCCTGACCCAAAGGCAACACCCAATCACTGAGTCACCCAGGCGTCTCCCTAACTCTCTGCCTTAAGAATAAATTACTTACAGAAACACTGATACAACTTAGAAAGAAAGCAATTTCAACTATAGCACATCTTGCAGCATTGGCCAAGACATAGTGAAAACAATGCTACAAAAACAAAACAAAACAAAACAAAACAAAAATTGGGATACCTGGGCGGTTCAGCGGTTGAGCATCTGCCTTTGGCTCAGGGCGTGATCCTGGGGTCCTGGGATCAAGTCCCACATCAGGCTCCCTGCATGGAGTCTGCTTCTCCCTCTGCCTGTGTCTCTGCCTCTCTCTCTCTCTCTCAACAGTTTTCAACATTCCTTTCACCTTTTAAATTTACACTGACACTTTTTGAAGATTAATGAATCTGGATGCAAAATAGAATTAACAAATGTAAATGTTTGCTTTTATTTCAGGTAGCAAAGCAGAAAAGATAGCTGCTTTGTGGAAAAGTATTATCCCAGAGCACCCCCTGATGGCAAAATGCACTAATGTAAAGTGCTTCCATGGGAAAAGTAAAAAAGTGTTTCAAATCTTCAATATAAGTGGGAAAATATTGCTATTCCACTCTAAAGACCTTTTCTTCATTTTCCTTTTAAGTTCTTTTTAATTTATTTACTCTTGAGAGACAGAAAGAGAAAGAGAGAAGGAGCCCAACATGGGACTTGAACCCAGGTCTCCAGGATCACTCCCTGGACCAAAGGCAGGTATTAAACCGCTGAGCTCCCCAGGCTACCCTTCATTTTCCTTTTACTTTCCTTTTTTATATAAGCTCTATGGCCATCGTGGGGTTTGAGTTCACAACCTCGAGATCAAGTCACATGTTCCACCAACTGAACCATCAAGTTCTCTTCTTTATTTTTTTTTTCCCTTTTCATTTTTGTTGGGAAATTAGAAATCATCTTGCCACTTATAAAAAAATAGTCCCGGTTCACTTTATAGGTAGATTTATTTACTACAAAAATAATTTCTTTCATGCCAGAACATGGAATTCTATTCCTTAGATTCACCCGATAAGGGTAAAACTAAACCAGTTTTTATACTCCTGTTGAACTTAATTCCCAGATAGCCTTCTTCGACTACTACTGAATTTGAAGTGTTTTGTCAAGTGCTGTTCTTCATCAAACCATGCATACCCACTAACCTCTGAATTCCTCTTGGATGTCAGCTTTAAAGCCCATACATGTTATGAGTGCCATATGAGCTGTTATTTATTAAACAGGATCATCAAGTCCTATTGTTTAAATCATGAATGGGCACAGCTGTACACATGGTTCTCTGGAAGGGTTTTGCTGCAGCTAGAAAGATAAATGAGATAATAATTCTGCAGGCAGGCAAATGTTTATAATAACTTAGCACAACCAGAAATTCATACATAACTTGTTTTCTTCTTTTTTTTGTTAAGATTTATTTATTTATTCTTGAGAGACACAGACTGAGAGAGAGAAGCAGAGACACAGGCAAAGGGAGAAGCAGGCTCCTCACAGGGAGTCCGATGTGGAACCTGATCCCGGATCCCGGGATCATGACCTGAGCCGAAGGCAGATGCTCAACCACTGAGCCACCCAGGCATCCCAACTTGTTTTTTTCTAACAATTAAATACACTTTGAATTTTGTATATGTACTTAGAATACACCTTTTGTATTCTTGTATTAAACTTTAGAAAAAGGCATTTGAATTTAAATGCATGATAGAATTTGGTTTAACAGCATCTTTAAATGCTAATCAAAAGAATATTAGGTATTGAGTTTTCCTATTCCTTTGAGAAAACATTCTCATTATTAATCTATAATCACTTTATCCTGAGGCATGATATAAATCCCATCATAACAGTGTCCCAACAAGGTCAGGACTAACTAAGGAAACCTGAGTCCTACAGAGTTAGATGAGACCTAGGCGTTAAACATGGGACCAAAGCCAGGGGGTAGTGACTTGAGAAAAAGGCTCACAAGTACAAGACTAAATACCAGGTTAGAGGGGGCAAGGGCAGGAGGGATTATTATTAGACAAAAGGCCCAAACCAAATGTCCAAACCAGCTATTTCCCAGTATAAGAGTAGGCCAGCTGCTGCCAGGGTTTGGATCTTCATGGATAAGAGCTGGGGCAGGGTATTCTCCCTAAAACATCCAAGAGTAGGTTACTTGCTGAAAGGTAAGTCCAAATAAATGTTCTTGAAAAATTCCAAGTAGCCAGCCAGGTAACCAAGATCAGTGTGCAGGTCCAGTGAGTAAAAGCATGACCTAGAGCCAGTAAAGGAACCAGTAAAGTTCATGCAGCAGATATCTTTATACCTTGGTTATCACAAAGAAAAGGCATAGAAACTGAAGCAGTCCCTGCCCCCAGGTTTAGCAGTTAAGGAGCTGAAATGAACCTGGCCCACTGATTTGAACTGTATTAAGATTTTTAAAATTCTTTAAAAAATAAATAAAATGTTCCTTTTTTTCCTTGCAACAAAAAAGTCCCAGGACTCAAAACAGAACATAAAGCTTTCTGCCCCATGGACACTGCTGAGTAAGCATCATTAAAGTCTCCTCTGGGGGCGGGGTGAGGGAGGTGGAGCTAGGATGGCTGAGTTGGTTAAGCATCTGCTTTGGGCTCAGGTCATGATCCCAGGGTCCTGAGATGGGGCCTCTGAGTTGGGCTCCCTGCTCAGCAGGGAGCCTCCCACTCCCTCTGCCACTCCCTCTGCTTGTGCGCTCTCTTGCTCTCTCAAATAAATAAAAAAATTTTTAAATTATAAATAAAATAAAGTCTCCCTTCCCACCATGGTCATGTCTAAGTCAAAATATCCCAAAGAGTATGAACAGCTGTGGAAGTTCTTCTGTGGAGGTTTGAGATTTGCAATGACGGATGAGAGAGTCTGAGGAGCCATTCTGAGCAATGGGGAACGCTTATGGACTGTGTGGTAATGAGAGATCCAAACACTAACCACTCCAGAGGCCTTATTTTGAACCGTATGGGAAAACTGAAGTGACTGACATCATGACCAAATGAGGCAGTGGCAACAAGAGATGCTTTGCTTTTGTAACATTTGATGACCATGACTATGTAGACAAGACTGTCATTCAAAAATACCACACAGGGCAGCCCTGGTGGCGCAGCGGTTTAGTGCCGCCTGCAGCCTGGGGTGTGATCCTGGAGACCCGGGATCGAGTCCCACTTCAGGCTTCCTGCATGGGGCCTGCTTCTCCCTCTGCCTGTGTCTCTGCCTCTCTCTCTCTCTCTCTCTCCCCCTCTCTCTCTGAATGAATAAATAAATCTTTAAAAAAAAAATACCACACAAGGAGATCCCTGGGTGGTTTAGCACTTTGGTGCCTGCCTTTGGCCCAGGGCACGATCCTGGAGTCCCAGGATCGAGTCCTGCATTGGGCTCCCTCCATGGAGCCTGCTTCTCCTCTGTCTGCCTCTGTGTGTGTGTGTGTCTCATGAATAAATAAAATCTTTAAAAAATACCACACTGTAGGGACTCCTGGGTGGCTCAGCGGTTGAGCATGTGCCTTTGGCTCAGGGCCTGATCCTGGACACAGGCAGAGGGAGAAGCAGGCTCTGTGCAGGGAGCCCAATGTGGGACTCGATCCTCGATCTCGAGGATCATGCCCTGGGCTGAAGGCGGCGCTAAACCCCTGGGCCACCCAGGCTACCCTAAATAAAATCTTTAAAAAAAAAAAAAAACCCACAACACTGTGAATGGCCCCCACCATGAAGTAAGGAAAGCCCTATCTCAGTCCTCAGTCCTTCTCTCGAGAAATGTTAGTTCCAGAGAACTGTTGCAGCCACTTTTACCAGTGATGTATCATGCTTCATCAAAAAGTGCCTCCCTCACCTGTCCCAGCCTTGGCATTGAAGCTTACCGCACACTGAACTGAATTTCAGGGCACCAGGGCAGCTGAACAGTTGATCTCATTTCAGTGGTCTATACCTCTACCAGCTCCTTATTCCAGAATTTCCTGGGAACTACCAGGAAAGTCCACTAGAGGTCACTTTATTGCGACCTGCAATGGATGGGGAATTTCAGAGCTTCATTTCTCCTAGAAAGGTTATGAAAATAACAGTGTTGATCTTAAAAGTTCTAAGGACCTAGGATAGCAACTTGGGAATTAATATGTCTTTTCATGCCATGGTGCAGAGTGTTCCCAGAATTTCAAACAGAGGAGGCTAAAGGTGTTAATGGGAATTATGAAAAATTGAGAGGAAATTGGTCTACTGCTTTTGAAAAGCCACATTCACCACCTATCCCTTCATAGTAGACAGAACCCATAGGACTCCAGTAGGACACTAGAGCAGGCAGGGTTCCTAATTTGGAGACAGTACATCCATGGGTATCAGAAGGTCTCTTACCCTCTTACAAGTGTGTTTTCCTGAGGACAGAGAGATCCTCAGAGAGATTTAAGAGATAAGGGACTCAAAAACACAGGCAGAGCTGCTCTTTTTTTTCCCACCCACTCTTTCCTGTCACCTAAGAAAATTCAAAGAGAAATTTGGACTCTGAAACCTTCTCCAGGGCAGCCCAGGTGGCTCAGCGGTTTGAGCGATGCCTTCAGCCTAGGGCCTGATCCTGGAGACCCAGGATCGAGTCCCACATCAGGCTCCCTGCATGGAGCCTGCTTCTCCCTCTGCCTGTGTCTCTGCCTCTCTGTGTCTCATGAATGAATGAATGAATGAATGAATGAATAAATAAATCCTTTAAAAAAAAATGAAACCTTCTCCAACACTAAGATTTTTCTCAGCCAGCCAGAAACAGATGAAAGAATTGATGTTTCAACCCCCTGTTCTTTATAAAGGGCTTGAATGACAGCAACTGAAAGGCAAGCAAAACTTCAGCATTCACCACCAAACTAAAAGGTACAGAATCAATGATAATTGCAGTTAAGGCCGAATTCAGCCTAAAAACAAAAGGAAGATAACATGAGAATGGCTCACCAGGACCCGAAACCTCAGGCGCTAGGGACAAACAGGGATCATTGACAGAGAAAAAGGGGTGGAAACCCTCAGTGTGATGCAGATTTGTTTGAAGTGGAGTGACCCCCTCCTAGACAGGGGAATCCCCACAAGCCAGCCCACCCCTCCCCCACAGCCCTGTGTGAGCTCACAATACCTAGCCTTCTGATGGCAGTTGCCTCATAGGAATGTAAACTGACCAAAATGGAAAGCTTTGGATGAGTGGAGCTGGAGTCTGCCATCGGTATAAAGTCTGAGAATTTAAAAAGTTCTGAAGTGTGAGCAGGTGAGCCTGAAAGAAAAGAGAGCTGAGAAAACTGTGCTTTATTTCTGTCCTGTTAGGGATAGAAGATTTGGGTTTTGAGGTTTACTTAAACCGTCTCTGGGGAGTTTGGACTATAGAGTGCTTTAGAAAATAAAGGCCTTTGATTTTGAATATTACTCCTGATTCCATTTATCAAATTTGACTTTATTGTTAAAATATCTAGCAAAAATCCTGTCCACTTGTAGATGGTTCTAGGTATCCTGGTACCTACACACTCTCCCTAATCCTCCAGGGAAATTACTATATTCTCTTGTCTCAGCACTGGGCTCCCTCAGAATTGGTCAGGCTTATGGAAAGAACTGGGTTTTATACTATGTCTCAAAAGCAATCAAACTGTAAATCCTATAGTGGAATTATCTCAAAATAGAGGCATAGTCCAATTTTGGAGCAGTTTGCCATCCATACTGTCCTAAAGATACTAACAGGTTCTTTTCAAATCAAAGGCTCAAACAGGCACCTCTGTCTACAAGCACTTTGGGGGGAAAAATGAGCCAAATGTGTACCTTCAAGCCAATTAACATCCATTAGACTACATAAGCAAGTAGAAACAAATCCAAGAGATTGAAAGACTGATTCCAGCTCCAAAACAATTTCTGTGACCTTCGTAGGTCCCTTATCTTCTTGCTACCACAAGATACTCCACGTGATCAGACATTCAGCATATTACAGCGAAAAGTCCAAGGATTCAAAGTCCAGGCTTTAATCCTTTGCAAACTCTGAGATCTAGATGCCAATGTAGCTATTTTCTGGCTGGGTGATTCTGAAGTTATTTAATTTCAGTTTCCTTATCTGTAAAAAGGAAATAATAAACTCTACCTTGTAAGGATTAGGGGTGTGTGTGTGTGTGTGTGTGAATTATCCCAGCCCCCTCTTGGATGACAGACTAAGACAAAATACAACGTACTATACAGAAAGCACTTTGAAAAGCAAAGGTATTATATAAGGAACAGTAATTTAATAAATCCATGATGATTTAGAGCATATTGAGCTTTCACTTCTGTCATCACACACAACAAAAATAGACTAAAACCTGTTTCAGATCTATTAAAATCGCTCCTTCAATCATTTGCAGGACAAATACGAAGCTACCAGAAGATTAGTTTCTACTCAACATCAGGAAAAGTTACCGACAGCAGTCCGAAAACAGAAGGGCTGTTTCTGGAAAGTGTGAGTTCCCTGTTAGTAAAGATCCTAGGACTGGGGAAGATGATGGGAGGGAAATGAAGAGGGGACTCATGAATGTCCAGATCAACCACTGGCCTGGACTTTATCAGGTCTGAAAACCCTTAGCTAGAGAATTACAAAAGGATATTCTACATCATGGGGCACCTGGATGGCTCACTCGGTAGAACATGGGACTCCTGATCTGTGGGTAGTGTGTTCAAGCTCCACATTGGGTGTAGAGCTCACTGAAAAACAAAAACCAAAAAAAACCACTACATCCTTGATCTACTTTCCAACTAGCATGTTTCCTAACTGGTTGCACTGGTTGCCTAATTGAAGAAAAAATATCCATTTATATTTTCTGCTTCTTTGCAATTATTTCTAAAAACACTCAGTCAATGGTAGCTAAACACCCAGCTCTAGGATACAGTGGCTTAAAAAGCAAAAGCTACATGGGCACCCAGCTGGCTCAGTAGGTGGAGCAACTCTTAATCTCTGGTTCAAGCCCCATGTTACGTGTAGAGAGTAATACAAATAAATAAACTTTAAAAATTAATAAATAAAACAATTTTTTTAAAAAAGCAAAAGCTACAGGGCACCTAGGTGGCTCAGTCAATTGAATTCAGGCTCCTTGAATTCAGGGAGTCTGCTTGGGATTCTCCCTTTCCCTCTACCCCTCCCCTCGTGTGCTTTCTCTCTTTCTCGCAAATAAATCTTTTTTAAATTTATTTATTTAAATTTTATGTATTTATTCACAAGAGACACAGAGAGAGCCAGAGACACAGGCAGAGGGAGAAGGAGGCTCCCTGCGGTGAGCCTGATGCAGGACTCAATCCCAGGACCCCAGGATCACCACCTGAACCAAAGGCAGACGCTCAAGCATTGAGCCACCCAGGGGTCCCTAAAATAAATCTTTTTAAAAATATTTTTAAATGTAAAAAAATAAAAAAGCAAAAGCTACAAATGACATAAAAAATCATTTTGTAGCACATTTCAGATTGTTTGCTTAAAAACAAATACAAACTTTTATGTATATATTTGAATTCAGTTCTCTAGTTTACCTTCCTAATGAACTACTCTTTTTGCATAAGAATTCTAAGAAAAACAAATATGTTATCAGAGCATCTGAAGACTTTTGAAGTTAAAATAAGCTAGAAACTACTAAATAGATGTTGTGTGTGGCATACCTAAGAGCAAACCCAAAGCAGAGAGCTGCCAATTGTCTCAATGTGTATATAGATCAAAGCACTGTATATAGTGGTAATATACACAGAAATCTCTGGATATATACACATAACCTCTTCCTGGATTCAAATCCTGATGTCACTACCTGTTAGGTACATGACCTAAAATAAGTTACTTGATCTCTGTACCCCAGTGTCTTCATTGCCAAAATGGAATAACAATATATATACTTCATAGGCTTAGTATGAGGGTTAAATAATGAAATACTTATAAAGCTGTTTGCATAGTCCCCAGACATATGAGTGAGTGCTTATGAAGTAATAGATACCATTAACACAGTAGCTTCCTATGGATGGGTGATAGGTTTTAAATACAGACTTGTTGAAATATTTTTAAATGAAATTTTAAAATATTTTATTGTAAAATATGGTAATGACTACAAAAAAACTTTAAAAGAACATTAATTACCCATAATCCTACCAATTAAGGAAAGGGCTAATACACTTGGTGTGTTTCTTCCAAAATATTTTTTCTTGTATGCTTTTCCATAGTTGGGGATCATATGTTCACAGTCTAATAGATTAAAAACTAAGGTTTAGGGGATCCCTGGGTGGCTCAGAGGTTTAAGAGGTTTAGCCCCTGCCTTTGGCCCAGGGCATGATCCTGGAGTCCCGGGATCGAGTCCCACATTGGGCTCCCTGCATGGGGCTGCTTCTCCCTCTGCCTGTGTCTCTGCCTCGCTCTCACACATCTCTGTGTTTCTCATGAATAAATAAATAAAATCTTTAAAAAAAAAAATAAAAAAATAAAAACTAAGGTTTAGAGCTTCACCTCCTTCAGTGTCTAGGTGATGTCTTCCCATATATACCTTGAAAAACTGTATTTTCCTCTTCTTCATTATCCTCTTTCTCCAGGAATTTACTACCTACCTAGTAAGGGCATAGCCCTGTGATCCCTGGCTGCTGCTGCTTCCTCCTTTTTTTTTTTTTTTAAGATTTTATTTTTAAGTAATCTCAACATCCGTTTTGGGGCTCAAAAAACTTCAAGATCAAGAACCACATGCTTGGGCAGCCCGGGTGGTGCAATGGTTCGGCGCCGCCTTCAGCCCAGGGCCTGATCCTAGAGACCCGGGATCGAGTCCCATGTCAGGCTCCCTGCATGGAGCCTGCTTCTCCCTCTGCCTGTGTCTCTGCCTCTCTCTCTCTCTCTCTCTCTCTCTCTGTGTGTGTGTGTGTGTGTCTCTCATGAATAAATAAATAAAATCTTTAAAAAAAAAAAAAAAAGAACCACATGCTCTACCAACTGAGCCAGCCAGCAGCCAGTTGCCCCTCCCTGGCTTCTTAATGTGAATTTTCTTTTTTTTTAAGATTTATTTATTCATGAGAGACAGAGAGAGAATGTGAATTTTCTGACTTTCAAATGTCTCTCTCTTTCCTGAACACCTTGGGAGGTACCCTCTTCTTTCATAACCCAAACTTCTTTTCTCTCCTTTTCTCCAATGCCAGCCTGGCTCTGGAGAATTCCTTCCCTGGACTGTGTGGAGAGAGATGTTTAGAGTTGGAGCTTTTTCTCACCATGATTTCCTTCAACATTTTATAACTCTATAAAGCACATAAAGCTTCATATATATAATTACCCATTTGTCCTCATATTAGATGTACAGCAAATGGGCATTCTGGCTGGATCAGTCAGAAGAGCATTCAACTCTTGATCTTGGGGTTATGAGTTCAAGCCCCATGTTGGGTGTGGAGATTACTAAAAATAATAATAATAAACTTAAAATAAATAAATAAATAAATAAATAAATAAATAAATAAATATGACCAATATAACTTTAAACTGGATAGTCCAGAAATTGTTCCTCACTCTATAATAAGGCACAATGATTATAAGAAGTAGAAATTATCAACTACTACTATTGAATCTAGTACTTTTCTTTTTGGATTTTATTTTTAAATAATTGTTATACCTAGTGTGGGACTCAAACTTGCAACCCTGAGATAACTTGCAACCCTGAGACCAAGAGTTGTATGCTCTACCGACTGAGCCAGTCAGATACCCCTCTAACCTAGTACTTTTAACTGTGTAGTTCATTCTTACTATAGCTATTGCTAAGTAGCTAAGCTATTGCTTCAGCAATAAAATATATCATCAGCAAACACCTACCATCCATCATGTGTCTAAGTAATTGGTTATATCTATTTTTACACATATTAGCTCATTCAATCCTCAAAACAACTCTGTGAGATTACCTATTATGCAGGTGAAGAAAAGAGAATTTGAATCAAGATCTCTTTTGATTCCAAAATCACAGAAATTTTATTCTAATTCATACCCTGAAAAATCTTTTTTTTTGAAAAGTCTTTTTCTGATCACACCTCGTTTCAGAGTTTTGACACATTCACATTTCATAATACTCTGACATAACATCTTTCAGATTCATGCTAGAATATTAGACTTCTAGAGAGACAAAGACTTATAAAATATGTCTGCGAAGGTAGTCCTCTTTGAGAGAATATACTTTCTGGCAGAAGAAAACATGAAGTGGGAAGACAGGGAGAAGATGCCTATTCAATCAGCTAAACTGGCTAAATCAATCCCGGAGGCAGCTAATCACAGCCAGTATAAGCACAGCTTCACAAAAACAGGCTGGCAATAAAATACTTCAGATAACCAAACCAGAGAAAGTCCAAGGCAGTCTAAGATGCCATCAAGTACTACTGCTCTTTGGCTGATAGAATTATAGAGAGGTTCTTAGATTAAAGTTTTACATATGACAACTACCCCTATCATTTGGTGAAACATTTTCCAGCCCAAATTTCATAATCTGGGATAATAGTATAATCTATTTTCTTCTGAAGGCTAAAAAGAAAATAAAAGTTCGATTTTCCAAAATATTCCAGGAAAAGACACCTTTTAAGGTCTTTCCCTGTCTCTCTATTATGGCTCCTATATGTGCCTCATAGTAGGGAGAATGACAAAGAATTCAGGTAGAACAAGCTGCCATTGTTGTGGAATTTTCAAGCTTCTTGAAAGAAACAGAAAACAAGAAAAACAAAATTCTTTAAAAATTCCTATCATCCTATCTACAATGCCCATCTCTGGTTCCTCCTGCTCCCTACCTTACCACCCCCATTATCCGGCTCATCTGAAGCTTCTGGCTGGTCTTAGAACCTCATAAAAACAACTTCTTTCTAGCCAATCTGATTGATGCTCACCCAGAGATCCAGATTGGAGAGCATAGCATACACGGCATGTATACATACTTCTATGTGTATACACATGTACACACAAGATGGCCAGCAGGACACACATACACAAAGGATATTCGGAAACAACTATTCACATGAAGTAGGGGTATAATGGAGGATAAGCAAAAAGCTGTATTAAGAGCTAAAAGGAAATATAAATGGATATTGATAGTCGAATGTATGGAAGAAAATTTAATCTCAAGAGGCTGTCTAAATGTAAGTACTAGTCTCATAAGACTAATTATCTAGCTTTACTCAATAATCATGTATAGGGGGACGCCTGGGTAGTTCAGTGGTTATGCATCTGCCTTCGGCTCAGGGTGTGATCCTGGAGTCCCAGGATTGAGTCCCACATCAGGCTTGCTGCATGGAGCCTGCTTCTCCTTCTGCCTATGTCTCAGCCTCTCTATCTCTCTGTGTCTCTCATGAATAAATAAATAAAATCATTCAAAAAAATTATTTAAAAAAAATCATGTATAGGCATGTATAGGGAAAGTCCTAAAGGTTACAAGGCAGACTGATAAGACAATAACATTAATTATTACTGCCAATAATAATATCTTAATCTGATTATTGCTCCATGATTTCCCAAGAGCTGTCATATCCATTCTCTCAGATACTTACCACTGTTCACAGGAAGTTGAAGCTCAGATACCATTTTTGTTATTTACACTCAATTCCTTCTTTCCCTCCTTCCCTCTCGTCATCCTTCCTTCCTTCCCTCCTTCCTTCCATCAAGTATAGAGTGCCTAAAACGTGTAAACACTGTTTGAGGTACTGAAAATTCAGCAGCGAACAAGACATAAAAGTTGCTATTCTCATCTAGCTTACAAGGTTTTTTGTTTTAGTCATTGAAGGATAATTGACATGTAATGTTATTTTAGTTTTAGGTGTACAATACAGTGATTTGACAATTCTACACATGAGAGGCGCCTGGCTGTCTCAGTCGACTCTCGATCTCAAGGTTGTAAGTTTGAGCCCCATATATGGTGTAGAGATTACTTAAGAAGAAAATCTAAAAAAAAAAAAAACACACACAAAAAAAGCACCCAGGTACGCCTGAGTGGCTCAGTCAGTTAAGCATTTGCCTTTGGCTCAGGTCAGGATCCCAGGGTCCTGGGATCAAGCCCCATGTGGGGCTCCCTGATCCGTGGAGAGTTTGCTTCTCCCTCTCCCTAAGCCTGCTGCTCCCCTTGCTTGTGTGCCCTCTGTCAATAAATAAAATCTTAAAAAAAAAAAAATCTACACATTAGTCATTGCTCACCTCAATGAGGGTAGTCACCATATAATGTTACTACAATATTATTGACTATATTTCCTATGCTGTAGTTTCCATCTCTGTGATTATATGCCTTACATTTCAGTAAGAAAGAGACAATATACAATACATATAATAAGGGACGCCTGAGTGGCTCAGCGGCTGAATATCTGCCTTCAGCTCAAGGCAGGATCCCGGGATTGGGATTGAGTCCCACATCGGGCTCTCTGCGGGGAGACTGCCTCTCCCTCTATGTTTCTGCCTCTTTCTCTCTCTCTCTCTCTACATCTCTCATGAATAAATAAAATCTTAACAAAAGAAAAAAATAGGGCAGCCTGGGTGGCTCAGTGGTTTAGCGCCGCCTTCAGCCCAGGGCCTGATCCTGGAGACCCAGGATCAAGTCCCATGTCAGGCTCCCTTCATGGAGCCTGCTTCTCCCTCTGCCTGTGTCTCTGCCCCTCTCTCTCTGAATAAATAAATTAAAAATCTTAAAAAAAAAGATTTAAAAAAATAGAAATAATATATCTTGGAGAAGAGTAGGCAATCAGAGTGACCAGTCTGTCCAGAGGTCTAGGGGCAGGAGCTTGACTGGACTGTTTGATGTGCAGCAAAAAGACCAATGTGATGAGGAAAATCATAAGAGATAAGGAAAGACAAGGGAGAAGGCATGGGCCCAGATCCTTGAGGTCTTTATAAAAACTTTTTAGCTTTTATTCTGAGTGAAATGGGAAGCCTTCTTGACTGTTAGGATGAGAGTAGACTGCAGGGGGGACAAGAGTAGAAGCAGTGAGATTAGTTAGAATATGCTATTAAATAATCCAGGGCAAGAGATGACAGCAGCTTGGTCCATGGTTATAGCAGCAGAGGTAGAGAAACGGATTCTCATTATGTTTTGAAAGTAGAGCCAAAGGGATTGATTCTCTGATGTGGAGTGTGAGGGGTAAACATATAGGATGTCAAAAAAGACACTGAAGTTTTCAGTCTGTGCAACTAAAAAGGGTAGAGGTGCTATTTACTAAAAGAAAGAAAACAAGACAAGTAGATTTGAAGAATTTGACATTTGTAAATGTTAAATTTAGATGTCTATTAGACATCCAAGTGATGTTAGATAGGCAGATATTATGAGTCAGAAGCTAAGGGGAGAAGTCTGGATTGAAGATAAAATTTGGGAAGTATCATTATTTAGGTGGTATTTAAAACCATCAGCATAGATGAAACCACTAACAGAGTGAGAAAAATAAAGAGATAAGGACCAGAAACTGAGCCCTGGTTGCTTTCCAACATAAAAAGTGGAGAAAAGAAGGGCAGCTGGCTGTCTCAGTTGACAGAGCATGCAACTCTTGATCCCAGGGTCTTGGGTTCAAGTCCCATGTTGGGGACAGAGATTACTTTAAAAATTAATTAATTTTAAAAAATAAATTACTTTAAAAAATAAAAATTAATTAATAAAATAATTAAAAAGTGGAGAAAAAAGAAAGATTCAGCAAAGGAACTTGAGAAGGAATAACCAAAGACAGAGGAAGAAAACCAGGAAAGTGTGGTATTCTTGGGACACAAAAGAAAGGAAATATTTCCAGGAAGAGAAAATGACCAATTGTGTTAATACTCCTAATGATGAAAACCAAGAATTGACCTCTGTTTATAACAATTTAGAAGTTGCTACTACTAGGTTGCTCCACAAGAGCTGCTTTTATGGAATGATAGAGATGAAAGCCTAACTGAATTAAGTTTTAAAGATTATGGGAAGACAGCAGCCGGGGTAGCTCAGTGGTTTAGCGCTGCCTTTGGCTGGGGGTGTGATCCTAGAGATGGGATAGAGTCCCACGTCAGGCTCCCTGCATGGAGCCTGCTTCTCCCTCTGCCTGTGTCTCTGCCTCTCTCTCTCTCTCTCTCTCTCTCTGTGTATTCTCATGAGTAAATAAATAAAATCTTAAAAAAAAAAAAAAGATTATGGGAAGACAGAGTACCTGGGTGGCTCAGTCAGTCAAGTGGCTACCTCAGTTTTGGCTCAGGTCATTGTTTCACAGTCCTAGGATGGAGTCTGGGTAGGGCTCTGCCCTCAGCAGGGAATCTGCTTGTGGGTTCTCTCTCCCTCTGTGCCTCCCCCCACTTGCATGCTTTCTCTCTAAAATAAATAAATCTTTTTAAATTTTTAAAAAAAATTTAAAAGATAATGGAAAGAGAATTAAAGACAGCAAGTTTAGAACATTTTCTCTTTTTTTAAGATTTATTTATTTGAGCAGTGCCTGGGTGGCTCAGTCAGTTGAGCATCTGCCTTTGGCTCAGGTCATGATCCCAGAGTCCTGGAATCAAGCCTCACATCAGGCTCCCCGCAGGGAGGCTGCTTCTCCCTCTGCCTCTCTCTCTGTCTCTCTCATGAATAAATAAAATCTTAAAAAAAAATAAAAATAAAAAGGAAAAAAATTCCCTTATTTAGTCATACCCTTTCGTTTTACAGAAGAAAAAAAGCCAAACTTGTATTAGTCTAATGATTTGTCTAAACAATTACTATTGGGAGCAGCTGGCTGACTCAGTGGGTAGAGCATATGACTCTTGATCTTGGGGTTCTGAGTTTGAACCCCATGTTTGGCATGGAACCTACTGTAACAACAACAAAAAACCCAACTAGTTACTGTCAGAAGCAGGGCTATAAAGCAACAGGTCTTTTAGCCTTAACCAAGTCCCTGATCTTTTCTCATTATTATAATAACATTGATCACATTGTATTGCCAGTCTTCCTCATCCCATAGAATTCCTGGAAGGCAGTAACAATGTCTTATCTGTCTATAATATATCCCTTGATTAAAGATGATGAAGGTAATGAATCAAGCCCATGGTGCCATAGAAATAACCTCAAAATCAGATAGAGGGGCTTGCAATCCCCTTTAATACCACTTGTCTAAAAATAAAAAATAAATAATAATAATAATTATAATAATAATAATACATGTCTGTACTAATTTCCACACTGTCAGAGATACCTGAATGAGTTTTAGTGAAACAGTGAAATAACCCTGAGCTTTAAAGCCAAACACACCTGAGGTTTTTTTTTTTTTAATTTTTTTAATTTTTATTTATTTTATGATAGTCACAGAGAGAGAGAGAGAGAGAGAGAGAGAGAGAGAAGCAGGCTCCATGCACCAGGAGCCCGATGTGGGATTCGATCCTGGGTGTCCAGGATCACGCCCTGGGCCAAAGGCAGGCGCCAAACCGCTTCGCCACCCAGGGATCCCCCACATCTTGAGTTTTAATCCCAGTTCTGAAATTAACTATGATACTAGGCATACAATTTAAAATTTCAGAGCTCAGTTACTTTATCTGCAGCCCAGATCAGAAAGGCCAGGTAGACAGGTATTAATGCCTATCCTGCAAGCTAGCATGCTATAGGTGTTCAATTAAATGGTAGTTATTTTATTGTTGTTATTGTTAATGAATTAGCTAATTCATTCATTAAAAAGTGGGGCATTTTTTTAACTCCTCTCTGCATATCAAAACCTCACCTGTCAAAAAAAAAAACAAAACAAAACAAAAAAACCTCACCTGTCCTTTAAACCATTTCCAGGCAGACATCTCCAGAAATTTTCAGTGTGGTAACTACCTTTTCTTGACTTCACATGAAACTGAGTGACCCATTGGATTATAAATTCTATCTTGTCCCATTCTCTAATTTTTTATTATGTGCATATCTCATTTTTCTCATCGAATTATAAACTTTTTGACTATGTAATAGGGTAGCATAGAGAGAACAGAAGCAGGGAAACCAGCACACTGGCTAATTATCATAGCTCTGACAAGGGATGATGAGAATAGGAACTGAGGCAGTGGCAGTGGAAAGTGAAATGGGTCTTAGAGACACTTTAGTAATGAAACTAGCAAAATCTGGCCCCGGATTCAATGTGATGGATAATGCGGGGGTGGAGATAAAAGATGATACTAAGGTGTCTAAAATAAATGGTTGACTAGATGATTCTATTATCTAAAATAAGGAGTAAAATAAAAAGAAGAGATTGGAGACTGGGGGTGGTAGAAGGAAGGACAAAAAGTATTAGGGACATGTTAAGTATTTTGCAAGTAGGCATAGGTGGGCAATGAAAAGAGAAAAGAGGGTGGCCTGGGTGACTCAGCGGTTTAGCTCCACCTTCAGATTGAGTCCCTTGTCAGGCTCCCTACATGGAGCCTGCTTCTCTCTCTGCCTGTCTCTGCCTCTCTGTGTCTCAAATAAATTAGATAAATAAATAAATAAAATCTTTTTTTAAAAAAAAAAAGAGAAAAGAATCTAAAATCCTAAAAATGCTTCGTTTGGGGATATTTCTTCAGGAAACAAAGGGCGAGCAGGATGTAGGAGCTTGGAGAAAGCAGTTCATTCAGAGAGTGCAGAAACAGGACCAGGGCGTAAATATTACAAGTAAATAAATTTTTTATTTGCCATAAGGGAGAATTTTCTGATAACATAAACTCTGGAAGCTAAGTATCCCATTGTATGATTTTGGATCAGTCATTTCACCCTCAAGCTGTCCCATCTGTAAAATTCATACCAAAGCTATTATCCTTATCATTTGTATGCAAGTGCCTATTAGGACACTTCCTGTATCACTGAATGTGACAGAAGAAACAGATTTCACATAAAATGCAGATGGAGTAAGTAAGGTTACAACTCAGATCAGGAAGATGAATAAAGCCTTAATTATGAACCAGTTGATCCCCACACCTATTCATAAAATGAGTAGTTTTTTTTTTTTTTAAAAGATTTTATTTATTTATTCATGAGAGACACACAGGGAAAGGCAGAGACACAGGCAGAGAGAGAAGCAGGCTCCATGCAGGGACCCCCATGTGGGACTTGATCCCTGGGACTCCAGGATCACTCCCCGAGCTAAAGGCCAATGCTCAACCACTGAGCCACCCAGGGATCCCCATATAAGCAGTTTAGAAAGCAGATACTTTTTAACAGAAACAGTTCTGTTTTCTTCTTTGAGACCATCTTTCCTTACCTATTTTTCTGTCCATTCTTCAAGGTCATGAGCTTACCTATGAGTGAATAAATTATAGTAGAAGAGCTTCTATAACTTATGTAGAACAACATCTCAATCAATTTGGACACCTTGAATACATATCAAATTAGCTTGGCAAGGCAGGAATTTAACAGGAGATAAAATGTAGGTAAAATTCTGTAAGCCAATTTTTTCTCATTATACTTATACAAATTCTGCTTGGAGATTCTAACACAGTATATTCTATCTGATTTAGACAGTCAGGCTTAAGTACTTTTTTTTTCACAAGTAGACAAGTTGAGGGGTTGGGGGTGTTTTAATTACTATTTCTCAAAAGAAATCACTTCCATGGTATCTATAAAGTACACTGCAAAGAAAAATGGTATCTATAATGTATACACACTGTAAAGAACAATGGCTGTTCATAGGAAGAATTGTTTTCTAATCCCAGGTCTGATGAATGCTGTGTAGCTTCAAACAATTCAGTTAATACCTTAATTTCCTAACTTATGTAATGAGAAGTATGAAGAAAGAGAATGTATATGAAAGTCCTGTGAGGTATAAATTGTTCTGCAATGAAAGGCTTTATAACTCTTGCATAATTCCTCCCTTCCTCAATCTATTTATACAGAAATGGGGTCCTTAATTAATATCTTTGAGATAATTCATAATCCTCTCCTCCCTCCATCAGATTTATTAATCAAATGATTAAAAGTATTTTGGTAGATAGGTAAAAGATTTAGTGACAAACCCTGCTAAAAGAAGAAAGCCAAATGCCTCTGAAAAAGGTAAGAATATCTTAAATGAAAAAATCAAAGACTATATATACATTTAATGTATTTATAATACTCAGTCTTTATTATTTCTCAAATTTGTCAATTGAAAAACAAAAGTAGTGGTGTAATATACTCCATAGGCTTAATATTACATTAATCAAAGCTGATGACCATGAAAACCACGTATTGTTGTATTTGAACCACTAATTTCAGATGAAATCTAAAACACTCAAGTCCCTATTGTTAACACTGACATGCCAACAAAAACATTAAGGAAACCCTTTGTAGCTAGTTTATACTAGTATGCATTTACTTGAAAAAACAAAATATGTAGTAACTAATGTATCTAAATCCTAATGTAAAGGCCTTCAATAAAATCCACTCAGTCAAAAGTTGAACAAATTATACTACATAGCTTAATTTAAAATCTTTGTTGTCATGCATCAAAGTCTGATAACCATACTTTACAATTTAGTGTATGTGGTTAGACCATTGCCTAAATTAAATAAATCCAAAGGTACATTTCCATTCCTACAGGAGCCAGTTAACCTGAAAAGGAGGATAAAATCAGTAACATATCACAACTTGCTATCTCCCCAAGTTCCCTGATCTTGGTCAAAACTGAGTTCAAAGGGCACTTGATAAAATTGTGGATGAATAGCCTTGACAAAAAACTACTTAAAATGCCATCTTCACAAATGAAGTACAGTACCCCTTCACAAATGAAGTACGTACTCTAAATATAGGGAACAGAGCATGCTGTGATCCAGTCAAGAAAGGGTTTTCCTCTCTATTGCTAAATTGAACAAGTTGAGCCTGTTTCCTCCTCAGCTGTAAAATGAGGATAATAACACTGACCTCCTTAGGACAATTGGGAGAATTACAGTAAGTACAGTAAGTAGTGAATACAAGCTAACTAAGCAAAAGCAGGAATAGTAGTACCCAGAGCTGCAGCCCTCACTGTTCTCATTCTGTCCTAATGCATAGGAGATCATGTACAGGTCTTAGAATAAAAAGTAGGAATGTGTTTTAAGAAGGAAAGGGTGATCAACTTTAGCAAAGGGTGAAGGAAGATCAATGGCTTTTGAATTTGACAGGAAGGAATTGTTGCAAAGTTTGCCTTAGAACATTTTCAAAGCAGTAAAGTGAAAAGCCTGATTCTAAGTGACTAAGGTGGCTCAGTTAGGCATGGATCATGATCCTAGCTAGGGTCTGGGATCAAGCCCCACATTGGGCTTCCTGCTCAGTGGGGAACCTAATTCTCCTCTGCTGCTCCCTTGCTTATGCTCTCTCGCTGTCTCTCTCAAATAAATAAATGAATAAAATCTTTTTTAAAAAAAGGAGATGGCAGGTGTAAGCCAGAGGTTTTTTTTAACAGTTTGCCTCCAGCAGTCACTATCAGAGTCATGATGATTTTTCTAAATCAGAGAAGGACCTATATTTCTAGGCTTTTTATTATAGTTCTCATTTACAATAAATATTAGAATTGAGAAAAACAATTATTGAGACTGTCTTGTTACCATGGTCTAACTCACAAAATGTCCTATTAGTGGTTGACAATATATAAAACCATTGAGGTTATAATGGTACAGAGAACACTGATGATGCATTAAGAAATGGTAAGTAAAGTGGGCAGGGGGAGGCAAGTCATATCTCTAAATAGGAGACTGATAGAAAATGAATTTTTAGTGATTGTGATGAAATAATGGTTTCATGGCAACTATTTCTACGGATACAAGCTTGTTGTTGACGATATGAGGGAGAAGAGAAATATAGTGGTTGAGACAAGAAACCATAAGTCAGGCAATTTCTTTCAAGATGTGGAAAACTGCATGTTTGAAAGCAGAGGTCTACAGGAGCCAGTGAAAAGTAAGAGAACAAAGAAATGGAAGAAGAAAGCAAGAAAGCTTAGCCACCAAGTACTTCCCATAGGATAGGATATGATTCAATAATGATGATAGGAACCTAAGATTTATTGGGAACTATTATCATTTAAAAATTGTTACATCTCTGTGTTATACACAGTAGCAGCTTAATAGGAATAGTGCAATTCTGATTCTTACTGTTGTCAAAAAATTTGTAAATTATGTAGAAAGATCATTTATCCACCTTTTTAAAAAAGGTATACTTTTTATTTAATTTTTTATTTATTTTTATTTTTTTAGATTTTATTTATTTATGAGAGACACAGAGAGAGAAAGAGAGAGGCAGAGGGAGAAGCAGGCTCCATGCAGGGAGCCTGACGTGGGACTCGACCCTGGGTCTCCAGGATCACCCCCTGGGCTGAAGGTGGCGCTAAACCGCTGAGCCACCCGGGCTGCCCTACTTTTTTATTTTAAAGATTTTATTTATTTATATGAGAGAGAGGGAGAGGGAGAAGCAGACTCCCTGCTGAGCAGGGAGCCCAGCAACAGAGGCTCAATCCCATGATGCTTAACTGACTGAGCCACCCAGGCACCCCTTCACCTTTTGGACTTAAATTTCACTTTGAATTCATGTCATACTGCATGTTTTACAACAGCATTCACATAATCTTCAACAATGTGAATCTGCTGAGTCGGTTTTGTAATTCTCATTTTCAGATACAGAAATTGAAATACATGAAGGTTAAATGACTTGAAAAGGGTTCTTTTTATTTTTCTTAAGCCCAGAGTTGATTATGAAGATATAACTCTCAAATTTTCAAGAGATAAAATGTCAGACTTCCTAACTAGCACTCATCTTAAAATGTTTTTTGTTCATTCAGATTCTATTTCCCCAAAGACCCAGTGAGTGCTCTGATGCTATTCCACTCTTGATCAGACCTCTCAGAGGTAACATAATATCTATACATGTTTCTCATTTCTCCCCGCCCCTCCCCCATCATCCTCCAAATTTAAAAACTAATTTTCCATTATCTTCAGAGCACTATTAATTTATCTAATTCATTAGTTTGCATTAAGATATTAAAACTGATCAGAGCTTGGGGTACCTGGCTAACTCTGTCAGGGAGCATGTGACTATTGATCTTGGGGTTGTGGGTTCAGGCCCCATGTTGGGTGTGGAGCTTGCTTGGAAAAAGAAAAACTGATAGAGGCTGAACAAATTATCCTCTCCTAGATTTGCATTTTAACCTGGGGCCTTAAATTGAAGATGGCGTTTCTGACCCTCATAATGGAGCCAAGGAAGTTTGGTTTTTCCTGGCATCCCATCACATCAACACATCAGAGGCAAACTTTATAGGACTTTTTGTAGGAATAACCATAACCTTCATTACATGTACAGCAGTATTAAACAAAAAGGGAGAAAATTATTCATAATAAGACTAGCCAAAATTATAATCCTTTTTGCCCAGCTTAATTTTGTGATTGATGATAATATTAAACCAGTTTCATCTTAATTCAGTAAAATGTTACAAGCATAAGCAAATAAGTTAAAATGTTTAAGTTACTCTTTAATACTATTATTCATTTTCATGAAAAAAAAATTTATAACTGCTGGTGAATTTATACAGTTTCCTTTCGTGTATATGGCCAGTTTCCTTTCGTGATCAATCCTGAGACATTTTAGAGTTTTCATGCAAATAGATGAAAGAAAACTTCATTGTTGCTAAAAAGATCTCGTTTATGTCACCTTTTGTTTTCTACTTATTGACTCATCCTTCATTATTTTTCTAAAGATCAGGAGCCACATATATCTAGTTTAAAAATTAAGAAACCTCTATCAAGTATCTGTTCTGCTTAGTTCTGTAAACACTTGTTTCAGGACCAAAGACAAAATGAAATAGATGGAGGCTATCTGTCTTACATACAACCTCCTTTCCCTTTAAGACTCTCCTGTGGAAATATGGTTTTCTAGAACTTCATTCATCTCTGGTTATCTGAGCAAGGAGAAGCTTACTGATACTAATAGACGGCTGAACCAATGACTGTCATCAAGGGGGCTCTCTGGCCTGAAAGAAAGTCACCTTAAGATCTTAAGAAGAGGGGCACTCTGGTGGCTCAGTTGGTTAAGTGTCTGCCTTTGGCTCAGGTCATGATCTTAGGGTCCTGAGACCAAGCCCCTCATACTGCTCCCTGCTCAGTGGGGAGTCTGCTTCTCCCTCTCCCTCTGCCCCTCCCTCTGCTTGTCCTCTCTCTCAAAATAATAAATAAAATTCTTCAAAAAAAAAAAAAAACCCTTAAGATGGCAGAGAAAAGCAGGGTGGTCATCCTGGCTTTGCACATGAAGAATTGTCAGCTTTTTTTTTTTTTTTTAAGATTTTATTTTTAAGTAATCCCTACACCCAACGTGGGGCGGCTCAAATTTACAATTCCAAATTTAAGAATCACATGTCCTACCTACTGAGCCAGCCAGGTATGCCAGAATTGTTAGCTCTTTTTATTGCATGCATAGATCCTGAAACTACAGTATGAAGTTTCTTTTATATGATGTAGTACTTTACTACATTAATTGCTGCTTTATGTTCAGCTTTCTGGTTTTGTGCAACTCTAAAGGATTTCAATTTCCAAATTGTTTGGGAAGATGTACATGATTATACAAGCAATTATGGTTAACCACCTATACTTTCCTTATTTTTTTTTTTTTAAGAAATGGGTTTAAAAACATGTACAGAGTATAAAACAAAATTTAGGTATCTCAATCATCTTTCCTCATGAAAGATTACTTTCCCTAATGAGGGGTGCCTGACTGGCTCAGTTGGAAGAACAAGGATTTATGGAGCTCAGAGACATGAATTTGAGCCCCACATTGGGTATAGAATACTTAAACTTAAAAAAAAAAAAAAAAGAGGGAATCTCTGGGTGGCTCAGTGGTTTAGCGCCTGCCTTTGGCCCAGGGTGTGATCCTGGAGTCCAGGATCAAGTCCCACATCAGGCTCCCTGCGTGGAGCCTGCTTCTCCCTCTGCCTGTGTCTTTCATGAATAAATAAATAAACAAACTCTTAAAAAAAGAAAGAGAGAGAAAGATTACTTTCCCTCAGGAAAGGTACTTTTAGTATCTTTTTGGCATGGTTTACTAAAGTTTTATAAATTAAAATTTCCAACTCTAATCCTTATCCTTTCTCTCACTGCTTTTCCAGATTCTTCCCTTGCTTGCTATGAGAAACAGAGACTAAAACTTGGTTCTACATGTTTCTCAGAATACTAATTTTTAACGTCTATTGTATTTATCCTCCAGTTAACAATTACTTTAGTATAGAAGGAAAACACAATTTAAGGGATTATAAACATGAACATAACTCAGTTCCTGACCTTAAGAAATTTTACAGGTTAGTAATAATCCTGAGAAAAATAATAATGATAAATATATTTTACTTTTCTTTTTACACTTTATGAAGGGTTTACACATGCAAAAGTTGATTTGATATTTAAAACATCCTTGTAAGGAAAAAGGACAGCAACTATCTTCTTAATTTTACAGAGGAGATAGAAGTAAAACTTGCAACACATTTAAAGAACTAAAAATATGTAGATAAACTGTCATACATTGTGATTATAACCAGATAAACAGGGACGCCTGGATGGCTCAGCGGTTCTGCGCCTGCCTTTGGCCGGAGGCATGATCCTGGACGGAGCCTGCTTCTCCCTCTGCCTGTATCTCTGCCTCTCTCTCTGTGCCTCTCATGAATAAATATATAAAATCTTAAAAAAAAAAAAACTAGTTAAACATGTTATATCATTATACACATACATCCTTAGCTTATCCTTAGAAAGGTATCTAGGCTTACAAAAATATCCCACATTTTTGACACAATGCCTAAAAATCTCATTTTATTCATTTTTATCTATTAAAAGATTTTTAAGTAATCTCTACATGAGGCTCAAACTCACGACTTAAAGATTAAGTCACACACTCCAGGGCATCTGGGGGCTCAGTTGGTTAAGTATCTGCCTTTGGCTCAGGTCACAATCTCAGGGTCCTGGGATTGAGCCCTGTTTTGGGCTCCCTGCTCAGCAGGGAGTCTGCTTCCCCCTCTCCCTCTGCCCTTCCCCCCAACCTCTGCTTGTACTCATACTCTCTCTGTCTCTCTCTTAAATAAAAAAATACAATCTTGGGGCAATAAAATGTTGGTGTACCTGGGTGGCTCAGCGGTTGACCATCAGCCTTTGGCTCAGGTGGTGATCCCAGGGTCCTGGGATTGAGTCCTGCATCCGGCTCCTCACAGGGAGCCTGCTTCTCCCTCTGCCTGTGTCTCTGCCTCTTTCTCTGTGTCTCTCATGAATAAATAAATAAAATCTTTAAAAAAACCTAAATATACTTAAAATAAAATAAAATAAAATAAAATAAAAGTCAACACTCCATTGACTGAGCCATCCAGGCACCCCTAAAGTCTTATTTTAGAAATCCCATAATCAAAAAAAAAGAAGAAGAAGAAGAAAGAAATCCCATAATCAGTGTGTACAGGAGGTCCATTACAAATAGTCTTAGAGAAAAATGCAAAAACATTTCCAAGCACAAATAATTTACTACATGATAGTTGGGCTCCTTAGAAAATGGAAGTTTGGGATAAAGGGTGCTAGAACAAGATGGGAATCATTTTGCTGGGAGAAAAGAGAGAAAGGCCCTGACAGATCTGAGATAAAGCCTTGGGCAAAAGCAGCCTGTGGATCCCTGAGAAAACTGAGTAGGGTGGAGATGGAGTCGATACTAAAAGGAGACCCCAAATGACTAGCCTCACAATTTTGCTACTGCTAATGACAAAACCCTGGGCTCAGTTTCAGTTTCTGGTAGGTGTATGTTGGAAATTCACTGCCAATATACAAGTTTCCCTCACAAGCCACCAAATAAACACTTAACAGCCCTTTAAAATGAAATCAGTTTTGGTATCTTCTACTTCTTAACTTACATTTGCCTCCCTTACCTGGCACCACGCTCATTCTTTCTTAGAATTAAAAATGGTGTCTGTTTGGCTCTATCCATAGAGCATGCGACTCTCCATCTCAAGGTAGTGAGTTTAAACCTCACATTGGGCATGGAGCTTACTTTTAAAAAAAAAGAATTTAAAAAGGCTAATTTTAAAGCCATTTCTTTCTCCTCACTTTCTTCTATCTATATTCACTAAGACCATATTTTGTCATCTGCCATTCTATTTCAATATTACTCTCTCTTTTCCTATATATTTGCCTCAAATTTAAGATTCTTTGGGTCACTCTATTTAAAAAAATAACTGCAGGGTGTTGCTACACCTTAATCAAACTATAGGTCTGAGTCCTTTAGTATTTTCTTTACCTATTTTCTCCATTAAATACTTTATCTCTTCCTAATGTTGAAATGAAGGTCATGGACATCTCAGTGCCTAGCATGATGCCAAGCATATACGTGTTCAAAAAGTATTTGTTAAATGAATCCTTCATGACTTTTTTTAAAAGATGTTATTTATTTATTCATGAGAGACAAAGAGAGAGAGGCAGAGACATAGGCAGAGGGGGAGGCAGGCTCCCCATAGGGAGCCTTATGCAGGACTTGCAACTTAATCCCAGGACCCCAGGATAACCACCTGAGCCAAAGGCAGACAGTCAACCACTGAGCGACCCAGGCACCCATACTTTTTTTTTCTTTAAAGATTTTACTTATTTGAGAGAGAGAGAGAGTGAGTGTGTATGTGTGTGTGTGTGTGTGTGAGAGAGAGAGAGAGAGAGAGAGGAGAGATATTACTAGCAAGGGCGAGGGGCAGAGGGAGAGGGAGAAGCAGGCTCCCCAACATGAGATGGGACTGGATCCCAGGACCCTCGGATCATGACCTGAGCCAAAGGTCCACGCTTAACCGACTGAGCCACCCAGACACCCTCTTTCATAACTTTAAAATTATTAATAGGAACATATAATCTATCAAACTCTGAGAATTCTTTTTTTTAAAAGATTTTCATTTATTCATAAGAGAGACACAGAGACACAGGCAGAGGGAGAAGCAGGCTCCATGCAAGGAGCCCGATGTGGGACTTGACCCCTGGTCTCCAGGATCACGCCCAGAGCTAAAGGCAGACGCTCAACCGCTGAGCCACCCAGGCACCCAAACTCTGAAAATTCTTGTAAGTAGTTTCCTCAAAGTTAACAAGCTCCCAAATTCTTTAATTGACCTTTAGGATTCTTAATATATTTCGTATCTTCATGAAAGACTGGAATACAGAATTCTAAAAATCTGCACAAAGATTAAAAAGCAGCTCTAAGATTATACAAAATTTGCAGTGTTTTGTCTTCCTTTAATTCATTCACATTTTCAGGATCCAAGGAAGAACAGGTTTGTGTTCTACCCACTTCAGAAGTTGTATATGGCCAGAGAATTGAGGTATCGGAGTCACTAAAATTTTATCGTTAGAAAACTGTCCATTTACCTTAGAAAAAGGGCAAATTGCCATTTCTCCCAATGTGGGGACTGTGGAAACAAGGGAAACCGCCATACAACATTCCATGATCCAGTATTTTGTGAGGGAGCATCTAATTTTAACTCATGAAGCATTTTGAGAATATTTTTGGCCAGCAGTATACTCTTAAAAGCTGTAAAGAGACACACAAGCAAAGCAAGTGCACATTCCTTGTCCCCTAAGAGGTTACAATGCAAAGAGAGAACCGGGCGCGGAACTCAGAACAAAAGCTGTTCTGACTGCATAATAAGGTATTGGGGTGTGGGGGATGGGGCTCTGAGAGCCTAGTTACTAGGAAGGCAATTTCCAGGAGGTGAGAGTTTAGGCCAGCCCTGAAAGAGTTTGATTGTAATGATTTGCAGGAGTGAAAGTTGGAGGGCCTTCTATGTAGGAGATAAACATCTGCCCTGATTTAAAGGTGGGAAGTGCCTGAAGTGTGTGAGACGTAAAGAGACTGACCTAGCAAAGGCCGATAAAGGGGAAGACTGATTTTGAGGAGATAATAGGTAAGTTTGGGGAAGACTTGATGACATGTGAAGGGAAGAAGACGTTTTTTTTCCTTTGCTTTATAGTAAGCTTAGATTTCATGAAAATTGGTGTAAAACAAGTAGGAAAATTGCATGAGAAAAAAATGAGTATGACAGCTATGTAAAAATGAGATTGGAGTAGAGAGTTCTGGGGGTCAGGAAACAAGCTGGACACACCAAAATTTAGGCCTAGGTTCTTAAGACCTAGAATAAAATGATAGCTGAGGAAATTTTCAAAGCTGAATAAATAGTAGTAACAATACATATAAAGCCAAACTACAATGTCATTGCTTATCTTTAATCATTAACACAATTATTTTTAAAAAGATTTTATTTATTTATTCATGAAAGACATCCACAGAGAGAGGCAGAGACACAGGCAGAGGGAGAAGCAGGCTCCATGCAGGCAGCCTGATGTGGGACTCGATCCTGGGACTCTAGGATCACGCCCTGGGCCGAAGGCAGGTGCTAAACCACTGAGCCACCCAGGGATTCCAATTATTAACACAATAATCTCCAGAAAATTTCTTATCTCCAGCTCATCCTTCCCATCCAGCACCTCTCCCTAGCTTATATCTTTGTATTCAGTCCTATGCCTTACTCAACTTGCCCTTGTTTTGTTGTCTTCCCATTTCTTTTAATTTTTAAAGAATTTTTATTTATTCATGGGAGACATAGGCAGAGACGCAGGCAGAGGGAGAAGCAGACTCTATGCTGGGAGCCCGATGTGGGACTCGATCCCAGGACTTCAGGATCACACCCTGGACCCAAGGTGGCGCTAAAGGGCTGAGCCACCCAGGGATCTCCCCTCCCCCTTTTTTTTCTTTTTAAGATTTTATTTATTTATTCATGAGAGATACAGAGACACAGGCAGAAGGAGAAGCAGGCTCCCAATGTGGGGTTTGATCCAGGATCACGCCTTGGGCAGAAGAAGGCGCTAAACCGTTGAGCCACCCTGGTTGCCCCTGTCTTCCCATTCAGGCACCCCTGAAAATAAGATTTTTGAGGACTATATAATATTCTGTCAATCTTATAAGATATACTTAACCTTCCCCATAGTGCTGAAAGTTAGTGTTTTTTTTTTTTTTAGATTTTTATTTATCCATTCGTGAGAGACACAGACAGAGAGAGACATAGAGACACAGGCAGAGGGAGAAGCAGGTTCCACACACGGAGCCTGACGTGGGACTCGATCCCCAGTCCCCAGGATCACGCCCTGGGCCAAAGGCAGGCGCCAAACTACTGAGTCACCCGGGCTGCCCAAGTTAGGTTATTTCTGATTTTCACTATCCTAAATAACACTGAGATGGATAGCTTTCTAAGTTGCTGGAGTCTCAGTTAAAAATTCTTTGTATTCCCAAAAGTAAAATCCCTAGATTGGCAGTGGCAGACTTTTAATATTTGCCAAAGACCTTCCAGAAGGGGTTTATCATATTAAAAATGAAGAGCAAGGGTACTGAACTCCTATTTTGCTTTCTAGGAAATGCAGGAAGAACTATATAGTTATGTCGGAAACACTTAGAATGAAAAACTCCCTCTTAAGAGATACTCTGTCCTAATGCATTTAGTACATTTTAGAAATTAACGAGATGAGAAAGATTACAAGACAGCGGTTGATGTGTGTTGAGTGGGAGGAACGTGCAGGGGACAGAATTGAATTAAAAGAATTATTATGCACTTAAGTATGGGGGGAAATGAAGGAAATATTAAGCTCTATAAATGCATTCCTTATGTATAATCTTTATGTGCATAACTACATTTTATGCAGTTGAATCATGTACATTGTTTGGTATTTTTTTATTTTATTTTTAAGATTTTATTATTTTTTTTTAATTTTTATTTATGATAGTCACACACACACACACACAGAGAGAGAGAGAGAGAGAGAGAGACAGGCAGAGGGAGAAGCAGGCTCCATGCACCGGGAGCCCGACGTGGGACTCGATCCCGGGTCTCCAGGATCGCGCCCTGGGCCTAAGGCAGGCGCCAAACCGCTGCGCCACCCAGGGATCCCCTATTTTTAAGATTTTATTTATTCATGAGAGACGCAGAGTGAGGCAGAGACACAGGCAGAGGGAGAAGCAGGCTCCATGCGGGGAGCCCGATGCAGGACTCGCTCCCCGGTGTCCAGGGTCACGCCCTGAGCTCAAGGCAGACGCTTAACCGCTGAGCCACGCAGGCGTCCCTGTTCGGTATTTCTTCAAATATAAATTGATTACGCTGTGGCCGCTTTGTGACCTACATAAGAATTCTCGAGGTTAGTATGCCAGATGTTAATTAGCCGTTTCCCTTCAAACTTCTGTTTCCGATAATATACTACGAATACCTTCGTGTGCTCGTTTTTATTCTCCAGGTCATACTATGGAAAGATATTCCCCAATTCCCCAAAGTAGCTGTTGACTAGAAGACATGCACAATTCTGTAACTCGCCTTACATATTGCAACGTAATGCACTCCACGGACGTGCTACTAACTTCGCGCGTCCGTCTTGCTGCTCCCACCTCAGAAAGACAGGGTCTTTCCACTCGCACTACTCTCCTCAGGGTAGCGGAGGCGGAAACGGCTCAGAGCTGAGCAGAGAGTAAAAGCTCGATAAATATTAACGGCTCAGTCTCCGTGTACCTGTACGTTTGACTTTGGTCCAGACTTTTCAGCTTCATCTTCATCTACCTGGACGTCGGGCTTTCCTCTTCTCCAGATTTTTCTCTCCCGGCGCTTCCTTTCGGTGTCTATCTCATTATCTTAAATTGGCAATTTCAGGTCAGTCGGCAACTTCAGAGTCAACTAATTCTGGACAGGGGTGTCCCTTCGGGCCCCTTAAGTTTATTTCTCACCGAGGGTGCCATTCTGGAACCTTCCTTGCCCAACTGCTGTCTGAGGAGGCTGAGTCCAAGGGGATGCCCTTGAGCTCACACCTGGGTTCCTCCTCAGAAAGGAAACGTTTTGTCAAAGAATTTCTACGCCAGTTAACCTGTGCTGATTTTTTTTTTTTTTTTTTAAGAAAACCGAACTGGCGCGCGTCTCTGCCAAACAGTCCGTCGCGGCCTGAGTCGCAGAGACTCCGTGGGCTGTCCCGCGTCTCGCGGACTCGCGGTGAACGCTGGCGACGCCCTCCCGGCCGCGGCGCTGAGGACAGGTGCCAAGCCGGCCTCGGGAGGGAAGCCCGGCTCCCAGCGCCCCCGGGGGCAGCCGCCGAGCGAGGCTGTGGAGCGAGGCTGTGGAGCGAGGCTGTGGAGCGAGGCTGCAGCCCCGGGGCTCCCGAGGCGCGGGGGGCGGGGCGGCGCGGCGTCACCGTTGACGTAGCCGCTCGGCCGGGCCGCCGCCGCCGCCGCCGCCGCCGCTGCCCAACCGGGGGGCGGGGGGCCGGGGGGCCGGGGGTGAGCGCAAAGATGGCCGCGCCGGCTCGGGCGGGTGAGTGTGGCGACGGGCGCGCTGCCTCGGCGTTGGCCGAAGGGAGCGGGGGCTGTGCGGGCGCGGAGGTCCCACGGGAGCCCCCCGGGGCCGGGAGGCACCTGGCGGCGTTTTCCCGCCGCGCTGGACGCAGGGGGCTCCTGAGGGAGGGAGGGGGGCTGCGACGGACGGACGGACGGACGGACGGAGGGGAGCGAGCCCCCGGGCGCGCGGAGGCGGCGCTGGCAGCGGCGGCGGGTCCGGCGAATTTAGAATTGGCGCCTGTGGGAAGTTCCGGTGGGTTGTGCGATGCCGCGGCCGGCGTCCTGGTGGGGCCGCCTCCCGAGTGCGCAGGGATGCTGCGAGGAGCCGCGTCCTCGGCGGCCAGGCTCGGCGTGCGGCCACCCCGCGCGGGGCTGGAGGCGGACGGGTTGCGAGGGGAAGGGGGGAAGAGCGAGACTCTCGGGGACGCGGGGGCGGGGGGAGGGTGCAGATGTGCGAGACCCGCGGTCGGAAGCGTTGAGGAGACGGGATCGCGAATCCCGCGCGCACCGGGCGCTCCGCGGAGCTGGTGCGGCGAGATAAAGCCGCGTCCTCCCTCTGCCCCGCCTGCCACGGAGGGATGCTCCACGCCCTCTGGGAGGCTTTGCAAGCGCCGTTTCTGGTCCTCCGTTTGCGAGGAACGGTTTGCCCTCTCTGCCTCGATCGGGTCCCAGCGTTGCCAGCACCTGCTGCCACTTAGAGACACTTAGGATTTTTTGGATTCTAGCCTCCTAAACCATCCCCGCTGGCCTTCGGGGAAGGACTGCTAATAAGCTAACCTCGTTTTGAGGCATAAGAAATGGGTCAGCACTAGGGGGGGAAAATGCTCAAGTTTAAGAGGTAGTAGGACACGGTCCTCCTAACCCTCACCCCCAATTTAAAAAAAAAAAAAGTGAAACGTGGTAATTGTTGCAACTGCAAGTTTGAGCTGTTGTAAATTCTACCGGTAACTGGATAATTTCTTGCAGTCTTAATTTTGGAAGTAAACAATTTAGCGAGTCTCAGGAGAGTCGTTTTGTTCTGAAGCCCTCCCGATCCCCCCCCCCCCCCCCGCGCTTTAATGGTCTTATCTTGCAAGTAACGGGATTGTGAAATTAGCATGGAAATAGGACCTTCAGGCCCTGCACTTGAATTCCTTATTATCTGTGAAGTAGCTGCCTGTGGGGGAAAAAGTAGGGGGGGTGGTAACATTGGGGCCTGGAATTCCATTTTGAGTCGTCCTTAAAACCAGTATTCAGTGTAAACAAGGAAAAAGAATTGGCTGTTCACTGTGATCAAATTCAGAAAGCCAAACATGAGTTAAGTACATGTTTATAGAATATTTCATAATCTCAGTGAGATTCAATATTTAGTTGTCTTGAAAGAGAGGAAAACTTTGTATTCTTGGAACCGTAATCTTTTTATTTTTAATTTAGCATCTTGGGATTTGAAAGAGATTTTTACTTAATTTCCCCCCATTACCACCCCCCCTCCCAGATTTTAAAGAGATTTTAAACATTTTGGCTTGTTGAGCTTCTGTCTTCCCTGCTCTGATTTCTGTTAACATTTTGTGTACTAACCATTAATTTTGCAATGGATGGCAGATTTTTTAATCTAGGATTTTTCATAGTAGATTTTCTGTATTGAAATTTAGAAATATTCTAATATTGAACAGAGTTCAATGCATACATTGTAGACAGTTGAAATTTTTTGTCTGTTTTGATTGAACATCTTGTTTTTTTTTTAAAGATTTTATTTATTTACTCGTGAGAGACACACACACACACAGAGAGAGAGAGAGAGAGAGAGAGAGAGGCAGAGACACAGGCAGAGGGAGAAGCAGGCTGCCTGCCAGGAGCCTGATGTGGGACTCGATCCCAGGACTCCAGGATCATGCCCTGGAATCGTGCTAAACCACTGAGCCACCCAGGGATCCCCTTGTTTTTCTTTTAAAATATCAATTGTCTCAGATTTTTTCAGTTTAAAAACATTTAAGTGATAAGTGAATCTGTGTTGTATACTATACAATGATACACTTACTGGAATATTTAAAATGAAAATGTTGATTTGGGTTAAAATATTTAAAATATATTGTTTCTACTTAATTATCTGTATACCTCCCCTTCACAGATTTTTTTCATTTTGTACTGCAAAAAGAAAGGAGTAAGTTATCATATATATCCTCTACCAAACTTTTCCTCTACATACTTGAATCTTATTGAGTATTACGGTGGTACATAAGAGGATTTTCTGCTCATTGGGTTGTCTGAGGGCAGAGTCTGGTTGTATTTTGTTTGTATCCCTAGCACCTATCTGCTTAACATGCTGGAAAACCCCTTGTAAATGTTTGTTGAATTGTGTTTTCAAATGGCATAGAGATACAGAGAAAAGCAGTATCTTGACTTCTTGGTAGCAGAAGAAAAAGGGTGCTCTGGAGTTTTTCTCCTTCCTGTAATGTTAGGCAGAACAAACATGGTTGCCAGATTCTAATGGCAGATTAGAGAGAGACTAGGGCACAGGCTTAAGAGTCTAATAAAGGTAGGAAATTTGAATTCAGTAATGGCGGACAGTTTTGCCAGTAGGCCCAACCTAAATAGGTGACAAGTAACTAAACTGTAGGACTCAATAATACTGGCTTTCTGGCAAAGATTAAGAGTATTGAAGTACATTGGTTTTTCGCAGCACTTTCAGGTACCATAAAACTTTATTATAAAAAATTCCTTTTTAGTAGAGTTCTACATAGGAAAAGCTAATTTATTTATAGTTCCAAGAATATACTTGTTAGGCCAAATCATGAATATGCTAGAATGATAGTCTAGGCATTTTATGCAAAGTATTTGAAATCCCTTTTCTAGACACTTAGTAGAATGGTCAATCTTTTTGTGAACATTTCCCTCATTGTTATGAAGTTAGCTGCAATAGATTGATGTATAAGTATGGTGGTGTGACACTAATGATAAATATTTTGGAACAAAATTGCCCATGAGTGAAATACTTAAAAGCAGTGATGGGTGAGGAAATCAATTAACCTGGTGGCAGAACTTGCTTTCTAGAAGCTTTTTCTTAGAACATTATCAACTAGATTCAATTTCTGTGCTTCTGGGGGGGGGGGGAGGGGCAATGTTAAGAGACGTGAAGAAGATCCAGGGTAAAAGGATATCTTTTTTTGTCTAATGAGGAGTTTCAAGCAAGATCAGGGTAATTATAGACTCTAGATCTCTAGAAGCAGAAAGAATAACCACAGCCTTTCTAGGATAAAGGAAAGGAAATACTTCATGATTGACAAGAAGAGGTGGCAAAGCACATAATAGGCATAATAGCATACCTAAGAGGGAAAAGGGAGTTCATTGTGTTCGTTCATTCAATAATTTCTTCCTTCAGAATTTTGAACCCTTTTGTACCAGGCACTATGCATGTCCCTTGGCATTTTTTTTTAAGATTTGATTTTATTTACTCATGAGAGATACAGAGCGAGCGAGAGAGAGGCAGAGGGAGAAGCAGGCTCCACGCAGGGAGCCCAACGTGGGACTCGATCTCGGGTCTCCAGGATCAGGCCCTGGGCTGTAGGCGGCGCTAAACCGCTGCGCCACCGGGGCTGCCCTCCCTTGGCATTTTGTAAACATTTCTTAAGAGAACAGGGTACTATGGTAGTTCCATAAAATAAATGGAAATTTGTAAACTGCTCATAAGGAGTGGGTAGGGTTTGCCCTAATTACTATGGATAAAGTTATTTTCATTCTTAATCCAAATGCATGCAAAGATTGTGGTGGCTAGTAATTTTTAAGGCCTACTTCCTGTTGAAATTGCCATTTTTTATTATGGAAAATAACAAGTCTCCCTACTTTTAATAGCTTTTAGAGGATCTGTTTAGGTTATTTGGTACCCTTAAAAGAAAATTAATTAAGTTTTGTGGGTGGCTCTGTCGGAAGCAGCCCACTCTTGATTTTGACTCGGGTCGTGATCTCCGGGTGAAATCAGCCCTGTGTGGGGCTCCACGCTCAGCACAGATTTGGCTTGGGTTTCTCCCTCTCCCTCTGCCCCTCCCCTCCTCAAATAAATCTTTCTTAAAAAAGTAAGTTTTGTTATAAAAATTAGCTTTGTTAAAATTCAACATATGACTACTCTTTAATATCTGTCCCTCTGGGAGGTTCTCTAATAAGATAAAGATGATTACTGTAACATGATTTTATTAAATATTCTTTTTTAAAAAAGTTATTTATTTTAGAGAGAGAGAGAGATGGAGCCCACACACCCACAAGGAGAGGGGCAAAGAGAAAAGAGTCCTAAGCAGACTCCACACTGAGCACAGAGCCTGAGGTCATCACTCTGAGATGACCTGAGCAGAAACCAAGAGCTCCTTACTCAACCCCTTACTAAATAAATAAATAAATAAATAAATCTTTAAAATTGTACAAAAGTGCTATGAGACACACTAGGAATTATATAAAATGCAACTTATATGATCATTTGACAA
The DNA here is from genome assembly GCF_905146905.1 of Nyctereutes procyonoides. Lineage (NCBI taxonomy): Eukaryota > Metazoa > Chordata > Mammalia > Carnivora > Canidae > Nyctereutes > Nyctereutes procyonoides. The sequence goes on from NW_026575122.1 coordinate 28,707,929, forward strand.
AGTATGAGCTATGGAAAGGGAGAAGCTTCTTAATAAAGCAAAATATTTTAGTATTTATTCAGATTTTAAAATACAGATTATTTTTAGGAGCGTATATTAGCCAGATCCCTCATTCTGTGTCACTTTAAAAAATTTTTTTTAAAAGATTTTATACTTTATTCATGGGAGACACAGAGAAAGAGGCAGAGACTTAGGCAGAGAGAGAAGCAGGCTCCGTGCCGGGAGCCCAATGTGGTACTCCATGGATCTCAGGAGATCCCAGGACCCTGGGATCAGGCCCTGAGCGGAAGGCAAACATTTAGCCGCTGAGTTCTGTGTGTCACTTTTTTTTTTTAATTGATTTATTCATGAGAGACAGAGAGACACACAGGCAGAGGGAGAAGCAGGCTCCATGCAGGAGCCCAATGTGGGACTCAATCTCGTGTCTCCAGGATTACACCCTGGGCTGAAGGCAGGCGCCATACCACGGAGCCACCAGGGCTGCCCCTGTGTGTCACTTTTTTAAATAGTAATTTAGTTTGGCTATTTTTGTGTGTTTGTTTTTTCTGGTAACTTCTGTCTTTCATAAAAACGTATTTTTTAAAGCAAGGAATCTGAAAATTGTGCTGTTAATTGCAGTCATTAGGAGATTGAGGTTATTTTTACCTGACTGGTCTTAGTAACTGACCTCCTGTAGGAACTTCCAAAGCTTGTAATAATATTGTACCTTTCCATGGTTTCTTTTTGTCTTTTCTGTTTTTTTAAAGATTTTTAAAAATTTATTCATGATAGACATAGAAAGAGAGAGAGGCAGAGACACAGGCAGAGGAAGAAGCAGGCTCCATGCCGGGAGCTCGACGTGGGACTCAATCCTGGGAGGGACTCCAGGATCACACCCTGGGCCAAAGGCAGGTGCTAAACTGCTGAGCCACCCAGGGATCCCCCCATGGTTTCTTTCTAAGTGTCTTAAGGTGTAAAGGGAGTGGCCAGCTGAAAAGATCATTTTGTTGAGGTTAAAAAATTTATAGTGGAATGTTAATTTTTTAAAAACCTTTTATGTATTTATTTGAGAGAGAGCACGCACACATGACCAAGAAGTTGGGGGGAGGAGGGGAGAGGACTAAGCGGACGTCCCACTGAACAGGGAGCCCAATTCAGGGCTCCATCCCAGAACCCTGGGATCATCACCTGAGTTGAAGGCAGATGTTGCTTAACCTACTGAACCACCCAGGTGCCCCGGATTGTTTATTTTTGAAGAAAATATTAGCTACCCTTCTAATTTTTCAGTGATATTTGTAGCTCTTAGTAATATTTATATTTGGAGCATAAATATATATTTAAAGGGTCACTGCATATCTTACCAAAACTGAAAATAATCTTTTTAAACTTTTTGATCTATTATTTTTTATTTTTTTAAAGATTTTATTTTGTGGACATTTGGGTGGCTCAGTCTGTTAAGCCTCTGACTCTTGATATCAGCTGAGATCTTGGTCTCAAGGTCCTGAGTTCAAGCTTGGAGCCTACTTAAAAGAAAAAAAAGAATTTATTTTTAAGTAATTTCTACACCCAACATAGAGTTTGAACTCAAAACCCCAAGATTAAGAATCACACACTCCACCAACTGACCCAGCCAGGTGCCCCTGTTTATTTTTTAAATTTTTAAAAGATTTTTTAAAATATTTATTTGAGAGCAAGTGAGCACAAGTAGGGGTACAGGCAGAGGGAGAGGGACAAGCAGACTCCCTACTGATCAGGGAGCCCCAACTTGGGGCTCAATCCCAGGACCCTGAGATCATGACCTGAGCCAAGGCAGATGCTTAACCAACTGAGCCACCCAGGAGCCCTAAAGATTTTATTTTTAAGTAATCTCTTTTCCTAACATGGGGCTCAAACTCACAACACCAAGATCAAGAGTTAAATGCTCTAGGGGCACCTGAGTGGCTCGGTTCTGTCCATTAAGCCTCCTGACTCTTGATTTTAGGTCAGGTAATGATCTCAGAGTTGTGAGATCAAGCCCTGTGTGTGTCATCCCCCCCTGCCAAAAAAAAAAGTTGAATGCTCTATTAAGAGTTGAATGCGTACAGACTGAGCTAGCCAGATGCCTAAAACAATCTTAATTAGGGGTGGGGAAGTATATCTCCATTTACTTTTGTTTAAAATCTATTTGGGTATCTGAAAGCACAAAGAATGGAACAAGACATGTGGTAGGCTGTGGTTAAGAATGGAGAAAGTAGGATAATGACATCACAAAATATCAGGAAACTGCCTTGACTGACTCTGAGGGGGGAAATGGCCTCTTGGGTGGGGATGGAGGGCAATTTTGGTCACTAGTGATCCATGACTTCCTATTCTATCTTTTTCCCTTTCTCTCTCTTTTGAAGTATAATTGACTTCCTATTCTTGACCACTTACTCAAATGTTATAAAGAGAACTAAAGCAAAACCTGCATTTAAACAAGTTGGTTGATTGTGCCAAGAATTGGGTAACCTGGAACAAGATGGCTATAAAACCTATAGGATTGGTAATTGTCATCATTTAAGTGGTGTTTAAAACCATGAGCATACAGGAAGTGGGGCACCTGAGTGGTTCAGTTGGTTAAGTGTCGGCTTTCAGTTCAGGTCATAATCTCGGGGTCCTGGGATTAAGCCCCTCATCAGGCTCACTGCTCAGTGGGGAGTCTGCTTCTCCCTCTCCCTCTGCCCCTCGACCCTGCTTGTGCTGTCTCTGATGCTCTCTCTCTTTCTCATAACATGGGGCTCACACTCATGACCCTGAGATGGAGAATTGCAGGCTCTACAGAGTGAGCTAGCTAGGAACTTCAGAAATCTGCTGTTTTATTGGACTATGGGGAACAGAGGTTTCTTTTAAGATTTTATATATTAGAGCTGTGGAGGGGGAGCAGAGGAGGAGTAGGGAGCCTGACATGGGGCTTGATCCTGGGCCCAAAGCAGATGCTTAACCCAGGCGCCCCTGGGGAACAGGATTTTAAGAGTAAAACCGTCAAAGCAAACTTGAAGATTAATTTGCCAAGATAGTACAGAGAGAGCCTGGATGTTGGGAAACCAGTTTGGATGTTACTGCTGTACCTCAGGAATGATATAATAAAAGTCCATAATGAGAATGATAACGCTTCAATTGAAAAAAAAAGGAAAAAAAAAGAAAGACTTGGGAAGTGATAAACCTTATATCCATAGGTGACAAATTGAATGTTTGAGTGGAAAAGATGGGAGGGAGGAGTAAAAACAACAAAACCTAGTCTGGATACTTCAGTGATGAGATACTATCTTTAATAAGAGAATATTGGAAAAGGAACTAATTCTGTGAAGATAAGATGTATTGGTAAGTTTTGCAGTGTGCCTGAGACTGATGCGGAAAGATTTTGGTGGTCAGCTATTTAGAACTGCCAATAGGATGAGCTATTGAAATAGGTGTCAGAAAGGTATTACTACATGCTTAAAACCTGGATTGTATGATGCAAAGGGCTATAATTTGAGTAGATTAAAATTAATTTCAGACACACTACACTGGGTGGTAAGCATGAGCAATTTTGTTTTATTGAACTGTAACAATTTAAATGTTTTACTCATGATATTTGATTTTTTTCTGTGATATAAAATTTTTTTTGTGATATAAATTTTTAATTAAAAATACCATATTTAATAAGATTGAATGTTTTATTTTTCTTCTAGTCATTTTAGCTTTCTATTTTGTAATTACCTTAATTATATGTTAACCCTCTGTAAAATAATCAGCTTTCAATAAGTCAAATACAATTATTTTCTTGAACTTTAGAGATTTACTGCAGGGAATTTTAAAAATAAAAATGCTTAGTTATAGGGGATGAAACGCTTAAATCATTTAAATGGTTTTCTTTGAGCCATTTGAAAATTTTATTGTCTTTAAGCAGTGAAGAATGACAAAGCCCTCAGAATATTTATAAATCTGTCTTTAAAATAAAGATAGCATACTTGGTTTCAAAAAACACATTCGTAGATATTCATTGGAATTTTAAGTATGAAACATTTTTAAATACACAAAAATGATAGTATATATATTATTTTAATCTTTATAGATTTCGTTCAAAACATCATGACTTGTGTGTGTTGCTATTATATACAGGGACAGGTAATATTTTATCAGATTCTACATGAGGATGCAGAAATATTTGGTTATCTTTATTTAAAGTGAATATATTGCTAAAAATTACATAACCAATCTCCAAACTAACCAGTTAATACATAGCTTCTCCACAGTGGATTAGCAAGTGAAAAGAAGTGCTCTGAACCAGTAGAGGAAAATAGGAAGCGTCAAGAAAATACTCCCATCCCCCTTTCCTTTCCTTCCAGCTCTTAGGTCTTTGTGTGTTGAGGCCCCTTTGGGGATACCTTAGTAAGTGTCTTTGAGCTTTGGCTCTAAGCAGCAGTGCTAGCTGGAAATCTCAGGCAGCAATCTTGTTTGCTAGCTCTTGCTTACTTCCCTGCCCTTCTCTTGGTTGTATACCCCCTCTTGGTTTCTTTCATAAGTAAACAGGGTGGGCCCCCTGCTCTAAAATATTAATCTCCTGATCTGTCATTCCAGCATCTGGTTTCACTTCTTTGTGTGTTTGTTTTGGTTTTGGTTTTATTTTTTTATTTTTTATTTTTTAATATTTTATTTATTTATTCATAGAGAGAGGCAGAGACACAGGCAGAGGGAGAAGCAGGCTCCTTGCAGGGAGCCCGATGTGGGACTCGATTTCGGGTCTCCAGGATCACACCCCAGGCTGCAGGTGGCGCCAAACCGCTGCGCCACCGGGGCTGCCCTGGTTTTGGTTTTAAAATTTTATTTTGGGGATTCCTGGGTGGCTCAGTGGTTGAGTGTCTGCCTTTGGATCAGGGCGTGATCCTGGGGTACTGGGATCGGGTCTGCATCAGGCTCCTTGCTAGAAGCCTGCTTCTCCATCTGTCTATGTGTCTGCCTCTCTCTGTGTTTCGTTTCGTTTCTTTTTTTTTTTAAGAGTTTATTTATTTATTCATGAGAGACGCACAGAGAGAGGCAGAGACACAGGCAGAGGGAGAACCAGGTTCCATGCAGGGAGCCCCACGTGGGACTCGATCCCAGGTCTCCAGGATCAGACCCTGGGCTGAAGGTGGCGCTAAACCGCTGAGCCACCGGGGCTGCCCTCTCTCGGTGTTTCTCATGAATAAATAAAATCTTTAAAAAAAAAATTATTTTGAAGTAATCTCCACACCCAACATGCACTTTGAACTCACAACCCTGAGATCAAGAGTGTCTTGGGCTCTACCAGCTGAGCTAGCCAGGGACCCCTGGTTTTCACTTTTTTGGATTTTTTAAAGGATTTTATCTTTAAGAGATCCTCTTTTAAAATGCAAATACCCTGGTAGAGATCAGACCTTAGTTCTCAGCAAACATCTTAATTACCAGCTAGCACCTTAGTTGGGGTGAGAAGAATGAACCCTTGGCTAAAAGTGATAAAACTAGAAGGAAACGTGTATTTACAGTAGCAGCAGCAGCAGCAGCAGTACTATTGTCAGCTAACATGTCCTGAGAGCCACATAATTAAGTGACAGGGTTTATTCTAGGAGCTTTATACATATACATTTATAAAATTCCCTCAACAACCCTGCTGGTGTTCTTACTATTGTATTTTAAAGATAAGAAAACTGAGGTGAGTGGAGCATAAATAATTTGTCTGAGGCACACAGCCACATGTTAACATTGAGGCTTTTGGATTTCAGAGTGTGCTTTCTAACCATTTTGTTGTGATACCTCTCCACTGCTATATTGCCTCCCAGAGAGATGGCATCTGATCATCATTTCACCCTTTTCATGACTTTTTATTGAATGGAATCATTTGAAGGGTGCGGAAGGTCTTACTATCATCTAAATAGATTTTTTTAGTAATATCTAGGCATGTATTTGCAGAATATAGAAAAGGGAGTAAAGAGGCTATATTTAGCACATATATATGGCTAAATTATACACTAATATGTATATATTCCTACTTAAGATTTATACAAGTAATATGCTCATAATTTCTAGATATTTGAAAATATGAATAACCCCAGAAGAGGCTATATACTTTGTAGGGGTTTTTTTTTCTTTTGAGTCTTCTCTGAATTTTGTGTAAAGTGTTAACTCATACCACCTTTAAAATTTAGAAAGCGGGGCTCCTGGGTGGCTTAGTCAGTTAAGCCTCTGCCTTCAGCCCGGGTCTGGGATTGAACCCCTGTGTCCTGTGTCTGGGAAATCCTGCTCAGCGGGGAGTCTGTTTCTACTTATCCCTCTGCCCACCCCCACTTGTGCTCTCTCTTTTGCTCCTTCTCTCTCAAAATTTTTTTTCAAAGGAAAACAATTTTTTTAAAGATTTTATTTATTTATTCATGAGAGACACAAAGAGAGAGAGGCAGAGACATAGGCAGAGGGAGAAGCAGGCTCCATGCAGCGAGACTGACATGAGACTCAATCCGGGGACTCCAGGATCATGCCCTGAGCCAAAGGCAGACACTCAACCACTGAGCCACCTAGGCATCCCTCAAATCTTTATTTTATTTTATTTTTTAAGATTTTATTTATTCATGAGAGACAGAGAGAGAGAGAGAGAAAGGCAGAGACACAGGCAGAGGGAGAAGCCATGCAGGGAGCCCGATGTGGGACTCGATCCAGGGTCTCCAGGATCACGCCCTGGGCCAAAGGCAGGTGCCCAATCGCTGAGCCACCCAGGGATCCCTCCCTCAAATCTTTAAAACATTTTTGGAATGAAATAATTTCCCTTGAGTGCAGATAAATGGCATTTCTCTCTTCATCTCAAGCTGAACTAATAATTATTGTCTAACTTACCAGAAATAAATGTTTAAATTATCTCTGTATTCTTTATATGATCCTTTTAATTTTATTTTTATATGATTTTTTTAAAAGATTTTATTTATTCATGAGAGACACAAAGAGAAAGAGAGAGGCAGAGACACAGGCAGAGGGAGAAGCAGGCTCCATGCAGGGAGCCTGATGTAGGACTCGATCCCAGGACTTGAGGATCACGCCCTGGGCCAAAGGCAGGCGCTAAACTGCTGAGCCACCCAGGGATCCCCCGATATGATCTTTTTAAAAATAAAAGTAGAAGGGTGTCTGGGTGGCTTAGTTGGTCAAGTGTCTGCCTTCATCTCAGGTCATGATCCTAGGGTCCTGGGATCGAGCCCCATGTCAGACTCTTTGCTCAGAGGGGGAATCTGCTTCTCCCTCTCCCTGTGTGCTCTCTCTTTCATTCTCACTCTCTCTCAAATAAATAAAATCTTTTTAAAAAATAAAAGATAAATAAAAGTAGAAGAGAGCCCTAGATTTTTCTCTTACTCTCCATATTCGATAAGTCCTTTCAGCCAATGTGTGTGTAACACTAATTTACCTCTGCTCCCATCTTTGCTTCAATGCCGCTGCAGCTTTAATTTCCATATAAAGCTGGAGTAATAATTTCCCTTTTTTTTTAAGATTTTATTTATTTATTCATAGACAGAGAGAGGCAGAGGGAGAGAAGCAGGCTCTATGCAGGGAGCCCGACACGGGACTCCATCCCAGGTCTCCAGTATCACACCCCAGGCTGCAGGCTGCGCCAAACCGCTGCGCCACCAGGGCTGCCCTGGAGTAATAATTTCTTATAATCACTCACCCTGTCTCTAGATCTGCCATTTCAGATCCATCTGTAACCTATGTATCTGATCATGTCATTCTTCAGAATTCTTCAGTGGCTTTTTATTGCCCACAGGCCCTGGAAGCAGGCTTGGGGATGATTGGGGCAGGGAATTTTTGAGGTTCCAGGTACTGGTGAATGAGTCCAAAAGGGGAGTTAGGGATGTGTGCTGGTGACCACATCCTAAAAGAGCAGGGACCCTCTAAAATGTCAGGTCTGGACCCTGGTGGTTTGGGTTCAAAGGCAGAGTGTGCTGTAGCTGTGTAAACTTTTGGTGGCAGCAAGAATCAAAGTGGGGAGACCATTTAAGGAGCCTTATTGCAGTAATCCAGGTGAGACTGGATTGTGCTTGGCATGGTGAGAGCAGTGGAGGTACTAAGTAGTCAGGTTCTAGATATACTTTTAAGGTAAAACCAACCATTTTTTCCTGAAGGATTGGTGTGGGGAAAGAAGAGTCAAGAATGAGCATTTAGCTTCAGTACCTGGAAGGATTTAGGATAATGGAGAATCACTGATGTCTTAATTTTGCCATTAGCAATTATTGTTGAATACTAGCAGTTCTAATAAGATGCTATATTTGAATAGTTTTTGGACTTTAGGAAATTTTGGAGAAAGAGAAATAAACTTAAAATGTGCTCTTGTATGCACATGTAATGGTTAGGACTGGTCAGCCTTAAGTCCATATTCAGGATACACCCAGCATCTGAAAAAGTTAAGTGGAGGGAAAGGGGCTCTTTGTTTGCTAGGAGATTTTACAAAAAAAGAGGTGGGAAGGAATCAAAATTAGCTTCACCTCTGTAGCTTTCTTAGAGCCCTGGAGGTGGCATCTGCAAGTACTGCTGAAATTCATATTGTCTTGCTGCCCTAAAAAATTTAAAGCATCGATCATGCTACATAAAATGATCTGAGTGTTTTGTAACTAGGTTTCCACCTGTGACCTGAAATTTGTGATTGATTTGCGTTAAATCAGTGAAGAAACTATTTTGTGATCCCTGCTTTTTAACTAGATTTCAGTTTACTAGTTTTATTTTTGTTTTTAAAGATTTTATTTTTAAGTAATCTCTTAACCCAGCATAGGACTCAAACTCAAAACCCAGAGGTCAAGAGCCATGTGGTCCACCAACTGAGCCAGCCAGGTGCCCCTATCTTTAGATACTTGTAGCAGAAGTAAGTATTCCTGACTCTATTATGATAAAGGAACATGTTTCTGGGTTAAAACCATATAGGTTTCATTTGTTTTATTTGATGGGGGGGTTTTGTTTTTGTTTTTAGAATGAGCTTATGATTTCAGATAGTGTGTAGGCCTGCCAGAGTGTAAAAGTTCATAATATTGTCATCCACTTCATATTCTTCCTTTTTTCTCTTTGCCTGTGTATCCTTGCACTTTCCTAAGAGGCCATTCAAACACAATTCTCCTCTTTTGTGTTCCTCCCTCCCTAAGGCAAATTGTAAAGTCTGTCAAATTAAAAGTATGTTATAAAGCCATAAATTGAAGGTCATTATTGATTTACTAGCAAAAAGCTAAATTTAAAATGGTAATTAAGTAGAATATTGTGATTTATTTAAATAAATAGAATATTAAGTTTTGTTCACTATAACTGCCATTATATATATATAATAATATAATATATTATATTATATAATATAATATCTTAATATAATATATTATATTATATTATATTATATATTATCTTAATATAATATATTAAGATTTTATTTATTTATTCATGAGAAACACAGAGAGAGAGGCAGAGACACAGGCAGAGGGAGAAGCAGGCTTCCATGCAGGGAGTCCGACGTGGGACTTGATTCCGGGTCTCCAGGATCACACTGTGCTGAAGGCACTGAAGGCAGCGCTAAACTGCTGAGCCACCCGGGCTGCCCTATAACCGCCATTATAGCTACAATTTATTGGGTGTTTAGTATGTGGTAGACAAATATTTTATCTCAATTCTTCATTGAAATTGATGTGATTCTTCCCTGTTTTACAGAAGAATTTTAGAGAAGTTAAAATAATTGCCCAAATCAGACAGACAGTATGTGGCAGAGGTAGAATTCTTATCTCTTAAGTTTTTATTTCAGAACTCATGCTTTTACACTGTGGTTATGCTTTAATAACTATGTTGATAAGGCTCTCAAAATGTGGATATTTGTAAGATCTATTTGAGTCCTGCCAGCTCCAATTTTTAAGAAAGGGAATGTAGTTTTATAAATTGCCCTCAACTGTTACATAGGAGGATGGATCTTATTCTAGTTCATTGAAAAGGGGTCACTACCCATTCTTTACCAGTAGATGGTGGCAGAAAATTAAAAACGGTTTTCAAAGGGAACCCATTAGAGAAAATAAAGTGAAGTGTGTGGTTCTCTCAGAGCAAGGCAGATGAGAGATTAGAGACCTCCAGAGCAAGAGAAAAGTGAGAACTGTCTGTGGTTTATGACAGGCAGCCCAGAAATTGGGAGGAAAGGAAGCAAATTTATAAAATTATTCTTGGAAAAATACCTTATAAAAAAGAAAGATACTGGTTTCTTTTATTTAAAAATGGTATTGTTCTGCTTAGTTTTCAGATGCTTCAGGTATCGTGAACAGAGACTTGTTTGGATTATGTGTTTCTCAGCTAGACTAAATAAATGTTAACAATGGATAAGTGCAAACACATTGGGCAGTTGGAGCTTGCTCAAGACCATTCCATCCTCAACCCTCAGAAGTGGCATTGTGTGGACTGCAATACAACTGAGTCAATTTGGGCTTGCCTTAGCTGTTCTCATGTTGCCTGTGGAAGATATATTGAAGAACATGCACTCAAGCACTTTCAAGAAAGCAGTCATCCTGTTGCATTGGAGGTGAATGAGATGTATGTTTTTTGTTATCTTTGTGATGATTATGTTCTAAATGATAATGCAACTGGAGACCTGAAGTTGCTACGAAGTATGTTAAGTGCAATCAAAAGTCAGAATTATCAGTGCACCACTCGTAGTGGAAGGGTTTTGCGGTCTGTGGGTACAAGTGATGATACTTACTACTTACCTGATGGCACCCAATCTCTCCTTCAAAATGAAGATCAAATGTATACTGCCCTGTGGCACAGGAGAAGGATATTGATGGGTAAAATATTTCGATTTTGGTTTGAACAATCACCCATTGGAAGAAAACGGCAAGAGGAACAATTTCAGGAAAAAATAGCAAAAAGAGAAGTGAAGAAAAGACAACAAGAATTAGAGTATCAAGTTAAAGCAGAATTGGAAAATATACATCCAAGAAAGAGTTTACGTTTGCAAAGTCTAGCTCAGTCTACTACCGTAGAAATAGTTCCTGTTCAAGTTCCACAACAAACCCCAGCATCACCAGCAAAAGATAAAGTAGTATCTACCTCAGAAGATGTAAGATTAAAAAAAGCCAGTGACTCCTCAGGTAAACGAAGGCCAATAGTAACCCCTGGTGTAACAGGATTGAGAAATTTGGGAAATACTTGCTATATGAATTCTGTTCTTCAAGTGTTGAGTCATTTACTTATTTTTCGGCAATGTTTTTTAAAACTTGATCTGAACCGATGGCTGGCTGTGACAGCTGGTGATAAGACAAGATCACCTTATAAGCATCCACCAATCACAGATGCAGTATATCAAATGAATGAATGCCAGGAAAAAGATACATGCAGTTCTCTCTCCAGACATCCAAGTTTATCCTTAGGACTAAGTGGTGGAGCATCCAAGAGTAGAAATATGGAACTTATTCAGCCAAGGGAGCCCAGTTCACAATACATTTCTCTCTGTCATGAATTGCATACCTTGTTCCAAGTCATGTGGTCTGGAAAGTGGGCCTTGGTCTCACCATTTGCTATGCTACACTCCGTGTGGAGACTTATTCCAGCCTTTCGTGGTTATGCCCAACAAGATGCTCAGGAATTTCTTTGTGAACTTTTGGATAAAATACAACATGAACTAGAGACAACTGGTACTAGGTTACCAGCTCTTATCCCCACTTCTCAAAGAAAACTTATCAAACAGGTTCTGAATGTTGTGAATAACATATTTCATGGACAACTTCTTAGTCAGGTATGGGTTTTTTTAAATATCATTTTCATCTTGGGGAATTCGTAAAATGAAGCCTTAAAAATACACCTTTTCTCTGTATGTCTAGAGTGTTAGAGCTAGTACTTTTTTTGGGTAAAAATTGCTTTTTCAGAAGTCGGCTCACGTAGTGTTTGACTCATTTACAGGTTTCCTTCATGAATCACTGAAAGTTTTTCATCTATGATATCAATGTTTTTTATTTTTGTTTTTGTGTGTGTGTGTGTCAGGGGGAGGGAATCAGGAAACAGCCGCTTAGGTTAATATTAAATTCATTTTCTGAGAGATTGAGAAGAGAGGGTTTAACTCCACAGAGAATAGATTTGAAGATGCTGCTGTACTGGGAATGAATTTTAGTAATCTCAGGATCCAAGAAGTAGCCCTGGAGGACTTTCTATAAAACCAAAGGGGTATAAGATCTGAAAACTTTAACAAATAGGTAGGGAAATTTTAAAGTAAATAAATAACGATTTCATTGAGAAAAATCCTGAATGGTTTTCCTTTATTTTAATTACAGCTGTAAAAGTTCCCCTTCTTGTGAAAAGGAATCACGAAACCAGAAACTTATATCTAATTAATAGCTCTGTGTAATGAGTGGACTTATTGGTAAACTATTACTAGGCAAAAGGCTCTCTACTTTTCCATAGCATAGAGCTTAAAATTTTTTCTGTTTTAGGTAATTGGGCTGTTAGGTCATTTCTTTCCCCTTGCACACCTGCCTCTTCTCCTCAGTTCAACTTTCACAGTAATGATACCACCTATAGCATACTTTTCTGGAATGTAGCTTAAATATATTTTAAAAAAATTTTTTTAAAGCTCATCATGGGGCTTGAACTCAAAACCTGAAATCAAGAGTCACATGCTCTGGACTGAGCCAGCCAGGTGCCCCTGTAGTTTAAGTATTTCAAATATAATTTTCCTTAGGGTTTATCTGTGACACTTATTCCACTTAATGTTTCAGCAATGTAAATATTCTACATTGTGCCATTTAGCAAGTAAGAGCTGTTTCTTGTGTTGCATGCAATTTTATTTTTCCATCATTTTTATACGGAAGTTTAAAATGCACTATTAATAGGAGTGCCTGGCTGGCTTAGTCAGTAGAGCACGTGGCTCTTGATCCTTGGAGTGATGAGTTCAAGCCCTGCATTGGGCACAGAGCCTACTGAAAAAGTTAAAATGAACGATTATAAGTAGAAGTAATTTATACTCCTAAAAAACCTATATGATACATTAAATCTATGCAGTAAAAGAGAAATCATCCCCTTGTCCCATAACCCCACAACTCACACATAAAACTATTAATATTTTGGTATATATCCTCTGGTTTTCCTTCTCCTGTAGATTAAAATTTTTTTGTTTAAAGTTCTATATTTATTTTAAGTAAACTCCATGTGGAGCCCAACATGGGGCTTGAACTCAAGACCCCGAGATCAAGACCTGAGCTGAGAGTCAGGCACTTTAACCAAGTCACCCACATGCCCCTATCTTCTGTACATTTATATTTTCTCCTTCTGTGTGGTCATGATGAATTTACCTGATTTTTTTTCATTATTAATGTAAAGGTCATTAAAATATTTGATCACTTTTTACAGCATGTTAATGTCTATTATATGTAGAGACCATAATTTATTTACCCATTCCTGCATTGTTGACTTATAAACTATTTCCACTTTTTCTGTTATTATAATGTCACAATACATTTTTTTCTAGCAATTTCATTAAGACAGAGTCCTAGAAGTAAAATTGCTTGGTGTCAGAAGTTAAGACTTTTGATACTTGACTACAAATTTCTTTCCAGAAAGTTACTATTTTCTATTTCAAGTAATGCAAGGTGCTGGTGTGCTTATTTTTTCCTTTACGGATGACTTGAAATTAGCCAAAAACTGGCATAATAATTTTTATTCTCTTCCTTTCAGACACATAATAAACTCTTAGGAAACTGGAAACCAGTCATCCAAGGAGATTCAGATGATTGGTTCCTGGAATGGCTTCTTCTTTTTTTTTTTTTTTTTATTCAAGAAGCTGTTCTCAAAAGGTTAAATCCCCGCCCAGTGAGTCTCCAAACACCAAAAGTATTCTTTTCTTTGTGTCAGTTTGTTAAATCTAGAATCTGCATTAGACATGGCTTCTTTATTTCATTGCCTGTTCCAGGAACCTCGCTTTTATAAAAGAGTTTAGTAACGTATCATGTAGGGATTCTTAGATCTATAGAGTCTGTCTTCAGTTTTGTGCAGTGTTTGTTGGCATTAAATCCTGCTGAGTGCTTCATTGGTTAAAACTGCCCCATGTTCTTTGTGGTTCCTGTATTTGATGAAGATTTTAATGTAGTGACATTTGCTTTAAGTGATAGTATGACATCATTTACATTAAATGTATTGTCTTTTGAAATTATCAGTTAGTAGGTATCCAGTATATATAAAAATATACAAATAGTATTTTGTTTGTATCATGGTTAAAAAGCTATAGGGATTTGGGGGGAGAAAATTAATGGAAGATGAGGAAGGAGAAAGGGCAAAAAACAAGGCTAATAATTTAAACACATTAAATTAAATGCATGTAAATCGGTTTCTTTTTTTTTTTTTTAAGATTTAATTTATTTATTCATGAGAGACAGAGAGAGAGGCAGAAGGAGAAGCAGGCTCCATGCAGGGAGCCATACGTGGGACTCGATCCCGGGTCTCCAGGATCACACACCCTGGGCTGCAGGCAGCACTAAATCATTGCACCACCAGGGCTGCCCGGAAATCAGTTTCACACACACACAATGTATACCTAATTAAATGAGTCCACAGGTGTTTGTTTACCTACATTCAGATTTGATGAATGCCTTTGGAGTACATAATGAGTTTAATGATAGTCATCGAAAGGAAAAATTGTAATAATGAAAAAAATTCCTGTAAGTATATAAAAAGCAGATTACTCAGAATTTTGATGGTGCATTTTCAGAAGAAAAGCTAATTTACTGGGAGTGACCTCTAGAGTGAAAGGAGTAAATGTTTTGATGGGATTGTAATCTGAGGAACTAATATTTTTATTTGCAGGTTACATGTCTTGCATGTGACAACAAATCAAATACCATAGAACCTTTCTGGGACTTATCACTGGAATTTCCAGAAAGATACCAATGCAGTGGAAAAGATATTGCTTCCCAGCCATGTCTGGTTACAGAAATGTTGGCCAAATTCACAGAAACTGAAGCTTTAGAAGGAAAAATCTACGTATGTGACCATTGTAACAGTAAGTAGAGACTTTATATTGAGAGAAAGCTGAGAGATATCCTGAAAGCAGTTATGGAAGTAAACTTTGTTAGTTCATGAAAAGAAACTGGGGTAGATATTTTTACTTTATAATTGGCGCTGGTGAACTATGTGTTTGTTTTCCCTTATTGATGACCTTTAAACTTTTTTGATCTCTAGTCAATTATGGAAAAGATTAATAAGAAATTTGAACTTAATAAGTGAGGCAGAATAAAGAGGCAATAGGGAATAGTAAAAGGAAAGCATGGTATTTAGTACTAAATAAAATGTTTGCTTTATGAGTCCTTTTGCTATCTATACAGTCCTTTTGATATATAGATAATATACGTATATAAGTGTGTATATGCATATATATATATGCATATATATATATTAAAGGAAATATATAGCTGGACTGCTGCTATGGAGATTGGCTTCATAAAAACAAAGATTTAGTCAAAAACCATCTGCTATCTCTTCTATATTCGTTATTATTCTAATTGCTATGGATAGAAATAAAACACTTTCAAGGTGCTCACATACCTAATGGAAGAAACAGACAATTAAGATCTATTATGAGAAATTTTCTACTAGAGGTGAACCCAGGAACCCAGCACTGGGGGGTTGAAATAGTAATTTCAATTAAAGGAAAGCATCAAACTCCAGAGAAATTGTGTATGAAACTATGACAGATCTGCTGTGTCTTTTTGGTATCTTTATCTTCTCTATCAGTATGCATGTGGTATCTTAGTATACCAGGTATTCAGGTGTTCTCTAATTTCCATGTTTGAAAAAAAAGGATCCTAGGGTCTTAGATACTAAACTTCTAAGGTAATATAAAAGAAATATTGGATGTTGCAGCACTGAAGAAATGTCACATCAATTGATGGTTTTTTTTTAGAATGCCTTCTATTAACATTTTCTGAGTGCTGTCTAATATGAACTCTGTGATAAGTAGCCTAAGATTTATAATGTTTGAAAAAAACCTTTATCAAATTCGAATGATGAAGTAAATTTTTTCTTGGACATAAATGTGAATGGTTCTAGATGCCTTCATCACCAAATCTGGGAATAGAAAGATATTATGAATGAATATAGAATATGGTTTTATGTGTTTACTGGGCTTACCAACTAAAGTCCTATAAGAGCTGTTATAATTTAATACATAAAGGCAAATGTTTAAAATTATAAGTCAGGGAGTTGACATCACGTATATAGCCATATTTGAGGCCATACATTCAGGGAGGTGATCCAAAAGTAGGTCCAGGACATTAAGCAGCACGAGATACCTGGATCTTAGGAACAGAGACCTGGAAGACAGGATACCTATGGCAGGTGGAGATGGCTTAGAAGACAGCCTCCTGGGAGACTAATTCCACCTTAGGAGAAGCAGCTGCTGCTGTGGCTGGAATCAGAGCTCTTGTATATGCTGAAGGACCACTCCTGGGTGTCCAGAGCAAGCTCTGGTAAATAGTGCCCCAGCCAGAAGCTTCAGGTGGACCTCTAGAGAAGCAGAAGAGACAACAACACAGAATCCCAAGTGCCACTTGTTTAAGATCTGGTACGAAAATAGCAAAAGCAAGACACTGAGGGAGGCCTCAGGCTCTGAGCTGGAAGAGGACTGCTTTATCAGGAAGTAGGAAAGAGTATTCTGAGCTATTAAGGGCCCACCCCCCTGGGATTCCAATTTCCCTCAGTAAATGAACTGACCGTGGTAATTTAAAAGAATTTGGGAAGGGTATATTAAAGTATGTTTAGGGAAAGTTTTAACTTTTTTCTATTAATTGGAATAGTCAAATTCATTTTTAAATATTACAGCACTAGATCATTCTGTTGCCTTATTTGTAGGAGTATATTAAATCAGATACTAAATTGTTTATGTGTCTGTCTGCCTAACTAGCTCTTAAATTGTGTGTGTGTTTGTACTTACAAGTTTTTTGAGAACAAGGCCATGTCTTTATCTCTAGCACAGTATAATATGTTTCTAAAGTATCTAAAGTCTACTCAGCATTTCTTTGTATTTTTAAATTTGATTCTCATTCTGTCTTTGATGTCACAGCAAAGCGTAGAAGGTTTTCTTCAAAATCAGTTGTACTCACAGAAGCACAAAAACAGCTTATGATTTGCCACCTACCTCAGGTTCTCAGACTACATCTCAAACGATTCAGGTCAGTAGTAGTAATATTCCAACTACACACTTCTTTTGTTTGTTTTAAAGATTTTTTTATTTTTAAAGTAATCTCTGTACTCAATGTGGGGCTTGAAGTTATAATCCCAAGATCAAGAGTCTCATGCTCTACTGAGCCAGCCAGTCTCTCTTCCAACTATACACTTCTCATTTAGTCATTCCTTTTGCTTATAGTGCTTCAAAACTTAACACATGATGAAGCAGATTTTAATAGTATATATTCGGCTAGCAGATGACTTAACATCTATCTACTTTTGTTTTTTTTTTATTTTTTAATTTTTTTTAAAGATTTTATTTATTTATTCATGATAATCACACACAGAGAGAGAGAGAGAGAGAGGCAGAGACACGGGCAGAGGGAGAAGCAGGCTCCATGCAGGGAGCCCGACGTGGGATCTGATCCCAGGTCTCCAGGACCACGCCCCGGGCCAAAGGCAGGCGCTAAACCACTGCGCCACCCAGGGATCCCGGTTTTTTTTTTTTTAAAGACAAAGAAATTCTGTCATTATCTCTAGCCTTGACCCATGGACACCATCCGTATTCAATAAGAATACTCTGGTTAGCTTCCCTGGATTGATGATGAGTAGACCTTTCACATTTTCTACGTAGTAATATTATTCTTGCAAACTTCTTATAGAGTTTAATATTCAGCATCTTTTAGGTATAAAAGTTTAAAAGTTTTAACTTAAGAGTGTTTGGCCCAACTGCTTCATTCTTGGAAAATATCTAAGGTATTGTATAGTTCAATTCAGAGCAGTTAACAAAAACAAAAAATCTCTAGTGTTCAGAAACATTTAGTCAGGTGAATTAGTTTGCATAACTATTGGTTAAGCAAGGCATATGGATTTTCACACCTTGCAATAACTATATTAACCTTAGAGCTTATTCTTAAGTTACTTTATGTGCTGTGATTTGAAACTATTGAAATCATGTTTTTCACACATTGGTTTTTGGCTTGTTTAAAGTTTCTTTTTTTAAGATTTTATTTATTTATTCATGAGAGACACGGGGGGAGAGAGAGAGACAGAGACAGAGACACAGGCAGAGGGAGAAGCAGGCTCTCCATGCAGGGAGCCCAACGTGAGACTTGATCCCGGGTCTCCAGTATTACACCCTGGGCTGAAGGTGGCGCTAAACCTCTGAGCCACCCAGGTTGCCCTAGACTATCCTATTTAAAAGTAGCACCACCTAACCCTCATTACATTACCTAACTATTTTTGTTTATTATTTTTTAAGATTTTATTTATTTATTCATGAGACACAGAAAGAGAGGCAGAGACACAGGCAGAGGGAGGAGAAGCAGGCTCCATGCAAGAAGCCCGATGCAGGACTTGATCCCAGCAATCTGGGATCACATCTGCCCTGAGCCAAAGGCAGATAGATGGTCAACTGCTGAGCCAACCAGGTGTCCCTTATTTTTGTTTAAATGGCAAAAACCCACTATCTGCAATTAGTAGTTTATTTACTTATTTTTCTCCCTCTGGCAGAGGAACAGAAGCTTAGTAATGACAGGGACCTTGTCTATTTCACCTGTATCCCAAGGCCCAGAACTGAGCTCTGTGCATAGTAGTTGCCCAACAAATGTTAATTAAGTGAATGAGTGGGGCATATACAGAAGGGGGAGCACTTCAGCCCAAGGGAGCAACATGAACAAAAGTATGGAGGAAGGAACAGGGAAGTGTACACAACAAAAGGTTTAGTGAAATCAGGTGAGACCTGTCATTATGCATAAAATCAAGTGGAATGGAAACAGGAAGATTAGTTAGGAGGTTAATTTTGTATTTCATGGTAAGGCGTAAGAAGGGCCAGGGAGCATGGACAGGTAAGAGCATAAATAAGATTCTGTAAAGATAGAACTGAAAGGATTTAAAATTTTGTTACTCAAATTTGCATTGAATTGGCTACTGTAATCTGTTGAAGAGTTCCTGTTCTCGTAATTGCTGTTGTAATCTGATATTTGAAGCTCTCCTTCGAGTTAAACCTATTTGACTCTCTTTCCATCTTTTACCCAAAACCTTTTTGACCCTTCATGCGGTATTTGTTACTGATTCAGAGATTTTGTTTATGCTGCATTTACCACATTTGTCTTTATTGTATTTGCCAGTTCATAAAATGTATAGTATATATAAAAGATAAATGGGAGAACAGGATTGGGGAGGGCCATACAGGAACCTCTGAAAAAGCATTAAAAAATGGAACATTCCTAGTACCTTAGTACTACTCCCCACGTGTGCCTCCCAGTCCTTATTCTCCCTTCTCTTTGAAGCAAACCACTATGAACTAGGAGGATGGGGTTTTCTTGTTATCATTTTACTGTATTTCCATCAGCGGGGAAAAAAACCTGGGCACCCAGCTTAATCCATAGGAATGAGTATTGTCTATTTAGGTGGTTTACAAGTGTTTATTTAGCATTATTAAATAATGTCAGGTTTGAATTTTATGGTGAACTGAAATAATCTTTTGAATGATAGGAATTATAGGAATGTGTGTGAAACAAGTCCCCCCCCCCTTTTTTTTTTTGTTTTTACATGCTTGGTTTTCCATGTTGACTAGTTAAAGGTACATTGAATATAGGATCTTTTATAGATTTCATGGGGAAGGGCAGCCTGGGTGGCTCAGTGGTTTAGCGCCTGCCTTTGGCCCAGGGCATGGTCCTGGAGACCCGGGATCGAGTCCCACGTGGGGCTCCCCGCAGGGAGCCTGCTTCTCCCTCTGCCTCTGTGTGTGTGTGTGTGTATGTGTGTGTGTGTCTGATGAATAAATAAATAAAATCTTTAAAAAAAAAACTTTCATGGGTAAGTTTTGTGATATGACTCCTACTTCAACAGATAATTTAATTTGCAAGTCTCCCCTTTAGTTCCATACAATTTTATATTGTACTAATAATAGCATTTTCAATAATTTTGCTTCATAAAACCTTTCTCCTTCTCTACCACTGTTATTTATCATAGCTTCATGTTTTATGCTTTAATGCTATCATATTTTCATCTATGTATATCTTTAGTCTCTTCACCACCACATACCAAGCTGCATTACAATTTCTTGAACAACACATTATTTTCCCCTGTAGCACCAGCTCATACAATGTGTATGATGAAAACATTGCTTGCTATGCTTTGGTCCAGTATCAGGAAGCGTGACCATCAGACTGAGCAAATGACAGTACAGAGGCATTATTTATGTCTGTCCCTAGTGAGTACAGTGCAGGGTCCCAGTTCCTTTTTTTTTTCCCCCCTTAGAAGAGCTCTCAAGCGTTCTGAAATTAGAAGTGCCTTGTTTTGTCCTGCTTTTTCCCCAAATCTGGCCAAGAAGGTCCAGATTATGTCTCACAAGAACAAATTCTAGCTTCTGGGTAGCCTCCTCATGGTGTGACAAGGCAACAGAGAATTAAAAACCCATTAGTACCTTGAATTAATCTATTAGAAGGGGGAAACTGCTATAGGGCCATAATTTCCTTTGATGAAAAGTTCATTTTCTTCCTATATTATCATCTAACTACAGAAGGCAGATTTTTTTTTTAAAGATTTTATTTATTTATTCGTGATAGACATAGGGAGAGAGAGGCAGAGACACAGGCAGAGGGAGAAGCAGGCGCCCTGCAGGGAGCCCGATGTGGGACTCGATCCCCGGTCTCCAGGATTGCGCTCTGGGCCAAAGGCAGACGGAAAACCACTGCACCACCCAGGGATCCCAGAAGGCAGATATTTTAAAACCTAATCAGACCTGTTTAATAAACCTAAATTCTTCCATTTATAGCCCACTTCAGCATAAAAAGGATTTTATAATTACATTATTTTACATATGATACTTTGTATTCTATACTGAGGCCTAAGTCTATTATTGTGACTGTCTGAACCTAGTACACTTTTTGATAATTTTACCCTGGTTTGTTCACAGGTGGTCAGGACGTAATAACCGAGAGAAAATTGGTGTTCATGTTGGCTTTGAAGAAATCTTAAACATGGAACCTTATTGCTGCAGGGAATCCCTGAAATCCCTCAGACCAGAATGTTTTATCTATGATTTATCTGCTGTAGTAATGCACCATGGGAAAGGATTTGGCTCAGGACACTACACTGCCTACTGCTATAATTCTGAAGGAGGTATAGATGGGGAAAAGTATTTTATCTTGGGTCAGACTTGGAAGCTAGAATTTAGACTTTATGATTTCTATATTGGCCACTTAGTGAAGCCACATGACCTTTTGTTTTTTTCCAAGAATACTTCTGCAGTTAATAAAAAAACAAGGATTTGTGCAGAAAATGGGCTATATTCTGCAGGATAGTAGTTTTGACTTTCAAAGGCTATAGCGATAGGATAATAAGGGTGGTCACATTAATTAAGTCAGTGCTATCTTACAAGCACATTTCTAAGGGCAAGTCCTCTATTCACTGATTTCCTCTAATTATCTTTGTTAGAGAACAGAGCATCTAAGTGAACTGGGGAATCACATATTTAGAATAAACTCTGGGTTCAGGTTTTAACAAAACTCACTTCCCCTTACTGCCTCCATGGAACTTCAAGGACAGTCTTCATAGGTAGCACAAGTGATTTAGGTTTCACTTTTTATCTCCCCTTTCCTTAACTACTGCTGAACGAAAACTGAGCCTCCCCGTTTGTACCAAAAAAGGGGCGTGGACAGAAAGCCCACATAACCCATGAAGGCAATTAATTTAACAATGAACTACCAAGAGTGAGTTGTACATTATTTGTTTTACAGTATGATTAGCAGTAGAAGCATTAACTGGCAAGATTATACCTAGAATTAAAGGTTGTGTCAAATGAACTAATCAGATTTTTAAACTTCAGATTTACTTCTAGAATAAAGGCAAACAATTCCAGAATAACATACAGCCCAAGCTGTATTTCTCAGTAATAAAAGTAAATTGGCTAGATAATTATTTTCTCCTCAAAGAAACTTAACTCGCACTGAAACTAATACCCCTAAATCCATTTTAATTTATACTTGAAACTTTTAGTTATTTTATAAACCCTAAGGTATATTTCTGTGCTTCACTCTAGGGTTCTGGGTACACTGCAATGATTCCAAGCTAAGCATGTGCACTATGGATGAAGTATGCAAGGCCCAAGCTTATATCTTGTTTTATACCCAGCGAGTTACTGAGAATGGACATTCTAAACTCTTGCCTCCAGAACTCCTGTCTGGTAGCCAACATCCCAATGAAGAAGCTGATACCTCTTCTAATGAAATCCTAAGCTGATCCAAAGACAGTGGGGCTTTCTTCTTGTGATTTTATATATACTTTTTAAAAGGGCTTACAATTTTGAGCTTGTTTTTTTACCTAGGAATCAGTGCACTGTTTATACATTTTGTATCTACAACAAAGCTCTTTTTACAGAGACAAGGTTAGCATAAATATGTACTATCAATGACAGCAAGTAACACAACTTTTTTCAAGTACTTCAGAGTTTTAAACTTTTAGTGTTTACTTCAGACGGCATTACCTCTTTTATATTTTGATGTCTAAATTGGCTCAGATCATGAATTTGTGTAATCTTTTACCGAAGTTCAGGTGGCATCATTTTATACATTTATTTATCTTTCGTAGGTATTTTCTATACAAATTCTTAATTAGATACTTTCTTCACTGATAGTCATACCAAAAAAAATTTCTTTCAGGCCATTTGCATACCTGAAGTTACTTTTGCCCCTTGAAGGGAGTTAAACTACTACATTCATTGTGAACTATCAAGGTATCACCTAAATACTCATCAATTACACTAATTGATATTCCTGACGCTTTGTGTGTTACAGGGCTCAGAATAGACATTACTTTGGCTAATGGAACTTCTATTTTTCCAAAAATTTATTAAGTTTTAATAATTGTTCTTTATTTGGCATGGTCCAACTTTATACAGATGAAAATGACAGCTTTATAAATAGTATGTCTAAATTACTTCAGTACTGTGGACATGAAAACGATGGCTGGGATTTATAATGATGATTTGTCTGGCAACAAACAGGTTTGTCCAGAATCTAATAAAGTCTTACCGAAAATCTGAATTCAGCAGCGTATTATGATATATAAGTACTGTTTAACTTGAATAGTTCATTTGATATGTTTAACATTAATCTCTTAAAAAAAGCTTTGTACCATATCCTACCTTGAGATTTTTAAAGGAAGAAATCTTGGAGATAAAAATTGCATAGGACAGAGAAAATAATTGTTCAAAATTGGCAACTGGCAACATGTTCAGCATCTCTTATTTCTAAATAACTAAAGGCTTGGACAACTTTTGCTCTGATTATGTGAAGACTAGGAACCTCAGATAGTCAAGCACTGGGCCCTTACTTTAATAGAGTGCAAGTTTAGGTAATTTTTTAAAATATAGCATGACACACTCTTTGCTCTTCCCTAATAATCTCACTAGATCTCTTTAAAATCCTACTGCTGCTAATTATCCATTAACCTCTATAGATCAGCTATTTAACATCTTAGCTCAGTGTTAACCACTGGAAGATCATTTTTTCCTTTATTAAATGGGTTTTCTTGCAGGTTGAAATCTTTTTTTTTTTTTTTAAGGATTTTATTCATTCATGAGACAGACAGAGAGAGAGAGAGAGAGAGAGAGAGAGAGGCAGAGACACAGGCAGAGGGATAAGCAGGCTCCATGCAGGAAACCTGACGTGGGACTCGATTCCAGGTTTCCAGGATCACACCCTGGGCTGAAGGCAGCGCTAAACCGCTGAGCCACCCAGGCTGCACGCAGGTTGAAATCTTAATGAAAGATCATATCCTACAGAGTGTTATTCTCTGCTAGTAATCATCTATTAAGTATAAGCTTGAAAAGGACCTTTGTTAGCAAATTTTCCTTAAATTTCAGAGAGCAAGTCATTGGGCAGCTGATCATGAAGTGCAATGAGAGTTTATCTTTGAACAAATCATTTGTGCCAAATATATAGCTTGAGTATTAAATGGCTGAAGTTTAAAAAATCGTTCATTTAAATACCTATGCAAAGTTACCTCAACTGTTAACATAATTATACCTCATTAAAGATTTATGTGTTCAAGATACTAGAGTCTAGCCTTTTTTAACTTTAAGGATTACTTTATACGTGGGTTAACTGCTGTATACTCTAGCACCTAATTTTAGGGACATAATTTTAAAACCACTCTGAAAGCTTTGCTGTTTATAATAGTATAAGTTGCTTATTTCAGTACTTAATTTCAATATAAAAATATATGAAAGTGCCTTAGGCTTTTACTTTTTAATCCCTCAAACCCAAAGCCTATGGAGGAGGCTGTGTGTGTGTGTGTGTGTGTGTGTGTGTGTGTGAGGTCAAGAAGGTATATGAGAACTCTGTACTTGCTGTTCAATTTTGCTACAAACCTAAAATTGATATAAAATTAAATAGACTTAAGACAAAACTAAAACCTAGCCAATGAACAGAAACTTAGATTTCTTATTGTGTATCTCAGTGTAGACTTCTACATTCAGCTAAGTTGATCTAACAAAAAACAACATGTTTTGTTTGTAAAATAATTTACTAAAGGCACTATTTGTTAAACATCAAACTAATAATTTGTTACCAAAAAGGTACATCATTGTAAACATGACAAAATGATTTCGAGAGATACATGGCTAGTAGGTAAACAATACAATTTTAAGTGACATCTTTCCTATTTACAAGATCATATTCCTTCCAGCTATTCCAGGGGCTTGCAAGTGATGCTACTGCTTGTGACAGTTACCTGAGAGGGGAGCTTGGAGCTCCTAACTGGTTTGAGATGACTACTGCTAAAGAGGTCTTATAAAGCTCCAAAATTCTTCACTCATAAGGTCATTTGAAAACTCTTTAGCTTAGAAATCAAGATACTTTTTTTTCTTTTTTTTTTTTCAAGATACTTTCTGTCTCCCACCAAAACACATCAAAAAGATATGGATTCAGAACCCCAAAAGAACTAGCTGGAGGGCACAAGCCCTGTAACATGTCCAAGCACGAATTGGTGAGCTCTGCCACTAAGCACATCACAGAAAATGGAGAAAATAATCCAAAAGTAGCTATTGAACATTAGCACCATAATAAACATGGCTCATATAGCTAAAAACTAGACTGTTTATCCCACCAGGTAACATTCATTTATAGCTCTAATGCTGAAAGAGCAGCTTTTTAATGTATAAGTGATCTAAGTACAGAAGTCCGGTTTTAATTCCTATGAGAAAAATGTTAAACAAAATACAAACTAAACAGCATCCCAGAGGCAGTGAATCTTACTGTGCTAAAGCATATACAGATTAAGGCTTTACCTTGGTACATAAACAATTTTGAAATTAGGTTGGAACATTACCAACAAATCAGTTACAAAGAATTCAAGCAATTTGTTTAAGAACCTATAGTGGGACTCAGTTCAAAAGTATTAGGCATCTTACATTCAACTTATGCACTTAGCTGCCATAAGTGTTACTGTAACTTCACTCCCTGAAATGCCACCCATAGTTTTGAATTCAAGCCAGTCAAGTGTTAAAAGAATTTGGTTCATTAATGAAAAAGCCTAATGATTCAATTAAACTCTTCTAACTAGAGAATGATCCAAGTACAGGAAGTTACCCTGTTTTAGTATTTGTAGTTTCAAATGCCCTTTTGGTTTACTGAGTAAACACATTTCCTGATAAATACCACCACTGGACAATAGATCTAAATGTTAAAATTTTAACCAAGTCAAGGTTTCAAGCTGGTACAATGTTCCTACTAGGTCATGTTTCAATTAATCTTTCCAATGTCAGGGAAAAAAAATGAAAGACAAAGACTATAACATGGTTTGGAAAAGAAAATAAACTATTCCTAAAGCTCTATATTATGAAGAGTCTCCAATTTTATGCATGTATAAATCTTGTTTTAGCCACTATGCCAGAAGTTTCAGTGTAGAGGTTTACAATCTAGATAAAAGGCTCTACAATTTCCCTACATGCTTAGCTATTTACTGTGCAGAATTATAACCACAGACATTGAAATATAGCTCTCAGATCTGAAAATGTCTTTATTTTTTAGAAAATGGATTCCAGGAAGGTTAAAAAGCAATACCAGAGGGTATAGGTGCAGAATTGGATGTAGTCATTCAAAGCATTCAATTAAGAATATGGCAATATAAATATCTGAAAAGCATCTCTTAAGTGTTCAAAACAAAAAAATGTATAAGTCATTCCTAACTAATTTGAGCTTTATAGCATTTCCTAGATGGGAAAAACAGTTAACATTTGAAAGTCCTGAAAGCTTTTTCCTTGACTAATTACATCAGATGGTTTGCCTTTGATCAAATTCCTTCCTTTTTAAACATGGATAAAAGCATTACATAGGTCCACTGTTAAACAGACAACATGTTGCAAATTACTTCTGGTATAATGTATTCCAACAAAGCTTAGAAAATAAAAGATGTTGAGGCGGCTTTGGACTAAGTTTAATAGTCATCTCCTCTGCTGACAACTTCTTTACACGTTGGACGCAACAGTATGGTATGTTCAAACTGCGCTGTATATGATCCTTTAATGTCACATAATGGTGGATATGGATCTACAATGCCCAAGTCACACAGATTCTTCAGAGCCATCAAGTATTTACTTTCTCCCAAGCGATCCAGCCATCTGCGGCAGAAGGCTAGGGTGCCAAAGTTTTCATTGATGACGTTCAACAAGTGTTTTGTTCTTGGAAGCCTAAGAGGAGAAAACCCAAAATTAACAGGTAGTTAAATGAGTTACCAACTCATTTTCCCCATTAAGGAAAATTTATATAGTACACGTGGCTTTATTCAGTAATTCAAAAAACATTTTTTAAAAAAAGATTTTATTTATTCATAGAGACAGAGAGAGTGAGAGGCAGAGACACAGGCAGAGGGAGAAGAAGGCGCCATGCAAGGAGCCTGACGTGGGACTCGAGCCAGGGTCTCCAGGATCATGCCCTGGGCTGCAGGCGGCGCTAAACTGCTGCGCAACTGGGGCTGCCCTCAAAAAACATTTTGTTGCCTCTTTGAATATTCAAGTCAGAATGTAAACAACCCATACCTAATCCTACATGGCAACTGAATGGGAGACCAGCTGAAAGCTATCTTATCACGTTGATGTGTCTATACATCTGTGTGTTAAATTCCCAGTGGAGACTCATCAACAGTATTATGGTGGCAATTTCCTTTTTTGTACATCAAACTGAAAGACCTGCACATAAAGGAGGTATAAATCCATCCTTCAACAATCTTCTCCAAGAAGTTTAAGGGGGAAAAAAAGGTAAAAATACAAGGTTTACCAAAAGGAAAATATTAACAAAAACCTAGAAATGACAGCAAAATAATTACGTGTGAAATTACTGAAAATGGATCTGAACAGAATACTTGTTTATATCATTTTTATTTCAGTTAAGATTTTTAAGAGGCCAATTTCTATGCCATACTACAAAAATCCACAGAATTTATTGGTAGGATATAGAACTGTACACTTATTGGTAGGCCACAGAACTTTACATTATGAATGTACAATTGTGGATGTTTGTCAAATTTTTTAAAATGCTAACTGGGAAAAGAAACTTAATACTCCTAAAAACAATGGTCTCTCACCTGATTGGCACGTGTCCAACATCAAAATTTTTCATATAATGTGAACATTCCATGTCATCATGAACAACGCCTTTTCCTGTGCTTCCAAAGGTTTCAATGGCATACACTTCTCCTTCCTAGAGTATGTAAAGGTCACAGGGAGAGAAGAAGAATACAGAACTAATTAAAATTGTCATTTGTTAACTTCAGGCTGAGGTATTACTTTCTTCACATAAGAAACAACATTAAAAAAACTCTAATAGTCATTACCCACCCTTCTCTGCTTTATCTCCTTAGCCCTTTTTGGTCTGTGTCCTCCTATTAGAATGTCACCTTTATGGGGCACCTGAGTGGCTCAGTCAGTTAAGCATCCAACTTTTGATCTCAGCTCAAGTCTTGATCGCAGGGTCCTGAGTTCAAGCCCCACATTGGGCTCCATGCTGGGCATGGAGCCTACTTTAAAAAAAGGAATGCAGGGATCCCTGGGTGGCTCAGCAGTTTGGCGCCTGCCTTTGGCCCAGGGCACGATCCTGGAGTCCCGGGATCGAGTCCCACATCGGGTTCCCTGCTTGGAGCCTGCTTCTCCCTCTGCCTGTGTCTCTGCCTCTCTCTCTCTCTGTGTGTGTCTCATGAATAAATAAAATCTTTATAAAAAAATAAAATAAAATAAAATAAAAAATTAAATTAAAAAAGAATGTAGCCTTTACATGGGCAGGGAATTTTATTTTGTTCACTACTACATCCTCAATGACTACTAGAGTCTGGCACCTAAGAGATGCTTAATAAAAAGTGGTGAATAAGCAATCTTTTGGCATACCCAATATCCACAGCTAACTGTGCCCTGTTCTGACCAGACACAATTTGCACACACAGAGACCAATTCGTATTGGAGTACAGATGGCAAGTTAATTTTACTCAATATACTATATACTCAACTATCACCAACTTTAGTTTGGAAAAAAAAATTAAAGAACACAGAAACACTGTTAATGGCATATATACCTCCATTCTTGTTGCCTCTCCTCCTTTCACAATGGGCACTGTTTTCCCAGCATGTATTCTATATGGCCCAATTGAATGTCCATTTAGGTTACGGATTGGTTTCACTGGAATAATAGAAAAAAGAGTTATTCAAGGTCTACAGAAACACAAACATCTCTTGGATTTTTTTTTAATTAATTAATTTATGACAGAGAGAGAGAGAGAGGCAGAGACACAGGCAGAGGGAGAAGCAGGCTCTATGCACAGAGCCCGATGTGGGACTCGATCCTGGGTCTCCAGGATCAGGCCCTGGGCTGAAGGCAGCGCTAAACTGCTGAGCCACCCAGGCTGCCCCAATCTCTTGGCTTTCTGGCAAAGAGTTCAAGAATCGACTTAAAATTAAGACATGGCGGGATCCCTGGGTGGCGCAGTGGTTTGGCGCCTGCCTTTGGCCCAGGGCACGATCCTAGAGACCCAGGATCGAATCCCACATCGGGCTCCCGGTGCATGGAGCCTGCTTCCCCCTCTGCCTGTGTCTCTGCCTCTCTCTCTCTCTTTGTGACTATCATAAAAAAAAAAAAATTAAGACATGGCTCTACTAAACTCCATGTTGACATAGTTAAATGCAAACTGGAAAACCAGTGGAAAAAAAAAAAAAAAGAAAACCAGTGGAATATAAAAAGATGTTTGCTACAGTGTTACACTGATTAAAAACTAGAAGGGAGTAAGAGGAGATAGTGGGAAAAGAACAAACTATGTGATGACACAACAGGGTCATCTAAAGAGGTATTGTTAATAAAAAGTTATAAAATGCCATGTGATTAGGGATTACAAACATAAAAAAATATGCTACGGTTAAGGACCAAAAGGTAATGTGAAAATGAGAATTTTGTGTTGAAATGTCAGGATTATAAAACCTTAAATTTTATAATTATAGCACATATAGTTCAAGTGTTATTTTTTTTTTAAAGATTTTATTTATTTATTCATAAGAGGCGCACAGAGAGGCAGAGACATAGGCAGAGGGAGAAGCAGGCTCCATGCAGGGAGCCTGATGCGGGATTTGATTCCAGAACCCCGGGATCACGACCTGAGCCAAAGGCAGATGCTCAACAAATGAGCCACTCAGGTGTCCCCAATTCCAGTGTTAATAAAGGAAAATCTAACTAATTCCAAGGTCCAGAGACCAATGGCAAATTGTGGTATATTCACACAATGGAACACTACACAACAATAAAATGAAACAATAAAAACAAAAAGTTGGTGATACTGAACTGAAATAAACCTAAAGAAAAAAGAACAAAAGGAGGCACAATTACATATATACCATTTTGTTATTATATATCAAAATTAAGCACAATCATGCTATTGTTTAGGGATGCATAATTAGGTGATAAAGACCAAAGCAAATGCAAATACTTTAGTACTCCAGACAGTGGTCTGCTAAAGGAAGGCTGCACTAATTCAAAGGGGTATATAGAATTGAAGGGGTTTTGGAGTGCTGGCAACATTCTATTCCGTAAGGGATAAAATTATGTAGCTTTCATAGTTTAGTTGAATTTTTATATTGTGTATCTCTAGTGTATATTTCACAATAAAAAGATTTTTTTAAAAAAGATTTATGAGAGAGAGAGAGAGAGAGAGAGAGAGACAGGCAGAGATACAGGCAGAGGGAGAAGCAGGCTCCACACAGGCAGCCCAACATGGGACTTGATCCCGGGACTCCAGGATCACACCCTGGGCTGAAGGTGGCTCTAAACCTCTTAAAGCCACCAGGGCTGCCCTAAAAAAAGGTTTTAAAAAATCTAGCTCTACAGTGCTAGAATTCTCAGTACAAGCTTTTTATCAGGGCATAATTAGGTAGCAGGATTTTGAACTCTACAACAATGAAACGATGACAATTATATTTAGAAAATGGTACAGAAAAATAAAAATTAGCTCTTCAAAAAAATTCTCCTTATACAAACAATAAGCTAAGTTTGCTTTAAAATTCAGCAAGCTTGGGCAGCCCGGGTGGCTTAGTGGGCAGCCTAGGTGGCTCAGCGCTTTAGCGCTGCCTTTAGCCCAGGGTGTGATCCTGGAGACTGGGGATCGAGTCCTACTTTGGGCTCTCTGCATGGAGCCTGCTTCTCCCTCTGCCTGTGTCTCTTGCCTCTCTCTCCTCTGTGTATTCTCATGAATAACTAAATAAAATCTTAAAATAAAAATAAAAATTCAGCAAGCTTTACATTTCTCCAAGATGTGGCAAACTTACCCCACAGGCCAATCAAAAACACATTTACATAAAAGATTTCTTAGCTATTCCAACCTAACATACAACCAAGTTACATAAAAGCAGGGCACAGGAGTATACATTTTTGTATTATACAAGTTTTGACAACACCAGGCTAATTCTGGGACTAACTGTAAAGGTAACTTTCAATTCTACAGCTTCTGATGAAGGTAGAATCACTCCCTTGATGGTTCAGTTATGTGGTTTTTGGAAACTGCTGCTCAGAGTACAGCTTGTCCATTTTTTTCATCTTCCCAATGTCATGATTTGTCTATACCCTTTCTGTTCAAACTAGTAAAAATTAACTATGCCACCCTCCACTAAGAACCTTAACACAATAACTGGTATCAAAAAGGGGTGTGAGGGGGATCCCTAGGTGGCTTGGCAGTTTGGTGCCTGCCTTCAGCCCAGGGCGTGATGCTGGAGTCCCAGGATCTAGTCCCACATCAGGCTTCCTGCACGGAGCCTGCTTCTCCTCTGTGTGTCTGCCTCTCTCTGTGTGTCTCTCACGAATAAATAAATAAAATCTTAAAAAAAAGGGGTGGGGGTTATGTTAAACAATAGAACCTAAAGTGTTGCACCAGCTTAATGGAAAGAATAAGAAGGCAGATACTGATTCCAATATTGCAGGTTGGCATTGTTTTTTGTTTTTTGAAAGATTTTATTTATTTGACAGCACGAGTCAGGGGAGCAGGCTCTCCACCAAGTAGGGAGGGCGACGTGGGGCTCGAACCCAGAACCCTACGATCATGACTGAGCCAAAGGCAGATGCTTAACCAACTGAGCTGCCCAGGTGCCCCTGCAGGTTTGCAGTTATGTGGGGACTCAACATTAAATCAAACTCGCTTAATACACCTTGAAAGGCAGACCACAAGCCAACCGAAGTTGTAAAATTAGGAAAAAATAGAAGGGAAAGATAATATGAGAGGGACTTGAATAAGCATTGTTTGCTGTGGCACCAATCCCAAATCTGGGGGCAGGAAATGACAAGTATACATTTAAAAAAAAAAAAAAAAAAGCCCCAAAGCCCCAATACAAAGAAACTTGGGTTCTGGAGTTTTTACAAAGTTCATCTAGGCTCAAAGATTAACCTGTCTGACCCTATAGTATGTTTTCTTCATTACCCCATAATACCTCCCATCCAAGTGTGAGCAGCCTTAAAGTTTTTTGATTTGTACTGATGTTCACAAGATCTCTGAGAGAGGAACAAGGATAGACACCATCAGGTTGCAGAGGAAGAAATCCTTCTGCAGTTGGCAGAAACATAATACTCTATCAGTATCAACAAAATTATGCAAAGAATGCTAAGTGATGTGGATTTACCGAGGGCAAGGAGGCATGAGTGTCTCTGCAAAGAGGAACATAAAGAAGAGAGAGGATGTAGTTAAAAAGGGAGAGAGATCATCAATGGAAAGAGCCTCTGGCTTGTCTCTCAGCCTCAATTTAACTAGTCACAGAAAACCAAGCCTGCATGTTGGCCAGCATGGGATAAATCCCTGGGTGTCCTTGTTACCACAGTAGCTTGGCAATAGTTCCCACCTAGTGACCACAGTTTCCCTAATTCGAGGATCACTGACATTTTCCCTCTTTATATTCCCAGGAGATAAAGATAAAGCAGCTGACCCAAAGAAAGCATTCAACACTATTCTGTAAAATTAATTCTGCAAGAGGTCATATGCATTTCAAAATAAGATACATTAAAAAAAAACATACCTTGATAGGTCTTCCCATCTATTTCAACCTCATAGGATTCCATAACTTCTTGGATGGCCTCACCAACATCACATAGACGGACATCAATTCCAGCACACTAAAAACAAAATGATGTATATTAGAATTTTATAGCGATTTGTTAGTATTTTAAAATAAAGGACAACTAGATAAACTGCTTTGCACATTATAACTTTTATAAAAGTACACTGTACTAGAATTACCCACTTAAAACCCTAAGGCCAGTGGACTGGTCTTACATAATCCAAAGACCTTAAATGGGCTATAAAATGTTCAAAATATGTTCAATGAAATTTCCTTCTAGTTCACATACCTTTATTCCAGTGTTAGTGGCATCCTTTACAGCTTTTAATAATGTATCATATTTGGGATTAAAAGTAACAGTAAAAGCACAGTCAATAATCCTACCTGAAAGAGAAAATTATTTAAATTGATTTAGCAGCTAGTCAATTTGCCTACTTTATAGCATCTACTCTATTAACTTTGCTAGTTAAAAGGAAAATAAAACGTGGGTTCAAACGAAGGCAGCAATCCAAGTACCCAGATAGCATTCACAATCAAAGTGGAAAAAAGTATAAATTATATAAAGGTTTCAGATTAAAAAAACTAATTCCAGTGTTAGTATATTACTTCAAGATAGTATCAATTTAGTACTAACCCAGGTGGATAAGCAAAAATAGAAACTAATCAGAGAAAAACCCAGGGGACTAAGAAATAGCAATGTGGGCAGAGAAAATGTACAAGGTCCACAGACACTAATCGTCAGTCCAGCTTCACCAATTTATCAAAACCTCAGGTAAGTACTTAATCTGAGTTTTCTTTTCTTTTTCTTTTTTTTAAATTTTATTTATTTATTCATGACAGACACAGAGAGAGGGGCAGAGACACAGGCAGAGAGAGAGAAGCAAGCTCCATGCAGGAAGCTTGATAAGGGACTTGATCCTATGACTCAAGGACCATGCCCTGGGCCGAAGGAAGGCACTAAACCGCTGAGCCATCCAGGGATCCCCTGAGTTTTATTTTCTCACCTAAAGTGAGATAAGAAGATACTAACCTAATGAGGTTTAGGACAGAATTTAGAAAAGCCAGCAAGTATATAAAGGTTGGTAAACTTAAAAGGTTCTCAGTAAATGTTTGTTGTTGTACGGATAAATGTCTGAAACAACATGAAGAAATATAAGATTAAGTTCTTCACATTTTAATAGAAAGAGTAATAAACCTCAATTACCCAACGATTTGCATTATACTCCATTTAGTAGGATGCTTAAGAGTACATTTCAAAACCTGCCTCAACACAGCTCTACTGAAAAGTGTGGCATAAAGAAGAAAACTAGCGAGTTCAAGTAACTATATCCCCATCCAACAGAGAAAAGACTAGTTTTTAAGGGGAGGGGAGGGGGTTACATATTTCCAAGAACTCACCACTTATATGTGTTCCGAAGTCTATCTTACAGATGTCATCATACTGTAATACTGTTGTATCACCAGCATTTGGAGTATAATGGGCAGCACAGTTATTCAGAGAACACCCGGTAGGAAATGCCAGGCCTGCATTTAATCCATTCTCTTTAATTAGCTTTCGTGAACAGTCTTCCAATTTTTCACTATTAAAAAAAATTATTTACTTTTACATTTTTATCCTTATATATCTTACACATCATCAGCTCCAGAGAGTTTACTAAAAATTCTTAAATTACTTTCTTGAAGTGATTTGAGCACTTCCTGGATGTGAATAAGTAAGAGTTCTCTGATGCTATGAAAATAGTAGCTCATCTCTAAAAGATGTAAGAATTTAATTCCACTAGAAATCTAAAGAAACAGAACCACATGAACCACTTTTAACTTAGTTTACTAGGAAATGAGATTCCTGACTTAGACTAATTTATTTTTTTTGACTTAGACTAATTTAAATGCTGATTATATTTTATTTGCTCAATGTTGCACATTTAAAAAATCGTCTGAATTACAGAACTGTTGCTTGTTATAGCTAATTACTTCTAAAAGGGAAAAACTAAAGAAATAATTACTTTATTGGTTTCTTCACTGCATTATAACTTATGACCAATAATTTTAATATGAATGTTAGCTAGCAAAATAACAGATCTCCAAATAAAACATAAGAATCAAGGTAATGTGTGCATTTGCACATGTAAATGTACATGAATACAAAATAGGGTGGCTGAGGTACTAACGCCCCTCTTACAATTTTCTCATTACATTTACAGTACGAGATGTCTGAAGATATTTCTAGGAGCTTAACTTCAGGTTTTAGCAAAGTAGTAATGAAAGCCAAACATTACAGTCAGAGTTAGCACTAAAAAAAAAAAAAAAAAAAAAAAAAAAAAAATTATCATGTTCTTACAAAAACATATTCCTTTTACCAGATTTCTATCATTGTCATCCCAGGCTTGATCCAGCTCATAACATATTTTCTAACTTGTCGATGTGCTTCCGCAGCTTCTCGAAAATCATTCCAAATCTCTTCACTAGCTTGATCTAATGCTTTCTTTTCTTCACTCGTAGTTCTCCAAGCAGCTGTTCGCCTTTATAGTATGTACAGTATAGTATTAGTCATTTAAGAAACAGCAGATAAGTATTAAGACTGAGAGATAAAAATATATTAAGACATTTTAGATAAAAATGTTACATATTCAGTTTCTTCTATTAAAAGTCAGCAAAGTTTCTGAAATACTAGTCACATAATTGCAATCAAGCCAAATCAAGTTAAACCTTTTGAGAGACTCAAAATCCTCAAGTGAGATTTTATTCATACAGAGACTAAGACTAAAACTCTGGCACACAAAAAAACATAAAAAGAAAAAAAACAACGACAGAGAATTCAAAAGAGAGTCCTAGAAACCAAGCAGTGGGAGAAAAAAAGTCCTTCTTCCACTCAAGGTTACAGTCTAGGGAGACTTCAAAAGACTATACCAAAAATTAGCATTTAACTTTATACACAGGGTAAGTACTAATGTGAAAACTTGCCCTGGAAATCTACATATGCCTTCCACAAAACACAAAATATTATGTGTTTTTGTAGGATTTTTCTAATTGCATATAAATAAGAAGTGATCTTCCTTCCTTGAAGGATATAGCTCATATTTTAAAACTGTCAAGAGCAACAAACATTTTCTATTCAGTATCTGGGAATGAGGAGATCCACGGACTCCCTTTAAGCGCACATTTCAAAAACAGTTAACTGTTTTCAAATGAAAATCTTTTAAAAAGTTGTAGCTTTCACACATTAAGCAATATTGAATATACAGTTCACAAACTCAGTGATCACTGATGTATAAATACACTCAGTCATAATAAAAGTGATGTCTTCGGGATGCCTAGGTGGCTCAGCAGTTGAAGCGTCTGCCTTTGGCTTAGGGCATGATCCCAGATTCCCATCGGGCTCCTTGCATGAAGCCTGCTTCTCCTCCCTCTGTCTGTGTGTCTCTGCCTCTTTCTGGGTTTCTCATGAATAAATAAAATCTTTTTTTTTAAAAAAAGTGATGCCTTCAAGAAATTCCTATTTGTCTTAAAGAATAGCTTGCAGGCAAATCCAGCCTGGTGCCTGTTTTGTAAGTAAAATTTTACTGCAATACAGTTATGTCCGTTTGTTTAGACTGTCTATAGCTACCTGCATGCTACAAAGGCAGAACTGAGTAACACTTAAGGCCTGAAATATTTACTGTATGTCTCTTTAAAGTTTATATAACTGCTCTACACTATGCCAAGTTAATGCCCCCAAATGCTGTGAATTGTTCTGTCACTGTCAAGTTCATATGATTACTTCCT
Organism: Nyctereutes procyonoides; assembly: GCF_905146905.1. Taxonomy (NCBI): domain Eukaryota; kingdom Metazoa; phylum Chordata; class Mammalia; order Carnivora; family Canidae; genus Nyctereutes; species Nyctereutes procyonoides. The sequence goes on from NW_026575122.1 coordinate 28,744,395, forward strand.
ACTGCAGTAGCTACCTGTGTGCCAACATCTAGCACCTCTAACTTGCTACATAGACCCAAAAGGGCTGTCCTATGTCAATTTAAGGGTACTTAATCATCACAGAGGCTTCTTTGGCTTATTTTGTTTGGAAATGTATTTTGGATCTGTATACTGACATTATCGGAGAACTGAAATATTGCAGCACCATCTCTTAAGGTCAGTTTTATCTCCATAAATACTTAAATGCGTATGAATAAATAGTGACAATCCAAGAGGCAATTCCTAATAAAAGCATTCAAATGAACATCCTCAGACTGAAAGGTAACAGGAAAAGATCCATTAACAAGTATATTCTCAAAATGATGGGACAGACCAGCCACAATATCCTAACCTGAAGATGTAATTCCTCAGTTCCTGCTCTCCCATGAATCCAAAAATATTTCCCAGGAACAAAGAACCTGAATATTCTAAGAACAAATCATTTTCTGGCAGAAGAGGGTGGCTAAAGTCTCAGAACAATTTTTAAACAAAACTTATCACAATTCTTCATCTCAGCCAAGGCCATAACTCTGACACATATACTTGACAATGACAGAACAGCCATACCTATATGCACACCCTTGTCTCAAAAGCCAAACATTTTGTGAAAAGCAAAAACATCCTCAAATGTTTACTCTAGGATGGTAAGATGACAGACCATCCACAGGGAACTGATGGATATCATGCATGTAGGGCCACGAATATGAAATTGGTCATTATCAATTCCCATTTCTTCCCAATTCTTCAAACCCAATTCTTACAGGTTAAAATGTTAAGTATAATTAAATTACAAATGCTATTTGACTACATTTTAGAATCAAAATACAGTACAAAAATCCCCAATACTGAAATCAACAGGCCTCACATGATCTTATACTTTATTATTTTTTTTTAAGATTCTATTTATTTATTCATGAGAGACACATAGAGAGAGAGACATAGGCAGAGAGAAAAACAGGCTCCATGCAGGAGGCCCAATGCAGGACTCGACCCCAGGACTCCAGGATCACAGCTGGGCCAAAGGCAGGTGCTCAACCGCTGAGCCACTCAGGCATCCTTGATCTTTTATTTCTGAAGCCACATAGCTGATTCACAGAAGCAGTGAATTCAAAAGATTATGGAATGTACTGCATTATTGGTAAAGAGCTACCAATCAGAAAATGGATTAAAGGGGGGTGCTGGGTGACTCAGTTAAGCATCTGCCTTCAACTCAGGTCATGATCCCAGGGACCTGGGACTGAGCCCCACACGGGGCTCCCTGTTTAGCTGATTGCCTGCTTTGCCCTCTGTGCCTCCCCCTGCTTGTGCTCTCTCTCATATAAATAAAATCTTTTTTTTTAAAGATTTATTTATTTATTCATTCAGAGAGAGAGAGATAGGCAGAGACACAGGCAGAGGGAGAAGCAGGCTCCACACAGGGATCCCGACGTGGGACTTGATCCCGGGTCTCCAGGATCACACCCTGGGCTGCAGGCGGCGCTAAACCGCTGCGCCACTGGGGCTGCCCAAATAAAATCTTAAAAAAAAAAAAAAAAGGAAAAGAAAATGGATTAAAGAAATTCTAAGTCTTGAGTTCAAATTGAAAGTCATTAAAGTAATATTCAAGCATCTAAAATTACAATTCTAAACTTGTACTAATTACAAAAAATATGAAGGAGCTGCTCCCCTTTCCAAAACCTAATATTTTGATGTTCAGTCTACTTAGCAAAAATAGAGAAATTAAGATGAAAAAAACATGCTGAGCTCATAATAATTATCTAAAAGAGCAATTAATTCATTCAACTGACAGAGGTGGGTTAGAAATGCTTTTAAGGGGCATCTGGGTGGCTCAGTCGGTTGGCTGTTTGCCAGGGTCCTGGGATCCAGCCCTGCATCACGCTCCCTGCTCTATGAGGAATCTGCTTCTCCCTCTACCCCTCCCCCTGCATGTGTTCTTGCTCTCTCACTCTCTCAAATAAATATATAAAATCTTAAAAAAAAAAAAAGGCTTTTGAAATATGTTGTGTCTGCACAACAAAACTATCATAATAAATGCTCAAAAGAGAATCCTTATAGAAGTGTTTACAGAGTATGTAAATTATACCTCTTTCATATTTCTGAGTCTTCAGTATTTCATCATTTTTACTAGATTAAGGGCATAAATATAAGTAAGACCAAAAGATACAAAGGAATACAATTAATAATTTCTTTTTTTGGGATCCCTGGGTGGCTCAGTGGTTTGGCGCCTGCCTTTGGCCCAGGGCGTGATCCTGGAGTCCCGGGATCGAGTCCCACGTCGGGCTCCTGGCGTGGAGCTTGCTTCTCCCTCCTCCTGTGTCTCTGCCTCTCTCTCTCTCTAGGTCTATCATAAATAAATAAATTAAAAAATTTTTTAAATAATAATAATTTCTTTTTTTAATCGCAGACTTTTTAAAAAAGATTTTATTCATTTATTCATGAGACACAGGGAGATAGGCAGAGACATAGGCAGAGGGAGAAGCAGGTTCCCTGCAGGGAGCCCAACATGGGACTTGATCCTGGGACCCCAGAATCATGCCCTGAGCCAAAGGCAGATGCTCAACCATTGAGCCACCCAGGCGTCCCCAACTAGTAATTTCAAATTTCATAAACATTTGTAAACTAAACACATGGATAACTTAAAAGCTAATTGTATTTTTAAAGCACTGTATGGAATATTTATTAAAAACCATTTGAAAATGTCCCTAAATTTTTTTTTAAAAAAATGCATGTTTTTAACCCAGAAGAATTAAGAATGCATGCAGACATGATACCAATTTCTTCTTCTGAAAACTGGTACTTAGAAGGGAAAAAAGTAAAGCATGTTTTAGCTCTGCCTATAGTTAACTAATAAAGTTAACTGATACTCAGCTGATAAAGGAAAATCCTTCTTACAGAAGTCAGCTAATAAATGTAGAAGGAAACAAAATTAGAAAATCACCATTTTGCAGTCCCCAGTGAAATAACTGAGTAAGCATGGATGGATACTAAAATAATTAAGTAGAATGTTGCTGAAGCAAAGAATATTCCAAAAGAATATTCCAATGGTACCAAACTACCCCCAAAGATTACTTGAAACCTGCAAAAAGAAAAAAGTATCTTTAAAAAAGAAACAGCTGGCTGTTACCAAATTAACCAAGTGATCAAACAGTAAAACCAGTACTAGAAAAACATAACTTTACAACTGATGTAATAGACTATGATAGAATATGAAGCACATATCATAAATGACATGTTCTTCCTGTCAAAAACATTTAATCTAAATCTAATCTAACCCTTTCCAACTAATTCTGGTTTACAGAAAATAAAGGAATAGAGAAAAAAGTTTAATGACACCACAAGGAAACAGTAAGAAAAACTGCAGAATAGGAGTCTTTCTAAACTAACTAGTCTCTTTAAAAAGTCAGTGCAACAGAGAAGAAAGCGAGAATTCTAACCATATGCACTGTATGAACCTTGACTGAACCCTGGTTGAGAGGGCAAAAATAGCTTAAGAGATATTTCAGGGACAATGGAAAAAAAATTCTAAATATGAACTAGGTATGTATATAATACTGGAAAATTACTCTTAATTTATATAAATGTGATAATTTGGAGAATATCTAATTCTTGGGAGATGCTTTAAATTTGTTTGTTTTTCTAAAACAATCATGTGGCCCAAACTTACAACCCTGAGTTCAAGACCTGAGCTGAGGGGCATCTGGGCAGCTCAGTTGGTTAAGCTTCCAACTCTGGATTTCTGCTCAGGTCATGTTCTCAGGGTTGTAAGATTCATCCACAACAGGTTCAGTGCTCAGAGGGGAGTCTGCTTCTTTCCTTCTCCCTCCCCCTCTGTCCATATCCCATCCCTCTGAAATGATTAAATAAATTAAAAAAAAAAAAAAAAGACCTGAGCTGAGATCAGAGTTGGACACCTGACTGAGCCACCCAGCCCAGAGAGATCCTTAAAGTTTTTTTTTTAATTTTTAAAAAAAGACTTTATTTATTCATGAGAGACACACAGAGAAAGAGAGAGGCAGAGACACAGGCAGAGGAAGAAGCAGACTCTATACAGGGAGCCCGACGTGGGACTTGATTCTAGGACTCCAGGACCACACCCTGGGCCGAAGGCGGCACTAAACCACTGAATCACCCGGGCTGCCCTGATCCTTAAAGTTTTTAGAAGTGAAGACTCAATGGAGACTTGCGGTACCTGGCTGGCTCAGGCAGTAGAACAAGCGACTCTTGATCTGAGGGTCATGAGTTCAAGCCCCATGTTGGGGTTGGAGATTACTAAAAAAAAAAAAAAACAAAAACCCAAAAAACAAAAAAACAAAACCACCTCATTTTTAAATGATCTATCAAAAACCAAAAAAAAAAAAAAAAGAAAGAAACAAATACATACATCTACAACTACATAGACATATAAAAATACTGTATTTCTCTACTAACATGAAAAGAAATTTAAAAATGGGTTACAGAGGCACCTGGGTGGCACCTGGGTGGTTGAGCATCTGCCTTTGGCTCAGGTTGTGATACCGGGGTCCTGGGATCAAGTCCTTATCAGGCTCCCCACAGGGAGTCTGCTTCTCTCTTTGCCTATGTCTCTGCATCTCTCATGAATAAATAAATAAAATCTTTTTAAAATATTAAATTAAAATATTAAAAAATAAAAAAAATAAAAATAAATAAAAAAATATTAAAAAATTAAAATGGATTAAAAAGCTGTTTGCAGTATAGATCTATCTTGAAGAACATTCCCAGGTATTTATAATACACATTTATATAGGGACTATAGAGGAAGAAATAGCATGTTAATAGTGGTTTTAAAATTCATTGGTAGAATGTAGAAGAATATTTTAATTTTTTTCTTTTTGCTTATTTGTATTTCCTACCTCTTCTATAATGGATGTGTATTGCTTATAGAACTGTCCCAAATAACTGCCTACTAAATTTAGAAATAGGTATCAAGAATTTGAAAATAATTCTTCATTCTACATCTAGAGATCTAGAATAAGAGAAAAATCAGATCCGATTAATATACTAAATGTTCATCATAAAATTTTTGCTATGGTAAAAAATGAAAATTCGAAACTAGGGAAATATTCAAAAATAGAGAAATCACTAATAAAATTATGCTAGGTACAAAATAGAGTAGCATTATAGTCATTCAAAATTGGTTTAAAAAATGTTTAATGGCACAGGAAATGCACACAGAATGTCAGTTTTTTAAAAGGGAAAATCACTAATGATAAGAGGAAAAAAATAGTAATATCACACTAGAGAAACTGGATAATACCTTATCCAAGTGATGAAATCTGACATTACGTGCCTGAAGATGTTATCTGAAAAGGATAGGTTATCTACTTGTCCAGTATTCCATCCAAAAATATACAAATTACTGGGCGCCTGGGTTGCTCAGTCAAACATCTGACTTTGGCTCAGGTCGTGATCTTGGATTGAGCCTCAGGTGGCTCTGCAATAAGCAGGGAATCTGCTTTTCCCTTTTCCTCTCCCTCTGCCCCTCCCCCTGGTTCATGCCCGCGCTCTCTCTCTCTCTCTCTCTCAAATAAATAAAATCTTAAAAGAAAAATACACAAAATACTCAAATAATTCAGAAAAAGTAGTATGAATACAGATTCACCAATAACATGTTCCACATTTGCCTTCTATCTATCTTGCAAGGAGAAAATTTAACGTTACTGGTATATTACACAGTATATGCATAATTGTCATACTCCATTGAGAGAACAATAGATGAGACAAATGTTAAAGAGAACCTGAATAAAAGGTATGCAAGAGTTCTTTGTACTTTTCTCTTAATATGGAATTATTTCAAAATAAAAAGTTAAATACTGCACTCAACATGGGTGGTAGTTACACAGGTGAGTTCTTTGTGATAATTCATGCAATTTTTACTAAGTTTATTAAAAAATAATGAAAAGGGAAAAAAAGAAAGATAAGCCAAGAAACATACTCTTAACTCTAGAGAACAAACTGGTGGTTCCCAGAGGAGAGGTAGGTGGGGGGGAGGGGATGGGTGAAACAGGTGATGGGGATTAAGCACCGCACTTGCTGTGATGAGCACCAGATGATGTATGGAAGTGCTGAGTCACTATGTTGTACACGTGAAACTGTACACGTGAAACTGTTAACTAGCTGGAATTTAAATGAAAAAAAAATTTTTAAATGAAGGCAGGTATAAAACAGTAATACTTTACCAAATCTGTAAGAATACTGATTCTGATCTATTTGCAAATAATCAAAACTGGTTATATGAATGTCAAAAAATATCAAAATATCAAAAAATTACTGAAGACCAAACAATCACTATAATTTTTTTTACTTCCCCACAGCATACAACATTGCTTTTCAATATTTAAGCATTACTCAAAGAAATACTATAACATATAATTACCATCTTTCTCTATTGTTTCAAAAACAGAAGTTATTCCACCTCCGTTAATATTTAATTTGCAATAAAAAATGATAGTAAGGATGGAAAGATAGTTTTAAAGGTTTGTAAAAGCTCAATTTTTCTTGTATTAAACATTACTTCAAGTGTTCCACCACATTCACATGGTTAATAAAAATATTAACAATCTATTAAAAGCATAGGAAATCAATGACTTTCTTCCACGTTAGCAATAAACACATAGAAATGGAAACAGGTGTGATAACATCTTGTTCACATCAGTAACAAAACCATCAAACACTTAATAAGTTTAACAAAAAAGGGACAGGACCTATCTGAAAAAAACCAGAGTCAGTGGGAAAACATACTATGACAACAGGTAAGACAATATGACACAACTGTCAATTTTCTGAAATAAATGCATAAATGCAATTCTGATCAGACTTGTAATGAAAAGCATTTTCTGTGCGATATGTATGTTAGGAATATAAGCCTGAGCATAGCTAAATATAAAAAAGAACTGTGTTCAGATGTGTGTGGCAGAAAGAGATTTGCCTTAACAAATTATCACTATATATTTTAAAGTTGATGATAATCAGAGATGCCTGGGTAGCTCAGACGGGTTAAGAGTCTGCTTTTGGTTCAGGTCATGATCTCCAGGTTCTGGGACTTAGTACCACATCATCCCACATCGGGCTTCCCACTCAGTGGGGGGTGGAGGGGGTCTGCTTCTTTCTGTTTCTCCCCACTCCACCCCTCATGCTCTTTCTCACATGTGCTCTCTTGCTCTCAAATAAATAAAATCTTTAAAAAAAAATTAAAGTTGCTGATAATTAGATCCAAATAGTACTAGCTAAGAATATACAAACAGATCAGTAGAATAAAAGAAATTGGTTGATTATGAAAATATAGTTCCGGGATCCCTGGGTGGCGCAGCGGTTTGGTGCCTGCCTTTGGCCCACGGTGCGATCCTGGAGACCCAGGATCTAATCCCACATCGGGCTCCCGGTGCATGGAGCCTGCTTCTCCCTCTGCCTGTGTCTCTGCCTCTCTCTCTCTCTCTGTGTGACTATCGTAAATAAATAAAAATTTAAAAAAAAAATTTAATTTAAAAAAAGAAAATATAGTTCCATCATATGAGAATATAGTATATGCCAAAGGTTGTCATTCAATTCAGTAGAATGATTCATTTATTTAAAAAAGATTTTATTTTCTTAATTGGCAGAGAGATGAAGAGAGTCAGAGAGTACAAGTGGGGGAATGTCAGAGGGAGAGGGAGAAGCAGGCTCCTCACTAAGCAGGGGCTCAAACCCACAACTCTGGGATCATGCCCGGAGCCAAAGGCAGATGTTTAACCAACTGAGCCACCTAGGTGCCCCTAGAATGAATTATTTAATAAACAATTCTAGCACAATGGGCTTTCCATTTCAAAGAAAATAAAATTAGCACTCTCAACCTTACACAAAAAAGCTCCACACTAACCAAAGGATGTAATAAAACAGAGTAAGAATTTGAAAAAAAAAAAAAAAAGCTATGAGACTGCTAGGAACCTATAAATATAATAGAAACACAGACTATATACAAAATTTTAAAACTTTTGGAAGAGTAAAAGAATAAAGCCAACAATCAAAAAATGCTCAAAATCATTAGCAGTCCAGGAATCATAAATTAAAATACTACATATTATTTGATTCAGCAATTCCACTCCTAAAAAACTATCCCGTAATAAAACTTCCATAATATAAGGAAATAATACACATACATACACATATATACATATACATGTATATACTCAGAAATGTTTTTATTACAGAATGGTAATACAGCTAAAATATTAGAGGCAAAATCAATTAGAAAATGGTAGATTAAAGTATAGCATATTATGAAGCCATTCAAAAGAATAATAGCTATTCTGATGGACTTGGGAGGACCTTTCAAGAAATAGTCCTGAAGGAGAAAGGTGAGGAAAGTGTGCCTGTGATTCCATTCTAGAAAACAAACAAGACCAAAACAGTCCCCTTATATAAACAGACACAGATGACCACATGTATGAGCATATTAAAATATGGAAGGCTACCTGCTGGGTGGTTACATAGGTCTGGAAGGAAGGAACAGCACACACACAAAAAAAATTTAAAAAATTGTATTTAAAAATAAATGTGATTATTATATGTACTCCGAAAATTTATAATTCATGTGAAATTACATGTCTGTGACATTTCAAAAATAGATGCTTTAAGGTAAGGATAGTAATTAATTTAAATTCAAAGAAAAGATGCTCCTGACATAATATTTCAGAACTTTACATTTATTCCCTTAAGTACTGGGAATGAAGGAGGGGGATTAAAATATAACAATATCACATTCTTTCCTAAAGTCCTAAAATTTAAAGAAAACAATGATGTCTTTACAGGTCAATGAAACAAGGCTACAGTAGAAGCTTTCTTAACCAACTATTGCAACCACTGGATTAACTGATGCTCTTTATCCCTCTGTAAAATATACTGACCAATGCCCACTGTATGCTGAATATAAGGGGCTGACAGGTTCCTGTTCTGAATAACAGCAGCAGTTAACACTTAATGCTTACTATGTGTCTGTTACTCTCCTAAGTGCTTTACATATGTTTATTCCTCACAACAACCCTATGAAGTGCTCATTTTATAGATGAAGAAAACATGATCAATTACTTGCCCAAGTCACAAAGCTAATAAATGTTAGAGCTGGGACTGAAGTGAATCCCAGCTTCTGTGTTCTTAACCAGTCAGCATAATGCCATGATGAATACCTACTGACCAGCTCAAAAGTATCCTTTAAGAACACTTCCAACAATCAGGAAATTTGTTTCCAAACCAGTGTAAATCTTTTTTACTTGTAACTATAATTATGTAATTAGTTATATAGTACGTACAAAGAATTGTTTCTATGAAAACTAAATTGAACACTCAGAAAAGTCTCAATAAAGGCAAGTCATCAAAAAACACTCCTGTCAAATTAAGTGTAGGTAAGAACTGCAAATGGTTTCAGGGAAAAAATGTAAACATCCAGGTTCAGATTACTTAGTTTTTATTCACAGAAACTCAAAATGGAATATTTCATAGACAATGCATTATGGCTTATGAGAAGAAAAAAGTGGAGTACGATATAAAATCCATCTTCAAATATCGAGAATGATGAAAAACAAGTATTTGTTTAAAGTTAACTTTTATCAATGAAAATTTTAATGTTTTGTGATCCCCATTTTAACATACTTTTTTGATTAACTGAACTATTATTACTGGTCCCAATCATTTTGGATAAGAGGGCTTCTACTGTATTTTTTGTTAACAAATTCATAAGATTTTATTAAGGCAGTGGAGCAAATTCTGAGAAAAATCAAATCTGCTTTATTGCTAAGCTATAACTTTCAAAAGTCAAACTGGAAGTTATTTTATGATCCTTACCCATCTTGTGTGGGTGGGTACTCGCATTCTTGTCCTTTGGGAAATACACCATTAGGATACAGGTCACATATTGGAACTGAGGGAGGGTCTGTTTGAACTTTTGCTGTGAGATACAAATAAAGTATTAACTTCTGTAGTTAAAAGTAAAATTAAGCAGTTATCATTTCATTACAGTTTTTCTCGGTTCCTAATGATTATGTCCTAATTTTAAGGAACCTCCTTGCTATCACAGCCTTATAGTTAAAAACAGAAAATATTTCACCATGCTGGCCACCTCCTCTCCAATTTACTATTGCTTAGGAATAGAAATATTCAACTCTCAAAATTCCAATATGTATTTAAATAGTGTATGTCTTGGCAGAAAGCATACTTCTAATGTTTTTGTCTTTATTTACTATAATGGAAAAAGAATAGCAAATAGAGGCCGGTTTTCACAAATAAAAATCAAAGAAGTAATAAAATATGAAAGAGACTCTATAGCAATGAAGTAAAATATAAAGATAAGTGAAAAATTTACTTCAAGGGTCTATTAGGTATAAAAGTTAAGATAAACATACCCAGTGCCAAAGAATATAGGTAGCCATATACAAATTTCCTGATACTTAAAAAGTAAGTCCTTAGCATATGTTTTAAGGACATTATTTCCCAAACTATATTCTAAAAGATACCAGTGTTCCAAGATGATTTTTAAAAACAAATGATTTGTCTTCTAAAAAACTTTTTAAGTACCTAAGAACTAGAGTTCTTATTATATGGAACTGCCTTTTATTTTTATTTTTTTTAAAATTTTTTTTTTAAAGATTTTATTTATTTATTGAAACAGAGAGGCAGAGGGAGAAGCAGGCTCCATACAGGGAGCCCGATGTGGGACTCGATCCCAGGTCCCCAGGATCACACCCCAGGCTGCAGGCGGCGCCAAACCGCTGCGCCACCGGGGCTGCCCGGAACTGCCTTTTAGTAATGAATGTTGTTTCCAAAAAATGCCAGGAAACAGAGTATATTAATTTATGCAGTGATATAGAATATTCAATGTGTATCTGCAGCATTTCAACTACTGAAGTGAAATATGTGGTTTCCATTTGATTATAACTGGTCTTATGGATTGTGGATCTTAAATTTCAACACATTTTGCTCTCTTTGTTCTGCAACGAGGGGAAAAAAGAACTACATAAATACAAGTATAACTGTTCATTGAGTCAAATCATTTACCTATGGAACCATATTTCGGTTCCTTCTTTTAACCCAAACACACAGCATCTCATGAGCACTAAATGTTTTTCTCTTTACATAATGTTTAAGAGTTCTATGGGCAAGTAATCTTAAGAAAACACTGTTTTCAGTTCCTCCTAAGAGAGAACTTTAGAATTTAAAATCAAAAAAGATCTCAGAGGGGGATACCTGGGTGGCTCAATGGTTTAGTGCCTGCCGAAGGCCCAGGGTGTGATCCTGGGGTCCCGGGATCGAGTCCCGCATTGGGCTCCCTGCATGGAGCCTGCTTCTCCCTCTGCCTGTGTCTCTGTCTCTCCTGAATAAATGACATCTTAAAAAAAAAAAAAAAAAGATCTTAGAGGTCATCTTAATTTTGCTTTACACTTAAATCCAGGAATTCCATAATGCCCCTGACAGATGGCAGTGAGCTTCTAAGAATGGAGACAGTCTTTATCTCCCAAGTGAAAATCCACTCATTTTGAAAGAACTGTAACTATTAGAAAACTCTTCCTACATTAATTCAATACCTCCTTGTTACTTTCATCTGTTAGTTCTAGCTTCATTCTTTGCAGTTGAAAGAATTTTACTTCTCATATTTACTGACTCCTTTCTCTCTATAAGAAACCACTTTAAAGGGGCACCTGGATGGCTCAGTGGTTGAGCGTCTGTCTTTGGCTCAGGTCATGATCCTGGAGTCTTGGGATCAAGTCCCGCATCGAGCTCCCTGTAGGGAGCTTGCTTCTCCCTCTGCCTGTGTCTCTGCCTCTTCTTCTGTGTCTCTCATGAATAAATAGAAAGGAAAGGAAAGGGAAAGGGAAAGGAAAGGGAAAGGAAAGAAAAGAAACCACTTTAATGGGGACGCCTGGATAGCTCACAGGTTGAGCATCTGCCTTCAGCACAGGGCATGATCCCAGGTCCGGGAATCGAGTCCCACATTGGGATCCTTATGAGCCTGCTTCTCCCTCTGCCTATGTCTCTGCCTCTCTCTCTGTCTCTCATGAATAAATAAAATCTTAAAAAAAAAAAAAAAAAAAAGAAGGGATATGGTTCTTAACCCCCTCAACCCCTATTTGCCAACCCAGAATTTGTCAATGTTTCTTTTAGGTTGGTATTAGAATGGACTTCTATTAATAGTCCAAATAAGGTATAAATTAGTGTAAAACTATAATGATTCTAAAAATCCTACAGCTGTTAGTTAAGACTCCCTTTTTGTCTTATATCACACTAGCACTCAAAATCCTTAGATCCTATCACCTGTACTAACTTTATATATGTCTATTAAATTTCAACTTAATACTAGCCTATTTTTCAGTCTTCCTGATCTTTTGAAATCTTGAGTTTTATCAACCAAAGTAGTATCGCATTATCTTCAGCTTGATCTCATCTACAATTCTGATAAAGATGCCTTTTATATTATCCATAAATTATTAAGGACTCGAAAAGATCATTAGACAAAAAAATTTGTACTCAAAACAAGAGGGTTGAAGTCCAGCCTTAACCACTTATTAATTGTGACTTGGGACAAACGGCTTGATGTGCCAAGCCTCAGTTTCCTCATCTACAAAATGAAGAACCAGATGAAATCCTGGATAACCTTTGAAAATTATAATGCACTATGTCCAAGTTATTATCTAAAACTATATAGAATTATAATAATCTGTACTGCAGCTATCATTAACTATCATTTATAACTCTCTCACTTTATAGATGAGGAAAATGAGGGCAGTAAATAGCCCATAATTACATTATTTGGTTTATTCCAGAAGTGATTTATGATAGCCTACGAGGTATTTAAAATACACAAATAGAGACAATAAATTAGAGAAAAATAAAAACATGGAAAAAACATAAAATAGAACCTGAAATACTGCTAATACAAAACCACAGATTTGGCTCTAAGCCCTCTAATAGCCAAAAAACAAACAAAAAAACTAGTTTATTTGCATGGGTCATGTTTATGAGATAAACACATTAGGTACTCAGGAAAAATATAATTATTCTTGATACCAAGACCAGACAAAAGATTCTCTCGAGAGTACTCATAAAGAAATAAAATGAACAGCAGGTTCAGTAACATCCTCAGAGGAGGCACAATAAAAGCTGATGGCGTCATACTAAAACATGTGTCAGTGGAAGAATTCTACCAAGGGCAAATAGGAAGTAGCCCTTTAACATTCCTCCCTGCTTACCTATCTTCATCAGGGAGTAATTTAAGAGACTGGGAGAAATGGTTCTCTGAAGCCATTCTCAGGTAATACCATGTCTCACAAGCACACTGTTAACAATTTTTGAATGGAAGGAATAGGACATCACAATCTCTGGAAGATTCCTAGAACACAGGTTACCTGTGTTCGTTAAATATGGACTATGCGGGCAGCCCCGGTGGCCCAGCAGTTCAGCCCCGCTTTCAGCCCAGGGTGTAATCCTGGAGACCAGGGATCTAGTCCCACGTCAGGCTCCTTGCATGGAGCCTGCTTCTCCCTCTGCCTGTGTCTCTGCCTCTCTCTCTCTCTGTCTCTCATGAATAAATAAAGTCTTAAAAAAAAAATGGACTATGTAAGAGACATATCTGACATCCTATGACAAGAAAAATCTAAAAGTAGTTGCCTGAATAGAAGGAAGGCTATCCCCCATCCTCATCCGGAGAAACATCAGGAATATTGCTGATAGAGCCAAAAGTTTTCTTAAAAAATATTTAAGAACTTCTCTCAACCTAGAGATAAAAATGAGTAAAGCCCCCAATATCCTGATTCATAAAATTTCAGCCTGAAAGACTTAAAGGAAGGTATAACCAGATACTCAGTGGTCCCTAATAACCCAAAGGGCATCCAGAATTAGAACTTGCTCTGATTCTCAATCCAACCTTTATTCTCTAATACTTTACAGTCTCCCTGTCTCCTTAATAGAATTTCAGGTCCCTGAAGAGGTTTGGTTTGCCATTTATAAAAACAAAGCACAAGCATGATCATATTTTAAGTAAATACAAAACAGTACAATGTTATTAATAAAATTTAACCACATGCACAAAGTTTAATAAATATTCATCAAGAATCTCTTAACTTCAAAGCTGGCAAACGATGTTTATCCTATTACTGTACAGTGGTACCACTTTACTCATCCCTGACAGAATTGTTATTTGTGTTATTCAAGTTTTAAATTATCAACTTATTCCTAAACTGCAGTAAAATGCAATCAACTTATTATTAACGTCCCTTAACTCAATAATAGGTAAAGAAAATACCAAAAGGATTGTTAAATGAAAAAATAGTTGTGAGCTTCACTAAATTCTAGCTCTATAAAGCCTAAATGTATTTCCTTGACATACAATGGGATCTTAAGGAACTTTAAACCTACTCTTCAAACCTGCTGGTTAATACACATTTTAATTTGTCAGGTTAGATCAACTTAAAACACTAACGTCCTCTCTTCTTCTTCTTCTTTTTCTTCTTCTTTCCAGTTGCTCCATCTCCATCCCCATCTCCATCTAGGAAAAGACCATTTAAAGTATATATTTATTTAAACTTCATAAGCAGAGGAACAAGGCAAGGATAAGCAGACAAGTACACATACACAAAGCATCTTAAATAGCACATAATGAAGCTGGCACAATATTCTTAGAAAATAATTCTAAATATTGCTAATGTAACAGAATTTGTGTAATCAAAAGCACTAAAGAAACTTGACTTCAATTTACTCTAATAAAAGAATTGTTGAATAAGACATTCTTAAGAATAAAAACTGTATTAACACTCTTTTTCAAGAGCTAAGAAGAACTAGTGTTAATTTAATACTAATAATAATGACCATGTGACTTCACCTAAAATAATACTAGTTTGCTTACATATGCTTTGTGGTTCAAGACCTGTATTTCATGACTTCATGTGACCCTTAAAGCAATTTTATGAGATAAAACAAGGAATGTTTAAGGGACATGCCCAAGATAATCCCAACCAGTAAACAGCAGAACTAGACCAAAAATTAAAAAAAAAAAGAAAAAAAAAAAGAACTAGACCAAGAATTTGTCACCTAATTCCTAATCCAGGTAGGAGTATTTGCGGTGTCATATTTTAAATTATCTTTTCCTGCATAGTTATTATTAAAGAAAAAGAGTTCTCCTTCTGATCAAATTATATGCAAAAATCAGAAAGTACATATACTTTTACTAGGTTCACAGTTCTCAGATTCTCAAAAGAACCTGATGCCCAAAAATGGGGATTGAGAACTATTTCAAGAAAGGGGCACCTGGGTGATTCAATCAGTTAAGTGTTCAACTCTTGATCTCAGCTCAGGTCTTGATCTCAGGGTCATGTGTTCAAGCCCTGTGTTGGGCTCCATGCTGGGAATGGACCCTACTTAAAAACAAAAAACAAACACAATATCTGCCTGCCAGATTTTTTTTTTTAAGATTCTTTTATTTGAGACAGAGAGAGCACAAGCAGGGGGAGGGGCAGAGGGCAAAGGACAAATGGACTCCCCTCTGAGCATGAAGCAAGACTTGTGGCTTGATTCCAGGACCCCAAGACCATGTCCTGAACCAAAGTCAGACACTTAACCAACTGAGCCACGCCAGTGCCCCTGTCAATTTTTATAACAATCTTATGAAGCCCATACTATACTCTTGAACTTGGAGAAAAAATAAAGAATGCTATTATGGCCAAAATTAAATAAACAGTAACTTAAAATGTTTTAAATAAAGGTATCAAAAATAGACTGAAGTGTCTGAATTTCTAAAAATACTGCTCAATAATTAGAACATTCATGAAGTACTCCCATCTACCCACAAATCACACTGCTATAAAATAAGGATGAATAGGAAGCTGTGACAGACAAATGGAAGTTGACAGCTTAATAGTATGTTCACCATATAGTGTTCTTTTAGATGTTTCACATAGTGGCAGTAACTCATGGCTAGTATCAATAACTGTAGATCATGAAATCCACACCCATAAAATAATGTCAAATGACTGCTTACATTTTCTTCTCAAAGAGCTCCTTTTTTACTCCCAGACCAATAAGCAGGAAACATAAATTTTTCACTGCTATATTCTTCTAATTATCACACCAAATTGCAACCTTTTTTTTTCTTTTTTGCAAAATGATTAGGGGTTTCAATGACCCTCAGTTGTCTGTGAGCTCCTTAAAGATTATATACCATTTCCTAAGTTAAGGCACAGGGCTAAGCGTGTGATAAATATTCACTCTATTCAACAAATGAATGTTCTTTTAGTTTATTTTATCCTGTTTTTTTTTCCACCTAAATGAGAAATAGGAAACAGTAGTTTAGCAAAGACGGAGATAACAAGGTATAGGACTTTAATGGACTGAGTGATAGGAAACTACCAATATGATAATTTTTTACTTACAAAATTGCAACTTATTTCTATTATTTTCTTCTTCTGTGAGAGAGAGAGAGAGAGAATCCTAAGGAGGCTCCACACTCAGCAGAGCCCAAGATGGGACTCAATCTCATGACCCTGAGATCATGACCAGAGCCAAAAAACAAGAGTCAGACGCTAAACCCCTTGTTGCTACAAGCATTCCCTCTTTTAAGTTTTTTTTTTTTTTAATTTTTAAGTAATCTCTAACCCAATGTGGGGCTTGAACTCACAACCCCAATACGCAGAGTTGCACATTCTATCAACTGAGCCAGCCAGGTACCCCACAACATTGCAATTCCTTATGTTCAATCTTATAAAATTGGGTATAAGAAACATGGGAACACCGTGGAAACATGGCTGACTTACTCATTATTGGCTTCTAGATTCAAAAGTCCAACAAAAATAACATGAAAATTTTTTTAGAAAACACAACTTTCAATTTCCTCATGTGTCTTACAATCTAATTCACATAACTTGTACTACAATTTTAATAGTAACCTTCATTCATTCAGTAAATGTTTCCTGAGTTCTTAAGTGCTAGGTAACAAGGAGAGAAAAACAAGGTAGTCTTTACTCTGGAAGAACACACAATGCTTAGCATACTGCTACATACACTAGATTCAACCTAAAACAAATGCTTCAAGATGTATAACTAATTTTAGGGATGCCTGAGTGGCTCAGTCAGTTAAGCATTTGTCTTGGCTCAAGTCACTATCTCAGAGTCCTGGGAGAGAGCCCCACATCAGGCTCCCTGCTCAGCAGGGAATGTATTTCTCCCACTCCCTCTTCTCCTCCACTTATGCACATGAACGTGGTCTCTCACTCTCAAAATCTTAAAAAAAAAAAAAAAAAAGGCGTATAACCAGTTTTAAAAACATACTAAAAATCCTGCAAGCTGTGTGATCTTGGGCAAATTATTTAGCCTCTCTCTACCTCGGTCTCTTCATCTTTAAAATGAGATATGATGAAGCTCTTCCTTTGATACTCAATCAAGGTCTGTATTTAGTATAATAGTCACTGTTTATTAAACTCTTTTATCAGGATAGTAACAGTGTGGATCCAAATACCAAACTATATACGCTTATGCTCCCATCCATTATACCATGCCACAATTTATGTTTTTATGTCTTTCTTTCATAGCATCCCAGGATATTCTTAACAGGCAGAGGCTGTTCGTATTTATTTCTGTATTAGCCCTATGCTCCAATCAATTAACGTTTGTTGAATGAAAATTGGGCATCTATATATGCAAGGAAAAAAAGGAATCTCAACTCTTACCTTGAACTATATACTCTAAATGGATATAAACTTCTTAAAATTCAAAAAAAAAACTTCTTAAAATTAACTCTAAATGGATATAAACTTCTTAAAGAGAACATAAGAAAAAAATTATCATGACCCTACAGACAACAATTATTTAACTTTTTGGATAAAACACACACAAAAAAATAATCCAGGAAGAAATAAAATAAATGAGACTATAAAAATTAAAATCTTTTCTGCTGCAAATAATACCAGCATGAAAGAAAATATTAGTAAAACATATCAGATAAAGAACTTGTATCAAAAACAGGGGTGCCTGAGTGGTTCAGCTGGTTAAGCATCTGCCTTTGGCTCAGGTCTTGATCCCTGAGTCCCCAGGATCTGGGATCAAGCCCCTGTTTAGTGGGGAGTTTGCCTTTCCCTTTCTATCTTCCTCTCCTCCCGCTTCTGCTGCTCACGTGCACAAGCTTGCTCTCTCAAATAAATAAATTTTTTTTTTTCCCAAAGAACTTGTATGAAGAGAGGAGGAGCCTGGATGGCTCAGTGGTTGAGCATCTGCCTTTGGTTCTGGTTGTGATCCTGGAGTCCTGGGATGGAGTCTTGCATCAGGTTCCCTGCAGGAAGCCTGCTTCTCCCTCTGCCTATCCCTGTGTCTCTCATGAATAAATAAATAAAATCTTAAAAACAAAACAAAACAAAAAAAAACTCATATGAAGAATATATAAAGAACTTCTACAACTCAATATGAGAATAAATAACCAAACTGAAAAGTGGACAAAAGATATGAACATTTCACCAAAGATATATGAAAGGCAAAAACATGAAAAGATGTTCAATATCTACCAGTCATTAGGGAAATACAAATTAAAACCACAATAACATACCACGACATACCGGTTAGAAAGACTAATTAAAAATTAACAATATCAAGTGCTTCAGAGATACAAAGGACTTGGAACTCTCAACCAGTGCTGACAAGAGAGCAAAATGATACAGCTATTCTGGAAAATAGTTTGATAGTTTCTTGTAAGATTAAATATACACTTGCCATATGACCAGCAACCCTACTCCTAGGTATTCACACAGGAGAAATGAAAACTTACGCCCAAAGACTTTTATGCAAATGTTGTCTTTGTTCATAATACAAAAACTAGAAACAACCGGAATATCCATCAACTATTAAGTGGTTAAACACATCTGGAATACTACTCAGCAATAAAATGTAATCAATTACTGATATATATGCAACAAATGGATGACTCTCAAAAGTATCATGCTAAGGGAAACAAATCAAAAAAAGCTGCACGCTATAATAATTCCACTTATACAATATTGTAGACAAAGCTACGTAACACAAAGTGCATCAGTAGTTGTGAGGGATTGGGATGTGGAGCAACAGAATGGACTACAACATGGTAAAAGGCAACTTTTTGGTGGAGATGGAAATGTTAAATGAAAATGGTCTATATCTTGGTTGTGGTTACCCAAATGCATACATTTGTCAACTCAACAAGCTATATACTTATAAACGGTGAATATATAGAATGTACAATATCATAAGTAAGCCTAATGAAAAGTATGGACTTTGCATAATAGTGAGGTATCTATGTAGGTTCATCTATTGTCACAAATGTATCACTCCAGTGGGGGATACTGATAATAAGAAAAGCTAGGCATGTATGGTATATGGGAAATCTCTGTACCTCCTGCTTAATTCTGCTGTGAATCTAAGTAAAACTGTTCCAAAACATAAAGTCTGTTTTTTGAAAATGGTGAATTTATGCCTTAACAAATGAATGTGACTTAAAACTTTATTGAATTACTTCTAGCACACTGGCAAATGCCCACAGGATTAACTATTCACACCAATACTCCAATTTCAAATTAAACCCATCTAAATTTAACTCAATACCTTCTTCTTTGCCTACACCCACCTCCCCAAATCTCTTAACCCACTCTCCCTCCCTACTTCACCATTTCAGTAAACAGCACCAATTTTTTTTTTTTTTTTAAAGATTTGGTTCAGCGGTTTGGCGCCTGCCTTTGGCCAGGGCGCGATCCTGGAGTCCCGGGATCGAGTCCCGCGTCAGGCTCCCAGCATGGAGCCTGCTTCTCCCTCCTCCTGTGTCTCTGCCTCTCTCTCTCTATCATAAATAATAAATAAATAAATCTTTAAAAAAAAGATTTTATTTATTTATTCATGAGAGACAGAGAGAGAAGCAGAGACCTAGACAGAGGGAGAAGCAGACTCCTCACAGGAAGCCTGAAGTGGGACTCGACCCTGGACCAGGATCATGCCCTGAGCCAAAGACAGATGCTCAACCGCTGAGCCACACAGGCGTCCCCAGCACCAATTTTCTGTCCCCCAAGTTCAAACCTCTAAAACCTCTAGAGTCTAATGCCTCTCTTTTCTTCTTCCCCTACTGAAAGTCATTTAAGTCCTTTGAATTCTGCTTCCACAATCACTATTCCATTGAACCCTTCCCTTCCATCCTCATTTATGTTCACCCATTTAAAGATATTTGAGAGACAGCGCATGCACACATATGGGGTGGGGGGGAGGGGGTAGAGAGAAACAAAGAGACTCCACACTGAGCATGGAGCCTGACTCAGGGCTCAATCTCAGGACTCTGAGATCATGACCTTAGTTAGCTGAAATCAACGGACTGAACCACTCAGGCACCCCACCCCATTAATTTAAATCATTACCATATGCCTGGGCTGTTAAGTGCCTTCCAAAATGATCTCCAAACCTTTTCCTAGATGTTTCCTCCCCTTCTAACAACCCTGCATATATATGAAGACGAAATTAATTTTTTATAACATTCTTCTCCCTTTTTTAATCATTTTATAAGTAAACTCTATGCCCAACGTAGGGCTTGAACTCACAACTCCAAGATCAAGAATCACATGCTCTACCAACTGAGCCAGCCAGGCACCCCTAAAACATTCTTTTAAAAATGCTCCAAGGCTCCTTCAACAAATCATATGGTCAATCTGCATTATTCCCTACACTCTGAATACATACATTCTCAGCATTGTCCTGCCCCAAAGTGGTCTCTTCTGTTTGCTTTTATTCAAGTCCCATTCCTTCCAAGAAGCCTGCCTTCAGCACTCAGCCCGGATTTCCAACTCCAAATTTCAAAAAACTTTATAGCAGATACTGGTATATCTTTTCCCCTCTTTGTCTCTCCACCTCCACCATCAGTTTTCCTTCA
Source organism: Nyctereutes procyonoides (assembly GCF_905146905.1). Lineage (NCBI taxonomy): Eukaryota > Metazoa > Chordata > Mammalia > Carnivora > Canidae > Nyctereutes > Nyctereutes procyonoides. The sequence goes on from NW_026575122.1 coordinate 28,765,315, forward strand.
GAACAAAGATTCTGAAATACTAACTTTCCATCCTTTCAAAGAACTCTCACAACAGATTAACAGTATTGATTGACACTTATTATTAAAGTGAATTAGAGAAATTCACTTGGAGAAAACCAATAGTCCTAAAATCATCTTTAATTTTTTTTAAAGATTTTATTTATTTATTCATGAGAGAGACAGAGAGAGGCAAAGACATGCAGAGGGAGAAGCAGGTTCCCTATGGGGAGCCTAATGCGGGACTCAATCCCAGGACCCTGGGATCATGCATCGAGCAGAGGCGGATCCTCAACCACTGAGCCACCCAGGCATCCCGTAAAAATCATCTTTAAAACATTGACGATTTCCAATCTGACAGGCAAAATTTTCTCTTCAATGGCAAGAGATTCATACAACTTTGTAGTGGAGCAATGAAACAAGGAATGCATTTCAAGATTAACACTGTAATACTCTACACAGTAGGCCTACAGTAATCTATTATATAACCTTGAATTTACAAGTCCCTTTCTTGCTAAGAGTTCAAAATATGTTCATAATTTGAAGCATAAACCAAGATAAAATGGACAAGAGGTTTGCTTAAGGAAAAGCTAACTATTCCCTTGAACCTTAGCACTTTTTCCACCAAAGTCTGACTATACAAGCTCCTTGAAGGTAGAGAGCTTATGCATTATCCTAAAGTGACAGTTAAAGTATAGCAGGTATTCTTTTTGCTAAGGATTGGAAGGCACAAGCCCAAGCTGGCAGTGCTTAAGGAAGAGCAGTAAACTGTAATAGTAGATAATTCATAATGACAAAGCCCCATCTCCCCTTCTACCGAAAGAGGCTATAGAATAATTTGCAAATATTCCCTCCACTGTCTTACTGATAGCACCAATTTCTAGAATTCCAAAAATTACTATCTTTAAAGAAATCTTACAGGACCAACAGACCACAAGAAGCTAGGGTCAGGGAATTTATAATCGAGTTTAGCAGCACTCCAATATACTCCTTGAGAATAAAGAGAGGGAGCTTTCATATAGAGTAAAAGGAACCAAACTTGAAATCAGGTTCTGGGTTTGAAACTTTGGTTCCACTCTACACATATCAGCTGTGTCACTCTCAGCAAATGACATAATGACTATCATTGTCTTCACAAGTACAATAAGTAGTAGTTGTTCAATAAATGTTAGTTAAATAAACAGTCCTTTAATTTCTTTTTTTTTTTTAAGATTTTATTTATTTATTTTAGGGAGAGCAAGAGTGAGAGAGCAGAAACAGGAAGAAGAGAGAAAGAAGCAGGCTCCCCACTGAGGAGGGAACCCTAGATGGGGCTTGATCCCAGGACTTTGGGTTCATGACTGGAGCCTAAGGCAGACACTTGGACAAATAAGCCATCCAGCCCCCCCCCCCCCAACAATCCTTCAATTTCATCTTAATACCTCCTATTTGGCATTTTACCAAGTACATTTTTAAAAACTTAAGATGTGTTATTTGAACAGCCATTCCACCTATCCAACTTTTTAAGAACTGCTAGTAAATACCTTTTCCTTTTTATCTGTGCTATTGAGGCTTTAATGTCAATTAAGTAAAACATCAGATAATCACAAACTTTACGCACAAATTAAGTAGTTTTGTTTAAAGAATGTCATATCTTCTTGCTTTTCCAACCACAAAAATCAAATTTACCATTTACCTTCATCGTCATCATCTCTCTCTTTCTCTTCCAAGGCTTGTCTTTCCAATTGTCTTGCTACCTCATCAACTGAGGCTCCTGATTCTTTATCAGGTTCTTGTTGCCCTGCTGATCAAATATAACATAAATTAAATCTAATAAAGGTACTTTCCAACTAGAATATGTTTTAAGGATTTTGGAGAACATAGAAGTCCTTTCCTACCTGATAAGTACTTGAGAAACAAAACCAGAAACATTATTGTGAACATAATAGAATTTATGTAACGACAAAGAAAAATCTTTCACTTGTAAGTAGCATTGTCCATTCAACAAAATATCCATTACACTGTCTCTGTGTTAGCAACCAAAGGATAAACAAAACTGTGAGTTTGTCCCTATCTGTAAGTTGTTAACTTTTTAAAGTATTTAACAATTAGACTACTATAACAAATGGTTTTCTAAAGAAACAGGTACTTAAAATAGGGAAGTTCTTAGGAAGATGGGGATTTCTATGGACACTGGGAACTTCAAGTCTTCATGAAAAATATGTCGTCAAGCTAAGCTGGGTAAAATCAAAATAAGTAGGAAAAGATATTTCCATTACTAAAAAACAAAATTACTGAACAGCTAAGCACAAGACCAACCCAACCCCCCCATTGCCGCCCCCCCCCCCAAAGTGAATACAATCTAGCTATAGTAGCAATAGGTGTGTGTAGAAAGAGATAGTATTACCAGTTAGCATATACTGAAGTGACATTCTGGCTACTGTAGAGGATTCATATTGAGAGCTACAACTGTTTAATAATATATCATGGGACCTGAATGGACAAACGGAAGTGCCTGGATTTCACGGAAAGCCAAGAACAGCCACCAGACTATGTCCTGGGATTAAACGGTCTCTGCAAGAGTCCAGCACCCACAACTTTCCCTTTCCAATTCCCACTTAATCACAATTTCAGAAAGATAGAGACTTCCAACCCCTGTCAACTTCATCTTCATCACTTATGGCCTCTCTCCATTTGTCTCTCAATCTCTGTGTGGCTTATTTTAAAAACAGGTGCAAACATTGTTTTTCCTAAAACGAAGGACCACGAACACTGACTTCTCAAAATATTTAAGGTCCTAACTCATAATGTAATCCAAGTATAAACTTTCAGCTGTTTTCCTTGCCTTACCAGTGGTTTTAGAGAAGTTCCATTCCCATCTACAGAATATTCTATCCGAACTGCCTGCAAATGGCATCATAATTCAGGCCTAAAAGCCCTGAAGCTTGACGATGCCATGGGTTTAGGCAGGTGAAGATTGGAAGCACGACCACACATTCTGCATTACTACTCAGTGACGTGACCGCGTGGGCATACACACATGGACACACATCTCAAAAGTGCAGCCGGCATCAAAAATCCCTCTGTAAACCGGGAAGGGGGAGGAGGAGGGGAGTGCGGTCAAGGCACTAAGACTCGCCCACTCCATCCCCGTCCTTGGAAATACGCTCCAGGTTCCTCCAGCCAAGAGGCGACAGTGTGGGTCAGAACCAGGTTTTTGAGGAGGGCGAACGGCGGGGAGGGTGGCGGGGCTGAGTCCTGTGCGCGGCTTCGAGTCCGCTGCACGACCTGTGCGGCGGCCTGAGTTCTGGCACTTCCAAGGGCTGAGGCCCGGCGGCCCCGCGACTACCTCACGACATGGCTGAGGCACCCTTCTCACCCCACCCCACCCCACCCCACCCTCAACAGCTCCCCCGTCCCACAGGAAGAGAAGCCGCCTCTCCCCGACCCTGGGGATCCGTAGCCCGTTCTGACACACACCCTGTCCTGGGATTCAGTCCAGGCGGTGTTCCGAGGCCCCTGTTTCTGTCACTCCAGCAGGGCCTGGGCCGAGCCGTTCGGCCACCCCTGACGGGGACTGGGAACACGTACAACTCCCTTTACCTGTGGCAGCCCCTTTACTCTTCTTCTTCTTCCGTCTTTTTTTCTTGGCTGCTTCCTCAGCCGTAGAGGCAGCTCCCTCTTCTCTGTCGTCCGGATCCAGGTCGCCATTCAGGTGGCTCCCGGAGGACGCTGCCTCCTCCACGCCCGCCATGTTGCCTGAGAGAGCGCGCGCGCGAGTGAGACCGAGCGGCTAGGGCCCGCTCCTTCTTCACCCACCTACACCAGCGACACCGGAAGCCGCTCTCGATGGGAGGGGCGCAGGGAATGCTGGGATGTCGGAGGACTCTAGCGCGCGGGTCGCGCGCGAAAGGGCGCTGGGATCCTCTCGGGTGGAGCGCAGCGCTGTGGCGCCTGCGGCGCGGTGGGTGCTACCCCGAACTCCTCTTTCGCCCCGCGCGTTGGGCGTTCCTTGGGCAAATGTGCCCCGCGTTGGGGCAAGTTGAGTGACTGTTCTTGCCCTGTGGACAGGCCCAGCCCGCAGGAGAGAGAAGGGCGTCTCTGCTGAAACCAAAAAGTTGTGTTCGTGGTATCGAGAAGCGTCCCGGAAGCGAGGAGAGGGCCTCCGAATGTGTTCGCTTGTACACACTCCTTTTTTATGACTCAAAAGGATTGCGTCTGCTTTTTCCTTAGAGCTCGCGGCAAGGCTGTCCGGGCCCTTAAGGAGATGAACCTGCAAAGGAGCCTCGAAGAGGCAGGAAGAGATGGACGGGTTTATCCTTAGAGAAGGCGAGGGGAGCGATGGATTAACTGCAGAGAGCTGCGGGGGTCGGGGGGGGGGGCGGAGGTCGAGTCGGATGACTGAAAAACATCCATTGTTGGTGGCTTTAGCGAAGCTACTCAGGTAGAGATGGACGCCGGACTCCACAGAGAGTTGAGGAAGGAGAAAGAGGTGAGGAAATAGGGCATCTCCGCATCCTTCCAGATTTCCGCTTAAATGCCACTCCCTCCGAGACCCCTCACTCCACAATCTAAATCAGGCTCTGCTTTTACAACCCCTTGTTGAATTCTTAACCCTTTTCCGTGGCAGTTTGTTATAATCTATTTGTTTGATAAGTTGTTTTCTATCTTCCCAACTACCTCGAGCTCCGTAAAGAAGGGAACCCTGCGTGTTTTGTACTCTTATCGCCAGCACCCTAGAGCATACTCTGAGCTCAGGAAATAATCATTGTATAAACAGCACTTTAAGAGCTCCAAGCCCTTTATTATGCCATTTCATCCGCTTTCGAGTTCGAGGGAATTAGTTTTGTGAACTTGCATCAGATCATACAGCAAGTGAATGGGAGAGTTAGCCTCTAAACCCAGGCCATCAGGCACCAAAAGTTTAATAGTCCTGTACTCTGCCTTCCCAATTGAAATTTCAAGTCAGTAAATATTTATTGATTGTAGACTAGAAGTAATTTTTCATAATGGAAGATTTAAAAAAGTGAATGCCGGGATTCCTGGGTGGCTCGGCGGTTTAGCGCCACCTTCAGCCCAGGTCCTGATCCCGGGGTCTTGGGATTGAGTCCCACGTCGGGCTCCCTGCATGGAGCCTGCTTCTCCCTCTGCCCGTGTCTCTGCCTCTCTCCCTCTGTGTCTTTCATGAATAGATAAATAAAATCTTTTTTAAAAAAGTGAATGCCACAGATCTATACCCTCAAGAAAGTAGCATTCAATGAGGTAGACATGTAGATAAATATGAATAAAACTAGGTGCTAGTACTTTCCTTAAGCCATTTATTATTTTCTATTCCAAACTAGTGTATCACAAAGCTGAGAAATTTAAGAGTCCAAAAGATCCTCAGACTAGAGGCAAGAATGTGACTGACTAAGTTCAGGAGAAATCAAAAACTTTCACCCTTTTGAGGTGCAAACTTAATGTCAGAAGCTTTTCAACATCCTTATAAGTAAGATCTGCCACATCAAAAATGCCTTTAAAGTTTGTTTTAAATCTTCCCAGTTCCTCCCTAAATTCTAGGAACACTTGGACTATGACTACTACCTCGAACCCAGTACAGGAGACACAGGGTCCTGGAGGACAGAAACAGAACAGTAGGATCGATAAATGAATTTTCACAAAGGAGTGCTGGAGGCATAAGTTGATCTATAGAATTATCAGTGTCAAGATAAAATTTATTCAGTAAAATACTAAAATGCAATGATAAAATACAACTTCTTTGTTGAAAGGGATTGTATTTTTTTTTTTTTTAAGATTTTATTTATTCATGAGAGACACAGAGAGAGGCAGAGACACAGGCAGAGGGAGAAGCAGGCTCCATGCAGGGAGCCTAACACAGGACTTGATCCCAGGTCTCCAGAAACAGGCCCTGGACTGAAAGCGGTGCTAAACTGCTGAGCCACCGGGGCTGCCCAAGGGGTTGTATTCTACTTACCTTTTCTTTAAGCAAAGGAAATGGCAGAGGGAGAGGCAGAAGCAGGCCCTCCAGCCCAATATGGGGCTCAATCCCAGGATCCTGTGATCATGACCTGAGCTGAAGGCATGACCCGCTGAGCCACCCAGGCGCCCATCCCTTCTTTACTGAAAAGAGGCAAGAAGATAAAACTTTAAGGTAGTAGTATAAAAACAATACGTATCTTAACAGTATGGTAATGGATATTTACTGGATGACTGTTTTTCCAGGATACTCCAGAGTTTGAGGTAACTAAATAAATACTTAAAATAATAGCCCATGACACTCCTTGTTTTCATCATTTTTCTTCATTTGGTTTTCTCTACAAGAGGAAGTTGAATAGGACAAAGGAATGACAAATGTTGAAAACCTAAGAATTTAAGAGAACTAAGAGTCTAAGTAAAAAAATATAATTCAATACCAGCATAGACTAGAATATTTTTTCTAGCAAACTAAGGCTGTTGGGAGGCTACAGAGAGAGGTTGAATTGCAGAAACATTTTTAACAGAATTAAGAGAACTTGATGGTCCATTAAATGTGGAGAGGTAGGAGCTGAGGATGACACCCAGGTTTCTGGCTTGGGTTCCAGGGTGGTTAATGGTACCACTCCCTGAGATAAAGAATAAAGGAGGAGGAGTAGGCTTTGTAGGAGTTGGAGAGGAAGATAAGCTTTGGGCATTTTAAGTTTGAGATGCCTGCAGGGCATCCAGGCAAAGATATCTAGTAGTCAGAAATATGGATCCAGAGATATAGACATGTGAGTTATTAGGGCTTGGGTATGGTAGAAGGCTGTGAATGCAGTAGTTCAGAGAGGAGAGAAAAGGACACTAATGTTTGGGGGGTTTGTTTACAACGGGAGTAGGAAATTCCATTAAGAAAACTGCAAAGGAGGGCAGCCCCGATGGCGCAGCGGTTTAGCGCCGCCTGCAGCCCAGGGCGTGATCTGGATGACCCTGGATCGAGTCCCACGCCAGGCCCTCTGCATGGAGCCTGCTTCTCCCTCTGCCTCTCTCTCTCTCTCTCTCTCTGCATCTCTATGAATAAAAAAAAAAAAAAACTGCAAAGGATAGTAGGACAAGAAAGAGAAAATGCTTTAGAGAATAATCAGATGGAAGTATGGAGAGATAAAAGTTTTTTTAAAAATATTAATTTATTCGTTAGAGAGAGAGAGAGAGAGAGGCAGGGACACAGGCAGAGGGGACAAGCAGGCTCCATATAGGGAGCCTGATATGGGACTCAATCCTGGGTCTCCAGGATCAGGCCCTGGGCTGAAGGCGGTGCTAAACCGCTGAGCCACCTGGGCTGCCTGAGGGATAGAAGTTTTACAGAACAAAAGTTTGGTCAGCTCTATTAGCTGCTGAAGAAAGATTGAGTAGTATGAAGCCTCAAACTAGGCCATTGATTTTAGCCTTCAGGAGGCTACTGGTAACTTTAGTGAGAGAAATTTTGTTAGCACCAAAAAGGGATCCTCACAAGAGGCTGGGATGCACTGTCTTGAACACCAGCTCAAGAAGCAAAGGATCCCTTATCCCAAACCTATTTTATCAGTGACCCTTGCAGTACTCCCCTCTTTTGTTCTCTTGAACAGGACCTTTCTTGAAATTAAGTGTGGCTGGTTTTTTTTGGTTTTTGGTTTTTTTTCTAAAGAAGGAGACAGAGGCAGGGGGAGTGGCAGAAGGAGAGGGAAAGAGAGAATCTTAAGTAGGCTCCAGTGCAGAGAGCCCAGTGTGAGGCTCCATCTCACAACCCTGAGAGCACTATCTGAGCCAAAATCAAGAGTCAGATGCTTAATGAACTGGGCTACCCATGCACCCCTAAATTGGCTCTTTTGCCACATGCTTTTCTATAAACCTTTCCCTATTTTAGTTCTGTCCAACAATATCCTAAGTTACTTTTTATTTTACACTTTGTTCTTTTTGTAACTGGACAATAGATACTTAATAATAGAACTTCTTTATCTTCCCCATAATCTCTGTGTAGCATGCATGTATTTAGGCTGGACTTTGGGAAAGGTTTATATGGTTGCAAGCAATATTCCTATGGCCAAGATGTCAGGAGTATCATTACTGGCATGGAAGTTTCAAGTGTTTATTAGTCAAATACACATAGGAATCAATATTAAGAGTTCATAAAAGAAAGATAAGAACTACATGAAATACTGGAGGACAAACAACAGTACCATTCATAGGTTCCCTCTTCCCATCTTTCCTGGTTGGCTTAGTTGGTTAAGCATCCTATTCTTGATCTCAACCCAGGTCTTGATCTCGGGGTCGTGAATTCAAGCCCCTCATGGAGCCTACTTAAAAAAAAAAAAAAAAAAAAAGATGAGGGTTATTTTGGTGTTAAAGATCAGGGTAGGCTGAGTAGAACTGGGAGTATACTGTGAATGTGGTGCAGAGTTGAACTAGTAATGTATTATGAATGAGGTTGTAATATGGAGAAAGATAGGTGCTTTTGGTCTCCTCAGGAAACTTTCACACTTGAAAAATTATGGAGGACCCCACATATTTGTTTATATGATGCCATTGATTGAATGTGTCTCTCCAAAATTCATATGTTGAAAAATAGGCCCAATGTGATGGTATTTGGAGGTGGAGCTTCTGAGAGGTGATTAGATCATCAGAAGAGAACCTTTATGATTAGGATTAGTGTTCTTATAAAACAAGCTTCAAAGAGACCCTTTACCCCTTCCACATATGAGGACACAGGCATCTATGAACCAGGCAGCTGGACCTCACCAGACACTGAATCAGACAACTTGATATTGTCTTACAATTATTGAAGTTTGGTTGACTTGATTTTGTTTTTTGTTTTTATCTTTTTCTCTTTTGCTTCAGTTTCGATGGCTTCAATTGCTTTGCTCTCAAGGTCACTTATCATTTGTTTTATAGCGTCTAATTCCTGTCAAATCTATCCAGTTAATTTTTCATTTCAGACACTATATTTTTCAGTTCTAGAATTTCCGTTTTGCTTTTTTTATAGTGTCCATTTCTCTATTAAGATTTTCTATTTCTGGGATGCCTGGGTGGCTCAGCAGTTTAGCACCTGCCTTTGGCTCAGGGCATGATCCCGGATTCCCGGGTTCGAGTCCCATGTGGGGCTCCTTGCATGGAGCCTGCTTCTCCCTCTGCCTCTCTCTCTCTCTCTCTCTGTGTCTCTCATGAATGAATAAATAAAATCCTTAAAAAAGGATTTGTTGTCTCATTACATTTATGTTTTCCTTTAAATTTTTAAACATAATAGCTGCTTTATTTTTTTATTATTTTTTTATAATAGCTGCTTTAAAGTTCTTATCCCCTATTTTCATTCTCTCTCATTTTTAAAAATATTTTATTTATTTATTTGATAGAGAGAGAGCAAGCACACACAATCGGGGGGGAACTGCAGAGGGAGACGAAGAAGCAGTCTCCCCACTGAGCAGGGAGCCCAAGTGGGGTTCGATCCTAGGACCTTGGGCTCATGACCTGAGGCAAAGCCAAATGTTTAACTGACTGAGCCATCTAGGTGCCCCTCATCTCTCTCATTTCTGAGGTTACAACTTTTTCTCCTGGTTAAGAGTCACATTTACTAATTCTCATGTCTAATAATGTGTTATGCTGGATACTACAGATAGTACTTTGAGTGACCTTTGTTCTCTTTCATAATAGAGAATTGAATATTGTTAAAATGGTTAACTTACTTACATCTCAGAGTGCCTGGGTGGCTCTCTCTCTAGCTGTCTCTCAAATAAATAAATAAAATCTTAAAAAAAAAAAAAAAAACCTTATGGGTAGCCCGGGTGGCTCAGTGGTTTAGCCGCCTTCAACCCAGGCTGTGATCCTGGAGACTGGGGATGGAATCCCGCATCAGGCTTCCTGCATGGAGCCTGCTTCTCCTTCTGCCTATGTCTCTGCCTCTCTCCCTCTCTCCCTCTCTCTCTCTCTCTCTCTCTCTCTCTCTCTGTCTCTCATGAGTAAATAAATAAAATCTTTAAAAAATTTACTTGCATCTCAATGTGATTTCAAGGTTTCTTTTAAGGTTTTTTTTTTGTTTGTTTTTTACATAGAGCTATAGTACACTTACTCTAGGGTACCACTCTTTAATATGAAATCCACTAATCATGTATGGCTATTAAATAATTGAAATGTGACTAGTCCAAATCAAAGTGTGTTTTAAGTGTAAAATGAACACTGAATTTCAAAGACTTAGTTATGAAAAGGAGACTGTAAACTATCTCTTTTTAATTAATAATCTTCCATGTTCATGGGGTGCCTGGCTGGCTCAATTGGTAGAGAATGTAACTCTTGATCTTGAGGTTGTGCATTCAAGCCCCACATTGGGTATAGAGATTACTTAAAAAATAAAATCTTTAAAAAAAAAATCTCTGTTGAAAAAAAATAATCTCCCATGTTGATTACATGTTGAAATGATAACCTTTTGGATATATTGGGTAAAATAAAATATTTTATTAATATTGTCTATTTTTACTTTTTTTTCTAAGAGGTTACTAGGAAATTTTAAATAACACTTCCATCATTATATTTCTATTGAATAGTGTCACTGTATTGCTAGATTAACCCTGTTCATAAAACCTGGCCTTTCTGGGATACCTACTAAATTTCTGAGGTAGTTAATTAGATCTTTCCACTGTTGTTGGTTGGAATACCAACATCTCACATTATTGTTTAACTTTTTTTTTAAAGATTTTATTTATTCATGAGAGACACAGAGTGAGGGGCAGACATAGGCAGAGGGAAAAGCGGGCTCCCTGCAGGGAGCCTTATGCGGGACTATATCCTGGGACCCAGTATCACATCCTGAGCCCAAGGGCAGATGCTCAACCACTGAGCTACCCAGGCATCCCCTGTCCAACTTCTGATCATTGTTCAGCCCATAGCTTCTCCTTAGTTGTTCTGTTCCTAATAGTTGTTCTTTGTCTTGTGGAGTCATTTCCTGTGCAGACCTCTCTGTGTAGCTTCCTTCTCATTGATATCTGATCTCCATCCACCTCCTCAGTTCAGATAGACCACCATGCTTTATTTGGCCTTGCCCAGTGGAAAGTACCCCCAGGCAAAAAGCCATTGTAATCATGAAGCTTCTTCATTTGTTTTTCTTTGGTTAGGAATAACAGTTATATGTTCCCTATTGATCAATATCTAAAAACAGTTATTTATTTTGTCCAGTTTGATCATTGTTTATGGTGGGAAGTCTTGTGTCAGTTGAAAGTAGAATTCTTTATTATAATCTTTCACTTCCATGTTGCACATTTTCCTTAAATGTCTCATGGGTATTCCAAAATATAGAGGAATTGGTGTTCAGTTGGCTTTCTTAATCTAGAAATTCCAAGCTGACATTCCCAGTGACTGAGGATGACTGAGATAAAAGACATGAATGGAATCAGCTGGTCTTGAAGTTCTGGATGGAACTCTTGTATAAGGTTATTTTGGAGTCAGAACCAACAGATCTCTAGAATTCTTTGGGTCTGAAAATTGCAGAAGCTTGTGAGACAAGAGGTTGGTACTTTTAAAGGCATTTGAATATTTTTGATCTTTGGAATCTGACATCTCTAGGTTATGGGTAGAAGCTGGAACTGACTGAGGCTCTTGGGTACTCCTTTTTTAAAAAATGGAAAATTTAAATATCATAAAATTCACCATTTTGAGGTTTTTAGTATATTACAACTGTATAATCACCACTATCTAATTATAGAATATTTTTCATACATCAATTGATAGACCTTTGGGTTGTTTCTATTTTTTTGCTATTATAAATAATACTACTATGAACATTACAAGTTTTGATATGGATGTACGTGTTTTCATTTCTCTTGGATATATATCTAGGAATACAATTGCTGAGTCTTATGGGATATCTCTATGTTTAATGAGAACTACCAGACTGTTTTCAAAAACAGCTGCGCAAAGAACAAAAAAACAAAAAAAAAAAAACCCTGTGCCATTATACAATCCTACCTGCAGTATATGAGATTTCTAATTTCTCCATATCCTTGCCAACATTTATTATTGTCTTTGTTTAATTATAGCCATCCTAATAGGTGTAAAGTGGTATCGCATTTTGTTTTCAATTGGCAGTTAATTACTTATAATGTTGAGCATCTCTTCATGTGTTATTGGTAATTTGCATATATTCTTTGAGGAACTGTCTATCCAAAACTTTCATCCATTTGTAAATTGAGTCAGTCATCTTTTATCTTTTTTAAATTTTTTTTTTATTTACTTATGATAGTCACAGAGAGAGAGAGAGAGAGAGAGAGAGAGGCAGAGACACAGGCAGAGGGAGAAGCAGGCTCCATGCGCTGGGAGCCCGATATGGGATTCGATCTGGGGTCTCCAGGATCGCGCCCTGGGCCAAAGGCAGGCGCCAAACCACTGCGCCACCCAGGGATCCCTTTTATCTTTTTTATTGTTGAATTTGAGTTCTTTATATATTCTGGGTACTAGACCCTTATTACATATATGATTTGCGAATATTTTTCCCATTCTGTGATCCGTTTTGAATTGATTTTTTATATTCAGTGTGGTATAGGGGTGATTTCATTCTTTTGCATGTAGATATCCAGTCGTCTCATTACCATGTATTGAAAAAACTATTTTTTCTTTCATTGAATTGTTGTGGCACCTTTGTCAAAAATTAAATAACCATAAATATAAGGGTTCGTTTCTATTTTTTTGCTTTAGTTTTATTTATTTATTCATGAGAAATACAGAGAGACAGAGACATCGGCAAAGGGAGAAGCAGGCTCCCCGGGGGGAGCCTGATGCAGTACTTAATCCCAGGACCCTGGGATCACAACCCAAGCTGAAGGTAGATGCTCAACCACTGAGCCATCCAGGCATCCCATAAGGGTTCATTTCTAGACTCAATTCTAATTCATTGATCTATATATCTATACTCATGCAAGTACCACTTTTGATTACTGTAGCTTTTGTAAGTTTTGAAATTAGGAGATGTGAGTCCTCCAACTTTGTTCTTTTTTAAAGATTATTTTGACCATTCTATATTCTTGAATTCCTATATGAATTTTAGAAATGTTAGCATAGGGATCCCTGGGTGGTGCAGCGGTTTAGCGCCTGCCTTTGGCCCAGGGCGCGATCCTGGAGGTCCGGGATCGAATCCCACATCGGGCTCCCGGTGCATGGAGCCTGCTTCTACATCTGCCTATGTCTCTGCCTCTCTCTCTCTGTGTGTGTGTGTGACTATCATAAATAAATTTTAAAAAAAATTTAAAAAAATAAAAAAAAAAAAAGAAATGTTAGCATAGGTGGTACCTGAGTGGCTCAATTGGTTAAGTGTCTGCCTTCAGCTCAGGTTATCATCTCAAGGTCCTGGGATTGAGTCCCGCATCAGGCTCCCTGCTCAGCAAGGAGCCTACTTCTTACTTTCCTCCACCCTGCTTGTGGTCTCTCTCTCTCCCTCTTTCTTGAATAAATAAATCTTTTTTAAAAAAAGAGAGAAAGAAACATTAGCATATTCATTTCTGTGAAAAGGATCATTGGAACCTTGACAGATTGCACTGAATCTATCGATCATCTGGGGAATATTGCCGTATTAACAGTATTAAGTCTTCCAATGCATCAATACAGAATATCTTTTCATTTAGTTAGGTCTCCAGTTTTTTCCAACAATATTTTATAGTTTTCAGTATACAAGTCTTTTTTTTTTTTTTAAGATTTTATTTATTTATTCATGAGGGAGGGACACTGAGAAGCAGAGACACAGGCAGAGGGAGAAGCAGGCTTCATGCAAGGAGCCTGACATGGGACTCAATCCTGGGAATCTGGGATCACGCCTTGAGCCAAAGGGAGATGCTCAACCACTGAGCCACCCAGGTGTCCCATCAGTGTACAAGTCTTGAACTTCCTTAATTTATTCTTAAGTATTTTATTCTTTTTAATACTATTGTAAGTGGGATTTTCCTAATTTTACTTTCAGGTTTTTTGTTACAATTACATGGAAATATAACTGATTTTTCTATATTGATCTTAAATCTTGCAGCCTTGATGAATCTATTATCTGTATAGATTTTTTTTTTGTGGATTCCTTAGGATTTTCTATATATAAGATCATGTCATGTGCAAATAATTTTCCTTTGCAAATGGGATGGTCCTCCCTTCTTTTTTGCCTGTCATTGCATGAACTTCCAATACAATATTGAATAGAAGTGGTAAGAGAGGATACCTTTTTTGTCTTGTTCCAGATTTTAGGGGAAAGCATTCAGTCTTTCATTATTAATTAAATATTATGTTAACTGTGGGTTTTTTTTTGTAGATATCTTTTATGAGGTTGAGGAAGTTCCCTTCCATTTCTAGTTTGTTGAATATTTTTATCATAAAAGGGTGTTGGATTTAGCCAAATACTTTTTGTGTGTCTATAAATATGACCATGTGGTTTCTTGTTATTTATTTATTTTTTGTCCTTTATTTATATGGTTGTTACATTGATTGAGTTTTGGATGTTAAAGCTACCTTTCATTCTGAGATAAATCCCACTTGAGCATAGTGTCTATTCCTTTTTATATGCTGCTGGATTTGATTTGCTAGTATTTTTATTGAGGATTTTTGAGTCTATATTCATAAGAGTCTATATCTGTGGTTTGCTTTTTATAATGCCATTGGTTTTTGTGTCAGGGTAATGCAGGCCTCATATATGGAGTAGAGGTTTTTCTCCTCTACTTTTTTGAAGGGTCTGGGGTACTCTTAATGCTTGATTTTTGAGACTTCCAACCTTCCTTTCCTTGTGGATCTAGGCTAGAACTGTTTACAGTTTGTTGATGTTCTCAGGATCATCTTTTTATTTCCTTCTTCTTGCAATACTACCTCCCTGATTTCCTCAGGGAGGAAATCCCTATGTTTCAAGATAATAATGACCTGATTTGAAACACTGTATACATTTACTTGTTTAAGGTGTTTTTTCTCCTCTCAAGGAAACATATTCGTTTACCCTTGAGCAATGCTGGGGTTGGGGTGCTGACCCCCTACACAGCTGAAAATCCACAAATAACCTTTGACTCCTCAAAATTTAATAGCCTACTGTTTATCTGAGCTTTACCAATAACATAACAATCAATTAACACTTATTATAACATCCTGTATTCTTATAATATGTATAATATCCTGTATTCTTATAATAAAGTAAGCTGGAGAAAAGGAAATATTATTAAGAAAATCACAAAAAAGAGAAAATACATTTACAGTACTGTAAAAAATGTGCATATAAGTAGACCCATGTAGCTCAAACTCATATAGTTCAAGGGTCAACTGTAGTCTGTTTTGCCACAATTTGTGTTTCTGTAATGCAAATTAGCTGATAATAATTAAATAAGGGAATGATACAGCATACCATGGAAGTTATCCTTAACTTTTCATAGTTGATTTTTCTAGCAGTAGAGGTAATAGAATTATATAACCTTTATTAGGATGGAGAAAAGCCTTCAGCTCAGCTGCTGCACAGGCAAGAACTCTTTCAACTCTTAAAAACAACAACAATAACAACATAAAAAAAAGAGTACTAGTTCTCAGGATCCCTCCCCAGAAAGGCACTCTCTCAGACTTATGGCTCTTAGACTATGGCAGGTTTCACTTCTTTCTGTGCCCACCTTAAAGCAACCCCACTGGCAAGAAACTCTACTTTATCCACATTATTTCAGTACCCCTAAGTTTACATTTTTATTTTTATGTTGTTGTTGTTTAATATCCCCTGAAGTAATTTCTGGCTAAAGTGCCTTCCTGGGCTATTTAAGTTTCACCTCAGGTGCCAATTATTGACATGTGTTTTTTTGTGCTTTGGTTCCAAAGTAGTATAGATTTTAAATGTTGTGCCCTAACCCTATTTTTTCCATAAACCCTATTATTTTTAGTGCACAATATTGTAGGACATGAGATTTTTCATTACTGTGTGTCACATGTTCCAATGTAAATGCTTGTATTTTTACATTTTAACCAAGGATTTTTGAGATACTGGATTTACTTAAAGTGGAATTAGATGGAGATGTTTAGGCAAATAGGAGTTTTGCTGTCCCTCAAATCTTCATTTTAAAGAAATTCTCCTACTTCTTTTTAAGGAAGAGCTAGTCCAACCTGGGCCTCTGAAAATTTTCTTCACTAATAATAGTAACAGCTAACAATCCTCAGTCCCTCACATTTCCCATTCCATTGATGCTGTGGCTGCTACCCGTTCTCCACTGTGTGTTCCATCTTTCCATTGTAAATCCGGTAGGCTCATTAGCTTTGAGTTAGCCAGTCCTAGACTTTCTCCTCTTCCAGTCACGAGAGTGGTTTTCACAACCTGCTTGGTAAAATCTGTCCTCTTGGTCAGTGCTTCTCAAATTTGGGCACTTTTCAGAATTACCTGAAGGGCTTGTTCAACCACAGGTTCCTTGGATGCCACCTCCAGAGATTCTGACACAGTATACATTAAGTCTGAATGAGAATTTGCATTTCTAACAAGGTCCCAGCTGATGCTGAGGCCTCTCGTCCAAGGACCACATTTTGAGTGCCATTGCTATAAATGGCCCTGTCATCAGCAGTGTCACTATCTTCATCAGTTCCTCCCACATCAAACCCAGGACATTGCATTGGCATAATAATTCTCAACCAGGGGCACTTTTGATCCCCAAGAGATATTTGACAATGTCAGGAGACACTTGTCATAACTGGGAAAGAGGGTATGCTCCTGATGTTTGGTAGGTAGAGGCCAGAGATGTTGCTAAACATCCTACAATGCACAAGATAGCTTCTTACCACAAAGAATTATCTGGCCCAAAATGTCATTAGTGCCAAGGTTGAGCAACTTGGCAGTGACATGCTATTGCTTTGTTTGCCCACAGCATGCAATCCTTCTGATTGTATCTATACCGAGTTGGTAGCCCATAAAGTGAAAATACAGGCAAAGAAACAGTTCCATTCCCCCATCCCACAATTTTTTATATTTCATTGAAAATAAAACATCTAAACTTTAAAACTATGAAATGCTTTGGGATATCAGCTACAAACATGATAACTTGTCTTCAGAGTACTAATTTCTCCTTTTTAGGTCTCATGGCAGAATGGAAGCCTTTACTGTTTACTGAAGCTAAATCTTTGGACATTGGGCCAACCTATTTCTTTGATCAGGTAATAATATAGCTCAGTCTCATCAAATTGTAGTTTACTCTTCTAAAAATAATTCAGTTTGGGCCAGCATTTTTCTCTGTTTTTTTTTTTTTCTCTGTTTTCTTAATTAGAAAATTTCCTTTCATTGTAGATGAAACCAAAAAGGAAAACATGGAAAAAGAGAGAACATGAAGACCATTTCCTCCATTTGAGATACACCTCAGGAGCTGATTATAAGTAAAATATTTGGAATTATTCTTCAATTGCTGGGTTACTTTACATTTTCTTTTTTTTTTTTTTTTTAAGATTTATTTATTTATTCATGAGAAACACAGAAGAGAGAGAGAGAGGCAGAGACCTAGGCAGAGGGAAAAGCAGGCTCCTCAGAGGGAGCCCAAAACAGGACTCGATCCTGGATCCCGGGATCATGACCTGAGCTGAAGGCAGGTGCCCAACCCCTGAGCCACCTGGGCGTCCCTACTTTACATTTTCAAAGAGTTATAAGGTGTTCAGGACCAGTGCTTCCCTACCCTATTCCCCAACTTTCAAGAAACCATAATAAGGAATTTTCCATTTCAAAACTGACCATGATGCCAATCAGAGAACTTTATTTTAGCCAGATCAGTGATTAATTAAAGCATAATTGGTCATATCTGACTAGCTACCCTGGTTTTTTGTTGTTGTTGTTTTTGTTGTTTTGTTTTTTTTTGTTTTTTTTTTTTGGTTATTCCACAACACACCCAGCCCCCACTCTTGCTTTAGGGAGTTTGTAGTAGCTGTTCCCTTTGCTTTCTTCATTGTTTACTTTCTATTCCTCTTAAGTTTTTACTTAAATAGCACCTTTTTGTTGAGATTTTCTTGATAATCCTATTTCAAATTTCTACCCAATCCCCACCTTGGCATTATCTATCTGTCTTCCTAACTTTCCTCTTGTATTTGTCACTTTCTGACATTCTAAATGTCATTCTTATTTCTTTGTTTGCCCTCCCTTTCCTCATGAGAGTATCAAGTCTATAAGGGAAAGATTTTCATTTTTATCATTTTATTAATCTTTTAAAATAAGAGAGGGAGAGAGAGCATGTGCGAGGGGCAGAGAAGGCAGAGGGAGGAGAGAGAAAGGGAAGAATCTCAGGCCGACTCCATGTGGGATGTGGAGCCCATTGGGGGACTCGATGTCACCACCCTGAGATCATGACCAGAGCCAAAATCAAGAGTCAGTCACTTAACCGACTGAGCCACCCAGGTGCCCCAAGGGAAGATTTTTTTAATCTACTTGCTCATTTATTTATCCCCAGTCCCAAAAGCAATGCTTGAGCACATAGAGTGGGCTTATGAGAGATCTGTAACTTGACAACCATGGGATTGTGTCAGCCATCAAAGATAAATGAAGCAATGGAACTAGCCATTTCACAGTGTTTTTACCCACTACTTACTACAGTTTCTTTCTTTTTTTTTTTTTTACTACAGTTTATTAATTTGGAAATTAAAATACCCCAACCTGTCTTAGAACATATATCTCAAGGTTATATAAGGTTAAAAGCTGTCACTTATACCAGTGAGTTCTTGAGTAGGGGCAGTTTTGCCTCACAAGGGACATTTAGCCATATCTGAAGGCATTTTTGGTTGTAATGTCTAGGGATGTGGTGCTATTGTTAATCTAGTGGGTAGAGACCAGAGATACTGCTAAACATCCTGCAATGCACAGGACAGCTCCCCACAAAAGGATATTATCTGGTCCAAAATGTCAAGAAGGCTAGGGTTGAGAAACTCTGGTGTATACTAATCTGGTAGAGTTTGTTTGTTTGCTTTGAGCATGCTGTAACTTTTCTCAAGACCACTGCAAATTGCTGCTCTTTTCAGAAGTCTATTGTTTTTCATTTCCAACTCTTTCTGTTTGAAAAGTGATTTCAACACAACTTGGTTATTTTGTATTCACATTGCTTGGCTTATAATTGGCATTCAGTAAGTGAGTTCGGATTGTCATATGGGCAATAAGTAGGTCTGTTTATTATCAAGCTCCAGGGCTTTGTTGGCTGCCCAGCTTTTTCATTTGATGTATGTCTTAAGCATTGCTTCTGTTTATTCTACTTGGAAACACCGTGTTTCAACCACTGGCTATCCTACTGCTGCCACTGCAGCAGGAATAAAATCCACACTTCTTAACCATGAATGTCATGTCCTTCTGTCATTTCCTCTCCTGCAGGCCCTCCAACCTCCTCAGATAGCACTCCTTGTCACTTGTTCCCCAGCCATGATGGCTGATCTATTCTTTTAACAGCATAACTCATTCCTGCTTTTGGTTCTTTGCATTTGCTGTACAATCTGCTTTAAATGCTTTTCAGCCATATTATTTTATGCTTGGCTCTTCCTCATCATTATTCTAGTTTCAGTGCAAATGTCACCTCCTCACAAAGGCCATCCCTGACTACCCAAACCAAAGAAGCCAATCATACACCTGCCCATCACTCTATTATAGTGTCTTGTTTTATTTTCATTATCCTAGTTAACACTACCCATGCTTGTTATATCCTTCCCTTTTCCCTCTTCTCCCTTCATGTTTTCCTTCTTGTCTTTCCCCAACTGTAGTCTAAGGTCCATGGGGACAGAGTTATACCCTCTTTACCATTGTCTCTCCAGTGCCTAGAACCATGCCTGATGAATATTTCTTAAATGAATGAATCATTTCTTCACATCTGCGGTGCTTAGAGAGATGGGGCTACTTTAAGATTGGGCCAGGTGTTAAGACCTTTATTGTTGCTTATCGCTTGTTAAGATTATTAAGTCTGGTTTTAAAATGGATAGTCCATTATTAAAGTTTCTGTCTGAAAAATAAACCAGACATATAAATATTTTTTAAGTGTACATTAAATTTCTTAACCTTCTGAAGGAGGTAAAATTATTGACCTTATTTTATATATGATAAAACGGAGGCAATTAATAAATGGTAGGTATTAATATTATTGTAATATGTACAGTTTTTATCATTTTATTTGAGCAATAGACAAATCTGGCAATTATGAATGCATATTTATAGAATGTTGCAAAGAAAATAACTTTATTTTTGTTATTATTTTTATTTTTTTTAGAAAATAACTTTAAAATGAAGATAACACAATAGCTGGCTCATTGGGTTAGTATTAGAGTTGGTATAATGATGTTTATGAAAGCAACTTTGAAATCCATAGAGATATATAGAAATTTAAGGAGTTATTATTGTAATATATTTAAAGTTTTCAAAAATGGGTCTTCCATCTTTTAAATATCTGTGAAAAGATAAACATTACTTGAAGATCAGGATTTAAGATCTATGTTTAGAATTCTTATGCCAATTAAAATACCTTTTGATCTTAAAAAACATCCCTTTTATTTTACATTAAATACTTAGTTGAGAAACTAGTATTATTTCAAACTATGTGAATGGAATTATTATTTAGAAGATAAATGCAAAAAAAAAGTTAAATGCAAGTGGCTCTGTAGTGCTGTTTACCATTTTATAAAAACTTTATTTAGGTGAAATTCCATCCAATGCCAACATGTTTTACTACATTGACTTGGTGAAAGAAAACACTTTGAAATTGTTATGACTTAGGTAGCTGTCTTAGAAATCTTTGAGCAACTAGTTTAGAGAACATTTCAAAGGACAGTTCACTTAAAGTATTTCATGCCTCTGATGGTATAGTGAAATTAGTTTTTTTTTTTATGCAATAGATATTTGTTGAATGAATGAATAAAGATGGTAGCCAGATTACAGATTTTAAGGTCCTGAAAAGGGAAGGACCGAGTCTTCTTCTCTCTGTATTCTATCTAACACAGTGTCCACACAATGTATGCTTGATTATCCTCCTAGATTTTATTAATCAACTATCTAGAGGCTTGAAGATACCTTTGATATTGCTCAGTGAAATATGTGCTTGGGATATAAATATTCTATATTTAACTCATGGCTCCTATCTTGAAGAAGGATCACATCTGGGCAAAGCTTGAACCCACTAAAGTTGCTACTTGTACCTAAATCAATCTTCTTTTCTTTATTCTAATATTTGTTGAGCAAATATGTGCTAGAGAAACAGTAGTGAACAAAACAAAGTCTCTGCTTCATGGAGCTGTCATTGAAGCAAAAGGAAACAAAAAAAGCCAAGTAAACAAGTTAATATATAGAATACCAAATAGTGATATGTGCTTTGGAGAAAATAAAACTGATTCAAGGGGAGGAGAGTGATGCTGTTTTATATAAGGTGTTCAGAATGGCACCATTTCTACAGTAATATTTGAGTGGAAGGTGGATGTGAGGGTGTATGGTACATAAATGTGAGAAGCATCATACCTGTCTGTTGGAAGACAGCAAGGGGGCCAGTGTAACTGAAGCAGAATGAATTGGAAGAGAGTAGTAGTAGGAGATAAGATCACAAGAATAAGAGGAAAGGGAGAGGGTCTGATCATGAAAGACCTTAGATGCCATTGTTATACAGGCTTTTACGCTGAGTGAGATGGGAAGCCATTGCAGAATCTTAGTGGAGAGGGGTTACTTGACCTTAATAAATGACCAGGCTTACATGTTGCAATTCAATTTTAAGGATTAGAGAAAAAGCAGAAGATTCGATAAGAGCCTATCTATAGTAATAATCTAGGCAAGGGATGATTGTAGGTTAGCTAGTATGGTAACTAGAAAGAGGGACAATGAGGTTGCATTCTGGATATAGTTTAAGGCAGAGATGACTGGGTTTGTTATGAAATGAACATTGAATGTGAGAGAAGGAAGATAAAGATATCCAAAGATAACTCCAGAACATTTGGCCCGAGCAGTTGGAAGAATGGAATTGCTATTTATTGAAGTAAAAACTAAGGGAAGAACAGGTTTGGTGGGAAAATCCGACATGTTGGATAAGCTGAGCTTGAGGTGCCTATTAGATATGTTATGTAGGAAGTTAGATATACAAGTCTGGAGGTCAGGTGGGAAGTCAGAGCTAGATATTTGTGAGTTGTCAAGGTCTAAATGGCTTTTAAAACCTTTTACTTGGGTAAGATTACATGGGGAATATTGGTAGAGAGAAGAAGAGGGGTGTGAGAGGGAGAAGTTGACGAGAAACCAGCAAAAGAGTTGGAGAAGGAATATCCAGTGAGGGAGGAGAACCAAGAGAAAGTGTTATTCAGAAAACTAAATGAAGAAAATGTTTTAAGAATGTTCAGTTATGTCAAGTGCTACATTGGGGTTGTGTGAGTTGAAGACTGAATAGTGACCATTGGATTCAGCATGATCAAGGATTTTGGTGACCTTAAAAGAGGCCTATTTGGGCAGCCCAGGTGGCTCAGCGATTTAGCGCCGCCTTCAGCCAGGGCCTGATCCTGGAGACCCGGGATTGAATCCCACATCAGACTCGCTGCATGGAGCCTGTTTCTCCCTCTGCCTGTGTTTCTGCCTCTCTCTCTTTTTCTCTGTCTCTCACGAATAAATAAATAAAATCTTACCCCCCACCCAAAAAAAGAGGCCTATTTGTGGAAAGGTGGGGACACATAGAGAGGGTTGAAATTAGAATAAGTATAAACAACTTTCAAAGCTTTGCTTTTTCAAAGCAAAACAACTTTTACTGTATACCACTTCACACCTGATAGAATGGCTATTAAAAAACAAAAATGTAACATTCCCGCCCCTTGGCCAGAATTCTAAGGCTTTCTGCAAAGATTTGAAAAATGGCAACAAATGAAAGTATCAGCATCTTTAGTTCAGCATCCTTGGCTATGGAATATGTAGATTCACTTTTACCTGAGAACCCTCTACAAGAACCATTTTAAAATGCTTGGAACTATATGTTGAATAATTATACAAAGTTCCAGGTTGCAACAGGGGGATCCTTGATAGTTCATGAAGTTCTTTATTTCTTGTTCTGTTTACCTGGATTTCTGTTTCAATTTATACCTTTCGTGAAAAAAGTACAAAATTCAAAAGGATAAACCAGAAACATGGGAAAACCAATGGAATTGTTTTAAAGTACTTCTCTTTAATCAGAGAAGTACTTTAAAATACATACATACAATTACAAAATAAAATACATACAATTCTTTTGTATCCAGCTTCCTTTGATCTGTGGAACTTATTATTTTACAGATATTTTAATATACCTTATGATTGGGAAAGGATGCCAAGATGGTATATGCTTTTGGCAAGATGCTTTGGCTGTGTGGTGATTGAGGATACCTGGCACTATTTCCTGCATAGGCCCTTACATCACAAAGAATATATAAATATATTCATAAAGTTCATCATGAGTTTCAGGCTCCATTTAGAATGTAAGCTGAATATGCACATCCTTTGGAAATTCTGATTCTTGGAACTGGATTTTTCATTGGAATCATGCTTTTATGTGATCATGTCATTCTCCTTTGGGCATGGGTGACTATTCGTTTGATAGAAACTATTGATGTCCATAGTGGCTATGACATTCCCCTGAGCCCTTTAAATCTGATCCCTTTCAATGCTGGTTCTTGGCATCATGATTTCTATCACATGAACTTCATCGGAAACTATTCTTCCACATTTACATGGTGGGATAGAATTTTCGGGACAGACTCTCAATTTACTGTCTATAATGAAAAGATGAAGAAGATTGAGGAAAAGATGAAATAAATATCTCATCTCAACTATCCTGAAAGCACGCACCTTTCCTGAATTAAAGCGAGTAGCTAACATTGCTTCTGCGGAGCAGAAATAAACATGTGTCTTAGCTGCTAAGTGATACAAAGAACATTAACAACCTTTAATTATCTTCCTAGTGGGAACTTTTTCTACTTTACATAGAAGTTCTGTATGTGTAGAAATAAGTAAATATATA
Source organism: Nyctereutes procyonoides (assembly GCF_905146905.1). Classification (NCBI taxonomy): domain Eukaryota; kingdom Metazoa; phylum Chordata; class Mammalia; order Carnivora; family Canidae; genus Nyctereutes; species Nyctereutes procyonoides. The sequence continues at coordinate 28,789,200 of NW_026575122.1, forward strand.
ACGAAGTATGATTTTCGTGAGGAGGTTGTAAAGGCCATGTTGCTAACCTTACAGAAAGGTTTTAAGTAATGGAAGAAGTATCAGTCTGTTTCTTTCCCCCGGTAACACCAGAGGCCTGAAGCTAAGATTGGTCTTTAAAATCTTGTAAGTATATAGTGGCCATTTCAGTGTCTCTTATCAGGGTGTTGGCCTCAGATTGAACTTTAAGCATTTTCTAGAATTTGCCTAAACATCCAAGTATCATGGGTCAAACCATATCGATCCACAGTGAGAGTGAGGCTGCCAAATCAGGAATAGCCAGCCCCAAGAACTTCCAATCTGATCCTGAGCTGACTGGTTTGGGGTGATTCTCCTTCTTTGAGAAGCCCTTTTGGATGGCAGTGTGCTACTGGTATTTATAAGGTGTTTTCGAATTGTCGTAAATGGAATATTTTAGTCTAAAGGTTTTCGGGTTACTTGAATTTTTTTTTTAGTTGAGCTTTATTTCTGCTATTTACCCTTTCATCTTTATATATCAAGTTTTCATTATTCTTTTTTTTATTTTAAGTATCTTTTTTTAAATTTTATTTTTATTTTTATTTTTATTTTTTAATGACAGTCACAGAGAGAAAGAGAGGCAGAGACACAGTCAGAGGGAGAAGCAGGCTCCATGCACCGGGAGCTCGACGTGGGATTCGATCCCGGGTCACCAGGATCGCGCCCCGGGCCAAAGACAGGCGCCAAACCACTGCACCACCCAGGGATCCCAAGTTTTCATTATTCTTAAAACTGTATCTTGAAACATTGTGAACTGACTTGCTGTATTTGCACTTTGAACTATTGAAATAAATGTGATTTTTTTTGGTCTGGAAAAAAAAACAAAACAAACAAACAAACCAAAAAAAGCAAAAATGGGCGCACCTGTGTGGCTTAGTCGGTTAAGCATCCAACTCTTTTTTTTTTTTTTTTAATTTTTATTTATGATAGTCACACACACAGAGAGAGAGAGAGGCAGAGACAGGAGCAGGCTCACATGCACCGGGAGCCCGACGTGGGACCCGATCCCGGGTCTCCAGGAATCGCGCCCTGGGCCAAAGGCAGGCGCCAAACCGCTGCGCCACCCAGGGATCCCAGCATCCAACTCTTGATTCTGACTCAAACCATGATCTCAGGGTCATGAAATTGAGCCCCCAGTCAGGCTCTGTGTGCAGTGGGGACTGCTTGAGATTATCTCTCTCCCTTTTCCCACCTATCCCCCCTTTTAAAAATAAAGAAATAAATCTTTAAAAAACAAAACAAAAAACAGAAGGTAGCAAGAGTTGGCAAGGATGTGGAGAAATTGGAACCTCTGTGCACTGATGATGCGACTGTGAAATGGTGCAGTAGCTGTGGAAAGTAATATAGGATTTCCTCAAAAAATTAAACATAGAATTGCCATGACCAGCAATTCCAATTTTAGAAATGAATGAAGAGACTTCAACAGATAATGTATACCCATGTTCATAGCAGCATTATTCATAATTGCCAAAAGGTGGAAGCAACCCAAGTCCATTGACAAATGAATGGATAAACAAAGTGGGGTACACACATACAATGGAATGTTACCCAGCGTTAAGAAGGAAGGAAATCCTGACACATGCTACAACATAGTTGAACCTTGAAGACATTATGCTAAGTGAAATAAGAGAGTCGCAAATGAACAAATACTGTATGCTTCCTCTTACATGAAGTTCATAGTAGTCAAAATCATAGAAACAGAAAGTAGGATGGTGGTTACCAGGGACTGGGGGGTGAGGGGAATAGAGTATATTGGTATATAGGGTGCATCATTTCTCCTCTACCCTTTCAGGGTCATCTGCTGAAATGGATATAAGACAGATCAGTAAGAGATAAACATACAATTTTTTTGGAGCTTTTATTTATTCATGAGAGACACACAGAGAGAAGCAGAGACATAGGCAGAGGGAGAAGCAGGCTCCCTGCAGGGAGCCCAATGTGGGGCTTGATCCCAGAACCCTGGGATCACAACCTGAGCCAAAGACAGACACTCAACCACTGAGCCACCCAGGCGCCCCAATAAACATACAAATTTTATCTATTAATTTTTACATCATATATAGGAGCCCTCTCAAGAATGAAGACCTAGTCAACTAGACCTGAATGCTTATATACTACGTTGGACAAAGTGATAAACTATGAAAATGTGACAAAACTGAGGGGTTGGGATAGAGCAGTTAAACCTAGAGAAGTGATTTGGAAGGTAAAAGTTAGTTTTTAAAAATCTGTACAGGGGATCCCTGGGTGGCTCAGCAGTTTAGCGCCTGCCTTTGGCCCAGGGCCCGATCCTGGAGTCCTGGGATCAGGTCCTGCGTCGGGCTCTGGGCATGTAGCCTGCTTCTCTCTCCTCCTGTGTCTCTGCCACTCTCTCTCTCTCTCGGTCTATCAAAAATAAATACAGAAATATTTAAAAAAAAATCTGTACAGATTTTTCCTGGCCTCAACTTCCTCTCTGGTGTTAAGAATATTTCTTAACATCAGAGTTTTAGCTCCTGCTCTCAGGAAGAAAAAAAAGGTCAGAATGCACTCCTTGCATTTGTTGTCTTTCAGATGCCTTTAACTCAAAATAATCACTATGCCAAAGTGGCAGATTTTGGGGTGGCATGCTCTGAATCTCTACAGGGAGAATGGAGAGTTAGTGTTTAATGAGTACAGAGTTTCAGTGGGGGAAAATGAAAAAGTTCTGGAGATGAATGGTAGTAATGGATGCACGACATGTACATATACTTAGTGCTATAGAACTGTACATTTAGAATTGGTTAAAATGGTAATTTTTATGTTATGAGTATTTTATCACATAAAAAAATGTTTTGCTTTTAAAGAGGGAAAATACGGTATTGTGGTTGACAGGACATTTTCACCTATACATTAGTTCTTAAAAGTTTATGGAGAAAAACACTGAAGAAATTTGTAAAAGGAGACTGCTGGTAATGCCTTATAAAGGAGAGTTGGGACGCCCGGGTGGCTCAGCAGATTTAGCGCCTGCCTTGGTGTGATCCTGGAGTCTTGGGATTGAGTTCCACATCAGGCTCCCTGCATGGAGCCTGTTTCTCCGTCTCCCTGTGTCTCTGCCTCTCTCTCTCTCTCTCTCTCTGGGTCTCTCGTGAACAAATAAATAAAATCTTCAAAAAATAATAATAAAGGAGAGTCAGCTGAAGCCTTGTTTTCTTTAGTCCCTACATCCCAGATTCAAACCTTGTGCATTTTAAGGACCCAAAGTTGGATATGATCAAAAACAAGGGTAATCAGCACGTGGAACATGGACTCATCAACCAAAAATATTTGTGGGATGGGGCACCTGGGTGACACTGTCAGTAGGGCATCTGACTCTTGGTTTTGGCTCAGGTTGTAATCTGGGAATTACAACCTGAATTACAGGCTGAATCATGGAATCAGCCCTGGATGGGGCTCTGTGCTCAGGACTGTGTCTGCTTGTCCCTCTCCCTCCCCCTCTGCTCCTCCTTCACTTGTTCATGTGCTCTTTCCCTCTCAACAAATAAATAAAATCATTTTTTAAAGAAAGTCGGCAGGACTGGGAAAGTCCTGGGGTGCCAAGTCATTCATTAATTTCTAATTGTTTTTTGAAAAATTCCCTTAGTAAAGGATAGACTTAAATCCACTTGATCAGCAGCACATTCTCTCTCCAGGTAGTTTAGGTACATGGCAGGCCAAATCTTAACCATAATCACTTTGGTGGTAGAGTTAAACATTAAAAATTCAGAAGGTCTTATCAAAGGTAAACCACTTTGGCCCAAGAGAGTACCCAAAGACTCTCACTCAGGATAGCAATGACCATAGAGTTGTATGTCTGTTCCCTGTTATGGAAATTCCACATTAATATAGATATTAGTATGAAATGCTAGTATAGATACAACATAGCTCTAAGTCTTTAGAAATCTTAATACGATTGGCCTAATCACAGCTTAGCATAATAACAAGCAGAAGAACCAACTTAAATGCTCTTGACCAGCTGTAACTCAGCTGCAGTTTATCTCTATATTGGAATATAGCCCCAGCGTAGACTGTTTCTTTCCATTTTTTTATTTTTATTTTTTATTTTTTATTTATGATAGTCACAGAGAGAGAGAGAGAGAGAGGCAGAGACATAGGCAGAGGGAGAAGCAGGCTCCATGCACCGGGAGCCCGATGTGGGATTCGATCCCGGGTCTCCAGGATCGCCCCCTGGGCCAAAGGCAGGTGCCAAACCACTGCGCCACCCAGGGATCCCGTTTCTTTCCATTTTTAAGAGAAACTTGGAATGTGGATTTTCACAGAATACTTCTGGTCCTCTCATACTGGCAACCAATCCAATTTTTAAAATGCCATGTATGGGATCCCTGGGTGGCGCAGCGGTTTGGCACCTGCCTTTGGCCCAGGGCGCGATCCTGGAGACCTGGGATCGAGTCCCACATCGGGCTCCCGGTGCATGGATCCTGCTTCTCCCTCTGCCTATGTCTCTGCCTCTCTCTCTCTCTGTGACTATCATAAATAAATAAATTGAAGAAAAATTTAAAAATATTTAAAAAATCAATAAATAAAATGCCATGTACACTTCACTGGATAAGCCAAACAAAATATATCTCTGAATTCTGCCCCATGGCTATTTGCCACTGAATTCTGGCCTAGAGCTACCTAGTTTACAGGATTTTCAGAAACTTGTTCACTGTCACATAAAATATTGCTTAGGCTGGTATTTTTCTGGACTCATCTGACAATCATAGTCCTTTCTTTATATCTAACAACACTCCAGAAAATGCAAAAGAAATCGAAGAACCCAGATGAGTGCTCCTTAATATTAAATATTTTTTTAAACTTAGTTTTGTTGAAGTGAAAAGTCTTTATCCTAGAAATAAATATAACATTTCCCCTTCAGTAATAAGAGAGATAAAAAATTCACCTCCTAGGGTTGTTGAAATATCTAGTCCAATATCAACTGCCTATTAATTAAAATTTTTAGATCAACAAGAGTTATTATTTAATAAATAAATGATAATAAAACTATCATATTATATATAGAATACTATGAAATAGAAATAACACCTATTTAATAGAGTTATTTTTAGAGTTGAATAAAGTTGTCTATGTGAAAGTACTTTATAACTATAAAGTGATGAATACATTTATAGTATCATTATTACAATAGTTAACAAAGGTTATTAAAATAAGATTTCTGTCTTCTAAAAACCAGTGAGTATATAAAATTACATATATACATACATATAGATATACAACATCTGTATGCGTGTACGATCATGTGAATATATATATAAATTCATGGGGTAGGTCAAATTATACACTTTTTAAATCACCAAAAGGATCCTCCTTCATTTTATCCTTTTGTTTTTGTTTTATTTTTTTACTTATTTACTTATTTTAGAGAGAGGGAAAGAGCACGAGTGGAGGAGGAGCAGAGTGAGAGAGAGAACCCCAAGCAGGCTCCCCACTGAGCATGAAGCCTCATGTACTGTTCGATTCTGCAACAATGAGATCATGACCTGAGCTAAAATCAAGAGTCAGACACTCAACTGAGTGAGCCACCCAGGCGCCTTGATCTCCTTTTATTTTTTAAAATTAATAGTAAATTTCAATGACTATAAACAGATGGTTTTTTATAATCTTACTTCTGCTCAATTTTAACTTTCCATACTTCATTGTGAAGATTTTCTTATCTTTCATGTAACGAATTTTCTCTTCAGCTTTGTGTCTGTTATATGTTTGTTTGTTTTGTTTTAAAGATTTTATTTATTTATTCATGAGAGACACAGATAGAAAGAGGCAGAGACACAGATAGAGGAGAAGCAGGCTCCATGCAGGAAGCCTGACACGGGACTAGATCCCGGGACTCCAGGATCACGACCTGAGCCAAAGGCAGATGCTCAACTGCTGAGCCACTCAGGCGTCCATAATATGTTGTTAAATCCATCTACTGAGTTCTTAATTTTGGTGATTGTATTTTTCAGCTTATAGTTTCTATATAGTTCTTTTTCAGATATGCTCTAATATTTATACATGTGTGGGGGTGTGTGTGTAGTTTTCGATTCTTTGCAGAAATTCTCAATTTCCTTGGTCATAGTAAGCAGATTTATTTTAAACTCTGTATCTCCCTGTGGTTCTATTTTATCAATTGCTGTTTCTCCTGGCTCTCATTCATGTTCTCTTGATGCCTTGTGAATCTTGTTTTATAAAACACTTTGTATCACACATTGTGCTTGAAAATTGTTTTTAAAAATAATTTGAGGGCTAGGACAGAGTTAGCTTCCATTGGAGGAGATTTACATTTGTTTTTGTCAGAAGCTTGGGGATAGCAACACTTTGGGGTCACCTTAATTAAATGTCAGGGAATGTGATAATTAAAGCTATGTTATAATGAGCTGGACTAGGTGTACTTCTGGATAACCCTTACTTCTAGTATGCATGCAGCCTTTTGAGACTCAACCAGTAACCTTGCCATGGAAGGCCCTAGATTCCAAATTTTTAACCCTTAGCCTCCACAAAGCTATAAAAGCCCTACTAGTCTTTCAGTCTCTTAAATGCCTCTTATAGAATTAGTAAATTATCTTTCCCCACCCCTGACCTTCCACGAGGGGGGAAAATAATGGGGTTTTTCTCTTTGGATTCCATCTTCTTCCAGATACTGATAGTAATTTGTCACTTTCTTGTTAGCTCTCTGTAGTCTTTAAGATTTTTTTCAAACTTTGTCCAGCGTTTCTAGTTGTCCTCAAGAGAGGGTTACTTTGAATTACCTAGGTGCTATTAGCAAATGGGGAAGACCACTTGTAAGTTTTAAACATGCTATGCATAGTTGTTTCATAAACTGTAGCTAAAAATTCCATTATCTGAAACACTTACTCTCTTTGTAGATCTATTTATGTTGCTGCTTTGGAGTTTCAGTATAATATAGTAACATCTGATGGGGTGTGTAAGACAGGCTAAGAGAACAAAGAACATGTTTGTCCACTAACCTAAGAAATTTAGGGAAGGCTTTCTGGAAGAAATGACCTCTGTCTTGTCTTATAATTAAAGTGATTAATAAGCAACACACATGCATGTTTTTATCTCCTGTGTACAAACACAATAAATATTCATTGTGAAAAGTTAGAGGGGAGCCTGGCTGGCTCAGTCAGTAGAGTATGCAATTCTCACATGCGAGTCTCTCAGGGTTGTGAGTTTAAGTAAGTGGGGAGCCTACTTGAAAAAAAAGGAAGAGTTAGAAAATATCCAATAAAAAATGACTTCCACAATCCAAAAAAATCAATGTACTTTTTGGAGGATATTTGCGTAGTCTCTGTACTACCAGATATGTGATATAGACATTACACACTTTGAGGACATCCCACATATACAGTTATGTATAATCTTTATATATTATAACATAATATATATTTTTTTAATTTTTTAATTTTTTAAAAATTTGATTTATTTATTCATGAGGGACACAGAAAGGGAGAGAGGCAGAGACAGAGGCAGAGGGAGAAGCAGGCTCCACACAGGGAGCCTGACGGAGACTCGATGCCTTGGGTCAAAAGCGGCACTAAACTGCTGAGCCACCCGGGCTGCCCTCCAAACACTTTTTCATGCTACCCATTGTATGAGAATGGCATTACTTATTTAGCTATATCCTTATAGTCACTAGGTTTCTTTCAATTCTATTATCAAAAGATAATGTTACAGTTAGCAATTTTATTCACACATGTTATATACCTTTTCTATTACAATTTAAGATGGATTTCTAGAAGTTGAATTGCTAGGTTAAAGAAGATAAAATATCTTTAAGGCTTACATATGTTTTTTTACAGACATACAAAGAGTCCAATATCTAAAAAACTAAAGGATGCAAGACTACCTACAATAGCTGAAGCTGAGGAGAAAGATGAGGTCCATTCATTCAGCATCTCACAAACGCCTAGGGTTGCCAAGTTTTCTCCTAAACTTCAAGTCTCCAAAATATACCTGAAAAAGAATCTACTTGAATATAAGCTCCTTGCTTCTGAAATACTGCATGAACTTGGAGAGATATTGCAGAAATATGCAGAGTGTAACCATATATACCCTGCAGGAATTGTAAATCTTATGAATTACAGTTGGCATGATCTTATCGAAGGTGCTTATGAGTGTGCAACCAAAAATTCAATCAAAAACAGTGCCTTGCAAGGAGATCCCAGAGCTATGACCCAAATCAGCAGCTATTCAAGGGAGGAATATCATAAGGAAAATCATCTTGTGAAAGTAAAGAAAGACCACCATGTTCCATCTGGTAAGTAGAAGTTATTAGTTAGTTTTATAAATAATCATCCAGGTTTTTTTAAAAAAGAATAAAAGCAGCAAGTGAGTGAGATATTAGCAAAACATTATATTAGTGATACTTGGTTTGTGTTAATAATTTTAATGTGTATTAGTGAAAGTCAGGAGAAAGATATAAAAATTTGTAATGCTTTCATTGAAATTATCTATTATACTTCTTGTGATATGAACTCTGTCTCAGGGGATCCTACAAATTCTTTTACTGTGGCAGGGTCCAACAGAAATATGATGCTATCCACATACATAATGTTTTTAGTTAATTTTATTTAAGGTATTTATTTTTTTTTTTTTAGATAGAGAGGTGGGGGAGGGGCAGAGGGAGAGAGAAACCCAAGCAGAGTCCGCCTGAGCACAGAGCCCGACACAGTATTTGATCTTACATCCCTGAAATCACAACCCTGAGATTGCCACCTGAGCCAAAACCAAGAGTCAGATGCCTAACCAACTGTGCCACCCAGGCACTGCATTAAATTAACTTTTTATCTTAAGGTGATTATAGACCCACATACAGAGAGATCCCATATGCCCTTTACTCATTTTCTCCATATGACATCTTGTAAAATTGTAGTTCAGTATCACAACCAGGATATTGACACTGATACAGTCCAGATTCAAAATATTTCCGTCAAGGTAAGGATCATTCATACTGTCCTTCTGCAGCCACACCCACTTCCCTCTTTTCTCCACCCCCTTTTTAATCCTGGCAACCACCAATGTGTTGTCATTTCAAGGATATTATATAAATGGAATCATACAATATATAACTTTTGGTGATTGCCTTTTTTCAATCAGCTTAATTCTCTGGAGGTACATCCAGGTTGTACATACTTGTAGTTTGTTCTTTTTATTGTTTAGTAGCAGTTCGTGGCATGAATGTACCTGTTTGTTTAATCATTTGCTCCTTGAAGGACATCTGGGTATTTTGTTTTTTTCCCCCCATTTTTTGGCTGTTTTGAAAGCTGCTAAAACACTCATGTATAGGAATTCTGTAAATACAAGTTTTGATTTTTCTTTCATAAATGTCCAAAAGTACAATTACTGGGCTATGTGGCAATTGCATGTTTACTTTTATCTGAAACTTTCAAACTGTTTTCCAAAGAGGCTTATACTGTTTTACATTCCCACCAGCAATGCATGAATGATACCATCTCTCCATATCCTCTCTTGTGTTTGGATATTATCACCATGTTTTATTTTAGTCATTCTTAGAGGTATGTAGTGGTATCTCCTTGTAGTTTTCATTTGCATTCGTTTTTTTTTTTTAAGATTTTATTTTCAAACAACCTCTACACCCAACAAGGGGCTTGAACTCACAACTCCAACAGTCTCATGCTCTACCCATTGAGCCAACTAGGCACCCCTAATTTGCATTTCTTTCATGGCTAAAATATTGAATATTTGCCATCTATATATCCACTTCAGTGAAATATCTTTTTTTTTTGTTCATTTTCTAATTGGATTATTTGCTTTTTGCACTGTTAAGTTTTGAGAGTTCTTTATATATTCTAGGTACTAGTCCTTTGTTGTATACGTGCTTTGTAAAAAATTTCTCCCAGGGTCTTTTCAACTTTTTAATAGTGTCTTTTGCAAAGAAAAATATTTACATTTTGATGATATCCAATTTATCAAAAGTTTTCTTTATGAATAGTACTTTTGGTATCAAGTCTAAGAATTCACTGCCTACCCTTAAATCCTGAAGATTTTCTCCTTATTTTTTTTTCTAAAAGTTTTATAGTTTCAAATTTTACATTTAAGCCCGTGACCCATTTGGGGTTAACTTTTGTGTAAGATGTGAGACCTAGGTTGAGGTTCATTTTTTGGCCTATGGATGTCCAATTGCTTCAGCATCACTTGTTGAAAAATGCTCTTTCTGCCATTGAATTGATTTTGCATTTTTCTCAAAAATCAGTTGGGCATATTAATGTGTATCTATTTCTGGGTTCTCCTTTTGTTTCTGTTCATTCTCATTCATGTTCTCTTGACTCCCTGTGAATATGATTATTTTAAATTTTGTGTCAGACATTGTATTTGAAAAATTATTTTTAAAAATAATTTGAGGGCTAGATGAAATTATCTTCAACTGGAGGTGATTGGAAGCAGGGACTCAAACAGATGTTTGTATACCAATATCATAGCAGTATTATTCACAATAGCCAAAAGGTAGAAACAACCCAAATGTCCATTGTGTATGGATGTGTGTATGGATAAATAAACTATAGTATGCACACACAGTAGAATATTATTCAGCCTTAAAAAGGAATGATATTCTGATACAGGTTAAAATATGGATGAACACTGAAGACATTATGCTAAGTGAAATAAGCCAGAAACAAAAGGACAAATATAATATGATTCCACTTATATGAGGTACCTAAAGTAACCCAATTCATAGAGACAGAAAGTAGAATGATGGTAGCAAGGGGCTCAGGGGAAGGGAGGATAGGGAGTTATAACTAAATGGGTAGAGTTTCAGTTGAGGAAAATGAAAAATTTCTAAAGATGGTAGTGATGGTTGCACAACAATGTGAATGAACTTAATGTTACACAATTATACACTTAAAAATGGTTAAAATGGTAAATTTTATGTTATGCAAATTTAACCACAATAAAAATATTTTAATGGTTAAGTGGTAAATTTTGTTGTGTATATTTTACCACATTACAAAAGAAAGGGCAGGAGAGGGGGAAAATATTTGCAAGTACCAACCCTTACAATGTTAAAAATAATAATAAAGCCTTCGGGGTCTGAAATTTTTCCTGATAATGATTTTAGAAAACTTGATAGGGAAATATGAGTCACTGGTACAGACATGCAATTAAAAAAGGATGAGGAACCTCACCAGAGCTTAGCACTATATTGTGAAGAGTACTGGTAGACCCCGTTTTTATCCCCAGAGTGTAGCTTTATCTTCAGGACTTAAGATTTTTCACTTTGGCTTCTATTGTGTTGAATATATACAAGCAAGATTCAATGTAGCAAAAGAACTGATATTTTAAATATTATAATCATATTAGTCTATAATATTTTACATATCATAGAGATCTTTCTAGCCATCATCTATTTTAGTTGTCCAGACACCCCTGTCCAGGATTTCTGTTTCACTAAGGAGAAAACTGAGATGCCAAAGGGTCAACTTGCCCAAAGTCATACAGTTTCTGATAGAGCCATGATCTCAACCCTGGTCTTTTAACTCCCAGTATAGGGTCCTTTCTGCTACTTTATCCCTAACTCTTATTCTGCTATCATATGAGAGATAATGATTTAAAGATAATGATTTTGACAAGGAGAATAAATAGTAGTGGCAGCTGTCTCTACAAGACCCCTCTGTGACAGAGAAGTAACCCAGTGAGTAACCTTTGCTCTTAGGATTCCTGGGTCCAAATCCTTACTATCGCACTTACTACTTGTATAACTGAACACATTTCCTAATCCCTCTTTGCCTCAGTTTCGTTTTCTGTGACATGGTATTGCAAATTGTATCTCCTTCCAGGGTGGTTCTGAATATTAAATAAGTTAACACTAAAGCACTTGGAAAAGTAAGTATGGTAGACGCTACTTTTTTTTTTTTACACTACTTATTTTTTTAAAGTTTTTATTTAAATTCCAGTTAAGATACAATGTCATATTAGTTTCAGGTGTACAACATAGTGATTCAACACTTCCACCCATCACCCAGTGGTAGACACTACTTATATGTTTGTTATTTTATTATTATTATTATCTTCATTATCTCATATGACCCTCAGAGTAACCCTTCAGTATGTTCATATTATTATAGGTTCCTGATGGTTCATGAAGCCCAATACATTTGCTTTAACAAGATAGTTCTAGCAATACAATTTTTACTTTTTAAGATCAAGTGATTGCTGTTTATTAAGAGATTGAAAGACTCTGTAGCAATGGTTCTCAGAGTGCGGTCCCTGAACCAGTGTATCAACATCACTGGGAACTTGTTAGAACAAGTCCTAGCAAATTTTCTGGGTCTTAATCTAGACTTATTTGAATTCCTTATCTGTAAAATGAGAATTATTAATGATAGAACTTTGTTGAAAGAAATAAATTATATAATGCACATAATGTGTTTGCATAGTGGCTGGGATATAGTAAGTGTTCAATAAACAGTCATAGTTATTTTGTACATTCTTATCTGTTGCTTATTTCTTTTACTTTTTATCATTATAATTTTCTCATCTTTTAAATTGAATTAAATTTTATTTTTATTTTTAAAAATCTTAGATGTAGCCTATTTGCTATGGGATCCTGGACTTGTGGACTTCTCAATTCATATATAAAGTTTGAAGCTACTATGAGTTTTGCTATCTTTTCAAAATACCCGTTAGTATTTTGTTTTTAGACAGCTTTTAAGATCTAGTTTTTCTCTATAGGAAAATTTTCTTCATAGACTAATGAGATTTCTTGTTTTAGATTTACATTTAGCATAAAACCTAATAAAGATACAAAGAAGTCTTGTGTCCAGGTAGCCTTTTTTTAAAATGTCTTTACCAGCAACAGGCTGCTACTATCCTCCAGTTGCTAAAAGAATAAATGAAAATAAAACATGAATGTTTTCTCAGTAGTTCTCATGTGGAAGGGCAGTTCTTAGGACAAAAACATTAAAACAATCTTTTAGTAAATCAAGAAATTATGCAGAGGAATTTTCAATTTAAAAAGCTGTTTCATTTCCAGAGCAAATAAAAATATTTAATGGGTCATGGGTCATTATGGGTTCTTATGGAAAACTTTGCTAATGCCCTGGTAAGAATATTAAAATATTGACAACTGATTTTTGTGTTGGTGATGACCTAGAAAAATACTCACTTTCTCTTCTCTTTTCCCTCTCCCCCCTCAACTTCCTCCTCCTTCCTTTTTTTTTTTTTTAGCTCATGTCAACCAAAACCAACATTCTCATGTACCCCAAGATAGCAATTTACCTGTTGTCATCCACTTCTCACTGTTATCCAAGATCTGCTTAAAAAATGGTAAGATCCCTTTACCCATCCAAATTAGGGTCTACTCTGATGAGCAACCACAGTGAGAATCACTTACATTCCCTGAATTTGGAAACTTTCTCCTAGTCATCCTCTTAGTATAACCATAATCAAAGCCAGGCTTTTAAGTTCATGAATGCCTAGTCAAAGTTTTCAAATGCATCTCCTCTAACCCAGTCTTCCTTGATATCTCCACTCTTTTTTTTTTATAAATTCTTTATAAATTGTTTATAAAATATAAAAGTTATATAATTGTTTATTCATGAGAGACACAGAGAGGCAGAGACACAGGCAGAGGGAGAAACAGGTTCCATGCAGGGAGCCTGACATGGGACTCTATCCCAGGTCTCCAGGATCACACCCCGGGCTGAAGGCCGAGCCAAACCGCTGAGCCACAGGGGCTGCCGGATATCTCCACTCTGCCCGGTATCTCCACTCTTATACCTGGGAGTTTCTTCTTCATGGTTCTGAGAAACCACCTTTGGTAACAATGACATGCCTGTCCCCTTAGGGTCAGGCATGGTCTTCCATTACAAAAACATAACAACTTGGATAAGAAACTAAAGCTTCGGGATCCCTGGGTGGCGCGGCGGTTTGGCGCCTGCCTTTGGCCCAGGGTGCGATCCTGGAGGCCCGGGATCGAATCCCACATCGGGCTCCTGGTGCATGGAGCCTGCTTCTCCCTCTGCCTGTGTCTCTGCCTCTCTCTTTCTCTCTCTCTCTGTGTGACTGTCATAAAAAAAAAATTAAAAAAAAAAAAGAAACTAAAGCTTCTGTGTTAAAAGACAAATATTGTTTCTTAAACTGTTTAAATGTTATACAGGAGACTTCTCAAGGAAGATTATGGTTACAAAAATCTAGAAAGAATACAGTCTATCCCCAAATGAGGTTGTAAAAGGGATAGAATATGGGTAGTTGGGAAAAGGGAACCTTGTCATCCCTTGAAATACAGACATAATGTAGCTAGCTGCTGTGTGGCTCAGGGAGTGAGTAAGAGTTGGGCTGGCTGCCCTGGGTCTAATAGATTTGGTTTTCATAATCTTTTTGTCATAATCTAAGAACTTTAGAAACTGTTGAAAGTTTCTACTTTTAGAGAATGTGCTTTTAGGAGTCAAGTATCCCTTCAACACCACCCCAAGCCCTATAATTAAGGAATAAAATTTTATTATTAGAACTGTCTCACTGGATTGGGATAGGTATTGAGGAAATATGCATATGATAAGAACAAGCTCAGTAAGCATGGCAAAACAGCAAATAGGAATGAAGTAAGTCGTGAGGTATCCAGAGGGTTCAGCATGAAAATATCCAGGAATCCATATAGGTGGGTAGAGTCAGTGATAGGCAGTTGAATGGCAAGCAGATAATCTGTGAGAAAGGAGCAAAGTCTTAGTCATTAAGGGGCAAGACTGAAATACCAAAGTGAGAGTCTGGGATTACATTATATAACCCTTAGGAAACTGGGATAGGGTTTGTTCAGTCTTCTCTAGTCTAGAGTTAGGGTGGTTCTCATGATCCGGATGATGAAACTGAATGTGATTTGTTAGTCAGGAATCTTTAAGCTGTAGGTGACAAGAGCCCAACTCACACTAGCATAAGCAATAAGAGAATTCTTTGCTGGTGTACTGGGGGCAGCTCACAAGATTAAAGGGAGAACTGCAAGAGCAAAGATCCAAGGCAGGATGGTGGGAAGCAACACTTGCAGAGATTCTTCTCTGTCCATCTCTGCTTGGCTAAATTCTACAGTTAGGCTTGCTTTACACAGTGAAGGAGGATAGTCACTGCCAGCCCTAAATTCACATGCTCTGTGTCTAGAAAGAAAGTGCTTCTTTTCCTCTAGTGTCCACAAAGGAGACAGGAACAGAACCCAAGTCTGCGGACTACCAATAAAATGTTCTCTCTTAAGAGATGGGATCTCGAGACTAGGGGATGCTGACGATGCTCATCTGTAGGTCTGCAGAGTGTGTAGGATTCTTAAAAGTCCTCTAATACTTCAGAAGTCATCATAGGGATTTAATTCCTTGGGTAGAAGATTTGGTCCCATTTTAGTGCAAATCTCCTGAGGAGGAGTAATTCTTAAGCTAATTACTTATATTTTATATGAATGGATTTGGGTTCTTTTTTCTTTTTTTAAAGGTTTTATTTATTTGAGAGAGAGAGAGAGAGAGAGAGAGAGAGAGAGAGAGAGATTGTGTGTGCACGCTCAAGTGCTCAAGCATTCAAGCACAAGCTGAGGGGGGCAGATGGAGAGGGAGAGAATCTCAGACTCCCCACTGAGCATGAAGTCCAACTAGGGGCTCAATTTCATGATCCTGAGATCATGAACGGAGCCAAAACCAAGAGTTGGTGACTCAACTGACTGAGCTACCCAGGTGCCCCTAGATTTTAGTTCCTTTTTTAAGTAGGCTTGGGTAGACTGATGGCTGAGCAGGATTTATATAATGGGTAAATTTTTAAATATCCCCTTTAAGTTAATATGTTTTGTCGTGTTGTTATTTCAAGGTTGGATCTTTCAACATCCTCATTCAAAAATGGAAATTCTGAAATGGAAGACAATCCTCAGTACTGCTGTGAAAAGACTACAAGAAGCCATCATTCAAATGTAGGGAGCCCTCTGCAATCTTTTTTTTTTTTTTTAAGATTTATTTGTTTATTTCAGAGATAGAACAGGAGAGAGAGAGTGCATGCACGCACACACACACACACACACACACACACATACAGAAGGGAAAGGGCAGAAGGAGAAGGAGAGAGAATCTCAGGTAGACTCCCTGCTGACCGAGGAGCCCCACACTGGGCTGGATCTCACAACCTGAGCCCAAACCAAAGGTCAGATGGTTAACCAACTGAGCCACCCAGGTACCCCTTCAATCTTTAGAATCGTATACTTTTATGAGGTATATGATGGGTAGATAGGCAAGAGGAGATGCAAAGCCTGTGGGACCCTGGGCAAGTCACTCTATCAATTTGCCTTGTATCTGTAATATGAAAAAAATGCATACTTGCATGCACACATAAACCCCTCTTTTCCTAGTAACTCACAGAAATAAATCACTGCATTATACAACTTTATCCATTAGTCAGCCTTGTCAAGTGACCAGTACAGAATCCTATGTGAAAACAGTAGAGAGGAGAGAGAGAACAAAAGAAGTCAGGGAAAGAAGTGCCCACAATAGGAAAAGCTATTCTAAAGGAATATGAAACTAGTCCCTGTGTTCAAGAAACATGTCACCTAAAAAAAGAAGAAACATGTCATCTAAAATGAGAAACTAACCATCTCAGCAAGTTGTCTAACAATCAGCAGAGGATAAATCAAACAATTAGGATAAGAACCAGAGCAAGCATTGACAAAATATCTACTCTGGAACTAGACAATAGAACTGATGCTTTTCATTTGTTATCTATACTACTTAGAATAACCCCATGAGAGAAAGGCGATTATCATCTCCATCTTACAGATGAGGAAACTAATGTGCCAGGAAGTGTGGCTATTTGTTGGGAGTCATAGAGCTAGAAAAAGGCAGAGCCAGGAGTGAAACCCAGGTCCATCTGACTCCAAAGTGCACCCACGTTCATCAACCATGCTTTATTTTCATTCCAGTTTTCCACCTGACCTTTGGTGTGAAAATAACCACTTATGCTTTGTGGAATGTCTTTTAAATGTGATACATGCTTAGTATTTAAAATACTTGTTTAAGGGACACCTGGGTGGCTCAGTCTGTTAAGTGGTTGAGCATTTGCTTTCAGCTCAGGTCGTGATTCTGGTGTCCTGGGATGGAGCCCCATGTTGGGTGTAGAAATCATTAAAAAAAAAATAGTAATAATAAACTTTACATAAAATAAAATAAAATTACATACAAAGAGTAAATTGCAAAACGAGAAATGTTTAGATCAGAAGCAAATATATTTTAATACTGTTGATAAATCTAAATTGTTAAGAGAGATCTTGAAATGTGAAATTCTTTATTAGATTTTTCTAAAATACTGGCTTTTCCTGCTCTGGACAGGAATCAAACAGCTTGTGCAAGGACTAGGAAAGAAGGGACTGCAATCATCTGACTCAGTCTCTTTGATGGTGTCTCTCTTTTTAAACCCCTTTAAGGAATGGGAAAGACAGAGTAAGCCCAGAGCCCGGGCCTTGGTTAAGATGTTAGATCTTGTGCTGAAAATTCCTGGTGATTTAATAACAAAGAATAATTTCTAGTGAAATTTAATATTGAAATTAGTATTTAAATTTTTAAACTTTGTTTCACTAGAAATTATTCTTTATTGGTTGAATCACCAGGGATTTTTACATTTAAATTAGTAAATTTAGGGACCCCTGGGTGGCTCAGTGGTTGAGCATCTACCTTCAGCTCAGGACGTGATCCCACGGTCCTGGGATCCAGTCTCACATCAGGTTCCCCTGCATGGAGCCTGCCTGCTTCTCCCTCTGCCTGTGTCTCTGCCTCTCTCTTTGTGTGTCTCTCATGAATAAATAAATAAAATCTTTAAAAATAAATAAAAAATAAATAAATTAGTAAATTTACTATATTGGTAAATTTAGTATCTAAATTTACATCATATTACAATTATTATTTTAAAACATCTATGCTTAGGGGCGCCTGGGTGGCTCAGTCAGTTGAGCATCTGACTCTTGATTTCAGTTCAGGTCATGATCTCAGGTTTGTGAGACTGAGCTTCACATGGAGCTCTGCATTGACCGTGGAGCCTGCTTAAAATTCTTTGTCACTCTCTGCCTCTCCTGGCTCCTGTGCACTTCCTCTCTCTCCCTCCCTCAACTATGCATAGTATTTAAATTAACTTTTATTGTGCAGTTAATGTTTTAAGATTTCTCCCCCTAGTTTCTATGACTGGAAAAATCTTTCCTCATGCTAAAATTAGATAAACCTACTCTATTTTTAATTTCTTTTTTTCTGCATTTAGTTGGAAATTTTGTTGTGTGTGGTATGAAGATTCTAGCTTTCTTTCTTCCATGCTAGTATTTATTGAGTGCTAATAATAATAGCTAATGTTTATCGAGTGCTTGTCTTGTATAAGCCACTACACAAAGCAATTTACATGCCTCCATAAGTCACTGCTTTTATGCCACAGTCAGAAAGCTAGTGAATGGCGGAGCTGCTATATACTCTCAGATTTGTCTGATACCAAGGGCTGAGCACTATCATCACTCTGGAGCCACATATTGAATACATTCTGTGTTATCCCCTGATTTGAGTTTTCAACTTAATCATACCTTCAGTCTTACATACATTAAAGTCTGCTTTTGAGCTGTCTATTCTATTTCATTGATCTGCCTAATTGAGTTTTCATCTATCTCAAGAATTCAGATTATACAATATGAGAGAGACAGGCAGAATGTGAAGAAAGGGAGCTCGAAGCCAGCCAAATTTATTGGTCTACAATCCCAGCTCCATCCATGCATGTGATCTTGGGATGGGCATCTAATTTTCTCTTTGCCTTATTTTCCTCATATGTAAAATGAGGGTAATGATAGTAACTAACTACCTTCTAGAGTAGTTGTAAAGCTTCCTAGCACATTCAAAGAGGATGTGCTTGGATAGGAATGAAGAGGCATTCAATAACTGTTAGCTATCACCATCTGAATAATATCTGATACAACGAACTTCCTCTGGTTACTATTTCAACATCAAAAACAGCTTAAAGGGCAGCCCCGGTGGCGCAGCGGTTTAGCGCCGCCTGCAGCCCAGGGCGTGATCCTGGAGTCTAGGGATCGAGTCCCACGTCGGGCTCCCTGCATGGAGCCTGCTTCTCCCTCTGCCTGTGTCTCTGCCTCTCTCTCTGTGTGTCTCTCATGAATAATAATAATAAAAAAAAAAACAGCTTAAATAATTTCACCAATTTATTCTTCCAGGTGAACTTAGAATTAGTTTTTCAAGTTTAAAAAGACCTCAAGTGATAGGAGCAGGCACTGTATTTTAAGGGGGGGAAAAACTTATAGGTAGTATAAGAACTCCCTGTACTTTCCACTCAATTTTCTGTGAACCTAAAACTGCTCTAAAAAATAAAGACCAGGGGATCCCTGAATGGCTCAGCAGTTTAGTACCTGCCTTTGGCCCAGGGTGTGATCCTAGAGTCCCAGGATCGAGTCCCATGTTGGGCTCCCTGCATGGAGCCTGTTTCTCCTTTCTCCTGTGTCTCTGCCTCTGTGTGTGTGTCTTTCATGAATAAATAAATAAAAATCTTTAAAAATATATATAAATAAATAAATAAAGACCAAAGCAAAACTTGAAAGAAAAAAAAAAAAACTTGGAGTCAGAACATCTAGATTCATTAGTCAATGGTGTGGGATCTTGTGTAAGTCTCTTGAACTCCCTGAACCTCTGCTCTTTTAGTCATTTAGGGATAATAACATGTCTTCTGCTTACCACAGCAGGTAGTTGTGACTCAGTATATATAAGCGTACTTTGCAGACACTGAAGCACTAAGCAAGCAAAAACCATTTTTTAATAACCCAGTACTGTCAGAAGTGGTTTATTGAAACAAGCCTAGAACCAAGAAGAGATGGCTTGGCAGAGTAGATGGAGGAGGTGAATTTAGCTGGCACACAGCACCAAGGATGAGTATGGTGCTGTTATACATCACCCATAATAATAAACTATGTCAAAGGAGGGGTTTTTTAACAGTGAGTATTGCTAATGTTGGTAGAAATTCATTCCCAAGGCATTTATCATATACAGAATCCAAGCTTTAAAAAGAACTCGTGTAATTTTACAATGTGTGCATTACAAAGCATTTCTGTAAGAAAAATCAGCCAAATTATAACATCCCTTGGTTCCCAGGCTAAGTGATAGAGCATGTAGATTTAAAAAATGATTGCTGGATGAAATGCAATTTTAGGCAAATCAGAACTACTGGCCTTTGTACCCTACCAAATTTCTATCACATTTGCTCAACACAGAACATTGTAGAAGTTTAATATCAAGTCAAACCTAGGGAAATTAGAGAAGAAAGAATCTTCTGTAACTCCATTGGCAGGTGCCAAATAGACTCTCTTTTCTTATCACTGGAAGACTAGTCTGACAAATGTAGTGAACCCTCCCATCCCAGACCAGATCCCAAAGTGCTCCTTACAGCAGAGCATATCCTCCACAGTGGAGCCTGAATAAGATCTCTGGACTGTGACTAGTGAAGGTCTAGTCTTCTGATTTTATTCATATTTACTATTATGGCATGGTGGCACAAAAGCATTAGGCTATGAATCCCATGCTTGCTCCTAGCCCTGTCCCTGCCGTTTCTTATTTGTGTGACCTGGGGGTACAAGAGGCAATGTCTGTAAAGGTACAGAGCTCGAGCTTTGTAGTTCACAAAAATCTCATGCTCCCATTTGCCAACCGTGTGACTTGGGGCACTTATTCTGCTTCTCAAAGCCTTTCTTTCCTTATAGAAGATGGAGGTCCTACTAGAATGTACCTCATAGGGTTATTGAAAGCATTACATGAAATCATGGGGTTAAGTAACTTAGCACAAACTGTAGAATATAGTGACTGTTTGATAAACAGTAACCATTATTTAGGATTTATCAATTCCTTTTTCTGTGCTTTGGCTCCATCTGTAAAATGGAATGAGATATTGTTCAAGCATCCTTCAGTTCTTAGAGTCAGTGAATGCCCTCACTATATTGAATTTAGCTTAGATTCCTAGGCAGTTTTGATTTGAGATGATTCAAGATATAGTTCCCTTTCTATTCCAGCCTCTCTCTTAAAATGGTCCAGATGCCAGAGGGCTGGGATAATTGGGTAACTTCTGACTTAGAGAAGGATTCTTTTGTAAGCCCCAACAATGACTTTTCCTGGGAATGACCAATCACCCAAAACTTCCAAAAAACCTTTTATGCAAATATTAGGGCTCCTTTGTTGAACTAATCAATTTGGTGATAATTATCACCTGCTGGAGAATCCGGAGGTCAATTTCTGCCCTTCAGGCAAGAGGAGAGCAAAACCACCCACTGCTAGTTTCTTGAGAAAAGGCAGAGAAGGGCAGCCTTTTGTTGGGAGAGAGGCTGGTTTGTCTTTACACAATAACCAATACTCTTTGTCTAGAGTCTTGTTAAAGGGATTAGAAAAGGAAACACTTACTACTTTTAAAGGAGTTATGAGGAACTTCCCCAAATAATGGTTGCCCACTGGCATTCATATACGGTAGGAGATTTTGCATGAGAGTTTTTTGCACTACAACTTTTGTATCTTGATTTCTGGCCTTGCAGGTAAGGAGGGGCAGCATGCCTTTGTTTTCTCCCAATGTTTATAACTATTTACACTTTAGAGGCGTACTTACCTTTCTTAAGAATAATCCGAAAGGTCCATTTGTAGAGAGTCACAGAAAAATGGAATCATGTCTCCGCATTGAATGAAAGGGCCAAGATGTGGGCCGGGTTAATGGTCATTAGACTCAGGTTTTCAATTGGTTTATAAATGTGTGTTGTTAGGCTGACATCCTGCCAGCGTTTGATGCTCATAAATGGAGTGGCATATGTGTGTTCTGTGTGGAGAAGAGTGGCAATTTATAATTGCTCTTTGTTTTTTTGTCACATTGTTCAAAAGTTCTGCCCACTCACCTCGTTTTTGACAGTGGGATACAAAAAAAAAAAAAAGACAGTGGGATACATTTTCATGAGAATGTGAGAAACAGAGGAAGGAGAAGGAAAGCAAAACAAGAAACAAATGGCAAGAGAAACCAGTTGTTTTAATCAAGCATTTCCATTTTTGAGTGGTAGATCTGGCCTTTGCCCAACCTCCTGGCTCTGGTTCCTTTCTCACAGGACTTGCTGAGAAGTCCCCCACCCCCGCCTTCTGAGAGGGGCAAGCAACCCTTGCTGGTTGCTAGGGTCTCCCATCCCCAGCACCTCCTGTGCCAACAGCACTATGGCTATTATACCTCTCTCTCCCTCCATTACTCAGCTCTGCTATTCCCAATTACTTTTTTCATCATCATAAATGTACTCTTTAGTCCTCCCATCTCCTATTTCACCCACCCCGCCTCACCCCACCCCTCTCTGGTAACCGTCAGTTTGTTCTTTAGCATTAAGAGTCTATTTTTTTTGGTGTGCCTTTCTCTTTTCCCTTTGATTGTTTGTTTTGCTTCTTAAATTCCGCATATAAATGAAATCATATGGCATCTGTCTCTCTAATTTATTTTACTTACCATTATATTCTCTAGCTCTATCCATGTTGTTGCAAAGCAGATTTCATTCTTTTTTATGGCTGAATAATATTCTGTTATGTATATACCACATATTCTTTATCATCTACTGATGAATGGGCTGCTTCAATAATTTGGCTATTGTAGGTAATGCTGCAATAAACGTCAGAATGCATGTATTTCTTTGAATTAGTGTTTTTGTATTTACAATTTATAATTTGTATTTGTAAATACCCGGTAGTGTGATTGATTCCTGAATCATAGAGTAATTCTATTTTTTAAATTTTTTGAGGAACCACCATACTGTTCTCCACAATAGCTACACCAGTTTGCATTCCCACCAACAGTGCATGAGGCTTGCTTCTTCACCACATCCTTGTCAACACATGTTGTTTTTTGTGTTTTTGATTTTAGCCATTCTGACACATATGAGAATCATGGTAGTTTTGATTTGCATTTTCCTGGTGATGAGTGATGTTGAGCATCTTTTCCATGTGCCATCTGTATGTCTTAATTGGATTATTTGTGTTTTGGATATTGAGTTATATCCTTTCTTTATAGATTTTGGATACTAACCCTTTATTGGATATGTAATTTGCAAATATCTTCTCCCATTCCATAGGTGGTCTTTTAGTTTTGTTGATTGTTTCCTTTGCTGTGCAGAAGCTTTTTATTTTGACATAATCCCAATAGCTTATTTTTGCTTTTATTTCTCTTGCGTCAGGAGACATAGCTAGAAAAATGTTGCTATAGCCGATGTCAGAAAGATTACTACCTGTGCTCTCTTCAAGGATGTTTATGATTTCAGATCTTTAATACATTTAGATCTTTAATACATTTTGAGTTTATTTTTGTGTATGGTATATGAAAGTGATCCAATTTCATTCTTTTGCATGTTACTGTTCGGTTTTCCCAACACTGTTGAAGAGACTTTTTTCCATTGTATATTAATTCCTCCCTTGTCAAACAATAATTGACCATATAATTGTGGGTTTATTTCTGGATTTTCTGTTTTATTCCATTGATATTATGTCTATTTTTATGCTAGTACCATAGTGTTTAAATTAGTACTGCTTTGTGTTTGTTTTTTATTATTTATTTATTTATTGCTTTGTGTTTATTTAAATTCAATTAACCAACATATAGTACATCATTTATTTCAGACGTAGAGTTCAGTAATTCATCAGTTGCATATAACTGATGCAACTGGTCATCCTATCATGTGCGCTTTTTCATGCCCATCACCCAATTATCCCATCTCCTTACCCACCTTCCCTCCAGCAACCTTCACTTTGTTTCCTATAGTTAAGAGTCTCTCATGGTTCATCTTGCTCTCTGATTTCTTGCTATTCAGTTTTCCCTCCCTTCCCCTATGATCCTCTGCACTGTTTCTTTTCCACATATGAGTGAAACATATTTCTCTGACTTATTTTGCTCAGCATAATACTGTTCAATTCCATCCACATTGATATAAATGGTAAGTTCATTCTTTCTGATGGCTGAGTAATATTCCATTATATATATATGTATATTTATATAAATATATATTCCATTATAATATAAATATATATATATACCCACATCTTCTTTATCCATTCATCTGTGGATGGGCATATCAGCTCTTTCCATAGTTTGGCTATTGTGGACATTGCTGCTATGAACATTGGGGTGCATGTGCCCTTTTGGATCATTATATTTATATCTTTGGGGTAAATACCCAATAGCAAAAAAAACAAACAAACCCAATAGCACAATTTCTGGATTGTACAGTAGATCTATTTTTAACTTCTTGAGGAATCTCCATGCTGTTTTCCAGGGTGGCTATATCAGCTTGCATTCCCACCAACAGTGTAAGAGGGTTTCCCCTTTCTCTTCATCCTCACCAACATTTGTTGCTTCCTGATGCATTAATTTCAGCCATTCTGACTGATGTGAGGTGGTATCTCATTGTAGTTTTGATATGTATTTCCCTAATGCTGAGTGATGTTGAGCATTTTTTGTGTGTCGTTTATTTGTATGTCTTCTTTGGAGAAACATCTGTTCATGTCTTCTGCCCATTTCTTGACTGAATTATTTGTTTTTTGGGTGTTGAGTTTGATAAGTTCTTTATAGATCTTGAATACTAGCCCTTTCTCTGATATGTCATTTGCATATCTTCTCCCATTCTGTAGGTTGCATTTTAGTTTTGGGGACTATTTCCTTTGCTGTGCAGAAGCTTTTTTTTTTTTTTTTTTTATTTTTATAAAGTATATGTCATGCCATATCCAGGTTCTTTTTTATTTTTTTTTAAATTTATTTATGATAGTCACACACAGAGAGAGAGAGAGAAGCAGAGATACAGGCAGAGGGAGAAGCAGGCTCCATGCACCGGGAGCCCGACATGGGATTCGATCCCAGGTCTCCAGGATCGCGCCCTGGGCCAAAGGCAGGTGCCAAACCGCTGCGCCACCCAGGGATCCCAAGTGCAGAAGCTTTTAATCTTGGTGAAGTCCTTGTAGTTCATTATTACTTTTGTTTCCCTTGCCTTTAGATATATGTCTAGCAAGAAGTTGCTGTGGCTGAGGTCAAAGGCATTGCTGCCTGTGTCTCTTCTAGGATTTTAGTGGATTCCTGTCTCACATTTAGGTCTTTCATCCATTTTGAGTTTATTTTTGTGCGTGGTATTAGAAAATGGTCCAGCTACATTCTTCTACATATGGCTGTCCAATTTTCCCAGCACCATTTGTTTATGAGACTGTTTTTTATTCCTTTGGAAATTCTTTCCTGCTTTGTGAAGATTAGTTGACCATAGAATCTGGGTTTTCTCTTCTCTACCATTAATCTATGCGTCTGTTTTTGTGCCAGTACCATACTGTCTTGATGGTGATATTATAACTTTGTAATATAGCTTGAAGTCTGGCATTGTGATGCTACCAGCTTTGGTTTTCTTTTTCAACATTTCTCTGGCTACTCAGGGTCTTTTCTGGTTCCATACATATTTTAGGATTATTTGTTCTAACTGTAAAAAAAATGTCAATGGTATTTTGTAATGTAACTTGTAATCTGAAATTGTATTACCTCCAGTTTTGTTCAATTGCTTTTTTTTTAAAAAGAAAATTTAAAAAGTGGGGCTTGAATTCATGACCTGAGATCAAGAATCACATGCTCTACTGACTGAACAGTTAGGTGCCCCATCCAATTACTTATTTTTAATCCCTTAAAAATTTTCCTTTTAGGGGATCCCTGGGTGGCTCAGTGGTTTGGCGCCTGCCTTCAGCCTAGGACGAGATCCTGGAGACCCGGGATCGAGTCCCACATCCGGCTCCCCGCATGGAGCCTGCTTTTCCCTCTGCCTGTGTCCCTGCCTCTCTCTCCCTTTCTCTGTGTATCTCATGAATAAATAAATAAAATCTTTAAAAATAAATAAATAAATAAATAAATAAATAAATAAATAAATAAATAAATAAAATAAAAATTTTCCTTTTAGCATAGCTCTTCTCATACCCCAAATTCTACACTCAACCAATAAATGCACATGTATGCATACATACACCCACACATATGCACAGACTAATTCTTCCAAACACTCCAAGACCCTTATTGAGAGATGCCAGCTCAATTTTGGGAATTTTCAAGTGCACCTTAAAATGAAAACCATTGAGGATTCCTGTTTGAATATGCTCTGAATCTGAAGGGACTTGCTGAGGGCCACCTTAGATATTATTTTTATCCTGTTTCTGAGGTTGGTTTGTTTTGCATTCCACTCTATATCCATGTTAGAAATGCCCAAACTGCTAACTGTTCTCTGAGAAAGTAGCTCCCACTTCTCCTAGTTAGAGTCCTGACATTTCTGATTATTCTCAAGTGTTGGTCATGGATCTGCCCAATTCCATCACCACATTTTTTCTTTTTTTAAAGATTTTATTTATTTATTCATGAGAGACACAGAGAGGGGTAGAGACATAGGCAGAGGGAGAAAAGCAGGCCATGCAAGGGGTCTGATGTGGGACTCGATCCTGGGACTCCAGAATCATGCCCTGAGTAGCTGGGACCAAAGAGTAGAGGCAAAGCCAGCCTCAGGTGATGTTGAGCTCCAAGACAGCCAAGAATGTCTTTAGTATATGACCTCTGCTTTCCCATCCTGATTCTGGAGTCGTCTTCTTCTTCTTCTTCTTCTTCTTCTTCTTCTTCTTCTTCTTTTTTAAGATTTTATTTATTTACTCATGAGAGACACAGGGAGAGAGAGAGGAGACAGAGGCAGAGGGAGAAGCAGGCTCCATGCAAGGAGCCGGATGTGGGACTTGATCCTGGGTCTCCAGGATCACGCCCTGGGCCGAAGGTGGCGTTAAACTGCTGAGCTACTTGGGCTGCCCTGGAGTAGTCTTCTAATGCCATGTTGCCAACAGCTTCTACTTGGCATGCTTGGATGCACGAGTGTATGAACACATGTGTGTCTGTGTGTGTGTGTGCACGCATGTGAGTGTATATGTGTGTGCATACCTGTGTGTGCATATGTGTTGAGAGCAGGAAACTGGGTAAGAAGTAGGAAGGTCTGCTTCATTGGCTGACCCTCAGATACAGAAAATGTGAATCTTCATTTTATACTATGGCCACAGCTCCTATAGCCCCTGACAGTAGGAATATGAGGAGCAGTCTCATGAAGTGAAGAGAGTAGAGAGTTTGGAGTTGATATGAATGACATCACATCCTGGCTTTATCATGTAGATACAAAACTCAAGCACTCTTTAGAATGAGGATAGATAGCACCTATCTCTAGGAATGTATGAATTTTGCCCATGGAAGATACCTAGTGAATATTTACGAATGGTTTAATGAATGTTCCAAGGGAGCTACCTTAATTTCAGGGTCTCTGTCTGAAATGTAGAACATAGATAGTTTCATATTCACCTATCCTTTCTTTCTACCACCTTATTATTAATAAACATATATGTATATGTTCTTTACCAAATTGTAAAAAAAAAAAAAACAGCTAGTATATTTAGAAGGCATGCTAAATACTGGGATCTGTGCCTAGAGGTCTGTGTGCATCAATTAACCAGAGATTGCCTACATTTCTGTGAGGTATTGTTATTCCCATTTTGCAGAAGAAAAACAACACGACTCAGAGGAATTTAGTATTTTGTATACTTTTTATACTTCCAAGAGGTAGCACCAGTGTTTACCTCAGGTCTTGTCCAAAGCCTGTCCTGTATCGTGCTGTTCCTATGGGGCTACTTACTAGTCCTGCATTTGCTGCAGCCTCTAGTACAGTGTTTCATACACAGCAGATCCTCAAGAACTGTTTAAAAATGGAAGGCACACGGGACACCTGAGTGGCTCAACCGTTTAGCGGTTTAGCATCTGCCTTTGGTCAAAGGCGTGATCCCGCAGTCTCGGGATTGAGTCCCGCATCGGGCTCTCTGCATGAAGCCTGCTTCTCCTCCCACTGCCTATGTCTCTGCCTCTCTCTGTGTGTATCTCTCGTGAATAACTAAATAAAATCTTTTAAAAAATAAAAAATAAAATAAAAATGGTAGGCACTCAATAAACATTTGACTGAGGATTTCCAAATCCAGCTGTCCAGATCTAAGGAAGCCTACTAGATTGACAGTGGTAAAGTCACAGCCATTTACACACCCTCCAGCCCTTGATAAGATCAGGAAATAGCTAGTTCTTGAATTTTTCTTTTCTTTTCTTTTTAGGTTTATTATTTATTTGAGAGAAAGAGTGTGAGAGCAGGGGGAGGGGCAGAAGGGGAGAGAGAGATAGAAGGGAGAGAGAGAGAGAGAGAGAAAGAGAGAGAGAGAGAAGCAAACTCCCTGCTGAGTGTGGAGCTTGCCATGGGGCTTTATCTCAGGACCCTGAGATCATGACCTGAATCAAAGTCAAGAGTCAGATGCTCAGCCAACTGAGCCACCCAGGTGCCCCATTGAATTGTTTTGTCTTCAACAGAAAAGCAGAGGAAGCAAAGCTTAAAAAAGAGGGATTCAACAAACAACTCATCCTATGCCACTATAATGATCCAAAAGATATGATAAACGTGAGCCACAGTTCCAGAGTTTCTCAATGTTTCTGGCTAGAGCTGCTGAAGAGAAAGCCTAAGATGCCAACGGTCAAAGAGGCTGACCCAGAGATGAAGAAGTTCCATTATGCACTGGTAGATGGCTCCTCTCTGACCTAATATCCTTTTGACATTCCAAGGGGAAAAGAGGATGGAGGGAGTGAGCCAGGCATGATGGAAGGGAGTGATGGGTAGGGCATTTCTGTCTCAGCAGAAAATCACATTGGAAAAGGAAGTCAGGTGCCTTATGGTTTATTCAGTCTTTTTCTCCCAGGGGTCCACATTCTCTCCTGCTGGGGACAAGAGAAGTCAAATCAAGAAAGAGGCTGGGGCAAGTTCTCCAGTTTGTAAGCCTTAGTTCTATTTAAAGGAACCTCTGGTTGTAGCTGGTATTTCTGTGAAGCACCTAAGGGCTCACTCACATGGTTCTGAGAAAATGAGTTCTCCTTCACTTTACTGATTAGTACAGAGAACCACATGGGGATTTAGCATCAGGAGGATCTGCCCTAGAGACAAAGGAGATTTTCTCTTCCCTAGAGAAAAGAGATTTCCTACAAATCCAAAATGAAAAAGATCTCAAAAGGTTGGTACAGCTAGGTTTTGTGAACTTGTTTACATATCTCTAATGGTCCCTCAGCCCTCCTTTGCTCTTATGTATCCTTAGATGTTGGCAGGGAGACACAATCCTCCTGCTGTGTGCTGTAGGGCCATAGTGGATATCGATGGGCAACTTTGGTTTCCAGTCACTCTTCCACTAACAGGACCAGTCTGACCAGACTTCCTTGTTAGTATTCACAAAACTAGTTTCAAAGAATTGGGGGCTAAAATGAGGGTGCCAAGAACTGATGGTTATTGGAGGGGTGGTGGGTGTGGGGAGGAGGGTGGGGTGGGCTAAATAGGTGATGGGGATTAAAGAGGGCACTTCTGATGAGCACTGGGTATTGTATGTACATGTTGAATTACTAAATTCTACGCCTGAAACAAATAGATAAATAAGTAAATAAATAAATAAAATGGGGGTGCAAGTAATGTGGACAAATGGGAAGAACATGCAAGTGGGAGTCAGGGAACCTGGCTGCTGACCTGGCACTACTATTATTATCCTCAGTGACTATGGGAAAGTGAGTCACCCTCTTTGGACTTCTTGTTAGCTTATCTGTAAAGAGCTGATTTAAAAAATCAAATTGGGGCCCCTGGGTGGCTCAGTTGGTTAAGTGTCTACCTTTGGCTCAAGTCATGATCCCAGGGTCTTGGGAATGAGCCCCACCTCAGGCTCCCTGCTCAGCGGGGAGCCTGCTTCTCTCTCTCTCTCTCTGCCCCTCCCCCTGCTAGCGCTCTCTATGTCAAATTAATATATAAAATATTTTTTAAAAATTAAATTGGATGTGAGTTAACATTCCAAATAAGAATAAATATTACCATCATTGTTGTTTTTTTATCAGTATGAGTTCCTTAACCTGTATTTTATCTATCCTTCTGGCCGTCTAGCTATCTGCCAAAGCTACTCTGCCCTCCCTGGGGGTGGCACATACACCAACATATTCAGTGACTTGCCAAATCAAGTTATCCTTGGAACCTTCACGCCTTTTGGATGTGGTAGCATTTCTTTTCCTAATGGGTATGTGAGATGCCAGACAAACTAGAATCTGTGGGCAGGCCGAGGGGTGGAGCAAGAGCTAAATCCCAACAGAGGGGACGGACAGGAAAGTGATCTTTCACATGATCGATCTCACTGGGAAAACAGATAAGGAAAATGAAACATATGCATATGTTCACAGCAGCTCTAGATACAGACTGGCAAGTTGTAACAGGCCGGAAGAGTCCAATTGTGCCATCCGT
Source organism: Nyctereutes procyonoides (assembly GCF_905146905.1). Classification (NCBI taxonomy): domain Eukaryota; kingdom Metazoa; phylum Chordata; class Mammalia; order Carnivora; family Canidae; genus Nyctereutes; species Nyctereutes procyonoides. Next base: position 28,819,564 of record NW_026575122.1, read on the forward strand.
GGAGTGGTGCTGTGGCTCTCAAGAGCAGAGGGACCTGAATGAAGGGAAGGCCCCAAGAATGCAAACTGCTGGGAAGTGAAACAGGGAGATTTATTTAGGTGAGCCAGGTATCAGCTGGGCCTCTCTGTCCCCTTAAGAATGTGATCACGCTGGCAGCACACCATCCCATGCCCTTAGAAAGTCACATCCTGGGCAGCCCAGGTGGCTCAGCAGTTTAGCGCTGCCTGCAGCCAAGGGTATGATCCTGGAGACCCTGGATTGAGTCCCACGACGGGCTCTCTGGGTGGAGCCTGCTTCTCCCTCTGCCTGTGTCTCCGCCTCTCATTCTCTCTCTGTCTCTATGAGTAAATAAATAAAATCTTAAAAAAAAAAAAAAAAAAAAGAAGGACTCACTGAACCTTTTTTTTTTTTTTTTAATTTATTTATTTATGATAGTCACAGAGAGAGAGAGAGAGAGAGGCAGAGACATAGGCAGAGGGAGAAGCAGGCTCCATGCACCGGGAGCCCGATGTGGGATTCGATCCCGGGTCTCCAGGATTGCGCCCTGAGCCAAAGGCAGGCGCCAAACCGCTGCGCCACCCAGGGATCCCTCACTGAACCTTTAAAAAAAAAAAAAAGTCACATCCTCCGCACGATGCTGCAGAATTCTTAAGGGTTATGATCTGGTGTCTCCTCTGACTTTGATACTCTGTCTCCTCTGAATCTTGTTATCCCCACTCTCTTATAACTGTGAGTTTATTTTGACTTTCTTTTGATTTTAACCAATTTTTTAAAATCGCTTTTTTTTTTCCATAAATACCACTCACTGGAGGCCTCTGTGAGGATGGCTGAATTTGTTGGTAATTTGGGTCACAGGTAGCTTACTGCTTAGTGCATCAAACATCTCAAATGAAGTGTAAAATGTAGGAATGTGTTCCTTTTAAATAAAGATTTCATTTATTTATTTTAGAGAGAGAGAGAGAGAGCATACAAGTGGGTGGAGGAGCAGAGAGAGAGGAACAAGCAGACTCCGTACTGAACTGAGTGCAGAGCCTGATGCAGGGCTCCATCTCACCATCCTGAAATCATGACCTGAACTGAAATCAAGAGTTGATGCTTAACTGACTGAGCCACAGGCCCTGTAGGAATATGTTCTTAAAAGTGGTTCATCTATCCAGCATGTTGTCCAATTCTTCATTTTCCTCTCCAAGATCCTCTTTTCTTCTTATCCTTTCTATTTTAGGAGCCCCTCTTCCCTTTCATTCCCCACCCTCCAAATCCATCCATTTTCTTAATGAAAGAGAAGTTCAGGTCTTTATAGCTATATGCCCAACCAATTAACATTTGTATATTCAGGCACTTAGCTAACAATCTGGATAAGTCATCCTGGGAGTAGGCATGAGGAGATAGAAGAGGGATCAAAGAAGGAGTGAGGTTATTTTTATTGCCTCACATTGCTATCAGCCACACCATTGCTACCATACGTCTCATTCATTTATTTGTGTATTTCTCCTTTCCTTCATTCCCTTTTTTTTAAAAGATTTTATTTATTTATTCATGAGACACACAGACTGAGAGAGGCAGAGACATAGGCAGAGGGAGAAGCAGGCTCCATGCAGGGAGCCTGACATGGGACTCGATCCGGGACTCCAGGATCATGCTCTGGGCTAAAGGCAGCCACTAAACTGCTGAGCCACCCAGTTGTCCCATCCTTCATTCCTTTAGTAAATATTTATTGACCATCTATCACATGTCAGACACTCAGAGAGTAATACAAAGGTCCTGTTTGTCAGGAGATGTGTTACAGGAATACTGAAAAGCAATATTTAGAAAGGGAAATAAATGCATAAAGTTGAAACAAAAAGGTATCTGTAGAAACTATTTATATTCATTGATTCAACAAACATTTGCAGAGGACCTACTGGTGTGAGCACTATTTAAGCACAAGGGATGTAGCATAGACTAAAACAAAGTCCTGTCCTTATATAGCTTACATTTTAGTGAAGGCAGAGAGTAAAAATAAACAAATATATACCATATCAGGTGATAAAGAGGACTTTAAAAAAATAAATTATTAAGCTGGATAAGGGGAAGTAGATTCGTGGGAATAGGAAGTTGCTATTTTGTACTGATGGCTAAAGAAGAACTCTTTGGTAAAGAGCCATTTGAGCAGAAACCTATGGTAATGTGGGGCATACCATGCTGTCAATAGGGAAAATGGTCTAGGCAGAGGGAAAAACCAAAAGTATGAGCATATTTAACGAATCCAAATTAAACCATGATCTCTGGAATGCTGGCTCCCAGAAAATGTCACCAAAGTATCAACCTGATGAGAAGACAAAGATGAATTTATTCTAACCAAGGGAAGGGAGATGGAATCTTCATAATTTCCTGTGAGTGGAGAGTCCAACCCAAAAATCTACTGCCTGAGGAATAAGGTCTTCTTATCATGGATACAAATTTTAGTCCACATGTTCAAATAAGCAGGAAATACGACTTCATTTTTTAAACCCTCAATTTAATTTCTAGGTATATTTCTAGGCAGAAACTTAAAATGCTGGTATCCAGGCCCTAAGAGTTTATTTCAGTTCCAAGGAGCTGATGAAATGAGAAGACATTAGTGGTTGGGGAACTGTTTTGTTCTTAAGCATCTTCATTCCAAATGGTCTGCAGTGATTGGTCTCTGAAGCTCATGGGTGCATCCCTCTGACTCTAACTATAAGGTCTTTCAAGACCAAACTCTTTCTCAGCTGCTTTCACATCCTTCTCAGCACACAGGAAACATTTGTCTGGCTCTGACTTATGCTGAACATGGGGAAATTGAGATTGTTCTACTCCCAGCCATGTAGAGCCCCATGCAGTATCTATTCTCTTACTCTTGAATTATGTTGAGCCTGAGGTCAGTTCCAAGGCTCACCACCTATCCAGATTTTCAGATCCCTCAAATTCACCTGGGGCCTCTACTGAGCTCCCCTCACCCCCACCCCATCCTTCAACTTGGCTTCAGGAGGATGGCACAGAGCTTTTTCTCTAAAGGTTTCTATTGCTGAACTCTCTTACCTCTGACATTCCTTTCCATGCCCACTCCTTCAGGGAAAATCTGCTCCTGAAAGATTGCAGTCTCCCCTATCCCTTTTGCCATGTGTCTAGAGTTCAGCTTTTTTACTCCAAAAGCCAAGAATTTGACACTTTTATTTTTCTAGGGGATCCCTGGGTGGCTCAGTGGTTTAGCGCCTGCCTTTGGCCCAGGGCGCGATCCTGGAGTCCCGGGATCGAAACCCGCGTTGGGCTCCTGGCATGGAGCCTGCTTCTCCCTCCTCCTGTGTCTCTGCCTTTCTCTCTCTCTCTCTCTCTCTCTCTCTCTCTCTCTCTCTCTGTCTATCATAAATAAATAAATCTTTAAAAACAAACAAACAAACATTTTCTAGCCTTCAAAGCTTTAGGAAGAGATTGACATTGTAGCCTATTCATATGACAGCTTTTCAGTGAACTAAGGCACCATGTCAGTAAACTCATCCTACAGATTTGCTGAATTTGAATTTTTTGAGCCCTAATCTCTTATTTTCCCATCTTTTTTGTTTTGAATTCTCTTGATTTCAAGGTGATGGGAATTGAAGGTTAGGTCATCCAGAAAGCAAGATCCCCCTCGTCCCTTTTTAAAACCATTTCATAGATATGCTTTTATGTATTTCTGGCATGTTAAGCATTTCATATGATGACCATGCTTTGAGTGAAGCCCCTTTCCTAACTGTTATGAGCCAAATCACCTGTTGAATGTGACAGAAGTTTACCAGCAAAAAGAGTACAGGTCCACAAAAAACTAAAACTAAATTTAAAAACTAATGCTTGATTCTCAAGATGCAAATAGAGAGAGATGGATGGGGCAGCAAAGTGCCTTGGTGAGTGGCATGTAAATACCTGCCCTCCATGTGCAGAGCCTTTCCCAACTTTGATGTTGAGATGAAAAGATGATGACAGAATCTGGAAGCATTTCAAAGGCAGAGAAAGCGCATACTTTCAAAAAACTCTTTCCCTCTCCCAGCCCTAGTAGCTCAACGGTTTCAAAAGAAAGATTAATAAATACTACCTAGTTTTATGGCATTTTAAATGAACATTTTATTCTGTGACACCACAGAGTGGAAAAGTAACAATTGCTTTCATGAAGTACAAATGTATTTTCACTCAGTTTTTCCAGGGATCATTAAAGTTAGATTCTTTGGAAATTGTTTCTGGAGAGCTCAATTAAAACATCTCACCCTTATTGACTGCTAATATATATCACTTTATGTTGAGGGCACTTTTTCATGTTTTTTCATTTTCCCAGGAACTATCATGATTAGGTATAATTCCTAGATAAGGCAAAGTGAAGCTCAGAGAAAGTAGATAATGTTTCCCAGGCTACATGGTAGAGAAAAACATTGAAGTCAGTTTTCAGACTCTAATCCCAATGCTATTTTTCCTCTTTCCAACCTTTAATACATTGAGAGCTGAGAACACAACATATGAGTAATAATAAGAGTAGTAATAATCAGGGGCACCTTAGTGGTACAAGTGGTTAAGCTTCTGACTCCTGATTTTGGCTCAGGTCGTGATCTCAAGGCTGTGAGATTGAGCCCTACATTGGGCTCTGTACTGGGAGTGGAGTCTGCTTAAGATTTTCTCTCTCCCTCTCCCTCTGCTCCTCCAATCCCCTTCTCTCTATCCTTCTCTTAAACAAAATAAAGAGTAGTAGTAATCCTAAACATAATCATTTGGTAATGAGCATGGGTTAGATGTATCTAGCAATAGGTTGGAGCAACAGAGAAATTGGGCTATGTGTATCTAGCAGGCTAAGTATCTAGCAGTATCTAGCAGGCTAAGCTCAGGCTTCTATGTTCCAAAAGCAGTAAAAGTAAAGATAAATCTCAGTGCATACACAATTTTCAAGTCTTCTCTAATACCATGTTTGCTAATGACTCATTTGATTAAACCAAGTCATGTGACCAAACCTAGATTCAAGGAGTGAAGAAATAGACATACTTTTCTTGGAAGAAGCTGCAAAATATTGCGGCCGTTGTTGGAATTGATCACAAGGGCAACACTTGAATCTAAATTATGACTTCTCTCTTTCTCTCTTTCCATCCCTGATTCGACTTTAATCAATTGCATGTAGTAGAATTTGAGAATCATGAATACATAAAATGATCGCTTAACAGTATTAGTATGTTAACATCCAATCCCTCCTCTCAAGAATGTTCATGAAAATTTGCAACGATTGATGATCTTCTTTCTCCTGATTTTGGTCCAGATGTTCCTATATTCTCACTTGGAATTCTGTGTCATCCTCTGATTCCTTGCTACAGTCTGTAGACGAGTCAACCTGGGTTGGTCATGCCCTTTTATTTCAGGTCTCAAGTATGTTATCTATAACTGCTCACAAAGTTCAGATACTATGAAATTTATATTGTGTTAATGATTTCTTTTCCTGTTTGGTATTCTATAGGATCCCTACATTCTGAACTGTCTGGAGATGTGAATTCTTCTTGGACTCACTAGAATATCTGTGACTATCTCCTAGAAATTGATATTTAAAACAATGATGGAAGTAATTTAATGGAATTCCCCAGGTATAGGTTAATGATGCTTTAAATACTTTTCCCTTTTGAAACTTGATGCTTCTTTTCTTCATGACAAGGTGTTTTGCAGCTCTAGCATTTGGAATTAACCTGCTGCCTCATCCGGGGGTTTCACTATTAACTATTTCATAAAGACTTCCATGTGGATTTTGTTGTCCAATGAGAGTTTGTATCAAAATGGAACTTGGTGACTTTGAAACTTTCAGAAGACCTTTTTCCTGTACTAGCCTCTTTCCAACCTCATCTCCTACCACTCACCCCCTTGTTTACTAAATTTCTGTCTCTCTTTGTGGCCTTCATAGCCTTTGTTCCCTGGGACTGAAAGTTCTCATCCCAACTCTTTGCAAGACGGGTTTCTTATCTTTCAGGTCTCAGTTTAAATGTCACCTCCCTGGAGAGAGCTTTTTTTTTTCCTTTTTGTTTAGATAGCTTTATTGAGAAAAATTACATTCTGTAAAACTCACCCATTTAAAGCACACAATTCAATGGGTTTTGTGGAGATATGTTTACAGGTTTTTGGAGGTAAATTTACAGGTTTTTGGAGGTATATTTACAGGGTTTTGCAACCATTACCATTATCTAATGTTAGAACATTTTCATTACCCTGAAAAGAAACCTTATACTAATTAGCATCCACTCACTCTTCAACACTCTCACCTCTAACTCTAGGCAGCTATTAGTCTACCTTCTTCCTCTATAGATTGGTCTGTTCTGAATATTTCATATAAATGGAATCATATAATATGTGGTCTTTTGTGACTGGCTTTTTTCACTTACCATTAGGCTTTTAAGGTTCATCTATGTTGCAGCATGTGTCAAAACCTCATTCCTTTTGACAGCCAAATAATATTCCATTGTATAGATATACCACATTTCATTTCTTCATTCATCAGTTGGCAAATATTTGTGTTGCTTCCATTTTGGGTGCTACTGTGAACATTCACAGGTTTTTGTGTGGACATATGTTATCACTGCTCCTCAATAGATAACTAGTAATGGAATTGCTTAGTTATATGATAACTCAATTTTTAAACTTTTAAGGAACTTCCAGACTGTTTTCCAAAAGAAGTCTGTTCTGACCATCCATTTTAAGAAGGCCTCTCCTTTCCATTATTCTAGTGATGACTTTATTGTTTCTTAACACTAATCATGATCTGAAATGAAATGTTCATTTATTGGGTCTATGGACTAGCATCTGAGCTCCATGTTGGGAGAGATCACTTATATCTTGTTCACTCCGTTGTTCCCAAATACTTACTATGTCCCTAGTATATAGTGAGTGCTTAATAAATGTTTGTTGAATGATTGAATAGTGAGTGAGTAAGACTCTTAGAAATATTTGTGTCAAGCTATTGGGAATGGGTGGTGGGGAGTGGGGAGGCTAGGATAGATGGAATTCTATAAAAACCAGTCATAGAAATTGTAATCAAAAAGGTTGTAGCAGTTAGAGGGTTGTTTTGTTTTGTTGCTGAAAGTAGAGTTAGGATCCTTTGCTATAGCAAATAACAGAAAATTCTACTCCAAATTATAGAGAGGATAGACTCTAGATACAGTATAATTTGTGATTTGGTGATGTCATGAAGGATCCAGATTCTTTTTTTTAAGATTTATTTATTTATTTATTCATTCATTCATTCATTCATTCATTCATGAGAGACACACAGAGAGAGGCAGAGACACAAAAAGATGAAGAAGCAGGCTCCTCACAGGGAGCCTGATGCAGGACTCAATCCCCCCTATCCGGGATCACACCCTGAGCCTAAGGCTCAGCTCAACCACTGAGCTACCCAGGAGTCCCATGAAGGATCCAGATTCTTTTCATCTCTCCACTCAGCCATCCTTGGCATCCTTTCCTTCAAGGTGGTTCTCCTTTGTGGCGACTAGTGACAGTGGCTACATGCTCTTTTTTATGTCTAGCAGTTAAAAACTTTTTTTCCAGAATAAACTATATATATATATGTCTTTCCTTTCAGTCTCTTTAGACCAATTTAGTCATCGGCCCAATGTCAAGGGAATGCCATGCACCTATGGGCTTGGATACTCAGCATCTAACCCCTGTAAATGGGGATGGACTCAGTGAAGGGTGAAGAGCTGAATGAATAGGAATTTGTTCAAAAGGGAGGAAGGCCTTAAACAAACAAGGGGCAATTTAAAAAAAAAAAAAAGGAAGAAAGGAAGGAAGGGAGGGAAGAAGGAAGGGAGGGAGGGTAGGAGGGAGGGAGGGAGGGATAGGGAATGGACGCTAGGTAGGCAATCAACAGTCAAGTAGATAGAACTTGATTTGGGTCAGCAATCTGTAAGGATCTGATCCAGTGGGAAAGGGCAAGGCAGCAGGAGGATTTCCAAAGATGTGGTGATAGTCAGTGGAAGAGAGAAAAGTACCTGGACCAGAGACTGGCGAAGTTTTTCTTTCTTTCTTTTTTTTTTTTTTTTGAAGTTTTTCTATAAAGGGCTAGATAGTAAATCTTTTGGGTTTTGCATGCCATACAGTCTCTATGGCAGCTACTCAACTCTACCAGTGTAGCATGAAAGCAGCCATAGCTAACACATAAACATGTGGGCATGGTTGTGTTCTAATAATATTTTTACAAAAACAGGCAGCAGGCCAAATTTGGTCTGTAGGTTAAAGTTTGCCTATTCTTGACCTAGACCGTGGATAATATCACATAATTATCCTTGCTATTGAGAAAACAGCTTAGAAGTCATGTTTTGCTAAAGTTGGATCAGCATTTTCATTCTTGTATGTACTCTTAGACAAGGATTCTCCTCTAAACTTGAAGATTTAATTCATAAATACTTAATAATATTTATTGAGCACTTACTATGTGTCAGGCTCATCTGCATTTCATTGTTTATCTAATTACTCTCTTGCTGCTTTCAAGATTTTCTGTTTGTCATTGGCTTATTAATGGTTTAACTACAATGTAAGTGTGGATCTCTTTGAACTTTGAATTGTTCAGTTTCTTGGATGTATATATTAGTGTATTTTATCAAACATGGGAAGCTTTGGGCCATTATTTCTTTAAATATTTAATCCTGTTTCATTTATGTTGGTGTTTTTAATAGAGCCCATATCACCCTGAAATTCTTTTTTTTTTGAGAGGGAGTGAGAGAGAGCAGGGGAGGCGGGGGAGAGAGAAAGAACCCCAAGCAGGCTCCATGCCCAGTGTGGAGCCCAATACGGGCTCAATCTTACAACCCTGAGATCATGACCTGAACCGAAATGAAGACCCAGGTGCTTAGCCAACTGAGCCACACAGGCACCCCAGGACTCTGAAATTCTATTTCTCTTCACTCTTTTTCCTTCCTGTTCTGCAGACTGGATAATCCCTACTGAGCTATCTTCAAGTTCACCGATTCTTTTGCCAACTCAAACAGGGTAGCGAAGTTTTCATTTCCATTATTGTACTTTCTAATTCCAAAATATCCACATCATTTTTTAAAAATTTCTTTTTGTTGCTATTCCCTAATGATGAGTCATTATAATCCTATTTTTCTTCAACTAAAAATTATTCCCTTTAGTTTTTGTTTTTTTAAACATATTTATATTAGCTGATTTAAAGTCTTTGGTAAGTCCAACATCTGCACCTCTTAAAGATAGCTTCTACTTCCTGCTTTTTTCCCTATGTGTGGGCCACATTTTCCTATTTCTTTACATGTCTTATAATTTTTTACTGAAGCTATTCTAGATAATATATTGTAACAACTGTGGATTCTGATCCCTTTCAGATTGTAGAAGTATATCTTGTCTAACTTTGTCTTTTACAAATATCCCTATGATATAATATGTAACTCACCCAGACAAAAAAAAAACCTTTAAGGCATAACTCCCTTATGGAAGCTAGATTTTCCTAGTACTGGCTCGTGAATCTGTTTCTTAATAGTCTGATAGGGTCAGCCTAATCTAGGTATCAATATATAATGACACTCGGGAGAGTTGTGGAGATAAAAAAGAATTGTTTAAAAAAGTCTAAGCTGGGCAGTCCCGGTGGCACAGCGGTTTAGCACCGCCTGCAGCCTGGGGTGTGATCCAGGGATCGAGTCTCATGTCAGTCTCATGTCAGGCTCTGCATGGAGCCTGCTTCCCCCTCTGCCTGTGTCTCTGCCTCTCTCTCTCTCTCTCTCTCTCTCTCTCTCTCTCTCTCTGTCCCTATGAATAAATAAATAAAATCTTTTAAAAAAGAAAAAGGTCTAAGCCTATAGTCTATGGTGATAAACTCCAAATAATCCTCTACAATATACTGATATAAAGAAAACTGCAAAGGACATTTGTTCAGAGGCATGTGGGATTAGTGTTTGGTTTTACATAACTAAGAAGGTGAAAACATCTAAACATCTAACTGGCAGGACTAGGCCTGAGTTGCAGGCTGGACCCTACTGCCCCAGACTCTAGAGCACCAGACTATCCTGAGATGCCCATTTGTTGCATGAATATTCTGATAATTGAGTCAAAATCTTTGCTTAAGTACTGTTTATTAATGTTAAATCCTTATTAATTAATTAATTCACTCCTGTGTGAGACTTCATTTTCCTTCAACAAACAGAAAATACTGGTTCTGACTAAGGGTTGCTGAAGCTTTCTGCAACTCTAACCAGAGAATTAACTATTTACAGCTTCTCAATGAGAAAGTGCACTATGATGTAGGAGGGATGGTATATTACTGTTTGTACATAAAAGTAATTCATGGACATCATAAAAAAATTGTATTGCACAGAAATTAAAATTCTCTTCTCAACCTCATACCCCTTCTATCAGTGTATCTACAGCAAATAACATTTTTATTTATTCTTCAAAATATAGTGTATTTACATCCCCACACATACATCCAATCACACGTTTGCTTAGTTTTCTCTTTTTCTTTTTATGACAGGCATTTTAAACTCCTAGTGAAAAAAAGTATTTCATGTCCTAAAGTCTGAGCTAAAATTTGAGACTCCATTTGGGAGGTCCTATAATCATTCATTGCAACACCCTTAACACATCCCCAAAAAGAGAGCTCAATTGAAAAATAAATGATAAATAAAATGTAGTCTATTGATACAATGGAATACTATTCAGCCATAAAGCAAAATGGAGGACTGATACATGGTACAACATGCATTAACCTTGAATGCATTATGCTAAGTGCAAGAAGCCAGTCTCAAAGACCACATATTGTATGATTTCATTTGCATGAAATGTCCTGTATAGGCAAATCTATATAGATAGAAAGGAGATTAGTGGTTGCCAGGGGGACTAGGGGAGGGAAGAATGGGGAGTTACTGCTAATGGGCATGTGGTTTTCTTTTGAGAGTGATAAAAATATTCTAAAATTTATTGTGGTGGTAACTGTCCAATTCTGCAAATACACTAGAAATCGCTGAATTGTACATTTTAAATAGTGTGACATGTGAATTATATCTTAATAAAGCTGTCATATATATAAAAGAAAGAACTTGGGCAGCCTGGGTGGCTCAGCGGTTTAGCGCCTCCTTCAGCCCAGGGCCTGATCCTGGAGACCTGGGATCGAGTCCCACATCAGGCTCCCTGCATGGAGCCTGCTTCTCCCTCTGCGTGTGTCTCTGCCTCTCTCTCTCTCTCTCTGTATGTCTCTCATGAATAAATAAAAAAATAAAACCTTTAGAAATAAAAGAAAGAAAGAAAGAGAAAGAAAGAAAGAAAGAAAGAAAGAAAGAAAGAAAGAAAGAAAGAAAGAAAGAAAGAAAGAAAGAAAGAAAGAAAGAAAGAAAGAAAGAAAGAAAGAAAGAAAGAAAGAAAGAAAGAAAGAAAAAGAAAGAACTCAAGGGACACGGGTGGCTCAGCGGTTAAGCGTCTGCCTTTAGCTCAGGGCGTGATTCCGGATTCCCGGGTTCGAGTGCCACATCGAGCTCCTTGCATGGAGCCTGCTTCTCCCTCTGCCTGTGTCTCTGCCTCTCTCTGTGTCTCTCATGAATAAATAAATAAAATCTCTTAAAAAAAGAAAGAACATGGGCAGCCCGGGTGGTTTAGATCCGCCTTCAGCCCAGGGTGTGATCCTGGAGACCCTGCATGGAGCCTGCTTCTCCCTCTGCCTGTGTCTCTGCCTCTCTCTCTGTATGTCTCTCATGGATAAATAAATAAAATCTTAAAAAAAAAAAAGAAAGAACTCAAAACATTAATAGGTAATTTGCTGTCCTATATTGCATCATTAATGTAGATGTCATTGTTTCCCTTTTGCCTGCATCAACATTGGACCTAAATGTTGTACTCTTTGTTTGCAAAAATCGTGTGAATATTTTTAAATTCCCCTGTCATTAAATCATGTTAAATTTAAAATAAAACCTATAAATGAAAAAAGAATAGTGGGTGATGCAAAAAATTGGGCCACATGATTTCTGAGATTTCCTTTAGGACTAATTTACAGGTAATTTTACAGAATTACAAGTCAACAATATTTTTTTTAAAGATTTCATTGGTTCTGTTTGTTGTATATTCTTTTTTTTTTTTTTTAAAGATTTTATTTATTTATTTGTGAGAGACACAGAGAGCAAGGCAGAGACATAGGCAGAGAGAGAAGCAGGCTCCATGCAGGGAGCCTGGTGTGGGACTCTATCTCTATCCTGAAACTCCAGGATCATGCCCTGGGCCGAAGGCCGGCACTCAACCACTGAGCCACCCAGGCATCCCAAGTCAACAATATTAAAATTGAAATAAAAGTATATCTCAAATCTTCACTTTCTGGGTAGAAACCGGAATGTTTAGTGCCTTGGTCAGGCTTTAATATTGCTTAAGAGTTAAGCTTATACTGGGAAATTGTCCCCTTGACTATTTGTTACATAAAATTAAATGTCCAAGATGAAGATTTTTTTTTAATTTTTTTTTATTTATTTATGATAGTCACAGAGAGAGAGAGAGAGAGAGAGAGAGAGGCAGAGACACAGGCAGAGGGAGAAGCAGGCTCCATGCACCGGGAGCCTGACGTGGGATTCGATCCCGGGTCTCAGGATCGCGCCCTGGGCCAAAGGCAGGCGCCAAACCGCTGCGCCACCCAGGGATCCCGAAGATGAGGATTATATTCATAAAACAGGAGGGGATTTCCCCCCAGTTGCTGCTGTGGAGTGACTGTCATCCTCATCCTCTTCCTGTCTTCTTTGCTGATGGTAACTAGCAAATGAATACAACACCATCTGCTGATGATATTTTGGGAACGTCACAGAAGCCCCAAACACTAAGCCTCACGTCTGAGTAATGCCCCTGTGCAATTTCATCGTGGGCATCATACACCATTCCTTGGGAAAGGATACGGTCTGCCTCAGAACTAAAGCCTCTGAAAGAGAAAAGCCAAAAACAAAAACAAAAAAAGCTATCTTCAAAGAGACTTCATTATTTAATCATTAATTATCTTTTAAACCAATCCTCCTCTTGCACATCTGTCATCCTACCAAAGGGGTGTCTTGATGAGAAGGTTCAGCAGCCTGTACCAGCAGGAAGATGAATAAAAGGGGGGCGTGGACTGGGACCCCTGTTTCCAGGATCCAGTGTGTAAAGAAACACTGGGCCTGTAGGGAGATAACTCCCATTGCAGTGCACCAGTGGACAGTTCAGATCTCCCCTGAGGCTCCTCCAAGGAGTGATAACAGCTGACGGCTGGACTGCCCAGGGTGAGTGAAAGGCTGTTCAAGAGAGGAACACCCTCCATGTGTCCAAGCAGTGGAACTTCTAATTCCTGATGTTTGTACTGGGTTGGTTGCTTTGTTCCTCCTGTCCGTCTGTTAGACTGCAGGCTTCTTCCTTAAGTCAAAAGCACCCCTTTTATACTATCACCTACTCTGCATCTTTTATTAGATGGTGAACTCCCTTACTGAACTTTTTTTTTTTTCCTTCCTGAACTTTACATTAGGCTGCATGTATTCTATTAAGCAACATTCCTCAGCCTCTGTTTCCTCATCTGGAAAATGGACTCATAGTACCCATAGATGGAATTGTGATGACTTAATAACAAAAGCCAACGCTTCTTGAGAACTTACAAGGTGCCTGGCTCTGCTCTCACTTTACATTATTAATTCATTTAATTCTTACAACAACTCTGTGAAGTAGATGCTGTTGTTATTGCCAATTTTAAGACAAGGAAACTGGGCAGCCTGGGTGGCTCAGCAGTTTAGCGCCGCCTTCAGCCCAGGGCATGATCCTGGAGACCTGGGATCGAGTCCCATGTCAGGCTCTGACATGGGACTGCTTCTGTCTCTGCCTCTCCATCTCTCATGAATAAATAAATAAAATCTAGGAAAAAAAAAAAAAAGACAAGGAAACTAAGCCACAGAAAGGTTAAGAAATCTGTCCAAGCTCACACAATTAGGTAATAGGAGAGCCAAGTTCAACATCATTAACCATCTGGCTCTACACTGTTTTGAAACCATTAAGCAATACTGCCTATTTTTTAAAAAGATTTTATTTATTTGAGAGAGAGAGAGAGAGATAGATCTGGGGGTGGGGGGTAGAGGGAGAAGCAGACTTCCTGCTGGGTAGGGAGCCTGACTCGGCTCCCTCCCAAGACCCTGGGATCATGACCTGAGCCGAAGGTAGATACCCAACCAAATGAGTCACCTAGGCATCCCAGAAACACTGCCTATTAAAAGGAGATATTTAAGACTTGGCAGATAGTAGGTTCCCAGTAAATATTATTTATCAAAATAATTAATATCATAAGACTGAAAATGCCCTGAGAACCTCATTGAGCACCTCATTCCAGGCACCCCTCAATGCCTAACAGTGCCTAGGTGGTGTCTTACATCCAATAATTACCCAATATGTATTTGTTAAATTGAATCCATTTTGTCAGGGCAGGTCAGACTTTAAGCCCCTTCTCTGCCAGGTGCTGTGCTGAAAAGAAAGAAGATACAAAGATAACTTAGAAATGAACACATAGTGTGATGCTACTGATCCAGGAAAGCTAATAAAATGCTAGGCTGCACTGATAGACATATAAAGTATAGGGAAGATAAAACTGACACCTCCTGTTCTTCATCACCCAAATCCCATCTTTCCAAATCTATATGGTTCTTGAATCCATACATGTATTTTCCATCTCTCTCATCCCAGCCCCAGTCCAAGCTACTATCTTCTCTCCGACCTCTGAATTGGTCTCTAGCACCTACTTTGGTTCCTTACCAATCTGTTTGATCATGTCACCTCTTTGCTGTTATGAAACCCTTCTGTGACTTTTTGCTCTTAAGATAAAATCCATGGTACAGTGTAGGAAGCCCTGCACATGGTCCCTGGCTGCCAGTCACTCTAGTCTCATTCATACCACTCTAGACTCTAGCTACACTGGCTTTCTTTCAGTCCCCTAAATGCATTATGCCTACCACCTTTCTCATGGCCTTGTGTGTATATATATATACACACAACCATTTAGAACACATTCATGGGCAAATGTCCACCCCTGATTCAGTGAGCCACAGCCAAGATGGTGGTACCACATGATACAATAATCGGCCAGCAGAGCCCATTCCTATGACTGTATAAATGGGGAGTTGCCAAAATAGAAAACAGTGTTTCTCAGAAAGGGGAATCTTGATCATTTGAGCAGATATATATCAACCTTCCCTTCAAGAAAAATACTCAGGTAGAGGCAAGATGACCATCCTCCAAGAATATGATGGGAAGGAATCCTTAAAGGCTACGACCTGGTGACTTCCATTGCCTCAGTCAAATCAATGAATCCATGAATTTTTCTGGTTCTAAATAAGTCATGTTTCTGTCTTTTTTGTAGCCAAATAATATCAATGATGTTTAATCAGGATGGTGGCCTGGTGATCAGCAAAAAAAGAAAAATCGTAAGGGAATGGATGTGGCCTTCAAAGGGAAAACTTGATGATCCAGTTGACATTTGGGTATTATTTTACAATTTATCTTTCTTATATCTATTTCTTATGCCATACCAATAATTTACTTTAAGCTCCTAAAATTTACTATCGGGGAAAATAGGATTGAGAGGACTGAATTATTCAGTTTGGGTGTCTATACCAGCCAATTAATCTGACAAATCTTTATTTCAGTTTTTTTAGTTCGCTTGCTTCTTTTTTTTTTTTAAGATTTTTTTATTTATTTATTTATTTATTTATTTATTTATTTATTTATTTGAGAGAGAGCAAGTGTATGCATTTGGGAGTAGAGGGGAAGGACATAGGGAGAGGGAGAAGGAGAGAAGCAGACTCCCTCCTGAGCACAGGGCTTGACACAGGGCCTCACATGGGGCTCCACACAGGGCTCAACTCAGGGCTCAATCATACAACCCATGAGGTGACTACCTGAGCTGAAACCAAGAGTCAGACACTTAACCGATTGAGCCACCCAGGTGCCCCTACTTCAGTAGGTTCTTTCCTATGGATTTGTCTTTACTAAGCAGCAGTTACCTTTTTTTTTTTTAAAGTAGGCTCCATACCCAGCGTGGAAGCCAATCCAGGGCTTGAACTCATGACCTTGAGATCAAGACCTGAGCTGAGGTCAAGCATCAGACTGACTGAACCACCCAGCACCCCACGCAGTTACTTTAAACAGTAATTTTTAAAAATTATCATTAGATAGCATTTTGTGTATAATATAAAAATATATTAAAAATAGGACAATATATAATATTCAAAGTGAAAGTTTCCTGAGTCTCACTCTGCAGAATTACCTTTGTAAATAGCTTAATGTGTATTTTTGTCAGATCCAGGGTCAGAAATTCAGATAATGTAAGAGTGAGCTTACCAATGGGAACTTCGGTGAGCTGGAAAGTATGTGTCTCCCCTACCCCAAAGGAGACAGCCTTTAGTGAGGGCCAAAACACTGTTGCCACATGGGAATGTGGGCCTAGGCCTGCTATATTTTATGATTTTTTAAAAGCCATGAATTAAAAAAAAAGCCATGAATTCAGATTTTTTTGATGAAATATCCTGATATTTCAAAGTTGGCAATTAATTCAAACTCTAACATGACTAAACCAAATACTTCTGAGATGCCAGTCTGTAACCTCTGTGCAAGAATTTATTGGTTCATAAATAGTTACTTTATGTGTGTGCTGTATTTTGTGTCCAGGGCCACTGCATATGGCTGTGCAGGTGTCCTGTACAACCAACCTTAGAGGTACCAGTTATAAAGAGCTATGCTGCCCAATATGGCAGCCACTAGACACCGTGGCTGTGGTCCCTCAAACTTCACTGTAGGTGTAAACTACACACCAGATGTCAAAGACTTAGTATAAAAAACAAGTATATAAAGTATCTTATTGATAATTTTTATATTAGTTACACATGGAAACATTAATATTTGGATATATTTAGTTATGAAATGTTTTTTTAAAGTAATTTCACCCACAGGGGCACCCAAGTGGCTCAGGGTTGAGTGTCTGCCTTTGGCTCAGGTCGTGATCCCAAGGTCCTGGGATTGAGTCCCACACTGGAGTCCCTGCAGGGAGCCTACTTCTCCCTCTGCCTATGTCTCTGCTTCTCTCTCTGTGCCTCTCATGAATAAATAAATAACATCTTTTTTTTTTTAAGTAATTTCATCTGCATTTTACCTTTCAATGTAGTTACCAGAAAATTTAGAATTACTTATGTAGCTCACATTTATGGCTCACATCATATTTATACTGGACACACTATTGTGTGGAAAGTACCTCCAGGTCTCTGTTCTAGACAGTTTACAAAATCATCCACAGTGGCCATGTATCCTGATTGGATTGCTATTTTTTTTTTTTAAATTTTTATTTATTTATGATAGTCACAGAGAGAGAGAGAGGCAGAGACACAGGCAGAGGGAGAAGCAGGCTCCATGCACCGGGAGCCCGACGTGGGATTCGATCCCGGATCTCCAGGACCGCGCCCTGGGCCAAAGGCAGGCGCCAAACCGCTGCGCCACCCAGGGATCCCCTGGATTGCTATTTTTAAAGAAGTACTGCTTAGCTCTGAAAGTTAAGAAAGTAAAGAGTCAGTAGAGAAACTGCTCCAGCAAGCCTGTACATGCAAGTTTCCTGACACTCAGGAGTCAGCTTCCTCATCTAAAAAAAACCAGGAGCCCTAATAGGATAGATTATTCAGTTCAGATTACCTCAGGCAGAAGCTTCAGGAAGCAAGGGAGTGTAGCTTGTAACCAACCAAAAGTCCATGCATTCTTAGAACAGTTAACTAAGATGCTTTATCTACAGCAAGCCTTTTAAAAATATGCTTTGCAAATCTGCAGGTGTTCACTTGACCTTTAAAAGTTGTTCATCATTACTTTTCTATCCTTGTCATTTATAAAATCTTTCCAGCTTCAATAAGCTTCCCAGTAATAGTAAAACTTGTAAAACTTCTAAGCCCTTGGCAGCCATTAATGACTTGCCTCATCATCAAGGGAATCAGATGTTGTCAACTCTATTTTATAAGAGAGACTCTCTCAAGAGCTAGAATTACAACTCAGAAGTACCTGCAAACTGACCCAGAATTTTCTCAATCTAAAGTGAATCTGACTTTCTTTATAAGACATGACCCCATTAATTGCCTTCCTTCTCTCAAGAAGTCATAACAACACGCAAATTTGCAACACAAGGGATGCCTGGGTGGCTCAGCAGTTGAGCGCCTGCCTTAAGCCCAGGGCAGGGCGTGATCCTGGAGTCCCAGGATCTAGTCCTACATTGGCTCCCTGCATGCAGCCTGCTTCTCTCTCTGCCTATGTCTCTGTACCTCTGTGTGTGTGTGTGTGTGTGTCTCATGAATTAATAAATTTAAAATCTAAAAAAACAAAATTAAAGATAATTTGCAACACAAAACCTAAAACCTATCCCTGACTTAATAGAACCAGAATGAAGCTGTGAACATCGATCTCAAATTTCCTTCCACACGTCATGCACATGTCTTAAGATTTCCACTTGAATTATGAGCATGAGAATTCTGTGTAGGAAATGACAGTCCTTTATGTTGCCCCCAGGTGAACAAGTTCATTCAAGTGGAGATTTCTGGGCGCTTTGCTATCACCTTGGTTTACCAATGGCATCTTCAAAGTCTAAAGCTATCTCTGGCACCTGTAAAATGCAAGTTTTTTCCTCCATCCTTACCTGAGGAGGTAGGTCCAGAGGTTTTTTAAAACATCTTCATGCCACCACCTCAGTGCAGACCAGAGCAAGAGCAATGCTGACTGATTTTAGATTCTTAACTTTTAGTATTTCCTGGTAATTGCTATAGTAAAGATGTTGGAATCTTGGCTAATTAAAAATCTTGCTAAGGTTGAGGCACCTGGCTGGCTCAGTAGGAGGTACATCCTACTCTTGACCTCAGGGTTGTGAGTTCAAGCCCTACACTGGGTGTAGAGATTACTTTAATGAATTAATTAAGTTAATTTTTTAAAAATCCTGCCAGAGCTGTTCCTGGACGTTACCTGTGAAGTAACTGGAATGATGGGAGGTTAGAAAAGGTAGACTTGGGAGAAAAATGAACACCTAGTTTCTTCTAAGGTCATGATTCCTAAGCTTTGGAGAGAATTAATTTCCTGTCTCCGATTTGGGTGAATTTTTTGCATTTATATAATCTGTGGTTTCTATAAATGGTGTGAGGTTTTGTACTGTTTTTAACTAAAGTGAAATTCAATTGATTTAAAGTCATTATTTTTTTTAAAGATTCGTTTATATATTGGGGGAGGAGGGGCAAGGGGAGAAGAGGTAGAGAAAGAGAAGCAGACTCCCTGCTGAGTGGGGAGCCCAACTGGGCATGGTGGGGGTCCTTGATTCCAGGACCCCAAGATCATGACCTGAGGTGAAATCAAGAGAAGGACTTAACTGATTGAGCCACCCAGGTGCCCCTAGAGTCACTATTTTTAAGCAAAAGTAGCATTCTAAAGACTCTTAGAGATGAGCATTGCAACACAATTATGGCTCAGAATAATGTTTCTTAATAAGCATTTCACACTTGTGCTAAATCTCTGTTGAGGAATTTTAGGCTAAAACTTTTGTTTGTCAAGTGTTGAGACACTCAAATGTCAGTATCTCTAATTTTACCTAGTTAAGTAGTGAGCTAATTTGACTAACTTTGATCAAACTTTGGAAGGTTTTAAAATTTTGAGTGCATTTATGTGAATGAAACACATATTACACAGCATGTATGAATCTTCAATGAAAGACCTTTAGTTTGGGCAGCCTGGGTAGCTCAGTGGTTTAGCGCCGTATTCAGCCCAGGTCATGATCCTGGAGACCAGGGATCGAGTCCCACGTCGGGCTCCCTGCATGGAGCCTGCTTCTCCCTCTGCCTGTGTCTCTTCCTCTCTCTCTCTGCCTGTGTCTCTCATGAATAAATAAATAAATAAGTAAGTAAATAAATAAATAAATAAAACCTTTAAATAAATAAATAAATATCTCTTTGAGATCCTACCTTCAATTCTTTTGGATATATTTCCAGATTGGAATAGCTGGATCATATGGTAATTCCATTTTTAATTTTTCAAGGAGCCACCATACTGTTTTCAATAGCAGCTGCACCATGTGACATTCCCATTTACAGTGCACAAGTGTTCCAATTCTCTATATCCTTCCCAACACTTGTCACTTTCTGTGTTTTTCTTTAAATAGTAGCCATCCTATTGGGTGTGAGGTGGTGTATTTAACTTTTTAAAAATTAACTTTATTGATGTATGATATATTTATTGTTTTATAAAATGTATCCATTTTAAGTGTATAGTTTGATGAGTTTTAACAACTCTATTTAGTGGTTCATGAAATCCTGATTCTAGAAATTCTTGTTTCTCAAGAAGGCATTAATGGCATTTGGGGTGATAATTCTTAGTTGTTCAGGACCATTGCATTATACATCCCTGGTCCCCACAAACTAAATGCCTATTGTGCCATTAGTCAAAAGGCCCATGCACATCTGTGGATACCCCCCAGGAAAGGATGTACTCACTTGTGTTGAGAACTATTCTATATTGATTATTCCTGGGGGACTATTTGGATATATGGGATAGGGAGATCAACCATAAGATAATTGCAGTGATCTAGCCAAGATATCATGAACTGAACTAAGCTGGCAAGAATAGAACATAGATGAGAGCTCCAAGTTAATTAGGAGGCAAAATTCATAGGATAGTTTTTTGGCTTATGTGTTGAGATGGATAATCAATCACTAAAAAAGATAGAATGAAAACAGGAGAGGGCCAAGAAAACCAACACTTTAGAGGCAGGTTGAGAGGATGAGGAGGAGAACCATCTCACTGTGGTGGACATGGTGAGATCCATTTCTTTCCCCTTCCTCCTGTATGCCTCTGTACTACAGGGGTCGGAAAGCTAAAAACTGTATTTCCAGACACCCTTGCCGATTCGATTTCTAAATGCATAGTAAACCCCGTTCATTAGATGTATTCATAAAAGATTTGGAAGATGACAATAAAGGGAAACCATTTTCTTGCTTTGGCAGGCAAGATCATGGAGAAGTTGGGTTTTCCCATAGCAGCACTGCATTTTCCAGCCGCAAGCATCACAGACACAGACACAATCCTGGCAGCTTCAGGCTCTAATCTCACAGCTTTAGTGCACTGTTCCTGAGCCCCACAGCTCCAGGGGTGATTGTAGGCCACACCTTCCTGATCTGGCAGAGGCAGCAGCTCCCCTAGCTGGTGGGTTGGTGTTCTGGGAACAGCTGGAGATTGCCACTTCTTCTCTTTTGGAGACCTTAGGTAAAGGCTAGAGAGTGTTCTGTTTCTTACAATTGATGACATTCAAAGAAAGTGAGTTTCAAAATGGAGGGAGTGGTAGTAAGATGAGCCTTTCAGAGAAGCCAAGTGAATGAGAAATAAAAATCAATCATCCATTTGGTTTGTCTTAGGAGGATCAACAGTGATCTTAGCAGGAACCATTTTAGGGTACAAGTTGAAATGGAAACCTACTTATAGTGAGCTGAGGAACAGGTACCTGAAATGTAGAAATTCTTGTCCTATTATTGTTGGCATTTGCTCCTGGTTTGGATTTGTGTAGTATGAAAAAAGAGGAGTCGATGCCCCAAACCTGTGTTTTAGGCCTCTGCTCTCAGGCTTTCCTAGACCAGTTAACTTCTTATGTGTCAAACCACTTAACTTCTCAGTCTGCCCTGGAGCAGTTTTCTTATCCCCCAGATGGTAGTGACAGTAGATTCTTCTTTCTCATTGTGGCAGACTTAGTAGCATCCCTGTGGTTTGGGTTTGTGGTTGTTCTGGAAGGAAACAATTTGGCAAGCTTGCATTGAGGCTCACATGTATGGGGAGCCCAAGTCTTATCTCCCTCTATTTGTTCTGCTAGATCCTTTTGGAGTGCCCCTCCCTCACCATAATTCCCACACCTCCCCTATTCAATGCATATGAGAAGGCCCTTGCTGGTTTCTGTCTCAGATAGAGGAAGGCAAATCCACACTCTCTGGTCCAGGCCTCTATAGCTTCTCTCCCCTCAAGTTGGGTAATCTTCAACTCTTAAGTTGTCAAGGGTGCTTGATACTATTAAATTGATGATCATTTTTTAGTTATTTAATATAAAGTATTTAGAAATGATGCTCTTTATAATATTTGTAAGTTGATTGAAGTGTGCTTACAGTCTTGGTTTTCTAATATAAAAACTTGCTTTTTTCATACGCATGGTCTTTAGTTTCTAGGGAAGGTAGTGTCAAAAAATCCCTTTGATGTTCACTGAGTGTGTTAAGTGTAGGAGAAAAGAGTAGATGATAAAATAACATGTGCTGTTTGATTCCACTTTTGATCAAAGAAAAATATATTCTTATATGTGTATTTTAAAAGACTGGAAAGATGTATGCCTAATTTTTTTATATTGAATACATTATTTTTGAAATAAAAATTTTTTTGAAATATGTAAAGTCCCCACAAAGATGAAATAGTACAAGTAATATTAGCAAAAAGAAATCAGAAAAAAAATTATTGCAGTTCTGAAGGTTTTACACCATAATTTATACTCCTTTCTGTAATGAAATCTACACTTTCCAAAGACTTAGAATGAGGACACTTTCTCCACAGGGCACAAAAAGCCTTCTTGTGTTACTTTCTTAGTAGAGACTGATATGTTTATCTCTCACATTCACAAATAGCACAAAATAAGAGCGTCCCTTTTTGTAACTTCTCTAAATAACGCCTACAATCAGCAATTTTCCCAGACATTCCCTCCCTTCAAAATAAATGTTCAAGGTTGTGCAAGCAAAAATATTGAATCATCTTCTCAACTGTGGCAACTTACTCCTTTTTCAAATCTTCCTGAAAGATGAGTTCTTTTTGTTTTTTAGATGTTTCATATGTTCTTTGAGTCGTATTTCTGAAGAAGAATGGTAGGGCATGAACTTTCAAAGGAGATTCTGTTGTTTAATTTCTATTAATTTGTTGTTCTAATTCTTTGTTTAATTTCACATGAATAGTTGATAAGCTAACTCAGTATACCAAAACACCAACAATTGTCAACAAGTATACTATTGAGTTTTCTATTTTTGAAGCTGTACACATAGTTCATAGGCAGATGTCTGACACTTTGGGGAATTATTTTTTTCTGTCAGACATTTCTTGCAATCTACTTTCTTTATGCCCTGACATGAAAGGCAAGTGGCTTTCCAGTCCTTTACCTTTCACAGGCTCCTCACCCTACCCAATATGTTTGCAAATTAAGCTAATCTTGACAATTAGAAAATGAGTTGGGAAAATGTATTTAAGATAAAATGAGTGATATGAATCCAATTCAACCAAAAAAGCCTAGTAAAGAATGAAATAGAAATGCTACCTTGTAAACAAAGCAGAGGATCACAGGCAAAAAGAGTCAAAAATAAAACAAGGGATCCCTGGGTGGCACAGTGGTTTGGCGCCTGCCTTTGGCCCAGGGCGCGATCCTGGAGACCCCGGATCGAATCCCACATCGGGCTCCCGGTGCATGGAGCCTGCTTCTCCCTCTGCCTGTGTCTCTGCCTCTCTCTCTCTCTCTGTGTGTGTGACTATCATAAATAAATAAAAAAAAAAATTTAAAAAATAAAAAAAAATAAAACAAGACAAAATCAGAGAGGGAGACAAACCATAAGAGATTGTTAATCATAGGAAATAAACTGTGGTTGCTGGAGGGGAGGGCAGGAAGGAAGAGGAACTGCATGATAAACATTAAGGAGGGCATATGATATAATGAGCATTGGGTATTATGTAAGACTGGTGAATCACCAAACTCTACCTCTGAAACTAGTAATACATTATATGTTAATTAATTGAATTTAAATTTTAGAAAAAAAAGGAAAGAAAAGAAATGCTACCTTGGGTGATGCATAACCTATCCAAAGAATGTCTAGCTGAATGAAACAAAAATATAATAATAATAATCTGAAAGTGCCTATTGCTCCCTCGTCTTCCTTTTTGAGTCTGATTGTAAATAGAGATAAGGAGTCAAGTAGAAATAAAGGTATTTATTTAAAAAAAATTTTTAAGACTTCATTTATTTATTCATGAGAAACACAGAAAGGAGAGAGAGAGAGAGAGAGAGAAAGAGAGGCAGAGACAGGCAGAGGGAGAAGCAGGCTCCATGCGGGGAGTGGGACTCCATCTCCGGTCTCCAGGATCACACCCCGGGCCGAAGGCAGTGCTAAACCACTGAGCTGCCCGGGCTGCCCTATTTTAAAATTTTTTAATTGAAGTATAGTTGACATACAGTATTATGTTAGTTTCAGGTGTACAACATAGTGATTTGACAATTATATATATTACAAAATGCTCATCATAAGTGTAGTTATCATCTGTCACCATACAAAGTTATTACAGTATTATTGACTATATTTCCCATACTGTACTTTTCATCTCTGTGATTTATCTATTTATAACTGGAAGCTTGTACCTCTTGATCACCTTCACCTAAATCAAGGCATTAATTAATCAGGGATAGGCCTCACTAGTAGAGTTGTATTGGAAAAGCTGGATTGTAGGTAGTTTGGACCTGAGACCTCCTAAACCTTCCCCTAAATTGAAGAAAACCCATTTAAGTGTAAGCTGGAAAACCTGAAGAGAGAGAGACATGCTTGTTGGTAGACTTCTCACACAGGGATTGGATATACAAGGCAAACTACATAAGAAATGGTCAGGGAGAGCAGTCAGTGTGGCCCAGTAAAGAAAAGTGGTCCAGTGTGGCGGAATTTCACCTGCCCCTCCCTAGCTATGGGAGAGGCACATAGGAAAAAAAGGCGCTGCTTTCTAATGTCTTCCTCATTTGTTTCAGAATCTTTCTGTCAGATTGCTTCAACAAAATCTTTTTCATTTTAGTCATAACAATTGCCTGAACAACAAATTATCTTAAAAACTGTTGAAAAGGTGCCACTTGGAAAATGTGATCAGGTTAAGTAACTATCATCTGTTCTTCCACAAGCTACGTTGTGTCTTTACTTGTGAAGAGAAATGTAGGGACAGAAGAAGAAACCAAACATGCCAGCCCTCCTAAGATATCTTGAAGAAAAGAAATGAAGGTTTTCCCTTAATAAAATAGACTGGCTGAGTTTCCAAGACCATTAAAGAACAGATAGTCTTTTCAACAAATGATTCTGGGAAAACTGGATATCCATATGCAAAATAATGGAATTGGATCTCGTTCTTCAATTATAGACCTAAATGTTGGAGCTGAAACTATAAAACTCATAGAAGAAAACATAAATGTAAATCTTCCTGATCTTGGCTTTGACAGTGGTTTTCCTAGATACCACACCAAAAGCAAAAGTGAAAAAAAGAAAAATAGATTAATGGACTTGATCAAAATTTAAAACATTTATGCTACTAACAATACCACCAGCAAGTGAAAAAATAACTCACAAATGGAAGAAAATGTTTGTAAATCATATGTCTGATAAGGAACTTGTATCCAGAATATATAAAGAACTCTTACAACTCAATAATAAAAAGATAAAGAACTCATTTTTTTAATGAGAAGAAGATCTGAATAGACATGTGTCCAAAGAAGATATATAAATGGTCAATTAGCCCATGAAAAGATATTCAAAAAAATTAGCCATCAGGGAAATGCGCCATTAAAACCAGAATAAAATACCACTTCACACCTATTAGGACGGCTAAAATTAAAAAGACAGATAATAACAATTGTTGGTGAACTTATGGAAAAATTGGAACTCTCATTCCTCACTGCTGATGGGAATGTAAAATGGTGCAGCCGCTTTGGAAAACAGCCTCATAGTTATTCAAAAAGTTAAACATGGAGTTATCATATGACTCACCAATTCTTACTCCATAAAGAAATGAAAACACGTCCATGTAAAAATTTGTATATAACAGCATTTTTCACCAGCTTGTAAATGGATAAAGAAAATGTGTTCTAAAAAAAAAAGAAAAGAAAAGAAAATGTGTTCTATCCATATAATAGAATAGTATTCAGCCATAAAAAGGATTGAAATATTGATACATGCTGGGTGAATCTTGAAAACATTATGCTAAGTGAAAAAGGAGGTCACAAATGATGACAAATACTATGATTCTATCTGTATGAAATGTCCAAAACAGGAAAATCTTTAGAGACAGAGAGTAGGTCAGCCTAAGGCTGAAGGGCAGGGAAAAATAGAGGTGACTGCTTATTGAGACAGAGGATTTTTGGGGGGTGGGGAGAACAGTGTACTAAAATTTAGAAAAGTGTTCTAAAATTATATTGTAGAAGTGAGGGATCCCTGGGTGGCTCGGCGGTTTAGCACTGCCTTCAGCCCAGGGTGTGATCCTAGGGTACCAGAATCAAGTCCCACCCACATTGGGCTCCCTCCGTGGAGCCTGCTTCTCCCTCTGCCTGTGTCTCTGCCTGCCTCCCTCTCCTCTCTGTGTCTCTCATGAGTAAATTAATAGTCTTTTAAAAAAATTGTGGAAGTGATTGCACAATTCTGTGCATCTCTACAAATATACTAAAAACCATTGAATTCTGCATTTGTAATGGATGCGGTTGTCTGATATGAGTTATATCTCAATAAGGCTGTTTTTTTAAAAGTCTGGCTGGACACCTTTACTTCCATCTATATAGCAGAAGAAACTTTAGCAGAAGAAACTTTCTGAGAAGCTTTTTACTGCAAAACACCTAGAACTGAATACATATTAAATAACACAAATTTTAATGTGTTACCAAGTTCACAAGAAAGTAAGGGATATTGTCTTATTATTTAATAATTCCATACATGTGAAATAAAATTATAGTGAAAGCAAGAGAACAAAAATACCAAAATAAAAATAGGGCAAACACTTTCCCTTGTGGGGAGGAAGGGAATACAAGGGAGGATGGGTGCATAGAGAACTAAAGTTTAATTGTATTGACAATGTTCTGTTTATTTAGCTGGGTAGTAGGTACACAAGAGTTCCTTTTATCATTCTTTATACATTATTCTCTAAATTTTATTTTTAAAACACACATATACCCTTGAAAACATGACATTCCAATGCACAGAAAAATCAAAAGTAAAAATATAGAGTGAATTTAATAAAAATCCAGTAAAATACCTATATTCAGGATTCAGTCAATTTAAATCACTTACTAGAAATTTGAAGTTCATCAGTACTTGACCCAAAGCAGCAGCTATACCTCATTTCCAAAAAAGCTTCAGGGAATATGATCAATTTGACTTTGTCGGAATTAAAATGTTTGAGAGATACCGGTAAGAAAATGAAAAGGCAAGCCACAGGCAGAAAATATGTATAATATACACATCTGACACAGGACTTGTATCCAGAGTATATAAAGAACTCCTACAACTCAATTAAAAGGCAATCCAATAAAAAATATGCAATAGATTTGAACAAACATGTTGCGAAATAAGGTATAAATGACCAAAAAGCACGCAGAAAGACGTTCAACATCTCCAATCCTCAGGGAAATGCAAATTATAACTATAATGAGTTAATATCTCATGCCCCTTAGAATAGCTATAAATGAGGGGCACCTGGGTGGCTCAGTGGTTGAGTGTCTGCCTTCAGCTCAGGTCATGACACCAGGGTCCGAGGATCAGGTCCCGCTTCGGGCTTCCCATGGGGAGCCCGCTTCTCCCTCTACCTGTGTCTCTGCCTCTCTCTCTATATCTCTCATGAATAAATATATAAACTCTTAAAAAAAAAAGTAATGGCTATAAATAAAAGATTGATAATACCATGTGCTAGCAAGGGCATGAAACAACCAGAACTTTCATACACTGCTGGAGGAAGTGTAAAATGGTATAGCCAATATGGAAGAATTTTAGCACTTTATAAAGTCAAAATTATACCTAAATTGCTGTGTGACCCAACAATTCCATTCCTAGGTATTTATTTACTCAAGGACAGTCACCTGAGTAAAGCACCTTTGCCCTCATGAGCCAGGGCAAAGAAGCTTTAAAAAAAAAAAAAAAAAGACAGTCACCTATTTTCACATAAAGACTTCTACATGAATGTTTGTAGCATCTTTATGCATAATTTAAAAAAACTGGGAACAACCCAAACATGCGTCAACTGGTTAATGGTTATTCCATATAATACAATGGAATATCACTAATAAAAAGGAATGAGCAACTGATACACAAAACAGATGAATCTTAAACAAATTATGGTGAGGGCAGCCCAGGTGGCTCAGCGGTTTAGTGCCACCTTCAGCCCAGGGCCTGATCCTGGGGACCCGGGATAGGGTCCCACGACAGGCTCCCTGCGTGGAGCCTGCTTCTCCCTCTGCCTGTGTCTCTGCCTCTCTCTCTCTCTCTCTCTCTCTCTGTGTGTGTGTGTGTGTGTGTGTGTCTCTTATGAATAAATAAATAAAATCTTTTAAAAAACCCACACATTATGCTGAGCAAAAGAAGCCAGAAATGAAAGAGCATACACTATCTGATTCCAGCTATGTGAAACTCGAAGACTCTTTGGGTCCAGGGGGAGTTGCTTGCCAAGGGCAAGGAGAGAAATTTGGAAGATGTTGGAAATACTCTAGATTTTTATTTTGGTGGTGTTCACAAGGCTATACATACATTTGTCAAAACTCATTAAACAATACACTTTAATGGATGCTGTTTATTATATGTAAATTGTACCTAAAAAAAATAAAAAGACTTCAAAAAAGAGGCAGGTTCAGCACAGGTCAGAAGGAGAGATCTGTAGAAGAGTCATACTTTGAGCATCAAATGGATATAACAAGAGCCATGAATTTGAGAGGACTGGGATATGTTCCCAAATCATCCAATTATGAGCTCCTACTCTTTGAAACAGCATGGAAAGGGAAAATGCAAAGGGCTTTTTCATGTTATTTTATTCATTTTTATCACCTATTTGTTCTTCTCGCTCAGTCTGTTAATTATACAAACTCAAAGAAATAATTCCTACAGAGTCTATGTTCCTGCGGGAGAGACAGGATGTTTCAAAAATTTTTAGGTTCATGTATTACCACTTTGGTAATACATTTACTTTTCATTTGAAGAAAAAACACTTCTTTCTCCTTTCGCTTTTACATTCTCAAGAACTTCTTACAGATGTTGGTCATGCCTGTGAACTATCTCATTTCATCAACTCCATATACAGTCTCCTTGTTAGCAAATTCTGCTTTTTAGCAACTCTTGGATAATTTTGTCAATTTCATTCTATTAAAAGAAAGTATCTAGAAAAATTTGCTTCGGTTTTGATTAACCAACTCAGTAAACACGTGATGGAGAGAGGCTTTTAAAAGCAAGGAACCGGGGATCCCTGGGTGGCTCAGCAGTTTGGTGTCTGCCTTTGGCCCAGGGTGTGATCCTGGAATCCCACATTGGGCTCCCTGCATGGAGCCTGCTTCTCCCTCTGCCTGTGTCTCTGCCTCTCTCTGTGTCTCTCATGAATAAATAAATAAAAATCTTTTAAAAAAATAATAAAATAAAAGCAAGGAACCAGTGTGGAGGGTTTCGATATCTAAGAAATTTTTGTGAGTAGAAAAGTGCAATCACTTTGGTTTCGAAATTAATATTTATTTTATTGAAGTGACCGATTTAAAAACTCAGTTTGGGGGCACCTGGGTGGCACGTCTCAGGTCATGATCCCAGGGTCCTGGGATCAGTTCAGATTTTTTTAGGTCCACTAAAAATGTATTTTATCTATAGACTCTAATAAGGTAACAGTTGCCTTTACCTTTCCTTGATTAATGTTTGATTAACTCAAATTTAACTGACTGTATCTCCATAAACAGACTCACATACAACTTAATGAATAACAACCTCATATATTTTTATTAAAGTGTGTTTTTATTTTTAATATGTTTTGCTCCCCTTTAAGTACCTCACATGCATATTTACAACCCTAGCAAAATATTCTCAAGTTATTAATTTTTGTAAAGCAAATAAATTGGAGAAATCTCAAGTTCTCTTAAATACTCCAGTTACTTTTTGAACTTAGTCAAATGATCTTACACCTTAAAGCTTAATAATCAGAAGTCTAAAATCAGTTGATTCAATTTAAATTGAAAGCCCAAGTGTAATCTCTCAGATTCTCTAATTTACCAAAATCTCTTTAATATTTCAAACATAACAAATACATAAGATTATCTCAATGATTCAAAATTCATTCATACACATTAAAGTTATAACATTGTCAGATTAATTTATTTCTCTATTTGAATTCTAAATTTTTCTAGGGATTCTTTATCAGATTTTTGAGTCTGAGACTCAGTGCCTAGGATATATATTTTTGGGTAATTTTTATCAACATCTTGGATGGGTTCTCAGTCCCTTTCAGAGTCATTATAACAAGAGAGTTTAAATCCAAGCCCTTCTGGGCAGCCCTGGTGGTGCAGTGGTTTGGCGCCGCCTGCAGCCCAGGGTGTGATCCTGGGTACCCAGGATCAAGTCCCACGTCGGGCTCCTTGCATGGAGCCTGCTTCTCCCTCTCCCTTTGTCTCTGCCTCTCTCTGTGTGTCTCTCATGAATAAATAAATAAAATCCTTAAGAAAAAAATCCAAGCCCTTCTGATAGGATTGATTTTCCCAGGTTCAAATTAAAATTTCAACTTTATGTCTGATTTTTGTAAACCAAATTTCTTAAAATTCTTGCTATCCGCTTCATTAATGTCTTCATGGGTCATTCAATTCTGTACTTTCTTCAGATTGTTCCTGGGTTCTGCTCATCTCTTATATCTTCATCAGGCTCTGTCATAACACCCAATTGGATAACAAGTTTATATATGTGCACCTTTTGTATGTAAATATGAAAATGTCCATATATTATGTATACTTAATGAATGTATATAACACTGAATTATCAACAATTTTCCTAGTCACATAAGCTCATCCAAACTTAAGTAACCACTCTATATGCCCAATTATTATGAAAAGATCATGTGTACTGCTCAGTACATGTATTTTAAAGTCTAATATCTTCATGATGTACTTCCTTGAAACTTTCTTCTGCTAAGTAGAAACTCAACATTATGAGTGTTAAACTTGCTGCTTAAGCTTTTTTTAACACTCTGTGCTTATATCTAAGTAGCCATTGTGCTATATTATAATTGTTTTGGTTTTGTTTTAATATAGTTGACATACAATGTTACATTATTTTCAGGGTACAGCATAGTGATTGAACTTCTCTATACCTTATGCTATGCTCACCACAAGTGTAGCTACCATCTGTTACCATACAACACTATGACAATTCATTGACTATATTCCTTATTTTGTACCTTTTATTCTCATGACTTATGCATTGCATAACTGAAAGCCTAGATCTCCCATTTCTCTTCACCCATTTTGCCCCTTTCTCCACCCCCATCTCTCTGGCAACCATTAGTTTGTCTGATACATAGGTCTGATTCTACTTTTTGTTTGTTTATTCATTTGTTTTCTTTTTAAACTTCATATATAAGTGAAATCATATGGTATTTGTCTTTCTCTGTCTGACTTATTTCACTTAGCATAGTACCTCCTAGGTCCATTCATGTTTTGCAAATGGAAAGATCTCATCCTTTTTTATGGCTTCATAATATCCCATTATGAATAGTGTATCTTCCTTATCCATCCATCTGTTGATGGATCCTTAGGCTGCATCCATATCTTGGCTATTGTAAATAATGCTACAATAAACATAGGGTTGCATATATCTTTTTGAATCAGTGTTTGCCACGTGGCGCATTCTGATAAGAGATGAAACAATTACTCAGAGTCCAGTATCTTGGAACAAAGAGAGGCCCAAAGAGGCTTCACCATCAGGCACTGCCAAGAAGCACAGGTGCCGAGGGGAAGCCCCGAGTCCAGTTGGCTCTCGGGTTTATTATTGTAGAATGTAAAATAAGTGGAAGCAAGGAAGGAAAAACAGCTCAAGAAACCAATCACATGAGGGGCAGCAGGGACCTGCCTAAGTGACTGTCCACACAGGTCTCAAAGGAGCATTAACTAAGGGCCAGCGGGGGATGGGAGAACTGACCTCAGCAAGCCTGTCTATCCACCAACATTGCTGTTTTCATCATGTACTCTTTTCAGTATGGACCGATGGCAGGGATAATTGTCTTTTGCCACATGCATAAAGTTGTTGCATTAGGCATATCCCTGTTATTGTTTCTTTTACCCACTGAGGTCTTGCTCTCCCTTCATTTTCTTTGGGCAAATACCCAATAGTGGAATCATTGGATCATATGGTATTTCTAATTTTAATTGTAATTAAATCTAGTGTAATCTAGTTTTTCCACAGACTGTGAGCTCCTTGAGGATAGGGAGCATGGCTTTTTCTCATTTTTTGTTGTGGTAAAATATACATCATACAAAATTGACCATTTTAGCCATTTTTAAATGCATAATTCAGTGGCATTAAGTATACTCACAAGGGGACGTGACTTTTGGGCAGCCTGGGTGGTTCAGTGGTTTAGCGCCGCCTTCAGCCCAGGGCCTGATTCTGGAGACTTGGGATCGAGTCCCATGTCAAGCTCCTGCATGGATCCTGCTTCTCCCTCTGCCTCTGTCTCTGTATCTGTCTCTGTCTCTGTGTCTCTCATGAATAAATAAATAAATAATCTTTTAAAAAATTTTAAAAAGGGGGACATGACTTTTATATATATCGGTAGTCTCAGTTTCTGGCAAAGTACCTGGCCCATAAAGGGGCCTGATAACCTGATAAACATTTGTTGGACAAGCTACTGATTGAATGAGTAAGTAAATAAATGAATGAGTTGATGTTTTATAACTATATATTAAATAGTCTATATGAATTAATATATATATATAATTTCCTATTTTGAAGCCAAGTTTAACAGACACAATGAAAATGGCTACATTTGATCCTAAAATGGACATAAACCCTATGTCTGACATCGCAACAGGTATTAAATTAAGAAGACTACAGAAGAAGGTCAAGCACATCCTATTTCACTGGCTGGATTACTACAGATTTGCATTGGGTCAGTTATGGAATCCATTTTATTGCTCCATATAACCTGTTCCCATCATTCAGGCTTCCAGAAGATCAACATTCGAATGCTTCTTCCTTCCAAAGTTCCCAAGGTAGTGAGTTTGTAAACTGAGAAGCAGTATACATATAGATTCTTATCATGAATCTAGGTGATTAGCCATAGCAAAAATATCTAAGGAGATGACTTTAATTTCATTTCCTTTCTCTTTTTGGAGAAGATAATCAGTTGGAACACTTACGTGTTTTCATAAGGGAAGGTACTTTCATATTCATATTTTAGATCAGAAAATACTCTTACCCCTCAACCACCATGGTTCAGTCTCTGCATCAAAACCTCAGTCCTTGCTAATGCCTTTTGTTCATTTGCCGTGTTGAGAAGAAACCTATGTACTCCATTAGAATGTGCTATTGCAATGTCAACTCACAGCTCATGTTTGATTATAGAGCCCATCAGTTTCAGGTCATGGCTGATTCTCATATTCAGTTTCTATAAAGTCTCCACACACACTGAATTAGTCAATATTGAACCAGTGCTCCTAGGAGAAATGCAGGGTGAAGTTCCTCTGAGCCTCTGGTCACAGTATTTTTGTCAGCCTATAAATATGTAACTTTATTTTATGTGTTTCTATCTGAAGACATCTTTTTTATATATATTGTTAACACATTAACATTGAACTGATGGCCAATAGCACTATAACTCATGCTTGAACTAAGCCTATTTAACACCTATATTTTCTCTGTACGGACCTTCACAGCCTTCTTGCACTTTGGGATGCTAGACAGCACTTCAGCACTACACTTGAAGTCCATTTTAAACAGCAAAATCACCAACAAACAGCACAAAGATGCAAACATTTTGGCACTGAATAGACCACATTAAGGACACTTGCATATAGCATGAGAGTGGAAGCAAGAAGGCAGAGCATCTCCTTGTTCAACCTCAACTGGGAAAATGCAAGTTGCAACTTAAATTTTTCATAGCTCCACACATCTACAAGTGACCATGGAAGTGCTGCAGATATTGACTTAGGGTTACAAATAAACTGTAGTGAATAGGCAAATTCACAAGAACAGAATCTGCAAATAATCTCCAAAAAAGCAAGCTTCTCCACTTGAGGAAGTAATTTGCTACTCATTATGGCATACTGTAGAGTATTCCAAAGGATTTGCCACAGATGTTTTTACACAAGAACTAAGAAATGGAAATCCTTAGTCCTCCAGGCAGTGGCTAAGTAGGGGTGATTGAATCCCCAGGATAGCTGATTCCACCTGCAAGCAGCCTAGTGTGCCATACCAATACATCATGTTTTCTTTTTTTATATCAGATTTTCTATGATAAGAATCTGTATGTATAGGGGTTGACAGTTTACAGTTTCTATGTGATTGAAGAAAAAAAAGTCTAGGAAGCATTGATCTGTTGCATGGTCAAAGCACAGTCTTCAGAGTTAAACAGACTGGTTGAAAGCCTGGTTCTGCCTCGTTCTAGTTGAGTGATCATGGACTTGTCTGTGATATCATGAAAATAAGAGTACTCACCTCAGGAGGGCACTTACTTCAGTTGGATAACGCATTTAAAGTGTTTGGCACATTACTTGGCATAAGATAAGCACAGACAATCAAACTCCCATGGATTAGATTCGTTGATAACCTAGAAATTTTCTATATAGATGCTCTGTATCCCCCAGGCAACCAAGAATTGCACTTAAAATAAGAGAACCAATAGAAAGGCACTTCTGAAAATGGGTGAAGGAGCATCCAGATTAGTGCAGCCAACTTAACCCATACGGCTCAATCTATAGATACCATGGTCCACCAAAGGTTTTCAGTGATGTATATTCTGTTTACATTTCAGGAATAGAATCCCTACACATTGGCAAAATGCCCAACGTTCCAAAAAAAGTGATCAGAAAACAAAAAGTCTCATCAGCAAGATTTCCTCTGCAACAAAGTGCAGAGGGAAAAGATGAGAATAAGGAGTATCTTCGATACCGGAATACCTTCCTAAAACTGAAAGGTGTCTTTAATCCTGTGCCTCTCTTTCACATCCCGAAGACCCCAGTCAGAGATCAGTCCTTCAGGTACCAGCCTCTTTTGTCTTAATAATTCCTAGTACAGTTTATATTTGAAAGAGCTTCAGATGGATGTCTCATTCAGCTCTCCTCCAAATGCTGAGCAAGACATGTGACGTTGCTTCACACAAGACTTCTAAGTAGGGTGGGCTAAGGTGTTGCCACTTATGTGCTACCAATGAAATATTTTTCCTAAAAGTGGGACAAATTTATATGCCTAGATTCAAGCATTTGAATTCTCCCCACTCTACTTCCTAAGAGGAATTCGAATCAAGAATCAGGAATCAGATTTAGTTTGTTTTCATCTCTTTGGCGAGCACATATTTGAAACCTGACCATATATTTGGGCTGAAGTACTCCTGACTCTGGTAACAGTAAGTGAGGGCCAGGAGTTATTGCTTCCCTTGCCTTCTCCCACAGTTCTCCTGAGAAAAAAGTGCCCTTGTTTTCTTTACCAGCATAAAAAGCCAAGTTCTCTATGCATTTGTATCTCTGAGACAAGTTACCAAACAGAGATGCTTCCCACCTCAGGTGGAAAAGGCCCAGATGTCACCTCCATCCAGGTCTGGGTGGCAGGGGGTAGTGTAGTGGGTATCCAAGGGGTAGGTTGTCTCTACACTGGAATCTTACACAGGGTGGCAGCATTTGGAAGCTACAAAAGAAGCTTTGCCCCCTCTCACCACTAGTACTACAAGCCAGTTGGGCAGACATCTGCTAAGACCCCTAGGAACAGAGAATCTCTAAAGCTCCCAATCCTAATATTGCTTCAGTAACATTATTGAAAACAGTAAATTTAAACAAAAGTGGCAAATGTCATAAAGGAAATGTTTCTTGTATTTAAAGCATAGGCAGGAGTGCCTGAGTGGTTTAGTTTAAGTGTCTGCCTTTGGCTCAGGTCATAGTCCTGGGATCCAGCCTCACATCCTGAGCAGGAAGCCTGCTTTTCTCTGTCTCCCTCTGCCCCTTCCCCTGCTCATGCTCACTCTCTCTCTGCTCTTCTCTCTCTCTCTCTCTCTCAAATAAATAAACAAAATCTTTTAAAAAAGAATAAAGCATTGGCAGCAGACTTTATAAATGCCACTAAACAAGCAGTCCTATCAGATACCTGGTCACAAAATGAATTCATTCAACCAAAAACTGTCATTGTTGCCTACAGGCAGGTGGGCAATCAATTAGCAATACAAAGACTTGGTCCCTGTCCTCTGAAGACTTCAAAGTATTCATGTATACCATTAATCAATGGAAACTAAGAAAGAAAGCAGAGAGATAGAATGCTGAAGGAATTTTATGGAAGGAGAGATTTTTTTTTAGAAAAATTTTTTTTCCAGGAGCCTTTGAATAGGGTCTGGAATGACTGGGAGAACTGGGATATGCAAGTATGGAGAGATGATACTCCAGGGGGCAAGATGCGTAATAAGGATGGTGATGGTACTAATAATGTCAAGGATAGTTAACATCAAAAAAAAAAAAAAGGATAGTTAACATCTACTGAATGTTCCCTATACACTCAGTACAATGCAAAACACTGTACTTGCAGGATTTAATTTAATCCTCATGACACACCTCAGGAGTACAATTATAATTAATCCCATGCTGCCCTCTCCACCCCACAAAGACACAGCTAGTGAGCAGAGCAGGGATTTATGCAAAGGCATATAGAGGGGACAGTGCAGGCAAATTGGAGGAATGCTAAGCAGTTGGGTTTTGCTGGTGCTTAGGTTATGGAAGATAGGATAAGCAGGATTGGGGCCAGATCATGGGTCCAAGTAGCAAAATTAATCAAATCCTTTAAAATTCATAGTGATGCAGCAAGCAAACACTGTGTAAGGTAGGCCTAAGACATTTATTCAGACTTTCAAATTTCCTGTGAGAAGTGAAAACCCAGTCATTTCACATTTGTATAATTATCTAATAATAATGTAGAATTATCTTTGTGGCTTGGTTATATGTTGCAATGACATCTGAAGAGATTGATACTAATTCAATCAGGGCTCCATTTATTGCTATAAAAACTTAATGGAAAATTTTATTTTATTTTTAATGGAAACTTTTAAATCTGCAATTGTACTCTAAATCTTGAAATAAGCATAAAGGCTTAAGCACCACGCATGAGAAAATCCTAAGTGCAACACTTCTTTTTTTTTTTTTAAAGATTTTATTTATTTATTCATAGACACACAGAGAGAGAGAGGCAGAGACACAGGCAGAAGGAGAAGCAGGCTCCATGCAGGGAGCCGGATGTGGGACTTGATCCCGGGTCTCCAGGATCACACCCCAGGCTGCAGGCAGCTCCAAACCGCTGCACCACTGGGGCTGCCCAAGTGCAACACTTCTTCATATGATTTCCATGCTTTAGTTCAATTTCCAGCTAAATCTTGTACATGAAGGACAGGCTGGCTGACACCTGACAGAGGGAAAACAGCATAACATCCTGATAACACACTAGCAAATTATATTAGCTATGATATTTCAGTAATTACGTCCCTCTCTAAGCCTCTGTTTCTCTATCCATAGAATGGGGATAATAATACCTACTTCACAAGACTATGAAAGAATTAAATAGGATGAAGCAGGGATCCCTGGGTGGTGCAGTGGTTTGGCGCCTGCCTTTGGCCCAGGGCGCGATCCTGGAGACCCGGGATGGAATCCCACGTTGGGTTCCCGGTGCATGGAGCCTGCTTCTCCCTCTGCCTGTGTCTCTGCCTCTCTCTCTTTCTCTCTGTGTGTGACTAGCATAAATTAAAAAAAAAAGGTGGGAGAAAGGATGTATTAATACTAGCACACTTATGAATTGTCACCATAGACCTCACACTGATTTTACTTCTTTTGTCAAATGGCACTTATATAGACAGGGCTTGAAGTAAGTTCTGGAGCTGCAAACCACGTTTATTTATAGACTGCTATAGCTTTAGCAGCATTCTGTACAAAATACTGTATTATGCTGCACAGACACTATTCCACTCACATTTTCTGAGATGAACCTGGGCTCTTAAAATTCTATTCTATTACTCTTTGAAGCAAGTTGCATACTTCCTGGTAGGATGGATGGATCTGTAGACGAAGGGATATTTCAACTTACACCTGTAATTCAGCCCCACCAATAATGACTGTGAAACATTGCACAGAATATGGCACCTTGCTTGTGCTTAATAGGAGAAATTGGAACTAAATGTGACTACATGGGGACTTTATAGGTTTATTGGCTGACCTACAGCTATACCTTAGCGTGTTTGTACACTTGTTCATTTCTTTCAGCATTTTAGGACATCCAAACATTATTACACTACCAGCATTTTCCTGTGCATTAACCTCTGCATTGAAAACTTAAACTGTATAAATACATGCATTCAAAACATTTAGATGGATATATTTTTTTGTATGTTTACTGCCCTTCTCAGCTTTATTCAATACACTTGCATTTTAAGGGTTGCATTGGCCATTTTAACTTCCAATGTGTATCATGATAGAAGGTGCTGCCTTACTGGAGTGAACGGAAAGCAAAGTTACCATATTGAGGGCCCGTAGACCATGTGCTAGAAATAAATCTGTTCAGTCCTTTAAGAATTAGGTCGGTGGGCTAGGCAAAACAGAAATAAACTTTTTTAAAAGCAAAGGGAATTGCTAAGAATTACCTCTTAATATATAGATGGATATAGAGTCCATCTCAATTTCTTATGCACACAATAAAATAGCATATATCTCTCATTAACAGGCTGGCTTATACTAACTGCCTTACTTAGGGGCATTATGGGATGTGGTAGACAGTGCTAAAAACTTGATATGCTTCATCCTATTTTTTTTAAATTTATTTATTTATGATAGCCAGAGAGAGAGAGAGAGAGAGAGGCAGAGACACAGGCAGAGGGAGAAGCAGGCTCCATGCACCGGGAGCCCAATGTGGGATTCCATCCCGGGTCTCCAGGATCGCGCCCTGGGCCAAAGGCAGGCGCCAAACCGCTGCACCACCCAGGGATCCCTGCTTCATCCTATTTAATTCTTTCATAGTCTTGTGAAGTAGGTATTATTATCCCCATTCTATGGATAGAGAAACAGAGGCTTAGAGAGGGACGTAATTACTGAAATATCATAGCTAATATAATTTGCTAGTGTGTTATCAGGATGTTATGCTGTTTTCCCTCTGTCAGGTGTCAGCCAGCCTGTCCTTCATGTACAAGATTTAGCTGGAAATTGAACTAAAGCATGGAAATCATATGAAGAAGTGTTGCACTTGGGCAGCCCCAGTGGCGCAGCGGTTTGGAGCTGCCTGCAGCCTGGGGTGTGATTTTTTTTTGAGAAAGAGAGAAGGAAAGGGAAAGAGCCCTGCATAGGGCTCCAGGCTGAGCACCCAGTCTGCTTAGGATTCTCTCTTTTCCCTTTTTAGATTTGCCCTATTATTTTAATTTTGTCTAGATGGAATCCATATTTTGACTATTGATTTTGTGGATTGTCTTTGTTAGAATTACCTTTCTTGGTATGTTTTGGAATTTTGGATTATAGGCTCATTTGAATGGAAAGTTTTTCCTCTCTCTTTCTGTGTTGTAGTGTGTCTCTGTGTATTGAGTGTGCACTGAGTGTGTATGTTGAGTGTGTGTGTCTGTTTACCTCTCCCTGCCTAGTGGGTTTTCAGTTGCCACCACCCAGAACCCTGAGGCTTACTTTCAGAATCACGTCCAGTAATGATGGGGTTGGTGTCCTGCCCCAAGAATATTAGGAATACTGCAGACCAAGTCTCCAGGCAGGCAAGCAGCTTAATTTAGTCCTGGTTGTTAGGCACAGTAGTTGATAGACTGGAATTACTCAGGGATGCTCAGAATGCCTCTTCAGAAGCCCTGATGTTGGTATGCTCTGTATTTACCTGTGATAGGTTTCTGTAGACAAGGGTGGGGATGAAAGAGTAAGTGGCCATGGGAAAAGAAGGTGTTACTGGGGCTGGGACTTTTAGCAGCCTGTTCTTTACAGGATAGAGATCAGTACCTTAATTCCAAACACGTCTGATTTATTCAA
The DNA here is from genome assembly GCF_905146905.1 of Nyctereutes procyonoides. Classification (NCBI taxonomy): domain Eukaryota; kingdom Metazoa; phylum Chordata; class Mammalia; order Carnivora; family Canidae; genus Nyctereutes; species Nyctereutes procyonoides. Next base: position 28,859,531 of record NW_026575122.1, read on the forward strand.
TGGTAACTCCCTGCATCCTGCTCTCAGAGCTCTCTGCTACTGTCTTGCCACTGGCAAAGGTGGTATTGTTAGGTCTCTTGTTACTCTTTACCATTCGTATTGTGGACCAGATCATACGTGCTAAAAGTTGGAGTTTTTTAAAATTATGTGCTCTTTAGGGTATAAGATTGCTAACTCTAGAAATAGCATTAGTGCATTTGAAGAGGAAAAATAAAGTGGAAGGGGGATCCCTGGGTGGCACAGCGGTTTGGCGCCTGCCTTTGGCCCAGGGCACAATCCTGGAGACCCGGGATCGAATCCCACATCGGGCTCCCGGTGCATGGAGCCTGCTTCTCCCTCTGCCTGTGTCTCTGCCTCTCTCTCTTTCTCTCTCTGTGACTATCATAAATAAATAAAAATTTAAAAAAAATTAAAAAAAAAGTGGAAGGATTTGCTCTACAAGACTTTAAGACCTTTTATTTATTTATTTTTAAATTTTCAAAAAGATTTTGTTTATTTATTCATGAGAGATAGAGAGGCAAAGACATAGGCAGAGGGAGAAGCAGGCTCCCTGCATGGAGCCTGATGTGAGACTTGATCCTGGAACTCTGGGATCACGCCCAGAGCCCATGGCAGACGCTCAACAGCTGAGCCACCCAGGCATCCCTATTTATTTATTTTTAAAGTTTTTATTTATTCATTCATGAGAGACACAGAGAGAGGCAGAGACATAGGCAGAGGAAGAAGCAGGCTCCCTTTAATGAACCTGATGTGGGACCTGAGCCAAAGGCAGATGCCTAACCACTGAGCCACCCAGGCATCCCAAGACCTTATAGGAAGTAATAGTAACTAAGATAGTGTGGTATTGGCACAGGCTAGTTAGACCAATGGAACAGAATAGAAAGCCCCAATCAGACCCAGACAATATGGAAATTTGATACACAACAGAAATAGCAATACAAACCAGTGTGGAAATCAATGGTGGTGGGACAACTGGTTATTTATCTACCTACCTATCTTAGATTTCTACTTCCCATCATAAGTTGCCAGTAAATTAAAGAGCTGAATATAAAATTCCAAATAATATAATATTTAGAAGAAAACATAAGGAGAATATTTTTATCGTCTTGAGATAGAAAATAAATTCGTAAATCAAACACACACACAAAAAACAAAGATAAGGGAGAGAGTTGATAAGTTTAACTACATTAAAATAAAAATCTTGGGCAGCCCCGGTGGCTTAGTGGTTTGGCGCCGCCTTCAGCCCAGGGTGTGATCCTGGAGACCCAGGATCGAGTCCCACGTCGGGCATCCCTGCATGGAGCCTGCTTCTCCCTCTCCCTCTGCCTGTGTGTGCGCCTCTCTCTCTCTCTCTCTCTCTCTCTCTCTCTCTCTCTTATGAATAAATAAATAAAATCTTTAAAAAAATAAAATAAAATAAAAATCTTATATACAAAAGAAGGAAATACACAAAAATCTCATTGCAACAGTTTGTAATAGTTCAAAATAGGAAACTAACAGAGCCCTGGGAGGGGGGTGGCAAAACTCACAGTTTTGGCTCAGGTCATGATCTCATGGGTGGTGGGATGGAGGCCTGCGTTGGGCCCTGCACTCAGCAGAGAGTCTGCTTAGGATTCTCTCTCTCCCTCTCATCTTACCCCTGTCCCCACTCATGCTCACTCCCTTTCTTTCTAAAATAAGTAAATAAATCTTAAAAAAAAAAAAAAAAGAAAAAGAAAAAGGAAACTACCTAAATTTCCATAACCAAGAGTTTGTAGGAATTTTTTTGTTGTGGACAACTACCATTTGTTTTTTTGACCATCCAGCATGTGAACCCACTTTCCATGTCTGGGGGCTCCTCTACTTGCCAAGACAGCATGCACTGCCACTATAGATGACAAAAATGTCAGATTCTTGCTTTCCCAGTCCCCTCTGAAACTAGGGCCCAGGCACATGACCCACATGCCACCAGTCCTATGAGCCTGCCCCAGATTTTCATGCAGCTGCAGGGGTTGCCCAAACCCCGTACGCAGGGAGGGCTGTCAGTTCCACGTGGCTCCAAGAGGCCGTGGTGGTGTGGTTCTCAAGGCAGTGTTCCAGGTCAGCAGGGCCTGCAGGGCAAGCTCCAGAGTCCGCCCAGTAGCTGTGGCTGTGACATCCCAGGTGGACAAGTTTTACAGCACGATTTGGGACACTTTCCCTGTCAGTGGACTTTCCCTGTCAGTGGACCCTGCAAGCCTGAGTCTTCCACCTTTCCAAAGATTTTCTGAGTTCTTTAATACATTTCTTTGGTTTTGTTTGTTTGCTTAAATTAGCCAGTTTGTTTCTCTTGCCCTCAGCTAAAAACCTTAACCCTGATAGATTATGAATTATGACATATTTTTGTGTAACATACATGAGAATGGCATACATCAAAATCAGGGTAAAAGTTGTGTGAAATCAGGAGGAGTCCTTGGGGCTGTAAGTTGTATCTGAAATTATACTAATGAAAAAATATATATATAGCAAATGTAGTAAAATACTAAAATTTGATAAAGCTGGGTGGTGTGTACAAAGCATTTTTCCTTCTTATTCTTCTCTTTTTAATAAAAAACCACATGCACACACTGACACACACACATATAAACTTTTACTATAATGAATACAGAACTACTCAGAATCTGAAGGTTTAGAACAACAATATTCTACTGAAATCATTTGCCTCTCTTTCCAAAAAAGGAGATCCATTACTGAGTTGGCCTGTATCTAAATTCACTAATAAACATTATAACAAGAAAGGGAGAAAAAAAGATGTTGAAAATGGGTCTAGTAGAGCATGAAAGTGAGAACTGAAATAACATATTTACATATGTGGGTTTTATTACAAGGAAATATATAATCATCATTTCTCAGAAATGTGCTCCTACGAAGGGGAGGCACCAAGACATTTTGAAAAGCACAACTTCAACAAACATAAGTGGGCATTTATCACATTCACTAAGTTCCTCAGGTTCAGCATAAAGGAAATGAAGCCAATAATGAATATTCTAATGATAATAAAAAATACTCTCCTGGCTATCCAGTAATGCTAGTTTTAAGTTAATTAAAATATCCTATATAACAAATTTCAGCATCATATAAATATTCTTTAAGTAATTAAAATTCACAAAGTTTGGTTTTATAAGCCTCATAACTGCCCTAGACGTTTTGTGGAAACATGAACTTATCCCTACATTACAGATGTTAATACTGAGGCATAAAGAAGTCAGAAGATTTACATCATGTTGAGAGTTAGTGGATAGAAGACAGATCCAAATTTAGCTTTCTGATTTCCATTCTGGCTATTGGGTTACATGGTTTATCCAGTTTATTAATAGACATAAGTCGGCTCAAAAGTATGCTACAGGTGTTTCACCTCCAGTCAGTGAAAGAGCAGCATTGTAATAGAAAAAGATACACATGGGTTCAAATTCTAGCTCTGTCATTTACTACCTGTGTCTTTAGTCAAATTATTGAATTTCCCAAGCCTTGGTTTTCCCATTTTTGAGACAGAATAGAGTATCTTACAAACCAGCCTCAATGCATTCTTCTTGCATTTGTTAAACTGCAATTAACATGCTAAGCCTCATTCTTACTGGCCAATTGTTTGCAATCATTTGGTTTAATTAAGTCCTTTGAACACATAGCTTATGTTTGTTTCAGAGCCATAGGTGCTCATGTAACTGAAAAGGTTTACATTTAACTCCCTTAGTGTGTTGACAAGTATTTTAGCATGTTGGCACATAAAGTTCTGTCCAGAATTAAATTTAAATGCTTTACCAAAGTAGCCACTTTGGTTCCTTTTAAGGTGATATTTTGTCTGTCCTTTTAGTTCTCTCTCTTTAAGATTTATTTATTTATTTGAGAAAGAGAGCACATGCATGCATGCATGCACAAGCAGACTTCTGGCTGAGCGCAGAGCCTGATATGGAGCTCAATCCCAGGACCCCAAGATCTGAGCCAAAATTAAGAGTCGGATGCTTAATTGACTGAGCCATCCAGGGTCCCCTGTCCTTACAGTTTTTAAATGTGATTTCTAACCATTATATTTCTAGGCTTCCTCCTCCTTCCATTGAGAGCAAGGATGGACGGTTTTCTTCCCAGTTGCTTTGTCCTGTGGTCCTCAGGAGGACATTGTGTGGGAAGGAAGGGGGCACATGCCAATGTAGCACTTACAGCATCCCTGAAGTGACAGACCTGGAGTATGATCACCTTATAAGCAACCAGCTGTCCTCCATGGATCAGGTCATTATAGTCCATGTGTTCTCAGCTAATGAAACGGACAAGACTATAATAGAAATGGCCAAAGTGTATAGGAAACTGAACAGATTCAAAAGCATGCCTTGCATTCAGGTGAGTGTCATGTGTATTAAGACAAACCAAACCGTGAATAATGTTACATCTTAATACATTTCCTCAGCCACACAAAGGGAGGAATTTCTCCCCTGCTTTTTAAATTGTGGTATGACCTTCAGCCAGTAAACCACCTGCCTCCCACCCCTGGTAACCACTTTTCTGACTTCCTTCACCATAAATTAGTTTTGTCTATTTTGATTTTCATATGCATGGAATTACAGTGTATGCATTTTGAAATACACAGTATGTTTTTATGCTTATTTTGCCAGAGAATAGGAATGGTAAATACCAGGCATGCCAGCATCCTCCTATCCTGCATCCCTGACAGATATTGCTAATCCTGCCTTCTTTTCAACCGAGCCTAGAGTGGGCCCTAAACTCTTTTCCCTAACTGCACAGCCCACAGCCACTACCCAGCTGATCTGAGTCGTAATTCTTTTTTTTTTTTTTTAAGATTTTATTTATTTATTCATGAGAGAGAGAGAGAGAGCCAGAGACACAGGCAGAGGGAGAAGCAGGCTCCATACAGGGAGCCTGATGTGGGACTCGATCCTGGGAATCCAGGATCACACCTGGGCCAAAGGCAGGCGCTCAACTGCTAAGCCACCCAGGCGTCCCATGAGTCATAACTCATAAAGTCTTTTCCACATGATAGCCTTTACCCTCAATACATCTAATGAGTATTCTCTGAGTCTTGTGTATTCTATCCATCACTGTGACATTTTTTCCTATTCGTGCCTTTTTTCCGATCCCACTGCTTCTGCTTATTTCAGGCCTTCATCACCTCCCGTCTGATTCTCTCCAGTGGCTTCTCTGACGAGTTTTCCTGCTTCTGGTCTTGGCACCTCTGATATTTGCTATACATTGCTGGGTGTTCTTTTTAACATGTGGACACGACTGCATCATTCTCCTGCTTACGGGAGATTGCTTACTAAAGATTCTCATGAGACTCTTCTCAGGACTTTGCTTCGGGCCAAGTTCACATTCCTTAGTGTGACACTGAGGACCACTTTCCAGTGGGGCTCTTCCCACCCTGACTGTTCAGTTCCCTGTCCCAACCCCAGTGATAGCCACAGGGGATATATTAAAGAACCTTTGCCGAGTCCAGGTTTTGTTCCCCATTAGGTGGAAGCTGAGGGCTTGGGCCATGTTGCCCCTTGCAGAGCTGCTTCCACTTAGTGGCTTTTTAAGATGTTTTGCCTTAAATAGCCCTGAGCTTCTTTTGAAGGATGTTACATTATATTCTCCAGGCCTACTGTCCCCTATATGAAGCCTGATGTGAAAATTGTCTTTCTGAATGAGAAGCTTTACTTCCCATGAGGATCCAGTATGTTTCCTCTTCCCCAGTAATGAGATTTTTGGTGCCCAACTGGGTTTCTCTTTTCACTTTGCCTGAAAGTACAAAGTTTCAAACTGAATTATGACAATAGAGTAAAAACTTATGGACCATTTATCTGAAATCCATTTCTTCTTTTAGATCCAGAGCTTCTGTTGATGCTGAAATTTTCTCATTGTATTTTTTTTAATTTGTAATTTTCTCTCATACTATTCTTACTTCCTATAAACCACCTCCAATATTTTGCTAAAAAGGCAGAATATAAACAAATTTAAAATTTAAGTTTTGGTGAAGGAAATATTATTTCGTCTAGCAGAATTGATAGGGAGCTTGCAGCAAAGCGACATGTCGTTTTGTAACTCTGAAGGGTGAAGAGAGAGGTTGCAGGTATAATTGGCTGGGTACGCCAGGGTACCCAAGATTCTTTTTCAGACTATAAAAATGAAGAGAATGTTCTCATATGAGAGACCCTAAAAGGAATACAAATAAGAATGGAGAAGATTGTAAAACATGTAAAATTTACTGAAGAACTCCAGTTTTCATCAAAAGGGTTGCCTGGTCAGACCAGGGTCTTGGCTCCCTCTTCATTCTCTTTCATTCCACCTAACCAGGGAACCGTGAGGCCTGTGTGATGCTGAAATTGTTAAGCTTGGGCCACTTGGAAGCTAGATAGCAATGAGAATTCACCAGATACTCTGGTGGAAGCATGAAGAGTGTAGACAAAGCTCCTAGAAGGTAGCCTGAGCCACAGAAGATATGGGGTGGGTTCGGAGAGCATGGAAAGTGCTGGTTCTGGAGCACTGGCAGCCCCACCCTTTCAGTTTGCTCTGAACCTAGATTCCTCTCCCCACTGCTGGAAACTTCTTGATGGCAGGACCCTGTCTTGCTTACCATTAGAACCCCAGTGCTCGTCCCAGGGCCTCGTACATGGTTAACATCCTTTTTTTTTTTTAAATTTATTTTTATTTATTTATTTATTTATTTTATGGTTAACTTCTTAAATGTTGGGGCAGCCCTGGTGGCGCAGCGGTTTGGTGCCACCTGCAGCCTTGGGTGTGATCCTGGAGACTCAGGATCAAGTCCCACATCGGGCTCCCTGCATGTAGCCTGCTTCCCCCTCTCCCTGTGTCTCTGCCTCTCTCTCTGTGTGTGTCTATGAATAAATAAATAAAATCTTAAAAAAATCTTAAATGTTATTTGTCAAGTGAATAAATGAACCAACAAATGAATGAATGTTTCTTTAGCTTGAAGGCCAGATATGAGGGTATATGGTCACTGCTGATCCTTTCCTGGTTTCATGGGAGGTGCTCTGAGACTGTGGGCTTGTGGATGGAACTAAGTCTCCCCTGAAGAGACAGACAAGCTGAATGGATGAGAGAACAGGACCATAGTCTGGAAGAGTTCAACTCCTCACTGGAAAGACAATAATGGGCATCAAATCCCAAGAGCTCTGATATACTTGGTGCAGACAGTACCTGTCCTCTTCCTTCCCCCCACCATGCCTGGCATCTAATAGACACTCAGTAAATATTTGTGGAACTGATCTGAAATGGCAAAGTCAGAATAAGATCAAGAGAGCAAATATTTATTGAGTACTTACTGTGTTGTAGCTGCTATTTACCTGGAATATCATTTAATTCTCAAAAGGACGATAAATGACTGGCTCTCTGCATGTGAGTCCATTGAGCACAGGTCAATAACTAAGACAAGACAGTTAAGTCACTTGTCCAAGGTTACCCAGTCAGGAAGTGGTGGGGCTGAGATTCACACCAGGCAGTCTCACTCCAGGACCCTAGCTTTTAAGCACCATGCTATGCCATGTAGCATTGTGGAGGAGGAAAAGCAGTGGCTAAATGGGGGGCTTAGGGGTTGGTGGACAAGAGTGGAATCAAATGAGATGAATGGATTGGGAGGAACGGCTCATATCCAGCACTTCAGAAATGTGTGCTTGGGCATGTGGAGGCAGAAGGCATGGAAGGAGCTTCATGTATATCCTCAGCAGGAATTGGCAGGCCAGTACAGCTCAGAAAAGGAGCCATGCCTGGCTGAACCCTTTTAACATTGAGGGAATAGGCCCCCAATATTAATAATATCTACTTGAGGATGAAGCTTTTTGATAGCAAATTTCTGTAAATTTATTCATTCAGATAACAGACATTCACTGAGCTCCTACAACATGCTAGGTAGTGTGTTAGGAACTTGAGACAGAAAAATGAATTAGACACCGATCCTGTCCTCAAGGAAAAGACAATCCAGAGAACTGTCATGACACACAAGATGGTGAAATGAGTGCTGGGCCAGAAGTATCAACAGAACATTTAGGCAAGAAGTGGCTTGCAGGACTAGTAATACTTGTAAGACTAGTAGGAATTAACTGGGTGAATATATCCCACAAATTGCATTTTGGAAGGCATGTTGGAAACTGCGTGTTGGATGGCAAGAGGATAGTAAATTGCAGTCTGAATCTGGGAGATGGGAAATACATCAGTATGGGGGGGTGCAGTGCATTTTGAGGGAGCTAGAAGCAAAATAAAGTTAGCAGAAGCCTAACTATGAAGTTCAATAAAGAATCTGAATTGTCCTTAAAAAGGAAGAGGAGTCATTAAAGGACTTTAAGCAGATAAGTGACATGAAAAGATTTTGTTTTTTAAAAGGATCGTTTTGACAGAATGTTCCAGAAAAGATCAGAATGACAGAGAGACCTAGTATCCCATTTACCCAGGTAAGAATTGGTCCAGCAGTGGCAATGGGAGTAGAAAAGAATGCTGAGTTTGAGTAGTAGTTAGAAGCGAGACTCTGTAAGATATGATATGTTGAGGGAAGAATTTAAGATGTCTCCCAGCCTGGTGCCTGGGTGGCTCAGTCAGTTATGCGTTGCCTTTGCCTCAGGTCATGATACTAGGGTTCTGGGATTGAGCTCTGCATTGGGTTCCCTGCTCAGTGGGAAGTCTCCTTCTTCTCCTTCTGCTCCTTCTCCTGCTGATGCTCTCTCTCATTCACTCTCTGTCAAATAAATAAATAAAATATTTAAAAAATATATATCCCAGCTTCTCGCTTGCACAGTGAGAAGAAGGGCAGTACTATTTTTTGAGATGAGGAATTCAGAAGGATGAGGACAAGAAATGTCCGTTATCTATTACCATATAACATACCACCCCAAATTTACAATCCTAGAACAGCAATCATGTATTTGCTTATGACCTGCTCAGGACTTAGCAGGGATGATCTGACTGTGCTTCACACAGCATTGGCTGGGGTAGTTTGAGTACAGCTGAAGGATTCAAGAATAGCTTCATTCATATGGCTGGCAGGTAGTATTGCTGACATTTCGGAGCCAGGGGCCTCTGTTCCTCATAAGGGCCTTTCTAAAGGTTATTCAGGTTTCTTCACAATGTGGTGTCCATGTTTTGAGGAATGTTCTAAGAGGTGAAAATGGAATCTGGAGACCTCCTAAGGCCTGGCCTCAAAAGTTATGCAGTATAATACTCTTGGTCAAAGCCTATCACAGGGCCAGCCCAGATTCAAGGGTTGTGGCAGTAGACCTCCATCTCGATAGGTAGAATGGCAAAGAGCTTATGGGCATCTTGAATCCACCATAAGAATCTTTGAAGAAGGGTGCCTGGCTGGCTCAGTCAGTACTCTTGATCTCTGGTCATGAGTTTAAGATCTCTGGGCAGAGATCTTACTTAACAACAACAACAACAACAACCAAAAAAAAAAAAGAAGAAGAAGAGAAAGATGAAAAATTCATATTGGGCATGTTGAGTTGGAGGTACCTGAGAGTCATCAAAATGGATACATGGAGGGGCACCTGGGTGGCTCAGCGGTTAATCGTCTGCCTTCAGCTCAGGCTCCTTGCTGAGGAGCCTGCTTCTCCCTCTGCCTGTGTCTTTGCCTCTCTCTCTGTCTCTCATGAATAAATAAAATCTTTTTAAAAATGTACATAGAAAAGTAGGCAATTCAAGCCACAAGTCTGGTACTCAGAGGAGAGCACCAGCTTTGGAAGACATTTGGTAGACATTTGGTAGACATCATTTTCCCTTTTTGCAAGGGAGCAAATAGGCTCAGCCCAGGTGGCTCAGCAATTTAGCGCCGGCTTCAGCCTAAGGCCTGATCCTGGAGACCTGGGATTGAGTCCTACATTGGGCTCCCTGCATGGAACCTGCTTCTCCCTCTGCCTGTGTCTCTGTCTCTCTCTCTGTGTGTCTCTCATGAATAAATAAATAAAATCTTTAAAATAAATTTAAAAAGTCTTTAAAAAAAAAGAGGTCAAGAAATAGAAGAAACATGAAAATGTCCGCTGGCTTTGGCAACACAGAGGTCTTTGATAAGTATATGAAGAAGGCGTTCCTAATGGAGTGGTAGGAATAGAGTCTAGAATTGTTGGTTCAAAGATGCAACACTGCTGAATGGAGCAAGGGATTTGTTACCCGGGATTTAATGTCTTTAAAACTTTTTGCTTTTTTAGAGTTGTTCAGATCCCTTTCGAATGCTCAAATACAACATCACCTCTGCATGTAAATTTACTGGCGGCAGTTGTCCACTTCTGGTTCAAAGGCACAATGTCATTCCAGGAATATTTTTGGTATGTGCTTTGAGATACATGAATGCTTTAATCAACCTACTATGTTGTATATGTAAATGATGTTGTGGATGATGCTTGCATGACTTAGAGATTATTCATAGGGTGAACAAGAGAAAGGAGAGAATGAAGAAACAGGTAAGTTTGAATCACAACCTTCTGTGGTACCCCCTTGACAATGGGTCTTTTTATAAGGGCAGGTTATAGCTGTGGATATTCTTCTAACTGTTGGATTATCATTACAATGGCTCTAGTGAAATTAAAAATTGAATACTGTTAACACTGAGGTGATCAATCTTTGGCCTTATAAGTTAATATGGGATTATAAATGCTAAAATTTAATTCTTGCATTTAAAAAGCTTATAAACCGGGATCCCTGGGTGGCGCAGCAGTTTGGCACCTGCCTTTGGCCCAGGGCGCGATCCTGGAGACCCAGGATCGAATCCCACGTCGGGCTCCCGGTGCATGGAGCCTGCTTCTCCCTCTGCCTATGTCTCTGCCTCTCTCTCTCTCTCTCTCTCTCTCTCTCTCTCTCTGTGACTATCATAAATAAATAAAAATTAAAAAAAATAAAAAGCTTATAAACATAATTGAGGAGATAGGATACATAATACCCATATATATTTTTAAAGATTTATTTATTTATTCATAGAGAGAGAGAGAGAGGCAGAGACACAGGAGAGGGAGAAGCAGGCTCCATGCAGGGAGCCCGACATGGGACTCCCAGGTCTCCAGGATCATACCCTGGGCTGCAGGCGGCGCTAAACCACTGTGCCACCAGGGCTGCCCCATAATAGTCATATTTTAAGACTCAATAGAATAACCTCTGTGATTGAGACAGCCTGGTATGGTAGAGAAAGCATGAACTTTGAAAATCGGCAGACCTTGGTTCTACTATTTGCTTGCTGTGTGACCTTGGGCAAATTACTAAGCCTTTCTGAGCCTATTTGCTCCCTTGCAAAAAGGGAAACTGATAACCAATTTATAAAATTGTAAAAATTCAGTGAGATCATGGGCATGAAGTGCTCATTTCAATTCCTGGCACATGGTGGATAAGTATTGAATGTTAATTCCCTTCCACCAATTTTTCAATTCAGCAAATGTATATCGAATGTCTGCTCTGTGCCAAGTACAATATTGGTTCTGAGGATGCAAAAAAAAAAAAAAAAGAGCCACAGTCCCTTCTGCCATGGAACAACTAGTTCAAGGGTAGAGGGGTGCAGTCTGTGGCTTCCTGAGAGGTATGAGATGTGAGCTGAATGGTTTTCATACAGAGAGGTAAAAAGGAGAGGGAAGTTCCAGGGAGAAGGGATGTTATTATTATGGGTAAAAAAGGTAAAGGCTTAAAAAAAAAAAAAAAAAGGTAAATGCTGGGAGCACAAGGAATCTGGAGACCTGGCTTTGCTGTTTATTCATTAGTTTGAGAGAGAGAGAGAGAGAGAGAGAGCAGGCTTGGTGACCGGGGACCAGCAGGCGGAATGGGGGCAGAGGAAGGAGCAGAGAGAGAATCTCAAGCAGGTGTCATGCCCTGCGTGGAGCCTGAGGCAGGGCTCGATCTTACAACTCTGAGATCAAGACCTGAGCCAAAATCAAGAGTCTGAGTCTGATGCTTAACTAACCTCACCACCCAAGTGCCCCTAGGAACCTGATTTTTAGTCCTGGCCCTTCCTTTATAACCAACTGTATGCGTTTGGGGTGATCTCATCTGGAGGCGGAGAGGACTGGATTAGGTCAGGGGCTCTTACCACTGGCTCCTGCCTTAGCTTCATGAATAAATGATTTCTGAGCCTCATCCTAAAACAGGTAAATCGTAATTCCTGCAGATGAGATTCAGCATTAGCTTTACATCAACTTCATTATGAAACATTTTACATACAATACACTCACTTTATTGTACAGTTTCAAAAACTTTTGACAAATGTGCATACTCTTGTAATTGCCTGTGCAATCAAATGTTGTCACCACCCCCAGAAAGTTCCCTTCAGTTCTTTCCCTCAGGCTTCGTCCCCAGGCAATCACTGATTTGCTTTCTGCCACTATAGATTAGGTTTGTCTTTTCTAGAATTCATCTAAAAGGATTCATAAAATAAGTATTCTTTTATCTGGGATATTTTAGATTTCAGTGTTTTTTTTTAAATTTTTATTTATTTATGATAGTCACAGAGAGAGAGAGAGGCAGAGACACAGGCAGAGGGAGAAGCAGGCTCCATGCACTGGGAGCCCGACGTGGGATTTAATCCTGGGTCTCCAGGATCGCGCCCTGGGCCAAAGGCAGGCGCTAAACCGCTGCGCCACCCAGGGATCCCGATTTCAGTGTTTTTTAAAAACTTCCCTGGAGGGCCCCTGGGTGGCTCAGTCCACTGAGTGTCCAACTCTTGGCTTTGGCTCAGGTCATGATCTCAGTTATGAGATCAAGCCCTACATCCCGCTCTGAGCTTAGCATGGAGTCTGCTAAAGTTTCTCTCCGCCCCTCCCCATGCTCGCTCACTCATTCTCTCTCTCTCTCTCAAATAAATAAACCTTTTTTAAAATAAAAAATAAATAAAAGCTTCCCTGGATAATTTTAATGAGGAGCAATGGACTGGATGATCTCTCAGGGTCCTTCTAGCTAAAAAAATCATGGTCTCATCTGCTAGTCTAGAGATAGACATTGCATTTTAGGAATAATGAGTGACTTGTTATTGTAATAATTATGATAATACTAACACTAATTGAACTTTTACAATGTGCCGAGGCACTTTGCTGTTATTCATTGTATATTCCTACCTAAATCCACATAGCAGGGATCATGCCTGCTATTTATTTATTTATTTATTTATTTATTATTTATTTATTTATTTATTTATTTATTTATTTATTTAATACCTCAGAGGGGGTAGGTGCTAATATTATCCCTGACAACAGAGATGGAAACTAAAGCTTAGGGAAATTAAGTAACCCATCCAAGGCCAAAGAGCTACCTAGCAAGTGGTGGGGTGAGGATTCAAACTCAGATTTCCCTCCAATAAACAAGAGACTTTACTTTTAATCAAGATACTACAAAAGCGGGATCCCTGGGTGGCGCAGCGGTTTAGCGCCTGCCTTTGGCCCAGGGCGCGATCCTGGAGACCCGGGATCGAATCCCACGTCGGGCTCCCAGTGCATGGAGCCAGCTTCTCCCTCTGCCTATGTCTCTGCCTCTCTCTCTCTCTGTGACTATCATAAATAAATAAAAATAAAAATAAAAAAAAAGATACTACAAAAGCTCCTACGAGGTGAAGTCTGAGCCCCCACTACTTCAGGAGTGTAAAGTGATACCAGATGAATGCTTTCAGTTTGTTGATGAGTTCCAGCTGGGGAGAAGAAACTAATTTAAGTGTACATTTAGCAAGAAAGGCTTCAGGCAAAGAGCCTCTCACCTTAATATGAAAACTAAGCCGATTTGTTGCAAATGTCAAATGACAGTTCAGACTAAAGAGACTTCAGGGCACATGGGTGGCACAGTCAGTTAAGCATCTGACTCTTTTTAAAGATTTATTTATTTATGAGAGACAGAGCAGCAGAGACACAGGCTCCATGCAGGGAGCCCAACATGGGACTCGATCCTGGATCTCCAGGATCACACCCTAGGCCGAAGGTGGCGCTAAACTGCTGAGCCACCAGGGCTGCCCAGCAGCTGACTCTTGATTTCAGCTCAGGTCGTGGTTTTGGCTCAGGTTGTGGTCTTGGGATCATGAATTTGAGCCCCTCATTGGGTTCTGGGGTCCGTGCTCAGTAGAGAGTCTGCTTGAGACTCTGTCTCTTTCCCTCTGCCAATCCCCCACCCCACTCGCACACTTGCAGTGCATGCTCTCTCTCTCTCTTTTTCCCTCTCTCTCTCTCTAAAATAATAATCTTAAAAAGACCAGAGAGACTTAGGGGATATGAGATGGGGCAGAGGCTGCATCCTGCATGTCTTTTGAGATATATACAAAACTGAGATAGCAAGAATAGTTCATCTACTGATATCACTCTAGTAAATAACCTCAAGTTTCAATCCACATACTCACACACAAAAAAATCTATTTTTAGTTTTCAAAATACACATCCACTGTCACTATGAACAATGAACAATAAGTCTTATTCTCTGGTAGGGAAATCTTCTCACAGTACCTGGCAGGTGATCAGATACCTCCCTGCTTCTGCAAGTTCATTTGATCCTGTGAGTCTTGGCAGACTTGCTTGGTTGGTTATAGTCTATGCTTCCTATAAATTTACTGGTGGTTAAAACAACAAAACAAAACAAAACAAAAAAAGCATGGGCACAATGAAAATGTGTGTCTTCCTTAAGTTGCCCTCATCCGTGACGCCCAAATCCAAGTCTTGTCATGAGATCCTCCCAGTTCCTTGTAAGAGAACAGCGAGATCACCTAAGGCTGGCTGCCCAGCCAAGAGCAAGGCATAGCCTCAGCCGGCTGAGCCGTCTGTCCACTGGGTGACAGTGTTGATCCGTCTGGTTTAAATGTGCTTTGTCTCTGGGCCAGAAAACTCCGGGAAAGATTGCAGCCAGATGGCTTTCTGAGGGCCTTGGAGAATAGCTCTGCCTTTCTTCTCAGAGTGTGGCAGAGTCAGTCTGCTCTCTTCATTTTTCAAGAGAAAATGTGAGGTGTAGAATTGTTCCTGTTACCACGTCAGGCTGGGTTTCTGTGGGCAAAGTGGCATAGAGGGCGGATGTGATTGTCCATAAGAAGTTAACATGTGTTTTCTTCATAGTGTAACGAAGGCAAAAAGCCTCCAAATAACATTGTGAAAACTCATTTCAGCTCTTTATCCAGATGCCGTGGGATGGATTGATTCTTTACCCAAAGTGCTCACTCTTACACAAATGTGCTAGCATATGGGACGTGCATTACCCAGGCTCTGAAGAGGGACAAGACTGTCCGTGGAGTATCATTTCCAACTTGCCAGGGCACAGTTTTACATGGTTCCATCTGTTCTGACGTGATCCCTGTCTTCAGGAGGAGAAATAAAGAAGCAGAACAAATACTGTAGTACAATTCGATGTGATCAGGAGAAATGATAGTTATGATAATGCAAGGGGATGGGAAGGAAGGATGGAACCATCCATATTCCCACTTTATTTTTTTAATTTTTTTAAATTTTTATTTATTTATGATAGTCACAGAGAGAGAAAGAGAGAGAGGCAGAGACACAGGCAGAGGGAGAAGCAGGCTCCATGCACCGGGAGCCCAATGTGGGATTCGATCCCGGGTCTCCAGGATTGCGCCCTGGGCCAAAGGCAGGCGCCAAACCGCTGCGCCACCCAGGGATCCCCATATTCCCACTTTAAAGGACAAAACAAAATGAGTTGAGTGTTTGCTTCAAGATGCTAAGAGGGTTGGTTTCAGCAATTTTTTGTTCTCTACCTCTTCCCCCTCCCTGAGATGGAAAGGGTGATGATTTAAAATATTGGGACTCTTCAGTGAGCAAAAAAGTCATGTTAATGTGATACTGTGCTCCAAACCCTTTTTAAATCAGTTTGAAAAACTAAAATAGATTTATCAATTTAAGAAATTATACCACAGGGGCAGCCTGGGTGGCTCAGCGGTTTAAGTGCCTGCCTTCGGCCCAGGGTGTGATCCTGGAGTCCCAGGATCGAGTCCCATGTCAGACTCCCTGCATGGAGCCTGATCCTCCCTCTGCCTGTGTCTCTGTCTCTCTCTCTCTCTGTCATGAATAAATAAATAAAATCTTTAAAAAAAAAAAGAAAGAAAGAAATTATATCACAGAAGTTTTTTAGCACTAAAGGGTTGTTGTTGTTTTCTCCTTTGCTTTATTTGATATTGTTTGGTCTGATCTATTTGTGCTGATAAGTTAGCACTTATATTTCATTACACTTAACAAAAGCTTTGGGGTTTTTTTTTTTTTGATATTTAAAAATATTCTAAAACTGCAGTCATATTTTCTTAGGGAGTTCTGCTGGAGTTCTGAGACCTTCAAGTGTGGGTTAGAAATCCAAACAGGTTGTCTGACTGCAAGAAGATTGGGCTCTCACTCTCTAGGGCTCACACCGACATTGAGCCTCACAGAACAAAGGGCCATAGAAGCCAGAATGTGACGCTCTTGAGCTGTAAGCGACTTCCCTTGTCTCTGCTCTTTGGACATTTCGAGGCCTTCTGGGCCTTATCTATCACACCTAGACAGCAATGGGCCTACTTAGGGCAAGCTGTAAGCACTATGATATTCTCTTCATGTGCATATTAAGGACATTTTATCTGTGTTTTGCTATTCTCTACCCAGCAGGGGCCTACTGGTTCATCCAGCAGAAAGAATAAAAGGATTTATGAGAGGTGGCTCCCAGCAGGGGAAGTTGAGGACTTTCTGGGACTCACCAGAGCAGAATGGATTTTCTTGGGAAGCAAAGCCAACCTGCAGGGTGTCCCAGCATGTCTCTCTGCTTCACCAGCAAGACACAATGGAAATAGAGAATGGGTTAGAGGCGTGTGCACCTGCAGGCTCCAGGAACACCTCCTCTGTTTATCTCTGCAGACATGTGCACAAGGTGCATTCTTCCTCCAATTTCTTCTACTTCTTCATTCTCTAATGAAGGTTTTTGGAGGCTTATGTGGTTGCTCTGTGAAAAGCCAGCACCATCGATAGTTTGAGAGGAGGGTTCTAGTAGCAAAACCCAATTTTTTTAAAATGTAAAAATCCTAAAGTAGAAGATAAAAATCATCCATGCTTCTGCTAACCAGAAATAAATACCATTAATGGTTCAATGTATATCTTTCCAGTGTCTACACACACACACACACACACACACACACACTCCAAACTAGGGTCTTAAGGTACATATAACAATATATTATAAGAATTTCCCTAATCATTAAGTATTATTTCTATATTCTTTTACAGCAGCATCATTTATGTTGGCTGAATAATATTCCAATATAAGCCTGTACCATGATTTATTATTTAATATCTCTCTTGTTGCTGAATACTAAACTATTTTAAAGAAGAACATTTAAAAAATAGAGCTGTCTCACAACAACATAGATGGAACTAGAGAGTATAATGCTCAGTGAAATAAGTCAGTCAGAGAGACAAATACCATATGATCTCCCTCATACATGGAACTCAAGAAACAAAACAAACGAGCAAAGGGGGGAAAAGTAGTGAGAGAGACATTAGAGCTGTCTAATGTGGAAAGGCAGACCTTTGCAAAGCAGTGAGCTCACCTTTTCAGAGGCTAGAGTATAATTTTTGAAGGGACAACTCAGAAAAAATTAGCTACCTTGAGTGGGTGCCTTCTTTCTATTCTCTGGTCCCATTTCTCTTGGCAGTTGTTTTCCTGCCCAGGATTTACCCTCTTTCACTGTGCTTCAGTTTTGCCTTAGTCTTAGGATCCTGGCTGTCTCCTCCCCACTCCTTAGTACCAGAATCAGGAATCACTGATTTTGTGTCTCTGTCCTTACCATAGGACTTTGGAGCCAAAGAGGAGAGTCCCTTTCCTGGGCAAAATGACCAAGTATGCTCTAGACCCAATCACCTTGTCTATTTAATAGTCAAAGAGCTTGGCATCACATCATAGAAAAAAATATACTAGGCCTTTAATGTTCTTTAAAAATGGGATATTATTTAAGATGGGCACAAGAAAGAATTGGCAAAAGAAAATATATCTGTCAAGTGGATGCCCTCTATGTACAGTACCATCAGTATGTGTACATAAAGAGTGAAAATAATTCTGTCGTTAGTTATAAAGTTTAGCAACATTGTATCCATCTCTTGAGATCTTGATTCTGACTTTGATCACATGAGGGGTAGGACCCCACTCTTCTTAATTTTATTGTATCCTTTACAGAGGTTACAAAGTCAGTGTTTGTAAGGCCAATTTGTGATGAAAGAGTACATTTAATATTTAGAATCCAAGAATCCAAAGGACATCCCTAACTGTTTCCAAAAGGCAGTAGATAGCTTTCATTTTCTGTTTGGGAGCCCACTGTGTAATCTGTATAAGTAAAGTGAAGCCAGTGATTTAACTTCAGACAAAAAAAAAATTTGTTGGATGTATTTCAGCAACTCTTATTATCAATCAGAGGGAATAAGCCACATTGTCCGAGGAATGATGTGTTTATAGAAAATTATAAACACAATTCTAAATGCCTCTAATAAAACACTGAATGGCAGAGCTTCAAACTGAAACAGCTGACAGACCGATGGCTGTGTGGTGACACGCTGATTTGCCCCTTCCTCAGCTTCTCCCAAGCTGGCTGTGATTGCTTCCTTGCACCCAGCCACCGGCTCTCCGTTTAGGGCAGACCGCCTAGCTTTTAGGGAAAAAAGGCCTTCAGATCAAAGTCTTTGTTGGATATTAAATTTCTTTAATGAGCCCCTTCCTTCCTAATAGTTTATGGTATTCCCCTTAGACATTGGATTGGACTCAAATTTAGTACAAATGATTAATGGTAACTTTTATTGAGTAATGTTTTCATTTATAAATTGTTCTCTATATCTCATTTGGTTGAATTCTTATAACAATTCTGTGAAGTTGGCATACCAAAGGTCATTTTATCTCTTCCTGACTAGGGAAGCTGAGTTTAAGTGGTGGAGTGGCTTATCCAATATCACACAGCTCATCAACCCTGTGGTTGGGTTGGCAGCTTCCAATCCGATAATCTTTCTATTGCACATGAAAAGGTAAAGAGAGGAAGTGTAAATTGATGCAGCTGCTGTGGGAAACAGTATGGTGGTTTCTCAAAAAAATTAAACATAGAATAATTGGAAGCAGGGACTTCAACAGATATTTGTTTCAGGGGAGCATTATTCACAATAGCCAAAATGTGAAAAATCCGAAACAACCATTGACGGATGAAAAGATAAAGCAAATGTGGTATACGCATGCAGTGAAATGTTCTACCTTAAAAAAAAAAAAAAAAAGAATAATGTGTGCCATGTCGTAATACGTGGTGTACTGTCTGCCCTGTGTGATGATTCTGATACAAGCTGTGACTTGGATGAACCCTGAAGACATGACGCTAAGTGAAATAAGTGGGACACAAAAGGACAGATATTTGATGAGGTACCTAAAATAGCCAAATACATAGAGACAGAAAGGAGAACCGTGGTTTCCTGGGGCTTGGCAGACAGGAGAAAGGGGATTTATTGCTTACTGGGTACAGAGTTTGTTCAGGATGATGGAAGGTTCTGGAGATGGCTGGTGGTGATGGCTACACAACAATGTGAATGTCCTTAATGCCACTGAACTGTATGCTTAAAAACACCTAAAGCGGGATCTCTGGGTGGCTCTGTGGTTTAGTGCCTGCCTTCAGCCCAGGGTGTGATCCTGGAGACCTGAGATCGAGACCCACATAAGTCCTGCATGGAGCCTGCTTCTCTTACTGCCTGTGTCTCTGCCTCTCATTCTCTCTCTGTGTGTCTCTCATGAATAAATAAATAAAATCTTAAAAAAAAAGAAAAGTACAGCACAGGGAATATTGTCAATCATACTGTGATAATATTGTATGGGGACTATATTCACCTTAGTGAGTATCACATATGTACAGATGTGTCCAATCACTGCCGTACACCTAATATAACATTTTATGTCAACTCTACTTCAATAAAAGAAGAAAAAAGTGGCAGCAGTAGAGCACCCTAGGCAATGATTAGAATAAGTTGGGGCCAAACAGGCAGGGGGTTGTGATCTGTCAGGGATGAGGCTTTGATGGGGGACAGAGATGGGGATCACTTGAGGATCTGTGCCACCACCTGGTCAGAGTAACTAGGGTGCCTAATCTTTTTTTTTGTTGTTGTTGTTGTTAAAGATTTTATTTATTTATTAATGAGAGACACAGAGAGAGGCAGAGACATAGGCTGAGGGAGAAGTAGGCTCCCTGTAGGGAGCCCCATGTGGGACTGGATCCGGAATTCTGGGATCATACCCTGAGCCAAAGGCAGATGCTCAACCACTGAGCCACCTGGGTGTCCCAGTAGGGGGCCTAATCTTATTTCTCAAACCTAAGAGGTACTAGCTTGCCGAGGGTCTGTCCTGTCAAATACCCTGGTTTGTTATTGAACTGCTGGGCCTTGTTTCAAAAATAATAGGCAGCCGTTGTTGAATCAGAGGGCATAGGATTTAGAATTTTGTCTCCTCACCAAAGAAACAGAATGGGGAAGGATGAACTGCAAATAGGAAAACCAGTTCCTTTGATCTGGATCATGAAGGAGTCAAGGTATTTCAGAGAGCATTTCTGGTTGAGGTCCCCTCTGGGAATGCTGGCATTCCTCCGTGTTCTCCTGTGAGTCCTCTCCAAACTCCCATACTCTTTTCCACAGACTCAGCAACTGTCTCTGTGTACTAGTGACACACAAATCTCCAGCCTGGGTCCCAGCTACCCGAGCCTTGGACCCATAGACACATATGCCTCCTGGACTGCCCCACTTAGGGGTGTTTTAGGTAGCTCAGAGTCAACATGTCCAAGACAAAATCCATCTGGATCATAAAATGTATGGTGGAGAAGGCATGAAGATAGTTGCAAAAGATGAGACTAGACCAGATCATGCTAGGCCTTGTGAGTCATGAGGGGAAAGAGGAGATGTAGAGGAGGGGGAGAGAGAAAAAGAGGGAATGGAGGGGGTGAGGAAGGAAAAGTAGAGGAGAGATAGGATGAGGAGGGAGAAGAAGAGGAGGAGAGAGAGGTGGAGGGTGAGGAGGATGGGGGAAAAAGAGGCGGGGAAGGGAGGAAGGGTACAGAAGGAGGAAAAACATGAACTTGATCGTAAGGAATGAGGAGCACTGAAGTATTATAAATAGTGAGTGACATGAGTGTATATCCATGGTTTAGAAAGATCACTGTCAGTCTGATATATAATGATAATATATCAATACTGATATGATAATATCAATATGATAAGATAATGAATTGGAGGGAGACAAAACTGTGGGCAGGGAGAACTTTTAGGGAGCTTTTGGGGCAATCTGGGTGGGAGAGGAAGGAGGCAGGGGACCCAGAGCAGCGACTCTGCTTGGGCTGGAATCCTGGAGGGGGAATGGCATGCCTCAGAGGCCGGCAAGGTGATGCCAGTGATGTTGCCCATAATCCTAGGAAAACTCTAGGGAACAGAACCCGGGCTGCTTAGTCACCTGCCTTCTCTCCACCTAAAAAGTCTCGTCTCACACGAAACCTCCTTCGTTGCTTCTTGGCACAAAATACTGAGTGCCTACTATGTGTCCAACACTATATAGTAAGCGAGGAAAAAGAGTGATAGCAAGACAGAGGGACAGCAGCGAAGGATGCCCCCCTCATGCTGCTTAAAAGATTCTGGGTTTTGTTTTTTTTTTTTTTTTAAGATTTTATTTATTTATTCACAGAGACACACACACAGACAGAGGCAGAGACACAGGCAGAGGGAAAAGCGGGCTCCATGCAGGGAGCCCAACGTGGGACTCAATCCCAGGTCTCCAGGATCACGCCTTGGGCTGCAGGCAGCGCCAAACCGCTGCGCCACTGGGGCTGCCCTGGGTTTGTTTTAATTAGGGAGCCTGTTTCCTATGAATTCACTCATTCATTTGTTCCTTCCCATCCTTTCCTCTTTCTTCCCTCCCTTTTCTACTCCCAGCCCGCCCCCCAACAAATCATTAGAGTTCAAAATTGATTTTAAACCCTCAGGAAAAAAAAAAAAACAACCCTCATAGGATCTAAAAGGATCCCAGTGGGTCCCTACATATGACAAGAGTATTTTTGTTGAGATGTATTTTGTATTTGATGAAGTCCTGATTAAGTGTTTGAAAAGACCTCTTGGATAAACCATGACAACATGCTAAATGAAAGAAGCCAGACAGGAGAGGCCTCTCATATTGCATGTTTTGTGTATATGAAATGTCCAGAACAGCCAGATCCTTGAGACAGAAACTAGATTAGCAATTTCCAGAGATAGATGGAAAGGAAATGAGGGGTGACTCCCTGTTGGTGTGGGCTTCCGTTTAGGGGAATGAGAATGTTCTGGAATTAGATAGTGGTAAGGGTTGTACAACCTTGTAAATATACTAAAAACCATTGAATTGTACATTTAAAATGGAGACATAATGTTCATACAGTTTTTTTAAAAGGACCTCTTCCCCCTTGCCACCCTAAAAAAAATACCAAGAAAGAAAGAATGTAGTAAGAGGTCAAGGTTACAGGTCATAAAAATTGTTTTTGCTGTAGAAGCTGTGAATTGGGTTTCATGTAGAGCTATCCTAAGAACACAAACTAGAAAACTATTGGTTTCAGCCAGCTAATGTTCCTACATTGATTATTTTGTATCAAATTTCAAAGGCTTCCTTTCCTTCAGAATTTGTAAATGTACCTTCTTTTTTTTTTATTTAAGATTTTATTTATTTATTCATGAGAAGCACAGAGAGAGAGGCAGAGACATAGGGAGAGAGAGAAGCAGGCTCCCAGTGGGGAGCCCAATGTGGGACTTAATCCCAGGACCCCGAGATCACACCCTGGGCCAAAGGCAGACACTCAACCACGGAGTCACCCAGGCGTCCCTCTAAATGTACCTTCTAATCATAAATACAGTGAATAACAAAAGGTAGTGACAGTTAAAGAGATTTATGTTTTTCTAGTTTTATCCTTCGCTCTATTTATGGTCATGAAGACATATATTTTGTTTCTTAATCAATTAAGGATCTTTGGTCACAAGCAGCAGACACCCATTCTGACTAATATAAGGGGGCAGGAGAGTGGTTTTGGAAGGATTTAGGGTAAGCCACAGAATCAAAGACAGACTCTATTAGCTCCTTTGTAGGGCAGCCCGGGTGGCTCAGTGGTTTAGTGCCGTCTTCCGCCCAGGGCCTGATCCTGGAGACCTGGGATGGAGTCCCACGTCAGGCTCCCTGCATGGAGCCTGCTTCTCCCTCTGCCTGTGTCTCTGCCTCTCTTTCTCTCTCTGTGCCTCTCATTAACAAATAAATAAAATCTTAAAAAAAGAATGTATTAGTCCCTTTGTAAGACCACAGCTGGTGGCCTTATGAAGCAGGGCAGTCGGGGTCACATGCACCACCACCGGATGGCACCAGCTCTTAGTGGGGTCCCTCTCAGCCTGCCTTTCACCTGCAGTCCATGAGAGATAAAGTCTGATTGGCCTAACTTCAATCACTTGTCCAACCACATGCAAAATACACCCCGAGATCACATGTGTAGCCATGAGTTGCAGTTTTCAAAAAGTCTTCGTATGTGCATGTCCAGATTCCAGTGGGTAATATGAACAGAGAAGCAGAGCTGTTGGGAGTTGAATGACCTTGAAAATTTGCTTCCTCTGTATGGTGCTTCTAGTTGGGAAAGCTGTGTAACCTTCCGTCAGGGCTCTTCCTGGGTAAAATATTGAGAATGAAATTGCTCTTTATGCTTCCAAGTAAATTACACGGTCACTGCATTTCCCTGCCCGGTTAACATAAAGACTGGCAAGGAGAATTGAGGAACTGAAGCTTCACACGGGGAGAAGTGTACAAACAGCTCAGTCTTAACACCTGACCCAGGAGGAGCCATGAAAGATGGACCATGGAGACATAACTACTTACAGCCATTTTTATAGGCTCCTATTTCTCCTCTAAGGAAAAAAAATACTGTGTAAAGTTTAAGAAAAGAATTAACCTGAAGAAAACCAACTAATGAGGCAATTGGAAAGAACTGAAAATTTCATTCTGTTTTCTTTCCAAGTCTAGCACTTCCTTCATTAAGACATGGCTTTGAAACCTTTAAAGTTAACTTCAAGTATGTGAAAACCAAGAAAAATCTATAGAAACAGTTGGTTTAAGCATGTCTGGTTTGACTCTGAGGACTTAGAATGTAGGCTCTTCTGGCTAGGAGGCTAATCCTATAAGGCTGCATGCACAGGGTGCCTCACTGGCTCAGCTGGTGGAATGGGCAACTTTTTTTTTTAAAGATTTACTTATTTATTTGAAAGAGAAAGAGAGAGTGGTGGGGAGGGGCAGAGGGAGAGGGAGAGTCTTAAGCAGACTCCCTACTGAGCATGGAGCTCAACGTGGAGCTTGATCTCATGACCCTGAGGTCATGATCCTGAGATCACGAACCGAGTTGAAACCAAGAGTTAGACCCTTAAGTGTACCACCCAAGTGCCCCTGGAGTGGGCAACTCCTGATCTTGGGATTGTGATTTCGAGCCCCGTGTTGGGGGTAGAGTTTAGTTTAAAAAAAATGTTGCAGGGATCCCTGGGTGGCTCAGCGGTTTAGTGCCTGCCTTGGGCCCCAGGGCATGATACTGGAGTCCTCGGTAGAGTCCCACGTTGGGCTCCCTGCATGGAGCCTGCTTCTCTCTCTGCCTCTCTCTGTGTGTCTCTCATGAATAAATAAATAAAATGAGACAGAGCAGTGATCAAATTTTTGATGAAGTGAGAACATAAGCTTTGGGATCAGAAACCTAAGTTCGAATCCTAGGTCTATGATTTATTTTTGTGACTTACCTCAGTTTCCTCATCCACAAACTGGGGAGAAAAATCACCTACAGCTACTGTTGGGATGTTGTGAGGGTGGGATGAGTTAGCATATCAACAGGGCCTGGATTTAATGGCTAGATTTAAGTAAATGCAATCTTTACATGTTGCTCATGGGGTTGATGTGAGACTAATTGTCCAAATGAGAAATGGTATGTTCAAATAAGAATGTATGTTGTTTTGTTTTTTTTAAGATTTTTAATTTATTTATTTATGAGACACACACACACACACACACACACACACACAGAGAGAGAGAGAGAGAGAGAGAAAGAGGCAGAGACACAGGCAGAGGGAGAAGCAGACCCCATGCAGGGAGCCCGATGTGGGACTCGATCCCAGGACTCCAGGATCATGTGCTGGGCCGAAGCCAGGCACTCAACTGGTGAGCCACCCAGACGTCCCAGAATGTATGTTTAAATTAGAAAAGTATTTAAAAACTATTGCTAAACCAAAAAATATTAAGTTCTTATTTTGAGGAGAGGGAGTTACACTTAAACATGGGTATGGAGCTGACTTTTAAGCTTTTGATTAGTGATGGTGGTGTGTGTGCGTAGATGTAAAGGGTTTAACGGGTGCCTTAGCTATGTTGAGCCCCTACTCTATTTTTTTTTTTTTAAGATTTATCTATTTGAGAGAGAGAGAGAGAATACATGAGCAGCACGTGGGGAGGGGTAGAAGGAGAAACTTTAGCAGACTGTGCTGAGCACAGAGCCTAATGGGGGCTCCATCCCAGGACCCTGAGATCATGACCTGAGCTGAAATGACACTTAACCAAATGAGGCACCCAGGTGCTTCTCCTTCTCTATTTTTTTAGTACTGCCTGAACCACAGCCTTTCCTTCCCTTGTTACCTTACTTACTTTTTACTAGGGCAGTAGTCCCCAAACCTGACCATACAGCTGTGGAGCTCTTTCAGAAATATTGACCTTGTGCCGCCGAGAGCCTCATTCAGTAGGTCTAGGGGGAGCCTGAGTATTTTTCAATAGACCCTAGAGTGATTTTTATATGCGACCAGGGTGAAGAGCAGGCATTTCTCTTGGCCTCTAGGAAGAGATGAGGGTAGCTCATCTCACGTCTGCTTTCTTTTCCATTTGCACCTGCTCTAGAACCTCCCACCCAGTCCTACTACCCAGTGGCTTTAGAAACCTTCCATCTGCTAGTGACCCCGACGTGAGCATCCCCACAGACAGGGTCTCCCCTGAACTCCGCGTGCCTCCCCGGTCCAATGTGCTACTTCACTCTCTCACCGGAACACTTCACAGGCATCTTGATTTAACTTTCCCCAACAGAACTCTTCATTTTTTTCTCCAAAACATGTCCCTCCCCATTTCTTCATTTCAGGAAATGACCCTTGCTCACTGTACTGAGACCAAAAATGCTGAAATAATTCTGGACTTCTCTTTTTGCATACCCTCCTGGAAATCCTCCTGCCGATCCTGAAGCCTCTACCTTCCTAACACGCCCGCCATTCACACCACCCCACCGCGCCAGGCAGCACCCTCTTTCACGAGGGCTCCTGACTTGTCTCTGCGTCTGCCCTTGCACCTCTACTGTCTGTCCTCCATAGCGACTAGAGTCATCTTTATAAAACCTAGGTCAGATTACAGCACTTGTCTGCTGAGAACCCTCTCCTGGGCACTCATCACACTTGAGGTAAAATCCCGGATCTTTTCTGTGGGCCACACACTTCATGTCATCTGGCCCGCCTCTTTCCACCTCCCACCTGCTCAGCCACCCTGGTCTCCTTGCTACCCCTTGAGCCTTTACATGTGATGCTCTCTTCGCTGGTTGTTCTCCAGAGAGTTGCACAGTTTATTCTCTCACATAATCAGATCATAGGCAAAGGCTACACCCTCCGTGGCCTGCCCTTTCCACTGTGTCTAAAAGAGCCCCTTACACTATCCATCCCTTACTTCTTTATTTGGCACTTATCACTTACGTGGCGTCTCATCCATCTACTGGTTTATTATGTGATCCTCCCCTGCCCCCCCCCCCCCCCGTGAGGGCAGGGACTTTGTCTTGTTCATTCCTGTATCCCAGTGCCTAGAAAAATACTTCCTTTTTTAAGGTTCTATTTTATTTATTTATTTTAAAGATTTTATCTATTTATTTGAGAGAGCATGTGTGCAAGCAGATTGGAGTGGGGAGCAGCAGAGGGAGAAGGACAAGCAGACTCCGTGCTGAGCACAGAGCTGGCTGCAGGGCTCAATCCCACGACCCTGAGAGCATGACCTGAGCTGAAACTGAGTCGGATGCTCAACCTACTGAGCTGGCCAAGCGCTCCAAGGTTTAATTTTTAAGGAAGCTCTACAACCAACATGGGGTTCAAACTTACAACCCTGAGATCAAGTCACATGTTCTATCAACAGGAGCCCCAAGTAGATTTTCAGTAAATACTGGGATGCCTGGGTGGCTCAGCGGTTGAGTGTCTGCCTTCCCCTCAGGTTGTGATCCCAGTCCCCGGATCTTAAAAAAAAAAAAAAAAAAAGATTTATTTATTTATTCATGAGAGACAGAAAGAGAGAGGGGGGCAGAGACACAGGCAGAGGGAGAAGCAGGCTCCATGCAGGGACCCCGATGCGGGACTTGATCCCGGGACTCCAGGATCACGCCCTGGGCCAAAGGCAGGTGCTTAACCACTGAGCCACCCAGGGATCCCTAAATAAACCTAAAGGAAAAAAATGATTTTCAATAAATACTATTTGACTGAGTGAATGAACACTCACCATTCCTCCCATCAGGAATGCCAAACCCATTTTTACTTTGCTTTGCCCCTTTCATTTATCAGTCAAGTCTTGCCCCAGCCTTTGGCAAGGCCCAGGCATTTCTATAAGGTAGGAATTTCCCAGGAAAGAGGGAAAGAGGGTGGGGGGGGGGAGAGAGATATAGATAGATACTGGAGACCCAAGGGTAAAGAATACCAGTTGTGAATCGTAACCTTTTCACATAACTAATTCCCTGAATCCTGGTAACAATCCCATGAGGTGATGATGCGCTGTTAAATGTTTCCATTTGGGGCCCCTGGGTGGCTCAGTCGGTTAAGCATCTGCCTTCGGCTCAGGTCATGATCCTGGGATCCTGGGATGGAGCCCTACGTTGAGCTCCCTGCTCAGGGGGGAGTCTGCTTCTCCCTCTCCCTCGGCCCCTCCCCTCGCTCGTGCTCTCTCTCTCTCAAATACATGAATACAATCTTTAAAAAAAAATAGATGTTTCCATTGAACAGATAAGGAAACTGAGACCTCAAGTTGTTTACACAGCTAAGAGGTGGAGCTGAGATTTGAACCCAGGTATCCCGACTCAGAGTCCAAAATAGGAAAAATGCAGAGTCTGTTAGCAGCATTAGGATGTAATACAGGGGCCGGGGCAAGTAGAACAGGAAATGGCCTCCTCTTTGTTTTTTCTATAAATGAGACTTTTTCTTGGGAGAGAGTGTTTTGGAGGTCGCCTTATTCCACTAACACGTATCCCTCATCTGGTCTCTATTTAAATGAAAGAGTTGCCATCTGGAGGCATCTTGGGCAGGTTCATTAAGAATAAGTGGTGACTACGTTAGAGGGTAGTTAGAATCTCTGCTTTTAGTTATTAGGTCAATATTTGGTTACCTCAAGGCTAGTATATTTAGTTTGAGACAACAAATCACGGACTGTTTGCTTGATTTGAGTTGTTTGGACAAGTCTTTCCATTCTGTTCCATTCAATTGCTGGAACGATGGTATAATCAATGTGGTTTAAACACTTAAGCTCGGGACCTCTGGGTGGCTCAGTGGTTGAGCGTCTGCCTTCGGCTCAGGGTGTGATCCTGAGGTCCTGGGATTGAGTCCCACATCGGGCTTCCTGTGAGGAGTCTCCTTCTTTCTCTGTCTATGTCTCTCTCTCTCTCTCTCTCTCTCTGTCTTTCATGAATATACAATCTTTAAAAAAAAAAAAAGCACTTAAACTGTCACCACAACCAGGTTAAGTGGGACAGCCTGGATCCCACAAGATAATAATATCTTCTCAGTTTATAAAGGGCTTTTGCAAAAAGATTCTCATACCAATCTTCTGATGAGTAATAAGGATCCTAAACACTGGGGCCTCTGGGGAAATGACTGCCCTGTACAAAGAAGTACTTGTCATCCTCTATATCCCTCTTCCTTGGCTTTGTTTTCTGTATAGTATTTAACACCCCCCAACTCCTGATACATCGTCTGGCTCTCCCCTATAGGATTCACTGAGGGCAGAAACCTTGTCCACTGCTCTCTCCTTAGCACTGAGAACAGTGCCTGGCATGTGGCACACACTCAAACTGAATGGCCATTATAGCCTTGGTGAGTTAAAATACAAGAGAGAGGGTACATCCTATAGTGTTTTAGTTAATATAGACTATGTGATAGATTAAAAAATTCTTCAAAATGTGGTACCCATGGGAAAAATACCAGGAGTCCTTATTTGATAAAATGCTGGGCACCTCTGGATTAGATTATTCCAGGTTTTGAGTTTCAACTGCACTTTGACTCAATACAATTTCAGTAAGAAAAATTTAAAAAACAAAAAAGAAAAGAAAAAAATTTCAATTTTGGTACCGGGTCTGATCCTACCCTGGCCTCTGTACATAAAAATGTAATGTTTTTGTTTTTTCCAATCCAACATTCTTCTGTATTCTCATTATTTTTGCAAGAACTGAACACTGCAGCCTTGTCTCCTTTTCTCTAGGCCCCAGGGTTAGCCTAAGAGGAGATGGCTTGGATAAACACAGAATGATAAACTTTCTTCTTATATATGAATAGAAGTCCAAACTAATTGTGAAATCCTACACACCTTCAACTTACCAATTTCTTAAATTATACTCTTTTCCCCTATTATACAAGTATTTCCTATTATACAAGTATTTTAGGTGAAAGAAACCTAAAAGTCACCCTATGTCCCAGTTAAAGGGATTACCACTGTTAATTCTTTAGATCTCAGTGTACCATGTATTTTGTATAGTAATTATGTCATTAGCTCTCATGACCAATGTGTCATAGCTTCACCTTCTAAGTTTAGGCAAGATAAGTAAGTGGCATCATGGCTAATAGCCAGGCATGTACTAAAGAATAAAGAGTTTCAGATCAAGGAACAAGATATGAAATAAGACATAGATTCTTCTGTTGCTGAGGGGTGCCTGGGCAGCTCAGTTGGTTAAGCTCACTTAGCATAATGCCCTCTAGGTTCATCCATATCCTCTTAAATGGCACATTCTTATCCCTTCTTATGGCTGTGTGATACTCCGTTGTTACACAAAACTAGAGAATAATACTAAAATTTTGCATGGAACCACAGAAGGCCCCAAATAGTTAAAGCAATCCTGAGAAGGAAAAACAAAGTTGAAGATATCACGAGTCACAGATTTCAAGATATTCTGCAAAGCTGTAGTGATCAAAACAGTATGGCCCTGGCACAAAAATAGACACATAGATCAGTAGGACAGCATAGAGAGCCTGGAAGTAAACCGACATTTATGTGGTCAATTAATCTAAGACCTAGAAGACAAGAATATACAATGAGGACTGTTAAGTAGGCATAATCTATTGTGACAACTCTGAATGTCAGACTCTACTCTCCTCCCCGGACTTTGTTTTTGTTGCTATTTGTTGTTATTGCTGTTTGTTTGTGTTTAGTGACATCCCTTGACTAAGTCTTCAAAGTCTCTATTCCCTGTATAGTTACATCACTGAAGTCAGCTCAGTTAGCGTGGTGGTGTGTCTCTGCCTCTCTACTGAGAGGTCATCTACTAAATTCACAAAGCCCCTGTTCTTACTGAGGTTCAACAGTTGTTTTTTTTATTTTAATAAGTGATCTTCAAATCATTGTGAGCCTTTTACTAATGCCTAGAGTTCTGAAAAAGTTGATTTTGATGATTCTTGCCATCATTTTGTTCCTTTTATGGAGGAGCAGATTTACATTAGTCCTCATGCTGCCATTCCGGAACTCCTACCTCTTCACAAAAATCTTTACTCGTGTTTGCGTCTCATCACTGATTAGAAATGATGAAGCAAAGTCTGCTTTGGCTCGGGTCATGATCCCAGACTTCTGGGATGGAGCCCTAAATGCGGCTCCCTGCTCTGCGGGGAGCCTGCTTCTCCCTCTCCCTGCCACTACCCCTGCTTGTGCTTTTCTCTCTTTCCATCAAATAAATAAAAATCTTTTTAAAAAAAGATGTAAAAAAATACTTAATTCTTAGCTGGAACCAGCTATACTTAACTACCATTTTCCACCCCTACCACCTTTTTTTTCCCCCTTAAGATTTTATTTGAGAGGCACATGCAGGAGTGGGCTGGGGACGGGCGGAGGGAGAGAGAGAAGCAAGCTCTGTGCTGCGCAGGGAGCCTGATGAGGCTTTCGATCCCAGAACCCTGAAATCCTGTCCTGAGCTGAAGGCAGCTGCTTAGCCAACTGAACCACGAGGTGCCCCCCCCATCCCCCCGCCTTTTCATCCTCTTAATCTTAAGGTTATTTCTTAGGCTGCTCACCTGTGCCATAAACAGTCCCTTTCATCCTGGAGTAGAATGACAAACTTGGCTTTACATAGAGTTGTAACTCTGTTTTTTTTTAAGATTTTATTTATTTATTCATGAGAGACACACAGAGCTCGGCAGAGACACAGGCAGAGGGAGAAGCAGGCTCCATGCAGGGAGCCCGACGTGGGACTCGATTTCAGGACCCCTGGATCAGGCACTGGGCTGAAGGTGGCACTAAACCGCTAAGCCACCCGGAGTTGTAACTCTTCATTAAAAAATAGAGAATCTGAGAATTATAGCCCCAGAAGAGAATTTTAGAGGTCGAGTCCAATTCATAATTTGTTTTTAAACAGAGGAAACTGTACCTTGATATGGTTAAATGATTTGCCTGAGTTTTATAGTAGTTTTGTCCGTAATCCAAGTCTGCTCAAGCGCTCTGTACTGTCCTAGTTTGGCTGTAAAATGAAATGAATCTGCCGGCAGCTGATGTGAAAGCTTTCACAGCTGGGGAGGATACTGGTCCTGACATTCCAGGTGTACAGCTTGGAGTGAAAAAAACTGAGCCTGTTTCCTACCTTCAAACAATATATTCAAGTTCTAGGAACATGTTTGATGCCCAATATTTTTTGTATATAAATGTAAACATTTTCTCATAGGGACACATTTAACCTCTTTCTTCAAAGAAGTGCCTGGCTGTTTGTAGAGCATGATTCTTGATCTGGGGTCATGAGCTCAAGCCCCATGTGGGACATAAAGCTTACTTAAAATTAAAAACAAAACAAGCTGAGAAAAAAGAAGTAGGACTGATTTTCATATGAATATTCTGAAAATGTTCTATATTAATTTTTACAGATGTACATTCGGGGAAAATTAGTATTTGCCAACTTTATTTTCAATGGTTATAGCACATCGGCTGAAGACCTTCAAAAGCAAATTGTGAAGACAAGGAGTGATTATTACACAGGATATTTCCTACCCAAGGACTTCAGGATTCACTAGAGTAACTATACATACTCAACTTTCTCACACTTTCAATTAGTAAATCCCAGGCAAGGACCACATTTCAAGAATTGCCTTTATGAATGCTTGTGTCTTGCTTCAAATCTTTTCTGGAAAGAGGTAGCTAATCTATTTAAAATTTCAGCCCCCATCCATATGAGGCATCTTTGAGCTTGCTGACAGGACACCATGAGCTAAGCTTACCCTCAAGGGTTGAGAAAATTTACAAACAATAAATTATCACTGAAATTAAATGGTAGTGACGGGTCCAATATTGTGTGTGGGGGGTGGGGATTCAATCCCTTTATGAATCTTGTGATAGATGAATGTATGGAGGTGGCAGGTAGTGGGCAACAAACGTTACTGGAATGGTGGGAATATGAAGAAAATAAACAATGGGGGTGTTCAACTGGAAGAAATGAACTGCTTCCACATGTCCCCTGTCCGTACTGCCTGCTTTTCCACAATATAAAAATCAGGTCGTGTGCATTTTCATATAGAACTTTTTTGTTAAATATTTTTTGCAATAGTAAAACAAATGAATAAATAAATAAAAGTTCAGTTCAAGGAAGGCCACTTTCTTTTTAACTAGCACTCAGTCTGCAATGCCATTCTGGAGTTACCATGAATGTTCTAGCCAAGCTTAGAATGACTCAAACCAGTAATTCATTCAATTACATAGGACAAAATATGGTCCATTGGATGTTAATGGTCTTCTGAATTCAGTATGTTTTTTCTGTCAGGGAGGTCATATAAGTCAACAAATATGACCTGATTAGAATGTATACAATGGCTGACATTCACTGAGAAGGGTGAAAATGGAGCTTTTAAAATTCATCTGCTGTTTTCACTCTGATAAATTATCATGTGAGGCACTTTTATGACCAAACTTAGACTAATGAATCACAGCTTTGCTAAAAACACTGCTATCTTTTGTCAGTATGTTAACAGATTCTGGAAAATACTGTAATAGAAGAAAAATGGAGACAAAAAGAAAAGGAATTTTTACCTTTTGGTTAATTCATGTTGCAAACACCAGAGTAAAAAAAGCATACACATAGAAGACACTAAGCAGTACAGATTTTATTAGAGACTTGTTAAGCTTAGGAGGAACAATAATACAGACATATACAAACCTGTTTGTTCTTGTAAAAATCCTTTAGAAATTTGATATGATAAAATACATCAAGTGATCAAAGAAAGTATTGACGGGAAAGGTTATAACCTCAACTCTTCAGGTGGGTAGGAAATGTACAGTTCTACATAAAATATAAGTAGTCAAAAGGTAAAAATTAAAATACCGCTGAGAGAATATTCTTAAAGGATATTTTAAAAAAATACAGGTTAACACCCCAGTTTTAAATTAAGAATGAAGACTGACTTTAGAAACTTACTATGTAAACAAGCCTGAACTTTGTTGAGAGAATGTAGATGCTCTCCAAATACCGAGAACACTTACTGTACATAAACATAGATGGATTCATACATTTCAGGCTATGTCAAGAAATAGTTACCTATGCTCACAGATTACCACACAGATACAAGACTGCTGATGTCAGAACATTTTCATGCTTGAGTGAATGCAAAATGTCATAAGTTTTGGAAGATATTGATAGAAGGCTCACCTATCTTATTCCAATATAGTTCATTAGAAAAAAAATGAATCTGACAAATTGAGGCATAAATTGAGTGAATTTACAAGACAGTAAATGCATTTAAATCATCTGACATTAAAAGGAATCAAAATCTAAAGATCTCTCGATCCAGTCTATTGTTATATCCACAAAATACACATATACTAACATGTATAGTGTTTGATTTATGCAAACAGGAAAATATTGAGAAGGGTAAACACAGTATGTTTTAAAAGGCAAAAATAATAGAATCGATGGGATGAATCATCTATGTGATGAATGTAGCAGAGTATTAATCCCAGGGTTGAATTCTTCAGAATGGGCCTCAACCTCATAGTCCTATTTTAAAGGATAACTCATTGATGCAATTTTTCTGGTGACAAGGCCTGAAGGAATAGCACAGTTTGGGGCTCTTTTCACAGTTGGGAGTGAAATTGTCTGATTGTCTGCAATTATTTCAAACATAGTCTAAATCCAATTAAATGTCAGTATTACCAAAGTATACATTTCCATTGTCTAGCATAACCTGTGGATTTGGGGTCTTTTCAAGCCTCTTCAGAAAGCCTGTCCTCAAATTAAATAAATTAGCAACGTCATAGTTATGATGTGAGACCGTATGATGAATCAAGTAGGTCAGAATCTTTTAAAACCCCAGAGCAGCAGGGTACAAAAATAAATTTACCAAAAAACCTTATTCTGCAAAATACTTTAGCAATCTGTGAAGTATTGATCCATTTCCACTCTACCACTCTAGCCTGTTTCCATCAACCAGAGCCGATTCTGAAATGTAGCTTACAATAAATCTGACAAAGGACTTGCTGTCTACAAATGATGCTTAGGTTCTTCCCAGACCTGAACCTAAAAAAGCAAGCTCGAAGTGATATAGTGGATTCAAGAAGATTATAAGAAAAAGGCATTGGTCTCCAGAAACAAACGTTTAAAATTATTTAGCATTGGAGTTACAGGGCAAAGACCAAATGCCTTTCAGAAACTACGCACAATTCAATGAGACTGTTGAAGAAAGTGAGAAAAACAGAACCATGGATTTGGGGGAGAAATTTTTTTCATGGCTAAATTGTCTAATCATAAAATAGAGATAAAGATCTGGTAAGTTACAATAACAATTCTCCTACCAGCAATAATAACCATATTACATATCATATTTCTACTGTGATAAATTTTACTATAATATCAAAGTCTGGTAGACTTTATCTTGCTATCCACTGTTATTCCTCTAATTTTAGAAGGATTAACCAACCAATTTTTGCTAACTGTTGGCACACATACAAAGAAAAGTGAGTTTTGGTGAACGCAGGATGTCTAGTCAGCCTCAGGTTCTCTTCAGTCTTCACACTCTTGATGTTCCAGGAATGATGCGCGAGTTTAGGTTGGTTCTAGGATAGGCCCAGGGGCCTGGTTTGATCTGGGATCCCTGGGACCATACCTAGAACAAACCCAAACAAAACCAAACTCCTTGGGAGTGCTTTCAGCTGGGCTGACTTCTGGGCTTTTCACCCATATGGACCTCCAGGGCTGTATCAGGACCATACAGCAATCTTTAAGGAAAGGGAATGATATTTCTGGAGTTTTCTGTACATTGCCAAGTGCTAGTACTGTGCAGAAAATAAGTTTGACTTAAAAATGGAATTAATTTTTAAATTTACTTGGGAGGGAGAAAAGAAGATATTGCATTTCT
The DNA here is from genome assembly GCF_905146905.1 of Nyctereutes procyonoides. NCBI lineage: Eukaryota > Metazoa > Chordata > Mammalia > Carnivora > Canidae > Nyctereutes > Nyctereutes procyonoides. Next base: position 28,895,065 of record NW_026575122.1, read on the forward strand.
TAGTATATCCTAAAAAATAAACTTGCAAAAGACATGCTTCAGTTTTAGAAAAGATGTTCAAAGATGAAATAAACTCATTTGTAGACAGCCAACCTTTACGAAATGCTGTAAAAGTGAAAAATGTAAAGTTCAAAACAGTAGAATTATCCCTTATCTTGAGAAACTCTTAAGATACAGATTGGGGAAATATTTCTACAACAATGACTCATAGAATATACTCACTTTGAAAAACAGTGTGTCAGAAGCATACACAACTTAAGTATTGTCCTATTTCAAGAACTGCCATGTGATGAGTGAATTTCAGTAAATAGAGATGAAAGAAATTAACTTAATTGCTGAGGTTAAAATGTACAGAATTTAAAAAATACCATATGCATTTTAATTTATCACACATTTTAGGATTTCCATAAAATCAACTCCTCCTTCATGTTATGCTTTTGTATATGTATATGTGAATCCTGGAATCAACTCATCCTTTTTTTGATTTATAGCAATTACACTGAGTAGAATCACTTTCCTCTCGTGACCATACTCAAGTCGTAGCACTAACCAAGGTTTGGCATCATGACTGTTCTGTAATGGCAGTCTCAACTCAAGAAACAAGTTTGGATCATCTATTTTTAAATGAATATTATATCATAAGTCCCTTCCAGTAGCATATGAATAATGTTAGGTGATGACTCATGGCCACAGACTGATTTTCCAATTACCCTGCATATGATGGGTGGATGAATCAACATATGGACTAAAACATAATCAGCCTTTTGACTTAAGTTATTCAAAGCCAGGATATCCCTTTCTAGACAGATTTGAATTTTACTTGCAAACATTATAACATGCAAATTTCATGTTTATTTTTCATTCAAGAGAGAAAAATCATCATGCTTATTTAACATATTAAATGATAATTTAAACACGCAAAAAAGAATGACACTGGGAATTTAGTCATTCAAATACCTGTCAATATCACTAGATCTAACACTGATAACTTTTGGCAAACTTTTAAGATACATTTCATTGAAAGAAAATAAAGATACCATCTTAGAAATTCTGCACAAAGAACAATTTACTTGGGGTGAAACTGCCTAGAGCCTAAAAACCTTATTACTTCTCATCTCTCTGGGATATCAGTGATGAAAGTTTTCTTATTTCCCAGGACTCAACCTACTTTGTGTTTCAGAAATGAAGATGCATCTCTCTAAAAACAAAACCAAAATAACAACAAAACCAAACTAACCAAATAAATTCTTAGCAGCATTGTGGCATCCAATTCATTTAGAGAGTACTATAGAAAATGCTCATTTGAGTGGACTGGTTTTAATCAGAGTCAAAAAATTAAACAGTAGAATATAAAGAAGGTAAAGTATGGAAATGAAATGGTTCCCCTTGTACAAAAACAGCTCTTCTATTTTGAGAGCCGGTTTCAAATTTAGTAACTTTACTTATTTTAAAGATAGCAATGAAATAGGTAGTGAGGAACAGATATCCACGGAATCCATGTTTAGGTACAATTCAGTTTTTTAGGTCTTCACTGAGTCGATGTACTCCTCCTTTATACATTACTCTAGCTATCTTAGTTACCTGGTTTCCAAAACCAAAGCAGACTTGAAGGAGCATTAAGAAGGTAGAGAAAGGCCATTGCTACAGGCACACTTAAGCAAGCAGAAATTGCAGGAACTGGAGAAATCAGAACTAACAGAAAACAAAGACAAGATGAAAAAAGCACAGCAGAATGGAGCCATTTAGTAAAAGGGCATATAGCTCTCAGGGCCTAGTTAGACTATTACAGTATAATAACTGTTGTTAATAATGATCATTCTGACATCAAAAAGATTAAAATGATTTTCATATATTGTTTAATAAGACAGCAATGCATACTGGTTTAAAAGGATTACCTTCAGAAATTATTCCAAAAACTTTTAATGCTTAAAGGGGTTAAGGTCTATAGAAAACTGGGATATCTAGAATGCATCATTCTCCAAATACTAAGCCAGTTCTTACTAAATTAGCCATGCATATTTAGTCTCAAGCCTATACTTCTAGAATATAAATCTTGGTAAAACAGAGTTAGAGTCACATTTATAATGTTCTAAGTTTTCAGTCTGTGTCCTATACTAGGAACAATCAACAAGAACAAAACATTAACATTTTCCTAAAATATACACAATGATTTGTACAAAGATAATAGTCGAATTTTCTTTTATAGCTGAATTCATTAATGGCGAGTCCTAGAAACATCAACATATAAAAACTGAATTAATACTTTAAATATATGGCAATCATATATATTCAACCAACTATTTTTAGCAAGTTCTTAGTAAGTAATGAAGAGGCAAACAAAAGTATGCTAAGCAGCCAAACAGGTACCACAAAGTCCATGCACTTAACTGACAGAAAAGCCCCTTAGCCTTCTCTCAGTCTACTTACTCTTACTTTACAATTCTAGCAAGGTTGACAACCTGGCTTCTCAGATCATGGCAGATTAGAAGCAGCAAATTAAGGGCTTAGTGCAAGAGGCAGGCACCCAAGACAGCAGCAAAACAAAAAGTGACAACTGATTTTGAGGGAAGATAGAGAAGCTGTGAAAACTAGACATGGCTCTAAAGCACAGCATTGCAGGACCTTGGAGAAAAAGGACCTATAACCTCATCTATTGCAGGAGCCCCTGCGGGTGCATTTCTACTTATCACCCTGTGATAGGAACTGATATTCTTAAACATGACAAAGTTAAATTAAGATCCTGAATATTCCAGAAAAAAAATATGGTACATTCTAGAAATTTTCCTATTCACTATTAAATAAAAATGTTATGATTAAATGGATTTGCCTCAGTTACATGAAAAATTAACTCATGCAAAGCTAGTTACCTGTCAGTGGTCACAGGTAAATTGTTACTGTACTTAGGGTATATTTTCCATTTTTTCTCTGCCAGTAGATTTGCAGCTTTCTTTTCTAATATAAGTGTGAATTACACAGACATGTTCTTATCCATAGAAGTGGAAGAATAAATCAATCTTTGCTTTATCTGGTTTTCATTCATGGCATGCTGTCTACTTTAGTTCAAATAATGAGTCAGCTGAGCTACAGCACAGTCTTAGGCATTTAGTTCTTGTTTCCTCTGGATATGGAAACAATGTATTATGATTAAACTAAATCAGTTGAACTCTTCCTACATGATTTCTAATAATTTATTAAAATATTTTTGCATTTTATATTACTTAGAGTATATAAATAAAAGAGTTAAATGATCCCTTCCAATTAAGACCCCATTGGCTTACAATTTTGTGAATTGTTTCAGAACTTAATTCTTTCTATGCTTTAACATCAAAAGCTTCTCCACCTTTATTATGTGAATTTGAATATTACTATTTATTTTTTTAAAGTGAGTTTTTAATTTTTTGAATTATATTACTAATATAACCAGATCTTGTTTTTTTTTAGCCTCAAAAGTTTCACCTCTCTTTTAATTACTTTTGAGAAGTCAGAATTTACCAACATCACTTAGCAATCCAGAGAATTTGGTTTGGGTTGGAAAAACTCCCCAAGACATGATAAGGACAGCTGTATGCATAGCTTTTAAATGATGGATCTGAGATTTAAACTCAAGTACATCCTTTTGTATTACAGTCTTAAACCCATATTCTTAAATTTCCTTAGTAATTTGCCTTAAATGTGTTTCTCCTGATTTGTGTCTAATAACTTGAGAAATCAAACCTGAGTCAATACATCAGTTCTTAATTAAATATATTAAAACGTACACTTTTAATGAAGCACAATTTTAAAGAAGACTTAACTTATGAAGTCAGATAATTCAGACAACTTAAAAAATAAGCAGAGGACGACAAATCAAACACCAGCAAGAGTTTGGCCCAAGGTATGCCAGATATGCAGGGTTTTAATGAAAGCTGAAAAAAATAAGAATTTTAGGCATGATAACTATTACCAGGTCATTTATTGCCATGACTTTCCTTACTGTAGGCAAAAGGTAAAAATCTTGTCTTCAAGAGTACCCTAAATAGCTTCTTTCGTGAATTCTTACATTAAGTACCAGGTTTGTCTTGATAAAATAAACTATGCAAATGTTCATGTTAAAAGCTGTGAGGATATTACTCCTCATAAGAACTATCCTTTCAAAATATCATTGTAAAACTTGGAAAGCACAATTATAAGGATTGCATCACAAAATATTTTTCACAGAGGGCTTCTTTTGGAAGAAGGATGGCAACTATTAAAACTAGTCAAAAGTCTGATAATACAAAGTGAAATATTCTTAGAAAAGTAACAAACGAGTACTTACTTATATTATAGTGGCCTATTAGTTTTTATTTCCTAAGGTATTCATGGTAAGAAAAACAAAGTCCTAGACAGAGGTTCTTAGATTTTACTGGGCATAAACGTCATCTAGGCCTCATTCCCAAATGACCAACTGAGAATGATTGGGAGTATGGCCCCAAATTTGAAATGTAAAAGTAAGACCTCCAATTTATTCTAAGGTAGTTGCCCCATAAAAAAACAAACAAACAAAAAACCCCAAACAAAACAAAACAAAACCTGAGAAACACTGACTATTATAAAAGAAAATTAGGAATATTCACAGGGAAGGTAATATTTTATCTTAGAAACATTTTAAAAGATGAAAGAAATTTTGAAAACTACACAAAAAAGAAGCTTTAAGGCCCAAGATCCTTATATCATGGTTTCAACAAGTAGAATTTTTATGGAATTAATTTAACTGGTGAGTAAAACAAATCAGACTGGAGGCTTAGGAATTCTTGATTAAAATCAGTCTTTTAAAATTAGAAAGAATCACCTCAGAGACTATTGAATAAAACTGATAAAATATTTTGAAGATATTTTTACCAAACTGCTATAATAAAAATACAATAAAAGAATTAAAAGTTATTAAACTCTAATTCTTCCTGTGTAAGTTTACAGATTAAGAGAAAGATTACTAAGTTTTTCCGTAATTGCTGCTTCTAAATTCAAGGAGAAAAGGAATTGGCAAACTAAGTAATTTAAAAAGAAAGTATTATTATTTATGAATACAATCGTCAGTCTCAAAACAAGATTTGTTTTTTCTTGAAATTTAGCTAACTATTTCTAAGTAGTAAACTGGGCCTACCCTAAGATAATCCTAAGAGCTTAATTATGGATAAGTCCCAGAAACTTTTGGCAATAGGCAGAAGCACTTACTGTACGAAGGATCTCTACTATTCATATAAAGCAGAACCAAGTTTCTCCTCATGTTAAAAAATAAATTTCCTAAGGTTGGTGGAAAAAAAATTAAAATCCCCTTGGTATATATAAATCTACTAACTCAAAGTGCTAAATTTACAGGAATCTGAATGTTTCTTAACTCTAAAGACAATCTATATTCATCGTGTAATCTCCTCTCTAGGACAGCAGCATAAATTATTATTCCTATACTTTCCCCAAACTAAGGTCTATAAACTATGTCAGCGCATAAGAGCTACTGGTTTCAAGAAACAATATACTCCTGAAAATGTCACATTTTGAAAATGCAATGATTTAATACTGGATAATTTGGAAAGCAACCGCTTTTAAGAGGTAGTTTATAAATGAAGTACTAAGGAGACAAGGATGCTTTCCAGGAAGCAGACTCAATAAGGTGGAAAGGGTATACCCTCAGGCTGGGAATCAGCAACTTAAGGGACCGGCTTGCATTAATGGCACTCAATTATCTGTAGGCAAACCTAAACAAAGAACTTTCTGCAAAGTTGGAAATGGGGCCTTGGACGATAGGGACCCCAGTTTGACATCATCCCTACTGATTATATATAACAAGAACAGAACATAAACACAAAAAATAACTGAAAGGGTAATTTTTAAAACAGTACAATGTTTTTCTTTTAAAGATTATTAGGACATCTTAAAGTTAACTGCGGAATACAGGTATGAACAAGAAGTGTAAGAAACAGGTCACAATCCCAGTACTTTTGACACTACTTTTTAGTTCCAAACCCCAATACACATTAATTATATAAATTCCATTTTTTTTAATTCAGAACCTGCATCTTTAAGATTGGTATAAACAAAAATAAAATATCAACAAGTTATTAACATAATAGCTGCAGTTATTAACTGCAAGAATATAGTAAAAAGGAGCCACACTAAATCTTAATGTTCTTGCAACAGAACTATCCCAGTCATTTTATGGTAGCAAATTCTGGCAAGAAATGATAAATTTGTTTCTTATTAAAAGTACCTAAAGAATTTCCAAGATCGATCAGTTGTGCTGCAAATAAAACAGCAATTTATTCAAAAGAGCCCTTACCTTTCTCTTTTTTTCCTAAAAGATTTGCCATTTACAGGTTAGCTACTATTTTCAGAGCAGTTGTTCAAACCAGGGTTCTTGCTGTAAATTCACATCTCTATATATAGTAAACTTAACACTCATTTTCCCTTTCCAGTGGATTATCTAGTGTTGAAGCTAAAACACCTGCATAAAAGCAACAATTTAAAATCCTTCATGGGCATCTTGGTTCTTACTTCTCTTCTACCTCATTTTTATTTTCTTGTATTATTTGTTCTTCCTCCTCATCACCAAAAGTCTGTTCCTGCATGGTAGTAAAGGAGAGAGATCTAGCAGCCACTTCTGCAGCAAGACCAGCAGTGAAGTTAAAATCCGATGACAGCTGGAGCCGTGCCAGCCTCTGCTTAATGGAGGGCTGTAATAAGTCCCTGGGAGTTGGATGGGCAGTGGATATGCTACCTACATCTGACTGCTGAGATTCCTCTTCACTCTCACATTGGTAACACACTCTTTCTTCAGCTCCTTGGAGGAAGACTTCATTTGCAGAATTGTCTTTATTTTTATCATCTAGAGGGTTTTCACATAAATACTCAGTCCTACTACTTATTTCATTGTCAGCTGTGGAGGGTTTACTATTTTCCTCTTCAGTATCATTTTTACCAACTGTCCCCATATCTGAATCCACTGATGGTTCTGAATTACTTATGGGTTCCACTGGGTCTACAGGAGACAAGGATTTCAACACAGCTTCAAAGGAAAAAAAGAAAGAAAGAAAGAAAAAAAAGAAAGAAAAATAATAACTAAGGACCCAGCAATGATTTAAACTTTAATTTAAATTTCCAGTAGTTTTTTCTTATAAAGAACAATAAATAAAAGCTAAATAAAACTTTCTAGTAAAATCTATGTAAATTTATAAATCCAGAGAACTTTATAAGAGATAGAATGCCTAAGAAATGAAATGAGATGGGGTTTTGATGAAGATTTTAAAACACATCACACATTCTCTTATTCAAAATATTAAAGCAGTGGTTCTCAGAGTATGGTCCCCAAACCAACATCAGTTGTAACCACCAGGTTATCTGGCAGAAATACAATTCTTGGGCCCCACCCAGACCTACTGAAGGGGACATTGAGTGGGACCAGCTGTGCTGATAAGCCCTATGCTCAACTCTGATGCACACTAATGTTTGAGAACCATTCTTATGAAAGAATAAGCAACATGGTTTTTACTGATAATGTGGGAGTTAAAAGACCTAAAGTCATCCAGATAATAATCGTATCTTATGCACATATATATTTACAAGTTAAAACAGCACGGAAAAAAATGCACACAGTTCACCTTACTTGCCAACCACCTAATAAGACCCTGATGAAACTAAAGCCATAACTTCTACACATTTTGTAATGTCACAGAAAAATATAAACAAAATAAAATCTGTATTCAAGATAAACTATTGTACAAAGCATAATACATAAATATTATATCCATACGGTAGAAGTTGTCCTTTCAAGGAAAATGAAGTTTTATTTAGCCCCTCTTGATGTTAGTAGGCAGTGGGTTGCTTGCTAGGCAGTCTCTCCTCCCAGTATGAGGGGTTAGTACAATACAATATATTAGGAAGCATGACGGAAGAAAAAAAAAAAAGTGCTTCTTGAAGATCTGGCGTTTATTTAAAAAATAATTTGTAAAAGGTGTCCATTTCCAAGAAACAGATCCCTAAGCTGCAGTAACTCCACTAGAGAGCAGCAACAACAGAAAAATATGGCCACAGCAGGTTCCAGTGTAGAATATCCCTCTCTAATTCCATTCGGACTTTACCCCTGTAGGCAGAGATGAAAACAACTCTGGAAGATGTACTGAAATTTTTCACGGAAAAAGCATTTTATGGTATCAGCAGCTTTTTACTTATTTTCACAAACAAAATCAGCATTACTACCCTTTCAAATGTAAACTACCAGAAGCACATACCTGAAAAAAGATAACATTTCTTTCATTGTTATATCCTTGCCCATACTGTCAATAGGATATTTAAAAACTAGATGGAGAAAGTACTGCACAATAGAAAGGATACAGGTTTATATACAATGGTATATTCAGTCTTCATGTACAGTTTGAGGCGATAAATTTAGTTCTTAAAGAATGAAACAGATGTTGATTGATATCTCTGATTATGGCTAATTAAATAGGGCAATATAATCTGGGCAACTGGAGGATCAAGTGTTAACATTGCTGGAAGGTAAGCCTCCAGGAGTGCAGGGATATTTGTCTCTTGATTATGCACTCGGGATACAGCAGGAAACAGTACGTCAGTAACTCCTTGTTGAGTGAGTAATTTACTGAATGAACACTGTGGGGGATAATAAAGCCCCTACTGACAGAGATGGTAATTTCATTATACAGACAAAAACACCGAACGCATAGAAAACAATAGTGCCTAAAACATAATACTCTCAATCTCTGATTCATGTAGGCCCAACATAAGAACAAACAGGTTGCAGGAACTCTATCTTTACTGCTGCCCCTGGGTATTTTTTAATCTGTTGCATATGTTGCTGGCTCAAGTGCCTCTCTGGTGTGAGGCTTTGCAGTGGTGGGAGAGGAAGCAGGGAGAGGAGGATTTGCCAACAAGCAACCAGTAGAAAGGCTGGTTTGGTGGAGAAGACAGAATTCTTGGTAAAGAGATCAGCATGAATGTTTTTTTTTTCTTTTCTTTTTTTTTAAGTAATCTCTACCCCCAACATGGGGGCTTGAACTCATTATCCCAAGATCAAAGGTTGCATGCTCTATAGACTGAGCCAGCCAAACGCCCCAGCGTGAATGTTTTTCATGAGTAAAAACAATCAGTTTGTGGAACCATAGTCTCATTATATAAATATAACCAGAGGAGGACATCTATATTAGAAAGAGTAGGAAATATAATTGGAAATGATGGACTCATATGATAGAGAGGCTTGAAACCAGGAAAAAGAGTTTAGATTTAATATAGTAGGAAAGGGGGGAACCACTCCAGGTTTTAAAGATAGAGAGCCATTATCAATGTACTACTGTTTGAGAAAAATCAGGAGGGAGCCTGTATAGATAGAAGCTACCTCAGAAGCTATCTTCTAAGGATAGCTTAGAAGAAAAAGGTATTGAAAATAGAAGTCAGCTGGGGCACCACACTGGCAGAGTCAGTAGAGCATGCAACTCCTGATCTTGGGTTATGAATTTGAGCAGCACGTTGGGAGTTAGAGGTTACATAATAAAAAAGAAAATGGAAGTCAGTTAAGACACCATTACAGTTTACAAGCACAATCTAATAAGGACCCAGGCTATTAAAGGGGGCCTTGGGATGAGGAAGGATAAAACCAAGAAATGTATATGTGGACAAGGGAGAATGGTAGGGCTCTTAAGAGAAGAAAAGAGAAACCTGAGGAACTTTCCAGAAGTACAGGTAATCTATAAACTTCTAGTAAAAAAAGAGAACAGGAAAGAAGGCAGTTGATTTTGAGGCTCCACATAAGTACTCTATAAAAGGGGAAACCCACTCTCCCTACTTAGAAAACTCCAGAAGTTTCTTCTCAACTAGGAATTAGCTAGTTTGATACTGTCAAGTATTAAGCTTCTCCTCATTCCTTCCCTCACTTCTCATGAAATCCAACTAAAGAAAAAGAAGAGTGGGAAACTTAAAGGAGTTTAACACTAATCATCAGTATTGACAATCCAAGTATGGAGACAGTGCGCACCAAAGCACCTCCTCTTCTCCCATCTACTAAAGCGTTCAAATCAATTACATAACCTTAGTGATGTAGCTAATTGGCCTAGATTTTAATTCATTTCTTTCAATGGTAAACAAAGAGTTTTTAATTTGGTGCTCCATTGAGGTATTTATAATATCAACATAAAGAGAACAGAGTTTAGAATCTCAAATTCACTAAATTTGAAAACACTGTAATTTATTCAACTCACTGCCTATTCCAAATAAAATTTAGTAAAATATCAAATACCTGATGAAAAACTCTGATTTCATACTCCCAATTTGATTATATACCTACTCTTTTATTGATCATACTGATTTGTGTCTAGAAGAAAAAAGTACTATACTTGACAGATCCCTAAAATTAAAGCTATAAGAATTATATAGCTAAAGTAAGATTCATAGTTCAAGAAAAAAGAATCCTCTATAATAAAATAATTGTTTACTCTGAAGTTAGTGCTTACCGTGATCACTAAATAGAAGTTGCTTCCACTTCTGCCTTTCTGCCTCTGATGCTTTAAATCCCAGCACAGATTTTAATTCTTGGAGTACCCTCTTGGATTCTTCATGCTCACGCTTCTGTCTCTCTCTGTCTTCTTGAGACAAGTAATAAAAATCATCCTTTCTGAAATCACTGTCCATATCTATATCATCTACATAAGCTTCTAATTCCTGAAAATGAATAAAAGAAAAAGCACTTTACTTCAAGCACAATTTTCTAGTAGCATTCATTAACTTGTACCTACCCAGCTCCAAGATTAAAAAATGAAGACTCTTGGCACAGGTCACTAAAGCAAAGGTGGGCAAACAGAGCAAATATATTATTACAGATAAACTGAAGTCTTAAACTTAACAGTTGATACTAAAAGGGATTGTAGATAAGAAAGTTTAATAACTTCAATCGTTATTTTTCTGCTCTGATACCATTCTATAGATCCAGTTAAGATTACAGTTATTAGCTCTATAAAACCAATCAAATTAGAAGGCCTGGTGGTTTGTGGAGGTGGTCAGGTATGTTGTCTTTTTGTGGTAGGTACCTGCAGTTCTTTCGGACTTCTCAGGATGTTTGAACATTATTCTAGGATTGGGGAACCTCATCTTTTTTTTTTTTTAAATATTTTATTTATTTATTCATGATAGACACAGAGAGAGAGAGAGAGGCAGAGACAGAGGCAGAGGGAGAAGCAGGCTCCATGCAGAGAGCCGGACGTGGGACTTGATCCAGGGTCTCCAGGATCACGCCCTGGGCTGCAGGCGGCACTAAACTGCTGTACCACCGGGGCTGCCCCGGGGAACCTCATCTTATGGTTCTTCGTCTCACTAAGGAACAGACTAGGATTCTTGCTTACCCAGCCTCCTTGCAGTTATGGTTCAGGCAAATGACTTGGGATCCGCTATATCTGTATGTGGATCACATCTGACCTAGAAGTTTTGTTACAAGGGAAGCAGGCATCTTAAGGAATCCATTCTGGCAAGAGTGGTGGCAGATCAAGTTTCTAGAGGTAGAGGTTCTAAAGGGAGTTTTTGTTATTCAGCAATGATGGAGCAAATGGCAATGTCTGAAACCAGTGACTGGGCAGTGATAATGCAGGAAATGGAACAGTTCTTTTGAGTGATTTCGGCTGTTTACAGCAACCTGTTTCAAACCTGGCTATGTAACCCTCAGAAATATTGTCAGTCAGGTACTGTTTTTTAAAACATTTTTGTTGTTTGTGGGGGCACCTGGGTGGCTCAGTAAGTTAAGCGTCCAACTCTTGAATTCAGTTCGGGTCATGGTCTTGGGGTAGTGGGATGGAGCCCTGTGTCAGGCTCCACACTCAATGGAGAGTCTGCTTGGGATTTTCTCTCCTTCTCTAATAAAATAAAATCTTAAAAAAAAAAAAACTTTTGTTTGTTAAACTAAACAGAATTGGTCTCCTTCTGCAATTAAGAATACCGAGTAGACAATTATGACCAAAAGAAAAGAAGTTTTCCTTAGAATAAACAAAAGACATTTTTGTCAATATCTAATTAAATCATTAAAAAACTGTTTCTTTAAAGTGAGCTATAGGGATCCCTGGGTGGCGCGGCGGTTTGGCGCCTGCCTTTGGCCCAGGGCGCGATCCTGGAGACCCAGGATCGAATCCCACATCGGGTTCCCGGTGCATGGATCCTGCTTCTCCCTCTGCCTGTGTCTCTGCCTCTCTCTCTCTCTGTGTGTGTGTGTGCAACTATCATAAATAAATAAAAATTAAAAAAAAAAAATAAAGTGAGCTATATACATGCTGCCAAATGCACAAATCTCAAATGTACAGGATTTTTACATATGTATATTGACCAGTAACCACTAGTCACATTTCCAGCACCCCAGAAGTTACCTTTGCCAATGCACTCATTTGTAATGTGTTTGATCACTTTTAAGTGTCTACAAAATAGACAGTAAAATATAAAAAAATATGAAAATTTACTGGTAGATTCAAATTTAAGGCATTGAGACATACAGACAAATGATTTGATATCAGTTCAATATACTATGCTGTAATTTTGAAGCTCATCACAAACATAAATTTAACAACTAAGTCAATAATCATCCATGCCTCTTAAAGAGAAAGATAGGTAATCTTTGTATGTAGATTAAAAAGCAATTTTCACCATTACCTGCTCCTCAGGGATTGGATCTTTGTCTGCAATATGTAGAGTAGGCTGCATCAAAGGTACCACAGTACAACGTGGATTTTCACATACTATTTCAGGCTTGCCTTAAAAAGCAACAGGCCACACAGAAATGAGTGAACATCTAATTAAAAAACATTATTAGTACTAATATTTTGCCAATTTCATAGCCCAACTTGTTCTCATTGTAACTTTTAATTTATATTAAAAAATTAAGGATGTTAAAGTTAACTATAACAGCAACAGACTTAACAATTAAATCATATTCTCCCTTCTTCACCTTACCATAGTATCTGGCATATAATAGGTACTCTATAAATACTCACTGAACAAATCAACTTTTGTTCATGGCATAGGAACAGTCTCCAAACAGACCATCACTTTTCCCAACAAAAAATAAACTTCAATTTTGCACTTCCTTTATATTACTTCTACTCTCAGAAGTTAGAATTGGAAATGAATTTTAAAAGTAATAGCATGAAAAGATCACCCAGGTGTTAACTTTAATTACTTAATATTAGTGTCTGGATTCTAAACACAGGGTTACTTAGCCTCATATCCAGCTCTCTACCTTTCATCATTATCTCTCTACTTAAAAAGAAGTAGAGTTCAAGAATCTAGATTTTTACCTTTCAAGAGTAATGACAGGTAACTGGTTGGCACCAGGGTTGGGGGGAGATTCCTGGCTTCAGGGGCTGGTGTGGACAAAGCTAGCTGGACTGGAATGAGATGGGATGGGAAGGACTCTCAGTAGGTGTGAGTGAGTAGCAATGTGGCTCAGGGGACAGCCCATATTGTCAGGCGATTGCTTACATACAAAGGATTGAATAAGTAAGTAAACATTGAAGATAAAGAGAGCCAAGTTTCTTATAATCAGAAAAGAGAGGGACAAATAAGGAGAAGGACATAATGAACTATGTAGTGTTGGGACTGAATTGGAGTATTGGTGTGAACCCATGGTACACAACATATATGGAGAGAGAGATATTGATATATACATTTACACAGATATATCTCACCACCCTATGTGCTTAGAAATGGTAAAATCCCAGTGGCCAGGAGTACTTAGCACCCACATCTTGGTTTCTAAATACCATTTTTCCACTAAAGGAATAGGGCATCTTGGATACATGGCTGTTATTAGGGCATTAGGGCTGGGGGCAAAGTAAGTATGAAGAAGTAAAGAAGTGGTCAAAGAATGATGATGGCACAAACCACCCTGAACAGGCTCCCTCTGGTTAAACTTTGGGCAATTTGAGCAAAATAGTACTATAATACTAACGTAATATAATACTAACATGTAATATAATACTAACATTTAATAATCCTGTTTGACTAACAAATTATGATCTACAGAATAAAATAAAAATCCATACATCCATATTGATATAAATAAGTGGAAAACGGGGAATGCCTGGGTGGCTCAGTGCATAAGCACCTGCCTTCAGCTCAGGGTGTGATCCTGGAGTCCTGGGATCGAGTCCCGCATCGGGCTCCCTGCATGGAGCCTGCTTCTCCCTCTGCCTGTGTCTCTGGCCCTCTCTCTGTGTGTCTCTCATGAATAAATAAAATCTTTTTAAAAAAGTAAGTGGCAAAAGGGCTGCTTTGCCTCACAACAAAATGCTAATACGTATAAAAGGAAAAATGGAATTAGAAAATCGCCGTTTGGCAACAATCACAATAATATCTAATTTGAGCAAGAACTAAACTAGTAGATGCTGAAACTGATGGGTAAAAAAACCTTATTTTATTTTACTCCGAGAATTCACTCTTTTTGGTATCTAATTTTATGAAGTTAGACAAATTAAGAGTCATATAATCACCACTACCACCATAACCAAGATATAGATACAACTAAGATACAAAACAGCTCCATCACCTCAAGACATTTACTTATGCTGCCCATTCCTCCCTCCATATCCAACTCCTAGTAACTGCTGGTATATCGGCCATTCCTATTAAATTATACTGTTTTAAGAATGTCATTTAAATGGAATCATAGACTATGTAGTGATTTGAGTCTGGCTTCTTTTGATTAACACAGTGTATTAGAGATTCCTCCATCTTAATGATGTATCAGTAGCTCATTTGTTTTTTATTGCTGAGTAGTATTCCATTGTGTGGATGGATTTAACAGTTTGTCTAGTCGTCAGCTGAAGGACACTTGGACTGCTTCTAGCTTCTAGTGATTATGAATAAAGCCACTATAAACATTTGTTTATAGGTTTTCATGTGAACATTACATTTTTTTTGAACATTACTTTTTTATATCTCTTAAATAAATATGTGAAATGATCCTAGTGGGGCATATGGGACATATATACTTAATAGTGGGAAAAAACTTATATAATCTCAGGATATTTTTTTAAATAAAACACTTATTATGAAAGACAAAAAAGGCTAAAGTAGAATAAAGAACATAAAAGCTAAATGCCATGTGTGATCTGGATCTGGTCATATAAAATTACCATTGGATCAATTAGTGAGATTAGAATGGGATCTGTGGATTAGAGAGCAATATTAGATCAGTGCTCATGTCCTGATTTTGATGGTATATTGTAGGTAGGTAGGAGAATGCTCTTTTTTCAAAAGTGCAAACAGAAGATTTAGGGGTAATGGGATCTCATGTCTGCATCTCACTCTCAAAATGGTTCAGAATAATACCACCAAAAGAATTTATAGACAGATACTGAGAGAGGTATGGCAAATGTGGTAGAATGTCAACTGAGGAATATGGGTGAAGAAGGCTACTTTGAACTATCTTGTGTCATTTCTGCAGTCTTGAAATAACTTAAAAAGAGCTAAGAACTAACTAAAGCACCTGCTTCTTTTTTTAAAATTTTTTTTATTTATTTATTAATGAGAGACACACAGAGAGAGAGAGAGGCAGAGACACAAGCAGAGACACAGGCAGAGGGAGAAGCAGGCTCCATGCAAGGGAGACTGACGTGGGACTCGATCCCGGGTCTCCAGGATTACACCCTGGGCTGAAGGTGGCGCTAAACCGCTGAGCCACCTGGGCTGCCCAAAGCATCTGCTTCTTAAAAAAATCATACAAATATTTTATTCAAAGTCACATAGCCATGGCTACTATGAACATTTTAGTGAGAAAAGTTTGCCAATGACTTATATCTTAATTAGTATCATTATCACCTATAAGCAAAAGCCACATATGCAGAACATCATGGCTTATCACTTGCCCAATGTTTTGGAGACAGTTTTAACAATCATGTTCAAGTGACTGCTACAATTTACCATCTCAGAGTATGCTAAGGGGAGGAATAAATGGGATGTATCTCTTAATTCCCAGTCATTTCCGAGTGTTTCCATTTAAAGAAAACGCACTCAAGAAACTAACTGGAATTTAAATAAAAACTTGAGAAAAAAAAAGAAAATGCACTCAAAAGTTCTAGACTTGTCATATCAAAAAGTTTAACATGCATCAATATTTGCATATATTAAAGATCATTGGCAAATTTACCCTCTGAAGAAAAAATTTACTAGCCATTTACATTTTATTTTATTTATTTATTTTTTGGAAGCCATTTACATTTTAGATATAAAGGAAATCTATTAGTGATGCATCCATCAGTAATTAGCATGTTAACATTTCCTTTGAAAAAAGTTAACTTTCACTATGTAAAGACTTATTCAGCTTCTTAATGACATTAAAGTATTACAGATCTAGCTGTAAACAAAACAATGACTAACAGGATGATAAAGCATTAATTATCTTTGGCAGCAATACAATTTCTACACATATATATCTGATTATCATAAAGGCCCAAGGGATAAACATGGTACTATTTATAGCACAAATTTAAAAATTAATATGCCAAATATTTACAGTGAATTAGTGAAATTAGTAAAAACTAATATAAAGTCTGGGTCAAATGAAAGCCATTTTGCAGAAGATTTCAAGATTGCCCTTTTGCCCAGCAACACAAGGCATTCCAATGTCACCATTAAACAATGGCACTTAACATATTTCAGACCCTTAATAACAAATACACAGTATTTGCACAAATACACAGTACCGCTTATCATAGCATTGGTTTACTATTTCTGAATTTCTGACGTATTTTACCTTAAAAGCAAGACTCCTTTTCTGGCCCCTAACTATCAAACTCATTACTACACTAACTGGAAAAGAGTTTCCAGAAGTTCTAATAATGGAATAACACTTATTAAAATCTGTCCTTTCATTAAGTTTTTTAAAAAGGAGCTAAGGATTCAGAGAACTTTCAAATCATATTCATTTGTTTACAAAATAAGGCCAGACTATATTCAATGTCAATTTGTATGTATAAGTTCAACATTTCTTTCAGTAAGCTAAGTTTTGTCAAGTCACTTACATCATAGAGACAAGAAATCCACCTAACAAAATCTTACTGGACTAGAGTAACCATGTATGATAGATGTACATGAAGGAAAGCTCTCACTGGTACCTTTTCTATCTGTGTTTCTTCGTAGCAGTCGGTCCACTTGAGAAATGGCCTCTTCCCAGCAATTGTTGCTTGCCTGAACATGGGGCTGAATCAACTTTAACTTCTGTTCTAGGATTTGATAAGATTCTGATACTAGTTCTTGTGTTTCTTTAGTACAAACAAGTTTTTCAAGTTCATCTTCAAGAATTATTACCCTGAGTAATAAAAACAGAAATGGATTTCTAAAATATTAAAGTAATAATTTATAATTCACAAAGCTTATTTAAGTAATAAGCTTATAAGATGAAAAGAGTTCTGGAGATGGAAGGTGATAATGGTTGCACAAAAATGTATATGTACCTAATGCCACTGAAATGTATGCCTAAAAATGGTAAATTTAATGTTATGTGCATTTTGCCACAATGTTTTTAAAAGCTTATAAAGAGTATCACCTATTTATTAAACAGAATTTCTTTTACATATATGAGGCCACTTATGAACTGAGAGGATAAATTAAGCTCATTTCATATTTAATAGGAAACATAACAGAATCAGGGAGATTAGGCATATATATGTATAAATATAATAACATAAAAATTATAGCTAACATTTTATTTGCATTTTACAGATGAGGAATTAGGTCCAGAGAGTTGAAGCAACTTGCCTAGAGTTATGCAGCTGGGAAGCTGTAAGTCTGGACTGAATCTAAGCACAAAAGTGTAATACCACAGAAAGATAAAGACCATGGTACAAGAATTCAGAAGAGGAGGAAGTTGTTACCAGCTACGGGTACAGAGAGGGAACAGCTAAGGAAGAGGTACTTCTGAGGAAGCACTGAAGGATGGATAAAATTTGAACATGTACCAAAATGAAGAAGGTCATTCTAAATGGTACAGGGGGAAGAGGCATTATGCAGTTTATTTGGACTGAAGGAGTGAGAAACAGAAAGGCAGACTATAATCAGGTTATAGCAAATCCTTTCAACAGACTATTTTATACAGACTTTGGTCCATGCTGCTATCCTCTGAAACCAGTGAAGATTTCTGGTTGAGAAAGCAAATGTATGCCTCAGAAACATTAATTTGGTAGTGAGCACTCTAGAGGCAGAGAGAACAGTATAAGGGTTAATGCCCTAGTGTCCATACTAGGAAGAGCAGAGGGGATGAGTGAGAATGAGGAGTGACACACACAACAAATGTTTAGATAACACTTTTTTTTTTTTTTTTTTTTTTTTAGATAACACTTTTAAAAATTGTGTGCAGCAGTGCCACAGAGCAAATTAGATCTGGTTTGTGACTGGTATACTCTGTTTGAAAGGCAACATATAGTACCATATATAGAATATTTCATTTTTAAACAGGAGACATCCTTCCCATGCATAATCCACAATCTGCCCCAGGCACAAAGCCCCTCTTTTCCATGTCCATCCAGTGTAGCCTCTTTCTTCCCTGAGCCATCTTCCCTCACTCTAATGCATTCTACTAAGTCCTATGTAGTTCTGATGCTATTGCCAAAAGTCAATTCTTTAGAGACTCTGGCTGTGCCCAATACCGCACTTCCACTGAATTTTTTTTCTCTGACATATACCCAACATTTGTTGTCCCCTAAAGTAGAGGTTTCCAGGATCAAGTACATCAACTATAATCTCATCAAGTCACTAAATTCCCATGCCTTTCCCTGATTACCAACACAACATGACCCCAACCATCATTTGATTCAGTCATATATTAGAAGTATCTGTTACAGAAAAATGTCACTGGACTGAATGGATCCTACATCTGACCAAGGCAGGGTACCAATAATACCAAGCCAAGCAGAAGAAAAACAAATATAAACTATGGACCCTGCATCTTACTATTCAACTTGGGCCAAAAAATGTGTCCTCTGGTTCAGAAAATATCCAAACCTGCTATAATTTATTTTTAAAAATTGTAATATATTATTCTTCAGCTATATATATACCAATACCTTTATAACTTACTGTTCCAGGGCTGGCAGCTATGTTCCTTAAATTGTAGGCTTCAGGTTAAGAGCCCTAATTAAAGAGTTAAAACAAGCTCAATCTTTGTTAACATCTCCATTTCAGCTCTCAAACAGAATGAACACCTGCTTTTGTCTTATGTTTCTAGGTTTTCTGTTGAAATCAGACAAAGTTAACACTATAAATGACTCCCCCAAATTATAGAACTTAGAATCATTCTTTCTCTGCTACATTAATAGCTATAAACCATCCTCCATACTGCATGTCTCAATTTTGCTGCTTCTTTCTAGCTATGACACAAGCCAACAGCCAGAATGAAGCTTGCTAATCATGGGGACATTTTCTTATTTGGCTTCTAAACTTACTCATTCAGTAATGCTTTGAGATGGAGCTGCAAGCTGCGTACTGCTGTGTGAACGTTATTTAGTTCTCTTGACTTCTGTTGAGTTTTGGATAAACGTTGGGGTACTGACTGGTGCTGAGTTTCAAAGTACCGATAAAACTCATAGCTGCGCTTAAGCTCTTCCAAGCAGGCAGAATGAGCATGAGGTAGACCTTGAGTCACATCAGATAAAATACGATGAGGCAAAAGTGCTGGAGTAAGTAAGGGCCTGGGAGGTGAATTAGTTGTAGAAAGTAGTAGGGCTAACCGTCTGAAGAACTCCGAACTCTGTGCCACCCAGAGTTGAAACAAGACCTAAAAAGAAAAAGGGACTAGATCAATAAAAAAATTGTCAAAATTCAAAACAAACTATAAATTTGTTTATCTTAACTTCTGGTTAAATTTCCCACTTTATCCTAAGTAATGAGTATAGCTGAGTTTGAACTAATCCTGAAGAGTAGCCAAGAATGTTAGATTGAATTATGTAGTCATAGCATGTGAGAACTTCTAATACAAATATAGTATGTAACACCAGTATGTATTTTAGAATAGTTCTATCCTAGAAAAGAAGTGTTGATAACGAGATACTTATTAAAAATGAATATTCCTTGATGAATTACTTAAAAATTTTACACAAAGTAGAAAAGAAGACAGTAGGAATAATGGACCTATGGAAGTCCAAAGAAATGAATCAGTGATGCATCCAAAATTTTGGATTCAAAATTATACCATTTTGGTCTAGGGAATAGCTAAGAAATAACATAAAAATCAGTCCCAAGTGTTCATAACTCTGAATGTCTGGCACGAGAAACTGCAAAATCCACTCTTGAGAGATACACCCTGAATCAACAAAGGATTTCTCCAGATGTAGTCCTGTTCAAGATGTGGACAATATCCCACAAATAAACAAATACATGAGGAAGCAATCTAGTATGAGTAAGAGTGGACAACAAAAAGATAAATGAACACTTGGATAATTCAGATTTTAATTTTTCACAGCCGTGGAAGTAGATATTACTTTGATTGCTTTAGTAAATGAACTTTAAGTTATACAATTAATGTATTTAATATAAACCTATTTTACTATTAACTTGCTTTTTTTAACTGAGCAAAGTCAAATTTCTAAACTGCTAAAGACACACTATCTAGGAACTCTTGAATTTATATTAACAGCTTACCTCCCAAGTCTTCTTATTTAATAATTTTGTGACCGCAATGATTTTCTTTAGTCTTTTATTTGATCATTCAGCAAAATCTTGAGCACCTAGATATTGATAATGTTCTAGGTGTTGATAATACGACAGGGTACAAACTGAAAAAAATTCTTTTTTTAAAGATTTTATTTATTTATTCATGAGAGACACACACAGAGAGAGACAGAGACATAGGCAGAGGGAGAAGCAGGCTCCCTGCAGGGAGCCTGATGCAGGACTTGATCCCAGGACCCTGGGATCACGACCTGAGCCAAAGGCAGATGCTCAACCAATGAGCTATCCAGGTGCCCCCAAAATCCCGTTCTTGATGGAATTATATTCAGGTGGCAGGGGGAGCAAAAGACTCTAACAAGTAAAAGATAGTTTCTTGGCTGATGAGCTATGGGAAAAAACACAGCAAAGAAGGGGAATAGTGAATGTGTGCATACATGGGGAGAGGGAAAGGGGTAGAGGCAGAAGGAGGGAAAGATGGGGTGGCCAAGAAGGTCTCTAAATAAGTGTCATCTGAAGGAACTGAGCCATGGGACTATTAACAGGGAAGAGAGTTACAGGAAGCAGGAGGTTCAAGTGCCAAGTCCTGTAGTAGGAGTATACAGTATGTGGCATATCTGAAGAACAGTAAGGTCAGTATGGCTGGGTACAGTAAGTAAGGGAAGCATGGTAAGCAATGAAGTCCCTGAAATAACTGGCTTTTATTCTAAGAAAAATGGGGAGCCACTGAAGGGTTCTGAACAGTCAGAAGGTTACTACAGTAATCTAGGTGAGAGTTAAAGGTAGCTTGTACGACAGTGGTTAGTGGCTAAGAGGAGAGCGATAGCGAGACTCTGGATATACCATAAAAATAGAACAAGACAATCTCTTGACAGACTGTTTATGAGAGAAAAAGTGTTATCAAGGATGATGGAGTTTGGGCCACAGCAATGGAAAGAATTAAGTTGGCATAGCTTAAATCATTATTGAATCACTACCACATTCTCCAGTTAAACAAAACTAAGAAATATACATTTTTTCCCATTTGTTGTTTGGATAGGGAAGTGGCTCTGGATAACAGCATAACCACTGCTTATGGGCAAATAGGAAATTTTGATTTAAAGCATTTTCACAAAATGGGGATTTTTTTTTTTTATGGCAGGAAAAATACTTTAAACTGATGAAAAACCTAGTTAAAAATTTGAAGAAAAAAGAGATAAGGATTCTATCATACTTAATATTCCATATACATCACCTTGGGCACAACAAAGAGTAGTTTTTTTTTGTTCAAAGGTATATCACTTGCTAAGTTTTTCTGAGAGAAGATATGTGAACAATAAAATCTAAATCCAAAAGGCATTTTCTTTATAGACACACTAAAAATTACAAAGGGAAACAAAAGGCCCTGATTTATTTGTAAAACATCTTTCACTATATTTTTTTTAAAAAGCTTTAATTGGGATCCCTGGGTGGCGCAGCGGTTTGGCGCCTGCCTTTGACCCAGGGCGCGATCCTGGAGAGCCGGGATCGAATCCCACGTCGGGCTCCCAGTGCATGGAGCCTGCTTCTCCCTCTGCCTGTGTCTCTGCCTCTCTCTCTCTCGCTCTCTGTGTGACTATCATAAATAAATAAAAAAAAAAATTTATAAAAAAAAAAAAAAAAATAAAAAGCTTTAATTAATGTTGTCCTTTAGGGAGAGAATTTTCCTTTAAAATTTGACTTACAAAATCTGTTTTTAAATTCTTTATCTGGGTACAATGACAACTATACAAGGTGGCAAAACACTGTTTTTGAACATTATACAGAGGTTTTCAGTAGTTTATAAACTCTATGGACCTCAAGATAAAGCTTCTTGCAGAGACTGATATTCCTGGTAATAACGCAACACAATCATTGAGTTTGATTATGGATTACTTACGTGTCAAGATAAAAGCAAACGCCAAAGTAGTAAAGTTAGTCTAATTTGTAAAACAACTTAGGTGAACAAAAAGGATTTAGCCACAACTAGCATCTTTTGCAGAAGTGGAATTACTGTTCAAAGCACATATGATTTTTTTTTTTAATTTTTATTTATTTATGATAGTCACACAGAGAGAGAGAGAGAGAGAGGCAGAGACACAGGCAGAGGGAGAAGCAGGCTCCATGCACCGGGAGCCCGACGTGGGATTCGATCCCGGGTCTCCAGGATCGCGCCCTGGGCCAAAGACCGGCGCTAAACCACTGCGCCACCCAGGGATCCCAGCACATATGATTTTTAAGGCTCTTTATAGATCAAATTGCATTCTTTTTTTTTTTTTAAAGATTTTTATTTATTTGAGAAAGACTGTGAGCATGAGAGGGCATAGTGGGGGAGGGAAAGGCAGAAGCAGACTCCTCACAGAGCATGGAGCCTGACACAGGGCTCAGACCCAGGACCCCAAGAACATGACTTGAGCAGAAGGCAGATACTTAACTGACTGAGCCACTCAAGTGTCCCTATGTTAAACTGCATTATGAACAACTTTAGGGAATCAAGGAAACCAATAAGAAAATTATTGCAGTAACCTAGGTAAGAAATGATGAGGGCTAGAATGAAGATGGCAGGAAGGGATATAATGGATGGGTTTAAACATTTTCAAGGTCAAACAGACACAAGAATCTATTGACAAACTGGATACAGGGATAAAAAGATAAGAAGGATGGTATCCAGGTTTCTAGCTTAATAAGTTGTGTGCTGCCATTTATTGAAATGGGATGGAAAGGGGATAAGAATAAATCAAGGCAAATTTCAAGTAATAGTGAAGGAAAAAAGAAAACCAAAAGAATTAGAATATTTATGTGAATCTGAAAATTTTAAAGATACAGAGATCAATGCAGTCTCAAAACAAAATGGATCTTGGTATGTATGCTGTCAACTACACTTGCACTGGCTTTCATGGGTATCAAGTGAAGTTCTTAAGATTAGAAACAGAGATATCTAAGTGGAGTTTGCTAAATACTGAGAAGGAATCTAAAGACACTGGGACTGACTATTTAAAACCACTACTAGAATCTTACCAAACACATGGTTTTTGTAACTTGCATTTATTTTGTTTTTTCCATCTTAAAATTTTTCTACTACTCATTTCAAAGAATGTACCATAAATCATCATTAATCTTATATTACTGAACTTTTGTTTCCAATATTTGTCGTTGTAGGAATACCATGAACCTACCTAGAGTATATTTTGACTACTTAGATAAATCTTTAAGATTAAGATTACTGAAGAGTATGTATCTTTCTGAAGATTGATACTAACTGCTAAAGTGTACCAATTTATACTTTTATTAACTAGTGTGTTAGGTCTCTCTGATCTTCATAGATAACAAATATTACCAACTTAAGATCCTTGGCAAAATATCTACCTATTACTAATGAGATTTAAAGTTTTGTATTTATGGGCCATTTCTATTTGTTCCTTTGTGAAATCAGTTTATGCACCTGTCATAACTGGTCTAGGCTTCACATACCATGGTACTCTTTATGTAGAAAGATTTGTATCTACCCTTGTTAAAAATTACTGCAATTTTTTAACTTAAAAGTTAATTTTTATATAGTCAAATAGATCATTTTATGCAGATTTTCCAAGGAAAGATTTTGATCTTCAGAGTTCTTTACCCAAGTTTGTTACAACAAATAGTCATAAAATCATTCATATTGGTTTTCTATTAACGTAAAATCATTTATCTATAAACTCTGATTTAAGGCAAGAAATGCTTTTAATAAGAATTTTAGGTATTTTGATATCAAAATATAAGGATCACCTCATCCAATCTTCATGATGCTCTCAACTCTTAAAGACAGCTTCACAAACATCAAGAAGGCTATTATGATGATAGTATTTAGCCATTTACATTCATATAGCACAGGTACAAACTATCTTTTGGTCAGCCCTTCTGTTCCACAGACAGATTACCTTCAAAGCAGGCAGGCTAAAGCCATCTGTAAGATTATGGGCTTCCTCTTCTGAAATCTGCTCTTCACTAAGTCCCAGGCCCAGCTCCTTAAAAGGCACCACACAGATGTAGTTGGTTACATTGTCACTCTCAGAGTTCAGGGGGTAGGTTAAATTAGGTTAAGGCAATCAACAAAGCCTTTTCATTAAAAGTATAAAGGGTACAGTAAAACCATCAAAGATTACTAATCTTTATTCTGAACTGTGACTTGAGGTGATGAATGCCCATTAAAAAAAAACAAAACAAAAACAACTAAATCTCAAAATCTACTATATTAACATACCTCTGGTATCTTACAGGATACTTGTGAATAAAGTATCTTTACATCTATCTAAAGATTTAAAAGTTCAACTCTTTACAAGTGCTAAAGTGCTAACTTCGTTATTTCTGACCAGTACCTTTAGAAACTGTATCCTGTACTTTACTGTAATCATGGCTGAGGCCCTGACTATGCTACAGGAAACATCAGTTCCTTGCAGTGTGCATCCTTGCAGTGTGCACCCAGAACATCATTAGAACTAAGCCTGTTGTATTTAAGTTGTTCCACACAGACCACTGTTCTGTTTCTGCTTTCCTCTTCCTCATGGGCATCTATCAAATTTACTATGTGATTTTTCCCCCTTCAAGAGATTTTGTTTTGTTGCTGTTTTTAATTTAAGGTTTTTGTGGGTGGTGGTGGTAGGGGATGGAACAGAGGGAAAGAGAAAATCTTAAGTAAGGCTCCAAGGCTCCATGCTGGGCTAGATGCTCCCAGCATGGAACCTGATAGGGCCTTGATCTCACAACCCTGAGATCATGACCTGAGCCGAAATCAAGAGTCAGATGCTTAGCTGACTGAGGCACCCAGGTACCAGCTCCGCTTCAACAGTTTTTGTAAAGAATTATATCCATACAATTCCTGATACTGAACTATTTTTATATTTCTAGCATACTCCTATCTGGTCATATAACAATATTTTAATATAGTACTATAGTAAATCTATAAATATTCTATTTAAGTATTTTGTATCTCCATCTGTGAGATTGGTCTAATTTTTAATTCTTTGTAACTTGTGTTTTGGTACGCAGTTATAGAATCTTCATAAATAAAATGATGTAGGGGAGGCTTCCTAACCTTTTCTATGGTCTGAAATAGTTTGGTTTTTTTTCCCGGCAGGACAAGAACTAGGATTTATTTTAGCAGAAGTGATGTCCGGGAGCCACACGGTGGGCCCAGGAGCAGCCACGGCAGCAAAGGCCTGGAAGACAAGGCGCCTCTGCCCTCCCGGCCCACGGCCGCCCCGGGGAGAGAGCCAGAGGAAGCCCGGGCCGCTTCGGCACAAGATGAAATAGTTTTTTAAAAAACTTTAAAACCATCTGGATCTGATAGTTAAAATCTCTTTTATCAATTTAGTTTTTGAACATGTAAATATATCTACAGGATTAAAATTAATAAGGTACAAAAAATTCATAAGGCATTAAGAGGACAGTAAAAAGTGCCTTCTACCCTTGTCCCTTAGCCACCTCATTCCCCTGGCCAAAGGCAAAAACAATCACTCTTACTAGTATTGCTCAAGACATCCTCGTGCATCTTTCAAGAAATTATGTATACATGCATACATAAAAGCAAATCCAAATAAATAAATGTGTATGTGGGGATATATATCATATACAATATATATGTATCTCCCACATATATATAAAAGCTACACACACACACACACACACAGTTATGCACAAATGGAAGCATAGCATAAATAATGCTCTGTACACTTCATTTTTTTCCCAACAACATAATTTGGGTATCATTCCACAGTAGTGCATCAAGAACTTTATCACTTTTTTACAGCTGCAAGTTTTCCATTGTTTATATATAACCAGGTGTTTTCTTTTTTAAATGGATTATTTTTTATCACATACCAAATCTCTTTTAAGTTTTTGAAATCTTCCCAGGTCAGTTTTGAAGGTCTGTATTTTGATAAGAAATTAACCATTTCCTCCTACATTTTCAAAGTTGCTGCCACAAAGTTGTATATATTATCTCCTTATACTTATTTTAATTTCTTCCCTATCTATGGTTACACCTCTGTTCCCATTACTAACTTTGTATATTTCTACTCTTTGATCAGGCATCCAAGGGTTTATATTGGTCTTTTTAAAGGAATAATAGGTAGATTCTTTTTTATTTTAATTCTTTAAGGTTTCTTGTGTGGTAAATATGTTCTGGTCCCTGCCTACTCTGAATCTCATCTCATACCCCAACTCCCAACTTACTGTGCTCTCTAGTCAGGATGGCCTTCTTGGTATATTCAATCACACTAAAATAATTCCTGTCACAAGATCTTTATACTCACTGGTCCATCAAATTGGAACATGATCTTTCTCCTCATTCAAATCTCTTTTTAAATGTCAACTCCTTAGTGAGGCCTTCCCCTACGATCCAATCAAAAGCAGTAACCCACCAATCACTCTCTATCCTACTCTGCTGGGGCTTTTTACTCTATAATAGATATGTGAAAATCTCATCTGTTCACTTTTTATTCATTATCTAATCCACTAATCCACTAGAAGGTAAGAGCCATGAGTACAAGGATTTTATCTTTCTTGTTCACTGCTAGGTTTCTATTATCTAGGAAAGTGACTGGCACAGGAAACACAAATTTGCAATCTACATTATTAGGCTATCCCTTTTACTCCCCTACCCCTCACTAAACTGTTAAGAAACTTGAGGCAGGGATCATGTCTATTATGTGTACCACCATAAATCTAGTGACTGGCATATTGCTTGGCACTGAGTTTATTCTAAAAAAACATTTACTGAATGAGTAACTACTTGAAGTTCACATGCCACACTACCATATCTCTATCTCTTTTCATATCTTTGCTTCATTCTACTTGGAATGCAGACACTTATTATCCTCAAGGTCAACTCCTTAAAAGCATTCTCTGACCCTACTGACCAAGTATATGTCATGCTATGTTGGAAGGTACCCTCAGCATTTATACTGTATTATGAACACCAGCTTATCTATTAAGTATACTCAAGTCTTTAGAAGTAGGGCATATAAGTTTTTATGTCTTTGTAGCACAGAGCAGAGGTATTTAGGTAGTGGGGAATTGAATGGACAAATTCATGACTAAAATTAAAATGCTTTCAATTTCCAAAGTATTATAGTACTGTACAGTTAAAAAATATATAGAAAAGATTTTAAGTCATAAGTCCTACAGTCAAGACACAACTTCACCTCTTACCAGTTGTGTAACACCAAGCAAATCACACAAAATGGAGATTTTATTTAGTTTTTCTCCTAAAATGGAGATAAAAAGACCTAGCTGGAAAGGTATATATAAAGATATAATAAAGCACTCTGTAAACTTAACATTTACAGAGTTTACCCCAAATACTGAAGGTACAAGTGTTTTTGCATTCCATTTACTCATAATTTAAATTACCTATGAATTTTAACTGAAATAAAGATCCTATATACCTTTATTTCCTGATAAACAGAACTAATTTCCTGACTTAGTAAATTTAAGTGACAGACTTACTGTCATGCAGTCTCTGAGTGTTTATTATACACCAGACAATATCTAAGCACTTTACATGCACTAACTCATTTGATGTCAACAAAAAAGAGTCAGGAAGAGTATGCTGTTATTGCCATTTTTAAAATGAATAAAGTGAGGTACAGAAAGTTAAGAAGCTTGCTTAGAGGTCAGCTAGGCAGTGACCAATACAGCCAAAATTTAAACTTAACCAATCTGACTTGAGAGATTCTGTTTTTATGAAAGGGGAAGGATTTCCTGTTACCAGTTTATTCCCATGTCATGACGCATATTTGCTGGGTCCAGTAACTTAAAAATGTCAGTCCTAGCAGGGCCAGATTCTCCTGACTTTATTCTTTAGACAAGTGAAGGGAGGGCCTTCAAGTTTTTTCCTTGTTGAAACTGAGCCACACAAGAACAGAAAAACTTTCTTCCTGTCTGTTATTGTTATTCCCTCTAGAATGCTTTTCCAGTTTTAAAATAGAAGTGATAATGGAAATAGCTTTAAAACAGGCAATCTCAGTTTACACTCAACTTACACAGGATGCAACTATGCTATCTATATTTACAACTCTGGAGGCATATTTATTCTTACATATAGACAGAAAAGGATATTTTTTCAGCATATATAGGGTAGCTAGCCTTGCTGCTTGAAAGTTGGCTCTTACAGTTCTGTAGACAGCTTTCCGAAGACCGATGAGATGCTGACTGGGATGCTGTCCAGCTTTATTAAATGAGCAAGCAGCACTGACCCTGTCAAGCAAACTTGAAAAGTAAAATGTGATACAACTGTACAGGTGTCCTAATGCTTTTGTTTCCTCAATCCACAATTCTATTAAACTTAGAAAAAAAATCCTTTTTTGTGATTTTTATTAGAAAATGACTGTAAATATCCCAATTCAGGTCTCACAAATAGTCATTTCTCTGATACATGTATAGCCACCAAAAAAAAGACAAATGAAAAATTAAAATCTCACAGAGTAAAGGCTTCTTCTGATATGAGAAAACAATAAATTTTAGTCAAAATATAGTAGAAATGTAGGAATACTTATGGAAGACATTGCAACTTTTTGATATAAACAATCTACTTGCTAAAATATACTAGAGTAGTACTACTTTATATTCAGTTTTCAAAACCTGTATCTACAGTAAGTATGAAAGCCTTAATTATAAAAACTTTTACATTCTTAATATGCATTTAATATGTTCATCAACCATATTTTTGGTCACTTGTACAGAACAATCAAATATTATATAGAAATACATTCTGTACATTCATAAAAGTAGGGTAAAATGACTTACCCACCTGCTGCCACTGGCACTTACCTACTCAAAATGAAGTAGGGGACGCAGATAACAGGACCAGTGGCCAACAGGGGAATGCAAGTAGAAAGGCAAAGGAAGGGTTACTAGGTAGTAGCAGAGCTACTCTCAAAGCTATTCAAGAAGATGCATTTTTATAGCACTTTCCAAAAGATAAAAGGGGAGTACCTATTGCAACAATGATATATAATATCATCCTTTTATTAATGAGACAAAAAATAATTACATATTACAAAGCTATCAGATAATAGTTTTTTCACCTAACCAGTAACCTCTCCTAGTAGCAAAACAAAATATTGAAATTTATAAATTTCTTATACTATAACCACAAATTTTCAAAACAAGATTATCTAACTCAAAACTCTTAAAATATTAAACCAAACTAAAATACATTCAGACATTAACAAAATGAGACAAAGAATGGTTAAATTCCTTGCTAGAGAGGACAAATCGAGGCAGAACAAAACACATGTTTTCAATATATGGTACTATTATTGAGTTTCATTTTACTAATAAATCAGTTGTAAAGATGACAATATTTCTAAAAGCGTTATGGTTCAAGATTCATTATCCTTCATAATTTTTTCTCAATCCATTATCCAGTTAGATGGAGATAAGTGAAACAATTTTTTCCAACATTTCTTTTGTCTGACTGCACGTCAACAAAGTTGTAATCTAGTGGTAAGTCCTGTCTAGCTGGCCTATTTTAGCTCTTTGTGCCAATTCTATACATAATTCTCTAATGTAAGTTGGAAAATGACAAAAAGCACAAAATCCCCTATACATGCCTAAACATTAACTGGACACCTAGCCACTCTGCTTAACCAATCTTCTCAATGAAATACTGTGCAAATCAAGAATGAAAAGGAGCTATTTTTAACTTTTAAAATCAAGATGCTCAAACGACTTAATATTTGCTATGCTCTACCAACAAACAGACTTTAACTACAATAGAAGGACAAAAATTAACAGAGAACTATTACATTTTGAATTAAGCAGAAAGGGAAATCACAAAATCTCCCTCATGGCTTGGCATTGTTTAAATACTGTTCTAGAACGCAACAGAGTGAAGAAGATGACTACTGGAGATTCTTCTACTTCCCTGGGTCATGATTTTCCATAGACAGTTTTCCCGTCAGTACTGTTTAAGTGTTATTCTAGAGCATGGCAAAGTGAAGAACGAGTTGACTACCCACGGTTCTTCTGTGCTCCCTTTATGTGATTTTCCAGGTATTAGTAAAATTAAGAGTAATAATTATTCTTCACCATATACTTACTTTCTCCCACCTACATATTGCAAAGGTTATAGGAGTTAAATAAATCATTATATAGTACAGTACAACTGTCATTTGTTAGTGGTTAGTAGGTAGCCTAGTGGACTGGAAACAAGCTCCAGAGTCAGGTGGAATAGATCTGAACATTTGCTCTCCCACATGTAATTGTATGCTTTTAGTTATATGTAAAATTACCTAACACAGTATTTGGAACATAAATAGTACTCAATAAATAAATATAACTACCCTTTTAATAAATACCCTATATATCTGGTAGCTTAATATTTAATTATGACTAGACTAGAATATTTAACCTCCTGTGAGAAGGTGAAACATCATTATTTGTCTGATATTCTGAGAGTATTAGTGCCAAAATATCTGCTAACATTTACTAAGGAATATCCTTAATGCATGTCAAAATTTTTCAGAATGAATTCAAGTCCGATACATCTATTATTTAAACTGAGGAAAGAGAGCATCTGGCAGAGAGTAAAGGAAACAAAGATTTGTTGGGTAATTTTGCATGCTAGGTTCAATGTGAGGCACTCTCTCTACATTATTTCATAAAATAATCACATGATAACACAGAAATAATCATAATTCTCAAGGCTCTTTGGTTTCTCAAAGTAGATAAGCAGAATCATACTACATATTAAATCCAGCATATAATGTATTTATTCCTTCACAGTTAATAGACTTTAGTAAGTGCCTAAGAGGAACCTACTTTTTAAAAAAATGCAACACAGAAATGAAAATAGGTAATAAAATTCTAATTTAGGGAATAGAAAAAGATTATTTTAAAAATAAAATGAAGAATGAACTCACAGTGTAAATCCTCGGGAAATGACTTCAGTTTCTTGAATGAGACGTAAAGCTTTTCTCACAAGGTTAGTAAAAGCTCGGCTATTTGTTGCTGTATCTTCTAAATGGACATGGTATTTTTTTAGAGTTACTTGTAGTTTGGCTGTCCTCCATAATCTCAAAGCTCTTATGATCAGAAAAATAAATAGAATCATTCCCCATACCAGCCAGGAAGATACAATCCACCAAGTGGGAAGCATAATGAGCAAACTAATGAAGGCAAACAACACTGAGACATCCCTACAACAAAGAAACCGAGAAAATGATATTCATCAGACCAGAGAAAGATGTATTACTTTAATCAGCAATTTAGGTTTACTAAAATAGATAAAATGCTAGCTTCTTTGTAAAGTAAAACTTAAAAACTATGATATTTAAACAAGTAATGTGAAATAGTTAAAAAAAATCTAGCAACTAAATAATGGTGCTTAGGTATTAAATTCTGAGCTAAGTTTAGGTAATAGATGTCTTCTGAAATGACTTTTTTTTTTTTTAAAGATATGGACTCCTCTAACCTAAAAACAAAGTATAGAGTTTAAAATCCAACTTTAAAATTTAAAAGAAAAACAATTTTTACTAATTTTTAATATTAAAATACATTTTAATAAGTCATTATTTAATAAGTAATTATTAGGAGTTCTTTTCCCAAATCAGACACTAATTACTTGCACAGAAACAAATATCTCAAGAAAATATAAGTATTTTTCCAATAGAAATAATATATACTTAAGTAACTGTTTCATTTAAGTCATCTAATTTTAAATAATCACTATCATAAATCTGGAATATACATACTTATTGCAGCCCATAATATGCACAAACTTTTACTTTTACACTGCTTTATTTATTGATTGATATTTAAAAGATTTTTTGTATTTATTCATGAGAGACAGAGTGAGAGGCAGAGACACAGGCAGAGGGAGAAGCAGGCTCCATGCAGGGAGTCTGATGTGGGACTGAATTCTGCGACTCCAGGATCATACCCTGGGCCAAAGGCAGGCACTAAACTGCTGAGCTACTACCCAGGGATCCCCTACATTGCTTTAAATTAAGTAAAAATATATATGAATTTTTTTTCTCTAGGTCAATTAGAAATCTACAGACTAAAATACATCTTTTAGGCAATGAAGACTTTGGTAAAAAGGTATACAAGAAAGAGGTGAATATAGGGAGATGTATCTGAGGATATCTAAAAAAACACTTAAAGATAGTTATAATAATCATTATAAAGAAAGTCACATGTAAGAATGCTTCTTCTTCTTCTTCTTCTTCTTCTTTTTTTTTTTTTTTTAAGAATGCTTCTTAATAAATATTTACCTGCCCTAATTTCTTTTGGAATCCTTTAACTTTCAGATGGTACTGATAATATCAAAGCAAAATCTCATCATATACTTTTATGTATTAACAGCAAAATCTAAAAGTATTTACAGGCCTGAAGGTTGCTTAATCACATCATGGCTAAAGGAAACTTGAAAGTTAAAGCTGTAAAATTCTTAAAACCCTGGTTCCTTGTAGCAGCCCCTTGCATTCTTATATTTGTAAAGGATAAGATACTTTACTTCATCATGATGCTGAGTGCTACAGATTTAGAAGACATACCTTGCTACCTATTACAGTATGAAACATTTGTCAGCATGACAGGGAAGACATAAATTCAGAACACTGAGGCCAATGTTATGTATTGGATACATAAACATTGCTTGGATAACTTGAATAGTTCAAGCAATGATTTTGTTCACTTAATAAACCCATACTTTAATAGGAAGAGACATGAACAGTTCTTTATATTTAACTCCTTTTTGCTATTCTTTCTAAAATTATGGCCTGGGATTTCTGCAATTAGACCCAAATACTTCAAGTAGTCAAAAAGTTTTAAGGACTGAATTGTCAGTCTATTCTCTACAGCTTCTTGCCAACAAATCAAGAATTGACTGTTTACCTCATGTCCCGTCCTATTTTTGATATTTCTATAATGTGTTTATGATATAAACATATGAAGAATTGGCTAGGAATGCACGCACACATGTGTACAGGTATATGGGTAAGAGAGATTCTTGGGGCAATGTTATGCCTGCTCGTGGGTTATTAAACACAGAACTAATTATATTGAATTAAAATATGTAACAATAGGATTTTTTTCCAGCTTCACTTTAAATAGTATTTATTTTGGAAAGGTATTTAAAAAAAAAAGCCTCTTTGGTATTATTACATTAATTACTATGTTAAAATGTATGGAATGTTTATGTCTTCACAATAGAGAATATGATGATGGATTTCCT
Organism: Nyctereutes procyonoides; assembly: GCF_905146905.1. Lineage (NCBI taxonomy): Eukaryota > Metazoa > Chordata > Mammalia > Carnivora > Canidae > Nyctereutes > Nyctereutes procyonoides. The sequence goes on from NW_026575122.1 coordinate 28,928,939, forward strand.
CTCCTAATACCATATACATAAGCAAAAGATAGATGATTTCTGGACAGTACCAAATATTAGGGGTTGCCAAGGAGCAAAGCGTTGGAAGGTGTCCATTTTCCTGTTGTTGAGGTTGCCCTGCAGACAGGATACTGGGATCAAGTAGCTCAATCAGTTCCACATCCTCTTGTAACAGGACTTCCTGTTGCAGGATGGTATGTAGTGAGTCGAGTCGGAATCCAATATCCTTGCCATTAAAAAACCGGAAGAGAGGCATTATTACATACATAATTTTGTATTAAAGGCTAAGCTCCTAATATGCTAACAAAATTTAGAGAATTTATTTTCAGTATAGCCTCCAAGAAGAAGATACAACAGTCCAATCAATCTATCTTTAGTATGATGTATGGGATTTTAGTTTCACTGTAAATGTGAAGCAAAGATTGAGATGGATGTTACTGAGCCACCAGATGTGAATTATAAACTTTTAATAAAAAAATGTGAAGTAACTATAGACTAATAAACCTGTCTAGTTAAGCCTAATTAATTAAATTGCTGGAACAGAGCATGGAAACTATAATCCTGTAACATAAGATGCTGTCCCTGGATACTCTAAGAATATGGCCAATAAAGTAGGTCAGCAGGATCCAGACCTAAAAACAGACTTTGGATATTAAAAACACAACATTAAGGAATGTAATGCAAAACGACACTAACATGTGCATAGCACTTTATAGTTTACAAAATGCTTTCACATACACTAGCTCATTTATTCCTTCCTCTTTTGCTTCTATTAAAAAAATTATATATACCAGGAACCATACTTGATATCAAGGGCACAAAAAATGAGCATAACATACAAGTCTCTACTCTTAAAGAATTCACAATTTAATGAAGAGGACTAAAAAGTAAACAGTTACAACATAATGAGCAAAGAGTGCAATAACGTGTATGTATGCTGGGGTATTATGAAAATGGCACAGAGGAACCAAAACTTGCAATGAAGTTGGAGAAAGGAAAAGAGGTGATGCCTGAGCTCAGTCTTAGAGCATGAACAAGAACTGACCAGATCAAAGAGTTGGAAGAGGGGGATGGGAAGAACAAAAGCCAAGTCATGCCTTTCAGTTTTACATAGAGTGTACATGGTAAAAAGGTGAAAGATGAAGGGTGCCTGGCTGGCTAGGGAGGAGGAGAATCCAACTCTTGATCTTAGGGTTACAAGTTTGAGCCACATGTTGAGTGTAGAGGTTAAATAAATAGCTAAACAAACAAACAAAAAAAAAGGTGAGAGGTAAAGTAGCAATGTTACACAGGTGAACTTTCACAAAAACTCCACAATGTACATTTCCATCCTCCTCTATGTTCTATAGAGGAGAAAACTGAAGCCCACAGAGAATAAGTAACTTTCCAGAATTCTAATTTCAGATCCTAAATCTTTGGTAATCAGTTATAGTTCTCTAAATGGAGTCTGCTGCATGAAAAATATGAAGTTTTATTATGTATTAAATTTAGGAATAGAATGGTCCTATTATAAGATAAAAATAAAGAGATCTTTTAATGACAAGGCCTTTAGCTATTAAAGTAAAACTAGGGTTTGAAGGCAATGGATTTGTTCTTCTTAGCCAGTTAATCATTCCCACACAGGAGCCAACCTATCCTGCCTAAGTTGACCATAATGGGGACTTAATAAGAACGCAGTGATCCATATACCTAACTATGAGTGCACGTCCTCTCAATTGTGCGTTATACATCACTTCTGGAGAAGGAGAAGAAAGAATTTTTTTTTAAAGATTTTATTTATTTTTTGAGAGAGAGAGAGAGAGAGAATGGCAGGCAGAAGGAGAGGCAGGTTCCCTGCTGAGCAGGGTGCCCGATGCAGGGCTTGATCCCAAGACTTTTGGATCATGACCTGAGCTGAAGGCAGACGCTTAACCGAACAGAGCTATCCAGCGCCCTGAGGAGAATATTTTTAATTAATATTAGTCCTATATGGTCATATTTATTGATTTTCTTTCTTTTTTTTTTTTTTTAAAGAAAACTCTCTGCCCAAAGTGGGGCTTGAACTCACAACCCCAAGATCAAGAGTCACATGATCTACTGACTGAGTCTGCCAGGCATCCCTTTATTGATTTTCAATTATCTAAAACAAGAACATCTTCTTGGAATGCTGGTCTTCCTGGTAGGACTTTTTTTTTTTTACCATCTACTGACACACCCTGCATGCACCTGTGCAACATTTTTCTTTCATCTTTAAACCACTGCCTCTTCTCTCTTCTTTCTTTTTTCCCTTCCCTTTCCTTTCTTTCTTTCTTTTTTTTGTAGTTATCGCACAATGTTATATTAATTTCAGGTGTACAACACAGTGATTTGACAACTCTATACATTATGCTAAGCTCACCACAAGTGTAGCTACCATCTGTCACCATACAACACTATTATAGTACCAGTGACTAAATTCCCTCTGTTATGCCTTTTATCCCTGTGACTTATTCATTTTATAATTGGAGGCCTGAAGCTCCCACTCTCTTTCACTCATTTTGCCCATCCTTCTATCCCTCACCCCTCTGGCAACCATGTTTGTTTTCTGTACTTTTGGGTCTATTTCTGCTTTTTTGTCTGTTTTGGTTTTTAGATTCTACATATGTGTAAAATCATACAGTATTTGTCTGACTTATTTTATTTAGTATAATACCTTCTAAGTCCATGCATATTGTTGCAAATGGCAAGAATTCATTCTTTCTTTTTTTAAGGCTGAGTAATATTCATTGAATATATCTACCATTCTTCTTTATCCATTCATCTATTGGATACTTAGGTTGATTCCCTATCTTGGCTATTGTAACTAATGCTCCAAAAAACATAGGGGTACATTTATCTTTCTGAATCAGTGTTTTTATTTTCTTTGAGTAAATAGTCAAATAGTGGAATTACTAGATTACATGTGTATTTCTAATTTTTTGAGGAGCTTTCATACTGTTTTTCATGGTGGCTACACCAATTTACATTCTCTCCAACATTACATGAGGGTTCCTTTTCCCCCACATCCTTGGAACATTTGTTATTTTTTGTCTTTTTGATACTAGCCATTCTGACAGGTGTAAGGTGATACCTCATTGTAGTATTGACTTGCATTTCCCTGATTAAGGATGCTGAGCATCTTTTCATGTGCCTCTTTTCTCTTTTAGAATCATGATTCTAGGGTCACCTGGTGGCTTGGTCAGTTAAGTATCCGACTCTTGATTTTGACTCAGGTCATGATCTCAGGGTCATGAGACTGAGCCCAATATTGGGTCCCATGTTCAGCATGGAGTCTGCTTGGGATTCTCTCTCTACCTCCCGCTCTGTTCCTCTTTCAGCTCACTCTCACTCTCTCTCCAAAATAAATAAACCTTAAAAAAATCATGATTCTAACATTAGGAACCAATTATTTGACCCTCTACCCCACTTTCATAAACAGAATAGCACAATTCACTTTATACCACTGTTGGAGAAGGGGTGAAAGGAGGATCACGGCAGCTTTTCAAGTAATCTTTGAAATAAATTTCCACACATTGGCCTTATTATTTGACTTGGATCCCCCCCACAGTGATATTAAAATATTAAGTATTAAAAATTAAATTTTTGCTATAAAAGCTTTAAATTGTACCTTTTATGAGACCTCTATGCACCTATATATGGGAAGTTTAAAGAAGCTTCACTAAAGGAAGGCTATAGCTCAGAGATAGGGGGAAAGCTATTAACATAAAGGGGAGCTTTCGCTCTTCATAGTTCCTTGTATAGATATGTTGCTTAATGAGGTACACATTTTCTTTAATATCATCCTTGGCATCAGACCTGTCTGCAAAAGTGGGCTGTTTCCTCAAAACTATTCTGCTCTGAGGCAGTACTAATAGCTCTAGGAATATGTGATTCTAGAATGTGACTCACTACCTAAAATCACCTAAACATACAAATAAACTTGAAAGTGACCAAGACACTCTAAATAACTAAAGCAGTGTTATCTAGTACTAGACTGCCTCTACAAAGGAAGAACTTGGACTATATTCTGATCATAAAATGAAATCAGATTAAATTGATAATTTTTTTCTTAAGGATAAATTATAAAACTGTATGTTACTCCTTAATTATAAAAATGAGAACTGCATTAAAGAGAGAGGTTGTTGCAATATTGCAATCAAAGTAGTGGGGAAATAGATACCTGTTATATTAAGAAACATCTCCCGGGTAGTCTGGGTGGCTCAGCGGGTTAGTACTGCCTTCAGACCAGGGAATGATCCTGGAGACCTGGGATCGAGTCCCACATCAGTCTCCGTGCATGGAGCCTGCTTCTCCCTCTCCCTCTCTTTCTCTCTGTGTCTCTCATGAATAAATAAATAAAATCTTAAAAAAAAAAAAAAAAAAGAAACACCTCATAATAATCCTATTTGGACTCAGGTCCAATTCTCAAATAAATGAAGACCTTTAAAAGGTACTAATTCTGATTGACTAAATATTTGTATCATCTGTATGATTGGGTGCTGTATGCTGTGGGGAGGCATACCACGTGAACTTTGGCTCACCCTCAACATATGAGTACCAAGACCTAGTTAGTACCTAGGTTTATATCCTGGTTCCACATCTTAATTCTCTGCTTCCGTTTCCTCATCTGCAAAATGAACCTAAGAATAGTAGCTACTTCATAGGGTTGTTGTGAGAATTAAGTCAATATTCATAAAATATTAAGTGGTGCACAGTGAGCATTTATGTAGTCAGTACTATGTAAGTGTTGGCTGTTAATGTTGGTAGTACACATAAAATAATTAAAATACAATAAAGAAAAGCACCCACCATACAAAAACCTATAAAACATGGCATGGATAATTATTACTATATTTCTAAAGAAAATAAGGATCCAATAGGCTGAAGTTTGTAGGAAAGGCCTTGAGGAAGAGCTAGGACTACTTAGAAAAAGACTGCAATAAAAGAGGAAAAATGGAAAGAATTCTACCACAATATAATGGCACAAAAACAGACATACAGAATAAGTATGGAATAAAAGAAAAAGAAGACTGGGTTGGCTGATGAAAACATGGTGGATAAAGGCTGGAAAGGTAGTTCAGGGCCAAATTATGCAGACTTTTTCATGCTGAAGTGATGAACTAGACTCGATTTGATGGGTAACAGGAACTTTTAAGGATCTAAATGGAAAAATGGTATGAGAAGGTAACTCAAAAGATTTCTGCCTGTATAGAATGAAAGGGTATGAGAAGCACAGCTAAAGAAGAGAGAGATTTGTTTTTACCCCTAGAGATAGAGAAGGGAACTATTCATGCATCAATATATTTCAACGATCTTGTATATTTTTAAAAGTATTGTGCTGTTTCATAAAGCTGATGAAGATCAAATGAGATAACATGTGTGAAAGCACTTTACAGGCTAAAAAGTGCTTAAAAAGTGCAAATACCACTACCATTACAATTGTTATAAAAGAACTTTTTTTTTTAATCTTTAAGAAGTACTACTTTAATAAAAAGGAACAATGGCAAAAGGTTCAGCTATCATGGAACAACTGCCAGTATTTTTATAAAAGGAAAGAGGGAATGGTTCAGTATCTGTATAGCCAAAAAAAATTTAAATATGTCATGGCTGAGAGAAAAGTCAAGCATCTCATGCCAGAAGCCAACAGGGTAATTCCTTGTTCCATTACTAGTAAATGATTTCTTTGGTACGTACTTCTTACAGTTCTCTATAATACAGGCACAAAAGAAATGCATATAGAAGCTGGAGCTTTACAGTGAAATGTACAGCCAGTGACAAAGAACCAAGAATGAAAAGATCAGGACTATGTAGACTATGATTAAACCATAGAAAAATGTATATGGATCCATATACCTTACCACAGTCCTAGTATCACTGAAGGATGAGGATGGCTCCACCTGGATAGAGATGATATTCTACGTAGGTGACAAGACACTTCATTGACCTTCTCAACATACCTACAAAGATGAAACCCTGAACAGAGAACTTGCCCGTTTGGATTGCTAAAAAAGTAATTTTAGTCAGTCAATACATAATAATACTCAAGCTAGAGAGTGGTATGTTATAATGGAGAGCCTGGGCTTTGAAACAGGAGACCTAAGTTCAAATTCTAACTACCACTTTCTACCTAACCGTTCTTGAACAATTCACTTAATAAGTAATCTTAAACCAAACTATCTGAATCTCAGGTTTTCCAACTGGTAAACTGCACTAAACCTTACAGTGTTTAGATTACCAAATCAAAATGTGAAAGCACTTTGTAAACATCTCTTTACAAATGATAATTTACAAGAATGATAATTATCATCATCTTAAGGTCACAGACCAGCAAAGGATCCTGAAATATGCTTTCTTGTAACTTGATTATTCCTTCTGAGAGCCATGAGAACTTCCTAACTTTGATTTTTTTAGCTATACTATTTGGATTTTGCATTGCTTAGGATGTACAAAGTTGAAGCACTCCCCCTTGAGGGTCAGAGGTCAAACTCTAGATCTATTACAGTAGAGAGTAAGGAAAAAAGGGAAAAAAAGCAAGTCTCCCAGGAAAACAAAGACTCTCAATGGACACAAATCCAAGTCTTTGGGAAATTCTGTGATTAGTAGTCTCAGGAGACTAAATTTTACATATGAAGTTGTCAGAAAATGATAAATTAATGATAAATAAATTAGAGGGGGAACCACTTTGATTTTGTCCAAACTTTGTAATCACAGACTGTGGGATAAGGAAAAGACAGGCTCCTAATGAAATGGGAGAAGATCTCACTAATAGATATATTCCTTTCCCTATTGAGAGGAATACTTGTCAATGGAGAAAGATAGCAGCAGGAAATTAATAATCTAACAAATAAGGTATTAATAACTACCAGAATATTCTATTCTAAATAGCTAATAGCCTCTTGAAAGAACTATGAAATAATACTAATAAATCCAAATTCAAAAATCCACAACTACTGAAGAAATTCTTGGTGTTTTTTTTTTCTTTTTTCTTTTTTTAAGGTGACACCAACAAACTTTATTAACACTTAATAAGGCAGGTAGTCTTCCTTCAGAGATTTTATTCTCCTTTCAGAATTTCTATTTAGAATCAATCACTGCCCAAATCAGTAGCAAAACATTCTGATTCATTAGATTCTGTCACTAATAAACCGGAGCTCAGAAAACTGACAAAGAAGTAGAGCAAACACTTACCAACTTGTGAAGTAAGTCATCTTTCTTATTGTACTGAGAAAAAATCCAACTTTTGATGGTTTCAGCCACTTTTAACAGGATGCCTTGCTGAAGGAGATGAATGACATAGTATAGGATTTATTAAACATATCCAAACAGCAGAAATACTTCAAATAACTTACTTCTAATCAATCAGAATTTTTATTAGAAAAAGGGAGAAAAGAAATCATCTAGGTTATATCGTTTGTCACTATGTCTCAGGCTTCTTAATAGTTCCTACATTTACTTGCACATCAGAATCACCTAGAGATTTCAGTTAGAAATATAACTCTTGGGTCCCCAGACTAAAGGTTCAGACTCAGTAAGTTTGAAATGAGACCTGAAAGTAGATTTTTTAAAGAACACTCAGAAGTCATCCTGATGCAGCTCATTTACCTTGAATATGTCAAAATGATGACAGTAAGTATTTCAAAATGAAAACCAAACGATGCACCCAGTTCTCAAATACCAAGAACATTTCATTCCACAATGCTATCTATGGCAGAAAGATATTTTAATCAATTTTAGAAAAAGTATCTCATACTGAATAAAAGTTATATTTTTAGTCAGCCAAAAATTCAATTTACCTTAATGTTAATAGCCATTTCCTGTATATGCTAGTAAATGAAGTTTATGTTTGTTGAGTGATTACTATATCCCTGGTACAGAAAAAGGGTCATAGGAACAAAGATGACTATACCTAACTGCTGTTTTTAAGAACTTAGTATAGAAGACATGGTATAAATAATTACAAACCAATTTAAGGTCTGAGAAAATGTAGGAAAAGAGGTCAAGAGGTGCTAACACTGAAGCTATGCCCTAAAAGATGAGCAGGAATTTAACAAAGGAGGAAGGAAAATTCTGGGTAAGAGAACAGGATGAATAAAGGGGACAGCCATGGAAGCACATGTCATGGGTATGGTGGCATAAACTGGGACAGGCTAAGACCCAAAGGAAAAAGGGAATAGTCATGATCACTGAGAGGGGTTATAAAGGGCTTTGGTCTTACATGCCCTAATAGTTTATAGACTTTATCCTGTAGATTGTGAGGAGCTATCAAAGATTTTTTTAAAAAATATTTTATTTATTTATTCATGAGATACACACACAGAGAGAGGGGCAGACACAGGCAGAGGGAGAAGCAGGCTCCATGCAGGGAGCCCGATGTGGGACTCGATCCCGGGACCCCAGGATCACGCCCTGGGCCGAAGGCAGGCGCCAAACCACTGAGCCACCCAGGGATCCCCTATCAAAGATTTTTAGCAAGGAAATGAAACAATAAAAATCAGCATTTCAGAAAAATAACTGGCTACAGTGCAGAGGCAGTACTGGCAGGAAATGACTGTAGCCAAGAAGCATGATTAGGAGAATATTTAATAGTCCAGCTAAATACTGACAAAGGCCTTAAGTAGGATAGCAAAAAAATGGTAAAGGATAAGGGTTGGATTTTCAAGACATAAGAAGTTCACTTGATATATCATTTAGAGACCAAATTAATTTGGGAGTAATAGGAAATCTTAAGTTAACTGAAAGAGTGGTAATTTGGGAACATGGGAAGAATATTTTGTTTGTTTTACATATATGAATCTGTTTCCTGGGGCACAGGCCAGGTGAAAATGTTTAACAAACATCTAGCTTTCAGTGAAGACAGAGAACACACATAAGTGGTCAATGAGGGCAAGAAAGAAGAGGAGATCACTCAGAAAAACTGACCAAGCAGAGAAGAGGCCTAATGTTAAAACTTTATGAAAAGAACATTTATGAATAATCACAGGAAAACTAGAAAAAATATACAGAGAATGAATATTCATAGTGAGAATACCAGTAAGAGTATATCATGATAACATTAAAAAGTAAAAGTTAAAAAGGAGTGATTAAGGCTAACAAGTTTTATCATGATCTCATATTATACAAAAAAATTTGCTTTCCAAAGAAAATAACTGGTACTTCACTGCTTGAACAGAACTTTGGGGGCAATTCTAAAAATATATCCCTTGAGAAGGAACTAAATAATGCAATAAATCTTTCTAAAATTTAGCTGTCCCAGATTTAGAAAAACTCCATTTTAGAAAAATATAGCTCATACAGTTGAAATATGTAATATGAAAACTAAAGGAACTTTCTAGATGTGGTAATTTTGAAAGCATTCTCTGGGTATTTTTTAATTTCTGAGGACTAGCAAATTTTAAACTCTCATTTTAGTTACTTATAAATTAATAACACTTCTATATGTAAAAATACCTATCATAAATGAAAAGGATTAAATACCTGTAAAGTCCAAGTTTGAACAACAACAACAAAAAAGGCCAATGCCTATATCCTGCCTAAGACTATCCCATGGTCCATTCTTGTCTTCTGGTGCCAAGTAATCTCAAATCCAAGTTTTAATCTATAAATAACCTATTAGCTATATCCTTTGGTTTTGCTTTCAAAACACTTCCCAGGAATAATCACATTTGAAAGGGGCAGAGAGAAGAAAGAGAAAGAGTTTAAGTCCAGAGGACTAGCAAATTGGTTCTGATCCATGTGAGCTCTAACTCTCTAAATCCTATCCTGGAAGCATCAGTCAAAAAAACATTTCTCTGGTATTTTTTCTACTCTTGCAAATGGCCCCCCAGCCTGGTTACCTCACATTTTAGAGGTTTTTCTAAGAACAGGAGAAAAAAAGACTTCCTTCTCTATTACCACAGAGTAAATAACTAATTGAAAACTTTAAAAAGCCTCCTCCCAAAAATAATGATATCTTATAATAAAACACTGATTAAACTAGAATGTTCAAGAAATGAGGTAATCTGGGATCCCTGGGTGGCGCAGCGGTTTGGCGCCTGCCTTTGGCTCAGGGCGCGATCCTGGAGACCCGGGATCGAATCCCACGTCGGGCTCCCGGTGCATGGAGCCTGCTTCTCCCTCTGCCTATGTCTCTGCCTCTCTCTCTCTGTGACTGTTGTAAATAAAAAATTAAAAAAAAATGAGGTAATCTGGTTTATTTTTTCTATTAAATTAGAATTCCTTTTGTTAAAACTGAAATGTACTAGAATATTTTTTAATTTTATTAAGTATGGCTAATAGAACATAAATGAATCTAGTAAATGAATTTTATAGAACATAATTGGAGATTCTTCCCGTATCTCAGCCTTACAATTTTATACATCAACTGAGATATTTATTACATAAAAGGATTCTGTGGAGTTATAAAGGGCATCACAAATTGAGGTAAATATACCCACTCCATCACATATCCTTGCTTACGAAATATGTTATCAATCTGCTTTCTTACAACTTGTGCTCTCTTTTAAAAAATAATACATAAAGAAAGAATTCCAATTAATACAAAAGTCCTAAAGGTCGAGTTCTCTTTAAGGTTTTAGTATATTTTTCTGGTTTCCTTCCAAACAACTTCAGTATTTTAAAGAAATGATATATTTTAATCCTCAACCACTTTAATTTCATTATAGAAATTATTGAGATAGTCCAAAACAGCAAGGAGTTATATTTATCTAAACAGTTTTGTACTGATGAAATAAAAAATAAAGTCTTACCGGTGTTGGGGAAGACACGGAGGTGCTTTTAAGATGTTTTTTTTTTGTTTTTTTTTTTGTTTTGTTTCTTTGCAAGAATAAGGGCAAAGGCAGTTTAAATAATCAGTGAGGTGAAGAATAAAAGATTAATCATAGGGACGGGACGTTGCTTGGCTCAGAGGTTGAGCATCTGCCTTTTGTTCAGGGCGTGATCCCAGGGTCCAGGGATTGAGTCCAGCATTGGGTTCCCTGTGAGAAGCCTGCTTCTCCCTCTGCCTATGATTCTGCCTCTTTCTCTGTGTCTTTCATGAATAAATAAATAAAATCTTTAAAAAAAAAACCAGATTAATCATAGAGATTGAACGTGCTTTCTTACCTTTGGCAGGGCTCTTGCAGGAAGCTTTTGTTGTCCCTCTGTCACTGTGCTTTTTTCTGGTTTTGGTGACAGAGGAGAACATATTTCAAAGTCTGTGTGTCCCAGATCCTGTAAGTACTGGTAAAGTGGAGAATTCTGAAAGAGATATATAAAATAAAGCAAACTTTAAGATGGTTACTGTCAAAAGTTTTAGAGGACAAGTTTAATACCAGACTTCACTATCATGACCAGTATGCCCAAATTCTTTAAAGCTTCATCTGTTAAAAAGTGAATTGTCTGTCACAATGCCATCTAACATTTTTTAAACAATTTACAAACAATTCAACAGAGGGACCCAAAAAAGGAAAAGCTCTAAACACAGATTTTTCTGAGTGGGTACCAGCAAGAAAAAATGAATTTAGGAATATAAATAGATTTGTTAAGCAATTTCTTTGCCCAAATATTTGTAGTATTAGAGTAGATGGCTTCAAAATAGCCAAGTCCTTGTTATAGATAGCTCCTAAGAGGGCCTACAGTGAAAAGACATGATTACTTGAAGCCAAGAATTAAGCAATGATTATATTACATTAATTATAATTTTATCATACCATCAGTCATTAATTCATTCAAGCACAAATATGTATTATCTACCACATGCTCAACACTGTAAACAAACTTAAAACTCCAAGAAGTTACCCAAAATAAGCTGTTTCTTAAATACAACCATATGGCAAACAAGAGACTCTGTGACTAATAAAAGCAGTAGAACATGGTGGTTAAGAACAAAAACTCTGGAGCCAGACTATAGATTCAAATCCTAACTATGCTTCTTACTGGCTATCTTATGACAGTTTATAATCCTGTGTTTCAGCTGTCTCACCCTAAAATAGGAATAATAATAATAATACCTAGTTCATATGGTTCTTATAAGGACTAAGTAAATACAAAGCACTTAGAACAGTACCTGGCCCATAGTAATCACTCAATTTATACTTCAACTTTATATAAGCCAGGTGGAAAGGGCACAGGTTTGGAACAGACCAGTCCAAACAAAAAAACAAAAACAAAAAGCTTAAATTCCATCAGATACATCAGCATCTGTTGGATGAAAAAAATCTATGGGACAATTTTCTGGATAAAAATCAAGGTTTAATTTTAACTTTCAGTCTTCTCTAAAGCACAAAGTTGGTGATATGTTTAAAAATAAACCTTGACTCCATTCAACAAAAATATTTAATACTTTAAAAAAGACCTTATGTTAGGTAATAGAGATACAATAACAACCACCACCAAAACAGCAACACAACTAACATAGTACCATATGGCAAAGGCTTACCTAAGCATTCTACTTGCATCATTTCATTTAAGGTTCACAACAAATTCTAAAAAGTATTATGATCATTACTATCATTACTATTGCTAATTTCCATTGCATAGAAGATGAAACAGATTCACTGAGATACAGAAAGCAGGATAGGTCTGACTCCAAAGCCAACACTCTGTAATATTATACTACACCATCTAAAATAACAAATAGTTCCTCCTGCATCTACAGAGGAAGACAGGGAAACTTCCTTATGGTTTAGTATAGAAACATCAAGCAAATCAATAATTACAGGATTATATCAGATGCTATGGAAACAAAGGGGAGGCAGTTAAATTTAGAGTGATATTTCTAGGGACTATATCCCTGAGTTTGGGAAAATGAGGAATAGTGGGAATTTGCTTGTACTGGTAGCAATTTGCTGGGTATCAATTCCAGAAAATAAAAGACAAGTAAAACGCTTCCTTTTTAAAGTGATGTTTAATGCTCTTTTGAGAAAAATATGCAAAAAATGATAATAAAAGAAGGATTATGTTTCTTATCTCTCTACCAGACAAATCTCTGGTAGCATAAATGGTTAATCTTTATATCAACCATAATGTAGCTTCAAATATTGCCTTGAATTACTCAAGCATTTCTAAAATGAGTTGTGAACTCCACCCTGCTGTCTCCAGAGTGGCAAAAGCACAAGAATGCTTGTTCGGTTGGGCTGACCTTTTGAAAAGTTTACATACTTAGAAAAAAAAAAAAACTTGCTTTTAAGGCAGTAGAACCCTTTCTTCAAGTGAACTCCCATGGGGAAGAACAATAAATACGATGGATCAAAGTGGAGTTACTCTAATTCTAGGGTTGCCAAAGTTTTTCTGTAAAAGGCCACACAGTAAATATTTCACACTTTACAGGCTATATGGTCTCTATTGTAACTAACCAATCCTGCTGCTGTAGTGTAAAAGTAGCCACAACAATACATAAACCAATGAGTGTAATTATGCTCCAATAAAACTTTATTTATGGAAATACTGAACTTCTTATAATTTCCATGTGTCACAAAATACCATTCTTTTGATATTTTCCCAAACTACTTAAAAATGTAAAGTCCACTCTTTATTCACCAGTAGCAGAAAAATAGGTGGGGAACGGAGAACAAATCTGATCCAAACAGCTAGTTTGCTGACTTCTGTTCTAACTAAATGCTCAGTAGTTATCTTGAGGCATACTCTTGATTGCCACTTGTTCTCTGGCAGGAGGCTTGGGGGGTAGGGATGGGGCCAAACTTCTTTTCATTCAAATTCTAATACCTTTCTTGCTACACACTTAGCTGATGCTGTGTCAGCACTGAACCCAAAGTCCCTTCCTTTTCCAGTTTATGTCACAGCTCACAAAATAACAAAACTGGATTGCTTGTAACATAGTTTTACAAGATTAGACAGAAGAGAAACAATGAATACTGTGTTCCGTGTGTGTGTGTGTGTGTGTGTGTGTGTGTGTGTATACACAGATACTGCACATCCACTACAAGCATACATATGCATATTCAGTCGGGAACACCATAAACTGAACACCTGCTTATAACAACTTTGCAAAAACAGCATTAATCATTTACCTTGACTAATACCAATAATGTCCAACTGTATAATTCTGTTAGTACCTTATTCTGCCTTTTCTACAAATGTGAAATTTTTCATTACCTTTTTGGTTGGTTTTACAACGTTCTTGTCAAAGGTGTGAGATACATCTATTTGAGCCTATGCAACAATGAATGATGCTTTAGTAGTTCTGGTTTCTTCCCCATCTCTAGTGATAGAATTCATCACTTTCACCCTAGAAAGCACTGTTTTACATTTGTGGAAAATTCGGGCTTGCCAAGACTATCACTGTGCCTTGTTTCATGGCTTTATATAACTAAGTATTTGACAAAATTTCAGAGTAGATAATCTTTGGAGACTAGGGATGAAAGTATTGCAGGTCCAGGGCAGCCCGGGTGGTTGGGCGGTTTGGCGCTGCCTTCAGCCCAGGGCCTGATCCTGGAGACCCGGGATTGAGTCCCATGTCGGGCTCCCTGCATGGAGCCTGCTTCTCCCTCTGCCTCTCTCTCTCTCTCTCTCTGTGTCTCTCATGAATAAATAAATAAAATCTTTAAAAAAAAAAAAAAAGAAAGTATTGCAGGTCCAACAGAATGTAACTCCAATCACTAGTGTATTTCATATTTGCACTTTCCTCTTTTGGACTGCTACTACAAATCATACCACTTTCTAACACATATAAACTCAGACTGTATGAACTCTAAAGCTCTTATTCATTACATTTATGATAGTATTCTGAGTTGTAGCATTTATTTTACTGTTTTATTTCTATTTTTATGCTTCATTCACTTTTGCGCCAAAATAAAATTTAAAATTTAGTCAATGATAACAATAACACATAAATGAAAAACAAAGATCCTGTGGTTAATGAACTGAACAGGAGCCAAGATGAAACTGACCACAGTAGACCTTGTAGCACATGAGCAATTTTTAAGAAGGCAAAGGGATTTTTGGTAACATTATTATTTTATTAATCTAAAAAAATGTTTGGGGGCTAAAATTACACTTTTTCTCTGAAATTGCCAAATAACCTGTGTACTCTTTGGCAGATCTCAGAAAACCACATCATGACTAGTGGTTCGCAGATTTTTTTGGTCTCAAAACCTGTTTAAGGTCTTAAAAATAATTGAGAGCTCCAAAGAGTTTTTGTGGATGTCTAACAACATTTATCATATTGGAAATGAAAACTAAAATTAAAATGTTTATTAACGTAAAAATAACAATAAACTCATTACAATATTAATGTAAGTAATACAATTTTAATGAAAAAAAATCCAAAATGAAAAAAATGTATTGACCAAAGTGGACTGTTTTACTTTTTTTGCAAATCTTATTATCTGGCTTAATAGGAGATAGCTGGATTCTTATACGCTTCTTCATTCAATGTGTTGCAATTTATTGTTCTGGATGAAGTATATAAAGAAAATCAAGCCTTAAACAGGTAAGCAGTTGAAGGAGCCTGGGTAGCTCAGTTGGTTAAGCATCTGACTCTTGATATCAGCTCAGGTCTTGATCTCAGGGTGGTGAGTTTTAGCCCCATATTGGGCTTTAAGCCCAGCATGGAGCCAACTTAAAACAAACAAGTAAATAAATATTGTTGGAAAGGGAGTATTTTAATAGTCTTTTCTGATAACTGAATTAACAAAAATAGCTATAACAAAACTCAAGTGATAGTTTTGAAAAAGTTAATTTTAATGTGGAACGTGAAACCATATTGATGAGCTTTTCATACACTGTACATGAATGAGAGTAAAAAAACAAACGTGTTGTATTAAAACGTGATTGCCCAAAATAAAATAATGTATTTCTTCTTTTCAGCAAGATGAAGCTCAACATTACAAGAGCCCTAACCACTGTATTTACAGATTTGGGGTTATTAGGTTTATAAACAAATAAACTGAAATCTCTATGTCTCATATAGTGAATATTATTCTAGGCTGATGGTTAGCCTCAGAAAGAGAATATTTTTTGGAGGGTAAGGCAGAGTAGGTGATGATAGGTAATTTTCTATTATAACTTTTTTCCTTGGTTCAAGCAAAATAGAACCACAAATGTTTCAGTTAAGTTGTTTTCTTGAAGAGAAATTATTAGCACTGGACTCAAACTATAATTCTGTAGTATTGGAGAATGTTATTGTTGCCAAAAGAAATATGAGAAACCTCAGACACAGCATGTGGGAGCTTCTCCTCAGGAAATCCTTGTGGTTCACTATTCCTGTAAATTTTAGCTGACAGAAAACACACATCACAGAACCAGAAAGAATTTTGCTAAATGAAAGACGGCCAAGAGTCTTTGGTTGTGCTGAGATTTTTCTGATGGCTGAAACATATTTTTGTAAGAAAAATAAACAAAAATAGACAGGAAACCCCAACATTTTTGCTGAACAAGCACTTCAAGAAAATGACTCAGTTAAATCCGAGACTACCTGCATATCATGCCCACCTACCCATTAAAGATATCAGATCCCATTTAATGCAGTTTGCTTTCAGCCTGATTTGTGGTGCATTCTATAGAAGTGCCAGTGCCATTATTGCTGGCTTGCATTTAAGAAGGAAGATAAATTGGTGCTGAAATTGAGATGATGGGTAAATACTTTCATTATTATGTTCTCTTGTAAATTTATTTATGTATTTATGTATTTATGTATTTATTTATTTTTGAGAGAGAGAGCTAGCGAGCGCGAGCGGTGCACAGTGCTGGTGGCAGGGGTGGGGGGGAAAGAGAATCTTCAGCAGACTCCACACACACTCCATGTTAGCACAGAGCCTAACATGGGGCTGAATCCAGAACTCTGAGATCATAACCTAAGCCAAAATCAAGAGTCGGACACTTAACTAACTGAGCCACGCAGGTGCCCCCCTTCTAAACTGCTTTAAACCCTTATAGAGAGAATAAATTGTAACCTTCCAGGTTCTAGGCCAGAGAGGGAATAGGCAACATACCAACATGGCAGCATTAGGCAACTTGTTCAATAATAAATACTAACTGAACATCTATGTGCCGGGCACAAGGAAGAAAACAGAACAAAATAGGTGAGGTCCTTGCTAAAAAGTTTCATTATATGATACTTCTGATAGGATCATTGCTTTTAACTATCAAGGAAAATAGTGAGTTTTCTTTTTTTTTTAATTTTTATTTATTTATGATAGGCACACAGTGAGAGAGAGAGAGAGAGAGAGAGAGAGAGAGAGAGAGAGAGGCAGAGGGAGAAGCAGGCTCCATGCACAGGGAGCCCGACGTGGGATTCGATCCCGGGTCTCCAGGATCGCGCCCTGGGCCAAAGGCAGGCACCAAACCGCTGCGCCACCCAGGGATCCCAATAGTGAATATTCTGATACTTTCCAGGTAGGCTGCTATGTTTCAGGAAAATCCTCTCTTGGTCCCAGTTTCCTTAAGTACAAAATAAGGATTCTTTGGGTTTCTTAAACTTGTTCAAGTGGTGAAACGAAACTCATGATGTTCCCTGAGAAACAAAATAAAAAAGTGATATGCTAAAAAATTCTAATTTTGTGCTAAATCAAATGCCATCTTATCCTACGCAATCAGTCAGTGCCAAAATACAGAAATTCTACATATCAAATTACCCAGTTTCCTCAACAAATGAGCAATATAATAAAGGTGGAAGAAGTAGAGAAAACTGCTATAAAGGCCAGTGGGGCATATCATCCAAATGTAATGTACGGGTTTTGTTTAGATCCTGGTTTGAACAATTGTAAGACATTTTTTTAGATACTCAAGGAAATCCAAATGCAGACTAGATATTAAGTGATACTATAATCAAACTAACCTGATCCTTGGTGAGTCACAGAAACTATACCAGGTGAGTTGTCACACAAAGAAACTTTATTTGCAGCATATAAGTAGAACATGAGGAGTAACTTCCAAAGCCTGACTCCCTGAGCAAGGGTGAACGGGTTGAGTGTCCACCTTTGGGTCAGGGCTCAGGTCGTGATCCTGGAATCCTGGGATCGGGTCCCGCATTGGGCTCCTCACAGGGTGCCTGTTTCTCCCCCTGCCTATGTCTCTGCCTCTTTTGCTCATGAATAAATAAAATCTTTTTTTTTAATTATTTTTTTTAAAAAAAGGATTAGAAGGAATATTTACATAAGGGTGCCTTGTCACCACTAGATCAGCATATAGGGTGGCATATGTGTCTTAAGGAAATATACCTATGTATATGATATGTTCTGTAAATGAGGCTTGTGCTCCTTCTTGGATAGAGGTTTTGATATTATAATGAGGAAAAGGTAACTGTTCATTACTCTATGGGTCACTTCATCCATGGTCCAACTGTGTAGACATGAGTTGGGGGTTAAATTCAAACTGGTCTGGGTGTCCTGGGCTGGCTGGAATTGTTTATCTAGGCAGACCTTGTTGCTTGAGCGGCAGTTTCAGTTTATATCATGGGATGCTATGCCCCTCAGGTCTTT
The DNA here is from genome assembly GCF_905146905.1 of Nyctereutes procyonoides. Taxonomy (NCBI): domain Eukaryota; kingdom Metazoa; phylum Chordata; class Mammalia; order Carnivora; family Canidae; genus Nyctereutes; species Nyctereutes procyonoides. The sequence goes on from NW_026575122.1 coordinate 28,947,352, forward strand.
TGCCTGACTTAAGAGATAAGCTGGAAAAAAGAACTTAAGGAAGAATGTGGGACAAAAGTCTGTGGGTACAAGCAGGTGAGTAATAAAGGTCAGGTCTTAGGGTCTAGCTGGTGACAATATAAGGGAATCAATATTAATTTTATTAAATTACACTGGAGTTAGCATTAAAAAAAAAGGACAGAGTGTATTTATCTCTAAGAGATGCATACTAAAGCACTTACAGGTGAAATTAGGTAATGTCTGGGGTCTGCTTTGAAATACTCCAAGAAAAAAGGTGGGGATAGGAGAGGAACAGATGAGATAGCTTGGGAAATGTTTAGACTTGCTCAAGCTAAAGCCAGGTGATGAGTACTTGGAGCTTTTACCATATTATTCTTTCCTTTTTAATATATAATATATGCATATATACATATGTATAATTTTAAAAGTCCATTGTAAATTTTTAAAAAATCAGATGCCAGTTAAAAGATCTGCATGCTGAAAACTATACAACACTTATGAAAGAAATTGAAGAAACAAAAAGAAATGGAAAAACAGTCCAAGTTCATGGATTGGAAGAACAAATATTATTAATATGTCTATATTACCCAAAGCAATCTATGCATTCAATACAATTCTGATCAAAATAATCAGCATTTTTCACAGAACTAGAACAGTCCTAAAATTTGTATGGTACCAGAAAAGACCCCAAAGAGCCAAAGTAATGATGAAAAAGAAAAGCAAAGTGAGAGGCATCGCAACCCCAGACTTCAAGCTATATTACAAAGCTGTAATTATCCAGACAGTAAGGTATTGGCACAAAGACAGACACACAGATCAATGGAATAGAACAGAGAACTCAGAAATGGACCCACAACTCTATGGTCAACTAATCTTCAACAAAGCAGGAAAAGAATAGCCAATGGAAAAAAGGCAGTCTCTTCAACACACAGTATTGGGAAAACTGGACAGCAACATGCAGAAAAATGAAATGGGGTCATTTTCTTACACCATACACAAATATAAGTTCAAGATGGATGAAAGACCTAAATGTGAGACAGGACACCATCAAAATCCTAGAGGAGAACACAGGCAGTAATGTCTTTGACCTTGGACATAGAAACTTCTTACTGTTTCCCTTCCTGAGGCAAGGGAAACAAAAGCAAAAATGAACTATTGAGACTCAACAAGATAAAAAGGTTCTGCATAGTGAAGAAAACAATCAACAAAACTAAAAGGCAACCAACAGAATGGAAGAAGATATTTGCAAATGACATATCAGATAAAGGGTTAGTATCCAGAATCTATAAAGAACTCACCAAAGTCAACACTCAAAAATAAATAATCCAGTTAAGAAATAGGCAGAAGACATGAACAGATATTTCTCTAAAGAAGACACAAATGGCTAACAGACAAATGAAAAAAAGCTGAATATCACTCATCATCAGGGAAATACAAATCAAAACCTAAGAAATATCACCTCACATAGGTCAGAATGGTTAAAATAACAACTCAGGAAACAATAAATATTAGCAAGGATGCAGAGAAAGGGGAATGCTTTTGCACTGTTGGTGGGAATGCAAACTCTACAGCCACTCAGGAACATAGCATGGAGGTTTCTCAAAAAGTTAATAGTAACTACCCTATGACTCAGCAATTGCACTACTAGGTATTTCTCCAAAGGATACAAAAATGTTGATTTGAAGGGGCATATGAACTCCAATGTTTATAGCAGTGCTATCAACATAGCCAAATTATGGAAAGAACCCAAATGTTCACTGACTGGTGAATGCATAAACCACATCTTGTGTGTGTGTGTGTATGAGTATTAGTCAACAAAAAGAATGAAATCTTGTCATTTGCAACAACATGGGTAGAACTAGAAGGTATAATGCTAAGAAGAATAAGTCAGAGAAAGACAAATACCATAAGATTTTGCTCATATGTGGAATTTAAGAAACAAAACAGATGAACACAGGTGAAGGGAAGGAAAAATAAAATAAGAAAAAAACAGGGAGGGAGGCAAACCGTAAGTGACTTTTAATTATAGAGAACAAACTGAAGGTTGCTGGAGAAGAGGTAGATGGGCTAAATGGGTGACAGGCATTAAGGAGGGCATTTGTGATGAGCACTGGATAATGTTATATGTAAGTGATGAATCACTAAAGTTTACTCATGAAACCAATACTATGCTATATGTTAACTAACTTGAATTTAAAAAATACATAGGGGCACCCCTGGTGGTGCAGCGGTTTAGCGCTGCCTGCAGCCCAGGGTGTGATCCCGGAGACCTGGGATAGAGTCCCATGTCGGGGTCCCTGCAGGGAGCCTGCTTCTCCTTCTGCCTGTGTCTCTGCCTCTCTCTCTCTCTCTCTCTCTCTCTCTCTCTCTCTCTCTCTGTGTGTCTCTCATGAATAAAAAAATAAAATCTTAAAAAAAATAAATAAAAATATGTAAATAATCAGATGTCAGGTTTTCCTAGAGTCTGGTATAAAAGATTTAAGAAAATAATATGGCAGAAAAATGTAAAACTGAGAAAACTCAACTTATTATTTTAATCTGGGGAAAAGATAAGCTTATTAAATTTTAGAACAGAACATTCACATCTTTCCAAACTTCCATAATTGTAGAAGAAATTGTAATATCTACTGAAAGAGAATATAATAGCAAATGTTAATTTAGTTATATCTTTATTTTTTTTAAAGACTTTATTTATTTATTCATGAGATACACACACACACACACACACACACACACACACACACACACACAAAGGCAGAGAAACAAGCAGAGGGAGAAGCAGGCTCCATGCAGGGAGCCCATCGCGGGACTCGATCCCAGGTCTCCAGGATGGCGCCAAACCACAGAGCTACCCGGGCTGCAGTAGTTTTATCTTTAAATAAATTTGTAAGTTAATCACACCAGCACCAACTAACATACTGTAACGTATACACATGATTCCTTATGTATTTATGAATACTGTTTGGCAGATATTTGGATTTGCACATTTTCTGCAACAATGCTCAGGTCACTCCATACTACTACCAAGGATAACAAATGTCAAAGGTATTCTCTAGCAATAAGCTTTCAAGTTACCAGTCTTAGTGGAGGTAAAAATAAATGACTAATTACCAATTAGTCAAATAATTGACTAATAGTCAATGTCAACTATTCATATTTACTTTCCACAAGCTAATGGAAAGTTTTTGGAATAAGCAAGTCTCAATTATGGGATTTTTGGAGCCATGTTTCAAAAACAGCATTAAGCAAGACAATTAAAAACAAAAACCAAAAACCAAAGATTATGTTCCTATAGAGCAGTAGTCCTCGAAATAGATTTTGCACCCATCCTCCAACTCCAACGTCTGGAGACATTTTGGGCTGTTACAACGGGGGAGGGAAAGAACGTTACTGGCATATAGTAGGCATGTAATATCCTACAATGAATAAGAGAAGGCCCACAAAGAGTTTTTCAGCTCAAACTGTCAATAGTGCTGAGGTTGAGAAACCTGTTTTTAGAGCATAAGGAATCAGATTGAAAAAAATTCACACAAAAAAAGGAACCCAGCAGCTCTTTTCCTTACTTATTTTGGGAGAATGATAGATTAAAAAAGCAGAAACCAAAATGGAAAATTAGTTATTTTTCCATGACTTGCAGTCTAAAACTCAACAGGCATTCTAAGAGTGAAATGAGTTATCCTCAAAATAACTGCATCCAAGTTTATGCACTAAAATTTTAGCCAGCCATCAAGACAAGAGTGATTTCCTTGGGTTACTGGCACGTATCTGTCAATGCTAGAGGCTCAAAGCTAATCACCTACGTCAAGCTAAGAAATAGCCCATAGAACCTTAGATGCTCTTTTCACACTAACTCTGATGTACCCTATGGATTCTCTCCTCTTTCCCAGAAGGACGGTCTGCAGAGCTGTACACTCTTAGAAAAGTACTTTATGTAGCCTATAGTAACTATTGGCCAAATTCGGACACTGGTTTCTGCTCTGTCTTCTAGATGCCACTGACTGAGTGCTAACAGCATTCCACTGGAATAATCATTTAGCTAGAAAAGGGGAAACAAATGGCAATCATCATTTGTTCATGTATACTAATCAAATATTTAATGAACACCTACTATATACCTGGCACTAAATTACAGAAATTTTCTGCCATTAACTTCTTTCTGGGAATATTCAAGAAAAAGTTAACATTTTTTTTAGCTATAAAAGGAAATTAAGTTCAACTGCTCAACTCAGGTTTTTTTTTTTTAATGTTTTGCTAATTTATTTTATTTAAAAATTTTTTTTATAAATTTATTTTTTATTGGTGTTCAATTTGCCAACATATAGAATAACACCCAGTGCTCATCCCATCAAGTGTTTGCTAATTTTTTTTAAAGATTTGAGAGAGAGAGAGAGAGACAACAAGCGAGCGCACAAGCAGCAGGGAGAGGGAGAAGCTGGCTCCCCACTGAGCAGACAGCTCCGACATGGGGTTCAATTTCAGAACCCTGGGATCATGACCCGAGCTGAAGGCAGACACCTACCCAACTAAGATACCCAGGCACCCCCGTTTTGCTATCTTTAAAATAAAAAATTCAAATAACACAAAAAAGATATAAAATGATAAATACCTTTATCCTACCCTTCATCTCTACTTCCTCTCCTAAATGTAATCAACATTCTTTGTGAATACATTCTCTCCAGATCTAGTACCAATTTATGCTTGAAAGGCTGGCAATGGAGGGTGCCAAGATGACTCCTACCTAGATTTCTTGTTTGGACAATTAGATGATGCCATTTACTTGAATATAAAATAGTGGCAGAACAAGTTTGAAGGGGGAGCCTGTGAGATACTTAATCATGAATAATTTAGGTCTAAAATATCTGGAGATCAGATAATTTGAATGCATGGATCTGAACTTTTAGCAAATAGGTATGGTGGCAAATCCCCATCGTAATGTACAGATACAGAAACATATTGAGGTGATGAGATCAGCTAGAGATAATACAGAGAGTGAGAAGATAAGAGGGTCCTAAGAGAGGCCAATATTTTAGAAAAGAATAGGGCCAAAGCTGGAAAATAGTAAGAGTGATGATAGTAAAAATAGTTAGCATTTCTTGAGTGGCTTATATGGTAGGCATTAAGTTAAGGATGTTTTATAATACTATATTTACTCCTAACAACAAACTTCTAAAGACAAATTTTTACTACTCCTCCAAGTTTAAAAGGAAATTAGGACATAGGGAAATTAAATAATTTGTCTAAGATCACCCAGCAGGAATGTAAAGGTAGCTGGTGTTGAGTTCAAAGCCTACACCCCTAATAACAAAATTCTCTTTGAGGAAAAAGGTATCTAGAAAGAGGAACCAAGTCTTCTATCATTTGTCCTTTTTTTTTTTTTAAATTATAAGCTCCACGCCTAACATGGGGCTTGAACTCACCACCCTGAAATCAAGAGTCATATATATGCTCCATTAACTGAGCCAGCTAGACACTTACTGTTTTAAACTAAACTAAACTAAACCAAAACTTATTGTTTTAAAATATAAGTTTTAACACTCAGGTATGGTAAGGCCAACAGATCAGGACATGACTGCCACTGAAAAGCCAGTTATATTCACAGGTCTCAAAAGATGGAGGCAGACCATCTTTTGAAGGGAAAAGATGACACAGTGGACAGCACCAGGACTGGTCAGGATAGGAGAGGGGAGGAAATTATGGACCAGAGCCTTTATTGTGGTTTCTTTGGGAATGAAGGGGAAGGCAAGGCAAGCAGACTTAAGACTGGCTAGTTTGAATAATTTCAACAGGCTCTGAAGCATAGAGGCTGTTCCTGTCTGGTACCTGACCCTTGGGATGATTAGGGTAGGTACATTGTGGCCAGGTGAGAGATGTGTAATCTAGAAGAATAGTTCGCTGTCTCTTGGGAAGAACCAGTTAACTCTGGGAGAAGCTGTCCCTCCCAGGTTAGAGAGGCCCTGAGATGATAAATGCATGAGAATACAGAAAGTAAAAGACATGGTTAACATACTTATATATCAGATTTTATATTCTGTAAGGTCCAAAATGCTGATTCTGCATGGTACAATTTTTAACTTAGTCATATTTTTTCTTTTCTTCAGGTTGTCCTCATCTCAAATTATTCCCCTTTCATTGGTGGCTTGAAATTTCAAAGAACTATGGTCACTTGAATCTGGATGTACAAATCTGGTTTTTCTTTTTTTTTTCCTTCTGTGAATATATTTTGGAGAGTGGCAACTCCAAATCTTTATAGAATTGTTTTTATGATCTCCAGGCTCCATGATTTTTCTGTTTACTCGTCCTTAAGCGAGTTCTATATTTATTAGTCTAGAGTTAATAAAGTAGCAATTGGGAATAATTTAGGCAGAAATCAAAGGGAAAATTTCAGGTATAAACACAAGGAAGAAAAATAATCAATAGGCAACAGATTACCAATTTAGAAATCCAGTTACCAAAGGTGACAGAGCCGATATGATCAAGATCACACAAACACAATTAAACAAGTATTCCAGTGCTGCAGTTTCCCACAGGCTTTGCGAGCCCTCAGTAGTGGGAGTTTGGAAATGGTCCCTGACCTGCTCTGCCAGGCTATTTCTTAGGTGACAGCAGTGTTTAGCTCTGGTATGGAGATGTCAGAGGAGGATGTTAATTCTGTTTGATACTACTGAGATGCACTTTTTTTCCTCAAAGGAATCATCAATGTCAGTTCACATCTGTTTGGTTGATTTTCTTCCCATTAATTCCTCCTAAACAACAGCAACACCAAACATTTACTGAGTACCTACATTGTGCCAGGCACATTTCTAAGCATTTTTATGTACTAACTCATTTCATCTTTATAATGACTTTATGAGACAGAGCTCTTCTAAGATAAAATGCAACTAAGGCATATAGGGACCCAAGTAACCTGCCCAAGGTCACAGAAATAGTAAATGATAGACTCAGGATTTGAACATACACAGGCCAACAGAGCCAAAGCTGTTATTTACTTCACTACATTGCAAATATTTAGAGTAATAAATTCATTAACTCAGTCTAATACAGTATTTTATATAGTTTTTTTTAACCAGAAACTGGACTTGTAAATTTTAAAATGATCTAACAGATTTAGATAATTTAATATAGCATAATTCCCCTGATAATATCTACATTTATTTTCAATCTTTTCTCTTCCGAAGAGCTATATAATTCATATGTATTTACCTCAGATCACACATACCTTAAAACTAGCTGCAAAGAATCATGGGACTATAAAAACAATAGTACTTGATTTTTACAAATTATTTTCAAGTCCAGCTCATTGAGTAATTTTTTTTTTTAAGATTTTATTTATTTACTAGAGAGAGTGAGGGAGAGAGAACACGAGAGGGGGGAGGAGCAGAGAGAGAGGGAGAAGCAGACTCCCCACCAAGCAGGAAGCCCAATGTGGGGTTCAGAGTTCAGGTTTCGATCCAGGGACTCGGATCATGACCTGAGCCAAAGGTAGATGCTTAACCTTAGGCTGAGGCATCTGGGTGTCCCAGCTCACTGGGTTTTTAAAACAAGTCTTATGACAGTGAAGAGATAATATGGCCAACATATGATAAAACTAATTTCCTTAATTTACAGTAAGACCATATAATCCAATAAGAAAATATTAAAAACTAAAAATACGGGCAAAGGATATAAAGAGGCAGTTCAAAGAAAAAAATACAAATGGATGAATATAAATAAAAACATGTTAGACTTTACTCAAACAAATATATAATTTTAATCTGGTACTTGGCAACAGTTAAGTTTGATTGTGTTTAGTGTTGGCAAGGGTATGAGGAAAAGATACTTCATACACTATTAGTGAGAGTACATCTATAAAATACATCTATTGACCTTGCAATTCAACTAGTTATCTATTTTATGGATATAGTTATAAAAGAATGCTTAAATGTACATAGAAGAACACTGACTACTGCAGCCATTTAAGAATCCACTTACATTATAAAAAAGTCAAATTACACAACATTTCTATGTGTATTATGCATACGTATTTGCATATATATAAGTGAATGTAACACACTGAAAATGATCTGGAAGGTAACTGGTTACAGTGGTTATTTCTGGGAAGAAAAGAGGAACAGGGGAAGAGAAAGGAAGGGTAAGGGAGGGCTGATGCTTTCCCTGTGTTGACTTTTTTTATAATGAGAATATACTCATGCGTTATTTGTTCGGAAAAAGGTGCCCAGCATAAGGCCTGATATAAAAGGTGTTGAACTGTTATTTTAGCAAATGAATAGAATGATCCTGTGCACTTTTCTGCATCAAAATTAATGATCAAGTCAACTATCACACAGTTTTATTATTTAAAATGTTAGTACTGTATCAAAGCCATACTATTAGGTCTGATAAAATGCTAACTATTGTCAGACGTCATTTGATCTCTACAAATCTGTATGAAACACAAGAACCAAGAGGAAAAGGCAGTTAGCTACTAAGGCAGTAAGAGACAGGAGGCATGAGCACAGAGACAAGAAATTTTATAACAGAGAAGAGACTTTGTTAATGAAGACCTCAACTTACAATAAACCTGGGGTTACCTAGAAGCCTTTGTTTCCATTTCCTTGATAACAGAATTCATCAAATTACCTAAAGGTAACTTTTCTTTAAAAAATCTGTATCCGTTTTTAATTTCTTCAGAAAAGAAAATACTAAACTTTAATTTGATGGAGAATATCTGCCCGGAAATGATTGTTTACTAGCTATTAAAAATATTTTAAAAGTCTTTTATCATTGAGTATAGTTTAAAGCTATAGGTCTAAATGTAATGACCACATATAGAACAGTAATTTTCTGGGAAAATATGATGGAAAAGGAGGAACTCCTATTGTCAATTGTTACGATTTCCTTATTTATTCCCGGCTAACTGAAGAACACCACAAAATAAGCTGATGAGGAAGACTGTCATTACCAAATTACACAAGGTAGCTATTTTCTCTATTTTTAATGAAGACCCTTTTAGTTATAAAGAACTAAAACTGTCATAATTAACAAACCCTACAAAAAAAATTTACCCATTACTATTAATTATATTGCCAATATACTGAATTTCTAGACTTTTCACTTACCTTTAAATCAGTATACAACCAGAAAGTATAATTTGAACATAACTGCTCACTGTCTCCCCCACCCCCAACCTTAAACCTTAGCTAGGTAATATCATAAAAAAGTACCTTGCAAGATTAATTATAAAATAGCAGGAAATACTTTTTGGAGTTTACACATTTCAACACAACTTCTAAATTACTATACCCAAAACCTTGAATCCAAGCATAATTTCATTGTTCCTCAATATGAGCAAAGCAAAATCTAATCATAGAAATCAAAAAGATTAAGTAAGCTAAAAGCATCCATAAAAATTGGTCCTACTAATTAAATAAACTACTCACGGACAGCATAGTTAAAATTTCTCCAATGGACCTAGATGAAAAATGTATTGCCTTTTGCCCATATTCTTTTGATCCATACACTTCTTTCTTTGATGGTTCCCACTTGTTTCTCCAGAAGAGCTATACTACAAAATGGCCACTGAACTGGAGGGTGTGTCTTCATCATTACTAAGCATTTTCCTATCAGAAGCAGCTCTCTGAAAAAACCTCAACATAATTTCTTCATTGCCACTCAGTATTACTCAGTAAGTGCAGAAGTAATAGAAAGAATAGGGTTTTTTAAATGCCTTTAAAGGATATTACTTAAAGCTTGTCTTTATTTAAACATTTTTTTAAAACTAGCAGCACGTAAGACACATATAAATTCTCCTGGCTACAGGCTTCTAAAATTTCCCAATCAAAATGCATCCTATCCAATTAATCTTACATCAAATGTTACACAGAACAAAAAGTTTTAAAGAGAGTAACTAAATTTTTTCTATATAAAAGCAGAAATGTACTTAAGAACAGTAGTATCTAGTCCAAAACAAAACACATCCATCAAAAGAAAGCTGAAGAGATGCAAAAGGAGAAAATTGACTTGCACAGCTCATATACTTGATTGAATATAGCGACAGTGACTTGGTCTTAAGTAAGGGAAAGGAAGATAGCAATGGTGGATTGAGTGCTCTCAGTTCTGACACCATCCTTAATATCATTCAATATCTTGTTAATCAACTGGCATATAATGGGCAGTTACTGAAAGCACGGCAGAAGCAAAGTAAGGAAGTGAAACTCATTTAACTACTTTAGGACAAAAATTAGAACGAGGTCAGACACATTGGCAACACGCTGTGAGAAGAGCATGCAATAAACATTAAAATGAGATCTGGGTATCACTAGATCATATCCAACCTTATTTTTTCTCCTTATCCCAAATGATAATAAAAAGAGTGGAGAAAGAATTTGTGGTTCTCTTAAGAGATAAAGGAGAGATTTTAACTCTCAAAATGATGCATTAAGTCCTTTCATTCGAAAGAGAGAATCTGTAAGGAAAAGTAAAACTAAAAGGACTGGGCAAGATACATACAGAAGTGGAAAACCCGCTTTAATAAAGGTCAAAGAGATTAATGGTATAGATTAATCCACAGAATCCCAACTTTGGGAACTTATGCAACACTGGTACAGAACCAGGAAAACTAAAACTGAGTAAAGGTTTTTGATCTAAAAAAGGACTGGAAATGAGCAGAATTTCTTCCTATATTTCCTAATTAGTGGAAGACTCTAAGGGTTTACTCTCATTTATTCAACCTATGAGATTTGAGAAAAAGTTAATACTAAAGGATGATCTGGTATAACTCCTTTATAATAAATGGGAAGGAAATTTTAGAGAAATTAAGTGATTCATTCAAGATATCATTGCTAATTAATGTCAGTCTCCTGACTACTAGTCTAGTCCCCTTTCTCCAATGCTTTTATTTTTTATTTATTTTTTTAAAGATTTTATTTATTTGAGAGAGAGAGATAGGGAGAGAAAGCACGAGCGGCGGGGGCGGGGGGGGGGGTGGAGAGAGGGAGAAGCAGCAAGCTCCCCGCTAAGCAAGGAACCTGACTCTGGACACAATCCCAGGACCTCAGGACCATGACCTGAGCAGAAGGCAGATGCTTAACCAACTGAGTCACCCAGGTGCCCCTCTATAATGCTTTTAAAAAATGAAAGCCTTTGGGGTGCCTGTCTGGCTCAGCAGGAAGACCATACAACTCTTGATTTCAGGGTTGTGAGTTCAAACTCCATGTTGGGTGTAGAGATTAAATAAAAAACTTAAAAAAAAAATGAAAGCCTTTAATAGAACTATGTAAAATACCAAGACAACCATAAAAATAATTTAAGCATTTTATACCATAACTTGAGACAAAGAAACTTGCATAAATGCAAATAAACTTCTAATAAATGCAAATTAAAATAAACTTTTAATAAATGCAAAAAAACAAATGAGAGACCTACTTACTATGTTTTAGAATGCTTGTATTGTTTTTTTATATTTTATTTATTTATTATGAGAGACAGAGAGAAAGAGGCAGAGATACAGGCAGAGGGAGAAGCAGGCTCCCCGCAGGGAGCCCTACGTGGGACTCGGGACTCGGGGCTCGATCCTACGACTTGAGCCTAAGGCAGATGCTCAAACGCTGAGCCACCCAGGTGTCCCGGAATGCTTGTATTTTAAAAAAAAACTTTAAAGTATTTTTTTTTTTTGCCCCAAATCTGTTCTGTTTCATTGGTTTTATTTTTTTAAATGTTAAAATCTTTATTAGAGCTCTGAGGATATGTGAAGCCAAAATGAAAGAAACAACAGGACCCATACAGAAAAAAGCAAAGACTTGTTTTCCAAGAATAATTTTTATAATTCATGTTAAACAAACATTATTGTACATCTGGTAATTAGCTTTGGCCTTAGTATTAATCCTTTATGTCAATAAGATTCTAATTTAATAACTCCGTTAATAAGTATTTTTTCTATTACAGATAGTGACAAAAGCATGAATTTTGCTATGCTTTGAATCTCAGCTACTATTCAGAAATAGAATATTTTATATAATACAATTGTGGAGCTTAATGTAGTACAGAAAACTGAAGATACATTTTAAGTGAAAATAAAAATAATACAATACCTTAAATTTTATTATTCCCGACAGTAACTCCATTATCAAAATAGCAAATACTGTCAATGTATACATTCACAAAAACAACTTACTTCCATTAATCAAATCAATAATGCAAGAAGGAAAGAATCTACAAATGATACTTATAAAAAATGCCTTAATGTTCTTTTGAGATGTATAACAACCTATAAAAATATAAAGGACATTGGAATTAAAATATAAAAAATAAATAAAATTATAAAAATAATATAAAGATAGGAGAATCGAGTAAGAGAGGATTTTTTAAAAAATAGAAAGAGAGAGAGAGACAGAGACAGAGACAGAGCAAGCATGAGGGGAAGGCAGAGAAAGAACCCTACGCAAGCTCCGCGAAGAGCCCAAGGCAAAGTTTGATCACAGGACCCTGAGCCGTAATCAAGAGTTGGACATTCAACCAACCAAGCCACCCGGGTACCCTATGAGAGGATTTTTAAAAGTACTTTTAAATGTGCAAGGTACTGTGAGACCCATTTCACGTTTATCTGATTGATTAGTGTGGGGATGGAGGGCGGGGACATAAACCTGAACATACTCCCAACAGAGTTAACAGTAATTTACTGAGAAGTATGAATGAGGGAAAGAAATCCATATAAGGGGCAAAAATTAGCTTTCTCAGTAATTAACAAAGGAAAAGAGAATGAATTTCAGCAAACACTACAGAAGAGTTTAACTACAGAAAATAAGGTTACTACATACAAGAAATATGGAATAAAGATCCCAGAGGACAACTTTGTCCCTATAGGGGAAGTTACAAAGAAATGGTTTAGATGCACTACAAATAATGCAAAGAGGAAGAAATATTTGTCCTTCAGATAAAATTTTCTTATTTTCAGGTACTCTTGCCTCTGGGAGTGGAAGGATTTAAAAGAGGATGACTGATTCAAAGTTTCTCCAATAAATTTATAATGAAAAAATATGAAAGCTACAAAAAAGCAACATCAGAAATTTTTAACACCTGCCTGAGGTCAACAGACTTCCTACTCTCAAAACATCTTAGAGATAACAATTACAGAGTAAAATGATGATACTGGTATTTCTGTATTTATTTTGCTTAGCAGTATCATGTTAGATATGCTGCTCATCATTTTCTAAACTTTGTTCAGCCTGAGAGGTCTGAGTCTGAGGTTATGCTGTCCTTTCCACTGGAGCCTTTGGGGTAATCAGGCTCAAAGATACTGGAATTAATAACTTTGAACATATATATGGAATCTAGTACTAATAAAATGAATGTGGTCAGATTCTCAGGCAAGGACTGGACCTGGACCTGGGAATCTCACTCTTCTTTTCTTAATTCCTCTACTACACCATCTTTCAGTGCACTCCTAGACCACCCAGACTAGCATGACTCAAGGGTGACCTCTGGACCAGAATTATAAGAAAAGACAGTAGGCTTATGAATACTACAGGAAATTGATATTAAATCAAGATACTTGGGGCATCTAGGTGGCTCAGTGGTTGAGCATCGGCCTTTAGCTCAGGACATGATCCCCAGGTCCTGGGATCAAGTCCCGCATCAGGCTTCCCACACACAGAAAGCCTGCTTCTCCTCTGCCTATGTCTCTGCCTCTCTTTCTCTGTGTCTCTTATGAATAAATAAATAAAATATTTTAAAAAGTCAAGATACTTAAAGAATTTTAAGTAGGGAAAGGATGTATTTGGAATACTTTCCAAAATTTTGCTTTACTTAAATTTAAGATTTTAATGTTAATGTAGTATGACATTCTGAGTATGTCTTAAGATATAAATGAGTCTGATTTCTGACTCTGAAAGTCTTTAAAATAACACTATTAAAACAAATACACCAAAAATATCCAGTCAGATTTTCTTCAGGGAGGAGAGGTTAGGTCCTATGATGATGATAGACTAGTTTGTTCAACCTCCATTCTATCTTCCTGCTTTATAAGTGTGAGTCTTATATTAAAGAGACAGGAAATAAAGAGACAGGAAAGCTAAATGTAAGTAAAATTTCCCAAATTACCTTGCAGCTAGGGTGCTAGATATAAATTGGGCTTTTTCTTTCTCTCTTCTTTTTTTCCTTTCTTCCCTTTCCACTGTCTTTCCTTCTAATACGTGTTACCAGCTTTCTGGTAATGCAGAGGCAGTTATAGTAGAGACAGTGGATAGATTTCGAGTTCCAGTACCACTGTACCAGCTTTGTGGGTTATTGAGAGGCAGTTGTGATGGTTTCCTGATTCTTATGTTGTTGCTTATGATTGTGATCATGTGTTTTCAGCTTCATGAGCATTAACAACCTTGATATGATAATGGGTTCCTCATCTTTTATCACCATCCTGGCCCCTCCCGGGTTGATGTCTCCCACCCCCTGGCCTGTCTTCAGGAAGAATCCTAATCAGTTTAACCAAAAACCCCTCACACCTCAGTGTTTCCTCTTAGTAATTAAATTCCTACTTGCCCATGCTATATTTGTAATTAAGCCTGGTTCTGCACTGCAGTCTCTTTTCTCCTACTGTGATAGTTGGAATTAAAATGTTTTTACTGCTTTAAATACTGTCCAGCTCTGGTTTTTAACAGAATCTCCCAAGTGTACAAGGTATACATGTTAATAAACTTTGTTTTTTCTTGTTAATGTTATCTTTTATTACCAGGGGTCTCAGTCAAGAATTCAGAAGGATAGAGGGAAAATTATTTTCCTCTCTTATATTCCCTGTTGCAAAATCAGTTCAAGAGCACAGAGATGGGAACCTGCCTCTTTTAGAAAGTATGCAGTGAAGTAAGTGTTCATGGATTGAAAGATCCAGTATTTTAAAGACAGTGAGTCTTTCCAAATCAAAATACAGATTCAAAGCAATCCCAGTCAGAATCTCAGTAGGTTTTTTTCTTAATTGAAATTGATAGGCTGATTCTAAAATTCATTTGGAAATGCAAAAGACCAAATATGAAATAACCAAAGCAACCCTGGAGGAAAATAAAGCTGAAAGGTTTATCCTACCAGACACTAAGACCTACTATAAAGTTACACTGATTAAAATAACATGTTATGGCACAAGGATGGTCAAATTGACCAATGGAAAAGAGAACATCCAGAAATAGAGCTACACATACAAGGTATCCTGATTTATTACAAAGGCAACATGGTAGGTAGTTCAGTGGGAGAAAGAATGGTCTGCTGCACAAATGTCAGGTTAACTGGATATCCATCCGGGAAGAAAAATGTTGACCTTTACTTCATACCATGTAAAAATCAGTTCCAGATGGATGATCTAAATGCAAAAGGTAAAATAAAACTTTCAGAGAAAATACCTAACCTTAAAGTAGGCAAATATTTCTTTAAAAGCACTAACCACAAAAGAAAAAGGTTTAATCAGATTATAATAAAGCTAAGAGCTTCTGTTCATTAAAAGACACTATTAAGAGAGTGCCACACACATTCTGAGATATTTGAGGTGCATATATCCAACAAAAGACTTATATCCAGTATTATTATTATTATTTTTTAATTTATTCGTTTATTCATGAGAGACACAGCGAGAGAGAGAGAGAGAGAGAGAGAGAGAGAGAGAGAGAGAGAGAGAGGCAGAGACACAGGCAGAGGGAAAAGCAGGCTCCATGCAGGAAGCCTGATGTGGGACTCAATCCCGGGTCTCCAGGATCACGCCCTGGGCCAAAGGCAGATGCTCAACCATTGAGCCACCTGGGCATCCCTATATCCAGTATTATGTAAAGAACTCCCTTCAACAGTGAAAGACATAACACAATTGAAAATTACACAATTTGAACTGGCTTTTCAAAAGTGGATAGATACATAGGGTGGGCTCATAAACATATAAAAAGACTCAATTTCCTTATCAGGAAAATGCAAATTGAAAGCAAAAGAATACACCAGAAGACACAACCAGAATAGTAACAAGAAAGACTGACATTACCAAGTGTTGGTGAGGATGTAGAGCGACCAGACCTCTCTTATATACTGCTGGCAGGAGTATAAACTGGTACAACTAGGTTGGAATAATATTTAGCAATATCTACAAAAGGTGAACAGGTGCATTTCCCATGACTCAGTAATTCTACTTCTAAGTATATACTCAACAGAAATATGCTCAACAAGGGGCGCCTGGGTGGCTCAATTAAGCATCTCTGCCTTCAGCTCAGGTCATGATCCCTGGGTCCCGGGATTGAGCCCCACATTGGGCTTCCTCATCTCTCTCTCTTCCTTTGCTCCTCCCCACCACTTGTTCTCTCTCTCTCAAATGAATAAAATAAAATAAAATAAAATAAAATAAAATAAAATAAAATACATTCAACAAAACATATATATTAAGCAATGCTAGCTAGAACAGTCCCAAATTGGAAACTACCCAAACTAGAACAGCAGAATGGATTAAAAAGTTGTCACTCATATGGAATACTATGGAGAAATAAAAATGCTCATATGACAATATGGATGAATCTAACAAGACCATAGAGCAAAAATAGTCTAAAAAAGCATATACAAATGGAATTGCACAGTGTATAAAGTATAAAAACAGACAAAATAAGTTATTACAAGTCTGAATAATGGTTATCTCTGAGGTGGGCAAAACCCACAGAAAATAAAAGGTAGCTTCTGGTGTGTGCTGGTGGTGTTGTTTCTTGATTTGGCTGTTGGTCACATGGGTGTATTTAACTCGTCAAAACTTGTCAATCTGCACATTTATGATTTGTACACTTACGCATATTATGCTTCAGTAAAGCTTATACGACAAAAAACAAACAGCAAACTAGAAACAATTTTCTATAAGTGCAATAAGGCTAACTAACACAAGAAGAACTTATGTTTTTTTTTTTTTTTTTGCAAATCATTGTTTTTGAAAAAATATTTTATTTATTCAGAGAGAAGAGAAGAAGAGAGAGAAGCCAATGACCATGAGGAGCAGAGCAGAGGGGGAGTTGGACCTGAAGAGGACACTGCACTGAGCACAACTTGGGGGCTCCATCCCACCATCACCAGATCATGATCCCAGCTGAAACCAAGAGTCACGTGCTTAACTGAATAAGCCAACCAAGAGCTCCTGCAAACCAATTTTTAAGAAACTACCAACCAAGGGTGCCTGGGTGGCTCAGTTGGTTAAGTGATGGGACTCCCAATTTGGGTTCAGTCATGATCTCAGGATTGTGAGACTGAGCTCTGCCTCAGGCTTCTGGCTCCATGCTGAGCGTGGACCCTGTCGAAGATGCTCTGTCTCTCCCTCCTCCAAAATAAAAAATAAAAATAAAAAAAAGAAGCTGGCATCCAATAGGAAAGTAGACAAAAAAAATATAAAGAGAAACATGCAGAGAAATTTAAATGGTTCCAATAAATGCACAAAATATAAATTAGAACAATGGAATGCTATTTTTCCACATCAAATTAGCAAAGCTTAAAAGAAACAAACAAAAAAAAAACCATTGCTGAGCATTTGGTGAAATGAATATTCTTATTCCTAGTGGAAATATAAATTAGTATAACCTTTCTCTTATTTCTCTATAAGTTTTAAAAAACTGACCAATTAGTTTCACTTCTAGAAATTATTCTAAGGAAAAATCAGAGTTGCAGTTAAAGATGTAATCATATCAGTGTTATTACAATGTATTTTAAAACAATATAATTATCCAAAATGGGAAAATGGTTAAATTAAAATACACATACATAATATTATTAAATTATTAATAATGTTTTCAGTAATGAATAAAGAATCATGATGAATTTAAGTTAAAAATACATACAAAATTCTATGTGGTATGATACCTTTTGCTTTAAAAAATATCACACATTAAATATACATTTGCTTTTAAAGTCTGTAACAGTACTATAATACTAGTAGGGGCCATCTTTGGGTGATAGGATAAAGGATGATTTTAATTCTATAGCTTATTTTCTACAATGAAATATTTTTTTTAAGATTTTATTTGTTTATCAATGAGAGACACGGAGAGGAGGAGGGGGAGAGGGAGAGAGAGGGAGAGAGAGAGCTCGGCAGAGATACAGGCAGAGGGAGAAGCAGGCTCCATGCAGGGAGCCGGACGTGGGACTCGATCCCATGTCTCCAGGATCAAGCCCTGGACCGAAGGCGGCGCTAAACCGCTAAGCCACCCGGGCTGCCCTACAACGAAATAATTTTGAGCATCCATTACTATTATATTCATAAATCTAAGAAAATATAGGGTAAAAAAAAATAACAGCTGCCCAGTTTTCTTTACCCTGAGCAACCTAGATTTTTGTCTCCTTCATCTCCCACATTCAATCTGTAACTGTTTTCCTTGATTTTACCTTTCATTCTAAGAATTCCCTATCCAAGCCATTATTCCATTATTTCTTCTCTCCTTTCCGAAATTCAGACACTTGCCTTCCCAAATGTGCCCCTCAAATCCAGATTCTTCATTTTGGTAAATAAAATGGCCTTATCTTCCACTACCTCTACATTCTAGCCACATCAAACCCCTTTAGATAGCGACCCTTCACACTCATGCCCCTGAAAATATCCATACAGGTCCTCTCACACCTCCTAACCCTGGCATGTTCAGTTCTCTTTCCCGGTAGTGCATTTTCTCCTTTCATTCTAATCCGATTCGTAGTTCAAGGCTTACCTCCGATATCACGTACTGGGTGTAGCCTCTCACAAGAACAGACTGCCGTTTCCACATCAATCCTCCAATGACAGTTTTATACATATTTCACCATTTATCACTCTGCAGTTTAATGCCTAGATTTTCCCACTGTTTGGAATGGGTCATTCCTTTTTTTTTTTCTTTAATTAAAAAAAAATCTGGTTGGATGAGGAAACCTAAAGCCTACATACGTGCAATAGATCTACACTGGATGTAAGCTTTCACCTGGATCTGATAGACAAATGGCAACAAAAACACTCGCCTGTTTGTTGTTGGTGGTGTTTTTTTTTTTTCTTTTTTTTTTCATTCAAGATGGCAGAGAACGTCTTAAAATAGTCCCACACAAAAGCACTCACACCCAGAGCCTCGCGTCAGGAGAGCTGGCTACACCTAGCGCAACAGCAAAGGACAAAAGAATGGCACCTAGATGTTGAGATGCCTCGGTCCTAATCATTCTCGGTAGATCCCACACACAGATTTTAAAACGTGTTAGAAAACTAGCACCTGCTGCCTTCATTACGAGGGCCACGCCTCGACTGTGAACCGTGACCTGCGACACTTCTGGAGACAGACCCAAAAAATCCGGGACGAAAAAGGGGGGAGGCTAAGTCGTATTGGGGAGTATCCAAAAAATGCACGATCGGGCCCCGCCCCACCCGGGCGCTGAACCCCCGCGGCATAGTCATCTCCCGGGAAGGAACCGGCAGGGCTCCGGTGCGCGGGCCTAGCAACCGGGCCCCAGCTGGGAATTCTGGGCGGGCCTGAGGCGGAGATTGCCGCGGCGACCGTGCCTGGGGCTACACCTGTCAGGCTGCGACCCACACTAGGCCCAGAAATCGCCGAGATTCGATGCCCGAGGCGGGTGGGAGCGTCACCCGATCCCTTCTCCTGGGATCGGCCCTTCGCCTTCCCCCTCGTCCTTCTCAAACAAAGGCGATCCATACCCACCGCCATTTTCCCCTTACCTCAAAAACCACTTCTTCGTCAAACTCCGGTGTCATCCTTCTCCGCCATGCCACCCGCCTCAGCACGATGGGAAATGAAGGCGGGAGAACAGGCGGCACCCCGGCGTCTGCAACAGACCGTCGCGTCTGTCCACAAAACTACAATTCCCAGCAGGCCGCGCAGCTCACGCCCCCTTTTCACGACTGCTTATTGGAGCAGAGGTTGAGCGTGTGGGCGGGAGGGGCGTGAGCGGGAGGAAGCTCACCCCCGCTGATTGGAGGAGGCTGGAGCTTTTGTCCGCCTTTTACGGCCGCGACTCACAGGGGGCGCCAGGAGCACCGATTTTTTTTTTTTTTTTGGAGCTGGAGAGGTGCACGCGCCGGCGGAGCCGCGGTGAGCCCTGCTCGTGCCCGCGCCTGGCCGTCCGTCTGGAGCTCGGCTGACTGGCGCTCGTGCCCGCCCGCCGCCTGCGGCTCGCGCCCGGGAGCGTCGCCGGGTCCCGGGAGCCGGCCGCGTCCTTTGTGCGGCGCTCCAGCTGCGCCGCGGGGCCGCGGGACGGAATGCGGGCGCCGTGGAGGCTTTTCTCTTCTGCCCAAACTCTTGAAACAATGGACTGTAAGAGGAGCAGGGATTGAAGGGGCGAGCGGGGAAGCGAGCTGCACGGGGGAATCATGACTTCTGCCGCCGGTAAGTGACGGCGCTCGCGCTGCGGCTGGAAAGTTTGCAGCGAACGCGGCTGGTGGTGGCTCTGGAGCAACTTTCTCCTCCCCGGGGGGTTAACGGCGTCGCCCCCGCCCTACCTCTCCCGAGGGCCGTGCGAGTGCTGAGCGGACGGCGTGTGCTGCCGGGTTTTCTCGTCCCTTCCTGCGGAGAGGGGCTGCTTGGCAATCGCGTACCTCCTGGGACCGCCCTTTAAACGCGGAGCCCCGCGGCGCTGGGAGCTCTCAGCGCCAGGTGAATCAAGACCTGGGAGCGGGGGAACACTGGCTCGTCCCTCCTCGAGTTTGGGGGACGGTGCTTTGCGTGTCAAAGGGGTTTAGATTCCTGTGTTAAGCAATCAGTTATTCTAGGAAAGGGCAGTGTTCCCCGAGTATTGAACTCGGCCCCTGTGCTGGGTCGCTGTGAACCCAGTATCCATCCCCTGGAAGCCCTGGCCCCTTCCTTAGTAGACGGAGGAGTTTAGACCCTGGGACTCCCTCCTGTCCCGGTGGGTTTTTCCTCTGTTACCTGAGAAGCAAGAAGTAGAGTTGTTGATGGCGATTTTTTTCTTCTTCTCATCTTCACCCAGTTTTTATGGATTTTTTTTTTCCTATGTCTACCTGGTTAGTGTAAACGAAGCCTCATTTTCTGTCTGCCTTGCATAGTCCTTTCTCTTCACCCAATTGACAAAGCCTGTGATTTACCTTTGTGTGGATTTTGAGCAATTCTCCACGTATTTTTCTAAACGGTCTTAAGGAACAGTTCTTATTCTCCAAATATAATTAGCAGAGTCATTGCTAATTAGCATGAAAATCACTTTATAAGAACATAGGTTGATTTTTAAACCAGAACTCAATAATACATGAACTATTGCGGGTTTTTTTTTTCTCCTTTACGTTTTTGCCCACGTTGGAAGAAATACATCTTTATTAGAAGTTTTATAGTAAAGTGGTGTAAGGCTTTCCTTCAAAGTTACTTCTAGAATCAGTACTTCAGCATGATTAAATTTTCTTTGCTTTTCTTGGCATTTGTTTTAAATTCCTGCAACTCGAAGCTGTCAAACAGCACTCTAAATGTTCTGATATGTATTATTCCTAAAACAGATATATTGGAGTGTTGCATTGCTAGACGTAATCAGATTACAACCAACAAGGCAAGAAGTTAGCCGATAGAAATAAGAAGAAAGGAGTGAAGTATTCGTGAAGATGTTACAGATCTTTCCTTTTTAATGCTGTGTGTATGTATAAGAGTTATCATATACTGTGAGAGTCATTTATAAACTACCTTTTTCTTACTAAGGGGAGACCTTCTACTTAAGGTGAACTATTTTCGTCTTAAGTTTCTGTGCCTCACCTTTCAATTTTTCTTTATTACTGACCCAGTCCAGGTACTTTAAACTTAAAGTCGTTGGATATTTAAAAATCGTTCCAGGGGATCCCTGGGTGGCTCAGCGGTTTAGCGCTTGCCTTCCGCCCAGGGCCTGATCCTGGAGACCCGGGATCGAGTCCCTTGTCAGGCTTCTGGCATGGAGCCTGCTTCTCCCTCTGCCTGTGTCTCTGCCTATCTCTCTCTCTCTTTCTAATGAATATATACATTAAAAAAAAAAAATCTTTAAAAAAAAGTTAAAAAATAAAAATCTTTCCAGCCATTTTAACTCTCCCCTCCTTTGGAATGTCAAACACATTTAAAATGTTCATACCTTAAATGTATTATTTTCAATTCTAGCCCTAATAGTTTATAATGAACAGGTACAGAAGCATTTAAATTGACATTTAGATGTGTAAATCTGATCTAGGGGTCAGACTGGAAGTTTATGATTCTTTCATTTGAATTACCCTAGGATAATGCAGGCTATTTTTATATTTTATCAACTTTACAATTAAAGAAATCCACAGACATTTTTGTGGTGTTTAAAAGAGGAACACTTCCTGTGTTTAGCTGAGTTAGTTGGTTTCTAGCCTGACTTGCTGAGAAGCATTAACTACCTTTTTGTTCACATCTGTTAAGATTTTTTATAATTCTTTCTCATCTCTAAATGAAGAAGATGGAAGAGAATTGAGGCTTTATTTCCATTCCATTCTTATATTATTATATGCTTATCATTCTTACAAGCTCTTTATGATGCTTTTTTGGTACAATAATGAATTTCATTAAAACCTTAGGGATATTATTCGTGATTGGAGAGGATGTTTGTTTATATTGAATCTAATCTGTGGTATTTGAGATGATTGGCTTAGGTTTTTTTTGATTGGCTTAGTTTTTAAAAATAAGATAAATCCTAAAATAAAGTGTTGTAGAACATCTCACTTATGTGTATCCTGAAGAAGAGCTTGTTTTGTTTTCTGCATCTGTGAATGAGTAGGTCAATAATATTTTAGAATTATTCTAGTCAGTATATGAAAAAGATATTTATCAGTGTATTTTTCATATTTATATTTAAAACACATACAGCCTCATTAATGCCTGTGCTTTGCCTTTTGGCTGGTCCAATAGCTGAGAAAGTGTGCACGTGAACCACAGCCATTTGTGTGTAACAGATGACGAGTATGTTTGTAATGGTAAAATGGTACCAGTGCTTTACTTTCTTACCTTATTTTTCCCTGGAGCCAAACAGCTGTGTAAATAAAAGATGTGCTGCTTTGCTCTACAGCTTTTGGATCTAAATGTTGATACAGTATTAAGATCCAAAGGTAGTGGGTGCATTTCCAAACATCATGCACTTATTTCAAGAGTGACATAGGAGCAGGCTGTAATATAACGGATTGTTATTTTTTGAGTTTGTGTTTCTTTCGAAATAGAGCCACCAAATACTACTACTAAGAAAGGATTCGGGATATTGCTGTATCAGTGACTTAAACACTTGCTCTCGCTAAGAATTAAAAACTTATTCAGTAATCCTATTGAAGTTGATTCCTGCTAACTTTTCAAAATATTATTCTACATTTAAATGGATACTGATTTTTTTTTAAAGAAATATCCTGTTACTGAGGCTTATTAAAGGGTATGTATATTTGTGGTAGCTTTCACTATTCCCAGGCCCTAACTTCAGCATTGGGGATAAAGCAATGTGTTAAAATGCCTCCTTTCCTGGAGCTTGCCTTTTAGTGGTAAAGACTGACAAAATTATACTGAAGAAAAATCACACAGGGAAAAGAGATTAGAGAATATAAGGATTCTCCTGAAGCAAGAATCACAGAAGTTATAATCTCAGAATCATATAGGCTTTAGAGATCTGTTCGGCTCTCTCATCTACAAGTAAGGAAACTGAGGCAAGAAGGGCTTCACAAAGACACAGAATTAGGTTAGCCAGCTGAGTTTTGTCATCTGCTTCCTCCAATAGACAGTTAACTAAGAGTGGCAAGCTAAATTACGCAGTTATTTATTTAATTCAGTGAGTGTGTTGAGCATGTTTGGTACATAATACTATGCTATATGTTAGGAATCATCCACAGCTCTTATGTACTTACTTGAATTTCTACAACACTGAGAGATAACAGGGATTTGTGGCTCTTGGAAGCTGACTTGTATAAAACACATTTAAAGAAAAGACTAAAATTGGTACCAAAGATTAAAAAACAATTTAACTAAAAAAGCAAAAATTGATTGGATAAATGGTCCTGAAGCTTTTGACAAGGCTGTTGAGATTCAGAAAGTAAAAGATTAATTTGATGAGATTGAAGTTTTGTTTTTTTGGGTTTTTTTTAGTTGTGGAAAATACACCTAACATAAATTTACCATCTTTATAAGTGTATAGCTCAGTAGTGTTAAATACCTGCAAGTTACTGTGCAAACCAATCTCCAGAACTCTTTCCATCTTGCAAAACTGAGCTTTTTTTTTTTTAATTCCTTCAAAAATCCCAGAGGTAGGATGTTTTAAGAATGGTTACAGAAATCAACATGACAGTTTGTCAGATTTCATTATCTGGGGTAGGGTAGGAGGTTTGAAGGAGGCCCTGGGCATTCATACTTTTCTCTTAAGACTTTATAGGTCAATGGGCAGCCCAGGTGGCTCAGAGGTTTAGCGCCGCCATCAGCCCAGGGCATGATCCTGGAGACTCGGGATGGAGTCCCATGTCAGGCTCCCTGCATGGAGCCTGCTTCTCCCTCTGCCTGTGTCTCTGTCTCTCTGTCTGTGTCTCTCATGAATAAATAAATAAAATCTTTTTTAAAAAAAAAGACTTAAAAAAAAAAGACTTAATAGGTCAAGAGTTTAATTTAATAGACTATTATAGCAGGGTTCGTCATTAGGCTTTGAATGGGTTTGCAATTTTTTCTACTCAAAAATAATAACATGCTTATTGAATAGCTAACTGAAATTGTATAGCTTTGGGAATTTTTATTAAATTATTTTGTAAGTATTTTGTTACCTTCTTTATCAGGACATTACACCCAGGAATTAAGTGAGAAAGCACATGTCATCATGGGACTTTGGTTTGGGAAAATGATTGGTAAAAGGAAGTAGAATGGCCCGTTCTTTCTCTCTCTCTCTCTCATGCACACTCTCTCTCCCTCTCCTCCCACTCCCCCCCCTTTTATATATCTTCCCAAATGTTGTGACTAATTTCCTTTGTTGAAAAAAAAGTCATCATTAAATGAAGTATCAAAGCTTCTGTACTCAAGTACTTAACGTCCAACAGATATTTTGAAAAATTTGAGAATTTTTTTAGTAAATTGTTTTTATTAAGCATTAGATCCTGTTGGATGAAGATACATGAAGTGTAAGAAACATAAGATAAATTATTTTTACCTCAGATCTCCTTGGGGAAATGTGACTAGGTGATAAGTGATAGTATAGGGAGAAAAAAGAGCCTAAGGAAAATAGATACAGCCCAAAGATGTTTGGGCTCTGTATATCTTCATTTTATAGGTCTTTTATGTGAGTCTTTTGTGAGGTGCCTTTAGGCTAGGACCAGGTCTCTACAAATCTAGTGTAGTATAATAGGTGTTTATTAAAAAAAAAAGAATAGGTGTTTGTTAAGTGCTTTTTATATAATGTGGGGAAGGATTGCTACAGTAGAGATTGTGGTCATCTTTTAAATGTTCTAGAATAGTAGTTATTAATAAAGAGAACACTGAATATTCACCTGTGGAACTTAAAAGAAATACACATGTCCAGGCTGTATTCCCAGAAACTCTGATTGATTAGACATGGCATAGAACCTATACACATGACTTTTTAAAAAAATAAAGCTCATTGAAGGATTATAATGACAATTCCTAATGACAGTGCCCATACAGAGAAATACCAACTTTGTAATAAATCAAATAATATAGAAGAATTGGTTTTGTTTTTTAAGTTTGTAAAATTTCTGATTTCTGTATTCCTTTTTAAGATTGTTTTGGGGTTCTAATGAGGTAGATTCTTGAGAAATGGCACTTAAACAACTCTGTGGTATATCATTGAGGTAGAAGAATAATTGATATGTAAGCATAAAGGGTGTCTTTTCTATATAACTGAGGCAAATTCACTCACTTAGCACTTGGCAGACAAACTAAGGTCCCAAGCAGAAGCCAGGGATTTCATTTAGTGTCTACTGAAGATAGAATAATCTTCCAGATTTAGAAGAAAAATGTATTGGACTTGCTGAGAAATGTACACTCCGCCCAGAGCTTTATATTATTGGAATGGAAGGGCAATTTAAGGAATTTTCAAGAGTAATATAATCTGCCTAGCAAAATGCAGGTTTACCATGATTGTCAAAAAAAGTAAAAATGTTATCAAACTTAATTATTTATCATCTTTTGATTTGGATTTTTATTCTTTGTCATCAAAGTATTATTTTTTTCTCTCCTAGAGATTAAGAAGCCACCAGTGGCCCCCAAGCCAAAGTTTGTGGTAGCAAATAATAAGCCAGCTCCACCTCCTGTTGCACCTAAACCCGGTATTGTAATTTCTGGTGTTCCACAGCCAACAAAGAAAACCAAACCAGCAATAGCCCCAAAACCAAAAGTTCTGAAGGGCTCATCTGTTAGAGACATCGGGCAGTCACCATCAAGGAAAATCATTGTGAACCTGGAAGAGCACAAACAGGAATTACCTGAAAATGCTGACAACTCTAATTGTAAAAATGTAGGGCATCAGAGCAGTGATTACATTCTACCAGTGTGTTCCTGCAATTCTCAGTGTATCCATAAACTTGGGAATAGAGAGAATTTGTTTGGAAAGCAAGTTATCTTAGAGCCCCTGGAAATGCATGAAAATTTAGAAAATAGTAAAATTGATGAGTCCTCTTCAGCTATAAAAACAAGGAGTAAATGTGATTCTAACGTTGAAAACATCAAGAGCCAGACTGGAGTAGTTTTAAAGGCAAACATCCTAGAAGAGAAGCTCAAAGATGGTTTAACACAACGAACATCACCTTTTATTTCTCTACAGAAGCACAGATCCACAGACAACCCAGAAATGAATGATGGCTATAATTCCAACAGACAATTCAGAATTGAGTTTGCAGATTTGTCACCTTCCCCGTCCAGCTTTGAAAAAGTTCCTGATCATCACCATTGCCACCTACAGCTACCTAATGATGAAACTTATCAGCATACCACTGAAAAAAGCAATACCTGCTTTCATTCATCTGAACAAGAAACTCTGGAAAATGATGGTAAAAGGAGTACTTTTCTATCTTCAGGTGGTGTTAGTAAGAAATCAGAAGTCAAAGACCTTGGTCCTTTAGAAATTCACTTAGTACCATATACCCCCAAATTTCCAACCCCCAAGCCCAGAAAGACACGGGCTGCTCGTCTATTACGTCAAAAGTATGTAGATGTTCCTAGTGAAAGTACTGAAGAACCAGAGAATTTAGACAGTAACTCTTCTTGTCTTTTAGATGCTGCTTTGAAAAACAATAAAATTAGTATTCTTCATCAGAATGTTTTGGGTAACCAGGAACGGGTGGACAAAGTGAAGCCAGGAAATAAAAGTGAATTGAATGTGGACTCCAATGGAGACAGACAGCATTTAGTCAATCCACAGAAAGCTATGCATCATGAAACATCTTCCTTTGAAAAAATGGAAACAGATTCTAATTTATGTTCTGACAGCAAGACAGTAGATGGTTCTAGTATGTCACTTGCTGTGGACAAAGGGACCAATTTTATAAGATGCAGTACTTTATCTATGAGCCTGCCTAAGCAACTCAAATTAACCTGCAATGAACATTTGCCTACCACCTGTAACCTGGGAGTGTCTGCCTCTCAAATGCAAAAGGAATCTACAATAAAAGGTGAAAGTTCCTCAAGAATTGTCCCCAAAAAACCTCAGAGACACAGCTTGCCTGCTGCAGGAGTTCTTAAAAAGGCTGCCTCAGAGGAGCTTGTGGAGAAAAGTTCTTACCCCTCAAATGAAGAAAATAATTCAGAGAAGGGTCTAGAAAGAAATCACCTTCAGCATTTGTGTGCCCAAAACCTCAATATGTCGTCCTCCTTTGATATGCCTAAACGGGCTTCAGAAAAGCCAGTGTGGAAATTACCTCATCCTATTTTACCCTTTTCAGGGAACCCAGAATCCTTAAAGTCTGTCACAATATCATCAAATAGTGAGCTTTCAACTGCCATGACTAAGCCTAGAGCAAAATCATTATCTGCTATGGATGCAGAAAGGTGCACTAAGCCTGGCAAAGACACTCAAAAGAAAAACTCTTTAAAGAAGTTGCTCAACATGAAACTGTCCATCTGTTTCATGAAGAGTGACTTCCAGAAATTTTGGTTCAAGAATAGCCAGCTTGGAGACACAACAGCAGGCAGTCTCTCAGGTGGGGAGAAGAAAGGAATTGAAAGTGATTGGCATGGCATGTTGGTAGAAGAGAAGAGAAGTAAGCCCATCAAGGCATATTCTGCAGATAACTACAGCCTCGAATCCCAAAAGAAGAGGAAGAAGTCTCGGGGCCACACCAGTGCAGTTAATGGACCAAGAGCTGAGTCTTTGGATGATCAAATGCTCTCCAGGGAATCATCATCTCAGGGGCCTTGCAAATCTACTACAAGTGGCTGTGCACCAGAGTATGAAAATGTACGCCATTATGAGGAAATACCAGAGTATGAGAACTTGCCATTTATTATGGCCATAGGGAAAACTCCCGAGTTAGAAAGGCAGAATTCCAGAAGCATGGAGGACAACGATGCAAATGTGTATGAGGTAGAAGAGCCATATGAAGCTCCAGATGGCCAGCTGCAACTTGGACCCAGACATCAGCATTCCAGGTAACACTTAGGTATCTGACGGTCACTACTTCTGCTTGGATCACTGAAATTAACCTTCAGCAACCCTGTGAGTTGGGGGAAAATCACTTGAGTGGTTTAGTTAAGCATATATTAAATTATTCCAAACTGCAGTGTTATTTTATCATATAGTCAGTTAATGGGTATTTTCAGTGCAAGCTTGCAAGTAGCTGACTTAATAGCTGATTCAAAGGGTTTGAACCAGTGGTAGTGTAGGTAGTACAAGGGAGACCTAGAACAGCAAGGTTGCAGGCCCTCTAAGGCACCAACATAGAGGTTATAGCAGGAATCTAGGGGAGGAAATTGTCCAGTCTGGTGAGGTTCATTTGTTAGGTGTAGAAATGTGTGAAGTTAAAAAAAAAAAAGAAATGTGTGAAGTTTGGGGGTGCCTGTGTGGCTCAGTTGATTGAGCATCCAACTCTTAATCTCAGCTCAGGGCTTGATCTCAGGGTCTTGAGTTCAAACCCTGTGTTGGGCTCTATGCTGGACATGGAGCCTACTTAAAAAAAGAGGGAAAGAAAAAGGAATCTGTGGAATTTGAAATCCATGCATTTGCCTTGTCAGGTAAAACTTCTAAATTTACAAAATTTTCTATTCTGAGGATTATTTTGCTTCTCAAAGACTAATTACTGCCAAAATACGGACATAGGAAAAATGTGGGAAAGGGAAAGCTACTATCCTTTCTTTCTCACCTTTGTATGTGTATTTCCTACCTCTGATATCCCTACTGTACCCACCTTATTGAAACCTTGACCATCCTTGGTGGTCCAGCTCAGCAACCATTGGCTATGTTATGAAGCTTTTACAGACCTAGTAGGAAATGTTTATTTCCTATTCTGATCTCCCCATTATGCTGTGGTATCCCTACAGCCTTTATCTCAGTTTGTCTTAAGGTATAGTCATTCATTGGTATGTTGGATGTTCTGTATTCAGTTTTAAGTTCCATGAAGGGTTTGAGTCATATCTTTTATCCCTTATGAGGCCAGACAAGGGTGTTTGGAAGGATGAGTAGATGTTGGTTGGGTGAGAGAATGAATGAAAAAGAGGCAAAGTAAACAACCACCGGGAAAGCTTTGTTCTCTCTCTGTAGTCACAAAGAAGACCTTTGCAGTGTATTTAAGATGTTATGTGTGTAACATAAAGCATACAGGCCCTTTTTGAAGTCTTGATGTTCTTAGATCACTCACCCCAACCCTTCAAGTACTCAGGTCTTACAGTCGAACTTTTGTAGAAATAGTAGCATATATGGTGACACAGTAGGGGCTCAGAAGATTATCAGGTGAACTGAATAAATAAAAATGTCAAGCAAAATCTTAGCGTATCAAGTAAAATTGTTCTAATTTCTTTTAGTGTTCAGATGCTATCTTAGCATTTTTCTCTACTCATCATCTGTGCCCTTCCTCCTTTGAGCCTTAAAAGACTTACCCTCCTTGCCTAACTTTTCTATAGCTGACTTTATTCTATTTACAATTGACTGAGCATTAATACCAAGGTAAAGCCTTTTCTTTGGCATAAATATTTGGACAGAAAATTGAAATTAAATATCCAACTAAAAAAAAATTGTGCATACTCTTGCTTGCTCTTCTCTCCATGGAACAGTTTTATTGGTAGTGCTTTCCTCTTAATATGCTTTTGTATAATGTGTGTGTGTGTATGTGAAAGAGGAATTGATTTGGCTTCTTTATGGTATACTACAATCCTTAGCTAAGGCGAAGTTTTTTTCCTAAAATTGGAGATTTGGCTGTCCTATTGGCCCTTAGGCTTAAATCCCAAGAATTTGTGATTATTGTTAACACTAGCTGTAAACTTTTGGAACTTGTCCTTTTTCTGGTATGTTTCTTATGCTGCTCTGGTGGTGTTGGGAAACCAGTTTGGAAGGGGTTAATGTACACAGCCAGCCAGTGCAGCTGGATGGCATTCTTAAGGAGTGTTCTTTCTCAAGGCCACAGGATACTGAGGGCGGCTTTGGACAGGTTACAGGCTGTCAAGTAGAGCAGCTTGGTAAAGAGTGAGTGAGCTCTGCTTTTGAATTAGCTTTCCACAGAGATTTTTGTTTAGGCCTGGAGCAGAGAGCCAGGCTTGAGACTCTTGAAATGTGCCAGCTGAATCAAAAGCCTTCAGTCGTAGGGTCGGAGTAACAGCTTTTCCTAGGAGATTGTATCTTTTGTAAAACATTGAATAGACAGAGAAAGCAAAATCCAAGCCTTCATGTGGAGGACACCTGGACAGCCTGACACAAGGTAAATGAGAAGTGGGACATACATTTCACGTGAGCTGAGTGGATCCAAATGGAAATCCTGTTTGGCAGTCTGACTGTTGAAAATACATAGGCCTCTGCTTGGGAGTAATTAATTTAAAATCCAATACAATAGAATTCTAAAATGATAGAAAAAACGCAAACGAATCCTATTTAAGATGGTGCTGCTGGAGTGAATAAAGAAGTGTCTTTAACAGTTCCTTGATCCTCAGGGAAGAGATTCTGGATCTTTCATAGGGACTGGTTAACAGAGACTTACTGGGTTTGCAGAGTCCACAGATATAACCAACCGGATTCTGGATTAGTAAACAGACATTGCCAAACCTGGGGTGGCCCATACAGTCACCTTCTTTAGAGTACAGATGTTTCATGAATCCAACAGCTGGTATGAATTTACTAATTCATAGCATGTTTGTAATTTCTCAGTAAGAAATTGTGTGCGATTCCCCAGTTACAAATTGGATTGTGTTCTAAAAAGTTCACGATAATTTGGAAATTCGAGTGTATTGCCCAAAGAAAGAGATTTGGAAATGTTGGTAGAGGACCTGGGTTAATACCTACATTATATTAACCATTACTGAACTGGCTTTTCCTTCCCCTTTCCTAGGTGAATTCTTCCTCCCATTGCTTCTTTGTCTCAGACAGGAGCTTTGGTCAGCCAGGGTGGGGTTGAGCACCGTTCTGTCAGAGGAGCACATCCCCTGGGTCTGAGACAGCAGTGTTTGTGGAAAGGGTGAGGTGACTAAAGAAGAATGAGGAAACTGGGGGCTGTGTTTGCTCTGAGAAAGACTGTAGCATTGGCAGTGATAAGGAGCAGGGAGGGGCTGGGTAGTTGGGATTTAGTGTGCAGTGGATGTTTTTCCCTCTTTTCTCCTCACTATTCCTATCCCCTGCCCCCTTCCCTCCCCATTCTCTGCATAATTCTGCTGATTGAATTTCTGACCTCAGGCAAGAGTGAAGAGGACAAACTGGAGGAAGGGCGTTTGATGGGGCAAGGAGTGGTCCTGGGAATCCCTACAACAGGGAAGGGTGAATAGTCAAATCTGAAGGTAAAAGAGGGAATTCCTGTGGCCAGAGAAACAGTTGTTTTACATGGTCCCAGATAGGTCGTCCTTTGCTTACTGCTCTGGGTTCTCAAAAGCAGGTTTTTGGGGAGCAAGATTGTGAGAAACTCAGGCATTTTGGTACCTTTTGGGTATAGTTATGAGTTCTCTTCCCCAAAATGTTTCAAACATAATTATCCTAAAATACCTCACTGGCCAATAGGCCTTTCTTTTTTTCTCACTGACTTGTCCAGTTAGTGAAGGCTCATTTATTAGTATTATTAAGAAGTTTGATTTTCATAGGGAAGTTAGTAAAATCAGGCCTTTAATATTAAAGAGTTATAGACAAATCAAAATAATAGTGTGCAAATATGGGAATTTTTCTCTTAAAATTGTAGCAGATGTCTTAATTGTCTAACCAAGAAAAATTTTCCTAGCAACCTTTCTAGGTCTTTCCTCTGTCGTTTTAGTTATTATAAGCGCTTCAAAAAAAAAAAAAAAAAGAACAATTATTGGGTTTTCCTGGGTAACTTGGCAAGTCCTCAGTTTATTTATTCTATGATATTGACCGTGTGTAAAGCACTGTGCCTTCAAAGGTGAAAGAGGGGTGCGTGTTCCCAGGAACTTCTGTCCAGTGAGGTAGCAGACAATTAGAGGGCAACATTTTTTTTTGTTGTTGTTGTTATTGACCCAAGCTTCGTTTGAGTTATACCCCAATTAAGGTATTAAAGTTGACTTCACGGATTTGTTAACACTTGACCCAAGGCTTATAAAATGGATGTGATTGAATTTAGCATGTAGGAGGTCATTTTCTAATCTTGATAAGAGCAGTGTCATTGGTATTCTGGGAAAAAGCCAGATTGCAGACTGAGGATTTCAAAGAGAGGAAATAGAATCAGCCAATGTGGATGGCTGTTTTCTTGAAACTTTGCCTGTAAGTCCCTATCACTTGACAGTTTTGGATTTATCTTTCGGTTTTCCTCAAGTACCAGGATTCAAAATAAAATAAAACTTCAAAATAATTTCTTCTTGGGATGCCTGGGTGGCTCAGCAGTTGAGCATCTGCCTTTAGCTCAGGCTGTTATCTCAGGGTCCTGGGATTGAGTCCTGCATCAGGCTCCCTGCAGAAAGCCTGCTTCTTCCTCTGCCTATGTCTCTGCCTCTCTCTCTGTGTCCCTCATGAATAAATAAATAAAATCTTAAAAAAAATAATTTTTTCTTAATTAATTAGTATACCTTCATTTCTGATAAAAGGAAATCTTAAGTTTTTTGTCTTCTCCCCATTTTAAACACAAAATTGGGCTTAATGAGCTGCCAAATTACAAATCCTCTTAAATCCTGTTATGGCCTTTGTGTTATAAATCGTCAGACCTGTGCTAGAAGATATCTCTCTTGGGTTGCATTTACCATCTGGTGGTATTGTTGGATTTTAATGTAATGACTAAAGTATAAATTAATAGCCCTAATAAGCATTTTCATCTTGTCACAGCACTGATAAGATTATGCACAAAGGGTAAGGGTTAGGACTCCTGTACCTCAAAAGAAGCCCTTTCCTCTGAGTTATTTTCAGCATCAGCTCAGGAAATATAAAAAATTTGCATGGCTCTTTAATTTATCTTTCTTGTGTTGGAATCATAACACACAATTTTGGCAAATCTGTTTGTTTACATACTTACCCTACATTTGAAACTGCAGCTAGATGCATTGGATTTTAATTCTTGGCAATAAGGCTTTTCTTTTTTTTTCTTTCAAATTAATTATTAGCAATTAGTGAAATTGCATTATTTTGTCCAGCTCTATCACTTTGGTCTCATTTCCTGCCAAAACAGATAAGTGACATTTTATCAAATATATGCTTTTCTGTGGTAGAATGTCACATTATGCTTTTAGAGGTATATTTTTAGTAAAGAGATAGAAGAACAAGTATCCTACATTGTGATTGTGTGTACATGCACACATGTACACACACATCCTGTCTTCGTAAAAAATATACTGTTTTGAGATAGCTGATATTTACACATTTCTGGGGGGAGGGGAAAGGTAGCATTATTTTTAGACCTAATTGGTTTTCTATTGCTGTGCTTATTAACTTTTTGAATAGTAAAAATCTAAAAATTCTCTATTTAGCCAATCATATCATGATTTTACTTTTTAAAAATTATAATTAGTTATATCAGTGAGACAGAAATTGCTTTGCAAAATGAGTTTCTGACCTGTTTCCTGGAAAAATGTTCTCAATGTGAACCTTTTGGGAAATGGCACATGTGGGGAGGGGACAAGAAGTCCCTCATTCTTTTCCTAAGCATTTTTAATTCCTGTAAGGACCTAATAGGTAAAGATAATCTGATAATCCATCAATCAGTAGTAAATGGATTAAACCTATTAGTAGGATGTTTGGAATTTAGTGCATTTTTGCAGTAGAAATAATTGTGAGTAGGTCTTGGGTTCCTAGCCAGCACATGGGAACTTATTTAGCTTCTAATATATGAAGAATGCAGTGGAATTAATAGCAGATGAAACTATGATAATACTAAAGCAGAGCAATCAAATAAAATTTTTATAACTTTTAAGTACTGGTACATTCAAGAAGGTAGAGGGCAGTGTGTTGAGGAAAATATTAAGGGGGAAGGAACAGGATGAAGAGGAGGAGAAGGTAAAATCTGGCTCACCATTCCTCCAGGTGGTTCAGGGGAATTCCAAATCTAGGCTCATGTTCTTATGTAGGGGGATGAGTATGTTCATATTTCAGACATTCATAATAATGCCAGTGCTTTGTATATTACTTTTGTAAGCTTAATTTGTTCTTCCAGACATTTCTTTTAAATGCATCATCTTTTCCTGGAATTGCATAGATTAATTTGTTTTTTAGGGAAAGCCCTTTATTTAAAAAGTAGACATGTTTATATGAGCCTATTTATTTATTTATTTATTTATTTATTTATTTATTTATTTTTTACAAGAGCCTATTTATTTTAATACTTTTTTGTAACTTTGTTAGTAGCAAAGTGTAGCAAAATGTGTTACAACTCAAAGAGCAGTTTCAGTTGTAACACATTTAGGTATGGTAAGCTATAAAGTACTTACTGATCTTTTTTATTAAATATTGAGTTTAAAAATTAAGTTTAAGAACTGAACTGCCTAGTTTCTTCTGAGTGGTATAGAAAAACTGCTTTGGATTGATCTGAATCTAGTAAGTGTGTTAGTGGATCTCTGAAGAGAAAGAAAAAAGTATTTGCAAGTAGTTTTGACATCCGGCAGAGATAATCTATCCTTGGAGTTAATAAAACTTGGGTTGACCAAATAGACTATATCAATGGAATAGAAGTGTGATAATAGCATTTCCAGGAAGAACAGCTGTCTTCTGCAGTTTTCTTTTAGATTTCTCAGCCTTTGTTTGCATGCATTATAGATCCATTTTGGTTCTATGTAAGTGTGGACTTGAGTAAGGTTGTATATGGTATTATCATACCTTTTTATATGAGAAGAAATCAAATCATGGTGATATTAACTTCAGGAAAAATGGACCTCTAAAATGCAACTGGCTTAGTCGTTCTGAGCCCTAATGTCCAAGGATCTGTTTACCAGGCTCTCCCATTATCAAAGTGTTTTGGTTTCTGCTTCAGGAAAGGTGAAATAATAAACACTGAACAAAGAAAGTTAGTTTCCCCTGAATGTTTAGATAAAAATAAAAAGGAAAACAAACACAGTTAGCCTTTTTCTGTTTAAAAGGTACTACTGCTTAGTCTTTAGCTCTTGTGGATTCCATTGAAAACTTTGTTTTACTTAGGTCATATTTTTCTTTGAAGTCAGTTTCTTGGTAACATTTATGATAATTGATATACTTTGGCATATGTTAGTATCATCTGAAACGTTAGGAAATAAAGAATAGTTTTGGCTTTTAATAAATTTGGAATAGCTTATACTTTGTTTTCTTCATCTGAAAAGCAGTTCTGATTTGAACTGTTTGTCAATTGTAATTTCAAGTCCAGGAAAGTTGGTATAATATAAAGAAGGAATAATTAGTGACTTTTTTTTCTGTCTTTCTATTGGTCTTTACATGTATCCAGTCACAAGTCAACAGAAATTTCAATTTAGATGAGTAGTAGTTTCACTCAAATTTTTATTGCATGGTTCCACTGTTACATGAGGGGAAATGAAAGCACAGTTCCTGCCTATGCCTTGCTAGGTTGTGGGAAGGACTCAGGACAGGGGAGGGAGAGATGAGTAATGAGATTGTTCATGTGTCAGATATGACTTATTTGGTATCAGGTTTGGGTGAGGAAACGTACATGGGGTGTCTTTTGGGTAGTTTGAGGAATTTGGAAAGTCAGGTATGCCTTTAGTGGTTTTAGGTCAAATGTAGTTATGAAACTGTTAAATTTTAGAACTAAATGAGTCATTACAATTGACCAGTGCAGCCTCTTCATTTACTGATGAAGCCAAGCCCAGCAAGACTTGTTGACTTTCCCCATACCACAGAGATGGGAAATTACAAAACCAAGACTCCAACCTTCTGCTTTATTTTTTATCTTTTTTTTTCAACCTTCTGCTTTAAAATACCACATTGTCCCTGCTAATGGTGTTGTGGAACCTTTGCAGAGAAAGTCGGCAAGATTAGGAAAACTCAGGTGATCTTAGTAGTTATAAAAGGTTCAGATTTGATTGTGACACTGCCTTTTTTCTTCTGTTACAAGAGATGGACAGGAAGGACAGCTGCATACAGCTTATGAATGCAAGATTATATGGCTCTGTTTTTAAGGTGGTTTCAGAGAGATGAGGATTCAAATTAAGCAGAAACTTTTCAGCCAATGAATACCTGATGGTTCTCACATATGTTAACAAACTTTCTTCCCTCCATTATCTGACTCTCAATCAATCCAATTTTTCCCCCACTTCATCAAAAGTTTATCAACCAGATAATATCAAAGAAATGCTGTTAACATCACGTAACACAGATTCCATGCTAAATAGTAATAGCTGCTATTTACTCAATGTTTGTGCTATGCCACCATCATGCTAGGAGCTCTTGCATGTGTTTAATTTAGTCCCTGTTATAAGACAGATATTATCTTCTTTTACAGATGAGGAAACTAAGACT
Source organism: Nyctereutes procyonoides (assembly GCF_905146905.1). NCBI lineage: Eukaryota > Metazoa > Chordata > Mammalia > Carnivora > Canidae > Nyctereutes > Nyctereutes procyonoides. Next base: position 28,984,291 of record NW_026575122.1, read on the forward strand.
TAATGAAATTAAGTAACTTTCCCAAGGGCACACAGGTTTATGTAGGTAAACTTGGTGTGGAACCCAGTTTTCTGATCCTGAGACATGACTGATTTTAAATTAGAACATGTTCATAATGTTCTGTGTTACAAGGCATTGGTTTTGCCATTTTTTGTTTCTTTTATGTTTGATATTGGTAGAGGTCTATGAATTTTTTACCCAGGGGACAAAATATTTCTGTACAAAATTTAGACAGAAAACACAAGGACATCTGCAGTGATATATATAGACATCACTGAGCATTTTCAGAGGCCCCACATTTTTCATGCAAGAGAGCTCATTGATTAGAAAATTTATATGGTTAGGAAATTGATATTTCAGTGTTTGGAAACTGAACTAATCATACCATGTTTGCATTTAGTCAAGTTAATGATGGCTCTATTCAAAGCAAGTTAAAATGGTTCCTTTCATTTACCACCATTTCTTGGGTGACCATTTCACATCGGTGACACAGAAAGAACTATGCATGTCTCATATTTTCCTGCTGATTTACAGGAAAGTTACTTTTTTAGCTGTTATCACTATTTGTCATGTCATTCTGTCAAATACTTTCTGACCTCTGAAGCACTGTAGTTTAATAGTTAATCACTACTTATGGATCCCCAAAGTAAATAATTTTGTAAGGCTGAAATACCCTTTATGATACCATCCTATCCTTATTATCATTTTTTTTTTAAGATTTTATTTATTTATTCATGAGAGAGAGAGAGACACACACAGAGACACAGGCAGAGGGAGAAGTAGGCTCCATGCAGAGAGCCCGATGTGGGACTCGATCCCTGGTCTCCAGGATCACGCCCTGGGCAGAAAGCGGCACTAAACTGCTGAGCCACCAGGCTGCCCTGTCCTTATTATCTTAATGAAAAAAAAAAAAGAGATTTAGGTGAATGGCAGGGTTTTTTTCCCCCAAAGAGGCAGGTGATACACTCTCTAGTTGAATATTAGAGGAGGTAGGATTTCTGCGATCTTGTAAATTACAAGAGGGCAAGACCTGAAACTGGGTGAGGGAATGCATAGATTTGGGCTGTGGGTTGCAAGAAATTCTTAGATGAGCACTGTTTGCATCATTTCTGGGGCAGCTGACAACCAAGAGGTTTATGGATTCTATCTCCAAGGTGACACTGATCATGATGCCTCTTTGTGACTTTTTAATTTGGCATTTGTAGTTATCCTGCCTTGGTTCAGCTGAATTTGGCTAGTTTTAAGTAAATAAAGGCTGAAAATCATCTTATAGAAAACATACTTAAATTCCTTCTCTGCATACTCTGCTGGGTATTTTAATAATGTGTGCTTCATAAAATTATTTCAGTGCTGATTATAGGTTTCTCTAAAGCAATCCTGATAAGACCTCTACTTGGGTATTAAAGGAGATACATGTAAAGGAAAGAACCCAAGTTATATTTCATTTGAAATATTCTATAATTCAGACTTCTAATTTTTAGGGTTTTTTTCTCAATCCAAATTAAAATCTATCTAGAAATAAGTACACAATGTGCTTCATTGTGAGGATGTTTCATTATAAAAAAAGTGTATAAATATATGCTTGCATTTTTTAGTCTACAGGTGTAGACATATGTTTCACTGCCCTGTATATCACTTGTTTCCTGCCTTTCCTCTTCTAATGTTTTATCCTAAAACAGGATAGAAAGGGGATAGCAGAGTGCTACGTAGCCGAAGTGCTACGGCTTTTGTTAGAGGAGCCTGCTGAAATCTCATGGCCTCAATCTGCCAGTTTTCTGTGACTCTCATGCCCAAAGACTCCTACCTAATGACAGTTGATTTCAAAGGCGTCTGGTTCCTATGTAAACGTAGTGACATTTTAGCTGCTACTGGGGATATTTTCAAGTGATTTTATTCACTAGTAAGCCAACAACATCAAAGACAGTTGTTTTAGACCTTATTTTATAGAATTTATAGAAAATTTTGATAAAATATAGATTTTACTTTTATAGAAATTAATAAACTTAATTCCCCTTGGATAAACCAGAAACCAAATAATTACCTCTTATTATGTCTTTCTCTCACACTGGTCTCAACTTTTAGAAATGAGGGGTGGGGGAATCAGACAAGAAGTCAGAGAGACCAAAGACAGTTCCTAGTCATAAGGAATTTACAATCTGGTTAATTATTTCTAAGTTGAAATTGTTACTGATATAACTGGATTCATGTGTAGTTGTGAGAAATAGTACAGAGAAAAAGTAGTATCCTGTAGCTAGTTTCTCCTTGTGATAATATTTCGTAAAACGATAGTAAAATAGCACAATCAGAATATTAACAATGATAAAATCTGCTGATCTTATTTAGATTTCCCTGGTTGTACTTGTACTCAGTGTATATGTAGTTCTGTATAATTTTATCATGAGTTGGTTTGGGTATCTACCATCATAGTAAAGATGTTGAGTAATTCCATCATTGCAAAGATCCCTCTTGTTATCTTTTCATAACCATACCAGCATCCCACCCATCTCACTCCCCAGTCCTTGGCAACCAGTAATCCATTTCAAATTTGTCATTTCAAAAATGTTACATATCATGGAATCATCATTCTATTCATTCCTGGAGATCCATCTGAGTTGTTGCATGCATCTGTAATTCTTTCCATTTATTACTGAGTAAGATTACAGTTAAAGGACAACCAGTTAAAGGGCCATTTCTATTGTTTGGCTTTTAACAAATAAAGCTATAATGAAGGGCAGCCTGGGTGGCTCAAGTGATGTAGCGCCACCTTCAATCCAGGGCGTGGTCCGGAAGACCCAGGATCCAGTCCCGCATCGAGTCCCACATCGGGCTCCCTGCATGGAGCCTGCTTCTCCCTCTGCCTGTGTCTCTGCCTCTCTCTCTCTCTGTGTCTCTCATGAATAAATAAATAAATAAATAAATAAATAAATAAATAAATAAATAATCAATCTTTTTAAAAAATAAAGCTATAATGAACATTCATGTATAGGTTTTTGTGTGAACATATGTTTTCATTTCTCTGGCATAAATACCCAAAAGTACAATTATGGGTTATGTAGTAATTGCATGTTTAGTTTTAGGAGATATTGCCAAACTGTTTTCCAGAGTAGCTGTACCATTTAACTTTCCCACCAGCAATGTAAATAGTTGGGTGTCTCCACATCCTCTTCAGCACTTGGTGTTTGTGATTTTTTTTTTTTTTTTTTAGTCATCCTGATAGGTGTGCAGTGACATCCAGTGTGGTGATTTTTCATTTCCTTGATGGCTGATGATGTTAAATATCTTTTTCATGTGCATATTTGCCATCTATGTATCCTCTAAGGTGAAATCTCTGTTTCTTTGGCCTATTTTCAAATGAGAATCTTTGGTTTATTGTTTTTAAAGAATTATCTTGTAATTCAGCATCATTTGATGCCCTATGCCCCAGAGACTAAAATTCAAACTCTTTGCCTTATAATATTAAGACTTTTTGTGGTCTGGTCCCAGTTGGCCTTTCTAATCTCATCAGTTTGCCCACCTGTATGAGACCCACCAACATTCCTAAGCACTTTGCTTATAGCTTTGTTTTACAACCTGACACACCCTTCCCGCCAGACAGGTTATCCGTCATCCTTCTAGACCTAACTCAGATGTTACCTTTTGTAAAAATCCCCCCTTCCAGTGTAGGAAAGGTAAGAAAGGGACACCTGGGTGTCTCAGGGGTTAAGTGCCTGCCTTCGGCCTGGGGCGTGATCCTGGAGTCCTGAGATCGAATCCTGCTGGGGCTCCCTGCATAGAGCTTGCTTCTCCCTCTGCCTATGTCTCTGCCTCTCTCTCTCTTGTGTCTCTCATGATTAAATACATAAAATATTTATTAAAAAAAAGGTAAGAAAATATTCCTACCTCTTCAACCCATCCACTTGTCCTACTTACGCAGTTCTGTTGTCCTTTCTAACACTTTCTATTCTCATTGGTATAGTATCTGTTTTTTATTTGCCCATCTGTTTCTCCTACTAAAATATAATCAGCATGAATGAGAGGCATTTAATTTTGTTAACAGTACTTTCTCCCCTGTGCCTAGAATAGTGCCTGACACATAGTAGGCACTTAGTAAATATTCATTGGAAGACTAAATGAGGAGGTAAGTTTATGGATACTTGTGTTGCTACTCCATTCCACAGCATATTGCCTAGCATTATTTCCTGTTTATGGTGTAATAAGATTAATAGCTGCTATCTACTGTATTGATTGTTATGCCAAGTAGTACTAGTCACCCCTTTTCTTGGTCTGCTTTTGCACAGCACTACTTCACCTTTCTATCATAGCACTTTGTTAGCTTTCCCCACCACTTCTTCCAAAAAGAGGAACATAAGACATAAGAAATATAAGGATAAATTTTATGAGAGTATAAGCATCTTTGTGTCCCTGGCCTCAGCAAATACCTGGCACAAAATAGGTGGTCACATCTGAGTAAATAGTTATCAGGTTATATGTTGCTTTTACTTGTATGAGGTCAGAATCCAGCTGCATTTTGAGTAAACCAGTGTCCCACTGACCAGGCTTCCAGAATGCACCGGAAACATCTGTTAATTTTGGAAAGCAATTACACTGACTTGGAGAATTAGTGCTATTTGCTTAAACAGAGCTCTCTTGAAGAAGAGAAATTGAGCTAAAAGACTTCGTATGAGTATCTTTATTAGATAGTGAGCATCCTGCCATGTTATGGAATTGTTAAGTAAGAAACATTCCATTCTCCTCATTCTATTGGTCTTCTTACCAAACCCACAGAAAGAAGCCATAGGTCTAAATTCCCTGCCAATCAAAAGCAATTTTTGACAGTTTCTCAAAGTAGTACAGATCTTAAGGTACCTATTTGATATGTTATTCAGAAAATACAATTATATTACTAAAAAAATAAATAAATAATTTTATAAAACTCTTCTTAAATGAAAGACCTGTCTCTGTAACCTTACATGTAGTAAGAAAACAAATTAAAACAAAATTCTGAGCAGTTTGTAGGTACCTTTGGAGTTAGCCAGAATTTACTAAGATGCCCCAAAGTCAAGAATCTGGTGAAGGCCTTTGTGCAGTTTTTATATATATATATGGAAATGATTGCAATGATTTAGTTACTGAAAATGTACTTTTATAGGGTGAATTATCTATATAATTATTTTAAGATTTGGATATATAGTCTGCCGAAATATATTAGACTCTTTGTTGTCTGCAAATAAAGTGTATTAGGAACGGCAATCTAGAGGAGTTTAGTATCTAGATGGAAAAAGTGTCTTACCTTAACTAAAAAGTTATGAGGTCTTCTAGAACAATGTTCACTTAAAAAAACTTCTTTCCTTTATCTTTTAGTATTCTCACTATACAACAGATAAAATCCCATGTTGTAGCTGTTAAGAAGACAAGTAAAATATAGAATATGCTTGTGAATTTGCACAGATAACCCGTGAAAACTATTTAATAGATTACATGTTTCCTTTTCATGTATTAAATACTATTTCTAGATCACAGATTCTTTTTTTTAATAATAAATTTATTTTTTATTGGTGTTCAATTTGTCAACATACAGAATAACACCCAGTGCTCATCCCGTCAAGTGCCCCCCTCATTGCCCATTCACCCCCACCCCCGCCCTCCTCCCCTTCCACCACCCCTAGTTCATTTCCCAGAGTTAGGAGTCTTCATGTTCTGTCTCCCTTTCTGATATTTCCTACCCATTTCTTCTCCCTTCCCTTCTATTCCCTTTCACTATTATTTATATTCCCCAAATGAATGAGACCATATAATGTTTGTCCTTCTCCGATTGACTTATTTCACTCAGCATAATGCCCTCCAGTTCCATCCACGTTGAAGCAAATGGTGGGTATTTGTCATTTCTAATGGCTGAGTAATATTCCATTGTATACATAAACCACATCTTCTTTTTTTTTTTAAATTTTTATTTATTCATGATAGTCACACACAGAGAGAGAGAGAGAGAGAGAGAGAGAGGCAGAGACATAGGCAGAGGGAGAAGCAGGCTCCATGCACCGGGAGCCCGATGTGGGATTTGATCCCGGATCTCCAGGATCGCGCCCTGGGCCAAAGGCAGGCGCTAAACCGCTGCACCACCCAGGGATCCCCACATCTTCTTTATCCATTCATCTTTCGATGGACACCAAGGCTCCTTCCACAGTTTGGCTATTGTGGACATTGCTACTATAAACTAGATCACAGATTCTTAACTACATATCAAGTATATGCTGAGTACCATATTTGGAGAAGGATAAAGGGAACTTTTAAAATGAAAATTGGTACTAAGGCTTTAGCAAAGAATATAAAATAAAGATGTGAAGGGTAAAAGTTTTCTGTGATTATTAAATGAATTTTGGTCTCATTAAAATATATAAACTATAGAGCAAAATTTAATCACTGAAAATAAGCAAATATATTAGCTCTAATAGGTTCAGGAATTTATTTGTTGGTAAAATTAGTTTACGTATGTTTTTATATCCAGTGGTTATTTGATTAACTCTTGATTGTTGATGCTTTTGTGTAGTAGACTAAGTGGAGATCCTAGCCAGTTCTTTGAATGTAGCCTTGTTAGATCTATTCTCCATAGTACTAATTCTAAACATCTTTAATTTTAATTGAGCTCTTCCCACTGTTAAGGAGCAAAGTATTTTCAGATGTTCTTCTGTACTATGTAGATTAGTGCTCATTGAAATCTTGGCCCCAGTAAATATTTCTTGTCCTTTTTGCTAATGCCCTGTGGGTGGATTCCATGAGTTAAAATCTGTGACTGTGTATAGAGGTGTTGGAGTTCACAGTAGCTTCTATTTTGCCATACTCACCTGAGGTTAAGGTGAAAACATTCTTTCTTACTTGGGTTTATCATATAGGGAATTTATCATTTTCCTTGACAGTGGTACACAGTCTGGAGGGTTAGAAGTGTGTTCACCTATAGTCTGTACAGGAAGTATACTGAAAATTATTGCCATAATCTACATGTCAACATGGTCTGATTTTTTTTTTTTTTTTTGCATTTCGTGGGAGGCTTAGATGGAGAGGACTGTCTCCAGCCCATCCTCCCCCTTACCTTTGATCTTTTCTTCCTAAGTATTAAAAAAAAAATGTTTATGAGGGATGCTTGAAAAAATTGAGGTTATTAAACTTGGGAGAGGGAGAATGGGGATTTTCAGTTTTTTATGTATTTTCTTAATTATAAAAGTTACATAGAATTCTTTTTTTTTCTTTTAAAGTTAAATGTGCATGAAGGTGAAAACTAAAATCCTCCTTCCTTTCCCTTTCATTATCCCCCTCCATTCCAGTTGAGGGAAGAGTTTTTCTGGGGGTTTTGTTTGTTTGTTTTGCTTTTTAATATGGAAAGTTTTAGAATAAATGGAAAGTTTACGAGTAGTTAATCTCTGTTCCCAGGAGGCCTTTGTTATCTTGGAGGTACTTGAGAAAGGCAGAGGCTGTCAGCACTGTTTCCTCCTAGACAGGAAGCCTTCCTTCTTGTGTCACCTCCATGCCTTACACAAACCCTTAACACACCGGGAGCTCAGTGCACTGCTAACCCTAGGGTAATGCGGACACACATCACAGATGGAGGAGCACATCACGCTTGGTCTTACTACCTGCTCCTTGCTTCTTTTCTTCTATGGTATCTTAACTTCTTCCTCCCTCCCTCCCTCCCTCCCTCCCTCCCTCCCTCCCTCCCTCCCTTCCTTCCTTCCTTCCTTCCTTCCTTCCTTCCTTCCTTCCTTCTCCTTTTTTGGTGCCTTTAGCTAGCTAGCTAGCGGCTCAAAGTAGGGGATCAGAGTTGTGACGTGCTGTTCACTAGACTCCCTTAACTTTAGGATGAAAATCTGTAATTAGAAAAGAAATACAGGTACTTTGCTTTACATGGCAGACTAGAATTCACATAACCAAAAGAATTAGCACCTTCATTGCATGACACATGCTTTTTGTATCTTTCAGAGCTGTCTTTTCAGTCTGTATGTTCATTGTAATTTTTATTTACCAAAGAGGGTTAAAGCTAGTGTTTAGAAAAGTGCTTTTAAAAGTATTTTGAGATCTAATGAGACACCTCTAAATTAGTTGGTGACCGAAATTCTTTCAGAATTAGGAGACAGTGCTGTAATGTGGGTAAAACTGTGATTATTCTGAGCTGCAGGATATTACTGTACAGGTAGTAAGCTCCCAAAAAGACATAGTGAAATTAAACGTTTAGAACAGACCAAGGGTGACCTGCTGTGAAACCATGGCTCATATGATTTCATTGCAGGAGTTCTTTACTCAGCTGTGTACACTGATGATGAGCTGTTTCACATGACTGATAATGCAGAAGCTTCTCTCTGAAGTCATTTTTTATACAAGTCTAGACTTTTAAATGTTTAATTTTTTTTTAATATTACAGATGACACTAAATGTATGAGGACAGAGAACATGCATGCAAGCAAATGAGCTTTCTATGATGAGGCACTGTTGTTAATACATTATTCATATAAATTCATTTAATCTTCATAAAGCTCTTTCAGGTAGACAGTATTATTATCCCTATTTTATGGATGAGGAAACTGAGGCAAATTGAGGTTAAGAGCTTATAATTCAGTTTCACTTAGCTAGTAAATGGCAGAGTTCAGATTAAAACAGAGGCAGTTTTTTGCTCCAAAGCAGATATACTGTGCTCTGGGTAAGCTAATAAAGTAAGGGTCATAAACTTTTTCCCTAAATGGTCAAATGGTAAATATTTTAGACTTTACAGACCATGTGATCTCTGTTGCAACTATTCAGTTCTGTGCATATAGTGTGAAAGCAGCCATAGTCCAAAAACAAATGTGTGGCTGTGATCCAATAAAACTTTATTTGTAGACACTGAAATTTGAGTTTTATGTAATTTCCACATGTCACAAAATATTATTCTTGATTTTTTACCACCATTTAAAATGTAAAAGCCATTCTTGGCTCTTGGGCCTTATAAAAAGAAGAGGCAGACTAGACTTGTCTACACATACTATACTATTGTTGTGTGAGATATTAGGATAAAGGCCACTAATTTATTAATTCATGCATGCAGGAAATAGATCAGGTATCATACTAAATTCTGGGGTGATCACTGGCGAACAAGAACAAAACCTTCCAGTTCCTCTTGCCATTCATTCCACTTATTTAATGGACTAAGTTGTTGTTGTTCTCATGTCTGCTTTTTAAAAATTTGTCTTTATTTCCTGCCTATTGCATGTACCAGACAAGTGTACATTATCTCATTTAATCTTCATAGCTGGTGGCATTATCTCAATTTTATAGTTTAGAGAAATATAAAATTAAAGAGCCTGAAGAGCCAGCCATTACACACAGCCAGGTAAGAAGTAGAGTTTAGATTCAAATGCAAGTCTGTCTTAGGTTTAGGTGTTTTTTCTTCTCTTTGCTACTGCCTTCTTTCTCTCTGCTCCTAGAGATGTATGAAAGTGTTATGAAATGCTTCTGGTGCTGTCTAAAGTGAATCTTTGTATCTCACTTCTTAAATACATGTTTATTTTTACTTCTCTTCCATTTGACCTGGCTCTAGCTTTCAAAGATGCTACACAAGTTTGTTAGAATGTTAAGTTGTTTCTTGGTTTCCCACTCAAGAAAGCTAAAAATAAACACAGAACTAGTTAATAATGTAACCAGTGAAAAGATTCAAGGATGCATGGGAATAAGGGTGGAGGAAGAAAACCCATGTCCTTTTGTCCTCCACAGCCTCTCAATCTTGAAACAATAGACCTGTGTCCCCAGCATGCTCTGAGAAAGAAATGGTTTCCACGTAGGTCTCTGGGATTACTGATGATTCATAGATAGCCTGGAGTAGACTTTTAGGACAGTTCTTTTGTGGATAATCTGAGGAAGACAGATGATAAGTAGAATTGTTCATGTATAGTTTTAAATAAGAAAGTGAACTGATGTATTTATGAGTGACAATTTAACCTCCCCATCTCAGCTACTAATGGACTCACAAGAAGCCTACTATCCTTTTCCCCATGGCAGTGGGAAATCCCAATTACACGTTGTAGTTCCTGTTAGAAAAAGGGGACATTCGAATAGGCCTGGCTAAAATAAGATCTGGGATGGAAGGCAGATGTCCTTTGAGTTTAACTACTGGTTTCCTTGTAATTCTCTACTATTTTATTTACTAGGGTCTGTCCTTAATGTAACACTTAATATTCTGTAACATGGAATATATCATATTTCTATAACTTGAAAATAGCATAAGTTTATTACAGCAGACTTTGGATGTATCTGCAAAATATAATTAGGTGTATAGGAAACTAACTTGATACACCATTCAAGGGGATTCATCGGGATAATTCTCTTAGAAACTACTAGTGTACCTGCTTTGTACTTAAAAATCCTGGAAAATGGCACCCTCTTTGGTGGTTTTAATTATTTTAAATTAATAATTATTTAAAATAATAATATTTAATTAACTTACAATTTGTATGTAATTTAAAAATAAATATATAGTTTAATATTTAAATTAGTTTGCAATATAATAAATGATTTAATTAATGATGTTCTTATTATTTCCTATTCACCCTGTTGGCGAGCAAGGGATTTCTGCCCTTGGGTTATAGGGATTGCCAAGTGCGTGATACTAGACAGATTAGATTAACAGCAGTTTATTGGTCACATATACAGCCTAGGGGAGGAGGACATAACACAGGGCCACACTGAGATTGCATTGGGAACAGTGAGTCACCAGGGGCTATGGAAGCCAGTATCAGGGTTGGGGGTGACCTTTGGTTCCCATGGGAGGATGTGATTGGCTGGTTTGAATAATTGCATGTGTTGGCAAGGAACTAAAATTCTCTACCCAAATGTAGCCGGAACTGTCCCTATAATACAGAAAGTTATTTGGCTAGGGCACCCTACCTGAGGGAACAGAGCAGGAAGGGCAGCTGGTCGTTAGACCATTTGGTGTTCTCTTGGTTTTCCACAGATGGAAAGGCAGAACACAATAGGTGTTATACAATAGTAGTTTCGTACCAACTCACAGTCAAGAGCATACCATGGGCAGAGGGAATGATCATATTTTCCAAAAGTCTCACCACCTTTTCAGTGGCTGCTCAGATTATGAGGAAAAGAAATTAGCGTAAGCAATGTGGCATGTACAATTGACACAAAAATACAAGGTCACCCTGTTTAATAAGATAGAAAATGAGGTGTTATCTTTACGTGCTCATCAACCAGTCTTACTCCCCTGACCCCGCTCCCCCACTAGGTTCCCGACTCTGGTGTTAGAACCTGGCAAGGCCAAGGAAAGGTGTTGAGTTTGGATCCCCAGTTCCCATCGTGGATGGATGATTGCCTTTTCTGCTAGGGCTGCCTGCCAAGAGAAGGGGGTCTCTCTCTAACTTGGTAGACCTCTAACTTCTCATCACGCAGAAATCCTCGCCACCGCCTTGCCCCCATAGCCCTCCACAACACTTCCATTCCTACCTCCAAGCCTTTGCTCATACCATTTCCCTTCAGTCCTCTTCCACTTAGGATGCCTGTACTCCTCTTCATTCACTGGAGTCTTCTTTCAAGTGCCTGTACCTCAAACCTCTGACTGCCCCAGCCTGCATGGAGTGTTTATTTTTCTGATTCTGTAGCCTTAGTGTCTGTGCACTGCCTTTAATAACACTTAGCATGCACTAACTTCTGGTTGTATTCATTTTAGAAAATACTCCATGCCTTTATGCTAATTATTTGTGGATATTCCAGTTCCTTCTGCCTCTATCTGTTTAGGAAGGTTCCACTCAGCAGGTAAAAAGGGGAGCAACCGATAAAATTTACAGTTTGAACATTAATTGTATTAGATTATCTTCAGCCCCTAAAATAATATGATATATAAGTCCTCAATATTTATTGAGATAAATGGCATAGCCGTTTTATGTTTTTTAAATATTATAATATATATATGAAAATATGTGTATAAATTTATGTGTGTAAATATATAAATATGCAGCATCTGTATGTGTGTGTGCCTGTATGTGTCTAAATGTGAAGCACCCTCGTGTAGCCATCCCAACCTCATTATTTCTAGTGTCCTTTATTTGGTGTGATACTAATGAGTTACATATTACATAATGAGTAGGTAAAGGGAAGAGAGGATATTGGGTCAACTCTAAATTGACTTAAAAATTTTTATTTTTCCACAAATAAACACCATCTTGCTGTAATGACAAAACTGGATTGGCATCCTGCTATATTTTATTACAGGCAATTCTAAGCTCAATAGAATGCTTTTTTATTTGTATTAAGAAAAAGATTTCTGTGCACATTTCTTCTTGAAGAGTAGTTCAAGGAATCATTTCAAACCCCTCCAAATTCTAAGAAAGCAAAATTGCTGGTAATTCAGTGTTTGGTATTTATTTTAGCTAGTGCTTGTTTCAGGAGATATTTTTATAACAATCTATTCCTCTCGAGCTGGGAGCAGCTCATGCTTGAATCAAATGCCTTCTAGCTAAGCCAGAGGGACAAGAGTGTCTGCTGGACTGTGATCAGCCTTAGGCTCCTCTTGTCTCACTGGGATTGTACCTGGAACACTGCATGACATGATTGTCCTTACTTAGAGGCCAGGAATTCTCCACACCCCAGAATGCTGTGGGAGATGTCTAATAGTATGGTACTGTTCACTGTGACATAGGCAGCAAGTTGTGTGGTTACTCTGGCCCCTGTAGAATGTTGAAGAATCCCTTTACAACCTCTTTTTTTTTTTTTAATTTTTAAAAGATTTATTTATTTGAGAGAGAGCATGCACGTGTGTGTGTGGGGGGGGTTGTGGAGAAGTAGGGAGAGGGGCAGAGAGAGGGAGAGGGGGAGAGAGAGAGAGAGAGAGAATCCTACCCAAGCAGACTCCCTGCTGAGTGCAGAGCCCAGTGTGGGGCTCAATCCCAGGACCCTGAGACCATAACCTGAGCTGAAATCAAGAGTCAGATGCCCAACCAATTGAGCCACTCAGGTGCCCCTCTTTTTCTCTTTTTAAAGCCATCAGCTGGCTGGCCAGAAGCTCATTCCTCCAATCTATTATCAGGAGGCTTGCTAATAATTTTCCCCGAATAAACCCCTACAGGTTGTAAAGGAAAGCAGACTGTATACCTTTCCCATGTAAAAAGTAGTTCTTGTTTTTTTTTTTTTTTTACTTATCACTCTGGGAAGAACTAAGCAGTACCTAAAGAGTTGGTGCTTTGAATCATTTTTCTAAAACTTTCCAAAGCCTCTGGGTTTGTTGTGTTGTCTTTGAAAAAGTAATAATGTACATATTAAAAATGTTTTTTAAAAAACACCAAAAGGTAAATTGTGAAGTCTCTCTTAACTCAGACCTTACCTTAGTCCCAGAAGCAAACATTGTTATCAGTTTCTTTTGAATCTTTACAGAGATATCTACTGGTATATTTGTATTTCTGGGTGTGTGTGTACAATTATATACAAACAATATATACATACACACATAAAAATGTGTGTTTCTGTATATGCAAAAACGTGTTTTTTGTTTTGTATATATGTATATGTTTTTCTGTGTATATGTGTTCTTTTGCTTTTTTACGCAAATAGATGCACACTGTTCCATGCCTTGATTTCTTTTAAACCCAGCCATATTCTTGGAGAACAGTCTATATCATTGTGCATAGATCTACCTCATTTTTTAAACAGCTGTTTAGAAATTCATTGTATGGGGATCCCTGGGTGGCGCAGCGGTTTGGCGCCTGCCTTTGGTCCAGGGTGCGATCCTGCAGACCCGGGATCGAGTCCCACGTCAGGCTCCCGGTGCATGGAGCCTGCTTCTCCCTCTGCCTGTGTCTCTGCCTCTCTCTCTCTCTCTGTATGACTATCGTAAAAAAAAAAAAAAAATTAGAAATTCATTGTATGGATATGTCCCAGCTTATTTAACCAGTCTCCATATTAATGGCCTTTGATGCAAACTCTTTTTAGTACTGTTTCTTTGTAGTTAAACCTTCCTGACTCTAAAAAGCTACTTAAGTAAAACAGGTGTGAACATCTGAGTAGGTTCTCTTGACTTTAAGAATTTTGAATTCCTTTTTTTTCTTTTTTAGGGTATAGTTTTGTGTTTTAATAATTCATATAAATAATACAAAGGCTTTTTGCCTCCCTTTCAACATTATGTGTCAGGTTTATCTTTTTTTTTTTTTTTGCATTTTTTAAAATATATTTTTAAAAGATTTTTATTTATTTATTTATTCATGAGAGACACACACAGAAAGAAGCAGAGACATTCAGAGGGAGAAGCGGGCTCCCTGTGAGGAACCTGATGCTGGACTCCATTCCAGGACCCCAGGATCATGCCCTGACCCAAAGGCAGACGCTCAACCACTGAGCCACCCAGGTGCCCCATTTTGCATTTGTTTTTTAAACTGTCATCCTGCAATGACTATTTTAAACAACAGCCTCAGGGTACCATCCTTTGATTTTGTTTTTAATCATTTAGGTAATCCTAGTAACAAATGCATTTCTGGGGGAAGAGAATGAGAATGGTATTTTAAAAGTTAAGGATGACCCTAGAAATTGAAGTGGGTGTGTTTTTCAAAGTCCATCACTGAAGCCTGGTATTCCATCCTGACAGTGTCTCCACTTTTAAACTTTTTTTTGTTTTCACTTTTAAACTTTTAAACACCCAGTTTATATTTCAGGGAAGCTGAGTATTTCTCTGTGGTTCCTTTTCCTGAAGCTATAGAATCCCAGCTTGCTATTTTTAAAAGGTTTGGTTGTTGACACCTCTAAAATTCAGGAACCAAAGAATGAAACACTTAATTGTGTATATTTTATGTTGCAAGTTTCTTTTCACTTCCTTTTCTTTTTTTGGTAACAAACTCCTGCTATCCTATCCGTTATTGCAGTGATTTTATTCATTTGTATTTTGTGTTTTATTAATGAAAGTGTTTAACTCAAAGAAGTTAATATGCTATATATTATATATATTTTTACTAAAATCAAGACAATAATATCATTAATTTTAAAATTAAAGTTTCTCATAACTTCTCAAGAGATTAAAAATTAATGTATATTTAAAAAATAAACTAATGTATATACCTTTCTTTAAGGGGAAGGATTTTCACTATTATTACTTTTACGGTAATAAGAATACCATCCATCCACAGCCTTACATGTTATTCAGTCACTGAAGTTTCTTTTTAGTCAAAGCAGTTAGTAATAGAAAATACCTATCACATGATAGCACATAGGGGTCACACTTGAAGAACCTGATTTTTGTTCAGGTCAGATAAGTTTGCTCTAGGCTCTGTTATCTTTTGGCTTTTATGTTCTGTCAGCCTGGCTCTGCACGTACTTAAAATAATTGTTCAAGATCATATGTTTGGAAAACCTAAAAACATGCCACAAGTACATGAATCTGGCTTTATTTGAGGATGAAAGTGGGCACATGTACCTATTTCACAGTCATGCCATGTTTCCTAAAAGTAGTAGAGAGATTACTTACTTATTTTAGGGGTAGTTCCCAGCAAAGTCATCTGGGTGGAAAATTATCCAAAAACTGTAATTAAAAAGAGGACCTGGAAACAAGAATAAGAATGGTTTTTAAATCCTTTTTTTATGGGGACGCCCGGGTGGCTCAGTGGTTGAATGTCTGCCTTTGACTCAGGGCATGATCCTGGGGCCCTGGGATCAGTCCCGTGTCAGGCTCCCCACAGGGAGCCCGCTTCTCCCTCTGCCTATGTCTCTGCCTCTCTCTGTGTGTCTCTCATGAATAAATAAATAAATAAATAAATAAATAAATAAATAAATAAATAAATAAAATCTTTAAAAAAATTCCTTCTTTAATGGATTTGATTCATGATTCTCAACCTGAAATTCAATAAAGAAGCTGAAGTACCAGAGTAAAACTAAATGTATATTTAAAAACTAATGTATATACCTATACCCTATAAATGTATATACCTATAAAGGTATATACACTAAATAGAAACACTTTTCTAGTGAAAATCGTGAACCAATATTATGTAGTTGGCATATAATACATAACTTATGAAAAAAATTTTTGCTGACATTTCTATATAATGTTCATCCTTAAGTGCTCACCAGTAGTTTTTTCCATTCATTCTGCAATAAATATGAAAGCAGCCAAAAAAAACACCTAATCACCAAGTCATAATGAGACAGCATTTGTAAAAGAACTATAACAACATCCTAAGGACTAGCAGGTTCTGTTCAGTTTGATCCAGGCGTAAAAGGAAGAGGAAGAGAAGCATGACAGTTCAGATTTACACGTTGTGACTTAAAAGTGAGAAAGAAACTTTGAAGCTGAGGATGTTGGAATAAACTTTTTTTCTTCAAGTTTGAGAGGAATTATGTGGAACATTCTTTGTTTAAGGGGCTCAGAATAAAATTGCAGGCAAGAGAGGAGAAAGATAACTGGATTCATAAACAACAGAGGACAGAATTTAGTGCTTTCAAAGTGTTCTTCAGCTAACTCTGCTTCTCATTTTCCTTCCTCTGCTATCCTTGTCCTTCTCCCCTCCCTTTGCTGGCATTTTCAGCTTAATGGAGGTTCACAAGAGTATTTTGGTAGTAATGTCTGGTTCAATGTTGTACAGATTTCACGTTCCTGAAAATTCAGGTAATCAATTAAATTAGTATTTTTAAAAAGACAATTCCTTCTGAATGAGAAATTTGACATACTCCCAGTGGAGGATGTACTGTCCCTATATTGTAAATAACATAAACAAAAAATAAGTAATTTAAAAAAAATGATGGTATTAAATAATCAGTCCAAATGTGTAGATCCTTGACATGTGGAACCGAAGAACAGCTGCCTAATCAGTGGGAATTTGCTTCTGGTGTTACTCTTCTCTGTCCTTACTCCATCCAGAAACAACTCTCACTTGAAAAGGATGGCCTGGGGAGGTAGAGCCCAGACCTGACTTTGTCTTGGTTGTGGTTGCAGCTTACTTTCCTTTTACCTTGATTATCAAATTATGAAATAGCCAGGCAGGAAAGTATGGAGGGAACACTATGTTCTGTTCCTTTAGCCCAGAAAGCTGACAGTGTTCACATTATCTTTTGACACTTGAGAAGGAAATGTAAAGAATAGAAGAGCCCCCAATTTAATGGCTGGCATTGGTAAGGAGTTGGTAAGGAATATTTCATTATGAAAGATCTATAGATTTAAAAGCTGTTAAGATTACATGGGAAAATAGATTAATCAATAATTTTTCTGTTTGATCACGTAGAAATGAACATGTAAATGTGGATACTGGCTGCCATCTTTCCTGATTTTGCTGCTAAACCCATTCATTATCTTTCCTTTAAAATCATATTCCTTAAAAAAATAAAATCATATCCCTTGTTAATATGTTTCTATTTCAATTGTGATGTTTCCCTCATTTTGCTAGTGACTGTTCATGAACTCTTGAAGGAAGACTCAAGTTTTTCCCCTCCCTCTTTACCATAGCCCTGTTGATTTTTTTTTTTTTAACTCTTAGATCCAACCCTTCTTCTTAATTCCTCATGTAGCCAACCTCATTTAGGCTGTCTGCACTGTTGAAATTACTTCTTAGACCCCCTTCCACTTCTTTCACTGTGTCCAGCTCCGTTTGGCCCACAGTAGTTCATGACTTGGGTTACAAGATTAGCCTCCTTAGAATCCAGTTTGCTCATTTTCCTCCCTTTTATGTTTCAGAAATCATAAGTGGTCTCCAGTATTTACCATCCAGATGTTTGGGGAGCTCCTTTCATTCCAGTTCAATCTTTTGAGATCGTTAAGAGGAGCTCACTGATGCTAATTAGTGAGCATCTGGTTGGGTGGGGGGAGTGGGGCAGAGGCAGTGCCTACAAGGGCTGGATTGATGGAAGAGGTATTGTTTTCTTCTTGAATTGGTATGAGAGAAATATGGTAATGATATTTGAGTTGGAGGTTTTTTTGTTTTTGTTTTAATTATTTATTTATTTTTAAAGATTTTATTTTTATTTTTTCATGAGAGACACACACAGAGAGAGAGGGAGAAAGAGACACAGGCAGAGGGGGAAGCAGACTCCATGCAGGGAGCCCGACGTGGGACTCGGTCCCTGTTCTCCAGGATCACACGCTGGGCTGAAGGCGGCGCTAAACCGCTGAGCCACCCGGGCTGCCCATGTTTTTATTTTTTTTAAGGTTTTATTTATTTGGGCACCTGGTGGCTCAGTGGTTGAGTATCTGCCTTTGGCTCAGGTCATGATCCCAGGGTCCTGGGATCCAGTTCTGCATCTGGAAGACTGGGATCAAGTCCCAGGACCCTGGCCCATGACCTGAGCCAAAGGCAGATGCTGAGCCACTGAGTCACCCAGATACCCCTCCAGTTCGAATTCTAATGAGGAAATCTTTGAGGTTTACTGGAAGATTTGAGAGTTCTTATTGAAGGCCTACAAGATGAATATGGACTCTTCTGTTGTTTGGTACCTGTCATCCTCTCCAAGCTCCCCGCCCCCCCCAATTAATTATGTATAGGAAATTGTGCTGCAGCCAAAATGTTCTTTTTATTTTATTTTTTAAAAATATTTTATTTATTTATTCATGAGAGACACAGAGAGAGACAGAGATATAGGCAGATGGAGAGGCAGGCTTCATGTAGGAGCCCGATGTGGGACTCGATCCTGAAACTCCAGGATCACGTCCTGAGCCGAAGGCAGATGCTCAGCTGCTGAGCTACCCTAGTGTCTCCAAAATGTTCTTTTTATTTCCTAAATACAAACATTCCCACTTCCACACCATTGATTATGATGCCTAGGATGGTGTTTCCCTTTTAAACCATATACTGTTGCAGTATTCCCCCTCTTCAAATCTTTGTGATCACCACCACCAATAATACTTAGCATCTGAACCTCTGAGATTTAACAGCCTTTGCTTTCTAATATAATTTTTGTTTATTCAGTAAAAATTTACTGAGGGCCTATTAAATGTTAAGCAGTATGCTTCCAATTCAACTGAAAAAGACCATTTACTTGTTCTTAGGAGTTTATGTTTTAGTGAGGGAAATAAATATATCACCATGTGCGGTTGAGTGAGATGGTGTGGGATTTAGAAGAGGTAAGTATATTAATGTGGGATAGGGAGGGGGTGACCAGGGGAGGTTTTCTGTAGGAAGGCAATTTTCAGACCTAATATCTCCCAGTATTCTGTGGCTGTTATGTTTTGATCCTTGTCCTTTTAATATTTAAAGCTTTTTTTCTTCTTGTTATTAAATGTTAACTTTTGTAAATAATTGTACCCCTAATGGTTGTGGCAGCTAGCTGCTTACCATCTCCTTAATAATGGCTTTCTAAATGTTGGACCAAGAAACACCTCTCAGCTCTCTCTCAGACAAAATAAACCTAATTTCTTCGCAGGTGCTACAAGCTTTGTTGCTGATTATTCAAAATTGTTATACTGTTGAGTCTAAAAGAGTGCACTGAGTGAAAAAAACAAAATTACTTGGATTTTTGTTTATAACCAGGTTGTGATTCAGTGCATCAGGGTGAGGCCTGAAGTTCTGTTTTTCTAAAAAGCTTCCTGGTGCTGCTGAAGCAGCTCATAGATTGAATGTGTCTTGAGTAGCAGGGTTTTAGAGGATGTAAAGAGATAAAGAAGATAAAAACAAGTGTTAAGGTATGTTTTCTTTTATTTATATGAGTGTATCCTGCAGTCTCTACATCCTGTTAGCTTTATTTACTCTTGCTAACTTAACTTAAATCAACTAATTACCCAACTGGGTTGGGCTCCTGTCTGTGTACCCAGCGACAGTGAATCTTGCCAGCGATCTGACTAGGAAGCTTCCGCTTTCCACCCCCAACTCCTCCCTGGGGAGTGAGTCTCCTCCGTGTCATGGAGCTATGATAAGGTGTGCACCCACTTAATTGAGGCTGCAATATGATTCCCCAGGCCCTCCAGCTACTGAATAATAAGGAACCCCTGTCTTTGGCAGAGGGAGGTGTTCCTTTTGGCATTCTGCCTTCATCCAACCGATTTCTGTAAGAGATGAGTTCCAGGAATGGCATGTGAGGCTAGTCTGTATCCTATAATGTGTAATCAGGAACTGGCAGAAAATTCATCTTTAGCTTTTAAAGTTCCTGTTAGAAATTTTCATAATTGGTGGGAGCCTTGGCAGTTTAGTGGACCTGCCCCTGACCTGTAAAGGGACCTGTGAGGGTGAAATACAACTATCTCTTTATTCTGAGTGTTTCCCCTGATGATTTTCTTTTCTGTGCATCTTTTACTGACTCTTCTATTCTGCGATATTCTTGTAGACTGCAGGCAGGAAAGCAGTTGCTACAGATAATTTGTTCCTGAGTCTTTACAATCAAAGTTAGAAAGAATTATTTCTCTTGTCTTCCTGGGGAACTTTGCTGTGGAATTCCCCCTACCCCAAACTGGGATTGTAACAATGACTGTTAGATTCAAGAGCTCTGTTTCAGTAGAAAGTGGGAAATGTTGACAGTGTCAGGCTGGCGAGGCAGAGTTGGTAAATGACCTGGTACAGTGATTTTCAGACTTCCAACATGTATCCTCTCAGGGCCCTGCACCCCTAGACTTTTTGATTCAACAGGTCTGGATCAGAGCCCAAGAATGTTTAACATCCTTGTCCTTTCCCATGTCTTATGAGGTGGTTACATAAAAGGAATTGGTGACAATCAGGGTGGTTGGGCACATGTTTACAGTAGCACATGCATTGTTTATTGTGTTCACCATCATTACCTCCCAATTCTGATAGATTGGTTAATTGCTTTAAAAAAAAAGAAACACTGAAACCCAGGGAAACGTCACTGCTTCTAATGTTCCTGTGTAGCTAGTGAGTGCCCCTTTTGTGGTAACCCAGCCAAATCCTGTGAGGCTCCTTGATTTATATGAGCAGAGACCTGTTCTTTTCAAGTAGATTTGTAAGTATAGGATTAGGGCAGCTGGGAAACTTGCTTCTCACACCCACCTTCCTATTATGAAAATACATGCTTTCCAAGATGTTTGTTTATTTATTTATTTATTTATTTATTTATTTATTATTTATTTATTATTATTATTATTTTTAAAACATTTTATTTATCTATCCATGAGAGACAGACAGAGAGAGAGAGGCAGAGACACAGGCAGAGGGAGAAGCAGGCTCCATGCAGGGAGCCTGATGCGGGACTCGATCCCAGGACTCCAGGATCAGGCCCTGAGCTGAAGGCAGAGGCTCAACCGCTGAGCCTCCCAGGCGCCCCTGTCATGGACCACCAGGCATTGTCCTGTATGCTTGGGAATACACCAATTGACAAAAAAGCCAGTATTCCAGGATCATGCTCTGGGCTGAAGGTGGCACTAAACCGCTGAGCCACCTGGGCTGCCCCCAAGATGTTTATTTTAAACCAAAAATGAATTTGAATTTTTAACACCTGAGATAGTGAAAGAAAAGGGGAAGTTTGGTTGGTCTGGATATTCCCATCCCTGTGTTTATATCCATTAGGTATATCTTACTTACATCACAGGAATAACATGGTTTGTCCTGTGTGGTTTTTTGGTAGTGTTCTTGTTATTTAAGGTGACTAATGTGGATAACTTTCACTGAAGCAGTTCTGGAGCATCCCAGGAAGGACACAATGATCTTGATCTTGGTCTTGGTGAACTTCCTTCAGATGAGGAAGAAGACATCAACAGTTCTGATGAAGACGATGTCAGCTCTGACTCTAGTAAAGGGGACCCTGACCTAGGAGACAAACAGGTATGTGTTGGTATTTAATTTGTTTCTACTTGTGTGTTTGTTGGTCTCTCGTGACATTTGGAAATAATATTTATTAGCACGATAGGCACAAAATTCCTAGTTAGTTTTTTCTTAAGATTTATAAAATATTAAAAAATAAAAAAAAGATTTATAAAATATTTTCTTTTTTTTTAAAGCTTTTTTTTTTAAATTTTTTTTTAATTTATTTATTTATGATAGTCACAGAGAGAGAGAGAGAGAGAGAGAGGCAGAGACACAGGCAGAGGGAGAAGCAGGCTCCATGCACCGGGAGCCCGATATGGGATTCAATCCCGGGTCTCCAGGATCGCGCCCTGAGCCAAAGGCAGACGCCAAACCGCTGTGCCACCCAGGGATCCCTATAAAATATTTTCTAATTTAAATTTAGTTCCTGCTATAATGTAGTACCTAAGATGTCACATTTCTAAAGGCACATCACTTAGAGATATTTAGTAATATTTTGAGAAATTATTTTTGGCACTGTCCATTGGTTTTCTTTTGGATAACAAAAATACCCTCTCAGGATTGTTCCTTGTATTGCTAACAGTTCTACTTGAAAAAAAGGAATTACATACATTTCAGACTTAATGAAATCTTTTTAGAGATAGAATAAAGACTGCTATTAATAACAAGTAGGATTCCCTTTGAGGCGATTCAGTATTTGTAATTTCAGTATACATTGCAATAAGATTGGCTACATGTTGATAATTATTAAAGATACTTTAGTACTTGGAAGTTCATTTTATTTTCTCTAGTTTGACATGAATGCTTCATTATAAATAATTTTTTTTAAATAAAGACATCATTACAAGGGAAAAAATAACCCCAAGATGTGTTTGAACATCTTACAGCAAAACAGAATTTGAAAGGATCCATACAGCAAGCCTATAAAACTGTAGAGGAGGAAACCCACATTACCTAACTTCTATGCCATAACATCAATTGTTTCCTCTTTAATGTATTTTTGCTCTGTTTACATTTATTTCAGCCTTAAATGAATGGTATAAATTGTGTAATTGTTTGAATTTAAATCCCAGCTCTACCACCTAAGAGCTAGGTGAGTGGGCAAATTATTTAATCTCTTGAAGCTAAAGAGCCCCCATTTTATGAAGAAAAGAAGAGAATTTATCTCTTAGTTGAGGACTAAATGATTTGATATGCGTAAAGCCTTAGAACACCATTCAGTACATTGTAAGAACTCAATGATTATTTGCTTATTTCTTGTAAGACTTAATGCCATAAAGTATTGAATCATATTGTTGGGAGTAACCACTAGAAGTTGTTTAGTCTTAAGTCAGATGAGTTTGTAAGATGCCTAAGACAGAGGAGGGACCATTCTTAAAGGCCCACAGCATCCCTCAGTGGTGTGTGGGTTTTACTTTGACCGTTAAGTAATTCGTCTGGTGTTTTACTACTCTCTATCTTCTCTGATTTGAAAGCTTATTTTCCTTGTTGCTTCTTCACGGATACAGATTATACAAGTATTTGTAAAATTCTATTTCCCAGATATATACCAGATGTAAAAAAGTATGAAGTAGGTATAAAGCAGTGCTCAAGGTTTTTGCTTATGAACAACTTACATCCTAATGGGACAAGAGGGGTCATACATTCACGGGACTAGTGAGAACTCCAGATTATTACATGCTATGGAGTTAATAAAACAGCAATGTGCTGGAAACTGAGGAATCTACTTAGGATAAAAGCCTCTAAGAAAGTGATATCTGACAGAAATAAATGACCAGAAAAAGCCTAAGCCTTCAGAGTTTGGGGTATAGGCTTCCAGTGGTCTTCCGCTCTAAAGGCAGCAATTAAATGAACCTTTACTGTCTTGGCTAAACTGCAAGTTCTTTTCCTAATAAGTACTGTTTCCCGTTGTTTGGGTTTGTTTGTTTCTCTTGTTCAAACTCTCTGATTTCTCCCAATGCTTCTTTAAGTATAGTGACCAAAAGTGATGTCCACATTCTACTAGGGGTCTCACTGATGGTATAAAGGAACGATTTCTCTCTAGCCCTTTGGTGTTACACATCTTCTCAACACTTCCTGTCACAACACTGCCTGGTTGACTCTTCGTTTTGTGGCCATTGGAGACTTCCAGAGTTCCTTCCTCTGTGTTTGTACGGGCCTTTCCCTTTTGGTATTTATATTGTTGGGCTTTGTCTTTAGTTGTGCCACTCACTGCATTATCACTGTTAAATATTTTTCTGTTTTTAAAATGAGATTACTTCTTCAGTTAGTCATGGACATCTAGTATTTTTATACCTGAATCTAGTGTATTGATAATTTCCCTCTTTTAGAGTTTTTGGCCATCCCGACGACCTAATTCACTGCCTCTTTAGCTGTGACAGCAGTGGCAATAATTAAAAGAGCTAAGTGTTCCTTTCTAGATGGTTGCTGATCTGTTTAAGCATAAAGTGGTAAATGCTTTTCTCTTAAAATAATTTGCTTTCAAAGTGTTAAGAAGAACATGGTCTTGGGATACCTGGGTGGCCCAGTCAGTTAAGCATCTGCCTTTTGCCCAGGTCATGGTCTCAGAGTCCTGGGGTCCAGCCCTGTGTCAGACTCTACGTCAGGCTCCCTGCTCAGTGGGGAGTCTGCTTCTCCCTCTCTTCTCCCTCCGTCCCACTTATGCATGCCCCGCCCCCCCAAATAAACAAAATCATCAAAAAATAAAAGAAGAAGATCATGATCTTTGGGGCCAAATTGCCTGATTCTTACCATTTACCAACTCTGTGGTCTTCAGCAATGTGCTTATTATCTTTGTGTCTTAGTTTCTCCATCTGTAAAAACAGGAGGGAATAGGATAGATGCTTGTTTTTCTTTCTTTCTTTTTTTTTTTTTTGACACTTGTTTTTGTTTTTTAAGATTGTTATGATGATTAAGATCACACTGATGACTTAAAACATTTCTGGCACAAATTGAGTGCTCAGCAGATTTTAACTGTTCTTATTGACATATATAAAAAGAAGCAAGCAAAATCTTAAGTATGTTCAGTAATTCCTTGTATAATGAAATATAGTTTCAAGTATCTTTTCCTATCTTTGATGAATAAATCTGAAACATGTTCACATAAAAGGTAATATTGTATTCTCACAAAAACATGAAATTTGGCATCCTAAGACCTGTGGTTCAGTCACAGCTCTGCTACTTACTAGACATATGACCTTGGTCAAATAATAATTTTAAGTCAACTAGTTTATTTATACCAATCTCATTTCACAATGGATTTCAAGTAATAGCAAAAAAAATGTATGCCAAAATATGTAGTTAAATAAAGGGGTTAATAAATCGTGCTGGAACTACTGGACATCCATATGCCAAAGAAAAAAATAGACCTCTTCCTTTTACCATACACGAAAATTAACTCAAATGGATCATAGACCTAAATGTAGGAGCTGAAACTATAAAGCCTTTAGAACAAAATATAGGAATAACTCTTCATGACTTTGGGTAGGCAAAGGCTTCATTGATGCAGCAACAAAAGTATAAGTGATGGGAGGAAAACGAAATTAAAAAATTTTATACTGCATAGTGTCATCAAGAAAATGAAAAGTTAATCCACAGAGGAGGAGAAAATATTGGCAAACATCTCTGATAAAGGGCTTGTATCCTGAGTATATAAGGAACTCTTACAACTTGATTAAAAAAAAGAAATTTTAAAATGGGCTATCTGAATAGCCTTTTTTTCAAAGAAGGTATACAAATGTCCAGGAATATGGAGAAATTAGAATCTATATATATTGCTGGTGAGAAGGTGAAATGGTACATATAGCCTTTATTGGAAAATAGTCTGGCAGTTCCTCAGAAGGTTATATTTAGAGTTATCCTATAACCCAGCAATTCCACTCCTTGGTGTACACCCACATGAAATAAAAACATATGTCCAGACAAAATCTTTGTGCAGAATGTTCACAGCATTCATTATAGTAAAAAATGTCAGGAACTCAAATACCCATCAACTGATAAATGATAGATTTATCAGATCCATCAACTGATCCATCAAATATCCATCAACTGATAAATGGATCTATCAACAGATGAATGTATAAATAAATGTAGTGATCCACACAATGGAATCTTACTTAGCAATTAGAAAATGTGCTGGTATATGCTACAGGCTGTATGAACCTTAAAAATAGGCTAAGTGGAAGAAGTCAGTCACAAAAGACCAAATAATACATGATTCCATTTATATGAAATGTTCAGCATAAGCACATCCATAGAGATAGAAAGTAGATTATTGGTTGCAAGGGGGTAGACAGAAGGGAGGTTGGGGAGTGACTTCTAACAGGCATGGAGTTTCTTTTGGGGTGATGAAAATGTTCTAAAGTTAGATTGTAGTGATAATTACATACCTTGAATATATTAAAAACCATTGACTTGGGCTGCCTGGGTGGCTCAGGCTATTAAGTGTCTGCCTTTGGCTCAGGTGGTCATGATCTCAGGGTCCTGGGATCAAGCCCCACATCATGCTATCCCCTCAGTGGGGGGTTCTGGTTCTCCCTCTGCCCCTGCCCACCATTTGTAGTCTCTCTCTCAAATAAATAAACTCTTTACCAAAAAACCCCCTAAAACACTGACTTTATGTATGTATGTATGTATGTACGTATGTATGTATGTATGTATGTATGTATTTATTTTTATTGACTTTATGTTTTAGAAGAGCAAAAATACATTTTATGGAATGTGAATATTCTAACAAAACTATTAAAATTAAAAATTGTGCTAAAGGGAAAACAGTAAAGCTAAGTGGAATATTGTACAGAGTAATGCCTGTGGTGTAGTTCTATCAGCCAGAAGGTCTTTGGAGTAGAAACATAGAAAGAGACCTTCTTTTATATAACTTCTTTGACCCTTAGTTTCTCAGGTGACACAATGGGACAGTAATCTCCTGAGTCATTCCAAGGATCATACAGGATATATAGTTGTAACATACCAAATAATTACAGTAAAAACACTTCTGAGGTCAAGAAAGTTTATGCACACTTTAGGCATTTGTAATATTCTTTTAGGATTGTGTTTGTGATAGGTTGTATTAGTTTCCTAGGGCTACTGTTACAAAATATCACTAACTGGGTGGTTTAAAACAACAGAATTTTATTGTCTCAAGTTCTGGAACCCAGATATCCAAAATCAAGTTGTGGGCAAGGCCATACTCCGTCTGAAACCTACAAGAGAGAATCTTCTTCCTAACGGCTTGCTTACGATCCTCACTGTTCCTGGGCATATAGCTGCAGCACATAAGTCTCTGCCTCCATCTTCACAGTGTGCCCCCTTCGTGCGTGTGTACTTCTTCTCTTCCTGTAAGGACACCATTAAGATTAGGGACCCATCCTAGTCCAATATGACTTCATCTTAATTTACTAATTTTATCTCAACAATCCCATTTCCAAAAGAGATCACATTCTGAGATCCCTAGGGATTAGGACTCCAAAATTTCTTCCGGAGGCCATGATTCAATCCAAAACAGGTGTGCCAGATTTCATGGACATAATAATGAACACAAAACTGATAGTATGAAATGTTTTCCTTATGAAGTATATCCAGACTCAGTAGGAGAAAATAATGGATATGTGCCACTGGGCCCTTGTTTTGCCTTCGTGAAAGGAGAGCAAACAGATGCTCAAAAAGATAGTCTTGCAAAGGTAAAAGTGCTACCAGGAAGGGGAAGAATGTTAACATTGTATACCACATCTGTGTGCCTGCACTTGTCTTTGTACTGTGGGTGCAGATATTACACTTAATCTTTAAAAACATGCCATTCACTACCATCCCAAACATGTTCCATCGACATCATTCAGTTTCTGTGGCTTATCCCAAGTTATTAGTAGAGATAGCCATGGTAATCTCTATTTTTTTCCTGTTCTAAGTTTTTAGTTTTATGTTTTGGGGTCTTTACTTTCAGTGCTTAATGAATGGTTATTTGAAAATGAGATCTGTTCATTCCCCTTCATTGTAGTTAGAATATTCACCACTGTTCAACTTTCCTGTATATTGACTTCTATACCTCCCTCTTTTCCAAATTTTCTTTGTAAAATAGCTAATATGATATATACCCCATGAAGAAAGGGATGAAAACCCAAGAAAACTTTGTCCTTTCTAGGTTAATCATGGTGTTACCTCATTTGGGGGATAATTTAATGATAAAGATGCCTGAGGAAGGCAGATCTGGTTGTTCAGTTTTTTTGCTTTTTTAGTAGAGCCCTTGAGTAGCATAACAGAGGCCTTTTAAGAATTCTATTTAGTGCCATCTGGGTGGCTCAGTGAGTATCTGCCTTTGGCTCAGGTCATGAAGGGGGTGGGGGGTGTCCCAGGATCAAGTTCCACATTGGTCTCCCAACAGGGAGCCTGCTTCTCCCTCTGCCAATGTCTCTGCCTCTCTCTGTGTCTCTCATGAATAAATAAAATCTTGAAAAAAAATTCTATATTAAAAAATAATGGATAAATTTCACTGGATTTTATTTGTAGTGAACAAATATGAATAGAGGAGAACACCGTTAAGAATTTACAAAGCTGAGCTATTATCAAGAGATCAGAACATAAAACTGGGTTTCACATCAAAGGTTCTGTTTTGGAATTTGTTTGACTTATGATCTTCACAAAGTAATTTCATTGTGGCTAATGTTTCAGCTTCCACAGCAGGGTACTTCTGGGAGATGCAGTTATTTAACAGGCAATCTGCTTTGAAATGCGAAGTAATTCAAGTGAGGACTGTCATTAACTGGAAAGTTTAGATGCCAAATATGGCCTCTCGAGGTTTTACAGTGGGATGTATTTTTCCATCATTGTTTGACTTGGGTCAGAATAAGTCATTCTTCTTACAAGTTGAAGATAATACAGAACTTTTTACTTTGTTCTGTTTTTTAGTTATCTTTGACTTTCTACTTTGAAAATGGTTGTAATCCATTGGATCATTTTCTAATAGTTACTATCCCTCTTTAGCTCTAGAGTTTTCCTAGTTTAAAAAGTAGACAAAAGAATACACAGATGCCTAGAATTTTAGAATTGTAAAAAGGCCAACCCCTTACCCTTTTTTTACATGATGAAATATCTATAATGACCTAATAATTTGTTTCAGAGTATATTTTCATGTTACTCAATACATATTATTTTTAAAATATTTCTAATAAATCTCTTTAATGTTTTTTTGGTATATTTTTTTATTGGAGTTCTATTTGCCAACATATGGTGTAACACTCAGTGGTCATCCTGTCAAGTGCCCCCCTCAGTGCCTGTCACCCAGTCACTCCATCCTCCCACCCACCTCCCTTTCTACTACCCCTTGTTCATTTCCCAGAGTCAGGAGTCTCTCATGTTCTGTCACCCTCTCTGATTTTTCCCACTCGTTTTCTCTCCTTTCCCCTTTAATTCCTTTCAGTAGTTTTTATATT
Organism: Nyctereutes procyonoides; assembly: GCF_905146905.1. NCBI lineage: Eukaryota > Metazoa > Chordata > Mammalia > Carnivora > Canidae > Nyctereutes > Nyctereutes procyonoides. Next base: position 29,013,374 of record NW_026575122.1, read on the forward strand.
CCCCGAATGATTGAAACCATATGTTTGTCTTTCTCTGATTGACTTACTTCACTCAGCAGAATACCCTCCAGTTCTAACTCAATACATATTCAAAAGCACTGTGCTCTGTCCTTAGATTCTGAGATGACAGCCACCCTTGTATACATTTGCTCATTCATGCATATCAGTTGCACAGTGGACCAGGTATTGTGCTATGTGCAGAAGGATACAAGGTCCTAAACTAGGGGGAATTAAACATGTCAGTAAATAAACAATCCACTGGATTAAGTTCTGTACATACATGAATAAGAATAACATGTCCTGTGGCAGTGGTGGGGAGAGAATATGAAGGCAAGGAGAAAGGAGAAAACCCTTGAGCACCCTCTTAAAGAATAAGTTGGAATTTGACAGGCAGAAACTTTTGGGGAGGGGAGAAGTGAGGAGGGAAGTCAAAGCAGAAAAGCATATAGGGACAGACATGCAAGGGCAGAGCACACTTGGAGTTGGCAAGGTGGTGCCATTATGGCTGGAGTAGAGAGTATATTGTGTCTGGGAGCAGAAGATAACTAGACACCCTGAGAAGTATCTCAGATACATGGCAAAGGAAACTTGAGTCTTTGTTGCCCATAGATGATAGGGAGTTGCTAATGTGTTTCAACCTGAGAATTAAAGTGATTATCTTTACATTTTAGGACTGTTACTCTGTGACAGTATAGAGACTGGGTTGCAGTGGAATTTAAAAAAATAAAAAAACTAGAGCCAAGGAAACTACTTAGGTTCCTGCCGTAGGGTAAACAGGAAATAAGGAGGCAATATTAAAGGAGAGAGGTATGAATCAATGAAACTTTAAGGAAATATTCGTAAGGATTAATAGACAGGACTCAGTTGTGATCAAAGAAGGCGGAGAAGAAAGGAGTCCAGATTTCTGGCTTTGATGAGTGGCTATCTGTAGTATCTAGTATGCAGATACTTGATGACTTAAGGAATGACCAAAGGTCATCAGATGCTTTATTCTTTGTGAATCTTTTCCTGAATTACACCCTGCTGCCTGTTAAAATCTTTTCCTCCTTCAAGAGGTCAGCACATTTCATAGTTATTTGTGTATTTGGTCTGTTCTCTTTATTCACTTCTTGAAGGCTGGGGCTCTTCCAAAATTTATCCTTAATTTCCTCTTCTAACAACCACTTTCCTGCCCCATCTCAGACCTACAGATCAGAATTTCCAACAGTTCAATGGGAACCTGAAATTTAAGAGCGGCCTGGGGTTCTAATGATGAATGTTTTCAAATTTAGCTGTAGAGCAATGAATCGGCTGAGGGTAGAGCTGTTTTCTCCTACTAACCTTGCGATCAAATGATGGATGGTCAGTTACTATAGATTTTTAAATGGTAGTGTAAGGATGGTAGTCACTCCTTCCTCTTGGAATGATCTCAGAATAACAAGGAGGATAAGAAATACAAATTCTGTCTTTGAGGATATTAGAAGATGGCTAAAACCTCCAATCACAATATATGAATAAAGGCTCCCATTTCCAGCAGTAATAAAGTTTCCTCCACATCCTCACCAACACCTGCTACTTTCTGATTTTTTTAGCTTATTTATTTTTTAAAATAATCTGGTACTTTAGTAATTTAGTAATCTCAAAGTCACAACCCCAAGATCAAAAGTTGCATGCTCTTCTGAGTCAGCCAGGTGCCCCACTATTTTCTGATTTTTTTTTATTACCATTCTATGGATATGAATTGGAATCCCACTGTGGTTTTAATGTGCATTTCCCTGGTGACTGATTATATTGAGCATCTTTTCATAAAGTTATTGGCTATTCTTAAATATTTAATGAAATGTCAGTTCACAAACTTACATATACTGGACACAGAACCATGTTTATATTTTTTTTTTTTTACAACCTGGGACTTTTATTTTATCATGTCTTTTTAAGCATAAGTTTTAAATTTATGAAGTTTAGTTTATCGATATTTTCTTCTTTTATGGATCATGCCTTTGATGTCATATCTAAAAACTATTATCCTATACAGGGTCACAAAGGTTTTCTTCTAGAAGTTTTATAGTTTTAGCTCTTAAAGTCTAGGGTACATTTTTAATTAATTTTTGTTATGTGGTGTCAGCTTATAAATTCATCTTTTCACTTATGGATATCTAATTGGTCTAGCAATTTTGAACCATTTATTGAACAAAAACCAACCAGACAATTCTTTCTTCCATTGAAGTGTCTTGACAACTTTGTTAAGAATCCATTGACAAAATTAAGGGCTTGCTTCTCTCAATTTTTTCCCTTTGACCTACATGTCTGTCTTTATGCCAATACTCACCATTTAGAACCCCCCCCCCATAGTTTACAATCTCAGCTTCTAGAAGGGAAACACATCCTTCATACTCACCAGCTCCAGTGCCTCTGAATCGATGCCACTTTATGTCTCAGGGACTTGCCATGCCACACCTGAGATTGTTTAATGTTTAAATCTTAAGATTGTAAAGTTGCAAATTCAGCACTTTCATTTTACAGATAAGGAATGTCAGGCACACTGTAATTGTTTTTATAAGTTAAAGTATTTTTTGTCCCCTGCTGGAACAGAAGCATGATATCTGCCTGGGGATAACATTTATTATGGAGTCATCACACAGTTCTCTCTAAATGAGACCTGGCAGAGCAAGATCCTGAAGAGGGAAAAAATTGTTTGGAGTAGAAACTTAACAAAGGCAAAGTTATAAAAAGAGGAAAGGAAGAGCGCCTGGGTGGCTTAGTCAGCTAAGCATCTGACTCTTGATTTTGGCTCAGGTCATGATCTCAGGGTGCCAGAATTGAACCCCTCATCCAGCTCTGTGCTCAGCAGGGAGTCTGCTTGAGATTCTCTCTCTCGCTCTGTGCTCCCTTTATCCCCCAACCCCCACCACACTTGCTCCTTTGCACTCACTCTCTCAAAGAATAAACAAATCTTAGAAAGAGGAGCGTAAATAAAGGGGAAATACTGAAAATAAAGTACACCTACTTGAAGAGATGGTATAAAAGTGGCATACATTTTAGGTGGCTCTGCTAGTCAAATGCTTCACCGTCTATAGTATACCTCGGTTTCTTTAAAGCTATTGCTAGCACCTCTTGACCTTTAAGGGACCTCACATCATTTGAAAAGTGCTGAGTTATGGCTTTATTTCTTTCAGGTCTTTTTTAAAAAATAGATTTATTTAATTTTTTTTTTTTGAGTAATCTCTACACCCAATATGGGGCTCAAACCCACAACCCTGAAATCATGAGTCTCATGCTCTGCCAACTGAGCCAGCCAGGCATCCTCATTTTTCATTTTTAATGCATTTCTTCTGGCTCTCAATTTAAAAAAGATATACTGTATTTTACAAATATTAAACTTTCTAGCTACAGATGATACAAAGAAACTCATTATAATAGGAAAGCAGTGACTTGCTAAATTTTTCAAAGTAACAATTATCCCTGTGTGTGTGTGTCTGTGTAAGAGTGTTGTGTACAGTCATGGTTATTAGCACATGACTGATACATGGTCTGCAAGATAAGGCTGTGCTTAAGACTGCTTCCTGAGGAATGTAGCTGGTCAATGGAGCTGAGTATCTTATGCTGCATCTTGCTCAGTTGAGCAAAACTTATTCAGTCTGTTGGTCATGATCATCCAACAAGCTGTTTTAGAAAAGAGGAGTAATAATGTGGATGGAAGTCAAATTCATCTATCTAACTGTTCCTTAAAAGATAGAGTTTGAGAGGCACATGGGTGGCTCAATCTGAGGGACATCTGGGTGGCTCAGTTAAGTATCTGCCTTCAGCTCAGGTCATGATCCCAGGATTCTGGGATGGAGCCCCACATCTGGTTCCCTGCTCAGCAGGAAGTCTGCTTCTCCCTCTGCTCCTCCCCACTGCTCATGCTCTCATGTACACATGTGTGCGCGCGCTCTCTCTCTCTCTCTGTGTGTCTCTCAAATAAATAAATAAAATCTTTTAAAAGAAGAATTTGGGGGCTAAGATCAAATAGCAAGGCAAAATATCTAAGGCTAACTAGACTGCAGTATTAATGCATTCTGAATGAATAACTCTTTAAAGACTTTTTGTAAATAGTTGGTTTCATAGCCTACCTTGAATATTTTTTGCATAATAATATTTATATTCTGATGGAAGTTAGGATTTTTTTATATCGTATTTAAGTTCTTATGTACTTAAGTACATAAGAACTTAAATATGAAAACATGGAAGGAATAAATACACACTGCAAGATTAGTATTTATTCTTGGAGGAGGAGGGAAACTTGAATGTTATATATAACAATTTGTTTCATAAAATGTTTTAAATCAGTATTGCAGAATGTTTGGGATTTGTTAAATCTTAAAGGAAGCAGAGGGGAGATATATATGGGTATATATATCTAGCAGTGAATCTTTGTGAGGAGATGCCATGATTACCAGCAGTTAAGAGAAATTTAGGGTAGTGGAAGAATTCCTAGGTTAGATAATGGGAAGAACTCATGTTTATGTGATACCTGTAGGAGTCATTTCTCCTGTAGAATATGACTTTTTAGTTTTGAACCATTGACAGTTGTGCTCCACCAAGGCTCAGGCTCCTCAAGACAATCCATCAGTCCAGTGCTGATAGTGGTGAGAATCACCTATTGCTCTCAGCTCCTCCTGTAATATGCTTCAATAACAGTATCTAATTCTTCATGTTTGCCATTGGAGGAGATGTTATATAGTATGAAATCAGAAACCTAGAAGTATCAGAGTTAGAATTTACATCAAAGCTGATCTTCATTATCCTTTTATGAGTTAATGCTTTCTTTATGCACTCTTATCCACAGGATGAAGATACTGGAATGAAAAGTAAAGTCCATCATATTGCCAAGGAGATCATGAGCTCAGAGAAAGTGTAGGTATTCAGTTTATAATTCAGAAGACCATTTATTTCCCCAATGGCTCATTTAAAACATTTTTTTTTTTACAGGTTTGTGGATGTGTTAAAACTTTTGCACATTGTAAGTATCTGCAAATATTTTCTTAAAATCTGAGTCTGTCCTCCTTTGCATCTTTCCCTATGTTAAAAAATTTTCAGCATAACTTAAATATACTTAACGTGTGTGTGTGTGTATATGTATATATATGTATATATGTTAGAAAATTATGGTTACATCTTTAAATTCATATATGTGTGACTAACTATATTTTCTAAAATGTATGTATCTAATGTCTGTGTAGTATTACCAGATGATTCTCGAAAAATAGGGCCTTTATATCCATGTCTCCAAAGTCTTCAAATTTTCTATGTTCATAATAAAGAGTTTTTAAAGTGATAATATTTCTTGTTGGGTAGTTATAGAAGATGTCTATCAGTAGAATTTTAGACAGTATAAAAACAATATAAAAAGAATGTCATGATTGGTATTCAAAATGATTCTCCTTCTATCTGAATCAGCTCCCAGAAATAGACACTTAAAATAGACATTTTTACGACTAACTTTTTAAAGTTCTCTATCCAATTTTTATAGTTGTCAACTTGAACGAACCTGTTGGGAAACAGTTATGATATATCTGACAGCATATTCATTTTTCTCATGCACTTTTTTATACCTGCAAGTTTTTACAAGTTTCATTACGAATTGGAAGTTAAAGCACTTTATTCCAGTTATATTTTGGCAAGTTATTAAGACTTAACAAAAGAAGGGTAAGTTAGAGGAAACAATGAAGAAAGAAATTGAGGTGGAAATTTACTTAGATGGTATAATTACTAACATCTTAAACTTAATTACTGAGACTTGGTAGGTTCACACCCATTAATATCTTTAAGAGTATCATTATTTTCAGTTTTCCTTTTGAAAGATACATGTGAATATGAAAAGTAGGGTACACTTAAGGGTGGTTCATATTCACTAAATGATTCCCTGTGTTCTGTACTTAGTACAAGAGAAACCAGGAGCTCTAATTCCTGTGTGAAAAACCTCTAGTTTTGGAAACTTTTCTAAAACAATTCTTAACATTGTTGTTTTGAGAAATTACTATCCTGTGAATAGTTTCTTACATAACTCTTGACCGTGTTGCTTAGTTCTCTTTATAATTCATTTTTAAAAATTATAGCATAATATTTGGTCACCCAAACTTATTTGTTGAGTTTGAAGTATATTGTCATTTCAAATACATAACAGCATGATGAATAAATAACTTTTCAAAATAAACTCCATTTTGAACTGAATAAATTCCATTTTTTTACTGAACCTCTATTGTTTTAAACAATTGTATTGGACAAGGAAAAAGCAAAACTTCCTTTTTCTTTAAAGCTCAACATATATGTAGGACAAATTGTACATTTTCTCGTAGACATGTTTAAATAGAAATTGGACCTCTTTAAGGATATTTTAAGCATTTTTTTTTGTTTTTTTTTTTTTTTGTTTTTTTTTATTTATGATAGTCACACAGAGAGAGAGAGAGGCAGAGACACAGGCAGAAGGAGAAGCAGACTCCATGCACCGGGAACCTGATGTGGGATTCGATCCCGGGTCTCCAGGATCGCGCCCTGGGCCAAAGGCAGGCGCCAAACTGCTACGCCACCCAGGGATCCCATTTTAAGCATTTGATTGATAAGCTCATGGAGGCAATAATGCTATGGAGTCAGAAAAGCTTGGTTAGAACTTCAGTGCAGTATTTCAGCAAATCTTGCATGGTACACATACATGTTGAATATTCGTTCCAAGATGAACAAGATGAACAACAGAGTCCTAGCCCTCATAGTGCCAATAGGTGAGTTTAGTGCTTCTTATAATATGATGAGAGGCTGGATTTTAAAATTTCCAAAATCCATGTTGGACCAGAATGTTTGTAAAATACAATAGAAATGTCATGGCCATGTCAAATTGACATAAACGTTTCCAATCCTTTATTCACCCTTCTAATTAATATCTTTGTGGACCAATAACAATTTAAGGACCACACTTTGAGAATGTTGGCAAAAATATCAGTGCCTTTCTGCCTAAGTAGATTCTGATGTTGTTGTTGTTGTTGTTTTAAGATTTATATATTTATTTTTTAGAGAGAGAGCGAGCACAAGCATGCATGGGGGAAGAGGCAGAGGGAAAGAATCCCCAAGTAAACTCCCCATTGAGTGGGGAAGCCAGATGCAGGGCTCAGTCTCCTGACCCATGAGATCATGACCTGAGCCAAAACCAAGAATCAGAGGCTTAACTGAGCCATGCAGGGACCCAATTCTGTTTCTCAGTAGCTATGTGAAGTTAGTCTAACCCTTTGGTCTAGCTTTCCTCATTTGTAAGATGGGGATACAAATACTGATCTCTCTGGTTGTGAGGAATTAGTGGAATAAAGTATGTGAAACAGCCTGATATTGTGCACAGTATACAGTAGGTACTCAAATTGCCTTTCATTACCCTCTTCATCTTCCCTTGTAGAACATCAATTAATGGGAAGAATTCACTGTTATCAAACAGTGGCCTTTTGATAATTCTATCCCCTTTTTCCCCTGTACTAAAATTTTAATGGAGAAGTTCTGATTCCGATACGTAGAGAAGCCATTCGGAGCTTCATTACTTTAATGGGGCACCTGAGTAGCTCAGTGGGTTAAGCATCTGACTCTTGATTTCGGCTCAGATCATAATCTCAGGGTTGTGAGGTGGAGACTCAGGCCCTGTGCTAGGCATAGATCCTGCCTAAGATTCTCTCTCTCCCTCTACTCCCCCAGCTTCCCCCACTCCCTGTTCACCTGCGTACACTCATGCATGCTCCCTCTCTTTGAGAAAAAAAAAAAAAGCTTCATTAGTTTATTTATTGATTACTTAAAACTATGTATCTTATTCTTACCTCTGTATTTTTAGAAGAAATCATAAACACTTGGGACAGTCAGACCCAAGTATTTCCCATGTCATTTCAGATCTGATAGATCTCTTGGATGGCCTTGGCCTCTTCCTAGATGGTGTTGAACTGTGAATCATTCAAAACCCATCTTGACTGGTACATTTTCAGAACCTCTTAAGACTTTAATCTAGGAGTGAGAGTAGATCATCTGCCAACCTCATGTTAGCATCCTGTCTGGTATGTGCAAATGTTAACTCAGCAGAGCCCAGCTCTAATGGGAACTTTAACAACAGAACATTAGCCAGGGGAGAGCCATTACTAGAAGAGACTTGTTACCAGCATAATATGGATGAAGTCAAAAGAATCTCATTTCATTTCACCACCCCCACCACACTGTTAAAGTACATATTTACTTTTCTATTAAAAGTAGTTCACAAAGGTAGTGCCCATGGATGGTAGTAATCCTGAGCACTACTGCTATCTGACTTCATATAAATGAGTTAATGTCTGTATTATATCCTAGAATATGACTACTCTAAAATATCTCAATAACAGGCTTTAGATAATCCAGTGGATATTTTTTTGGATATCAACTAGGTATCCAAGTGGCTTGGGAGAAACTATTGTTTCTGTTATACACGATTTCCTGTGAATAGTTTACTATATTAGAGATTCTAGAATAGCATTAATAGATCTTTCTGTGATGATAGAAATGCTCAGTATTTGCACTATCCAATATTTTTAAATTTTAAATATGCCACTATAGTTCACTAACACATTATATATTACTTTAATATATCACTGTAGCTCGTGGACATTTCTTTGTTTAGAATTTGCTGAACTAGGTGACATAGCTCATAGAAGAAAAACTAAAAACCTAAACTAAAGAATTTCATCATTTAAGCTGTTATGACATTGGAAGAAAATAGGCATGGATGGAGGCATGCAGTTTAAAATCTACTCAAGATTCTATGAGCCAATATATGTAGTTGAGGCCTTTGATTCATCTGCCTGATATTTGTGAGGGAAAATTGGGCCTATAGCAGCAAAGTCCAAGACTTTACAATTAAGGTTTTTTGTGATAACATGCTCTGCAGTATTTGCCATGAGCTTCTGGACTTGGAACTATAGGTTGGTTCTTTTTTCTTTTCTTTTCTTTCTTTTTTTTTTTTTTTAATAAGATCTTAATTTTAAGTAATTTCTATTCCCAACTTGGGGCTCGAAGTTTCAACCCTAAGATCAAGAGTCACATGTTCCACTGACTGAGCCAGCTAGGCACCCCTGAACTAGATTTTTAAAAAAAGGTTCAGGGATACACAATGCTTCTAAGTCAATATCCAATACTAGTGTTTGTTTTTTCAAATGGTAGTGCCATCCCTGTGGCTGCCAAATTCAGAAAACTAGGATTTGTTCTTTATTTCTCCCTCTCACTCACTTCTCCAGCCAACCTATCAGCAAACCTCCTGATTCTGTTTCCACTTTACTGCCACCAACCTAGTCCAACGTATCTCTTATTTGGACAACCATTCCAGCCTCCTGTTTCCATTCTCACCCTTCTTCCAATCTGTTTCTTATACGATTTTTTAAAAATAAATTTTGAGCGATTTTCTTAAAATATGTATTAGAGTATGTCACTCCCCTGCTTAAAACCCTTTAAATGACTTTCATTCCATTAAGAATAAAGTCCACATGGGGCACTTGGAGGGCTCAGTTGGTTAAGCATCTTGCCCATGGCTCAGGTCATGATCCCAGGGTCCTGGGATCAGGCTGTGTGCTGAGTCGGGCCTGCTTAGCAGGGAGTCTTCTCCCTCTCCTGCTCCCCCTGCTTGTATTCTCTCTCTGTCAAATAAAAATCTAAATAGATAGATAGATAGTTACGCCTGGGTAGTTCAGTGGTTGAGTGTCTGCCTTCAATTCAGGGCATGATCCCAAGGTCCTGGGATTGAGTCTCGTATCAGGCTCCCCGTCGGGAGCCTGCTTCTCCCTCTTCCTACATCTCTGTGTCTCTCATGAATAAATAAATAAAATCTTTAAAATTAATAAATAAAGTCCACATTACTCACCAAGGCTAGTAAATAGAATGACTGTATGTCCCAGTCTGCTTTTGATAGTCTTGGTTATTGTCTTGGCATGATTATTATCACAGTCCCTTTTCTCTTGAGTCATTAAATTATGGTTCTCCCTGGCTAGAAAGTGCTTTGTAATCTGGTCTCTCACTAAGATGAGATGCAGGGGAAAGAGAGGTTTTCTCTTATTCACTGACCATGTTCTGGCCATACAGGCCTCCTTCTGGCTTTGAGTTTGGTTGCTAATGTTATTCTGGCTCACAGCTTTTGCTAATTTAGTTTCCTAGAATCTTTGTTCTTCATTTCATTCCTAGCTAGTTTTTTCTTTATCCTTCCAATTTGGGCTTAATGCCACCTCCTCAGAGAGGGGTTCCTTGACTATCCTTTTCTCTTTCATTTTCCCTTTGTATTCTTCTTGGCATTTAATATAATTGCATATTGGTTTACTAGTTTATTCTGGTCTACTCTACTAAAATGTAAGCTAGGTGAGGGCAGGGATCATATCTTCAGCACCTACCATCATTCATGTTCTTTGGAAGGCTTTCAGTAAACATTTGTTGAATGAATGAGTGTGACTAATTGATCAGTGGTTAAGAATTCTGCCTTCACCACTATGTGCTCTTCCTTGGTTTCTTCTGGAAAATGGGAATAATAAAAATAATTGCATTAAGTTAATGTGATGATGGGGCACCTGGCTGGCTCAGTCAGTAGAGTATGACTTATGATCTCAGGTTGTGAGTTCAAGTACCCCGATTGGGTGTAGAGGTTACCTTAAAAAAATAAAATCTTTAAAAAAAATAATAAAGTGGGTGTGATAATTAAATGAGATCATGCAAAATAAATGTTAAGCACTTAAGTAGTTTTAGCTGCAGGTTAAGTAGAGGGCCTTCAAGATAAACTGCTTTTTTATTCAGACCTTATTTATATAAATTAAAATGCATACTACTTAATTATGATGTTTTCAAATAAGCTTTTAATCAAATCAGTCAAAATAGCTTGTTTCTGAAATAGACCCTACTAAGGTTCTTCCTCTGCTAGGAGGTAAGTTCCATGAAGACAGGGATTTTTACATTTCATTGATTCTTATCCCAGTAAATTCATATGTGTTGAATGAATGATAGACAACTAATGAATAAAATAATACTTGGTAAAACTTGTTATTTATATTTGTTTTTCCCTAATGTAGCAGGGTTGTCCAATCCAGAGCTTGCTATTGTATTACATATAAATGCATATTTTAAAGGTAAAACACCTTAGATACCTTAATATAATTAAGTACAAGTGACATACTTTTGTTGTTGTTTTTGTTGTCTTATTTTCTCTTTGATGGGAGACTAGTTTAACACACAGCTTTGTAAACTTATTTTACGAATGTCCAAATAGCATGACTTAATTTTTTTGCAAGAGAATGATCAGAGACTGAGAGGTCTTTGAGAGGTCTTTTTTGACAAAGATGGACTGATTAAGTAGTAAAGTGATCCTAGTAATGAAGCATGTTTGCTCCATCGTTTCTTTAGGTTGAAACACACTTACCTTAAAAATTTGAAAGACTCTCAGTGAAATCCATAGAGTTAGAAGCAATGTTACTGAGACATCTATGTGTATGTTGGTAACTAGACATATCTTTTATTATTTTTTAATGCACTATGAAAAGCATAGAAGACTTTCTCCTAGAACTCTTCAGTTTTTCCCATCTTAAAATAACTTCATCCTTTTCTGCTAAATGCACCCTGTCTTTTGAATCTTGTTAACCATTCATTATGATTTATTTCTTTAGTTGTAAAGAATGTTCTTTTAGTGTATCTTCACAAGGCTGCCAAACCTTTACTTTTTGAGCAGCTTCCTTCATGTGACTGTCCTTCACTGAATGAAGTTCATTGTTAAGAGCTCCCTTCTCTCACTGCTGAGGTGTTTGTTTTCCCTACTTTGGTTTGGTATTTCCTTCTTGTAATATGCCTCTACTTCAGAGTTCTCTTTCCAAACTTTAAGGGACTTGTGGATCTTTAATGATATTCATGTGATCACTTAAATTAACCAAATCTTCTTTACTTAAATAGATGGTCTTCTACTGAGCACTCTGTGTGCCATGAAACATTCTAAACATGTTAATAGAAATTGCCTATTTTAATCCTCATAACAACCCTATCAAATAGGTGTTATTTCTGTATCTTCAATGAAGAACACTAATTGCCAGAAGTAACCCACTACTAACTAAATGGCAAAGCCAGACTTAACTCTAGTCTCTCTGAGATGTTGCACTTAGTGATTGTTCAGAAATTGATTAAAAATTATTACTGGAAATCTCTAGTATGCTATATGGGGGATAGTAGTATATCTTTGGGTATATTAGTATATACTGGGTATATTGGGTATATAGTTTGTTGGGTATATTAGTTTGTTCAGTTGGCCAAAAAAAAAAAAACCCAGAGAAATTCTAGTTTTACATCTTCTAAAGAGGAAAATGAAGCTAAATATTGGTCACTTAGGAAATACTATGTAGATTGCTTGTTAATGTTGTTAAGGGAGTTAGAGACTGGAGATAAAAGATTGGTTTTAGTCATGTTTTATACAGTTTGCATGCATTGATGATTATGCACAATGTCATCAGGTCTGAATATATATAGAGGGAGGCATCATTTCATTGATCAGATATTTTAATTTAAAAACAAAATCAAAATGTTAGTGTTGGGACATTCTCTCCCCTCTACATTTACTTCATAGTTTTACACCCCTTTCTGCATATTTATCAAAGCTCTTTGACTTTTGCAGCTGCTTTGCTTTTGCGTAACATGAAGTGTTTCTTAATGCCGTTTATGAAGGCAAGGAGCCCTGCAGAGTTCCCCGTGCATCCATATGTCCATTCAGTCTTTATAATCCAGTGTCATCATACTGGTTAAGTAATGGCCTGAGGTCAGGAAGCCTAGTCCGCACAGCTTAATTAAGTCACTTACTTCTCTTTGGCATCAGAGCTGTAAAGCCTGACCCGACAAGTAAGACCATCTGTTTTGTGCTTCACTGTTTTAGATGTTCATACTTGACTTTATTTGCATTGATTTTTGCTTAGGTCTTGCCCAAGTGATCAGAGCTTGTAAGGCTAGTTTGTTAATATCTGAGGAACTGAATATGTTTGAAAAGTTGATCTGGTTCTCATTTGTAGGTTTTCTGGGAATTATTAAGAATAATATTATGATATGCTTTATAATTCAGGAGCCTATTTCTATTGCTAAAAGTGCCGAGCTGAACCACACATTTGGTTGCTGTGATCAGAAACCTGAGTGTAGGTGGTTCAGTTTTACATAAGAATCTTTGGTGGTTTTTTTTTTTTTTTTTTTTTTTTTGGTGGGTTTTATGTTGGAAGCATAGACTGCACTATAGGTGGTTGATATAAGTAAACTCTATTGCTTGCCTAACATTTTCACACTCTAGTTCCCACACCCCTTCCATTCTAATTACCCAGCCTTTCCAGTGTGGAAAAGTATACTCTGGATCTAATTTTTGAAGTGACAGTCATGTGGTCTTAAGTCCTTACTGATTTAGTCAAGAAGGTGTTGGAGAATTTAAATTCTTCTGCCCCAGAATAGTTTTGCCTCTGGCTCTTAAGTGTCATCACACTTTCCCAAATTATCCTGGCTGTTAGCATTTAGAAAAATAACCAGACATATGTTATAATCATCCTTTTTATTAAAAAAAAAAAAAAAGAATGTTTTCTTCCTTCTAGTGGCACCAGTTCTAGAAATGGTTGAGGTTCATGAAGAGCTGAAAAGCTAAAGATTCTGCATGTAGTTCTTGTGTGCATTAGTTACATCTGGCACTGGGGCCATAGCACATTGCTTTCAGGGGATGAACTTTTGGCCAGAGCCGTGTGTAATTGTGAAGGCCAGGAGTAGCAAGTGGGGTTCTTGGTGTGGGTTGCATTGGCCTAGTATAAAGGTTACCCGTTTCTGTTTTCAAAAAGGTACAATGAAGACTAGTTGATGACCCTGGTAGTGCCTGCTTAGAATAGATAACTTCCTGAGCACCTGGATGGCTCAGTCAGTAAGTGTCCAACTCTTAGTTTCAGCTCAGGTCATGATCTGGGGTTGTGAGATCAAGCCCACTTTAGGCTCAAGGCTCAGCACAGAGTCTGCTAGAGATTCTTTTCCTTTCCTGTCCCTCCCCTCTGTTCCTACCCCACTTCCCACACACGCACGCTCTCTTTATCTAAATAAATAAATGAAATCTTTTTTTTTTTTTAATGTAACTTTCTGGGTCCTAGGAATAATTTGTAATAGATAGAAACTCTAAATTCCTATCATCTCTAGTAATTGTTCTTTTGTTCTCTTAATTATTAAATTTCTATTATATTTTATTGTGCTCCTCATAGTTTTAACAAGGACAGTATAGGCCACTAGTTCATCCAGAGCTACCTGCAATCATCCAGTAGTACTGGAAAAAGTGACACTTTGCCTGGTATGTGACAGACACCTCCAGTTAGAGGCAACCATCTCACTGGTCAGCCCAGTGTGAATTTGGCTGGCTTCTGTTGAATGTTTCTTAAATAAACAAGTTTCCCTTTTGGCAACGGTGTCAGACATACGGAATGCAAGAGTCTGGCAAAAGCTATGTCAAATAGGGTCCTTAAGCTACTTAGCTGCTAATGGCTACTGTCACTGCTGTGACTGAGGAAATATCTTCCAATTGGAAAATAAAAGTCAACTTGCTGCCAGGGGACAAACATATTCATCATTTATTCTACCAGAATAAAGGGCAGTTATGATTGCTTTGCTGAACAAGGAATTCTTGCATTTAAGTTATATTAATCATTAAATCGGTAAATAAGAAAAAAGGAGAAAGAAAAAGAAAAAGCACTATCGAGGATGTTTACTGTGCTTTCGTTACTGTTGGGGTTGGGGAAATTATTTGTGACATGTAAATATATTCTGCAGTTCTTGTGCCTGTTGGAAAAATCTAATGACTTTCAAAAGCATTAAGTAGCTCTATTTTCTCTAGTAAATGTGAATGCTGATAGAAACAAGCTGCTAGGAGGTGGAATTTGGCCAATATCCATTTGGTTTCTGGAGATGTTTTGTGTGGTTTTCTGGATTGGAGTTTATGCAAGTTATAAATTCCTATTTTATATTACAGTAATTAGCTGTAAAAGTAATTCTTTAGTTACTGGTCTAAGTACTTGCTTGGTTCCTTTGGGCCCATGTGACTGTTATACCAATAAAATTAGTCCCAAGTATTGAGGCCTAAGGTGAAGTGTTTATTAGCACTTGTTCAGCACAAGAGGATTTGAATTGTCTGAAATAACTGTCCTTTAGGAAAGGAATCCTTTCACATGTACTTTTAAATTTCACATAAGTTTTTATCTTTCACAAGAAGCATAAGGAATGTGTATGGTTAATGTCTGTATATTGGAGGCAAGTGGTTGAAGGGGTCAGAGGAGAAACCAGTTTTTTGTTTTGTTTTTTGTTTTGTTTTGTTTTGTTTGGTCTATTTGATTTGCCCAGTGAATCCCTGAAGGGAAAGTAGTTAGAAATAAAGATTGAGGAAGATGAAGCCTAGTAAAGAGTCTTTTTGACCCAACTTTGCTTTAAGGTTTTAATTAAACCTGCTGTTTCTAAGAAGGAACTGTCTCTATTTTTGAGTCCTTAGGACTGTGGAACAGATTCCACTATTGTTTTTACTTATTCCCTGAGGGTGGCCTCAAGATAGGGTGAAACCAAACAGGATCTCAGACACCACCATCCTTTCCAAGTCCTCTGGGGTGACAGGGTGGGATGGTGTGGACTTGTCATAAAACATGGTATATAAATCATTTTCTAGGGAAAAGTTGATGGAAAAATTTTTTTTATTTTGTGTAAAGTATAAATCCCAGTGAATTTATTGAGAGGTCACTTGGAGAGGGAGTTTTAAGGTCCCCAGTGAAAATATTTGATGTATTCTGTGTGCCAGACACATTGTTAAACACTTTAAGTGTGTTATCTGATGATGTGGAATATGAACGTCTCATAATCCACTTAACAGATGAGGAAAATGAGGCTAGCCCAAGGAAGCACAGTAATACTGGATCCAGTATTCTCTGATCATCAGGAATGTGCCAGTCTCCTCCACATGCCTTACCTAGAATGCTCTTGTTGGGAAATCATTACTGAAAGTGAGCAAAGGGACTTTCCAGAAAAAAATTGAGATCTCTTAGGGACTTCTAAAATAAATGATTTTTGTTCATATAGCATTATTGGAATAAGTTTAAAGGCTACTTAGAGTTGCAGTATAATTTCCAGATACCCTTTAATATAATTACTAAGTTTGGAGATCAAACCAAAAGATTTAAGAGAAATGTCATACAGACTGTTTTAAAACCAAATTTCTACCATAGGTACTTGGTTGTGTTGGATTTTTTTCTGTCCAACTAAGTAGGATAGAAGGAAGTGGGCACTTTCAATTTGTAATTCTACATAGAAAGTACAGTTTGTGATTTATATTGTTTTAGAGGAGAGAATCACTAGGGGGGAAAGCTTTATATCAAAATATATGTCTATATATGTTATTTTTCCTTCTCTGAACTGTAATAGGATTTCCGAGACGCAGTGGCTCATGCTTCCAGGCAACTTGGGAAACCAGTTATTGAGGACCGGATCCTAAATCAGATCCTGTACTACTTGCCTCAGCTGTATGAGCTTAACCGGGATCTCCTGAAGGAACTGGAGGAAAGGATGTCAAACTGGTAAAAATGGACTGAGCGGCTTTCCCAAAGTCCAATTTCAGATGAAGCCATGGGGGCCCTGCTTGTGACAGAGAGGTGGTGTTCCTTACATTGAGTTGTTTCAATGGATTGAATCTTCTTGGAAGTTACCTGTAGATTGGTCTTTTTATTTTATTTTCTTAAAGCTTTTATTTATTTGAGAGAGGGCAAGTGTGTGTGGGAGAGAGAAAGAGAGAGAGCTTGCATACGAGCAGGGTGGGGGAAATGTGTGCAAAGGGAAAAGCAGACTCCCTGCAGATCAGGGAGCCTAACAGGCCATCCCAAGACCTCAAGATCATGACCTGAGCCAAAGGCAGACATTTCTGAGCCACCCAGGTGCCCCAAGATTGGTCATTTTAGATGGCCGAAATTCACAACCTTGATGCACTGAGCTCAATTTTAGACTTGTTTAAATTCTTTGGTAATATTGCCCAAAAGCAAAAGGGTTCATATTTAGCCAATTTAACTTTTTAAGATTGAAGGAGTTTACTTGACATATTCACATCAAAATGTCTTTAAATGCTTTATTATCTTTTCGGAAGTTTCATGAATCTTTCTTTATATTTTAGAACAGGCCATTCTCTGAGATATAATGGGTTTGTTTGGTTTAGAAAATTTACATGTGTATGATACCATTGTAGGCTATAGATTTCCAAACTGGAAAAGAATACCAAAAAGGTTAACTACTTCAGTGGGTTGTAGAAAGTAAGCAGAAACTTCAGTAACATTTTTGGAAACATGTAGGAAATTCGTTCTAGGGGGATCAGATTTATTGTCCCTGGGGAACCCCAAATGGTTAGAATTACAAAATAGTGTCACATACTTTCATGATCAAAATTTCCTTGTAAAAAAAAAAAAAATTCCTTGTAAGTTTTCTTTTCCAGAAAAATACCTCTTGCCTGATTTGGAAATATCATGCCTCTCTGCATGTTGGGAAAATGTGTTAGATAAGTGATTAATTCTTAGATGCAGCCTAAGTGTAAAATAACACAGAGTTAAGGACTGAGGATGACTAAGAGTATTTTTAAAAGTCATACTAGAAATAAAATGTGATTACAAAGAGTTTTCCCGGGACGCCTGTGTGGCTCAGTGGTTGAGTGTATGCCTTTGGCTCAGGGTGTGATTCCGGAGTCTTGGGATTGAATCCCACATAAGACTCCTTGTATGGAGCCTGCTTCTCCTCCCTTTGCCTATGTCTCTGCCTCTCTCTCTGCTCTCTCTGTGTCTCTCTTGAGTAAATAAATAAAATCTTAAAAAAAAAAAAAAAACCAGTTTTCTTATACACAGTCTGTCATTCTTCTTATAATAATTATCTTTAAAATTACTCAATTAGCTTTGTTTTTTTAATTGCCTTTA
Organism: Nyctereutes procyonoides; assembly: GCF_905146905.1. NCBI lineage: Eukaryota > Metazoa > Chordata > Mammalia > Carnivora > Canidae > Nyctereutes > Nyctereutes procyonoides. The sequence continues at coordinate 29,031,325 of NW_026575122.1, forward strand.
AAAGATATACATATTTATGCAAGTAGATGGTAAAAGAGGCTTAAATATATTTTTTGCTTGTGCTAAAAGTTTTCTCGAGTTTAGATTGATAGATGTTCTGCGTTAAAGTATTAAGCATTCATAAGAAACAGACTAAATTGATTAAAGGGACAGCTAAAACGATAATTATGGGAAAAGCTGCACTTATTACTGACATAAAACTCTTCTAATCCTTGGATAAGATACTTATTAAATAAAATCTTTTTCTCTCAGGGGCCTTCAAGTTAAGGCATACTTTTTGGTTTGTATGCTTTCTAAAATAACACTAATTTTTACATTGGCTTTTAGTAACTGTTGAGATACTTCATTTCTGCATTCAGCAAGGTTTTGAGTTTTCTATGGTATACTCATGAGGGCTCTAAGCATGGCAGGAATATCACATTGCACAAAACAGATAAGGCTCTTGCTCTCATTTTAGTGAGGGGAGAACCAGAAAAATAGACAAGAAGCATTAGATGAAAGCAATTTCTGATCTGGAAAGACGTAAAATAAGATAATGCACAGGCAAGTGAAGATTGGGTGGCTAAGGAAGGCCCTTTGAAGAGGCAAAGCACTTTAAAGTGACATCTGAACGTAAAGGAGAAGCTGGCCAGGGTTCCATATTTCCAGGCATGCGGAGCCGTTAGTAAAAGTTTGCAAAGTGGGAATGACTCTATGTCAAAGTAATATAAAGAAGGCTAGTGTGGTTGGAGAGTACTGAGAAAGGAGAGAAGCGTGACACAGGTCAGAAAAGTAGGTAGCAGCAGGACCAATGGGGCTTTGTAAGCCAAGGTAAGGGGTTGTTGGTTTTCCTGCTCATGGGAGGCCATCGAAAGTCACATTGATGTAATGCATGTTTTTAGACTCCAAGGCTGTGCAGAAGGATGAGACAGTAGAAGCAGGGAGAGTCAGAGGGCTGGGAAAATCCAGGCAAGATGTGATGGTGAAAAGTAGGCATTTGGGGATAGGAGATGTCATACAAGAAGAGAAAAGAGGAAGAGCTAATGGCTTAGACTTGGGACTCTGGTCTTCGTTGGATGTTTTAGATACATTAATGACTCTTTATGTTTTTGTCTATCTCTTCTCTATCTTAGGACTGAACAACATAGAATTGCTGATATCTTTGTAAAGAAGGGACCATATCTAAAAATGTATTCCACATACATCAAAGAATTTGATAAAAATATAGCTTTGTTGGATGAGCAGTGCAAGAAGAACCCAGCTTTTGCTGCTGTCGTTAGAGATTTTGAGGTATTTTGCTACCATATAATATTGAACCCCTTTTACATTTTTTGTTTTTAAAGCTCTAATAATTTGCAGTCATTGAAAACAAAAGGTATTAAAATATAAACCCTTCAAAGTCAAAGAGGGGATTGAACAAATTAAAAGGTGAGAACGTGTGTACAAGATTTATTTTTTATTTTTTAAAGATTTTATTTATTTATTCATGAGAGACACAGACAGAGAGAGAGGCAGAGACACAGGCAGAGGAAGAAGCAGGCTCTGGGCAGGGAACCTGACATGGGACTCGATCCCGGGTCTGCAGGATCAGTCCCGGAACTGAAGGTGGCACTAAACTGATGAGCCACCCGGGCTGCCCACTGTACAAGATTTAATTTAGAAGATCTCTTATTGCATGCTAGAATATTTTGATGGGTCTCCTTTTTTTTTGTTGTTGTTGTTGTTGTTGTGGGGAAGTACACATAAAATAAAACTTAATCATCTTAGCCGTTTTTAAGTGTATAGTTCATAGCATTAAGTACATTCACATTGTTTTGCAACCAATCTCTAGTACTCTTTTTATCTTACATTGCAACACTGAAACTATGCCTAAAACAATTCCCTAGTCTCCCCTTCCTAGCATGGTGACCATCATTCTACCTTCTGTCTCTGAATTTGACTACTCTAGGAACATTTCTTATTTTTAACTCATTTTTTTCCTTTTATTGTTCTAACAACTGATCTGCAGTGAAGGATGGGAAATATAATTTGTTTCCCTTTAGATAAATAACACAGGTTCAGTGTCAAAGTTAAGAAAAATTAATGACATGTTTATAACCAAAGCACTGTGTTTTGACTCAAGCTAGGAGAGTACAGCCGGATTTGATTAGAGATAAATGATATAATACATCTCTTGAAAATTAGTTTTAACTAAAATTTTATTTAAGGCCTTCCCCCAATCTTGGATAAAATGTGAATTATTATGTGTTTTAATATATATTTCTTTTTTGAAACTAAAAAAAATCAGCGAGTACTAGTCATGCAAATTTAGAAAAGTTGTGCAAGTAATATTTCTGATTTCTTATTTGTAAATGAAACACATAATTAAACTTGAAATAATTTGTTGTCTTTTTTCCTTTTTTTTTTTTCTTTTCCTCTCCTCTGATGTCTTCATGATGTTAAGAAAGGAAATGTGATTTATATAGCTATGGCAACTGATAATTGACCCAGGTTTTCATCAGTGTCCAGTGAATTGTTTTGTTGCCTTGGCAGCAAAAAAAAAAAAAAAAAAAAAAGACAGGAAAATTAGCTGTCTTGGTTAATGATGCTGCATGGTAGATGCTTTCTTAAATGCAGTATCATTATAATTTTAAAAATTATTCTGTGTACCAGACCCTAGAGGTGCATATTTAGAAAGAGATGAAATGATCGGAGCAAATCTAAAGAAACCCTTCCCCACCCACCTGAGCTGTGGAAGAAGTGCAGGACATCTTAGGATGCAGGGATATTTCACTCAGCCATTTTGATGCCATCTCACAGTAAATTCCCTGTTTTGGAGAATGGCTGCAAGGCCCAGGATTGGTTAGAAGTGTCTGTTGTACATACTAAGGAAAAGAGCTTTAAAGGCAGAATCAAATGCCTTTTTTGGTCAAGTCAGAATGGCTCTGGAGTCAAACATTTCTATATACACTGATTTGGAAGTTGTCTTTTATAGCCATTCATCTGAGAAAGACGTCCATCAGGCTTATTAGAAAAGGTATGCTTGGGGATCCCTGGGTGGCTCAGCGGTTTGGCATCTGCCTTCAGCCCTGGGCGTGATCCTGGGGTCTTGGGATCGAGTCCCACGTCGGGCTCCCTTGCAGGGAGCTTGCTTCTCCCTCTGCCTGTGTCTCTGCCTCTCTCTCTGTGTCCCTCAGGAATGAATAAATAAAATCTTTTAAGAAAAGAAAAGGTATGCTTAGCAAGACTGCTTTTCGGGTTATCTTTAATTTCTGCAGTGCTCCCCAGTTATCGTGAGTATACTGACCTTAGGCCCTGCTTATTATTTGAATCTGGTTCCCAGTAGCTTTATTTCTTCTACCGTATCTTTAGGGCCATGCAGTTCTTTGGGGTTTGTTTGACCTTGCGAATACATTGGCAGATACTTTCCTAAGTGGCAGCTGCTGGGTATGGTGGGCTCTAATTGACCTAGAGCACAGGCTGCAGCCACCCTTGTCTGTGAGAGGGTTGTGAACAAATTTTTCCAGTGAGCCCATGACTTTAGAGACCTACCTGTGGGAGAGGGCGGGCTAAGTGGTGAGTTGGCTGTGGTTTCACTCTCAATGTAAAAGCTGTGCCTTAAATAAAGAGAGCTTCTCCATGAGTCTCCTTCCAGAGTTGTTGGCTTTCTAAAGTTTGGCTTCCTGGGCACTTGAATCTGGATCTTTTGCTTCTTAAAGTGAAGGCTTGTGTTTATTTTGGATACCATTTTGTTTCAGATGAGCCCACGCTGTGCTAATCTGGCCCTCAAGCACTACCTGCTAAAGCCAGTTCAGAGGATCCCCCAGTACCGGCTGCTGCTGACAGGTGGGCTTTGGCGGTTTGCCAACCAACCAATGCTGCTTTTATGAAACTCTCCCTCTTCTAAGAACAGCTTTCTTTCTAACACTCCAGTAACCCCTTTACCTGATTTATAGATTTATTGATTATAACCTCACATAATATATCACCAGAACTGAACTTCTCTTGTTCTTTGATCATCCCCGCGTGTATTCTCTGCTCTGGGCTTTCATAAATGTACATCATACCATCCCAACCCCACATCCCTGCACTGTTTTACCTGATTAATATTATTAATCCCAAGAATGTCCTTTCCCAACCACTCAAGAATGAGTTTAAGGGAGTCACTCCTACATATCTGTATAGCAACTACTCTTGCCCTCACTTACCTCAGAAGGTATAAGGGCTTTGGTCATAGTAAGTTCTAAATTAATATCAGCTGCTATTAATAGTAGTAATACCCTTATCATCATCATTATTATTATGTTGTTATGTTCATTGCCTGTATCTTTTACTAGACTGTAAACTTCAAGATTACAGCATTACAGGATACTATAATAGTGAAAAAAAACAAAAAGAAGAAGGGCGGAGCCTATGATTTGAGTGAAGGCACATACTGCTCTCAGGGCTTTATATTCATTGGCTCTCCCAAGTCTTCACGATAGCTGTGCATATATCAGAATATTATTTACATAGATGTAATCACAGGCCTATAAAGATAAGTAGTTTGTCATCACAGAAAAGCTGGTACAGTCTCACACCAAGTCTAGTATCTGATATATGCTACTAGGTCCTCTGGAGTATTTGCTGAAATACAGTGGATATACAGCGAATTAATATACCTATGTCATGTACATTAAGAATTGTGTCAAAATGGATAAGAATATCAAAATGCCACCACAACTAGGGGCACCTGGGTGGCTCAGTGGTTGAGCATCTACCTTCAGCTCAGGTTGTGATCCCAGGATACTGAGATCGAGTCCTGCATTGAGCTCCCCGCAAACAGCCTCCTTCTCCCTCTGCCTGTGTCTCTGCCTCTCTATGTCTCTCATGAAATTAAAAAAAAAAAAAAAGCCACCACAACTGTAAATTCCATCTGCAGTAATTTTATGTGAATAGATTTTGAGGTACTTGGTTCCTATTGGTATTCTTAAAAAGTGGTGTGCATTCTCCTTTCCTTAATCCTTTCTCGTAAGCCAAGAACTATGTTGGATAGAGTAGGCAAATCCTGGAAAACCAGGATTTCCTGATAGTCCTTTAGGCAAAGCCTTCCGGGGTTGCTTTTAAAAAACAAAGTGCTGTTGAGGAATACCCCCTACAGCATCAGGACCTGGCTACCCTAGGTGTTTCAAGTGTTTACTTTGAATTTCTAACTGTGAATCAGGCACTAGATTTTTTCTGGAATGACATAAGGCGAACCAAATAATTTGAGGATATCCTGTCCATTTGTACTTTCTTTCCTTTACTTTTGGCAGAGATTTAGAATACACAGAACAAAAGGAAGTACAGATGCATGTGTTGTGTTTTTGCTAGATAAGTTCAATGCTGTATCACAAATGAAGCTATCAAATGGCTTAGGCTCTTTCTACAGCTGTGGAATGAAATACTGTTTTTAGTGGCAGAAGAACTGTGGTTTCAAATGAGAGAAGAATGGAGCAGGACTCTCAAATTTTAATGTAAAAATTCCCCCCCCACACACACACTATGACAGATCAAAGTAAAAAAAGCTACACATACATTTAGTTTAGGATTCATGCAGCATTTGGTTTTAACTAAGAAATGATGAAATAGCAAAAGCAATTTTTAAGAATTGTTTTTTAAGAGAACAGATTTTATTTTGTTTTATGCTAGCAGCATAATATAAGCTTGGGGTTGTTTTGGTTTTGAGCTGCCTCTTCTCTAATCTTAAAGCCTGCCATCCCTTCTTTAAGTTGATAAGTCTCCATTATTTATTTATATATGGTAGACCCTCAGTAATCGTGGATTTGCTGAAGAGTAATAGTGATGAATGGATTGTTCAAGGTCACAAAATCAGGACTAAAGTTTAAGAAAGAACATAAACTTTGCAAAGAAACAACATAGACCTCATATTCTTCATCCTATGCCTTTTCATCCATTGATTCAAATTCTTCCTTTCCTCTAAGCCTGACCTTAAATCCCTCCTTGCTTTTGAGGCCATCTCTGATTAGTACAGTCCTCCCTGACCCTTAATATTAGTGTCCTGTGTCCTAGCAAATATGTACAGTATTCCTTCCTTACTCAGTGGGGATATGTCCCAAGACCTCCAGTAGATACCTGAAACCATGGATGGTACCACACGCTATGCATACTCTTGCTTTTCCTCTAGCTACATACCTATTATAAAGTTTAATTTATAAATTAGTCACAGTAAGAGATTAATAACAATAATAATCAAATAAAATCATTATAACCATATACTGTGACAAAAGTTAAGTGAATGTGCTCTCTCTTTCTCTCTCTCTCTAAATATCTTATTGTACGATAGTTATGCGTGTGATGATATGAAGGGAGGTGAGTGACATTAGGCACTATGTATCCTTAGGCTGCCATCAACCTTCTGTCACATGTTAGGAAGATCTGCCTCTATTCTCAAAGCAGTTGACTTTGTGTAACTGTAACCATAGAAAGTGAAACTGTGAATAAGGGGGCACTACTGTATTTAGTGCCTTGTGAATTTGCTAATATTTTTCTAATTTGAATAGTGGTTCCTTAATTTGATTATAAACTCCGTGAGGTCAAGGAATGAGTCTTTTACCAATAATTTAGTGCACTCCAACTTATCTAGGTCAGTTGGTTACCTTGGAAGCCATCCAGGAAATAAATTGGCTGTTTTTAAGCTTAGTTTAAAACATCCTGTTAACCAAAACATCTTTAGCCTAAAGGACAACATTGAGGTAGAGAATTTCAGAGGTGATGTCTTCTTCTAAAGGGAAGACCTGTTCAGAGAGGTTGAAATGACCTTCCCAAGACTACACAAATGGTATTGGTTGAAGTGTACATATGGTCATGTAATCCTAAGGACCTATGGAGGTTGTGATACTACAGTTTGTTTTATATTTTATTTAAAATTCTGACTTTCCAGGACTCGTTTTCATGATGTTCTGATTTCTCCCTACTTTGAAAGCTATTTCTGTGGTTGCTATCAAAGTGCTCCTTGTCTATGCACTTAAATTTTCAGAAGTTGGATTTTAAGTCTTTAAGTTTGCATCTGTTCAAATGTGTTAGTTAACTGGGTCCTCATCTTTGGATAAACAAGCTCAGTGTTTTAATCCTGTGAACCACCTTGTGGGGTAAATACTTTTTTTTTTTCATTTTCTTTCTTTTTTAACTTTTCATTTTAGAATTTGGAGTAATTTCAAGTGCACAGAATATATAGGAACAGAGAGGAACAATGAGACTATTTGGGACAACTTTTGACAACTTTGATTTATTAATAAGTTTCAGGCAGACAAGGAGAAAGATCCCTGCCTGACTCAGTGTAGATTTATTTGTGCCTACCTTGGCTTCTTAAGAGGGGAAGATTGAAAAATGTGGTGATGAAGTACAGATAAGGTAGGCTAGTTTCTTTTGGAATCCTTTTAGGGAAAGGTAAATGGAAATCCCCAGATACAGCAACCTGCCCCTACTAGTCGACAACCATCCTATTGTCTTGCAATATCTTCTTCCTGGACATAATTTGGATTTCACCTGGATATTCTACTTGGGCTTTGTCTTCATTCTTCACAGTAAAAGCACTTCCAACTAAATTCCAGGGAGTATTTTTTTAAGCTCAACCCAAAATAGGATTAAAGAAAATGCTGTGTTGTATAATGAATGCTTAAGATTAGATTTTTTTTTTAAAAAAAGGTAAAATAAAGTAAATGATTTCCTTAATTTAAGTAGAAAAACTTGTAAATTTTACCTTTATATTAGGCACTCAAGGCAAATGGATCTAGCCAGATCTTGAAATCTGCATGGGGCCCACAACCTATTTCGAGTTAGGAGCATGAGTCTCGAGGCCACAGTGAGGAAGTGAAGGAAGGAAACAGGTGGCATTGTAGGAACAGCATTAATTCTTAATCTCTGCTTATTTTTATCTTTATCTCTTCAGTGTTGAGACCGTCTTTATTATCCTAACCCTGGGTCTGGCCTAGATTCTGGTACATAACAGGGACTGTAAGGAGCTGAAAGGCTTAGGGAATTAAATGTTGTTCCTTTTCATAAGGTTGAGAATCCCCTGAATGTTTGATGACTGAATGGGCCAATAAATTGTTAAGAGTTAAAATTACTCTTCCAGTTATCCAAGCACAAAATTGTGGGAAGGACTCTGAAATGCTTCCCTTTTCTCCTTTTTTCCTCTGTTGTAGTATCTGCCAATCAGTTTTCCTCTGCCTCTGCTTCCTGCTCTTTCCATTTCCCTTGTTATGTTCTAGACCAGGCCTTTCTAAACTCATGCCAAATTGTGGCAGTATCTTCCTTCTGGTCGTGCTACCTCTTATCACTGCCACCACCTCCAGGTAGCCTGGCACATTGTCACAATCTCTTTTCAGGGACACCAAAAAGAAAAACACACTCCTCCTGTGTCTCCCCTTTATTCACATGCCACCATCACACTCACAATACTGGCACCAGATGTGTGGTTTTGTCCTAAACCAGGCAGTTCTCTTTGACACGAGCTAAGTGTCCTATACATTGATTCAATTCTGACATTATCTACCTGGCAATAGTGTCCAATTCTACAGAGTAAGGGCTCAGTCCCATAAGACTGGCCCTTTGCAAACTTCACATGCATTCGCAAGTCCCAAGCTGTCACCTGTATTTCTGATCAACCAGCTATAAATCTGGGTTCCTGTGATCCCCTCCTTGGGTTTGATAATTTGCTAGAATGGCTCCTAGAAGTCAGAGTACCACTTATTTTCATTTGCTCATTTATCACAAAAGGATAGGATGAAAGATACAGGTGAAAATCTAGATGGAAGAGAAGCATAGAGCAAGCTATGTGGAAAGGATCTTGGAGTTTCCATGCCATCTCCAGGCACACTCTCCCAGCACCTCCAAGTGCTCAGCTACTAGAAGCTCTAAACCCTGTACTTGGAGACGTTTATGGATGCTTCATCATGTGGTCATGATCCATTATTAACTCTTCTTTAGCCCTCTCTCCCTTTCCTGTAGGATGGAGAATGGAGACTAAAAGTTCCAAGTTTATAATCATGGCTTGATCTTTCTGGGAACCAGCCCTTATCTAGGAGCTATTCAGGAACCCACCCAGAGTCACCACATTAGAACAAAAGGCATACCTATCACCTAAAAAGTTCCAAGAGATTTAGGAGTTCTGTCAGAATTAGGGTCAAAGGCCAAACATTAGAACAAAAGATGCTCCCTAGTGCCCTTATCACTTAAAAAATTACAAGGGTTTTAGGAGCTCTGTGCTGGGAACTGGGAACAGAGGCATATGTATATATATGAAAACTGACTTATCCTATCGTAATGTAATATACTGGTCATTTGTCCAAACCCATAGAATATACGACACTGAGAGTAAACTCTAATGTAAACTCTGGGGTTTGAGGGGGTTGTGATGTGTCAGTGTAGGTTCCATCCATTCTAACAAACCTAGCACTCTGGTGGGGGATATTGATAGTGAGTTAGGCTGTGTACATCTAGGGTAGGGGTTTATGGGAAATCTCTATGCCTTCCTGTCAGTTCTGCTATGAACATAAAATTGCTCTAAAAAAATAAAGTCTTAATTTAGGGAGGAAGAAAACCCTTATTATTTACAATATAAAGGCCATAGGTTATAACCCAGAATTTTCCAAACCTTGTTTTCCTTTGTTCTAGCTGTAGTAGTTTTCTTATTCTCTCCTGAAACCTGCCCTCAAGGCCAGCTTGTCTCTTTCATTAATCACTATTTATATGGGCTGACCTTGAGCTGGACACCTGTATAGACTGGCAAACACCAAGGTGGTCTTTGTGCTGATGGAGCCTGTAGTCCTCTTTAGAGCCATGCCCAACCACTCAGCCTTCCACCAAGCTCTTCCTCTCCTCATGTCCTGAAAATTAAACTGATCTCACTTGTTTGAGTATATTTGAGGATTTATTTTTCTTAAAGGCCACTTTTTTTCTTTGAAGGGATCTTTTGTGTGTATTAAAAAAATACAAGCATTATAAAACAAAGTCCTTCTTTATCTTCTGCCATCCAGAGATGATTATCATAGACTCTTTTAGATTTTTTTGTCTCTGTGTTATAGGCAGTATAAATTTTTTCAACAAAAAAAACCTTTTTTTGTGGAAAGTTACTACACTGGTTTTGAAAAAAGTTGAATCAGTGAGGATCATGTCGAGAAAATAAAATGAAAAGCATAATTTAAAAATTCCTCTGAAATATCTTTTCCATTTCTATATTTAGGGGAAAAACAGTCCTTTGAACTTTGATTAAATTTGGATCAGGTAGTTTTCTTTGATCTTGTTCAAAATATTTATGTTATAAGTGACTAACGACATATTATATTACTTTTCCGGTAATCTTTGCCTTTAGTCTGGGATGGCATTAACTCCCTCTAGGTTTTAGAAATCCAGGATTTCCCATGTCGGTAGAAAATGGGATATTAAAAACATCTGTTACAGTGTTCTGAAGCTATTAATTTGAGTTATGAACAGACTAATAAGCAGATTCAAGAAAAGGTCAGGATCATATTAATGCATGACTTTTAAAAAATCCTTACTGAAAAACAAAATTCTGCTTAACAACTATTTGTTTTATAACCCAGGACTAATTGTCTACATCAGAAGTCATTCTAACACTTTGTCTAGGGCAGAATTTGATGAAAGGTGGGGCTGTCCCGGGCACCGGCCAAGGAATTTCATTCCTAAAGAATCCAAAGACCCTGATGTAAGGCAATTCTATCCATGTGACACGGGAGGGTGATGATATTCAGAATTCCTGTTATTAGCTCAGCTCTCACTCTGTTGCAATTAATTTTTTTAAAAGATTTTATTTATTTATTTATTCATGAGAGACACACAGAGAGGCAGACACATAGGCAGAGGGAGAAGCAGGCTCCCTTAGGGGAGCCCGATGTGGAACTTGATCCTGGGATTCCAGGATCACAGATCACACCCTGAGCTGAAGGCAGATGCTCAAACCACTGAGCCACCCAGGTGTCCCTGTTGCATTTTATTTTTATTTATAGTTGTGGACAAGGTATTTTGACAGATGATGCTTAATAAATTATATCCATGAAATAGTATTGTGGAAATAAACATTTAGTACTATGGAGAGACTTTAAGATACAGGCATATCTGCCTGTTCTATTAAATTATAGCTTTAAAATGTAATCTCAGTTTCTCTATAGAACAGAAGTTCTTAACCTTTTTTGTGCCTGGATCCCTATGGCAATCTGATAAAGCCTATGGATCTCTTAGAATAATTTTTTTAAAGTTACAGAGTAAAATACATAAGACTAAGAGGAAACCAATTGACCTGAAATACAGTTATTAAAATAGTTTTAAAGTGTTACATGTTAATACATGTGCCGCTTTAGTAATGCATTAAATAAGAAGATCTGGTGGCAGATCTAAGAATTACTGTGATTTTGATGTAGTGGTGACAATAAACAATATTTTGAGATATCTATAACAGCTGTAATGTGATATAAAAAAATGTATGACTTCTCTGGTGATAAAGTCACTGGTATCATTGATGATACTGTGGTTTGTTGCCTACATTCATAATGGAAGGAAATTCTGTATTTCACTTAAAGGGTAGTGAAAATATTATTTGTTTCTTTGTGTGTTTTACCCATCTAAGGCTGCAGATCCCCAGAATCGTACCCATAGACATTACTACAAAGCCATTCTTTTTCCAATTCTTAGTGTATATTTAACTCAGATTCCCTGTAGATGGCCAAATGCCTCTATTGCTGGGACTTGCCTTGCTAAAGCAAGCTGTGTTGCTAAAGAGTTTTCCTCTTATGTGTTTGTCAGAGTTATGGGCTTATGTCAGGAACTGTTCCACTTGAAGAAAACTGAGATTCAGTCAAACTTTGAATTCACTTTGGTGCTTATGTTTGCTTTATTTCACTCTTGGCCATTATTTGGGGAGTAAAATAAAATATACTTACTTCCCTAAACCTAAATTTGCTCTTTGTTCATAATCCGAGTGGTAAGGACCAAATATGGATAAGAACTGCTTTAAGTGGGGCTTGAGTGTGCCAACACCATTTCAATACTTTTGAGATGCTCACTTGATAAACCGGCAGTCTTAACGGCCAGAAAATGTATCCACAACAGAAAGCAGTCTCAACCAATGGATATTTACTTTGTTGGGAGACTTCTATGGTTTTGACTCCTCTGAGGGCATCCTGGATGTGCCTAGCTAGTCTTTCCCACTAAAAAAAGGATCAAGAGGAGATTCTGCTACACAGTTTTGTGTTAGGATGAGCCCAGAGTTGGGTTTGGTTCATGAGTCCTTTGGACATACCCCCTCAGGACCAGACTTACCAAAGTCTAGGGTAGTCCACCTCCTATGGTTATGTGCTGTGTAAGGGCTTCAACTGACGTCCAGCTTCAGCTTGTAGTTTGCTCACCATCATGTGTCCTGGTGAGGAGCTGCATCAGCTTAGGAAAGGTAGCCTTTTCTAGTTCACAGAAAGGCATTGCTTACTTTCCTAGCCATGAATCTGTGAGCCTGAGAGCCCAGAAAGGTCACATTTTCTAACTTAGACAAACACATATGTACAAGAGGCAGTCAAGAGCTGCAGAGACCAGAATTGAATTAATATTTGAGAGGCAGGAGAATGAGAGCAGAGGCCTGAGAATTTTTTAATTAATCTGATCCTTAAAGTATCAATTCTCAACGGCTTAGTTGAGATTAGAAGCAAGAAGTAGTAACCCTAAATGGACTATCATTTTAGTCCATCATAAATTTAGGAAATATTTGTTGAATATGTACTGGTCCTTATTCTAGATGCTGGGATATAAGGATTTAATTTAGGCTCCTTCTTCTCATGAAGCCTTCAGTTTAGCACTTATGCTAAAATGGTACTTGACGCCGTACAGTCATTAATGAAGTTTCTGACAAATTGCCAATGCTCCGTCTTCTCATTAAGGTTAACTTGAAATTTTGGGATTTTATCAGTACACATCAAAATGACTTTGTATATAGGAAGAAATAGAGTACATCATTAAAGAATATTCTAGGAGGGAAACAGTACTCATTCTAAAACATCAGCAATTAAAAATACATAATGCCATTGCAAGAATAGACTTACTGATTGAAAAATAATAATTATTATTCTGTTATTATAATAGGGAAGTAACTTAAAAACACCCTGTTTATAAGAATCTAACGTATGATAGTAGGAAGTGTAAGACAGTAGAAAAAAAGGATTGTTAATTGAATAACCTGTTAAAATTTGAAAAACTAAGATTCATGTCAGTGAATACACTAAAAATCAAAATTAAACATAAACAAGCAGAACACAGAAGCTTTTTAGGGCAGGGAAAATACTCTGTACAATACTATCATGATGGATACATGTCATTTTATATTTGTCCAAACCTACAGAATGTCCAACACCAAGAGTGGACCATGGACACTGGGGGATAATGATGTGTCAGTACAGGTTTATCAGTTGTAGTAAATCCTCTGATGGAGGATGTTGATAATAGGAGAGACTATGCATGTTTGGGAGCAGGAAGTATATGGAAAATCACTGTTCCTTCCCCACAGTTTTACTGTAAATTTAAAACTGCTCTTAAAAAAAAAGCCTTAATTAAACTAAAAACTAAATGTAAAGCAGTAAACTATAGTAAAAACAGGAAAAAATGAAATGTGTTATTTATTAAAACTCTTAAGGATAGAGAAAGGAGGAAACATCGTTTTCTAAGCCCAGAAAAATAAAGAAGTTCTTTTTTTTTTTAAATAAAGAAGTTCTAAAGGAAAATACTGATGCCTTTCTAGTATTCTAGTATATCTAGTATAATAAAAACATAAAGGCTTAAAATATAGTCAAAATTAAAAGATATAAATCAGAAAAATATATTAGTAGCAAACATGAAAAAAATTGCTTTCTTGCTAAGAATAAGACTCCCATAGATATATGGACTAAACTTAGGAACAAAGAGTTCACTCAGAAAATGCATAATAAATACACAGTGGCATATCTAATATCTTCTGAATCATAAATATCAATTAAAACAAGTTTTCAGTTCCTCCTACCACATCAGCAATAAAAACCCACAATACACATAATTGAATCATTTTAGTGAAATTGATATTCTCATGTCATTTTAAATTAGTACATCCCTTTAGGGAAGGTTTCTCATGATATATTTATCAGTACTTAAAAAAAAAACCCTTCATTCTCACTGATCAGAAAATAGTTTGAACTATGGAAAAAGACATATATATCAAGGGATACTGATCGTTACTTATAATTAAAACGATTACACAGTTACTATTCAAGCTCATTAACTTTCATAAGAGAAACAGTACCCTTTGTCTAAGGGTACTGTTTGTAGTTATGCATGGGCATATCTATATGTGCCCATTCGGTATACAGCAGAATCATTATGGGCAAATTAGGGTATGTGGCCATCCTATTTATAGCAGCCAAAACAAGGTAACTTTAAAATGACCTAAAAGTCTAATAGAGCACCTAAGTACTGAATAATATATTCCTGTCATGGGATATTATTCTACTACTCTTACGGAAAAAAATATCTAAATATGTTAAATGTAACTGGGTTATACAATCCTGTATATTATTAAAATTTAAATTAAGTAAAACCAAGCATTTTATAAAAACAGAAGGAAATACTTTTAAATAACAGTTATTTTAGAGAGATGGCATAGTTTCAGTTTTGGGAGTTTTCTCCATTATTTAATTTACCAAATTTCCTATAATGCATTTTAGAATTTTTTTAAAAAAATATGCTTCATAATACATTAGAATGATAATCATTACAGGTTTTCAATTTGGTCTGCCCAACTTATTTTATGTATGAGGATACTGATGCATAAATGCTACAGATCATGGCTAAGTCACATGCCTCAGCTAGAGGTAGCTGGACAATTGAAAATCTGTCTTCTCACTACCACTGAGGGCTCTTGACCACTTCACCAAGCTGCCTTGAAGATGGAAGCAGTATGTCTTTCAGCTTAACATTTGACTCTTTTTTGTGGTATTTAACAGAATCTGCACTTTGTTTCAGAAGTCAGACTAGTTCTTAGTTGCTTTGGCAAAGCAGCTTATTTTCAGATCCCATAATTCAGGATGTGTAGCTGATTTCATTAGATATGTAAGGAGGAAATAAGAAATGTGGGTGATACAAAGCAAAACATGTCCTCCAATTCAAAACACTTGACTTTGGAACGTTACTGTCCAGTACTTTCATTTCCTCTGTGCTATGCCACAAACAGTTTTCTCAGCACACAGTCTAGGAATCCGACGGGGTGTCATTGAATTAAAATGTCCAAGAATTCCACAGATGACTCAGTTTTAGGAAGGTTAAGTGTACTTCTGAACAGTTTTCTGCTTTAAGTTGATTATTTTTTGATTAGGTAATCAGGGTGTTAAAGTTACTAGCAGCCTATATATAGATATATATATATCTATATATTTATATCTATATCTATCTATCTATCTATATATAAAATATGGCTTAGACCTCTCACAAGATATGATATTTGTTGTGTCCTTATTCTTTCACTCTGGGCCTCGTATATGAGAACAAAATTAACTTGTATTATCTCTTGAGGTACATGGAGTGTTTGCTTAATTTTGTGCTTCTAATGGTGCTAATAGGGATAATTAACTTTTATTAATCAACGATGCCACCTGGTGGCCAGAAAGTACATTTTATGGTGCCCACGCACACTGCAATCAACTTTTTTTCTTTGGTATAAGTAACCTACGCGGCATTCGAAGCATTTTTATTAGCAAAGTTTTTAAAAATGCCTAGCTTGGTTTGGCAAAAGCAGGAAAGTCATGGAATACTATCAGTCTAACGTGGCACATTGAAATAACTACTCTACTCTGTTGTCATTGTTTCTAATGAAACTCAGGCAGGATACTCCGTTCTAAATGGTACAAGTAAGAACTCCCTATGACTCACACAAGCGTGTCTGTCTGGTCTCTGTTCCTGGGTTTCACCTGGGTTATAACAGTCACTGGGGCAGCTAGTGGTTTCAGTGCTCCTCCCATCTGACTCAGAGGCTGATCGGTCACATTCTTCTCATTCTGCCGTTAAAGCACTGAGTGATTCTTAACTGAGGGTTCATGGTCTTGTCTTTGAAACGGTAAAAGTTCTCAAAATGATGTACTGCAACAAGGTCCCTGAAAATATAGATGTATGGATAGGATGGATTCACTGGAAAGTTGAATTTCGAAAATTCAATTTTAGAAAATTGGATTTTGAAAGTTGAAATTTAAATTGGCAAGGAAAGTAAACTTAAGGCCATTACTTCTGTGGTTAGAAGCATGATTTTGCAACATCTTAGTGGTGGGTTTTCCACTTAGCCCATTTGTGTATTTCTTTTTTTTTTTTTAAATTTTTATTTATTTGTTCATGAGAGACACACAGAGAGGCAAGGACACAGGCAGAGGGAGAAGCAGGCTCCATGCAAAGAGCCTGACATGGGACTCGAACCCAGGAATCCGGGGTCACGCCCTAAGCCAAAGGCAGGGGTTCAACTGCTGAGCCACTCAGGCGTCCCCATTTGTGTATTTCTACTCTTTTTCTGAAAGTTCAGGATGGCAGGCTGAGCTCAGGGGGGAAAAAATGAAACTCAGAAGCTTATCAGGTTCAGCCCCGTGATCCTGAGGTCAGTATTTCCTAATATAGACACCTTCCAGTGAGCTCTCTTGGTTTAGAGAAATGTGTCCATTTGCTTGTGTATACTTCTCTATTAAAGAACAAAAGTTGAAGACAAAGTAGGAACTTCCATGCATCTGATACTTAGGTAAATCTACTTTCCTTTCCACACTCTTCACCTCACTAGAACCTTTAAGGAACATCACTTTCGATTCATGAGACAGCCTGGATATGGAAAAGATGTAAGAAGGAGAGTGGATTTTTCTCCTCTCCTCTCCTCACTCTTATAGAAAAGTTAAATATTTGGACTTACCGAACATGGCTTATAAATCGAGTGCATTCTGGGTGGGGTCAGAGTAAGATTAAGTTAATTTTTCATCTCCAGGTGAGGCTAAGTCTAATGTATAATATATGTATTTTGTTAATTTTTGTGGTTTTCTTATCTATTTGACTGGTAGCAAACTCTCCAACTTGTGTGTTCAGATTACTTGAAGAGCTGAATAGCTAAGTGATGGTCTCCGGTAAGATCGGACCTATGCTGTGGTGTGTGCAGAAGCTTACTGTTGTCACACACGGCATCTCACCAGAGCTTGTTGCCAGTGCTGGATATTTACAATGAGCATGTCTAGACTCATAGGTTCTTGGGTCACTGTCTCAAAGGTATACAGAGTTTCAGCAGTTGGGTGTATTGTGTGTATGTCATCTATTGAGTTTAAAAAGCTCACACTAACATCCAAGTTTCCCTTTGTGTCTTTGAGCATGACTTCATAAATCCATGGGATGAAATTATACTGTTGCATAACTATTGCTGAGTGGTGATTGATTCTGAGAGAAATGCATTCAGTCTCTTCCTATGTCTTTCCTCTTTTTACTTTCTCAACTCCCACTGGCTTAGGATTGGTTTCAGCCTTTATTGCCCTTTACCTAAACATAATTCTGTCTAAAAAAACTATTTATATTTTTATATATGAAGCATTTCTTGTCCTCTGTATGCAAAGGCCCTGGCTAAGTGCTTCAAGGAATAGAAAGATGAATCCAACATGGGTCCTGCCCGCAAGGAGCTTTGAGTCTAATAAGAAAATGATAGAAGGCATAAAGTAACTACTGTGTAATGTATTATTCAAAGGGAGAGAATATTTCTTTCAAATGGAAAGTTTGGCAAGAGAATAGGAATTTGAGATGAACCTTGAAAAATAGGAGTAGAATTTTTATATGCAGAGACAGAGAAAAGGATTCAGTAGAAGGGAACATTAGGGACAAAAAGTATAGAGCCAGGGACCACATGGGAATTGTTTAACACATTACACAGAATCAGACTTTGGTAAGAACAAAGGGCCTGTGTTAAGAAGTAGCAAGAGAAAAAAAAACAGAAGTGATCCTGTAGTAGGGGGAATTTAAATTCCAGGGAACAGAATTTGTTTTGGGGTGTGTATGTGTGTTTTTTGTTTTTTAGGATTTTTTTTTTTTCAGAATTTGTTTTGAGAGGTAATGGGAAACCATCCAACATTTCTCAACAGAGAATGAAGTACCTTGAGACCCTATGGCATTCCTTAGTGTTAAAGAGTTATAAAATATAACCTATTGGGGCAGCCTGGGTGGCTCAGTGGTTTAGTGCCTGACTTTGGCCCAGGGTGTGATCCTGGGGTCCCGGGATCAAGTCCCATGTCAGGCTCCCTGCATGGAGCCTGCTTCTTCCTCTGCCTGTGTCTCTGCCTCTCTCTCTCTCTGTGTCTCTCATGAATAAATAAAATCTTTAAAAAAAATTTAAAAAGTAACCTATTGCCTTAAATTTTTTCTGTATAATAAAAACTACTATATACCACATAGCTTATTTGAAGATCATCTTCATCTAGAACAGAGTTTCTCAATTGCAGATAATTCTTTTGGGTCAGATAATTCTTTGTTGTGGGGTTGTCCTGTGCATTTGTAGGATATTTAGCAGCATCCCTGGCCTGTAGCCATTAGATGCCAGTAGCACCCCCTTTTCCCCAGTTATGACAATCAGAAATGTCTCCAGATGTTTCCAGATGTCTCCTGGTGGGCAAATTTGCCCCATTTGAGAACTGCTGCTCTAGACATATTTTTTATATTCCTCTGCTGTTCTCTGCATTGTTAAACTCTTAGAGTGACAAATCCCGTAGGCATTCAGTCTATCAATACTTAGAATTTTGTACTGGACATACATCTGATTTGAAATTAAGGCAATTCATGTGTATTAGACTAAAAGTGCTGAACTGGGCATCAGGAGACCTGCATTCTAGTCCTGGCTATGCCACAAAGAGATTGTGGCTTCGGTGAGACCCTGTGCTCAGTAACCTGATTCCTCTTGAAAATGACCAGTGTGACTGACCCCTGATGCTCTTTCTAGCTCTGAACCTGAGATTCAGATGCATCTCAGGGCTTTAATCTCTCACATTTTTATAAAGTTAGCACACATTGAACTAGCACATATATATTAACCAACCAGTATTGAATAAGAAAGATGAAGTGATTTTTCCCTAGTGTTTTATTTTACTAAATATTATAATCCTTTTCCTTTTCTAGATTATTTGAAAAATCTTCTAGAGGACTCTGGAGATTACAGAGACACTCAAGGTAAATAATTTTTATGGTATTATATATGTTGCAGAAGTTCTTATGTTGTAGCCGGTCACGGGACCCAGCATTATCTGGTGTGAGGAAGGTTCCTTCTATGCTCAGTCACTCTGTGCCAGTGGTAAATTCACCTTCTCTAGATGTCTGTTGCTTTGAAAAGCAGGGATTAAAGCAGTTGATCTGCAAGATCATTTCCAGCTTTAAAATCATGAGTCCATGAAGTGATTGAACTATATAGATCAGGGATACAGTCTAAAATAGCATATTCTGGGACTCTTTGATGCTAGACAGTTGCTTTATTATCCTTTTAACCCTCACTCCTAGTAGCACTTAAAGGAAAACTTCCATTACAATGCAAGGGACTCATTGATATTCACAGGTTAATCCACTGTGTGTCTGTCTTTCTCTCTCTCACACACATATACACACAGGGATTAATTCTCTTCAGGATAGTAGTGTTTCTATTTATCCCCACACACTTATTTCAAATGCTATAGGTATATCCCTGGCTCTAATCTGAAGTACATGTCCACCTCATTAATTTCGTGAGTTTTCATCACAATTCTTGCACATCCTTTACACTTTTAGAGTACAAACTAAACAGGTTTTTAACTCATTTTGTAGAGATTCTTATTCAATCTCTTAATCATTTTACTTCTACTTCTGTAACATCTATTTACAAGTGTTTCATGTTTTTTAATTATTATTATTATTATTATTATTATTATTATTGTTTTAGAGAGAGAGAGCATAGAGTGGGGGGAGGATCAGAGGGAGAGGGTCAAGCAGACTCTATGCTGAGCATGGAGCCCAACTCAGGGCTTGATCCCATGACCCCAGGATCATGACCTAAGACAAAACCAAGAGTTAAAAGCTTAACCAACTGAGCCACCCAGGCACTCTAAAAAAGCACCTGAAGATTGTTATGCTTTTAAAAGTGCTTTTTTTCGAGTGCTTGGGTGGCTTAGTCAGTTGAGCCTCCAACTCTTGATTTTGGCTCAGGTCATGATATCTGGGTCGTGAGATGGAGCATGGGGCTCCCCATTCAGCAGGGAGTCTGCTGGAGTTTCTCCCTCACCCTCTGCCCCTGCACCTCCCCCGTGTGTGTGTGTGTGTGTGTGTGTGTGTGTACTTGCACTATCAAATAAATAAATACAATCTTAAATAGAATAAAAGTGGTTTTTTTTGTTTTTTTGTTTTTTTAAAGGCAGAGTTTAGAGTAGAGGATGTAGTGTGCTTCTTAGGTGAACATGTAATCTAGTTGTAATACCCATCAGATAAAGAACAAAACACATAGCTTTAAAGTCAAGATGTGGGGATCCCTGGGTGGCGCAGCGGTTTAGCGCCTGCCTTTGGCCCAGGGCGCGATCCTGGAGACCCGGGATCGAGTCCCATGTCGGGCTCCCGGTGCATGGAGCCTGCTTCTCCCTCTGCCTGTGTCTCTGCCTCTCTCTCTGTGTGACTATCATAAATAAATAAAAATTAAAAATAAATAAATAAATAGATAAATAAATAAATAAATAAATAAATAAATAAGTCAAGATGCACTGAGCAGTGCAGAATCATTTTGAAGGGGGGGGGGTAGTGTGAAGATTGAAGAGGCAGGGCTTTGCTTAGA
This sequence comes from Nyctereutes procyonoides, assembly GCF_905146905.1. Classification (NCBI taxonomy): domain Eukaryota; kingdom Metazoa; phylum Chordata; class Mammalia; order Carnivora; family Canidae; genus Nyctereutes; species Nyctereutes procyonoides. The sequence goes on from NW_026575122.1 coordinate 29,052,131, forward strand.
AAGAAGTGGAACCGGAAATGCGAAATGAAGGGTGGACAAGATGAAGAGTGGGCATTCCAGGTCAGTGTCTGCTTCATTTTAGCAGATCTTAGTGAATAGGGCCTCAAGACAGCATCTATCCCAGAGTTTCTGCCTTTAAGGAAAGTGAGTTATTAGCCCCATTTTACAGATAGAGCAAAAAAAGGACCAGAGATGAAGGAGCTTGTTTAAAGGAAATTATACACTTCAGCAAAGAGATAGGTTTGAATAAGTGGTGAACAGTGAAGTGTACTGTATGGCCAGAAGTGTGGCAGTAAAATGGTGAGCAGTTGTAGACAAGAGTGCCCAGGGAGGGGAGAAAATGAGACAAACACACCTCTAGAAGTTAGGCAGAAGAGTGAGAAGAACAAAGTCCCCAGGGATCCTTAGGGGGATGACATGGGGAAAGTAGAATTGCAGGATGGATGGAAGAAGGTAGTGTGGAGACCTGGTCACCAAATAACAGCAGCTTTATCATTTTATCCATTCACTCTTTAAATCCTAAAGCTTTTCTCTCCACCCACTGGGAATTCACATGGGCCAGAAAGAAGGGAATGTGTCCAGGATCATCTTTTGAATATCTGGTGTGCCAAGTGTCAGGTGCAGTACATTCTGATCCATGCATGGAGTATCTATAAGGAAGTACTGCTTTTCCTTGATAATGCTGATAATAATACATGTTTAAAGAATGTAGAAACCTCTCAGGTTAATATCAGAAAGAGAAACTCTTGGTGGGTTATAGTATGTAGACAAAAAAACAAAAAACAACAACAACAACAAAAAAACAAAACCTCAACCTCTTTCCAGAAATTGATTTTTTTTTTAATAGTCCTTTCCTTGCTGATTACTGCCACTGCCACACCAGCCTCAGGGGATATACTTCCCTCTAACACTGTATTATTTTTTCTCAATGGAAATGCTACTGTCCTAGAGGATAACCTTCTTTGTATGAACTTCTAATTCATTGCAATTGCAATGATGTTTAGCATCACTGGTTCCTACCCACTAAAGGCCAGTAAACCTTCCCTGTCATTTCGACAACCAAAAATTGTCTTTACCCATGTCTCTAGAGAAGCATTACTATCTTAAGAACCCAAAAGGAGACAAAGTACAGACTTTTCCCTTTGTATCTAATTATGAAGTCAAGATGATAAGACTGGAGGATTCAGAAACACTTTGCTAAAGGCAAGGGGTTAATAAAAAGAATAAACACAAACGAAGCTAAATTACTCAGCTCACAAAGTAATGCATGTCATTTTCTAAGGCCTAGTTTGCTTCTGTGTGGCACTTCCTCCCTCTTGGGATCAGACTAACAAGAGGCAGCTGAGTCCTGACCCTCTAGATTGCCACTTCTCATAGTTTTCTGGTTTCCTATCCTAGGGTACTTCTCTCTCAAGGCAGTTCATAGTGGAATGGTTCTTAACTTCCAGGTGAAATCCTCTCCTTGTCCTTGTAAACTTCAGTATAATCAAAGCTCAGCACAAAGCAACCCTAACATTCATACTGTTGATACCTATCACCTATAATGTCTTCTTTAGAGTCTTTCTTGGGCTCATTTTTTTACATGAGTACTGTTTTTCCTTGCTGTTGCCCCCATCAGACCTCATCATCCATATTTCTGCCTGAGTTAACTTTGGGCCCCTCCAGAGGTTGCTGCTACAAATTTGCCATCTTGCCATCAGGAATTGTTTAATGTTGCAGTTCACTGGAATAACTGATGTCCCTTCTGTTCCTACACATTTTAGATGCCCTTGCTGTTGTTATAGAGGTAGCCAACCATGCCAATGACACTATGAAGCAAGGAGTAAGTATCTCGATTTCAGTGGCTGGCATACTTTTGAACCTGGGGGCCTAGGCCTTCATATGCTATATATTCTCTTTCTGTAGGACAACTTTCAGAAGCTTATGCAGATTCAGTACAGCTTAAATGGACACCATGAAATAGTGCAGCCTGGACGGGTAAGTGTTCTAGGCTGCCTTTGGCAAATTTAGTACAATGCATTTAGACAACTTTTATAGCTATTTTGCATTTCAGTTCTGAAAACAAGTTATTTGTTGTTTTTACTCTTCACTGACTCAATCTGGATCAACTCAGTTCATTCTATCCACTCAAAACTTTCGTGATTTAAGTCACTGTGACAAGAAGTCCAATTCAATTAGGAGAATGGCAGGGGACCCCACAGAGTATCTGATTAAATAGAATCATTTTATTGTGTAATACTAACTGACCTCACTCAGCTTTAAAGAGAATTTCATTTAAAATCTTTAAAGTAAGAGGGGATGATGAGGAGAGGGAAAAAATTGGTATTTTGATGCTCTTCATAGAACACAAAAGTGGCCTAGAGAACGAATTCAGGAAAATTACAAAATGTAATTGTCAGGATGTTGGCTATGCCCCATGATTAAGTACATGCTCAGTGAATTACATTTCAGACCACATAGTACCCCTGGGACCAATACTGGATTTATGAAACTCTGCCAGCTTGTCCAACTCCTTAAAGTGTTTAAAAAGAAACCATGACTAAAAAGTCACATGGAAATTATGTCCACCCAGCCCCGTCTCCAAAAAAATTCTGGGGAAAGAAAGCTAAAAAACAAATTATATGCATATTATAGTTGTGTTATGGTGGGACTAAATGGGCATTTGTTTGGATGAATCAGGTTTTTCTTAAAGAGGGAACTCTGATGAAGCTGTCACGGAAAGTCATGCAGCCCCGAGTGTTTTTCCTGGTAAGTGGCCATGTGTGTTTCTTATGAGCCGGAGGAGGGGATAATTGCCTAATGGACAGAGACATTTGTATATGACAGATAAGCTTAACACATTCAGAGAGTTTTAGTGGGATCTTTGACTGGCTGACTTGGTTACTTGCATTTCAGTTATAGGAAGCAAAGTCTTTTATGATGCATCACCAGAAAATTATTTCCTTTTTGAATTCAGTTTATGTCATTTCTAACTTAGAAAAAATGATTCAATCAATTAGTCAGGTTGTAATGCTTCAGTGGGATTTAGAATTCAGAAAACATATCTATTACAGAACTTAGAAAGAAAGCACATTTTCTAGAAATTGCCTTTTTAAAGTAATTCTAATAAGTCACTCTGGGTGGTCATAGTTTATATAAGTGGACAAAAGTGTTTTTGTTCAGAGAACTTTTAACGAAAAAGTAGCATTTATCCTCTATTTCAATGTCTTATCAATGTAGGTTGATACTTGTTGGTTGATATTTGTAGGTTGATATTTGTTGCTTTAGTTTATCCTATGAAATATTTCTACTTTCAGTTTAACGATGCCCTATTGTATACAACACCGGTGCAGTCCGGGATGTATAAACTGAACAACATGCTCTCATTGGCTGGAATGAAGGTCTGTACATCTGTTAGAAGATATTTCTTAACCCAAATAAATTTAAAGAAGCCTTAAGATAATCATCTTTCTCATATCCTTGACTTTCCTCTCTCCTTGTGTTACTGTTTATGTGTTCATTTATTCATTCACTAGTCATTTGCTCACTCATACATTCATTTATTCATGAGGTATTTATTGAGAACTATAAGCAAAACATGGCAGTAGATTTGGTGAAAAATACAAGATGAATTGAATTATGATTGTTTTTTGACTGTCCCCCAGGACCCTGCCCCCCCAGGAGCTTATCAACTGTTTGGGAAGATAGTACATTACACATAAATACCAGTAGATAGACAGTAGTAGATATCACTGAAGGTACAATTCAAACTGTAAAGATACAATTAAATTCGGGGGGAGTTCTGGGGCACCTGGGTGGCTTAGTCAGTTAAGTGTCCAACTCTTGGCTTGGACTCAAGTCACAGTATCAGGATTGTGAGATCAAGCCCCATGTTGGGCTCTGCACTCAGTGTAAAATCTGCTTGAGATTCTCTCTCCCTGTCTCTCTCTGCCCCTCCCCCTCAAATAAATAAATAAAATCTTTTTTTAAAAAAAAGAAAAGTTTTGGGGAGTTCAGAAAATAACATGCAGCTTTCAGTGGGATCTGGTGGAGAAATTGGTAGCAACTAGGAAACTGGGAGAAGTGAGGAAGTCTTTGGCTAAAAAGCCACAAGCCTTAAAGAATAGGTCACCATTTGGCCATGCTGATAGGTGGGGGAGGCATTCCAGGTAGAGGCAGTAGTGTGAGCAAAGTAGTAGTGGGAAAGTTGGTCCTATGTATATGTAGGTATTTAACTCTGGCACACAGAGTCAATGAGGGAGAGTCGTGGTAGATAAAGGTGAATATGAGGGTTGGTGGATGATAGCAGCTAGGGTATTGGGCAGGTTTAGCTATGCTTCAGAGATGAGATTTGCAATAGGATGAATTTGCTCAAATTGTTTTGCTTTCTTTAAGGTCAGAAAACCTACCCAAGAAGCATATCAGAATGAACTAAAGATTGAAAGTGTAGAACGTTCCTTTATCCTCTCAGCCAGGTAAAATTTAAAAATATGTATATGTGAACATTTACCAGTATTACAGCATTTTTTACATTTAGATTTACTAGACTTACATTTTTTTTCCTTTTCGGTCTTAAAACCATGCAGTTTACTCTTGGTTTACTGTGTAAGTAAAAAGTCTGATTGCTGATTTAGTAATGTGTTTGAAGCACGAAGATAAAAATGTTCCTGTGAAAAGAATAATGATGCTGAAAAGTGCCTTGCTGATCTCTCTGTGTGTGTGTGTGTGTGTGTGTGTGTGTGTGTCTGTGTGAATTCTTCAAACCTTTTACAATGGCAACTAATGTTCTTAAAGACACCTAGTACTTTATAATTCACTAGGAAACTTGCATAGCCTGGAAAGGTCATGACAAATCTACAAGGTAGATGTCATCATCTCATTAGAAATGAGGAAGACTAAGAGAAAAAGTGAATTGCTCTCTCTTTTTTTTTTTTTTTTTTTTTGTGAATTGCTCTCTTAATGATACATAGCTGGCAAAATCAGGATACAAATAGAAATTTTTTTACTTCTCAAGCTGTTGTTATTTATGATACCACATTGCCTCAAAGTGGAACCTGCAGTGACTTATGTGTAAACCAAAATATATTACCATTACTTAGATCAAGTACCAAGGAAACCAGAAGCTGTATGTCTCATACGTGTACATTACTGAGTTACTGGCCACATGGCAGAAGGGGATGTTTGGCAGGATTTGGCTGGTGTAGATAGAGACACCAACAGCCATAGCATGCTCCGCTGCTGGATATGGATAGCAAGTCTGGCCAGCTCTCAGACCTAACCTCTAATAAAAATAGTAGCAAACACTTAACGTAGCATTTACTTTGTGCCAGGCACTCTTCCTAAGCACTTTCTGTATTTTCCTTCATTAAATCTTCACAAGCACCTTATAAGTTACTAATTTTATATCCATTTTTTGGTGAAAAAAGCCACCCAGCTATAAGTATCAGGGCCAAGATTTGAACCCAGGCAGCCTGCTTCCAGCTATGTCTATACCAGTAAAATCTACTAGAATTCTCACTAGCAGCTAGTGTCCTAACTGGAGCCATGTATTACCTGGCATCTTGCACGATGTTGAACTTGTCATTTATTTTCTCTTTTAATTTCCACAATAACTAGTAGAGTAGGTGTTGTCTTGACCTTCCAGATAAGAAAAATGCAGATTCGTAACACTATAAGATTATTCAACTAGTAAGCAGTGGAGCTGAAATTTTAACCTCGTGTATCTGGCACTGGAAGTCATGCTTTCAACCATTATAATAGTGCCTATGTCCATGGATGTCAAGGACTCAAACCAAGGACTCAGTCTGACTTCCCATAATGGGAACAAGAGCAGCCCCTTGGGTCACTGTCACTTTTCTGAAATGGAATGGCCACTGCTGCCTGACACCAGATTTCGGGATAAGAGAAGACAAATAGGGTTTGTTCAAGGTTTGTCAAATGTTTCCCAACCTCCAGCCAAAGCAAGCAGTTCCTGGGAGGTACCTGATGCATCCTACAGGTTAATATTTGGAGAAAGATGGTAAACTCTTGATTACCTGGAACTGAGACTTTTTTTTTTTAATTTGAATAAAAGTGCAAGGAACATCAAGCCTTTATGCAGCAGGCTCCTGACAAATACTTAAGGATGGTTCTTAAAATCAAGAAAGTGATTTTCAAATATCCAGAAAGTACCTACAGTAAAGTCAAGTTTTCAGTTGCACGTAAATATCCTAACTAAAAATATGCTTTGGCAAAAACAAAATTCCATTTTATTAAAAATTAAATAATTCAGGGGCACCTGGGTGAATCAGTCAGTTAAGCATCTGCCTGTGACTCAGGTCATGACCCCAGGGTCCTGGGATTGAGCTCCATATTAGTCCGGTTCCCTCTGTTCAGTGGGGATTCTGCTTCTTCCTCTCCCTCTGCCTCCCACCCCCTTGGTTGTGCTCTCTACCTCAAATAAATAAAATCTTTAAAAAAAAATTCAGGACATGATAATAAATCCTTCTTTGGTTGCCATTCAGGTAAATATGTGGATGTCCATATAGGCCTCTTAGACCTTAGTAAGGTTACTGGAATTTTAAGAGTGATGGGAAACCCTCTGATGGTCTTAATAAGCTAAGAATTTGTGTGGTATAATGTATATTTTTAAATGAGGACACTGGCTTTTTTTATAGATGATAGACCATCTAGAGACTAGAGTAGAAATTGGAAGTCCAGGTAGGAGGCTAGATGATGCACTTTTCAACTAGAATGGTAAGAAATGATCAGAACCAGGTAGAGTTAATAGGATTATTGATGGATTAAATGTGGGTTATGCAGGAAAAGCTATAAAACTGGAAAGTTCTTGATAAAGGGAAAGCAAATTTCAAAGGGAGGACTAAGGTGGCCTGGGAAGATGGGAGTAGACACATACTGAATGCCGCCAGTATACCATGCTCTTTTTCTGAGCCCCCACCCACCCACCCCAGCCGCAGTGAGTGGGTACAGTATAACATGTAGGAAGGAGATGAGAAGGCCTCCTGTGATCTGGTTCCTATGGACCTCACCAGCCTGATTTCTGTCCATTCTCCCTGCCCCCACCATGTTCTAAACAACACTGCATGTTTCACCAGCATGGATCTGCATACTCTCCATGCGTGCCAGCCTACCTCACATCCTCCTGCCTTTTGCACAAGCAGCTGCCTGAAATTGGTTCCTTTGGTCAGTAAGTAATATGGATTCTCTACCTTGGGCCAGGCATCATGAGACAGTGGAGAATTAAAAGGACCCTTCCTTCTCTGACCTTTCAGTCTGTTAGGGAAGACTTAATGCTTAGCAAAATATCAACAAAATCAATTATTGTGATTAAGGAAAACTACCAGGTGCCCTGAGGCTGCAAAACAAGGAACCTTGAACTAACTTTGGTGGAGAAAGGGCAGTCAGGGATAGCTTCCCGAAAGACCTGCTGTGTCAGTTGAGTTATGAAGGATAAATAGGAGTTGGATAGCAAGGCAAGAAGGAAAGGAAGAGGCTCCTGATCATTAGGAATAATGTATATGAAGGCCCTGAGCTGGAAAGGGCATTGTGGATTCAAAGAACTGAAAAACCAGAGTGGCATGAATAGAGAATGAGAAGGGGAGTGATCCTTCTCAAGCCTGGAGGGACCTGGGAAACTGATGCAGAACTTGTGGATTTGGGTCTTGAGCCAAAAATCCATAGGAAACCACTGAAAGGTTTGCACAAGGGAATGTGACCATATTGACCTTTTTAAAAATTGGTTGCTGGGTGCCTGGGTGGCTCAGTTGGCTAACTCTCTGCCTTTGGCTCAAGAGATGATTTCAGGGTCCTGGGATCAAGCTCTGCATTGGGCTCCCTGCTCAGTGGGGAGTCTGCTTCTCCCTCTCTCCACTCATGCGTGCTCTCTCTCTCCCTCTCCCTTTCTCTCTCTCAAATAAATAAATAAATAAATAAGATATTGAAAAAAAAAGTTGGATGCTAAGTGAAAATGGTTTAGAAGGGGAAGTAAAGGAGATGATTAATTGGACATGGGGTTGAGAGACAGAGGGGGAGAAGAGCTAGTCTCGGGCTTGTACACTGTGCCAGGTAGTAATGCCATTACTATCCCTGGGATAGGGAACACTGGGGGAGAAACAGCTTTGGGAGAAGAATCAGGAATTTAGTTTCAGATATGCGTATTGAATATGACATGCCTATCAGTCATGGAGTCATCAGGGTACCTGGAGGGCTCAGTTGGTTGAGCTTCCAGCTCTTGATTTCAGCTCAGGTCTTGATCTCAGGGTTGTGAGTTGCAAGCCCCACTGGGCTGCACACTGTGCATGAAGCCCCACTGGGCTCCACACTGTGTTGCAAGCCCCACTGGGCTCCACACTGTGCGTGAAGCCTACTTAAAAACAAAAACAGAAACAGCCATCAGTGAGGCAGTGCCTATAAGGATTGAGGGGTCAGAAGGGAGCCCAGACTTGGCATATATTTGAGAGTCATCAGCTTAGAGAATATAACCAAAGCTAGGAGGCCAAATGTAGGTGTATAGAGACACTAGTCCTCACCTTTCCCGAGCTTTCCCCACTACCTAAATAAGGTAATTTACTGCTTCTTTGTTCCTGGTCTAATATCTTTATTATATCATACAGTAATTACTTGTTTTTGTGCTTCACCTCATTAGATGTGAGCCTTTACAAAGTCATGTGTTTTGTATGTGCAGTTAATGGCTTAGTACTGTGGCCCTCAGTAGGCTTCTGCTGGCGATGAATTGAAATGAAGTGAGGGCAGCCCCTGTGGCACAGCGGTTTAGTGCCGCCTGCAGCCTGGGGTGTGATCCTGGAGACCCGGGATCGAGTCCCATGTCGGGCTCCCTGCATGGAGCCTGCTTCTCCCTCTGCTTGTGTCTCTGCCCCTCTCTCTCTCTCTCTGTGTGTGTCTCTATGAATAAATAAATAAGTCTTTTAAAAAAAATGAAATGCAGTGATATGGCCTTTAGACCTTAGAATAGCATTCCACAGTTAGTCAAGGAGAAAATAGTGTGGTAAGATCTAACATACCAAAAACCCCTTCTTTGGTAGGTTTTTCCCTTTGGAAATTCATCCCAATCAATGGGAGAATGGTGCTTATTTAATACAAATTTTGCTTTGTGGGTAATGCGCACATTCCATAAAGAAAAAAATACTTGGTTTAACTGCATTTTAACTGAGGAAGGTGCTGAGTCTTCTGCTAACCATGTTACAAAAGACAACCTAGAATGTCTCCACTCGAAACTGCAGGCAAATATGTGTGGTCTGTGAGAAATGTGTTATCAAGAGCTGGTAAACATTGTTTTGGAAGATCCCCACACAAGAGAGCCAGGAATGATTAAATGAAAGAACAGCATATGTGACATGATTTGCACAGTCAAATCACATTCCACATGCTCCCAGGGCTCCAGAAAAATCAGACGGCAGTTCTCAAATTAACCATCTGCCTCTCTGCTTTCTTTTACCTCTTCTACTGAAAAAGTAGAGGAAGGGGAGAGAGTGAGAGAGAGGGACAGTATTATTTTATGAATGTTTACTTGGAAGCTTGAGCATATGTTCTCATAGCGTAGTTCAGAGAACAGAGATGAATGACACGGTGGTGAAGGGTTCAGTCTATAGCTACACGTGGGTCTAATGCCAAGTCAAGTCATGTAGCCTGTTGTCTGAAGCAAACTGTCTAACTTTTCAAATCCTCAGATTGCTTATCTGTAAATGGTGCTGGTTGGTGATAATGATAGTATTGGGGAAAGGGGGTGTAGGATCCAATATATATTCCATGAGGTAGCTCTGAGGGATGAGATGTGATGACATTTGCAAAGCATTTAGCACAGTTGGCTGACATGTAGTAACTGTTGAATAAATGACAGCTAGTTGGGACAGAAATGGTAGAGTAATAGAGGTAATTGAGGCAGGTTTTGTTTGGCTTAGAGAAATAAGAGCTATTGTATTTTATTTTATCTATTTATTTTTTTTAAAGATCTTATTTATTTATTCATAGAGAGAGAGAGAGGCAGAGACACAGGCAGAGGGAGGAGCAGGCACCATACAGAGAGCCTGATGTGGGACTCCATCCAGGGTCTCCAGGATCACGCCCTGGGCTACAGGCGGCGCAAAACCACTGCACCACCGAGGCTGCCCTATTCTATTTTATTTTATTCTTGGTATATAATGAACATTTGAGAAATATACTAGTTTTAAAATTTTTATTGGTAAAGTGGATTTCAACTTTTTAATATCCATATGAGTGCATATTCTAAATGGCACTTAAAGCCATTCAGTAGGAAGGTACATTTCTGACTATAATTTTTGTGGGGAAGGCAAGTGGTTTTTTAATTATAAAAACATTATTTAAAGTTCAAATATTCTTAAAATTAGAGTGAATAATACAATGAAGCTGCATATTCAGTCACCCAGACTCAAAATTTACCAAGATTTGGGACGCCTGGGTGGCTCAGTGGTTGAGCATCTGTCTTTGGCTCAGGGTGTGATCCCAGGGTTCCAGGATCGAGTCCCACATTGGGCTCCCTGTGAGGAGCCTGCTTCTCCCTCTGCCTGTGTCTCTGCCTCTCTCTCTGTCTCTCATGAATAAATAAATAAAATCCTTAAAAGAAAAAAAAACAAACTTGATTCCTTGGAATATTTTTAAATTCTAGGATTATGTCTCAGGAAACTCCTTGGTTATGTAAATAGCCATAATTATTAATTATATGACTAGCTCTTAAACCAAGCAAAAAAAAAAAAACTCCAAATTTAAGAGACTTCAAAAGTATAAAGCAGTACTTTTGGGAAGAAAAAAAAGCATTGTATTTGCTAAAATGCCATGTGTTCTTTAATGCCCACTCTGATTATTTGTGCGCACAAACCTCAGACCTGCTGCCTGGGACTAGCATTGTTGGGGAGGGTGGTGGAATCTGTTGCCATGGCAGGAAGAAAAGAAGTAGGAAAAAGGCAAAGAATAAAAGCTGACATCTGGTTGATGGAACCTTCTTTTGCCCCCAACAGTTCTGCCACTGAAAGGGATGAATGGCTAGAAGCGATTTCCAGGTCAATAGAAGAGTATGCCAAAAAAAGAATCACATTCTGTCCTAGTAGGAGTCTTGATGAGGTATTGTCTTTTCCTTCTTATTCTTTTTCAGTTCGTTTCAATCCGTTTTTACGCTAAAGAAATTTTTCCCAGAGGTTTAGAAAAGCAACATGTGTTTCAGAGAAAGATACATGTGTGGGTATAATTTCAGAGCTAAATATCCTATAAATGTCTAAGTGCAAGTCTGTGATAACATATATAGCACATTCATATTTGTTCTGGTTGTAAAACTTCATTGTAAAAAATTGGGGAAATACAATATAATTTAAGGAAGAAACTAACCAGCCATCATGGTACTACCACAGGCATTTTTTTAAGTTAATTTTGCAACAAAGGATTATTAGGATACAGCTAATCTTAATATCCTGAGAAAATGACAACTACAGTAGCCCATCCATCCCACATCTTTAATGACACCATCAGCATTGTGGGCCGCCACTGCCCCCCCAAAAAGGGGGGGGGCTCAGTTCTGTAGCATTCTATGTGCATGGAGGTAATGAAAACTCGTTCTTCCACAGGCTGACTCAGAAAATAAAGAGGAAGTTAGTCCTCTTGGATCAAAGGCTCCCATCTGGATCCCTGATACCCGAGCCACAATGTGTATGATCTGCACCAGTGAATTCACTCTGACGTGGAGACGACACCACTGCCGGGCCTGCGGGAAGGTTGGAGATGTTGACATCCATCTCCATTATGGTTTTTAATAGCTCCAGGCTGTACATAGTGAGGAAGCATATTTCCTCCTGTAAACCATGGCAGGGGAGAAAAAGATACTGAATCATGGATGGTATTTTCTCTAAATATTTAGGCAGAGGGTAATCTTATTAGGGAACTCACCCTCACCTACCAAAGTTATTATAGAATGTCAATAATAGAGAATTTTCATTTAAAAAAAGTTCAAAATTAACTGGACTCCCACATTTACTGTTAATTATTGAAACTACATTTATCTAGATACTAAGTATTTAACAGAGGAATTTTCAGTGTTAAAGTTATCACCAGTGACGCATCTAAGCCTTCATGACCTCGTTAGTCAAATGAGTAGAGTAACAATGAGAGTTACCGCAAAGATTAAACGGAGTCTGTTTAAAGAGCATGGCCAGACAATTGGTAGAAGCGCACCAGACATGGTTACAGTAAGGATGATGATGATAAATACAGCTAACAGAGGACTTTATGCACACCACACATGGTTCTAAACATTTCCCACATGTTAATGCTATTAGCATTTTATTTTATGGAGTTAGCACTCACTCAGTCATAGTTTGTGGCCTCTTTATCTTGCAGTGTGGTGTTGTGTGTGAATTCACTGCAGGCCTGAACTCCACAAAGGTGTTATTTCAAGTCACTGACTAAGAAAAGGTTTTGAAAGCACTCTAGGTAGACAGCATTATCTATTGTAGCATATTAGATGGTTTGATACTGAGGTTATTCTAAATGAAATAATTCCAATGTGTTTTCAGATTGTATGCCAAGCTTGTTCATCAAATAAGTATGGTTTAGATTACCTGAAAAATCAACCAGCAAGAGTATGTGAACATTGTTTCCAAGAACTACAGAAACTAGGTAATACATAAGTAAAGTTTAACAAATTCCTTTATTTCCAGGTGCTTTCAAACAACCTTCTGAAAGAATCATCTTAGGTATATTAGCAGTATGATTGGTGATGCTCATCTCAAAATATTCAGAATTTTGCTTTCATAATTTAGTTGTTTTCTTAACTCCTAGAGTACCAATTGTAGAAATGTAATTACAGGATGAAATGCTTTTAAAACAGTTACAAGGGAACTTTAGTTTTCAAGTAATTTTGAAATTTCCAGTTTCATAACTGCATGCTCTTAACAACTCATTTTTACCTATCTGTAAAGTAATTCTCTGTGGAAATATACTGGGTGGCCCTTTGTTAGCCTATTTCTAATCACTTGGACTGATTTGGTGAGATTTTATGGTATATATAAAAGTTGAGCTTTTCACTAAATACAAAAATGATAAATCATATCTTCCTACTCATTATTGCAGATATGCATCCCCACAGTTAAGATCAATGCAGCTAGCAGGATTGCTCGGGTCTGTATTTTAGAAAGAGAATTCTAGTTAAATTCCTAAAACCTATAGGATCTAAATTTCAAAAAAGTTGTCATTCATTTCCATGAAGGATAGCTTTCCATCAGCAAATGAGAATGTCTCAATGAATAAAGCTAGATGGCATGCCACTTCAGAATCCATTTATTTACAGTATAATAGTTAGTAACCATGTGTTTACATTTTCCAAAAAGACACATTTATCTAATCCTTCACTGGCCTTTTTGTTCCTCCCTTTGTTCTCTGGGTGTATAATATAGGCTGCAAACATTCAACATTCAGTTTTTAAAATCTTCTTCCCTAATCACCCACACACATTTTAGTCAGTAAATCTTGATTAATTTATCTTTGAAGACCTGTCTTTCTCTTGATTTCTTCATCTCAGCCCTTTCTTTCATCTGGACCACTGTTAATAGTTTCCCAATAGGTTTTCCGCTGCACATCCTTCCTCCTTCCTACTGCCAGATTTTTTTTTCCTAAATTCAATCTGTTCATGTCACTTCCCAGCCTAAAAGACCTTTGATTTCCCACGGTTTTAACAACAGTCCACATTCCTTAGAACTAGCCTTTTTTTCCCCTCAGCCTTATTATTCTCCAAATAGATGATCTAATTTCATACCTCTCTGCTTTTGCTTATTCTGACCTCTCTTCATGGAGTCTTCTTCGTACTCTTTTTAGCTTGCCAAACTCCTATTATACCTTAATGGCCAACTCAAATATCTATCTTACTCCCTCCCCACCTTTCCCTGAACCTCTGCCTCAAAATTAATGGCTTCCTTATCTTGTCTTATAGCCCCTTTTCTAGCACTTCATTCATTATAATATTCTTATTTGGTCGTATATCTAAGTACTAAGTGATTCTGTTTTCTTTTTTTAAATCAGGAGGGAAGTTTATATAATTTATTTAAAGTTGGTAGTATAGTAACATGTGTCATTATTCTGAAGGCACAAGAGGGTAATCCTTTCTCGTAGTTTACAGCTGAAAGAGCATAAAATCAGAGACCGTGGAAAATCTTCCTCCCACTCAACTTCTGGCCATCCATCTTTTTTCCCCGGGGGTCTCAGAATCATCAGTTTCTTAAGTATCCTTCCATAGATGCCTTATGTAACAGTATTTATTGATCTGAATTCAATTGAATTACAAAATGCTTACCACTGGCTACATAAATGCACCTGATTTGTTTTAGATCACCAGCATTCACCTAAGATTGGATCTCCTGGAAATCACAAATCTCCTTCAAGTACTTTGTCATCAGTTTTACACAGTATTCCATCAGGGAGGAAACAGAAAAAAATCCCAGCTGCTCTCAAAGAAGTAAGTGTTTCCATTAAACTTGCAACCTGATGTAGGCTGAATTATTCATATGCATATAATATACTGTTTTTCTTCCATAAAGGAAGATGTCATTTCCCACTACTATTAAGACAAGCATTTTAATACTGGTGATGGATGTGGTTGATGCCTCACTCTCTTGCTTGGTCCACCATATGATCTGAGTCATTCAGAAAATGGCAGTTGAAAGGTTTGAGATTTTATAGCAATGATAACAAGTAAAGATAATTTAGACACATGTGAATTTTTAATATTACCTTGAGGAGACCTCATGCCAGAGAGAAGTCTACAGAATATTTTGGGCACTTTATTAGCATCTACTGATCTGCGCAGTTTGTTATTTGTAAGCATTGGCTATATACAGCTGCACTGATAATAAATTGTCTTTCAACTTAAAAGAAAAATTTTAAAGGTTAGGATAGGCTGAAGAGTTGGACCTGTCAGTGGTGTAATCCACAGGCATCACCAGTATCCTATCCCATCTTCTCGAACTCAAGTGTTCAGTCAGCTAATGTCAGCACTGCTTATCTAACCACCTCCATTTTTTATTAGTTTATTAATTGTTTTCTCCCGTGACCAGTTTTGTGGCCAGCAGAGGAGAGTTTTAAATTTTTTTCTCTGGAGGTGTTCTACTATGGAAAGTGGAAGCAAACAACTAAAAATTTGACCAAGATCGTGTTCTTTTTTTTTTTTTTTTTTTAAGATTTTATTTATTCATGAGAGACAAAGAGAGGCAGAGACACAGGCAGAGGGAAAAGGAGGTTCCATGCAGGGAGCCCGATGTGGGACTTGATCCTGGGTTTCCAGGGTCATGCCCTGGGCCGAAGGCGGCACTAAACTGCTGAGCCACTGGGGCTGCCCCAAGATTGTGTTCTTTATGTAAAGTTCAGTGTATTCCATCATGGCAGTTAAAACACTAGGAAATGATTCATAGCCAGTCTCATGAAATAGTGAGAAGAAGACTTAGAGTTCTAATTGCCAAGTTTCTTAAACTGGTTAAGCCAGTGTAGTACTCTGAACTGTATCTTCCATCACTCAGTTCCTGACTCTAAATTGACTTTCAGAACTTAAGGTTCTTAACCAACTGAAATAGTTTTCAGTTTTCTATAATTTTTTGCCTCTCCATTCTAATGTCACAGTTTATAAATATAATTCTTACATTTGCTCTTCTTGTCAGTCTAGACTCCACAGTGCTGGTTACAAAACTGTTTCTAATCTAGACTAGACTCAGCCTAACTCCAATCCCATTTTGTATCTTTCCACTCAACTACACAAACAGGCCTTCCCTGTCAAAACTCTGCTTCCTGACTGTAGCTATTTCTTTTCTCTATTGGTTCTCAGAATCCTCCAAAGCAGCACAACAGCAGCACCTGGGAACTTACTAGAAATGGAAATTCTTAGGCCCCACCCAAGGTCTGCAGAATCAGAAACTTTAACAGGCATTCTCTGTAATTCAGATCTGTATACTAAATTTTGAGAACCACCACTTTGCACCTTTGCAATCAGACAAGGAAAATTAATTTATCCAGTTAGGTGCTATGAAAGTTTCCTACTTGGGAAGCTATGTTTTTTATCTTTATTTGTAACTATGGTGAAATTCACATAACTTTAAATTAGCCATTTAAAGTATACAATTCAGGGGTGCCTGGCCAGCTCAGTGGGTGGAGCATATGACTCATGATCTCAGGGTCCTAAGTTCAAGCCTTGCATTGGGTGTAGAGTTTTCTTTAAAAAAATATATACAATTCATTGATATTTAGTGTAATCACCATACTCTGCAAATGCCACATTGCTCTAGTTTTAAAACTTTTTTATTACCCCATAAAAACACCCTGTACCCATTAAATAATCAGTCCCCCTTGTCCTTGCCTTCCATCCTCTCTGGTAACCCCTAATCTGCTTTCTACCTTGATGTATATAACTATTCTGGATATCTTGTATAAAAGGAATAATATACTACATGACCTATTGTGTCTGGCTGTTTTCACTTAGCATAATATATTAGAGGTTTACCTAAGTTATAGCATATATCAGTACTTTGTTTCTTTTTATATATGAATAATACTCCATCATATGTATATACCACAGTTTATCCATTCATCTGTTGATGGACATCCGAGTTGTTTCTACCTTTGAGTTATTATGAATAATGGTGCTATAAACATTGTGTGGACATATTGCCATGTGGATATATGTTATTTGTCTTCATAATATGGCAGTTTATGTTGAACTTTTTGAGGAATTGGGAATTTTTTTTATTCCAGTAATGTTCAATACATTTTAAGAAACTCCTTATTTGTAGAATGACATTCAGAGCCACAGTACCCTCAGTAATGGCAGGCTATGTCACTTGAGTTAGATTTGATTTGTATTTTAAATAACCAAATCATTCAAAGGAAAGTTTTGTGATTCATGTGATTAAGCTGGTTAAGAACAATTTTATTTGTAAAAAAGAATATAGAGGGTAAGGGGCACCAGGGTGGTTCAATTGGTTAAACATCCAACTCTTGATTTCAGCCCAGGTCATGATCTCAGGGTGGTGGGATCAAGCCCCACGTTGGGCTCCACGCTAAGATTCTCCTTCCCTCTCTCTGTGGTCCTCCCCCTGCTCGCACTCTCTATAAATAAGTGAGCAAAATCTTAAAAAAAAAAAAAAAAAAAAAAAGAAGATAATAGAGGACTGTGCATGACTATTCAGTATTGTGACTGATATTCTTTTATAGTTAATAAACTAATTTAAGAATATTCCAAAAGAGGGGCATACAAAATGTTTTGATCAATTATAGTAACACCTAACATAAGTACATAATAGTATCCCAATGTAACTACATTTTAAGCATAATCTCATTTGAATATCAACACTCTAATTTAAAAAAGACTATTCGGAAAAAAAAAGACTATTCGGTTGTATTCTACAAGGGTATTACTTCTTTGTACAAATTTATTTGCACTCAACAGATATTTCTAACTTAACATTAGATTTAAATTTTCCACTAGACAATATCCTCCTCATAAAATTTATAAGAAATTAATACAATACATAATTAAATATAGACCTTTAAAATTCATGGAATCCACCTGTATGTTTTCTGTTGCTGCATAACAAATTACCACAAAAGTAGTAGCTTAAAATAACATACATTTATTATCTCAGGAGTCCAGGCATACCTTAGCTGGGATCTCTGCAGGGCCAGAATCAAGGTGTTGGCCAACGCTGAGTTCTCATTGCAAGGCTAGGAAGGGTCTACTTCCAAGCTCACTCAGGTTGTTGGCAGAATTAATTTCCATGCCACATAAGCTTCCCAAGACAACTACTTACTTCTTCAAAGCCAGCATGGAAGAGTCTCTAGAGCCCATCTACTAGCAATATGGAGTTTTATAGAATATAACATAATCATGGGAGTGGCATACCATCATCTTCCCGATATTCTGTTGGTTAGGAGCAAGTCACAGGTCCTCCTCACACTCAAGGGGGAGGAGACTGTACTGTAGTGTGATTATCAGAGGCAAGGATCATGTGGAACCATCCTAAAAGTCTGTTCACAATTCTAGGGGAGCCTGGTTGGCTCATTTCGTTAAGTGGCTGACTCTGGTTTTGGCTCAGGTCATGATCTCAGGGTCCTGGGATCAAGCCCCGCGTGGGCCTTCCTGCTCAGCTGAGAGTCTGCTTGAGGATTCTCTCTCTCCCTCTGCCTCTCCCCTCATACCCCCACCAAGTGTATTCACTCACTTGCACACTCTATCTCTAAAATAAATCTTTTTAAAAAAGTCTGTTCACCATTCTACTAATAACACAATTCATAAACTTGGCTTTTTATTTCTGTTATTCTGAAAAAAAGAGAAAAGTTTCAACTGCCAGATTATAATTATTGAGAGCTTACTGTCTTTTGGCCTAGAGAATAAAACATTTTCATCCTTTTTTATGAAGCAAAAATAAGCTTCTCTCAGACCAAAATTTGGGGATCAGAAACTAATCCTTTAAATCACCATGAATAATATAATTTTCCATTTACCTCTCTGTTAATAGTTTTTATAAGTCTAAAAAATTATTGAACAGAGTTAAAGGTTTGAGTAATTTCGCCTAACATTGCAAAATACAAAGAACAGTAAACAGCATATATGGTCCCAAAAATGCAACTTTCAAAAAACATTTCTGATCTTTAGAATTATTTTTCTTCTGGCAACCCAGAAAACACAGGTGACGCCGCAAAGAAATACATGCAAGCACAATGAAACCAGGCAGAATGCTGGAATTGCTTTTTTTTTTTTTTTTTTTAAGCGAAGCGGTGGGGAAGGAAGAGAATCTTAAGCAGGCTCCATGCCCAGTGCAGAGCCCAACATGCGGCTTGATCTCATAACTATGAGGTCATGAGCTGAGCCAAAATCAAGAGTTGGATGCTTAAGGGACTGAGCCACCCAGGTGTCCCAGTGCTGGAATTGCATTTAAACAGAAGGGTGTTTCATGCCTCTAGTAATGGTGGTATATTTGTATCGTAGCCGACTTTGAAAATAAACAGCTTCTTTCTGACACATTATATTATTATGGTAATTGCTTTCAGTACCAATGATCAAAAGCAATTTTGTTTAACTTTTTGTTTGTCTAAAAACCATTAAACTATATATGGGGTTTGCTTATGTAGGTATCAGCAAACACAGAAGATTCTTCCATGAGTGGCTACTTGTACAGATCAAAAGGCAATAAAAAACCTTGGAAACACTTGTGGTTTGTCATAAAAAATAAAGTGCTATATACATATGCTGCAAGTGAGGTAAGATCTGAAATCTAAAGATGAATAATTGTGGGGTCTGGTTTTATAATGCCAATTGGAAATTATTACAGTATCTGTTTAAACTATTTGTTTTGTGCATATTTTTTGTTTTGCTTTGCTTTTGGAGGGGGAGATGTCGTTGCTGTGATTTTTTTTTTTTTTTTTTTTTTACTGTCAACAATGTCCTCGTGCTCTTATTCAAAAATGTTAGGAATTTTCCAAAGTATTAAAATGTAACTTTTTTTGCTGTCTTGTGACTACTGACACCCTCACTAAAGGCAAAGGTTCTAATCCCTTCTGCCAAGCTCTCTTGGTTGACACTCCCTTGACTATCCCGGGATTGTACTGATCAGGCTTCAGCTTAGATAAGATAGACTTTGGTTTATAAACAATTCCTGGCTATTTGCTCTAATATTGCCCTTTTCTACTATCTGATCATCCTGTGTTCCAACAACATCCTATAAAAACCAATGCCCTAGCATCCAAGCTTTTCCTTAGTGGGATAGGGTAAATCACCTACCTTTCTTTTTCTTTTTTTTAATATTTTATTTATTCATGAGAGACACAGAGAAAGAGAGAGGCAGAGACACAGGCAGAGGGAGAAGCAGGCTCCATGCAGGGAGCCGGACATGGGACTTGATCCTGGGACTCAATCACGCCCTGGGCCAAAGGTGGCGCTAAACCACTGAGCCACCTGGGCTGCCCAATCACCTACCTTCCTGAGCTTGTTTTCTGCATCCATAAAATGAAAGTAATAGAATTACCTACCTCACATGGTTGTAGGGAAATATGTGAAATTCAGTGCATATGAACACATTGAAAACTAGCACCATGTTTGGCTCATGAGGTAGGTGGGGAGGGGACAGCTTAATATTGTTGAATAAATGAAAAGTAAGTAAGTTGCTAAAATTATCATTGTTTTATATATGTGTGTGTATATGAAATTAAATTATAGCTATATAGTTCAAGAGTTTGCAAATCAATTTTGTATCAATTTAAAGTCTCATCTTCCTTTTGTGTCTTTAAATTAGGACGTGGCAGCTTTGGAGAGTCAGCCTTTACTAGGATTCACTGTCACTGAAGTCAAAGATGAAAATTCAGAGTCTAGAGTGTTTCAGTTACTACACAAAAACATGTTATTTTATGTGTTCAAAGCAGATGATGCTCACTCAGCTCAGAAGTAAGTAATATAGACATTTTTCTTTTATACATGAATTTCAAGTTGTTACATGATTGATTTTAAAATAACCTACTTTCATGCATGAGGACAACTAAGAATTTAAATCAGAGATCCAAATTAGTTAGATTTAACATATTTTTCAAAGTCTTTAGAATTGTTTTAAGGACAGGCAAGAGATCTGGAATATTTTCAGGAGGTAGAGGGGAAAAGAAAATAGGTAGTTCTGTCCAAAATATTTTGTCTATACATGACCTCTGAGGAACCAGCATGAAGCTGCTCTGCTGAAAGGAAAGGAAGCTGAGGCATTTGACCTCTCCTTCAGTAAGGGTAAGGATCATCTCTTAAAACATTCCAGGACTTTGGCAATCCAGTGATTCAATTGTGCCATGGAACAGTGGGAGTTTAAACAGCTGCTTGCTAACTTACTTCTTTGGGAAAAGGGTCAAACACATTAAGAGGCTCCCATGCTGTTCCCAATAACTGAGTAGAAGGAAATGGATATCATTTTAGATGGTAAAGACTTCTAAACAGTCTCTTCAAAATTCCAACAAGAATATTTATTTTGATGTCATGAGGTTGTTTAACATAGAGAAGCATATCTCTGTGAAATCCAGGTTCTTTGTAAACAACACAGTGTAGTTACCTTTCACCAGATCTTTCATTTGATTTTTTTTTTTTTTTTTTTTGCCTCACAAGTTATACGGTTTTGTTTCCGCTAAGAGCTTAGTGCTCATGTTTTCTCAATAGGCTTAAAACATGCATGCAGAATGCCTTAAGTAAACAAAGCTTGTCTTTTCTTAAGGCAATTAGAACTAATGTTCCAGAATTATATATGTGTTGAATATTAATCAGGTACAATGTGACAGATACTCTGTAAGACTTTTTTTTTTTTTTTCAGTCTATGTTAGGACATCTAGTGTGTATCTGTTACTCCAAATAATTCTTTTTCAACTGAACTGAAGAATATTTAAAATTATGTTACTTAACTATTCTTTCTGCAAAAACTACTTGGATGAAAGACTAATTGTTCAAGACAATTGAATGTAGTTGAGTGAAGGGAATCTGCTTACCTAGAATTTAAAATTAATACAGGCTAAATTATAAGTTACAGGCTACCTTCAAGACAATTGAATGTAGTTGAGTGAAGGGAATCTGCTTACCTAGAATTTAAAATTAATACAGGCTAAATTATAAGTTTCTCTTTGGAGTCACTAATATCATGGAAGTATTTTTGCACATTATAGAATATTAAGATGTCTTAATTTTAATGGAAAATTTTTAGCTGTTTAAAAGATTTTATTATACCTTGTGCCATTTGCATTTAAATTTTTGAAAATTCTGTCGTTGAAACGAGCTAAACCTGTTACAGGCTACTTTTACTAATTGAGTGATTTCAAATATTCATAATAAGTTCAGAAGCCATTACAGTACTAGGTAGGTACAAAAAGACTACCTCCAAGTGTCTTCTGAGTAATTGCAGCTGTGGGTATTGTCAGATAAAACTTTGAGACTAATGAATTTTGGAAAGACTTCTACGAAACTCTGAAACACTTTTTTTTTTTAGATACTTTATATTGTATGCAAAATTTTGATCAACTGAAGTAGATCAGATGTAGATTCTCTTTCATTGAGAATGTTAGAACAGTTCTGGACTATGGATGCCCAGGGAGTTAAGAGAGAAGGAAACAGACACAAGGTGGTGTTCCTAAAAGCAGAAAGGAGGTGGAAATAAAAGTCTTTGCAAATGTATTCATTTCCCAAACCAATTATATGGGATCATCAGGATTTCATAGAGCTTTTACATGAAATGGCCCCTTCTTCACGCCTCATGGACATACAAGATGTACTTTTGGGTCCAAATTTTGCACCATATTACTAAATAAAGGACAATTCCATATATTTGGTGTAGGAAACATCTTAAATATACTGCTAGGGTGATTGAATCCACAGGCATAACTATGATTTGTATTGTTTTAACATCTACTGGATGATTGCATTTTACAAATCTAACAAATTTCTCTTACTAATAGGTGGATAGAAGCATTTCAGGAAGGCACAATATTGTAGTGATGTTGGTTTTATCCCTTCTGTGATTCCAAATGGGTGGAATTTCATCAGGATGGAGTAAATGCAGGACAGAAATTTTATATAAATAAACACTGCCAAGATAAATCCAGCCAAAATCTTCATCAAATATTAGTAATTATTTTGTTAGGTATAAGATAATTTTTTAATGTTTGTTTTTTCATGTATGTTATTTATTAAAATTTTGATGTTTACTTAATGGTCAGAATTATTTCTGAGACTCACACTGAACTCTAAAGTACCTTTTCTTTAGAAATCAGAAAACTTAATATTGGATACTGTATTAACTTTGTGACACAGATTTCTCAATGTGTTTTCTCAATGTGCTTTATCATGTTACATTGTAACATTCCTAGTTGAGGTAAGTCTTTGTAAATAAAAAACACATCAAGGAGCAACTTTCCATGCAGTATTTGGTTTAGAAATTACTATAAAACTGCTGATGCAAAAAATATATGTTTTTGAATCAATAAACTTAGATGAATTTTTTTATCTTTTAATGGAAAAACACACGGCCAACTCCTACCTCAGTAACTGTGAAATGAAATTCCAGTAAATTGTCTAGAGTATTTCTGTTGTACCTCTTTTGGCATGAGATAATGTTACATCAAGGCATCACAGCAAAGGGATAGAATGTGAAAATTTTCATTGAGCTATGAGTAGGAAAGAGAATGTTTTCATTTGCAGAGGAACACAACTGTATGGTCTTTATATTAAAGTCGAATCCTTTTTTTAAAGCTGCCAGTTCAACACAAACATAAATGTATTCTTAAAACAAAATATAACAAGCATTATATTACACAATACCCTTTGCTATTCTAAGTTCTCTGAGCCCAAGTCAGTGTGGTGTTTGTATCTAGAAAGAATGTTCCTTTCCTATAATACTGTGCTTTAAAAAATAAACTGGAATTACCATACCAAAAAAGCACAGATTCTAAGCCAGTGTTAACTGAAACTGTATCCATTTTTTAAAGGTTATTTAATACTACTTTGTGTTATGTCCTCCCTGATAAATAAAACAAATCCTTTATTTCATTAACCAGTTGCCAAATGCACATTAGGAAAAATTTATATTCATAATTCTGGTGCACTTACTATTTAACATGTGAACTGCTTTGTACACAAAATTATTGATGAGTAGAAGAAAAATGAAATTCACAGTATGATTAAAGTCATTCTTGATGCTCATAATATACATATATTGACTGAGCTTAAACTAAATATAAATTATATTAAAAGGCAAGGTCATCCATAGAATATTTCACAAAAGGGCACAAGGATTTTCCTTTCTGCTTTTATATAAAGTATTTCCTAATTCACTGTGATACTTACCATTGCCAAAAGAATTACTGAGTGCCTTTCTGAAGCCTTTTGAATGTTGTCTGTTGCAGCACCAGAGCCTCTACTAAATCGAGAGTTGTCTGCTATAGTTTTTTTCTGGCTCTTTCTTGCTGTGGGATCATTTTAAACCCTGTTGCACCCTCACATGCAGTCCTCACATGCTCTCTCCCCATTCTTTCTGTCCATAATAGGCAAACTAATACGTCTTTGCAGCTCACTAATTTTAATCAAGAGAAGCATAAATAAGGCTTCCATGTTAAAATCCTTGTAGTTTTTAGTGTATCCTTTCTGGAGACCAAGATTATACCTTACAAAGTGTTTCCTTCTGTTTCTTTGGGTCTAGCATTTTGCCAATGACAAGTTATTTGGAGTTTTGCCCCCTTCCTCTTGAGCTCTCAGTCTTCTGAATGTAAGGTTTGGCTTAAACCTCAGAATCTAAAAAAATATCAGCTAGGCTATTTTGTCTTCCAACAGCTGGTTAAATCAAGAGCCATTTATAAATCTAAATAGAAACAACATTGCACAAACTTCTATTAATATAGTTATATGTGAAACACCTGTATGACTGTACTGGCTACCGGCTTCACTCCATGAGGGTGTTTTGAAAATACACATACAGTTGTTTGAGGAAACTATCAGATTACCATCCCCCCCCAAAAAAAATGTTTTAAATGTGGAATAGTGTTATATTCCCTTTTCCCCCTTACCAATCCTTCATAACTTACTAAAGCTGATCAATTATTTATTTAACCTCTCAGTTAATGTCAACTGAGAACCTAATAATATACTTTTATTGTAAAGTTACTTTAAAAAGTAAGTCTCTTGAGAGGTAACATTTTAGAGGGGGGAAATGGTATTATTGGGTACATTGGGAGAGGAAGGGGGATGAGCAGAGGGAGAGGAAGAATCTTAAGCAGATTCCCTACTGAGTGCAGAGCCCAACATGGGACTCAATCTCATGATCCTGAGATCATGACCTGAGCCAAAATCAAGAGTCAGACACTTAACATAGTACCCGGATGCCAAGAATATTGTATTTATTGTATTATTATGCTGATGCATCTGTTTCCATCACACTTCAGGTTTCTCCTTGTATTCATAAGGAGGAGAAAGAGCAGTTGTAAAGCTAAGCAAAAGGCACTAAAAATAACCTTGATAAGAGATGCCAAGTTAAACTAGGGGATGCCTGGCATTCTTTGTGTGTCCCCCCCCCCCCATCTAGGTTCCTCATAGTAAATGTAGAGGATCAAGCAGAGTCCTAGAAAAATGAGAAAGGTTATCTTAGGCATCATCCCACATATCCAAACCTCTCTCCAACCTCTTCCCCTGTTCTCTAATGTATCCGGTATGATCTTATTATCGTTTGCCCAAGATCCTTAATTGTCTTCAACCAAAAGCTTGATGCTTTTGAGTATGTAGTAACATTCCTTAAAATGAGATCAGAGCAACTTTAATATAAAGCAGTAATGAAACAAGTAAGTGAAGAAGATAACTTTAAAGTGTAGTTTTGTTAGCCAGATGCTGGCTCTGTTTCTCCAGAAATAGAGAAAGCCTGTATTTAGTAATTTAGTTAAAATGTAAATGTTATCACAGCATATGTTGATCGGTCTTGGAGTATGCATCCATTTGTACTCTCATTTTTGAAGTTTGAGATCCACTGTAGTCAAATGTAGTCACTAGGATTTCCAGAGAGGTAAATTCTTTTTCCTTTGTTATACTGTACATGCCTTAAAGGCAAATACTTGTATCTGTGTCTCACAAAATACCTAGCCTGTGTCTTTTAAGAGAAAATCATTGTTGAAATGCATAGAAGGTGTCGACAGGATTCGTGTCATCTACAACTCAAACACAGCCCCCCACATGCCCTCATTGTAACTCAGATCTTAGACCTACTCTTTTCCTGCAAGGCCATATTTGCAACTACCTGTTGGACATCTACATGAGTCCTCCTTACGCATTTTAAACTTTACATGACCACTTTCTGTTCATTCAGATCTGTTTATTTTCTTCTGTGTTGGAAAAACAGCAGTCTAGGCTCCAGAATCTTCCTCCAAGTCTCAACAAGACCCTCTGCTATTGCTCTTGTATGTGTTCCATCTTCATTCCTGTTACTGCACAGCCCCTGGCTCAAGTCCTTGTTACCTCTTCCCAATAATTAGAATAACTTTTCTTCCAATTTCAATGCCTTCTTTGCAGTCTTATTTTTTATTTTTTTCACGGTCTTATTTTAAACACTGCCAGAGCTATCTTATATGAAACTAGCTAACCTAGTCTTATTTTTTATTTTTTTCACAGTCTTATTTTAAACACTGCCAGAGCTATCTTATATGAAACTAGCTAATCTAGTTTCATCCCTGCTCTTTGCAGCCTCCGCTGCCTTCCCAGTGGCTTGGTATGGAATACTTTTCCTCAGGTGTCACACACTCCAACTAAGCCCACCCCAACTTTTCTCTGTTCACATGGTTTTCTTCTTTGTTCTCACCTTCTTTCCAACTCATTTCTGCCTGTGTATCTAAGACTTCTTTGACAGTTGGTCCTAGTCTTTCTCTCCCCTATTCCTCCTCTCTTATTCCTGTAGACCAAATCTAGTCCCTCCTTTCTCTGTGTCTCCATCATCGTTAGCTGGAAAACACACTTTCTTCTGGTGCCTATCACATTCTGTCCTTGAGAATCTGAGCCTCCTCCTCAGCATCTGGCAGAGTACCTTGCATGCTATGGACACTCACTATTTGGCAAATTAAATTACTCCAAATGGATTCCTTCTGATTTTTATTTTTTTAAGTGCCTTCCATGTACAAATATTCTGGAGCCTATGCCACATTACTATTCTCTAAAGGAAAATCTTACCTATGACGTTCCTTTTTAAGCAAAGATAATTTCCAGTAGTATTTAATTTTAAGAAAAAATGAGTAGGAAATTTCCAAAAAGCCTCAATAGCAAGTCCCCTAGTTGTGGGGAGAGATGAAAAAGGGCAACTCTCTTTTATATGAGTTGGTCATAGCATGTTAAGAACCAGTCTTGAAATACTATATATATATATTTTTAATGACATGAATTTCTAGAAACACTTTTGACCTAAAATGATAATACTTTGTATCTTACTGTCCATATATAGATTCTTTATAAATAAAACAAGTATTGTAAATAATGTAAATATGTATTATATTTATAAAAAATAAATTTACTGTATCTACTTTCGGTGTGATGATGTCTTTTAAGCCATATATTTTTCTAGAGTCACATATTTAAAGATGAACCACACAGCCCTGTTTTCAGAGAATGAGGCATAAAGCATATTCCCCTTCTTAGAGATTGTTGCATGCCCCTTTTCCGTGTCTTCCTGCCTAGTTCCAGAGGGAAATGATAGAGATATTCTCCTTCCCAGTGCACCTATGTTTTTTTCTGACTTGGGCTTCTGGCCTGAATCCATGACTGCTTTTCTAGTGCTGATCAATACTATAAAGAAATGTCAAGGACCCCTTCTCTTTAAAGTCCACATCACACAGTTCTTTGCACAGAAGACAGCTCCTCCTGCCACACCTCTATGCCACAGGTGGTTGCTGTCAGTGCTCTTGTTCTGTCATATGCCTCTTTTTTTTGTTTTTTTAAAGATTTTATTTATTCGTCAGAGACACACAGGCAGAGGGAGAAGCAGGCTCCCTGCAGGGAGCCCGATGCGGGACTCGATCCCAGGACTCCAGGATCAGGCCCTGAGCTGAAGGCAGAGGCTCAACCGCTGAGCCTCCCAGGCGCCCCTGTCATGGACCACCAGGCATTGTCCTGTATGCTTGGGAATACACCAATTGACAAAAAAGCCAGCCTTCAAGAAGTTTACATTCTAGGTGGTAATTCTTGCGCCATCTAGCCATTATACCTATTTACCCACAAGAGCGAATAAGTGAATCTTTGCCTTCCTGCGCAGGATTCTGCCTTCGCTTATTTTAGGAAATCTTAAATATTTTATTGGCATCTATCCAGACTGATAAACTCCTCTAATAAACTTGTAAGAGATAACCTAAAACAAAGCCCAATTTTCCACAAGTTAGAAACCAAACTGCCTAAAACTGCTGAGGTTCTCTAGTGCTACTCAAACCTGAAGGTTCCTTTAACGACCGACCACCTTGGGCAAATGGGATGCTAAGCGCCCGCGGCTTCCTCAAGTCCTGGATAGGGCCGCGCCGGCGGTGCGGTTCCCCTCCCAGCCGACAGGGGGCGGCGGACTCTGGCTCGGTTTTCCTCGTTCCTCCACCCCGGGAACGTCACGACCTCCTCACCGCCGGTCCACCAGTAATGCGCAGGCGCGGAGGGGAGCACGTACCTCAGAGCCGAGGGAGGGGTCACGAACTCTGACCCCCCCAAATACACAAACCCAGAAAGCTCCCTGCCCCCCCCTTTTCCTCACCCCCAACCCCTTGAGCTTTCTCCGACCTGTCTCTTCCCGGAACCCCAAGCAGCCACCACAGCGGGACTGTCCGGTCTACGCCCGGCGCGGGACGTAGCTCGTCGGGGAAGCGCCGGTAAGAAGTGCCGAGGAGGGAGCAGAGCCGTCGTGGCCGCGCCCGGGGCGGGGGCGGGGTGTCCCTCCCTCCCACCTGCCGACGGCCGCACCCCCGGGTCCCCCGACAGCCTGCGGGCTGCGGCCGGCGGGGCCGGCCCGTGTGGCGGCGCGGCGGCAGGCTGCTCGGCTTGGGCTGGGAGCGCGCAGAGTGGCTGAGGTGGCGGCGCCGAACGTGCGGGGCTCCGAGGGAGGCTGAGGCTGAGGCGGCGGCGGCGGCGGCGGGGCCGGCTCGGAGCGGGGCCGGCTCGGAGCGGGGCCGGCTCGGAGCGGGGCCGGGGCGCGGGAGGCGAGTCCGCGAGCTGCACGGCGCGCTCCGCAGCCTCTCCCCCGGCGCCTCCTGCGGCGCCTCTGACCTTTCACCTACAGGAAAAGCTTCCGTCTCGGCGCCGCCGCCGCCGCCGCCGCCGCCGCTTCCCCCGCCTGGGAGGGCCGGGCTCCGGGGGCGCGCCGTGGGCTCGAGCGTCGGCGACCCGGGGCCTCCGTCCCCTCCGACGCCGCTTCCTAATTCTCGTGGCTGCTCGGGACGGACGGAGCGACGCCCTTGACTTGCCTGCGCAAACCCGGCGACGGCAGCCCTTGTCTTGGGACCCGTCCCTTTGGAGAAAAACGGCCCGGCCCGGGGTGCTCCCTGCCCGGGGCATGTCCTGACTTCCAGTAGTCCTTTTGTTTAACAAACTCTGCCCGCAGCCCCTGCACAGCACCATTTTAGGAGTTACAAATGTTGCCAAGTTGTCTCGGAACCTTCACTAAGTAGTAGGGTCGGCCTGTTGATTAAACAAATAAATGCTTGGAAAGGAAAAGCCAAAAGGACTGGAAATTACGGCCTTTCGGGGTTTTGTTCCTCTGGGTGTTGTAAAATGAGCCTTCGATGCGGACGTTCTTGAGCAGTGTCGTGTGGATGGTTGACTGGTGCACGGTGACTGTTTTAAAATTTTGCTTCCGTGTCCAGTTCGTAGATCTAGAAGAGGGATGTTTCTGTTCTTGTTTTTTTTTTTTTTTTTTTTTTAAGCGCATGGCACTTACGTGTAACTAATTTCATTATTCATTTTAGGAGCATTTCAGTGTTTTAGGAAGAGTTTTGAGGGAGATACAGATGAAAGGCATTAAACATTTCCAAGGTATGTCCACTTTGTGTTTCTGTCACACAGAGTGTATAATTGCTGCCCTTCGGGAATAGAAAAGACAAAAAAAAACAACATACATAATTAATGGTATAAATATAGTTAACCTTTTTTTTATTTTTTTAGAACCCTCTTGCAACCTCTTAAAATCTTTAGTGAAAGGGCTGTGGGAAATGTATCTCTACGTAAGTTTTGTCTTTAGAAGTTAACAAAAGTCTGAATTCAAGTCAACAGCTTTAGGGTACACAGTAAATGCTAGACCCACCTCAGTGGACTGGATTTTTAAAAATTTGAACTGAGTCTTGAACGTCTCGTGGGATTTAAGAGAGGGGAGAGGAGCCTGGAAACCGTATATTGAGGCCTAAAGAACATCCCAGTTTGATCTGAAAAGGGGCCCCTCTTGGGAGCAATAGGAGATAAAATGGGAAGATGAGGAAGTCAGACTAGAAAGAAACTCTGTGTCCACAGTGGCAGGAAATATTGGAAAAATAAAAAGAGAAGCATGGAAACTTTATCCTTTGGCCATTAAAGAGACATTAGTGGTTCTAAAGCAGGAGAATATGGATGGTTCAGTTCTGTAAGCGCCCTGAGATACTGTTGCTTGTCAAAGGAGCTGACCCCAGAATGGTTTTTGTCTTCTTGGCACTTTAAATATGCACAAATGTGGTTCTTGCCTAATAGGGGCTTTTCATGTATATATTGAATGTGTCGTTCAGGAAACTGCAGTAGCTCAGATTTTACCTGAAGGGTTAACTTGAAGGCCTTCAAGGCTAGTGGAGGTTTTATGAACTCCTTGAAATGCAGCATACTGTCATTTGCAGTGTGAGTGAATGAATTTGTGTTTTCTGGTGAGAGAAACCTTACTTACGTCAGTTTTCTTTTTTAAGATTTTACTTATTTGTTCATGAGAGACACACAGAGAGAGAGAGAGGCAGAGACACAGGCAGAGGGAGAAGCAGGCTCCATACAGGGAGCCAGACATGGGCCTCGATCCAGGGTCTCCAGGATCACACCCTGGGCTGAAGGTGGCACTAAGCTGCTGAGCCACCCGGGCTGCCCAGTCTTGAATATTTTTTTAAAAATATTTAATTTAAAAGATATCTTTTTTCTTTATTTTTTTTAAGATTTTATTTATTTATTCATGAGAGACAGAGAGAGAGAGGCAGGCAGGGACATAGGCAGAGGGAGAAGCAGGCTCCATGCAGGGAGCCCGACGTGAGACTCGATCCAGGGACCATGGGATCATGCCCTGAGCTGAAGACAGATGCTCAACTGCTGAGCCACTCAGGCGTCCCAGGAATCATTATTCTTAATGAAGACAGTACAATATTTTAAAATACGCCAATGAGACTGAAACTATTTATTTTGTATTCATATATATATGTATATATATACACACACACACACACACATATACAACTCAAGGACAGTGCTAACGTGGTAGGCTTCTGAACGAGCCTACTTTTCTCCCACACCAAAAATGTTTCTTCCGAGATTCATTTAAATCCATTATACCATAGTTTCTAATGACTTTATTATTCTCATTCATTAGCTTCTGCTCTAATACCATTATTCATTGAAAATTGACACTGTTAATCCCTTTCCTGCCATCAACATGGATGACTTCAGTCACCGTGAGGACAACCCAAACTACAACCAATCTAGTTCCAAATCTCTTGACTTAAAAGTCCAATAATACTCATTTAATTGAAACTTTTAATATTTTTATGCCTGATTGCTCTAACGTGTATTTAATATTATTTCACCTTTTAATATTCTTCAAAGTCTTCCCTTTATATGATTTAAGGTGTCATTTTTTAAACCTTATATTCTAGCCATACACACTAGTAATTAATTCCTTGAATTTACCATATTGCTCATGGTTCCGTGTCTCTGGCTAATGGCTTCTTTTTCTACCATGACCGTGGAATCACTAGATCAACATAAGTTAGTTTTCTAAGACAAAATTTAACTCCCAACAATTGAGGCAAAACAAGCAGTCTTCACATATTGTTGGAAACCTAAATTGCTATCACCTTCTTAGAAACGTAACTTCCCAATGTATATCGAGAGTCTTAAAAATGCTCATGTTCATTGACCCAATACTTCATTCACTATTCTTCTGCTCAACAAATACTTATTGAGTGCTTACTATGGGTGAAGTATTTTTCTAAGTGTTAGGGATAGAGCAGGTAGTATTAAAGCAAATTCCCCCTTATGAAGGTTCTATTTTGGTAAAATGAAACAGGCAACAAATAAATATACAATACCAATAAATGGCAAAAAGCGGAGTGGAAAAAAAATAGAGCAGGGCTAGTGACAGAAAATGCTGGAGGGAAGGAATTGCAATTTTTAATAAGAGGTGAGATGACTCTTCTGAGAAGGTGACATCTTAGCAAAAACAAAGAACAAAGATTTCTACAAAAAATTCTTTCATTAAAATAGCATATGAGGAAAATTCTTAATGACAGAAATGCTAATGACAAGCTAAATACAAAGATCAAGAAACAAAATTTTATCTACAACTGTTTCTAACTATGCAAAACACACAAGGGCTAAAAATAAACATTCTCAAATGTTAAGTGACTTCTAGGTGAGATTTATAGGCTACTTATTTTCTTCTTTCTCTTTTTTTGAACGGGTATCTACAGTTGTGATCAGAAAATAAGCATTCCCTCATTTTTAGCCCAGTGTGGGCCTGGTGTGGGCCCAGTGTGGACATAAGATTATGTCCATTTGTCTCCTACAGCACCCCGTCCTATGCATAGATGACCCATCTCTAATAGACTTCTAAGGAAAAGATCTGTAGTTTTCACTGAACCTCTAGTATTTAACAGTACCTAGTAGTCATTTAACTTTAGTACGAATTTACTGAAACATATTTACCAGGCATTGTGAGACTTTAGGACTTGACAGTGAACAAGGTGGAAAAGCTCTGCTCCACAGGGCTTGTGTTTTAGAGAAAACATTTTTTAAAATCACCATGTGCTAATTGTTATGAAGCAAATTAGGTAGGAGTGATGAAGAGAAAAACAGAGAAATCGGATAAGTTTATATAGGAAGTAGTGTCCTAGACCTCAAGTCAGTAAATCAGAGTTCCAGTCCCGTTTTTATTACTTATTAAATGTATGAGCACATGTCACTCACTGTGAGGCTCAGTTTCCTCACAAAAGAAGTGGATTCAACATAATCTACTTCAAAAAGGTGTAAAAATTCAGTGTCAGTGAGAATATCTACACCAATGGTTAACAGTTTCTTTTTTGTTTTTTTAATTTAAAGATTTTATTTATTCATGAAAGACAGAGAGAGAGAGAGGCAGAGACACAAGCAGAGGGAGAAGTAGGCCCCATGGAGGAAGCCCAATGTGGGATTTGATCCCAGGACTCTGGGATCACACCCTGGAGCCAAAGGCAAATGTTCAACCACTAAGCCACCCAGGTGTCCCGGTTGACAGTTTCTTTATAAATTAGAAATATTTCCAGAAAGCTGAATGAACACAGCGCTCAATACATGAACAAGAGGAGCTCAGAACCACCACACTAGAGGGTGGCTCTGGAGAAACCTCATGGAGACATCTGAGTTAGGCGTTGAGGGTTAAGTATTTTCACCAGCCTGAGGGACAAAGTAAAAAGCAGGAAGATGCTGTCTTTACTATTCCAGACCTGATTAACATACAAAAAACAAACGGTCCCACATTTTCGGCCCTGATTTTTTTTCCTGATTTTTTTTTTTCAATTTACTATGATCTCATTTCTATTTACCTTCCCAAAGAAAAAAAGCATAGTATAAATGGTGCCATCCTTCTTCCATTCAGATTCAAAATTTTATTTTATTTTATTTATTTATTTTTTTTTATTTATTTATGATAGTCACATAGAGAGAGGCAGAGACATAGGCAGAGGGAGAAGCAGGCTCCATGCACCGGGAGCCCGACGTGGGATTCGATCCGGGGTCTCCAGGATCACGCCCTGGGCCAAAGGCAGGCGCCAAACTGCTGCGCCACCCAGGGATCCCAGATTCAAAATTTTAAGTCTGTGTTCTTTGACTACATCAGAAACAGTTCATTTTTCCCCCACCAGCCCCAATACCATTAACTGAATGTAGGCTGCTGGCATCCAAAGCATCCAAAGCAGTATTTTGCAAACTGTGTTGTGAGCCACTTATGGATGGAGAAATTAATTTAGTGGGTCATATTTCTTTTTTTAAAGGAAATGGAAAAGAGTACATCAGATATACTGAGGGTAAGAATAGTCCATTAAGACTTTATTTCAGTTTAATCTGTGTAAGTGTGCTGAGTCATGATGCAAAATGTATTTTCTTGTGTGGGATGCACACTCTTTTTTCCTTTCCTGGTGCTTTACTACAAAGTAGAAAATAAGAAGCCATATAGGGAGAATAAGAGTAGAGACAAAACAAAACAAAACAAAACACAACATAGAGATAAGGAGATTCCTGACAGCACCAAAAACCCTAGCTCCATTTTTTTCCCAAAGTCAGCTCATATCAGTGTAAATCCGCTTTCCTCTACCTCCTGCCTTTTTGCTTAAACTAGCCATAGTTGGGCCTTTATCACAACCAAAGTGACTAATACATTATCATAAATACCTGCTTTTATGCCAAATACCTATTTCTTTTGTACCAGTTTTTATCATTTCTTCCTTGCTAATACTTTCGTTTATCAGAATAAATAATACTATCCTCTGGGAATTCCTGAATTTTAGTAAAACTTAAAACATCTGGATATAATTTGTAACTTATTTATTATTAGGGAGAGAGAAAGAGCGTGCACAGGAGGGGTGGGGAGCAGGCAGAGGGAGAGAGAGACTCTTAAGCAGGCTCCATGCCCAGTGTGGAGCTGATACAGCATTCTATCTCACAATCCTGAGAATCTGAGCCAAAATCAAGAGTCAGGCACTTGACCAACTGTGCCACCCAGGCACCCCACAATTTGTTATTAATTTAGATAGTATACCTCCTTTTTGCAAGTGGTGGGAAAAATTTTTAATGAACAAGATTATATAATGTATTTGAATTATTTTATGGATTTATTTACATATAAATGTTATATTCCTTGATAGTTTAATGAGAAAAATAAGTAATAATGAAAATAGGATCATACATTTGACTTTATATCATTGTGTCTGTGCCTTTCTAGACTTGAGTTTTAATAAGCTGGCTTGAGAGACACATAACAGGCTTTATAAGTAGGATAAGGTAAGTAGTTTGATATTGCAATGCAGGTACCATACATACCTATGTTTGGTTGGAGAGGGGTCCAAAGGGGAAGAGTTCTTAGTCTGCCTTTCAGGTCAAATCTGTTCCCTAAATTCCTCTCATTTCTGTTTCATTCAGTACAAATTGAGGTATACGATCACTGAGGTATTTCAAAAACTTTGCCTAAGCATTCTTTTGCTAACCAGTGGATTATTTGGATCTGTAAAACAATATGAACAAAGGCTCTAGACTACTGCAGTAATGCAGAAAGTTTATAAGGAAAGAAATCGAAGAGGGTTCCTGGGTGGCTCAGGTGGTTAGGTGTCAGACTCTTGATTCAAATCCTTTAGCATTTTTATTACCATTAGCATTGCTAATGAAAAAGTATACAGTTAAACATGAACCTGTACATGTGTATATACCATGCACGTAAGTACATTACACATTATACCCTTCTTTGCTAGAAGTTGATTTAGTGTAATTTTTTGCTCATATAATAGTACTGAGATTTGACTTCAGTTCTTTCTATTCATACACTTAAAAATAATCAAACAATAATATATACAAATAGTTTACCTAAGTTTTCATTATGAAGTAGCTTCTTTGAGGCTAATGTGCTAATAACACTGGTGTAGATTTTGGGATTTCTGGAAAAGATTCCTTTAAACTGGCTTTTTGTTTTCTACGACTTTTTGTTTGTGGTAATACTTGTAGGTAAAATTTAAAAGAGACAGACACTTATTCAGCAGAAAGTCAGTCTGCATTCTACCCCTCTTCCCAAACTTCCAGTTCTCCCTGGAGATAGTCACTGTAATCTTTTTTTTGTGTGTGTGTGTGTGTTCTTTCAGTCTTTCTTCTTTCTAGGTAGCATTGTAAAGATTTCCTTACATGTATTGTGCACATTTCTTACTAGATTTGTGCCTGTTATGAACTGAATTGTCATCCGCTCCCTGATCAAATTAAAGTCCTGGCCATCATTACCTCAGAATGTGACTATATTTTGCCATGAGGCCTTTAAAGAGGTAACTGAGTTAAAATGAGGTCAGTAGGGTGGGCCCTAATCCAGTATGACTGTTGTCCCTATTAAAAGAGATTACAACACAGGCACAACAG
Organism: Nyctereutes procyonoides; assembly: GCF_905146905.1. Taxonomy (NCBI): domain Eukaryota; kingdom Metazoa; phylum Chordata; class Mammalia; order Carnivora; family Canidae; genus Nyctereutes; species Nyctereutes procyonoides. The sequence goes on from NW_026575122.1 coordinate 29,087,979, forward strand.
AGGGAAGACAAGTAAAGAGACAAGACTGCCATCTACAAGCCAAGGAGAAAGGTCTTAGAAACCAACCCTACTGACAGCTTGTCTCAGACTTCTAGTTTCCAGAATTGTGAGAAAATTAATTTTTTTAAGATTTATTTATTTATTTTAGAGAGTGTGTGAGCTTGAGCAGAGGGAGAGAATCTCAAGGAGGCTCCATGCTGAGCACGAGCCCTCAATCTCATGACCCTGAGATCAAGACCTGAGCAGAAACTAGAGTCTGATGCTCAACCATCTTAGCCACCCAGATGCCCCAAGAGAAAATTAATTTTTGCTATTTGAATCCATACAGTCAAAAGTAGTCCTGTTAAGCCTTTGTTAATGTCAGCCCTAGCAAACCAGTACAGATTTTGGTACTGGGAAGTGGGGTGCTGCTTTAACAAATGCCTAAAAATTGGAACTGGGAGATGGATAGAGGTGGAAAGAGTTTTGTGATGCATGCTAGCAAAAGCCTAGATTGTCTTGAAGAGATTGTTGGTAGAAATATGGATGTCAAAAGACATCAGGCTCCTCACAGGGAGCCTGCTTCTCCCTCTGCCTATGTCTCTGCCTCTCTCTCTGTGTGTCTCATGAATAAATAAATCTTTAAAAAATAATATGGCCTCTCTGTGTGACTCTCATGAATAAATAAAATCTAAAAAAAAAAGAATATCAAAGGCAATTTTGGTAAGATCTCAGAAAGAAAAGAGAACTGTAGAAAAGTTGCTGTTGTCTTAGAGATACACAGATAGATTCATGAACAGAATGTTGATAGAAATAATAAACATTAAGGGTGCCTGGGTGGCACAGTGGGTGGGCGTCAGACCGGTTTTAGCTCAGGCCATGATCTCATGGGTTGTAAGATCAGCCCTGCATGAGATCACGCTGCTTCATGCTCTGTGCTCAATAGGAAGTCAGCCTGAAGATTCTCTCCCTCTGCCCCTCCCCTAACACATGGGGATGGGGGTGCTCTCTGTCTCTCAAATAATAAATAAAAAACTCTTTAAAATAATAATAAAGGGGCACCTGGGAGGCTTAGTTGGCTAAGCATTTGACTCTCGATTTCAGCTCAGGTCCTGATCTCAGGGTCATGAATTCAAACCCTGCCTTGGGCTCCTAGCTCAGTGGGGAGTCTGCTTGGGATTCTCCCTCTCCCTATGCCATTCCCCACCTTTCCACCCCCACGCACATATGCTCACAGGTGTATACACACACACACTCTCCCCCTCAAATCGATCTTTTAAAAAATAAACATTAAAGGTGCTTCTAGTGAAGTCTCAGAAATGAGAAACATGTTACAGTATTGGTAACTAGAGCAAAATGAACCTTAGGATAGTGTCGAAGAACTTGGCCTTGTGTTCTAGCCTTTCATGGAGAGTAGAACTTCTAAACAATAAACTTGGCTATTTGTGGAGATTTCTAAGCAAACTGTTGGGGACTTGGCCATTTCTCGTTGCTTATAGTAAAATGTGAGAGGAGAGAGATACTGAAAAAGGAATTAAGAAAAATGGAACCAAGGGTGCCTGGGTGACTCAGTTAAGCATCTGCCTTCAGCCCAGGTCATGATTCTGAGGTCCTAGGATCAAGCCCTGCATTGGGCTCTCTGCTCGTGCTCTCTCAAATAAATAAAATCTAAGAAAGAAAGAGAGAAAGGAAGGAAGGAAGGAAGGAAGGAAGGAAGGAAGGAAGGAAGGAAGGAAGGAAAAGGAAGGAAGGGAAAGGAAAGGAAAAGGGAAAGGGAAAGGAAATAGAAGGAAGGAACGAAGGAACCAGGACTGAAGAGACTATCTTGGGTGTGACTGGACAAGCATTTGCTAAAGAGATTAGGGACGTGTGATTTGTGGATCCAGTCAGCCATCAATAGAGGCCTGGATGGGGTTATCCAGGAGAGATCTGTAGAGGGCTCTTATATCTGATGGCCTCCACCGCCATGAATTGCAGGGAAGGCAGTAAGATTTATTTTATATCAGCAGAAGTCTTGCCAGCTTGGACTGAAGGGGACATTCATGGGATGAATTGAAGAAAAACTGTTGGACTTGTGTGATACTACTAGGTGGGCCAGTTGAATTATTCAGTTTCAAACATTTGTTATTCTTTAAAAAAAGGAAGAAAGATCCAAAGATGAGTCAGAGGATACAGGCCTGGGGAGCAGCTCTGTTTCCTTGGTTGGTTCCAGAGAGGTTACACTGCTTTTTTATCTAGTGAGAAATAGTTAAATAAAGCTAAATATTGAACATTGCTTTAGTACAATTGAAGCATTTAAAATTTTTAAAGTCCTCTAAAGGAAAACAACTTATAATTTGGCAAATAATTATAATTATAGGGTATTAGTAATTTTATGACATTATATAATGTGACAAAGTCAAAAATAATTTTTGTATTCTTATTTGCTGATACAGAGAAAAAGCAAGTCAGAGTCAGCACATTAATCTTTCAGGCTCTCAAATCCATTTGGAGAAAGTTTTACCTTAAATTCTAATTAACCTTAATATGTAAGAAACTGCCACTAATAAAGAACAGTCACAAAATTGTGGAGAGATCTTTCCTTCAGAGTGAATGCAATTCTTTTGTTAATTTTTACAGTATACTGGTAAAAGAGTGTGTCAAGTGGCTATAGTGACATATTTGTTAACAGATAGGATTACCCTTATTTAAATTAATAAACTAAAAAAATAAAAAATAAAAAAAATAAATTAATAAACTACTCCTGATCTGCATCAAAGTTCTCCTGGTTAGGCTTCAGTATCTTTGAAAAGTAAAATTGTTTGCTATTGAATCATTTTTTTAATTAATATTTTCAAAATACATAAAAGCAGAGAGAATAGTTTTTATTAACTCCTGTATAAACTTCATTAGTTTTCAATAATTGTCATTGCATGGCCAATCTTGTTTTGTTTATTCCCTCCTTCCCCCACCCACTCCAACTGGATTATTTTGAAACAAATCTTAGCTACATGTCATTTTATTTATAAATTCTTCAGGAAATATGTTTTATGAGTATAATTGTGAAAAGGCATCTTTTTATTTTGGCAGGACATTTTGGCAATTAGAACATGGCAACTATAGAAGAAATTGCACATCAAATTATTGAACAACAGATGGGAGAGGTATGTTTGATTTACAGTTCATTCTCAGATCCATCAAACCTACTTACATCAACTGTATATGCTAGGTTCTGGAAGTACAGAGATAAAAGATACTCTTGACTTTAAGGTAGCTTTAAATCTAGTGACAGATAGTCAAGTCATCCAACAGTCACAGTACAATGATAAGGGCTATAACAGATGACTATATAGAGTTATGGGAGTGCAAAAGAAAAACAGCTAATGAAGAATAGCAGAGGGGTGATGAGACCTGGAATAATTATGCCCTATTCCTTAGTAAGAAGTACCATAATCCAGAGGTTTTCAAAGTATCATCTAGGGACTCTTTTGAGAGACTCAGGAAGGTCAGAACTATTTTCATAATAATACTGAAATGTTAGTTGCCTTTTTTTTCCCCCAGGAGCTACCTGCCATGTAATGATATGGTATGATGAAACAGAACAACATATAAAAGATGTATATCACTCAGTGGGCCAGTGTGATGTTAGAAAATCACAGACAAGTAAAGGATCTATTCAAATTGCAGGATAAACCAATGGATTTTAATACAGTTTCTGATTTAACATTGCAACTAGCCTTAAAAAGGCTACCACTTGTCAAGTTTGGATGTGTTGTCGAAGAACTACCAACACCTTGCCTGCGCCCATAGCTCTTCTCTAAGAAATAAGTTGGTTAGCCATTAGAATTTTGTTTACTTCACAATGAATGTTACTGCTAGAAATAATACAGTGAAGCCTACAATAGCTTAGGCTTTACATGGTAAAATTTGTTATGAATAAACTGATTCAAATTCACATCTTACAGGTATCATTGAAAGTTGTTAGGGAAGATGGTTGTGGAAATAACCTATGTAAAATAAAATTGAAAAAAACAAAATAAAATAAAATTGACAGCAATGAAAAGTACACCCAGAAAAATAGGACATGCTGGAAATAATGGTCAATAAAGAAAACTCAGATTGGCAGCAGCTATAATCAGTACAGTCTGTTCTAGATAAAAACTGATTAGTAATTCAGAACTTTGTTGTAAATTTTGCATAGAAAAGAATCTTGAAAATAATTTCAGGGAAATGGAAAAAAGTTGGAAACAAACCAACTTTGGCATTTTAAATTTGAATGAAGGTATTAAATTGGCTTAATGAGTTTATTCTGTAAAATATTTGCTCAACAACAACAAAAGCCCTCAACGCGGCTAATTCTCTTTATTCATGAACCTGCTCTTCCCCAGTCTCCTCCAACTCAGTAGATGGCAGTTGTCTTCCCAGTTGCTCAGAGCAAAATTTGGTAGTCATCCTTGACTCTTCTCTCTTTATTTTCCACATGTAGTCTATCAGCATATCTTGTCATATTTTCCTTCATAAAATATCCCAAATCCAATCATTTTTCTCCTCCAACATTGCTACTGCCCTGTACCCTGCCAGGATCTCTGCCCATATAGAATTCCCAGATACTGCCGTTGTGGGAGCAGAGCAATAGCATCCTTTCTGGTCTCCCTTAATTCTTCTATTGAACATTCATAGGCCAGTCTACACACTAAATCTAAAATCACTCTTTTTGAAAAAGATCTTGCTACTCTGCTCTGTGACCTTCCAGTGGATCTCCTTTTCACACAGGTGGAAATCTAGACTAGTCCATACAAAGCCCTATACCATCTGGCTCCTGCTGTCACTCAGATCCCATCTTTTACCTTCATCCCTTCTGCCACGCTGTTTCACTCACATAGCTCTCTTGCAGTGTCTCTTGCTTCATATGTGTGAAACACACTCTTCCTGCCCCATGGCCTTCCTTAATGTTTCATTTCCTCTTTCTGGGACTCACTAAGCTTTGGGCTGTTTCTCAGGCCTATGCAAAAGTATCTCCTCGTGGCTTTTGTTCCAACAGTGACTCTCACCATTTCTACCTTGCTTTATTTTTTCTTTGTAGTACTTAATACCATCTGACAATATTATTTTCTTGTTTTTTATCTGCCTTTCCTCACTAAAAGCGTTATGAGAACAAAGGTTTTGTTTATTGCCATATTCCAGAGCCCAGAACAAACAGTGGTTGACAAATGGAATGCACCCAATAAACGTTTGTCTAAATGGAAGGTGGGAGGGAATGGGAAGCAAGGAATCAAAATAGGTCCAAGTGTTTTTTCTATTGTATCTTTACTTGCACATTTGTTTTTCTATAGGATGGGATTTTGTGGGAGTAGAATTGCTAGTTTAAAAGGTATTGTGTATGTGTATCATATCAAATATATATATAAAGGTATCCTTTTCTAGTTTTGTCTGAAGGTAGGAGAAAATTGTGCCCTTAGAGGGGAAAAAAAAAGATAAGTTGAATTGATTACTAATTTGACATGATTGTGTTAGATTGTTACCGAGCAGCAAACTGGCCAGAAAATCCAGATTGTGACGGCACTTGATCATAATACACAAGGCAAGCAGTTCATTCTGACAAATCACGATGGCTCTACCCCAAGCAAAGTCATTTTGTCCAGGCAAGATTCCACTCCAGGGAAAGTTTTCCTCACTACTCCAGATGCAGCAGGTGTTAATCAGTTATTTTTTACAACTCCTGATCTCTCTGCACAACATCTCCAGGTAAATACTTTAGAGTGTCTTTTCATCTTATACTTGAAAGAATTAAAAAGCAGGTCATAAGTCCTGATGTTAAGACTTTACATCCTACGTGGTCTGAAGGAAAGGAAAGAATTGCATAAAATTATGTGTTGTGCACAATATCTGTGGTGACTACCATATGCCACTGTACTTTTCCTTGTGCACCCTCACATCCATATATTTGGCGGGGGGTGGAGGAAGGGGTTGGTTCTTAGTTGCATATAGTAAGATCCACTCTGGCTAGTTTGTCCAGGAGGGGGTTTTTAATAAAGGATGTAGAGAATTCACAGAATTGTTGGAAAGGTTGAAGTTACAGATCCAGGTTAGGTTTCCAAGAATAACCACTCAGACATGCTGCAGACCTGGCTTCTAAGAGACCTGCCACTTCTGCACGATTAGGAAAGTACCAAATTAAGAGCCTCTCCTATGGTAGCAGCACTGCCTAAGACCATACTGCCTGCCTGGGCCTCAAGCAAGAAGCTGCCAAATCAAAAAGTCAGTATTATGGCTGTGTCTTTGTCACTTTGCTCCTTGGTTGTCATCTACATATTCCTTGATGTAGCTGGCAGTTTTATCCCCAGTCTGCTTTAACACTGGAAGTTACTCAGTGGTCCAGATTAACTTTGCATCATTTTAATTTTTGCTAGTTATATATTTTTCAAAGAGCCAGTTAAGACTTATATACACTGCATGCCTGTGCTTTTGTAGATATTTTCACTGCTGGTTGCTGTGATTGAATACAAATCCAACAAACCCTTTGGAAACTTTCATAGAATGCCCACTTAAAATTGAATTCTCTTTTGTGATGAAAACCTGATCACAGAAAGTTTCTTTTAGGATTGAAAAACTAATGCATAAAATACAAAATTTTGCCTGTATAACCTGACAGATTCTATTACCTTTCTAATTGCATCATTTGTATTATTTTTAAAAACAGCTGAAGTAAAAAGTGGGTGGGATTTATAAGAAGTTACTTCATCAACAAGACGAAAGTCACTAAAAAAAATTTATAACATCATGAATACCTTAATTTCTTTTTACCAACAAATCTGATATTTTTAGAAAAGTTTTCTTTTTACCAACAAATTTGATATTTTTAGAAAAGTTTTATAGTTACAGGAATATTGAGCAGTTAGTATAGGGTTTCCATATAACCTCTCAAAACACAATTTTTCCTATTAACATTTTATATTAATATACTTTTATTATAATTAGCAAATTAATTTTGATAGATTATTAACTAAAATCCATAGATGATTTTAGCTTTCCCTGATTTTTACATAATGTTCTTTTTGGTTCCAGGACACCATATTACATTTAGTCATTATCTCTCTTTAGATTCCTGTTAACAAAAAAAAAAAAAAAAAAAAGATTCCTGTTAGCAGTGATAGTTTCTCAGACTTCCCTTGTATTTGATGACCTTGACAGTTTTGAGGTATATTGGTCAGGTATATTATAGATGGCCCTACTATGGGACTTTGACTAATGTTTTTCTCATGATTAGACTGGGGTTGTTGGTTTGGTAAGGAGGATCCCAGAGGTAAAGTGCCATTTTCATCACATCTAAATCAAGTAATCAAATTTACTATTGTCATGTTTTATAACTGGTGACATTGATCTTGACCGCTTGGCTTAAGAAATGTGTATCAGATTATTTTTCCACTGTAAAGCTATACTTTTTAAAAAAAAATTTCTCAGTTTCAAGAGAAAAAGATAATATTGGTACTTTGCCTACTTTATGGATCACCTCTCAGGGCAAAGAAAGAGAAACCGGTTTAGGATAGAATTCTTCTGGACCAAGAAAATTGGATATCTGATCTAGTGACCTAAAGAATGTGAGCAAGTCCCTTAATCTCTCAATATTTATTCTTCCCCTAAGAATAATAGTAGATAAAAGATGAGTATCATTCACAATAGATGTGCTATTAAGGAAGAGTGATGCCTTTCATAGATGCTTTCAAAGGACAACTATTTTTTTTAAGGTTCTGTTAAAAACTAATTTTTATGATATAAACATAAAAAGAAATAATGCCATTGTAACATAGCAGGGACAGCTATTTTAAGGACTATTTAAAGTTTGAATTTTTTTTTTTAAGATTTTACTCATTTATTCATGAGAGACACAGAAAGAGGCAGAGACACAGGCAGTGGAAGAAGCAGGCTTCCTGCGGGGAACCTAATGTGGGACTCGATCCCAAGACCACAGGATCACGACCCGAGCCAAAGGCAGATAGACACTCAACCACTGAGCCACCCAGGTGTCCGTATTTAAACATTTTAAAATCAGGGCAGCCTGGGTGTCTCAGCAGTTTAGCACTGCCTTTGGCTCAGGGCGTGATCCTGGAGACCTGGGATCGAATCCCATGTCGGGCTCCCTGCATGGACCCTACTTCTCCCTCTGCCTGTGTCTCTGCACCCCCCCCTCTCTGTCTCTGTCTCTCATGAATAAATAAAATCTTTAAAAAAATAAAATAATAAAGTTTTTAAAATCAGAATTAACTCCTGAAGGCATTCACACCCCTAAGAGAAGAAAGAGTCAAAGTAGAGGGTTATTTTGTAGGTTGCCTTAAAGCCAGGTGAAGGTGATATGGTGAATGCCCTATCACATTTTTTGATAAATGATTTTGATTTTTGATTGAGTTAATTTGTTCATGTTTCAAAAGATTGAAAGAAAATGATAAAAAAGGGTAGAAACTAAACCTAAAAGAAGAAACTAGTATTTTTTTTGCCAGCATTATGTTAGCTATAACTAGTGATTAACCCTTTATATAAAGAGGGTTTATAATTTGTCCAAGGCCTCCCCACCCAGTCCGACTAACATGCTACCATTTATCAGACTCTACATCCCATGCTATGACTACACCTAATCCAAATCTTAGAATATTCATTGATGAAAGGTTTATCAATCATATTTCCATAATTACAAGTAAATACCTCAAAAAATTTAACTACTTTTCTGTTTTAAAAAATTCAGTTATCTTTTTATGCTGTTATAGCTTGTTTTTCCATGTGGAAAAATTTTGAGCTGTCATGATAGGGCTGATAGACTGCTGCAGTAATTTTATGTGTTGAATGAATAATGAATAATAAATGCTTAATAGGTAAGATACATTAAATATTCATGAATTTGAGTGTTTGACATTTTATAGAACAAATTTAAAAGATATTCTTCTTACCTTTGCTTCTAATAACTTTGAAGATTTTACTTGTATATACAGAAAATTAACAGTAGTTTAATTGATATACTCTTAATAGAGTTCAGAGTTTCAGAAGAACTTATGAGAAAGCAAGCAATAATTAAGACTAACTGTTGTTTTATATTTTAAGAGCATTATTAACAAATTATTTTTTTGTTTTTTGTTTTTTGTTTTGGGGGGTTTTCTTCAGCTCTTAACAGATAATTCTTCCCCAGACCAAGGACCAAATAAGGTTTTTGATCTTTGCGTAGTATGTGGAGACAAAGCATCAGGTAACATTTAAAAATAACTTTCTATATGTTGTGTTATTGTGTTGTTAGAATAACTACCATACTACCATGTTTCTTCTTCTGAAAGTAAAAAAGAAAAGAGCAAGTTGTTTTTATTTTATTTATTCATGAGAGAGACAGAGAGGCAGAGATGGAGGCAGAGGGAGAAGCAGGCTCCATGCAGGGAGCCTGATGCGGGACTTGATCCTGGGACCATGGGATCACGCCCTGAGCCAAAGGCAGATGCTTAACTGTTGAACCACCCAGGCGTCCCTTTTTTTTAAAAAGATTTTATTTAATTATAGTTCATATTTTGAAGCCTATAAAATTTAACTGAGTTTTCCCCAAAGCTTTTTATTCACCTGAGGATTTTTTTTTACTTGAATGCAATTTAATTTGATCTTGCAATGACATAAAATGCATATTTTGAAGAATTATGAAATTTTGCTTTTTTTAAAAAAAAAAAAGATTTTTTTTTATTTAGGGTCACCTGAGTGGCTCAGTGGTTTAGTATTTGCCTTCGGCTCAGGGCATGATCCTCAGGGTTCTGGGATGGAGTCCCTCATCGGGCTCCCCACAGGGAGCCTACTTCTTCTTCTGCCTATGTCTCGCCTTCTCTCTCTTTCTCTCATGAATAAATAAATAAAATCTTTAAAAAAGAGAGATTTATTTATTTTGTGGGAGGAGGCAGAGGGAGAGGAACTCAAACAAACTCCACGCTAGCTTGGAGCTCCATATGGTGCTCAATCTCAGACCTTGAGATCACAATCTGAGCCAAAACCAAGAGTCAGGTGCTTAATCAACTATACCACTCAGGTGCCCCAAAGAGTTTTTCTTTGCAAATGTAAGCTGAATATGTGGAAATTTTTCTTGAATGTGAGTTCAGTTTTGTCAAAGGAATTGCTTAAAAATGAATTGTGCTTAACACATAACATCAAGTTGTTAACTTACCTGTTAAGCCCTGTTACTAGTCCAGGAATATAGAGTAACTTGAATCATTGAGATGGAAAAGCTCTGGTTACTCTTTATTTAATGCTGTGTATAGCTGAGCAGGCATTTCTCCAAGTACTATTATTAGTACTCAGGGTTATGTCATGTTAGTTATATTCATTGTTACATTATGCCAGGAAAGCACCCATGTTCACTAAAGTATAATCTTAAATCTTAAATCTTTTCCATAGCTTCATTACAAAAATCTCCACTGCAACTTTTCCAAGAGTATGTTCAATTTAATAGATGTTGTATCAGAGAAATGACTTGTCAAGTGCTATGTTAATCAAAATGTGATGAATTGCTCCAGAAATTTAAAAAATGGCACCCGCAATAAGAAGAGATTACTATAGGGACACCTAGGTGGCTCAGCAGTTGAGCGCCTGCCTTTGGCTCAGGGCGTGATCCCAGAGTCCTGAGATCAAGCGCCACATTGGGCTTCCTGCATGGAGCCTGCTTCTCCCTCTGCCTATGTCTCTGCCTCTCTCTCTCTCTTTCTCTCTCTCTCTCTGTCTCTCATGAATAAATAAATCTCTTAAGAAAAAAAGAGAGATTACTATAGGTGCACCTGGGTGCCTCAGTTGGTTAAGCATCCAACCTTTGATTTCGGCTCAGGTCATGATCTCTCAGGATCATGAGATCGAGCCCCATAGAGGCTCCACAACCAGTGTGGATATTCTTTCCCTCTGTCTGTCAGCACTCATCCACCCACCACCAAAAAAGAGAATATTATAGTTCAAATACTAATTTTTTTTTTTTTTTTTATGATAGTCATACAGAGAGAGAGAGAGAGAGAGGCAGAGACACAGGCAGAGGGAGAAGCAGGCTCCATGCACCGGGAGCCCAACGTGGGATTCGATCCCGGGTCTCCAGGATCGCGCCCTGGGCCAAAGGCAGGCGCCAAACTGCTGCGCCACCCAGGGATCCCCTCAAATACTAATTGATATATATTTTGGAGCATAGCTTTCAGAATAAAATACCTTTATTAAGAGAATTACAATTTGTAAGTTATCTCAGAAGTAAAAATAATTTTTACTTATTATGGTATTATGGATGGTTTTGCTCTTTCTTTTTCTGAAATTTTCCATATTGTTAACCGAATTAAAAATTCATATTGTTTAATATATTTAGCAAAGAGTATTGTTTCATTATCTGTTTAGTAACTTCTAAAAGATTTTTTCATGTCACAAACTCAACAATCTCCATTTCATCACATATATTGTTATTTAAAGGGAAGAAATGGGCTTATTTCCATTTCTGTTTCAAAATATGTGACTTTTCTGTTTTCTTAAACATCTTGTCCCTAGGTCGTCATTATGGAGCAGTAACCTGTGAAGGCTGCAAAGGATTTTTTAAAAGAAGCATACGAAAAAATTTAGTTTATTCGTGTCGAGGATCAAAGGACTGTATTATCAATAAACACCATCGAAACCGCTGTCAATACTGCAGGTTACAGAGATGTATTGCGTTTGGAATGAGACAAGACTGTATGTATTAGCTTTAAAGGAGAAAATAATTTTAAGAATTCAGACAAAGTCTAGAATTATGTCAAAATTTACTCAATATGTCAATATATATGATTTTAATTTACAGTTTTCCAACTATAGAAATGTATACATATGCATGTATTTTTTTTATTGATTCAACAAAATACTTATTGAGTGTCTATATACTTTGCATGTATGTATGTTTGAACTTTTTTTTTTTAAACATAACTAACTAGATACCAGTTTAGTTTTCTGTCAAACTAGTAAGGTGATAAGTAGGGTAGCTAATATTGATTGAGCTCTCACCATGCCTAACTCTGTATATAACATATGAATTAACTTATTTATTCTCCTAGCAAAACCCCATGCAGTAGGTAGTACTCTTACCCATTTTACATTTGAGTAAACAGATACAGTAACTTGCACAAGGTCACACAACTAATAAGTGGCAGAACTTGGATCTGAATCTTGGCAGGCGTTTGTTGTTGTTTTTTTTTCCCCTCAGAAAATGTACATTTAACAACTAAACTATACTATCTCCTAAGTATCATGGAATAAAATTCCTATAAAATATACTACCTATATTATATAAATGAAGATTATACCATTGAAGTATTTCTCAAAACTCCCCCTGCCCTTAACTGAAAAAAGTTTTAACTTTGGTCTTTTTGTAGCTCCCTATTAGTATTGTTTCCAGTTGGTCAAATATTATTTTTTTAACTCATAGATAGGTAAGAGACTTCTAACTTGAGTTTTTCCTTCTTGACAGTGAGCTTTTAAAAAATAAGAATTTCTCTACATTTCTAGGCCACGGAGAGAAAAGAGAATGAGAGATGCAAATTACTATTCTGAAGCAACTTTGTTGAAGTTGAAAATAATTTCTAAAAATAAATGATTATCTTTAGAGTTCAGTTATGTAACTGTCTCCCAGGAGAGCAGCATTGCTGACAGAAAGGTTACATTTATAATTGCCTGTAAGTTCCTCATTGTGATGTAATAGTTTAACACATTTCTGTAGCTGTTCAGTGTGAAAGAAAACCAATTGAAGTATCACGGGAAAAATCTTCCAACTGTGCCGCTTCAACAGAAAAAATCTACATCCGAAAAGACCTTCGAAGCCCATTAGCTGCAACTCCAACTTTTGTAACAGATAGTGAAACTGCAAGGTATAGTAAAAACAAGCAAAACATACATTAAGTAGGTCATTTGTTTTTCTTCCCAGTGAAACTAAGGCTAAAATTTGTACTTGTTTATTACAGGTCAGCAGGACTGTTAGATTCAGGAATGTTTGTGAATATTCACCAGTCTGGAATAAAAACTGAGTCAACTGTGCTGATGACACCAGATAAGGTGTGTTTGGTGCAATTAATTTAAAGCTTAAATTTTTTCAGCTTTTAAGATATTTTTTTAATTTCCACCATTACTTTGGTCAATTGATGTGGTTTTAAATATTCTCTATTATAAATTACATTTTTTTAATATAAATGATCAATTATTTCAAGTGTTAAATGACAGCTAAAACAACTTAGTGACAAATTTGATGCCTTTATGCAAGGGAAAACAATCCCTAGATCAGGAGAGTGCTCTTACTGAAGAATTTGGGACAGGAGTAAGTTTTAGTGAATATTAGAGAAAGTAATATGAAAATGGCCTCAATGGCTATGAGGTTGAAGATTTCCTTGTAAGGCTAGTGGGTCCTGTTTTTTAGGATAAGGTAAGCTAGTTAAAGTGAAACTGCTGGATTATAATTGGTGTGTATTGACAGGTGTTTCTTGTAAATGGATGCTGACTTGGAGTTTTAGATTTTGACCAGGATAGCCTCTGTTTTGTATGTCCTCATATATAAATAACTATCAGTAGAAATGTTCATTATTCCATTAGGACAATTATAGCTTCAAAATGAAAATGACAGACAAAAGTCTTCTAGGTTTCTTTCATCTCAAAATACAACTCAAAAATAGAGATTACAGTAAGTGCGGAAAAAAATGTTTTAAGATGTACTTATTTATTTTAGAGAGCAAGAGCATGAGCAGGAGGGGCAGAGGGAGAAAGAGAGGGAGAGAGAATCTCAAGCAGACTTTGTGCTGAGCATGGAACCTGAAGCAGGGCTTGATCTCATGACCCTGAGATCACGACCTGAGCCTAAACCAAGAGTCAGATGCTTAACCGACTGAGCCACCCAGGTGCCCAAGCGCAGAATTCTTAATATTTCTTTTATGTTCCCCTACAGATTTTTTAGTAACAAAATACTTAAAATATTTCAGGTGAAGAGAAATCCTAGCACCCCTTTTACTCAAAACATTGACTTGAGTCAGGAGTCGAAATAAGATTGCAAGAGCTCTCATTATGTGTCTAAGTTACCTGGGTTCTCTTAAAGATTGGAGAGCTTCTTTACAGAGCAAGGAGTCTCAGGGGAAAAGTTATTTATTTAGATAGAGCATGTGGAGTTTCTGCAGTGTTCAGAAACCCCTTATGAGAACAAAAATTTCTCCTAAAGACTCATGTCTGAAAACAGATTTTAGGGAGCCTATGATTAGTTTTTCCCTCAGCTTGTGATATGATCTGGTTTTATATGACATATAAAGATTATTCATCCAATTTGTAGTCAGATTTATTATATATTTGTTGTTTAATAGTCTTAAGACACTCTTAATACATGAGGTCTGGAATCACATTTCATCTGCCACTTAGTAGCTGCATAACCTTGAGCCAGTTTTTTGACCTCTTGATGCTTAGTTTCCTTTCTCATCTGTAAAATAGGGCAAATAAGAGTGCAAACCATACAGGTTGGGCATTAGCATTTTGTTGTTCCATGGGAGGATTTGACCTTTTACCATATATTTTGGAATTAGAAGATTTTACTTAGCCTTGTGTACATGATTCAAGGTTAGGACAGTAGTTACAATTGCACTGACGTATTACCTCCTTTAGGAAAGGAGGACAACTAAGTTTTGTTGAGAAATTACTATTTGCCCAGACACTACTTTTCTCTGTGTCTTCGTAGTAAATTATAGTAACAATCTTGTGTGGTAAGTTCCTGACAGTTTCAAAACTGTCTAGTAATAAGATGAGGTCTTTTCACATTGCCTACGAGTCTTCATTGACAAAAACAAGAAAATAGCTAGATGAGCATGTTACAAAATGGAAGAGAAGTTAAAGTTCTAATTGAAAATTAAAACACTTTAGTGTTGACTCCTTTTACTCATGTATAGGAAGCCTGGAACAGTGGCTAGAGCCTGGGCTTTACCATCAGAGCTGACTGCCCCGTCTTGCCTCCAGTACTTACTGCTGGAGTGTTAATGGATAATTTTTCTTATCGGTAATAAAGGGATAATGATTCCTATTTTACAGAGTTGTTAACGAGGATTAAAGAAAATATAGGTATAAGTAGTAACCATGTAAGAACTCCACAACGAGTAGGTTAGTAAATGATTCTGGGACCACTCATTAATTTGGAGAGCACAAAAAAATTGTTTCACTCTATTCATGAAAATCAGTTTTACATAAACTAAAGAATTGCTATAACATGAAATAGCAAGGAAACGTGCATTTTCTCAGGATTAAGAACACTAAAAATAAAAACCATGAAGGAAGAATTGAATGTCATTAAAGGACTGTCAGTTGACCATAGAAGCAATTGTGAAGGGTCTCTCATTAATTAGGTTAGGATGGACTAATTTGAGTATTTAAAAAAAATGATTCACTTAAACACATCAAATATATAAAAATCTGTAAATTTAGAATGGTACTTAAAACTCACCTGTCACCATTAGAGGTTGCTAAGGGCATTGACTCATTGCTCTGAAAACTGATAAAGAAAAATCAAGTATCTATCTGCCTTTCCTATGGAAATTGTATTTCTGGGTAGTCAAAGAGTTAAGGAAAATGTACTTTTACACAAAATAATTATAGCTAATTAGTGAATAAAGAATAAAAGAATATATACATCACTAACAAAAGCTAAAGACAAATGGGAAAATATGCAATGTGTAACAAAAGCCTGTTATTTTAAATATGTAAAGAGATTTTTCACCTACACAGTTGTGGCATTTAACATATTTCACACAATGGCTGGTAAAAGTTGGCGTTTTAGGAATACTGTTCAGTAATAAATACATTGACCTTTTTTTCTCTTTTCAGTAATATTAATTTTAACACTATACAGTAGTTCATATAATAAGTTTTGGAAATTGTCAGAATTTTAATTCTAAAAAGAACTTAAGATCATCTAATATCTGTTTACAGAGAAAGGGATTGTTGATGTGAATAGATTAATCATGAAGTACAATTTTTGGTTTAATTGTATAAACATTTGCTTGGAAAAGTACCTGATGTTTTTAAAATTACATTTTCCTCAAGAAGTTTCTTTTTTTTTTTTTTTCCCTCAAGAAGTTTCTAAAAGCTCAGAGCCTTTTGATTTTATTTTCTAGGTTTCATTTATCTTAATTAGAGTACTTTTGGCATTTCACAATCTAGAATTGGATATCTCAGACAAAAAGTTCTTGGATACCAATTTGCAGATTTTAACTTTTTTTTTCTTTTTTTAAAGGCTGAATCATGTCAGGGAGATTTAAGTACGTTGGCCAGTGTGGTTACATCATTAGCAAATCTTGGAAAAACTAAAGCTCTTTCTCAGAATAGTAATGAAATGTCAATGATTGAAAGCTTGAGTAATGGTGATACCTCTTTGTGTGAATTTCATCAAGAAATGCAGACCAGTGGTGATGTTTCAAGGTAAAGTCTGTTTTGATCTTAAGTATTAGTTTTTGTTTTTTTTTTTTTTAATTTATCCATGAGAGGCACAGAGAGAGAGAGGCAGAGAGAGAAGCAGGCTCCCTGCAAGGAGCCCGATGTGGGACTCGATCCCGGATCCCAGGATCATGACCTGAGCCAAAGGCAGACGCTCAACTGCTGAGCCACACGGGCATCCCAAATATTAGTATTTCTTACAATATTTTTATGTGGAATACTCTTTATAGAAGTTTCAGAAAACAAGTATTTGACTTAGAAAATGTAAAGCATAGTAAGTTTTAACTGAACTATTAACATTCAATGTAAAATGTTATTCAGCAGGTTACATTCTAAATAATGATAAATGAATATTATAAGATTAGAAATGTAGTCATAAAATTTAGCAATTTTTTTTTCTTGCTAAAGGTGATACTTTAGGTCTGACATTTCAGAGATTTTATCTCTGTGTATTTGGAGTTAAACATTTGTCTTATCCCAGGCAGCCATGTCATTTCCCCACTAATTTCTAGTGATGAAAATAGATTTATTTTTTTTATTTTTTATTTTTTTGAAAATAGATTTTAAAAATGTAATTGAATTAACTACAATTTTAAGTTGCACTTCAGGAAACTTGTATGAGAATTCTATTTTTCATTCTCTTAATATTAATACATGAGGTGTAGAAACTGAATTTCTTCAGGCTTTTTTCACACTGTTCATCATTTAAATGTTGAGGAAACTGCATTTAAAGAGTCTCAATAAGTACTTTGTTGAACATGGGCTTTTAAGGAACTCTAAAAGACCTCTCATTGAAAAATATGGGGAGCTATTTTAAATAAAAATTTGATTATATTAGTTCATTAATTGCCATCCTAATCTCAAATTCTTATATTTTAGAGGTAGCTGTGTTAACACAAGTTTTAAAATATTTTCTGAATATTTAAATAGGATCTAACTTTGTTATGTAGAATGCAGTAGAGTTGACATAAGTTCTTGTCCTTGTTCTTTCTAAATAGCTGCTGTATGTAAAGTAAATGGGTTATTAATCTTATAGTATCAAATGTATAACTTATTGTAAAAGTATATTGTTAGACCAATGTATAAGGGGTTTTCTTTCTGGTAATTACATAGATTTTTTTAAAAAGACTTTATTCTCTGATAATACATTAATATAATAGTTTTTCATACTATATATATATTGAAGTTAAATTTGTTGCTTTGGGAAACAGATATCACTGAAATAGAATAACCAGTGATATACCAAAGTTCTGTTTTCTAAGTAATATTTTTAGGCCTAAATCTTAATTCCAGAATTTTATGTAGAATTTTATTTTATTGTGGAGAATGACCCAAGCTCATAGCATCTGATGTCTCCTTATAGGGCATTTGACACTCTTGCAAAAGCACTGAATCCTGGAGAGAGCACAGCCTGTCAGAGCTCAGTAGAGGGCATGGAAGGAAGCATACACCTAATTGCTGGAGACTCAAGCATCAATTACATCGAAAAAGAGGGGCCACTTCTCAGCGATTCACATGTAGCTTTCAGGGTACTTCCATATATTTTAATATTTTTTTATATTGGGTTACTCATTTTGATTTCAGTCTTCCCTTCAGACATCAAAGTACATTTGTTGTGCTTTTAAAGTCAGAAATATTCCTGATAAAATTCAAAATAGCAGCTGAAACATATACCTGGCTATATAAAGTGATGGCTCAATAAAGCATCCTGCTTATCAATCATGGTTATAATATCAATTAATGGTTTTAAATCTATGAAAGCTACCCTTTAGAACATTTACACTTTTGGGTGTTGTTAACTGAGTATTGACATTCATGATGTGTTGGCTGTATCAGTTTTGTTCAGTGCCTAGCTTCTACTACTTTAGTGTATACCAGTACGTGAGACCCAGATACTCTTAGCGTAGTAACTCTAAAGAACTCCATTTATTATGTATTGCCCTAATTAGCTAGCTCTCAGTATTATTTTAAGAATGTAAAAATTACTTAATACATTTTAACTTTTGGCTTTTAACTTTTTACACTTTAATCATTTTGGAGGAGATAATTTGTAGTTTCTTTTTTGCTCCCTTAAATGCATTAATACATGATGGAAAGAATACATGTAGAATATTAGAAAATAACTTTATCATTCAAATACTGTTTGGACTATAGCTACAGATACACTGATCTTTGAGGCTTTATATAGCTACAGATACACTGATTATTAAGACTGATTTTTTTACCTCTCCATTTTAACCATTCTTTATCTTTGCTCTGCTGACTGAGTACTGTCAGCAAATTATAAGTTTCCATGGGTTTCTAATGAAAATATACACAGTTATCAAATAGAGATTTGTGTGACTGGTACAAATAACACAAATCAAACACTGGCTAAAACTGCATACAATAAAATTTATATTTGTAAAATTTGACGTGGTAGATGTAGCCACAGAGAAAACTCAGTGACATAATAAATTGCTGTAACTTGATATAGTCAGTAAAACATAAAAGTGAAACCAGTCTTCATGTAAAATTTTACCACAGATAACCTATATGGAAAAAATTAGAAATGTTTTATTTGTACCGTACATGAAAAATTTTTATGGGGACTCTAAGAAAAGACAATGGGAATAATATCATTCTTAAAAATTATGGTAGGAACTATGGACAAGGGTGGAATAAAGCAAAACTGATTTTTCCCCATTGCTCTTTCTTATTCTAAATAAAAGACTTGCTTTTGTTGTCTTTTATTTTCTACCTTTGGATTTAAATGGGAAGGAGAGGAAAAAGATATGTATTGCAAGGAAAAAGTATAGAGTACTTCTACAGGAAGTAGAAGTAATTTTTTTGTATTATTATTGTTGATATTGGTCCTTGAAATTTTGATTCTTTCAAATATTTGTTAAGGACAGATGAGTTAGGCAGATGAGAACTTTTTTCCTCTCTCTGGAGGTTTTTTGTTTTTTGTGGTTTTTTTTGTTTGTTTGTTTGTTTTTTGTTTTTTCCTTTCTGTTTAGTCTTTGACCTGCTGTACTCTGGGTGTCCTTAGAATCAACACTGTGAAGTTTCTTGGTCTCCTGACAAAGACGGCTTCTTCTCTCCCTCTGATTCTTACTTACTGCCTTTGTGAAATCAAGAGTTGTGTGTTTTCCTCATTTCCCAGCTCAGTACTTTCGTGTAGTTGGCTTTCTCATTGATGTGTTATAAGTTACAAAACCTGACATTTGTAATTAAAAACTCACTTCTCTCTTAGCAGCTGAGCTAATAAATAGCATTTTGTCCCTATTTATATACAGTGTAGTTTACAGCATGCCTTCATGTGTACATTCTTATATTTGAGCTTTAATCACAGTTGGTTGTGAAAGTTTGGATTTTTATTGTCATTTTGTACATGGAAAAAGATTCGGAGGGTTTCTGTGTCTTGTTCAAAGCAACCAAACAGGAGAAGTAATTCTAATAATGCATTTTGGAATTTGGTTCTGGAGATGTAGAACAATAGAAATATTAAGCATTTTTTTAAATTTCAGAGTTTCTGGTGTGATTTCATATACTTTATTCTTGTTTCTTATAATTTGATAACATGGTTAATCAAGGTGGATAGAATTTCCATTTAGAAATAAGTGTATATTGCAAAGGTAGGTAGGTGGTTTCCAAAACTGTTCTTTCATATGTATCATCTCAGTATTCAAATCACAATCCTTTTGGTCACCATGTTGGATGTTTGGGAGTCGTCATCATTTCTCCATGCCTCACTCCCCTCCATTCCCTAATTAAACCCTACTCATTCTCATTCTTTTGTTTGAACTTCTCCCTTCTTCTTCATTTTTGTCATATGTCCAGGCCTTTTAAAATTTCTTACTCAAACTTACAGTACTATCTTTGCTTCCAGTCACTTCATCGTGTCTCCTGTGCCTTGGTAACAGAGTGATGTTTGTTAAAAATCAGTCCATTTAGGTTACTCTGCTACCTAAAAGCCTTCATCAGCTTCCATTGCCCATGTGAGATAAAGTCCATGACCTTTTAGCACCTTCCACATTCTGATTCAGTTGCCCATCATTTCTCAGACATGCCATCCCTTTCTTAGCCCTTTCTGTAGCTCATTCCATTTCCATTTCCATTTTATTCTTCCATTGAGGCTTCAGCACTTAGCATAGTATCTGACAGTAAAATCTCAGGGCATCTGGCTGGCTTAGTTGGTAGAGTATGTGACTCTTGATTTTTGGGTTGTGAGTTTGAGTACCACATTGAAGGTTGAGTTTACTTTAAAAAAAAAGAAAGAAATTTCAGTAAGTCGTTGCTGAATTATAATGTATAATGTATAACAATGACATTTTGGAAGTAGAATTCAGATCTAACTCAAGTCAAATGATTTTTTTAAAGTTCTATCATTTAGCTTACTATCAGAATTATAGAAACTACTAGAAAGGTAATGATAGACAAGTAACTTCTAAAATGGGTAGCCACTTTTAGTTCATGTCAACACTCTTAAAAATCATCTCAATATATTGGGGCACCAGGGTGGCTCAGTGGGTAGTGGGTTGAATATTCAACTCTTGATCTCCACTCAGGTCTTGATCACACACAGTCATGAGTTTGGGCCCTCTATTGGGCTCCATGCTGGCTCTGAAGCCTACTTAAAAAAAAATCACCTCAATGTACTGAATGGGTATAATTTTTAAAATGTGTGTAATTCAATTCATAAACCTGGAAGTCTACAGGCATTTTTGGGAAGCTTTTTAACCCCTTTATTAGAAACTTATCTTCTCTATATAGAGCAAGAAATCTTTGTTTTGCAATCAAAAAGAGTTCTTGAATAAATTCTTTTTTCTTCAGCCAGTACTGGCCAATTCATAATGCTGGGAAGTGTATCTTGCTTTAAGAAAATTATGTAAAACATAAATTATGAGATATTTCTTCTCTTTATAATACAACATGGCAGTCTTTTAAATCATGAATTCCTCTAGTATATATTGCAAATGATTTCAATTTTCTGATTGAAGCACAAAGTTTTCAACATTACCATCACTGTTGTGTCAGTCAAGGTACATCTATCTTTTAGCCCTTATATCTAATTTTTAACACTATTTTACTTTCTTAAAAGTGATTTTAAACTATTTGTTTTGTATAAACAACTCTTGTTTTGCATCTTACTTAGTCTACCCCCAAAATTAGTCATCTCTGGTAATTCCCCTGATTTTTCAGGCTTTGTCTCCCCTCCTCACCTTGGGCAGTTCTGAAAAGGTATAATAGTTCCCAGTTTGTTTTTTTTATATACTTATGTATAGAAGCAGTTGCATCCTGATAATTATATTTAAGATGTTTAGTATCTGCCTGCCTATAGTTATCTTAAGAATTCTCTTTAAAAAAAAAGAATTCTCTTTAAATAATGGCATTTTAATTTACTACCCCAGAAAACATTTCTCAGGCATTTAAAAAATACTCTCTGGGTGCCTGGCTGGCTCAGTTGGTGACTTTTAATCTCAGGGTTGTGAGTTCGAGCCCCACATTGAGTATAGAGGTCACTTAAAAATAAAGTCTTTTAAAAAGTTTTTTTCTTTTAATAAAAAATATTCTTCTCATACGTGGAATTTCAGCTGTTAATTTCTCTGTCGTTTCATTAGTTGGCACCATTTATAAATAGATAAACCATTTTTGGCTAATAATGAACAAAGGCAGTTAATATTTTTTACATTTTTATCTAACATTTCTGGAGAACTTTTATATCATTTTGATGAAAACCTTTTTATCTGTTAGGTATCATAGACACCTTTGAGAATCTGATTAAAGCTATCCATTCCCCAGAAAAATTCATATGGGTACATCCACCTACTCCACCTCTGAGGTAGCCACTGTTAACTCTGTGGTACATCTTCTGTCTTTTTATATATATTTATGTGTACATACACACACACACACACACACACACACACACGCTGTCCCTTTCTCTTTAACATAAATTGGGTCATCTATATATTGTTTCATAGTTTTTCCACATAGATGTCTGTGAGGTATTTTTTTTCTAAGCCATTATATCTCACTAATTTTAATGCCTACAAAGTACTTTATAGCATACATTATTTTCCTTAGTGATAGAAATTTAGGTTAGTGTTTCTTATGGCTGAAATTACATTTCATTTAACAAGATTTTCAAAAATGCTTTTAGAAGTGTTTTGATGTGGGATATTTATTTTCAACAGTTGACACACACTTAACTGCCTAAAGTCAGCAGTACAAACTGACAGCCTGTGAGTATAATAGCCATGGACATATTTTGTTTTACCTGTAGATTTCACACAGAACCTGCTCTTTGAAAAATAGAGTAGGCAGTCCTGAGCCCAAATTACCATGTTTTCAATATATGGAATTCAAGTCATAGCTATGCTTTTTTTTTTTTTTTTAAATGATAGACATAGGGAGAGAGAGAGGCAGAAACACAGGCAGAGGGATAACCAGGCTCCGTGCCGGGAGCCCAATGTGGGACTCAATCCCCGGACTCCAGGATTGCGCCCTGGGCCAAAGGCAGGCGCCAAACCGCTGCGCCACCCAG
This sequence comes from Nyctereutes procyonoides, assembly GCF_905146905.1. Taxonomy (NCBI): domain Eukaryota; kingdom Metazoa; phylum Chordata; class Mammalia; order Carnivora; family Canidae; genus Nyctereutes; species Nyctereutes procyonoides. The sequence goes on from NW_026575122.1 coordinate 29,110,921, forward strand.
GGATCCCCATAGCTATGCTTTTTATCTGGGAATATGTCCTTCCTTAGATGGCACCAGCAGGCCCACTTCACTCGTTGTTCTTCTGACTCTGTACAATTGGAATTTGTTATTCCCCATAGCCTGCATGAAAGGAACATTTAACATACAAGATTGTTCCTTAAACTCAATTTGTTATTTACCATTATTTATAAAGGAAGAGAAGAAAGGGGAAAAAAAAATGCACTTGTTAGACCAAGACAGAAATAACCTTTATAAAAACACAACCAGAGAGTATCATGATTAGTATTTATTAAATGGGATTCTGCTTGTCTGAATATTGGTTTGTTAGCAATTATGACCTACTCTTTCTAAATCCTATTTTTAGCTGTAAAATCCAGTCACTTGGATTATTTCAAGACTTGCCTTTTGGTGAATATATCAAACTCATATTTGATATGTTTACATTTAACTTTTTCAAAGAAATTCTAATTTAGAACTGTCATAAGATTATTTACCTCAGTCCCTGTTCATACTAGCTCACCATGCCTTCTCCTATGCCTGAGTACCTGAATGTGCACTACATTGGGGAGTCTGCCTCCAGGCTGCTGTTCTTATCAATGCACTGGGCACTTTCGATTCCTTCCTTCCAAGCTCTAGGGTAAGTGTTTTGAAGTCCTTGAGTATAAATGTGATTTTTTATAGCACAAATGTACACTAAGCAAGCACTTTTATTTTGGATGGATTTGCATTAAAGGAAAAAATGGTATGACATTATTAAGTTTTGTTATTTATTTGACAAATTATGGCAGTATTTTCTTATCTTTATGTAGGAAGAGTATCCATGTTACATAATTTGAGTTAATAATTCAAATGGAATATATGCAGTGGAGCTGATAAGTCCTGGCCAGCATTTGTAGTAGGCTATCTTTGATCTGAGGATAGGGAGGCTGTAGGTATGTCCTGGGGTTAATAAAAGGAGCTGAAACTGGCATACAGTGAATGTTTCAAAACAGAAACAATGGTTTTCCAGTCTATGGTAACAAAAAGTGGAGAAGGGGGAAAAATTATCAACCCCATAGTACCACTGTGATAATTTGGAAATATCTACCACTAAGGGGTACATGAGTAATCTGTATTACATCTGTATTACCAGAAGGTTGCCAAATTTATTTAGATTGTGCTAAAGTAACTGGTATGAAGAGGCAAAGAGATGATGGAAAAAGTTAAGCCCATAGTTAGAAAAGTATTTTTCTAGTCAGAGGGCCCTATTCACCAATATGATTTCATAAATAAGCATAAATTTTAATATGCTTTCATATGCTGTACATCTGTTCTCCCGTTTGCCAGATAAGAGTGATAACTGCCCATCTTTTATTCTCACAGAATATTTTATAATAGGAATAAGAAATAAATCTCAATCATGACCTTAAAAAGCCTACATAGGGGCACCTGGGTGGCTCAGTCTGTTAAGCATCTGACTTGATCTCAGCACAGGTCTTGATCCTCAGGGTCATGAGTTCGAGCCCCACGTTGGGCTCTTGCTGGGTTTTAGCCTACTTTTAAAAAAAGTCACACATAGAACCCCACTGTCATTGGTTTATAATTTGGTGTTGGGTGTACTATGCATTAAATCACATACTTAACTAATATAATTGCATAGATTGAAAGCCTGATTTAGAATGGTTAACCTTTAGAACTATTGTTAGCCTTTTCTCTCAAAATAACATTTAGTTTTCAGAATTTCTCCAGGCTGCTTTTTTTAACAAAAAAATTAAAATATGTAAATTTATATATTCACAATTTATTCTAAAAGATTAGGTTTAATTAGTTCCCTATACTTGTAACTGGAGTACTTTTGTGTTGAAATGTAGCCAGGTGCCGTTTTTTTATAACAGGCTATCAGTTATTATTTAAAAAACCAAAAGGGAGTGCTTTGAACTCTTTAAATTATTATATAACACTATTGATCTTAAGTACTTCTATTAAATTAAGTGTAATTATTATATGGAAACATTCTCCAAATGTTAAAGAAACCAAAAATAAAGCCTGAGGTTTATAGTTATAATACAGTTTTACAGTGGCAGCCACATTTCCCTCTGATCTGTACTGAAAATTGGTTTTAATGTAACAGCTACAGGAGTCTTTGCAATTAGAATTAACCATTGGTGTAGCATGTGAGGCTATTAATCGATACATAAACTCTTATGGTCCCCATCTAGATCATTTGTAGTTTGAATTAATCAGATGGAAGAGGACTAAGTATTGATGATGGGAAATTCTGTTGTGTGGTAATAACAGCTATTCTGAATCTCCTAGAAACTGACACTGGTTGCATATTTGTCCCTAGACACAAAACTTGAGAACAAAGCCCTAATGTTACAGAGAGAAACAGATAAGCAACATTAACCATTTTCTAAAAGTCAAGTTTGGTTTGATTACTTACTTGAATGGAGGGGAACAGTACCTTTAAGAACCTTTCAAACAATGGATGGTTAATACTGTTTGTATTGTACAGTCCTTTGTGTTCTACAAGGATATTACTTTTTCTTTTTAAGTATATTACTTTTTAAGATTTGTCATTTCAATACTTACAGGAATTCAGTTGTTTTTCACTTCTACCTGCATAATTTATGTGACTGCACAGTAGTAGGTTCAGTTATGGGTATTTGGCATGATTTGTCAGCAGTCCTCTCTACCTAGATTCTTGTAATATAACCAAAAGTTCTAAAGCAGCACTATTTGCTACAGAAAACTTTATTTCTTGAGTAATTTAAGAAACTTTCCATAAATACTAAACCTGAAGGATATATCTTTTAAAATCCCACTGAGACAAAATAATGTTTACTATAGACATGGGTTGAAAACAAGCTCTAATGCCTTATCACTACTTTTTTTTTTTTTTTTTTTTTTTATCACTGACTACTTTTCCAATGCCTTCTTTTCAAACAGATGCTGCTAGGTAAAGTATAATGCCTTGGGTTTATTTGCGTAGAAGACAAATGGTTAGGGTATCCCCAGGTATAAGTGACTTCCAAAGTCACATTACTTTATCAAGATAAATAGTATAAACAATTATCTGATCCCTAATTATGAGTATTATGTACATATTTTAAAGAACTTAACAATATAGAAGAATAGAGAAGAATATCTATAGCTATTTGTAAAAGAAGTTGACATATTTACTGTTATGCAACCTAATGCCTTTATTAAATAACACTGGCATTCCTTTCAGCATACCTAACTGGTACTTGAATTACCCCTATTTATTAGCAACTTTTGCTTTTCAAAGGAAAGATGTTTTGAAATTAGATAGTATAATGTGATTACAATAGTTATTTTGTTTTGTTTTTGTTATAAAGATTTTATTTATTTATTCATGAAAGACACAGGGAGAGGCAGAGACATAGGCAAAGGGTGAAGCAGACTCCTCACAGGGAGCCCAATATGGGTGGGACTCGATCCCAGGACCCCAGGATCACGCCCGGAGCAAAAGGCAGCCGCTCAACCACTAAGCCACCCAGGCGTCCAAGTTATTTGTTTTTAACAGAAAAAAGTTGATAGCAAACATGCTCTTACTGTCACAGAATATTAGCTGTAAATAGGGATTCTCTACTAAGAAATTGGACTTTAGCATTTTATTTGCTAACATTTTAATGATTTATACAAAAGCATAGATTTTGAAAAGCTGGATTCAAATTCCGGATTTATTCATCTGTGAGCATTTATTCAACAGAAGCTCTGTTTCTACGTTTATGAATTAAGAGCAGAAATGCTTTCTTGCTGGTGAGGCTACATAGCTGAGATGATGAGTGTATATCCCCTTATCTAGTGCTGCTACAAACTAGATTATTAGTGCTTGTTTTCCTTCACTCTCTTAGGAATCTTCTTTTTAAAAAGGACTTGTTTTCCTTTTCTTCAAATTTTCAGACATTTGAACAGCATAGCTAGCTGTACTACAAGGATATTTGAAGTTTTGTTTTGGATGAAGATGTAAATATAGTTATCTTTCTCTAATTAATCTCCATATTTCTTTCAGTGTTCCTTTGGAAACAAAATAGTATGATGGCTTATTCCTCATTTGCCACTTTCCATCATTTTTCTTTTGGGGTACTCAACAATTTTGGTGTTCCTCATCCTCTGCACGGTTACTCCTTAACCTTTTCTCTGAGCTTTCTACAACAAAGTCAGAGTACTTTCTTTACTACGAGGAGTAGAAGCACAGACCAGAAAGAGCTTTGTTGTTGTTGTTGTTGTTGTTTTAATCAGTTGGCTCTGTTCCTTTTCTTGTCCTGTGTCCACTAATTACCTTGGTTAGCTGTTTCCTCCTTAAAACTTAAGAATCTCTCACTTACTCTCTCTCTCAAATAAATAAATAAATAAATAAATAAATAAATAAATAAAAACTTTAAAAAATAAATGTCGTAGTATAAAATATAAAGTAAAACTTCATCCTCCAGAGGTAACTAACCCCACTAATTAACAATTTGGTGTCCTCCTACCAGGCCTTTTCAGTTCCCTATTTTAGCAATCCAGTATACAGTTGCATATCCTATTCTTTGTCTTTCTTTTTACAGTTGGATTTCTTCTTATGTCAGCACATGTAAATTTATTCTTCTTAACGGTTACCTAGTATTCTCTTTTACAGGATCTACTATCAATTTACTCATCCTTCATTAGTAGACATTTGGGTTCTTGTTAATTATCTTTGTTACTCTATCCAGTGATACAGTGCTTACTGTAAATATAATATATATTTGTAAATATAATTTACCTACTTTGTGTATCTCTATAAAATAGGTTCTTATAAGTGGAATTGCTGAGTCTAACAAAGTGTATGTTCTAGTTTTTTGATAGATAGGGACTATTGTCTTCCAAAAAGATGTTGAGTCAGTTAACATCAGCAATGCTTATATGAGAATGAATGCATATTTCCTCAATTCTGATTTTAGGGGATCCCTGGGTGGCTCAGCAGTTTGGCGCCTGCCTTTGGCCCAGGGTGTGATCCTGGAGTCGTGGGTCCCACGCCGGGCTCCCGGCATGGAGCCTGCTTCTCCCTCCTCCTGTGTCTCTGCCTCCCTCTCTCTCTCTCTCTCTCTCTCTCTCTGTCTATCATAAATAAATAAATCTTTTTTAAAAAAAATTCTGATTTTAGCTGTCTTTTCTGATACATGAAAATAGTATCTTGTTCTCTTTGATTTTAAGATTTAAATTTTACATCATTTTTTTATTTGGAGATTTGAAAATACTGATTTTTTTTTCATTTAAAACTTCACTTTCAAATAGATTTTGATTGCCATAAGAAATTAGCAATACCCTAGATCTTTTTAAGTTTTTCCCATCTTTCTCTACTCAGATGTCAGCCCCTCAGACAGGCTTTCTCTAGCCCCCTTACCTGAACACTACCCCCCCATTTTTAATACATCGCCCTACTTTATAGTAATGTAGAATTTTAGTACCTGAAAGTAACTTAATGTATATATAACCATTTGCATGTGTGTATAATATTTATATAAAATATTTCAAATGGTATTTTTTATGTTTACCTTCTGTGTCATGGAGGCAGACTTAATCCTTCCTGTTTATTGCTATTTCTCCAGTGCTTTGAATAATGCCTGGCATATACTTTATGTCATCCTCTATTCACATAATTCTTATATTTACATCTCATAATAACTGAGCAGGTATAGGACATACAGTTTCTCTTCATTTTATACAGCTGAGCAGCTGAGACCTGGGAAGCCTATTAGCCAGATTTCAAATGGATAATCAGTGGATGATCTAGGCTTTAAAACCCTGGTTGACTTCTATTCTAGTATTTTTTCTACTCTCTCGTGCTCCTGAGATTTCTTATTCAGAAGTTCAGGAGAGGGACCTTTCTTATTTTCATTACTCCTAGCAAAATCCTCAGTATGTCATGTATAGGGATACCAATATCGCATCTGAAACATAACTTAGAGAATAAACCATTTCTCCCAGGAAATCATTTGCTTACCTATCATCAATTCATTCTAATTACCTTTTCTTTAAAAAACATTAGCCTTCATTTAAAGCAGAAAAAAACTTGGGAAAGTTTTTAATGTATGCTTTTGCTTTTAATATTGTTTAAAATCTTTATTCCATCTGTTTCCATGAAATGTAGAATTAAAGCCCCAATTTTTAGTTCCAAATTCTACCTGCAACTGTTTTTGTTTTGCTTTTGAAGGTTTATTTATTTATTTTAGGGAGTACACGCAAGTGGGAGAGGCAGAGGAGAGGGAGAGAATCTCAAGCAGACTCCACGCTGAGCACAGAGCCCAACAAAGGGCTCAGTCTTATAACCCTGAGATCACAACCTGAGCTTACACCAAGAGTCAGACACTAAACTGTGCCAATCAGGTGCCCCTGAAAACTACCTGCAACTGTTCTTATAAACTGGCTTATTAAATAATAAGCTAGCTAACAATTAAATTTCTAAGTCTTCTTCATCGATTGCTATCAGTTATACAAAAGACAATCGATCAGGTCCATGTCCATTGATCTTTCTAGGATAATTTTAGTTCAGTAATATTTTTAAATAAAAGAGTCAGTTGTAAAATTTATAAAATACGTGTTAATATCTGATACGTGTTTGTTGTGTTTTGTTCTAATAGGCAAGAAAATAGCATATCATTGGTGAAAGCTTATTGGAATGAACTTTTTACTCTTGGTCTTGCCCAGTGCTGGCAAGTGATGAATGTGGCAACTATATTAGCAACATTTGTCAATTGTCTTCACAGTAGCCTTCAACAGGGTAAGGAACATTTTATATTTTCTTTTTCCAGGCTATCAGAGGAGGGGGGGGCATCAGTTCTACAAAGTATATTATCATTAAAATCAGATAGCTAATTAATGTTTTAGATACCAACAGCCTTTTTAATAGAGGTAACTTTTACATTTTGATGAATTCATCCATTAGTCACCTAAAAATATTTTCAAAAGAGCATAACAAAACTGAAAAAATTATATTTTTAAGTCTGACAGGCTGCTTCTGACTAAGCCCTGTGATTTTTTTTTTGCATACTTGGACATAGGTACCAAAGAATCCAGGGTTAGCTTACATAGAGGTGATCAGATATTTTTAAATACATACTTCCCACCAATTTTCAAAATTTTTTTTACTATAGTCCTTTGAATCCCAACATAGGCTGATTTTTTTTTTTTAAATCAGTTCATTGGGAAGTATTCTTTCATGTAAATAGTACTGAAGAGTCACAGAATAGTCTACTCTTTTTTCTTGATGCCATGGTAATTACAGCTTTATTTGAAGAAACAGGGAATCATTGATTTATAAATGTTTAACTTTAAATTGGCTTGTGACTAACCATGAGCATGCCCCATCCTCAAATGGGAAGAACTGCTTTTTGAATTTAGGAATAATTTACAAATTGGGAATTATGTTTTATTTCCTTAGCATTTCTCATTGTTTTACATTATTTTTAAATCATCTGCTTCCACTTCCTGTTTGAGGGCAGAGAAGTCATTAAGATGATTGATTAACCACATCATTAACAGTAGATCTGCTAAAAAGTAACACTATTCCATCTTATTTATGGGCTCCTAGTCGTGATTCATTTATCATGAATTTGTAAAGGATTATAAATAGCCTACTTCACTAAAGCTATAGTTGGCTAATCAGATGTATTTTAAACATAAACACAATAAAATTTTTATGAAACTTTATCAACTTTTCTTTGGCCTTGGCAGTGTTTTTTACTAAGTATTTGTTTTTATTTTAGTAGTATTAGTAACTTTAAAACATCAAGGTGCTTTTGCTCATTTTTTCAACCAATTATAAATTTAAATAAAATCTTGTAACCGAAATTTGGGTCTTTTGTAGGCCAGTTTTTCAGGAGGTTATCTTTACAGCTTATCTTCTCAAAGGTGTATCTTGAAACACTAAATTTGTTGGGATTTTGTTTTGTTTTGCTAACAGCTTGGTTTTTTTTTTGTTTGTTTGTTTTTGTTTGTTTTTGCTTGAATGAGCAACGGCTGAAGACCACTAATTAGTTTCATCTTTACTTGCAGAGATATTTAATTTTAAACACTGACAGATTGGTTATATTCAAAGCTAGAAATTAATGAGAAGGAATAACTTGGTTAAAAAATTTTAGCCAAAAAAAAAAAATTTTAGCCAAAAACTAGAAGTTGTCATTTATTTGTTTTTAAAGATAAAATGTCAACAGAAAGAAGAAAATTATTGATGGAGCACATCTTTAAGCTACAGGAGTTCTGTAACAGCATGGTTAAACTCTGCATTGATGGATATGAATATGCCTACCTGAAGGCAATAGTACTCTTCAGTCCAGGTACATAAGTATTTACTTCTTTTTTAAAATACAGTATTTGTGGGGCACCGGGGTGGCTCAGGTTGCTAAGTGTCTACCCTCAGCTCAGGTCATGATCTCAAGTCCTGGGATCAAGCCCCACATTGGGCTCCTTGCTTAGTGGGGAATCTGCTTTTCCCTCTGCCCTTTCCCTTCCTTGTGCCCTCTAATGCTCGCTTGCTCTCTTAAATAAATAAATACAGTCTTGTAACACATAGTATTTGAGGGTGTGGAGAAATCAAAATATCATAAATTGCTGGTGGGGATGTGAAATGATGCAGTTAAAGTGGAAACAGCCCAAGTGTCCATCAACAAATGAATAAACCAGATATAATATCCACATTCAAGGGAGAATCAGTCAGCCATTAAAAGGAATGAAATTCTGATACATGCTACACCATAGTTGAAAACAGTGCAGTAAGTGGAAGAAGTGAGTCACAAAAAAAACACATTTTATATGATTCCATTTATATGAAATGTCTAGAATGGGTAAATCTGTAGAGACAGAAAATAGATTCATAGCTACCAGGGATTAAGGGGTGGGGGTGCATAGAAAGTGACTCCTAATGGACAGAGAGTTTCTCTTGGGGTGACAAACATCTTATAAAATTCAGTCATAATGACAGTTGCTGCACAACTCTGGATATACTAAAAACTATTGAATTACACACTTTAAATCAGTGGATTTTATGGATGGTAGGCATTTAAGTATGAAAAGGAAAGAAATCATTGAAATGACATAATTATGTCCACAACAACATTTGAGTTCTTAGGCATATTTTGGTAGGCATCATTAGAAGGCAAAGGTGAGTATTGGTTTGTTAATGGGTTAAACTTAGAACCTCTTATTAGAGTTACCAACAGATAGAAAAATGTCTCTTATTTTCCTGCCAGTTTCTAGCATTCACATAGTAAAATGACAGTTCAATGATCAATTTATGAATAAGAAAAATTTATTCTTTCAGATCCTATATTTTTTATTTTGGTATGTGTTTCTATTCTGTACATGATAATAAAATTACCTAAGGAAACTTGCATCTTAAACTCAGTGACACCAGTATGACAAAGTTTTTTTTTTCCTGTTTCTTACAGTATTTCATGTAAATTAATAACATGTACTTCCATTTTATTTTTTTTAATTATTTATTTATTTATTTATGATAGTCACACACACACACACAGAGAGAGAGGCAGAGACACAGGCAGAGGGAGAAGCAGGCTCCATGCACCGGGAGCCCGATGTGGGATTCGATCCCGGGTCTCCAGGACCGCGCCCTGGGCCAAAGGCAGGCGCCAAACCGCTGCGCCACCCAGGGATCCCATGTACTTCCATTTTAATCACAGCCAATTTGCCATCTTCATTTTCTTTAAAATTGAAAGAACATAAATTTGATTTAATGCAATTTTATTTTATTAGATATTACCAATATTTTCTATTTAATTTTTATTCTTGTTAGAGCAGTTTCCCATGTTTTTCAATTTTGCCTAAGTTCTCTTACTATTCCCATTTTTGTGAAATTTTATGACTATTGAAATGTTTATAGTTTCCTCTTTCTGCATTATAGTTTTTCTGATAGAGATACTGTCCATTGTTTGATAATTTCAGACATATCTTTTTACCTAGCAATGATCCTAACAATGATGAGGGGGTTCTTATGAAAAAAAAATAGCATAGAATATAATCTGCAAATATTTCATAGGATTAAAGTGCTTCTTTAACGAAGCTCATTTTATTTTATTTTTTTTTAATTATTTTTTTAAATTTTTATTTATTTATGATAGTCACAGAGAGAGAGAGGCAGAGACACAGGCCCAGGGAGAAGCAGGCTCCATGCACCGGGAGCCCGATGTGGGATTCGATCCCAGGTCTCCAGGATCATGCCCTGGGCCAAAGACAGGCACCAAACCGCTGCGCCACCCAGAGATCCTATGAAGTTCATTTTATTTTTTTGTTCCTGTTGAAGCAAAATGATCAAACTCCCTTCCATGGCTTTTGGAATAGAGAAAACTATTTTAGTAGAAACCAGTGATATCATTTATTTATGTTTTAGAATATGTATATGAAACAAAATAGTTTTAAGGGTTTAAGGTGCCCCTGCACCTGGGTGGCTCAGTCAAACTTCTGCCTTCTGCTCAGGTCACGATCCCAAGTTCCAGGGATAGAGCCCCATATCTGAGCTCCCTGCTCAGTGGGGAGTCTGCTTCACCCTCTCCCTATGCCCCTCTCCTTGATTATTCTCTGTCTCTCTCTCTCAAATAAATAAAATCTTTAAAAATAAATAACTTTTTTAAAAAGGGTTTAAAGGGCAGCGCGGGTGGCTCAGCGATTTAGTGCCACCTTCACCCCAGGGCCTGATCACGGGTCTCCAGGATCAGGTTTCCTGGGGACCCAGGATTGAGTCCCGCGTCAGGCTCCCTGCATGGAGCCTGCTTCTCCCTCTGCCTGTGTCTCTGCCTCTGCCTCTTTCTCTCTCTGTCTCTCGTTCTCTCTCTGTCTCTGTCTCTCATGAATAAATAAATAATTTAAAAAAAAGGGTTTAAAATACAGTGTTTGCATTTAGTAGGTGAATTACTAAATATGTTTGTGGAGTGAGAGAACCATGCATAGGATAGTGCTGCTTTTATTTTTTTTTTTAACCGTACTTCCCACCCCCTCTGTCTCACCTCTCCTAATTAAATGAGATTCAGAACTAGGGTAACATACATACATTCTTTAATGTTTCAGATCATCCAGGTCTAGAGAACATGGAACAAATTGAGAAATTTCAAGAAAAGGCATATGTGGAATTCCAAGATTATATAACCAAAACATACCCTGATGACACCTACAGGTATCTAAAAGTTAAATACTATCTAATTAAATCCATCTTAAAACTTTTTGTGAATCTATTACTTCATTATTTTCCATTCTAAGAGTAAATCAGTGTTTTTAGTCAGCAGATCTTTGAAATAGTTAATGCTACTAAAAGCAGAAGTGCATTATTGTAGGTGATTTACAGGTAGTATTTCTTGGCATTTCTTACAATTTATAGGAGACTTGAGCAGAGAAAGGCTAGCTTGCTCAAGGTTGCACACCCATAGCAGGCCTGCCTGGGAACTCAGGTTGCCTGACTCTAGTGCCCAAACTCTGTTTTCTTCAGATGAAGTAAAGGATGTTAGTGAAAGGGAAAAAAACAGGAATGAATGACTAAAAGAATAAAAACACCATTTGACTATTTTATAAATAATTTAGGAATTTGGTTTATGGTATTTCTACCAAGGTATTTCTTGAATACCAAGGTATTCCCTTGAAAAGAAATTTTTTTATAAGATCAAACTTAATTTTTGAAGAGGGATTGTATTGGAGAGTAGTTAAGCACATGGCTGTCACAGCCAGAAGACCAGGGCTTGACTCCTGACCCACTCACTCACTATATGTATGACCTTAGACAAGTTATTCACCTTCTGTGTTTCAGTTTATCTGTAAAATGTAGATAATAGTACCCACAATTTGTGTAATGATTAAATCAGTTAATGTATGTAAATAGCTTGGGACAGTGCCTATTGTATAGTGTATTATATTGCATATCATGTAACATATATGTATGATATAATAAGGGCTATATAAATGTGTTTACTATTATTAATTTAACATGCTTCAGGGATCCCTGGGTGGCGCAGCGGTTTGGGCCTGCCTTTGGCCCAGGGCGTGATCCTGGAGACCCAGGATCGAATCCCACATCGGGCTCCCGGTGAATGGAGCCTGCTTCTCCCTCTGCCTATGTCTCTGCGCCTCTCTCTCTCTCTCTCTCTCTCTCTGTAACTATCATAAATAAATAAAAAAAATAAAAAAAAACATGCTTCATATTAATAAAAGAATGTTTTACATAAAATAATTTTTTACAGATACTGCATAGTAGGTTTATAAGCCAGTTCCATCATGAAAACCATCCTTAGTTTACCTAACCAGTTTTCCTACCAGTCTTATTGCTGCAACTCAGGTGGTAGAACAGACAAGAATTGGGTAGTTTGAGGAGAGTAGTGGCTACAAGAAAGTAACTTAATCCTCTTTTCAGTTGGTCTCAGATGTTAGAGTGCAAGACCTTAGAATACAGGAGGGTTACACATACCCAAGCTTTTTGGAAAGTTAGATTTTTTATTGTTGGTTTTGTTATGATTGTTCTCAGTTTTTTAAAGTTTGAAAGTTGTTTTATATCTCAATGTACAAATGTAGTATTTAAATTTTTCCTCCTTGACATACAGCTGGTTTGCTGACCTCAGTTCCATTAGGATCCACATACTTCGACTGATCTCTGGAATTCTCTCAGTTTCTTATATTCTGATTTGTTTAAAAGTAATAAATTATCTTTGGATAGCAGTTTTCAACTTATACCTTATGTAATGTATGGTTTTGCCTTTAAAATCCTCAGTAGCATAGAAACTGGTAGGAATCATTTCATTGATCTTTACCACCACAACACAGAGAAACCAGGAGTAAGTGGCTAACACTCATTCACATAAGTAGAGAGGTCGTTGAATCAAGATTTGAACCAGTGGTCTTGATTTTGTATTCTGTGCTCTTCCCAGTAATAACTACTGCCTATTTTATACCATTTCCATTGTTTTTTGATAACCATTGGGCCCCATGTGTCTTGATAACACAAAACATTGCTGTTCTTACAACCTCAACTGAGTCTCTAAGCCATTCTTAAATATATAATTTGATCTCTGCTTTAATAACTTAGTTCCATGGTGGGGCACTTGGGTGGCTCAGCCAATTGTGTCCAACTCTTGATTTCAGCTCAGGTCGTGATCTCAGGGTCATGAGATCAGCCCTCTGTCAGGCTCTGCACTCATTGGGGAGTCTGCTTGAGATTTTCTCTCTCTCTCTCAAATAAATAAATATTTTTAAAAATAAATAAGTAACTTAGTTCCATGGCCCATATGGCCAAGCAGAGGCAACAGTGTAGCAGCTAAGAGCAAGGCTTTCCTACAAAGTCTGTCAACTGCATTTATATCCAGATGATTGTCATACCCTCTAAGGCTTGAAAATGCTTAAGTTTTTATTTTAACTCTTGACAGATCTTTGTTAAATTAGACCACAACCAATATACATACAAAAATTATTCATATTTTTCTACTAAGTTTCTTTTTGATTTACACTCTTGTTTTTTCCTTTCCCTTTTTTTACTTTTAGGTTATCCAGATTACTACTCAGATTGCCAGCATTGAGACTGATGAATGCTACCATCACTGAAGAATTGTTTTTCAAAGGTCTCATTGGCAACGTACGAATTGACAGTGTCATCCCACATATTTTAAAAATGGAGCCTGCAGATTATAACTCACAGATAATTGGTCACAGCATTTGAAGGCTGAAATAGCACTACAAACCTTACTGTTGTTCCCCAGAACACAAGAAGATACCAAATTGAACTCATTGTTTCCAGGGTATCAGGAAATTTTGACTTTAAAGAGTAACCAAAAACCCAAGGTGTTTTTATTTTAACTTCTTAAGAATTTTTTTAAGTGACTGGGCAGGTAGTAGGAATTAGAATTTCACTTCCTGTCTTATTTAAGTGAGTAAGAAATACTATGAATTTATTCTTGGTTAAGATGACACCTTAAGCTATCACTTCTTGGCATCTAAACTAAGATCACTCATTACATTTTATCTTATAAACAAATAAATTAGTTTTTTTTTTCCAGAATTGTGTTCTATTCATGTTTTTCATTATGAACTAGTATAAACACTTAATCTTCAGAAATCCCTAAGGAGGATTTCCTTGCATTTTTACTTTTCCATAATATAATCTGTTTGTTTTAATTACTATGTAAAAGATTATTTTATGCTCAATGGTATAGTAACATTAGAACCATAGGAAATAATAATTGAATATATATTTTTTGTCTTTTGTGAATATTATGGCACCATTAGCATATAACACTCATTGCTGGCAATGAGACATAGGCCTACGTGAAATTTCAAGACTTATTTTTTAGTGTTGTATATTATTAGTTACAAGCACTTTTTATTTATGTATGTAGCAGAAAATTGTTTTTGAGAATGAGATAGGGTTCATGTTTTAATATTTTTGGTTTACTGCTGTGTTTTAAAAGTGGTAGAGACTGACCCCTAAAATGTTTCAGTATTTTAAAATATTAAAATTGTTGTTCTTCCATTCCACAAAAAGCATCAGACTCCTCTCCCTCTTTTCTGACCTACATTAGAACTTCCTGACTTTTCCATAAGTTTTAGTCCTTTTCTTTTAGGTCATTAGAAATACCCAACTTAATAAATAATGGATTTATCATAGCCAATCTGTGTTTTCAAGGTGAGTTAAACTATTTTAAAGCAAATTGATAATTTTAAAAATTTAAGTTTTTTAATATGTAAAGGAATATGCACTGATGTTTCACCATAAAGGGGGGAAAGCTGTTTTTTAACAATAGTATGAACATCAGCTTGAAGCCTGTTGCCACGACAAAACCATTTTAGACTCCTTAGATGCCTTCCACAGTAATGTTTTCCTTAGCAAACCTGATGCTGTTAAATCTGCTGACTGTCATGATAAATTATTTTGGTATGTCTATTTGTTGATTTAAAAAAAATGGAGATTTTATTGCACTCAGAGTACATTTTTTAATAAAGATTTTTGCAATAGAAAGCTGAATTTGGGGGAGGGTGTGGATTTTACTAATTGCTACTTTATAGTAAATCAGAATTTTAAAAGTATCAACTTACAGTCTTTACCAACTTATTAAGGGAAACTTTTTTCCCTATTTAAAATGTGATTTTTTTGTCAACAGGTTTATTTATAATTATCAAATGGGAAAAACTACATTCAGTACAAAATAATTCAAATGAAAAAAATCAGGAGGTTTATATCTTTATAAACCCAATGAAGTAAGCCAAGGATTCAGGAAAATAATTCTTTAAAATAATGTACCAGTGGTTAATTAAGATACATGTTCCTTTCAGGTATTTTTCCTGATTAAATTTGTAGTTATATTTGGAAGTGTTTTAAAACTATATTAAAATGTGACCTTCATTAAAAATGTCCATTTATATGATTTCAGAGTCCTATTTGTTCAGTGTTTGGTCATCCATTTGTTTTGTTAAGAAGTCTCTAACAGGATTTATTAATACTTCTAGGGGGGCACCTGGGTGGCTCAGTGGTTGAGTGTCTGCCTTTGGCTCCGGATGTGATCCCAGGGTTCTGGGATCGAGTCCTGCATGGGGCTCTCCACAGGGAGTCTGCTCCTCCCTCTGCCTATGTCTCTGCCTCTCCCCTCTGTGTCTCTCATGAATAAATAAATAAAATCTAATAAAATAATAAAATCTTCTAGGAAGGGAAATGCATGGAAAACATTTCCATATCAAATATTTCAGGATTATTTACAATTCCCTTTGAAGACTTTCCACTAAAACTGCAGACTATTATTTAATTCAATAAATTCTTGGAAAGCAAAATGCAAGTAGAGAAAGACTGACTTATTAGCAGAGCCAGAACCAAGGAAGCTCTAATCTGAGTGCCTGCAAAAGGCAGTTCAATGAGATAGGCTGGTATCCAGAAAAGATGCTCTTTACCTAGAGAGATTGGTGCTCATATTCAGAAATGATACTTGGGACATTAAAAAGATTGGTTGCAAGTCTGTGTTCAAAATCATTGAATTATCTTTTTTCTGCCCTTACTTAAATACTTAAATCAGATGACCACTTTTTTTCCTTCCAGCTTTTTGAGCAGGAGGCCAGAGGTTAATTCTCTTGAGCCACTCAAGTGGAAGATCAGATTTAACAGGGTACCAGGAATAACAGAAAGCCTGGGTTAAATATATATAGGCTTAAAAATATGGATTAAGTGAAAATACGTATTCTGAATGTGGGCTCCCTAATCATGTTCCCACAATGCTGGCCATGGGTATAACCTCTATCAGAGTTGTTTTCTTCAGAGAAATTAATTGGCCTTAGAGAAAAGATTGCAGATACTCAACTTTTGGTTGTATCTTGGTGAAAAGCCTGCTTGCCACTTCATCATTCTTCAGTGAAGCCCACTAATTTTGAGTCACATGTATACATGGAGTAGACACTTTATTCCCTACCATTAAATATGAACTTAGAGCCAGAATCAACAGATAATTGCAGAAAATCTCCAGTACATTAAGAGGTCAGACACTGTTAGGGCTGAGGGGAGGCAAAGAAATACAATCCAGGGATCAGAAAAATATCCACCCCAAAGGTAATTAATATTTTGAAAGAAAGTAGATGTTGTATCCAGTAAATGAGAAAAGATGCTTTGGGGATGTCTGTTTTTTTTTGTTGTTGTTGTTTTCAAAGCTTTATTTAAATTCTAGTACAATATTGGTTTCAGGAGTAGAATTCAGTGGTTCATCACTTATGTACAAAACAGTGCTCATCATGAAAAGTCCCCATCTCCCATCTAGCACATCCCCCACCCACCTCCCTCCATCACCTCTGTTTCTTCTCTACCATTAAGAGCCTTTTTTTTTCCCCATTAAGAGTCTTTTATGGTATGTTTCCCTCTCTTTTCCCCCTCCCATATGTTCATCTGTTTAGTTTCTTAAGTTCTACATATGAAAGAAATCACATGGTATTTATCTTTCTCTGACTTTTTTCACTTTAGCATAACACCATGTAGTTCCATCCACATCATTACAAAACTTTTTGAGAAAACTCCATACTGTTTTCCAGAGTGGCTGCACCCATTCACATTCCCACCAACCAGTACAAAAGGGTTCCCCTTTCTCCACATCCTTGCCAACATCTGTTGTTCCCAGTGTTGTTAGCTTTGGACATTCTGACAAGTGTGAGGTGGTGTCTCATCATGGTTTTGATTTGTATTTCCCTGATGATGAGTGATGTTGAGCATCTTTTCATGGGTCTATTAGCTGCCTGGATGTTTTCTTTGGAAAAGTGTCTATGCATGTCTTCTGCCCATTTCTTAACTGGATTATTTGGTTTTTTGGGGGTGTTGTTTGATATGTTCTTCATAACTTCGGATACTAGCCCATTATCAGATTCGCAAATATCTTCTCCCATTCTGTTGGTTGCCTTTTAGTTTTGTTGATTCAAGTCATGTGTGAAAAAGCGGACCCCAAAGTATTCAAAAGTATGATTTAACCTGTTTATTGAAAACATAAATACATCATTGAGAGGTACTTAGGTAGGTGGTGAAATTAAGTTAAAAAGCAAGGGACAGGTCCCTGGCTGGCTCCATCAGAATAGCATGTGATTAGATATCGGGGTCGTGAGTTCAAGCCTCATGTCAAGTGTAGAGATTACTTAAGTAGATTAAACTTTAAAAAAATAAAAACAAGGGAATTATTAGTAAGTAATTTAGAATTCTAGTTACCTCTGGAAGAGTAGGAAGGAAGAAGATACAAACGGAGGGACATACAAGGGTTTTCAAAGTATTAATGCCTTCTGTTCATTACAAATTCTCTTGCTTTGTAACAAACCACTCAAACTTAGTGGCTTAAAACATTTGTTAGTTCATGATTCTAAACTTGAGTTTGGCATGGACAGCTCTTCTGTACCCAACAGCTCAAAGGGCAGGAATTGGGATTTTTGGAATCATTCACACACATTTATCTGATAGTGACTGCTTGCTTTGCAGAAGTGGCAATCATCTGGAAGAGCATGAAGAACCAAAAATGTTGCTGCCACTCTTGGGAAGGGTGTGTATCTCAGCAGCCTCAGGAGAATCCCAATGTAGAGAAGAGGTTATCTTAACAAGGTTTCCTGATGGGTCTTTGTCTAATGGAGTTGCTTATAAATTGACACATAAGAAGTTGTGAGAAGTTAAAATAATTGTAGCATTTTGGACTAAAAAGATACAGGACAGTACAAAATAGACCTTTGGACCTTCAAACTTATATGGGCTGGAAGACTAAGAAAACTACTCAGCGCGGCAGCCTGGGTGGCTCAGCGGTTTAGCGCCGCCTTCAGTCCAGGGTGTGATCCTGGAGACCCAGGATCGAGTCCCATGTCGGACTCCCTGCATGGAGCCTGTTTCTCCCTCTGCCTGTGTCTCTCTCTCTCATAAATAAATAAAATCTTTAAAAACAAAGGCAAACTTTAAAAAGAAAAAAAAAGAAAACTACTCAGCTACAGACATAGGCCCCTTTTTGTGAAAAATAAAGGGTAATTTCCATGTGGCCATTGGGCAAGTGTTAAGAGAGAGACAGGTGGAAACCAGATAGTCTTCCAACCTAGCCTCAGGGTCCTTGTCCGTTTGGGCTACTATAATAATATACCACATACAGGATGTGAAACCACTATAGAAACATAAGGATGGATAGAAATTAAGATGAACACACTAATGCTTCAGCAAGCCTTGACTTTAAACTGAACAAATTTTTCTCTTCCTCCTTGAAGCCTCCTCCTCCCCTTCACTGTTTTTCTGTAGAACCCTCTGTTCCAGGAATTCAGTATCCATCTTGACATCTTTGCCAACCTCAATGTAGACTCCGATGGCCAGCACAAGCGCTAGTCATGAGACCACACCCTGAAGACATGACCAAACCTGGCTGGCAGCATGTACCAGATTCCTCTCAAAATCACCCAGGGGGCGCCTGGGGAGCTCAGTCGGTTGAGCATCGGCCTTCGGCTCAGGTCATGATCAGGTCCTGGGATGGAGCCCAACCACCAGCTCCCTGCTCAGCAGGGGGCCTGTTTCTCCCTCTCCCTCTGCCCCTTCCCTCTCGTCCCTGCTTGTGCTGCCTTGCTCCCTGTATAAAAAATAAATAAAATCAAAAAATAAAATAAAAAATAAAATCTTTAGAACAAAAATCAAAAAAAGCAACTAGATCCTATATTTTCGTATAAAATCTCTAAGCCTATTACCTTGGGCGAGTCTGCAATTTTGAAGGTATTAGCCTGCTGCAACCTCCTTTGCCCAACAAATATGCCCGTCCTTTTTGGGCAAATGATAAAACTATCATTCCTCTTTGTCTCCAAAGTCTGTCTTTGTATTATGTTTTGGCTCAGGAGGACAGGTTTTTGAAAACAGGTGGCTTATAAACAACAAACTTTTGTTTCTCACAGTTCTGGAGCCTAAAAGCCCGAGATCAGGGTGCCAGTGTGGTCAAGTTCTACTGACTTCCTGACCAAAGGTTGCAGACTGCTGACTTCTGCAGGGTCCTCACATGATGGAAAGAGCTAAGGATTTCTCTAGAGCCTGTTAGAGGCACTAATTGCATTCACGAGGGCACCATCCTCATGACTTAAACACCACCTAAAGCCCTCACCTACTATCACCTTTGAGGGTTAAGATTTACATGAATCTGGGGAGGGAGGACACACAGACTGTAGCACTCAGAAACCAAGCATCATTGGTACATCCGGGTGGCTCAGTCGGTTAAGCGTCCAACTCAATTTTGGCTCAAGTCATGATCTCAGGGTCCTTGTCTGAGCCCCACATTGAGCTCCATGTTCAGTGGGGAGTCTGCTTGAGATTCTCTTCCTCTCCCTTTGCCCCTCCCCCTGCTCACACTCACTCTCGCTCTGTCTAAAATCTTAAAATCATTGCTTCTGTGTCACTTTATTAAGGCCTCAAATTCAGAGGAAAATATACTTATTTTTTAAGATATATTGGAGAGAGAGAGAAAGCACGTGTGTATGTACACCGTGTGTATGTACACACAAGAGTGGGGGAAGGGCAGAGGGAGAGAAGCTTCAAGCAGATTCCATGCTGAGCACAAAACCCAACCTGGGGCTCAATCCCTTGATCCATGAGCGGAAACCAAGAGTCAGAGGTTTAACCCACTGAGCCACCCAGGCACCCCTAAACTATACTTTTTTTAAGGTTTTATTCATGAGAAACAGGCAGAGACATAGGCAGAGGGAGAAGGAGGCTCCCTGAGTTGAGCCCGATGTAGGGACTCGATCCCAGGACCCCGGTATCATGACCTGAGCCGAAGGCAGACGCTCAACCACTGACCACCCAGGTGCTATTAAACTATACTTCTTGATAGGAGAGTTGCAAAATTCTGTACCAGTATAGAGAACCAGAATTTTTTTTGCAACCATTTCTGGAAAACAATCTGTCACAGGTTGTTGTGTGACTCAGTTGTAGACTTTTTTTATTTTTAATTTTTTTTTTATTTATGATAGTCACAGAGGGAGAGAGAGAGAGGCAGAGACACAGGCAGAGGGAGAAGCAGGCTCCATGCACCGGGAGCCCAACGTGGGATTCGATCCCGGGTCTCCAGGATCGCGCCCTGGGCCAAAGGCAGGCGCCAAACCGCTGCGCCACCCAGGGATCCCCTCAGTTGTAGACTCTTAAGATTAAATAGACACTTTTATATATGTATTTCACAAAATTTGATAGAAAATAATCCTTAAATGGAAAAAAGCTAGGTGGTCTTAGACTGCCAGATTGCTACAATTCCCTGTATCTAGAAGAGGGAGAATAAGTCCTTCAGAAGTTGTCAGGACA
Source organism: Nyctereutes procyonoides (assembly GCF_905146905.1). Lineage (NCBI taxonomy): Eukaryota > Metazoa > Chordata > Mammalia > Carnivora > Canidae > Nyctereutes > Nyctereutes procyonoides. The sequence goes on from NW_026575122.1 coordinate 29,131,682, forward strand.
AACTGGCCCTTTAATAGATATGTACCAATAAACTTAGTAAACTGTACTGAGAGAATGGAACATGAATATATGTGTGTGTGTGCGTGTGTGTGTACAGTGTTGTCAAAGAGCTGAATCCTCATCTTCTATGTTGGGAAGTCAGATAATATCTAAAATTTTAAAATTCTAGAAATAATGTAATTTAACAATATGTTAGTGAATACCAAGATAAGCAGCTAAAGGGTTGAAACAATTCCCTGCCTGATTTTGGGAGTTGGAAATCAGATCAGGATGCAGAACTAATATGATTCTTTTGACCAGGTACATATGTTCCATGTATTAATTTTTTTAAAAAAAATGGGTGAGCTAAACAGCAAATTAGATTGCTTAGAGCAGAATTAAGGTTTTGTGCAATATTTTTGTTCACATGAGCAGCGCAATATTATCTGAATGGATTCTGCATATACCTTTAGGTTTCTTTGGCTCTATAATAATAATACTAGTATCAAGTTAATGACAAACATCAGAACAGGGTACTATGACAAAAGAGCAACAAGAGATCAAGAAAGAGTCCTTGAAACCAAATATAATAATGTTTTGTTTTGTTTTTTTAAAGATTTTATTTATTTATTCATGAGAGACAGAGAGAGAGGCAGAGGCACAGGCAAAGGGAGAAGCAGGCTTCAGGCAGGGAGCCCGACATGGGTCTTGATCCAGGGTCTCCAGGATCAGGCCCTGTGCTGAAGGCACTAAAGCGCTGAGCCACCAGGGCTTCCCTATAATAATGTTTAAATATGGAAATAAAATCTACCAAGACTGAATGGACTATAGGGCAGCCCCGGTGGCACAGTGGTTTAGCGCTGCCTTCCGCCCAGGGCATGATCCTGGAGACCTGGGATCAAGTCCCATGTCAGGCTCCCTGCCTGGAGCCTGCTTCTCCCTCTGCTTGTGTCTCAGCCTTTCTCTGTGTGTGTGTGTCTCTCATTAATAAACAAATAAAAATCTTTAAAAAAAAAAGACTGTATGGACTATACCCACATAAGGAACAATTAGTTGCAAAAAGACAAGTACTGCTTAATTCCACTTACAGGTGGTATCTGAAGTGACCAAACTTTTAGAAATAAAAAACAGAATGGTAGCTGCTGGAGGTTGTAAGATGGAGGGAAAGGGGAGTTGTTCAGTGTATATCGGGTTTCAGTTTTGCAAGATGAAAGGGCTCTGGAGATCTGCTGTATAACAACGTGCATATAGTTAACAGTGCTATACACCTGAATGGTTAGGATGTTGTGTTTTTTGCCACAAAAGAAAAAAAAAAGATGCCAGGAAACCAATTTGTAATTTTAAACACCTAAAAGAGAGAATCAAGCACCTATCTCACCTTTCCTATATGAACTGTGTATCAGGAACCAGATAGTTGGGGGGAACTATCTCTTTACAAAAGAATTGTGGCTAATGAAAAAATGAAATTATTAGGCAATGCTCACCACTGTCTGCCAAAAATCACAAAAAGTGAAACAGACACTGTGTATGCTTTCTGATGGAAAGATACCATCACCTATAACCTATATACCTAACAACATAAAAAATAAATACAAATCTGGTCCAGCACCTAGGTGTAATCACAGATACACGCCAGATATGGGGGGATAGAGGAACACAGGGACACAGTCAACAGAACCCAGACTATGGAACACTCTACTGGAGAAACTGCCTGTTTTTTCATCAAATAAATTGGAAGGACAAAAAAAAAAATGTAAGGAAGGGAAAAAAGGGGAATCCAAGTTTTAACGCATATTATGTATAATCATAAAATACCTCCTGGAATATTAGAATACTATTTAGTATCCTCTATTATTTAAAATTTTTAAGTAAATATGCACGATTTAATTGTCTAAGAAAATTTTAAGTCTTCAAATTCTGAATTTTAATTTTGCAACTAAATCCTTGAGAGCAGATATTAACCTAACGCCTGTCGATACCTGCTCCTCGATCCCTACACTAGTGTATCGAATGTATTTAATGTCATTCGTGCTCTATAAGGAAGTCGAAATAGTCGTTTCTAAAGACTCTTGGCGCTAGGAAGGATTTTTTTTTCTTTGCTAGGAAGGATTTTTGAAGTAGTCTGAGCAGATCATTTTAGGCGAGGAAACCGAGGTTCCCAAAGGAGCAACCTCCACGGGCGAAAGCCTAGGCTAGGCGAGCTCTCCAGCACCAGCCCGGCACCTTAGTCCAGCCCCTGAAAACTGTTTAGCTTCCCGCGCCTTCGTTTCCCATGGAAACCAGCCGAGCGTCCCTCCGCCCACCGTAAAGCCGCGGCGCGGAGGCGCTCCAGCTCCGCGCATGCGTAGAGCCATCCCCCGCGTGTCTGGCGCGCGTGCGCGAGCGGGAACTTCTTTTGTGGCCGGCACGGCGCTGCCGCGGGTTGGTTTCCCCCCGGTGCGTTTTGAGCGTCGCGCGGGGGAGGCTGGGCCTACGGGGCAAGATGGAGTTCCTGCAGGTCCTGAAACGGGGGCTGCAGCAGGTCAGCGGCCACGGCGGCCTCCGCGGCTATCTACGCGTTTTCTTCAGGTAGGCGGCCGGAGCCCCGCGCTTGCCCCCGGGAGTGTGCGTGAGTCCGTGGAAGGAGGGCCGGGCCGGGTCCCCTGGGAGAACTCGCAGGTCTTGTCAAGGACAGTCGGCCGTCAGTCTCCGCGCTGCCTCCCCAGGCCGAGGCGTCCGTCCAGGAGTCTCCCTGAGGTAGGATCGGAGCCAGCTGTGAAGACTGGAAGAGTCGAGTGCGTGTGGGTGCGGCAGCCCTGCCCGGCCTCCCGGACCGCAGCGCGCGCGGCCCCACCCTCTGACCTTGGCAAAGTGTGTGCCTTCGTGGCCTCCAGCTTCCTCCTCCTCCGGCCGGTAAACAGTTGGCCGAGATGAGGGTCAGGGTCCCGCCTAGTCCTGACATCGGTTCAGGTGGAGGAGCAGCAGCGGCCGCCCCTCCAGAGACCCAGAGCCGAGTGAAAGCCTGGAGACGTTCGGATCCTTTGAAGATGAAATACTTCGGGCCCCTGATTCCTTGAGGGTTTCTGCTAACCGCAGTGCCTCTTGGCCTTGGAGTAATAGATAAAAGTAGTCTCGTAATTTGAAGATATTGCATCTCTATACTTAGTGTAATTTTAGGACTGTGAGTTGAGTCGATCTGTCCTTTCTATCTTTCTCTGTATCTGCGTGGTCCTGGGGGCGACCTGAGCGGGGGATCCTAGAGCTCCTCCTTGAAAGCTGGCTCTTCAGCAGTGGGTGGCTTGATCCTGGAGACGAAGGCTAGACGTGCACAACTGCTGACTCGCCCCAGGTCTCATTTTCCTAGTCGATGCAGCAGCCTTTGTTATACTCAACTCTATTAAATTTATGGGTTTTTTAAAAAAAATTATTCATGAGAAACACACACACAGAGAGAGAGAGAGAGAGGCAGAAACACAGGCAGAGGGAGAAGCAGGCTCCATGCTATGAGCCCGACGCGGGACTCAATCCGAGGTCTCCATGGTCACGCCCCGGGCTGAAGGGGGCGCTAAACCGCTGAGCCACCCGGGCTGCTCATAAATTTGTGTTTTGGACAAAGGATCATACTAAATTCTCTCTCTCTCTCTCTTTGGATATTCACAGGACGAATGATGTGAGGGTTGGTACCTTAGTGGGGGAAGACAAATATGGAAACAAATATTATGAAGACAACAAGCAGTTTTTTGGTGAGTACAGTATTTTTTGGTAAATAATAAAGTGAGATTGAGCCTTGATTTAACTCTTGTGTTCCATAATGTACAAGGAGCTTCTTCAGTGACTATATAACCAACATACATTTTTTTTAATTTCATGGGATTATGTTATGTATATTATTTGTAAATGGAAATATTTTTACTTAAAACTCATGGGCCATTATGAGTTTATGGTAATGGTAAGTTGGATGTATCTACAGCATTCTTTGGATTTTTTTTGGTGTTTTTTTTATTTTTAAAAAAAGTTAGTTTCTTTTTAATAACAACATAGTATTCCACTGTAGGGAAGAAATCATTACGTTTTCTTTTTTTTTTTTTTTTTAATTTATTTATGATAGTCACACAGAGAGAGAGAGAGAGAGAGAGAGAGAGAGAGAGAGAGGCAGAGACACAAGCAGGCTCCATGCACCCGGAGCCCGACGTGGGATTCGATCCCGGGTCTCCAGGATCGCGCCCTGGGCCAAAGGCAGGCGCTAAACCGCTGCGCCACCCAGGGATCCCCTCATTACGTTTTCAAGTACTTCACTATTATAGACATTTGGATTGCCTTCAGCCGTATGCTATTAGAAACAATGTTGCAGGGAGGCCTGGGTGGCTGGGAGGTGTAGTGTCTGCCTTTGGCTCAGGGCATGATCTCGGGAACTGGGATTGAGTCCCGCACCTGGCTCCTCGCGGGAAGCCTGCTTCTTCCACTGCCTGTGTCTCTCTTTGTGTTTCTCACGAATAAATAAATAAAATCAAGAAGAAAGAAAGAGAGAAAGAAAGAAAGAAGAGAGAGAGAGAGAGAATAAAAGAAAGAAAGAAGAAAGAAAAAGAGAAAGAAAGAGAGAAAAGAAAAAAAAGAGAAAACAATGCTGCAGTGACTTGCTTGTAACGACATCTATATTCATTTAAGTATTGTAAGAATAAGTTCCTGGAAGTGGAATTCCTGAGTGTAAAAAGTACATTTAGGGGTGCCTGGGTGGCTCAGTGGTTGAGCGTCTGCCTTTGGCTGAGGATGTGATACTGGGGTCCTGGGATTGAGTCCCACATCGAGCTCCCTTTGGGGAGCCTGCTTCTCCCTCTGCTTGTGTCTCTGCCTCTCTGTGTGTCTCTCATGAATAAATAAATTAAATCTTAAAAAAACAAAAAGTACATTTAAAATTTTGATGAATGTTTATTGTGAGATTGTTAAGGCCCATTTTTATCATCATGACCTAATTCTGTGAAACTCTTTCCAAGGTTTTCTCCTCTGCCTTCACATTTCCCTGCCTAATTGGATTATAGTTTACTTGTAGTTGCTTATTCTTAAGATTGGTTTCTCTAATAAAAGAAGCCAAATCGGGATCCCTGGGTGGCGCAGCGGTTTGGCGCCTGCCTTTGGCCCAGGGCGCGATCCTGGAGACCCTGGATCGAATCCCACGTCGGGCTCCCGGTGCATGGAGCCGGCTTCTCCCTCTGCCTGTGTCTCTGCCTCTCTCTCTCTCTCTCTCTCTCTCTCTCTGTGTGTGACTATCATAAAAATTAAAAAAAAAAAAAAAAAAAAGAAGCCAAATCTTGATTTTGTTTTTTCCCTTCAAAAATCTTTATAGTTTCCATTTGGTCTAGGACTTGGGAGAAGGCTTCAGGGTGGTTAGAAGCTGCTGAGGGGCTGCAGGGAGAGGCTCTGGCAAATGCCTTAACACCAGAGGGATCCCAGAGGGGGTCCTCAAAGGCACCTGTGCTCCAGAAGATTCTAGTTGTGCTTGAAAATCTGTATTTCCTTTACTAGATAAGGCCATATTTAATTAGCATTAGTTGATATTTACTTAGGAAACCTCTGAGGGCACCTGGGTGGCTCAGTGGTTAAGCTTCTGCCTTTGGCTCCAGTTGTGATCCCAGGATCCTGAGATAGAGCCCTGTATCAGGCTCCCCACAGGAAGCCTACTTCTCCCTCTGCCTATGTCTTTGCCTCTCTCTGTGTGTCTCTCATGAATAAATAAATAAAATCTTAAAAAAAGAAAAAACAACTCTGTAAAGTAAATGCAGATTACTTTTTGTTTATTGGCTTAAAATCCATTATAGAGATGAATTCAGTATTTTCTAATTGGGGGTCGTAGGGGCAGTAAGGAAGGAGTGGAAAGAATTAATATGTATTAAGCACTTTTTTGACCGGTGCTAAACTAGATGTATGTGTGTGATATTAAATTTTCATGGCAACCTGAATATGTAGTATGTATAGTCCTCCACTTTTTTTTTTTTTAAGATTTTAAGTAATCTCTACAGCATGGTGTAGAGATTACAACCCTGAGATTAAAAGTCTCATGCTCTACCAGCTGAACCAGCCAGGCATCCCTATATTCACCCACTTTTAATAGACATAGAAACTGAGGCTCATAAAATTTGCCTAAAGTCCATTGATAATAAGTAACAGTCTTGATTAGAATCCAGGTCTCTCCTCAATTTAAGGACCCAATAGAAACAGTCGTGTAAATTGTAGTTGGGCCCCTAACTATTCCACAGAAATTTGTTAAGTAAAGAACACTGCCATACTATTTTGATGACATGAGCTGTCCTACTTATATAACCGTTGTTTATAATGTTTGTTTATTATATATGATCATCAATTTCCAAAAGGATCTCTGATGGTCATTTTAAAATATTTATATGGAAGCATATAATTTGAGTATGATTGCTTGTGAAAACATTTCTCCTGCCCCAGTCTCAGGAAGAGCTTTTTCTCTCCTACATACCCTGAACAGCTGGGAACACATTCCCCTACTCTCCTCTACTCCGTTCACAGAAGAACAGGGGAGAAGCAAGAGTTCTCCACCCACAGAGTGAGTCTCAGCCCTAGTGTAGGGATTTTGCTCTTGCAGCTGCCAGGCTATTGATAAAAGTATACCATACACTTCCTGAGACTTGCCTCCACTAATATATCCAGGGTGCTATTCCTCTAACATTTCTCTATCTCTTTTTTTTAATTTTTTAAATTGGAGTTCAATTTGCCAACATATAGCATAACACCCAGTGCTCATCCCACCAAGTGCCCCCCTCAGTGCTTATCACCCAGGCACCCCAACCCCCAGCCCACCTCCCCTTCCACTACCCCTTGTTCATTTCCCAGAATTAGGTGTCTCTCATTCTAACATTTCTCTTATGTAAGAACACAAAAATGTCTTTTATTAATAAAAAATAGTTGTCTTCTTTGATATGCAGTTATGCTTTTTGTTTTCGTTTTTGTTAAGGTTGTCTTTATTTCCTCACATCTTTATAAATGTTGATCTTTCCATCCAGGTCGTCACCGATGGGTTATATATACTACTGAAATGAATGGCAAAAACACATTTTGGGATGTGGATGGAAGCATGGTGCCCCCTGAATGGTAAACTAAGTCAACATTCTATTTTATTTGTCTTGGCAGTATTTATTTCATTACACAGATATTTATTGAATATCTATTTATAAAAGTCAGTGTTGTTCTGAAAGCATCTGTCCCAGGTACGGTGACTGTAATAAACAACCCTAAAACTTTGTGTCTTAAAGCAATAAGTAGTTATCTCTCATAGTTTTTAAGGGTTCAGGCAAGACACAGTCAGGATAGCTTATCTGTGCTTCACAATGTCAGGTAGAAGACTCAAAGGCTGGATACCAGAATCATCTGAAGACTTACTCATTATCTGGCAGTTGGTGCTGGCTGTCAGCTGGGGACATAGCTGAGGCATTGGGTTGGAATACCCTCAGGTCACCTGGGCTTCCTCAGGCAAGTGCTCTAAGAGAAAGCACTTGGCAGAGCCCTATTGTCTTAACTGACTTAGTCATGGAAATCATCCAGTATCATTTCTGCATTCCGTTGGTGGAGGAAATTAGAAAACTCTGCCCAAGTTTAATGAAAGAGAACATTCCTCTTTTTTTTTTTAAGTTTTTTATTTATTTATTCATAAGAGACCCAGAGAGAGAGAGGCAGAGACACAGGCAGAGGGAGAAGCAGGCTCCCTGCAGGGAGCCCGACATGGGACTCGATCACACCCTAGGCTGCAGGCAGCGCTAAACCGCTGAGCCACCTGGGCTGCCCTGATTCCTATCTCTTAATGGAGACATGTCAACATCACATTATATGGTGGCATATGTAATGGTGTGCCTGACTTTGGGGAAAAACAGTATGCCACATTATCACCTGGCTGTGGGTGAAGGGAAAGCAAAAAGAATTGTGACTCTGAATATTTGGCAGTTTGACTTTGGGTGAGTTCTTTAACCTTTCTGGATCTTAGTTTTCTCATCTGTAAAATGAGAGCCCTCAAATTCCTTAGGTCTCCAAAAACTATAATTTTATAATATACCTATCTTGACATAGAATTCTAAATGCTTTTACTTGAATTAGCAAATTTTATATAAAATATTTCAAAGCCAAGTACTCATAATCTATATCATAGATTGCTAAGGTAATGACGTTTGTTTAATACACCATTAAACTTTAGATAATCTGTTACAGTCAGTCTAGAAAATTTCACCAAAAACTAGAAATAAGTGTATTAGGTTAACTATGACATTTTATTTTACTTGAACTTAATCATCAGAAACAGTTTCGGGCTCTATTCACTTCCATTCCAAGACATACCTTGGAAGTCCAGGCATGTAACATAAGTGAGTGAAGTACAGTGTGAGACTGTAGGGAGTAGTGGGGATCTAAAGGACCGAAAAGCACACTCTCAAAGAGGGCAGCAGTGCTATTTATCACTCCCCAGTTCCATCAGCTGAGAATCCCAGCCAACAGTCTCTAGATAGGATTTTTCAAGAGAAAGTGTAAATGTATATTTCATTGTGAGATTTCTTGTTTTTTAAATGTTAATTTAAAATATTTGTCAATTTAAATACAGCCCAATCCAGTAGAACTTTTTCTGATGATAGAAATATTGTTTGTGCTGTCCAGAAAGGTAGCCCAGGACACTGTGAAATGTGGCTACTGTGACTAAGGAAGTGAATTTTTAATTTAATTTAAATAGGCTACTTGATTGGACAGAATTGTTTTTTAAAAATATATTGTGAACTAAGCAAAAACACAGTTGTCAGATTTCATCTACAATCAGTTTTGAACCTCTCGTGTACTATTTGGAGTAACTAACTTTGATGCATGTCAGTGATGTCGTTTGAAGACCATGATACAGGCATACCTGTACCCATATAAGACAGTAAACTTAATAAATGTTGGGTGTGTTGACTGCTCCACCAACTGGCCACTCCCCTGTCTTCCTCTCCTCAGGCCTCCCTATTCCCTGAGACACAATATTGAAATTAAGCCAATTAATAACCCGCCAAAGGCCTCCAAGTATTCAAGTGAAAGGAAGAGTTGTGCATCTATCACTTTAAATCACAAGCTAAAAATGATAAAGCTTAGTGAGGTAGGCATATCGAAACCAAGATAGGCTGAAAGCTAGGCCTCATGTATCAAACAATTAGCTAAGTTGTGAATGCAAAGGAAAAGTTCTTGAAGGAAATTAAAAGTGCTACTTCAGTGAACACAAGAATGATAAGAAAGTGAAACAGCTTTATTGCTGATATGGAGAAAGTTTTAGTGTTCTGGCTAGATCAAACCAACCACAACATTCCCTAAGCCAAACCTTAACCCAGACCAAGGTCCTAACTCTCTGCAATTCTATGAAGGCTGAGAGAGGTGAGGAAGCTGCAGAAGAAAAGTGAAGCTAGCAGAATTTGGCTCATGAAGTTTAAGTAAAGAAGCTCTCTCCATAACATAAAAGTGCAAGGTGAAGCATCAAGTGCTGATTTAGATGCTGCAGCAAGTTACCTGGAAGACCTAACTAAGATAATTAGTAAAGATGGCTACACTAAACAACAGATTTTCAATGTATAATAAATAGCCTTTTATTGGAAGAGATGCCATAGGCTTTCATAGCTAAAGAGAACCCAGTGCCTAGCTTTGAAGTTTCCTAAGGATAGACTGGCTCTCTTAGGGGCTAATGCAGCTGATGATTTTCAGTTGAAGCCTGTATTCATTCACTGTTCAGAAAATCCTATGGCCCTTAAGAATTATGATAAATCTACCTGTGTTCTATTAGTAGAACAACAAAGCCTGGGTAATAGCACAGCCGTTTACAACATAGTTACTAAATATTTAAGCCCACCTCAGAAAAAAAGCCCACCTCAGAAAAAAAGATGCCTTTCAAAATATTACTGCTTTCTTAGAATACACCTGGTCACCCAGGATCTCTGATGGAGATGGACAATGAGATTCATGTTGTTTCATGCCTGCCAACACAGCATCTGTTCTCCAGACAGGCATGATTTTGATTTTCAGGTCTTTTTAAAGAAATACATTGCATAAGGCTGTAGCTGCCATAGGTAGTGATTCCTCTGATGGATCTGGGCAGAGTAGATTGAAAACCTTCTCAAAAGGATTCACCTTTCTGGATGCCATTAATAACATTTGTGATTTCATGGGAAAGGTTCAAAATATCAACATTGACAGGAATTTGAAAGAAGTTGATTCCAACCTATTGATTATGGATGGTTTTGAGGATTCAAGACGGTGGATAAAGTAACCATGGAAGTAAATGTAGAAATAGCAACAGAACTAGAATTAGAAGTGGAGCCTGAAGATGTGACTGAATTAGTGAAATCTCATGATTAAACTTGAACAGATGAGGAGTTATTTCTTATGAATGAGCAAACAAAGAAGTTTCTTGATATGGAATCTACTCTGGTGGAGATGCTGTGAAGATGTTGAAATTACAGCAAAGGATTTAGAATATTACATAAACTTGGTTGACAAAGCAGTGGCAAGTTTAAGAGGATTGACTCTAATTTTGAAAGTAGTTTTACTCTGGGTAAATGCTGTCAAACAGTATCACATGCTATAGAGAAATCATTTGTGAAAGGAAGAGTCAAATCAGTGTGACAGACTTCATTGCTGTCTTATTTTAAGAAATTGCCACAGCCATCCCACTATCAGCAGCCGTCAACTTTGAGGCAAGACCCTCCACCAGCAAAAAATTAAAACTCCCTAAAAACTAAAAAAAAAACAAACCTCCTTAAAAGCCCAGATGATGGTTAGTATTTTTAGCAATAAAGTATTTTTAAATCAAGGCATATGTTGGTTTTGTTTTATTTTTTTTAGACATACTGCTATTGCACATTTAATAGACTACCGCATAAACATAACTTTTACATACACTGGAAAACTGAAAAACTCCTTTGACTTGCTTTATTGCAATATTTGCATTATTGTATTGGTCTGGAACCAAACCTACGATTTCTCTGAGGTATGCCTGCCTTGGATTATGTCTTTGTAATAAAACTCATGGGCTCTTAACCTGAGAACGCAGTAGTGATTCTGCATTTGAGGCTGGATTTTGTATTCTTTTTATTTTTTAAAATTTATTTATTTGAGAGAATGTGCACACACAAGCAGGGGGGAGGGGGAGAGGGAGAAGGAGAGAGAGAAATTGAAGCAGACTTCACGCTGAACATGGAGCCTGACTCGAGGCTCTATACCATGACTCTGAGATCATGACCTCAGCCGAAATTAAGAGTCAAATGCTTAACTGACTGAGCCATCCACGTGCCTCTGCTTTTTTCAAGGGGCAGTAACAGTCTGTGGTTCTGTTAAGGTTTGAGAGACTGATTTTAGATGAAGAGCTATCTATTTTCTCTGAAGGGGCATTTTATATGTCAGGGGCACTGTTGAGTCCCAGGTCTTAGTGTGGGATTTGACTTTAGGAGGCAAGGTGTCCTAGTTATTTGTTTATTTGATTGTTTTGGGGCAAGATTGGTCTTTGGAGGATACAGAAGGTCAGTGGGCGGTCTTGTTCAGATCTCAGATGGATTGAGATCTGTCTCAAAGGACTCATCTTTACATTGGTGCTCATGGTCTGTATTTTGGGTGACTGTGATATGGGGGCGGGAGGGAATTGATTTAAATTATGTGATGAAACATTTAAAATTATAAAGTAGTAAACATTATGAAAAGATAAAAGTACTATTCAGCCAAGCAAGTTCTTTTATATGACCTGAGATCACTTGGAAAAGAGGTTGAAAGCTGTAGAAAATAACATCACTCCAGCAGGAGCCTGAGGGCAGTTGAGGATATAAAGCTGAATTTTTTTGTGGAGAGAATCTTCCTAAGGGCTGCGTACTTTTCATGACCCTTGTTTGTAAGGGAAGCTTAAAGGCTTATGATGTAGGGAGAAGTGCTGTTGGACAAGTTCAGCTGTTTGTTTCTCAGAACCCCCTTTGTTGAGTGTAATGCACTGTGGAATTCTAACTTTGTGGATTCTTACCTTTGATCCATGAATAAATTTGAAGTTGGGTTGATGTATCTTTAATTAGAGAGTTATATATCTTACATATAAAGTAGTGAATAGCAAACCCAATTTATCATCATTACTCATTCAAATAACTGTTTATTGCATACCTACCAGGTGCCAAGAAGTGTTGTAGGCACTTGTACAACAAAGGTCTTGCTCAGCTTGCGGGGAAGGCAGAAAAACAAATGCATTCCATGTTTTAGGCAGTGATAAATGCAAGGGAGATAACACGAAGCTGGCATTCATAAAGGGATGAAGAGTAATGGGAAGATCTGGTGGCTGTTTTATTTGGAGGTGAGGAAATGCTTCCTTGAGGAAATGATGTTTGGAAATGGGAGGGAGCAAGCCGGAGAAGGGGGAGGTGGTGGGAAGAGCTCCAGGCAGCAGGAACCACAGCGCAAAACCCTGTGTGTTGAGATTTATTTGCTTGCATTCAAAGAACAGCAACATGGCCAGTTTGGCTGGAATGGAACGAATGAAAGGAAGATTGTAGGTAATGAGGTAGGAGAAACAGCTAGTGCCTAGATTATGCAGATGTGGTAAGCCATGTTTTTTTGGCTTTTTTTCTAAATTTCTTCGAAAGTCACTGGAAGGTAAAGCAGGATGTGATCTGTTTTACAATTTTTCAAAAATTGGGAACAGTCGGGCGGCCCCGGTGGCGCAGTGGTTTAGCGCCGCCTGCAGCCTGGGGTGTGATCCTGGAGACCCGGGATCGAGTCCCACGTCGGGCTCCCTGCATGGAGCCTGCTTCTCTCTCTGCCTGTGTCTCTGCCTCTCTTTCGCTCTCTCTGAATAAATAAATAAATAAATCTTTAAAAAAAATCTAAAAAAAATTGGGAACAGTCCTACTAAACTTTCTGAAAAGTTACAAGTATTTGAGTCATTTCAAAGTAAGTTGCCAAAGGGATGACCTGAATACTCAAAAGTGTGTGATTCCTACAAACAAGGATATTCTGTGTAACCACAGTTTAACTATCAAAGTCAGGAAATTCACAATGGCATACGACTACTGTCTAATCTTCAGACCCATTTCATTTCATCAGTTGTGCCAACAAGATCTTTCATAGCCAGAAGATCTAATTGTGCATTTCAGATGGATCTTATTCTGTCTAGTCTCCCTCTAGATTTGTTCCTTAGCTTTTCCTTTATTTTCATGACCTGTACAGTTTTGAAAATTACAGGCCGTTACAGAAAGTCTTGCAGTGGGAGTCCATCGATCTCATCTTATGACTAGATCCAGGCTATGTATCTTTGGCAGGAATGTCACAGAAACAACGTCATGTTCTTGTTGCATTCTGTTAGGTGGCACCCTATTTTGACTTGTCCCATTACTGATGATAAGTTCTCTCACTTGAATAATTCAAGTTTTGAATTAAAGTTTTGGTGATTCTGTCTGGTTTTTCCTTTCTAAAGTTTCCCTTTGCAGTTAATTAGCATTTTGTGTGGAGGTACTTTGAGGTTATGTAAGTATCCCATTACTCCTCAGACTTTCAGTCTACCCATTTTATGTCAGTATGAACTCCTGCTTTATTTTTTTTTAATTTTTTTTTAATTTTTATTTTATTTATGATAGTCACACACAGAGAGAGAGAGAGAGAAAGGCAGAGACACAGGCAGAGGGAGAAGCAGGCTCCATGCACCGGGAGCCCGACGTGGGATTCGATCCAGGGTCTCCAGGATCATGCCCCGGGCCAAAGGCAGGCGCCAAACCGCTGCGCCACCCAGGGATCCCTGAACTCCTGCTTTAATAATGGGTTATAATTCATTACTGCACTTGTTCCATTTATGCATGTATGTATGTTAATGTGTGTGTGTTTATTTATTTTCCCAGTCTGCCTATTTTGCTTTATCACCCTATCTCCCTCTTCACTGGCAACTATCAGTTTATTCTCTGTATTTATAAGTCTGCTTCTGCTTTTTACTTTTTTTTTTTTTTATGTTTTGTATGTTTGTGAAATCTTATGGTATTTGTTGTTCTCAGTCTGACTTAGTTCACTTAGCACAATACCCTCTAGTCCAGTCATTGTCACAGATGGTAAGATCCCAGTCTTATATAACTAATACTCCACTGTATATATATCACATCTTTATCCATTCATCTGTGTGTGTGTGTGGGGGGGGTTACTTGAATTGCTTTCATGTCTTAGCTATTGCAAATAATGCTGCAGTTAACATAGGGGTGCATGTACTTTTTGAATTAGTGTTTTCATTTTCTTTGGGTAAATACCCCGTAGTGGAATTGCTACATCATTTAGTAATTCTGTTTTTAATTTCTTTTGTTGTTGTTTTGTTTTAAAGATCTTATTCATTTATTTGACAGCATGCATGCACACAAGCAGGGGGCTTGGCAGGCAGAGGGAGCGGGAGAAGCCCGATGTGGGGCTCCATTACAAGGTCCTGGGATCATGACCTAAGCTGAAGGCAGACGCTTCACCACTTCACCACCACCCAGGTGCCTCTCTATTTTTAATTTCTTGAGGAACGTCCATACTGTTTTCCACCACAGTTGCACCAATTTCATTCCCACCAATAACATAAGGATTCTTTTTTCTCTACATCCTCACCAGCACTTGTTATTTCTCATCTTTTTGTTGTTAGCCATTCTGACAGCTATAAGGTGATATCTCGTTGTGGTTTTGATTTGCAATTCCCTGGTGATTCGTGATGATTTGCAATTCCCTGGTGATTCGTGATGCTGGGCATCTTCTCATGTATTTGCTGATCATCCTTATGTCTTTGGAAAAGTATCAGTTCAGGTCCTCTGCCCATGTTTTAATCAGAATGTTTGCAGTCTTTTGGTGTCGAGCTGTACAGATTCTTTATATATTTTGGATATTAATCCCTTATTGGATATATCATTTGCAAATATATTCTCCCATTCTCTAGGTTGCCTTTTTGTGTTCTTGATGATTTCATTTGCTGTGCAAAAGCTTTTCATTTTGGTGTAGTCCCAATAGTTTATTTTTTGCTTTTATTCCCCTTGTCTGAAGGGACACATCCATAAATATGTTGGTAAGGGCAATGTCCAAAAGATTACCACGTGTGATTTACATTTTAAAAACATCTCTGTTAGGCAGCAAAGGTGGCTCAGCGGTTTAGCGCCTTCAGCCCAGGGCCTGGTCCTGGAGTCCCGGGATCAAGTCCCATGTCGGGCTCCCTGCATGGAGCCTGCTTCTCCCTCTGCCTGTGTCTCTGCCTCTCTCTCTGTCTCTCATGAATAAATGAATAAAATCTTTAAATAAGTAAATAAATACATACATGCATGCATGCATCTCTGTCATTGCTGTGAAGAATGAGGAAGGGGACAGTGTGAAAACAGGCTAATCACTTAGAAAACTATTGTATGTAGTTGTCTGAGCTGTTGGAGGCTGGACTAAGGTGCTAGTGATGCAGGTTGTGTTTTAGGACTGTTTCAGTTATCCATTATTCTATAACAGATTATCCTAAATTTAGCTTAAGACAATAAACAGAAAAAAAAAGACAATAAACAGTATCTCACAATTTCTGTGGATAAGGAATTGGTGCAATTTAGCTAGATACCTCTGGTTTAGGACCTTTCACAAGGCTACACTCAATATACTGTTTGTGGTGCAGTCATCTCAGGGTCTAATCTGGGAAGGATCCACGGCCAAATTCATTCACATGAACTGTAGGCAGACCTCCAAGATTTGCTTCTGTACTCTCTCCTGTGGGCCTTTCCACAAGGCCATCTCTGGATGTGGCTTCCTGAGAGCAAGTAAAGAGATCACCTGAGATGGAAGACACAGCCTTGTGTGTGAGTAGTTTTCTGTTTTTTTTTGTTTTGTTTTGTTTTAACATTTAAGAGAGACAACAGAGGAGGAGCAGAGTAAGAGTGAGAGAATCCTCAAGCAGACTGTGCTGAGTGTGGAGCCCAATGCAGAGCGATCCCAGAACCTTGAGATGTCACTTTTTTTTTTTTAAATGCATTTACCATTTTTATTTCACTGTGCAGAAACATACATTCACCATGGGTTGTGTGAAACCAAGAGCTAGACCCTCAACCAACTAAGGTGCCTAGGTGCCTGTCTTTTTTTTTTTTTTTTAAATTGAAGTGTAGTTAGCACAATACATATTAGGCCAGTCTTTCTAAAACCTAATCTCAGAAGTGACATCCTACACTTATGTTGTATTTTAGTTATTAGAAGTGAGCCAGTAAATACAGCCCACACTCATGGAGAAAGGATGAAAGGGGATAAAAACTTTAATCTTTTCCTTCCTCATTAGGGAAAAACTGTTCTTCCCTGCTATGTGTTTCTCTTGTGAGTCTCCTTTACTACTTATACAAAACTCTTCACTCAGACACTTCTGGTCACCAAGCTTTAGAAATTTTCCCCCACAACAAGTAAATCTCTAACACCAGCTGGATGTCCTACAGTTTAACTCATTCTTGACACTGTCTTCCTGGAGATAGCATCAGATCCCACAGGTAAGGTTTCAGCCCCACAACACTGCGCTACTCTACCTCTTATCCAGATGCCCCTCATAAACCCAGGTTGTCACCTGCACTTCTGATCAGCCAGCTATAGATTGATCCGGAAGGGGTGAGGCAGAAAATTCCTAGCTTTTGATCATGGCTTGGTCTTTCTGGTGACTAACCTCATCCAGGACCATCTAGGAGCCTAGTCACAGTCACCTTGTTAGAACAAGAGCTACTCTTAACTGCTCTTATTAGGAATTTATAAGGGTTTTAGGAGACCTGTGTCAGGGCAACTATATACAAATACTGTCTTATATCACTTTTGATTGTCTTTAATTTTATCTTTCTTTTAAACTAATTGCTGCCGTCTGGATAGTAATGCATAAAAGTCTTTCTTTTTTTTTCATATTTATGCTAGTTAGCTTTTGTATAGAATCAGTGACTGATAAACCAGGTGAGTAATTAGTATCTACATGCAATTTGACAAGATTAAATGTTGAGAGTAAATTGGTGAAAAGTTTGGGCTCTTCTATGCATAATAGTATAAAATTACTGTTTCTGCTTTTAGCAGGCGAAACAAAGATACTTTTTTGTGAATTGTTGGGACCCTAAAATCCTTTAAATCAAGTTATAACAAGCAAATAGGGCTTGCCTAGATTTTTCTCTACCATGTATATACTTTTTTCCCACTTGGTGGCACCTTATCTTCATTTCTAAGTAATGTCTTTTCTCCTTCAGTGTAGTAGAGTCCGTATCTCCTTATTAATTTTCTTGATAATGATTTTTCTTATTAGGATTAATGATTAAGTTACTGAAATAATATGTAAAAACATTCTTTTAAAAATAATAGCATATGTTGAAAATTTCCATTTTTTAACAAAATAATTTTTTCTTAAAGATTTTTCCAGGGCCATGGTGAAATTAAATGTTTTGCTCTTGTGAGAATTCCTTTTCCTTGTGGTCAGCTTTTTTTCAGTTAGTATATGATATTTTAAATGCCTTGTAGTAAAGTAGGGTGCAAGTTGGGGGAATTGCTTGGGGTAGTAGGAATCAAGGATGCTTCATAGGTTTGGGGCTTGAGAGGTTGGAGATAGATGGTTCTACCATTCATTGAGATGGGAAGACTGGGAGAAAGGTAGGATAGGGAGTGGAGAATTCCAGTTAGAAGCCTCTTTTTTGGAAGTAGTCAGTTTGAGATAACTGTCAGAGAAGAAATATGTCAAGTGAACAGCTGGTATGTAAATCTGAAGCTTAGGACAGAGATCAGGCTAGCAAAGAAGAAAAGTAGCTAGCAAGGTTAAAAGGAAAGGAAGAGAGAAAAGCATTTCAACAAGATGAGAAGGCTAGCTGTATTAATTATTGCTGAGAGATTTCATAGAATAAGGACAGAAAAGTGTTCATGTGATTTGGCAATATGAACTTCATTGAATCTAAATGGAGTCTGTTCTTAAGAATTTGAGAGTTCATGGGGCGCCTGGGTGGATCGGTTGAACTTCTGACTCTTGATTTTGGCTCAGGTCATGATCTCAGGGTGTGACTCCATGCTCTTCAGGGCAGATATCTGCTTGAGGATTCTCTCCTTGTCCATCTGCCCATCCCACCACCTGCATGCTCGATGCTCATTTGCTCTCTCTTTCTCTCAAATAAATAAATCTTTTTTTTTTTTTCTCAGTGAGAGATCAAGGGCACCTGGGTGGCTTGGTTGAGTGCCCGACTCTTCATCTGGTCTTGTTCTCAGGGTCATGGGTCAAGCCTTATGTAGGGCTCCATCCAGGGTGCCCAGCCTAGTTAAAAAAAAAAAAATGTGAGAGATCAGAAAAGTTTAAAGAATCTGGTATGGGGGGATCCCTGGGTGGCGCAGCGATTTAGCGCCTGCCTTTGGCCCAGGGCGCGATCCTGGAGACCCGGGATCGAATCCCACATCGGGCTCCTGGTGCATGGAGCCTGCTTCTCCCTCTGCCTATGTCTCTGCCTCTCTCTCTCTCTCTCTCTGTGTGTGTGTGTGTGTGACTATCATAAATAATAAATAAATAAATTAAAAAAAAAAGAATCTGGTATGGGGAAGGATAATCTGCATAGCCCTGTAAGAGACCACCACTGTCAATACTGGGCATATTTCCTTTAGTCTTTTAAATAATTTTTTAGGTAGTAGTTGTGTTCATAATCATATTCAGGGTTTTTTTTCCCTCTTAGTATTATATGCAGTTTTCCATGTAATGAATCATTAAAATCACTCCTAATTTTTTTTCTGATTATAAAAATGTACAAGTGTTACAGAGAACCTGGAAAGTCCAGAGATATGTGAGGTAAAAACAAAAACGCTAATTCCTTGGCCCAGAAACAAGCACTGTTAACATTTCATTCATTAATTGAATGTATATTTGAGGATCTGCTTTTGAATAGAGAAGGAATATTTTGAAAGGGTCACAGTATGGAGAATAGATTGTAATTTATTAATCATAACCTTTTTAGAAGAAGATTTATGATTATAAGTAACTATATAGGTATGTGTATATATATACATATATCATTATTATATATAATATTATGTTTGCTATCTCCTTCTTCTCAATAAGTCACAGACATTTTCCCTAGTCCACTAAATATTCTACTTGTCAGTTTGAGATTTTTAGCGTCTGAGACGCATTTGATGTATAAAGGATTAATGGGAGTTTGGGTTTAAAATTAATAGGCTGTTTATTACAGCTGCAATTTTTATTATCACAAAATTTTTTTAGTTTTCATTTTAATTCCAGTTAACATGCCTTGTTATGAGTTTCAGGTATACAATATAGTGATTCAGCTCTTACATACATCACCCAGTCCTCACCACATGTGCACGCCTTAATCCTCATCGCCTATTTCACCCATCCCCCACACCTCCTCTCTGGTAACCATCAGATTGTTCTCTATTATTGAGAGTTAACAGCTGCAATTTTTAAGACCTAGTTGTTCTTAAGCCTTGAGGTCCAATTTATAAATAGGATAACAAGATTAGTAAATTGGACATTTTTGCATTAAAATAAAGAACAATTATTTTCTCTTGTTTGATGAATGTTTGATAAACTCTAATGGAAAGGATTAAAATCTCCTAAACAATTGTCTCCATTTGCAAGTTTAGGTAATTACATTCCTTTCAACATTTTAGGTCACATTTATAAATGTAGTGTATTTTTTTTTCGATGTCTTCAAATGTCCAATGCAGATAAACAGACCTCTCAAGCAGAATGTTCCTAAGCCCTTAGATGACTCATGTTTAGCCAAGCCAGCAACTGAAGAGTCATCCTCACAAGTCTTTCTAATATCCAGTCTATCAGCAGGTTTTTTTGTGCTTACTTTCCAAATATGTCCCACATCGATCATGACCTCTTGTCAGTATTATTCTTGTCTAAGTCACAGTTCTCTCTTTCATGAAACTTTTTTTTTCTTAAGATTTTATTTATTTATTCATGAGAGACACACAGAGAGAGGCAGAGACACAGGCAGAGGGAGAAGCAGGCTGCATGCAGGGAGCCCAGTGTGGGACTTGATCCCAGGACTCCAGGATCACACCCTGAGCCAAACACAGACGCTCAACGGATGAGCCACCCAGGCATCCTGGGTTTTGTTGTTGTTGTTGTTGTTGTTTTTAACTTTTTGTTTATTTTTTTGCTGAGAAAGAGAACCTTAAGCAAGCTCAGTCTCACAACCCTGAGCTCATAACCTGAGCCAAAACCTCATCATTTAATCTTGTTTGCAGAGTTTTAAGACACAGACATTTCTGTTTTTATGTAATAGAATTACACTTTTTTTCTTTATGGCTTTTTGGGTTTAATATTAATCTTAGAAAGGATTCTTCAGGGCAGCCCAAGTGGCTCAGCGGTTTAGCACCACCTTCAGCCCAGGTGTGTGTGATCCTGGATCTCTCTTTCTCACGAATAAGTAAAAATCTTAAAAAAAAAAATTTTTTTTACTTATTTATTCGTGAGAGGCACAGAGAGAGAGAGAGAGAGAGAGAGAGAGGCAGAGACGTAGACAGAGGGAGAAGCAGACTCCTCGCAGGGAGCCCAATGCGGGACTCGATCCCTGGACCTCGGATCATGCCCTGAGCTGAAGGCAGATAATCAACTGCTGAGCCATCCAGGCATCCTGATAGCAGCAAATTTAACAACAAAAATCTAGGCAGTTTTGTATCTTTCTTCTTCTTGGATAATATACATTATTGATTTTGGGAATCAAGGCTGGCTTCTGATCATAATGTTCATGTTGCAGTGTTTCTAGTTAACATCATTGGGCATAGAAATTCCAAAAAATTTTTTTAATTTTTCAAGAAATGGGTAGGAGGGGTGCCTGGCTGGTTCAGTCAGTGGAGTATACAACTCTTGATCTCAGAGTTCTGAGTTCAAGCCCCATGTTGGGTATAGAGTTTACTTAAAAAAATAAATAAAAATTATTTTTAAAAATCGTATGAAAGACTAAAGAAAAACATGATTGCTTTTTGAGGTAAAAATATACATCACACTAAAATGATTATTTGTCCCACTTTAGTTTATGAAACATACCCATACATACCATTCAAGTCACTTATTTAATACTAATGTAGGTATTTTGAATTTTAAAACTGAGTAAACAGAATTGAAATGACTTTCCCAAGATCCCACAGCACATATGCCACAAAGCTGAGGCGTGAACAAAACTTCCCAATGGTTGAACCATTTAGCCAAGAAACTTAAATTATAATCAAGAGATGAAACTGGATTAGGATTATGATAGCATTTAAGTATCTGCCAAAATCCCTAGATCCATCTAACCCCAGGACGGGAATGATAAATTTAATGTTTAAAAAACAAAAATAGACCCGCCTCCGCAGCCTGACAGCCTTGCTGCAGCCCCACCAGGCCACCCTGACCCGTCCCTACCCCCGGAGCCCAGCTTGAGACCCCCCGCAGCCTGACAGCCTCAGTGCAGGACCCCTGCCTCCGCCCTGACCCCGTCCCTACCCCTGGAGCCCAAAAACAAACAAACAAACAAACAAACAAAACTGATGCGCTTTAATGGATCCCCTGACACTTCTGGGTCTCTGGGCTGCAGATGGACAACAGGAGTAAAAGGACCACTTGGGAAAGTCTGGAAATTGGACCTCATATTGTCCAACATTTGCCTCTTGTGATCATTTTTCTTGTCTTAGCTTCTTGAGTTTTCTCCCAATCAACACAACTGCTATATAGCTTTCTTGGGCTCTTTTCTCATGGAAGAGGATCTCCTTTCAATAGTAGGAAGTGTTTCTCTCCAGTTCTTTGGCCATGTGTTCTGCCACCTTGTAGAGGTTGTGAATCTGATATGTGGAGTTTATGTTTTTGCACACTTTGGGAAGTTTCTTCTTTATTTCTAAGTATTATGTTTCCTCCTAAGATAATTTTCCCTGAAGTTGCATGACATGTTCTTAATGTAATTTGAAGCTTCAGCTGCTTATTAATCTCACTTTCAAGCTGTGAATTTCCATGCTGCAAAGATGCTTCCTTAGTTTGGAGATTTGTTTGTCCTGTAAGCTCTTAATTCATTTGCTTTTCTTCCCACGATTTTCTGGCTATTTATTGGTTTTCCTCTTCAGGACTTTGAAAGGATCCATTGAAGTCTGCATCATCAGTGACACACTTCAACTTCTGCCTGATACACAGGGTCATTGCCATTTTCTGCTTCGCTCTTTTGCCCAGCTTCCCAGTTCACATGATACAAGTGTGACCTCTAAGGAGATAAGGGAAGGGCATGGTCTTGGTTTACAGCCATTAATATTAATTGGCTAACTTTATCTTTCAGTTCCTGTTCTTTTTTTTTTTTTAAGATTTTATTTATTTTTTCATAGAGACAGAGAGAGAGAGAGAGGCAGAGACACAGGCAGAGGGAGAAGCAGGCATCATACAGAGAGCCTGACATGGGACTCGATCCAGGGTCTCCAGGATCACGCCCTGGGCTGCAGGCGGCGCTAAACCGCTGCGCCACCGGGGATGCCCTCAGTTCCTGTTCTATTCATGAGTTCAGCTGCTCCAGCCCTTTTTTTCTCCTGCTGCTTTTCCTGGACTCTGCTTCCATCTCACAGTTTCTTGGTGGAGCAGTTCTTGGCTTTCTGGAAAAAGAGTATTTTTATTCAAATCATCCATTTTCTTCTGATACTGTTCTTCATCCTCTGATGTCTTTTTTTCCCTTAGATTTTATTTACTTAAGGAACGAGCACAAGCAGAGGGAGAAACAGAAGGGGAGGGAAGAGGACGGGAAAGAATCTCAAGCATACTATGCGCTGAGCATTGAGCCTGGCACAGGGCCCAATGCCAGGGCCCTGAGGTCATGACCTGAGCTGAAGGCAGATGGTTACCTGACTGAGCCACCCAGGTACCCCAAAGATTTTTATTTTTGTTTATTTTTGATTGGAGTATAATTGACATATAATATATTAGTTTCAGGTGTGTAACAGTGATTTGAGATTTATATACATTATGAAATGCTCAGCACACCCATCTGTGATCATACAAGGTTATTACAGTGTTATTGATTATATATTTCCTAGCTGTATTTTACATCCCTGTGATTTACTTATTTTATAACTGGAAGTCTGTACCTCTTAATCCCCTTCACCTGTTTCACCCATTTGCCCTATTCCTCCCCATTGCCAAACACAAGTTTGTTCTCTGCATATATGTCTGTTTCTGGGTTTTTTTGGTTTCTGGATCCCACATATAAATGAAATTATACGGTATTTGTCTTTCTCTGACTTACTTCCCTTAGCATAATACATTCTGGTTCCATCCATTTTGTTACAAATGGCAAGATGTCATTCCTTTTTTTATGGTTGAGTAATATTCCATTGTTTATATACACTACATCTTTATCCATCTATTTATTTATTTATTTTTTTTTTATCCATTCATTTATTGATGGACACTTAAGTTCCCTCCATATCTTGACTATTATAAATAATAATGCGGCAAGGAACATAGAGTTGTATATGTCTTTTTCAGTTAGTGGTTTTGTTTTCAGTGGACAGATACCCTGAAGTGTTATTGGTGGATAATATGGTATTTCTATTTTTAATTTTCGAGGGACCTCCATACTGTTTTCCGTAGTGACTTCACCAATTTACATTCCCATTAACAGTTGTACAAGGATTCTTTTTTCTCCACATCCTCACCAACACCTGTTATTTCTTATCTTTTTTGATACTAGTCATTCTGACAGATGTGAAGTGATATTTCATTGTGGTTTTGATTTGCATTTCTTTGATGATTAATGATGTTGAGCACCTTTGCATGTTTCTGTTGACCATCTGTCTTTGGAGATATGTCTATATTCAGGCCTTCTTCCTGTTGTTTTTTTTTTTTAATTGGTTTGTTGTGTGTTGAGTTATATGAGATCTTTGTACATTTTGGACATTAATACCAATCTTAAAAAACTGTTTTCATTTGCAGTGATTTTTAAAAATCTATTTTATATGGCATATATTTTAACTTCCTAAATTTCCTATTAGGTTATTCTATTCTTCACAAACAAATCCCTCCATTTTGCACTTAGAATGGTGGACAATCTCCCACTGAGGGACTATTTAAGTGAAATATATTTTCAAAGAAGGGGAATGTCTTCCTTTCTTGTTTGTTGACATACTCTTCCTCTTAAACAACTGAAAATAGGATTAACCACTGTTGAGATTTATTTCCATTTGATGTATATTGTAATTGTGATTTAGTGTCTTTGTTTCCAGTTATTTAGACACAGTTCAATATATTTGAGTACTAGGTTTTTTCTAAAATGTGATATGTTTTCATTATTTCCTAAAATGTAATATATTTTCTTTACAAATACTGATTTGTTTTTAAAGATTTTATGTATGTATTCATGAGATACAGAAAGAGAGGCAGAAACACAGGCAGAGGGAGAAGCAGGCTCCCTGTGGGGAACAGATCTGGGTTTTTAGCTCAAGCCCCACTTTGGGTGTAGAGATTACTTTAAAAATTTTTTAAATATATGTATTTTTTAATGACCCAGCTGAAAATCTTTTTTGCCAAAACTCTTTGGTGTGGAAACCTATAAGGTATGATTTATTTAGCCTTTATTTAATAACAAGAGAGGGTTACATCAGCCCTAGTAGATTATAAACATTTTCTTGTTTCTTAGAGCTCTTTATACTGCCATCATGAGAATAAATTATCACTTACTCATTCCTTTACTTTTGCCTGTAGTCTTGCTGGATAGACATTTTCAGATTTTATGTATTGTGATAAAAAATATTTTTAGTTTTCTTGAGCATTTTCTGCTTCTCCATAAGATCTTCAGTCCCTCACTTAAGTAGCTGAACAGGCACATATAAGATTTGGACTCTTGATTTCTTAAATATCATTTTAAATTTTAAGAGTCTTGACAGATTATTCTAATACATTTTCCTTATTTTAATAGAATAAATTAATTACTTAAGCTGCCTCGACAAGGTAAAAGTTAAATATTTCTGCTTACATAAAGCCCCTTCGTAAGTAACAACCTTCGTTTTGACAGCTAATCCCTCCTTTGAGTGACTAGTGGAGCCTGTCTCACTGCCAGCATCTCAGAGGTTCAGAGCTTGTGTTCATAGTCACAGTTTATTGGTCCACATCACTTTCACTAGTCCCCAATTAATGCTGGAGAATATAAAACACCAGCCCAGGGGTGCCTGGGTGGCTCAGTCGATTAAGCTTCTGCCTTCTGCTCAGGTCATGGTCTTGGGGTCCTGGGATCAAGCCCTGCAGGAGGCACCCTACTCAGTGAGGAGTCTGCTTCTCCCTCTCCCTCTCCCCCACCCCCTTGCTCATGCTTACTCTCTCTCTCACTCTCAAATAAATAAAATCTTAAAAAAATAATAAAAAAATAAATAAAAAGGAGTTTACTTTAGGAAGTACCTATTAAAAAAAAAAAAAAAGACACCAGCCCAGTGTGTAGAGACATCTTCATTTTTTATTATGTTAGCTGGTCATGGTATATCTTTAGACACAAATAGAGCAACAGTAATAGTAATTTATCTCCTCTCTTAGGAGAGGCTAATTGGTTTTGCCAATTACCTCTCTATACCTATCAGTTACTGCTAGCAAATATTCTTAAATAGCATCACAACCTTTTTTTTTTTTTTAAAGATTTTATTTATTTATTCATTGGAGACAGAGAAAGGCACAGACACAGGCAGAGGGAGAAGCAGGCTCCATTCCATGCAGGGAGCCTGATGTGGAACTCGATCCCAGGTCTCCAGGACCATGCCTGGGCTGAAGGCGGCGCTAAACTGCTGAGCCACCCGGGCTGCCCATAACCTTTTCTCATTAGCTTTAGTTTTAGTTATTTTACTGAAACCTCCTCCACTTGCCCTTTTCTGTATAGCTGAAAAATCTCTTTTTTTTCCCTTGGAGC
The DNA here is from genome assembly GCF_905146905.1 of Nyctereutes procyonoides. Lineage (NCBI taxonomy): Eukaryota > Metazoa > Chordata > Mammalia > Carnivora > Canidae > Nyctereutes > Nyctereutes procyonoides. The sequence goes on from NW_026575122.1 coordinate 29,157,523, forward strand.
CACATTTCTCTGCTTGTTCCCACCCATTACTCCCTTTTCCCTTAACATCATCCTGTCTTTGAGCTCCCAGCCTTGGGAGATCTGGTGTGAGTTCTCTACTTCCTGTGCCATATAAACTCAGAGTGGCTTCCTGCTCAGTTCTACTCTTTGTCCCTTGGACTTTATTCCTTCTTTCACTGCCGTTAGTAGCAGCATCACTGGTCTCTTTCCTTTCTACTCCAGGCATCCAGCTTCCTTTGAAATTAAATTGTTAAACACTTAAAACTGAAATACTTGTGAATTTTAGGCTGTGATTTAATGTTTTTAACGTAATAAATCTTATGTCCTGTAACACTCGCTCTTAAGCTTGAATTTAAGATGCACGCAGAGACCTTTTCTTCATGAGGAGCCTTGTTGAATTTTAAGCTAAAGCTCCATCACCAGAGCAGCCTGAGCAAACTGAAATCCCAGAGCAGCCTCTAGCATCTAATAGCAATAGTGTATTCATCAGTTTGGAAATACTTTTTTACATCTAAAATTAGGGTACAGGGATCCCTGGGTGGCGCAGCGGTTTGGCGCCTGCCTTTGGCCCAGGGCGCGATCCTGGAGACCCCGGATCGAATCCCACGTCGGGCTCCCGGTGCATGGAGCCTGCTTCTCCCTCTGCCTGTGTCTCTGCCTCTCTCTCTCTCTCTCTCTCTCTCTCTCTCTCTCTCTCTGTGTGACTATCATAAATAAATAAAAATTAAAATAAAATTAGGGTACATATTATAATCAGTAGTAGTGTTAGTTGGTAGCATTTTTTCCTTACAGATACATAAACTAATGTGTATCTTAAAATTGCTAGTGTCCTCCATATGATGAGATACAGTAACAGTAAAAGCATAGCTAATGTTTTCTTGTGTACCTACTGTACACAGGAATTTTTCTAGGGGCATTTAATCCTTACACCATCCTTGGGAAGTCAGGATGCTCAAATGAAAAAGCTAAGGCATATAGCAGTTCAGCTAGCAAGTGAGGGGAGCTGAGATTTGAGCTCAAGCCACCAGAATAGCCCCAGAGCTTCCTGCTCAGTGCTCCTCCCACCACACCACCCTGCGTCTTTGTAACTGTCTTTTTCTTCCTCTTAAAGGCATCGTTGGCTTCACTGTATGACCGATGATCCTCCAACAGTAAAACCACCTGTCGCTCGTAAATTCATCTGGACAAACCATAAGTTCAATGTGAGTGGCACTCCAGAACAATATGTACCTTATTCTACCACAAGAAAGAAGATTCAAGAGTGGGTCCCACCTGCAACACCTTACAAGTAAAGACAATGAAAAACAGTTTGAAATGTGAAATATGGGATCTTCAGGCAATTGCACTTTTACTGCTTCCTATTAATTTGATTAAAATTGTTTGATTAAGCAGTGTCTTTTGTGCTTTTTTTGCCCATACCTTTATCGTTCATGAACTGCAAAATAGAAGCTTCCAAACGTGAGTGATTGAAGTACACTTCTGTTGGGTGGTGCCTGGTTTACCCCCTTGCCACTGTGCCATGTCTGTGCTTCATGACCTCGCCTCACATAGCTGATCCGCAGGGAAAGACCTAAAGCTGAGCTGAGCTGACAGATTTTCTTGTGGGAATCTGAAAGGTGAATGGAGGGCGACAGAGGCTAAGAGTCACCAGAACTGGATGGCTTTTATGGCAGCTCTCTAGGGAGGAGGTCAGCAGAGATTTCCTATTTCCTGAATTTGGGTTCTTTCACAGTTTATTTGGACCTGTGAACTATTCCAGGATCCATCTCAATGTATTCTTACTTCCTTGAGCTAACCAGGGTCATTGATTTTGTTGTCGTTGTTGCTTACAAACAAAGGAATTTTAATACCCAGATTGGTTCCAGAGAATGGGTTATAGGCAAAAGACCTTCAGGGAGAGGTGGGCTCTCCAGAATTGGTTGTATCTGGATGGGGTGAAAGGCAGTGCAACGCCCCTCTGTATTCTGGATGGAAAGCTAGCAGCTTCAGTGATCAGCTTTTCAGGCTCTATTGCCTTTAGTCAACCAGTTTCCATGAGCCCCTGAGCAGGCGGCCTTTGGGTACTGGTTAGCAGCCACCTTAGAACAATTAATGGTATTGGGGTAAATACGCCAGGATTATGGAACCACATGGTTGCTTTTAAGAGCACTGGATAATTTACAGGAGAAAATGAACCTCAATTCCCAAATCTCAACTCAAGACATTGAGTAAAACTCAGGACTTTGCTACTTTGCTAACCTCCTCAGGTTTCTTATATGAAAGTTAAGGGATAGTGGAGCACCTGGGTGGCTCAGTGGTTGAGTATCTGCCTTTGGCTCAGGTCAGGATCCTGGGATCAAGTCCCTTCTCCCTCTGCCTATGTCTCTGCCTCTCTGTGCCTCTCATGAATAAACAAATAAAATCTTGAAAAAAAAAAAAAAAAGAGGAAGCCTCTGTGGCTCAGCGGTTTAGTGTTGCCTTCAGCCCAGGGTGTGGTGCTGGAGACCTGGGATCGAGTCCCACATCGGGCTCCCTGCATGGAGCCTGCTTCTCTCTCTGCCTCTGTCTCTGCCTCTCTGTGTCTCTCATGAATAAATAAATAAATAAAATCTTAAAAAAAAAAAAGAAAAGAGTATTAAGGGATAGAGCTGACTGACTGTTGGTATAAGGGATATGGAGAATGGAGAAGAAGCTAGAATATCATTGACTATACATTAGGGTTACCTGGGGTGTTTTGTTTCTTTCTTTGTTTTTAATAAAGAGGTCCAAGTTAATAAATCATCTCTGAGGGTAGGATCCCAGCACCAGTATTTTTCAAAGCTCCCCACTTTGTTCCCAACCTGATGAATTCATTTGCAGCCAAGGTTATGAACTACTGAGCTAAAGAAATACACCAAACATTCTTGTGAAACATTCTTTTTTTTTTTTTTTCTTGTGAAACATTCTTGATTCATAAGACGCTAAAGTTTGTTCATGGTCTCACTGCTAAGTATTCCTTACTTAGCTGGATCTGGTTAAATGTTGTGCCCTCAGGAGACACTATACATTGTGCTCTGTTGGGCAGTTGCTGATTGATTAATAGAACCAAGCACTAAAAGCTGGTCTGTGCTAGACTGGGATTTCCTATACTCTGTCCACCCGCCACTTCACTAACTTTGAAGCCCAAAACATTAATTTCTAGTGCCATTAGGAATACATCAGACTTGCGAGCAATTAGAAATTCTGCCATCCTGGCTGCTAGACTTTTTGGGTCAGATATGCTGGAGGTTCACCTGTGAAAATGGATGTTGTCTTTATGGGGAGGGAGAAGGCAGAAAGAGGTGATAACTAGGAAATGATCCGAGCTGCAGCAATCTCTGGCTGTGGTTAAGTAATCTTAGGGTCTCTGGGTGTGAGAGCACCAGGCGTTTACTTAAGAGCTTAGCCTGATTTTTAAGATTTTTTAAATGTATTTATCTGAGAGAGAGAGAGAAAGCATGAGCATGGGAGAGGGGCAAAGGGAGAGGGAGAAGCAGACTCCCTGCCAAGCGAGGTGTCTAATGTCAAGCTCCATCCCAGGACCCAAGATCATGACCCGAGCTGAAGGCAGATGTTTAACCAACTGAGCCACCAAGGTAGCCCCCCTCCTTTTTTTTTTTTAAAAACAACTGTACAGGTCTAGGAAATAAGCACTTGAATCAAGCTACCAACATCACAGTTTCTCTCTTAACTCTTGGATGTAAGTCAATTCTCAGGACCAGAGCGCTTGCCTTAAGGGCTGTGCTCTAATAGTAGATAGGTGTACTATGAACCTTCTACCCAGCTACTTCTTCAGGTGATGTATACTTGGAATACAGAAATATCTACAGTTTTCAGGATCAGTGGTCACTTGCTCCAAATTAGTACCAACTTTATGGAGAGCTGAGAACACTGTGGCTCACTCACTGGTCAGAATAGAGACTATTATAGGCAGATGGGACTCTCAACTCACTGGGCCATGAACTTTTCTCCCTTCAGCCCATCTCATGGTTTATTTCCTCAGTTCCTAAGTGTAGATGGAATGGACATCCTTTGCAGAACCTCCACATTAGGTCTCTACCCTGAGGAGTAAGTGTTCCTGTGGCAGAAGTCCAAGGAGAAGCCATTGTAGTGTTCCTTCCCTACTAGAATAATAAATGAAAAAGCAGGATCTCTTTGGGGTAATTACCAAGGTTAGTACAACCACCAAAAGGTAGAAAGATACAGATCATTTCTGTCATATCCCCAAATGGACAGTGTACTCCATTTGACCAGTGAGTAGGTTTGATAGGTCTTGGAGAATGACAGTGGATGCTACAATAAAACTAATCTTGAGGTGATCCAAACTAGCTGCTGTTCCTAAAATGGTCTTTTTATTGGAGCAGCTTAATACAGCCTCTGGCATTTGAGAGGTAACTATTCTAACCACTGCATTTTTATCCATTTTGGTTTGTAGAGTCCATCAGCAGCTGTTTGCTTTAACATGGCAGGGACAGAAATATCTTTATAAATCTGTCTCATGAATGTCAGCTCCAGCCATTTGTTACACAAGGACATGTAATGAGTCACTGAACCATAGGATGTTATAATACTTTACTGTGTTGATGCGGAGCAGGAAATACCAGATACCCTAATGCCTTGGTAAGACATATATGCCAAGAGAGGAATCTGATTCTTGCAGAAATATAGGGATTTGACCCCTTAGTGAAATTCTCAGGGATTCAGTGGTCTAGCACATATTGAGATAGCTCCTCCATTAAGGACAGATTGCTACAACTGAGAAAGGCACAGTACTTTGTGGTGCCCTGGATTTTAGAGACAACATATAGCACACAGGTGTCTTGTACTTATGTACCAGATGACCTGAAAACCTAGCAGTGCAAAAATGGTCTCTCTCAGTGGCCCAGGCTCTAGTCCAGGCAGCTCTGTTAGCTCTCAAGGCATCTAGATGATTGGGATACCTACTGAAGTCAGAAACAAGTGTCTCCACCAGAGTCACGGGGGAAGCCCACAGGATTTTAGAGCAAGCCCATACCCCCCTTCAGGAGGATTACTATTTTCCCTTTGAGAAACAGCTTCCATTTGCTCTGTAAGTTGGAAACAGTGGGACACCATCTGATCCACCTACTCATAAAGTTGACCATTTCCAGTAGCACCGTATCACCTCATAGGTGGTAAGGGAGCAGGTTATGAAGGCACTTCTAGTTTGTGGGTACAGGTTTTTCCCCACTCTGTGACTTTAACTACCCTATTCCCACACCCTGCTGCTACCAATCTGTCTCTTTGCTCTTATGAAGAGTTGTTGGCTACTTAAGAATGCAGAAAGTCAAGCCTGACTTATAGGAGTTGTTGAGCAATATTCACGACTGGCTGCAGGTGTACTCTTGCATCCCACAGCTCCTATCAGCAGCTATCTTGAAGGACAGAAGAAGCCAAATCTCAGTAGATAGGATTTCAAGCAATGCCTTTTATCATGTACTTTGACTTGAAGGAAGCGTGATCTGACTCTGGCTCTGTAACCAATCACTAGTTATATGGCTAATGACTTGAAAAAAGCAACATTGAAAACTGGAGTGAAGGGGCACGTGGGTAGCTCAGTAGATTGAGCATCTGACTCTTGGTATCAGCTCAGGTCATGATCTTGGGGTTGTGGGATGGAGTCCCAGATAGGCTCCACTCTCAGCAGGGAGTGTGCTTGGAATTCTCTCCCTCTCACTCTGCTCTGTCCCCTTCCCCCACTCACGTGTGCAGGCACTCTCTCTCTGTCTCAAATAAATGAATCCTAAAAAAAGAGGGGAGGCACATGGGTGGCTCAAGTCAGTTGAGCTCTGACTCTTGGTTTTGGTTCAGGGCCATGAGATCAAGCCCAGCATTGGGCTCCCCACTCAGCAGGGAGTCTGCCTGAGATTTGGTCTCTTTCTTTCCCTCTCCATCCTGCCCCTCCCTCGTGCTTACTCTCTCTTTCAAATAAATAAATAAATCTAAAAAAAAATTGATAGGAAGGTTTGGGAACAAGCTTTGCAATGGAACCTTGAGAATTGGACTTAGAATCCAAGAAGATTAGAGCAAAGCAGCTAGTGCTTATAGGGATCACCTCCTGAGCACAAATCCTTATCTCAGCATCGGCTTCTGGGGAAAGCCAACACAAAACATACATCTAAGACCAGCAGCCTCATGGTGGCAAGTTCATATTGTTGGACTTCTTCCATTTTGGAGGGCGTTTGTTTCCAAGGAAAGAGGCACTTATTCTGAATGAGGATCTGCTTTCCTTGCCTGTTATACCTTGACCAGCAGTTTTGTCATACACAGGAGAGTGCCCCTGGCTGAGAAACTCACTTCACAGAAAACAGAAGAGGCAGTGAACCAGCGTGTGTGGGAATCCCTGCTTATGTTTGAGATGGGCCCTCATCTATTTCTTAGGCATCCTCTTTCTCATTTCTCCCTCTATCTCCCACTGTATGTCAGTCACACCAGTCTTTCTATTCTTGAAACAGCCAGATTCATTCTTGTCTCAGGGCCTTTGCACTTGCTATTCCTTCTGCCTGGGATAGTAACATCTTTGTACTGCTTCCCCCTTTGTATCATTGATATCTCCATGTACCTCAACAAGATGTTCTGTCTCCACCTAATCTAAAGTAGCTCCCTTGAAACATCTATTATTTTACAGTTTTGTTTCTATAAGCTCTCTTGCTTTACTTTCTTCATAGTACTTACTATCCTTCTTGAGAAAAAGCATGAATAAAATTATTCCAGTAAATAATTGTTCAGCACTTCCTGAACACCTACTGTCCACCTGCTAAGGCACTATGCATGTCAACATAATGAAGTAAACCAGTACCGATCAGAGTTCAGAATTTTGCAACAGGTGAGATATAGGAACTGAAATTAAATAGCATCCTTAAACAGCCAATTCTGAAATTTCAGGAGGTAAAAGCCTCTGTGGAGAATAACATCAAAGAATGCAAATAGTTATGAATAGGAAACTGAAAAAGTTTCATTGGCCAATTTTTATGAGAAAAAGAAAAGAGTACACTAATTGCCATGATTGTGCTGTGTGTCCAAAAAGATCAGGTTTTATTTTAAGGGTATGTAGTCACTTGTGTGATCAGCTTGCAAAGACCTCCAGGCCTGCTTCACTGCTTTAAATCATGCTCCTACATATGGAGAAACCTGATTTATAATATTCTTCTCCAAAGCAAGTTAATTCATACCCTGGTGCCAGGTGTCCATGAGTATGAAATGCAGCTGTATCATGAGTACATAGTAATCCAGCCACATTTGTCAGCTCTAGCTCTAGGAAGGTGCAAATAATGGAATTATAGAAGTGGGCTTGTAGTGATAGATGGTTTAACCAATCCACGGGGATAGAACTGGCCTCTGAAAAGTTGTTTCCCAGGCTAGTGTCTGGTGTAGATGCAGCCTCCCCATCCCCCGGAGGGAGGGGCATACATAAGCATCACCGTGCTACATATTTCATCTACGTGCATGCAGTATAAAGTGTGTCCCCTGCGTCACACAATACGTTAGTTCTGAGTTACTCACCAGGAGTGTCAGAGAGAGAATTAAGTTCCTGGAAAGCATATTTCTAGACATCTGTTTTTTTTGTCTCTCCCAGCATTGCTTTTCCTTTCTTCTCTCATAGAATCCTGATTTCTCTTGGGGACCATCCTTCCCCTTTTTTTAGTCTATATGGATCAGTGGATTTTTAATCACTCTCTAATTCTCAGAACATTGTATCCCACTGGCTTCAGTGATTAATTCAGGAAAGACTAAGTGACGCAAATCATGCCAAGGAAACTCAAGAGCATGACATGAGTTGGAAATAATGCAAAATAGAATTCTTCATTCTGTAAGATTTGAAGCTTGGAGGATCTGTACCTGGTGTCGCTGGGAGGCACTCCACTAAGGAAGGCAGCTTGAACTAGAGTCAGTGTAAAGGACAGGGAAGCCGAGAGAAGGAACAAGACAGATTCCTGATGACAAGTGTTCAGCACCTGGCTCTGGAAGTGCCTGAAGCTAGCTCTCAGACTTTTCAGTTATGTGGGTCAATAAAGTTCCCCAATGTTTTTTCCCAAATATAGATTGATTTAGAGTTCTTTCACTTGGACCTGAATGTCCTCACTGATATAACATCCTTATGACTTTATTCTGTCTATAGTAATGAAATTTATTATTGGTACACACCATCTTTCTTATTAGATGTAGCCCTGATTACGAATTTTCTGATTCATAAATGTGGGCATATGATGATGGAGCAGTAGTGTTTGTTAGGATTTATTGCTGTCAATTAATAAATAGCTGCATTTAAAAATTCTTAAGTTTGTGCGGAGGTGCATACATATATTCCATGAGGCCTCTGCATATGCATTTGAGGATATGTCCAGGTCTTTAAAATTCCTGTATGTGATGGATGATTCCAGTTGGAGAGATCTGTGGATTTGCAGATTCAGCTGCATGTAGCCTGGAGTTGGAGCTTTGAGCCACAATAAAATCGCTAAAAAATGGACAATCATTTTTATGTCACTAAATAAGGCTAAGCATCAACCCCACAATTTTAGGTGATTTATAATACTCTTTTCAAAGCATTAGAAGGAGGATGAAAAATTATGTGCCAGAAAATATGCATCCTAATTTGAAATTTAAATTAAGTTTCCATGAAAAATTGTTTTCTCATTTAGGAAAAGCTATCTGTTTGCAGGTAGGATTAATAAATTTATAATGTTAATGTTAAAAAATTACTTCCAGAAGGAGCAGTTGGCTATAGAAAGGCCATCCACACAAAATATCTAAGTATCATCTAATCAAATAGAGCAATATTCAACCAGGGCTAAGAGAGGATGCCCATTGGGAAGGGTATTGGTTATTAGAATCTGGGAGGCATCTATATTTTCAAAAAGAATAGACAACATTAAAATACAATTTTGCATTGGTAAAATGAATGAAACAATCCACCATATTATTTTCATGACACAAGCTATAAGAAACAAAACTCAGTTAAATTCTTGGCTATTCAGATATGTGAGTTAAAAAAAAAAAAGAGGGGCACCTGGGTGGCTCAGCAGTTGAGCTTCAGCTCAGGGCATCATCCTGGGGTCCCAGGATCGAGTACCATGTCAGGCCCCCACAGGGAGCTTGCTTCTCCCTCTGCCTATGTCTCAGCCTCTCTGTGTCTCTCATGAATAAATAAATAAAATCTTTAAGAAGAAAAAAAAGATTGAGTATCGAGATCGACTGCTAATAGGTACGGGGTTTCTTTCTGAGGTGATGGGAAATGTTCTAGAATCAGACAGTGATTATGGTTGCAAAACACTGAGTATGCTAAGAACTCCTGAGTTAGACACTTTAAAATGGTATATTTTTGCCGTGTGATTTTTATCTCATTCTTTTTAAAAAAAAAGTTTAAGAAACTTAGTTCTAATAGATTATTGAAAGCATTCTGTATCTTCAGCGCACAAAAAAAGTGGCATTTACCCTCCTATAGTTCTTAAAGTCAACTCTGCCTCCTGGGCAAGCACTGTATGATTATGCCATCTTTTGGCAATTGGGCTTACCATAGTTTGAATTGAGTCTTCTGCAAATTCCATAACCTGAAAGGCAAGTGCAATGTGGCTTGAGGGTGGATAGGTATGGAGTAAAGGTCTGGGAGGGGGAGTGGAAAGGAAGGGAGGGAGGAGAAGGTAGGTGAGGATGCCAAATTCCTAAGCATTAGGAGACCACGCGAAAGTTGGAAAGCTGTTAGAGAGAACTGGATGCTGATCTGTTCAGGATGTCCTGATACTAGATGTTGATACCTCTGGCTCAGAGAGAATCTCAGGAAGCTTTGGTTAAAGAGAAAACCAATCCAAAAGTGCCATCAGTAATAAGACATTTAATAATACATGTACCAGGGCTCAATGGTTTAGCATCTGCCTTCCGCTCAGGGCATGATCCCAGGGTCCTGGGATCAAGTCTCTCATCAGGTTCCCAATGGGGAGCCTGCTTCTCCCTCTACCTCTGTCTCTGCCTCTCTCTCTCTCTCATGAATAAATAAATAAAATCTTTAAAAAATAATAATAATACACATTAAAGAGTCTTCAGGACAGCCTGGGTGGCTCAGCAGTTTAGTGCTGCCTTCAGCCCAGGGTGTGAACCTGGAGACTTAGGATGGAGTCCCATGTTGGGCTCCCTGCATGGAGCCTGCTTATCCCTCCGCCTGTGCCTGTGTCTCTTTCTGTGTCTCTCATGAACAAATAAATAAAATCTTAAATAAAGAAAAAGAATCTGTAGTTAGACTTTATTAAACAGTAGTTTCTAAGTTCAGTTTCTATACCATTACCAAAGACTCTGGTTTTTCCCATCTCTCCACTCTCTGAGACATCCTCAATATGATGATTTATTTTCTTAGTTTGGCTCCTTTCATAGTCCTAAAATGGCTACCACAGTGCTGGGCATCACATGCCCAGATGCATGTCATCACATGCAGATGACAACATCCAGAGCCAGGAAAAGGGGGAGGATGCCCCTGTCTTAAACCCTTTTCTGAGAGACAAAAATCTTCCCAGAAACTTCCAGCAATCTCTTGGCCAGAATTGCATCTCTTGCCTGTGCCAAAGCCAGTCACCTGACAAGGATCATGAGATGACCAAGAATGATTTATTAATCAACATTCATCTCCAGAGGCCAGATGAGGACTCAGTTCTTGTTGAAAGACATGAAAGGCAAACAAAATTAAGATTCTGTTAGCAAAGGCTGGAGGAAAACTCTTGATTAGCATTAATGATATCTGTCATGCAGAATCCTAATCTGAGCTTGGTGGTGCCCAACTGGCTTTAGTGGTGTCATGATTAATATTCTCCAGTGCAGAAAAGTGGCCTTATCTACTGGAAAAAATAAGATCCGAGGCTTTGGCCAAAAATGTAAAGCTCTTTTGACAAACCCCTTTTTATTTTGAATTGTATACTTCTATGTGACCTCAGATGACCTCCTTTACTTAGGTAGGTTTTACCAGAGAATCTCAAAAAAGCCATTGGAGATAGCCTGCCCTGCAGGCTGACCTGGATTTTTCAGTTTGAGAATTGAGATGGCCATTAATATTTGTCACATAACTATGTTTGCTCCAGCTCCCTTTTTGTCCTCACACTGTAAATTAAAACCCTTAACTAGTTTTCCATTATTGAAGAAGAATTATGATCTTCATACTTTCCCTCATCATCCCTTAGGGCATAGTTTCTTCCTGACTTTTGACTAAGGAATGGCTGCCTTGCCTTCATTTCTTGTTGGTGTGTTTGCTCATTGAGTTTGATGCCGAGAATTTTTTTAGGGTCCTAGAATTAGCCACTCGTTTTGCACGCTGCAAGCATGTCTATTCTGGTTTTGAGAACATTTTGGAATCTAAGAAATTAACTTCTTTGCCTAACTTTATAGTGTATTTATGTAATTTACGATTCAGTGATTAGTTCAGAACATTTGATTGTTAGACTCCTATCTTATTAACAAATGCTCTGCAGAATTTTGTTCTTTCTCTAGCATTGCTTAGTCAGAGAAGCAGCATGACAGATTAGAAAGGTAATTGGTTCTAAAGTGGACCTAAGACTACCAGAGAGGTTACTAGCCATGTAGCTTCAAACAATCGACAACTTCTAGGAACTCAGTTTCCTCACCTCTAACATATGGATAATAAAACCCTCCTCACAGAGTTGTCAGGTAAAGCATCTGGTATATGGTAGTCATCATTATTATTATCATACTTCAATTTTTTTTGTAGTTTTAATTTTATTTGTTTTTAAACCACTTTATTGAAGTATGAATGGCATGTTAAAAAGCTGTACATATAGGAAAAAAAGCTGTACATATTTTTAGTATACCACTCGATGAACTTGGCAATAATTATAAACCCATGATACCATTATCGTCAAGGCCATAAACATATCCATCGCCTCCCATCTCTTCATTATTATTATAATTTTTTTGTGGTAACAATGCTTAACATAAGATGTACTTTCATGACAAATGTTAAGTATGCAATATAGCATTGTTAGCTACAGGCACTATGCTATATAATGGATCTCCAGAGGAAATACCTTATTTATTTTGATAGTCTCATAGGCAAAAGATCCAAAAACCTAACAAAAATTTTAGAATAATGATCATTTAGTTTACTGATTTACAGTCCTTAATTTTAGGCCTTTTTACTATTATTTATTTTAAATAAATAGAAATCATATAAATACTAGTTCAACTAAACCTTATAATAGATGTCGATGTAGGTCACTATATAGTATGTTTACCATGATAAACACTAAGTAATATATAGAATTATTGGATCACTCTATTGTCTACATGAAATTAATGTAACACTATGTTAACTATATTGGAATTAAAATTAAAAAAATAAAAAATATAGGTCACTATGCAAGAATATTTAGAGGTATTTTTAAAAGTTATTAAAAGTTATTTTAAAAGTTATTTTGTGGGGGGCACCTGGGTGGCTCAGTTGGTTAGCATCTGGCTCTTGATTTTGGCTCAGGTGATGATCTCAGGGTTATGAGATCAAGCCCTGCATTGAGCTTTATTCTCAGGATGGAGTCTGCTTGAGATTCTCTCTCCCTCAGCCTCTGCCCCTCCTCCCCTCTGCTTACTCAGGTGTATGCACACATGCACACACAAGCTCTCTGTCTCAAAATAAATAAAATCTTTAAAAAATAAAGTTATTGGGCAACCCGGATGGCTCAGCAGTTTAGCGCCACCTTTGGCCCAGGACGTGATTCTGGAGATCTGAGATGGAGTCCCACGTCGGTCTCCCTGCATGGAGCCTGCTTCTCCCTCTGCCTGTGTCTCTGCCTGTCTCTCTCTCTCTCTTCTCATGATTAAATAAATAAATCTTTAAAAAAATAAAAAAAAATAATTTTCTGTAATATTCCTTTAAGTTTTAATAAAAACTTAATTTTGAATTATTTTTTAAAAGATTTTATTTATTTGAGAGAGTGCATGAGTGGGGGGAGGGGCAGAGGGAGAGAGAGAAGCAGACTCCCCACTGAGGTTGGGGTCCCATACAGGGCTTAATTTCAGGATGGTGAGATCATCACCTGAGTTGAAGTCACACGTTTTGCCAAATGAACCACCAGGCCCTTTGAATTATTATTTTACTGATTAAAGAATCCTCAGTAAATGTAACATATTTGGAAACAAAGCTAAAATATAACTATGATATTAGCTTTTATCTTTATAGTAACTTCCTTTAATTTATGGAAAATTTATATTTGGTATTTTCAGTAATGTAGAGCTAATGTCCCACCTCCTATAGGGGCTTATTAAATGATTTGGAAAGATCAAACCAAATCCATAGTACATTCCAAACAGCTGTGATTCTGTAATGTTTTGCCTTTGCCAAGACAACTTAGACCAGCTAAGGATAGTAGCACATTATGAAAATGACTTTCATCACTATTTTAATAAATGTAGTGGGCATTTGTTCTTTGTTCAGCACCAGTTTTTTCTCTTTGAAAATAGCACACCCTTCTTCCTTTGAGGAACTTTTCCTTCCCATCCCACTCCTTCTAACTAGAGTACCCCACTCCTATCCTTATACCAGAAGTAAGCACATGACTGAGTCCTGGCCAAGCCTAGCACCATCTTCCTGGCCCCAATTTATGACCCACAGATAGGCATGTGACCCATACCAGGCTAACCAAATCCTTCCCTACGATTTTTTTTCTAAGTGAGATTAGTAGAGAAAGTGCTCTGTATCATCAAGGCAACAAAACTATATACAGGGCGGTAGGTGGCCATGTCTTTAGACACAGGAAAAAAGCCATAGAAAATGTAACACCCTTAGAAAAGCAGAGAAAAATATATTTACTATATATATAATGGAATATTACTCAGCTATAAAAAAAGATGGATAAAATCTTGCAATTTGCAACAACATGGATGGACAGAGAGGGTATTTTGCTAAGTGAAATAAGTCAGACAGAAAGAGACAAGTATCATACGATTTTACTTATATGTGGAATCTAAAAAACAGAACAGAAAGAGACTCATAGATACAGGAAATAAACTGTTGGTTACTAGAAGGGGATGGACTAGGGGGCTGGTGAAATAGGTGAAGGGGGTTAAGAGGTACAATCTCATTTATAAAACAAATTAGTCTTGGAGATATGTGCAGCATAAGGAATATAGTCAATAATTTGTAATAACTTTGTGTGGTGACAGGTGGTAATGACTCACGCCCTGGGCCAAAGGCAGGCGCTAAACCACTGAGCCACCCAGGGATCACTTATACATCACTTCATGATGTATAAAAATACTGAATCTCAGGGCACCCGGGTGGCTCAGTCAATTGAGGGTCTGACTCTTGGTTTTGACTCAAGTCATGATCTTACAGTTGGTGGGATTGAGCCTCGAGTCAGGCCAGTGGAGAGTCTGCTTGGGATTCTCTCTCCCTCTCCCTCTGTCCCATACTCACTCTCTCTCTCTCTCTCTCTCTCTCTCTCTCTCTCTAACAAATAAATAAATCTTAAAAAAATACTGAAACCCTGATATACACCTGAACAGAATATTGCATGTCAATTATACCTCAATTTTTGTAGTACTTCAATTTTTAAAAATTAACTTAAAAAAAATAGTCTTAGGGATCCCTGGGTTGCGCAGCGGTTTGGCGCCTGCCTTTGGCCCGGGGCGCGATCCTGGGGACTCGGGATCGAGTCCCGCGTCGGGCTCCCGGTGCATGGAGCCTGCTTCTCCCTCTGCCTGTGTCTCTGCCTCTCTCTCTCTCTCTCTCTCTCTCTCTCTCTGACTATCATAAATAAATAAAAAATTAAAAAAAATAGTCTTAGGTGTGTTAAGGTGGTTCCTAGCTCTGGAGAGCCTGAGGGCTGCCCGATTCCTGGAATGTCCTCCTTTATTCTGACTTTCTCCTTCCTGCAAGTCCTCTTTTTGCTCAAGTGAAGTTCAAGGTGAATTTCTTTTATTGGCAGTAAAAACAGCCCTGACAAATGCAATAGGATGTTCGTAGTCTTCCATGTTACTTGGCTAACAATCAGTGCTTTCCAAACTTATAAAGAGGGTTATGGAAGAGTCATTTTTACTCTCGTGAGATATGATTATTAGTGTCTCATTTATAACACTATGTGGCTTTCTTTAAAGGAAGAAATGTTGTTTGTAATTAGATTAAAGGGAAATCTCCACCTCCCCAAATAAACATTGGACAGCCTTCACTGAGCTTCCGTTTTTTACGGATGAAATGGCTTTCTCTGGCTAAGGTTGTCTCTCTGAACCTGGACTCTGATTGAACATTGCTATGTTGGGTCATTTTTATGAGGCCCGCATTAGCCTAACTCCGTCTTTCGCTCTTGCTTTATCTGTGCAGCTTCCTAACAATAGGTCAGTTTACAGCTGCCAGCTTGGGTCCGGCAGTTATCACCTGGGCCAGGTTACTTCTGACTGCCTTTCAGTGGATCTTTTGGTTCTACTCACGGAGCTTGTATCAAGTGACGCTGATTTCTTTTCAGCCGTTGCTAGGATACGCCATCAGCATCCATTCATCCTTTAGAATTACAGACAACCCGAGCTTTGCCTGACTTCTCAGTATTGCAAAAGCAGAGGCAATGTCAGAAAGATTTCCTTTCCATTTTGTGAAGGGTCACTAGGAATGTTATTGAGGCCTCGGGGAGGGTAGGTGCTCTCTATGTAACTCAAATGTTGTTTAGGTTCTTCCTGCTGCTTTAGATTTAGATAAAATGGACTCAAACTCTCTCTGCTCCTTTCACATTTGAAGAAAGCCCAACAGTCTATCCAAAGGTTCAGGGAAGGGTATGGTTTACATTCTTGCAGACTAAGCTCTGGCCCCAGATTCCCATTTCTGTTGAACTAACATATTCAGAAATAGTTCATTTGATAGAATATATAGCCCTATATGTGCTATACATCGCTACTCTACATCAACACAAATATGGAACTCAGCCCCTTCTCACACTTACCATCAAAAATTACTCACAATAGATATTTTTGGGCCTACCAGACTTTAAAAAGAGGATTTGGGGGCAGCCCAGGTGGCTCAGCAGTTTACGCTGCCTCCAGCTCAGGTCGTGATCCTGGAGTCCAAGGCAAAGGGAGAAGCAGGCTCCCTACAGGGACCGCCGATGTGGGACTTGATCCCAGGACCCCGGGATCATGACCTGAGCTAAAGGCAGATGCTCAACCACTGAGCCACCCAGGTGCCCCATTATCAAGTATTTTTATTTTTATTTTTTTAAACATTTTATTTATTTATTCATAGGAGACACAGAGAGATAGAGAGGCAGAGACACAGGCAGAGGGAGAAGCAGGCTCCATGCAGGGAGCCTGATGTAGGACTCGATCCTGGGTCTCCAGGATCATGCCCTGGGCTGAAGGCAGCCCTAAACCGCTCAGCCACCCAGGGATCCCTCAAGTATTTTTAAATGTCCTCCTCCACTCTGCTGTGTTGCTTGCTTCTCCTCTTTTCCCTTCTCTTTCCTATTATTTCCTGCACTGTAAGTAAAAAAGAAAAAGAAAAAAGAAAGAAAGAAAATGAGTTCTCATTTACATAATACAGAGCAATTCAGTTTTCATCTATCCTATGCCCAAATGTCTTTGCATAACTAAGGATTTTGCTTTGTCATGATAGTGTATGAGGGCCCAGGTTATCAAAGAGTGTGTCATGGGTTCATTCTGTTTCACATCAACATTTTGGGGGCTTACTGTGCTAAGTGCTTTCCATGTATATATCTCATTCAATTCTCAAAACCCGCCTGGGAGGCAGGTGCTGTTAGTGCTCACCTCACAAATGCAGAGGCAGAGGCATAGCAAGGTAAATGGCTGTGCCCAGGGACACTCAAGCTATCTGATTTTAAATTCAAGTTCCAGCTTAGTCTAGCAACCAGTAGAAAGAAACCCAAGCCGGGTGATTGGAACATGATGGCCTCATGAAGCTGCATGTAACCGTAGACTGCCCACCTTTGAACTACTTTCATGTTCTCACCAAAATAGAGTACCATGTCTCTATCTTTTTTTTTTTCTTTTTCTTTTTTAGGATTTTTATTTATTCATATGAGAGAGAGAGAGAGAGAGAGAGAGAAAGAGAGAGGCAGGCAGAGACACAGGCAGAGCGAAAAGCAGGCTCCACGCAGGGAGCCTGATGCAGGACTCAATCCCGGGACTCCAGGATCATGCCCTGGGCCGAAGGCAGGCGCTAAACCACTGAGCCACCCAGGGATCCCATCTATCTTAAGTTGTATTATTTCTCATCTCTTTTACCAGCAGCTGAACAGAATTTGTAACCTATTCCTAACCAGGAATCTCAAACAGAATTCCTAACCTATCCTGGGGTTAAAAAGTTAACTACTTAACTAGTTGTCAATATTTAAAATCAATATTTAAAAATGGAGTGATTATACATCATAATCTAGATTTCTGCACTTCTTTTTTTTTTTAATTTTACTAATTTATTCATGAGAGACACAAAGAGAGAGAGAGACACAGGAGAGGAAGAAGCAGGCTCCATGCAGGGAGCCTGATATGGGACTGGATCCAGGGTCTCTAGGATCATGCCCTGGGCTAAAGACAGTGCTAAACCACTGGGCCACCAGGGCTGCCCCTGCACTCTCTTGAAAAGTAAACCTGTCAACACTGAGACTGTATTACCTTTGGCAACAACCCGCTACAGCTCGAAAACCAGTGGATAACTCAATTATGTTACTTACAGGCTTCGTCACTGTGTGTCCCCCAGTCCAGCAGCTTGGTGAGCAGAAAGGAGAGGTATTGGGGGGACTGAGATAGAAAGTCAATGTGCCCATCTCCTTTCCTACTTAGGAAAAAACCCTGTGATGGGACATTTGCATTTCTGGAGTATAGGGGTCTGATGAGAGGGAGTTTCTTGGTCTCTTGGCTCAGAAGTCGAGAAGAGGGGAGTGGTCTCTAGCTTACCTGGAGCATGGTGAAGGCAGTGATGGTGACCACTAATGAGGGCTACGTAGGGGTGGCAGTGCTAGAGAAAGTGGTTGATGCAATGAACAGCACCTGAAACCCTGGCATGAGTGGTCATGGAGCCCCTGAGGTCCAGCACTGACAACATTCCCTCCAATACCAAATGAACCCCACTTATGGGAGACTGGAAGGATCTAGGGATCATGAGACCAAAAAAAAAAAAAAAAATCCACAGGGGGCTGAAGGAAAAGATGACTGACTCCATACTAGAGTATGAGAATCTTAAACTCTTGAGATGTCACTCCTGGGAGCAAGAAAACTTCATCTCCAGACCTAAAAACACTAAAATGCCCCACAAGCCTTGGACTGGGACTATTCTCCTACGATGGGATCTCATTTAGATGTTAACTAAATTCAAGTAAGGGAATAGCCAGTCAGCCTTGGGATTCCCCAGAGTTTCCTTTACTGCTCTAATTGGTGCTGTGTTGATTCATTCACTCATTTATACATGCATGTGTGCATTTCTTCCCTGACCTCTTTCCACAGAGGATTTGTGGCTGCTTACAGGAAGAATACCAAAATTTCTAAAGAATAAAATATAAGAACAATTAGAGATTTACAGATGTAGTGGGTATAATTTTTTAATTTTTTAAAGATTTTATTTATTTATTCATGAGAGACACAGAGAGAGGCAGAGGGAGAAGCAAGCTCCATGCAGGGAGCCTGATGTGGGACTCGACCCCAGGTCCCCAGGATCAAGGCCCAGGCTGAAGGCGGCGCTAAACTGCTGAGCCACCCAGGATACCCTATTTTTTTAATTAAAAATATCTCTGCTGTATTTTTCTTATTACAAAAGTAATAAAAGGGTATTGTAGAAAATTTAGACAATATAAACAAGAAGAAAGAGATTAAAAAGAATATTCATTAAATATTTTTAATTTAAAAAATTAAGAAAAAAAATATTCATTATCCCACCACCTGGAGAAAACCACAGGAACACCTTATAGGATAGCTTCTCATTCTTTCTGTGCAAAAATATAAATATTTTAGTATTTTATAAACATATGATTATAACCTCCATGTTGTTTTTTAACTTGTTTTTTAAAATTGTAATCAACAATATATTGTGAGCATTATACAAATATATTTTCATCTATGGCATCATTTTCAATGAATGAATAGAATTACATTCTAGAGATATATTATAATTTACTTAAACAATTACCTCATTACCAGGCAAGACTTTGAAATCTATTGCTATATTCTAACAACCAGTTGGAAACTTTTATTTCAGATAAATACATTTTGGCTCTCTCAGCCTGCTGGACCCCTGGCATGAATCAAGGAGAAGTAGCTCAGGAGGTAAGAAAAAAATCTGTTGAACAATCATAGTACCAAAACTATTTACTATTCTCTTCTAAGCACAAAAGAATGACTCTTCTCACTATTTTTTATCTTCTGTGTTATGTAACTTGTTAGAGTTTTGAACTGGGCTGCTCTAACATTATTAATTATGTCTCTAACTTGGGAAATTCTTCAGGGAATGAATAGTGATCCATCTTCCCTATGGCTTACTTGAACCAAAGTGACATGCAGAATGTTATAATAGAGTGCAGGGTTTCAGGAAGCAACCATCCTTGATAATAAATAAAGCAAGAACTTAACAGAACATTAACTCATCCTTTGGGGTGTGCTCCATGAGTCCTTCCAAGAGGGTATCAAGATCCATCTTCAGAGATTATTCATGTGAGTTGTTTTCCTGTGTCTCATTTCATTTGCTGGCACAGCTGCTGGACAGGTGAGCATGGCCACAATCATACCACAGGAGCCTTCTCTTCCAGTCATCCTCTCCCATACACACTCTCTCTCTGCCCCCTCCTTTTTTGTTTAAGCAAAAGTCCTTCCAGGAGAGAGACTTTCACTAGTTGCCTTTCTCTTTAGTTTAGAATGTATATTACATACATTTCACCTTCCCCTGTACATCTGATGCTCAGTCATCTGTTGTTGGCCACCCAGCCATTATTCCTCCTTCTTCATAGTAATAATATTCTATTTACCTGTGGAAACCATCACTCCCACCATTCTCAGCCACTTCTGATTAGACACTGATTTCCCTTCCCCCCGGAGGCAGTGATTGGCTCAAAGTTAGTCACAAGACCTAAGCTAGTCCAATCAGAGAGGTCCTTTGACAGGGATTCTGGGACACAGAGTTCTTTCTTTCCTATTTTATGGTACATTAGTCCTCCTTACACATTCGGAGGCTTCCATTACCCCAGAGGAGTAGATGATCCTCCTTCTGACAAATTGTCAGAAAGTCAGTAGTAGCCTCATGCTGTGTCACATTGCCTGCATTATTCTCCTCACTTCATCTCATTATCTAGGCATTTTGTCATCTCACAACATCACAAGAAGAAGGGTGAGTACAGGACAGTAAGATATTTTGAAAGAGAGAGGGACCACATTCCCATACCTCTTAGGATGGAAGGTTGTTGTAATTGTTCTATTTTTATTGTTGGTTATTGTTGTTAATCTCTTATGGTGCCTATTTATGTCAGACTTTATCACAGGTGTGTATTTAGAGGGAAAAACATGTAGGACTATCCGCAGTTTTAGGCATCCACTGAGGGTCTCCAAACATATCTTCTCCTGATAAGAGGGGACTATGTAATGAGGAAGCATGTCCCCCCTGCCCCCCAGAGGTACTGGGACACATCTTGCAACAATGAGGATAGCCAGCTTTAGGACGAAGAGAGTAGGGGCACCTGGGTGACTCAGTGGTTGAGCGTCTGCCTTCGGCTCAGGGCATGGTCCTGGAGTCCCGGGATAGAGTCCCACATCAGGCTCCCTTCATGGAGCCCGCTTCTCCTCTCTCTGCCTGTGTCTGCCTCTCTCTGTGTCTCTCATGAATAAATAAATAAAATCTTTTTCAAAAAAAATGAAGAGAGCAGAGATGAGAAGAAACTGAATCCTTTGAGTTGCTGGATCAAATCTTGCCCAAGTCCATTTTACATTTGTTCCTTTCAAATACGTGATCCAATAAATTCTTTTCCTGTCTAAGCCAGTTGAGGAAAGGTTTTCTGATGCTTACAAGCTGAAAGATCCCTAAACTAACCGATGCCATTAGTAAAGAAACTATAGCAGACTTTCTTCCAGCTTTCATCCCTTTGATACCTTTCTTATTTACAGATTCCTCCTCCTCTATCATCCATGGGGTTCCTGCCTGCTAAGCATCCACAGCTGCTTCTCATTGCTGCCTTTTGTGCAACTCTCCTCTTTTCCATAGGTCCCAACAAACAGCCAGTCTCCCCTTCGTTTCAAAGCCACCATCCTCTTCTCCCTGGGAGATCTCCCATGTCTAGGAGTAACAAAGAAATGGGATGCAGTCCTCCCCAGTTTCCTTCTCCTTGCCTTTCTTAGAAGGCAGTCACTTGGGATATTTCTGACTTCCAAGAGTAATTGCCCAACCACTGGGGGACAGCATTCCGTGAAACAAAATGGCAAGTGCGGGGTGTTTGCATGGGGTACAGAAAGCACTTGCTGTAGGACCTAGTTCCTGGATGGTTCCAGACTTTCTCCCTCATTTGACATTAGATCATTGTCCTAAGCTGATCAGCTCAGGATAATTCAAGTTTATGCCTTTGCTAGTTCTGGGGACATTTTACGTTGCAACCTAAATTTGTATCCTCGGTTTTGCCGCAGGTATGGATTTCTAGGTCTCCTTAGAGGAAGAAAGCACTTCCTACTTCATCCACACACACAATTACCTTGGTTGTCAGGCCACTCTGCACCTACTTCATAGATACCTCATCTGCCCTTCTACGGGAGCTCTCCAACTCTGGCCCTTGAAAATCCTACCCTACTATGAGTGACACCTATCTATGGTTTATTTCTTAACACGAAGTCTCTTCCTTCATGGTAAGAGTACCCCAGTTACCTTGCAGGAGGAACCTTCTCCCTCATGTAGTCATGTAGTTTGGGCAGGAATGCCCTTAGCTCCACAGGTGGGTTCTGATTAACTTAAATGAATCAGTAAAGCCCACACATCAGACTACGGTGATTGGTTCAGGATGGGCACACGACCCCATCCTGCCAAAGAGACATGAGGAAATATTTGCTAAAGTTCTATCTATGTCTTGCAACTTCATGGATGCCTTCTTGGCTTCAGCCCCTTGGAAGTCCTCCCTTGTTTCCATGTCCAGATATCTCTGTCCTACTTAGTGGGTCTCTCTAGTGCTTTCTCAAGCTAGATATTAATGCAGATTCTATTCTTTTTTTTTTTTAAGATTTTATTTATTCATGAGAGACACAGAGAAAGAGAGAGTCAGAGACGCAGGCAGAGGGAGGAGCAGGCTCCATGCATGGACTCGATCCCTGGTCTCCAGGATCACTCCCTGGACTGAAGGCGGCGCTAAACCGCTGAGCCACCAGGGCTGCCCCAGCAGATTCTATTCTAACGAAAGTTTAGCTCCTTTACCTCTCGTTCTAAACCAAGAATAGTAAAAGGGTTTTTATCTTGTGGGTCAGCTCTGATCCATAAGTATTCATTCTCTGGGATCTGTGCTGAGAAAGATTCTGAGGCTGCCTCTGGCTTCAGCAAGAAGCCAGAGCAAGAAGCAAGAAGGTGTATGATGATCACTTAGTAATGTCTGCCATATGCATGGAGTGGAGAGTGACTGTGTACCTCATGTTTCTGATATCCCTGTTCTAAGTCAGGGTCTGAGCCTAGCTCCTCTGGTAGTCACCACCTTCCAGTGACACATGTGTCCTTTTTTGGTTTGTAACTCTTACGGGTACACCCAATATGCTTTTGCTCCTTGTCTAAGGAACACATTAAGTTCCCAGTACTCTTACAGACCTGAAGTGGTTGACCTACCCTAAGACAAACTATTCGCTCAGCACTCTTCCTGGTTTATATTATTTGCTCCTTCCATCTGCTCAAGTCTCTGATGGCTCATTCAAGTGTCCCAGTGGGGGTTCCTTCCCCTCCTCCCCAATGATAAAGACCATTCTAGAATTATAAACTTACAATATAAATCTAGCTTAAGCACAAATAGACATGATTTCTGCCAAGAGAACATGTGGACTGTTGAACACACAGCAACTCCCATCCATGACAAATAAAATTTCATCCTTTTTATAGACATCACCAAGCCAAACTTTATTCATGATTCTCTCCTTGAAACCACAGCAAAGTCTTCGGTGCTGTAGAAATTCTGATCCCTGAACAAAATCCATTTGTATTGGCATTTGAGCCCTATCTATGCCTTAGCATATTTATCCTGTTTCTTTTTTTAAGATTTTATTTATTTATTCATGAGAGACACAGAGAGAGAGAGAAAGAGAGAGAAAGAGAGAGGCAGAGGGAGAAGCAAGCTCCATGTAGGGAGCCTGATGTGGAACTCGATCCCGGGACTCCAGGATCATGCCCTGGGCTGAAGCCAGGCACTAAACTGCTGAGCCACCCAGGGATCCCCTATTTATCCTGCTTTTAATGGGATTTCTGTCTTGTGATTATAAACGATTTATTATATGAGTATCCAGTATAGTGTATAATCAGTGCCAACTTACAGTTCATATCACAGCTTAGGGATGGATTTGTCTGAGGTCCCACTCACCCTTGTCACCAAGTTCTTACTAGTGATTGGAACAATGATGCAGCATTTGCAGAAGGGTGTCTAGTCTGTGGGCTCCTTACCTTATGGTCTGTGCTGTGAAAGTATGAGGGGCCGAGTCCTCTGTGAGAATTACAGAATCCCCATCTCAAGATTCACCTGCAGAGTCCCTTTTACCATATAAGGTAATAGGCTCCAGCAATTGAGACACAATATCTTCTGGTGGGGCCATTATTCAGACTATCACAGACCTGTATCTATAGAGGTCCTGTTAATAGAGGATATTATACAAAGTGAAATGAGTCAATTGGAGAAAGATAATTATCATATGATCTTACTCATGTGAATTTAAGAAACAAAACAGAGGATTATAGGGGAAGAGAGGAAAAAATAAAACAAGACAAAATCAGAGGAGACAAATCATAAGAGACTCTTAATCATAGGAAACAAACTGAGGGTTTTTGGAGGGGTAGGGGTGGGGGGAATGGGGTATCTGGGTGATAGGCATTAAGGAGGGCAGGTGATGTCATGAGCACTGGGTGTTACATAAGTCTGATGAATCACTGACCTCTACCTCTGAAACCAATAATACATTATATGTTAATTAATTGAATTTAAGTAAAATTTTTTAAAAATTAAAATTAAAAAAAAAAGAGCTAAAGGAAGAGTAAGGTCAGGGGTTGCTGGAACACAGAAGTAAGTGATCTATCCCAGCTTTGCAGGTTGGAGGGGACTTCCTGGAGGAAGTGACTTTTAAACTGGAGTTGCAGGGATGAACCCATGTGGTCAGTTTTCAATAAGTATTTGTGGAATGAATAAGATCATTAAACATGCTAGTAGCTTTAAGGAAAAACAAAATATAGGGGTCCCGCTGCTGCTCAAAAGGAACAAGTTTGGTATTACATCATTTTCTTGTCCCATATTGTAACTGCTGGAAATACAACAATGCTGCATACAGCCCACACTATTTATTTATTTATTTATTTATTTATTTATTTATTTATTTATTTATTTATTTCAGCCCACACAATTTAATGAAAATTTTGGAACATAAATCCTGGCTCTCTCTGTGGTGCACTGGTTATGATTTTGTCACGTGGGATCCATGCCTCCCTCTCACTGTGGTACATCTCTAACTCTGCCACTTACTAACGAAGTGACCTTGGGGAATGTACCTAAACTCAGTGTCTCACGTTTTTATATGTAAAGTGAAGTGATACATGTACCTCCAGCACATGATTGTTATGGGAATTAACATAATCAGATGATGTGCATAAAGTGTTTGGAACACTGCTTGACACAGAGTTTATTTATGAGCTGATATTATCAGTCCCCCAGTTTTCCCCTCTGGAAACCTCTCTTCCCCGCCTTCAGCCTCTGTGTTTCAGAGAGAGCTGCTTCCCCTTGACCTCTGCTTGCAGTCTGGCACCGGAGCCCTGCCTGAGTCGGGATTGGCTAGCCCAATCTCTCCGGGGGTAACAACTGACTTGCTTCCGATTAACTGCCCCTACTAAGTAAATCAAAGCTCATTTTATAATTTAACTGATCCACTTTATAAAAGAAAACACTTCCATAATACATAAATTCAGGATTGATGTGTGAAAGCTGTGTGCTCTGCTCTAAAGTGACATTTCGGATCCAGCTCTGTCTGTCCTGATGAGTTCCACTCCTCAGCACTACAGTTTCCAGATGTTGAATCCTTAGCCTGCTGTCATCTTCCCCCTCATTCTTTTTGTCCTTGTGGATGTCTACCAATTTTATTATTTCACAGTGATGTTATTGGGGTTTCAGAAGGGAGAAGCGTTCGATCCCCTTTACTTAACTGTAAAGTTTGCGAGCAATTAAAAGAATTTTGCTGGAAAATGGACAGGCAACTTCACCCAGGGCAGCCTATCTTTTACAAGCCCCTGAACTACACCAATTTAGGTAGAAGTTACATCTACAAATCCCCGATAACTATTTTTTCAGGAAGTGTGAGTGCTCAGAAACCTTCACACTTCAGGGTGAAATGTCTTGTCTTTAAAAGAAATAATAATATTACTCAGCCATTAGAAACAACAAATACCCACCATTTGCTTCAACGTGGATGGAACTGGAGGGTATTATGCTGAGTGAAGTAAGTCAATCGGAGAAGGACAAACAGTGTATGTTCTCACTCATTTGGGGAATATGAATAATAGTGAAGGGGAATATAAGGGAAGGGAGAAGAAATGTGTGGGAGATATCAGAAAGGGACACAGAACATAAAGACTTCTAACTCTGGGAAATGAACTAGGGGTGGTGGAAGGGGAGGAGGGCGGGGGGTGGGGGTGAATGGGTGACGGGCACGGAGGGGGACACTTGACGGGATGAGCACTGGGTGTTATTCTGTATGTTGGTAAATTGAACACCAATAAAAATTAATTTATAAAAAAAAAAAAAAGAAATAATAAATCACAGAGTAAGAATTAATCCCTGTGCTTTGTTCCCCAAGAAGGATCTTGGCTCTGCAGCCTATAGTCTTGCAAACGAAACCTGTTTGCTTTGGCTCTCCTTGCTTTATACCCTCTACCTCCCTGCTCCGTGTGGTGCAGGGACTGTCCTCAGGCTCCCAAATGGATGCCAGCTCTTTGTCAGGATTGATGGCCTGTTCCCATAGAGTCTTGGTTTATTTTTTGGCTTTGTTTTTTAACCATTGTCTTTCTTCACTCTCTCCTGTGTGATCAACCGTGGAGTCAGGCTAAACTGTCATCTGCCTCTTGCCCAGTTCTCCCTCCTGTATCAACTGCCACCATGACCACAGAACAAAACCAAGGAGACAGGAGGACAAAATTCAGTCATCTGAAAATGCCCATTCAGGAAGTCCCAGTTGCTGACTGGTAGACCTTGCAGTAGTACATCTTGACATCGTAGGGGTCAGGATGAGCTGCCCACTCAAATAATTTTTTGTACATTTCTCCAGACATAACACCAAGTCCCCCTGGAAATCACTTACAAGCATAAAATTGAACAAGCAAAACTCCCCTCCTCCCATAGTCTTTTGTTTCAGGTACCAGTACCACCCTGAAAACTAATAACCGAGGCTGACAGCACATACACTAGCTAGATCCTGCATTTCCCTGTAAACTAACCCCCTCCCCCCACCCCCACACTTGGGGGTTTGGGTGGCTCAGTCCTTGAGCATCTGACTTTTGATTTTTGGCTCAGGTCATGTTCTCAGGGTGGTGAGATTGAGGTGGTGCTGGGTGCTCAGCAGGGAGTTTGCTTGGGATTCTTGTCCCTTCTCTTAGCCTTTGCTCCTCCTCCCTTCCCCTGTGCTCTCTCTCTCTCTCAAATAAATAAATACATTTTTTATCAATGCATCAATAAATCAATAAATCCCACTCTGCCCCCCAGCCCCTTCTTCTGGGCGGGCTTGCAATGTTTAAAGGCCATAGCCTGCTGCAGCCTCCTTTGTGCGGCAAACCAATAAAGCTATGGTACCTCTTTATCCCAAACTCTGTCTTTGGCTCTGAAGCACAGAGGTCATTTCTTGACCACACTCTCACTTTACCTCTCCCCACCCAAATACCTCATAATAAATTATGATGCCAAGGAAAGATCCGGATTCTGTGGAAACTAAGCTTTTACAATTTGGAGACAGGTGGATTCCTTCCTTAGCAGAGAGAAGGGAAAATTATGAATATAAAATTAAGTCTGGGGGCTCCTCTGTGGCTCAGTCAGTCAAGTATCTGACCCTTGATTTTGGTTCATGTCATGATCTCCGGGTTGTGAGATTGAGCCCCATGTCTGGCTCCACACTAGGAGTGGAGCCTGCTTAAGATTATCTCCCTTTCACCATACCCCTGCATCACTCTCTCTCTAAAAAAATAAAAATATAAATAAATAAATAAATAAATAAATAAATAAATAAATAAATAAATAAATAAATATGAAGTAGAATAATATTTAAACTGAGAAGAGAAACTATATAGCAAAAAAAAATATATAGCAAATTACAAAATTTGAAAAGCTCACAAATGCTTTAAAAATCTAGAAAAATAATATCTTTATTATTTGACAGCTTGATAGATCTCTTTAATACCTTTATCTCTGTATTTTTTGGTGACATACCTGTATGCACTTCTTTTTTTTGTTAAGATTTATTTATTTATTTGAGATTGAGGGGTGGGGAGGGGAAGGGAGAGAGAATCTTCAAGCAGACTTACCACTGAGCGTGGAGCCCCATGACTCATGAGATCATGACCCAAGCCAAAACCAAGAGTCAGACACTCAACTGACTGAGCCATCCAGGTGCCCCTGTTTATACTTCTTTATTTGATAATGAATTTGTAATAGCATTTTCTATTGAAAAATAAACCAGTTTTTCCTTAGCATAATTGAATAATTTTTTATTATTGTTATATCAGAAAAGGTTTTTCAGCTTTAGAACTGGTTATTGGTAAGTTATGTAGATTTTTTTAATAGTTGTCAAATTTGGGAAACCCTATATCAAATTTCTTTCATATATGAGCTGTAAGATTTCATGCACATTTCAAAGTTTTCTTGCACAGGAACTAAACATAGATACTTTTTGAACTGATGACTCTCATTAACCAGTTTGTCAATGGAAACCCTATTGTGCTGGTGGAATGTGATGTCAGTATTTTAAATTAGATAAACAATAGATTACCAAACAATATAAAAGCCTACTCTTTACTTCTATTCAAACTGTATTTCTTCCTCTTAATGAATTCTTACTTTGGGTATAATTTGAAACAATGTATTATTTTGATTTACAATGTGCTTCTCAATGTCAGAATGGTTTCTCTTGATTTTATTGCTTATTTGTGACGCCCCTTCCGTTCCCATTCCTAACCCCATTCTATAACATGAGAAGCCTCTCACAAACATCTGTGGACGTTCTGGTCCACATATTGAAGATTATCCATAACCTCCAGTAATCAGCCATGACTGGCCATCTCTTGGGCCTAGAGGTATGCATTCCTACAGCATGGTCCACTCTCAGAAGGATGGACTGAGGGGAGAGGCCCATGTAGATCCTGGAAGCAGGCTCAGGGTCATTTGGGGAGGGAATTCTAGGGTCCTAGGTACTCAAAATATGGGCAAGAGCAGGAGGGCATACATTCTGGGTATGCATATCCTTTTGACCTTGCAGACTTCTCTTCTTTAGAGGAGGGGTACAGCAAGAGGAGAGCCTCTAAAGTGTGAGGCCCAGGACAAGAGCCACTTTTGCCCAGGTCCAAGGGTAGGGCTGATACCCACCTCAATTTTCCTTTAACCAGATCTTCAAAATATCCACACCCTCTCCAGTTCCACCCTGAAACAGGAAGCATGATACAAATTTTACTAAAAAACAAGGGTATATCAAACACATTCCTAGGACTCTTCTAGGGCCTTGGTAGGTATCTGTACAAGTGAGGGATTGCCTTAGTGTCACAATAAGCTGCCTCCGGATAATGTGCAGCAATCATCTGGCAACCTGGCACATTGAATGGGCACCAATCTCAAAGTTCAACCACAGATTTAAATTTTTGTCCTCATTTGGAATCAAAGTTTTAAGGTAATCCCTATGGTGATCCTGGGCATGCATTCTCAGAACCATGCCTTTGATTTGTTCTGTGTCCGTAAGGCAGCACCAGCCTGCAGGAGGTCAAGGGGGTGAGGGAAAAGCCAGTATAATTCTTTCCTTTCCTTTCTGCCTGGGGCTTCTCTCTGCCTCTAACTCTCACTGGCAGACCTCTGTGCCTCATGGTTCCAGCTTTTCCTGGGTGACCCTGGGTGACTCTGGGCTCTGGTAATACCACCTCCTCCTTTTGTCCCTTTAGCTCAGTGTTTCTCACCAAGAACCTTTCTCTCTATCCCTCCTCTCTGTTCCTCCCTCCCCACAACTCAAGGGACATTTAGCGATGTTGGGAAACCTTTTTGGTGGTTACAACTTGCGTGGGTGATGCTTCTAGCATCTAGTGGATATAACGGCTGGAGAGAAAGGCTAAACATCCTATGAAGCACAGGACAGCTCTCCACAACAGGATTATCTACCCCAAAAGGTCACTAGTGCCCAGACTGAGAAACCTGCTCCTGCCTAAGATAGTAGCGGCTCCTTTGGTTGTTGTCCTATTTGGTGTTAAGCTATTCTGTCATGTGTGATCAGTTCCCTGTATTGAATTCCCACTATGTAAACAGCCAAAGTGCCTTGTTTTCTTGGTTAAATTGAGTAATGCCTCCCCAAAGTATGAGCTTCTTTTCTTTTTTTCTTCCCTATTCAAATCAGTCGATGATAATTTCTCTGCCACCTTCCCATGGAGCCTGGAAATTTGCATCTCCCCATATGTATTAGTCAAAGTTCTTCAGAGAAACAGAAAAAATAGGATATATATGTAAAGATATATATAACAGATTTATTGTTGGAATTGGTTCATGCAATTATGGAGCCTGAGAATTCCCCCCCAATCTGCTGTCTGTGCACTGGAGAACCAAGAAAGCCAGTGGTCTGAGTTCAAAGGCCCATGAGCCAGAAACATCAAGGTCTGAGGATCGGAGAAGATGGATGTCCCAGTTTAAGTAAAGAGCAAATTTGCCCTTCCTCTGACTTTTTGTTTTACTTAGGCCCTCAACAGATTGGATGATGCCTGCCTGCTTTGGTGATGGGTTTACTCACTCTACAGATTCAGGTACTAATCCCTTCCAGAAGCACCAGAAGACATATCCAGAAATAATGTTTTGCCAGCTATCTGGGAATACCCTAGCTCAGTCAAGTTGACACAAACTTTTTCTTTTCTTTCTTTCTTTTTTTTTTTAAGATTTATTTGAAAGAGAGAGAGCAAGCAGTGGGGAGGGTAGAGGTAAAGGAAAAGAGAGAATCTTAAGGACTCTCCATTGAGTGGGGAGCCTGACGTTGGGATCCATCCCAGAATCCTAAGATCATGACCTGAGCAGAAATCAAGAGTCATCTGCTTAAACTGACTGAGCCACCCAAGTGCCTCAAGTTGACACAAACTTAACCATCACACCATCTCACTGTTTCAGTCCAGACCTTTACAGTTTTTATAAATAACTTTTTATTTTTTATTTAAAGATTTAATTTTAAGTAATCTCTACACCCAACATGGGCTTGAGCTCATAACCTCAAGATCAAGAATTGCATTCTGTACCAATTGTACCAGCCAGGTACCCCCATAACTTTTTAATTAATACACTATTTTATTTAATAATGAGACTCATCCAAGTTTATAAAATGAGCAGAAGAAAATGTTTAAGTTTCTTTTACTGAATAAAAATATAGCATTCAAATTAATATAATCAGTTTCCACCCTTCAGAATACATTATTATAAAAATGCACTCAGTTAATTTAATATCACTATAAATATAAAATGTAGATTAATTTAAACCTGATTAAAGGAAGTCTTTGGAGATTCTTTTCAATTCCCTGTTAGGCAAAACTGAGGAAAGTGCTCTTTGTTTCCCCCCACCACCACCACCCTGTATTTTCTCATTTTTAGTATAAAGAGTTAAGCTTATGGAGTGCTAAAGTGACAAAGCAAACTTGGGCTCTCTCCATATCAGGGGGTGTATTCATTTCCAGGATGGCATAACAAAGTACCCAAAACTGGGTGGCTTAAAACAATAGAAACATTGTCTCACACTTCTGGAGGCCAGCAGTCCTAAATCAAGGTGTCACCAGGGCCACGCTCCCTCTGAAGGCGCTAGAGAAGAAACCATTCCAGGCCTCCCCCAGCTTCTGGCAGTCCCAGGCAGTCCTAGGCTTATAGATACTTGCTCAATATTCCATTTTCCCATGGCATTCTCCCTGTGGCTTCACATGGCTTTCCTTTGTGTATGTCTGTCTCTGCATCCAGATTTTTCCTATTTATAAGGACTCCAGTTATATTGGAGTCCTTGGCCACCCTAATGGCCTCATTTTAACTTGATTACCTCTATAAAGACCCTCTTTCCAAATAAGGTCCTGTTCTGAGGTATTGGGAGTTAGGACTTCAACATATTGGGGGGTTTAGGGGCGAGGGACACAATTCAGCCCACAATTGGGATTGTTTCTACCTTTTAAGACGATTTTTGAGCTAGGAGACTTGTATGTGTATTTGGGTTCCAAAGATATATTTTAACTTTGTTTTTCCCTTAAGAATTGCTAGAACTTCTATTTGAAATACTAAGTCTTTAGGAAATGTGTTCAACAAGTACCTAGTAGGCATCTACTGTAGATTAGGTATTAGGCCAGGCATTAAGGATGCACAAAACACAGTCCCAACTGTAAAGAAACTCATAAGTCTAATGGGAGAGATCAATCGGGAAACAATTCTTTTTTTAAATTTTAAAAAAATATTTATTTATTTGAGAGAGAGAATGCACACAGGGAGAGGGGAGGGGAGAGGAGGGGCAAAGGGAGAGGGAGAAGCAGACTTCCCTCTGAGCAGGAGCCCAATCAGGGGGGTGGGGCTAGACTGAGCCACCCAGGTACCGCAATCAGGGGAAACAATTCTAATGCCACCTGAGGAATGCTGTATTAGAGATCCAAGCAGGGGATTTGTGAGATCCTAGACAAGGACTCAAACAACATGGTCTGGAGGGAGAATCAGGGCTGGGTCAGGGGTGTAGCATCCCTCAGGAGAAGGGCAGGGCAGCCCAGGTCTGAGAAACTGCATAGATCTGAAGAGCAGCGTTGCTAAGAGAGGCAGGCCCAGCCTCTGGTTGCTGCTCAGAAGTGGCTCAGGCAAAAAAGTGGGGGATGAGAGCAGATGGAGACCACGCTGGGAAGAAGCAGGCCAATATGCCCTGCTACGGAGTTGGTGGTGAGCCACTGGATTTTGTAATCAAGGGAGCAACCTTATCAGATCTGTTTTAGAAAGAGATCATTCTGAGAACCCTGCTGCTGTAAAGGGTAGAGATTTTTTTTTTCTTCTAAATGTAAACTCATTTCCTTGTCCTCATTTTACTAATCTCTCACAGCTCTTACCAGAGCTGATGGCTTTCTTCTTTTTGAAATATTTTTCTCCTTTGCTGTTCTCACCTTGACTCTTCTCATTCCCCTCCAGGGTCATGGTTTCTCTTCTTGGCTGACTCTTCCTTTGTGAGTTTCAAGGCTCATGCAGGACAGCCTCAAGGTTGGGGCTTTCCCCATTCTTTCCTCTTATTTCCTGTCTTTCCTGATGATTTCATCTAGTCCCATGATTTGCAATTTGTATCCCAGCCCTGGCCTCTCCCTTGAGACGCACACTTGTTCATCTGACAGTTTAATCCACTGCCACCTGTTCCCTATAGGCACCTCCAACTCAGTGTCTTAGACCTATTTCTTTCCAAGGCTTCTCCATCTCAGTAAAGGGTCCCACATTTGCCCAAATAGTTGGTCAAACCCCAGAGTCAAGATTTATTTTTAATTCTTCCCTTTCCCTCCTCTCCCACATCTAAATTCATCCCAGGGGCTTCCTGGTCCTACCACCAAAACATATATCTGATCCATCCGTCTCTCCCCATCTCTACTACCACTGCCTCAGGCTACATCCCCATTGTCTATCATGGACTATTGTAATGATATCCTAGTTGGTCTCCCTTCACATCCATTCTGTTCTATACCCAGTAATTCTAATTATCTCACTAGAATTTTAACCAGGAATGTCATTGAGCATGGAACTTGACATTCTTTTTTTTTTTTTTTAACTTGACATTCTTATTAAGGCTTAGAAGGTCTTTTCAGATCTGTTTCCTGCCTACATCTTTAATTTCACCATTCCAACCACTGGTCTTCCCTCTGTTCCTTGAACATGCCCATCTCTTTCCTACCTCAGGGCCTTTGCCCTTGCTCTTCCTTCTACCTAGAACCTCCTCCCCAAACTTTTTTCTGGTAATCTCTCTTTGCCTTCAGAAGGATTCAGTTCACAAGTCACCTTCTTAGGGAGGCCCTCTTGGTTTATGCTATCTTAAAGGAGGCGCCCACTCATTATCAGATTTTTTGTTGTTGGTTTTCTTGCTTACTTCCATCAGAGCACTTTTCAGAATATAAATGTATACTTGTTCATTTGTTTATATATTTTTTCTTCCTTTTGTCTCCAAACACCACTCCCTCCTTCCACCCCATAAGTTAGGAGCCCATTTACAATGTTTGTTATACAACGTGATACTTCAAGGAGATTTCTAAATGCTCATATCCACCCAGCTTCTCCAATTCTCCCAGCACTGTACTTCTTTGTTTACATGGTATTATTTTATCTCCCCAACAATCTCATGGAGGTGGAATTACTATTTCCATGGTACCGGTGAAGAAACTATCTTAGAGAATGTAGATGACTTGTCCAAGGCCACAAAGTCACTAAGATGTAAGGGAGGAGGATTTGAGTCTGTGTCTGTGTGGTTCTGAAAGCTTCTCTCTAACTTGCTGCTTGCCTCAGTCTCTGGCCCTTAGGGGAGACAGATGGAACACAGAAGAAGCATACCTCACAATGCTACTTCTTTTCTTGTTTTACTTGACTAACTTTAAACATCATTCCCCTGATATTTTGGTGGATAAACATCGATTAGCCCATCATCTTTTCCTCAGGGAAACTATCTTCTTCCATACCATAGGAGTCCTGCTCAGCCAAATGATGCCAAGGAGACTAACACTGCCCCTCCTTCCCCACCTAGAGAGTACACATATGATCTGGGCTGGCCAATCAGATTATTCTTTTAAAAACATTTTTTTTTATTTATGATAGTCACAGAGAGAGAGAGAGAGAGGCAGAGACACAGGCAGAGGGAGAAGCAGGCTCCAGGCACCGGGATCCCGAAGTGGGACTCGATCCCGGGTCTCCAGGATCGTGCCCTGGGCCAAAGGCAGGGACCAAACCGCTGGCCAACCAGGGATCCTGAATCAGATTATTCTGATAGGAATGAGCATGTGACCTCTACTAAGCCAATCAGCATCTTCTTGGGACTTTGCTGGAGTTTTAGGGACAGTCGTTCCTCTGGAACCATCATTTATTAGCACCGCAGTAGTCAGGAGCTGCAAGTGGCCATCTTAGTTACATAGGAAGATGACGCTGGAAGAGGAAGCCAAATAGAAGACAGCAGAGCTAAGAGATGGATAGAGAGAGACTGAATCAGAGACCTAAAAACTAATTTCAGCACTCAACCCTTAATATTTATTTATTTGATTATTTGGTTAACATCTATCTCCTCACTAAACTACCTCTGCAATAGTAAGAATTATGTCTGCTTTTGTTTACCAATGTCTCCCCAGTTTGTCTTGTCTCTTTACCAGTGCCAAGACAGTACCTGTCATAGAGTAGGTGGTCCATATGTGTCTGAATGAGAATATTGTTTCTACCAGCAGTGTCTGAGCTCACAGCATAATAATGTCCAAGAGAAATCATTTCTATCTCCAGCTTTTGGAATAAGTTGCATGGGCATGTGAGATTTGATTCAAATTGGAGGAGACTTGGGGCACCTGGGTGGCTCAGTTAGTTGAGCATCCAACTCCTGATTTCAGCTCATGTCATGATCTCCGGGTCCTGCCATTAACTCCTGCTTGTGGTCCTCGCTTGGTGGAGAGTCTGCTTGGGATTCTCTTTCTCTTTCCCTCTAC
This sequence comes from Nyctereutes procyonoides, assembly GCF_905146905.1. Classification (NCBI taxonomy): domain Eukaryota; kingdom Metazoa; phylum Chordata; class Mammalia; order Carnivora; family Canidae; genus Nyctereutes; species Nyctereutes procyonoides. The sequence goes on from NW_026575122.1 coordinate 29,192,588, forward strand.
CCCTCCCCCACCTCTCTCTCATAAATAAATAATCTAAAAATAAATACATAAATAAATAAAAATAAATAAAATTGGAGGAAACTTTAGAGTCATATTTGACCTTATGATGTATAATGGATCCTTCAGAAAAAATTTAGGTTATAATGGGTGCAGATTGAAACTGGGCAGGGATAATGCTTTCTGGCTCCTTTAGAAATGTATGTGATGTCTGAGGCACCATAATTTAAATTGCCTCTAATATGTCCATAAGCACACTGTCGGATCACAGCCTGATTCATCATTCACTTGGAGGCTAAAAATAGAGGATGATACAGAGGTTAACATCACCTAGCAATGAGCATTTTTTCAAAAGGATGGATGGACATAAATCAGAGGCAGCATGTCACTCACTCCTATCCAGTACCACGGGCTGGGTATTGTTTCAGAATGAACTGGACTCTTGCTCTAAAACTGCTATCCCTCAGGAGAGGCAGTTTGAGAGGGTTTCAGGAGATGTGGTAACTGAAAATCTGCCCCAGTTGGCTCCTGCTAAAAATTGTGGACCATGCAGCAGTTCCTGATTGCCAGCTGCTTTCATCTGGTTTCCAGGGGAAACAGTTCAGATACTGGAAGAACTGTAGGAAAGGAAGAAAATTTGGAATTTCTCTTGAATTTTTCTGGAAAAACCTTTGATCTTGCATTGTGTCGCAGCTTTCTTCTTAGTAAAATAAAAAATGGTTTATGTTTCCCTCTGGAGGCTGCCAGAACCCAGAGATTCTCAGAGGAGGGACATACAAAAATAAAGGATGCAAATTGTAACAGTGCTAGCAAAGGCAAAGAGAGTGCTGACCTCAGACAGCTCAAATCCAAACAGCAGAATGAATGCAACTCGGCAATTTCTGCTCACTTGGGAGTAGTCAGAGTGCAGGACTAGAATCATGGATGAGGGAAGGAAACGGACACCTGGGGAACATGTAGCTGTGTTCCAGGCACAGTAGTGGCTATCACCTAAATAGATATTATCTGTTAGGTATTAGCTGCATACTAACCAAGTAAGTGTGACACAGAATGTGGTGTTACTTTGATAAGTTGATATGAACCTAGTCTTCCTAGGTTGATGTGAACCTTTCTTCCTAGAGAAAATGGACTCTTAGGAAAGTTAAGTAATGCCTAAGGAGTAATTTAATGAGGGAGCATTCATCTCTAAGACTGGCTACAAAGTCCCAACATCCTTCCTCTTACCACTACATTTTGCTAGTTCTCTGCATCAATGAGACATAAAAATGAGAGAGAGATTTGCCCAAGCATGACAATGATTCCTGGTCAACTCTAGGTAGGAGTGGGCACCTGCTATGCAGGACAGTGATAAGAATAATTATCTTATATTATGGGGCGCTTGGGTGGCTCAGTCAGGTAAGTATTGGACTCTGGATTTCAGCTTAGGTCATGATTTCAGGGTCATGGGATCGAGCCCTGTGACGGGCTCCATGCTGGACGTGGAGTCTGCTTAAGATTCTCTCTCCTTCTCCCTCTGCCCCCTCCCTAAAAGGATAATTACAGTGACATGGAATCTTATTATTTGCTGTTTCGGGGGCAGTATAGTGTAGGGGTGAAGATGTGAGCTTTGAGGCCTCACACAGTTAACATTAGCTCTGCCACCTCTAAACCTTAGATGAGTTACTTAGTCTTTCTGTGCCTCAACTCCTGAACTATCAAATGGAGATAATAATTGTACTTACTTCCAAGGGGTCTCATGCAGATTGCAGGGTAGGATCCATGGAAATCCATGTAAAGTATTTGGAATGTTGCCTGACATGTCGTGGGTGCTCAGTAAATGTAGTCATTTCGTAACTGTTCTTCATAGGCTCCCATGGTATTTAAAACAGTTCACGCTTGGAACATTCAGCCCATGGTTCATTGTACGACTTTCTGATAACACGCAGTGGCCAGACTTCTGCTTCTCGACCATAGAAACCTATCCCTCAAGGTCCAGAACCAAGCAGTCTCCTCTCCTGACCAGCCTCTATTTTCCATCAAAATCTCTGCCCACACCCTTCAATTTTTGAACCAGGAGGCTGTGATAGGACCATAGAGGCTTTGAATGTAAACACATCTACTTGTATGATTTATCAGGTAGGTGGTCTTAGACAAATTGCTTACCTCTCTAAGTCTCAGTTTCCACCTCTGTGAGGTGCCTTGGGAATTTCTGTGATGATTCGATATAATGTATTTAAAGTACCTAGATCAGCATCTGGACCATGGTGGCCAATTAATCAATCAGTCATGGCTTCCTCTAGAAATATCTTAAATAAACTTGATGTGTTTCCAACAGTGTTCCTGTTAAATTGATGATTATATATTTTGGAAAGCTTTAACTTAGGCAGTTAAAGAGTTAAAAAGTGGTTAAATATGATGCCGTCATTTTTTAAAAGTTTAGCTTTAGGCTCTTGTTTAGGAATATCAACCTGTTATAATGTAGCTCCCTCAAGAAAATCAGGTGCAACATAAGGTTGTCCTTAAAAATGCAAAGAATGGGGGATCCCTGAGTGGCGCAGCGGTTTGGCGCCTGCCTTTGGCCCATGGCGAGATCCTGGAGACCCGGGATCGAATCCTATATCGGGCTCCCGGTGCATGGAGCCTGCTTCTCCCTCTGCCTGTGTCTCTGCCTCTCTCTCTCTCTCTCTCTCTCTGTGACTATCATAAATAAATAAATTTTAAAAAATTAAAAATAAAAGAATAAAAAAAATGCAAAGAATGGAACCTTTTACAATTTAATTTACTGCCTATGTATATTATCATAACTTTGCTAGGTATAAGCCAAACAAATGATTCTCTAACAGTGGGATTTCTAGGGATCCCTGTAGGCCCAGAGGTCAGTGAACTATGGCCTATAGGCAAATACACTCTGCACCCTGTGCTTGTGAATAAGGACTTACTGGAGAATACAGCCATGGCCATTTTTCAGGTATTGCTTGGGGCAATCTTTGTGCTACAATGTGGCAGAAATTAACAGTTTCAATGGAGACTGTGTAGTTCACGAAACCCTCTACAATATCTACTGCCTGTCCATTTGCAGAAAAAGTTTGTCAATCTTTTTTGCAGGCCAAGATGGGGAGGATATATTTGGGTCCCAAACCCTTTTGGCAACAGGCTTCGAATTGTTTGCATAGCCTTTGACATGTATATGTTGTCTCTTACTATATGTCAGTAGGGTCACTGCTCTGTGGTGCCTAGGATTTTCTTATAGGCTTTTTTTTTTTTTAATGTAGTCACAGAGAGAGAGAGAGGCAGAGACACAGGCAGAGGGAGAAGCAGGCTCCATGCACTGGGAGCCCGATGTGGGATTCGATCCCGGGTCTCCAGGATCGCGCCCTGGGCCAAAGGCAGGCGCTAAACCACTGTGCCACCCAGGGATCCCTCTTATAGGCTTTGAGTATGATTTATGAACAGGTTTAGCTCCACATCACTGTCTCAGAGCAGACCAAATTGTAATAAGTCCCAATAATTTAGTGGCATGAATATGGACATTTGTTTCTTGCTTGTGAAACCATCTGGTGTGTGTATTTCCAGTTGGTAGGTGGCTCTGTTCCGCAAAGTGCTCTGGGACTTGAGCTCTTCCCGCCTAGTGGCTCTGCCCTATCAAAAGACCCATTATCCCAACTCAACTAAGTTGAGTCTCCAACATCCAATGTCCAGTTGTTGAAAAGGACAGGAGAATGTGAAAGAACATGATATATATGCCTTCCCAGAAATGGTACATGTCACTTCCTGTCATACTCTATGGGCTAGATTTGGGTGGGATGACCACACCTGGCAAGGGAACCTGAGAAGAAATAGATTTTGTCTCTCTCATAGTAGGTAAGGAGGAATTCTCTATGGGTGTCAAGGGTCCTCTGGCCGCGCCCTCCTTAGGTTTAGAGCTTTGGCTCTGCCACAGACAGCATCTTGCCAGGGCTTGGCAGCACCTAGCAGGTTATGCGCCCACACTCTATAACCCCACTTCCAATTATGCCACCTGATGCTAGTGCTCTAACACCCAAGATAGCTCCCTCTTCTCTAACTCTTGATTGCCTCTTTTTATAAATGTGGGCAATTAATTTTTCATAGAACACCTGGTTCTTGTAGCCCTAAAAGTGATAACAAAAAAGAGGTAGGTGGACACCTGCCTGGCTCGTGGTTGAGCCTTCAGCTCAGGGTGTGATCCCGGAGTCATGGGGTTGGGTCCCACATCCGGCTCCCTGCATGGGGCCTGCTTCTTCCTCTGCCTGTCTCTGCCTTTCTCTGTGTGTCTCTCATGAAAAAATAAAATCTTTTTTAAAAAAAAGAGGTAGATATTATTATGATTGTTGTTATCCCCATGTTATTATTATTGTTGTCATTATCCCCGTATTACAGATAAAGAAACCGAGGTACAGAACAATGAAGTCACTTGTGCAAAATTAGTCCCAGGGGGCGCTTGAAAAGGGATATTTTAATCCCTTTGCAATCCCTTTCCCTACGTGAGGATTTTATTCTAGAATCTGGCAAGGAGCGTGCTGTGAAATGTTCCTCTTGGCAAATTAGCAATCTTTATTTGTCAGAGATTTTTTTCAGATTTGTAGAAACATTCTTTCCTAATTGTTGTTTACTAGTTGACTTTGTCTATGCAGAATTGTTTCTTTTCCCCTGAAGTTTGTACATTTTTGTGCAGTAAAAACTGCTGGTCTCTTCCTTCATGATTTTTCCCCCCTCTCACTTCTGGGCTTAAAAAATCACCTCCCTTCGAGAATGATGATAAATACTTAATGTTCTTTTCTTATTGCCTTGTACTGTTTGATTTTTTACTATCACTCTTATCCATTTTGAATTGTTTTTGTCTGTAGCTGCGGGGAAAAAATGAAGACTCCTTTAGTATTTGGATCAGAATCCACCAAAGTATTTATTTCAAACAGGCGTAAATGGAGGAAGCTAATACCAGTGACTGACCTCCAGGAAATTGATCCCCCACTGACAGTGGTAAGATTCTTTCATACAAAGCTAGTGAGGTTCTAGAGGGCGGGTTACTTATCCCAAGGCAAGTGAGTTTATTTTGCAGCTGTAGTGAGTGCGCCAGCTGCTGCTGGTGCACTAGCCACGTGCCTTCTCCTGGCTTGTGCCCCTCACCCGCCAGGTGCTGGGAGTTGGGGCTGCTAAACCTTCACAGCTGCCCCCTTCTCCAAAGAATTGCCCTCAGCCCAAAGACAGCCACTGCACCCAGGAAATTACACCCATTCCTTGGGGTAACCAGCAGCCGGTGACTAACTGACACGGAGGTACAAGAGACTGGCTCCCTTACCATGCTCCTGGGCCTGTGCTGAGATGCAGTGTATGCTGCAGAGCTGCATGTGGGATCCTTCTGAAGCTCCTCTTCAGCTGAGACTGCCTCTGCCAGGCTTCTTCTCCTGCCCTGTCCTCCCTTGCTCCCTTCCCCTGAGTGCTACTCCTTTAGTAAACTGTGTACATCCCAATCCTTGTCTCAAGCTCTGCCTCTAGGGAATATGATCAGAGACAGTAAGAAAATCTAATTTTCTCTGACATTCTGATACACATCATTTATAATCTAATACATATAGCAAGCAAACATGTTTTACAAACTTCATAGACGTTATAGACTCAAGGTTAAAGGTAATATGTATATATTTTTTAAGATTTTACTTTTAAGATTTTTAAGTAATCTCTATACCCAGTGTAAGGCTTGAACTCACAACCCGAAGAGCCAGCCAGGTGGCCCTAAAAGTTATATTTTTGAAAGTTTTAACATGTGTGATAAATTGTTAACTGTATTGGAGAGGTTTTTTTTAAGATTTTATTTATTTTTAAAAGATTTTTAAAAATGTATTCATGACAGACACAGAGAAAGGCAGAGGGAGAAGCAGGCTCCCAGCAAAGAGCTTGATGCAGAACTTAATCCCAGGACCACAACCTGAGCCAGACGCAGATACTCAACACTGAGCCCCCCGGGCGTTTGTTTGTTTGTTTATTTAGAATGTGTGCGTGTGAGTGTGGGGAGGGGCAGTGGGAGACAGACAAGTAGGCTTCACCACCTACTGCTACAAGGGGCTCTATCCCACGACCCTGAGATCATGACCTGAGTTGAAATCCACAGTCTGAGATTTAATGGACTGGGCTGCCCAGATGCCCCTATGTTGGAGAATTTTTTAGCCTCAAACATTGAAACTGTAATGATCAGGATTATGGGCGATTAGATTTTTAACCTAAGATATTTGACCACCTAGATGGTATTTATTGTTCCTTGTTTTTCTGAGGTTTCTGGGGTGTAAATATTCTCTAATCCCCTTTCATCATTTTACTGAGAAGAGTAATAGAAATCCAGGATCTTGAATTCTCTGTGTGCTTTTGCCCAAGGGACAAAAGTAAATACTGCCTGTGGGTTACCTACAGTTAGTTCCAGTCAAAGCTGAGTCAAACTGTGTCTACAGTGGCACAACTTGATTTTAGTCTCCAGACTGCCCAGGCTAGAGAATAATACTTCCTTTGCCCTCAGTGGCTCTTTTCCAAGGCCTTCCATACCCTTTGGATACCAACATCGCATTTTCTTTTCCATCCCAAGCTTGGCCTGCAAGGATTTTGTGTATTCTCTAGTTCACGTCTGAAGAAGCAGAGATGCCGTGACTTGCAAACAAGAAGGACTATTTCCATGTTCAGAGTCCCAGATTCCAAAGGTGCGCCTCAGTCTGCTGTGTTTGCCTGTGTGTGGACTCAGCCACTTGTGTCTGTGTCCTTGATCTGCCAAGCAGTGACCCTCCCCTCAGTTCCTTTTGATTCTGTCTCACTCCATGGGTTTATGAAGAATGAACACTGCATGTGCTGTGTTTTGAAAATGAACATTAATGGGGACCCCTGGGTGGCTCAGTGTTTTGGCGCCTGCCTTTGGCCCAGGGCGCAATCCTGGAGTCCCGGGATCGAGTCCTGCGTCGGGCTCACGGCATGGAGCCTGCTTCTCCCTCTGCCTGCGTCTCTGTCTCTGTCTCTGTCTCTGTCTCTCTCTCTCTCTATGTCTATCATGAATAAATAAATAAAATCTTAAAAAAAAAAAAAGAAAATGAATGTTAACACTCCTGGGCTTGTTTTGGGCTTCTCTCTCTCTACTCAGAGTACCTGGAAGATGGTTCAATATTGATTTATTTGATTCTTTGATTTAGATTGTTTCTTTTCCCCTAAGATCTCAAGGGTACTGTTCAAAAATCTTTTTTTTTAAGATTTATTTATTTATTTATTTATTTATTTATTTATTTATTTATTTATTTATTATAGACATAGAGAGAGAGAGAGAGAGGGAGGCAGAGACACAGGAGGAGGGAGAAACAGGCTCCATGCCGGGAGCCCGACGTGGGACTCGATCCCGGGACTCCAGGATCGTGCCCTGGGCCAAAGGCAGGCGCTAAACCGCTGAGCCACCCAGGGATCCCCCTCAAAAATCTTCTTAAGCAGGTGGGGGGTAGAGGCAGGGAGAGCTAAGAGGTCAAAGGGTTAGTTGAGGAGGAGAGGAAGAAGCAAGGCTAGTGATTTTCTTGGGTTGGCTATTGATCTGACCACTTATTTTCCAAGGGCTGTTGCATTTCCCCCAGCTGGGCCTGTCCTCCCTGCCCATCCTCCAATCCACAGGGCTGTGCAAAGAGAAATGTTTGAAAAAAGCATCAGAGGGGGCTTTAGACTTTAGAGTTGCTTAGACCTGGCTTTGAATCCACCACTTCCTATCTACTGACCTTTGGAAAGTTACTTATATGCTCTTGTATCTTGTGAGGTGTACTATATTATTTGGTCTTTGTTGTAGGTGGATTCACACTCGATGGACTTTTTCTAAAACCAGTTAGAAAGGAAGTTATCCTAAACTTGCAGACACCCCTGCCCTTAGTTACTTGGCCATTCTGGTTTATGAGGCCAAGACCCAGACTTTTGGAGGCAAAAAAAGAAAATGGGACATCTGGACATCTCACCCCAGCTGCAAGTCACTCACTGTATCAAAGACACCTGCCTCAACACTGGCCTCGCAGGGTTGTCAGTAGGGTCAAATGGCCTACTAGGTGATATGGGTGCTATTATTACTAGCCTCTCCGTGTTCCATTTGTATAAACGGAGGCACAGAAAAGTTAAATAACTTGTCTAAGATTGCATAGCTAGTAATGGACATGGTTAGGACTGGAGCCCAGGCACTGCTCACAACAGACCCAGATTTATAATAAATACTAAAAATAAAATTATGGAACAGTGTTATTTTTCCCTATATTTAAGGTTAGGTTATTTAGGTAATTTTGCATCCAGGAAATTTTCTTAAAATGAAAGAAAAAAAGATATCTTTTGCTCATGTTTTTTCATTATATTTATCCCGAAATGGTATGATAGCAGGATACATAGTCTTTTATACTTTAAACTGCCCAGCGTGATCAAAACGAGAATCAATTTTGCAAAATTATTTGAGGGCTTCATCAGTTTTCCCAAGAGCCTCTCCTAAGCCTCTGGTACTCAAATAATTTTGTTTTGAGGCACCTGTGCAATTGACTTGATTGTTATTTGCATTGCAAGACACACACAGCAAGAGGAGCTCTGGCAAGATGAGACCTATGAGGACATACACTAGCATTAAGAGGAGAAAGGTTTGTTTGGCTGGGGACTCATTTGAAATTAGTGAATATTTTCATCTTAAAGTGACCTTTGCTTCCCTGTGCAACCTGACAACAGCAGGGACTTAGTGAAATCTGAGCTAATGAGGACCCTCTGGCCTTTCTCAGGCATTAACTATCCTGCCTTCTTTAGAGAATGGCCACAGCTTTGCTCATTTGATGAGGGTATTTACTGGCGAATTATTGAAGCAGACAGACTCTAAGATGGTGCCCATGATCCCTGCCTCTTAGTATCCATGCTGTTGTATAATTCTCTGCCCTTGAGCATGGGTGGGTCCTCTGACTTGCCTTTAACCAAGGTGATGGAATGTATGTGATGACATATACATTAGTATGTCACATGAGATTGCAATGTCCCTCTTAGTGACAGGCCCTCTTCCTTGCTAGCTTTGATGAAGTTGCCACATGGTGAGCTGCCCTAGGGAGAGGGCCACCTGGCAGGAACCAAGGGTAATCTCCACCTGCAGCCAGCAAGAAACGGGCCCTTAGTGCTATAAAGCACAAGGAGCAGATTTCTGCCAACAGTCACGTGAGCTTATGTGTGGATTGGATTGTCTCTCAGTCAAACCTTGAGGTAGGGCTGCAGCCCTGGCCAAGAGTGTGATTACGGCTTTCAGGGGAGACCCTGGCATAGAGAACTCAACAAAGCATTGCATGGACTCCTGACCCACAAAAACTGTGAGATGATAAATGTTTGTTGTTTTTTATTTTTTGTTTTTTAAAATGTATTTATTTATTCATGAGAGACACAGAGAGAGAGGCAGAGACACAGGCAGAGGGAAAAGTAGGCTCCCTCCGGGGAGCCCAATGTGGGACTCAATCCGAGGACCCCGGAATCACACCCTGAGCCAAAGGCAGATGCTCAACCACTGAGTTGCCCAGGTGCCCGTCCAAGTGCCTTTATTAAAGGAAAGGAGGAAGTCATTGGTGTACACTTGTGCTGTTGCAGAGTTATGCTCAAGAGCATCTGGTCCTCCCTTTACTTGAGGGGCTCTGGGTCTGGAAGGTGACTCCGGTCTGGGAACTGGCTGAAGACTGTGATTCTCCATCATCGTGACTAAAGTCAGTCCTCTGTTCCTCAGGCTTAGATTTTGTTTTTATACAAATTAATGCCAAAAAAAAGTACAAACATTTTAGTGTGTGTATGTTCGCCCTAAAGACCCTAGGATCTATGCGGCACCGTCAGTCATGGCTGAGCCTTTTGTTTGTTTCAAACAACAACCTTCCTGACTCCCTCGGAAGGTTAAGGCTCTCATGTACCCCTTCAGCAAACCATTGTCCTTGGAAGCATCTCGCACTATCATCCTTGGCCTACAGAGGGCAACTATTTTTTCAGAATGCTAATACTCTTCTCCCCACCATGTGGGATTTTTTTTCTTCTTTCTTTCTTTCTTTTTCTTTTTTTTTTTTTTTTTTTTTTTTTTTTGGTCTTGTTGTTTTCCTCTTTCTGAAGCTGGGTGAATAGATCAGGTATTATATATCCACTCTACTATTCCTTTCTCCTTAAGTCTTTGGTTTCCCTTCTCATTAAGGAATGCATGGCATCTGAACTTCATGTGCGTGGGCCACCATGGATGCGCAGTTTCAGATAAGCAAGCAAGGCATTGAGACCAGATCTAGTTGTTTCATCTAGCACGTTGATTCCCGGAGTTCTGGTGAAGACAAACATAATATAAATTTTTGATCTGATGCAAAATTATTTTCTTTTTTTAATTTTTATTTATTTATGATAGTCACACACACACACACACAGAGAGAGAGAGAGAGAGAGAGAGAGAGAGGCAGAGGCATAGGCATAGAGGGAGAAGCAGGCTCCATGCACCGGGAGCCCGACGGGTCTCCAGGATCGCACCCTGGGCCAAAGGCAGGCGCTAAACCGCTGCGCCACTCAGGGATCCTGCAAAATTATTTCCTTCTTACCAACACTCTCAGAATTCTTCTCTCCCATTACTTTGTGATGCTTTTGGTTATGTAAGCCTTCTCTTCCCAGGTCTGATTTTGATCTCAGGTGTGCTGGAATCTGACTCACTCATGTGTGTCTGGAGTCAGTGAGCAGAGGTGGGGTGGGCCACAGAGGACGTCCCCTTGCACGGCCACCACTCAATGAACTTAACTGTTTTTGAACAAGATGGGGCCAACCTCATGGGAATGGGAGGAAAGGCAGGAAGCTCTGTTGAGTTTCAGACAAAGTATCTCCATCCCAGCACACAGGGGAAGAACCACTTTTTCCCAACAAATATCCTGAAAGGCCTGGTGAAACTGAATTCAGTCTGTTTTTGTGATTCGTCAGTCTTCAGGATCCATCTCTGCCTCTGATTTCCGGCTTCATTAGCCCTCTGCCTGAGTGAAATGGAGACTATTTTAGGGAAGTCACAGAAACTTCTTCATTCACTGATAATGCTTTGAAGCCGAGAATTTAAATCCTAAGCCTGTGATTCTTTGTTTCTTTAAACGTTAGTGTGCAGTTGAATGAAACTTTTCACCTCCTAGCCTTTATCTTCTTCCTTCTGCAATCCGCCAGAGCCTTGCTTTTACCAGGCTCTTCATTCTGTGTGACTACAGAGGGCATTTCTGTCGTTCCACCACCGGGCGCCATGGACTGCTCTGAGCACAACTCATGATATAGTCAGAATGCAAGTTTATACTGGGGGCACCTGGTTGGCTTAGCTAGTAGAGCATGTGATTCTTGATCTCTGGGTTGTGAGTTCAAGCCCCACGTTGGGCGTAGAGATTACTTTAAAAAATGCAATTTTGTATTTGCCTTCCGTTAATTCTTTAAACTTCATTCTGAGACTGGAGGAGGAGAAGAGGATACTCCTCTACATCTGAATGGGACTTCTGACAGCTTCTAGGGCTCCTCTTTCTCTCTCTGCTTACCTTCATCTCTAACCCTTCTTTCTCCTCCAAGGTTGAAGGTAGGGTAGCAGTGTTAGGGAGAGGGGTAAGTGAGTTCTTGCTTGATCTGGCAGCTCCGTGTTCTCCAGACCTTGTCGATGATTCAAGCTGGTGAGTCCTAGGGGACCTTTCAGATGGCTTGAGCGGATCTTTTGTTAAGGCTCTTGCATAGGAATTTTGGAGGTTCCCTGCAGTCGCCTCTCCTGCAGTTCCCTTGATGCTAGTGGATGGCTCTCTTTGCTGGGTGGTCTCTTTCAACTCTGCTCAGCCCCTGATATCCAGCCATGTGTGCTTAGCCTCTTTTGGCTGGGGTGCAAAGAGGAAAGGTGTTAAAGCAGAGCAAAGGCCTCTTAAAAAAAAAATCTCGGGGCACCTGGGTGGCGTTGGTTAAATGCCCAGCTCTTGAGCTCAGTTCAGGTCTCCAGCTCAGGGTTGTGAGTTCAGGCCCTGTATGGGACTCCATGCTGGGTGTGGACCCTACTTAAATTTTTTTTTTTTTTTAAAGATCTCCTCAACTATCTTCTCCAAATCCTCTCTTTGACCCCTCTTATATCCTTGGGTTTCACTCAGAACTCCAAGAAATGTGGAACAGGTTCTCCTTCATTTCCATCATAAATCCTGTTACCATCGAGAAGACCAGGGAGCAGGGGCTGGTCTCACTGTAACTGTGGCATTCCAAGATATCTGTGGCTGCATCTATCCACAGTGAGGCAGGAATAGTACCACCCTGCCTTCTATTACAAAGTTTTTGTGACTTTTTTTTTTTTTTAATTTTTTGCCACCAGTGTTTTTTCCTGTCTCTCATCCTTACTGCTTTCAAATCCAACCAGGTCACCTACTCAGTCCCAGATTCCCAGTACTTTGGGGTCTCTTTCAGAGACAGAATCTACTCTAGCTAATTTCAGTGGGAATTTCTTACATGATATTAATTAGAATTTCTGTGAAGGCCAAGAAACAAAGCCTGGATATCACGCAGCCAGAAGCAAAGCAGCCAGAAGACTGTCCAAATACACCACAAATATCCAAACACATTATAAGGGTTCCCTAGCAGAAATCCTGCTGCAGCTACCTGATGGTGCTCAACATCTATAAAGCCAGCACTGACCAGGATCTCATTACCATCCCTGCAGAAAACCATGTGTCTCCATGTCCATACAACTAGGAGAATAATGTGTTTGGAACCTTTGCATATATCCCAAGTCTTGCTTAGTTTGGAGGTTTGCTAGAAGGTAGTCAAATGTCTATATACCCTGGCAGCAAAGGATCTTGAGAAATGTCTTGTCTTTGTTTCTATCTGTGAAAAAGAGAATTTATAATTTAAAGAACAATGAAGAGGGGATCCCTGGGTGGCTCAGTGGTTCAGCGCCTTCCTTTGGCCCAGGATGTGATCCTGGAGTTCTGGGATCGAGTCCCGCGTCGGGCTCTCTGCATGGAGCCTGCTTCTCCCTCTGCCCGTGTCTCTGTCTCTGTCTCCATCTCTCTCTCTCTGTCTCTCATGAATAAATAAATAAAATGTAAAAAAAAAAAAAGAACAATGAAGAAAATATCTGGGGCAGTATTTTCTAAAATTCTTTGACACTTATCAAATACCTATTACATTCCAGTTCTTGTGCAGGTAAATAAAATACTTAGCTTTATATTGTTTGTTTTGTCTTGTTTCACTATTAAGTATCATTATGAGGGGAACCTGGGGTGGCTCAGTTGGTTAAGCATCTGACTCTTGGTTTTGGCTCAGGTTGTGCTCTCGGGGTGGTGAGATCGAGCCCCTCATCAGGCTCTGTGCTCAGTGGGGAGTCTGCTGGAGATTTCTCTCCCTCTCCCTCTGCTCCTCCCCCTGCTCACCCATGTGTGCGCTCTCTCTTTCTCAAATAAATAAATCTTTAAAGAAATTTTTAAAAACCCTCAGTATCTCATCACTTATAAGAATGTAAAAGAGCTTGACTAGGTTGATGTACATTCCATAGGTGAATATTGATGTGCTGTTATGTTCAGTTGTGTTAATCCCAACCAGGTGGGGGAAGTGTGTCATTTCACAATTGGGTCAAGCACATCATGGGAAATGCAGAGCTAAAAGTAAGCTTTTAAAAATGCCAGTCCTCTTCTTTCCCAAATGAGCTTGAGGAAAATTGGCAAGATTTCTGTGCCTATTTACCCAAAGATACCAATTTTATAAAGGTAGCTTTCAGACCTATAACCCTGGAGGCTTTCTGTTGCTCCGTTCTACTTGTGGAGTTAATAGGAAAATCTCAGCATGCTAAATTTTAAGCTATTTCTTTTAGTAGATGACATGTCATAAATATCTTGTTGTAGGGAAGACTTTGAAGGAAAGTCCCATCGGGAATTCCGTTTTAGTTTTCCTAGGTTATCTTATTCCTTCACCTTTTAACTTTTTAAAGTAAATCTAATACAACAATCCTGAATTTTCTCAGATTTTCCTGGGTGGTGGGTTGAAATGTGTCATGGTAATGGTGATAACCCCAATTTTGCTGACTTTGTGTTACACCTTTATGTTTCAGAGCTTTGTCCCCTGCCCTCTTTTGGGTCTAACTCCATTCTTTTCAAGGGTCCTCTGGGGGTGTACTGCAAACAAGTCTGTCCACTAGTTACCGTGGGGTGTTCATGATGCCTTCTTCCCCCACCCTGACCACCTTTCCCACTGATACCTGCTGCCCACTGAGCCATTGGAGGATGGTGCATCTGCACCCCCCCATGCTCCTGATGTCCATGGGGGTAATGCTGGAGGTGTGCCATGAATGCCATCTTTTAGCAGCTCCCAGACAGCCAGCCCTTGAGCTGTCAGAGTGTCCCCTGTTTCTCACATGTGCCGAGAGCCCTGCATATGAACCATCAGTGTGTTGAAGCTGGGCCGCATCCTTTGCAGAGGAGGGACAGGGCCCTGCCCTGTGTGGTACTCTGTCACTGAGGCACCAAAGCTGTGCTGCTTCAGGAAGGAGACTGTAAAATAAAGGCCTCCTCATCTGTTTGCCCCTCCCTCTTGCTGTCCGGCTCACATGCCAGTCCCGGGGGCTGGCCAGGGGTCCTCCCCATCCTCTCCCCCTAGCTGTGAGGGGGACTCTTCTTCCTCTCATGCAAATCATCTCATGGAAATAGCTGTCTTTTCTTTCAGTTCATCAATGCGTTTGTTGTAACTCTTTTGGTTTCAAATAACAGGCAGCGGCTGGAGCCAACCGAAAGGACTGAATTATAAAACTCTCGGAGTGTCTGGTGAAATGAAATGGCAGGGGCTGCAGCTGGGTCTCCAAAATAAAATAGGAGACTGAAAAGTTATGCTTCTTCTCCTGTTGGCTTGACTGGCTTTCACATGGAGAAAAACGGGGCTCTGTGGGGGCTTTGCTGGGGAAATGCAATGAGCTGGTCACTTTTTTTTTAAGATTTTATTTATTTATTCATGAGAGACAGAGAGAGAGAGAGAGGGAGAGAGAGAGAGAGGCAGAGTCACAGGAAGAGGGAGAAGCAGGCTCCATGCAGGGACCCCGATGTGGGACTTGATCCCAGGACCCCGGGATCTCTCCCTGAGCCAAAGGCAGATGCTCAATCACTGAGCCACCTGGGTGTCTCCACAAAAGGCGCCTCCTCTTTCAGAAATCCTGCTGGGAGCAGGAATAGAGAGGATGGGATGGATTGGAAAACTGTTTAAGAAGTCAAATCCACAGGACTTGGTCATAAATTGGCTTAGGAGGAGGGGGAGTTGAGGTTTGGATGCCTCAAGGATGCTCAAGTGGTAACATCTAGGAAGCCATGAACATTTAATTCTGTCTCCCTGGGAGAGTCAACCTGAGAGAGTTATGGTAGATCTGGGACTTGTCAGCACATAATATGGTCATTCAATCATGATACTGAGTAATATAACCAAGGAGCCTGGGTGGCTCAGTGGTTGAGCATCTGCCTTTGGCTTAGGGCATGATCCTGGGGTCCTGGGATCAAGTCCCACATCGGCCTCCCCACAGGAAGCCTGCTTCTCCCTCTGCCTATGTCTCTGCCTCTCTGTGTCTCTCACGAATAAATAAATAAAATCTTTAAAAATAAAGGGAGGGTGGCTTCATTGGTTAAGTGTCTGCCTATGATCCTAGGGTCCTGGGATGGAGTTCCCTGCTCAGCAGGGAGTCTGTTTTTTCCTCTCCCACTGCCCCTCCCCTGCTCTCTCTCTCTCTCTTGCTCACTGTCTCAAATAAATAAAATATTAAAAGAATAGGACACATTAAAAATAAAGGGAGGGAGAAGAAAAGTTGGAGAAGAAATCCATGAAGGAGACAGAGAGATAATTTGCAGTGTTAAGAATAACAGAGTGTCAGATAACTAAAAAGATGTATATTCATTCATTTTTCCATAACATATTTATGGAGCAGCTTCTATGTTCAACATGCTTTAAAGATTACTTATTTATTTGGCACATAGGAGTGGGGGAAGGGGAGAGGGAGAGAGAATCCCAAGCAGACTCCATGCTGAGAGCAGAGCCTGATGCAGCACTCTATCCCACAACCCTGACATCATGCCCCGACCCAAAATCAAGAGTTGGACACTTAGCTGACTGAGCCACCTGGGCACCCCTATGTTTCATATACTTTAGCAATTAAGACATGTGGCTCCAAAAAAGAAAAAAAAAGACATGTGGCTCTGGAGCCAGGCTGCTGAGGTTTGAATCACAGTCCCACAATTTACTTGCTGTTTGACCTTGGGGAGCTCATTACCTTCTCTGGGCTTCTATTTTCTCATCTGTAAAATGGCAGTGATGACAGTAATCACTTCATGAGGACTAAACAATATATGGCCATGGTAATCATAACATAAATGGTATCATCATCCTATATTGGTCGCTCTTCTAGACTGAAGGGATACAGCGGTGAACAAGATTGACTCAGCCCCTGCTGTTACAAAATTTCTGTTCTATTTAGAGGTGAGGGGGAGTACATACCATAAACAAAGACAACAATAAAGGACAAGAGAGTAGCAGATAAGTGTTAAAAAGATGACATGATGGGAGGCTGGGTCAGATGGGACATACTAGGTAGGATGGTCAGAGTAGGCTTTTCTGATGAGGTGACATTTATTGCCAGAACACGAATGACCAGAAGGGATAAATCGTGAGGGGCAGAGAGTATCCCCATTAACAGAGAACAAATGCAGTGACCTGAGGTAGGAACAAATCTGGTGTGTCCAAAGAAAAGAAAGAACCTACATTTTATCTGGCATTGTAGCCCATGATCTTTTCACTATACCTCATGGTATTTTTTTTTTTTTTAAGTAGGTTCCATGCCCAGTTTGGAGCCCAATGCAGGGCTTAAACTCACGACCCTGAGATCAAGACCTGAGTTGAGATCAAGAGTCAGTTGCTTAATTGACTGATCCACCCAGGTGGCTAGTCTTTCTGATGCAAGTCATATTAATAAAGCCAAGGGCAAACAGAAAGCTCTAAACTCCATGTAGCAGATACTATAAATTGGCTCACTCTACACATATTCTCTTTTCTGTCAGGAAAGCAGAAAACTACATTCTTAGACTCTCATCCATTTAGATTGAGGTTTGGGACACAGTTGCTGTCCACCTATGAGGCATAGATGCAAGGTGCCAGTTGAGCCCAGAAGGAAAGAGAGAGCAGATTCTCTGCTATGCTCTGTAGCAGAAGTGGTTGGTTCTTCCAGGGCGTGGATTCACATAGTTCCGTGTTGAGGTAGGACCTTTTTTTCTGGCTGCACTGTTTCTTACTGGGTAGCATTCAAGCCTGGTTCTCTGGTATTCCAGAAATTCTGTGAGCTTTCTCGTTCCTTTCATGTATTTATTTCTGGTTAAACCAGGTGGAATGAATTCTGCTATCTACAACAGAGAACTTTAAGATGTACAATACCCTGCTAATTCTGATCTCTCACCAGCTTCTCTACCTCTTCTTCCACCACGCCCCCATATGCTTCGTCTTTGGTATACCTAGCTTTGTCTAAGAACAGGAATCTCACCCTGCTCCAGAAGTGGGCCTCTTCAGCCGAATCATCCAAGATGATTTCTGTTGTTTTTTTTTTTTAAGATTTTATTTATTTTTTTAAGATTTTATTTATTATTTATTTATTTATTCATGAGAGACACAGGGAGAGAGGCAGAGGGAGAAGCAGGCTCCCTGCTGGGAACCCGATGTGGGACTCAATCCCAGGACCCCGGGATCACCATCTGAGCCAAAGGCAGATGCTCAACCACTGAGCCACCCAGGTGCCCTTTATCATGCACTTTAAAAGATCAAAGAGCTAAGGCTCAGAGAGGTCAAATGACTTTCCCAAAAACACACAGCTAATAAGTGGTGGAGGCAGGATATCAAGTCCCATTTTAACTGCAGAGCCATGCCCTTAGAACCTTGCTATGGGCTGGATACTGAAACAAATGTTATTTTATTTTATTTCTCAATGATTATATGAGGTGGATACTATTTTTCCAGCACAGTACATGGGGAATGGAGTCTAAGGAAGGCCAAAGCTTCACAGCTCTTAGTGGAAGAGCCATAGCTTGAACCAACATCTTCTGCTCCGAGGCCTAAAGCACACTTTTAAAACTAAAACTACACTTTTCTTCCAGTGTAACTCATCAGTTGTAGTCAGGATTGAATTCAGCTGGATATTACAGTGAGTCAAAAACAATAGCGGCTTAAGCAAGAGTGTCTTAGAAAGAGGATCAGAAGTAGGCAGTCCAGGCTGGCTTGGGGGCTCTATAAAGGTGGGGGCCCAAGCTCCTTCAGGCTTTCTATCCCACCATCCCCAACGTGCAGCTTCATCCTCACAGTCTAAGACAGCTGCTGGTGCTCCAGCCATCAGAGTCATGTTCCAAGCAGTAGGACAGAGGAAGGAACACAGAAGAAAAGGCCAGACAACACGATCTAGTCTCTTTTAAGGTCTCCCAGAGGCGGCTGTAGTTGACCTCTGCTGATATCTTACCAGAACTAAGTCACATGGCCATAGCTAATTGCAGAGGAGGCTGGACAAGAAATCTTCATTAGGGGTAGCCACCTGCCCAGCTAAGAATAAAAGTGTTACTTTATTAAGGCAGAAGGAAAGTAGATCTTGGGGCAGACAGATGAGCAAGCTCTACATCAATGTTTGAAGGCTGCCGGAGTCCTCGCAGAAACAGATGGCACTCTCAGAGGAACTTCTCTGAAAAGTTAATGGAGAGATTATTTTCAAAGGTCTGGAAAAGATTAAGGGGACTGTAAAGGGAACCATAAAGGGGCGAGGAGACATCCAGACGCTGGCAACAGAAGGAAGCTGCCACCAGCCCTCGCCCCAAACGGAGAGAGAGGGTCCAGAGATGGAGGAGCCCAGCCTCTGTCTCCTTCTGCCCCCTCCCCTTGCCCTTTGGGTCCCCCTGGGGACAGGGGAGCCTGGGCACTGCAGCCCTAGAGATCGGCAGAGGAGGGCAGGGGGCGCTGGGGGACAAGTGGGGAATCTCCCAGAGATCGTCCGTGCAGGTGCCCCTGAGCCGTCGGTCTGTCCACACAGCGGGGCAAGGGCGTGGGAGACTCTGCGGCGGGTGGACACGTGCCCGTGGAGAAGCGTCGAGCCTCCGGCCGGGCTGCGGGAGGGCCGGGCCGCGCGGAAAGTGACCGGGCTCTGGTCTCGGGCTTGCGGGCGCAGGGGCGGCGGGGGCCTGAGCCGCACCACGTGGCTCATGTGTGGTCTGGCGGCTTGAAGCTGTGTCTGCTCCCCCAGAGCTGAGCGGGGATTAGGGTCCCGCCGCAGCTGTCCTGCACCTGCGCGGGGTCCAATCCCGGGACCAGGCCGGTGCCCGAGACCCCACATGTCATACGATCTCCTCACAGGAAATGTCCCCAAGAGACAGAAGGTAGTGGTCGCCAGGGCCTGGGGCAGGGGGCAGGGCGAGGGGCGGCTGGAAAGGCTCCGGGGCTTCCTTCTGGGGTGGTGAAGACATTCTAGAATTGGATTACGGACTATAATTCTGTATTCATAGAATATATTCACCAGTCTGTGAATGTATTAAAACCATCGAGGGCAGCGGGGGGGGGGGGGGGGGGGGGGCTCAGCGGTTTAGCGCCACCTTTGCCCCGGGGTATGATCCTGGAGACCCGGGGTCGAGTCCCACGTGGGGCTCCCTGCATGGGGCCTGCTTCTCCCTCTGCCTGTGTCTCTGCCTCCCTCTCTTTCTCTGTGTCTCATGAATAACAAAACAAAACAAAACAAAAAAACAGAAAGAAAAAAACCATCAAACATTAAGTTTAAAGTGTGGTCTCTGCGGTATCTCAATAAATCTGAAACCGGAAAAAAGAGCCCACCTGGCAGGTATTTGCAGCTTCTCCATCTGTCACATGGGCGTAGTAACATCTACCTCAGGGCTGCTCCGCCTGTTGAATGACACACAGAGGGGAACACAGTTGCTAGGGCGCCTGGCACACAGTGAGTGCTCAGGAAAGTTGGGCTCCCTTGTGACAGCACCCAGGAATTGTCGGCCAGCTGACTCTTACGTTTTTTTTTTTAATTATTTATTCACGAGAGTCACAGAGAGAAAGGCAGAGACATAGGCAGAGGGAAAAGCAGGCTCCCTGCAGGGAGCCCGATGTGGGATTCGATCCCGGGTCTCCAGGATCGCGCCCTGGGCCAAAGGCAGGCGCTAAACCCCTGAGCCACCCAGGCGTCCCTGACTCTTACATTTTTAAAGTCAAAGTGGAATTAGTGTAAAGCCAGACGTTAGGGCTTACACATCAATCTCGTTCTAACCTCTCATTCAGCAAGTGAGAAACCAGTGGTAAATCCAGGAAATTACCACTGACAACAGTGGTTCAAAGGAAGTTATGAAAGAGCAAGTGAGCACATGAGTGAACTCCAGATCTCAGAAAGGTAGTCATTTTGCCACATGACTTAACCGTGTGTGCTCTGCTGAGGCAGCGGTGCAGCGGCACTGTAACTGGCGTGGCCCTTCGCGAAAGGAGTAAGCAGAAAAGCCATTGCATAACTCATTTTTGCATCAGAGAACCCAGTGTGTGCTCACTAGAGTCTAAAATAGAAATAATTTCATACAGGTGATAATTCTAAAATTCTATTAAAATTGCTTCAAACTACTTACATGAGGGTTTTTTTTCTTCTATCTTTCTCCTCGCTCCCCCTCATGGAATTCACATTTTTTTTTTTTTTTTTTTACAACTTAACATCTCTGATCAGGATATATCTTATAATCAGTGGCTTGTTCTAATTTAATTGACAGTATCATTTTCTTTCTTAGCTTTACATAAAATAATGGTGCATCTTGAAATGGATGACAAACTAAAGTATATATATATATATATATTTAAAAGATGACCTAGGAATCTGTGCTGGTTGTTCAGAAATATTAAAGAGGTCATGGCCAATCTGAGTGTCAGGAAAATGCACAGAGTTCAAGCAACTCAACGGAGACACCATCCTCTTTATGTGAATGGAATGTACATCCTTGGAAGTGGGACCCATTAATAGGCAGTCTGGCCTGATAGTCTTACTAGTATGATTCTGGAGAAATGACTAATCAGCTGTGATTGGCTATCCTTTTTTTTATTTTTAAAGATTTTATTTATTTGAGAGAGTGAGAGAGCATGAGAGGGGAGGAGAGGGAGAAGTAGGCTCCCCACCGAGCAGGGAGCCCAATACAGAACTCGATCCCAGGACCGTGAGATCATGATGTGAGCCAAAGGCAGACACTTAGCCAACTGAGCCACCCAGGCACCCTTGAATATACCTGGATCCTTTTAGGAGAAGATACCTTGGACGTTTAGTTGTGAGTTCACCCCTTGGAATGTTCAGTGTTCATCCTAGGCTTCTGTAGGCCATGCTTTAGCTGTTAGGAGATGCTGCCAAAGCCAGAGGAGTGGATGAGGTCTCCCAGCTGAATAAGCAAAGCCTTTTTCTAATAACCTTGCTTATTTTAGGGTGAAGGGATTTCTGCAGCTGAGAGGCTGAGTACTTGTCGTGGTTTGAGGGTTCCAAATGGATGTGCCAAAGGGTCTGACTGGCAAACTCATCACATAATAATAATTGTTTAGATGCTGCAGAAAATAATTAATTTGGGCTTTGGAAAGCTTCCTTTTCAGTACATTCAACTCAGAAGCCCTCCTCCCCGTGTGGGCCTGCAAACACAATCTCTGGAACTATGAGAGGATAATAAAAGCTGAAAGTATTGCCAGCAATGGCCTTCCGAATTCATTCAGAGTTACCATGGAAGTGGGCATCTGGGTAGATGGATCCCTTTATCCTCTTTGCTTGAGCCTTTAGAACAGTGTCCCCAGACACATTGTCATCAAGAGCACACAGGGAGCCAGAGACACGTGGGGAGTCTTGCACGTGCCTTTGCCCACAAGCCTCTTTTGCCAAACCAAACTAAACAGAGATACAAAGCACAAAAGTAAGCCAGCCAGAAAAGATTTGTTCAGGATCATCCCGGAATTTCGATTCCCAAGGTAGAAAGGAATGCAAAATGGGGAGTCTTCTGAAAGCGTGATTTTAGCGTAGGGAGGTGAAGTAGTCAGCAGGAGTGCTCCTCTGTTCAGCAGGCACCAGAGTGTCCAGAAGACTCCATTCACTGGTTCACCAAATATTTATTGAGCACCTACTATGTGGATGCATTCTTCTAGGTCCCGAGGATAGGGAAATAGCGGTCAATAAAACAGACAAAAATCTCTATCCCTATGGGTCTTCCCTTCTGGAGGATGGAGATGATAAGCAAATCAACGAATAAACACACCTGACAGTGATCCGTGCTCAAAACTGCGGAAGGGAAAAATACGAGTGGGGTTAAAGGGGTGCAAGTACCCAGGTAAGGGCGGCGCCTGGCTGTTTGATGCAGGTGGACAGGGCAGTCCCCTCTGATAGGGTGAGACTGAGCAGTAGGGAGACTCGAAGGACTTTAGGGAGCGAGGCACAGGGACACGGTGGTGGGGGTGTTGGGGAGACGGCAGAGCAAGTGCAAAGGCCCTAACACAGAAGCCGGTGTAGCAAAGATGGACTTGGTGGCCTCGCGGCCAGAGCAGAAGGAGCTAGGGCCAGTGGGGGAGGGAAGGGGCTCCTCAGGTCAGTGGAAGGACCTCACTTTCCCAGAGATGGGAGGGTGTGGGGGAGTCTGAGAAAGGAGTGAGGCAATCGCATGGTGTGTTAAGGAGGGTGCTCCGACTGCAGTGTGAACACACCACCGCTGGTGAGAGGGGGGCAGGGAGGCCAGCTGGCAGGCTGGGGCTGGGACAGATGGGATGGTGGGAGCTGCTTTGATCCGAGGTGGGGTGAGGATGAGAGGGAAGATCTCAAGTGGATTTTGAAGGTGGAGCCAATGGGATTGGAGGAGGGAGGAGCTGATGGCTTGGATATAAGACAGAACATAAAGACTCCTAACTCTGGGAAATGAACTAGGGGTGGTGGAAGGGGAGGAGGGCGGGGGGTGGGGGTGAATGGGTGATGGGCACTGAGGGGGACACTTGACGGGATGAGCACTGGGTGTTATTCTGTATGTTGGTAAATTGAACACCAATAAAAAATTAATTTATTAAAAAAAAAAAAGAGGCAGGAGGAAGGGGGTAGGGCAGGAGGACCACTCCAAAGCTTCAGGTGTGCGCAACCAGAAGAATGGACTTCTCCAATGTTGAGCCCGGGGCACTGGAGGTGGAGTCTTTTTTTTAGGTAAAATTCTGTTTGGGACTTGTCTGAGATTTCATTTTTATTTTATTTTATTTTATTATTTTTTTTATTTTAATGAGTTATTTGAGCTATTTAAGGTGGGGCAAGGTAGAGGGGGAAGACCTCAAGTGGACTCCTTGCTGAGGGGGTGAGGACTGGGGCCTCGATCCGACGACCCTTAGATGGTGACCTGTGCTGAAATCAAGAGTCACCCAGGCACCCCTGAGATCTTTATTAAGTATCCAAGGAGAAGCTGATTGGGCAGCTGTGAGTCTGAGTCCAAGGAAGAGGTCGGTGGGGTCATCAGCCTATAGATGGTATTATGGGACTGAGTTGAATTATCCAGGGCAAGTGTGTAAACAGAGCAGGAGGTTGAGGCTAGAGTCCTGGGGCTGCTGCTAGAACACACCCAAGGCCAGTGGATCAGCCCTGCCTTGTATTGCCTTGATAATGGAGAGCCCCCGGGGTGCAGGGTCAGGGCTTTCCGTCTCCTGGGAATCTGATTGCAGAGGTCACAAGCAAGTGAGGTCCTGGTCTGGTTGGCAAGTGTTTGGTAAGGTCTGTAACTACACAAAGGGTACTGTCCTCTCTCCTGAACACACCAGTTCAGACTCCTCACACCCTCCCAGCCTGACACTACACAAGCAATGGGCCTGCAGGGAATTCTGACCCTTCCCTGAAGAGCTACTGCCTTGCTGCCTGTGTACTTTCCATCTGTTGTCATCTTAGCATCGGGCAATCAAGAGAACAGTGGCTTAAAAAAAGAGAACGGGGGAGAGAGAGAACAGTGGCTTAATCCTGAGATTGGTACTTCAATCTTGGTTTTGCTGCATGTTAGCTGTGTGACCTTATACAAGTCTCTTAACCTCTCTGAGCCTCAGTTTCCTCATGTCCACATATTTCACAGGCTTGTTTTGATATGCAAATGGAATTCTATGTGTAAAGAGGTTACCCCAGTGTCTAGCAAATAAGAGGTAATTATAATAATACTGTGTACCAGGCACTATTTCATAAATCTCTTATATATTTACTTAATCATCACAATAACCCCATGAGGCGGATACCCTTTTTATTCCCACTTTACAGACAAGGTTAAGTAACTCAAGCAGCCTGATTCTAGGAATTTATTCATTTGACCATTATGCTATATTGCTTCTTGAGACTACTTTAAAATTTTCCTCTCTCTTCTTTCCTCTCTCTTCTCTTATTTGCAAGTGTTCTCTTTTATCAAATGGCTCAAGTTTTCAATTTGCAGTTTTGTATTTTTCCTTGTTATTAAATTGCAGTCATTATCTGGCCCTAAGATGATTGTCGTCCCCTTCATACTAAAAGAAGCAGTTTAATGCAATGGCAGAAAAAGAGAAATTTGAATTTTCTGAAATACAAGAGATAATAAGGTCTTACTGCCAACCTTTCCTGTGGGCAGCGGGTCAGTGTGGCTACGCATACAAAACAAGCTGGAGATAGACCTTTCTTCTTGCATAGGCAAGAACTGACCAAAAAGGATGATTATGTTTTCAGAAAGCTATGAAAATCTGAACAGAGAGTGAGGGATTTGCATTTTAGAGTGGTAGGAGAAGTCCGCTTGTACCCAGTGTTAGGCATTTGCGTACATACGTGAAGGAGTGTGTTCGCAGGGGTATTTGAAGGTGTGTGAGTGTATGTCAATGCTGGTGCATACAGTGTGCTTGTGTGTGTGTGTGTGTGTGTGTGTGTGTTTGGAATATGTAATACTGGCTACCAAAGGAGGGGCTCTCTGAGTGTTTGGCACAAAAGGAGGGGCTGGGATTAATTTTCTGGTTTATACTTCTTCAAATCATTGAGCCGATGATACTCAGAAGGGAAAGTGATCTCCAAGGAGAAAATAAAATCGTTTCCCATGAAATAGAGCTGCCATGTTCAGCAAATGAAAATGCAGGCCTCCCAGTTAAATTTGACTTTCAGATAAACAATGAATAATTTTTTAGTATCATTATGTTCTATGCAGTACCGGGGACATCTTTCACCAAAAATTATTTGTTATCTGAAATTCAAAACTAACTGGGCATGCTGTATTTTATCTGGCAGCCTTGCCATAAAGACAATGAATTTATATACCTGCCGATTTTTTAAGAGGTTTGAAATTCATGAACCAGGGGTGCCTAGGTGGCTCAGTCGGTTGAGTGTCTGCTTCAGCTCAGGTTGTGATCTTTGGGGTCATGGGATCAAGCCCCAGGCTCCCTGCTCAGCGAGGAGACTACTTCTCTCTCTTGCTCTCCCGATCTCTCTCAAATAAATAACTAAAAAATCTGAAAAAAAAAAAAATCCACAGACCACTTTTGGACGGGCAAAGACTTGTTTCTGGCTGGAGGGGTCAACTTATTATTTTCTCTTTCAGGAAATCCCTAATTCTTTTCTCTTTCAGGCAATCCCTTGCCACCACTATCTGTGAAATGGGGACGTAATCTGATTCTATCCTCGCCTCAGGGGAAAACGCCGGAGAATTTCATATCCTTTGCCTCATGTGTAATGGCCTGGAGCACTTCACAGAACTCCATTCTCTTCTCCAGTAAAAAACCAATTAAGGATTGTTTCAAGGGATTCTTGCAACATGCCTTAATAGCTAGCCAGTATCCCGTGGTGTTCAATCTCTCTCGCTTGCATGGTGACAAAATTCTTCCTTTCAGACCGCTAGCAAGCTCTGCCTCTCTGGAGGGAGGCAGAGTGGAAATGCCCCGCAGCTCTGGCTCCTGGGCAGGCACAGGTGAGGCCTGGGATCTGGACGGCTGGCAATGGCGTGGTGGAGGAGAGCCCTGGGTGCAGGTGAGCGTCTGGACCACATAGGACTTCTTCCCACGGGAACAAAGAAGCCCGTGTGGGGGGAAAGCCCCAGGCTCTCAAGTAACAGTCTCTGGATTCGTACCGTGTCTGTCACCCTCTGGTTGTCTGTGTTAGAACCTCTAAGGACTGGGATGCTTGGGTGACTCAGGACATGATCCCAGAGTCCTGGATCGAGTCCCACATCGGGCTCGCTGCAGGTACCCTGCTTCTCCCTCTGCCTATGTCTGCCTATGTCTGCCCCATCTCTCTGTGTCTCTCATGAATAAATAAATAACATCTTAAAAAAAAAAAAAAAACAGAACCTCTAGGACCTCTGCCTTCTTCCCCTGTAAAATGCCTGAAATATGAGTGCCTCTGTCACGGAGTTATTATCAGGACTAAATGACATTAATAAAACCATGTCTGGCTCCCAGGAAGAGCTTAATAAATGTTAGTCATTAGTATTATTGTTGCCTAGGACAATTTTTCCTAACCAGTTCAGTTATAGTTTTTATTAATAACCTTTTCTGGTGGTAGATGGAGTGCATGGTCATAGAACAATATGTAAAAGTGTAGAAAAACCACAGGGAAAGAATTAAATGAGAAATACTTCATAAAGCTATCTCTGATCTTCTCTCTCTCTCTCTCTCTCTGTATATATGAGTGGTCTCAATGTTGACAGTGCATCAGAACCAACAGGGATGATTTAAAAATACAGATACCTGGGCCCCAAACCAAATCTAATCAGAACCATTAGGGGCAAGGTCCCTGTATTAAAAAAAAAAAAATCCAGAACATTCTATTGCAAAACCAGGCAACAGAATCCTGCTTCTCACTCATACATGTGCTCTTTTTCTTTATAAGCTTCTTAAAAATTGGACAATATTGTGCATTCGGTTTTATAAACTGCTTTTGTCGAGTTGCCTTATCTCTCTTCATTCTTCCACAATATCTTGGTTTTTTTCTTAAGGCTTTGGCTGTGGTTTCTAATAAGGGCTGCTTTTTCACCCAGCAGTCCTTTCAAAATGAATCCATTTAAAAATGTCATCACTCCTGCCTTCTCTTGTCCTGCCAGTCTGCCACAGTTGATAAATAGAAACCCCTTCACCATTATTCTTTCTCTCCACCTGACTTCAGCTCCCTAACTGATGGCCACAGCTGGCTCTGGCCTTTCGGTCATCACAGCGGGGCTTTGTGGCCAAGGCTTGAGATCCTGCCAGTGAACCTGCACAATTTCTTCCCTAAAATATTAATTTGACATATAACGCTATTTTTCATTTACTGCTCAGCCGACCATGGTGATGGTTATTTCAGTTCAAAACAACCTCCAAGCACTCTGGAGGGAAATTTCCTTGGCCGTTTACTGACATTTTAGGAAAATAAAATGACATTAAAACACTGTAAAAAAAAAAAAATCCCTCATAGGCAGCTGTCTCCAGTTACTGATTAATGAGACTTGACATGGTGTGAGCAGGGGCCTTCAACCAATAAGAAGCAAACACTCAAGCCTTTATACCCATCCTGCCACCAATCCCTGAAATCACCGAAACCCGCACAGTTGTCACAGAACAACACACCTCACCCCAACTCTCTGTCCTTCCAGGCTTATATTTCAGTTGCAGGATGGAAGTCAGGTAATGACTGTTTGAAAACACTTTAAAACTTGTCAACCAGGGGTTGCTCGAGAAGCATGACGTGGACATGTGTGTTCGAGTATCCTTTGCGTGGAGCAGCAGGCAGAGCCGGGGATGGCAGGTTTCTAACTGGTCTTCACATAAGGAAACCAGAGGAGGCCTCCACCCCTGAAGCTGGACCGTTTGCTGGGGCCCTGGCCAGGCTATCCGAGGGGGATAGTAAAGGCCGCAGGGCCTTCTGAAGACAGCAGGGTCTTGCACAAGGAAGTCCGGCCGTTCAGTGGGTGCACAGACGAGTACGACGGCAGCTTACGGTGCCTGAGGAATCACGTGCCAGGGACTCATAAGATTAACTGAGGAAACCAGAGCAACGGACAGCCTCTCCTCTCCTGGGAGAGCAGACATTCTGAATGACACTGATAGGCCCCTTTTTGTCTAAGAGTGAGAGAGATGAAGCCCATACCGAGAGTCAGAGTGTTGGCCCCTTCCCCTCTTCCCAGTCCGTAGGAACAAGCATCTGAAATATGTGGAAATTTTCAGGGCGCCTGGCTGGTTCAGTGGGCAGGACATGTGACCCGGGATCTCGGGGTGATGAGTTCAGGCCCCATGTTGGACATGGAGTCTACTTAAAAAAAGAATAATTTAAAAATATAATAATACCTACATACATGCACAAGTGGAAACTTTGTCCTGCGGGCAGAAGAATGTGGGCGTTATAGTCAGACAGACCTGCAAAAGCTCTACCACTTGTCAACTGGTTATTTCATACCTCTGAGGCTCAGTTTCTCCTACTCTATAATGGGGATGGGTACCCACTTCACAGGGTGGGGACAGAACGGGATAAATGTGTGTACAAGGTGTGAGACATCCGGGGCTGGTTTGCCATAGCTGGTGGGGCTGGAAGGCAGGGGCAGTGAAAGTCCCCCACGCCAGGCTGACATGGGGTGATGTTACCTTTAGGGGTGACAGAGGTTTTCCCTGGGCCGCAGTGTGACTTAGATCCCTCATATGGCAGGGAAGGCCCCAAAGAAAGCCAGGTCTGAGACTCACCTGTCTGTGCAATGGTTTAGTGAGTGGTGTGCCCAGCTGGGGTGAGCACTGCCTTGCTTGGGTTGGTTGCTCAGCAAGACAAAGCGGATGACAGAAGCTTCTCCTCTTTGCGGCAGTACCACAACTCTTTTTGATCCCAAATGATGTAAATTGCAGGATCCCCGGAGGCAAAGACCCTTCAGGAAGGGTTTGCATCTCCCTTATCCCTTATCATACCAGACACACTGCCCAGGTAAGAGCCCCCTTGCTCCTGTCTTCAGCCCAAATGCTGGCTTCTTCAGTTTTATGAGCCATCCTCACTCCAGGGGTAGGATCTCCTATTTGGTGTGTGTGTGGGGGGGGGGGGGGACACAGCAGAGATGTGGCTCAGGACCCAGCCAAGTGACTGTGCCAGGGAAGGAAGCCTTGCTAACAGTCTTTATTAGCTTCCTGGGAGCAGGACCTGAGCTCCCAAGGTGACACTCCATTTCAGCACTCCTTACTGGACACTGAAGAAACTGTTTCTTCCCGTTCTTGAAACAAGAAAGGTAGGCAAGGATAATTTCTCAACAGAGTGGTTTTAAGCAGAGGATTCATGAACATATGTTCTCCTCCCTTGTTGCAGATAGGCGACCTTTCTCTAGGAGGGGACTAAGAGCTTCTTGCAAAAACAATAGATGTTGATCTCCATCTATTCATTGCTTCTGCTTTTCCTGAGAAAAAGGAAAAGATTTTTACATGGAAGCCTTTTTCAGGCACCAAGTGGAGAATTTTCCATGATAGGAGCTAATATTGCCAAGCACCTGCTACTGCTAAACGGCACGCTTAGTACTTTATGAAATGATTTCACAGCAATTCTTCCCATTTTGAAAATAAGAAAACTGAGGGTGTGTTAGCTGAGAAAATCTGGAGGAGTGAGCAGGGAAAGCATATGTAGGGGTCATGGGAAGTTTGGGTGTAACAAGCCCTGCCCTTCCTGTGGTCTGAAGAGAAAAGGATTAGCCATGTCCATTTTGGAGGATTAAAACAGCCCTGAGGCTGCGTTCCGGCCAAATCCAGTCAAGAAAGGACACAGAGGGACTTGTGAGCCTCTTGTAGAAGTCAAGATTCTTGGGTGCATGTGACAGAAATCAAACTCAAGCTAGCTTACGCTTAATGAGAAGAAATGTACTGGCTCCTCCAGCTGCAGGCTGGCATAGGCGTGACTCATGGCTGGAGTCGGGCGTTGAAATAACACTCACTTGCTCTCTTCCTTGCTCTCCTCTGTGTAGGAGCTTCATTCTCTCTTACAGGCGGCTTTCCTACACTCAGCCAGGCTTTTACGATCCCAGCTCAGCAAGACTAGCAGAAAAAAGCAAGTTCTCTCAGTGAATATTAAATATACATGGTATGCACTGCAGATGCCTGTAGAGAAGGGCTCTGATGTGTCCTGTGGGTGGAGTGTGCCTGCCGGGGTACCGGTTATGGTCACCCTGGTTGGGGTGATAGCGTATGATGGTGGGTAAGCCCGTGGTCAGTGCAGGGCAGCACATTGTGACTGATGATTCTGCATGAACTATACAGCTCAACTACAGAAAATTCCTTCCCCAAAGGAAGTCAGGGAGGCAGAGCCCACAAAATATCGGGTGCCCACCAGGCCTGAACTGACGGGGAGAATCTGAGGGATACCACCTTCGTATTGATCCTTTCGTGCCTCTAATTACTCTCAACATGACATATGGCCACATGTGCTAGGACTGCCATAACAAAACACTATGGACCAGGGAGCCTATAAACAACAGAAGTTTCTCTCTGGGAGTTCTGGAGGCTGGACATCTGCGATCGGGGAGCAGCATGGTTGAGTTCTGGTGACAGCCCTCCTCCTGGCCCCGGGGTGGCTGCCTTCTTGCTGTGTGACCCCAGGGCCTTTCCTCAGCACGTGCAGTCTCTTCTTCTTGTAAGGGCACCATTTCTATTGGATCAGGGCTCTACCCTTAGGCCCTCATTGCATCCCCCTCATAGGCCTCATACAGTCACGTGGGGGGTTTGGGCTTCAACGTATACGTTTGGAGGGCACGCAATTCTGGCCATCGCATCCTGGGATCTAGATAATTTGAGAAGATACAGTTTACCTCTGTTTTACGAAAACTTCAGGGTTCTGGAAAACATTTCTTGCTTGCAAATGATAGAAATATTTGAAATGCTAGGTAAGGAGAGAAGTTACATGGCCTCTAGCTTCTAAGCCCCAGGAGGGCAGGGACAGTGCTTCAGCATCTCTGCGTGGCTCTGAGAAACACAAGAATCCAGGAAAGGTGGCCCTCCTAGAGACACGGCAAGCCCAGTGGTTTGAAGGACCATTCCTGTCTGAGCTTCCTTTGATCCCTGTTGGGAACATACGGGAGAGTGGCACAGAGGGTTGATTAGCCTCAATTTTTAAGAGGCAGTTTCCTGCTGGCCCTTCCTCTGAAGATACTGCTGCTAATAATCATCTGCTGTTCCGTCCGCCCTGTCCTCCAAGAAATTAAGTTTTACACTCGGGATATGGTGTAACAAAAGCATTATTTAACAAAATAAAATCTAGCACACACACACGATCAGTTACTTTAAAAGTGGCTTCAGAATAACTCGCATTTTCATGTTTTAGGATTTTCTTCCTGAAATCTAGGGCGAAATTTATAGTTTTGTTCAGGGGCTTGTCTTGTTCATTCTTTTTTTCTGGGTTTTGGATTTCAGATCCAGTCACAGTTTTGTAGGTGCAGGAATTTTTTTCCTTCTCTTCTAGGTTCTTTGGCTGGCCAAATAATTAAATTGACATAAGATGAATTAACAAGAGAAAAACAAATTTAATTTTATACATAAAAGAGCCCCATAAAATTATGAGACTCGAAGAAGTGACCGAAGCAGGCAGTTTTTATACTTTTTAGACAGAGAAACAGTAAATTTGTAAAGAGTTAGCAAGACAAAGGGGCTTGGGCTTGGGATAGTAAATTGGTGAAGAAATAACAAGTTTTGCTTATATAGCCTTCTACAGCCCTAAATTCCGTATTTTTGGCGATAAGGTTACCTTTTACCTTCCTGGTACAACTTTCACATGGGAGATCTATCTCCTGCTTTCATAGGGACACGGGAAGTTCAGAATGTTCTTCTCGCCCTGGCTCTCAAATAATTTTAATTCAAAATAATGTGATAATTGGTACGCCTGGGTGGCTCAGTGGTTGAGCGTCTGCCTTTGGCTCAGGGCATAATCCTGGGTCTGGGGATGGAGTCCCACAGCGGGCTCCCTGCATGAAGCCTGCTTCTCCCTCTGCCTGTGTTGTGTCTCTGCCTCTCTCTGTGTGTCTCTTATGAATAAGTAAATAAAATCTTTTAAAAAATAATAAAATAAATAATATGATGATTAAAAAAAGGAAAGCTTTTACATACTACCAGTTGGATACCAATCCCAAACCCCAGCAGGAAACATTGTTGATACAGAGCTCAACAGAAAGTGACTCACCTTGCAAGCTGATACACTTTCACACCCCAGCGGGTTTGAGGGGGGTGCGGAATCCCTTCCTTGCCCAGCAACTCAGTCAGTGAGAAACTACCACCACTCCAAACCCTTGCCTACCTCCAATGGACTTTCACTCAAAAGAACCCCTCCCAGCTTCCTCCTTTTTGTCTATAAGCGGATGTTCCTCTCCTTTTCTTGTTGCACCTGCCTACAGCTTTTGCTATAGCTTGCGTGCCCTGAAGGGCAATTCCTTTGCTAACCCTGAATAAACCCATTTCGCTGGCAAAATAACTAGCCATTTTACTTTTTAAGGTCTACAAATCAATATGGCAAAGTGAGGCACTTCCATTTGCTGCTTCCATAAAGCCTCTGTAATTATTTCCCTAACATTTTAAGAACAAACCGGACCGGCTATGACTGCTTCAGAATGGTTTCCCTTTTCATGGAGTGTCGTGGTGGCTTGCTCTGGCCAGGGCTGCCTGGGTACCAGGGTGTTTGTCAGCCCTGGGGCTCTGAGCTGGTTAATCTTTCTTAGCCTCATAGAGTGGTAGATTTATGGAAGGTGCATATAGCACAGTGCCTGTCCAGAGTAAATGCTCTAAAGTCTCATCACCATTATAATTATACCTCCCTTTTATAAATTGCTGAATGTCCCAAATGCAAGGATGTAAAACTCAAATGTCTGCAGAAGCTAGAAAGGTAATTTAAATGTATAAAGCTAACTGGTGTGGGGCCATGGGAATGGAGGAAACCATGGTGAAATGGGAGAAGTGTGTGATCTGCTAAAAGAAAGTCAAATCTTACAACAAAAAGAAAAGGAAAGGGGAGGAAGGGAGGGTAGGAGGAAGGGGGAGAGAAAAGAAGATAACATAGTACATGTCGGCTAGCTGGATTTGGCCCTGGAGCCACCAATTTGTAACCCTTGCTCTGATTGACTGATTGATTTAATGATTTTATTTATTCATGAGAGACAGAGAGAGGCAGAGACACAAGCAGAGGGAGAAGCAGGCTCCCTGTGGGGAGCCCCATGAGGGACTCAGTCCCAGGACCTTGGGATCATGCCCTGAGCCAAAGGCAGATGCTCAACCACTGAGTCACCCAGGTGCCCCCTTCTCTGATTTAAAGGAGTTGAGTGAGCTATGTTGGGGAAATAGATTTCAGGTTTTAGGATTTATCTTAGGATTTTCTCAGGTCTCAACTATTAGTGACAAAGGAAACTCTATCAAATTTCTAACCAAAGGGGAATCACGTCACTCTGAATATTTCAGGGTAAAGGACTGCTTTACCCTAAAACTAGTATGAATGAGATAGTCAATAATTCTCAATAATTTATTATTGATGACAACAACATAATAGCAACTCTATCTTTATTGTCATTTATATTCAGAATGAGACTAGATTTTGAGACAGCATTTTTCTGGTAATTGAACAAAGTAATAATGGTTTCAAAGGTGAGGATGTGAGTCATTTAATTAGAGACTCTCATGAGACAAACCTGAAAGAACTCTGTGGGCCACAGATGGTATTTATTAATATTATTTATAAGCTAAAACATTAAGGTATATTCTTCAAAGAACCTGTGTTCAGACTTTTCCTATACATATACAAAGGCATAATAAGGAAGACAGCATGGTATGGTTTGAGGAGAATGACAAATATTTGCATTCTTTTTCCAAAATCTCTTTTCCATTGTGCCTGAAATTGCCATATTACTCAGACCTTTACAATAAGGACATAGACCCCCTTCTTAAAATATCTCCTTCTAGGAACTCCTAGAAGTAATGGTATATTGAGCTGTATTTCTCAATTATATCATTTTTCTCCATTTATTTATCAAATTCTAGTAATCTAGCTGGTTTACAAAAGAAGATCGTAAGAGGGAAATGATTTTTTGATAAAGGGAAAAAAACTAGGAAGATCTATGCTCAAAGCCACACATCCATCCATCCATCCTGCCAACATTCATTGAGCTCTGATCCGTGCCAGGCCCTGGGATGGAACATGTAGTCTGGTTGGGGAAACATGATTACAGAGCAGTGAGTGTGCTGTGGTAGAGGTATGTGTAGGGTATTAACAGGCCAGATTCAAAGGACATCATGATGGTTACTTGTATATCTCAACTTGACTGGGCCACAGGGTGCCAAATGTTTGGTTAAATATTATTCTAGGTTGTCTGTGAGGGTATCAAGTGATAAGATTACCATTTGAATCTGTAGACTGAGTATAGCAGATGGCCCTCCCACTATGAGGCCTTCATCCAATCTGTTGAAGCCTGACTAGAAGAAAAGGCTGAGGAGAATTCTCTCTGTGCCTGATTGTCTTTGAGCTGGAACATCAGTCCCCTCTTGCCTTTGGACTTAGACTTGGACTGGAACTTTCATCATCGGCTGTCCTGATTGTCAGGCCTTTGGACTCAAACTGGAGTGTGTTTAACTTCCTGCATCTGGAGCTTGTTGGCTGCAGATCTTAGACTTATGAGCCTCTATAATCACGTGAGCCAATTCCTATAGTAAATCTCTTTAGACAGGTAGATAGATAAATTAGGTAGGTAGGTAGGTAGATAGATAGATAGGTAGGTAGGTAGGTAGATAGATATCCTATTAGTTCTTTTTCTCTGGAGAACCCAGATTTAATATAGGCATCCTCCCCAGTCTGGGCAGGGAGGCTTGGGAAGAGATGGAGGAGTTGTCAGGATAGCTTCTTGAAGGTGGTACTGGGCTAAATTCTGAAGAATATAGCAGAGTTAACAAGAAGGGAGATTGCTTATTGCATGCTTTAAAGCCCTGTCCTCAGATCTTTCCAGTTCAATCCTTTAATCAATTGTTTGGATGGATATATATAAAGGGCTCATTTATTATCAGCAGATGGCACAAAGTTAAGAAAATATAGGGATTACTTTGGACAGTGGCAAAATCAGTGCTCAGACAGATCTTGGCAGGGTACAGGATGGGCCAAGTCCAGCAAAATAAAGCTGAACAGAGGTAAATGGAAAACCTTACACTTGTGTTAAAAGACAAAACAAAACAACAAAAACAAGCAGGGCAGAGGGTGAGAGGTGGGGAAATTTTTTTAAATTATTTTTTTATTGAGCTATTGACATATAACATTGTATTGGTTTTAGGTGTACAACTTAATGAGCTATGTGTGTATATATATGTACACACAGACATAGCAAGTTTAGGTAACATCTGTTACCAGTTACAAATTTTTTTTCTTGTGATGAGAACTTTTAAGATCTACCCTTAATAATTTTCAAATGTACAATACAGTATTGTTAACTATAGTCATCTTACTATATGTTTTTTCCCCAGGACTTATTTAGCCTATAACTAGAATGTGTACCTTTTGACTTCTTTTACCCATTTTTCCAACTTCCTACCCCCACCTCTGGCAACCACCAGTGTGTTATCTATACCTGTGAAGTTTTGTTTTGTTTTTGATTCCACATATAAATGAGACCACACAGTATTTGTCTTTCTCTGGCTTATTTTACTTAGTGTAATGCTCTCAAGGTCTGTCCAAGTTGTCACAAATAGCAAGATGTCTTTCTTTTTTATGGCTGAAAATTTTCCATTTTTTATATACAAATAAAACACATTCCTTTTATATATTCATCCATTAATGGAACTTAGGTTGTTTTTATGTCTTGGGTATTATAACTAATGCTGCAATGAATATGGGGGTGCAGATATCTGTTCAAGATAGAGATTTTATTTTCTTTGGATGAATAACCAAAAATGGAACTGCTGGATCATACGGTGAAAAAGACTTATTTATATTACATGTTTTAGTTCAGAAGTTGGCAAACTATGGCTCATTATCCAAATTCAGCTAGTTGCCTATTTCTGTAAATAAAGTTTTACATATTGTCTATGGCTGCTTTCATGCTACAACAGCAGAATTGAGTAGTTGCAACAGAGATTGTATAGATTACAAAGTCAACAATATTTACCATCTGGCTCTTTTACACGAAAGTTTGCTGACCCCTGGTCTAGTCTACTGTTTGAGTTCAGAGTGAGTAAGAGTGTCATGTGTGCACTAAAAAAAATGCCAGTTCTCCCTTGAGAGCTATTTATAAAAATAAAGATCCTAAAATCATGTGTGAATGAATCAGTGGATGAATAAACGATCAATCAAGGGAGAGGATGGTCTAGCCTGGTTCTGAGCCAGAACCCACCAGAGTCCTGTATTCTATATTGGGGATGTAGTTAAAGAGGAATAGAAGCTACCAGAGCTAAGCCAGGGGACAGGGCTGAAGGATACTGGGAATTGTGTCAGGAACAAACCAAGGAAATAGGGATGTTTAGCCTGAAGAAGTAAATTCCCAAGACAGTTATCAACAGAATCAGTTCTTGATGACATTCATTGAGCCTTGTGTACAGGGCTTGCTAAAGAGATCATCTCATTCAATCCTCACACCAACCCTATGGGACGGGTAGCACTGGTATGCCCATTTTGCAAATAAGGAATCTGCAGCATGGAAAGATTGAGTTACCCAAGATCATACAACCAGTAAACAGGGAAACTGAGGCTCAACCCATGTAGTCTGTCTCTAGAGTCCACAAGCTTAATTGTATATCATTAGCTGTCCTTTGTTGTTTAAAGAGATACTAATAATCTTGTTATCTCTGATTCCAGGAGACAGAGCAACAGCCAGAAGAAACAGGGTAATAGAC
This sequence comes from Nyctereutes procyonoides, assembly GCF_905146905.1. NCBI lineage: Eukaryota > Metazoa > Chordata > Mammalia > Carnivora > Canidae > Nyctereutes > Nyctereutes procyonoides. Next base: position 29,229,374 of record NW_026575122.1, read on the forward strand.
TCCTTCTTGTTCAATGCAAGAGAGACCATTACAATGCCCAGAGATGGAACAGGTATTTCAGTAGGGTGGAAACCCTGTCATTACGGTATGTTCAAGTTGGGGCCAGATGAGTTGACCAAGATTTCAGAGAGAGGATTACAAAGTGGATAAGGCCAGAGAGCCTCCAAAATTCCTTTCCCCTCTTGATTCTATCATGATCTGAGGCTTGGGGCATTTTCTAGGATGGTTGACTTAGGTCAACAGAGGCAGCAATAGAATGGTTCCTGGGAATGAGGCATTTTTCTGAGTGCTTTCTAAGATTAAATATGTTAACTCATTTAATCTTCAAAAGAGATGAATGAATAGATACCACAAATGCCATCATTCCCATTTTACAGATGCACAAAGTGAGTCATAAAGTAGCTACATAATTTATCCGGAATTTGAACTTAGTCAGTCTGACTCCAAGGCCTATGCTTTAAACCACTTCCAAATAAAAATCTCTTACGAAGAAGGGATATGTAATTTGAAAATTTTATTTCCCTCCTTTTATTTCCCCCGCCTCCCCACCAAGATTTTTTTTTCCCACCAAGATTTTTTATGTGTCCGCTTACCATGTTGCAAAACACTATACTACTAGAAGTTAATGGTAGCAGCTGCCAATGTAACATTCTCATTTTGTCCTGTGATAATTTATAGGGACTGATTCTTCTGCTTCAGAAACAGGCTCTGAGGTAGGGGGTTCCCAAATGCATCATCAAGTCCTACAAATAATCAAGCCGCTATGACTGTGTTCATTCTCAGAAGTCCCATCTGAAAGTATAAACAATAATGTCTTACTTACAATATATGTTTGGTTCCTGTTTAAGTATTACCTCTGCTCTGGGAACTGTTGGATCTCTTTAACTTTTCTACAGAGGCAAAGCTGAGCGCCACACAAAAGATTTCTGCATATTGATTTCCCTGATGGGTAAGGTAGAATTTGGTAACAGTAGCGACTCCACTGGACACGTAGTAGGTGCTAATACCTATTTGCATAGTACATGTGATCAATTGGGATTTATTGACTTGGGGGTGGGGAATGAAGGTGTCAAAGGATTCCTTTTCCTTTCTGATGCTTTCTGGGCTCTGATCCTGAGAGTTAGTCCTATTTGATTTTTTTTTTTTTCCTCCAAGAGGTTCGTGCTTCCCAGTAACTGGGCAAACAAAAATTCAAGCATCTCCTCAATTGCATTGCATTCCTGAGTGTAGAAAAGTCTTTAAGAAATGCTGTTGTTATTATTTAGACAAACACTATGTTTCTAGTCTGCTTTCCTTCCAGATCTCTTTTTCCTCCATACTCCAAGAAACTACTGCCAGTCCAATTAGGACACAGAACTCGAATTGTTAAATAATTGATTCACTCTATAGATAAGGATACAGCCTTTTGTGTCTAAGGAGACTGCTTGGTTCATTGTGTACAAGGACAGAGTGTTCCTTGCCTGGCTTATTTACCACATGTTTTAATTAGCTGCCAGGCCTTGTACAGCAGTCCCTGTGCCAAAGGTAGAGAGATTTGAGCTCGTTAAGGTGATGGTTTAAGTAAGAGCTTTGTCATTAGGTAGGCATTTTTCTCTCTCCTCTCATTTCCACTCAGGGACTGAGCTCTATAACCTAATTTGGCAAATTGGCATCCTCCCAGTGGCTAAGTGGCCCCAGAGACGGAGCACTACGTTGTAGGCTCCTCGGTGGCAAGAACTTAGCGTTGTTGTCTTCCTTCCCCTTTAGCTTAGCCTAGTGCCCAGCACACAGGGAGCGCTGAAGAAGCATCGGTTGAACTATTAGGCTAAGGTCCATTTGGAGGGCACACACTACTGTGATCTCTCTCACTTCCTGTGTACCATCAGCCTCTGAATCAGTGGAGTCTAGTCAGAGACAATATTTAATCAATTTAACCCACAGTTCAGCATGGGCACTGACCAATCGGCCTTTGGGCTAGAACAGGATCCTGAAGGACCCCTCCTGTTATAGACATGAATTCTTTAGTTCTTGTTTCACTCAAGGGGCCCAGAGAGAAGGGACACTCAAAGGAATGGCACTAGGGGTTAGGGCAAGGGCTACTTGTAAGTTGAAATGGAAGCATTTGAATATTTCTTTTTTTTTCCTTTTAAGTATGCTCCACACTCAACATGGGGCTAAAACTTATGACCCTGAAATCAATAGTCACATGTTCTGGGGCACCTGGGTGGCTCGGTTGGGTAAGGGTCCAATACTTGATTTTGGTTCAGGTCATGATCTCAGGGTCACGAGATTTAGCCTTGCCTTGTGCTCCACACTCAGCAGGGAGTCTCTTTCTCTCCCTCTCCTTCTCCGTCTGCCCCTTTCCTTGTGTGCACTCTTTCTCTCTCTAAATAATTAAATCTTAAAAAGAAAAAAAAAAAACCAGTGGTGTGTTCTATGGACTGGGCCAGCCATGTGCCCCCTGTATTTAAATATTTTAACAATGGTGTAGCTTTACTAGTGCATACTAGCTGATCATACCTATTTAATTCTCCCACAGCCATCCAATACAATGCAGCCAGACATCCTTCCACCCCACAAACAGAAATATCATTGCTTTTCTCCCCAGATCAACATGGTTGTTGTAAAAATAAAATAAAGTGAGTTAGGAAGTTGGTAGCTGCAGTAGAGTTTCTTTTTTTTTAAGATTTTATTTATTTATTCATGAGAGACACAGAGAGAGAGAGAGGCAGAGACACAGGCAGAGGGAGAAACAGGCTTCATGCAGGGAGCCTGACGTGGGACTTGATCCTGGGTCTACAGGATCAGACCCTGGGCCGAAGGTGGTGCTAAACCACTGAGCCACCTGGGCTGCCCTGCAGCATAGTTTCTGAATTATTTTTGAGTCTCTAGATATACACAGAGCAACTAGATGGGTAAAACAAAAACCTCTAAACATATTTACAACAAAAGCAGGTAACTAGAGATCCATGCCCCCAAATCTACAATGACCTGGATAATATCAATATCTATACACAAGAGAGCAGAAGGTTGCAATGGGGCATCTGACAGAAAACAGAAGAACCTTAAAACAGTCAATAGGCATTCACTGCAAAGCACGGCAGGCCAATTTGAGAACAGCAGCCATAACTGGAAGAGCTTTGCCAACTCCAGTAGCAGGAGATTGGAGCGGGTTTACAGTAAAAGTGGAAAGAGCTGGAATAGTCTAGCCTCCATGTACTTTTAAAACTAATCAGCCAGGGATCCTTTCCAGGATAGGACTCTACCTTGAGAAGAAACTGTGGAAGTAAACAGTAGTGAAGGGGGGAAAGCCCAGATATAAGTGGAGGAAGGAAAGAGGGCCAGTAAATGTCAGAAAGCAAGCTGCCATCTTTATTAAATCCTCATGAAAACCCCAGAAGAGGGAGTTCTGCAAAGATTTAAAAAAAAAGAAGAAGAAAGAAAAACTTCTTTCTAAATTTTTAGGAAAACTAATTTTACATAAAAATAAGCAGTAAAAAGTATCAAGATGGAATTCCATACAAAGTTGTTTTAAGAAAACAGGTATGCGGAACAGAATATCTATTTAGACAATGAAATCACATCAGAAGGATGTGCCCACAGAACAGAACAAGACTATAACTTTCCATTTAAAAGTCAGTCAAAGGGACGCCTGGGCAGCTCATTGACTGAGTGTCCGCCTTCCGCTCAGTGATCCCAGGGTCTGGGGCGTGATCCTGGGGTCCGGGGATCGAGTCCCACACTGGGCTCCCACAGGGAGCCTGCTTCTCCCTCTGCCTGTGTCTCTGTGTCTCTCATGAATACATAAATAATTAAAATAAAAGTCAGCTTACAGATACAAAAGTGATAGAAGATAAGGAAGAATAACATACATTAGAACAATTTTAAATGAGATGATAGAACTTAGGAAAGAATTAGGAGTAAAATAATATTAAATTAAAAACTAAAAACAAATGAATGCAATAGATATGCCCTTAAGAAAAACAGAATGTGAGAGAAGGATTTTTGTTTTTTTAAGTCAAAAAGAAATTAAGAGGGGAGCATGCCTGGGTGACTTGGTCAGCTAAGTGTCTGCCTTCAGGTCAGGTCATAATCCCAGAGCCCTGAGATAGAGACCTTCATGGGGCTCCCTGCTCAGCAGGTAGTCTGCTTATCCCTCTGCCTCCACCCCTTTCCCCACTTGTGCTTATACTCTCTCTCTCTTTCTCTCTCAACTAATTAAATAAAATCTTAAAAACAAAAACAAAAATTAAGAGGGGCACCTAGATGGCTCACTGGGTAAGAGCATGGGACTCTTGATCTCGGGGTTTTGAGTTTGAGCCCCATGGCGGGTGTAGAGATTACTTTTAAAAAATAAAATCTTTTTTTAAGAAAGAAATAAAAATATTTTAAGAGGAAATGACAAATACTGAAGATTGGAAAAGAAGATACAACACACAGACAATATGAATTCCTGAAGACAAAAACTAGGGGAAGGGAATAGAATACTTACTAAAATGATAATTCAAGAAAATTTTCCCAAAGTTAAAAAGATTTGAAACTACATGTGAAAAGAACATACTGCATAATTGAGAATATAATACTAAAGCAATAACACTTAGACATATTCTGATAAAATGATTGCCTTTTAAAGATAAAATTCCTTTGAGCATTTAGGTAAAACAGCAAGGGAAAAAGAATATCAGACTTTTTGAGAACAATGATTTACCCTAGAAGAAAATAGAATAACATTAACCTAATTGAAGGAAGGAAAATGTGAACCAAGAATTTTATATACAATAAAACTAACATATAGTAAAAACAGTAAAAGTATTTAGATATTTTACTTGACAGCTGTTACAAATAGACAAACTGTTCCCAACATTTAAGAACTCAGGGAATATTGTTCCTTTCCTAAGGATTTTACTTGAGAACAAACTTCAGATAAGAGAGACTGGTGGTGAGAATTAAAAATGTAGTTGTTTTTCATTAAGATGAAACAGATGTTAAAAGGGGGAGAATATAGGTGTGCCTGGCTGGCTCAGTTAGTAGGGCATGTGATTCTTGATATTGGATCATGAGTTGGAGCCCCGTGGTGGGTGTAAAGCTTACATAAAAAAGGAGGGAGGGGGCAGCCCCGGTGGCTCAGTGGTTTAGCGCCTGCCTTCAGCCCAGGGTGTGATCCTGGAGACCGGGGATCTAGTCCGACGTCGGGCTCCCTGCATGGAGCCTGCTTCTCCCTCTGCCTGTGTCTCTGCCCCCCCCATGAATAAATAAGTAAAATCTTAAAAAAAAAGAGGGAGGAAGGAAAAGACTGTAGTCTCTAGTGCCTAGATGATCAAATAATGTAGATAAAACACAATTGTTTAAATATGAGGGGCAGAATAGAGAATAAATGCAAAAATGTCCCCAAATTTTTTCAGTAATAATATTGAACAGTATTAGTATTGCTGTTTTGAGATAGTTGTGGGATAATATAAATGAACACAGATTTTTTTTTAAAAGATTTTATTTATTCATGAGAGACACACAGAAAGAGAAGAGACATAGGCAGAAGGAGAAGCAGGCTCCCTGTGGGGAGCCAGATGTGAGACTCAAGCCCAGGACCCCGGGACCATGACCTGAGCCAAAGGCAGACACTCAACTGCTGAGCCACCCATGTGCCTTGAACACAGATATTCTATCATCACTTGTATCCTAAGAACCAGATGCTCATTTAGAAGAAAGGAGATATAAATATAATACAAAAGAAGTAAACACAAAAAGTAAACTGGAAGTATTTGTGTAATATCTGTATCTGTATCCATATTTGTACTACAGCTATCTGTAGCATAGGACACTCTGTCTCTCTCTATGCAGATAGTGTATAGTATGTATCCATATATAGTCTATAGTATTCACATATATATAGAGTATATATAGTACGTATATGTGTGCATTTGTATATATGTGTGTGTGTGTGTGTGTGTATGTATGTAGTCTTAGCTCTGTTCCCTGAAGAAACCTAAAATTTGTGACTAAGCAGCATAGAGCATCCCTAGTTCAATATTGTGGTCTTGAAACACCATTTACCACTAAATGAAATTGAGTCATCTTGGAAAAATGGATCATTCTCAGAGAAGTAGCTGATTTCTATCTGGGAGAGAGAGTATGCAAGATCAGCCTAGAACATTCTGTCATACCTGATGGCAAGGAAAGTATCAAACTCTTCTAGGGACGTAGAAAAAAAAAAAAACCTCTCAGAAGCCAAATTGAAGAAGCTGTCACTGGTCAAAGATGGAACAATTTGAGCTTTCAGAAAGAATAATAATTACTATTGATTGAAGGCATCAAATATGCTTAAATCCTTGAATTCATACAAATGTTTTAAAAAATAGCTGATTACCTTCTGAGGAATCAATGGGGTTCTAATTCATTGGAATAGGGATAGAGAACCAATTTATTATCTTAAAAACTCGCAAAGGAAGAAACAGAATTAAGCATAGAATCCTGCCTTTTCTGTATAAACTGTAACCAATAGGGGAAGATTATCCCTTTATAAGAGCAATTCAAGTAATGAATGAAAAAGAAATGTAAAATTAGAAATCTTTATTTTGGAATCCTTAAAATGGATTGAGGTATTATTCAACAGCTGCTAACATCACCCAAAGAGAGACAACCATACATGATATGCCTCTTGATAAAAAGCAGCACCACCTGTGGTCTTATCAAGGAGACTCTGGATCCAGCTGCCATTTTGTAGGAAATAACAGAGGACCAGGGAGTAAATTGAAATGCACTATAACTACACAAGCAGCAAAATCCAGACTGTAGGGAACTGGACAAGACAAATGCCTTGGGTTTATTCAACAGATACAGGAAAAGAAAGGAATGAAAGTTGGTGAAGTGTGAGAGTTGTGAGTTCAAGCCCCACATTGGGTATAGACATTACTTTAAAAAGTTAAAAAAATCTTAAAAAAAAGAGACAACATATCAAAGTGTAAAACATGAATACAACATCCAGAAATGCACGTATCCTTGAGTGATAAAACTATAAAGAAATATAAAGAAATGAGTACCTAAAAAGTTAGGATAATGTTTACTTTTGTGGGGAGAGAAGCAGATGGGGAACAAGAATAGTTTCTGGGTTCTCTGACAGGGTTATATCTATTAACTTGGGTGTGGTGGCAAGGATGTTCACCTTAGAGCTTAATAGATCTAACACACTTGTTTTTTTGTGTATCTGTGTTTTATTTTCAAATAAAAAGTTTTAGAAGATGATACTGGGAAATGATTAACCATCCCCTTAATTCTCTACCCCAACTTTAGAGATAAATACTGTTAACATTTTTGCCATTTGACTTTTTTTTTTTAGCATTTTACTTTTTAATGCATACAGAACCCATGTATGATAGTGTAGGTTTTAGCGGAATGAGATTGTACTGCAGATGCAATTTTGAAACCAGCCTTTTCACTCAGCAATATATCACAGAATCTTTCCATGTCAAATCATATAGCGCAGCAAATTCCTTTACATAAGAAAGTAATTATTTTTAAATAAAAATATCTGTTCCTTAACAAAAATCTCAGCAATATGGAAAATACAAAGAGAAGAGTAGCATATTCCTCAAAATCTCATCATCCCCAAAGAAGGAAATCCTGCCTTTGTAATTATGTGAGGTGAAGGAGGTTAACTTATTGTGATAATCATTTTGCAATACATTACATATATCAAATCAGTATGTCATACACCTTAATCCAGATAGCGTTATGTCATATCTCAGTAAAACTGAAAGAACCTCACCACCCAGAAATAATGAATGCTAACATAATTCAAGAAATCTCTCGGGACACCTGGCTGGCTGGGTTGGGAGAGCCTGTGACTCTTGATCTCAGGGGCCCGAGTCTCTACTCATATGTAAAAGTAAAATGTGAGAGAGACAGAAGGAATTTTATGATCATATAAGTAATTCAGTTTCAAGTAACTTTTTTTCCACCATGGAAGAAGTGTTTTACAAGACATTCCCTAGGCTAAGAAAAAAAAATAATTAGGAAATCATTAAGATGTTGAAGTTAGTGATGCCTGGGTAGTTCAGCAGTTGAGCATCTGCCTTTGGGTCAGGGTGTGATCTCTGTGAGGAGCCTGCTTTTCTCTCTGCCTATGTCTCTCATGAATAAATAAATAAATATTTTTTAAAAAAAGATATTGAAGTTGTATTTTTCCTGATTCGTGTTTCCATTTCATTTCCATTTCATCAGTTAAGTGTCTTCCTTTGGCTCAGGTCATGATCCCAAGGTCCTGGGATGGAGCCCCATGTTGGCCTCCCTGCTCAGTGGAGAGCCTGCTTCTCCTTCTCCCTCTCCCACCACGCCTGCCCGCTCATGTTCTTTATCTCTTTCTCTCACTTGCTTTCCATCTCAAATAAATACATAAAATCTTAAAATTAAAAAAAAATATTGTTTAACTTTTGTCTTTTTGTATATAGTTGGCTGTTTCAATTTTAGATGATTGCAATTGTTTCCTTGCAGGTAAAAAATAAGGTCATCTTACTTCCTCCCTTTCTCCATCTCCCACCCCCTGATTTAAAAAATTTTTCTAATTAGTTTTACTTTGTCAGGATTTATAACATTGACATTTTGTGTCACAGCTAGAATTTCACCAGCTGTTGGGTCTTAGTTCTGTATTTAAATACCTTGCCTGCCTATCCACAGCACTTTTACCTCTTATTTTCTTTTGTTCCTGAATTTTTTTAAAAAAATTTATCTCCTGGTCCTGTCTAGATATTTTCAAGAAGGACGTGTAGACATTTTACTCTCTTTAGTTTTTTCATGCTTAAAACATCTACCTTCGGGCAGCCTGGGTGCCTCAGTGGTTTAGCACCACCTTCAGCCCAGTGCCTGATCCTGGGGACCGGGATCGAATCCCACGTTGGGCTCCCTGCATGGAGCCTGCTTCTCCCTCTGCCTATGTCTCTGCCTCTCTCTCTCCGTGCGTCTCTCATGAATAAATAAACAAAATCTTTAAAAAAAAAACACACATCTACCTTTGGCTAGGCATCATATTCCTAGGCCATACTTTTTTCTCTCCAAACTCTGTAGACATTGCTTCATTGTCTTCTGGCACTGACGTTGTTTGGAAATTTTACATGCATCTTCATGGATGATTTACCTTTTCTGCCCAGATGTTTAAATAATTATTTTCCTTTAAAAATTAGGGACTTAACCAGGGTATGTCTTGATGTTTGTCCAAAGTTGTGTTTTTCTGACATACAGTAGAACTTTTCCTCTGCAGATTTAGTTCATCCTTCATTTTAAGAAAAACGTTCCTCTATTGTGTTTCTGAATGCATATTTTGTTGCATTTATTGGATTCTTTACATCAGTTAGGGACACCCATATCTTTATGTCTGATTATCTACTGGTTCTCTTATTATCTCCCTCCTAATTGCTTTATTCCCTCTGTGTTTTGCCTTTGTATTTGCCATAATTATCTCAAGCCTTTTATCCATGCCATTAATTCAATTTTCAATCACGTCTTTCCTGGTATTTGGCATATCTGATTTATATATTAGATATATAATGGTTTTGTTTCAGTTCTTGATTCATTTTGTTAGTTCTGAAATCCCCTTTTTACTCTGCCTCTCTCATTTCATCCGCTCAATTTTGAGATCTTATTTTCTCAGGTTCATATTTTAAGAGCTTGATAGTGCAAAGCACTCCCTGGGAATCTCCTGTATCTTGAGGTTATGTTTTCTTTCATACTGGTTTCTTCATAGTTCACTCATTATCTTCCTTCCTGCCTATCCCTCCCTTTTTTGACTGAACCCTATTTACATGATCGCTGTGTATTTTCTTTCCCCTCACTTTTGTTTAAGAAGGGTAGCTCCACTCTTATATGGATAAGTCTCCTTGGTCTTAACAACTTACCTAGGAAATGTTTGTTGCCCTCTCTCCATGCTCATCTCTGGTCATTGCATTAGGTATTAGGAAAAGGGGAGTCTGTGATCATGCTTTACTCTGCTATCATTACTCTAAAATCTTAGGATGATTTTTCTAAAGTGCAGATGTTATCTGCCACATCTTGCTTAAATCTCTTTAGTGGTTTCTCATAGCTTTTAGGGGAAATGCCTAAACTTCTTAATTTACATACAAGATCCTTCATTGTTTGGCCCACCTACCTTCTAGTCTTAGGTCTCCCATCATCATCCACCTCATTTGCTAACTGATAACCCAGGAGGCTTTTCTTGAGCCTGCGTATGGTTTCAGAACCCTTCAACACAGGGCTCCAGGTGGTCTATTGGTCCTCTCTGCTCTGGTGGAATCCCATAGTTCCAGTGATCTCTTCTCTGAGAAACTTTCCCAGAATACTCTTCTCTTCCCTGTCCTCCAAATACTTCAAATATCCCTTTTTTGATACTTCTGTTTCATAACATGTATCATACTTGATCATAATTGCCTTTTAGAGTATGATATAGTGGGTTTTGAAGCCCAACTATCTGGGTTCAGAAATACCTCTGCCACTTGCTATCTGTGTGACCTTGGTGGACATTGTATATATAGCCTTTCTGTGCCTGTTTCCTTGTGAGAATTAAATAAGTTAATGCATGTAAAGTTTTCATTATCACATGCTTAATAATTTTTAAAAATTATTTACTTATTTTATTACTATTGCTCTGACAGCAATAATGGTCCCAGACCACCCAGAGCCCCTCCCTGACAATCCAGGACCTGTCCATGGTGCTAAAATAATGCTCTTCATCACAGGACAGTCTCTACCATCTGTCATACATTTAGTCCCACTGGGAGTAAATCCATGGCTACATCTTTCCAGCTTTAGCTGTGTATGTGGAAACTGTCTCTTCCTTCCCATTTCCACAACCAGCATCCTAATCCTGGCTCTGGTCACCTCATCAGCTTCTTCTTCTGTGACTGAGGTCATCCTCCTAACTGGGTCTCCTTACCTCTGGACCATTTGATCCAGATTATGTTCACATTATCCTCTTCCAAATTTTCTTTATACCAAGTCACACTTTACCTACTAACTCACAAGGAATTTTGAAACAGCAGAAACAACTCAAATGGTAACATGGTTAAAACGATAATACATCAGTGATGTGCATAATTAAGCAGCCAATTGGGTAATTATTAAAGTCATGTAAAAGTAAGGTAATTTTAAAGAAAATATAGAAAACTATTTGTTGTAACAATATAGAAAATATAGAAAACTGTTGAGGGGAAATAGCAGACTACATTATGTTTTTAACATCATTTATTCATTTATTAAACATGTATTGAGCACCTATTTTGTGATAGGCCCTAGTTATGTAAGAATTATTAAGAAGAATTATTAATTATTACATCCCTTTTTTAAAGAAACTCAGAGTCTAGCAGGAGAGATAGCCAAGTAAACACACGCATTTGGACAAAGAGTAGAAAAGAATATGGAAATACTACTAGAGGTGAGAGTGTGGGTCAATTTTGTCTTTCCAAGTATCTGGTAGGGAGTGAATCCTGGCACAAAACCTCAGAGGGAAGTGGTGAATCAAATTCCTTTGACAAAGACTATACATAGCTCCAGGGAAGCTCTTCCCACCCCACCCCTGCATCTTTAGGCCACACACACGGATCAGTGGAGTGCTCAGAGAAGTCCAAAAGGCCTTGACAAGGACAATAGGAGAAGAAATGGTATAGCAACCATGCAGGCCTTCAATGGTAAAATAAATGAATAGTTTTGAGTGACTGTGAATATGCAATAAAAAATTGGAAGGGAGGGGTGTCTGGGTGACACAGTCAGTTGAGTGTCTGACTCTTGGTTTTGGCTCAGGTGGTGGTGTCAGTGTCAATGGATGGAGCCCTGTGTCAGACTCCATAGTCATCATGGAGTCTGCTTGAGAATCTCTCTCCCTCTAACCCTCCAGCTTGTGCTCTCTCTCTCTCAAATAAATACATAAATCTTTTTTAAAATTTTGGAATAGAATAATGATACCTTGCTGAGTATCCCCAGCCCCTCATTAACTGGCCACCAGACTTGCCTCCCTAGTCATCTGCCCTAGGATTCACTAGGAGATCCAGTCTTTTTTTACTGTCATGACCTCCGGGTTGTTGGTCATGCTGCTATCCTCTATCAAGAATATTCTTCACTCTTCCAATTCAAATCTTATACATTTTTTTAAAGGACTCATTTTCTCTAAGAATCCTTTCTCAGGCAGCCCAGGTGGCTCAGTGGTTTAGCACCACCTTCAGCCCAGGGCCTGATCCTGGAGACCTGGGATCAAGTCCCATGTCAGGCTCCCTGCATGGAACCTGCTTCTCTCTCTGCCTCTCTCTCTTTCTCTCTCCCTGTGTCTCTCATGAACGAATAAATAAATAAAAATCTTTTAAAAATAGCTAAAAAAATAATCCTTTCTCACTTAATTTCATTCTATTCTAGTATAGATACCTGAAAGTCAGTTTTACTGGATATAAAATTCCTGGCTCACTGTGTTGAAGACATTCCAGAGAGAGAAGAGTTGGTGATCCATTAGCATGCAGTTGTCTCTGGTTAATCTCATAGGCTCTGGAGTCTGACGGATTTGGGTTAGATCTTCAGCACTTATTAGCAATGCAACCTTTGAAAAGCGTTAATCTCAATACATCTTGGTTTCCTAATCTATCACATGGAGATAATATTTATCTGGTAGGGTTCTGCGAAGATGAAACAGAATGATCCATGTGAAATGGCTTGTCACAGTGCTTAGGACATAGAACGTGCTCAATACGTGTAGTTGTGATCATTTTGATCCCTTGAAATCATTCTTCATCTGTTTTAGGGAAATATGAATTGATTCAACCATTAATATGTGCCCTGTAGTAAGTATTTAATAAATGACTTCTGAAGGGTTCTAACTTAGAATATGGCAAAGAAAAACAACATTTCATTACTAACACATTTCCAAATGGAGGATGACAGACTAAAAAGAAGTTATGCTAATTGGTAACATTTCTTATCTATAAAAAGTCAACCAAATTTTTCATTGCTTTTTTACTTTTTTTAAAATATTTATTTATGAGAGAGAGAGAGAGAGAGAGAGAGAGAGAGAGACAGGCAGAGACACAGGAGGGGGGAGAAAGGCTCCATGCAGGGAGCCTGACGTGGGACTTGATCCCGGGACTCCAGGATCGTGCCCGGGGCCAAAAGCAGGCGCTAAACCGCTGAGCCACCCAGGGATCCCTGCTTTTTTACTTTTTATGTGAAATTGCAAACTGGTTCATTTTTGCTCGATTGTTATATCCAATGCCTCAATTGTTATATTTATGTTAATAATGAATGAAATAAGTTAGATTGTCCTAGTATACTTCCTGCTGCATTTAAGACAGAGACTTATGAATTCAGCCTAGAGATCAAGAGGGCTGAGTATCACTATTTGTGACTGGTAAAGATGTTGTAACACAATTAAGAAAAAGGATAAAAAGGAAAAAAATGTATCCTATTCTCAAATATTAGGTGGTTTTCAAGGAAACAATAATGTCACATTTTAGAAGCCCAATCAGGCTGTGACAGGAACAACTGGAGACATAACTCTGATCATTAAAGCATTCTGAAGATCCTTTAAACATAAGACCCTCCTCCTCACCCTCAAAAAAGAAAAATCTTGACTCAGTCTGGTTTCACTTTGACATTGGTTCTTCAAGTTAGTTAATGATAGCATTGGAGACCCGGGGATTTCCATAGCTGAGCAGTAGAACTGTGTTCCATTAGCGTTTGATGTGTTGTCATTTATTCTGTACAGTTGAATAGTTTTGGTTTCTGAAGGGAGTCTAAAAATTATGCAGGCTAACTAATGCTGGAAGTTCAAACTAACAATTCCTTAACGGACACTACCTCCCTCACTCCAGGGGTCTCAGTGGAGTTAAATAAAAAATTAACGTAAATTGGATTAGTGCATCCACAAAGGGAAGAACATGCATTAGAAGCAGGAGGAAGAGGTGGTGTTGCAGGAAGCAGCACAAGCAGTGTAAGAGAAGCGGCTGTGGTAAGATACCACACAAACCAAAGTGACTAACGTGGTACCTGCACGTTAGGATTTCCTACAATACTAAGAACAGAATATTCACATAGTCATCCTCTAGAGCTTTACTTCTGGATCGGTCCTTCGATCTATTTAATCTAAGTTCTCATTTTACAGATGAGAAAGCTAAAGCCCAGAGATAGGAAGTGACTGATTTATTTCAAGAGCTTGTGTTTTTACTTTAACATTTTCCCACTGCTTTTCTCTGAGGCAGAGCACAGGAGGGCAGTCAAATGTGGGGATTAAGTGGGTGGACCTTAGTTCCAATCCTAGCTGTGCCATTAACAAGCTGTGTGATCTTTGGCAAATCACCTGCCCTCTCGGAGCCTTCCTGAAATTGTTATTTCCCCGAAAGCAAAACATCAAAGGCCAATCTGAAGAGATTCATATCAAGAGAAAAAAAAAACTCTACTGTATGTCAAGCGTAAGTTAAAGTAAAAAGGCGGTTAGCAGGCTTCATTAATTCCCTTATTTTTTTTCTCCCTGATATCTCTTATCTGTGCAGGTAGGCAACAAAGAGAAATCAAGAGAAAATGGTTTTATTAGTAGATCATAAAGCTACTTAGTCTGTTTAACATTTGGTCTCTATAGTACTGCTGACACTCTATCAATGTTAGAAAATTATAACCATATTCCTTTGACAGCGCTGATAAGTGGTGATCTGCCACAATAATTGGCATCCTCGTGATGTAAAAGCCAGAACATTTGTCGTGTTTATCCAGCACAAGCCTTTGCATTCCCACCGCTGTCTGCTGCTTACCTGTTACAGCCTGGTTTGAAAACGCAGGAGTCTTTGTATGCTGCTGTTCAAAGGATCCCTTGGTAAACAAGGGATTTCCACCACCACCACCACCACCACCCCCATTGAATTCAGGCTGCCTCGAATTTCGTGCTACTTGATTGACTTTGTTCAGCAGAAGGCAAATCGGGAAAAGTCCAGGTTTCTTCCCCGAAGACTCACATCCTTCCATCCTACTCTCGTTCTTGAAGATTTGAATCCTGCATTCCCCTGGCTCAGGAGTGTGCAGTGTTTTCATGATCAGGAGGAAGATATCCCGCTTCCCTCCTCTTTTTCTCAAGAGGCATTAGCATTTGGGGATAGGATTTCCCTGTTGTTTGGCGGGGTTGGGGCCTGGGTGCGGAGGCCCCTTGTGAAGAGGAGGCTTTGCACGCAGAGCTGTGCCGGGAAGACCTGAGTCTGGCAGTCATGGGGATGCAGACCCATTCTCCTGGAGAAGCCTAGACCGTCTCTGTTCCCTGAGGTCTTTCCTCCTGTCCGGGGCCGATGTGCTGTTTCCCACCCATCCCTCCTCCGAATGCTCAGGACAACCAGGGCAGGGTTGGGAGCAGGCCGGGACACGGGCGGGCCGTCCTCCCACCCGCCGGGGCGAAGGGACGTACTTTTAAGGCGCTGACAACTCCCATCCCGGGCCGCCAGTCCCCTCCGGCTCCGCGGACCTGGCTCCCCCCGGCCGGGCGGGACGGGGGGGGGGGGGGGACGAGCGGGGCCGGCGGGCGGCAGGGCCTGGAGCTCGGCACGCGGGGCGCGCCCGGGGACCCCGCGCCCCCGCCCCGCCCCCGCGGAGGCCGTCGCCCGCTCGCCGGCCGAGGCGCACGCGTGTGTGTGTGTGTGTGTGTGTGTGTGTGTGTGTGCGCGCGGGGGGGGAGGGGACGGCGCTCCGGCCCTCGCGGCGACCAGCCCGGCCGGCAGGATGCGGAGGGTGAGTGCGCGTGGCCCGGAGGCGCGAGGGCCGGGGGCGGGGGGCGGGGTGGGGTGGGGGTGGGGCTGGCAGCCGGGGGGCGCCCTCCCGGCGCCGTCGGGGCTCTCCCGCCCGGCACTCCCGCCGCCGCGTGGGCTGCTCCGCGCCGCGCTCCTTCGGGGCAGCCGCGTAAACTCTGCAGTCGGTCGGGCTCCCGGGGCGCGTCCCCCGGAGGGTGCGTCCTGCGAGCCGGGAGGGCGGCGACGGGCGCGCGAGCCTGTGAGTTTCGGGGAGGCGCCCGCTTGGGGGGTGCGGGCCGCGGGGAGCGCGGGGCGCAGCCCCTGTGGGGGAAGCTGGTGCGCGGGGGCCGGCGGGGGCGGCGGGGGCGGCGGGGGCTCCCCAGGGACGGCCGCGGGGTGCGCTCGGCTCTAGCCCTAGCGGACGCCTGCGAGTCCCAGTGGGCACCCTTGACATTTCCCGGGCCTCCAGGCCGAGCCCAGGGACAGTTCGGGCGCGAGGCAAGGGCGCTCGGTGTTTTCTAAAGAGACAAAGGTGAGAAGAAACGGGAAAAACAGAGTAAGACTTTTTGTCGCCAGAGCCTGTGGATTTCTCGGGTGGGAGTGCGAGGTTGCCTGCAGGAAGGCGTGTGCGTGCCTGTTTGGTCACCGAGCGGCTTTTCCAGAGACCTCTCTCCGCTGCTAGCTTGCTTTAAAGGGAACTCTGGCCTGCAGCTTTGCAGCCGGTGCCAGAATCAAGTCTTGTGCACGCTGATGGGGGGCGTGGGAGTGGTGTTTGGGGGGCGCGTAGAGCAAGAGTGAATTGGCCCCAGCTGCCTCTGGAAAGTCTGTTAGTGAACTGGCATGGAAATTCACCTTACCTTTTGGAGTGAGTCCAAACCTGCTCAGGTGTTTCTGCGGAGGACAGGACTCCAGCCAGGCTGGCCAGCTGGTTTGGCATTCCTGGCATTGGTGGAGTGGCAGAAATGGAAACAGGTGGGGTTACTTTTTTGAACTCCAAATTCAGGGGTCAGCAACCTTCTTTTACCTTAGCGTCACCAGGTTAATTAAGGAAAGCTAGATGGGATGTGTTAGAGGGAGAAGCAAGATTTGGTGATGGAGAGTGTTGACCCGAGTATTTTAAAATATGATTTGCATCTTGTTCGTTTACAGATGAAAAAGATGGATGCTTGCTAGAAATGCGGATTCCTGAGCTGTACTTCAGACCTATTAAATGGAGTCATTGGGACTGGAGCTCTCAGTTTGCATTTTATTTTATTTATTTTTTAACATTTTATTTATCTATTCATGAGAGACACAGGTAGAGAGAGAGGCAGAGACATAGGCAGAGGGAGAAGCAGGCTTCATGCAGGGAGCCTGATGGGGGACTCGATCCTGGGTCTCCAGGATCAGGCCCTGGGCAGAAGGCAGCACTAAACCACTGAGCCACCCAGGCTGCCCACTCAGTTTGCATTTTAAACACGACTGCCACCACCATAAGGCAAATAGATTAAGCACCTGCTGTGTGTAGGTACCCTTCTAAGCTCTAGGAGTGCAGTGAGGAGATGATGGCCAAAGAGCCTTGTACTCTTGGAAGCTATATTCTAGTTGAGAACTTAGACAGTAAAGAAGTAAACAAATACACAATTAATTTTAGATAGTGATTAGTACTATCAAGAAAATAAGAGCAGGATAACGAAATACGGAGTAAATCAGGGAGTGAAGCCATTTTAGTTTCTGTGGTCAAGGAAGACATTCCTAGGGAGTTAATATTTGAACTATGAATTACATGAGAAGTCAGCTGTGTGAAGGTTTGGGGAAAGAGTCCTCCAGACTGAGGAACATCAGGTGCAAAGGCTCTGAGGCAGGAATAGACTTGGCCTGTGTGAGACACAGAAAGAGGATCCTGGGGCTGAAGGGGGATGGAGTGTACACAAGACGGAATGAGTAGAATGAAGTGAGGTTGGAGGGAGAGATAGGGACCAATTTCTATGGGAACTTGATGGCCATGGTAAGAAATGTGGATTTTGGCCTAAATGCAGAGGAATGTTACTTAGAGAATTTTAAGCAGAGGAACAGTGATATGATCTGGTTTACTTGTTTTGAAGATCTACTTGGCTATTGTGTGTAGAATGAATTACAGAATGGAGATGGTCATGGTAGAGAGACCACCTTTGTGTGCAGGTGTGATAGAGAGAGGTGGAGAGACTGGATAGATTTTGGAGGTAGCATGGACTTGCTAATGTGGAAGGGAGAGGTGGGAGTCCTTTAATGTACACCAAAGGTTGCTCATTGTTGGGGTGTGTGAGAGAGAGAGAGAGGAAGGGGAGGGAGATGGAGAAAAGGTGGTTGGACCTCAGTTGGAATACCCCCAGTGATAATGAAAGTAACATTTTGTGAACATTTACTCTGTACTCGGTACCGTGGTACATGTGTTCCCAAGACTCCTGTGAAATAGTGACTGTCAGTCACCATTTTACAGATGGGATGATAAACTCTGGAAGGTTGAGTCTGTTGCTCTAGCTGCTCAGCTCTGTGTTGGAGTTGGGATTTGTACCAAAGCCCTGGCTTTTGCTATTACTTTCTGCTGCCTGCAAATTGCCTGCTCCTGCCCCAGATCATTTCTGGTTCCAGAGAAGCAGATAATTTAGCAGTTTGGCACATGTGTGTGGCAGCGTTTCAACCGTTGTAGATCGGTAACTGCAGAGGGAGGGCAGACACACTGTTAGAATAGAAAGTAATTACTTCCATTTGATGTTGCTGAATGAAAGAAAAGGTGCATAGAGAATGCACAGAGTCGGAGCACAGAGGATGCCCAATAATTGGGTTTCTCTGGGGAGAGGCAGAAAGGGGGGCTTTCCCACCCTGCCCAGTGCTTTGAACCTTATGTCATGACCATCGGGGAAGCCATATGTTGGGTTCTTCTTTCACCTGTTCTCTTAGCTGGTTAATGTTTCCTTCTTTACTTTTGCATCCAAAATGAGCTCTTTTCCTGTGCAGAGCCAGGAATTTCAGATGATCGGCTACTTTAAAAAATTATTTGTATTAGCATTAGAAATCATTTGTAGAAAAGTAATTTTAATGGTAGCTACTATCGATTGATTGCTTTTTCTATGCCAGGCACTTATCATCTCCCTTCGTGTTCAGAACACCCTTTTAAGTTAAAATTAATAGGTGATACAACCATACAGTATAAAAATTCAAAATACATGAAAATATTTACAGTGGAAATTGTTCCTCATATTCTGTTGCCCAGCCAGCTGGTTCCGCTTAGCCAGAAGTAATTGATGTTAAACCCATTTCTTGTCTCCTTCCAGAAATAATCTGTGCATGTATAAGCAGTTACATATTCATACTCCCCCCCCTTTTACGCACAAATGTAAATGTAGCATATAAGTGCCTTTGCTTTTTTTCCTTGTACCTAAGATCAGTATTTGTAGATCTATTTGGTTCCTTTTATGGCTGCATATGGGATACCTTTGTGTGGATGCACTAGGATTGTTTGTACTAGTCTTTTGCTATTATCAGCAGTGCTACAGGGAATAATCGTATACATACGTGATTTTACGTGTGTGAGTGTATCTGTATGATAAATTTCTGAGTCAACAGATAAGAAAAAACTACTTTTGTTAGGTGAAGCAGAGTAGTATAGAGAATATACAGAGGAGAAATATATATATTTAGAATATATATTTAAATATGTGTAATGTCTCCAAGTAATAGCATAGACTTGGAGCCAGATTACCTGGGGTTGAATCTTAAATCTGCTGTTTACAACCTGTGCAAGTCAACTTCTGTTTGCCTCAGTCATCTGATTTATAAAATAGGAATAATAATAATATCTACCTAATTGGATTGCTATGAGGATTGTATTAGTTTGTGTTGCATAACAAATCACCCCCAAACTTACTGGCTTAAATCTGTTTTACTTAGCTTGTAAGTCTGTAGGTTGCCTAGGTGGCTCCTCTTGTTTGGGCCAGCCCAGCTGAGCTCTGCTGGTTTTTTTTTTTTTTTAATTTTTATTTATTTATGATAGTCACAGAGAGAGAGAGAGAGAGAGGCAGAGACACAGGCAGAGGGAGAAGCAGGCTCCATGCACTGGCAGCCCGATGTGGGATTCGATCCTGGATCTCCAGGATCGCGCCCCGGGCCAAAGGCAGGCGCCAAACCGCTGCGCCACCCAGGGATCCCCTCTGCTGGGTTTTTTCATGCATCTCTGGTCACCTGCTAGGTCAGCCGGTAACTGGAGGATCTAGGCTGGCCTCACCCACATGTCTGGTAGTTGACAGATGAGTTGACCGGCAGGGACCTCATGAAATGGAATCTCATGCTGCAGTCAGTGAGCTCAGGTTTCTTTATGTGGTAGTCTGAGGGTTCCTTTTTTTTTTTAATTTTTTTTAGTTTATTTATGATAGTCACAGAGAGAGAGAGAGAGGCAGAGACACAGGCAGAGGGAGAAGCAGGCTCCATGCACTGGCAGCCCGATGTGGGATTCGATCCCGGGTCTCCAGGATCGTGCCCTGGGCCAAAGGCAGGCGCTAAACCACTGCGCCACCCAGGGATCCCAAGTCTGAGGGTTCCAAAGAGCAGCTAGTGAGGGCAAACCCAGAGCACAAACATTTTTCAGACATCTGACTGTGTCACATTTGCTATTGTCCCACTGACCAAAGTCAATCTCATGGCCAAGCTCAGAGTCTGTGTGGGAGAGGACTCTCCAAAGACAGGGATATAGTATAGGAGATTATTGCTACCATTTTTGCAAACCAGTCTACTACAAACATTGAATAAGTTATTATATCTTTTTAAAATATCTTTAAAATAAAGATTTTATTTATTTTTATTTTTAATTTTATTTTTTAAAAAAAATTTTATTCATGAGAGGCAGAGACAGAGAGAGGCAGAGACACAGGCAGAGGGAGAAGCAGGCTCCCTGCATGGAGCCGGATGTGAGACTCAATCCCAGGACCCTGGGATCACGACCTGAGCCAAAGGCAGATGCTCATTTGCTGAGCCACCCAGGCATCCTTTAAGATTTTATTTATTTATTTGATAGAGAGAGGTAGAGAGAGTGAGAAGCAGGCTCTCCATTGAGCAGGGTGCCGAACGTGGGCTCAATCCCAAGACCCTGGGATCATGACCCTCTGAGCCACCCAGGTACTCCTAAGTTAGTATATCTTTTAAAAGATTTTATTTATTTATTTATTTATTTACTCACTCACTCACTTACTTACTTACTTACTTACTTACAAGGGAGAGGGTCAGAGGGAGAAGCAGACTCCTTGCCTAGTAGGGAGCCGGAGAGGCAGGACTCGATCCCAGAACCCCAGGATCATGACCTGAGCTGAAGGCAGACCCTTAACCAACTGAGCCACCCAAGTGCTCCGAATAAGTTAATATTTTTAAAGTGACTTGTATCGCGCCTGGCACATTATAAGTTTGTTAAATTGAAAAGAAAGAGAGAGATTACCAAATTACCCTCAGTTTACACCTCCATGCGTGAGGGTGTCTGTCTGTTTCTTCCTAACACTGCATCAGAGTTATTATCCATGGAGACGGTTCTTGTTTCCCTTTATGTGGATGAAAAAAGTGATGCTCAGGGATGTTAAGTTGTTTTTCTGACGTTCCAGGCCAAACAAGAATTTGTGGTCTTGCCGTTCTAGACAGATGCACGATTTCTGTGTCCCCAATGCTTCCATCCACTGCTCTCCTGCCCACTCTTGGATTTCATGTCCCATATTCCCATTTCACACTTGGATTTAGGTTGAGAAGGATCTGTGAATCTGTTTACATGTTTAATAGTGATTTTGATACCAACCTGGCTTACTGAGTTCAAAGTGTCCACAAAGGTAGTGGGCAGGCTCTGTTTCGTCTCTGAAGGAATGATGAAGGGAAACATCACTTAACCTTTTTTTACATGGGGAAAGTAGATGAGCCTGGCCGTATTTATTCTTTCTTCCTTTCCATTTGTTAAAGCTTTTTGCTTCCCTTTCTCCTTTATAACCTTGGGGATGGAATTCCATTCCCCAAGGCCAGATATCAAGATGGGAAACCGTATTTCTTAGTGGTTCAGGGCTTGGTGTCTGGAGACTTGGATCCTAATCTAGCTCAGCTATTTACAAGGCCCTCGACTTGGACTGGTTAACCTGCATTAAAGGTTTTTCGGGGTTTGAAAGATAGTGAATTCAAGTCGCTCAGTTATCATTACATAGCACATTTCTTTTGCTTCTGTTTTCTCTGTTCTGTCTCACGTCCTTCCCTCTCCAAACCTAGTTGTATCCCCCCAGATATGTTGAACACGCGCTGAGCCCTTACTCTAAGTGCCTTATGTGTATTTAACTCATTTAATCCTCACAACACACCTGTGAAATAAGTGCTGTGTTATTCCCATTTTCAGATGAGGAAGTTAGACGCTGAATGGCTAAGTAATTTGCTCAGCATACCACAGCTAATAAATCATGTGGCAGGGATTTTAAAGCAGGCATTCTGGCATCAGAATTTGTGTTTTTAATATTTATGTCCCCCAAAAAGTGAGTTGGAGGGTTGGGGATTTAAAATTGAGAGCTTTTGCTCTAGGTGAACTGCTGGTGAATTCACACACAGCCTCCATCCTTGGCAGCAGCTGAGTGTACCCAGCTGTGCCTTAGACTGAAAATCCCACCACAAAAAATATAAACGTTCGATCCTTTGCCAAAAGCCTTTCCATTCAATCATTGTAATCCTAACGAGATTTCAAGCGTTGTGCCTCTCTTGTAACTGAGGTGTGACACTGTTGAAAAATACATAGGGCTCCTTTTTTTTTTTTTTTTAAGGTTTGAGAATCACGCTGGCTAGTTCTGAGTCTCGCCATTTCTTGTCCTCCCTCCCTTAAAGGTTTTAATTTTAATTCCAGTGTAGTTAACATACAGTGTTATATTAGTTTCAGATGCATAATATAGTGATTCAACGATTCTGTGCATTGCTCAGTACTCATAAGTGTGCTTCTAATCCCCTTCACCTAGTTCACCCACCCACCCACAACTGTCCTCTGGAGTATCAGTTTGTTCTCCATCGGTAGAGTCCATTTTTTTGGTTTATGTTTCTTTTTCTTTCCTTTGCTCATTTGTTTGGTTTCTTAAATTCCACGTATGAATGAAATCATATGGCATTTGTCTTTCACTGACTGACTTATTTCACTTAGCATAGAACTCTGTAGTTCCGTCCATGTTGTTGCAAATGGTGAGATTTCATTTTTCTTACAGCTGAATAATATTCTGTCATACACATACACACACCCCACATCTTCTTTATCCATTCCTCAATCAATGGACACTTGAATTGCTACCATAATTTGGCTATTGTAAATAATGCTGCTATACACATAGGGGTGCATCTATCCCTTTGAATTAGTATTTTTGTATTCTTTGGGCAAATACCTGGTAGTGTGATTACTGCACCATAGGGTAGTTTTACTTTTAATCTTTTGAGGAACCTCCACACTGTCTTCCACAGTGGCTGCACCAGTTTACATTCCCACCAACAGCGCAAGATGGTCCTTTTTCTCCACATCCTCGCCAACACTTGTTGTTTCTTGTGTTTTTGATTTTAGCCATTCTGACAGTGTGAGGTTGTAGTTTTGATTCGCACCTCCCTGATGAGAGATGTTGAACATCTTTTCATGTGTCTGCTGGCCATCTGGATGTCTTCTTTGGAGGAATCCTTGTTCATGTCTTCTGCCCATTTTTTAATTCAATTTTTTGTTTTCTTGGTGTTTTGTTGTATAAGTTCTTTATATGTTTTGGATGTTAACCCTCGGTTGGATATGTCGATTGCAAATATATTCTCCCATTCTGTAGGTTGCTTTTTAGTTTTGACTGTTTCCTTCACTGTGCAGAAGCTTTTTTATTTTGGTATAGTCCCAGTAGTTTATTTTTGCTTTTGTTTCCCTTGCCTCAGGAGACACATCTAGAAATGTGTTGCTACAGCTGATGTCAGAGAAATTACTGCCTATTTTTCTTCAAGGATTTTTATGATTTCAGGTCTCATATTTAGGTCTTTACTGGATTTTGAGTTTATTTTAGTGTGTGGTGAAAGCAAGTGGTCTGGTTTCATTCTTCTGCATGTACTTCTTGCTGCTTTTGATGGACTTTTTCTCTGGTGGCAAATGAGGATTGCCTCAGCAGTGGAAGAGTAAAACATAAATGTTGCATATAATATACAGCTTTCTTTTTTTAAAAAAAGATTTTATTTATTTGTTTTTTATTTATTTAAAATGGACTTTGTACTTTGTGCTAGGAATCCATTGTGGGTAAGCATGACCCTGATCTCACAGAATTTGTAGTCTTTCTGAGAAAATGAACAGTTTTGTGAATTATGATATAATCTGTTGCAAAGGGAAAACAAGTTGCTAGGGTATTGTAGCGGGAGTTCCTTACCTAGTCTGGGGGGCTCATAAAAGCCTTCTAGAGGAAGTGACTGCTCAGCTGAGACTTGAAGGATGAGCAGGGGCAGCCAGGGAAAGAGAAGCAGGATTGCATTCCAGGTAGAATGAACAACATATGCAAAAGGAGAGGGAGGAATGGTGCATTTAGGGGAGCGAGATACATTCAGAGTAGCTAAAAGGGTGGAGAGCAAGGCAGTTATGGCAAGAGCTGAGGTTGGAAAGGTAGGGGGAGGCCAGACCATGAAAGGCTCTGTAAGTTATGTTGAGTGTCCCAAAGACAATGAAAAGCCATTGAGAGGTCCTAAGCACATTTTTGAGTGTTTGTTTCAGAAGGTTCCTTTGGCCACAAGGTAGGGAACGGACTGGAGGAGTGAGATCAGAGGTAGAGAGACTAGTTAGGAGGCTGCAGCAATGACCCAGAATGACCTGGACTAGGGAGATGGAGAGGCAACGGAGACGCCTGTTCTATTCAAGAGCTGTTTTAGCAGTAGAATGATGAACAACCCTTAGTAACAAATAGGATGTGGAGGATAAAGGAGGAGAGGATTGCAGAATGACAGACTCTCAGGTTTCTGGTTTGGTAAAAACATGGTGGTGCTACGAACTGAGACCTAAACCTCTGGAGAAGGCTGAGGAGTAGGCCCTGGGCAGACTGCCTCTGTTTGTGCACTTGGAGTTGGAGCAACCAGGGGGCCACTCATGTAGAGAGAGTTAGAGGAGACGATTCCTGAGGTCTACAGTGCAGGATAAAGTGTTATTTAAAGATAAAAATTTGTGAATTATTGGCATATAGGCAGTAATGATTGAAGCCATTAGAGTTACAGAACACAGAGAATACATATTGTATTTATAAACAGTGGTTTATAAAACATGTTATACCAAAAAAAAAAAAAACAAAAACATGTGCAAAAGAATCACTTAGGGAGCTTGTTAAAAATGAAAATTTTCTGGGCAACACCTTTTAAGTTGCTGATTCAGTAGGACTGTGGTCATAAATTGTAATCTGCAATGTGTAGTAGAGTTGACAATATACATAATCTACAACCCAGCTGTTTTACCCATAGGTTTATGTCCTAGAGAATCTCTAGCACTCTGTGACTTATACTTTTTAAGAAAAATTTTTTTTAGATTTTATTTATTTATTAGAGAGAGAGAGAGAGAGAGAGAGAGAGAGGAGAGAGAGACAGGCAGAGGGAGAAGCAGGCTCCATGCAGAGAGCCTGACATGGGACTCGATCCCGGTCTCCAGGATCACGCCTTGGGCTGAAGGTGGCGCTAAACCGCTGAGCCACCAGGGCTGCCCAGCTTATACTTTTTTAAAGGGGAAATATTTAATATATTAAATTAATACAAAAAAGGCATAAAGAATAATACATCGACATTTATGTATCTACCGCAATTTAAAAATAAAAAATTATGAAGATAAACTGTAGTGCATTTTTAAAATAGAATACATACTACTCAGCCATAAAAAGGAACAGACTAGGGGTGCCTGGGTGGCTCAGTCAGTTAAGCATCTGACTCTTTGTTTTTGCGCAGGTCATGATCTCAGGGTTGTGGGACTGAGTCCCACGTGGAGCTCTGTTCAGCAGGGAGTTTGCTTGGGATTCGCTCCTTCTGCCTCTCTCCCCACTTGCATGTTTTCTCTCTCTCTGAATGAATAAAATCTTAAAAAAAAAGGACAGACTCTGTTTATGCATGAACATGGATGGATCTCAGACTAGACACAAAAGAGTACACACTCTGTGGTTCCATATATGTGAAGTTCTAGAACAGGAAAAACCAAATCATGGTGATAAGAATCAAAATAGTGGTTGCTGGTGAGGACTGATTAGAAAGGGGCATGAAGGAATTTCCTGGGGTGCTGAAAATTTTCACTTCTTGATTTGTGGTTTACATGGTGTGTGTGTCAGACTCCTTGAACTGTACACTTAAGATCCATATCACTCTATGTAAATTATACCTCAATGAAAGATCCTAATACAAAGGAAAAAAAAACCCCAGTAGAGATGGCACTCACCCAGTACTTTCCTGCCAAGCAGAGGAAGCTTCTGTCCTGAATTTAACATATCTATGCACTTTAATATTTTTATTACATATGCATATATCCTTAAGCGGTGCTATTATTTTGCATGTCTTTAAACTTTATATGTATATATATCACAACATATATACACACACATATGATTTTTGGCTCAACGTCGTATATGAGATTTATCCATCTGATATCAGTAGCTCATTGTGCATTTTTAGAACTAAGTATATTCATGTAATGGAATACTACATAATTAAGTTGTCCTTTCTGTTTTTGCCATATATTTAGGTTATTTCAAAGCTGTGCTGCTCGGCCCTTGTGTATGGACTTGTTTGTGGGTGCTAGGGCACGTAGGGGTGGAGTAGAGGGGCTGTAGGGCAAGCATACTGTCAGGTAACCTACTGCCATACTTCCCTCCAAAGAGGTTTATGAGCAGTTTATGAATGGCCTATATTTTTACCGAACATGTGGTACTGTTACACATTAAATTTATTTGCCAATCTGACACAAGTCAAATGTCTCATCATGATTTTGATTTGTGGTTCTCTGATGATTGAACTTTTTTTTTTTTTTTTTTTTTTTTTTAAGTAGGCTCCATACCCAGCACTGGAGCCCAGTGTACGGCTTGAACTCATGACCTCTGAGATCAAGACCTGAGCTGAGATCGAGAGTCGGGTGCTTAATCAACTAAGCCACCTAGGCACCCTGAACATATTTTTATGTATTCGAGTGTGGTCCAATGTATTTTTATGTATCCATTGGCCATTTGAGTTTTCACTTCTGTGAATTATTAGTTAGTATATTTTACTCATTTTTCTTTTGTACTTTTTCTTGGTGAGCTGCAAATAGAGTTTTCCAGTTTGTGTCTTTTTCTAAATGGAATAGTTTGATGAATGTTAACATATTGGAAGTAATCAGTTCATTTTTTTATGGTTTGTGCTTTTTGTTCCATAAGAAATCTTTCCATGCCTGCTAAGGAAATTGATCTGTGTTCATTCATTCCTTCCTTCCTTCCTTCCTTCCTTCCTTCCTTCCTTCCTTCCTTCCTTCCTTCCTTCCTTCCTTCCTTCCTTTTTCTTCCTTTCTTTCTTTCCCTCTTTCTCTTTCTTGGATTTTACCCATCCATTTGACACGGGGGGTGGGGGTGGGGGGCAGAGAGAACGAGAACATGCACAAGCAGGCAGAGCGGCAGGGAGAAGGAGAGATAGGCTCCCCACTGAGCAGGGAGCCCGATGCAGGACTCGATCCCATGACCTCTGGATCATGAACTGAGCCAAAGGCAGGCACTCAACTGGACTGAACCAGCAAGGCGCCCCACCTGTGTTTTCTATTGAAAGTTCAAATTTTGCCTTTACTATTTAGACCATTTATCCTCTTGGAATTAAATTTAATGTTAAGTGATATAGGGGCTCAGTTTTTTCCCATATAGATAACCAGTTGCTCCATCAATGCTTACCGAGTATCTGTCCTTTCCCCACCCATGTGTGATGCCACCTTTGTCAAATGTCAAGTTTCCATATATGTATAAGTGTGTGCGCTTTTTTTTTTTTTAAGATCTTAGTTACTCCTTATTTGTACTAATGTCACATAGGTGGAGTCAGTCACTCCACTTTGGTGAGCTCGAGTATGTTTTTTTGATTCATCGATGTATCTAGTGTGTATAGCCATGGCAGGCCCTCGGTGGGGGCTCAGTCAGTACCTGCTGAATGATCAAAGGAATCTCATCTTGTATTAGCTAAATAAGTAACCCTGCAGTTCCCTGACATACTAGACAGTGTTTTACCCTTGGGGAGAAGAAGAGGAGACTGTTGGGAGCACCATCTCTTGCCTCTGTTCTCCTTTGCTCTTGGTTGCCTTGTGCCCCTTCTTATTCAGAAGAGAACCTCAAAGAACAGATCCTCAGCAAGCCCAACAACTAACCAGTATAGCCACAGTCTGCAAGTACAAGGTTTAGTGAGAGTGAGATTGCTGCTAATTGTGACCTTGGAGGTTTATTTTCCTTTCCTTTCTTTTTTTTTTAAGTAGGTTCCATGTTCAGCATGGAGCCCAGTGCTGGGCTTGAACTTACGACTGTGAGATCAAGACTTGAGTGGAGATCAAGAGTCAGACACTTAACTGACAGAGCCACCCAGGTGTCCCCAACTTTGGAAGATTCTGATCACAAATGTAAATAGTTATGTGAGGTCTTTTGAAATTTGGCCAATAACTAGGCCCTTAAGCCTTTAGAAATAAGACAGGGTATCACCTCAAATTAGGTCCTGTGTGCATTTGAACATCTTTATTTTGTAGGCTAGTGTTACTTCAAAATAGACTTCTTTCTCTAGCATAGTTGTTGGCATGTTTTGTTAATATAAAAACCACCATTTGCTTAATGCTTGCTACATGCAAGGCACTGTGCTAAGTATTTTGCATATACTACGTATTTTGCATATACTTCATTGACTCTTCAAAACCATCTTTTTTTTTTTTTTTTCTGGATTAAATGCTTGAAACGTGAGCAAAGTACTTTAAGGTTTGGGCCAGTATACACAAGAAAGACAAAAACCTAATATCAAATGCTCAAAAAAAAAAAAAAGTTGAACCAATGATCAATGTGTGTAATAAAGCCACAAATTAAAAAATGTACTTGGAAAGTTAATAATAAGCAACTCTGGCTACATTTATTCTAAATCATTATGCTTATTCTTTGGCATTCCAGGGTATTTATAAACATTAATTTCCTAATGGAGAATTTTTCTTATTCCTACTGCCAAGCAAGCTGTGACATGGAATAGTCTAACAGGCAGTTCAAAGGAGTGAGACTCCCACTTTTTCCAGTCTCATTTACGAGGTTTGAAATGTTCTGACAATTGAATTAGCTGACTGGTGCAACAATAGCAAATGCTTCCTAATTCATGCTTCAGAAATTAGGCAGAAATTAGGTTGCTGGTAATGGACCAGAACTGTCTGGACACTGAGAAGCTACCCTCCTGCCATCAGTGGAAGGGGGCAATAGCAGCTCCTGTCATTCATTCTCATTTGAATTATACTTTATATGTTGCATTTCCTATTTTTGAATATGAGTGCTGGGAAAATGGCCACAGTATTTGTTGACTGGGTAAAGCTATCCATTCCGTACTGAAAGGAGGGCTCAGACATGGCCCATGCAGAGGGCCGTGCAGGATTAGTATGCCTGGCTGCCTCTCTTTAGACATCTGTCATTCTAATAATGGAGCTGTATGTTCTGAAGCCCTACCCTGCCCCTGCTTCTGGATTAGGAAACCACAGGAGTGGTGTCAGTTCAGTGATGGGACATCCAGGAAGAGTATCTAGACTGTGCTATGCATTTTAGGTCAGTATCAAAGAAAATATATCTGAGATGATTCTAAGTTCAGTGTTTTCTTTCATATTCAGCATAGAAAGGCTAGGTCAAAATCAGTTTTCAGGAAGCAACCAAACATCTCCCCTTAAAGCAGGGATTAGCAAACTTTTTCTTTGAAGGGCTGATAGTAAATATTTTAGGTTTTATAGGTCATATGGACCCTTGTCACAACTGCTTAACTGCCACTGTCGTGTGAAGACAGCCATAGATGATACATAAAATAAGTTTGGCTGTGTCCCATTGAAACTTTATTTAAGGACACGAATCTGAATTATATAACTTGTACAGGTTATAAAATATTCTCTGATTTTTCCAATTATTTAAAAATGTTAAAACCATTCTTAACTTGTAGGCCATTAAAAAAGAAGTCACTGGATTTGGGCTGTGAGCCATAATTTATAAATAGAGATTCCCCTGTGTTCCAGGTGTGTCTGCAATTTGTTTTCTAGTATGTGAACCAGCCTTTTCTGTTATAGCCCATGCTCAGTAAGTTACACAGAGCTACGAGGACAGAAAACCAGAAACCTATCCCAGACCAAGGCATTTCAGTCTCCTTCCTGTCTCACTTGCTGCCTCCTCATAGACGCATACACACCCTTACCAATTTTTAAAAAACAAAATAAAATAAAATAAAATAAAATTTTATGTTCATGCGTCCTTTTCCCAATTGTAAGAAGCCTTGTTCCTATCTTTTGAGGTTCCTGGTAAGTTATATTAACTAGAAACTTAGAATTATGCATTGAAATAAAAAAGCAATTGTCATTCAGCAGAATGTTACAGAAATTAGTAGAGTATGGACATTGCTTCTCTTTGCAGAAGTGGATACACTTATTTTCCTTATCTTCAAATAATTTCTCATTACAAGTGATAAAATGGAATTACTTTAGAATATTACAAGCTGTGCATTCTGCAAATGTGTTGAAGCTCCCTTTGAATAGATTTTTTTTTTAGTGCTTATATAATGAAAAGTGGTTAATGAGGATGTAGATGGTTTTTCTGAACCGTGGACAGGTGCACAAATTGTCCAGGTGCACCACAGTTGGTTGGTTGGTTGGTTGCATGGCTCCTCTGTGAAGTAAGACCTGAGGTCAGGTAAGAGTTGATTCGTGCTCAGAAATTTGGTGCTTGAATAATGGTATGGTTGGGACAGCATTACACTGTGGCATCTGAAGTGAAGTCTGACACATATAGGCGTATAACCTTGGACCTCCTTAAACCTCATTTTCCTCATTTGTGAAATGGGGATAAAACAGTTGATGTGGGTGGCTCAGCGGTTTAGCGCCTGCCTTTGGCCCAGGGCGTGATCTTGGTGTGTCTCTGCCTCTCTCTCTCTCTCTCTCTCTCTCTCTCTCTCTCTATCAAAAACAAATAAATAAATAAATCTTTAAAAAAAAACAGTTGATGTGAAGGCACTTTTTGTAAACTCTAAATACTGTCCTTATGAAAGACATATTACAGTCATGTGCTAAGTCTGAGTGTAGTTTCTTGTTGATGGTTCACAAACCTGACTGGTTATTAGAATCGTTGGTGAGAGTAGGTGGGGGTGGGGGAGCTTTGGGAAAACACAGATTTCCAGTCTCACCCCAGACTTGTTGAATCAGAATTTCTGTGAGAGGACCTAGAAACCTTTATTTTTCATAGGTCTCCTAGGTAATTATGTGTTTGAGTGGCTTTATTTTGTTC
Source organism: Nyctereutes procyonoides (assembly GCF_905146905.1). NCBI lineage: Eukaryota > Metazoa > Chordata > Mammalia > Carnivora > Canidae > Nyctereutes > Nyctereutes procyonoides. Next base: position 29,260,551 of record NW_026575122.1, read on the forward strand.
ATAAGGTTTAGCTGATGGATTTAAGGAAACCATATACTTCCCTTTCTTTTTTATGATTTCTTTTTTATTTTAGAAGTGGGGGGGGCAGATGGAGAGAGAATCTCAAGCAGACTGCCCACTGAGGAGCCTGACCCTGGGCTCAATCTCAGGACCCTGAGATCATGACCTGAGCTGAAACCAAGAGCTGGATGTTTAATTGACTGAGCCACCCAGGCCAGAAGTATGTACTCCTTCCGTACACACCCAGAAGTAGGTACTCCTACATACTGCTCTCTTAATCCTAGCTTGAATTCTCTCCCTTAAATGCCAGGGGATTTGTCTTCATAGACAATAAGGAAATCAGAAGAGAGAAGATGACAAAGAACAAGAATTAATCTTCATTTTGTCTCCTGGGGAATGTCTTTTTCAGCAAGTGGAAGTAGGAACACAGGTGTTTTGATGTCAACCTAGTGTATGAACCCAAATTGTATTTCTCCCCTTTTAGCTCTCCCTTTGCAGTCCTCTTATGTACGTGTAGTTTTCACTTTTTTCTGTGCATTGAAGCACGTTTGCGAAAGGAAGAGCGTGAGATTCGGCACCCCATGAATGTATGACAGATTGACAATATCCTTTCCAGTTTTGTTACTCAAAACTCATCATTGAAAATGTTTTTTGAATTATTTATGGAAATAGCTCAATTGTGATGTTGGCACATACAGATCACAAACACAAAAAGAAACTCAGTAGTAGTAAAAAGATAAATTGATTCTGAATTTCTCACATTTTCTGCATTACCACTGATTTACATATGAGTAATTGTAGGTTTCAAATGAGTGAAAGCATCTACCTCCACATTGGCAACCTGGATCGTTTCCAACCGTTGAACTTGGTAGTATGTACTTACATGCAAATGCTTTCATAGAGTACTTTTGCAATTTCCTAATGCTTAAGTATTCCCCCATTTGCCAAATTCCTTTACAAATATTAGATATTTGCTATTTTTCCAGATACCTTATTAGACATTTATATAAGACAGAGTCCTCACAGTTCTTATCTCAAGTTCACAGGCTTGGTAGCAAGATGGTCATGAATATATTACTGCAGAAAAAGTTAGCTTTCATGTTAATTATATTAATCCCACTGAGTTTCAAAATTACATTTATTATAAAAGAGAGGGATACCTGGGTGGCTTAGCGGTAAGCATCTGCCTTCAGCCCAGGGCGTGATCCTGGAGATCTGGGATCGAGTCCCACATCAGGCTCCCTGCATGGAGCCTGCTTCTCCCTCTGTCTGTGTCTCTGCCTCTCTCTCTTTGTGTCTCTCATGAATAAATAAATAAAATCTTTAAAAAATTAAAAAAAAGGGAGAATATTTTTTTTAAGATTTTTATTTATTTGATAGATAGCAAGCACAAGCAGGGGGAATGGCAGGCAGAGGAAGAAAGAGAAGAAAGCTCCCTGTTCCGAGGGGAAGGAGCCCAATGTGAGACCTGATCCCAGGACCCTGGGAGCCACCCACGCATCTGAGAATATTTTCCATGGAAAAATACGAGGTTGATGTATTGAATCTGTGTGTATAGCTGACCCTTTAATTCCATAGTTTATTAATTATTTTTCTCTTATTATTCCATAATTTTATTAATTTGATGGATATACTACTTTGAAAGTAAGTAAATGCTTATGAAATATTTGAGGGACTAAAAGGGATATATCTTCTACGTTTAGTAATGTCGAATATGTTCATACCTGTTGTTCAACGTTCATTTCTATCTTCAGCGATCTCCAGAAGATGACTTCGGTTGCTGAGTCTCTGCCTGTTGGCTCCAAATCTCCAGAGATAAATTTCCAGCAAAATTTTGAATACCTCTACCTTTCTTCTCCCCAAAGTTCCTCAAACTCTCAAAAATGAAACTTATTTTCTCACTCAAACCAGATCCTCCTCTTAAATTTCTTATTTTGGGGAGCCCCATTGCCATTCTTCCAGATGTTGAGGCTTCCGCCTTTGACATCATCTCTGACTTTCTCTCCCTCAATTCTCATCAGAACCTAAATATTGTTAGGTGAATCTTTGTCTTTCCCTTCCACTGCCGCCCCTCCTGTGTTTAGATCTTGTTTCTCAAACCAGAGTCCAAGGATTCTGAAGGCGCTCCATGCAGATGTTCTTGGGGATGTGAGTGTCCTATGGTTTCTGTTCATGCTCAGGATAATCCAGCAAAACTAACATGTACATGTTTGGGTCATCCAGATTTGTAACCGAGTTCTGCCATTGATTTTAGTGTCTATATTTGTGTTTGTTGGTGTGTTAGCTCTAAGTCGAGCAGATCCTCTTCTGGGCTCTCATGGTGCCCAGCTTCGTTGAGAATTCCTCACATTGTTGTAATAATGTGAGTCTGGCTTTCCCAGTGGACTCACATCTTGGAGGACAGGGACCACATCTTATTTTCGTATTCCCGGAATCTAACCTTGGGCCCGACACATAGTAGACACTTATGGCTGTAGTAGTTGTTTACAGCCAACCCTTGAATAATGCAGGGGATGCTGACATTCCCTCTCCCCATGCATTTGCAAATCTACAAATAACTTTTGACTCCCCCAAAACTTAGCCAATAACATAATTAATGCTATTTTGTATATGTATTATGTCGTGTATTCTTACAATAGAGTAAGCTAGAGAAAAGGTTATTAAAAAAACCATAAGAAACAGAAAATATGTTTACAGTATCACATTTAAAAAAAAAAGTGTATGTGAGTGGGCCTGTGCAGTTCAAAAGCGTGTGATGTTGTTGATCATGGGTCAGATGTATATTGTTTTGGAATCTGATTTTTTTTCTCTTATACGTGGCCATAGTTATTTTAACATTTGTATAATATTTAGTCGTGTTGATAGAGGACATTTGATTTAAACCATCCCGTATTTTTAGATGTTTGGATTATTTTCATTTGTTGGCTCTTTGAGTAGCACATTTAAAAACATCCTTGAAGAAAGTTATTTCTCTCTCATCTAGGTTGTTTTCTTAGGAATCCCTTAATGGAATTACCAGGTCAAAAGGCACAAGCAGTTTTATTCCTCTTGTAATATGATTCTACTTGGTTTTTTTTAATTTAAGTGGAAAGAGCAGGCTGAGTTGTAATGTAGGACCTCTTTTTAGATAAGTTTCTTTCATTTTCAATTAAACTCTCTTTGATTTGGAATCAAGCTAGAAAGAACAAATGATGGTTATTGTCCCCTCTACTCTCTACTGTCTTTGCGCACCCGGATCGGTCTCCCTCCCTCCAGTCCTCCTGCCCTCAGCCACACCTTTGGAAATGTGTGAAGTGCAGCAACCTCAGCCTGAGTAATGTTTCAGCAGGCAAATCAAATCATTTAATCCAGTCGTGCTGAACATACAGCAGAGGCCTTCTATCGCCTTGCAAGATAATGTCCAGCTCTGCTGCCAGGGCCTTCAGAGCTCTTCGAGACAGGGCTTCTGTTTCCCTTTCTAGGCTTCTTCTCTCTGGCTGCTGCCCAGAAGCATTTTCTGTTCACCCCGAAGGCACTATTTCCAGTTGAGAATGTACTTGCTGTTCCCTCCAGCTGAAGTGAACTCCCCAGCCCCGCACCTGCCTGGCATTGCCTGCCTCAGTCCCCAGGACGCAGCCCCACATCTTTGGGCTGCTCCCCTTCCAGCCGGACTCCCTGCCCCACCCCCTCCTTGTTCCACCCTTCCTTAAAGCCTTTGCTGGCAGCTAGATAGCAGCTCTTGGTAAATTTGGTCATCTTCTCACTCAGATTGTGAGCTCGGTAAGGATAGGAATTTGTTTTGTAAACCAGCTTTCCGTACAGTGCCTAGCACATGGCTGGTTTTCTGAATGAACAGGATTATTTTGGTTACTCTTTTATAAGTGGACTGCTTACAGGTACTTACAGGTAAGTCTACTTATATGCATGTTGAGAGTCCATGTATGGTTGATCCTTGAACAACATGGGGGTTAGGGACACTGACACCTTACAGTCAAAAATTTGTGTATAACTTGAACTCTCCCCAGATTCCTAATAGCCTACTATTGACCAGAAGCCTTACTGGTAACATAAGTCAATTAACACATATTTTATGTGTTGTGTGTACTATAAACTGTATTCTTTTTTTCCTCCCTTTTTAAAATTTAAATTCAGTTTGCCAACGTATAGTGTAACACCTGGTATTCATCCCATCAAGTGCCCTCCTCAGTGCCCGTCCCCCAGTTACCCCATCCTCCCACCCTCTTCCCCTTCCACAGCCCTTTGTTTGTTTCCTGGAGTTAGGAATCTCTCATGGTTTGTCTTCCTCTCTAATTTTTCTCCACTCAGTTCCCCTCCTTCCCTCATGGTCCCTTTATTTCTTATATTCCACATATGAGTGAAACCATATGATGACTATCTTTCTCTGATTGACTTATTTCACTCAGCATAACACCCTCCAGTTCATCCGTGTAGAAGCAAATGGTGGGTATTCATCCTTTCTGATGGCTGAGTAACATTCCATTGTATGTATAGATCACATCTTCTTTATCCATTCATCTTTTGATGGACATCGTGGCTCCTTCCACAGTTTGGCTATTGTGGACATTGCTGCTATGAACACTGGGGTGCAAATGTCCTGGCTATATACTATATTCTTACAGTAAAGTAAGCTAGAGAAAAAATGCTACTAAGAAAATTATAAGGAAAATACATTTACAGTACTGTATTTATTTATTTATTTATTATTTTTTAAAGATTTTATTTATTTACTCATGAGAGACACACACACACACACACAGAGAGAGAGAGAGAGAGAGAGAGAGAGAGAGAGAGAGAGGCAGAGACACAGGCAGAGAGAGAAGCAGGTTCCATGCAGGAAGCCCGATGTGGGACTCGATCCCGAGTCTCCAGGATCAGGCCCTGGACTGAAAGTGGCGCTAAACCGCTGAGCCACCCGGGCTGCCCAGTACTGTATTTATTAAAACAAAAACAAAAACAAAAACAACCTGTAAGTGGGCCTGTGCTCTGTTGTTCTGGGGTCAGCTGTATATGGTAATTTTCAACTGTCCAGAGTATCAGTGTGTCCCTTCTCCCCTCCATCCTTCCTGCCTCTTTGGTAATTTTTTTAATGGGAAGCTGTTTTAATTTTGTTTATTAACCAGGCTGTAAACTAGATGAAGGGGTATCTAGTTCCCCATCATATCCACTGTGCTTAGTACTCCTGCCTGACTACAGTAAGTACTCAGAACCTGTTGATTGAATGAGTGAATGCATGAATGAATGACGTTTTGAGAACATGCACTGACCATGGGGCATGTCACAAACCTGGACAGATGGGAACCACATTTATGTATTTGCTGCATTTATGTATACATATGCCCTGTTTTCATGTCCATTTGGTTAATGTGTCCATTTAGCTCCTGGCTTTTTTTAGAACCTCTCTGGTGTCTTCTGTCTCTGCCATTGCATGACTCTGAGGACTTGTTTGAATTATGCCATCTACCTCATTCTTTTTAAGGAGAGATGCCTGGGAAATGCAAGCTTCAGGCCAGGAAGCTAACACCTTGATGTCATAGGCAAGATGATTTTTGTGTACCTGAGCAAGGAAGCAGACGTTCTGTAGGGCTGGCTTCCTCATCTATCTCCAAATGTCAAATCTAAATCAATCCACATCCTGTGGTTCTGGGGGATAAATAACTGAATCATATCTGCATGACTGAGGTGATTTATAGAGATGTGATCTTATCCAGATCCTGTTGCCAAAACAGGAAGAGGTCATTTTGAGGAAAGCATGAAGCACTGGCAGAGATCACATCCCCTTTCCCTGTGTCCCATCTCCTTGGGATACCTGTTTCATTTCTTGGTGAGAATTTGTGTTTTGGCCACAGCCTATTTGACAAAGAACAAAATATTCCATCTGCTACTTAGTTTCCTTTCTTGAATTACTAGTCCTATTAAAATGCATAATAAGAGAATAAAAAAACTGAGGTAGTAATTAGTGGAGGGTTCAATGTTGGGAGAGAAGAGAATTATTTTCAGCTTACATTGGAACTATGAGTGACAGGAAGACTTGAGTGAAAAAACACCTGAATGGCAGCAAAAGTCCTGCTATTTGGCTCACTGAAATAGGTGTTGTACATTCTCAGTGACCTACTCTCAGGCCTGAAATTTCTTTTAAAGGCCTGCTGTGTGAAAACTAAAATCTTAATTGAAAATAAAATGGATCAAGCTAGTATCATATTTACTAAATTTAATGTTAGTTTGACTAACATTAGTTAGTTAATGTTAATTTGACTGCTCAAATGCATTCTTTTCTTGATGCCAAAAGGAGTACAAGGAGCTTTGCAGCCCTGAGCATCATTTAGCTTTAGCTGTAGGGACAGCTGGAGACAACAGGGCAAGGACCAGAGTCTGGCTGGCCAAGTGGTAGAGGCTGACGTAGCTGGGCCAGAAGGAGTGCTGTGCCCACGTAGTAGGTGGTGCAAAAGGAGGCTGACTTTATGTTAGGGGAAAACCAGCAGTGCCTGGCACATAGAAGAAAGTAGAATATTGAATGAAAGGGGCCCAGGGAGGGCAGAGGAAGGTGAGGACTTGGACATGATATAGATGTAGTGGTCCTCTCATCCATTGAAGTTACCTTGGTTCTGAAATTCAGGGGAGGCTGACATATTAGGGTTCTCCAGGGAAACAGAACAATAGGATATATATATATATATATATATATATATATATATATATATATAACCTGTGAAGGTCCAGACAGTATATGCGTGTGTGTGTGTGTGTGTGTGTGTATATATATATATATATATAGAGAGAGAGGTTTATTAAAGGTAGTAGCTCATGCAGTTATGGAGCTGAGAAGTCTACAGTGTGCTGTCTGCAGACTGGAGAACCAGGAGAGCCCATGGTATAAATCAGCCTGAGTCCAAAGGCCTGGCCGCTGGCTGATGGGATGTCTTTTTTTTTTTTAAGATTTTATTTTATTTATTCATGGGAGACACAGAGAGAGAGAGGCAGACAGAGACATAGGCAGAGGGAGAAGCAGGCTCCATGCAGTGAGCCCAATGCGGGACTTGATCCTGGGACCATGGGATCACACCCTGACCCAAAGGCAGATGCCCAACCACTGAGCCACCCAGGCATCCCTGGCTGATGTCTTGATCTGAGTCTGAATCCAGGGCATTTGGAGTGATGTCCAAGAGCAAGAGAAGATGGATGTCTCGGCCCCAGCAGAGAGCGTGAATTTGCCCTTCCTCTGCTCTTCTGTTCTGGCCCTCAAACTAATTGAATGATGCCTGCTCGTCTTTTCCAGAAACACCAGCCACCTGAGCATCCTTTAGCCCAGTCAAGTTGACACTTAAAATGAACCATCACAACTGATTAATTCTGAAGTGCCAGTAAAACCTCACTCATGTTCTTCTCGAGTCTCCCTTCCGTGTCCACCACAGGACTGTAGGAAAGGCCTGGCAGCAAAAAGGAAGAGAGTGAGGTAGACGCTGTTTATAAGGGTCAGTGGGAGAGAGACACATTCACAGCAGATGGATGAATGTTGTTTGGGCCTACACGAACGTAGAATTCTCCAGCTACTCAGAATGAGGAAGTTTTCTATTATTGTTGTTTGTTGCACACCTACCCCCATGAAGAAGACTAAAAACTCATTTTGGTTGAGGACATGAGCAGATCAGACCTAAGACCCAAGGGCAGTGAGAAGTGGAAGGCCGTGAGTGAACTGAGGTGTTGGTTGGGCCAGTTGTGCTGTTTGTTTTGTTTTTCTGGACACACAAAGAATTGTGGATTAAGGAGAAGACAGGAAGATAGGAGACTGGGGGGCAGAAGTCCTGAATTCTTGTTCTGATTTGGCCACAAATTTATTGTCATTGGAATTGAATCTGGAGCCTGTCATTTGGATGTGAAAGCTTTAGATTGTTTAGAAAACAGTGAGGTTGGTTCCCAAACATGGGTTTGACATGGAATTTTTCTGTCTGTGGCAAAATTGGCAGAAAGTAAATGACTGTGGTTGGCTTGTTATGAAACTAAGTAGACTCAGTTTAATGAACTCTCCTTTATTCTAGGATTGAGTATGTCCTACTTTTTGGTGTTAAATTTCTTTCTTTTATGAAGCGATGGTGACAGTAGATGGTATTTGGATTGTTTCTATATTTTAATGACTTGGCAAGATAAAAAGTTGGCAATATTGCTTTAATCCTTTAAATTGTTTTTGAAATTTCAATGGCACACAAAATCCATAATGTTCAGACCACATAACCTTTAAAGTTGTTTTTAATTCTGACAGCTGGGGATTCTAACCTTTTCTTGCCACTTGTGACCATGAGGTGACAAATTCAAATGTCAATTGATGTTTGCATCCTGAAACAGGCTGCGTTTTGCCCTGGAAAAATCACGGAGCCGGTACATAAATGTTAAAGATGCTTCAACTTTTTCTTCAACTGAAACAAAACCTGGAGTGTTACTTTAAATCTCAATTTGACCAAAGATTACAGCTGAAATAGTGGAGAAACACTGCCAGACATTGCTAATGGGGGAATGTAAATTGGCTTAGTGGAGGGATGAGCAAACTTTCTGTGAAGGTCCAGACGGTAAATATTTTAAGCTTTACAGGTCAAATGAGGTCTGTCATATATTCTTCTCTCCCCCCCCCTTTTTTAAACAACACTTATAAAAATGCAAAAAACATTTTTAGCTCATGGGCTGGATTTGGTCTGTGGATCGTAATTTGCCAACCCCTGATTTTACTTGTTTGGAAGGTGGTTTGATGTTATCTGTCCGAGTTACAAATGCACAGTTATCCACTGTCTGAGTTAAAAATGCCGAGCAATCCACTTGCTGGAATTCATCCTACAGATATGCTTACATCTGTGCAAAATGGCCTGTGTACAAATTCACTCATAATAGCATTGTTTAAAATACCAGAATACTGGAAGCAACCTAAATATTCATTGATAGGCTGGCTAAATAATAGCATGTCCATCCAGCAGAATACGATATAGTCTTTTAAAAGAACAAGGCAGCTCTGTATGGAATAATACCTGAGATGTACCATGAAGAGGGAGAAAAGCAAGATACAAAACAGTGTTTTTAGTACAGTGCCATTTATTAGTTTAAAAAGAGTAGTGTTTGTGTATGTGGTGCATGCCCGTGGGTACACACATTCACAAAAGTGCTGGCACTTACTATTCTAGAATACTGACTGGTAACTAAGGCTATCACTGGAGAGGGTAATTGAGTATCTTAGTACTAGGGGTGATAGGGAAACTTCTTAGTCTATATTATTTGTAGCTTATGAGTTTAGTGCCATGTGCATGTATCACTTATTCAAAAAATAAGTTCAATCTTTAAAAAAAGAATTGCAGTGGAGGAAATGATGATAATTCAAAGTATGAGTGAATTCAATGACATTATTGCTTGAAATGGATTTGGGTCTTTCTTTAATCACAAGTGAACCTGCGCTGTTCTGAAAAATTCGCACATCTGCTTGCCTTCCCCTGAAGGCACTTTGATAGAATAGGAATCCTTTCCCAGCTTTTGGTCATCTAAATTGGTAGGATACCCATCTCGAGAGGCTGAGTTTAAGGCTCTGCTGTTGGGATTATTCTGATTGTTAAAATTGTGAGCAGTCATACTACAAGGTGACCTGAGGATGAATGCATGTGAAGAAAGTTTAGCTTGGTAACAAAGTCAATGGCCATGGAGTGTTGGTGTTAGAAATCACTGAGATTTGTCCACCCCCTTGTGTTTTTTGTTTTGTTTTGTTTTGTTGTTTTAAAATTAGTGTCCTAAGGGGTATAGAGCCTGCCCAAGATCAGGCAGCTGGTGATGGCAAAACCTTGAACTCAGACTTGCCCCGACTTATTGCTGACATGGAGAAGGCTGCACCTCTAATGGATGTTACTCTGTATAGTCCTAACTTCTATTTTCCTATATTTCTGACTCACTAAAAGGCAGAGATGTGGAACACAGTTTCCGAATTGTCACTTCCTCCTGAGTCATACCCAGCCATGAAGTTTCTCCTCTGTCTCTTGCCTCCCCTTCTACCTGGGACATGTTTAAATGGCTCACTTGGCAATTCTTGCTCCTTACCCTGACCAGAAGGCTGCTTCCTTGGGCCCCTGTGACAGCTAATCTCCTAAATTGACAGCAAACAACCAGCTTGACTGCAGGGTGATAATTATACCCGGGTAAGTAAGCCCATCCAGGATCAGCAGAGTTGTATCTGACCACCACATCTAACAGTAAGAGCTAGCTATAAGCACCTACTGTTGTATGTCATTGATGTTTTCAGATTGTTTTCTCTACAGCATTGTGAAAAAATACACACACACACAGGGGGGTGGTGGGAAATGGACAGGTAAGGTTGGTTTGGGGTTCAGACAAGGAAAAACCAAAGCTTTCTTTCCCCTCCTATATAACACTGTTTGAAAAGATGGAGAAGTATTTCTGGTGCAATAGGACAAAGCAAAACAACAAAGTGAGGGCTAAGTCTCAGCATCAGGAAAGTATTGTAGAGTTGGTGAAGTAGTTCAAAGGGAAAGTGATCCCTTAGGGAGAGGCTGTCTCTAGCAGGAGCTGTAGAAATGTTAGTACACTGTAATACTACCGTTTCAAAGACTCTCCTCCCCTCCTTCTCTATAAACTGTGTAACTTCATCTGTTGGGATTTTCCCCCTCTTACCATGAGATAATGAGTTGGTATTGCAATTTTACTAGTGAACTTACTTAAATTTACAAATATCAGATAATTTCCGTGTTACGTAATTGCTATCACACTCTAGTAGAATAGCTACTCTAGTTATATGATTTAAAAAAAACCTGATCTGGGACAACCTGGGTGACTCAGCAGTTTGGTGCTGCCTTCGGCCTGGGTTGTGATGGAGTCCCACGTCGGGCTCCTGGCATGGAGCCTGCTTCTCCCTTTGCCTGTGTCTCTGCCTCTCTCTCTCTTGCTCTGTGTCTCTCATGAATAAATAAATAAAATCTTAAAAAAAAAAACCTGATGATAAAGAACATGAAAAAGTTAGAAAAGAAACTCTAATAGAAACATTCAGAATGTTGGAATAACATCTTATTCCAGGAATATAATCATGTTTTTTAGGAAGTCTGTAAATAGACCCTATAGTCAGTCAGTTGTTACAGTAAGATAAACCACATACATACCCATTCTTAATTTAAAAATTAAAATTCTTAGAAAAATAGGATATTTTTAGCATGATTTAAGTGATTGTAAACTAAAAAAAAATATGTATATATCCATAGCATATACATATATCTTAAACCAGCTTCTAACATCATACATGATATAGGAAATGCTAGAGATTTCTATTAAAATAAAAAAAAGATGATATTCATTATTCTGGCATTGGTTGCCAGTGCAATAAAGTATGAAATATATATTTAAAGTGTAACTGGTAATAGGAAGAAAAAGCGTTTTTAGAATAAACAACATAATTACATACGAATAAAAAACAAATGTGGTTACTAGGCATTTACCCAAATGATACAAAAATACTGATTCGGAGGGTTACATGCGCCCAGATGTTTATAGCAGCATGATCAACAATAGCCAAATTATGGAAAAAGCGCAAGTGTCCATCAACTGATGAATGGATAAAGAAGTTGTGAGGGGTGTGTGTGTGTGCGCGCGTGCGTGTGTATATGTATGCAGTGGTATATTGTTCAGCCATAAAAAGGAATGAAATCTTGCCATTTGTAATGATGTGGTTGGGGCTAGAGTGTATTACACTAAATGAAATAAGTCAAGACCTATACTGCATGATTTCATGTATATGTGGAATTTAAGAAACAAAACAGATGAACTTAAGGGAAAAAGGCAAACCATAAAGCTGACTCTATAACTATAAATAACAGACTAAAGGTTCCTGGAGGAGAGGTGGACAGGGTGGGGGTGTTGGGTTAAATGGGCGATGAGTATTAAGGAGGGTACTTGTGATGAGCACTGGGTGGTGTTATAAGTGTTGAATCCCTAAGTCCTACACTTGAAACTAAATGTTAACTAATTGGAATTTAAACACTTGGAAGAAAAAAAAGTATGGCAGTACTAGAATTTATGCGAGCTCAGTAAACTTGTGGGTGTACATACACGAGGAGCAATCATATAACAGCAATAATCTGTTAACTGTAATGGAAAAAATGCTTCTGTTCTCAACAGCAACAACAAGTATAAAACCCACAGAAAAATTCTCACGGCACATTGCTGGACTTACATAAACAGATGTACTAGGAAATACATTTTTAAAAATTTTGAACAAATGAAAACTATGTCACGTTTATGAAAGTTAGTATAGTGAATATTATGCTTTTATCCTTTTTCTCCAATTATTTTATAGATTTTATCTAAACCCTTAGCAGCAGTGTTCGGGAGGGGAGACCCACAGAGGGAGAACAAGGGGACCCTCAAGCCACCAGGCAAACGGGGAAGGTGATGCCCAAAAGGATAGGGTCAGGGAGGGGCAGAGCTCTGCACAGCAGGCATGCATTCCACAAAGAAAGGGGAAGTGAGACTTCAGCAGTCCCTAGTTTAAGTGAGACAGATTATGAAGGCCTAGAAAAAAGGGAAAAAAGAGAATCCTGGAGAAACCTCATCAGCAGCCCAGTATCTTTCCCTGGCTGAGGAAAAGGAACCGTTGGCTCCTATTGGGGGTGAGCCTGGGGTAAGCTGTCTGTGTGGGGTGCTCCAAGCGACTGTCCAAGTTTGAGACCACCCCTGGTCCCAGCAAGGATCTTTTTATTAGAAGAGAATCACTGAGTCCAGCCCAAAGAGGAGGGGATTTAAGCTCTACCTCCTGGAAGAAGGAGTATCAAACGATTTGTAGTCATATTTTAAAACTACCGCAGTAATTCATAATATTTTTATTCACATTAATATTTTGCGGAAGATACTTTAAGACTGTGCAAATATCCATGAAGTGTCCCCCATGGGTCATCATTGGTCCCAATAGTCCACTGTTGCGGGGTCACTTTTTGGATTGAAATGTTTCCTGTTATAATTAACCCTTATGAGAAGGGAAGAGTCCCCCCTGTCGAATTTCACCTGAGGTTTCTGGATTACTTTATATGTTGACATCTGTCCAGGAGGAGCCTAGGGATTGGACTGGGGCTTTCACAGCAGTGGGGCATGCAGTCCAGTTTGTAGGCAGCGGTGAGTGCCAGAAGGGACAGTTGTCCAGTGATCTCAGGCAAGGCCCCGAAGCAGACAGTATTGGGCCAGTGTGTGTTCTCATCTGAGTGTGTAGGTTCAGACACCCCATCCTCTTTTCCTCCTCGTTTTCTTCATCTGTAAATAGGGAAACTGGGTGGGTGTTCTGGATGAACCTTAACATGCCATGATCCTAGGGTGCTGCTCAAAAGAGGCAGCTGGTGGGAAAGAAGCAGAGGCTGCCGGGGCAGGGCACTCGTGCTGCCACCACAGGGTAGGAGGCTGCTCAGATACAGACGGACCTTGAGCCGGAGCTGGGAGGGGCCCGGTACTGCCCTCATCATCCCTCCTGTGTGTCCTGCTCTTCTGTCTGCCGTCTGTCCGCCCCTCACAACGAGTCCTGCAGAAGGGGTGAGCTGAGAACCCAAGCTAGAAGTGGGCGCTGAGGACCAGCCAGGAAGCTTTCCAGAGAAAGCTGCCACAGTCAACGCAGCCTGTTCGACCCACGGCAAGTTCCCTCTGGGCCCGGGCCTAGCTCCGACAGCGGCCCCGGGCCAGCAGGTCCCTTTCTTCCGTCCGTCCGGATGATGAAAAGAAGGAAATTCTTTGTCCTCGCTGGGACCCCTGCTCTCCCTCTGTGGGTCTCCCCTCCCCAACACCGCCGCAAGGGTTGTAGCTGCTTGGAATAGCCCTTTGGCCACCGAGACCCAGACCCCGCCTGGTGTCAGGTTTCTTCTTTAAAAATAATGTTTCAGGACACCTGGCTGGCTCAGACGGAAGAGCATGTGACTCTTGATCTTGAGTTTGAGCCCTATGTGGGCTGTAGGGATTACTAAAAAAATAAACTTTAAAAAAATTAAAAAAAATAATCTTTAAAACCTACAGTTATTTTGATTTCCGAAGTAATAATACATGTCTGCTACGTGAGACTTGGGAAGTAGAGAAGACAGTAAAAGTCAGTGGTAATCCCACTGCCCAGAGACTGGGCTGTTAGTGTTTCATTTATTTTCTTTTGCTCTCTTTTTGGAGTATATGTGTATATGCAGAGATGATCCTTTAACATCACTGGAGTTGTGTTGTCCTAACATTTCATTGCATGTTCTTGTTTTGCTTTCATTTTCCCACTAGCCACTGTCAGCATGACTCTTGGTGTATCTGTATGGTTTTTTAAGTTAAACGATGTTCTACTTATTTAATGACCACACACCCGCTTTCTTTTTTCATGTAACCCCCAACGTTTTCACTCTCATTTCCCCTCTGTTCTAGGATGATGATGATGTATTATAAATTATTTACATCAGACAGTGTTGTTTTTTAAAGTTTTATTTATTTATTTGAAAGAGAGGGAGAGAGAGAGAGAGAGAAAAGGAGCAGGGGGAGAAGGACAGGGAGCAAGAGAATCTCAAGCAAACTCCACACTGTGTGGAGCCTCAGGCAGGACTTGATCTCCCGACCCTGAGGTCATGACCTGAGCCGAAATTGAGTCACATGTTTAACCAACTGCACCTCCCAGGTGCCCCTTCAGACACTATTTTATTTTCTAAAAATTTAAAGAAGATTTTATTCATTTATTAGAGAGAGAGAAGATGAGTAGGGGGAGTGGGTGGGAAGGAGCAGAGGGAGAGGGAGAAGCAGACTCCCCGCTGACCAGGGAACCTGACGTGGGGCTCCATCCCAGGACCCTGGGATCATGACCCGAGCTGAAGGCAGATGCTTAACCCACTGAGCCCCCCAGGTGCCCCTCAAACACTATTTTAGAAACTCTATTGATACATTCATCCTCTGACAGGGCTGGTGATGATGAATGAGGAAACCGAGGTTTAGGAACTTCCTGAAGTCACACACTTTGGTAAGGGACAGAACTGGGTTCGAATCTTTTTATTGGCTCAGAATCCATATTGCTAATTCCCTCCGTGTTCCCCTCGGGAGCACTTACTTCCCAGGTCAGGGGCAAAGTCTTTAATGGAGCAGGTAGGTTGTACTCCAGAAGGGCAGTACTTTCCAGTTCTTACGGGTAAAGCTGGGTATTGAGGCTTAGCTCGGCCACTTGCAGGCCCTGTGACCTTTGTAAGTTATTTTGTTTCTCTGGGCCCCCAGGGGCCTTCTCAGCTCTCCAGTTCTATGCCTTTATTGTGGAAAAAAGCAGAACAGAGGCAGCATTCAGGACAGACCCAGCACAGGGGCATTATTATCCACTCGGATTTCAGGGGCACTCCATTGGCCCCAGTCCACATTTCTGTGAGGAAGTTGTTTTTCTCCCTATTTTCCTAAGGACGTAGGTAGTGCCCAGGAGAAGTCCCCACAGGGGCCATGAGGTTTTGGAGGCCGAAAGAGGTCCTCGTGATAGGTGAATTCCATGACATACTTCCTTTGACTATTTTGAAGTTTGGGGGTTTTGTGGCTGACCAGCAAGTCTGGAGACTGACGTGCCTGTGCCCCTCCCCAGGGCAGGGGCCTGGACCCCTTCCCAGATGTTCTCGGAGATGTGTGGCTGGAAGGATACACCACAAGATTTGGGTTCCTTGGGGGCGGTGTGGTGCTGCAGGGCCCAGCAGGCCAGAGGTCACCACGGTGATGAGGTGTGGTCCACCCAGTACCACAGATCTTTTTCCAGGGTCTTGTTCCACCGTCTCTGCCTGGCAGAAAGGAAAAGGAGAACCAGATGTTTGTCTTACCAAGTAGAGTTTACTCCTATGCAGTTTCTCTTCTCTTTTCATATAGCCTTAAAAAAAAAAGGGGGTGTTGTTTATTTTTCTTGAACTCGGTTGGCTTTCAGCCACTTACCTAGGAAGCGACCAGTGCTGTACCACAGCCAGTTGCTTTACTCTGTGGGTGTTGGTGAGTCTTTGGTGCAGGGTCTGGTAGTCGTGCCCTGTGCCAGCTCCTCTGGCAGGCGACTTCAATTTTCTAGTGTTTTTTTTTTTTTTTTCTTCCCCTATTTGCCAGGCGTCTCTAAGGACATGCTGACATTTTCTTCTTCTTCAGGTCTTCTAGAAACAAACCACATGAACATACCTATCTAAACATTTTTTTTCTATTGTTGACTTAGAAGATATCTTGCTTTTGTCAGGGGATAGGGCAGCATTTGTTCTATCCTGTGAAAAATTTGGGGGCCTTATTTCGAAGTCTCAGCCCTAAGATAATGTGTAGGGATTCCAAGGAACCCTGGTGATGCTCAGGCAGTGGGAGTCTGAATTAAATTGAGTAGAGCAGTAAGGAAGCACTAAATGTACGTAGAAAACATACATGTATCTGTCGTGTTTTCAGGCTTCCTGCGTGAGCCGGAGCTGTGATAGTGATGATGATGGGTTGATAATAAAAACAGTAATGCTAGCATTTGTTGAGCACTTACCCCATGCTCAATCCCGTGCTCATTTAAACAGCACTATGGTATGGGTGAGTTCTGTTTTGTAGGAACAAGAAACCGAGGCTCATATTAAGTCACTTGCTCGAGGTCACCTAGACGTGGGACAGCTGGGCTTTAGACACAGGTGAGCCCACAGTCCCCACCTTCAACCTCCAGGCACATTGTAAGAGAGTCTGGGCATTTATAGCTTCAAATTTTGAGATACCTGAAGAAATCATACTGATAAATGACATAGAAGAAAAGGAAAATTTGTTCGTTCTCTCCATTATGTTCCTTTGAACTGAATATAACTTGTCATGAATATGTCTAAACTAAAAGGTGACTAAAAGGTATTTCTCTCTCTTTTTTTTTTAAGACTTATTTGTTCATGAGAGACATAGAGAGAGAGGCAGAGACATAGGCAGAGGGAAAAGCAGGCTCCTCAGCAGGAGCCTGATGTGGGACTTGATCCCAGGACCCCCGGATCACAACCTGAGCCAAAGGCAGATGCCCAACCACTGAGCCACCCAGGTGCCCCTAAAAGGCATTTCTCCAAAGAAGATATATAAATAGTCAGTGAACCCATGAAATGATGTTCAGCATCACTGATCATTAGGAAAAATGTATATTAGACCATAATGAGATATTATTTCATACTGACAAGAATGGCTAAGGTAAAAAGCCAGACAATGACAAGTATTGGTAAGGCTGTGGGGAAATTTGAGCCCTCACACCCTGTTGTTGGGATTGCTGAATGCTGCAGCCACTTTGCTAAGAGTTTGGCACTTCCTCAAAATACTAAACTTAGCATTACCATGTGATCCAGAAGGCCACTCCTAGACCAAAAAGAAATGGACCCATGTCCACACAAAAATGTGTGCAGGTAATTTGTCTTTTTATTACTATGTTGTAGGAGTTTTTTAAAAATACAGTTTGGGTACAAGTCCCTTGTCAGGTGCATGATCTGCTGTTTACTCCCTCCCATTCTGTGGATTATCTTTTCGTTTTATTAATAGTGTCCTTTGGTGCACTAAATGTATTAATTATAGTGAAGTCTAATTTATCTGGTTTTTTTTTCACTTGTCACGTTTGTTCTGGTTCCACATGTTTTTGAAGTGCTAAAAATATTAGCTTATTTTTTATTCTAGGCCAGTTGATTGCTATAATATACAAGAGGAGCTAGCTGTGAGTAATTGAATAATTCATGCCCTTTGTTAGAGAAGAATAACAAGCCCACACAATTCTGAGATTCAGTGATATTGATGGTTTTCTTTCCTTGTCTTTGTATTCTCCCCTCCTGAGCACTCAGTGTGCTGTTGTGCATATAACAGAGGCTCAAAAAATGCTTGTTGACTTGGGGCGCCTGGGTGGCTCAGTCGGTTAAGCATCCGACTCTTGGTTTTGCCTGAGGTTGTGATCTCATAGGTTGTGAGATCTGCCAACATCCAGTCGTGCTCAAGCTCTGCACTTTCATAGGTCTGAGTTCAAATCTTGGCTTCACTTGTTATGTGGTTTTTCCTAAGCATTCAACCTTCTTGAACCTCAGTTCCTGTACCAATAAAAGACAGTGATGTTTACCTTGGAGGATTGTTGTAAAGATTGAGTATAAAAACCCACGTACATGGAGAGATTCCACAAATAGCAGTTACTGTTTATATCAGTTAATTGAATCTATATCTCAGGTTCTCCATTTAGTAAGATGAGAGTGATGCTTGTCTTTTAGCCATCTCAGTAGTATACTAGAGATTCATGAGATAATAGACTTGATTCTTCCCTGCTTCCTCTGTTAAGTCAAATAGTCCATTTCCCACAACCTCCGAGAACCTTCCTTGGTCCCTGACCATCTCTATTTTTGTGGAATTCATGTTGATAGGTACATTAAGTGTATAAGCTAGTTGTACTACTGCATACGGTAGCCTCAGGCCATGTGTGGTTATTTAAGTTAAAATGAATTAAAGTAAAAAATTTAGTTCCTCAATTGTACGAGTTACATTTCAAGTGCTGAATGGCCACATGTGGCTAGTGGCTACCGTATTGAACGCTGTTGAGAACATTTGGATTGTCACTAAAAGTTCAATTGGACGGCGCTGGAGCAAAATGTATGGGCAGTGTTATGTGACTTTCTGTTCAGCTGCAGAGCCTGTGAAATAAGGCTTTCCTCTAACCTTGGCTACGCAGCCCCTTCCCAGCACCTCTCCTGCTCCACTTAGGGGATGTTGGGCTCAAGATCCCGAGTAGTTTAGAATCTTGGGATACAGGGAATTTCATAGCCCACGATGGTTTTATTCTGTGTTCTTGTTGTTACTTCAGAAATTTCAGCCTCCTCTCTGCTGATGCTGTGCCTTCGTAGTATGTTTGGTATACTACATAGGAGGGCTAGCAAGGGGGCCTTTTGGGCAATTATAGTTGGGTGAGTACCATTGTGACCTGAGGAAAGGAAATCTCTAATTTTCTGTGACATACCAGGTGCTAGGGGAAAAAAGGAAACCGATATTACAGATATTTAGGATTCTGGAATTTTTTTTCCAGTTATAGAATTGAGATAATGTTCTAGAGATTGGAGTCTTTACAGATAGTTCGACAAGGAACCCCTGAACATTCCTTTCCGTGATACTGTTAAACTGACATCAGAAGATTTCTTCCTGATGACTTTGGACATATTCTAAATAGATTGCAGTATACCTGTATTTTTCTCCTTGACTTAAAAAAACAGTAGGAAAGGGACACCTGGGTGACTCAGTTAAGCATCTGATTCTCGATTTTGGCTCAGGTCTTTATCAGAGACTGAGCCCCGAGTCAGGCTCTGCACTCAGTGAGGAGTCTACTTGAGATTCTCTCTCTCTCTCTCTCTCTCTTTGCTCCCTTCCCCTTGCTCCTGCTCACACACACTCTCTCAAATAAATAAATAAAAATCTTGAGCAATAGGGGAATCAAATTCCTTTTGTTGACAGATTTGCTCTTACATATTCTTCCTTTCTCTTATTTGTCTACAAATCTTCTGAAATCATGCTTCCCATAAGCCGTTCCTAGAATTTATGGATTCTAGGATTTATGGATTCTTCTCAGATGGATCCTGAGGATAGTTTCTTTTTGACTTGATCCAGGATGTGAAATCGTGCATTGAATGGGGGGGGGTGGGGGTATGCATAGGGTTCACATTCTTTTCCATCTGCTTTTAAGTAAATGTTGACTTTGCAGACCAGGTGAATGAACCTACAGTCATTCTTCAGTGGAAAGAAGTGATTAATTGTAGAGTGTCAGCATTTCCAAAATCTGGTTTCTAGTAATGTGCCTTGGGAAAGGGAGTCTGTGGTTAAGTTTTCAAACAAGTGAAGCAAAGCTAAATGGGTTTCTTCCTGGAAGAAGCTCAGGATCTCTAATATGTTGATGGGCACCATGGCTTTCCAGGAAGGGAAACTTACCTGAATTGAACCCTTGTTTGGGGACCAGTGGTCTGTAGGACACCGGTTCTGGAATTGCTAGACTGAGGGACGGTGTCTGAGAAACAGGAAAACACCCACTGTGGGAGAGTGCAAATGGAGCAATCTTGTGCATACTTCTGCTTTTCGTTTCTCAGTTTCTCAGTTTTTGTTTCTCGGTGATTATTTTTAACCCAGATAGCTTCACTTGAAGCTCTCATAAACTCACAGGCCCTTATAAGATAAAGTTGCCCCAAATCTTACGGAATCAGGAACATCATCTGGCTTGAAGAGCAGGTAAAAATTGCTGTCCGCTCTTTTTTTTTTTTTTTAGAAACCTTTTAGTGAAGCTGCTAATTCAGTTCTTTTTGGCATACATTTAGGGTCTGCTAAATATCTATTTCTGCTTCAAGGTACAATCACATTCTAAGAAGTAAGCAATTTATAGGCAATTCTTGTATGAAGATAATCTGGTAATGGCTTTTAGAAGACATCTGAAGCTCTGAGGACAAACTTTGTTGTCAGGGCCATGGATTATATGTGTGTCTTGCTTCTGTTCATACTTTCCTGGGCAGATTGACTAAATGAACTTCTATTTAACTTGCTCTAATAGTGTTAGCCAGGAGAGTGCCTGATAACAACAGCAGCAGTAATAGCTAGTATTTTGTAAGTGGTCACCATCTGCCAGGCCCTGTTCTAAGTATTATAGATGTGTTAGCTCTTTTAATCTTCGCAGAAATGCAGTGAGGTAGCTGTTATTTTTCCTGCTTTAAAATAAGAAAATACTGGGGTGCCTGGGTGGCTCAGTGGTTGAGTGTCTGCCTTTGGCTCAGGTCATGATCCCAGGGTCCTGGGATAGAGTATCACATCAGGCTCCCCACGGGCGAGCAGGCCTGCTTCTCCCTCTGCTTCTGTTTCTGCCTCTTTCTGTGTGTGTCTCATGAATAAATAAATAAAATGGGAAAATACTGTCGGCACTCTATAATAGAGAAGGCCAAAATTAATTATTTGGTCTGTGTTCATACTAGTGAATAACAAAGCATATTTTATATTATGTTTTCTTTAATTTTGAGATAGTGCTAGTTTTCATAAATTCCCAGGTAGTATGTAGCACATAATTGATTTTGTAATTAATGTATTCTTAAGATCTCTATCGTATATTTTATAACTTCTAATTTGGAGTTTTTAGACGTCAGTAGATGCTATAAAAATGGAATTTACTTAACATGTTTTTTCAACAGCCTATTCTTGGGCCAGTTTCTGTGTTTGATGCTAGGAATGCAAGGATGACTAAGCCCCCCCTCCCTGTCCTCACAGAGATGTCATCAAGAGGGAGGAGGTATAATCCTCCAAGCAGTTGTCGTTTCTTAGGCTGTGACATGGAAAGTGGTTTCTTGAACTTTATTTTAAAAAGTCAAAGAGAAAAGTTTTTAGGATGCAGTGGGACAAGAACCTGGGGAGAATCCACGGGTCTTAGATTATTTTTTCCCCAGATTTATTGAGATATTATTGACATATAACATGTAAATTTAAGCTATACGGTGGGATGATTTGATATGTGCGTATATTGCAGAATGATTACCAAAATAAGGTTAGTTAATGCTTCATCCCGTCCATCCCCACGATTACTTTTGTGTTTGTGTGGTGTTAACATTTAAGATCTACCTTCAACAACTTTCAAGCATATATTACTGTTAGATACAGTCACCATGTTGACATGTTGAACCTTAGATCCCCAGAACTTATTCCTCTTACAGCTGGAGGTTTGTACCCTTTGACCAACCTCTCCCCAACTCCCCAGCCTCCGGCAACTACCATTCTAACTCTCTTTTCCTATGACTTCAGCTTTTTAAAATTTCCCCATGTAGGGGCAGCCTGGGTGGCTCAGTGGTTTGAGCGCCTGCCTTCTGCCCAGGGCGTGATCCTGGAGTCCAGGATCGAGTCCCACATCCGGCTCCCAGTATGGATCCTGCTCCTCCCTCTGCCTGTGTCTCTGCTTCTCTCTCTCTCTCTGTGTCTATCATGAATAAATAAATAAAATCATTTAAAAAAATAAAAATAAAAATAAAATTTCCCCATGTAAATGAGAACACACTGAGTCTTTCTCTGTCTGACTTATTTCTTATAGCATAATAGGTCCATCAAATGACTTTTGAGTTGTTTAGTAGCCCTTACTTGATTTCTCACCGAAAGCGGTCTGCTTCCAGGTGTAGCATCATGCTACTCGTGAATGCAGGCTTCTAGCTGCTGGGGAGAGGGATTATCAAGGAGAGAGAATCTCATGCTGTGAAAGCAATACCCAACTGTTCCTGACGCAAATGAAGAGAAGAGAACCAAGATGTGGAGGGAATGCTCTTAGGATGAAAACTGGGGCCCTGACCAGAAGCCTTTGCTTGCCTTGGCTCAGTCAGCTTTAAAGGAAAATGGGGAGTTGGGTGGGTGGGGGGTGGAAGCTGAGTCTCCCTGGGAATTTCTGTATGAAGATGCGTTTCAAGTTGGTAGGCAGGGCTCTGGGCTCTTGGAGAAGCCAAATCTAGCAGCCAACTCCGACCCTTACTATAAAGCGGAACATGCTTCCGCTGCACTCCAAATCTGCTTTGTTGCTTGGTGTGCTGTGATCATGAAATATTTGTGGGTTTGTATGATTTCACAGGTAATCATACTCTTGATAAAATGATTGGCTGAAAGGCGTGTTGGGAAGATTTGTTTTTCTTTTCTTTTTTTTATAGAGATTTATTTTTTTTTCAGAGAGAGATTGGGAGAGAGCACAAGTTGGAAGGGCAGAAGGAGAGAGGGAGAGAGAATCACAAGCAGACTCTACACTGAGCACGGAACCTGATGTGGGGGGTTCAATCCCATGACCATGAGATCACGACCTGAGCCAAAACCAAGAGTTGGAAGCTTAACTGACTGTGCCACCCCAGCACCCCTTTTGTTTTCCAATAATGTATATTGAGTGTTTTTATGTGCCAGATACAAAGCATTTATTTTCATGTCCTTGACTCATTGAAGTCTCTCCATGGCCCTGTAAGGTGTGTGTTACTATCCCCACTTGCCAGACCAGGAAAAACTGACATTCAGAGGGTTTGAATGACTTGTTGAGACCAAGATGCACATCAGGAAGTCAGCTTTTAGAGGACGGTGATTTTGGCTTCTCCCTCAGGCAAGAATCTAGTTAAATCATCCCAGGAAGATGGAGATCCTTTTTAAGAAAAAGGAAACAAAAAATCTAGGTACACAGCTCTAATTAAATAAACAAAATATCATCTTTACTATTGTAGATAATATATGATTGTCTCTGGACATGACCGAGAGACTTTGAGTCATAGGATTCTGAGTCTCTGGCCTGGGTGTTAGGGTGATGAGAAGCAACCAGAGACCTAAGGAATTAACTTGCATGGTTTTTACCATTAGGGCAGGAGACCTGGCCTGAATAAAATGTGAGTTAGTGATATTGTGCCCAATCAGAGGGGAGAGGCCTGGAGTGACTCAAGAACACTACCCCCCCTGCCTGCTTCTGCCCTCCCCGCGCTCCAGCGAACCAGCACTTTCCCCATCAGAACGTAAACTCGGGCTTTTGTCTGGTTTGTTTATTCCTGTGTCCTCCACGCCTGGCACATAAAAGCTATTTAGGATTTGTTGGGCAGATGAATACATGAGTGTGTAAATCTCACGTGGCTAAACATTTTGGGCTCTCTCGGTAGCAGCATGGGAGTTCCTATCCTGTCACATATCCTTTGGTAACAGCCGTGACGGACACAGGCTCTCCAACCTCAATGCACAACCTCAGATTGTGAGGAGACAAGGCCCTCACTGCCCACCTGGCATCGGCCAGCCACGCTAGGAATGTGAGCTGCCCTCCCCACGGCTGAGGAATGGGGGCAGTAGCTGGTTCACCTACACTGCTCACTTGGCAGAGGTCAGCAACCTCTGCTCTCACCGAGCACGCCCTCCTTGTCATAAGTGTCCACCAGGTTCCAGAGTTCTCAAACAGCTGGTTCTGGCCACTCCTTCCTCCTCAGTGGAGGAAGGAGCTTCCCTCTCTGGCATTTTGTGCGAGGTCACTCCCGAAAGGCTTGTTTTTAAATGGGAAAAGTTTGGTCTGTGTGGCAGAAGGAGCATCCACAGGGAGGAGGAGCATCAGCCACAAGTTCCCTTCCTTCAGCATCTACAGAGTAAATTTTGGGGTCCTTACCATCAAGGAGCTCACTGGAGGGGGCAAGAGGCATGTAAGGCGGAAAACTCACAGTTCCACAGAAATGCTGGAAGGGCTATAGTAGAAGTAAGAACAAAGTGCCCAGGAGACAGAGAGGGAGGGGTTCAGGACTCTTGTGAAAACTTCATGAATAAGGGAAAACTTTATTTGGCCAGGAATATCAAAGAGCTTTGTCAGCTGAAGGTCCAGACAGAGGGTAGTAAATGCAGATGCCTTCACTTGGAGCTTCCTTTATGGCACACCTCCTCTCTCACTGTCCCTCTACTTCCTCGAATCTTGGTCATGCCTGGAAGTCGCTCCAGTCACGCTGTCCACCACACTGTCAACCTCACTGTCTTTGAAACTGCTCTGGTTTGCTTCATTGTTGCATCTCAGAAGCCTTCCCCACCACCCTATTCAAAATAGCATGTCTTTGTCTATCCTCTTAGCTTACTTTATTTTCATTCATAGCTGTGCCTCTCTCTGGCATTATGTTTATGATTGGACAAGGGATGTTTGTTTAATGCATGTATTCATTTATTCAGCTGATGTTGATGGACCCACCCATGTCTAGGCTCTAGGCTCTGGAGACAAGTGGATAAGATGGAGTCTCTGATTTCATAGGGTTTACATTCTAGAGTGGAGAGACAAACCCAAACCAAATGAACAAGTAGGGTAATTTCTGGGAGCGGTAAGCATATGAAGAAAATAAAATAGGGCAGAGACACAGAGTGACTAGTGCCTGGGAGAGAGCCGCTTTCAACGGGGTGGTTGGGAAAGGCCTCTCTGTGGAGGTGATGCTTGGACTGAGACTTGAATGGTGAGAAAAAGCCAGCTGTTAGGGGTTGAATTGTGTTACTGAAAAAAAAAATCATATTGAAGTTCTAGCCCCCAGTACCACAGAATGTGACTTTGGGGATAGAGTCATGGCAGATGAAACTGATTAAGATGAGGTCATCCTGGAGTACAGTAGGCCTCTAATCCAATGCAGTGGTAGCCTGATTAAAAAGAAATCTAGGGGCGCCTGGCTGGCTCAGTGGAGGGCTCATGTGACTCTTGATCTTGGGGTTGTGAGTTCAAGCCCTGCATTGTGAAATAAAAACACTTAAAAAATTTAGAGACCCTAGACAGAATGCCACATGAAGATGAATATAGAGACCTATAAGCCACCGGATACCAAAGATTTTGCCAAAAAACAACGGAAGCTAGAATGGCAGGATGGAATAGATTTTCTCTCACAGTCTTTGAAGGGAACCATTCTTGCTGACACTTAACCTTGGACTTTGAGCCTCCAGAAATTTGACACAGGGACACTAGGGTGGCTCAATCGGTTAAGCATCCACTCTTGGTTTGGGCTCAGGTCATGATCTCAGGGTTGTGGGATCGAGCCCCAGGTTGGGCTCCATGCTGGGTATGGAGCCTGCTTAAGATTCTCTCTCTCCTTCTCCCTTAGCTCCTCTGCTTCCCTCCTCCTCACTAGCTCACTCTCTCTTGGTAAAAAAAACAAAAAACAAAAAAATCATTGAAAAGTGTGGAATATCTAGCTTCCTCCTGATTTATCTGTACCATAACCCGATCTAAAAAGGGAGTAAGATGGATTCTGGCTTGAATGCTGAAGTAATCTTTCATATTCACACTTTTGCTAGGTAGTGTTCCCCCCCTCCCTTTTTTTTCATTTGAAGTATAATTAACAGGCAGTGTTGTAATTGGTTCAGGTGTACAATAAAATGATTTAACAATTCTGTACATTATTCAGTGCTCATCAAAGTAAGTGTTCTCTTAATCCCCTATATCTGATTCACCCCTCCCCCTAGCCACCTCCTCTTTGGAAACTACCAGCTTGTTCTCTGTATTTGAGTCTGTATTTTTGTTTCTCTTTAATTCTTTGTTTTGTTTCTCAAATTCCACATATAAGTGAAATCATATGGTATTTGTCTTTGTCTGACTTATTTCACTTAGTATTATATTCTCTAGATCCATCCATGTTGCTCCAAATGACAAGATCTCATTCTTTTTTGTGACTAATATTCCATTGCATATACATACCACCTCTTTATCCATTCATCTATGGATAGAACTTGGCTACTGTAAATAATGCAATAAGCATAGGGGTGCATATATCTTTTTGAATTAGTATTTTCATCATCTTTGGGTAAATACCTAGTACTGGAATTATTGGATCATATGGTAGTTCTAATTTTAACATTTTGAGGAGATTCATACTAAGTTGTCTACTGTGGGCTGCACAAATTTACATTCCCACCAACAGTGCACTGAGGGTTCCTTTTTCTCCATATCCTTGCCAACACTTGTTATTTTTTGTGTTTTTTTATTTGAGCCATTCTGACAGGTGTGAGGTGATACGTCATTGTGGTTATTTGCATTTCCCTGATAATGAGTGATGTTGAGCTTCTTTTCATGTGTCTGTTGGCCATCTGTATGTCTTCTTATTTATTTATTTATTTACTTACTTACTTACTTACTTACTTACTTATGATAGACATAGAGAGAGAGAGAGAGAGAGAGAGAGAGGCAGAGGAGGAGGGAGAAGCAGGCTCCATGCCCGGAGCCCGACGCAGGACTCGATCCCGGGACTCCAGGATCGCGCCCTGGGCCAAAGGCAGGCACCAAACCGCTGAGCCACCCAGGGATCCCCTGTTGGCTATCTGTATGTCTTCTTTGGAAAAATGTCCATTTGGGTCATTATGCCCATTTTTAAATTGGGTTATTCATTTTTTGGGTGTTGAGCTGTATAAGTTCTTTATATATTTTGGATATTAACCCCTTAGCAGATATGTCATTTCCAAATATATTTTTCTTATTATTCTTCTTTTCTTTCCTGTTCTCTACCTTCTTTTCTGCATATGAAAATAACCAATCTTTATTCAGATACTTTTATTTTTATTTTTTAAAGATTTTATTTATTTATTCATGAGAGACACACAGAGAGAGGCAGAGACACAGGCAGAGGGAGAAGCAGGCTCCATGTAGGGAGCCTGACGTGGGACCCAATCCCGGGACTCCAAGATCACGCTCTGGGCCAAAGGCAGGCACTAAACCGCTGAGCCACCCATGGATCCCCAATTCAGACACTTTTAAAGCATTATTTTAAAGATAACATATTTCCTCTTTGTTATTTGGGAAGAACTGGTTCATTTACCCATTGGCCAATTCTTACCCCCTTAAGAATTTTGTCATTAAAACCCACATTCATATATCTTATTAGGATATTTAAGGTGATTTGATTTGTTTATTGTGAAATGGGTGCATTTTTTTTTTTTGGATGCACTTTTGTTAGGCATAAACCGAAGAGGGGAATAGTTTACTGTAGCTAATAGGACTTCAATTTGGGATCCATAATGTCTTTGAGGGCAAAAGTCTTCAGATGAAGATTAAGGATAATCATAAAAATAGTTATGTGTTGCCAAGCTCTGTGCTGAGTACGAGTGTGGAGCGTTTTATTCATCCTCACAGAAATCTTACTAGACGTCTAACTAATCCATTCTACAGGTGAGGAAACCAAAGATAGGAAAGTCAAGTATGTCAGTAAAGTTCTAGGTAGTTAAGTTGGTGGACCTGTGACTCAGACCCAGGCTCTTTCATGGTAGTGTTTGAGCTTTGACACTTACTTGGTGACCATCATTTACCATTAGTGAATCCTTATGTGTGAAAGGCATATTTCAAGTTTGAAAAACAAAAAGAAAAAAAGAAAAAAGAAAAACAAAAAGAAAAAAAAAGAAAGAAAAGAAAAATCAGACAGTATAACCTGTTACGGATTAATAGCATTGTAGGCTGTTGGTGTGTAAAGACAGTTTCAAGATTACTATAGGAATCCTAGTTCCCCAACTTTACTTAAAAAAATGTGAGGGGGGTGTATCTGGGTGGTTCAGTTGTTTGAGTGTCTGACTCTTGATCTCAGCTCAGGTCTTGATTTTAGGGTTGTGAGTTGAAGCATTGGGTGGAACCTACTTAAAAAAATTTGAGTGTATTATGTCATACATGTTAAAAGTCAATCTACAGGGACACCTGGTTGGCTCAGCGGTTGAGCACCTGCCTTTGGCCCAGGTTGTGATTCTGAGATTGAGTCCCGCGTCCAGCTCTCTGCAAGGAGCCTGCTTCTCCCTCTATGCCTCTGTCACTCTCTCTCTCTCTCTGTGTCTCTCATGAATAAATAAATAAATCTTAAAAAAAAAAGTCAATCTACATACGAAAACAACACACTGATCCACACTTCAGGTACTTTTAAAATGTGATTTTAAAAAATATTATTTAAAGATACTTTATTTTTTTTTCATTATTTGAGTCTGTGAAGTCTAATTGGGATACCACAATATTCAATTCTTCTTGAATCCCAAAGTGACTCCTGTTTTTAGATGAGAGGAAAAAAAGTTAGCATCTGTCTGTGAGAGGCACTTTTTCATCTTCTCTCTCACAGTGCACTCTCTGATGTGTGCAGACACGGGGGTGTGGGAAACTTTTCTGCTCCCCTTGTAGGATCACTGGCTGGGGCCCTATGTGTCAGACTGACGAAAGACAGATTAACCAGAGAAAAAGGAAAGTTTGTTAACCTGTACATTATGCACACATATGGGATCCCTCCAGATGAATAACTGAAAGAGGTGCTGAGAACTTGGGGTACTATCTTAATCAAAGAAGACTACGTATTTAGAGCAGCCGTGAGATAAAAGGTCTTTGAGCTTTCCAGGGTGGCAAATACATGAGGGAACTAATGGTAGGTAAGGATTAATTTTAGCAAAGGTTGATACATAGCTTCCCTTTTTGCCTTCTCTGTGCTTATAAGGGTCTAGTGTCTCTGGTAATTAACTTCCGCTCTTCCTGGTAGAGTGGGGATGGGGAGATACCTTTATCAATTTAGGTCCTGCTTTTAGGCAAATAGGGGAAAGTGGAGAGGTTTTTTTTTTTTCCCCCCTGTAGTCTTCAAAAATAATCCTTACTCTAAAGTAGCATATTTTAGGGGCACCTGGATGGCTTAATGGTTGAGCTTCTGCCTTCACCTCAGGTCATGATCTCGAGGTCCTGGAATCAAATCCCGCATTTGGGCTCCTCGCAGGGAGCCTGCTTCTCCCTCTGCCTGTGTCTCTCTGCCTCTCTCTCTGTGTCTCTCATGAGTAAATAAATAAAATCTTTAAAAAATAAAGTAGCATATTTTGGGGTGGCATATTCTGCTACCCTTCACAAGCTGTGCATGGATGATTATATATTGAAGCATTTTTTCCATGAAGAATGACTGCTATGTTTCATGTACTGATCTGGGTGTTGGAGATACATCATTGAACAAGACAGATAAACCTTTCCGCCTCCCTGGAGCTTACATTTCTAGTTGGGGATTATAGGGAGTAATGAAATAGAGGAATATAGTACTTATCATGTGGTTGGCTTTTATGAAGAAAAACAAAGCAGGGAGAAGGGAAAGAGAGTGCCCTGAGGGGCATGCTGCAATTTAAAAAATAGAATCATCCGATCAGAGAAAGGGCTCAGTGGAAAGAAGATGCTTGAACAAATTTCTGAGGGAGTGAGCCTGCGGGACTTTGATGTGGGGTGGTGCTGTTCTAAGTAGCAAGAATGATGAGAGCATAAGCGAGGCTGGCTTAGAGGGGTGGGGGTGCGTGGTGGTGGGGACGAATATCTGGAAAAGAAATCAGAGAGATAACTGGGGAGGAGTGAGCAGGAATAAGTCCAGGAAGGACTTGTAAACTATTGTAAAGACTTGGGCTTTAACCCTTGGTGAGGTGGGAGTCCCAGATCCCCTAGTGTGAGCGCCCAAGGCAGCAGTGTCCATTCACTGCAGACGCCCTTTACTCGGGGAATGTGGGAGCTCGGCTGGTGACAGGGGACACCCGTTAGACACCCAAGCCATGGGCAGCCAAGTGTAAAAGCCTGCAGTCCCGGGGTGGAGATACACATTTGGGAGTCATCAGCATGTGGATTGCATGTAAATCTGTGGAATCAGATGCGAGCATGAAGAGGATGGACGCAGAGAGGCCTGGGAGTAAGTGTGGGCACTGGGCTAGCTGGGGCGATGGGGGCCAGTGGCAGAAGAGACGGGGAGTGGCACCAGTGAGGGAGGGGCACGTATAGGAGAGAGTAGTTTCATAGTAGTCCAGTGAAGGAAAGGCTCCAAGAGCAGTGTGCTCTATCAGGTGCTGCTGCTCAGTCGGTTACGATGACCAAAAATTGGCCTCTGGGGAGATCCCTGGGTGGCTCAGTGGTTTGCCGCTGCCGTCAGCCCAGGGCCTGATCCTGGAGACCTAGGATCGAGTCCCACATCAGGCTCCCTGCATGGAGCCTGCTTCTCCCTCTGCCTGCATCTCGGCCTCTCTCTCTCTCTCTCTGTATGTGTGTCTCTCATGAATAAATAAATAAAATCTTTAAAAAAGTTGGACTTAGCAGTGCCGCTGGAGGTCATTATTGCAGTTAGTTGGGGGCTGACTGCTGCTGCGTGCCACCTGTCGAGGCTCTTCTGTGCAGGGCCCACATGATGGGCTGCCCTGCTGTCCACTCTGTGCCGTTCACCTGGCTCTGCTCTGCTGCCCGGCAAAATCATTCCCGAGTCCTCTCCTGGATACCTGAGGTGCAGTTGGAGAGCTGACGTATACTCGAGTCCAGCTGCCGCATCCTGTGGCTCGGGAGGACGAGGGGTGGGCAGGTGTGCTGGGGGTAGAAGCGAGCCCGGCCTCCTGTCTGCCGCCCTTGGCCTGCTCGGCTGCGGGACCCGAGGTCACTGGGCCGCGGGGTCGGTGAGCCCCGTGGTCGGGGGACAGTCTGCAGACTTTTGACGGTACCAAGAGCTGGTTCGGTTACAGCATGGGGATCGGTCCCACGGGCAGGGTACAGTTGGGTTGTAATTGTGAGCAGTGACTGATGACGTAGGCTTTCGCGTCAGGGCTCCGGGTAATTGGGTCTGTCAAGGTTCCTGGAGGTCTGCCTGGTGTGAAGCTCACGTTTCTTGTGAATCATTAAGACCATAACGGACTGGAGTGGGGTGTCAGGCCCTGCTGACTGCGATCTCTCAATGACCTCTCAGCGATCCTTCTTCCCCTGCCCTAGTCCCCGGCCGTGGTGCCCGAGGAACATTACGTATCTTCCTCCTGAAGCCCGCGGTGGTCTGAGAGGTGTCAGCTTGCCTTTTGGCCTCTCGACGACAGGAGCGTCAGTTGCAGCACATGGGAAGAGCCCCTTCCTTGTCCCTCTCCTCCTGACTGTCCTCTCTCTGATCAGCTTGTCGAGCCGGGTGGAACGTTACACTCCAGAGAGGCCCGGGGCTTCTCAGACCTGGGTTTGAATCCCAATTCTTGTGCTCACTGGCTGTGTTGAGTCTCAGCAGACGAGTTCATGTCCTGAGCCTCAGTTTCTTCATCTACAAACGGGGATAGTCATTATCACCTCAGAGAGTCGTGAGAATTTAAACTGCCACTCACCTGCCACATGCTTTTTCACAGTGCCGTACACTACCCAGGTTGTACGGGTACCCAGGGTGGTTGGTACAGGTATTAGGGTATCGCAACTGTAGCTTTCAGGATGTTGCTCATGTGAAAACCATCTTTTCAAAGATTTTTTTTTAAAGTGTTTTTATTTTTATTTTTTAATTTTTTTATTAACGATAGTCATACAGAGAGAGAGAGAGAGAGAGAGAGAGAGGCAGAGACACAGGCAGAGGGAGAAGCAGGCTCCATGCACCGGGAACCTGACGTGGGATTCGATCCCGGGTCTCCAGGATCGCGCCCTGGGCCAAAGGCAGGCGCCAAACCGCTGCGCCACCCAGGGATCCCTTTTCAAAGATTTTTAATTGATGCCATTGCCTGGGGTTTATTTATGAAACAGATTGAGTAGAGTTACACCCACAAATCTGTTAAGATTTTCCCTAAAGAAATTACCAGATGTCTTGTGTGTGTTTTTTTTCTTCCTGGTTGCTGCTACTGGGGGAAGAAGTCCAGCAAAACAACCTAAAACAAGGTACTGCACACTCATCTTCCTTCCTGTGGCAGAGACCCTTCGTGTCACTTAGGCACACCTTGGTTCAATAGGCAAATGGTCTTCTGACAATACAGGTGTTTTGGAAATTGATTCCCTTGTGCCTTGTCTGCTAATCCGTTATCACAGGGGCTTGAAGGCTTCCTGGTGAGTGAGATTCTCTGCTAGGTACAGTGGGGGACACTGGGATGACACAGTGCAGGCCATGGCCCGAGGAACCGCTGATGTTGCTTGGGGGAACTACCCCCATATAGCTGGCAGCATGGCGTGTGCTGGCGTTAAGGAACAGGAGCTCTGGAGTCACACTGACCGGGTTCCTGTCTCCAGCTGTGTGACCCGGGCAAGGTAGTTGACATCTCATGCCTCAGCGTCCTCATCTGAAGAACGGGGATTATATCAGTACTTACCTGGCTGTGAGAATTCAATGACTTAATGGATGAAAAGTGCATGCACAGTGCTCAGTGCATGTGTGCTTAGTAACTATTAGCTGTTGTTACCATGACTGACAGTACTACAGAATGGAAAGGGGAGATGATAATGGCTACTGTTTGTAGTAAACTCCTGGGCTTACACAGCCTCTGTGTTAAGTGCCTCACGTTCCAGGTCTCATCTGATCCTCAAAGGGGCCTTGTAAAATAAGATATTTTAAAGATGAGAAAACTGTGGCCCAGTGAGGTTGAGTACTTGCCCAAAGTCACACAGCCATTAAGTGATTTAAATCTGTATCTGACTCAAAAACCTGTGCTCTTTCCTGTGAACAATATTTCCAGGGAAAGAAAGAGAGAGGGAAGGAGTCTTTATTTCAGCCCAGGGCGATCCTGGAGACCCAGGATCGAGTCCCACATCAGGCTCCCTGCATGGAGCCTGCTTCTCCCTCTGCCTGCGTCTCTGCCTCTCTCTCTCTCTCTCTCTCTCTCTCTCTCTCTCTCTCTCTGTCTCTCATGAATAAATAAATAAAATCTTTTAAAAAGTTGGACTTAGCAGTGCCACTGGAGGTCATTGTTGCAGTTAGTTGGGGGCTGACTGCTGCTGCGTGCCACCTGTCGGGGCTCTTCTGTGCAGGGCCCACACGATGGGCTGCCCTGCTGTCCACTCTGTGCTGTTCACCTGGCTCTGCTCCGCCGCCCGGCAAAATCGTTCCCGTGTCCTCGCCTGGATACCTGAGGCGCAGTTGGAGAGCTGATGTATACTCGAGTCCAAATACATAATTTGTCCCCCCTTTATCAGCGCTGAATAAAACAGCATGGTCAGTTGCCAGTCCCCCAGCTGCCCGTCACTCAGGTGGGGCAATAGCCGCGGGAGCTTCTGGATGTGTCAGGTGCACCTCAGAACCTCTGCACCTGCAGTGTGCAGGCCTTCAAGGTGCTTCGGCTTACTCTTCACCTGTCAGGGATTATGTGCTGTGCTGTTAGGAATAATGCCAATTTTTCCAAACAAATCTGTTCCAACTCATTTCAAGATATACATCAAAAATTAATTGGTAGGGCCAGTTAAGTGTTAATGCATATTTATAGATTAGCCCTCTGCAAATCAGCATCTGGCTAAAAAAATTACCAGTCCAAACCTTTAGTAACAGCAGCAAAGCATTTCTTAATTTCTTTTTTTTTCTTTCTTTTCTTTCCTTTTTTTTTTGTCAGTGAACTGTTTTCCTGACTCTGTGTGTGTGTGTGTGTGTGTGTGTGTGTGTGTGTGTGTGTGTGTAGAGCAGAGCTTGAGAGAGGAGAGGGCTGGGAGCATAAAGGGGAAGTGTTAGTTTTAGAATATTTTTCAGATTTATTGCAATTGTATTTCATACAGGGACTTGAACTCCAGACTGTTTTCACTTATATTAGTAGAGTGGGAGCTGATGTAGTGAATAGGAAAGATAAATGTGTTAAATGGTAATGAATAGCATCATTTATTTACATTCATGCAGTAAATACTGGAATTCCAATTATGTGCCAGACGCTGTGCTCAGCATGGGCCAGTAAATAATATGTCATGCTAATGTCTTTTAGTAAGCTTTAATATTATGAAAAATCACATGAAAATGGTAAAGAATTCCACATTATAATAGTACAATGAAAAATGAGTTTTTTCCTCTCAGACCATCAGATTTTCTTGACTGCCCTTCCCAAGAACTTTACTACATATTCACTTATGTATGTGTCTTCTGCATCATCTTTTTGTTATTTTTTCTTTTTTAATACGAATGGGATCCTTAAAGAGCATTCCACCTCTTGCTTTTTTCATTCAGCAGTTGTTCTTGTTAATATGTTAGCACCAACTGGTCTCCCCCACTGTTTTATTACAGCTGCATAGTATTCCATCATATGGACATACCACAGTTTAGTTTTCTGCCCTTAAAACTTACTTTATTTATTTTTTCTTAAACTTACTTAAAAATGAAGGCACAATTTCCTGCCCTACAGAGTTCTCTTTTAATGAGAGTTATACAAAATAAAATCTGTGACTGCTGCCCTAGTGCTGGCACGTGTTTAGAGTCACATAAATATTAGCAAAATGGATGAATTGATCATGTTTATTCAGTTATTCAGGTCGTTTTTCTTTATAGATAATTTAAAAATAAAATTTAGAACTACGAATGATCACATTCCAAATTAATGGATTCTGTGTTAATGAGGTTTATGTCCTATCAGCTGCATTCCCTCGCACTTTATTTGCATAGTGATGTGGCTCAGAAGTATCCCTGAGGGTGACAACATGGAATAGTTCTGTTGCCTGTCACTGCCGAGGGCTGGATGGTAGCTCTCCTATAGATCAGCAGACTCTGTGGCACGTTTTGTTCTGTCTGGCAGGTATTTTAATTTGCTTGAATGATAGACACCTTAAACTCAGACCTTTCAGACCCCAGAAGCATATAAACATTGGTCAGCATTATTTTCAGAGTTTTCTAAGGCATTAGGGATGGCATTCGTAATACAAGAGCTATATTCCCGGTGGAGAGATCTTCCTTCCTGTGGCAGAGACCCTTCGTGTCACTAGGCACACCTTGGTTCAGTAGGCAAATGGTCTTCTGACAATACAGGTATTTTGGAAATTGATTCCCTTGTGCCTTGTCTGCTAATCCGTTATCACAAGGGCTTGAAGGCTTCCTGGTGGGTGAGATTCTCTGCTAGGTACCGTGGGGGACACTGGGATGACACAGTGCAGGCCATGGCCCGAGGAACCGCTGATGTTGCTTGGGGGAACTACCCCCATATAGCTGGCAGCATGGCGTGTGCTGGCGTTAAGGAACAGGAGCTCTGGAGTCACACTGACCGGGTTCCTGTCTCCAGCTGTGTGACCCGGGCAAGGTAGTTGACATCTCATGCCTCAGCGTCCTCATCTGAAGAACGGGGATTATATCAGTACTTACCTGGCTGTGAGAATTCAATGACTTAATGGATGAAAAGTGCATGCACAGTGCTCAGTGCATGTGTGCTTAGTAACTATTAGCTGTTGTTACCATGACTGACAGTACTACAGAATGGAAAGGGGAGATGATAATGGCTACTGTTTGTAGTAAACTCCTGGGCTTACACAGCCTCTGTGTTAAGTGCCTCACGTTCCAGGTCTCATCTGATCCTCAATGGGGCCTTGTAAAATAAGATATTTTAAAGATGAGAAAACTGTGGCCCAGTGAGGTTGAGTACTTGCCCAAAGTCACACAGCCATTAAGTGATTTAAATCTGTATCTGACTCAAAAACCTGTGCTCTTTCCTGTGAACGATATTTCCAGGGAAAGAGAGAGAGAGGGAAGGAGTCTTTATTTTGTGGGTGAAGAATGAGGTGCAGAGCACTTAAACTACTGGCCCAAGATTACGTGGAAACCCAGGCTTCCTTAGACCAGACTCCACAGTGTCTTTAGACGCTTGACGATAAAATGAGACAAACTGGGTTGTCCTGCTCCAGAGGAGAGAGCCAGACTGATGCATTGAAATAGGCTGACTTGGGATAAATGGAAAGGAAAATCTGTCCCACAAAGCTGTCCAATATGAATTGAAATAAAGGTGTATTTTTCTCAAATGTAAAAGAGTTTGGAGGTGGGCAGTCGAGAGTTAGTTACGGTGGTTCCCTAAGGTCTTCAGGGACAGGAGCACAGGACAGGGCATTGGCCCTGTTTGTTGTCACTCCGACCCCAAATCCATACAAGACCCAAGCCACGGTTCTGGCTTTGGAATTCGGAAGGTCCTTCACATGAACAGTTTTATCAAATTAGCAGGAACGGTTTGTCTCTGGGGAAGCAGACTATGGAGGATTTATTTTTTGCTTATTAGTCTTGTGTCCAGCAGTGTTTTCCTGGTTTACTTTCCTTGTATATCCTGCCATTTTGTGAATTCAGTGTTATACATCTTTTTGGTCTATTTAGTATACCTATTGATTCTTTTGTGTGCATGCTGAAGATTGGCCCAGGGTACTCAAATGCTGGTAAAGACACACAGAGAGAGGCAGAGACACAGGCAGAGGGAGAAGCAGGCTCCTTGTGCAGAACCTGATGCAGGACTCAATCCCAGGACCCCGGGATCATGACCTGAGCTGAAGGCAGATGCTCAAGCTCTGAGCCACCCAGGTGTCCCTAGACCTGTTGCTTTTAAAGTATATTTATTTTTAGTAATTTCTACATCCAAAATAGGGCTCGAACTCACAACCCACAAGATCAAGAGTTGCGTGCTCTTCTAGCTGAGCCAGCCCAGCACCCCATCCTCTTGCCTTTATATTGAACTTTTCCATGTCATTAAAAGTTCTTAACTATTTATTGGTATGATAAATTGTTTCCAGTTTTTCTCTGTTATAGATAATATGCAGCTGCTCATAAGTGACAGCATTGCTGCACATGAATCTTGTTTGCATGTCTCATCTCCTTAGGATAGATTCCTAGAATATAATTACTGGGTACACCCATTTTGGGGGGTCTTGGCACATATGGCCAGATTGTTCTCCAAAAGGGGTTTACCCATTCCTTTCCCTCACCACCTCCCCCGAAAAGGGATAGGTGAGCTCGTGCATTTCAGTATGCCATTGCCCTGTCCAGAGAATGATAGAGATAGAAGTCCCAAACATGAGGAGGGCAGGCATCGATAGACTATCACAGCTAAGTCAGACAGCTATCATTTTCTTAGGGCTTACTTGTGTGCCCAGCACTTGCTAAACATGTTTCCTGTATTTATATCTCGTCCTACTTACATCAGCTCTTCAGCATCGGTGCTATTGCAAACAAGTAAGTTCACAGAAGTTAAGTGACTTGCCTAAGGTCACACAGATAGATTAACAGTGAAAATAATTTTGTTACGGGTAACAAACTAAAGACTAAAAGAGGCTTTAGTTTTAGGTCTTGAAAAAGCAAACCTTTTTTTTCAAGTGTAGCATACATACCAGGGCGCTCGGCTGGCTCAGTTGGTGGGGCCTGTGTCTCTTGATCTTGGAGTTGTGAGTTCGAGCCCCATGTTTGGTATAGAGATTACTTAAAAATAAAATCTTAAAAAATATATGCAGAAAAGTGCACACATCTTCAGTAGTACTACTTGATGAATGAGAAAACATTTCTTCAAAAAAAACACTATCACATGTGTATTTGTGTGTGAGAGAAAGCGTGAGCACACATGTGCAGAAAGGAGAGATGCTGGGGGTCTCAAGGGACTTGCTGATGGAAGGGGCTGCAGATCCTCCAGTCAGAGAATGTAGCCTTCACCTCTCAGAGTTATGACGGTTCCATTGAATGGAACATTAACTCTGCTGCTGGCAGCTCTGGACAGGAGATGCTTTGGGAGGAGGAATGTTGCTCTAATTTAATTATGAATCTCAGGGAAG
Organism: Nyctereutes procyonoides; assembly: GCF_905146905.1. NCBI lineage: Eukaryota > Metazoa > Chordata > Mammalia > Carnivora > Canidae > Nyctereutes > Nyctereutes procyonoides. The sequence goes on from NW_026575122.1 coordinate 29,298,424, forward strand.
CAAATAATGATCCTCTCCAGTCTGCTGTGCTTGATGCAAGGATGCTGCTGGCATGTCTCCCAGGTCTTTCAGGTGTACTGAAGAGGAAGGGGTGAGGCGCTGTAACTATCCTTCCGGGGAGGTGCATCTCCACCCAGAAGGAATGTGAACCTCAGAGGTTTGGATGCCTAATCTGGCCAGCCCCCCAAATTGCTTGTACCTGTAAACCTAGCAGGTCACAATAACATCTGGGAAAGCTAGAAAGTGGAGTGATCATGTGCCCTGAAGTGCTTCAGACGGTCCCACTTTACACTGCTTTCCTGGGGCCATTGCTAATAATACCCCATTTTCTCTCCCGAAAATGTCCTGATTTGTGAAATAAATTATCTGGTTACTTACTTAGAGATCATGTTTGAGCTCTACCGCTTTTGTGCAGCTTGGACCCCAGACAAGTTCCTCTACCTGGGCAACCTTCATTTTCCACACCTGCCACACAGAATTGTAGTAAAGAGGGTCCTTATCCCCATCCTCAGAACAAGGACTTGAATTTAAAGGCCTTTTAAATTTTATCTTTGCTGTTATCCTTGTAGCTGGAATTTTCAAACAAGGGTGATTAACTGTGAATGTCTGAGATAGCAGAGGCTGGAAGGCTGTGTGTTTTTCTCATCTACCTCCTAAAGAATTTGCTGGTCTTCTTCCCAGGATAAAAGGAATAATTGTTAGAGCTTTCCCTCCAAATATAGAAGCTAACAGCATTTGAAATGTGAACAAACCATCAGTAAAGTAGGCTTGGACTTCAGTGACTTAGTCCTCACTTTAGGACAGTGATTAAGAAACTGAGATAGGGGCGCCTGGGTGGCTCACTTGGTTGAGGCCCTGACTCTTGGTTTCCATGCAAGTCATGATCTCAGGGTCATGGGATCAAGCCCCACATCAAGCTCCACACTCAGCCAGAAGTCTGCTTGAGATTTTCTGTCCCTCCACCTCTGCCCCTACCCTCACTCATGTTCTCCCTCCTTCTCGCTCTAAAATAAATAAATAAATAAATAAAATGTTTTAAAAAATCCTGAGATAACATTTAGTTTTATAGCACGACATGCGATCTGGTTTGTGCTTGTTGTCTTGGTAGAACTGTTAATAGCATTCCTCTTCGCTCTCAAACATGGCTCTGTTTAGACAATCAATTGTATGGTTACACTAAATATTTAGGATCTGTGTAAGCCTATCTTAAGGTTAAGAGTCTTAGACTAGAAACAAGTCAGGATCCATAAACAGGAGAATGGGTGAATAAATCGTGGCATATTCCTACAACAGACTACTATTATTATATAGCAGTGAAAGTGAATGAAATATAATCATACATGTGAACATGAATAAAACTGAAGAAAATTGACAGTGAAAAAGCAGGTTGCAAAAAGAATACCTACTATATAATTTCACTCACATGAAATTCAATAAAGCAAAATTAAATGGTTTATTGCTTAGGAATACATATATGTATGAAACTGTAAAGAAAAGCAGAAGAATGATTAACTCAAAGTTGAGATTGGTGTTTACCTGTATGGGGGTGGGGGCGGAGGTGGGGGAAGATGGCCTGACAATAAAAGGACACAAGGGGCTTCAAAGATACAGATTTTTTTTTTAAAGATTTTATTTATTCATTCTTGAGAGACAGAGAGAAAGGCAGAGACACAGGCAGAGGGAGGGGCAGGCTCCATGCAGGGAGCCTGACGTGGGACTCGATCCAGGGTCTCCAGGATCACACCCTGGGCTGAAGGCAGGCGTTAAACCCCGAAGCCACCCAGGCTGCCCAAAGATACAGATTTTATTCCATTTCTTAAACTGTGGGATGGGTCTGTGAGTGTTTCACTATTGTCTTTTCATTTCAAACACATGTAAAATGTGTGTACCTTCTCTTGATTCCTCGGGATATTTCATACAAATATACAAGGAAACATATATACAGAAAAAAAGTAAAAATAAAGCAAGATGTATGATATCAGATCTTATACTCTATCAAATATGAGTTTTGGGAGTGATTGCTCATAGTCCAGTGCATTTGGGGAGAAGGTAGCCGGACTTTTAGGCTCGGAGCTGAGAGGATAGTGAGGCAATTTGAAAGTACCTTTAAATCTTTAAAACCCTGCTGGCCACAGGATAGGTAGTTGGGTTAGTTTCTCCTGCCAGTACCCCTCTACACTCTCGGGCTGATGGTCACCGAGTGTACCTTGTGTTAATCCCTTCACATGTAGTACATGTTTTAACTCTCGGGGAAGTGCTGTGTGCTAGACTGTGTTGTCATCTCCACCGTTCAGGGCAGCGGATTGTGGGGAGTTAAGGAAGCTACCCCGGCAGTAAGTGTCTGCCCTGGAACTCAGGTCATCTGGCTGCCACCGCTGCCTCTGGCCCTGACTGCAGTGAAGTGCGAACACCCCGTCTCACCGGCACTAAAGTGGAGGCAGATGCTGGACATGGGCAATTTTACAAAAAAACTTTTGCTCCTTACTTTTGAGGACGGTATCTTTGTCAGGCTTTGCTTGCCCCGGGTCTCAGTTGTCCCTGTGGCTCCGTTAACAGGCTGGCAGCTCCCCTGGTGACCCTGGGTTAAGGGGTTCCGACACCCGACAAAGGATGAGTAGGAGGTGACTTCTGCGCAGAGCACGAACATCTGTACCTCGGGTGCTCTTGATCCAAGTGATTTGGCCTTAGTCCTTCTGTCAAATTCATAGAGTTAGTGTGGTTATCTTAAGAAAAAGAAGCTTGGCATAATGAAAGAAAAAAGAGGGTATCATAGGTGGAGATGACTGGGTCCCTGCAGGAGGGACTGCTGCAGTCAGGCTGCTCCCTGGAATAACAAACAGCCTGGTCTCCAGTCTTGAATCCCAGCTCTGCCACTTACTGGCTGTGGCCTCAGGCAGGTCACGTCACCTCACGGAGATCTGGTCTCCTCATCTGTAGGTTAGAGATGATAGTACTGTGTCAGACTGTGTCTTGTTTGCCCCGAAGTCTCCTCCCTTTCCTCCCTCCCTCCCTCTCATCCCTCTCCTCCCTTTCCTTTCTCCCTCCCTCCCTCCTTCCCTCCTTCCCTCCCTCCCTATCTCCCTATCTCCCTTTCCTTTCTCCCTCTCCTCCCTTCCTCCCTTCCTCCCTTCCCAGGCAGAAGTCAGTTAACCTCAGGAAAGATGAACCTTGCCCCTGGACTTAGGGGAAGGTACGGGAGTGCTTTTGGGTCCATGAGACATGAGGGGAGTTTGCAGGAGAGCACTGGGTGGAGATTTTCTCCTGCGTAAGGGGGGAGTGGAAGAGGAGGACCTCCGGCTGTGCTACTCCTAGCTTCCTGCTTTGAGTGCAGTCCTGTTTGGAGGTGATGTGTGGAACCACTGCAGCTGCTTCCTGACTATGAGGGGGAAGACCAGGGAAGTTACAGGCATATCAACCCCATGTCCTAAGCATGTTCCCTAAGCATCCCTGGAGTTACATCCAGATTTCTTTTTACACAAGGAAAATAGATTCCCATTTGGTGCAAGTTACTATTAGCCATGTTTTCTGTTACTTGTAGTCAAAAAATGATTTCATTTTATCTTATTTATTTAAACAAATACTTACTTGAGAGAGAAAGAGCACGAGTGGGGAGGAGAGGGAGAAGCAGGCTCCCTGCTTAGCCCCAGACACAGGGCTCATGACCTGAGCCAAAGACAGGTGCTTAACTGACTGAGCCATTCAGGCACTCCCAAAAAAGTGATTTTAAAAGTATTTATTCCTTATTGGGTTTTTATGGGAGTTAGAATAGATTCTTAATACATCTGGAACACAGTAGATACATAATTGTAGTTGCTACCGTCATTACCACCACCATCACCCCACCTCCATGGGCTAGTCAGACTGTAGGGAAGGCAGAGGAGAAGAAATGTTGAAGGATTTTGTCCCTTCCCTTCTTCGGTATACCCCGTCTCATTTATTTAAAGTAATTTAAATTCCAGTTTATTTAAAGCTATTTAAGTTCCAACTTTTTTGGCACAAAGCTAATGTTTATTTCACCTTTGGGTCATATTCTTGGATCCTCAATTCCAGTATAGATAACATATGGTGTAATATTAGTTTGAAGTGTGCAATATTGTGATTCAACACTTCCACTCATCACCTGGAGCTCATCACAAGTGTACTCCTTCATCCCCATCACCTATTGCACCCATGCCCCCCTAAGGCAACCGTCAGTTGTTTTCTATATTTAAGAGTGCATTTCTTGGTTTGCCTTTTTCCACACTCATTTCTATTTTGTTTCTTAAATTCCGCATTTGAGTAAAATCATATGGTATTTGTCTTTCTCTGACTTATTTTGTTTAGCATAATGCTCTGTAGCCCCATCCATGTCATTGCAAATGTCAACATTTCATTCTTGTTTATGGCTGAGTAATACTCTATTGTCTTCTTTATCCATTCATCAAGAGTGGATATTTGGGCTGTTTCCATAATTTGGCTCTTGGAGATAATGCTGCTATAAACATTGGGATGTATGTATCCCTTTGAATTAGTATTTTTGTAGGTTCTTTGGGTAAATACTGAGTAGTGTGATTGCTGGATTGTACGGTTGTTCTGTTTTTAACTTTTTGAGGAATCATACTGATTTCCAGAGTGGCTACACCAGTTCGTGTTCCCACTAGCATTGCAAGAGGGTTTCCCTTTCTCACCATCCTTATACCTGTTTCTTATGTTGTTGATTTTAGCTACTATGAGAGGTGGTGTGAGGTGATAGCTCCTTGTGGTTTTGATTTGCATTTCCCTGATGATAAGCAATGTTGAGCATTTTTCATGTGTCTATTGACTATATGTCTTCATTGGAGAAATGTCTATTCAGATCCTCTGCCCATTTTTAATCAGATTATTTGTCTTTTGGGTGTTGAGCTGTATACGTTCCTTATATATTTTGGATACTAACGCTTTATCAGATGATCACTTGCAAATATCTTCTCCCATTCCAAAGGTTACCTTTTCATTTTATTTGCTTTGCCATGCAGAAGATTTTTATTTTGGTGTAGTCTCAATAGTTTATTTTTGCTTTTGTTTCCCTTGCCTCAGGAGACATATCCATATATATATTGCTATAGTCAGTGACAAAGAGGTTACTGCCTGTGTTCTCCTCTAGGATTTTGATGGTTTCCTGTCTCACATTTAGGTCTGTAATCCATTTTGAATTTATTTTGTGTGTGTTGTAAGAAAGTGGTTTAGTTTCATTCTTTTGAATGTTCCTGTCCAGTTTTCCCAACATCATTTGTTGAAGAGACTGTCTTTTCCCCATTGGGTATTCCTGCTTTGTGAAAGATTAATGTGACCATATAATTATGGGTTCATTTCTGGTTTTTCTCCTCTGTTCCATTGATCTGTCTATTTTTACATCAGTACCATGTTGTTTTGATCACTACAACTTTGTAATGTAACTTGAAGTCAGAGAATGTTATTTTTCTTTTTCAAGGTTGCTTTGACTACTTGGGGTCCTTTGTGATTCCATACAAATTTTAAGATTGTTCTAGCTCTGTGAACAATGTGAGTGGTATTTTGATACAGGGATCACATTAAATGTGTAGGTTGCTTTGGATGGTAAAATCTTTTTTAAAGGTTTTATTTATTTATTTACAAGTGACACAGAGAGAGGCAGAGACACAGGCAGAGGGAGGAGAAGCAGGCTCCATGCAGGGAGCCCAATGCAGGACTTGGCCCTGGGACTTGAGCCTAAGGCAGATGCTCAACCACTGAGCCACCCAGGTGCCCCAAATATTGCTTTAACAATATTTATTCTTCCAATCCATGAGCATGCAGTGTCTTTCTATTTCTTTGTGACATCTTCAGTTTCTTTCATCAGGGTTTCTAATTATCAGAGTATAGGTCTTTTACCTCTTTGGTTAGGTTTACTCCTAGATATCTTACTGTTTTTGGTGCAGTTGAATCAATGAGATTGATTCCTTAATTTCTCTTTCTGCTGCTTCATTTTTGGTGTATAGAAATGCAACAGATTTCTGTATGTTGATTTTATATCCTGTGACTTTACCGAATTCATTTATCAATTCTAGCAGTTTTTTTTGTGGAATCTCTTGGGTTTTCTATATAAACTATCATGTCATCTGTAAGTAGTGAAATTTTTACTTCTTCCTTGCTGAGTTGAATGCCTTTTATTTCTTTTTATTATCTGATTGCTATGTTCATTCAACATAGCCCTTGCATGACTATGTTGAATAAAAGTGTCTTGTTCCTGACCAGAGAGGAAAAGCTCTCAATTTTTCCCCATTTAGGATGTTATTAGCTGTGTACATATGTCTCTTGTAAGACATTATACAAGGCATGGTGGGGTGCCTGATTTTGGAGAAAGAGTGGGAAGGAAGAAAGGATAGAAAAAAGTGGCATTAGAAGGAAATCAGGTAAGCAGAATGGGCTTGTAATTTGAATTTATTGCTCCCACATTTTATTTGCCTGAAATAGGATTCATTCACTCGAGTCCCTGATCAAAATTTAAAAATTTAAATAAATACAAATGTATTTGTTTTTTATAGGCTTATTAGCATTCATAGCTTAAATACTGTTAATGATTATACCCTTAAAATCCTAAACAGGTGCCCAGGGAGTAGGGAGTTTTACACAACAAATATTTCTGGTAGAAGATTATTATAATGAGGCAAAGTCTCTATTTTCAGCAACCAATTACTTTTCAATCCAGTTGCCATCATTAAACTACACTTGCATTTACTGTGTGAGAAGTTGGAGAAATGAGTACGTTACCATCAAAGCATGAAAGGCCACTGCTTTGCATAAGCATTTGGAGCAGTTCCTTGGAATTTGCATCTGTCACTCTCACCCTCTAGTGTCCTAGTTTGGGATTCTGCTGGAGCGAAGTTCTAGTTACTGGTTTTAATTATTTTCAAACCCCGGTGTGGATTATCTAGTTACTTAGAGTTGTATTTTCTTTGTGGCATATTTTTGCTTTAAGCGGAGTCCTTGAGATGATTCCAAATTAATAAGAGAAAAAGATGCTCTTAACTTGCTTGATGCTACTGGCAAAGTGGATATTTTACACATCATCTTGTGAGGATGGGTGAACACCCCGGCTGGTCTTTGTCATTTATAGTAGAATGGAGAAACAGATCTGATCATCTTGAGGGAGTTGAAGAGGGAGTCTTTGGTTTCCTACAGAGCTTGCTGTGTGCAGGTAAGGGCAAAAGGTGACATGAGAAGATGGGAAGAAATGGGTGAGGAGGGCAAATGAGCCTGCATTGTTGGATTTGTGGACCAAACCTGAAATTAGGCAGAGCAAACAGAGGATGCTGTTAAAAAATATTTACCAACTGATTGGTATAAAATAAGTATTATTTCATAACTGCTGCAGGCCAGTGGTACTTGAGCAGTGCCCCAAGAGTTGCTGCTGTGCCCGTCATGAATTCACAGAGGAGGTCTAGGTGCTGGAGGAGACTCCAGTTGCCTGAGAACACTGAAGAGGCATGAGGTACAAGAACACTCAAAAACTTGTACTAGGAGGTGCCTGGCTGTCTCAGTTGGTTAAGTTTCTGACTCTTGGCTTTGTCTCAGATCATGATCTCAAGTTGTTGGATGGAGCCCTGTCTTGGACCCCACGCTCAGTGGGGAGTCTGCTTGAGATTCTTTTGCTCCCCCTCTGTCCCTCCCCCTACTCAGTGCACATGCCCCCTCTAATAAGAAATCTTAAAAAAACAACAACAACCGGGATCCCTGGGTGGTGCAGCGGTTTGGCGCCTGCCTTTGGCCTGGGGCGCGATCCTGGAGACCTGGGATCGAATCCCACATCGGGCTCCCGGTGCATGGAGCCTGCTTCTCCCTCTGCCTGTGTCTCTGCCTCTCTCTCTCTCTCTCTCTCTGACTATCATAAATAAATTAAAAAAAAAAACAACAACCAACCTGTACAACCATACTGTAGTATAAGCAGAAAATCAACTCAGCAAACGTTTCTGTGTTCCCCAAAATGACATTGTGTGGGCAAAAGGCAGACAGATTCTATCTTACCTACTGCCTGACACATAGTAGGTGCTTGATAAATAGAACTGAAAGAATTAATAAATGTACATGCCACCAAACAGTGTATAGGAGTCCTGCCTATGTGCTACAGGAGTTTTTGATTTTTGTAAGAACCTTCTTGTGTTTTGCTGGGTTTGGGATTATCTGTATCTTATATGATTTTCAAAACATGAAATAGTGATAAGGACAGGAGGTGAAAAAGAAGATGCCCTTATAGAGAGAAAAGAATAATTTTCCCTTTAAATAAAACCAGAGAGACTATTGAATCTCCTGGTATTTTTCCCTTTGTTCTCTATCTTGTAGAATTTATGCAGGATAAAAATCAACAGTCTTTACCAAGGCAGCTAGTTCAGTGTTTTAAAAGTGCATATATTAGATGGTTTGAAATATCCGTGATGGAGAATTACAATAGAATGTACTTTTTCTATTGAGAAAATGATTGCAATCACTTTCTAACCACAGGCGCTGTGTCAGGATGAAACATGGTGTTTGTGTTTTAGGCAGAATGTCTCTTCAAGGAGATCATGAAGGCAGCAGCTGGCATGGCCAAGTCAAGCAGTGTCTGTTTTATAATGAATAAAACTTTTGCTGTGGCCTTTGAATACCAAATTAGGCCAGTAAAAGAAGTGGATACCATAAGAGCTTTGAACAATGGATAGTTCTCAGAAGCTCACTTAGGAGGAACTAAACTATATTCTATTTTTGATGGAATAGAAGAGATTCTAGAGAGTTTTATTTGACTTATGCTACTCCTTTAAAAAAGAAAATTGAAGTGACTTTCAACAGATGTATAATAATGACATTAATGGAGTGGATCTAGAAATTGAAAATCAGAACCAAGGAAAAGAAGAGAATGCAAGATACTGTCTGTCCATAGTGCTAAGGTTGGCATTTTGATTGATTTTTTATGGGGAGCTTCTTGGCAGCCACAGCAAAAAGAGAATCATGATAAAGCACATAAACTTTTGGAAGAAGAGAGCTTTTTTTTTTTTTTCAGGAAAGAAGAGAGCGAATTTTTCAGAAGAGGTTAACCTTTTCTAAAAGATTGTAGTTTTAATTATTGTTATTCTGGAGGTGAGGATTAGATTTTGATCATTCAGTTTACATCTGTCCTGTCGTTTCTTTGTTATAATTACTCCTTTGCTTTTGTAGTCTCCATGTTGTCAGTAATCTACTCATTATTTGTTGCATCGGGAGATACAGAGAAGTACAGGAGGTAAATTCAGAGCAGTCAGCTTTGTAGCTGATTATAGTTATGGTTAAAGTCATACACGTTATGTCATTTTTTTAAAAGATTTTATTTATTTATTCATGAAAAACACAGAGAAAGAGGCAGAGACACAGGCAGGGGGAGAAGCAGGCTCCCCATGGGGAGCCTGATGTGGGACTTGATCCCAGGACCTCAGGGTCACATCCTGAGCTGAAAGCAGACGCTTAACCACTGAGCCACCCAGGTGTCCCACGTTATGTGATATTAACTAAGTTTGTATCTGTTGATGAATTTTTTTTATTCTTTGGGAACACAGAACAGAAAATTATTTATATTTTTAATATTCCTATAACTTTACATAAAGCCCACCTAGCTTTTCACTGGTCTGGGGATTGGAGCCCCTAATCAGTCATCAGTGTTAAAAAAGTTAAATTCATGTCTACAACTGTATACATTTAATATGTATCTAATTATAATAAAAAAGTTTGTTTGCTTCATAAGACAGTTTTAGTTTGAACATGCTTTTTATTTTTGATGGCTGTATAATACAATACAGTGTTTTGTATAGTAATTCAATCCTATAGTAAAGCATATGTTTTCTCAGTGAATATCCTTCAGCAAACATATGTGCATACAGTTTGTTTCATTGTTGAAGAAAGTATAAGAAATGAGTTTATTAGATCAAAGAATATGCCTGTGTTTACTGTTGTATTGCTTTCTGAAAGCATCAGTTAATTTGCTTTCACATTCTTACCTACAAAGGAAAGGAAAAGAGCCACTGAGCTCTTACGAGCTCATCTCCAAGTAACTTATGGGCAGCCTTTTTCATCCCCTTTGTGGCTCACCTCTGTGCACCCAGTTCTCCTGTTATTCTTGGCAATCCTGGCAGCCAGAGTTCTGCAAATTTCTCATAATTAGCACTTAGTGACATCAGTGATGCCCTCCTTTTAAAATATCCATTTATTGTATTTTCAGTTTCTAGTATATTGAATGTTGTGGCAGGAACTGATGGCTATGTTAGACATTCATTCCCTTCTTTTCAGAACCCACAAGTTTTAGGGGCACTGGGTGGGGCAGTCAGCTGATCATCCAACTCTTGGGTTCAGCCAAGGTTGTGATCTCAGAGTCATGAGATTGAGCCCTGCGTCGGGCTCTGCACTCAGAGTGGAGTTTGCTTGAGATTCTTTCTCCCTCTGCCTTTACCCCTCCTCGTGCTTTCTCTCTCAAATAAACAAATAAAATCTTTTAAAAAATGAGAACCCACAAATTTTCACTGGGCACATAGCCATCCAGAATAATGACTATGTCTCTCAGCCTTCCTTGCCACAGAGGATGCTAGGTAACTAGTTCTGGCTGATAAAACATGAGTGGATGGTTTATTTGTGACCTTCTAGGATCCTTTTGAAAACATGGTATGTACCTTTTACCTTCTCTTTCTTGTTTATCCCTTGCTCCACCCTCTGCCTGGAACACAGGTAATTAGAGCTCTAGCCACCATATTGGATCATGAGACTAAAGGCCATACTCGAAGGATGTAGGAACAGTATACTGGAGGACTTTTGCTTTTGTAGGGATTTTATGGGCCAGAGCTGGCATACTTGGCACGTGCTACCTGCCCCTGGACTTTCACACACAAAAGAAATGTGTTTTAACTTTGTTTAAATCATACTTTAGGTTTCTCTTACTCACAAATGAACGTAACCCTAACTGTAACATCTGTGTTTATATAAAAGAAGTTACATCAGTTTACATGTCCCTGACATCATCTTTTATTGGACGTGAATATATTGTGGTAAGGCTGAAAGTTGAAGATCAAATCCAAAGCAAATTGCAAGGGTCAAATACTTTTCTCAATTCTTATTATACACCTTTCTGTTAAAATCATCTTGATGATAATGGCTATTGTTTATTTTTTTTAATTTTTTAAATTTTTATTTATTTATGATAGTCACAGAGAGAGAGGGAGAGAGAGAGAGAGAGAGAGGCAGAGACATAGGCAGAGGGAGAAGCTGGCTCCATGCACCGGGAGCCTGATGTGGGATTTGATCCTGGGTCTCCAGGATCACGCCCTGGGCCAAAGGCAGGCGCTAAACTGCTGCGCCACCCAGGGATCCCATGGCTATTGTTTATTAAGCTTTCCTTCTGTGCTTACCTCATTTAGTCCTCTGTAAGGAGCTACAGTTTGCTATCGCCATTTTACAGATAAAAAAATTGAAGCTGGAAAAGATTAACTTGTTGGGTCACTCATTTAACAAGTGGTGGAGTGGCACTGCATCCTGGGTCTTCCTGACTCCAGAGCCCAGCGTCTTACCTGGTAGTTGCTAAGCCATCTCCTTGCACCTGCTGTTCTCTTCCTCTCTCTACCTTCTTGGCCTAACTACTTCTGTGCACCCTAAGTTCTCCCCTCCAGCAAGCCTTCCTTCATTTCTCCATGCCATTCCACAATCCTGTTGCCATCATAGCACCTTGTGCATCTTTTGTCATTGCATTTATCACATCTTATGTTGCTTATTTGTCTCTCATGTTAGACACTGAGGTCCTGTGGTGGGACTGAGTCTTACTCTTTATCATACTTCTAAAACCTAGCGTGGTGCCTGGCATATAGTAGATGCTTAATAAGTATTTGTTATTAAATGAACTGTTGCTGCCCAAAAGATTTTTTTTTGCTGCTATTTTTGAAGCTCTTTTTAGCATAGATTATTCTCATAGTCACTTTACTAGAACTTTTTCTTACTCTGGTGTAGTCTTGCGCCTACTAAATGTGTCTGTAATTTTCAAAGACTTGATTTGGTAGATAATTTAGCCTTTGGTCATATGTGACATTTCCTCTTACTTCTCAGCAGGACAGCTCTGCGGTTAATGATTTCACAGTATGACTACATTTGTGTACTATTAGACTGCAATGATCTTTTACATGCAGTCAGGAGAAAAATGAGATCGTTGTAAGCAAGCATATGCATAAACTCATTCAGAAAAATGATGTCTGGATCCCAAATTGCATAATCATCTTCTTTTCATATTTAATGGATAAATAAGCATATTTAATGGATAAATAAGTGGTTCGGGCTTTTGATAGAGTTGAGAAATGTGTTATTGTGTGAGAGGGAAGAAACCAGAGCCTCCCAGGTAGTCAGACTGGTTGCATTGTTGTCCAATGCAACCTTTACCGAATTCTCATTCAGAAAGGTTGAGTTAGATCGAATCCCGTGCAGGGGATTGAAAATTATTCCTAATCTGCCAGTTCCTCTGGGGTGCAGCGTCCTTATTATCGGCCTGTTCGAATCCCCAATGTTCACGTTGTATAAAACTCTCCTCAAATATGGAAGTCAATAGAAGGAACTGGCTTTCCCATTTGCTGTCTCATTTAACTCAGAAGGCTGCTTGTTGTTAGACTGTTGGAGCCTTTTTTGTGCTGTGGGCCCATCTTACCTATTGGCATCAAAGCTGCCAGGAAAGAATGAGGTGATGAAACCAAAATTCAAAGATGGGAAACTAACCAACTGCTGCCCTTGGAGTTTTTGTTTTTGTTTTACTATTAAAGTGTGCAGTTCAGTGGCATTAAGTACGGTGACATTGTTGTACAGCTCTTGCCCCACCATCCATCTGCAGGACTCTTCATCTTCCCAAACTGCTGAGCTCTATCCCCAGGGTCCTGGGATCAAGCCCCATGTCAGGCTCCCTGTTCAGAGGGGAGTCTGCTTCCTCCTCTCCCTCTGCTCTTCCCCCTACTCATGTTCACTCTCTTGTCATCCTCTCTCTTTCTGTTTCAAATAAGTAAGTAAAATATTTTTCTAAAAATTTGTGCTTCAGAGGACACCATCAAAAACATATGAAAAGACAACTCAGAGTGGGAGGAAAATTTGTGAATCACATTATCTCAGTGACTTGTTTCCAGAATATATGAAGAACTCTTACAACTCAAAAATAACAGCAACAAAAAAACCCAAATAACCCAATTAAAAATGGGCAGAGGACTTATGTGGACATTTCTTTGAAGATATAGAAATGGTGGCCAATAAGTACATGAAGAAATGTTCAACACAATTAGTTAATGGCATATAGGTAAAAACCACATGAGATACCACTTTACATCACCTAGGATGACTATAATAAAAATATGGACTATAACAAGTGTTGGCAAGGATATGGAGAAATTGGAGCTCTCGTGTACTGCTGGTGGGAATGCAAAATCGTACAGCCACTTTGGAGTACAATTTGGCACTTCATCAAAATGCTAACCATAAAGTTACCATATAACCCAGCAGTTCCACTCCTACATGGTATATATGCAAGGGAAATGAAAGATGTCCATATAAAAACTTGCCCAAAAATGTTTATAGCAATATTATTAATAATAGTTAAAAATTGAGAATAGCCCAGCATCCTTCAACTGATAAACAGATAAACCAAATGAGGTATATTCATATAATGGAATATTATTTGGCAATCAAAAGGGTGAAATACTGATACATGCTATAACCTGGATGAACCTCAGAAACATGCTAAGTGAAAGAAGCCAGTCAAAAAGACCACATACGGGATGCCTGGGTGGGTCAGTGGTTGAGCATCTGCCTCCAGCTCAGGTCATGATCCCAGAGTCCTGGATCAAGTTCCGCATTGGGCTCCTCACAGGGAGCCTGCTTCTCCCTCTGCCTATCTCTCTGCCTCTCATGAATAAATAAATAAAATCTTATAAAACAACAAAAAAATTATCACATAGTGTATGATTCCATTTATATGAAATGTCCAGAATAGGCAAATCTGTAGAGACAGGAAGTAGATAAATAATTAATTACCTAGGGTGGGGGGATGGGGCAGGTGTTAGGGGAGAATGGAGAGTAACTGCTAATCTGTATTAAGAATTCATGTGGGAATGATGAAAATATTCTAAAATTAGATTATGGCAATGGTTGTAATATACTAATATACTAAAATTATTGAGTTGTATACTTTAAATGGGTAAACTTTAGGGGCCCCTGGGTGGCTCAGTCGGTTAAGCATCTGCCTTTGGCTCAGTCCATAATCCTGGGGTCCTGGCATCAAGCTCTATGTTAGGCTCCCTGCTCATCAAGGAGCCTGCTTCTCCCTCTCCCTCTGCCTGCTGCTCTGTGTACTTGTGCTCTCTCTCTGTAAAATTAATAAAATCTTTTTAAAATGGGTAAACTTTATGGCATGTAAGTAACATCTCAAAAAAGCTGTTAAAAACCTTCAGTGGCAATATCCTAGCATTTCACAGGATGAAGACGTTGTCGTATCATTAATGTAGTCCTGGGGTGCCTGAATGGCACAGTCGGGTATGTGTCTGACTCTTGGTTTGAGCCTAAGTCATGATCTTGGGTTCAGGGGATCAAGCCCCATGTTGGGCTCTGTGCTGGGCATGGAGCCTGCTTTTGGAGTTCTCTTTCTGTGCCCTCCGCCCCACATGCCCTCTTTCTCTCTCAAAAAAATTCAAAAATCTTTAAAAAACTAAAATGTAGTCCTTTTCTCATCCTCTGTAAAATAGAATGCTCTACCTTTTTTTGAAGATAAATTAGCTTGCCATTGAAAATATGAGGAAAAAAGAAAAATAGTTTGCGTCCCAAGGTTGTAAGAAATGAAACAAATTTTTGGCAATATTTATCCATTTCCTAAAAAATGTAGCAATTTTTTTTCTTTTACAAATAGAGACAGAATTAATGCAATTGAGCTTTGCATCAGAGAACTTTAAAAACCTTAAAGATATTTTTGTTCTAAAAAAAAAAAGATATTTTTGTTCTGTCTTTCCCTTGGCATGTCAGTCTTTCTGCCTCAGACTTTGTAAGGCCAGGCAGTGTGCACCCATATCGCTGCGTGCCTACACTTCCCACCTAGAATCATCTCCGTTTTGTGCATGATTCTCTTCCTCAGTTGATGTTGACTACCAGTAGGTAGGTTAAGGCTAATCGAGAGAGATTTACCTGTTAATCTTTTGAAAAGGTTTTATCTGTTCATTTAAATTTGGAATTATGTGTAGATTTTATTTATCCACACCGTGCCTGAAGCATGGCCAAATGTTGATTGGACTCTGCTTTAACTCTTCTTCACTCCCATTGCCCTTACAATCCCCCCCCACACACACAGGACTTTCTTGTGCCCAGGTACCTGGTTCATTGTCTTCCTCAGATCATGGGATCCTGGGAAGACCACCAGTGCCTGCTTTAAACCTGTTATGTGCCTTGTGATGTGTAGGTGCCTAGTAATCATCTGAAAGAATAATTCTGGGAAGATAGAACCTAAGGATGTAAGCCATAGAAAAGCAGTTTCTATGTGATAGCTTTGTTTTTCATGTCTGCTGAAAGAATGTACGCACCTACTGAGAGAGATGCATGCTGCTTACTCTTTGATCATGACATAGGTTTATAAGCATGCCAACATGCTTAAAACACAAGAATTAAACTGTGAGAAGGAAAATAACATTTGGATTTTCTTCCTGACAATTCGTGCATAAAATTTGTCCAGAATCTCCCAAAGGCACCTGTGGAATGTGAGCTCTGGATGACTTTCTGGTTTTGTTGGCAGGATAGATCAAAGACTTCAGCTCTGTCAGGTGGTTTAACCAAGAGAAAGATAAATCTAATCCCGAGCCCAGAGCCACGCACACACTTTTAGAACAAACATCTTGTTGCCTAACATCTTGTTTCGTGCTATAGCATGATTTGAGTTGGCCATGAAGAATGTAAGTGATTCTTCTCAAGTTGCTGTGTTTTTTAGCTGTTACTGTTAGGAGTAGGATGTAGGGTATTTATCCGAACTGAGTTGAAGACAGAGGTTTAATTTCCAGCAGGTTGAGTTTTATAGATTAAACAACTGAGGAGGTGAGTGGATGTGCTTGCTATTGTCACCATCATCTCAATTCTGAGAGATGCAAGAAGCTGAAGGCCTGACCACGTGGATATCCAGCATTCCCATCCGCAGCTCTGGTGGTCTGTGTCCTCTGCTCTTGCCACATCCCACCTTTTCGAAGACAAGGTGCTCTGAAAGTCCAGATATCTGAGTTTGAGACCTGCCCTGCCTTTGACTTAGCATGAGTCTTAACGTAAGGAATCTTATCCCCTGGTGGGCAGTACTTTGATATTCGTGGGAGCGGTTATAGTTGTTACAGTTAGGGGTATTACATTATTTATGAGTTTTATTTCAGATTAATAAAAGTGGCATTATAAATTCTAATTATAAAAAGAAGGTGGTGGACCTTTATTTAGTTTTAGTGTTGAGAATCACTTGGCATCGATCACTGAACTCTCTGAGCCTTAATTTACCTATTTCTGAAATGGAGATAAGGAGTGCCCTATCTCTCAGAATTATATATGAGGATCAAATGTGGAAATAATGTGAACCTGTGTCTCTCTGAGTGTGCTTTCTCAACTGCAAAGTAGTTAAAATGCACAGTCCTTTTATTTTTTATTTATTTATTTATTTATTTATTTATTTATTTGCACAGCCCTTTTAAAGATAAAATAGGGTCACACATGTAAAGCACTTGGTAAATGGTTTAGCAAAATGCAATGATAATGTGTCCACCAACAATTAATTATTTAATCCTGACTTGCTGCCATAAACTCTGCTGCCCAGACACCTGTCTCACTATTGACTGGATATATTTGGTCATGTTCAATCTTTATATCTTAGACCTTGCTGTTCTCTCTCTCTTTCTTTCTTTCTTTCTGAGCCCTTCTGGAATTTTTTTCCCCATCTTCTCTGCCTGTTCCACTCTGTTCTTTCCTAAAAATTTCTCTCCTCTAACCTCACACAGGGTTCAGTGTGAAGTGTCTCTTCTGTTAGTTTCCTCTCCAGTTGTTTACTTCCTGGAACACTTGGTTATCTTTCCATGCACATGTATCTTCTTGATCCCTAGAATGTAAGTTCCTTGGCCTTAGAGCAGGGCTGCCTAACTGGTAGGTAATCAAAAGTTGTTTGTTGATTTTCCATGCCCAAGGACATAATTTAGAATGAATTAAGCCAGCAAACCTAAACCTTCTCTTCCTTGGAGATATATAAGCACCTAAGCAATAATGCTAAATAGGGATTTTTAGACCAGGAAAGAACCTGAGCCAGTTACTCTTTATTGCTTATAAAAGTGCTTTCTATCCTTTGTTTCTCATAATAATATTAGAGGTAAACGTGGTTACTCACAGTTTATAGGCTAGGAATCTAAGACTCCAAGATGTTAAATAACTTGTCCAAGGTCATTCATCCAGAGCTAGTAGAAGGACAGTTGAAATCTCTTTGTTTTCAAAACCCATGTTCTACTATTTTATTCTGCTTTCTTAAGGAAAATGAAGTTTTGATCATCACTAGACTATAACACCTGGGGTGAGAAATCTAAGAAAGTCAGTGTTAAGTTTTTTTTTTTTTTAAAGCATGAAATATCAGTCCTCTCATGTAGAAACCCCTGAGATTTGGACATTGAGTATTTGATGGTCACCATTGAATGCTAGGCTAGTGTTTTGCTAGGATACCAACAAGGGGGAGAGGAACTTCATCCTCCAATGTCATGAGAAACCCCCAGAAGACATACGGAATGCAGCAAGCCTGTTTGAATAACATAGTGGCAGGTACACAGCCTCTGAGACCAGGCTGTGGGCTTGGATCCTAGTTCTACAGATTTATCCATTGTAGGACCTTGGGCAACTTCCTTATTAATCTTGCCCGTGCCTCAGTGTCTGCATTTGTAAAATACAGGGATTATATTGGAACTTACTTACCCTTCAGGAGAGTTGTGAAAATTTTGAGAAGTTGTAATACTCATAAATACTAAGAATAGTACCTGGCACGTAGGAAGGCATCTGTAAGTGTTTGGGTGTTGTTGCTGTTATGGTTCTGTAGAAAGTATTGCACAGAGAACTTCAAATATTCCTGCTGCTTGGTAAGGACCGGAGGCTGGTGGCCCAGAATCAGCCCCAGAAGCCTCATGGATGTACAATCATGTGTAGCTGGCAGTGTGTCCAGTGAAGGCAGGAGACAGTCTCAAGATGCTGAGCAGTTTTATTATTAGAAGTAAATAGCAACACCATTTTTCTTCCAAGAATCCAGAATAAATTGATTTTCTTGCAGGGTTTGTAATTAAGTGCTAAATCCCTCATACTGTTCTCTGGAAGTCCCATTTAAGCTCCAGAGAGCCATGGATAGTTTATGAAGGTTTTATATATGCATATTGACCCTTAATAAAGTTGAGCTTGCCTGCTTTTAGGAAAGTGTTTCGGTTATTAACTGAGTAAGGCTGCATGGACCGAAAGTTACCCGATGGGTTGGCAAGGTATTTAGAAACACCAAGGAGTATTTCCCTGATGAGATGTGGAAAATATTAAAAAGCTAGATCTGGAAGGGGAATTTCAGCCTGTTTCTGACCTCACTGTGCTGGCCAACCTGGGCATCAGCTCATCTCCATCCCCACTGGACGTGGGAGCGGGAGATCCGTACGGCCATCTAACCTATTCACACTTGGTCGTGTAGCGTGGCAAGTGGCACTTACTCTTTCATCCACTTCTTTGTAAATGCCTTATAATACCCATGTAATTGTTTTCTTCTTCATAAAGGCCTTGGCATAGTGCTGCTGGCCACAAGCACGCAGCCCTCCCAGTCACGAGGTGATACTGCTCTGTGGCTTGTGATATGAGACCTTGTTGATAATAGCCCTGTGGGAGTGATTTCCCACCCTTTGCTCCAGAGACGGTCCTCACCAACCTTTACACCTGTCCCGGGGCCCCTTTCTCTAGATTTCCAGGAGGCCCATTGTGGTACCTCTGGACCTAATTTTTGGGATGTAGGAAGGCTGCTGTTTTATGGGCTATTGCCGAACCAAAAAACCCCAGGTGTGACAAAGATGGGAATGGAAGGACCGTAGGAAATCAGTGCTATAGCTCCTTGCACGACTTAGCACGTCCAGAAGTGCTCCTGGTGTTCAGGTGACGGCAGCTCCGTGTGTTTTTCCATGCCAGCTCAGTGCAGTGGGGGCCCTCCCCTCACCCTGGAGAGCAAAGAGATGGCAGGGCAGAGAGGTCGAGGAGAGAGAGGAGGTACAGTGGCTCACCCTTTGTCCTTTGAACAGTGCTCGAGAGGATCACTCATGAACTGCACATTGGGTTGCAGAAAATGAACAGATGTTCTCCATCTTTATTCCTAAAGGTCAGCATCGTGTCTTTGTCCCTGCACTGATAATAGCTGACACTCGTTAAGCTCTTCGATTTCTCATTAAGCCCCACAGCCCCATGAGGAACTTAATAGTACTCCCATCTTTACAAAGAAGAAACCAGATTTGAGAAAGATGAACTTCCCCACAGTGTCACGCCAGTAAGAGATGGTACTGGAATTTGAACCCAGGTCCAACGGCCACATCGTCCTTGTAGCCATGACGCCAGACCGTCTCCTGGCTCTGCATCCCCTGTTCTTTTAACTCCACAGTGCAAACCCTGCCTGCAAAACGTGAAGACCATGTCATGCTCTGTGTTTTGTGCTGGTAAAGTCTCATGAATGGCTTTCTGTGCTAGGAGGATTGTGTTCATTCAGTCCCTTTATGCTCTTGAGAAGGAGGAGCCTCCCTCTTTTGAACAGAGCACAGAATGTTCAGAAGTCTGAGGCATGCCAAGGAGAGCCCTGGAGGAGTCTGGCAGGAGCAGCTTACTGAGGGACCCTGTTCTCCTCGCCCCTCTTGGTCACCTTCCCTTCGATCCCTGTGGCCACTTCCCTCCTCTGGCACACTGGAGAGCCTATTCCCGCCTTTCCTTCCAGCCCAAACCCCTTTCTTAAAGCACATCTGAGCAGCAAATTGGCATTTTCTTTTCTTCTTTTTTTTAAAAAATATTCTATTTATTTATTTGAGAGAGAGACAGCCTGAGTGAGGGGAGAGGCAGATGGAGAAGCAGACTTCCTGCTGAGCAGGGACCCTGCCGCAGGGTTCAGTCCCAGGGCCCTGAGATCATGACCTGAGCCAAGTTAGATACTTAACTGACTGAGCCACCGGCGCCCCGCAAATTGGCATTTTCCAAAGAACTTGTGCTCAGTAAGAGGGAAAACCAAAAGAAAGTAGTAACAGAGTGTTTTTCACTTCATATTTTTGTTTCTAAAACTATGACTTTTACAGAGTCCCCAGCCCCTTCTGAGATAATCACACTTAGTCACTTCATGGATGTGAGCAAACTCCTAGCCATGGGAGTGATTTCCTCCTGGAAATCACTGGCTTGACTTGCCAGTGCCATTTTCTTCCCCAGCACCTGGGATCTGATTTATTTGCTGCCCACTCTTTGAAATGCAAACCTTTTTCTCTGGATTGAGCCCTTGCAATCGATTCTAGTTTCCAGTCTGAAGTAAAGGGATGGTTTTAAAATATATACACAAATTCTCTGTAGTTTGCAAGGTTGAGACTGACTTTCTTCCCCTGGAGTATGGGCTGTGTTTGACTCAGTTTGACTCACTTCTAATTAATAGAAGGTGGAGAAAGTGATGGGGTTGGATTTTGGAGCCTCGGTCATAAAGGCATCGTGGCTTCTGTTTTGTTCCTTTTTGGATTCCTAGTTCTGGGGGAAGCCACCTGCTGTGTCATGAGGATGCCCAGCCCTATGGAGAGGCCCACGTGGCAAGGGAGTGGAGGTGTCCTGCCAGCAGCCATGTGAGTGAGTCATCTTGGAAGTACATCTTCCAGCCCCAGTCAAGCCCTCAGATGAACACAGCCCTAGTTAGCACCTTGATTGCAGACTCTGAGAGATCGTGAGCTACAACAACCCAGCTAAAATGCTCCTGAATCTTGACCATAGAAACTGTGAGATTGTTATATAAATGTTTGTTGCCTTAGACCCCTATGTTTTGGGAGTAACTTGTTATGTAGCCACAGGTAATCAGTATAGGTGTGAACCTAATTTTCAAGTGATATATGGGGCAGCGATTGTTATATACTAGTTTCATATCTTGACTTCCAATTCATTCTTTTCATGTTGAGGAACTTATTAGCTGGGTAAATTATTTCATCTCTAAGCTCCAGTTTCTTCTTCTCTAATGTGGGCATAATAATAGATCCTACCTCACTGAGTTGTTTTAGTTGCCTGATTCATAGTAAGGCACTCAGTAAATAGGTAACTGCTGGTGTTACATTCTCAACTAACATCATTCATACTTCCTCTTACTTGTTTTCAATCCATTCTTATCTCCTATTGCCAGAACTTCTCATCTCCTAGAGAAACCTAATGAAGAATTTGCTGTTTACACCATGGACATAGGTTTCTCTTAGCTCTTACCATGTTAAACACTGATAGATTGCTTATGCATCTCCCCAGTTAGCAGTAAGCTTCATGAGGATGGGGAGGAACTTTCTGTCTCTATTTCCAGAGTACCTAACACCAGATAAATGAATGGGTAATTTATACAGCTTCCTCTGCTGTATTTACACATAAGTTGTTATTGGCACTTAATTTAATTAATTTATGTAATTAAAGTGAACTCCTGTCTCCAGCCAGAGGGTACATAAAAAAAGAAAAGCAAATTGAAGAGTCTGTTATTCATTTTGCTCTCTGCCTTTCCATCCTGGGAAGCTATGATTTTACTGCTGATTTTTTATGGATAGATACAATTTTTTTTCCATCTCTTTTGAGAATATGGGGGCCATTTATAAGTCAAGGGGAATGCTGCTGAGGACATCCTCACACTAGGTAAAATATAGTTGGTTAAGGCATTTTATTTTTTAATTTTTTAAAGATTTTATTTTTAAGTAATCTCCACATCCAACACAGGACTTGAACTCACCACCTCAAGACCAAGAGTCATGTGCTCTACCAAGAGAGCTGACCAGATACCTCAACTAAGGCATTTTAAAATTGAAACTATGATTAAAAAAAAAAAGAAACTATGATTCACATTATTGCAACAAAAATCCTCAGATAGTAGACATTAAACATTTCTTTTCTAATGTTGGAAGACAGCATAGCACAGAGAAAGTGAATGGGATTGTTTCTGACACAGGTCCAAAATCCGAGTTCTAGAATTTATGAAGTATATGTTTGATCAGTAAGTATAACCAGGCTTCTGTGAATCTTTTCATCCCATATTCCCTCTTTTTCATGTCTCCTTATTCACTAGACATTTAATAGGTATTTACTATATGTCAGACAATGCCAAGTACAAGAGCTAGACTAACAAACAGGACCTGGCCCTATGCATAAGGATTTCTGAGGACTGACAGATTGGGGTCTACACAGGGGGTGGATGGGTGCCTGGCAGCTCTCTACAATGGCCTGATAGGCTAAATCTTTCTTAGCACAAAGTCTGGGTCAGATGCAGCCCCCCATGATTGTATCTCTCCAGGCTGTAGGTTTAGATTCCGTGGAGCAGCCCAGTGTGGTGTTTACTTTCACTTTTGCTTTGCTAAGGGAAATCTGGAACTTGTTAGTCTGCTGTTAAAACATTAATTAGTTATACTTCAGATGGTAAACATCATGTAAGCAAAAATTAGTAATTTTAATACTTCTGCTGGAACCAAATGGGAGTGAGAGCCAGATCTGGTGGCATGTGAGCCTAATGCTCCAGAATCAAAAGCAAAGGGATGCTCAGCAGAATTTAACCAGGGATGCAGGACTGTCCCTGTGGTAAACACACAGATCAGTTAGGAGAGTCCTAGAAACTGGAAAAGGACAACTTGATCATGTGGCTCAGTATCTTTCCTAGTATTTCTTGACAAAATTCACCCATCCCATCTATCCATCCAGTCCTTCTGTCTGTCCATCTGTCTGTTCATGCATCTGTCCGTTCATCCACTCACAAGTGCCTGCTGCATATCAAAAGTAGACAGAAGGAAAAGACATAATTAAGAAATCTGCGGGCTAATAGAAATAGATAGCTAACAGTCACAACATGGTATATATTTTTAAAATATATTGACACCCATGGTTAATAAAGGAAAAAGGAGATAAATGTTCAGTATTGATGCTGGGAATATTAATCGATGCACTTGCTCTGGAGAGCAATTGGGTAACACAAATGCTCTCATTTGTATTTCCATTTGTCAAGCAATTTCACTTATAGGCATCTATTTGGAGCATTTAATAATGGAAATGTACATGATGTGTAAGAATGTTTATTACTGTTTTTTATGATAAGCAAAAAGGGGAAACAAATGTCCAACAGTATAGGGAGTAGTGACAACCTTGCCTAGGCATATAGTGGGATACAGGGCACTCTATTTTTTTTTTTTTGAGAATTTATTTAAGAGAGAGCACAAGTGGGAGGAGAGGTCGGGGGGAAAGGAGAAGCAGATTCCCCACTGAGCAGGGAGCCTGACATGGGGCTGGATTCAGGACCCTGAGATCATGAGCCGAAGGCAGACACTTAACCAACTGAGCCACCCAGGTGCCGCTGGATACAGTGCAGTCTTAGTAATGCCACATTGTTAAAAGAGTGGGTCACAAAACAAGAATAGTATTCCAATTTTGTATGATAAACATATGCATAAAAAACAGTGTTGAGCAGCCTGGGTGGCTCAGCGGTTTAGCACCGCCTTCAGCCCAGAGTGTGGTCCTGGAGGCCGGGGATCGAGTCCCATGTCAGGCTCCCTGCATGGGGCCTGCTTCTCCCTCTGCCCCTGTCTCTGCCTCTCTCTCTCTCTCTCATGAATAAATAAAATCCTTAAAAAAAACCAACAACAGTGTTGACAGTGGCTATCTCTGCGTCATTTTAATCTTCAAATTTTTGTTCTTTGTGGAGTCCCAGACCTTCTACAGTGAACACAAATTACCTTTGTAGTTATGAAAAGGCTGTTAAAATAGACGTAATAAGAACGCCACTAGCCTAAGGGTCTTGGCCAAGGACTTTGGGGTGCTGAGATGAGGGTTTTGGAGTGGAGCTCAGCTGAAACAAACCTGTCCTGTTTCTCATGTCTGCATGTATACATTAATTCATTTGACGGATACCCATGTTTGCACATATGAGTCAGGTGATAAGGTCAGAGAGGGAGGCAGGAGCCAGATCATACAGGCTTTGGATTTTATACTAAATGAGGTGGAAACTGCTGGAGGATTTTAAACTATGGAGTGGCCTGATATGATCATCCCGACTACTCTGAGCCTCCATAGACAGAACCATGCAGAGAGGGCTGCCCGTCGAAGTGTTTGGAGAGCTGGAATCCTTGGCACTGCTGA
Organism: Nyctereutes procyonoides; assembly: GCF_905146905.1. Lineage (NCBI taxonomy): Eukaryota > Metazoa > Chordata > Mammalia > Carnivora > Canidae > Nyctereutes > Nyctereutes procyonoides. Next base: position 29,322,781 of record NW_026575122.1, read on the forward strand.
GTATCTGTCCACCGAAGCCACTGCTCAGGGCTCAGGAAGGTGACTGTGAGCCCCTCCGTGCCGGACAGCTTCCCCTGCTGCACCAGATCTCCCCTCTGCACCCTGCCCTGAGCCCTGGGAGGTTGATTTGTATGAACCTGGTAACTGGTTCCCCATTGGCTTCAGCCAGTGGGGAGGCCAGTGAGAGTGGTCGGAGGGAGAAGAGTGGTATCAGAGTACCACGGCCCCCCACATGCCCCCCCAACCTTCCTGTTAAGTCATGTCTGGTTCCCGAATCCTTCAACCCAGGTTTCAGCTCCTGTGAAGAGGCTCTCCATCTCACTCTCTCCTTCCAGGGTCATGCCTACCTCTTGAAGTTTCCCTGCACCCTGCCCATACCTTTGTAAACAGTCCCTTTATTAATCTCACCTCTAATTCTGCAATTTGAGTTTGTCATCTGAGGCTCATAGGTACTCTGATAATCCACCTTCTTCCTGGTGGGATCCAAGATGTTCGGATCAAACAGGGCTGGTTGGGGCTGTTCCACAGGAGCCCACAGCTCAGAGCGGCCTTGGCAAGGGCTTTGGTTAGTGGGACTTCCCCCAGGATAGGCCTTGATGCCCATAATTCTAGACGAAGTCTGGGGCAGCTCATGCATCCAAGGGCATTTCTGTAGTTCTCTGGGTCGGAGCCTCCCAGACCTTGGGGAGAAGAATTGATGGTCTGTTTCCGTCTATTCCACTCTCAACATACACCAAATTCAGAAAGACCTTGAACGTTTTCCTGTACTTTGGAGCCAAAGAACATGTCAAAAGGAGATGGTAGGGGGGTAGTCGCATAGTGCTGCAGTTAGGAACTCAGACTGCGGAGTCAGATAGACCTGGGTTCAAGCCCTGTCTCTGCCACCTGCTAGTGGGCAACCTTGAGCAAGTTACTTTACCTCCCTGTGTGCCTCAGTTTCACCTGGAAAATGAGGATAATACCTAATTTCCCTTAGGTGTCATTGTAAGGATTAATAGAGATGACACCCAGGGCTTGACTCATTAAATTACCTATCAAATAGTTGCAAGATAATTGTGAAAATTAAAAAATGAGATATTTGTTTATAATAAGGATTTGGCAATTTTTTAGGTATTATATGATTGTGTGGTCATGTTTAAAAAACAAAAGTCCTGGGACGCCTGGGTGGGTCAGTGGTTGAGCATCTGCCTTCAGCTCAGGGCGTGTGATCCTGGGATCTGGGATTGAGTCCCAGGTCAGGCTACCTGCAGGGAGCCTGCTTCTCCCTCTGCCTGTGTCTCTGCCTCTCTCTCTCTGTTTCTCATGAATAAATAAAATCTTTAAAAAAAATTTAAAACAAAAATCCTTATCTTTTTAGAAATACATACTAAAGTACTTATGGATGACATGTTTGGGTCGATTTCAAAATCAGCCATGGAGAGGTGAATAGTGGCTGGGGATATAGCCAGAAATTAATTATTTTTAAAAATAATTTATTTATTTGAGAGAGGAAAAGTGAGAGAGCATGAGTGGAGTAGAGGGAGAAACAGACTCCCTGCTGAGCAGGGAGCCCTGTGGGGCTCCATCCCAGGACCCCGGGATCATGATCTGAGCTAAAGGCAGATGCTTACCTGATTGAGCCACCCAGGTGCCCCCAAGAAATGAATAATCATCAAAGTTTGATGATAGTCACATGGAAATTCATTTTAATGTTCCCTTTCTTTTGTGCGTTTGAAATTTTTATAATAAAAAATTTGAAGTTCATACACCAATAAAAGTTTGGTGGAAGGTGAGCTCCCAGCCCTGAAGCCATCTTTACCTCTTGAGAAGCAAGCTAATGCATAAGCCTTCCTTTTTAGGTGATGTTTACTGTTGAGCTGCTCATGGATATTATGCTTTATTTCAGATTTCGTAGGCTGTTTTGAGGTTGTCCGTCATCAGGAAGTAGCCAAGTGTTTTGCTATAGCAACAGCAGAGGATTTTTTTTCTTAATGGCTTTTAAACTACACTCAGCTTTGTACTCTTTAAAATAATGTCTTCTGTGGGAATAAGGTCACTGGGCAGCACAGTTTGCCTTTAGAGTGGGTTAGAGGCTTTTAAAAACATTAGATAGAGTCTCACTAAAAACATGTCTTTTTGGCAAAGGCAAAGGGTGTAGTGAAAGAAAGTACTGAGCTAAGAAACACAAATAACCAGTTTTATTTATTTCTGCTTTCCCACTAGCAAGCTATTTGGCTTTGGGCATGTGATTTAGCTTCTCTGAGCCTCTGTTTCCATGTGTAAGGGATGAGGGGATTGGACTAACTTTTCTGATTCTTTTCAATTCCCTCAAATTATTATTATTATTATTATTATTATTATTATTATTATTATTATGTAATCTCTACATCCAACGTGGGGATTGAACTCACAACCCCAAGATCAGAAGTCACAAACTCCACCAGCTGGACACCCCTCCCCAAACTTGATTTTAATTTAATTTTTTTAAAGATCTCGTTTCTTTATTTGAGAGAGAGCATGCACACGCAGGAGTGAGGGGGGTGGTGACAGAGGGAGAGGAAGAAGCAGACTCCCTCCTGAACGTTGAGCCCGATGCAGGCTCCATCCCTGGACCCCGAGACCATGACCGGAGGCAAAGTCAGACACTTAACTGACTGAGCCACACAGGCGCCCCCCAAAATTTTATTTTTAATGGTAACTTTCTAACTAAATATACTCATGTTCACTGGAGAAAATCGGGAACATATGGAAAAGGCAAAATCAAAATTAAAAATTACCTTAGTTCTACTACCCAGGAGATAACTTTTGTTTATCAGTGCCTACACGTTACTGTTTTTAAGAATCAAATTTATGTAACATATTTTGTTGAACAACTAATCTGCAGGTCCTGTGAACCATTGAAGGAATATAAAGATGAGTAAACATGTTCTCTGCCCTGTAGGAATTGATAATTTAATGCTAAACACTGTTCCTTATAGTTACATGCATCGGGTGCTTCCCGTAAGGGAGAGAAGCCCTTCCATCTGTCACTTAAATCTGTGGAGTTGTGATGCCACTTGTGATGTAATTTTGCTCATGTTTAAAGACTTTTTCTCCTGAATGTTATTTTTTATCTCGAGAAGTAGAGCTCTGGTAGGCAGGCTCATGAGGAAAGGACAGACTTGCCTGTAATTTTCATTTCTTTGACGACCTGCCCTAAGCATACCTGAGCTGATGGGGAGAAGCACCTGGTCTCTGACTCTCTCCTCCTCCTTTTCAAGTCACACGGCCACTGCTGCCATTCTGACTGGTGAAAGTGAACTGAGCAATATGACAGCCACAGAGTGGGATGGTTGACAGAGGGGAAGAGGACTGGAGGAGTAACAGATTGGCTTCCAGATCCTCAGGAAGCCAGTCCTTCTTCCCTGGGGACAGTCCACCTTACAACTAGAAGCATCAAGAAATCTCAGAAATCTAGGGGCACCTGGCTGGCTCATTTTGGGGGAGCACGTGACTCTTGATCTTAGGGTTGAGTTCAAACCCACTTTGGGTATAGAGATTACTAAAAAATATAAACTTAGAGGAAAAAAAAAAAGAAATCCTAGTAATCTGGCCTAATGTGATAAAAGAGGAAAGAACAGCCAGGAGGTAGGAATATTGAGAGACTTTAACTTTTTTTTTTTTACTTTAACTTATTTTTGTTAAAATGTGTAATAAAGGCCATTGAACTTTCATTCAGCATGCCAGAGCTGCTTTATTTACTCATGACATTCTATATGTCTTTTTCCACTCCAGTTTTGAAGTGGAAATGTATGATCTCCTCTGCCTAGCAAAATGTCCTGCTTACACAGCACCATCCCAGTAACCTCGCCCTGGTTTCAGGGGAATCTGGGTCTGCAGCTGAAGCAAATAAGAGCAGTTTTTTCTCATTATACTCACCTTCCCTGAATGTAACATTTCCATGTCCCCTCCAAATAAATGGAAGTTCAAATAGTACAGTTCAAATAATCAAGACTGATAATGTATTTTTTTTCTACCACAGACTTTGAGTTAGAATTTTCTTGAATTTAGCTTAGATAGATGTCCAGTGCCATTCCACTATTTGGAAAAGATCCTCAGCCCACCCCTACAAATAGAATTTGTCTTCCAAAGTGCAGGAAAGAGACATGAAAGAAGGAGTAAATATTGCCAGTGACATGCACTTGGGATTTCCCAGTTCTTGAGAAATTCAGGCCTGACCATAACTTACTTGGGTGTTACTGAGAAAAGCAGTTAGAAACAGAAAAAATACAATGTGCAAAGTCGAAAATCAATTTTGGACTTTATGTGGAGAAGGAATTCAAATCCTGTAACAGAAATGGGCCTTGGAAAAATCTATCTTCCTCATAAGAGTGACACAGACACCTACAGCCCTAGGAGCTTTGGTCGTTCAGCTTGGAAGAGAAGGTTCAGGATTAACGAACACACGAGCTGTCTACAGATATTTGGAGGGCTGTCATGTAGAGAAGGGATTACATTTTTTTCTCTGTGTGAGGCACAGGGGTTGAACTGATATATTAGTGTGTGAAAACACTAGAGAGAGATTTCTCTTCAGTGTAAGAAGACATTTCTAGGGAGCTGTGCAAAGATGGAAAGAGATCTTTGCACACAGAGGCAGAAAGTCTCTGGTTGCTGGGCAGTGGTGGGGAGACTGCCTCTCCTCCCTCCAGGTGACATCTTCCTCTTGCTTGCTATGTTCCAGCCACACCTCTTTTTCTCAGTTCCCCAGAGGAGCCAGGCCCTTTTCCACACCGTTACTGCTGCCTGGGATGCCCTGTCCCCACTTCCGGTCCCCACCCCGACTTCTTCAGCCTGTGAACCACAAAATCTTGCTCTTCCTTGAGCTCTCAGCTTAATGGTTTCATCCTCATACAGGTCTTTCCTGACGCCCTTATCCAAAGAAGGTCTTACTGTTCCAATTGTACCATAATGTCTTGCATTTTTTCCTTTAAAGCACATGCCACATTTAGTCAGATATGTATATCATGTATCTCACATGTATACACACACACACACACGTTTATATGAAACCACACAAACACAGTTTGTGTCACCATTTGTTTAATGTATGTTTCACCACTAGAAGGTAAGCTTTGCAGAAGGTACCGTCTCATTTTTTTCATTTCTCTATTCTGTTTACAGCACCTGAAACATGCATGGTAGGTGCTCCATAAATGTATTAATGGAGAATTAATGACATTCGTGCACCAAAGTATCTTGCTTAGTATTACTCTGAGAATGAGACGGGAGCCACTAGAAGAGGTTTTGCATGGGCCCTGCATCCAGCACTAAATAATACTGTATCACCTTGTGTGAAAGTAATTTCTTCTCAGTTTGCTTTCATTCCTTCTGATTTTGTCAGAGAGAACAGTTTGGTTTGGTGACAGTCTGTAACTGCCGCTCTTACACCTGCCAATCTCTCTTGTAAACACAGAGAGATCAGGCTCTCAGCAAGCAACACTGTCTAGCCGAATTTAATAGCATGTTGTTTTATTATTATATTCATTCGTTTGTAGGTTGCCTTTTATTTGTGGCAAGTGATACTGACTTTCACCTTATGGTGCTCTGAAGTTTTCTTTTAAAATAAGATTATACAAATAAAAATGTGAGTTTATTTAATGAGAGAGAGCATGCACACTAAATACTAAATAGCACAGTTCATGGTATGACAGTGGTTCCTGAAGGGTCTGAAATTTTGGGACAACCGAATCCATCCCTAAACCAGTTCAAGTTCATGGCAAAATAAATGCATTTAAGTGAGGGCCACTGCTATTAGAGGATCCCTGTGGTTCCTTCCAGTGTGGAGAGTGGATCTAATAGCTGCAGGTGAAATCTTGTCTGCTCCCTTTGTGAATAGCTGTGGAGGTAGAAAGTCTGTGTGTGGGGGATCCCTGGGTGGCGCAGCGGTTTAGCGCCTGCCTTTGGCCCAGGGCGCAATCCTGGAGACCCGGGATCGAGTCCCACATCGGGCTCCCGGCATGGAGCCTGCGTCTCCCTCTGCCTGTGTCTCTGCCTCTCTGTCTATCATGAATAAATAAATAAAAATATTTTTAAAAGTCCGTGTGTGTGTGTGTGTGTGTGTGTGTGTGTGTGCATATGCGCACTTGTGTGTGCTGCTCACCAGGGAAAGTGCAGATATATCATACCACCCTTTCTGTTAAAAGGATTTGTATGTTCTCTGTGATTTCAAATAGGGATTCCATGTACAGATTATCTTCAACTTAACGATGGGACACCCTCTTGATAACCCATCAGAATTTGCAAATATTCTAAGTCAAAAATGCATTCAATACACCAACCCTGCTGAACATCACAGCTTAGCCTCACCTTCCTCAACTGCCCGGAGCACTTAGGTTTGCCTACACCTGCGCAAGGTCATCTCACACAAGGCCTATTTTATAAGAAAGTGTTGACTACCTAGTGTAATTTACTGAATACTGGATTGAAAGTGAGAGACAGAATAGGTGTATGGGTGCAGAGTGTTGTGAGGTCATGTGGCCAACTGGGAGCTGTGGCTCACTGCTGCTGCCCAGTGTCACTAGAGAGATGGTCAGGAGCTGGATGGGGAGGATGTTTCTGTTGCAGCTTCTTTCCAAGAAGACAGGAAAGGGAAGGGAGTGATCTGAGGGTTATGGCACCTAAATGGCTGTTGGGTGTTGTGAGGGCAGCAGGCTCCCCGTTTTCTGAGGTAGGTTGTCAGGGACTGGACAAGGGGGAGAAAAAGGGAGGCAGGGCTGACCTAGGCTGGCCACCTGTTGTAAAGGTCTGAAAGGCAAATTGGGCCGAGTCCCAGGAAGCCTTTACCACCAGAGAGCAACTTGAAAAGATGTTGGCTGATTGCAGCGTTGTCACTGCTGCCTTTTCCTGCTGTTTGGGTCTGTGCCAAATTTTCTTTGCTTATAAAAATCTAAACCCTGGGGCTAAGACTCTTCTGTTCCCATTAGAAATTCAGCAGAGATAGTAGGACTGGGGAGATTATAGCTTTACTGAATGTTTCACTTTTGGCAACTGCCTGATTAAAAACACGCAGAGAGGGATGCCTGGGTGGCTCAGTCAGTCAGGCATCCGACTCTTGGCTTCTGCTTGGGTCCTGATCTCAGGGCCATGGGCTAGAGCCCCTCATGGGGCTCCGTGCTCAGCATGGAGTCTGTTGGAGATTCTCTCCCTCCCCTTCTGCTCCTCCCCCTCTAGGCGTGCACATGCCCTCATCCTCTCTCTCGCTCTTGGTGTCTCTCTCTAATAAATAAGTAAAATATTTATAAATAAATTAATCAAAACATGCAAAGAAACAAACCAGGTAACTTAAACTGGGTGTAAACCATGGCCAGTGTTTTGACTTTGCATTTGAAGCTGCAGCCCTAGGTGACATCATTTCTGTGATGAGTATCATCTGTCACCATGTGAGCCGGTTGTCTTTGGTGTATGTGTGTGTGTGCACATGTGTGCTCACATAGATCCAAGTCAGTGTCTCCTGTTGATTGCAGATCTGAGCCTTGTAATCAAAGGTCAACAGCTTCAACTCAACAAATACTCAGTGGGTATTTATGGAGTACATACTATTTGTCAAGCATCATGAGGGGTTGCTGTGTGGATGGTGTGTGTCCATGTCTACTCATGCCTACAATGTAATGATTAGAACAGTACCATGTAAGTTAAACAAGTGGTCTAAATAAGAGATCGACAAAATGCTCAAGGATTGGGGTGCCTGGAGGGGGGGGCTCAGTTGGTTAGGTGTCCAAATCTTAATTTCAGTTCAGGTCATGATCTCAGGGTTGTGAGATTGAGCCCTGCATGGGGCTCACACTGGGCATGGAGCCTATTTGGGATTTTCTCTCTCCCTCTTCCTCTGTCCCTCCCCCTGCTCATCTGTGTGTGTGTACTTTCTCTCTCAAAAAAATTAAAAAGCTCCAGGATCACAGAGGAAAAAGCATTTAATTCTAGTTGGAGATTATTAAGGAAGGCCTTATAGAAGAGATATTTGATCTGGGCCCCCAAGAAGATGGCACGGGGTAGTGGGGAACTGGGAAAGATACCAAAGCATAAAGACGTGGGAAATGTTTTGCTTGGGGAATGCTGTCATGAAGTAAACCTCTAGATTATCTCGTGGTATGTGGGTCGTAATATGGCTAGGGAATCCCTTTACATATTGTGCTCAGGGGGTGCTGCACAGCAGTGGCAGTACACAGTGTGGGGAAGGCTGTGAGTGCCACAGGCAGTGGGACAGTCCGGAGGCGATGCAGGTGGACCACTAGAAGAATTTCAACCTCATTTATGGTCATCAGCTAATAAAAGTCTTACTCAAGAAGGTTCCAGTAGACATATAGTTTATTTTACATTTTGATATTTGGAGAGATGAGGTTCAGAACTTCTAGACTATTTGACAGATGACCAAATGAGTAATGTCATCCAGGAGAGTATGAGTTTCTCTAAGACGTAACATCATGATCAGCAGAACTGTATTTTGTTTTTGAAAGTCAGAATTCTTTTATTGTACCCACTTAAAGATAGCTTCCTACTTTAGGTTTTCCATTTTAAGAGGTGATTCCGCCCCCCCCCAAAACCAAATGTTACGCTTGTAAATTAAAACATTATATGTTCTCATCCATTTGGGGAATATAAATAATAGTGACAGGGAATATAAGGGAAGGGAGAAGAAATGTGTGGGAAATATCAGAAAGGAAGACAGAACATAAAGACTCCTAACTCTGGGAAACAAACTAGGGGTGGTGGAAGGGGAGGAGGGCGGGGGGTGGGGGTGAATGGGTGACGGGCACTGAGGGGGGCACTTGACGCGATGAGCACTGGGTGTTATTCTGTGTGTTGGCAAATTGAACACCAATAAAAAATAAATTTGTTATAAAAAATAAATAAACAATAAAAAAAATTGAAAACAACCTGAAACAAGTGAGCAGAACTACAGGTCTGCTGTCTCTGCTCTGCATCCTTCTGCATTAAGCTGACTGGTCCTTCTGAATATCTGCCAGCAGGTGGTGACAGTGCTGTCTCGCAGTTTTTTTCCTTTTAGTTATTTGTGTATGGTTTGCAGACACACTACCTATTCGTTATCTGGAAACTTAGGAAGCATATGGGGGGTGGGTGGCGTGACGTAATTGCTCCACCTGTAGATAATTACTACCTGCTATTATGTGCATAATAATCACTTCTGGTAGATTTCAGTAGCCTCCGATGATAACAGATCTTTGAAGGTGTGGACCGTGGTCTCCACCACAAGCTCCCTGAAGAGCAGAAGGAGAAGGCGAAAGCACTTCCGAGAACCAAATCCTGCATCCAGGACACCCCTTCCTGAAGCAGGGCACGGCCCGGCGAGGACTGCTGGCAAGGCCCAGCTCCCGGCCTCCTGGGCGCTCAGGCGAGCATCCTGGCCGTGCTGCTGCAGGAAGGTGCGGGTGGGCGTCGGCAGCCGCACCCACCCCGACACTGGGCTGGGGGTACTTGGGCTGCTGGGCTCACTTAATTCTCGAATGCTGGTCTCAAGAAAGCAGAATTGCCTGTCCCACGTTTCTGACCAATCCATACACTTTGAGCCCCCTCTTTTTATCATAAAAATCCTTTCTAATATCCATGTTGCTTATTCACAAACCCTCTGATGCTGATCAAAGATAAAGGTACTTGCAGCCTTATAATAACCACCTCTGGGGTGTCAGCTTTTTATTAGAGTCATTCACGTGCTAAATAACTGCTTCTAGGGTATAAATTAAAAACCACACATCTTTATATCCCAGCTGATGCTGGAGTATTTTGAAGAGAATTAGAGACACTTTTTCAATTTATGTGTAGAACTTGTGTATATATATATATATAATTGCTTAACCCTTTTCAATTTATATTGTGTGTGTATATGTTGCTTAACAAAAGTGAGTAAAAGTAAAAACATGCTGTATACGTGGTTTTTTGGCCTACTGTTGTTATTAATAACATGTTATGAATATATTTCCAAATTATATATATAATGTACTTCTGCATTATTAGGGTTTTTTTTAAGATTTTATTTATGAGAGACATACAGAGAGAGGCAGAGACATAAGCAGAGGGAGAAGCAGGCTCCCTGTGGGGAGCCCAATGTGGGACTCGATCCCAGGACCCCCATTGTGACCTGAGCAAATGCTCAACCACTGAGCCACCAAAGTGTACCTACGTTATTACTTTTAATGACTATATAGTGTTCCATTTAAGAATTTACTCACAGCTCACTATGATGGACATTTGTGATTTTTACAACTTTTTGCTATTATAGATATCCCTATGAAGATTGTCTTTGGAGGATCCCTGGGTGGCTCAGTGGTTTAGCGCCTGCCTTCGGCTCAGGGCATGATCCTGGAGTCCCAGGATTGAGTCCCATGTCAGGCTCCCTGCATGGGGCCTGCTTCTTCCTCTGCCTTTGTCTCTGCCTCTGTGTGTGTGTGTGTGTGTGTGTGTGTGTCTCTCATGAATAAATAAATAAAATCTTAAAAAAGATTGTACTTGTTTCTTTGTATACTTGTTTGTTTTATTAGGATACATTCCTAGAAATGGAATTGCTGAATCATAGGGTTTGCACATTAGAAAAATGTTTAAGGGGCACCTGAGCGGTGCAGTCAGTTAGGTATCTGATTGGCTCACTTCACAAGATCAAGGCCGTGAGATTGAGCTCCACGTGGGGCTCTGTGCTCAGAGCAGAGTCTCCTTAAGATTTTCTGTCCCTTTCCCTCTGCCCCTGGGCACGTGGGCCACTCTCTCTCTCTCAAATAAATAAATCTTTTAAAAAATATTTAAAACAAAATTTCAAATTACTCTTTGAAAAAAATGTAGCAATCTATACTCCCACCAGCATCTGCTTTATTAAAAACTCTCCCACAGTGGAAAGAATATTAAAGAAAAACACTCTCATCTGATAGGTAAAAAATGGTCACTCATGTTAATCTTAATTAGTTGGACTTTGGACTTCAAATATGTTTGCTATTTAATTTCTCCTTTTATTATTGTTTCAAATATTGGTAGTGTAGGAAAATCAGCCTGCTGTGCCTTTATCTCTCCCACCCCCCCATTTGCCAAATGCCTTAAAATTATTCTTCAGGTCAGGAAGCATAAAGTCAATTTAAAGCATTTTCAGTCATCACATTTTCCTAGTTGAAGTCCCTGTCCAAGTGGGGCAGTGTTTCAACTGCTCCATTTCTGGTACTGCCCCTGGGAGTCAGGTATTGTTTAAAACCTTCCTTGAGGAATGGATAAAGATAATTTTTAGCTGCCAGACTGTCCAGAGACGATGGTGAGATGCTTATTAAGATGTCAGCATTTAAACCTGCCAAAGTAATACTCCTATAACACAATATGAGATGAGATGAGAGCTTAGAATTATGGAATTAATTTGAAGGATGTAGACAGCCAAAGAGACCATTTAACCACAGAAAGATCTTTTTTTTTTCTTTCCAGCAGAATTACATAGTTTTCTTGTCTATAACTGATTAACCAGAAAATTGCTGTATCTTAAGTTCATCTGCTGATGTGTTTTGGGTACGTGATACAGGGAGTGTTTCCTTCTCCTCCTACTTCATCAATGTTGTATTTCTTTTTTTTTTTAAGATTTTATTTATTTATTCATGAGAGACAGAGAGAGAGAGAGAGAGAGAGAGAGAGAGAGAGGCAGAGGCAGAGGCAGAGGGAGAAGCAGGCTCCATGGAGGGAGCCTGACGTGGGACTCGATCCTGAGTCTCCAGGATCATACCCTGGGCCGAAGGCCAGCACTAAACTGCTGAGCCATCTAGGGATCCCTCATCAGTGTTTTAGAAGTCAGTATATGAACACTGGGCCAAAATAGCAGTTCTAAGAGTTGTTTCTAAGTTGGTTAGACATATGAAAAGGACTAGCTCCCAAGTGCAGGTGACCCTCTATCCTATGGCTACCAAGAACCATCTCCCTTCCTCTTCCTCTCCCTGTTGCCTTATGCTCAAAATTGCTTTAAATAGGATGGGCTCTCTCTAAATAAGGGATTTGCATTTCAAGCTAAGGCCTAAAGTTAAAATACCTTGAAAGGTAAGAATGACTGTAAGTTTACACCGAGATGTAAATGTCTAAGGTTACATTAGATCTTTCGGACAGGAGAACTGGGCTCCAAAAATGGGATGAGGTGAGTGAGATCCAAGAGAACAAAGAGCCAGAAAGGAGAAACCAGAGTACAGAACAGTGCAGTTTGGTCTAAGACTCAACTTGGATGACAGGTTCCTTTTCAGGGGGCTTTCCCATTGTGTCATTGGTATTTGTAATGGAACAATTTGTGGGGAAATTGGTGTTTTAATGACTTCAATTAACTCATTCTGTTGCTTAGAAGAATTTTCTCTCTCCCTCTGCCTCCCTCGCTGGCTGTGCTAACAAAGGTATGGTAGGTATTTAGTGAACATTTGGTTTCTAATTCTTTAATAGATGCTCTTCTTCAAAAGAACGTACATCCGCTCTTCAGATGCTTCCTGCCAAATAAAGTAGCTGCTTCCCACTTTTGAAAATCCCCGGTCCGCTCTCCTGTGCAGCGAGCGCTCTTGTCTCTCTAGACAGCACCCCCAGTTCCTGTTCGTTTGGGCCTTCGTGCCGAAGGCCCCACTGCTGTTTCTCCTCCAAAATCTTCCTTAAATCCCATCTCCTGGACTCTCATGCTTCCTGGACTCAAGCAGGGCTAAACCCCATTTCTGAAAACAGACTTTTCTCTAACATCCCTGTTCTTTTATATCTATAAGTGTCCAGTTAGCAAACTCTTTTAAAAAAACTCTTTTATATATATATTTTAAAGATTTTATTTATTATGTGACGGGGGTGGGGGTGGGTGGAGCATAGACAAGCAGAGCAGCAGGCAGAGGGAGAGGAAGAAGCAGGCTCCTTGCTAAGCAGAGAAGCCGAGGACCTGGGGCTGGATCCCAGGACCCTGGGATCAGGACCTGAGCTGAAGGCAGCCACTTAAGCGCTGAGCCACCCAGGAGGGCCCAGGTATACACATTTTAAATACTGACAAATATTCCAAAGTTGCCTTTAAAAGAGGCAGTACTTAATGCTAATTTACACTCCCATCGCAAACCCTCATTTAGCCTTCCTGTCTCATCTGAAGGGTCTTAGGAAAGCCTGACTTGTCACCTTCACCTCCAGGCATTGTGGGGTGCCCCTCCTTTCTTCTCAAATGTTCCTGCAAAGTGCTATTAGATTCCCAGATTTTGGCGATCATCCCATTTTTTTGAGTATTTGTTAAATAATCTGTGTCCACCACACTACCATCTTTATTCTTCCTTTTAACTTTTTTTTTCTGATTTCAAAAGTAACCGTGTTCACTGTATAAAATTCCAACATTGGGGAAATACTTTATGTTAAGGAAATATAAAACATCTCTGTACTTTTAGAATATGAAAGAGCACTAATTCAAAGGGATACATGCCCCCCGGTGTTTATAGCAGCATGATTTACAATAGCCACAGTATGGAAGCAACCCAAGCAGCCATGATAAATGAATGGATCACGAAGATGTGGCATTTATATACAATGGAATGATATTCAGCCATAAAAAAGAATGAAACCTTGCCATTTGCAATAACATGATTGGAGCTAGAGAGTATAATGCTAAGGGAAATAGGCCAGAGAAAGACGGATACTGTATGATTTCACTCCTATGTGGAGTTTAAGAACCAAAGTGGCAAACAAAGGGGAATAAAAAGAGACAAACCAAAAAACCCAGACTCTTAACTATAGAGAACAAACTGATGGTTACCAGAGGGAAGGTGGGTCGGGGATGGGTGAAATAGGTGATGGGGTTTGAGATTATACATATCGTGATGAACACTGACTAATATAGGTGGAACTGTTGAGTCACTATATTGTGTACCTGAAACTAATATAACACTGTATGTTCACTACAGTGAAATTAAACATTTTTAAAAACCTCAGTGTTTTAGGTAGTCTTCATCTGTGCTACTCGCCCAGACCTCTCTCACTAGCACTTAGAGCATACACCATACTGAGATACACATCTGTCTCACCCACAAGCCTGAGTTCCTAGAGGGAAAGCGCCAGATCTTTCATCTTTGTGCCCCAGCACTTAAATATGCACGGATGCATAGTGCATGGTCAGTAAATGTCTGTCACTTGGAAGAACAGGGAATATAAGATGAGCCTCAGAAAGCATGCCAGGTTTACATAAGCACCTCTAATGGATACTGGTATGATATATGGATTTTCTTTTTCTTTCTTGGTCTCCTTTTTATGGGGTGGCTTTGCATGGACTCTCCCACAGTGCCCGACTCTCACAGAAACTCTAATGCTGATGAAATTTACCCTCTTCTAGATGATTTGGTTTCATAGCCATTAGGATTTGTTTAGTTCCTCTAACAAAGAAAATGCAGGAGCCTGGGAAGCAGTTATTAGCTGAGGGAGATTGGTTTTCCAGTGTGATTTGTTGCTATGTGTGTTTATTATCCACTGGCTCTGTGCTCATCAAGTCAATACCCCTGCATTCTGCTGAGCCAGGCAATCTGGTGAAATAAGCAGTGAAGCCAGGCGCTGTTCAGGTTCCAGAATCTCACAGCAGCAGCAATAAGAACTGCCCTGTATTGAATGCCTACCACGTACGGGATGTTTTACATGTCACTTAATCCTCATAAAAACACTGAGGAAACATTTTTCTTCCAGTTCCAGATGATATTCAGCCTCAGGGGGGTAAACTTTCCAAGGTTATACAGCTATGAGGTAGTAGTAGCTGGCTTTGAATCCTTTTTGCTAACAAACCATCTTGCTTTCCTTTTTTCATCCTCTTTCCTTGTTCCCCAGCTCCCAACATGGTCCTTTTGCCATGGAATAGGAAAAGTAGATCATCCGATAGATAAGCCTGGAGTCCTGTCTCTTGTTCATTGGAAACGCTGTTTGAATCCTTGAAAAAACTTTTCATTTTTAACTTATTTTTATCCTCCCCGTCTTCTAAAATTGTAGACTCCTGGAGATGAAAAGAGTCAGGTTCATCCATTCACATTCTGCTGGGGGAGGAGCAAGGGACCCCATGACTGCCACCCATTCCCACCATCGCAGTAGAAAGTCTTCCAGATTTCATTGTGTGAATGAAAAGTCTCATGTTACTTTGGACTTATGTGGGTGCAGAGCTAGAATGTAACAGATTTAAACATCACAGGTAAACTATAAACTAGAACCAGAAACATAGATTTGTCCATGGCCCCCGTGAAGAGAAACAAATTGCTCCAAAGCCAATTCCTACCAAGAGACTAAAGATCTTGCAGGTTCCTTTTTAATTCACCCCATCCCAAATGGTCAAACATTTCTCTCATTTTTACTGATGTGTAGAAAATAGATCTGTGGCCATAATTGTATATGTGAGATTTTAAAGGAAATTCTTTGCTTATTACACTTTATATTGCATTGACCCCCAGTAGGACTGGGCTGGCACTCTGCAGTCAGACATGTTAAAAATATACCTGCAGTGTGACTTAACTGTTATTCACACTAGATGGAATAAGTAAAAACTATAATTATGTCATTTCAGATCAGGTTTTGTTACCAAATGATTTGCATACACTTAGAAAAAAATCGGGAGTTTGCACAACTTTGGGGGTTTCAGAATTGCAGATAAAGGATCGTGAATCTATAATTTTCTGCCTTAAAAAAAAAAGATTGATTGATTTGAGAGAGTGCAAGCTAGTGGGAGTGGGGGAGGAGCAGAGAGAGAGGGAGAAAGAGAATCTCAAGCAGACTCCCCACTGAGCGTGGAGCCTGATACAGGCCTCAGTCTCGAGACCCTGAGATCATGGCCTGAGCTGAAATCAAGAGTTGGACACTTGGGATCCCTGGGTGGCACAATGGTTTGGCACCTGCCTTTGGCCCAGGGCGCAATCCTGGAGACCCGGGATCGAATCCCACGTCGGGCTCCCGGTGCATGGAGCCTGCTTCTCCCTCCGCCTGTGTCTCTGCCCCTCTCTCTCTCTGTGTGTGACTATCATAAATAATAAATAAAAATTTTAAAAAAAAAGAGTTGGACACTTAACCAACTGAGCCACTCAGCCACCCTCATAATTTTCTCCTTTTTTGCACCGTCAACAATATGATAGAGGAACCTCCTACTCCTTGTTAGAAGCAAAATAAAATTGGTTTCCATGGAAGGGGCTGGTTGGCGCCGTTCCTCTGTGTGCCTCTTTGGAAGCTCAGTTCCAACCTTGACAGTCCTCAGGATCCTTGCTCTTGACCTCCACCCAAACCAATTCCTTCAGCCACATTCCCTTTGTTGTCTCCTAAGTAGATGTGGAGAACAGTCTGTTGCCATCATCGTCCTTGTGAGAATCAGCCATACTTCACACAACTCAGCAGCCTGCATTTCTGGATGCCACACACTCCCTGAGCCTTTGTTCCTTGGTTTTTGGGAGCCTTCACCATGGAAACCATCTTGGCTCATCTCATTGCGTTCCCAGGTGGTCTCCGAGACTTTGCCCACACGGGGCCACGCTGAAAAACGCAGTCTGGCCCACAGGTTTACTTTTCACATTTTAACTGCTTTTTTTGGCTTGCGGCACAATCCCAAGGATTTTTCTGCAGAGGGATGGGTTTTTCAGCCTGCCTGGTGACCAGGCTGCTGTCTCTCACTCTGCTCCGTGTGAGACGCACACGCTTCTTGCTCCCACGACGATGCCTCGCGATTTGCAAAGCCGTTCTGAGATTAACAGGCCAAAGCCAGATGGTTTGACAAACTCTTGTTCCCGCTTCCATTCTGGTTCCTTGAGGCCTCTTATGTTCTGTTTAGCTATTGCTTTTCCAGTTTGTGGAGTACATCAAGCAATGAGTGTCTTCAGAAACTATTTATACCATGAAGTGTCTGGCTGCTGTTGCTGGTGACTGGAGTTTGACAGCTGGCACCATCAGCTTCTCCCAGCACCTGATTTATACCAGTGCTCATGCCATGTGGCTCTCACTGGGCCAAGAGTCTTCAGTCAGCCCAGCAAGTTAAATTGCCAAGGAAACAATGTCTAGTGAAACCTCAGGATTTACAGCCTGTTCTCAGGCTGTAAGGTGTTCTCTAGAATTCCTGCTGACATGGTCTGTTCCCTTAATCTCCCTGACCTGTGAGGTAGGTAAATCTTTGAAAGTTTCCGCAGGATTCCTTTTCCCACACTCAGGGCCTTGGACAGGGTTCCAAAGAAGATGGATTTTAGGGGATCCATGAACTTCTGGACTATTTTGTGTGTATGTGCGTGTGGGCATGTTTTGGTGATGAGAGGCCTGCACTGAGTTCTCAGCATAATATTCTAAAACTGCTTAGTTTTCTGAGCCCCTGGAAAATGAGAATGAGAGTAGATCTTAAGCCCATTCTTTTGAATGAAGCTACAATGAGAAAATGCCTAGCACAGTATCTGTAAGCAGCACAGTATCTGTAGGCACTCGACAAGTATTAGCTTTCGTTATTTGCGTGAACCTGTGATGCTCAAAAGATGAAAATTATGTGACTGCCTTTTTTATTACTTCAAATTAGGTAGGAGAGGGGCCCCTGGGTGGCTCAGTGGTTAAGTGTCTGCCTTTGGCGTGGGTTGTGATCCTGAGGTTCTGGGATCAAGTCCCACATCAGGCTCCCTCCATGGAGCCTGCTTCTCCCTCTGCCTCTCTCTGTGTGTTTCTCATGAATAAATAAATAAAACCTTTAAAAAAAATTAGGTAGGAGATACGTCATCAGTAAGAATTATCAACATTTTTAGAGCCCTTTATGCTGTGCAAGCACCTTCATAGTATTGCCTTCCATGATCCTCGCAGCAGGCTTGCTGGTGGGTGGTGAAGCGGGGTCACTTCCTCTTCAGCAGCCAAGGGAGCTGAAGGTGGAAGGAGAGGGAGAGCACTGGGAAGAGCGGCTTCCACGCAGTCCGGCAGACGGTAGCTCTCAAGGCTGGGTGTTACACTAACATTGGCAAATTGAACTTCAATAAAAACAAATGAAGAAAAAAAAAAAAAGACAGGTACAGTACAGACCATGATGTGCACCTAGACCCTTGAGGTGCAGCAGGGAGGGCAGAGAAGGCTCCCTGGACGCAGTAACCCCTGGACTGAGCCCTGGGCTGTGGGTGGGCTGGGCGCCTGGAGGCGGGGGCCTGGCAGGTGCTCTGGGTGGGAGGACGGTGGGCACGAGGAGGCACAAGAGCAGTGGTAGTTGCCTCTTGGCCAGGATTTCAGCTGTGTCAAACGCATCTACAGATGGTGAAGATTTAGAAGTGGAAGAAGGATAAGCACTCTTGTGTTAAGGTGATACATTTTAAAAACTCATTAAAAAAAACTCATTTTAATGTGTCATTTTGTAAGTTGTGTCTGAGTTGTTTTGTATTTGTGATCTGTTTTCAGTATTTCTGTTTGTATTGCTCCCAGTATGTCTCCTGGGCAGTCAGCGTTCCAGAATTCCATTCGGCCTCTGGCCTGTTTAGTTCCAAGTCACCAATTCAGCTGTTCATTTCATGCTTACCATGGTCCAGGCCCTGTGCTTGAGCAGCTGTGGGTTGTGTCTGTGTGTCCATCCCTGACTGGATCAGCAGAGAGCTCAGCATCCCTGACCCCAGAAACCCCATCCCTCTGTGGCTAGACAAAAACACCTGCTCTCGGAGCCCCTGGGTGGCTCAGTCGGCGAGCACCTCAAGTCTTAGTTTTGGCTCAGGTCATGATCTCAGGGTCGTGAGATCAAGCCCTGCATCCAGCTTTGAGCGGAGTCAGCTTGAGATTCTTTCCCCCTCCCTCCCTCTACCCCGTGCCCCTCCACCCAGCTCACACTCACTCTCTCTTTCTCTCTCTGTCTCAAATAAATAAAATCTTTTTTAAAAAATCAGTTGGTCTCAGAAATACCCCTAATTAATACTCCCCTTTTGTTCATGTGAGGAAAAAGAAAAGGCAGTGTCAGTTGGTGAGCAAGGCTCATTCCAGGATCTAAGAGGCATGAAGCAGGGGAAATAAGTAACCACAGGTGACAACTGAAATAACTGGGTACAGGCAGAAATGTCCATTTGACCTGGCTTGTAACTGTTTTTGGACTCTGGGGCTTTTGGAAAATTGCCTGGCTCCACCTAAGTTTTCATAGAGATCAAAGGCTTGTTCCCTCTGAATGTGTTTTTAAGCATTTAGGTAGAAATGCAGGTTCCCTTTCATGCAGGCTGATGAGAAGGCAGCATGCTGCTGTTAGACCGGGCATCCTTTATCTGTTGGCGTTCTTTATGTATGTTCTGGGCATTTCTAAGGTTCTGTTCCTTTTGACAGCATCTTTAAGACACAGGACACTTAAAAATTGTGTTTAAGACATGGCATATGGTATTTGCTTTAAAATGCTCCAACACACATGCAGTGTGGGAGGATATGAGATAAGGGTGATGGATATATGGGGTTTTTATACTATTCCCTTTACCTTGTTAAATCTGAAAGTTTTCACGAGGAAAAAAAATCTCAAACAACTTTTAAAAGACTGATAACAAACTGCTGACTGGAAATGTGAAACGCCCTACATGGCAGGACACCCTCTGATACCCTTGGAGACCACCAGCTCTGGATGCCGTGCCTTCCTTGGACCCCAGAGTTCAATGGAAGAGATGCTGATGAGCCAGGGGAAGCAGAGGTGCTCAGAGGTGGCAGCTGTCCGCAGGCGTGAGGCTTCTCTCAGCTCTGGGAGTTGTTTCGAGAACTGTAGACTTAGCGGCTCCCCAGAGCAGTTACTTCATCCTCTGCTTTCCGCAGTGGTCTCTGATTCTTTGGTTAGAGGTTGGGAAACTATTGGTTTGTTTGCTCATTCATTCATTCATTCATTCATCAAATATTAACTGGACATTAGTCTAGAAGCTTGGGATGTGGCAGTGAGTTGAAGATATGTTCCACTGTGGGGAGCCTGACGATTAACACGTACACCTACAAATGGGCACAAGCACTGCTGGTGGTGATAAGTGAGTGCCAGGAAGACCTGTATGCAGGACTGAAGGTTGGGGAAGACACCAGAGCTACTTTAGGTTGGGTGATGAGAGAGGACACCTCTGAGGAGGTTCGCTTTGAGCTGGGCCACGAATGACAAGAAAGAGCCAGTTGTTCTAGGGGAACAGCTTTCCAGATGGAGGGAATGCGGAGATGGGAAGGCAGCCTTGACCTGCCTTGACCTGCTGGTAAAACAGGATGTGAGCACCCTGGAGGTGAGGCATGGGCTCCATCTTTGGTACAATTTTTTTTTCCCTTTCTTCTTTCCTTATTCTCTTTTAAAGTGTGTTTCCTCCTATCGATGAGTTTCTCTCTCTGGGTTCCAGTTTCCACCATTTGTCTTCGTGGGTCGTCCCTGAACCCCCACAGCTGTCCTCTGTTGACTTTTGGTTGGGGAAGCCTGTGGTCCTGGAAGGAGTATGGGCTCATGGTCATGGGAAGGCCTGTATGGGTCAGAGGTGTGACTCACCGCCAGCACTTTTGGCATCGCCCCGGAAATAACTTGCAAGTCAGAATTCAGGGGCCGTCCTTTCAAACTCACATCTGCGTCTCTCACTTTTCACAGGTTGAATCAGAGTTGTCAGTTGAGAAAGAAACCTTAGACATTGTGTAGTAATGAGGTGTGTTTTTTGGGAGGGGACCTGATTTTTAATGTAATTTAACTTTTTTTGATTTTTAATTTTAAGAGATGACTGTTCCGCAGATTGAGTAGACAGTAAAGATGGACACGCACAGACTGCTGGTTGGAGCACACATCGGTATGGGCCTTAAAAGCGTCCCTGCCTTTTGACCAGGAAATTCCATCTCTAGGATTTTATTCTAAGAAAGTATCAGGAACGTGTGCAAAGGTTTGTCTGTAAAAATCTTCCCCACTGTGTTAAATGGGAAACGATCTAAGTGTTGAACAAGAGAAAACTGGCTAAATGAATTGTGGCTCATCTCTGAGAACACTACATGGCCATTTAAAATGATACTGTGGAGGGGCGCCTGGCTGGCTCTGAATCTCAGGGTCGTGAGTTCGAGTCCCACGTTAGGTGTAGAGCCTACTTAAAAAAGAATGATGAAATAAAATGATACCGTATAATATGTTTAGTGGTGTGGAAAGCTGTTTACATTTTATGTCAGGAATACTTTTGGCCACAGTTAATTAAAAACAATTATTTGGGGGTACCAGGTGGCCCAGTCAGTTAAGTGTCCAACCCTTGATCTCAGCTCAGGTTTTGATTTCAGGGTCATGAGTTCAAGCCCCATATTGGGCTCCGTGCTGGGGAGGGAGCCTATTTAAAACAAATTATTTGCAGTGGCTGAAGTTAAGTAGGGATTTATTTTTCTCACATAAGAACAAGTTGGAATAATGTAGGCAGCTGCTGACATTAGTTCCGTGAGTAAGCAGCATCAGCACTGCATCTCTATAGTGTCTGTGAGCTTCCTAATGCTTGACAGATACCTCATGGTCCCAAGAGGACTGTTGCAGCTCCAGGTGTTGAGTCCACCTCCAGAGCAGAGAGGTGACAGCTGCTATATCTACCTTTTATTAGGAAAGCCAGAATTTGGGATGCCTGGGTGGCTCAGAGGTTGAGCATCTGCCTTCGGCTTGGAGTGTGATCCCAGAGGCCTGGGATCGAGTCCTGCATCAGGTTTTCTTCAGGGAGCCTGCTTCTCCCTCTGCCTGTATCTCTGCCTCTCTCTTTGTGTCTCTCATGAATAAATAAATAAAATCTAAAAAAAATTAAATAAAAATAGGTGAAGCATCCAACTCTTTTTTTTAAAGATTTTATTTATTTATTCATAAGAGACACAGAGAGAGGGAGAGAGAGGCAGAGACACAGGCAGAGGAAGAAGCAGGCTCCATGCAGGGAGCCTGACACAGGACTCGATCCCAGGTCTCCAGGATCACACCTGGCTGAAGGCGGCGCTAAATCACTGGGCCACCCGGGCTGCCCCAACTCTTGGTTTCAGCTCAGGTCATGACCTCGAGGTCATGGGATGAATCCCCCAATGCTTGTGCTTAAGAGTGTCTGCTTCTCCCTCTGGGCCCTCTCCCCGCACATACTCTCTTAAAAAAAAAAAAAAGTATTATGTTTAAATAAAGTTAAGGAAGCTTAACAGGTTTTTGTATGTCCCAAACTGTCTTCACCTCTTTTTTTTTTTTTTTTTTTTTTTTTTTTGCGTACCATGTTACCAGACTGCTTTTCTGTAGAGCCCTTGGGGTTTCTAATGTTTAGTCAGTCTACTGAGCGTCACTGAATTGAGTGATGTAGGCAAATTCACTTTTCCCCCTAATTTTTAATTTAAAAATATTGCCAGACCTTTTTTGGCTCACTGTTACTTTTTTATCATATTTTGGAGCAGATTTTAAGTTTGGAGTTAGGGAAAGGGTCATTCTGAGTACATTTTCTGGAAGAGGACTGAGTGTTGCTCTAGGTTCATTGTAGAAGGAATCACATGAAGAAAGGAGACAGGAGGGATGAAAAGATACATTGGTTTAAAAAAATGCCCCCCCCCCCCGGGTGGCTCAGAGGTTTAGTGCCACCTTCGGTCCAGGGCCTGATCCTGGAGCCCCAGGATGAGTCCCAAGTTGGGCTCCCTGCATGAAGCCTGCTTCTCTCTCTGCCTGTGTCTCTGCCTCTGTCTCTCTCTCATGAATGAATAAATAAAATATTTTTTTTAAATGTAGTAAATACAGATTTGAAAGAATGTTTTGTAGTCCTGGGGATTTTTTCCCCCCTACGAGAGCTGCAGGGTATATTTTGTCAGGGTAGAGTGGTTTAAACCCAACATAAGCATACACTTAGGTTTCAAATTGACAGCTAAGAGAATCCAGAAAAGTAAGAGATAGCACATCTTTTTATATTTGTCCCATCTGGCAAGCTGGCCCCCTGGCTCTCCGAAGAGGTTTAGTTGAGTAATTAATAGCGCCCCAAAGAAGAGAAGCAGGCATGCCAGCAGGTATCTGGATTTTGATCTCCTTGGATTTGCCAGAGTTCCAGCCTTTTCTCTTCCCTGAAGTGTTCGTGCTCTTTCCAGAGCCCATTGCCATATGCAGAGTAACATTTAAACCTTGGGTGGGGGCTCTTCATTGTCTTTGTCCTGGAGCTCTTCATAGTTTAAACTGTTTTGTCCCTTTTCCTTCCAAAGGAGCTTTCTACGGGTAGAAGAAGCAGGATATTTGGAATCAGGCTGGGTTTGAATCCTGGCTTATCACTCAGGAAATTTTATTTCACCTCTCCCAGCCTCAATTTGATCATCTATAAATGGGGGGATTATTATCTCTCTTCTAAGATTATTGAATTTGAAATGTTATAATATGTGCAAAGCAGTGTGTACACCTGGTGGGTCATAGAAGCTTGGGAGCTGCTTATGGCTTTATTAGCTCCCCTTTGCTTTATGAAATAAAGCCTAAGCCCCTTAGATTGAAACCCAGGTCCTAGGCTCTTTGTGACGGGCCCTCTCCCCTTGTCTTCTGTCCCATCCCCATCACTGCCTGTCCAGGACTCCAGACTCTGGCCACATCACCAGGCTGCTTCTCACCTCTGTGCTTCTGCGTTATTGCCCCTTTGCTCACCTAACATTCCACTCAGTGTTTAAGCCTCAGCTCGGCAAAAGAAGCCAGAACAAAAGCCAACATACGGATGATTATTGTGTTTTTACCAAGTCCAAGAACACACAAAATGAATCTGTGATCATAGAAGTCAGAAACTGTGGAAGGGGAAAGTGTTGACTAGAAAGAGGCATGGGGGGACGAAAATTCTTGATGTGGTTTGGAGTGGGGTGGTTTGGAGCCAATGGCCAAGAAAGAATTCTTGAGACATCTTTGGTGTCAGAATATGGTTTTATTAAAGCACAGACACAGAACCCCAGGGTGAACAGAGCTGCACTGGGCTTATGAGGAGTGGTTGATTTTATAAGGTTTTCTATCCTATGGAGGGGAGGGTGATGTTAGGGCTCCAGGAAGCTGAGCCTATAGGTTTCTGGAGAGTGCTTTTCTGTTGTAAATCATTAAGACCTTGCAAACTGATGGAGACCCCTGTCCAGCAGGACTGTGATCTCTATCAGTTAACAATTTGTTTTTAACTTCTCTTGGTTCTCGGGCAGCCAGGAGTGCCTGAGGAATGTCCCGCATGTGTGTGGGGAGGGGTTGTGGGGTGTTAGCATGTGCTTTACCCTCAGCTTGTCTTCTTCTCCCTCAGAATTCTAGAACCATGGAAATGTTCTAGGACTTATTTTTTTATTATTTTAAATATTTTATTTATTTATTTATTTATTCATGAAAGACAGAGAGAGGCAGAGACACAGGCAGAGGGAGAAGCAGGCTCCATGCAGGGAGCCTGATGTGGGACTCCATCCCAGGACTCCAGGATCACGCCCTGGGCCAAAGGCAGGCACCAAACCACTGAGCCACCCAGGGACTCCCCACTAGGACTTATTTTTGATGACGATTACACAAATTTATGCAATTGCCAAAATTTACTAAACTGAATATTTAACATCTATGAGTTTTGTTGTATGTTAATAATACCTTATAAAAGGAAGGAGGGGCATGAACATTGTTCCCTCCAGAAAGCTTTCCCTGCTCTGCTCAGACTGGATTTAAACCTCCCTATAGGGTCCCTGACTTCCTGCACGCATCTCTGCCATTGCACTCAACACGTAAATCTCTCCTCTTTATGTGTTTTGTACTTCATTTGTCTGCAATCTCTTGGAAAGGCCCAGACTCTTGGTATCTGTGTGACCTTGGGAAAAGTGCTTAATCTTAACCTGTGTGTACCTAATTTTGCTCATCTATAAAT
Organism: Nyctereutes procyonoides; assembly: GCF_905146905.1. Taxonomy (NCBI): domain Eukaryota; kingdom Metazoa; phylum Chordata; class Mammalia; order Carnivora; family Canidae; genus Nyctereutes; species Nyctereutes procyonoides. The sequence continues at coordinate 29,347,515 of NW_026575122.1, forward strand.
GGTGCTGCCTGGCTTTCCAGGGTGTCCTTTTGGCAACAACCAGAGGAGCCCATGGAGATGGCCATTCACCACTAGCGTCCACGTCCCTGCGCATTGCCAGTCCATCAGTCCTCAAATGCAGAAGGGGGGAAACAGCATTATGATATGTTTTGACATTATTCCTATTTATAATCATTGTACACCTGACATTTGGAATAGTTTCTGGCCACAAATGTTTGGTGCCTTGATTAGTGTATATTAGCTCCCTGTCGTCTTGCTTCTGGTCCAGTTTCTCATTTCTTCCCTCAAAGAGGGGATCGAACTGAAAGCAGGCAGATCCTAATGGGCTCAAAGCCGTGTTTGGGAAGTGAGACTCTTGGTACTCAGGCAATATGGAATTTTAAACTTCTAAAATATTAGTAACATGGAAGAAACCTGCCCACATTCTCTAAATTTACTGAAGCCCTAGGAATTGTCAGTAAACCACAACAGTGATACTGTTATTACAGCTAACATTTGTTGAGTGCCTTACAGTATTTTTCCCGGCACAGTGCCTGGCTCATTGTAAGCATTCAGTGCACCGTTCCTGAGATCACAGCTCTTATGTAATCTCTGTACTGTTTCTGGTAAAGTTATGAGTCCTGTTCACAGATGAGGACACTGAGCCTCAGATAAGTGCATAAGGGACTGGCCCTAGTGCACTGTGTGTAGGAAGTACTGGTGGCAGGTTGTGAATCTAGGCTGTCCTGCTCCACCTCGCAGGATCCTTCTGCCTCTTGAGTCTCCTTGGTTCCACCTCATACCTGTCCCCTCGTCAAGCCTGTTCACTTACAGTCTTTAGGTAAGACAGGATTTCTATTTTTAAACCACCCAAAGGGAGATTCTTAAATTCTGAGGCATAATCTTAGGGCTTCTGCACCACTGAGCCACAGGGAGTCAAACTAATTAGGCTTTGATTCTGTCCTACAGGTCCATTTAGAGGTAAAGGAAAAGTATGAATGTATTTAAACAAGTGGTTTTAAAAAAATATTGTATTTATTTATTTGAGAGAGAATGGGGGGGAAATGGCAGAGGAAGGAAGAGGAAGAGGGGGAGAGAGAAGCTCAAGCCGACTCCCTGCTGAGCGTGGAGCCTGCTGTGGGCTCAAGCTCATGATCCTGAGATCCTGAGATCATGACCCTGAGATCACGACCTGAATGAAACCAGAGTCTGACGCTTAATCAGCTGAGCCACCTAGGTGCCCCTAAACAAGTGTTTAACATCTCTACCTTCTAACATTAGATCCTATATATATGTATACACACACACATACACCCGATAAATTAGTCGGTATTGATGAGAACAAAATGCATGTGGCTCATTTTCTTCAGATTCACTAAGAGCTTTTCACATTGATTTAGAAGATAATGCACAGTTTGAAACATTTCTAATTCTAGCAAACAACCAACCCTGAAGAAACCCTAATTTCTTGTCAGTTTGCAAATCGGTTATTAGTGTTGAACATTACTATGCAGAAAACAAAAGTCAAGCAAACTGTTTGGCCTGATTGTGGAAAGCAAGACCTTTCTCCTGATATTCTGGAGAAAAGGAGCTGGCCCAGGAGCTAGATCCTCAGGCAGAAGGAGGATTAATCATTTAGCACTTCCTGCTGTGACTCTACTGTGCTGCCTATGCCAGTAGACCCCAGACAAGCATGTAGGTTAATAATTCATGCTGGCAATGGCTTTGACCTCCCTGAGCTGCCTCCAGAAGAGCAGAGAGCACCCGACCATAGGGAGACACACCCTGGCCTAAGGTTAAACCTGTGTTTGGCTCCACTCTATGGCATTGATTATTTCCTGCTTGGATTGCTAATCCATAGTTAGGTGCTCAAACCATCTGTCCTTGGGCGCAGAAGGCCAGCTGGTGTGGGATGTGGGTTGAGGTAATGGCCCTTTAACAGATTCTGAAGGGACTTCCATTGGGTGGACAGGGTCAGCCAAGTTTAGCACCTCGTGCAGCATGGGACACTTGGGATCCCTAGGAGCCCAGACGTGGATGGATCATGTCACATTCTTGGGTCTCAGCTTCTCAGCTTTCAAAACCAGACCCATAGTCCTTGCCCTGCCCACTTTGTGGAAAGGAAGTGATAGCACTTGGTAAATGTTGACAGTTGAAAGCATATTTAAATGGAAGTTGTTTTCAAAAGGTCAAATACTGGATGATTTCACCTACTGAAATTTAGGATTATAAAATTCATAGAGACAAAGTAGCAGGGTGGTTGCCAGGGGCGGGGATGGGACTTAGTGTTTGGCGGGTACAGAGTTTCAGTGTGAAAAGATGAAGTTCTGGAGAGGGGGGTGGTGATGCTTGCATTACAGTCTGAATACACTTAATGTCACTGAACAGTAGACTTCAAAATAGTCAAAATGGTAAATTTTATGTTTATTTTGCCACATTTTAATTTTATTTATTAAAAGATTTTATTTAGCTATTTGAGAGCACAAAAGTGAGATGGGAGGAGCAGAGGGAAAGGGAGAAACAGACCCCCCATTAGCAGGGAGCCCAGGCCAGGGCTTGATCCAGGACCCTGGGGGTCATAACCTGAGCCAAAGGCAGATGCTTAACCAACTGAGCCACCCAGGCATTCCCCACCCCCCGCTCCAACCACCACATTTTTAAAAAACAAGTTTTAATGTTCTTTTTCCTGAGAGTCTTCACAAGGCAACCTTCTCAGTTCTCCCTTCTCAGCCCTACAGAGACCCCCTCCTCTAAACGCACTGGTTGAGCAGAGGTAGCTTGAGATTGCCCAGTCTGCGCCAAGCCCTCGCTCCACCAGGCTCCGTACCAGGCTCCGTAGCAGGCGTAGGATGAACAAAGATAAATGGGCAGGTGCGTCCAGTCCAGTTGGCAGGGGCTGCAATGGGCTGCCTGGGGCTGTTGTAACCGAACTCATGGGGTTCACCGCTTGGGGTGCATGAAGTTGAGCACAATCCAAAGAACTGTTGAAGGCAAAGAACCTTTTATTCCTTGTCACAGGTGAGACAGGGAGAGAGCTCTCACAACACATCTCTCCATGGGGTTTGTACAGGAAGCTTTTATTCAGCATATTAGGGTCAGGGTCAGGGAGCTTGCCCAGGCACTTGGATGCAGTGGCTTAGGCAGTTCATGTCCGCATGCTTGCGCCTACATCGTATGGTCAAAAAATGGGAGAAAAACTCCACCTGTGGGAAGAGATCATAGTATTATAATGAATTAAAGGTAACTCGGGACAGCTCTGGAGGGGGAGCTTCTTCAAGTCCTCAGCTCCAGTCCCTCTCAAACTGTCTTCCATGGGGGCTTTCAGGTGAAACACCTAGCTGGGCCTCTCTCTGTGTGTTTTTTTTTTTTTAAGATTATTTATTTGAGAGAGAGAGAGAAAGAGAGGGGTGGGGGCGGCGAGGGTCAGAGGGAGAGGGAGAGAGAGAGAGAAACTTAACTTGACTCCACGCTGGGCCCCACCCAGGGCCTGGGGCTGGATCTCACCCCCTGAGATCATGACCTGAGTGGAAACCACGAGTTGAATGTTTAACTGATGAGCCCCCACCCCCGACCCTGGGGGCCCCTGGACCTCTCCTTTTCTGGAACTCTTGGTTCTGCAAAAACAAAACACATTCTTTCTCTGCTTTTGTCCCTTCCCTTGGTCCCTTGGCTGATAGTTTTCAGCCCTGTGATCTGAGTGACTCCCTCTGTATCCTAGCTGACGCCGCGGGAGGGTGGGAAGGTCTCCGGGGTCCTGGAGGATGTGCTAGCGCCAGAATTCACCAGACCAGAGGCTGGCAGTGGCCACATTTGCCTCGCAGCTCCATTTACTTGCATGCTTGTCACATTTGCTGGCACTCATCCTTCAGCTAGAGTGCACTCTTTCCCTACTTTCTCTCTGAAATCCTGATTCTTAAAGTGACAGCCCAGATGCCACCTCCCTTCTGGAAGCATTCCTTCAACCCAGCCAAAATTAATCCCTCCTCCTCCCCAACTCCCACAACCCCCTCCTTATATCTCCATTTAGCACATATTTCATTCTGTCAGGTAATACAGCCGTTTATATTCCTGCCTCTCTTGTTGGATATATATTGGGATTTTTATAGTTCCAAGTAAGAGAAACCAACTGGAGCCAGCCTTAGCATAAAAGTCATTTATCAGAGTACGGATATCTTCCCAGACCAGGATGGTTCCCTGTCCTATTCCTGCTTCCTCTTCTCTGCTTGCCTCCCAGTCCATGTGGCAGATGGCATGCCAAGCTCCCAGGAGTGGTTTCTATGCTGCTTGGGTCTCTTGACCAATTAACTGCGGGGTGGGGGGGAGCAGGATCACGGGTGCCACTTGGGTTGGGCCAGCCCCCATGCGTGCTGGGCAGGAGGAGCCCTTGGGCTCTCTGCAGTGATGGGCATTGCAAACCACTCAGTCCTTGCAGCTTCCTCCCTGGGCATCCCACCTGGCTCCCTCTCCCACCTCCTCCGCGGTTTTTTTTCCTGCTTCTCCGGCCATTTCTTTATATTCTTCTTTGTGGAGACTGCTGCTTTCATCCATCTCTGCTATAACTGGTATTCTCTGTGATTCCACTTACATGTTTCCCATTTTGTTCATTTTCTTTGGATGATCTCAGTAAGTCCCATGACTTTGCTTGTTATCTCTTTGCACTCATAGTGACTGCACAGACCTGAGTGCCTGACCTATATATTCTCGTGTTTAGTGGTCATCTCCATGACCTACCTGTCCCACCGTGCACAAAAAGAGACTGCATGCACCATCTGCCTGTCACCTCTCCATGACACCCTCGTTCATCTGACCCACCTGTGTTCTCTGTCTCTGTGCTTGGTATGACCATCCACCTCCTTGTTGTATCTGGGAGTCACCTTAACATATTCCTGTTCTATTCTGTATAAATCCAGTCTGGCACCAGCCCCTTTCTGTTTACCTCCTAAATACCTCTCATGTCATGGCCTTAATTCAGGCCTCATAATTTCTTACTATCTTGTAACTGACTTCCTTGTGCTGCCTTGCAATTTGCTTCCCAACACACAACCCAAGCGATTTTTCTTTTTTTTTTTTTAACGTTTTTCTTCTTTTTTAAAAAAGATTTTATTCATTTAAGGTAGAGAGAACACACAAGTAGTGGGGAGGGGTGGAGGGAGAGGGAGAAGTAGACTCCTCTTTGAGCACGGAGCCTGACACGGGGCTCCATCCCAGGACCCCAAGATCAAGACCTGTGCCAAAACCAAGAGATGGATGCTCAACTGACTATGTCACCCAAGTGCCCTTACAGACTACTTAAATTACAAAAAGGGAAAGATTTCTACCTCTGTGGTGTCCATTTAAAAAGCTGCCATTGAGATATCAGAAAGGGACACAGAACATAAAGACTTCTAACTCTGGGAAATGAACTAGGGGTGGTGGAAGGGGAGGAGGGCGGGGGGTGGGGGTGAATGGGTGACGGGCACGGAGGGGGACACTTGACGGGATGAGCACTGGGTGTTATTCTGTATTTTGGTAAATTGAACACCAATAAAAATTAATTTATAAAAAAAAAAAAATAAAATAAAAATAAAAAGCTGCCACTGAGTATAAGAATTAAGGAATAATACTGTGTCAGCCATACCAGGTATCTAGAAGCCTGCTACTACCTTAAACCAAAAAAGACCTGAAGGTTCTGACAGTGTAGTTGGACATGCCCTAAGGTAAACCACATTAAATCAGTATTCCATGTTGAAATTTCTTGGATCTATGGTGGAGATTGGAAGATGCTTATCTGTCTGCATAGTTAGCAGAGCACCAACCCTGAACTGACTAACTTGCCTATATCCTATAGGCTTTGACTAGGTGGCTGAAATGGAACTTGGTCTGGGACAGGGAAATGTTGGTGAGAAAGAAGATGGGGAACATATGTTGAGTAAACAACCAGCCACCTCTGCCACAGTCCTTATTTGTTGCCCCGGGATGATCAATATTTCATGCTGTTCCCCACAAGACCGCTTATTTCCTAGTGTCTGCCCAGCGGCACTAATTACAGAGAATTCTTCTATCTTCATGGCCGCACTTCCCCAAGGTTCAAACTTTCAAATACAGTCTCCTGTCTTGGACTATTCTATTAGGAATATTTGGTTTCAGGTAACAGAAAAACTAAAGAACAATGATTTAAACAAATAAGGAGTATATTTTCCCCCCACATACTATGAAATGTAGGGGTAGGCAGTTCATCCTCGTGGTGAGAGCATGGCGGCAGCAGTGCCAGCCATCATGTCTACATTCAAGGGGAGAAGAAAGGTAGGAAAGTAATTCCTTTCGCCAGCTCTGTCTCCTTGTATTAGGAACCAGAAACAGACTTTTCCTTAGGTTTTATTCACCAGAACCACAATACATGGCCATCTGTGACTTCAAGGGAAGCTGAGAAAGAATATATTTAGCAGGGCATGTTAAAGTACTGAACAGAATTGGGGTTATGTTAACAAGGAAAAAAGGAATGAGGATTAGTGTGTTCACACCTAACAGAGTCTGGCATATATGGCATCAGATGTGTTTCTATTACCATAGTGAATACATCACATTTACTGTTGTTGAAACTCCTTTAGAGTTGTTCTTTCATCTCTTGAAATTCAAGTGTGTTCTGATACTTTTGCAAAGTCCTTTCTGCAGAATGCAGTTTTACATTGGAGTACCATGACTTTGGGCAAAAAATCAAGTTAGGACCAGGGCCAGGGGTAGGTTTAAAAACAAAAAAAGTGGGCAAAAGGCATTGGTTGGGCTACATGCTTTCTGGAAGCTGCACTCCCAAATTCTATTAGTTTTTCTACTATCAAGCTATTTAATCAGAGATTCATAATATGTATGCAAATCTTGTTAATCTTCTGTCGATAATAAGTGCATCTGGATGCTCCATACTTGACATAGGAGTATTAGAATGACTCAGTGTGTGCATGGAGATTTCATTCATACCTTTACTGCTTGTATCAGTAATTCTTCACAACCAAATGGTTTGTTGTGATATATAAATTTGTTGGAATTAAGCTTGAACAGCTCATAAATAGTATAATTAATTTTTGTTACACTTCAGTTCCAATTGCTAATTGATTTAAACCTAGCGTTGCATATTCTCTCCATTCTTCATTTATTTCCTGGGTCACAACACTCACACCGTTGTGTACATGTCACTACAACTGTACCACCTGGTTGGACAGTGTCATGGAGCATGAATTCCTGTCCTCTCCAAGGACCTTCTAGTTGGACTAAGAATCAAACTGATATCAGACGAACAGGAGAAAATAAAATTTAATAGTGTATGTACAGGGAACCTACACCAGCATGGAAATTCCAAAGACAGGCCAAACGAGGTCTCTGTGTCATCCTGAACTAAAGAGTAGGGGGTTTGGGGGCCTGGGACTTCAGAGGGAAGGGGTGCACTTCATAGCACAGTGAGAGCAGTTGTTCAGTAATTAGATGTTTGTCCTGCTGTATGGATGGGTCACCCAAATAAGATTTATTTCTACTATTGACCCTTATTCTGGGAAAGACCCTAATTTAGATTCTTTTTTTTTAAATTTTTATTTATTTATGATAGTCACACAGAGAGCGAGAGAGAGAGAGAGGCAGAGACATAGGCAGAGGGAGAAGCAGGCTCCATGCACTGGGAGCCCGACGTGGGATTCGATCCCCGGTCTCCAGGATCGCGCCCTTGGCCAAAGGCAGGCGCCAAACTGCTGCGCCACCCAGGGATCCCCCTAATTTAGATTCTTCTGGGTAGTTCAGGGAGGGGCAGAAGTTTTCTTGAGCCCATAGTGTTTCAGTTACCTTCAGCTCAGAATAATATTCATGCCAGAGTGGCCCTATGTGGGACAGCCTGCCCTTGGCCCATGCAACAGAAACCATATCTGTCTTGTTTATCATCCACTTAGCAGAGTGTTTAGCCCATATAGGTACCCGAGAAACAGTGAAACAGTGGTTGAATGATTGAATGACCAAATGACTCCTGATAATAATCAGGAACAAAGTCCCAACTGGCCTGCTAGTTTCTGTGTGCCAATCAGTGATCTATCTGTCTATCTATCTATCTATCTATCTATCTATCTATCTATCTATCTATCTACAAGAAGGCTCCATGCCCAGCATGGAGCCCAGTGTGGGGCTTGAACTCATGACTCTGAGATCAAGACCTGAGCTGAGATCAAGTGTTGGACACTTAACTGACTGAGCCACCCAAGCACCCTCAACTGATTTATTTTTTAATTAAATTTTTTTTGAGAGTGAGAGAGTGCAGGGGCAGGAGGGGCAGAGGGAAGGGGAAAGAGAGAATCTTATGGAGGCTCCATTCCAGGATCCTGAGATCATGACCTGAGCTGAAAACCAAGAGTCAGACAATTAACTGACTGAGCCATCCAGGTGCCCCCAATGTTTCATGTAAAAATTTTTATTTATTTATTCATGAGAGAGAGAGAGAGAAAGAGAGAGAGAGAGAGAGAGAGAGAGAGAGAGAAGCAGAGACACAGGAGGAGGAAGAAGCAGGCTCCATGTGGGGAGCCCGATGCGGGACTTGATCCTGGGACTCCAGGATCGCACCCTGGGCCAAAGGCAGGCGCTAAACCACTGAGCTACCCAGGGATCCCCGAATGTTTCATTTTAAAAGAAAAAGTAGAGGGCCACCTGAGTGGCTTAGTCGGTGCCTTTGGCTCAGGTCATGATCTCAGGGTCCTGGGATGGAGCCCCACATCAGGCTCCCTGCTTCATAGGGAGTCTGCTTCTCCCTCTCCCTCTGCCCCTCCCCCTGCTTATGCACAAATGTGAGTGCTCTCTCTCTCTCTCTCTATCTCAAATAAATAAAATGTTTTTTTAAAAAAAGGAAAAAGTAGAAAACATAGATTATACACTAGAATATGTCTGGCTCTGTCTGGATATTTAGGCTATATATGGTTGTTTCCTGTTTTCCTCTGTTTCCTGTTTGTTTTATAATCCAGGGACCCAGAAAGAGAATGACTTTGTGATTCCATTACCTAAGTTCTGGGGAATTGTTCTGATTGCCCTAACTTGGGTCAGGACCCTATCCCTGTACCAAGCATCCTCATCTGGGAGGGTGGGCTACTTTATAGTGCTATTTGTATAAACATTTAAGTTGAGGTAGAAGCAATGCCTGGGAAAGGGGTTAGCTGCAGACCCGTGGGAAGTGACAAGGCCACTTCAGCAGTTTTGCTGTGTGTATACTTCAAGCCCACCTCTCTGTGTATAACATACACACACACCCGCATTTCACTCCTTCATCCTTTTACTCAGTGATTCCTGGGTGTCAGCTCTGGATCGTGTGTCCAGTTTTGTGGTCTGCTTACCGTGTGTGTGTTACCTGTATGTTCTCTGTAGCCCTTAGTTTCCTTATCTGAAATAGGAGTAAATGCTCATACATTATAGGATTGTTTTGAGGATTAAATAAGATTTTGTATACATATCTTATGTGTGTTATATATAATATGTATTAATACAGTATACATATTAATATAGTATTATATGTTACTTCACATATAATTATATATAAACTTGGAACAATACCTGGCAAATGAGTATTAATGAAATATCAGCTGTTACAAAACCACAGTCCCTTTGCAGAATTCTAAAAATCCAAAAGCTCTTAACAACCAAAATTTCTTCATAACTTTGGCAGAAAATTCTCTCCTGATCAGAACTAAATGCCTGACCTGAAGGGATGTGAGGACATTTTGAGGTTTTATTTAGCCACTTAGTGTGAATATTCACACATTTTGCTGCAGAAACAGTGTGGTGTATTGCAGGGTGCTACCCTAGCTCCACTGGCAATATTACACAATTTACTATTTTCAAATGAAAAGTTCTTAGTTCTGAAATGCATCTGGGCCCGAGGTTTTAAATGCGGGGTTGTTGCTGTGTACTGTGTACCAGCATCGTCCTCATCAGCCACCCTGAGCCTGAATGAATGAATGGATTATGGTCTCTGCCCTGAAGGGACCCCCAGAACACTGGGGGGACCAATGTCAGCCCCTTGTCATGGGCCAGGTCAGAGGCAGCCTGGGGTCCACAGAGCGCTCAGGATGGCTCTGAACTCTGTAGGGTGGGGAAGGGCTATGGGGTGAAGGAAACGTCTCAGAGGGGATGCCTGAGGTGAGACTGGAAGAACCAGCACCTCCTTTCATCAGGCATGGTGCTGGGGACTGAGGATTCAGTGGCGAGCAAAGCCAGCCTTGTCACTGCCCAGAGGCCCCCTGCGTGTTGCAGAAGGCAGCAACCATTGCCCAATAAATTGATTGTTGATGTGATGAGGCGTGTCTGGGTGCCGTGGGAATCTGTAAGAAGGAGCCAACTTTGTGTCTGGGGCCAGGGGAAGTCTGCCTGCCCTCGTTTTATGGAGACAGAGCCGGAGAAAGAATGAGTAGGAATAAGGCAAGTGAAGAGGCTGCCAGTGCTTGGGACAGGTAGGCAGATAGGGCAGGTAGAGGAAAGTGCATAGTGAGGTGAGGCCCAGGAGGCTAGAAAAGGCCTGTCTCTTTCAAAAAAAAATGGAGACAAGTCAGCATGGCTGGAGGAGAGAGCCAGCAAACTGGTGGTGAGGGAGAAAAGGGGGGATTGAGGGCAAGGCCAGATTACCTGAAGGCAGGAGGCCCCTCGTCTGGTGGCTCAGTGGCTCAGCGTGAACGATCTGGCTTGTGGTGGTGGTTCCAGCATTATTGTTAGTAGCACTGTCTCTCACTTGCCAAACACCCTGATTTTGACCATTAAAGTATGTAGTCTACTCTACCTAGAAGCCAACATAGGAACTGAGCATTTATCCTTAGGGGAGTGGGAATCCTTTGAAATATTTTAAATGGTACACATTAAAAAAAATTATTTGGGGTGATTTGAGCCACTTGGCTTTGCATAATAAAAAAGATTTTTTTTTTTGTTGCGGCGCCTGGCTGGCTCAGTTGGTGGAACGTGCAACTCTTGATCTTGAGGTCATGAGTTGGGCCCCGTGTTGGGTGTAGAGCTTACTAAATAAAATAAAATAAAATAAAATAAAATAAAATAAAATAAAATAAAATAAAATAAAACAAAAAAGCTATTTTTAGCTGTTACTCTGCTGATCATTCTACTGATCTCAAGGGTTGCTGGAATAGGTATCAGACCTGGGAAAATAAACTAGAGTACTGGTCAGCAGACTGCCTTTTGCTGCCATAGGACAGCAGATTTATTTGCTTGTCTTGGTGAACACGTGCACATAGAAATAGCACCATTATCTGATGCTCCTTGTGAAATGAAAATGTTCTCTTTCCTTAGTTGACCCCTCAGGACGTCCTGTGTTGTCCAGATCACCCTCAGAAACAATTATATGTCTGTCTTTGAAAATGCAGGAAGGGTGGTGGCCTTCGCTTTGCTTTCTCCCCGAGTCCGGGGCCTGTGCGTGTTTGCCCGTGTGGAGGCCCATCCAGGCGCCTCCCTTTCCCGCTGGGATTTTTTTGTTGTTGTTGGTCAGAGCTAGCAGTTGGCAGACACTTACTTATCAGTCTCATGCTTTGAGCCAAGAAAAGACAGGAGAATTCAGGAAAGCCCGAGATGCATGTTTTACATTTTGTGTGGGATGCTCTCGGTGCCTCAGAGAGACACGGATTCACCCCTTTGGGAATTCCTTTACTCTGAGTTCTTATTTCTGTCACATTTTGCTCTCTCCTGTCTGCTGCTGGGTAGGTGGAAAGACAAAAGCTCCGTGACAGCTGGTGATCCCCTTCAGGCATCACAGGGGGATGGAGTTTATGGAGGTTTAGCCAGAAGCAGCAGATCATGTCTCTGTGATCAGAAGGTCTCGGAGCTGCTGGAAAGGCTTCCGTGCAGACTGGTGTCCTCAGTCCCGTGGAAGCAGGGCCAGTGGGGCCGGTGGGGCAGTCGGAGCTGGGCAGAGGCTGACTGCTCCCCTGGGGCCAGCTGCTGGGGTGCCCTGGCCGCAGGCTGGCTCTTCCTTCAGTCCGGTAAGCCAGGAAGCAGCACCCGGAGAGAACGAGTGAGTCATGTCTTGGGGCCGATGCCCATAAACATGTACATACACAACATACACACGTACACACAGCATTAGAATCCCGAAATGCGTGACTTCACCAAGTCAGATACTTTCAGACCTTGCCCAAAGATAAGCTAAGTTACAATTTGAAACCCTAAAAAAAAGGCTTTTTTTGGGGGGGGTGGTTATCAATCCCCTTCCCCCATGGACATTCCATCTAGGGCAAACTCCACAAGTAGTCAGACTATGAGAACACGGTGTCTTAGAATGCCTCTCCCACAGCCCCTTGGGGCACGCTTGTGTACTCCATAGTAAGATTTTCACCTTGGGATCCCTGGCCATGCCCCAGGAGTCCAAGAGCCCCACTAATTTGGGGTGTGTATGCATGTGTGTGTTTCCCTGCAGAAAGGATCCACAGCTTTCAGGAGACCATCACACACACGTGGACATCCACAGCTAGCTCATAGTTTGACACCCTTCAACATGATATTTTTGAATACTTGTGTAGCATATACTTAAAGGGATGACATGAGGAGCACCCAGTTGGTAGGGCATGAGACTCTGATATCAGAGTTGTGAGTTCAAGCCCCATGTTAGGTGTAGAGATTAGTTATAACAAATAAGATATTTTAAAGGGATGACACGAGAAGATGACACAAGAAGATGACACTCGGCTTTTCCATTGTTGTCCCGTGAAACTCAACTCCTACTCATGTCTCTTGATTGGTATGACAAAAGCCCTGCAGAGATACCCAGATCCATCATCACCCCCACTCCCCATTTCCTTCTCTGGTGCTGAAACAGTTCTCGATTAGACAAGAAATCATTCCTGCAAAAGAGAGGTATTCGTATTAATGAAGGTTGAGGTAGTGGGGCAGAGCTTGAAGGAATGGGCTTCTGGAGTTGGATTTGTTGACCAAAGCCATATTCTTCAGGGACATCTCCAGATGGTGTTGTTCCTAAAAGCATAATGTAAATGCTTTCAGTGTTCCCTGCAGAGGAATAGCATTGCACTTTATTAGCCAAGAGGGAGCAAACTTTGCATTCTAGGATAAGACTCAGGCTGTTTTTGATGCAGCCACGCACACCTCCACTTGGCAAACCCAAGCCAGCACAGCGTGTGGGGGCTCCAGTTCTATCCCCTCCCTTGCGGGACTCTGTTTCCGTCTGTGCCCGATCTGCCATGGGCTTTTGAACCCAGGCTGGCTTGAATTGGACATTCAATGCAGCGTTACTCTAGAGATCTGGCTCCAGTTCCTTTTTCTCCTTGCATTTTGCAGAGGAGATGTTGGCACGCTCCCTGCCTTTTCTATCTGATTTTGGCCTGTTCCTGTTTACTGTGCTTTCAATAATAACCTATCTCAGGGGGGCTGACTTTTATAAGAAAATAATACAGGACAATAACAACTAAGCAAGAGTTGTACCTTTTGATTTAATTTTCTTTGAAATCTTAGACTGTTCTCATTAAGGGCTGTGCCTATGAGAGGCTCTTGCTTTCACATTGTGTCCTTTGATAATATTTAGACTTTCCATGAATGTGTATGGTTTTTATGGTTGGCCTGTTATGAATGTAATTAAAAGAGCACTCAGAACACCTGGTTCTCAACATTGGCTCCAGCACTTGGATCCATATGTGTGATGGAGACAGAGTCTCCTAGTCTGGGGTGGACAGACTGCAATGGACCAGGTAGTAAGTACTTTAGGCTTTGTGGCCATGTGGTCTGTACCTCAGCTGTCCCACTCTGTGGCTGTCAGTCAGGGTTTGCTTCTGGGGGTGAGGTGGGGATTTACTCAAAACAACCAGTAGCTAGTTTTCTGGGGTTATGGCAGTGTTCTGTGCCTTGTGAAGGGTCTGGGTTACACAAGCACATTTGTCAAAATTGATTCAAGGTATATTTAAGATCTGAACATTTGTGTATAAATTATACTTCAATGAAAATAAAAGGAACAAATGTTGCATAACAACCACCACATTTCAGGGCATGATAGACAATAAGCTTTATTTCTCCTTCACACGTCTGCAGGTCAGCCAGGGCGGCTCTGCCCCATACGTGCCTATTTTGGGCTCCACGCAGGCTGGGGTAGCCCTCTGGTAATGGCAGAAACACAAGACAGCCAAGTGGACAGTGCGTGTGCCTTCAATCCCCCACTTGTTATGTTGCTTGAACACAGCCTGACTGCAAGTGTCTACATATCCTAATTTAAGAAAATGTGACTGAAATGCAAAAAGGCTGCATCCCTTATGTATGAAACCTGCCAAATCTCAATTTCTGAAAGGACTGCAAATGTTGCAAGACAGCAGGACATACACATAGGAAATAATAGAAGAGTAAAACAGGACTGAAAGTAAGCAAGTGCCAAAACATGTCTCCAGATAAAAATAAGTTTCTGGCAGATCAGAAAGGGCAAGTCCACTGTTGTCCCTGCAACGGTGATGACACCTGGGACGGTGCTTCCTCTGACCATCCGTCAGTTTAGTGATACTTTCACTCTGCTCAGGCACCCACGTCTCTCTGAGTGAACGCCTCCTGTCCATGGCTTCCACAGCCCCCTTTTGCTGTAGTCTGACCTCTTTCTCTCTGGAACTCGAGACCCTCATTTCCATCTGTCTGCTGTGTCTCTTAGATACCATGAATACCTCTGAGCCTGAACTCATGAACTGATCCTTCATGTTCCTATTTCAGTGCATCAGAACCATTATCAGGCAGGTGCCCAAACCAGGCATGTTGGAGCCATCCCAAACTCTTCACTCTTTCATCCCCAAATCCAGGCATTGGCTCTATCTAATCGACACTTTCCACTAAACATTTCACAAATTCTTCATGTTTCCATGGTCCTGTTTCACTGTCTTGTCATGACCCACCTGGATACTGGTCTCTTGGCATTGAGCCTCACCTGCACTGACCCTTCCTCACTGAGCTTGCCACTGTCTCCCACACATGTGTGTGCACACACGAGCATGCTTAGCAGCAGTGGCATCAGAAAAGGGCTGCTGGGGTCTTGAATGGGAAGAAGGCCTCACTTTTTATTAGTATCTTTTTTAGTGTTAGCCTGCCTTACCATAAGTATATGTCTTTTCATTTTGGAATACAATAATTATAAAAAGAAACGTTAGAAGAATTTGGTGGCTGGACCTTATGACCCACTGGAGACAGAGAATGAAGTAGAAGGAAGAATCAGAGGATTTTGAAGCCTGAACTATTGGGAGGTGGTAGTGTTTTTGGAGTTAACCAGCATGTTGATATTCTGTAGCTATAAATCATCTCCCAGCTCATGGATCATAAGCTTCACCAGACAGCATAGAGCTGCTCAGATTCTGAAATCCCATGGCTTCTCCAGAGCAGCCCTCAGTTGCATCCAGCATAATCAATAAAAGCTGGTACAGTAGAGCATTAATAGAGCTGGTGCACTAGGCTTTGGAATCATGAATCCTGACTAACATTTGGTTAATTTGAGCAAGTTACTGGACTTCTTGGAAATCTACTTCTCTCATTTGTGAAATGAGAAGTATTCTTAGCACCCTCTCTGTAACAGTATTTGGGGATTAAATGAGATATTTCATGTAAAGCTGTTACTACAGTGTCTAGTTCAGATTATACTCTTCATAAATGCTCCAATTTTAGTCACCAAGCTGTGGATAAGATACAGTTCTCTTTTTGCTTGAAAATCTCCATTGCACAGGAGGCCATATTTTTGGTGCCTGTGTCATGCTGGCAAGTCATACTGAGTTAAGAATCAACTATAATTAATCCCTCTGAGTCTTCTTTACATATTAAGCTATTCCTATTTTTCTCAGCCCTATTTCCTCACTCTACCTCTGCCCTGCCCACCCACCCCCGAATATTTTGTAGCTTTTACAATTGTTTTTATTACACTTTATCTTGGTTAGTCTTACCCTGAGAACTGATCTAGGGTGAACCTGTTGATGAGTTTTAAAAAGCATGTGTATAATAAACCTATGGATTATAAAACCAGAATGGGTTATGAAGGTATGTTATGGGGAAATCACTAACATTTCAAAGTCACACAATTCACACCTTCAGCAAATACTAAGTTGCTACGTGTGTCAGTCACTGTTCTAAAGTGGTACAGTGAGCGAGACAGACCAAGAATTAAGGAGAATGTAAGTCAACAAGGTGACCTCAGATGGTGGTGAGGAGATGACATGTGAGTTCTCAAGAATGGGGGAAGAATGCTCCAGGTGGAGGTAAGAAGAGGGTGAAGATCCCGAGTTTGAGAGCAGGCTTGGCACTTGAGGGGAAGGATCAAAGCTAGTGTAGAAGGAGAAGAGAAGAGAGGGGAGAGGAAGGCAGGAGATAGGAGGAGGAGAGAGCCAGGCAAGGCTGGCTCCTGGAGGGCTGGTAGACCATAAGGAGCTGTTCTTGGTGTTATATTTCGGTTTTGGTTTTGTGGTGAGCTGAATAAAGATGCCCTCCAAATGGCTGTGTCCTGTTCTTAGAACCTTTGTAAATTATCTTACCTTCCATGGTAAAAGGGACTTGGCAGATGTGATTAAGATCTTGAGATGGGCCAATTATCCCGGATTGTCCTGTGCCCAGTGTCATCACAAAGGTCCTAATAAAAGGAAGGCAGGAGGCTCAGAGTCAGAGACATGAGGAAGGGACCACAAGCCAAGGAATGCTCGAGAAGCTAAGAAAGTGAAGGAAACAGATTCTTCTCTGAAGCCTCCAGAAGGAGCACAGCCCTACCAACACCTTGATTTTTAAGACGTCTGATCTCCAGAACTGTAAGAGATTACACGTGTATTGTTTTACTCACCGAGTGGTGGTACTTTGTCACAGCAGTGATGGGAAACCAGTACAGGTTTCTAATTCCAAAATGCAATGGGAAACTATTGAAGGGTTTTAAGTGCGGAGGTGATAGAATCATATTGATATTTTAAAGGAATGGGTCTTGAAAAAAAAATTAAAAAAAAAAAAAAGAATGGGTTTTGGAGAGGCGCCAGGAGCAGTAGGGACCTCCATTAGGAGGCGGGTAGAAATCTCAGGAGAGACGTAACAGAGGTTTGGATTAGGGTGGTGGCAGCGGCTGAAGAGGAATGAACAGATTGTGGATGCAGAGCCCATAGGAATTGCTGACGGCATGGTTGTGGGGGTAATGGGAAAAAAAAATCAAGGATGATGCTGAATTTGCGTTTTGGGAGTTGGATGCCACTTGTTGAAATGGGGGAAGACAGGACAAGGAATAGATTCAGGTGAGGAAGCTGTATGTTCTCTTTTGGACATGCTTAGACCTGAGATGCCCAGTAGACGTCCGGGTCTGTGTGGAATAAGCAGATGACTACATCAGTGGGGGGTCTCGGAAGAGAGATCATCTGCACGACCACTCACCCCAAACAGTGCCTGCCCTCCAGAGTTTCTCTTGTGCCGCTGTCTCCCACATGCCACCTGGCTGTCTGAGCTTGACCCAAGTGTGGCATTTCAGTCCACGTTTTTTATCTTTTGTCCTGGGATCATTTTTCATTGCCTGCTCAGTGTAAGCTGAATGAGCAATTAACAGAGGCTACAACGAGGCCCCGTATGTTTGATTACTAAAGAGTAATGAAAAACAATTTAGATTAATTTGTGCCCCAAATGTGTACAGTTATTTAGTGCTTTTTCAGAGAGCTAAATGGATTTCGTGAATTTTAATTGATGTTTAACTTTTAATTGTGTTGGTGTGGGGTGGCCAGTTGGAACTCTGCCTGGTAAGACTGATGAGCGTATGCATATTTGCATACAGTGTACCTTTCAGGGCCCGGCAGGAAGAGGAAGCGGAAAGGAAGGGGAGGAAATGTACAGTGAGTGGATAATCTGGAAACCTACGTATTCTCAGAAAAATGAAAAATTGTCAAATATTTTCCATTCATTTTAAAGATAAAGTTTGTTATTATTTCCTCTTATTGGTGGTGTTTTTTTTTTTTAATAGGAAATAAACTCGTATTAAAGAGAAGCCAGGTTGTTATTTACAACGGAAAGCATTCTTTTTTGGGAGTGCATGAGTGCTAGTGCACATGCGTGTGCACGTGCAGGGAGGAAGGGGCAGAGGGAGAGGGAGAGAATCTCAGGCAGGCTCCCCGCTGAGTGCAGAGCCCCGTGTGAGGTTCCTCTCACAACCCTGAGATCATGACCTGAGCCGAAATCAAGAGTCAGATGCCTAACCGACTGAGCCCCCCGGGCGCCCCTGCAGTGGAAAGAACTCAGAGTTGTGTATGTGCACGGTTCAGATTGTGAGCCAGACCAACAAAATACTGTTTACTGAACATGTTCTCTCTCTCTGGGAAGTACTTTCTGAGCACTGGAGGGCGCACAGTAATTGGGATGCATTTTGGCCACCTCAATGGCTCAAGCAATCAAGAAATTTGTCGTCTTACAGATGAGGTAGGGCAGCCTCTAGGCACAGCAGGTCTAGTTTCCACTCTCCTCTCTGCTCCTCCTGGCTCTGCCCTCCTGATTCTTTTTTTTTTTTTTTAAAGACTGTATTTATTTATTCATGAGAGACAGACAGAGAGAGGCAGGGGTATAGGCAGAGGGAGAAGCAGGCTCCATGCAGGGAGGCCGACATGGGACTCGACCCTCAGGGATCACGACCTGAGCAGAAGGCAGATGCTCAGCTGCTGAGCCCCCCAGGCGTCCCTGCCCTCCAGGTTCTGATGGTTTCATCGTTTGGTCAGGAGCGAGATGGCTGCAGGGGCTCGCATCCAGATCTCATAACATCCAAAGGAAACAGAAAAGTGGTCTCTTCCTTCTGTGTCTTAAATGTGAAATAGTGTTTTTCTCGAAGCCTCTCAGCTGACTTTTCTTACATCCCATGCACCAGGACTGAGCCGTTTGCCCACCTGTAAGCCAGTCACTTGCTGAGGAAATGGAATTGCCACGAATGGCTTAGACTTGTGTTTGCACTCATCTTGGCACCAGCCACACCCACTCATTTACAGACGGCCCCAGCTGCTGTCACCCGCAGCGGCCTGGGTGGGCAGTCAGTTGCAAAGCAGATAGCCTTGCCCACAAAGCCTGAAATATTTACTCTCTGCCCTTTAGCAGGAAAAGCGCCTGATCCTTGGCTTAGACAAATCATCTGGGCAATAAGGGTTTTGGGAGAGTCAGGTACAGCAGCCACTCTAGAGATTTTTTTTTTTTTAAATGACAATGCAATTTATTTTTTTAATTTATTTATCTATGATAGTCACAGAGAGAGAGAGAGAGAGGCAGAGACATAGGCAGAGGGAGAAGCAGGCTCCATGCACCGGGAGCCCGATATGGGATTCGATCCCGGGTCTCCAGGATCACGCCCCGGGCCAAAGGCAGGCGCCAAACCGCTGCGCCACCCAGGGATCCCTAGAGATTTTTTTTTAAAGATTTTATTTATTTATTCATGAGACACACACACACACAGGCAGAGACACAGGCAGAGGGAGAAGCAGGCTCCATGCAGGGAGCCCTACGGGGGACTTGATCCCAGGTCTCCAGGATCAGGCCCTGGGCCGAAGGTGGCACTAAACTGCTGAGCCACCAGGGCTGCCCACAGCAGCCACTCTAAATACAAAAGAGGTATAGGGTGTGATCCTATTCCTCAAAGACATTCCTGGGGGAAGTGTTAAAGCATAAAAAGAGCTACACATGCTGGTGATGGTTTAATACTCAAATGAAAGATGTCCCATGGGTGCTTATAACTGAAAACTATCATTCCTTTTTTGAGGTTTTATTTGTTTATTTGTTAGAGAGCACTTGTGCCTGCACATGTAGTGAGGAGGGGTAGAGGGAGAAGGAGGAGCAGACTCCCCACTGAGCAGAGAGCCTGATGTGGCACTTGATCCCTGGACCCCCCAGGATCATGACCTGAACTCAAAGCAGATGCTTAACCAACTGAACCACCTTGGCACCCCTATCATTCCTTTCAGTGTAATATTGGGAAAAGGCTTCACGACAGTTCATATGGGAAAAAAAAAATCAGAGGGATTTAATTGATCCTGTAATTGGCCTGTCCTGGCTGCACAGCATGTGTACAACTGGGAGTAAACCAGGACTGACTATGGGCAGCATCTGGGAGAAAATGATAGTTTGGATTGGAGGTAGGGGCAGGAGGTCTGTGGCCAGAGGGAGTTGTACCCGAGGGAGTGACCTGAGACTGGATTTTGAGGTGTTCAAGCCATAAGGGCCAGAGCTCCTTCAAGGTGAAAAAAATTGGTTATCAGAGACAATAGACTGGTAGGAAGTAGGTAGAGGTTCAAGATTAGATTCCAGGGCAGCCCAGGTGGCTCAGCAGTTTAGCGCCGCCTTCAGCCCAGGGCTTGATCCTAGAGACCTGGGATTGAGTCCCATGTCGGGCTCCCTGCATGGAGCCTGCTTTTCCCTCTGCCTGTGTCTCTGCCTCTCTCTCTCTGTGTCTCTCATAAATAAATAAATAATCTTAAAAAAAAAAAAAAGATTAGATTCCAATCCCCTGTGAGAACTGAGAGGAGTCTAGCTCTCAGGGCTCTGGGAGGAGGGCCAAGGAACAGGGCTACACTGGAGGTATACTGGGATTAGCGATGCTGTATTTGGGCTCTGCCAAAATACTCTCTGTCCACCTCTTTCTTCCTCTGTGTGTCTGGGGCAGATTACTTGACATTTCTGAGGCTTGTCTTTTGGCATCTTTTCAGTGGGGATAGTAATAATGTTTCCCACAATAGCTTGGAGAATTACATGTGGTTTGTGAAATCTTAGTACAGTTCCTGAATTGTATGGTAGAGTTTCTGTCGGGCATCTTAGACTCTGTTTCCAGGTGGGAAGCTGTTAGGGATGTCCTTCAGTGACTCTGAATCCTGCAGATCAGTGAATCTGATCATCCTATGATGATCTATCACTTTTTTTAATTTTTTTTTTTTTTTTTTTTTAGAGAGAGAGAGAGAGAGCACGAGCTGGGGTGGGCAGTGGGGAGAAGGGGCAGAGGGAGAAGGAGAAGCAGGCTCCCCACTCAGCAGGAAGTCTAATGGGGCTTGATCCCAGGACCCTGAAATCATGACCTAAGCCAAAGGCAGACACTTACTGACAGACACACCCAGGAGCCCCACTTCCAGAGATTTTTTTAAAAAAATAAAAAGTGATTTTTTTAAAAGGGATACCCAGATCAACTGAATCAATCTTGGGAGTTGGAACAAGGCATTGAGAGTTCTTAAAGGCCTCCAGATGATTCTAATGTGCAGCTGTCATTGAGAGACTTTGTCTTACTATGTTATCAATCTTGGTTGTCACTGGCTCAGGGCCCTCACCAAATCTGCCAGGCCCAGCTCCCCAGAGACAGCTGAGTGGGGCTGTACCTAGTGGAGACTGACCATCACCTTTGAGCTTGAGATGAACCAACAGAGAAGGAAAGCTGCTGAAAAACCCACATCTGCCTGAAAAGAATCACTGTATTGAAGAACAGGCCCCCTGATCTCTGAGCTGATCAAAGCACATCTGAAGTTGCATTCCACCTCAGGAGAGAAACAGATGAGAGCGGACACAGTCCTTGCCAGGCCTTTGGGCTGAGCTGGGAAGAGTGACTGTGTCAGCCCCACATCACTGTCTGCTGGAGCAGGTCACAGGCACAAGACATCTGTCATGAATTTGTCTGAGGAGAATCTGAGGAGAACACAGTGTGGAGGGGAGAAGATAACTTCAGGTTCAGAAGAGGAGCAAGGAATCAAGAGCTGAGTTTCCAAGAGCACCTCCTCATGCTGCTAAGATGCAAACATTGAAAGGTACTATCAGGGTTAGTAGTAGACAGGTAGCAAGTGCGTGTGATGTTAGAAGGCCTGAGAAATAATTTCCACAGACACTGAGCAATTGGCACCTGTCCCCTGGGTCAAGGGCATATTCTTAAAGCTTCAACAGAATGCCTGGTGGAAGGGGAGCAGGATGATAAAAGGAATGGAGCTCATGACTAGTGAGCAGTAGTGGAAGCAGTGAGGATGTTGCCCTAGAGCAGGATGGGAGCCCTCATAAGATAGGTGAAGCTTGTAGAAGGGTGTTTGGACCACTGAGTAGACCTTCCAGGGAAACAGACTTTTGTTTAGTAGTGAGACATTGTTTTAGCATCAGAAATTGAGATTAAAGTAAGATTATATCTTGTGAGATGCTCTGCTCAACTCCCTGTCACTATTGAAAATATCCCTCCCCAAACTTCTACATATTAAAAATTAATCTCAGCATTGACAGCATCTTCCACATTTAAAAACAGAGTCACAGGGGCGCCTGGGTGGTTCATTCGGTTAAGTGCCTGACTTCGGTTTAGGTCATCAGGGGCCCTAGGATTGGGCCCCGCATTAGGCTCCCCGCTCAGTGGCAAGTCTGCTTGTCCCTCTGCCCTCTGATCCTCCCTCTGCTTGTGGCCCCCCCCCTCAAATAAATAAATAAAATCTTTAAAAAAATAAAAACAGAGTCACAGCACAACAAATGCAAACAGGGATGGCACTGGACACCTATTGGCTGCTTCCCAAACATGATTTCTCCCTTCCATCTTTCTAAAAGCCCCCATTTCCGGGTAGAGATCTGTGTTTTCTGGGGAAGCTGACTGTACCTCAATAATGAAGTGCAGCACGTGTGTTAGGCTAAGCTGACTCATCTATTATATCCCTCTTGCCATTGTGAGGTTAAAGGCAGTCGCATGGTCCAACCGGGACCAATCAGAGTATATTTCAGGATTGTCACTGAGAAGGCTGGGACAGAGACATACTCTTTTTCTCGCTTGACTTGAGCAAGAAATTTGTGGTTTGGGAACTGTGTAGCTATCATGCAGCTATGGTAAGGCCAGTTTCAGAATGAGCTGACACTAAGAAAAACAGGGTAAGAGATAAGAGAAAATCAGACTCTGATGACATCACCTCGCTGCTGGATTATACTTTGCCTGGAGCCAAAACAACCCTTGGACTTGCCAAATATAGAAGTCTTCCTTTATATTTAAGTCAGATTGATTTAGGTCTCCCCTGACTTAGAACCAAAAGATTCCTTAATGATCAATATGGTAGTTACTTTGGGGTGATGAAGTTACAGGTTTCATTTTATCTCTTATTTAACTATATTTGCAAAATTGTTTGTAGTTCGCATGGATGGTATTTTTATAATGAAAAATGACCAAAAAAAAAGTCTATTAAGATGTAGTCATAGCATCTGCATTGCCTGGAAGTTACTTACCTAGGAAAGGAGATGTTTACTAGGGCTAAAGCAAGACACATTTACACAGGGGTGCCTGGGTGGCTCAGTGGGCTGTGTCTGCCTTTGGCTTAGGTCATGATCTCAGGGTCTGAATGGAGCCCTGCATTGAACCCCGTATCAAGCTTCTGTTGAGCGGGCAAGTCTGCTTCTTCCCCTCCCCCTGCTCATGATTCCTCTCTCTCAAATAAATAAAATCTTTAAAAAAAAAAAAGAAAGGGAGAGACTTATATCAACTAAGCTCATTTAGCTGTTGATTCACATGGATCTCCGATGATATTGCTCATGACCTCTTGCACCACCATCTTTGTTACTATGCTACTGATGATAATCCACTGGTTTTGTAAATGTACTTTTTAAACAATCTTTGTATATTGGTATGCTCTTATCTAATTGCATTTTAGAGGACAGAGAAAGACCCATCTAATGAAGCTGCACCTTTTACCACTGCTAACTTTTCTGAGTTTTGAGAAGTGAAGGAACTCAGTGCTGTGTTGTCATCCCTTCCCCTGCCCTTCTTGACTTATCAAAAAAATCCACATTTGTGGCCATTTATATTTATAGATATATTTATAGATATATATAGATATATGAAACTTAAAATGTAGCAAATAAATTGCAAGAAAACAAGATGGAAGAAAGATTGACAGACTGAAATACTTAAAAGATAGATATTCCATCCCTGTATGTGGACATTATATGAAAACTGGTTCAAATAAATTTTTTTTAAAAAGCTTAGGATTTATAAGAAATTTAAGCACTGGATATTTGAAGCATGAAGGTTTTTTACATATAATAATGGTATTGTTTTTAATTTTTTTGGTATTGTTTTTAAAGAGGAGTCTTTGTCTATTAGGGATACATACTGAAATATTTACAGATGAAATAGTGTGATATCTGTGATTCAAGTCAATATAATGCAGAAGAGAGAAAGTGAGGGTATTGATGAAGCAAAATTGGTCAGAATTGATGATTGCTAAACCAGAGTAATGCTATTGAGGTTGTTAATCTGTTTTTTTTTTATTTTTATTTTTTTAAAGATTTTTATTTATTTATTCATAAGAGAGACAGAGAGAGAGGCAGAGACACAAGCAGAGGGAGAAGCAGGCTCCCTACTGGGAGCCTGATGCAGGACTTGATCCCAAGACCCCGGGATCATGACCTCAGCCAAAGGCAGACACTCAACCACTGAACCACCCAGGCACCCCTGTTTTTTTTCTTTGATGAAAAGCTAAATAGTAGTGAAAATCTCTACTTACTTTCCAGTGGTAATCAGTATTAGCAATTTGGCATACATTTTTGTCCAGAAATTTTAATGTATAAATCACAGAGAGATAGAGGGGTAATAGAGAAGGTTTGGTTTTGGTTTTATTTAATTGAATGGACTCATTACTTGTGTTGGTCTACAACTTTCTCTTTCTGGGCAGAAGCTTAATATATCATAGATACTTTGCCATTTAACCTTATGTTGGAACAGTTGATCATGGTTTTCCCCCTAAAGAGAACAAGATCTTCTGCTTCTGTACCAGTGCAGCCTCTGCACACTGGGGGGTAATTTCAGCTTTTTGTGTGGAAGACTTCGTCTGAAGCCTGGAGTTTCTGTGTGCTTCGACCAGAGCTTTAATTGTAACTCTTGGGCAGTTCTCACTTGTCTGATTATGAATCTTCCCTGGCATGGGCTCCCCATGGGAAGCATCAGCCCTAACCTCCTCCGCAGGATTTTGCTGTCAGACAGCAACTGTAAAGTCTGTTGAAATCCTGCACTCTCTGTTGCCTACTGTTTGGGGGGGCCGAACATTGGTGAAAGCTAGAAAAAAAATTGTTGCTCCTATTGCTTTTCTGTGATTTTATATCATGTGAATTCTTTTCTTTTTAAAGGTTTTATTTATTTGAGAGAGCGCGGGAGAGAGAGAGAGCATGAGTGGGTGGAGGGGCAGATGGAGAAGCAGGCTCCCCGCTGAGCAGGGAAAGCGATATGGGACTCGGTGCCAGGACCCAAGATGGTGACCTGAGCCGAAGGCCGATGTTTAACCCACTGACCCACCCAGGCACCCCTCATGTGCATTCTTAACAGCTCATGTACATTGGTGAGAGAGAATTTGTGTGAGAGAGGGGTTTGTTTTTTAAAAGATGAATAGAGGACAGATGAATAGGGGACCAGCCTTGGCTCCATGAGGGGGTTTTCCGTTATCATCATGCTGGGAAATTGACACAATTTAATTACAGTGCACCTTGCAGTATTTGCTTTTTCATTTCCCTCTTATCACATGGAGGAGAGACTATCTAAGCTTAGAATACCTCCTTTTTCTCCCTTACCCTTGAGGATCACAGTGAATATCATGCTTTTCATGACATATTTTCAAAATGCTTTAAAATACTGCTATCATCATTTCATTCTCTCATCAAATATTTCCAGAGCAACTACTCTGTGGTAGTGACAGTATCAGGCCTTTGGAAGCAGGGAAGGCAAGATAAACCCAATTTCACATCATTGTTGTCTGGGTGGAAATACTGAACTTGGCATTGAGGTAGGATAGATATAGGATTAGAGCAGGAAGTATTTGTTAAATGGGCATGTTTTCTGTATACGCACAATAATCATAGTACATTCACTGACGCATTACCATGTGTTAAGTGCCTTTCTCAAAGTTTTATATCTGCTACCTTATTTAATATTCATAGCAAACCTTATGAAGTATGTGCTCTTGTTCACTCACCCCCTTTTTAAAAAGATTTTATTTATTTATTTGAGAGAGAGAGCAAGCACGGGGAAAGGGGCAGAGGGAGAGGGAGAGAGAGACTCCTCAAGTAGACTCTGCACAGAGCCCAATACAGGACTCGATTCCAGGACCCTGAGATCATGACCTGGGCTGAAGTCAGATGCCTGGAGGACTGAACCACCCAAGGGTCCCACTTGTTCCCCCTCTATAGGTAGGAAACTGAAGCACAGAGAGATTAAATAATTTACTAGAAATCACACAGCAAGAAGTGGTACAATCTGCATTGAAACCCAGACAGTCCAACTCCAGAATCTGTGCTCATTATGGAATTATTACTGAGGAATATTTGGCTCCTTGATACATTCTATTAGTGGCTTCCATTTTTTTTAAAAGGTTGGTTAATTATTGTTACCCATCAATATCCGTATCCCTGGAGTCTTCCTGAACTTCCACACTAAGAAATACGTCGAAGAGCTTTCAACAGCTACAGTCTTATTACAGTTGGGGGGTCACAACTAATTTGTAGACTTAAAGAAAACTATTCAGATTTTTACTGTCTGTCGGTACTTTCAGGGTTGGGATTTTACCTGTAGTAGATCTAGAGTCCTATCAGAGTGAATCTTTCTCTATTTTTGGTGGTGTTTCTGGTAAAAAAGAAATCCATTGATTTCGTGACTTTTAGCAATGTATCTTGAAGTTTGCTTTAATGTGGGAAAGCGTATGTTTCTCCATTGTACGAAAGTATGTACACATTTGTGTATATGCTTGTGTACATGCTTTGCTTACAGATGTGAAAATCTCAGTACATGGCTAGGTTCTTGTTTTGTACAGCCTGTTCCCTGTGATCCTGAACTCTTTCAATGCGGAATCAAATCTGAACCTATGAGCCACACGCTACCACAGGCTAGGCTGTGTAACCCTCAGTTCCACCTCGGTCCCAGATGACTTCTGGGGTTGCCCTCACTATGATGAAAGCTGTCATTTAATAGATGTTGACTTTGTGTCAGACTTTGTATTTAAGCGCTTTACCTGTATGACCTCCCTTTAAGCCTCCGGATGGCCCTTGACAGTGAATATTGTTATTCCCATCTAACAGATGAAGAAGCCAAGCCTTAGGGGGTTACTTGTCCAAAGTCACAAAGATGTAAATTGGGACCTAATCACCAGTTTGCCCGCCCCCAAGGTCAGTGGGTCAGTTTCCATGTGGGAACACTGGGGCAGCCCAGTGAGGGATAAAGGAAGACTTGCAGAGCCGGGTGTGCTTGTGCAGAGAGGATGTTTGTGTGTAGTTTGGTTTTAAAAGATAAACCGCAATAACTATAGCTTCCTATGCACTGGTAAAGTAGAAAGACGAGAGCTCTCCTCCCAGCTCTGTTGAATGTAAAGATAAGATATTAAATGAATCACAATTTCTCTGAGCCTTAATTTCCTCATCTGTAAAACGATGATAATAATACCTGCTTAACCTACATCATAAGGTTGCCGTCAGGATTATACAAGGTGATGGGAATAAAAGGATGAGTAAGTACCATACAGTACTCTCATTGCCCCCCAGGCCCCACCCACGATTATAAAACTCATTTCTTTTTTTCAACTCCTTTCTTGAGATGAAAATTAGATATTTCTATGGATTTGGTTTAACAGATTCCTTAAAAAGGATTTAGTTCTGGGGGGGAGGGGAACCTCGGTTGTTAAGAGCATGTGACTCTTGATCTCAAGGTCATGAGTTTAAGCCTTAAAAAAAAAAAAAAAAAAAGAGGATTTAGTCCTGTTTAGTCCTCATTCAACTTTTATTGAGTATCTCCTATATACCAAGCATTGGCATTGTTGCCAGAGGTATAACAACAACTCAGACTTGCTCACAGGCCGTTCAAGACATTTTTCGGTTAGGATTGTTGTCCATAATCCAATCTAACTCAACTGAGGACATGTAAAGTGAACAGGGTCAAATTCTGGCTGTGGCTGCCCAGACTGATGTGTGTAAAGAACTCTCTGGACAGATGGGACATCCAGCACCTGTTGTGGCTTTGCATCTTTCCTTTGAAGGTTTCCTGTGTGGTAAATGAGGGGTTGGGAAAGGCTTACATTGAAGCAGAGGTGGAGCCATTTCTCCAGAAACCCAAGGCACACACAGTGTGTGGCTTTCTTTGGGCTTGTGTCATAGGTGTCCTCAAACTCAAGAGGTCCCGAGCCAGTTTGTTTAAACTGCAACTGCCCCTGTAGTCTTTTAAACTTCCCCAGATGAAAAGAGCTCATTTTCCTCTGAGCCCACCAATAAATAATAATGAGTAATAAATTTATAGTCCGTTTTGAAGACATTTAAGTTGTGTGTTCTGCAAAATATCCACACTTGCACTTTTTCTTTTTTAATGTTTAAGCTGAATATACACACAATCCTATAGGTGGCTGGCACAGGGACAAAGTTTGCTCAGTTCAGTGAGTGTTTGCTAAGCATTTCCTAAGCTAGGCGTTGTAGAAAGATCAGAACACACACACTCAAGTCCAACGGTAATAAAACAATAACAAAACTGGCAGATCTGTTAGATGCTGCCCCTTTTCTTTGGCTGTTTTTGCTTTGAGAGCTGGTGGTGTGGTGTAGGAAACTCTGATATCATGTAATTCCCCAGGGACGGTAGCAGATGAGAAGTCTGAGGCCTGGAAAGATACAAAATGCGAAGTTCGAGCATCCATTAGAGACAACATTATAATGCATTCTGTGTTCTCTGATGGCAAATATGTACCACCTTCCCTACTCACACTCCTGCTGCCCCATGAGAATACATGAATAAAAAAACATGAGTTTTGGAAGGCTACCAGCAATTACTCTCATAACCAGTAAACTGTGTGATTTGGGGTTGTGAGGGGGACTGACTTTGCTGGGAAAAGGGAGGAGGAGAATGAGTATCAGTTTATCAAAGTTGGGATCTGAACTGTTTTCTAAAACAACATTTTGGCAGGATCAGTGCAGCAGAGGTTAATTTGTAGGTGATTTATAGCTTAATGGAAATAACAGCAGCATCATGCTTGAGTTGCACATTTTAAAGCAGTAAAATGATAGCAAACTCAAATGCCAGTCCCTGAGCTTCCCCCAACAGCAGCTGTCACCGTGTAGGCATACTTGGCTGCGTGTCTCAGGTCACTCTGATGTGTTCTTGCATTGCATTTGTGTGTCATGGTCAGCACACAGTGGTGGCTGCAGAGCATCCTGGGCTCATGGAAGAGACCATCTATTCCTCAGGTAATCAGGAGAGTCAGAACTTCAGAATCAACCCACAGACTTGCTTACACTTTTCATCTTCATTGCGTTTGAAGCCTTAAATGTTTCCAGCTACACACGTATTAGAAGGGAAGATCTTCAGAAATTAGTGTGGTGGTGTTCTGAAGGAGGTTCACAACTTCCACATAGAAGGTTTCCTATGAAACTTCTCATAAGCCAAAATGATGCAAAGTGAAGAAATGATTTTCCTTAATTTATATGAAAACCATTTTTTCAGCATTCCTAAACCCCAAAAATAACCTCTGTAAAGCTTTTCTGATGCCTGAGGATGCATCTTGTTAATGGATACGCAGATCAAAATAAAGCACAGAAGCTCCCAAAGTTCAAAGTTGTGCTTGATGCTGAGCAGCTGAGTCCCCAGGTAGATAACCTGGAGGGGCCATTCTCGCTGCTCAGGGGCATGCTACCTCTATGATGATTTGCTGCAAACAACACTACTATTTTCAGTTTTTGCCTTTTTTTCTTAAAAGCGGAAAAAATCCTCTAGGTTTCTTTTGGTTATCGAAAATGGGTACTCATGTAGGTCTTCTGTAAAAGCAAAGTGAAGTAATATGAACATTGAAAAAGCAGGGGATACTTGGGATTCTAAATGGCCAATGGGACAGGCCAGCAGCCATGGAGAGGATTCAGGCCACGTGAGAGAAAGAAGTCACCCATAGGACAGCTCTGGTGCCCTGGCAGCTGGCAGCCGTTCCTGCCCTGCAGCGTGCCAACAGCAGGGCGGGTGGTCTGAGGGCGCCGTCTTTGTACCCTTCTGCTCCCAGGGAAAATAATTCCCATCCTTACTTCTTTGCTGATTACATTCAGTTCTTTCAGTGGTTTTTAGAGAGTTTTTGAGAAGCTATGATATGATCAGCTCCTGGACTGATTTCCCAAAGAGGAGGCTGCTGATCACTTGGTCTCCGGACTTCTTGCCTGGGACATGCATCTCCACCTTCCTTAGGCCCTAAGTCTGACGAAGGAGGGAAAAGTTCCAGATACCTCAAGGCATTAAGTATGTAATAGAGACACATAGTAGTTACAAAATGTAAAGGATATAAAGTAGATCTGTTTCTCAAGCCTGTTCCCTCCCCAGAAACAACCACCACTAAGTTTCTGTCTATTTCTATAAAGACTTACAGTTCCCATATAGAGTCCCTGGCTGGCTCAGTCGGTAGAGTGTGTCACTCTTGATCTTGGGGTCATGCGTTCACCCCACACTGGGGGTAGAGTTTACTTAAAAAAACCCATTCCTATATAAATGCTTATGCATATTATATATATACACATAAATGTATATACACATATAAAACACATATTTATTTAATTATCCTCTTTACACAGATGGTAGCATGCTATACACATTATTCCATTTCTTACTTTTTTTTTTCATGAATCTTGGGAAGTGTTCCAGGGTAGCACGTGTATAGCTGTCATGTTCTTTCTTAATAGCTACAGAATGTTTGTCCTATTGTTTAAATGGATCATTATTAATTAGTCGTTTATTGTTGGACATTTTGCCTATATAGTCTTTTGCCATCCCCCAAATACTTAACTGAATAACCCTGAACATATATCTTCAGCACACATGCTAATTTATCTACTGAATTTATTTGCAGAAGTAGGATTAGTAAGCCAAAAGGTACTAAAATATCCTTTTACTATTAATAAAAATTACCAAATTGCCCTCCTATACAGGATTTTTTCATGTACACTTTCCCAGAACGTATACCCCTGACTGCTTTTCCGGTCCCCCATCCCCACCTAGGCTAGGAGAGGAGGTTTGGGGCTGGCTATGAACATGAGTATTTTGAAAAGTCACCACATGGGTGTTAGTTACAAATCACTGAAAATATACCTCAAACTATCTTAAATCGAAAAAAAATGTTTTAAGAGGTGGAAAAATTTATTGGCACATATAACAGAAATCCAGGGTCATATTTACATCAGACACAGCTATATCCAGGAGGAGCCGCTATGTTGTTGTGCAACTCTAGGGGGCGCCGTCACGCTGCTTCCTAAAACAATGTGACTGCGCCCCCTGGAATCTGTGGCTATGTGCAGGGCACAGCTGATGTCATGAGGCCTTGGTCTCTCTCCACTTCTTAGCTCTGTGTTTGCTTGGAGTTTGCTTTATTCTCAGGAAGGCCTTTTACAAGGAGTAGCCCTTGTAGCTCTTCATCTCTGGTAAACCTCAGCCTTATAAACCTCGGAACCAAGAGCTTTCCCTTCTCTGTAGATACAGCAAAAATCCCACAGATGAGACTCATTGACCTGGCTTGGGTCAGATGTTCATCCCTAACAATGATCACTTCTAGGAGTATCTTTTTTTAAAGATTCTATTTATTTATTAATGAGAGAGAGAGAGAAGCAGAGACACAGGCAGAGGGAAAAGCAGGCCCCATGCAGGGAGCCTGATGTGGGACTCCATCCCGGGTCTCCAGGATCACGCCCTGGGCCAAAGGCAGGTGCTAAACTGCTGAGCCACCCAGGGATCCCCTAGGAGTATCTTTTGATTTGCTTACTGCTCATCCATTGCCTGTTCTTCTGGTAATAGCACCTTGATTAATTTTCTTTCTCAAAAGAAAAAAAAATTTCTTTCTCAACTCTCAGCCTTCCAGGGGTGAGCATGCTACTGTCAAAGTTCAGAAATAACAGGAGTAAAACCAAGTAGTAACTGGTGAAAGTTTATTGTGCCCACATCAAAAAGACAGTTTGCAAACTGGGAACACTCAAACCAAAACATGGAATGAGGCTCAGGGGGATATTGTCACAGAGCAGTTCATATAGTGAGAAAGCAATGACTTTATTCTTCACAGTGATTGGTTATAATACTAGAATTTTATTTTTTTAAAAGATTTTATTTATGGGGGGATGCATGTGCACACACACACATGCACAGTAGGAAAGGGAAGGGTGGGCAGGAGCAGAGAGAGAGGGACAAGGAGACTTTGTGCTAAGTGTGGAGCCCGATGTGGGGCTCCATCCCATGACCCTGAGATCATGACCTGAGCCAAAATTAAGAGCCAGTTGCTCAAGCAACTAAGCCACCCAGGCTCTCCAATGTTTTATTTTATTTTCATTTATTTGAGAGAGAGAGTAAGAGCAGAGGCAGAGGGAGAAGCAGACTCCTCACTGAGCACAGAGCCCTACT
This sequence comes from Nyctereutes procyonoides, assembly GCF_905146905.1. NCBI lineage: Eukaryota > Metazoa > Chordata > Mammalia > Carnivora > Canidae > Nyctereutes > Nyctereutes procyonoides. The sequence goes on from NW_026575122.1 coordinate 29,379,793, forward strand.
GCAACCAGGCTTAATCCCAGGATGCTGAGATCACGACCTGAGCCAAAGTCAGAGGAGACTTAACTGAGTGGCCCAGGCATCCCTAGAATTTTCTTAAATGAATTGAACAATGGTTACTTCTTATCAACTTTGGGAAATAGTTTAAGTTTTGCTTATGATTTCCAGAAACATAAGCAAGACACGTCTCGGGTCAAGTTAGCCTTGCAAAATAAGTTAGATTATACTTTGTTTGAGTGGCTGAACAGGTTTTGTCTGCTCAGGGAATTTTCAGGGCTGGTCTCTTTTTGTTGTTGGTTTTAGCACTACCCAGGTACCTGTCCTACCAAAAGCCAAAGCAATTCTGATTTTCAGATTGAAAACCACCACCAGCCATCTGTAGGCTAGATTAGTGCTTCTCAAATTGAAGAAAGGGATGCAAATGTACATACAAACCACCTGGGGATCCTCTATTAAAAGCAGATTCTAATTAGATCTGAAGTAGAGCCTTTGAGATGATGCTGATGCTACTGGTCTAAGCTGGGGGATATCCATGATCAGTGCCAATCGGTGACTGCTCCAAGTTCCTTCTAGTCTCAGGATTTGGAAATTCCATAACATCTACAGAAGGATATGAAACCAACAAAATCCCCACAAGCAATCAATTCCAGTTTGTCTCCATTTTATAAAGCAAATAGAAGTCACCTTTGTGATCACATTTGTTCAAAAACCTAAGTATTATTAAAACATTCAGTTTGAAAATACATTTCTTTTGCCTGGCTTGGTGGAGTGGAGGGAGAGAAGCCTTTGCTGAAATGTTCCTAAAGAATTGCACTTTTGACCAATATTGGCAAGAAAATAACTTTTCTCTCTGGGAACTACAAGCTCTCTGTTGTCTTTTGGGGAAAAAAAAGCCTACTGCTGCTTTCACCATCAAGCCAGTGACTTATTACTGCTTTGCCTGAGGAACCAATTTGCCCTTGGCAGACACTAAGGCTTTATATATTTAGTTATCCCATCATAGCTGGGTGGCCTGCTACCAGATTCTGAGGACAATATACTGTTTTCTTGGGAATAACAAAAGCAATCTCTCTGCTCTTTAGGTTTTCTTTTTAAATAAATTCTTTTCTCATCATCTCTCAGAACCAATATCTCAGTCCAGGACTAAGTTGAATAGCATTAAATATTTTCTTTGCTATCCCTAATTCAGACCAGGTATTGAATAGACCCCCACTCCCACCCCTCAGCACCGCTTCTGAATCAGAAAAATGATTTCTGTTGCAAAGCAATTTCATGCCTTGTTATCCTCAATATGTCCCTAAAATGGCATTACCAGAAAGTCCCTGTTCATTTCAGAGATTGAAAGGGGAAGAGAAAATTTTAAAAGGGGCTCAGCAAACCCATGACACTGCCCACTTGTCATCTCCATGCTTTGTGTAGCATTATGATGACATTTGCTTTTAACTGTGCCTCCTGCAAAGACAATTCTGTGTCATTATGCAAATAGGGGTTAATGAATCAATTGAACAAAATCTGTGATTGAGAATTCGGCTGCCTTTATGAGAAAATAACAGCTGGATTTTTCTTCTGCTTTTGTGTGTGTGTGTGTGTGTGTGTGTGTGTGTGTGTGTGTGCGTGTATGCATCTTCACCTCTCTATTATTATATAGATAAGCTTTTACCAGAATGCTGGTCTGGATTCTGCAGAATTCTCATCTTGCCCTCTATTATTGCTAAACTGTTAAGTAAAGCCAGTCCCATCTGTAAGCTTGGAGAACAACCTTAAGACTTAATTATTAAAAGGTATCATCTCCTCTATAAATACTGATCTTCTATAAATAATGCGTTGTCCACATTTGCCTCTTGAGATTAATTTAATCCATCCCCTAAAATGGAATTAGCTTCAAGTGCTCAGGAACGGGGCTGTTCAATCTTTATCTTGGTTTTTCTGGATCTGCAGCTGACTAGCAGAGTGGCAGATTGCCTCTAGATGATGTCCAAACTGGAAAGTCATGAATCAACAAGTTCCACTTTGCAAGTGGAATAGGACGGAGAAGGTTGTTGACTGCAGCAAGGGGTCATCTTTAACCATTAGCAATGTAAATAGCAGGACAGGGAAGATTTGGGGGTTTGCTAACTGGCCAAATGCCACTTTTCCCCCAACTCTTTATTGAACCCTTGCTGTGCTCTAAGGCGTGAAGATGGGTTCTGGGTTTGTAGTGATGAGTCCTGACCTCATGGAGGTAACTAAAACGAACCATTTGATTCCTCTGGGTTTTACTTGAAGAACAAGACGAGTTCCAAACCTCACAGGGTTGCTGTGATGAACACATTTAGGAAAGTAGAAATTGTTAAACGACCGTAGAGTTCTTGAGGTCAGCATGGTTACACAGCCTAGCAGCATCCTTAACCTTGAACTTCCCAAGGTCAGCTCTTTTGCTTATTATCTACTTCCATGAACTTTCCTCAAATGGCCTGCCCTTTGCCCTTTGTCTTATTGTGACAGTTGCATTTTCCTCTCCAGAAATGATCCCATTTTCCTGAATCTTGATGAGTGCCAGCTGCTTCTCTGCTTTGCAAAATACTCTTTGAAAGGAGGGGCCTCCTAAGAAACTTCATAGGCATTTGATAGGAATTCAGAAAGAGAAAAATGACTATTCATAAAGGCTTGGAGGGATAAAAAGCAATTTTCTGTATTATATATACGATAAAAAATCAGATACTTAAAAATAACACCCTGGAATACAGTTATCATGGGACATCTCTGTCATTTCCTAGAGCTAGAAATAGAGAGCAGCCTCAGAGTGGGGCGCAGAGCCAGCTTTGCCGCTTGTGGATAGGAATGAGGGGGGTCAGTCACACTGTGCATGAGGGAGCAGGCTGCGAGGGGCTTTCTCTAGATGGTGCTGGAGCAGCTGAGCCTTGCGGACCAGTGGGGAAAGGTTCTAAGAATGCCCTTCTTTGCAGGCACAGACGCCTGCTCTGGTACATAGTCTCCCGGGGTACAGGATTAGGCCCTTTGCAGAAATTTCCCGTGTCATGTGTTAGCTGAGGGAGTTTCCCCTCCACTGCCCTGTTCTGATGTCTCCCTCTGTTCTGTGTCCCCCGTCTTGGCATCCCCGCCTTGCCCCCACCCCGATCCCTCCACCCCGTGGGTATGATTTCATCACTGAGAGCGCCAAGGCACAGCCCACCTCACACTTGGGCCCCTAAAGACACATTTCAGAGGGTCTCGTTTAAAACATAGATTGTGCAGCTAAGAGAAGGGCTGAGGCTTTTCTCCATCCTGTGCCTGTGCCGAGGCTGCTTGGTGGCTAGTTAGCATCAAGGTGTCATACAGGGCCAGCCAGAGTTTTCTGTCCAGGGCCTGACAGTCAATATTTTAAGCTTCCAAAAAAAAAAAAATATTTTAAGCTTCCTCGGCCGTACAGGCTCTGCCCCAGCTGGCCGAACTTGGCTGTCATGTCCTGTAAGTGGCTTTGGGTGATACGGGAACAAAGAGGATAGTCACACCTGGTCGACTTTGTTTGCAATTTGAATTCCACATTAGTTTTACATGTCCCAAAATATTATTATTTTTTTTTAACATTTCTTTAAATACGGATTGATAATCAATCTTTATTTATTTTTTATTCAGAGAGAGAGAGAGAGAAAGGCAGAGACACAGGCAGAGGGAGAAGCAGGCTCCATGTGGGGAGCCGGACGTCAGACTCGATCCTGGGTCTCCAGGATCACACCTTGGGCTGCAGGTAGCACTAAACCGCTGCACCACTGGGGCTGCCCAATATTATTCTTTTGAGATGTGTTTTAACCACTTGAAAATACAAAAACCATACTTAGCTTGTGGGCCTTATAAAAACAGGCAGTCGGTTAGACTTGGCCCACAGGCCACGGTAGTTTGCCAGCCCCTGGTATTGAGAAGAAATGCCCAGCCAGGAGTGAGAAGCCTTGCGTTGCGATTGCAGTTGTACTTTTTAGCCCTGACATAATCCTTCAACGGCTGACCTCCATTTCTTCATCTGCAACTTGGGAATGGAAAAGGAGAAGGAATGGAGAAGCCTGGCAAATGTCACCTCAGCCTTGTGATCAGGATTAACATCAGTGGCGAGTCATGGGGGTAGCATGCACCCCTGATACGTGATAACAATGGCACTTGGCTTCTGTGGCCTTCCTCCAAAAAACCGGCTATCTTGGTCTCAACATGAGAAAAACGTCAGGCAAACCCAAATTGAGGGACAGTCTCTAAAATGCCTGACCAGTATTCCCCAAAGTTGTGCAGGTTATCAAAAACCAGGAAAATGTGGGAAAACACAGGCACACACAGAGAAAAATGTGAGGAGCTGTCACAGACATTAGGGGGATCTAGGTTGGTAGGATACGACGACTGTGCACTCTTGTTGCAATTTTGCTATAAATATAAAACTATTCTGAGATGAAAAGTTGATATATATGTATATCCCAAGGGAGATCTCCACACTTTGGCAGTTGATTAGGTACAGAGGGTGGGGGAGAAGGAGAGATAAAGATTATGCCAAAGTCTCCAGCCTGCTACCAGGGAAGATAGCCATGCCATAGGATGGAAATAATAAATATAGGAGGCAAACCAGGAAAAGGAAGGGGTGAGCTTGCAGGACCAGGGACACATCCTTGAAAACAAGATACTGTTTAACACTTGAAGTGATTAAAAAGGGCTTTTGGATTTCAGATGTTTTGTTTAAAGGGATCTCTAGCTTGGCTGTATTTGGCATTTATGTCCCAGTTTAAGAAAGAAAGATGAACTGGATTAAATAATAGGATAGTTATTGGACTTTCTGTAAAACATCGGACTCTTGCTTTTTATGTATATAGGTCCGCGTGTGGATATATTTATCCTGTTGTCAGTAATGTACTGCTCAAGCTGGAGGTAGCTGTAAGCCCCTTTTATTTGCAAAAGGAATTAAAGTCATGCTGCCAAGTAGAACATTATTTATTTAACTGACTTAGCAGCTGGAACCAGCCCTTTTGCTTTAGCAAGAAATGTTCATTGTGTTGACCCGCACCGGAGAGCATGTTTTGTTTACTTCAGACAAGAAGTTAAGAGCTTTGTTTGAATCATTCCTTTTTCTGTCTCGCCCTATTTATATTTTACAGCCACAGTTGTTTCAGAAGTGCATACAGGCCTTTGGAGGCCTGTGATGTCTGCTACGCATTAGTAATGTGTGTGGTAAAACCATGACCAAGACTGCCATACCTGCATGGACCATAAATAGGCAGTTCACAACAGAAGAAATTCAGATGGCAGGAAATTTATGAGAAAAATAAGCCTCACAGATAATCAAAGATATGTCACTAAAAATACATGACAGTGAGGAGCACCTGACTGGCTCAGTCGATGCAGCTTGCAACTCTTGATCTCAGAGTCATAAGTTTGAGCCCCACATTTGGTGTGCAGATTGCTTAAGAAATAAAATTTTTAAAATTACATATACATACATATATATGTATTAAATATAAATATGCCAATGAAATGGTAAAGATAGTAAAGAAATGAAGATTCCTGTGCTAGGAAGGGTATGGGGAAGAGCACTCTGGTGGAAATGTAAATTGATACGATCCTTTGGGAGGAAAGTTTGAAGTCTATATTTCAAGTTTTAAAATATGTACATTCTTTGTTCCAGTATATTCCGCTACTAAGAGAGAATATCCTGAGGAAATAGGGGGACAGGCATATCAAGATAACTGTAAATTGTGATCGTCTAAAATAATGAAACACTGGATATAATATCTAAACATAGATTTAATAATTTTAACCTTGTAGATATAGCTATTGTAAAATAAAGATATGCATTATTAAGTTTGTGAAAAAACGGTTTTAAAGTGACTTTATAGTCCAGTTTATATAAAATTAGATATGTGCATTTGTATTTCTAGAATAACATACTAACACTTAAATGCCTTTAAAATGTAGATGCAAATAAAAATATTTTAAGGTCTAAACCAAAATGTAGACTCTCCTTGCCAAATTCTGAGTGGTATAAACTATCTTTGTCTCATAAACTACTACTATTTGTAGAGCCTAAAACATGTTCTCATCATCACTCATACTCTCCTAAATAATCCCGACTTTCTTAAATGAAAGTTGTAGCTCATCCTAACTATTAAGGATTTTTATTGTCAGAGTGAAGAATCTAGTACTCTTTTAACCAGCAAGGAGCCAATACATAGTTATTTTGTAGTTTTATTTTTATGCTACATTAGCTAAAATACTCAAGACAGTGTTTGGTAAAAAAAGCATTATATGTAAGGAAAACCGGGTGGAAAAAAAATGAGATTTCAGGGGGGAAAAAAACATCTCTTTCTTCACTTTGATTTTGTTAATTTGTGCCTTGCCTCTTTCTAGATGTACTTAAAGTGCCTAGATGTCCCAATAATGTGTATGCTGAGCATAAAAATGTGTTGACATACGTGAACAAACCAGCTGTACCATCATACTGCCTCCAAGGTGATGATGATTTATGACAAAATATAGTTCCCCAAACACTCAACATTCCTGAACTACAGACTTCACCTTTATTTTTATTTATTTTTTAAAGATTTTATTTATTTATTCATGAGAGACACAGAGGCACAGACATAGGCAGTGGGTGAAGCAGGCTCCCTTCGTGCCGGGAGCCCCACGTGGGACTCGATCCTGGGTCTCCAGGATCAGGCCCTGAGCTGAAGGCAGCGCTAAACCGCTGAGCCACCTGGGCTGCCTGAGACTTCACCTTTAACACATGAAAGAAATGATTCAAAATCACCTTTCTTGCCAGGTCAACAGAAAACCAGTGTGGCCATGGAGTTCAGTCAGGGAGAAGAGCTTAAGAAAAAGCACTGCTGTAACTAGCAGGGTTCGTATGTAAATGACCTGTAACCACGTACAGTACAGCCAGATAGAGGCATAGAAGGGAGGAAGGGGGTAGGAGAGGGAAGGAGTTTTATAGCTCACCTGCTGTTTGCTGGGCACTAAGCTTAACTCTTGGCTGTGCCCAATAATTTTTTTAAATTTATTTATACATGAGAGACACACAGAGAGAGGCAGAGACACGGGCAGAGGGAGAAGCAGGCTCCAGGCAGGGAGCCCAACGCAGGACCCGATCCCAGGACTCCGGGATCATGCCCTGAGCTAAAGGCAGACGCTCAACCACAGAGCCGCCCAGGCGTCCCTGTGCATGGACTTATTTAGTATGCTGTAGGCACATGTATAATGTTCAGGTGGTAGTTCATTCCAAATGTTCCTGAATAAATCAAGCTTCTCCTGATGTTGCTTTTACCAGCTGCATCCCATGGGCTCCCTGGATCTGCCAGTTATGCAGTTAGTTGCTGACGATTCCAGATTTCCCCTCCTCCTACCACTACTCAGGATTCCATCCGCCACTACTGCAACCATGTGCCATAGCAGGGTGAGGAGATTATGTGAAGAGATCTCCCAGACGCCTCCAGCTTCAGAGATGGAGCTGTGAGCAAGACTTTGTTTCATTTTACTAACTGTATCTGTCTCCTTCCAAAAAAGGATTTGAAGTGCCCAAATCTTCCAACAGCACATGTGCCATGAGACATTTCAAAAGAGGGAGAGAACCATAGGAATTCTACACAGAAGGGCAAGATATAAAAATGCAAGGTAAGACAGGAAAGGAGAGAGTAAAAGTCTCCCTCTGATTGGAAAGGAGAAAAGAGGGTGTGTTGCAGGAGAAAGATTTAGGACAGTTGGTCACAGTAGTGGAGCTCCTTATGATGTTTAGTGATTTAAAAAGGTGGCACATGTGCAGGGTGAGCACTTGGCTTTGTGGCAGGTTTGTCCCTGAGTCTCTCCCAGAATCAGGAAAGATTAGGACAACTTCAAGCCAAGCCTTCCAGAACCTTGAGCCCATTCCATACCCATGATGCTTGTCCTGCTTAGCTGTACCGAAAATGTGGACCTCTCTTATGCTGACATCTCCTTGAATGGGCTTTAGGCCCTTCCTATCTTTCCATCCCCTTACCACTGTTCCAGACTCTCCTGCAAAGTTCTAAGAAGGAGCCTGTGGGCTATGTCTGGCCCTCTGCCACTCTCTTCAGCCTGCCATGCCACTTTTATCCCTATGTGGCACCCACTGGCAATAGCCAAGAGTGTGCTGTCTCCATTAGAGGGAGCAAAGTCTTTACCACTCCCTGTTGTCTTCCTAGTCTTAGCTGTGTTCCATTTCTTGGTCTGGATGGTGATCAGATGAGTCTATTCAGTTTGTGAAAATTCATAGATTACTTATTTATTTTTGTATTTTTCTATACATGTTGTTCATCAGTGTTTTAAAGGTTTTTGATTGATTAAAAAGCAGAGTCTTGATTTCTCTGGACAGACCTTATGCAATAGACATCACTATTTTCCCTTCTTTGTAGATGAGGATATGTGGACATGGAAAGGTCAGGCAGTCCTGTTCATGGTCATACTGGCCCATGACCAAACTCAAATCACACCCAGGTGGCCTGTGCTTGCCTCGTCCCAGGAGAGTGTTCAGTCATGAGGTACTCTGACTCTCTTCTTGGCTTCTCTGCGCTGCCACTCTGTGCAATATCCAAAGCATGCTTTACAGAGACACATTTACATTGTTCTTTTATGTTCTATGGAAGAATAAAGATGGCCATAAATTTTCTGCTACTCTTCCTATTGGAATGTGGGATCAGATTCCCCTCCTTTTGAATTTAAGCTGACTTTGGTGATTTGCTTAATTGGTAGAATGCAATGAAAATGACACTGTGTGACATACGAGATGAACAATAAGAAGACTTGCACATCTGCCATGGCTTCCTTGGCCACTGACTCTTAGAATACAGCTGCCATGATGTAAGGAAGCCCAAGGAGCCCCATCAAGAGGCCCAGAGGAAAAGGAAGTAAGGATGTTGGCCAGAAGCTCCAGGTGAGCTCCTAGCCCATGGCTGGCACCAACTTTCCAGCCATAGGTGTGTATCCTCCAGCCTCAGTTGAGTGACCCCAGTTAGTGCCACATGATGAGCTGAGATGAGCTGTCTCCACTGAGCCCTGCCCAAATTGCGGACTTCACAAATAAAGAAATGACTTTTGCTGTTTAAGCTGCTAAATTTGGGGATGGTATGTTATGCAGCCGCAGGTAACCAGAACACATGCCAGCTTTGCTGAGCCAGTATAAGTTAGATTAAATGTGAGCTCAAAAAGTTTCATTTCCTTTAATATTACTGTATCACAGGAAGTCTCCTCTAGGTAAAATGTAACTCTTAATTCAAACCAGCCCTGAAATTCAGTCCCAGAAACCAGTCTTGCATAAAGATGTTTTTTTCTCTGTCCTCACTAAAGCCAGTTACCAAAGACCACCCACATTAGTATGCACTTACTGACTAAATTGGAGTCTTCTAAGAAAAAACACATTTGCTGGTAGAGTGTCAACAAAGCGCCATCAGAATAATTGCAGAAGCTGAATCAATGTAAAATCAGACTGTATATGAATCTATGAGTCACTGGAAATTAGGTAAAAGAGCTACACAGTCTAAAGTTAGTTCCTCACATTAGCTAAAAGGGCAAAAGAATATCATCTAACAGTTTTCTTTGGAGCTCCCCACTCACACAAGACATTTGCTTGGCAAATATTTTCCCAACAAGACAGCACAATTACATAGGGTGTGTTCCATGAGGCCTGACAGGCCAAGTTGGAGAGTGATTGATTACTGGTGTGTTTACTCCAAAGGAAAGTCATGGGATTATTGTTCCCATTGCGCCTCAGCCATTTCGAGTTTGTGCAGATATGCTTGTACTCTCTATAAGATAAGCAAGGAGGGGAAGAACTGCTCTTGAATGTATAGTATAGCGGTGGTAAAAGACCTTTGAGAAACTTAATACGGTTATGACTGGTGGTGAGATGCCTGTTGGAAAGGTGTTTGGCTTGTGAAAACTTAAGATGCTGTGGTGTACCTGAATAAAAAAGGCAGGTTGGGGCAGCCCCGGTGGTGCAGCGGTTTAGTGCCGCCTGCAGCCCAGGGCGTGATCCTGGAGACCCTGGATCGAGTCCCACATCAGGCTCTCTGTATGATGCCTGCTTCTCCCTCTGCCTGTGTCTCTGCCTCTCTCTCTGTCTCTATGAATAAATAAATAAAATCTTTAAAAAAAAAAAAAGGCAGGTTGACAAACAGGAGGCATTCCATCGAATAATTTGTTTGGCCTAGGTGGATGGATAAAAGAGAATGAGTTAGAAAAAGGGGTTTTTCAGAAAGGCTGACAGGATCGACTGTGTTAGAGCAGGGTTGCTACTTAGTCTGCAACTCTGGTGAGAAAGCAGCCACAGACGATGCATAAACAAATGGACATGGCCATGTGCCAATAAAACTTTATTTATGGACATTGAAAACTGAATTTCATTAAATTTTCACATGCCACAAAATATTTTTCTTTTGATTTTTTTTCAACCATTTAAAAATATAAAAACCATTTTTAGCTTCCAAGCTGTACAAAAACAAGCAACAGGCCAGATCTGGCCCACAGGCCATAGTTTGCTGACCCTGTTGTCATTTGGGTGGGGTAAGAGTTGAATGACTGGGGGGAGAGGAAATGGCTTGCTTTCCGCCCTCGACTTACATTCTTTTTTAAAAAACTTTATTTATTTAAGTAATCACTGTACCCAACATGGGCTTTGAACTTACAACCCTGAGATCAGGAGTCACATGCCCTTCTGACTGAGCCAGCCAGGTGCCCTGTGCCCTCTACTTTCTGGACTTTCATATTTTGGAAACTTTTTAGAACGTGTGTGTGTGTGTGTATGAATTTTACAATAAGAAAATTAAAGATATGTCCGTGTTAGGGTGAAAGGCAAAAAAAGTCTCTATATAAGTGCTCTGATAGGTTTCAGTGAGAAGGGGATGACATGTGATTGCCCTTGGGGCTCATATTAAAATACTTCAAGCTCTCATTCATTCAGACTCACCTACTCAGATTTTGAGTTGAAAGTCCTGTGTGCTCACTCCAAAAAGAAGAGATCTGTTTATTTATTTATTTATTTTATTTTTTAAAAATTTTGTTTATTTGAGAGGAACAGAATGTGTGCACTTGCGCAGGTGCACACATACAGGAGCAGGGGGAGGGGCAAAGGGAGAGGAAGAGGGAAAAGCAGATTCCAAGCTGGGCAGGGAGCCCTCCAAGGGGCTCAATCCCAGGACCCAGAGATCATGACCTGAAGTGAAGTCAGGTGCTTAACCGACTGAGCCACCCAGGTGCCCCAAGAAGAGATTTATTTATTAATTATAAACAGTGTAAGGCAAATGGTGTTACTAATTGTAAATATTTTCATCTGCTTATTAAAGGAGGCCCATTAATGTATCTGCCTGGACATAGATGCTTGAAAGCATTACCATATTTCTTTTTAAATGCTGTGTTACTCAGAACAATTTAGACTACTCTCTTTTCTCATTTGACCCACAAAGCTTTTATGGTACCTGTCTTAGGCTGTTTTGCATTAGGGTTGTTTATGTTCTTCTTTCGTCTGTCTTCATTTTCTATAAATTTCCTGAAGGTTTGGCACTGGTGCTATAGATCACAACTTCCTTCCTTTTTTTCCTTTCCTTCCTTCCTTCATCCATTCAACAAATATTTACTGAGTGCCTTCTGTGTACTAGACATTTTCCTAGGCCCTGAAAACTAGGAGTGAACAAAACAAAGTTCCTGACCTATGGAGCACACATTCTTTGTTAAATCTGATTTTGTCCTATTCACCTGAAGTAATGTTTTCCTGCAGGGCTGACAAATGAGTTTCACCTCACAGGTCTACTCCGATTGATAATTAGTGGCTGGTTGAGGTAGCATGTTAGGAGGCATTCTGAGAATCAACTAGAAAAAGGGCTCTCTTCTATCATTCAGCTGGGGAGAAGGGCGTGAGAGCCATGGTCACATATGTGGTATATCTTACGTGGGTTGTGAAACCCAGCCCAGGGTAGGCAGCTAAAGGGGAGCGTGACCTGGTAATGATGGAATGCATACAGATCTGGTGTCAGACAGGATTCAGATGAATTGTTTTTCCTTTTTTTTTAAGATGTTATTTATGTATTTATATATTTAAGAGAGTGAGAGAGTGTACATGTGAGCAGTGGGAGGAGCGGAGGGAGAGGGACAAGCAGATTCTACACTGAATTCAGACCTCGACACAGAGCTCAGTATCATGACCCTGAGATCATGACCTGAACTGAAATCAAGAGTTGGATGCTGAACCAGCTGAGCCACCCCAATTTCTTTGCTTTAAAAAAATTAATTTATTTTAAAAAGGATAGCAGAAGATTCTTAAATGTTTTATTATTGGCCTTTAATAGAAATAAGGTATATATGTAAAGTGGCAGGAGATTTTAAGATCCTAAATGTATATGGTGTAAAAAAAAAATGTGAAACAAAGGAAGTAGTCAGACTTCTTTCGGGTTAATTAAATGTTGTATTGAACAATGAGAAGATGATCCATTTTAAAGAGTGGCATTTCTTTTTACGTAAGTGTTTTTCTATCTTACATGGTCATAAAATCATAGACTCCCTGTAACTCCCCAAAGACACTTTTATCCTCAATTAAAGATCCAAGATGTATGGTGCCATAGCTCTTACAGAATATTTTAAGAAGGCATCAACCAAATCTTTTAGTGCAAGTGCACTCAGTAGTTGAATTCAGTAACCATAGGGTATTTTATTGATCAAGGACTCAAAAAAATCAAGGGTACTTATTAGATAAAGATACCATGGTTTTTATTCTGGTTTTTAGTATGTATATGTGCATGTGTTGTGTATGCATATATGTGTGTATTTACATTTCAGTTGACCAACACATTAGTTATCTTTTGGAAATTATGGCTCATAGAAGAATTTCTACTTACATAGAAAGCACAGTGAGCAAATCACTATAGCCTTTTCTATCCCCTGTCAAGAACTGATTTCTTTTCTGCCTCTTTGTGACATAACTCATGAGGCCTCAGTTTTCTCATCTTTAAAATGAGGAAAATCACATCTACTTCACAAGACTGTTATAAGGATTAATTATTCTTTTTTAAAGACCTTGGGATCATGACCTGAGCTGAAGGCAGATGCTTAACTGACTGGGCCACCCAGGCACCCAAGTATCTAACTCTTGATCTCAGCTCAGGTCTTGATCTCAGGGTTGTGAGTTCGAGCCCTGTGTTGGGCTCCACACTGAGCATGGAACCTACTTTTAAAAAAATGTATAAAGAAACTCCTTACAAAAGAGGAGAGACAATTCAGGAGATAGAGTAGGACTACTTCAGGTGGGTGGCAGAAGTGCTGACTCTAGTCTCAGACCCAAAGAGAGAGGGAGTAGTTACCAGAACCCAGGGATAAGACACCATGTAGAGGGAGTTGCCTGACCATATTTGTGACTTTTGGTTGAGGGATGCAGCCAGTGAAACACAGACAAGGAAAATGAGGAGATGAATACTCAGCCTCACTCCTTTCTCCCTTCCCTCCCCCTCCCAGTTTCTCTGGGGTAAGCCCAGCTAGAAGCCCCTAGATGCAATGCATCTCTGAGGGTTCCCAGAGCAAGCAGAGCAATCCTGAGGGGCAGGTGGAAGATAGTCAGCACTGCTGAGATCTTTAGGCATGACTAGGAAATGGTGAGACAACTGCATTGCACACCAAGATCACACTTCCTGGTGGTTGTACAGATTCAGACATTCTTAGCTCCAGCTGTTGAACAGATGGCTGGATCCACCAGGTAGATAGTCACAAATTGCTTTTTATGAATGCACATGTGGAAAGTCTCTGACAGTGATTTAGTTGGAAGACAAAAAAGAATGACAGTTGGTACTTCTACCTAGCTTTTGAAACCGATTCACTATTGCATGAGGCATCCTCTTAAAAAACTCAGTTCACTTACATAAATGAATACAAGAATACATCCTTCTCAGAGACAGATGTGGCTTCTGTTAGTCTGCACAGTTTTTGAGATTTCTCATGGAGATGGGAAGTTTTAATATGAGTATAATATGCATTAGTAATTAAATATGAATCTCTTATGCTGTTTAGATTTTAGATAAAACTGCCCTTGGCTTTTTTTTTTTTTTTAATTTTAAGTAATCTCCATACCCAGCCTGAGGCTCAAACTCAGAACGCCAAGATCAAGAGTCACATGCTCTACCAATTGAGCCAGCTAGTGCCCCAAGAGTGCCCTTAATTTTAGATTGCTGACTCTGTGGCATATTGTGGACTATCCATCTTAGCGGTTCATCTGGGAGATAAATGGCTTGACTTGAAAGGCCATTGGGATTATTCTCTGATCTTTTTGTGTGTTAGGTAGTCTCAAACATGCTGACCAGGATGATAATTGGGACACTTTCTACCAGGAATCAACCACTTGGAATTAACTGTCCTCTTTGTTATTGTACTCTGTGTACTACAGGTGAAACCCAGAATTACTGAAATATAAACTGAACATGTAAAAGCTCTGCATGACATATCTACCAAGAGCCTTAAGGTTTAGATAATATGTTGGTAACCATGTAGAATAACCGGAACTCACACCTCACTTGTGAGAATGTAAATTAAGTTGTTGATTTTGAATAACTGGCAGTTTTCACTGAAGCCATACAAATAACTATCCCACGAACAACAGTTCTTAGGTCTATATGCAAGAAAAATGAGTGTATACATATATCCACCAAAAAGACATGTAGAAGGGTATTTATAGCACCCTTCTTCATAAAGGCTCCAAACTAATAACAAATAGGCATCAACAGGGAAATGGATAAAATAAGTTGTGGTTCACTCATATAGTGAAATACTTCACAGCAATAAAAGCAGTGAACTGATTATTAAAATAATGAGCTAGGGTGCCTGGGTGGTTCATTGGTTGAGTGGCCAACTCTTGTTTTTGGCTGGGATCATGATCTCTGGGTGGTGGGATCAGGACCAACATTGAGCTGTGCCCTCAGCACAGAGTCTGCTTGTCCCTCTCCCTGCCCTTGTTCCCACTCATGCACTTTCTCTCTCAAATAAATTTTAAACAATAAAATAAAATAATGAGCTAATGACACATGCAAAACTATAGATGAATCTCAAAGATATTATGTTGGGTAAAAGAAGCCAGACACAAAAAGAGTACCTGTATGAAGTTCAGGGAGAGGTAAAATGAACTGATGGTGAGAGAATTTTTTTTAAAGATTTTATTTATTTATTCATGAGAGACAGAGAGAGAGAGAGAGAGAGAGAGAGGGAGAGAGAGAGAGAGGCAGAGACACAAGTAGAGGGAGAAACAGGCTCCATGCAGGGAGCCCAATGTGGGACTTGATCCTGGGTCTCCAGGATCACACCCTAGGCTGAAGGCGACGCTAAACTGCTGAGCCACCCAGGCTGCCCATGGTGAGAGAAATTAAAAAAAAAAAAAAAAGACTATACATTTTATGCTGGAATTGGGTTAGGGAGGTATTGATTTAGAAGACTTGTAATGAAATCTTCTGGGGAGTCAAAAATTTATTTTTGTTGTTTTGAAGATTTATTTATTTAGAGAGAGAGCACAAGTGGGAGGAGCAGGTAAAGGGAGGGAGAATCTTAAGCAGACTCCATGCTGAGCATGGAGACTGATATAGGGCTTGATCCTACAACCCTGAGATCACAACCTGAGCTGAAACCATGAATCAGATGCTCAACTGACTGAGCCACCCAGGCATCCTAGAAGTTGAAAATTTCTTATATTTTGATATGGATGGTGTTACAGAGATATACCTATATAAAAATTGTTCAGATTGCATGCTTTAGATTATGAGCTTGACCTACCTAGCTTCTTATATATTATACTTAAATAAAAATGTTTGTTTGTTTGTTTGTTTTAGAAAGTGTATTGAGTGCTAAAGCCAAACTCTGATAAATGTAGCATGGATAATACCAGAAAAACATAATGAAACATTTGCCTTACTACAGAGTATGCTGACAGATATAATCTTTCTGGAGAGTTTATCAATGTGGATTAAAAAACCTTAGGCAGGGTTTAGGGGATACCTGGTTTGTTCATTTGGTAAAGCATGCAACTCTTGATCTTGGAGTCCTGAGTTTGAGCCCCATGATGGGGAGTAGACTATACTTAAAAAAAATTTTTTTTAATCCTAAAAAAAAAAACCCACCTTAGGAATAAGGTTTTGACTGTTGACACTTCTGACATAGCAATGTCCTATAGAAATCATTAAAAACTTATGTACAGGTTTATCTATAAGGGTGTTTATTTTAGTGCCCTTTTGAACACTGAGCATTTGGAAACAATCCAGTGTTCAATTTTGAGAATGGATAAATATCCTTTGATAATATGCAAGTATTTAAACAACATGGTGGAAGAGGGGGCTGTGTTTGTATTCATGTGTGTTTCTACTGAGGAAACATAATAGGCATAGTAAACAGACTCCAGAAAACTGTTCGTTTACTCAAAAAGTGGCTCTAGCGATGATGAAGACATTTGATATATGTATATGGAATCAAATAGAAAAGTATTAATAGATATCTGATTATACATTATTCATCTCCCTGGAAGAAAAATATTATGGGTCTTAGATTTCTTTCTTTATTTATTCTCATATTCTTTGGTGTAGCCTTAGATTCAGTGTCTGTGTTTCTGATTCAAATTCAACAAATGAAGTCTCATCTGTGGCCTCCAAACGCAAGTTTTCCTATCTAACAATTACTGGTTAAAGAAACTCTAGCCCTGAAGGGAGAAAAAAAAAATCTGGAGATATTTATGTTCCCAGATTTTAAGCTAGGCTCTAAAGCTTTAGTAATCAAAATAGCATGGTACAAGCACAAAACAGACACATAGACCACTGGAACAGAATAGAGTCCAGAAACAAACCCACACCTCTATGTTCAATCAATCTAGATGAAGCAGGAATGAATATACAATGGGAAAAAGACAGTCTCTTCCACATTGGTGCTGGGAAAACTGGACAGCTACATGCAAAAGAATGAAACTGGATAACTTTCTTACACCAGATACAAAAATAAACTAAAAATGGATTAAAGACCTAAATATGAGATCTGAAACTGTAAAATGCCTAAAAGAAAACATAGGCAGTAATTTCTCTGACATTGGCCATAGCAGTATATTTATGAATATGTCTCCTCAAGAAAGGAAACAAAAGCAAAAATAAACTATTAGGACTATACCAAAATAAAAAGCTTTTGAAGGGGATCCCTGGGTGGCGCAGCGGTTTGGCGCCTGCCTTTGGCCCAGGGCGCGATCCTGGAGACCCGGGATCGAATCCCACGTCCGGCTCCCGGTGCACGGAGCCTGCTTCTCCCTCTGCCTGTGTCTCTGCCTCTCTCTGTGTGTGTGACTATCATAAATAAATAAAAATTTAAAAAAAAAGCTTTTGAATAGCAAAGGAAACTATCAACAAAATGAAAAAGCAACCTACCAAATGGGAGGAGATATTCACAAATGATATGTCTGATAAGGGATTAATGTCCAAAACACATAAAGAACTTACAGAACTCAACACCAGAAAAACAAATCTGATTTTAAAAAGGGCAGAGGATCTGAATGGATGGCAAGCAGACATGTGCAAAGATGCTCAACATCACTCATCATCAGGGAAATGCAAATCAAAACCATAGTGAGATATCACCTCACACCTGTCAGAATGGCTAAAGACAAAAAGAAATAACATGTTGGTGAGGATGTGGAGAAAGAGGAGCCCTCATACACTGTTGGTGGGAATGCAAACTGGTGCAACCACTGTGGAAAACAGTGTGGAGATTCCTCCAAAAATTAAAAATAGAACTACCCCATAATCTATTAATCACACCATGAGTATTTATTCAAAGAAAATAAAAGACTGATTGGAAAAGATATATGCCCCCCTCTCTTAATTGCAGGATTACTTACAATAGCCAAGATAGGGAAGCAACCTAAATGTCCATCGATAGAATGAATAAAGAAGATGTGGTGTGTGTTCATGTGTGTACGTGTGTATCTTAGGAAGGAAGTAATTTTCAGTGGGCAAAGGAAGAATCACCTTATTTTTAAGGTTGCCTTGTATTCAATCATTTTTTTAACTTCTCAGAACCTCAATTTCTGCATCTGTAAAATGGAAATTGCCTTAGTAGTACGGGATGAGTTAGTGTCTGACACATCTAAAAGTAATAAAATACTGTATGTCAACTGTAGCTCAAGTAAGAAAATAGTGTCTGGCATGAGGCAAGTACTCAGTAAGTTGTAACTCTATATATCTCTGTGTACACATGCATAATAATTCACATTGATATAGCTCTATGTACGCATCTTTTTTTTTTTTAAAGTAAGGTCTATGCCTAACAGGCTCGAACTCATGACCCTGAGTTGTTATTAGGTTTTCACCTCCTACCTGGTACCATATTTGGCCACACTAGGCCCCATGATTTTTGCCTGAAGTCTCTTTTTTGGTTTGTCATAGATGGCAAAAAAAAAAAAAAAAAGAAAAAGAAAAAAGCTTTGGTCTTGTTTTATTCTCCAGGCCACATCAAACTGGGATTTCCGTAGAATTACAGATATTTTCTTGGAAAATTAAATGTGACAACAGCAGGTTTTAAACTTTTTCAAAACTTTTTAATCAAGAGAATTCTTACCTCATTTATTTGTTCATTCCACAAATATTTACTGAATACCAGTCATGACTTGCACATAGAGCTAGATTGTGAGAACATAGTGAACAAAACAAAAAGAAGCCTCCTTGATTCGCGGAGATCATATTCTGCTGGGGGTGCCCTCAGTGTGTCGCTCCTGCTGCTGCTCCAGAAACTCTGGAAGCCTCAGCCCGCATCCCCCTGTCGTGGATGAACGAGTCCTGGAGGTCAGCCCCCCACCTGCTTTGGGGGGGCACAGCTGTTCGCTTCCAGGCAAAGAGGCCCTCCACCTCCTCCACCCTGCCGGACTTCTAAATGGATCAGTGGGTCTGCAGCCCATGCCATCCGGAACCCTCTCTCCAGGAATACAGGAATTCCATTGACCTGAACTTCTTGTCACACAAAACCTTGACTGAAGACTTAGGGGAAAAAAATCCTTAAACAAATACCAAGTTTGTTCACATGACTTCTTTGTGATGTGAAAGGAAAACGAGGAAAATGTGTCAGCCCCCTTTGGCATGAACCAGAGAGATTTTCAGGGAAGGGTGAGGGACTCTAGTCCAGAATCTCTTCAGATTCTTGAAACCACAAGGATTATTGCAAAGATAAAAAGCAAAAGCAAACACTAAAGCTGTGAACAAAGAGGGAACACAAAGAGGGGAAATCCTTCTTGGAAACCAGCTTTCCTCCAGAGGAGGAAAGCACAAACGTGCTAAACCATTGTGTCAGCCCGAGTACTGAACGCACAGGGCCTTTGGCGTGGTGCCTCCTTGCTCCCCGGCTCCCTGAGGCAATGGCCAAGGCTGTTTTTAGTTGGAAATTACTGTTTGGCTGCTGGGGCGGCGATTGACATCACGGACTCGGCTCCATCGGGGAGCGGGGACTCCAACACTTAGTGGGAAGGTGACTTCGGGCGTGGGGTAAACAGGGGTGAGAGGTCCGGGTCCAGGGAGAGCACGCAGGCCCGAGGGCGGAGGCCAGCTGGCGGGGAGCAGTCGCTCCTCCTGAGTCACACGTGTGCTCACTGAAGCGGTAGTTGCTCAGTGCACACTCGGTGCATCAGGGTGAGCTGGACTCTGGAGGAGCAGCTAACAGCCCACAAGCCCCACCTTTGCCAGACAGTGCTCTGGGCTTTGGGCCGAATCCCTCAGCGCCCTGAGAACTATGTCCCAGGGCCCCCAGGGGGTGGGCCGGCCTCCAATGTGGGTCTTTCTTATTCCAGAGCAGACTGTCTGCCTGGTGTTTTGGAATCTCTGTTCTGTTGTGGTTCTGGTCTGGCTTTGACTTTTAATCACTGCTGAACTCTTTATATTCTGTCATGCGGTGCTCCTCCTCCTCTGATCCTTGGACGCTGTGTCAGGCCACCAGGTGCTCCTGGCCCAGAGAACCACAGTCTTGGGCAATACGAATCAGTCTGTGTTCTCTCTCCAGCTCCTAATTTTCCCCCGTAGCTTCTGAATGGGTGTCAGTTCTGAGCTCTGAATGCTGCTTTCTGTTGCCCAATATTCTTTTCTGAAGTCCTCCCAGGAAGGACACAGAGGCCTCCTCCCTCCATACTGAATTTAGTATAAACCAGAATGAAAGCAGAGAAAGAGACTCAGTGAGTTGCTAATGATACTCTAGGATTTTAACTCTTTGCATTCCCAAGTCAAATTCTGTTTGAAAGACAGACAGATGTGTTTACATGATAAAACAAGGGTCCCTGTTTGTTTCAGAACACTATAATGCAAGGGTTATAGAAGAATCATGAATAAGCATGATTGTGAAAACTCTGAAATTATAAGACATTATGTGTATCTTTTTTTTTCCATATCTTTAATCATTCATTTATTCAACTGGTAGTTATTGAGCACCTACTATATACCAAACGCTGCGGTTCTGGGGATACATTCAACAGCAAGCAAAGCAGACAAAAAAGTCGTGCTTTTACAGAATGGTGAATACTGGGGGAGACAAACAATAAACTTAAGTAAGCAGATTGTATGATTTGTTACAAAGCAACAAGTGCTAAGAAGTAAAATAAAGCAGGGTAGAGAAAGGGAGAATCTGGAAGTGGTTGCAATGCAGCTTTACTCAGGGAGGCCATGTTAAAGCGTCACTGAAAAGGTGATGTTTGGTTAAAGACATGAAGAGATGGAGTTTAGATATCGTGGGGGAGAGCATCCTGGGTCAGAGGGAACAGCAAACCCGAAGCCCTGAGAAAGTATGCCTGGTGTATATTCTAAGGAAGGTCACTCCAGCTTGGCTGGAGCTCTGAAGGGGAAGGTAGGAGGTGAGGTTTGACTGTGTAGGTCCCTGTAGGATTTTAGCTTTTCTCTGAGTGAGATGGGAGCCATTAAAGGGTTTTGAGCATGACTGACAAGATTTGTTTTGTTTTACATTTTTTAAGTTTAAATTCAATTTCCCAACATATAATGTAACACCCAGTGCTCATCCCATCAAGCGCCCTCCTCAGTACCTGTCCCCAAGTTACCCCATCCCCCTGCCCACCTCCCCTTCCTAACTCCCAGAGTTAGGAGTCTCTCATGGTTTGTCTCCCTCTCTAATTTTTCCCACTCAGTTCCCCTCCTCTCCCTTATAATCCCTTTCACTATTTCCCATATTCCATATATGAGTGAAACCATATGATTGTCTTCCTCTGATTGACTTATTTCACTCAGCATCATACCCTCCAGTTCCATCCACATCGAAGCAAATGGTGGGTGTTCGTAGGTTCTAATGGCTGAGTAACATTCCATTGTATGTATAGATCACATTTTCTTTATCCATTCATCTGTAGAAGGACATTGTGGCTCCTTCCACAGTTTGGCTATTGTGGAAGTTGCTGCTATGAACATTGGGGTGCAAGTGTCCTGGCGTTTGACTACATCAGTATCTTTGGGGTAAATCCCCAGCAGTGCAATTGCTGGTTTAGTTGTAACACAGGTTAACAAGGTCGAGAGAGGGATTTTTAAGGATGGGGAACATTAACAGTACGTTGCTGTGCTCCTGGAAATAATGCATGGAGAGAGAAAATGTGATGATGTAGGAAGGACAGGGGACAATTGTTGGCAGGAGGCACTCGAATAGGAAGGCTGGCTGGGGGCACCTGGGTGGCTCAGTGGTTGAGCGTCTGCCTTCGGCTCAGGGTGTGACCCCGGGGTCCTGGGATTGAGTCCCCCATCGGGCTCCCCGCAGGGAGTCTGCTTCTCCCTCTGCCTGTGTCTCTGCCGCTCTGTGTCTTTCATGAATAAATAAAATCTTTTTTTAAAAAAAGAGGAACTTAAAAAAAAAAAAAAAAGGAAGGCTGGTTAGGACTCAGAGTAGAGGGAGAGGGGTTGACCTCAGGATAACAGACAGGTCACTGAGAAAAGTAAATGAGAGCTCGTCAAAGTCATCATAGTAGTTGTATCATTATGAACAAACGGGTTTTCTTCTCTTTTTCACTATTTTCCCCTTGAAGTCCATCCAAGGACCTCACGACTAAACGCAGTTTAAAAATCCTACCACCAGGGACATCTGAGTGGCTCAGCGGTTGGGCGCCTGCCTTCGGTTCAGGTTGTGATCCGGGGATCCAGGATCGAGTCCTGCATCAGGCCCCCTGCAGGGAGCCTACTTCTCCCTCTCCCTGTGTCTCTGCCTCTCTTTCAGTCTGTGTCTCTCATGAATAAATAAATAAATCTTTTTTAAAAATAAAATTAAAAAAATAAAAATCCTACCACCACCTCTTGGGGCACCCTGCTGCCTCAGTTGGAAGAGTATGTGACTCTTGATCTTGGGGTTGGGAGTTCAAGCCCCATGTTGGGCGTAGAGAATGCTTAAAAAAAGTCTTAAAAAAAATTTCTACCACTTCTTGCCCGTAATTTAAATAAGACATCCAGTACTCTTAACAGGATTCAGCTTATTTTGTCCAGAGGAAAAACCATGTATTAAAAACAACAATGACCACAAATAATATCCCTGCTGATGATATTTCCCTGGTGTTCTTAATGTGTTTTCATAGGATATCCCAGATGAAGCAAATGACTTTCTGTCCTTGAATGCAGTACAATGCATCCTTCCCCAGACTGTATTACGTTTTGTTAGCCAGATCCAAACCGCTCAGGTTCTTCCAGGAAGTGTGTTTCTAAAAATTTCCAAAGCCTTTATAGAGAGTTCTCATGTGCCTAGATACACAGATTTGTAATGAGTAAGCGCTAGAAGGTTCTTTATGTCTTCGCTAAATTGTCTGAAGCCTCGAGGGCTGTTAGAAGTGAAATTATTCTGAATTTCCAGTTTGGTTATCAAATCTCTTTATTTTTATTAAAGAGTAGAGTTATTCCCTTAGCCATCATTCATCTTACCCCTAGCAGTCCTTCTTTGTAATTATAGCTCCTGATTCAGCAAACCAAGGTTATCACACGAATGTATGTAGGAACTCGCAAATCTGTTACTATCTGCCTAACGCACTAAACACCAGAGAATATTTTTGAAATTCCCTATCATATGCCACTTCAAGGAAAGTATACTAACCTTCCTCTAGGTTATAGGTGGAATACTAGCTTATCTGAAGAGGGACTAGAATTGAACATAAATATAGGGAAGGAACATAAATATAGGGAAGACCCTCACACAGTGTACTTCTTCAATGAATGAATGTGTATTCAATTGGCATGATAAAGTCTTTATTTACCTCCAACTATTTCAAGAGATTGACCTGGGCCTCAAATATGAAATCCTGCAGAAAAAGTGAGAACTGCTTGAAACCAACAGCACAGAAGACTGAATTGTATTTTTGAATGTGTCCAACAGTGTATTGAATGTGTATTTTGAATGTGTCTCTGTCAAGTTGGGCATGTGGCTTGACCTCTCTGGTCCTCAGTTTTACCATGAAAAATGAGGGGATTTGACTAAAACTGTAGTTTGTAACATGTGAAGGGGATAGGGATTTTCTTTTTCTTAAAAAGATTTTTATTATTTATTTATTTATTTATTTACTCATGAGAGATACAGAGAGAGGGGCAGAGACATAGGCAGAGGGAGAAGCAGGCTCCATGTAGGGAGCCCAATTCAGGACTTGATCCCAGGACCCTGGAATCACGCCCTGAGCCAAAAGCAGACGCTCAACCACTGAGCCACCCAGGCATCTCTTTTTTATGTATTTTATTTATTTATTTTTTTTGGGGGGGGTGTTTCTTATTTCCCTCAAAAGAAGCCAGGGGTTCTAACAGCTAGCTCATTCCTTTTACATTATACTGGTGCTCAGCTTTAAGCTACTTCAACACCGATAAATTTGGTGATTCCAACTTTTAAAGTAGTTTTCAAATTGTGATGGTTTTAGAAGCAGATTTGCACCTGCCCATCCCTACTGCCACCCATGTGCCATACCTATTCAGCTGTCTCTCAAGAGTTTGGGATCAAAATCCTACATTATACCAATGGTTGCACAACTCTGTGAATATACTAAAAACCTTTTAATTGTACATGTTAGATGGGTGAATGGTATATGGCATGTGGTATATGAATATCTTTAAAAAGCTAGGTCAGAATTCTTTTGTTTGCAGGTGACAGAAACTGACTCAAAGTGACTCAGACATTAAAAGGGGGAGTTAAGGAGTGCCTGAGTGGCTCAGTCAGTTAAATATCTGCCGTCAGCTCAGATCATGATCCTAGGATTGAGCCCCATGTCAGGGTCCCTGCTCAGAAGGTTGCCTCCTTCTTCCTCTCCTTCTACTAGCACCCCCTGCTCATTTGCTCACTCTGTCTTTGTCTCTATCTCTCTCTCACTCTCTCAAATAAATAAACAAAATCTTAAAAAAAATTAAAAGGGCAATTAAAAACCCATGTCATTGGAAGGTCCCACACAAGACAGACTAGATTCCAGTCTCAAATAGCATGAAATCCAAGATGCACTTTCTCCATCTTTCAGCTCTCTCTCCTCTGTGGTAGCTCCATTATCAGGAAGACTTTCTTCACAAGTGTCCACAGCAATTTCTTAGCTTACATTTTTACCACGTTAGCAACTCCAGCAGAAACCTTTCCAGTGAAAGTTCTGGCATTATGTGTCATTGGCTTGGTTTGGGTCACATAACCATTCAGTAATAACAACACTCATCTAACACTGTGAACTGACTTTATTCTTGCAACATCCCATTTTATAGATGAAGAAATGAAGGCACAGGGAGGTTAAGTAACTTGCTCAGGGTCACATGGAAATGGGTATAGGAGCTGGGATTTGAAACTCAGGTAGTCTGGCCCTGAAGTTTGTGGTCTCCCTGGTCTTAAGTGGTATGCTGCCTCCAGTCACGAGAGTAAACGGAAGGGAATGTCCTGACTGCTAGTCCTGGAGCAGATCCCACATTTGCAACTGCATTCTCTCCTAACAGCCTGTGTTCCAAGCCTTTGAAGATGTCAGATATAGATCATATCAGATGCTAAAGAATTTTAGAAGGGTCTGTGAGCACCCTCCACTTCAGAGACTGCAGCCATGTCTGCATCTTGTTCTCTGTAATCACCAGCATCATCCTGACTGTAGTCTTTGGAATCGAAGCCTCTGGCCTCCTTGCCAGAATTTGAGCTATGTCCAGATCCTGGCCTATCTAAAGAAAATTATGCCAGGGGCACCTGGCTGGCTTGGTCGGTGGAGCATGTGACTCTTGGTCTCGGGATTTGTAAGTCTGCTCCAAGTTGAGTGTAGAGATTACTTAAAAGTAAAATCTTTTCCAAAAAAAATTTATGCCAGTATATACCCATTACCATGGAATCCAAGGATTAGGCTTCAAACGAACATTAGTTTTTTTTATAATGCAGATGTAGAGTTAGAAAATTAGAAGAAGGCTTCCGGTCTTTTTCTGATTCAGGAAATAAACGCACACACAATAGATACATCTAACATGTTGATCGCTGGCCCTGTTTTTCCGAGTGTGGTTCCCAGGACCACTGGTATTGGAATCACTTGGGATACTTTTTATTAAATCATAGTATCCTGCAGTGGGCCCAAGAATATGCATTTGTTAGACACCCGAACTGATTGTTACGTTCACTCAGGTTTGAGAGTCCCCCTTGTCAGTGGCTGGGGAAAACTGGCTAAGATCTTAGACGAAGGACCTTAGGCGTCCCAAGCTGAACCCAAGGCAGCAGCCATAGGGGACATTAGGGACGGGTGGGGCAAGGGAGAAGCTCACAATCCTAGGTTCCAAGCAGCTTTGATTGTTAGACAGTACCTCTGCAGTTCGCATCTCTTCACTCCTCGTGTTCAGAGGTGTGGGTGCCTGTGTTCTAGCTCTGTCGGGCAGAAAAGAATAGCACTAACAGTACCCTTCGGTAAAGAATTTTTCAGATGAGGGGATCTCTGGGTGGTTCAGCGGTTCAGCGCCTGCCTTTGGCCCAGGGTGTGATCCTGGAGTCCTGGGATCGGGTCCTGCGTCGAGCTCCCCGCAGGGAGCCTGCTTCTCCCTCTGCCTGTGTCTCTGCCCCTCTCTCTCTCTCTTTCATGAATAAATAAATAAAATCTTTAAAAAAAAAGAATTTTTTTAGATGAAAAAAATTGCTCCTGTAAACACATTACAACCAACAATAGCTCTTGTAATATTAATAGTAGTAATTGTTAAATAAGAGCTGCGTTTACCAGATGCACTGTACTGGGCACTTTATATGCATTATCCCATTGTGTCCTTTCAGTCACCTTACAAATGGGTAAGAGCTGGTGTTATTTCCATTATCAGACAAGGAGGCTGACACACAGACATTAAGTAACTAATTTCACATCACAAACCTGGAGGCAGGGTTGGAGCTGATGGGGTTCAGGACACACTACCCCCCCAATATGGCACCTTGGCATAATTGAATATTTTAAGCTGAAGGAGATGGAGAACACAGGAGAAGCAGGAAGGTTACTCTGAATTCTCTCCACCCCCCACCCCACCCCTGTCCCCCAAACAGGTCATCAGACCTTCTGTGAGAGAAGCCCTTCCCATACCCAGAGGAAAGAAGCATCTTTATCTCTGAAGACAAGGGGACCCTGGAAGAGTCCTAACAAACAGGCCTTGCTAAATCTCCCCCAGGTTACTACACTGACCTTCTACCCCGTGACCTGTCACCTTGCCCCATGACTGTCCTCTCTCTTCATCAAGCCTCAGGGTAGAAGTACTCAGGTTTAACTACTTCATCATCAGTTTACTTTTCAGACCCAGCCAGGGACCTTAAGAGGGTCAAGGAAGACTTCCCTTCCCTGTGGGTCTCATTCCCACCACCTCTATTTAACATCAGAGCCCATCCATCTGTTTTCAGCCTTTGAGCCATACTGCTATGTTCTCTCAGCAAGAATCTGTGATTCTCCATGAGACCAAAATTCAGAGAATCTGAAGAAATGCTGACCGCAGCACATGTAACTTTATAGTAAACTTACTTAAAAAAAAAAAAAAAGACACCCCCCCTCCCCTGCAACCTGGACTCATCATCCTAAGAGATCTATCTGATGTGCATGAGGCAGTTCTTTTATGTCTCAGACACCTGGTCACCAAAATTAGGAGACAGAGGTTCTCCGGGTTCTGTGAGCCCCTTCTGTGCTTCTAGAAAGTAGGTCAGATTTCTCCTACTTCCCTGGGTCTTGGATTCTCAGCTTTGGAAGACCGGTTATAGTTGCTTCTCTTGATCTGTTGTAAAGCCTTTTTTCCTGGATTACGGATAGAGAGGGAGAGCAAGCCTGGAAAGACCAGCCACAGGGATCTGCCTAGAAATGTGTAAGACTACCCTGCATTAGTTTTGCTTAAATTCAAGGACCCACTTTGAGCTAAGCCCAGAGTTAATATAATGGGACTTCCAAGGATATACTACGACCTCAGAAATTCCTGAAGCGGATGGGACCCGAAGGCAGCATGTGGTAGAGTGAGCTCTGGAGTCAGACTGCTCTGGCCCCAGTCCAGTGCCCCCATTGCCTTTTACAGTACTTTACCTTTCTCCACACAGGTTTTCTCACCTGCAAAAGGGAATAATAGTAGCATATTCGCATGGAGGTCATCGCAAGCATTAAATGAAATAAAATTTATAAAGTGTTTCACACGGTTCCCGTCCCAATGTGCTCGGTAAGCAATCTTATTACCAGCTCTTATCACTGTTGTAACCAAAATATTATCTGTGGCAGGAGGAAGGAGATACTGCTTCTGGTAATTGAGGAAGACTTCTCTGAGAAGCATTTGATCTGGTCCCAGAAGGGAGGAATTTCTGTGAGAGGAGTGGATGATTCCATCTGGCAGGAACATAACCTGCCACGCAGAGATGGGGCAGGCCAGGTGTGTGTGTAGGGAGTGGTGGGTGATGCAGAAGGGCGGACGTACAGAGTGTGGGGTGAGCTGCAGAAAGGGAGGAGGGAAAGACTGGTCAAGAGGTAATTTCTAGAAGGTCTCCAGTGGTGATCCTGATGTCAATCTCCCAGGCCACACAGCCTTGGGGGTGAATAGCCAGTATAAAGAAGAACTGCTCTGTTTTTTTCATTGTTTCTGTTTTTTTATTTTTGTTTTTGCATTTGTAATACTTAGGGTCCTGGCCAGGGCTGACTTAGGAGGCTACCAGGATTACAACTTTTTTTTTTTTAATAAAGATTTTATTTATTCATTTGAGAGAGAGACAGAGAACACGAGCAGTGGGAGGGCAGAGGGAGAAGCAGGCTCCCCGCTGAGCTGAGAGCCCTACATGGGGCTCCATCCCAGGACCTGGAGATCATGACTTGAGCTGAAGGCAGACGCTTCACCAGCTGAGCCACCCAGGCACCCCTGGGATGGAGGCTACAGGGATTACTCCTGGGGCCACATGGCTCTCGACCCTTTCATAGGCCCTGAGAGCGCCACTCTCCCCTCAGGCACAGGGGCCAGGGCAGCCCAGAGGACAGGGTGGTTTGGCTGTTGCTGTCATTGGCAGTCCAGGACTGGGAGAGGAAGGAGACCCAGTCTCAGTCTGCAGTGATGAAGAGGATGCCCAGAATTGTGCTGAGGCGGTGATTTTAGCTGCTGTCTGCTTGGATGTGGGATTGATTCCCTCCCACTCAGAGGTTCCTGGAGCCCAGAATGTTACATAAGTGAGAAGCTTGATGCATTTGGTCTCTGTAACACTTAATCCACCACCTCCGCCCCCATTCCAACATTTTCAATATTTGTAATATACAGGGATAGCTAAAGGGCGGGACTTGAAGGTTTTTTTTTTTTTTAATTTTTATTTATTTATGATAGTCACACAGTGAGAGAGAGAGAGGCAGAGACACAGGCAGAGGGAGAAGCAGGTTCCATGCACCGGGAGCCCGACGTGGGATTCGATCCCGGGTCTCCAGGATCGCGCCCTGGGCCAAAGGCAGGCGCCAAACCGCTGCGCCACCCAGGGATCCCGAAGGTTTTAACATTAAAAAAAAAAAATTGAAAATGAAGTCCTAATGGTTTTCTTTGTTTGGAGAAGGCCATGGCCTTGTCTCCATAAGAAATGGGCTCAGTTGGGGAATGGGTACAGGGCTGGAGTCATGTGTGATCTTGCCCTAAGTGAGGCCTGGATTCTGAAGTGTTTAAGGAAGAGTCTCAAAGCTTGGCGGGTCTATAATTAGACTGGCCTTACAGGTTTTTCTTTGGTTAGTAAATGCACAAGCATTTAAGCTGTGCAGGACTTGGGTACAGAGTTATTACTTTGTCACATCCAGAGCAAACTGAAAATCAGTCACTTTTCAGAGTAGACATTGCCCCAAGCTTGGGTGTGGCATAACCTGAATCACAGTGAATTTGCTTCAACAGCACCAGTTGCAGGAATAAAAAGCAAATATGCAGGTGTTTTAAATATATGACACGTGGAATTGTTAAGCAATCATTCAATATTTTTCTCCTTTGAATCCGCTGGTGAATGTTTGTATACATATCCAAACAGAGGGCTTCTTAGCTGAGTATGTTCTAGGTGTCTTTAAATGCTCACCTTCAATCACAAGAAATCCTGGGAATACCTTGCGTTTGTATAAAGCACATCTCTTGGCTCCACCTCATCTGAGTGGGCCCAGAACCAAGAGAAGCATTATAAATATGCTGACACTGAGCTTGGGCAACTTGCACGAGGTGTCAAGCAGTGGTTAGCCCAGACTGAGCAGCCAGCAAGGTTTTCTGCCTCCAGATCAGTGTCACAGAATAGTGGGGCTTGATTGATTTTTCTAAAGCCCTGATTCAGCTTCCCAAGAGAACCGGAGTAGGTCATCTTTTTGTTTCTTTGTTATGTTGACCCAATTACACATCTACTTTTCTGTAGATTTCTCCATCCTCTGGGATGTGGAAAGCAAATTTTATGCATAACGTAGGATTTTTTTTTTAAACCAAAATGATAAGCAAAATCTGAATTTCTTTGGAATAGGAAACAGGAAAAAACAAATACCTTATCTATGCTGATTGCTCACATAGATATGCTAACCAAAACTCTGAAAAGAGTTGGGTTTTAGAAATTCAAATTATTTCGTTGTCACCTAAAATAGAACCTTCTTTCCCTTGAACCACTGGTCTAGCTCTCTCTCCATCCTCCTCTTCATAAGCCAGCTTTGGAGAGAGTTGGCTGCCTCCCTGTCCTCATTTCCTCCCCTCCCTTCTGTATCTCACTTTTCTTCAGCTTGGACATTGCCCAGGTTTTTGTTAAGGTCACCAGTATTAAAGTCTCCCTGTGAACCAATTCAGTGGACAGTTGTTAGAACTCAATACAATGCCTTTCTTAGCAAGACATAGTATACATATAGGAAAGTTACTTAGCTTCTCTAAATTATTTAGAAGGTGATGGTGGCACCTCCCTGGTAAGATTATAGCAGTGTTTAAATGAGATATTTTGTGGGAAGTGGGTGAACACAGTGATAAGCACTGAGCTACAGTGATAAGCAACAATAAATGCTAACCATTGTTTGTATCAGCGTGTTTTCCCCTTGGTTTCTGTGACTGTGTTTTCTAGTTTGTCTCCTACACCTTTGGTCCTTTTGCTCTTCTTCTGTGGTATCATGAAATGTTGGAATTTATTCCACAAATAATTTAGCAAGTGCAAATCTCATACCAGGAAACCTTTCTTGGCTTTAGGTATGTATATGGCAGTGAATAAAATCAAATTGCTGTCCTCATGGAGCTACATTTTGGGGTGGGAAATTATAAAAGTTATACCAGGTGATGATTGATACATGTTAAATATAAATGTAGTATTAACATATAAATATAATATTATATTATAAACTATGCATCAAGTAGACATAAAACAGGCATTAATAAGTTCCCAAAAGCAGGGAAAGGAAGATAGGTGGATATTGCAATTTAGGATAGGTGCTCAGGGAAGTCCTCACTGATTGGCTGATATTTATTTATTTATTCTTTTTTAAAGTTTTTATTTAAATTCC
Organism: Nyctereutes procyonoides; assembly: GCF_905146905.1. Lineage (NCBI taxonomy): Eukaryota > Metazoa > Chordata > Mammalia > Carnivora > Canidae > Nyctereutes > Nyctereutes procyonoides. The sequence continues at coordinate 29,410,691 of NW_026575122.1, forward strand.
AGTTAACATACAGTATAACATTAGTTTCAGGTGTACAATATCGTGATTTCAGCACTTCCACTCATCACCCAGGGCTCACCATGACAAGTGTACTCCTTAATCCCCATTACCTGTTTTACCTGTCCCCCACCCCCCCCTTCTGGGAACCATTCGTTCTCTGTAGTTAAGGATCTGTTTCTTGGTTTGTCTCTTTTTTTCTTTGAGCCTTTATTTTCTTTCTTAAATTCCACATATGAGGGAGATTGTAAAGTTATTTGTCTTTCCCTGACTTATTTTGCTTAGCATAATACTCTCTAGCTCCATCCATGTCATTGCAAATATTTTATTTTTATTTATTTATTTGAGGGAGAGTGTGAGCAGGGGGAGAAGGAGAGGCAGAGGGAGAGGGAGAGAGAATCTGAAGCAGACTCCGTGTTAAGTGCAGAGCCTGGCTCTGGGCTCTTATCTCATGACCCCAAGATCATGACTTGAGAAGAAACCAAGAGTCAGACACTTAATCAGCTGAGCCACCCAGGCATCCCCATGTTGTTGTAAATGGCAAGATTTCGTTCATTTTTATGGCTGAATAATATTCCTGTGTGTGTGTGTGCCCACGCGCGTGTGTGTCCCTTATCCATTAATCAATTGACAGACACTTGGGCTGCTTCCATAATTTGGCTATTGTAGATAGTGCTGCTTTATATATCGGGGCACATGCATGCCTTTGAATTAGTACTTTTGTTTTCTTTGGGTAAATACCTACTAGTGCAATTGCTGGATCATAGGATAGTTCTATTTTTAACTTTTTGTGAAACTCCATACTGGTTTCCACAGTGGGGTTTGCATTCCCACTAAAAGTGCACAAGAGTCCCCCTTTCTCCACATCCTCACCAACAGCTGTTGTTTCTCGTGTTGTTGATTTTAGCCATTCTGACAGGTATGAACTGATATCTCATTATGGTTTTGATTTGCGTTTCCTTGATGATAAGTGATGTTGAGCATCTTTTCATGTGTCTGTTGGCCATCTGGATGTGTTCTTTGAAAAATATCTATTCGGATCTTCTGCTGATTGGCTGATATTCAACTAGAAACCTCAGGGAAGTGAGACAGTAATACATGTAGAAGATCTAGAGGAAGACCATTCCAGGTAAAGGAAGCAGCTGGTGCAAAGGCCCTGAAGTTTGGGAGTAGTTGGTATTTTTGAGGAACAGCAAAAAGCCAGTATGGCTGGAGTGGTGTGAACCCAGTGGGAGGAGAGTAGAGGTAGAGGTGAGGTTAGAGAAGTAGCTTAGAGTTAGGAGAGGGGAAGGGCAGATCATGTGGCCTTTTCCAGACACAGTAAGGACTTGGCTTTTACTCTGAAATTAGAAGCCATTGTAGGGTTTTGAGCAAAACAGTGACATTAGTTTTAAAATAACCGCTGGGGTTTCTGGGTGGAGAATAGACTACTGAGGGGTGAGGGTAGAAGCAGAGAACAAGAGGAGAGGCTGTTTAAATCGTCCAGCATCCCTCGGGGTCTGTCCCAGACCCTGTTCCCTGCTCCTGCTCTCTCTCCTAGCCCATGCTTGGTACCAGATAATGTCTATGTGCCCACAGCTCCCAAACTGGACTCTCTGGCTCCTGCATCTCATCTGACTTCCAGCCTCCTTTATCAATCTCTCTGCTTCCATCTATACTTGGTGGCCCCTCAGTATGCCCAGGTACGCTGATAAAATCAATTCATGTATAGGGATTTATAAAATGGAGGCCGCACCAGGGGCCTGGTCCACGTCATGAATCTAAACCTTAACGTGGCTGGCACTAAGAAACATCTCACTGTCAAGAAAAACCAGTCATAAACCTACTCAGCTTTAGCTAGCTTACCTTGCCTCAAAACAGAGGACCCTGAAATGAAATCCTGGATCTCCTCGCCGATCATTCGGTTTCCGTGTTATCTCTTCTAACATTGGAGAGAACTCGCTCTCGCCCAAGATCCCTCAGGAAGAGTGCTCCACAGATTGTGAGGTGCTGCACTCCTTCAGCCCATGAATGGTTTTCCCTCCAATAAAGGCATCAGGCTTGTTGCTAAATTGTTTTAGTTTTGTCACTGGACAATATCCATGCTCCTCCTTGCCCCCTGTGGCTCCTTTGAGGTCCTGCATCTCAGTAAATGGCACCACCACCCAACCAGTTGCTCAGGATCCTCCTGGGAGCGTCCCTCCCTTCAGCATATCACATCCAGGGAACCCCAGGCCCATTGTTTCTGTCACACTATCAGCTCTCAGATGTTCTCTCAACACTGCACACTTCACCTCTTGCCTGCACTAGAGCAGTGGCTGCCTCGCTCCTTCCTCTGTATCTACTGGCCCCTCCAGCTGCAGAATGGTATTTTCCACAAAAAGGTACAACTCTGTGAGGAGCAGAGGCAAAGCGTCTTTCTGCAAAGATGTGCCTTTCTCACAGTGGAGGAACTTAGTAACAGGGACACATAACGTCCAGACTGTTGTCTTCTGGATTGTATCCCTGGGCTGCAGAGCTCCCCAAGGACAGTAGGCCTCCCACTCACATTTGCATGACCAGAATGCTCCTTCACAGAACGAAGAATGCTTTTGCCCCATGTATGAATTGTAACGTCTTCCCTTGGCCACAGGAAGCTTCAAAACCAGCTAATGGTCTGGTTTTGAATAAAAATAGTTTTGTCTACACACGCTACTTCTCAGAGCACCCCACTACATAATAGGGGCTTTTTTAATTAAAAAAAAGGGGGTACCTATGCATGTTCACCTCTCTATTTAGTTATATCAGAAAGAAACCGATTCTTCAGTTCCACCCCAACTGCAACCAGAACGACCCAAAACAACCACAGATAATAACAACAGTCTGATCACATGACTCGCATGGTTAGAACTGATTCAGGGTTTCTGGTTGGCCTGGTGATATATTCTGGAGCCCCTTATCTGGCCTACCGGCCCCTGCATGGTCTGCTGCTGGCCTTCTCTTCAGCTCCATCTCTTGCTCTTTCCAGCTACCCTAGGATAGATCCCCCTTTCTCAAGTGGATAGACAGTCCCCAACTTCTGATGGTTCCACTCACGATTTTGTAACTTTGCGATGATGTGAAAGCAATAGGCATTCCTTAGAAACCATACTTCGGAATCTGCATTTCGATCATTGCCCTGGCTAGTAACGTGCAGTAAGACGCGCCGGCGACACGGGGGCAGCAGGAAGGGCCGCAGCTCCGCCCAGCCACGTGGTACCCGCCCAGGGACCCGCAGCCCCTCTGCGTCCCCTTCTCAGCACGGTCTTCCATAGGTTACACGAGGTGGCCAGCTCTCGCTACAAAGCAGGCTTTGCGTCGGGCGATCTTGGCCCGCTGCGGGCACCCTGAGTGTTCTGAGCGCGCTTAAGGTAGGCGAGGCCAAGCTGTGATGTTCGGGGCGCAGGTGCACTGAGAGCCTGTTCGACTTAACAGTTACAGCGGGTTTGTGAGGACCTGACCCCATCATAGGTCCAGGGAGACGTGCACACGGCTCTCCCCTCGGCTGTCTTTCTCTGCTCCTTCTGCACCCACTTAAACTGGCCTTCCTTCAGGCTTCATCGTAACAGTCTCTGTATCAGGGAGTCCTTCCCAACCCGCAGCTCGGGTTGGGTCTCTTGTCCTCTGCACCCCGTGTTTCTTCCTCAGAGCCCTCCACTTGTCTCCCCAGATCAGTGCTTCGCTCCATCCAGCCGGCTTCCATTGGGGAGTCATTCCGCGGCTGTCCCCGTGCCCCCTGGCCAGAGCCTGACGTACACTGCGCCCTCAGTAAGGATCAACGGACTGGTTTCTTCTGCTGTTGCTGTTAAGTCCTAGGGCGTCTCATGAAACGCAATGTCTTCCAAGTGAGGGTTGAAACTGAATTGCCACACTCAGTATTCAGTGATCCATTTTATTAACAGGAGAGAGGCCCAGTGGTTGTAGGATCCGTACCTCTTAAAAAAAAAAAAAATGGAAATAGATTTTTTTTTTTTTAAGGGGAGAGGATGGTGAACTAAGAGAGCAGAACAGCTGAGGTAATCCTTTGGCTGTTAGATCAGCTTTTTCATGGGCTTCGTTTTATCCGGTCCTGCTTCATAAGGTGTGATGAGTTCACGTGCCTGCTCCAGTAGAATGAGGTTCTTCACAAGGTAGGCCTGAATGAACATTCGTACTGCGCTGTCCCTGAGTTGAGGGTTGAGGGGGGTCCGGGATGGTGAAGATAGATTCTTCACAAAGTCCCAAATCCCAAATGAAGTTCCTTTTGCCCCTCACCTGCTCCCCTCCCTCGAGCGAGGTTGCTGTTTGAGGCTGCAAATACATCCTGCAAGGCTGGTTGCTGTGGTACCGGTGTATTTTATAATTTGGGTAGTAATGTCCGTGAAATAAGAGACAGGTCTCCACTTTCCACTGCTGTAGGATGCACTCAGGTCCTGCCAAAAGTTTGTTATTGTTTTTTTCTCTTTTGAAAAGACTTATCTCCAGCTTAAGGACTTCCAACTTCCTCTTTAGAGACATGGCTCTTTTTCTTCAGGAAATGTGTGCTTCTACCAGGGTACAAATGAGATTCAAAATACCGAAGGAAGTCAGTTTGATTTGCTGAACGTACCCTTGGCAACTGAGAGAAGAAGGCTATCTGAGATTAGAACAGAATAATAACCAGGGCTGTCAGTGTACAACTTGGATTACAAAACAGCTCGAGGTTATGAGGTTATTTTGCCTGGAACTTTTTGGTTGTTTTCTTTTAAAAACACTGCCTAATTATGGAGGTGATGACATAAAGAAACAAAAGCAGCTCATTCCCTTTCCAGTTTCCATTCTACAGAAAGCGATTTAAGGGCAGACGTAGATTTTCAAAGTGATCCAGAAGAAAACAGAGGAATATTAAGGAAGAACAGCTGAGACTCTCGCCTTGTTCATTAAATGTGAGCAGAAAAGCACAAAAAGTCAGCCGGTGAATGTTACTTGTTGGTCTGTCGAAAACTAATATGCCACTGGGCTCCTACAGATAGTAATCGTACGTGCCCTTTGAGCTGTTTTCATGGCAGTCTTAATAGGTCACACTCTAATCTACTTGCCTGTGCAATTCAGATTTACCATTGGGGGATCATTGAAGGATGATTTTTGTGTTTATATAAATTTGAGGCAATAGGTATGAAGCATCAGATTTCATTAGTATTCAGCAGCAAGTTTAGATGAAGATAAGTAGTTAACAAACTATATCAAATAAATATGAATTATTTATTCTCTCTGCCAAGCCCCAGTGTGGGGTTTGAACTCACGACCCTGAGATCAAGAGTCCATGTCCTACCAACTAAGCCAGCTGGACACCCCTATTACACTGCATTTTTATTCAAATAATTACATTAAAAATAAAAGTACTGGGCAGCCTGGATGGCTCAGTGGATTAGTGCTGCCTTCAGTCCAGGGCCTGATCCTGGAACCTGGGATTGAGTCCCACGTCAGGCTCCCTGCATGTGAGCCTGCTTCTCTCTGCCTGTGTCTCTGCCTCTCTCTCTCCCTGTATGTGTCTCTCATGAATAAATAAATAAAATCTTAAAAAAAAACAGAAAAAATAAAAGCACTGAGAAGATTGAGGAATTTTTCATCCCTGATTTATTAAGGTCAAACAACCAGATTTTAACTTGATTTCCACTTAAATATGTTCAAATTCATAGTTTCTTAAGTAAATGTCAATTATGTTGCCAAAATAGAAACCACTAATAATGCAGAAATCGAATAGTAGGAAATATACCCAAGGTTTTGAGAAGCTATTAAATCTAAGTTTATATAATACCATTATAAATATCAGCTTTGAACTTAATAATATAATATAACTTGGTTCTGTGTATTTTCTTTGAAAGCGTAGGGAAATGGGAAAGGGCTGGTGCAGGGTATCAGAGAGATTTGGGTTTAAATCAGTTGCTTTGACTGATGGTGACCTGCCCTGTGGGTCTCAGCACCACTGTCCTAGGATTGTGATAGGGATGCTTTGGGGGAGGGAGGTGAGAAAGTACATGGTGACCTGGACACCCAGCAGCTGCCCACAGTAACGGTGGAATCTCTGTCCTCCCTCACCTCCCACATCTTCCTCTGGCCTCCCGCTGATTAGCAAGTCACTTTACGTATCTGTGTCTCAGTTTCTTCATTTTAAAAAAAGGAGGCTGGACTATACACTCTTGGAGGTTCTGAAAAATTCTGTAGTTCTGGGCTTTAAAAGTATAAATGAGTTTTTAAAAAATGGGTCCTACTTGGAAAAAATATGGGCACCATGCTTAGAAGAATAACTTAGAAGAATGGGACGCCTGGCTGGGTCAGTTGGCTAAGGGTCCTACTCCTGGTTTCCATTCAGGTCATGGTCTTAGGGTCATGAGATTGAGCCTTGAGTTGGGCTCGGTGTGGAGTCAGCTTGAAAGATTCTGTCCCTGTGCCCCTCCCCACATTCACACTGTCTCCCTCTCTCAAATGAATAAATAAATCTTAAAAAAAAAAGGTATGACTGATACATAAGTGAAAATGTCTACAGACCATGAACTGTCTGTTCTTTATGCTAAAAATAAATTCTTCTGAGAGCCAAGTTAATTGAAAAATCCAGAAAGCACTGACAATTGCTTACATTCGTCTCAAAAGAGCAATGATATTCCATCTTCCACGGTCCTGAAATGAGTAAATGGAAGGATGTAAATATTTGTTGGAATGAGAGTGGAACAGAGAGAAGATCTGCTTTGTCTACTGGTGGGTGGTAACACATCTCTGGATCATTGTTTGCACTAAGCATTTAATAATCCCATCTGTTGAAAATGTATATTTGGAGGTACTTTGAAATTGCTGTAAGCTACCTAGAAATTGGCAGGGAGGTAATCCTGGAGAGATTCCATGCTCTGCAGTAGACCAAGAAATCCAATATAAATCAATATGTAATTATAAAATCCCATCTTTGGCCGGAGCTTGGTAGATATATTTATTTAGGCACAGTATAGACTTTTAACACTAGAATTCGGGACTGTGGAGTCTTTGCTAATCTCAGTTTCACATCTTCAGGGATACTATTTATTTGACCTAAAAGACCCACTCCCCATTTGACCAGTGGCAGAACTTTCTCCTGGGGCCCAGCTACCGTGGCAAGGCCCCCAGCCCTGGTAACTCCATGCTCTTCTTGTATCCTGAGTCTTCTTCAGTACATTACATCTCATTTCAAAAGTGAATCACTGAGGGACACCTGGATGGCCCAGGTGGTTAAGTGTCTGCCTTTGGCTCAGGTCATGATCCTGGGGTCCTTGGATGGAGCCCCTCATGGGGCTCCCTGCTTGGTGGAGAGTGTGCTTCTCCCTCTACTCCTCCTTCCTGCTTGTGATCTCTCTCTTACGCGCTCTCTCTCTCTCTCTCTCAAATAAATAAATAAAATCTTAAAAAAAAAAAAGAATCACTGAGTCTGATAAAAACTTGATGCTGCTTTTTCCTTCCTGTTACCTTTTTTGACAGTCCTGACCTTGTGTTTCATTCAGAGGACCACTGCAGTTTGTTCTCACTTCTCCACGGTAGTGTCTGTTTTTCTTACTGCCCTTCTTGCCTTATAATCTTTAATAGCACGGGTTTCTCTTTTCTCCCATCAGTCCTGTTTTTCTCCCCACGCTCTCACTTTCTGTCCATTTACCACCAGGCCCTGCACACACATTTTGCACAGAGGGATGGCATACTGAGAGCTGTAGCTCCTCAGAAGAAGAGACTGGATATTTTGCAGGAGCTGTTAAAGACATTTAATGGATCATTACGCTTCTAGTGATCTCTTTTGGTGAAATTCTTTATGTAACTGTCTCTCTATGTAAAATTAAAGTAGGTGTTTAAGAGACTACCTAACCAAAAGGACTGGTTTTCAACAAGAGAAATCAGGGTTTCATTTTCCCAGGGATGTGGAGTTTCTCTGTAGGTTTATTTATTTATTTTTTAAGATTTTTATTTATTTATTCATGAGAGACACAGGGAGAGAGAGAGAGAGAGGCAGAGGCATAGGCAGAGGGAGAAGCAGGCTCTATGCAGGGAGTCTGATGTGGGATTCGATCCCGGGTCTCCAGGATCAGGCCCTAGGCTGAAGGCGGTGCTAAACCACTGAGCCACCTGGGCTGCCCCCTTTCGCTTGGCTCCCCAGCAGCTGCTGCTCCTTGCCTCACAGCACATCTCCTTGTGCATTTGTCAAATTAATCATCACATAAATGGCTTATGGGCTAAATTGCACTCCTCTAAAATTCGCATGTCGAAGCTGCACCTGCATTGTGACCACATTTGACGATGGGGTTTTTGATGATGTGATGAAGTTAAAATGGGGCCTTTGGGTTGGGTCTAATCCAGTCTGGCAGGTGTCCTCCTAAGAAGAGGACAGAGTGTGCATGAGAAGAGGGGTGGCCGTCTGCAAGCTAAGGAAGGAGGCCTCAGAGGAGAGACCAGCCCTGCTGGCACCATCGTCCTGGATGTCTGGCCTCCACAGCTGTGAGGAAAGGAATTTCCGGTCCTCCACTCTGTGGCATTTCGTGATGGCCACCATAGCACACTACTGCACATGGTCACAGCTATAATCCACCTGAGGTTGGAGATAGCCACGGGATCAAACAGGAGACTCTAAGATATGGGATCCAGAAAATGGTGACACAGAGCTCAAGCAGGAGATCAACTCGTTCACGAGACCATCTGGAACACACATAACAGGCAACACATTTGAAACATTCTTTTCTATCAGAGCCCACTTTTGGGTTTGTGGCCTTCCCGGAAGTCAGGGCGGAAATTTCACCACAGACTCAGAACTGCAGAAGTGCAAGCAAACCCTATAGTGTCCAGAGAGAGCTGCCTGTGGGCTGATGCTCTGAGTGTCTGATGTGTGGGGTTACCTTGCTAGTCACTGGCTCAGATCTAGGTAAGTGAGGACAAAACTGAGCCCTGCCTCGGTTAACAACAACCAGGTGGAGGTGAGTCAAGGCGTGCTGTTTAATAGCACGGGAGCACTGTCGCTATTCAGCTACATTTTGGTTTCAGCTTTATGGAGTGAGCTTCAAAGAAGTCTTTAGAAGTACTTTGTACAGCAACTGAGTCTCTCCATGTATTTATTGGCCTCCACTTCAGTTCTCAAATTTTGACCTTCATAAAGCTCCAGTGACTTTTGGCTTGATTTGGTACATTAAAGAAGAAAAAAAGTGTTTTATGTACCCTGTTATGTGGACGTCTTTAAAATACATTCTTAAAAACTATCATTTCTGTTCTTTTTATTTCTGTTGAGTTGAAATGTATAATTCATGTATTGCATAGCCTACTTGGAATTCTCACTGAATCACCAGTAACAAAAAATATGACATAATTTTCAGAGCGGAATTGCACCTGAATTTTTAATTTTGATGTGAGATAGAGATCTGCAGTTTTACTTTTTTCCATGTGAACTACCATTTTTCTTTTCCCCAGTGATTGATAATAACTCTGCCTCTGTCACAGATTATGCTTCTAAATGTCCATGGGTCTCCGTCTGAGCTCTCTGCTCTTTGGTCTACATGCCTGTTCTTGGTCACGCTCACTAGATATCCATTGCTTGTAAAATATTTTGATATCTGGTAAAGAGAACTTGCCTGGCTTGCCCTCACTCACCATATTTTCCCCCAAAGTTATAGATTTTCTTCCATTGAATTTTAGAATAAGCTTGTCAAGTTTAGGAAAAACCCTTTTTGATTGGGTTCTGTTTCATTTATCAATTGATTTAGGGAAAATTGATATCTGGTCAATACTGCATCTTTCCCTCTATGAGCATAGAATACCTCAATATTGGTTTTAGGCTTTCTTTTATTGAATAATGAATTTTAAAACAGTAATGTACAATGTATTCAAACCTGAGATATTTATGGAAGGATTTCCATTGCAAGAAATGTGCTGGGCTTTGATGGATTTTTTAAATGAGTAGGATGGTCTTCTATTTTAAAAAGATCACAGTCTAGTAGGAGGAAGGGATTTGTTAGACAAATACACAATTTATTTAATATAAATTAGACTGTCAGGAGCATCTGGCTGGCTCAGTCGGTAGAGCACGTACCTCTTGATCTTAGGATTTTGAGTTCAAGCCCCATGTTGGGCGTGAAACCTACTTAAAAAAAATTCCATTCCTCAGACCTAGTAGGCACATTTCAAGTGCTCATTGGCCACATGTGGGCTAATGTCTACTGTACTGGACAATGCAGCTTTAGACAGTTATTATGTAATTTGTCTTGTTATCTAAATGAGGGAAAATAGGGGTGCTTGGGTGGCTCAGTTTGGTTAAGCATCTGACTTGTGATTTCAGCTCAGGTTACGATCTCATGGTCATGGGACAGGATTGAGCGCTGTGTCAGGCTCTGTGCTCAGTGAGGACTCTGCTTAGAATTTTCTCCCCCACTCCCCCATTCTCTTTCTCTCTCTCTTAAATAAATATATGTTAAAAAATAAATGAGGGAAAATATTAAAAGTGCAGTCAATTTTTTAAAAGATTTTAATTTTTAAAGTAATCTCTATATCCAACGTAAAGCTCAAACACAAGCTGAGATCAAGAGTCCCATTCTCCACTGACCTGACTGAGCCAGCTAGGTGCCCCTAAAGTTGGAGTCATTTAAATAGGGGTTTCTAGGTTGGGGTTTTATGAGTAATACATATTCTAATTGATAATTTGTATTCTGATTATATCTAAACATTCTGATAGTTTTGGATTGAAGAAAATTAAATTTCATTTCCAAAAGGATCAGATGAAAGTAATCAAGAATGGGAAGAGCTTCATATCTCAGCAGAACTGTCTAGAGAATAGTTTTGCAATTAGGAGAGTTGGGAGACTACAGTGAAATTTATGGATTTTCTGCCTCTTTTGGTGTTGCAGAAATTCAAAATTGAGCTTTAAAGCTATTTAGTCTCTTAGATCTTTTGTTTTTCAGCTTATTACCTCTAAGTGTCCCTTTTAGCAGTTGAAAGAAATATTGTTTTTAACTCCAAATGACCGAACCCTGCTAATATTTTGAAAAATCTACATGTTGCATTCCTGGTAACTTCTGATAATTCCTGTATATTTGGGTGTTAAGTGCATACTCATGTGTGTGAGTGGATGTGCCTGCCTGTTGAGTACTCTGTATACACCATGAAATTATATTGGATACTTCAAATCTTGTCCCTGGTATGGCAGTTTTCTCCTTTGTGAAAGACATTCCTTCTAGTGGAAGAAGAAAAAACAATGGAATGTCAGAATTATTAACTGGGAGTGTATCAGCCACAGCTGATCTGGGATGAAGCAATGAGATATAATAGAACAATTCCTTTTGAACCTGTCAGCTGGGATGGCTGGTACCTCTAAATATTTGTAAGAAATACGACTTTCACTTCCAAAGTGATATAAAAATTTGTTTCTCAGTTTGTGAAACTTGAAATGCAAAACTGAAAATCTGGAAATGATTAAAAGAGAAAAGACAAGGAGCCTTAGATGGGGGATAAAGACATCATAATGTGATTTTGAATTCCAAAAGCCCTATTTGTTTCTTTTTTTTAAGGGAAAGAACAGGACACAGAAGGATTAGGATATAGAAATCATCATCTTGGGGTTATTAGGAATGCTGGATGTTCATTAAACTGGGAGAAGCAGGGAAGGGTGGAGCAAAGGGTGGGGGCAGGTCACATTCATATCAGTTAAATGTTATGTGTGAGGAGACATAGTACAGTACAGTTTCCAGATGCAGTGACGTTCTTTCCCATTTGTCTTTTCAGTAGTGTCAGCATAGGCCTTTGGTTAAGAGAGAGTTTTTGTTTAATGGGTGCAATTAGCCCCATTCTACACGGGAGGAAACCGAAGCCTATAAAGGTCAAATAAGTCATCAAGGATACACACCTAATAAGTGAATTTTGGAGTCAGATAAGCCTGGAATTTGAACTCTACTTTGCCAGTTAGTAGCTGGATACCCTTGGTCAGATCACTTAATCTCTTCAGAGATTCTGATTGCTACTCCGTAAAATGGGAAAATGATAGCGTCTATCATCATAGAAGCCGGGGTGGGAAGGGGGTTTGGCAGTAATATATATTTCACGTTCCTGGCTATGGATAGAGTAGGCTTAATAAATAATAGCTTTATCACTTGCTCACTCTCTACAGAATACTATAGAGATGCTGTAGGGAGACACAAAAGTATGGATAAAGGCAGTTTTTTTTTTCTTTAAAGATTTTATTTATTTGAGAGAGAGAGTGAGAGAGAGATCACATGAGCAGGGGCAGAAGGAGAGGGAGAGCAGGCTCCTGACTGAGCAGGGAGCCAGACATGGGGCTTGATCTCAGGACCCCGCGATCAGGACCTGAGCTGAAGGCAGATGCTTAACCCACTGAGCCACCGAGGCACCCCTAAAGATAGGTTTCTTATTAAGTAACAGACTATTTTTGGCTTCTCTTGGTCATTTGCCCTGGACATCTGAGGGGTGGGGCAAGGTGGGACAGGAAGGGTCAATATTTGTAATACTTCATATTAGGTATTTTGCTAGGCTCTGTCAGTCATGTTAGGTTTGCTTACCTCTGTAACAGAGAAACCCTATTTTATAAAATGAATGAAGATAATGGAAAAATGACTCTGGTTAGCATTTTCATGCACAACACTTGAATTTCAGCAACAGATTACTCATGTTAATTGGGAAATAACTGCTACAATTTATCCATTCCGCTACTGATGACAATTGAGTTGTTTCCAGATAGGGACTATTACCACTATGAACATCATTGTCCAGGGGATTTGTGTCCTATAGGGTCTATACTGAAGAGTGGAGTGGCTGGGCCAACGGGCATGCATAGCTTCAACTTGAGGAGATAATCTAAATTGTGCTTCCAAGGGCTTGTACCTGTTTATGTTCTTGCCTCCATTGTGTGAGTTCCTGCTTACTCTATATCATTGCCAGCACTGAGCATCGTAATACTTTATAATTTTTGTCAACCTGGGTTTTTTTTTTTTGATACAATATCATTGCATGAACATTGCCCTGTATGATTACAAATTCTAAGTATAATCTGCAATATATGTAAATATTTTTGTCTCATAATGTATATAACCAGCCTCTATTTGCATGAACAACTGTTTCATAAACAATCCTTTAGATTGTTTCACAATTTTCAGAATGATCAGACACTGTGATGGACACTCTGTCTATAAAATTTTTCCTATTTTGTATTATTTCTTTAGGGTAGATTTTTCTTTTTTTTTAATTTTAAAGGTTTATTTATTTATTTGAGAGAGAGCGCAGGGGGAGAAGGAGAGAATCTCAAGCTGACTCCCTGCTGATCATGGAGCCTGATGCAGGGTTCCATCCCATGACCCTGAGATCATGATCTGAGCCCAAATCAAGAGTCAGACACTTAACCGACTGAGCCACCCAGGCACCCCTCTATATGGTAGATTTCTAGAGTAGAATTATTTGGTCACAGTTTACAGGTAAACTGTGGAAACTGTGGGAAGCAGTTGCCTTGGGGATGGAGGGAATTGAAGATCAGGATCAAGAGAGGAAGTCTGTCCTAGGTCCTGCCCGTTTGCATTCCCAGGTGGTAGCAACAGCAGCTGCAGAAGCTGAGGGGAGGAGGTAAAAGTCAGGGCCCAGAGCTTTGCCCAGAGGCTCCTCCTTTCTTTGTAGTTCTATTACCAAAGTTTTGTGATAATGAGGTATGGAATCAGAAAGCAGCCTTTTCCAAGATAACAGCATAAATCTCCGAAGTCTTACTGGTAGGGGGAAAAAGATAACACATGAAGCCAGATTTCAGGTCTTGTTTTGTTTTCTGCAGACACTGATCGAGCTCGTATTTGGAAGTGCTTTAGATGATTGCTTCCTTTAATCCTCAGCAGTCAGGTGATGTGGGTCCTGTGATCGTCCTCAGCTTATGAACCAGAGAACCAAGGCTTTGTAGCTGGTAGGTGGTGGCACCAGAATTGGAATCCAGGCGGGCAGTCTCCAGGATACCGTCCCGCTTCCCCGCAACAGCATGGGACTGTCTATACTTAAGTGTGTGTGTGAGTGATCCAAGCAGCAGAGACTGTCAATACTGGGAGAAGGGAGAAGTGTGTGTGGACCAGGTCTGGGGGGTGGGGGGGTGGGGGTGGCCCTGGAAGGCTTCAGCAAGCAGCTTCCTTTTAGTTTTTAGAACCATGACTTGGGCAGTTGTTGGACATCACATCAGATTTTTCTGGCAGTTTCACCTCCCACCATCCTTATCTTGCAAAGTGAACTGATAAAACACCAAGCAAATTCATGGACACTGTGTTCCTGAGGTGTGGCTAGCTCATCCTTCAGATTCAGCATGTGCTTAATGAAAAAAATTCTCCTGGGCTGGCCATGCATAGAACCGAGTCGGCTCTTAGAGATTTCCAGAGAGCCACTTCCCCTGAGATCAGGGGAAGTAGGAGCCCTGAGCATCATAACTCCAGTAAATGACTTAACTGAATGGAACACTTTGTGCCTCATGCAAAGTAGGGCATTTTCTGTCATTGTTGTGGACTTCTGGAAAAATGCAGTAGCAGACAGCCAAGAGTCATCTGCAGTTCCTCAGACGGTGAAAAACCCTTTCCTCATGAATGGTAGGGTCAAGAGGTTAGAAGTAACAAAGGCTTCATGTGAAAAATCTGTGCATACGTGATAAAAAAATGAAGATTCAAACCAACATGGGAACTGTACAACAAAACAAAGCACACACATTTGTGGAATCCTCTACTCAATTTAAAATGTGTATTTTTAGTAAACAACTGAGTATGTAATGAACCTCAACCAAATCTGTGAACTGTAATATATTCTTCCAACCAAATCAGGACTTCATTGGCAGTCATTTCTCCAACAAAAACCTTATAGAATCACTGCTTTGTGCTAGTGTAGTGGTGGCCAAGGATAAAGGACACTGTCGTTGGCCCTCGAGCTCTCCATACCTGACTTGAGCTTCAGACAGTCTATGCTGTGGCCAGGTCCTGATGCCAGTGGTCTCATTAATGAGCACCACATGCAGTCTCTCCTTTGTGCTTCAGTTTCTACAGCTGGTTCCCTTCTGTGATGTAACAAGGGGCCAGAATCTAGAACTCTGTTCCATAGATGATTTCCCCAGAGAAAAAAATCCCTACACCACTCACTCCTGCTTGTTCCTCCCTCCAAAACCCCAAGTTTCTCCTGTGAAAGTTACCACAGTTGCACCAATTTAGATTTTGAAGATAATTTTTTATGTTTTTAATTTTATTTTTTTAAAGATTTAGTTTTTTATTTTATTTTAAAGATGTTTTATTTATTCATTTGAGAGAGAGAGAGAGAGAGAAATGGAGACAGAGCCTCCCAGCAGGGGGAGAGGCAGAGGGAGAGCAGACTCTCTCCTCTGCCCCTGCTGAGCTAGAAGCCTGACATGGGGCTCAGTCCCAAGACCTGGAGATCATGACCTGAGCTGAAGGCAGACCTGTAACCGACTGAGCCACCCAGGCACCTCAAGATTTAATTATTTTAGAGAGGGAGTCCAAGAGAGGGGAGGAGGAGAGGGAGAGAATCTCAAGACTCCCCATTGTGCACAAAGCCTGACATGGGTTCCATCCCAGGACCCTAGATCATGACCAGAGCCCAGATCAAAAGCCAGACTCCTAATTGACTGAACCATCCATGTGCACCATCCCCCCTGCCGTGTCACTCTTTTATAACCACATCCATAGTGCCCTCCTCCCCTCCTAGCTCCCCATTTTTGGCAACCACCAATTTCTCCAACATTTCTATAATTTTGTCACTTCAAGAATGCTACATAAATGGAATCAAAGTATTATAACTTTGGGGGATTGGTTTTTACTCAGCATAGTTCCCTTGATACTTACCTAGGTCATTGTCTAGCAGTAGCCTGTTCCTTTTTTACTGTTGAGCCATAGTCCATAGAACAGATCCCCCACACAGTCTTAACTGTTCACCTGTTGAAAAACACCTGAGCTGTTTCCAGTTTGGGGCATTTTTTTTTTAAGATTTTATTTATTCATGAGAGACACAGAGAGGGAGACAGAGACATAGGCAGAAGGAGAAGCGGGCTCCCACCCCACCCCCCCACCCCCCCACCTCCGCGGGGGGACTCATCCCAGAACTCTCTGGGATCACAACCTGAGCCAAAGGCAGATGCCACCACTGAGCCACCCAGGTGCCCCAAGTTTAGGGCTTTTATGAGGAAAGCTAACATGAACATTCATGTACAGGGTTTTGTGTAAACATTTGCTTTATTTTCTCTGTGATAAATACCTAAGTGCAATTTCTGGATCTTACGGTATTTGCATGCTTTTGTTTTATTTTGTTTTTCTTAATCTCCGCACTCCACATGAGGCTTGAACTCACAACCTTGAGATCAAGTGTCTCATGGTCTTCCAACTGAGCCAGCCAGGTATCCCTGCCTGTTTAGTTTTATAGGAAAATGCCAGACTGTTTTCCAGAGAGGCTGTACCATTTTACATTCCTGCCAGCATATATGAAGTTTCTACTTTTTCTGTGTCCTTGCCAGTATTTAGTGCCATCACTGTATTTTAACCATTCTGATAAGCTATAGAGAGTTTTTTTTTTTCCTAGAGACGTATTTTGTAGTTTCCATTTGCATTTCCCTGATGGCTAATGATGTTGAATAACTTTTCCTATGTTTATTTGCCATCTATACATCTTTTATGAAATGTCTTTTGTCTATTTTTAGTTGGATTTTTTTTTTAACTGTTGAGTTTTGAGAGTTCTTGATGAATTCTAGATACTAATCAACTAATTTGTGGGCTATGTGGTTTTGCAAATATTTTCTCTGCATTTGTATCTTGTCTTTTCATTCTCTTAACAAGAAAAACAAAGCAAAAGTTTTTCATTTTGATGAGGTAAAATGTATTTTTTGGACTTCTTAGCGTAGCCTCAAGTCTGTTGGGAAGACAGAGACCAATTCCTAGAACAGTTGAAGCCTCCCAGTAGAACCTTCTTTAAGATTCATGGCTTTTGAGAAGTCACTAGCATGAAATTGTCACATTTGCTGAAAAAAGGAAAATTAGAAGGCAAGTTCCCCAGCCTGTAGAGCTTGAATTGAGTCTTTCTGATTTCCTGTTTTTTATGAAAATCTTCTGTGCCAGATGGTTGCTAATGCTAAACGTATAGCAATGATTGTTTTCTTATAGTCATATAGAACATGCTATGTTAGAAATTAAGTATAAATGTTACAAGGAGTCATTTCCAGGGGTGTCTGGCTGGCTCACTTGGTGGATGGAGCATGTGACTTTTGATCTCAGGGTTATGAGTCCCACGTTGGGTGTAGAGATTACTTAAAAATAAAATCTTAAAAAAAAAGAGTGGTCATTTCTGGTTGGAAATGCATCAGGCCTGGAAGCTTCTGATCCTTAACATAAACATATGTATGTGTGTGTACATAAGCACACACACACACACATACAGATATGATCAGCATGTATTCACTCAAACTAGTTGTATAAATTTTTAAATACTGGTGTATTCTTTCCCCTCTGTCCTTAAATCCTCAGGAAAAAAAAAAAGCTTACTGTACTTTTTGTCTTATGAATGTTTCTACCAGAGGGAACACTTACCCATACTATTAAATCAAAATGGAATATGAAAGGAAATACATTTTCCTTTACTTTGTAAGAGGCTTACATTTTTATCCCTTTTTAAAGTCAGACTTATTTTATGTCTGTTTCCTTCTCCCTGCTGTAATGACATGGTAAACCTGTAACACCCAAGGAGGTGAGGTCCTTGAGGAGTCACTGCCCTCCTTTGCCCTACTACTGAACCAGGGACATAGCTATCTTTATAACAACTTTTTTTTTTTTTAACTATCTCCCTGTCTAGATGGATTCAGGATTGGACCATGTCTTACTCATTTTTGTATTCCCAGCCCCAAGAACAGATAGCATCTGTCACACCAATAACACTCAGTAAGTCATTGGAGAAAATAGAAATTTCAGTAACTAGTCAGTATCTGAAAATTGGTAACATTCATTATTCAGCAAATTTCATTCTTGTATGTTACTCATTCCAACCCCTTTTGAGGGCAGAAGCTATGTTCTGCTTATGTCTTACTCATTTTTTAAACCTCAATATTTGGAAAATAAGTAGACATTTAATGAATGTTGAGTTTATCCATCATTCAGTAAGTATGTATTGAGTACGTGATACTATGTTAGGGACCATCAGGAAAATACATATTTACCTAAGAGGCATAGTCCTTTCCTTCAGGTAACCTGTAATCTAGTGGAGGAAGAGTACACATATAAATTATCACATAAAATATTTAAATAACATGATAAGATATTATAACTTTTGTGTTAAAATGGGAAATCCAGACTAAGCTAAGATTAATAGCCCACAGGAAGTCATCTGGAATAGACTGCCCAAGAAAGGCTGTCCAGCTTGTGACCTGATTAAACTCCCTGCTCTCACCAGAGTTCTCTGCTTACTCTCCTCTATTCATGCTACCCACACTTGTTGCCTTCTCTTGAGATGTCACTCTTCTGTTTGTTGTCTTTCTACTCATAGCCAGCATTGAATGCTGTGTTAGTCAGGATTCTTGAAACTGGCTTAAGCAAAATAAGCAATACATTTCTTCATGTAACTGGAAAGGAGGTCTACCCATGTCTGGTGTGATGGATCTACTACTACTAATAATGGTACCCAGCAATTTCTCGCTTATCTATTGTGCATACCACACAGGTGGATACTGTTTCCCCTTTCTGAGCTGGGCTGCCCCCCCCCCCTTTTTTTTAGAGAGAGAGAGAGTGACAGAGACCATGTATCTGAGTAGGGAGGGATGAGGGGCAGAGGGAAGGGGAGAGAAAGAATCTTAAGCAGGCTCCATACTTAGCACAGAATCCAATGCAGGGCTCAATCTCACGATAACAACGCTGAGATCATGACCTGAGCTGAAACCAAGAGTCAGATGCTTAACTGACTGAACCACCCAGGCTCCCCTGGGGCTGGACCTTTGACCGATTTTAACCATTACAGTGTGACAGAAGTGAACCTGCCAGTGCCAGGCTGGGCCTTAGGCTTGGTAGCTTTTATTTTTGCCCTCTTGGAAGCCAGGCACCCTGTGAAGAAGTCCGGCTACCCTGACTGAAAGAGGGGAACCCTGGAGAATGAGAGACTATACAGTATAAAAATAAAAAAATAAAAGGAAAGCCAGAGACCTGGCCAGCCCAGGCATTCGTCTCCCCTGAATGATTGAAGCCATCCTGGACTCTCCAGCCCCAGGCAGCAGCCCAGGGAGCAGAGAAAAGCCACGCCCCTTGGAGGCCTGCTCAGATTGCAAAATCATAGGCAAGTGAATGGGATTGTTGTAAGCTAATATACTGTAGGGTGATTTGTCACGCAGAAACAGATAATGGGAAGAGCTGAATCTAGACCTCTAATAATTCAGTAAAAACTCTTTTCTCCTTTCATGGCTCTGCTTTCTTCACAGGGGCTTTGTATGGTGGCCAGGATGCCCACCACTGCAGCAGCCTTACATTCCACCAGCAGGTTTAGCAGTGCCTACAGCTCTTTCCCAGCAGTTGCAGCAAGCCTCAGTGGTGGTTCCTCTGGGCTGTGACTGGGGCAGGTGCCTGTCCTTGCACAAGCCACAGCGACTCCCTCTGATTAGTCAAGGCTGGGATGGATGGCGTACCTCTTCCCCTAGGCAGATGTGGGGTGTGGTCCACCTTACCTAAACCACCTGCTTGGAGGGTGGCTGTCCGATAGGGCCCAAAAGAAAAATCCAGTCACTGTTTTGAGAATAAAAGCCTGCATGCTCGGCAGGCATAAATGACAAATATGTATTATAGAAGTCAAGTGTAATCCTACCTCTTTTATAAAGCCTTTTCATGTCATTCCAGGGATCCCTGGGTGGCTCAGCGGTTTGGTGCCTGCCTTTGGCAGGGCGCGATCCTGGAGTCCTGGGATCAAGTCCTGCGTCGGGCTCCCAGCCTGGAGCCTGCTTCTCCTTCTGCCTGTGTCTCTGCCTCTCTCTCTCTCTCTCTCTCTCTCTCTCTCTCTATCATGAATAAAAAAAAAAAAAAAGCCTTTTCATGTCATTCCAAACTTTAAACTATTGTAGCTCAAATGGCCCAACCTACTTCTTTGGTGCTTATTTGGTGCTTATTAGTGTATGATCTGTTTACTGGTCTGCTTATACTTCAGAAGTAAATTCTTATTTACACCTTAGATTTTATACCTTTGTATTCCTTATTGATGTGGCTGCATGTATAACTTTAAAAGTGTGATTTTTTGTTTGTTTTTTCAGAGAGGTTTTTAGGGGAAGGATCGGAGGCACAGACAATTCTTACCTTGACAGGAGACATTTACGTTTTCTCTCCCTCTCAGGGATGGACACAATCCCAGAGGGATTGTCTCCAGAGGTATGGATAGGGTCTACTTGAGTCCTGCTTCCCAGTAAGAGAGCCAAGTGGTGATCGGCACTGCTTGTTTTCTTTCTTTTGGGGGAAGTTTGTGCTTGTGCTATTTAATTTATGTTTTTTTTTAAGATTTATTTATTTATTCAGACAGAGAGAGAGAGAGAGAGAGAGACAGACATGCAGAGGGAGAAGCAGGCTCCATGCAGGGAGCCCGACATGGGACTCGATCCCAGGTCTCCAGGATCACACCTCAGGCTGCAAGCGGCGCTAAGCCGCTGCGCCACTGGGGCTGCCCTAATTTATGTTTTTAAAAACATTTTTTGGGGGTGCCTGGGTGGCTCAGTTGGTTAAAGGTATGCCTTCAGCATGGGTCATGATCCCAGAGTCCTGAGATCAAGTCCTGTGTCTGGCTCCCTGCTCAGCGGGAGTCTGCTGCTCCTCTGCTCCTTCCCCCTGCTTGTGAATGCTCTCCCTCTCTCAAATAAAATCTTTAAAAATAAATAAATAAAAGTAAAAACATTACTTTGTATAGATGTCCCATAGAACAGCTTTTGGTTAACTAGTTTATGAAATAAATGATCTAAAAAAGGAAATCCTCTGCTAATTGAAATTTAAGTGAGCCTAATGAAGTTTTAATTCATCCTTCTCATGGAGGGTCAGGTCACCATTTCCAGGATGGAGTCCTAAGAAAATGGAGTCCCATGTCGGGCTCTCTGCATGGAGCCCGCTTCTCCCTCTGCATGTCTCTGTCTCTCTAAATAAATAAATAAATAAATAAATAAATAAATAAATAAATAAATAAATCTTAAAAAAAAAAAAAACATAAATAGCACAAGCACAAACTTCCCCCAAAAGAAAGAAAACAAGCAGTGCTGATCACCACTTGGCTCTCTTACTGGGAAGCAGGACCCAAGTAGACCCTATCCATACCTCTGGAGACAATGTGCCTGTTGACACACCTTCCAGAGCCCAGCCTTAGTTTGTCAGAGACTTCACTTAGGTGTGGCCTCCCTAAAGTTGTTTACACGCATATTATGCACACCTGAGTAGTATACTTGCTATAGCCTCAAATAGCTGGGGGGAAAATTGGTGTTAGGTAAATGAGGGGGAAAACCCCGAAATGAACTCCCATAGATTTTCAGAATGGCTCTTTGTGAGATTAAGTTGACATAATGACTTAATAGTAACAGACTATCTTGCTTTTATATCAAGCTTTAATACTTATAAATGTGCTATTATATTTGTTTAATTGAGTAGATATCCCAACTGGTGACACAAATATCAGGATAAAGAATGCTATTATCACATCTGTCCCTTAAATCTTTGTGGCCTTTAAATTTTTTAATTATTTGGAAACATTTTCTCTGTGTGTAAATGAATACATATCCAGAGTACCAGTGGTCATTTGTTAAATAGAGCCTTTTTATACTCTCATACCACTTTCTGGCTGAATTGTTTATTCCCCCCGACCAGAGATAAATAATACTGTCCTGAAATTTGTGTTTTTTGAGCTCTTGCTTTTCTTAGTAGTTTCAGCTATAAATCTTTGTTCTCATAAAAATGACATTTATTCTTCACATTTTTTAGCTTTATACAAATAGAATCTTATTTCATATGCTTCCATGTGACTTGGGTTTTTTGTTTGTTTCTTAGTAATTGATTGTGAAATTCATCCATACTGATTCTTTTCATTCAAGTTCTGTTTGTGGCTTATCTTTATTTTATTATTATTTCTTTTCATAAGCAGACTTTTAAATATTTTAGTGTAAGTCAGATCTTTCTGGTTTATGCTTTTTTGTGACCTGCTTTTTATAACTTGAGATCATTGTCATATTATCCCATTTTCTTCTGGCAATTTTATTTATTTTTTATTTTTTAAAAGATTTTATTTATTTATACATGAGAGACAGAAAGAGAGAGAGGCAGAGGCACAGGCAGAGGGAGAAGCAGGCTCCACGCAGGGAGCCCGATGCAGGAGGACTTGATCCTGGGACTCCAGGATCATGCCCTGGGCCAAAGGCAGGCGCTAAACTGCTGAGCCACCCAGGAGTCCCTCTGGCAATTTTAAAAGCCATGTTTTTTTCTACTTTAGGTCTTTAACGTACCTGGTATTGATTTTTGTGTATGCTGTGAGGTAGGGATTTTTTTTTTTTTCCAAGTAAAAGGCAGAGCATGTCATTCCATTACTTTGCTTAAGATTTTCTAAATCTTCCAATGTGCCTCGGAATTGAAGTCAAAGTTCTTAAAATGGCCTAAATCATTTGTCCTCTATGATCAGGCATCTGAAATGTGTCTGACTTCATCTACTGTCTTTCCAGTGAAGACTGGCCTCCTCACTTTCTTGGGGGGAACAGCCGGAAGGGGAATGAACTATGTTCCTGGTTCAGGGCCTTTGTACTTACTGTTCTTCCATCTGAAATTTTCACTTATCTATATTATTGGCTCTCTTAATTCTCAGGTCTCTGCTCATATGTCACCTTATCATGCAGGCCCTCTCTGGCCACCCTAGCTAAATTCACTGACACACACACATATGCATGTACACACACTTGAGATCTCTCTTCTCTGCTTTGGACAAACTTGCCTACAAAAACTCTGAACCGGGTAGAGTTGTGTATTCTACTGTTTTCAACTGTTGATTTCATTTCTTGAATGATTTTAGGACTACATGAGATTTTTATTTCGTCTTAAGTTTTAATAAGTTCACCTGCTTTATTTAAAACATATTTTTTAAGGGGGCCTTGGGTGGCTCATTGATTGAGCATCTGCCTTTGGCTCAGGTTGTGGTCCCAGGGTCCTGGGATCAAGTCCTGCATTGGGCTCCCCATAGGGAAGCCTGCTTCTCTGTCTGCCTATGTCTCTGCCTCTCTCTCTGTGTGTCTCTCAGGAATAAATAAAATCTTTAAAATATATATATTCTTTTCAATTTTACTTTTCAAATAGTATATGCACACAATGAAAGCATTCAAGTTTAAAAAGCATATAGAGTGAAAAGTTAATTTCCTATGCCTTCCTTCTAGTTACCTAGGTAGGCATGCGGCTTCCATTTTATCCCAAATTTATTTATTTATTTTTAAAAGTTTTAAAGATTTTATTTTTAACTAATCTCTGCACCCAACATGGGGCTGGATCTTACTACTTCCAGATCAAGAGTCACATGCTCTACTGACTAAGCAAGCCAGGCACCCCCAGGTTTAAATATAATAACACACGAGCTAGGTCAGTTTGGTTCAACCACCTGGCAGGAACTGTTCTGTTCACCTTTGGTATTCAAGTCTCTCTGTGGGAATTCTGCTCCTGTCAGTCTTCCCTGATCTCAGCAGAGCCCATGTTTTCTAGATAAACACAGACACCTATCTTTACAGTCTAGCGGCTTTTCTTTGGCTCTGTGGGGACATTCACTCCTTAATGTTACTTTTAGCTGCATCTACTTTACAGTCCAGTGGCTTTTCTTTGGCTCTGTGGGGATAGATATCCACTCCTTTATGTTACTTTTAGCTGCATCTAGGAATCCCTAGTGAATTTCTCCTTGGTCATTGGCTTTCCCTGACTTTATGGGAATGGTTCTTACTGCTTTGCTCGCTTATGACTGTGACGCCTCTCCCCAAGCGTCAGGTTTGGACTCAGGAGGGCTGCTCATGGGAGTAATTTGTTGATCAGATTGTTCACAGGTATAAGTTGAAGCACCTACTATGTGGCCCCTCTACTGCCATTAGTTTGCCAATTTCCTTCATTTCTTCTTTATCCTCTTAGAAAAATACGGTATGTATATATAAGCGTACACATGTATTCTGTTTTTACGTAGATGGTGGGATACAATATATGTTATTCTGTACTTTTTTCTCTTAGCCATGTATGCTAGAGAGAGCTCTGTAGCTATAAAGAGCTGCTTCATTCTCTTACAGTTAATACTCTACTAGCTGGATGCATCATATTTTATTCAGTCTCCCTCAGAAAAACATTTAGGTGGCTCTCTTTTTGCAGCGGTCTTCTAACCAGTGTCCTTTACACATCTTTAGTCAGTGTTTCACACAGCTATCGGATAGATCTCCTTCAGCTTCCCACCTGATACTGTCATTTCCCCAGTTCGGAAACCTCCAGCAGCTGTCACAGTCACAGAATAAGGCTGAACCTCCTCTCCTTGAAAGTAGAGCCAGGGACCACATGGTCTCCACCTACTTTTCCCCTTGTGTCCTGTTCCTCAAGACACCCCCTGAACTGATGATTTGAGATGTTCCAAACCGACCTTTGTTTTTATGCTCAGTATTTTTCTTCTGCCTGCAACACCTTCCCCCTCAACCCTTTGAAGAGGAGAATCATATGCTGCTCCCTTCCTACTAGGCTTGCTGTTACCTGGCCCTCTAACTTGAGTTCTCTTTGGAGCAGCTGCAATTTTAGCATTTTAACTCAGTCTCCCACTAGTACACCCTTCATAACCAGACCAGGTGATCTGAATGTTGGCTTAGATAACAGATTTAACTGTTCATCAGTCAGTCCTTTTTTTGTAGACTTCAAATTTGGGGAGGGGCAGGAGGGGTAGAGGGAGAGGAGAGAGAGAATCCTAAGTAGTCTCCACACCTAGCATGTAGCCCCCATTCCGGGGCTCAGTCTCATAACCCTGAGAGCATGACCTGAATCAGACATGCTTAACCCACCGAGCCACCCAGGCTCCCCTGAATCCCAGACTTCTTGTGGGCAGGGACTATTCCCTGGAAATAGAGACCACTAAAATGAAAAGATTGCCTTCCAAGTAGGTTCCACATCAAAGTGAGCCAGTTGTACAAAATTAAAATACACAACTC
Source organism: Nyctereutes procyonoides (assembly GCF_905146905.1). Classification (NCBI taxonomy): domain Eukaryota; kingdom Metazoa; phylum Chordata; class Mammalia; order Carnivora; family Canidae; genus Nyctereutes; species Nyctereutes procyonoides. Next base: position 29,435,838 of record NW_026575122.1, read on the forward strand.
CACAGACCCTTGTTTAAATGCAAGTGTGCTCAGCGGGGTGGTAAGAAAAACATGGGCTTTAAAGAAAAAAAAAAAAAACCATCTCTGGTCCCTGCCCCAGGGTGTGGCCCGTGGTAGATGCCCAAAACGTACAGGTTGAATTAAAAAAAAAAAAAAAAAAAAAAAAAAACCCTTAAAGAAAGCACTTAAGGCGAGCCTCCACATCTTGCCCCCAATCCCTCTTTTATCATAAACATACAAATAAGCCCACGATTAGGGTAGGTGTCAATCAAATTTTGAGGAAAAGGAGGCCAGTGTGGGAGAGTGTGGATTCAAGTTTCAGCGATGGGGGGCGGGGGTAGGTGCACCTGGGGCAGGGTCCGGGGGCCCCCGCGCGGGGAGGGGAGGCGGGGAGAGGGCGAGGGGGAGGAGACCCGGCGTCCCCGCCCCGCCCCCCCGCCCCCTCCCCCTGCCCCTCCCTCAGGCGGCGGCGGCGGCGCAGGGCGGGCGCGCGGGTGTCTGCAGCAGCTGCGGCCGCCCCCGCCGCCCCCGCCGCCCCCTCGGCCGCGGCTCCCAGGGCGAGCCCGGCGCGCTCGGCGGCTCGCGGCGCGGGAGACGCGAAAGTTGCGGGCGCGAGCGCCGACATGCCGGGCAGCGACACGGCGCTCACCGTGGACCGGACCTACTCCGACCCGGGCCGGCACCACCGCTGCAAGAGCCGGGTGAGAGGCGCGGGCAGGGCGGGGCGGGGCGGGGCGGCGGGCGCGGGGCCGGGGGGCTGTGGCTCCGTGGCCGCCGCTCCCGCTCCCCTCTCGGCCCCCGCGGCTGCCCCGGGTCCGCGCCGAGGCGCGCTGGGGACCGGGGCGTCGGAGCCCGGGTCGGGGGCAGAGCGCCGCCGGCCCCCGCCCCCCGCCCCCCGCGCGCCCCGGCCCCCGCGCGCCCCCGGCCCCGGCGTCCCCGACGGCCCGCGCTCCGCCACCCTCCGCCAGGGAGCGCCCTGCGCGCGGGCCGGGCCGCGAGGGGAGCCGCCGGGGGTGGGGGTGGCGCTCGCCCGCCGACCCCCGCGTGCCCGCGCTCCTCCAGCCGGCGGGGGTCGGGCTTTCCCGGGCTGGCGCGGCGGCTGCCCCGGCCCTGCCCCGGCCCTGCCCCGGCGGAAAGTCCGCCTTGGCGCTGCCGCCGCGGGGCTCCCAGCCGCGCCGGGCGGGCGCCCTCTCCATTGTTCGCGGCGTAATTTGCCGTTGCTGATTTTGGCTGTGGGCGAAAGTAGCTCCGGGAGCCACCGCGGGGACGAACCCCGTAGTGCTCCGACAGGGAGACGGGGCCGGGGCCTGCGCCCCCCCACCCCGGGCCCCGGGACCTTCGCCGGGCTGGGCCCACTGGGGCGCACGGAGCCCCCGAGGCCCGGCGCGCCCTCCCCCGGCACCTGTGCGGCCAGAGCAGCCCGCAGCTGCCCCCTGCGCGCCGCTCGCCCGTGGGGACCCCAGCGTCGGAGCGTCCTCTCCCCTCGGTAAAGCTCAGGGTCCTGCTCACCCCCGGGCCTGCCTACGCCCGAGATCCGGAGGCCGCTGGATGGGTAAAGTGGCAGTGGTGACAGTCGCAGCTCAGCCCCTGGTGCGGGCTTCGGGAGTTTCATCATAACTCGGGGGACTAATCAGTTATCCCAGAAGTGAAGTAACGAGTCCCAAGTTTTCCCTTTTTCCTTTAGTATCTGTTAATTGAGTTGAATTTTTACAGATTAAATTTACTTGGTGGACATTATTGCATCCACTCCACTCTACTCCCCCAAAGAATTCTTATTTTTTTTTTTTGCACTTTATTTTTTTATTGAATTATAGTTGACATTCAATGCCATATTTAATTTCGGGTGTACAGACTCGTGATTTCACAATTACCCTACATTACAAAATACCATAATAAGCTTTGTGTTTTCTTTAGAAGTTTCATAGCCATTTGTTATGAGAATAACCATAAACCCCTTTGGGAGAAAACATGGGTGAAAGGTCTTTGGTTACCTATACATGTACAAGGTTTTGGAAGATTGACTGCTGGTTAACACAGTTAATGAGGAAGAAAGGTGAAGATCGTTTTCTAGTGCATTTGTAATTGGAGGAGTCTATTAATGTTGCAGTTGACAGAAGAAATTTCAGACTTGAAAAAAGTTGTGGAAGCTTGGTTTCTCTTGTCACAACTGTGATAATCTTTGTGTAAACAACAAGATTAGTAATCTTTGAGGGATGGGTGGCTCATTGTGAGCTCATTTAACTGATTTGGCAAAACTCATGGAACTTTGCAAAACTCACTGCTCATAATCTGTGACCTAGTAGTGACGGAGTTCATACCTCAGCTACCTAGCTGAAAAGCGGCAAACTATTTTTTTAAACATTTTCTATTTATTTATGATAGTCACACACACAGAGAGAGAGAGAGGCAGAGACATAGGCACAGGGAGAAGCAGGCTCCATGCACCGGGAGCCCGACGTGGGATTCGATCCCGGGTCTCCAGGATCGCACCCTGGGCCAAAGGCAGGCGCCAAACTGCTGCGCCACCCAGGGATCCCCAAAGCAAACTATTTTAACTGCAGATTGTTTTCGTCTCTGCTGGTTCTGCCAGTGTTCCATTTCTACAGATGCCTTTTCTGTCAAAAGACTACAATCTAATGTGAAGGGAGTTGCTTTTCCTTTTTTTAAAAGAAATTTTTTAATTTTCTTTTTAAATATATTTTTTAAAAGATTTTATTTGAGAGAGAGAGTACAAGCAGGGGGGGAAAGGGAGAAGCAGGCTCCCAACTGAACCCAGGAGGGATCATGACTTGAGCTGAAGGCAGACGCTTAACAGACTGAGCCTCTTGGGTGCCCTGGGAGTTGCATATTTCTTTTAAATTCTACCATTGATGTACCACATACTACATTGTTTTATTAGCATATAGAAATACCTGATCTTTGGGGGGAGAGAGAGAGAAAGAATCTTAAGTAGACTTCACACACCTCATGGAGCCTGTCCTGAGGCTGGATCTCGTGACCCTGAGATCATGACCCAAGCTGAAATAAGAGAATGACCCACTGAGCCACCCAGGCACCCCCAAGACACCTGGTTTTTTAAATAGACTATTGATTAAACCTGTGTTAGACATTATCTGTACTGATTATTCTAAGTTAGCTTATTGGGCGAATGAAGTCTAGGGAGAACTAGACAAACTCAGACCCAGGAGAGCTAGAACTTGAGCGAACAGTGACTGTTTCTGTAGCAGTGGTGCTGAGATCCGTGTTTAAACTTCTTAACTCTCTGCTTTTAGGGTTTTATTGTTGAGATGGCAAAGAATAGAGAGAACTGGAGGAAATTTTGTAAGCTGATAACTTTTCTCAAATGAGGCCGGTGTAATTTTGAGTCTGTCCCTAAGGCCGCGGTAAGCCTGCTATAATGAAGGGAAAGTATCAGCAATTTTCCTGTGCAGAAAGTATTTTTCCCATCAGATGATTCTGGCTCCTGTTTTGTGAACTCTTTTAGATTTAGCTTATAAAGATGTTTTGTTTTTGTTTTTTTCCCTACACTCAGGAAATCTGTGATGCAGAAGGAGAACTTCAGGCAGTATTAGGGATTAATTTCTTGACGTCACCACCCTTTGGCAATAAACCATCTAGTATAGGATTTTTAAAGAACCCTTTTGTGGACTCAGGTGGTAAATTCGCTCACCTAAAAAACACTACACCTAGAACTGGTGGTGCATGTGATGAGTTGATTCACCTTTCAGAGATACAAAGTTTCCTCCCAGGAAGGGAGTCTCTAAGACTCTAAGAGATCAAGTTCTTGGTTGCTGAATGGTCATTTTTTAAGTTCAAAATTGATACCCTGTTGAGATAACAGGAAAAATACACATCTCTCTTGCTGAATTTGGTTAAGCCTTTGAGACCAGAATAATAATGAGGCAGTGTACTATTTTAACGTTGCAGGAGTCTATTTTTACAGCCAGGTGGATTAACCTAGATTCCCCCCCTCAGTAAAATATAATATAACTAATGAATTCTGTGATTATCTCTAAGCTGACAAGTCAAGATCATTCACATTTTAAACTTCATCAAGGTAAAACTCTGAAATGGTGCATGTTAACTTGACATAAAATATCCCCTACTTTAAAAGAAAGAACATACATAATTAGAATCCTACTTTTTTTTATGCCCTAGATAGTTAAAGCCTGTCATCTTTTTAAGAATACAGGCAGTCTGCTTTCTATATATTAACTGGCTTTTGTTAATGAATTACGTGTGTATCAGATTTCTGTTAGCTCTAATTTTAAATGTTCTAAAATGGCACCTTCAGCCCCTTTTGGTTAGTGGTCAGCAGCTGGGGCTCTCAGATCAGGTCACCTGGATCATGGCCCTGGCTCATCACATTTCCTAACTGGGTGAGCACTGGGGCAAGGTCTAACCTTTCTGAGCCTCCAGTTCCCCCTCTATAACAGAGGTGATAATAATCATTACTTCTGGGGGTGACCGTGAATCGTCAGAAAGAGAGCATTAGTTTAAAAAAAAAAAAGGTTGCGTGCACTCAAGGTTAGGTGTTTTTATCCCTATATGAGTAATTTTTTTTCCCCTTATTCTGTTGGTACCACTGCTAAGTGTTTACTGTCTCCCCATCTCTAACCTGTCGGCCGTTCCACTGGGCCTCTCTCGGTCTTTTCTTTGGAATTGGTTCCTTAAACCCTGTGTCCCGCAGTCATCTCCCACCTTCGTTTAGCCACTTGGGACCTCTGGAATTGCTTCCTAGCAATTCCTCATTGCTCCCTGATTTCATCAACCACTATTCCATCCTGCCCGCGGGGACCACAGTACTCTGCCTAGACGCCCCCTTTCGTTAGGCTAGCCCCCCAGAAGACAGATCGTGCACTAGTGCTGCCTTGGACCCGCTGTGGGCCCTATAATCATTCTAAGTCTTAGTTTCCGCTTCTATACCCTAGGGGTGTTTCAAGGAATAAATAATGGTAACTTCTATAAAATGTCAGGTACCCAGAAGGAACTCAGTAGATGGTAGCTATTTTTGTTCCTACTATATAAGAAGTAGGTCATAAGCTTGAAAATGGGAAGACTGCTAATTTTGTGAATAGAGTAGACTTTCTTGGGCATTTTTAGCGTTTTGTCCCTCTTCCATCATATGTTCCTTATCACATTGGCTATTCACATACTTGGCACTTACATGTTTATAAACTGTAGGCACTTTGAGAATGAGAGGTTTCATTCATTTAACAGATACTCGCTGAGCACCTTCTGTATGCTAGCTGTTACTCTAGGCATCAGGAATATAATGGTGAATGAAACAGACAGCCCAGTCTCTCTGGAAGCTTAATATCTGGTGATTGCATTTTATTTGTACTTGTAGCCCCAGGAAATACCCTCCTATTTTACAGGAGGAAATGGTAATATGTACAGAAGTCTCTAACATCTGAAATAAAAACCTGTGTTGGCCATGGTGGCTACCTGTAGTACTTCTTGAAGTGTTCTGTGGTTTGGAAATAGAACTTGAATTACGTGATGAGTAATGGCCAAAAGCAGTCAAGGAGAAGAGGCTATTGTAGCCTTTCTCAGAGTGGAAATGATTGGGCAGTGATGTAATAAGTTGATGATCATATGCTTACACCCTGGGCAGGAACAAGAGTGAGTGGGAACAGACTTCTGTCTTGGGGGCCCCTGACCTAATGAAGTGGTGAATTGAATGGTTTGTGAATACACTTTTCATCAGCGATATGTGTTATTCTAAAGGGTTCATTAAAAGCCTGGCGAATAATGATGAGTGTCTCAAGTCCCATTTTTTAAATGGGACTTTTTTTTTAGGATGGATAGGTTGATGTGTGTGTATTTTGAGCTGTGCTTCGCCTCAGGCTCACTAGTTCTCCCTTCAGAGGAGAACACACTGCCAGCCACCAGCAGCACACCCGCTTGTCACATCCGCTGCTGAATACCAAGACAGCTGCTACCAAGTTGGATTGTAAGATGTGTTTTGCTTTAGACCTGCTGCCTGAATTTCCGTGGCTGCTCTTAAGGTCAGAAATCAACCTAATCTTTCTGGGTGGAAATTGCCCATGTCTTCACTTAGGACAGGGTGCAGCACTCAGCCCTGCTGTTTCTTTATTGTGTTTTTATGTTTTCAGTGGAGGGGGTTGAGAGAGAAGGAAGAGAACCATGAATCACTGTACTGTGAATCAGAATGAGGACTTAACATTCCTTGGAAAAGGAACATCAGGATATATGATCTGTGCATGATCCAACTGCTTCCACTAACTTGGGGACAGGAGGTGCTCCTTGAAGGAAAACAATGTATTTGTTGATTACTCCTCTGTAAGGCAAAAAGAACCTAAATGAAGAGAAGAATGCAGTAACAGTGTTAACAGGCAACACTTACTGGACATGGGGCACAGTATTAAGCACTTCAGATGCACTGTCTCCTTTATCTTCATAATATCCTACTTATAGTTTGATTTTTACGGGCAAGGATGCTGAGGCCCCGGGCAAGTTATTTGTCCAAGGTCTTGTGGCCATTAGGAAATGCTAGAGCTAGGATCTGGTAACCCCAGATCCTAATTGCAAAACTTGCATTTTTAACCACTTCCCTGCCTTCTACCTCTGAGAGGAATACTGGTGAGCAGCTCAGTCTTCATAAACCTGTCCTTGAAGACAGGCATGTCCAGTGTCTGCAGGGTGTCTGGCCACATTGTGTGTTTGGGATTCTTACGATACAGCATTTTGCCAGTCCTTTGTGTATAGTCTCATGTACCCAGGAAGCCTTTGACGAATGAATGATTTAAAGTGACAATTTATAACTTTTTATAATGCCTACGATACATTTTTGCCAGTAGCTTGAAAAAGTCTTAAAGGCTGTTAAATAAGCATAAGATTTAAGAACATTGGTAAAGAACCATCTTCCAGCCTGGTACTTGGTCTCCACAGCAAGGGTGGTGGTTCTTGTGATAGTTGGGTCGCAGTTTGGCCTCAGCAGATCTCCCAAAAGGACTTCAGTTTCCCTGGACTGAGGGCCTGTGCTTCTCAATATGTGGGGCGAAGTGTTGGGAAGCAGACTTGAAGGTTTTAACTGTGTTAGAACTTAAAGGGGATTTAGACATAAACTCCAGACCATTCCATTTGTAGAGTAGCAAAGTGACATCCAGCCAGACTTTAACCAGTGAAATTATGTAACTAATACTGGCTGACCAGGACTAACCATCATCCCAGTTTCTCTCTTAGAATTTCTTAACAGAAAACCGTTTTAAATGTTTTTAGATACCAAGCTAATTGCTAAGTTACATGGAGTATACATCTCCAAATTTAAGTAGAATGAGAATTTGAAATTATTTTCAATAGAGAATTCATTGAAGGACAGATTCTAAATTTGTGAGTTTTCTAGGTGGGAAAAAGGTAAATTTGAGTGATTTAGCATTAGGCCATCATCCTTATGAATTAGTTTGCAGATTTTTGGTGAGACTAGGGTGAAGAGAGTGTGGCATTTCATATATCAGACTACTTAGCTACAGTAGATCTGTTGCCACTTGTAAAGATTATCTTTTCTGATTTTATTGTTGAAACAACATCCCCAAACCCCCTGAAATAAAGTTTTGCAAAATGAGTTCATCTTTGCCTTTACCGTCCACCTGTTGGGATAGGATATTGGGGGAAAAAAGTGTGCCAGATGCATAAATCATGGGCTACATTATATATGTATTATATATGTCTGTGTTCCACACACACACATTGTAACTTAGAATTCAGAGCTGGTGTTTGTTGCTTCTTAAGCTTTCTCTTCCTGTGAGATTCTCATTGAGGGCATCTTCCAGCACCAAGTGTTTTTAGCATATGTAATTTCATGCAACACAGTACCTAAAGGCACACCAGAAACACCATCTGGTTCTTAGCCACAAAACAGTCATCTGCCCCAACACCTGGGGGGAGGAGGACAGGGATAGGGTCCGTTGGCACATTCCGTGCCAGTCCCCAGTGAAGTGCCTCCCTGAAGGAAACTATGTGCATTCTGCTTCCACAGCCCAGGAGTAAGCACTTAATAGAAGGGATTTCTACTTAGATGTTCCGAAGGCACCTCAGAGTCTATATGCCAGACTTCATTCTCTCAAACCCCCCCCTCCACCATGCCTGGGGCCTGGAATACTTGCCCAGCACAGTATATTCTCCAACAAGATCCCTGGGATGCTGCCTCAACATCCACCACTGCCACTGCCTCCCCGCCGCCCCACCACCAGCCCTCACCAGCGTTGCCTCCCTGTCCCCGCATCACTTTCTTAGTTTACTTCTGGATTTGAAGAAGATGAAGGGTTAAGAGTATGGACTCTGGAGTCAAACTTGATAGTCTGCTCCACCACTTACCAGGCATGTAAACAACCATGAGAAGTGTTATTAGGAAACCCATTACGGCATTTGTTGTTCTGACGTTGAGTCACTCCTCATTTGTCACAGAGTTCCCCAAACTTCAGCCATTCCCACGCCTACACAGAGCTTCGTACCACCTGTACTATTATTTACTTCATATCTCCAAAGCCATTCCCTCCTTCAAACTTAAATTTATTTTTAAAGTATCAGTGTTCCTATTGTATTAAATATAGTCTGCGCCCCTGAGGACCTGCACCACGAGATCACAAAGATCAGCATGTGCTGGAGCATCGCTAGAGAGCTCTTAGCACTGAACAGAGACTTTCTCCAGGACCGATCACCTGGATCCCCTTGAGAGTGGTTTTCAAGGGAATCACCAGCTCACTGTGTGTTTCTTTGTTACTGCTTTCCTTTTATGCCACCTAAAATAATTCAGAATCGTTTTGGAAAACACCAGTCTGATTGTATCATCACTCCTTATCCTTTTAGAAATACTTCTTTTAGTCCCACGACTTAGAAGATGCTTAGAAATCTTTGTTTCATGGACTGTGAAAATCTGAGTATGTGGAGATGAACAGAAGCCCACAGTGGTGATTTGAAGGCAGCCTTGTCCGGGGCGCGGGGGAGGAATACTTGGAAGAGGTTGGACAAAATGGGAGTCATACCTGTTCCAGGCTGGATCTCTCATCTTCTGAGAACCTAGGAGAAACAGGCCACAGAAGGCCTCAGTCTAAAGAGGGGAATGTCAAAAGATGAAGGCTCTGGGGATTTTAGGCAAGGACAGAAAGTGGGTGGAAAAGAAATTTCAGCTCTGTGTTGTTCTGAAGTCAACTTGAATTTAATTAAGATGTGTATGTAGGCTTGTTGTAAGGAAATTAAATGGTGCCTTGAGCTGCAGCCTTCCACTGAAAGTCTGGGATAAGTGCTCATCCAAAAATAAAGTATGGCTTTAGTGAAGCTATGCTTTAGCACTTGAGCATGTTTACTCCAGTATGTCCAACTGTGTGTTGGGGCCAATAGTTCCCCCCCTCCTTTTTTTCTGTCTTTGTAAAGATACTGTGATAATCCAGGAGGCGTGGAACTCGATCTCAGATAGTCAGTGGTGTACTATTTTAATCTCACTAATTGGAACAGGTGGCCTGTATTCGAGACTGAATTCTCTCGTTGGCATAGATTTTAATTTATCTGAAAATATGAGGCCCATTCAGTAAGAGCTTTTCAGGCTGTGTATTGGCATCAGGCAAAGTGCTTGAAAGCTTCAGCCATTAAAAGCACAGAAGGCTGAGAGGAAGATCGAAGAAATGGAGCTTGATAGTTTGCTGCTTTTTGATTCCGTTCTTAACTGTTGGGTGTAGAGCTACTCGGCAACGTGGTGGACTGAAATGTGTCCAGATGCTTGAGAAGGCTACTTGTAAATATTTCTCCAGATGAAGGCAATGTCTGAAGTATCTCCTTTGAATCCATTTTACAAGATGGCATGGTTGAAGAGGACTTCATGCAGTACCTTATGTTTTTATAGGAGTTAGCACATCCTCAGGCATGAGCTGAAGAGGTGTGCCTGAGTGAGTCAGCTTACCACAAGCACTCCAGTTGAGATTCCTTAAGACGCCTCTCAGGAAATCAGAGATGGTCTCCAGATTATGAACTTCTTCAATTGGACCACTCCTTTTTTTCTTTTTCTTTCTTTTCCTTCCTTCCTTCCTTCCTTCCTTCCTTCCTTCCTTCCTTCCTTCCTTCCTTCCTACCTACCTACCTACAGTGAATGTATGCTTTGCAAAGTGTCTTGGGAATATCTTTAAATCCTTCATCCTTCAAGAGGATAGGATCCAGTTTCTTTACCTGACACCCAGAGTGTCTCATCTGAACTTTGTCTCTTCACCCGCTCTCAGCTCTCGATCTCTGGTTTCCTTCTTAGTGGATTCCCATGGCTCTCTTCTGTGTCTGTGGGCACCTGCTCCATCCTTTCACCTGGGGATGGTTGTGTTCTTTTTATCTCCACATGTATCTCGGTATATGTTTGGGCATTGTAAATACTGACAGAATGAGTGAGTGTGGGTATGTTGTATAATTGTACTGTGGGACTTGAACAGCTGGAAAACATTTTCTACTCTTGAGCCATATCAAGACAGATTAATCTATCTTATTTAAAAATTGCTGTACAGGATTCACGTTTATAGGTATTCCATGATCTATTTAATTATTACCTTCTTAAAGAACACATCATATATTGCTTCCAGACTTTAGTTTTACAGGCACTTTAGTGAGTGCGCTTGGACATGCTTCTGTTTTGCACGTGTGAAGACTATTTGGTAGGCTAAATTCTTAAAGGTGGAATTGCTCAGCGAAGAGTGTACATATTTTCAATGATGATATTGCCAAATTGAATACTATACCTATTCTGTCAAACACTAGGAGCTGGGGGTGCAGCAGTGAATATATATCTAAACTGATAACTGTTTATGTAACCATCAGTGTGTGAACATGCCTCACATCTTTTTGACACAGTGTATTAGAAAATTTTTTTAGTCTTGCCAGTCTGATAGGTGAAAACTAAAAGCTCATTTTAATTTATATTTTTCTGATACAAATGAGGTTGATCCTGTTTTAAAATTTTTATTTTGAAATAATCAGAGACCCCCAGGAAGTTGCAAAAAATAGTTTAGAGATGTCCACGTATCCCTCCCACAGACTCTCCCAATGGTTACATCTTACGTAACTTAGTACAAAAGGTTGATCATATTTTCACATACTTAAACATTTGGGTTGTGAACTGTTAATATATTTTAGCCATTTATCTAATCTTTTAAATTGTTTTGTAGAAGTTTTTTACTTAAGTTGTTTTGCACATTTATCTTCTCAACTTCATCATTCCTGATTGTATTTTCTTCTCTTTATGTAACATTGCCATAGATTAGCGACCTGAAACACCCCTGTTTATCATTTCATGGTTTCCATGTGCCAGTGATCCAGGTATAGCTTACCTGCAGGATTCTTCATTGCAGGGTCTGGTTCATATTTATTCGGTGTTTGCTGTATGCATTCTCTCCTCCGAGTTTCATCAGCCTGAAATCAGGGGCATCAGCCAGGACTACAGTCTAGTTTGAGACTTGGAATCCTTTTCCATACTCACTGGTTGTTTGCAGAATTAAGATCCTTGCAGCTTTAAGACTGAACCCCTCAGCCCCAGAGGCTGCCCACTGTCCCCTGCTATTTGGTTTTCTGATAACTTGGTAGTTTGTTTCTTCTAGGCCAAAAGGAGAGCTGCAGCTCTGTTACATTTTGTCTCTTCCTCTAGATGCTCTCTTTAAAGAGTTCACCTGTTTAGGCCAGGCGCACCCAGATTAACCCAAGTCAACTAATTAGGAACCTTAATTACAGCTGCAAAATATTGTCACCTTTGCTGTATAACATAATCATGAGAGTGAAACGAAGTCTTGCTTACACACAAGGGGAGGGCATCATATAGGGTGTGTACACCAGCAGGTGGGAATCTTGGGAACCATCTTAGAATTCTACTTACTACACTGTTTTAATGATTCATTGTGTGTGTGTGCTGAGCATAGAGCCTAGCATGTAGCAAACACTGAATAAATATTAACCAGACCTTGCCGTGAAAAAATTTAAAAGTTTTAGGGCTTACCAGATTTGTGTCACTCTTACGGTGGCCTTTGAGATTCTTTTAAAAACCAAACACAGGGATCCCTGGGTGGCGCAGCGGTTTGGCGCTTGCCTTTGGCCCAGGGCGCGATCCTGGAGACCCGGGATCGAATCCCACGTCGGGCTCCCGGTGCATGGAGCCTGCTTCTCCCTCTGCCTATGTCTCTGCCTCTCTCTCTCTCTCTGTGTGTGTGTGTGTGTGTGTGTGTGTGTGTGTGTGTGTGTGTGACTATCATAAATAAATAAAAATTAAAATAAAAAATAAAAAAATAAAAACCCAAACACATAGGGATCCCAGGCTGGCTCAGCGGTTTAGCTCCTGCCTTCGGCCCAGGGCGTGATCCTGGAGTTCTGAGATTGAGTCCCACATTGGGCTCGCTGCATAGGGCCTGCTTCTCCCTCTGCCCGTGTCTCCGCCTCTCTCTCTGTCTCTCATGAATAAATAAATAAAATCTTTAAAAACAAACAAACCCAAACACCATGTTCTTCTAATACATCTTATGATTTAATGCATTTTATCTTTGGCCCATTTTTTAATTTAAGTAAATACTACCCCCATCATGGGGCTTGAACTCACAACCCCAAGATCAAGAGTCTCATGCTCTACTGACTGAGCCAGCTAGGCGCCCCTGTTCTTTGAATTTAGAATTTGGTTCTCTTTAAGATATCTACACATAAATGACAGTTATCCTTGTGCCATTTTTTGCATAGTTGTATTTTTTTGCCTTTAAAAATACACTGATGTCCACACCTGTAGTTTTATTTTTATAAATTTCTACTTTTTCTCTGGGTTTTAAAACTTTTTTTTTTTTTTTAGACTAGTGAATCAGAGGTTATAGTTTCAGTATATTTATCCTGGATTGGTATCCCCCTCCCCCCTCAAACCAGGATTTGAAATGAGCATTTTGAGAACTCTAGCTCATGCATTTACAAACTTTTCAAATAGGCATGATTCCAATGTCCTTTAGAGTAAGGAAAGACCAAAAAGTAGAGGTAAAGAGATGAAGGGGTTTTTTTTGTTTTTTTTTTAAACTTGATTTCAATTTTCATTTGAATTAGGTGTTGCCTGTCAACAAGTTCTACTTAATCTAGAATCCTGACCTTCCACATGTTTGCAGAAGCTGTTAGAGTATGAAGAATGTATATTGTTGCTTCCTAATCTGGCTCTGCTGCTTTAATCTCCCGTAGTCCCCCATCCCAGCTAGGGAGATGGAAGAGCAGGGACTAACCTAATTTTGTGTGCTGCGGGACAGCAGACCTCTTTCAAGCTTACCCTCCTCTCACTTAGCAAACATATTTAGTGCCCTTGTGCTGTCCTCGTACTGGCATATCTGCATTGATTTGTCACTCAGGATAGTGAATACAGCAAGATTTTGTGTTTGTAGGGTTGTAAGCTGTTTCTCTATTTGGCTTGATTATCCCTATTTGTAGTTAACCTCTGTGGCTTGCTAAATATCACTATGCATTTAGGGGTGGTTATGTGTCCCTATGTTAATTATTGAGAGGTTCACCTGCCTTGTAATCTTTGCAGTTGACACCAAGGGAAGTTAAAGTTGTTGTCTGTGTCCAGAAACTAACACTTAACATTTTGTAACCTGACCCAAGAGCATATTAAATGTGGAATGAATATGCTTTTATAGCATGTGCTTTCATTTGAGAAAGGCATCATGCTTGTAAAAAACTCCTGACTTAAGCAACACTCAGGTAATATTTGTTATACAAAGCCAGCCAAAGTTTACCTCCTATACTGAGCAATTTAGAGTTACTCACTGCACTGGCATGGCATCTCTTGGGTAAATGGGCACCAAAATTAAAGCAAGAGTCTTCTTTCATTCATTTTTGTCTTGTTACCACCAGGAAGCTATGAGGGCTCTTATGCCCAATCATTATCTGTTTCCAACCCTCAGAAATGCTCCACTGTTTGAGTGAATGAGAACATATTAAATTATACCGTTGAGAAATTTGGCAGTCTGGCCACTTAAAATAATCTGATGGCAAGAAAGTTTTTTTTTACATACTTAGAACTCAAATTAAGCTCTTATTTTTATTTTTATTTATTAAATTTTTTTCTTTGTTTATTAAGTAGACTCTCCAGCCAGTCTGGGGCTTGAACTCACCACGGTGAGATCAGGAGCTGCATGCTCCACAGTCTGAGCCAGATGGGTGCCTCTAAGCTCTTAGTTTTAAAAAAACTTAAGAGTTACAGTGAGAGCTCTTCAGCCTTGTTGACGTTTGAGGACAGTTGCAAACTGAGCCCACCATTCCAGCAGGCATTGTTTAGAGCTTTTATTTCTTGGGCAAATAGGAAATGAATCAAATAGTTTTGTGTTTATGTGGCTATATTTAAGTGTTTGTGCCTTCTTAACCTTCCTTTTTGAAATAATTTGTTGTACATGTGGGGTAATTTTAATGGTAACAGATTTGCTAAATAAGAATAATGCATACACTGTTGAAAGGGAGAGACACTAAATCCATACACAAAGATTATTTTAGGTTTTCTGACACTTTGGACATTTCAGAAATCACAGTTGTTTTGTTGGTAAATAATTCTTTAAAATAATTGCTCCTTAAAAAATAAAATAAAATAAAATAAAATAAAATAAAATAAAATAAAATAAAATAAAATAAAATAAAATAAAATAAAATAATTGCTCCTAGGGTGGCTGGGTGGTGCAGTCTGTTAAAGCTTCGGATTCTTGGTTTCTGCTCAGGTCTGATCTCAGGATCCTGAGATAGAGCCTTGTATTGTTGTCAGGGCTCTGCAGTCAGTGGGGAGTCTGCTTGAGATTCTCTCTCTCTCTCTCTCTCTCTCTCTCTCTTCCTGTGATCACCCCCAAAAGTAAATAAATCTTAAAAAAGAAAAAAAACAAAATAATTGCCCCTTAGTTTACACAATAGCTTAAAATGAGCCTGGATGTTTTTCGAGGGCGCCTAGCTTATTAAATTCTCAATGGATTTTAATTTTCTTAAGCTTGTGCTTGCTTTGGTTGTTTAATTATGGTTGAAGTTAATGTTCTCTGGAAGTAATGCAGTGACATCAGATTCCAAGCTTATTAGGTAATGGTCCATCAGAAACCACAACTTATACCATGTTTAAAAAATAAACCAGATTCACAGGGGGGAGGATGTTATAATCGTGGAAACCCATAACAAATCATTAACCACATAGTTCTGGTTAAATAGATTTATTTTTAATTACCAAATGCATCAGGAAATAACATTTTTAAAGTATGATACCCATTTACCTATGTCCTAGATTTAACAAAAATTTTGCCATGTTTGCATCATATTTCTGCCACTTGTTTTTAAGAATAAATGGCCCCAGATGCTGCTCCCTGGATGCCTTCTCCCTTCCTATGCTCTCTCAGGTCTCCATAACCTGACACTGTTGTGTGTCATCCCTTTGCATGCTTTTATACATTGAATGAACCTATAAGAAATATATAGTATTGTTTCTTATATTGAATTTATATAAATGGCATCTCTTTTGTAACTTGCTATTTTTTTTCAGCATAGTGTTTTGTTTTATTATTTAAGCTTTTAGGGGTTTGAGTTTAAGCTTCATTTAAGTAATTTTTCACATTTTTTAATTTAAATTTGCCAACATATAGTATAACACCCAGTGCTCATCCCATCAAGTACCTTCCTCAATGCCCATTTCCTATTTGCCCCATCCTCCCACTCACCTCCCCTTCTGCCAAACTTTTGTTTGCTTCCCAGACTTAGGAGTCTCTCATGGTTTGGCTTCCTCTCTTAATTTTTCCCACTCAGTTCCCCTCCTTTCCTTATAATCCCTTTAACTATTTCTTATATTCCCCATGTGAGTGAAACCATATGATGATTGTCCTTCTCCGATTGACTTACTTCACTTAGCATAATACTCTCCAGTTCCATCCACATCGAAGCAAATGGTAGATATTTGTCCTTTCTGCTGGCTAGGTAGTATTCCATTGTATGTATAGACCATATCTTATTTATCCGTTCATCTGTCGAAGGACATCGTGACTCCTTCCACAGTTTGGCTCTTGTGGACATTGCTGCTATGAACATTGGGGTGCAGGTGTTTCACTACATCTGTATCTTTAGGGTCTTTAGGGTAAATACCCAGTAGTGCAAGTGGGTTGTAGGGTAGCTCTATTTTTAACTTCTTGAGGAACCTCCACACTGTTCTCTAGAGTGGCTGCACCAGCTTGCATTCCCACCAACAGTGCAAGACGGTTCCCCTTTCTCCACATCCTCACCAACATTTATTGTTTCCTGTCTTATTAATTTTCGTCATTCTCACTGGTGTGAGGTGGTATCTCATTGTGGTTTTGATTTGTATTTCCCTGATGGCAAGTGATGCGGAGCATATTTTTATGTGCTTGTTGGCCATGTCTATGTCTTCCTCTGTGAAATTTCTGTTCATGTCTTCTGCCCATTTCATGATTGGATTGTTTGTTTCTTGGGTGTTGAGTATAAGTTCTTTTTTTTTTTTAATAAATTAATTTTTATTGGTGTTCAATTTACCAACATACAGAATAACACCCAGTGCTCATCCCGTCAAGTGTCCCCCTCCGTGCCCGTCACCCATTCACCCCCACCCCCCGCCCTCCTCCCCTTCCACCACCCCTAGTTCATTTCCCAGAGTTAGAAGTCTTTATGTTCTGTGTCCCTTTCTGATATCTCCCACACACTTCTTCTCCCTTCCCTTATATTCCCCTTCACTATTATTCATATTCCCCAAATGAGTGAGAACATACACTGTCCTTCTCCGATTGACTTACTTCACTCAGCATAATACCCTCCAGTTCCATCCACGTTGAAGCAAATGGTGGGTATTTGTCGTTTCTAATGGCTGAGGAATATTCCATTGTATACATAAACCACATCTTCTTTATCCATTCATCTTTCGATGGGCACCGAGGCTCCTTCTACAGTTTGGCTATTGTGGACATGGCTGCTAGAAACATCGGGGTGCAGGTGCCCCGGCGTTTCATTGCATCTGAATCTTCGGGGTAAATCCCCAACAGTGCAATTGCTGGGTCGTAGGGCAGGTCTATTTTTAACTCTTTGAGGAACCTCCACACAGTTTTCCAGAGTGGCTGCACCAGTTCACATTCCCACCAACAGTGTAAGAGGGTTCCCTTTTCTCCGCATCCTCTCCAACATTTGTTGTTTCCTGCCTTGTTAATTTTCCCCATTCTCACTGGTGTGAGGTGGTATCTCATTGTGGTTTTGATTTGTATTTCCCTGATGGCAAGTGATGCAGAGCATTTTCTCATGTGCATGTTGGCCATGTCTATGTCTTCCTCTGTGAGATTTCTCTTCATGTCTTTTGCCCATTTCATGATTGGATTGTTTGTTTCTTTGGTGTTGAGTTTAAGAAGTTCTTTATAGATTTTGGAAACTAGCCCTTATCTGATATGTTATTTGCAAATATCTTCTCCCATTCTGTAGGTTGTCTTTGAGTTTTGTTGACTGTATCCTTTGCTGTGCAGAAGCTTCTTATCTTGATGAAGTCCCAATAGTTCATTTTTGCTTTTGTTTCTTTTGCTTTCGTGGATGTATCTTGCAAGAAGTTACTGTGGCCAAGTTCAAAAAGGGTGTTGCCTGTGTTCTCCTCTAGGATTTTGATGAATTCTTGTCTCATCTTTAGATCTTTCAACCATTTTGAATTTATCTTTGTATATGGCATAAGAGAATGGTCCAGTTTCATTATTCTGCATGTGGCTGTCCAATTATTTAAGTAATCTTTACACCCATCATGGGGTTTGAACTCAGGGACCCGAGATCAAGAGTTGCATGCTCTTCCAGCTGAGCCAGCCAGGTGTCCCGCAGCATGGTGTCTTTAAAATTTGTTCTATTTCATTCTCATTTTTTAATTGCTGTACGTTATTTCAGTATATGAATAAACCAGAGTGTGTTTGTAGCCTTTCTCCTAGTGCTAGACAGGTAGGTTGGTTCAGAGGTCTGTATGCTCGTGGGAGAGTTTCTCTGGGGAAGATGCCTAGAAGTGACATTACTGGGGCAGAGGAAAAAGAGTATCTTCACTTTTACCATCTGTTGGTAAGTAGCTTTGTGAAGTACTTGTACTCACAAGACTAGTTTGTTAAAGCCTACATTTTAATATATGTTACAGGACATTTTCATTATGATACTAGTTTTTGTGTGGGTGTTAAATAGTATTTGCTTCAAGTTTGTGTGCATTTTAATTTTGCCTGCAAGGAAATATAAAGTTACTTTGAATTTACTGGTGGGCAGTTTTTTGTACCTTGCCAAGAACTTAGCATCTTTATTCTTGTTAATGTCTGTAAAAGTTGATGTGTCAGTATTTTATTTATTGAGATATTATTTACATACAGTAAAACTCCCTCCTTTAGGTGTATAGTTATATGAATTATGACACAGTCTTGTAACTACCACCCAATTAAGATAGAGTATTTCCATCACCCCCAGAAAATTCCCTTTTGTACCCTCTTGTCCCCAGCAGCCATTGATCTGATTTCTGTTGTCGTGATTTTGTCTTTTCCAGAGTACACTATAAATGGAATTAATATGTAGCCTTTCTGAGTGTGGCTTCTTTCACTTAGCATAATGCTTTTACCATTCTTCAGTGTTGCCTGTGTCAGTACTGTATTCCTTTTTAGCGATAAGTAGTATTAGTATGTTTTTGGGAGTACTAAAGTATGCAAATATGAACAGAGATGAAAAATGACTTAAATTCCATGCTTCTTGTGTGACTGAATTTATCCGTTTTTCTCATGTCACTACTACAGCATTATGGAAAGTTTAGAGCATCAGTTTTTACAGTTAGGACATTAATTTGTAATCCTGTTACTTTTCAAATGTTTTATTCCTTCAGAAGATTATAAAAACATGCATGAAATTAGTGTTCTATGTCTTAACCTAGGGTCTGTGGTTTTTGTATATTTGCATGTATTTCTTGAGGAGAAGTTCCATAACTTTCTTTGGAATGGTTCTTACTGGTGGCAGATGACCTTTAAAAAAGACGAAGGACAGTCCCTGTGGCCCAGTGGTTTAGCGGCACCTCTGGCCCGGGGTGTTATCCTGGGGGCCTGGGATCAAGTCCCATTTTGGGCTCCTGCGTGGAGCCTGCTTCTCCCTCTGCCTCTCTGTCTGTCTGTCTGTTTCTCTGTCTCTCATGAATGAATGGATAAAATCTTTTTTAAAAAATAAAAAAGACAAAGAACCACAGGTCTAATGTAAGCTCTTGTTTCAGAATTAAAAACATCAAATGTATAGAAGTATATTTGTTGATATGTCAGTGGGTCGTGCTTTTATGTTAATTGAAAAAATTTCCAAAATATTTGCCCAGAAAACTCATTTTTGAGCAAATAGAATATTGATAGAGCTAGCCTAAGTAAGTGGCTCTGTCCACACTGTGACAAAGCCTTTACATAGGTTATGACATTCTTACAACAGCGCCGAAATGGAGGTACAGTGATCCTCATTTTATGGACGGAGACCAGAGGCTCAGACCGGTAAATGACTTGTGCAGGATCACACCACCAAGACGTGAGAAGTGTGGGACTTGAACCTGGCTGGGTCTGCATTCCAGAGCCCCTGCCCCCTAACCATTGGGTGAACTGCTTCATCATCTGAAGGGATAGTGACACAGACACCCAAGTGTAGACACCAGTTATCTCTGGGTAGTAAAATAATGGGTACTTGGTTTTCCTTCCTCTGGCTTGTCAGTATTTTCATAGCTTTTCTATAACAAACATATTTGCAGTGAAATGTAGCTACCTGATGAGAACCTTTATCTTGAGAAGGTAAATCACATCAGTGCTATAACTTTCTGATTTACCTGTTGTTTTGCCCTGGATCTGGGGAAGGCTCAGTGGTCAAGACTCAGGACTACAGTGATGGAAACCAGTAGTAGGACTGTGCTGTAGATACCCTCAAGCTACACACCCTAGAGCACCAATCTAGAATTCTCCCCTGGCTTTTTTCTCACCCAGCGCCTATTTGAAACAGGCTAGGAGCAGCCCTCTGCCTCATCCCAGAGCCCCCTTCATTGTCCTGCATGCTTTCCTGTCTGCCCGGTGCTCCTCTAGGCCCTGAGGTCAGTGGGACGGGGGCACTGCTCTTGGGGACCTCGGGCTGGGGAGGACAGCCTGCAGAAAGATAATGATAGTGCTCCAGGGAGCCCTGGCCTCACATGGACCCTTCTGGAAAGAACTGATCCAGAGCCCGCTCTGGGAGGCTCCAGACCAGAAGGAGTAGGTGTCAGCTGTTCAGCCTTTCCGGCCCATCCTCCCTTCTCACCCGCTGCTGCGGGGTTGTTCCCGATAGTTGTTTATAGGATGCTGTTGGCAGAGGAGGACAGATGGTACCAATCTCGCAGATTTCAGTTCACCTCTGATTAGCCCTTTGGAATGTATTTTGTGTATGTATATGCTGTCCTCATGCAGAGGAAATACTAAGTCATGGGCGTCACAGCTTCTTTGATTTCACTCGGAAGAAGGATGCTGCAGAAAAGGGAGGAACAGAGCTGTTAATTGTCATGGCAACCAGCAGGTTTTTATAGTGGAACGTTGCCTTCCTAACCTAAACCAGTCACCTTTTTTCTCACTAAAGAAAACAGACTGACGTAAACTCAGGGAAGTATAGTACATTTCTCAGCAGGGTTTTATTTGCTTCTCAGAAACAGCTTTGCAATGACTTCAGTTCCTTCATAGACTTTCAGAACTGAAAGGCACCCTAGTGCCTTATAGAACTTTATGAAGTCAGGTGCTTATGAATTCCTATGATGATGATGATGATGATGATGATGATGTCACCCCATTTCTACTCCTACCCCCCACCCGGTCTAATACACATGGCCAAGACTTATATAAGGGGCTAGAATGAGGATGAGTTTGGAATTTGGCAGACACGCACTGGCACAGGCTCCTTCCTAGAGAAGAGTATTGCACTCGCCATCCTTTGAAGACTTCTGCTCTTTTGCTCTGTGTAATCCTGTCGGGCTTGCTTCTTCACTGTCCATCACTCTGTAGACTCAGGAGATGCTGAGATATACAGCTCTGGGACCACTGGTCCTAATGTGCTTCCTTGAACAGTAACATCAAGATTGATGGTACCTGTGTCCCTACAGCCTGTGGCACAGAAAAGGAGTCACTTAGGCACCTTTTCATGGCACTGGATTTAAGAATGAGTTCCCTTGCAAACCTTGGGTTGGTTTCTTCCTACCCCTACTGTGCAGTTGTCTCCTCTTGACTCCCTTTCACCACGTCAGGAGTGTGGTATGTGGAAGAACCCATTCATAAGCAGCCCAGATATGAATCCTGCCCATAACCATTCTGCTTTCAGCCTAATTCACGCTCAATTCAAATATGAATTGAGCACCTACTATGTGCCGGGCATCCCAGAACCAAAACAAAAATCACTCTCTTATATTCTGGTAAGGCAAGGTAGACAGACCAGACTGGTAGGTAAAATATACGGTATGTTAAATGATGGCAAGTACAGTGTTCAAACTCAAATCATAGTAAGGGGGCTGGGGAGGCCCCAGGGATGGAGGTAGAAAGAAGTAGTTGTAAATAGGAACCTCAAGGAAAGCTCTTCCCAGAGACGTCATTGAGGGAGGATCTGAGGAAGTAAGCTCTACAGCTCTGTATGGGGAATTGCCTTCCAGGGAGAGGGGATACCAGGACAGGAGTATACCTGTCGTACCTGAGGCGCATCAAAGAAGTCATGTGGCAGGAGCAGAGTGAGTAAGGACACGAGGTCCAAGGGGTAATGGGAGGCCTTGGCTCTTGGATTAAAGGTGGGTGTGAGCTGGTGTAGAGAGACCCTTGGGGTGTGGTGACAGTGCCTTGGATGAGGACGCTGGCAGTGGAGGTGATGGGAAGTGGTCAGATTTTCTAAATGCAGGCCACTTCCTGTGCCTAGAGCTGTGAGGGGGGCAGTGTGGTACCAGGGCTCTGTGGATGATAGGCCTGGTTTCTAAATCCTTATATGCTCTGTGAGCTCATCTTAGACTATTTCCTCAATCCATTTGAGCCAGTTTCCTCATGTAAAAAAAATAAGTATAATTCTTTCCTTAGAAGGGTGTTGAAGGCTTCTAAGATGATGTACTGAAAGGGTCTTCCGTGACACTCGTTCTCACCTACCACCTGACTTGGGTGCCCCCCCCAACCCAGCCCATGCCCAAGTCTGTTTTGAGCCTTCATATTCCTGTCCTTGTGGTTCACTTGTCTCTCTCCACACCAGAAAGTCAGTATCTCCTGTGCTTGGCCCAAAATGCACAGTGTTTGGATAGATAGAGAAATGGAAAGAAGGAAGAAAAGAATGAAGTAAGAGTTTCATGCATAGATACTAGTGCCATGTTTGGGCTTATACACTCCAACAGGTAACATAACAGGACTTTCTTTTCAGAGTTCATTGTTTAAGGACATCAAATGACAAGACATTGGCTACATTTGCTATTAAAAGAAGTCTAATTAGGAAGATGTGTACACGTATTTTCACATTTTAAAATTTATCTTTTCCCTGCTCTTGGCTTATAGAGAGGTGTTTGTTCAGAGATGCTAATTGGTGTTTTTACTTAGGTGTTCTTTAAGAATAAAGAGGTCATTAGCAGATTTCCTCAACAGTCTAAGGAAATCTTTCTTGAACATTTTATTATGAAAACTTTCGAATGCATATAAAATGTAGAGATAGTAACAATTTAAGTTAACACTAGCTTAATATACAGATAATCTGAATCAGTTCAGGGCAAGTTTTTTTTTTTTTGCATTTGCAATGCTTCTGTTACCTGTTACAATGTGAAAAGGCTCAATCTGTTAACTCTTCTGTTAGAAAAATTCTGTGTATGACACTTTCTTTCACTGGGAGACCCTTTGACCTTCATTTGGAAATGCTGCATCATTTACATTTAAAGTCAGGGTTGAATTGCGTCCCCTCAAAAAGGTATATTGAAGTTTGTGATGTTGTGATTTACAATAGGAAATACAGTTGACCCTTGAACAATGCAGGGTTAGGGGCACCAACACTCCCCTTCCTACAGTGGAAAATCCACATGTAACTTTGGTTCCCCCAAATAACTACAGGTGCCCTATTATTGATGGGAAGCCTTCCTGATAATCTAAACAGTCGATTAACACATATTTTATAGGTTATATGTATTACATATTGTATTCTTACAATAAAGTAAGCTAGGGAAAAGAAAATGTTACTAAGAAAATCCTAAGGAAGAGAAAATACATATACACAGTACCACACTGTAAAAAATCCTCATGTAAATGGACTTGCGTCATTCCAGCTCCTCTTGTTCAAGGGTCAACTGTATATATTTGTATATATTTGGTCTTTGTTTCCATCTCCAACACAAAGTTCTTCACATCAAACCTATAGAATTTCCTAAGTGACTGTAATGATACAAGTGAAATGAGTGTCTTTCGTTATTTATATATAGCAAGCCCTGTTCAGACGCAGTCAAGTTTGCTGATTAGGTGACATTTGGAAAGCCCTTAAGGATGGGGCTGGTTGCCAGGGGAACCAACCTTGATTAGAAGATTGAAATTTTCAGTTCCTGCCTCCCATCTCTGGGGAGGGAAGAGGGGCTGGAGGTTGACGTAATCGCCAATGGCCAGTGGTTTAATCTCGCATGGATTCATAATGAAGCCTCCATAAAACCCCAAAAGGTTGGGGTTTGGAGAGCTTCCAGGTTGATGAACACTTGGAGATTCATGGAGTGTGGCTCCCAGAGAGCCTTTCCCTGGACCTCACCTTGTGCATTTCTTCAATTTGGCTGTTCCTGAGTTATATCCTTTAAACTAGTAATCGAGTAAATGTCTTCCTGCATCTGTGAGCCACTTTAGCAAATTAATGGAAGCCAAGGAGAAAGTGATGGGAACCTCCAGTATCTAGCCAGTAGGTCAGAAACACAGGTAACAATCTGGACTGGGGATTGGTGGCCGAAGCAGGGGTTGACAGGCTTGCAGTACCGAAGCCTTAACCTGTGTGATCTGATGGTGTCTACAGGTAGATAGTGTCAGAGTTGAGTTGAATTGTAGGGTACCCAGCTGGTGGAGGATTGTGTGGTGGAGTAGTGTGAGAGAAGACACAGGAGTGAGTTTGTCCTTTACAAAGCCCTCCCAGTACCTCAGAATAGGATCTTGCTTGGAAATAGGGTCTTTACAGAAGGAACCAAATCAAAATGAGGTCATTAGGATGGTCTATGGCTCAATATGACTGGTCTCTTTATAAAAAGAGGGAATTTGGAGACAGGTGTGCACACAAGGAAGGTGATGTGAAGACCCAGGGGGAGCACCTGTGGTGTGAGGACTGACTGATGATTGGTGTGATTTATCTGCAGGCCAAATGAGTGCCTGATGAGACTACCAGAAACTGGAAGAGAAGCCTGGAATGCTTCCTTCCCTGGTGCCTTCAGAGAGAGCATGGCCCTGCTGACACCTTGAATTCAGGCTTCCAGAACTGAAATAAGAAGTATCCATTGTTTTAAGTCACCCATCTGTGGTATAGTCCCAGGAAACTGATATGGTCTGTCATCGTGTTTCCTATTGACTAAAGAAGCACTGATACCTGGGCCCAGCAGGAGTAGAAGAACAGAAGGTCTTGAAATCTCAAGATAGTACTTGGTTAGCAGCTAGTTATCTCTGTGATCTCCCAGATATGGTTACGTTAATATTCTTTGCCATCCAAATAAATACGTCATTTAAAATTGTTGCAAACCCATGGAAGTTCCAAGAATATGCCTGTGGAGCCATTTTGAAAAACCAAGGTGTAGGAGTAAGAGAAACAGCCCAGACTGGTTTTGAGTTCAGATCATCTCTCTGCCGCTTGACCACCTGTATAATTCTTGTGTCTGTTCCACAC
This sequence comes from Nyctereutes procyonoides, assembly GCF_905146905.1. Lineage (NCBI taxonomy): Eukaryota > Metazoa > Chordata > Mammalia > Carnivora > Canidae > Nyctereutes > Nyctereutes procyonoides. The sequence goes on from NW_026575122.1 coordinate 29,460,684, forward strand.
CTGTTAGAATGGGAATAATTCTTATCTCCCCTGTGGACTGTGAACTAGAGGTCATGAAAACAGTCTAGCATCAATACTTGCATGTAGCAAGCAGGTGCTCAGAAATCGGTTGAGGAGTGGAGACTGGGGTGAAGGATAGAATCAGATGAAGGAAGCTTGAAAAGATTCTGCTAGAGTAGGATAGGTCCTGGCCTGGGAGTCAGGTGGGGTCTGACTCCCCTTGTTTGAACACTGAGAGGTTTTCATCCAAGTGATTTTCCACCTCGAGGGGGCTGCAAGAGAGCATCTGGTTCAGGCATGATCATTGTTTCCTTAATGAGGCACACTCTCCAGAGACCAGCAACCTGTCCCAGGTCAGGCAGTCTTGTCACTTGAGCTTTCTTATTTAAACAGGACAACCAAAAACAAAACAAACCAAAAACTGGTTGTGTTTTTTTCCCCTTTTTGTTCTTTTAAATAACAGCTTTATTGAGATATTAATGCACATACAATTCCCTCATTTAAAAGTGAATGACTGGGAACACCTGGGTGGCTCAGTGGTTGAGTGTCTGCCTTTGGGCTCAGGTCGTGATCCCAGAGTCCTGGGATCAAATCCCATGTCAGGCTCCCCGCAGGGAGCCTGCTTCTCCCTCTGCCTGCATCTCTGCCTCTCTCTCTGTGTCTCTCATGAATGGATAAATAAAATCTTTATAAAATAAATAAAAAATAAAAATAAAAGCATATAAAAAAAAGTATGACCTCATGATTTTTAGTGTATCTGCAGAGTTGTGCAATCACCACAATCCATTTTAGAACATTTTCATCACCCCCAGAAACAAACTCCATACTCCTTAGCAGTCACTCTCCATTTCCTCCCTTCCCAAACCCCAGCCACAAATTTTACTTTCTGTGCCTCTGAATTTGCCTGTCTGGACATTTCCTGTAAATGGAATCAGCTGTAATGTTGTCTTTTGTGTCTGGCCTCTTTCAGTATAAAGTGTCCAAGCTTCATCCGTGTTGGAGCACATGTCAGCATGTCACTGCTCTTTATTGCCAAATAACCTGTTGTATGGCTGTCCCACATGCTGTCGATCCACTCCTCAGCTGACAAACATTTGGGTTGGTTGATTCCAGTTTGGGGTTCTTGGGATTCATATATTGCCATAAACATCCATGTATAAGTTTTTGTGTGGCATATGCTTTCCTCTGTCTTGAGTCTGTGCCTAGGAGTAGAATTGCCGGCTCCTCTGGGAATTCTGGGCTCTACCTTTTGAGGATCTGTCAGAGTGTCTTCCCAGCATCTATACCAGTTTGCATTCTTACCACATCCCCACCTACTGTGGACGAGCACTCTAGTTTCTCCACATCTTCACCAGCGCTTCTCTCTACCTGTCTTTTGATTCCAGCCCTTCCGGCAGGTGTGAAATAGCATCTCTTTGTGGTCTTATGTTGGTTTTTGACATTTCTTTGAATGGAAGTAGTTGTAGTCATTATATGATGAGATAGGTTGAATGTCTCTAGCTGAAAAGGCTGGTATGATTAATAATATAACTTTTAAAATAACTTCCATGCTTTTATATATCTCTTCCTTAATTCTCCCCCTTTTTTTTAAGTAAGCTCTACACCCAACTTGGGGCTTGAACTCATGGCACTGAGTTCAAGAGTTGCATGCTCTTCTGACTAAGCCAGCCAGGTGCCCCCAAATTCTTTCTTACTCTAGTCGTTTCTTGAAGCCAGTTATGCAAAACCAGTGTTGGGTAAAATAATTGTGAGTTTGCATGGCATGGCTTTTACTTCATTACTAAAATTGCCCAAGACCAGGCACCTGGAGCTTCAGAGTTCTCCCCACTGCAGAGTCCATGGTTGGAAGGCCTAGTTAGCAGCCAGTCTTTTGAGGAATGGTAATACATGTCTGGCCTCTTGTAATCTTATTTAAGGGGCCATGGCATTTACTAATGATTCTCCCAAAGGTTAACTGCTGCCTTGCAGATATGGTACTTATTATAAATGGGTACAGCCAGACCCTTTGGGCCAGTACAGATAGACCCTGTGCTGTTTTCACAGACAAGCTATACAGGCTGCGAATTCTCTCGAAGAGAACAAGACGCTGAACAAAAGACATAGCACCTGTGAAGCCAGAAATGAATGTTGGTTGAATGATTGAGTAGCTTTGGCTTTGGAAGGCAGACGCTGTTCTAGCATGGCAGCTGGAGCAAGCCGTTAAGCTCTCGGAGCCCTGGTACCTTATTTGTAAGAGAGATATGGGAGCACTCTGTGGCTGGGTTCCCACGAAGACGTGAAAGTGTCTGGCACGTGGTAGGCACTCCGCAGATGTTAATTCTCTTTCAAGTCGCTCTGCTGTTAGTCTTACATTCTTTTCTGCAGGTTTAGTCCAGCCCCAGATATGACAGATTGTAGGATCAGTTGTACCACTTTGCTTATCTTTACAGAGAAAGAAAAGGCTTTTTGGCAAAAATTAAGTATTAATGGAATGAATATTGCAAATTGGTAGCTGCTGATTGACATATGTTTGCTAAGCAGGTACTCAAATTTAAGGAAGCTTGCCTAGAATTAAAAACAAAAAGAAGAAATCCTAAGAACAGTTTTACCCCCTTTGCCAGGTACTTATTTACACAATTGTCTTCTATGGAATGTCCCAGCTGAAAAATTTTTATAAAACACTGGCTAGCTTTGTCCCAAGAGTTCAAGTTAGCCTGCATGAAAGCTTAGCCTCAGTGGATGTAAAAGGGTTGGGTCCTTTTTTGGAGCCTCTTTGCTTTGAGGTTTTTTTTTTTTTTTTTTTTTTTTAAAGAAAGGGCTGTTCTTTTGGTCACTGGGTCTTTTTTTAGATTCGCAGTGAAGTCATAGTAACAGGCTCCATGTCTGACTGGGTTCCATGGCAACAGAGGGTTGTGACTTTATTAGAGAAGAGTCGAGCATGCCAAGAAAGATAAAAATCGGAGTATGGAAAGTGACCAGATGAATGTGTTTTTTTGGATGGTGTGCCCTGGAACAGAACGGTTCCCCGACTTGGCATCAGTCCCCGTTACAAATTTGAATCCCACTGGGTTATCATTAGGTCATAGGGATCAGCGCTTATTTCCAAAGGATCTGCCTGCATCTTTGCTTTTGTTCGTTCATTCATTCTTTTTTTTTATATCTTGGTATATTAAAAAAGAAATCAAAACAGTAATCGTAAGAACCTAACTGGAGACGATTCTCTGATTTCAAAGGTAGAAAAGAAATTTAGCTCATTCTTCAGGAAACTGATTACAGCTGTAAATTGTGAGACCATGTGGGAGGGCCAATTAGAGGCAATTATAACTCGATTGAACTCCCTCTGAATTAAAACTTGCTGTGTGCATTCTCCCGGCTGGGGGTTCTGTCCCCCCGCCCCGTTGAGGGGTGTGGAGAGACGGGTTCCAGGATGCCGTGGTAGCATCCCTGTAGGAGACGCCCCCGTCCCTCCCCCACGGCAAGATGCAGGCTGAGGCTCTAACCCAAAGTGTGTGTTTAATCGGGAGTCCTTTTTGCTTGAGGCCCTCACAGTTGGCGAAGAAAGAACAAGATTTTCGTATCCTCCTCACCTGGTTATGAATGTGTAGCGCTGTCTTTACTTTTCTATCCCCTGTGCTGTTTTTCTCTGTCTCCTCCTCCTGATACTGAAAGTGGAGAAACTCCAAGGGGCAGGTGGAGGTTCTGACATGCCTCCTGGGATCAGACGTCGTGAGTCACTCACGTCCAGCCTCGTCATGCTGAATCAGAACCTGCACAGGTACTCACGATAAACATTAATAAGTACTGTTGGTCTAAGAGGAAAAGATCAGCTCACCAGATTTTCGGTGTCCCAGCTATCATTAATCAGGTATTAAGTCCTTAGGGAAACTATTTAAGTTTATTGCACCTTGGTTTCTTTATCTTAAAAATGAGTTTGACCTGAATTGATATGTCCCGGTTTAAACATCCCTGTTTATAGGGATAACTTGGGAGCATTGGTTTAACACATGAAACCTTTATTAGAGATTTTTGAATCACTAAGTCTGAGGTGGGGCTGGGTGGCAGGGGCCTGAGGTGATCTTACAATTGGATGTTCAGGCAATACCAGACTGGCTTAGTAGTTATGAAACTTTACTTGGGCATAAGAATAGAGTGGAGGTGGGAGGGAGACGGGAGGCTGTCGAATGCGCATCTGCAGGTTCTGCCCCTGCACCCCTGGTCTAGGCAGGGCCCAGGAATCAGATTGAGGCTATAATTTGAAAACACTGTTTGAACTCCCTCCCAGCCCCAAAGATGACTCTTCCCCATATTGCCCCTGACAACCCCAAATGAGCCGGAAGTCTTGGGTGGATGGCCAGGCCTGAGGGTTCTGCATATACCCAGTGCTAGCTCCAAACTCCGTATCACTTTTTTAAAAGATTTTATTTATTTATTCATGGGAGACAGAGACATAGGCAGAGGGAGAACCAGGCTCCCTCTGGGGAGCCCGATGTGGAACTCGATCCTGGGACCCCAGGATCACATTCTGAGCCAAAGGCAGACGCTCAGCCACTGAGCCACCCAGGTGCCCCCTCCATATCACTTTTTTAAAAGGCTATTTGTTTTAGGGGCACCTGGGTGGCTCAGCTCAGTTAAGCATCCAACTCTTGATCTCAGCTCAGGTCATGATCTTGAATCATGAGATCCAGCCCCACTTTGGGCTCTGTGCTGAGCATGGAGCCTGCTTGAGGTTCTTTTTCTCCCTTTGCCCTACCCACCTCCCCCCACCTTCGTGCTCTCTAAATAAATTTAAAAAATCATTTTTAAAAAGTTATTTGTTTTAAAATCTTGGAGTGTGCAATAGCAAACACCTTTGTTCACAGAATTTTTAGTCTGTGCTGCGTTCCTATGGATAAGACTAAGTATTTGCTTAGCATAGTTACTTCCTATGTGCACGAGGCAGTACCAGCAACATAGGGCTTAGCCTGGGGAAGTTGTTTGAAGCACAGAGACTGGACTCTCAAACCCAAAGATTCAGTAAGTCCTATAAAGAGACTGGGCATCAGTCTTTTTTTTTTTTTTTTAATTTGAGGGTGTGTGTGTATTTTAAGGTTTGACAAAGGTGGGTTTCTCACCCCAATTTTCAGAGTAAAATGGATTTTAAGTGTAAACACATGTTTAGCACAAGGTCCATAGTTAAATCAAGCCATTTAGATTATAGAAGGGTCTATAACACATATAGCAGGTGCTTGAGGAAAAAAAAAAACTGATCTTTTGAGACTTTTAAGAGTTCCTACAGTTAAATGATAAAATCATTAGCTGTTGGAGCAAACACATTTTAATGTGTATCTGCTCTCTTGAGTTTCTGTTTGTGCCTTGTTTTATTTCCTGTTTAACAGAGATTGAATAACACTGTTAAATGAAGAATTTAGTAGCACTTTAAGCCTAAATTATGAAGGTTCACTTTTTTCCCCTATTAGCTAACTTAAAGAATGCAAGTTTATAGGAAAAAGATCCTATAAAGGACATAAGGTAGAAAATGTTCTAACATATGATCTTTATACCCAGAGATAAGCACTGTTACATTTTTTATATATCCTTACAGAAATGTTTTCTGTACAAATGTATATATCCATTATTTATTTAACCAATCTTAACCAATCTCTTATTGATATACAACTTAAGTTCCTTCTAGGGTGATTTTTTAATTTTTACCCATGTTTTTTTGCTTTGCAGTACTGTACTGAATATTTTTGTACATCTTTTTTCTGTAACCATATATGGTTAAATTTCTAAAAGCAAAATTGTTGGGTCAAGGAATATGTGTCTTTTAAATAAGGAAAGATGGGAACAGAATGTCTTTTCAAAGTTTGACCAATTTAACTGATAAAATCTGTCTCAGCGCTCAGGGACCAAAGCGCCCTCTCAAACCGATCATGGTTGAACGAACCAAGCCACATGTGCTCATGTGGAAGATATCCAGGAGTAAAACAAGTTCCGAAGACTATAGCTCTGAATTGAATCATTCTCTATGTTTAATCCAAATGATTAAACTAAATACTATAGAACCTGGAGGCCATGATCAAGTAATTTCGTATCAGAAACTCGATTAGTAATTTTGAGATATTTATGACACAGACATGAAGTGAGTGTGTAGAGCTGGGCTGTGGCTGAAAGCATGAGTGTCGGAAGCTACCAGGGAAGGACCAGGAAGGAAGGAGGAGGTGGTTGTGAATGTGTTTTAGCAAGTAAGTTGGCGATACCAGAAAATGTCCAGTGACCAACATATATACTCAGACCAGGAAGGCAGCCACAAAAATAGGTAAGACAAATCGGAGCTCAAATTTGAAGGCAAAACCAGAAGAAAACTGAAGGAGCTTGGCTATGTGGAATTGAATTCTGTATGCCTTGGTGGGCAGTCTGATTTTTAAATCATATTGTAGTTTTTAAATGTTCATTCTACAAGTCATAAATAGAATATGTAAAATGAGTCCAGAGAAAATATATTTTTCTTACATAAAAAGTATGGTATTGATTTAACATTTAGTTTAAGGCAAGATCCATTTGCTAGATTTATTTTTAACATTTGTTTAAGACCTTTACCTGAACTGAGCGAGAGGGTAGAGGCTACATGATATTAACTTTGGCAGACACTCTTCCTCTGAATATTACAGTATAGTTTTACGTAGAGAGTAAAGTTCTGTTACGTGAACTAGGCTTTTTTATACTGACAGCATTCTCTTTTCCAAACCCCAGTGCCCTTTTTGTCTTCCATCACACACACCCCCGCAACACGGAATTAAATCGATACCCCTAAAACCGCTCAACATTTTTTAAATCTTTGCATTTGTTATTTGACGTGAAGGCAGGAAACCTCAGGTCCTCTGACCGTTCTGGCCTGATTTTTCATGCGACTTATGGCAATTCAAATATTTGAGAATCTGTTCATACAAGGAAGGTCAAAAGGGATTTACAGACGAATGACTGGCAGCAGGAAAGCTTGTAACCTGTAGCAGGGTTAGTACTTGAATTATCATAACACGAGGCAGTATATAATCACAAAAGGGCAAGAGAGAAATATGAAATATCTTGTGTCTAGTATGACATAAGGGCCTTTTCTGATTTCATTAATTTCTAGGAGGAATTTCCTCAGATGAGACCAAAGTCTCCAAAAGATGAATTTCCTTGCCCAAGGTCATATAGCTACTAAATGGCAGCGGGGATTTGATCAGATCTGCCTAACCTTTAAAGTCCGTGTGCATCCCCTCGGTAAGTGGCCAGGCACTGTTGCTGGCTGCTCCAGGCCCGTGTCGCCAGCCCCTTCCTCTCTCCGAGGGTTCACCTGGACACCTGTGCTTGGATGTCCCGCAGGAACCTCAGATCCACCCAAGTCTGAAGCTGACCCCTCCTCCGCGCCCAGTGTCCTCCTTCTGCCTCTCTCTAGTTTTCTGTCTCGTGAAGGATCTCAGGGGCCACCAGAAGGAACGAGAGTGAAGTGAGGTTTTTCTCCCTTTTGGTCTCCTGTCCCGTTGGTGCCTCTTTCTGATGCTGCCCCCTGGGTGTACCCCAGGCCCTGTTCTTTCCTTCCCGTACTGCCCTCTCCGGCCTTTGCCCACTCTTGCCTGAGACTCCTCCAGCAGATGCCACTGTGTCCACCCGGATTGCTCCCTCGGAGGGACTTGTCTGAAACTGGGATCTGGTCCTCCTAATCCCAGGAGCACCTGCCTTGTGGCCTATGGGAGGAGATCCGAACACCCTAGCCCGATTTCATGGGAACCCTTGAGGTCTGATCCCTGTCTGTCGACCCTCTTCTGCCTTCTTTGCCTCACCCTGAGTCCTCCAAGTCCTTCCCTGCTGTGTGGCTGAAGGGCTCAGATTCACCCCAAGTGACAGGTCTCTCTCTTACAGCTGTGCATCCCCCTCGTCCCCTTGCCCATTCCTCCTTGCTGCCCCCCACCCCCGCCCTGTGCTGCCTTCGGGCACCAGCGCACCCCTGGCACTCATCAGAGGCCACCGTTTTTGCCCTGTGACTAGGCTAGTCCGACGGCGGGGGCAGGGGTGCTGAGCCCGCTCGCTGTGCCTGACACGCAGAGGCACCAGGGAGCGTCTGTCCCATGAATGAGGCGACAGAGCAGAGTCTCCCGACTCCCGTCACTGCTCCCTTCCCCAGGCCCTGGGCCCATTTGCTGCTGGCGTCACCATCATTCGTGTTGCTGTTTCCTACGCTCGCTTCACCGCTTTGCACGGACTCTGCCCAACCAGAGATAGTCCGATGGAGCTTTTGTCATCGGCGAGCGAGGCATGCCGGGCTGCGGGTCTTCAGGTCTTTGGGGTCCTCCCCCCACACCTGTGCGGGAGCAGGTCCCCCTGCAGCGGGCCCTCCCCTGTGCCGCTCCACGCTGTGCGGCCCGGCGCTGGGTTGAACAGGGCGTGTTACTGCTGGCCCTTGTACTGGTTGCTGTGCGGGGCGTGGAGCTTCCCTGAGGCGATCCCGGGAATACCCAGAGACCTGTGGGCAGTGTCTCCAAAGTCCACGGTGAGTCACACGACGGTGCCGTCGGAGTATCTGGCCTGCTTGCCGGCCGCACCCACACACCCCAGGCAGGAAGGTGAGCTGGAAGGTGAGCTGGTCGAGGGCCCTGGGCTGCTGTCTGATTTGTTGTGTGGTGTTGGTAAGTCTCTTCACCTGCTCTCCCTCCCCAGCCGGCCTGTGCAAATATGGATTGTAGAGCTTTGTGGTCACTACCAGTTTATGAGGTGCTTGAAAGAAATGCAAATTATTTTTATCCTTGCCCCGAATCCTCCCTAATTGCCTAGTGGGTTTCTAGGTATTTAAATTGCCTAAACTGAACCACCAAAACCTGTATTGCTAGATCCTTTTCAAAATGTAAATGCAGCCCATGTGATTGAAGAGATGGACAAATACCTGGGTTTGAGTATGCCAGCTGCTGGCTGGAAACGAGCTGGTTTTCCACCCACTTCCCTGGCAATTTGAAAGTAATCCTGGCTCTAACCGGACTGGATTGGATCTAACTTTGCACTAGATCCTTTGACAAGTGGATATCCTTCCCTTTCCTGGAAACTTCAAACTCCGTGAAACAGATTTTGTGGGACAGTGTCAGCCACTGTCAGTCTACGGTGAGAAAGACGGGTGTGGTGGCGGTCTCCTCCGAGCTCTGGGCTGGGAGAGGAAGCGGCAGTGGGGAAGTGTACATCTGCACCACCGGGGCTCCTCCCACCACCCCATGGTGACGAAGGCTGGACTCCCTGTGGGGTGGGAAATGTTCCATCTCAGCGGAGTTCTGCCCCTGGGAGCTGCATGATCGCGTGGGAATTCGCATTCGATTTGTGACTTTGTAGGTGTGCCCGTGCCATGGAAAGTTTCTGTGGCACAGTTGCTACAAAATATATATAATCTTTCTTTCTTTGGTTTCCTAGACATTAAAATGCTTGAACACATTTATTCAAGTAATTTTTTTTTCCAATTAGTTTGGTATCAAAGGTTGATCTAGAACATTGCAAAGGTGGGCTACCTGTTGGTAATGATCCCCAGCCTTTAGAAACAAATAATTGGGGCTAGAAGAGGGGTATGGAAAGTTAGAAGACTTTTCTGCTTATCATTCGATCTTTTACATCTTAGAGATTAAATTTCTGTTACTTAAAAAAAAAATGGAGGGCCCATTGTTCTAACAACAGAGCATCTTAGCCTCATAGTTTTGTGAGCGAAGTGGTCATGTACAGTTTGAGTTGGAATGAAATGGGAAAATTGCCACCCGTACTACAGAGAACTGCTTGTAAAACTACTACTACTGCCTTCTGTGACAGGCTGTTCAAAAGGAGGGGTCTCTTGCCAACTGCTTGTGGACAAGGGTTTTCAGGAGAAGCCTTCTCATGTGGGCAGGCCCCCCCCCCTTCCTCCTCCTGGATCCAGTCCTGCAGCTGGCCCAGGAAGAGTGGGTTGTCTCAAGTGCAAGCAAGGTTAATTTGCAGGCTGCCTCCAGGTTCATCTGTAACCTGTGGGAAATTGAGAGTCTCTCTGCCTTGATTACATCCTTTACACTTTGGGATGTGACCCAGGAAGACCAAGTTGGGCCCCACTGCAGGGGGTGACCCAAAGGCCTTTAAGTCCAGATCACAAGTAGGCCCTCAAATTTAGACTTTAACATTATTACCCAGGAATTAAGTACAGAGCCAGAGATAGACCAGTAGGATTAAAAGACAGATGTTAACTTATCAAGTAACTTAAACACACATGCGTACCCACAGTTTATTATACTATGTAACTTACCCCAGGGTTTTTATTTTTAAATGTTTGTAAATTGTGAAATATTATACATAAAAGACAATCCATTAAAAAAAAACATGAAACACTCCTGCACCTAAAAACCCAGGGTAAGAAATTGAACTTGACCCTATGACTTTTTCCCTGATTGCGTAACCCTCTATCATAAGCCTCCCCTCCTCCCAAGAGGTCATGCTGTACATGTACGTGTTAACCATTCCCTTACTTTATCATTTCACCACCTATGTGTTTATACCTAAATAGGAGTTGGCCTGCACTTGATCTTTAGAGAGTGGAATTCATATTGTATGTGGTTTTCTTTGATTTGCTTCTTTTAAGATTTATGTTTTTTAATTCCTATAGCTTTGGTTCATCTCATACCACTGTACAAATGCACTTGGTATATATATATTCATTCTATTGCCTGTAGACCTTTGGGTTATTTCTGGGTGGTGGTGGTGGTGGTGTGTGAACATCACCGCTTTGAATATGTTTAATACACTTTCTCAACATGGGCACTTGTTCTAGAAATGGATTTCTGAGTCTCTAAGGTACGTGTCAAACAATTTTTGATGTTTTAAGAAGTCATTAAATGTAAACATTTTAAATATATCTTGTAATTTGATGTCAGCATTGCTTTGTTTAAATTCTGGAACCATCAAAAAATGTTTTTACATTGAAGTAGTCCTATCCTTTTTTAGCTCCTGAGAAACTTTAACCCTAAGGAGATAGCCTTACTGTTTTTTTGTAGTTGTTTGCAGAAACCATTTTTGAAGGGCAAAACCAGACTTTAAAATCTGAGAATCACAAAAACAGTCTAGCCCTCAAAAGCCACGTGAGCTATATGCAAATAGTCACCACATACTCATTCCGTGACTCTCTTCTGCTTACCAGCCTGAATAGTTAGGCCAGTTATTTTGCTATTTTTTTTAAATGTTATTTTGCTATTAGTAAAATCTTAGGGCCTAAGAGGAGACAAGGATGTATCTTAAGTGTGCTAATGAAATTTTAAAGGTATTTGCATATTAGTCTCACTTGGAGAGTACAAACACTGGGAACTTTGTTAAGATCTGAAAATTGCAAAGAGAGAAACTCTACCAAAAAAGAATATAAAACAAAATGTACCTCTGTCCTCAGATTCCCAGCCCTGTTCTCTAGAGGTGACTACCATTCACAGTTTCTAAGATATCATTCTAAGATTTTTTTTTTTAAGATTGTATTTATTTATTCATGAGAGACACACAGAGAGAGGCAGAGACATAGGCAGAGGGAGAAGTAGGCTCCATGCAGGGAGCCTGATGTGGGATTTGATCCTGGGACTCCAGGATCATGCCCTGGGCCGAAGGCAAGTGCCAAACCGCTAAGCCACCCAGGGATCCCCTAGGATTTTCCATACAACTAGAGTACCCTTGTATTTCAATATTTAAAACCCCCAACACTGTACTTCTTTTAAAGCACAAATGTTTATAGACATAGCTCTGCATCTTTCTTTTCTCCCTAACAGTTCAGCTTGGATAGCTTTCTGTGGTAGCCCATTCACATTGACCTCCATTTTAGTGGCTGCATTGTTTTCCATTGTACTAGAATTTTCTTTGGTGGTTCCACATTTGATAGAGGTCTGTGCTGATTCCAGAATTGGAAATAGATTATAGTGGTGGAGGTGATGCAAGGAGATTCTTCTGTTATCAGCAGCAAAGAATAAGGAAAAGAGGCAAAGACCTGAATTTATTGGATATCACTTCTGTTCTTTAAATCTCTTTATTTATTTGCGTATTTCTTTATTGCCTTTTATACTTCCTTGGAGAACTGTATGGAAGCTCAAAAGAGCTAGGTTCTTTTTCCTCCTTGCCCTTCCTTCCCTGTGGTGACCATTGTGGTGGTAGAGATTGTGATATTTAAGTTTGTGAGAGAAAGGAATGTATTTACAAGTTCCTGCGTAAAAAACTGAGGGATTCCAGCTCTGTTCTCTCCCACCTGTAGTATAGTTGACACCGTATGATAATGGGAGTGTTATACCTGATGAGCAAACTTTTTTAAAGATGTTATTTATTTATTTATTTATTTATTTATTTATTTATTTGAGAGAGAGCACTTGCACATGCATGTGAGTGGAGGGAGGGCCAGAGGGAGAGAATCTGAAGCAGACTTCCCACTGCGTGTGGAGCCTGATGCAGGGCTCCATCACATGGCCCTGAGATCATGACCTGAGCCAAATCAAGAGTTGGAGACCCAACTAACTGAACCACCTAGGCATCCCCTGATTAGCAAATTTCTTTTATGATAATTCATCTGTTTGGCTATGGAAGGGTTTCTTTGTATAGAGCTTACCATTGCATTAATATTTGTCTAACAGTGGTGTTTGCAAACACTAGGTTGCCTGTACAAGCACCTTCTCTTTTTGTTTCTCTTTGGCTGGCTGAGCCAGCTCCTACAGTAGAGGCTGAAAATGCCAGATCTTGTTTCCGCGGACTAGTGCACGGACATATGACTCAGTCCTGACCAAAGGGACCTGAGAGGAAATCTGCTGAGGAGTTTCTGGAAAATATTTTCCTCCCTAATAAAATGTGAAAGAAAAAGCATTATAACTTGTCTAGAGCCAGAAATTGTCTACACGTGATTCCTAGAACCACAGTAGCTCTTTTGCCACCGTGAGGGAATAAGCAGATGTCCTAGGGGTAGTGGAAAGAAAAAATGGATAGAGCTTGGGTCTTTGATAACATATTTAAGCCACTAAAATTTCTTTTTTTTTTTAATTTTTATTTATTTATGATAGTCACAGAGAGAGAGAGAGAGAGAGAGAGAGGCAGAGACACAGGCAGAGGGAGAAGCAGGCTCCATGCACCGGGAGCCCGACGTGGGACTCAATCCGGGGTCTCCAGGATCGCACCCTGGGCCAAAGGCAGGCGCCAAACTGCTGCGCCACCCGGGGATCCCAAGCCACTAAAATTTCATCCGATCCTTTTAGTTTGTGAGCTCAGAAGGGCCCTTATTATTGAATTTCTTTTATTCAGCTACTGAAATTATCATACCTGATATGGAATTTCACCCACAGGAAATAGCTAAGTACAAAACAACTCTGTTATAAAACAGCTGAGTGTCTACTATGTTCAAAAGACATTGTAAGGCTCCAGGACTGCAAGAAAGATTGGGAAAGAATCAGTAATAATATGGGGCAGTAAAGGATTTAGTGCTACAGGAAGAAACCCAGAGCAGCAGGAGTTCTAAGTGAGCACTGATTTCTAGATTAGAGGTGTTAAGAAGTGACTTTGTGTGGAAAAGGTTAGTCTGAGCCAGACTGAGGGAACCCTGTGGTTTTGGGAAGTAAAAAGTTGAGTTTGGTAGTCGAAGCCCAAGGTTCTAGAACAAATGCTGGCTGTGGACCCCAGAGCTGAGTTGGAACTCTGGCTCATTACTCTCTGGTTTGTGACCTTGTCAAAGTCCTTGACTTCCGTGGTACTCATGATAGACTAAACATAATCTGTAGAATTGAGGTGAGCACTAGAGACAAAATATGTTACATACCTATCCCATTGGTGGGCAGGCACCAAGTAGATGGTAGAGGTGGAAGGTTGCTGACACTGCCTGCCTGCGGGGAGCCTGTAGAAATAACGTGGGCATGTCTTTTTGACCTGATCAAAGTTCGTCTGGATCAGGCCAGTTGGTTGAGTTAACAGAGTCCAAATATGAAACCCAGAGAGACAGGTTTGAGGTCAAGACACAGAGGGACTTAATTTCCAATGAAATGAATTTAGGCTGCATCCTGTAGGCATCCTGTGTGACGCTGTGTCCGAGAGGGGCACTCTGAGACAGTGAGATGCTGTAGGAGGTGGGCTCAGTGGTCCAGGGGTGAGGCATTGAAGACCTGCACCAGGTATCAAGTGTTGGAGAGAAGGGAGGGGCTGGGAGTTGGGTTGATTGTCAAGAAAGAAAGAGAATTTAGTGATGTGTTGGGTAGTGGGGAGGAAAGAATTAGCAAGGAGTTCTAAAGACTGAATGCCAGTCAGTTGCTCAGTGTGACATTCAGAGTAGACTTGTGACACTTTCAGATAATCATCTCCCCAGGTTTGGACAGGAATACTTGGCAAGGATTATTAAAATGTTTGATGAATGATGTTGTAGAAGTGGAAAATAAGTGATGGTGCCCAAATCTGCTTGTTATTTAATTTTACCTAATTATGTTTGTCACTTTCCCACTGTTTTATATAAAGTTTTGTTCCTTTGAAGAATTTGCCTGTTAATAAGATAAACATACCTTTGCCTCTGATTAGATATGATTGAACACTTTGAGTCAGTCCTGTAATATGAAATGTATATTCACTGATTGTTGACTCCATGTTTATCCAGGATGAAAAGCAGTTGAGCATTTTTTTTCTCTGACACAGGGATTGTGGCACTTACAGATATATATCTACGTTGCCTTCTTAAGAGAACATCGTTCATAATATCTAAAGTAATGAATGACAGAAGCATCATCAAGTTTAGAAATCAAAGACATTTCAGTTCATCAAATTCAGGGTAATGTCTTGGGCCGAATGAGGTTTCATAATGTTCTCAGTTGGCGAATCTTGAACAGATGGTTCTTTAACATTTTGAAATGCTGAATAAGGTAGGTGGACTCAGTTGAATTAATAAAGGACACCACATTGAAATATTGTTACATCGTTAGCAGCCCTTGGAGTCCTAAGTTCATCAGCTTTCCTAATACTAGGCAAAAAAAAAAAAAAAAACACTTCATCATTGGTTATCTCAGGGAACCATGAGTAAAGCCTCTTAAGAAAGGCAGTCTTCTGACTGAGCATTAATAAGTTTTCTAGCAGTAATTGCACATAGGCAGTTCTGTAGTAAGCTCAAAACAAGTGTCCTGAGTTCTTGTGGTCTCTTTGGGAAGTTAGGGCTCTGGGCCAGGTATGGACTCAGGATTTGGTTCATTACAGTTGCCAGGGAAGAGAAAAGCATCTGACATTGAAACGTTTCCAGTTAGCTTTCTATCCTTCACATGCCTTCCTTCCCCCCAACTCCCCCTCGCTTTTACTAATTTGTTTTTTTTTTTTTTTTTTCAGATAGAATTTGAGTCATAATAGATCTACAGTGTGCTTAGGTATACTGTGGTGCTTTCCTACTGTCAAAAGAATCTGGGATATTTTCCAACTGTGGCTTAGAGTGAGAATACAACTTGGGCATACATTGAAGGATTTCACTTTTCATTCCACAAATAAAAGACCAAAGGAATCGTAGCCTTCAGCGAAGGCTTGAACTCCTGCCTTTTCTTTCATTTTGTTAAAAACTTTGCCCTTTGGGGGCACCTGGGTGGCTCAGTGGTTGAGCGTCTGCCTTTGGCTCAGGTAATGATCCTGCGGTCCTGGGATCAAGTCCCACATCAGGTTCCCTGCAAGGAGCCTGCTTCTCCCTCTGCTTACGTCGCTGCCTCTCTCTGTCTCATGAATGTAATTAAACTCTTAAAAAAAAATTTTTTTTTGCCCTTTGTAATCTGTGGAGCCCTCTGATAAAAAGCTCCAGGACTGCAATCACTGGAATGTGTTTGGCCTCTTAAGCCTCCAGAAGAGAGAGAAATAGCGATGGGATAAATTATCTCATGTATTTATGAGGCAAAGTGCCTGATTTCCTCTCATGGGATGGTTATTATTATTGTAGGTGAGAACTCAGCTGTCCTTAGCTTCAAATGATTTTTTTTTTTAAATAGTGGATTTGGTTATACAATTGCTGCATCTCCTGCAGAGGCCCACTTAGTGTTGATATGTGATGACGTGTGAGCTTACAGGCATATATTGACCAAATCCTACAGATTAATGGATCCTTCTTATGTCAGTGTGTACACAGCACTTGAACTGTATCTGAAGTCCCTATGTACAGTATAACCACAGTTCTGTGTTTTTAAAAAGTTAAGAATCTAAGCAGTGTATATAATGGAGGGTTTTATGGGTGATTTTTTTCTCCCTAAGCTTTTTGATATCCCAAAATTTCTACTTCTCAGTGTGTGTGTGTGTGTATATATATATATATATATATATACACACACACACATACATATATATATATTTTTTTAAAGGTTTTATATTTGAGAGTGAGAGTGCATGTGGCACTCACACAAGGGGAGGGTCAGAAGGGGAGGGAGAGACACAAGCAGACTCCCCATTGAACACAGAGCTGATGTGGGGCTCCATCTCAGGACTCTGAGATCACAACCTGAGCAGAAACCAAGAGTCAGACCCTCAGCTGACTGAGCCAGCCAAGCACCCCTATTTCTCAATATTTGTATGATTCAAAAAAAATCACCACTTTTAAAACCCTGGCTTTCGCTTGCCTATATGGTAAATTGTCAGGGCTAGCGCGGCTTACAGAGCCAGCTGTAGGCTGTCTGTATTGTCTTATGCCTCTGCCTTTCAGAAATACTTGCCCTGCACCTCTGTTTATTGCCCCAGCCCTCAACTGTACCCTGATTTAGAACAACCCATTCAGTCCTTCTAAATTCCAGACACCTCAAGAAACCATTTGTTTCCCAAATACTCTGCTTCTTGCCGCTATGGATGTGTTGTGCTCCTTGCTAGGTTCTTTTGGCTGATTTTTGAGCCTCCTCTTCTGTGTCCAAATCAAGTATCATCCTCTTAGAAGTTGTCTCACCGAAGGCTTCTGGTTACTTATTTCTGCCTTTTTATTCCTTATAGTACTTATTACCTTCTTCCATGTAGTTCTTGCATCAGCCTGTCCAAACAGCTCCTGCGGCAGAGTTTGTTATATTCACCTTTCTGACTCTGGCACTTTTAGCATAGTGCCTGGCTCACAAAAGATATCCAGAAAAACATTTTTTTTGAGTGAAGAATATATATTTTGGGGGCTTGGTTTGGAACCTAAATTAATCAATTCCATTAACTATCAGTTCCATTAACCTGAATTAGTCAATTCCACTAGCTATCATAAAAACATTTGGCTTAAGTAAGTGAATAAGCTCTAATTGTACTTTGTGTGCTTTTAGTTAAATTTGAGAAATATTGGCTTTCTAAATAACCGTTATGTAATGAACCAGGGCATGTGCAATCGGCATCAACAATTGTTTTGGATGTTGCTGCATTTTGCAGAATTTAAGATTAAATATCTTTGTATCTAAATCTGGTATGTTTAGTCATGCCGCAGATATTAGTATTTTGCTAATACGCCATACAGATTTCTCTGCTTTCTCTGTGTTTCGTACATTTGCTCTTTTGTATTCTATAACTAACAACGAGCATTTATTAGGTGGTATCTTGAAAGTTTCAGAAATTTTAAAAATGTTAAGGAGCTGACAAAATGCAGTATGAATTTGCCGCACTAAGGAAGTTAAAGATTAAGAGCTAGAACTGAGCACTACAGTATGTTCGTCACCATTCACTTATTGAGTATCTGCAATGTCTTTGATCCTGCAAAGTTATAGTAATTTTGACAGCTGCTGTATTTTTGTTGTCTGAATTTTTTTTGTATTTTATTTTTTACTGTTTGGGGGAATAACTTGCAGTAAAGTGGGTACATCTTAAATGTACAGTTGGATGATTTTTCCCTGTGTGCACACTGCATGGCCCCCGCCTGCACCAGCGTTGTGTGCTCCCTGTACCACCTCCTGGCACATCATTCTCCCTACCCCTGCTTCCCAGCCAGGGTTACTGACCACGGTTCCGACCTCCAGATCAGAAGAATCCTATAGTGTGGATGTTTCTGTATAGGGTTTCTTTAAGTGTGACAGCGATTCATCTATGCTGCATTAATAACTGTCATTTTTTAAAAAAGATTTATTTATTTATTTATTTATTTATTTATTTATTTATTTATTTATTTATTTATTTATTTAAGGGGGCTGGTGAACAGAGGGAGAGGGAGACTAAGCAGACTCCCTGCCAAGCGGGGCTCAATCCCACCACCCTGAGATGGTGACCTGAGCCAAAGTCGAGAGTCACATGCTCAACTGACTGAGCACCCCCCTCACCAGGTGCTTCAGCTGTTCATTCTTGTTATTTGCTGCATGTAGGTTTTTTGTTGTTGTTGTTGTTTTTAAGATTTTTATATATTCATGAGAGCCCCAGAGAGAGAGAGAGAGAGGCAGAGACACAGGCAGAGGGAGAAGCAGGCTCCATGCAGGGAGCCTGATGCAGGACTTGATTCCCGGTCTCCAAGATCACACCCTGGGCTGAAGGCAGTGCTAAACCACTGAGCCACCCGGGCTGCCCTGCATGTGGGTTTTAACTGCTTTTTTGCTTCATGTTCATTTTGGTGAGTAAGCTTCATTATAAGGAAGAATCCACACTTGGGCTATTACTTGGTATGTACTGAGGGCTGCCAGCCTCCCAGACCTGCTCATAGCAGAGTTCAGCCACCTTGTTTTCTCAAGTGAGGGACCTACGACTGGAGAGCTATCTAGACCCCCAGATCCCCCGACTGACCTAGGGTCAGGAAGAAACCACGACTGTGCTCTGTCACAGTTCAAACCCGCTCATGTGGATGATCCCGGTCACTAGGAACGTAGTCTTGGGAAGTTAGAGATTTAGAAATCCTTCATCAGCAAGACTTAAAAGTGCTGGCCCTTAAATGGTTAAGAATGTCAATTATCTAAAGATTCAATTCACTCATCTGTGACACTTCCCTGTTAGTATCAGTAACAGATGTTACTGTGTTTATGAAATTTATTCTTTGATAAGAACCAATTTTTAAAGAAGAAGGAAAAGAAGAGTTTTAATCAGTACACATGCTTATTCTGACTTTTGCAGTATCAGTGCCTTGTCTTGGCCTTTTGCTGTTTGCAGGTGTAGTCCTTTTAAAGCTTCAATGAAAACCCCAGAGCTTTTACTTAGGATGAGAAGTCAAAGGTAAGCACCACTCAGTGATCTTTGCAAGTAAAAAACTGTCCTTGATCAGATACCTCGCTGCTAAGGTAGTAATGATTCATAGAAAGTTTCATAGAGTGTTACAGGAGAGATTAGTAAACTCAGCAATGGAAAATTTATTACCCCACTGGCCAGGAAGTAACCTTTCTTTACCTCACGGGCCCGGAAGTAACCATAAAACATTCTCCGGTATGTTAGAGCCTCCTTAAATATAATTACCAAACACAGAAACATGTGGCTTGTATTTTTCCCCAATTACAAATTATAAAGCACTATTTTTCAAACAGGATTAAATCTCATTTATTGGTCATGGAATGAATTTAATGCATAACAACTATCATTTTATATTTTTATACTGGAAAAGCAGAAGGAAGAGTGGAGCAAATACCCATCTTCCTTATCCAGATTCAATACTTAAACTTTTTATTTTTACTTTTTTATAGTGTGTGTGTAATGTTTCAAAGTAAGTTATCTGTAGACATCAAGGTGTTTTGTTTCTGACATGTATATAAAAACAAGTTTTTCTACATAATAAAACTAACATACCCTAACAAAATTATGATTTCCAATATGCAGTGGTCCAAAAAATGAGCTACATCTCTTTTTAAAACTGTGCTTATAGTTGGGTTGCATGTAGTAAAGATAAGTATTATTTCATAAAACCTGTTTCAGTTGCATATACGTTGTATATACATGCATACACATATATACATATGTTTATTGTAGATACATATTTCTTAGTGTGGGTCTCCTTCAGAAGAGCAGTATAGGGATCCCTGGGTGGCGCAGCGGTTTAGCGCCTGCCTTTGGCCCAGGGCGCGATCCTGGAGACCCGGGATCGAATCCCACATCAGGCTCCCGGTGCATGGAGCCTGCTTCTCCCTCTGCCTGTGTCTCTGCCTCTCTCTCTCTCTCATTCTATGTGACTATCATAAATAAATAAAAAAAAAAATTTTAAAAAAAAAAAAAAAAAAAGAAGAGCAGTATAGAGATAGTTACATTAAGTATTTGCTACTGAGTGATACTGCTGGTTCTGAGTATTGTATGACATCTAAAATGAATACTTTCAGTAACCTAAAAATCCAGCAAGAAGGATAAAACAAGTAGGGCCCCTCTCAACAGTATTAATAAGAGCCAGAATGGATCAGGAAGGAGAGAAAGTAACATGGGTAGGGGTTCCTTGGAAAAGCCTCCTGGAAGAAATCTTGAAGGGGTGGTAAGATCTGGATTAGATCAAGGTCTTGGAAAGGGTATGCCCAGAAGGGAATGATGTAAGTATTGAGGTGGAAAGTGCAGAGATGTGTCGGGCACACTGTGGTGCTAAGGTCTCTCAGGAAGGTGCTACAAGGAAGGATGGGGACCTAGGATATTTGGAAGAGGAAACATCACTCAGGGATTAAGTGCCAGCAGGAGAAAGAACCCAATTGCTTTATTAGAGGAAGAGTCATTGTACATCCTAGACAGTGTTGTAACGGAAAGAAAGTAGAAGTTTAGAAGATGACTGTAATGACTTTCCATGGCTGGGTTGAAGACCTGAAACACTGAGTGCAGTGCAGCCTGTTTAGGTGAGGTGTAGGACATGGGGGATCTGGGGATAGCAAGGAAGGGTCAATCTAGGGAGAAATTACTGGGCAGAGAAGTAACAGGATCTGGTGACAGCTTGAGTCAGGGGTGGAGAGAGAACCTGGGTAGAATTAGAGAATGATGCCACTGATAGGGAAGGTCATGGAATTAGCTACAGCCTGGTTCAAAAACAAAACAAAACAAAAAACACAGCCAGTGCATCTGTGAAAACCAACTTCTGTGACATAACACTCTCAAGAATTAGTTTAGGAGTATTTTTACAGGAAGTAGCAAGTTATAGTCATTACATGAGGTTTTCTAATACATTTTTTCCTTATTTTGCTTTGAGACTTAGGGAAATGTCAGACCTCTCTCTTTAGGGCCTTACTTTAGAGTTCTAGTTTCACCAACATAGCAACATAGAAGACTAATGATATGGATTTAAAAACTTAAGGACCAGATTCTGAGGTTTTAAGTTTTAGTCATGTGAGGTCTTGTACCTTTTCAAAAGTTGGATGAAATCACTCAAATACTAGGTATTTTTGGGTAAATAGGCATCTTTTGAAAAATTCTCTTTACCGCTCAGTTCAAGTTCATTGAAACTTAATTCTGCAGGGGCCTCCTGTGTGCTTTGAGACCTTGCTTGTCTTTTCTCCCCCTACATCTTCACCTGCATACACAAGCAGATTCCATGAAGCAGGGTAGTGAGGGTATTATCAGCTTCTCCTGAAGACCTTAATCACGGTGAAGGCAGCATTGTGGCTCTTGGCTCTGGACTTTTCTGAGGTATGTCAGAAAAGAGCACCTAACTCTGCACCAGGCCCTGTTCCAAGCACTTCACAAACATTCATTCGTTTAATCTTCACGATCGCCCTGTGAAGTAGGTACTGTTGTCACCATTTTACAGATGAGGAAACTGAGGCGTAGAATAAGCAACTTGCTATGATGATATGTTTAACATGGTAGAGATGGGATTTGAACCTGCGTGGTCTGGCTCTGCATCTGCTTTTAACCACTAATGGATGCTACCAACATGATAGAATTAACTTCTGTGTAGGTACACATGGCCTTGGAATTGGGCCTTTCCTATGAATCTCAGCTGGCTGGTGGCTTGCAAGTGTTTTGAGTAGGCCCTGGAAGGCTATTGTCAGCCCAAATATAGGTCTAAGAAAGGTCACGGGATAGTGTTTATCTTAAAAAATCACAATCCACAATTCAATTACGTTCTTTGTAGTTTTCTTTTTTCCCCAGATTACAAAACAATGTGTTTCTAGAGGACTATCCTCTAACTGAAATACAGATCTTCAGTGCTTTTAAACTGCTGTGGCTCCGGGAGAAGGAAGCCTCCTCTTGCCTTCATCTTGGTAGCAGAGCCTCTGATGATTATATACCTACCAGGGCTTTAACCAGAAGAGGGACTTTATGTGCAAACTGGCGTGTTTCACTGGTGTTGAGAATCATCATTAGTGGTTAAAACAGAAGCAGCCTACATATTTTGTTCAAGATATCTTGGGATTTAAGCTAGTTTCTTCTCTGACTTATTAATGTCAGATTGGGAACATCTCTAGTAATTGCGTTGTGGCCCCAAAAGCTGCCTAAAACCATTTGTTAGTATTGCTCTTCTGGTTTCTCTCCCATACATATTTTTTTCACTGTGCAATATTTAATGGAGACATAGTGATTTATGTAAACCAAATCTTAGGGGTTGTCAGGGTGTGGGAGACATGTTTGTGTCTAGTAAAAAGGATCTGCATATCACAGCAGGCTCTCAGTAAAAGATGGAGATGTTAGAGTGCAGCAGACCTTGGAGCCAGCGGGAGTTACAGCTCTGCTGCTTACTGGCTTTATGACTTCAGACAAGCCACTTGCTTTTTCTGTCTGTAAAGTTGGAGTAATTATCCTAATCTCATATTCTTGAGAGGAAAAATAAAATGTATGTGAAGCATATAGGAAATTATGTAATGCTTAAGTCTTTAACTGGTTGCTTCCATCTTTAAAATTAATCTGTACTATTTTGCCAGGATCCTGCCCTCTCTTGGACCCGTTCTTCTTGAGGTCTGCTTTTGTCCTTTAAAACAAATCATTGCCTTCTTAGACTTTGTAGGATAAAGGGACTCCTTGATTTTTGTGTGCACCTTCTATTGAATTATGATTTCCAAAGGGACGGAATTATACTTGATAATGTTGGTGGGGCAGTAAACATATTTTTTAAGTTTTTCATTTAACACAGTATAAGACTGCATCCTTATGCCCTCACGAATAATGGATTGAGTTAAAATACGGTGTGTTAGAAGGAGCAGACACGTGGATTCTCAGCCACAGTTCTGATGGTGACCCAGGGAGGAAGGGAGTACACCTGTGTATTCTGTACCTTGTGGGGGTTAATATTTGTCATTCGCTATTTGGAGCAACAGGAAGCCATGAAACACATCAGTTTTCTGAATGTTTGATCTTTCGCATGAATCACGAGCCATGAACTGCATGCAGTCCAGTCTTTCTTGAAAACAGTCCTGAATAACCTCAGTGGCAGGTTCTCCTTGATCTCGTCGTCACCAATAGCTGAGCAAATGTAAACATGAGGGACAACTGGCTACCCCAGTTGGCTGTTTGTCTACCATTGATTGAGCAACAGAGACTAAGGTCCTATTGAGGAAGGAATGTGGGGCAGGACACAATTGGCTTATTAGACATTGTGTCCCTTTGAGGCTTCAGTATAGCGGGGTGCCACATGTTCTACACTTAGATACAGCAGAATAAGCACTGTTAAAGGGGGAAATGCAGATTTTGTGGAGAGCAAAAAAGAAGCAATTGGTTCTAGCTGAGCATGGAAGTGGGGGTAGCGTTGTGGAAGAGGCAGTATCTGAACTAGTCCTTGAAAAGTAATTTGGGGGATCCCTGAGTGGCGCAGCGGTTTAGTGCCTGCCTTTGGCCCAGGGCATGATCCTGGAGACCCGGGATCGAATCCCAAGTCAGGCTCCCGGTGCATGGAGCCTGCTTCTCCCTCTGCCTGTGTCTCTGCCTCTCTCTCTCTCTGTGACTATCATAAATAAATAAAAATTAAAAAAAAAAGAAAAGTAATTTGGGGTGGAGGCCCCAGAGGCCATGCTAGGGATGGGGAAGTGGCAGGCACTGAATACACTGTAATAGGAAAGTGCATGAAGCAAGCATTCAGGGGCTTATTGGATTAAGGGAATAAGATAAAGACTGAAAGCTTAGACTTTGGTACAAATCCTGGTTCCTTATTAATTAGCTATAACTACAACTTATTTGATGCCTTCCCATTCCAAAGCACAGCTATTGACACCTACTTCATGGAACCCTGGAGGTGAAATGAATGTATATAAGCTCCCACCTTACCCTGGTACCTTGTGCGTAGATGTATTCAAAATATCCTTATGGACAGGTCTCCTGGCATATGGCTAAGAGAGTACCCTGATCAGAAGAGTTCTACTAAATTCTTTGCTAAGGATTTCACTCTTTAGGGAATTTTTTTTTATTACTTTTTTTTTTTTTTTTTAAGTAGGCTTTAGGGACGGTTGGGTGTCTGCCTTCAGCCCGCAGCATGGCCCTGGAGTCCTGGGATCGGGTTCCGCATCAGGCTCCCTGCGTGGAGCCTGCTTCTGCCTCTGCGTGTGTCTCAGCCTCTCTCTCTGTGTCTCTCATGAATAAATAAAGTCTTTAAAAATAAATAAATAAATAAATAAATGAATGAATAAATAAATAAATAAATAAATAAAGTAGGCTTTGTACCCAACATGGTGGGGCTTGAACTCACGATCCTGAGATCAAGAGTCACATGCTCTACTGACTCAGCCAGCCAGGCACCCCTAGTCTACAGGATTTTTTTTTTTTTTAGTCTACAGGATTTTAAAGATTTTGAGAAGGAACAGGACATGATCTGGTTTATCTTTTAAAAAGGTAGTTTTATTTGGCCCAAGGTGATGAGAGTTTTTATATTGCTTGGCCTCACTTGAAGCTTAACACAGCTTCCATACAAAAAATAAATCCTAGAATGTTGACTGAATATACTTTTCATGGACATTAAAATTTTTTTCCTGGAATATGATGCTGTTTATGGTTTTGGTTGAACAAAAAGAAGATTTTTATTTCTAGCTGCTATTTGGTGATAGTACTCCTGGCTTACATTAGAAAAAATAAAATTGCATCAAGGAAGTAAGTGCCATATTGCAAAAGGGAAAGAAACTAATAAAGATCAGGTTTTTTTCTACTACAAAATTAAGTATATTATTTCTAAGCCTTATCTGAAGGCTAGATGTGTTCTGACCTATTTATAACGAAATTCTATACTACAGATTATCTACTACATATGCAGTATTTTTTATGGTACCCAAAACAAATTAAACCCTGATCTACAGAGAATAATTTAATGATGAGGCTTAGGTTTGCTTAGGTTTCCTTTGGGGCCTGAGGATCAAGTTCTGTTTCCTGGCTCAGGCTTACTAAGCAACTTTTAATAGGACACAAGCCAAGCTGTGACCTTTACTGTGGCTTTCTCTGGGTGTCCCGACAATGGGAGACAGAAGTAGTTACGCCAGTTTATGAGTTGGGTATGTTTGACCACATTCCCCTTATTACATTTGGGAGTGAGAGTATAGCGTTCACCTCCAGGCAGGATGACCTATGTAGCATCCATAAAATAAGGTCCACATCCCTCTTTCTCCTAAGAGGTTATGATAAGGCACATGGGAAATAGAGTAGCAGTAATATCCAAGAACTTAAAAATTAAAAAAAAAAAAAGTGCCTGGGTGGCCCAGTGGTTGAGCATCTGCCTTTGGCTCAGGTCATGATCCCGGGGTCCTGGGATCTAGTCCCGCATCGGGCTCCCTGCAGGGAGCCTGCTTCTCCCTCTGCCTGTGTCTCTGCCTCTCTCTGTGTGTGTCTCTCATGAATAAATAAATACAGTCTTTAAAAAGCCTGGACACACATTGCACCCAAGAACCCCCACCCTCCGCATTTTGGGGATAAGGGAGGCAGTGAGTAGATGCCATGCTTCCTGCTAATTGGCTCAGGGGTTGCAGACCCATTTTTCTCTCCTTCAGAGCTGCCTCTCCTGCCTCAGTTCCTGGGGTGGGTCTCTTGGAGTATCATGTGCTATTTCCAGCTCTCCCCCAGCCCTCAAGGCAAGCACTCAGTCCTTTCCCCGGGAAGGTTTTACTGACACCCACTACCCGAAACTGGTGGGGAGTAACTTCCCTGGTGGGAAGGACTCCAGCCCCCCCGGAAGAGGTCAGCTCGGTGCCCAGGGTTTCTCACAGCCCTGTTTCTTCTAAGTGTAGGAACTAAAAGCCACTGTGATGTTTATTGTGCATTTAGTCCTAAAATTGGGGTTTCCTGCTTCCCCTTCTTCTGAAGGCACCATCTCACATCTCCCCACTGGAAGGAACCGTGAGCCCTTCCTTGTGGAAGGCTGCATTCTTACTAGTCTGCAGAGGTCAGGGACCCATGTGGGTACTCACTTCCCTTTCTCAAACTTGCCTGGCTTTGAGGTCCAGGTGATGCCCAGTGACTCCTTACTCCTAGAAATAGCCCTATTCTGGTGTCATAGCACATGCCAGTGAGGTCCCTGCCCCAGGGGACTGTGGCTGTCCTTCACCTACCGTTGGTATTCAGCGTAGGTTCTGGTGTCATAGCACATGCCAGTGAGGTCCCTGCCCCGGAGGACAGTGGCTGTCCTTCACCTGCTGTTGGTACTCAGCGTTGGTTGCTCGATTTGCATTACCCTGGCCTTCCCTATCTGGTCTCCCCCACCCCCCCTTTCATTTCATTTGTCTATAGGTTATACAGCATCCAGGAAATCTTTACCAGGTCAGACTAATTTTGTAAGGGATTAGTTTGTGTTAATCAAAAGTGTGAGTTATAAGCTATTTTGAAGACCATCTAAATTTTCTGGTGCACATAACTCAAAGTAGGTTACTGCTGCCTGGTAGAGGCTTAATGAAAAGATAATTATTTCTAATTACAGTATCAAGTGTTTGTAAGTGCTTGAAGATGCTTGAAGAATTTGTTTTTGAGAACCTTAAACACTTTGTCTAATCTCCTTTCTTCCATCAATTTGCACTATCTGGATAAAGGGTTGGCCCAGCACAGGAAGGTGTATTCCAGCCCCTGTTCTCAACCATCCTTAATCCCAGAATAATGAGCTGAATTTCACGTGCAATCAAGAACTAGAATTTCTGATGCTGTCGAATTTCTTTTGTCAGTGATGCTGAGAGAGGAAGGGCGGGGGGTGGGGGACATGACATAAAACCTTTATGGTAAAACTAGTGACTCAGTTCCTGATCTGGACACCATGAACTTTAAAAGAGGTTCAGTCCTTTTCCTGGAAAGGTTTTATTAACACATTAACACTTTAAAGAAGTTTATGGTGTCCTATTGACAGACTTGAACTACAGTAGGAAGTGTTCTTTGTCAAAAATAAATTAGTATAAACATTTTATGAAGACACTTTACCAATAAGATATCCTTTTGGATACTATATGGAGCCCTCTTTCGTTTTTCATTTCTAGCATGCAGTAGGAAAGAAAGTATTAATGAATACTGAGTATTCTGTATAGGTATCCACGTGAATGTGTTCATTATGGCATGATAAAGGATGCTTAGCAAGCCTTCAGAGTTACTTCTCCACTGCAGGTTAGCTCAGTTAGCAAGAAAACCAGGTGTCGGGTGCTGGGGTCCAGTGGTTCATTGGCTTTCCTGGGTTCCATGTTTATTGATTGGTGAGATATCTTGCAGGTACATGTCAGCAGCAGGAGGAAGGATGGCTCCCTTGTGTCATAGTATTATTAGAAGCAAAGTGACAGAAAGCTCGCATTTTTTTTTTTTTTGGTAGAATGTAAAAAAGGTATCCCTTGAAGGGCCATGCTGGGCAGCGGCCTTGTGCTCCCTGCCATTACACCCAGCATAGGGAAGGGCGATCTTTCCTTTTCTCCAGGCAGATTCATGACTTATCTGCTGAGTGGCCTCTGCACCCACGTGCGTCCGGAACTGAACCCCTCAGTTGTTAGGCCCTTAGACGTGGCTTGCCTCTTCTCCATAGGTCTCTCATCTCACTTCTCTGATTTTTACCTTGTTTCTCTAATTGCCTTTCTTGTCTCAGTGATCGTAAATGCTCGCACATGGTTTTGATAAAAGCGGTAAGCTCTTTTTTTTAATCTTCAAAATTACTTTGCCTAAAAGCTATGCCTATTTTAAAGCATGGATGAGGAAGAATGAATTCACAGGCCGAATCAAACCTGAGATGGATGTGGTTTCACAGCAGCCCCAGGGCTGCGGGGAAGCAATGGCATGGATGTGGATTTAGAGTTTAGCCTGTGGGAGGGAGAGTTTGACGACAGAGAGGTCTAAACCCAACCCCGAGTATTCACACAGCCTGGGTGCCCATGTTAGGGACACGAGTGGGTTTTCACACAGTTGGTGGCTGAGCTTAGGTCTCCCGAAGTCTTGCTATTTATTATCTATGGAGGACCTCAAGAAACCTATATACTTTTCATAAGCTTTACTTTCCTCATCAAATAGAATGAGTGTGAAGAACATATGAATACTAAAAAAATTATTTAGCACGATGCCTGACTCATCGTAAAAGTACCCAGTCATTAGAGAGGCAGGCTCTGGAGACAGACCACTTGGATTTCGGTCCTCACTCTGCCATTTCCTAGTGGTGTGCCCGTAGGCAACTTAGCTTCTCTGTGCCTAGTTGTCTCATTTGTTAAATAGTGATAACAGTAGAACATATCTCAGAATTTTTAACAAATGAGAGGACATGCATGTCCCTAACATGGCATTTTTCCTCCCGCGCATGTGGTAGGATTTTACTTCCCTGTCCTGTACTTGCCTTGAAATGCACTAAAGCCCAGTGCAGCGAGCAGGGGAAGCCACAGGCATCTCTTCTGGTGGGTGTCTTTAAGCCCCGGGGAATGATTCACCTGCCACGGCCACCAACAACATCACAGCAGGTCAGAGAGGCTTCCTCATAGTCCTCAGGTCCCTCAGCTGATTGCCAGCAGTCTTGTTAGCATGAGCAAGAAATGAACCTTTTCTTCTTTTCTATCCTTTTTTTTAAAAAGCCACTGAGATGTTGGCATTATTGCCACAGCAAAGCCTAGCACATTCTGATTGACAAACCAAGGAAAAGCCCTGCCTCTGGATTTGAAGTTAGATTCCAGCCAAAATGAGTAAGAGGGCAGAATGTCAGCTATGTTGGTTTGGACACCTGGCCACAAGGACTTGTGAGTGCCTCTGGATATTTGGCAGCTCCTTAGTGGGCCTCTGAAAGCACCCTCATGTGCGCCGGGAGGTACCTGTTGCCTGGGAGATGACAGCCAGTTTGAAGGACCGACTCTTTGGTTGGGTGACAGGGATCAAGAGCTTTTCTTAACATGAAAGCTGCATTGTATGGCTTGGGCTGTTATCCCTCCCTAGTTCCCATCTCTGCGTGTGTCTGCATGATCAGGCCCCTCTGTGACCCCCAGAGCCTCAGCCCATGCCCTCCAGGCACCCACGCTGGCCTCTCCCTGCCCTTCACTTGCCCTTTCCCACTTCTCTTAGGTGCAGTTTTGGGTGATGTGCCTCTGCATTGGCTGTCCTTCCCTTTTGTTCATTTTCCTCTGGAGCTTTCAGGGGTTAAATGTGAAACGTCATGGAGAGAGCCGTCTTTGGAAGGCTGAACAGTGTGTTCAAGCAGCACTGTAATTGATGGAGCTGTGCCTGGCTTCTCGGTGAGCAAGGTGAGCTCACTTACGCTGTTTTGGAAGCTTGGGTTGCTGCAGAGATGACTCAGTGTCCGTTTTTGATGTTAGTCCAAGGCTAGGCTTTTCTGTTAGCCTTTGTTCCAGAACATTGAGGTGACAAGAGAAATGTTCTGCTGCCGGAAGGAAAGCATTATTAGGAATGGCTTTTCACTAGGATGTTGGTGGTCTGCCTTTCACGTAAACTAATAATAACCAAGTGATTCCAAGAGTACTGAAAGGGGCTAGCAGTCATTTTTAAAAATAGCATCTATTCTGCCAAATAGTAATTCATGGTAAAACATGGTAATTCATGTTCAGTTTTTTTTTTTTTTAGTTGGAAAATACGAAAACATAAAAAGAATGACTTCTCTTAACCCCACTGTGCAAAAGATAACCATTGTTTGGAGCTTGTTTTCCTTTCCATTTTTACATAGAGGTATATTTAAAAAGGAAATTGGAATGACAACAATAGCAAACCTTTTTTGAAACCATTCTCTGTGCCAGGAACTCTGTAAGTACTTCATTTATGTGCACTATCTCATTTATTCCTCACAACTCTTTGAAGAAGGATTATCTCCATTTTACAGACGAGGAAACTGAGACACAAAGAGGCAAAGTCATTTTTCCAAAGCTGCACAGCTCATACAAGTGGCGTCGAGATGGAAACCAAAAGCACTCTTCCAGAGCCCAGGGTCTTGACTGGTTCATGCTAATGTCTCACAGTAAAGATAGCTCAGATTAAATTTCATGGAATTTTGCCATGTTAGCTCTGAGTTGTCTGGCTTGATCTCTTGAGAGATTAGCTACAGAAGTGACTTGACAGCTAAGAACACATAACCAATTAATGTCTGTGCCCAAACCACAGCATGTGTCTCCTGATGCGCATGGTCCGCGCACACGTTGGCTCCAGGTGATCTGTGAGCTCTGTCCTCCCCAGGTCCCACCCTGAAGCAGCTGCTCCATGCGGTTGCCCTCAGGGTGGGCTCCACGTTAAATGGAGGACATCCCCAGCTCTCTCCCCAGCACCCACATGAGATTTCACTGTGAGTTTAGGGGATGTATGGGCATCTAGTAATGAAGTGTACATTATTGGCTCTTGATTACCCTGCGGAGCGAGGGTTATAAAAGGCTATAAAAAGGTGCAGCCCAACACTAGCTTCAACCTTTCACCCTCATCAAACATGTGTAACTGAGATTTGCTGATGAGCAGTAAGATCAATTGACCTGAGCTTTGAATGCTCTTGCTTTCCCCAGCCTGGACTCTTGAGGACCTGCCTTAAGCATGGTTCTAAGTTTAGAGTGAGCCATAAGTCAGCCAGCTCTCCGTGTGCACACGTTCTGAGTGTTCGAGGCTGTCCTAGTGCAGAGTCTCTAGGGACAAGGTCATCGCATTGCGACGCCAGCACTAGGTGGCCACCTGAGGTGGGTTGCAGGTTAGAGGACGAACCTATGGTGGCATCTGGGAAGGTAAAGGGTAAAAACCTCTGCATCTTCTGATATGGTGGACTTTTCAGTACCGAGCAGGTTTGGGTGTTTTTTTTTTTTTTTAAAAAAAACAACTTCATCTGATCTTTGAACTCCAGAGGGTAAAAACAGGGTCTTAGGAGCCTCACAAAGTGGAGCAAAAAGACAAGAAGAGTGATAACTAGTCAAAACGAACGCATGCTGTTAGAGGTGAGGCTTGTGGTCACTGTGGTTACCCTCGGAGGTGGGGGTGATGTACTGATGATTGAAGGGGGTACAGGGAACTTCAGTTTTGTTTTATGGAGTTGGTTTTTGTTTTTGTTTTGTTTTGTTTTCTTGATGGGGGAAAGGGGAGAGGCAGAGGGAGAGAGAGTCATAAGCAGGCTCCATGCACAGCGCAAAGCCTGGTGCAGGGCTCAATCTCACAACCCTGAGATCACAACCTGAACTAAAATCAGGAATTGGAGTCTTAACTGACTAAGCCACCCAGGCACCCCTCTGTTGTCTGTTTTTTTTTTTTTTTTACTGGGTCCTGGTTATACAGTATGTCCAGTCTGTGAATATTCATTGAGTTTTATTCTTATTAAATGTGTGCTCTTTTCTGTGTGTAAATTATACTTCAGTTAAAGTTTAAAAGTCTTTATTTGTATTTGTGTCACCTTGTTGCAGCTTTCTGATGGACTAGGAACAGCTTCATGATATATGTGGGATTTTGATAAGCAGAAACAGATGGGTGCAAGCATTGTGAATATCCTTCTTATGAGAACATCCATAGGAAATTCACACACATTCTGGGAACTTTGGGTTGTATGGTTCACTTAGGATGAATGGCATCCATCAGATGCAGGGTGAGGCCTGAAAGGTTAGCTAGGGCCTTATAGTGGCCAGGTTGTATTATTTAATCTTAGAAGCTTGGGGGCGGGGAGCCAAAGAAAGTTTCTGAGAAGTAGAATAGCATAATCAGATCAGGGAATATCTCCAATGAAATCAAATTCATAGCCTCATGATCGTACGGTCACCATGGATTACCCTGTCTGCCCCAAATAAACATTTTCTAGATTTAGTGCATTCTGTGTTACTGTACTTTGTACCCATTCCTGTTAGGGCTCACCAGTGAGCCACAGGTGCATAGTTTCCTTGAGCCCACTGTGGTTGTCTCTCCAGAACTTGAAGATGATTATCATACACCTCCTTTAATTCCCTACAACCATCCTTCCATCTTGACCAGGTGATGCCACAATTTTTTTAGCCTTTTTTTCTAGTCTTACAAGTGCTTTGGCATTTATTTCCTTCCAGCCTTTCCTACATGATGCTTTTCTACGCAATAAAAACACCCAATGTTTTTTATTCATAGCAAAACTGTGTGTTGGAAGAGGGGCCAAGAATAATGTTAACAGACTTTTGTTGTGTAGGAGGACTGACTCACCAACCTGGGATTGTGTCCCACTATGCCATTGGGCTCCCTTCTCTGGGAAAAAGCATTGGGTAGGATCTTCCGCGGGACAAAGTGTTGATACTTCATTTTTGGAAGTGAATGCACTTGAGTCTAGGTCACTTGAGCAGGGTGAAGCATGTTGGTATTTGATTAATATTTTGCTATTTCTGGGGCCCCCGGGTTGAGCATCTGCCTTCGGCTCAGGTCATGATCTGAGGGTTCTGAGATCAAGTCCCACATCGGGCTCCCTGCTCAGCGTGTTTCTGACAAATAAATAAATAAATAAAATCTTTAAAAAGTTATACTCGTTTAAAAACATTTTTGCTGTTTCTTCCCCCTAAAACACAGGATAACTTATGCCACATATGGTCTTCTCTTTGGTTTCCGTTGAGACTCTGTGTCAAGACATTATTCTAATAGGGTTAACTGGGCAAAAAAAGATGCTTTTTAGATGTTACAAATCTTTGTTTAGAAATTGTGTTCAGGCCCTACAAAAGGGCTTGTCTTTAGTCCTTTGGGGACACCTTGGTAGGGTGTCCTGATGTAGAAGGAGAACCCAGTTAGGGTGACTTGGGTTCAAATCCTACATCTTGTTGTCTCAGTTTGTATGCATATAGATTTAATGTAGTCTTTACCTGGTGTGGTAATGAAGATCAAACAGGACGACGCATTCAAACATCCACAGTACCTGGCACCCAGATTTACCTTTGTCTTTCTTTATTTTATTAATTTTTTAAAGATTTTATTTATTTGACAGAATGAGAGCATGAGCAGGGAAAACAGCAGGCAGAGGGAGAAGTAGGCGCCCCACTGAGCAGGGAGCCCAATGTGGACCCCAGGATCATGACCTGAGCCAAAGGCTGACACTTGACCAGCTGGGCCACCCAGGCACCCCACCTTTCCCTTTTAGAGCGCAAACTAGTTATCCTCCTCACTGCGGTGCTCAGTGATACTTTGCACTTCTTCCCCAGGTGGCCCTTGAGTGAGAAAGCCATTTCTCTGGGTATTACCACTTGTTCTTATTTTTTAATCCCTTGGGTCATGATTTGGTGTTGCTCATTTCCACATCTCAGTACAGTTATATTACTCAGTAAAATTAATGTTTAATGATTTCATTAGGAAAATTATTTCTTGTGTTAATGAATATACCTGCCGGAACTTTTTTCTCTTTCTTTTTGTTACATGATTGGGTTCTGAATTGGACACATTTCCCACAGGGCTGCACTTCACAGGGGATGGGGTGTGGGAAGCACCCCAGTTACCTGGGTGTTTTGGGAAATGAGGACTCATTGGTAACCTCATGCCATTATGCATTCATTTTCTACCCTGGCAACTGGCAGTTATCATGTAATCAGACGAAACATTGGACACCCTGGGAGAATGGAATCTCACAGTTAGTAAACATGGATGCAAAAAAGAGTTGGACTGTCTTCTCTATTCAGTGGGAGAGGGTAGTAGGGAGTTTTTATCTTATGAATACTTGCAGTTTAAAGATTTATTTATTTGAGAGGGAGACCGAGTATGTGGAGTGGGGAGAGGGAGAGGGAAACTGAAGCAGACTCCCTGCTGATTGTGGAGCCTGACATGGGGCTTGATCTCAGGACCCTGAGATCATGACCTGAACTGAGACCTAGAGTTGAACGTTCAACCATCAGAGCCATCCAGGTGGCCCTAAATACCTACAGCTTAAAAATCTGGGACCTAAAGTATGTCTGTAGTGTACGCAAAGAGTCTATCACAAAAACTACGCCTTTGACTTCAAATCTTAAAGTGCTTCTTGCCTTCGTCCTTCAGGTAGAACGTCATGACATGAATACCCTAAGCCTGCCCCTGAACATTCGCCGAGGTGGGTCTGACACCAACCTCAACTTCGATGTACCAGATGGCATCCTGGACTTCCACAAGGTCAAACTCAGTGCAGACAGCCTGAAACAAAAAATTCTGAAGGTGACAGAGCAGATAAAAATTGAGCAGACATCCCGCGATGGGAATGTTGCAGAGTATCTTAAACTCGTCAGCAGCGCAGACAAGCAGCAGGCTGGCCGTATCAAACAAGTCTTTGAGAAGAAGAATCAGAAGTCTGCTCACTCCATTGCCCAGCTACAGAAGAAGTTAGAACAGTATCATAGAAAGCTCAGAGAGATCGAACAGAATGGAGCCTCCAGAAACTCGAAGGACATTTCCAAAGACAACCTGAAGGATCTGCAGCACTCCCTGAAAGATGCCCATGCCAAGTCCCGAACTGCCCCACACAGCACGGAGTGCAGTAAATCAAGCATGCCCGGAGTGTCCCTCACTCCGCCTGTGTTTGTCTTCAGTAAGTCCAGAGAGTTCGCCAACCTGATCCGGAATAAGTTTGGCAGCGCCGATAACATCGCACACTTGAAAAATTCCTTAGAGGAGTTCAGGCCCGAGGGGAGTCCCCGGGCCTACGGGGGCAGCGCGACCATTGTGAACAAACCCAAGTACGGCAGCGATGACGAGTGCTCGAGTGGCACATCAGGCTCTGCTGACAGTAACGGGAACCAGTCCTTTGGAGCCAGTGGAGCCGGCACGCTGGACAGCCAGGGCAAGCTCACCATGATCCTGGAGGAGCTGAGAGAGATCAAGGACACCCAGGCACAGCTGGCCGAGGACATCGAAGCGCTCAAAGTGCAATTTAAGAGAGAATACGGTTTCATTTCACAGACCCTGCAAGAGGAAAGATACAGGTATTTCAGATTATTCTCTTGAATTCTTTTAGAGGCATGACTTACTGCAGAGAGATTGCCTTCTTGAAAGTGGTATGCTGATGGTTATATTTTCCATAAATGTGGATATGGATGAAAAAAGTTAAGAATCGACAGTTTTTTCCCATACTTCATAGTTCTACATTTTATAATTTGTGACTTACAATTTGACACTTTAGAGAAAGTTGTGTCTTTTAACATATCCCTATATAGTCTAGGACTTGTGCAGACTAAGTTCCTGATTCAGTAGACTCCTGTTACAAAGTTTCATTACACTAATTCACCAATCTTTTCATCTATTTTCTTTTCTTCCATAGCTATGTCAAGTAAAAAAAAATTACTGCATTGTTCAACAAGGTAGATTTTCTTTGATACTTCAATCTGAAAGTCTTTACATAATATACAGTTTTTTATATATACTGTATCTTGCCCATTAAACTTTTCACCTTAGCAGTTTTCAAAAGAAATCTTAAGAGTAAAGTATAAATTCAAATCTTGTGAAATTTTTTTAGCTAACTTTTTACTTTATTTATTTGAGAGAGAGAAGGAGAGAACCCAAGTAGGGGAGGGGCAAAGGGAGAAGCAGGCTCCCCACTGAGCAGGGAGCCTAATGCAGGGCTCTATCCTGAACCCTGAGATCGTGACCTGAGCCAAAGGTAGACACTTAATCGACTGAGCTACCTAGGCCATTCCTAAGTTAGCTAATTTTATTTTATTTTCTTAAGATTGTATTTATTTATTCTTAAGAGGCAGAGACATAGGCAGAGGGAGAAGCAGGCTCCCCACGGGAAGCCCAAAGTGGGACTCGATCCCAGGACTCTGGGATCATGACCTGAGCCAAAGGCAGACGCCCAACCACTGGTGGCATGAGTCACCCACATGCCCTGTTAGCTAATTTTAAAAGGTGTTTTGTATGCTTTCATGTACTTATAACTTATTAATAAAAATATTAATCAAAAGTGACTTCCCACCATTTTCCCAGTAAAAAGATTCTCCAGAGTTTTAGGTTTTTTTAAAGATTTTATTTCTTTTTTAAGTAATCTCTATACCAACATGGGCCTTGAACCCACACTCTGAGATCAAGAGTCTCACACTCCACTGACCAAGCCAATCAGGTGCCCCCCAAAAGATGTTTTTTTTTTTTGTTTTTGTTTTTTTTTTGGTCAAAGTTAATATCTTGACTTATAAAACTGTAGATTAAAAAATTCAATACCCATTACATATTGTAAGATTAAACTTTAAATTTTGCTTACATATTTTAATCTCCTACATGGTTTTAAATGTATTAATTTAGAAATATGGCCTTTTTTTTAGCTCTTATATTTAATGAAACAACTTTTTTAAACTTTCAGCATACATCTTTGACTTTAGTTTCTTTATCACACAACTATTTTGGGGTCACAGGTTTTCCAGTGAACACTGACTTTAATTCCTTCTGAATAGTTTGGGATACAGTACTCTTTGGATCCAGATTTTATCTCAAGTCACAAATACTCATTTACATAAATGTAGGACAGTTTTTGTTCTCATTTGTCATATAGTTACATTTGTGATCTTCAAGAGTTAGCCACTGACTGTTTTGCTTGCAA
Organism: Nyctereutes procyonoides; assembly: GCF_905146905.1. NCBI lineage: Eukaryota > Metazoa > Chordata > Mammalia > Carnivora > Canidae > Nyctereutes > Nyctereutes procyonoides. The sequence continues at coordinate 29,497,315 of NW_026575122.1, forward strand.
TAAGAGATCTTTTAAAAGGCTTTTACACCAAAATTTGGATACCTATGAAGTCATATCTGAGAAGAATTCTTAAATCTGCATTAATTTTTTTTTTTGGTCTCATTTTTTTTTCTTGAGGTATAATTGACATATAATGTCTCAATCTCCATCCCTCCCTCCCTCTTTTTCTCTCTCTTTGTAATGATCCTATCCGGTGACCTATTTAAGCATCTAACACTGACATTAATAGAAGTCATTTCAGATTAATGCATTCTCCCCAAATGCTTCCTGATTTCAAATAAACATTATTAGTTTTTGAATATAAGACAAATCCCTCTTCTTTGAGGGAAATGGGAGATAGGAACAGGAATCTTTGTTCTTATGTTACTTAAGATTTGTACTTTTGGAAATGCCACCCAATAAGCCATTTATAATTTGTAATGAGCTTTAATTTTTTTATCAACATTTAAGTTTCAAGAGCTGAAGCATGTTTTCAGAACTAGAGGATGCTTTGGGAAATGGTGGAACTGGTGGTAGTGTAGAAGTTGGCTCTTTCCTCATGGGCTCTCTGGCGTGTGAGAGCTGTACCGGTGGACCAGAAGACACTGTGCAGGCAGGAGAGGGGGGCCGCACTGGGGTGCCAGCAACTCTTGGTCTTAAGTGGGATCCCAGACAGCCCTGTCTCTTGACCAGCCCTGCTGAATGCGTCAGGTGTGTCCTGTTGTGTCATCACCACAGCCGCTGAAGCTGCTGTCCCATGTAGGGGGATAAGCCAAATCTGGTGTGCGTGGGACCTCAGGAGTGAGGACAGAGAAGTTCAGATGGTAGAAACCAGTGTTACCCAAAAGCATGTTCCCTGCAGCTAGATGTACTCTTTTGGAAACCTAGTCTTCCAGGGAATGAGAACAAGGAGACCTTTGAAGTGTCACTCTCAGAATCAGTCCTCTCTTTGCAAAGGTACGAGCGGCTGGAAGACCAGCTGCATGACCTGACAGACCTGCACCAGCACGAGACCGCCAACCTGAAACAGGAGCTGGCCAGCATCGAGGAGAAGGTGGCCTACCAGGCCTATGAGCGCTCACGGGACATCCAGGTACTGCCCCTCTCATCATCAGCCACTCACTCGGGCTCTTCCCAGCCTTTACTTCATTTACCAAACTGTAAACACATGACCTGCAAGCCCTAAAGGATTTCTGGCACGTGGAGCAAGATGTTTTCTCTGCACAAACATTGTCCACCTCATTAACCCCATTAGCCCGTGTTATAGATTTCACTGACTACAGAGGCTATTCTCTGTAGCCTCAAAACTTTTTTTTTTTTGTTAACAAATATTTATTATCTACCCAGGCCCATCACCTATAACCTCTTTTCCTCCCCCGCTCCCATCACCAGAATCGCTAAAAATTTTTAAACCGAGGCAAACCTTGCCTTCAAGAAGCTCACGGGGTGAGTGGGGAATCAGGATCAAGTCAACTTCCAAACCACTCAAGAAAACACGAGCAGGGGCCAAATTACATGGCAGACAGTGAAAGCCACAGGATTCAGGCACAGTGCCCAACAAGCTCAGAACTGGCTGGGGCAGTTGGTCATTTCATGGTCAAACATTGGATTTCAGTTTCAGTGAACCCTTACCAGTGGTGTAACCCTGAGCCTTGAATCGGTTTGCTTGTCTGTAGAATAATAGCTTCGATACCTGGAAGAATTTCAAGGACTTGAGTGCATACCATGTGCCATTCGCTAGCAAAGCACTTTACAAGGCTCTTTTTCCTCCCCATCGACTCCTTGCAGCAACCCTCTAAAGCAGTTCCTACTATTTTCCCCCTTTCTCAGATGTGGAGACAAAGGCAGGGAGGTTAAGTGCCTTGGACCTGGTCTCTCTCGCAAACAGTCCTTGAGTAACGAACATGAATGAACGTCCAGAGAGGGTGGGACCTGAGGGATGAGTAGGTTCTGGATGGATGTAAGGAAGGGTTTGCTGAGTCACTGTTAGCAAAGGCATGTTTCAGTGTGAATGTGCTGGGAGCATTGTAGTGGGACAGCCCTGGGCTTCTTGAGCGCTTTTTTTTCCTGCTACCATAGGGTCTCTTTCTTTTCTTTTCTCACAGTTTTACTGAGATATAATTGATGTATAACCTCACATTAAAGGGTACAACGTAATGATTTGATATATTGCACAATGATCACCACGGTAAGTTTAATTAATAACATCTATCACCTCACCTAGTTAATACATTTTTTTCTTGTTACAAAAAAGTACTTTTAAAACCTACTCTCAAGACACCTAGGTGGCTCAGTGGTTGAGCATCTGCCTTGGGCTCAGGTCGTGATCCCAGAGTCCTGGGATCAAGACCTGCATCGGGCTCCCCACAGGGAGCCTGCTTCTCCCTATGCCTATGTCTCTGCCTATCTCTCTCTCTCTGTCTCTCATGAATGCATAAGTTTAAAAAAAAAAAAAAGACCTACTCTCCTGGCAGCTGTCAAATATGTAATACAAAATTGTTAACTATAGTTGCCAAGCTGCACATTACATCCTCAGGAGTTTTTTCTCTTATAACTAGAAGTTTGTACATTTTGACCACTGTCACCCATTTCCCTAATCCTTACTCTGTGCTTCTGGCAACCACCAGTCTGTTCTTTGTTTCTGTGAGTTTGGTTTGTTTGTTGTTTTTTTTATATTCTGCATATAAGTGAGATCAAAGAGCATATTTGTCTTCCTCTGCTTGACTCATTGCACTTAGCATCATGTCCTCACAGTCTATCCATGTTGTTGCAGATAACAGGATTGCCTTCATTCTCGTGACCACATAATAATCCATTGTGTATATGTATATCTCATTTTCTTTATTCATCTGTTGATGGACCCTTGGGTTGTTTCCATGTCTTGGCTATTGTAAATAATGCTGCAGTGAACATGGGGGTGGGGATATCTTTTCTAGAAACTGATTTCATTTCCTTTCGATTTATACTCAGAAGTGGAATTGCTGAATTTGTATAGTAGTTCTATTTTTAATTTTTTTAAGACTGTGTATTTATTTATTTATTCATGAGAGAGACAGAGACAGAACCAGAGACATAGGGGGCAGGGGAGCAGACTCCACACAGGGAGCCTGATGCGGAACTCAAGTCCAGGACCCCCAGGATCATGCCCTGAGCCAAAGGCAGATGCTCAACCACTGAGCCACATGGGCCTCCCACTATTTTTAATTTTTTAAAGAACTTCCATATGTTTTCCATAGTGACCGCTGCAGTTTACATTGCCATTGATCTTCTTTTTTAAAACAAAAATGTAGACTTTTCAAGTAGTGCTCAGTTTTATTTTTACAACGTTTCTTTGTAGGCAGTGGTTATTTTCTCCAGCCCCACTTTATGAGGGAGAAAACTGAAACATGAAGGGAGATTTTTTTTTCTCCACAATGTGTGAACTGGAGTTTCAGCTGCCCACGTTCTGTTCTGCTCGGTGTCGTGGGCTGGGAGTGTGTGCCAGTCCAAGGCATCTACGTGGACAGTTCTGGGAGCCAGAGCGTCAGAGCTGGTAGGAAACACTTGCCTGTGAGGTCTGGGGCATGGGTGACCCTTGAGGGACTTGCATCCCTGCTCTGGTTTAGGAGACTCACCTTCACCGCTGACTGGTTTAGGATTTGACCCACTTAAATGTTAAGTGTTGCAAGGTGAAAACGGCGCCGTCAGTTTTATTAGAATATTCTGTTTTTAGAACATGTCCAGGATGCCACTGGATTATGTCTAAATATATGGTTTTCTTCTTTAGGTGAGAGTTTGGGTTAATATTGTTCTTCCTTTGTCAAGGAAACCTACTTTAGGGCTAACAGGTAAGATAAAGGGAGGGACTTTACCAGAGGCAGCTTCGCAGTTTAGAAGAGTTCACTTGAACATCTTTCGGGTTTTGTCTCTAACTCAGAAGCAGAAAGAGGACATCCGTGTGAGTGATTGGAGAGTTGTCTTTGTTAAGATAGTGAGAATCCTGGCTCTGCCGCTCACTGTGTGACCCTGGACGAGCTAGCTCCCTGTGCCTCAGTTTCCCCATCTATAAAATGGAAATATCAGTGAGCTTCACCTCAAAAGGTCGTCAGGAGAATTAGGTGGGATAATACAGAGTACCTCAAATCTTTGCCTGACGCATAACAGGCAGTCAGGAAATCAAGGCTGGCTGTTTATTTTATCATATTGGTGAGTGACTGTGTTCCTCGGGGCTTTTAGCGATCGGGCCTGCTCGGCTTCATCTTCATCCTCAGTTCTTGTTTTGTTCATGCAGGCTGGGCTCCACGGGGCACAGGCTGGTACAGGTGGTGAGGGTGGCTGTTGCTCACAGAGATGCCACGGTTTTACAAAGTTGAGATTTTTTTTCTATCAACCTTGAATTCCTAATTTTAAAAAGGCTTACAGATAATTCAGTCTGTCCTCTGTCCTTATCCCCTGTAAGTTAAACACTGGATTCGAGCAGATACTAAATAAAGATCGTGGGGCCGAATGTCTCTTAGCAGGTGCTACAACGAAAATTCCTTGCAATTCACTCCTTCATTTTCTTGGATTTTTTGAGGGGGGGGGTGGGGATTAAAAAATGCAATAGTTCTAAGGCAATTCACTCCTCGGATCACTCTGTTTATATATATAATTCATGTACCCAATTAAAGATGAATGAATTTGCCAAAATGCTGTTCTCTTGTCTTGTTCTGTCACCTTTTCCATGACGTGTCTGAAACGGGGAGAAATGGTGGGCTCAAGCATTTGAAAAGAATGCACGGTTTCTGGGGTGCGTGCCTGCCGTCATAGAAAGCCAACACGGCCTAGAACATGAAGATCTGAGGAAGTTGTACCTCCCCTGTTGGTGACTCATGTAATGGAAGCCACTGTAAGTGACAGAGACCCCGATCTTGGGCACAGATAGTATATTCAGCAGAAGAAAAGCGAATCAGTGTCCCAGCTGTGATGGTGGGTTAGAACCTGAGAAGATGGCTGTGTTGGAGCTGAGCGAACCCGTACTGGCAGGGGAGTCAGACGGCAGGCTAGTGAGCTCAGAGAGGCTCATCGTGCCACCTCTGGTTAGTCCTTTCCTCCCAGAACACACAGGGTCCTTCTCTCCCGAGCCTCACCCCTGTCCCTGGTTTGAGGTCTGCGCCCGGCTTGTGGCTGCCCTGTGCTGGGGAGACAGCAGGATGGCCCGGTCCCCATCCTCCCACAGCTCTGGACTGTCGCTTGGGTTGGAAAGGTGGAGGAGACTTCACCTCCTCTGACGGGGCTGGGAGGGCTGCCCCTGGACATAACAGTGGAGGAGATGGGACCTGAAGGGGGAGGGAGAGTCACCGGTGAAGGGGGGAGTGGGGAGGCAGACATTTCAGACACAGTACAGAGGCCCCAAACAGGCTGCTTTTCCGAACTTTAAAAAGCCTATATGGCTGAAGCGTGCTGAGCCGGGCAGGGACTGGCATCATGTGAGGCAGGAGACAGTGGGGGGAGGACAGAGGGGAAAGAAACGGACCCCCAGAGATAGACACTGGTGGTTGCATCGACGGGGCTGGTGACGGGAGAGGCGAGGAGTGTCTGATAGGAGGAACTGGGTGGACGGGGTGCTGTGCTGAGGAGAGGAACAGCAGAAAGGAAGCAGTGCTGATGGCAGGTACAGGAGAAGGTGCAGTACATGAAGCCACATTTGGACATGTTGCAGTTGAGGTGCTTTTAAGAGGCTCAAATGAGGAGGGGTGCCCGGGTGGCCCAGTTCGTTAAGCATCTGCCTTTGGCTCAGGTCATGATCTCAGGGTCCTGGGATAGAGCCCTGTTCTGCGGGAGTCTGCTTCTCCCTCTCCCTCTGCTCCTCCTCTCCCCTACTCCTGCTCTCTCTTTCTCTCTCAAGTAAATAAATTAAAAAAAAAATTTTTTTTTTTTTTAAAAGGAAGCTCAAATGGAGATAGCAGGGAGGCATCGTAGATACGTGAGTCAATCTTGCAAGAGATGACTGGGCCAGAGAAATACTTGGAGTCAGCTGTGACTTAGTAATTGAAGTCTTAGAAAGAACAAGAAGTATGGACAATGTGTAGGAATGTGTCGCCTTGGACGTTGTTCTGAGTAACAGCATTCAAAGAGCAGGTGAAAGCCGAGGTGCCCCATCAGTCCTGTCCCCGTCCCTTCTCCTTCCTCCTCCAGAGCCCGTGGATGGCTGCCCGGAGTCTGAGCAGTGGACGGAAGGACTGCGGTTGGAGATACCACCTACTCTGTGTCTGGAGGCCGTCACCTCCAAAGTGGAACCCCACCGCTCCTCTCGTTTGTCCCTGATGATAGCAGCACATGCCTGTGTTTTATGTCCTTTATTTCAAATACAAATAGACTCAAAATACTCACCTGTGAGCCCCCATGTACAGTATTTTATGGCTGCATACACATGCTCATGTGGTCAGGAATAACAATAAGTGAGCCTCGGGGTTCTCGTATTACTTCTTTGTCGTCGTCATTATCATCGTTGTCATCGTCAGCTTGGCTGTTTGAAGCTGCCTTGGCATGGAGCATCCTGAGCTGGGGGGCTTTCATTCGTGCATGTCTAAGCACGTGCTCACACGTTGCCCATGATCTCAACAGCGTTTGACCCTCGCTCTCCCTCTTGCCCACAGGAAGCCTTGGAATCCTGCCAGACGCGCATTTCTAAGCTGGAGCTCCACCAGCAAGAGCAGCAAGCTCTGCAGACGGACACCGTGAACGCCAAAGTTCTCCTGGGGAAGTGCATAAACGTGATCCTGGCCTTCATGACCGTCATCCTTGTGTGTGTGTCTACCATCGCCAAGTTCGTCTCGCCCATGATGAAGAGCCGTTTCCACATCCTTGGCACCTTCTTTGCCGTGACGCTCCTTGCAATATTTTGCAAAAACTGGGACCATATTCTATGTGCCATAGAAAGGATCATAATACCCAGATGAAGCCACTGGTCCCTGTCTCCAAGTGCTTTCACGTTTCTGTTTTAAAGAAAACTCTGTGCATACTACCAAATTTTAAAATGAACAGTTATGCTGACTAGAGATCACCAGGCCCAGGCTGTGCCTTGTAAATAACTCCCATTCTCTTCACGCAGTAGCAACTGCCACTCAGCCCCTGTACTTGGTGGACATGAATCCATTGCAGAGCCTTCCCCGCGTTGCTCACTGCCTTAATCAGACCAGATTTCCTGCCCACCTGACTAGCCCAGCATGGTAAACCTCTGTTTACCGAGCATTTGGCATAATCAGTGTGACCCATGAGAAAAAGAGTTTGAAGCCTCTGTCTCTCTCCCCTAAGTCTCTATCAAAATTGAGCTTCACAGTTGCTCATGGTTGCATTTTCCCTGAGTCCTGTAAGCAGCAAGGCTATGGCAGGACTTGCGGGAGGGAAGGAGTACGGGCGTTGGCCATGGGAGTGCTTGTGGCCTTCAGAAGCACAGCACATCCTGTGTAATCCATTCTGCTTGGGCACAGGCGACACGAGGTCTCCTGCATTCCAAGTGGTCAGGTGCACGTGGCCCGTCATAACATAGACATCTCACAACACACCCGTTTATCCTTCGGAAGTCGAGCTTAGATGTTCTCTTGCACTTTAAAGGGTAAGACACGTAAAAAAAATAAATAAATAAATAAAAATAAAGGGTAAGACACGAAGATTTAGGGGTAGGGCTTTTGCCTTCTTGCACCCAGGGAACTGCACACCTAATTTTGTTCTAAGGGGCTATGGAATAGCTTTCCTACAAGCATGTAGAAGTGCTTCCAAATCCCACCCCAAACTGTGGCCTAAACATTACTGTAGGGTCCCGTAAGCACTACTCTGGAGGTTTGCATTTCAGCAAATCTTAATTGTGATAAACCCCCTGTAAGGATGTGATTCTGCTTTATTCACTGGCCTTGGGAGGGTTATAAAGCTTACTGCACAAGTGAAAAAATGATGCTCACGTCTTGGGTTTCTTCTTCTTCTTCAAGAAGGACAATAGAATTGTACTTTATAAAGTGAAAGTGCCCTGAGGTAGGAGCGCGCAGGAGGAAGACAGAACGTGTGGTCTGATGGTGTGGCAGTCGAATCAGTGGGAGCAGTTCACCTGGGTTAAGACTGAGAAGGTCCTCAGAGGACCTGTAAGACCAGCCAGGATCAAATCAATTAGATCCCGTGTCCGCACCACAGTTGTCGGTTGTCTTTCAGGGTCTCCCTGACGGGCCTCAGTAATGGAGTGGCCATGCTCTCCCCCGGAGGCGAAAGCACGCAAGAGTTCACGTCTCTCATCTGTGTGGGCGAGCGAGGCTCCTCACTAATTTCAGCCCAGATGCTACTTCTCTTGAAATCTTTTTCTCTCTGTACCTAACGAAGACGAAGATAGAAGATTTTAATGGAATCTGCTGTTCAGTCCCTCCTTCCACCATCCACTCTGTTATCTGAAGGCGTAAAGATGTATGTTAGTGTACATTTTCTTCCAGAAAACATCGAATCGCCTGGATTTAAATTAAGTGCAATATTTTGCGAACAGCTGCTCTTAGGGAAATCTCCTGAAAAAATGTGACAGTGTGCCATGGTTTGAGAGAATGGAATAGTCGAGCATTTGGTACAAGTCCAGTGTGTGTGAGACTCAGACTCAAGCTTCTTCTTTTTTTAACCGTACGCTGAGTTCCGTGGTTTTACTAAATTCACAAACTTAGGCGACTATCCCCACTATCTAATTCTGGACTCGAGCTTTTTAAAGCAGTCACCATCATTTCGCGACATCTCTGGCTGTTTGTATTTTGGATTCAGGGAAGAGGGAGCTACCAGCCCCCCCCCCCCGCCCCCATCCCATGGCTGTGTCCTCTTGCACTGTCAGACTCTACCTTGTTCTGCCAAGTTGGCGGTAAATACACTGTGACCCATCAAATCCAGGGGACAGAAAAAGAGCTCCAGATCCAGGGAAGAAATGGAGAAAGAATGGTGTGCTTGCTTTTGCTTCTGTATTTTAATGGCCAGCATTCCCCTTTGTCAGTCTCCTTTTTGCTGAGGGCCGGATGTAACGTACGCCCTTGGATCAAGCTGGGTCCTGGTGGGTGCCTCTTGGGTTCTGTGAATCTTTCTGAGGCCCTTTGGATGTGCCGGGGATTGCAGTGGACAAAGATGCTGCCATTAGTTTAGAGAGAGTGAGTGACATGGCCAGCCCTTGAGATTAAGGCTGCGGGAGGACCCAGGACGTGGACCTGCCCCACAGGCCACTGTGCTCCACTCAGCATTGGCTTTGACACTTCCCAGACATGCAGGTCAGTGTGTCTCCTCCCTACGGAGAGAAGTGGGAAAAATGGAAAGCAGCGCACTCCGCCCTCTCCAGTCTGGAGCTGTTAACAGAAACTGCTAGAAACTGGCTCTGTTGTGAAATAACCTAGGGTCTAAATCACCCCACCTGATCATGACTTCTTTGCACAGAATTTATATTTCCGGTGATTCTCATTAGATATCAGATAACCTTATTTTCACTTGGGTAGGCCAAACCTACGTGGCTTATTTATTTTAGAGTCTTGTTGAAAGTTTATGAATCTTTTTAATAAGCTGATCTACTCCAAGGAGACCTTTATTCTCTGCAGAGTTTATTGTTCTCTTCTTAAGGAATAAATCCTGCCATTGTATGTTTTCTTTCCTGTGTAAGGGGACTCAATAAAATTTTACAAATTATTCAATTAAAACTTGTAATCCAGCTAGGACATTTCCTGGAATTGGCTATCTATGCTTACGTCAACTAATCCTTTTTCCCCCCACCTTTTCATGGGTCGTAAACATCTCGTACGTACCTAAACCTAAAGATAAAATCAGTCGTGGGGTGGGCAGGCCCTGCTCACTTAGCGAATTTAGTGATGATTAAAGGTATCGGACATTGCATTTTATCACAGGATTTTGTGGTGACATACTATTTTCATGATCACCATGATTATGATAGTTTGCTGAGGACAAAACAAGAACCTAAAAATACTCTCCTGTGGGTTTTGAACTGGTTATTCCAGCTTATGTTTTGAGTATGATCAAGCCCGAACAAAACATCCTCCCCTCCCCCCAAAATTCCAACCACAATGAAGCAGTAAATAAAAGTACTCCATTGCTGATTTTGTACAGAGAGTAGGATCAGTCCCAAGTTTCTAGCATGTGCCATTAGTGGCTTTGCTTCTGTGATCACCATGAACTACAGAAAGACTGAGATCTTCTGAAAATCCCTGCCCCTTCTCCCATAAGGCAGTTATCCCTTTCCGTCAGCATCATTCTGCTTTGTCACTCTTGTTTTCATTGAAATGTCGCCCTGCTAGGTATGTTTATTGCCCTGCCATTTCTCCAGCATATTAGGTTTAATTATGGGATCAATAACAGTGATGGGAATTGGATTCCCTCAGGCCACCTAATTATTTTTATCCTTTGGGATTGGAGTTTAAATACCAAATGGTTTTGCATCAAACAGGAACATCTTTTTGTTGAATCTAAGTATAGTTGTATTGGTTTGGAAAAGCATTTCACTATGCTTATTAAGATGAACATGTGTGATTAGACCTATTTTGCGTATTTCTATAATTGTGAGGAGTGAGCCAGAGGTAGAGCAAAATGGCATTATTTAAAATTCAGAGCTTTATCTGGAGAGAAGTGTTTCAAAAAGTTTAGCCCATGTGCTAAGGAAGGAGTTGGTCTAAAAAGATAAGTCACTGAAAAGAATGATATTGGCATATTTACATCAAAGGTAGTTAAGAAGCCAAAAGATACAGTAAATGCAAAGTTTGTTAACCCAGAAGATACAAAGCAAAACTAACCTATAATTTTCTAAAGTCAGTGCAATTATCTGTTTATAAGAAGCTGGAAAGGAATGTACCTTGATTGTTTTAGGAATAATTTGTGTGTTGCAGTTTTAATTTATTTAAAACATGTCCCCTGTGTTTGTCCTAAGAGAAATATTTCAACAAAACGTGCTCTGTGTTTAAGATATGTTTAGGCAGTAGTTAGCAGTTCTGAAAATGGAAACTAGAAATGTTTATTGTGAGGTGTTTTTGCAGAATTTGTTTTTGTGAGATACTATGTAGTTCCACGTCAGCCTAAAATTGTAAATTCTCTGTAGATTGTCATCCTATTCAAAGCAGGTGCCATTATTTTTTTAAATAAACATTTGATGTTAGCGTTGATGTTAAATAGTTAGGTTTCTTAAATTTTCATATTTGTCAGAGCACATCTCAGTAGCAAGTGTGTGCGTCTGTATGTGTGTCTGTAAAATCAATTTTTAAATGGATTTTATTTTTTACAACAGTTTTAGCTTCACAGCAAACTTGATCAGAAGGTACAGAGATTTCTGGGATGCCTGAGTGGCTCAGTTGGTTAAGCATCTTACTCATGATTTCTGCTCAGGTCATGATCTCGGGGTTGTGAGATCAAGCCCTGTGTTGGGCTCCATGCTCAACAAGGAGTCTACTCGAGATTCTCTCTCACTCTCTCCTCTTCCATCCTTCCCACCTTCTGTCTTTCTGAAATAAATCTTAAAAAAAAAAAAAAAAAGGGATCCCTGGGTGGCGCAGCGGTTTGGCGCCTGCCTTTGGCCCAGGGGGCGATCCTGGAGACCCCGGATCGAATCCCACGTCGGGCTCCCGGTGCATGGAGCCTGCTTCTCCCTCTGCCTGTGTCTCTGCCTCTCTCTCTCTCTCTCTGTGACTATCATAAATAAATAAACATTAAAAAAAAAAAAGGTCTAGAAGGTACAGAAATTTCTCAAATACCATGTCTATGTACCTACATAACCTCCCCCTATCAATACCTTCCCCCACACACACAGGGTACATTGTTAAAGTGATGACTTAAAGCCTACGCTGACACATAATCTCCCAAAGTCCATAGTTTATATAAGGGTTCACACTAGTACATTCTATGGGATTGTACAAATGTAGAGTGGCATATATTCACCATGCCATTAGTATCACACAATAGTTTCACTGCTCAAAAATTCTGTGATTCCCCTATTAATCCCTCCCCACCGGCCCCACTGCCCTGTAATCAATTTTTAAACTAACTTCAAGTCTGTTCTATAGGAAGTTGTTGGTGTGTGATGTATGGCTCATTCCTCAATCCCTGGGTGGGAGGAAGAAGGGTGATTTCTTCACAGTCCCTGGAATGCCAGGAAATGTATCCAGTGTCATGGAAAGGGGGAATGTGGACGAATGCTGAGGACAAAGCAGAAGCCATCGTGAGCCAGGACATCATCAAGAGTGAGAGGGCAGTGTGAAGACAGGTGTGTAGACAAGCAGGTGGTTGAGCAAGTAGACTCCTCTGGTGAAGCAGCCTGGTTAGTGGGGTTTCTCATCTGTGTGGTGCTTTGGTATTGACAAAGCATTTTATCAGACAGTAACTCATCTGAACCAGTCCTATGACGTGAGCACCATCATCCCCATTATATCGATGAAATTGAAGCTCAGACACATGCACTTTGCCCAAGGTCACAGCTGGGGCAGGAGATTCTCAGTGCTTTTGTTTCTGATCCCGTCTGGTTACCCTCTGCTTCTAGTCCACTCTAGGCATGGAGCAGTTTTCTTCTGGTCATCCAGTACCTACCTTCTACAAACAGAATTTTCGATGATGGAAAAAGCCCATTATGGATCAGCCCATTCCCAGCCCTAGAAAGGAGCACATTTGAATCTTTGGAAATCTTACAGGATCCACTGTTCTTTTGTACACCTGTTGTTTTTTGATATCTGAAGATGTAAAGACAGGAAATGGAGGTGATTGCGTTGAATGTGTGTGTGGCCCAGCGTATTCCCAAATGTTACTTTAGGGAAAAACACCTCACCAAGTCTGTATTTTCTTAAAAAAGAGATGGAGAAAACATTTAATTAGTGGATCCTAGCTAATAAGGAGTAAAAATAATGCTGTGGAATAAAGCAGTGCTTTCTCATTTTGAGTAACATATGGACTAACAAAAAGTCTGCTGGGGCTCAGAGTCACAACTTGACAAGTGACTTAAAGCCTAGTAACATTTCATAATAGCTTTTCTGAAAGTCCTACTTACAGTTACTTTTTTAAAAAATTTTTATTTATTTGAGAGAGAGAAAGTGTGCAGAGGGAGAGAGAGAGAATCTCCAGCAGACTCTGTGCTGAGCCTGGAGCCCAACATGGGGCCTCAATCCTACACCCCTGAGATCATGACCTGAGCTGAAACCAAGTGTTGGACGCTTGATGGACTGAGCTACACAGGTGCCCAACAGAGTTGCTTTCTGCTAGGTATGACCATGAGATGTAGACATGTACAGGACGCGCACGGTGAGACCAAACAGCACCTTTCTGGGCTTTCAAAGACCTGGGAGGACAGCTTGCGTTCTCTGAGCATTTACTGTGTGCAGCACCATGTGCCGAATGCTTTGCATGTAATCGCACATGTAATTTTTCCAACACCCAATAAATTAAGCACTAGTATCCCTGCTTAACAGACGGGGAAAGAGGTTCAGGAGGGTAAACAACCAGCAGCATCATGCAGCAGGCAACACCAGAACCATCTATTCAGCCCCATGCTCGCGTGACTCTAGCTCCTGTCCTGGGAGCCGCTGCCCCACGCTCCAATGGAAGGGATCAGGCCATTGGCTTCTCGTACTCGCCAGCTCCTGCCTCCTGCCAGCCCTGGGAGTCACTTGTAACCCTAGGACTGGACCGTCTACACTGGAGTCGCAGATCGCGCGTTTACACGCTCGCGCTGTTGGCCTACCGTGGTGAGGGCGGCCAGCAGGAGCTCCCAAGAGACGTGGGCTGACGGATTTGTGGGCCGAGAGAACGGAAGACTGTTAATTAAAGAAACTTCTTCACCTCTCTGGCTTTCTGAGCTGCTTTAGGTGTAGGATGGGCAGTTGGCTCAGCTGAGTATTCATCAGCTCTTTTGGCTTAGCTTTGGGACGGTGGAGTCCCTGGTAGCTTGTGCTCCTGCTCCGTGACATCTGCTGCCGTCTTCGGTGACTACCTCTGAAATGTTTTTCCTCGTAGAACCAGCCAGAATTTCTCTCCCGCCAGTCCTTTACCTGAACTAAAGCAGTTAATGGGAGTGAGCGTCAGCCGTGTTAACAGCTGTTGTGCTTAGTGGCCCTTCTGCTCTGGCCCAGACACTGGGGATTGAGTGGATTTTTTTTTTCTCTGTTGTGATGAAATATACGCTACTGGGTAGTAGAGAAAAAAAGGCAAGTTACTACCTTGGTTGGTACTAATAGTTAAGGGACTCCAGTTACCAAAGAAACGGTCAGACACCTGGATTCTTCTCTGATTCTTGGCCTGAGCCTTCCACCGGGCGTTTCCTCCCCAAAGTGGTTTTGATTGCCGTTTGCTCATCATACATCCCCGAGGTTTGAAGCCGAAGCCATCTAGCTGTGGGCAACAGAAGTCTAACACGGACACCCAAAATTTAGGTCATAGGCAGGACCTACCCGTCCCCCCTACGCAGTGGCTCAAGCCAGCAGCGCCCCCAACACAGGCCCGGATTCACAGAGAGGTGGCCTCCCCAGACACGGGGGGCAGAACTGCCGCAAGGCCACCTCCTGCTGTGTGTAGGGTTGCCCTTGGCCCACAGACACAGTGACCTGAGAGAGTTGAGGAAAACTGGGTGTGGGCTTGCAGCGAAGGAGCCCCATGCACTCGCTCCAGTATCTCTCCTTCAGGGCAGGGCTGCGAGGACACGAGGGGCTGCAGGCAGGCGGCTGGCTCTCCCGGGCAGCTGGACAGCAGGCCGCAGCGTGTCGTTGGTCCCGCTGGAGGCAGGGTCTGCCGTGTGTCCGGCCCGAGGAGCTGCTGCACGGGCTCCCGGAGAGTTCCCGACTCTGCTTGGGCTCCTGGCTTCCTTAGCAGGCCTGTCCTACCGGGGCCCACTGAGCTCTCCGGCTGCTCAGGGCGGTCAGCCCCTCGGAAGCTAGGTGGAGTTGAGTGGAAATCAGTGCTTGTCCTTGTCAGGGATGTCCTTGTCGGGTCGGGCTGGCACGAAGGGGTTTCGCGGGAAGAGTCACCTACTCAACTAGCAAGTGGCTTCTGAACAACTGCACAATGACGCGTGGGAGGTCCCGCCTGAAAGTGCGGTGTGACTAACCCAGGGGAGTGCTCACCCTCTCCGGAACCCCCTCTCCTAAACCGTGGAGTGCCCAGGGCTGTGGGGCTCAGAGAAAGTGCGTGGAAGGGGACCTGCGTCATTTCATGTGTCCGTCAGGCCCCTGCTGTGTGTCAGGCTCCGTTCTAGGCACAGGCATGCCCAGCGGTGGCCCTGTCCTCCTGGGGGTTACGTTCCAGTGGGAGGAGGTGGACGATTAAGAGAAAATACATAATATTTGATGGTAGGAAGGCCCGTGCTCGGAGCTCTTAACCTAAAATTAAAATCTACCTCCATGTTCTTAGAGAGGATACAAACTTCCTAAGTGGATTTTTCGGGTTTTTTTGTTTTCCTCAGCTCCATTTCACAGACAGCCCCGTGGGCACAGCTGAATAGAGCCCTTTAAAAAGGCAATAGGTCTAAGTCAGACTCCGCGCCACAGCAGGGGCCCTCAGAAGCTCTGGGGTGGTGCTGCTAGGAAAGGGGATGAGATGCTCCCGTATTCCTGCTCCTTTGGGCTTGAAATGAATAACATGCAAATGAGCACCTGGCTCTGAGTCAGCAGTGAGTAACCCCGCTGCGCTGTGGGACGCTGAGCCCCAGCACCGGCCTCCCTGCCGGCTCCTCTGATCCCTGAGGAGCTGCTGCACCCCCGCCCCTGCACCCTGCACCCCACCCCTGCCCCTGGCCCCTGAGCCCAGGCCTCCTCAGGCCTCCAGGCCCCAAGTGCCAAAGGCAGCATCCCTTCTGGAGCTTCCTTCCCCACTGGCTGTCCCTCCACAGAGGCCGGGGAGCCCCCCTCCTGGGCCCCAGCCTCTCTCCCACTCCCCTTCTGCACAACCATCATCCAGGGCCCTCTGCCTGCCTCTTGCTGCTGAATCATCAAGTCGGGGTGCCCCCCTGCAGCCACCCGGAGCCACTGGAATCCTGCCTTTCCTCATCTCCCCCTCCTAGTCCCTCTCACCACCACTTAGTCTCCACCCCTCTCTGCCAGGATGTCTTCATCCACCGAAACCTCTTATAGGCCCCAGAACTCACCCAGAACTTGTGTCGGGGGGTCACCAGTGACCTGTTCCCTGCTCTGGCAGCCACACCACGGCCTGTATCTTTATTTACTGCCTGTGCCTCTGGCCTTTGCCTCTCTCCCTCCAGCCTGGAGCCTTCTGCTCCCGTTTGGTCTCTCCCTGCCACCACTCTTCGGGTTCCCCCACCACCTCTTGACCACTGTGCACGCGGTGTCCAGTCACCTCCTATCTACAGACCCCTGTGTGTCAGCTGGCATCCCTGGAACGAATAATCTCTGTCTTGTGCAGTGAGCAGCTGCCTCTATGTTCAGCCACAGACCCGTATTTCCAATATTTACCTGGCCTTCCTTTCTACACTGATTGCTGTGGGGCACCTCAAAATATAACACCAAAACCACTGTTTTGCCCTTGTGTCCACTCTGCTCCTTCTGTGCTGCCATTGAAGGCACCACCACCACCCACTCTCCTACCCAAACTCGAAACCTCAGAGCCGTCTGTCCTGCTCACCGGCATCACCAAGTCATGTCAGTTCCCTCTTCCAAATGAGCTCCAGAGCGCCCACCTTACTGTACCCCACCTGCCACTACCATGCTTCAGGGCATCATTATTCCTCCTCGGGACAGTTGTAACAGCTGGTTTTGCCCCCACCTGATCCATCCCCAACGTGCCTGCCAGTGTGATCTTTCTAAAATACAAGTCAGACAGACCACCCTGCTCCACCGCACAAACCTCCAGGGGTTCCCCATCACCCACGAGGCCAAGTCTGAGTTTCTGAGTGGGGCCCACAAGGTCCTCGAGGTGCCAGAGCCAGTCCAGCTCCCCAGCCTCACCCAATCCTCTTGCCCCATGCTCCCCGTAAGCCGCCTGGACCCAGCTCGCAGTGTCACTCCCCGGAGGGCTGGATGAGTGTCTACTTCCCTCTGTGATGACACTTCTCCCGATTATCAGTCTTCCAGACCCTCTCAGGGTTTCCCCCCTCATGATTTCCTTTATCCTAATGCTCACGAGGTGTCTGTGTTCTGTCTCTCTTCTGTGGCATGTAAACTGTGAGTTCCCAGTGGCCGAGCCACATCCTGCCCATCGGGTTCTCCCCTCAGGACCTCACCAGGTGCCAGGCACATGGGTGGGTTCAAAGATGCAATAAGCACAGGAGCCAGAACTGTAAGAATGGAACCCCAAATGGGGCTACCTTCCTTCCCATCAGTAGTGTGAGCACTTGGGCTGGGACTGCATCCCTTTCTTCTTTATCTGCCATTCCCAGACAGTTGGTGGAAGCTGTATGTTTACGATGTAGTATATTCCTGTGCTATTGAATATGGACTGGGTTTACTCAGACTTTCTACCAGAAACTCTTCCATTGCAAAGAGTAAGGTTATCTAACTAGAACAGTGATGCTTTTTTCTTTTTTTTTAAAGATTTATTTATTTATCCTAGAGACAGATAGACAGAGCAGGGTGGGCAGAGGGAGAAGGAGAGAATCTCAAGCAGACTCCCCACCACATACAGAGCCTGATACATGGGGCTCGATCCCATGACCCTGAGATCATGACCTGAGCTGAAACCAGGAGTTGGCCGCCCAACTGACCGAGTCACCCGGGCACTCCAGAACAGTGACGCTTCTTAAAAGCTTGCCTTCAGCTTCACTTTCCCTGATACTGACCTTTACCTCACCCTGCCTGGACCTCGCCCAGTCCCAGAAGAAAGTCTGGGACCATAAAGCAGGCCTCATAAAAACTTGCTGGAGTCCGAAGTTGACCCTGGCTGGAAGGAGAACACACCTGTGAGCCTAGCCCCAGGCTTTTCACTTTTATCTAACTGGTGAACCATATTTCTGAGCCTAAAACAAGGAGATATGAGCTTTTAACTGATAAAGAAAGCCAGTTCCTGTCCATTGGCCTCGCCATTTACCAGGCTCCGGGCGTGGGGGCCTGATGTTGCGTCACTTCATCCCTACCACGGGCCCTGGGAGAAGCAGCTGCACTTAGATGTGAAGGGACCAGCGTGGTGGAGCTGAACTCAACACCTCAGGCCACCATGGGAGCATGGGACTGCCTGTGTCATGAGTTGGGGATCCTGAAATAGGAGAACCTCTGGGATTTCAATGATTTCTGAGGACAGTGGGACAGAATGTTGGAAATTTTGAGTTTCTGATAGTTCTGAGGATTTTTGGAAGCCTTGATCTCAGCAGGGGGCAGCTAGATGTTACAGGAGGGGCCCAAACGCCAGCTGCAATCACACAGCCTCCCGAGGCTGGCGCATCTTTCTAGAACTTTGGAACTGCAGGAGCCTGCAGCCTCTATTTTGACACAAGGAGGTCCAGATCTGCGTTCAGGCCCAGAACTATATGTTTACACATGTAATATATTCATATGCTGTTAGTGCTATATGTTGCATATTTAGGGACATTTAATTCATATATGTGAATAGATTCACTGCTTTTTAAAAAATACTTTTAAATTTTGAAAGGATCATGAATTTAGAGAAAAGTTGGATATTTAATACAAAGAATTCTATTTTTCCAAACCGCTTGAGAATATGTTGCCAACCTGATGTCCACTCACCTGCAAATACTTTAGTGTGTTGTTCCTAAGGATAAAAACATTCTCCTACATACGTGTAGTATAACCATCAAGAATCAGGAGATAGATCCGTAAAGTACTGACGTCCAATCCTCAGACCTCATTCAAGTTCTTCCAGTTGTCCCAATGATGTCTCTCGTAGCCAAAAGATCCCATTCAGAATTAGGAATTGCTTTTCGTTGTCACTTTTTTTTTAAAGATTGATTGATTGATTTATAATAGAGAGAGAGGCAGAGACACAGAAGGAGGGAGAAGCAGGCTCTATGCCGGGAGCCCGACGGGGGACCCTATCCTGGGACTCCAGGATCATGCCCCAGGCCCAAGGCAGGCGCTAAACCGCTGAGCCACGTTGTCACTTTTGTGTCCTTCTATCTGAAACAGTTCCTCTGCCTGTCCTTGACTTTTGTGACCTTGGCACTTTTGAAGATTTCAGGCCAATTATTTTGTGTAATATCCCTTCGGGTGGTGGGTCCTTACGATCAGATTCAGGTTATCCATCTCTGGCAGGAACATCACAATGTTACTGGACCCTCTCATACAGGCCCCAGCTTTGGTTTGTCCCATTACCATGATTTTGCTCCAATCGCTGCATTTAGATGATGTCTGCTTCTTCATTGTAAAGACATTTTCCCCCCGGTGATGAATAACTATGTGAGTGGAGGTACCATGTTCCTCCTAGTGTTTATCAAACTTTCAATGGATTCGTTTATTACATCGGTATGACATCATGACTTCCTCTTTTATTCAAAGGTTTAAAACACATGATTATTGGTCTTCATTACAATGACCTGTTGTCCCCTGTTCAGCCAGTGGGAACTCACTCAAGTTGTCTTTTGTGTCCTCTGACAGTCCTTTTGACCACACCTTGCTTTTTCTTCCAGGCTCACTTTGTGCTCTCCCTTCCTAGAGCTGGAAATGGCCATTGTTTGCAAGGAATGTGAGTTTCTTTTAGTGGAAAATAAGTATGTAAAGCCAAGACTTGGGTGTTAGCTTTGCACTTTGCTATTGAGATGTCACCCTCCAAGGCCTGCCCAGTGGCTTGGAGGTAAGGAATCCATGTAGTGTTTGTATATGGATTTATGCATGTGCATATAATGTGTAATGTGATATATGTTCATACCTATACTTCTGTTATGGACTGAATGTTTGTAGCCCTCACCTCCAGGGTGATAGTGTTTGGAGATGAGGCCTTTGGGAGGTGACTAGGGTTAGATGAGATCATAGAGTGAGCCCTGAGGATGGGATTAGTGGCCTTATCAAAAGAGGACACATATGGATATGCTGAGAAGGCGGCTGTCTGCACACCAGGAAGAGCACCCTTACCAGGAGTCATGTCTGCCACACCTTGCTCTTGGACTTCCCAGCCTCTGGAACTGAGAAGTAAGTGCCTGTCGTTTAAGTCACCTAGTGTGTGATATTTTATCATAGCACCCCAAGCTAAGACAATACCTCTTTTTGCTTAACCACAAGTTCATATGGATACACATTCAGCTCTAAGCTTGTTTCTGCACCTATCTGTATACAGAAACCCACGAGTGCACAGCCGTACCTCCGATCCCAATGCAACACCCCTGAATTCACTCTCCTTTTCTTCCTTTTCCTACTTGCAACTCCCTTCTACAACAATGAGACACTGGCTTCCATTGCCTCTACTATCCTGGGTCATTTGGCCACCTCGCTGTTTCCAGCACCCCAACCTGGGTGGTTTTGGCCAGGCTGCCTCTCATCTGGCTCACCCTCCCATCCAATGGCACTCTAAGACACCTCTTTGCCTGTCTGGACTCTCATTACCTCCACCAGTCTCTCCCCAGGCTATATGCTTGTCACCCTGCTGGGGCCTTGCTGCTCCACTCTGAGCCATCCACCCCACCCCAGGGAGCCCCACCTTGCTGTGCTCTTTCTTCATGGCTTTAGAATTCAGTTGATGGGGCACCTGGGTGGCTCAGTGGTTGAGCATCTGCCTTTGGCTCGGGGCGTGATCCTGGGGTCTTGAGATCAAGTCCCACATCAGGCTCCTTGCAGGGAGCTTGCTTCTCCCTCTGCTTATGTCTCTGCCTCTCTGTCTGTGTCTCTCATGAATAAATAAATAAAATTTTCTTTAAAAAAAGAACTCAGCTGTTCAGAAAGGGAACAGGGAGGGGGAGCAGTTTGTGTGTGTGTGTGTGTGTGTGTGTGTGTGTGTGTGTGTGTGTGTATTTTAGTAATATATAATGATTTGGAAATACAGAAGAAACAAAGAAAAAGATTTTTTTTAATGCCCACTAATTCTTCCACTGAAAAAAATGTTATTATCCTTTCCTTCCAAAAATGTCAAATTAAAAAAAACCCGGGGCAGCCCGGGTGGCTCAGCAGTTTAGCGCTGCCTTCCGCCCAGGGCCTGATTCTGGAGTCCCGGGATCGAGTCCTACATCAGGCTCCCTGCGTGGAGCCTGCTTCTCCCTCTGCCTGTGTCTCTGCTTCTCTCTCTGTGTGTGTCTCTCATGAATAAATAAATAAAATCTTTTAAAATAATAATAATAATAATAAAAACCCCAAACCCAAACTACTGGTTTCTTTAGTTGAAAAAGGAATCCTTGTCCATGGTTGACTTGGGAGGTAGCAGCCCCTCCCAGCCGGACCCCTCCCCAAGGCCTGGGCTGCCCTGGGGGTGGCGAGCGCCCACCCGCTCCTCTCTGCATGTATAATCCACCTGGGGTACATTTTTCAACCAAACTGGACTTTGACCTTTTTATTTTGTAACATATTTCCTGTTAGTCTTTTCCCTGTGCGCGTGTAATTTAACAGAACGTGAGCACTGTCTACGCCGTCGCATTCGGATACAGCCCAAGTGCTGCTTTAAGTGGCCGCATGATGGTCTATCCCATCCACGGGCCGCTTGTTTCATCTCTTGCCGCGGGACACTTACAGTTGTGACCTCTCCCAAGCTACCGGCTTCAGCTGGACCGTGTCGGGAGGGTCGTGGAGGCCTCTGGCCACCTTGCCTGCCACCGGGGAATAGGTTGGCGCTAAGACAAGCCACGTGCATTTGTGTCCCTAGTAAGCATCTCAGGGATGGGTGGTTAAACCAAAGTTTTGAGGAAGACTCCAGAACACAGAGGGTCAAATCCCCAAGCCAGGCTGGCCTGTGCAGAGCTGCCTGGAAGAGGGTGATTGCGAACCTCTTCCAGAAGCTCTTGAACCACAGCCAGGACCAAGAGCTCCAGGGACTGAGGGGGGAGACACAGAACATTCGTGAATGGTTTTTCCTTCGGATTTCCTCTGCGGAGGGTGGGGCCAGGGGTTCCGCCACTCCTCTCACCTTACAGCAGGGTCTCGGAGGGACTCTTTAGACCCACCTGTGAGAAAGCTCAAGAGGCCAGTGGCTGGCAGGGAGGGGAGGTTGTGTTGGGGTCAGCCGCAGGATGCAGGCGCTTCCCTCCCTCTGACGTGGGCGAGGTCGGCGTGGTATGTGGTATGGCCGGGATGGGGCCAGGCTGTGGGGTGGGGGCAGTCACAGCAGGAGGGGGCTACACGGGGGCACGGCCTCCCTGTGGGGCTGAGGAAGGACACCCCAGACAGATGCATCTCCTCAGGCCAAGGGAACTGCGGAGAGGAGCCCTCAGAGATGAGAATAGTCTAGGAGCCCACAGAGGCACCTGCCAGAAAGTCAGCTGTAACATCTGCCTTGACCAGAGTCTCAGCCGGCTGAGGACCCGCTCGAGAAGGACCCTCCCAGACCCTAAGGGATCAGATGCACCCGAGAAGGCTGGTAGAGTAAGAGTTGGTGCAAAGAGGAGAAACATGAGGTAGAAAAAGAGAGAGGAGAGCTATGTACTCCCACCCTCCTTTAAAAATTTTATTTATTTATTCATGAGAGAGACAGAGAGGGAGGCAGAGACACAAGCAGAGAGAGAAGCAGGCTCCCCACCGGGAGCCCTATGCGGGACTCGATCCCAGGACTCGATCACGACCTGAGCCGAAGGCAGACGGTCATCCGCTGAGCCACCCAGGCGCCCCTACATACCTCTTTCCACCTCAGGCTTTGGGCCTGACACAGGCCTGGTGGTGGAGGGGAGACCTGACGCAAAATCAGATTCGGGGTTTTTTATTTTGTTTTATTTTTTTATTAATCTTGGACCATGTAAATTTCAGAACTGTGACTGAATTTGCTATTGAAGGTGACTTCAGCCTGTCTGTCACCTAAGGGCAAGGACAAAACTCTGAGTCTGCTGGAGGTTTCACCTAGGCATATGAAGATATGATTCCCCCTGAGTAGTTTCCAAGGATGGTGACAAACAGCTGTAAAGTTCATTTTTATCACATCTCATGAACAGCACACGCAACATACCATTTATAAGCGGACTAAAAGGGGCTTAAGCAACAAAGACTTATTTTTCTCACTTAAAAAGAAGTTGGGAGGTAGGTGGCTGCAGAGTTACTTATTCAGCTCAGTGAGGACCAAGGACCGAGCTCATGCCATGCTTCTGCTCTGCCAGCCTCAGCGCGTCAATGATGTCTCCCCTCCCGGCCACAAGATCGCTGCCCCAGACCAGCCATCACATCCCCACACGGAAAAGCACAGTGGGACACGCAGGCTCTCCTTACTCCTTGCCTTTTTCAGAGAGGAAGATCGCTTCCACAAGACCCTTGAGGTCGAACTTACCACCCCTGGGCCAGAGTGACTCACGCGACCACACCCCTCGTGTTCACTGCCTCATTTCATAAGACGCCTCAAACCTCCATAAAGTAGAATCAGTGCCTCCCTCCCGTAAGCCGCCTTCAATGATGTCATCTGTGATCTAAGTGCCAAAACCAGGGCCTGTATTTCATAGCCCTGGTGTTCCTTGGTCTCGAGATCGCTCAGCACCACACATCTCTCCTGCCTGTGGAATCTTGTCCTCCCCCAGGGGGTTTCCTGAGCCTCCGCTCCCGGGTCAGGGGTCTATGGCTCCGTGATCCCCATCCCGCCTCCTTCCCGCACGCTCCGCGTGGCTTCAGCCCTCACCCAGCACGTAGTTGGTGCCTACCACTTTTCTGAATTATGGATTTGATTTTCAGGGTTCTATAAAATATAGATATTTCTCGCATTGATGTGAGAGCCCCTCGAACTACAAAACCAACTAAGAAACTAAAGATCATTGTTTTCCCCTTACAGCAGATCGGTTCTTTTCAGACCCTATTTCCATTAAAGCCGCCATGACCACCACAACCACCACCACCATCGACCTTGTCACCCTAGCTAGAAACCTCAAATCCGACTTCCTCATCCTTCCCGCCATCCAACGATGATGCCAATTCTACCTTCTAAGTAGATCTTGAATTTGTCACCTTTCCATCTCAACCACCCCTAGCTTGGTTCTGGTTCAGCTCGTCCCAGGGCAGGTGTAACAGCCTCTTAGCTACTACTCCTTTCCCTTGGTTGCCCCCCTGCCTTGTATGAAGAGATGATGCCTGGAACTGTGGCAGCTGTCTTGTAGCCCTGAGGTGACAAGAGCGAGAGCTAACAGCAAATGTGCTCAGGATGCAGCAGAAAAATGGAGAGAGGATGGGAGCCTGTCAGCTAGCCCTGCAGGAATCATCCACCTGCAGACTTCATGTGATGTGAGGTCATCAATGTCTGTCCTGCTTGGGCTCCTGTTGGTGGCCACTAATTAAATCATAAGGCGTTTCTAACCAACTCAAGGAGTGGGAAAGCTAGAGGATCCAGTAGGAGTAAACTTGTGACATGCGGATTTGGCAATCTTGACGCAGTTATTGTGACATGAAGGTTATTTTTAGGTAGCTGGCGGGGGGGAGGTACCCAAATGATTAAATATTAATTTCTTATTGTTGAGTAATGTGTTCAATAGATAACATATCCGTCTCTACAAACCTTCACCCAATCCCTCATTTGTCCCTTTCACTTAGAACTGCTTTTAAGCTTTAAGATAAAGGAGGCTTTTGAGTAATTCTGTAGAGTATTTTACAGTGGTCACATGACACATCTCCTGGGTCAGAGGGTCACACGGAGGCCTCCATCAAATATGCATTTGGGGTAAAGACGTGCAGAGGCAGAGACATGCAGAGAGGGTTAAGGCTGTCGCAAGCCAGTGTAGGGTAAGGTGGGTGTGGGTGAACGCAGAGGATGGGTCAGTAGGCTGGGAATAAACTAACGTGGAACGCTGGGCTTGGGGAGGGTAGATCCCTTCTTTCCCCAGTAGGGCGCATTCGTGGGCTCCAGCTCCTGTGGCCTCCTCACCCTTCTCTAGCTCTAAGGTGACTTCTCTCAACGTCACCCATGTGCCATCCATAACACAACTTGGCCCTCTCCTGCCTCCAGGTCTGAAGTCTGGCTTGGCGTGTAGAGTGGGATCTGCTTGGAAGCCAGGCCTGAGGAGACTCGTCTTGAAGCTATAGATGTTTCTGGTGGCTGCTGCTGGTTGCTTAGGAGAATCATCAAGCTGGATCCTTATTGTGCCACAGGCAGAGATGTCAGGATGAGGCTTGGCACAGGGAGCGCTCAGAAGGAGCAGGGGCCAGTAGGGCCAGTGCAGAACCCTGGGCTCCCAAGGCAGCACCCCTGCTCATATTCAGACCTGCAGGTTGACTTGAGTGTGTGTTCTGATGACGGTGGGCCGTCCTGACGTCTACCAATGGTCAAGACTGAGAAGGGAGAGTGAAGCCTCCCTGACAAAGTACAAAACCCCTGGGGCCAGCAGTCCAGCAGACACCTGGTTCCTAATCACGAGGCCTCCAAAGACCCTGGTCCTGTCCCTGCACGTCACCACTCCCCAAACTGCCCCCTCCATGTGGCTCTTCTAGCCACAGAATTTTTCCAGGCTTTATAAGGCACTGCTAATTGTGGCTGGTTAGTTATCTCTGAAGAAACTATTTCAAGTCCCAATGTTGAAGAACTGCCCTTGAGCAAACTGAGAGGAAAACACTTAATAAATGTTCAGTTATTAAACATTGTACAGTTAATAAATGTTGGCCCCTGGAGAAGTATCATATTTGTTCATATCATTTCTTCTAATATTTACCTTCCCCTCAGAGAATGATGTTTGGGGAATGGGCACTTCCCCCTTCGGACCTTGTCAGCTGGAGAATTCCACACATGCCTAGACTGTTCCTCATCGTGTCCACAGCTCAGCCATTCTGTGTCTGGGGAGCCGGCTGTTGCGGGGAACAGTCATCGTCATAGCTGAGCTTGTAGCAGCCTCTAGGGGTTGCCACGGGTTACTGAGTGCTTGGCACTGGTGTCTTGGATCAGTTTGGAGCAAGAGCCCTCAGTGAATATTGCTTCCAGGTTTCCCCAGGGGGCAGAGATGACCGGATGGCTGGACCACAGCACCACCTCCATGGCCGGACCAGGCCTGGAGCTGGTTGGCAAAGGTATGAAGGGAGGACATAGGCAGGACCTGGACGGTCAGCTCGCCAAGAGCCACCTAAGAATTACTCCAACTCTACAGACACACGCCACCCGCCCCACCAGGGCGCACATGCACATACACACGCATGCACGAGCACACACGTATACACACATGCACACACATGAGTGCGTGCACACACAGGCAAACACACACACACCTGCACACACAGCAACCTGGTCTGAATGGGGAGCACATTCAAGTATCACGCCCGTCATTGGGGCCCCTTGAGCTTTTCCAGTTCTCCGCGCAGGGTCCCAACTTCCTCATTCTCCAAACACAAGCAGGAGAGGCTCTGGAGAGGCTCTGGAGAGCCAGAGCTCAGGGGCGTTGGGCTGTTTCTGAGCATAGGTTCCAGGCTCTGCTTTTTAGGGTTTATCTCAAAATCAAATCTGGCCCTGTCACTCCCTGCTTCAGGGCCTCTGGGGCTGTCCCCTCCCCCTGGGATGGCCCTCAGGTCCACCTTCCTGACTCACCTACCCTCTGGGCCTCACCTCTCCTAACACCATCTCCACATCCTAGTGGGAGGGATGTCCTCTTGGTGCTTCCAAGGCTGTGCCCTCTCCACGCCTGAGCTTCTACAACGCAGCTCCTTTGGTCACAGCTCCATGTACTGCACTACTTTATGATAATTAGGTGTGTGTGTGTGTGTGTGTGTGTGTGTGTGTGTGTGTGATCAAGTATTTGGCAGGGCACCCATGATTTGCCCACTACAGAGCCCTGTGCACCTGCTCTGGTTAATATGAAAGGAGTTTAAGAAAGGGGTGCCTGGGTGGCTCAGCCGGTTAAGTGACTGCCATTGGCTCAGGTCATGATCCCAGAATCCTGGGATTGAGCCCCATGTCGCCTTCTCGGGGGGGATCCTGCTTCCCCCTCTGCCCCTTCCCCTGTTCGTGCGCATGCTCCCTCTCTCTAACGTACTCTCTCTCTGAAATAAATAGAATCTTTAAAAAAATACACAGCTCCTACTCCCATAGAATTTCACCTTCTAGTTGAATAAATAAAACATGAACACATGAAACAACTAAAAAAAATTAAGTATTAAACCAGAGACAGCAAACTGGTAGCCTGTGGGCTGAATCCAGCCCTTAAACGTGTCTTTTTTGGCAATAACAACTGTAGCCAGCAAAGGTCCCCCCCAGCCTGATTTTTAAAATTCTAATAAAATATACATACCATAAAATTTACTATCTTAACCATTGTTAAGTATACACTTCAGTGCTATTAAGTACATCCATAATGTGCAGCCATCACCACCATCCCTCTCCAGAACTTTTCTCATCTTGCGCAACGATAACTCTGTCCCATTAAACATGAGTTCCCCATCCTTCCCTCCCTGCCCCAGCCCCTGGCCACCAGCATTCTGCTTTCCACCTCTGTAATTTTGACTACTCTAGGGGTCTCGTATAAACTGAATCACGTAGTATTTGTCTTTTTGTGAAATAACCTAACAGGCCTGGCTTATATCACTTAGTGTAATGTCTTCCAGGTTCACGTGTGCCGTATTCATCCACACAGATGTCTTCATCCGTCTCCTCCCTCTTTAAGGCTGAAGAATGTTCCATTGGACGTATGTGCCACACTTTGCTTATCCATTCATCTGTCAGTGGACACTGGGTGGCTTCCACCTCTTGGCTTTGAACATGGGTCTACAAATATCTCTTTGAGCCCCTGCTCTCAGTTCTTTCAAGTATAAACCCAGAAGTGGGATTGCTGGATTATACGGCAGACTTATTTGTACTGTATGAGGAAGCTCCACACTCCTTTTCTCAGTGGCCGCACCACTTTACATTCCCACCAACAATGCACCAGAGTCCTGAATTCTCCACACCTTTGTCAACACTTTTGGTTTCTGGTAGTAGCCATCCTAATGGGTAGGAAGCAGCCAATTTTTAAAATTTTCTGAATAAGGGCAGCCCTGGTGGCCCAGCGGTTTAGCGCCACCTTCGGCCCAGGGCGTGATCCTGGAGACCTGGGATCGAGTCCCACGTCGGGCTCCCTGCTTGGAGCCTGCTTCTCCCTCTGCCTGTGTCTCTGCTCTCTCTCTCTCTCTCTCTCTCTCTCTCTCTCTCTCTCTCTCTCTGTCTCTCATGAATAAATAAATAAAATCTTAAAGAAAATTTTCTGAATAAGTTGTCCATATTTTAAAAATCAAATTTCCTGTTTGTTTGTTTGTTTTTAATGGATATTTCCAGTTTCCTTTGAAAAACTGGGAAATCCTAGTGGCCCTGGTGCGTGTATGGCCGCTGGTGACAAGTGGCCTGCGCTGAGCAGCGGCCGCCCCTGTGCCCGGGCAGGCCCGTGTGCCAGCTGCCTTGGCCCTCCCGTGGGCCCCTGCACCCGGAGGGTGACAGCAGCTACCTGCCCCTGCCACTGCCGCTCTGACCCACAGCACTGCCAGGAGGACAGAGGCTATTCCTTGTGTCCGTCCTCAGTGGCAGATGAGAAAGCGAAAGGCAGGCAGGCTGACGGGCTTGACTACTTTCTCTGACAGCGTATGTTGGCTCCGTGTCCGGGGGGTTTGCAGGCACCCTGTTTCTTGCACTGGGCCACCCTGTCAGTCCTCAGAGGCGCTAGGGTCTGTGGCCCTTGTGTTAGACGGGGGTGGCCCTCAGCTACCCGGCTTTCGGAGACCACGGTGGCACTGTGGGCTGGGCTCACCACAGGCAGCTTGAGAAAGGAGCTAGGACCTCACTGCTGCCATGACAGATGCCACAGACTGGGTGTCTTCGACAACAGAAGTGTCGCTTCTCGCAGTTCTGGAGGCCGGGAGTCAGAGATCAAGGTGTCTGCAGGGCTGGCTTGTTCTGAAGCCTCTCTCCTCGGCTCACAGACGGCTGTTCTTCCACCTGCATCTTTGTGTCACCTTCCCTTTGCACTTGTCTGTGTCCCAATCTCCTCTCCTCGCAGGGACACCAGGCATCTGGCACGAGGGGCCACCCATCTGACCTCATTTTACCTTCATTACTTTGTAGAAGATCCTATCTCCAGATATAATCCAAATGCAACATTCTGAGGGACTGAGGGTTGGGACTGTCTCCCATGAGTTTGGGGGACACAGTTCAGCCCATCGCAGTGGGTAGGACTCGGGGGGAGGAGAGAAGAGGCTCAGTGGGCATGCATCTTGTCATCTGCTCAGCACCTATATTCGTTTCCTTCTGCTGCTTTAACAAATCGCCACAAACTTACTAGCTTAAGTGACATGCTTTCATTTTCTTACAGTTCTGGAAATCATAAAACCAAATGTTGGCAGGGCCACAATCCTGGAGGCATCAGGGAGTCTCTGTTCCCTGGCTTTTTCCAGGCCATGGAGGCTGCCAGCCTTCCTTGGCTCTTGGCCGCATTACTCTGACGTCTGCCCACATCAGCACATCTCCTTCTCTTTCTCTGACTCTCCCGCCTCCTTCCGACAAAGACCTTCTTATGATATTGGGCCCATCTGGATAACCCAGGATGAGCTCTCCATTTTGAGATCCTTAACTTAATCACATTCACAAAGTCCCTCTGCCACGTAGGGCAACACATTCTCAGTTCCAGGGAAAATTTTGGAACATGGGGGCTTGGACATCTTCGGGGAGCTGTTCTGTCTGTCTGCCGCAGCACCCCTGCCTTCCTCCCTATTCCAACCTTGAACATCTAGTGGGGAGCTACCCCTCACCATGCCAGGGTGGCCACGTGCCCCAAGCCGGTCCAGCCTGAGCCCCTTGAGGGTCTCCCTTGAGTGGCCACACGATGCTGTTTGAGTCTGGAGTTGCCGAGATCAAGCCTCCTATTAGGGGAAGCATTCGTCTGTGCTTTTCCAAGGTTGGCAGTTTAGGAATCAGTATAACCTCCACTTTGTTAGCTTTCTGTCCCTGGAAACCAGAACCATCTTGACATGTGCCAGAGATCTTTCAAATGAGGGCCAGACGGTGCGGGGTGGTGGTGGGGGGAAGTGGGGACCGCAGTGGATCTGTGTTGAAGCTAACGAAGTGTAAGCTGCAAGGCCGCTCATGTGAGATCTTCCGTGGCCCCTGCTGGGACTCAAATTCATAGGTTTCTTTCTTTCTTTCTTTCTTTCTTTCTTTCTTTCTTTCTTCTTTCTTTCTTTCTTTCTTTCTTTCATAGGTTTCTGCACAATTTTTAGGGGATACATTAGCTGCAGTTACGAGGATCATGTTAATCTTTTTCCAGTTCAACATCCCCTCATGTAAATCCTCTCTCTCCCTAGCTTCGCTGTGATCATGGGCATTTTTGAAAACCCACGAAGGGGAGAGTGAGACGAGGACCCATTTCCTGTGTGCTAAATGCGATACACTCATCTGGCCTCCAGTTGTTCTGTTACATTTGCTTGTCAGCCAGGTGTAGAAATGGCTTTCGGGAATTTTCTAACGGCCCTGCCCCACCAGCCTGCTGACAACAGGGAACAGGGCTAGTGGTGGTATCATGGTATTAATGTGTCCCATAGCAACTGCCACCAGAAATACGTGGGGAGTGGAGGGGAAACGAGTTGGAAACATACAGAATCATACAGGGCCAAATGCCGGTCCACTGGAAGATGCTTCCAGTCATCAGATGTGTAGAATGGTGAAGTGGGGGATTGAATTATTGATTTCCAGCCAAAATGTAAATTCTCGCCTATCAGGAATATACCAGCTACAGCTACATAAACATCCTTTATATACATGCTTTCCTTCTTTGATGGAAAATGTGGAAAAATGAAATTTGTCTGGATTCCTGTGGATTTAATCCTGTAAGATTAAAATAACAGTGAGGGGACGCCTGGGTTGTTCTGCAGTTGAGCATCTGCCTTCTGCTCAGGGCATGATCCTGGGGTCCTGGGATCAAGTCCCACGTGAGGCTCCCCCTGGGGAGCCTGCTTCTCCCTCTGCCTGTGTCTCTGCCTCTCTCTGTGTGTCTCTCATGAATAAATAAAATCCTTTTTAAATAAATAAATAAAACAACAGTGAGTATGTGTGCATGTGAAGCTGTATGACTCATGCATTCTAACGTACGGTGCTATGTCTTAGCAAGACATTACTAATGACAGGTCATGAAGCTAAATATGCTTTTCTAAATGACCAACCATGGGCAGCCCCAGTGGTGCAGCAGTTTAGCGCTGCCTGCAGCCCAGGGCGGGATCCTGGAGACCCGAGATTGAGTCTATGTCGGGCTCCCTGCATGGAGCCTGCTTCTGTCTCTGCCTCTCTCTCTGTGTCTCTTTGAATAAAAAAACAAAAACAAAAAACTTAAAAAAAAAAGTGCTTGCTTTTAAAAAAATAAAAATAAAAAATAAATGACCAACCATGCTAGAAAAAAGCCGAAAGTCTCTTTCTGTTTCCTATGGATAATGGTATCTCAAACTTATTGTCATTGTGATATGAAGAGATGAGTCTGCAGCCAAAAAGGAGGGAGAGAAGTATTTAGAAGCAACAATGAACACAAACTGTATTTGATGTTTTCCAGCTTTCAGAACTTTATAGTCTTTGTTATATTCTCCATCTATGTATTTTCATACTTAATTTTTTACTGGTAATTTTGTATTCATCTTCTTTAAAAGATTGAACATGATTCAGGCCCCAGTAAACCTGGGTGAGCCCCCATGCACAGGCTACAGTGAAGAGATGGGAGTGGCCAGCCTGCCCAGAGCAGAGGCCGAGAGATGAGGGGACACCGCAGGGAGAGAGGGAGAGAGTGGGGGACGTTGATGATAGGGGATGTGGAAAGCCAGGTGTGGGAAGGGCAGGCCCACTGAGTTGACAGTGGGTGTGTGGTGTGTGCCTCGTGTGGTGTGTCAAGGAGAGGGACCTGAGGGAGGGGATCCTTTTCTCTGGGAACAGATGCTCTCCAGCTGCTTCAACCTTCTGCACCTGTAACGAGTGGAGAGATGATTAAAGACCCAAACAGGTGGTACATTCTGGAACCCTGAAAAAGAGTCAAAAAATGTCACTCTCTGAAACAGAGATTTATAAAAGCCAACATCAAACAGATGAGGGTTGTTATCACAGTTTGGGTACTTCCCCCAAACTACCCAAGATTCTTCAAGGTATAGGGGAGCCTCTCAATTTGTCATGAGTTCAGAGTGTATCTTAAAACCCCATCCAGGAAGCACTGATTTAAATGTAACTAGTAACAGATGCAGCTCCCAAGAATACTGCTAAACACAGAATGACATACAATCAAGTATTTAAAGGGTGGCAGCCTCGCACACACGCATATGAACACGTTAGACCACAGATACTCTGTAAGGCAGAAAATAATGGTTTTATCAGAAGAAAAATGGCATAGAGGGGAAAATATTTGTGTCTTGTATCACAGCCAAGATTAATTTTTCTAATATGTCAGCGTTCCTATTGATCGCCTTTTTTTTTTTAAAGACCAGCCGTCTAATAGAAAAATGGGAAGCTATGAGAAAGGAAATTCAGATGCTTCACAGATGGAGAAATAGTGACCCTTACTCCCAAAAAGGAAATGCAAAATGAGATCACACTGCAATATCTCTCTTCAACTCTCCGATTGGCAGAGATAAAAGAAAGTTGGGTAAAGATGTGGGGAAATAAGCTCACTTGTAAATTGTTGGCGGGAGTGTAGATACAGTTTCTGTAGAAAGCAGTTTGGTAATATCTACCCAAATTATAAGTGCACGTACCGTTTGACTCAGCAATCTGAGTCCTAAGGATTTCTCCTCTAGATGTGAGCACATAGGCACAATATATCGTATATACAAGATTATTGACAACACTCCGCAGCAACCAAAGATGAGAGGCAACCTGCATATCCATCTGTGGGGGACCAAATAAGTAAATTCCCCAAGCATCAGAATATTCCACACATTGGAATATTGCTCAGTCATGGAAAAAAAAATGAGGAAGCTTTATTTGAACCGATACAACATGATCTTGGAGTTATCCAAAGCGAAAAAAGCAAGATGTAGAAGAAATATAAAGTACTCTTACTGTCTTGTAAAGGACGGTTGGGACGATTCTAGCTCTGGACGCATATTTGTTTGAATAAACAGAAAATATCCTAAAAGATACACCAGAAACTTGGACGTCAGCTTCTCCGGAGAGAAGCTCGGGGTGCCTGGGGGTGCAGGTGTTAGAGCCTCCCGCCTTCGCGGACCACAGGGGACACCCAGTGATCCTGACTGACTCTGCAGATGTTGGCTGTGGGCTGGCTGCGCCGCAGGTACCGTGGCAGGTGTTGGGGTGCAGTGGTTAGTAAAGCAGGCAGGTGTCCTCCCCTTCAGAGCTTATGCCTCAGTAAATGAGGCAGGCGGTAAACAAAATATGGGTGGACAGACAGATGGACAGAAAGAGAGAGAGAGAGGAAAGAAGGAAAACTCAGAGACTTTGAAGAATATTAAAAATGGCATGTGGAGAGAGTAAGTGGGGGTGGCCAATCTATTATTTTAGACCGGGTGGGGTCAGAAAAGGTCTCATGGCATCCAGATATCTGGGGTAGGGGCACCTAGTGCAGAGGCCTGATGTGGGGAGTTTTGAGGAACATAAGCAGGCCAGGGTGACGCCAGCAGAGCAAGGGGACCGCGACAGGTGGCTGAACTGTGTCCCCATATTGGCCGTGCTCCAGGAGCAGCACAGGCGGCAGGGCCTGCTGGGGCCTGGATTACTGAGGGGGTAGTGCCAGCCGTCCTAGGGGCTCCAAGGAAGACGACCCCGCTTTCTGAGCCGCAGCCATTTGACCAGGCCAGCTTCCAGACTGCGGAACAGGAGTGGGTTGGTACAGTCCACATTCGGGGTGACTGTCTATCTTTTCAGTCAATGCTTGGAATGACTTTTTCCTGAAACAGCCCAAGGCAGCCCTTCGACAGCTCCAGGACCACATCCCAAACCTAGGACGTGCCCTCACAGCGCAGCAGCAGTCCTCCGTCCTGCTCCAGGGCCTGTGTGCCTTGGAAGGAAAGAGAAGTGAACACTTCTTGGAGCACCGGCTATTCTGGGGTCCACATGATGCCAGAGGCAGAGCCTTCTGTGCTTCTCCCCCGAAGGATGCCTGGGCCCCCTAGTACCACAGCCTCCCCGGTGGGAGCATCTTCTCTGTAGGACACATGCTCTGTAAACACTCTGGTCACACTGGGTCCTTGCTCTTTCAGAAACAAATCCCCAGAGGGGGAGGCTTACATCTTAGCCTAATTGGACAGTTGGCTGTATCCAGAGAGAAGTGTTTGCAGAGCACATTGAGAGCTAGCCCGGGGACCCACATGTTTGCTCAGCATCCACATGGCAAACAGCAAGAGCCTTCCTTGAATGCAGGGGTCAGAAAGGGATTTGCCTCAAATCTGAGCTAGCCTCTGGGGTGATGGCTCATTCAAAAGGTCATAGTGCAGGGAAGAGTGTTCTGGAAGATTGGTGCCACGCTTTCCTCCCGTCTGAGATGGACACAAAGGATCTTTTCTCATTTTGCTCTCTTGCAGCAGAGTCGCCCCTGGATTACCGAGGGGGTCCTGGGCCTATTTCAAGGTCCAAGTGTCTGGAATCAGAACCCAAAGGCCAGCTGTGGGGAGCAGGGGGTGGGAGAAGGCGGGAGGCCCACTAGCTGTGCAGAAAACGAAGACCTAGGGCTTTTATGCACATGATTAGTGATGAGGAGCTAGTTGCCTGGCAACAGCAGCCCCTTCCCCCTCTATCTGTACCCCTCGGGCTGCATGTAATGTTTGGTGACATTTTTCTTTTCATAGCAGAGACAGGGAATCGCCCCCTTAATTAGCTGAAGATGTCCTCCCCCCCCCAACTGGCTTATTGATCAGACTCCTGTTTAGAAATCATCCCCCCCAAGCACTTAATTATTAATTGCACATTAATAATTGGTGTGCCAAGATAACTCTACAGATAGCTGTTCGTGTAAGTGAAGAGCTGAGACCGAGACCTGACACACAGAAGTGCTTGTAAAAAATTAGCTGCTCGAATAATTAACATTGTCTCTTTCTTAAAGGAGGTTCTAGTAGTAAAAGACCTACCCTGGGCAGATTGTACTGATTTCAGAGAGCTTTGCTATTTTCTCGAAACACTCTCAGAATGCTAGTGTCCTCAGAGAATCTTCCACCCCCGCCCCCTGCCTGGCCACCGCCTTTTACAGTTGGGGAAACCGAGGCCCAGTGAGGTGAAGTGACTTTGCTAAAGTCACACAACTGATGATGCCACAGAGACTGTATCCAGGCCTCCTCATCCTCAGGCCCGTTCAGCTACTCCTCCGGCCTGGGCAGCTCGTGGAACCTTGCCAGGAGCCCAACATGGGAGCAAGTGTGTGGGTACACACTTCCCTGGCCTGCACTGGCGGGAC
Organism: Nyctereutes procyonoides; assembly: GCF_905146905.1. Lineage (NCBI taxonomy): Eukaryota > Metazoa > Chordata > Mammalia > Carnivora > Canidae > Nyctereutes > Nyctereutes procyonoides. The sequence continues at coordinate 29,532,605 of NW_026575122.1, forward strand.
CCCGAATCTGCAGCAGGTCCCTGGACCTCGGGGTGCGGGTGGCACTGCAGAGGCGCTCAGCCTTCCCCAGTAAGTGACGCGACCACCAGAGCAAGGTCGTTGTTTCCATTTACAGGATGGGAAGCTCAAGTCCGAGAAGTGTGAATTCCTAGTCCAAGAGTGGGGCTCAAAAGCCACATCCCTATTCCCACCACCTGCTTCTCCTGCGCCATAGACGTCATCCCCTCCTCTTACACTCCAGGAAACCAAGCCTCAGAAGGGGCTGAGCGGCCTCCTCAGGGCTCTGCTTCCTGGTTACGGTGGGGGGAGGCGGGGGGGGGGGGGGGGGGGGAGGTCCAGCCGAGGTCACCCACCGCCTTCGCTTTCCCCCATGGAGGTTTATCCTAACCAATCTGCTGAGAAACACTTTTTAACGCATAATAAAATGAATGTGCTAAATTAATTTCAAATACACGGACAGAAACAACATCTGAGCCTTTGGGTTGATTATCTACCCAGAAGAGGCTGATGAGGGTTAGCGGCTGGAAAAGACAGGGTGTGGGGACGACAAGCCTTCTCTGTTCATGTCCTTGGAGAAAAAATAACAAAGGAGACTCTTGATCGCTGGTGCCCGCGTGTGTGAGTGAGCACCAGGGGGCAGAGTGAGTCCAGGAATGGGGAGCCAAAGCCATTTTCCTTTGGTATTAAGGGTGGTTTTAAGAGAGCAAGCTTGTAGCGTAAAGGGTCATTGCTTTTAGTACAGCCTTAGTCAATAGGTTTCTAATTGGGCTATTAATCTGGAAATAAGTGTAAAATAAGAAACCCAGAGGGTGGGTTGAGAGTGGATGCAACGTGAATAATGAACATCCCATGGATGATTTTTTTAAAGGGTCAATAGTCTCATAACCTTTGTTCTTCTTTTAATGTGAATTGACTCCTGACCACCACTTGGCAATTTGTCATAACGCAGTAGGTCTAGGTATTAAGAATCATGGAATAATATTTTAAGAGTTTTCTAGTGCATGGTCTCTGCAAGTGGAAAACATAAACAATGATTGTATTTTGGCAAATTAATGCGATTGTGCAAATGTATCGGTGCATAGCCACTCCTCCTCGCACAAGCTCCCACCCTGTCTCACTGCCTGCTTAGGGCCATCCCCCAAACCCGCAGAGGTGGAAGGGCAACAGCCACACACCGTGTCCCCTGTGCGGGAGTTAATCCCGGGAATATATGACTCAACCATCTGCAAGGCAGTGACATTGGGACGTATGTGAATTTAGCAGTGGCCTGAGGACGTTTTCTTATTTAGAACTACAATAACTACCATATGACTATGGTTGATAATACCTTATTGCATATTTGAAAGTTGCTTAATAGAGTATATCTTTTTTTTAAGATTTTTATTTATTGATTTGAAAGAGAGAGTGAGCGGGGGTGAGGCAGAGGGCGAAGTAGAAGCAGAGTCGCCACTGGGCAGGGAGCCTGACACGGGGCTCGATCCCAGGACCCTGGGAGCACGACCCGAGCCAAAGGCAGACACTCAACCAACTGAGCCTCCCAGGCACCTCAAGAGTAAATCGGGAGGATTAAATTGTAACTGTGTATGGTGACAGATGTTACTGTGATGACCGTTTGGCAGTATATACAAATATCTAATCATTAAGTTGTACACCTGAAACGAATGCCATGTTATGTGTCAATTATGCCACAATAAAAACAGAACAAAATCAAAAGCCAAAATGAAACAGCTACCACAAATGAGAACTCATTAGGTGCCAGGCCCTGGGCTTTGCTTTCACGATCTCATTTAAGAAATATAAACCTATAAGATAGATACTGTTCTTCTGATTTTAGAGTTGAGGAAATGGAAACTAAGCTAACTAAATTGGCCAATATTGCCCAGCTAGGCAGGAGTTCATCCCAGACTCAGGCTGAGATCTGACAGCAAAGCCCTGGTTCTCCATTCTTGTCTTTCTGGAAGCCTGACCAATCCTATCCTGATGGAAAAAGCCTGGGTCCTATACTCTGACACTAAATACTTTTTTTTTAATTTAAAATTATTTATTTACTTATTTTAGAAACAGAAGGCGGAGAGGGAAGGAGAGCATGGTGGGGGGGGCGGACAGAGGGAGGGGGCAAACCCACTCCACACGCTGAGACGGGGTGTGGGGGGGGCTCAATCTCAGGACCCTGAGATCATGACCTGAGTAGAAACCAAGAGTCAGTTATCAACTGAGTCACTGAGGCAAAGTGCTCCCCGCCCACTCTCCTTTAAAGATTATTTATTTGAGAGAGAGGGAGAGCACGAGTGAGAGCAGTGATACTACATTCTCATCTGAGCGTGCTGCTGATTTGAGGGGTGGTCTTAGGAAAGTGACTCCATCTCTGTCAAATCTTAAGATCTTGTAGTAAGTTACTTAATGATGCAAGTCACCAAAATAAATGTAATGCTACCTCTATGTCAGAGACTTTTAGGGCATCAAGAGCCCAGACTGATGTATAGTCCAGGGCTACCCCAGCTCTGGGATCTGCAGGACCCTGGCACGGGGTCAGAGGGAAGTTGTTATAGGACGAAAATGTAGCAGGATGGTGTACAGTGAGTGGGATCATCCTCTCAAGCTCCCGGCTTAAGAATAAGATGGATCTCTGCCCACAAGCCCTGGAGTTTGGGAGCTGCAGACATGTAGGAAGGTGGGTGGTCACACGTTGGGCAGAGGGCTGTGCGTTGGAGCAATGCTGCGCAGCGCTGCCAGCGGGGGGCAAGCAACAAGAGGAAGCCATGTGGCTCAAAGGGACCAGCCAAAACTGCCGGGCACTGAGTGCCAGGGTAGGCTGGAGGGCCACTTGGTCAGCCATGGGGACCAACGGTCCCGCCACAGATCATGAAAAGGCATATTCATCTTTGCTCCTTTTCTTCTTCTTCCCTAGAAGCGGGGGGCGGGGGGGGGGGGAAGGGAGGAGAGGAGAGGGGGAGGGTAGGCCCTGTCTTCACGCCCCTCCTCCCCCCCCCCAGCCCAAAGCTGCGGCCTCACCTGCATTTGAGGCAAGGGGGAGAGCTTTGAATCAAATATAAGACTGAAATTTTAAATTGAACAGAGCTGAATCTCAATAATCAGGGAGAAACCATTATGATCAGTAAAATGATGAAAAGTTACAGAATCGGGCTGGGCTATATGTGTGGATATATATATATATATATATATATATATATATATATATATATATATAGCGAATGGAGCTTGCTACCCAGTGGGAAAGAGAGGTTTCACAGAGCATAATTGATAGATTTTGGGGGGAAAATCTATTTCATGTTTATCCCCCCAGAGAATTGACAATCTTCACTAAACCTGTTACTCAGAGGAAAATCAATAAATATTATATATTCGGCCACAGGTGAGAGCTGCAGGCTGCCGTTTCACACCGTGCAGTTAGATGCTGTGCGTGCACTGGTCACACGGCTCTCCGGGACTCCAGTCTTGCAGGGGCATCCCGGGTGCCCCATCATGGTGGGAAAAGCCAAGCATTTCTCTTATCAGGATTGTAATTATAGCTCTTTCTTCTGTTCCCACAACAACTGCTAGGTCAGGATGCTCACCTTTTTAAGTTGCCCTCCCTCTGCTCAAAGGCTTCTGCCCTCTAAGAGGTCCAGATTGATCCCTGCCACCGTCCACCCCCCCAGCCCCATGACTACCTCCTGAACTTTCAGAGCTCATCTTGATCCTGGGCTTCAGAAAGGCTATGCAGTACGAACCTAGTCTGCAGACATAATGGTGATAATCTCACCAAACCCTGAGTTCCTTGCACCCATTGCCTATGTAGATTTGGACAGTGCAAGAGCCCACAGACAGACACATCAGTGGATCAGAGGCAAGAACCCAGAACCAGACCCAAGGACTGTATCACCATCCACTCTGTGATAAAAGGTGATTTGCCAGTGCATGGGAAAAGGAAAGAATATTCCATTAATAGTGCTTGGATAATTGGTTAACCACGTGTGGGGAAACAACCATTTAAATTCTTACTTCAGGGGCTCCTGGGTGGCTCAGTCGGTTGGGCATCTGCCTTCAGCTCAGGTCATGATCTTGGGGTCCTGGGATGGAGCCCTGCTTTAGGCTGCCTTTTCAGTGGGGATCCTGCTTCTCCCTCTCCCTCTGCCCATCCCCCAACCCCTCCCCCTTGCTCTCTCATGCTCTCTCTCAAATAAATAAATAAATAAAGTAAAAAAAAATTACTTCCTTCACATTCATCCATTCCAGTGGATTAAAGACTTAATAATAAATGCAAGAGCAGAAATGTAGAAGGAAACCTAAGCGAATATTTATCAGACCCTGGAACTGGAGAATGACTTTAACAGCATGACAAACAATAAAGAAATCACATGGGAAAAAATGATAGCTTTGAATATATAAAAAATTTAAATACATACCAAAAAATAATATACAGTCCAAAGGTATGGTAGTAGTAACATTACCCAGTAATCCCTGTTGTGCCAGCTGGCAGTGAGCCAACAGCCAATATGTGAGTAAGACCATCCCTAGGTCATCTGTGCCCTAACCATGCCACCAGCTGAATAGGAGATACCCAGAATGAGATTGGCCATGCCTGGCCCAGGTCATCAAATATATCCTGCTGACACAGATTCATAGGCAATAATACATGTTCCTTTGGTTTAGAACACTAAGTTTTAAGATAATTTGTTATGCAGAATTAGATAAATGATATAAAAAGGAAATGATGAATTGGAACAAATATGTGTAACAAATATGAAAGATAAAGATTAAAATCTTTAATATGTAATGAGGTCTTATAAATCAACAAGAGAAACAAGATCTGCCTTAGAGAAATAGATAGAGGACACAAGCAGACAAGTCATTAAGAAAGAGAAATGGCTAATATACTAAAAAAGAAAATATTAAGCCTCACAGAAGTAAAAAAAGTGTAATGCAAACATTAAACCACACATATGTTTTTTACTCACTGAATTAATAGCAATGTAAAAATATTCAGTAAAGATGAGGGGGGTGGTGTGATGGGCTCTCTCAGATCTGGGGATGGAAGTCAAAGGAACAAACCATTTCTGGAAAGCCATTTAGCAAGATTTAGAAAAAGCCTTTGGAGCAGATGCTGTTGGTGTGGAATACTGCAGTATAGCTCCCAATTCTCCATCATGTTCTTTGTGTCATTTTGTGGTTCCTTCACCTAGACACAACGTGTATTTCCTTGCATATTGACGCTGTGCTTGGCTTCATGGCTGTTTGGGGCCAAAGGAATGTTAACAAATGTGTACTGCAAGCAGAGGCTTAAGCATCCCCTGGTTTCCAGTTTGTTCTCTTGCGTTTCTCCTTTTACCACAAGAGCTTCTCCGGTTGATTCCCACACACTCAGCCTGGGCACCTAGGTGGACTTGGGAAGCTGAAGTGGTAGTGGTAGAGTGTTGAGAACTTGACTGATCTCCACATGAAAATAGAACGATTAAATAGCAAAACAGAAATCCTCAGATATGTACAACAAAACCAGGTGAGAAGCCATCCTCATGAACTCTAAAATACAAGCAGGTGAGGATAAGTCATTGCTGGTCACAAGACGTGCATGGTATCAGCCTCTGTGCAAGAGGAGAGAAGCAGAGGGAAGCAGGGGGGCATCTAACAAACCTGCCCACAAACTCCCCCTAAAATATCTAAGAGGCATTCCCTGGAAAGCTCATCAGACTAATTTTAGAACAATTGCTGAAACTATTTTGCCTATTCCAATTAGCAGGTGAGTGCAGGGTTAGGGGGGCAGGGCTACAGTGAGTTGGAAAAGTCTGGAACTGTCCAGCCAGCCATTAGGAACTCTAAACAGTCACCAGCTAAGACTCCCTTTCAGGACAGGGAGCTTCCCCGAGGATGCTGCTGGGAGCAGAAAAGTCACTGTAGAGCCTAAGGACAAAAGGTCCAGGTGAAAGTAGATGAGGGGAATATAGCCAGGAAATCTTACAAATCTTACACTATGTGAAAAACAACAGAACTGGTAACTTCATGAAGTTAGAAAACTTCTCCTGAACAAAGCCTCCTTCTAAAAGTTCATACTTCTTAAGTCAATCGGAGGACAAACATTATATGGTTTCATTCATTCCGGGAATATAAAAAAGAGTGAAAGGGAATAAAGGGGATAGGAGAGAAAACAAGTGGGAAATATCAGAGAGGGTGACAAAACATGAGAGACTCCTAACTCTGAGAAATGAACAAGGGGTAGTGGAAGGGGAGGTGGGCAGGAGGATGGGGTGACTGGGTGACGGGCACTGAGGGGGGCACTTGACGGAATGAGCACTGGGTGTTATGCTGTATGTTGGCAAATCGAACTCCAATAAAAAAAATTTACAAAAAAATAAATAAAAGTTCATACTTCTTTCATACAAAACAGATCGACAGAAATGTATTGAGACTAAATCTCATATCAAGTTATTGCAAGAAAAATGAGAATAAAGAGAATCATGTCCCCACCGATCATGAAAACAGGTATAAAGACTTGCTTTAAAAAAATGAGACAGAAAAAGGAAAAAAAATGAAACTAGTGAGCTATTTATTATTTTTTTAAAAGATTTTATTTATTTATTCATCAGAGACACACACAGAGAGAGGCAGAGACACAGGCAGAGGGAGAAGCAGGCTCCCTGCAGGAAACCTGATGTGGGACTTGATCCCAGCACCCTGGAGATCATGACCTGAGCCAAAGGCAGATGCTCAACCACTGAGCCACCCAGGTGCCCCCTATTGAGCTATTTAAATTAGCTAAAAGACATTAAGGGATGTCATTAAGAAAATGGTAAAAAACCTGAAAGAAAAAATGAATGAGAAATAGAGAAACTCAGAAGTGAAGGGAGAGAGATCAAGAAAAATACAGAAATAAAATAAATGGAGACTAACCTCTGAAGAATCCAATGAATAAACACACAGGTATTGCCTGAAGAGAAATAGAAGGTGAAAAGAAGGGGAATTTAAAAATAAAAGATAAATTAGAAAGAGATAAAGATTTGAAAACAATACAACTATTGAATGAATATAGGAAAAGAAGATCCAACATATGGTGGGCAGAAGTTCCTGAAGAAGGAAACAGAAGCAAGAGAATTGAACAAATACTAGGTGATAATTTGAGAAAATTTTTCTGAAAGAAAATAGATTTCAATGTACATATTAAAAGAGTGCACTATGCATATGAACATATTGAATTGAATGGCCAACACTAAGACATACTCTGGTGAAATTTCTGGACTTTAAAGAAAAAGAAAAAATCTCTTTAGGTATCTAGGCCTAAAGAATATGTCGCCTATAAAGGAAGGGAGGAAGGAAGGAAGGAAGGAAGGGAGGGAGGGAGGGAGGAAGGAAGGAAGGTTATCATTAGACTTAAACATTTAAAAATTTTTAATTCAATTTAGTTAACATATACTGTATTATTAGTTTCAGGGGTAGAATTCAGTGATTCATCAGTTGCATATAATACCCGGTGCTCATCACATTAAGTGCCCTCGTTAATGTTCATCACCCAGATACCCCATCTCCCACTCCCCTTCCCTCCAGCAACCCTCAGTTTGTTTCCTAGAGTTAAAAGTGTCTTATGATTTGCCTCCCTCTCCGTTTTTATCTAATTTTATTTTTCCTTCCCTTCCCTTATGTTCATATGTTTTGTTTCTTAAATTCCACATGAGTAAGATCATATGGTATTTGTCTTTCTCTGACTGACTTATTTCACTTATCGTATACACTCTAGTTCCATCCATGTCATTACAAATGGCGAGATTTCATTCTTTTTGATGGCTGAGTAAAATTCCATTTCATATATATACCACATCTTCTTTATCCATTCATCTGTTGATGGACATCTGGGCTCTTTCCATATTTTGGCTGTTGTGTACCTTGCTACCATAAACAATGGGGTGCATGTGCCCCTTTGGATCACTACATGTGTATCTTTGGGCTAAATACCTACTAGTGCAATTGCTGGGTTGTAGGGAATTATTAGACTTTTTGATGTGACACTTTGTCAGAAAAAAAATATTTGTATACTTAAGAAAATGTGACATTCAAATATAAAGGGCACAGATAAGTTGTTATGAACATGCAGGCACTTAGGGAATATTATTCCTATGAGTACTTCCTGAGGAATCTATTAAAGAACAAGCTTTAGGCAACCAGAATGACTAGAGAGAGTTGTGGGGTTTTTTTTGTTTAAAGTAGGCTCTACACCCAACATGGGGCTTGAACTCATGACCCTGAGATCAAGAGTCACATGCTCTACTGATGGAGCCAGCCAGGCACCCCTAGAGAGAGTTTGATAGAAGGAATTGAACTGGCAAAGTTCTATTTCTTAACCTGGGGTGTTATTACAGGGGTGTTTGTTTTATAATAATTCACTAAGATGTACATTTTGTTTGCATTATTTTCTTTATATTTTATTAGGTTTTTAAAAGGTAAAAACAAAAACAAACAAAATGACCACACACAGAACTGACCTGAGCCCAACTGTGGACAAGTCTACCGAAACCCAGCCTAGTTTAGCCAGTTTTCAATTGTTCCAAGATGTAAGAAAAAAATACTTATTGTTCCTTAACTCTAGTTTGAGGTGATTTGTTACCCAGCACTGTTGTGAGTTTTGCTGTCTAATACAGTTGACTCTCCAGTACTATATCAAATCTCTTATTTCATTGTTGAATCTGGAAAGGGCCAGGTCCTTGTTTTCCTAGATACCCTAACAGGTAATGAAGGTTATGTGACAAATATTGGAAATAACCCAGTAAGGGATTCTGCTAGGTTTGTAGGAAAGGTTTTCTTTCCTAATTAAGGATAGTGGTATATAAGGAGTCTCTCTCACTGTCTTGTCTTTATACACTTCTACTTTCCTGAATTATGCTTATGTGACAATAGGAGACTTGGAGCCATCTTGCTACCATAAGCAACATTCTGAGGATTTTGGAGCAAAAAAATGTGAGACGCTGGTTTCTTGACTACTTCATTGAGTTCCTCTACCTTCTTTCAGACTTCTTGGTTATATAAATAATAAATATCCCAGTTGTTAGTTAGCTTTTCTGTTATTTGCAGCTGACTTTCTATTGTTTTCTAACTTATAGACAGCCTTAAAAATGTTTGTCACCACCAGTATTCCCAGATCCATCAACTTAGATTAAGAAAAGATTCCAAGATATAGTAAAAAAATATTTATCAAAGCATTATCTATAGAGAGGCAAAATAGAAAATAATCTAAAAGTTCAATATAAAAGAATGATTAAATAAGTAAAATATCAATAAGATGATACATTATGCATGTTAACATTCATATTTTTGGAGACTACTTAAGGATATGAAAAATGGTTATTCATAATAAAATATTAATATTTAAAGCTGTATGGGTGAGGGGTGCCTGGCTGGCTCAGTCAGTCAAGCATGCAGCTCTTGATCTTCGGTTTGTGAGTTTGAGCCCCACATTGGGCACAGAGTTTACGTAGAAAAAAATAATAAAACTGTATGGTGATATCAGAGAAAATGGCAGAGTAAAGATGTCCAAAATCCTCTCTTCCATAAAAGCAATGAGAAAACTGTCAAAACTGTCAAAATCACCTAGAGAATGTTAATTCAAGAAAAATGATTGGATTGCAGTAAAAAACAGTGAGCTTTGTGGCATTTTAATTTGCCCTGTTCTCATCCTCCTCTTCCCAGTTCTGCAATTGCCTTGAAAATGAATACCCCACAATCATGTCGAAAACCAGTAGACTGGCAGCCACCAAAGGGAGCAGAACAGGACTGGAGCTCCTTCATAGACTCATGCCCAGAGAAATGTCATTATTTGTCCTGTCTGGTGGTTCCCTGGAAGATTCTACTTACAAGGCTGTGACATTATTTGCTTGGCCCAGAGGTCTCCCATCACGAACAGTTTTTTTCCAGGGGCATTTATCAAGAACAATCAGAGATAATTGCTTAACATTGATGGGTGCTTTACTTGGTGGATAACATTGGGCAAATGATAAGCTAACCAAAAAGCTTAAAAAGAAAATCTAGAGAACAAGATGACCATAATTGGGCTTTGAAAATCTCCAAATATTTCTGGGACTCTAGAAGGCTGTGTTCATGCATATGGCTGTGCATATGACCAGGGCTTTGTGCATGTTCAGGAAGGCATGAGAAAGGCCTAAGCTCTTACCTCTGGCTAACATTAACGCTCTGTGCAAGCAGGAAGTGAAAGCTGAAGCAGAACTGTAAATTGCCTTTCCACTGTTTGAGTATTGAAAACATTCCTCCAATATACACACAGAGCCCCTCAACAAAAACTGGGCAACATGTTGGTTTCAGGCTTTTTTTTTTTTTTGAAAGATTATTTATTTATTTGAGAGGGAGAGAGAGCAGGAGCAGGGGGGAAGAGCAGATGGAAAGGGAGAAGCAGACTGAGCAGGAAGCCCAACATGGGGATTGATCCCAAGACCCTGAGTTCATGATCTGAGCTGAAGGCAGATTTTTGGCTGAACCACCCAGGTGCTCCTTTCAGGCATTTAAAGAAATTGACCGTTAAGCGAAGTAGACATTGCAGTGTTCACACACAACGAGGAATACAGACATTATAGAATTAGATCATAAAGCCACTAGGCAAACAAACACCAATAATCAGAAGCAATGACACCAACAAAACCTGAGGCTTCCAGAATTATTTCATTGTATTATTTTAAATGTTTGGTTTTCAATAAAAAGAAAAACATGAAAAAACAAAACTAGGAAAATATGGCATTCAAGATATATACTCAAGAGAAATGAAAATCATATGACCATATAAAAACCTGTTTATGAGTGTTCATAGCAGTATTATTCCAAAAAGTGGAACAACCCAAATTTTCATCAACTGATGAATGGACAAATGAAATGTAGTGTATCCTTACAATGGAATACTATCCAACCATAAAAGAGAATGAAGTACTGATAAATGTACAGCATGGATGAACCTGGAAAATATTATCCCAAGGGAAAGAAACCAGATACAAAAGGCCACATATTGTAAGATTCCATTTATAGAAAATGTCCAGAATGGGCAAATCCATAAAGACAAAAATGTTGATTAGTGTTTTCTGGAGATTAGAAGCAAGGGAGAATGGGGTGTGATTGCTGATAGATAATGGGAGTTCTTCAAATTGATGAAAATGTTCTGGAATTAGATAGCGGATCTGGTTGTACAACGTTGTGAATAAAGACCACGGAATTGTATACTTTAAAAGGGTAAATTTTATGGTATGTGAATTATATCTCGATGATAAAAGTAACCTGTGTGGTATGGTCCCAATTTTGTCTAAAATACGTTTTTGATACAAATTTTGTTCAACTTCTGAAAATATCTCCTGTCTGCCTTCTTTCTCTTTGTTGGTTGGTGCTTGACACTAAGTGGCCTCTTCACTTCCAGACTCTGTTGAAATGTCACACCATGAGACATGGGATCTAGTTTAATGTATAACCACCAAGGGGTTGTTTGATGTAGCTTGGAAGTTGTGGAGAAAATTAGTTCCACATGAGTGAAGCCTGATCAATAGGAATTAGGAGACAGAAAGGAGTGAGGCAGTAATTTCCAGTATTTCTCCATTTCCCTGGACTGACATGCAAACCTTTGCAAACCTCCCAGAGTCCCTTATGCCATGTGAACACATCTACTGAGTGGCATGCTGGGGGACTCTATCATGGCTTGTCATGAAGTGGTGGCCAGCATGATAATGCCTCACATGGAATTACTTTACATCTCCCCTTGCCTCACTCATGTTCCCTTTTCTCTTCACCCTGCAACCCTTCCAAATAAAATGTTAGCACTTCAATACTTGTTTCTGCTTTTCAGAGCACCCAGGCTAAGAAAAAAATGCACACATACATTAAAAAGAACCTTCAATGAATTTTTTTTAAAGTAGGCTCCGCACCCAATGTGAGGCTTGAATTCATTACCCTGAGACCAAGAGTCACACGCTCTACCAACTGGGCCAGACAGGCACCCCTCTTTTTTTTTTTTTTTACATTTATTTATTTAAGTAATCTCTACACCCAGTGTAGGGTTCGAACTCATGACCCCAAGATCAAGAGTCACATTCTTCTCTGCCTGAGCCAGCCAGGCACCCCTCAAATGAAACTCTTTAATATCAGTAGTAGTAAATGGGAATTGAGTGGCTTTTTTTTCTTCTTTACTTTTTGGTGTGATCCAAAGTTTCAATAATGAATGTGTTTTTCACAATTAGAAAAATAAAGTAAAAACAAACCCCACAGAACAACTGGGTTTGACATACCTCCTCTAAGAGAATCCCTTTTACTTATCAGGCAATTAGTCATTTAAATAATCTCTTAGTTTACTATCTTTTTAAAAAAATTATTTATTTATTCATGGGAGGCACAGAGAGAGAGAGAGAGAGAGAGAGAGAGAGAGAGAGAGAGAGGCAGAGACACAGGCAGAGGGAGAAGCAGGCTCCATGCAGGGAGCCTGACGTGGAACTCGATCCCGGGTCTCCAGGATCACACCCCTGGCTGAAGGTGGCGCTAAACCTCTGAGCCACTGGGGCTGCCCTTAGTTTATTATCTTTTGGCACTTGCTGAGCATGGGTAAAATTCATTCATTTATTCATCCAACAAATGTATTTTGAGTGCCTACTATATGTCAGACACTGTTCTAGGAACCTGGGATCTATCAGTGGGCAAACTTCCATACTCTAATGGGGACAGCCTGACAATACCTGAAAAAAATAAGAAAATACGTGTCAGTTTTGATTAGTGCTTTAAAGAATAAAGCTGGATGGGGGGTTGTGAACAATGGAGATGGGGGGGGTGGTACTTTTGTGATGAACTGCTGCTCCAAAGGTGACATTTGAATAGGGAACAGAATGAAGTAAAAGAGTTAACCATGTGGACCTCTGGATGGGGAGAATATTCAAGGCAGAAAAATAGGAAATAGGAAATGCAAATGTCCTGATGCTGGACAGTGCTTGGCATGTTTGAGTTGGGAGTGTCAGTGTCTTGACTGAGAAATAGCAAAGAGGTTGATGTGACGGGGACAGAGAGTGGTAACAGAAGAGATCAGAGTGGTGGCAGGGACCGGAGGTATGACTTCCTAGGCCTTAGTAGGGACTTTGATTTGACTGTGAGTGAGATAGGAAGCCATTAGAGGCTTTAGAATTTCTTTGATAACATTTACCATTTTAACCATTGTACGTATATAGTTCAGTGGACTAAGTACATTCATATTATTGTGCAACCATCATTCCTATTCATCTCTAGAACATTTTCATCATCCCAGAATGAAACTTTGTAGCCATTAAGTAATAACTTTCCATTTCCTTTCCGCCTCCAGTCCCTGGTAACCACTGTTCTACTTCCTGTCTCTATGAATTTGACAATTCTAGCTACCTCCTATAAGTGGGGTCCTACGGTATTTGTCCTGTATAGCTGGCTTATTTCACTAGGCATAATGTCCTTAAGGTTCATACTTGTTGTGGCATAGGTCAGAATTTCACTGGAGGGTTGTGAGCTGAGGAGTGATAGGACTTTATTTACATATCAGAAGGGTAACTCTAGATGCTTTGCAGGAAGAGACTATAGGCAACAAAGGTGGAAACACAAAGACTCAGTTACAAGAATGTTGTAATCATCTCGATGATAAAGGATGGTGGACTGGCCTTGGGTGGTAGTGGCAGAGAGGACGAAACATTTCAGAATCAAACTATATTTTGAAGGCAGAGCTACCCAGATTTGCTGTTGGATTGGATGTCAGGTATGAGAAAGAGTACAGGCGAGGATGACCCAAGGAGTTGTGCCTGACAACTGGTAGCATGGAGTAGTAATGAACAGAAATGGCCAAGGATGCAGGTGAAGTAGGACTTGGTGGTGGTGTGTGTGAAAACTTAATTCTGAACATACCAAGTTTGGAATGATTATTAGACCTCCAAGGGGAGATGTGGAATAGACAATGGATATACAAGTCTAAAAGTCAAGGGAGGGAAGAGAGAAAAGTGAGGGCTTGAAATACATAATTTGGTGTCATCAGTTCATAAAAGCCCTGAATCTGGATAAGATCCTTTGGGACCTGAGAACAAATCTAAATAAGAAGAGACTTAAGGATGAAGGCTTAGGGTTGCTCAGAGCCACGAAGATAAAAATGGAGATGACCCACCAAATGAGGTTGAGAGGGAAGGGCCAATCTGTTAGGAGCACAACCATGAGACAGAGGGTCAATGAAGAAAATGTCTCAGCAAAAGGAAGTCATAGGGCAGGTGAGAATTACAATGGGGAAGTCTTCTGGGACCTTATTAAGAATGGTTATTCGTGGCTATTCCACATTCCTCGTGAAGCTCTTTTTGGGAGATTTCCTTCATTCTCCTATAGCGTCTTGGAGAGAGTCGGAGAGTATGAGAAAGTGTCCTAAATCTAATGAGTGCTACTTCCAAGGGTCCTCTCACCTGGTACCCACTCTGAGTTGCTCGAGACTCTGCTGCTGAACTCAGTGGTTGAACTGGGTTACTCAGCTTCTCCTTGGGCTTCCCATCACCCTGTGGACCACAGACCGTCCAGTGTTCAGAACTGGTCCTCATGGCCCCTGCACTGGGCTTGGGGTTTATCTCCTTGCCTGGTCAAGTTTGACTTCTAACAACTCTGTCTTCATGGCTATTCACATCCATTAAATGTTTTCTCCTCCCTTGCCCCTGACCGCATGTCTTCTCATCATTTAACTTGTACTTTTACATTCATCTCCATTTCCTGCCACCCACTGCCAAACTGGGAAATGTCTATTAGTCATTCCGTGAAAATGTTTGAGTGTGTGCTGTGCAGAACCCTGTCATAAAAGCTACACACTAGACCAATAGTTTTGACACAGTCTTTGTCTTCAACTTCCTTCCAAACTAATTTGGAAGAGGAAAAAAGTAATATGTAAAATGAGAGGTAAATAAAACTAGACAATAAATCCTGTTTTCTAAAAATTGCCATCAATTCATATTGATACCAAATGAGAGTTGGGGAAGACAGCATTTGAGCTGGGACGTTGAAAGATAAGAAGGATTTGAAGAGTAGGAGTAGGAAGGAAGAGGGTGGGCAACCCTGGAGGAGGAAAGATAAGTAAAGCCTTGAGGACAAGAAGGTGAAAGGAAAGGTGGATCTGATCCACATTGTGGGGTAGGAAGCGTTAGGTGCAAGGAATTTAATGATGGGTGCTGAAAAGTTTTTGAATAACGTGAAAGCAGCACTGAGGAGAACTGCCTAGAAACTGGTGAGCACAAAGAATCAGGGGACCAGGAAAAGGACTAGTGAGGTGGTCCAGCTCTGGGATTTGAACTGGTGTAGACCCAGAGAACCTCTTTCCTCAGAGCTCTAGTAGCTGATTTCTCACTGGCTGGGGTTTGGTCATGATCCCATCCCTAAATAAACCTCCGTGGCTGTAGATATGGGGTGATCTGATTGGCGAGGCTCTGGATCTGGAGGTGGGGCCAGCTCCACTCAAGCAGGATCTGAGAGAGGGATGGGGTGGTCTCAAAGAAAAATCAAGATGGTGGGAGGTTAGATGCTGAGAATTTAAAACCAGCCCTCCTCACTATCTTCCATTCATTCTTCCACCTACCACAGGCTAGCCCACACCCACTGAAACTGTTCTCATCAAGATCACTCCTGATTTACAAAGCTGAAGACCTTTCCAGGCCTTATCATAATCTGACTGCTCTGCTACATTTGACACTGTTCGGCCCTCTAAATATTCGTATTTTCCAAAGTTCCATTTTCTGCTCTATCTGCTTGTACTCTCCCCATTTTCTCCTTCCTTGGCTCCCTTGGAAGAGTCAGGACCCGCTCTCCTGCCATGTTGGGTATGCCTCTGTTGATGCACATCGTCTGCAGCATTGTGATTATCTGGTACATGCATCATGTATCTTTGTAGCTCCAGCTCCTGGCACTTAGTAGGGGTAGAGTTAATGACTAAATAGAAATGGGACATGCTAGCAACAGGGTGAAGCAAAAAACAAAGACAATGTCACAGTTTTGAGCCTGGGATTCACTCATTCAGAAATGAGGAAGTC
Organism: Nyctereutes procyonoides; assembly: GCF_905146905.1. Classification (NCBI taxonomy): domain Eukaryota; kingdom Metazoa; phylum Chordata; class Mammalia; order Carnivora; family Canidae; genus Nyctereutes; species Nyctereutes procyonoides. Next base: position 29,548,624 of record NW_026575122.1, read on the forward strand.
AGTTTTGGAGACAAGAGAGTGAATCTGACTTTAGAAATGTTGTGTCAGGGGGATCCCTGGGTGGCTCAGCAGTTTAGTGCCTGCTTTTGGTTCAGGGCATGATCCTGGTGTCCCGGGATCGAGTCCCACATGGGGCTCTCTGCATTGAGCCTGCTTCTCCCTCTGTGTTTTTGTCTCTCTCTCTCTCTCTCTCTTTCTCTGTCTCTCATGAATAAATAAATGAAATCTTAAAAAAAAAAAAAGGAAAAGAAAAGAAATGTGTCAGGGATGGTGGGCCCAAGAAACAGAAACAAACAGAACGGAGACCTTCATCGAAGATACTGTGCCGGGAGTGGAGGCCTTGTCCGTCTTGTTCTAGCTTCTACGGTACAAAGTTAAGTGCTTAAGAAACATTTGTCAAGTTACCAAAGTAACCAGTGAAGCCATGTGAGTGACTGAGATATATGACAATGGGCACAGAGCCAGGCCTAGCCCAGGGCAAGGGCCCTGCATTTAAATGAGGGAGTGAAGACAAGACGCCCCCAAGACATCCCCTGCCGGTAGACACATGTCCAACACGTGAGGGGAGAGGCCTTTCTTTCCTTTTTCCATCAGGAAAGAAACCTCTGCTTAGACGCCCTCCATCCGATCCCACCGCGTTCCATTGCCTGCAATCAGGTCACCTGTCCACGCTCAGCTGCGAGGGAGGCTGAGGAAGTAAAGGCACGCGTAGCACCTTCAGACTCTATGAAGACTCCATAGTTTGATTTTGATAAGCAGGAGAAAAAGAGGAGGTGCCTAAAAGATGCCTAAAGCATTGGATCTGCCTCCCAGAGAGAAGGAAATGTTTAATGAGGAAGGGGAGGAAGAGGTACAGAGTTTTTAAAAACACAGACCGACTTGGGGGGACATCCTTGCAGGTTCAAAGAGTTCCTCCAAGTTACTAGTGGACGATGTGCAAATGACCTGGGGGGAGCGACAACTCCCCTCCCAGCCCCTGCTATTTACATCCTTCTCGTGGGCAGCATCAGGGACTTCGCTGGACACTTAAAGCAACACTCGGATGTTTGTTTTCCTCCAGGTCAGAGAGAAAGTGGAATTTAAATACCTCCAGCTTGGAGCAGCGGTGCACTCTAGGAGGGTTGACTTAGAGATTTGCCAGATGGGTCAGGCCTATTTGCAGGCTTGAAAAGGCCTGAGATCACAGCCCTGACACAAAGCTGCAGGGGAGTAGAAAGTACAGGCTCCCCCCTCCTAAAGACAGCATCAAGTAAAATGTTACCACAAAAGAATTCATTTTCCTATTCCTTATCCCAGCCTGCAGTTGGGCCGAGACTCCCGTTCCTGGGGGACACATTACAGCTGTGGAAGATGGCAAAAGGAGGGGAGCCGATGATTTTTTAATGCTGCATTTATGAACTGAAGAAGAATATGAGAATAGCTAGAAAAAAGAAAAAGTGCTGGCAGCAGGAGGGAACCAGGAACACAGCTGGCAGAGCTCAGGCTGGGGAGAAGCCACTCTAGAGTGACAGCAGGACAGGAAAAGGCCAATGATAGAGGCAGGGGAGGGAGAGACGGCTGCTGAGGTCAAGGGCAAAGGCAAGGGCGAGGGTGGCTCTTGCTCCAGTATATGTGGAATCTTAGAAAAAGGTGAACTCATGGAGACAGAAAGTAGAGTGGAGGTTCCCAGTGGCTTGTGAACCAGGGGGCGAGAGGGAAAGGGGGAAGATGGGTTAAAGGTACAAACTTCTAGGTATGAGATTAGAGGTTCTAGGGCTCTAATGTACAGCGTGGGGACTCTAATCCTGAGTATGTGCTTGAAAGTTGCTAAGAGATGGGCCCCCTGGGTGGCTCAGCAGTTGGCTCGGGGTGTGATCCCAGGGTCCCGGGATCGAGTCCCTGCATCACCCAAGGATCCTACATACCTGAACCTTTCCTTCAGGAGAAACCATGTGACTGTCACGTTGTTACACGGTGGGTCGGACTGAGTGACTCTGAGAATTTTCATCGGTGGGTGTCTCTGGCGGAGGTGCTGATGGTGAATGTGTAGCAATATGATTCTCTGTTATATTTCCTCCCATGAATTTGTGTCTAGAAATTAATTCTTCAGGATGGTAACTTCGCAGGTATTCACTTGTCCAGGCCTGGCCTCGATATGGACATTTCCTTAAAGCTGTCCTGATTCTCACTTGGAAATAAAGTTTCCGTATTCTGTGCTTCATCCTTACATCCCTCGTGGCACCTGTTATCATTTTAAAGTAAGCTTTGAGCATTTGTATGTATCTTTCTAGGTTTATGGAGGCATACTTTGTGAACAGTTCAAAGTCATCCTTTTTAGTGTTCAGTTCTGAGTTTTGACAAACGCAGTCCATTGCCACCAGAAGCAGAGTCACGTCATATAACGTATCCCATGCCACAGAATTCCCTTGCAGGATATTGAATATAATTTCTTTGGTAGTCCAGCCCTCCTGCCACCCCCAGCCCCAGGCAGCCAGTGATCCGTCCTCTGTCATTGAAGCTCTGCCTTCCCCAGCAGGTCGGATAAACAGAATCATCTAGAGAGTGGCCCTCTGAGTTTGAATTCTTTCACTTAGCAGAACGCCAGAGGCCCATTGGAGCGGGTGCAGGCTCCTTTTCAGCACTGAGTGCAGCAGTAGGCAGTAGGACTGAGTGATGTGGAGGGACCACGGCGCGCTTACTCGTGCGCCTGCTGAAGGACATCTAAGTCCTTTCGGTCTTCCCAAGCTAGTGAGTAAAGCTGCTCATCTGCACACGGGTTTTTGTGTGGATACGTGTTCCTTTCTTTTGGGTGGCTCCTGGGAGTGGGATTGCCGGATGACGTGGTAAGTATATGTCTAGCTTGGTGGGAAGCTGTCAGGCTGTCCTGATCCAGAGTGCTTGTACCATTTTGCAAGCCTGTCCAGCAGAGAATTCCGGTTACTCCGCATCCTTGCCAGCTCTTAGTGTGAGTCGCCCCCCTTCCCCCAACCCCCTTACCCCTCTTCTCCCCTTCCACCTCCCCCCTCTCCCTTTCACTCTTTCCTTCTTTCTTTCATTGACCCTGTACGAGGTATGTAGGGGAGGAAATCCTAACTCCAAGGTGATGGAAGCCCTTTGGGAAGGGACTGGCTCATGAGGGTGGAGCCCTCATGAATGGGACGAATGCCTTATAAGAAGAGACCCTCGAGAGCTTGCCGCCTCTCCCTCTGCTCCGTGCCAAAGGCAACCTTACTCAGGCTTCCATCACCATAGATTGTTTTTGAACCCAATAAACTCATACTCTATGTACTCCTTTGTGTAGCTTCTCTTGCTCAGTATTATGCTTGAGAGATTCATCCACATTGTCACGTGTGATGGTACTTTTGTTTACTTTCTTGCTGTACAGTATTCCACTGTATGAACGTCCCACAGCTTATTTATATATTCTACTCTGGTGGTCATTTGGGTTGTCCCCAAAGCTTCTTTTTAATTTTTTTTTTATTTATGATAGTCACAGAGAGAGAGAGAGAGGCAGAGACACAGGCAGAGGGAGAAGCAGGCCTCCATGCACCGGGAGCCCGATGTGGGATTCGATCCCGGGTCTCCAGGATCGCGCCCTGGGCCAAAGGCAGGCGCCAAACCGCTGCGCCACCCAGGGATCCCGTCCCCAAAGCTTCTACGAACATTCTTGTTCCTGTCTGGGAGGTATCCTAGACCATCCTCAGGTTCAACGCGCACTGGTAGGGCTCACAGAATTTGGAAAAAAAGCTGTTATATGTACAGTTATGGTTTATTATAATGAAAGAATAAAGACTAAAATCAGCGATGGGAAAAGGTTTATCTGGAACGCTCCTGGACTGGCCAGGTAGGAGCTTCTAGTCGTCCTTTCCCAGCACTTCCTTCTCTCAGCAGTGATGTATAACAATAGGTGTGGAATACTGCCAACCAGGGAAGCCCACCCCCACCCCAGGCTTTGTGATCAGGGACTTTTGGAGAGATAGGTTATGTGGCTGTCCTTAGTCTATAGCTCTTCCAGAGGTCAAGATACCACGTGGCCCAAGGCCCTAGCCATAAGTCACATTGCTGGCATAGACAATTTGCTGTAGCCCAAAGCTCCCAGGAAGGTAAAGATACTCTTATCAGGCAGGACATTCCAAGGGCTTAAAGGTTACCTCTTAGGAGATGGTCAAGGACCAAACCAAACCGTTCCTTGGCCAAGGTTAATCCTTCCTTGCACACTTATTTGTATGTGTCTTTTGGTGAACACATGTAATATTTCTGTTGGATTTATACCTAAGAATAGAGTGTGTGTCATAGCTTATGCATCTGTTCCACTTTAGTGGTTATTATCAACAGTTTTCCAAAGGGGCTGCATCGATCTACAGTCTCAGCAGCAGGATGTGAGAGCTTCAGGGGCACCGTGTCTTCTCTAACACTTGCTGTTGCCAGATATTCGCTTGATTTATTTTAGCCATCCCGGTAGGTGGGTAGTGAATTCTCACCATGCTTTTAATTCACATGTCCCTGCAGAATAATGATGATAAGCATGTTTCTGTGTGTTTTTTAGTCATTTGGATAATAAGTCCTTGGCACTTATTATCAATTTCCTGTATTGCAATTTATTTTTTAAGATATTTTATTTTTTTAAGTAATCTCTACACCCACCATGGAGCTCCAACCCACAGCCCCGAGATCAAGAGTCATACGCTCCACTGACCAAGCCAGCCAGGTGTCTCTCCTACATTGTAACTTAATTCAAGTCATTTCAACAATTTTATAAAGCTCCTGCTATGTGCCAGTCCCTCGGTGAGGCAACAAGGAGTGTGATAATGAACAAAGTATAGTTTGTGCCCCACCCCCCTGCCCACAAGCACACACACAGAAGCAGTTCCTTATGTGTTGATATAGAAAGATCACTGAGGGGTGCTGGGGTGGCTCAGTTGGTTACGCGACCAAGTCTCAGCTTCCACCCAGGTCATGATCTCGAGGTCGGGGATCAAGGCCCATGTCAGGCTCCAAGCTAAACAGGAAGTCTGTTTCTCTCCGTCTTTCTCTCCCCCTGCTCCTCCCCCCACTCTCTCTCTTTCTCTCTCTCTCTAAAAATAAATGTATATATATATATATATATATATATATATATATATATATATATAAATCCCTAAGACATTCTAAGTGAAAAAAGGTACAGAAAAATGTGTATAGCATGTTACCATTTGTGTGAAATATTTGTAGCAGAAATGCATATACACACGTATTCTTGAATATGCATAAACATTTTCCAAGAGGAAAAACAGAAACTATAATAGCTACTTGTAGAAGAAATCTAAGTGAATGGGGAATGGTGGGAGGAGAGGAGAGAGACTTCTTGGGTATACAGTTTTATACTCTGACGTGTGAGCCATGTCAGTCTTTTTACCTTATAAAATCACTGTATAGAAATATTTAAGAAAAAAAACAAATATTGCTTGTGTTTGGTTTCTAGTACAGTTGGAAATGGTTTATAGTCCAGCTGGATGGAGGGATTGTGGCAGAGTTATGGATGCTAGTGTGCTGAGTCCTGTGAAGGGGAGAGTTCAGGATCCTTTGGGGGAAACATACAAGGGCCACTGAATCTGGGATTTTTTTTAGGAAAAAAAGTTCACAAAGGAGTTCGTGTCTACGTTGAGGCTGAGGGGCCAGTGGCACTGAGTCTGGGAATGGAAGTGGGAAGTGGAAAGGATGCTGTTGATGGAGGCCTCCTGCTGGGTCTGAAGGTGGGGTGCATGCTGTGAGCCCCAGGCTGGGGCAGGTCCACGCCAGTGGGGGAGGGATGGCAATGGGAAACTGAGGCCCACGGCTCGGTGGGCTCTGGATGCCTGAGATTTGGGGAGCCACTTCAGGGTGTTTAGGCAGGAGAATGACAAGAACAGGCCTGCATTTCAGAAAGATCACTTTGGCTGCAGAGAGCACGGGTTGTAGGACAACAGGTTGGAGAGGCTGCGGGGAGTGTGGCTTCACAGGGAAGTACCTGGGCTTTGGAGCCAAACCTACTTACCCTGCTTCTGTAGGTGGGAAAAAATAGCATCTCCCTCATAGAGCCATTAGGAACGTAGAATGGGAAAATGCTCCCAGGGCCTTTATCACAGTGCCTAATAAAGAGTAAACTTACAACAAATATTAGATATTATTGTGCTATTATCCTGAGTCTGACCCCTTGAGGCCATCCCAATCCTCATTTCTAACTCCCACCACCATCCTCTTTGACCTGGAGCTTTAGAATGGCCTCCAATCAGGTCACTGGGTGCCTGGCGCCCCCATCAGCCTGCTCTTTCCAGTAGCTAGAGGGATTCTTTCAACATGGGATTTAATCACAGACAAAAGCCTAGTTTTCCTAGTAGGTAAGAACTGCAGAAAAGACTGACAACCCAGCAGAAAAATAGGCAAGTCACAAAAAAGAAACACCATTGGTTCTGAACTATATGGATAATTGCTCAACCTCACTCATAATAAGAAAAAGGCGAATGAAAACCATCTTTTCACCTATCAGACTGGCAAAGACATCTTGAAAATACTCTGCTAATTGCGAGTAACATATCACCAGCGGGATGGTAACTTGTTCTGATCTTAATAAGAGGCAATTTGGTAATACCTACCCAAACACCAAAGCACAAGCCCTATGTAGGATACAACAGATCCCCAGCCACCTCTTTGGCTTAATTTCTTGTTGCTCTTTGCCCTGGAACGCTAAACTCTAGCTACTCTGACAAACGTACTGTCACTACACTTGCCAAACATTCTGCCTCAAAGCTACTCATGTGCTGTTCCCTCTGCCTGGAATGCTATTCCCTCCACCTGAAACTCTGTTCCCTCAGATAGCCAAATGGTTTAATCCCTTTCTTTGTGCAGCTCTCTGTTCAAATGTTATCTCTTCAAAGAGGCCTTCTCTGACTTCACATCACTCTCTATTCTGTTGCAGTGCTCTCACAGTTAGCTTTTGCCGTGTAACAAAACATACCCACACCTACTTGCTTTGAACAACAAATGTTTATTATTTTTTTGACCAGCCTGTGGTTTGGCTGGCAGTTCTTCTGGCTGGAGCTGGCTTGCTTGGGGCTGATTCATCTAAGTGGCCCTATTCACATGTGTGAGATCTTAGGACTGCTGAAATGGCTGGGACAGTTGGGCCTTGTTGACATGGTGGCAAAAGTGTTCTCAGAAATGGGGCACCCAGATGGCTTCATGGTCGAGCATCTGCCTTTGTCTCAGATCATGATCCCAGGGTACTGGGATCAAGTCCTGCATCAGGCTCCCCACAGGGAGCCTGCTTCTCCCTCTGCCTCTGTCTCTGCCTCTCTCTGTGTCTTTCATGAATAAATAAATAAAATCTTTAAAAAAAAAAAGTGTTGTCAGAAGCAAGAGAAAGCAAGTCCAATATACAAGCACATTTTAAGCTCCTGCTTTCACCACCTTTGGTAATGTCCCATTGGCTAAACCTTGTCCTCTAGTTAAGCCACAGTCATTGTGGGAGGGGAATACCTAGGGCATGATTGAGGACCGTTACTGCAATATTGAGCCATTGATTGTTCATAGCAGTAATCACTGTTAGACATTATATTGTACATTTGTTTGTATAGTAACTGTATCCTTCTATGACAGTAGAGTCTTAGTGAGAGAAGGGGCTTTGTTTTGTTCACTGTTTATCATTCTAGCACTTAAAAAAGTGCTTTGTATGTGCTTGGTGCTCAGTACCTATTTATTGAATAACTGAATTAATGAAGAGAGAGAGGAGACTAGAACATTCTAGTAGTTGTATCTTAAAAAAAAAAAGAAACAACAACAGCTTTATTGTCTTTTAACACATGTCCTTTGTAAGAACAAAATAACCAACATAGTAAAGTGAAACAATGAGCAGAGCCCATCCAACTCCAACCGCTAGGTGATAATAATGTACAACACATTAGTCTGTGTTAGCAGACATCTTTATATGTTGTTTGTATGCAAAAAAAGGTATAGTTTTATATAAATAAAATCATTCTATTTATGTTGACTAATGACTGGTTTCTGGATTTTTAAGTTCTTTACCTTCTTTTTATAAACCATCGACTAGATATAAAAAATATGGGTAAAGTAAAAAGAAGCACTTTTATCACCAAACACCCTTAACTTACCACCGAGGAGAAATAAACATTTTTGTTACCTTTAGATGCTCCCCCACCCCCCACCACCCCTCCATGTGCCTCTCTCCACCCTCCTCTTCCCTCTCCTCCTTCAGGGGAAACCACTACCTTGAGTTTATGTCTCTCACTACCTATGTCCCAGTTTCACCACATACATGTTTCTCTAAACAACATATGAATCAGTTTTGCATGTTTCTGAACTTTATACAAGTGGAATCATGCATGCAGTGTACATTATTCCGCAAGTTGCTCTTTCCCCACAACACAATGTTCCTGAGATCACCCTTGTCATCCCCACTGGGTGTAATTCACTCATATTCACTGCTGCGTGTATGTCTGTATTGCATTGTTGATTGACAGTTGGGATTGTTTCCGTTTTCTTGGCCTTATGGTGGGGACATGGTGGGAGGTTCACCTCACATGGGAGGTGTGAGGAACACGTGTGCAAAGGTTTCTCTTGACTGCCTGCCCAGGAGTGAAACTGCTCAGTCGTGAGATATGCACGATTTCAACCTTATCAGATAATGTTCCAAAGTGCTCTTGCCAGCTTATGTTCCAGCCAGTGGTGTAAAAGTGTTCCAGTGACTTTGCATTCTCAGTGACACTTGATATTGTATGTTTGTAACTTGATGAACCACCTCGTTGTTTAAAAAAAATTAGAAACGTGTGATCGGTATCGCTAAATTGCTCCTCAACAAGGTCTTGCCAGTCTAGACTCCCATTAGTATTTTATGAAAACCTCTTTCCTCACACCTTAGCCAATGATGAAAACTATAATTTTTAAAATATTTGCCAAATGGCGAAGTGAGAAATTCATTTAATTTTAGTTTGCATTCTTTGCTGACTAGAGAAATTGTGTAGTTTTAATGTTTTTGATGTCCGTATTTCTTGTGATATGAAATACCTTTTCATATAAAATTATGTTTATAGATCCAAGGTCAGGGGCATGAGAATAGAACCCTCCGAGTAATGAGAACTTTTCCAACAGAGAGTTAAGAGGCATGGTTTTGTGCAGCAGAAAAAGACACAAAATTAACTCTGGAGATTTTATTATTTCAATTTTCCTATGGCTCTTTCACCCTAATTGAAAGGAAACTAGAGATATTAGATTTTGACAAACTATCAAATTAAATTTTGTTTTCACTGTATGAAACTTATAAATCATAGAGTGCAGAATTAGAAAGATATTTAAAAATAGCATTTACATAATTGGATTTGATATGAGTACATCTACAAATAATCTAGACTCGTCCATTTTCTCCAATGATCCCCAAATAAAATCCACGTTATTTTTTACGTTTTTATAATGAAACAACTGAAACCACAGGAAGATAAATGACCTTTGCAAGGTCACAGCAAATCAATATCACGCTCAAGGATAAAATTAATTTTCGGTCAATCATTATGCCCAAACTCTTCCAACCCCCTGCAATTTTTTTTTACTTATTAAGAATTTAAGTGCTTTGAAGATGAAAGACTTCAGCCAAAGAATTGTTAGTTAAAATACAAAACAAAAACATTAGCATTGAGAGTTTCTAAAGTGTTGAAAGCTAAGTGTTTTAACGCTAAAATCCTTGACATTTAAGAGGCTCAGGAGCCAAGCTTCCTGAAAGCCAACTAACATGCAAATTATAACAAATTATTTCTCTCAGGTCTTGGCATGCTTCTTTTTGGTGCTAGAAGTAGAATGAGGTATTTGAGATCCAAATTCTATGGAAACTCGTGTAAATTAGAGCTATATTCTGTGTTGAAGAGCATCCTACTCCCTCTTCTAACAGACTGGCTGGAGGTTACAATAATTTTGGGTCACAGAGGGCTCAGCTGTGAGAAACATCCATGATGATGTCTAGAACGTGCTAGTGTAAAATATGGCGCCTTGGCTAATTGACTATTTTAAGCTGCAAAAATTTGAGAAGCGGCCTGGGCAGGAAGGACTTTCTAACCTTCTCCAAAAGCAGGTCATAAAACCCTTATGTGGGAGGTACTCTCTCCATCCTCCTAAGGAAAGAATCATCCTCCTCTCTGAAGACAAAGGGATGCAAGGAATCTGAATGTACAGCCCCTGCCAAGTCTCCCTCACTCATACCCTCTGTCCTGTCACACCTTTCCTCCAATCTCCACACTTCATCAAACCTACCTTGAAAACACAAGTTTAATTGTTTGTTGGGTCTTCATTTCCTTATGAAGGCTCCTGTATCATGAAAAACTTACTTAATTTACATCAATATGCCTTTCTTTTGTTAATCTGTCTTGTTACAAGCCACCATCCCCACCCCCGCCTCCCCCAAGAATTTAAAAGAGCACTGGAAAAAAATGTTCTTCTTGCCCCCTCCATCTAACTGTTTTCCTCAGGCTACCCTCCTAATGCTTCTTCAGGTTTGGGTATCTTGTTCTTCCTTCTGCCCTCCTTTCTCGGAAGTAATTTAGATCTAATTTTAGTGCTAGTAGTTACTAAGTGACAAAGAGAGGCAATGTCAAGTCTACCCCCAAAGTTAACATTGTGGAATAGTGTTTGCCCTAAAACAACTTCCTGAACACTTTGGGAATTTGGTGGGGAAGGGTGTGTTGGGGAACATGTTTTTCTTCTTTCAAGGAGTTTAACCACCACTCCTGAGGGATTAACACTGAGCTGCAGTGGTCTCTATCTTTTTGTTCTCTCTGCAAAGCTAAAGGAGTTGGCAGGAGAGGGGTAGGTTGGCAGTTGTTCAGGGACCCTTCCAATTCCATTCGATCCCAGCCCATCTCCTCTCCCATCAATTCAAGCTTAGGGTTTGGGGGAGTTCCGGCAGCAGTCTAGGGTCAGAACGAAATAACATAACTGGAAGTCACCTTGCAAGGCTAAAAATAGGGAGGTAGTTAAAAGAAGTTTTGGGGGCTGCCTGGGAGGCTCAGTGGGTTAAGTGTCTGCCTTTGGCTCAGGTTCTGGGATCGAGCCCTGCATCGGGGATCTGAAAGTCTTTCGTTTGGTTCAGCTCCTTGGAGTCCCTTCCAGATGCTCCGATGGGATGCTGCCTGAGTTGTGCCTGAAAACAGCCACTAAGTTCTGTAAAATTCACCCAACTGAGTATTGTTTTTAAAGGGGGAAGGAAAGGATATTGTGACTGACGCAGAATGATGGAGGAGCCGGGCAGGATGGGGGAGCTGAGCCACGCAGGGCCTTCCAGGCTCGGGCTGGAGTTCAGGTTGCGTTCGAAGCGATGGGAAACCTGTGAAGGCTTTGAAGCTACCACGATCCAGTGTATGGCTCCCAAAGCTCATTCTGGCTGTTCTGTGGAGAACAGGAGCAGGGGCCTTGGTTGGAAAGACACTGATCGAGAGTCAAAGGAAAAGACAGCGGCCTTCATTACAGTGGTGGCAGTGGAGTTGAAAAGAAGTAGCTTTAAGATAGATTTTTGGGTATAAAGGTGACTAACTTGTTTCTATGTTAGCAGTGGTGGTGGGGTGGGGGAGGACGGGGGTGAGGGAAGAGGAGAAATCAGGGTCCTAGGAGGACCTTGAGGGATTTGGGTTTGAGTGTCTGCATGGACAATCTGTCATTTACCAAGACAGGAAAGACTGAAGGACAGGAGTTGTGCAAGATTTATTAGCTTTCAAGTATTTATCAGATATCCAAGTGTCAAGCAAGCAGTTGCACTCAGGAGTTCATGGAATGCATGTGAGATGTCTGGGGTGGGATATGTGCGTTTGGGAATTGCCAACACACGGAAGGCATTTTAAGCTGCCGCACCAGAAGAGATCATGAGGATAAGGAGTGCCCAGGTCTTAATCCTGGGCAGGCTGGCATTTACAGACCACACAGAAACAAAAGAGGCAGCAGAGCATTGGGTCAGTAAGGTGGGAGGAAATCCAGAAAACTAGAGAATGTCCTAGCAAGTGGTCAACTGTGTTGAGGGCTATACGTTTGAGCACTTCTTATGTGGCTTTGGGCAAATTGCTCCATCTCTCTCCCTAAACTCAATTTCCTCATCGGGAAAACGTGGACAAAAATAGTACCACACTTACAGTGTTGTTGGGAGTATTAAAAAAAACAACCCCGATGTATGTAATGTTCTGTGTGTCTGGCATATAATAAATGATAAATGGTAGCTATTATTAGTCTACTGCTGTTGAGTTCTGAAATCTAGCAGGGGACATCTATGTCAGGGAGAAACGTACATATATTTAGTGGGAAAGTTCGGAATAACAGATAGCCAGTTTCTTCACATCTTGCAAATCATTCTTTCATGTTCCTTTTAGTCTTTGTGTCTTTTTAGCTCTTCTGGAGTCAGGGCTTAAGATGTGAGAATTCCTTCTTCTCTGGATAGTCAAAAGTTGCTATGACAACTGCCTGGCAATGAAAAGTCCTGTGCTTTATTTACTTATCTGAGGGTGATGGGCTGCAGAAAGCGGGAAACGCGATTGCCACAAACATTGCCTCACAATCTATAGAAAGAGGACACGCAAGGACCGTGCTCTCCCATGTGCTGTCAGCATCCTTTATTATTTATGTGAGATTTCCTGTCTTCCTTTCTTTCCACAGAAGATTTGAGGTCGTCGATGATATTGAGATCTAAGTTGAGGCAGTTTAAAAAAGATAAATCAAGAAGATGAAGTACTATTTGGTGAAGACATAATCTGTAACAAACCTACAGAAACCAAACCTAACTCCAAGTATTCTGGAAATAAAAAATGGAAAACATGGTGGTTTAAGGAATTGTCAACCAAAAATCTGCTGTAAGGTCGCAAGCGGGTTCATTGGAAGAGAGAAACTTCTCAACTCATACATGTTGCTACTCTGCCATAATAACGGCTGACACTTGCATACTACTTTCATGCTTTACAGAAGCTGGGGTTGCAGTAATCTTTTTTTTTTTTTGGCCCCAAAACCGTATAACAGGTTAACACAGATAAGAGAACTTGGTCATGAACTTTTCTCCGATTGACTTACTTCACTCAGCATAATACCCTCCAGTTCCATCCACGTTGAAGCAAATGGTGGGTATTTGTCATTTCTAATGGCTGAGGAATATTCCATTGTATACATAAACCACATCTTCTTTATCCATTCATCTTTCGATGGACACCGAGGCTCCTTCCACAGTTTGGCTATTGTGGACATGGCTGCTAGAAACATCGGGGTGCAGGTGTCCCGGCGTTTCATTGCATCTGAATCTTTGGGGTAAATCCCTAACAGTGCAATTGCTGGGTCGTAGGGCAGGTCTATTTTTAATTCTTTGAGGAACCTCCACACAGTTTTCCAGAGTGGCTGCACCAGTTCACATTCCCACCAACAGTGTAAGAGGGTTGGTTCCCTTTTCTCCGCATCCTCTCCAACATTTGTTGTTTCCTGCCTTGTTAATTTTCCCCATTCTCACTGGTGTGAGGTGGTATCTCATTGTGGTTTTGATTTGTATTTCCCTGATGGCAAGTGATGCAGAGCATTTTCTCATGTGCATGTTGGCCATGTCTATGTCTTCCTCTGTGAGATTTCTCTTCATGTCTTTTGCCCATTTCATGATTGGATTGTTTGTTTCTTTGGTGTTGAGTTTAATAAGTTCTTTATAGATTTTGGAAACTAGCCCTTTATCTGATATGTTATTTGCAAATATCTTCTCCCATTCTGTAGGTTGTCTTTGAGTTTTGTTGACTGTATCCTTTGCTGTGCAAAAGCTTCTTATCTTGATGAAGTCCCAATAGTTCATTTTTGCTTTTGTTTCTTTTGCTTTCGTGGATGTATCTTGCAAGAAGTTACTGTGGCCAAGTTCAAAAAGGGTGTTGCCTGTGTTCTCCTCTAGGATTTTGATGGAATCTTGTCTCACATTTAGATCTTTCATCCATTTTGAGTTTATCTTTGTGTATGGTGAAAGAGAGTGGTCTAGTTTCATTCTTCTGCATGTGGATGTCCAGTTTTCCCAGCACCATTTATTGAAGAGACTGTCTTTCTTCCAGTGGATCGTCTTTCCTCCTTTATCGAATATTAGTTGACCATAAAGTTCAGGGTCCACTTCTGGGTTCTCTATTCTGTTCCATTGATCTATGTGTCTGTTTTTGTGCCAGTACCACACTGTCTTGATGACCACAGCTTTGTAGTACAACCTGAAATCTGGCATTGTGATGCCCCAGATATGGTTTTCTTTTTTAAAATTCCCCTGGCTGGGATCCCTGGGTGGCACAGCGGTTTGGAGCCTGCCTTTGGCCCAGGGCGCGATCCTGGAGACCCGGGATTGAGTCCCACGTCGGGCTCCTGGTGCATGGAGCCTGCTTCTCCCTCTGCCTGTGTCTCTGCCTCTCTCTCTCTCTGACTGTCACAAAAAAAAAAAAAAAAAAATTCCCCTGGCTATTCGGGGTCTTTTCTGATTCCAAACAAATCTTAAATAATTTGTTCTAAGTCTCTGAAGAAAGTCCATGGTATTTTGATAGGGATTGCATTAAACGTGTAAATTGCCCTGGGTAACATGGACATTTTCACAATATTAATTCTGCCAATCCATGAGCATGGAATATTTTTCCATCTCTTTGTGTCTTCCTCAATTTCTTTCAGAAGTGTTCTATAGTTTTTAGGGTATAGATCCTTTACCTCTTTGGTTAGGTTTATTCCTAGGTATCTTATGCTTTTGGGTGCAATTGTAAATGGGATTGACTCCTTAATTTCTCTTTCTTCAGTCTCATCGTTAGTGTATAGGAATGCCATTGATTTCTGGGCATTGATTTTGTATCCTGCCACGCTACCAAATTGCTGTATGATTTCTAGCAATCTTGGGGTGGAGGCTTTTGGGTTTTCTATGTAGAGTATCATGTCATTGGCGAAGAGGGAGAGTTTGACTTCTTCTTTGCCAATTTGAATGCCTTTAATGTCTTTTTGTTGTCTGATTGCTGAGGCTAGGACTTCCAATACTATGTTGAATAGCAGTGGTGAGAGTGGACATCCCTGTCTTGTTCCTGATCTTAGGGGAAAGGCTCCCAGTGCTTCCCCATTGAGAATGATATTTGCTGTGGGCTTTTCGTAGATGGCTTTTTTATTTCATTTTATTTATTTATTTTTATTTATTTATGATAGGCACACAGTGAGAGAGAGAGAGGCAGAGACACAGGCAGAGGGAGAAGCAGGCTCCATACACTGGGAGCCTGACGTGGGATTCGATCCCGGGTCTCCAGGATCGCGCCCTGGGCCAAAGGCAGGCGCTAAACCGCTGCACCACCCAGGGATCCCTCGTAGATGGCTTTTAAGATGTCGAGGAAAGTTCCCTCTATCCCTACACTCTGAAGAGTTTTGATCAGGAATGGATGCTGTATTTTGTCAAATGCTTTCTCTGCATCTAATGAGAGGATCATATGGTTCTTGGTTTTTCTCTTGCTGATATGATGAATCACATTGATTGTTTTACGAGTGTTGAACCAGCCTTGTGTCCCGGAGATAAATCCTACTTGGTCATGGTGAATAATTTTCTTAATGTGTTGTTGGATCCTATTGGCTAGTATCTTGTTGAGAATCTTTGCATCCATGTTCATCAGGGATATTGGTCTGTAATTCTCCTTTTTGGTGGGGTCTTTGTCTGGTTTTGGAATTAAGGTGATGCTGGCCTCATAGAATGAATTTGGAAGTACTCCATCTCTTTCTATCTTTCCAAACAGCTTTAGTAGAATAGGTATGATTTCTTCTTTAAACGTTTGATAGAATTCCCCTGGGAAGCCATCTGGCCCTGGACTCTTGTGTCTTGGAAGGTTTTTGATGACTTCTTCAATTTCCTCCCTGGTTATTGGCCTGTTCAGGTTTTCTATTTCTTCCTGCTCCAGTTTTGGTAGTTTGTGGCTTTCCAGGAATGCGTCCATTTCTTCTAGATTGCCTAATTTATTGGCGTAGAGCTGTTCATAATATGTTTTTAAAATCGTTTGTATTTCCTTGGTGTTGGTTGAACTTTTATTTCCTAAGCCGGTTTCTTTCTACCAAACAAGGAGGCAGCTTCCTTAATAGCAATTTAAAAAATTATGAAACAGGGCAGCCCCGGTGGCCCAGTGGTTTGGCGCTGCCTTCGGCCTGGGGTATGATCCTGGAGACCCGGGATCAAGTCCCGCGTCGGGCTCCCTGCATGGAGCCTGCTTCTCTCCCTCTCTCTCTACCTGTGTCTCTGCCTCTCTCTCTCTGTCATGAATAAATAAATAAAATCTTTAAAAAAAATAAATAAAAATAAAAAATCATGAAACATAACGTTTACAAAAGTACATAAGATTATACAAATTGTAAGAAATAACTGCAAAACAAACATCCATGGAGCCTCATAAAGTCAAGATATAGAACACTCCTGGAACCCTAGAATATTCTCAACATATTTGGTCTCCAGACCCCCTTAAGCTTTTAAAAATCATTGAGTGCCTCAATGAGCTTATACTTATGTGGCCTATATCTGGTAGTATTTATATTATTAGAAATTAAAATTGAGAGTTTACAAAAATATTCATTAAATCACTTTAATATAATAATAAAATTACTAAATCAAACTTTATGAAAATTAAATATTTGCCAAAGCAAAAAGAAGTTAGAAGAGTGACATTATTTCACTTTTTTTCCCCAGATCTTTTTAATATCCAGTTTATTTATTTTTAAGTGAGCTCTATGATCAACATGGGGCTCAAGCCCATGACCCCAAGATCAAAAGTCAGATGCTCTACCAACTGAGCCAGCCAGACACCACCTACTGTCCAGATTAATAGGAGACAACTGGGATTCTCATACCTGATTCTGCATTTATTCTACTGTGATACGTTGAGTTGGGTTTGATGGAGCTCAGGGGAGGCTGCCCTAGAATGTGCTACTTTGGCCTGTGGACTATTTAGACCCAAAAGCAGACTCAGGAAGAGTTTTTGACTTCCTCCTTAACTGCCTAAAAGAATTTAGATAGGGGATCTGTACCAGGGAGACAGCTCTTACCAAAAATAACGTATTAGATCGGAAGACTTATCTGCATGGCCTGGCAGACATTTGTTTACCAAACATCTGCTCTTTTCATTTCCTGTGAATTGTCTTCCTCCCCTTTGAGATCCCCTTCTCCTGAGCTCAGAATGGTATGTAAACCTCAATTACCTGACTGCTGGAGGGCCTTGTGGGCTCCTATAAGCACAAAATTAAATTTGTTTTTCTCCTGTTGTTTTTCTTCTGTCAATTTAATTATTAGGTCAGTCAGGGAACCTGGAAGGGAAAAGGGGGAAAGCTTCCCAGCCCTACAGGCTAAGGTATATGAAGAAAATCTGACCCCACACATATACGTAGTTGTAAAAGCAGTGGAGTGTTTCAGTGGCCTTTTCAGCTGTGGATATTCTTTGTGCTACCCCAGAACTCCACAGGTATTAGTGGGTTCTTTTTTGTTTTTTTAAAAGATTTTATTTATTTACTTGAGACAGAGTGAGCTAACACACGGAACTTGACATGGGGCTCGATCCCAGGACCCCAGGGTTAATGACCTGAGCCGAAGGCAGACACTTAACCAGACTGGGCCACCCAGGTGCCCCCCTGGGTAGTAGTTTTAAAGGTTAGTTGCCGTGTGGAGTCTGAAACCGTACGGTACTCTATTACGTTAAAATCAGTTGGTCTAACTTGTTCTTTGAATGGTTCTGTCACCCATACATGATTTCATAACATTATACACTGTTCACGTGGAAAATACTGGTTCACTGAGTTATACAGATTCTCCAAATGTTGACAGATTTCATCATGCCATATCCCCAAATCACATCCATTAATATCACTACCAATTTTACCACAGAAATCTGCAAATATTGGTATGGAGTCAAGCTCTTTATGGTAGGTTCAAGTTTTGCAAATTTCAATTTTCACTTGAAAACTCAAGATTGCGTCATTGGCAGCTAATATTGTCACTTGTTTTCCTTGAAGTGACTGGTTTACTTTATTTTTGAGAAAATGTCTCCCAAATACCCAAGTCTAAATAAGCCACTATGTCAGCATTCTTTCAAGTAAAAATGGTGTTCTATAAAAAAAAAAGTGACAAGTTTAGCAATTCGTTTGCGTGAGTGCTTTTCCTTGAGAGAACCATTGTGTTTAGGGTATGCAGCAGAGTGCTCTCCCTTCTCCAAGTGTGGTCTCTGGAGCAGCAGCAGCAGCAGCAGCAGCATCACCTGGGAACAGGTTCAGAAATACAAATGACCGACCCCCACTCCTGACCTACAAACCCCCAGATGATCCTGATCCCCTCTAAAGTTTCAGAAACACTGCTTTAGCCTTATAGCACTGGTTCTCAGTCTTGCTCTCATATTAGAATCCCTTTGGTAGCTTAAACTTTCTAATGCCTAGTTACCCTTGATCATTTTTTTTAGATTTTTAAAAAAAGATTTTATTTATTTATTTGACAGAGAGAGAGAGAGAGAGAGAGCAAGAGAATACAAGCAGGGGAGAGGGCAGAGAGAGAGAAGTAGGGCTCCCTGCTCAGTGGGAGGGATCCCACTGGGGGCTCAATCCCAGGACCTTGGGATCATGACCTGAGCCAAAAGCAGACTGTCAACTGACTGAGCCACCTAGGCGTCCCCTACTCTTGATCATTAAATCAGAATGCTGGGGGGTGGGACCCAGACTATCAGTATTTTGTTCAGTTCCTCTCTTGAGTGCAGCCACTCCCTGAGGCCTTGTTTCTCAAACAGTTCTGGGCTGTGTCCTTGTCTGGTGCTGGACAGCAGGTTAGTGAAAATGGAGCTGGCGGGCAAGTTCCTGGAGTGCTAATAACTAGCCTACTGCTGGTCGGAGAAAAATCAATGTGTTTTCAGACTCATTTTCCCATCTTGAATTGTCAGAAAATCCCAAATGGTGAACAAGAACGGTGTCCTAGGAGGACTCAGGAAAACTTCAGATTAGTTAAGCCTCTCTATTAGGGAAGTGCAATCCTGGCGAGTCTGGGTCTCTGTTTTGCTTCCCACTGAAGCCCCTGCTTCAGCCACCAGGGCTTGCTTTTCTCCAGAGCCTTCATTTTTCCACAGACTGTCTAAGACGAGCAGTTTTCACCCTTATTGGACTCAACATTTCCACTTTATAATAAATATTTGTATCACTCCTTTACCATCCTCAAATGAAACGTGTATATATATAATGTAACCTATGTGTATATCATTAATATAGATATAATATATATAATACTCTAACCGTATTATAAAGGATAAATAAAATGAGGTTAATTTGTAATTAAGATTCATATTGCAATATATAAATTCTTGGGAGAAGTTGGCAGATGTAAGGAATTGTCAGGTGTTGGCATATGAATTTTATAAAAGAAGTCATGAAAAATGTTAAACATATGCTAAAGTAGGAAGAATAGTATTGTGATACTGTGAGATATATATGTATGTATATGTATATATGGTTTCTACCATAGAGTTCCTAAAACGCTTGGGATTTCTTAAGGGAGGAGAGCAGCAAACACATCTTTTGTTAATATTAATGAGGTGACTTTGGCAAAGCACCTGAGGGGTGGCTGGTCACCAGAGGAACTATGTGATCAGAGAGTTGGAACTTCTTTCAATCCCACTGTTCCCTCTTCCCCTCCTCTGGGAGGGAAGAGGTGCTGGAGGTGGAATCGACTGCCAATGGCCAGTAATTGAATCAGTCACATCTATGTCATAAAGCCTCCATAAAAAGGTTGGGGCTTGGAGAGCTTGTATGTCAGTTGAAGGGTTGAACATGCAGAGATCCGAGCAGAGTGGTGCACCCAAAGAGTGCGTGGAAGCTCTATGCCCCTTTCCTGTAACTTGCTCTGTGCACCTCTTCCATCTGGCTATCCCTGAGTTATATCTTTTTATGATGAGCCAGTAATCTAGTAAGTAAAAACTTTCTCTGAGCTCTGTGAGCCACTCTTGCAAATTAATCAAATCTGAGGAGGGAGTCATGGGAACCTCTAATCGATAGCCCGTCAGATGATAACCTAGGCTTGTGATTGGCATCTAAAGGGGATGGGGTTGGGGACTCAGTCCTGTGGGACTGATCCCTTCACCTGTGGAATCTGATGCTGTCCCCAGAGAGTGTCAGAATTGAATTGGGTTGTAGGCTGCCCAGTTGGTGTCTGGAGAATTGCTTGGTTTGAGGACCCTGCCCACCCTCACCATATACATGTTGGAAATTGAGTTCAGAATCATATTAAGTATAATGAATTGAACTATGTGCTTGGGGTGCCTGGCTGGCTGTGGGTAGAGCATGTGACTCTTCATCTCAGGGTCATATTGGGCACAGTTTACTTAAAAAAAAAGAAAGAAAGAAAGAAAATGAACCATGTGTTTAATACCCAGCTTTATCAGTGATCACTTATCATGTAAGTCTTTTTTATCCTTACCAATGAAATGTGACCCTGGGAGAAGCAGCATCAGTGTCACCTGGGAGATTGTTAGAAATGCAAATTCATTGGCCTCACCTTGGACTACTGAATCAAAATCTCTGAGGCAGGCCCAGGAATCTGTTTTAACCATCTCTCCAGTTGGATTTGTAAGTCCACTAAGGTTTGAGAACCATTGATATATATGATATCCTGACGTACTCAGATTATTTTAAGGCAAATCCTAGATAGCACCTAGATGTATTATTTCATTCATAAATAATTATTTTAATTTAAAAAACAATCACACACCACTATGTCACTTATCAAAAGTTTTTTTTACTTACTTATCAAAAGTTTAACTATAATTCCTGAATATGTTCAGAGTTTAAAATTTGCTCAGATTTTCATGTGTTTTTCTTTTTTTTTTTTTACAGCTGATTTGTTTGAATCAGCTTAAACATTGCCTTGATTGATATATCTCTTAAATCTCTCAAACTAGGGGATCCCTGGGTGGCGCAGCGGTTTGGTGCCTGCCTTTGACCCAGGGTGCAATCCTGGAGACCCGGGATCGAATCCCACATCGGGCTCCCAGGGCATGGAGCCTGCTTCTCCCTCTGCCTATGTCTCTGCCTCTCTCTCTTTCTCTCTCTGTGACTATCATAAAAAAAAAAAACTCTCAAACTATAATGATTCTTCTATTTCCTACCATGTATTTTATGAAGAAACTGGGTCATTTGTCACATAATTTCTCACATTCAGGATTTTGCTTATTATGTTACTATGTTGTCATTTTGTTATGTTCCTTTTAATTCTGTAATACTTACTATAACCTGGCTGTTAGATCTAGAGGCTTGAGGATATTCAAGTTTGATTTTTTAGGGGCAGGAGGAATATTTCACAGGTGATGATGCTATGCCCTTCTCATTGTATCATAGCAGATCAATATCTGGCTGTTTCTCTTTTTCCGATGTCTTAGCAGGCACCAATAATCATTGCTTTGGTCCATTAGTTCATTAAGAATTGCAAAATGGTGATAGCCTAAATTTTATAAATTTTTTCTGCATTTGTTATTTGAAATCTAAAGAAATTTCTTTGGGGTGCCTGGCTGGCTTAGTTAGTAGAGCACGTGACTCTTGATCTTGGGGTTGTGAGTTTGAGCCCCATGTTGGGTGTAGAGATTACTTAAAAAGAAAATATTTTCTAAAAAGTTCAAATGTATTTTAAAAAAATTATTTTAGAGAGTGGGGGAGAGGAAGACAAAGAGGAAGAGAGAAACCTAAGTAGACTCCAAGCTGAGCACAGAGCCTGAAGTGGGACTGGATGATACAACCCTGAGATCACAGCCTGAGCAGAAACCAAGAGTTGGATGCTTAACCAACTGTAGCACCATGAATCTGTCTTCAAATATTTATGTAGGGAATACAATTTTCAAGGAAAGGCAGTGTAAGTGCTCAGTTCATAAACTAGTCTTAAAATAAATTTGTACCACAAATTTTTACTTTTGAATACCATTATGTGCTTCTGGATTTTAATATATTTGATATTTTTAATTTACTTCAGTCATTATTCATTATGATGTGCTTAAATTGGCTCATTTTTTGGTCGGATG
This sequence comes from Nyctereutes procyonoides, assembly GCF_905146905.1. Taxonomy (NCBI): domain Eukaryota; kingdom Metazoa; phylum Chordata; class Mammalia; order Carnivora; family Canidae; genus Nyctereutes; species Nyctereutes procyonoides. The sequence goes on from NW_026575122.1 coordinate 29,570,631, forward strand.
GAGCCTCTTCAAGTTGGCTCCTTATTTCTTCTGACACAACTTTAACAGTCTTTATTGCCTTCCCTGCTTTGGGGTATGAAAAGATATTTCAGGCTCATCTTATATTTCCTGTCTCAACCCTAGAGTCAACTATTCCTCAAAAGAGACTTTGTTCTATAGGGAAGGGTTTGCCTTGACTGATCTCAGGTTTATTGGCTGAGGCCTTGCAAATTTATTGGCTGAGGCCCTGCAAATTTAGACAAAAGACAGATTAACAGAGTAAGACAGACAAATTTATTAACACATGCATCACACATCCATCCTCAATGGGAGTGCTAAGTGATTAGAAACTCAAAAGGATTGATTAGAATTTGAGTTTATATATAACATCTTAGCAAAGAACAATAATTTATAGAGAAGTGACAAGACAAAGGAAAAGGACTTTGAGCTTCTAAAAGTGAGAAATTAAAAAAAATAAAAGTGGGAAATTGTGGGAAAGTGTTTATAGGGAAGCTAATGGTAGATCAGGGCTAGTTTTAGCAGGGATTGTTCTATGTGATACTTCTGGTGCCTTCTTTGGGCTGCTGAGGGTCTGGAGTTGTCTCTCATGAATAACTGATGCCTTTCTTGGTAGAGAAGGGAGGGAGGGGACACTTTTACAAGTTTATGTCCTGCTTTCAGGCAAATAGGCCAAGAGCAGAGAGCTTTTCTTTTTCTTTTCTTTTCTTTTCTTTCTTTTCTTTTTTTCTTTTTTTAAGATTTTATTTATTTATTCATGAGAGACACAAAGAGAGAGAGAGGCAGAGACACAGGCAGAGGGAGAAGGAGCCCGATGAAAGAGACTCGGGCAGGGAGCCCGATGCGGGACTCGATCCCGGGACCCCAGGATGAGCCCTGGGCCAAAGGCAGGCGCTAAACCACTGAGCCACCCAGGGATCCCCCCGAGACCTTTTCTTATATCTCCTTTTTCTCAGTTGTCTTCATCTAAAAATTATCCTTATTCTTAAGTGGCATATTTTGGAGTGACATATTCCGCTATTCTTCAGTTCCTTTTACAGGGAAATAGTTTTTAAGTCATAACCTGGGTGTTGGGAGTGCTCATTGCAATAGGATTGTTTTACTTAGGCTTTTTCAATGGAAAGAGCTAGGAAATACACATTTTAAAAGAGGAAATTACATCCTAAGAACATACTAATGCTTCTAATTTAAATGTAAGATTATAGAAATTTTACTCTGATTTTATATTTATCTATCTTTCCTTTAACACCCCTCCAAATTCTTAGTTTTTTTAATGGTATTTACATAATCACTTATTCGCTTTATCTGTATATTTGCATAGTACTGTTTTCCAAACAACAATATCAGTATTATTAATAAAAAATATAACTGAAGAGTTTGGGATTTCCTTGCATTTCTTTTTTGTCCTTTCTTATATAAAAGGAAGACACTAAGGGTGATTGGGTGGCTCAGTCAGTTAAGTGTCCAACTCTTGGTTTCAGCTCAAGTCATGATCTCAGGGTTGTAAGACCCAGCCCTGCATTGGGCCCCATGCTGCCTACGGAGTCTGCTTGAAATTCTTTTTCCCTCCCTCTCCCTTCTCTGCTTCTCTCCCTGCTCATGCTCTATCTGAAATAAAATCTTAAAAAGAAAGGAATACACTACATATCACTATTCTGTATCTTACTTTTTTTAAAAACTAATGTATCCTAGGATCATTCCATAACAATACATAGTTACTTTTTATAGCTGTATAACATTCCACTATGTAGATGTATTACAATGTATTTAAACCAATCCTCCACTGATGAACATTTGGCCTAAAAGAAGTTTTAGACTATAAACAAATATTGCTGTAATTAATATTACTGCATTTTCATAATTTGATATTTTTGTCATGTTTTCTTTGGGATAGATTCCTAGAAGTAGGATTCTATACTTGATCTTTGCCGAAAAGGCTGGGAAGTGATTAGAAGTCAGATTCTGGGTCAAAGGTAAATGAACTTTTAATTTTGCTAGATTTTGCCAAACACCTACTATAGAAATTATACCATTTGTATTCCCACCAACAACGTGTGAGAATTCCACATGCTTAAAATAATTTTAGATTTTAGAGAAAACAAATTTCAAAGGAGTATGATAGCCATTTTATTTACATTTATATTTTGAAATAAAGGTTAAAAAGCATATTCATATATATATACATGTATACATATATATGTATATATGGCACAAATTCAGATGCAGGTATATTGTATTGGTGATTCAAATATCAAGTCAGTGTTGCTGCTGCTGATGTAATTTTTCAAAATGGCAAAAACAATTGGTAAAGGGCAAACAAAACAAATTACAGTTTTCTCCCAATGTGGGGAGCATCCTTGCCTGTATAATGGTTCAGATGTCTGAAAGACATGGGGAGAGCAATGCCTAGAAAGACAGTGGAGTTAGCTAGTTATTAAGTCATATTGATGTCCTGCAGAAAGAGAATGAGAAATTAAGGCCTGTTTATGAACAGTTAAAGCCTAAGTGTGAGAGCAAGAGTACCTCTCTTGGAACTTACAAAAAACTGGGACAAGTTGTTCACCTTACCTTAGGGGTAAAATGGATAAGCAGCTAGTAAGGGTGCAGCTTAACATCTATGATCAGGAGCAGGAAAGAACAGAGGGGAATTTATCTCACTAAAAAGTCATATGTTGCTCAATTCCTGAATTTGTGCCAATTTTCAGATCTGGAGTCCACGACTAAATAAGTGGCTGAGTCCCTAGGAGAAGGACTCTGCAACACTGTGGAAAGTATATATTATGATTTTTCCCCATTCCTCAAAGGGACCCAGGACATTTACTTGAGTAGGACACTTACCATGGGGGGAAAGGGAGATGCCCAGTCATTTCAAGGAGCTGCTTGGACCCAGGTTATAAGCAGAGTTTGATAACTGGAGACTCAGAGTATCATCATCATGCCATGGGTTCCTGGGTTCTATAAGCCGGGGCTTTACAGAAGCAACTTTTTAGTCGTAATTAAAGTCAGGCTTACAGAGAATTCACATAGGTCTGCAGGCCTACTTGCTGGTCATTTCCCTGATATCTAAATATATAATTGCAATAGATGTAATTGGCAGCTGAAGTATTGGGTCCTCAGGCTGTTAGATAAGAGCTAACATAGTCAGGAAGGCTAACTGGGAGCCTTTGAAATTGTTGGCCACCCCGGTTAACCTAATAAAAAATGATAGTGTCCCGTGGTTGATGGGGGTGATTAGTGCCACTGTGCATCCTACAGTGTGAACATAGACTACCACAGCTAGCTTAACCAACTAACTAGTAGTCCAATTCGAGCTGTGTTGGACATGCTATAATTGATTGCTAGGGCAGATTAATAAGGATTCAGGTACTTGATATGTGGCCACAGATTTGGTGAATGTACTCTTTTATATTCCAACCAGAAATAAGGATAAGAAGCAACTCACATTCATGTAGAAGAGGTCATTTTTTAAAAGATTTTATTTATTTATTCATGATAGTCACACACACACACACACACACACAGAGAGAGAGAGAGAGGCAGAGACACAGGCAGAGGGAGAAGCAGGCTCCATGCAGGGAGCCCGACGTGGGATTCGATCCCGGGTCTCCAGGATCGTGCCCTGGGCCAAAGGCATGCGCCAAACCGTTGCGCCACCCAGGGATCCCAGAAGAGGTCATATTTATTTCCACTTTTGTCCAAGGACTATGTTAATTCTTCTGCCCTCTATTATAATACAGTCTGAAGAGGTCTGGACTGTCTGGACATTCCATAGAACATTACACTGAAATATTATACCAATAATATACTGATGGGTAGAATGAGTAAGACATGACGTGCATGCTAGAGGCCTTGGTAAGATACATGTATCCAGAGGGTGAGAGATAAACTCTAAGAAGATTCAGTAAAATTTTGAGGCCCAATAGTCAGTGACATGTGAAGACATCCTCTCCAGAGTAAAAGACAAACTTCTGTATCTTGCATTTCCTACTAATGAAGCACAATGTCTGGTGGGCCTCTTTGGATCCAAAAGCACAAATTCCACACCTAGGAATACCATTCTGGCTCATATCCTGGGGTATATGGAAGGTTGCCAGTTCTAAGTAGTCGGGAACAGCAATGGGCTCTGCAGCAGGCAGTGTGGGATTTAAAGCAAGTCCCAATAGAGATCACAATATAGTCTTCTGGGATTTTGGAGCAACGTCAGGCCATCTGTAGCAGAAGATTTTACTCCTCTCAAGGAACAGCTGCTGGCATAGTCCTGGGCCCCAGTAGAGGCAGAAAGCTTGACCATAAGGCACCAAGTTACTATGTGTCCAGAACTGCCATCATGAGCTGAATTCTGTGAGACTTTCCCAGTCATAAAGTTGATGGGCCTAGAAGCAGTTCATTGTAATATGGAAATGATGCATTCAAAATAAAATCCCAAGGCATGAGTTAACTGCATAAGCTAGTAGCCCCACCCCCATATGACCCACTAGCACCCCTTCCTCAGGCTGTCTGGCCAGCTAAGGGAGGAGAAAAAAAGCTCAAGCTTGATTATGAATGGGTTGGCTTGGTGTATGGGTGGAAACTATAAAGTGGATGGCAGCACATTACAGCCATATTCAGTGGTGTCCCTAAAAGACAATAGAGAGGGAAAATCTTCCTAGTGGGCAGAGCTTCAAGCAGTATAGTTGGTCATGAAAGACTTTCTTGTATAAAAGAATAAGTACCCCTGATGAGAATTTATATAGTTAACTGGGCAGTGGCCATGGCCTGGCCAGCTGGTCAGGGTTTTAAAGGAAAAGCCTGGAAGATTGGAGACATGGAAGTCTGGAGTAGAGGCATGTGGACAGACATAATAGAGTGGTCACAAAGGGTGAAGATTTTTGTATCACGTTTATTCCAACATTGGAAAGGGTATGAAACAATCAAGTAGATAAAAAGATTCTCCAGTTGATGTTATTAGCCAAGCTTTGTCATGGCCTCCCTCAAACTGGCACAATGGGCACCTGAATGGAATGGCCACATTTGCAGAGATAGAGGCTACACATGAGCCCAACAGCGTGAATTCCCCTTCCAAGGCCAATCTAATTGCTTCTATCTCTGGAGGTCTAACTTGCTAGCAACAGAGACTAAGACTGAGTCCCTGATAAGGCATTTTACTTGAGGTAAACGAGCCATTTGGTGGCAAGTCAACAACACTGAGGCGCTTCCATTCTGTAGTGACCAATAGTTCATCCTAACATGGATAGATACCTATTCTGGGTATGGATTTGCCTATTTTGCCTGCAGAGCCTCAGCCTATACTACTATCTAGGAGCTTACAGAAGGCCCTATCCGCTGGCATGGGATTCAACTCAACGGAACATCCAAACAGCGGAACCACTGCACAGTAAAGGTGATGTGGGTGTAAAGCTCGTGACCAATGCATCTACTGGTTTTATCACCCACTGCACTACCCAGAAGCAGCCAGCCTGTTAAGAGCACTAGACAACCTACTGAAAGCACAGCTGAAGTGCCAGTTTAGAGGCAATATTCTGTAAGGATTGCATATCATCCTTCAGGATGCAGTATGTCCACTAAATCAGAGACATCTGATTGGCATTGCCCCTAATAGGAAGAATATGTGGGTCCAGGAACAAAGTGGGGGGAGCAGAAGTGGCCCCACTTAATATCTCAATGAGTCATTGTGCTTCCTGTTCTCACAACTTTGGGCTTTGCAAGTTTAGGATTCCTGGTCCCCAAAGGAAGTGAATTTTTGTCAAGGAACACAAGGAGAGTCCCACTGAACTATACACTATGGCTACTGTTTGTGCACTTTGGACTTTTTGTGTCTGGCCCCCAGCAGGCAAGAAGAGGAGTCCCCAATTTGGTAGGGGCAAGTCACCTAAATCAACAGGAAGAGGAAGGGCTGCTTTCACATAATGGATGGGGAAAAATATATGTGGATCCTAGGTGATTCCCTTGGAAGTCTCTTAATATGTAATTGGAGATGTGGGAGGACATGTGCAGGAATCCCTGCCTGAAAAGGATTCAGTTGCCAATAAACACGCATTCTCTTTAGGAATAAGGATTTGGGTCACACCTAGGTAAGCTACTAAGACCTGCAGACGTGACAGGTAAAACAGTAGGATTTGGAATGGGTAATGGAGGAGGAGGATGAGTAGCAGTTGCAGCCCTGAGACCAACTGAGTGATGGGGGTGTAGTCTGTCCTAGTAATCTCCTTCTTCTAAGGTTTAGCTCCGGAAGAGAAGTCTAGAGGAATTGTAGAAGAGCTGCACCCAGAACATAAGTGGAGAAAATGGATCAGTGAGGGGCAAGGGGTATTTAGGTGGTCATGGGATACCTATGATCTTCTCAGATCTTCGAGAGAGAATCTGCTGGAAAGACTGGAAAGAAAAAATAGGATTGAGGAAATTATGAAAAGGACAAGAAATAATAGATGCAAATTCTTCTAAAGCTACAGAAATATCAGGAAATGATACTTATAAAGAAGATGAAGCAGATGACGAAGATGAAGGACCCAAAAAGGAATCCTTCAGCAAAATGCCTCCGGCAGCAATTAAAAATGACAAATTTACCTCCAAAAATCAAGATACAAATTAAAAATATGCCAAGAAAATTCCTCCCAAACTGGCCTATTCTGAAGCACCTGATGGCCAAATAAAGAAACTAGTAAAGCATTTGTTAATGATGATATGAAGATTCTCATCCCCCCCAACCCCCCATCAAAGTGCCTGCCTATAGCTCAGGCAAAGGGTTGCAGATCATCAACTAAAAAAATAGTTAGCTGTAATGCTAAAACTAAATGAGAACGAGATTGACAGTAAAGTGGGAGCCTTAGCGGATCTGTGATAAGATTATTGATACTGTATGCCAGATGCTACCACTTTTCTAAAAATATTTTGATGCTATTTCACTTAGTGATCATAAGGAAAACCTAAAGAATGCCATATAGTTTTCCCTAAGTTCCTCAACGCATTTTGAGTTCATAAGAAGAAACAAACCCATTGCAAATGAGAAATATGAATACTCATGCAGCCTGGGAAGTTAATTCATCTTATTTTCCATGTTGGATCTCAATTCTCAAGGCTTGTCTCCCCAAATTTATTGTGACCAACTTTAACCTAGGGAAAAAAAAAAGAAAGGAAAAGCATCAAACTCATCACTTTGGCATGTCTTAGATGATCTTGTTTATATCCTCTTGTTCTCTTGCTTTATATAGGCAAAGGTTTCTGGGTAAAGTGTTATTTTTGTTTTCTTTATAACGGGGAGAGAGAGAGAAATAGCAAGAGTGAGCCCCCTTGAGCACCTGCTGTGAGGCTTGTAGTTAGCGAACAGTCTCCTAGTGCTATACTTTGGGAATTCACCACAGCATATATGCTACAACCTTACCTTCCTTGAACTTTTCCCCACCAATGGCTGAGCACAATAAGGGTACTAGAGCCAGGCTGTGCCTGCCCAAACTGAGACCCCTCAAACGGGGGTCAGTTTTTGCTCCAAGGCTCCCTGTTGGCCTGGCCAAGACTTTGTCAGAGCTGTACCGCATCCTAAGGCTCTCCCTGCCTAACCTTGCTTGTTTCCTTCTCTCCTGAGTGTCAGAGCTACATCAGTGTGAAGGCACTCCTGGCCTACTTCTTCCTTTCTCCTGTATTCTTAACAGCCATTCTCCCCAATAAATCTCTTGCTCATCTGATTTTTTTTTAAGATTTTATTTTTTTTATTTGAGAGAGAGAGAGAGAGGGCATAAGCAGGGGGAGGGGCAGAGGGACAGGGAGAAGCAGACTCCCTACCAAGCAGGGAGCTGGACATGGGGCTCGATTCCAGGGCCCTGGGATCATGACCTGAGCCAAACGCAAACACTTAACAAACCGAGTCACCCAACTCATCTGATTCTGTCCTGGTGTCCTCTTTTCCATTGATCAAAGTCCTATGTGTTGCAGGATATTTAGCATCCCTGGCCTTACCCACAAATGCTGGTAGCACTGTCTCCCTAATCTTTTTTGTTTTTTAAAGATTTATTCATGAGAGAGAAAGAGAGAGAGAGAGAGAGAGAGAGAGAGGCAGAGACATAGGCAGAGGGAGAAGCAGGCTCCATGTAGGGAGCCAGATGCGGGACTGGATCCTGGGACTCCAGGATCACACACTGAGCTGAAGGTAGACAATCAACCACTGAGCCACCCAGGGTTCTCCTATCTCCCTAACCTTGAGGCAACTAACAACATCTCCACAGATTGCTACATGCTTTTCTTGTGAACCACTCAAGGTGTAGCCATCAAGACCACAAAGTTTTATAGCTAGGAGAGCTCTTACAGATAAAAAAGAAACAGAAACGTTTAATGACCTCTATTTCTTTTCTCCCTCTCCTATAGTGCCTTCACTTTCTTTTCATTCTCTCTAATAATTCTTGCACCTCAACTGAAACTGATAAACTTGAATAATGGGATATAAGTACCAAAGAGGCTCTATAGCATCAGAGGTTAGTGAAAAAATTAGGAAGTGATCAGTGTCTGAAACTGAAGCTAGGGGAAAAAAAAAACCTCAGTTATGATAGATGAAATTAGTTGTATAAGTAATCCAAACTCAGAAAAGGCTGCAAACTCACTGCTTTTGTGATTAGAGTGCTTTCCAAGTTTGATCAAAGCACAAGGATATAATCTCAGGAAGACATTCTTGAAATGTGGAGGTATTGTTCAGTAATCAATAGTAGGTAGCATTGTCTAAAAAACACCCAAGAATATTAGTTTAGTTGGCTTATAAGTTTATAGCAGAGATTGTTTTTCACTTTGTTTTAAAAAAGATTTTGACAGAGACAGTGAGTGAGGGCATAAGCAGTGGAGAGTGGGAATGGGTGAAGCTGGCTTCCTGCTCTGCAGGAAGTCTGATGCGGGGCTCAATCCCAGGACCCTGGGACCATGACCTGAGCCCAAGGCAGGTGTCCAACTGAGCCACCCAGGTGCCCCCATTTTTCACTTTTCACCCGATGAGTATTCATCAATTATATTTATTGATTCCCTGCTATATCTCAAGAATTTTATTAAGTGCAAAAGTATACAGTGATAAACCAAACATGATCTTCCCTCAAAGAGCTTATTACATGGAGCATGCATTCTTGATGGGCAAAAACCCTGAGATATTACAATGGTTTGTGGCCCTCCAAAGAGCCACAGTATATAACAGATATATGGGATATCTGTAATTTAAGATCTCATAGGTGTAAGAGGAAGCAATTAGGAAAACTGGATCCTTAAGGAACTCAGAAGGGAAACTAAGGTTGAGAAAACTGATTTTGAGGAAAAAGACAAATGAAGACGATGAAAGAGATTAAGAAGGAAAAGGAGAATGGTAAGAGAAATAGGAAAGGAGGAGAGATAAGGAGAAAGTATGTGAAATTTTAAGAGACAAAAATAGTTTTTGTCTGCCACTGAGCCATATGACATATAACTTTTTTTCCTTGACATTCTGAAGTATAAGCATATTTCTCTACATTAGTTCTGGCTCTGGCAACAAAGTATTAAATGTAAAAAGCAATACTGGAATGCCTGCTCTTTATTAAAAGAATTCCCATATCCTAGAGCATTCTTTTCTTGCTCAGATACTCCAAATGTCCTCACTTTTTCTCATTGGAACTTGTGCACAGTTTCCTCTTAGGTTCTAAGGACCCCATTATCCCAATTACTTGTTATGTGAACTTTGTTAACTCCATAATAGCAAAGCCTTCAGTTTTTTTTTTAAATTATTTATTTATTTATGATAGTCACACACACACACACAGAGAGAGAGAGGCAGAGACACAGGCAGAGGGAGAAGCAGGCACCATGCACCGGGAGCCCGACGTGGGATTCGATCCTGGGTCTCCAGGATCGCGCCCTGGGCCAAAGGCAGGCGCTAAACCGCTGTGCCACCCAGGGATCCCAAGCCTTCAGTTTTATAGCAATTTCTTTCATTTATCTGCCCTAGTAGACAAACCCATTTGTTGTTTGATAGCTTATGAAGCTTTTCTGCAGTTTGGATTTATCCCTCAGGATCATATATCTGCCTTTGCTTTGAATATGGGTGCACTTAGTGCCTTTCTGATTCCTAGTTGGATTTCCAATACTATTTTGAATAAAAGTGGTGAGAGTGGGCAACTTTGTATTGTTCCTGATCTTAGAGGAAAATCTTGCAGCTTTTCACTGTTGAGTATGATGTTAGCTGTGGACTTGTCATATATAGTCTTTATTATGTTGAGGTACATTTTTTCTACACCTACTCAGTTGAGATATTATCTTCAGTGTGTTATTGTTCATAACTTGTTATTAACTTGTAGGACTTCTTTATATATTCTTGATACAAGTCCTTTGCTTGATACATATGTGGTGCATACTTCCCAGTCTGTAGTGTAATGCTGTCTTTGAAGAACAGAAATTTAAATTTTGATGAAGTCCAGCTTGACTTCAAGGTTTGAAGTCCAAGTCAATTTTTGCTTTTATGAGTAGTGCCTCTTGTGTCCCATGCAAGAAATATTTGCCTACTCCAAAGTTATAAAGATGATTTTCTATGTTTTCTTCTAGAAGTTTTATGGTTCTGTGAACCATCTTTAATTTTATATATGGAGTTAAATATAAACAAATAGATATCCTTTTTTAAAAAAACAAATAGATATCCAATTGTTTTAGCAACATTTTTTTTAAACAACAGTAACAACTTTCTTTCACATTTAATTGCTTTAGTGCCTTAGTCAAAAATGAAATGACTGTATATGTGGGGTTCTATTTGTAGACTTGAATCTGTTTATTTACTAGCCTATCCTTATATAGTAACAGACTATCTTGCCTACTATAACTTTACAGAAATCTTGTAATCAGGTTGGATAAGACTTCCAACATTGTTCTTTTTACATATTGTTTTAGCTAGTCTAGGTCCTTCAGCTTTTAAGATAAATTTTAGAATTACTTAATCTATGTCTAAAAAAACCCCAAACAAACCCAAAGAGAGCCTGCTGGAATTTTGATAGGGATTGGGTTGAATTTACAAATCAAAGGAAAAATGGAAAATGGATAGTTTTACTGTCTTAATGACAGGGTTTTACCATCCATGGATATGACATATTTAAGACTTTAAAAATTTCTGTCAGCTATGTTTTATGGTTTTCAATACAGAGATCTTGTACATATTTTGTCATGTTTTTTCCCAGGTTTCTGATATTTCTAGATACATTATATAAATGGTATTGTTTTCAGTTTCATTACCCAATTGTTTGTTGCTGGTGTACAGAAGTAGAATTGATTTTTGTGTATTGACCCTATATCTTGTGACTTCTAGTAGCTCCTTTGTGTATTACATAGGCTTTTCTATATATACAATCATGTGGTCTGTGACTGCAGTTTTACTTATTTACTTATTCCTAATTTTTTGATATAATCCATATACTATAAAACCCACTTTTCAAGTGTATAATTCAGTGGTTTTAATATATTTGCAAAGTTGTGCAACCTCATCACTATTTCCAAAATATGTAGCTTTTGCTTAGTATATCATGTGTTCAATGTTCATCCAGGTGGTAGCATGTCAGCACATCATTTTTATGGCTGAGTAATATTCCATTGTATAGATATACCAATTTGTTTATTTATTCATTAGTTGATGGGGATTTGGGTTGTTTCTACCTTTTAGTTATTATGAATAGGGTTGCTATGAATATTTGTATACAAATTTTTGTGTGATCATATGTTTCCAATTCACTTGGGTATATACCTAGGAGTAGAAATGCTGAGTCATATGGTAACTTTATGTTTTAAACTTTTGAGGAACGGCCAAGCTATTCCCAAAGCACCATTTTACATTACCCACCACTGGGGTGTGAGGGTTCCTATTTCTCCACATCCTAACTAATGGTTGTTATTATCCATGCCATCCTAGTGAGTATAAGATGATATCTCATCATGGTTTTGATTTACATTTCCCTAATGACAAATGATGATCATCTTCTCATGTGCTTATTGGCTGTTTATCTTCTTTGGAGAACTCTCTATTCAAATCCTTTGTCCATTTTAAATTGGCTTGTCTTTTTATTGTTGAATTGTAAGAATTCTTTATATATTTTTGAATACAAGTTTCTATCAGATATGATTTTCAAATAGTTTCCCCTATTCTGTAGGTTATCTCTTCACTTTATTTTTTTCCCCTCACGTTCTTCCTGTTTATTCTGTATCAGTTACTGTGAAGGATGAAATCTGATTGTGAATAGATTGAAATAAAATAATGTACAATTTTTTAAAACAGTTTTTATTTAAGTAGTCTCTACACTCAGTGTGGGGCTTGAACTCATGACTCCAAGATGAAGAGTCTCATGCTCATCCAGCTGAGCCAGCCAAATGCCCTAAAAATATACAATTTCATGCAATATCTAGCTATCAACTCGGTAAGGATACGGGTACAATATGATATAGAATACGATGAAGGAAACTGAGCCTGCTAAGGGTTTAGAGCATGGAGAGCTTAAGAACATCATCACTCATGTTAACAGAACCCAAGTGCTTTGAAAAACCAACTCCAGGCCTTTCTCAGCTGTCTTTCATTTCAAAGACGAGTTCTGATGTAGAGTGCCATGATTCTGTAGATTTCTGGCTGCTTTCTCTGTTTGTGGATAAACCACTTTCTCTCTTCTTAAGATGTGCTCACAGGAGCAGTGCAGGCTGCAGAATGAGAGTCCCTCAAGAAGCACAGGTAGGGAGGCAGGACCACAGCAGGATCAGGAGGGTCTTCTGCTATTAACCCACTGGGGAGGGATTAAAGTAGTTGCCTCCTGAACACACAGCCTGGCCTAAGTGGGGCAGCCCATCTCCATCCTCCATCCTCCTTTCTGTCTGTAACACTTGCCATTCTTGCCCTGCCCTAAGTGAGTTCAGCTTAAAGGCTGAATGTAAAAGTGTGAGTTTGGGGTTTAAGCCACCAGCACACACAGGGTCACACAGTTAGAGGTCTGGTCCTAGGAGGAGGCTACTACTACACTCTGGCAACCACAGCACTGAAGAAAGTGACCCACTGTTGCCAGAAAAGCTGGAAATCCAGATTTGTATATGAGCCCCTGATTCCAAAAGGTTGCAATTTATTCATATTCTAGCAAAAATATTTTCAAGAATAACATAGTTGATTAAAAATAAGAGCCTAATCAGGCAGACTGTGGACTGTAGCACCACTAACCCTGCAACCTGCTTGCATCTTGTCTTAATTTCCACATCAAATCTTTCTGAGGCACATGAATCTGGACTTCTGGGGTCTTAGCTCTTCACAGGACATTTTTTGGATTTTTTTTAAGCCTAAAAGATAGTAATCTGTTTTCATTTTTGTTCTTCGGGATGTTTTTCAGTCTTAAGCTAAAAGGATACTTAACATGGGGGCAGTGCTTCTGTTAAACTATTCCAGTCACGTATTATTATAAAGATAGCACCATATCAAACTGAATGAGGGAGCCATGAACAAATAGGGTGTGGAGAATTCTGAAAAACCAAAGTAATAACTGAGAAGCTGAGCGGTTTTCCTCCACTGTCTGTGATGCCCACACTCAGCTGCTCTTCCCTCTTTGGGCAGCTAACAGGGCCTGCCTCCCAGCCTTCTTGACCTTTATCACTTGATGTCTCAGCTGATGGAAGGAAGCCCTGGGCCCTGGTACATTGTGTGCACAACTTCTTGGAGTCTGGGGCAGTTGGTTTTGTTTAGCCACTCCTGGTATAGCTCCTGTATGTGGGCACTGGTCTAGGGGGCTGCATGGGGATATCAGTGTGTATGCCTTCCATCTGCCATGGCAGCACCTTGTCTGCATGCCCATCCTTGGTCTGGGCTTGGCCTCCGTCATTTAAACATCCTCTGGTCCAGGCAAGCACTGCTACCAAGTGGTATGACAAACTGCCCTTCTTCAATTTCAGAACCATCCTGGATGTTTTGAAAGCAGTACACAGCAGCAAAGCATAACAGAACCTACCCATTCTTTTCAAAGGTAACCTCCTGCAAGTCTTTGTTCATCGGGATGTGGCAGGTGACTTCCCTCATATCCTCATTAAACAGCTGGTTTGCTGCGTGCCTGAAGATGTGTGCCAGGTACCTGCTGGAGCTGGCTCCATCATGGTGCCTCATCTTTTCCTTCAGGCCTACAAACAGAGTGTACATGGCAGTGTCTTTTCACCAAGAGGTCACTCTCCTCCATTATCTGAAAACTTTCACCTGAGGTTAATATGCAGTCAGCACCCAGGGAACCATGTGAAGCTGTGGGAAAATCTTCTCAGAGGACCTCCAGTTTATTGTTGTAGCAAGGGGCCACAATAACGTGGAAAGTCTTGTCTGGGGATAGGTTCTGCCATCTGGCGAAGTAATCCTTCACCAGGGAACCCATGATCTGCTGGGGAGAGTTGGTGGTGTAGAGTTGGAAGGGTGACAAGGGTAGCCCAGCCTATGTTCCGAATATGGGGCCCAGCCTGGACAGGTGGAGGTGAGCTTGGGTAACACTGGCTCTTCCTCATTGTGCTGGTGGCATCAAGGCACAGATCCTTCTGACTCTCCAGGATGCTGAAATCTACACTTATTGCTGTATCAAAGACAGTGCACACCCCCAAGACTTTTGAGGAAGCCACAGTCTTCTGGAAGCATCAGTCACACTGAGGCGGAATTTAGCAGCAAAATAAAGCAGACTGTGGACACACCAACACTACCAGAACCTTGTGCGGTGAGGTATCAGAGTTCTTAAGGTTCAGAACTCAAAAGTAGTCCTTGGTGTTCTGCTGGGAAACCTAGATCCCTTTCTCCACAGTCACACAGCTGTCACGTACCAGTTACTCAGAAACGCCTTGGCATCAGCTAACTTATGGAATTTTCTCTTCTTCCATATGTAGTGCACTCACTTCATCTGAAATGAGGAAGGTTGGGGGCCAAGTTTTGGCCTGAGAGGAGCACCAGGAAATGCAGTCTTTTCACTTTCTTGATAGTGTTCTTTGAAGCACAAAATTTTTAAATTTTGGTGAGGCATTGCCATGCCATGAAGATTTATGGCTATGTTTTCTTCTGTGTTTTTAGCTCTTACATTTAGGTCTTTGATGTATCATAACATTTGTATAGGTATAGGGATTCTTTTTTTTTTTTTTTTTAAGGTACAGGGATTCAAGTTCATTCTTCTCCATGTTTTCCCAACATCATCACTTTTTGAAAAGACTATTCTTTCCCCTATTAAATTATCTTGGTACCTTTGTCAAAAGTCAATAGACCATAAATATAAAAGTATTATTTCTGGACTCTGAATTACATCTCACTGATACATGTTTTTGGGAGTACATCTGTGTTAATTACTGTAGTTTTGTTGTAAGTTTTGAAATCAGGAAGTCCAAGTTTTTCTGATCTTTTTGCATTTTCTTATTATTACACTAATTGGGACCTTCAACATAACCCTGAATAGAAGTGGTGAGAGCAAACATTATGTTCTCCTAATGTTAGGAGAAAAAAATTTAATATTTCATCATTACATTTTTTTTAAAGATGATTGTTGTTACACTGAGGAAGCTCCCTTCTATACTTAACTTGCCTTAAGTATTTTAACATGAATGGGTTTGAATTGTCAGATTTTTCTGCATTTACGGAGATCAATATTTTATTTTTCTTTTCCATTCTGTTAATGTGGTGAATTACACTGACTTTTCAATGTTAAACCGCATCTTCCTTGGGATTTTACCCTTTATATTGCAAGGTTCAATTTGCCAATATTTCATTAAAAGTTTTAAAGTCTATATTCATGAGGTTTGTAATTTTCTTGTAAAATGTCCCGGTCAAGTTTTGATATCAGGATTATATTGGTGTCATAAAATGAGTTTTGAAGTATTCATTCTTGCTCTATTCTCTGAAATATTTAGGGTCAGTATTTTATCTTCTTTAAAAGTCTGACAAAATTTACTGGTGAACCCATCTGGCCCTTGAATTTTCTTTGTGGGAAAGTTTATTAGAAATTCCGTTTCTTTAATAGATACTCATCCAATTTAGCTTTTCTTTTTCTTCTTGTGTCTTTTTTTGTATTCTTTTCAGGAATTTGTCCATTTCATTTGAGTTGTCAAATTATTGGCATAAAATTGTTGAACTATCCCTGTAATATCTGTATAATTCATTATTTTCACTGCATTAAAATTAAAATTTCTGCATATAAAAATAAAGTAGATGACAATGAATCAGGGCAAAATAAATATATAACATATGGAAGAAAAGGATATATTGTAGGAGCATAGTCTAGTGACAGAAAGAGGGAATTCTAATTCAGTGTGACAAATACCATGAGAGATAAACAGCAAACAGGAAAGATACACTGTCCAATTTAAGAAGTCAGAATCATGATGTCCAAGTGATGAGTTACATTTGGCTAACTTGAGGTAAATTAATATAATCAAATTTATGGACACTTAAAAAGCTGAGAATTTAGATCTCAGATATAATTATTTCACATTGGTCCTCTACCTATGGGCATCTACAGTCAACTGGCTGCCGTTTCACTGACATGTCTTTAATTAAAAATAAAACAAGTTTTGGTAAAAATGATATGTACTTTGTTTTAAAAATTCAAATGATTGGGGAATATAAAAATTAGTGAAAGGGAATAAAGGGAAAGGAGAGAAAACAAGTGGAAGTATCAGTGAGGGTGACAAAACATGAGAGACACCTAACTCTGGGAAATGAACAAGGGGTAGTGGAAGGGGAAGTGGGTGGGGGGTTGGGATGACTGGGTGATGGGCACTGAAGGGGGCACTTGGCAGGATGAGCACTGGGTGTTATGCTAATGTTGGCAAATTGAACTCCAATAAATAAAAAAAATAAAAAATAAAAAAATTCAAATGATAAAAAAGTCCAAGAGACAAAATAAAAACCATTTGCATTTTGGGCAACATCTTTCTAGATCCTTTTGTACATTTATATCCACATATATATTTGTGCCAAGATGACACTGCTCCTGCTAATTTATATTCTTTTATGGGGGGGACCTATATGCTATTAATGTATTTCATGTGAATATTTTCATCATTGTTTCTGATGGCTTAAAGGTATTCCATGTCCACATGCACTGTAATTTAAATAGCATCCTAGTGATGGCACTTTTTTTTGTTTCTAAAAACACCAATTACAAAAAGGGAGTGAGAAATATCCATGTGAACGTTTACTTTGCTTTTTTCCTTAGAATGAATGGACTGGGAAATGAGATTTTGGGGCAAAGACTAATGAAATTTTGGTAAGTAAGATTGTCCCAATTTCAACTTTACCATCAATAGTGCACAATAGCAATTGTAACCATGTATCTCTATGTACCCTGATGGACAAAAAGGATTTTTGGAATGCTGAGCATCTTTTCATTTAATTAGATGTTTGTTTTTCTTAGTTTAAAAATGTCCTATTGATTTCCTTTGATAATTTGTTTTTAAAAATTGATACTTTAAAAAAATTGAAGATTGATTTGAGAGAGAAGAGAGCACATAGCATGCACACACACCCACTAGTATAGGGGAGAGGGGCAGAGGAAAAGGGGGGAAAGTCTTACCAGACTGCACTGAGCACAGAGCAGGATGCAGGGGTGGGCTTCACAATCCTAAAATCATTATGAGCCAAAATAGTCTAAGTTGGATGCTTAACTGAGCAATCCAGGCGCCCCTTAAAATTGACATTCTATGAGCTCTTTGTATAGCAGGAATATTTTTCCTTCTCTTTCCACATGATACAAATGTATCTTCCATTGGTTCATTATTTGTGTGCAGATTACAATTTGTATAAGATTACAATTTTCATGAGGTTAATTTTTATCAGTTTTTTGTCCATTACGGCTTCTGAGTCTCATTTCATGCTTAGCAAAGGCCTTTCTCAGCTCAAGATTATAAAGATACTCACCTTGGGCAGCCCCGGTGGCGCAGCGGTTTAGCGCCGCCTACAACCCGGGCGTGATCCTGGGGGACCCTGGATCGAGTCCCACGTTGGGCTCTCTATATGGAGCCTGCTTCTCCCTCTGCCTGTGCCTCTGCCTCTCTCTCTCTCTCTGTCTCAGTCTCTATGAATAAATAAAAATAAATAAAGATATTCACCTTGATTTTCTTGTAGTATTTTTATGGCTTCATTCTTTACATTTACGTTTTTGATTCATCTGTTATTTATTTGAGAAAGGAGCTAAAAAGCCTGTCTCCGTTGGTTATTTCTCAGCTAACCTTTTTTTTTTTTTTTTTTTTTAAAGATTTTATTTACTCATGAGAAACAGAGAGAGGCAGAGACACAGGCAGAGGGGAGAAGCAGGCTCCATTCAGGGAGCCCAACGCGGGGCTCGATCCCGGGTCTCCAGGATCACTCCCCGGGCCGAAGACAGGTGCTAAACCGCTGAGCCACCTGGGCTGCCCAGAGATAACCTTTTTTTCTCACTTGGCAGTGATTTGTAGCATACAGTTTACTGATTACCACCAAGACTTCTGGAGTCCAGACTTCCTGCCTTCAATACTTACCAGGAACGGCTCTGGGTAAAGTGGTGAAGTCGAGAAAATAATAATAACCCTGCTTTAGGGTTAAATACCATGACATGAAAAAGGGCTCTGGTACTTGATACCCGAGCGCTCAGCAAATGCGAGCTACTTGGCACAGCAGCTGGGCTCTGGATCCTACCTTCCATTCACTGATCCTGCCTCCCCGCGTCTTTGTCATCCATGCGTTGACACTCCACATGACCCAACTTACAGCCCCATCGAAACGGCTTCTCCTTCCTCCTTTCAACAAAAGAGGTCCCAACCCAGTTGCCTTTCT
Organism: Nyctereutes procyonoides; assembly: GCF_905146905.1. Taxonomy (NCBI): domain Eukaryota; kingdom Metazoa; phylum Chordata; class Mammalia; order Carnivora; family Canidae; genus Nyctereutes; species Nyctereutes procyonoides. The sequence continues at coordinate 29,589,388 of NW_026575122.1, forward strand.
AATCGTAACTAGCGCCCGGGTGAGAACTAAGCTGTGCTTCACAAAGCAGGGAGAACCCAAACCCCGAACCAGGACCCTGGAACAAAGGCGGCAAAGAGCGCGCGCTTGTCTTTTACGACGCATCCTCGGCGGCTGCAGACCCGACCCCGGACCTCATTTCAGCCCGTGGCGTGCATGCTAAGGGAGGCTCTCAAGAAACTGCTACCTTCTCTTCCAGCTCTGCCTAACGCCCTCAGGACCACCAGCTCGCAAAGTCCCCCGAGCGGGCCCTGGCTTCAGGCAACCAGGTGAGCCGTCTCGGGCGGGCCACGTCCGCCAGGCCAGCTGAGCCGACCGCGCCGCGGGGCGGAGGCGCCAGGCTGACGGGGCAGCAGGCGCCTCGCGACCCTTAAACGTGCGCGATCGCGGACGAAGGCGGGACGGCGGCGGCGGCGGCGGCAGGGCCTCGCCGGAGCGCTCGAGGGGCAAGAGTGCGAAGGGGGGTGCCCTAGAAACGCAGCGCTGCCCGGGGGCAAGCGGGACCGGCCGCCCGCTCCCCCGCGCCCGTCACTCTGCTCGCTGAAGCCAGCGCCGGGCTCCCTCGGGCTCGGGGGAGTCTGCGCGCCGCAAGCGCTCCGCCGTGGCGCCCCCGCCGCTCCCGCCGCGGCTCCGCTCGCCTCCTCCCTCTAACGCTCGCTGGTCGCGGCCGGCGTCCGCGGCGTCGGTGACGTCGGCGTGGGGGCGGGACTTCCTGCCTGGCGCGCTCTTAGGACTCGGGACCCGGTGCGCTCCCTGGGCTGGAGGGGCGGCGGGCGGGCGGGCCTGTCGGCGGCTCCTGGGCTGCCTCGCTGCCCCGAGAAGGCCCGTCCGCCGAGGCGGCGCGAAGCTGCGCTCCGCCGCCGCCCTTTCCGCCCTCGGAGCTTCCCGGGATACCTCCGATTTCCCTGGAGTCGCGGGCCCCGGGGCGCGCTCGGCCCTCCTCTTCGGCCCGCGCCGCAGCGGCCGCCGGCCGGGCCCGCACCCCGCGGGGGCGCCGCGTCCCTCCCCCCAGTGCCCGCGGCCGGAGCGGCGCAGGTGTTCCGCGGCGGCAGGCGCGGCCCCGGCCCGGCCCCGGGCGCCCTGAAGCGTCACGCGTGTGAGTCTGGTACGTGACCCCCTTGGAGGCGGGCGCGGGCTTGTCTGTAGTTTTGGTAAAGCTCCGTCTTCACCTCTTGCCCTTGAATTGTTTTGTTGTTACTTTTCCTGGAGCGGAATTGGAGGGAGAGTTAGAGACGTAGGTCGTGAAACCTCTTCTGTGGCCAATTAAGTGCACGTGAAACTCTTTATGGAGGTTTAAAAAAATTTTTTTTTGAAGTTTATGTGTATGTAAGTTGTCTCTACCCCCCAGTGTGGGGCTGGAACTCCCCACCCGCAGATGAAGAGGACATCGAGAGTGCGTGCTCCTCCTGAGCCAGCCAGGCGCCCCTTTAGGGAGCTTTGGGATGGACCCCGGCGTGATGCTCGTGCAGACACTTTACTAACTGGTTGAACGCGTGGTGGTACCACCAGTTTAATCTGTGATGGAAAACTGTGCTACCGTTTTCCATAACCCCGGAGACATTGGCAGTCATCTCAGAGATAACGTCTAGACTGTGTAAATGAATGCCTGGTTTATTTATTTTATTTTTTAAAAAGAATTATTTATTTATTTATGATAGAGAGAGAGAGAGAGAGAGAGAGAGAGAGAGAGAGAGGCAGAGTGTGTCACAGGCAGAGGGAGAAGCAGGCTCCATGCTGGGAGCCCGATGCGGGACTTGATCCCGGGACTCCAGGATCGCGCCCTGGACCAAAGGAGGCGCTAAACCGCTGAGCCACCCAGGGATCTCTGAATGCCTGGTTTAAATGGACATATTTTAATGAATCCTTACTGACTAGCTTTTGACCACAATGAATGGGCCCTTAGCTCTTAAAAATGCCAAGTATTTTTAGAGTCTTCAGTTACAGTTATATTAGTTGTGATTATGAAGCTGTTTCAGTAAAATCTCAGAGGTGTCTAGGACGGCAAGAAACTTGTTCATGATTTCTTATATATGTTATAGTTGAAAGGGTTTAAGCTAGGAGCACAAAATGCTTGAGTAGGTCTAAAACCAAGCAGGTTGTTAAAGCAGTGCTTCTGTTACCAAGCAACATCTCCGTAAACAAGTCGAATATTCAACTAGAATGTAATTAAACGTATCTATCCTACAATTATCTGGATTCAGAATTCTGTAAATTCTTGGGTTTAGCCTGTAGGTGGTTACAGTTAATACACACCTTCTGTACTGCAGTTTGATTTCAAATTCATTTCGTGTGGAATTACTAGAATGTTTTGAATTTCAGTGTCATACAGGAGTCTCCAGAGAGTTGCAAATGGATTTGAGTTACCCTTTGGTTACTTGGGACAGTGCTTGTCCGGTGTTCTTTTTTTTTTTTGAATATTTTCTAACCAGATGAAGTGTGCAGGTTATATTCAGGAATTTTTCTGATAATAGAATAATACTAATTTAGGATTACATAGCACATTGGGAGGTTGAAACATTTTATCTGCAAGTGGTTTTTAAAGCCCTGGTGGAGCCAATAACCTCACTCTTTTCTCCACCCATTGAACCCTTAATGATATAATTTGTATGACTATATGGCATGTAGTTTTCAGAGCATAATTTCATGATTTTTTTTGAGTGTTATAACATGTTAAGTAAGTATGTAAGAAAAGAGGTGAGAACATTTGAGACACTATGAGACTGAAAGACTTCTTTGAAATCAAGCTATTGGTAATGAGAATTGGAACTTGAAGTTTAATTAATGTTCTTTACATCATGTCTAACTACAAAAATCCATTGACTTCATTTTAGTCCCCTCCCCCTTTTTCTTTTCCACATGCTAATATTGAAGTAATGAAATATTCAAGAGTTGGACGAGACAAGAAGAGAAGAAAAATCAAGAATGGCTCATGTTGTGTGATAAATTCTTAGTAATCCAAAGTCAGCATTTTGTCATGGAAAGTTCTAATTCAAGAAGCTTAGAAGAATGAATGAAATGAATTCTTTTTTTTTTTTTTAAGATTTATTTATTAAGATTTTATTTATTTACTCATGAGAGACACACAGAAGCAGAGACGCAGGCAGAGGGAGAAGCAAGCTCCCTGTGGGGAGCCTGATGCGGGATTTGATTCCAGGACCCCGGGATCATGACCTGAGCCAAAGGCAGACAGACGCTCAACCACTGAGCCACCCAGGTGCCCGAAATGAAGGACATCCTAACAGAAAGATTAGTTAATTGTCAGAATCCTTGTGTGTGTGTGTGTGTGCGTGTGTGTGTGCGCGCGCGCGCGCGCACGCGCACGCATTTTCTCTAGGTACTGCCTCTGCCTAAAGTAAATGAGTTTTATTTTAACTTTGTCATCCATAATATATTACGTTCAGTGATTTTTTCAAATTGTCTAATCTTTGTGTACTTTTAGAGAATGTGTGCATGTATCTGTAAAAAGTTTCCTGAGGTACTCTTCCCTTCGGACTAGAGTTCACATTTCTTAATCAGAGCTCTTCAAAATCTCCTCTCTGCCTTTACCTGTTCATGTTCTTCGTAGGAAAACTATACTGTGTCCAGGCTGATTTCCTCACTATCCTCTAAACCTATTCATGCTGTCACCCTTTCTTCTAAGTCTTTATGTCTGTCATTCTCCCTACCTGATTTTTCCCTTCTTTCCTAAAATCCGAATTGTACCTTTTCCATAAAGTTTAACTCCACCATAATCTCTGTAAGGGAGGAAGAGTTCTCTACTCTCTGAGTGTCTAGCTGGCCTACGAATTAAATGACATAGGACACATTGACAGAGAAAAGCACACAATTAAAAAAATTTTTTTTTTTTACATGTGCTTGGGGGCCTTCACAGGAGAATGAAGACTCCTGAATGAGAATGAAGTGATGAGAGCAGAAAGCTTTTATACCTTTTATTTATTTATTTATTTATTTATTTGTTTTGTTTGTTTGTTTATTTATTTTTTAAGTTTTATTTATTTATGATAGTCACACACAGAGAGAGAGAGGCAGAGACACAGGCTGAGGGAGAAGCAGGCACCATGCACCGGGAGCCCGACGTGGGATTCGATCCCGGGTCTCCAGGATCACGCTCTGGGCCAAAGGCAGGCGCCAAACCGCTGCACCACCCAGGGATCCCCTTTTATACCTTTTAGATAAAGAAACAATAAATTTGTGAAAAAGACAAAGAGATTTCTGCTGAGTAGTAAATTGTGGAGAAGTGACTAGGAAGATAAAGGTTAGTTTAATAAGACTTGTTTGTACAGATTTCTCAGCTTTGATTCCCGATCTCTGGTGATAAGAATGTTTTCTTTATTCCTGGTACAGGTTTTTTTTTTTTTTTTTTTCTTCTGGGATTTTTATCTTCTGTTTTTCAGGAGGAACAAGGAAGAACAGAATGCCCCTTTTGCACCTGTTGTTTCTCAAGTGTCTTTAACTCAATCAGTACACCAAAATGGCTATTTTAGGGTAGTATGTTCTGAACTTCTTCATCTCTGAAATCCTATAGAATGTTTTTATTCGTCATACTCATCTGATACTTACGCTTCATATTGCATTTTATCATTTTTGTGTATATGCTTCACCTTCCTAAGTAGATTGTAAGCTCCTTAGGGTCAGAACACCAGATCTCAATGAGCTGTATCCTTAGTATCTTCCAAATGGAAGTTGCTGAATAAATGTTTCTTAGAGATGAGGAATGTGCATTTGCCCTTTCCTCCCCTTCCATAGTGTAGTAGAAGTAAACGAAAATCTTTTGAGAGAGTAACAGAGGGGAAGAGCAACTGTAAACCATAAGGAAGGGGATTAAAGAGTGGGAATTCATTGGAATTGGAAGGAAGGATTGTATTCCTAGAAAGTGTGATATTTGAGAATTTCCCGTGACAATATTAGCAGTAAGGACTCCCTCAGGAATGCTGGCACTACTCTCAAGTGGGCTTGGGGAGTTTGATCAGTTTCCTGCTTCTTCCTTAGTAGAATCTTAATTTTAAAGAAACTTCCTCCAACTCTCTCCTCTACCTCCCTTGTCTAGTTTTTCTCTCCCTATCTTCCCATTTTACTTACCCCTTTCCATTTTACTTTTTTTCTGGTACTACTCTCAAGTGGGCTTGGGGAGTTTGATCAGTTTCCTGGTTCTTCCTTAGTAGAATCTTAATTTTAAAGAAACTTCCTCCAACTCTCTCCTCTACCTCCCTTGTCTAGTTTTTCTCTCCCTATCTTCCTATTTTACTTACCCCTTTCCATTTTACTTTTTTTCTGGTCAAGACTTATTTATGAATTATGTCAGGACTTTGATTTGGCCCTAATAAAGTAGCAGTTGTCTTGAGTTTTATTTTTCCATTGGGGCTGCCTCTGTGTGTCACGGAGAGATCACAGACTGTGTAGTCAAACTAGTCTAGCTTTTTTTTTTTCTTTTTTAAGTTTAACTGGGATGTAATCCAGTAGTAAAGAAATTAAGCAAGAAGTGCCCAGTTAGTTTCCGTATAACTTCAAATTTTTCTTTTTCTTTTTTTTAAGATATTATTTATTTATTCATGAGAGATACACAGAGAGAGAGGCAGAGACAGGCAGAGGGAGAAGCAGGCTCCCTGGAGGAAGCCTGGTGTAGGACTTGATTCCAGTACCCCAGGATCACAACCTGAGCCAAAGACAGATGCTCAACCACCAAGCCACCCAGGTGCCTCATAACTTCAAATTTCTTTTGCATTAAAATTCATAGAGTTGGGGAGAACCTAAACCTATCCATTTCCTTTTGGAAAGTGCCTATCACTATGAAAATATGTCTTTAAATAAATTCTAGATAATTTTTATAGTCTTGCTGTAAATTGTGTATCTGATGCTTATGACAAAATTGCTTCATTTAAAGCTATAAAAAATAGAGTCTCAGTATTTTTATAAATCTTGGTTTGAATCATTTGTTTTTTAGTAAGCTTGCTGTCCTAGCTTCTGAGTTGTTGCTCAGTAACACATTTGCAGGATAACATAGCAACCACTGAAAACATTAGCAATGGACTATGGGGATTTTCATGATAAAGTTGAAGTGCTTGTCTTTAGTGGTTTTTCAGTGTTTTTTCTCATCTGAATCATATTTTTATTGTTAACTTATAGAGCATACAATATAATTATGTACTTTTGGAGTGCTGACAAATTATTACTTGCACATTATTTTTCACATACAGGTGTGTGATGTATATGAAGGATATGTGAAAAGATTGGTTCAGTTAAAGATTAGCCTATTTTGGGCAGAAAAACTATTAAGTAAAAATTAGCATCAGAGTTCTCTACAACTGATATAGCTAGCAAGAGCTGGGGTGGATGCAATTCTTCCCTAAATAGTTTTTTTTTTTTTTTTCTTTAAAGATTCCATTCGGGGATCCCTGGGTGGCTCAGCAGTTTGGCGCCTGCCTTTGGCCCAGGGCACGATCCTGGAGTCCTGGGATCGAGTCCCATGTCGGGCTCCCGGCATGGAGCCTGCTTCTCCCTCTGCCTGTGTCTCTGTCTCTCTCTCTCTCTCTCTCTGTGTCTATCATAAATAAATAAATCTTTAAAAAAAATAAAGATTCTGTTCGTTTATTCATGAGAGACAGAGAGAGAGAGTGAGAGAGTGTGAGAGAAGAGGCAGAGACACAGGCGAGGGATAAGCAGGCTCCATATAGGAAGCCCCGTGTGGGACTCGATCCTGGGACCCCGGGAACATGCCCTGAGTCGAAGGCAGATCCTCAACGTTGAGCCACCCAGGCATCCCTCTAAAAAAATTTTTTTTAAATAGTATTTTTATGTTACTTCTGGAGGTTCATTGGAAACTTAGATCAGTAAGCACGACTAATAGACATTATGATTTTGAGGGATGAGAACTATGATTCAGGAGACGAAGAATTGACTGAGTTAGTCACTTAATCTTTTTTGGCCTGTTTTCTCTTTTCAAAAAATAAATTCCTAAAAGTTTTTTTTTTCAGAGTTGTATGTTTACAATTTATTTTTCATCTATTTTTAAAATATTTATTTATTTTAGAGTGCCCATGTATATGTGCATTGGGGGTGGGGTGACTGAGGGTGAGAGAAAGAGTCTTAAGTAGACTTCGCAATGAGTGCAGAACCTGACATGGGGCTTAATCTCATGACTCTGAGATCACAACCTGAGCTGAAACCAAGAGTCGGACACTTAACTGACTGTGCCCCTCAGGTGCCCTGCATGTTTACAATTTAAAGCACATTTTGTTTCTTCTGCTTATTTTAGAGTGCCTGTCATGGGTCTTGCACTATATTAGGTACTGAGAATATTGTGAATAAGAAGTAGTGCCAAGTCTCAAGCAGTGCCTGTGGGAGAAAATGAATGGTTATTTATAATTTACATATAATTATTATTTTTTGTATATATAATTATTTGTAATATAAATTGGAAAGCGCTATAAAGATAAATGTGTGTTTGGTGGCATATCGGAAGGATACCTGACCTAGAACTGCAGAGAATACATTATAATTAAATGCCAGATTAGAATTATGTAAATGTAATCTGAGAGTAAACAGAAGTAGTAAAGCTAGCCTGGAGGGAGTTAACCAGTCAAGTAAAACTAGGGAGAGGTTTCTCTGAATTAGAGAGTCAGAGGTCATCAGCAATAGTGGGAGTTCAGATCTTGGGTGTAGATGGGATTTCTAGGGACAATATGTGGAATCAGAAGAAGGCTGGTGGACATCTGCATGTAATGAGTAAGTGGAGAAAGAGTAGGGAGGAAAACCAGAGAAGGGTAGAATCTTGGAAGCCAAGGGAGGAATGCGTATCACATTTAGTTATTGATTAAATGGAAATTGTCAAGAAACATTGTATAGAACTATAAATGTAAACCCATCTATACAAAGATGCTCTCTGCAAAGATCTGAACTTGCAAATGGGGCTAGGTCAAATCTTTGCTTAGCATTATAACAGAGAAAGAGTATATGGTTAACCTTTGAACAACATAGGGGATGTGGGCTCCCAAAATTCTACTTCTGATTTTAATTTGCATTTCCCAAAATACAATGATGTTGAGTTTTTCCTGTGCTTCTTAGCTTTTTATAGGTCATCGTTGGTGGAATTCTATTCAAACCTTTTGCCCTTTTTTTTTTTTTTTTTAGTTAGGCTTTTTTGTTTTATTATTGAGTTGTAAAAGTTCTTTATATATTCTGGGCTAAACTCTTTTATTATAGACATATTTACAAAGATTTTCTCCCAGTCTGTGGCTTACTTTTTCTTATACTTGTGTTTTTGAAGTACAGAGATTTTTAATGAAGTCAAGTTTATAATTTTTTCGTTTTACAGTTTATGATTTTTATATGTTTAAGAACTTTTTGCTTTATCCAAGATCACAAAGATTTTCTCCTCTGTTTACTTTTAGCTCCTTCATTTAGATCTAGGGTCCATATTGAATTAACATTTGTGTATGGTTTAAGTTTTTAAAATTTTCTGATGCCAAATGGATGCCAAGTTGCCCTAGCACCATTTGTTAAAAAGGCTGTTCTTTTTCCTTTGAATTATATTGGCACCTTTGTTTAAAAAAAAAAAATCCGTTGCTTTTAACATAAGGATTTATTTCTAGAGTCTCATTCCAATTCTAACCATCCATATTCCTATCTTTACTCCAGTACTACACTGTCTTGATAGCTGTAGTATTACAGTAAGTTACAAAATGGGTAGTGTAGGGGTGCCTGGCTGGCTCAGTGAAGCATGCAACTCTTGATCATGGGGTCGTGAGTTTGAGCCCCACATTTACTCAAGAAAAAGAAATACAAATAAAACTTCAAAGAAAAAAACAAAATGGGTAGTGTAAATCTTTCCAACTTTTTCAAAAAAGATTCTAGATTCTTTCTATTTAACATACAAAATTTAGGACCCACTTGTAAATTTCTACAAAAAACATTTGTTGTGATTTGATGATTTGCTTTGAACCCATAGAGCAGTGTGGGAAAGATTGCTAATTTAAGAGTCTTCCAATCCATGAATATGTGATGTCTCTCTCTTTTTTAGTTTTTTAATTTTTTTCAACAATGTTTTTTTAGTTTTCAGTTTATGTGTCTTATACTTTCATTAAATTTATTCTGAAGAATTTAGAATTTTTGATATTGGGAGTAGAATTTCTGTAATTTGACTTAAATTATTCATTGTATAGAAATGCAATTTTTTTTTTTTCCAGAGTCTGTGAAGGGGCACGGGGATGCAGTGGGCCGGGGATGCAGTGGGCTGGGATGCAGTGGGCCAGCAGGGTGAGGCAGGGGGGCCGGGTGAGGCAGGGAGGGCAGGGTGAGACAGGGGCAGCGGGGAAAAGAAGAGGAAATCTCAAGCAGGCTCCCCACACAACACAGAGCCTAAGGTGGGGTTGGATTTCACAACCCTAAGATCATGATCTGAGCAGAAATCAAGAGTTGGTCACTGAACTGACTGAGCCACCCAGGCATCGCACAATTAATTTTTTTAATATTGTCTCAACATATATGTTTTTTTTTCTTAAGATTTTATTTATTTATTCATGGGGGGGGGGGCAGAGACACAGGCACAGGGAGAAGCAGGCTTCATGCAGGGAGCCCGATGTGGGAGTTGATCCTGGGTCTCCAGGATCAGGGCGGCACTAAGCTGAGCCACCTGGGCTGCTCAACATATATGTTTAATAAGATCAGATCTTTGCAATCTGGATGTTAATACATTCATTTTTACTTTGTTGTATGGGCTAGATCCTTCAGTAAGATGTTAGATAAGCATTGGGAATGCATTGCCTTGCTCCTGGTCTTCAAGGGGAAGCATGTAAGATTTTCACTATTATGTGTAATGTTAAGTGTAGGTTCTCTGTGGATGCCCTTTATTAGATTGAGGAAGTTCCATTTTGTTTTAGTTTGTTGAGTTTTTAATTGTGAATGTGTGTTGGATTTTGTCAGATTTTCCCTGCTGCATCCAATGAGATGATCATAATGGATTTTGTCTTTTATTCTGTTAATATGATGTATTACAATAATTGATTTTCAGAGGTTGACTCAACTCTGTATTCCTGGGATAAGTTTCACTCAGTTGTGCTATATACATACACATAACATGTATCTTCTATATGTTGCTAAATTTGGTTTGCCTAGATTCTATTAAGGAATTTTGTGTTTATATTCATGAGGAATATTAGTCTATTAGTTTCTTGTGATGCCTTTATCCAACTTGGTATAAGGACAGCAGTGGTCTCATTGAAGGATCCTGTTTTCCCCTTCTATATTTTCTGAAATAGTTTCCTAAGGATTGCTATTTAACTATTTGATAGCATTTACCTATAGAGCTGTATGGGCCTGGGCTTTTCTTTGTGGGAAGATTTTTAATTACTAATTCAGTTAACTTGGTTGTTTACAGTTCCATTTGATTTTCTGTTTCCTTTTGAGTTTTGATAATGTGTGCTTTTTAGGAACTAGTTCATTTCATATTAATTATTTAATTTGTTGATAAAAATTTTGTGTTTTTAAAATAGTCTTTTAAGTTACTCTAAGGTTGGTAATGTTCTCTCATTCCTTATTTTGGTAATTTATATCCTTTCTCTATTTTCTGGTAAATCTAGTGTGTCTGGTAAAATCTGGTAAATCTAAGTGTGTCAGTTCTGTTGATCTTTTTAATGAGCCAACTTTTGGGGTGCCTGGCTGGCACAGTTGGTTGAGTGTCCAGCCCTTGGTGTCAGCTCAAGTGGTTGGGCTCTGAGCTCAGCGCAGTCTGCTTAAGATTCCGCTTAAGATTCTCTCACCCTCTGCTCCCCATCCTTTATCAAAAAAATAAATTAAAAAAGTAACTTTTATTTGCTTCTATTCTTTCTATTTTCTGTTTGATTTCCACTCTAACATTTTTTTTGTCTTTTTGTTCTGCTTGCTTTAGGCTTAGTGTGTTCTGTGCACCCACTTGTTTCCTAAGGTAGAAGCTTAGATTGTTGATTTGTGACCTTCTTCTTTTCCAAAGATAGTTGTTTAAAGCTATAAATTTCTCTCTGAGCAGTGCTTTAATTACATTCCATACATTTTGATACACTTTTTGTTTTTATTCAATTCAAATATATTTAATTTTTCCATGTGATTTCTTTGACCCATGGGTTATTTAGAAGTTTGTTGTTGAATTTACCAGTATTTGGGAGTATTCCCAGATTTCTTTCTGTTGTGGGTCTCTGATTCTATTGGGATCAAATAAGGTACTTTTCATGATTTCAGTATTTTTAAATTTACAGAGATTTATTTTGTGGCCCAGCATATGGTGTATTAGATGGAATGTTTTATGTGTATTTGAAGAGAATACGTAATCTGCAGTTTATACTGTCAGTTATTTAAAGTTCATTGATAGTGTTTGTCAGGTCTTCTGTATCCTTGCAGATTCTTTTCTATCATTCATTATACTCTGCAACTAATTTTGTTGCATTGTCTATTTCTCTCTCTCTTTTAAAAAGAGTTTATTTATTAGGGAGAGAGAGAAAAAGCCATGAGCAGAGGAAGGGGCATAGGGAGAGGGAGAAGCAGACTCCTCACTGAGCAGGGAGGCTGATGTGGAGCTCAATCCCAGGACCCTAAGATCCTAACTTGAGCCAAAGGCAGATGCTTACCTGACTGAGCCACCCAGCCACCTCTCTCTCTCTCTCTCTCTCTCTCTTTCTTTCTCTTTTTAATTTATTTATTAGCAAGTGAGTGAGCGTGGGGAGGAAGGGCAGAGAAGAGAGAGAATCCCAAGCCGACTCCACGCTGAGCACAGAACTGGATGTGGATCTCTATCTCAAGACCCTGAGATCATGACCTGAGCTGAAACCAAGAGTCAGACGCTTAACCAACTCTGCCACCCAGGTGCCCCCTCTATTTTTCTTTTTAGTTTTACTTTTTTGCTTCCATGTATTTTGGAGTTTTGTTGTTAGATGTGTATGACTTATTATGTCTCCCTGTTGTCATGACTGTTTCATCGTTATGAAAAAATCCTCTTTGCCTTAAGTAACATTTCTTGTATTAAATTCGGTTTTGTCTTTTTAGTTCTATAGCTACTCTAGCTTTCTTACAGTTTCTGTTTACATAGTATATATTTTTTTTTCTGTTTTTTAATTTTAACATTTTTATGTCTTTGAACCTAAGATATATCTCTTGTAGACTGCATACAGTTGGGTCTTGTTTTTGTTAATTCAGTCTTATGTTGTCTGCCTTTTGCATGGGGGTGTATAGTCCATTCACATTTAATATAATTGTTGATGTTGGATTTATATCTGCTGTTTTGTGATCTGTTTGTATCATGTTCCCCCCCCCTTTTCCTCCTTTACTGACTTTGTGTTAAATATTTTTTAGTGAAACATTTTTTTCTGTTCATTTCATTCAATATGTTATTTTCATATTGGTTGCTCTCGTGATAAACACTTATGGTCCCCTTCAGAATGATACTAACTTAATTCTGATGAATTATAGAAACCTGACTTTAGTGTATCTCTTTTTCCTCTTTCTTTATTCTGTTATTGTCATGCATACTATGCAGGACTGTTTTGCTGAATACAGAATTCTTAGTTGAGAGCTTTTTTGTTTAAATTACATTGTTTCTTTTTCTGGCCTCATTGTTTCTGATGGGATGCCAGCTGTTAATCATATCATTGTTCCTTTGATGTGATGAGTCATTTTTCTCTTGCTCCTTTTAAGGTTTGTTGTCTTTTGTTATTTAAAAATTTTTTTTTGTCTATCAGCAGTTTGTTTTGGTGTTGATCTGTTTGCGTTGGATTTGCTGGGCTTCTTGAATAGTTAAATTAATGTTTTTCTTCAAATTTGGGATGTTCTTTTTCTTTATCTCTCTTTCTTTCTCCCTCTTCCTTCTTTCCTTCCTCCCTCCTTCCCTCTTTCTTTTTTCTTTTATTCATTCATTCATTCATTCATTCATTCATGACAGGCACAGAGAAGAGGGGCAGAGGGAGAAGCAGGCTTCTTGCAGGGAGCCCCATGCTGGATTTGATCGATCCCAGGCCCTAGAATCACTCCCTGAGCCACCCAGGTGTACCTTAACCATTATTTCTTAACTTTTTTTTTTTTTTTTGCCCCTGTTGCTTTCTTCCTCTTTTGGAACTCTCATTACATGTGTATTGATACACTTTATATACAGAATCTGATATTCTGTTCATTTCTCTTTATTATTTTTCTTCTCTGTGTTCTTCAGAATGGATACTTTCTGTTGATCTTCTAGTTCATTACTTCTGTCTTCTGTCATCTCAGATCTACTGTGGAGCCTCTCTTGTGAGTTTATTTCAATAAGTAAACTTTCAACCTCAGAATTTCCATTTTAAAAAGCAATTCTCTTTCTGAGATTTTTTAGTCATCTGAGTCATTGCCATTATACTTTCTTTGAGTTCTTTAAAGATGCTTTCTTTTGTTTCTTTGAATGTATTTATTACAGCTTCTTTGAAGTTTTTGTGTGCCAAAATGGATATCTGGAGACACTCAGAGACATCTTTTGTTGTTGTTTTTCTTCCTGAGAAGACTTGTATTCTATTTTTTTGTTGAATACTGGATTTTAAGGTAATATTTTGAAGCAGCTCTATGTTTTGAGTTTTTTCTTGGAGGTTGTTTTTTTTTTTTTTTGTTGAGTAATTTGGTCTAAATTTATGAAGTCTCTTTCCCCTACATTATGTTGTTTTTAATTTTTTTTAAGTATTTTATTTATTTGTGTGTGTGTGAGAGAGAGAGCACGCGCACAAGCTGGGGGTGCGGGCAAAGGCAGAGCGAGGAGCAGATTTCCTATTGAGCAAGGAGCCCGATGCAAACTTGATCCCAGGACCCTAGGATCATGACTATATCTGAAGGCAGACACTTAACTGACTGAACTACCCAGGTGCCCCTGTATTATGTTATTCTTGATGTCTACTGGGTTTATATATATGTTTTCAAACCTGGCTTCCTGTGTCTGCATACCTCAGTGTTCAACCAAAGATTGGTCAGAAGTTGTGTTCAAAAGGCTTATTAACCCATGGGGGTCCCTGGGTGGCTCAGCAGTTTAGCTCCTGCCTTCGGCCCAGGGCATGATCCTGGAGTCCTGGGATTGAGTTCCACATCGGGCTCCCTGCATGGGGCCTGCTTCTCCCTCTCTCTGTGTCTCTGATGAATAAATAAATAAAATATTAAAAAACAAAAAAACCCAAGCTTGACAAAATACAGTTAATGCTTAATACTAATATGGCTAGTACTGCTGACAGATCTGTATGAGGATAAGGGAGTGCCTTCAGACATAGATCATTTTCAAGTTTGCCTGGCTTTTACTTTGCATCAGCCTTTCTTGCCATATGCATAGCTTTATTGGCTCAGGATGTGTAAGTGGCATGGACCTGCGTCAGTCTCCAGTACACAGTCTTAGGTTAACCTACACTAATAAATAGTTTATCAAGCTCCCTAGCCCCCACCCTCCAGGCAGTCTCAACTTCCAGAACTCTTGTGAAATCCCCAGCTAGTCTGTGAGTTTGTTGCTTGCAGCCTCAGGCTAAAGGTTCCACTGGCCCTCACTGTTAGGTTACCATAGAGATCTCAGCTCTAACTGATAGTGCTTCAAATCAAGTAGTGGTGGTGATCCTGCTCTTCATAGTTTGCCTTATGCTTGTTAAACTCCTACACTGACAGGTGGAGGGAGATGGGAGTAGCCAAAGGTAAGTATGCTGTAGACTCATGTTCTTCTTATGCAGAGTTCAGTTGTTTTCATGAATAAACACTTTTCAGTTTGTTGATTGCCTTTGAGTGAATTCCAGATCACTGAAATGGTTGTTTGGCTCTTTTGTGAAAAGGATTTATCAACCTGCTCATTCTCTCATGCTGGAAGTAGGAGATCTGTTTTTCTTTTCTTTCCTTTTTTTTTTCATGATGTATTTATTCTACAGAAAGAGGAGAGAGAGTGAACAAGAGTGGGAGGAGGGGCAGAAAGAAGAGGAAAGAGTGAGAGACTCTCAAGCAGACTCTCCTCTGAGCATGGAGCCTCAGGTCATGGATCTCATGACCTGAGCTGAAATCACAAGTGGGACACTTAACTGACAGAGCCACCCAGGCACCCCAGGAAATCAGTTTTTATACTTCTGTGTGGAATTATTCTTTCAGGAGCAGGAGGATGAAATTTGACCCATACTTTTTTTTCTTTTTTTAATGTTTTTTTTTTTTTTAATAATTTTGTATTTATTTATGATAGTCACACACACACACAGAGAGAGAGAGAGAGAGGCAGAGACACAGGCAGAGGGAGAAGCAGGCTCCATGCACCAGGAGCCCGACGTGGGATTCGATCCCGGGTCTTCAGGATCGGGCCCTGGGCCAAAGGCAGGCGCCAAACTGCTGTGCCACCCAGGGATCCCTTTTTTTTCTTTTCTTTTCTCCTTTTTTCTTTTCTTTCTCTTTCTTTTTTTTTTAAATTTTTATTTATTTATGATAGTCACACAGAGAGAGAGAGAGGCAGAGACATAGGCAGAGGGAGAAGCAGCCTCCATGCACCCAGAGCCCGATGTGGGGTTTGATCCCGGGTCTCCAGGATCGTGCCCTAGGCCAAAGGCAGGCGCTAAACTGCTGCGCCACCCAGGGATCCCTTTCTTTCTCTGTTTCTTTCTTTCTCTTTCTTTTTCTTTCTTTCTTCTTTCTTTCTTTCTTTCTTTCTTTCTTTCTTTCTTTCTTTCTTTCTTTCTTTCTTTCTCTTTTCTTTCTTTCCTCCTTTCCTTTCCTTTCCTTTTTCCTTTTTCCTTTCTTCATAAATGGTGGAGAGAAGGAGAAATAAACTTGCTGAGCAGGAAGCCCACCATGGGGCTTTGTCCCAGGACCTGGAGATCATGACTTGAGCTAAAGCTAGATGCTCAACCAACAGCTAGCCAAGCCACCCTTCTTTTGTATCACTCATAATCCTTTGCACAATATTAGGCATTTATTAGTTACTCCAGATGTGCTTGTTGACTTAAATTCCATCATTTTCCTCAAGCATCAAATTATAAAGCATTTGTGGTTGTAGAATCTCAAGACCTATGCAGTTTCTTGTTTTTCCTGTCCTTTTGATAAGTGGAAGAAACTGCTTACTATTCCTTCAACAAGTCTTTATTGACTACCGGCCATGTTCTAGCTATTATGTAAGGTTTGGGGAGTATTAAGATGACCAAAACATAATTGATCTCAAGGAGGGCTTAGCCTAGTGCAGGAGATTGGAATACAAATAGCTGATTATGATATGGTAAAATAAATCCATGTGTATAAATACTTGGCATTATGGAAAAGTTCACAATGACTCAGAATGGATTAGAGGAAAAGAAAAAGAGAAACATCTAGAAAAGACTTTCAGAAGGAAGTAGTGATTGTGTTGAATATAAAAACGAGTGAAAAGTAAGATTAGGAGATTACATTCCAGGGCAGCCCCGGTGGCTCAGTGGTTTAGAGCCGCCTTCAGCTCAGGGTGTGATTCTGGAGATCCGGGATCAAGTTCCACGTCGGGTTCCCTGCATGGAGTCTGTTTCTCCCTCTGCCCGTGTCTCTGCCTCTCTCTCTCTCTCTCTCTCTCTCTCTCTCATGAATAAATAAAATCTTTATTAAAAAAAGATTACATTTATGTAATGTAATCTTTATTACATTCGAGACAGAGGGGTCAAAATGAGGTGAGCAAATGTGTGTGTTCAATGATCTACAAGCAGTTTAGTTTTGTTAGGGCATAAGTATATATCAGAGTAGTGAGAGAGGAGAATGGTAGGGTAAAGAGAGCCCACATTGTAAAGGATTTTTTATACTATATTAATAAGCTTGAATTGACCTTTATTGACCAATTTTGCAAAACTATTGAGTGGGATATACTTCAGAATTCTACCAAGGTTTTGTTTGAATGTTGTTTAACTATATCTTCAATTATTGTACAAGTCACAATAAAAGATAAATATATCTAAATGTGCTCTAAAGTGAGTTTAAAAACATTAGAGACCTCTAGCATATTAACTGAAATGGAAATAAAGATCTGATATGTGTCTTTATAAAATATTCTGAACTAAAACACGAATAAAATGACATTCTGTTCTAAATATTGGAGTTCTGTAAGATTTAATTTGAAGATCATTTGCCAAAATTGAATACTGCTGTTTTAGATAAAAATCATATTGATAAGAGACTTTTTTTTAGAATTTTTATTTATTTATGATAGTCACAGAGAGAGAGAGAGGCAGAGACACAGGCAGAGGGAGAAGCAGGCTCCATGCACCGGGAGCCTGACGTGGGACTCGATCCCGGGTCTCCAGGATCGTGCCCTGGGCCAAAGGCAGCGCCAAACCGCTGCACCACCCAGGGATCCCTGATAAGAGACTTTAAGTGATGTCATAGATGGTAATTCTATAGAGAATGGGTTTGGGGCTGACAGCAACTAGTTTTTTTGAATATATTTTTGAGTATTGTATAAACTTGCATAGAAAGGAATGGAATTTGAGGACTTTTGGGTTATTTCTTGAAGTGAAGGTTTTAACTTCAAGTCTCATTTTTATTTATTTTTTTATTATTATTTTAAAAAGATTTTATTTAATCATGAGAGGCAGAGAGAGGGGGGGGGGGCAAAGACACAGGCAGAGGGAGAAGCAGCTCCATGCAGGGAGCCTGATGTGGGACCTGATTCTGGGTCTCCAGGATCACACCCCGGGCTGAAGACGGCACTAAACCGCTGAGCCACCGGGGCTGCCCAAGTCTCATTTTTAAAAATATTTAGTCACTATTTTCTGATGTGCAAAGGGCAGACTTTTTTCTTCCTCCTTTGGTCTTCAAGTGGACTTTGAGGTTTTCCTCCTTTTTTTCCATTGATATTTCCCTTCTGGTTATAAATGTAATTTATGTTTGTCATAAAATAAATATGAGGGAAATGTGCAAAGTCACTCCTATGATCCACAGATAATATTTTTGTGCTCATCTTTTTTGGTTTTTTTCTATGCATATATAGGCATGTAAATAGGCTTTTTACAAAATAAGGATTATATAACAAGAGTAATTTGTAGTCTCTGTTTTTCTACTTTTGTTTTTTAAGTAGGCTTCACCCCCAGCATACAGCCCAATGTGGAGCTTAAATTTAGGACCCTGAGATTAAGACCTGAGCTGAAATCCAGAGTCAGTCACGTAGCCCACTGAACCACTTCTATAACAAATGTTTCCTTATAATTTTAAATAGTCTTCAATAGGGCAGCCCGGGTGGCTCAGTGGTTTACCGTCACCTTCGGCCCAGGGCGTGATCCTGGAGACCTGGGATTGAGTCCCACGTCAGGCTCCCTGCATGGAGCCTGCTTCTGCCTGTGTCTCTGCCTCTCTCTCTCTCTCTCTATCTCTCTCTGTCTCCCCCTCCTCTCTGTGTTTCTCATGAATAAATAAAATCTTTAAAAACAATAGTCTTCCATAACTTTTTTTTTTAAAGAAAAATTTAACTGACATTTGGACCTAGAATTCACTTTTTTTTTTTAAATAGTTCATATTTATTTTTAAAAACAGCTTTATTGAGGATCCCTGGATGGCTCAGCAGTTTAGCACCTGCCTTTGGAGGTGAGGAGGCACCTGCCTGGGTGCCTCTGGAGACCCAGGATCGAGTCCCACATCAGGCTTCCTGCATGGAGCCTGCTTCTCCCTCTGCCTGTGTCTCCGCCTCTCTCTCTCTCTCTCATGAATAAATAAAATCTTTAAAAAAACAGCTTTATTGAATATAACTGATAAATAACAAATTGTACATTTTTTAAATTGAAGTTTTGATATATGTATATATCTGTGAAACCATCACCACAGTCAAGATGGATAAATATATCCATCACCTCTAAAAGTTTTCTCATGCCCCTTTGTGATCCTTCCCTTTTGCTTCTATTCTCTCCAACTGCTTATTCTTTCCCATTTTCAGGCAACCATTCATCTGCTTTCTGGCTTTATAATTGGTTTGCATTTTCTGGAATTTTATGTAAATCAAGTAACATGTACTCTTTTTGTTTAGATTTTTTTTTTCCACTCAGCATAATTATTTTGAGATTCATTCATGGTGAGGAGTTCATGTTTATTGAATAGTGTTGTATTTTATGGATATATCGCAATTTGTTTATTCATTCACTTCTTGATTAATCTGTGTTTGAGACTCACAAATAAAGCTGCTATAAACATTTATGTAGAAGTCTTCATGTGGATGTACTCTGATTTCTCTTACATGAATACTTATATGTGAAATGGCTGGATTGTGTGGTATCTGGCAGTTTCCTAAAGAGTAAATGATTTTCTCAGATGATTTTCTCATTTTACATTCCCACCCATAGTTTATAACAGTTTTAATTCCTCTACATTCTAGTCTATATTTGTAAAATCAGCCTTTTAAATTTTAATCATTTTAATAGGTGTATAGTAGTATTACACTGTGTTTTTAGTTCGTATTTCACCAATAACTAATGATATTTGACATCTTTTCAAGTGTTTATACATTTTTGTATTTTCTTTGGCAAAGTGTTCAGATATTTTGGCCATTTTTTTTTGTTATTAAATTGAGTTATTGGGTTTTTAGAATTCTTCATGTGTTCTAATGTAAGTCTCTTTTCAATATATGATTTATAAATTATTCCTCCAATCTTGCTTATCTTCACTTATATTCTGCTGTCTTTTAAATATGTAAGTTCTTAATTTTGATGTAAAATTAACTTGTTAATTTTAATAACCAATTAATAACCAATTTAAATAAATCTTTAACTCATTATTAAAATGATTTTGTTATTTTTTCCTCTAAGAGTTTTAATGTTTTCTGATTAGATACACATTTTGAGTCCATATTTTTGTTTGGTGTGATGTACAACTTGAAATTCATTTTTTTGCACATGGAAAGGCAGTTGTCCCAGGACCATTTATTGAAAAAACTGCCTGGTTTCATTGAATTGACTTCTCATTTTTGCCAAAGATCAGTTGGCCACATATGTTTGAATCTATTTCTGAACTTTACTCTTAATGGATTTATGTGTCTGTGTTGACATTAATGTCAGGCAATTTTGATTTTTGTTGCATTTAGTAAGTTGTGAAACCAGGTAGTGTAAGTTCTCCAGTTTGTTCTTTTGGCTATTCCAGGTCCTTTTTGTTTCCATATGAATTTTAGAATTAGGTTGTTAATTTTTATAGTTTGCTGGGATTTTAAATGGCATTGCATTGAATTTGGGAGAAATTAGCATCTTAATGTCTTAATTGGATTACTATCTGATCCATGGATATGGCATAATTTACTATTAAACATGCTTTTTAAAAAATTGCCTGTTTTTCCATAATAAATAACACTATGATGTAAGCATGGTGAAGGCAGGGTGCCTTCTACTTCTACCTGGCCCTTGGGACATACTCAGTAAATATTCACTGAATGATAAATGAAGGTGATCCCTGAACCCAAATGTTGGTATACATCTCTGATTAATTTCTTAGAATTAATTCCTAATGTGGAATTGCTAGGTCAAAGGATATGTTCGATATTTGATTACCAGACTGTCCTCAGACTGTTTTTTCCAGACAGAAATATCTTGATGGATAACTGTTATAAAGCACACATTGTTGATTAGCAAACAGTGTTCTTGGTGGCATCCTTCACCATCTCTGAAATTACACTGTAAGCCTGTGGGAAAGTAGGATTCATATCACAGAAATTTTGAGGTTCACTTTTGTCATTAATTTTACTGGAATTGGGAGTTAAGAAGATGACCCAAGAAGTAGAAGATTATGGTTTTTCCTTTGAGCAACTTAGAGTTTCTTTAGAAAGATAGTTTCCATTATTATATAAAGCACCAGGGATCCCTGGGTGGCGCAGCGGTTTGGCGCCTGCCTTTGGCCCAGGGCGCGATCCTGGAGACCCGGGATCGGATCCCACGTCGGGCTCCCGGTGCATGGAGCCTGCTTCTCCCTCTGCCTGTGTCTCTGCCTCTCTCTCTCTCTCTCTCTGTTACTATCATAAATAAATAAAAATTAAAAAAAAAAAAAAAAGCACTAGAGGGGGAAAAAGTGCAGATGTGATAAAACATAGAATAAATATTCGGAGGTTAAGCATAAGTCAGAAACAACTAGAGCAGAAAGATGGGCAAAAGCTATTTATGTTTACGTTTAAAGTAACTATAAGCTATGAAAGTAGTTTCATGATTGTTTAGATTGTAGGGTTTTAGGTTTGACTCTGACCTTGATTTGTAGATTAATTGAAGAGATTTAAGCAGGTATTTTAATTTGATATAACTTTACAAACACAGTTGTGAAGGCAAGAATAAGCGTTATGAGGGACTGTAAAGCAAACTCGGTTGACTCTAGCAAAGGAGCCTTGTGAAGCAGCAGAATGAAATGTATGCATGAGCCAACTCCCTATACAAATGCAGGGTTTTTGAAGTTTGAGAAGTTCATATTTGATCCAGTGAACAATAGGAAGGATTATAAAAGTGTAGTTGTAGTGATGAATATGGTGTATGAGAAAGATTATCCTGGTAGATATTTGTAGGTTATGTAAGGATGAAGAAAGACCAAAATCTGGCATGTGTTTAGGAGATTCTCTTAGAGTAAACCACCAAGTGTAAAATACTTGTGGTTTTGCCCTAGAGAGTGATGGTTCTAGAAATGAAGAAGAATGATTAAAACCAAGAGGTAGATGAAGAAGAATCAACAAGATTAATAATTTATTACTAATGGAAGTTGGGGAATGAGTTGTGTACTAAGAAGTAAGGGGAGGATAGTGTTTTTTTTTTTTTTTTAAAGGAGGCAGATGGAAAATTGAAGTTAATGAGTTTAATTCTTATCTTGAGCTTCCGTTGTGGATGGGACATGTGATTAGAGTAGGAGTTATGAGCTGCTTTAGGAATGTGGGTGTAAATTTGAGTGTCATTCAAATAGGTGTAAAAAACGAAGCAGTGAGAGAAGCAACTTGACTTTCAGAGGTTCTCATGGTGACTGGGAGAACGGGAACAAATAAGAGAGAGAGGTCGGAAGGTGATCATGGTACTGTAGATGGTAAAGGAGAAGAATATTTCAGAGATTCATAAAGGTGATTGTATACAAAGTGCATTATTAACTTTTATATTTACTAGTGTTTAGCATAGTTTTGGAAACAAACTTGATGAAAAGATAATTATAAGTTTTGTTTATTGGGTCAATCAAGATTGAAAATTTTATTTTATTTTATTTTATTTTATTTTTTAAGATTGAAATTTTTAATGTAATACCTATTTAATTGAGAAAGGAGTAATGACAAAATTAGTTTCATAGTCCATAATCCATGTGTCCGTATTCTCATGTAAAGGGATTGCCATTGTTACAGATTTTGCCCCAGATTTCAAAAGTAGGTTGTTTTTGAGTCGTTTTTCTTTCTTTTTTTTTTTTTAAGATATATATTTTTTAAGTAGTCGTACACCCCACGTAGGGCTTGAATTCACAACCTTGAGGTCAAGAGTCATGCTCCACCAACTGAGCCAGCCAGGCCCTTCTTCTTTTCTATTTTTAAAATACAGTTTATTTAAACAGTAAAAACAGGTCATTCATTTTTTCCCACCCCTCATCTCCTGCCTCTGGCAACCACCACTCTATAAGCTTGGGGTGTTTGTGTGTGTGTATCTGTGGGGCAGGGGCACTTACTTTACTTATTCACTTATTTATCTCGGCCTGAGTTATTTCACTTAGCATATTGCCCTTGAGGTCCACCCGTGTTATCACAGATGACAAGATTTCATTATTTTTTTAATGGCTGAATAATATTCCATTGTGTGTTTGTGTGTGTGTGTCGCAATTTTCTTATCCATTCATCCACTGATGGGTATTTAGGTTGTTCCTGTATCTTGGGCATTGTAAATGCTGCAGCATGTGTGTGGGTGCATATATCTTTTCAGGTTAGTATTTTCATTTTCTTCCAATAAATGGCAAGAATGGAACTGCTAGATCATATAGTAGTTCTATTTTTAATTTTTGAAGAGCCTCGTTTATTTTTCCAAATGGATCATTGTACATGTTCATTCCACTTAAACATATGACCTTGGACATTCCTATTTTCTAAGCCAGTTTTCTTATATTTCTGGTGTAAAAATATTTTCCAAGGTAAGTTATATTGTCTAAAAAGCCTTACCACAAGGTGTCATTGTAACCTATAAAAAGAATTTCCATATAAGCATGTGCAATACCAATTTTTTCATTTCCTTGTATTTTAAAGTCTATTTTTTTTTTTTTTGTTCCATACATTGCAGTTATCTTTCAGGGTGTATTGTGAATCTCTTATATTAAAGGGAAAAATAGAGTAGTCGTGTTCTGGAGTTCTCATATTTTTGCAAAAACATATGCTTTCCACCCACGAATTTCTTAAGAGTATGTTGCTATAGAAATGATTGTTTGAAGGAAAGAATGAGGAGGAGTTACAGAAGGTGGACATTTAGAGAACAAAATACTTATTTTATGTCTTTGTTCCTGACAGAGCAAGGTTTAGTGTTTACCCTTCTGCTGATGAAATCCCTATGGAAGAAAGGTGGATATTTTGAGTGTTGTACTATGATGTTATTTGCATTTACTAAGATGCTTTTGCCAGAGGTTGCTTTGCTTAATTTTTTTTCATATGGAAGATTAGTGCTTGTAATCTTTGAAACAACCTTTCTTCTATTTTAACTGGATTCCATTTTGCTTTTTTTTTTCTTTCCTGTTTTTCTGGTTGGCCTTTTAACTAATATCAAAGTAATTCTTATTTTTTTTTGCAGGAGAGAGGTGTCAATATCTAATTACTAATTCTGTTACTTCTACCTCCATATTTGTTTTCAAGACCATTTCCTATTGACTACTTGCTGCCACTATTTTTGTTCAGATCTTTATCATAACTTTTGCAGCCTTTTCATCTTTTTTTCTAGGATCTCCCTCACTCCAGTCCACCCCAGTTTATTCTACACATGTTGGGTAACCTAGTCATTTTTCTTAAATACAAATCTGAAACCACCCTGTACTGTCCTTCATCTACCCACAAGCTTAAAACCTTTCATTGGCTCTTCTAGACTCCAGGATAA
Organism: Nyctereutes procyonoides; assembly: GCF_905146905.1. Classification (NCBI taxonomy): domain Eukaryota; kingdom Metazoa; phylum Chordata; class Mammalia; order Carnivora; family Canidae; genus Nyctereutes; species Nyctereutes procyonoides. The sequence continues at coordinate 29,613,387 of NW_026575122.1, forward strand.
ACTCCAGTGTCTTGCACATTTCCTTCAAGGCCCTGCCTTGCCCCTGCAGGCTCATCTGCTCCCTACCTGGTATCCCCTACCCACAAAGTTGTCTTCCATCTCTGCCTTCCAACCGCATGTTTTTTCTCTGCTTCTTTATCATAGGATTACCTTCTTTGTGAAGTCTTCCCTGACAGCTTCTCTAGCAGAATTAAGTCTCTCTTCCCTGTGTACCCATACTACCTACTGATATATTACATTGTTTTATATGTTTAAAACTTTCTGATTTCATTTATTACTTGGAATTGGTAATATATGCACAGGGCAAAAAAATTTTAAGTACAAAAAGGATTTAATACCTAATAAATTTTTTGTTATCCTTGTTTAGTCAGCAGTTGTTGGTTAACATGTATGTTTCACTGACCAACATGAACTTATTTGAGGGCAATATTTTCATTTATTACTATATCCCTATACTCAGCAACATCTAGCATATAACATACTTAGAAAATGTCTGTAATACTCTTGTTATGGGCAAAACTCTTCCTTGCTAAGTCTGCTTGACTTGACGGTCTGCATAGTTTTGTATCCCTCTCAGAGATCTCTTAGTTTAAGTGGACCACTCAGTAAATATGGTGTGGTAGCCTTAAATACTGATTGTTCAATTGCCTTTTGTTTTAAAGCTATAGTTTTAAAACTACCCTATATGTCTTGAGGATTTTTATTTACCTTTTCTGGCTCTGAAAATTTTTATACTTTTCTTTCTTTCTGGTAGATCCTCAAAGATGAAAAAGAGAATGTTTATGTTAACTTGATCAAAAATATCAGTTGAACTCATCAGTTTTTTTCTTTTTTCAATTTTTTCCTTTCATTTAACTTTTCATGCTAAGGCATAAATCTCATGGAGATAACTCAAATTTATTTTAAAAGCAAATAATTTCCAGGATATATTGTCAGATCAGCAGACAGTCTTCATATTGTATTTACAAGCTATAGGTAGCTTTATCTATTTCAGGTGTTTGGGGCTATGAGCAAAGAAGCCACTACAATACACACAAAGGCATTAAGTACTCATAAATCTTTTGGAAAGTCCCATGTTATATGCAAGAGAGCCTACACTAAGAAACAAAATGAATCTGAAGTATGGTTAAGACAACAGTCACTTTTGGTTTTCAGAACACAACTTTTCAGAGATTTTTGTGACATTTCTAAGTATTTGAGGTTGACTGGTTACTATATCCCATTTTCTAGAATTCTTTTGTGTGAATTAAGCTGTGTGGAGGCAGACAGTACAATTATTAGAGTAACATTTTAATTCAGAGTGCTTGGTGGTTGATTGCTAACCACACTAATACATATCTTCTTCCCTTCCTCTTTCCTTGCCCTCCCGTCTCATTCTAAGTCACAATTATGGGGCCTGGCACCTTCCCAGGGTTTTGAAGGGTTTGTTCCCAGCTGCACTTCAGGTTTTGGCAGGGTGTCAAGTTGTGACACTTTTTTGTATACAAGACACCCTGGGATGGCTATCCAAAGGCTGTTTGGGTGACTGGTGTAGTGTTCTCTCTGGATTTTAAAGACATTAATTTCTAACGTTTTGTTATAAGTGAAGTAATGCCTGATGTAGTTCTCCTTACACTTTTAGTGTTTTTAAAAAAACAGCATTCACTTCAGGGGCATGCAGTATTTAAACCATTGTTTTGAAATGTTCAAAGGCATAGCATGTGCTTTTTAATGGAATGTGTTTTGGAAGCTTTCCATGAGCATCAGCAGCTGTGCTTTTAGAATATTTTGAATTTCCATCCTTTTGGTCAGACATTGTACCATTGCTTAAGAAATCTAGCTCCTGTGCAAAAGAAAATGTCATAGGTAGGTCTGTAGAGCTGGGATTAATCAAAAGAAGTGATAAGAAGGACCTGTGGGCATAGTTATATGATAGTAAGAGCTGCAAGGAGGGAAAGATGAGGTATTTGGAGAGGGATTGTGTTTCATCTTTAAAAACTGCCTTTTACAGAGACTATTTCATGTAATAAGTGCTCCCTGATTAACAGACTGGTAAGAGTAATCTGTTTTAACTTTTCTTTTTTAAAAGTTTTTTTCAACCATGTACTTCTAGAAAAATTTGTGTTTTGAGTTTATTTAGTAAATATACAATAAGAATAATTTATTTTATAGTTTGAGTGCCTAATGACATTTATATATTCTGTGAGTATTTGATACCTATATATTGATTGGTTGAAATCAGAAAAACCTGAGTATGGTAGGAATTTAAAATTGTTAGAAATTTTGCATTAGGGTAATATTTATGATGAATAATAGATTGAAGAGAAAGCCAGTGTGCTAGTTATCTGTAGCTATTGGAGCAAATTACCACATACTGGCAGGGCTTAGAACAACAAAGATTTATTCTTTTACAACTTGGAGACCAGAAGACTGAAATCAAGGGCTGCACTGTCTACAAAGTCTCTGAGGAAGAATCCTTTCCTTCTTCCAGCTTCTTCTGGCTCTAGGCATGCCTTAGTTTGGGGCAGCATCTCTGACTTTTGGTGACCCTGCCACCTCCTCTTCAGTCTCAAAACTTCTCTGCCTCACTCTTACAAGGATACATGTGATTGCAGTTAGGGCCCATCCATATAATCCAGAATAAACTCCTCCTATTAAGACCCTTAATTTAATCACTTTTTTTTTTTTTTTGCTATATAAGGTAATATTCTTAAATTATAGAGATTAGGAAGTGACATATCTTTCTTTGGGCCAGCATTCAGCCCAATACAGTCCGAAAGCTTCAGTTACAGAAGTGGATGTTAAAGTGAATGGAGCCTAAAGCAGCATTAGAATGATGAACACAATTATTTGATATTTTTGAGCTAATATGTGCCTGTGTTTTTTTTAGGTATGGGGTTATAATGAGTAGGAGTTATTTCTTGCCCTGAAGGAAGTTATACAGCATGTGTTACATATACTAAAATATAAGATAGAAGACAGAATAGTGACCTAATTATGTTTGTGAAAGTCAGGAAGTACTTCATGGAAGAAGTGATAAAATCCTGAACAGGATTTTGAAGGCTGATGAGGAATTCACTGGTATGGAGGGATAGAAAAGGCCTTCAGGGCAAGGAAGTTAGTATTTTTGCAAAGACATGGAGGTAAGAAACAGCAGTGTGTGCTCAGGAAGCTACAAGTAATTAGTACATGAGATAAATTTTAAATTTATATTTGTTTCTAATATACAAATTGCTCCCATTTTACTAGTTGCAAAGTAAACATTCTTTGTTGCAAACATTTTTAAAGCATGGGTTGAGAAGATCTTGGGCCATTAAATATGGGGAGGGGAAGTGCTTCAGGGAAATGCAAATTAAAACCACAATGAGGTATCACTTTCCATTCCTTAGAATGGCTAAAATTAAAAAGACCCTGTTAAAGTAATTAAACCAAGGAGCTTTTAGACTGAGGTGACCCTAATGCCCTGTTAGCCTGTGTAAGCAAACCAGAGCCTAAGCCAAAATCCATGTACTTGAATCCAAGAAAATGAAACTTAAGAACAACCAATCACAGCCAACCAGGCTTTTCTGATTAAGTCAACTCTTTAAGCTATATCCGTCACGTAATTTCCTTCCTTTCCTTCCATATTTTCCATGTAAAAACCACTCCACTTACTCCTGTTGGTGATGTGCTTTAAGCATTTTGACTTTGGCACTTTCTGACTGGAATTGATGGGTACTCCCAAATAAACTTTTGAAAATTTTGATTGTCTTAGGGATGTCCACTCTTACCACTTTTATTCAACATATTACTGGAAGTTCTAGCCACAGCAATCAACAAAAAGAAAAGGCATCTGAATTGGCAAGGAAGTAGTAAAATTTTCACTATTTGAAGATGACAGATACTTTATAGAGAAAATCGAAATACTTCATCAAAAAACAGCTAGAATTGATAAATGAATTTAGTAAAGTTGCATGATACAAAATCAATGTACAGAAATCTGCATTTCTATACACCAATAGTGAAGCAGCAGAAAGAGAAATCAAGGAATCAATCTCATTTACAATTGTACAAAAACAGTAAGATATCTAGGAGTAAACCCAACCAAAGAGGTGAAAGACCTGTACTCTGAAAATTATAGAACACTGATGAAAGAAATTAAAGATGACACAAAAAAATGAAAAAAATAATCCATGCTCGTGAATTAGAAGAACAAATATTGTTAAAATGTCAATACTACACAGAGCAATCTACACATTTAATGTGATCCCTATCCAAATACCAGTAGCATTTTTCACAGAGCTAGGAGAAACAATCCTAAAATTTATATAGAACCACAAAAGACCCTGCATAGCCAAAGCAACATTGTAAAAAGCTGGAGGCTTTCCAATTCTGGACTTCAAGTTATATTACAGAGCTGTAGTGATCAAAACAATATGGTACTGGCACAAAAGTAGACACAGAACAATGGGACAGAATAGAAACCCTAGAAATGTACTCAAAATTAAATGGTCAATTAATCCTTGACAAAGCAGGAAAACATACAATGGGAAAAAAAGGACTGTCTCTTCAATGAATGGTGTTGGGAAACCTGGAAAATTACATGCAAAAGAATGAAACTAAACCACTTTGTTACACCATCCACAAAAATACACTTAAAATGGGTTAAGGACCTAAATGTGAGACTGGGAACCATAAAAACCCTAGAAGAGAGCATAGGCAATAATTTCTCTGGCATTGACTGTAGCAACATTTTTCTAGATGGTCTCCTAAGGCAGGGGGAAAAAAAAAGCAAAAAATGAACTATTGGACTACATCAAAAAGCTTCTGCAAGGGGAAAAAAAAAAAGCTAAATGACAGTCTTCGGAATGGGAGAAGGTATTTGCAAGTGACCTATCTGATGAAGGGTTAGTATCCAAAATATATAAAGAACTTATATAAGTAAAGACAAACCCCACAAATAATCCAATCAAAAATGAAAAGAAGACCCACAGATGGCCAAAAGACAAATGAAAAGATGCTTAACATCACTCATCAATAGGGGAATGAAAATCAAAACCTGTGAGATATCACTTCACACCTGTCAGAATGATTAAAAGACACAAGAAACAACAGATGTTATGAGGATGTGGAGAAAAAGGAACCTTGTGCACTTTTGATGGGAATGTCTCCATGTATTTTTTGATTTCCTCTTTGATTTCTTGGTTAATCCATTAATTGTTTAGTACTATGTTATTAATATCTATGTATTTGTGCTTTTTCCAGATTTTTTTCTTGTGGCTGTTTTCTGCTTTCATAACATTGTGGTCAGAAAAGATGCCTGGTGTGACTTTGATCTTTTTTAATTTATTGAGATTGTTTTATCTAATATGTGACCTGTTCTGGAAAATGTTCCATTTTGGAGTATTACACTTGGAAAGGATATGTATTCTGCTGTTTTAGGGTGGCATGTTCCGAGTATATCTGTTAAATCCATCTGGCCCAGTGTGTCATTCAAAGCCACTATTTCCTTGTTGATTTTCTGTTTAGATGATCTGACCATTGATGTAACTGGATTATTAAAGTCCCCTACTATTATTGTGTTACTATCAATTAGTTAGTTCCTTTGTGTTGTCAAGTGTTTTTAGGTATTTGAGTGCTCCCATGTTGGGCTCATAAATATTTATAGTTATATCCTCTTGTTGAGTGTTTCCCTTTATGGTTATATAGTGTTTCTCGTCTCTTGTTACAGTCTTTGTTTTATATGCTTTGTCTGATATAATAAGTATTTCTCTTCTTTTATTTCTTTTCACATCCATTTACATGATAAAATGCTTCTCCATCCTTTCACTTTCAATCTGCTGGTTTCTTTAGGTCTGAAATGAATCTCTTGTAGGTAGCATATAGATGGGTCTTGTTTTTAATTCATTTCATTACCTTATATCTTTTGATTGGAGAATTTAGTCCATATACATATAAAGTAATCATTGTTAGGTGTGTACTTATTGCCAATTTGTTACTTGTTTTATGATTGTTTTCGTATTTATGGGACGAGGTGACCTATGGATCCTCCTACTTGGTCATCTTATCCAGATATCTTATTGTTTGTTTGTTGACAACTGACAACACCACATTTTGGCAAAAATGTGGAGCAGACTCTCATGTTTTTGATTGAAACAGAAAATAGTATAACTACTATAGAAAAAGATTTGTCAGTTTCTTTTATTTTTTATATTTTTTATTTTTTTAAAGATTTTTTGTGTTTTATTTATTTATTTATTTATTTATTTATTTATTTATTTACTTACTTACTTACTTACTTACTTACTTACTTACTTACTGGGGCGGGGGCACAGACACAGGCAGAGGGAGACGCAAGCCCCATTCCATGCAGGGAGCCTGATGTGGGACTCGATCCTGGGTCTCCAGGACCACACCCTGGGCTGAAGGTGGCGCTAAACCGCTGAGCCACCAGGGCTGCCCTGTCAGTTTCGTTTAAAGTTAAACATATATTCGATGATCCAGCAATTACTTATACTCATATATTTACTGCTCTCTCACCAACTGAAAACATGTCCACAAAATGTCTTATAGAAGAACACTCGTACCAAGGCCCTTGGGTGGCTTAGTGGTTGAGCATCTGCCTTTGGCTCATGTTGTGATCCCAGGGTCCTGGGATTGAGTTCTGCATCAGCCTCCCTGCAGGGAGCCTGCGTCTCCATCTGCCTGTGTCTCTGCCTCTCTGTGTCTCTCATGATAAATAAGCTAGTATGAGCATTCTTTTTTTAAGATTTTATTCATAATTAATATTCATAACCAGCAGCATTCTAAGTGCCCATCAGTAAGAAAATGGGTAAACAAAATACAATATCTAAATGATAGACTACTTTTGGATTCTTCCTTTGTGAGCTCATGGAATTGTATACTTGTACAGTTTATTATATGTAAATATTAACTTGAAAACAAAAAGACTAAGCCTAACAGAACTAGTGGGTGAAATGGTCTTGTTTTCTTATAGCCTCACCATCATAAGGAGAATTAAGCCAACAGGATATATTGACAGAAGTATGGTGTCAACATTAAACATAAAATCTCTAGTTATTTCACTAGCAAAAAGAGTTTACTCAGGAATAGCAGAAGAAATACCCCCAAATGCAGGTTGAGACTTACAAAGTATGGCAGAACATAAGCAAGTACTGAGAACGAGAGGAGGAGTATTTTATACAGGGAACGAGGGACTTGGGAGGGGTTGTTTTGAAAGAAAGTCCATTGAAGAGGAGAGTTTGGGGTTGTGGCAGCTTTTCATTGGCTGCGTTGTGGTAGTTCTCATTGGTTAGTTTATTGCTGGGCAAGGAGAAAATCTTGTTTCCTCCTGGTGTAGTAGTAAAGTAAGCCCCTTCCTATTGGGGTTTGCAAACAGCAGTGAATGGTGGTGTATGAGATCTCTCTCTTCAAGGCCTCCTATTTCCCTTTTTCGATGAAAAAGACCAGGATCCTTGATGATACTGAGCCCAGTTTTTGAATGAAAATTTAAAACTTTGAATCTTAGAATTCAAAATTCTGATTTTTTTAAAACTGAATTAAAAAAGGCAGTAAAGTGCACAAAAACTGCCCTTTTGAGTGATTTGCAAAGCAAAACCCCCATATAACCACAACAAAGATCAAGAAGCAGACACTACCCTCCTTTTCTCAGGTAACACTATCCTGACTTTTATGTTAATCACTTCCTCTCTTTATAGTGTTGTAACTTAAATAAACTTAACCATGTATCCACTAAATACTAGAGTTTTATCTGTTTTTAACTTTATGTTTAGAATAATCTTGTGTGCTTTTGTGTCTGGCTTCTTCCATTGGCACAAAGTGTTTGAAATTCACCTATGTAGAATGTATCTGTAGGTTATTTTCATTGCCACAGAAGTGCAGTTTCATTATGCCACGATTTGTGTCTTCAGCTGTTAATGGATTTTTGGTTTGTTTCTAGGTTTCATTTGGGAATACTACTGTTATGAACAGTAATATTACAATAGAAATCTCTTGATGTACCTGTACTCAAATTTCAGTTGGGTTTATTTCAAGTAGAGGAATTGTTGAGTCATAGTATATATATACATCTTAAGTAGATAATGCTCATTTTTTTCTAACATAGATATGCCAGTTTACACCACAACTTGTTGCTTCCCGTCTTCTTCAAATGTATTATGGTCAGTCTTTCTGATTTTCTCATTGTGATTTTAATCTTATAAAGAAATCTCACACATGAATATGTAAAAAGACAATTCAATAAAAATAATTGGGTAAAAGATTCAAATAAACATTTTACAAAGGAGGATATCCAAATGGCCCATCAACAAAGAAAAGTTGCACAGTCTCTTTTTTCAGGGAATTGCCTTTTAGCTTTCTTTGGTATGTTTTTTTCTGCCCTGAGTTATTGAAAATACTCTCTAACAACTTGTTCTTTGCTTTTTTTGCATTTAAAGCTTCAGTCCAACTGCATTTAAATTAAGTGTATATTGCAAGGTTGGGTCCCCTTTTTTTAATGTAAGGTGATCTGGTTATCCCAGTACCTTTTATTACAGACTTCTGTTTCCACACTGATTAGCAAAACCACCTTTGTTCTTAAATGTCTTACATGGGTGGGTGTATTCTGATCTGTTGATCTCTGTCTATAATTAATTCAATGCCATACCAGCTTAATTAGAGTGGATTTAAAATTTCTTAATATCCAGTAGCTAAAGTCCTCCTGTCTTGTTTTTTTTTCTTTTTTTTTTTTTAATTTTTATTTATTTATGATAGGCACACAGTGAGAGAGAGAGAGGCGGAGACACAGGCAGAGGGAGAAGCAGGCTCTAGGCACCGGGAGCCCGACATGGGACTCGATCCAGGGTCTCCAGGATCGCGCCCTGGGCCAAAGGCAGGCGCTAAACCGCTGCGCCACCCAGGGATCCCTCCTGTCTTGTTTTTTAAAATTGTTTCTGCTTTTGTTTAAAAGATGTTTCTTACCTTTGTATTTCCATGTAAATTTCACATGCTAAACCTCACATATGTACACACACACATACACACCTACTTGCCTAGGTTATTGATTGGTGTTGCATCTGTAGATTAGTTTGGGGAGAATTTATGTCTTTAAGAACATTGTTTTCCAATGTATGGTACGTATCTCTATTTACCTAGGTCTTTTTTAGTTGTTCTGATAGGTATCTGAATAAATAGCACATCTTTTTGCCTTGGCGTTTGGTATTTTTTGATGCCATTGTTAAGAATGTCTTTAAAATATTTTGTTGCTGATTCATAGAATGCAATTAATTTTTATATATTCATCTACCTAGCAATCATATGAACCTCTAATGATTGCTCTGTGAATTCTTTTGGATTTTCTACATACAAAATTAACACATTTGTATATAAAGAAAGTTTTACTTTTCCTTTTCTAATTTCTTTTTAACCTTTGTTCCACATTTTTTTGTACAGTGTTAAATAAAATTGGTGATAATGGATATCTTTGTTTTCCTCACATTTTGAAAGGAAGTCATTGAAGATTTTAGAATCAAGAAGTGTTTACTGTATTTTTTTTTTTTAAGATTTATTTATTTGAGAGAGAGATTGAGCATGGAGCTGTTGGGGTGGAGGAAGCCAGATGCAGGGCTCAATCTCATGATCCTGCGATCACCACCCGAGCTGAAACCAAGAGTTGGACACTCAGCCCAACTGTGCCACCCAGGCACCCCTACTGTATTCTTTTTGTGTACATCTTTTGCTAAATTGATCTGCCTTTCAGTTCCTAGTTTGCCAAGTTTCTTTTTTTATATTGTGGTAAAATTCATATAACAAATTGTTTTAAAGTGTGCAGTTCAGTAGCATTTTGTATGTTTAGAGTGTTGTATGTCTACCACCTCTATCTAGTTCCGTAACATTTTTACCTCCAAAGATAACTCTTTGTCCATTAAGCAGTCACTCTTTCTCCCTCCCCCCAGTCCCAGGTAGCTCACCAGTGTATTTTCTATTTCTGTGGATTTACCTATTTTGGATAATACCTATAAATGGAATCATACTCTGATGTCATAAATGGTAGGTGTTTTATTTTAGTTTCATAAGTTCCTGAGCATCTGTTACTTACATTTTATGTTTATTTTCTATTGTTCAGGTTGAGTAATCTCTGTTCTGTCTTCCAGTTCATTCTTTTTCTTCTGTATTTCTGCTGTTGAGTTCATAGTTAGATCTTTATTTTGGCCATTATATTTTTCAGTTCTGTAGTTTCCACTTGGTTCTTCTTTATATCTTCTATTCTTTTCTGACATCTGTTTTTCTTTGGTTGCTTGTTGCCTTTTTTTTTTTTTTTTTGGTTTATTTCAAGCTTGTTTACAATTGCTCATTGAAATACTAATAGAATGACTTGTTTAAAATCTATGTTAGATGACTTTAATATATCTGTTGTCTCAGTGTTGACATACATTCAATTTGAGATCTTCCTCATTTTTTAATAAGATTTATTTATTTATTTGAGAAAGAGAGGGAGAGGAGAGGGCACATGCATGCAAGTTGGGGGAAGGGCAGAAGGAGAGAAATCTTCAAGCAGACTTTTTGCTGAGTGGAGCCCAGCATGGGGCTCCATCTCATGACCCATGAGATCATGACCTGAGCCAAAATCAAGAGTCTAGCACTTAACCAGCTGAGCTACCCAGGCACCCCAAGATCCTCCTCATTTTTGGTGTGACTAGTAATTTTCTCTTGAAACCTGGACATTTTGGGGTATTGTGTTAGGAAACACGGTTTCCTATTTCTGGCTTTTCCTGATACCTCTCTGGCACAGGAAAGGGGGGAAATGTTATCTCATTATTGCCATTTGAGGGTAGAAGTCTAAGTTCCCTAGTTGGCTTCTGTTGACCTGAGTTGTGGCAGATCATCATTGCTGGATGGTAGTGACAGACCTATTTCTCTAGTAGTGCTTATCTGATGTCACTTCAGCAGGGTAAGGTAGGTGTTCTTCCTTACTGTTGATAGGGGTGAAAGTTTAGGTGCCCCATGTAGTCACCCTGATATTGCAAAACATGGGGTTTTATTATTGCTCAGCAGGGATAAAAGTCCCAGCTTTCTAGTTGGCCTTGTTGTATATCATCCAACCAGGATATTAGTGTACCTTATTAAAATCTGGCTTTTGTTGCCATATTTGGTGGTGGAGTCATATTTTTTTCTGTAGTATTTTCCTGGAGGAGATTGTTATTGTCTAGAACATTTTTGTCTTGCTAGGCTTCCCCTTTCTTAGGCTTAACCCTGGGAACCCAGCCGAGTGTCCGTTCTTCTATCCTAAGGTTTTTAGGTCTCCATTTTTCAGAGTTGTGTTGTGTGTTAGGTACACATATCATCCCCCCATTCAAGATTTTTATTTGTGTTACTGAGATTAATATGGAAATGTACATTTGTTCCATCATCCCAGAGGTAGAAGTCTTATTCCAAAAGTTTTAAGATATATTACCAATTTTCATTTACTTCTGGATATTTTCTGATTTTGATTGTGACCTTTTCTTTAATTCATGTTATTTAGAAATGTCTTCTTTCTAAACATATGTAGCTTTTTCAGTTACCTTTTTGTATTAAAAGTATCCTATCTTTCTGGTGTATTGAACCTTTTATCTTCACAAATGTCTGTCTTCATCTCTAGGACTATTTCTATTTGGCTGTTTTTTGGCCTTAAAATCTACTTTATCTAATATTGTAGTTTTGTCATCTTTCTTTAATGTTTGTTTTTGCTTTTTATTCTTTCAGCCTATGTACCCTTATGTTTTAAAAATGTATTACAAAAAATTATATAGTTGAGTTATATTTTTTCTCTTAAATTTCTCACTCACTTGAAGCATTAATCTATAGAATTGCTGATATGTATCTAACTCTACTGTTTTCCATTTTCCTATTTGTTGTTTCATCTTATCTCCCTGTTTATCTTCTTTTAAATGGAATTCTCAATGAAGGCATGATCAAATGAGGGGGTGCTGAGATGATTTTTGCCCCGCACCCCCTCACCCCCGGTTACATTTGGCAAGATGTGAAGACCTTTTGTTTTTCATTGCTTCCGGTGCTACTGACATTTAATGAGTAGACTAGAAACATTGTTAAATATCCTACAATGTACAGGATAGGTCCCTGGCCCTATCCAAATTGAATTTATCTGGTTTAAAGTGTCAGTAGTACAAAGTTTGAAAAACCGTTTTTTAGAGTGTTTTGAGTAATGTAAAATTTCCCACTCTTTTAGGATTCTTTAAGGGTTATCCTATAGAAAGTTTCAGCAAACTTTTATTTTGAAGAGTCAGATAAGTAAGTATTTATCTTTTCCTTTTTACCTCTGGCAACCCCTAATTTTTAAAATGTCTTCATAGTTTTACTGTTTCCAGAATGTCATATAATTGGAATCCTACAGTATGTATCCCCTTGAGGAATGGCTTTCTTTCATTTAGTAATATGCACTTAAGGTTCCTTTATATTTTTTCATGGTTTGATAACTCATTTCATTTTAGGGCTGAGTAATAGTCAATTGTTGGGATATACCACAGTTTATCCATTCACTTAATGAAGTACATTGTGGTTGCTTCCAAGGTTTGGCAATCAATGAATAAAGATGCCTTTGGCACTCATGTACAATTCTTTGTGTGGATGTAAGTTCAAGTAATTTGGGTAAATATCAAGGAGCACTGTAGGCTGGACTGTAAGATTAATAAATTAGAGTTCCTATTGCTTCATATTTTCACCAACATTTGGTATTTTCCGTGTTTGGATTTGGGCCACCCTAATAGATTTGGAATAATATCTCATTGTTTCAGTTTGCAGTTCCCTAATTACATATGATGTTGCACAATTTTTCATATGCTTATATGCCGTTTATGTATCTTCTTTGGTGGAATGTCTTAAGATCTCTGGGCCAGGTTTTAATTTAGTATTTCTTACTGTTGAGTTTGACTTTGTTTATTTTTATTAGCAGTCCTTTATCTAGCTAAGTCTTTTTCAAATATTTCCTCCCAGGCTATGACTTATCTACTCATTCTTTTGGCAGATTTTTCATAGAGCAGAGGTTTTAAATTTTAATGAAGTCTAACTTACCAATTACTATTTTTTTTCATGGATCTTGTCTTTGGTGTTGTATCTAAAAAGTTATTGCTATATCAGAGGAATTTGATAGTTTTGCATTTTACATTTATGTGGATAATCTATTTGAGCTAAATTTTGTGATGGGTATGTCTGCCTAGATCCACTTTTTTTTTGTTTCGCGTGTGTGTTATTTTTTGCGTATGCTCCTGTACCAAAGATCAGTTGACTATATTTGTTTCAGCCTGTATGTGGACTCTATTCTGTTCCACTGATCTATTTGTCTATTATTTTGCCAATATCACATTTTGTAAAAAAAAAAAAAAAAAAAAGATTTATTTAGGAGTGCTTGGGTACCTTAGTTAAGCATCTGCCTTTGGCTCAGGTCATGCTATCTAGCTCCCCATCAGGCTCCCTTGCTCAGTGGGGAACCTGCTTCTCCCTCTCCCTTTGCCCATCTCCCTGCTCATCTTATGCTCTCTCTTTCAAATAAATAAGATTTTATTTATTTGAGAGAGAGAGAATGCACATGAATGGGAGGAGGAAGAAAGGGAGAGAATATCAAGCAGACTCCCTGCTGAGTGTGGAGCCCAATGTGCAGCTTGACATCATGACCTGAGCCAAAACCAAGAGTCAGTTGCTTATCTGACTGAGCCACCAGGTGCCCCAGTATCACACCAAATACTGTTCTTTTATAATAAATCTCAAAGTCAGCTAGCATCAGTTTTCTGACTTTGTGCTAATGCAATATTGTATCAGCTATTCTGGGTCTTTTGTCGATATCCACAAAAAATTATTTTTGGGGATCATATTGAATCTATAGATCAAGTTGGGAAGAATTTGCATATTGACAGCATGAGTCTTCCCATCCATGAACATAGAATAATATCTTTCCATTTATTTAGTTCTTCGATTTTTTTTTTTCATCAGAGTTTAGTAATTTTCCTCATGTTAAAAAAGGACATATTTTGTTAAGTTTAGAGCTGTTTAATTTGGGTGATACTAATGTAAATGGTCTTTTAAAATTCAAATTCCATTTATTTCGTTGCTGATACATAGGAAAGTGATGGGCTTTATTGTATATTAACTTTGTATCCTGCAACCTTGCTATAATTGCTTATCAGTTCCAGAAGAATTTTTTTAAATTGGATCTTCTTCACAGACCATCATGTCATCTGCAGAGAAAGTTTTATTTCTTCCTTCTGAATTTATATGCCTTTTATTTTTTTGTCTTAGTATATTAGCTAAGATTCCTCTCTGGTGAGATGGGACATTCTTGTTTGCTCTTGATCTTAGAAAATGTCTATTTTCTTATCACTAAATATGATGTTAGCTATAGTTTTTTTTTTTTTTTAGCAAGTTGAGAAAATTCCTCACCATACCTAGTTTGTTGAGTTTTTAAAATTATGAATGGGTGTTGGATTTTGTCAGATGCTTTTTCTGTGTCTATTGTTAGGATCATGTAATTTTTTTTTTTTTTGCTTTAGTCTGTTCATGTAATCACATTAATTTTTTTTTTTTTTGATGTTGCACTAGCCTACATTCCTAGAATAAATTCTACTTGGTCATGTGTGTAAATCTTTTTATACATTGTTGGATTCAGTTTGCTAATTTTTTTTTTAAAGATTTTATTTATTCATGAGAGAGAGAGAGAGAGGCAGAGACACAGGCAGAGGGAGAAGCAGGCTCCGTGCAGGGAGCCCAAAGTGTGGGACTTGATCCCGGGTCTCCAGGATCAGGCCCTGGGCTGAAGATGGCCCTAAACTTCTGAGCCACTGGGGCTGCCCCAATTTGCTAATATTTTATTGAGGAGTTTTGCATTTGTATTAATTTTTAAGCTCTTAAGAGATAACATTCTTAGCCTGGGGTCATACAAAACAACACTGCAGACCAAATTTGGCTCATGAGTTCTAGTTTGACATCCTCTTTCCTAGAGATTACAGTATGCATTCTTGACTTACCAAAGTGTTATATTCATTGATACTTTCAGCCTTTTCCCATGTAGTGCAAGGGCTCTGTAAGACTGGTAATTCTACATTTACTGACTTCTTATATATCATTTCTTTATGTATTTTAAGTCTATATATATATAAAAAAAAACCCAGATACTATTTCATGCAGTCAGTATTCAATTAGAATTATGTACATATTTCCAGTTTTCATTTATCTTTATTTTTGTATTGTCCACATTTAAAATAATTTTCCTTGTGTATGAAAGACTCTTTCACCATTTCTTTTATTGTGCATCATCTTATGGGATGATTTTGTTTATCTGAAAATGTCCTTATTTTACCAATATTCTTGAAAAGGTTTTTTTTTTTTTTTTTGGCTATATTCATAGAGTGTTAGTTTGGAAATTATTTTCTTTTAGCACTGTAAAGGTATTATTATGTGTGTTCTGGCTTTCATCGTTGAAGTCATTTGATGCTTATTTTCAAGGCCCTTTGTTTCTTTTCCTGGCTGATCTTACAATCTTCCCCTTTTCTTTAATGTTAAGATGATGTTCTCAGATGTGGATTATTTAATGAGATGTATGCAGATTTCTTTTTATTTACGTGCTTTTGGTTTTTGGAGGAAGTTGGCAACCTTTTTTTTTTTTTTTTTGGCAGGTATTGCTTCTGTACTATTCTTTCTTTCTGGGACTCCAGTGGGCATATTGGTTAGAATGACGTTTTTATTCTCTGTATTTCTTTCCTTTTTTTGTATTTTTCTTATTTAATTTTATTTAAATTCAAGTTAGTTAACATGTAGTGTTGGTTTCAGGAGTAGAATTTAGTGAATCATCACTTACATGTAACACCTAGTGCTCATCCCAACAAGTGCTGTCCTTAATTCCCATCACCCACTTAGTCCATCCCCTGCCACCTCCCTTCCAGCAACCCTCAGTTCTCTGTATTTAAGGGTCTCTTGTGGGTTGCCTGCCTCTCTGTTTGTATCTTATTTTTCCTTCTCCTATGTTCATCTGTTTTGTTTCTTAAATTCCACATATGCATGACATCATGAATACTTGTCTTTCTCTGATGACTTATTTCATTTGCATAATATACTCTAATTCCGTCCGTGTTATAGCAAATGACATTTCATTCTTTTTGATAGATGAGTAATACTGTATCACACACATATGTATGTATGTACACACACATACACATATGTTGATGGACATTTGGACTCATTCTATAATTTGGCTATTGTTGATAGCATTGCTGTAAACATTGGGGTGCATATTTCCCTTTGAATCAGCATTTTTATATCCTTTGAATAAATACCTAGTGCAATTCCTGGGTCAGGGTAATTTTATTTGTAACTTTTTGAGGAACCTCTACATTGTTTCCCAGAGTGACTGCACTGGTTTGCATTCCCACCAACAGTGTAAGAGGGTTCCCTTTTCTTTACATCTTCACCAATACTGGTTGTTTCCTAAGTTATTAATTTTAGTCATTCTGACAGGTGTGAGATGGTGTCTGTGGTTTTGATTTGTTTTATATTTCCGTGATGATGATGATTGATGTTGAGTGTCTTTCCATGTGTCTGTTAGCCATCTGGATGTCTTCTTTGGAAAAGTGTCTATTCATGTCTTCTGCCCATTTCTTAATTGGATTATTTGCTTTTTGGGTGTTAATTTGGTAAGTTTTTTTATAGATTTTGGACACTAACCCTTTATCAGATATGTCATTTGCAAATAACTTCTCTCATTCCATTAGTTGCCTTTTAGTTTTGTTGATTGTTTTCTTTGCTGTGCAGAGGTTTTTTATCTTGATGAAGTCCCAGTAGTTCATTTTTGCTTTGTTTCCCATGCCTGCAGAGATGTGCCTAATAAAAAGTTGCTGTTACCAAGGTCAGGGAGATTGATGCCTGCTTTTCCTCTAGGATTTTGATGATTTCCTGTTTTACATTTAGATCTTTCATCCATTTTTAATTTATTTTTGTTACAGTGACAGAAAGTGGTCCAGTTTCATTCTTCTACATGTCCCTGTCCAGTTTTCGCAACACCCCAACACCATTTGTTGAAGAGATTTTCTTTTTCTCTATTGGATATTTTTTTAAAATAGTTTTTTAAGATTTCTTTATTTGAGAGAGAGAGAGAGAGAGAGAGAGAGCGCCATTGCCATGCACACAGAAATGTTCACAGAGGGAGAGGGAGGAGAGAAGCAGAGTCTTCACTGAGCATGGAGCCCGAAGCAGGTCTTGATCCCATTACCCAGGAGGTCATGACCTGAGCTAAAACCAAGAGTCAGATGCTCAACTGACTAAGCCACCTAGGCATCCCTCCATTGAATATTCTTTCTTGCTTTGTTGAAGATTATTTGGCCACATAGTTGTGGGTCTTCCTTTTTTGTATTTTTTTATTCTTGTTTCTCTTTCTGCTTCAGCTTGAACATATTCTTTTAACTTATCTTCTTAAGCTATGTCCTATCTAGGTTGTTATGCTTGCTCATTGAGTTTTTACTTTTGGTTATGGAATTTTTCAGCTTTAGAGTTTCCATTGGTTTCTTTTTAGGGTTTCTAATTCTCTCACAAAATTCTCAACCTTGTTTTCTATTACCTTGTACACAATAATAAAGAAAATTTCTGTTAGAATTGCTGTCTAATAACTCTAATAGTGAGGCCCTTTTGTATCTGTTATCTTTTGCGTCTTGCGATTTTAATTCATGTTGCCTTTATCTTCCCCTGGATTTGAATTTTAAAAGTAAAAAAAAAAATTGGGTCACATTTATTTGTAAAATTGTTTTTTAAAGCAAGTTTCAGCCTCTTCTAATATCCATCTAGATTATTCTTGTTGGGAATAATAAGGGTAAACCTTTAAAGTCTGTATTCAAAATGAAGTGGGTGTTCACCAGGGCTTCTCTACTCCTTGCTGGTCTAATCTGTGTGTCTTTGAATTTGAAGACTGTCAGAAGGCATCCCATCTTCTAACCACCTCTCCGGAACTGGCAAATGCCTCTAGGGGTAGAGTGGTCCCAAATGCCAGTCTCATCTTTCTGCATCCACATCTTCTCCTGTTCCTATTTCAGTAAATATTTATTCTCTTGTTAGTTTTCCAGTGTCTTCAAGCAGATTATTAAAATATGTATCCAACTTTTCTTGTCCAAAGCAGGAGGCTTGATCTAAATTAAATTACCTTGTCTTCTCATACCAGAAGTGAAGACTATCTTCAGATTACGTGGTGTAAGAGATTGATAATACATTTCCTGCATTGTTTAAGGTAGTTGGGGCTTTTGTTGTTAGCTAAAAACATCTTTATTAGCATAAAAGATATAAGTTCTTTGTAAGCTTGAGTATAGAATTGTGGAACCACTTTTGAAGATCAGAGAAAAAATTATGTTTTATGATGCCTTTCTGTCCATGTTACTAGATATCTATTTGGAGGATACTATATTTTCCAAGATTATCTTTGATAAATTGATTACTACTGGACTGGAGAGAACCGAATATATGTGCAAAACACTTAAAAACAAATAAAATTCATTCTGACCTGGTAATACTTGTGCAAACGGGCATATGATTTTCTGTGATTCTGAAATATTCCTTGGATAAAAGTATGAAAATGTTTGCAGATGCAAACCAGGAGTTTATAACTTTAAGTGAGAAGATACCAGAGGGTAATACACATACATTTGCAGTGGAACTAGAATTGGAGATGATGTTGTGAAAATTGATAATGGGAAACCTCATTAAAATGGAGTTGTGAAGTTCAGCAAGGGGAGCTCTCACACCCTACCACTCGTAGTCGATTGTAGACCTAAGAGGAAGAGATGTACTTGATCTTGCTCTTGGATACTCTATTATCACAACTAGAAGAAGAGACACTTTTTTTAAAAGGTTAATAATGTAACGGTGGTGGTGATTGGGAAATGGATACCCTACAGTTAGTCCTGAAAAGTATTTGTAGTAGATTTTAGTGCTAAAAAGGGAAAGATTTAAATCCTTTTAACCCTGTTTTCCTATAATATTCCAGGTTGTACTGAATTTTTTTGCATGGGAACTTCCATTTTAAAGTAGGAGTTAGAATATTTACTGTCAACTGGAATAAAAATAAAAAATTCTTCATTTTATCTTGGAAATCTTTGTTTTGCTAGTAGTGGGACTGAGGGGTAGCTCTTTTTTTTAACATAATTTAAGCTTTTATTAAAATTAAAGCCTTATAATTTATAATGCCTTTTAGATGGTATTATTAGAAAGTATGAGATAAATTTATTGTTGTTTCTATCTCTTAAAAATTGTATCGAAAAGCATGCCAGTTTTATGATCCGATTAATTAACTCCTTGACAAGTGTATACTTTTGACAGGATAATGTTGTGGCAGCTGTTACAGACAGTGTACTGTTGCACATTTAACATGAGTAAGAAGTAAAGTTTTCTTGGAAAACTTTTTCCCTTCTATTAAAATGTGATTTGACAGAAAACCAAAGTAACTTCAATTTTAGTTGAAAAGTCTTAGGTGGTATGCAGACATTACATCAATTTATCAGAAATCGTATATTAAAAGAAAGACTGAGTAATTTGATGGTTTGTGTATCCTGAATATCTTGTAGTAGGAAAAGCTATTTCATGATGATCCATGACTAAGGAAGATGCAATTAGGAAAAAATACATATAATAGTCTTGACAAAGATTAATGAAACTAAAGGGGACAGAATTATTTTGATGAAAACTTTTATTTTTAATTATATACAATAAGAACACTCTGTCATCATTTTTACTTCTAAATATAACAAATACTTAGTTACTTTCATAATCCTGGATCAGTGCTTTTGGGGATAGTTGAGGTTATTTACTTTCCTGTTCTTAGCACAGTGCATGATACATAGGTGGTCAGCATTTTTGTGTTGACTGATTTCTCATCTGAGTCTGCAGGGTGAGTACAGTTCACCTTGTGTCAAATAAAAGACCCTTTGCAGCATTAATCACAGACATAGTTACTTGCTGAAGGTCATCTTTGTGAAGATTATAATTTTCTCCAATCATTTGTCAAATTCTAAATGGCTTTTCCCCTGATTTCAGAGTATGGATTTTGTACTAAGATCCTTCTAGGAAATTTACCCTAGTGGCTTCAGGAAATGTCCATAGTTTGTCAATCTGGGGAGTACTTAAACTGGAAAAGTCAGTAACTCTAGTTAGGTTAATACTTGAAGATATGACGTTGATGGTCTCAGAAACTTAGAGTGGAAGTAAAGAAAATGTGTTAAGATATGATTCAATTTTTTTTATAAACAATTTCAAAATCCGAAAATTTGGTTTTTAGAAATGAAATATGAGTAAAAAGAAGGGATAAAAAGAATGTAACACTGAAGGAGTCTAACTCATCACTAACTAAGTGTATTTCTCTGTGCAGGTATAATTTGGCATCCTGAGAGTCTGTCTTAGCAAGAAGGAAGTGGAAAATACCCTTGAAAAGAAAACTAAGACAAAATAGGAAGCCGGACTTACTTTTACATGGTTAACTGCACATTTACCAATATGGACACCTTTCCCCCCATTTTTCCTCCTGGTGGAGACAGTGAGCTGACAGGTTCTCAATCCGAGTTCCAAAAAATGTTAATTGATGA
This sequence comes from Nyctereutes procyonoides, assembly GCF_905146905.1. Classification (NCBI taxonomy): domain Eukaryota; kingdom Metazoa; phylum Chordata; class Mammalia; order Carnivora; family Canidae; genus Nyctereutes; species Nyctereutes procyonoides. The sequence continues at coordinate 29,633,945 of NW_026575122.1, forward strand.
AAGGCTACGATGTGAACATCATAAATCTAACTATCAGACTCTTAAAGCTGAACACACAAGGTAAATTGCTTAAATTTGGATATGAGGGGCTTTATTAAGAAAGCTTTTTTTTGTTTGAATGTTTGCTCTGGAACATACAGTATAATTTTGTCTGCATACTTTTGAAACTGTCATTTCAAAATATCATAAAATGTCATTTAACATTTTTTTAATACGGTGAAAATTTTGCTTTAAAATTACTATATTTACAACTAAACATGATCTTAAATGTGCTATTTATTTAGAAGTCTTTCTTTGAAAGTAGCAAGACATAGAAAATTAAATGTATTTAGGTGGCTAAGTGTGTTCCCCCCCACCAAGTAAAATTGTATAAATAAACTATAGTGTTAATAATTAAATTCTAAAAGAAAAGATGTGAATTTAATGGATATACGAAATTGGTCTTGTTCTGTGGTGTTGGTTGGCTTTACATAAAGTAATGCAATTAGAAAGCAAAGAATACCCTTAAAATGGAATTCTTTTTTTAAAAATCAGATTGCAAGATGAGTACATAAAGTCACAAAATGAACTCAAGCGCCTGTTAAATGAAAAGCAAACTCACCAGGAAAAATTTCAGCTGCTGCTCCAAGAGCTAAGAGGGGAATTAGTAGAGAAAACTAAAGACTTAGAAGAAATGAAACTGCAGGTAAGAAAATGTATTTCACTTAGTGCTATTGGGAAAAAATTCCCTCTGCTCTTCAGGATTCTTCTAAGATGGACTAAGAATCAAATTGACATGAGATAGATTAACAAGAGAAAATCAAATTTAGTTTAGAAAGTATGCAGAATCCACACAATTGTGAAATTCCAAAGATAGGCAATAGGAGGCTTATATGATGTCCTGAGCTAAGGAGACAGACAAGGTCTGGGGGTATAAAGAGAAGAAGATCATTAGCAGGATGGTGAGAGGAGATGTTTGGGAAACAAAGGTTGCCCTGTTAAGCAGATAAATTTTTTAGGTAAAGAGGAACCTCTGTTAATCGCGCTCTTCTTGGTATAGGCTCTCCTTTCCAATTAAATTTAGGCAGTTGAGGGGCAGGTAAAGAGCTTTTCCTAAATCTGCTTGGTTTTGATTGCTTGTAAGTGAAAAGAATCTTTATGCCAAAGCAGCTCATCTTTGGGAGGCCTGCCTTTGCGCCATGATACACAAATAGTCAGATGTTGCTAAATTTGGTGAATTCTGCCTATATTTCGAATGAGTGTTTTGCTATATATCCAGTGGTATAATTTAATATTCTTTCAAATATTTTGGACTGTTAGCTACCATGTAGGGTTAAGCCATGAAACCGTTGTTTCATGTAAATTTGCATTAAATTACTATTCTGATTTAAATATTACACTCTTCAGAATAATTGGGGGAAAGGCTGGTTTGAATTGATAAATATTCAGAGTTTAAAAAATACTGTTTTAAAGGAAGTTTTACTAATTCTCCTTTAAGTATTATAACAAACTGAGCTAAAAAAGACTGATAGACTTTTCTTGAAGTTTTATTTTTTATGAAAAAAGTTATTACTGAAGTATAGTTGATAAGTCTGAGTTATTTTTGAGGGACTTCTTAAAAGACTATAAAAACAATATGTGCACATAATTTGTGCAGTGTAAGGTAAATGGAGTTTCTAAAGCAAAAAATAGTTGGTACTGTGAAGTACTAACTATGGTTTTCATTTATTTGCCTAAAAAGAAGACCAAAGCTAAACTTCCTGTAGCACCAAATTTAAAATTAGTAGATGCCAAGCAGTGATATTTTCCTGTATTCATTTAATCTCTAGGTGGCACCAGCTGTGTATTTCTTTTTATCTAGTGCTTGGTACAAATAATAAGGTATTTTTAATATTGGAGTCATAAGTTGGTAGACTAAAAAGCTACCTTTCAAGTTAGCAAGTATGGCATATCACCCAATTCATGGATTCCTTTGATAGCAGCATTAGAAGTTGGTTATTTAGTATCTTCTTGAAATCTTCCATTATTGGGAACGCCGCCACTAAGATTGAGTTGGAGCCTCTACTGAGTTGTTTTATTCCTAGGTGTAGTTAGGACAGTGAACAAACAAAAACCTCAGAAATAGGAGTTGAATAGGAAAATGTAATTTAAGACTATAGAATTGGTAAATTAATTTGTTTTGCAAATATTGAGAGGCCTATAGAAATGACAATCTGTGAGCACTGAATACAAGGAATTCAAAATATTCTGCTATTGGAGATATAAACACTCTAGTCTTCTTAAGCTTACTGTTTGCACGCCCTTGGTACAAAGAAGCATGTCTACATGTTACTCTGAAGAAATAGTAATTAATATCAGATAAAATTTACTTCAAGACAAAAAGAGTGTCACGTCATTTAACAAAAAAAGGTCAGTTAACCGGTGAGATGATGACCATCAGCAAACAGCTGTTTTTATGCCTTGGTTTTATTATGTGGTAAAGAGGATAAAAGTTGTTAACAGCAGTTTGTTGTGAGAACTAATGAAATAATGTGTATTTTTAGTACAGTGTCTGACACATAATAGATATTCATAAATGATGGCCATTTATTCTGTTTGAATGCAGGCTCTATAAGGGCAGGAGCTCTTTTCACTGTGTCTCCAGTGCTAAAGTGTATTTATGTTTGTATTTATATATTTTATAATAGCAAATATTCATTCAACAATGAATGACATGAATAAATAGAATAAATGAATGAACTGGAATTGTTGTTCTGTTCATATATAATAGTGTTCTTGTTTCATATGTACTTAAAACTTAAGCATCTTAGAGTTGACGATCCTCTCATTCTTTCATATCTGTGATGAGTTTCTTGTCTGCCAAAAATATATGTTGAACTTCTAATGCTCAGTACCTCAGAATGTGACCTTGTTTGAAAATAGTCTTTGCTGATGTAATTCATTAAGATGAGGTCATACTGAAAGATCATGGGCCCTTAATCTACTGTGACTGGTGTCCTTCTAAGAAGAGAACAGACACAGACAGAAACACAGGATAAGTGCCCTGTCATGGCAGAAGAGAGATTGAAGTGCTGCAGCTGCCCGGGAAGGACAAGGATCAGCAGCACTGCCAGCAACTAGGATGAGGCGAAGAAGCCTCCTGCCCTTCAGTTTTCAGAGGGAATGTGGCCTTGCTGACACCTTGATTTTGGACTTCAAGCCTCCATAACTATGAGACAATAAATTTTGTTGTTTTAAGGTAGCCAGTTTGTGGTATTTTGTTGTGGTAGCTCTAGGAAACTAATACACTGTCCAAAGCAGAATTCTTTTTTGGAACAATTGTGACACAGGGATCTTTATTTTCTGCTTCAGTGCTTTCAGTGGGAGAGAACCTAGTGAATGTTTAGGGTGATCCAGTTCCATTTATGGATTGGGGCATGTTAATTATTTTCCCTCTCTTGTTCAAATGAAATCATCCTTCCTGTTACCTCTCTCTTGGTTCTTGGACTGTTCTTAGATCTATACAAAATAACTTTGGACATTTTTCCATGTGATAACTTCTCAAATGTTTGCTGACAAATATAATTTGTCTGGTAAAGTTTCTCTTTTTCAAGATGAACGTGACTGGTTTCTTCAAGGTATTTATCTGGCAAAAATACACTAAAATGAAGATCTATGTATTTATATACACATGTTGAGTAATTTAGCCATTTGCTTTATGGATGTTTGCAATTTGTACAAATTGCGAGCTGAATAAAACAAATTCAACAAAGTAGAATCAACCAGAAATACTGTAATAAGTGTTTATGAAAGATGATTATTTTCAGAAAAGGCATGTAGTATCTTGTCTATCTGCAAAATCCCTTTTCTGAGCTAAGATTTAATATCCCTTTGGCTTTTTTATAGAAAAATGATATAAAAGATAGTCAATTAAAGAATATTTCTTTGTCACTTGTGTAGTTGTAGTGAGTGGAAATAATAATAGTGCCTAACTTATAGGATGATTGTAAAGATAAAATGAGACAATGCATAGAACATGTTAGTACAGTGCTTTGATATAGAAAGTAGATAGAATGTTAGCTGTTGTTATATTATTGTTATGTACTATGTTAGCAAAACCTTTTTTAAAATAGAAGTTATTTGATAATATTTTTATTCCAAATATTGAAACTTACTTTATTAAAAATTTATATGCTTTGTTTGTGTCAGGCAGTGGAAACTATATAACGCTGTATGTTTCCCATTTTATTTGGCAGCTAAATTTATTATTTAGTTTGTTATCTTTCTGAGAATCTCTGGCACAGCAATATCTACTTCTTAAAATATTCTTTGAAAAATAATCTATTTTATATTAACATGACATTGTTGGTATAATATAGTCTTAATATTGGTAATGAGACGTAGACTGGTGTATGATAAAGCATTCTTTTAAGTTTCTTTTGAGACAAGTGGTGGCAGTATTCCATTAGAAGTCTAAGACACAGCATACTTTTTTCCTAAAATGGCATGGTGAAAATCCTCTAATTCTATGCCTTTGTGTACATGTGCTTTGGCGGGGGTTTGGGAGGGAAGGGAAATTTTTCTTATGTATGTGTGCTTGTTTTTTATAAGATTCTTAGGAGGTAACAAAAAAAATCAGAGACGTTATAGATTACAAGACACTTGGGTAGTTACCAGCTTCAGTGTTCTTTTCTCCTTTGTGTAAATTTATATTTCCATTGGTACTATTTTCCTACTGGCTTAGGGACTTTAACATTTCTAACAGGGAGATCTAGGAGAGATTTTTTCAGCTTTTATATGTCTAAAAATAATTGATTTAAAAAAATAAAATAAAAAAATAAAAATAATTGATTTTAAAGATAGTTTTGCTGAGTACTAATTTCTAGGTTGACTGTTTTCCCCCTAATACTTTTAAAGATGTTGCTCTTCTGTCTTCTCACTTATGTTGTTTTACATAAGAAGTTTGCTGCCATCCTTATCTTTGTTCTTTATACACAGGGAGTCTTCTTTTCATGGCTGCCCTTAAGATTTTCTTTTTATTGCTGATGATGAGCGGTTTGGTTGACATGACTTTGTACTTAATATTTATGGTGCTTAGTGTGTATTCGATCTGTGGGTTTGCAGTTTTCACTACATTTAGAAAAGTTTTGGATATGACTTGCGAAAATATTTTTTCTGCCTCCTCTCTGATCTCCTGTGGGGATTCCGTTATTAGGCCACTTAAACTTCTCCCATAGCTGACTGGTATGCAGTTTATTTATTTTCAGTCTTTTTTGTCTCCTTGTTGCATTTTGGATAGATTCTGTTATCATGTCTTCAAGTTCACTGATGTTTTTTTCTTCAGTATCTAATCTTTCATTAATCCATAGCTGACTGGTATGCAGTCTATTTATTTTCAGTCTTTTTTGTCTCCTTGTTGCATTTTGGATAGATTCTGTTATCATGTCTTCAAGTTCACTGATGTTTTTTTCTTCAGTATCTAATTTTTCATTAATCCCGTATGGTGTATATTTTTCATCTCAGAAATTGTAGTTTTTACTTTTGAAATCTAATGTAGGTCTTTTTCATAAGTTGTTTATATCTACTTAACATGTTCAATCTTTTCTCTAGCTTTTGGAACAAACGGAATTCAGTTATAAGAACTAGTTTAATGTCTTTGCTAATGATAACATCTATTTCACTTCTGTGTTGGTTTTGGTTGATTGAATTTCTTTTCTTATTGTGGGTAGTATTTTCCTGCTTCTTTGCATGCCTGATAAATTTTTATTGGATGCTAGATATTGTAAATTTTGTTTCAAGTGCTAGATATTTTTGTATTCTGATAAATATTCTTGAGCTTTGTTCTGGGACAGTTATTTGGAAGCAGTTTCATCTTTCTGGGTCTTTTTAAGATTTGTTAAGTGAAAGCAGATTAGTGGTTAGTGCTCATTATTTGCTACTGCTGAGAACCTTCTGAGTACTCATTGAAATGAAGATTTTCAGTCTGGCTTTTGGGAAAAGGAACTGTTCATAGCTCTGTGTGAGCTCAGATTACTCATCCATCCGATTCTTTCAGGTTGTTCTTTTCCTGGCCTTATTTAAATATTTTCCTTACATGCATGTGCTGATTGAGGCACTCTTCTGAATGAGCCAACAGAGACCTTTTGCAGATCTTCATAATCTTGTTTCTGTGCCACCCTCTTTTCTGCTACCCTCTCTTATGATTCTGACCACACTGCTCTTCTGGATTTGTAGTTCCGTTTAAGTCATAGAGTCCATCAGACTGCCTGGATATCTCTTTCTGTGCATGGCCTGGAAGCATTCTCAAAGCTAACTAGCTTTGTTGTTTGTCTCTCCGAGATCTTTTTTGCTTTATTATGCCCAGTGTCTTGAAAACTGATTTTTGTTTATTCTTTTGTTTTAGGCAGGAAAATCTGATCTCTCTTATGCCATCTGTTGGAAGTAGAAGCACTTTTATTTCTAATTAACCTTTAATTACAGAAATCTGAAACAAGTAGATTTTGTAGAGTGGTGGTTGGGCTGCATCCTCAGATACCCAGCACCAGTAATTCCAATAATTACCATCTCTCAGCCAGTCTTGTTTTATCTTCTCACATTGCTGCTCTGTTCTTCAACCCCTCTGGATTATTTTGAAGCAAATCATATTATCTCAACTCTAGTATTTTAGTATATATCACCGTTAAATACCAAAGCAGTCTCTCCTTTAAAAGCATAGCCACAATACCATTATCATACCTAAAAGTACTTATTTTCTTATGTCTTTTAATATTGCATCTTTGTTAACATTTCCCTACTTTTCCCACAATTTTGCTTAAAGTTGGCTTGTTTGAAATGGGATCCAAGTAAGATTTATGTATTACTCTTTACCTTTTAACCACCCCCCCTCCTCAGTTTGGACTCTTGCTACTATCACCCAGACTCTTGACATCATAAACCAGATCATAACAAGAGCTTTCTTTCTGATTTCCCAACTACATTCATTGTCTATTTCTTCCACACTCAGCAGTTTTCTCCCACCAAAGGTTTTGATCCATCTTGCTTCTTCCTAAATATGGTGATGCCATTCTTAAGCTTGAATACTTTCAGTGAATAAACAAGGTACAGAAAAATGTCTATAGTATGCCTTTCTGTATGTAAAAACTAAAGGTGGTGTGGCGTATATGCTTATATATTTGTATATTGTTTCAAGAGGGACCCAAAAGATGGTTCCATGATTGGTTCCTAAGAGAGAGACTGGATGGCTGAAAGAAGACGACTTAGTTTTTCAATATTTTTTATTTGAGTTATTTATGTAATTCTATTTATTTCATTATAAGTAAAAAAAAATTACTGAATACTGAGCAAGTTATGAGTAGGGACTTGATATTTAGGAATCTTCTAATTGTAGCTCCCACCTCTTTCCATTTTGTTCCTGGCCAGGATGTAGCTATCCTAGGTGGCATTTAGAAATGTTTCAGCATGGCCTTGATTGTCATATATCTAGAAAGCATCAGTGCTCAAGGATCCAGAGTTCTAAATTATCTATAGTACTTCAGGCAGTTCAGTCCAAAATGCCTTTAGCTTACCTGTGAGGATCATTTTTCTCCCCAGGGAATTTAAAAATGTTATCCATTTTTAAGTTTCTTGTTTAGTTTTCCCATTCCTTTGATGTGCTATTTCTATACTTATTATCTTTTCTGATGGTCTTTAACTGTCTGGTAAGCCTATATTGGTTACTTTTATAGTTATTTGTGTATATGTTTTATTTTTCATATGAGAATTTGAACTTCTTATGGGGCAAGAAATGCTTCCTCTAAGTTTTTGTGATCTTTAGAAAGTTAGACTTTGTGTATGCTTCAGTTTCTGTGAAAAGGGGATGATAATATAGCTACACTGAGGGTCATTGCAGAGATTAAGTTAATGCATAGAAGGTATTTACAATATGTTATATAGATTATATAGTATGTTGCAGAATGCTTTGTATGTAGTTAGTATTCAGTGAAGTTTTTGAACTGGAGTATTGATAAGTAAATGAATGAATTAAACAAATTATTCTTCATTTTCAGAGGTTAATGTAAATACAAACTAGGTTTTCATTTGTTTTATAGCCAGTATTTGATAATTGAGTGATCCTATGTGCCAGGCAGTAGTGTGAGGTGTTGGGGACAAACCCTGGTGAATAAAGACTGTGTTTGCCTTTCAGGAGCTTTTGTAAGTACTTCATCACTTATTGAAATATGAGTTCTATAAGAGAGCATAACAGGGAGGAGCCTTGGGTAGAGTAAAAGCCTTTTCTGATTGAAAATAAGTCTGAAGAATTCTCTGTGGGGTACTCAATTTTTACACCTTTATTTTGATTACTTTAGAAAATATACTATTAGCCATTATCTCAAACATGGTAACCTTAGCTGTCAACACAGTTATTCCTAACAGTCAACAATAATAATAATCAGTGCTTATCTTTACTTCCTGTTAATGGATTTTTTTGACATCTCTGAGAGCCTGAAATTGAGATCTTCAAGTATTGTTTCAAATGATGATTCTGTTTGTATAATGATGACTGTAAAATTAGGGATATTGTGAAATTTTTATGAATTGAATTTTGTTATAATTGGGTGTTGAAATTTGGTGATTTCTTGATTTTAATATTTATGATTTTATATTTAGAACTATTTGTTTCTCTACATAATAGGTATTAACGCCACAAAAGTTGGAATTGTTACGAGCCCAAATACAACAAGAGTTAGAAACTCCAATGAGAGAACGCTTTAGGAATCTGGATGAAGTAAGTGATTTATATAGAAGGAACTGTGCATTTATCTTTATATGGCCGATGAAAAGCATCATTCCCCTACTCAGAAACCCTACAGTAGCTCCACTTTTAACTCAAGCATCCTTACAGTGGCTTTTAGGGTTGCACAAAATTAGATCCCATTCTCTGTCTGACTTCCATCCATTCTGGCCTCTTTGATGTTTCTTTGGCATTCTAGAAATGAAACAAATGAAGAATCTTTGCTATAGCTGTTACTTGTGACATGAATAGTCTCCTTCCAAGTTTCTCTTAGCCAACTTCCTCATTTCTCTCTCTTTTTTAGAGATTTAAAAAATTCATTTATTTGAGAGAATGAACATGAGCACAGGGTGTGTGGCAGAGGGGGAGGGAAAAGGAGAAGGAGAAGCAAGGAGACTCCTTGCTGAGCAGCCTGCTCCATGCATGGGGCTCGATCCTGGGATCATGACCTGAGCTTAACCAACTGAGGCACTCCTTCCTCATCTCTTTAAAGTCTTTGCTAAAATGTCACCTTCTCATTGAGGCCTACTTTGACCAACCTGCATCTTCGTTTAATATTGCTTCCTGCCTTTTCCATCACTTGTTAGACCTTTGGATTCCCATTTTCCCTGCTCTACTTTTTATTTTTCTCTAGTACTTATCCTCTAATATGCTTTATGTTTATTGTGCTTATTTTTTATTTTCTTTATTACCATCTCTAGAATCTAAGTTGCATAAGAGGAGGAGCCTTTATCTGTTTGGTTCACTGTATATCCCAAGTTCCTAGCATACAATAGATGCTCAATTTATATTTGTGGAATGAAACCGTGTATTTCATGCAACCTCAGAAAAATAAAAATTTGTTACAGTTTTCTGTTTAGACTGAAAGATTTCCTTCCTCTAATGAAATGTTGGTATGATTAAATGTTTAATAAATGGGATAGGAAAAGACGACATATATTAAAGTATATTAAGTATTATGCCAGACAATTTTTATATGTAACCTTATTTAACAAATAGACTAAGCCTTCTACATGGCACATGAATATTGTCCCCTTCAAAATGGACTCCCTTTGGAAAGTTGTAGTCTAGTGATGCTTCCATTGCACAGTACAGTTGGAGAATCCACTTTTATAAATGGCTTAATTGGCTTGATAAAGTCGTCTTTTGAATATCCTCCTGGTGAATAAACAAAGCATATGGTTGGGAGTAGACTTAATTTTTGGATTTAAACAAAGCCATTTAGACCTAAGGTAGGTGATCAAGTTAGGTAAAAGTTTGGTGTGTTTTTTTGTTTGTTTGTTTGTTTGTTTTTTGAGTAAGTTTCTAATAAAATTGTGAAACCCATTTTCTCGATTTGTAAACCGGCTTAGAGGAACCTTTCATTCAAAGATTTACAGTGAGGAGACTCTTATAGAAGGTGTTATTACTTAATTTCCTGATGAATGTTGAAATAGTGTCTGTCTCCTTCATCTTCTCTATTGCCCAAGTTCTTATTGAATTTAGAATGTCAGCAACTTTTGTAGTGTTGGAGTAGAGTTGGAGCATGCCAGAGATTTGCATGTGTTCCTGGTTAGTTAGGAAAGTTGGTGCTGCCTGTACCTTTCAGAGTGGTATGTTGAACTATCATTGTAATACTTGATTGAACCTTGAGTTATTGTACTAAATATTCAAATAATCTCTCTACTTAGAATTCATCTTGGCTTTTAGAGTGCTTTTTATATTTCACTCTAGAGTTAATTTTTAAAATTTAATTAATTTTGAAAGGTATACTACATTAGTATTATTTGGCCCATAGGTCAGAACTTTTGATGTCCTATTCATTTTTCTTATTATGAGAATCAGTGAGGAAATAAGGTAAATTGAATGGTAATTTGCTTTATTGGCACCTTCTCAAGAATGTACTAATTCTGTATGTAGAATACTTGTCATAAGAATTTTTCCAGGGTTTGTTTATACTTCTTTTAAGCTTATTTTTTGCTTTTTAGAATGGCTTTCAATATGATGCAATTTAAAATTATATTTGCAAAAGTGATTTTTGGAGTGAGTACAAATTTCATAAATTTGTCATAAATTGCAATTTCCTTTTAATTTAGGAAGTGGAAAAGTATAGATCTGAATATAATAAGCTTCGCTATGAACATACATTTCTCAAGTCAGAATTTGAACACCAGAAAGAAGAACATGCACGTATCTTAGAAGAAGAAAAAATAAAATATGAATCAGAGGTGAGTGATTGATTATACTAGTTTAGTCATTATCCTTCTAGTCAGTAAAATTTTGTGATTTTTTGGAAATTCCAAGTTAGAATTGATTGTATAATTCAGTTTCATTAATTAAAGGTGAAATATTTGGCATGTTATTTATCTGTTCTGTAGTAATTATTTTTGGTGAACATTATTTTTTGGCTGTTAGATTTTCCTCCTTTATTTTGCCCCTGTCAGTGGAGATAGTCTCTTTTCTTCTATAGCCAAAGAGACAGCCTTCTTTTTGCAAATATAGTTTGTTTATATTATTTTTTATGTAGCACTGTCCCCCTTTACTTTTTGGAACCAAACCATGTCCAGGAGAGCTATGGCTACCAGTGCATGTACCTTGTTTCTACTGATAGGAATAAGGGGTTTATACTTTAGGGTGTGCTCATCACATTCAAGAAGTGCACTTTGTTCTTTTTGACATCCTTAACTGCAGAATTTTCTCTCTGATGCCTACAGCATGTTCTTTACATGTCTCTGCCTACGGTATTGCTTGGCCAGCCTTTCTACTCATTTTATATTTTGTCTCCCGATTTTCCAAAAATGAAATTTGTGTTTATCATTCTTTATGTACTTTTATATGATTTTTCAAGGTAGAAATATCAATTTTGTCCTGCTATATTCAAATAAGAAATCTAATGCTAGTTGAATTTGTAAAAAAACAAAACAAAACAAAAAACCTTGGTATCTGTAGTTATATGAAATATTTTATGTATAAACACATCTGAATTACATATTTATTACATCATACAACATTTATTTGGAATTAAGAATTAGAATATAGGACAGCCCAGGTGGCTCAGCGGTTTAGTGCCGCCTTCAGCCCAGGGTGTGATCCTGGAGACCCAGGATCGAGTTCTGCGTCAGGCTCCCTGCATGGAGCCTGCTTCCCCCTCTGCCTGTGTCTCTGCCCCCCGCCCTCTCTCTCTATCATGAATAAATAAATAAAATCTTTAAAAAAAAAAAAAGAATTAGAATATATTTACCTTCCTTTGCCAATTACTAATTGTGTCAAACTGCTCTACTTTTTAAAATTATTTTTTTAATTTAAATTCAAGTAGCCAACATATAGAACATACTAGTTTCAGACGTAGAGTTTAGTAGTTTATCAGTTGCACATAACACTCAGTACTCATCACATCACGTGCCGTCCTTCACGCGCATCACCCAGTTGTCCCAAGCCCCCACCCGTCTCTCCTCTAGCAACTATCAGTTTCTTTCCCATAGTTAAGAGTCTCTGTCATGGTTTGGTCTCCCTCTCTGATTTCTTCCCATTCTGTTTTCCCCTCCCTTCTCCTATAATCCTCTGTGCTGTTTCTTATATTCCTAATATGAGTGAAACCGTATGATAATTGTCTTTCTCTGATTGACTTATTTCACTCAGCCTAATACCCTCCAGTTCCATCCATGTCGATATTAATGATGAGATTTCATCTTTTCTGATGGCTGAGTAATATTACATTGTGTGTGTGTGTATGTGTATATATATATATGCACACATCTTTATCAATATTCCATTGTATGTTTGTGTATGAATATATAGTATGTGTGTGTATATACACACTACCTTTTCATCAATTCATCTGTTGGTGGACATCTCAACTCTTCCATATTTTGGCTATTGTAGACATTGTAGCTATAAACATTGGGGTGCTGGTGCCCTTCAGATCACTACATTTGTATCTTTGGGATAAATACCTAGTAGTGCATTTGCTGGGTCATAGGGTACCTCTTCGTTTAGCTTCTTGAGGAACCTCTATACTGTTTTCCAAAGTGGATGTGCCCGCTTGCATTTCCACCAACAGTTTAGAGGGTTCCCTTTTCTCCACATCCTCGCCAACATTTGCTGTTTTCTGTGTTGTTAATTTTAGCTATTCTGACTGGTGTGAGGTGGTATCTTCTTATGGTTTTCTCTTTTCTTTTTAATAAGGCTGGCTAGGGGTTTATCTATCTTATTAATTCTTTCAAAGAGCCGTCTCCTGGTTTTGTTGATCTGTTGTGCTTAGAAGATCTGTCATTTGCTGAGAGTGCCATGTGGAAGTCTCCTACTATTAGTGTATTATCTAAGTATCTCTTTACTTTGATTATTAATTGATTGATACACTTGGCAGCTCCCACATTAGGGGCATAAATACTCATAATTGTTACGTCTTCTTGTTGGATAGACCCTTTAAGTGTCTATCCAAAAATTCTAATTTATCTGATATGAGGATTGCTACCCCAGCTTTCTTTTGAGGACCATTTGAATGGTAAATGGTTCTCCACCCCTTCATTTTCAGGCTGGAGGTATCCTTAGGTCTAAAATGAGTCTCTTGTAGACAACATATATATATATGGGTCTTGCTTTTTTTAAAAATTATTTTATTTTATTTTTTTGGGGGGGGTCTTGCTTTTTAATCCAGTTTGATACCCTTTGTCTTTTGATGGGATCATTTAGCCCATTCACATTCAGAGTCCCTATTGAAAGATATGAATTTAGTGTCCTTGTATTACCTATACAGTCCCTGTTTTTGTGGATTGTTTCTTTGGGCTCTCTCTTTCTTTTACAGGGTCCCCCTTAATAATTCTTGCAGAGCTGGATTGGTGGTCACATATTCTTTCAGTTTCTGTGTATCCTGGAAGCTCTTTATCTCTCCTTCTATTCTGAATGACAGCCTTGCTGGATAAAGTATTCTTGTCTGTTTGTTTTTCTCATTTAGTACCCTGTATGTATCATGCCAGCCCCTTCTGGCCTGCCAGGTCTTTGTGGAGACTCATTGTGGCTTTAATCTGTATTTCCCCAATGCCGAGTAATGTGGAACATTTTTTTCATGTGTCGGCCATTTGTCTATCTTCTTTGGAGAAATATCTGTTCATGTCTTCTGCCCATTTCTTGCCCAGATTTGTTTTTTGGGTGTTTAGTTTTGTAAGTTCTTTATAAACCTTGGATACTAGCCCTTTATCTGATTATGTCATTTGCAAACATCTCCCATTCTGTAGGTTGCCTTTTAGTTTTGTTGACGGTTTCCTTTGCTGTGCAAAAGCATTTTATCTTGATGAAGTCCCAATAGCTCATTTTTGCTTTTGTTTCCCTCACCTTTGGAGATGTGTCTAGCAAGAAGTTGCTGTGGCCAAGGTTGAAGAGGTTGCTGCCTTTGTTCTCCTCTAGGATTTTTTTTTTTCCAGATTTTATTTATTTACTCATGAGCTACACACACACAGGCAGAGACCTAGGCAGAGGGAGAAGCAGGCTCCCTGCAGGGAGCTTGATGTGGGACCCAATCCCAGGACCCCGGGATCATGACCTGAGCCAAAGGCAGATCAACCACTGAGCCACCCACGTGCCCTGTCCTCTAGGATTTTGATGAATTCCTGTCTCATACTTAGGTCTGTCATCCGTTTCGAGTCTATCTTTGTGTATTGTTTGAGGAAATGGTCCAGTTTCATTCTTTTGCATATGGCTGTCCAGTTTTCCCAACACCATTTGTTGAAGAGACTGTCTTTTTCCATTAGATATTCTTTCCTGCTTTGTTAAAGATTAATTGACCATAGAGTTGAGGATCCATTTCTTGCTTCTCTCTTCTGTTGCATTGCCAGTACCATACTATCTTGATGATCACAGCTTTGTAATATAACTTGAAGTCTGGCATTGTGATGCCACCAGCTTTGGTTTGCTTTTTCAACATTTCTCTGGCTGTTCAGGGTCTTTTCTGGTTTCATACAAATTTTAGGGTTATTTGTTCCAGCTGTGTGAAAAATGTCAATGGTATTTTGATAGGGATTGCCCTGAATGTGTAGATTGCTCTCGGTAGTATAGACATTTTAACAATATTTATTTTTAATCAGTAAGCAAACTTTCATAATTGATATGTAAGAAGCTATATGAACATTGGAACATTTACATCTTTTGGTAATACAGTAGTAGAAAACTGTATTTATAATGTCCTTTTTTATTAAAAACTTCTTTATGGCTTTACATGCTTTATTTAGCTATGATCTTTTATTATAATAGTCACTGTGATGGAACAAGATGGTATTTTATCCATTTAAAATGAGGACACTTGAAGCAAAAGATAAGCAACTTGCCCAAAGTCTCACAAAAAGTCAACAGCCAAGTTTATGGTAGATCTCTTGTGCCACAGCTACCAGCCCAAAGTTTTTATTTTTATATTTTTTTCAGCTCAAAGTTTTTAGTTTGGTGTGGTAATTTCACGTTATTGGTAATTTCAATTAACAGCCATCTAATTTTATCAAGAGATCTGTCAATATGTACTACTTATGATGATGAAAGGTTTTGAATCTATAATCATGACAGACTTAAAGGAATTACATTTAAAAATTTTCTAGTAGAAAATAGGAATGATAAAGATTTCCAGCTAAAATATAGGTTTAGTGTATTAAAGAGTAACCACTGAGGTTAAGGATTCTGGTACTTTATTTTATATTTTGCATTTAAAATCTAATGTTGATATTTATCTGGTAATGACTATTTGTATTCTCTAGTTTCTTAGTTTTATTGTTTTCCTATATTTTTCACCCATGAAAGACCAAATAATATTCATTAAAATTTTCAAGGGGTCATTGGTGTCATTAATTCTCCTAATTTAAATGTCTTATGAAGAAATCTGATAAATAGCTAGCTGGGAAGGCATAATTAGTAGAGGCTAGAGAAGTAAAACTTTCTGGTAAGATTGAAGTTCTTTTCTTTCTACTTCCCAGTTATGCAGGAACAGTATTAATTAGTGGATCATTGGGTATTTGTGCTTTCATTCCATCACTTACCTTTATACACTAATTTCTATACACAAGAAAGGTAAAACCTGGTGATATGATTGTGGATCATGATACAGCTGTGAAACTTCAAGGAAAAGCCTACTCTTGCCATCTTCCAATTTAAACTGGTATAAAATATATGAATTTGTACTAAAAATAATTGGCTTTATTTGCATTAATTAAGGATTCACACAATACTTGTGCATTTTCACTTCTACAGATAAAAGAAGTAACTAAGTATTCTTCGTGTGTTCTTAGGTGAATACTTTAGGAAGATTTTTTTTTTTTTAAAAGATTTTACTTATTGACTCATGAGAGACACAGAGAGAGAGGCAGAGACACAGGCAGAGGGAGAAACAGGCTTCATGCAGGGAGCCCGATGTGGGACTCGATCCTGGGTCCCCAGGATCTGCTGTGGACTGAAGGTGGTGCTAAACTGCTGAGCCACCCAGGCTGCCCCTACTTTAGGAAGATTTTGTTGGTGTTTTTATGAGAAGCACTCCAGTGATTCACATTTCTCTCATGATACTCTGAATTAAAAAGAATATATGAAAGTAAATGTCTTTATCGTATGAATAAGATAATGTCCTGACTTCTCAATGCATTGGCCGTAAGAACATACTAAGTCTGGGATTTCATACATGTGAAATTCTGAAGTTGCTTATATAGGTATTATTCAGAGTGGTACTATTGTGCTTTCATTATGTTATTTGGTTTCTAATTTTATATTCTGCAAATAGTAATAAAGAACAATACAAAGAGTTTTAGGTATAGATGATATTGGTCGACTGAACGAGTGCAAAAAGTAAGAGTAATTCAGGGAGGAAGTGTAAATTTGTTGAGAGAGGTGCAGTGAGCGCTGCATTATATGAAAAACTTTAGAGTGACAATATATAGTGACAAGCCCCTGAGATTATTCCATCTGGCTGTCCAAACTGAGCTGTATGTTTGTTTTTATGGGGCTGGTGAGAAGCCAAAATTCCTGTGGGAAAAGGAGAACTTTTCTGGGTCCCCATTACCACAGGCTGTTTTTCTTCTTACACACTGGTGGCACAAAACTGATAATGATTTCCACATTTTGGTCTTTATCCTGACACACATATCAGTAGACATCATGAAACCTCTTAAAACACTTTCTAATTTTGTCCTGGTATGTTGTGAAGCTCTAGGTGACCCATATGGCTCCTTTATCTAAAATATTCCAAGTACTCTGACTTGTACCCTTCTCAGAGTACTATTAATCACATTATAATAGGCAAAAGTCTCCCAAATTAAATTACTAAAAAATAAATAAATAAGTAAATAAATAAATATTACCTCCAAATGGGAATTCTCTGGTATGGATTTTGGCTAACCTTTCAGAAGGGCTGTGTGAAATTTTAGTCATTAAAATTCTGTGTATGGGGGCTCCTGGGTGGCTCAGTTGGTTAAACGGCTGCCTTTGGTTCAAGTCATGATCCTAGGGTCCTGGGATGAGCCTGCATTGGACTTCCCTATTCAGCAGGGAGTATGCTTCTTCCTCTCCCTTTGACTCTACCCCCTGCTTGTGCTCTCACTCACTGTTTCTCTCTCAAAAAAGAATAAATAAAAAATGAAAAATAATTCTCTGTATGGATGCAGTTTAGAGTATCTCAAAAACTGAACTTTTTATATATAAAATTTTAAATATTGAAGATGTTTATTTAATGTGACATTGAGAACTGAACTTCTCAGTTCATTTGTAAAATGGTGTTAACAGTAGTATCTGTCTCATGGATCTGTGAAATTTAATCAGTTAGTATGCTTAGATAAGTACCTAGCACATAGTAAATATTCAATAAATGTTAGCACATACTCAAAATTTTTGGAGTATATGGTCCTGTCATTTAGCATGCTGAAGTCTTCAGTGTCAGGTCTATACTTTAGATAATCTAAATAGTTCCAGAGCATCTCTCATTTCAGTTCCTCTGTACCCCACCTTCATCTCCCAGCATTTGGAACGCTCTGCTTTCGGGTGGTCCGTGTCCTATGTTTTATTATCCTTATTCTCTTTTTCAGTCTGAGTACAATTCTTTTTAAAACACTGTGAACATCATCTCATTTCCCAAGAGTTCTTGTGTCCCATTCCCTAATCTTTCCTTAACTATGTCTGGGGGTAAGTACATAGTTCTGGGAATTGCTTTCTTCCTGTGACTATCTTTTATTTACTAGGAGAAAATAAGGACATAAGGAAAAGGAACCATAACATCCAAAATCAGATTAAAATATGAACTTTAGATTTATAAATAATTTAATTGCTGCTTTTTTCTTAGTATGAATAGATGACAGTGTTTTTGTATTCCATCGTTAATTTGGGATAAATTCTAGTACATATAGAGGAAGAAGGGAAATTTAGGATAGTAAAAATATTAAAAAAGTGAACTAACTTGATTTTGAAAACAAAGCTGAGAACCTGAAACTTCATGTGCATAATATTTACCATAATGCCTGACACATAGTAAATGTTCGAATTAATGGTGTTATTACTATTAGTATCTGACAGCATTAATCATAGTACTAATTATCATAAAAATATAGAAGATATTTAAAACAGATTTAAGATCTGCAAATGACAAGCTACATAAGTTGAAGAAATACATAGAGGCAAGACACATTCATGCTTAGTTTATTGAGAGAATCACTTTATACTTGAATTCTGTCAGCTGTAGGAATTAGGTAATCATTATTCCCATTTTATAAATGAGAAAAGATTTATGAAAAAACATTCATGAAGCACTGAGATACTAGTCCAAGGTTATACAGCTAGTATGTGGTAGAACCATGATTGATTTTTGTCTGGTAGTTTCTTCTGGCCAGGATGGAATAATAAGGAATGATTTTTTTTTTTCTAAGGCCTTGATTAAAACCTGAGACAAAATATAGGAAACAGTGGTGTTCAAACACTGGAAAATAGGTAGTACAAGGCAGTGATCCCTGAAGGAAGAAAAATAAAGTCCCATGATTTCCCCATAGTAGTCCATCAGAGTGGAAAGGCCTTACAATGCGTGGTGCATTGAGTAGAAGACTCAGAAGGATTTTACTTCAGTCGTAAAGCCAAATTAGCCCTACACTAAAGGCTACTCTGGTTCTCCCTAACAAGTGTAAAAGCAAGATTTACTGTTTCTAAGTAACTTACTTAAAAGCATAACAGAATGAAGATTTACAAGTATGTAAAGGGGTCCAAAAGAATCCAGCACTGAAGAAAAAAAAAATCTATAAAATTCCCAGTGTTTGGCATCCAGTAAAAAAAATGACTAGGCAGCCCAGATGGATTCATAAGTGAACTCTACAAAAACATTTAGGGAAGAAATATCAGGTCTTTACAGTCTTTTCCAGAAAATAGAATCAAAGATAATATTTCTTAGTTCATTCTGAGAGGCCAGATACCTAATACCTAAACCAATCTAATGCCTAAACCAAACAGGAATTATAAGAAGAAAAAGCTACAGACCACTGTCTCTCATGAACAAAGATTCAAGAATCCTGAAAAAAATATTAGCAGATCAAATCCAACATGTGGTAAAAGAATAATATACCATGAACAAGTAGGGTTTATGACATGCATGAAAACCTGGTTCAACATTAGAAAATGAATTAATGTAACCCATCTCCTCAACAGGCCAAAAAAGAAAAATCCTATCAAAAAGAAAAAATGATCCCATCATTAGCTGCAGAAAAATCATTTGAGAGAATCCAACATCCATTCTTGATTAAAAACAAACATACAAACAAACAAAAAAAAACCTCAGCAAACTAGGAATAGAGGGGAACTACCTCAGCTTGTTAAAGTACGTCTACAAAAAACCTATAACTAACATCATACTTAATGGTGTTAAGTTAGAGCTTTCCCACTAAGACCAGGAACGAGACACAGATATCCTTTTACTACTCCTTTTCAACATCATGCTGGGAGTCTTATTTAATACAGTAAGACAGGAAAAGGAAATAAAAGACATACAGATTTGGTAGGGAGAAATAAAACTTTTTGCTTGCACATACATGATTGTCTATGCATAAAATCTGAAACAGTGAGCAAAGAACTCTTGAAACTAATAATCACAGTGAACTTGCAGAATATAAGGTTAATGTACAAAAGACTACCAGATTCGTATGTAATAGTAATGCTCAGATGGAATTTGAAATTAAAGACATAGTATCACTTATGTTAGCATCCCCCAAAATGAAATATTGACATATAAATCTGAAAAAAAATGTAGATCTATATGAAGAAAACTACAGACTGATGAAAAAAATTAAAGAACTAAGTAAATGGAGTGATAGTCCATGTTTGTAGATAGACTCAGTGTTGTCAGCATGCCTGTTCTAATTTTATGTATAGTTTCAGTGCAATCCTAATAAAAATGCCAGCAAGTTATTTTGTTGATATCAACAAACTGCTTCTGAAGTGTATATAGAGCAACAAAGACCCAGGATAGCCAACAAAATGTTAAAGAACAAAGTCAGATGACTGACACTGTCTGACATCAGAATTTATTATAAAGCTATTGCAACCAAGTGTGCTATTGGCAAAAGAACAAATAGATCGATAGAACAGTCCAGAGTGTCTAGAAATAGACTTATACAAATATAGCCATTTGGTCTTTGACAAAAGAGAAAAGGCAGAATGAAGAAAGTCTTTTCATCAAATGGTGCTAAAACAATTTAACATGCACATTCAAAAAAAAATCTAGACACAAACCATATACCTTTCACAAAAATTGAAAGTAGAACATAACCCTAAATATAAAACTTAAAAATATCAAACTCCTAGAAGATAGCAGGAGAAAAGCCTAGATGACCTTGGGTTTGGTGATGACTTTTTAGATACACAGTGAAGGTACAATACACAAAAGAAGTCATTGATAAGTTAGACTTTATTAAAGTTAAAGACCTCTGTGAAAGACATTTTAAGAAAATGAGAAGAGAAGCCATTGACTGGTAGAAAATATTTGGTAAGGCACATATGATAAAGGATTGCACATATTCAAAGAACTTTGAAACTCGACAGTAAAGAAACCACCTTATTTATTTTTTTATTCATTCATTCATTCATTCATTCATTCATTCATTCGAGACACAGAGACATAGGCAGAGGGAGAAGCAGGCTCCCTGCAAGGAGCCCGATGCAAGACTCGATCCTGGAGTCCGGGATCACGACCTGAGCCAAAGGCAGACGCTCAACCACTGAGCCACCCAGGTGTCCCAAGAAACAACCTTATTTAAAGTTTAAAAATGGGCCAAACACTCGAACAGACATCTCACCAAAAGATAAACACGTGGCAAATCAGTGTATGAAAATATGTTCAACATTGTATGTTATTAGGGAATTGAAAATTAAAGCAAGATACTACAATACACCTTTTGAGAATGGTCAGATCCAAAACACTGGTGATACTAGTTGCCAGTGAGGATGTGGAACATCAGGACTTCCCACCATTATTGGTGGGAATGCAAAATGGTACAGCAACTATAGAAGACAGTTTGGCAGTTTCTTACAAAATAAACATAATCTTGGAATCAAAAAAGACCCCAAATAGCCAGGGGAGTATTAAAGAAAACCATAGCTGGGGGCATCACAATGCCAGATTTCAGGTTGTACTACAAAGCTGTGGTCATCAAGACAGTGTGGTACTGGCACAAAAACAGACACATAGATCAATGGAACAGAATAGAGAATCCAGAAGTGGACCCTCAACTTTTATGGTCAACTAATATTCAACAAAGCAGGAAAGACTATCCACTGGAAAAAAGACAGTCTCTTCAATAAATGGTGCTGGGAAAATTGGACATCCACATGCAGAAGAATGAAACTAGACCACTCTCTTACACCAGACACAAAGATAAACTCAAAATGGATGAAAGATCTAAATGTAAGACAAGATTCCATCAAAATCATAGAGGAGAACACAGGCAACACCCTTTTTGAACTTGGCCACAACAACTTCTTGCAAGATACATCCATGAAGGCAAGAGAAACAAAAGCAAAAATGAATTATTAGGACTTCATCAAAATAAGAAGCTTCTGCACAGCTAAAGAAACAGTCAGTGAAACTCAAAGACAACCTACAGAATGGGAGAAGATATTTGCAAATGATCTATCAGATAAAGGGCTAGTATCCAAGATCTATAAAGGACTTATTAAATTCAACAACAAAGAAACAATCCAATCATGAAATGGGCAAAAGACATGAACAGAAATTTCACAGAGGAAGATATAGACATGGCCAACAAGTACATGAGAAAATACTCCGCATCACTGGCCATCAGGGAAATACAAATCAAAACCACAATGAGATACCACCTCACACTGGTGAGAATGGTGAAAATTAACATAAGGCAGGAAACCACAAATGTTGGAGAGGATGTGGAGAAAGGGGAACCATCTTGCACTGTTGGTGGGAATGTGAACTGGTGCAGCCACTCTGGAAAACTGTGTGGAGGTTCCTCAAAGAGTTAAAAATAGATCTGCCCTACGACCCAGCAATTGCACTGCTGGGGATTTACCTCAAAGATACAGATGCAGTGAAACGCTGGGACACCTGCACCCCGATGTTTCTAGCAGCAATGTCCACAATAGCCAAACTGTGGAAGGAGACTTGGTGTCCATCGAAAGATGAATGGATAAAGAAGCTGTGGTCTATGTATACAATGGAATATTACTCAGCCATTAGAAACAACAAATACCCACCATTTGCTTTGAGGTGGATGGACCTGGAGGGTATTATGCTGAGTGAAATAAGTCAATCGGAAAAGGACATTCTATGGTCTCATTCATTTGGGGAATATAAAAGTTAGTGAAAGGGAGTAAAGGGAATGGAGAGAAAATGACTGAAAATATCAGTGAGGGTGACAAAACATGAGAGACACCTAACTCTGGGAAATGAACAAGGGGTAGTGGAAGGGGAGGTGGGCGGGGGTCGGGGTGACTGGGTGATGGGCACTTGGCAGGATGAGCACTGGATGTTATGCTATATGTTGGCAAATTGAACTCCAATAAAAAAAATAAAAAATAATAAACATAAACTTAAGTGAGATGCACCAGTCATACTTTTTGATATTTACTTAACTAAAAATTTGTTTCCGTACAAACACTGTGCACAGTTATTACTAGCAGCTTTATTCCTAAATTGCCAAAATGTAATCGATAAGTCCTTTGGTAGGTGAGTGGTTAAATGAACGGTGGTGTGTGCAGACATGAAAAGAAATGGAGAAACCTTCATTTCGATAAGTCCTTTGGTAGGTGAGTGGTTAAATGAACGGTGGTGTGTGCAGACATGAAAAAGAAATGGAGAAACATTCCTAAGTGAAAGAAGCTAATCTGGAAAGGCTGTATATTGTAGTATTTCAACTATGTGACATTCAGGAAAAGGCAAAACTATAGAGACATTAAAAATATCAGTGGTTGCCAGGATTAGGAGAAAGGGAGGGATGAGCACAGAGGATTTTTAGAGCAGTGGCACTATTCTGTGTGATACTAAAGTGACGGGTACATGTCAGTACTCATAGAATGTACACCACCAGGAGTGAACCCTAATGTAAACTGTAGACTTCTGGTCATAATGATACTGTGTGTTCATGAGTTGTAACAGATCTACCCTCTGGGGTGTGATACTGATAGCAGGGAAGCTGTGGACATGTGGGGATAGGGACATATGGAGCTCTACTTTCTGCTCAATTTTGATGTGAACCTAAAACTGCTATAAAATATAAAGACCTTTTTTAAGTATAACAACTTACTTTTCAATGCCAATATAATTAACGTACAGTGTTATATTAGTTTTAGGTGTGCAATACAGTGATTGAGCAGTTCTATACATTACTCATTGCTCATGGTAAGTGTACTCTTGATCACCTTTATCTGTTTCACCCATTGCCCCACCCACCTCTGGTAACCACCCCCCCTTGTTCTCTATAGTTAAGAGTTTATTTTTTGCCTCTCTTTTTTTCTTTGTTCATTTTTTTTCTCAAATTTTACATATGAGTGAAATCACATAGTATTTGTTTGTCTTTGACTTATTTCACTTAAATTATACCCTCTAGATCCATCTTTCTTATTTCAGATGGCAAGATTTCATTCTTTTTGGTGGCTGAATAATACCTCCTTGTATTCACACATACCACATCATCTTTATCCATTCATCTATCGAGGACACTTGGATTGCTTCCATGATTTGGCTATTATAAATAATGCTGCAGTAAACAGGGTTGCATATATCTTTTCAAATTAGTGTTTTCATTTATTTTGGGTAAGCACCCACTACTGTGATTACTGGATTGTAGGGTAATTCTTTTTTAGCTTTTTGAGGAACCTCCATGCTGTTTTCCACAGTGGCTGTACCATTTTGCATTCCCACTGACAGGGCATGAGGGTTCCTTTTTTCTACATCCTCATCAACGCTAGTTTCTTGTGTTTTTTATTTTAACCATTCTGACAGGTGTGAGGTGGTATTTCATTGTAGTTTTGATTTTCGTTTCCCTGATGGCGAGTGACATTGAGCATCTTTTTATGCGTCTGTTGGCATCTGTATGTCTTCTTTGGAGAAATATCTTCATGCCTTCTGCCTATTTTTAATTGAATTACTTGTGGGGTTTTTGGTGCTGCATTGTGTAAGTTATTTATATATTTTGGTTAATAACCCTATATCAGATATATCATTTGCAAATATTTTCTCCCATTCTGTAAGTTGCCTTTTAGTTGTTCCCTTAGCTGTGTAGAAGCTTTTATTTTGATGTAGTCCTAATAGTTTATTTTTGCTTTTGCTTCCCTTGCCTCAAGAGGCATCTAGAAAAAATGTTGCTACAGCCAATGTCAGAGAAATTACTGCTTGTCACCCCTTAAAGGATTTTTATGGTTTCAGGTCTCACATTTATGTCTTTAATCCAGTTTGAGCTTATTTTTGTGTATGATGTAAGAAAGTGGTCCAATTTCACTCTTTTGCATGTAGCTTTCCAGTTTTCCAAACACCATTTGAAGACTTTTTTCCTATTGCATATTCTTTCCTCCTTTGTTGAAGATTAATTGACCATATAATTGTGGGTTTATTTCTGGGCTATCTGTTCTGTTCTCTGATCTGTGTGTCTATTTTTGTGCCAGTACCATGTTTTGATTACTACAGTTTTGTAGTATATCTTAAAATCTGGGATTGGGATCTCTTCTGTTTTGTTCTTTTTTTTTTTTTTTTTCCAGGGTTGCTTTAGCTATTTGGGCCCATAATATTTTTAGGATCATTTGTTCTAGTTTGGTAAAAAATGTTGTTGGTATTTTGATAGGGCTTGCATGAAATCTGTAGACTGCTAGGGGTAGTAGCAACATTTTAATGATATTTGTTCTCCCAATCCATGAGCATGGAATAAAAACTATTTTTAAAAAATTGACTGGGCATATAGAGAAGCAGGAGAATTTATTTCATAGTGAAGAAAAAGATCAGTCAACTGAAATAGACCTATAAATTACAGACTTAGTAGACAGTCATTAAACCATATAAATATATTCCATAAGCTCAAAAAAGTTAAGAGAAACTTCGAACATAATGAGACATATGGAAGATAGTTTTTTAAAAAGTTTTTGTTTATTTATTCAAGAGAGACACACACAGAGGCAGAGACATAGGTAGAGGGAGAAGCAGGCTCCATGCAGGGAGCCCGATGTGGGACTCGATCCCAGGACTCCAGGATCACACCCTGGGCTGAAGGCAGACACTCAGCCATTGAGCCACCCGGTGTTCCTGGAAGACATTTTTAAGAAAACATTCTTGTGATAAAAAATACAGGTGACCCTTTAACAACATGGATTTGAACTCTGCAGATCCATTAATAAGATGATTTTATTTTTGATAAATGGAGTATGATACTGTAAATATATTTCTTATGATTTTCTTGACATTTTTTCTCTAGATTGTTTTATTGTAAGAATATAGTATATATACGTATAATATACAAAATGTGTCAGTTAACTGTGTTATTCATGAAACTTGCGGTTAGCAGTAGACTATTAGTGTTTAAGTTTTGGGAAGCCAAAAGCTATACGTGGATTTTTGACTTCAGAGGAGGCTGCTGCCCCAGCCCCCTGCTTTGTTCAAGGATCAACAATATAATTGGGAAATACTATAAATGGACTAGATGCTGCAGAAGAAAAGATGTGGCTAAATTGAAGATTTTACAATAGAAACTATCCAAAATGTAAACCAGAGAGAAAAAGGATAGGGAAAAAAAGATGATAACATATAGATGGACAATGTGTGATAATTCAAATTCTAAAATGAGAAGGGAAAAACAGAAAAAAAATATTTGAAGAAATATTGGCTAAATGTTTTTGATTTCGTGAAAACTATAAACCCCCAGATCTGAAACTCTCCATGAAACACATGCATAGAAAACACAAAACTACACCAAGTGCACATACTTATTAGTTAAAACTAGTGATAAAGAGTAAATGTTAAAAAGCATCCAGAAGACTTCTGCTCTCAGGAACATGGAGAAGATGTACTTTCCCCTCTTCCTTTTAGTAAGTAAAGCAAACAACTCTGGATGTTACAGGACAGAAGAGTCCTGTTCTCTCAAGGCAAAAGCACTAGGAAATACTGTGGTAAAAACCAGCCCCATCCCAACTTATACCAGCAAAGGCCATTGAAGCACCTAGATTTCCATCTTCCTCAGGCTATAATGAAGAAACCTAATTTTCAGCCTGGATAATTACCAGAGAAGGCAAGGCAAGGGAGGGAGCCAGGGCTTTCATTCAGACTTGGCAGCATGTAGGGCTTCTACCTTCCTGCCATGATGGTGTTAGAGATGACATTGGGAGCCTAGATTTCCACAACCTCAACTGGCAGTAATGAGGTATACCCTCCCCTGTCTGCTTAGGTCATGTCAGAGAAGACCCAGTGCAGAATCAGGATTTTTGCTACTAACCAGCCCTGGAGGGTTAATGGAAGTTACATCTGACTCTGGTGTCAGTGGAGGTCACATGGGGTACAACAACACCCCTGCCATTTAGGAAGCTATTTGTGTGCCTAGTTGGGAGCTGGAACTCCTACCTCTCTCATCTTGGGTGTCATAGAACTAAATTAGGGTATCTGTACTACTGCTTCCACTTTGTAGCAATGAGGTGATGATACCATCCTTCCTCTGCCAGAGCCATGCCCTAAAAAGCCAGCTAAAACCAGCTTTAAGATCCACAGTATCCAAATACCCCAAAGAGTCTAGATTTCAGTAGAAAATCACTTGTCATACTGAAGATCTCAAAACTAAAAGACAACCCATGGAATGGGAGAAGGTATTTGCAAATGATATATCTGATAAAGGGTAACTGTCCAAAAATCTACAAAGAACTTGTCAAACTAAACACTCAAAAAACCAATAATCCAGTTAAGTAGTAAGAAGATAGGAACAGACATTTTTCCATAGAAGACATCCAGATGGCTAACAGACACATGAAAAGATACTCAGCATCACTCACCATCAGGGATGACGAGATACCACCTCATACCTGTCAGAATGGCTAAAATTAACATAATAGACAACAGATGTTGAAGATGATGTGGAGAAAGGGGAACCCTTTTGCTTCCCCTTTTGCACTGTTGATGGGAATGCAAACTGGTGCAGCCACTCTGGAAAACAGTATGGAGTTTCCTCAAAGTTAAAACAGAACTATGACCCAATTATAGCAAGGTAGATATTTACCCGAAGGACACAAAAAAACTGATTTGGAGAGGCACATACACCCTGATGTTTATAGCAGGATTATTAACAATAGCCAAACTACAGAGAGAGCCCAAATGCTCGTTGACTGATGAACGGATAAAGAAGTTGTGGGGTGTGTATAATGGAATATTACCCATTAAAAAGAATGAAATTTTGCCATTTGCAACAATGTGAATGGAGCTAGAGTGTATTATGCTAGGTGAAATAAATCAGAGAAAGACAAATACCATATGATTTCACTCATATGTGGAATTTAAGAAACAAAACAGATGAACACAGGGGAAGGGAGAAAAAGGGGGAAGCAAACCATTAAAGACACCTAACTATAGAGAACAAACAGAGGTGGTGTGAACAAATAGGGAGGTGAATGGGTGATGGGTATTAAGGAGGGTACTTGTTGCGATGAGCACTGGGTGTTATATGTAAGTGATGAATCATTAAATTCTACACCTGAAGCTAATTTTACCATACATATTAACTAGAATTTAAATAAAAAATTGAAATAAAATCTCAAACTAAATGAAAAAAGACAATAGATGCTAATACTGACAGAGATATTAAATTATCTGACAAAGATTTCAAAGCAGCCATGGCAAAAATGTTTTAATATACAATTACAAATGTGAAACAAATGGAAAAAATAGTCTTAGCAAAGAAGTAGACAATGTAAAGAACCAAATAAAAATTTTAGAACTGAAACATATGACCATTGAATTCCCCCTCCCTAAAACAAAAAACAAATGCTCAGTTGTTGGCCTTAACAACAGAATGGAGGGGATAGAGGAAGGAATCTGTGAATTTGAAGATAAAACATCAGAAGTTACATGAACCAGCCATAAAAATGGATTAAAAAAAAAAGAAACGAACATAGAGAGCCATAGGTACTTGTGGACTATCACAGAAGGTCTAAGAATTTGTTCTTGAAAAGAGAGCGCAAAGTACTTGAAGAAATAAAAACTAAAAACTCCCCAAATTTGGTAGACACAAACATAGATTGAAGAAGCTTAGTGAATATCAAAACAAGATAAAACGAAAGTAATCTATGCTAAGAAACATCATACTCAAATTTATAAAAACCATAGGGGAAAAAATCTTTTTTTTCTCTTGAAAAAATCATTTTCTTTCAAAAGATCTTGAAAGCAGTGAGAGAAATGATACCTAACTTGGAGAGGGTTAACATTTCCAAGACATTTCTCATCTGAACCCATAGAGGCCAGAAGGAAGTGCTGTGATATTATCAAATGCTAACAGGAAAGAAGTATCAACTCCTAGTTATCCAGCAAAAATGTCCTTCAGGAATGAAGACTAAATTAAGACATTCTTAGAATAAGGAAAACTAAGACAATCTGTTGCAGAATGTCTATGGGAAATTCTCTAAACAGAGAGAAAACAGTAAAAGAATGAACCTCAAAACATCAAGGAGGCTAAAAGAACACAGTAATCAAAATTGTTCATATATACAATAGATAGTCCTTTCCTGAGTGAGTTTTCTGTATTTTGTTTGATGGTTAAAGGAAACATAATGCTGTCTGATGTGATTTTAAATGTATAAATCTGTAAAATGATGTGGTTTTAAATAGTGGAGGTAATTAAGACAATTATAAACAAGGGCAAAAGGATATAAGGAGAGAGAAAGTTTCTAACTATCACTTGAATTGGTAAAATGAACCCTGTAGACGGTAATAAGGTATGTATATATAATGCCTGGAGCAACAACTAAGAAAGCTGTACAAAGATATAGATACAGACAAATATAGGTAAATCAAATAGAATCCTAAAAAAATGTTTAAGGAGCTCACAGAAAGGCAAGAAGAAAGGAAACAAACAGAACAAGAAATAGGAAAAGAAAAACTTAAGCCATAACATACTCATAATAAAGGCAAAGAGTCTAAATATAACAAAAGAAATTTGCAGAGTTGATTTTGTCTTTAAAAAAATTTATTTTTTGGAGAAAGAGTGAGTGGGGAGAGAGGCAGAGGAAGAGAGAGAATCCCGAACACGGGGCTGGATCTCACGACTCAGATCATGACCTGAGCCAAAATCAAGAGTTGGATGCTTAACTGACTGAGCCACCCAAGCACCCCTGCAGAGTTGATTTTAAAAACGAAAGACCCAACTGTATGTTGTCTATGGGAAACTTCAAATATAACAGTATAGGCAGCGAAAGGACAGAAAAAGATATGTCTCGTAAATATTCAAATATTAGAAGAAGCAGACGTGGCTATATTACTATCAGACAAAGTAGACTTGAGAGTAAAGAAAACTACCAGAGGTGAAGATTATGTAATAATGAAAAATGTTAGTCTGTCAGGAACGGACATTCATAAATGCATGTGAACTAAACAGAACTGTAAAATATGTGAAGCAAAAATTGATAGAACTAAAAGGAGAAATAGATGAATCCATAATTGTTGGAGTTTTGGCACTCTTATTTCAACAATTGATAGAAAAACTAGAAAAACAGAAAAGATCTAGAAAAACAGAAAAACAACACCATTAACCATCAGAATCTAATCAACATTTATAGAACACTCTACCCAACAACAGTACCTAAACACATTTTTTTCAAGTGGCCCCTGAATATATACCAAAACAGGGTATATCCTGGTCCATAAAATAAACCTCCACAAATTTATAAAAATTGAGATTATATAGAGTGAGTTCTCTAACCACAACAGAATCAAACTAGAAATCAATATCAGAAAGATAGGGAAATCCTCAAATAATTGGAAATGAAATGACACACACCAAGTAATTCATGAGTCAGAGGAAATTTCAATAAAAATATATTAATAAAAAAATAATTAAAAAAAAACTCCATTAGCCTGGATGAAAATGTAATATGCTAAAATATTTGAGATATAGCTAAAGCAGTGCTGAGAGAAAATGTATAGCACTAAATGCATTCATTAGAAAAGAGGAGAAAAAGATCAAATTAATAATCTAAGGTCCTACCTTAAGAACCTAGAAAAAGAGGATCAAAATAAACCCAAAGTAAGTAGAGGGAAGGAAATAAGAAAAATAAGAGTAAAAATCAACGAAATTGAAAACAGAAAAACAATAGAGAAAATCAGTGAAGCAAAGAGGTTTTATTTGAAAGGATTAATAAAATTGACAAACCTCTAGCAAGACTTGCAGAAAAGAGGGAAGAAACAAATTACTTGTATCAAGAATGAAACCGTATCACTCCAGATCTTGTAGACATCAAAAGGGTAATAAGGTAATCTGAAGAACAGCTCTACCCAAACAAATTTGATAAAAATAGATGAAATGGATCAAAAGGCAGATACTATTGTGTCTAACTACATATGAAATAAATAATGTGAATAGCCATATAACAATTAAGAAAACTAAATTCATATTAAAAAACTCACCAAAAAATTAAAAAAAAAAAACTCACCAAAAGAATGATGTCACTGGAGAATTCCATGAAGTGTTTAAAGAGGAATGAAAACCAGTTCTATACAATGTCTTCCAGAAAATAGAAGAGGAGCGATATGACCAGTTGAGGAAACAGGATAAAAAATACACAGAAACACTTTAAATTATTTTTTACAATTGCATGTGAACCTACAATCATTGACAAAGTTTAATTTAAAAAAAATAGATAAGGGGACCTAGGTGACTCTGTTGAGTGTCTGACTCTTGGTTTCAGCTCAGGTTGTGATCTCAGGGTCGTGAGATGGAGCCCTACATCGGGCTCCATGCTCCGTGTGGAGTCTGCTTGAGATTCTCTCTCCCTCTCTTACTGCCCCTCCTGCTGTCTCTCTCTAAAATAAATAAATAAATCTTTAAAAAAAGTAAAAAAGTAAAAGTAAGTTATTTTCTACAGAAGAACAAAGGTAAGAATGATGACAGACTTCCTTTTTGAAGTAATAAAAGCCCAAAGACAGTAGAGAAATATCTTTAAAATACTAAAGACAACAAAAACAGCATTAAAAACTTAGGCTGTTTGATTCCAGAACCTGTGCTCTTAACCATTTTTCTATGCTGCATCATAAAGATGATAAAAACAGAGATGGATGGAGTAATTACATACACCACTTTCTCCTTTTGTGTGCCTGGGGAGTTAGAATGGTACTACCATTCTTTGAAAAGATAGACAACAACTATTCCTAGTACTGGATCTGTTTCTTGTTTATAGTGTTTCCTTCAACAATTTTTTAAAAGTAAAATTGGTTAATACATCATGTTTCCTGTCAGGTAAGCTTATATTCTAGAAGAGAATAAAGTAAATATAGAGGTAAGTGTAATACAGTCAAATTTGGATAAATGTCATAAAAGAAATTCAGACAAAGCCTTTGGGAAATTTAGAGAAAGGGTTTGAGAGAACAACAAATTATGGGTATCAAGGGAGATTGCATATGAATCTGATTGAGAGTGGAGGAAAAGGGAATAGCTGAGGATGTGTCCAAGATCTGTGTCCTGTTAAGTGGTGCAAGAGCAGTGTCATAGTAGTGGTTAAATAGAAGTTCTTTGATAGCACAGGTTTTGTGATTATTTGCTTGTCTGCTAGGTTCTGTAGTATAGCCTTACTACCTTAGTACAGTGCTGGATACATAATAGTCAATATTTGTTACACAAGTGAGTAAACAGAGAAATGAAAAGGCAGTAATCAGATATTATAGGAATAATTGGATAGCAAGCTGTAGTTTGACAGTTAGAAGGGTGGCATCTAATCTTGACTATGCTCTTTGCCAGCTCTGACCATTGTTTCAGCTGTCACGCTGGCTGTCCCACAGATAGCTCTCAAACTACTGGAGAGAGCAATAATACAGGAAACATACTGGTCAAGAACATTAGCTGTCTGACCCTATATGTAAAATGAAGAGGACAAGAGAGATTATTGTTACTAAATGCAATTTTATTTCTAGTGTACTTAGCTAAGCACTTGGTCGATAGTACTCAGTAAAGGACACTATTGTCTGAACTTGAGTGACACGTGGACTCCTGACCTAGATGAGCAACCACACTTGGAATATAGCACATTAAAACTATGAGCTCCTCATGCAAAAAGTTAAATGGCATTTTAAAGATATCCAGCCTGAGACCTTAATTTTACCTAGTGCCAAAGTGAAAATAATAACTTGGACAAAGTCACACAGCTATTTGAAGGAAAGAGAATATGGAGGGAAAAATGGTAGTCAGGGACCAAACCTGAGGGTAGTGTTTATATGTAAAGAGTGAGAGGAAAAATAGACACTAATTAGTTGAACTTGACACCGACTTTTATAGCTGCCTTCTATAGTGAATTTTATTTTCTGGAAAAAAATGCTATTTGTCTGCTAGATAGATAGCTCTACCTACATTTCTCATTGACCTCTTCAGTTCAACATGGCTAAAACCAAATTGGAATCACTACATGTTAAAACTGAAAATGAGTTTTGAGGGCCTCCAGTCTAACCTCTCATTTTACAGATGAGGAAAACAGATTCTGCACTAAGGTGGAGATCTCACCCTTCTTAGATTCATTTATAGTAGTTTGAGCCATCATTCATCTCTTGGGTCACTTTTGCCTAGATTGCAGAGCATTACTTTAAGTCCTTTTGGCTTAGAGTGATCCTCCTAAGCTCATCCTGGTTAGTTGTTAAGACCAGTGATTTTTTTTTTTCTTCAAACAGCTGAATCTTTAAGTTGAATCCTATGAAAAAACCCCATATATAAAAAGAGGCTCAAAGAGGAGCTGCCCTGGTTAGCAAAGACATGGGTAGTGGTGGTGGTTGGGGAGATCTGAAAAGGGAGAGGATGAGTTTTACTCTGATAATGTGGGCCTCTCATTCGTGGAGGTGAGGTTCCCTCCAGAGAATGCCTCTGAGGTTAGGAAGCAATTTGAAACTCAGATTTGGAGTCCTGTGGGATCTCGCAGTGGTGGTTGGTATGAATGAGAAGATCACTTGTGTTTCTGTTCATCAGATTCCCCCGTTGACTTCCACATACCCTGGAGTACAGATTTTTAGTTCTTTCTTGAATCTGTGAAGTAAGAATGAGGCTATTAGTGCAACTAAGCCCTTAATAAACTCCCAGCTATCATTTAAAAACTCTCATCAGTCACATTTGTAGTTATTTACACAGACAAGCAGCTATTTTGTGAATTAAGTGGCTTGGAATAGATAATTTTATTAGGATAGACATAGCCCAAGAATTATTGTCACATGAGGAAAAGCTTAGCAACAATCAGCAATATTGATCTTGCATAAACCCCTATAATGTTCTGATGAACTGTAAAATACTTGACACATTTTTAAGTATTTTATAGTATTATTTGTAATTTTGAATTTCAGTCAGCAACTGGTGAAGCCCTGTTCTAGACGATATGGGGAGATAGAGTAAAATAGGCCAAGGTCCTTGCCCTCACATTTGAGTCATTCTGAGTGCAGAATGAAGAAGGTGACGTTTTAGGTTTTTTTCCTTTGTTCTTAATTTCACCACCTGAGCTTTCTTTTTCATATTGTGTATTTTAAAATTTTAATTTACTGACTTGTAAAGCATATTCATGACTGAAAATTCAATAATTTAAGGTTCTGTGCTTTCTTTCAAATTATTACCAGATTGCAAGACTGGAGAAAGATAAAGAAGAAATACATAATCAGCTGCTTAGTGTTGATCCCACAAAAGACAGCAAACGAATGGAGCAACTTGTTCGAGAGAAAGTCCATTTGTCTCAGAAATTAAAAGGTTTAGAGGCTGAAGTAGCAGAATTAAGGGCTGAAAAAGAGAATTCTGGTGCTCAGGTAGAAAATGTCCAAAGAATTCAGGTGCGGCAGTTGGCTGAGATGCAGGCTACAGTCAGATCCCTGGAGGTAAGATTTTAATTGCTTCCCGGTAGAGTATGGCATGCTTTTTTAAAAGTGCAATTGACAAGCCTTTGATTTTTAGAGCATAAATGTATGCTTACCAATCTAATGCTGACGCATTTGTAGAGTCCCGAGAGTATATATTCTTTTTTGTAAAGAAGAAAGCTATTGATTCATAAGCAATAGCTGTGCTACCACATTTACAAAGGGATTATTTATTCTTTGAGAGTCAAGACACCTAGTTGAAATGAATTAACCCTTGAAATGCCAGAAAGCAGAATATGCAAAATGTTCAGAATTTGAGTTTAGGAGGGTTAAAGTCCTCTTAAACCAAAAAGAACAATTTTTTCCTAGGTAGTTATTTCCTTATATGGGATTCAAGATATTAAAATCATAAGCCCTGTTTAAACAAAAATACCATAATTTAATATCTTACAACAGCTTCTTTCTGGAGTAATACAATATACCTTGGTGTTAATGCATATGAGTCTTTAGTGAAATATTTCCCTGAGTTCATTAGAGGAAGATAAGACTTGGCAGAGGTAAGCTGTTACTCTTAGAGGTATTCTGTGAAAATTCTTCGTTTCTGTTGTTGGAGAGGAAAACTTTTTTTCTTCATCTTCTTAGGTTCAGTGTTTGGGGGTTGTGAATTAAACTCACAAAAGACAGATTAACGAGAATATATAGATATTTGTTCATGTATGTATACAGGATTTAACAGAAAAATGTGGCTCCAAGTGGTAGTTAGAATTTGGGGCTTATATACCATCTTAATAGGGAAAGGAGAGGGGGGAAAGGGGTACTTTTGGGAACACAGATGACTTTTAGGAAAGATAAATGAGCCCCTAGGAAAATAGATGGGGGATATGACCATTTTGTGACAATGTATAGGTGATTGCTTATCCTGGTACTGATTTCGCCCTTAATAGGAGTCAGTCTTCCTTGGCTATGAAACCCTAAGGGAGGGGAATTATAATTCTTTCTGGAGGCTCTGCTTTTCAGCAGCTAACAGGAGTTCAGGGAAAAACCTTTTCCTGTGTCTATTGATTATCAAATGCCTTCAGCTCAAAATAATTTTTATGTTGCAGTGACATATTCTGTATCCCTTCACCATCTTGTTTAGATGTGCTTACTCTTCCTAGTTCTCAGTGTTTAACATGTAGCAAATATATCCTTTTAATTGTTGGATTTATTTTGAGCAATCCAGAGTGTGTGTGTGTGTCTGTGTGTGTGTTTTAGAATAGTTGTGAGATGATTAGAGTTGTAGGGAAATTAGTGGGCGCCTAGCAAGATAGTGATTTTTTTTTTTTAAGCCAACAAACTGGGTACAAGGGAGCAGCATATTGGTGTGATTTGAAGAGTAGAAATCACCTTTTTATTTTTGGATGAAGTTTCTGACAGTATTTACTGGTTTCCTGAACTAAAGTTGTATCATTGGACCTTAGACATGAGGCACTTCAGAATGGTAGTGTTACGTGGCTACTCTTCCATCTTTAATGTATTTATAGTGACAGAATAAGTGGGATGATTGCAACTGAATACAGTGTATGATCTCGATGCAGTGTTTTTCATTGAGGTCATTCAGAGATGATGTTCAGGATGACTTGAGTGATTATGAAAGATGGGAGGCTCATTTGTGACATCTTCAAAAGAGCCTATAGTTAATTTTATCATTTGTCAGATGGAATAAGCAGCAGCATTTCTTTCTTTGAGTTTTTTTTTTTTTTTTTTTCTGGCTGTTGTGCCCAAAGAGTATCATTTTATAGGTGAGGAAAATAGCTTTTTCCTGAGTTATTTGTTGAATATACTATTTAAGGAATATTTAAGAAATATAGGAAATGAGATCTTACAAAACTGTGAAGCTTATTCTTTAAATGTCATTTTAATTTTACCTGTTTTGAGGAGAAGTATTTTTAAAGAGCCTTTAGTTTTCACTTTCTAATGGAAGAGTACTATGTTACCAACCAGAAATTTTCTTGACAAGTTATAGACTTAAGAATCTTTATATGATATGATGGGTTTAAGAGCTCTTGAGCTCTTTGTTCATCCTTCTAAAGGCTCCAGATTAATTGAGGATTTTGAATTTTTAAATCTCATTTTTATTTTTTTAATCGCCCTTGATTTTCAGATTTTTAGTTCTCACTACTACAAATGAACCATTTCTTCTACTTTCTAATGTACTTTTATATTTCTACATTCTGCATTGAAACCCCCAGAAATGTTTGTTTGAATTGTGCCAACAATAAGAGTAAATAGATATCAAATGAGTGCATTAGATACTCTCTTTCATGAGAGGAGTGTGTGTGTTTTATTTTGTTGGTGGCTGTTGATAAATGTCATTTGTCCAGAGACTTTTGTTGCATATTTTCTGGAGTGAATATCTTTCATTTAAATT
The DNA here is from genome assembly GCF_905146905.1 of Nyctereutes procyonoides. Classification (NCBI taxonomy): domain Eukaryota; kingdom Metazoa; phylum Chordata; class Mammalia; order Carnivora; family Canidae; genus Nyctereutes; species Nyctereutes procyonoides. Next base: position 29,670,566 of record NW_026575122.1, read on the forward strand.
CTACCAATTATTTTGAGAAAACTCTTGTTGCTTTGTTACATGTTAATATTGCTCAGGTTTTGAATAACTGGGGATAGTATGATTATACATATATTTAAAATAGTGCTTAATTTATTTTTATATAAAAATCTTGAGTACATTTAAAATATTTTTTAATAAAGGCTGAAAAACAGTCAGCTAAACTACAGGCTGAACGCTTGGAAAAAGAGCTACAATCAAGCAGTGAACAAAATACTGTTCTAATCAGTAAATTGCATAAAGCTGAACGGGAAATAAATACGTTGACCAGTAACGTAAGTCATCTCATGTTTCTACTTCATCCTTTAGAATGCTTGATATGGCATAATAACAAATAAATTTTGTATTTGAATTGTTTACTTCTCTATATTGAAATCTTCTTTTATTCTGTCATTCTGCCTTCCAAATACATATAGAATCTGACCAGTGTTTACCACGTTTACTGTGATTACTCTTGTCTGAGCCATGGTTTCTCTAGACTCTTTTACAGTGGGCCCCTAACTACCTATTCAGAGCTCTGTGTGATTTGTCCTCTGCAGTCTTTCCAGAGCCATCACAGTCCAGTCTTTTCCCTCCTGTTCTCTTGGCTTCAGCCTTACTGGCCTTCTTCTCACTCTTACTCCTGTAAGTGCCTGTCCTGGGGCCTTGGCACTTGCCTGCCTGACATGGTCTTCCTTCACATTCATGTAACTTGCTTTCTCCCCTCTTTCAGATGTCACATTATCAGACAGGCCTTCTTGTCTTCACTTTGTAAAATACCATCTTCCTTCTTCCTGCCTCACTCTCTGTCTTCTTTACCTGCTTTATTTTTCTCCATAGCTCTTTTTTTTTTTTTTTTAAGATTTTACTTATTTATTCATGAGAGACACACACAGAGAGAGGCAGAGATATAGGCAGAGGGAGAAGCAGACTCCTTGCAGAGAACCTGATGCGGGACTCGATCCCAGGACCCCAGAATCACACCCTGAGCCAAAGACAGATGCTCAACCACTAAGCCACCCAGGTACCCCTTCTCCATAGCTTTTAACACCATTTGATATACTTATATTTGTCTTATTTTTTTGTCTCCTTTTCTCTCCCACCCTCTTTTCCTTCAACCAACTGTAAGCTTTATGAAGAAGGACATTGCTTTTATTACTCCTCACACTTCATCCCCTGGAACAGTATTGACACACAACAGGCACTTAATAAATATTTGTTAAATGAGTAAACTAATAATAGCAGCATGGTCTGCATTTACGTTACTTTAATTTTATTTTTTTAAAAAGATTTGTTTATTTTAGAGACTGAAAGCACGAGAGAGAGAAAGAGTAAGGGGATGTGCAGGCAGAATCTCAGGCAGACTCCCTGCTGAGTACACAGCACCATGTGGGGCTCAGTCCCAGGACCCCAAGATCATGATCTGAGCTGTCCACTTGACCAACTAAGCCATGCAAGTGCTCCTATGATATTTTTAATATCATAAAAATTAAAATTTTGTTTGTACATCTTTTATATACCAAGTTTTCTCAGGAACTTACAGTTTTCCCCCTCATATGCTGTATATGTATAGATGAGGAATCTTGTAACCAGAAATAGGATAGCAATGATAAAAGTGTTTTGTAGAAAACCATGGTGAATAATAGTATCAGCTTTGGAGTCAGACAGACTAGATTCAAATTCTGTTTCTTTTCCTTACTAGCTGTGTGACCTTGAGCAAGTAGTGTTTTTCTTTATAATGTAAAACTAATATCTACCTTATAGAATATGGCAAAATTATATGCAATATTATGCATAAGGTCTAGTAGATAATCACCCAAATATTAACTATTATTAATGATATTACTTGGAGGCATCTTGGAAATAAGTTTGGTTTCTGAATCGTGAAATCTCTTATTTTCCATCAAAACAGAGTTATGTAAAATTACCTTAAAAAACAAAATGGCTCCCAGACCAGAAGGAACTTACTGTAGCCTAGTAGAAATGAACTTATCTAGAGGAGTAATGTGTTTATCATAAATTCCTTGGTCAAGGAGCTGCTTGAGAAAACTTAGGCAGTGATTATGACAGAGAGAAAATAGAGTTTTACTCAGTAGAATGTAAGTATTTTGGTCCCATTGAAGAGATAATTCTTATTGTGGAAGGAATACACCAGTCTGTTTTAAATGGTAGGCATGAAACTATTAATTCATTTCATTCCATTTGTTCTGATTGTATGAGCACCAGACAACTTTCTGTTATTTGACTTCCCATGTAATTTTGTCTACAGGGAGAGAATGCACCCTTGTTTTTCAGATATAGAGTGTTCTTTTTTCCATTAAAAATTTTTTTTCACCATTTTTCTTACAGTTCTGATTTTATAGACCAATCTTTGTAAACTTTATTAATGTGAGTCCAGCCTTGAGAGTGATGATTTCTGTGTTGTCTGAAAGGTCATAAACCATAATACTATATGCATTAGATGCCACCCTTGGGAGATAGTCTACCCAGCTTTTTCCATGCCAAACACATACTCTTTTATGTTTGCAGATTCTGTTTCTAATGACATTTAAAATTTTTGTTTGAATTTTTATACCTTACAGTTGACAAAGTGGTTTTGTAGCCAGAGTATCATTTAATAATGGCTGACACTAGAAAGAATAAGTGAAAATGAGGCAAGAAGATTTTTAATTGTTGAAATACTTTAATTCAGGTGTCTTCTAGTTTAGCTTACAGGTTGAGACTAAGATGTATTTAGAAGTTAAAAACTGTTACTTTGGAGGAGGTAATGAAATACAATGGAAAAGTCCATAGGCTTTGAATTAGATAAATCTGTTTTTTGATCCTGACTCATTTTTATCTCACTCATTACCTGTGTAACTTCTGATTTGCTTAACTTTTTTTCCTTAAGATTTTATTTATTTATTTATGAGAGACACAGAGAGGCAGATACATAGGCAGAGGGAGAAGCAGAACTTGATTCCAGGACCCTGGGATCATGTCCTGAGCAGAAGGCAGATGCTCAACCACTGAGCCACTCAGGCATCCCTGATTTGTTTAACTTTTAAGTGAGAACATTGCCTATCTCTTACATGATTTTTCTAAGATTAAACATAGTATTGAATACAGTAAATAGTAGCCTATGATTAAAATAATGACAGTTTTACACTAGTGATATCCTTAAATGAGAAAATGATACAACATAACAGAACTTTGAGCCTATTGACTAGTTCTATTCCTCACTGTATCAATAACTATGTATAGAACTTTAGGCAAGTTTCCTCATAGATGAAATGAACAATGTTCTAGCTCATTTCTAGGAACTCATCTAGCCTCCTAAGATTATGTAAGTTCTACTGGAAAATAAATTAATAATTTAGTTGCTTCCTAATTAGCTTAAGTAGATTATTTGTACATTCAATATTAAGAGATATATGTTGAGTTCCTACAATGATAGAGTATGCAAAGAAATAGAGTATACAAAAAAGTAAATTCGGGAATTTCTCTCATGCCTTTCTTCCAATTCTGATATTGCTAAGAGTCGTCCTATTTTAAAGACACACTTGGATTTTTTGCATATAAATGGCATATTAAAAACTACCCTTCAGCTTTAGACAAACCAAGTTTTTTTTTCGAATCATGCATGTAAAAATATTTCGTTGGAAGGCTAAACTTTAAAATGATTTTTCAAACGTGATTGTCACAGTTTTCTTTGCAACTCGAAATTTTCATCAATATTTTACAACTCTCTATATGTGCTGCCGAAGCGAGCACAATATTTTACAACTCTAGCAAATGGTTGTTTGCAATGCAAAGGAGCACCTGGGGTGTATTTGTCTAAGTTATTCAAATTTGTAAATGCTCATCAGGTTTTTTAACAGAATTATGTCATTGTGACTCAAAGTGTCTTGGATTAAAAACTATTACCAAAGATAGCTTGAAAATGGTGACCTTAAAGATATTTCACATTCAATGAGATAAATTCTAGTTACCTCAGGAGGTGTTTGATCTTTAAAACTCCAATACAAATATGCAGTTTTAAGGAAATAATCCCACACGGTTATCCTTATTAGCTACATTAATGAGGTCATACCATCCAGACCTTTGAAAAAGATCAGAATTTGAGAACTCTTCTTGGGAATTTGTGTCAAGAGCTTCTTGAGTAATAAGTTTTTTCCACTCTTTCTTGCTTAGTTATATTGTTTTCTTACACGTCTATATGTATATGTGTAATTTAGCAGCTTCTGAACTCTTGTAAAATGCCTACTATTGCCATTTTTTATTATTCTTAAAGTTAGTAGTGAGTAGTACTTTCTAAATACTTGGTTTCTGTTATGTCAAAAGCATAAAGCAAACTGGCAACATGAAGGCCAGAATGGAAAATGCATTGTGATAAAAACAAAAGTAAAACAGAGTACCTCGGCCCAGGGGAGCTTCAAAAGACCCTGAATCTCTTGAAATTATTTTAACATTTTAACATTATACATTTTGTTTAGGAAAAGATCTCTAGTTTCCTAGGACTTTTGAGGCCTGATCACAAAGAAGGTGAAGAACCAGGGATCTACAGTCAGAAAAGTTTATTGTGACTAGTTGGGATTTGGTTCAGATGCCTACTGTTTGTTCTAGCTAAGTAATAAATATTCATGTAAGTTTTTCATTTCTAATAATTCCTTTACCAACATTTTATGAAGTTAACAATTACTATTAGTGTAAGTGCATTCATTATTTTAGGATGATAGAAGTGTGGTGCTAAAGGAACTGCAACTCTTATAGGTCCATAGATGAGTAAATTCGAATGCAGTGAGGACAAATACTTTGCTTGAGGATATACCACTGGTTTTATAATAAAAGTAGGCCTGAAGACAGAATTTACTTGTTTGACTTCCTGTCTACTGTTCTTTCAGTTTCAATAATTATAGTTTAGTTGAAAAATATTTTTCTCAGGGTGAAATGAGTTAAGAAATAGGTTTGTATATATTTCATAGTTCTTATTGAACTGAAATGAATCCAGTTTTTGCAAAGTAAGATGGCTGCAAATTTCCACCTCATATTTAAAGAAGCTACGGTGTGGTTTGTTAATTAACTACTATGTCATTCTTAACCTTTTACAGCAGGTTATATAATAGCTTATAATTTCACTTGTTGTAGAAATTGGATTTTCATTGTAGTTGTATTTCTTCAAAATTTTAAAAACATTTATAGTTTAAATTCTGTCCATGAAATTATAATGTAGTAAACCCAATTCATAGGAAGTTTAAATTGTGAAAATAGAATTTCTTAGTTGCTTTCATGTACTTAAACGTTGTTCTGTGAGACTTGCTTTCATAGAAAAGAACTTTAGAAATGTTTAAAACTGCAAGCCTGATGTCAACACAAGGTATTCACTTTATGTAATGTCATTTAAAAATCTAGTTTTTTGGAAGCAAAGCACACATCTTAAATGTAGTTAGTAGTACAAAGGCAGCATGGTGCTTGCTTTTCTGTTGTTTTTTTTTTTTTTTTTAAAGTGAGGATTTTGACCAAACCATTCCATACAATGTTTTTAAGACCTTTTGTAGATGGAACCTCTTTTGGTAAGACACTTCTGTTTCTTGTCCTTCTCCTCTTTGGCTGTAGGAGCTCTTTCTCATTTGTTTCTCCCATCTTCAGTTTTATAGATTTCTATTCCACTCTAGTATATTATCCTTTACCCTCTTGTTCCTACCATCTTACATTTTACATATTTGACTTGTATATGTTTGTGGTTTTCTACTCTGATTTCATAGTTTTATGCATTAGTATGTCAGTACAGATTCATCTAATTTTTATGTCTGCATTGGTTAAATCATTATGGGATTAAGTATAGGACTAGCTTTAGAAGCATCTTCCCAAAGGGAAAGGATATGGAAAATATTAGAGAATGGTGTGGATAACTGGAGAGGGAAAGCTTTCTTTTTTGCTTCTGTGACCCCATCTCTTAAAACAGTGCTAGGGCATATAACAGGGGCTCAATAAATATTTATTGAATGAATGAATACTACTATGAACTAGAATCATTCCACTTTCAAAAGGGATGTCTCAGAGAAAACTAAAATTTGGTATGTGATTGGTTAATTATATGGGAAATATTGACAGTTATTGCCAGTCACCCAGCAGTTTAAAAGAATCAGGTTTGGGCAGTAAAAGTTTAAATTAGATTTATGTTTTATACTCATTCTTCCCACTACCACCACCACCACACACACACACACACACACACACACACACCCCAAATTTAATTGATTCTTCCTTCTTGCCTGCTTTGTCAATCCTCTGCCTCTTAATTGGTGTCTTTACCTTCAGTTTCTTAATCTTAATTTGCAATTAGAGTTACTTTTCTGAAACACAGTTGATTGTGTCACCTTCAGTAGCTAATAGGATACACAGCCCTTTTGTACGGCATATAAAGTTTATTCCTTGCCACTCCACAGCTTTCATGCCATCCTTTGCACTAACACATTGCTCACTGTTTTCCAAGCATACTGTGTGTGACGTTATACCATTATAACATTTTGTGTGCTGTTCCTTATACCTAGAATGGCTTCTTGTCACCACTTTTTTCAAAGGGAGGTTTCAGGGTTTTTTTTCTCTGAAGATGAGTCAGTCATTGACTATTGGATTTTAGGTACTTGCAGTTAAGCCTTTTAAGGCAAGATTAAGCCAGAGGACCCTAGCCAGATATTTGTAAAGAAATAATTCTGTGAGGAAAAGGCTGTTTTCTTGGTACCAAATACTGTTCCAGGCACTGAAGCACCTTCCCTCATGCAAGGTACTTACACTGTGTACTCTGCTACCAAAATGTTTTCTCATTTCTACTGATGTTTTGGGGTAAGCAGTTAGTTGCAAGAAAATGACCTATAGTAATTTCAATTTCTAATTATCAACAGGTGAAAGAACTTAAACATTCAAACAAACTAGAAATAACAGACATCAAACTGGAGGCAGCAAGAGCTAAGAGTGAGCTAGAAAGAGAAAGAAATAAGATTCAAAGTGAACTGGATGGTAATATATGATTTCCCATGCTTTTTACTATTATTTTTACACATAAAATTATTAAAATATATCAAACTGAATTTTTATTTCCAGATTTTCAGCCTGAGTTTTAATCTTAGAGCATATATGGATTGTTTTTTATTTACGTTGAATGTTCATTTTCTGAGGTAGCTTTTAGAAAAACCAATCTTATGTTTATGTCAGTTATTATTAATACATAAATGAAATTTTACAAATGGGATTCCATATTTCTGGGTTTATAGTTTTGTTTTTAAAGATTTTTAATTTATTTATTCATGAGAGACACACACAGAGAGAGAGAGAGAGAGAGGCTGAGACACAGGCAGAGGGAGAAGCAGGCTCCAGGCAGGGAGCCTGACGTGGGACTCAATCCCAGGTCTCCAGGATCAGGCCCTGGGCTGAAGGTGGCGCTAAACCGCTGAGCCATCCAGGCTGCCGGGTTTATAGTTTTGAATCTGTTTATCATGTGATTATTAGTCCCAGACCATTTTAAGTCTAAAGAATGTAAGGAAGATAGGTGAGTCCCAGGCCCAATTTTTGTTTTTTATGTAGACACTAGACTAGTTACTGAGCCTAGTTTATTTTATTTTTTTTTAAAGATTTTATTTATTTATTTGACAGCACAAGCAGTGGGAGCAGTTGAGGGAGAGGAAGAAGCAAACTTCCCACTGAGCAGGGAGCCTGATGCAGGGCTCATGACCTAAGCTGAAAGTAGATGTTTCACTGACTGAGCCACCCAGGCGCCCCAAACCTAGTTTATTTTTAAGCTCCAGTTTAGTCTTAGAATGTCCTCATCAAGATTCCTCAGAATTCTTTTATTTCTGACTTTTCTTAAAAGGTCTTTAAATAAGCTACCTTTGGCCTGTAACTGTCCTCAAGCTGATCTCTAGTTGAACTGGCCTCTGTAGTTTCTGTCAGAGCTTATGATAAATTAGTGTTTTCATCATTAATTTCTACTTGATGTTGATTTCATGAATTTCTATAGTTAGGGAATAACTTTTCAAGGGACTTAAAGAGTTTGTGATCTTGCTCTGCGTTTTTTTTTTAAGTTTTATGTTAGATATGAATTTATTTTATTTATTTCATCTGTAAAATACTTGCCATATCACTATAAAGAAAATTTATGAATTGATTGGATAAACTTGAAAGTTTCCAATTTATATTTCTATCAGAAATCTGACAGTTCTGCTAGAATGATAGGGTTTGAAGGATTCTGTGATTTTATTCACTTTCCTTCCAGCTAGCTTTATGATGATGCTGTCTATGGGGCTAAGGTTACAGAACCCTTTTAGAAGTGAAGTATATCTCTTTGGATATCACTTAGGTTGATATCCTCAGCTCTCAAGAGTCAAGTGAGTAAATGTATATAGTCTTTTATTAAAGCATTTGAATATGTATGTTAAATAAAATGACAGAATAGTTAACGTTGAGTTTTAATCTGTTTCATTCTTAAAAGGTTTATCAATAACATAAAGATCTTTGAGAATATATATCCAGACTTTCTACACTCTTAGTTGTCTTACCAGTTTATGGATGCTTGCTGTTATGAATTTTCAGCTTAATAACATTGAATACAGCATATCTTTTTCCTTGAAAAAAAAAACTAGGATTACAGTCAGACAATGAAATTCTCAAGTCAGCTGTTGAACACCACAAAGCTCTCCTAGTAGAAAAAGATCGTGAATTAATACGTAAGGTACAAGCTGCCAAGGAAGAAGGTTATCAAAAACTTGTGGTATTACAAGATGAAAAGTAAGTACTTAATTACCTTATTTTGTGTTCAATCTCCTTGCAAATGAAAACATTTTGCTGTCTTATCATCCTCATTGTAGTTCTTATAATTATCATCTGTTGTTTTAGGATAGAACTTGAGAACAGATTAGCGGATTTAGAGAAAATGAAAGTGGAACGTGATGTCTGGAGGCAATCTGAAAAGGAACAGTGTGAAGAGAAATTGCGGGCTTCACAGATGGCAGAAGAGTTGGCCAGAAGGGAACTTCAGAGTATTAGGTTATATATGTATATGTATATGTATATATATTTTAAACTTCATTTTGAAATAATTTTAGAGCTAACAAAACATTGTAAAAGTTATACAGAGAATTCCCATATGATCATCACCAAGATCTCTAAAGATTGACATCTTACATAACCATATTACAATAATCAAAGCTAAGGTATTAACATTAATATAATCAGGAAATAAATACTGTTATCAAACCTATAGACTTTATTCAAATTTTACCAGTTGTCCTACTGATATCCTTTTTCTGGCCCAAGATCCAATCCACAATCACACGTTGTCTTCACTTGAAGAGTGCTGACCAGTTATTTTGTAGATTATCCCTCAATTTGAGTTTGTCTTAAATTCTTGATGATTAAATTCAGGTTATATATTTTTAGCAAAAATAACACCAAAGTCAGTCATGTGTCCTCAGTGCATTGTATTAGGAGGTATGTTATTTGTCCCCTTGACTTTGCTGAGTGGTGACATACAGCATTACTGCTTTGTAACATCTGTAGCAATACTGCTTTACAAAGTGGTTATGCTGTTTTTCATTCCTTGTAGCAATGTATGAGAGTTCCCCTATGACAGTTCCATTTGTTTCACACATCTTGACTGACACTTGTTATTGTCAGGTTTTTTAACTTCAGTAGATGTGTAGTAATATATCATTATGGTATTAATTTGATTTTCCCCAATGGCTAATGATGTTTAGTATCTTATAATGTGGTTTTTGGAAGTATTTGTCCAAATATTTTGTCCATATTTAAAACTGGGAAGTTATCTTCATACTGAGTTGTAACAGATCTTTATTTTGCATATAAGTCCTTTGTCAGATACGTGTTTAACAGATAGATTCTCCCAGTCTGTGGATTGCTTTATTTTAATTGTGTCTATTGAAAGTAAAATTTATTCTGATGAAGTCCATTTTATCATTTTTTTCTTTTCTAGTATGTGTTTATGTGTTCTTTTTTTTTTTTTTCCAATAACTTATTTAAGTGATCTTTATGCCCCACATGGGACTTGAAATTACCTCCCTTAGGTCAAGAGTTGCATGTTCTACTGATTGAACCCTCCAGGCACCCCTCTTGAGTGTTCTGTTTAAACTTCGCCTAATCTTATGTCACAAAGATTTCTCTTTTGTTTCCTTCTAAAAGATTAATATTTTATTTCTTACACTTAGGTTTTATGATCCAATTCATGTAGTGTGAGAGGATAGTAGACATTTGTTTTTTATTTCCAATTAGGTATCCAGTTGTTCCAGTATTATTTGTTGAAGACCGTCTTTTCCTCCCATTGAGTTATTTTGGTACATTTATTTTGAAAATCAGTTGACCATTTAAGTGTATCTGTTTCTGGACTCCCTCTTATTGCAGTGATCTTTTTGTCCATCTTGACATGAATATCACACTGTCTTGACCACTGTGGCTTTATAGGAAGTTTGATGCAGGTAGTGCAAGTCCTGTCTACCTTGTTCTTTCTTGTAAAGATTGTTTTGGTTCTTCTGGGTCCTTTGCCTTTCCACATAAATTTTAAAATCAGCCTGTCACCTTTTTCAAAAAGACTTGTTAGGATTTTGATTGGGATTGCTATGAATCTGCAGCTCTATTTGAGGAGAGTTGTCATCTCAATATTGAGCCTATCCATTCCATGAATATGGCATATCTTTTCATTTAATTAGGTCATCTTAAATTTCTGTTACCAGAGTTTTGTAGTTTTCATTGAATATATCATGCTTATCTTGTGTTATGTTTTATTTCTAGCATTTTTATGTGATTATAAATGGGAGTGGTTTTTAAAAAAAATTCGCTTTCTAATTCATTGCTGGCATATGGAAATATACTTAGTGGACTTTTATGTAATGACCTGGAAACCTGTGACCTTACTAAAGTCATTTTCTACTAGCTGCTTTGTAGATTTTTAGAGTTTTTCTAAGATCATGTTGTATGCCTTATGCTTTTAGTTTACTTTGTTCTTTTTTGTTGTTGTTGTTATATTTTGAGTTGGGAATTTAACTGAACAAGTGTTCATTCTTCCATTTTTATTGGTCAAGTTTCTAGTATAAGATTTATCTCTAAGTATATAAAGTATATTCTGTAGTGTTTTAATTAAGCTGAAATTAATTGTGTTTGCTAGGGCTGTCATAATAAAGTACTACAGTCAGGATAGTTTAAACAGTAGACATTTATTTTCTAATAGTTCTAGTCGCTAGAAGTTTGAGATCTCAAGATGTTGGTAGATTTAGTTTCTCCCAAGGCCTCTTTTGTTGGCTTAAAGATGGTTACTTCCTTGCTCTGCCTTCACACAGTCTTTCCTCCGTGTGGGTGTGTCTCTAGTACCTTTCCTTCTTATGAAAATGCCAGTCATACCAATTAGGACCTACCCAGATAGCCTCATTTAACCTTAGTTACCTCTTTAAAGTCCTGTCTCCAAATACAGTCACATTCTAAAAGACTGTGGTTGAGACTAACATGTGAATTATGGGGAGACACAGCTCAGTCCATAACAGGTTTTTCAGTTTCCAGGTAGGAGGGCTTTGTTTTTATTTTGTTAATTTCTAGTTTTATTTTTTTATTATTTTTAAAAGATTTTATTTATTCATGAGAGACACAGAAAGAGAGAGGGAGAGACACTGGCAGAGGGATAAGCAGGCTCCATGCAGGGAGCCCGATGTGGGACTCAATCCAGGGACTCTAGGATCATGCCCTGGGCTGAAGGCAGGTGCTAAACCGCTGAGTCACCCAGGGATCCCCAGTTTCTAGTTTTATTGCATTGTAATCAGAGAGTATTGTTTCTATTATTTCTACTTTATGGAATGCACTAATATCTTTTTGTGACCAACAAGAATTTTTTTAAAAAAATTTAAAATCCTTTTAAAATATTTAAAATCCTTTTAAAATATTTAAAATTCTAAATAATTTTCCATGTTTTTAATTTATAGGTAACTATGAATTTTATAAGCTCATTGTAAGGGTGGGGCAGCCTCCTGAAACACAGAATACTATTAGAAAATAATTTTGTTATTTAGTCTATTGAGGAAGAAACCACTTTAATGAGGATAAGAGACTGGTATCTAATTAATAATTTAGGACAGGAGTAGGGTTAAGCAAGTAAGATACCAGGGTAAAAAAATAAGGAAGACACTCTTCTATGTCAGTAATGAACATGCAGAAGCTCTAAAGTGAATCTTAAATTTTACACTTCTCTTTGTACCTGTATTACATCATTGGTTTTTGTTACTGCTACATAAGGATTAGAAAAGAAAGTGTTCAATTAAAAGAGTAAGTCATGATGATGATGATTATGATGTTTCTGTTAGTCCTTGCATTTCTTGTGGTTTTCTTCGCAATGATAGTTGTATTATTTGGCATATAGATAATTATAATAGTTACTTCTTAATTGTGAATTGTGGTTTTAGCACTTAAAAGGGCCTTTTTTGTCATTTAATGTCATTTGCTTGGATTCTGCATTGATATCATTACTCCTGTTTTCTGGTGTGCGTTTATTCATCCCCTTATTTTTACTCTTTCTGAATCATTCTGTGTTTTAAAATGTGTCTTGTATGTGTAGCAAATAGTCGTGTCTTGCTGTAGAGCCCTTTAGAGATATTTTTATTTTAATGTATGAGTTAAGTTCATTTATATGGAGTAAGCCCATACCCACTGTGTGGGCATTTTGTCTTCTACTTATGGAAAGAAGGTGGTTTCGTGTGGCTTTATTTGTTCTCTTTGCTTTTCCGTATTATTTTGCAGGACATATGGATAGCACAGAATTAGACATCTGCTTTTATCTTCAGCTACCTGGAAGTCCCTATGTCTGCTTTTTAAATTTCTAAAATCTTAAATGACTTCATAATTACATAGATTAAGGTTGAGAGGTTTTTAAAAATCATGTTAATTAAGGTATATGTTTTGGGACAAGGTTTGTTTTTTAATTAAATTTTAAATTCTAGTATAGTTAACATACAGTGTTATTATATTAATCTCATTACTCGGGAAAAAATTACCTCAGGCAGAGAGATATGTATTGTTTACTCATGTCAGTTTTTATGAACAATTAATTTAAATGTTGACTGCTACAATTCTAGAATCATAAATCTGTAATGGATTTTGAGATCCAGTTTTGTCTTCCTTTTGCTTTTAGGTGAGTACATTTTTTTTAACTGTTCTAGATGCATAAAGTTTTTGTTTGTTTTATTTCTCCTTGACAGTTTCTAGATAGGAGAGAGACACTCTCCTCAAAAAAACCACTCTAATGTTTTATCCCATTATGGTCCCACAGTTTAGCCAGTTAGGATCTTTTCTGTGAGAATTAACCCTGTTTCTCCTGGTTTGGTTTGGCTTCTCTTTACATAGTGATAGATGCTAAGCAAACTATTGTTACTTGAGACAATAATGAATGTGGCCCTTAGGGAGTTTTTTTGCTATATAAAACAGCATCCATTTCTTTGGCTTTAACGGAAATCATTTTCTGTTCCATTAGTCACTTTGATAATTTTTTTAATCTCTTCACTTTCTCTAGATCATTTATAATGTATAATTGACCCCAACTCATTTTAAAATATGGATGTAGTAACCAACATAAAATATAGCAGAACAAGTAATTTGCAAAATTTATATATATTTTTTCAGTGGTCTACAATTGTTTTTCAAACATGGCAGTTCCGATTTTCTGATTTATAAATCTAGCTACATAAACCAGGTCTATTTTGGTAACTTAATAAACTAATCATAATTGCAGCTTGTCTTATTTAAAATTTATAATAGGTCAGCAAGAGACTACTTATAGAGAAAAAGGTCTTGCTTAAGGAACCGAAAAGTCTAAATCATATAAACCAGAAGTATTCATTTATTTACACACAAGTATCTGTGATAAGTGGGATTAATCACTGCTTTGGCAGATGGTTTAAATTATTAATTACCAGTTTCATGTCCTATTAAAGTGGTTACTTCTTCACTAGACTAAATAACAAAATTATTATTTTAATAGTATTCTGTGTTTCAGAAGGCTGCCCCACCCCACAATGAGTTTATAAAACTCCATTTCCTGCAAATTAAAAACATGGAAAAATTATTTAAAATTTTAAAATATTTTTAAAAGAATTTTATTTATTTATTTATTTATTTTTAAAGATTTTTATTTATTTATTTATTCATAAGAGACACAGAGAGAGAGAGAGGCAGAGACACAGGCAGGGAGAAGCAGGCTTCTCACAGGAAGCCTGATGTGGGACTTGATCCTGGGACCGGGGTCACACCCTGAGCCAAAGGCAGACGATCAACCATTGAGCCACCTATGTGTCCCTTAAAAAGAATTTTATTTTATTTTATTTTTTTTTTCAAGATGGAAGAAGTACTTTATTTTTTTTAGCACTTTTTTTTCTTTTTATTTATTTATTTATTTTTATTTTTTTAAATAAATTAATTTTTATTTGTGTTCAATTTACCAACATACAGAATAACACCCAGTGCTCATCCCGTCAAGTGTCCCCCTCCGTGTTTTAAATAAGAAAGTGTTTGGTCAACTTTTCGTTATGACAGTAATGCACCTCCAACTAACTCAAGTGAAGAAAAGAGTCTTGACAGACGTAAATTGTGGAAAGGACAGGGATTATACTCTACTGGTCTCATAGACACCTGGATCTAGAAATCTACCTTCCTTTCATCTCTTTCCTCTCTTCTACGTCTTCAGTCTGTTTCTTTCTTACTGCATTTTCTTTGAAGGCAAGACTTTATTTTTGAGATCAAAGAAGATAGGAGTCTTACTTGATGTAAATCAGAAAAATCTAGAAAAGATGTTGGGCCTGGTGTATGCCCATCTCTAGGTCCATTACTATGGCCAGGGGGATAGGGTACTCTGACTTAGCCTAGGTTTTATGCCTATTTCAGAGTGGTGGGAATGGAGGAAGTACAGTTTGTTATCAGAAGTGAGAGGAGGCATGTTGGGGAAATAGCAGTAATTACTAGCTCAAGGAAAGGGAATTTGATCATTTGAAGTAATCCTGTAGGGAATCCCATATTTTTTGCATTGCTTAAAAGTCAGAGTTCTATTTTCCATCTATGGCTTTCTAATTTTGTCAAAAACATTGAAAAAAATTTATCTGTTTAATTACCTCCTTTCTATTTCTATTTCATCTTTATATATTTTTAAGATTTTATTTATTTATTCATGAGAGAGAGAGAGAGAGGCAAAGACACAGGCAGAGGGAGAAGTAGGCTCCCTACAGGAAGCCCGATGTGGAACTTGATTCCAGGACCCTGGGATCACTACCTGAGCCAAAGGCAGACACTTAACCACTGAGCCACCCAGGTGCCCCTATAGTTCATCTTTAGATGAATTATCTGTTGTATATCATCTTAGTGGGGAGGAGGGGACTTCTCCTTGGCCAGTTGGACAGGTTCTGTTCCATTTTGAACTGCAAAGGAAATAATAGAATTTGTGGCAACATTTGAAGGACTAGATGGCTCTTGTGTTATGTCCTTGCTGGTGTTCTGGTCATTTTAGCCTAATTGTGGCTCTCTAGTTTCCTGTAGATTTAGTGAGTTTCATACTTACCCAGCAAAGTCTCTTTTTGCTTATAATGGCAAGAGTAAGAATGTGGGTGTCTGATACGTTATTACTAGTCACATAGAGCTATTTAAATCAAACTTTAATTAAAATTTTTAAAAAGTAAAAATTTAGTTCTTCAGTGGCACTCTATGAAATGTATGATCACCATATGTAGCTAGCTAGTGGCTATCATATTTCAGTGGTACAAATTATAGAACATGTCCAAATCATTAAAAAAATATCAAATAGTGCCATTGGACTGTAATTCTTTAAGGGTAGGCATTCAGTTTTTGTTTTTCTCTGGTATATGTGTAACACTTAGGACTAGGCTTAGCATTTGTAAATAGTAAATATTTGTTGAATGTTGAAATGACATGCATGAGCTGTGTGCCACAGAAAACCTAGGCAATAATCATAATTAGCTGCCTATACTTTGAAGAGAACTTGGAATGACTCCATCTCACTGTTACTCCTGTGGTTTCTGTTTAAACTTTTCTATAGCTCCATTCTATGTTGTATCTTGGACCTCTGGTCTACAATTTAAAAATACAAAGTACTTGATCTCATAGTTTCTCATTTGGCAGCTTATTCATCCTTCACCTCTTGATTTCTCCTCACCGCTAACCCATTAAACCTGTCTTTTCAGCAGTTGTTGCTGTAGTCTCCGAAATCTCTATTCCGTTATTGATCATTTTTTTTCCCATCTCTACATTTTTTAAAAATACACCCTCACTGAACCCTGACTGTTCTGGCAACCCTTTTAATTGGAATTATTGTTCCTTTCTCTCTCCTGCAACTAGGGACCAAGAAGGAAATCTGTTTGTGAACCCCACTTTTGCTTCTCTACAGTCATTTGACTAACTTGGGTTAAAATGGTTTTGCTTTTGCTATTCATTGTATCTATCTTATTCCTAATTCCTTCTCTGTCAATGACTAACCTACAACATGTTCCCTGACAGTCGCTGAAGACCTTAACTTCTGGCTCAATTTGTTTTTATTTTCTATCCTTTGTCATTGTTCTTTGTGACTACACCATTCATATTGTTGACCCATCTAACACCTTAGCCTTACAGTTTATCCTCTCTCGGTATTATTTATCTTCATTCTACTTTAGCAGCCCCTACATTTAGCCATATCTTGGACTTTGTCATCCCTTAGAATTGAGCACTTCAAAGACATATTTTTTTTCTCTTATCCACTTCAGTTTCACTGAAGACACTGAAACTTGATACTCAAATTGGTATTGATACTAGTTCTTATACTTTTTTTCTTCTTCTAGTCTGTTAGCCTGGCTCCCTTGGTTCCCATTCAACTTGGAATCTATTTGTCCATTATTCGACATGCTCTCAATTGTATCTGAGCAAAAGTTCCTGCATGTAAATTCTTTCAACTTCTCACTGAGAATTTCTATATCCTCATCCATTCTCTCCTCCTTTTCTATTTTAATGAAGATATTCATTCTCCCTTTACTTCTCAAGAGTTCTGAATCCCATCTCTTTTGTTTCCTCTAGAGTCTTGCTTCATTATCTTTTTCTTTATCTGTGTCTAATTTCTTTACCTCAGACTCTTACTTTACCTTCAAGGTCTAGCTCAAATGACATTTCTCTTAGGTAGCCTTTACTAATACTCCCCCTTTTTAGAGAGAGAGAGAGAGAGAGAGAGAGAGAGAGAGAGAGAGGAGTGGGGGAAAGGGACAGAATCTTAAGCAGGCTCCATGCATGGCATGGAGCCCTACATGGGGCTCAGTCTCATAACCCTGAGATCATGACTTGAGCTGAAATCGAGAGTCGGAGGCTTAACCAATTGAGCTACCCAGACACCCCTGCCTTTACTGATATCCTAATGAAAGTTAATTGCACTTTCTTCTGTACTTTTTAGTTCTACGTTAAGACTTGTTTTGTTTTGATTTGTTGTGACATACCTTAAATATTCAAAACCTTCTCATCAAAAGATACTTTATTCCTAAGTGTAGCATTGCCTTTTGAAATAATTTGTTCTAAACTCTTTTTTTTAATTTTTTTTAATTTTTATTTATTTATGATAGTCACAGAGAGATAGAGAGAGGCAGAGACATAAGCACAGGGAGAAGCAGGTTCCATGCACCGGGAGCCCGACGTGGGATTCGATCCCGGGTCTCCAGGATCGCGCCCTGGGCCAAAGGCAAGCGCCAGACCGCTGTGCCACCCAGGGATCCCATCTAAACTCTTTTGTTACTGAGATTAAGACCATTGAATTTATTCCTAAATCCTAATCAGCTCTATAAATTTTTTTTTTTAGATTTTATTTATTTATTCATGAGAGACACAGAGACAGGTAGAGACATAGGTAGAGGGAGAAGCAGGCTTCCTGCGGGGAGCCTGATGTAGGGTACAATCCCAGGACTCCGGGATTATGACCTGAGCCAAAGGCAGACGCTCAACCACTGAGCCACCCAGGCGACTCAGCTCTATTAATTTTTATTTATGTTAAATTCCATATCTCTTACAATCCTAACTGTAATGATCTCATATCATGGACTAATTTTATTTTTAAAAAACTCATATTAGTTGTAGATTCTGACCCTACATTGCTTTGTGAACTGAAGAAAACTTTGTATGTCATCTTTTATAGTCTACCATAATTGTGTTCTTACTCCTTTCATATTTTAATGAAAATCAAACACTTTATCATTGGTTTCTTTTGCTTCAGTGTTTGTAGGGAATTATTTCCTTTCTTACCTACATCATTTATTTAGAAAGAATTGAGGCCACATTGTTTTCTTAACAGGATCTTGTTTCTTACTGACTTACCAGGTATATCCAAAGTCCTGGCCAGAGCTAAGATTTACTTGGGGCCTAACTTTCTAGCTCTGGACCTAAGCTGGGACCCACAGTGTTTTCTCTGTTTCTATTGTCATGATTTTGTAGACAGAATCCTTTATTAACTCCATAATCTAAAAGCACCAAGTTAATAACATCTATAAACATTTAAGGGTGAAATGCACAGGAAGTTTGAGAGAGTATTAATGTAGCTGGAATTACAACAGTATGACTAGTACTGTTAAAGGAGTGAAGTAAGAGCAAAACTGACCCTTTCCTTCAGATCTATTGTTTCTGGCATTCATATGTAAATATCTCCAGAAGCATTGGGTCTTAATGGTTTCATCCATGTCATATCGCCCAGATTTTCAGATTTAAATGTCTAACCCAGGATTTAGGTTGGTTCATTCAGTTCATCTACAAATATTTATTGAACACTTATTAGTGTTTAAAGCGTAGCCCTAAAGCATTGTCTTCCCAATAAGCAGTGCTAATTGGGTTAATAAGACATGCTGATAGTGCCAAACTATAATAATAAATGCCAAATGGCTTGTATTTCAGATAAGTGTTTGAAGGATTTTAAAAAGGGAGTCGTCAAGAGCATATCCTATCACATACTGGTATATCCTGTTAGCTTTAAGTCTTTTTCATGTGATTAGTCATTTGGTTACCAGAGGTGCTCTACATTTTAAGGTTCTGCTTAAAAATATATCATTCCCGGGCAGCCCAGGTGGCTCAGAGGTTTAGCGCCACCTTCAGTCCAGGGCGTGATCCCAGAGACCCGGGATCAAGTCTCGCATCGGGATCAAGTCTCGCTCGCATCGGGCTCCCTGCATGGAGCCTGCTTCTCTTCTCCCTCTGCCTGTGTCTCTGCCTCTCCCTCTCTCTCCCTCTCTCCCTCTCTCTCCCTCTCTCTCCTCTCTCTCCTCTCTCCCCTCTCTCTCCTCCTCTCTCTCTCTCTCTCTCTCTCCTCTCTCCCTCTCTCTCCTCCCTCCTCTCTCTCTCTCTGTATGTGTCTCTATGAATAAATAAGTAAATCTTTAGAAAAAAAATCATTCCTTTTGAAAAGGACACCCATTGTGTAAATATCTTAGGGATGAAAGCTCATCATGTGTTTTATAGAATACACTATGATGTCTTATACTAGATAATTTTCTTAAAAATTTTAAACTTAAAATCCGTAAAATTGCTGCATGTTGAAGTGGGAGAGGAACACTTACTTGGATTAGAAGACCTGAGTCCTGTCTTCATTTGGCTGGTTGGTAGCTAATATGATTTGGGCCTGAGCCTTAATCTCTTTATCAGTAAAATTGAAATGACTTTGCTTACTTTCATAGAATTATTGTGAGAAATTACTACAGTAAAAAATGGCCAGCCTTGGGGCGACTGAATGACTCAGTCAGTTAAGCATCTGTCTTTGGCTCAGGTCATGATCTAAGGGTTCTGGGATCTAGCCCTGTGTTGGGCTGCATGCTCAGCGTGGAGTCTGCTTCTCCTTCTCCCTTTGTGCATGTGTGCTCTCTCTCTCTCTTGCTGTTCTCTCTCAAATAAAATTTAAAAAGAAAAGACCAGCCATAATTAAATACCTATTTTACTATAGATGTCCAAGTAGGCATTAAAGATACATTGAAAAGCTCCATAATCTGATAGGAAACAAGTGAGATAACTATGTCTGAAAGCTGTGAAATATTATATGGTGATAAAGATGGCTTCTCCCACACTAGACGACTTTCTAATGCCTTAACAACACATTGTGCACTCTTTACCAAAGGCCATCTGTTCAGGTTGTTCTCTATGTTTATCAAAATTCTACTCGTCAAATTTATATCTCCATGTAACCAGTCTCTTGTCTTCTTAGACATACTTGGTTTCTCATCTTCCCTTTGCCAGTAGTTTGTAGATTTTTCCATAGCAAAGCAGAAATTTGTTACATCTTGGTTATTTGTGAGCACACTTAGCTGCCTGAAGTCAAAATCTTTATCATTTTATCTGCCACTTAGCAAGCACAATGCCTGGTGTCAATATGGGTACTCTAAAATGATTATCTAATTCATTGAAATATATGAATTATGGTTTCTTAATAATGTTTTTTGTTGGTGTGATATTTAGGTTAAAACTTCAACAACAAATGGTGAATATTGAAAATGCAGAGAAAGAAAAAAATGAAAATTCTGACCTGAAACAGGTATGATTTTAGCAAACATTTTGCTTTTATTTCTTTAAGTGCTTCTTTAAATCTGTATTTTGAATGTATGTGGTTTTTTTTAATTGAAGTATAATTAACATACAGTGTTATATTAGTTTGAGGTATACAATATGATCTTTGAGCAATTTTATACATTATTCAGTGTTCATCATGGTAAGTATATATTCATTTTTTTTTCCATCACAGTAACTGTACTCTTAATCCTCTTTATCTGTTTCACCCATCTGCCCTCTGGCAACCACCAGTTTGTTCTTTGTGTAGAAGGGTCTGATTTTTTTGTGTCTTTTTTTCTTTGTTTTGTTTTGTTTCTTAAATTCCACATATGAGCGAAATCATATGGTATTTGTGTGACTTATTTCACTTAGCATTATACCCCATAGGTACATCTATGTTATTGCAAATGGCAAGGTTTTATTCTTTTTTATGGCTAGTAATATTCCTGTGTGTGTGTGTGTGTGTGTGTGTATGACATGTTTTTTTATCAATCTGTGGATGGACACTTAGGGTGCTTATGTGTGTGTGTTGAATCTATTTCATGTACTGGTATTCTGAAAATATAATCATTACAACTGATAATGTATTGATGAAGTTGATAAATATAAAATATGTTTAAACCTCCTAAAGCTCTAGTTAGTAAGCTGCTTTTCTTAACCACTGTTTTTTCTTAATGTTTTTTTTTTTTTTTTTTAAATTTTTTTATTTATTTACGATAGTCATACAGAGAGAGAGAGAGAGAGAGGCAGAGACACAGGCAGAGGGAGAAGCAGGCTCCATGCACCGGGAGCCCGACGTGGGATTCGATCCCGGGTCTCCAGGATCGCGCCCCGGGCCAAAGGCAGGCGCCAAACCGCTGCGCCACCCAGGGATCCCTTCTTAATGTTTTTATATGCTCTGTCCCAGAGTGAATTTTTTTAAATTGTAAAGAACAATATTTTAATATTCTGATTTTAAAAATTGATTAGAAATAAAATCTAAGTTTTAAGTTTCCTGTGGGATTGACTTGTAACTTTTTATTTCTTATTCCATGAGTTGCATCTTATTATATCCCTGTTAAATGTGAAATCTAAAAGCTATATTTAAGGAAGGAAATTTATATTTTAATTAAAGTTATTTGGGTTTAAGAAAAATGTATATGGGCAAAACATGGAAGAGTGTTCTTTCCTGGATTCTATTTTCTTTTTAAAGTTATGAAGTAGTGAAGATTCCATTTTTAGGATTTATGCTTGCAAGCTAGCTGGCATTGCTCTGCATAAGCAGTTGTGGTTTCTAAGTCTTGACTAGGAGGACATAATGCCTGATACTCTTGAAAGAAATTATTTTTTTTAAGATTTTATTTATTTATTCAGGAGAAACGCAGAGAGAGAGAGAGAGGCAGAGACATAGGCAGAGGGAGAAGCAATCTCCCCAGGACCCTTGGGATCATGACCTGAGCTGAAGGCAGACGCTCAACCACTGAGCCACCCAGGCATCCCTGAGAGAAGTTATTTAGTACCATTGGTATTGGGCTTTCTGTCATTTATTAGATAACAAGCGGTATTATGCTCTTTGAAAGTTGCTTGTTCAGTCAGCTGTAATACAGATTTAATATTTACAACTCCAGTTAAAAATAAAGATGAATAATTTTTCATGGGGAAATTTGTTCTAGAGTATAAATCTGAGACATATCATTTTACTTTATTCTGACAATTGCTCTTTGAACATATACAGTCCTATCTTACTTGGCTTTGCTACCACCAGGAAGTGCTGTGATTATTTTGCATTTATTTAACTTCTTGTGTAAAGAATCTGGTTTCTTTCAGCTCTTGAGTCTCATAATGGGTTCTTTTGATCCTGAGTCTCTTGATTCTCTGCTTCCAACTTCTCTCAGAGAAAGGCTTAAGAGGTAGGAGAAGATGGAAAAAAACCGAGTATTTGTTAATTACTTGGTAAAATAGCTTATGGAGGAAATAGGTAAACTGTGTTCCAAATGAAAATTATTTGGATGTAACTTAAAAGCCTGTTAATTTGTAACTAGATAATTAGCTACTTTTCATGAGAAAAAGTGCTCACAGATAAAAGTACATTAAGATGGAAAGAAAAGGGATCCCTGGGTGGCGCAGTGGTTTGGCGCCTGCCTTTGGCCCGGGGCGCGATCCTGGAGACCCAGGATCGAATCCCATGTCGGGCTCCCGGTGCATGGAGCCTGCTTCTCCCTCTGCCTGTGTCTCTGCCTCTCTCTCTCTCTCTCTCTCTCTGTGTGACTATCATAAATAAATAAAAAATTAAAAAAAAAAAGATGGAAAGAAAAACCTGAGTGACATTGCTGGTTTGATAAATGCCTTTAGATGGCAAGGAATCCTTGCCATTAATCAAGTTTCTTAGAATACCTTCCTTCTGCCCAACACTGGATGTGTGGTGGAATGCTTAGAAACCACTTGAAAACAATGTCTGAACAATCCTTTCTGTATTTATGACTCCCAGTGATTTAGAAAGAACTCATGGAAGGGTTGCTGATCATAGGGCACATGGGAGTGGAAGAACAGATTTCTGTAGCAGCTCTCCCAGCTGATGTGCTTTTAAAAACCTGTTTTTTCCTAGGAGGCTAGAGGAAGTCCAATGGAGAATCTCTCTAATGGTTGGATTCTCCTTTTTCCTCTACTTTCCTTCTTTTAACCCCTTTCTCCACTCCTAGTATTTGGGGAATAAGAGGGGAGAGAACTTAGTGGCAGACTAAGGAATCTTGATTGTCTCTGGTCACATTAAGAAATGATCCTATACTACTGGATCCTGATGCTATTGCTATTTATTATTTAATTTCAGAGCATCCTCAAAGACACTTCATTTGGGCCAGGCATTTGTAAAGGAAGGTGTTTACTGTTCTCTGCTTCTCTCACACACTATTACATATGTGGCCTTCATGTTTCTCTTCTTTCTTTTCTTTTAAGCAAATCAGTAGTTTGCAGATCCAAGTGACTTCACTTGCACAGTCAGAGAATGAGTTGCTGAATTCGAACCAAATACTGAAGGAAATGGTGGAGAGGTTAAAACAAGAATGCCGAAATTTCAGAAGCCAAGCTGAAAAAGCACAAGTAGAAGTTGAAAGGTAGAGAGAGTTTGCTCTTTTTTATGTACAAACTATTTCTTCTTTCTGCTATATTATATGTAGTCCTTTTAGTGACGATTCCAATGTTGATTATGTTTTGGGACCTGGTTAAAATACGCTTTGACAGTGTACAATGGTTATTAGGTAATGTACTTTCTAGAGAATGAGCTTTATGAACTCTTGAAATTTTTTTTTAAGGCATTTAGGACAGAAGACTAAAAAAAATTTTTTTTAAGATTTTATTTATTTATTCATGAGACACACACACACACACACACACACTCACACACACACACAGAAGCAGAGACACAGGCAGAGGGAGAAGCAGGCTCCATGCAGGGAGCCTGACGTAGGACCCGATCCTGGGTCTCTGGGATCAGGCCCTGGGCCGAAGGCGGTGCTAAACCGCTGAACCACCCAGGGACAGAAGACTTTTAAAAATTCTGCCTAACCACAGTATTCTGAAAATCCTCAGAGAAACACTTCTTTATTCACTGAATAAACAAATACGTTAATATATTTTTTACTTCAGATATCTAATTATTCTTCTGAATGCCAGAGAATCAGAAAAAAAAATTTTGTGACTTGGAAAACTTCCTAAAATTAGAACTATAATCTCTTGGATTGTTCCTTTGAGAAGTTCATTTATTTGTTTAGTTTTTGGTCTTGAAATTTGTTAGTAATAAACCGTGTATAGTAAACTGGCAAGGAGATGATTTAGGTGATGTTCAAGATCTTACATTCTCTGGAAAATTTTGTTTAGATATGATAGAAAACTATTTTGTATATGGTATATCTTTATAACATGTTAGTATTCTATTTTTGTTTGAATCTACAAAACATTTTTCGGATTTTCTCTTTCTGAAGGCTCCTTTGCCACATAAAACTTTTTTCCTTCAGTTTCTCATTATTTCGTGTTTAAAGGCTTTCCATGGTTTCACACATGTGAATTACAAGAAAGTAAGCAAGGTATTTTCCATAATGCGTTATGACATTCCACAGGGTCCAAATTATTTTGCTTATATTTTGCAAAAAAATAGAAATTTATATCTTGGAATCGTCTCAAGTGTTTGATTAAAATGCGGTTAAGAATTCTAATGACAGTATAGGTAGCAAATTTGTGTAATTGATCATTGGTTTCTGAATGTTACTCATAGGATTATATAGTAGAAAATAGTTCGATGAAGTGTCAGTCATATGATTTTGGTCCCAGCTAAAACATTTAAAAGCCTGTATGACCTTAGATGTGTAATCTGACATTTTAGGGTTTATAAATCTCATTTGTACTGCCTATCTATAGTAATGATACTAAAAATTATGGAAGGTGTGCAGAAGAACTTTAAAGATATATAAGTTGTATGTTATCTTAAAATATTGTTTATATGAATTTTACTCTAGTCAGAAAACATCTTGCATTAAGACTTACCTGGGTTGATTTTTAACCAGCTTTATTAGACCCAGTTTTGTTTTTTTAATGTTTCAAGCTTTTTTAAAAAAATTCTAGTTAGTTAACATACAATATTAGTTTCAGAAGTAGAATTTAGTGATTCATCACATACGTATAACACCCAGTGCTCATCATAATATCCCTCCTTAATACCTATTACCCTCGCTAGAGCCAGTTTTTTTTTTTTTTTTTTTTTTTTTTTGCTAGAGCCAGTTTTTATCGCTTGATGGTTAGAATGGTTCATAGCTGGTTATTTATCCTGCTGTTAAGTAGGTGTCAGTCTTCTTTTGTTTTTTTAATAATTATTCACTTGAGAGAGCAGGAGCAGGCTGGGTGGGAGTGGGCAGAGAAAAAGGGAGATGCCAACTCCCTGCTGAGCAGGGAACCAGATGCTGTTCCATCCCAGGACTCTGGGGATCATGACCTGAGCCAAAGGTGGACACTTAACTGACTGAGCCACCCACGTGCCTCCTAGGTGTGAGTCTTTAAGCAAATTCATTAACTACGTTCTAGGCCTCAGTTTGTTTATCTATAAAATGGAGATGATAGTAGTACCTAAATCAAGGGGTTATTGTGAAGAATAAATGGCATAGGACAAAGGGTTCTAAGCACAGTGCTTGGTTCATAAGAAGTACTCAGTAATGAGAGAATTAGTAAATATGTGGCCATGCAAGAGTTCCCGCAGTTGGGTACCTAACAGTATGGTGAAGCAGGTAATGAGCTTGATTATACTTGGGATAATATTTATTTAATCCTAAGAGTTAACTTCCATGTTCTATATACATTCTTTTGACAGGACTTTGGAAGAGAAACAGATACAGTGGTTGGAAGAAAAGCATAAGCTTCAGGAACGTATCACTGACAGAGAAGAAAAGTATAATCAAGCTAAAGAAAAACTACAGCGAGCTGCAATTGCTCAGAAAAAGGCAAGTGATTCTTATTAAAATGATTTTGATAGAGTAAAACATAATTATTCTGGGAGAATAAAATGTAATTAAAACTGAGATTCTAGTGTATGTTTAATTTGATATTTAAACATGACATTTTGCTGTCAACCTTGCAGAGCTAAATTGGGAAAATGCAAACTGCTCAACAGGTTTATTTCTAAATTTCATGTTCAAGTTGGTTTTTCAGAGCTGACATACATTTTCCCACAGAATTTTTTCATTGATAAAGTTTCTAGACCAGCCCATGTAAGTCTTATTTAACTCATTTCTGCAATTAAATTATAGGGTGATTTGGTCTGTTTCAACTATGCTTAACCAATAAACTTGTAATATCATTTTTGTGTTTAACATACTTTTTTGTTTCCAACTCAGGAATGTAGGAGCAGTGTCTCCTTGCCCCAGGAGGAGAAACTAAGCCTTCTCCTGGCTTCTGAAACAGCATGATAGTTACCACAGCTATGATCTTTTCCAAGTTTTGCAATTGCAGGCATATATTTACTCCATAATCTAAAAACTTTGTTTTCTTGGAAATAGTTCAGGGCATCATAGAAATAATGTAATCAGATGATTTCATCTAGGTCAGTGGTTTGCAACTTTTTTTCTACTGCACAATCCCAAGGAATGTAGCATGGTCCCATCCATAACCATGACTCATGGTGCAGTGATTCAGCACTTAGTTTCAACAAGATTTGGTGCATGTGTGTGGAGATGGAGGTTGGGCGGATGGCATTAAAAAATCCCATAAATGGTTTAATATGTTCCTATTTGTAAGTTCCATTAGTAAGGGCATTTGTTTTAGGGAGGCGAGAGGGTCTGAGATGAGAGGAAGGTACTTCTAGGCATAGGCACACCAGTCTCTTAGTGTTTCTGTTTATTGGAAAGGTTAGCCTTTCATATTTGCATAAGAGAAGAGAACTATATATCATTTAGGTATTCCAAAGACTCTGTTCCTAGTCACCTATTTATGGTTATTGGATATAACTACCAAATGTGTCCTGAGAGTTGGAGTGACAATATGAGAAGTCTACAAGTCATTGTTTCTCCACTTTTTTTGATTTCTGAATATTGCTTTTCTCTTCCCATAATGCTGGAAGTAGTATAACATTGAGATTAGAAAACAGCATTTATTATATTAGGAATCTCAGTATTTTATACTCAAATGTAAACTTTCTTTTTTTCCCCCTGTATGTATCATTTCGTTTTCTTTCTGTCCATATAAATACTGAGTGCTGTGTGGTTATCGATGGGATTTCAGTGAAGTGTTTTATGGCTTGGGATGATCTTAGAAATTTTATTTATGGTTCCTTGTACTGTTTGAAGCCTAGAAGCATCTGAAGCCAGATTTTAGCCAAAAATCACTAGAAATTATAAGAGCTGACTTTATCTTTCACAGAGAAATATTTATGTTAAGGTTTTAGAGATTAGTATTCTAAAGATCAGATAGATTCTAATTACCACTGAGGTTAGTTTGGGTTGACTTCTTCTGGAGCAAAAGTGACATCCAGTGGTGAGAGAGATTACCAACTTAATCATAGGTATACTAGAAATAAGGGAAGAACTGATAATCTAAGAACACTGACAAAATAACCTTTCATCAATATTGTGACCTGTGGTGAATTTTCTTTGCTACTGAAATAGCAAAGAAATGATGGATGTGAACATAGGAAATATCCATATCATTTTTAAAAATGTGATCTGTGAGTTATGATTTTAAGTCCTAGAAAATTGTTCAGTTCAATAAATAATTATGACTCAGGGCTATCATCATCATGTGGGACACTTCCCTAGAGGCTTACAACTTTACATTAGTTAAAGTGGGAAGATAATATATGTGACATAGAAATACTATTAAAAGTCTGTAAGTACATATAAATTTAGGGGTGGGGATTTTGGCATTCAGATAGTTTGTACAGGTTAGGGAACTGAAGTGGTAGGTAACCAAGATTATCTGACTAGTAAGATTCAATGCCATGACTCAGATTCACACTTTCTGTTCTAAATCCTGTGTTCTTTCTGTGCTGTTACTCTTTTAATTTCCCAATTTCTTTGATTCCAGATACTTAAGTGCTTTTCTCTTCATTGTACCTGTATGAGTCTTATTCCTTATGTCAGAATAATCCTCTAGAAAGTTAATTTCTTTAATTTAAACTCTTTCCCATTCAAGTTAAAGATAATGAAATAGATATGAAAATTTTGGTCATAAGGTTACATAAATATAAATCTTAAGAGTGCAATAGACTTTTTAAGTTCTTTAATAAAAATCATAACTTTCTTATTTAAAACAAGTCACAAAATACTAACTTTAGGGCAGAAATCAAAATTCTTTAGGGTTGTTTTCTTGTGAGTGATTCTTATAACTGGGATGTAGCAGCTTTGTTTTTCCCCTGAGGCTAGAAAAGATGGCTCACTGCCATCTGAGTTTGTTTATTTACAACTCCAACCTCCTATCCACAAAGCTTATGTCATTTCTGGTAAGTGTTTCTAGGTAAAGTCTTTATGTAATGATATTTTGATGTGTTGATTTGTTTGGAAAAACTTGACCAGGTATCTTGAGTTGAAATGCCTTTCTGTGATTGTTGGCTTCCCTGTATGTTTTTCTCTTATACATTGTTGAAGTGTGAGTATGAAGAGAGATCTCTTGGTTTGAGCTGAATAAGTTGTACTTTTCCTTTTGAGGCACTTGAGATGACAACTTGTTATTTTTATTTTAAGGTATATTTCTCTGAAATTATTCTTGGCTAGATTACTGTTATGAGTGTTTTTGGGGAAAAAATGAATTGTAGTCTTGAAGTTGTAAAATATCTGTTGAATATGTTGTGTGGCCTATCATTATATTATACACATAAGGAAAATAGAAGCCATGATTAATTCCTGCTTTTGATGACCATATAATCTAGTTGGAGAAATAAGATAACATGTACTATATGAAGAATACTAATGGTCACTCTCGGGTGATCTGTATGGACACTAAAGTTTGAGACCAGTGTTAGGGAGAAGAAAGCCTGAAGACCGATTAGGAAGCTATTTTAATAAAATGAGGTAAGAAGTCTGGAATTTAGGCTTGTGAAATGGGAGTGAAGGGGAAAGGTGACTCTTTAAAATTATTTTGAAGGAAAAAAGTTATAGAATATGGTGCTAAATAAGAAGAGAAAAATATGAAGTGTTTTAGTTATGAAAGGATATAAATGGAGTTGTCATGATGGAATGAAGAACACCTGTCAGGTGAGGAGTAGAAAGAGAAAGAGAAGATATATTCCACTAAACACGTGTCAGATCTGAACTGATGGCAGTTCTTCCTTGTACTCATGTCTTAGTCTCTTAAGTGAGGGTACTGTGCAAATAACTAGAAATAATGGAATGTAAAGCATAGAGATTAGTACTTCAGATTAGGATAAAGAATTAGACACTTGAGATTTTGCAAGTGTTTGAAGAATAAAAGGACTTAGAAGAATCAAAGAATTAAATTGACTTAGAAAGAGGGACTAGATTTAGTAGAGGAATGGTCATAGAGGTAAGAGCTACAGTATGGTGTTGTAGAAGCCACAGGAAAAGAATGGTATCAAAGATAAGTGGTCGTTTAGCATCATTTCTGAAAAGAGTTCACTGAATCTGGCTAGAAGGTGGTAAAAGGGGAATCCCAGATTTGGTTCTTCTATTAGTGTTCTTTCAATTTTTCTGTTACCCCTTTGTATTGTAATAATATTTTTTTTTTTATTTTTTAAAAAGATTTTATTTATTCATTCATAGAGACACAGAGACAGAGAGAGAGGGGCAGAGACACAGGCAGAGGGAGAAGCAGGCTCCTTGCAGGGAGCCTGAGCGGGACTTAACACCGAGGTACCCACTTGACAATCCTGTGATTGTATTGGACCACTGAAATCAAAATTAAAATCATTCCTTATAGCCAGTTTCCCCTCTGAATTCTCATTTCTTTTAGTAGAATGTCATTCTTCCTATCACTTAGGCTTCAAACCTTTCATTCATCCTGAGGGTTCCCTTCCCCCAGATCTAGTCACTGTATTGGTTTCTAAGAGCTGCTACAACAAATTACTGCAAACTATGTGGCTTAAAACATCAGAAAGGTATTGTTTCATAGTCCTGGAGGTCAGAAGTCCAAAATCAAATGCCTGTAGGGCCGTGCTCCCTCCAAAGGCTGGATCTGTTCCACACTTCTCTCCTAGCTTCTGGTGGTTGCTAGCACTCCTTGGTGTCCCTTGGCTGGTAGGCATATTATTTTATTCTGTCTCTTTGTCTTTATTTGGTGTTCTCCTTTTGCATCTTGTCTCTGTGTCCAGATTTCCCTCTTTTTATAAGGACACCAGTCATACTGGATTTAGGGGCTACCCTAATTTAATATAACCTCATTTTAACTTGATTTATCTGTAAAGACTCTTTTTCTGGAGAAGGTCACTCTAGAGTCTTTTACCAGCAACTAGTTTTCTAATTCTTTGGACTAGATTGTCCAACCATTTAGTTAAATTTTGATACTACATCACATTCCACAAGGTAAAGGGTTCAGTCTCAGGAGACTGCCTCTGTGTCAGATGCCAGGTCCCGGGCCACTGTACTTCTGACCAACTGGCTATGAATTGGAGATTCTCATGACTTTTTTTCTGGTCTGATACTTTGCTAGACTACTCACAGAACCCAAGAAAACAAATTACTTACATTTACTGGTTTATTACAAAGGTTACAACTCAGGAACAGCCAAATGGAAGAGATGCATAGAGCGAAGGATTGAGGGCAAGCATGGCGTTTCCATGTGCTC
Source organism: Nyctereutes procyonoides (assembly GCF_905146905.1). NCBI lineage: Eukaryota > Metazoa > Chordata > Mammalia > Carnivora > Canidae > Nyctereutes > Nyctereutes procyonoides. The sequence goes on from NW_026575122.1 coordinate 29,701,376, forward strand.
TCTGAGTGTGCCATCCTCCTAGCAAATCAGTGTGCTCACTAACCTGGCAACTGTGTAGGTTTCTTTGTTGAAGAGTTTTTATAGAGATTGATCTCCAATCCCCCTTCCTTCTGAGGAGTAGAGAGTTGGGGAATGCTACTGAAAATTCCCTCTCTCTTGGTCTTTCTGGTGGCCATCCCCATCTTGATGCTATTTAGGGGCCCAACCTTAAGTTACCTCATTAGCATAAACTCAGGGGTAATTGAAAAGGGCTGGTTGTGAATTACAAAAAACACTCCTATCACTCCGGAAATTCCAAGTATTGTAGGATCTCTGTGTTAGAAACCCAGGACAAAGACCAAATAAATTTTTTTTATATCATAGTCATGTTCTGAGGTTCTCAGTGGACATGAATATTTGGGAGACACTGTTCAATCCTTTACAGTCACTCGGGCCCATGAATTCTTTCTTTGTAATGTGTCTTGCATTTTTCCCCCTCCCCTCATTTCTTTTATTCCTGTTGCTAACATCCTAGCTCACTCAGGCTCTATCCACTAGACGGTTGCTCTGTATTCATTTAGCCAATTTACTCAACAGATTTATTGAGTACCTACTTATGTACCAGTTTTGTTCACTGGGATACAGAAATAAAAACTGTGCTGAGGAGCTTACATTGCAGTGTGTGGGTGACAGTAAAAAAATATTTTTCAGGTGGAGATATGTGCTAAGAGGAAAACTAAGGGGAATAGAGGATGCTCTTTGAAATAAGTGGTCAGGGAGGGCTTCTCTGATAACATCTGAGCAGAGACCCAAAGGAAGGGAGGAAGGATGCCACGTTTATGTAGGGGAACAGTGTTTCCAGACACGATGGCAAGTAAAAGAGGCAGGAGTCTGCTTGGTATGTTGGAGTACAAGGAGGGAGAGTTAGGTCACTGGAATAGAGACAGAAGTAGTAGGAGGCCAGGTGATGTTTTTATTCTTTGGTTTTTATTCTGAATGTGAGAGGAACACACTAGAGAATTCTAAATTGAAAAATAATATAATCTGCATTATGTATTTAGAAGAATCTCTGGCTATTGTATAGAGAGACAAATAGTGGAGTGGTGGTCAGATTCTGTTTATATTTTAAAGGTGGGGGTTTACAGTAGTTGTAGGGCATGAAAAATATAAATTAAATATGACTAAGATACTGGACTTGAACACTTAGTTAAAATAGAGTTGCCGTTACTGACATGGGACAGAAGGAAAAGGGTTTGGCAAAATACAGATACTTCTTTCGGACATGTTAGCTCTTTGAGATACCCATTAGATTTCCAGGTGGAGATTTTCAGTAGTCTGGTATAGATACCTGAATCAGGAATTCAGGAAGGAAGACTGGACTAGGGATAAAGACTTGGGAGTCATCATTGCATAAATGATATTGAAAGCAAAGGGATTGAATGAAGTCAGCTAGGAAGTAAAGGAAGACTGAGAAGAGAGTGAGTCTGAGGATTGAACTTTGAGGAATGCCAAAGTTTAGAAGTTGAGAAGAAAAGGAGGAGACTGAGAAGGAGTGGTAGGAGGACCAAGAAGGTTCTAGATGCCAAATGAAGAAAAGACTGTGAAGAGTGTCGGTGTTAGAGATATGAGGAGAGACAAGAAGTTATTAAAAAAAAAATGTAAGAGTTTGGGAGAATGATTAGATTAGGGGAAATTAGGATTGTCAGTGCAGTGCATAGCTGTGGGTATGTTTACCAACTGTGTTCAATTGTGTAGGCCCAGATGTGCAGTCACTAGAGTTGTATTTAATAAATGTCAAGTTTTGAAGAAAAGTGGAACTCAAGTCACGATATTGAGGGTGTCTGTAAAGAAATGATTATAATGATGGAGTCTGAGATACTCATTGGGTCTTTTAGTCAACCAACCAGCCAGTGCTCCTATTGCATTCTAGCTCATTTCTTGGCAACTAGTAAGTGCTTAGTGAATGGTTGGGTGTTTTACAGTGATGAGAATGAGGACAACATTGTCCTGAACCCTGGCATCAAGCCTATCTCCATCTTTGCCTCTTAGGAGGCAAACTTTGGAGTCTATCTCATACACTGATGCCATATCAAATTTCACAAAACAATGTCTTTTACTTACCAATCCCTTGCCTAGAGAACCTTCAGGGAAAACCACATCTCCAGAGTATTATAGATTCTCCCTAATTCATTTATTATCCTTTATAGAAAGCCCTTTCTCATAGTTGTACTTATAGGCTGGAATTCTCTTCAGAAATACCTATGTTTTATATTACCTATAGTTTATATAAGGCCCAGTGTAATGTGCATTCAGCGTGTGTGTTATGTGTATATATATTTGATTAAGATTTGATGATGAAATAAGAAAATTGCATATGCAGTTTAAATGAGCAATAAAAATGAAGAAATATGACTAGATTTTTAAGATGCAGGTTTATATAATCATACAATAATGAAATATTGAGCATTTCCATCTTTAAAGTGTCTGCTAACTAGTTGGACTAAAATTCCTAAAAGGAGCATATGCTTCTGATGGTGACAGACTAGGAAATATGTGGATAAGCTCTCCACATGAAAGCTAGAAGAATCGGACAAAGTATTTTAAAAAATATCGCCATGGAGAGCATTGAAGAATTAGGAGGCCAAGATCCTGGAGAGTGAGGAAACCTAGAGGTGAGCAAGGCCTGTGAAGAGTTGCTTTTCCCTTAGAGGAAACTGCTGATTCTAGAAGCAATAGTTGAGAGGCTGAGGAGTGAAGCAAAGCTTTTGACAACTTCACAGGGCTTAGGGAGCAAAAATTGAGAGAATCTGCCAGAGAGAAGATCTCAGGTCTAAGTACACTAGTGCTTTGGGTTGGGACCCCAAAGGGGAAGGATATATTCTTGGACTAAGAATAGTGAAACTAGCCTGGCCTTTGCAAGAATTGAAGCATAGCTTGCAAAGATAATGTCGGTCCTTCTAATTAGATTAAATTTACCCAAAATATTAGTTTTCTAGCTGCCTGCAAGAAGCAAATGTAAATCTACTTTAAGGGAAAATAACATTAAAGACTTCAAATTATTTCCATAGCTTATATAATAAAAGCTAAAAATAAGCATAAATAAAATATAATATAGCCATAAATACACTACATACCTATTAGAATAGCTAAAATCTGAAATACCAACTGTACTAAACACTGGCAAGAATATGGAACAAATAGGAAATCTGATTCATTATGTGGAATTAGAACAAAGTACAGCCATTTATTTTGGAATACACTTTGGTAGATTCTTACAAAAGTTAGACATAGTCAAACCATACCATCCAGCAGTCATGCTCCTAGATATTTATCCACATGAATGAAAACTTATATTCACACACACATTTATAGCAGCTTTATTCATTATTGTCAAAACTTGGAAGTAAGCAAGATGTCCTTCAATAGCTGAATGGATTAAAAAAAAGACTGTTATGTCCATACAATGGATATTTTTATTTAGTGATAAAAGGAAATGAACTGTCAGGCAATGCAAAGACATGGAGGAACCTTACGTGCATATTGCTAAGTGAAGGAAACCAGTCTGAAAAGACTATATGCTATATGATTTCAACTGTATGACATTCTGGAAAAGGCAGGACTGTGGATACAGAAAAAGCCCCTGTGATTGCCATGGGTGGTTGGGGGTAAGGTGTAGAGGGTAGGGATGAATAGGTAGACGAAACTATTCTATATAATAGAAACTATTCTATATAATACCATGATAGTGAATACATGATATTATGCATTTGGCAAAGCCTGTAGAACTGTACAACACCAAGAGTGAAACTTAATGTCAAATGCAGACTATAGTTAATAATAATGTTTCAATATTGGTTCATTAACTTTAATAAGTGTACCACACCCATGTAAGATGTCAATAATAGGAGAAACTGTGATGGGGGAATATATGAAAACTCTCTACTTCCTGTTATATTTTTCTATAAACCTAAAACTGCCCTATTAATAAAGAATCATCATCATCATCCCAGTCACACAAGGAAATAAGATAACATGGAAAATCAAGAGAAATGCTAACCAATATAAAGAGACTCCCCGATAGAGGATCTAGGCAATGGAGTTTAACAGATAAAGACTTTAAAATTACCATGTTATTATATGTTTAAAAAATACAAGCTTGAGAATTGCTCCAGAAAACAAAACCATTAAAATAAATAGCAAGGTTAGTACTAAAACAATAACTGAATTACAAACTTGTTGTATAGATTTAACTGCAGATATCATCGTCATCCTCAAGATACAACCAGAGATAAATGAAATAAAATATACATTAGGGAAATTTAAAATACCAACAGCTGATTTTTTTTTAAATGGGAATACTTTAGTCTAACAGGTTTTTTTTTTTAATTTTTAATTTTTATTTATTTATTTATGATAGTCACAGAGAGAGAGAGAGAGAGAGGCAGAGACACAGGCAGAGGGAGAAGCAGGCTCCATGCACCGGGAGCCCGATGTGGGATTCCATCCCGGGTCTCCAGGATTGCGCCCTGGGCCAAAGGCAGGCGCCAAACCGCTGCGCCACCCAAGGATCCCCCAACAGCTGATTTTTTAAAAAAGTGATAAAATTGATAAAGCCTTAGACTCATTTTTTTCCTAATTCACCACAAAATAGGTAGGTGAACACAGATACACAATATCATGAATGAAAAAGGGATATCACTATATATATTTTCTTCAAGATTTTATTTTTAGATAATCTCTACACCCAACATGGGGCTCAAATTCCAACTCCGAAATCACCAGTGGCATGCTCTACCGATTAAGCCAGCCTAGTGGCCCTCTTAAAGGCATTAGAACAACAAGAATATTACAAAAACAGCTATGCTAATTATGCAGTTTAGATGAAATGAACCAATTCTTTGAGGAACATCTTAACTAATACAGAAAGAATTAGATAATCTGAATAGTCCTGTATCTGTTAAGTAAATGGAAACCATAATTTAATGCCTGACTCATTTGGCTTCACTGATAAATTCTTCCAAATACTTAAGGAAGAAATAATACCATTCTTAACATAAACTTTCCCATAAAATAGAAAAGAGAGGAAAACATCCTTACCTATAAGGTTAGAACCCAATACTGTCATTATAAGAAAAAAAAATTACATCATAAACAGATATAAAAATCTTAAATACTAGCAAATTGAATCCAGTGATATATAAAAATGATAATATATCATGAACATGTAGGATTTATTCCAGGAATATAAGGTAGCTTAACATTCAAAATTGATTAGTATAATTCAACACTGTAATAGAACAAAGAAGAAAAACTATCATGATCATCTTAATAGACACAAAAATAATTGGCAAAATTCAACACCCTTTAATGATACATTCATTAAAATAAGAAGGGATATTGTAACTATAAAAGTTCTATATCTAACATCATACTTACTTATTAAATAATTGAATGCTTCCCTTTATGCACCCAAGTTCAGGAACAAGGGAAGTATGTTCACTGTCACCATTTTGTTTAACATTTTATGAGAGGCCCTAGCTAGCATAATAAGACAAGAAAAAGAAATAAAAAGATCAGAAAGGAGGAAGTAAAATTGTCATTCACACATGACATGATTGTATGGATAAAAGTACAAATAAATCTATCAAACTATTATGTACAATTTAAAAATTACAGAAAAAAAAGGTCAAGTAACAGTTAAATTTTTTTTTTGTTATCCCATTTGCTTTATTATTTCTGGCAATTCTGTGAATAACAACTAAATTTAAGCATTCGTATGCATCATTTTGTTATGCTTGCCCTCTTAGGCTATTATAGAGTTCAACAATCTTTTTTTGAGATATAATTGACATATAACATGTCAGAGTTTCAAGTGGACAACATAATGATTCAGTATTTTTATATATTGTGAAATGATCACAATAAATTAATCTAGTTAATATCCATCACCATACATAGTTTAAATTTTTTTTCTTGTGATGAGAACTTTTAAAATTTACTTTTAGCAATTTCCAGATACCTAATACAGTATAGTTACCATGCTGTACAATACATCCATGGGACTTGCTTTGTAACTAAGGGTTTATATCTTTGGACTCCCTTCTCCCATTTTACCCACACCTCACCCTCTGCCTCTGGCAGCCACCAGTTTGTTCTTTGTATCTGTGAATTTGTTTCCTTCATTTGTTGTTTAGATTCTCAACATAACAGAATATAGAGTATTTTGTCTTTCTCTGCCTGCCATAGTGCCCTCAGGGTCCATCCATGTTATAACAAATGACAAAATTTCCTTCTTTTTTATGACTGAATCATATTCCATTGTGTAAATAATTGCTAGATCATATTATAGTTCTATTTTTAATTTTTTGGGGAATCACTGTACTATTTTCCCTAGTGGCTGCACTCCTGTATTGCTGGTAGAGATGTAATTAATAGAACCACTTTGGAAAACTGGCAGTATTATTTATTAGAGCTGTGACTCACTTCTGAGTATGTACTCAAGAGGAATGAGTAGATTATATCCAGCAAAAACATGGAACATTCATAGAAGCTTTATTCATAATGGCCTTAAATTGAAACAATTCTAATTTTCATCAATAGGAGAATGGATAAGATGTATATTTATAAAATGGATGACAACATAACAATGGAAGAGAACTGTGCCATACAATAACATGTCTTAGTCATATGGACGGCATATTGAACAACAACAACAACAAAAACTCAGAGACTGAAGAGTATATACTGTATAATTTCTTTTCTTCAGGTAGACAGGTAGATAGAGTCTTAAATTACCTGTAAACACATATAAATACATACTCACGGTGATTAAGGACAGAAAAATGGTTCCTTTGCCAGGGTAGAGTGGAAGTGGCATGAGGCAACCTTTTGGGGGTGCTGGAGGATGGGAATCAATGGGAAGATGAGAAAGAATGCCCAAAGCAGTGTTATCTCCCAACTGTAAATAACCCAGATGACCCTCAGTGGTGGACTGGTAGATACATTAAACTACGTGATATTCATAAGTACAGTCTAAGATGTGGTAGTGAACTATTCCTGTAAGCAATAACACAAATCTCACAGTCCTTTGAGAAAGGATTCTTTCTTTCCTTTCTTTTTGAAATTCTTTCAATTTCAAAGAGAAAAAACATGGAACGTTCATAGAAGCTTTATTCATAATGGCCTTAAATTGAAACAATTCTAATTTTCATCAATAGGAGAACGAATAAGATGTATATTTATAAAATGGATGACAAAAAGAATTTCAAAAAGACTATGATTCTGTTCATATGAAGTTCAAAAATAAGGAAAACTATGCTATAGCTTTGGAAGTAAATTAGTTGGTTATCTTTTCAGAGGAAAGAAAGGGGTAGAGATTACGAGGAGGAAGGGTAGGGGCACTTCTGGTATAGCGGTGCTCTTGACCTGCAGGTCAGAATGTCAGCATTTGCTTTGTGAGTTTTACATTTTGCTTTACATTTACGTTCTGTGCATTTTTCTATAAGCCTGATATACTTCAAAAGAAAGAATTACAAAACAAATACCTGAAAGAGCTGTAGCTACTAAAGGAGTTGCAACAGTTATACATATTTTTCTATTAAAAAACAAACACTTCATTGTAAAAATGAAAAAATAATTATTTTTTAGATACTACTTTTGTACTCTACACTGATTTTTCCATATTAGAAAATGTTCCCTTTATAAAGTTTAAATTATTCCTTTTTAATATTTAGAAAGGCATACTTTCAAACTGAGATGCATGCATAATCCATCTTAGCTTTCTGATTCTTTACTGCTTTGGTAGCAATTTATCAGTTGTAAACATACTTTCTCCCCTCCTCCCCCAGAGATTTTATTTATTTATTTGAGAGAGAGAGATAGTGAGAGAGATCATGAGCTGAGGGAGGGGCAGCAGACTCTCATTGAGTAGGGAGCCCGATTCAGGGCTTGACCCTGGAACCTGAGCTGAAGGCAGCCGCTTAGATAACTGTGCCACCCAGGTGCCCCTGTAAGCATGCTTTTAATTTTAAAATTTTAGTTCTTTTATAAAACACATATCTTTTGGGAAAATAAGGAGCTTGTGATTCCTTATCAGGTGACAGGCAAGCTCATTAGTAAAATTTGACTCCTTCCTTTTTTAGATGCTTTACTTGCAGCAGTTTAGTTATTGATTCCCATTTTCTGGTTTGCATCCATAACAACTCCATTTGTCACATGAGGATATGAGGTACATCTGTGGCTTATTATCTTTGCAATTTTCAATAAGAATCATATCTACTAATCTTTCCTAGTATTCACTGAAAATATTTATCTCTAAGTAAAATTTCTTTTGTTGAGTAAAATGTTCTCTATATTTTGTTTAAATAGGAGATTTTGTATTAATGTACTTGCTCATATTGTTTCTTTTTTTCTAGAGAAAATCTCTTCATGAAAACAAATTGAAGAGACTACAGGAGAAAGTAGAAATCTTAGAGGCAAAGAGAGAAGAATTAGAAACAGAAAATCAGGTGTTAAATAGGTAATTGTATACATACATATCCCATGTAGTTAGTGACTTTGATATTACAGAAGTTTGATACTGAGTATAATGTACTGTTTTCTTTTAAAATTTCTCTCCTTTCCTCCTTCCCTCCCTTCCATTTCTCTGTAAGGCACTTGTTTTCTTTTACATTTAGAATTCTAAAACTGTTAGTTGTATTTCTAATTCATTATCCTTGTTGTTATTTTTTTTGGCTGAATGTTCCTTCACACCAAAAGGTCTTTAAACACATCCCAGGGATCCCTGGGTGGCGCAGCGGTTTGGCGCCTGCCTTTGGCCCAGGGCGCGATCCTGGAGACCCGGGATCGAATCCCACGTCGGGCTCCCGGTGCATGGAGCCTGCTTCTCCCTCTGCCTGTGTCTCTGCCCCTCTCTCTCTCTCTCTCTCTCTCTCTCTCTCTCTGTATGACTATCATAAATAAATAATAAAAAAAATTGAAAAAAAAAAAAAAAAGAATAGCTTTAAACACATCCCAGGCATTTATGTTATGATTGGGATTGACAGGAAAGGTCAGGAAAGTTCACTGGCTTTGGTAGACAGAAATGGTATGAGTTCTTGCTCCTGAGACAAGACAGTTGTAGCATTGCATAGTTCACAAAATGTAGCTAGAACTTTGAATCAAGACTTTTGATTTCTTGGTGTGGAAAAATATTATTGGCCCACAGCTTCTGGTTTTTCATTTACATTACAAACATAGCTAATAATTTGCATGATGAGCATTTTTGAGCAGAGGTGATTTGCCATATTAGTGCTAGTGGCATTATATGACCTATTTGATTCAAGTTAATACAAACTTATCAAATTCAGCTAATTTTAATGGGAGCTTTCATTCAGCATTAAAACAATGTTAGACTTTTCTGTAATGGAAATTGCCAATATCAAGCAGTGATGTTTAATAATGTGCACTGGCCTTCTTGGGTGTAATTATTATATAATGTGGAAGTTTGTTTTTTAGAACACCTGAAGTTTATAGACTTCTGGAATTCATATCTTTTTTTTTTTTTTTTGAGAGAGAGAGTAGGAGAGTGGGGGATATGCAGAGGGAGAGAGAGAATCTCTCTCTTTTTATTTTTTTTTATTCTTTTTTTAAATTTTTATTTATTTATGATAGTCACAGAGAGAGAGAGAGAGAGGCAGAGACACAGGCAGAGGGAGAAGCAGGCTCCATGCACCGGGAGCCCGACGTGGGATTCAATCCCGGGTCTCCAGGATCGCGCCCTGGGCCAAAGGCAGGCGCCAAACCGCTGCGCCACCCGGGGATCCCCTCTCTCTCTTTTTTTAAAGATTTATTTATTCATTCAGAGAGAGAGAGAGGCAGAGACACAGGCAGAGGGAGAAGCAGGCTACATGCAGGAAGCCTGACATGGGACTCGATCCCAGGTCTCCAGGATCACACCCCGGGCTGCAGGCGGCACTAAACCACTGCGCCACCAGGGCTGCCTGTAGAGAGAGAATTTTTTTTTTTTTAAGATTTTATTTCTTTATTGATGAGAGACACCAAGATAGGGAGAGAGGCAGAGACACAGGCAGAGGGAGAAGCAGGCTCCATACAGGGAGCCTGACGTGGGACTTTATCCCAGGTCTCCAGGATCATGTCCTGGGCTGAAGGCGGCGCTAAACCGCTGAGCCACCCAGGCTGCCCTAGAGAGAGAATCTTAAGCAGGCTCCACGATGAGCATTGAATTCAATATGGGGCTCAGTCACACAACGCTGAGATCATGACCTGAGCTGAAATCAAGAGTCGGATATTTAACTGATGGAGCCACCCGGAGTCCCGAATTCATGCAAACTTTATAATACTCTATTCCAAAGTATGAAGCCACCAAATTTATTCTAAAATAAAATTCAATTTATTACCTTTTCTATAACCATTCATTTAGAAATATTATCAATTCATGATTGGGCAGCTATGGCACTGATTTATCTAGAACTTTGAGTGGTTTTGAAATTGTATTTAATTAGTGGTGTGGTTGATGGTCAGGAAATTCACATCCAAAAGAGTGATGGTATGTAATTACAGGCCTGAAAAGTTAGCTTTATCAGCTTATCATCATTTTCCCCTAAAGTTGGTGGGTAGCTTCACCTGCCATCAGCTACATTTTTTAAAAGATTTGAGAGAGAGAGAGAAAGAGAGAGAGAGAGAAGGGAGTACATGCACATGCAGGTGGAGGACAGAGGGAGGAAGAAACTTGAGGCTTCCACTCAGTGTAGAGTCCCATGTGGGGACTCATGACCCTGAGATTGTGACCTGAGCCTAAACTAAGAGTCATCTTTACTAACTGCACCACCCAGGCACCCCCATTAGCTACAATTTTAATGATTAGGTTGAACAACATGAAATTCCCTGTAATGGACCATAAAATTTTACATAAAAATTAAATTGCCATAAAAATGGCAATTTTGTAAGATTCAACCTAGTGTTTTCTCTATTTCTATTTGATTCCTTCTATAAAATAAGGCACCCTTTTGGTTTAAGGAGTCTTTTAGTTTCAAGCTTCATGGGTTGGGGGAGTGCAGTGGAAATGAAAGTAAAAGTATCAAGAGTTTTAATCTTTGATTAATTGGCAAATTTAAAATGAGTTGATAGTTGGGGTGCCTGGTGGCTTAGTTGGTTAAGTTTCCAACTCTTGGTTTTGGCTTAGGTCATGATCTTAGGGTCGCAGTGTGGAGTGAAGCTTGACATAGAGCGCAATGTGCTCTGCTCAATCTTAAGTAGATTGTCATGCAGAGTATGACACAGGGAGTCTGCTGGAGATTCTCTCCCCCCACCTCCTCTAAAATAAATAAATCTATTAAAAAAAAAGAGTTGAGAGTTTGCAGTGCTAACAGTAATGCATATGATTAAGATGTCATATTCCTGTTTATCTTTCTAGATGGAATCTTATGTCTATATACAGATAAAGCTTACAATTTTGAAGTCCATTTTCTTCCAGTTTAAAATTATATTTTATGAATCATACTATTCTTCAATAGAATATAACTATTAAATAACAGAAACACTTTTTTTCTTTTTAAGACAAAATGTTCCATTTGAAGACTATACAAGGCTTCAAAAAAGACTGAGGGACATACAGAGAAGACATAATGAATTTCGAAGTTTAATTTTGGTTCCTAACATACCTCCAGCAGCATCCATCAATCCTGTTAGTTTTCAGTCATCAGGCACAGTTCCAGGCATGGACCTCTCCTTTCCTGCTCATATGCAGGTAGGAGCACTTATGTTAGAGGAAAAAAGGCACTAACATTTCTGTAAGTTTTTACCTATTTAAATTCAGGGTTAATATCTGTAGAAATTTGTTGAATCTATTCTATCCTTTAGTGATGGTGTTGGAATGAAATCTCCTGGGCAGTTGGAAAGAAGAAACTTGACTGAGGAGTCTTTGAGTAACCTAGAGTTTATAGCTCACTCAATTACTGGCTACTACTGAGCATTTACTAATGCTCTGCGTTAGGCATTTTCCATAAAATTATTTAATCCTAACGGAAAATACTTTGAGGGAAGGTGTTATTATTCCAGTTTACAGATGAGGAAGAGGAGTCTGAGGTGAAGTGACTTGCCTCAGGTCATAGCTAGTAAGTTACAGAATTGAGTGTCAGACCTCAGTCTGTCTGATTCCAAATCCTGGGCTCATTCCACTGTATCAGGTCCCTGAGATACTGGAGGAATCAAACTGATTGGGTGATTTTCAACAAGATGAGCTGTTAATAAGTAATTATATTTTATAATGTTGTAAGCAGCTAAGATTTTAGTCACTGAGTTGAATCTCAGACCAAGTGCTTTGTTTATAATAAATTGCTTTTAAACTCCAGCCTTGCTAGAACATTGCCATGTAAGTATGTCTGGGCCCTGCATTAGTATTTTCTAATTCACTCCCTGGTGGGTTTTATACCTAGACAGAAGAGCAGACTTTGGGAGTTGCTTAAGGCTAGTGCCTTAGGCAGGGGAGAAGTGAAGACTAGTTAGTAGTCTGGCCCATGCTGCTGTCTTCTCAGACTGCTTAAATGGTCATCCTTTCCCTGCCAGATGCTGCAGGCCTGAGTGAAAGAGCCACTCAGCCTGTTGCCTGACAGTTATTTTTCCAGCCGCTTTTCTGAGGGTTTTTTGTTTGTTTGTTTGTTTTGTTTTTTGTTTTGCTTTTAAGGAGGAACAGCATCAAAGGGAACTCTCTCTACTTCGCAAAAGACTAGAAGAACTAGAAACAACACAAAGGAAACAACTAGAGGAACTTGGATCTACGGGGGAATGATGTTCTTGGAGAAAAAGCAGATCAAAAGGGATGAAATCAGTGTGACTCAATAAAGCTTGAAGTTTTAACGTATGTGGCATTTAGATACTGTATTACTGTGTGCCTCAAGAAAAGGTACTGGCTACATGCTCTGTTGCATCAGTGTCAGGATTGTAGGATTATACTAATGACAGGTCAAGCGTTAAAACAGCTCCAGAAATATTTAGGATACTTATTGGCAACCCTTTGAGAATGTTAAAAAAAAAAAAAAAGAAAGAAAGAAAGAAAGAAAAGAAAAAGAATGAACTGGGGAATCAGGTTTTTAAATTATTTTATTAATTTAGCTTTGAAATTTTTTGGTATTTTGCCTGAAATATGCCCATGTTGAATTCCTTCTGCCTTTTTGAGGTGCTTGTTAGTAACAGGATCAGTAAACATTTTCCAGTTTACAAGAGTTCTAAACCTCTAGTTCTTGAAAAAAAAAATACAATTTAAAGGTCAGCATTAAAAAATAAAACTTGAAGATCTCTAAATATTACAAAATGCTACCATTCTAAAAGCTGTGTGCACATAATTAAAGAGCTTAATAAATATTTTTCTATATTGTGTGTTTAATTTTATTTTGACCAGTGTGTATTTACCAATGCAGATGATGTCCCTGATTGATATTTTCTAGTTCATTATAAATGTTTATTTCTGTGTATCCCTAACCTCTTTTAAAGGAATTCTGCTGGAATAACTTCACGTGAACAAGGCAGAGTTGCAAGTCCGCCAAACTAAGTGGAATGTTCATTATCCAGAAGTCTTCAGGATCAAAAGTCCAGGTAGACAGATAGTGGAGGCCAGGGGTATAACTCCTTAGCATCATTTAAAAGAAACTAGATTTACCTACTACATTACAGAGCTGCTTATTTCATATATGCACTGGCACCTAGAGAATTTCCACAGAGCTACTTAGAATAAAAAAATCTATTATAACTAGAACATTGGAAGGGAGGGAAAAAAGACGAGCAGTCCATATTTACGTCAAAATGTTTATTTTTGGATATAGACATTTAAAACATTCATCTCCAAGTACAGCTTCAATCAGGTATACAATAAGAAATAGACTTTAAATCCCTAATACGGAAAAGGTAACAGAATTAATTTTTAAATGCTGCTGTAGACACTAGTGTTAGGAAAAAAAGTTTATAAATGAATTGTTTGCACCAAAAAAATATGCAAAGAAACTTGAAAATAGAAGTTGTTTGCCATTTGTTTCTCTGGTTGCTGTTTAATATAGACCCAGTGACTGATTGTCTTCAGCACACATCTAATTTGGCCATGTACTGCATTTGGCTAATGTGATCCAAAATATGATCTAGATAGTGCTTTTCACTGGAGGATTGACAAACACGCTACATACATTAGTGAATCTTCACACCACCTCAGTGAGGTAGGTTAGAAATATTATACAGAAATTGAGGCACGAAGAGGTAAGTGACTTGCCCAAAGTTCCCAGCAGCATCGTCCCTGGAAGAGGAGGTAAGGCTCCCCATGGGACTCGTGCCAGAGAGCTGGACAGGGACACCCTCATGTAGCATTTACTGAATACTTAGATAAAGCTGTAGCTGATCCTTTTCTTAGCATTTCTGTACCCTAAAGAAGGGAAGTCTTTTGGGCAACTCTCCTACCCTTGGCTCTCAACTGTCCTCCTGTTACTCTCTTATGAATGCCTTCACATCAAGACTGTAGAAGCCTTCAATGGGGACCAGACCTCTCACCTTTATACTTGTAAGTAACCTATTTGGTAGTATTTTTGAGGTGTGTCCATTGGACAGACAATGGTCAAAAGTGACAGGATTGGGAAGGTGCCTATCTGGGTAGTAGCTGCTTATTTGATCATTTTATTGAGGTATCACCTCTTACTCTGCCAGATATTGAGGAGCAAAAAGAATTTCATTTTTGAAGTCAAATTCACCTTTAACTGCTGATAATCCGGTACAGTGTTGGTAAATGACTTTATGATCAGTGTTTTATTTGCTACTTGAAAAATTGTCTTATCCTTGGTGCTCCAAATCCCAGATTAAAAGGTGCCACAAGGAAAGTTGAGAGTTGCCAATTACATTTTTTTTTTACTTGTAATAGAAGGAAAACACAGTGGTATTAAAATTGGTCATGAGCAGCAAAAATTCAGGAATAAAAAATCAGCAATAAAAAGACTACAGTATAACTGGATAGGGAATTCTTTAAAAAGAAAGGCATGAATAAAATGGGTATTTTGAATTCTTTCTCTTGTGAGGAATACTTTCAAAAAGTACATAGACTAAGATACCAAGTTGTATACTAATATTTTTCAGGCCTTGGGCCTCAAATATATATATTCATATATAATAACTCCAGTGTGAACAGCAATTTCATGAAATGTAAAATGTATCTTTTTTTTTTTTTTAAATCACACACAGTATTTATAACCACAGGGTTCACCAGAAATCTAAAGCAAGGAGACACGAAGTATAGAAATGTAGGATTTAGGGGAGGGAGTTATTCTTCTACAGGTAGCTCTGATCAAAGTTTTTAGACAGAAATAAACTGACTTTTTTTTTTATAATAGCCAACATGTCCACTAGCAAATACATTTAGTATGAAAAAAATGAAAAAAAGGAACACACATCAGGACACAATGGGTAAAATGCTGTTGCATTTAAATAAAGCCTCCTCACTCTCCTTGCTTTAGAGCTCCTTAAGTGAAATGGAGGTGAGCTGGATGGAGTGCAGATGGTGACCACTGAAAAACACGAGCCCTTTCAACAATGTTGCAACACTGTCAGTTTTTGGTTTAAAAACACACACACACACTCACAAATGCTAAGTGTACACACTACCAAATTCTGTGGTCAGCTTTTCCAAGAACTACTGGGGAAAGTTTCAATGCTGCAAATCCTCGAGGTTGCCCTAACACCCCCACCTTGTTTCCAAATGACTCATTTCACATTTTCTTTTGATCACTGGCAGTGTCCCCTTTTCTGCAGAGGTGCAGTGTAGCCATAAGTGCTACATAACTGTAGTTTTCAAACAAAACCTCTTTATCATTGTGCTTAAGTAAGTGGAGACTGTAGTTAACAATACTGACACTTGCTTACTGGCCCTGTATTCTCTGTAAACAAGGAGGCTGTTTGCAACAACCACTTCGACTCTATTTACAGAAAGGTTCCCACAGTATAGGCACAGGCACAGTGGTTGGTTTGCTTTCTAAAAGCTGTGCATGTGCCTTGGTCTCTAAAAGACAGTGCTCAAAGTGGAACCTATGTGCAAACTTTAAAAATTAACGACACAGAGTAGCTCAAGCAGCCATTTTCTCCCAAGTCGTCTGAAGAATTTTGCCAGATTAAGCCAGTCCCCAGAGTGCTTACATCCACTTGCATTTCTTCTTTTCATCAAATAAGACTTTTACATGCAAGAGTTGTTTCTGAGCTTCTTCCAGCCCTCGTTCTCTTTCTAGTTTATTTAGAATCTGTTGACAATTAGAACAGTTATTTTAGATATTGTGGTTTTTAGCATTACAATTCTGGGATTTTTTTTTTTTTTTTTTGCATTCCTGATGCCGTGAGTGGTAAAAATCTGTATGAAACAGATGCCAACATTTTCTTCGATAATTTACATACTCACTTTGCAAGTTGTTTTTGCTAAGTCATTATCACAGGATCAACAACACTTTGGCTTAAAATAGAAGCTAGCAAGAAATACCAACTATTTGCTTACAAATATGGGGCCAGACTTCCAAGGCCCTGTTTTATGCATTATGTCACAGCCATTCCAAGCACAGCAAGCATTCTGGGCAGCCAACATGCAGGCAGCAAGTATTTCTTCTTAAATGCAGCAGGCAGGGGCATCCTGGTCAGCGTTCTTCATTTCCCTCCCCTCCCCTCCCCAGTGCTTCCCGTCTAACCCCTGGCCCCTGGAAAGAGGGATGCTTATCATGTTTAAGGAACTCATTGCCTCTACCCTACCTTAGCGCTTCACTTGATCTTCAAGTAGCAAATGGAATTGGTGAGCTATTCTCACCATTGACATGGATAGCCTGTCCCAGCATGACTGAGTGGGGGGGAATCAGGGAAGGGGGAATTAACATATATTTGGAAACAGCGCATCTGATGACTGTGTCTGTGTGAATCCCCAAAGAAAAAAATCCAGATTAAGGAGAATTAATCATAAAGGAGAATGGTTTATTGAAATAGTTGCTTAAAGTTAGAAATATGTTATACTTTCATAGATCTATTGAACACAGTATCTAGGCAATTTAACAAGCTTAGCTTTCACTTCAGCAGGTTACAATCAAGCATAAGCTGGCCCTATTTAATAGGGCCACTACTTACTCTTCAAAGTTATCTTGAGTCAGTGTGGCTACAGACCCCGTTAACTCAAACGTAAATTCCGACTGGTCCAAAGGTGGGCAGCATGATAAAACTATAAGAGGGGCAGCCACATGCAGGGTCTGGCTTGGTGCCAGGATCCCCCATCTCACACAGGCTTCCTGGCTTCCCTTTCTGGCTAGGGATGCCAGAGCTGTCCTGAGACCTATAGAATGCTTTATAACCAAATCCTGGTGACTGATTCACATCAATTTTTTTAAATGTTATTTAAAATCTTACCTCATCAAAATATTTTACGATGTATTTGTAGATTTCTGTCAAGGCCACTTCTTCATTAAATTCATTTTCATGTTTCTTAAAAAAAGAAAGTCTTGTTGAAAGGATTCTCAAGTGACTTTTTTTTTTTTTTAAGTAACCCAATATTATCTTACTTGTGCCATTTATTTTGGGAGGGGAGAGAGAATCTTAAGCAGCCCCCACACCTCACACAGAGCCTGATCGCAGGACCCTTGAGATCAAGATCTGGGCCAAAATCCAAGAGAAGCTGAACTGACTGCATCACCCAGGAGCCTCCCCCCCCCCCTTTTTTTAAAGATTTTATTCATGAGAGACACAGAGAGCGGCAGAGGGAGAAGCAGGCTCCCTACAAAGCGCCAGATGTGGGACTTGATCCCAGGACCCCGGGATCACGCCCTGAGCCAAAGGCAGAAGCTGAGCCACCCAGATGCCTCGCCCCTCTTATTTCTACTTTCTAGCAATACCTTAGATTCCTGAGTTAAGAATTCTTCCATTTCCGAAGATGACAATGGAGGCAAATCCCTGATTGCTTTGTAATAAGATTTTACTTCCTCTTTGTAGGTTGGGATATCCTTGGCATAGAGAAGTTTATTAGTTGGTGCTTCCTGAAAAAAAGAGCAGCCATGGCCCAGAGTAAAAAACCATGGGGAATTTGTAACAGTACCAGTGTAGCTGAACGTCCGCCATGATTACCTCCTAGTAACAAGGCTTGGTCATGCAGTGGGCCTTCATAAACGTTGACTGAATGACTGACTGCTATCTAGATAGTTCTGGTGAGTCACTGTTCTTTTTAGGCGGATTAAATGCTAATATATTCTGCCTTCCTCTCAGAAAAGAACTAAAATTATTATTTTTGCATGATTTTGAGTTAACTGTAACAATGGAACTTATTTCAATCATAGTTCATTACTAATGGTTGTAAAAAGCCTGAATTAAAACATTTGCTCTCATCCTCACCCACCAGTGAATTTTGGCATTTATGAAAGACTTGATTGTAGGTCTGATTGAGCCCTTTATATAACCATGAAAGTGGTTAAGTAATTGGCAGTGGTGGATTCTTCTGCTTGTCCCTTTCATTAGATTATAAAGATCTTTCACTGTCCGCAAGGAAGTACACGGTCGTTAGTATTGGGGGCTCTGATGCTGATTTTGCAAAAGTTCCCTGTCAGCTTGAATGTTTTTATGTAATTAGAATAGTGATCATATTAACAATCAAGATTTTATTTTTCAGTCATTTTTCAAAAATATTTAAAAACTCTCCTACTCAGGTAAGATGGGCGAGTTAAAAATAGGTCTAATGTCCCAGTACCTTTTTAAATGTATTGAGGGCACGAATAGCCATATTAGTGGCTGCATCACTGTGAAGGATGCCTGCACTGAGGTATTACTGAGATTTTTTGCACTTATCGAGTAGAACTCCTAAATCATGTGATCGTGCATTCGATAAAAATTTATTTAGACTGGCAAATGTTGAATGTAAAAAGATAAAGAAGACTAATACCTGCCTTTAAGCAGCTTATAATCTAGTTGGGGAAACAAACTTTAACACAGTGCTTACTATGATACTAGTAATTAGTAGCAGGGTATAAAGAAAAGCACAGTGGAGTTGGACAAATCAGGGATCCTAATCACTTTGTGGGATCTTAACCAAGACTTTAACCTCTCAGAACATCAATTTCCTCATCTATAAAATAAGGGTAATAACCACCTTATGTGGTTCTTGTGATGATTACTGTGTTCTTGGTATATTTCACTTAACAGCCGCCTTTTTTTTTTTTTTTTAAACTGAATGAAGCAGCATTTTACTCTTTCATTGCATTGGTCAAATGAAGAATGGGTGTGGGCAATGTGTCAGGAATGGTCACAGAGTAGGTATATTTAGACTGATCACAGTCTCCTACAGTTTCTGGTACACATGTTTGCACAGTGAATGAATGAGTAAGTTTCACTAGACACAGGAGTAATGAGACAGAAAGGGATACAAAAACAAGTTCATGCTAAGTTTCAGAAAAGTAAAAGCTGTAACATAGAAAGCATATGGAGTTTGCCAGAAAAGAGACTTGACACCCAATCAGGAAGGGCCATGTGGCACTGTGAAGATTTTACCTGGTAGGTAATAGGAAGTATTTACAATTCTTAAGAGGAGACCTGAGACACAGTGAAAAGGAAAAGATGGGGGGATGAGACAGCTGGGGCCAGGAGACCAGTTCTGAGGCAGGTGTCCCAGCGGGGAGGGGACCAACAGATAGGACAGAATGAGAAATAGTGACCAAAGGAGTTTACCTTGAGAGACAAAGGGGATGCTAGAAAGACAAAAGTACAGACAGGTTTGTTTTGCAGAAATAGTGGTGACAGTATAGATTCAGACTAGGAGGCTGAGGCACCTGTGAAACGTCAGTGCATTTCATTCCAGGCACTCTCAATCCTTATACCAAAGGCACACTGCTCAGATATTGCTCAGTTTATGCTTGAATAAGACCAAAACATCCCTTTCATATTTGGCTCTGTATTTTTATCTTTCTTTGATGTCCTGGGGCTTTTGCTCAGCAAAGAAAGCCAAAAGAAAAACAGTATCGATATTTTGATTATGAATTGACGAGCTGGTGGTGGTAGAAATCTCAGGCAAGATTTTCTTCCCCATAAGCAATTTGTTATATTGAAATAGACTCTTAGGTATACAGATGACCCTTGAGCAGCATGGTTTTGAACTCTGTGGGTCTGCTCTTACTCTACATGGCGTTTTTTCGATACAGTACAGTAAATACGTTTTCTCGTACAGTTTCCTTACTGTTTTCTCTGGCTTTATGGTAAGAATGCAGTATATAATACCTATAACATATACAAAATATGTGTTAATTAGCTGTTTATATTAGCAGTAAAGCTTCCAGTAGGCTATTAACAGTTAAGTCTTGGGGAAGCCACAAGTTGCAGGTAATTTCAACTACATGAAGGATTGGTACCCATCACGCCCCATTATTCAAGGATCACCTGTATTCAGATGGGATTAAGTTAGCTAAGCAAATTTCAATAGTTTCAGTAGTGTCTGAAGAATGCTTTTCTAGGAAACAAAATTTATACTTTGTGGTAAAAGTATTCGTAGGCAGAGTTCCTCAGTAGGATGGAGATAATCATCTTTTTTAATATATGTAAACTAGTTGAAAAATAAATTTGGTAGCTTTTAAAGAAAAGCAAATTTTCAGTGACTACCAATGACTGTTTCTTTTTATCTTCCATGGTTTAGACAGTTGTTTATTGTTTGGATGTTTACAAGAAAAAAAGCTTGAGACTCACAGGAGTACACATAAGCAACACTAAAGCTAGGACTTACCTTCCCAAGTTGCTGCTCCGTGAGAGAAAATGCGTCCATGAATGCCTGGGCAATCACAGATAAACAGCCGTCTATGTGTGGTGTCTTCTTAATGTCAAAGACAAACTGAGGGTTCTTCAGGATGTTTACCCAGAAGCGAAGAGGAAGGCTGTTCCAAAGAGAAATCTCCTTTCAGATACAGCCCTCCGTAGGAGGCGGATGCTCTGTTTATCGCAGTTTGTAAACGGGTGTTTTTGCCCTTGTTACTGAAGTATGCACGTCAGCTTTGCCAAACATACCAAGCGACAGATGGCAGCATCGCTTAGAACACGAAAGGGTTAAACTGACAAGCGCTACTGAAAGGCAAGACTAGAACAGGAGAAATGCAAAAGTGGCCACTGACAAGACAAGAATTTTCTCCAAATGGTTCTGGATTGTATTAGACGGTGGTCACCCATGAAAACGTTTGATCGTGTCTCCAGAACTTCCTCTTCTCACCCCCTCTAAGTGCCACACCCTGGCCTAAGCCACTGTTGTCTCTCAGCTGGGTTATTAGCCCCTAGAACCCCACAGTTCATTCTCCCACAACTACCAGCGATCTTCCTAACACAGGGTCAGATCATGTCTCTCCTCTGCTCAAAACCCTCTGTGCTCTCCATCCGCCTCGGGTGACAGTCCCTGTATGGTCTGGGCCATGACCCTCATCTGCTACTCTTCACCTTATTCCTTCCAACTCCACTATTGGGCGCTTTGTCATTCTTCATGCATACCAGCAAGCTTGTAGTTCCAGACTTTTGCTTTTGCTGTCCATCTTCCAGAAACTGTCCTCAGATAGTTTCATGGTTTATGCCCTCTCCTCTTTCAAGACCTGACTCAAGTATCATCTCTGACCACTCTATTCTGTTACTCTCTATCCTTTCCCACCTTGTCTGCTGTACTAAACTTCTAATATACTATAATCTACCTAGTGCCATTAAAATGCAAGCCCTAAGAGAACACAAATTTTTGTCTATTACATTTATTGCTATATCTCTAGCACCTAACAGTGCTAGGCACATAGTAGGTACTCAAATGAGTATTTGAATATGAACCTGGGAATCAATCATTCAGAGTCTTTCCATTGTCTCCTCCTCAACTCTGGCCTAGCAAATTAGCTCCATCATAAGGCTGCTGGGCCTCTCCAGAGCTCGACTGTCCTGACTACTGTCCCTGCTCAGGTGCCACAATCTTCACAGTGAAATGGGAGCTTGAAGCACCCAAGCTTGGTGTGGGAGTAGCAGGACCTGGGCTAGAACACAGGATGGGAATGAGCCAGTGTAGCTAGGTGGAACAGACCTGGATTAAATGGGAGAAGATGAGGCCTAGAGCTCTGGGAACTACAGATTTTAGTATTTATTAAAACAGCCTGCACACCCTCGGTGCTTGGGAGGGCTGGAGACTGCACTGAAAACTTCTATTACATCTTAGCACTGAGTTTTATTCATAGCTCATGCACAAAGTATTTCAAATAGAGATAATGAGCTCTGTTAGTTTACTGAGAAGAAGTTTAGAATAGATCTGGATGCCTTGCCTCAGTTTAAGATAAAATGTTAGAAAACAAAACAGGCTTTGGCAAATTCTCATGGTATCTAAGTACTGCACTTGATCAAATAAAAACAAATGTCTATGTAGAATCAGAATATAGACAGCTTGGTAACTGCAAAGTAATAAGTATTCTCTAATGGAAAAGTGTATAATAAAATCACAAAATACTAATTTCTCATCTTCTGGTCAAGCTAAATTTAACATTCCTTATAAGGTCTTTTTCATGCATTAAAGATAAAGTTTATTTTGTTCTAAAGAATAGGACCTCGGAGTAGGAAGGGTTTTGTTTCTTGTTTAAAAATAGTAACAGAGGAAGAATCTGCTTTGACATGATAGCTTACCAAGCCAAAACATTCTGATCTAGGGATAATGAATCCTTCTGTGACTACTGTGCCCTCCTTTTAGTTAAGATTCTGTCCCAGATTCTTGAAAACAGTAATCACCTACTGTTTGTTCCCACCTGTTTGTTTTCCAAATATGTACGACATCAGGATCTGTGATTTTTTTGTTTTCAGCCTGGGCATCCAAAAAGTCAAAAAAGTATTTTATAGCAAATGGGGCTCTGCTGTTGGGTAAACTCCAAATGCTTCTAAAAAGTTTTTCAAGCACAGAATGAATTGCCACCTGAAAGATAAAGAATATCAGACTTGGGAGATTAAAAAAAAAAAGTTTTGAATACAATAGAAAAATGAAATCCCAGTTCAGAGAAGACGATGTACAAAACAGAAAAAAACAACTTTAAGAGAAAATATGTAAAATTATCGAATGAGGCCAACACTCACAGAATGGGACAAGAGTCCTGAAAATCTATGCCCAGGTTTAGATTTGGTTCATCAGCTTCTTGCTGATAACATTGTTTCGTCAACAGAGAGGATATCTTAGAAAAATCTCTAGCAGTTGAAATGTCAGTTGTAGGACTGCATACATAAACCAAGAAGCCACGAATGTTTAGCTTTTATTATGTTCAACCTGGAAAAACTTAATGTTGCTCAGTTCCCAGAATTTTTTCATTGCATATACTTCTATCAATAGGTGTTTATTGTGTACTTTTTCCAAAGCATTTGAGCATTTTTACAAAAGCCAAATAGGCAGAGCTCTGTGGGACAGATGAGAAAATCAAGAGGCTCTGGTTGTCATCCACCAAGCTCTAAACATACCCTCTGCTATAATCTGAAGAAGCATGCCCATCAGGAGACCAGGGCCAGGTGTAGATAATAGCATTTATAGTACTAGTCATTTGGGGTGGGGAGTGGGGCGTGGGGGGGGCGGATCACCACAGACTTCTGTTAATCCCACTAAAAGCCAGATAAAGTAAAATTTGCTTCTGACTTGGTATTCCACCAACTTTCACATCTGACACTTAAATAGGTGAACAGAATTCTTAACTTTAAAATGAAAAAAGATTGAAAAGGTTTATAGTCACTGACCTCGCCCTTCATTTATTCATAATTCAGAGAAGGAGTTTTATTGATCATCTTTAACAACAAGTAAACAAAAAAGAATAATTATGCCATCAACCTAAAAAATAACAATAGTGAAATGGTGGGTAAAAGGACTGGGAACAATATTAAATCCCTGATTGAAGATACGACAGTCAAAATTTGTAAAGTGCTGTTATCTTCGCAGTTTATAAAAAAAAGAAGAGGGTAGGAAGTGTTTACAATTTAAACTTTCATTTTGCTTTGCTAGAAGGCACAAGGGATTTGTAACATTTTCACACTTCAGTGGAAATTAAGTCAAACACATCATACACCCCCAAGGTAGCCGTAAAAGCACTCCCAGAACAGTAAGTGTACCTTGGTCGACAGCAGCTTTGTCAGATACATTTCTTTTACTTTGAACTTGTGCTTCCCTCGATGTCTCTTTCCTTGTACATCTTGGAATGCTTCCGAATCTGGTAAAATCTAATGGGAAGACAGAGTAGAAGCGTTACCCAAGGAGACCGTTCATGCTACAGAAGGCATCCGGGTTCAGTGGTAAGCACAAGAAAGACTGAACTCACCAAATGGCAGTGGTCTTCTGAGTATTCCACATCTGAACACCAGAGAAGGGGAGAGAAAGCAGTCTATTAAAAAAACAACCACGGGCTAATTGGCCTTGTCATAAAATGCCCTATTTGTGCTATAAACAGAAAAAGTTACTTGAGCTCTTCATAGCTACATTTTTTTCACCCTGCTGCATCTTAAGATCTCAATAATGTGAAGAGAGAATGGGCCAGAACCTGGAGTTAGGAACAGGTTCCCTATTTCTGGAAGTATTAAAATAGGCTGAATGGTCCCCTTGCTCTGGGGGTGGGGTAGGAGAGGTTCAAGCCTTATTAACAGATGTACCTGGGGCACCTACTGAGTGCCAGGGGCTCCTGGTGAAAGGCAGTGATTGAGACAGACCTAGTATCCCTCCAACGGAATTTACATCCTAGGCAAGGAGAGACTTCCTACTACTAATTATACAATTAATTATTTACAATTGTGATACAGTTTATGAAGAAGTCTATGCTGAGAAAGTAAGGAGGGTCTGTCCTATTCTGGGGATTTTCTCAGAGAAAGGAATGTCGGGGCTGAACCTAAATGAATGGCTGGAATTGGGCAAATGGAAGAAGGGAAATGGGTGCAAAGACCCTAAGGCAGAAAGAACGCAACCCTTCCTGGGATGTGAAAGAAGGGCAAGTTGGAGCTTGCAGAGCAAGTGTGAGAGTGGCAGAGGGTAAGGACAATCCTGAAAGAAATGTGGCAGTAAAGGGAGTGGTAACTGGGGGGAGGGGGAGAGGAATTAAGGCACTAGGTTTTTTTTTTTTTTTTTGTATTAAAAATCGGGGAGACTCTAAGACCCTGAAACACTAAGGGAAAAACTGCAGTAGGTGGGGAGGCATAGGTGAGAGAAGATTATCTGTGGTATAAGAATGCTTGCAAGGTTGGAAAGGATGGGATTGAAGGCACAGGTGAGACACTGGCCTTGGATGGGAGGAAGGACAACCCTGGAATGCCAGGGTTAGCACCAAGGCAGACACAGGTAAGGCGGTAGGTTTGGTCTAGATGTTGAGGGAGTTTTGATTCCTGTTTTCTCTTTGAAATAGAGGATCAAGTCAGCTGCTGATACACCTGTGTGGGTCAGAACTTCAAGGAGGGAAGGTAGGATTCTGGAGAGCACCCCAGTGTG
Organism: Nyctereutes procyonoides; assembly: GCF_905146905.1. Classification (NCBI taxonomy): domain Eukaryota; kingdom Metazoa; phylum Chordata; class Mammalia; order Carnivora; family Canidae; genus Nyctereutes; species Nyctereutes procyonoides. The sequence goes on from NW_026575122.1 coordinate 29,726,817, forward strand.
TGTAGGCTGCACTGGGGGTCCTGGTCATGTTGGGCACCATGAATTTACAGTGACTCCAACTCTCCTCTCCTCTAGCGGCTGCCTGGGTGTCCGCTCAGAAAATGGCCAGTGGTTGGATTCATCCAGGGCTGGGGGTATGAGAGAGAGAGAGTGGGAAAGGGGGACAGGGGCAGGAGGTTTGAAGGGTTAGCAGGGGAGTGATCAAAATGATGGCTCTCAGCTGAACTGGTCAGGGAGGAAGCAGAGGCACTGACTGCCTTGAGGTCCCATGAGGAGATCCAAATGCAAGATCCCCAAATAGCAGGCTCGCAACAGGCCCAGTCCTTGAAGCTTAAAATACAAAGCTCTTCCACTTTTTATAACGCAAAGATACCAATTCCCCTATGCCAGAATGACAGCCACCCTCTGCAAGGTGGCTTCTCTCACTGCAGCCAGATGTAATGATGGACTGGGGAGGTCCCCCAAAAAGGTGTCCTTCAACCTACGTAATTATCCTTTCTATTGAATTTGGGGCTGTGCATTCCCTATTTGCACTGACTAGGTCTTGGGATCCACCAGGCTGCTCTTAGTCTTGAATCTAGGAAGCCTCCCTTCCAGTTATGCGTGTAAGAAGTCCTGTTGGGTGAGGCCCAGAACCTTTCTAAGGCCTGAGGATTGGGGTACAATTTCTCTGGAGACAAGTCTGGGCCAGGATCTAGGGATTTTCTCAAAGCACCAGCGCAATGTTTTCCTGTCCCGAGGCTATCAGGGAGGTGGTAGAGAGTTTAGAGCCTGGCCTACAGACTTTCCCCATAAAAGCTCCCCGTTTATTTTGCCTTGCTCCACTTTCTGGAAATTTTGTAGATGCTATCAAAGGAGATTTGGATTTCTAAGTGGGTTATCTTACTTGTTCAGCACTTGCAAGCATGTGTGTGATTATCTACAAGCTTCCCTCTTCTCTGATTAGCCATCATCCTACTGAAGAGCTGGAATGGAGCGAGGAATGCTGAGATTCCTCCCTGAGGTTAGGGCTGTCAAGAGGCAGAGACCTCCTTAGTGCTGGGCAGTCCTGGCCAACTGCTGTTTACATCTCCTGTCCTCCTCCTCACAAGGCTCACATCCTTAGGAATAGAAGCAGATCCAAATGGCTTTTCTCCAGTTTCAGAGAATTACATAGCAACAACTCAATCTCACCTTTGTGACAATACATCTGAGAGAGGCAGAAAGTGATACGTTATAAAAGTGGGTGAGCACAAAAGGTTAACATTATATTGGTTACCTGAAGTAAAATTTGCTATCTTCTTAAAGACTTTTATAGTGGATCCATTTGATATCTGAAAAACAAAGATAAAAAACAAATGAGTTTTCAAAATTTAATGTATTTCTCAACTTCATCCAGGAAGTAGATAGCTGGATGGATCTTACATTCTCTCACTTATTATTTATCAAGAGTGTCTATGTTGTGGGCCCTGTGCTTGAGCTATAATGATGACCAAGACACTGTCTCTACCCTCAAGGAGCTCACAGTTCTGTGAAGGAGATGGACGAGGCAGTGAGGTGTAGTGAGGCTGGGAGAGCGAGGAGAGCCAATGGGAGATGGGCCAACCCTGGAAGGAGGGAAGAGGAGGCTGTGCTAAGATGTTCCCCAGCCTTTCAGAAGTCAAGAGAGGCTTGGGCTACTAGCTTTTTTGAGATTCCTACTATGTTGAGAAACGCTGAAACAGGTATCCAAAACTGTTGTCTAATCATAGGACAGAGCAATTTCACACCTAGGTATATACCCAACAGAAATAAGTACATATCTTGATAAACTATTTGTGATTGTCCTATACTAGAAACAACCAAATATAATCAATGAATAAATAATTTGGGGTATGTCCATACAACAATATAAAACAACAGAAATGAGCAAATTATGTCTACACACCACATGGGTAAACCTCACAATAATGTTGAGCAAGAGAAGCCACACAAAGAAATATATAGTTTGTGATTCCATGCACATAAAGCTTTTAAAAAATGCCAAACACAAAAACAGTCAAACTATGACGTTAGATGTTTGGAGAAGAGAGTGGGGTTAGTGATTAGGAGGGGGTCGGGAAGGGGCTTCTGAAGGACCCAAAATGTTCTAATTCTTGACCTGAGTAGTAGTTACAGGATGTGCTCACTTTGTGACCACCCATCCGGTGGTACACTTACTTGTTCTCTATCCGGCAGGTATATATTTTTTAAAAGAAGCTTGTAAAATCATAAAAATTGCACATACTTTTAAATAAAAACTAAGTATAACTTACAGGAAAGCACTTAACGTTCACAGGGGTACAACTCAACGAATGTCCATTTATGTATATACCTGTGTTAACACTACCCACATCAAGATATAAAATATTTCAAGGTTCCCAGGAGTACCCCCATTGTCCCTTCCCAGTCAATAACCACTGCATCCTCAGCCAGAGGTAATCACTATTCCAACTTCCATCTGCTCTTGAACTTCATATGAATGGAATCCTATAGTACAGCTGGATCTTGGACAACATGGCGGCTGGGGGTACTGCCCCCACCCTGCACCATTGAAACTCCCCATATAACTTTTGACTCCCCAAAACTTAACTGCTAATAGCCCACTGTTGATAGGAAGCCTTACCAAGAACAATTAACACATTTTGCATGTTTGATGTATTATATACTATATTCTTATAATAAAACAAGCTAGAGAAAATATAAAAAATTATAAATAAAATTAGAAGATACATTTATAGTACTCTGTTGAAAAAAAAAGGCATGTAAGTGACTTGTGCAGTTCAAACCTGCATTGTTCAAGGGTCAACTATATTTTTTTTTTCTGATGTCTGGCTTCTTAGGGTCAACATAAGGTCTTTGATATTTATTCACCTTGTTGCAACACCAGTACTTTTAAAATTATTTTGTATTATTGCATTGTATGAATATACTACAAAAAACCTGCCCTACAATAAAAAGTATTGACACATGTTGCAACATGAACCTCAAAAACATTATGCTAAGTGAAAGAAGCCAGTCACAAAAGACCACATATTGTACGATCCCATTTATATAAAATGTCCAGAAGAGACAGATTTATACATACAGAAAATGGATTACTAGTTGCCCAAAGCAGGGGTCGGAAGAGTGAGGAGTGACTGCTAATGAATTCAAGGTTTCTTTTTGGGGTGATGAAAATGTTCTAAGATTAGATTGTGGTGGTGATTGCACAACTCTGTAAATGCACCAAAAACCATTGAATTGTACATTTTAAAAGGTGACCTTTATGGTATATAAATGATCTCTCAACAGAGCTGCTAAAAAAAAAAAAAAGCCACAGATTTTAATGTACACATTTGACAAACGAATGCTTTTACCACACTGACACTCCACTGCAGTGCCCGTGCGTACCCTCCTTTGTCAATGAAGTCAAGAGTTCTCACCTGAGGCCTTATGGGACTGTGGAACCCTGGGCCAAATGGCCCTCCAGTGCAGCCCTCCCCTGCCACCAACCAGGGGAAGGAGTGCCCTTCAGGCGACTCGATGCTAAGATGCAGAGGGCAGGCCTCCCCTCTTGTGAGGACTAAATTGTCCCAAGGGGCTAGTCGGCAAAAATTTAAGACAGAGGGGCCTTGAGGAAGAGGCAGGTCAGGGATACCAGAATCTTTGCCTTCATCCTGGGACTGCAGATTAATAACCCTGTCGTTCTGGAACACGGCCAGATACGTGCTTCTTCCCTCCATTCTCAAAGTCCTCAGTCTGTTCTGAATTCTAATAGTACTTTGGACCTAGTCCTTCCCCACTTTGGGGAAAAAAAATGCAGAAACCTAGAATTTCTCTTCTGGCCTCCTGCACACTGGTTATCAGAATGCACAAACCTGCTTAGCAAGCACCAGAGGGTTAGAGCCTTCTCTCCTTCGGGCTGCACCCGCAGAGGAAGGAACGCGGAGCCGAGCCGCCCCGGCAGCGGCCCCGGCATTGCTGTCCAGCTGGCAGCGTCCAGCCAGCTGCTAGGCTCGGGCCAGAGGCCCCCAGCTGCGGTGTTCGCCACGTCTCGTAGGGAGGGGCAGAGCTGAGCAGGGGCTGGCTGCGCCACCGGGCCTCCGGACAAGCGTCTCCAGCGTGGATTCGGAACTCTCACTGACTTCTTCGCCGTTCTGCTGTTACTACCAAACCATCCTCTCCTTTCCCCTTGAGCCATTCATTGTTTTCTGGTTGAATGTTCCATTCTCCTCCGTATTTGATGCAATTAAACACTCTGTGCAGGCACCCCGTTAGCAATACTCAGACACCAAGTTTATGAGAACGTTTGCACATCGTTAGAAAATTCCTCCCCACAAAGAGCTGGATATGCTCTGTTTCTAAGCCAATAAATATCTTTTCATAAAAGGAAGCTGGTGATTCATTCTGGGTAATTGTCAAAGAATGAATCCCAAACAGATCCTGTTGAGTGTTGAGCCAATACTCCACTACTGTCAGACGCTTTGTTTTGCTGAACGTGAGCACCCTTAGTCTATAATCACAAACACCATGGATGGGCCTTCTGATAAGGAGCACTGCCAAAAGTTCAAATGTCTTTTCAAGAGCTGGCAATGACTCGCTGCTGGCACTGTGCTCAGGCATTAAGATAGCGCAGCCGCAGCTTGTACCAAGGAAATTTTACTCTGAAATTATCTCCCAAGAGCAAGTGTAAAAGCATTTTATTAGTGGATGAGTTGTGTATGTGTGTATCTGAGTGTATTTCTAACTTCCCCAGCTGCTCTAGGGCTGGAACATTTCCCCCCACGTGACACTTTAACACCATTGTAAGATAGAAACTACTGTACTTAACAGATGTTGGGGTTGGTGGGGGGGAGGGGGGAGTGGGGGAAGGTCTCCATTTTCTATTTTGCACAAGTCAGCTGCTGCTGAGTTAAGGACAGAAATGCCTTTTTGAGAAGTGCCACCGAATCTAAAGTGTTAAAAATATGATACTGTTTGTTCCATCTGAGGAGCTCCAAATGCTTTCCTAAGAGTGACTCATTAATCCTCCTGTGCTCCTGTGAGGCAGGGAGCGTCCTGTGGGCCCCTACTTTAGGAATGAAAACCAAATTAAATCAAAGAAAGATTAATGTCACTAGATGGATCTATGGCAGGAATGTTTCTCCAGCCCAGAGCAGAGCTGGTAACACACGACAATTTCAAATTAAATTCCTTCCAGTCTCACAGTGCTCCAGGATTCAATGAGGCAGGAAGGCTGTGCCCCGTGTCGGGACAAGGTGGAGAAAACCGTAGACTCCCCGTATCAGAATTAGGGATTGTGACCACACAGGGCAAAAAGGAACTCATGTCAACAATTTGAAATCACTCCTGAAATAAGCAGAAGGTAAATATCCTCCAAGTCATGTCCAAGTGAAGGTGGGATTTCTTTGTGTTGAAATACTATCTTTGTGGCATAAGTTGAAGAAAATTCTATAAAAATAGGTTTTCTACATACAAAAGGTTGAACTTACATTTAACCTTAACTGCCACTTTCGTAAGAAATGGTCAAATATTGGTAATTTCATATCATGTAGCCTAAGAGACAAGCTCGATTTTAGCCTAAGAATTTTATAGAAAACTGTAAAATATTGTGACACTTTTTTTTCTTAAAAGATCAAAAACATAATAATCAATACAAAGCACCATGTGGAAACCTTTACTGGTACCCCTCATTCCGAAAATGGTCTTATATGAAAACAGACCTCTGTTCAGCAGGTGTCACCCCCACGACCTCTTCTCATTCCTACTCTCCCCATCTCCCCTTAGCTCTTCTCATTGACACCCCAAGGCTGGAGGCAAATGAAAAAGGAGTCTCATTTCTCAGGGCCTGAGGGATAACCTCGTTCAGTCTATTAGCAAAGGAGGCTCGGGAGCCATCAGAACATTCCCGACACACACATCACACATGTGGTTTTTGACAGGACAGACTTCTATAAAAGATTCCTGAAACTAGTTAAAGTGCCACTAGGGCTCCTTCTTCTTCCCTGGAGCCTTGGGATTAAGCCTGGGCCAGTAGCAAGCTCCGAGGACCCTTGGAACCCTAACCTTGTCTTCTGGGAACGAGTATGGCCTCTAAGACTGTGCCTGTCATTGGGAACCTACGCGCTCCCCTGTTTTGTTTTGTTGTTGTTGTTGTTTTTTGTCAGGCTGGCGTCGTGAGCTCTCAGATGCCTGAAAGAGGCCTCCCATCTGATGAGAGCAACTGCTGTCATCTTCAAGGAAGACTGGCCTTACATGATGCAGGATTAGGCATAGGGAAGCATTTCGGTAAGCTCACAGACACGGGATTCATCAGAAGACTTTAGAAGATGTTACCTTTTTGAATTTGACATCAGAGAAGGTAGCTTACCAGGGTTTCTCACGATTTGGTCACTTCCCTCACCACGGCTGCTTTAGAGGCGGCAGGCATGGGCCACACGCCTGGCTCCAAGTAAGGAGAAGAGCCACTGTCTGCAGGACGATTCCCTTATTGACACCCCAATAAGGGTGCTTCTAGCCTTGGGGCATCAGCGAGAAGAGCTAATGCGAACTTGGTCAAGTTTCTCAGCCTCCCCAGGCCCTAGAATGGGAATAATGACTGTGTCCGTCCCACCAGGTACCAAGGACTAAAGCAGGTGCCGTTTGTAAGGGCCCCCAGAACAGTGCCCGGTATACAAGCAGCACTCCGGGCTTGTGCAGTAGATACTGGAGTCGTCACCACGCTGTGGGAGACCTTTAGAGAGAGATCCCTTCATTTTAGTATCACTGATGGCCCACCAGACTGGGAGGACCACTGGCTTCACCTAGCAGACATTCTGGAACATTCTTGTGAGCTTTCAATATCCTTTGAACAACCAATTAGCATGAGCAGTGGCCACTGTGGTATCAGCCTGCATCTCTTACGAGAATACCCTTCAACACCACAGCGGTGACACGTGTTTTCTGCCCCTCAAACCTTGCATCTCAGGAGGAGAGGTGCAATCTATAGCAGAACACTTCCTGCCGGACACAATGCCTGTTGTGCACACTCGATAGCAAGGTGTGAGAGCAATTAACACCATCCAGCGAAAGGTCACAGGGGAACGCAGGGGAGGGGAAGAAAGCCTGGACCCAGAGAACGCCCCCCCCCCCACCCTGCCCATACACCTGACCTCGTCAGCTCCAGAACACAGTGCAGCTTCCCTCACTGCAAACGACACACAGCGACAGCCAGTTAAGGAAGCACTCGGGGAGGAGCTGGTTATAGGGTACAGAGAGGCCTCTGCCTTAATGTGCTTGTAAGGGGTGTTATCTACCCCTTGTCCGCATGGGGCAGAATGAAACTGTAGCAGAAACCCGCCCTCCTCTGCCGCATAGGATGGAAAAGGAGGGTAATAAGGGCATCTTCAGCCTAGGGTGGTGGTGGACGTGCACTGCACGGATGCGTGCGAACAGTGCCGGGGTCGCTGCACAAAGCAACCAGCCCATAGACGACACAGGGTTGCCAGCAATTTGGGGCTAGGGACATTGCATCCGGCCCATGAGTTGCTAGGTTTCTGCTGTGCCTTCAGATCCCCTCGAGACCCCTGTTCTTCAAATCCATTACAAGGAGACGGGCCACACTCCACTTGCCCCAAGGATGGAACAGGCGAGAAGAAACAGGCTCCCGCTCCAACAAGAGGACTTTGTTTAGATGGTAGGAGGAACTGGCCCGTCACTAAAGATTAACTTTAAAACCTAACTAATTTGGGCTAATTGGAGGGAGATGAGTCTGAATCACTTAACATTCTGAGTTAGACCCTATTTTTAAACGAAATATAGGTTGGCTTTTTTTTTTTTTTTTTTTTGCTTTCAAGCACTTACAGTGACTCAAACTAGGGTACTTTAGTAAATGAATAAGAGTGGTAATTAGCATCTTGTCTCTTTGGAAGGAAATGCAAGCTCCAGGAGAAAATTTTTTTTAACGAAAGGACAAAAGTAAGCTTCAGCCTACCCCTGTCAAATTACTCCAAATTTTAAATCCGCAGGGGAGATGCAGGGTATAGATTTCGGTGGCTGAGGGTGGTGGTGGATACTCACCCCCCCCCCCCCCCGCCCAGCACTCTTTGAAACACAGGGTATTTGAGATGGTCTAGGCAGAGAGCACAGGGCCAATGACCTCCCCAGTTTCCTTCAAGCTCTCTGAGTTTATTTGCCTTACGGCTTAGCTTTTTAAACATAAGGAGAATCCTTTAAGCCCTCGTGTCCTAGTCTTGTCATTTATTACCACCATGTGGCAATGCTAGAGTATGAAGCCAATAAATCATTTGGACGGGAAGTGACTACAGGCCGGATTAATTTCATTATCATCCTTAAGCAGATAGGTGTCTAGCGCGGCCGGTGTCTCCAGCGAAGGCTGATGCTCCATCTCTCCTGCCACCTCCCCAGCCTGGCGGGCAGCGCGGTGGCTCTTCCCTCTCCCTGCCGGGCCGGCTCGTCCTGCCTTCCCCATGACGGGCAGCGAGGGGCCGAGCCCCTTCCCTTGTGGCCCACCTCCAGCCCCAGGTTGGGGGGCCTGACCGGGTGGCCCAGCCTCGCCGCACAGTGGGGCAGGCAAGTGCTTCAGTCACCAGCACCACAGGGGGCACCTGCGGCAGTGGTCCCTCCACACCTGCTGAGGAGACCGCGCCCTACGCTCCCGACAGAAGCCAAGCGAAGCCCCCGTGTGAGCACCTGGCGCGGGCAGCATCTGGCCCCAGCCTCCTCCTGGCCATGGAGCTCCCTCCGGAGCACGGGGACACGTGCTCTCAGGACGTCCCTGGGGAGTTTCACAGACCACAGGCCCAGCCACCCGCTCCTTGGCGGAGGACTCACAGGCTGGAAGTCTGGGCTGCAGGCGGCCGAGCACAGCAGCAGGTTGTCCCTCCACAGCTTTCTCTGCCATGTGCCCCAGCGGAGGCTGCAGGGACAGCACCCAGCCGAGTGTCACCCAAAGCAGCAATTTCCAGACCAGCTCTGGGGACCGCGCATCCAGAGAGCCCCGGGGAAGAGGTGTCCCCTGTCCCTCAGGAGCAGTCTCTGCTTCTCGCCGGCGAGGGGAGAGCCTGTGGGGACCAAAGGCCTTTCCAGGGACTTCGCAGGCCTGAGGACAGGAGGCGCTGACTTTCCAAGAGGCCTGGGGGGCCGCTCCTGCCATCTCCTGTGGCCTCCTCTAGCTCTGGGTGCGCCCCGCCATCCTGAGCGCCATCCTGAGCGCCCTTGCCCCGGAGACGGCCCGTCTGATCCCTCGGCTTGTCCCCATCTCAGGAGCCACCCGGTCATCTCCGGCCAACATCCCTCGCACCGGAAATTCTTCTAGCGGCAGCTGCTCAGGGTGTCCCCATCCCCAGGCTGTGCCTCTTATGCAGATCCCGGAGCCACATGGACCACAGGCGTTCCCGAGGCGCAGATCCTGCTTCAGTGGCTTCCTGGGACTCTTCTCGGGACAAAAGTCAAAGGAGGAAGCTGACAGGGCTGCACCGTCTGTGTGCCCCCTTCGGGCCTCCCTCCCTGACAGGCTGTGGAGGGTTAAGCCGCAGAGCATGGCACCCCAGCATGGGGTCCAGATCCCGGCTCTTCTCTGAGCAGCTGCTGGTGCGGCCCCAAGCCCCGGCGCCCCAGCACTCCCATTGCGGGGGCGGGCCCGTAGCAGCTCCTCCCTCCCAGGCCGGGGCCACAGGAAGGCCGGTGCCAGGGCTCCATGGCCTGGGCTACTCCTGGCTCTGGCTGCCCCCGGGCCCCCAGGGCTTCCCTGTGAGGCATGCGGGACCGGCCCGGCAAGGTTCCCTTCACCCTCAGGCCTCCGCTTAGTCAGAGCTTCCTCTAGGAAGCCCTCCCAGACGCCCTGGGCCACAGCACTGTCACCCCGCAGACGGTGCCTCGTTCCTGGGGCCCCTCCTCACCCCCTTGCTGAGGCTGTAGGCCGCCCGGCCTTCGCCCCCCTGCGGGCAACCCTGGCACGGAGCAGAGAGCGGCCACAGCCGAGAGCCGAGGATGCGGCGTGCTGGGAGATCACAGGTGCCCTTCCCACCTTGGACTCAGCCCACATGTGGGCCAGAGGCCAGAGGAGCCAAGGCTGGCTATCGTAAACAAACAGGAAAAGTAGAAGTTCTTTAGAAAAGAAAAAAAAAAAGGCCCCTCTGCCAAGGTTATGTGGTTGTGCGAACGCTGTGGAGGGGAGTGAGGTGACACCTGCCACCCAGACTGCAGGATGCGGAGGGATCAGTACACGACAATCAAAGGCCTTGCAGAGGGGGACCCAGGGGACCCGCAGGCCATGGGAGGCAGTAATTCCCGGCTCTTCCAGAAGCGCGACTAAGGAAGCAGTCTGCAAACTATGCCAGAAACTGGTGGGAGTTCTGTGACTTTAAAAAAAAAAAAAAAGAAATTACGTGGCATTACCTGGAGGTGAGCCGGTAGGACTGGGCCTAGGGGGGAGCGTCGAGGGCTGAGCCCTGCTCTTACCTCGTAGTGGCCGATGGTATTTAGCTTGGTTATTCCGTCCTCGAGAATCACAGATGAACTGTCAATATCCAGAAGTTCTTTCTGTCGCGTCCCCACTTGCAGCTCTGGGAAGGAAAAAAAAAAAAGAGAGAGAGAGAGAGGGTGTGTGTACTTTGTTCTCTGAAATTATAGTGAGAAAGTTTAAAGGCTACTCTGTGATAATAGCAGCAACTGTTATTTATAGATACAACTTAAATAAAGTGGCTAATGTTTGTTTGAAGCTTCGGAGATAACATCAGCCAAGACGGGTCACCTGAGCTTTGTTTTGTATTTGGGGCTTTGACTTTTTTTTTTTTTAAGATTTTATTTATTTATTCATGAGGGAGAGAGAGAGAGAGAGAGAGAGAGAGAGAGGGCAGAGACACAGGCAGAGGGAGAAGCAGGCTCCTTGCAGGAGCCCGACGTGGGACTCGATCCCGGGTCTCCACGGTCACGCCCTGGGCCGAAGACGGCGCTAAACCGCTGAGCCACCCGGGCTGCCCAGGGTGCCCAGGGCTTTGACTTTTAAGCCTGTGTCTCCCTGACGCTTCCGCTCTGAGGCTAAGCCAATGAGAACAAAATAATGCCCCCTCGGGGGGCCGACGCTCCCGGGCAGGTGCGCTGTGAACCATCTTCTCAGGGCCCCGGGTGGGGTGCACAGCCCGAGCCACGTGGTTCACACTCTGTCGTGGAGCTGGCCGGGAGGGGGCCCACCGGTGTGCGTTCTGTGCGTGCGTGAGCCCTCCCAACGTTTTTCTTATTACTAATGTCAGCTCAGCACCAACGCTTTTCAAGGTGAGGAGAGGGCACATAAGCGTTCAGGCTGTGTCCTCTTTTAAAGAACAGGGTCATCTGATGACACTGGTGGAAGCTAAGTGGCACCGTCCCCTGAGCTCAAGTGTCTTTCCCCAGTTAAGTCGGGTCCCACCATCTGCTGTCCCAGGGGGGCCAATGCCCGCCATTGACACCGTCCCTGAGGCTCCGGGCCCCCGAGTGTGTGAGCCTCGGCTGGAGGCAGCCTCAGGTGGAGGAGGCTTGCTGGGCCCCACCCACCACCAGACAACAACGCGAAGCTTCTAGTTGGCTTGCTCTGGCCCCCGCCTTCCTGTACCAGGAGGAACCGACGGGCCTGAGGCCGGGAGCGGACAGGACGCCGCTAGGCCCGGGTGGCTGGGGCTCCCCCAGAGCCTGACGCTCCCCTGTCCCCTGTCGCCTGCCTGGGGCGGCCTCTCTTGAAGCCACGGTCACCTCGAGGCGGCGGCCCACGTGCGGCTTCTCTCGCAGGCTCCGGGCGCGGCCTTCCCTGCGCGGCCTGTGAGCAGAGGCTGGGCTCCGGGCCGGGGCCATGCTCCCTGCCTGCTCCCTGGAGGCTACAGCCGTACCGAGGGGACGGGAATCCTGTCACGCTGCCCGCACCGCCGTGACTCTACTCTTCATTCCTGTCCCGTTATCTGCTATAAAATCCCACGACGGTCCCTGGGGAGGGCTGCGGCGCTCAACTTTAAAATGCTGATGAACATCGAGCGCAGTGGAGGCCGCCGCTCGCTCGCTCGCTCGCTCGGGCACACGCGCCGCCTTGCAGAGCCCGGAGAGGAATTCAGAGCAGATGCGGCCTCGTGGCGGGGGAGTGCGGGGAACACCTAATGCAGGATGCGATTAGCGGCGAGGAAGGTGCCCTTTCTCGTGCGCTGGAGGTAACACCCAGAGCCTGAGCCACCCACTAATGACACACTCGGTATCACAACAAACAAATCAAATGCCAACGTGGAACGCGACACATACAGAGGGCACAGGGTTGACGCCTTTGTGTCCTTCCTGATGCGAGGTGAATCCATTCAGTCTCAGGGTTAGCAACCTCATGCATCTGATTCACAAACATAATATCAACAACAACGAAAACCAAGACCCAGCGTCTTGGAAGGACAGCGCTTCCTAGGAAAGGAATCCCCGTGCTCCCCTGCAGCGTCTTGGCCCCCAGCCCTGCCCACGGGGAGCAGCCAGGCCACTAAGGGGTCAACCGGCGCCGCTTCCAGGCTGTGGGCCAGGGATGGGGGTGGCGGGGACGTTTCCTCGGGGCCTGGCACGAAGTAGCTCCCTCCCTGCCTTACCGAGGCCGATTTCATTCAGCTGAAGGCCATAAGGAGAGCCGTTCTTGCTTAGGAATGCCTGGAAAATCTTCTCTTTGGCTTGGCCTATGGTGTCACAATCAAGAACGTTGACTGAAATGTTCCGACACACATCTGCACTCTCATTCTCCGGGATCCTCTCGAAGACGACGTTCAATGCCTGCAAGAATACAAGCAGGTTTCCAAGTCTATTAGATAATTGCAATCTGAAAGGCGGTCATAAAAGACACCCACCTCGGCGGGTCCTACTAATAACCCTGACAGCACATTAGCAAATGCTGCGTCGCATTATACTACTTTCATCTTTTCTCCGTAATCCATTCTTTTCGGAGATAATGGAAAGGAAAAGAGGAAAGTGAAAACTCTCATTACAGAGTAAGCATCGAATAAATACATGAGAGTAAAATATATACACACATAAATATTCTAGAAGTGGTGGCTTCGAATTTCACCCTCCAAACAAACAAAAAAAAAAAAATTGGAAAAGGTTCCTCAGTAGATGAGGGCAGGCTGGTGATTATCTTTTTTATTAAGAGGACCAGACAGTCCCAGGAGTGAAGTGCCAGGTGACAGGAAAGGTCAGGAGGTCCCCGCATCGATCCTGCTGACGGAGGTCACTTTTGAAGGCACAGCATTAACGACGATAACATTTATCTCCCCTTCTGCCCCGACAGCCTCCTTCACAGTTTCCCGAGCCCTCATTAAAACCCGAGGTCCCCACCCTGTAATATTGTTCCTGCATGGATTACTTTACATTTCGGTGCCATTATTTAATGTTTTGTCAGCCAACACTCTCCTGGCGCAGCAAAAACTCAGAATCAGAGGGATGGGGGAAGGAAGGCCTCTGTGAACATGTGAAAACACAGAGCTAGGGAGTATTTCGAAACAAATTTAAAAGCAATTTCAGGTTTACTCTGAGAACACACACACATCTAACACAAAGCAGTTTACCTACTCCAGCTCCTCGGGGGAACGGATTTGGGGAGAGGCTACGAGTACTCTGCGATTAGCATAATGTATGGTTTGGATCCCAGGACACCTTGGCCATCACAGAATCGAGGGTATGGTACAAAATGCACAGTTATTGAATGTTTTTGAACCTGGATGCAATGCAGGAATGTAAAATGATTACTGAAAATGTTAAAAAATAATGAAAACACATTTAAGGGGAGAATGAAGATCCTTAGGGAACAAGGATCCTTAGGGTTCACTCAATATTCAAATGGTCGTAATGATAGTATGTGCCTTCTAGTGTTGTTACAGAGATTCATGTGAGATGATGCACATCAAAGGCTTGGCACAGGGCTAGGCTGCTGGGAGGGGGCAAGATGATGGAGATGATGATGATGAAGGTAAAAGTGGTAAGTGACTGTTTCATGTCCCTTATCAGAATTATTATGAGGGCTAGCGTCGTGCACCCTCATTTGGAGACTCAGGGACACCACCCCCCCCCCCGCAAAGATAAGCAGCCAGGCCTGGACCTCATGCTCTGTATCCAGCAAAGTAAGGAGCGTGTGACCTGCAAGCAGCGCCTCGTGGCGCATCCATTCTAAGGTCCAGCTCTAGAGTTTTCTCTGCTGCTGAGTGGGAGTCACAATGCAGACTGGCCCTGGGCGCCTGTGCCGGTGACCTGAGTTAAGCTCGGGGCACGGGGGTCGGGGTCTGGTGGACAAGCCATCGGGAGATACAAAGACGGCGGGCCCGGGGACGTGGGAGCAGGGATTTGCAAACCCTGGGAGGGTCTCAGAGGCACGTCTCCTCTTTATGGCCTTTAACCCTGACACCCACACTCCTGCTTACGGTTACACGCAAATTCTCTTGGTCCAGTCCTATCTGACAATCAACACTGTGAAGCGGTGGAGTCTGAGCCCTGGGGGAAGCAGGGGGTCTCAGCCTGCAGTTCCCTTCATTCCCAAGAGGGTCCCTCCTCACTGGCAGTCTGAGCACATTGGGGATCGGGGCCAGTTGAGGCTCAGAAGAGAGGCTGAAGGCCCCTCTGTGCACAAGCCCAGAAACCCCAGATGGGACAGAGGCAGGGAGTGCCGGCAAGAGGGCAAGCGCTGGGTGGACCATCTAGAAGGAACCAGGGTAGCCACCCGTGCCAGAGTCCTCGCTCTCACCTTCCCAACTCAGCACATTTACTGACATCCTGCCAATAATGGGCACACTTCTTTTAATCTTCCCAGACCCCTGGTTAGAAGACTGTGTTACCATTACCTCCCCCTTTTTGTTTTAAAGTAGGCTTTAATGTGGGACTTGAACTCACAACCCCGAGATCAAGACTGAACGGTGATCAAGAGTCAGACACTTAACCAACTGAGCCACCCAGGTGCCCTCTTCCTTTTTTTTTGAAGTAGGATTATCTGCATTTTTGAGGGAAGAAGCCGAGGCACAGAGGGGCCAGACAACTTGTCCCGGGGACACAGCTGGTCAGTGGCAGAGCCCGGAGTGGGCACCACAGAGCACTGGGTGACAGGCTCCCTCCTCCTCCCACCCTCTAGCCCAGGAACCTCAGGTCTGGGGAGCCCTGTGTTAGGTCGGGCTACACACCTGGCCCCCAGGGTGGGCTCCCTCACGGCTCACGGGGACCTGCCGAGGCCTCCCCTTCCTCCGCGGGAAGGAGGGCGGCTCTGCGATTCCACGATTCCACGGGCCTTCCAAGGATAAAGCCAACCGGAAAGCACCTTTTAACCAGAGCTCCAGCCATTCTGGCTCATTTCATAGTTTCATAGGTATTTGTGAAATAAGACTGTGTGACCACCCAAGGGGCACTATTGTCTTTCACAGAAACACCTCTTTACAGGCAATGTTCTACTTAAACACATTACCAAAAGGAGAGAGAGAGAGAAAAAAATCTTAACTGGATGTAAAAGAATGTAAACCTGCCACTGCGTCCACAGCTAGATGGGTGGGGAGAGGGAAGGTGGTATTTGAGACAGGCCACAGGGAATTGTGAGAGTCAGTTCTGACACAAGTTGATTTTTTAAGCTGCTGATGCATTAGTGCTCCACCAGCCATCTCCTACAGCAGAGGGGGTGCCAGGGGCTCCCAGCGAGGGCCCTACCCCTTCACCCCACCCTGGGCTCAGAAAGCACATGCTGGGCTTTGCTCCCCATCAAGGAAGATCCCCCCACGGAAGGGCCACCTCGCCCCTTACCACCCCATTTAAGCCAGGGTCTTCCCTGTGTCCCGCTTGGTGCACACTGAGGTGTGAGGAAGGCCTTTTCCATCTTGAAGAAAAACTAAATTAATGGAGAGAAATTCCTCAAATTTAAGTTTCTGTCACAAAGTTTTCTATACTTGCTGCATTTGCTAACATCTGTTCATGATAGAATCAAGTAAGAATCTGTCTGATTTAGCCCAAAATGACTGGTTTCGTAGGCTTATCATGAATATGTCACAGATTGTCTTTGGGCAAAGCACTCCCATGAGTTTCAGATTTATGGATAGTGGTGAGGCATTTCCATTGCCATGTCCCCAGAAAAAGAGGAAAGAGGCCAAGGTTTTGGGGGTTTTGGGATTTAGTGTGAGGGCAGATTTTAGTTCTTTTTCTCTGTCAGGCCCTAGATTAATTAAGAGCTGGCCAACTTTCTGTAAAAGGCTAGACAGTAAATATTTAAGACTTTGAGACCTGTATGGTCTCTGTCACAACTACTTGACTCTGCAGTTGTAGCAGGAAAACAGCCAGAGACAATAGTAAATGGATGTGCATGGCTGTGTTTCAATAAAACTTTATTTATAACATCAGACAGCAGGGCTGCATTTGGCCCACAGGCTCTTGTTTGCTGATCCTGGTCTAGGCAATGGTGACTTCGAATGGAATGCTGACTTCGACGATGTCAAAAAAGACATTTTGGGGAAAAAAATGCCTCTTATCTCCACCATGATTTGCTATAAAAGTAACCGTTCTCTGAGGAGTACAGGTATAAATAAGGATCCTTACCAATGAAATAACAGACTCAATTTGAGCTATAAAGAAGAAAATTAAATACTTTTGTACTTAGGTAACTAAATTATTTTCTAATCCCAAGATTATGGTATGAGAAGAAAGGGCATGAAGAGGAAAGTCATTTCAAGCACTCATTTAATGTTAATTTTTCATTTTCCACTGCTTGCCATCAACGAGGGAATGACTTACCTAAAATGATTATAAAAAAATGGTTTCACTTCTTTGATCAGGATGCTCAGAACAGTAACTATGAAGTTAGTAATGGTTTCGGTATTATTGCAAGTCATAATGGAAATGATTTGCACTATGGTAGGAAAAGGGGGGGGACAAAAACCCAAGAATTGTTAATTAACTTCACTGTTTCTCCACAAATGCTAGGAGTATTAAAAACAAGATTGCTGAAGTGCAAACATCAGGATTTAATGAACAATGGGATGTAATTGAAGTAACAGAGAATGACTTAATCGGGACAGTGGGTTGTTTAATTATGGGGATAATGGATCTTCTGAAAGGGACAAGCTAAATGGAACAGAAGGAGCCGGGGGACGGGTGGGGAGAGCCGCTGTGTCAGAGGCGCTGGGGACGGGAACCTCTCTAGAGTGGCTAGGGCACTGTCCTAGAGGAAGCGGCCTGTTAAACACGATTGTCCCCAAAACGTAACTAGTGGGTGCAGAGAGACCCCCCCGGTGCCGGCTGGCGTGAATCGTCAACGGGCCGTCGGGGAGGCATGAAGATTTCTATAGGCGTGTAACTGTACTTTTTCTAAGAATTTCTAATAATCTTAAAGACTTTCTCATAGATATGAGAACGAGGGCAATAATATGTTTGTCGGAACACGGTTTCCCAGGGTGCCAAGATGCTATCTCTCAGATACAGCAGATTGGCAGCCTCATTTCCTGGGTTTAAGAGTTCAAAAAACCATTTCTCGCTTAACTTTGATTACAAGTCAACCTTCTCTTGCTAATTCAGCACACTTGCCACGAGTTATTGGGTTTTCTCATCTCCTTTTGAAAGTGAAGCAAATGTCCCTTCTCCCGCGTGGTACGCATTGCTAGAACTGAAATCCTCCCGCCCTCCTCCGCGCTCCCCAAGTTTCAGGTGACCTGCTCTGAAATCATTCTCTTGACACTAGACATGGGGCACAGGAAGGCGGGCCTGAGGTTTCCTCAGCAATGCAACCGAACATGCCTCAAATGTTGCAAAGGGAGAAAAACCACAGAGCAAGGAGGCTTATTCCTCTTCCAGCTGTCACATCTGGATGCCCTGATGTTGGAGGGGGACCGAGTCCCGCATGTGCAAACCCTCCCCGATGCTGGCCTTGGGAGGGATAATGGGTCAGGGCGGCCTTTTCATTGACCCCCAGCCTCAGTGCCCTGATGGGGAAGGATGATTCCTCGGTCCTGGGGGAAGGGTGGCTGTACGGGGGGCTCTGCTCACAGCCGAGGGAAGACAGAGAGGCTTCCCTCCCAGGATGCACTGAACAGAGGATTACTTCTCCGAGCCCATGTGTCAGTAGAATGATTTCATGTATAACAAATTGGCAGGATGTCTTCATGTTCTAGAAAACACCCCACACCTCAGGGAGAATACATCCTAATCTTAGAGGTGTGAAACCTAACTCTCAGGTTGTTGTGCAAGGCGCTGTTTCCGAGCCCTCAGCCACGCAGGAGTTTGGGGCCTTTTTTAAGTGTGCCCCTGTCATGGCACAGGCTCTGTCATTTCAAGTTGCTTATGTGGCTGCTCTTGATTTTTTTTTTCTCTGACTTTTCTTTCCTTGAAAGAATTTACACAACACACACACACACACACACACACAATTGAGTTTGTTCAGCACACCTTGGTTTTCAATTACATAAACCACCTCAGGCAAATTTAGAAAATCAAGATCACAAACCACTGGGTATACATGACTGGGGTGAGGGGTTGGTGTGAAAGGAAGAGAGGGAGGAGGGAGGGGGGGGGGAGGGGGGAGGGAAGAGGAGAGGAGGGAGGGAAGGAGGGAGAGGGAAGAGGGAGGAAGGAGAGAGGAGTAGGGAGGAGGGGGAGGGATGAGGGAGACAGAGGAGAGGAGAGTGGGGAGGGGAGGAAGGAGAGAGGACAGGGGAGGGAGAGAGAGAGGGGAAGAGAGGGGAGAGTGGGGGAGGTGGGAGAGAGTAGAGGAGGGAGGAGGGGGAGGGGGAGGAGGGAGACAGAGGAGAGGGGAAGAAGGAGAAGGGAGGGGAGGAGAGAGAAGGAGGAGAGAGGAGAGGGAGTGAAGGGAGGAGGGAGAAAGGGGGAGAGAATGGGGGATGGTAGGAAGAAAATTATAATACGATGGTTAAGGCTGGGGGAACTTGCCTGAAAGGAAATGAAAAACCCTGAATTTTTTATATTGACCTTCTGCTAACAGTTTGTCACACAAGCATCACCCAGATCATGTGCCTCCCTCTGAAGCTTCTAAGGTAACCACCTATCATGGATCACACAGGTGGGGACAGGTACAATAAAAGGCATTACAAATCATTTTTAAGGCAAGGCCCCTAGAAACCAGTGGCCCACCCCTTTTCCAGTCTCTGTCTACTGGCAAATCTGCATTTGAAAAGGAAGATTTATCCGGATTTCTAAAATCATAATTTCCCATTAGCCTTTTCCCCAGGGGCTATAGAGGTTGGGGGGGGGGTGGACACTCCAGGAGTTGACATGAATTCCTTCAACATCAAGAAACATTTTGATGACGCGTTGAGAGTTAACAAATCCCAAACACATGGTCTTAATTGACTGTGAAATAAATAATGTTTCAAAATGAAAGGCGGAAAAAATGTTTCCATGTAAAGCATTAAAAAGGATTCAAACCTCAAAAGTTGCTTCAGGCATTTGACTTCTCCTCCCCACTCTCAGTCTGGTCCTCGCCTTCCTGTTGGGGGTCACGTTTTCATGAAACGAAATTACTGCTGGATTCCTCCAACCTACATACACTCACAAATATTTCTCTTTGGGGATCTGTGGGCTTCGATAATGTTTCGAAGTAAAAGCGTAGACCTCTCTGGGGGTAAGATGAGGGCCCTGCATTTGTCCTCAAACAATCACAGGGGAAGGAGTCACAGGACCTGATGCAAAGTTTGTCCTTTGTTACACTGGGAGTAGCTGGAGTGTTTAAGAAATGTTCTGACTTACTCAAAGGGAAGGCCTAGGCATTGGTCTGCCTAGATCTGCATTTCCTTTTAATTTTTTAAAGATTTATTTACTTATTTGAAACAGAGAAAAAGAGCACGCATGAGGGCGTGGGTAGGGGCAGAGGGAGAGATGGAGAATCTCCAGCAGGTTCCATGCACAGCATAGAGTCTGACACGGGGCTCAATCCCATGGCCCTGAGATCACAACCTGGGCCGAAACCGTGAGCTGGACACTTAACCGACTGAGCCACACTGGCGCTGCCCTGGGATCTGGATTTCTAACAAGTGCCCGAGGAGATGGGAGTTCAATTTAGGAAAATCTTCACAGGTCAAGCCAGGGCCATCAAGGCTCTCACCCCTGCAGCACCCTGGGAACCGGCGCCATGAGTACCCTCTCCATTTAACAGGTGAGGAGACTGAGGGGCAGGGAGGTTTGGAAGCTTGCCCCACATCGCACAGTCAGCCAGGGGAGGGGTGGGAGGCAAACGTGCCTGGCTCCCCGCCGTTATACCCACACTTCCCCACGTGTGGGTCCTGGGCCAGCAGCGAGCTCCTCAGAAACCCAGAATCCCGGGCACACCCCGACCTACAGAATCAGAAAGTCCCGGGGTGCGGGGGCTGCCGGGCAGGTGCTTCGCAAGCTGTCTGGCTGAGTCTGCTCCTCGCCACCTCGGCCACACACAGTTGCAGAAACAGAGCGCTGAGGAGTGTTGACTTGCTCCTCAGGCTCTGGCCCTGTGGATGGCAGCTGAGCGTGGTACCGGCCTCGGTGCGGGGAACACCACATCTGGCAGTGACCTGGACCCATTTCGACCAGTTTGATCTCCAGACTGTTCTCCCACCAGAGGACATAACACATATCCCGGCCCCCAGGGCCGTGGCACCTTCTCCAAGGAGATGAACCCTTCCAGAACAGTGCCATCGTTATCACCGCCCAGAGCTAAGCCACAGGAGACTCAGCCCCCTTACTGGGTAACACCAAAACCCTACTGTGCCTTTCCTTCCCCTCCTCCTCCGCTAACGAGTCTCCATGAAGCTAGACATCAAGCCAGACGACAGACAGCGATCTCCTTCCCCAGTCTCTCTGAACAGAAAAGCACAGAAAATGCCTATGTGATTTTGGAGACACTTGCCACACTTGGCCCTCTCTCTACAATTTGTGAATGGGCAAGAAACTGGTCTCTCTTCCTTCGGGGAGGGAAGAGGGTGGAGGTGGAGGTGGAGGTGGGGATGGGGATGGGGTTGGGGTTGGGGTTGGGGTGGGGATGGGGATGGGGATGGGTGGAAAGGAGTTCTCAAATGGGCGAAACCCTCCAGCAGCCCGGCAATCATCTTCCTGTGGTGATTTACAGCGTGCCTCTAAAAATATCTATGAGATCACAGAACATTAAGTGCGTGACACCAAACATTTGTAACTAATCCGCGAAAATAAAGTAAGGGTGTCATGTTGCACGGGGAACACAGTGGAATTTGTCTTGTGTTATCATTCTAAAATAAGACGGCCTCAATTTGGTTGAAATATATCTTCACACATTGTCTTCCAGAGCAGAGCCGTTTGAGAAATTCTGATTGCAATTATAAGTGCTGAATAGGGAGTACTTTGCATTTCCTTTGACGATGCTGAAAGCTAAAGCTATCCTGATATTAAAATCTTTGGAAATTGATGAGTACCCCAGGCGTCATTACAATTCTCTCCCCCCCATCTGAGTAATTAAAATCTATTATGTGAACACGTGTTAATATTTTATCAACTACTGTTTTTAATTAACTCATCGTCAGAGGCCTCCCGCTGTAGGCGTGATACTGCTCTAAGTGACCCCCCCCCCCAATCTAGCTCCCAGCCAGGCCTCGCTCGGGGTCTGGGTGCAAGGCCTCCTCACAAACGTACCACGGTATTGAATTCTGGAACCTGCCATAGCAGCCAGTCTTCGTTCAGGGTGTACAGGGCTTTGCAAGTGATTACGTCCACGGGACCCTTGTTTATTTTCTGGTTCAAAGTCGTCACCAGCAGATAGAACGGCTCTCCAACAGTCTCCTTGGAAAAGACACAAAAGCGACAGTGAGCTGTCTGCGGAATCCACCGCGCCTTCCCAAGAGTGAAAGTTTCGGTTTATGGCAGCACGACAGGAGACAGGAGGCAGTGTTTTCCAACAATCGACACGAGACTCCCAAGAAAATACATATTGCTCTCCTCGGGATTGGGCGCAAAGCTCAGGGAATGCCACCTCCTCCCCCGGCCGGACGCCCGCATCTAGGGGGCTGCAGCGACGTGGAATTCCCAGCGGGCGGTTCCTCTACGTTGAGGCTCCCACAGGGCAGACTGATGCTCAGCAGCGACAGTGTGGATGCGGACCTTTGACTTTGTTTACGTTCCTGCTTAACTGCCTTTGGAGCAACACAAAAATAAAGGGCATTTAAAAGAAAATACACAATGATTAACCAGAATAAACGTCGGAACGGTCTGTACGGTGGCCAAGGGGATGTTTTTTGGTGTTAAGAGCTTCTGATGAAGGAAGTGGCCTTTAGGTATCACCCCTTGCGGCTCCCCCACGGGTGCCGCCCTGCACCCCGTGGTGTGCAGGGCCGGGGGTGCCTGGGCAGCCCTGCGTGCCTTTGCTGGCGGGGACCCACCAACGTGCTCCAGCTCCCTTCCCTGGACCAGAGCTAGTTCCGCCAGCCGCCAGCTGGCCCGGCCTGAGGACCCCTGCCCCGAGCCCTTCCTCCCGCCGGGCTTCGGCTCCCAGGGGCGCGGCAGCAGGTGCCCTCGGACTCCCAGCGGCTCAAGCGGGCGGCTGGCGAGCTGGATCCCCCGGCCCATAGCACCATGTGGGCTACACGGGCGGTGTCGCCGTCACAGACGTTCACGGAGTAGGCACGAGAAGAGTGAGGGCCAGACCTGGAATCACAGCAACCGCCCTCGGCCTAGGAAGCCACTGGAGCCACCAAAGCTTCATGCGAGTTTCCAGGCCCTGCTTTCAAAGGAGAGGGGGCCCCCCCCCCCCGCTGTCAGCCCTGCTCGCCCCTAAACAAAACATAAACCCAGACCTCTCCTAGGCCTCGGCCTCCCACCGCTCACCTGTCCCATCCCACTCCCGCAAGCCCACGGGCCCTTCCGGGCCCAGGGCCTCCTGTGGCCCCTTGGGCGTCCTACACTCCACCGGCTCCCCAGCACTTTTCCCATTACTTTTCCTCATTGAATCCTGTCATCTAATCCTCTGAGGCAAATATCTGGCCATTTTGCGTGGGGGTGGGGGTGGGGGTGGGGTGGGTTAGAACACAAGGAACAGACTTTCCCCAAGACCCGGGGCTGGCCTGTGGGAGTTAGGACTTTTCCCTGCTGACACATCCTTGAGTCTCCTCCTTAGCTTAAGGACAGAGGTGGAATGTTGAGAAATTTCCCAGGTGGGGAGAATGTTGGGACTAGCAGCTGACATTTAAAATTCTTATGGGAAACTTTTATTTAGTGCTTCACAACCCACAGCTCTCTGGTCTTTGCCTCTGCCCGCCTCGGGGAGCATCCTGACTGCAAACCTAGAACTTCTACTTCTCCTTTTCCCTCCAGCACACATCAGAGACGGGGCTGAGTGTCCCTGTGAGCCCTGTGGGCTGGCCGTGCCACAGACGCTGCGGTTGGGGGGCGGCAGGGGGGCAGCTACAGCCTCACGGGCTCCGTATGCGGGAGTGCCCCAGAACTCTCCAGAGTGCAGCTGGACTGAGAGAAGCAATACCTCGTCTCACGTTGTTATCGGCGCCCATGGTTCTAACCCTGGGTAATCATGCCCAGAATTCCTGGGGGTTCTCGAGAAAAACACTCAGATGCCTGGGCCCTAACTTTAGACCTATGGACCCCGAATGTCTGCAGCTGAGGCCTGGGCTTCTGTGGTTTGAACACCTTCCCAGGGGATTCTGCTATGTGGCTGCCTGAGAAAACCACAAGGTTTCTTTGTCCCCGGTGAACACAAGTCCTTAGTCAGTCAACCTGTGGGGAGCCCAGGTGTGTTATCAGACCAGGGAATGCACAGCTCCTGGGGGGCTGGCCGAGGCGCAG
This sequence comes from Nyctereutes procyonoides, assembly GCF_905146905.1. NCBI lineage: Eukaryota > Metazoa > Chordata > Mammalia > Carnivora > Canidae > Nyctereutes > Nyctereutes procyonoides. The sequence continues at coordinate 29,750,550 of NW_026575122.1, forward strand.
CACACCTCCTTCCCAGCCATGCCCACCCTCCCTCCCTCTCCTGAGGTGGGAACTCAGCTCAGCCCTTCACCTTCCTTTCTTGCGTGAGGCCAGACTCTGGCCCTGGCTGAGCCAGAGGCTTTCATGCCCGGGATCTCGTTCCATCCCCAAATCCTCCCTAAGCCTCTGAGAAGGTACCTGCCTCACCGGGGAGGTGGCAGCTAAGAGCTCTCAAACACTGGTGCCATCACCAGAGGGGAATGTCATGTCTGTTCCACGTGCTCCAATTCCCCCCTCAGCAAAATGGCCATAAAGGTCCTTATCTCACAGCATTAAATGAGAGGATTCGATAAGGAAAAATAAGCAAAACTCTTAGCATGTCTGGCACACTCAACAAATGGCAAATGTTATCATTACATCACTCACCGAGCCCTGGAGCTCAGAGGAGGAAGCTACCTGGGGTCACAGAGCTGGTGACATCCAGGCAAATGTCTATGGAGCGGGACAGAAGGACCAAGGCTGTCCAAGTCCTACATCCGCCTCAGGCACCCCGTGTGAAAAGTCAAGCCCTCTGCACCAGTGGGGATTTTTCCAGTGAAAATGAAAGCATCGCTGACCAGCTCAATGTCACTTCCTCCTGGGAGGCACACCACCCCTCACCATCTATCTCAAATGCCCAAGATACTCTTGAGTCAGCACTGTAACCTCTCAACCCAGAATCTTCCGCTCAAGGGAGCCGTTTGGGGTGAGAGCCCAGATGTTTGGAACGTCTCACCCATTTAACGCCCAAGAGCAGCAAAAGCAAGGCTCCAACCAGCACTCGAGGGCTCAGATCACAAAATCCCAGAAGGAAGAGCAGGAAAGAAATTTAAAACCAGTGACTAGGCCAGATGAAAAGCGCCATTCCTGGAGACATGCAGAGACCTGGGGCCAGTGAACTGGGGCTGAGATGAATTAGAGCCTCAACTTGTTGCTTCTGACCAAGGTTCCTAGCCCAGGGCTCTTCCTGTTACCCCAGGATTCTCGAACGCAAGGAAGGCACCGGCAATTACCCAAGAGGAGCTTGGGAAGCATGGAGTATGGGGTCCTCCTGCCAGGGCTTCTGCTTCAGTGACGGGTGGTGCGGTTGGAGTCTGCTTTCTAAGACTAAGACCCAGAACAGGGTGTGGGTCCTGCTGCCTCTATTTAGATGCAGTTGTGGCTGAAGCTAGGATGGTGGGAAGCGAAAATATCTGCCCCAGAAATAACTGCTAACACCTCCCCACTCCCCACAAAGCATACGATGATTTATACCAAGTAAACAGAAAAGAAGGCAGATTTCATTAATCTTAATAAATGGGGAGTGCCTTGGGAGAGGAAGGCATTGGTAAAAAGAAAAAAATGTTGTGCATCTACTTGTAAGATTGCATTAAACATTAAACTAAGCACAGTCTATTTAAAGTGCTGCTTTTGGATCTAAACTTAAGTAGCACTGTTAAAACCTGTGGCATAGCAGTGTATCTTATTCAAAGTTTAATTAGATTTTGGAACTAGCTACAAATACGCAATTATGCAGTTTTGCTGGAATCTGGAGGGCTGGTGAAATTAAAGAAGGATAAGAACCTTCTGTACCAGGGCCTCAGATGGGCTGAACGAAGATCAGGTTTAACAGAACACTCTTCTTGTCCTATTAATATTTTATGACACTAACGGCCAACATTTACGGAGTGCTTACTTGGTGCTAAGCCACTGCATACATTTTCTCATCTAGACTTCAGAACAGCTCTAAAATCTCCTTTAGTGCTACAGGTTATAAACCCAAGGCTCAGATGGGGCCAGGAGCCTCCTCTAGTGCATGACCGGGTCCGGATGTAGACCAGGTGGTGGGCTCCAGGCCCCGCTCTCTGCCCCACTGGAATCTGTGCCAGGTTGGCATTCAAAGTGATTTTAAGATTCAGTCAGGCTCCAACCATATTCATACAATACCTCCAACAAAGCAAACGCAAGGGCTGAGCAGCTCTTTGGGGCCTCGCTAAACAAATGGAATAATGTGGAACAACTGTCAGAATGGAGTGTAATCAGCTTCCAGTATTAGTAGGTGAATGGGTATCTCCAAGAGGCTTCAGAGGCCCTGCAAGCAATGCCTTCTCTTCAATATTTGAAATACTCCCTCCACTTGGTACGGCTTATTAACAGACCAGGGGGGCTCTGGTTGTCAATTAACAATGTGAAGTTAGGCTCAAAAGTCAATGGTATAAAATTTCAGTTATGCAAGGTAAGTTCTAGAAACCTATTGCACAATGTTGTGCCTACAGGTAAGAATGCTGTCTTGCATGCTGAAGTAACTCTGGTAAGAGGGTAGCTCTTGTGTTAATCGTTTTTACCACAATACGATTTTTAAAAGAGAAAAAAGTCTAAATGACTTGCTGAGGCCTGTTATGGTAAGAGCAATTTTATTTTCCCCTCCATGTGCTCCTAGGAGGGACCACGTCTAAAAGAAGTTAAAGGCTGACACCATGGAGTGCTTACGACTTATCCTGGCAAAGACGTAAGCATCTGCTAAAAATCACCGCCTATTGTCTTACCTCTGACACTGCCAAGGGATGTGACACTTACCCGCAGAAAGCCAGAAAGGCAGACAGACATCCAGTTGGTGAGGAGTTTTTCGACCACAGACTCTGTGCGTCTGAGCATGAGTTTAGGCTGCATGTTACTGGACTGTTCCATCAGGTCCCTGGTCAGCACCTCCAGGATGCTGGTCAGGTAGACCAGCTTGGTTTGCAGTGCAATGGTCAAGAAGGAGGCAAACAGACACCTGTTTAAAAATAGAGCCCTGGTTACACTACTTAAGACATTGAAACAACCTAACTGTCCATCAGCAGATGAGTGGATAAAGAAAATGTGGTATATGTGCACATGTGTGTGTGTGCATGCACATTTGCACGTGCACTCACACACACACACACACACACACACACACACAAACACACACCAGAATACTGTTCAGCCATACAAGAGAAAGAAATCTTGCCATTTGTGACAACATGGATGGACCTTGAGGGCAGGACGCTAAGCAAAAAAGCCAAAAAAAGACAAATACTGTATGGCCTCACTTATATGTGGATTCTAAAAGACAGGAAAGCAATCAAGCTCATGGAGAAAGAGATCAGATTTGTGGTCACCAGAGGTGGGGGGTGGGGGGCATTGGAGAAAGGTGAACACAATATATAAACTTCCAGTGATAAGCTAAGTACATGCTAGGGATGTAATTAATGTACAACATGGTGACTTACAGTTAACACTGCTGTGTAAATTGGAAGTTCTAAGAAAGTGAACCCTAAAAGTTCATTTTTTCCTTCTTTTTGTATCTGTATGAGATGACGGATGCTAACTCAACTCATTGTAGTCATCATTTTGCAGTTCACGTAAGGCGGTTCATTATGCTGTACACCTTAAACTTATACAGTGCTGTGTGCCAACTCCATCTCAAGAATACAGAGAGAGGATGGGACGCCTGGGTGGCTCAGTGGTTGAGCGTCTGCCTTTGGCTCAGGGCGTGATCCCTGGGTTCCGGAATTGATTCCCGCATTGGGCTCCCCACGGGGAGCCTGCTTCTCCCCCTGCCTGTGTCTCTGCCTCTCTGTCTTTCATGAATAAACAAATAAAATCTTAAAAAAAAAAAAAAAAGAAAACAGAGAAAGAGAGAGAGAGAGAGAAAAAAAAGAAGATCTACAGATAACAAAGAAGCACATAAAAATGAGCCTTGGTTAATGAGGTTAACTACCAGCTGTGGCTAGGCTGGACGCGATGGTAGTTTCCACGGAAGCTAAGGGGCAATGGGCGCTGTCCTGTGGGTACTTGGTTTTTTGGTCGTTTCTTTTTAATGCCTTCAGTCAACCACCCTTGTCCTTGATCCATGAAAACCATGCACTGACATGACCCCAGGACACTGTCTGTGTTTTCAGTTCTTAAACTTTAAACTAGAGTGGTAAACAAGAAGTGAATGTTTTTCCCAAATTTTTAGGTGTTTTAAAAATAGAAAATAGCACTTCTGCTTTTTTGATTCAGGATTCATGTTTTGTTTCTTGGTGTTGGGGTTTTTTAGGGTTTTTTTTGTGGGGGAGGAGTGTATGTGAGTATGCATTGGGGTTGCGTGATCTGAAATGGAGCTATTGTGACTTCATGATCCTCTCGATCAGATAGCCTCTGGATAAATCCACGTTTTCAAATGATGTGGATACCAAGTTCGGGTTGTGGTTTGGAAATAAAAATAAATTGACTAATACCTGTCCTTCACTGAAAAGTTCTTCTGCTTTTCAAGGGTGTGGATGACAGTAACAAGGAAACTTTTATTACAAATCAGGGCATCCAAAGCTGTGAGACTTTCATTCTTATCAGTGGCATCTCTGTTCTGGAAAAAATAAATGAATATAATATAATATAATATAATATAATATAATATAATATAATATAATATAATATAATATAATATAATATTAGAAACTTAAAATTAGAAGGTAGATCCACAATGGGTTTTCCAAGACAATGAATTATTTAATACTGAATCCATGATTCCAAAAAGCTCACAAAAATTCAATAATGGAGATGATGATGACGATGAGGACACTATGAAAGTCAGGCAGTCATGGACTAAAAATGAAAACTTAGAGACTTACATGCATATCTTCGGTGAAGATGTGTGTGAAGCCACCTGACTGAGAGGAAGGAGACACTTTCATTATTCATAACATCCAAAGGAAATGAATAGAGTATTTTTGTTACAATACCCAAGTCCGTTTTAATAAAGTAGAGACACTGTTTGCTAATCTGAAGAGCCCCTGGGCTTCTGTTCATTTTACATCCTCTAATACATAATAAATAATTATTCAGCTCTCAAGAAGCACTGGTGAATTCTGAAAGCCTCTAAGATGAATCATTATCTTTGCATCAGTCCCGTTTTTGGTAGAGGAAGGCATCTCACACTTTCAAAGAACGGACTCAAAAGTGAAAGAAGCAGTGAAGATGATTATGCAAGTGGGTAGACCACTCCTCAAGCAGTTGGCCTTCTAGGGTAAATACTGAGGTGTCTCCATAACTTTTTATAGGTCTTAGCTTATAGGTCCGTAGCATCCACTCACTCCAGAGACAATGAAGAGGGGGTGAGCAAAGTGGTTAAAAAAGAAAAAAAAAAAAGGTAGAATCTGGAACCAAATTACTTGGATTTTCAGTTCCACTTTTATCTTTGGAAAAGTCATGTAATCCCTCTGTGCCTGACTTTGCTCATCTGCAAAATGGGGACACTACTGAATCCTGCCTACTAGGTTTGGTGTGAAAAAAAAAAACAAAAAACAAAGAGTGCACCGTAAGATCCGTGTCAGCTATGTTTATTGCTTTTATCAGTAATTTATGGCAAACACAGTGCTATTGTCTTGCTGGTTTCTACAACTATTTTTATCTGCTATCCTATGTTGCTCCTGGATATGAACTTTTCCATTTGACTTTCCTTTTTTCATGTATCATAAGTCTTCTTGGAATTAAAGGATTAAATTTTAAAAGCATGCTGAGTAACACTTTAAATGAGTCAACAGAATGAAAATATAAACTTGAACATTCAGGTTTTCCTCTTCCTCTTTTTTGGGGGTAATATTTGAAACTTTAGGCTATTTTTATACCTCATTAAAGTAAATTTCTTCTGCAGAGAATTTTTTGCTTTATAGTTTCAAATTTGTTAGCCTAAGCAGAAGACCTCAAACTATTTTGGTCATACTCTCCCTTAGTAATATACAGAAAAATCACATCCTGGGTTTCCATTTTCTAGCTCATAACATTTTTCTGCTGAACCAACTTTCTTTTTTTTTTGAACCAACTTTCTATGGACAGTTTAAACAGATGGATTCCTGACCCCAAATAAGGAAATGCTATGATGGCTCCCCATATTCTAAGGCTCCTTTCCCCTTTCATTTAAATTTCTCTCTTCTAGAAGGTAGGATGCACTGCTCACCCTCATTTCTTCTGTTTTCAGCAAAACAAAGCAGCTGCTACCATGAAAAGGAAGGCTTTGGAAAGCCAAAAGCCAACCAGCAGGGCACAGAGCCAGGAAGTGGCATCACCTTGGCCATTGTGAACTGACAATTTCCTCTGGTTCTGCAGACTTCTGTCTGGGAGGTGGTGACCACTCAAGTTCTCAATCTACCACCCGACCTCCAGGCCAAGAGGATGTGGCCCCTGATCCATCCGTAAAGGGCCTAATTGACACAAGGACGTATCTGCCGCCTAGAATATGTTTCAACTAGTGCTGTCATCATGGAATATGCTCCTCCGTCCTCTATATCTTCTAGTATAAATTTGATTTTCACTGAGGTCTTGATAGGGTTCTGATCATTATGCTTATTTTTCTCAGTCCTCTCCCTTTAATGATTCCTCCTGGCTTTGGTTTTCCAGGTTTTCCCAGTCACTGTTTGAGATCATATATAAGCCTGAGTTTTTTAGGGTTTGGGTTTTTTTTTTTTAAGATTTTATTTATTCATGAGAGACACACAGAGAGAGGGGCAGAGACACAGGCAGAGGGAGAAGCAGGCTCCTGTGGGAGCCTGATGAGGGACTCGATCCAGGTACCGGGGTCACGCCCTGAGCCAAAGGCAGAAGCTCAACTGCTGAGCCACCCAGCCATCCCTAAGCTTGAGTTAAATCAGTTTGGCTCCTTGCAACTACAGTTGACCCTTGAACAATGCAGGGGTTACGGACAGTCAAAATCTCTGCACCCTCTGCAGACGGTCACCCTCTGACCCTCTGCACAGTCAAAAATCTGCATGTAACTTTTCTCCAAAGTATAACTACAAATATATTGCCTACTGCTAACCTGAGGCCTTACCCATGAACACATATTCTGTATGTTTTCTGTATCATATCCTGTATTCTTACAATAAAGTAAGCTAGAGAAAAGAAGATGTTATTAAGAAAATCACAGGGGATGGAACATACATTTACAGGACTGTCCTGTTTTATTGAAAAAAAAATCTGTGTATAAATGGACTCATACAGTTCAAACCCGTGTTGTCCAAGGGTCAACCGTAACTCTCTTCTAAAATAATAAGCATTTTTTCTGGGATTTTTTTTTCCCCCTCAAAACACTCAACTTGCAATACTGTCTTTTGCATTCATCCCTTATCTTGCTCTTGATTACTGACTTTAGAACATAGGACAATTTCTTTTGCAGGCCACAGATTACTCTCCTCAGCACTCAAGGGCAATCATTAACTGTAAAAGCCTACACAATCCTCATGTTGATGGTAGAAATCTCTGTTGTTTTATTGCTATTAAATTCTTAATGGGGATCTCAAATAGCTGGGAAATAGGACTCCTGATGTCCTGCATAGTCATCCTGATTCAGGGAACTGACCTCCCTCCCTAGGTGGTGTTCTGCTGTAGAAATGGATGGATGAGGTGGCAAATACAAGTCTTAGTACTTGTACAGTACAACAGCCTGGTACTGTTGAAGGAGAAGTTTTAAAAAAGTATATTGTACAACCACAAAAAAACCTGAAATCTCACTTATAGCCTTCTTGATTTACAACCATAAGGCTTGCACCAAGAAAAAAAAATATGGTAGGTGTTTTTTATGGTGGGTGTTTTATGGAGGTATCTCAACCTCCGGACACAGCATCACATATCATGGTGTCTGCTTCTAGAATGATAGAGAAACTGGAAATTGCTTACTGCATGTGTCTGAGTTTCTGAACTCTGGGCTTCTGGCCCAATGTAGCCGAGAAGCTTCTGGTAAAGTGATAGAAGCTCTATTTTTTGGCCTGGCTTTGCTTAGAAGTCTAGATTTAAATATGATCATCTGTGTTGATGTTCCAGAGGTTGGGCCCCACTGTGGTCACTAGTTTTGGACAAAAAAAAAAAAAAAAAGAGCAGCATGGTGAAGCAGAGGCATCAGGATGCGGAGGTGACGACAGGTGGATGGGTGTACTTGGGAGTGTCAGGGAGGAGGGGGGAGTGAGTGGGGGAGAAGATGAGGTGTTACAACAGAGACCGGAAACCCAAAGGGTTAAAGTAGACTACTCCTTGGAGTCCTAGAACGGATTAATCAATCATTTTGGGCAGCTCTTTTTTTTTTTTTTACTAAATGGGTATGATATGGACTGATCAGCAGAAGAATAACTGCTGGAGAGAACCATAAAAACTCGACATTGCTAAAAATGGCTGCTATCAAATCAAATTCCACACATGTGTCTTTCCCTCTCTCTCATCCCATAGTACTTTTCATTTCCAATTGAGGAGTAATAGTGAATAATCTAGTAGCTGCAATGGAAGTCATGCAGATAAACACAACAAATTGGCCAGCCCACAATTTATTGATTTTTAAATAAACCAGCTTGCTGCCCAGCTACAAATTCAGCTCTAAACAAGCAGTAAAATAAAACAAAAGGCATCATTCTGAACTTCTGTCCCTCCTAGGTTTTTGTTACTGGACAAAGAATAATTGCCAGTGACCCATCACAGCCTTATACCCTGATGAATCCAATTAATAATTACCCTCCTCCCCGCTCTGCTCAAACTTAAATGAGTATTTCCTACCAAGCACATCATCTGCAGCTGCCTTGGAAGCCAACACCCGTTTTGAGGATAGCAACAAGCACCTTCATTATTATTCAAGACTCAACCTTAGGAATATGATCAATGCTCTTTTACCTCGGGGAAGAAAGTTCTCAGAGCAAAATGTTTGTAGTCAAGGAAGGGAACAGTTCCAAAACTATCAACCACATCCAATTTATCCATCTGCAGCTCGGCAAAGCCTGCAAAACAGAATCCCAAGAGCAATATTTTAACTCAACAAACAATGGATAAGATCTTCTGCTGTTTTGTCTAACACGGAGTATGACCTTGGTTTTCATTAAAGAAGAAACAATGGATAATTACTTGGTTGGCTGCAGAGCAGAGCTGAAATAAACACAGAGCCAGGCCTAGACCCCACCGCTCAGATGTCTTCTGTTATACGAACAGTTCTCATTACTGCGGCCAGCTCCATTTAAGGTGGGGGGGAGGGGAGCAGAGGAGACCATAAAGAAGGCTTGTTTTTCAACACATAAAATTTTGGAGCCTACCGTCGCGTATCTCTTTCCGGAGCTCGCTCTCCAGGAGCTCCAGCTGTTGGCTCTGTTTGCGGCTCAGCTCCTTTGATTTGTGCCTGGTTACCCCCACGGCCGCTGAGGAGACAGAGATCCGGCATCAGATTGACATGTTAACTTCAAAAAAAAAAAAAAAAGGAAAACGAAGCCAACCTTGACATTTCTTTTACAGAGAGAGAGAGAGAGAGAGAGAGAGAGAGAGGGAGAGAGAGAGAGATGGGGGGAGAGAAAGAAAGAAAAGAAAGAAAAGAAAACAAAAGAAAGGAAGGAAGGAAGGAAGGAAGGAAGAGAAGAAAGAAAGAAAGAAAGAAAGAAAGAAAGAAAGAAAGAAAGAAAGAAAGAAAGAACGAACGAACAACCTTTAAGAGGTGGAATTTATCAGAGGAAACATTCCCAGTGAGGGGTCATTCAGAAGAGGAAGATGCCCAAGTGTAGCAGGAAAACAAAAATCCACCCACCTTAAAAGCAAAAACTAAATCAAATAACCTCCACTTGTAACCAAAGATCCCAGCTGGCTGAAAAGTAATGAAATAAGCCCCGTCTTCCTACAGCCACAGGCCACTGATATTGTTCCATTCTTTTTTTATTGTTTCTAAACATCCCGGGAGAAATAAAGTTGAGCCACAATTGCAGAAGGAAACCACAGATCCACAGCGAGCAACGCAAGCCAGACTTGTGTAGATCGAGTTGGGCAACGCGGGGAGCGATCCACCCTGAGCCCTGGGATCTGGGACATTGTTTCTCTCTTCTAACTGTGCTGTCAAGACAGTGCACTGGACGGGGTTGGTACCCGGTTACCATCCCTGCTCTGCCAATTACTCGCTGTGTGACGTCGGGTGAGCTCCTTAGCTTCTCTGTGCCTGGCTGCCTTGTCTGTCAAAGTGCCCACCTCACTGTGATTGCAAGAAGAGGGGGCTGCAAGAAGTAAGCCACAGGAAGCATTCAGAAGTTGTGTTGTTTTTTTTAAAGAATACTCAACAATTGTCAACTACATTATTATCTGGAAAAGCTTCCCTCCCTTAACAGAACCTGTGTGCTAAAAGGACCCACTACCAGTAGATATGAATGATCCTGGAGGAAACAAAACCCAATACAGTTCTTCACGGGACCACTTCACAAAGTCAACAGTCTTAACCATAATATGCACTGTGCATCTTCAAAAAGGATGGGGCACACAGTGATTTCCACATTTTTGTGACCACAGAACCCCTTTTTCCAGGAGCGTGACTTTGGGTTATTTGCACTTCAGGCTGCACTGGCTCAGTGCAAGCAAGGGGAGCTGGGCAGCCACGTCTATCGAGCCATGGAGTTTTTTATGGCTGACATTTCCAGGGGAAGCCATGGTAGGTTTTGTAGGTGGTAAGCCTAGGTCCGGTATGTTTTGTGTTTTCATTCATGATGTGACCGACAGGCTAAAATATTTATACATTCTACACTTGCTCAAGCTGCTGGCGACAGGTGCTGCCCTGCAATCGCGGCAAGAAGGGGATGAGAATTTTAAAGGGCTTTGCAGATACTGATGAAGCCAAAGCCACGTGTCAACCTGATCCCACTTCACCGTACAGAGCATAAACAATCTCGACGACAAAGTGAGGGGAGGGCAGTGGTGAATCGCACGATGCACAGGAAGAGAGCAGAGGTTTCTAGTAAGCTGCAAAGTGGAGATGACTCCATGGTGAGACTGGTGTCTACAGCTGCTTAACACTAGCGGATTCTCAAAACAGCTCAGCGTTTAGAATGTATAAGTAATCTTCTTACTCGAAGCCAGCACCAGCCAGGACTTTATTAAAATAACAAGCCCCATTCTGGATTCCAGATGGAGAACATGAGGAGAAGCCCAAGAAAATACCTGAAATGATCATCAACAGGGCAAAACAGGGCCTCTGCACAATGAATCCACCCCACTGGGCCAGTCAGTCACACACAGAATATCTTTCCCTCACTGGACTGAGAACCAGCCAGGAGAAAGGGCCAGGCCTTCACTCATCCTCTTCAGTGCCAGAAGCTTGTGCAGTTATCAGCAACACAATGAGTGCCCAGTGAACACAAGGTAAATGGATGCAGGGATGGATGAACCAGCTCAGAACCACGTCACACGCTCAATGGCTATAGGGACCAGGTACACAGGTGAGTCACGTGGCCCAGGTGCAGACAGCAGGGAGTGGCAGGCACTGTGGCAAAGCCCCAGGGACCCACATGGCCCCTCCCTGCCAAGGTGTCACTGCTACTCAGCTCCAGTAAACCCATGCTAGGGAACAGTGGAGATCCAACAATCTAGATCTTTCAGATTTTCAAGAGGTATTTCAAAAAACGTGAATTAATAATTTCTTTTTAATTGAAGTGCAGCTGACACAAATGTTACATAGGTGAATCACTTAATTTTAAAATGCTGTCAACCATTTCACCATCTAAAAAAAATGCTGTGTGGGCCAAATGAAACAGATTGGTGGGACACATTCAGCCAGCAAGCAACCACCCTGGGATCGCCGTGCCTGGATGAGCCTTGGGATATTTTAATAGATGGTACAGATCACACTTCTCAGACATGGTTCTGCCAGGAAAAGCAGAGCTGGGATGGGAGCAGGGGTGTTTGGTGAGGTGAGAAAACAGCAGGAGATGACCAGATCTTGAAAGTCCAAAATGCCAGAGGAATTCTGAAGGGATAACGTAAATGGGACATTTGTCATCATGATTCACAGCATTGGGGAAGTAACGTGGACTATATTTCTCCAGCACCAAGATGCCATCTTTGTACTGATGAGGCATCCTAAAAAATATTTGAAAGTCCTCAACGTGTACCTATTTATTCCTTTCCCAAAGTTGTGATTTGGGTTTTCTTCCATTAATACTTAATTGAAGCAAACATCCCTGGCAAGCTGAGAGTCTGCCTGCCTGACAAGAGGCCCCAGGGAATAATTTCTCTGACAAAAATCAAACGGGGCACTTACCAAAGATGACAATCACCAGCAAGACGGGAAGCACAATCAGAAAATACCAAGTGGTAGGAACTGTTTCCTGCTCTACGTAGAGCTCCAAGTTTCCCAATTTAACCTAATGGGAAAGAGTGTCATTAGACTCCATTGAGTTGGGCACCATACTTATGTACACACTTGTTCCTCCAAAACATCTTCCCCAAGATACAAAAAAAAAAAAAAAAAAAGTGACAAGCTAGGTAGGATATATGAATTCCAGTCCTACTTTGGACAGATTGGCTATGTGATCTTGAGCATATCGAGAACATTCACTGTGCCTCGGTTTCCAGTTATGTCAGTTGAGGTGCACTGGTGTATAGACCTGGAAATTTTAGAATGGAGTCCTCTATGCCCTATGGGTTTAACTCCGCCATCCCATTCTTAGCTGCCTCGTCTCTAAAGTGGGATGTGGATAGTGCCTCTTGGCAAGGTTGTCATGAAGACTAGATACACTTCATCATTTGAGTGAGTAGGCTCACAGCAGTCCTGCCCAAGACTCCCCAGTGGCTTCCCAGAGCTCAAAGCCAAGCCCTTGTGGACCAAGCCAAGCAATGGTCCACAAGTTCCTAATGATCTGTTCCCTCTCATTGCTCCCTCCACGAACTCTCCAGCCTCCTTGAATATGCCCCCTTGCACCCTCTGCTCCAGCCACACTGGTCTTCTAGTGGTCCCTCCAATGCACCAGGCAGGCTCCTGACTCAAGACCTTTGCAACCTGCAGTTCCCTCTATTTAGAACTCTACCCCAGAAAGCCCCCTGTTCATTCCCTCTCTTCCTTGGGGTCTGTACTCAAAAGTCCTTTTTTACAGAGAGACCTTCCCTGCCTACCACCATCCAACTTGCAGTGCTGCCTGCCCTCTGCTTCTTTTTTCTCTGTGGTGAGTACCACCCCCTAACACATTTCTAATTTGCTTTCTTCATCCCCACAAAGGCAGAACCTGGGGTCTGTTTTCTTCTCCACTCTGTTCCCATCACAGAATAAGCACTCAGGGACCATTTCACTAATAAAGATGGCTAGCGTTCCCCGCCCCCCCCATAACCAACGTGACCGGTGGGAGTGCTTGTGAGTTCAGAGGTCATTACTGATTTGATGATAATTAGTACCCTCTTTACTGTACAGATGGACAATGGGAGGCTCAGCAAAGCCAAGTGACTTACCTAAGGTCACGCAGCTATTAGCTCAAGCAGCTGGGACATGACCATGGTTTTTTTTTTTTTTTTTTTGGTCTTCCAGTCTGATATTCTTTCTTCTTGACCTTCATTCAATATTTATGACTACAGATCATAAAACATTTTTTTGGGTATAGACTGTGGAGAGCCTCATATGGCATGAACACCATAAAGAAAGACTTCTAATATGTTTCCTTTCCCAAGGGTCTCACATCTTTATTGTGGGACATAAATATATCTGTGATGGGACCCTCCAACGTGTCGGGAAAAGATGAATTGTGGCAAGTAGGACTCCATGATGGAGGGAGCAGCCCTCGACCCATAGATTATCTGGTCTCCATTCGAATCTACTGCTACTGAGTGTGCTGGGTTTCTGCTAAGACATGTCACCTCCACAGTTGGGAGAAGAATGACAGCTCGTTCGTCAGTGGTCTGGAGATTCTGCTTGCAGATGCTACAGTCTAAATGTATGTCTAGAACAAAAGCTATCAAGACTCATTAGTATTGGAGACAATGGCATGTTCAATGCTTTGACATTCGAATAGGCACATGGACGGAGGCTGCCAGCTATTTTGGAGGAATTATGCTTGTGCTTGCAATAGCAGCTTTGTTTATCTGCTATTTAAAGTGAAGATCTAAAGATCCATGACAGATGCCACTCTGGCTTTGGAGTAGCTTGAGGAAGTGCCCCAAATAAGGTAAAACCAACAGGTGGGCCTGTCAGGTGACTTACACGAACTTTCTTGGAAGAGGTGTCAATGCTGTTTGCATTAGTGATGCCTTTAATTTTGCAAAGGATGATGGTGAGATCTTGATTTCTAGTGATGTTTTCAAAACTGCAATTTAATTGCTCATTTTCCCCATGGAAGAGGGTGATTTCAATGTCTGTCTTGGAGATGTTGAACTCATCGTTTTCTTTCTGCGAAGAATGAAGAGGAGATGGAGGAATCAGGGCACATGGGGGAACCCACAGACCCCAGCACACCTCGCCCGGCAAGGCCGGATCGGGACGCTGGGGCAGGACACATCCCAGCGGAAGTAAGGGAGAAACGTACTTGGATTTTCACTTCCAATTCTGTGTCCCCCTCGGGTTCGACCCGACACCCTGTGAACCTGGGGTCCTCCAGATACTGCAAGCTTCCGCACTCCAAGTAGGTCTCCTGGACTCTGAGCTTCACAGTGACGTTTGTACGTGCTTTCAAGCTCTTTAAACTGGGAGCTAGAAACCTGCAGGAAGTCGCCATACAATATTCAGAGACCTGGGGGAGGAGAAAAGAGCATTTTTAACAACTTCATCAGCCAGTCCCAGTCCTGCGACTGAAGAGCGAGGCGACAACTGAACTCTGTGCTTCCAACTTGTCATCTGAGAATTCGGGGTAGTGATGTCACCTCCCCTTACAGGGCAGAATTAACCTGAAGTCAAACTCAATGAGCCAAGGGCTCATTAAATGAAATGGGGGCTAAATTAAATGAGATTACATGTGCAGAAAAGCTTAGAACAGTGCCTGGCACATAGTAAGCACTCAGTGAACGCTAGCTGGTATCACTGCAAACACCGCCAGCTATCAAGAGCAGCCCACGCTCATGCAAGGCAGACAGGGTGCACAGAGAAGCAGCCTAGGGGAAGAGGAGGACTTGGCACCAGCAACTTTACAGGGCCTGTGTGTCCTGCGAGGCCTCAGGGTGGGTTGGGGTACGTGGGCAAGGAGGGGACCATCCCCTAGGGAGGCTGCAGGGACCCACACACTGCTGGCCGCATCCCTCCTGCAGCGCTTAGCACAAGTCACTGACCACAAGTGAGGAAACAGTTTTGCAGGCCTGACCTGAAATCACGGTAACAAAAGCAAAAGGGACAATGTGGCCCCCATGCAAATGCAGAGCATGAAGGCTGGGAAGAATACAGAAAGAGTGGCCTGCTTTACAGGTTTATTATTATTATTTTTTAAAGATTTATTTATTTATTTATTTATTTATTTATTTATTTATTTATTTATTTATTTATTTATTTGAGACACAGAGAGGCAGAGACATAGGCAGAGGGAGAAGCAGGCTCCCCACAGGAAGCCCGATGCAGGACTCGATCCCAGGACCCCGGGATCACACCCTGATCCAAAGGCAGATGCTCAACCACTGAGCCACCCAGGTGTCCCTTTACAGGTTTATTTATAAAAAACATAAATACTGTCATCTTTAGAGGTGCAGAGAAATGGGGCAGAGAAAGCTGCTGGAAAAGAGGAGGTTGACAAAGGTCCTAAGGAAGAGCAATAAGGGGCAGGTGACTGGCTCAGCCTGTGGAGCATGTGACTCCTGATCACAAGGCTGAGAGTTTGAGCCCCATGTTGGGTATGGATTGCTTAAAGAGAAAAATCTCAAAAAAAAAAAAAAGAGCAATACAAATCGTGGAAAGAAATTTGTCAGGTAGGGAGTTTACCTGTTCTTTTAGTTTCTAATATCAGACTTGAAAAGAAAGGGTGGCGGGAGGTGCCTTGGTGGTTCAGCTAGTTGAGCATCTGACTCTTGATTTCAGCTGGGGTCATGGTCCTGGGGTTGTGGGATTGAGCCCTGTGCTGGACTCCACACTCAGTATGGAGTCTGATTGGGGTGCTCTCCCTCTCCCTTTGCCCAGGACCCCCCTGTGTGTGTGTGTGTGTGTGTGTGTGTGTGTGTGCTGTGCGCGCGCGCGCGCGCGCATGTGTGCGCTTTCTTCCCACTCCCCTCTCTCTCAAATATATCTTTAAAAAAAAAAGAAAAAAGAGAGGGTAGGATGAGGCCATAGGTGGGAAGATCTGACACAAACAAAATCTACTTCCTTCTTAATAAACCTTCCCCAGCCCTGGATCTCTCGTTCTCATTTCTGGCGAGGTGAAGAACCAAACAAACCTCTCTGTCCTCACATTGCAGAGATGTGGCCTGGAATCAGACACAAGGTAAGGCATAGAACTGGCTCTGGGTGCGGCAGGAGGCAGATGTGTGTGTGACAAGGCTGTAAGGATGACTCAGGAAGGCCGCCTGGACCTAGGCCCCGAGTCCACACCGGTCCCGAGCATGGTGAATGGGGAGAGCGTTCATGAAGCATTTAGAAGTGCATTCAGGAGGCCCCAACCCGCATCGGAAATCCATCATTTTGTGTGATGAGGCCCTTCTTGGACTCCTACCAGTATTAACAGGGTGCTGGAGGCCAGAACCCTGTGTGGGGAAGTGCAAGGTAAGAGGAGGCCAGGTCAGAAGGAAAGGGCAGAAAGATGTGACAAGATTTCTGGGATGTGGGCAGGGCACTGGGCCTCTGACCCGCAGCTCTGTTGGCACAATGGCAACACCACCACCAGCCTGCACAAGACCGCTCTTCTTGTTGGCATCTCCCCTTCACCCCTCACAGGGCATCTTCGCGTGTACTCCTAAACATCGGCTCCTTACAGTGCCTCCCTACAAAGCCCATGCGGAGAAAACGGCAGGCCTGCCGTACCCAGCTCACTCCTCTCTCCTCCGTGCCATGATTGGAAATGCTCCACCACAAAGAGAGAGTCTTATTATCTCCATGATAGCCCAGATGGTGGATATCACCCAACAGGTAGACGCTTGTAACATCACAAAGGCACAGAAATAAAAGATATTCCCCAAGAGATGTTAGCGTGATGAAAACAAAATCATCCTTGAAAATTACTATTATTACAAGGTAGCTAAAGACTTACATTTATGTTTCCTTTTAACTCGTGTGAAATGATTAAGTTGTCAATTACGTCAAAATTTCTGCCTATGATGGTTATATTTTGACCACCACTGCAAAGAAAAAAAAATTAACAATAGGAGTTTCATAGTAAACATACAGGCATTTTTCATCTATGAACAAAGCTATCACTTTATCCACACTTGGTATGAAACTCAGTTACGTTAGAGAGCCAAGTAATACATTTTAACTTCAAAGGCAGGATAGTTCTACAAGTTTTTTAACGATACCGGCCACAAAATGTATAGTTTTTAAGATACATAAATATAAAAATTCGGGTCAGATCCTGTTTTAATTCTAGGAAAATGCCCAAATTCTTTCACAGAATTTTGAGTTTTGTTGTGTCATGTTGCCACATATAATCAGATCATCAGCTATACCCCAAAAAGGTTTCACTAAACAGAATTTTGTTTGATTGCTGTTTAATCTATATTAAGACACTTCAATCTAACAATTTTCAAAATCAAACTCCCAACCTACCAATTATACTTTATTTAGGGAGATGGGGAACATTTTGGACAAGGTAAAATTATAAATGGCATTAAAACTATAAATTCCCATTTGGTAGGCCATATAAATAACAGCTACGTTCTCTCTCTCTCCAAAACCAAGCCAAATGATTTCACATATTCTCAGCACATAATCGCTTATAAGCAAAGTGGTCATTAGATGTGAAATAAACAGCTGTCCACAGCTCTGGCTGCCCTCATCCCCCCATTCATGTAGGTCATTCTGGGGGACAGGAGCTGGGGAATGTCAGCTCCATGCACCAGCCAAGCCCAGGATGACAAGACCGGGAGGTAGGCATGAGCAGGCCAATTTGTGCAGGGCAGAAGGAAGACAACAAGCTCTCAACCAGTCACAAGGGGGAAGGGTCGAGTTGGCCTCATGCCAGCCCATCACTGTTACTAGAAAGTGGAGCCCAGCATGCTCTGCCAACGGTCAGCCTGCAGAGCCCTGTTCTTGCCCGGGGAATAACTCAGAGTCACAGGCCCCGGATATCACAGGTGAGTGGACACTAAGAAGCCTAACAAATCACTGCGTTGTACACCTGAAACTATGTTATATTGTAGGTCGACTACAGGTCAATAAAAAAATAAAAATAAAGAAGCCTCTTATTTTATAGCAAGGCAGAACACAATGGTGGTTTACAGCAGGACTGCCTGGGAGCTTACAAGTGGTTTGACTACTCTATGCCTGTTTCCTCTTCTGCCAAAGGAGCTATTCCTTTCATGATGATTAACTGAGTTAATAAATGTAACACACAAGGCATGTGGGGAATGCCACATCAGTGTCTGTTTTTATTTACAGGAAGGATTTATACCCAGAGCTGGGAGCACAACGCTATAGACTTGGCTTGGAAATTTCAATATTTTTCATGCCATGGTTAGAGGCAGCACTGTTGAAGTCCTGAGCCCCCAGCTGTGTGGAATGTGACTGTATTTGGAGACAGGGTCTTTACAGAGGTAATTATGATTAAATGAGGTCATTGGGGTGGGCCCTAATCCAGGAATATGACTGGTGTCCTTATAAGAAGAGATTAGGACACAGTCACAGAGGGAAGACCATGTGAAGACACAAGGAGAAGACCATCCTTCTATAAGCCCAGAAAAGAGGCCTTGGAAGAAACCAACCCTGACATCTACCTCTGACTTAATCTTAAATAAGAACACCGGACTATAAGTATTTTTCTTCTTCTTCTTCTATTTTTTTTTTTAAACAAAGGCTCCTCTACATCTACAGTTTCATTTAGACAGTACTTTGAAAATCAGCTTCATGCTGTGTTAGGTGAAATATCTTATTATGAAAATGTCTTTAGGGCTATATTCCAAAATCTGAATGTGAATTTAAATTCAACTAGGCATTTTTTTTTTAAATATATTGGAGTCATCTGGAAGAGTTTATTTTGGAATGTCAATCTTTCTCACAGGGAGTATCTTTGAAATGTAGCTACTGCTTTTCATTTCCATACCTTCCAATATTTCCTCGAATTATTCAAAGCAGCTTACTCGAAAGGTTATAAAATGAAAACTGTCAAAGAGCAGCTTTGTGTTGTGGGCAGGAGTAAGATGTGGTGCATGTGTATCAGAAACGTAGGCTGGGGGTAGGTACTGCAACCGAACAAACATTTTAAGAGGCAAAGGATTTATACAATGACAAGAAACCACCGTACAAAGCAAACGTTTTAGCTGTGAGCTTCCTGGCAGCCACAGCTCGTAGTAAAGCAGGATCTGCTCACAGTGTTCACAGTGACAACGGGAAGCAGTGGCTGGTTGGGGTGTGTGTGTTTTCCAGGAACAAACCCTCAGGGGGGATTCTGTGAGAGGAATTTGCATAGGACTACTATTTCTATATTTATTTGAGTGAAATCCATGATCTGTATGCATATGACCCCTTCCTTTCTTTCATTCTCTTTGTTTTGTTTTGTTTTGTTTTGTTTTGTTTTGTTTTGTTTTAAGGGAAGAGAAAGAGAGAGAATCTTAAGCAGGTTCCACGCCTGCACAGAACCTGATGTGGGACTCAATCACACAACCCTGAGATCATGACCCCTCTAAGCACAATGTCAGAGAAATATGAATCTTGAAAGCACCTGATCCAGGTGGTGGCTGGATATATGAGGGAACAGCGCGGCAGAGCAATATATGACAAGGGTCCCACAGATGTACAGTCCCCGCCGTCAAACTGGATACACACATCCTTCATTTCTTTCCGGCTGGATGGTAGAGAGAATTTCATATGGGTGTCATTCAGCACGTGGCTAACCTGTATCCTAGAAAGGGGCAGAAAAACAACTGGTAAATGACACAGATCCTTAGCACCGCTGACTACTGAACATGACAGCATACAAATTTTACTTGAACTGCAACAGTCCACAAACTATGGACAGATGCTGGCAAACTGGTAGTTCATCAGGGGCCACTAGCCACTGTGGGTGTCATCCGGGGCTAGGTTCCTCTTTCTTCTGTACATTTTTATGTTTTCATTTGCATTTCCCTTAGAAGTGGGGAAAGCAGATGTCACCATTGCCCTGAACAAGCCATAACAGAGAGTGGCACACGTACTGGGGAGTCCTGTTAATTCTGCTGACTCTGAGAATGACACTATCCTTACCTGTCAGAGACGTACACTGAAGTGTGTATGAGCGGAAAGGACGTGGTGTCTGGGATATGCTTTTAAAAGCTCCAGCTACCACCTGCCCCTCCCCTCCAATGACGAAATGAGAGTGGCAACATGTTGGTAAGTTTTGAAGCTGGAGGATGGGTACAGGGAGGTTCACTGTACTCTGCTCTCTTGAGTATATTGGAAATTTCCATCATAAAATTCCAGTCATTTTATGGGATGAATGGAAAAGAAAAGTTCTTTCTCCATTTCCAAAACTTAGAGAAAGAAAAGTAGTTGCAGTAGAAGAGTAGAAGCTCGTCCCAGGCAGACATGGGGACTCTGGCATTCAGAGAGCAGAGAGCCCATGACCAGAGTCTGTGCCGAGAGCCCGGGCGTCTCAGGGTCAATCAGCATCAGAGCCAAGCCGCCTCCCAAGGAGCTCCGGACAAGAAATGAGTTGGGACTACCCTGGGTGCTTCCAACATCCACCGCACCTGCCCTCTACACCCCTCAGGGTCCAGAGCAAAGCCTTCTACAACATTCATTCTGTAACCTGCACTTCCTCCATATATGATGTTTACAGTGACCCTCTAAAGCAAAAACAAAACAAACAAACAAAAAAAACCAAACACAAAAACAAAAAAACATTAAGACTGTGTTGTGCTGAATAATACTCAGGATAATGATGCTACATGTGAATCTACTATTACTACTTAAAGGATAGTACATGATGATTAACGTCAACATATAAGTCCATTAAGTAGCAATAACAGATCCTGACAATAAGGCAAATTCAAAAAGCATCTGAGCCAGTGTGCATTTACACTGCCTCAGACTGACATTCTGAGCTTTATATTCAGAGCCAAGCTCTTAGGAAATTTATCGTAAAATGGCTGATCATTAAAATTCAAACTTGTTTATAACTTTTGGAAGGAGGGAGGCAGAAATATGGGTCATTCTGCTATTATTCTTGTATTTTTCCCTTCGAAATAATTGGGCATTTGAAAAATGCCATATTAAAAGAGTTTGGGATTACAGCATGAACTCAGATATAGGATTAACTGGGTATTATGTTTACTTCTTGTGAACTTGGGTTCACCGCTCTGATGTGGTTACTGAAATGCTACATGCAGAAAGGCCTCTGAGTCATTTAATTTAATAACTGCAGTATCTCAAGACACATGCAGAATTGAAATGAGAGCATAAAGAGTCAAAGACAGGGCAATGCTCTGAAAACTGACTTCTTTTCCAGTGAAGGTGATTGCCTTGCAGTGAACACACAGGTGTCTAACTTCACAGATTTTGCTAAACAAAATGAAAGATTCTTACAATAAAGTATTTAGCCAGGATCAACAGCACAAAAATGCCTATGCTGCATAGACACAGCCACTAATGTGTGCTTGATAATTGCGGTAAGTAGCAGAATGGGCCAGAGCCACCCATGAACGGCTTTCTCCATCATGATGATAGACATCCCAAATCTACTGTTAGGAGGGGGAAGCGGATGGCAATTATATACAGCAAATGAATTAAAACAGAAAATTCAGTAAATAAGTATGGCAGATTAAAATGCTGTACAAAACCGTTTTAGGAGTTAAAAACCAAAACACCACGCTTCAGCAGATTGTCTTCAATGCATTTCCATGATGAGAACGAGCTCAGTGTTATACTTCATATAGACTGTGATGTCTTCTACTTCAAATTAACCCAAACTTACGAAAGCTAACAAGCAGAAAACTCAATTTATCTCTTTTGTTGTTGTTATCATGACATCTCTTTGGGGGGTAACATTTACACAAGGATGTCAGTGAAACGCTGAAAAATTCTTTTCTTTCTCAAAGTTTCATTGGAAGGATAACTTAGAGGAAAAAGCAGTCATAGCAGAATGATGTTCAAATGTATACTGACCAGATATCTGTGTTAGGGTGTTTGATCTTTTTTTTTAATTACTAATATGTTCCATTTAATTTATTTAGCCTGAAACCAATCCAATAAAGAGAAGGCTACAAAGAATAAAACAGATTAGAAAGTTTCTTCTTTCCAACTTTGATACATAGGAAGAGCTGTGATATTTTATATTTTACCAACAAATTTCTAAGTATGCAACTATTTTTCTAAGGGGATCATCTTCAAGATGGTGTTTGTTACTTAAAATACTTGATTTGGTTCATGGAAATGAATCAAGACCTCAAACAGGCAACCCCGTGAAATGAGCGGGTTCTGAGGTTTGGGAGGGTAAGAGAGGACAGAGTCTCTCACAGTTAACTTCAAATGTGGTGTTTAAGTTATTCTCCTTATTGAAATTATGTTACATCCACTATGCAGCCCAATTGCCCGTTTTGGCACATGGCAATACTTTGAAAAGTTTATAATCACAATGGTATTCCTTTGGCATAAGTTTTAACTTTTTCTATCTTATCAAGGATAAATTACTATTATTTCAACTCACACATCCTTATCACAAGTACTCGTTCCTTTCAGGATCATTGTAATGTTGGATGCCCGGGTGAAGTTTGCCCCCGTGACGATCACATTACTTTTCCCTAGAGTCGATATCTTCCGTGGCTCAATGGACTTAATGTAGAAGACCTGTTGGAAATGAAGATTAACACACAAGATCAAAGCTAAGAAATGGCACTGTTCCAAAAAATCTGTTTATGCGCCGCGGTTCGAAGAAATCACTGGGAAATTACGACATTTTGCAAACACAAGCAGACAGTGTTTAATGAAATCAATGAATTCAAGGAAGAGTGCTGAAGATTCATGTCTCTCAACATGCGACAGCATGAGGTCAAACCAATTAGTCTTTGTCTCACAAGACAGTTGAAAATGCAGTTGAAGAGTCTGACATTCTGTCTGAAGAGTGAGATCTCACTGGAGTCTTGAAAATGCTCAGTGCCTTACAGCCTCTGGAGGCTCAGAATACAACAAAACAAAAGGGGAGACAAGGAGTCCACTGACGTGAGGCCAACAACAGTTATCATTAAGCTGGAATAAATGTCATTCTGGATGAATTTAATTCCCTAGAAAGCAGTGCCTATTTTTTGTTTGTCTCAGAGTTGGGCTATTTGAATCAAGGAGTGTACTGCAGAGAAAAATTTCAAGAAATCAAGCAATTCAGTCACCTAAATTCAAGTTTTCGATGCCACACCACTGTGGTCAACTGTTTCTTCTCCATGGTACCCGTTACCAACTTTATTAGGCCTCTCTTTATCAAGAAATTTTCCCTTGCAAATAACCTGTTACCTGAGTCCCACATCATCCCTGACTTCTCTATCTGCAATGTTTAATCAAATGCTCTTTTAGTCTGACCCCTGGTTTTGGCTCAGGTCATGATCTCATGGTTGTGGGACTGAGCCCTTTGTCGGGCTCCGGGCTCAGTGTAGAGACTGCTTGGGATATGCTCTCTCCCTCTCCCCTCTGCATTCATGGTCTCCTTCTCTCCCTCTTTCTCTGAAATAAATAATTAAAATCTAAAAAAAAAAGAAAAAAAAAGTATTCCACAAAGCTTAAAAAAAAAAATTACAGATTCTCCTGAAAAAAGTCTTTGTTTGATGGCAAGAATCACTTTCCCTTTCAAAGACGAGACAATCCTGGTTTCTTTCATTTTTCTTCTGCAGATGCTAACATCTATCATTCTGATCATTTTGTTGTTCTTTCATAGACCATATCCAGCATGTCTGTACTCTTCTATAATATGGTAACCAAAACAGAACATAAAATTCTGATTCTGGCCAATATAAAGTACAGCAGATCTTTAGCATGAATATGTTTCATACTCACACTACTGACATTTGAAAACAACCTCCAGGGCCAGAGACACAAAATCATGTGAAATTTGGCTAAGCCATAAATGCCAAACGTATCCACGGAGAGGATCAAATCTAGCAGGATGCTCCGATGGCACTGGGAGAGCCTCATTCATGCCCAGTACCTGCCTGCCACCTGCTTCCTAAAGCAGCCTAATATTCTCTGTTCCTTTATATGTGTAATGCTCGTCACAATGGACTCTCTGGGCTGTTCAGTCTGTCCATCCTGCTGAGAGGGAGGTTTTATTCTGCTCCTTGGCAAACAAAGGTGCTATATGGTAGCGCGGTCACCATCACTCATTAACACCATGGATTGGTTCTGCGGATTGAGGTAAATTCATTGTTAATGTCATCACAGCAATGATGTAATGTGACAGAGAATTGATTTCAGTGGCAGAATTTATTTTAATTACTTAGCAGAGGACTTTAGGCCCATATTTATAGAATCATGAAGGGTCTGAAAGGGTCACTTTAATTATTCTGTTATACTTGACTGCATTTTATGGGGGAAATTATCTGCAAGAGTGGTACTTGGAATGGGGGGATTAGCAAAGACTTCAAGATAAATCCCTTGCAAATGTCAAGTGTGTGCTATATAGCAAAAGGCTTACTCTTTGCACTGACACGGTGACAGCTAAGTGAACAAGTATTTATTGAGCATGTACGGGGTCCTCAGTACAGCTCCAGGTGTTGTGGGGGACACATGATCTATGTGCACACCAGGTCAGGAGTTGGCCAACTACCGGATTTGCCTGTAGCAAGCCAAATCCAGTCCATTGCTTGCCTTTGGATGGGCTATGAAAAAACAAAAAAGGTCAAAAAAGTAATAGTGTTCCATGACATGTGAAAATACATGAGATTCCAATTTCAGTGTCCCTAAATAAAGTTTTTTTGGAACACAGCCACATCCATTCACTTACAAACTGCCTGTGGCTGCTTCACATTACAGGGGCAGAGTAGTTGTGGCAGAGACAGCGGGGCTCACGAAGCCTAAACCATTCATTGTCTGGCTCTTTGTAGAAAAAATGTGCTACCCCTCCCACAGTAAAAGTCCACTGCCTTCTTAGGGCAGCAAGACAGACTGTGTTTTGTTTTGTTTTATGTATAATCCCAACGAAGACTCACATTTACATCCCCACGTTTCTTTCTGGATAGCCCTTCTGGATTCCCGTGTTGAGACCGTGATATCTGCTCCAGCAAGATTTTCAAACACCCCAAGTAAATGCTACTTCTCTACTCTCAGGAGAGGATAAGGAGAGCTTTATAACTAATGTAAAAGAATATATTTTAAGGGGGTTATATTTTGCTCCTTAAACGGTTCTATAAACACCATCAGAGGACCCACCATGTTGCCTTATTAACTTTTTATTTCTCCCTGAGCAGAGACAGCCCTGCTACTTCAAAAGGATTTTATTTTTAAACCTTATTGTTTAGAGAAGTTTCCATTGGCTGTCTAGGATGAAATCCAGTCCTGGTCTATCTCCTGAAAGCAGATGCTTCTCATCTGTTTGCAAAGAGGGTCAGATTAGTTGTCCTTTGTTTGCTTGGAGAACCTCTCTTCATGTTAATAAGTGAGTTAAAGAGCTAGCAAGAGGATCTCATCAAAGAAACTGTGCAGGTATACAAAGAAAAAAAGAGAGGAGAGCTAGATGGCCATACTACGTGGCTGTAACAATTCTTAGAACTATGACACTTTCTATTTTTACTGATAAAGGTTTTTAAAACTCCTGTACAGACAGAAGGCAAAGAATGATCTCCTAGCAAATGTTTCACACACTTGTTTTAGATCTATTTTTATATTTTAATCAAGAGTTAATCATCACAGCCTGGTATGAAGTAGTGGGCCCCATGAGCCGACACACAGAAGGGGTTAATTTAAAAGCAACCTAGTTTGATATGAAGAGATGCTTTCTTACAGCCATAAAGTGAAATTCCGCCCTCCTCTTAGATCCAAGGATTTCCACATGCCAAATCCAAATACCACTGGTGATAACCGTCACAACCTGTGTTGTTCAGCATTTAACCTCAGAATAGTCCACTTCCTGTCAGTCACATTTTAAAGACATCAGAGTTATTTTAAATGGCTGCCCAGTTTTAAATTCTTTAATGAAACACTGTGAACTCTGGGTGCTCACCAGTTTAAATTACTCCCTATTCTGTACAGGAAAATATATTAGAAACTGGTTAATTAGGTGATTACAAAATACCCAATTCTTTTTATTATTTTTTTTTAAAAAATGAAGTCATTGCAAGATATTGGAAATAGCACAACCACTAAGAAACAGTTACCTCTGAAAAGGTCTAAGAGGATCACTTCTGACAGTAAGAGTACTTTTTTGAAGTCTGACGTCAACACAATTCAAATTACCATGACATTATACTGCCATTGATTGAAAAGAATATTGGAAAGAGGTGCATTAGGAAGGCTCAGTTTATTAAGACCAAATTGTACTCTATTAATCTGTTTTTTTAAAAAAATCTGAATATAGCAAAGCTCTCTGTAGGCCTGGACCTGAATCAACGCTCAGCAAAATGTCTCTCAGAGTTTCACTGGTGAAATTAGTTCAAACAGGACTGGATAAAAAGTCACACGGATTCAAAACCAGCTGGAAATCTGAAACCAAAGGACATTAGAGAGATGAAAGGTACCACAACTAATTAAAGGAAAGTGTCCTGTAGGGCCCTACAGGGGTGACTATTTGGTTCAGAATTATTTAACATCTTTATTAATGACTGAGAAGGATGGAAGTAATGTATTCATGAAATGTAGAAATTGAAAAAAGTGGTGACCAGCAGTGGAAATGGGAGAGCATAAAAGGAGGTGAGATGCTGAAAGAAAATACGATCCCGCCAAAGAAAAATGAGAGCACAAGATGGAACAACGTAGTCAGGCCTCTGAGGCTCAGCCCCCAGGTGAAGGCTCCTCCATGGGGTTCCCCAGTACTGGCCCCAGGGAACTTGGGATGTAACCTCCAATCTCCAGTTGGTCCCAGGAAGTACCAAGTGTCAGAGTGAGCCACTGAGACCAGAAGATGACAGACCAAGGTCCTCTGCTGAGAGATCAAGGCTTGATTCTCTGACCTGGGACTGTAAGGTGGAGCTGCTGAGGCCAAGCCACATAATTGTAACTCTTGGTCACGGAACCTTCCGAGTGTGGCAACTCAGAATTGGCCTGGGTGACTGGGACTCCATGGCCAGGGGGGGCAGCTCCTCCCTTCCAGAGACCCCCACCCTGCAAATTAGACCTGGACACTCCAAATCCACCCCTCTGTTGAGTTTCACTTTCACCCTGAGAAGCACTCTTGCTTCTACCACTCCCCTACCGGCCTCCGCTTCCCATCCTTAGCCTCTTTTGCCCTCTCAGTCTGAATCGTCCACTCTGACCACACCCCAACTTTCCCTCTCTGAAGGCTTTGATGCTCACAGCCTGCCCCAGCTGGAGATCCTCAGCCCACCCACATTTGTGCCACAGATAGGACAGGCTTTGCTAGTCTAATGCCAAGAGAAGCCAATGTTCGTTTTCTCCCGTCCAGACGGACTCTCATCATCAATACTACATCATTTAATGCTTGTTTATATTCACTGAGGTCGTACAATGTAGAGTCGTGGTTAAAACTGTGGGCTCTGGGGTCAGACCACCTGGGTTCAAATCTCTTGCCTATCATTTACTACCTACTTATCCTCTGCAAGCCAACATTTCTTTATCTATAAAATGGGAAAACAGGTCCCTTGTGAGACTTACATAAAGATATCCTCTGAGCTCAGGATTTAGCACAGGCTCAACAAATATGGGTTACCACTACTCGATTCAGTGCATTCTGGTATTCCTTCTCACATCTTCTGCTGTACTCAACTGCTTCGTCGAAATGAATTTTACTTCCTTCAAAATACTCTAAGTTCTACAGACAGCTCTGGACAAGGACACACATTTGGCCCACCTGTCCAGCACACAGTGAGCGCTCAGTAAAAACATTTTGAATGAACAGATAAATGGACGATTGCAAGCACATTCCACAGCACCTAGCACAGTGATACGCCCACAGAAGCTACTCAACAAGGTATATCTTCAACCTCATTTCCCTCCGATAGGCAAGGTCTCTAAAGGAGTCAATCTGGATTGCTTGTGAGAAATTCAGATGCACATTCGGAAGTGGTGGTAGATAAGAAGAGGAGGCAAGGGAGGCAGAGAAAGAACAATGTGAATGTTGGTTCCCCCGAGAGTGGTGGACAAGTCTTTGTAGGGTGTATTTCTACCCAACCAAGATAAGCAGACGGCAAAGAGTAACAAATAGTGGATCATCATCATATCATAGATCTTCACAACCTTTCTGCGAGCACAGGAAAGGGAGAGGAGCCAGTTCTTCTCCCAGCAGGCAGAGGCCCCAGAGAGAAGACTGTTAAGAAAAGGAAGGAAGAAAGGTGAGCGCAGGGCAGCAGGGCCAACCATCGGCCAGAGACCGGCCTCCAGAGCTGAAAATACCTTCCATCCAAAGTGCAAACACAGGCTTTTGAGTTCATTTCCCTATTTTGGGGGTATCCTTCCTTAATGCAGCCCCCTTGCCAATAGATGACAATGTGTATTTGTAGCATGGGTAAAGGGATTGCAGACAGGGTCATGAAACAGCATGAAGGCAACAGGCTCAACCTGAGACTAAACCAGAACTCTGTCTCCTAAGTACCATGTCCTTGGATGAGCAAATTCATACATTAAGACATGTCTCCAGCAGCATTCTGTGAAGAATAAAACCAAAGCGCCTTGGCCTGGTGTAAGGCCCCATAGATGCAGGCTACAGGGTCATGTCAGTCTTGTATCCTGGGATTTCCTGCACCCTTCTGCTCTAGCCAAATTGAATTACTTGGGGTCTCCTGGACCCCAGGTATAGCTGCCCTGGAACTCCGGCAACCCACTACACTTTTATTTATGCTAGCCCCTCTGCTTAGAACACCCAGTCTTCTCTGTCTCCACGTGTCTCATTCCTCAACAGTTGGCTGAAATGCCATCTCTGTCTATCAATCCATCCATCCACCAAACCTCAACCAACTACACTGGTTAAGTGCTTTTAGCTGCCAGTCACTGGGGCTTAAATAAACAGGAATTACTAAGCCAAGGTTGCAGGCACAGACAGGCTCTCTGGGTTTGTGTACTTCCTGGTACTTCTCCAATGTTAGTATTTTTTGTCTTCTATTCTTATGGTTTCATGTACAAGATTCTTGAGGCTGATAGCAAGACATGTGCCTGATTCATTGGTGTCCTCCTCACTACAGCCATGAAGCTCAGTATAATGGCATCGATTAGGTGCTCAATATACACCTGCAGCTCAGCATCATAAAGCCGAAGGTCATATATGCATCATTCCCATCTCCTGTCTCCTATGCCTGGCACATAGGAAGCACCCGAAACATGGGTGATGTGGGAAGATGCATTAAGGGGAAAGCTCTCAGTGGCTTCTCTGCTGGGAAAAGTGTTCAGGACTTTATTCAGGTCAACACAGGACCCAAACTGGAAATGTGGATTTACACATCCAGTGATAAAGAAAGACAGTAACACTGGCCAGTGCATGAGAAATCCCTCCTGTGACAAATACTTTGCCATTCCCTGTTAGAAACAAAATTGAGATTCTGTTCTGAGCCACATATTTAAAAAAAACATTCCAGTATCAACAAAATACCTTTCTCCAAACTAAGAAGGTGCCATTCACACAGCAGCACTGAAAACTGGCTTGGGCTTTTGGTTATTTTAAGCCTTGTCCTGCCCTCTTGGTAACCCAGCCCGTTCTTCTAGCCACACAGTGTCAAAGGTCAAAAGGCACATGGAGACACTAACATGAAAGAAATTTTAAAAGTCATTGCCTGGATTACCACTCAGCAATAAAAAGGAACACACTATTGATCTATAGAAGAACTTGAATGAACTTTCAGAGAATTGTGTTGAGTTAAAAAAGGTCAAACCCAAAAGGGCACGTCTGGATGATTCCATTTATACAGACTCCTTGAAATTATAAAATTATAAAAATGGAGAACAGATTTAGTAGATGCTAGGGGTCAGAAGTGGGGAGTGGGAGAAAGGAGGGAAGGAGGTATGGTGATAGAGCTGTTCTGTATCTTGACTGTTGTCACTGTCAATATCCTGGTTGTGATATTGTGTGATGGTTTTGCAAGATGTTACTATTGGGGGAAACTGGGCAAAAGATGTGGAAAATCTCTCTGTGTTATTTTCTCACGGGTACTATGTAATCTATAATTACCTGAAAAGAAAAGTTTAACTTCCAGTTTTTTTGGGTTAAGAAACCAAAATACTTATACCCATTCGGAAAAGAATGAGGTAGGACCTTTATGCTATATATGAAAATTAACTCAAAATGGACCAAAGACCTAAATATAAAAATTAAAACTGTAATACTCTTAGAAGAAAATGTGGGGGAAAAGCTTCAGGACATTGGATTTGGCAACGGTTTCTTAGATAGGACACCTAAAGCACAAGCAACAAAACTGAAAAAAGAGAAAAACCGGACTTCTTCAAAACTAAGAACTTCTGTGCATCAAAGGATACAATCAACAGATGGAAAAGGCAACCTCAAAAAAAAAAAAAAAAAAAAAAGGGAAAAGGCAACCTCAGGAATGAGAGAAAATACTTACAAATCACGTATCTGATAAGGGGCTGATATCCAGAATGTATTAGGAACTCCTATAAATCAGTCACAAAAAACAACCTGCTTAAAAAATGGACAAAGGAAGAGAGATTTCTTCAAAGAAGATACACAAATGGCCCACAAGCAGATTAAAAGATGCTCAATATCACTAATCTTTAGGGAATGCAACTCAAAACCACAATGAGATACCACCTTCCACCCACTTAGGATGGCTACCATAAAAACAACAACAATAACAATAAAGCAAAAATAACAAGAGTTGGAAGGATGTGGAGAAATTGGAATGCTAATATACTGTTGGTGGGAATGTAATACAGCAGAACACTATGAAAAATAGTTATTTTAAAAATAGAATTACCATATGATTTGTCAATTCCTCTTTTTGGATATACCCAAAATATTTGAAAACAGGGTCTCCAAGAGATGATCTGTACACTGATGTTTATAGTAGCATTATTTATAATAGCCAAAAGGTGGAAGCAACCCAAGTATCCATCCACAGGGGAATGGATAAACGAAATGTAGTATATATGTATAGTGCAATATTTTTCAGCCTTATAGAGGAAGAAATCGTGTTCCATGCTATAATATGGATGAACCTTGAGGACGTTATATCAAACGAAATAAGCCAGCCACAAAAGGACAATTCTTACATGCTTCTACTTGTATGAAGTACCTAGTGTAATCAAATCCATAGAGACAGGAAGTAGAATGGTGGTTGCTAAGGGCTGGGGTGAGGGGTGCGAAGTAAAAATGGGAAGTTATTTTTAATGGGTACAAAGTTTCCATTTTGCGAGATGAAATTTGTTCTGAAGATGGAATGTGGTGATGGTTGCACAACATTGCATGTCCTTAACACTGAACCATACACTTAGAAATGGCAAAGATGGTGACTTTTGTTAGGTCCATCTTACTAAAATAGAAAAGAAACGACCAAAACAACAATAAAAGAGAAGTTTAATTTTGTTAAAAAGCCACCGCCTCCTTGATCCAAATACCTGTCATCATGTCTTAGTTTTATAAACCAGTGGGAAGAGAAGAGTAGCCCATCACTTAATAAAACCTCAAAGACTTCAAATCTGGATATATTGGCACACCAAGCCTTTCTGATGCCTTTAATTAACTTCATAATCCACTTTGATTCACATTCCCTCTGCCTGTTAGTTATTCACCTAAAGTTACTATCAACTTTTCAGTAGTGATTAAAAGTGTGCCACTTATCTATATTGGAACTTGACCTTAAATAACAGCAAATGGATAAACCAAAGCCAGAGATTAGTCATGAAATAGAAAACTGAGCCTTTTTTAGAAAAAGAAATGTTGATTTTCAATTTGTCTGCTGCAGCTAGACCTCCAGACTAATAAAAGCCAGAGCGAATCCTTTTTTGTTTGTCACCACATAGTACATGCTCAATTAACTCCTGTCGGCTCCGTGAAGCCAGCCACTCTGAGCACAGCCACTATTCTCTGCCCAGAAACATTGACATTGTCATATCCATTCTTTTCAAACGTGTCTGTTGGTTCAGCTTGATGATTTGCTATGAAGAAACTAAGAGGAATTTCCAAGGAAATTTCATGGAAAATATTTTTCCATGAAGAAAATTTGGGGGGAAACGGAGAGAAGTATTTCTCTATATATTTCATAAGAAACCACTCTTTGTTTTGGCACTATTGATTATGAGTCAGATCACCTCCACAAAGTAAAGACTGAGGCAATCTGAATGAGGTTAGTTTGTACACTTTGCATAGATTCCCCTTACCCCATATAACCCCCCAGAAATGCAACCGTAGTAAGTGGTTTGGATTGAAAGTCCTCAGTGCTGTGTGCTATCGGCTTCCTCCTAACTCCTCCAGAGTGAGCCGCAAAGTCACCTTTAAAATTTTACTCCTACTGGAACAATATCATTTTTCATGATTACAGAATTTTAATTTCTTTTATGTGAGTGTGCAGCCTTTGATGTATTGAGCCAATTAAGTGAAACTTGGTTAAAAATCAAAGGTAAAAAAGGGGATTTTGGTAGAAAGTAAAACAGGGAATTTTTAAAAGGAACCCAAGGTAGTAGGAGTTGTTACTGTCATGTAAAAGGGCAATTTTTTTTTTCTGTTCTGAGTATAAAAAACAGGGTCTGACCTGCAAGCCCTGAGTGGTCCTGTTACTCTTACTCTCCGGGAATCTTCCTTCTCCTGCTGTCTTGGATGGTACCCATTTCTCAACAGCAACTTGACAGTGTTCCTGAAATGAAGAATATTCCTTCAACAACCAAACAGGTGGGAAATTTAGAGTTTGAAACAAACACAAAAGACAGATGGGGACTGGGTGGGTCACAGCCACTCATTTTTTGTTAAACCCTGTAATATCAAAAATGATACTTTACCTGGTTTCTCTTGTAATCAGAAGGGTCACAAGCCGTGAAGGGGTGGATACACTTTCTCTCACTTTTACACCATGCACAGCCAGTTCCAATACATACTGGGCATCTGGTAACATGGAAAGCCAACTTAATTCCTGCATTTTTAGGAAAATGTTCATATCCTAGCATTTCCCTCTGTGATTCAGTGTGCAAGCATTTAAAAGAAAAAGAAGAAGAAGAAGAAAAAACCCCAACCCCTGGACAGACTGATAAACCCAGAGGACAGAGGACAGTCCTCTGAGGCTGGCGATGGAGCCCCTACTTTGTGCCCTGCTCTGGGCAGCCCTCCAGGCTCTGGACAGTCATCAGGCCTGCAGGATGTTGCCATGGAAACCTGAAGCTGGGGTCACCTGCTGCACTGCAGGTAGATAACAGGCACTCACTGGCTGTTTCTGAATCCGGTTCTGCTATTTGTCTACCCTCAGGTAAGTCTCCCTCTGGAGACCGAGCTCCCCGTGTCCATCCCTAGATGAGCAGCCCACCCCCACCCCTGCCTGGAAGATGCCAGACCAAATGTGTGGCCTGACAAGGAGACAGAATGGGGTGCCACTGTTTGCTTTTTAATCAAACAAAGGAAGAACTGTGTCTACTGATCAAATAACCTATTGCGGGAGGTAAGAATAGAGGGCTTGAAAAGCACCCTCCTAGGAAAATCGGAGTCGAAGGAACGATTAAAAAGAGAAACTGAGGCTGGTCCGGAAACACAGCCACGGGAGGGCCTGGGGCAGTGGGAGGGCCAGTGTGGGGAGTGGGGACATTGTCCGTATTTTATAGATTCTTCAAGAAATGCCAAAGCATCCTGTGCCTCTGATGCAGGCAAACTGCAGTTTCGATGGGAGAAGAGAAGGCAGGCTTGCTTGGAGAGTTCATCCAGCCACCTAGGTGAGCTAGAAGCAGGGTGCAGACGTGCCTTCGCACCCCTGCCCTCGGGTGTGGGTCCCCAGCCGACCGCTCTGCCAAGGGAGGGACAGAGGGACGGACTCCAGCCCAGCCACGAGCACACTCAGCCCCCCGGCTGCGGCTCCATCACCGGGACCCGGGGACCCCGGGCCCCTGCACGGGCTGGGTGGCCTGCTTTGTGTGTAAACCCCTCTCCCCCTCCCTAAACCCATCCAGGTTATTAGAAATAGCGAACAGGATCCCTCCTGAGGAGAGCCGCTGTGGCCAAGACCGAGGCCGGGCGCCCCTGGCGGGCTAGCTGTAGAGCGGCCCCCCAACCCCGCTTCAGGCCCGACTCGTTTCCCCCAGAGCAGCAGCGGTTCCCAGGCCAGGCCAAAAGAAACTCGCATTCGAGACCCACACACTTGGTCAAGCGAACCCCTGGATGAGCTATAGAATCACTAATAATACAGGTTCCCGTGGTTTCCATGGGAACCTCTGTCCCATCTTTCAACCGGAAAGTCAGGAATCTGAGAAACACAGGTCCTCCCTGTCTTCTCTCTGCTTTAGAAGCAAGGAGTGAGGTGTGGCCCTAACCCACCCGGTGGGGGGCATACCCCAGCATGGCCAAAGGCGGTACGAAAGGGAGGGGAGGACTAACATGTTCTCTCCACGAAAGCGATTTCATCTTGTCCTCTTTGATGATTTCCCTTGCCTCATGCTCGCACCCTCTGCTTCCACTCAAATTCCCAAAGCTGTTCAGATCAGGGGAGAACACAGCAGCACCCCTTTTGCTGTACTCACTTCAAGGCGCCTCTTGGTCTGGTGAAAACGCATTTCCCTCCCCATGGGTAGGAACTCTTAAACACAGTTGTTTGCTCCTTGGCTGCCCCACCTTACTTATTAGGGTTTGAACAGGTCAGCTTATTAGCTCAGGGTCCTCCTACCTCCCCTTAGGCCATACCCCTCAAGGCACTTTAGAAAATTCTACTCCACAAAAGAGTTCTTGATGGAGGAAATGGAGGACTAAAGCAAGGAAATAAATTAAAACCAATGAGAGAATATTTAAATTTCAAATAAAATCTTACTCTCTTAATGATGAGCAGTTGGTAAAGTTGAATCTTTTTGATAAATGCCAAGAATCCACAGAGAACGTCACGTTGACAACTAAAACATCTGGAGCAAAGGGGAAAAAAATGTCATTTATGGTAGAGTCCCGCTATCGTCAAGCAAAGCTGTAAATGCAAAAAATAAGTATTTTTGTCTCCTTTGCATAGAGGGTGGGGGGGGGGGGTTGCCAGCTGTTCGCTAACATTTCAATCAGTATGTGGTTCCTTCCCGTGGGCCATTCACATCAGGCAGCCAAAGTGCACAGCGCAAGCCTCCAAACAGACCGGGGCCCACCTCCAGTTCCAAGCCTCCCATGGATAATCACTAGGAAAAAGCCATTTTACAGCCCATTTACATCTCATACTCTCCCCGGGATCACTATCTCAGCCTGTAATTGGCCACAGTATAAGAATAAAACAAGTCACCGAGCAAGAACTGCCTAGAACACGATAACCAGAACGTTACAGACGAAAACCCTGTACCTTCAGCAAAATCCATACTATCAGTATTTGCCCAACAAACTCTAAGTGTGCTTCCCATGGGCTGGGCTCCATGATCTTGTTGGAGGCAACTGTTGCCAAATCTACAACAAAAAAAGTTTTCTTATTTGCTTTAGAAAATGTACTCATGGGGTAGAAAGCCCACAAAAGAATAATGTGACAAGAAAGATTAAAAAAGAAAAAAAAAAAAAACATGTTCAATCAGCATTACAGAACTGTTATAGTTCCTGTATGTCTTTAACTTTATTCTACTCAAGGTGGTTCCCCAACCCAGTGGCGGCGTATCAGAATCACTTCAGAAAATGATGAGAATAGATCCCAGAGCCATGCTCCTGGATATCGTGACTCACCACACCTGGAGAGCACCTGGGACTCTGTGATTGGCAATGATGCCCCCATGAAACAACTGTATACAGTCGGGTTTGGGTGCCGCAGCCTGGAGCAGCACCTTTCAGAGCCTACTGTGTCCAGGGACCAGGGCTACTCTGTGAGGTTTTCACGGTCATCCATTTGGTAGGATACAGTCTTCCTTTTACGAGTTAATGGAGACAGAGGATGATACTTTAAAAATGAAAGGCTTTCTCTGACCAAATAAGAAGTTGGCCTAAGTTTGTTGGCAGCCTTATGTTTCTTACTGAAATTTTATTAGCGTGTGATTGCCAACGTCTGAGAACCCTTACCTTAAGACACTTCTCTACAGTGATAAAATTCATTCTGAAAGCCAGGAGGCCACATAAAATTCTGCTCACATTCAGTGGTCATATGTGAAAGGCTAACCCTTTGCTGTAAACACAAGGAGGTCTAGAGGGCTGGTGTGACCTCTCAGCAAGGGCATTTGCACAGCCCCTTGTAAATGTTAGTAGAACGGACATACGGGCCGGCAACACGAGAGACTCCCTGGGAAAATACATTTCAGCGGAGTCTACAATGTTCAGGGATGAACACCAGGAAAAGTTGTACTATTCTTCATGTTGGCTATGCACAAAACACTACTGGGAAATATCACACAGAAATGAAAATATTTGATCTCTGCTCTGGTAGCATTTACAGTTGCTCTGCTAGAGATAAAATGGCTTAGGTGGAAAAGCCACCTAATGACTCGACAGTCAAGGAAATGTCCCACGAGTGGTCTGTGTTCCACATAGCACCCTGCTACCAAGATGGGGGTCCTGGTGGGGGTGGAGTAGCCTGAACACTTTTGAAGGAGGTGACTTTTCTTCCAACGTTTCCAAGGACAAAGGCAATGGGATTTGATGAAAGGGGTGAGGGCACGGACAGAGGCTTGGCAATGACCACCGGCTGGCTGAGTGCAAGAGGTGGGACGTGAGTTTGTTTGCTGGCTCAGAATACGCATTGCAAGGCATTCAAAGAAAAGGGCAGGCAGAGGTTGGGGCAAGTGATGGAGGCTCTAAAAGCAAACAGGGTGGACTGGGTGACGGGCACTAAGGGGGTACTTGACGGGATGAGCACTGGGTGTTATACTATATGTTGGCAAACCGAACTCCAATAAAAAATGTACAAAAATTAAAAAAAAATTAAAATAAAAAAAATAAAATAAAAGCAGCCAAACAGCTTTACAGGGTGATCTCAAATACTTGAAAACCAGATTTTATACATGAGTATGATCTGCATTATAATGAGCAAAATTAACTAGAAGTATATCACAAAGGCTACAATACTGTAAACAAAGAAAAGTGGCGAATTGAAATAATTTTCCAAGCAATTTGATCCCAGACAACCACCGAGAAGAGTTCCACAGCTAAGAGGCATTTTTTAAGCTTGGGTCTCTGGCCTGGTGCACCAAATTCCATCTGGAGGGATTTGGAATTAATGGAGGAGTAACACCAGCTCTCGCCACAAAACTCTGCTCCCTTGTGATCTTCACCCATTTTAGGGGGTCTGTACCAACAATGGGACCCTACTTCTAATCTTTCTCACCCACAGGGGTTCTTGAATCCTCAGTGTATCCACTGTAACTCCTTCCTGTCTCTGGAATCTATCCATCCACTTCTCTCCATGCCTGTCTCTCAGCACCAGCTCTCATGGTCATCCTCACCAGGATCACTCCAACAGCTTTCCTTCTATCTGATTTTTCAGAACTCACTCCTTTCCTCCTCTAGGCATCCTCCACCTGCGGCCATTCATTCAACAAAAATTTATGGGTTGGAAATGGCTCCTCTGCACCAGACACTCTGTGCCTTCTTTGGTAGCCACTTCCTGTTGCTCTGCTTTCCACTGACCCTACCTCATTTGCCTTAACCATGTAGAACCTCTCTGGGCTCTTCAAGAGGCTTTTCTCTCTTTCCAGCCATTATACTAGTTGGTCTTTGCCTAGAATACTCTTCCCCCTTCTCCCTGGCTCCACTCATCCTCTAGGAAGCGTTCCTTGTTCGCCCCAGCCACTCCCTCCTTTCCTAGGCATCCCATGGTTCTCTATGTCGCCTTCCCCTACACACTGCATTATAACAGGTAATTTACTTGTCTCTACCCCCCAAGAGGCTATACATACTGGGAGCAAGGACCAGATCTGTCTTTTTTGGTCACTGTATCCCTACACCTAGCATAGTGCCCGACACATAGTAGATTTTCAATAAATACTTCCTTTCTGAATGGATATAATGATCTTAAGGTGACAGAACATTAGCTGTTCTATTTCCTCATCTCGTCAAGGGCATTGTCAGCTTTTTAGCTCTCTGAATTCTCTGAACCATTTGGGTAGGGTCCGCCCAATGGTCTCTAGCTTTACCCCACTCTCCTATCCAGCCTACCCTCCTCGATCATTCTTCACTCACATGTCAGAGTGGGACCCTAGAGTCGCAGGATGAGGCCAAGTGGAGGTGAACACCATGGAGGGGAGGGCAGGGGGATGGCAGAGGGTGGGTCTATACAGATTCTCTCACTTTCAACTCGCTTCATGGACCATCTGAACTTGGGAGGTCCTTTCGCCTTCCTCACTTTCAAACCAAAAAACAGTGAAGAATCTGCTTACCCTTGTAGGTTGCCCTGGTTGGGATGCTGCATGTGCAGATCTTGTCTGGAGGACTTCTACCCTTGCAGAGCTGCCTGCCCGTGTCCGGGTTCTTCACCACACACTCCCAGTCCGAGCGTCTCGGAGGGAAGCTTCCCACCACAGTCACTGTAGTCTGTGCGAGGAAGATGATTCAGGAACCAAGTCATTGCTTTTGTACCCTTTCCATCCATCCTAGAGCCTCAAGTGAACGTGCCCTTGGACATGCCACAGAAGGAGAACTTCTCAGACTGCTGATGTAAAGAGACGTTTGGTGGCCTATGTGATCTGCCCTTTTGTGAATCACATATTCATATTCTTGGACCATTTTTTTGCTCTGTATTTTTCTTATCAGTTTTTAAAAGCTCTCTGTACTAATATATATATATATATATATATATACACACACACACACACACATATAAATCCCTATCTGTCCTATTTCTGACACATATTGTCTCCTAATCTGTTTGTCTTGCAACTTGTATGTGTGGTATCTTTTACCCCACACAATGTGTTTTTATGTCATCATGTTTTTGCCTTGGTTCTGAAGTTATTCCCAAACTTTGCTTATAGACAATTATAAAATTGTTCCACCATCTTTGTTTTTTAAATTTCTATTTGTGATCTGTTTGGAACTTATTTTTATATATAGTATGAGATGAGGGTCCAACTTTATTTTTACCCAGATGGTTAATCAGCTAAGTCATAACCGTTTACTTAAAAAATACCCTCCTTTCCTCACTGAACTGAAATACCACTTTCAGTTTAATATATTAAATTACCACGTATGTGGAATAGATTTCTGAATCCTGCTCTGTTCCGATTATCTATTGATACACTTCTATTCCAATGTCAAGCTTTTGCTACTATTATTTTAAATAATATTTAACGTTTGAAAAGGCAAATCTGTCTTTATATTTTCATAATTTTCTTAGCATCTCCTAGTTATTACTCTTGCAGGTAAATTTTATGATCATCTTACCCAAATGGGGTGAGGAGACTATGAGTTTAATTGGAATTGTACTAAACATATGCAACAATTTTGGAAGATCTTATATATTTGTGATATTAAGTATTCC
The DNA here is from genome assembly GCF_905146905.1 of Nyctereutes procyonoides. Classification (NCBI taxonomy): domain Eukaryota; kingdom Metazoa; phylum Chordata; class Mammalia; order Carnivora; family Canidae; genus Nyctereutes; species Nyctereutes procyonoides. Next base: position 29,790,054 of record NW_026575122.1, read on the forward strand.
CATCCAAACACATGATTTTTTTTTTCATTTTTTTCTGTTTGGGCCAGCGTTTATTTAAGAGGATGTACCTTGATTTCTCAGATGCTAAGATACATTTTTTCATTTCTTTATTCCTTATCGATAATGTCTTTAGTTATAAAGAAGGTGACCTATGAAATCTACTTTTAAAATTAAGGTGGTGTTTGCGCTAAAACATGATCAGAGTTTTAGGGAGGGAGGCTATGTGTATGTGTATGTACACAAATGGACACAAACAAAAAATCTTGAAATTTCCCCAAAAGCAGCTTTTTCCCAAATGAATTATCTAAAGAAACAAAGCAGCCAGTTCTCAGGTTGGAAAATTATTCCACCACAAAAAAGAAAATGCAGTGTGATGGGATAGAGGTGTTAGCTAATGTTATGGTGGTAATTATATGGCAATATATCAATGTACCAAACCAACCTGTTGTACATCTTAAACTTACACAATGTTAGATGTGATTATATTTCAGTTGTAAAAAAAAGAAAATGAAGATCAGAAAAAAAAGGAAATTCAAGGAATTAATATGCCAGTGGTGGACCACCTTTGTAGCAGGTGTATGAAGGGGATCTGGCGGGAAGATGGGCTAAGCGTTAGGAAGATGGGAGCAGAGGAAGTGGACACCCTGTCACCTGTGTTGAAGAGCTATGGTCCCAGATAACTCAGGAGGTGTCCATCCTCTGTGATACTTGTGACTCTCACTCAGACTTTCCGTATGGCCAACCTCAAACTCTGCTATCTCTTGTCCTCAGATAAGCTTGCTCCATCTAATCTAGTCCTAGTGTCCATGCCATCTTTCCATTTTAAAAACATTGTTTCTCAGCCATAAAATCTTGCTGGAAAAGGCAAATTCGTATAATCCAGCTTTGACTGAAGTCCAACCATCTCCAGCGGACTTGAACATAACAACAAAGCCCAAACTGCTCCTCTTAGCTCACCTCCAACATGGCTGAGCTCTCATTCATGTCGCCTTCTTCAACCCAGCATTTCTATCTGCACACCCATCTCAGCACACGATCACATCACGTGTTATCCTGTATTCACACAGGACTTGAATTTATTTCATTACTCAAACACTATAATAACAGGATCAGAAATCTTTTTTAAATCCTTTACTCGTTTAAAATTTTCCACATTTCCTTCTGGTTCTCATATAGTTTTTATGTAACTGTAAACACTGCATTTATTGTTCCCTAGTTATCAAGATCTTAGCATGTGCTGATGCTGTGCAAGGTGTTAAATGCTTTAGTGAACCAAATAGCTATGGTTCTTGACCTCAAAAAGCTTAGAGTCTAGCAGAAACGTGGGGATGTCCACTTTTCAGAAACTGGAGAGCCATGAAGTACGAAGAGATCTTCAAGAGGGGATATAAGCCTGGATAGGATGGTACAGTGGAGATGGAAAGAACTGACAGATTTAAGAGACCCTTTAGAAGTAAAATGGGGTGGGACTAGAAGTAGGGCATTTGGATATGGAGGATTTCTGGTAAGAAAAATGGATGGATGGAAGCAGATTTGTGTTGAAAAATGCAAGATTCCAATTTTGGATGTGTAATAATTGTGTTCAAGATACTTGTGTAATAATCAAGAAATATGTCAAGTTAGATATAGGCCTGGAACTCAGAGAAAAAATCTGGGCTAGAGATAAAGGAGACATGAACACAGAGATGAGATATGAAGACACAGAGTAGATAAAATGGTTTATAGACAAAGTAGAAGGCTAAAGACAGGAAGAGCCGAAACTAGGTCTAAAACAACTCTAGTATTTAGAGTCAAGAAAAGAAGAAGCCAGCAAAGGAGGCTGAGGCATGGCTGGAGAGAAGAAAGAGAGTGTGGATAGGGTATTCCGGGGGAGGGGGGGGTTGTTCAATGGGAGAAAGGGTTTCAAGAACACAGGCAACAGGCCAAATAAGAGGAGGGCTTACAGCATCTGCTGGGATGACTACAGGGAGTTCACTAGTGACCTCAGCAAGAACAGTTCCAGGGGAACACTGGGGCAGAAGCCACGTTGGAATTGATCTGAAAATAGCCAGTTTTTTCAAGCGCAGTGGAAGGAGAGGGTAGCCAGGGAGCTGAAGGCATTTTTGTGTGAGTGTGGGTTCCAGGGGCAAGTATGGATAAAAAGCTGACACCTTGGCTTAATAAACCCAACTTGGGAATCCTTCTACCAGTTTGACAGCTCCTCCAACTAAGCTGGATAGAGAGGGAGAGAAGACACAGAGTCAGAGGAGATAGAAAGTGTGAATGTCAATTAGCTGGTAAGGCCCATGGGGCCAGAGAGCTTGCTGCACAACATCCTAGCAGCTCAGTCTACCTAACCATTTCGCTTATTGCCAAAGAGCTGGGTGATTTCCAGGTTTCTCGGTCTACAAAGCTACTGCCATGGCATCTGCATGCTTACGGTTTTTCGTCTTTCAAAAGACATCGTTACTTCTTCAGAATTCGAAGCCTGGAATTAGTGTTTCAAACAGAATGAATACACTCATGGCTTTTGAAACAGAACGCCAAATTGCACTCCAAAAAGGTTGCGCTAATTGGCATTGCCAATGCCAGGTGTTAGCATACCTTATCATTTTAATTTATATTTATTAGATAACTAGTGAAGCTGAACGTATTCCCCTAACTATGTCTAAGTCTCTGAACCTCCTCTTGTGAGAAGATACGCCTTTGCCCACTCTTTGGTGTCCTGGTATTTTTCTGTTTAGTTTCTCCTGGTTTTAATATGTTCCAATTAATATCTTGCCTGTTACAAATGTTTTCCTGAATTGTGCTATAGTTATCTCCTTTGTTGTGTATTTTTAAATGTCAAGTACACAAGTATTTTTCCTTTGTTGTTGCATACTACATTGCTTTAGAGCTAAGAAAATTATTCTTCCAATTGTCTAGTACTCATTTCTATTTTCTGTTAAGTGTTAGCTTTCTATATGAATTTCTTAATTTAAATTTTTATATTTAATGTACAATGTGAATTAAGTTAGGTTTCCATATTTTAAGTCTGTTATCTCAGCACCTTTTATGAAATAATTCTCATGTTTCCTCTTTATGATATCTAATCTTTACAATTTTTACATTTATTTCTGAGCTTTGAAGCTTATTCCCAGGATCTGTATTCCTACTTTTAAACAGAATCATCGATTGAGTTATTGTTGCCATCTACAAGTTTATAATCATATGGAAATGGTCTAGCTTAAACACATTTCTGTTATTTGAAAATACATTTTGAATATTCTTGACCAGTTCATATTATTCCAGCTGAATTTTATAGTACTTGTAAGAAAAAAGTCTAACCAAATCTTCACTGGGATGACATGTAATCTAGAAAATAGGTTAAGGAAGAAATAACATTTTTATGATATTTTCCTACCCAGAAACATATACTGTGTCTGGATATATTCATGATGTTTTTCGTAGCTTCCAAGAATGTACTTTGCATGTTTTTGTTTTTATTTTTATTTATGTTTATTTTTAATTGATAAAGTTTCCCTATCATGAGCCTCAACTATCTAATTACTATTAGAAGGAACTGCTTAAACTATTGCACAGTCCAAATTACTATTTTTGGTAGCTGTCTTCAACATTTACCTTCTAGTAAAAGTGATTTTAAAATATAAGGTATACACCCCACCCTTTAAGTTTATGCCTGAATATTTTGGTTGTTTTTAATGAATGTGATCTTTGATTAATTGACCTTACCTCCTAAAATTATTGATATTTGAATGTTCAATGAACATTTAGCCCTTATATTTTACTTTTAATTTGAATAATTTAAAAACCTAATATATTTAGCTTTTGAAGATCACAACCACTTAAGATGAGCAAATAGTGATATTTTTTACCTATTATCTTCCCATAGTCATTTCTATAACTTGTCTCTTGTAATATTGCACTAGACCCAACTTTAAAAATGATGCTGGTTGTATCAGGGATGGTGAAATATGTTGTTTTCCATTCTGATTTGTAAAAGAACGTTTCTAGAGTCTCTGCTTTAAGAGTCCTGTTGTTTGCAAGAAACACTTCTATTTCTAGGTCTTTTCTGTTTTTATTAGTATAAGCTGTTTTTCCTGATTGTTACAATCTCTTTGTAGGTATATAAACAACATTACACAATGCAAAAATGGGATGGCACACATCCTTTTGTGTGAATGTGAGAATTTCATTTTTCTTGTTTTTTTTTTTTTTTCCCTACTTGCCTTGGCCTTCCCTCTCACCACATCATCAGTCACACCATCAGAAGAGCTCATGTTTATGACCTAGTAAGAATTCTTTCATAATTTTCTCCATGCGCAAATAGTTATATAGAGACATAAACATATACAGCAGATCATGCTATATCAATAGCATATCATATATGCTATATATATATCAATAGCATATATTGAGTTTTTGATCAATACAAGATCATGCTACACATACTTTTCTGCATCTTGCTGTTTTTGCTCAACAAAACCTCACGAAATCCCTCCAAGCCAACTGGGATTGCTCCAATTATCTCTTGTTAATGCCGATTCTGTAATGAGGATGAGGATATACAATCTTCTAATTGTTTTGTGTAAAGAGATGATGCTTCTTGGAAGCAGAGGCTCTGCATTATATCAGGGTCTTTCTGTACTCTGAAAGTTACTAGAATGTTACTAAGCGTACGGTGGGCAGGTAGCTAACACTCTTTGACTATCATCTCTGTAGATCAGGATCAGGTGGTATTTTAATCAACAAAGATCTGGAACTTTCAGGTAAGTCACAGATGACCATAAGGGTAGGAAATATTTTGAAACAGTATAACTAAAAGATGGTATCACATGTCTTATCAATGTTATTAAAATAATTGGTCCAAAGTTGGTTTTAAAGATGAACTTCATTCAGATTAGTAAATTCTTATCTCCTTTACCTTGACAGTGATGGTAGCTGGAGACAGTAAGGTGATGGTTATGTGGGAAGGCTGTACAGGGATTGGGGCAAACCACAGTGGGACCCAGGGTAGAGAAGAAAGCACTAGTGGTTGTTTGGGTGGTAAATATTTTTTTTTTGCAATGCTCCAAACTAGATAGAAATGGTGATTAGTTTATACCAGTGAATCCAAAGATAGGTAAGCAAATTACATAAGCAGCATCTTTTATATAACGAACAAGCTACTTTCCCTTACTACATTTAGCTGAAGTGTCACCCTTAAAATTTTCAAAATGATAAAAAAAAATTTCCTGGGGTAATCTTAACCATTTATCAGAGTCCTGGGTTTTCAAACATACTGGTATTTTTTTTTAATCATTCTCTATTAACATCAAAGTTAGCTATTTTTCAGACTGATAAGAGAAAAATTTGATCACACCTATGCTGAGATACCTCAGCATCTTTTTCACACAGTTTTTTCACTCTGACTCAGGGTTGGTGGAGGTTTGGATGAAGGTTTTGAAAGTTCTTTCTCAACCCCGCACCCCAACCTGCTGGAAGACAATAGAAAGTGACAATAGCCAAATAACTTTAAATCCGTAAGTTCTGATCACTTATGACTTGAAAGCTTTATTCTTTTATTATTTATCACTCATTAAATGCTCTGGCTCTCCTTTATTAAATGTTAAATCATCTTAAGTGGTATGGTTCTTGCTATTTGAAATGGCAAAGTGTACGGGAAAAGAGAAAGTGGCCCATTTCCTTGTTAATGTGGCATTCAAATAAAACAGAGTGGGCTCAGCAGACAGGTCAACTGGCTGCTGATGGGGATTCTGTACAATTATTCATAATATAAGAACTATAATTAGGGAGACAATGTCTCCTTACAGCACCACTGAGATTACAAAGCAGGAATTCCGTATTCCCACAGGGTATGGATGGTGTGTGAACCAGAAGATGCTTGAATATGCTGCCCATTGCCTCCTTTCTCTCATCCAATGACAGGGCGAAGAGCTGCCAATGGCAGTACGCCCATAACAAAAGCCCACTGGCTTTCCAAGGGACCCAATTCATAATACTCACTGCCCATAGTGGTTTCTTGCCCTACCAGTACTGCTTAAAGACAGTATATAAGATAGCTATCAGGAGAAGCCTAAACAAATTAGAGAAAGGACCATAAAACAAAATTCTATACTTAAGTTGCATTTAAGGACTCTTGTTGACCATGAATCTGAACTTTTTTTATCAATACATTTTTCTACTACACATGAATAGTCCATTTTTTCTTTAAATTCAATGGATGAGAATCCTCCTCAGCTCTACAAGATGACAAACTCCATGATATATGTCTTCTCGCAGAGCGTATGGCATTTGTCAGGCTCTCAATATTAGTAACTAAATAAATGGACTCTCCTAACTAAGCTTATTTAATGCTAGTAGATATTTTACACACAGAAGGAAGTTGGCATCAGTGGTGCAAAATGAGACAATAGAGACGATTTAAAATCTTTCCTCTTACCTTATCTTTGCTGCTTCGAAATAGGTTAATTTGAGGGCATTTTTTAGCTCCAGATGAAATATCCAGCCAGTTTTCATACTCTGGATTTACACAGTCTTCTTTAAAAGTACATCTATCAAAAAAAGGAAAAGGCAACAAAACAGCAACCCCACACATGCATTAGTTAAAACTTTCTCATACTTGGCTTCGGTACAGAATGCCAGGCTTTGTACAGAGGATTATTGATTTTGGACGAGAATAGGAACATGATGCTAAAACCATGAAAAGCAATAGGACAACAGCCAAGCATTTTTTCCATCATGTCCACAAGCAGAGAACAAATGTAGACAACATTGTAGACAACTTTGGCTCCTGCGGCATCTCTCAGGATGACATCGCCAAACACACCCAAAGCTCATCCTCTCTGGATTCTAAAATTAAAGTGCTCCCTTCTAGAAAACCCTGGTGCACAGAACAGCCCAAGAAAGGGTTTACATATAGTATAAATTTTAGGTTTGTGATTCATTCCCAGAATATCAACCCACAGAGAAAATCTTTTTTCTATTAGAAAAATAATGAAGCCATCTTGTGCTTGTAGTATGATAATTAAATATAAATATTTCAAGGGCAGAGTCCTCCCAAGAATGTGATAAGCCATTCCATAACCATCTGCTACAGAACATTTATTTAGACAGACACCCAATTATATCAAAAGATATGGGTGCAACACTTTCCAGGGCTATTTTCCCAAGTCTGTCAGCTCAGAGGATGGCCCAGAGAAATCTTAATTTGTGGCCAGGGCCAATGCCTCTAATAAACATGACCAGGAGCTGAGGGGTGAGAGGCCTCCTCTGCAGGATGTCTTGGCCACTCCAGGTCATGCTCAGTTGGGAACTCCTGCCTCACCAGAAGGGCCAGCAACCCCACAGAAAGGACGAACAGCCAAGGTTGTGTTATTCTCAAAGGGGTTGAACTCCATGGATGTTCCATTGGATAATATCAAGAAAAGACCAAAACATCTCTGTTATATCTATGCCTCGTCAGGGCCTGAGGTTAAAATGGAGGGGTAGAGGAGAACCAGTGACAGTACGTTTTCAAAGAAATGGAAAATTTGTGAATCACGAGATCGAAAAGCAACCAAGTGATAAAGGCTTTCATCTGTGGGGAGTCCCTGTAAGGGTCGGAGTGGAGTGGGATGTGGTCTCCCGAAAGGGTATGCTGACTTCACAAGCATTTTTACTTCCTCTTCTTCCTCTTCTCTCCTTTTTTTTTTTCATTTGTAAGAATTTAGGCCTCATGGCTTCATCTTTGAGCTCTGTGCTAATTTGAATATGACAAAAATAGAACAGGAAGCCGGTGAGTTTCATTAAACATCATCCCCCGGCACAGTACTCTGAGCAAGTGTTGGGGAGCCCTGCTTGCAGGGATCACATCTGTGTCCAAACTCCCCTACATCTGTGTTGGTTCCTTCTCCAACATCCTAACCGTGGGGATTTTCATCAGCAGTTCTCCAAAGCCATAAATTTATCTGACCCTTGATGGCTAGCTCGTCCGTCACGGACATTAAGTTCAAATTAAACCGTCGGTCGGTATGAGGGAGAGGGTGCCACCCAGGGACGAGTGAGGCTGGACTGAAAAACAGAATGACGGAGCTGGTTCCTTCTTCTGGGTTTGAAAGAGGTTATGACTGTCAAAACTACCTGCCTCTCTTGGGCACTCTGGTTTGTGTAAGGCACTTCCTCCGTCTATTAGAAAAACAAAACAAAAAGCCAGTTCTAGAGAGACTGGAGTACAAATATTGTCGTAGGCTCTTAATGCTGCCTGGAAGTCAAGGCCTAAGGGCTGCCAAAAAAACAAGTGTAAAATATTTCATACAAATAGTGCTGCAATTTGCCAATTTGTAGGCAGAACACAGTAGTGCCACTGAGTTATCACTCCCTTTGCTGAACTCCTGTAGCATTTCTTGCCGGAACCGCACATTTTGGTATTTAATCATATGCTGTGTTGAATTACAACTTAACTGTTTCGTATGTCGGTGTCATTTCTCCCCCAAGTGAGCTCTAAGCTCCTCAAAGGAAGGGAGGATGTCTTTAAGATTTCTTCAGCAAATCTCTCAGTGTCTGGCAGCATGATATGCAAATACCGGGGTTTCAATAAATATTTTTTGAATGGATGGATGAAATATGAAATCGCTGTAGGTCCCTTCTGTTGGTGATTTTTCTTATAACGTATGTCTGACTCTTAGTTATGATAAAGAGACTATTGTTACTGTAAGCTCAAAGTTCAAATCCAGGGCCAGAGAGGAAACAGACTAGAAGTTTTCAATTTATCTTTTGAGAAGAAAAAAAAAAAAGAAAAGAAAAGAAAAAATATATAGTGAACCTTTTACTTCCTATTTTGTACAAGGTAGCAACAAAATCTAGCCATGTTAAGCAATTAAACATATATTTCTTGTTTCTAAAACACCTCTGAAATTTCTAAACTCCCATTTCTTGCTTCTCGCCAGTAAAAATAATAAAATTTAAAAAATAAAACAGCAAACCGTGACATCAAGAATGTACAACCAGATGGTCAACCAACAGTATCTTATTACTTCTGCAATATTGCAAATTATAAAATCTTCATGACAGCATGTTACCCACACATTCAAATTTCTTAAGGAGGGGGAGCAGATCTTAGAGCCCCCCCCATTTTAGTAAAACAAAAGTAGTTATTTTGAAACCATCCCTTTTGAAAGCTATCATTCCTACTCCTATGTATCACAAAAGCAACGGTCAGGTGGCACAGACACTTAAGCCCCTTGCCCAAATGAAATTAAAATCTCATGGTTGGACACGACTCTTGGTGAGGCTGATCCTCAGTGAGGTGCTCTCAGGTAGGCTGATCTCTTAAGTGGCTTCATTTCAATTTCTTCAGGCCCCACATGAGATGAAAATTGGATTCAGATTAGAATGAGCACATTCTGGAGAGAACAGCAAGCAATGGATTTGCTTCCCTTCCTCTGTGTTACTGCTCCTGCCCCATCCTCTACTGAGGGTCTACCCAAAAGTCCTAAGACTCCCGATCACTATTTTCTTTTTCCAGTCCTATTTCCAGGGAGAGCTCATGCCTACACCCTATGGCCAACATGGAGACACTAGCTTATTCGCAAATCAGGAAACAGAACCAGCTCAATGCAAAGAAAAGATTACCTAAAGAAAAAAAAAAAAAACCAAATCAGAAATTAAAAACAAAACAACACTTTATGCAAAAATACTTTAATGAAGAAAGCTGGTTAGGAAGGCTCATTCTTATTAGTTTGCTATGAAATGTGCTATAGGGCTTCATCTACTCAAAATAATAACAGAGTTCAATATTGCCCACTCAACTATATAAGTACATGGTCCCCCCCCCCCACCTCTGACTCATGAAGAAGTATGTTCAAAACCTATCCAGGCCTCCACTCTTGAACAGAAGGTTCCAGACACTTGTCTTTAAGTTTGCTGTTTGGAATTCAGAACATAGTTTCCTAGAATGGGTTTGCTTCCCAGGTTCATGGAAATCTGTCTCAACACCCAAATATCCCTGAGTTACTACCCCAGCAGGAGGTAGCAAGGAGAGAGCGCTGCCCCACACCAGGCATTGGTCTGAGTGCTTACAGGTGGCCCTCCTGCACCAGTCCTCACAACCACCTCGTTCTATAGGCATGAGACAGAGGCTCAGAGAAGTGCAATAACATGCCAACGTCACACAGCCACAAGTGATAGAAGTGTGCCTGCAGAGCCACCCACTTGGCCACCCTGCTGCATGGCCTCCTATGAACCCTAACTACCCACTTAATAAGGTGTGAAAGGGCAAAGACATTCAGAGTTCCTCCTGGCTTCCTGGGGCCTCAACAGTGGCTGGGGAGGAGGGTGAGGCTGGGCCAGGTTAGGCATCCCAGGGACAGAGATTAAAGAAAGCCAGGCAGAGTCTCTAGGTTGAAGGATAGCAAAGACTTGAGGGTGAGGGGGGTGTCTGAGAGGCCTCTGATTTTCATCAATCACTAGCCTTGAGTCCAAAACATGCATCTACAGGTTAAAATCCCAAGAGGCCCCCAATTTACAAATCTATTGCACACACACCTCCAATCTGCTTGCTACCTATCTGTTTGTAATTTAGAATACACTTTTCTTCCCCTAGAAATAATGTTATAAACTGTGATTAGGTCTCCAGGTTAGCCCACAAAGCCTATTTATCCATAATGCAACTTCAATGCTACATATTTGCAATAAAGAGTAGCAAGGAAACAATGAGATTGCAGCCATTTGCATTATATAGCAGTTTTTCTTCTACTTTACTTATTTGTGTTTCTGCTCAGCTGGTAGTCTGGGAACAGTGCCCAGCTGGATCCACTCTTAAATTTATTACTATACTATTGTATTTATACAGTATTTCTGGTTTTTTAATGGGTAGGATTTAAATTATTAATTGTTTTCATGCCAACATAAAGAAGAGAGAGACCCACTTCTGAAAAGTAGTTGAAGTTCCCAGGCAGGTAAAATGCGCTGGGCTGGGGGACCTTGGAATCTGACTCTATTAGGCCTCAATCTCTCTCTCTCTTTTTCTTGTTCAGTGAGAGTTTATTTGTCCATCTCAGTACCCAGGTAAATTCACATTCACAATTACAGGTAAAAACATGTAAAATAATATAAACTGAAGGCTACTTTTACCTATTTACTGAATTAAGTAGTGTAATAAATGCCAAAAGCTTCAATCCCACAATTCAGTTTCAGTGAAGTTACAGTAGTAACTTTGTAAACATGAGTCTTAAAATTTAAGTGACAGATATTAAAGCACTGAAAAACTAGTATGAAAGTGAATTTTGGGGCAGTCCGGGGGGCTCAGAGGTTTAGCGCCGCCTTCAGGCCAGGGCATGATCCTGGAGACCCGGGATGGAGTCCAGCATCGGGCTCCCTGCATGGAGCCTGCTTCTCCCTCTGCCTATGTCTCTGCCTCTCTCTCTTTCTGTGTGTCTCTCATGAATAAATAAATAAAATCTTAAAAAAAAAAAAAAAAAGGAAAGTGAATTTTGGCACATAAGTGAGCTCTTCTGTCATTAGCATTTTGACAACCTGGGAAAAAGGAAGCCCTTTCTCACCTACTTTTCGAGGTACACTATCCAATGAGGTGGGCAACATGCTGGAATATTTAACAGCTTGCAATCTTTGAGTTAGCTTTTCCCTTTTGGGAAGCCCAGAGAGCAACCCAGAGCTTCTCACTGTGCAAAAAATGTCCAAAATCCTAACAGAATTTAGGATCCCTCCTAAATTCTTGTGACCTTTTCTTGTGACCAGCAGGGCCCAGTGTCCCGGCCTCGGGTCAGAGAACCCCCAGGGCTCAGATGGGGCCAATTGGACCCCTTGCCAGCAGCTCCACCCTAGGGTGATCTCTTTTCCAAAGGAAACTACTACACCTGCTGTCTCTGCTGGGTCCCTGGCATCCATTCCAAGGTCACAATCTACAACACGGTGTCATGGCCCTTCCTCTGGAGACAGCCTCTGACCGACCCTGCCCTGCCACCTGGAGCGCCCAGAGGAATCAAGTGGACATTAAACCTTATACTCAGAACCCACATGCACCTGGAAGTTTCCAGAAAGGGCCAGTGCAGGGGAGGAGGTGGCATCCTCCCTGCCACCGACCTCAAAAAGCCCACTTACTCAACCTTGAAATAGAAACTCTGAACTCAGAAACGTAGCTTCTACTTCCTGCCACTCGAAATTCATCAGCATCCCCTAATCTAATTGTTCACCAAGAGCAGACAGTCCCCGAAGGAAACCGATAACTAAATACCAGGTAATTGGCTTGAACGTGGGGTTGGTGTAACCTCTTCCAAAGATTCTAGACTGATACAGTATCAGAAAACTTTTAGCAAGGGAACAACCCAGCCTCTCTTTCAGGGAACAAGAGGCTGTGTCCACACTGGGGGAAGGTTTCACTACAAGAGCACCCCAAGATCTTCTGCTGAGTGATTTCAGATGTCTGTATTTGTAGGAAAGGCACAGAGGACCTTCTCCTGGTGATCCCCAATCCAGGAGATGAAGAAACCAAACTGGACCGAATAGAAGACAGGAGGCCATCAGTGGCCGACTACACACTGAATTCAAGGCCTTCGGAGTCAGGAAAGGGCAATGCCAAAATACCAGATCCAAATAATGTGCTGGGGAAGAGGAAAACCTGGATCTGAAAGGCAATCTACATGATAAAATTATGCTAATAACAGAGACCATTTAGAAGACTTAAAAAAAAATGAAGCCATCTAATACACCAGGCCACATTCTTTCACATGATTTGATTCATTTATTCTTCATAACAAAGCTATGCAGTAAGAATGATCATTGTCCCTACTTTACAGATGGAGGAAACTGAGTGCAGAAGGCACCACCATATCACTCTCCCAAGGTCACAGAGTCAGCAGGTGGAGGGCTACTCCTGCGGTCTCACTTATGTGCCTCTGTGGCCTTGCAAGAAAGCTGACGCTCACTGAGCCCTTCCCACAGGCCAGGTGCTGCTCCCAGGGCTTTGCAGAAATTAACTCATTGATCCTCACAACCACCTCAGGAAGCAGGTATTATTATTACTATTATTACTACTACTACTGCTATTATTATTATTATTATTATTAATCAGGTCCATCACACGGATGAGGAAGCTGGAGGCGCAGTGGTCAGGTGGCACAGTGTGAACCTCAGCAGTCTGGCACTGGCATCCATGCTTTTGTGCCTGGTGCCAAATTCCTCAAAGCTTCCAAAGGCTTCCCAGGATAGCACATGGACCATATAGTAAAAGATAGGTTTTAGTCACTTCCCAGAAAACAACAGTGTTCTTTGGGTTGTTTGAAGTGTTAAGTTTAAGGTAGAGTTCTATTGCTAAGAGGTCTGGGAGACGCTGGCCAAATAAAATTAAATGAATTTCTCTGTTGCAGGATTTCTCAGAGCCTTGACTATGCCGGCATGCTTTGTAACTTTTCAAGACAGGAATGAATGATGCAATATCTTCCAACATTTTTTTTTAGAAGTTCCAGTCATGCATGCTGGGAAATACGGCCTGATCTTGGTCAATGAGTAATAATTCAAAGAGTGGATCAAATGACAAAACTTCAGGCCTTTCTTGTTTTTTTTCCTCAGCTCTCATATTCAGTTGATCAGGACCTATTAACTCTAAGCATCCCTCTATGCTATATCCTGCATTCCACCCTCGTCCATCACTTCTCACCTGGGCTCCTGCCACCTCCAGGGCCTTCAATCAGCCTCCAGATAGACATCTAGGTTATTCTCAGGTGCAGAGCCGATCATAGCACTTCCTACTTAAAAGCCTTCAATGGCACCCGTGCCTGTATCAAACTCCTCTACCTAGCTGTCTTTTACACCCAGGAACCTAGAGCACACATTTCCATGTTCATGTCTCTATCCTGGCACTATGATCTAGCTCCTGCCTTCTTCTCCAAACTCATCCCTAGGCAACTGTGGCTTGACGAGTCTATTTGACTGATGCATCCAATGCAAACATGCCTGGCTCTTCCTAGCCTATGCTGCTCCCACAGCCCAGAGCGCTCTTGGGTCTGCAGTCTACTTAGCGAAAGTGAGTTCCTCGTTCAAGGCTAGGTCAATGTCTCTTCCTCCATGACATCTGCCCAACCTCCAGGCAAAGCAGCAGCTCCCTCCTTTGTGTCCCTGTGGCACCTTACACACATTCCAGGTATATACAGCACATAGCATCAGTTGCTGATTGCCTGTCCCTCCCACTAGACTGCAGGTCCTCGGAGGGAAAGACTCACCTCATTCACCTTGGTACCCCGAGAACCTAATGCCGTATTTGGCATTCATGCCACAAATATTTACTGAGTGCCCACCGGACACCAAACACCACAGTAGGCACCATGGACTCATCGGTGTATAAGCCAATTAAAGTCCCCCTGTTAGTAAGTTTACACTCCAGTGACACACAGACAAAAACCAAATAAACCAACAACAATTTTAAATAATTTCAAATTAAAGTCGGTCTTCTGTAGAAACTAAAAAGGTAGCACAGAGGAGCTACTTTAGATTGGTCGGGAAAGATGGCACTTCAGCTCAGAAATCTAGGATGAAAGCCACCGAGCCACATCAAGGATAATGGGAGAAGGAGCAGCATGTGCCAGGACCCCAAGTTCACTTAAAGCTTGGAACTCCATTCTCTGCAAGGAAATGATGAAAGACCAGCCCGGCTCAGAAACGAAGAGGAGAATGGTTGTGCCAACGACAAGCTGGTGACACTGGGCGAGTCATGCACCCTCCCTGCATCTCAGGCTGTCCATCTGCAGAAATGCGGATGTTAATAGTTTCTGCCTCGTGGAGTGGTTCGCAAAACGTACATCTATTTAAGTAAGGCTTAGGGTAATGCCTCCGTAAATACTAGTCATTGTCATTACACCTGTTATGTGGGCAAGTGAAACAGACTTTAGGCAAAAATTTGGATGACGTAAGCCATCACACGCAGAATGGTAGTGCCGAGACAGGGATCCGGGCAGTAAGGCTCATCAGATGGCCCATGGGCGCTGCTCACACTCGCCAGGTCAGCAGTCATTGTACCCTTCCTCCCTGAGGAGGCAGGCACAGTTTAAGGCTTCTTGAAGGATTCTTAATCATGATGCACCTTCCTCCCAAGACTAAAGGGCTCTTTGGGGTCTCCCTACACCTTGAGCACCAGCTAGGGGCACTTTCCACAGTGTACGGATAGGATTTGCTTGGTGTATGCTTCTCGCCCCAACCTGTGAGCTTCTCCAGGGCAGAGCCTCATTCAGCTCTTTCCCCCAATGGCCTAGTTCAGGGCCTGACCTACGGCCTGAATGCAACAAGCGCTAGCTGAATTGGATTAAGAATTCCATCTTAAAGTGACTAAAATTCTTGACTATGTCTCCATGATACCAGCCTAAGTTGTTTCATTGATTTTTGTTCAGTGGGCTGGCCTGTTAACTGGCATGGTGGAAAACCAGCCTTTGTCTCGAAACTTTGAGCTATTTAGCACACATAAAACACATCTGCGGACTGAAACACTCACACAAAAGGGACTTGTAGCCTTCACCCCGTGTGGTTCTTTTGTGGGTGACGAGCATACAAAAGCTGGTGTCTCTACTTCCAAATGCAAACCACGAGATGAAGAATTTAAGGGAGGTGTTCTTAAAATATGTGACATGGGAATAAACGTGGGAAAACGATGCCCCTTGAGTCCAGAAGATCTGGGCTCAGGGCTGCTCTTCCACACATTTCCTGCACAGTTAGGGGGCACGGCACATTCCCTCCCCTCTCTGGGCCTCATGTTCCCCATCAGGAAAGCAGGTGGCCCATCTTCTCGAGAGCAATACTGAGCGCCACACTTGGCATATCACAAGTGGCCCCCCTCTCTCTATAGCAGAACATAAGCTCCTAAGCTTTACAAAACATTACACAAGCAAAAACATGAAAGGCTGCCTGGAAGGCTTCCAGTGAAGATGGGAACCTTGCATTCGAAGGTGGAGAAGGTGCTGGGAACAGGACATATGCTAGGTCCCAAAGACAAGGGAAAACATTTGAGGAATGTTTAAAAGCCAATCAATACCTACTTGTGAAAGTGCCTGCTGCCTGAGATGATAAGGTCATTAAAAAAAAAAATCTATTCCATTAAAACATGTATTTACTAAAAGGGGCGTTCCTAATGGTACTTGTTCCAAGTCAGAGAACATCAATTAAAGAGATGGTACAGATAAGCAGTCTGGATGCTGAGCTCTGAGATTCCAGCTGCCCTCTCTTCCAGACAAAACGGGCTTCTGAGTAAGACGAGCATTCTCCCCATGTTGACCTCTGTCAACCTTCGGGGTGCCAGGAGATGTGCCCCCCAGTGATGTCATCTCCTCTCCACTTTCTGCTTTGAAGTAAGTAGGAGGTGTTCACAGCTTATGGCAGTGGATAAGGACGAAGAAGAATCCAGAAGAGCTGGGTTCACCTGAGAGCCCCCTCCATTGCTCGAAGGCCCCCGAATCACTTTAGGATTCTCAGTAACCCAGATGCAGGGGCTGAGCCTCTGCCAGGGTAATTCAGTAATGCCCCGAGGTCCCAAGAACATATCCCTCTTTGCTCCCCACTGCTTTCACCCCACAGACAGTTGTCCTACTTGCTTCTACACAATTAATCGGCACAATGGGGTCCTTACACAAGAAGGAGGGGCCGCCCCCAAATCCCATTACCATTAGCGTTGTCATTAGAGCCGCGCTAGACCATAAAGGAGTGTCACTGTACAAGCTGCCAGCACCAGGACACATCCTGGATTGGAAGGAAAGGAGGCCTCAATACAGAATTGGAATCATCTTCTGTGTCAAACTGTCTTCCTGGCCACTCAGCTCGGTGTGGGCATCACCCAGGGTGTGGGGTTGGGGGGGGTGGAGGGGAAGCATCTCTAAAGCCAAACGTGTTCAGGTCTTGACTGAGACATACCCTCACTGTGGGGCCTTTGGAGACTGTCCGGTTCAAATTGCAACCCCTTGGGCCTCCAGCCAGCACTCCCTAACCCCCGTCCTCAGCTGTATTTTTCTTCAGAATGTTGATCGCCATCTGACATGCTATTTCCTTTTTTATGTTTACACTGTCCCTCTTGCCTCACGGAGTGAGTCAAACGATGTTCGCTCAACATTCATGTCTACCCAGAACCTCAGAAGGTGGTGACCTTATCTGGAAATGGGGTCTGTACAGATGTAATGAAAGGATCTCAAGAGAAGATCCTCCTGGATTGAAGGTATCCAATGCCTGCAGCCTCGAAAAGAGAAAGGAGAGGGAGATTTGAATGCACCAAGAGGAAAGGCCCATGTAGTGAGAGGGGCAGGGCTTGCAGCTCTGCTGCCAGAAGCCATGAGTCACCAGGAGTCCCCAAAAGCTGGAATAGGGGAGGGAGCACTCTCCCCGAGGGCCTTCAGAGGGAACATGGCTCTGCCGACACCTCAATTTTGGATTTCTAGCCTCCAGAACTGTGAGGCAACAAATCTGTGTTGGTGTAAGCCACTGACTTAGTGGTCATCTGCTAGGGCAGGAATCTAACACCGCATCGGAAGGACCTCCATGGGGGCAAGGATTTCAGGCTGTGCTGCTGCTCACTGCTGCAGAATCCCAGGGCTTAGGGCAGTGCCTGCCACACACTAGGTTCTCAAGAGATACCAATTAAATGAAGGCATGGATGCTTCAACTTCCAAGGTGGAAGGCTTTCTACAAGTTGGGTTGGCTCCGAATCCCAACAGCCCTCCATGCAGGGTCCATTTAGACCAGGCTCTTCCCTCTAGGGAACAATGTCTCTTCCTTGTTTCTCTTCCCTTTCCCTACAGTGGGAGGTGAATGCACTGGTTTGGGAGTTCGAGCTAGGTTCCACCTCTTGTACAACCTGCTGGCGGCAGAATCACAGGCCCCACAGATACCCACGTCTCAGTCCCTGGGACCTGCACATGTATCTCCTGGAACAGCTAAAAGGACTTTGCAGAGGTGTGATTCAGGCTCTCAAGATGGGGAGATCGTCTTGGATTATCTGGATGGACCCAAAATAATCACAGGGGGATCAAGTGGAGGTGGGAGGGTCAAGTCAGAGAAGGGGATGTGAGGATGCAAACAGAATTCAGAGCCAGAGAGATGTGAAGACACTACGTTGCCGACTTTGAAGAGGCAACAAGTGGCCATGAGCCAGGGCGGGTAGGCTGCCTCCAGAAGCCAGAAAAGACCGGGAAATGGGTTCTCCCTCCAGAAGAAACACCGTCCCTTAGACACCTTGAAGGTAACCTAGCGAAACCCACCACAGACTGCTGATCTCCAGAACTGTAAGATAATAAGCGTATGCTGTTTTAATCACTACGGTTGTGGTAATTTGTGGAAAACAAATATACACCCTAAGGCTGTTTTCTCATCCCCAAAGGGGGTACTGTCCTAGTACTTCCTTCCCAGGGTAGCAGGAGGACTACAGGAAAAGGGCCTGAAATGCAGGACACAGTGTCCTGTGTGGGCACATCTCCCTCCGCCCATGCAGACTGTCTTCTGACTGGCCTGGGGCCCGGGCAGGCTTCCTGTAAGAGGTACCTGCAACTGTGTCCCGAAGGGTCACTGGGCACAGCCCAGCAGGCTCCTACTGGAAAGCCCTCAGGGGGGATTCTCTGCTGATACTGCCCACCTCTCAGGAGGACAGACCAGGCTGCAGGAAGGCCGACTTCATGGATCACCATGTACCAAGGGTTGCGTTGGCCAAGTTTTGGGGTGATAACAGTCTATGGCCCTTTGAGTTAAAAAATGGTCAGAAAAACTTGAGGAGAGAATGTCCCTTGGAGGAGAGAGGGGAGGAGACCCCAACCCAGGACAGCAGCGTAAGGAACTGGATGTGGCCACAAGCAAATCATTTAACTCTTTGTTACTCTGGGGCGCTGGAGACAAATACGGTTTAGCAGTCAGATTTCAGTTTTTCTCTCCTGTATTCAAAACCCCCTTCCGTGACCCCCAGCCTTTCAGAAAGGCTGACAGAGGGACTGGTCAGAGCCCCGTTGTCAGACCAAGTTGAGGACTGATCTACCAGCAGCTGCTAGCAGGGCTTCTTGAAGCTTTTCCATGTGTCTACACATGGAAATATGGGAAGAATATGTAGAAGAATATGGGCCAAGTGTTAGGTTTATACAAATAATCAAGGGGAACTACAGATACCTTATAGCTAACGCACCTGCTAATTAGTAAGCCTGATCCTGCATACCTCCTGTGTGAGGAGGGCCACGGCAGAGTGGGACAACAAAGACCAGCTCGGCCTTTCCCACATGGCCCATTTTCTGAAGAGGACCCAGCCCTGGTTCCATTGCATGACTGGGACCAGAGCAAGGGGAGCCTCGCGGTGGTGCCGGGAGAGATGGGGAGGCACATGAAATCTGGAGAAAGAGCAGCCAAGTAGATGACTCAGGCAAAGATGTGAAAGCAGCTCATCCATTTTGAGGCACACCAAGAGACAGGGTACCCTGGAAGGGGTACAGCTGGGAAATCTGATACAGTTGGTGCTGAGGTTAATGCAGGTCATGCTGGACACTGCCATCAGGATGATCGTTTTAAAACACAAATACAATCATGTCCTCTGCTGAAAATCCTTTAATGGGTTTCCAGGACCCACTAATAAAGTCCAAACTCAGTGCCTTCACGTCTTGATCCCACCCAACCCCCATTCCCTTCCTTCCTTCCTTCTAGAGCCAGTAGCTCTAGGACTAATGGCCAACCTGCCACTCCTTCAAAAGACAGCTCCCTATGCTGGATCCTCTGAAATGCTTTCCATTCCCTGTTCCCTTGGTCAAAGTCTACTCAGGCTTCAAGGCCTAATTTTTTTTAATCTTTTTTTTTTTTTTAATTCACATTCTAGCGAATTGACATACAGTTCAATATTGGTTCAAGAGTCAAATTAAAAAAAAAAAAGTCGAGTTCAGTGGCTCATCATTTACAACATAATACCCAGTGCTCATCACAACAAGTGCCCTCCTTAACATCCATCACCCATCTGGCCCACCCCTCCCACCTCACTCCAGCAACCCTATTCATTATCCTTAGGAGTCTCTCATGATTTGTTTCACTTTCTCTTTCCTCCCCTCCCAAATGTTCATCCATTTTGTTTCTTAAATTTCACATATAAGTGAAATCCCATGGTACTCATCTTTCTCTGATTGACTTATTTCACTTAGCAAAATACACTCTAGCTTGGGCCATATTGTTGCAAATGGCAAGATTTCATTCTTTTTGATGGCTGAGTAATATTCCATTACACACACACACACACAAATACACACACGCATCCCCACACATAATTTCTTTATCCATTCACTAGTCAAGGGACTTTTGGCCTCTCTCCATAGTTTGGCAATTGTCGATAATGCTGCTATAAACACCAGGGTGCATGTACTCCTTTGAATATGTATTTCTGTATCCTTTGGATAAATACCTACTAGTACCATTGCTGGATCATAGGGTAGCTCTAGTTTTAGATTTTGGGGGAACTTCCATGCTGTTTTCCAGAGTGGCTGCACCAGTTTGCATTCCACCAACAGCGCACCAGGGTTCCCCTTTCTCTGCATCCTCACCAACACCTGTAGTATCCTGTGCTGTTAACTTTAGTCAAGGCCTAGTTTTAATGCCACCTCCTCTCTGAAGCCTTCCCTAACCTTGGTTACAACTAATGGCTCCCTCCTCTGGGCTTCCACCATCACAATAGCTAACATTACTTGAGTGCTCGCTAGGACTCAGGTACCATGCCCAGGGCTTTATGCACATTATCTGATTTAATCTTCTCAGCCACCCTAGAAGGTTTTATCAGCTCTACTTTACGGAAGAGAAGATTTGGCACAGTGAAGGTAAGGAACCTGCTGTTCCTCAAGAAGCCTGGATTCAATCCTGAGCAAGCCAACTCTAGGACCTGCACTCTTCCTCCTCTGCTGTCACCCCCTGCATTGCTGTGCATCCCTAACAGGCCACCCTCCTACATTCCTGTTCAGTGATGACACCCCTGTCCATCTGGTCACCCAAGCCAGATGCCTGCCTCCTTCCCCTACCATCTCAACACCAAGGTCACTGCGTTGCTGAGAAAAGGGCAGTGACTCACCCCGCTGCACCCTCTGAGACTCAGCTCTGGCATCTCCAAAGTCCTGCTCCCTCTGACTTAAGTACCCATCCTTGGGCTCCAACCTAAGGCCTTGTCCGATCCATCCTGTGTTTGGGTATCACTTCTTGATTGTCTTTATGAGGACTTAGATCAGGGGGAAAGAATACATCCTCCAGGTAAACAGTGGCCACCTGGATATTTTATTTTTTATTTTATGGCCCTATTCTGAGTGTGTCAAACTCAAGGGGAAATCTAATTAATCACAAAGTCCTGTCAATTCCATCTTCCAAAATAGCTCTTGAGTCCATCCACTTCTTCCCATTGCTACTATCATCCCTGTAACCTGTTCCCCATCTCCTGCTGGTTTACCACCACCTTTTAAGTGGCCCACAGCATCCAGCAGCTCCCCTCTAGTCTATCTTCACCAGAATGCTTATTCTAAAACACACATGTGCTCTGGTCACTCTTCTGCTTGAAACTCTGCAGTAGCTCCCCAAAGTCCTTCCAACAAAATTGAAATTCTTTCACATGGCTTATAAGACCCGTCCTCCACTGCTCCTCCTACCACGCCACTTTCTCAACAGTGCTCGCCATCCACCCCCCAGCCCAAGGCTGTATGCTCCGTTCATACTGAGCATCAGGCCAGGTGCTCCCACAGCTCCTGGCTTTGGCACACCTGTCCCCTGAGCCAGTCACCTGCCTCAGCTTTATCTGGCTGGTATCTGCTCACACCTCAGGTTTGGTGTGGACATTCCTCCCTGCCAACCTTCCTTTACTTTGAAGTTGGGTTAGATGTTTTTCATGTGTCTCCACTACCTCTGTGCGAACCCCTACTATATACTCTACTCACTTATCAGTAGACTGGTAGCCCTTTTACTTGTTAAGGTAGACTGGATTGCTATGCCCAATTCTTCAATCTGTCCCGTGGTGCAATGACAAATCCATTCCCTCTGTCCTGTTTCCATCATCTCCCACTAGGGTAGACAGTATTTTCCTACCCCACTGATGTTGGGCTTGGCCATGTGGTGTGCTTGCCAGCAGAGAACCAGCAACCATGATGTGAACAGAGGCTTTGAATATGCTGCAGAGTTTAGTACGGCCCCTTGTGTCTCCACCGTCTGCCCTGACAACGGTACGCGCAGGATGAGAGATGTGTGAAGACGATCTGAATCAATCTCTCGATCTGTACCTGAGGCAAAGGGCATCCTACCCTCAACCCCACCCCCTCCCACTGGAGCTCACCCATGAACAAGAAAAACAAATGTTTTTTTCTTTTAAGCCACTAAGAATTTGTCAATGCAGTATCACCAGAGCAGAAACCTCACTGATTTACACCTGTCTACATTACTCGCTGGATTGCAGACTCTCCGTAGGCAAGAAAGAACTATAACCCGAGCACCCAGCACAGGCCTCATCACAACGTGGCTGCTCAATAAATATTTGTCAATCGGATATATGGCTGAATGAATGCATGTTCATGTTGTTGACATGTCTGTCTCCCTAGCTGGCCTGGGAATTCCTCAAGGCCAAGAATGGCATCTGATTTCTCTCAATAACACCTCGCCATCTCATTTCCCACATTCGGTTCTTGGTAGATATTCAATAAATATTTGTTGAAATGAAATCAATTGAATTTTGTGGGCTGGTGTGGGACGGAGTCCTTAATTTATGACATTGTTTCCATGGGAGAATGCATTCTGAGTGCCAAACAAACTTGCAAATGAACTTTTGGAACCTCACCCATTCATTGGTTCAGGATTGCCAGTTTTGTGGAAATCCATAACTGAACACATGTGCTATGCTTTGCAATATGGGAGAAACTGAGAAACTGCTTCCAAACCCAAGATACTCAGCCTGCAAAAATTCACTTTCCACCCACACAGACAAATTCAGCACAGGTTGGATTTGAGGTTCCAACAATAAAATACTAGACTTTTCAGAGCTCATTGTTTATCTAATTGCTTTTTATCTGCTTATACTAGATGCCTATTCTTAACACCCGATCAAAAGGAAGTTAAGATAGTTTTCTTGCCCACCCCCCGCTCCCAACAAATCCATTTTCTAGACACATATGCAAGAAAGCTCAACCTTCTCAAAAGAGAAAATAAATTATTTTTCTAAATAAATCTGTGACATTTAAAATAAACACAGTGGGATGCTCTACAGTTATAAGAAAACATCCCCTTTAGAATTCCTAATTTTGAATGGTACTGGGAACTCAATATGAGTCACAGATCTGAGGCTTAGTTTTATTTTGTCTTAGGCCAGAATGAAGCCAGCTTGAAACTAAGTGATCTGATGTGGCTGGGAAGGGCCATCAGTCTAGAATGTCCTGTATTACTGGATGCATAAGTCTCAACCCGTCACTGGTAGAGTTTCTCAATCACTCGATCTACTTCATTCACTTAACATATATTTTCTGAGCACCTATTATGTGTCAGGCACTGTTCTAGACTATGGGGGTATAGTAGTGAACATGACAGACAAGGTCCCAATATTCACGGAACTTACATTTTAACAAAAGAGGCAGAGAAATAAGATCATTTCAGACAGCAATGGGGCCATGGTGAGAATAAAACAGCAAGGTGATTATAAGTGAGGCGAGGCCACTTCAGCTGGGTGATTAGGAAAAGAGCCAGCGATGGAAAGATCTGGGGAAGAATATTCTAGACTAAGGAAACAACAAGTGCAAAGTGCCCAAGGCGGGAACAAGTCTGGTATATTCCTAAGTCGGAAAGAAAGCCCAGTGTGGTGAAGTGGAGTGAACAGGGGAGAGAGAGGCATGAGAGGCACAGAAGGGTCAGGTGATGGACACAGGTCCTGCAGTCAGAGAGACCAGATTCTAAGAGAGAAAGCCAATGCAGGTTTTAAACTGGGGAATGACATGACCTGGTTTAGATTTTAAAAAGCATCCTTCCTGTCGGAGAGTACTGAGACAGGGGGAGGGAGGGAGGAAGCATGAGTAGTAGTTGTGTAGAAGGCTGGAACTCCTAGCCAGTCACCAAGAAATGCCCTGGTGTCTTCAACCTCTTCTCTGATCATTCCTCTTAACTTCGTGTGCTCACAGAACCAGCCTCTCCCCTGGGGACACAGTTTCCTTGAAGCCAGCTCAGGGGCTGGCTGCTTCCTCTCACTCATTGTGAGTGTCCTGCTTGCGTCTTGCTGCCTTTTCTGGATGCTTCTTCTTTCCTCCCCCTTTCCAAGCCTGCTGCCCAACGCGCCCCAGCCTGGAAGCTCAGGCAGTCAGGCCATCTGCCCACACCATCCAGAGCCCAGCTTGTTGCAACCATCTACAGACCCCTCCCACCCCCACAAATTCCTTCCTCCTCTGGACTCCTCACTCCAACACCGTTTCCACAGTTGGTCTTGGTGACTGCAATTTCCAAACAGATGACTGATCTCACACTCTGCTACCTCAGTTCCTTGACCCTCTCTACCAACAATCTTGTCTTCCATTCTACTTCAGGTACATGATCATACCCTAGACCTTGTCATCACCAATAACACCACCCCCTCCACAACCTCCATACAGCCCAGCTACTATCCTGTTCCAGTTCCCCAGCTCCAACGAGTCTTAAATCCAACCACAACCCCCTGTGCACAGATCCTGTCACCTGTTCCTATCCCTCACTCCCCTCCTTAGAGTTTGCTTCCAGCTGAGAGCCCAGGGGCCACTACTTTAAGTACCAATATCCATGTCAATACCATTGTCCAGGGGCACCTGGGTGGCTCAGTCAGTTAAGTGTCTGACTCTTGATTTCGGCTCAGATCACGATCTCAGGGTCCTGGGATTGAGCCCTACGGCTAGTTCCCTGCTCGGCAGGGAGTCTGCTTGTCTCCCTCTCCTTCTGCTCATTCTGTCTCTCAGATAAATAAATCTTTTAAAAAAAAAATGCCATCATCTATCCCTTGGATACACCTTCAGTTCCCAGGCCCCTCTCGCCTTCTTGACAGATTTCCTGCAAAGCCCTACCTTGCTAAATCTAGCTCTCCCCAAGTCTGTCACTACACCAGCAGCACTGAACATAGCCTTCGAAGAGCAAAACCACACTGACTGCTCTCACTTCAAAAGCAAGACCACTGTCCTCAACTGGGCCCTCCTGCTGTTAAGCGATCATTCTATATTTCCCATCTCTGTTCTCTCTCCAACTCTATTTCCTATCGTCTCTCTCCCTGTCCTCCCTTCAAACCCCTGGCACTTCCTCCCCCACCTCACTCTCACTGGTTCGCAGTCACTGAAAATGATGTAAGCAACACCAAATGACACTGCACAGGCTTCCAGCGCCCCCCTGCCCGGGGACCCATGTTCTGTACCTTCCCTCCCATGACCAAGGATGACCTGCCCCCTCATGCCTGAGGCTTGCCTCCCTACACATATGCCAGATCGTACTTTCTTTCATCTTGAGACCTGACACTGCGCAACCACCCCTGCACTTTCTTGCACCATCAGTTTCTCCTTTACTGGAACTTCCCCAATAGCCCCAAAGCACAGTGTTCTTTCATGCATCTTAAAAACAACAAGACCCTCTGGATTTTACTTTCTCCTCCAGTGTCTGCTCCATTTTTCTGTTTCCCTCAGCAAACCTCCTCTAAAGAGTTTGTCTCTGCTCTGCCCTCTCATTAGTTTCTCTTGCAGCTTTAGCACCACTTGCCACAAACAGCCCCTGTCATGGTCAATCATCACCTGCTAAGCCCAGTGGCTCAGTTCTCTTGCCCAACCTCTCAGCACCATCTGGCTCAGCGGACTGCTCCCTTTCTTCCCTTGGTGTCCTGGAGACCAACTTCTCAGTCTTTCCTCTTCCCTTTCTGGCTGTCCCCTCCCCATTTTTGTTTCCTCATCATTCCCCCTCCATCCCTAACCCCGGTACCACCTCGGTGCTCAGCTCCCCAACTACTTGTCCCCTACTTGAGCCTCTCTCATCTGGTCTTAGGGCTTCTTGACGTCCCATCTAAACACGCCTGAGCCCCAAATTCATCTCACCAGCCGGGACACACTGCCTATGAACTCTAGACCCGTGTTTGCCAACACAGTAGCCACTAGCTCTGCGTGGCTAATTCATCCCCAGCCACTGCTGAATTCACCCCTGCTCGGGGCTCTGCAAATAGGGGAGCTCTGCAAATAGGGGAGCCTACCTAACTGAAAGGGGTGGGAAAGAGGACGCCTAGTGGGTACCCTTCCCGATGAAATGTTGTCGATGATCAGTTAATTTCTTAAACTCTAGACTTGGGCAAGAGACAAGAAGAAAGCGTTCCTACCCAATTACGATTATTCATGAGAATCTTCCTGGCCCTGCTTCCTTTGTCTGCCTGTGATTCCGAGGGAAACAGCCCACAAGGAAGCGCAGGGAAAGGCAAGGGCAAGTGTGCGTCTTGCTACATCTCAGCTTTCGGCTTCGCCAGTGAACTCCTAATTGATTCCAGCCCCACGTTCTTAGTCTTGTACCGGATTCTCGCCCTCTCCCTTCACTGCCCTGGGCTGCCTTGCCCAGGAGCTCCCCAGTTCTCTTCCCCGCCCTCTTTTCTTTCCCCCAACTGCCCCTTGTTCAGCCTTCAGCTTCTCTGCACCTGCTCTGCTCGCTCCTCCTCATCCCTTTTCACCTTTAAAAACTGAAAGCACCAAACTGACAGACACTGTTATAGGTTTGTTTGGTTTTTTTTTTCCCTCCTCCTGCCTGAGCTGCAGCTCAGGCGCTCTCCTCCTCGTTCTGTAGCGGAGCCGAGTACTGGGTTGCCATGGCAACAGCGGATCCAACCAGGCTGGTCCCAGCAACGCTCAAGGAAGCCTGCTCCGAGTCTGGATGGGTCTGAACATCATCACTCAAGACCAGGCTGGAGGCTGGACACCAGGCCCCGGCCTCGCCGCGCATCAGGAGACAGCAGCATCCAGAATAAGGCCCCCACTGAGCCCACCGGGTACATGACATTATGAGGATTCAGCCGAAAATTTTCAAACATCCCTATTCTTTTATTTCCTCTGAGGGGGGAAATCTTTTACCTCTCTCTCTCTCTGTGTGTCTCTCTCTCTGGAGTCTTGGAGAACTCAGTAGAAAGAAAAGCAGAGCTCTGGCCTCTCCTTTAAGTGGCTGACCCACCTGGCTCCCACCCCTGGGGGGCTGGGCCATCCTACGTGATCGGGGCCCAAGGAGCTCCCCCCATTTGCACAACTGGGAACATCCTGAGAATTAATTAGCATCACCCCGTGATATTTCAGGCAAAGAGCTCATCAGTGCCCCCAGGTCATCGAAACGGATGTCAAAGTAGGGCAACAAGTGTTTGGCCGCTTGACACTTTTTTTTTCTTCTCTCTCTCTAAAATGTGAGTTGGTGAGAAAGAATCAGTAAATACCTTTGTAGCGAATGGCACCAACCACAATGAGGGTCTGCTACCTTCAAACACTCCGTACAGGATTGATGTTTACTGCAGTTTGCAACACGAATTCTCCTCACCTAAAAATAAAGATGGCAGTGGTTCAGATGGAATTATAAGCAACACCAGAAAAACTACAACACCTTATCTAATAAAGGGCCACACGGAGCATATTTATCAACTTGGACTGGGACGGGCTCTGTAATGACACTGGGTGGCAGTTCTCAGAGTTTTGGGGGTGAAGTCGCTTCTCAGCATCCCCTGGGGAAGCCTCTGAGAGTACAGATTCCCAGGTACCCTGCGGCCCCCCACAGCGGAGGTTCCTGCCTGGTAGGGCTGGGATCCAGCCCAGAAATGAGGAGAATCCCAGAATGAGGTAACTCCATCACTTCAGCTCCTGGCTCGCTTGCTCACATTCCCTCCACTGGAGTTGAGAGTAGAAGAAATGGGGCGTATTCAAATCATTGCCTGCCCCTTGAGCTGCCTCTTCCAGTTGCCAGGAAATAGCAACCCACAGAGCAGGTGCCTGTGCTGGGGAGACCCAGGTATCTGAGACAGCCAGTCGGGGCCTGGAAGCAGGGTGGCAGGAGGCAGAGAGGACCTCAGTGTCACACGCGCATTTTCTGTAGGCAAAAATCCCACAGCAGGTAGTAAGGAAACTTGCGGAACTCATTAAGCCAGGAAGCTGTACACGCTAGAAGGTATAAGTAACTTCTTTAAAAGGTTAGAGACACAGAGATTTCTAGAAAGGGTTGCTGAGAAAAATAGGCTATGCTGAGGAGCACTCTTCAATTCTAAGTTGACTTCATGGAAAATAAACCCACACATTCCTCACAGTCCTCAATGTTGCTGAATGATGTGGGGCACACCACCAGCCTGAGCCAGAATTCGCCAGAATTCACCAGAATGTGGATATTTCCTCATAGCTCACACGACATCCTTTTAATTCTGGGAGGATTTTCATAAATATGTAATCTATCTAACCTTGTTTTCTTACCTGTGAAATGGTGACAGTGCTGTTGACTATTAATACTGTCTGGCACATACTAAGCGCTCAATAAATGTTAGCTATTGCTATTGTGTGAGGAACAGGCTCCATGGTCCAACAGACGTGTGAAACCTTACACAGAAAAGGCAAATAGGTTTCCTTAGAACAAGGCTTCTGAGAGCCTTTGAATATGCTAAGCATCATGATACTCCAGGAAGGGTTTAGTCAGTAATATCTCCTCCTAGGGCCACTTTTGCTCAGAGCACTTAGTGGAATATGAGTCTCTAGAACATTCTATGAGAACCATTATATGGTGTACTTAAACACACAAACAACATAATTCCATGTAAAAGAGAGAACAATATAAGTACTTACGTTGGACCTGCTTCTCTAACTTAAATAACACATTATAGTGACTATCCCACAGCAATGCATAAATCTCCATACAGTTATTTTTAACGGCCACATATTCTATGGATGTACCAGGGCATATTAGTTTGGCTGTTACTATCTCTCCAAGAGTCTAGGAAAGAACCTTCCTTAGGTTTTGCCTCTCCAGGGATTATACTGGCTCAGCCAGAAGCTTACTAATAGGATCCCCAGCACTAAACCTAAGTGAAGAATATAGGAATAACCTGCTTTGATGCCCAGTCAAAAATTCTCCCTAGGACTTCAGGCTTTGAATGACCAGAGGCTAAGCGCTCTTTACCTCCCAGAAAGTGAGGACCTGTCAGCTATCCATGGCTCTCACAGTGGTTCTCAGCTTGAGTTCTGAGGAAAGTAGTAATGAGAATTTATGAGCTATTTGCAATGTTTCAAAAAGCTGAGTGGAAAAACATGCTTGGATCAAGCAAGACTTCAAGAGTCTCCACTTTGGGCTGGAATTTTATCAGCTCTGTGTGATAGCACAGTCCGTTCTCTGGCTGGCAGTTTTCAGATGCCCTTGATAAATAAAGCCTGGGAATGGGAATAGCTGCTTAATCCATGCAGTTTGTGGAACAGACAAAAATCTTTCAAATGTGGAAAGCCCAGGGAAGAAATAGAATGAAAAGTGTTGAGCAGTGAAACAAGTTGCTGGGGAAGATTCCGTATGGCAAAGAAGTGGTTTACCAACATAGATCAGGTCCACTGCCCATCTCACTGTGTTCATCTTGACAAAGCCAGCTATTCAACGGGCAAAGGGCAATATGGCCTTCCTAGGAATTCTGGAGACTACAAAGTGCCTGTGTACCTACCTGGTGACTATAACAGCACATGTAGCTTGATATCATTGCTATTCCCCTTAGAACGAGAGACAAAAGAATGGAAAGTAGGAGTGGACCAAGGGCAGCTGGTCTTTTCTTTTCTTTATTCATGAGAGACAGAGAGAGGCAGAGACAGAGAGAGAGAAGCAGGCTCCCTCTGGGGAGCCCGATGTGGGATCACACCTTGAGCCAAAAGCAGATGCTCAATCACTGAGCCACCCCAAGGACAGCTGTTATTCCATTATATAATTCTGTAAGTCTCAATTATCTCCTTCATACTTTGTATGTTGCAGTGGCCATGAGTCTAAATTACCAAGCCAGAAGTGGCTGCTATTTTCCCAAGTTTGGGATTTGATCTTGTTTTCATGGGCTTTAAGGTCAGGCCAGAATTGTGAAGTCCCAGCCTTGACAGGGCCTAACCTGTGTGTGTGTGTGTGTGTGTGTGTGTGTGTGTGTGTGTATACACGCCCTTGAGTGAGTTATTTAACTCCTCCAAGTCTTTGGCTCTTCATATATAAAACAAGGGCAATTTTATCTCATTAAATTATTAACACACTTCATCACCATGGTTTTTATATGTGTGTGTGCACAGGCACAACTGTATGCATGTAGAGAGACCATATTTAGAATGGTAACTAGTATGTGGTCAATAGTGACTGAATAAAAATTAGTTTTTTTCCCCTCCCTTGGTGAAAGCACTTTGTAAAAATGAAGAAAATGTAAAAAGATATTCTTTTTATTTCAGTAAGCAGAAGCAAGAAGAAAAACTAACACAGCCAGATAAATTAAGAGAGAGAGGGTGAGTGCCATATATTTCCTGGTTCATGAATGTGTATGAGATTGTGGCCTGATATTAACCCCAAATTCCAAAGCCAATCCCATTGGGTATATTCATAAATGCATCTAACCGTTCAGTGCCCACACAATAAATGTGTAAATTCAGTTACCTTGCTGATTATGCACCCATTTGCAAGCACACCCTCCTCTGGAAAACTTGGCATTGGAAATATAGCCAATAATAAAATTGTCTAAATAGGTAATATTTCTTGCTTACTTACTGACAGTAAGGTTTTTAATTCCGTGTCTGTGAGCCACTGCGGGTCTTCTCAAAGCCTGCAGCAGTGGGTAAACTCAATAGTTCAAAGTAAAAGCTTCACTACTAGATGATGACATTAATTAAGCACTTTTTATTCGTAAGTCAGAAGCAATAACTAGTATTTTTACCTACCTCTTTCCCAGCTGTTAGATAGATGTAGATATTCTTCTTGGGATGGGGAACCAGTTTGTAGAAAATAGGCGTTTCTTCTTTAATTTCATAGATAACCTCTGGACAATTGGAAGTCAAATTCTCACCAAGAATAACCTATTTTTTTTTCAAAAAAGAGAAATATGATTTCTATTAAATATGTCGAATAGTGGGGTGGTGAGACTTGTAGCTTAATTCTAAGACCACGTGCCCTTGTACTCACTATATATATTGGCTGAGTGCCATGTTCCTTAAGAGTCTCCTGACTCAGTCTTCCACGAGGCTGGTAAAAACGAGCACAGCCATACACACACACATCCCAAAGTCACCCTTCAGTGCGGGGTAAGTGTCCTCGCATGTGTAAACTCGAAGGCCACAATTCCCTACCACATCTAGCTTTACAAGAAGCTACAAGTGACAGCTTCATTAACACTGTGCCAAGTGATCTTAAAACTTAAAGGAAGTCAGCTTGACATAGATTTGCACAGATTACTCTGATTCTCCTATAATACTCTACATACTTAGGCATTTTAAAATAACCAGGACAACTTAACAGGCCCAAACAGGTAGGTATATGTTTATATATAAAATATAAGTGTGGCTTTGAAATTGGACAAACCTGAGTTTCACTCACCTCAGTCAATAAATATCTATTGAACAGTCCTTAGGCATCTGGTATGCTCTAGATGTTTGGAAAATGGCATTGAACAAATGGGGTGGGGGGTAAAATCCTACCCTCATAGAACTTGTGAATGTGTGTATGTGTGTTTGTATAGTGGAGTGGTAGCAGATGATACATAAATTATAAACTCTATGAGAAGGTGATGTAGGTCAAAATAAAGTGGGGTAAAGACAGAAGGATGCTCCGTGCTCAGGGCAAGTTGCAGTGAGAGGTGGTATTTAGGTAGATACTTGCAGGAGACGATGACTTGGGTCATTTAGATGTCTGGGTGACACAGGCTCTTGGACAAGCAACCCACCAGTACTGAGGTGGCCAGTGTGATTTGAACAAAACAAGTAAGGCAGAGAGGCAACAGGGATATGACATAGGTTCTTGTCAGCCTATTGTAATGACCTCACTCTTACTCCAAGGTGAGAGACATGGAGTCACTGCAGGGTTTGAGCAGAGTAGTGACCTGGTTAAGGAGCAGGTTGGAA
Source organism: Nyctereutes procyonoides (assembly GCF_905146905.1). Taxonomy (NCBI): domain Eukaryota; kingdom Metazoa; phylum Chordata; class Mammalia; order Carnivora; family Canidae; genus Nyctereutes; species Nyctereutes procyonoides. The sequence goes on from NW_026575122.1 coordinate 29,822,075, forward strand.
GCACAAGTATGGATACGTGTCAGGAGACCATTACCATAGCCCTAGAGAAACAGGGTGGTAGCTTCAGCTCAGGTGTGCGTCCTGGCTCTATCCTTTGAGTAAGCTGTGCTACTTTGAACTAGTAACTTACTTAACCTTCCTGGGCCTCAACTTCCTTATCTATAAAATGGGGCTAATGATGCCTTTCTTATATATAACTGTTAAGGATCAAAGGAGAATTATGAAAAATGCTTAGCTTGTAATAAATATACAGTAGATAATAATGTTATTAGATTGTAAGCTCCTTTTGAGTAGAGGTCATGCCTTAATTGTCTTTATACCATCCCCTTGCCCATTGCAATACTTTCAAATTCAAAGGTCTTCAATATTTCATCAGTTTGAACACATCCATCTAGAATACCCATATCTGTTTCTCTACCACTGAGGACAGCAATTACATTGGGCACATGGTTGTAAAAGCAAAATTGGCACCTGAGAGACTCTTTTCAAAGTCTACATTCATGCATCTACTGAGCAATAGCAAGCCTGCTATCACATATCCTGATGGCAATTACATATTTGCTATTTTATAAAAGACACCTTATTATTTTGGTACTTGGGGCCTCTTCCTGCATGTGACCCCACTCCCAGGACCTGGGCCTGAGTCTGGCTTTGCCTTGCAGGGGTGACTTACCTCCATCATCTGCTCTGGGTCAAGTCTATTTGGGATTTGGTACAACTCGCACCTCACTAGGAGCCCATGAACTGCCACTAAATTCAGTAGCAGCTCTGTAAGAGTCAACCTCAGTAACTAAAATAGGACTTTCAAAGAAGGACTAGAATCAGTTTCTAAGGGTGGTGGAAAAGGTCTGTGTCTCAAGTCTTTTAAAAATGACAATAACTGCACCGTTCAGTACAGTAGCCACCAGCCACATATGGCTATTTAAATTTAAATTTTAAAAAAAATAAATAAATAAATTTAAATTTAATTAAATTTAAAGTGTAGAACTTCCATTAGACTAGCCACATCTCAAGTGCTCCCTAGCCACATCTGGCTAGTGACTACCATACTGAAAGTACAGATACAGAACCTTTCCTTCATCGTGGAAAGTTCTATCGGACAACACTGGCCTACCAAAAACTATAAACAAAGGGAAACATCACGCAGACACCGCCCAAGTGTGGACTCGCCAGGTTCTTGTCTTCCCATCTCTAATTCAGTCCTTCTTAATCAACTCAGATACAAACAATTGGTCAGGTTGTAGAAGTGGTCATAGAGAAGAGAGGAAACAGGAAGCCATTAAAAAAAACTTTTGATAAAAATATTCTCAAGTGCAGCTCAAGAGAAGACAGGCTGCTGTCCGGGAAGAATTCGTCACGCCAAAGACATCATTGGGCTGAACCACCCGTGAAGCATTCTTGCGGATAAAACCAAACCTGAATCTAATCAAGCCTTTAGTGTGAACTTCCATTTAGCATTAGGAAACAAAAAAGGAAGGAAACAGCTGAATGATAGATACCACAAGAAAACAGCCAAATCCACACTATAGGACATTCAACAAGACAACAGACTTCATTTCCCCAGTCAGTCAATGGCTGTGGATAAAGGATGGGAGGTGGCTGCTCCAGACTGAGAGAGACATGAGAGACACACAGAGAGAGGCAGGGACACAGGCAGAGAGAGAAGCAGGCTCCCTCCAGGGAGCCTGATGCCGGGAGCCTTGATCCCAGGACCCCGGGATCACCTGAGCCCAAGGCAGACACTCAACCACGGAGCCACCCAGGCGCCCCTGTACATGGAGATTTATTGCATCATGCATTATAAGCAAAAGATTGCAACGACCTAAATGCTCAACCATAGGGAGCTGATTAAATATGGTATAAACAGTATGGTACCATGTAGCCATAAAAATAATTAGGAAGCTCTTTGTGTATATGTTTAAAACATTACATATATATCTATACATATTACATAAACATATTTATATACACATACAGTATGTGTAATATGTTGTATATTTGATAAAATGGGGAAAGACTACCTTCCCTCTTTTGCTTGCAGACATATATATGTCTGGGAAGATACCCAAGAAACCCATATCCCTGGTGCCCCACAGGTCAGGAACGTGTGACTTTCACTGTATATCCTCTTGGTTCGTTTGAGTTTTGAACAATGTCAGTGTATTATCTGAGAAAAATATGATTTACATTCAAAAAGTGAGAGTGAGTGGGCCAAATTGTTCTTTTTGCTAGACTCTACAGAGAACAGTCACTATAACCCTGAGGATCGGACAACAGCAACGTCTCATTTTCATCACAGGGGCTCAAACGTGGAGCGATCGGAGTCTCTGTGATCATGGTCCTCACCTCTCTCAGGTGACTCCAGGACAGAGAGACATGACTTTCTTTCCCCTTTAGATTTCTTTTTTTTTTTTTTAATTTTTTTTTATTTATTTATGATAGTCACACAGAGAGAGAGAGAGAGAGAAGCAGAGACACAGGCAGAGGGAGAAGCAGGCTCCATGCACCGGGAGCCCGACGTGGGATTCGATCCCAGGTCTCCAGGATCGCGCCCTGGGCCAAAGGCAGGCGCCAAACTGCTGCGCCACCCAGGGATCCCTCCCCTTTAGATTTCTATTGATGTCACCTACTCTGCCTCTCATTCCCCCAGCCCATCTCAGAGGCATCAAAGCAACACTTGGATCTTCTAACTGCAAAATTTGTGTCAACATCAACACAGAGAAGCCAGCCAGCAGGACCGGAGCACGGGAAATGTTCCTTCCTCAGCTCAGTTTATTTAGCTGGGCAGCTTTGGAGAAAGAACGCAATGCGTGAAGCGATGCAGGAAGTAACAGTGAGTCACAGAAACCCAAAATGGGTTGAGTTTTGTATAGAAGAAACTCATCCAATTCACACACACTCCTTGGGCATGATGTGGATTTTTAGCTCTTGTTTCCAGAATATCCCTTTAATATCGATCTAATCCGAAGTCAACCTTAGCCTCTGCCATGCATGTTCTCATTTACCCCTTCATCCTTCGATTCTCAGGCGTCACCTCCTCTGAGCAGCTTTCCCTGGTTGCCTTTCTACCTCAACCCACTGTCATTGTTACCCATCAGTCCGTTTCCTCCTCTGGACCCTTCCTACTGTCTGAAATGGCTTTATTGCTGATTAATTCAGTTATGTATCTTCTGTCTTTTTCTTCCCATCCCGAGAGCAAGGGGGTTGCCTGTTTTATTCATTTTTGTATCCTCAGCACCCAGAATAGCGTTTGACACATAAAAGGTAACCCAATAAATATTTATTAAATGAAAAACAATTCTATTAGCATTCAAGATTTTATAGGGCTCTTCAGATTTTTCCAGCTGAAGCCTGTGTAGAAAACAAATTTTCCCCGGTGGAGAATTTCAGTTTGTGTCAACATATTGTTTCTGTTGACATCTTCCTGAAGACTCATGGTAGGCTATTAACCAGCCTTGGGATTTTTGTTGCATACAAAAACCTCCCAGCTCCAGTCCTGAAATGTGCAGTGTGTGAGACTTCCACACCAGACAGTTACATTACAAGTTCAACACCATCCACGGAAAAGATAGTCTGGTGAGGAAGATGGCAGGGAGGGGAGGAGAAAAATTAAAAGATTATTCTTTTTTTTTCTTTACTATTACCATGACATGGAAAAGCCATGGGTATTCCAGAAAGCTAATATAATATACTCCAAATTTCTTTCCTTACGCCTCAACTCTGTGGGGCTAACCAGTTAAAGGGCAACCAAGCCAATCTTCTTCTTTTAATAAATAGTTTCTTTAAAATGTTGCAAAGGGGACATAAACCATGCACACACGAGAAAGGAAGGTAATTATCCAACAGTGTTTAAAGTGCTTCAGTCATTAGTAGTAAAGGTGAAATATCAAGATGAAGGCAAACTCCTCTTTTATTTCCAATTTACTTATTTCAGTGTAAAGTAGTAAGAGAAGAGTACAGCTTGAACCACAAGTTCTGGGCTGTGGATTACAAGGCAGTAATAGTTCTGAACTGGGGAGTCCCTGCAAACTCACAAACTAGAAAGAATGAGATGGAGGTGAACTTGAACGAGCCTCACAGGATATCCTATACAGCCAGTCACGGAGGCCATTTCCAAGTTTTGACACTGCCTGCTGTTTTGACTTTTTGGCCTTTTACCTCAGCTCAGCCATCCCCACCACACCAACCTTCCAGTCCCAGGTCCTGTCCTAGGTTCTGCTCGGCTTCCTTTCCCTTACTTGAACATTCCATGGGAATAAAAATAGAGCTTGTCTTTATAAAATATTTCGTTATTTTTGTTAGGTCTTTTTTTCATTTGAAAACTTCCAAACCAGAATCAAGGCACATTTCAGGTGTCACGTGCTTTACAAATTTCTGTGAGAATACAGAAGAGCTTTCTGGAACTGGTCTGAATTTTGCTCCACGGTCTGGATAAATGAAATCCATCTGGAGGATTAGAGTTTTGAGGGCCACATGGCTAGCCAGTCCCGACTCTAAGCAGCGAGAGCAGTGCTTCTCTGCTGGACACAGGGAGGGGACATGCAGGATGCAGCTTCTGTACCCTGAAACCTACTTCAGTCCTAGGGATGTTGGAGGAACCCAACACTGCGAGAGCCATTCCAAAAATCAACTCGAACACAGATCTCCTACCTTTGCTCTCAAAGAGCCCATGGGGGAAAAGCTGAAGTCCCACAGGAGGTTCAGAGGCTCCCATGAGCTACTTGCAGCCCTGGGAGGAGGAGGCTCTGCTGCCTTCCTCTAATACAGAAGTATGCACTGTGCTGGGCTGCCAGATGCTGTCCCCAAATAGGAACAAACTAAAACCACAGAAGCCAGAGCCCCTTCTCACAAAACCTCAAATACTTGCATCTTGGTATTAACCCAGACACTCCAATGTTTGAAAGAAAATGTAAAAAGACAAAACAAAAACAGTCCCACACATCCTACCAAGCTCTGCACTGTCAGTGCAGTTTGGTTGGGGGACAGGTTGCTTTAGTCCCAATCACCTTGAGCAAGTTACCTCATCTCTCTGAGCCTCGGGGTTTTTTTCATTTATCAAGTAGGGATGGTAACACTATTTGCCTCGCGAGGATGAAGCGAGCTGACCCATGCAGACACTGGTTCTAATGCCTGGCACAGAAGTCAGAGCTCAGAAATGTTAGCTATTACTATGCCTCGGCTGCTGCCTCTTCTTTTATGCTTACAGGAAAGGTTAATGGGCATGCATAAAGTCACAAATTTCAAAT